>NC_054878.1:32011022-42011022 GCF_018320785.1 Cheilinus undulatus | reverse complement strand
AGTGGAATCTGAAACGACCAAGCATCATGGAGCCGCTCCCTGATGGTGAAAAACGACAGAGAAACACTTAAAAACAACACTTTCCTTAACATGCACCTGATTGGATTCTAACAGAGATGGAAGAACAAAACACCGTTTTTCTCCTAGGTGTGAAGAAAACAAACGTGTGTCTCTTGAGATGGCAGCTGGAGGTTACAACATGTATCTTTGAAAAGTAGATGAAGCATTTATACAACAATGGATACCTTAAAAGAACCTCAAAGGCGTCAGCGTGGGTATAAAACTGTGTAAACGTCTGGTTTCGTCTTAAAATGGTCGTTCTTGTATAGCCTTGAGAAACGTAGTAAACTGTTTATCCGTGTTTATCTGTAAAAGATTCTTTTCACCAACTTTAAATGTGTCTTATCGGTTAAAACGTTTGATAAACCTTCATGTTTGTCATATTTAACATAAAGGGAAAAGGTTACTTTAACTTTAAGAGACAGTGCTACAGTGTAGTATTCTGTTAGACATGGCTAGTCGCTTTCTACAAAGATTTTGTGCCTCTTAAGTATTATCTGTAGGGCTTCATACTTCTTATCACTTTTACTTGCAGCTTTTCAGGTCAAAAAGGATTGATATTCACTGGTCTGGATTCCCATCATCTTGTCCTTTTCTGTGCCATATTTGTAAAAAGTATGACAGAACCTACTTTTCTGACTTTTATAATCAGAACTTTTAGTCAAGTAAAGGCAATGCAAAACTACACAACATTACAGATGGTCGTATACTGATAAACAGTTCTGCAACAGATTAACACCATAGGTCCTTGTAACCCTGAACTCTAAACCCAAGCCTACATAGGCCTCAGAATGATGCAAACGATGCAGACTGCAGACCCCTTGTCCTGTCTGATGGGTAGTACTTGTGATGGCCAGAATCTGAGTAACGTCATTGTTAGGTCTGTTTTTAAGTTGCATTATAGCAACAAAACATTAACAGACTTGACATGCTATCCAAATCTCCATCAAACTGCAAGAGATTCTTGAAGACATTTTGCCCCTCCTCCAAAAGGCTTCTTCAGTTCTAATGTGACAGCAGCAGCAGTTGCATGGTTCTTGAAGGGACCTTTTGAGTTCCAAATCATTTCCTGATCATGTCCAGGGGAGAAGGAGTGGCAAAGGAGTAAGTCAGTTATGTCACCTTCAGTCAAAGTTCACAATCACCCCAATTAGTAGACCTACTTTTTCTGTTAATTTTTAAATATTTCTAATGTTTTTATTTTCTGCGTTATATTTCTTAGAAATATGATGTGCCTCTTGTCTGAAATTAAATTAAAATAAGCCTTGTGTGTGAAACACATCCATCTGGCATGGCAGGTTAAAAAAAACTTCATTGTCAATTAAAATAAATTAAAAAGATGATTTACAACAAAAGGCAAAAAGGAGACTAAAGTGACTGAGGCAAAAACTGTGTTTCTTTTCTTAGCATCTCTCTCAAACCAGCAATCTTCTCTGGCTAGTATCCAAACTCTGCTTTCCTTAAAGGAATGCCCTGTATCCTTAGATGTAAGTGACCAGATCCTGTGTTGGTCCATGTACCTGTGCCAGGATGGCCCAACACAGGACAGCCAACTCAGCTGGTTCACAGGACCTAACATCATGCAGGAGGACACATCCTCAGGTGAAACTGGGTCAACGACTCTCAGGTGATCACCCAGATGAGGGTGGTTAACAGAGGCTATAAACTCCAACTTTGACCCCAGTCACATTAGAACTGAAGAAGCCTTATGGAGGAGAGGCAGAATGTCTTCATGAACATCAGTCTAGTCTAGGTGCCCCTTTAATGAAGATTTGGATAACAGTTACCTGGATGAATGGGAACCTACACGGGCAATATAGTGACATATTTTCATAAGGGATGCACAATATTACTGGCGTGATATCTATCAGTAGATATTAGCTTAAAAAGTCAACTGGCAGACAGGAAAATCTCTGCAGATATTTACAGCCAATGTCTCATTCCTTAAACTTTTGAACACAGTACAAGGTCTGAAGTTTTAAGCCTGAACACCATTTATACATCTGTATCAATATTTATGCTTAAATGAATTTGTAAATATGGGTATATCAGATATCAAAGCTGCAAAACTGTGCATCCCTAAAGGTCAGTATTGAAAAGTTCTGTCTTATATATGAAAAAAATGGAAGATTAGGATTGTGGGTATCTTGAGCCGCTGTTGCTAACACACCATGCACACCTTTAATTTACAGTAAAGTAAAAAAAAAAAATTAAGGTCACTGTGATGCACTGAAAATCCTTGGCCTGGGAAAAAGTTTGTTAAACTGGAAGTGGCTGATTTGTGGGTCAGTACAGCTAAAGAGGGTCTCAATCTCTCTATTTTGTCTTTTACAGGTTATTACAGATTGTGGGATTTTTTTTTTTTTTTTTTTTACAAAAATGTTTAGCCTGCAGAATGATGGTACTCATGGGTGTTTCTCAACAATTAGAATATCATATAAAAGCTATTTTTTCCTGTGATTTACTTCCAAAATGTAAACTTTTAGAAATTCTAGATTCATCGCATACAAAGTGAAATATTCCAAGACTTTTTGTTGTAATCTTGATGATTACAGCGTACAGCTCATGAAAATCAAAAATCCACCATCTAATAGCCACAACTATTCAGCCACATCCACTACCTGATAGGGGCATGGTCAGGGGCGGAGTCAGATAGCTCGTTAACATTGAAAGCCACAGAAACAGCTTGTTCTGAGCAGGGCTGAAACAGAGGGTGTTTTAGACAAAAAATATCCAATACTGGAGTGTTTTTTCAGCAACAAGCTTCACAGACATGTTTTGGGGACCTCTGAGACCAAGATAAACTTATCTTAAAGGGGTAAAATATGTGACCTTTAAGGACTGTTGCAGGCAAATCACCTTTCATACAAAGCCTTGGTTCTCAGCTTGTGGATTATGGTCCCAAAAGTAAAGTCTTTTTCAGTGGGATGCAAATGTGTGCCTGGAAAAAATATGAGGCCAAATGTCTACGACGTGCTAATTTTGAAGGACACTTCTCCATTTCATTGTCCTGTCAAGTCTTCCGTTCAATCTCTCAAGTCCAAACTTTCCCATTTCTCATTAAAAACAGTATTATGTTGAAAATTTTCAGAAATGTAGGTGTACAAGAAGGTTCTGCTGGGGCCCGACTGTAGGCTGATTGAGAACCACTGATATAAAGCAATGAAGTGAATCCACTGTGTTAGAAGTTAAAGCATTTGCTGGCAAAACATTTTCTAAGTACAAATCAATCATTTACAACCTGTTTTTCTTCAGTGTTTTAAAGCTATACAATTTTAACTCAGAGTAAGGAAAACTAACACATAAAACATTTAACATGTAGGGAGGATGTGTTTTATTTCTCCTAAAACTAAGAATTAGTTTTTGAGTTTGTTGAAGGATATTATCTGATAGCATGTAGCCTGATATTTATGTACTCTGCATTTTGTATGTTAAAAAGTGCTGTAAGGTCACGGATGGTCGTCTCTTTGTGGTGTTTTAACACTTTTGTAGACTTGATTTTTACTGTTCTGGCATTAATGAGTGTATTTGTTGGCTTATTTATGCTTATGTTGTCAAAAATGATATTGTTATCGTTAATTTCATTTGAGAAATATTTGAATCTGCCTTTTACAGTCCATGTAAAAATATTCCATTTGAGTTATTTTCTGCTGTTTATGTTTCTAAGTGCTATTCCCTTCACGGCCCTTCATCAGATGCCTTTCACAATAAGAGCCGTTGTTGTTCAGGTTTAAAAAAAAATTCCTCTCCGAACATGGGAGGTATTTAAAAAAGTATGAATTTAGATTACTGAACATGGAGAATTCTCTCTTAGTCATATTTTCTGGGTTAAATGGTGGTGTTTGACCTACAGCTTCAACAATCGCTGGATTTACCAACTGGATGATCAAAATGAAGCACTGTAAACCTTTAAGTAAAAGCCCATCCAAATTTAAGGCCTAGTCTCTTCTGCTATCCTGGCTTTAGTGGAAACAATAACAGGTCTCAAAGCGAAGTTGTCCACACCTTTTTCATTGTATTTGTAATGTTTGAGCTTCCTGCCATGGGCATATGGTCCTTTAGAGGCCTTTTACACTTACTCTTGCAATTGTTTGCAGATCAGTATCCTAGTTTTGTACACAGTTAAGAATTCTCTCTTGTGTATGTTACAATTTCATAGTCTCTTCTAGCTTTTTGTGGAAAACATATGCATTCAGAACAAGTGCTAATGGGACTCCTTGGGCTTTTGCAGCCAGTCTCTAGTGGTCACTCGAGGTACTGCAGGATTTTTCTGTTCTGCACTGGCCTCATTTTGGAAATCTTATTATTCTGAGTGGGTTATTCATCAGGCAAACAAGGCAAAGATGATAAAAATGTCTGAAATTTAAATTTTATTTTGTACAACCTCAGGTCCAAAAATGTTGGGGCACTGTATAAATGTAAATCAACAGACTGCAATGACTTTTAAATCAAATTAAACCCATATTTTATTCATAATATAACATAATCCACATATTAGGTGTTGAAATGGAATCATTTTACCATTTCATGAAAAATATTAGCTCACTTAGAATTTATGGCAGCAACACATCTCAAAAAAGTTGGGATGGGGCCATTGTGTAGCATCCCCTCTTCTTCTAACAAATGGAAACATCTGGGAAGTGAGCAGGCCAGTTGCTAAAGTTTTGGGAGAGGAAATTGTCCCATTTTAGTCTGATGTAGGATTCAAGTTGCTCAACAGTCCTAGGTCTTCTTTGCCTGATTTTTTTGTTTCATAATGCTCCATATGTTTCTATTAGTGAAAGGTCAGTTCAGGACCCAAACTCTTCCATAGTGAGGCCATGCTCCATCTACCTTACAGCATTGATTGTTCCTTTCCAGATGCATAAGGTGCTCATACCATCAGAGATGCAGGCTTTTGAACTGTGCACTGATAGTAAGCTGGATGGACCTTCTCGTTTTTAGTCTGCAGGACACAGCATCTGTGGTTTCTAAAAAGAATTTCAAATTTTGAATCATCTGACCACAGAACAGTTTTCCATTTTGCTTCAGTCCATTTCTGACGGTGGCATTTCTGGTTTGCCTTCACATATGGTTTCTTCTTTGCGTACAGCTTTAACTTGCATTAGTGGACAGCATGGCAAACCATGTTAACCGACAATGATTTCTGATTTCCACTGCAAGATCACCAGCATCCAGCATTGACCTTTGGTCTTGTCCCTTGGCACAGAGATTTCTCCAGATTCTCTGAAATGTTTTGATGATGAGGAACATTTTTCTGCCCATCTTTACTTCTGAGGGACTCTGCCTCTCTAAAATGCTGCTTTTATACCCAGTTATGTTACTGACCCATTGCTTATTCACATAATTAGTTGCAAAATGCTTCTCCATGTGTTTTTATTAGTACCGGTTCCCTTTCCAGCCTTTTGTTGCCCTGTCCCTACTTTTTTGAGATGTGTTGCTGCTGTTAAATTCAAAATGAGCTGTTAAAATGGTTCAGTTTAAACATCAGATATGTTTGCATTCCCTTTTTTATTTTAACTTTACAAAGCGCCCCAGCTTTTTTGCAATTGTGGTTATATAGCAACTCTGGTGATTTCCATCTTCCACACAGCTTGACATGCGTGAACTTTCACGTTCTTGTTAAATTTTCCTTGCTGTTGAAATACTCTCCACGTCTTCTTACGCTTGTGACCAAATCTGAATCACCATGCATGCACTTTGATCAGTTTAATGGCACGAATGAAGGAAAGCATCTCTGAGCATTTTAACACTTTATTAGTGTTAAATAAGGCAGCCCATGACTGAAACTTTTATTTTTGACATACGGTACACTTTCAAGGTTTGTACATGTTTCCAGTGTCATTTGCACCTTATCTTCCAGTTGTCTTATCTACAGTAGCATTTCAGCATCTCAATACTGGAGCACGGCTAATTAAGCAAAAATTGCTGAAATAGAAAGCCTGTAATACTTTAATTTTTGTTTTTTTTTAGTGCCAATAGAAGAGTATTAACTTACAGTAAGCAATGCATCCAACATAACCAGCTTGTGTTGTTGAGTATGACCCTTAAAAAGTTCAGTTTTATGATAAAGGGAACACGTGTAAGGCATCTAAATGTTGGTCAAATCTTGCTTAAAAGGTTTTAAGTTGGTGTTGTATTTTAGAAAAGGTTTCGTCCAGTAGCCATGTAACTAGATACAAGGCTAAACTTTTATGCTGAACATGAAGGATGTGTTGTCAGAGTGAAGAAGCCTTGTAAAATGAATTAAGGATGGAAAACTGTTTTCATGTCTTGTGCCCCTAAACATAAAAATATACAGTTTATATAATATAGACCAGATTTGAATAAAGGCTCAGTTATTAGTCTTTAAAAACATTTAGAAATCACCAAATTTTCCATCTATGGGATATTATTTCTATTAAGATGAAATAGACATTATAACAGCCAAGTCTGTACGTTTAATATGTTGTTTTTTAGGAGTTATGTGCTGCTATTTCATAGGACCAGCAGTGTTATAATCACAGGATATTAAAAGTTTAATTCATTGACTATTAGGCTCTGCGTCCTTAATATCAGAAGTCATTCAGTCTTTTGGTTGTAAAGCACATTTAAACTAAAATATCACACTAACTGCTTAAAGAATAATAATAAAAAGGCTCAAAAGGTGTAATGTTGGAAGATATTGTTAGGTTGAGTAAAGGAGTGAATGCACTTTTACCAAATTTTTGTGTCATTTGGTTTTAGTTGGTAATAATCCTTAACAAAAAGGCAAGAAAGAATAAAATAGATGCTAAATTAGTATGCTAAGACAAAAAAACATACCACTCAAGTAATCCCATGGGATATTTTGGAGCAAAAATGCTCTAACATTGCAGAGCAGAAAATAAAAGATTCTCTAAAGCACTCAAGTGCTGTATTATTTTTTTTTTTCACTGTTTTGTAAGATTTGTAATTGGAATTATTGCCTTTATTTAGGGCAAGGGATAGAATAGAAGTTTTGAAGAGAAACTGGCAAATGAAATGCAGGAAATTAGTCTCAAAGGCTGGATTTCAACCTGTGCTGTCAGCTTTTGAGGGCTATAGCATCAGTGCATGTGGTGAGGCCTACCTACGAGGTCCTCTGCACCCCTTAAATTTAGCTTTTAAGGGTGAGAAGATGCATTCAATGATTGGGGATATACATTCATCATACTCATAATTTATGACTGCTACTAAGCATTGAAATGATGACCTTAAGTCTGGGATGGGCAACTTGCTAAAAGAGCCACATGAATTATAATGCTACTTTTGAATGCATTCAACATAATACTCTTAAATTTTTGGTATTTCAGTATTTTACATGCATATATCATTTGTTTCAGCTACTGCAAGCCTCCTCCACCCCAGCCACCTCTGATGCATATCATTGGTATTAAGGTCAAGCTCCTTTCAAGGTCAAGTGTCCTCTCATTGCCACCTCTAAGTCATCTAATCTGTGTCCTGATCCAGGTCCTCTGTACATCCTGCATCCCCTCATCTCCTCTTCCAAGTCATCTCATCGGTGTCCAGCTTCTCTGTGCTATCATGCATACCATCATAGCCACCTCCAGGCCATCTGATTAGTGTCTGGGTCAAGCTCCTCAGAAGTCCATTCCTCATCTTATCCTACATCCTTTCATCACCACCACCAGTGTCTCTCCTCCACAGTCAGTCTATTATTTCAGCCACTGCAACCCTCCTCCACCCAAGCCACCTCCATTATACCTCATCAGTGTCCAGGTCTGGCTCCTTCCTTCCTTTCCATCCTGCATCCTTTAATCCAGTGTTGCCTAACCTTTTTTCCTTTGAACCCCCTCTACTTGTATCTAAGAAAACTTGAGCCCCCAAGAACCGATACGAAGAAAATAGTGGCCAAAACTAACATAAATTTTAATAGTTTTTTTGTGTAAATCCAAACAAAGTAGTCCCAACCTGAAATTCTTTTACCCAAAAACCATTGTTTGAATTGTTTCTGTTATACCATGATTTCTGTTAATATTTGCAAATCTAATTTTAACAACCTCAGGGCAGACAGAGGCTCATGCCCCCCTGCGATCTCTGATGCCCCCCTAAGGGGTCCCAGACCCCAGGTTGCGAACCAAGGCCTGAATCACGACTTCACCACTAATGTCTAGGCTCCATATCGAGGTATCCTATCCTGCTGTCGCCTCACTACCCTTCAAATGCTTTAAGACACAATTTTTTATTTTCCAGCTGTTCAGCACTGATATTTTGTTCTTTAATCTCCTTGAAGAAAAATATACTTGCTTTTTGTCAGTTTTTAGCACCAAAGATTTATTTTTGTTAGTCTAAGTCTCATCCCCCTTATGTGAAAAAGGTAAACAACTACATTTTTAGTCAGTTTTAGTCAACGAAATTAACAGTGTTGTATGTGCTGAAAATAGTTTGGAAATATCTGCATATCAGATTTCAGCTAAATTTTAAAATTGTGAATCCCTAGCTGAAAGAACAGTTTCCACAGTCCAGCTGTGGTTTGGAGCAGAGTCATCTACTGGTGTTAATCTATGCTACAAATATTCACTCTTTGACCTGTATCCTAAATATATTTAAGTTTCCCCTTTTTAATTAAATTACATTGAGGGAAAGGAACTTTTTCCGTGATGTTCTTTTCGATGCGCCTGTATTGTTGCAGCCTCAGTAGCTGAACAGGATTATTCCAGCTGATAGGGGGCAGTGTGACTCTCCATGCTTGTACAGTAACATGGCGGTCTGATGTAATCCGTATGTGACTTTCAGCAACCTGAACCAGTCGAACCAGCGCGGTTGGTGTTTATATTCTACCGTTCAGTAAATAATAACTCATAGATTAATGGATCTGTTGTATTTTCGCTGCTCCTGTGACCATCCACGGTGCCCATCCAGGTAGCAGAGTGTGGGACTCGATCCCGGGCGGTTGGATTCTAGCTTCCCGGGCTCAGTACGCGGTTATCCAGCCTTCGCCACCGACCAGGAAGCCCTCGATTGACTCAGGGTGAGTTTTTATCAATGCTGGCAGTAATACTGGTAATTTCTGTCAAATATAGCCGATTTTAAGAGTTTTAAAGTTACTTACCGTTAGTGCACGAAGGACTCAACTGCCACTTTAGCCGGTTAGCTAAAGCTAGCTATGTTGTGCTAGCTTCATAGCGTGACTGTAGAAGATGTGACTCACTGGAAAACACACCGGTAAATAAATTATTTTAATTTTAGCCAGTTTTGATTCTGGAAATGTTTACCGAATTGTTAAGACGTTCAATGAAAGTAGACGCTGTCCGTCTCTGCCTCGCTATAACACATAAACGACTTTCAAAGCGAAGGAAAGCATTCAGTTGTCATAATACTGTACGGTATTTGGTCTGTCAGTTTGCGAGTGGCGTACCGTTTTAAATAGTGACCGTGCAAACTGATGACCATTAGCCGAATACGTCTGTAGCTGACGTAGCTAAAGCACACGTTAAGAACAGAAAGTATCCAGACAAATGTCCATTATTTAGTTCTTCATAGTAATGTCCTTTGTGCCAATTTGAGTAGGGTATACACGTGGGGACATTGTCATCACAGACACATAAGGAGCAAAGTCATCAGATAGCATGGTCACTCTTTTAACCGTAACAGCAGCAAGTCGTCTATATGACTCAAAAAGGTGTTGATGCTTCAGTTCCACTTTTCCAAGGTAATTATTTTAGAGCTTTTTTAATCCATTAAGCAATATGTGAGACCATCTGAATAACATTGAAGACTCTTTTTCTAATGTCTTCTCATTACCCCTCCAGGATATTAAGTCTAGTTGACGACACAGGAGTATTATAATGAAATGTTGCAGTATGTGCCCAATCACTGTTTTGTAATATGATTTTTCCATTAAATCATGTTGTTAGATGTTATGGTTTTTAGTAGGGATGCACTGATACCTATTTTTAAAACCCTAGCAGCACACATGCTTGTATGAACTCATGGTAAACTGTTTTTCTTATCAGTGGATCTGTAAAAACCATAGAGAGTACCTTAGCAGGTGAAAAATCTTGCTCCTTAAATCAAGTGAAACTTGAAAAAACACAAGTGTATGCAATACAGAAGGATTGCTTTGGGATGATAGAACATACTTGTTCAGTTAAGTTGGATTTCAAAGGTTTTTGCTTCATTGTAGGAAGGCACAACAGTGCTCCATCAAGCCTGTACCCAACATTTATGGTTGCTCATTATAATTTTGTTTTGTGTTGCAGCAGTTCCACTGTCAGGGGCTGATAATGGGCATTTGTGGAGTTATAATTGTACCTCAATTCTGAGTGAGCAGTGGGAAATTTGATATTGTGTCGGCCACTTTGAACTTATTCAAATTAATGCTGTTTTGAATGTGTTTTTCTTGTCTTTAACAGAAACCAAAGTCAGAGAGCGAAGGAAATTGTTCCACACATGAGGAGGCATCTGAAGGGACAACTGCAGCACCACAAACTTGGGGCAAATGGATACCAGTGACTCTGGACAAGGTTCACAGTACCATTTTTTAACAGCTTTGACATTTAATTGCATTTGTGTAGTTTCTATTAAATGGAAGAAAGGTAATTGGTGAGAAAAAAAACTGAAAAATCCAGTTTTAATAGGAAGCAGAGTTGTCCAGGTATGATCAACAGGTCCAGTGAGGGGCCGGCACTTTGTCAATAAATAGGTTGAATTATCATGTGGAAAAAAAAAAATTCAGCAATACTGAGTAAACAATGTGAATGCAAAGTACCATGTGTTATAAAAAGGTGCAAATCAACGCAACTTTGTTTATTATAAAGCACGTTTCAGTCATGATTAGCATGCATCCCAAAAGTCTTCACAGATTAACAACAGATGGGATGTAAAATTAGAAACTGAAGAGGATAATTAAGACGAGAATACGATTGTTTAAAAAGTGAAAATACATTTTAATTAAGATGTACAAACTGAGGCAATAGAACAGCCAAAATGTCAATGTAATAAATAAAGATCTATAAAAGTAAGATGTAACAAAACAATAACCAGAAATAAAGCTAATCTAAATCAGTAATAAACAATGTTGATCAAGGTCAAGAAATTACTCCAAACTGAGAGCAAAATTAAAAGGATGGGTCCCAAGTTTAATTTTGTAAATAAGCACCAAAACTTGCCTTTGTGATATCTTGAGGTATTGAGGAATTAGGATGCATAAATGCATGCACCTATGCTGCATTTTTAGACTGTTCAAAAGACTTTATACCCTTACACATTTACACTTCTAATATGCCTAAATTAACAGTTTGCAGAGGCTCCTCCTAAGGCTGCTTGTTTGTTTACCAGTGGCAGTGAGTTGAGGTTTAGTGTCTTGCACTGTAACTCTTTGACATGTTGACTGCAGCAGGTGTGGTTTAAACTTCTAACATGTCGTTGGATGTTGACCTGACTAACCCCTGAGCCACAATATGAAATAAACACCCTTGTATGCTTAAACACACAGATCATTATGGAGATGGTATTTGGATTTTGATCCAAGGTTCAAAATGTAGTCTTATGCTACATTTTAGTATACAAACAAGTAAAAAGTTCTGCTGGTTGGCGTCATCTAAGATGGTAAACACAACTGTAGAAAACATGGAAACATGACAAAATAGAATAAGATAAAACCAGAACTACTGCCTGCCAGCTGTACTCATCAGGGAGGTGTCAAGTTAGTGAAAGTCCAGTTGTGGGCCAAGAGGGAAGGCTTAGGTGTACAAGTAAGACATGTTCCAATACCATTTCTTTCTTCAGATACCAGAGCGTTGGGGTACCTGTCAACACAGAGTACCGATCCAATATGCGTGTTAACTTTCTAGACTGACAGTGCTGTGGAAAACTGGCACATTATTTTAGCCCGACAGGGAACCCAGAGCATGGCTCAACAAATACAATGGTTATGTGCCTCCTCTCTGTGACAATTTAAGTTGTTTTTTTCCTGTAAATTACTGAGTTTTTCTGCTAAATATCGAAATAACAATGACACAGAGGGCCATGCCAGGCTCTCTATCTTAATATCTCTCCGTTATGTACATTTCAGACTGTCTCCATAATGATCTGCGCGTTAAAGCATGCACAGTTTGACACGACATGATGTGATGATGGAACAGCATGCCATTGGTTGACAGCCCCTCACAAGGCATTCTGGGAAAACAATATGGTCATTCAAGCTAGCAGCAATAAATGGTAAATAGATAAAAATATGGATAAAATGAAATATTTAATATTGGATCTATTGGTGTGGATTTAATCTTTTAAGTCACTAAAAATTCAGGCAAGTTCCAGGCACATTAGGAATGCCTTAGGAAGGGCTTTGAAGGCGTGGATAGCGTAATTGAATTGGTGCAACAGTTAGCTTTAAAGGGGAGTGTTTCCTATCCGTCCTCAGCCGTCCTATCAATGGATAAAGCCCCCTTAAAATGATCTTTAAAAAAAAGTGTAAAAATATTCAACTTTTAGTAGCCTGTGTCACTTCTTGTGGTATATGACAACGCCGGTCTGGAAGGGTTTTAAACAAAACCAGTCAGTGCATAAACACGTGAACTCACCGATACCAAGACCCAGCAGTATCAGACATATTTCTGGTACTTTTATCATAATCAGAACAACGCTACTACAATTTTATGATCAAGCGTTGACAATGAGGCCTTTTTGTAAGGATACAGCCTGTAAGAGTAACAGTAACCAAATAGTAGATTTAAAAAAGTCTCAGTTGTTGAAAATAATAGCTAGAATTTCATTGTGTTTGTTTACTATCTGCCTGTGGAGTGACAACACAACTCTTCTTTCAGGGCAAGAAAAGCCGCCAGAGACTCCTGATTCAACACCCAGCTCCAAGGGACGACAACGGAAGAAAAATCCCAAATATTTGGATTTTGAAACCGACAAGTTGCTCGATGAGCAGAACAAAACGGACAGAAGGAGCTCAGAAGGAGGAGCTTCAAAAAGGTCTCCAGTAAAGAGACAAAAACCTGAAAATGACACACAAGAGGCCTCAGACGGCAAGAATGAAGCTACAAGTGAAACACCTAAAGAGTCTGATGGTGTTAAAGCAAAGAAGACTCCTAAAAAGGCAGCTAGAGCCAAGAAAACCCCAACTAAAAGGACTCCAGGTAGAAAAACTCCATCTAAAAAAACTACCACCACTAAAGGGGCGCTCCCAAATTTGGAAGGCGGAGTCGCTGATTCAGCGCAGCAGGAGAATGGGACGCCAAAACCAAAGAGAAAATATGTGAAGAAGCAGCGTATACAGGTAGAGGAAACGGTTACAGAAGCACCACCAAGTGAGGAGGCACCAGAGGAGATCACACCAGGGGGGCGCCCCAGGAGAGGAGCAGCTAAAGCGTGAGTAACATGTAGTCAGCGGCTATGCTGGTATAAATGTTAATAAGAAGTGCATTTGTGTTTGTTTGTATGAAAATGTTGTAAAAAATGTCTCCAGGGCGTTGAAGTACCTCCACACTTTGGTCAAAGAAGTGCTCAATCATCCCGGGGATGAGGCAGCCTCAAAGCCAGGAGACGATAGTGATGGTGCCGACACAGATACAGAACCCAAGGGAGAGGGGAAGGGTCCCAGAGGGAGAAAAGGTACATCTTTCACTACCTTCATTAAACACCACTGAACAATTTGATAGAAGTAACCAAAGACAGCTACTGATGTTTTTTTAAATGTACATAATTTACTAGCAAAATCATGTCACTCCTGATGTCCACAGAAAGGTGCTATTTTTTTAAATAGCCTACATATTTGTGAATATCTCATGTATCCCCAGGGGTACGGGAATCCCTATTTGAGAACACTTCAGTAGATCACTATTGGTGATTAGCTGATTTAAAACATGATAAAAAATTGTTGCATCCACAAACCTCGATCAATGTTTACATTCATGCAGGGCGTAAAGGACGGAAGAGGAAGCGTGCCGACTCTGATGCTGCTGAAGATGAGGACTTCGTTCCAGATGCAGATGAAATGGAGGCTGAGGAGGTCGAAGATGAAGACAATGATGATGAGGAAGA
Source organism: Cheilinus undulatus (assembly GCF_018320785.1). NCBI lineage: Eukaryota > Metazoa > Chordata > Actinopteri > Labriformes > Labridae > Cheilinus > Cheilinus undulatus. The sequence goes on along the minus strand of NC_054878.1, from coordinate 41,996,949 downwards.
GGCAGAATTTTCAGACTCAGAGCTTTGGCTGAATGAAAAAAGTCTTGAAACTTTAAAAGCCAAAAGAAGCAATGTTAGTATTTTTTATATTGTGTCGCTTTGGCATTTGGAGGTTTAACTTGGAGAGAAACTTTTTCACCTGCATTATCTGAATGTTATGCTTTCACAATTCTAATCACCTATATTTACTTTGATGACATCAGTGCATCAGAATAATTCAAATCATGTTATTTCTCTTTCTTGTGCAGTCTTACAAGAAATATGGAAAAATGTCTCCCAATGGGCTCAATGACCTGATGATGATTCCTGTGTGGGACTCTGTTAAGACCACCAAGAAATTGTAAGAACTTTACTCTCAGCATCTGGATGTTATTGTTTGTTTAACCTTGTTTTACCAGCATGGAATATTGTTAAAAAGCCATAGATTAAAAGCACAGAGAGCACAAATCTGAACTACAGTATGTTAAACCTTTGCACATAGTGGTATTGTTTTTTTTTTTGTTTGTTTGTTTTTTGTTTGTTTTTTTAAGAAGACAAAACCACTTAGTCAGATTACTGAGTACCAGGGCTGTTACCAACCACTATTTCTTGGCTTGTTTAATGGAAATTTAAATCAGGCAAGCCACCTAGCCTCAGTGGAAGAAAACATTCGGAAAACAGTGGTTAAATAATGTTAAATTGGTTTCCCAAGAGTGGCTAATGTTGGCAGTGCTGGCCTTAGTCATGTTTGCAGGTTAACGTCTTCATGCCTGTGCTTGAAGTGTATTGCCGTGGTCATTACACCAGTTTAACCTGACTCAATGCAGTATAACTGTGATTGTTTACATCCAGGTTGTAGAGCCAAAAGAGACTGCTTATTGAAGGTACAGTCAGTTAAAGCAGTGGTTCCCAGCCTTTTTTCATAAGGGCCCCATGCCTGTTTGTATCTAAGAGAAGATAAGCCACCTAAGGTCCCACTTTGAAAAAATAAACATCACTTTTAATCTTTTTTGAAATCAAAATCCCAACATAATAGACCTACTTACACCTATACTTACACCTTGCACCTGTATATCTATAAACTATCCATTATTATGATTGCATATAAGGAACACTTTAAAAAAAAAAGTAAAGAGGATCTATTCATTTTTAAGAAAAAATCTCAATTTTCTTTAATTTTAAAATGTTGTTAATTTAGGAGAACAAATAAATTTGTTTAAACTTTTAACAGTTGTAAATTTAAATGAACCAAAACTTTGAATTTTTGAGATTATAAAGTTGACAAGTGAACCCCACCAAAATTTTTGCATGTACAACATTGTAAATTTATGGTCTAAAAAAACGGAAATTTATGAGCATCTAATGTCAACACGTAAGCCTTTCTAAACTTGGAAATGTTAAGTTTTGTCTTGTGAATATTTATGAATATTTATTATTTATTTATGACTTTTAATCTCTGAGTTTAAGATTTAAATTTCTGAGTTGGTTCTCACTTCATAATCTCAGAAAATTATTTTTTTCCCCCCTAATTTTCCCTTTGTTGCTTAAAGATTAGCAGAGTTTCTTGATTTTTTGACTGCATTACACTTTAAGTGTAAATTTTGACTGGCTGGAAGTTACTAACTGGTTTGGATATTTAAGCCCTCATGTGTGTTTGACAGTTCAGATGTTTATGTCTTTTCCAGCCGTGAGGAGCACTGCAGCAGATGGGTGTTTCCAGAGTGGATCCCCTCCACCAGTGACTGGAGCCCTGTACCACAAAGGTATGTCACCTCTACCCCTTCATTTTTAACAGTTTTTACACATTCATCAGTGCAGCATTGAAATATCAAAATGTATCTTTGTATCTCTAACGCCATAAAAAACATAGCACTGTGCTGAGTTATGAAATGTTAACCTGAATATGGCATCTAAAGTTGGTATTTTACTCGTCTTTTTTATCAGTCATTTTTGTATTTTGTGTGTTATTCAGTGATTTGGAGAAATACCTGCCTCAGGAGCTCCAGTCAGCTGCTATCAAACTGTCCAGAGAAGGACTCAAAAATGAGGAGCTGCCTCCACAAAGACTCAGCAGGTTAGACTGAGCATTATTTAAATAATATCACACAAGACAAAGTATCATTGCTCTGATTATCATCACTGCTGGGATTTCTATGCAGTAAAGAAAAGTACATATGCATGAACTCTTTTCATTCATGATTTATTGTTAGACAAATTATCCTGGTATCATTAGCAGGAATTCTGTCACCACTTTTACAACATCTTTACACAAAGACAGTAGTGCTGCTGCTAGAAACAAGCTGAGAAAGCATCATGGCAAAAACCAAAGAAATCAGTTTAGACTGGAGAAAAAAAATGTTGATGCCCACAAAGAAGGAAATACAAAGTTCTCACAGCGTTTCCAAGTGTCAAGAACTGGAATGAGAAGTATAATCAAGAAATTCAATGAGAGCCACACAGTCCAGAACAAGCCTGGCAGAGGCAGGGAAAGAAAGATTTCAATGACTGTGAGATGAGTCTAGAGACCCCAGAACAACTGCCAAAACACTTGTAAAGGACATGGCTGAATGTAGGAAGGAATTGTAGTCTCATTGAAGACAATCATGACAGTCCTGCACAGGAATAGACCAAGAAAATCTCCACTGATGCAGGAGAGACCTTCAAACAGAACATTTGCTAAGGACAACCTAGAGAAAGATTCTGCAGAAGCGTGTCCTTTGGTTAGGTGAGACCAAACTAGAGCTCTTTGGCCATAGAGACGTTGGTGATGTTTTTATTCAAATCATGTAAAGCATTTGAATAATGGACACTGCGTATCAAAAAGATATGATGAAAAAACCTTGATATTACGATTGCAGTCAGCTTACATCTGTATTGATATCAGCCCTGACTTTAACAACCCATGCTTCTCTAACTTAACTAAACTGTGTTTGTGTCTGATCAGGTTCACAGCACTGCCAGCTCATCCTGACCGCTGGGACATGCTTCTGTATGCAGGAGGACCAGTCTGGGCTTTGGAGTGGTGTCCCACACCTGACGGAGCTCCAGCATCTCAGTTCATCGCTCTGGCCTGCCATCGAGGGATGGATGACAAGCACCAGGCCAATAAGACATACATCGAACACGGACTTGTGCAGCTGTGGGACCTGGGCCGGATGGAGTGCAACAGCAGGTACAGCTGAAGTAGATGCATCATGGGGGCTTTAAATTCCTAAGCCACTGTCTGAATGTGTTTCTGATGTTTTATCTCAGTTAGGCACAGGGTTTCTGAGACTTTGATGGAGCCTCCTCTGTTGTCTAGAAGTCAAAATTGAAACTTTTATTTTTTCATAATTAAATTGACCCACTTCAAATAACTAAGGCCAAACACCCAGAACTAATCCAACAAAATAAAACATCTTGACCAGCAGAAGCCATGATCTTGTTAAAAGCACCACGTTTATGATTCTCCTTTGATTAATGATTGTGTTAAAAACATGCATATGTTACACATAGTACAACACAGCTGCATGTCATTTGTTTCGAGGGGAAAAACCTAAAAAAAGTCTACTTTTTCAGATAAAGAACCCCCTCTTCCACTAGGCTTGCAACAGACCTGCATATGATGCTTTCTTTTCCTCTTTTGCCTCTTCAGGCCAGACGCCACACCAGCCTTGTCCTATGGTTTGGCTCTAGACAAAGGTTTCATCTGGCATCTGAAGTGGTGTCCTGCAGGTGGCTGGGAGCCTCCTAACAGTGACAGAAAGGTAAAGTACTTTCACCAACATCAGCTCTTTTAAAACCAGCAATAACACTCATAAAACAATCTAAAATCCACTTTCTCTGGACTCTCATGACTTTTCAATATCTCTGTCTTAACACTGAGCTAGCATCTATTTCTGAGATACACTTTATGGACAAAAGTATTCAGCCACCTGGAGTTGGCTCTCATTTTGCAGCTATAACAGCTTCAAATCTTCTTGAAAGGCTCTCCACAAGATTTTGGAGTGTTTTTGTGGGAATATGGCCATTCATGCTGTAGAGCATTTATGAGGTCAGGCACTGATGTTGAACAAGAAGCCCTGGATCACAATCTTCAGTTCATCCCTAAGGTGATCGATGGGGTTGAGGTCAGGGCTCTGTGAGGACCAGACAAGTTCTTCCTCACCAAACTCATCAAACCATGTCTTTATAGTGCTTGCTTTGTGCACTGGGGCACAGTCATGTTGGAATAGAAAAGGGCCATCCCCAAACTGTTGCCACAAAGTTGGAAGTATAGCATTGTCCAGTATTAAGTATTAAGATCAGCCTTCACTGGAGATAAGGGACTGAGCCAGAATCCAGAAAAAGCCACATACCATTATTCCTTCCCCACCAAACTTCACAGCTAGCACAAAGCAGTCAGGGAGGTAATGCTCCTTCTGCATCTGGCACACCCCATTCTACAAAACACGTTTCTGTCTCCAGTGTCGGTTTGCTTTACACCACTCCATCTGACGTTCTGCATTGGATTTGGTGATGTGAGGTTTGCCTGCAGCTTCTCGGCCATGGAAACCCATTCAATGAAGATCCCGCTGCAGAGTTTATGTGCTGACATTGATACCAGTGAAAGTTCAGAGCTCTTCAGCTGTGGAATCAACAAAGGGTTGGTGACTTTTATGCACCATGCACATTGACTGTTGAGCCTGCTTTGTGGCTGAGTTGCTGTTGTTCCTAAATGCCTCCACTTTTTCATTAAATCACTAAAAGTTGACCGTGGAATATCTAGCAGGGATGAAATTTCACAGTACCACACTTGAAGTCAATGAGCTCTGCACTTCTATTAGAAATCTACAGGTTTGGTTACCCCCCCATGTACGGAGGCAAGAGCCTTCCAAGCAGTCGACCTTCAGCTTCTTTCTTACACATCATACCCCACTCTCTCCTTGGTTCTACTCTATCTATTGGGTTGAAACCAGACTGTAGATCTGTTTTTCTTTCATAACTTTGATACTTTCCTGTCCTATGATTGTTATTGAGGAGAGGGATAGAAGGCGAGCTTTTGGCTCTGGCTGAGAGGGTGAGAAAAGGTAAGATTTTGAGTGATATGTTTTACCATTTTCTCCGTAGGCTCCTTCTCTGCCCAGACTGGGTCTTTTGGCAGTCGCCACGTCCAACAGCACAGTCACTATTTACAGCCTGCCCCACCCTGAGGCCCTGCTCTCCTACAAGAAGTCATCAAACTGTGGTAAGACCGAATATATAACACAGAATATAGAGAGAATTGACTTACAAACCATTGCACAACCATGACATGACCACAGTTGAACACCCATAAAACTTAGTTCATCGTATAGTCAGCAGAGGGTGGTGTTGCCTCTCTGAAGGCTGTTAGGACCTGATTGCTGCTGAGGAAACAGGACTGCAGTAAAACCTTTGTGTGGAGGTTTTTACATCATGGCAGCATTGTAAAAATTAACGGCTAGACTATAGATTTGTCCACATCTTGCTGAACCCCGCCCCACAAAGCTATGCTGCAGTGTGTTTCACACTTCAGTTACTCAAATTCTTATCAAACACCAGAAGAAATTGGGCAGATTTAATTAAAAGATGTAAAAAAATAAGGATAGAGCCACTCTTCCTGAGTTAACTCAACAGTTCAGCGGTAAATCCTTCTGATCCATCAAACAATAGTCTCATTCATACGTTTCATCCATTTTTTGAGTATGAAAGACAAGAATAATGGTTGAAAACTGATGCTCTTATCAGACTTCATGGTCACTTGAAGTATCAGGTATCTGTTTGAGTCATTTGGATCTAGACTTTGGATCATTGATTACATGCTGCTTGTGACAGGTCTGTTAGTTTCCAAACTTATACAGCTAACTTGAAGAATCGACATGGAAAGAGACAACTATTTGGTGTTTAGAGTATTTATTTATTTACTTGTAAGCAAACCTGAAACATAACTTCAGTGAGATGACTTCTTGTACCTGCTAAACCTGCCACATATTAGTCAAGGATGCAAGCAAATGTCTCTCTCCACGGGCCTCCCGGTACAGTACAGACATGTACCGAATGCGTGCACGTGGAACGAAGCTCACATACAGACAGAAGACCAGAGCGCAACTCACTGTCACACTGTCCTGGCAACGTCACAATTACAACAAACAACAGCAACAGCCTGAATATTCCCAGATGAAAGTGTCCTGTTTTGGAACACTTTGTTGCCCAGTAAAATACGACAGTGGACAAAGACAACAACAATAGCGCTGACATTATTCAGCAGGTGTGTTGCTGACAGCACGTTGTCAGCGGATCAATCAAAGCATAGTAAAAAGCTCCACTCAAACAAGAACATCACTGTAACGAGGAGGAACAACAAAGTCTCATCAGCAGGTTATGAATTTCCTATTCTTTAAGATCGTTTTTATTTTAACTGGTGCTCTGGCTCTGTGAATCAAATTACTTCTACCTTCAACTATCAGCCTCAGAGGAGGGGGAGAGGGGACTCCATCATGTCTGCAGCTGCATCATAGGTAAAGTTATCCCCAGATTTCACACAGCTCTAACCTCTTTATCCACCACGATGGGCTGTAAAAAGTTCTCCCAAACTTTATAGTAGGTCCCATTGGTTAAAAAAGTAATCCCAGTGCTGAAGTCTATGTTGAAATCAGCAGAATAGATGCTAATTAGCATACTTAACAAGCTAACACATGGATGTATGATGATGCGTTCATGTTACCTGGGAAATTTTGGTGTTTAAAGAATGGGTATAAATATGTCACTATATCAATTAAAATAACCTAGTAATTTAAAAATGTATTTATTTATTAATATCTTTAAACATTGAAGAACTTTTGGAAGGAGGTTGCTGCATTATTAATAATGTAAATGTAATTTATTAAGCCTATTTAAATTAATACAATTTAATATTAAAAAATTACAAATTAAATTGTATTTATTCGCTTCAATTACCTTACTGAAAACATACCAACCCGTGACATTTCACTGTGAGTTTTTTTAAACTTTGATTTTGCCTCAATATTTCCCTACTTCAAGGACATAGAAGTAGCTTTAGGATAAAGAAGTTTTTGCACTTTAAGTACTTGGCGTAGTGATGAACTGCTCAAAACATGACATTTTTGGTCGCAGAAATCACTTCTTGCACCCAGTAGCAGTTCTATGTCGCTGCATGATGTCATCTGTAATGTCAGTGGCCATTCTTGTTCTTGTTTTTTGAGTCTATGCGTCCATTTTTGAAAGAAATCATGAAGCTGAAGAGAAGCAAAGAGCTCTGAACAACTTAACCCGGAATGTCTCCTACCAGACTTTATTTACCATCATGGATAACAGAGAAACTTACATAATTTTGTTACTGAAGCAGCTGATGATGTGATACTTTAAAATGTTGATGTTTTTCCTTGAAAAATGTCAGAAATATTTAAAATTGTTGATGTAAAGTGGATTTTATTTTCTTAGAATGGAGCTGAATCAAGTTGCAGCTCTAATACATGACTTGTCAACTCAGGAGTAGGTATTTAATCAAACCACTCCTCATCAATCATTCCTGACGTGAACATCATTAACGTGCCTGACTCTTATTCATAAAAACGACAGAATCCATGAAGGATCCATGAAGACCTGCGTGTGCCTCTGAATGTTTAGTGCTTGAGGGTCCATCAAACTGTTTAATGCAGCTTTAACTACAGCGGCAGTTCATCATGGCTCTGAAAGACTCACGTATACAAACGGACACGCAGACTGCTCTCCAGGAGTGAGTACATGCTGACATTATAGATGCTGCAGCCTGTGGTCGAGTCTATTCAGATCAGTGCATCAGCCGCCTCTGGGGCTCTGCTGATAGAAGACTGTATGAATGAGATTAATGGGCAGCTTATCTGCCACATCCATCATACACAGAAACCTGGTTCTGTGTGTACGTTTGTGTGTTTATCTGTCTGCGTCTGCCCAGCAGGACAGGCCTATCTGATTAACCACTACAGCAGACTGATGTTGCAGCATTTCAGTACAACATCCACCTCAGAAAACTACATACTCATACACTTTACATGCGTTATATCACAGTTGACACAACCCTCCCCCCCATATCCTATTTCAGCAATGTGTTATAGGAGACATTTTCTCCAGAGCACAGTGTAATGTGAGGGGGCTGGTGTAAAAGAGGAGGTTTGTTAAAGTGAGGGATACAGATATTTGACATCTGGTTGGAAAATTTCCTGCTCATTGCTGGCACAGGGCCACATCTTCTTTTGTATTAATATGATTTTTTTCTAAATCAGTGCATTTGCTTACTCCTTACATCTGTTAGTGGGTTTTACAAATTTTAAACAAATTAAAAGCATCTAAAAGAGCCTGCGCTTAAACCTTGTAACTCCATTCGGTCCCAAAGCTGTCCACAATACCTTCTAAATCCATGCCTAGTGCACTGTGGAACTAAAAGGAAATAACCAAATGAGATGTCAGCAGACATCATCTAAGCTAAGTAACTCTTAAAGATGACAGTAAATTGTAAGGTGTGGAGTTTGCATGTTCTCCCTATGCATTCATGGGTTCTCTCCAGGTGCTGTGGCTTCCTCCCACTCCCAAAAACATACTTATTATGTGAATTGATGACTCTAGATTGGCTTTGACTGGGGCACAGGGGCTAGCACCATTACCTCACAGCGGTAAGGTTCCTCTTTTGCTCCCAGTCAGGGCCTTTTAGAGGAGTTTGCATGTTCTCCCCGTGCATGCATGGGTCCTCTCAGGGTACTCTGGCTCCCTTACGTCACCTAAAAAATGCTCGTTAGGTTAATTGGTGACTCTAATTTGGTGACTTTGAATGCTTGACATAAACCAATCAAAACATGGCTGTTTTGGTAGCATTTGTCTAGGAAGAACTCACTACATGCCCGTCACAGGGTGTTCTCTGCTACTGCGTAATATCATCTGCAAGTTGCCGATAATGTCAGAGGTCATGCTTGTTTTTTAGTCCAAAGCGTCCATATTTGAAAGACATCTTAACGCTGGAGAGGAGCAAAGAGCTCTCCACAACTGGTTGCAAACTCAGTCTAGTAAACAGCAGTACTGAGTAGAAATGTTTTCCACAATACATCTTTATGCAGAAATGGACGATTAGATGCAGAGGCAGTTCATATTCCATGCAGTTGGATGCTTCTTTCACCTGGACCTACCATAGATACTCAACTGATAATATTTTCTTTCCATGCATTCCAATGCTAGTCCATCTTGAATGGTGCTGATTTTCCTGTCTTGTTGTAGCACTAGTCACATGTGACACCACTCAACCTATCAGCTCCTGTTTACAAACTTTAAAGATTAAGGAATAATGAATAATAAAGAAAAAGACTTAAGCTGAAGTAGGTTTGTTGGTCCAGCCTAAAACTCCACTAAATTTTTTGTTGTACTTCCAATATTCACAGCTATTAAAGGACGATTTTTATCTAAAATCCATCCATCCATTTTCTATACCACTTGTCCCGTTCGGGGTCTCGGGGTGCTGGAGCCTATTCCAGCTGTCATTGGGCAAGAGTCGGGGTACACCCTGGACTGGTCACCCATCAATTGCAGGGCTGACATAAAGAGACAGACAACCAGGCACGCTCACATTCACACCTATGGCCAATTTAGAGTCACCACTTTACCTAATGAGCATGTTTTTGGTGGTGGGAGGAAGCCGGAGTACCTGGAGAGAACCCACGCGTGCACGGGGAGAACATGCAAACTCTGCACAGAAAGGCCCTGACTGGGAAGCGAACCAGGGACTTTCATGCTGTGAGGCAACAGCGCTGACCCCAAGTCACATCAAATTGATTTGACTGGATTTGAAGATGCACATACCTCTCTATAGAAGGCCTCACAGCTGATGATGCATATCAGAGCATAAAACCAAGTCATGAGGTCAAAGGAACTGCCTGCAGAGCTCATAGACAGGATTGTTGCAAGGCACAGATCTGGAGAAGGCTACAAAGAAATCTGCTGCACTGAAGAGTACAAGAGCACCGTGGCCTCCAGAATTCTCACATGAAGAAGTTTGGCAATCAGGACTCTTCCAAGAGCTGGTCACCTGGCCAAACTGAGCAATGGGGGGAGAAGGGTCTCAGTAAAAGAGGTGACCAAGAACCTGATGGTCACTCTCACTGAGTTCCAGAGATCCTGTGGAGATGGGACAAAGCTCCTGAAGGACAGACATCGCCACTGATGTGGGCTTATGGCAGAATGGCTAGGTGGAAGTCTCCTCAGTGCAAAAAGCATGAAAGCCCACTTGGAGTTTGACTATGTTGTGACTATGTATACATGTACTTCAGGAAAAGTTCACAAAGCTAACATCTACACCTGCAGAGCAACAGCATCTGTCACTTTTTAAAAAGACATTTACACAGACATTAGGAGTTTGTTTATCAGACTGCAGTCTTCCATTAATGTAGGGGTGTTAACCTCAATCACATCAGGGGCCGAAATCTGAATTTTGGTCTAACCTGAGGGCCTAATGGGGTCAAGATTTAACCGAAAACATTCAACCGTGTTTTCACAGGTAATGAACTGTAGGGGAAATTAAACAGTGATGATAAATGATCTTAAGATTTCTAAATATAAAGTCAAAATAAATAAATATCACAGCATCAATGCTACTGTGTCCATGTCAAATACATGCTAAATAAATAAATAAGTTTAAAGGTTGAAAATGTGAGATAAAAAGTCAATTTTATAAGTCCTAAGGGTCAAAATACAAAGTTAAAAGTCAAAATAAAGGTTTTTAAAGGCAAATATATGAGATAGAGAGTTACAATCATAAGTTTAAAGGGCAAGATATGAAATACAAAATCAAGAGTTTAAAAGACCAAACTACAAGATAAAATTCAAAATTGTGACTCTTAAAGGTCAAAATATGAGATAAAATTCTCAATCAGGAGTTAAAATAGTGATAATATGGTAATAAAAGTCATAGTTGGGAGTTTAAAAGGTCAAGATATGATTTAAACATTAAAAAAGTTTAATCTAACAGGTCAATATGAGAGAAAAGGTCAAAATTTTGAATTTATAATGTCAAAATATGAAATAAGTCAAAATCCCAAGTTTCATTTATTATCTTGGGAACCAAAATAAAAGTATGAAATGAAAATACAAACTAATTTCTTTCCCTCATTCCTGACTTTTTAATCTAATTATCTCTACTCTCTACTTTTTCAGATTTTTTTTTAACTTGGCAAGGATTTTTTTTTTAATCTTCAAGGTTAAATTTACATTTCTATACTGGAGGAAATCTGCAGATCTCATTCCAGTGAGCCAGATCTAATTAACATGATATGATCTTGTGGGCCAGGTAAAACTGCACTGTGGGCCACATTTGGCCCCCGGGCCTTGAGTTTGACACCCGTGCATTAATGTCACAATGTGATATTGAAAAAAAGTATGACAGTATCTCCAGTTGTCACGTAAATTTTGACAATGTTGTTCTGTTTCTGTTTGTTGGTTGTCTTATATGAAAATATGTTTTGAATTTTCTGTAGATAACTTGCAAAAAAACTGGGACAGATGGTTACATTTTATTCTCCTCACAGTCTTTAGCAACTAAACACCTCCACTAAATAGCATGAAATTAAATTCTTTTACATAAACTCTCCAAAAATGTATCTTAAATGCTGATCAAACTCTAGCATCAGCTTAATTATTCATCAAATTAAACATCTCACACTCTCAGGAGTTGGAAGAAGAAGAAGCAGAATGGTCTTCAGTTTGATTTAAGGGCACCATTATGGAGGAGCTGGTGCATCGTCATTCATGTGTAAATATTTAAATGAAAAAGAGTGTGTTGGGTGACAACAGTCTCCACTATACTACACTTGGCTTGGTTTTACAATTAAGACAAATTTCCAGTGCAGCTCAGACATAAAAAGGCATATAAAACCTGACATTTCCATTCTTTTTTCCCTTTTCCCTAGTGCTTCATGGCCCACGGTTTCCATTTTATTTTGCAGCTACGGGTCATTGGGTCCAGCTCCAAAGAGCTACTCCATCAGCCCCCTGCTTCCTACCATAGGTTAGAGTTATTGGCTAGAAAGGTTGCAGAGCGCTCACATTTGAAGGTAGCATCTTTTAAACATACACATAACTGTAGGGAGGGACCAGAATTAACACTAACATCCTGGTATCAAAATGGTCAACACTGATTGATTCTGACTTTTTCCATTTAAATGGATCAACAAAGAGTGAATATTTCTCTGTACATCCATGTTTTATACAGCTTATGTTTCAACCCTTCCTCAAAGCTTTCCCTTTCTGTGAGAGAAAATGTGCTTTGAACTCTTCCTAGAGAGGCCTGGTAGGGAAAAAGACAGTAAAGGTGCATTAAATCAAGTGAAAAATGACCAGTGAACCGCTTTATAACCTCTCTCTTCTTCTAGGCTGACATGATGAGCTCTAATTGAATCCAGATTAGCTATCTAACATGACCATGAGTGGAAATGATTCCCCAGTATCAGCTGGAAGGGTACGGGGTGAAATTGGCTTGAACAGGGTTAAACAGGGTGTGCGTCTGCCTCTCCGCCTGCTCTGTGCTGTTTTTTTCAACAGATAATTATAAATAGCTTTTGTCTGTCAGCTCTCCAGAATGAATGAGCGAGTGAATGAGAAGAGGAGGCTGTTAAAGCACCAGGAGAAAGGGGGCGGAGGAGGCGTGAGGAGAGGAGAAAAAACTAGACAAAAGCAAGAATGTGAGATGGCGTAGCGGACGCACATAATTTACAGCTCCGTTCTCCATCAGACAAGGATCTATAATTGAAATGACAAAGAAGATGCATCACCAAGCCAGTTGTTAGTGTTGGGAGCGATGAATTTTAGGTCTAGTAGCTGACACCTTCTGCATCCGCGCTCTGTCAGTCATCAGAGATGTACACAGGAGAGGGCGGGAAGAAAGGAGAGGTGGGGGTCACAGGAAGTTAAAGCACTTAAAAAAACATGGTGTATGATGCAGGATAATTACCATCATCAGTTACAGTAAATCACACTGTGAGTCAGGAGAAAATACACGTTATTGAACACATAAAGGCCTCTACCCTGGAGCTGTTTGAATGTACATATTTTCACCAAATCTTTACTTTTTTTGTTTTTGTAGTGGATTGAAATAAAAACTTCAAAGACTGGTCATTTGTAGGTAAAGAAATCTTTACAGTGTTGGCAGAATTTCTTTATTTCATAATTTTAAGATGTCAAAATAGCTCATAAAGGCTGCACAGAGGGGCAGTGGTTAACACTGACACCTCACAGGAAGAAGGTTCCTGGTTAAAATGCCACTAGGACCGGGCTCATTAAGGCCTTTGCACACTGACTCTGAAATTTTCATCTGTCATATTTTTTTTTTTTTTTTTTTTCAGAACAGGTTCAATTTTATGCAATATTTCACATCAGTCCGAGTCATTTAAATGGGTGATTGATGATTCAAAACAGTGCCTGCTGCTTCCTACTTGCTTGCTCACCACCGCCGGACCTCCTCCCTCCTCTCTCACTCTCTCTCTCTCTCTCACTCACCCTGAAACCTCACTTTAAACACCAAACTTTGCTTATTTATTCTGTGGATATCAACCATAGAAATAAAACAGATAGATGGATGATTGATGAGTCAGATCAGCGCCTCTTGCTTTATTCTCTCTCGCTCGCTCACCCCTGCCCAACCCCTCCCTGTCTCTCTCCCTCTCGCACTGAAACCTCATATCAAACGCCGTAGTTCGCAGGTGTATTACGTGGATATCAGCCATGGAAATATGACAGGTAAAGGCAGAAGTTTGTAGCCTACTCACGGTCATAACAGAGGGTGAATAAAAAAGTTGTTTTCCATCTCTTCAACTTTGCTAAGCGCTCTGACACATGAATGTGTGCTGAGTGAAGCTCTCTGTCAGGATGGATTCAGCAGGACTTTAAAGAAGTGACTAAGTATGAAATAATTTGCCACAGTGAAGGCAAATAAAAATACATCGGAGTCAGTGTACAAGGTCAGAGTGCGAGACGTTTCATCGGATTACGGATACAAAAAAAAAGCATCAGAAAATAACGGACCCAGTGTGTAGAGACCTTTAGTGTGGAGTTGCATGCTCTCCAGCTTCCTCCCACAAACCAAAAACATGCTTGTTAGGTTGATTGGTGAATCTAAATTGCCCGTAGGTGTGAGTGCAGCTGGTTGTTTGTTTCTATTTGTTAGCCCTCTGATTGACTTGCAATGTAGGCTGCCTTTTCAGGACTCCCGTTGCTCATGGGATTCCAGGGTGATTCCCATGGGACAGGAATAAATTTCACTACTAATCCTGTGATTAGGACAGGATGGGGAATATGTTAATGGGAGCCAGTGAGAGCAGGAGTCATAATCATTGGACTAGTTTTACAGCACGTATGCATTTCTGATAAGAATTACAGCTACTGTTTCTACCAACATAGGTACCTGTTTGCTTGTTGTTTGCACCTAATCTGGTGAAACGTGCAGGACAAGGCATATGTGACAGTGCACGGTAATGCATGCTGCAGCTGTCATCAGAATAAAAAAACCAGAAGCCTCAGGTGCAGGGTTTTCCACAGGCTCCATCTGTCATGATTGTAAGAGAGTATACTTCAGAAAAACTGGGAAACACAGCCAGCTGAGCTACCCAAGTCAGTCAGCCTCAGACTCGGTTTAAGGATGTAGGATAGCCAGAGCTAAGATATCGACTCCAACTGCAGGATCGGGTTCACCCGGGGTCTGGACACTGGTCTGGACTTGATTTAGCACATCAGAGGTTGTATAAAAGTATGAGTGTGTGTTTTTCTGAGGCCGAGGCGACTTGATGGAAGGTGTGGCTTGGTGAGGAGGACACTGTATTGATCTGAACTCTCTGTGATCTAAACTGGAGGAGGAAAGAAAACTAATGATGGGGAACAGTCCAACACCATTTTTTTCCTTATTGGATTTTACATCTATTAAACACAACAGTGATGGTCAGGGCAGGCACAGCAGAATTACTTCTAAAGTGGTGCTTAGCATCCAGTCATTTTTAACCCCAGCTGGGCAGAGGCTCTGGAGAGGAAGATGTCTGTTCTTTTGTTTTTGTTTGTTTGTCTGATGCTTCACTCTGGTATGTCTCATCTCAACAACTGATGTATGGCTGGAAATCATGAGTGACTGCACAGACATTCCTCTTCTCCTTTAGATAAACTGCATATTTTTTTAAGCTTTGTGAAACATGCTTTAAAGTAGCATCAATTTCTGCAATTCTTACAGCACAATCTCATACTTACTGCATGCTCTGCCCTTGCTTACATACTGTGCAGTTGTACAATGCTACTACAAAGCTCGAGTATGGTCACAAGTAGGGATGTGCAAGAGGAGGCTGAAGATGTAGTTGCTGTATCACCTTGCATTGCATGCACGTCTGCTTTCAGTTGCATCATAAGCCTAACTGTAAATATACTTGACTAAACTCAAGGCATGTTACTGGGGGATGACATTAGAATTGATTTAGTGAAAATCTAAACTTCTACAAACAACCATGAATGCACTCAGTGAAAGTCACCAGTTTATATGGTCACTGGATGAACTGAAACAGTGATCTTTTTTATATTTTTATTTTATTTATTTATTTATTGTTATCGTGAAAGGTTTCAGCATTGTCTTTGAAAACCAAATTTTTAACCTCAATTCCAGTAAAGTTGGGGAGCTGTGTGAAAAAGAAAACAGAATGCAATTATTGGAAAATCCTAAAATTCATATTTCATTTACAATAGAATTTATCAGGCTTTTGAACTGTGCACTCATAATGAGCTTGGTGGTTCCTCACCGCTTTAGTCTGCAGGACACTGTGTCCATGTTTTCCAAAAAGAGTTTACATTTTTTATTAATCTGACCACAGAACAGTTTTCCAGTTTGACTCAGTCCACTTAAATTGAGTTTATGCTCAGAGAAGACGGCCATGTTTCTGTGTAATGTTCACATATGGCTTAATTTTTTTGCATGGTACAGCTTTAGCTTGCATTTATAGATGGCACTGCCAACTGTGTTGACAGACAGTGATTTCTGGAAGTGTTCCTGAGCACATGCTGCAAATTTCCATTACAGAATCATGGCTGTTTCTCATGCATTGCTACCTAGAGACCGGTGTTAATTTCATTGCTTAAAACTATGACTAAAAATGTTTGTCGACAGCCTTTTTTCTATCACAAAAACTAGACTAAGACTAAAAAAAATAGATCTGTGATGACTTAAAGTGATAAAAAGTAAGTTTAGTTTTCGTCAGCATGACTAAAACTAGACTAAATGTCATGGCGTTTTCATCAGACATTCAAAATCTGTGATATTTTTTTCCACTGTGGGTAAATCTGTCAAAACAATGCATCTGTAGCTATTCTGCCTCTCAGTTTTAGAAAGCAGGGACTCTAGGTTTGACAGAGTGCAGAGAACATACTACCATGATTTGGTACCAGATTAGGCAAGAGAATAAATGCTTGGACTAAAGTAAAGATGAAGATGTGAGGACTTTTTATGGACTAAAACTAGACTAAAACTAAAAAGGGTAGAAAAGACTAAAATGGGAATAAAATTAAAAGACATTTTATCTAAAGACTAAAAGTAAAATTAAAAATTGCTGCCAAAATTAACACTGCGGTAGACCCAAAGAGCACAAGCATTTAGTATTGACCTTTGGTCTTGTCCCTTGCACACAGTGATTTCTCCAGATTCTCTGTAGACTCTGCCTTTCTTTAATGCTCCTTTTATACCCAGTCGTGCCAGTCAATACTAAAGTTACAGGTTGATGAAATGAGTTTTACTTAAAGTAATGTAAGCCCAAATTGCTGGATGAATGTGGTGTCTAAGCTATGACACAGCCCCCCACCGCCAGGGGGCAGTGTTGGTTATTGATCCTGCTGTATTCACTCCACTAGTCAGATGTAAACCCACACAATGGATGTGTTGCATCTTATAGGAGAAGCACAGGTTTAACTGGCATGCAACCAACCTATTGTACTTTTAATTTATCATTCTGGTTCCATGATTTGGTCACACACCTTTAAAGGAGAGGAATTCCTTCAACCCTATTATAAAGTACTCACAGGCTGCACTGATATTTTGTACATGTTTGTTAATTTGTTTGATCCTTTGATTATTTGTTAAAGCCTCAAACTTTTGCCCTGGTTTAATTAAGGAGATTGTCTGGAATGAGTATTGCCAATCAACACTTACTAATTTGGATATATTTTTCCTTTTGCAGGGAAAGATGGACAACAGCTGCCGATTTACCAGGTATAATGTGCTTTCTTTTTATCAGTTTAATTCTTACCGTTCTATGTGACTTTATGAAAAACATAAATGCCTGATATTTAAGCGTAGGAAAATACCAAACAGTTAACATTGCTATTGACTGGTTATCTCCTGTTGTTTTTGTGCAGGTAAAAGGAGTAATAACTCTGAAACTGGGCTCCTTTAGAGCACCTCGACAAGAAAAGAGCGGGCAGATCCTGTCTATGGATTGGCTGCATGTAAAACCACATAACATAATGGCTGTTGGATTCTATGATGGTATGAATTGATTTCTTGGAGATTTACATGTTTAATAGCTGCAGTCTAACATTGAAAAAACAAAAGCCCTGTTTAAATCCCCTCAGGTTCCATCTGTATGAATCTTACCTGTAAAGGAAAAATGTTTTATTATTACAAATACCATACAGCTTTCTTTTTTGTTATGTTAAAACTGTCCTCTACCTTTCTCTTCAGGTGTTGTAGGTCTGTGGGATTTGTCCACCAAGTCTGGGTTGTTGCGGGTGAGAGAGTCTGGCATGTCACTCAGCCTGCTGCCTTATCAATGCTTCGTCGCTCACGATCACGCTGTCAAGGATCTGGCCTTCTGTCCAGCTTCCAAGTAAACACTTTTACACTGACTTCACCTGTGTGCTGAAATACTTGGTTGCAACAAGCCACCCAAGGCACTCCTTCCAAATCCACCCCGATTGTTGGGGTGGGGGAAGTGGATGCAGGGTGTTGTTAAAGTGTGTGGGAAAACACAGATACCTGTACAAAGTATTCCAGTCATTCCTGGCTGATCGCAGCCATCCTTTGTTTCCTGATATTTATATGTTGCTATTTTGCAATTTTTATTCTTTGGCTAAAAATCCTATTCCTGGCTACCATTACACCATGAAAACAAAAGAACACTTCAAGCAACTCAGAGAAAAGGTTACTGAAAAGAATAAGACAGGAATGAATATAATGAAATATTCCAAGGCACTGAACATCCCCAAGAGTTCAGTTAAGTCTATCGTCAAGAACTTACAACTTTCAGCAGTGATCAGAGATGAGAGAGTGACAAAGAGAAAGCCACTGTTGAAGAAAAATAGATTAAATCTGGATTAGAGTTCCCTGAAAGGCAGAGAGACTCCTTGGAGGAGACTCCATGGTCAAGTGGAAGAAACTTCTTTGGTCTGATGAGACCAAAATAGAGTTTTTTGACCATCAGACAAGATGCTTTTTTTGGCACCAAAACACTGCACATCACCACAAACACACCATCCCGACAGTGAACCACAGTGGTGGCAGCATCATGCTGTGGGGATGCTTCTCAGCAGCTGACCCTGGAGGGCTTGTAGAGGTAGAGGGTAAAATGAATGTGGCAAAATATAGGAAAATCCTGGAGGACAATCTTACTCAGTATCCAAGAGAACTACGGATTGGGAGATATATTTTCTGACAAGACAATGACCTGAAGCATACAGATTAGCATTAGATGGATGGATGGAGAGATGTGGTGTGACGGATTGTTTTGTATTGAGTTCAGTTTTGTGAGCATTTGCACCTCAGCTACCTGCTCGATTTTGTCCTGCTGGTTCCCGCTGATGGAGCCTCCTTTTTTCTTTTTTTTTTTTTTTTTACCAGTTTGTAGATTCTGTTCATATCTGCTGAACGAGCAGACTGCCCAGCAAACTACTCCAAAGAAAAGAGCACTGGCCGCAACAGTCTTATCAAAGGGGCACAACAGGGGCTTAGAGATGCTAAAAGAGCGTAGCCTCCTCAGTAAAAGGGTAAAACACCAAAAGAGGTGAATACTTTAATGTGCACTGTGGTGTTGTGACTCCCACGAAGGCCAAACATTACATCTTGAAAGCAGAGATGTGTGGCAGAAAATGCTCAGTGTATTATTCAAAATGTAAGCTACAAGGTCAGAAATACAGCACTTTTTCTGCCACACCTGTCACCATGCAGATGAGGTAACCTCACTTATCTTTCTGCCAGTAAACAACCACTAACCTTCACAATGCAACCTCTCTGAGCTCACATGACCTTGAATAAAATCTTCCTGATGTTAGTCATAAGTGTTTCAGTCTCACTACTGTAAGAATATTTATCTAGCTTGATGCATTCAAATAATACAGCCCAAGAGACTTGAAAAAGGCACACAGCCCACTGTCCTGGAAGAAACAGGTAGATTTATAAAGCTACTTGTTTTCTAGGTGTGAAGTTCTTCACATATTTGGTACTTAAAGCTGGCTACAGGATGTTTCTGTAATTATCTAGAGTATCCAAAACTGTAATGGGTATAGCTGAACGTGCACAGAGGTGAACATCACCTGACAGTCTCTGATCAGTAATAAAGGGTCGTCGTTCAACATTTCACTTCAACCCTCATCGGGTTTTTAACGTTTCTCTGCTTCCTTGCTCTTCTGATGTATGTGGAGATTATGGGAGATATGGAGGGGTCATTTACACCTCGTCTGTCTGGTACCAAGGTTCACTGATACTCTGCAAGTCAGCATCAGGGCTGAAGTAATATCCTGGGTGACAATGGGCTTTTTATTAAAAGTACCAGATTGGCCGGTCAGGGTGTCATCCACCTCTAAGAGTCATCTTTCCCTGTAAAATTGCTTTAGATATGCAGGAAGAGTCAAATCTGCACTTTTAAGGTGCTGGAACTTCACATTAAGAACTAGAAGTACTGCCTGGTGGTTATATGCCTCCAAAAGGTGTACAGTCAGTTGGTTACAGTCCTGATGATGCTCAAAGTTCAGATTAAGGGCAGATAGTAAAGCACGGTTAGGAATCAGTGAGAGCTGAGGGGAGTTGGTGCATTAAACCTCTAGATCAGTGATAGCAAACGTGTGGCTCTTTTGTGATGATTCTGGCTACTTTAAGTCTTACTTCGAAAAATAATTCCCAGAGAAAAAAACTTCAGAAAGGAACTTTTTGATCTCAGAAATGAACCACTGCAAGTCAGATCAATCAGTTAGTTCCCCACACTCATACGGTATGCTTTAATCATCAAATTTAATTCTCAACCCTTACTTTTGTCTGTGTATTTCTATTGGAGGTGCATATGAAAGTACATACAAGATAAATATCACCGATTCTAGAGGAAAGGGACAAAACATGTTCCAAACCTGACTTTTGTTTTACTACAATGATTTGAATTGGAATGTCTCGACAAGCAGTTGTGTAGGAACAGATTTTTAATTCAAGATTTTTCCCCAAAATATGACTTCTTTTTTTTTACCAATTACATCTTGATTTCTGTCAATTTTGTTTTTTATGGTATTTAATTAATTAATTAGTTATTAGTATAAATTTTCAGTTATTCAGTACTGGTATTCAGTAGTGATGTTTGCAATAGAATGCACTATTTTTTTTCACTTGTCTGAAGTATCGTATCTCAGATTTTGTTTATTTTATAACTATA
Organism: Cheilinus undulatus; assembly: GCF_018320785.1. NCBI lineage: Eukaryota > Metazoa > Chordata > Actinopteri > Labriformes > Labridae > Cheilinus > Cheilinus undulatus. The sequence goes on along the minus strand of NC_054878.1, from coordinate 41,976,307 downwards.
TTGAATAGTTAATATAATAATGACCTATTTAATCCTTTTAAACTAATCTTTTTGAATAAAATAGTTATTATTGCATATAGATTAGATAGTATTTTTTACAAATAAGCAGCATTTTTTGTAAAATAAACAAAAGCACCTTCAGACGGCGTTAACAATCATTTGGGGATTAACAGTGGGGATAAAAAGTGATGGTTTAGCCTAGCTTCTTAACCTAAATGATTATCTTAATTGACTATAGATCAAGGTTATTATAGTTAATAACTAAACGTTACAAATAAAACAGAAAACTAACTAAAACCGTTCTGTGCACTTACGAAACTAACTACAATGAAATAGAATTAGAGACAAAATCTCTTTAGTTTTAGTTTTTGACACTAACATAATGACTGACATGAACACCCAGGCATGGAGAGAGTAAAATCGTCTGACTTGATTTAAGACAACTTCACACAATGGTAATTTGTGTACACAAACATTAAAATTGAATAATAAAATTGAAACAATTAAGATAAAATTGAATAATTAAGCTTGAGCCAGGCTGGACATTAGTTCAAGTTAGAGGAAAATCCCTCAAGAGTTCTTGAGATATCACATTCACAAAAATCACTTGAACGGATATACATATGTACGAATGGAGAGAAAATGCAAAAACATTGTTCTTTGGGCTCTGGCCATCACCAGCTAGGAGTTTTTCATCTTATTAATATGCCCTGTCATGCTTCCCTACCGTTACATGATGTCTGTAAATAATTTGTTGCAGGTAAATCATGGTCAAACTGTCAAAGTTTGGTTGATTTAGGGCAAGTACCTAGCTGGTTAAGCTTAAGAAAGATCAAGGTTTGTAATAAAACCGTTAATTAGACTCTTTCACATTTGAATCTCTTTCTCTCTCAGATATCTGATTGTGACGGCAGGAGAAGACCGTTTGGTGAAGCTGTGGGATCTGAGGAGACTCCATGATCCAGTCACTGTTCAGAAACGTTACCTGATCAATGAAATCTGCTGGCCGTTGAACGCTCCAGGCTTCCTCTGGGCCCAGGATAACGCCTACGCACCGTGAGTATATCCATTATCTTATAATCTATCTTATAATGTCCATAAAGATCTTTAAGTGAACTGAAAATGAGTTTTATTGCTTCCCTTCATTTGAATCTTTGTTTGCAGGAGTGGTAACCATGGAGTCCACTACTTCGACCATATGATGCGCACCATCTTTGCAATTCCTCGGATAGGCACTATTTGGGTGAGTGTCAGACCCTCACTTATCAGCATCCTCTGATTCAGCTGTGGGGCATGAGATCAATTGAATTTGCTTTTAAAGATGTCCATGTACTGTGAGCGTGATTGATAGAAAGCAAACTGTTTATTTTTTTAACATCCCGAAGAAACGGATGAAAAGGTCAACACTAATGCTAATGTTTTCTTATCTGCCACACTCAGCTATACACCCATTGGTCAGTATTATAGAATTAAACCCTAAATAACTGTTAAGAAAAATGAAACAAGTAGCAGAATCAGCTAGGCACTGTAGTTTTAGCATGTGTTATTTAATCAGGACTTTTTGTACAAAAATGTGATACTTAGGCCTGTTCTTCCATATTTAAGAAGTTACTTTGACTGTCACCATCTCGCTTTTGTTGACATGAACGAGACAGCGGTGCTGCTAAAGGAGTACTGGGTCAACACAGAGGTTTCCAAACTTTACCATAACACAGAACCTCTTCTTGTGAAATATCTTCAATTTACTCAACATAAGGATTACAAACTCTTAAAAAGTAACTTCTTAATATACAACCACAGTTCCAAAACATTTTGGGTGCTGTGTAAATGATCTCATAAACCCATATTTTATTCACAATAGAGCATAAACAACTTAATCAGATGTTGAAACTGAGACATTTTACCATTTAATAAAAAATATTATTAGCTCATTTTGATTTTGATGGCAGCAGCACATCTCGAAAGAGTAGGGACAGGGCCATGTTTACTATTGTAAAGCATCCACTCTCCTCTTCAGTCTGTAAACATCTGTGGAGTGAAGAGTCCAGTCTCTGGAGTTTTTGTAGAGGAATGTTGTCCCATTCTTGTCTGCTGTAGGATTCTAGCTGCTCAATTTTCCTGGTTCGTGGTTGCCAGATTTTTCGTTTTATGTTTTCTACTGGTGAAAGGTCTGGACTGCCAGGCCAAGTCAGCACCCGAATCTTCTGCTGTGAAGCCATGCTGTTGTGATGATGCAGTATTTGACATTGATGGGAGCACATGTCAGTCTACACTCTAAAACCTCCATCTTCTTTCCAGCATTGAAAGTTCGTTTCCAGATGTGTACGCTGCCCATACCATAGGCACTAATGCAACCCTGTACCATCAGAGATGCAGGCTTTAGAAAGTGTATGCTGGTGAAAAGGTGGATGTCCGCTCTACTCTTTAGTCCACAGAACATGGTGTCCATGGTTTCCAAAAAGAATTTCAAATTTTGATTAATCTGACCACAGAACAGTTTTCCATTTTGCCTCAATCCTTTTTAAATAAGCTTTGGCCCAGAGAAGACTGCAGCGCTTATGGCTTCTTCTTTTCATAATACAGCTTTAGCTTGCATTTGTGGGTGGCACAGTGAACTGTGTTGACAGACAATGATTGGATGGAAGTGTTCCTGAGCCCATGCAGTGATTTCAAGTCCATAGTCGTACCTGTTTTTAATGCAGTGCTGCACCAGCATCCAATACTGATCTTTAGCCTTGTCCCTTGCTCACAGAGTTTTCAATAGATTCTCTGAATTTTTTGATGATATTATGGGCTGGAGATGGTGGGATATTCAAAGTCTTCACATGTTGACCCTGAGGAACACTTTTCTGAAATTCTTCCACAATTTTTTGATTGTTGAACCTCTATCCATCTTTACTTCTGAGAGACTCTGCCTCTCTGAAGTGCTCCTTTATACATAGTCATGTGACTTACCTGTTACTAATCTGCCCAATTAGTTGCAAAATGCTTCCAGATGTTTTTTCATTAGTCATTTACTCTCCAGCTTTTTGTTGTCCTGTCCCTACTTTTTTGAGATGTGTCCCTGCCATCAAATTAAAGGTAAAACAATATTTTTCATGAAATGGTCATATGTCTCAGTTCCATCATTTGTATGTTGTTTATGTTTTATTGTGAATAAAATATGGCTTATGAGGTTTGGCATTCTATTTTAAACATTTTACACTGTGGCCCATTTTTTAAAATTGGAGTTGTGCCTCTTTATTATTGCGAACATACCTTTTTATTCATTCATTTTATTTTCATTTATATTTTTGTAAATTATTGCATATATTTTCAGTGTTAAAGTATCTTTCTTATACACAGCATCATTCAAAGTGGCTGACCAGTTCTGATTGGCTGGAGTGGTTTGTGTGATTTTTTTTTTTTTTTGTTTTCAATTATAGGATTTTTATTTAAAAAGAGAATAGATCATTTGGATATGCAATGATTAATTCTCTTATTGTCTCATGTTGTGTCATTGCAGTCCATATCCTACTCTGATTGGCTGAACAGTTTGGTGACAGGGGACCGCTTCGGTGAGGTCATATTCACCTTGTTTCCTCTCATGAGCTACACTCAAATCTACGTCAAACGCTCCAAGGACAGACGATTTGTAAGTTTAATATTTCTGTAGTTTATTCTTTTCCTTGTACTCTCTTTCACCTTTCTACAGTCTGCTGTAGTCTAAAGTTAAATTATTGTTTTAATAAAGATTTATTTGAAGAGGTTGAAGTGACAGAGGGGATTTCATCTGAAGTCATGCTAACAGTCCTTACATTTCTGTTTTTACTGAACTTTCCTCAGCCTGTCTACCTCACATCTATGGTGCCTTTTGACTCCGCCAATGAAGGAAATCAGGGGGTGAGAGGAGGAAGTGAGGAGGAAGAGGGAAATGCTGTTGAACAGCAGGAAGAAGAAGCAACAGAAGGAGAAAACGAGAACAATGAAAACACACAAGAAGGAGGAAGAGCTAAAAAGGATAAAAACCCTCCTCTGCAGTCCCACTTATACCAAGAGGTTGCAAAGAAATACTTCATCCATCATACAGACAGCAACATGGTGAGTAAAATTTAAGTCACTGAGTGATTTTACACTTTAAAACACATTAAAAGCAAAGAAAAAGACATAAATATGAACAATATAGTTCAATTTTATGACAAAGCTTCCAGAAAAAGTTGGGACGTTGTTTAAAATGCAAATAAGAATAGAATACACTGATATGCAAATACTTTTCAAGCTTTATTCAATTGAACCCAGCACAAAGAAGAGATATTTAACATTCAAATTGATAAACTTCATTGTTTTCTTAAAGGTATCATAATTATGATTGATGTGGTGTGCCATGACACCGTTATAGCTGTTGTTAAACAGCATGTTAAAGGCTATACCTGAATATGTAGAGGTAGAGAACACCAAATAAACCGTTTCATATGTGAAAAAATGTGAAAAAGGCCATGAGCTAAAATGCATCTGTTTAATAAAGTTGTTCCCCAAACTTCTTCTATTTATGAAGCTTTCTGTTTCCACAGGGTTCAAAATGTTGCAGGTAAAAATAAACGCAGTACAAAAACGCTTCTGGTTTGTGCTTTTCAAAGTAAAAGACCACAGCATAGCATTTCTTAGGAGAAATTCCCTTCATTTGTACAGAATACTATTATTTTGAAAAGCTACTGGCACGCTTCCACTGTACACTGAATCCAGTCAATTGTAGGGAGTTTCATTGAGGTAAAACTAAGGAGGAATGAAAGAGCTTTGACAGCAGGGAGACAAAACCAACACGCAGAAAACTCATGTCTAGTATGAAAGCTATTATGGCAGCAACAGCTGCAATCAGCAAAACATACTGCCAGTCTGGAAAACCGGTTACTGCAGAGGAACAGCGAGGGGTAGTTGTGACATCACAGTACCAGTGCAGACGAAAACATGGCGGCCTCCTGTTTTGAGTTTATAAGCTCAAATTAATTCAAAATGCAGATATCTAGGATATCTAGTGAGTTTTTTTGTTCAATTTACATATGAGAGGTAGAAATACAGTATCTATCCCAAAAGATGAACTTGTCTGACCATGCAGGGTTCCTTTTAACACTAACAAGTGTTAGTGTAGCTCAACACGTACTTTTTAGCGTTAGAAATTTAGTCTCTCAGTGTACCATTCTCGGAAGATAAAAGATTTCCTTTAATTTTCATAGTCGGCTTTTAATTGTTATAATTTTGGTCAGTACTAACATTGCACAATATTTGTCATAGTTATTAAAACTTTCCATCTGATGTGAAACATTGTAAAGTCAGGGGCTCTCTGATAAAGATGGAGCAAAGATCCTTATGCAGAATTTGAAAGCATCTATCTATATAAGTTAACTTTGCATCCTGTCCTGTATTTCAGGCACTGCCACAAGTAGGAAGTCTAAAACTCAGTGGATAACTTCACTCATGGTGCAGATGTATCTTACATCAATAACAACAACAAGAAACATGAGCAAATACAACACAACAGTGAAAACTGCACAACAGGCAACTAGCTAACTAACACTAAATGCATTAACACTGTCAACTAACTTCAACACAAGGCAATTTAAATCAGAATGGAGTTTAAGTGACACTTAGGGGCTTAAAATCAACTCTGAAATGTTTAAGCCTGAGATTTCAGCACTCCAGGTTTTGCTGTGTACATATATTTATAAAAATAAAGTTAATTTTTACTTTAAATATCTTGTTTTTGTGCAGTATTTACGTTAATGTAGTTTGAAAAAGATTTCCAAATCATTATATTCTGATTTTTCCCCACATTTTACACACCATCCCAACTTTTTTGCAGGCAGGGTTTGTGCGTTTTTGGGTGATGTTGAAATTTGTTTAGTGACCCTCAAAGTATCACTAATTTATGATCTCCATTAATGTGATTTTGTCTTTTTCTAGTAGTAACACTTCTTGTAATGAAAGAATGTGGGAAACAAGAAGGGTTGAGATTAAGTCACTCATTAATTATAATTAAACAGGTCATTGCTGCATATTTCATACTAATGATCTTTTAATTTTACAGCTTATATTAATAGTTTCCTTTGACTCCCCAGCTGACCTTCGTAGGTATCGAGAGGCGACCTGTGTGGAAACGCATGTGCGACACTGAGGGGAAGTTGAAGCTGAACCTGGATGAGATGCCACTGGCTACTCTGCACAAGGTATTTACACACACAGCCACTCAGTGCAGGAGTCATCAACCTCCTGCAGCAGCTCAACATGTAGTCGGAGGGGGTGATAAGATAAACACAAGAATGGCAACAGAGGTGAGAGATGGGAGGAGAGCCTCTTCCTCCTCCCTCTTCCTTCTCTTCCTCTGATGGGCGGCTATAAAGACGGGCTGAATGTAATGATGTGTAAAATGAGAAAAATGTCACCCCTGCTGGAAGGAGGGAGGGGGAGATGGAGAGCAGCCATTGAAGGATTTGATGTGTTTAATTTTAAGAGTAGAGGCTGCGGCGTCACCCTCTGGGATGAGATGATGGACGGGCACTTCACGGGACCAGTTCAAAAACAAAACCCCATCGGCATTTTTTTTCCTGAGGGGGATAAATGGATTAGAGTAGGGGGGAAGAGACTAACTCGTCAAAAGGAAGAGAAAAATAAAAGAAGAGGCACACCGGGAGGATTTATAGTGATGAAGAGGGGGATAGATGGGCGCCAGTAATATCGGAAGGAGGAGCAGTAATATTGACCCACTGAGGGCTACAGCTGAGTCATTCGCTGAGGAAGATGGAACGGACAAATAAATATGTTTATAAAAGTATGCCTTGGCAAGAGTAGCAATAAATCACGATGAAATAAAAGTACTCATAAAGATAAATACTTGAAAAATAGTCTGGTAAGGTAGATATGATTTGTGGAGTCCCTCAGGGATCAATACTTGGTCCATTACAATAATTCCCAGATATGTGCCTCTGTGACATAAAGCTTGATATTTTGTGCTTCACCAAGAATGGAAATCTATTTCTCTATAAATAAGCCTTCAAAGCTGTTCAGTATTGTGGCTGTGTAGTATTTTTATCCTTTGAAATATGAAAAGAAATAATTCTGGTTGTATTAAACCTAGTGATGCACCAATCCAGGCATTTAAGCTTAAATATCAGTCTGATTCCTGGGCATTGGGCAAATTCAAACCTGTATTCCTTACTGTGGCAGTGAGACCAGGAATCTTCTGCAGGAATATGTATGTCTTGGGGAGCTGGTCTCTTTAAATTGTTTTAGTAGTAGATCAAAGGTAATTTTGCAAAGCCAATGGATTTGCCCGTTTCTGTGTTTCTCACTGGCAAATCCATCTTGCAGAGCTCCTGTCTTAACCGTTAGGGCCCGGTTAGAAAGTGACAGGACCAATCAGCGTCGAGGGGCAGTACTTTCAGGCGCAGCGGGTTCATGACGTAAGCAGGCAGCAAGAAGAGGCCGGTGAAACTATGGCAGAAGACATTAGCATGGATGCTGCTAAAGCACCAGTTTTATCAGAACTTGACATTTCTTTGTTAAAAGAAGAACAAAGAACAGCAGTGAGTTGTTTTCTTTGCGGAAATGATGTTTTTGCCCTTCTCTGATCAGGTTCAGCAAGAGCCTAATCGTTTTGTGGCTCTGCTTGGCCCACAGAGATGTGACAGACAGAACATTCATCCAACCACCCTCCTAGTGTTTTTTTTTTTTTTTAAAGGCTCTGCCCTTTCCCAATCACCGTCTATGAAAGGTTTTCCACATGGATGTGTGAAACAAATCTACCTGCCATGTCAGGTTAGATTAAAGGTGTTGGAGGAGGATGTACCAGCTTGTAGATGTTTTTGACTGATGACTTTATGCTCTGTGACTCAAAAGTTGGTTGATCTGTGTTTGTGTTTTTTCTGTCTGTAACTGTGCATGTGCTGCTGCCGGTCTTGGCCAGAACACCCTTGTAAATGAGATTCATAGTCTCAATGAAGTTTTCCTGGTTAAATAATTCCAACTAAATAAACATGTCCTAGGGGTTTGGTCGCACCCCACGTTTGCAGACAGTCCAGTCTCAAGTTGGGCCTGTCGCTCATTTCCCACATGAATATCTCTACTCCCTCATCCCTGATTCCAACTCTATCTGCTGTCCTATCTACATAATAAAGCATTTAAATGCCCAAAATAAAAATGTTTGAAAGAATAGCCACAGTAATGAAAATTACGTGGATGAAATTCTTTCAAAAGTTGTAGATATTGTTTGCAAAAGAAAAAAACTGAACATTTTTCATCTTTGTTCTTCCTCTCCTTAGGTGCGTTTTAACCCAAACATGCTCAGCCACACATGGTTGGCCACTGGGGGACAGACGGGACTGGTGAGACTGATCAACCTGAGGGGAATGATTGGCTCAGAAAGCAAGAAGCTGATGAGTGAGAGTCGCGCTCACTTCAGCAAACTCTACTCCAGGAACGAGCAGGATGAGCCCGTCCAGACTGTGACAGAAGAGCTATAGCAGGAGATCAGCTTCATCCAGAGACAGAATGTGGAGAATAGGTAGGAGTATAACAACAGCACTGCAAACAAAACAAAAAAAATTCAAGATAATACTATTTAATTATTCCATAAGGGATACTGATATGATGGCCATGTATGATTGGTTCAGTTCTGTTCAAAGTAATCAAAAGCCAGCCTTAATACTTGACCAAGCATCAATTTATCTCAGATTCCAAATGAGAAACAATAAATTATTTCCAGGTTTTTTAACACAATGGCTTAAAAATTCTTTGTACTCACCTCCAATAAGGTAAAATCTTGCCTGAAAGGGCTTCAAGTTAATGAAAAAAACTACAATGTTCATTCTGTAACACTGTCAACACATGATAAAAATTAAAATTACCCGTAAAAAGGTTGAGTAAAACAGGATTAACTATATTTTTCCATTGTTCTTCACAAAAACGCCATTAAAAGTATGATTGGTAAATGTTTCTTTACGTCCAGTAACCCCTGATAAAAAAGTGCCTTATTTATAATATGTTGAATTAGCCCTGTCCACCTCCTAGTTATTGATTTAGAGTTGGGTTTCAGTTGCTCCAGTATCTCTTATTTAACCACAAGCTGCAAACAGCAGAAATGGCAGCAGTCCAAAGTGATAGAAATGCAAATAACAGGCTTCCTTTAAAATGATCATCAATCATGTTTTTTTTTTTGTTTTGGTTTGGTTTTTTTTTTGCTTGCTTCTTGTGGTTAAAGTTGTCAGTGAACCTCCATGCATGTCATTACACTGTGACATCACTGCTGGATGGTTACAGGATGCAGAGGACTTACACCTTGGAAACAGGCTGGAGTTTTCTGAAAGAGTGGCCACAGACAAAGCATGAAGAGGATGCATTTATAACAACAGAACAGTAAAATTACAGGGCCACTGAAGGGACTTAGGCTAAAATAAATAAGCATTTAAACCTCTTGGGCCCAGAAAAATATGTTGTGACAGGTTTGAATGTTTTTGCACACAACAAAGTCCAAGAGAACTTTTCTCCTGTAAGAAACCTGATGCGTACACCAGATAGTTTCTGGTGCACACTAGATAGTTTTGAGGGCACACTAGATAGCTCCTGGTGCACACTGAATAGCTTCTGGTGTGCATTAGATAGCTTCTGGTGTGCACTAGATAGCTTCTGGTGCACACTAGATAGCTTCTGGTGCACACTAGATAGCTTCTGGTGCACACTAGATAGTTTCTGGTGCACACTAGATAGTTTCTAGGGCACACTCGATAGTATCTAGTGCACACTAAATATTATCTGGTACACACTTGATAGTTTTTAGTGCACACTAGATAGTTTCCAGCACACTAGCTGGTTGTGCACTCTAGATAGTTTCTAGTGCACGCTAGATATTTTCTAGGGCACACTAGATAGTTTCTGGTGAAAACAAGATAGTTTCTGGTGCACACTAGATAGTTTCTAGTGCACGCTTGCTAATTTTGATTAGGTTTGAATTCATTATTTAGTACCACATTCCAGTGCAGTTTCATGTCTTCAGGTTTGCTGACTTCACCAGTGATGAGAATGGCAGTTATCATTCTTTAGGCTGGCTGGTCAATCAATAACAGAACTTGTGTTTGTCGTCCAGTCTTTGGAGTGGGTTTCTTCGAAATGCTTTTATTTAAAACAACCTCAAAATACTTTAAATCTCTCCCAACTGTGTATTGCTGTCTTGTTAATAAATCAGCAACAGAAAGCTGGAAAGTCTTCTCTTGTGTCCTTTAGGGGTTTCTGCTGCTGAATTTGTGTAATTTTTCTTTCTTGTATGTCAAAAACAACTCAGGATTCAACTGAGAGGAAATACTTGAATTTTATATGGTGAATGCTGAATGTAAGGTTTGTAAATATCCAAATTTTAAGTCTTTTCTTTCATTGTTCCTTTCTTTATCTGTTCAGCTTCTTCTTGCTGTTGTTTCTCTGATTTAAAAGTTTATGTTCTTTATTTTTATATTTAATTATAAGTATCAAAGAAACAGATATTTTTTACAGGCACATCTGTGTCTTTTTTAAACATTATCTGAAACTTAAGTTATTCTAGATTTTAGTGAAAATGTTTTGTTAGATTTTTCAATTGTTTGCAGTCATTGTAAAAATTATGTTGTAAAACTGTCATTTACAATATTATCAATGACTTTTATTTTGATAGTTTTTCCAACTGTTTACAAACCTCAGAAGTCCTTTCCTCTTCAGTAAACATAGTGATGTTTTCAGTCATCTTTTACAACTTAATCAGACATTTCTTAGTCATAAAAATGATCATCAAAGCATCAAAATGTACCACACTTATTCTGTTTTTCCTTTACTCTTGTGTTTTTTGTATGTGAATTATAATAAATGGTTTTGTAATAAAACAAAAATGTCAACATCAATGACAGAGCAGAGCTTGTTAAAGTTCTCTTTATATGTTTATAAAAATATTTATGAAACTGATGAACATCATGGGCTTTGAACAAAAGCCCTGACACAGATTTTCCTGGACCTTGTGAGGAGATTTATTTTGACAATATTAATTTTATAATTTTATATATATATATATATATATATATATATATATATATATATATATATATATTTTTTTTTTTTTTTTTTTTTTTTTAATAAGGTACTTGGCAATGGTTGTGGCGTTAGCCTCCAGAGAGTTCAGTGTTTGGTGCCCTTTGCAGACCGTTTTTTAGGCCTGTACAGTATGGCCCACTGCCCCATGTGTAAAAATAATCTTTATATCAAATTTAGATGAGCATATTTCCTGTTTTACTTGGCCTATTAACATCAAACAAAAACGGACAAAAAGCTTAAAGATCACGCTTTCCACACAAAGTGACTGCAATGCAAAATGTAGCTTTGTTTTGCCATCATGTGACAATAACAGCGGATGATGAAATCACAACGACATGATTGTGGACCCTGAATGGTTAAGATAATTATTTGGGTTAAAAAGCTAGATTTAGCACTTTTTATTCCTACTGTCAACTCTGTCAGATGATAGTGTTGTTCATTTATAAAAAATGCATTATCATACGTTTATTTTATTCTGCTTATTTGCTGAAATAACAGCTAATCTATATGCAATAGTTACTAATTTATTTAAAAGATTTGTTTAATGTGATTAAAATTAAATATTAAGTTAGGGACTTTAAAACAAATCTGAGATAAGATACTTAATGTGAATAAAAAAGTAAAAATAATGCATCTTATTTCTTAATATCATTATTAGACATTAGACTACAAAACCTTGGAATTCATCTTGAATCAATAAAATAGAAAATAAATAAATTGAGATGACAAAAATCAGAATATGACTAGCGAAAGTCATACTTTGTGAAAAAAAATGTTGAATTTAAATTTTGTCTTAACACAACTGCCCGTTGAGACCTCAGCCTTCATAAAAATCCACTACAAACTATTGCAGTAAAACAGAAGTCATGATTGGAACCTGTTTTATCTCTTTTCTCAAGATTTAGTGATATTTCTCTTGCAGTTTTTTTTATATGAAAATATACAGACATAAAACAAAGGTTGGCAATTAAATTTGACACTTAAACCTACAGTGTAGTTGTGGGAAACAAACTGATTAATGTGCCTTACAATTGATTAATTCTGAGGTCAAAATTTCCTCTTTTAAAGGTTTTCTGGGGGAATTATTTTTCCAAGTTAGACCACACATGGCACAACCATGTAAAACATTTTCAACAACACATGTTTAGTTAGTGGACTATGTCCCAGTTTGGAGCATGATTGGACCAAAAACACCTGATATAAAAAATAAAAGGGGTGAAACTGACTAATTTTATACCCACTTTCCTCATCATTATGTGTCAGTTTTTGCAAATTTTCCAGAGAACTTGTGAAATTACTTCTTTATCATGGCAAAAGTAGCCCTTTATTGCAAGAAAAGGAGATTAATTAGTTGAAATATTTATCAAAAAATTTAAATTTACTCAATGTCACAATAAAACAGGGTAAAATGAAAAGGTAGTGATGCATGTCCAATAAGGACTTCAGGACTTTTGCCACCATTTTTTCTTTTCAGACACCTAGTCACGACCAACTGAAAACTCAGTGACCCACTTTTGGGTCCCGACCCACCAGTTGACAACCACTGATCTATAGGTTAGATAAATGATCATTAGTCTGTGTATGGTGTTTTAATTTGAAATGTAAAGCATTTAAAGAACTCCCAGCTTCTTTCCATCTTCTGCACTCTTTTATTTCACTTTAAAAAATAAAATAATTCTTTCCACACATAAATAAAATCTCAAACACCACAGATGTGAGGTGGATTTATGCAACATTACCAGAACACGTAGACAAATCTGACCATTTAAAGATCAAATGTACAAGTGAGATAAATTATATCCATATTTACACATGTACACACTGAATCATACACAGAAAATACACCATATTTGACATATTTACAAGAGTCACACAAAGCAAAACTGTCACAGACATCAACAGCACAATACAGAGCATTCTCAGACATTAGACGTCCATAATGAACAAACACAAACCGATTCTTTATGGGTTTCATCATCAGACTGTAAAGAAACTGTGGCTTCAGTTTGGCACTAAAGAGAACTCCTGTTTCAAAGCTAGCTCAGTAAAATGCATTGGTCTGTATTTTACATTCACTTTGTTTCAACCTCAGAGCTGTTGGTTCCACTTTGACTCTGATTTTACATTATTTTAAAAAGAAAACATGTATTTAAATATACAGAATCTCCTTAGAAAGTGGTGAAAATATATCATTTTAAAGAAGAAATCTTTGATTAATTCTCCGTGTGGTATATCAACGTCTTCTGATTGGCAGTTGAACAAGAGACTTTAAACTGTACATGATATCGATCAACAGCAAACAACCATGCAAGTTTTTGGACCAGAATGGATGTCGAATCAGAGTTTACAATGTACAAATGATCCGGTCTTTGCGAGCAACTGACAACATCCACACTTACAGTAGCTGTGAAACATTACAGGCATGTCAACAGGCTTTTGGCTTTTCTTTTGGGTGATAAATAATAGAAATAATTAACTTTTAGGCAAAATTAGTGATCTGTAACAACAACAAGAAGCCAAAGTTCAGTGAAAATTCATGTGTTTTTGTGGTCCCTAGAAATTCTGATGATGTTAATGACACAATGATCGTTCTCAGAGCCCAAACATTGACCGAACATATCAGTGAAATCTAAAGTCAGATTTTTCAAAGAGAACATTTAAAACTAGAAAAACACTCAGAGAGCGCAGACCTCCGCCATTAGCCATATCTTCTAATGGTGGAGAATCCTTTAAAAAAAATTCCTTGATTGTCCCAATGTGCCCCCTACCACGGCATTCGCCAATTACTCCCTCCCCAGTGGGTAGAAACACGGTGAGGCAAAGCATTGGCTTCGTTACGGGAGGACTGTCATGGTGGAAGCGTTGCCTGCTGGTGCCAACAGATGCACTGACAGTCTCACCCATGCTCTCACTGAACAACTGGAAGTCATGGCAGAGGGTGAATATTCCTCTATTCCTCCCAGCATTGTGAGTATTCTTGTTACAAATCGCTGTCTTTCTCTCTGTTACGCTCTGACTTGTCTCCTCGACTGGGTGTGCATCTTTCCAACTCTATAAACCCCAAAACTTGGAAAAGAAACACACCCACAAAGGCTGCTGGGATTGAAGTTACTCATGTCCGCCATTTCCTGGTGTAAAGTGGTAACAGCGCATACCTCCGCCATTAGCCCTATCTCCCAATAGTACGGAATCCTTTAAAAAAATTCCGGATGGTGATCCAGATCACTTCCAAAATCTAATCAGTTCTTCCTTATGCCATTTCGGACATTTCCTGAAAATTTCATGAAAATCCTTCCATGACTTTTTGAGTTATTTTGCTAACAAACGAACAAACCCACCCGATCACATAACCTCCTTGGTGGAGGTAACTAATCATGTCAACGTGCAACTAAAGCATGCAGTAAAGGGCAGTTTTCTGTTTATAAAGATTATTCCTGCTCCTCAGAGGATGAACATCTTGAACTATACTGAGCTAAAGACAGATTTATTTGTGTCCTTAACAGCACCTATAAAAACTGTTCACCACCTTGGGTGTTATACTCTTTTAATGACTTTATACACCAGTAAGGGTCAGTAAAATTTGGCTTTTTTTTGCCAGAATAAAAAACATAAACTTGTTTGAAGTCAAACTAAAAAAAGATTTCTACAAAGTAATGTCAATTTTTGCATACAAGCCTTCAAGGGCCGACTGCTGAAAGGCATCCCCACAGCATGATGCTGCCACCACCGTGATTCAGAGTGGGGGTGTTCATTGTTTGGTGTCCACCAAACATAGCATTTGTCTGATGGCCAAAAAACAGCGTTTTGGTCTTATCACACCTAAGAACTTTCTTCCACTTGACAATGGAGTCTCCCACATGCCTTCTGATGAACTCACTGTATGAAGAGTCTGAAGCTTGTAACTCCTTCAGAGTAGTCATAGGTGATTTATACTTTTCTCGGAAGAGCTTGGAGTGTTCTTTTGTCTTCATGATGTTATGGTAGCCAGGAATACTGATTAACCAATGCCTGGACCTTCCAGACACAGGGGTGTTTATACTACAATCACTTGAGACACGTTCACTGCACTCAGGTGATCTCCATTTTACGAAGTGTGAGACTACTAGCACAGATTGGCTACACCTCTGTTAAATTAGGTCAGTCACTTTAAAAGGGTGAATATTTAGCAGTCACTTATTTTACTTTACACATTTTTATTTCATTGACGTTACTTTGCAGAAATCTGTTTTTGTTAGATTTAGATTGTGCATCAGCTTCAGAAATCAATCACTTTAAACTAAGTATCTTTGGTCTGAACTGGGCTTACTGTTCAGGTTGGAGGGACAGAAAAAGTTTGGGAACCTCTGCATAATGACATTGACTTCTATCTGCTGTGGATGCTTCTGTTGTCTTAACCAGTCATTAAAGACAAAAAGAAAATGACTTTTTAAAGACTTCAACAAAGTCCAGTTGGCTTCATGATTAAACTTAGAGAACTGAGGGTGTATAGTGCTTTTATGTCCATATTTGAAATCCAATAAATTGGATTAGGATGGCTAGATAAAAGCTTGTTAGGCAAAGATGGATGATAACATTAAAGCTTCAGACAGAAAAAAGAGCTCAGATTGCAGCCAAAATGAATCAATTGACTTAAGCACTATTCTTCTCAGACTGCATTGTCTACTCTGAAAGAAGACAAATCTTTCTATTTGTCCTTCTGCTCTGTCATTATGGTGTCCGCTATTGGTCAAACTTTTGAAAAACAACGCTTAACAAAGTTTTTGTGTTAGCTGGAGAATGCCTGCAACGTCGCAATAAAACGTACACCAAAAAAAAAGCCCTTAATGAGAACACTTTGGAAGCTGTTTGTGTCTTAAACATCAACAACATATGAACCAACTCTCCTATTCCCATGGATGACCTTTCGTCTTTGGCATGATTTCACAAATAATAAAAACAGTAGAGTAGAGATGAACCGAGTCGTGATTTACAATATTGAAGACAGACACTAGAGCCAGCGTGGTAAAGTACAGTACTGTAAATGTTTAAAGGGACTCCTAAAGAAGCATTAAAGTCAGTATACTGTGAGTTTAAGACCAGCGTGAGAAGTCAGACATCACTATCAGGAACTGTTTTCAAAAGGCAGACAAAAGGCAGTTTATGATAAAAATGTGCCGTCAAATGGTTGATTTCTCTATTGTTTCATATTTTCTTAAAGCAAAAACCTGCAGTATGGGTAGAGAGGTCTGACTTTCCTTTGACTTTCATCCATCTTTCAGCACGCAACCTTATGAGACTTTGTGTCAATACATAGAGAACTTTCAGCAAATTAAAGCTTGTTGATGAAAAGCTGCCATTGAAGATTGATTGACATCTAGACTTGAGATAACTGGAAAGCAGATTAATGCATCAAAGACGACAGTGAGCTGCAAAGCGTGCAAGAGTTGGTGAATTTGAAACTAAAGGCATTAAAGTCATCCAGGTGTTTGTGGTTGGAGTTCACATCTGGTGCTCCATGCTAGTAGCTCCATATCAAGATTTGCATGACTTAACAGGATTTTCTGGTAGTTTTGAATGGGGGTCATATGAGGTACTTGGTCATGGCATTAGCCTCTAGGCATTTCAGCCTGTGTTGCTTCTTTGGGCTGGCCACAAACCAGACTAGTTTAAAATTTTAAACAGGTTTAAAGTGTGTGAGACCACAGACAAAAAGAAAAATTCAAACATTTTTTTCCTTGGAGCGTGCACAATAGACGACTCAGGCAGGCCATTATAAGACTAGAGACCGCACACCGGCCGACCTGCCAGTGACTTCAATGAAGAGCAGAGTTTCCAGAATCTCAGACATGACTTCAGAATAAAAAAGTGGACTAACATTTCTAGCCATAGTTAGTCGACCAAATTAACATGACTGAGCTCTTTCCTCGATAGCATGGAGCTCCAGTGGAGCGACTCTACCACCAACACATGGATGATTTCAGAGCAGAATTTCTTGAAACTTTATGGTGAGCTTAATAAATGTCTACAAAAACTCCTCTAACAGGAAGCTGTTTTATGAGCACAGCTCACCCAGAGAGAATGAAAATGTGCCTGAGTCCTGTTCCATGTCCTGTCGGGTTCGCTACGGTCCAGTGCGGTCCCGGTATCAGTCACAGGGGTCCTGGCAGTGGGAGCAGTGGCTCATGTCTTCAGAGTAGAGCTCCACCTGGATGGTGATGCTGTAGAAACCAAACTTTGTGTTGAGCAGATCGGTGGCCTCCTGCAGCACAGACTGAGCGTCGGCTCCCTCCTCTGACCGGGGGAAAGACAGAAAAACAGCACCGTGAGTATGTTTACCTGAATATTTATTTTTCTTTTTGGGCTTCATCTATACTGAATCAGGAGAACTGTTAGCTTAAAGGTTGCTTTTCCAAGGCATTGTATCATTTCTGTGTTTGAAGCACTTTTGATATTGGTATTGGCAGATAATAGCTCTAAAAGTTAAACATCTATATCAGCAGATGTGAAAATGTCTGCTAATATTTAAAGTTGATATACTGAACATTTTGAAAGAAGCCCCAAATTTAAAACAACTACCAGACTGTCTACTTCCTCGCTCCTCTCTCAGCTCTTTTTGACTCAGCCTCTCTTTGCACAGGAGACACCTGTACTATAAATACACCTTTTTACCCTTTGCAGCTGCTAAAATGAGTTTGGAAATACCGGTATATCAGATATTGGTAAAAATCCAATACCATGCACCCCTACTTTTGATGTTAATGTATCCATTCAAGGCATTTGCATTTACTTTTTAATTTGCTGCACTTTTGAATATGGTGGACATGAATCTACCATTCTTTGCCCTTGTTGGTCGCCATAATTTGGTGTCACCCCAGGTATAAGTCTATGCTGTAATCAGCAAACTAAAAACATACTGACTCATGTTTTTTACTTCTTCATGTTTCTTTGCAATAAGTGAGACAAAATACTGTATTTTTCACTCCACCTCACTGAGAAATTAAACTAGAGGTAGATTTATGTTCATTATGAGCTTGCAAATTAAACTGCCAAAAGTATTCGCTCACCTGCCTTGACTCACGTATGAACTTAAGTGACATGTCATTCTTAATCCATAGGGTTTAATGTGCCATCAGTCCACCCTTTGCTGCTATAACAGCTTCAACTCTTCTGGGAAAGCCCTCCACGAGGTTCAGGAGTGTGTTTATGGGATTTTTTGACCATTCTTCCAGAAGCACATTTGTGAGGTCACACACTGATGTTGGATGAGAAGGCCTGGCTCTCAGTCTCCGTTCTAATTCATCCCAAAGGTGTTCTATCAGGTTGAGGTCAGGACTCTGTGCAGGCCAGTCAAGTTGATCCACACCAAACTCTCTCATCCATGTCTTTATGGACCTTGCTATGTGCACTGGTGCACAGTCATGTTGGAACAGGAAGGGGCCATCCCCAAACTATTTCCACAAAGTTGGGAGCATGGAATTGTCCAAAATCTCTTGGTATGCTGAAGCATTCAGAGTTCCTCTCACTTGAACTAAGGGCCAAGCCCAGCTCCTGAAAAACAACCCCACACCGTAAACCCCCCTCCACCAAACTTTATACTTGGCACAGTGCAGTCAGACAAGTACCATTCTCCTGGCAACCGCAAAACCCAGACTCGCCCATCAGATTGCCAGATAGAGAAGCGTGATCCGTCACTAGAGTCCAGCGGTGGCGTGCTTTACCCACTGCATCCGACGCTTTGCATTGCACTTGGTGATGTATGGTTTGGATGCAGCTGCTTGGCCATGGAAACCCATTCCATGAAGCTCTCTACGCACTGTTCTTTTGGAGGTCTGTAGCGATTGACTCTGCAGAGAGTTGGCAACTTCTGCGCACTATGCACCTCAGCATCCGCCGACCCCACTCCGTCATTTTACGTGACCCATTACTTGGTGGCTGAGTTGCTGTTGTTCCAATCGGTTCCACTTTGTTTTAATACCACTGACAGTTGACAGTGGAATATTTAGGGGTGAGGAAATTTCACGACTGGACTTGTTGCACAGGTGGCATCCTATCACAGTACCATGCTGGAATTCACTGAGCTCCTGAGAGCGACCCCTTCTTTAACAAATGTTTGCAGAAACAGTCTGCATGCCTAGGTGCTTGATTTTATACACCTGTGGCCATGGAAGTGATTGGAACACCTGATTTCAATTATTTGGATGGGTGAGTGAATACTTTTGGCAACATAGTGTGTGTGAGTTTGTATATATATATATATATATATATATATATATATTTTTTTTTTTTTTTTATTATTAGCAATTGCAAAATACACAAATAGAATCCACTCCTGGCATACACAGTTTTTGCATGTTTCCAACACAAAACAAAACAAGATAGGTAAACATATAAGAGGTTAAAGGAAATGGACTATAAAAATGATTTTAAGACTTTAAAAAATCAAATCAAATGAGAAAAAAAAAATCTAAAGTACATTTGACATACATTGTCATGACAATACATTAAAAAAATTAGAATAATGTATATGATTAGCTAATTATAAAAGTGCACTTATAAAAAGTAAACCAATTTATAGTAAGATATAATAATTAAAGATGACATACAGAAAAAAATCAGTGTCAATCAATGTTAAAGTTGCAGTGATCCATTTAATGAAATATACAACGAATAATCCACAATAACAGGCCAGATTTAGTTGGTTGGGACTCTGAATGACAAGTAAAGACAATTTTAAAGTTGCTTTATATGGAGTGAATATTTAAGTTGAATCTAAAATTCTGATTGGACTCATTAGCGAAACTCAGGTCCTGTAGTCGCCGTCTGTTACCCTTTCAGTTTCAGTCAAAAAACCTCATTTTGTTTCCCTGCCCTCATATGTTACCTATGGCCAGGTGAACAGAGACCAGTGCCTGTCCCAGAGTCAGAGCCCAAAGGTGCAGACAGTGCATGGACTTCACCGCCTTCACCGACAGCAGCACCTCCTTCACAGAGTTGAACTCTATTCCTTTAGGAGAGCCTGAAACAACACCAGACCACGTTTATACACAACAGTTTCTACAAAATATTCCCGTATTAAAGCCTCCTTTACAGGATAATAAATCCACCGTCACAATGTTCAATATGTTATTATTTGACAGTAGTTTTATTTGAATGTTGGTTTGCGAAGCATGCTGCAAACATGGGAAGTTTATTTGTGAAGCATGTTTCAGCATCAAGAAAAGTCAAGTCTTCTTCTTAAACTAAAGAGCTGTTAATGAGGGATGTAGAGAAGTTGTATTTTTCTTTATCTAAATATATTTAACCAGGACAGCCTCACTGAGATTAAGAATCTCATTTACAATAAAACAGATGGAAATATAAAGTTAATCTTATAGGAACGAGGAAACATGAACTATCTTTAAATCAATCATGGCAGAGTTAGAGCACATTCAATCTCTGAACCAAAAGATCTTCATCTGATAAACGCCTTTTACCTCTAAGCCTCAAAGTAGTTTTCTTTCATTTAACAATTTTCCATGTGACGCATACGTATATCTACAATGTAAAAGCTATTTCTGTTATACACCACAGAAAGTTCTGAAGCTTGTTTTATCATGTCCAATTATAATTCATGTTTTGAAAGGATTTTAATCAGTTTTACCTTCCAAGTTTAGATATTAAAGTAATATTTAGTCATGCTTTGATTTGTGTTAAATGCAGCCCAGTGATTAAAAGATAGAGTGAAACTTCTTCAAGATCTTATCATCCCTTTTCCAGTAACTTTTTTAATCTTCAAGTTCATGTTTGAGGTGTCCCTTTTGCCAAGTACAGTGCAGGATGCGTGAGTAGTTTTAAAAAAGGGGGAATAACAGTATTTACCCTGAGGATCTGACCATCTGTGCTCCTGTTCTTTGGGTTCAAACATGCAGCTGAGCTGTCACCAGTGAAGTGTCACTAAAGCTGTGTTCTGTGTTTTTAGAGAAACTCATGGTGTTAGTCTCAGCTCCACAGTAATGTGTACATAATATGGCAGCCTCTATCAACAGGCTCCTAAAAGGATGCAATCAACCAAAGCATGACTGTCTTCATTACATGGAAATATGGTTGAATCTGTACAGGAAGTGTCAGATTATGACGGTTCAGCACAGTGATGTCAGATTTTATAAAAAAAGACAGCTTGATTACGGCTGGCTCTAGACAAGGAAATCAGTCTCATTTGTCTGCAATAGAAGGAACATTTCATTTTTAGGCTGTTGGCATACAGGGATTGCTAAAAGTTCCTGTAGTCTGAATCATCAATCATCAAGTCTCATGCAAACAACAGCAAATAAAAAAATATCTAAGGCTCACAGAGTCTATAAAAATATTCATCCATGTGGATGTTTTACCCTTTCATTGATTATATAAATCCATTATTTTAATATGTAAGGTAAAATAAGTGAATCAGTTCAACAGAGGTCCAGCCAGTTAGTGCTAGTAGTCTGACATTAGGTGAAATTGGGATCACCTGAGTGCAGTGAATGTGTCTCAAGTGATTGTAGTATAAAGACCCCTGTGTCTGGAAGGTCCAGTCAGTGGTTCATCAGTATTCCTGGCTACCATAACATCATGAAGACAAAAGAACACTCAAAGCAACTCAGAGAAAAGATTATTGAAAAGTATAAGTCAGGGGGTGGCTACATTAAATGTCCAAATCACTGAACATCCTCCAGAGTTCAGTTAAATCCATCTTCAAGAAATGAAGGAATATGGCAGATGTGTAAATCTGCCTAGATCAGACTGTCCTCACATACTGAGTGAGCGTGCAAGAAGGAGTCTAGAGAGAGAGTCCACCAAGACACCTATGACTAATCTGAAGGAGTTCCAAGCTTCAGCAGCTGAGATGGGAGAGACTCTGCAGACAACAACTGTTGCCTGGTTCTTCCCCAGTCAAAGCTTTATGGGAGAGTGGCAAAGAAAAGGCCACTGTAAAAGAAAACTCAGATTAAATCTGGACTAGAGTTCACCAGAATGCATGTGGGAAACTCCATGGTGAAGTGGAAGAAAGTTCTTTGGTCTGATGAGACCAAAATTGTGCTTTTTGTCCATCAATATGCTATTTCTGCTGGACATCAAACACTTCACATCACCACAAACACACAATCCTCACTGTAGCGCACAGTGGTGGCAGCATCATGCTGTGGGGATACTTTTTGGCAGTCAGCCCTGAAAGGCTCGTAAAGGTAGGGTAAAATGAATGGGGGAAAGTATAGGAAAATCCTGGAACACAATCTTATTCAGTCTGCAGGAGAACTACAGCTAGGAGAAGATTTACCATTTTTACATCTCTAATGTGAGGATAAACTAAACAAATGGTTTTCTTGCTCCAACCTGTGGTAACATCTCTATTGCTCATGATAACTGATTCCATTCTTCATGTTTCTCCCATTATTGAAAGATATAAAGAGCTGTTCATCACATTAATACATATTTCTGTGTGAGGTACCTTCCAGTAGTATCCTAAAGACGTCTCTGAGGATGGTGACGGTGGTGCAGAGGACGAAGACGGAGAACAGGAATGTACAGATGGGATCTGCAACTTTATACTCTGGCTGTGAAAGAGAAAAGAGATTATGTAGACTTTACAGAGTCCATGAAGAGCATCAGATGGTGTTTAGCAAAGATACAAGTCCCATAATTCCCAAGGCAAAAACCAAGAGAACATCTTGCAAGATGAGAAAAATGTCTGTTTCTTAAAACAAAACTCAGAACAAATTCAAAAGAAAAATGTACTTCTTCAACTTCTGTCAACATTATAAAACCTTTAAAAGACACTTGAACTCACTATGAGGACATAAGCTACCTCTCTTGCTTGTAAATAAGGGTTGATTGATTGATTAGTTGATTGACTGGTATTGTTAAAATCAAAAATGTGCTCAGTTTCTTTATAAATTTAAGTTCTTGCAACAGTATTTTGACCATGAACTCATCAGAAATCTGCATATCATGACCTTAAATTCAAGACTGACGTTACGGTCTCACCCTAACATGAATGTGATCTATATCTGACCCGAAAGTAGATGATGGTCGCCGCCACCATGACACCGACGCTCTGCAGCAGATCTCCAACCACGTGGATGAAGGCAGCCCGGACACTCGTGTTTCCATGGCCTCCAAGGATCGAGTGGGAGTGGCCGTGAGAGACGGGACTCCGACCGTCCTCGTCGATCTGGTGGTAACCGCTGCCGTGGGCGTGGAAGGTGGTGGAGTGATGGAGGATGTACGCCATACTGCAAGAACAAAAAGGGGCTTAAAATGTATAATAGAACATTCAAGATTTATGTAAATGGTTATTAATATTTCCAAAGGCTAAAGCAAATGTTAAAGGTGTAGGTTTGAATTTAAAACAGAAATTATCCTCGAATGAAAGCAAAGACTGAGGAGGAAAGCACTCAAATTGGACACTGGAAAATTATCGACAGATGTATCACTGATTAGACTTGTTCTTTATAAACAGAAAAGTAACACAGTATCATATCTTATGGTATAGTATCTAATATTGTATCCATCCATCTTCATCCTCTTATCCAGGGCCGGGTCGTGGGGGTAACAGGATAAGCAAGTCCACCCAGACATCCCTCTCCCCAGCGACACTTACCAACTCCTGCTGGGGGATCCCAAAGCGTTCCCAGACCAGACAGGATACATAATCCCTCCAGCGCATTCTGGGCCTTCCCTGAGGTCTCTTCCCAGCTGGACGTGCCTGGAACACCTCCACAGGGAGGTGACCAGGAGGATCAGATGCCCGAATCACCTCAACTGACTCCTGATGTTAAGGAGCAGCGGCTCTTCTCCCAGCTCTCTCCGGATGTCTGAACTCCTCACCCTATCTCTCAGGCTGAGCCCTGACACCCTTCGGAGGAAACTCATTTCAGCTGCTTGTATCTGCGATCTCATTCTTTCTGTCACTACCCAGAGTTCATGACCATAGGTGAGGGTTGGGAGGTAGATTGACCGGTTGCCTCTCGGCTCAGCTTCCTCTTCACCACAATGGTCCGGCACAACGCCCGCAGTACTGCCAATGCTGCACCGATGCTCTGCTATGCTGTATCGTAGTGTATTGGAGTCTGTTTTATCTTGTACTGTATTGTTCTGTTTAATATCCTATTGCTTTAATATTCCATTCATACAACATCTTTTAGTTGCCTGTCCATCTTTATTGTACCAAATCAAAAAAATTCTCATTGTATAGTTTTGTTCTTATGGCATTATATCATCTGCGTAGCATGGCAGTATACTGTGTACTGTACTCTAGTCTGGCTGAGGTTAAATTTGAGGACTCGATTTACTAGTCTAATAACATTTAAAAACCCTGACACTGACCTGGTATTCATGTCATGAGACTGCTTTAACTGGAGACCGATGACTCAAAAGGCCTTGACTTTTTTCAATGAGGATCAAAACTACAAGCAATATCTTAATTCAAGAGGTTCGGGCTAATATAACAATTTGCAGTTCAACAATTCCTAACCAAACTACCACAGTTACAATCATTGTAGGTTAACTCCAAACCCATAGGTGTTCATTCAAGAGGACTGTTATATCCAACTATGTCAAATATCAGAGAGAATATCAGACTGGCTGAAGATACTTTTAGAGATGTTCATGGAGTGTCAAGCCTTGAATGTCATCTGTTACTGTTATCACACTGACATAATGTACCATATTAACAGCCATTATGCTGAGCAGCACTCACATTATATTGACGATGACGGCGCACCCGGAGGTGACCAACATTACATGACCATCAATCTCATAGTCGTTGCGTACGATCCTCTCGATGGCTAAATAGACCAGAGCTCCTGTCACAATCCAGATGGAGATGACTGAGATGAACGCCCCGAGGATCTCTGTGGAGAGAGAGGACAGAATTTTAATCACTTTTACATATTCACACACTTCATCACACTCAAAACAGCACCCGTCTGTCAGAATATCCCAGCAGGACATGAAGTTAAATAACCAAAAACAGCGCTCAGAGGCAGAACTAGACATGGAGCTAGTGTCAGACACAAAATACAACAGAAGAGACACAAACCTCATAGTATCAGCCTAATGTTAACACCCAAAGCTTTGAATGCAATAAAGAAAAATGTTCCTTTTTAACTTAAGTTTCAATAAAATTCCGGGACAGCCTGCTCTGAAAATCTGTCTGGATGCATGTACCTCAGAGAAGACAACTTTTCCTACTGAGGCCTGCTCACAGAGTTAGCTCTGATACCCAGAGAGTCAGCCGTCCTGGACTTTGGTTTATTGGTAATGTTGGTGCATGTGTGCTGGATCAGTAGCATTGGTGCTAGCATCCTGGCTAACAGCTACCTCATTAGAGAGCTGCAATGAGTGTCAAGCTATTTGATTCTGATCATGAAATTACTTTTCGGTGCTATTTTTTGACTCCTTTCACAGTTTTTCCAGCCATTTTTGCCACTTTAACCAATTTTTTGCTACTTTTTGCCCACATATGCCCTTTTTTGATACTTATTGCCCCATTTTGACATCTTCAACCTATTTTTGCCACTTTTGACCTATGGTTGCCAGTTTTTGGAACTCTCTTGCTACATTTAACCCATTTTTTGCTCTTCACCCATTTTGTCACTTTCTTGAATCGTGTGGCACAATTCACTTCTTTATGCCACTTTTAACCCATTTTTTATAATTGTTTGTCCTTGTTTTTTGACGATTTTGCCATCGTCAACATATTTTTGCTGCTTTTCTCCAATTTTTGCGACTATTAACCAATTGTTGCCTTTTTTTGGGACTTTGTGCTGCTATTTCCTATTTTGCTACTTTTAACCCATTGTTGGCACTTTATGGAATTGTATTGTCACATTTTATACTTTTTTTGCCCATTTCGCAACTTTCTTGCAGTTTTTGGCTTATTTCTGCCACTATTTTGGTATTTAATTAATTTGTGCCCTATTTTGCAATTTTTAACTAATTTTTGTTGTGTTTTGCCCCATTCCACTATTTTGAACTGATTTTTAAGCTTTTTGCCCATTTGTGCCATATTTCTTGTAGCCATTTTTTAACCTATTTTCAGCTTTTTTTTGTGATTTCTAACCATTTTTTGCCACTATTCAACCACTTTTGCCACATTTGGAACTTTTGGCCCCATTTTGCTCTATTTTACCTTTTTTAATCATTCTTTTGCCACTTTTTAACCACTTATACCATTCTATTGCCACTTTTTCTGCTATTTTGCCATTTATCACCTTTTTGCCACTTTTTAACTAAGTTTTTGCCATTTATGGCCCCATTTTGCCCTATTTTGCCATTTTAACCCCTTTCTTTCACTTTTTCAAACTTGTGACCATATTTAACCCATTTTCTCCCCATTTCACCCATTATGCCTCTCTCTTTCAATTCGTGGCACATTGTGCCACTTATTTTTTGCAGTGTAACCATTTATTGCCACTTTTGCCAATTTTTGGTCCTTTGATACCATTTTAACCACTTTTTGCCCATTTCAATCAGGACCTACCTCATCACACATTTTATCATTTTATTGCAAAATGTATTTACACTTTTAATTGGAAGAGAAGACTCTGCTCTAAAGATACTCCCTGGATTAATCAAGCAGCATGTTTTGACTTTCTAGGGAGTGTATAGCTAGAAAACCCAATATGGATAGAAACATTAATGACAATGCGTACTTAATACAATTAAAAATTGCAAAAGCAATTCATACAAGGTGCAATAAGCTTTATGCTGTAAAGGAGGAGGATGGGGTGGAGGAGGTTCATTGTTGTCAGTCACAGCAGCAGGGTGGTGTATCAGCATTAAGCAAGCAGAGATTAATGAGTATTTCATACTTAAATATACTGCTGTGCTGAGAGGAAGAGCTGTGATTGGCTGTAGGAGTTGGGAGATAATAATCGGCATCGGCTGGCCATCAGCTGACCACAGCTGGGCGTGTGACCTCTGTGTCCTGCATTTTCCTGCATTCTTTCCACTTAGCTACTTTTAAACCAGTTTTGACCACTTTTTGCTAATTTTTTTCCATTATTTGCCTTTTTCCCTTATTTTACCATTTTTGCCCATTTTTTAGACTGCTTTATTGTACTACAACAATAAAATTCATTTTTTCTTGCTTTGATGAAAGTGGTTATTATTCAGGTTTAAAATGACTTTGCAGACTTCCATGGGCCCCCAGTTTGATGGGGGCCCTGGAAAGCTCTCCCCTTTATCCCTCCTTATGGGCAGCCTTGTCCCTACTCTCTAAAGAAAAACAATACTTACTTTAAAGTTGGAAAAGCACCTTCCAAACTGCAAATTCCCATAAACAAGCCTCTGGGTATAACACAGTTACTCATTTACAGTTGAACAGGTTGCAGATTCTCCTCAGAGGAAGCTGCTAGAAAAAACGAAACACCAAGTTCAACACCTGCCAGCATCCTTCATCGCCCTAAAGAGGTAAAAGTTACATCTGTGGCAGGGTTGCAGTTGCAGATGTAGTCATGCTGACAGCAGAGAAAATTAAAGGGACTGGAGATGTAACGTGCCCACCATCTGCTAAGAAAGGTAAAAACTACAATATAAAACCTTCTGCCTGCAGCTGACACAGACTTTAACCAAGAGTTGTTCCGTGACTTTAAATTGAATCTCTCCCTCCAAACATCCAATCATCTCCTCATCCTCTCGGTCTGTCCACTCAGGTGTATTCAATCTCTTGTCCTGACCTGATCTGTGCCAGCCGAAGTTCATGGTTTTGGTGGGCGGTCTGGAGGAGATCCACAGCGAGAACAGGCTCACCATCATGCTGCCAAAGTCTGTCAGGAGGTGAGCAGCGTCCGTCATGATGGCAAGGCTGTGGGCGAGGTAGCCTCCTGTGGGAAACCAAGAGTGAGAATTGTTAATCAGAAGCAGGGCTTTAACTTTGCTGGAATCTGCTGCTTTTAGGACTGAAAAAGTTATCTATCTTTTAGAAAGCACAAACAATGGTGACTATGATCTGAATGGGCGACTGTGCCGAAGCCAGACTGTGTTGCAGGCTGCTTGTAGCTCTATTTGCATTGCACGTTTCTTTCTGTTGGTAAAGAGGAGGCTTTTTCGCATGTTGTTTTAAAAAAAAATCTAATCCCCCTTCTTTCGTTTTTGCATGTCCTATATTCTTTCCCCCCTACCCGTTATCAACCCTGGCACAGCTTCAGCAGATGTCTGTCAACATGAGTCTGGTTCTGCTCAAAGTTTCTGCCTGCTTAAAGGAGATTTTCTTTGCCACTGTGACTGAACTGAATGTTTCTTAGTGCTGATCTCATGATGGATCAATGTTGGGTCGTTATAATAATACAGTACGGTCTAGACCTGCCCTCTTTGTAAAGTATTTTGAGGTGGCATTGGTTATGAGTTGGTGCAATACAAATACAGACTGATTGACTGATCATAATTGGACTTTTGTACTAAACAGCACATTTCTGACTGACTCGCCGCTCTGATTTCTAATCTAAGCCCTGCTGTGTTGATCCTTTTTGGAAACAGACGGTGTAAATCCAAAAACATTTAGCCTCCATCACTCATGTGTCAGTGGAAACCACTTCCTGACAGTCCCAAAGCTTCTTCCGTCAACAGAGTGATTGTGGACAGAGTAGCTACTGCCACACTTCATCTCCA
Source organism: Cheilinus undulatus (assembly GCF_018320785.1). NCBI lineage: Eukaryota > Metazoa > Chordata > Actinopteri > Labriformes > Labridae > Cheilinus > Cheilinus undulatus. The sequence goes on along the minus strand of NC_054878.1, from coordinate 41,947,621 downwards.
CGGGGGGAGAGCTGTCAGTACTGGTTATACTTTTCTCAGAATAAGAAGTTTGGTGCAGCTATAGTGTCTAAAACGAAGCAAAGCCCTCCTAAAAGTGAATCTTTTCCAGTTTTCAAACACTTTTGGCATTAGAGAAAATGAAAAAGGACATATTCATATGTGTATTATCTTTTAAATCTGTGTGTAGCAGAATTAAAAGATGTAAAGGATGGTTAAATAGCTAATCTAATTGACTGTTGTTTGGATTGTGCACCAGGAAAAAGTCTATTTTTAATCATTTTCTGGTTCCTGTTTGAGATGAACATCTGGTCTTCTACTCTCTTCCATCCCTGACATTTCTTTCTATCTCTTACCTATGACCTCTCCAATCATGAAGATGAGGCAGACGCCTGAAGCGATGTAGAGTTTCTTCTTGGCCATCAGCTTGTCCACGCTGTCCTCACATGTCAGCGCTTTGGCACCGTGGCAGTGAGCGCCGACGGGTCGTTTCATCTCAATGGCACCGGCCATGCCTCCGTTCTTGAACGAGAAGTCTGGATACTGTTCTTTGGAGTCTGGAAAGGAGCTGCAGTGACAGAAAAGGTCAGTCTTCAAGTTAACGCCTTACAGTTCTACTCCTTTTAAAACCCTGAACAGTGCCTATGAAAAGGATTCACCCCCTTGGAGTTTTTACCTTTTTTATTAATTTTATCAATAATCACAGTTTGTAGAATTTGGCTTTTCTTTACTGTCAAAGTGAAAGCAGAATGGGACAACCTGATGTCCATTAAATTAAAAACCTGTTATGTGAAATAAGTGACCCATCGAGAAATAGAAGGAATATGGCCCATGTGAAAATTTGCCTGGTGAGAGAGTCCACCAAGACACCTATGACTACTCTGAAGGAGTTCCAAGCTTCAGCAGCTGAGATGGGAGAGACTCTGCAGACAACTGTTGACCGGGTTCTTCACCAGTCAAAGCTTTATGAGAGGGTGGCAAAGAGAAAGACACTGTTTAAGAAAACTCAGATTCAATCTGGACAAGAGTTCACCAGAAGGCATGTGGGAGACTTCATGGTGAAGTGGAAGAAAGTTCTTTGGTCTGATGAGACCAAAATGGAGCTTTTGACCATCAGACATGACGCCAAACCCTGCACATCACCACAAACACACCATCTTCACTGTGAAGCACAGTGGTGGCAGCATCATGCTGTGGGAATGCTTTTTAGCCAACATCCCTGGAAGGCTTGTTAAGGTAGAGGCTAAAAAATGAATGGGGCAAAATACACAAAATTCCTGGAGGACAATCTTATTCAGTCCACAGGAGAACTACAGCTTGAGAGAAGATTTATTTTCCAGCAAGATGATGTTCTTAAGTAGCCAAGTTGAAGGCCAGACCTCAAGCCAATCGAGAATTTATGGATGGACTTTAAAAGGGCTGTTCACACTTGATCCTTGTACAACCTGACAGAGCTTGAGCAGTTTTGCAAAGAAGAATTGAGTAGAATTGCAGCATCCAGCTGTGCAAGCCTGATTGAGACCCATCCACACAGACTCATGCTGTGATTGCAGCCAAAGGTGACTCTACTAAATACTGACTTAAAGAGGGTGAATATTTATGCAGTTACTTATTTTACATTACATAGTTTTTTCTAATTGACATTACTGTGTAGAAATCTGTTTTTACTTCAGCATTAAATAGACTAATTTTTATTTTTTTTGTCAGAAAAAGCCAATTTATATTGACCATGACTGATTTCTTAAATCACTAAAAGTGTAAAACACCCAAGGGGTTGAATACTTCTTAGGCACCGTATTTAGAGGTAAAACAGCCTTTTTAAAACCTGTAGCCAGGGGTCACACATCTCTTAGGTATTGCAAGGATTCTAAAAACAACATCTAAAAATTATCAAATAACTGAAAATGTTCCACACTGTAAAATTGCAATGGCTTTGAATATCCCACCATCTACAGCCCATAATAACATCGAAAGATTCAGAGAATCTGGAGAAATCTCTGTGAGCAAGGGACAAGGCTGAAGGTCAGTATTGGATGCTTGTGATCTTCAGGGCCTCAGGCCTTACCACACAAATAACAGGTGTAAGTTTGCACTATGATCACTGCATGGACTCAGGAACACTTCCAGAAATCATTGTTTGTCAACACAGTTGGCTGTGCCATCCACAAATTACAGCTAAAGCTGTATCATGAAAAGAAGAAGTCATATGTGAACACTAGCCAGAAACGCTGCTGTCTTCTCTGGGCCAAAGCTCATTTAAAATGGACTGAGACAGGGCATCTGTTTAGCTCAGCTGGTAGAGCAGGCACCCATATACAGAGGCTAAAGTCCTCAGTACACTGATTGTGGGCTGATGTTTCCTGTCTCTCTTCAGCTGTCACTTTCTGAATAAATGCAAAAAAAAGCACAAAATAATCTTTAGAATGGACGGAGGTGGAATGGAAAACTGTTCTGTGGTCAGAAGAATCAAAATTTGAGATTCTCCGTGGAAACCATGGATGCCATATCCTGTGGACTAAGGAGAGGAGGGATCATTTAGCTTGTAATCAGCCCACATTTGATTTACACATCTGGAAAGGCACCATCAATGCTAAAAAGCCCATAAAGGTATGAAAGCAGCATATGCTCCCATCCAGGGAAGGCCTTGCATATTTCAGCAAGACAATGCTAATCCACATCCATCACAACAGCATGGCTGCACAGGAGTAGAGTCCAGGTGCTGACCCATCACCAACAGAAAATATTTGCTGTATCATAAAAGGAAAGATCCAGGACTGTTGCGCAGCTAGAATCCTACGTCAGACAAGAGTGGGACAACATTCCTCCCCAAAAACTCCAGCAACTGGTCTCCTCACTTCCCAGACATTTACAGACTGTTGTTAAAGAAGAGTGGATGCTACACAATCGTCAAATGTTTCAGTTTCAACATCTGATGTTTTGTTAATGTTATATGGTGAATAAAATATGGGTTTATGAGATTTAAATCTGTTTTTACTTACATTTTACAAAGTGCCCCAACTTTTTGGGGAATTGGGGTTGTAACTCAGACCAAACACATAACAGATAAATAGGTGGAGCAGTTTTGGATCAAGCTACCACTAAGAGATGTGCACGTCTTTTGATTTATAGCTCCATTAAGTTGAAATATTTCACTTTGGATGAGTTGCACAGATAAACAGATGAACACTGCCATTCTCTTGAGCCATTCAGATCATATTTTCCTACCTTAACTACCACATAAGTGTTTGTTGTTCTGGAAATTGGCCGTCTATATTCATGCAATCTTGATCTTACAGTCATTGATGAACTGTACGGCTTTCTATCTGGGAGTCGGTTCAATACATGAGCTGGATTTGAGACACGAGAACAAAATGCTGACTTCCCCGTTTTCCCCTCACACATGAATATACACACACACACCCACACACACACCCACATGCCTAGGTTGCTGCTCTCTCCGTGTGCAGTGAGGCAGTGAGGGAGAGCTGCGATGATGTGGCTAATGAGCTGGAAAAAAACTAATTTGGACTCACTTGAGATAACCACGCACACACACTTCATGTCACACACTTCAGATCGGAGATTGCCAGTGTTTCATGATTAGGCTTTATCTCACACACACATGCAGGCGTCTTCTGGGATGTGCAGGCTGAAAAGAGGCAGCCAAGTGGAAAACAGATTTTGTTCAATTATACCATTGGGACATGAGAGCAACCACTCCCCCAACACTCACACTAACACACACTTTCTATACATACGGAGCAAACATACAGCTTTACACCCTGAGGGCCACAATATGTTCAAATGTTGTGATGCAGAAGAAAACAGGTGAAACATCTTTAAGACGTTTGTACAAAATAGCATCAACTAAATAAAGACAAACACACAGAAAAATGTACACATCTAACATTGTCTTGATTATCTTTTAGTTTAAATTTACTCTACTGGTTTGCATTTGATCTGTTTTCTTTAAATTGATTTTTAAAAAGGTAAAATATTCTGAAATTTTCCATTGAGTATTTTGGATGAACAAGTACGCTGAATGGATAGAAGTACCCAGCTACCTCACCACTACACCAGCAGGGACTAAAATGGCATTAAGTGTAAATACATGAACTTTAAATGGAGTTGGACCCCCTTTACTCTTCTTTCCTCAAAGGTGCTTTACGGGGCTGAAGTCAGAGCTCTCTGTGGGCCCCTGATAAACCTGGAGAATGGGCACTCCCAAGTTTGGATTATTTGATCTATAAATGTGTGTGTGTTGGATCGGTAGCATTGTTGCTACTATCCTGGCTAACAGTTCCCTCATTTTGGAGCTACCACTTTAATCACTGTGTCCATCCATTATTGTCACTTTGTCACTTTTAACCCTTTTTTTTTTGCTGTTTTTAAAGCCACTACTTACCCATTTTTTGACACTTTCATCCCATTTTTTTCCCCTTATCAGCCATTTCTACCGCTTTTAAAAGCATTTTTAACTAATGTTCATACATTTCTTTGCCTTTTTTTTGGGGGGGGGGGTGTCATTCTTATATTTTAAAAAAGAAAAAAATCACAAAAATGAAAAAGACTGGATTTTTTGTAGACTGTTCTAAAAAAAATGGCACCTGAATGATTTTGTATGTCATGCATAGCATCTCTGTTGCAAAGAAAGTTTAAAACTGCTATTTGGCCTGCTGCAATTTTCAAATCACAAAAGGTGCAATATTTCTTTGACCTGAAATTTGTGTCAAAATAGCAGTTTTAAGCTTTCTTTGCAACAGAGATGGTATGCATGACATACAAAATCATTCAGGTGCCATTTTTTTAGAACAGTCTACAAAAAATCCAATCTTTTTCATTTTTGTGCTTTTTTCTTTTTTTAAATATAAGAATGACAAAAAACCCTCAATTCAATAATTCATATTCAATTTGCAATATGAGTCAAAATCATCAGAATTAGACACTTTTAAAGAATTGTTCAACCCTTGTTTAGGAATGAAAGAAAGTTAAGGAATAATTGCATATCAAATTGCAATTTCAATATTGTTTCCAAAATCACTCAGCCCTACTTTAACCCATCTTTGCTGCATTTTTGCCACTACTTAAACAGTTTTTGCCACTCTTATCCCATTTTGCCCTCTTCAGCCATTCCCTTTTAAAGCATTTTTGATGAATATTCACAAATTTATTTGCCTGGATTTTATTTTATTTTATTTATTTTTTTTTTTTTTGCTACTTCCCCCTTTTTTCTCATTTAGTCAATATTTTTACTACTTTTTGTTAATCTTTGCCAATTTTTGCTGAATTTAACCCATTTTTGCTGTTTTTTGTCTGTTTTTTCTTCTTTTCACCCATTTTGTCACCTATTTAAGCCCATTTTGTACCACATTTTGAACATTTTATAAATTTTCATCCATTGTTGCCACTTTTTTGCCACCTTTCACCTATCTTTGCCTTTATTGGCCCTTTTTGACCTCTTTCAACCCATTTATGTCACGTTTAAAACTGTTTTTTGCCTATATTTGCACATTTTGTTGCCCTTCCTTGGACATTTCTGCAACATCTTTTTGCAACTTTTTGGCATTTCTTGCCATTTTTTTCACATTAAGCCCATTTTTCCTATTTATGTCGGTTTTTTTTTTACTATTCTGCACCTTTTAAGCCATTTTTTGCACTGTTTCTTGCCACTTCTTCTGCCACCTTTCACCCATCTTTGCCACTTTTAGACCCTTTATTGCCACTCTAAACCTATTTATGCTGTTTTGTTCCCCTATTTCAACCCTTTCTTCCAAATTCTCACCCATTCTTCTTCTGTTTTCATAATTATTCCAAAAAGTTGCCTCTGTTTCTTCTGTTATTTTCTGGCACCATGACATTTGTGCACATTGTAGCTATAATGTCTAACATTATTTGAATAGTTCAGTGCATCCGTCCACATTGTTAACTTTACTTATAAAAAGCTAATTCTTTTTTAATTAAAGGGGTTTACATTTTGAAAAAGGCTATGTTGTACTACAGCGTAAATAAATGGAAATCATGTTTTGTTGCTTTGGTAAGAGTGGCTGTTATTAAGGTAGAAATAGAATATGATTATCACAGATAACTTTACAATTGAACTCAATGGGGCCCCCAGTTTGGCTTGGCCCCTGAAAGCTCTCCTCTTTAGCTCTGAGCCAGTCAAGTTATTCCACACTGAACTCATCAAACCATGTCTTTATAGTCCTTACTTTGTGTTCTGAGGTACAGTCATGTTGAAATAGAAAAGGGCCTTCCCGGACTGTTGCCACCCAGTTGGAAGCATAGCATTGCTGAAGCATTTAGAATGGCCTTCACTGAAGATAAGGTGCCTAGCCCAAACCCTGAAAAACAGCCCATCCTATCATCCCTCCTCCACCAAACTTCACAGTGGGATCAATGCAGTCAGTTAGCTTCTCATTTTTTTGCTGCTTTTAACCTGTTTTTCCCCACTTTTTTGCAACATATAACCCCTTTTTGCCAATTGTGCCACATTTGCCTCTTGTCTTTGCCACTTTCAAACCATTTACATGTTTTTTCCCCTATTTGCCACTATTTACTCATTTTTACTGCTTTTTGCCACTTCTTGCCCATTTGTGCTGTTGCTCGGCCACCTTTTGCCCAGTTTTGCCACTTTTCACTCATTTTTGTCTCCTTTTACAATCATTCAGTTTTTTTTTTTATGAAAGTTGCTCAGTTTCTTCTACTTAGTTTTGGCATCCTGATGTTTGTGCTCATTAGGGCCTAGCTATGAAGTTCAAATGTCTTTCCTGCCCATTCACATTGTTATTCAATAATTAACAGGTTTGGCCAAATACTTTTGTCCTTATAGTGTACATTTCTGCAGAGAGGTTGATCAAAGGTCCATAAATGCTCCTAAAATGTCCAAAAAGATGGTTGTAAAATGAAAATAGATTTTTCTAAAAACATCAATAAAGCATTTTTTGGGAATGACCTCTAATGTCCAAAAACATGTTGATAAAATGACCATAAAATGTTCCTTAGACGTCCACAAAGACCCTTTTGTTACTAAAATGACCATGAATGTTCCTAAATCATCCAGAGAGATGTTCCTGAATTGACCATAGATATCCTGAGGATGTCCTCGGCGATGGTTATAAAATGACCATAAATGAAAAAACAAAGAAATGAAAATAAAAGAGAGGTTAATAAAAATCTCCTTGAGAATTGCTACAATGTCCTAAAAGATGTTCCTGAAATGTCACTTAATTTAAATAAAATGTCCCAAAAAGGTTTATAAAATGAACCTGACTGTTCCTAAAATACATGAAAAAATAATAATAAACATACATTTTCCTAAAATGTCCACAAACAAATGTATTAAATGATTGCAGATCTCGAAAATGCCCAAAAACATGTTTTCAAAATGGTCCTAAATGCCCGCAAAGACGTTAATGAACTGTTGATAAAAAAACAAAAAATTTACAAAAAGAAGTTTCTGAAATGACACTCATGAAATAATCATAGATGTCCAATGAATATCTAAAATATTAGTCACAAAATCTCCATACATTTTTCAAGAATGTGTAAAGGATCGTTTATTTGATGTCATATCCAAAAAGATGTTTATGAAATATCCAGAAGTGTTCAAAAAGGTTTTTAAAAATGATCAGATTTTTTTAAGTCAATAATGTGTCCATAAGAATCCCATGAATGTCCAAAATAATATTTATAAAATGTCAAGAGTCAATTTAATGTCTAAAAAGAGTTTTTTTTAAATATTGATGAAATTTTGTTTAAGATTCTAATAAAACGACCACAAATGTCCCTAAATTTTTACAGACATTTGTCAAACAACCATGGCCCATAAAAGTTCAAACAGATTGTTAAAAATTGTCTTTAAATTGACTTAAAATTGTTCACTAAATGTCCTTTGAAATTCCCAAAATGTGCAAAAAAGCATCTATAAAATTATCATAAATGTTCCTAAAATATACAAAAAGATGTTTACAATGTCCAAAAAAAGGAACGTTTAGTTAATGTCCATAAAAAAATCCTTGAATGTAAAAAGTTTTTTTTTTAATGACAGCAAATGCAAAATAAAATGTGCAGGAAAGAAATTGACAAAATTAAATAAAATTTACATTAAAGTAAAAAAAAAAAAAAGTCCAAAAAGACAAGGATGTTTCTTCAATTAAAAAAAGGAAATTCAGACATTTTCTAAGATATCCATAAATGTTTCTAAAATATTCAAAAAGATATTGGTAAAATGCCAATAAATGTAAAAAGTGACAAAAAGTTTCCCTAAAATATCCCAAAGAAAAGTTTATAAAATGATAATAAATGTCAATAAAAATGTGTGGAAAATATGTTGGATAATAATTAAAATAAATTTCTATAAAATGCCCCAAAATAAAGTTTTTTAAAATGACAGTAAATGTTGATAAAATGTCTTAAAGAACGGTTCATAAAATTACAATAAGTGTCAATAAAATGAAAAAGTAGATACATAAATGTTTTTCCGGATAAATGCATGGAATGCAGAATATGTCCATAAATTGTCCAAAAAATAATAAAAATGCTCTGACCTACCAAGTGTTCATAACATGCCTTTAGAGTGTAATAATATTGAAAAAATAAAATCAAATTTAAAAAGAATTCCTCCCTCAATCAGTCAAATTTCAAGATGGCTTGTCTTTTTTACTCAAGCATAAATTTGTTGGAGGGGTAAACCTGGCCTTGGGAACTAAATATCAATGTTAGCCAGTGCTGCAGCTTCGGTTTTTCTCTGCAAACCAGAGTGTCTTATGGAAGTTTGGCCTGAAATGGGCACAGGCTGCAGTGGTTGGGCTTTTTGTCTCCCTGAATTGAGACACAGCTTATGTTGCATTTGTAAACTGGTCTGTTTTTTTCCGTGATTGGATAAACCCCTTTTATGCCTCGATGAGCATAACAGTTATTGTTATTGCCTTATGGTACAAAGATATGGTACTGTGAGCTATCCAGCCTCTGCACAGACATTTATGAATCAACTTTTTATTAGCTGCTGTATTAAACTCTCAGTTCTGCGAAATAACAGAAGCAAGCTCGTGCTGTTTCTTCTGAATATGATATTTCATGTGTTTATCAATACCCCACAGGGCAGGTGTGGTGTGTTTGTTCAGCAGTGCTGACACCTGAGGGGGTATTCAGTCATCTGTGAAATGATTGTATATGAAGAGACCTCAGAAGAGCAATACACTGAAAAATAACAATCAAGCATTTAATTACAGCTGCAGTCTGCTTTCTTTGAGCAGAGCTCAGTATTTCTGTAGCTGACAGAGAAACGCCTGCAGCAGGGTAAAGATGAATGCAGAGCAGAAGTGACTAATCTTTTCTCTTTGTGTTGGTACAATTGTTCTAATAAATAAGCCAAAGATGATGATTGTATTATTACTTGGTGGTAGTTTTTACTCACGTCAACAGCACATTTCTGACACCGTGTTCGTATTAACTCTCTCCTGTTTGGTTACGGTTTCTTATTGTGCCCTATTAGCATTGTTGAAGAAAGGCTTTAATTTTTGATTTTTTGCTCAGGACTCAATACGTGACTGTGTTTCGCGTTGACAAATGTAATTGAGTTTTTCTGACAAATAATGAACATACCACTCAATAAGCAATGAAAACACATTTAATTAACATTCATAACCCTGCCTTATTTAGGTCTAAGTAATTATTTGATAACCTGGTAGCTACAATTGGACAACAGCCAGCATTAGCACCTGTGTCTGTGAGGTCCAGTCACTGGTTAATCAGTATTCTTGGCTACCATTACACCATGTAGACAAAGGAACACAACTCTGAGAAAAGGTTATTGAAAAGTATAAGTCAGGGGGTGGATATAAAAACATCTCCATGGCTCTGAACATCCCCCAGAGTTCAGTTAAATCAATCATCTACAAATGCAAGGAATATGGCACATGTGTAAATCTGCCTAGATCAGACTGTCCTCACATACTGAGTGAGCATGCAAGGAGACTAGTGAGAGAGTCCACCAAGACCCCTATGACTACTCTGGAGGAGTTCCAAGTTTCAGCAGCTGAGATGGAAGAGACTCTAGAGTTCACCAAAAAGCATGCAGGAGACTCATGGTCAAGAGGAAGAAAGTTCTTTGGTCTGATGATACTGCTTCCCAGCCAAAGCCTAGATTGGCTAGGAGGTTGTTAAATGCTTGGCAGTCAAACAAGCTGTTTTACTAATCATTAATCACAAAAGTAGCGCCATGTTCTCCAGATTTATCTAGAAATTGAGTTTTTAGTGTCTCTTTATCAAAAAGCGTTGAAAATACGCTGACAGATTTTCTTTACTTTGGAGCCAAATGTTTACTGTGAGATTTTGGCACATGATGATTTGATAGTCAGAGGGGATTTTTTTCCCCAGTTTTTGCGGTAAATGTACCATTTAATTACATACACATGGATTTACAGAGGAACATTTGCCCTGCCCTTTCCATAGATTTCATGTTATGAGCTCCCAGAGACCAGGCTGTTGACCAAAGTCATGAAAAGCCTGAGGAGCTTCAGTGGTTTTTATCTGTGGAGTTTTCTGGAAGCTGCAGCAGTGACAGACCCAACATCTCACGCCAGAGTCCCATTAACCCTCAACCAATTATGCTGCCTTCAAGTGCAGCCAGAAATATCACAATTACCAGTGAGTAAATGATCCAACAAAAAATATAGCTGGGTGACATCATATGGAGTCAGTGGTGAATTAGTAAGTGTGGTTATTAAAAGGTATTTGGTGACTTTCTTTGTGTAATTCCAGTAAACTTTTCGTACAACCATCATGTTTTTCACAGTTTAGTCATCAGTTTTCAGATAACTTACTACTGAAAAATGTGCCAGTTTCAAATTCCTGTATCAAAAGTTATGTTCCTTATTGTCAGTTTTGCCAAAAACTGTGTAAATGTCATTAAAGAAGGGGTATTATACTTTTCTGATTTTTAAAACATAAATATAAAGTCACAATGTTGGGTGTCCATACTTCACGTATGCAAATTTTCAAACCGCAAGATAAATGTATGCAGCAGTAATCTTGGAATTAGAGTGTAAACTGATGAAAACGGTTTGTTGGGAATCTTTCCGAGATCTTCCCGAGATGAGATTTCGATGGAGCGAACTGATGAGGTCATCGCAATAGGATCTCCTGACTGGTTCGTCCGTGCTGCTGGCAAAGCGGAACAGACTGCCCCCAAAAGATGAACAGAGAGTCCTCCATTATCAAAGTCATTTAGTAACACAGTAATTAAACACTTACCAAACAGATACGTCCTGCTCTATCCTTCGCTGCTGCTGGTTTTCCTCCCCTCTCTCTCCAAACTATCAGGGTCAGACTCCGGGTCTAACACATATGGACGTGTATCAAAATTCGCCATATTTTACTCAGTCGGACCAGTTCATTCAAAGTTTACAAGTACTAGCATAGCAACACAGCCACATTGGAGGAGACGGGCACAAAACATTCAGTCCTGCCGCCAGCCAGGCTCTGTAAAATCGGCCAGTCGGAGGAAAGCAGGTCCGTTATGTTAAAGAGACAGCAGCGAAAATGAAGTGTTTCAAACGCAGGTTAAAATAAGGGTTTTTCAGGACGCCAGTGTGAGAACCATGAGCTGTTTTTTTTTTTAGCTGTAAACCCTGTGAAGCTACTACGTGGGTATCAGAGAGATGGTGTAAAGCTTTGAAAAAATGCATAATACCCCCACTTTAAATAGATGTCTCCAGGGCTGTGTCCAAAGGCTTGACCAGGGGTGGCATGCCCCCCCCGATTGCCACAAAGCCTGCCCATAAGGCGGGATTAAGGGGAGAGCTCTCTGGGGCCCAGCCAAATGGGAGGCCCATGATAGCCAGGAAACTCGTGGTCCATTGTAAAGTTAAACTGTGATAACCAAATTCAACCTTGCTGTAGTACAGTATAGCCTTAGTAACAGTAAACCCCCTTTCTTAAACCCAAATTCTTTTTTTGCTAATTTTAACAATATGCATGGGAAAACTGACTGAAAATAACTGAAACTGGAAAATATTTGAAAAGTAACATCAGACTTCGTAGCTACGCCAGAGAATAAAGTACAAGGGAACTTTATGGGGGAAATAATTAAATAACTGGGCAAAAAGGCAGAAATTGGTTAAGACTCAAAAAAAGTGTTAGGAAAGGCAAATCATTATTAAATGTCATTAACTACATGTTTTGGAAAGCTGAGTTTAATGTCACTATCCGCACCCAGGCCTGATAACTGCCAGATCTGTTGAATCTAGAAATCCTTTAAACAGAACCTGTCTGACAGAGTGAAGTAGGCTAAAAGATCTCCAACACATCATGGTAGCTAAAAAATAAAAAAAACAGATGGAAACAAAGTTATTGACATCTATCGGTCTGGAAAGGGTTACAAAGACATTTATGAGGCTTTTGGGCTACAGGGAACCACAGTGAGAGCCATTATCCACAGGTGGAGAAAAACTTGAAACAGTGATTATCCTTCCCAGGAGTGGTCAGCCTACCAAAATGACTCCAAGTGCACATCTCAGAGGTCCCAAAAAACCTAGATTAACATCTAAAGACCTGCAGGCTTCAACTGACTCAGTTAACGTCAGTGTTCATGATTCAACGAGAAGAAAGACTGGGCAAAGATGGCATCATGGGAGAATTCCACGGCCAAAACCACTGCTGACAAAAAAGAACACAAAGGCTCTTCTCACATTTGACAAAACATCTTAATGATCCCCAAGACTTTTGGGAAAATATTCCAGACAGAAGTGGAACTTTTTGGAAGGTGTGTGTGTCTCGTTACATTTCATAACAAAACAGTCAAGCGTGGTGGTGGTAGTGTGATGGTCTGGGGCTGCTTTGCTGCTTCAGGACCTGGACTACTTGCTGTTCTTGATAGAACCATGAATTCTGCTCTCTACCAGAAAATCCTGAAAGAGAATGTCTGACCATCAGCTAAAGCACACTTGGGTTCTGCAGCAGGACAACTATCTGAAACACACCAGCAAGTCCACCTCTGAATTCCACAACAAGGTTTTGGAGTGGACTAATCTGATTGAGATGCTGTGGGATGACCATCATCAGGCCACTGATGCTTGAAAACTCTCAAATATCGCTGAATTGAAACAATTCTGCAAAGAAGAGTGGACCAAAATTCCTCTACAGTGGTTTGAAAGACTCATTAGACTCATTCAGTCATCACAAGTGTTCGCTTTTGGTTGTTGCCGCCAAGGGTGGCACAACCAGTTATTAGGTTAAGAGGGCAATAACTTTTTCCCATAGGATCAGGCAGGATTGATTGGCTTTTATCCTCAAATAAATGTAATCAACATTTAAAAACTGCATTTTATGTTTACTCGGGTATCTTCGTTTATTGATCTGAAGCATTTAAGTGTGACAAATGTGCAAAAAAGAAGAAATTCTTAATTTTTATTAGAAAAAGTACACAAATATCAATTAGCACTTTAAAAAACATTATTTTTTACTAAATGATGGGGGCTAAGAAAAACAAGCATTTCTCTGCCTTTGAAGTCTGTTGGAAATATTTAAGGTAATGTAAGTGCTTACCTTAATATAGGCTATGTAACAAAGGTTTATTCATTTTTATATAAAGTTTGATGTTTCAGTTCAAAAATTCTGCATTTAGTATTGAAACAGACGTTTCTGTGTTTGTTTGCGCTCGCCTTTTTTAGTTAAATTGTCCCTAGAGCGTTGCCGTAGCTGCGTTCCAATAAAGTGGAAACCATTGTAGAGACGTTATATCTCGTTGCCTTTCTTACCTCCATAGTATCAGCTTGACGAACTTTTGAAAACTCGGTTACAGTATCTTTAAAATCCATTATAAAGGAAAAAAATCATGGAAAAATACGAGTTTGATTAGCAAGCTAACTGTGCAACGTCAAACTCAAAGCCTAGCTAACACACAGGCCTCGTGAGTGATTTAGTTGCAACAGAAAAATAAGAAAAGTAGGCTATTTTGCATTTTTTTTAAAAAGCATTCAATTAAAACAACTGTATTTGTGTCATACATTTGCTTTAATACAATGTTTCTGTTTATTAAAAAACAGCAGAGAAAATCGTGATAAAATCGTATCATGATAGCCCTTTATCACTAATGTAGAGTAATTATTATCCTTTTACTCGATTATTCTGTGACCTTAACATGAACAATGAGTGATGTCACTTCCTTATACACCACTTTGTTGCCAGCTGATGAAAAATGCTGAGGACACACATGAGCCCAGCAAATGGTGCATGAAATCTCAAATGTGGTGCCATATGCACACCTCTCTCTCTCTCTCTCTCTCTCTCTCACACACACACACACACACACACACAGGAATAAACACACAGCAGCACCTGCACACAAAATCTAATAATAATTTCTGTCATTTTTTGGAGATAATTTCTATCTGCATGAGCTGGATTCCTCGGAGGCCTCAATATTTAGCCGTGGCCCTTTGATGAGCGCGTCATGGCTGCATCCTTTTGACTCTCCATGCTCAGAAAGCGTAAAATCCTGTCACTTCAGATCTCTTTGAACGCGATGATTTGGCTCCAAGAAGGTGAGGAACAGCTGATGTGCAGGAGGCTGTCAGAGGGATCAATTCTACTTTTAAATCCTTAAAAGTTATCGATTGGGCAGATGTATAAGGAGGCCAGGCCTTTAAGAAAATAATAAAGATTGAAAGCTATTCTGATCGAACGATTATATTTTATTTCCTTGCACGATGGTCAGTGTTTCCTCTGCTTAAAAGACAGATTTCTGCCTCAGTTTTTATGTCAAAGGAACGAATCTAAAGGCATCTGTTGCTGGCTGCCATCCTTGTTTACGCAAAAATGACTTTTACGCCATTTGGTCACAAAAACGACTAAAAGACACGCAAAAGACTAACTTATCCCTCCTTTTAACTTAGATTAATAATAATGATAATAATGATAATAATAGTGATTGTTTGGTGACCCAAAATGCCTCAAAGACATCCCCAACCCTATAAATAAAGTTGCATTTTGTGAGTTTTACGCACACGAAATAAACAAATAAGCAAGCAGGTTAGTAAGTAAATAAATGAATATATAAGAATTGTATCATTTTTTGAAACGACAAAAGACCACAAAATGACAAATTGATTTTTTTTTAAGAGAATGGGTTTGCGTAATGGGAAAATGGCCCAAAAATGCTATTTTAAAATCGATTTTTCCCTAACTTAGATGCCACTTTCATTTGTTTTATCTTTAAATATACTTTTCTAGATTTTTAGTTGGGAAATTTGATCCAGGCTTTGTCATTTTAACCTGCAGTGGTGTAGAAAAACGAATTCTTATTTTTTTTTATGTTTTAAGGTATTTACGGTAATCTTTCCAAATAAAATTTTGTTTTTTTGTTTCTGTATTTTTCCTTTGATCACAATAACCCTTATTCACCACTCCTGGTTTACTTGTGTCCCCTCCACCTGCAGGTATCCACACCTCCGTGTTATAAATCCCGCTGATTTGCGTCCACGCAGCCTGTCCGTGCGCAGAACTGCTTCCAGCCTCTCTAATGACAGATGATGAGTTTTTAGCATTGCTCAGTGAACTGGCCCCGGGGCCATTTGTCACAGCCTGTCCAGAAACAAGCCAAGCATGGAAATGAATTTGTTCATTCACATAAAACAGCCCGCAAGAGCGGCAGCCTGCTTAACATGCACCACGGTAACAACTGCTCTCACCGTGTGCGTTACACACAAAGATTCACGGCATACACGCTGACACGACACGGACTGTATCCTGCACAAATCATCATGTACTCACTTTAGTAATTCAAAAGTGCTGAAAATATCGCCAAAAACAAGTATCAACATTTCTTAACGGTCAGTTTCTTTGAATGCAACTTAAAGTGCTAAATGGTTAAATCATAATAATAAGCTAATTTTTGTATTTGCATGCAAAATGTGTCGTGCACATGTTTCTTATATTGCAGCATTATTCTCCATGCAGCAGCAGACACATAAAATGAGACATGCTCCCACCTTTGCAGCTTCAAAGAATACATTTTGGCACTCTTCTCGTGCATCAGGTGAGATTTCTCCGAATTTGCAGCGTTAGTATCCATGTGTTCAGCCTGCAGTCAGTCGCTGTCCCGCCTGAGTTCAGTAAGATAAAAAATGTAGAGGTGACTTTTCTGTTTCTAGAGGATGCTGCTGCAGGAGTTGTCGCTGAGAATCGACAAGTCCACGTCCCTTGAGCTTCAGTCGTCCTGGGGAAAAGTCAGCCGAGTCCTCATGATGATGAAGTGTGAGGAGAGAGACTTGAGAACAAACGGAGAAATTCCTTCATTGCGGCGCTGAGGGAGGGAAGCACATGCGGGATTTTTTTTTGGAGGGAGGTTTTAATTGAAGCCTTGAACGTGCAGCAGCAGCAGCAGCAGTGATGTTGAAGCTGCAGCAGCTGTGAGTGAACAGGACAGATACTGAAGCCTGACTGATCACACACAGAGGCTCTGGTTGGTGAATCTTAATGGGACAGGCGTCAATGAACGGAAATCAATTAATTCACAGAGCAGTATTAGCCTTAAAATACACACAATTAACAATTACAAGATTGTGTCAAAATGTAAGGAGCAGTTACAACTGCATATCCTATTGAAAATAGATAGAAATCTTAGACTTTGTCAACCCTATGTCTGCTTATGAATGCTGATGCTGATGCTCGTGTTTTGCATGTGCTGTTTGGCACTTTAAGATTTTTTAGTATTTAAAAGGCCTTAGATATAAATTAAAATTATTAGTTTTGTAAAGGAGGCCTAGACCCAGTTTATAAAATAGCCTATCTCAGTGCCAGTGTCCAGCATGAACATAAATCAGTGGGCTGTCGTAAGCAAAAATGACGTTTATTGCATGTCAAGATTTTTATTTGCGTCCAAAATGGGCCCTAAATCCGAATTTCTGCTGCAGAATGACTATAGAATAAATAAAATCATCCCAGAGCTCATGGAAATGACTACTAAGTCATGCAAAGTGATGTGAAGATGTGCAAATGTGCAATTAAAGTGCAGATTATGCATCCTTGGATTTTATTCCCAGGAAATGACTAACAATAATCAGGACATCAATATAAAAATTCACGTTTTAAATAAGCACGTCTGCTGTTTTAGATTTTTACATTTTAATCTTAAAGAAATGGCTTGAAAACGCATAATTTACATACTTTCAGTCAAATATCTTGACTAATTACCAAAATAATCAATTAAGAAATTCTTTATTTGTTGATAAATCATTTTTCTTATTTATGAAATGATAGTGCTAAATTGTATTCCAAGACAAAATTAATTGAATGAAGATTGAAAATATCAATAGCAATTAATCTCAAATTTTCTGTGGGAAATAGCGATTAATCATATTCAAAAATTCCTCTTTTTTGCATTTAAAACCTTTTATTTTACTTCAGGGTTTTACCTCTGTCTTAAACTAAGAGAAGTTTGGATAAAGACCTGATTTTATATGTAGATCAAAGATCTACAAAGCATAAAGAAAGCATGCAATTAGTTACAATAAAAATTGTGCACAAATTGTTGGTCGTAGTTAATCGCACTTACTGTAGGCTAATATATCTTGGTATCCCTAGTTTTATAAATTTTTTGGTTGCCTGTCTCAGGGCATTATTTAAGGAAAGTTGCCGGATAAATGAAAAAGTAGGACTAAATGTGGCGCGTATGCGTCTCAGTGATATTGCTTCTTCGCTTCTGCCATCTTATGATGTTAAAGTTAGCTTTGATGATACCAATTTATAGCCGAAAGAAAACCCCTATTGTCTCTTAAGTGTTGTTTTTCATGCCTGTTTTTTTTCTAAAAGAATATTTTTGTTTATCCACAAAATGGTTGGTGGATTTTATTACCACTGTATTAGAGAGTTGCATAACTTCTGGGGAAAAAACAGCATTTTCGTGTGTAAGTACTGTTGTGTAGATGGTATGTTCAAGAAAACGTGTAGTATTGTGTCGACTCAGTTCCTCCAATACCTGATGCTTGATTAGAAACAGTGGATATGTTCTGTTAACACTACCCTGATTTCCATAGCTACAGCATCAGTTTACGTACCCCCATGACGTCACGACGTTGCCTGTGTTTGGTTTCCGCGCCGCGCCGAGCAGAGCCGACATGGAGACAACAAGCAGCGACGGTAAACCAGACGAACAGGAGGGAATGGACGCGGACAGGTGTCTGTCGACGTCCGACAGGTAATAAAAATAAAGTATGGACGTTTGTGGCACGAGTCCGAACTCTGTAGGTGAATGGAAGAAGACACCGGCTCGTGTTTCCTAGCTAACGCTGCTAGCTGGCTAGCTTTTGCTATCATACCCACGCATTTTGTTCGCGTGGGTACAGTACACAAAAGACAAAGAGACGATGAAAAATGTTAGGACAACACCAGAATAGACGTGGCCAAGTAGACAGAAATGATTGATTGAATTTGTTTCTTATATATATGTATTAACTGCTATGTTTCCAACAGCTAACTACCTAATATGGTCTGTAACGGTTCCTTTTATCTGATGGAGGTGTTACGTTAAAAATGACGTTATTCTACGTGATGCTTGTCATATTAATGTGAAATGTACATGATATGTCTGTATTGAAAATGATAAACAATATGAAAGTGGCTAGGAACTTTTACATCTTCAGCATGTGGTCTAATTCCAACAGTTACAGACGCATTCGGCTCAGAGTCAACAGTGAACACGGTCTCTGCTTAAACCGTAACATCAGTCGTTATCCATGTACAGAATCTTAAACGTTTGTGGTTGACACAGCACTGACTGATAACGTTTCAGTATGGCCTGGTAGCTTCAGCAAAGATGAACACTAATTTTAACTAAACTACATCTACGTTCCGTTTGTGTTTAACGATGATACAGGAGATAAACAAAAAGTCTCCGGAGTTGTAACTGATTTTTGCGTGTGTCTTTGCCTGTTTTATCCAAGCGCCATGTAATGCTGCTCTGTGGCTAACACTTGCTCATTCCTAACACGTAGCACTAAGGATGTTGAGGGTATCAGGTGTCTGTCTGACAGCAGCCATGCTTACGTGTCTGTGTGGATCAGGATATCCTGCAGCTGAGTGTTAAGCTGTCCTTTCACTTGTGTTTTCTTTGATATCGGAGAATGGCATTCAATCTGCAAAAAACATACAGCACAGTTTCACAATAGGAGTAACCACACTTCAGCATACAATGAAGTATAATTACCTGGGCACATAATCATCAGTGCATCTGGGAGATCTGACAAAGCAATAACCTCCTTCACTAATGAGGTATAAAAGCCTACTTCAGCATCATAATGTCTAAACCTAATCCCCCGATAGAAATTTGGCCAAAAATATTTAGTAACGTCTTTACACCCATCCTTATGCATTGTTTCTTATTGGGAAGAGAGTACTCTCTAGTGATGTATCTTATGAGTGAAAGAAATCACAAACAAAGTTGAGTTTTAACAGTGTACAGATGCAGCAACCATAGACTAGAGAGCCTGCTCCCTTCTCTGATTGATATGGTTTAATTCAGTCTGATTGACATTAGGAACAGAGGTTTAGCCACATATTTAACCTATTTCTGATATGGCTTATGTCAGTGCATATTTTTAATCTTTATGTAAAACATCAGCTCTCTTATTTCTGACTTATGCAGTAAAAAAAAAACAGACCCCCAAACATCTCCATTTGTTAAGCATGATAGCCTGTTATCATTTGGTTTTATGTCTGATTTGATATAAGTCACCTGAATTCTTGTTTAGTTGATTGAAATGTCAGATTTGACCACTTGTCAAGATAGTGATTCTCTCATTAATTTCAGGGGAAACACATATGTCACTAATTTGAGTATGTTTAACAAAAAGTATAACAGTTTTAAAGTCAGAGTTCTTTGTTTTGTGATGTTAACATGAGTGATGTCAATTAGAATTAGTTATAAATATCTTCGCTCTCTACATATTAACCCCTATGCATAAATACAATCAATTAAAATCATTAATTGACAGTTCTTATCAGCGGTTAGTACCAGAGGTCTGTGCAGGATCTTAGCTCCTAGGAGTGTATATGCTGGAGTCACCAGCTTGGGTGGTGGCAGCCCCACACAGCACCACACAGCCCACTTCTTCTCTAGATCTTTCTTCAGCCCATGGTATCACTTCTGATATTTATCGACTAACACTATGTCCGTATTGTTCCCGACCACACTTTAGGAGGTGTCTTCCATTGAGAGTAGCCATTGAGAGTAGACCATAAAGACCTCCTTAGTACCTTCTCGCTTTGCGAGACTGAGTAATAGTGGCAGTAATAGTGGCAGCCATTGAGAGTAGCCATTGAGAGTAGACCTTAAAGACCTCCTTAGTACCTTTAGTCAATGATGGTATGCCGTGTAGCTTTAAGGACTGTGCTCAAGGGTCCACCTGGATTTTCCCCTGCTGCCCGGATTCGAACCTCTGATCTCCCACATCAAAGTCAGTGTTGTAACTCACTAAGCTGTCCAGGTGTTTGACGCTTAAGTGATGACAGAGACCTAGCCATGCCCATCACTTAAGCGTCAAAAAACATTTATGTGATGTAGCAACAAGGGGTGTTACAAGATCTCGCGAGATAGAGTTCTCGTCGAGGAAAAATCTATCTCGCGAGATCAATGTTGTGCAAACACTAGGAGCAGCAGCTCTCCTGACGAAAAAACAATACCAAACTGGAAATGATAAAAGATCCTAAAGATGGCCTGGACACTTGAAAATTGTTGGTTTGACAGCTAATGAGGTAACAGAGCTGATCCGTAACCCATTAAAATTCCCCTCCAACCCCCAACCCCTCATCCGCATGTGCTACTTGGGGTCGTACATAATCCGCCAATCCATAGTACCGTAAGTTCAGAATGATGAAATGCTGCTGCTGGAAACTTGTGCAGTCTTTGTGAGGAGAATACAGCGTTTATTTAGTCCGTGTATGCACGCAGACTCGCTCATAGTGCTGGTATCTTTGACTGTGTAACTTTGATTCAGTCTCTGCTTCGTCATGTCTCGTTCATGTCTCACACATCCATCAACTGTTGGCTGTGCTATCATCAATCAGAAGCTTAGCATTTGTATACAACGGGCCCTTGTATACTGTAGTGGTAAACAGCAAAATAAACTCTGTTTGAGTGCCATAGAGTCCACTGTTGGCTCCAAAAAGGGAAGTTTTAGCCCCAGTTAAACGCACCCTGTTTGTTGTCTGACAGCAGACACAGCATAGTCACATGCTGGCTCACCAATGCACACACACACTCATCTGTGCGTCGTGTCCAAAACTGTCAAAGCTCATGTAAGAAAAAGACCACAAAATTATATAAAAAAAAACTATTTCTCTAAATTACAGCAAACGTGTTACTATCAGAAAGATTTCTTTTGAGTGTTTTGAAAAATGATGACCTTAAAGAAGATGAGAAATAGTTTACTTTCAAAATAATTCAAATGCCTTTATTGTTATTATTATTATTGTTACAGTGAGTGCATAGTGTAGTAAATTAAAGACGTGGTAAACTATTCAAATGAAAGGTTTGATTTGAAGAGCATTAAAAAGAACAATTTTAGTCAGAGTTAGACGAGACAAACTGTGCGTAAGCATTGATAGCCTATTCAGTACAAGAGGAGTTAGTGTAAACATTTCAGAATAAACCTGAATGCTTTGCAATTATGACACTCAGCTGTATAAAGGACATATTATCCACCCATGTGTTTTTTTCAAAAAAAGGACTGAAAAATATTTTAAAATGCCTGCAAAGGATTTATAATGATCCTTAAATAGTCAGGCACATCTTTGCCAGCAGACCTTTAAAGTCTTTTTAGTGGGGCAGCTAGATATTACATGTTAAACATCTGTGCCAAGTGATGACAGCCTTACTCATGTGAATGTTGGCCCACCCTGTGCTGTTTCCAGGAGGCAGCGGTGTGATTTCCTGGGGAGGGTTTGGCAAGTTTTCCTTCCTCCCCCTCGACCACACCGACAGCATCACTGTAGAGAGAAAAGTTCAGGGAGAGACTTTAGAGTGTTCAGACTCTCTTATCTCTCTGCAGAACACTCCAGTATCTGCAGGTCCACTAAAGTGTGAAGGCTCTAAATGCTCAGATTTACTGTAGATCAGTTTCTATAATGTCATTAGTCTGCTTTCTGATCATTTACAGTCTGTTAACTGTAAATAGCTCTTTGTGCTCAGACTTTTACTGTCTTACAATTGGCTTTGTGGTTCCTGCAGATATTGAGAATGACTAAAATGCCTTTACTGGAGAAGCACTTTTGGGGCAAAATATGAGCTTTCAAGGCATTTCTGATGGCAGCCAAACAAAGTACTGTAGATAAACACAACAAATTAAACATGAGTCACATCTGATCCATTCTCCTGTTAAGTTTTCAAAAGATTTTTTATGTATTCATGAACATAAAAAAGTCATTTAAAGTAGTGTCTTTATGTTTATGTGGGCAATCAAGTTAAAATCCCATAACTTTGCTTTAATAAAAGTGTTAGTTTGATACAAATCAGTTGCAATTTTGGCTGCACAAGCAACCACAGTGTTCAGGCTTAAAACTTCCTCTTCTTATCCCTTAAAGCAGAACCATCTTATGATAAACCTCTTAAAAATCATCAGTGCTTTCCTACATAACATCTGATTGTTTTTCTGACTTTAATATGAAGTTTATTTTAAAGAAAATCAAGAATATTTACCATCGCTTGTCTTTCCTCCAGTGGGAGTGGAGAGGATTCATTGGATAGCATAACAACCTGTATCCCACGATGCCCTCTTACTCCGTCTTTATCGCCACAAAACCGGGCCACGAGCCGGTCTAAGACCCAGCCTCCTCTGCTGAGGACCAACAAACGGACCATTTACACTGCTGGAAGACCACCATGGTACAACGTCACCGGAACAACCTTCAAAGAGGCTTTTGTTATCGGTAAGAGACCTGCAAATAAGCAAACAGATGATTGTTTTTTTAATTATTTCTCTACTTATGCTGAATTTAAAGTCTTAATTCAGTATGAACAAACTCCTTGAAATGTTCTGGACTTTGTTGGATTAAAGGAGTGTACAAAGTCTCCAATTTGTTTCTGTTAGCATTATGAAAAGCCAGAATTTGAAGTTGTATGTGCTTTCAACCCCTTTGACTAAAGATTACTCCTACTTTGAGTCAGCTGTATTGTTGTGGTGGGGCATCAGATGAACTACTGCTCTGAAGTAAACTATCGTATACCTGAACTTGAACCTAATGTATGCACATTAAAACAATGTAGACCTTTCAGCTCTGTGACTGGTCTGCTGGGTAGCAATGGTGACTGCCAGTCTCTGAGTAATTTCTACAGGCATACTGTGTACTCTACAGTGAGATAAATAGGGGCCTTATCTGCAGTCTAATCACTCTAAAATGCTGCTAAGTTCATGAATTATTATACTCCAGAATCATTTAATCAGTTTACATTGCCAGAGGCGAAGTGTGATGACCCATTGTTTAGTATATTAGGTTAAAATGTGTATGTTTGCCACATTTAGCAAACCAGCTTCACCTCTGCAAGGAAAATCTCATTATTAATGTGGATGACTGAGCTATAAAATGCTGTGGGGAACATTGAGTCTGACCAAGTTTTGGTCTGTAAATAGAACACAGGTCATTACCATGGCTGCACAAGATGCGCATTGTGTTCTTACCTGTAGAGAAGCGGATGGCCTAAATTCAGACTTCAGAGAAATTAGTGGCTAGAAGCATCTTTACCTCCACATCCTCTGCCTGTGCCGCAGTCCAGGTGTGCATTGCTTTGCTCCAACAGAAGGCCAGCATCCACTCACATGGAAGCATGTCTAGAGTGTTGCGCTGTGCCGTGTAGCCTGAGCACCTTGATACTCAAATTCATGCAAAAATGGGCAAGTACATTAGCAAGCTAAAAGGTTTATGTTTTCTATATGGATGTTTGGTTTCATGTAAAATGATGTGGTTTTCCACCTTAAAAGTAAGCTTTTTCCTGTTTTTTGGAGACAATTAGAATGCAACAGAATCAGTGTGTAAGATTCAGGTGCGTGACTTTTTTGCAGATTAAAGCTCGGTCGTGCTTTCTGTGTGGGTGGCTGCATGATTGATTGATGAGTGTGGAACGGGCTCTGCTCTTACCAGAGAAAGTTGACGTGATAGTGTTGTTGAAAAAGAACTGCGCGAGGAAAGATGTGCAGTACATGTAGTTCATGGTAGTGGAAGTAGTTTGTTTACTTTCATTTGTAGATTGTAATACTTGAGTTATTCTCCCTCCATGGACCCCAACATTCATTTTCCAAGAGAAGGAATTAGAGCAGTAGGATGTTGTAGGGCTGGTTTTTAATTTGTGCACAATATTGATACATATGTTCTGAGATTTTTATAAACAAAATAAAATGTATTATCGCATATACAGACTGTAGTAGCTCTGTGACCCGCTGACCTCCCGTTGACCTGTTGCTTGTGCCACAGGATGAAACGCAATGTTGATATAGTGATCATTTGCATTTGGGAGTCTGTGTATTTTTCGTGTGTATGGTTCTCCGCTGGAAAATGGTGGATTGCCCCCTCCAGTTGGGGAGTGAGTCTCTGCCTCAGGTGAAGGAGTTCAGGTATCTTGGGGTCTTTTTGATGAGTGGGGGTAAAAGGGAGCGTGAGTTTGACAGGTAAGTTGGTGCAGCATCAGGAGTGCTGTGGGTGTTGTCCGCACCATTGTAGTGAAGAGGGAGCTGAGCTGGAAGGCAAAGCTTTCGATTTACTGGTAAGTCTTCTTTCCAACGCTCACCTATTGTCATCAACTCTGGGTAAAGACCGAAAGAATGAGAGTACGGATTCAGGTGGCTGAAATGAGTAGAGCCGCTGCTCCTTTGCATCGAAAGAAACCAGTTGAGATGGTTTGGGCATCTGATCAGGATGCCTCCTGGAGGCCTCCCTTTGGAGGTTTCCCGGGCACGTCTGGCTGGAACGAGACCTTGGGGAAGACCCAGAATGAGCTGAAGGGATTGTATATCCTGTCTGGTCTGGGAACACCTCAGGATTCCCCAGAAGGAGTTGGAAAGTGTCGCAGGGGAGAGAGAAGTCTGGGTTGACTTGGTTTACCTGCTACCACTGCAACCTGGCCCCTGATAAACAGAAGAACATGGATGGATAGATGGATGGATGGAATCTGTGTATTGTGTTGTATTTTGAAGTTGATCATATACTTTAAATGTTTTTACAGCTGTTTGGATGGATCTACTGTACATGGACTGACACTGTTTAGCAGTTGCTTAATGTGGACTTATTTTCACAACCAACCATTTGCACACCAAACATGTTTGCATCAATCTCTGTCAGCTCATGTAATTGTGTTGAGGCAAGACACTTAAAGTGTCAACGATGCTCTGACATTACTGTAACCATTTTTACATCAGGTCCAGCATCCTGTTTATCGCCACAGTAAAATATCTGCCCAGCTGCAGGAAAATGAACCTTGACAGACAGAGCGAGTGTGGTAGTGCATGTATGGTTAGGTGTGTATTTGATGTTCAGGGAGCCAATGTTGCATGGTTAAACATATCAGACTGGCATGAGTGGGCGTACATGGAGTGAGAGGTGGACATTATCTTTAGTAGGTAATCTGTTATTGTCAATGGGCCGCGCTGACTGGTTACAATTTCACACTCGGCTGTACTGTAGTCGATGTGGTTCAGCTTTAAGAGGGAAAAGGCTGTGAGACTGCAAAGAACAGGGCAGACAGAGCATGTACTGGGGAGAAAAACCAACCATCAGTAAAGGTCAATAGAAAATAGAGAAAAGAAAAACTTAAGATTTTAAACATTGAGTTCTTTTTGTCTCCACAAGTTCTGAATGGATGTTAGTTTAGCTCAGTTGGTAGAGCAGCGCCCACAGAGGCTGCATGTCTTCCCCTGCTTGCTCTACCTGTATATCCTGTCTCTCTTTTGCTCTTATGGGCAATAAAGGCAAAAAGGCCAAAATCTGATTAAATAAAGACTGCTCTCTGGAGTTTGTAGTTTCTGTATTGGAATTTCAACTTCCCCCAGACTCGCTTGTGCTTGTTCCCGAATGGAACAAGTGTGCTTAGTTTCCTTGGCAAAATCAACTAAATCAATTTCAAAACCAAAGCACCAAAAGTCCAAGGCACCCACTTATGGGCAATTTCTTGTTTTTGAATACCATAATTTAAAGCAAACCCCTCACTGGCACAAATACATTTAAAGTTACAATTTAGACAGTGTTTCCTCTGCTGTCACCTCCGCTACTCTGTCTGTCAAGATCTAAACCTGAATTTTGCCTCTTCATCTGACACTAACACAAGGCAATCCAAACTGTACCCAAGCATGTTCGACCCACGCTCAAGCGTGGTACACTTCCCTTGCCCTGGCATGAATGGAGGAGGTGTACTTTGGCATGGTGCAATTGCCCATGCATGCCACAAGCATGGGTGCACAGTGTTGACATGATGTTTAACCAACATGACCACTCCTTTCAACAGTTGTTATAAACAATGGCAGTATGTTAAAGGGAGGGATGGTACCGAATTCTGTACTTTAGAGGTACCGATTGGAGTCCGGTACTCCCGAGTACTGATTCACGTAAAATCAAACAGTACCATGTTTGTACCTAAACGCATCCTTGTGACCGCAAGAGAGTGGAGGAGTAGTCAATTTTCCATGCTGAACACAAACACAGCATTGCATGCACAAGAGTAATGATGTCGGTAGCAGCTCACTGAATCAACAAAACAAGTATGATAGGAAGCGGTCGAAGGTAGCGCTCCACTTTTCAAAATACGATGCAGATCACGCCGCAATATTTGTTACATGAAGTTCAAGGTTTACCACGACAAAACTTCTAAACTGAGGAAGCAGTGTCATGATTGATGTTTCAGATCGGCTCCCGCTATTTCCTGCTCGTTCGCCCCCCTCTCTCTCTTTCGTATCGAATCCTCACTTTAAACACTGTTACCAGGTGGATATCAGCCACAGAAATATACTAGATAAAAGGATATGTTCGCTCAGTCACCTAACAGACACTGGGTAAGGCACGGTACAGATTGCCTAGTGTGAGTGCGTCCTAAAAGTTGCTCTCCATCTCTCCAACTTGGCACAGCTGGTGCCGTATGAAGCGCTCTGTCAGGATAGCTGGATTCAGAGTGATTCTGAAGGAGTGAGAGCTGCAGGCTCGTCCTCGCTGCTTATTTTCATTGCAGAATGAAACAATTTGCCACTTTCTATTATTTTTTGCATTAAATACAAATAGAACATAACGGGCCCAGTGTGCACGGTTCAGATGTGTGACTTTTTTTCGTATTAAGGCTCTGTTATGCTTCTGCATGGATGCAAGCATGATTGATTGATGAGTGAGGAGCAGACTCTGCTCTTACCAGGGAAAGATAACATCTTAGTTTTGTTGGAAAAAGAACTGCATGAGGAAAGATGATGTGCAGTAAACGTAGTTCATGGTAGAGGAAGTAGTTTGTTTACTTTCATTTGGTAAATTGTTATGCCTTTATTTATTTATTGAGTTATTTTGACTCCATACTCTATTGTTCATTTGTTTTAAACTTGTTCGCCCTCCATGGACCCCAACACATATTTTTCCAAGAGTGGAAATTAGAGGAATAGGAGGTAGTGGGCTGGGTTTTAATTTGTACAATATAAAGAAAATCACTGGGTAGTTATAGTAGTTTAGCTTTTTCCATGTTGGAGTAATTTGTAAAAAGCACTTGCGATGTTACATTACAAATAGTGTTTGATGTTGTTTTGATATATTTGATAGTGTTTTGGTATTGAGAAATACATATCTAAAATTCAGAAGTTTTGGGGTTATATAATATTTATTATTGCGTATTATTCACTCACAAAAATAATGAAAATCAGCATCGTTGTGTACCAGTACTGGGAATCGGTACCATACCGGTTCAAATGTGAATTGTACCCATCCTAGTTAGAGGGCTGTATTTGACCAAAATGACTCAAAATAAGCCACAGAGTCAGTCAGAAGGGGGAGATAGCCATGCTTCAGTACAGTATGGGACAGAGTTTGGGCTTATCCAGGAGAGGAACATGGGCTTTTCTTTTGGAAAGCATCTTTTACCCAGCCTCCAACTGTTGACTAGCAGCTTTGGACTGATGATAAACAGACAGAAGTCAGTCTTGTGGCTTATTTTTGTTGAACGTCTACACAGAGTTTGTGCATCTAAATATATTTATAACGGAGAGTTAGGCTTTATGAAGAGGTGATATCTGATGCAGGGGTAGTTACATATAAGGATGAATGAACAAAAAAAAGAGGGAAAGAAAGCCTTATGAGGCATCAAATATACCCTAACTTTTCTATCTCTTTAGTCTGGTTTTATTGCTAATAGAAAAGAGGTTTTATCTGCTCTAACAGGCCGTTTCAGTGACCAGTTTTCACTGCTGGGTGATCTGCACTAAAAATAAGTCACCTCTGCAGAATCTATAGGAGCCTAGTAAATAGGTTTTTAACATTTTTTCTTTTAATACTCCGATTAACAAGTCGGAAGCAGTATTTCAGTAACCTTTCTGAAGAAACGAGGAGGCTCTGCAGTGTTTTCATCTTCACTCTCCATCAGCAGTTTTGACCTTGATGGGTCTTATCTGTGCAGAAAAAGCCCATTTCAACACTTCACTGGGAGTTGTTTATAACACAGAAGGAGCTCTGTAGGCTATTTCTGTTCCTGTGAGCGCACACACACCAATAAATACACAACTGTCCACAGCAAATGCATCCTGTTTTTCACCTCCTTGCCAGCCCGTCAGTGTGGAGTTCTGGCCCTCTTCCCGGGATTCTTATCCTGAAGGATTGCTGTTTTGGTCTTTAACCCAGGGGGTCGGGTGAGGTAAAGCAGAAATCCATACTTGCTCATCTTTTTCACATTGATGGTACTGATAGCAGTATTTCTACCTTGTTGACAACAACAAAAATATAGCCGACAAATTTTCTGCTCTTCAAAGCAAAAAGTTTAACCCTTTCTTTCTTATGTAGCAGCGATTAAATCACATTATATTCTATAACCTGCTTTAAATAGATTTCAGTCTGATAGTTGATTTCTCTCAGTGTGTTTACGTGGTGTTGTTTTATGTTACATCTACATAAATGCTTTGTGTTTCTTTTGCAAAACAACTTTGTCATTAGGATGTGGGTGCTGCTTTTATCCTGGAAAAAAACCTGCATTTGGTGTCCTCAGCATGCCCCAAAAATCTTAAGCTTCAGTTTGCAACTTTTTGATGAGTAATCCCTCATTATATTTAAAATTGAGATATAGTGTCTTACTGTGATTTATTGATAATGCTATTTAAATAAGCTATAATATTACTTATACCATTACCACTTTGGATGAAAAAGTATTATTGTTCATGACGGTTTAGGGGTCAATGTTTGGTCCACATAAGCCCCCGACGCATCAACATGTGATTGCAGGAGCTGGGATCTAACCCAACCTTCAGACTGCAAAGCGACTAACTCTACCCACTGAGCCCCAGTGGCTCATCAGTTAATGTTAATTTAAACAAACAAAATCCTCATAATGCAGTATGTTTAGCCAGAGTTAGTTTGCGATTCCTGTCCTGAGATGGCACTTTATAGGAATACTCATTACTGAACAAGAAAGTGCAAATAAAACAAAACACAATTCAGTGAGAAAATTACAGTAGAATAAAACAACCATAAAACAATGCAGAGCACCAGATGGTTCCTGACTACCTCACTGATTCCCTCTTTAAAGCTGCGTCAGCTTCAGTTTAAAATGAATTCTTATATGAGCCATTTTAGAGAGCAGATTTAGGAAAGGAAAATGAAAAATCATTCAGCATGTCCACAGCTGCTGGGCTTGTTCTGTGTTTGTGACCTTATCTGTGTGTGTAAAGGAGAATTCAT
Source organism: Cheilinus undulatus (assembly GCF_018320785.1). Taxonomy (NCBI): domain Eukaryota; kingdom Metazoa; phylum Chordata; class Actinopteri; order Labriformes; family Labridae; genus Cheilinus; species Cheilinus undulatus. The sequence continues at coordinate 41,917,732 of NC_054878.1, read as the reverse complement.
TAAAGTGTCTGAGCAGACTCCACTCCTGGAGTGGCCGCAGTGCTGCAGCAGGAGCATACGGACTCACAGCAGCAGGTATACAGCGCTCACATTGGAGCATTTTTCTTCTGTAAGAGCATCCTGTCACTTCTGAAAAACAGCTCTGTGTCAGTTACTATCAGCCTGTAACAGGAATAGGTATGTGTCTTTGTGAGTGCTGCCAGTGTGGAAAACACTTACTAGCACACATGGCATTAAACAGTATGATTACCATTAAGTGTGATCAGCTCAAATACTTAGCAAACATACAGGTGCCTCTAAAAAAAAAATATATCATGAAAATATTCTTTTTACCCTGTGATTTGATTCAAGAAATGAAACTTTATATATGAATATCACAAAACATCAGTCCAAAAATGGATTTATGATACAGAAATGTCGACCTTCTGAAAAGTTATACTCATTTATGCACTCAGTGCTTGGTTGGAGCTCCTTTTTCACACATTACTACATCCATGCAACTTAGCATGGAGGCGATCAGTTTGTGGCACTGCTGGGGTTTAATGAAGCCCAGGTTGCTCTGATAGCAGCCTCCAGCTTGTCTGTATTGCTGAGTCTGGTGTCTCTCATCTTCTTCTTGACATTTCTCCAGAGATTCTCTATGGGGTTCAGGTTAGACCATATGGCTGACCGATCAAACACAGTAGTACCATGGTGAGTAAACCAGTTTCTGGTAGTTTTGGCTTCTTTAGCCCAGGTAAGAAACTTATGATCTTGTCTGTGGTTCAGGAGTGGACCTGTCTGTGTATGATGGTTCTTGATCTACTGCATAAAATCTGTGCTGCAAAAAAGAATGTATTAAACATGTATTTTGACATATTTCAAGTCAAAGCATTATCGCAACTTTTGCGATTTGTAAATTGCAGCATGCCATATTGTGATTTAATCTCATTTGTGATTAATTGCCCAGCCCTAATCTGTAGTAAAACAGATGAGGAATTATGAACTGTTCAGCCATTTATTTCACATTAGGAGGAGCCTAGTCAAGCAAGGGTATTCAGGATGCTGGAATTGGAGTATTATTCCTCTTTTAGCTGTGTGATTGAAGATACCTGTGGCCTTGGCTGTCCCTCTCTATTAAAAACAGCTTTTTTTCTTGATTGTCTACAATGTTTTTTCTTTGTGTTTTCCTCCTAAAGGTTTGTGTGGAGGAAGTGCTTCTGGTAAAACTACAGTTGCCAACAAGATCATTGAAGCGCTGGACGTTCCATGGGTGGTTTTGCTCTCCATGGACTCTTTCTACAAGGTAAAAACCCGGTGAATGGCTGATTAAAATTGTTTTTACACAACAAAGCAGCTCCTTTAAAGTTGTGATTTCTTTTTGTCTATAGGAAGAAGTTAGGTAATATTTCAAACCCTTGGTCAGCATTTAAACCCAGTCTTTTATATTCATTAACACGTTTTGATTTTAAAACAATTCCCCTGTCAGGGGTGATTAAATATAAATGTAAAATCAAACACTCTCTCGTTCCTATTCTGGACTCAATCATTAGTGCTGATTTCAGCACAATAAGTAAAAGCTTCTGACCAATAACCATTGAACACAATAGTTGATATCAATTATCCTGCGCTGTCCTCTGGGACCGCACTGCTGTTTTTCTCACTTCCCTTTACTCACAGAATCCTGCAGTGTCCAATATGCCTGCATGTCTATAGATTGGAGCTAGATTTTATAATTGAACAGTACTGAGTTGAATAAGAGAGGAAGGTTAAGGCAAGCTCCTCTGATTCTCCGCCGTGTTTGGTGAACGTCTATTTATTAGGGATGTTCCGATACCATTTTTTCCTTCCCAATACGATACCGATACCAAGGTGTTGGGTATCAGCCGATACGGAGTACCGGGCCTAATGTGAAAGCACCCTAAAATGTTGTCACCCTCAAAGCAGACAAAGCTTTGCCTCCCAAGACCCCAGGTTCGGAACCAGTGGTTTAGAGTTGGCACCGTTTCTTTTAGATTAAGTTTAACTAAACCATGATCCACATTTTATCCTTTAAAAGTTGAATATACTGAAGACCTTCTGCTGCTCAATAGCAATACAGGCTCATCTCAAAAAATATAATACCAATTAAAGTTTATCTTTTACTGAGTTTTATGTTATAAAGTTAAACTTCTATTAAACAGATATCTTTAGCCTCTGCTGCTGATAGGATAAATTAAACTTAACATAATACCAATCATTTAAAAGTTCATGGTACCCCTGAATCAATCTAACTTTGTCTGGATAAGATTAGCATAAAATTAATGTTACCTGTAATGAGCTGCTGACTGCAGACACACATGTTGGGATTTTGAATCCTGAGGATAAATGGCTTTGTGCTTCGGTTGAGGAAGGTATGAAATTTAAACATAAAAGATTCTGATTTTAAAGTTAGTTTGTAGAGCTGAAGACAAACCTCTACAGCACTGGGACTTCTGTTAAATTGTACTTTCAGATCAAGTTATCTTATATGCTTTTCTGGATTTTTTGTGTTTTAGGTGTTGAACAAAGAACAGCAGGAGCAGGCAGCCAAAAACGAATACAACTTTGACCACCCAGATGCCTTCGACTTTGAGCTCTTGGTCAACGTCCTGAGAAAGCTGAAGAAAGGAAAGAGCGTTAAAGTACCAGTGTACGACTTCACAACTCACTGCAGACGAAAGGAATGGGTAAGACCTTTTTGGACCATTCTATGTGCTTTGTAGATAATTTTTGGTAAGAATATGATTAGTCCCTCCACAAATGTATTAAAAGGTGGGTAGTCTAGCTGGAGTTATCCTGTGTAACAATCCCTTCCCTATTGAAACTATTATGCTCCAACCTATGATAAGATTTCTGATGGCTTTATTGATAATTAAAGAACTGGCTCCTTATCAATAGTGGGAAATTTACTTCTCAACAAATGAACTCTCTTCAAACAAATCATTCTGATTTCTGTTTTGTTTAATTTACCAGACAAAGTCCCCATGGTGGTTACAAATCCCTGAACATCTCTGGGGATGCTATAGAGCTGGTGCCAAATGAGATGCCTGCTAATTAGCTAATTATTAAGGATTTAGTGTACAGGACATTAACCCAAGCAAAGAGCACAAATCCCCTCCCAAAAGCATTGTGAGGAATCAATCTGGTGTTGTAGCCCTCTGACAACTCCTCTCTATTTCTTTGCAATGTAATTTCATGGCTGAAAGGCGCAACACCACGCGGGAAATCGCCTATCACGACTCATGCCTCTGAAATCCTTTTATGGGCCTTTTGTAGTGAGGTGAATGTAATTAAGCTCCAGGCCCCCAGGGTGCTGAGGAGTGCCAGGCCAGAAGGATTCAGGCTGTATATAAACTCTGTGTTTGTGTTTGTCTGTTTTATACGGACAGAGAAGATGGTGTAGCTTCCTCTTCTTTTCTGGTAAAACTGCAGGTCACCTTCTCTCTCTCGATTCACTTTAACGCAGTGAAGAGCCACTAAATCATCTCCGAGCAAAGAACAGGGAAATGAACAAATCGATAAACACTCATCTGTTTCTTTAGAATTCACTTTCTGCTTTCCAACACTCAAACTTCGCCTGAACGCTCGCTGTCTCCCTTGCTTTGTTTCTTCCCTCTCCCTCAGTCTCTCTCTCCCTGGCTTTCTCTCTCTCTGAATCGATACTGAAGTGTCCAGTCCATTGACTTTAGCATGAAGCTGGTCAGTGAAGGTAATAGGATTGTGACATACTCAGCAGCATTTTGTCTTTGATTGAGACAGTGATTAATCTCTCTCACACTTGCACACGAACACTCGTGATCACACACATGCATTTGTTGTAAAGAAGGTTTTCAATAGGATCTGTCAGATACCGGTGAAAAAATAGCATGGGATATCATTCTAGTGTTGTTTAACCAGTGTAAATTTAACTTATCTGATTGCTGATTAAACAAAGATAGATTCCTTTTATTTGTTTTGAACCCATTTAAGACGAAATCAAACATCACAATTGATCTGGAAATTTTCTTTTCTTTTTATGTAAAGAAGGAAATGTGGTGTTTGTTTTACAGCACTTGCCTGTATTTTATATGTCTGTCGTGATGTCAGTACTGTCACAGGGAAAATTTTTGGCACAAAATCAGATTTTATCAACACTGTCAGAGGACACGTTAGGAATAACGAGTCCCGCCACTGCTGTAGCAGAGTAACTTATGACAGACAGCATCTCATAGTCCTGTCATCCCTATATTTCTCTATGACAGGGGTCATCAACTACATTTGTACAAGGGCCAGCTCACGTCTATGCAGACCCTGTGAGGGCTGGTTCGTTAATTAAACTAAATAAAATACACTTTTTTTTAAAATGATTGTAATGTTTTTTTTAAATGTACCCTATTTGTAGCCTTTTTCAGTGAACTCAGTCCATATTCACACAGTTAAATCTCTATACAGCCGCAAGCCACAAGGGGGCGATTGAGATATTTAAGCCACATATTTCTGGGGCAGCCATGTAGTTTGATGTGAATATGCTATATCCTGATTGGTAAAAAAGATATTTTGTTTTAATTATCAGGCACTGAAACTGGACATTCCCTTTGATGGCCTCTGTCTCTATTAAATTGTACTTGTACTGAATTTAATCGAGCTTCTGTGGCCAGATGGGAAGCTGTGGGGGAGGCCTGATGTGGCTCCCAGGCCTCCAGTTGATGATCAGTGCTCTATGGCATTACACGCAGCTGGGAGACTAACCTGATGTCACCCACTAATGCTGCTGTAATACAGCAGAGTAAACAAGAAAAATATGTGTGCTTTCATCCAACTTTGATGTCTGAAGTAACAGCAACATACAGCGAGTGTGCTCCCTTTGCATTGTGTCCTGCTGCAGTGATTCATATAATAAGAGCTTAGACTGTTTAAACCTTTGAGACTGATAGTGTAATATATGACAAGAAGTGACACAGGTTGTAAAGAGTAAAATAACTTTTGAACCATAAATCTTTTCCACTTACTATTTTGTCCTCTGGAAGCGCTCCACTGTGCCTTTCTGTTGGTGCTGTATGCTTCCTCAGCATTAGCATTAGCATACAGGAGGTCCAGTGTTTTATTGTCCTGAGTTCATATATTGGAGAAAATGGGTAATGCACATGATTAAAGTCCCCAGTACCATCTATAAACACATTTCAGTTAAGCGGCAACCTCCTGTCCTGAAAAATGAAGCCAATGTGGAAGTGCAAAAAATTGCAATACCGCAAGTGTCCACTTGAGGCTGGCTGCAGGGACACCGGAAGTCCCACCTGGACACCTGTTAAACAGCTGGTTTTTGCACTAGAAATAAACTGGTTTACAGCCTGGTTCAAAAAACCAAACATGTCTCATTAGCTAGTGTCTTATTGTGCTCTCACTGTACAGGGGGTGATTTTTTTTTGTACCAGGATTGTTTGGATTATATTTAGGATAAACCTGACTTCACGCTCTTGTTGCACGTCTCATTTGATTGACAGATAGCTCGTCAGGCAGAGGCTATGTTTCTGTCGACCAGAATGCTAGCTAGCTAGCTGACAGTCGCGCTTAGTAGGGGGGCCATTAGGTTGATCCAAAGTTCAGTTGAGACTACAATTTCAATATGGAAGCCTCCACGGATTGGTTTCAAGAGCCATTTGAGTCCGTCTTTTGTAAGCAGACGGCTGACATCACACAGGGTTTGCCCAATTCTTTCTACAGTCTATGATTTGGGTGCTTTGTTTGAAGCCTAGAGAGACCAGCATCGCTCGCAGCCTCTGCATCAGCTGACTCTTGGATATAAATAGCAATACACATGGCGCACATGAACTCCCTCAACAGGTACTATGGACGCATTCCAACAGCAAACAGTTCAATGTCCAGGATACACCACCTCTCATTCACATATAGTGCTATCCCTTCACACTCCTTACCTCTCAGCACAACGTCTATATCTGCCCGGAAGGTGCTTAAGCCGGATACAGCCGCGCTGTGATCTGCAGCATCTCAGTGAAACACATGATCCTGCACTCAAAGCTGTATTTTGACTCATGACTCTTGTTTCAAGCCTATGATGAGTCTAAGAAGAAGGCTATGGTGTTAAAGAGGTCACAGAAGCAGCTGTGAACTCTGTAGCTACGTAAACTTGGCCAGGGGTCTAAAATACCCCCAAGATGTTGCCAGCAGAGCCTTCACTACACTGCTGAGTACTGTGTAAAAATTATGACATTCAAAAACATGAATAGTGCAAAATCATTGGCTTCAGATGTGCTCCTGTGTTATGCTATCTATGCTATCTGTCCACTGTGCTAGTTGACATCCAGGCAGAAGAGCCTTATGGATTATTATGGGCATGAATCAATTATAAAATGTGAATAATTAGTTCAAACAGCTATTAACCCTCGACATCTTAACACACATCTTAAACTGTTTAATTTTTTCACATCCCTTCCAAAGATGGTTAAATTTTGACTCTAATTTTTCCCAGTTTTGTTGAGTATCAATCTGTTTGTGGTGAATATTAACAAATTCTGCATTAAAATCTGTACATAAGGCCATGCCAGCTTTAACAAAAGGAAGGAAAAGCAGTTAACTGATCCTTTTGAATTGTTTCATTTCAGAAAACCGTGTACGGTGCTAACGTGGTCATCTTTGAGGGCATCCTGGCTTTTGCTAACAAGGAGCTGCTCAAGGTAAGAATAGCTATTGTGATATTTTCTTAATTATTATTAGCATTATACTCTTTCTTCTGTGTTTTCAGGTTAATGTGCTACCTTATTTTTTAGGGAGTAGCTATTTCAGATCATTTACTTCTTCTCTGTTAAGTTTGATTACAGCCTGATATTTAACTGGACTGCTAGTCTTGTCCCAGTCCGATCAGTTCAGCTTATGATTGGCTAATGCTGCTAGCCCTTCTGTTCACATGTCCTATGTGGACACCACGGCGTAGAAATCTTAGCCAAGTTAGGGTCTGATTTTGGTGTTTACATGCTAAAGACAATTGATCTGCAACTTGTCATGTGTTCGTCCAACTTTGAGAAACTGGATTTTGCATATTTTTGTGTATTTGGCCATCTTTTTTGTATAATCTCTTGATGGAAACTACCAGAAATCATCAGCTTGTTCCAGTTTTAAGGAATTTGCTCTGAGCTGAGTAGAAAAGTGTTTTCTGCATTTACTCCCTAGTTGTGGAATAAGTTGCAGGGTAGTGTATATTTGATAACTCTAGTCTCACCCAGGATAATTTTAAAGCTATGTTAAGAGTCAATTCAGCTGTCCCTCATGTTTTTCCATCATGTTTGTTACTTTCTTTTTATCTTCCTCTAGTTGTAACTGGTGTGCCATCATGGCCAATTTCATTGAAAAAGAGATCTTAATCTCATGGGACACTATTAAATAAAGGCTTAGTAAATAAATAAATATTGTGTTACATTGGGGATATCATCAGATTTGGGTAGTGACAGAAAGAATAAAATTACTCAGGAAAATGGGCTCAGCCTTACAGTTCAGATGTGTGTGGAGCTCAGAGTAGAGCTGCTGTTCCATCACATTTTAATTCGTCAGTTGTGTTGGTTTGGGCATTGGATCAGGATGCCTCATCCCTGTGGAGATCTTCCAGGCATGTCCAGTTGGGAGGAGGCCTCAGGGCAAACCCACAACTCACTGGAGGGATCATACCTACACACCTAACCATTAAATGCACAGACACTCCTTATTCTGCTGTCCAGTTGACTGTATGATTGTTTGGATGCTACAGAAACACTTTAGAGTCTGATTTTTCTCTTTTTCCTCCTCTGTGCTCTGTGTCAGTCCTAATTAATGACTCTGTCTGCTCACAGACAACCAACAGACTGATTAATAGAGAACAGTGTCCTGTGATTCTCAGCAGAGACATTAAATAAGCTCATTTATCTGTGAGATGAAATATTTCATATGTACTTGGGTGACAGAAGGAATAGGGACAATATTAGTTTTATGTAAAATATCACTCATTCAGTTTTCTTCTGAAACCAAAACATTAAAAATGAGTAAATAAGCTGGCATCAATGAACTTCAATTTTGATTATCATACATAAAGTTAAACTCCTATTAAATGCTCAGTACTCCTCTGTTGTACATAGTTTATTATATGGCACAAATTTATAGGTCAATGGGGTCAGCTTTTAAAGAACAAAATCACACCACAGTCCAAGTCCAGATGTTTGAAGCCTCTTCAGCTCATATTCTGTATTTATGTACATGTGAAGAGGAGACCTGGTCAATGAGGAGAAAATTAATTCTGTGTTTTTTACTGCGCTCCCTCTGAGGGTGTGAGCTGGACCGTGGCGATAAGGCGCGAGGCGTCCCCTGAGACCCGGCGGCGTAGTTGATTACCCTCTGATTCACTAAATAACAGCCATTGTCCGCTGTGATTAATGATGTTTTGTGTCCTTTGCTGTGGTTGTAGTCAATTATAGCTGCTGATCTGATATGTTAATGAAGAGGTTTAGAGCGAGGAAGTGAGACGCTGCACGTAGACGAACAGGGAGGTAACAATCATGCCATGATTTGATGATTTCTTTATTCAAATATTTCATCACTTTTAAGACCAAAGAGGTTTTCCCAGGACCTTTGCACCAGTCCTGTTTAAAATAGGTCTGATTACTGGCAGAATTGGATTCATAGGATTTGCCCGAGCATGATAAATGTGATTTAATTTAGGTTTTTCAGGTATAAATTTTTCCCTTTAATCCCTTAAAGTTTTTCAGTTGTATTAAATTTCTTTTACTTATTCTTATTACTTCAACTCCTTTTCACTGTATCCCTTTTTGCAGTCTAAAATTCTTATTGTCATACCTTCAGACTGTCTGGTTGCATCTCATAATGCTTTTTGGTTCTTTTGTTGCCACCCGAGTCCTGTGATTGTCAGTGCATTTCAGAAACTCTTGTTTTTGAATATATATATGTATTTATATGTGTATGTATGTTATCAGTTTTAATTTTGACAGCTGTTTCTAATTTTAGTTCTCTTCTTAGTTTCTAGTTTGTCACATTTTAGTCATTTCTGCTCTTTATAGTTTTAAGTCTAATTTTAGTCACATTTTAGTCATTTCTACTCTTTATAGTTTTAAGTCTAGTTTTAGTCACATTTTAGTCATTTCTACTCTTTATAGTTTTAAGTCTAGTTTTAGTCAAGGAAATCTCAAGAACATTTTTGTCTAGTTTTTGTCCATAAAAGTCTTCACATTTTACTCTTTGCTTTTAGTCCAAGCACAAAGGCTACATTCACACTACAGGCCTTAACGCTCAATTCTGATCTTTTCTCAAGTCTTGTCTTTTTGTTTGCAGTCAACTTCCAAAAGATCAGACACGTATCTGATTCAGAACCACATATGAAAGTGGCCTGAATCTGAATCGAAAAGGTCAGGTTCAATGTGACTTGTGCTGTTCACACTGTCAGAAAAAATCAGATACGAGTCACATGTGAACAAAAAAAATATGATTCGTGTCACTTTTAACTGCAGTGTGAATGTAGCCTTATTCTCTATCCTAAATCTGGTAGCAGGTCATGGTTGTGTGTTCTATGCACCCTACCAAACCTGGGGTCCCTGCTTTCTACAGCTGAGAGGCAGAATAGCTACAGATTAGAAGTGGAAGAAAAAATCGATTCTTAGATGCATCCTGATGTGGTGGTGGAAGATTCTGAATCCATTTATAAATGTCTAATAATCGATAATGATTTAATATAACTATTTTTTAGCTAGTCTAAAAAACAAATTGAAACAACTAAATAGTCCTTTTTCCAAACATAATAACCAAAAAACCTCATATTTTGTTTGGCCTTCTTTGGCCTTGATAACAGCTTGCATTCTTGGTGGCATTGTTTTTATGAACTTTTCCACAGTCTCTTTTGTTGTTGAGTTCCAGATAGTTTCTAGCGGTTCCCACAGACTTGCTTTAGATGAAACTTTTGTGCCATCAATCTTTGAATCTACTAAATCCCAGATTTGTTCAATAGCATTCAAATCCGGACTCTGACTTGGCCAGTCCATCAGTTCCAGTACTCCAGATTCCTTTTTCTTGCTTGATTAGTCTCTGCACAGCTTTGAAGTATGCTTGGGGTCATTGTCTTGTTGGTATATGAACCCACGACCAATCAGATTCAGTCCAGAAGGGATTCCAGAAATTCATCCTTTCAGTACAAAGATTTCTTAACGTTTTCATTTATTCTCAGTGTTTTGGTGATACTTGTTAAAAAGAATATCACCTGCTGTTTCCCTGTTTGACCGTTGAGACAGAAAGCAGCCGTCCGTTTTCCTGATGGAGCAGGTTAGAAAATGATCTACAGCCTCAGCCTTGCTCTCTAACCTTTGGGAACAATCCACTCCTCTTCCCCCTACTCTTACAGGCTGACAGCCGTGCTTATCCAGCAACACGCCGTCTTTTGGTCTGTCAGATTTACAGCAGGCAGAATCCACTGGCTTGTTGTGCATCTGAGTTATACTTTAAACACCTCGCTGTCATCATCATTTAAATCACTCACAAACTTCTTTTTATCTCTGTTCCCGTCAATACTTCTTTTGGTGTTGCCTCTTTGTCGTTTGCGCTCTGTCGTGATGCTGCCTCATTGATTTTTTCCTGGTTTTGCTGAGTTGAGGTTCAGTTTAATGGAGCTCAGTGGATGGAAGAACGGCTGACTTGCTCTTCAAAGTGACAAAGATAACTGATGCCTCCTTGGTTTATACGTTTGATTCTTCAGCGTGTCGTGACCCAAACGTCACATTTCAGCTGTAAAAACATTAACTTGTGAAAGCAGCTCTCAAAATATATTTTCAGTGGGTCTTTCGGTGTGCAGTAAAGCAACAAAGACTTATTTTTTTCTCTTTACGATACTGAAAGATGAGGCCTCCATATATCCAGCATTTGTCCCCACTCCTAACTCACACAGTTTTAGCCTGGGAGCGTTTGATGCAAAATGGTTTAGAGGTGATGAAACCTGACTGAACATGCACGTGTAAGGCCAGAGGTCACTAATACTGGAGTTGAAGTTGCAAATTCCCATGAAAGGGCACACCTTGGAGTTAATATAATCATTAATGATACTGAAATCACCATTGAATAACAGACACTTATGAGGGATTATGTTGCCGATGATGCTGGAGCTAGATGTTTGCAATGGGATTATTCTGAAGTCAAGAGCTTTGCAAGTCGTGAGAACATGTCAGATACGTATTAGATCAATGTTACTCAACCCTGCTCATCCAAAGAGCCAAATTATTGAAAAATGCCTTTGCAAATACCACAATCTAAGAGGTGAAAAGTGTCAAAAAGGGCTTAAAATGGCAATAAAATTAAGTTATAGGTGGCAAACATGGTCAAAAAGCAGCAATGAAATGGCAAATCTGGATGAAAAGGGGCCAAAATAGGTGAGACATGACAAAAAATGAGTTAAAGGTGGCAAATATGGTCAAAAAGCTGCAACAAAATGAGTGAAAAGTGGCTGAAATGGGCAAAAAAACTGCAAAAAGTTTGGGAAAATGGGAGAAAAGCTGCAAAGAGTGGAAAAAATGGGGGGAAAAATGCAAATATGAGCAATGGAAATATACAGGCAAAAAGAAATGTCAGCAATTAAGTTTGACATTAAAGTGTGGGGAAAAAAACTTATTACTGTGACTTGTTTCTGAGGTTTAGGGTTTCTTGAGGAAAAATATTTCAAATTAATACATGAAAGAGCCACAAATCATCACAAAAGAGCCACATGTGGCTCAAGAGCTACACGTTGAGTCACACTGTATTAGATGCTGTTTGGAGTCAAAATATTTAGGGATGTACCGTATGCCAGCACGGCGTCGGTATCGGCAGATATTAGCCTGCCAATACTGGTATTGGCAGATATGAAGCTGAATATTGGAACATTTCTGCCAATATTTACAGCCCCAAATCCCAACCCTGCCCTTCATGTATGGGGGAAAAAGTGATCCAATGTTTACTCTTGTTGACAAGCTCCTATTATCATCCTTCCATACAGTAACATTACAATTGGAGTGCACTGCAATAAAAATGTAAAGCTGAGATTCTATAATGTACTGGTTTGCCATGTGTGTCCTTTGAGATAACGTCAATAAAGGGCTGCCATATCTGTCTGAACCTGGCTGTTTTCCCTTGCATCTCATATCCAGTCTGCTCTAAGTAGCAGACCTCAAAGCAGAGTTTTAAAATAATTTTCTTCGCGATTATCTTGCCATGTTGCACTGATGAAGATTTCCAGTGGCTAAGAGCTTTTAGCTGGCAGTACCAACCTAGCATGGCTGTTTCTTGATTTGGGAAAAATATGTCAACGAACATTAGGAAAGAGGAGAATGACCTTACGATATCTCACAGTTAAATATTTCCAAATTGATTTTTACTCTGTTTTCAGTGTTTTAGGGTGCTTTCACATTAGGGGCCCGGGCCTGGATCCGAGTGCACTTGAGCCCAAAGTCCAGTTCGTTTTGGTAGTGTGAATGCAAACGAACCGCGACTGGGCACCGGGCCCACTTGGGGAGGTGGTCTCGGGCGCAGTTCAAGTGGACTCTGGCTCGGTTCGAATTAGATGTGAATGCAACCACGCCCGGATACAGGACAGAGTGCCATATCAGCTCTATGATGTAATCGTAAAAGCTAAACTTCTTTCAACAGTGTGGCAGTTTGTTCACATTTTTCCTCAATAAAGGGCGGAAGTCATCAGAATCCAGTCAATAAACAGTCTGTTGTGACTCATCTTACGGATGAACCCAAGTTGGAGTCAGTGAGAGGAGGTGCAAAGGCAATAAAGGTCTCCTGTCACCTCAAAAACTGCAGTATCTGCGCAGCGCGAGCCTGTTTAATCCTCTGAGCTGTAGTAGATGTGCAGATACAAAGAGCAAAGTTGCTGGCATCTCAAAAAGTGATTTTAGATAATCCATGGCTGCAGGATGGACTTTTTGCCAGATCAAAACAAAAACAATTGGCCCTCAGGTCATGACCCCAGTGATTGCCATGGTAGGTTCTTCTTCTTTCTCCTCTTTGGTGGGGCTGTAATCCAACTACATTTCTTATTCAGGTTGAATGGTTTCGGAGTGGTTTTAAGGAAGTGACAGAGCCACAGGCTTGCAGTACAAGACAGTTTGTTACATTCTACGAATATAGGCAGTGAGGTAAAGAAAAATGTAACAGAATGGGTGTGCAAGGTTTGAGTGCATGATGTTTTTTTTTTTTTCAGATAATGAATCCAAAAAACACCTAAGAAAATGATGGTTCAGTTTGTGGAGGCCTTCAGTTCACCTCTGTAGAGTGTAAATTGATTCAAGCTCTTCCCACTGTGATTTCAAATCTTGGGCGATGTGTGGATGAAGTTCCCCATCAGGCTCTTTGCCAGAGTGGGAAGCTGTGTTTTGATGCTGTATTTTGTAAAGGGATCCCTTCTGGAGTGGTTTTGTTCTTTTCTTTCTCATGTGTCTGGTGGATTGTTGTTGTTTTTGATGTGAAACACATTTGCACCGTGAATGAAGTTATCCAGTGGGTTGGCCGCATATGTGGCTTTAGATGCTCCTAAAAGGGTGCATAGTGTGTATTCCCTATCAGGATACATTGCCTCTATATAAGTTGGCTCTCTGCTTTGTTCAGAGCAGACCTACCTTACCACAGATTTTCAAGAGTAACTGCAGCTCTGTCATATCATTAAATATTTAACGCTCTTAAAGTGTATTTGATACGTGGTATGGATCAATATAGACACTTCAACGTGTTAAATTTAGCCCTATTTGAGTTTAATTAACACTGTCAATGTTTCTGTGTATTTACTTTATTCTAGAGATGTGACTTTTATTTATAGACCAGTACTTTTACTTTCACCTTAGTAGATTTGAAGCAGACTAACTGTACTTTTCCACCTCTGGGCAAAATGTAAAAAAGTCCGATAATGCTTCAGTTATAAGGTTCCCTTTGCGGAGTTCAAACGGAAACTACAGACCTATCTCAACTATCTCAACAAAAAAGTACTACTGTGACTCCCTTATTCACAGGGGAATTTTTTTTAAGTAATTCTACAGCATTTCTCAATACTCCACATCTTTAACTTGCCACTTTTGTACTCTGTAAGACCTTGAATTGAAAAAATGTGGGGCAATGTACTGTATATTTTACATAGGAATATTTTCAAAATAGCAGTTGTTCTTCAGCTAATGTGTGGTATTCACATGTCACAGTACAGTATTTCCACCTGCTACATTCACTCACTGGTGTTAAAAACACACAGGTAATGGCTGTGATGTTTATTAGACAGAAGTGCAGTAATGCTAAGAAATCAGTCAAAGATTATTTAACCTAACATTTAAATCCAATCCTGTTTGCCAGCTGCTGGACATGAAGGTGTTTGTGGACACAGACTCTGACATCCGGCTGATAAGGAGGCTGAAGAGGGACATTTCCCAGCGTGGCCGGGACATCAGCGGCATCATCAAACAGTACAACAAGTTTGTAAAACCGGCGTTTGAGCAGTACATCGAGCCCACAGTGCAGTCTGCTGACATCGTGGTGCCCAGAGGTCAGTGAGAGCTTTACAGAACAAAATAGCAAATCTACCTCTCAGTATGTCTAAACTTCTCGTTTATACTTGTGTACATGGGCTTTTCTTGAATTTAAGCTTATGTCCTTTTGCCAGTGGTCCTCCTCAGTGTAAGTGTCTCTTGTGTTTGAATTCTGGCTCCTCTTTTTATTCACAGGAGGAGAAAACTTTGTAGCACTGGATTTGATTGTTCAGCACGTTCACAGTCAGCTGGAGAAGGTGAGAACTCCACTTGTTTTTCTTTGTTTGTTTAGGTTTGGTCATGAAAAGGATTTTACCGATTCAGCTGAACGTTTAGTTGATGTTTGCTTTTTCCCTCTTACAGACTGTGGCAGCTTTTTTATTTCTTTTATGTGGAAAAGTGCTGATAAGCGTTTCCACTGTTTGTTTTGTAAAATATACAGTTGTTGCTCCCGAGGGGGGAGTGTATTCAAACAACTCAGCAAAGAAGCTGGCTTCATAATGATCTAAATGAGAGCTAATGCTACACTACAGTCTGTTTAGTTGTTGGCTTCAATACAACAGGAGTAAGGAGATGTGTGCATCCTTGTGTGAGTAGAAACAATCAACTAGAGGGACAAGGGACATGTCTTAAAACAATCCTAAATTACATTCTTTATTTTAGCAGGGAAGAACCAGTGAGACAACGGCCTCCAGGGTTGTTCTGCAGCAATACAATAAAACAGAATAAGAAAAACATAGCAGAAACACATATTTGTACCCTAAAGATTATACTTTGGTGTATCAGTCACATTTTATGACTGCTAGACTAGTGCATCTCACACAAGCAGGAGTCATCAAGATTAAAACAAAAAATGTCTGGAAGTTTTCCCCTTTGTGCGTGGTAAATCTAGAATATATGGAAGTCTAACTTTTTGAATTAAACTACTGGGAAAAAATGTAGATCTTCAAGTTTGGTCTATGGCTCCCTTTTTGCATGTCATTCCCCACTCTCTTTTTTTCTCTGTGTCCAATTGTATCCTTAATAAAGGCATAAAAGATCAGAAATAAATAACTTTTAAAAGGAAAGATACATTAGACATTAGCTGATTCAATTTATTATGCACACTATAACAATTATAGATGGGTGTGCAGCAGCACAGTCATTTTTCCCACAGAAAAATGAATGCAGTCTCAGCTGCCCTGCACAGTTTGTGAACACTTCTGCCCTCTGCTGGTAATATAGAATAAATGGTCAGTCTTTCCCTCTTTGTCCTGCAAATCAGATTTGGAGAAAATCATTTTTCCTCTAGCTATTGTCTTTATTTCTTGTTTTAAAAAGTCTAAAGTTTGGTCCGAAATCAAGCACACTGGGCTGGAGTTAGTCTTCAAAATGTTAAATGAAACTTAAAGGCACATTAAATTGAATTTCTCAAAGTTTTTTTCAGTCTCAGACACTCAAAAACACTTTTTCATGACCCTCCTGGTCACTTTATCCCCATTTCCTCTCTCTGAAGGCTCTAAAAACTGAGCTCCACTTACCTGAGATAAACGATCACATAAACCCAGAACAGGTGTCCTCAATCTTCCTTCACCTCACTGTACTGTCAGCCACTTTATGACCTGTACCAAAATATGATCTGTTCCACCTTCGACATGTTCATTAATGACTGCAAGGAGAGCACACTGAACATCTTTCACACTCACATTTATGACACCTGCAGTAAGTAACGTGGATAACAGAGTAGACACCTATAGGGATGCGTGATTGTGACCTTAATTTGGTGCTATAAAAATCTTTTTACCTTTCACTCACATGAACAAGTTTATCCATTTGAATGAACAGTTATGGTGTCATTTTATAGTCTTTCAAGGCTTCTTTTAATATTCAAACTCCATATTTCTTTCTTTTAAATCACTCTGATGTTGTTAAACCAACTGAAAGAAACCAAACTTCATTTCTTACCAACAAACATTTATTTTGCTGCAAATGTTTGGCTTTGTTTGGGGGTTTTCTGTTACAGATTGGTTTATCTCATGTGTTTTTTTTCTTGTGTTTCACTGTTTGCACACACAAACCTGTGTGCCCTTGTGTGTGCGTCTGCTTGTGCGTGCACGATCCTCCCCTTGCCTGGCTGAATGCTGTGTAACCATTCCAGCGTGAGATCACTGTGAGGTACGACTGCTGCTTTTTTATTATTACACCGTCTCCATATTTCTTTTCCTTTTCATCCCTGCTTTCACTATCTCTTCTTCCTTCTCCATTAAATCAAACAAAGACACAATTACTGTTATTTCTGTGCTCTGTACTTTGAAATATATCAATCTGCATCCTTAATTTATGTCCATTACCTTATTTTTTGCCACAAGATTTTTTATTTTAGTGACCTTTCTGTGACACAAACAGCCCCCAACACTTCTTTTATTGACTTTTTCCTTTGTGCTCATATTTTATTGTTCTTTTGTCAAATCACTAATTTGATAAATACAACCTCACACAATAAGAAATGTCTGCCTGTCAGTCAACATGCATCATGGTTAGGTAAGTATAATCACAAGAATGCTCCTCATATAGCAAGTTAAAGTAGTAAGTATTTCTCCAGATATACCTGCACAAACAGGATCCTATGGTCATGCACTGATAGAAAGACACTAAACCAATTTCCAGACTTGTTCCAACCAGGACTTAAGCCAGCAACCGTCTAGGTTGTGTACCAAACAGTCACATGGCCTCACTAGCTTCAAATGAATTGACATGTCCTAGGCCTCACTAAGATTTGAAATAAACCCTGTGGTCACATAAAAAGGTAAATTCTCAGATCTTTTTCTCCAGGTGGCCCCCTATCGGTTTAAGGTCTGTTTGTGAACCTCCTGAGTGGTAAAGGACAACTTATCTCTCCTCTCAGCTCTCAGAGTGGCCTGTTCGACTGTAAATGAATTGAGTCACCTTAAATGAACCCACTTTGGAGACAAATTGAATCGAGCTTGCTGCTCGTCCGGCCTGAACTTGAAAGTATTTGTTCGGTGTTGCAGAGCGGTGATGTAGTGGAGCTGTTTTAACGCTCTAATGCTCCTCCTTTTTCCTTCTCTTTTGTCTTCTCTTTTGTCCTTTTTGTATTTTCCTTCCTGTATTTTTTTCTGTTCTTCTTTCTCATCAATGCTTATATCACTTTAACTCAACAAATGAAAATGTTTCACCTTCTCCAGAGGAAGCTCCGCTGGGATATGTGAGCCCCGCCTTGTGCATCCTTATTTAGTGATGTAGTGATTTATTTGTGATGCACTCTGGCCGTGTTACAACAGAATGTGAAAAAAAATATATTTACTTTAAAAAATGTACAGGCTTGCTTGATGTCTTTGCTGCTTTCATGACCAAAATTTAATGACATGTTAGAAGAGTTTTGGCAGGAAAGCAGTTAATTACCTGCAAAAGCATGCTTTATTTTTTTATTTTGGGGCAGAGCATGCATTAAACGTATCTGTTAGTAAATGGCAAACAAAGCATTTAAAGCAATAGTTAGCTTGCATTACTGCTGTTAACAATTGTTTGCATGTGTTTGAGAGTGTGTCCACCTCATCTGCTAGTTTTCAAAACAGCATTCCTTGTTTTATCTTTGGTGGCGTCTGGCAATGGCACACTCTGACAACATAGTCTGCAATCATGTTTGCCTTGCAACCACATCCCAGAATGTCTGCTGTAATATAATGACACTAAGTTCTGAAGACATCAGCTTAGATTTAGGTGCTTTTTGACTAAATTCCCAAAACATTAAGCTCAGGGACATTTCTGTTAGGAACTAAGTGGTTCCTGTGGCCCACTGCTGTCTGGGTTTATTAGGAGATTAAGCATCAGGCATCAGGACATAACCAGGTTTAAGAAGGCAAAGTAAACAAAAGATCTTTTACTAATAAAGATTTAGATTCCAATAATCTGATTTTAACAGACCAAGAATGTAACAGTCTTTGGGGTTTTCAACTTTTTTTTTTTTTTTTTTTTAAATGTTCAGTCAATGAACCATTTTTTATTTATATGGTGCCTATTAATAGCCAATATTATCTCAAGACACTTTCACTGAGGGCAAGTTGAGACTGCACTATCTATTACAGTGCCCATAAAAAGTATTCACCCCCTTGGATGTTTTACCTTTTTATTGATTTCAGAAATAAATAATGGTCAATATAATTTGGATTTTGGCAACAAAAATGCAAAAAACACCCCTGGTTTATTTCAATGTTAAACCAGATTTCTACAAAGTAATGTCAATTAAACAAAAACATGTTGGGCAAAATAAAGGATTGCATAAATATTCACTCCCTTTAAAGTGATTTATCTGATTCAACAGAGGCCCAGCCAGCTGGTGCTAATACTCTCACAGTCAGGGAAATGGGGATCACCTTGAGTGCAGTGAATGTGATTGTAGTATAAAGACACCTGTATCTAGAAGGTCCAGTCACTGGTTAATCAGTATTCTTGCTACCATTACACCATGAAGACAAAAGAACATTCCAAGCAACTCAGAGAAAAGGTGATTGAAAAGTATAAGTCTGGGATGGATATAAAAACATTTCCAAGGCACTGAACATCGCCCAGAGTTCAGTTAAATCCATCAAGAAATGGAAGAAATATAGCATATGTGAAAATCTGCCTAGATCAGGCCATCCTCACAAACTGAGTGAGCGTACAAGAAGGAGATTAGTGAGAGGGGCCACCAAGACACGTATGACTACTCTGAAGGAGTTCCAAGCTTCAGCAGCTGAGATGAGAGAGTCTGCAGACAACAACTGCTGGCCGGGTTCTTCACCTGTCAAAGCTTTATGGGAGAGTGGCAAAGAGAAAGCCACTGTTGAGGAAAACTCAGATTCAATATGGACTAGAGTTCACCAGAAGGCATGTGGGAGACTCCATGGTCAAGTGTGAGAAAGTTCTTTGGTCTGATGAGACCAAAATGGAGCTTTTGGCCATCAGACAAGTTGCAAACACTGCACATCACCACAGACACACCATCCCCACCATGAAGCATGGTGGTGGCAGCATCATGCTGTGGGGATGCTTCTCAGCAGTCGGCCCTGGAAGGCTTGAAAAGGTAGAGGGTAAAATTAATGCGGCAAAATATGAGGAAATCGTGGAGGACAATCTTAGTCAGTCTGCAAGAGAACTAGGGCTTGAGGGAAGGTTTCTTTTCAAGCAAGACAATGACCTGAAGCATGCAGAGAAAGCTACACCGAAATGGTTCAAAGACAACAGGGTGAATGTTCTGGAGTGGCCAAGTCAAAGCCCAAACCTCAGTCAACAGGTAATTTGTGTCTGGACTTGAAAATGGCTGTTCATGTCTGATACCCATGCAACCTGACAGAGCTTGAGCAGTTTTACAAGCAAGAATAGAGTAAAATTGCAGCGTCCAGATGTGCAAGGCTGATTGGTACCTACTGACTTGACGGGGATGAATATTTATGTAGCCATTTACTTTTCTGTACATATTTTGTACAGAATTGACGTGACTTTGTAGGAATCTGTTTTCAGTTTGACTTTGAAGAGGGTTTTTTGTCAAAAAAGCCAAATTATATTGACCACGACTGATTTCTAAAATCAGTAAACGGGTAAAACATTCAGGGGGTGAAAACTTCTTTGTAGGCACTTTACATTTATTTATAAAGACCCAACATTAATCGACAATGAGCTAAGCTCTAAGCAACATTTAGCAGAACTACAGTGGCAAGGAAAACCTTCCTTTTAACAGGCAGAAAGCTCAAACAGAACCAGACCCATGTCTGCTAAAGATGTGTTTGAGCTGAGAAGGGGTAGTGGAAAAGCAGAGAGAGGTAAGAGGAGGATGCAGATAAGAGGGAAACAGAGAATAAGGAAGAGGCAGGCAAAGGAAGAGAGAAGAGGAAGATGCAGAAAGACAGAATATAAGCAGATCAGTGACAGTAAGATAAATTTACAACTGCTTTGGCCATGAATTCATCTTGCATTTTCTTGGAATTTAAATGTATCCCACTTAGGGATGGCCCATGTAAAAATGGGTCTGTTTTCAATGTTTTCTTCATAACTTCTTTTGGTGTTACACTCCAAGTATGCCAATATTATCCCATGCTGACTGGACTATAATACATTTAAAAAATATTGAAAGACTCACATACTGTCATAAAGACACGAGGCAGAACTTGTACTGCCTGTGTCTGCCTCATAGTTGTTCAAATCACCTTTAAATCACACCCTAAGATCAATTTATTAATGTTTGCTTGTATTTGATTTCACAGATCGGCTCTTGCCTCAGCTCACCAGGGTCAGCCTTTACCCAAAACCCTCAGCGTGATGGAGAGCACGCCACAGGTCCGAGGCATGCATACCATCATCAGGTCAGAAAACACAGTCAAACACAAGTTTTATGACTGTACCCAAAAATTTCTACATGTTTATGCTATGTTGAGAGCAATTTAGGGGCATCTTTGAAAGCATGAAGGCTGGGATATTCTGGCTCCTCCTGAGACAAAATCTCTTCCCTGGTGTTTCTTCCTGACCTCTGTTTGTCTGTGCAGGAACAAGGAGACGAACAGGGATGAGTTTATCTTCTACTCCAAGAGATTAATGAGGCTTCTGATAGAACATGCCCTTTCATTTCTGCCTCTCAAGGTGAGTTTTTCCTCTTGTTCTTTGTGTGAAAGAGTCTACATTAAATGGCCTGGTGCCTCACTCTCAGGTTGTTGGAATTAACAGGTATAAAAGGTATTTTTCATCCTTTGAGATGCTTTTTGCAAACATCCAAATCATTGTTTTTGTTCCCTCTTCGTCCTTTCCTCTCCAGCCCGTGTCAGTAGAGACACCTCAGGGCGGCGTCTATAACGGCAAGAGACTGAGCGGTAAAAGAGTAAGTCTGCTTCTTTGCTTCTGTTTTTTTCCTATCAAATATTTGTGTTTATAAAGCTAAAGACCATATGGAGTGCTCGATGAAATCAGTTTTTTTAATGTCTTTTTTTATTCTGTTTTTTTAATCTTTACACTGAGATTACCATCAGAGAGACTGTGCCATTTATGTTTATGAATAACTTGTCCATACAAAACAGAGCCCAACATTAAATTTGGCTTTTGTTTTTCAATAGATCACTGGAGTTTCGATCCTGAGAGCAGGAGAGACCATGGAGCAGGCTCTGACGGCTGTTTGTAAAGACATCAGACTGGGAAAGATCCTCATCCAGACCAACCATGACACAGGAGAGCCAGAGGTGTTTGAGATTTAAACATAACAAACCTGTGCCTTTCGTCCGCTTATCTGGCAGCTTACCTGATTCTGGTTGAAACTTCTAAATGCTTTTCTGTTATACTTTTATATAAGTTATAATAATAATAATAAAAACAAGGGTTTCCAACATACTTTGACATGTGTAGCAGCAAGAAAAAAGCAACTAAACCCAAACAACAGACAGCGACAACAGAACAATGACAGCCAGAAACATCAACAGAACCCAAGCAGTTCAAGAACCTGATAAAAAAAGCATGATCAAGATAATAAACTAACGGCATCAAGGCAAGACACCAGAACCTAAATGTCACAGATACCAAACATATCATAGACATCATTAGAGCGCAGGCATCATAAGACTCCATGCAAATTAAGACATCATTAGAGCACAGACATCACATGACATCATAGGTACCATAAAAAACAATAAAAACAGCAGGAGCCCAGCTACACAGGTTAAGACCAAGAGGACCTAAATGTAAGAAGTGAGCAGTTAAGAGACATAGAGAGATAAAAAAGAAAAAACAATGAGAGAACTAAAAACGGTCAAAGGAGAGTAAAAGCAATCAGACAGGATAAAGAAACAAAACAAGAGCCAGTAAAAACAGTAATATAGCTATTGGGGAGGGGGGTTCAAGTTAGATAATGCTCTATAAGTATAAGTTGTTAAAATTGATCAACTTAATACAAAAAGTAGAAAAAAGGAAACCAATTAAAGAAACAGAAGCATTAGAGGGATGAGGTTTAAAAAAAAAAAAAAAAAAAAACTTGTCATTTATTTAGTGAATTCACCTTCAAGCAAAATGAAAAGGATGATGATGTGTCAAAGTAATTTTCTTTTGTGTTAAATTTTGTTTTCTCTTTCTAGCTTCACTACCTCCGTCTGCCCAAAGACATCAGTGAGGACTACGTCATCCTGATGGACAGCACTGTGTCCACCGGAGCCGCTGCTCTCATGGCTGTCAGAGTGCTTTTGGTACGTCTACGCAGGAAAAACACTGAGCTTTAGATTTAAAATGCATAAATAAATGAATAACCTTCAGACTTCTCTTAATGAATTTGATTGAATGTAGAAGAAAATAATTTCAAATCATGTGAGAAGAAGACTAAAGACTAATGTGACAAGTGCTTAGCACCTCATTATGTTCAGGTGAAGAAGTCACATGACCAGCTACATAAATTATCACATGATGCAGGTTGAGACTGTCTTGAAAAAAATGTATCCACCAAAAAATTGCTTCTAATATGTTTTTTCCATGTTAAAACCAATCCTAGTATTCACGAACACAATGTATTAGGTTTTGTCGAATAAATAATTTTCAGTGTTTTGTTGTTAAAATTAGAATTTTATCGAGTAGAGCAGTTGTTCTCGAACGGTGTGGCAAGGCAAGCTAAGTCTTGGCGTGCCGTAGCAATTTGTGCAACCATGCATAATTACAGCAACAATACAGTAACTTCAGTTCAGTCAGGACCACTTTGTCAAGAAACACACATGCACTTATTGCTGTTATTCATACATGGCTGTTCTGAGAAGGAGGAGCTGGGGTGGAGGGGGGTTGTAAAAAGTGGGTTGGAGATGATCAGCAAAGCATAGCCAGCAGTTTAAATATGGCAGCATGAGTGTGGATAGCCATTTGCATGGGTAAAAGCAAATTAGCTGATGAGGGTTTTTGTGAGATCAACTGATCTCAATTATGTAGCAGTGCTTGACTCTGTGGCCTGCCTGAACTAATGCTATATGCTTGATTTACTGTAACATATTTTAAATAGGCAACTTTGTATAGACATGGATTTGGTGTGCCTTGAAATTTTGGCTTGATCTAAAGTGTGCCTTGGGCAAAAAAAAGGGGAAAACCCCTGGAGTAGAGTGCACAAAGCCTAATTTGTTGTGCCTATATTGTTAATTTTCCCTTCTTCAGGACCATGATGTGGCAGAAGATAAGATCTTCCTATTATCCTTGTTAATGGCCGAGATGGGGGTCCACTCGGTGGCCTACGCCTTCCCTAAAGTCCGTATCATCACCACCGCTGTGGATAAGGAGGTTAACGACCAGTTCCACATCATTCCAGGCATCGGTGAGGAGCTTTAATTTGAACTTTACCTGAATTTAAAGTATTATAGACACATTTTCTTTAAATGTTCGTTATCAAGATGACATACTGATAAATGGTAAGTGGACTTGAGCGTGTTTAGTGCTCTTCTAGTCATCCGACTACTCAAAGGGCATTCACACACTGATGGTGAGGGCCGTCATACTCTCTTCAATACTCACTTGCCAGAGGATACATCATGTGACTGGATTAGCCGGGGTTTTGAACCCATGACCTGATTGTGACTCTATTTTGACCCGACTGTACCTCCTGAGCCACAGTCGCCCCATGTTTAAGTAACTTGCATAAAGTTTTAAATAGTCTGTTGATGTTGGAAAAAGGAAGGCATTTTGGTTCTTTAGGTGCTGCCAGAAATGTTCAACAGATTTATTTGGCATGTAAAAAGTAAGAATACAAAGGCACCGTCACCTCTGATTTTAAAACAGGGACAAGTGAACGTCTCGCCCCGCTGACCTCGCAGAGCTCATCGGCTCGATTATATACGCCAGAGTCAGCCTCTGCAAAACTTTATGAATTATCCTTAACCTTTATCGGCAGGCAGCGAAGGGCAATAAGAAAATGTGATGCATGGATCTTTCAGTGGAGGTATTAAATGGTAAATCAACAGTGAATCACACTGAGCAGAAAGCTGCTCAACTGCTCTCTCTCTCTTTCTCTCTTTGGGCTTTAAATGCTCAATAAGCTGCATTTCTGGACAAAATTGGTTGGATTCAAAGCACATACTTTTCTCAGTCTGCTGAAAAAGAATAATGTGTTTAAGATTTGATTTCTTACAGGCAATTGTTAAGTTTTTAATTGCCCTTTTGTGCTGGAAATAATGGGAATGAGCCACAGCTGCAGAAAAACTTACTTTGCAAGGTTTTTTAATTAAAAGTCTCACTCCATTGAGACAATGCACTTACAGTGATTTCTACCAGTTTTGGGCATCTTTAAACCAAGTGGTAACCCTTGGAAGCTCCTAAGTACATACTGAAAGAGTTTGATGTCTGATAGTCCAGAATGCATACAGAGGTGATCTGGGATGCCTTCATCCTGACACTGGTTGTGTGGACACAAGGCTTCTGGCATACGTTAAAGACCACCCTGCTAGCTGACTCTAGTGGATAAAAAGCATGGCTTTACTTATGTCCATCCAGGCTCGCTCAGGGAACTGCAGCTCTTTTTAGAGATTATTTTGCTCAGCTCAGTAATAAGAGTCTGTGTTTTGGCCCCCAAATGATTCTTCATTTCCTACCATTTGGCCTTTTTTTAATATCCTCAAAACAACAAAAATGGGTGTCAGTTTAGCTCAGTTGGTAGAGCATACACCAATATACTAAGGCCCTGGTCCTCGTCGGGGGATCCTGGTCTTGGAAAATCATTTGTCAGAAGGTCAACATTTCTGTATTACAAATCCTTTTTTTGGACTGGTGTTTTGTGATGTTCTAGTATTTCAAGATTGTGTAAGCCATAATCATTAAGAAAATAAAAATATTGAAATATTTCACTTTGTATGAGATGCATCTAGAATATATGGAAGTCTAACTTTTTGAATTAAAGCCCAGCAAAATAACAAACATTTTCATGATATTTAAATTTTTTTTAGATGCACCTGTATGTGGGAGGCTGGCTGTCAGTGGCTCTTTTATGGCTAGTGATGGCTGGAAGATTTGCTTCAATTAATAGATGGGAAAAAAGTAGTCATGCCACCCGGATAGAGTATGTACCAAATTTCCCTGTCAGGCAAAGAGAGGGCAGCCCACTGTGCACCTGGGTCCTTGAGGTGTCCTTAGCTGAGCACACAGCTTTGTTCATATTTGCTGTTTAAGATACTATCGTCAGCATTTTATTTACCCAGTGTGGGACATATTATCATGCCTTATCTATGTTTGATGTTAATGACTTTGTAGATTTATATTTGTGCTAATTAAGCCAATTTGCATGCTAGTCGACAGGCTTAGCTTAGCTGTATGTACTTATAATGAGTCTAATGCTACTTAAGTTGTAGTTTTCATGTTAACACATACATTTGGACTGAGCTAATCTGTTTTAGCATATTACCTGCTCTGTGTTTATCATACTTCATACACATATAACTCAACTAAGTAAACCGGAATATAAGTTGTCCATGTTTTATTGCTTCTAATCGAAGCACCCAGGTTGAAAGGCATATATTAGACCAGTGCCAGATCTAATAATTCATTTCCAAGTATGTTAGGTCTTCAAATTCCATATTACATGGTTTAAACTTTTGCTTTCTCATATTATTTTGAGGTTTGAATCTTTTGAGGTCACCTAAAGTTGCCTAAAGGAGAAAAAAACATTACACCACCGTTTAGTCATTTATTTCTTTTTTCACCTATGTTCTGTTCTTGTTTCCAAAGGTAATTTTGGAGATCGTTACTTTGGCACCGACGCTCCGTCAGACTGGTGTGAGAGTGATGAGGGCATGGACTTCTGAATACCAGAAACCCATCAGAGGATGTGTTGTTACAAAAAGCACTTAGAGCTGTGAGAAGAGAGAAAAACGCTCCTTCATTCCTCACAGCTGTCACTAACTTCATCGACGTCCACCTGAAGGACCAGGTGATGCAGTATACACTGCTTTCTGATCACACCAGTGACTCACATGTGATCTAATTATCCACTATTATTCTCAGTTTGACAGAGGTCATATAAACAGCATGTTGATTATATCTAGAATTAGAATATTTTCAGACTAAAATTAAGTTAAGATTCAGCATATTCAGACATATGCTCCTCATCTACACAAAGTCTGAGATGCATGGCCTTTTGCCTGTTTACTGTTGGGTCTGTGCCTTGTCAGCAAACAAACAGGGAAAGTTAGAGAACCTTACATGAATATTTATCCTCATAAGCCATGTGAACAGCTTATTAGGAATATCAGATTTCAGGGCAAGGACGGGGAAAGCTCAGTGGCAGGATTTAGTTTTAAAAAGGAGGTAGACTGTTACCTGTGCCAATGGATTTCTTCTATTTATAGATGTTGAAGCTGTAAGCAATATTGTACAGCCACCCAAGTATATTTCTGGCCATTTCAACCTTTTCAGACATTTGTATCACCATCTGTGCATGCAAGAGAGGCGTGCATATGTCCCTCCCGTGAATGCAACAATAGATGTGTGATGTTAAAGAATTATCTTCATATGCCAATGTTTTTCTGCAGCTTTAATCATGCTGTCCTCATTTCAAAAGGGGAGACATGTTATTAGATGTCTTTATACATTGTACTGTTGATATATACTTTTAAAATAGCAGAAACACAACAAAATAAACATATAGGATGGCCATATCTGCCACAGAAGTTAAGTGTAGCTCCATGGGAGACACTGATATCTATGAAACTGTTAAAAAATAGCAAACTTTGGTTGATGTAAAATGGCAACCAATGCAGAAGAAAGTCAAATCATGAGTGGCGTACAAATTGATGAAGTGGTGATATTTCACTTGAATCTCAAAATTACATGCTGTTTTTTATGTCAAATCAATCCGTTTGCTTGAATATAATGTAAATAATGTTGCTAGGTATGTTTTTGCAGGTTTTGAAGCTTCAGTCGTGACCTTTCTTTTGTCTCCTGCTGTCTATTTGCAGAAAGAGCTTTGAAATTTGTGTTTCTTCCAGCAGTTTGTACCATCAAGTCCTTTTTTTAACCTTTATAAAACAGATATTGTAGATGATTAAGAAGTCCAAACAATCCAATCCTTAGCTTTGCACGAAGACGTGAAAACGATGAATAACAAGGCCTCGTTTTTTAAGATAATTCTGTTTAAATAGCTCTTAGAAGACGCATTAGTCTGCGGGGGAGGTTCCTAAAATTTGAAGGTAATATACTGCATCTAGCTTGCAATGTAGTGTTCTTTTCATTTCCTTTTTTATAGCTTAAAGCATTTTTGTAGGAAATCTTAGTGTATTATTTTAGCTTTGCTGGTGAAGCTTCATCGTTTCTGTACTGTAAATTAATTTAATCTCAGGCAACTTTGAAAAAAAAACAAAAAAAACAATGAGGAATTATACTTGAACTAGAAGAGTGATGATTAAGGGAAGCAATCAAATGTTAGTGATGTTTTTTTTACATTAATTGTTTTTATTATGTTTATTATTGCTGTAATTGTCCATTCCTTGAACCTTTACATAGAGAATTTTCTGCACTGATGAAAGTGTCTTTTTTAAGCAAAAACATTTTTCACAAGTTAAAACCTTTAATATCATTATTACATTTGTATTAAATATTTAACTCCGCTTTAGATAATTATTCGGTAAAGATACTCCATGTTTTAAGTTGCGTTGTCTGGAAAATCTCTGTATAAACTGCTGTTACGCTCGGTGCCAAAAGCAACAAGTCTGACAGTTGTTGAGTTCTTTTGTTTCTCCTGTGGTCTGATTTATTGTCGGTAAATCCACAGCACTGTATGAACATAAAATCTGTTTTCAAAAAAGAAAAAAAAAAAAAAACACCATTTGGTTCAGTTTAAGGCAGCATTTTTGGTGAGTTTCTCATATGTAAAGTAAAAAACAAAAATACATTCCCTGTTTTTTTTTTTTTTTTAGTGTGTTTACATGCACATTAATAAACCAGTTATCTGCTGATTTCTGAAATTACACGATTACTGAAGCAGTCATTTAAACCACGTAATGTAATGCTCTATTACAGGTAAAGGATTATGAACGATTATATTAATGCTCTTAGCTTTTTGCAGAATAATCTGATTATTCAGGGCTGCAGATAGAAGCATTACTTATGTTCTGTTTTATCTGCATACGAGTTAATTACACAACTTGAAGTGGAAGAAGAAAACAAGCGGAGTGGGGAGGAAGTTAGCTGTCATGTATGACAAGGTAATAGATTTAGCCTGCCGGTCAATAAGAAAACGGGGAAAAATCTGAATAGTGGAAGCAGTTTGAACCTTTTTGGACTAAAATCAAAATCAAAATATGACATTTATGTGTTCAATTTCTTTTATTCTGTTTTCAGCTTTTTAATTTATGTAATGTGTTTTTCTTTTACTGAATTTCTTCTGTATTTTAGCTTTTCTGTCAGCCTAATAGAGCTACAGTGTAAAAGTTGGGTTATAAGTGTACTGTATTTGATAAATTGCAAGACTGAACTCGCAACACTTATTTCCCACTTCTTCTCATTCTATTTGAAGAGTTGATTTTAAAAATCAAGCCTCAATCACTGGACAGTTTGGTGGAAAATGCTGCTTTATTTAGCATTACTTTGACATTTCTGTTAAGAACAATCGTTCAGAATAAAACAATATGCAGATCTGTGGGTGCAGCTATCATAAATGTCTGGATGTTTATTTTTACTGCTTTTTCATGTGTCAAAGCTATGGTATATTACATCATTCTGTCTGGACCTGCTCTGGTGTCATTAGATGTCTGATGTCTAGTTTGGAGCTATATGAATAAAACTGACCTGACTTGACTTCTGTATTCATCCTGTATTTAACACGTTATTTCTTTGCTGTTGCTTCACAGTATTGATATGCATTGTGCGGCAGATTATTTCTGTTGATACTTATGTTCCTGCAATAGAAAGTCACCCAAGCCCCTCTGTGGGCTGTCCTCGGGGAGTCTTTTTAATGCGGTATTAGTTTTGCTTGCGTCCAGCTGTATTGTGAACTCAGTGCAAATAAAAAGTGTTGTTTTAAGCTTTTAGAATAGTTGTTACCATTAGAGAAAATTTTCTACTGAGACTTTATATGTAAGCCATGAATGGACATGGCTATACTCAATTTTCCTGTAATAATGACCAAATAGAATCAGAATCATTTATTGTCATTGTACACAGGTGCAACGAAAGTGTATGCAGCTCCTTTCAGTGCAGTAATCATTTTATTATTGAAACTGCTCTGAAACTGAATACAGGTGATTTCTTGAGATGTCCACCTATTTATCTCATCTTGAAAAAAACAATGCTTTATTGAGATGTGGCTGATTTCATTAATTTTCTGGTGATCTCAAGGATTTAACCTTTTCACAGTACTGCAGTATGTCTGCTTAGAGCTTCCTTACTTTTGTTTGAACTGTGTGGCAATATTTTTTACTGCAAATGTTGTCAATCCTCCAAGTGGCTACCAGTACTGTAATTTTATAAACCAAACTCCAGATGAAAGTTTTTAAAACATTTTCACTCTATGTAATGTCACTGGAGGAAAAATAGATGGGTGTTTAATTAATCAAAACTCTGGTGAAGGAGCTGCCCTTCACCTGGCATGAACAGGCACACCTAAAAGGATTGAAGCTATAATTGGTCTGTTATTAAACCTGTCTGGGTCAGTTTTTCAGGCAGCATCTTTTTTTGTGAGAATTTATTCTGTATTCAGGCTTTTTTTGTTTTATAAATACAATATACTTTTCAAAGTAGAATTATTAACTTCAGAATAACATCGGGTGTTTTCGTTGTGGTTAAATCCAAAACCAATGGTTTTCCGCAAGGGGGCGGTAGAGTGTTTGTTTACAGCGGACGTGACGCAAATTGCAGTTCTTACGATCCCTTCAGGTACGGTGGGAAATAATCAAACTTTCATAATGTGGTTTACATATTTGAGAAAGTAAGGCAAATTGGCGTGGTAAGTCCAAGATGTTTCACCGTGCACATTCAGTGAGTACATTTAATAATTTTAATGTTTTTATCTTTTTACCTGTCTAAAGATTTAATTCTTTTTTTTATTTGACAAATTAAAAAAAATCCCAAAACACCACCCTAAGTTATGTGATTGAATTTGCCTTGAATATTACTTTCTTTTTTAAAATTTGTGCTTTTTTCTTGCAGCTCAACATTGAAAAGTGGGGGGCCTGGAAATGCTTCATGGTTTAAGTGAAGATTTGATGAGTAAAATCTAATTTTTACACATAAAAGAACCAAGGCCTTAAATGGACATGTATCTATCTGTACTGTTTTCCTCTGTTTTGCGGTTATTTAAGTATTTTATGGCAGTTTTTTGATGTTTCAGCTTATTTATGTTGTTATCTTGGAATAACAAATCTGGTTTCTGATTATCACGACGAGTAAACCTGCATGTTACTCTGTGATAAGGAGAAACGTGAGTTGAGATGTCGATATAATAACTGAAATGTAATTGTTACCGTGGAAAAATCGAGGTAAAATGGAGTGTATGGATGTGTGTCCTTTCAGGGCTTCTTTAAAGTAGTTAATTAATGCAATATGATTTTTTTTTTTTCAAATGTGCAACGCAAATTTCAGAGCTGATACCGGGCCTTGAAGGCATCACCTGCATCTCGCTCATTCGCCTGAGCCGGGTTTGTTCACCAGTACGCAACATTCACGTTAAGTTAAACAAGCTCGTAATTAGGTGAGTATTGATACATTTTTAGATACACTTTTGTCGAGACAAATGTGAGGACAGCTGTGTACTAGTATGTAGCATCTTCGTCGTCTTACAGCCATGTTTCTGATGAGTTACAGAAACATGTGAAAGCATGTTGGAGTTATTTTATTACTGAGTTCAACCATAGCTCCGAACGACGTCATTTACGTCAACGTTTGCAGACGAGGAACTTTTCTTGTAACGTTCGTTAGACAGGACTGGACAGTTAACGAACTACGTTCCAAAACTTGGCGATTAAAAATTTCCACGATTGTTTTTAAGAAGATGTCTGTCTCAGAACTTGGATAATTGTTTTATTAAATCATTTTAAGTTACGACTCAACTCGGTGTTGAAAGATTTCACAGTAAAGACCGCAGTGTTATAAGATTTTTTAACTATATCATCTCATCTTCAGTGGAGGTTGCGTTCACCCTCCAGTCGTTGTTAACAGTACAAACGTACTGTTTGTACAAACAACTGAAAATTTTCCCATGCTTGTCATCCTTTGTAGAGTCACATTTTATTGGCTGGATTTGTTAATCTCCGTAAAAGAAACACTGTTTTGGAGAAACCGTTAGCTACTTCGAATTTAGCCTGTAAAGCCTCTCAAAGCATGCTAGCTTTAATAGATAGTATGACGGGACTTGTTAGCATTGTAGCTTTGATTTGAGTCACATTGCCTGCCGGTGGGCGGGGTGGGTTATTAGATAAACTCTTGACTGTATAAACAAATCCACGTTTTTCTATTATCACTGGATAATTCGATTATTTTTTTCTTCCCAGGAGGCAGGATGGCAGGCCTGTGGAGATCCTACCAGGTCCTGATGAACAAATATCCCTGGACAGTGCAGATAGTAACTGCTGGTAGGAATTACTCATTCACACCAAGTTCATACTGCTATTATCAAATAAGTGCAAGAACAGAGGGAAGTTTCACAGCACAGTAGTCACATTACATGTGATATAATAAAACATCTAAATGAGGCATTTTAGGGATTTTATAAGTTGAACTCACTTTTTGAGGTAAAGTGAGTGAAAATAATGACAGAAACAGGCTGAAAATGACCTTTGCTCCTGTTTAAAGCTCCTGAATCAACAAAGACAAAAAGGCCTTTGGCTCTTCCTGCTCAAGATGAGTGTCCTCACACTATTAACAGACATGTGAAAGACACCATGATAATGTAACAATCCCACAGTTTAGCCCAAGTTTTTACACTTGATGAGAAACAATGATTCCTGACAACATGGTTTACTTTTAACGCTAGAACTGCCAATGGGAAAAATGTACCCAAGGCTGTTCTGTAATTGTAACTTACATGATGTGTACAATTTTAAAGACTGTCAGTCTTTGACTTTTCCTAAAAGTTTCTTTTATAGCACCTGGTGTCATTAAAGAACTCTTTGCCTAAACCCAAATTTTGTTAATGGACATTTATATCTATAACTAACATGCAGGTCAAATTTACCCCATAAGAAAGCCTTGATTTTCTCACTGTTTTGTTTCACACTAGCAATAAATAGATGGTGCAATGGACATGCCTTCCCTCTATTGCAGCAATGCCTAATAAGTCGATAGATTAACCTTCAACATGGATACAACAAGGAAAAAAAGACATTAACCATTGTTAAATGTCAAATGTAATCTCAGTGCTTCTAATGTGGAAGAATCCAGTGATGGGGACGTTTCAGGGTTAGCAATCAGTCCAAAGACAATTTCCTATGTGATGGATCATCTTCCAACAGTGATCTAGTTTGCTATCTAGCTGTTCAATGTCAGTGGTTAATTAACAGTCCTTGATCAGTACTATTTATAAAAATCAAGACACTTTAATGACAGGTAAATTTGGCCCGTTGGCTGTTTTAGGTGAGGTCCACGGTGGTTCTAGAGTTAAATCATAGAGATCTGTTTTATTGCTTTGTTTCCTTGTAATTCTGCCTTTGTTGAGACAATTGTAACATGAAAATGAAAGAAGCTCTAATTTTATTTTATTTATGAGTTAATTACCATTATCAGACCATTAATTAGAAGAGGACCTTACTGAAAAACATGACAGCTTTTATTAATTCTTTGCAGGAAATTACAGTGTTACAGCAGCTATGATCAAAATCAGGACTTCATACATTACTTGCAACCTTAGGAAAACCTAAAGCATACATGTGTGAATTTACCCTTTGTCCTCTTACGGCTTCTGTATATAGAATTTGCCCATTTCTTTTCATTTAATAACAAGTTCCTTTTTCTGTGGTTAACTCCATGTTAAAATATTAAATCTACCTATAAAAGCAGGTCAGTATACAAACAGGATTTAAATTAATTAATATGTTGAAGACAGTCAAAAAAAACCCAGTTTTGAATCCAGAGTAGTGGACTTTTAAAATGCGATAAAAATTGATGCAAATAATCCCTGCTAACAACAGAAATTATGAGATTGATCACAATTAAAAATTCTAATCTTTCTAAAACTAGAAACCGCTTTTGTGTCAGAGCATGAAAAGGGAAGCCCACATTTCAGGATGTGTCAGACAATTCCTGTTGATACTGGCCACTGACCTTTGGCCTATAAATAAGTAGGATCTCCTAAACTCATTTCCTGTTTGGAAGGTTTGGAGAGCATTGATGGTTTTATAGTGGGTCTATAAACCTAAATAAATCTCACTGTGATATAACTATAAAACTAAAGTCAGTGTAAGTCCATACGATTAAACAGTTGATCATAGAAATGTGTGTTATTTTATTCTAAGGGTGCTCCTCATTTCATTACTATGCGCATTTTGCACCCCTCTCCTTGGCTGATTTAGAAAAAGCTCTCCCCCACCATGATAAAGGGACCTTCAACTGTTAATGGAGTAGAGAGGAGGCTTCTGGAGAAACTCAGAGTGAGGATACGCCAGTATATCCTGCACTGAAGTGTTTTGTTTTAGTTTAGTTTTTTTTTTTAACCTAGGAAGTAGTGATTATTATGCAGATTACATGCAAATAAAGTTTAAAAAAAGTAAAAACCCTCAGTTGTACCTAATAACACAGATCTGTACACATGTGATAAAATTTCACAGGAAGATTAAACGATCAGATTTCTTAACCAAAGTCAAACTGAGTTAATCAGCTGTGTCTGATCATTTACGCCAGTGCTTTCCAGTGTGGGCTGGGCCCCAGAGCTACTGTAGCTGGGCTATGAGAGGTCATTTACAATCATAGAATCATAGATATTTAAATAAATAGATAAATCACATTTAAATGATCATAAAATACTAATTAGATATCATTTATTTTATCTGATATATACAACTTCTTCAATGGTGTTGGATTAACCGGTGACCATTCAACTATTCCTCTTGCTTCCTGGTTTTAAGAATTTATGAATGTCTTCTGAAACATTAATCCTACTTTGAAAGGGTTTTCTGGACCATAATGTTCGTTTACAGAGATGAGTATTAGGAAAAAATGTCTTTGCAAATAACTGATCAAAACAAAATAAATGGCGGGGGCTCACTGAATGTACTCTGTGACCCACAAACATTTTCCAATTAATGTTAATGTAACTGAAAGCAAAGAGTTGTATTGAAATACCTTGTTATACTAGAGGTTAGGTGGGCCCCAGAGGATTTTCAGGTCTCAAATGGGTCTGAAGTGTACTAAATTTGGGAAAAGTTGATTTAGGCATATAAATAAATAACTTTTTTCTTGTTTAAGCTATTTTTTTTATTAATAATACATTGTCCGTTTGTATGTGAAATAATCTAAAAATTTTTAAAAACATTTTTAGATAATGGGTTCCCTGAAAGCTTGTGCAGTGGGTTTCAATTGTATGCCTGCCATCCTCCAGTGTAGTGCAGTTTGATCACCACTAGGTGGGGCCCAATGACTAATAAGCTATTGCGCATCAGGATCAATTGCAGGAAGAACAGGTGCTTTTTCTTGTTACTTCCTGGCAACAAAAAATCAAATTTAACTTCCAAATTAATGCAGAAAAAGCCAGTTCCTCAATGTCTATACAACTTTTACACGCATCCTGTGAGAACCATGATTCTTTTCCCCTCTGAGCTCAGCATCAGACCTCTTCTTAATTTTTGACTGGTTTGTCCTCAGACTCTATGAAATCACAGCCCTTGTCACCCTCTCTCATACCACTTGTCTTTTTTATAGCTCACATATTATGTGCTTCACTAAGTCATTTTTGATCCACATCCTTCTTTTTCCTTTTACTATAATTTTTACTCATTTTCTTTGTCACATGCCATTGTTAAAAGGGAGTAAAAATGGTGGTCAAGGGGTTTATAAAGGGTGGGTTGTTTAAAGCTTGGCTGATTATTGAGGCTGATATTTGGCATTTTGCTGATTATCTGCAGCAGTGTTAATAATAATGCACAATTTATGTATAGAGGCAACGGACAAAACACAGGATCAAAAAAACATTGTTATAATTTGTTGACATTAGTTAAAACAATTATTGAAATTGAGAAAGAAAGCAAAAAAGGGTCACATCACATGTTTTACTGTACCAGTTACAGGTTAAATTGACTAAAGAGTGCATGACTTTGGCTCTGCTGTGAGGCGTGCCTTCCCTCTGGCTCTGTTTTAACTCTCCATTCTCTCACCTAATATTTCGCTCACAACACTATCTGACTGGCGAGGCTTCACACAAGTAAGGGCCAATCAACACAGTAGGCCTGATACAGTGACTGTATTTTATCCTATTGAAATGCAAGGAATTATTGTGTTTATTTTACTCTTTTTTTTAATCACTGCTGTTATTTGATTGCTATACTTTTAGATGTACACAAATTATCACAGAGCATTCTCTGTTGCAATGAAGGCATGATATCTGTACTGACAGATGTTAGCGCAAAAAGGTAAATAGCTGTATCAGCAGGTGTGAACAATTTCTGCTAATATTTACAGCTGGTATAGTTGGTAGTTTTTATTTTATGAAAGTGTCATACATACAATCATATGCCCACATGGGCTGACATGACACCAGGAATTTAAACAACCCAGGATCAGAGTGTGTATTAGTTCTTTCAGTATCATAGAACAGTAAAGGAGGATGGTGACAAACTGAAGATTAATTGATTAGTGAAATAAAGAATCTTGTCATCTTTTCCAGTCATTTTGAGACAAAATTATCAAGTTTAATCACATCAAATTTAAACAGCCATTTCAGATTCTGCTCATCAGGTGACTGCAGAGTTTCATGGTTTTGTAAAGCCGTTTCATGGAGCAGTTTTGTCTTAGGTCATCATGTTTGCTACAGAGCAAAAGAAAATGGGAAAACTTTCTAATTCTGCTAAATCACACAACTCTCAAAGTGTTTTCTCTGGGAATATTTTTTTAAATGACTGACCTCAACGGCCACATTACAATTAAGAAATCAATTTTAGCAGATGCCAATATTAGAATAAAGCCCAGAACTAAAACTTCAGTGCTGGAAACACACTTTAAAGTTTAAGGATGGACAAAGAAAAAGACTTCAGCTGATGCAGGTCCTGTCTTAACTTCCACAAACTTCTTTGTATGATTGGCTGATATTTACACCAATATATCAACTGTAAATATAAGCAGAAATGTCATTCTGCTTGTAAAATAATGAACTTTTTAATCTAATATAAGCAGTAACAAATATTCCAACAATATTGTGCATTCATAATTCAGAGCGTTTGTTTTAAGCCTCAGCTGGTCAGTTTTTGAGTGACCCATTTTTATCCCATTACATGTAGTAAATGTAACATTTCAGTAACTGAAGTTAAGGGCTCATTTTTAATGTAATTGCCTGTTGGTTCCAAATATCAGGTCCAGTCACATAACTACAAATAGAAAGTATCATATAGGCCCAGAATAAACATCATCAGGCATCCCCTAGTGTTGTTACCACATATCATTTTATTGCAGGTGTTTCTGAATGAAAATGTCTTCTACTGTGTATGAGACTGCTGGTTAAGAATATTTTGGATTTATCCTCACCGACTACTTACTGACCAGACTGACATATACACGTTACTCACTAAGGGACGAGGACATTTTCTACCCTCTATTGATGAATAATGGCCCCGGAAACTTTGAGTCTTCTCTCTAAAGCTTGACTGAGTCACAGTGGCTGATGGGAGATGTTTGTATTTATTGCTTTAAAAGGTAAACTTGTGTGTGTGTGAGCTCATTTGTCCAACTTGTCACCTTAACCTCCTTTATTGGCTCTCCTTTGACATTTTAAGGAAAAGGTCGCCTGTTGTTCAGCTGTGCTGTCAGTTTTAACTGGCTTCACTGTGAGGACACATTATGTTGGTGTGTTTTCAAGCTTTTTCTGTCTGATTTAATGAGATTTTAAGTGTCTTTTTATGAGTCAGGGCAATAAAAACAGCACTCTTTGTGATCGTAATTGTTGTAAAATGATGGCTGCGGTTTGTTTAGTGCTCTGTACTTTAGAGATTTGGTTTGACATGGCATTTGCTCTTAAGTTTAGTCTTGCTGATGTTATTCTCTTTCATGTAAACAAGCTCTAAAAACCCAGCTGATCCAGGAACATCATCAGATGCTTTTAATGATGAGCTAATGGAGCATTAGGCAGCCAAAGAGTGGGGGTTGAGGTGTTTGTGGAAACCAAAATAGAGAGATAAAAGAGCAAATATTGTTCTAAATTCATCAGGAGGTTAGAGGTTATGCTGCTGTTTGTCTGATTGATTTATAGATGGATGCTTTTAAAAGTTACGGGATGTTTTGTCCAAGAGATGTTTGTCAGCACATTAGGGGAGCATTATAATCTATTTTTAAGGTCTGCAACTAATAACCATTTATATTTTTAATTGTGTATCAATCATTTGTTTATTAAAATGTATATTCAAGAAACTCTAACCAGAGAATGCTTATCACAAATTTATTTAAATGACTGAATTTTCTTAAAACAGTTGGTAATGAATATGGATTCAGCATACATATATTCAAACATACATTTAGCAAACATATATTGGTAAAACAACATTTCAACCAACCCCACCAGCTGTACAACCTTAGAGTTTAAGAAGTACCTTATGAATGTTATCCATGAGGGAAAACACACTTTAAAGGATATTTCTATTTAGAGCTGAACGATTTGCAAAAATAGTCTAATCGCAATTTTTCTCCCCAATATTGTGATTGCAATTTAATATGCAAGTGTTATTAGGTTTCTTATCTTGTGTTTTTTGTTTTTTTTTT
This sequence comes from Cheilinus undulatus, assembly GCF_018320785.1. Lineage (NCBI taxonomy): Eukaryota > Metazoa > Chordata > Actinopteri > Labriformes > Labridae > Cheilinus > Cheilinus undulatus. The sequence goes on along the minus strand of NC_054878.1, from coordinate 41,879,375 downwards.
TTAACTGCGAGCAATAAATCATTATATATTATAACATACATTTATTGAAACATTTACATTTATTAAACTCATACATTTAACAATTTAATTGCAAAATGGATATGGAGTTCAACTTGTCAGAGAAGAATCTGCTTAAAAGATGCTCCCTGGGTTGGTCAAGCAGCATGCTTTGACTTTACAGGGAGTGCATATGATTCTCATATATATCCATTTATGACAATGTGGAATTAAAACAATGGAATTATTACATCCATAATTGCATGAATCAGAATATGAGGGTGTAACCAGCTTTAAGCTATGAAGGAGGAGGCTGGGGTGGAGGAGGTGAGCTTTGCCAGCAGCAGCATCATCATGGTGCATCAGCATTGATGCAAACAGGGATTAGGGAGAAGTATGTCATTTAAAGGGACTGCTGTGTTGAAACATGAATCTCTGCTGCTGCAAAAAAAGATGATATCAAACTGGTATGTTGACAAATTTCAAGTTTAAGAAATACTGCAACTTCTGTGATGTATGAATTACAGCAGGCCATATTGCGATTTAATCTAATGTGCAATTATTGCCCAGCCCTATTTCTATTTGCATTTTCAATATTAGGGATGTAGAGTAGAAAGGATGCAGGGTACTGGATTTTTGCTTGAAAACCAGAGTAACATCTCATGATTTTAAAAATTAAAAGTAAAAACAACAACAATATGCAAATTAGAATGTGTGCTTTTTAGAGCAATGTATCATTTTTATTATTTATGAAAAATGCTGTAACATCGCTTTCAATAAAAAGCTGCTGCAGTGGTTGCTCATGCAAAATCCTGACTTGTCTATGTCAGGATGGGACCTTACAACAGAGTCAGAGCGGAGCGCTTAAAACACATTTTTCCATGTACATTGATCTGTGTAGTTTTTAAAATGCTTTAGAAGAGATGATATCTTCAACACTCTCTGCTTTCACATCCGGAGGCGTTTTATAAACAGCGCAGAGATGAGGAGCAGGAGAATAGTGCAGCAGGCCTCACTGCTCTGTCTCTCTTGCAGTGGGAACAGGGAGCCCACTTTTGCTCTTTGTGTTTTGCCGGCTACTTCCTCTTCTTCGTTGGCAGTTTAATAGCAGTTAGCAATTGCACTTACCAGCATTACTGCCACCAAGTTTTACAGCGTCACATTTCTTTTTCCTTTCTTTTCTCTAGTTTTTCATAATGGTTTGGACATTTTTGTCTGTGACAACATGCACCAAACTGTGATGGTTTGGGATGGATATAAAAACCGTCACACCCATATTCCAAGGTGCTGTATGGGGTTGAGGTCAGGGCTCTGTGTGGGCCGGTCATTTCTTCCACACCAAACTCATCAAACCATCTATTTTTAGTCCTTGCTTTGAGCAGTGCGGCACAGTCATGGTGGAATACAAACTGACCTTCCCCAAACTTTTGCCATACAGTTGTAAACATAGCATTGTCCAAAATAAATGAACGCTGAAGCATTAAGATTGGCCTTCACAGGAGAGAAGGGGGGGGGGGGTAGCCAGAACCCTAAAAAATAACCCCATACCATTATCCCTCCACCAAACTTCACAGTTGGAACAATTGAGTCAGACAGTGTCAACATTCTCCCAGCATTGACTTAACACAGACTCACCCATCTGACTGCCAAAGAGATTCCTCACTCCACAGAACAAATTTCCACTGCTCCACAGGCCAGTGGAGCTTTACACCTTTCCACTCTACATTGGACTTAGTGATGTGAGGCTTGCATATAGCTTCTCAGCCATGTAAACCCATTCCATGAAGCTCCTGCTGTACAGTTTTTGTGCTTAAATTAATACCAGTGGAAGTTCAGAACTCTCCAGCTATGGAATCAGCTGAGCGTTGGTGACTCTTAGCAGTTGTGGACTCCGCTCTGTGATTTTTTTGTTGTTGTTGTTGTTGTTTTTTTTTGAGGTCTTCTGCTTTGTGTCTGAGTTGCTGTTGTTCCTAAATACTTCCACTTTCTAATAATATCTCTTACACTTGACTGTAGATTATCAGGCAGTGATGAAATTTTATGAACGCTATATTGCAAAGGTGGCATTCATCACAGTACCAGGCTTGAAGTCACTGAGGTCTTCAGAACGACACATATAGGATTACAAATGTTTGCAGATGGAGACTGCACGGCTAGGTGAGGTCTGATTAACAGGTGTGGCCAAATACATTTATCCACATAGTGTATTTTGGAAAATATTGTTGCTTTTTATAGACCTTTGAATGTACACCCTGCAGACATTGGTGTGTTTTAGTCTTGGATGGAGGGAAACTAACATGAACTCTAAAGAGACAAATGTGATTTCTTTTTCTATCTTGTACTTGGTTATACTTTGTTTGGCTGCTAGTATTATTCCTCCTTTTTTTTTCATTTCATTCCCACAATTTCTATTATTACTGTTTTACCCTTTTTAGCTCTGTCTTATGTAATAAGTTTGAAAACCAATAAGGAAACAACAGGGGGAAACTGAAAAATAACTAAAGAGTAGCAAAAAAGTTTTAACTTACAAAAGTAATTTCTACAAAGACAAAGATATAAACACAGACGAGAGCTGGATCAACTTTCTACCAGAGAAAAGGAAAAATGCCTGAGAGGGAGGTGAGTGCTAATGCTGCCTTAATGCTTTGTCGGCTGAAAATTAAATGTCTTTTATAGACATCTGTACTAAAAGCACAGTCACTTATTAAAAACGAGATTTAAACTCAATAATGTAGTTTTATCATGTTTTAGGTATTTTAGAGGCTTTATATTAGAAAAACTGATAAAAGCACAAGGGGTAGCTCCATTTCTCTTGTTGAATGAGCTGCTTATTTAGTAAAAAAACATTTAACAGCCATGCATACAAAAAATAGAAAATTTCCGACTATAATGTGTAAAAAAAAGCCATGTAATAATAAGTGAAAGGCAGCAAATGTTTCACAAAAGTGACAAAAATTTTGATAGCAAATCTTTTTTTTTTAATACTAATAATCTTATCGGGGAACACATTCTTCTGTACGTCTAACCCTAAAAGTGCAGTGGTGTTACTCATGCTTGAAAGCATCTTGTGCAGTAACCATAGTAACCATCTCATGAGCAATATGACTTGACAACTTTGACAAACGTCTTATATTTTAAGAATGATCTGACTGGACTCTTTCTAAACTCGACACCTCAAATCTTTCATCTAAACCTTAATAGGCACCGCCTGTTAGTCTTTTCTTTGTTTCTTCCTTGTTTTTTTAAATGAGTACAGAAAATTTTTTTGCCCGATGTGTAAAAACAATAAAGCTGTTCTAATCCTTAATTTATTCCAAAAGTATTAATACATCAGAAAAAATAGATATGGTTAGGTAAGGTAAGGCAAGTGTATTTGTATAGCACATTTCAGCAACAAGGCAATTCAAAGTGCTTCACACAGGACATTAAAATACAATGACAAATGGAAAAAGACAATAAAATTTTTTTAATGAAAAACAAAGTAATTAAAACAGCAAATAAAATCCACAAAAGATAAAAACAAAGATATGAAAGTAAAAGTTACAGTGCAGAGTTGCAGTTGAAATAGAAAATGTAAAAAGTGATACAGTGTTTTAATCAAAGGCAGCAGTGAACAGGTGTGTCTTCAACCTTGATTTAAAAGAGCTCAGACTTTGAGCAGACCTGATGTTTTCTGGGAGTTTGTTTCAGATATATGGAGCATAGAAACTGAATGCTGATTCTCCATGTTTGGTTCTGACTCTGGGGACACAGAGCAGACCTGCACCAGACGACCTGAGCAGTCTGGATGGTTCATACTGGACAAGATGGTCTCTGATGTATTTTGGGCCTAAACCATTCAGTGCTTTATAAGCTAACAGGAGTATCTTAAAGTCTATTGTCTGAGAGACAGGGAGCCAGTGTAGAGACCTCAGAACAGGACTAATGTGGTCTACTCTCTTTGTCTTAGTGAGGACTCGAGCAGCAGCATTTTGAATCAGCTGCAGTTGTCTGATTGACTTTTTAGGCAGACCAGAGAAGATACTGTTACAGTAATCAACTCGACTAAAGATAAATGCATGGGCAAGTTTTTCAAGGTCCTGCTGCGACATCAGTCCTTTAATCCTAGAAATATTCTTGAGGTGATAACAAGTTGACTTTGTAATTGTTTTTATGTGGTCTTTAAAATCAGAATCCATGACAACACCCAGAGATTCCTCCTTGGGTCCAAAAACAACTACCTCAGTTTTTTTCTCTGTTTAACTGAAGAAAATTATAGCGCATCCACTCAGTAATTTTTTTCCATGCATTTACCCAGTGCTTTTATGGGGCCATGGTCACCTGGGGACATTGAAATGTAAAGCTGTATCATCTGGCATAGTTATGGTAATTTATTTTATTGTTTTCAATGATCTGAGCAAGTGGAAGCATGTGGATGTTAAACAGAAGAGGCCCCAGGATGGAGCCTTGGGGGACTCCACATGTAATTTTGGTCTGCTCGGATTTAAAGTTACCTATTGACACAAAATAATCCCTGTCCTTTAAGTAGGATGCAAACCAATCAAGAACTGTGCCAGATAGTCCCACCCAGTTTTCCAGTCGGTCAAGTTATATATTGTGGTTGACTATGCTGAATGCAGCACTGAGGTCCAATAACACTAAGACTGAAGTTCTGCCATGATCTGTGTTTAAGCGAATGTCATTAAACACTTTGACCAGAGTGGTCTCAGTGCTGTGATGTGGTCTAAAACCTGACTGGTTAGATGCAGCTGCCTCCTAATCAGGAAAATAGTGACACATCATAAACATGGATTTTGGTAGTTTCATTGACAAAAACTCAAGCAGAATAGGCCTACAACTGTTTCTTACCAAAATCTCTGGACATAGACAACTTAAAAAAAAAGGATTTGTCATGAGTTTAGTTGGTTTGTGTAAATCTAATGTTGACAACCTCTGAGCAGACAAAGAGCAAGGGCACTCTATGGCAGGGGATCCTGGAGCCCAGGATGGGAACCAATCATCTAGTGACAGTGATACTCAATGTGTGGCTTTTGAGCCACATGTGGCTCTTTTGTGATTATTTGTGGCTCTTTTATGTCTTAATTTGAAATATTATTCCAACAGAAAAACTTAGAAAAGGCAAACTTTGACTTCAGAAATTAACCACATTAATCTGTTTTTTTTCCCAGACTTACACAGAAGGCTTTATTTGTCAGACTTAATTGCCACATTTATCCCATTTATGTCCTTTTTCATTATTTTTTTCCACTTTTCACCCTATAAAGCTTCCTTTGCCATTAAATACCACTTTTTTTTTGCCACTCTTTTTTTTGCCACTTTTATCTCATTTTGCCCCTTTTCACCATTTTCTCATTACTTTTTGCAAATTTAAGCTACCTTTTGCCATCAAATACCACTTGTTCCGTATTTTTTTTGCCCTATTTTGTCACTCTTGACTGCTTTTTGCCCATCTTAGTCACTTCTCCCTCATTTATTGCCACATTTTTGCCACTTTTGGACCATTTCTGCCCCTTTACACCATTTTTCCACCACGTTTCACCCATTTCAGCTACCTTTTGCCATTAGATACCACTGGTTTCCCTTTTTTGCCCATTTTTGCAACCACTTTATCTAATTTTTGCCCTTTTTCACAATTTTTTGCCCATTAAAGCTACCATTTGCCATTAAATACCACTTGTTTTCTATTTCTTTTGCCCTATTTGCCACTCTTGATTGCTTTTTTGCCCATTTTAGTCACTTTTCTCTCATTTTTTGCCACTTTTGGACCACTTTTATCTTTATTGCTCCTTCAAGCTGTTTTTGCGATTTTTCACCACTTAGATTGTGGCTCTTGCAAAGGTATTTTTCAACAATTTGGCTCTTTGGTTAAGCAGGGTTGAGTAACTCTGGTCTAGTGGTTAGGTTGCGCCCTGTGTATGTGGGCAGCCTGGGTTCAAGTTTGACCTGGGGCTCCTGTCCTCTCATCCTCACTCTCTCATCCCTGTTTCTGACTCTTATCAACTGTCTTCCTCTGAAAATAAAGGCATGCTAAAGCCTAATAATATATCTTTAAAAAAATAAACTAACTGACCTAATGCAAAAAAGTTGCATTGAACTGTAGATAATTTTATCAGAATAGTCAGCACTCTTAGCATGTTTTGGGGTGAGTTGTGGGTTAGTATAGCATCCTTCAGAGTCTGTATCATGTTGGTTTTGCACCAACACTTCCTCATATTTTGTGAAACCTCATATCTAACTGAATGGTTTTCCACTTTTAGCTCCTTGTGTTTCTAATATTTTTATAGGATAATGTAAACATGAGTCCCTATTGCTGCTACAGTAAAAATATCAACTACACTTGTACAGTCATCCACAGGAACAGTCTCACCTGCATCACCACGCTCAGTGTCTGTCTGCTGTTTGTCCTTCAGGCTCTCTAGTGGGCGTTGGTGATGTCATCTCCCAACAGCTGATCGAGAGAAGAGGATTGGCTCATCACAACGTTCGACGGACTGCCAAGATGATGAGTATCGGCTTCTTCTTTGTGGTTAGTGGTGTCGTCTTCTCATGCATCTACACCTCCAGATAATCTTTAGGATCAATTAATTTACTTATAAACTTCAGGAATATATATATATATCTGCAGAACATCCAATAAAGAATTCAAAATGCAAGTCACAATTTCTTTGACCCATATGTAACATCATGAAACTGTGTCTTTTATGCAGACATTTAAAAATCAGTAGACTGCAAATTAACCAACAGAAAAAAAACACAAAACACACAACTGTGATTAACCACATTTCTGGAGAGCTGAGTTCAGTTTCACTAGCCACACTCAGGCCTTATCACTGCCAGATCTGTTGAATCCAGAAATTATTTATATAAAACCTGTCTGACAAAGTAAAGGAGGCTAAAAAATCTCAAAAAACAACATGTCATGGTGCCCTCTAAAGAAATTCAAGCACACATGAGAAACAAAGTCACTGACATTTATCAGTCTGGAAAGGGTTACAGAGCCATTATCCACAAATGGAGAAAACTTTGAACAATGGTGAACATTCCCAGGAGTGTCCAACCTACCAAAATGACTTCAAGAGGGCATTGTTGACTCATCCAGGAGGTCACAAAGGAACCAGAACAGAATCTAAAGACCAGCAGGTCTCATTTGACTCAGTGAAAGTGAGTGTTCATAATTCAACAATAAGAAAGAGACTGGGCAAAAATGGCATCCATGGGAGAGTTCCAAGGCCGAAACCACTGCTAGCCAAAAAGAACACAAAGGCTAGCATCATGTTTGACTAAAAACACAGTCTATGATCCCCAAGACTTTTGGGAAAACATCCTATAGACTGATGAGAAAAGAATTGAAATTTATGGGAGGTGTGCATTCTGTTGCGTAAAACTAACACAGCATTTCATCAAGAGATCATCACTGTTGGAACCAGAAAATCCTGAAGGTGTGTCTCTGTCTGACCTCAAGCTCAAGCACACTTGGGTTATGCAGTAGGACAACTGAATTGAGATGAGCTGAGTTGCCGTGACAACACCTTAAATAGTCCGTTCATGCTTGAAAACCCTCCAGTGTGGCTGAGTTAAAACAATTCTTCAAAAAAGAGTGGGCTAAAACTCCTCCACAGCGATGTGAAAAACTCATTGCCAGTTATTACAAACACTTGCTTGCAGTTGTTGCAGCCAAAGGTAGCAGGACATTTTGGATGGCTTTTTCCCTTAATAAATGAAATGATCTTCAAAGAAATTTTGCATTTACTTGAGTTATATTTGTCTAATATTAATATTGGTTTGATCTGAAACATTTAAGTGACAAACAAAAAAAAGAGATCAGGAAGGGGGGAAATACTTTATGCTCTTTTCACAGCACTGTAAGTAACAGAAGACAAAAAAGTGTGTGGGGAGTTTTGTAATGCTTGAAGAGATTTTATTCTTTCATAAACTCCATTTCTGTTCCATGTAGAGCAGCAGTGTCTAACATGTGGCCAGTGGGATAAGCAGTATAGATAATAGTTGGAAGATTTACATGGATCAAAAATCATATACATCATATTTTTAGTTCTATGTATCTCTTGAAAAATTGTGTTGATGTGTGATCTACTTATGATCATGCTGATGATTATCCATGGTGCACATTGTTCCTTTATTCTTTTGTATTTTGTAAAATCTTTCTGCGATCTCGTCATGTGACAGCAGAATAAAGGGGCACATTTCTTTGATGACGTCTACACCACATAAATAAAGTTTATTTATATTTCTGTAATCGTCTTAATGTCTAGTCAGTCAGCTTTCTCTTCATTTAAAATCGTAGACAGAAGATTAATGTCAGTTTTATTTAAAGAAGCTCTTCTTTCTACATGGTCATTTTAGAACAACATGAATGCACATCCTGTAAAAAACAAAACACCACTCTAACACGTCACGTTTGTTCTAGATAAAGTTTGGTGGTTCAAATTTAGCTAATTCTAGTTAGCATGTAGAAATCAATCTCTTCATAGCGTTTAAACTATTGTGGAGCATTAGGAAACTACAGGAAACCATAAAAAGTCACATTTGTAAGCATGGTTCTCTGGTTTTATTACAAAGGGTCCAGTGATCGGAGGCTGGTACAAAGTTCTGGACCGACTCGTGGTTGGAGGAACAAAAAGTGCCGCCATGAAGAAAATGCTGGTTGACCAGGTGAGAGCACCATCTTCATTTCCTTTTGATTTATTTATAGACAAGACAAAGATATTTTTTAAAAAACTAAGTGAAAACAAGTTTGATACAAATGGCCTGTCAGTGTGTTTCCATCCTCCTCAGGCTCATTATTTGTGGCTAACAGGGCAGATAAGTCCCGACCACAGAGAGACAATTTCTTCACATCAGGCTGACGGACAGGAAAGATGTCAAATTTGTATAAAGAGCTGAAATTTGGGGATGTTCCTGTAAGATCCTCCCTGTTTTTCACAGCTGTTTAAATGTGAGCATCAAAGATGGCACAGGGGTTAACATTTTGTTTCTAGATTCATTGCATCTCTTTGATATTTTTAATGATAAACATGATTTTAAAAAGTCGGAGGGTAAAAGATGAGATGGCTGGATTTTGCTCAATTAACCAATAACTCTTGGGTCAAGAAAATATCTAAAAATAATCCCTATTTTTATTGTCAAGTTTTGCTTTGTCAGAGTCACAGAACAAACCCCAGAGCAAATTTTTGGAGCTGTGGCCAACAAATATGTGTGAATGCACGGAAACAACGTTCACTGTGTCGTTTTTGGACTGGATAGGCATGAGACTCGGTAGTCATGATGTGACACATATGGTGTATGTTACAGCAGTGGTTCCCAAATGGTTTTCTGCGGAGCCCTCATTTGGCAGTGTTATTTTAAGGCCCACTCCTTCACTCACTGTGCGCATCACTGTTAATTAAGGCAGCCATTTGAGTATATTCTCAGTCCTTGAATTAAAATGCCTTTGAGTTTTAGTCACATTTTGGCCATTGGCCACAGGGCTGATGTGGTGGAGTAGGGGTTATAACACCTTAATATGCCTATAAGTGCGTTGAATATAATTAAGGGAGGGAAAAGAAGTGATAAGATAAAGGTATACAATACAAAATAAAGAATGAATACACAGGAGTAAAGATAATGGTTTACTTTAGCTGAATTTGTCATCAGAAAATGTAAAATGTAGATAAAATATAACCGACTCTTCATCACTCTGCCCTCTGCTGTTTGACTGGATCAAACTCCTGCAGAATGAGACGTCAGAGCTTTCAGTTCACTTATCCTGAAATATTTATTGAAGCAAAGGGTCCACTCCTCCGCTCGAATGGCTCTGTGTCCACATTGCACGCTGCTCCGTCCGCCTCACTGATAACTGAAGAGTCTTTTGATAAATAGAAACATTAAATGCAGCTGTAGCTTCTTTCTACGTCAGACCTGAATAAGTGAAGAAGGCTTGAGGATGTTTTATGTAAGTTTCATATGTAGGGAGCAGTTTCAACTCACTGTAAACACTTAAACAGAGGTTATGGTGTTTTAAAGGTTTGAGTGGATGTTTTTAGGCTGAAAAGGTTCAGTTTTCAATAAGTCACATAAAGAAAATCTTACATACAGTTTGGATGCATGAAATACTTATTTTTGCATCAAAAATATCATTATGTAGTCACATTACAAGACTTTCTCTCGTTCTTTCTTTCCTTTTAGAAGGAAGCAATACTTTCTACTGCTAATTAAAGCTGTTCCATTACAGTTGAATTGCAATTATCGACCAGTGAAATTACATTTGTTACATTATGGGTTGTCATTACATTATCAGCTCTTGCAAAGCCATAGATATATGATAATTATGAAAAATTACCTGGTAACAGGTAGCATTTCTCACGTGTGATCTCTGGTTCTGAACCTCTCTGCACCTCTCTGTGTTAATTTAACCCCCACTGTTAATTTAGCCTATATAAGGCAGTTTTTCTGATAAACCCCAGCAACCTGCAGAACCCATAAAAGCATCTCTGAGCATGACAAACAGATGAGCATGTTTTCATGGTGGCTTTAAGAGGCTACATCATTTTCATCAGCAGTACAACAGGTTAATTTATTCCTGTGTGATCTCTTATTCTCTTTATCTTCCTCTTCTCTCTGCACACAGGTGTTTGCAGCTAAATGTAAATGAAGGGCCTGTTTTTAATGTAAATGTTATCCTCTTTCAACTCCTGAAACCACCCCTGTAAATGAAGGTATGGCATACAGCCTGAGAAGGAGAAATTAATATGGATAATTTCTTCACCTGATCAGTAATTACACATCTCTTTGCCCTTCCTGAATCATCCATCTGCTATTTTTAAAGCCAAGAAATCTGAATCAACTTAACAGTTTATGGCCTTATGTGGGTAGAGCTTGAAAAAGGCAGCGCTGACAGCAGTGATACAGCAAAAATGCGGTATTTGGTACCATATTATGGTAACATTTTATGTTTTTAACCAAAACCATCGGGTGACCCTCAGAAATTATTTTGCCATCCTCATGGAGGTCGGGGCTTCAAGGGTTAAGAGCGACTGGACTATTAAAGACTAAGAAATGACATTAACAAATAATATGAAAGCCTCTGATTAAATCGTCTTTTAAATAATAATGGTATAAAACATATGTATTTGTATTAGAGTTGCCATTGTTAATGTATTAATTTCAATCAAGGTTAATAACAAATGCATGAACTTTTTTATGGAGATGAATCGCATGCTTTATCTTCTTCAGCATACTCTGTTGAAGTCACTGCAGCGTCTCCCTGCAGCCACAGTGATGTGAAAGCAGCAATTTTTAATTTTAGTCTTAGCCTTTAGATGATATGTCTTGTCACATTTGAGTCATTTCTATCCTTTTTAGTATTAGTCTAGTTTTAGTCAACGAAAACTCCAAAAACCTTTTCATCTAGTTTTAGTCTATAAAAATCTGGTACTAAATCATGGTAGTGTTCTATGCACTCTGCCAAACCTGGGGTCCCTGCTTTCTACTGCCGAGAGGCAGTATAGCTACAGCTGCATTGTATTTTGACAGATTTAAAAACAATGGAGAAATATCACGGATTTTGAATGTCAGACAAAAACTAGATTACATTTTAGTCTAGTTTTAGTCATCTTGATGAAAATGAAACTTACTTTTTGTCAGTTTTAGTCATCACAGATCTATGTTTGTTAGTCTTAGTCTAGTTTTTGTCATGGAAAAAAAGGCTGTTGACGAACATTTGTAGTCATAGTTTTAGTCAACAAAATTAACACTGTGTCCAAAACTGCTCCTTAATGTCTCATTTTAATTTAAAAACTCAGAGACAGCTCAGTAGACAACCCAAAGTCATCTTGCCTTGTGTTATCAAACATTTATCTTTTTACTCTCTCTTCATTAATTCCCTTTTCAATCCATGACAAAGTTATTTTTCTGTGGTTAAGCTGATGTCATAATCTTCAAGCTTTCAGAGTTCCTCATTATCTTTCACATCCAAACAGAAAGTCAGTTACCCTTAGGTTAAGACGTACAAAAATCCAAAATGAAACCGTTTTAATTGCAAAATAAAGGAATTTCAAAATGCAAGAAAAAGGAGACATTAGTCCTGATTAAATACAAGAATTCTGAGATTCATTGCAATTAAAAATGTTAATTGACAGCCCTAATTTGAATACACATTTTATAAGTTTAGGTCCTATTTTAAACAAATGATACCAACAAATTGCAGAAGTTGTGTTTTTTAAATAAACTAGCTGTTTTAATTGCAGTGAAGCTGACAATAATTTGTTGACACTGACCTTTACAATGATCAATACTTTTGTTTTTGTCTGTAGTTACATTTAAAGTACAATATATAAACTGACTTATTAAAGTCAATTCATTACATTTCAGTTTAATTCAGTGAGCTTTATTGGCATAGGAATCATGTTTATATATTGTTTTTTCAATAAAAGAACATAAAATAAATTACAGTATTGTAATTTTAACTTATGTAGAAAACCTAGCTTTAACTTTACAAATTATAGATTGAAATTGAAATAGCAAACTTGACTTATTTACAGATTTGTTTAAAACTTGAAATGTATAAATATGTAGGAGTTCTATAGGAAAATAAAATATGTGGACAGTCCATTTCATGGTGGTGGTGTTGTGATTGAGATTCTTCTTTGGTCACAATAGCTTACATAAAGTGCTGCAGCATTTGTTGCACTTCCCTCAGCAGATATGTCGGCTTCTGTTCACGGTTCATGCTGGTGAATTGTTTGTTTGCTGGTGAAAAGTGGAAAGAACTAGATGTCATTGTACAAACAGAAGGTGGTTAGAAAGTGCAGCTCTGTTTCCACCTCCTGCTGGCTGCAGCGGGTGCACAGTCTTTCATCTGTAGGGATCCGGCTTTGTCAGCGGCTCCATGGCAAGGCAGTGCTCACTAAATCTGTACAAAGCCAAAAATTATCTCAGCTGTGGATCAGTCGTAGTGCTTAGGTTGCCTGCAACTGCATATTCCCTGTTAATGAAAAAATAACATTTGAGTTTCTTGTCAGTTCTAATGAGTCTTTTTGTTGTTGAATGATTTGTTTTAGGTTGATGCATTATTTATGTATTTTTATTTTGTTATTTTTAAAATTGTCTTTATTTAGTTTTGTTGGTGTTTTTAACATGGCGTAACACTGCTAAGTAAGTATTTAAGTACTACAAAACCTGATGTTAACTTAATTTCTCTATTTGTTCCTTGTTTTAATCACCAAAAAGCTTTTCTACTGAAAGATAATTTTCTCTTCTCTCTCTCTGTTTACAGTTGTGTTTTGCACCGTGTTTCCTGGGTGCTTTTCTCTGTATCTCTGGTACTCTGAATGGACTGACAGTGGAGGAGAACGTCACCAAACTCAAGAGGGTGAGTTAGCTTTAGTTCAACTCTGTCTCAATTTAGCTGCTTACGCATTTTGTATGCACTCCTGAAAATTTGGGGAAAATTTCAGCAACGCCTGCATGTGAAAAATTTCTGAGTTGCTTATTACTTCACTGCAGGAAGTAAGATGTGATTTTAAAAAGACGCTGCTGAAATCAAGACAGAGGACATAGCAACAGATTAAGACACTCTGATGACAGAGTTTTGCCTTTATATCAGTGCCATGTGTAATTGGATTTATTAGCAGTATAAACAAAGAAGTAATACTGGTGTGCAGAAAAACATATGAAGCAGCTTCATGACATGCACAAAAAGTTCACAAACTGGCTCACACAATCTTCCCCAGAAATCACAGAAGGCTTGCAGGGAAAGTCGAGGTAAAGCAGGGGAGAAAATATATAGCCTTTTGCATTTACACATGCGGCTCACCCCCAGATTTCTTAGAGTTATACTGTATGCATGTGTGAAACACAAGATGTTAGAACGCTGTGTCTCTGTCCGTGGTTCTGAAATAGTAAATAACATTGATGGTCCATCTCAGTCTCAACACTCAAAATTTCCTTCTACTTTCATACTTTGATTTTATTCTTTGATTATTTACTTAAGAAAGGTTTCGAATGCAGGACTCTTTCAGTAGGGCAGTGCTCTCAGAGTGTGATATACAGTAAGTGCTTTATTATAAGTTAAATATATAAATGTCTTCCACGTCTAAAAATAGTCTGTGTGACGTTGGTCAGTTAGGCCAGAAAACTCTTAAACACAGGTTAAATTTGTCTCCACTTGAAGTAAAGATGGAGTGTTTGACCTTATCTGCCCTCTGCTCATTTTTCATTCATGAATGGAAGAAGGCAAAGAGGGAGGAGGATGTTCTGCTGGAGCTTGATTGATACGAGTTTTGATAGCTCAATAGAATAAGTAACAGAAAAATATGTTTCAGGATTCAAAAGTCCTTTTTTTGTAACATGTGTACATATTTCTGCTACGATAGTTGCATTAAAAGTCATTTATTACCATCTATATGAGTTTTTAGGCTTTAAAATCACATTGTAAGTCTGTTAGGTTTGACCATTACTCTTCTGACTTCCGAATGGATGTGACTTTGAGTTTGATATTTACACTGCAGACTTTATAAGTGGCCTCAGAGGTGTGTTTTTTTTTCTGAATGAACACAGCTCAGGTAAATGGAAGTTTGGTTTTCATTGTAGGTACAGTATGTGACCTCCAGCACTCACCTCTTATATTATTAGAAACTATTTCCTGTGATGGAGGAAGAGATGAGGAGGGGGGAGGGGCTGTGGAAATAGCTGGAGTGACTCATACCTTCATATATAGACGTGTGTGTGTGTGTATTTGTATGCTCGGTCAGAGCTAACTGTCATCTTGTGCCAGCTGCTCAAACGTCGGTCGCCGCCTTGCTTACCCAACGTGCTGCTGGTCACCATCAATTATTTACAAACGGAGGCGCGCAGAGCTGAAAGGCCAACCTGGTAAATGTCAGAAAGGACAGAAAATAAATGACAAATGTGCTCATTACAACGAGGACCGACACCCAGGAAATGTGAGGTGAAAATTAATCGAGCCGCACGCAGATCCAATCAAGACTTTGCCCTTCTTATTGAGCTCTTACTCACCTGTCTGATGCTTTTACCTGCGACACAACAAAACCTTAACACCACCTGAAGTAATCCATAATTTTTCCTAATATTTTAGACTTCAGCAAACATACGAAATGAACTTGATTGTAGAGTCACAGCCCAGTTGTTCAAAAGTATTCTGATCTGATCAACACTAATGTAAAATAAGTGACTACATAAATATTCACCCACTTCAAGTCAGTATTTAGTAGATTCACTTTTGGCTGTAATCACAGCACTGAGTCTGTGTATAGGTCTCAATCAGGCTCACACATCTGCACACTGAAATTTTACTCCATTCTTCTTTGCAAAACTGCTCGAGCTCTGTCAGGTTAAAAGAGGTTTGGATGTGAACAGCCCTTTCAAGTCCAGACACAAATTCTCTATTGGATTGAGGTCTGAGCTTTTATCAGCCACTTCAGAACATTCACCTAGTTGTCTTTAACATTTCTGTGTAGCTTTCCCTGTATGCTTTAGGTCATTGTCTTGATGGAAAATAAATCTTCTACCAAGCTGTAGTTCTCTTGCAGACTGAATAAGATTGTCCTCCAAGATTTGATATTGATCCAGAAGGCCCAGCAATGAGATTGAATCAAGTTGGATTGCAGGGAAAAAATAAATAAAATTTTGAATCAGTAAAACAAAACAAAAGATTTCTTATGATAATTCTTGTCCAGAGTGGTTACATATGACTGAGGCCGTTTCACCTATTTTGTTAACCAACAGCCTTTCTGTCGTCTTTTTGGCTCACTTTCATGCAATCTTTATGAGTGGTGTGGTTTTAGGCTTTATTTAGCCTTAGAACAAACATTATCCTCTAAATCTGTCTAGAAAAGGTTTGTATTGATAGTATGACGACTGAGTCCCTTAAAATGACAGTGTGACCATTGATTCACAAAAAGCCAATACAATGTTTATAAGTTGTAACTTTTGAAAAAAAAAAGTTCAAAAATCTGTGAAGCGTTTTTATTACCATTAAATTCTTCAAGTTTAATTCCCCAAAATCCTAGTTGGCACAAGATGCCTGATTTGAGTAATAACTGATAAAAACATAAAATCATCTGATAAATGTCTCTAAGAGCAAAGAGAAGGTCCTTCAGGAAAATATTTTGACTTGCTTGTGTGACGCAGCACTGGCCATATTTTCACCTCAGGTGGCAGAGCGGCTTGTTTGGCCTTAATTAGAAAACCACTTCACTTTAAAAACGGTTATAAGTGGAACATTGGCTTGTATTTTATATGTCAGGTGTTGAGGTGACCTTTCAGTAGATGTCAAAAGGAAGTTTTGCGTGTGAAAGAGCAGTAACACACACACATTTTATTTACTGTGGAGTCATAAAGTCTGAGCCCACCAACCTTCTGATTCATCATAAGGAGAAACAAGGACACAGTTTATGACCTCAGATTAGATTAGACTCATAGATGCTTTTAAGCTTTTTCATAAATGAATTTTTCATCTTTTAAGTTCATTGTATGACCACTAAGCACTAAAGGAATATATCTGCCTTAGCCATGCTCCAAAATGACCAGAATAAACAACATCTACAGGGGGCTGATAGAGGTGTCGATCATAACCGATTAGTCAACAGCTACTTGGCCAGCCACTGATACTGTTGGCTTTAAAACGTCCCTCCATCCTGCATTGTTTTGGAAAGAAACTCTCCACCAACTGGAGTTTGATCACATCATCATTTCTCACTTGGTCTCCCACTGGGAGTTCAAACTGTTAAACATGGTGGGAGATGTTGGTGGGATGGACCTGATACCTGAGTAGGAAGTCAGAAGTTTCTTTATCTACCAGCTACTGGTGTCCAAAAATGTTTGAAAAGTTTCTATAGAGTCATTTCCATCTTAAATAAGTAACACTAAGAGAAGAGGAAAGAGTAGAAACACTGCTGGGTCTTTGTGGTGTCACATACGGGTGTTCTGATCATCAAATCTGGTGGAGAGGTGGTTGCATGGATAAAAAAGGGAGTTTCATCTGGAAGATTTATAATAAAAAATTCAATCTGTTGGGGCACGCAGATGGCTTAGTGGTTTAAGGTGCTACCCATGTACTCGGGTGGCCCAGGTTCAAATCCGGCCTGTGGACCTTTGCCGCATGTCTCTCCCTGCTCTCTTCCCTGTTTCTGACTCTATCCACTGTCCTCCTCTATCCAATAAAGGCACAAAATGCCCAAAAATAAATCTTAAAAAAATAAAAAAAAATTCAATCTGCAACTGTCTTTCAAATAAGCTGTCCAAAGCACACTCTAGGTTTTCTGTGTAATTAAAATGCCTTCATTTCACATGACAAATACAGTTTAAAAGATAGTGACCTACTCAGGTCTTCTTCTGGGCCATTGTCAGCACCTGTGAGAACTTCTACTGAACAGATGAGTATGAGGATCATTCTCCTCTGAAGTGTAAGCCCATTGGTTCAAAACACAGGAAGGTGTCACATACCAAAAGAAAGGGGGAAAAGGTGGTGTGTGAGGCTGGCCACACGCTAGGTGATTTTCAAATCTTAAATTATTTTAAAAACATGTAAGACCACAGACATAAGGGAAATTTCAAAAAATTTTTCATCTGATAATCTTCTGAGCCCACACAGACTCAGCCAGGCAGTCAGACCACTGGAGACCACACACCTGCCAACTTGCCATTGACCTCAGGAGTATACAGAATCTCATTTGATCAAACGTGACTTTAGAATAAAAATAAACATGGATGACTGTGGATATCCTCTGCTTGCTGTTCCTCACCACAGGCTGTCCTGGGGCATTTAACTTTTGCATCTAAGACCATAAAACAAGGAAAAGAATCAGGATGAAATACGCTACCCAGTCTGCTTGCTCTCAGTGGTTGTTGTTGGTATTCCATCAGAGGCACTATGGCCTAGAATCGTAAATATCAAACATGTTTGATATTTACAATTCGATGTCTGGGAGGATACTTTTTGAAGCAGTAAAATAACTGTGTTGACACCACACACACTTGAGGATTAGTTAGACAAATAATCATTTGCAAGAACCTTCACTCGTGATATGCCACCGCAGTAATTGGGTAAGCCTCAGGTCTCAGGTCGGCCTCAGGTCAAGCTTAAAATTGTGTTGTGTGGCCAGCCTGAGGAGGGAAAAAAGTAGTTAAGTGAATAAAGGCAATGAATAAACAGAAAAAGAGAAGGGAGGACCAATACAAGTAAAATGAGAGAAGAGGTCTACATATACTGTAGCATGCCATAATTAAATTTAAAGTTGATAGACTAAGGCCAAAGAATAATGCATCTCTCACGATCTGCGGTAGACACGCATGCCGCTTACTAATAACTAAAGAAAACACAACTATTCACTCAGCACAGTCATAGGAACACCGCACAGATAGCCAGAGCATTTCTTTTCATTTTAAAAAAAAATCATCACAGAGTGCAGATGGTCTAGTGGATAGGTTACACCCATGTGCACAGGCAGCCTGGGTTCATGTCTGGCCTGTGAGTACTGTCCCGCATGTCTCTCCCTCATTCTCTCATCCCCGTGTCCAAATCCATCCTCTGTCCTCCTCTCTCTAAATAAAGGTACAAGAAGCCACAAAATAAATCTTTAAAGCAAAAAGAAATCCCAATTTTTACTGAAAAATTTCGCAAAGGCAAATTCATTATGACACGTGTTTCACAAAAAAGAAGGCACATTTCATCATTGAGACCAGGATGCTTTTAGTTGTCCGATCCAGAAAGGCCCACGCTGGAATATCACACTTTGTGTTAGGATCCTCCATGACACCAATAACTGCACTGTTCTCTTACTAAGGGTTTTTTCTCAATTTAATATGCACTAAAGAAGTTTACAGTATTGACAATGATCATCAGTGAATCATTTAATAACCGTCAAATCTCTGTTCACAGGACTACACAGACGCACTGATCTCCAACTACTATGTAAGTTTGTCTGATCAGTCTTCAATTTTCTTGTTTTTTTATGGCAAAAAAGATATATTTTTTAACCTATTAACCAAAGTGCACTGACTTGATGAAATAAATTGGATTAGGAGTTTTTCATTGTCTTAAAGTCATCTGTTTTTATTTCAGTTATGGCCTGCTGTCCAGATCGCCAATTTCTACTTCATTCCACTGCACCACAGGTAAAAGTCTAAAGCTTCATTTACAAACAAATAACCAACAGAATTAATCCTATGACTTAGAGAAACAGAATCAGCTTTATTGGACAAGTGTGCTTACACAATAAGGAATTTGACTCTGGTTAGCTTTGCTCTCAATGTACAGCAGGGTCATCAACTACATTTGTACAAGGGCCAGATTTTTTCTAAATGGGCATTTTGTGGGCTAAACTTTTAACCAAACAATTTTTTAAATGGTTTTATTATTTTTTTAACATATTTTTATTTTGTTTTAAATGTTTGCAATTTTTAGGCTCTAACTGGGCGATCAGTCACTTTATCTTAACCGGCCACAAGGGGGTGACTGAGATATTTTAGTGGCCCCCAGGCTGCCAGTTGATGATCACTGATGTACAGGAATTAAATGTCAAATACAAAAATAAATAAACCTGAAAAAGACTCAAAAGAGTTGAATATGTATAAACTTTTGTTAGGTTTTTTCCTAGTATATATGAATCTATGTGTATTGATTTTATGGTTGCAAGATGTACAAAAATTTAGTATAAGATATGTAAGGATGTGGACAGAGGCAGATAAAATAATTTTAAATACTTTACATTAATTAGTGCACAGGTGCTCATCTGGTGAGGCATTCTGCAACAGTGGGCTTTCTTTTAGTATTTGAGTTGTAAAGTGGAACACTGATCCAACGTTTTATTATTGTCCCAAGCTTCTAGTGATGTTAATCTGGGCCCCTTTTTGGTGATTTGGATTATAGCCTCGGTAATAAGAGACGCCGCTTTCAGCCATTTTGGCTTTTTAATAAATCAACTAAATATGGCAGTATTTTGACCTTTGAAAATCTCAATTATTATCCAAAATGCATGCACACAAATTTAATAAAGTCATGATCATTTCTGGTATCTAAAGCCCAAAACACACTAGCACTGTGTCATATGGCATGCCTCAGTTGCTGCCCCAAAACACACTAATAGCTGCGTGTCATGGGTAAAACTTCCCTTCAGCCACTGCTGGGCCACTGGCAGGGAGATGTTGCAGTGGCTAAACCAAGGTGTGCTGAAAAGACTATAAAGCATGCCACTAATCATGATTTTAAAAGAATTTAATGCACTTATTACAGACCTTAATTATTCCTGATTAATACTGGCAGTTCTTATCTGAATGTGTTAAATGTAAAGTGGTTTTGTTGGTGCATGCACGTTCAAAATGTGATTGTAGGTCATATTTGAGGGAAAAACACTTTGTCTTTTCTGTCTAAATGTCATGAGAATCAGACTCATCGTCCTCACTGTTAAAATTCTGTCAGACACTGTTGTGAATAAATCTCCTCCTCCCGCAGGCTGGCTGTGGTTCAGATCGTCGCTGTCGGCTGGAACTCCTACCTGACCTGGAAGGCCAATAAGATGTGAGGACGGTCACAGGTCCGGCTTGTGCTGTTGTTCTTGATGATGATGGTTTACACTCATTTGTACTGTGTGTTGGACGCGGGCCGCTCTAGTCTAACTCACTTTAGGCTTCTCCGTCTCCTGATATTTAAAACGTGTAAAACTGTGACTGAATCACCGGTAAAGGTCAGGAGAAAGTGCTCGTCTACACTGAGTGACAAATTCACACTTGAAAGTCAAACTTGCATTTGCAGAAATGTCTGTGAAAGTTACTTATTTATGGAAATGGGATTTGGAGACGGTGTCACACTGTAGCCACACATACGCACAAACACAAACTCACATATTAACACCTACATGTAGAGAAAGAAGCTTTAGAATCCATGTGATGTATTGTCACTCACTTGAAATAACTGTATGGTCAGAGGCCAGTTTAACACTGGACTTGTGCATTAATGAAGAGCTTATGTACCTTAGAGTCTCTTTTCTAGATATCATGTTGTCTATCATGTATATTAACCAGCATAATCTTTTTATTTCTTATTTCTCTTTACCTACTTCATTTATGTCACTTTTTTCCTACATTTCCCAAAAACACATTTTTAACAGCCCTCAGGGGAAGGAATGAGCACCCTGATGAAGATTATTTTGTTATAAAAGTACATAAAGGGAGTCATAAAAAGTGATAATCTCAAGTCTTACAGGATAAAAGATGCTATGCATTATCGTCTATTTGTCAGTGAAGCTACTAGCCTGATTTTTGGGTCAAATATGCAGCCTTTAAATGAAGCTTGTGAAGTCATGCACAGCAAAGTTTTGGCATTTAGCAGGTAACCGCTCTGAGCACTGTTGCAAGGCAGTAGCCATATGGGCACCAAGGATAGTTTACTGTTTTTCAGGCTTTCTATAAGGAGATTATTTCTCTGTATGTAGAGAAAACTCAACAAACAAATCATGAAAACTCAATTTTTCAGTCATTATTTTACAGATACAGGTGCATCTCAAAAATTTAGAATATCTAGAAAAAAATATTTTTTCTTCCTGTCATTTAATTCAACAAGTGAAACTTCCATATATTTTAGATTAATGACACACAAGATGAAATATTTCATGACTTTTTTAGTTTTAATCTTGACGAAGTCTGTAATCTCAAAATATTCAAATATTTTGTAAAAGTCAAATTATTTGTCAGTTATTTCTCTCCCTGTAGTTAAGTTCACACAACCACAATCATGAGAATGACTCCTGCTTTCCAAGTAGACAAGAGACAGACACCCTCCACAAAGAGGGTAAGCCTCAGAAGGTCACTGCTGAAAGGCCAGGCTGTTCTCAAAGTCAAACAAAGCAGATTTTAAGAACTTAAAGGAGCTTCTCAAGAAGTGGACTGAGGCTGGAGCCAGTGGATTAAGAGCCACCACACAGACGTGTCCAGGAAATGGACTACAAGTGTTCCTAGTGTCAAGTCAATCCTGACAGCAGACGTCATCGGCGTCTCACCTAGGATAAAGCGATTAAAAAGGACCTTTGCTTAATGGTCCAATGTCCTGTTTTCAGGTAAAAGTACATTTTAACTTTAAATCAAGGTCCCAGAGTCTGGAGGAAGATCAGAGAGACACAGAATCCATGGTGCTTGAAGTCCAGTGTTTCCAGTCTCCACAGTCAGTGATGGTTTGAGGTGCCATGTCATCTGTTGCTGCTGGTCCACTGGTCTTTATCAAGTCAGAGTCAACACTGTCAGACAGTCTTTCAGGAGATTTTAGAACACTTCATGCTTCCATCTGCTCAGAAGCTTCATGCAGATACTGCTTTCCTTTTCCAGCAGGACTTTGCTCCTGCCCACAGTGAAGCCAAAACTACCAGAAACTGGTTTGCTGACCGTGGTAGTACTGTGTTTGATTGGCCAGTCAACTGGTCTGACCTGACCCCAAAGAGAATCTCTGGGGAAGATGAGAGACACCAGACTCAACAATCCAGATAAGCTGAAGGCTGCTATCAGAGCAATCTGGGCTTCATAACACCCCAGCAGTGCCACAGACTGATCGCCTCCATGCCTCATCACAAAGATGCAGTAATTCATGCAGATGGAGCTCCAACCATTTACTGAATGGTGGATGAGCATAATTTTCCAGGAAATCAACATTTCTGTGTTATCAATCCTTGTTTTGATTGGTGTTTTGTGATATTCTAATATTTTTAGATTGTGGATTTTTGAATTCCATGAGCTATAAACTGCAATCATCAACATTAAAACTAAAAAGAAATATTTACCTTTATATGAGATGAATCAAGAGTATATAAAGTTTAACTTTTTTAATTAAATCACAGGAAAAAAAATAAACTTTTCATGATATTCAAATTATTTTAGATGCACCGGTAAACAATGAGATACTTTGATCCGTAATTATAGACCCATTAACATTTTGCAGTGTGTGTATTTGAATTTCCAGAAGCAAATGGACTCTGCATTGACAATCACTATAAAAATAAAGACTTGTCTTTTTCTAATGTAAATGGAATCTTTATACTAAAAATGTGACCAATTTTTATTAACAAAATGTTACCTCTGACTTTTATCTAATAAAGCTCCACAGCAGGTGATGTCAGTGTCGTGTCTGACCTCGCAAACTTCTGTGTCCTGCTCGTCTCTGGCTGGGTGGGGTTTGTTTGGAGGGAGATGTGGAGGCTGCTGAGCTGCGCCGTCAACCAAATAACTGCACACATTTGTTTCCCACACAAACACACTTGGCTGATACGAGGGAAAAACAAGCGGAAAGCGTCTGACGAAACCACTGAAAATCTTCCAAATAGCCTCTTTGCCCCCGAGGGAAATGAGCCTCTCCCCAGAAAAGATGAACATTTTTGGATTTAGGACCAAAGCTGACTGTGTTTATGGTTTAATCCAGGATAATTAAATGAAGATATATCACACAGGCTTGTTAACACTGTAACCTGAACATGAGGCATGATGGAGCTGCTTCTAAATGAGATGATTTCAGCTTCAAATGGGTTCAGGAAGAGACTCAATAAAAGGGTTGGATTATGTTTCTAACATCTGTTAGTGAGGATGTAAAGACATACAAATTGCTCTGCAAAACATATCACCACATGTGATTCTATCACATTTGAAAATATGTTCCAAGAGACTTTTTAAAACATGATTCTTTGATTTTAATACTTTTGATTTTAAGGTAGCACAGTTACTTTAAAAAATCCAAATTTCAAATAGGTTGGGGTGCTGTGTATAATGTAAATAAAAACAGAATGTCTTGCTAAAATAATACAAGGTCTTCCCTGAAAGGGATGTCTGTATGGGAGCAGATTCTCTGAATCTTATCATGATGATATTATGGATTGTAAAAGGGGGGATATTCAAAGTCTTTGCTCCTTT
Organism: Cheilinus undulatus; assembly: GCF_018320785.1. Taxonomy (NCBI): domain Eukaryota; kingdom Metazoa; phylum Chordata; class Actinopteri; order Labriformes; family Labridae; genus Cheilinus; species Cheilinus undulatus. The sequence goes on along the minus strand of NC_054878.1, from coordinate 41,855,477 downwards.
TATACCCAGTCATATTACTGACCTGATGCAAATTAACCTGAAAAATGCCCCCACAGTGATGTGAAAGACTCATTGGCAGTTATCTCAAACACTTGCTTGAAGTTATTGCTGCTGAGGGTGACACAACCAGTTACTAGGTTTAGGGTGTAATTACTGTTTAACATAGGGTCAGGTAGGTTTAGATGGCTCATTTCCCTTAACAAATAAAACATAATTAAAAGCTGCATTTTTACATGTTATTTTTGTCTAATATTGAAATTTGTTTGTGATCTTAAATATCTGAGTGTGACAAATATGCATCTTTTACAACAAGCATAGACTATTGCTTTCTACTTATGAATATTTTTTCTAGATCCTCTGATTCTACCAATAAAATGCAACATGACACTGAATTTTATTAAAATAATCCCAACAAACATGCACACCTGGACTGATTACACAATACTTCTCCAATACACAAACTACAGTCTGTCTAAAGTATGTGGTTTTCTGTGTGGTTAGGAGGAATTCAGGGCAAGTTCTAGAAAGTAGTTCAGCACCACGGACAGCTCCTAGGCGCATTCAGTCCGAGTTTAATAAGATTTTTCATCTTTTTTTTTTTTTTTGTTAAAAAAAAGTTGTTTTGTTGGATGAATGTGTGGATTACTGAGATCATACGATGTTTTAAAGACCAGCAGTTCAAAACCAAATAATTTAGTTGCTTGACTCTTGAGCCAAAGGTAATTTTTCTTAAAGATCGACCCTGTCCCCCCTCCGCTTCCCTCAGGTGGTTCGGTCCAACCCATTCCCCTCTCCCTTCACTTGGTTTCATCCAAGAGTTGCTGCGACTCACAGCTAATCACTCACGGACTTATACACGGAAATGTCAGGTAGTAGAGAGTAAGTGAAGTAATTTTAGAGCTTCTTCAGAGCATCAGCTCTTCGAAAAACTTATAAAGATGAAGAATAACATGATTTTTCACCTGGTAGAGACACCAATTATCCTTAATTATGGTGGGTTTGAGCTCTGCCTCGCTAGCTTAAGTTGGTTGTGACTTGCTGAAAACGTCATCTTCAGGCTGGTGATAAACCGAGTTCAGAGAGGTGAATCTGGGAACGAGCACGCCAAATTTATCGATATTATATCAAAGTTAAACGGTAGCAAATCATTAAAGTCTATGATATTTTCTGATCAGAGTCCTGAGGGAAATATCCTCATCTGAAATTAAGGTTAACACAGAAGTAGTCCATGCTATTGTTGGTGAAATAATTATAACTTACTTCATAGAAATGTGATTTAAATGTTGGATAAAGGACCTCAGATAATTCACAGAATGCGCACATTTAATAATTCAGTGTTAGAAAGTTAATATCCCTGTATTCAAAACTTTAGTGATATTATAATAAAGTGGTATTGTCAATATACAACCCCAATTCTAGAAAAGTTGGAGCACTCTGTAAACTGCAAATACAAACAGAGTGCAATGGTTTGGGAAATCTCATAAACCCATATTTAGTTCACAACGGAACATAAACAACATATCAGGTGCTAAAACTGAGGTATTTTAACATTTGATGAAAAATTTTCACTAATTTTGGATTTAATGGCAGCAACACTTTTAAAAATGTGGGAACAGGGCAACAAAAGGCTGGACAAGTAAGCGGTTTAGCAATTAATCTGCTTACTTTGCAACATGTCAGTAACATGGCTGGGTATAAAAGGAGCATTTTAGAGAGAGTCTCTCAGAAGTAAAGATTAGCAGAGGCTCCCAAATCTGCAAAGAACTGTGTCTAAAATTTGTGGAACAGTTTCAGAAAAATGTTCCCTTAACATGAAATAACAAAGACTTTGAACATCCGTCCATCTACAGTGCATACTATTAACAAAAGATTTGGAGAAATCTCTGCACAAAGGACAAGGCTGATGGTCAGTATTGGATGCTTGTGATCTTCAAGCTCTTGTGCTGTGCTGCATTAAAAACAGGCAGGGTTCTGTACTGGAAATCCCTGCATGAGCTCAGGAACACTTCCAGAAATCAAATATGATACATGAAGATAGAAAGAATTACGTCTACAAGCACTGTAAGATTATGGTTGCTATCAAGAAGGCACATTAGTCACATGATTGAGGATCCCTTCAAACCTGAGCTCCCACAAAGGACCCCAAACCTTGAAACCCCCACCCCTGTATCTACCTATAACTCATGGAGTTCACTCACTCATCCTCATATAAGTGTGGATGATTAAAAAAACAACCAAACCACTTTATTTAGTATGGATCGCAGCAACCGCAGCTGCCCCTCAGGACTTTATTGCCTTGTTGTCTGGATAGTTGTCCACTTTCCTAACAGATCTGTGTGCTCACGTTGACGTCAAAGCTGCAGGCTGGATGAATAAAAACCCTCCGTGCTCTCCTCTCTGCACACACTTGGACTTTTCCAGACCCTGATCCAGCCTGTGAAGTTCATCTGCAGCACCTGTTGACAAAGTGAGTATCACTGACTTACTAGAGCCTCCGGGTTTATTATTTAAGGACTAAGTTTGGCTGGATTTGGCACATTTCTGCATCCAGCTCAGCTTCTATAGCTCCTTCATTTTACCTTGAAAACATCTCATAGAGATGGCACATTTTGTCATGAGTGTGTGGCCTGATGTTGAGTTTGAGCTTCACAGAAGTTGCAAAAATGTGCATGCTTCATTTTCATACATGTGAGTTAACTTCACAATACTCTTGAACTAATTTAACTCATAATTTACAGGACATTATTACAAAGCACATGCATAAAATTCAGTGTTAGGTCAGATTCTGGTTTAGTGGTTAGTAGTTTAACCAGGAGTTTGTTTTGGTGTGATCTGACTGCATGTTTTGGTAAAAAGCATCCTGCAGCAGGGGTAGAGCATGAAAGAGCAAATGCCCGGGGTTTCATTCAAACCTATAGAGTCCAAGTGTTCCCTGATAATTTTTGTCCCTATTGGGCACTTTTTTGTACAACTTCAAGCTGTGATTGGCAGAACAAAGTAATCTGTACATTTTAGGAAAAGAAAAGGAAAATAATTCTTCAGAACTAGGGCTGGGCAATTACTCAAATTTCCTACTGCAAATTTTAAGTTGCAGAAGGGGCAATAATTCTTTGACTTGAAATGCGTTTCATAATACTGCTTGAATAAATTTTTTGAGGCAGTGATGCTATGCTCTACACATCATGCAAACCTTCAGTTTTTTCTAGCACAATTTGCAAAACATCCTTCTTTTCTTGTTTTTGTAAACAGTATGTTTATCTTAATTAGAATGAGAAAGACATCAAATCATCATTGTCTTCAATGCAATAATTCATATTGTGGTTATAATTTGAGTCACAATAATCGCTATTATATATTATATATTTTTATCACAATTTGATTATTTTACCAAATTGTTCATCCCTACTCAGAACCGACACTAGATTAAAAAGAACAAAAATCTGAAGAAACTGCGAGGGAATGCTGAGAGCTAAAATGCAGTGAAAAACTGTGCTGAAATATTAATAGTTGATATAAATCAGTGATTCTCAACTGGTGGGTCGCAGATTTGTGCCCGGAACAAATATGTGGCCAAAAGTCTGTGGAGTGCTTTTACTTTGAAGGAAATGTCTCAATCTCATTGTTTTACCAATGTCTTTTGCTCCATCTTCAGTCCAAACTGCCCCATTTTTCATTAAAAACACTTGGCTATGATTTAACATTTAAGAAATTTGGGTCAAAATTTGTCGTTCAGGACATAGTAGGTCCTGATACTTGACCAGTGGAGAACCACTGGTATAAATAATAGCTGAAGAGTTTAATAGTTCAACCGTGAAGCATGTGAAGAAAGAAGTATTTTTGTGCAAAAGCTTTTCATTAGGGTAAGGGTTAAGGTAACGGATATGAGAGCAAAAGTTTAAGGTCAAAAACCAGATCTGCAAAACCTAAAAAAAAATGTTTAATAAAGCCGAGTAAACAGGAAAAAGGTTGTCCTCCTTTAAAACATTCTAACACAGCAAGTGTAGCTTTCGTAGCTCCGTTAGCTGCATAAGCTATGTAGATAATGGAGCTATATAGCCAGTGTAGTTAACTTAGCTAAAGCTAAGCTCACAAGGCAGCTCTGAAAGCTACGTATCTAAGTTGTAGATAAGTTAGCTTTTGCTACATTTTTCAAATCTTACACTGTTAAAGCTAACTTAGCTATAAATAATGGTGCTATGTAGCTAACATAGCTACGTAGCTTAAGTAGCTAAGGCTAAACTCACAAAGTATGTGACCTACGAAGCTATGGTAGCTTTTGCTAAGTTTGCTCAAGCTCAAGATGCTAAAGCTAACTTAGCTACACTGGCTTAGGTAGTGACGTTAATTACCTAGCTAACGTGTTAGCTTCAGCTGAAGCCACCGAAGCTAAAGCCAGCCACCATTCATGTAACTGCCTCTAAAACGGATCTAAACATAATTTAATCCAAGATCAGACCTCTAACCTTTTTCTCTGTTTTATTCTTGAAATGTTTCTTAGTCTGTAAATGTGGTTATTTCAGAAATGTAACTTCCAGAATTTGGTTATGAATAAAGTTCAATTAAAAAACAATCTAAGACTGGAAATACATTGTACCGGAAAATTACATCAGGCCCCTCTGCATTTACTCTTCAATCCATAACAAGCTCCTTTTTCTTTGGTTAAATTCATGTCATAATCTTTGATCTACTCTAAGGTCCTTATTTTCTTTCAGAGTCAAAGCAGGTCTGTATCCAAACAGAAGTTGGTTAGCCTTAATTTTAGGAAGTACAAAAAAACAAAATGAAACAAAAATAGTTTTGAATGCCAAATAGTGGGGTTTCAAAGTGGGGAAATACATCACAATTAACTACAGAAATTCTGATCTTAAGAATTATAATCCCTTGACAGCCTTTTCTACTACATTTTAATCAGCTTATGTAATCATAAATTCATTGAGTTTTGCATATTAGGCCTAAAAGGGAATCCTTGATTTCTTATAGGTTAGGGGACATACAAAATCAGTGCTGAATGTGAGTTTGGTTGGTTACAATTTTTAAATATCTATTTGCAGGCCTTTACATACATGTTATCAGATTTAGTCATTACTTTCATCCTGCCACAATTATACTCTCTATTTTTTTACAGGTTAAAGAAAATTTTAGAACAGAAACAGAAGTATAATTACAAGAAAAGAGCGAAAAGATGGTTGGATGAATTTCTATCACACATAAGGGGGGATTTTTTGATTAAACTGTGGAAATAAATCCTTCTTTACAGGACATGAAGCCAGTCCCCTTGCTCCTGCTCCTCTCCTCGGTCCTCCTCTCATCCCACCTCAGCCCCACCGCTGGCAGACCACACTCCCTCCCCGGCTGGCTGGATGGCAGCGGCCGCCTCCAGACTCAGCAGCTGGAAGACATGCTCCTGAGAGCGGCGGCCGCCGGGGACAGCACCACCTCCAAGCTCCTGAGCGAAAACATCATGAAGTTACTGCAGAACAAGAGCCAGGAGCCCCTGAGCGCCCTCACACCTGAGGAGGAGACCGAGGATGAGGCAGAGAGGGCGGCGGCGCAGCTGCTGAAGCGAAGTGAGGACCCGCCGCTCTCCATCGACCTTACCCACCATATGGTGAGGTACATGATTGAGATGGCCAAGCTGGAGAAGCAGAGGGAGCAGGCTCTGCTCAACCGCAAAGTTCTAGACGAAATCGGGAAGTAAAGCTCTTTAATCCCTGAAAACGCCTTATTAAAGCAGCCTGACATTGTCTGAGTACCTCTGACATTAGTTGTTGTTCCTGTTCTTTATTCATCTCCACATCTTTTTACACACTGATGGGGCCAGATTACACATCACAACATCCATGAAAAAATTCAGTTTTATTTTTGTTACTTTTGAAAACTTCCATGTCCACCGCTGATTCAATACTTTGACATTATGGTACATAAAAGCTGTTCTCCTTCACGTGTCTATCCGATCAAATATTTTGATGATTGGAAGGAAAATAAGGGAGAAAAAGTTTCTAAAATGAAAACCTCAGTGGGTTAATCTAAATTTATGAGTCATTAAACTTTGATAAATAAGAGTCTGGGTTTATCCGGTCTCCAGTATTGTTATGACAACATGTTTGATGCTTTTACGGAGCATTTATGGATGGTCAGAATACTAAGAGCCTTCACAGGATGAATCTCATCCTGTCCATTCAACTTGCTGTGCATTTACTTAAGAGGGACTGTGCTGTATCTACTGTAGCATGCAAATCTACAAAAAAGAGGAAAAAATATTTATTTTCTGTAAACGTTCATGTCCAACATCAATCTGATTATTTCTGCTTTTGCAAAAGACAGATCAAGTTTTTTGGCCAATTATATTTTTTAATAAAAAAATACTGAAGTTTAAAAATCTGTTTCTGATTCTTTTATTGTGCTGAATGTCTCAGTTCTAATTTTGAGATGTACCTCTAATGCAGCTGAGCAAACACAAGATACCTATGCTCTACAGTAGAAGAAATCCCTAAACCCAGTTCAGTCCTTACTATTTGACTCCACAAGTCAAGCGTGTCGATCGATGGGCAGCAAGAAGCCAACACTTCAAGTGGGAATCCTCCTTTGCTGGTGTTTAATTCAGTTATTACCACAACACCTCCAGAGGGCTGAACCCCGATCTCCAGTATTCCAGAGCCACCACCCACCATGCCAACACAGAGACGCTGCCTTTCTTACCTACACTACAATGTGGCCATCACAGCCCGGACAGCGTTGCCACCTTCACCAGTCCCAGGCTTAGCTAGAGGATGGGGGAAGCAGAGCTCAGGTGGGGTGCCCTGACTCACCAACCCTGGCCAGACTAAGCTGATGCTCTACCTCCCCCTACTACCTACGCTAGTACACTGTTGAATAAAATGAGATAAATTTACTTTAAAAAAAGAATCTAGAAACTTGTCTCAGAAATAACTTGAAATAAACTTGACTTTTGTGGGTTTAAGTAACTTGTTTATTTTAAATCTGCTTCAATTAAACTAACTTAATATTTCAGAGTAATAAATACTGATGCTCCCTTTTTATTTAGGACCTCAAAATAGTATAGGTATCTTATAACCGTAAAAATCTAAATAGTATTCACTGAAAAAAAATAGTATTTTGAGCACATTACCATTCCACCTAAGGTAGACTAAATGAAGCAACCATATGCAATAGTGACCCACTGAATGTGAAGTTAATGTCTCACTAAGTTTGGCATGCCTTTAACCAAACATTAGAGGTCACATATTATGCAAAACACACTTTTTTAAGCTTTTCTAACAACAATATATCCCCCTGGCAAGTCCACAATCCCCCCAAGAATCAGAAAATGTGTGCTGAAACAAGCCTTTCTCAGATTTTCCCCTCATGATGTCATGAGGGGAGTTAGCACCACCCCAAGGTTTGGTTGGCCCTCCCCTCTTGGAAGAAAGTTCAGCCATCTTCTTCTGATCCTCCTCTCAGCGCCAGCTGAGGGAAATATCAGGAGAGCCACATAATCTCCAGAGAGGTGTGGAGTCAGACAGATAATTAACTTTTAAAGCCCCAGACACAGAAACAGCTCATTTTGAGCAGGGCTAAAGACAGAGGGGGTTTTTAGACATGCCAAAAAATCCATTATGGAGTGTTTTCAGCAACAAACTTCACAAGCATGTTTGAGGGACCTCTGAGATGAATATTAACTTGTCTTAACCTGTTAAGCCAGAGCCTTTTTTATTAGGCTACTGCTTGAAATTTCCAGCCATCTTTAAATGATTATAACTCTGTAACTAGAAGGTCTATTTGAATGATCAAGGTACCATTATGAAGAGGGCACTTGTGAAATTTATTCAGAAGTGTAAATGTGTGTATATATGTTACTGGATCAGAGAGAATCAAGTCGGAAAATGAAAAATGTCATTTTCGCCAATTTTTTTTTGCAATTTTTATCATATATATCCCATAGAAATAATGCAGTTGAAGTCCAAAAATCTCCAGTAGGCCAAAGCACCAAATTTTGACATTACCTCTTTCAAATTTCATGCCACTAGAGGGTTATCAGGACAAAATAAGAGAGATTTTAGTAAAAAAAATATCCAGGCGAAATCCCCTCTTGTGCTAACCTGACGAGCAAGATGGATTTGTTTCACACATCCATCTGGGAAAGCTTCAATAGGAAACGTTTGACAAAAGGCAGAGGCTTTGAAAAAAACTCGGAGTATGATTGGGTGAACGTTCTGTCCGCCACATCGCTACGGGCCAATCAAAGCAACAAAACAAGTGACGTAGCAGCTATCGAGCTGCGGTGTGCAGCTACTGAGGAATGACGCAAAACATGGTGACTACAGACATGCCAGTACTCGACTTTTGTCTTTTTTGAAAAGAAAACAACTCACAGCTGTTCTTTGTTCTTCTTTTAACGAAGAAATGTTGTCAAGTTCTGATAAAAGTGGCGCTTTAGCAGCATCCATGCTAAGCTCTTCCTCCGTAACTGCACCATCTCTTGCTGCTTGTTTACATCATGACACTGCTTGCCTGAAAGAACTGGCCCTTGTTGCTGATTGGTCCTTTCACTTTCTAACCGGGCCCAAACAGTTCAGATGGGAGCTTTGCAAGATGGATTCACCAGTGAAAAACAAGGAAACGGCAGTATCCATCTGCTTTGCAAGGTTACTCTTGTGCCATTTGGGCTCAATTTGGCACAATCTCTGCCAGTTGAAAAATCACAGGTATCAAACTTTTTTTTTTTTTTTAACTCATATGCCATCATAGGTGGTCACTGCATCATGGAATCCCCCCCCCAAATCACCCAAACCTCCGTATAGTTCCTGTTATAGATGGAGTTTATGCTACTGAATTAGGCAGTACCCCGGAACCTTTTAGAGGGGGGGACTGAAGTTTCATACGGACAGTTATGCTGATGCACCCCCAGAATGTTGTTGCCGTGGCTACTGTAAACTGCACTAAGTTTTTTAACTAAAGTACCGTGAACTGTGACCAAAGTGTGCGTGCATTATTAAGCAAAGGTTATAACAGTTCCCTTTCAAAGGAAGTCTTACAAAGGAACTAAAGTTTGACACCAAGAGGAGCAGATTTATTTTCAATGGCACAAAAAAACAACACAAAATAATGTGCAGAAAACTAAAAGAAACTGTTAAAACAAAAATACAAGCCACAATAATTGAACAGAGAGTAAAAAATGCGTTTGGACACGTTACAAATGTAGGTGGAAATGAGATGTTACCCTAACCTTAACCTGAAGTACAGTGATTATATGTAGAATTGATGGTTAACTTCTTTTTTTGTTGTTTCGACTCAGTTAAAGGGCCCTCCTTGGATCTGATTTAATAACATCAATGCATTAGGCAGGGGAGGAAAATAACTAATAACATTTACTAAAAACTTCTGTAATTAAGTACTTTTTGAGTACTTTTAAAATCAGTAGTTTCACTTCTACTTAAATACGTTTCAACCAGAGTAATGGTACTATTTCTTAAATATACTTTATTTTTTCCACCACTGCTGTAGTTCATAGAAAGGGAATGATTCCACATCAAATCTCCAAACAGCTGTTAGACACAGCAAAAACTGGAGTGTTGATATCTCAGAGTTAAACATGTCAGAGTTGATTTTAATTCCCAAAGGTTAATTTCAACTCCATTCTTTGTGAATGGTCTTTAATGTTGGAGTTATTTGACAGTGTTGATCCACCAGTGTTAGTTCAACTCTGTAAAGTTAATTGATCTAAGCTCCGCCCATTGCTAATTCAAATCAAAGGGGATGTGTGGGCGGAGTTCCCCATCATGCCCTTGGGCGGAGTGTTTAGTTGAGGTTGGATGTTGTACAGTAATCTCTGCTGGGGTCTTTTGCTCATGTTTCTGGTGGATTGTTGTTTTTTTGTGAGACACATTTGCACCATGAGTGAAGTTGTCCACTGACTTAGAGGGTGACTTAAAGTGTAAGGTTAAACTAAAGTTTCTGTTTTAAGGTCAAATGTTTAGGTCTGAAGAAGGACTAGAGTCTAGGATGTATAAATGAGTGACATTAATGGAGCCTCCTGGCTTAAATTTTGCCACAAAAGCCAGGTTTAGATTGAGTGTGCCGCTTTTTCCTGTCCTTTCTTTTTCTGGATCCCAACTTTTATTCATGTCCTGATGTGGCTGTATAAAGTCTGCTGAAGATGAGGGCCGAAGTTTAGAAACAACACATTTTGGGGGAGTAAAGGAAAGTCTGTATTTTTAATGCCTGGGTTTTATTGTTGATGTTATTTGGAGTGGACCCAGTTTCTGGCCAACCTTCATGACCCCCCCCCCCAGTGTGGCTTCCCCCTTTTCCCCTCTTATAGGCGGCCTTAATGGGGAAGCACATTAGTCTTTAAATCATCTTATTGATGACCCTTTCAAAGCTTGAAGAACCCTAGAGCTCCCTTAAGGAATCCCAAACCTTTAAAGCTCCTAGAGACCCCCCCATCATCCTCCCTTTGACTCAGAGTTCACTCACTCATCCTCATAGAAACCTAGAGAATAAAAAATAACCACACCACTTTATTTAGTATGGATCACAGCATCCTCAGCTGTCCCTGGGGACTTTATTGCCTTGTTGTCTCGATAGTTGTCCACTTTCCAAACAGATCTGTGTGCTCACATTGACGTCAAAGCTGCAGGCTGGATGAATAAAAACCCTCCGTGCTCTCCTCTCTGCGCACACCGGGACTTTTCCAGACCCTGATCCGACCTGTCAAGTTCAGCTGCAGCACCTGCAGACGACAGAGTGAGTATCACTGACTTATTACTGACTTATTTTAGAGCTCGGTTTGGCTGCAGCCATCCTTTCCTCTATATCTCCTCTCTTCTATCTTTACATCAGCTAAAACAGATGGCACATGTCACCAGAGTGCTGTTTCTTTAAGATGCGAACATGTGCATGCTTCCTTTTTCCAAGCATGAATGTAAACTTGTAATGCATTTATGGTTTTCAAAATACGCTTCAGACGAGCTAATTTGACTCGGAATTAACAGGACATTATCCAAAACGCATGCGTAAAAGTCAGAATAAGATCAGAATCAGGTTCATTGGTATACTTCAGACAGGGTGTGATTTGGTGACTGGATTTTGTGTTAAAACACATCGTAAATGGACATCAAATTCGATTTATGACTTCTTTTACTTTCCCTCTCAGTTTAAAACCGATTGATAAGATGGATAGCTGGATAGATGAAAAAAGAACTTTATTTAGTGGAAATAGAGTGTAAAACAGCGTATTACGCTTAACTGGACACAAATTTAAGCGCAAAAATTAATCAGAATAAGCAGCAAGGAGTTAGGAGAAGGCATTTCTGTGAAAATAGACTGTTTTCAAGGATGTATGCGCAAAATCATAAAGGACGTAAAAGACACAATGAAACATAAAAATAGATACGAAGTACATGTAAAGTCATAACATCACCAAGATTAAAAATGATAGTTTAATGTCATGAAACAGGAATAAAAGTAAGAAATCACATTAAATGAACTATTTGACTAACTTTACTTTGGAGCAGCTGTGCGTAAAGAGGAGAAAAATACAAATTACGCAGCAAAAGCAGCGCTGAATGTGAGTTTGGTTGGATGAATTTCTACCACAGATAAGAGGGGGTTCTTTGACCAAACTGGAAATAAATCCTTGTCTTTACAGGACATGAAGCCAGTCCCCTTGCTCCTGCTCCTCTCCTCGGTCCTCCTCTCATCGCACCTCCGCCCTACAGCCGGCAGACCACACTCCCTCCCCGGCTGGCTGGATGGCAGCAGCCGCCTTCAGACTCAGCAACTGGAAGACATGCTCCTGAGAGCGGCAGCCGCCGGGGACAGCACCACCTCCGAGCTGCTGAGCGAAAACATCATGAAGTTACTGCAGAACAAGAGCCAGGAGCCTCTGAGCGCGCTCACACCTGAGGAGGAGACCGAGGATGAGGCGGTGAGGGCGGCGGCGCAGCTGCTGAAGCGCAGCGAGGACCCGCCGCTGTCCATCGATCTCACCTTCCACCTGGTGAGGAATATGATCGAGATGGCCAAGCTGGAGAAGCAGAGGGAGCAGGCTCTGCTCAACCGCAAAGTTCTAGATGAAATCGGGAAGTAAAGGTGTTTTTGGTTTCTGAAAATGCCTCATCGAAGCAGCCTGACCGCTGAGTATCCAAGACCTCTGACATTAGTCGTTGTTCGTGCGCCTGCCTTCCTTTACGCATCCATTTACGCACAGATGGTGCCAAAATACGCATCACAACATCCGATAAATCCATAGGTTTTATTTAAGACTGTGCTGGAAGTAAGGACACAGACATCTCAGGCATCTTTACCCCTCTTCTCTGGACTTCTGGGAACTTCTGTGTCCCCCACTGGATTCAACACTCTGACATTTGGACACATTAGAGTTGTCATGTGTCAAAATGATCAAAAATAATGACGTTTGAGAGGAAAATAATGGGAGTATAGTCTCTAAAATAAATAAATTAGGGGGCTGAAATGAATATTTAGAACGTTTATGTTGCCAAATTCCAATGAAAACTCTTTATAAGCTGAAATAAAACTAATCTGAGTTGTCTTAGTGTCCTCATAATATAAAAACCAGGGCCAGAACTAAGAAGATTTTGGTCATTATAACAACTCTTTAGCTCTTTTACTAAAAGGTTGATGAGGTTAAAGATTGCCAACTCTTTTCTTTTGATATCCAGCCCTCCTCTCTTTCTTTGATGTCATAAATCCTCTCACATGGGTCAGACTTCATGTGATGGGATTGTCAGGAAAAACTCACCTTATGTTGACTTGTTTTACATGAAAACCTGACTGCTCTCATCCTCTTTCCATCCACTTTTCTGTCTGTTTTGTTTGAGCGGGAGCACTATCACCTGTACTCTATCTACTGTAGCATGCTAACCTACAAAAAAGGAAGAAAAAACAGCTTTATTTTCCTGTGAACATTCATGTCTGACATTGATCCGATTGTTTCTGTTTTAGCAAAAGAAAGACAAAGCTTTTTGGCCATTTATATTTTTTAATAAAAAAAGAATGAAGTAAAAAAAATCACTGTTTTTGATTCTTTTATTGTGTTGAATATCAGCATGTATGATTCAGTTTAAAATATAACTCTCTGTGAAAGCTGTTTGGTGTTTCAACTTCTTTCAACAGAAATCACAGCAGCTGAAAAAACTTTGAGAGAATTGTTGTTCCAGCTGAGAAAAGGTCAAAAGATGTAAAAGACTGGCGCAAAAACACCAAAATGAGTTGAAAACTCTACATGCTCAACATTTGGTTCATGGTGGTATATCTTTAAAAGGAAAAACACCATATAAACATGGACGTACTCTCAGTGATGTCACCCACTGGTTACTGAAGTGGAATTTTGAAGCCTCAGGTCTTACACTAAACCTTAGCTTTATTTTCCATTTCACCTCTCGTTTGCCGATGTATCCAGTTGCATCACAAGCAATCTTGTAAATATACTTGCCTGAATGTGACACATGTTACCAGAGGACACCACTAGGGGGCACACCAGAGAGCTAAAGCCATATATATCTACCAGATGTGTGGGATGTAAACTACAAACATGGTAACAGTAGCTGCGGTTACATGAGCATTTTTTTCACGATCAGACTGAATTCATTCGGATCAGAGATTAAAACGTCTCTGTACACATGGACGCTGGAAGATACAATCCAATTCAGATACGCATGCTCATGCATCTCAATCTGATCTGAATACAGATTTTCTGACATGCGCCTTATCGTCCCACCGGTTAAATCTACCGACAATTTGCAAGAAATTCTTCTACGTCCACACGGAGACATTCAAGAGTTTACGCAAAAGTTTTTTGTCGTATCGGCGTTTCATCCCCACAGAAACGGCGTTTTGGGTGACTGTAAACGATGCTTTTTGAAAACAGGTCCCAGAGTGAACAAATCTGTAATAACTTCCGTTTCGTCTCCGTGTGGACGGCCAACCGCATCTTTCTTGAAACGATTACGTCACACATAGCGTAGCTCTCTTATGACACCTGCGCAGGTCCGACCAAAACAACAATGGCTGATTACAGGGTTGTGTTCGTGTTGCAGAAGCTACTGGGCTTGTTATGGCTTTTACAGCAAAATCTGATGCTCCTTCAACACCACCGTGAAACGCATACACCATATGTTCTTAAATCCAACATGGAGCACAACTAGAAGGGCAACTAGAAGAAAGTTTATGTCAGTTTTCTCTGATCTTCTTCTCTCTTTCGGTCAATTTCCATGGCAGCAATACAGCGCCACTTACAGGCTTGGTATACACACTACAGCGTTTTCAGTTGTTTTCAGTGGTTCCATGCTTATGCGGATATTTCCTGAAAAGATCCTGTCTTTACGGAAAACTTTTTTAAAACGAAATATATATATCGTTTTCGACTTCGTGTGGACGGGGCCTTACACTAGCCATCCCCAAATGACAGCCAGCGGGCCAGGTCTGGTGCCAGCAGGTGCCATCTGGCCCGCGAGACGTTTGGGGAAAAAGATATTTTTTAAGGATATTTTTTAATATTAATTTTCAATATTATTTTATTTCAAATACAAATTTCCACTCACTTATCACAATCTAGCTATAATTATAGCAAGGAAAATAGTAATACGATGCCATAAATTAGTTAATTATGGTACATTTAACCGTCTTTGGAGCAGGAAGAAACATAAAGACGCACGGCAGAGTGCAACTGCAGCGCCACCTCAGCTCTGCAAACATGCTGCCCAAAAATAGGCTGATACAGACTGTATGATTTTTAAGACTACTTATGATGTTTCTTTTTTTTTAAGATGAAGAATTTAGCCACCATGCACAGCTGCAATTCGCTCTCTCATGGAGTCCAATCCTGTCTGCACCTCTGACTAGGGTTCTGCTTGTCAGGCCTTAACAAATATCAGAGCCAGAGGTTTTTGCCTTTTAAAAGCAAACTTCTATCTCTGTGGGGGGATTAAAACAGCTGCTCTCATGATGGCAAATACTTTCCAGTGTTTATCTAGTACCATCAGATCAGCTCAGTCTGATGACAGCTGGTCAGAAAACACTGGATGAACTTTATTTCTCCCAACATTGTGTTGACGAGTGAATAACAGCCGAGTTAAAAAGCAGCTACAGACACACTGGACTAAAAGTCTTCATTTTGTTAGGTCACTTGTTAAACCAATACACATTATTTTTTACTAATTTACATCAGTGCTTCCCAAACATCTTTTACAATAACTGCAAACAAACAAAATATTTTTAAAAAGTAAATAAAATTTTAAAAAGTCCCCAAAATAATACTCATGTCGCCCTTTATTATTTATTGTCTGATGTATGGAACCAGTGTCATAGTTTAAATGGTGTTGGATTAACTGATGACACTGTCAAACATTCTACCATGCCACTCACTTCCTGATTTTAAGAATTGATCTGTGCCGGCAGAGACGATGATACTGCTAGGAAAGAGTTTGCTGGGACACTGAATACATTTACAGAGATGTCTGATCAAAACTAAACAAATGCCAGTGGCTCAGTAAATGTACTTTAGTGCCTCACAAACACTTTCTGAATAATCTTAATCTCTTTTCAAATGCTGTTTGCCATTGAATCCTCTGTTTATCAGTGAGAATATAAAGGAAATACTTTTGAGTCTTAAATTTAATGTGAACACATCCTAGTAATATCCATGTTTCTGAAGTTACTGATAAATTCTTAGAATTGTGAAGAAAGCAGTGTACAACCAAAATTATTTCACAGGAACATTTTCGCTCTCTCTTAATTGATAGACAATGCGAGACATTGGAGCGGTACTTGTGTTTTTAAATTGTTATTGTGATTTCTACTGCTGCACTTTCAAATGTGATCTACCTCTAATTATTTTTATTGTGTGTTCTAACATATTATTATTTTTTCCCTTGAATATGTATTATTTATTATGACGTGTGCTGCTGACCTCTTGGCCAGGTCACCCTTGTAAAAGACCTTGATCTCAATGGGTTTTATCTGGTTAAATAAAGGTTACATTAAAAAGAATAAGATTCCCAAAAAGTTGGGATATAATCTAACTGATATAATTAAAAACAGAATGCAATGATTTGCAAATCTTTAAAACCCATTTAATTCACAATAGAACATAAACAACATATTAGATGTTGAAACTGACACACTTTAACATCTCATGAAAAAATGTAACTCATTTTAATTTAAGCAACACATCAAAAAAGTAGGGACAGGATAGCAAAGTGCTAGATAAGTAAGTGATACTAACAGAAAAACAGCCGGAGGAGCATTTTGCATCTATTTAGGTCAACTGGTAATAGGTCAGTGATATACGACAAACTGCATCTAAAAATTGTGGAACAATTTCAGAAAAATTATCCTCAACATAAATTTGCAAAGGCTTCGATCATCCCACCATCTATAGTCCATAGTTTCATCAAAAGATTCAGAGAATTTGGAGAAATCTCTTTTTTTCAAGGGAAAAGGCTGCAGGGTCGATATTGGGTACTCCTGATCTTCAGGCCCTCGGGCAGCACTGCATTAAAAACAGGCATGATTCTGTACTGGGAATCACTGCATGGGCACAGGAACACTTCCAGAAAGCACAAATGAAAGTTAAAGCTGTGTGATGAAAAGATATCAGATGTGAACCAGAAAGGCCGCCGTCTTCTCCAGGCCAAAGCTCATAGAAAACTGTTCTGTGGTCGGATGAATCCAAACTTGAAATTCTTTTTTTGGAAACCATAGTGGTCGTGTCCTGTGGACTCAAGAGGAGAGGGAGCATCCAGCTTGTTATCAGGATGCTTGCGTCTCTGATGGTATGGGGTTGCATTAGTGACAATGTTGTGGGCAGCTTGCACATCTGGAAAGGCATAATCAGTGCTGGAAAGGAGGTTTTACAGCAACATATGCTTTTATTCGCATTTTACATGGTGTCAACTTTTTTGGAAATGGGGTTGTAGTACAGTGTTTAACGGCCTACACAAGTTAATTCAACAGCAGTTATATCGTCATCTAAAACATTAGAGTTAACTTGAATAGGCACAGAGAATGAGATTAAATATAAGCAGACTGCATCAGTAATCCAGTTTGTGATCAGTGAAAATTTTAGATCCGACATTTCTCTTTACTTTCAACAGTCTAACACTTCATCTGTTGAACAAAGCCTTTGGAATATTAGTACAGTTTTGATGTGGTTCAGATACAATTGTGGTAAAATTATCTCCAGTTTGTAAAAACAGATAAAAGAAGAGGAAGAAGAAACAAACACAGAAGTTTGCATGGCCCCTTGTCCTTTGTTTTTATGACTCAGTCTAAACTGTGGCTGTGTTGCTGATTCTTCTGCCTTTACACCTTCTGTTTGTTCCTGTATGTGTGCTCTGCTCAGTTTCACCACAAAAACGCGAGTTTTTAGAGTCTCAGTTCAACAAACTTATGTGTTGTGCTTAATTTTTAAAGTGAAACATTAAAATAGCGTACTGTTGAAGCCTTGCGGGAAGAGTATTTTCCGATCTCACATGGTAGCAGGGCTGTCTCAGTGAGGAGAGGGTGGGGTTCACTTCAAAACACATGAAACATATTTAAGCCTCTCAGTGAAACATAAACAGAAGTGCTGTCATGTTAGTGTGAACATAGAGCTGAGAACAACAAACCCAGAATAAGTCTGACTTATGTCTGAAGAAGTCCTCACACAACAGTGATTTTATCATATATTCACACCTCTTTTACTTTTGTTCAATATACCAAAATCACCTGGCCACAATCATGAGCAATCAGCTCACACACACACCTGGCCACAGTCATGAGCAATCAGCTCACACACACACCTGGCACTGCCACACCTGGCCACAATCAGGAGCAATCAGCTCACACACACCTGGCACTGCCACACCTGGCCACAATCAGGAGCAATCAGCTCACACACACACCTGGCCACAGTCATGAGCAATCAGCTCACACACACACCTGGCACTGCCACACCTGGCCACAATCAGGAGCAATCAGCTCACACACACCTGGCACTGCCACACCTGGCCACAATCAGGAGCAATCAGCTCACACACACACCTGGCACTGCACTGATTGATCGCACTCAGCGCCCTGCGTGATCTCCCTCACAAACATACTAAAAATTCTTAATGAATGTCTTGTGCATGCTAATATAAGCAAACACTCAGTGTATTGGGATAAAAAGCATCTGATTTAATGTATGTAAAGCATGGGTGTCAAACACAAGGCCCAGGAGCCAAATCTGGCCCGTGGGACAATTATATCCGGCCCGCAAGATCATACCATATTTGTATTATAACTGGCCCACCAATAAGAGGTCTGCAGATTTCCTCCAGTATAATAATGTGAACTTCAACTTAATTATTTAAAATATCATTGTTAAGCAATAAAAATCTGAAAAAGTAAAGAGATTTCATAAAAACTCAAAATGTGGGGAAAGAAATTAATATGTGTTTTATTTTATATCTTTAATTTTGCATCTCAAGATTACAACTCAAACTTATGATTTTGACTTTTTATTTGATACTGTGACCTTTTCAACTCAGAATTTGGACTTTAAATGTAACATTTTTATTAGATTCTCATATTTTGACTGTTTCAACTCCTTACTTTAGCTTTTTAATCCAATATTTTGACTTTTAAAAACATGATTTCAAATTTTTTTCTCATATTTTGACATTTTGACGAATAATTTGTACTTTTGATATCATATTTTGACCTTTTACACTCCCAGTTTTGAATTTAAGTCATAATTTTAACTTTTTAAGTCATCATCTTGAATTCCAATTCATATTTTGACATTTTCATCTTTCAATACTTGGCTTTTAATCCCATTTTTTGACCTCTCAGACTCACAATTTAAAATTTGAAGTTATATTTTGACTTTTAAACTCATGATTTCAAATTTGATCCCATATTTTGACCTTTCAAACTTATGATTTCAACTTTCTCTATATATTTGCTCTTTAAAAACATTATTTTTCTATTCTTAATATCGTGTTCTGATCTTTTGAACTAATAAATTGGAATTTTTATTTCAGATTTGAGCCTTTAAACTTATCATTTTTTTCTTTTTTGAACTTCCAAATGATTTATCACCAGTGCTGTTTCTTTCATATTTTATTACTGGTGAAAATGAGGTTGACAGTTATGGTTAAATATTGACCCTGTTAGGCCCTCAGGTTAGACCTAAATCAAGAATCCGGCCCCTACTGTGATTGAGTCTGACACCTCCGATGTAGAGCTAAATTATCTTTTTTTAACGAAGTAATTGCAGAATTTAAGTAAGCTAAGAGATTACTTTAAATTACTTTCGAGGGCCACCCCTCCCTCTGGAACTCACTCCCAAAAACATATAGGTCATTTGCAGTCACATGATCCCTAATGTCAGGAAGTGGAGGACAGCCATAAAGAATGAATAGGAAACGGTGGTGTACTATCTACTGAAAAAACCCTGTGTGGAGAGCGGAGTGATCGTGTGTTATTCATGAACGAGCCTGTGCTACAAAACTGCTCTCTATGTGAGTCGCAGTAGCTAGTGACTGTTTGAGTTCCAGTTTCCTTTCCTCCATCATTGTCATAATTTAAAGTGTAAGTGAAACCCCAGCTCAAAGCTAACTCCGCCCACTTCAGTAATGCAAAAAATGCACAGAAAGTGAGCAGTTTGGTACTGAGAGGAGGGAGGGGAAAAGGACAGGATTTTCCAGATGAAGCAGGAGTGACAGTGACGTCCCCTCGCTAGTAAGTGACACAGAGTCCTGCAGCACTGCTGCATCAGGGCGATCTTTTAAGGTGGAGGATTTTTCTCCTCCAGAGTCCCCGGAAGCAGGCTGTAGTGTGGTGGTGGACTGTGGTGGTTCTGAGCACTACATGTTGGGACCGTTGGCCCCAGCACCGGCGTTACTAAAGCCAGAGCTCTCAAAGAGGCAATACAGGTGCAGGAGAGGATGGGAGTGGTCTCTGAATGGTTAGCGGTGGTAACGTTCTACCTTTTATATAGGATTCTACACCACATATGCCACGCATTTTTCAGAAAAGATTTTTCAAAGCAGAAGTCCGTTTGGGCTCATTAGAAGTCGTAGATTGACGATTTTTATCAGTTTGTTGCAAATGTCAGAAATAACATTAAAATATTAAAGTGTTCATTACTTCTTTAATGTTTTTGCAGGAGTGCATGTACAAAATGACTCAGACATCCAATGATCTCCCTATAGAATGACAGCATTTATGCTTTTCAGGAATTAAATGTGCATTGAATCCACAAAGGACAGAGGAAAGACACCTGGCACTCAAATGGGAGTTAGCTACTGTGGCTGACATAAAAGAGCAGTTTCGTAGCATAGACTTGTTCATGAACGCACATCATTGGCCATTCACCCAACAAGGTTTATTCTATTGATCATATATCACTGTTTCAATTAAAAGAATGTTTGCGACAAAATAGGGAACTTTTATCTTTCATATTGGCAGGCCACCACTTCCTGCCCCCCAACAGACATTCAGGATCACATGGTTGCAAACAACCTATTTGGAACAGTTATTCATT
This sequence comes from Cheilinus undulatus, assembly GCF_018320785.1. Classification (NCBI taxonomy): domain Eukaryota; kingdom Metazoa; phylum Chordata; class Actinopteri; order Labriformes; family Labridae; genus Cheilinus; species Cheilinus undulatus. Next base: position 41,834,944 of record NC_054878.1, on the reverse strand, counting down.
TACAGGAAAATGAGACTTTAGGTAAGCTTCCATAGTTTAAATTTAAGATTAACAGCATGTATAGAGAATAAAGCTGTCATTAAAATGCCTACTATTACAGATAGCTGTAAAGGTGAGTTTTTATCTCTGAAAATGGTTTACCTTTACAGTCCAAGTATAAACTGACCTGAAGTACAAGTAATACAAGTATATTTATTGCAAAATTTTGCTTGTTTAATTATGGCGAGCAAAACATTTATCCAAAGCAAAATAGCATTTCAGAGCAGGTTTTTGTATCACAATATATATACTACTGATGTGGCTGAGCCTTACTTTTTACTTAAAATGCCAAAATCAGTCCAAATCTTGAGTGAAAGAGGTGGAAATTCAGAAATGTTTCCATATAAGGCTTGTTTCTTGAACATAAACGTAACCCCTCCAGCAATATTTGAGTAACCAAACCCTCCTAAAAAAGAAAATCATATGCATTACTGCAATAACAAGCTTATCTACCCACTGCTGCAGGTTTACATCCTGCCCACTGACATTGTCATTTTATGTGTTTAAAAAAAGGATCTGTTCTTTGATCTGAAATGTGAGTATACTGTTTGTTAAATGAACTGATTAAGGCGTGGTTCTGATCTGCAAACAAACTGTTAAAAAAGGAATCTATCCAACAAAACCATTTCTATTTCATTGACTTTAATCCTAAACACGCAGTCTTTAATTTACATAGCATCACCACCCATTACATATAAATCTGACAGAATGGGAAAAAAGGTAGTCTAAGTTTTTAGACAGAGAGGGTTTAAATCCAGATGGAAATAAAGGAAAAATCCACTCTAAATATTTCCTGTGCCATACATTTACAGACATATTTTGAGACAGTGCTTTACATGAGACAAAAGGGACGATCTGTGTGGCTAAAATCCAACTGTTTTGTTTTTTTGCTGCTGCAGGAGGAAACACAGATGGAAAACGCATGTAAAGGTATTGTTTCTGTATTTTTCTCCCATGTCGTCATTGTTGTTTCATGTCCAATTCACTCCAACACTGAGTGGATTTCTTCCTGAGGATTATGGTAAACCTCTTTTTCCATCCCTCTTTTACATTTTTCTTCAGGACTGCAGCGAGGACCTCGAGTAAAAGAACAAAAGACCAAATATCATGAGATCAGTGTCATCATCCCACGCCCAAACAATCACCAGTGACTCTCAAGCTGCTCGGCCGAATGTCCCCGCTCAACACGGATACATAACAGCACGGAGGAGGAGGATGCTGTTGTTGTTGTCTTTGACTGAGTCAGCATGAATACACTGCTGCCGTCCCTTTCCTGAGTGGGTGAGGGGAATCCTTCACTCTCTGCAGCTCGCTCTTTACGTAAGTGGTCTTGTTAGAGATGATTTTTACACATGTCCTCCTCTCTACGATACACGGAGAGATGCTGCTAAGACTGTGCACATTTTCGGACATGACAGTTCATCAGCAGAGCAACAAGAACATCTTAAAACAGGCGCTGACACATTTACATGACTTCAGTTACAAAGCTCGCTTTGAAGTACTTTGTTTTGCACGTTGTGGGGACATTTATGTCTGCAGGATTTTGATTGAAACACTTAATTCGTAGCATTTTAGGAGGAAGGCTATATTGAACAATGTACTTTTTTAAAAAGAAGAAGTACAAACTTTCATATATTCTTGATTCATTTCATACAAAGGGAAATATTGCTAACCATCAGTCCAATAAAGGAATTACAATACAGAAATGTTGACCTTCTGAAAAATGATGCTAATTCATGCGCTCAGTAATTGGTTGGATCTCCTTCTGCGCAAATTACTGCATCCATGCAAGGTGGTATGGAGCCAATCAGTCTGTTGCACTGCTGGTCCCAGGTTGCTCTGCCTTCAGCTTGTCTGGATTGTTGAGTCTGGTGTCTCTCGTTTTCCCTCTTGACATTTCTCTACGGGGTTCAGGTCAGACCATCCGGCTGGCCAGTCAAACACAGTATCACCATGGTCAGTAAACCAGTTTCTGGTAGTTTTGGCTTCACTGTGGGCAGGTGCCAAGTCCTGCTGGAAAATGAAACCAGCAGCAGATGGAAGCATGAAGGTCTCTAAAATCTCTTGAAAGACTGTCTGACAGCATTGACTCTGGACTTTATAAAGACCAGTGGACCAACAGTAGCAGATAGCATGGCACCTCAAACCATCGCTGACTGTGGAAACACTGGACTTCAAGCACCTTGGATTCTGTTCCCTTTCTGATCTTCCCCCAGACTCTGGGACCCTGATTTACAAATGAAACTCAGAATGTACTTCCAGCTGCACTGCTACTTTGGATCACTGTGCAACAGTCCAACTCTTTTTCTCTTTAGCCCAGGGGAGAAGCTGATGACATCTGTGGTTCAGGAGTCTCTCAACACAAGATCACAACACTTGTTGTCCATTTCCTTCCTCAGTCCACTACTTGTGATTCTCTTCTAGTCAAATTTCCATGAATCTGCTTTGATACAGCCTCTGAGAACAGCCTGTCCTTTTAGCACTGACCTTCTGTGGCTTACCCTCCTTGTGGAGGAGGATGACAGTGATTGTCTTCTGGACAACAGTCATGTCAGCAGTCTGCCCCATGACTGGGGTTGTGTGTACTGAACCAGAATGAGAGAATAAAGGCTAAGGAACCTTTTCCACAATATTTAATGTTTTGAGATAGTGTTTATTTTTATGAGCTGTAAGCTGTAATCATCAACAAAAAAGTCTTGAAATGTTTCACTATGTATGAGATGAATCTAGAATTTATAAAAGTTTAACTTTTTGAAGTAAATCACAGGGAAAATGAACATTCAAATGGTATTCTAATTTTTTGAGATGCTCCTATAGTGTGGTTTTTAAACACCTGGTGATAATACTGGACATTTTGGGAAGGTTAAATTGCATTAAAAGTAGATACTGTCCAGTCCTATTGTTGATTCAATGCAGGAGCATATATTAGGCTTTAGGCTCACAGTTTGCACCGTCAGTATTGGGCACAGCTGTAACCCCTGCAGGGATGCTGTGGTGGTAAAATCCACTCAGTCTTTACATCTCAAAAGGTCTCCAGTTTGAAATTAAGATGGCAGAAATGTCTTTTTGTTGAATGTGCTGAGCTTCACATTGTTATGTTTTAATTTTCTCCTGTTTGGTTGTTCTGTTTGTTAAGTGGAAAATGGAAAACTTAATAAACACATAAAAAAAAGATGGCAGAAATGTGTTAATTCAAGAAGAAATGTCATTGATGACACTCAAAAATTTCAAACTTCAAAAAAGGAGCAAATACTGCCTTTTGCCTTTAAAAAAATCTTCAATACTTAGTTCACTGTTTTCTTAATAACTTTATATTTTGTTGTAAATGGAGATAGAACAGATGAGGGCATTACAGTGTAATCTTAGATTTGTAAAAGTAAATATGGAAAACGCAGGTACGGCATATGGAACATATGAACACAGCCTGTCACACTTAGATGATGAAGAGTCTCTTCTTTTGTGGCAATCCAATTTTTCCTAATATTTATCTCCCTTTCATTTGAAGGTGCAATGTAAATATTGCAGATAGAGTATTTTTCTCACGGTTTTGTCTATAAACTCACCAAACTGCATGCCTATTTAGGGTATAAATCTAATATTACTAACATATAGAAAATAGTATGGGGACATTAAGATTTAATAATCCTTCTGCTGTCAGAGAGGAATACAGGTTTGGCTCTTTAACATAACTTCTCCAAACTATAAATCATCTGTTAGGATTTGTCTCTAATGTGATTACAGTATAAATTGATGTACAGCTACTTTTGGCTAGGCTAAAGAAACACCCTCTGCAGCTCTGCAGGCTGAATAATTAATGTGAAGTGTCTGCCGATTTTCTAAACCAAAATCAAACACACCACAAATCCTCTCTCAGGCAAATAATCATTAAAGGTCAACAGGAAGATTACAAAAACAAACATACACTCTGTGTGCCGTGTGTTTGTGTTTCTCTTGAGTCGCATTGAACAGCAGCTACCTTTACTGTGGAATTAAAATCTCAAGTCATGCTCTGAGTCCTCTTCACCTTCCTCAGGATCTTCTTCCACGTTGTCTCCTGTAAGAAAAGACAGATTGTTTATCAAGAGAAGTCATCCTCTAGATTATCTCTAAAACATAATTTGCCGATTCAGCATGTCTGAAAATAAATCAGTGATCTTGTGTCTAAACTTTTACATGCTCATGTTCTCTCTCTTTTCTGACTCAACTTGACCCAATTCCTTTTTTTGTTCTGTAACCATCATGCATTAAGACTTTTATGTTTTACCGCTGGGGCAGAAGTCAATGTTCATCAGCATGACGGCGAGGTTGTCGATGTTGATGGTGAAGTGGCTCATACTCTCAAAGCCGAGCTCTGGACGCTCGATGTTAGAGGTCCGGGCTGTTGCTGCCATCCTGTCAACAACAGGACGCTGTTAAAAAACACTCAAATAACTGCAAAACTGTATTAGAAATTAATCTAAGTTCATAGTTTTATTCATTTATTGATGAACTGACAGTTGCAGTAGTTTTTTTTTTTGTCAGATTAGCCACCAGACGGTAGACTGGAACGATTAAGTCATGTGATGAAGAGATGACAGGCATTTACTTAGGGCTGTGTTTAAAATGACATAATACACACTCAAAAATATATATACTATATAATGAATTAGGTCTGAATGCTATTTTGCCAGATATTATGAACAAATAACATTTTTCCACAGCATTTTAAGTGAATTGGAAAGAAGAAATATCAACCATCCAAGCATTGTACACACTGAAAATAAGAGGAAACTGCCAATTTGTTAACATTTAAGTACATTAATTGGATAAAATGAGATAAAATAAAAAAAAAACTCCTCTTCAAGATGGAAGAATTATTAAACTCTAACATCAATTTTTTAATTTCTCACCGCAAAACTTTAAATCTGCTACAGTAGTTTGTACATTACATTTACTTTAATTTAATTGACCTCCTGTCTGTCTTATGTGTCTAATTGATATATTCTACAGTAAATATTTAAACAGGAAATCCTACATTTAAAAGGTTATTGATGAAAATGACAGCGATATTGGCTAGGTCCCACAGCAAACCAAACACCCTCACATTCAGGGATTTGTCCTCATGAGGCGCAGCAGTGATGGCAGTATTCAGATTTGTTTGGATTACTGATCTCTGCATCAGGCCGATCAGCTGCTGCATAATGTATGCAAACTGAAGAAAGGTCACAGAGCTGGAGAGTCTGGAAAAGACCCCAAAAATGCTCTATACTGCACACTTTCAGCAGCTATGCATGGTTTCATAATTAGCACTCAAGTTTGAGGGAAATTTCTGGGTTTCTTTTCATGCATACTGTGAACTAAGTACCAGGGCTGACACCTTTCAGCTGGTTGGATGGTCGATACACTCTCATCCGATCGCCAGATGGTAAATATAAGTAAATTCAAAACCACATTCACACACTGATTCAATTCAAACGCACCCATACCCATTGACATGCCAAAGACGAAGTAGTAGCAAACGTCTGAATATTCACATGTAGTCTGAAAAAGTTAGGATTAATGTTTTAATATGATAAAAATCTTACTTTTAAAAACATGTTTGTGTCCTGCTGAGATTGAACTAAATCATATCCATTCAGGTTGTATATTTAGGGGTTGATTTACTCATGCATCAGCAGGATGACATGCACCAAACTTCTTTGTATACAGTGCTGTGAAAAAGTATTTGCCTCCTTCCTGATTTCTTATTCTTTAAATACTGCACACTGAAATGTTTGAAATCATCATACAAGTTTTAATATCAGACAAAGGTAAACAGATTAAATACAAGGCAGTTTTTAAATGATGATTTCATTCATCCAAACCTACCTGAACCTAATAACTGGTTGTTCCAACTTTGTGGCAACAACTGCAAGCATTTGTGATAACTGGCAATAAGTCTTCTACATCCCTGTGGAGGAATTTTGGACCACTCTTTTTCGAAGAATTGTTTTTCTTCAGACACATTGGAGGGTTTTCCAGCATGAGCGGCCTGTTTAAGGTCATGCTGCAACATCTCAATGACATTTAAGTCCAGACTTTGACGAGGCCACTCCAAAACCATTTAGGTTTTTTTTAAGCCATTCAGAGGTGGACTTGCTGGTATGTTTCAGATAACTGTCCTGCTGCAGAACCCAAGTGCCAAAGTGAGGTCACTAGCTGATGGCTGGGAATTCTCCTTCTGGATTTTGTGGTACAGAGCAGAATCCATGGTTCCAACATTTAAGGCAAGTGGTCCAGGTCCTGAAGCTGCAAAGCAGCCCCAGACCATCACACTGCCGCCACTATGTTTGACTGTTGATATGATGCTCTTTTGATGAAATGCTGTTTTAGCTTTTACACCTTCCAAAAAGTTCAGCTTTTGTCTCATCAGTACACAGAATATTTTCCAAAAAGTCTTGGGTATCATCATCTTTTGGGACCTCCTGGATGAGTCGATGCCACTTTGTGTCGTTTTGGTTGGCCCACCACTCCTGGGAAGGTTCACCACTGTTCAAAGTTTTCTCCATTTGTGGACAGTGGCTCTCACTGTGGTTCCCTGTGGTCCCAAAGCCCCAGAAATGGCTCTGTAACCCTTTCCAGACTGATAGATGTCAGTGACTTTGTTCCTCATCTGTTCTCCAGTTTCTTTAGATAGATGATGTGTTGATGTTTGAGATCTTTTATCCTACTTCCCTTTGTCAGACAGGTTCTATTTAAGTGTTTTCTAGATTCAACAGGTCTGGCAGTAGCTAGTGAAACTGAACTAAGCTTTCCAAAAGTTGTTGTTAATCACAGTTAATTCATAATTTCACATAGGGCCAGACAGGTTTGGATTTTTTTTTTCCTTAATGAATGAAATCGTCATTTAAAAACTGCATTTCTATCTGCTCAGCCTATCTTTGTCTATTATTAAAATTTGTTTGATGATCTGAAACATTTAAGTGTGATAAATAACCAAAACAACAAGAAATCAGGAAGGAGTCAAATACTTATTCACAGAACTGTATGTACAGTAATACACTCGCTTTTTGCCACAATCTAAATTATCCAACATGATTGACTGACAATCCATAAAATGACTTCTTTACTGCACATATGCATCCTTACATTTGAAATATTATGCACATTTTATTATTTTTTATATATTTTTTGTGTTAAAGATACCAAATATTTGATCACTTTTCATCTTTGGAAATTTTTGCAGTGTTGACTATTAAAATCTGACCACAGCACTACATGCAGAATCAGAGTTTCACCACAACAAAGCTTCACTTACTTTTCCAGCACAACTTTGGCACTCTGCAGGTGAAAGAGTGAAGGGACAGAAAAAAGGAAAGAGAAAAAATCAATCACACTGAGCTTCACCTCTCTGTGCCAGTGACATCTGTCCTGATTGTCTTTTATGACACTTCAGCGTGCGAAATAAAAACATGATTTTAAGAAATAGTGCCAGCTGGCAGAAGGCCTCATGGTGTTAACTAGTGTCTCTATCTTCCTTAACACCTGCTTCAGTGGAGATCAGGGCTTTAATATTAAACAGTGACACCTAAAGCTCATCAAACACACAGCAGACAGTGATGCAGACGTGTTGCATCAGCAATATGGAGGTTGAATTTAGTTTCTGCTCATTTTTTCAGGGATGAGTGGGGGAAAGATGAAGTTGGACCTTAAAACTGTCTGCTGTTTGGTTTAATGGCATAAAATGTGATTTTTACTCATGAAAATACTTCAAAGTGATAAGATGTATGTTTTAAAAGTAATGTATGAACACATCCAAAATGTTTAAACCCAGAAAAGTCTTCATGGGCAACAAAGATAAAACAGAATACATCAATTTAAAACGATATAGCAGAAAGAAAAAAATAGTTTACATGATTATTTGTAACTTTATAACTGCTTAAGAGGTCATGTGGAACAAATCAAACAAACTTTATGTTTTATCTACATTTTAATATTTTAATGAGGGGTTTAAAGCATGTTTAAAGCAACCTGTTTTTTTATTTTATTTTACTGTCATTGAAAAGCAAGTGCTTTACACCGATGGCTGAAAAACACTAACAATTATTTCCACAACCATAAAAAACACATTAAGAAGGCCTGTAAATAATCACATCAGAGAAAAGACATAGACATTAGACAGTGGAAAGCATGAAAAGGATAGTAAAAGGGTGTAAAGCCACACAAGGATCACATAAACGTACACAAAAATGATTCATATGCTTTGGAGGACAGATAGGTTTTTAGTTTAGTTTTAAGTAAAGACAGTAGAGAGTCAGGTTACCTGGCTTCTCTTCAACCTTTAAATCTAGTGATTTTAACTGAGCTTCATGCCTTGTCTAACTCCTTTTTGTTCTCTCTTTTTTTGTTGCAGTGTCTTCTCTCTGCTAGTCCTCTGCCAACCACCAGCCAGAACATTTAGCATTGTCTGCACTGTTTGCACTGTTGTCGCTGTCAAATAAACTTTAACCCTACTATCTCTTCTCATGCTCTGCTCCTGGGTGCTCGTCATACAATCATCACAATTTTTTCTTTACCCTGCCAAGTGAAAATAAATCTGTATTTAGGTTTGTAGTATGACAGGTGACTGTGTTATGAACCCCCAGGTCAAATTTCAGTTAAACAAAACATCTCCAGGTTCATAAAATTAAGCTTCAAAATTATGAAAAATGAGGCAGTGAAATCTGCTCCAGGATGGTGTGGGCGTGTCTGTTGAATGAGCTGAAGCCACGCCCACTCAGGAGAGATACAACCTTCTCAGATTTAAAAAATTGCTACAATCTAAGGGGGCTTTCACACCTACATCTAAGGTCCGGACTTTCTGACTTTTCTGTTTGGTCCGAACCAAAATGATGAATGATGATGAAACCTCCCCTGGACCCTGGTCCGGACCAAACAGCCGGACCTTGGTCTGACCAAAAGAGGTGGTCTTGGTCTGGACCAAACGGAACCATGGTCTTGTTCATGCCCAGTGTGAAAGCGTTATTTTGAAAGGCTCGGACCTTCATATCAATGACAGGAAATCACAACATGACTATCGGTAAAGGAAATCCATCGCCATAACAAAATGATCCGCAGAAGAGCCCACAACAATCTCAGACTGAAATTAACCAGCAGCCTGGACAGGGTGGGCTAACAGTAGCTGTTACGGGAGGAGTAGAAGTGTCCGTTATTATGTAAAATGGGGATTGTCCAAGCACGGAAAATTTCATAAAATTGTAGATAAAGTTATACCTCACTATTGACAGCTCAAATGCAGTCGGTGTTGCATTTGGCTTGCAGGATTGCATACTTTGTTCTCCTTTCCTGTCGACGATGATAAAGTTGTCATCTAATGATAAAACTCATAAGAAGAACTCCGACCAGCCTTAACTTTCAATAAAGGCAGTGACATCAGTTAACAACAGACTGGACTGAGATGAACTGCTCTGTGATTTTATATTGTAGTGTTAGAGGGGCGGGGTCATTCCCCATTGTGGGCTCGTGACATCATGAGTCCACATATTTGCCCCGCCCACATGAAACCAAGCCAGGAAAGAGGTGAAAAACTTTATAATGGTCTAAATCAAGTATTCAGCCACATGTAGATCTTAGTGTTTTCACATGTTTTCAGCGACCATATTCCAACATAACCAGAGTGTTAAGACACAAAGTTTGGATTTCATTTCACAGGGTCTTTAAGACAAGTAAAGACCCAATCTTATGCCTTCATTTAAAATATTTTCTGTTTAAAAGGAATACCACGTGAGATCATGTTGGCAGAAATGGTTTAAGGGTGCTACAAAAATCAGATTTTTTCCCAAAACATCAACAAAAAGTTAGCTAAGTCCAACTTCTGTGATGCAACTCTTCTGATTGTCTTCATCATCACATCGTGCCTCCACCTTACCACTCTCATTTTGTAGGAGTAAATCAAGCAAAGTGAAAACTAAAATTAGTTTCCAGGATGTGAAATGTGATGTAATTTTACAATTAAGTGAAGCACCAGAGTCGCCCGATGAGTCAGGCAGATGTCAGTGGAAGGTGACGTACATATGCTGTACAGGGATCCAGCACAGTGCATGTTACAGCTGCCCTCTGAAAGTCTGTAAATTACATGCAGTCATACATACGACAGTGATGAACCTCTACTATTGCATTCACCTGAAATTTCACCCTCTTGCTCAAAAATCAGTTGCAGTCTATGATGCAAAATTTCAATCTTGATGGAAAAATTGTTTCTTTGGCATTAGATAACGCCACTTGCAAAGCCCGTAAACTCAATTTGACAAATTTTCCAGCGTGCAGAGGACTGTAGGCTGTGTGGCTAAAAAAACATTTTAAGTTGAAACTTGAAATTAATTTTAGAACTAAAAGACTAACTGGAGTTTTCCAGTGTTTCAGCAGAGCGGGATCTACACTGAGATTTTAAAAATGCATGTAGAACATCAACGTTATCATGAGGACAGGGCTTCATGCTGCCACTATTAAACCATCAATGTGATATTCAGAAACACACAGCCTGATTAACAAGTTGAGGTAGGTTATTTAGCCATGAGCCATGACTCGAGAAGCATCAGTAACATTTCTGCAACAGAAATGTGGTTTAAGTCAGGGACAGAGTCTCCTGTGGGCCGTAACCATGGCAAACAGGACAAGGCTGAAGGTCAGTATTGGATGCTTATGATCTTGGGGCCCTGAGTTGGCAGTGCATTAAAACAGGCGTGATTCTTTACTGGAAATCACTGCATGGGCTCAGGAACAATTCCAGAAATCAGTGTCTGTCAACAGCGGTGGCTATGCCATCCACAAATGCAAGTTAAAGCTGTACCATGCAAAGAAGAAGCCATGTGTGAGACAATGCTGTCTTCCGTGGGCCAAAGCTCATTTAAAAACTGAGGCAAAATGGAAAACTGTTCTGTGGTCAGATGAATCAAAACTTGAAATTTTTTTTAGAAACAGAGGACACTGCGTCCTGTGGATTAAAGAGGAACCATCCAGCTTGTTATTAGAGTACAGTTCAGAAGCCTGCATCTCTGATGTATGGCGTTGCATTAGTGCCAGCGTGGGCAGCTCACACATCTGGAAATGAGCTATCAATGCTGAGAAGACAGAGGTTTAAGATCAACATATACTCCCATCCGGACAACGTCTCTATCAGGGAAGGCCTTGAATATTTCAGCACGACAACGCATAGCACATATTTCACAACAGCGTGGCTTCACAGTAGGAGAGTCTGGGTGCTAAACTGGCCTGCCTGCAGTCCTGACCCTTAACCATTGGAAAACATTTGCTACATTGTAAATAAATAGATGGCAAAGACTCAGGACATTGAACAAGAGTGGGACAACATTCATCTCCCAAAACTCCATCAACTGGTCTCCTCATTGACCAGACACTCACAGATCATTGTCAAAAAAGATGGGATGCAATGGTAAAAATAACCCTGTCCAAACTTTTTGGACCAAAACTGCTAATATTTTCATGAAATGGCAAAATGTCTTAGTTTCAACATCTAATGTTTATGTTCTATTGTGAATAAAATATGTGTGTATGAGATTTGAGATCTATATTATTTTATTCTTTGTTCCTCATAAAGTAAGCAGCTGGAATGCATGCGTGTGCATGCTTTCCATTCAAGCATGTTTGAACATGTACGTGATCAATTGGTTGATCAATAGAGTACACAGGAGAGACTGACCTGCTCTCCAGCTGTGTGAATTAATCACGTGTTTGTGTGTGATGACGCGGTTTGTGTTTTAAAGTATGCAGGACCAGGGACCCAGCTGTTCTCTGGGGAGTTTGTGAAAGCTCAGAGCCTGATGCTGAGGCACCCTGCTGGGCTTAATGCTCTGTTCATCTCCTAACAATGGAGCCCGGTACAAACAGCCTGTGGGAACTTACCAATAGCTCCCTCAGATATGGTCTTGTTATCTATAATGAATCATCTATCTAGTAGAAGTTGCAGGGAAAGTATCTTTGTTGGGAGATTTTTTTGTTTTAAATGGTGGCGAATGAGAGCAAACACAAACTGCCTGGAAGCAACTTCTTCAGATACTTGCAAATAAGAGATTCAGTCAGAAAAAAAACGACAAAATTTTGAGATTTTCCAAGGCTCAAATCTGGACAAATGCTCAGGAAATTCTGGGGAGTAATTTTTCCAGAGTAAAGAAATGTTTTACTCAAAAGTAGGAAAATTTACTCTTTTTTTAGTGTATTTATTACCAGCCACTGCCAGAATTGGAGTAAAAAAAACAGAGTAAATTCTGCAGGAGTAAAACTTTAAGTTCCAGCTAAGCTGGCGTCACTAATGGCAAGTCAGAGCTGCAGCTTGGTAAGTGTCCTAGCTGCAGCTAATCCTTTGCAATTAAGACCTCCTCACCTGGTGATGACCCTTCAGACACCTGTGTACTACAGCTTCTAATCAGGTAACCTGGCTCCTCTTCAACCTTTGATAATCTAGTGATTTTAGGTGAGTTTTTGCATTGTCTAACTCCATTTTGTCCTTTTTTTGCAGTGTCTCCATCTCACTGCCAGTGATTCTGCCAACCACCACCCAGCTCAGCATCATTTGCACTGTTGTTGCCAAATAAACTTCTTTAACCTTACTGCCTCATCACGTGCTCTGCTCCTAAATCCTTGTCATGTTCATCACAACTGTTTCTGTAATATAAGAACACTATGTCTAATATGTATAAGAAAAAAACACCCTCTTTTGTTGCCATGCCCTTTATAGGTGGAAAGAGAAAAATGTAGCTCTTTATAAAGAGGAAGATCAATCTATTTAGAATAAGACACAGTTCTACATAAGCATTACCCAATTGTAAATGGAGGAGAAATTGTACCATAAGGAGTGGAGAACATTTCTAAGAGAAATGAAAAAAAGCTCTGAAAGGACTAAATATCACTTAGTATTGAGAAAAAAAAGCTCTATAATGAGTAAACTAAGGTCTGTATTACTCTGTAGTGAGTACAGTTGCTGTAGAGTTGTTTTTATTTTGTTCATTATGGAGCACATAATCATCATTTAGAGTTAAATAAAAAAATACTTTTCAGAGTAAAAACAACTCTGAAAACATTACTCTGCAAGCAGAGTAAATTTTACTCCAAATAGAGTGGGACCAAATGTTATATTTTTCAGAGTAACATTTTATTCAGCTTGAGTAGAACTTACTCAGGTAAATTTACTGTTTGCCTGTGGCCTTCATCACATAAAAAAAAAAAAAATCAAATACTTATGTCTATAATACATTACCATCTATTGTGCCAGCTGATTCAAATTTTATTAAAACAAAATGGGAGGAGGAGATGGGCTCACAGATCTCAGACTCACTTTGGGAAAAGAGCTTGGAATATGTTCATAAATGCTCTAATAATGCCACACACTGTTTAATTCAATTCAAAAATTTGCACTGTCTTCATTATTCCAAGGAGAGACTACACAAAATCCATCCTGAGCTCTCCCCTACATGCGACAGATGCCTTACAGCAAAAGATACTCTTCTTCATAGTTTTGGGTTATGTCCCAAAGTTCAAAACTATTGGGTAAGTATAAATTAAAAAATAATATCTGAAATACTTAAAATCCAACTGGTTCCTGATTTAAAGATTATCATTTTAGGAATATCAGATACCAAAACACCAAACAAACCTCAGCAATGTTTTCTTTCTTACAGCATTATCACTGCCAAGAAGTTGCTTCTCACAAATTGGAAAAGGAAATAACTCCTGCATATAAAAATGCTGCTTGGTGAACTCACCAATACTTTCCATTTAGAGCGGATAAGATGCACACTTCTAGATAATCTTGCTTATTTTGAAAAGATATGGACACCTCTCTTAACCTGTTAACCTAACTGTTCAATTCAGCATTATAAACCAACTAGTAGTTAAGACGGTTGGATGAGTGGGTGGGTGGGTGGGTGGGTGGGGGTCCTCTTCTTCCCAATAAATCCTTGTATTTCTATTTTTCTTTATTTATTTCTATGAATTATTCATTTATGTATTTATTTCAGTCTACATCCAGTGATCACAGTTTGGAGGTTTTTCACTGTTATTTGTTGTATTGTTTGCTGTCTATTTGACTTTTGTTTAAGAAAAGAAGAGCACACTGAAATGATTCATTGTACACTTATGGTGTGTGATTGTATAATGCCTGAAACTGCTCTGATAAAAACATCTGACACCTAAAAAATGGTGGCAAATGTAGTTTGTGTTAAGAAAAACTACTGATGAAAAAATAAGTTTTTTGACACCTTAATATTTAGATTTACTGAAATGTTTGGCATTTAAGAAGCCTATTTTTCTATTGCTAATACAGTAAAAATATTTCGAATTTTGATGCTTGACAATTTTAAAGATGGAGTTCACAAACTAAAGGCAGTTCACAAACTAAAGGCTAAAATTCACTTGAAAACAGAGTCAGAAAATAAGCAGTTTCTGCTCTACACTTTCGGCAAGTTTTGCTTCATTTGCTAAGTTGACCATCTTCTGCTTCTTCCACTTGTCTGGGGCCAGGTTACAGTGGCAGCAAGCTAAGCAAGTCCACCCAGACATCCCCCTCCCCAGCAACATTTTCCAGCTCTTCCTAAAGGGATTCCGAGGTGGTCCCAAGCCAGATGAGGTACACAATCCCTCCAGTGAGTCCTGGGTCTATCGTGGGGTCACTTTCCAGTTCAACCTCTCTGGAGGACCTCCACAGGGAGGTGACCGGGAGGCATCCTTCTCAGATGCCTGAACTGACCCAACTAGTTCCTTTCAAGGCAAAGGTGCAGCGGCATTACTTCGAGCTCCCCCTTGGTTGTTCGAGCACCTAACCCTGTCTCTAAGGCTGAGACCAGCCACCCTCCTGAGGAATCTCATTGCGACTGCTTGAACCCGCAACCACATTCTTTTGGTCATTACCCAGAGTTCATGACCATAGGTGAGGGTTGGAGCCAAGATCGGCCGGTAATTTGAGAGTTTTGCCTTCCGACTCAGCTCCCTCTTCACCACGCCATTGCTGCACCAATCCACCTGTCGATCTCACAATCCATTCTACCCTCCCTGAGACACTTAAATTCCTCCACTTGGGCTAAAGACACCAACTCAGCCCCAAACCACTCCAGTGCCTGCTGGAGGTCCCCAGCTGAAGCACCCAACAGAACCACATCATCTGTGAAAAGCAGTGACGAAATACTGAGGTCACTGAACCAAAAACCCTCCTCCCCCTCTGCTGCACCTGAAATTCTGTCCATGAAAATCACAAACAGAATCAGAGATAAGGAGCGGAGGCCAATTGGCACTGGGAACGTGCAGCCCCTAGACTCCTCATTCCTGTAATACGCCCCACATTACCCTCCTGTGGAAAACAGTTGCAGGCCTTCTCCAAATCCACTAAACAAATGGCTACAGTGGCTGCACTTTAAAGAAGTTAGAAACACATCGACACCTCTGCACAGACATGAAGGAAGGCTCAGGATTATATTTGATGCTGACGATGTGCCTCTCTCTGCCTGCTGTGTGCCTCTCCGCTCTGCTTCAGCAGTGGTTTATTTCACATCCTTTAACTGGTCTTAAAACCTATTTTTTCAGCCTGTTTTTTTATAATACATCACCATTTTCTTATCAATATTTCTATGTCTGTACCACTCTGTGGGAGTGTTTCTAACAGGTTTTCTCTTCTGTTACCAATCCTTTGTTAACACACAAACAGGATCCAATACACCAGGGACTTTACTCTTGGATTTCAATCACCCCTTCTCCCAGTGGATCAACCTTTGGGCCTTCTCTCACACAGGGGTACAGTGTTTTTGTTTTTAAGATGTAATAATGTATTTACATGCTGAGTTAGGCATCTAAATCATTTTCATGGGGCTCTAATAATTTCACCCTCACCAAAAACAAGATACAGGTGAGGCTGAAAGTATTAGAGCCCCATGAAAATCTCTCTCTTTTTTAAAGTATTTCGAAGTATTTTCTTATGCTTTTTGATGACTACTTTGTGCTGTCTTGTAATTGTCCAATAAGCAATAAAGCCAGTGATCACTGATTTATTAGACGTTCAGGTTTGAGAGATAAATCAGACCTCTGTAACAGTCAGCGTATTATCAAATGACACTGTCAACATCGTGTAACTAACCTGCAGCCTTCTGATCTGTAGTGTTACCCACCTGTATGAACAGAGGCATGTGTGGCTCCTCCATCAGCTGAATCGCCGACTCCACCAGCGTCACTGCGGCCTCCAGGTCATCACCATGCTGACGTATGAGGGATCGAACGTGTCTGAGTTTGTCATCCTGTTGTTTGGTGATCAGACCCACCAGCTCCTGTTTACGTTCCTCCAATATGGCCACCAGACTGTCGAAGCTATCAGCCAGCTGCTCTCTCGTCTGCCTACCGTTCTCCTGAGGGCCAGAGAAAAGTTTAATTCAGGCCGGATTTTGATAAATGGATGCTTAGTTTCGCTTTGAAATTCACTTTAGGATATAAGATCACTATAGCAGTTATAATAACAGTAATAATAGTAATAGCAATAAGAAGAAGAGAAAAAAGAAAGAAGAAACCTAGCTACAGTAAGTGGTTTAGTAAAAAAAAAAAAAAAAACAGTGTTTCTCCCAGTCAGGTCAGATCGAGGCTGGTTCACGTTCTCACGAAAAATGAACTGCACCAGAGTTTGAATAAAAGTGGACCAAGTTCCACTTTTTCAAGTGGTTTTGGTCTGGTTATTTGGTCTGCAAGAGAGCTCACACCAACTCAGCAGACTCCAGTTTGATTCAACCAAACCAAACAGGTTGGGTGTGAAATCCCCTGAAGTCTGTGACAGGGGAAGATCTATCCATGATTAAAATGTTCATAACCTGCTGAAATATGAATCGACTTTCAAGCCATTTGTTTTATTAGACATGTATTTATGATAAGGGGTGTTTTGTTTAATTGAAAAAAGCAGGCTTTCAAATCAAAATGATTTATTTTATACAAGGTTATCTCTGTAGAACAAACAAGTAACATTTGAAGTTTGATCCATAATCGTGTCTACAGCAAAGCCCCTGGAATAAGGTGGATAAAAACAACAAATTATACAAGGAATAACAAAAACTTTAAACATGTTTTGGATGTGTATCTTACCTCTATAGTTCGGCAGGTTTCCTCCATTTGAGTGATGACCGCCTCAGTGTGGTCGTTACTTGCAACCAAGGCTGCGATGCCGTCGCTCAGCTCTGTCTGCAAACATTCACAACATCACAGAAGTGGCATCACCTCAGGGGCAAATATTACAGTCAGAAATCATTAAATCAATTTAATGAAAATGTGACCATTCAAACTGCATCATAAGTGGCCGAAAAATAAATTACCTAATGTGACACAAACAAAACTAGTGTACTCAATTGTTTTTAGCATCCTGAGTTAAAATTCGCACTAAGCATCTGCAGTCACCAATGTCATCTTTCCCTCACTGACCAATCAGATGAAGAAAAAGTGGGACATTTAATATCAGATTTGGTCTTTTTGAGGGAGTAAGTTTCAGGTCTAGAGCTGCCAGGTCAAACATACTTCCTTTATACTGTTTTCATGTTCTATGGTGGTGTTTCCATGAGAAGAATTTTAAGCACAGAGGCCTTTCAAAACAGACAGAAGGAAGCAGGAGTAATTTTTTTATCTAGCAACAACAACCTCTAGAGAGAAGCTCTCTTAAACTGAGGCTGTGAGTACTGCAAGTGCAAAAAGCATTGTTAATGTACACAAGGCCTGTGTCCAAAGTTATCTAGTTGCTTCCTTTCAGTCATGTTTTTTAAATCATGATATATAAATGTTGTCAAGTAGCTCTATATCAAAGAACTTTGGATTAAATCTTTGCCTGTTTTTTCTGTGCTGTGTGAGATTACATCTTTTATACTTTGATACACTGCAGTAGACTCAAAGAATGTTACATATAATAAAATATTTGGGAAATACTTTACAATAACTACACACTGTTCAGCATTTGTAAAGCATTTTTCATTTCATTTCATTTCATTTTGAACTAAAGTATCAATGCTTTATTGCTTTATTATCATATGTAGTAAGGAAATTGTATTATATCTAATTAAAGATAAATAAATAAAATAACACCTTTGTCTAAAGGTTTATCTAAAATAAACAGGAAGGAAAATATGTTTTCCCTGTGATTTCATTTAGTAGCTAAAATCCCCGAATATTTTTGATTCATCTTAAAACAACAAAAAAATCCACAAGATCGAAATATTAGAATATCACAAAACATCAGTACAAGAAAGGCTTTATGAAACAGAAATGTTGACCTTCTAGAAAATTCTGCTCATTTCTGCTCTCAGTAATTGGTTTGAGCTCCTTTTGAGAAAATGACTGCATCTATGCAACTTGGCATTGAGGCGATCAGTCTGTGGCACTGATGAGGTGTTACAAAGCAGCCTTCAGCTTGTCTGGATTGTTGTAGTCTGGTGTCTCTCATCCTCCCCAGAGACTCTCTACGGGGTTCAGGTCAGACCACTTGGCTGGCCAATTAAACACAGTAGCATCATGGTCAGCAAACCAGTTTCTGATAGTTTTAGATTCACTGTGGGCAGGTGCCAAGTCCTGCTGGAAAAGGAAATCAGAATCTCCATAAAGCTTCTCAGTAGATGAAAGTATGAAATGTTCAAAAATCTCCTGAAAGACTGTCTGACAGTGTTGACTCTGGACTTGATAAAGACCAGTGGACCAGCAGCAACAGATGGCATGGCACCTCAAACCATGATTTACAAATGAAATTTGAAATGATTGACTTTCATCTGAAAACAGGACTTTGGGCTACTAGACTACCAGGTGAGAAGTTGACACTTCTGGCAGTTACAGTCCATTTCCTGGACCCGTCTGTGTGGTAGCACTTGATCCACTGAGTCCAGCCTCAGTCCACTCCTCGTGCAGTTCCCCTAAGTTCTTGAATCTGCTTTGTTTGACAACCCTCTGAAGGCTGAACTCATCCCTGTTGCTTGTGCTCCTTTACTTACCACATTTCTCTCTTCCGGTCAACTTCCCATGAATATTCTTTGATACAGCCTCTGAGAACAGCCTGCCCTGTCAGCATGGACCTTCTGTGGCTTACCCTCTTTGTGGAACGATCGGTCACTGATCTGGACATTTGTCATGTCAGCAGTTTTGTAAATCATAGGGAAAAAATGAACTTTTTCTTGATATTGTAGTTTTTGAAATGGACCTGTTTTTCTTTAATGATTTTGAATACTGAAGTTAAAGTTCACACGTTCAAATATAAAGATTTACACAGTTTTGCGCTGATTATTTCACTATATAAATGTTTAGGATAAACTAAACTAAACGGTCAGATGACATGCAAGTTATGTGCTGATTAAACTCCCTGACCAAATTGGTAACCAGTTAATTTTTTACAATGAATTTAAAGTACAAGTAAAACCAAACTTCCAGAAAACAGGCCAACACCAAATCATCTATGGATGGCACTTCAGCAACATCTAAGAGGTCATGATTTCTAAAGACTTTTTCCCATTTCTTCTCGTCTAAAGTCCAGACAATACTAAGAATGTAATTAAACCACAGCACAAGCGTGTGTGTGAATGTGTACTTTCATACCTCAATAAAATATCAAAACAAATAAAAGGGATTTTTGGATTTATGCACAAATTTTGACAGTTTCACCGTTTCACTCTGAGTTCTGTCTATGAGTAAGCTTGTCATGTTCCTAAAGAACGGTGAGATGATTCAGCAGCCTGCATCTTTTTAGAGCTTCTTATGACATCAGGAACATTAATTATAGTTTATCACAGCCCCTGTACAGTTACAGTGCCATTTAAAGTGTTAGAAGCATAACACTCTCACTTCTACAGTATGAGAACCAAAAATAAACCAGCTTTTTGTTTTTCAGATTAACCTTTGTACAAAGATGGAGGATCAACAACTTTTCCTGGCCCTAATCTAAATTTCAGATGAGTGAATCAGAGACAGAGTGAGAGATGGAGAGGCCGGCGCTGAAATGTCAACAAAGCCAACTGCTCAATAATGAGCCCGTCGCCGCTGCTGTCCGCATGACAAAACCACTGCACTCTGTGTGACTTTGTGTGTCCATGTGTGTGTCAAATGAGAGAACGATGCTGTTTTTTTAAAATGCACCGATAACCCTTCCTTTTATACTAGATGGTTTGATTTAGTAAGACTACAGAACCTACATTGTATAATTTTCTGTTCCTTGACTAGAAAAGTGTTTTATCTATTTCAAATTATACATAGTAAGAACATGGTATTAACATAGAAACATACAGGCCTCCTTTTACGGTAGAATCTAAGTTTCCTTTCTGACTAAGTTGTCATGTTTTACTTGTTAATATCTAAGAACCTGGTACAATTTCAGTTTGACTGAATAGCAAAGGGAATAATTTTAAAGCTAATCTTAATTTACCATATATTTACCAGGTTAACACCTAATATTTCTGCTGTACTTTCTTTGCAGTTCCCTACTTATTACCACTGGTAATTACTCAATCATATATGAGTCATATATGGATGTTTGCAAATGATCACAGCCAGTTTTATTTACATGTTATACACCATCCCAACTTTTTAAGAAACAAGTTTGTACCTTCTGTCTCATGTAGACGCTGCTGAGCGGAGCCACATCACAGTCTTTGTGTTTCCCGAACACTTTGCACATTGAGCAGGTCGGCGTCTGACAGGACAGGCAGTAGATGTTGATCTTTTCTTCTTCGTGGTCGTCACACATCAACTGCTGAAGCTGCTGCTCTGGCTTTAAGTTCACCAGCCTGAGGAACAAAAAAAGAAAGAAAAATCATTTACAATTACAGCTATACTTTCTCTCACTTTTTGAAAATGCAAATCCCTGCTGGCAAAGCAAACACAACATTTTACAGCTGGCTTTGATTTTGAAGATGAATCGTTTTTTCTCCTGATAAATTAAATGTAAAGTTCTTTGTCGACTGCTGAATTCTTTCCTCACAGATATTAAATGGATCATAGTGTTGCACATTCAAGACTGCACACTGCCTTTTTGGACAAAGAAAAACTTTGGCGTGTTTAGTTACAAAGTTCTTCTATCCCAAGATTTTTCAAAATCAAGCATGTAGCGACTATGAAATGTAGACAAATAAACGTATAAAAAAAGTAAGGAAATTTGTGTTTGGTACATTATTTCTTTGTTGTAACAATACTTCTTGACAATAAATCTTATATCATTGGAAATCCTGTTTATTACCCCTTTAAAGATGCCACATTTGTGAGGAACATGCATTTGTGGGATGAGCAGCAGAGCTGAGTATGTGGGTTGCATCCATGAAAAATGTGCCAAATCTTCTCTGCCAGTGCGAAACAACTTATTTTGCTGTTGCTATTGACTCTTGTTTAGAGCTTCTGGTATCCCCAGGTGCCTGATTGGCAGCACCTGTGAGCATGGGCCCTGCTACAGTGGTCAGTGGATGTCTGCTTCAAGAATTGGCATGCCACGTTTGACTGATCTGGATAGGGCCCGTCGGTTGGGCAACTTAGAGCTGGTGTTCCGCAAAACCAAGTTGCGGCATTGTTTGGAGTGAACCCTAGTACCATCTCCAAACTGAAGGCCAAGATCCATATAACGAGGAATGTCAGAGACAGGCTGCGAAAAGGGCGTCCCAAGAAGACAACACCCCAAGAATACCATTTTCTCACCCTGTCAGCAAGAACTCTATCCTCCAAGATGACAACACTCGCCCCCACAGAGCGTGGTTTATCAGAGACTACCTCCAGGATTTGGGAGTGGAAGATGGAATGGCCTGCCAACAGTCCTGACCTTGACCCCACTGAACACTTGTGGGATCAGCTTGGGTGTGCTGTTGGTGCCAGAGTGACCAACACAACCACATTGGCTGACTTGCGACAAATGCTGGTTGAAGAATGGGATGCCATCCCACAGCAGTGTGTGACCAGCATGAGGAGGAGGAGCCAAGCTGTTGTGGCTGTGTATGGTGCTTACACATGCTACTGAGGCTCCTGTCTCTTAAATGAATAAACTGTTAAATTGTCAATATGTCTTGTTCCTTCAAACTTCAATCATCCAATCCACCAAACACCCAACAAGAGTCAGTGGCAGAATCAGCTGTTTGTCATTAGCAGAGAAGATTTGGCACATTTTTCATGGGCGCAACCCACATACTCAGCTCTGCTGCTCATCCCACAAATGCATGATCCTTACAAATGTGGCATCTTTAAAGGGGTAATAAACAGGATTTCCAACAGTATAAAATTTATTGCCAAGAAGCATTGTTCCAACAAAGAAATAATGTACCAAACACAAATTTCCTTACTTGTTGTTTTAAGTTTATAATAAAGCAACAGAAAACATCAGGTGAGGACACAGATTTGTGTTTAAGCATTCCTACAACAAAACATTATTTTTTAAAGCTGCAAGGACATCCAAGTTTCACAAGATAATACAATGTAGAGGTATTTGTATTAAAACAAATGCATGAAGCTCAATATGTTTGCTACAATCAATCATTATAATGCACTTTAATACACTTAAAACGCTCTCAAGAGAGGACTTTATCTAAAAGTCAATTTGATTTTCAGGCATGAGACCTGGCAACACAGTCTGCATTGTAAAAACAGCCCAGTTTACTTTTGCTATTGATGACAAATTTTGACGTCAGCCGATGACTGAAGAAGTACGCAAAGACTTTGGCTGTGATCATTGTTGTTTTTTTGCCACTTGGCAACAAAGAAAGTGTTATGAATCACTAAAGCTCACTCAAAGTTGCCAAAGAAATTTCTGATTTTAGTTTCTTTATTACAAATCTTCTGATTTGATTTATCCCTGCAAATGAGCATCCATTATTAGCCTTTCTATGAAAAACAATCAATTATTACAGAGGCAGAAATCAGCCCACCGCGTTTGCCTTAAAGGACCTCACATGGGAGTCACAGTGGTGCATGTGGGCAGTTTGGAATGGGGAGGCATTGGCACTAACGTGGATATCCTGAAAAGCAGCTGAAACAATCATTTATGCAATAGATGGTCCTTTGTCCTCTGACGTAGGTGTCTCTGATGATTAAGTAATGCGAAATCCTTGAGAAAACACAAGTTATAAAACATTTGGGAGCCTCGCTGCAAACAATCACGTCTATTTTATGATTTAAGCCCACACAGATAATGAGGGGAGTCCTGTCCTTCTGTCTCTGCTGAACGCCAACATCTCCATTCTTTACATGTGACTCACTGTGCCTCTATTTCAGAGTGCAAAGTGACAAATCTACACTAAATATCGTCTTAAATATCAGCTGTAGTGTGTGTAAACTTATAAAACAGCAGCTGATGGACGGAAGAGGCTTAGCACTTTTTTTAAGATGCAACAATAAAGTTCAAACAACAAATCATATTTTAAAGCATTGGTTTGTTGACTGAGAGCAATACAACTGGCGACGATCTAAAGGTCAGCTTCACACAAAGTTATACGTTACAACAGCGGTTCCCCACGTTTTTCTGCCAGGCCCTCCTTAGGAGGATGAAAACATTTTTGAGCCCCCCACCTCTTATCTTACACATCAACACATACACAGCAGCAAGAAAACATATGTGAACCCATTAAATTATCAAGTTTTCTGCATTAATTGGTCATCAAATGTCAGCTGATCTGCATCTAATTCACATGTCTAGACAAACACAATATTCTTAACCTATAATTATAATATTTAAAGTTTTTATTGAGCGCAGACATTCAACATTTACAGTGCTGCTGGAAAAAGAAGGTGAACCCCTAGGCTAATGACTCCAAAAGAGATAACTGTACTCAAGAGTTAGCACACCTGAAGTCCAATCAGTTAAATGAGATTTGAACCAGGTGTAGAGCTACTGTCACTTCTAAAAACACTCAAACTTTTAAAGTTTTCTCTTCACAAAAAGCATCAGCTAATGTGAATCATGCCTCGTGAAAAAGAGATCTCAGAAGACCTTCGATCAAGAACTGTTGAATTGCATGAGACTGGAAGGGGTTACAAGTTCATCCTAAAAACTTTAGGTCTTCTCCAGCCCACAGTTTGATTTGATTTTTATTCATCTCAAATATAAAAAATAAATAAAACACATCAATTTTGCTCAATGAAATCATATCAAGATCTTTATCAAACCCAAGGGTGCACCAGAGAATGCCAGAGGGATGTGGATCAGGAGCATTGAACAACTTGAGAAATTACAAACAGACCAGTAGGATGTAGATATACAAGGTGAGATCACTTTAAATTAGTCTTGACAAAAGGGTCTCATTGCCCTGTTGCTGCATTCATGACTATATTGGATTAGATCTCAATTTTTTTCTTCATTTGTTGACAAACTGTCCACAAATGGAGACGATACAGTACCGTGGCTAATCTCCCTAGCCACGCTGACTCTAAGGGCACAACATAGAATGCTCAGAGGTAAAAAGAACCATAGAGTAACAGCTAAAGGCTTAAAGGAGTCATAGGAACAGGTCAGCATCTGGTCAGAAGGTCAGAAGATTGACCAGGCAAGGTGTCCATGGCAGGACACCGTGGAGGAAGCCGCTGCGTTCCAGAAAAACATCACTGCACACCTGAAGTTTACCAAGGAGAACCTTGACATTCCACTATGCTGCTGGGAAAATGTTTTGTGGATCAATGAAACTAAGGTTGAATTGTTAAGGAAGAACAGGCAATACTACTTAAGAAGGGTGCTGCTACCGCTGAAGAAGCATCTTGATTTGGGGCAGCTTTGCTGCCTCAGGGTCTGGGTCACCTACAACCATCAAGGGGAAAATGAAATCCTAAGTTTATCAAAGTATCCTAGAGGATAATAACAATGACCCTAACATCAAAGTAACTCTAATGGCTTTAGAAAAAGAAAATCCACCTTTTGGAGTGGCCCAGTCAGAGCCCAGACCTGAATCCAATAGAGATGCTGTTCAACCCTCTGAGGTCTAAGGGTATTTCATTGATTTTTGCATAATTTTTAATTCACCTTTCAGGGTACTTGCACAATACCCAAATGTTTTATATCAAAATTTTCAGGAGTCAGCTTTATGGAGATTGAGGTCAATTTTCATAAGGAGTCCTGAAATCCAATCTTTGAGAATTTCTGACTCTCTTGTGAAACACCTTCACTCACGTGGACGAGTTGTTTCAGTGCTTGAAATAGGTTTTACAAAGTCTAAGCTTCACAAAAGTAGTGGAATATACAAATAAAATAATAGATAAGTGTAGAAACATGTCTAAAATGGCATTCTGTCATATTGATTTTTAAGCATTAATATTGTCTGTCATTCTATTTTCACCAAAATGAGGCTGTGTCATCTTCATAGCTGCTTCTCGGTGTTTGTTCCAAGGCTTCTGCAACATTCAAACATTCATGATCATCGGAGATCAACAGGTCTAATTCTCTCCTCTCACTCCTGGCTCTCACCTTACCTCTCCTGCAACAACTGTGATAGGGAGGGACGACCTTAGAGATTTCCAGGATGTCAACTGGTTGAGAAAGGCTGACGGACGAAGGATTCAACCAGTGATGCTCAGTGTAAGGTTATGACGTGTCCCCTTTTTCCCCCCTATTGGCCCTGTAACACCAGCTGTGAATCACGTGGGATGACAAGTGAGGGCGGAAATGTTTAAGCCAGATTTCTACAACGTAAAATGACAACGATATTAATTAAAACATAGCAAAAATGTGTGGAGAGTGCTTAAGACTTCAGAGGGTTAATGTCTCAAGATAGCCGTTCACACGATTATGGATGAGCTGAAGCAGTTATGTAGAGAAGAATTGCTCAAAATTCCTCCTGAATGTTGTACAGGTCTGATCAGCAGCTACCAAAAATGCTTTGTTGAGGTTATTGTTGCAAAAGTTACCAACCAGTTATTAAATCCACTTTTCCCAGCAGCACTGTGAATGCTGAATGTCTGTGTTCAATTAAGACTTTGAATATTATAATTATAGGTTAAGAACACTGGCTATGTCTGAAACCACTCACTCATTCCCTACTCCCCATCCACAATACAGTGAGCTGCATATAGTGGACTATATAGTGCACTCACTGTAAATACACACTAATCCAGCCATGGGCAATGATGTCATCGGCATCTTACAATTAAAATGTTCAGCAGCAATGGCTCGTAGATTTCATTAACGGTAGAATTTCACTAAAAACTGACACAAAATGTAATGTATTTTCACAAAAAATTAAAAATACCAATAGATAAAAAAGTTTGTGTCTTAAGTGGCCAAATAACAAATTTTTTGTGTGTATTATAACTTATTTTTGCATAAAGATGATGGTCTCATGTCTTGTAATCCCCACAGGTGCTAAAGTTACTCCGGTTTGAATGCTTAACATTTTTTTACAGATTATATACTTTGGTTAAAACCAACAAACAAAAAAGTATATGAAAAAAAGTTTTTATATGTGCTCCTCTCGTTCATCCGTCATGTTTGAGAGCAGCAACCATGGTGCATGACAGTAAATATTGCTTGGTTAGTGACCATCAGCTGTTCACTGCTTTTTACAGTGCATTATGGGATAGAATGAGTGCACTATATAGTAAATAACAATAATCACTCAGAATTTGGACACCACTGCAAAATGGAGTATTCACTATATAGTGAATAGGGAGTGATTTCAGAAACAGCCATTGTGTTTGTCTATACTCGTGACTCAAATGCAGACCAGATCCTATTTGATGACCAGTTAATGCAGAAAACTAGTTACTTTCAAACGGTTCACATACTTTTTCTTGCCACTGTTTGTAATATAGAGATATTAAACATCTCGGCACTTTTAATAGTTGACTTCTAATTATATTTAAATGTTCTCTATTAAATGTATGTCAGTCTCGCTATTTGTTTAGTGCATTTTCTGTGCATAAAACTGATGTGAATATACACAAAAATCTCAAGAATGCACGTGTCACCAGACAGAATTTGGTGCACAAATTGAGATTTAATTAACTGCCTGGAAACTAAAAATCTTACAGAGTAAGAAAAAGTAAAGAAAAAATTTAAAAATTACAGCTGTGTTATCAAACAAAAGAAAGGATTCATAATCATGTCTGTGAATGTATCATTTATTTTGTTTTCTCTTTATTTTAAACCTATGTATAATATGTCTGTATCATTTAAGGAAAGTATAACTTCATTAAATTTCCCCATGTAGTGATGACTTAAGGCATTACTGATACATAACTGCAGTCAGAAACTTCAGTGCTGACATTTATGCAATACAATGCTGCTCTCTGTTGGTGAGCCCACGATCACAATAACATGCATGAAGTCTGACTTCAGATTCTATAAAAAGATCTTTTCTACTGAGCCTGTTTGGGAAATGGAACATATTATCCTGCTTATATCTTCTTACAAGTAAATTATAATGTGTTCTAAACCATCTATTTAATGATCTAGTGTTTATAGAGAGGGAGAAGGTACACCAGCCATTTCACATTTTTCACAGACACTCACTCACCTGGATGATTCCTGCTGTCTGTAGAGGTCTATGATGTTCTCCACTAGCAGGTTTCTCTGCAGACCGTAGACCCCGTGGCGGTCAAGCACCACCTCATGGCGGCATGAAGGACAGCGAAATCGGCCACCGCTCGCACTGAGGCTGGAGGAGCCACGGGACTGCCACAAAGGGTTCGCTGACTGGAAAAAGAGAATAAAAGCATATGAACAGGAGATGCATTAACCTCAGTATATCGAGTTTAAAAATGACACTGTCAGGACGTATAGATCTAAAGGTCAACAGAAAGAACCCTATACTCACCGCCATCTTCTAAGCCCTTTAGATTTTAAATAGAAGCTCTCGTTAGAACATTCATTTTTTATTTATAAAGTTTATTTGATAGGGACAATGCAAATTACATAGTTAAACTTCAGCCTGTTACAAACAAGCTAAAAGTAACTGATGTTTCACATCTAGAGATTATAGCTATTGCTAGTTTCCATCTCCTGTCCCTAGTTAGGCTTTTAGAAAATGAAAATGAGAGAAGGTCAAAGTAAAGATTTACATAAAAATTGTGTTCATCCAATCAGTCTCAGCGTTTTTTCTTTTACAAAGGTTCTGCCCTTCCCAAACACAATCTACACTGTTTGGCCCAGCTGAATTTGAAATATTTAGCATGCCATGGATATGTGAAAGAGTTAATCTGGCATGTCAGGTTAATCTGATTCATGACCAACAATAATAAGGATCTGACTGATGAACAACACCTTGGTAGAGCAGGCTGAGCTCTTGCATTTAGTATGACTTACTGAATGAAAAGAAGGGCTGTTGTGCCATGTTTTTGGAGGCTATCTCTTTTCAAACCATAATTTCCTTTACATAATCTTACAAACATACTCTTTATGAATATGAATGTTTTTCAGTAAAATTTGTCCTTTAAAAGGGTATTTTTTAAGAACTAAAGATGGAATGAATAAAAATACAGGCAGTGATGTGTACTTGTGAGTTATTATCAGAAAAAAAAATGTATATACAGCTGCTGAGCTTTAAGACTGATGAAATCCCACCTGGAAGATGTCGTTGGCACACTTGCGGCAGAGGTTATGCTGGCAGGGCAGGATGACCACAGGCTTAGAGAACATTTCCAGACAAACTGGGCAGATTAGCTGCTTCTCCAGGTTTTCCATGGTGGCTCCTCTTCCTGCACTGGGCCCAGAACTGCCGGCTGATGGAGGCTTGAAGCCGAGAGCAAAGTTCATCACCTCTGAGGCGGTTTTGTAGAAACTCGAAGAAAAAGCAGAGGGTAACAAGCAAAGAAACAGAAAATAGAGACTTTTCTCAGCCTTTCCTCTAAAATTCAATATCCTGGAGTAACTTTAAAACATTCTACCATCCACTGATGCTGCTGCTGGTGTTTTTAAAGGTATTTCTCTCTGTCCTATGTGTAACAACGTCAGTGTCCCAGCTGCCCATCCCTTTTGCCCACTGCCAGCTTGTCTAACCCCCATGTAAAGACCCTCCCATGCCCCCTGTCTCAGTCCCACAGCAGCCGGACTGTTGACTGCTGATATTTTTAGCTCCTCGGTTTGTTCTGGCTTAGGTTACTGTTTAAACTGCGTTCCACAACAGCACCATTGGAAAGTCATGGTGGGGCAGAGTATCAGGACAGTATCAGGGTACAAATGATAATGTGTTTATGTAGCTTGATACCCTGGGGGGGATGCTGATGACATAACACAACCTCTGACTGCCATGTTTGAGATTATTAGCACTTTGACATAAACAACTAGCTCTCTTACTCATCATAGACTTCAGTTTATTACAACAAGATTAACTACACAGGGAATTTAGGTGAGAAATTAATCTTACTAGCAGAGGTAGTAAATATACTTAACTAGAGTACTCAAGTAAAAGTAAAGTTAATCTGGTTAAAATTGACTAAAGTACAAATAAAGTACTTTTCTATAAATCTACTCAAGTAAAAAGAGTTTCATTTAAAGTTTACTTAAAGTACTGAGTTGCTACTGTAGAGTTGTACAGTCATATTTCATCTTTCTTACTGGCAAGAACAACAAGAGAACAGATCTCCAACCACGTTGTTCAGGTAAAGTCACACCTCTATAATAAAGCAAAATACACAGCCAAACTGATAGGGTTTTTTCAACTCATAGAGTTAAATTTAACACTTAAAAAGTTGTTGTATTTGTCTACAATGTATATAGTTACACTACACTTTTGAAAGTGTTAAGTATTTATATTTTAGAAGATAACTGAGTTGAAGTCCCTCTTGAAAACCTGTGGCAATGAGGGTCTCCTCAGGGGATGAATACTGATGAAGGATACGCACTAAGCATCCCCAAGGAGCATCTAAAGTCACAGGTGGTTACTCTAGCCCGGTGGATAACTTCACTCATGGTGCAATCCACCAGAAACATAAACAAAAGAACCCCAGCAGGCAGCAGCCAAACAAAGCTTAACACATAAAACATATCTAAACACTACCAAAGGGCATGATGGGGGAGCTTTGCCCACACATCCCCCTAGATTTGAACTCCCAGTGGGTAGAGCTTAGATCAGCTGACTTGTTGACCTAACACTGGTGGATCAACACTGTCAAATTACTCTAACACTGAAGACCATTTCAATCAGAACAGTGTTAAAATTACACTTTGGGAATTAAAATAAACTCTGAAATGTTTAACCCTGAGCTATCAACATTCCAGTTTTTGCTGTGTCCAACAGCTGTTTGGGAAGTGATGTATTATCCTTCTCTTCTGTGCTAATGTGTGGTCAACAAAGGTGGAAAAAGTACAAGTATAGTATTAAAGTAAATGCATGGTTACTTTAGTTAAAATGTACATAAGTAGAGGTAACAGTAAAAGGTTGTCAAAAATTACAAGTACCCAAAGAAACAACTGAACAACAACAGCAACCATTGTTTTTTTTTAGCTACCAATACCTTTCTGAGATGTTTAAGTCAAAGCAAAATGGTCAGGCTGCTTGTTTCTAATACAGTTGGTTAATGTGGTTGGTTTAAAAAAGCTGTAAAGACATTTGGCACATATGTGCACATTATGTTAGTAAAGATGAAGGTTTATTTAACGGTCCTTGAAAAAAATGTTCTCACAAAAGATTTGATACCTAACACTAAAGAGTAAAAGTACACTGCCTTCCAAACTTTGTAGAGGGAAAAATGTACTGTTTGCTAGCTATTATTGTTGCTTCGGTTAACGGTCCTTTTAGAAATGATTTAGCTGACATTTTAACTGATGCTACTTAAAAAATACATGTTTGGTTAAAGTATTAGCTTATTTCTGCACAATACTTACCTTGTCCCAACAATACTTGTAACAGAAACAAGGGGAGGATTTCTCAATATGATGAATTTACTTTCGAAGACGGTTAACTTTGACCGCTAGCCGTGAACTCGCTAGCCAAACCTTCTACCATTAACCGTTTGAAAACACAGGTCTAAATCCGTTTTATGGTGTATTATCAATTTTCATGATAAGGATTAGCAACAAGCAAAAGTTACCTTTCAACAAGAATTTTTTTTTCAATTATGAAGAATTGAAATTCAGCAACGGTTAGCATTTTCTTGCTAGTTAGCTAGGCAATGCCCAACAGGTCCTTGATAGCATAGACTATCCGATGATTAGGTTTCAGCATTTTCACAATTCTGCTAATTTGTTTAATGCTATTATCTTTTGTCTTATTATCATTAAATCGTTATAGATAGGGGATATTTATTAACAGTTTACATCCAAGACTACAGCATTATGCAAAGCTGTTAGCATTGCTCTGGTAAACAATCTCTTGTTAGCTTTGATTTAGCAAAAGTATCAACCGAGAATCCTTTTTTTTTGTATTATCTAAGTTTTGGTTTAAATTAGTGCTTGATAACACAGATTTCATGGTTACATTTATTTGTGTGAGAATACATATCCAATGGTTATTTTATATTGAAATATCATTTATCATTATAATTATTATTATTTCAATGAATATACTATAAGCTCTTGTGGTTAAGAGAACACCTTTACTGCCATATTTGAAATGTAATTTGTAAATATTGTCAGCAGAAACATGACAGAAATATGATTCATGATGTTTATATTTACTTTTACAAGTCTAGTACCAACTGCTACTCTCAAAATGTATTTGTGACCCAGTTATCATGTCAGATGAGGCCAAATAAAACTTAAAAAAAAAAGAAAAAGAGAGCCTGTCAGTAACTAGAGCCTGATATAAAATATAAAAGGCACACGGAGTACATTTTTATGGAGCAAGCACGCCATCTGCTGTTTCAGGACCACAAGGAGCACTTCTTTTAACTCTGTTGAGTCGAAGTGATGTGTGAGTGTTTGTCTTCTTTTTATTCCACAATAAAAAAAACCCATTAAAAAAACTATAGATACTGGATTTTCTCATACTTTGTCTACAAACTAGCTCCTTTAATCCTGACAGCTCATAACATTTAGGAAAACAAAGAAACACTCTAACAGTACAGATTTAGCAAACATTTAACTGAGAGTATTACCTCAAAAATACATTTACCTTAAAATAGTAGTTTTAATAGTTATTAGTCTGTTTTTTGTTTTAACCAGAAACTATGGATTAATGACCTAAATACTTCCATGATCCCAGTAAGTGGCAATGACCCTGATCTGACCTGTAGATATCACCATTATAAAATCCTATAAAAAGCTTTACTTACCTCAACCAAGGCTGTAAAATGATTTAAAGGAGCAAAAAGAGTTTATTCTTTTTCTTTATAAGAAATATCTGTATAAATTATATTTATATACAGTGGATTCAGAAAGTATTGAGCCCTCCCTTACTCTTTTCAGTTTTATATTGCAGATGCTACAGAAAAAAAAAATCTCATTTATCTACATTCAATACCTCATCATGAAAAAGTAAAAACATATTTTGCACATGTTTAAACAAATAAAAACCTCACATATCACGTAAAGATAAGTATTCAGACTCTTTGCAAAAAAAAAAAAAAAAAGAAGAAATTTAGCTCAGGTTCCTCCCATTTCTCTTGATCGTTGCTGACATGTCTCTGGATTTCTTTGTATATCATCAGGGGCATGGGAAAATAATCTGTTGAAAAATAACAGTCCACACACCTTAAGGACAGAGTAAGGGGCAGATATGGCGAGTAAGCACAGCCTCTGGCACAATCCAGGGTAAGCTTCTGATCATACTGAGGATGCCCCAAGGGCCCAAGAACCACTGGCAGTCTGTTGGCGTAGTGCCAGGGTTTAAAGGGCCTGGACAAAAGAGATGCTGCTTGACCTTGGCAGTGTTCCACAAAAGTTTCTCAAAATCTGCTTTTGCTCTAAAGAAAAACAAAGGCAATTGGGCTGAATAATCAATGCACATACTATAAACCCATTAATCTATTAACCAAACAGTGACCTCCATAGTTTGGCTTCAAAATGCCTCTTTAAAAGGTCAATGTGTGTCATCATCAAGAATACGTCCATGTCGAATACAATCAGGATTTAGGGCAGAATAATGAACATTAGTTTGACAAAAAATATCTCTGGATTGAAGACAGTTTCATGGACAAATGTTGTAGTAAGAAAACTGATAAATTACACAATTTGCTGTATGTAGCTGTAGTGAATTGCATTCATGCTATCAGAGTAAACCAATTCTAAATTAAACACTGATTTATCTCTTTTACCGGCTCTGTGCTCTGACTCAGACACTTTCACCTCTTGTCCCTGCCCTTTGACTTTAGTCTGTCTCTAGATAAGCGAGTAGACGGCAGCAAGGTCAGTTCCTGGTGACCAAACATGCACGCTATTTCCTAATCAACAGAATGGAGCCGACTAAGTTGACTAAGCTATTAATGGGATTACCGGGCTTTTTATAGATTAAGGGAGGGGAGGGCTGCTGCAGAGTGAGCTAAACTTACCAGCAGATATCCAGTACAAGCGTCCCCACAGCCTGCTTCATGCTACACTTTCAGGTCGATACTGAATTTAAGGCCGACAAAAAATGACACTTCATTATTATTCAATTTGAAAATGGCCATGCACAAAACACTATATCTTACACTGTTTTCTGTGCATGAAACCTAAAAATACCCTTATGTTCTGTGCCACAGAACTCAACTTTTGACAAAAAATTGCTAAAAAGCATGTCAATGAGGCACATCATATAAACACACTAGTTTTTTGACTCAGATGGACTTATATTTCATCACTGCTTTACCCAGTGTGAATTTATCCACTTTATAAAATTAACCCTGACTAAAAATACCAATTCTATAGAAGCCATAAGAGGTCATGTACTCATACATTTATTTTACTTTTTTTGACAAGTAAATTTTAATCGTTAGTGTAAGATCCCAACTTATTTATCTCATTATCTCAGGATGCCAGTTATTGTTTTTCCTGTGAAAACAAGCACATTTTAGTCATCTTTAGATATCAAGAATAACACTTATCTGGGAAAAATCAGCTTTGTTATCTCGAGATATAAATAATTGTGGTCTTGGGGAAAACAACCAGATAACTCAACTATGGTATCAAAAAGCCTGAGACAGGTTAACTGGCTTCTTTTAGCTAAAGGCTGGTGTGTGAACAACTGCTGTAAAGTCATACTTCCTTTGAAAGAACTGCAGCATGCTGCCCTGGTTACACAGTACTGAAAGCATGTGACTGAGGCACTCTGATGAATGGGGAAACACATTATCCCCATTGAAAGTTATAGGTTGTTTGCAATTACATGATCCCGAATGCCTAATGGGGGTAGAAGGTAGGGGGACAGCCATCAGGAATGTTAGTACTTTACAGCTCTAAATGGACCTGTACGCTGCAATTTCATCAGAAAATTGTACATAAATTGAGTATGATCACCCCACTTTACTAAAAAGTAATTTTTTTTCAACAATTCAATTGATCAATATAACAAATGACTCACACCTGCAGACCTCCTAGCGTCTAGAGGAGTCTTGTCCTGAGCTAAGGAGCTAGCTGAGCATCTTTAACATATAGAGAAATCCTCATTTTTCACAAACATGCATATAATTAATACACTATCAACTGAATAAACCTTGAGGGGTAAGCAACCCAGAAATAATGTCTATTTTATGAAATGGCTCTTTAATGTGAGCCACAGTAGATAGCTTCTGTTTGAGTGCCAGTTTCTTTTCCTCCATCCTTTGTCGTTATTTAATCCACATTTAAAAAGACAAACTGGAGAGCCGTTTGGGAGCTAAACAACCAGCTCCACTGAGCTGAACCAAATGATCCAGGATCTCGTAAAAAAGATGGATATCCCGTCACAACGAGCGAGACTGGGTGGATATCAGCTGAGGAAACATGGGCAGGATCAAGGTTTGATGTGCTAATCCATGGTGAAACTGTACTGAACCAAACCGGACTGCTTTGTGGAAACGGAGTGTACATGAATAAGGTGCAACAATGCTCATCCAGGTTTTCTTGATTTCTGCCTGGTGCCATTTCTCTGTAAGTTATTTCTGAACTTTGTTGTTGCCTGAATTCTTCATTACTTCCAGGAAACAGAAGTAACTAGAGAATTTGAAAGATTTTGTTTTCACATGTTGAACATGGCATAGTTGTAAACAGCTCAAAACATGGCCCCTTTGGTAGCATTTGTTTATGCAGAAATAACAGCTTCCCCCTCATCTTCAGATGACATGACTACTGCTGAATGACATCACCTACAAAGAACCTATACTATTGAATCTCTGAAACCACTATTTTAAGGTGCAAAAGTTACAAATTTTTGTTTTTTTATATTGAAAGCATAAAAATGCTTTAATATTCACGCTCAAGAGTGTTGTTTACAAAACTGCAACAACAAAAAACAGACAAAATGCTATAAAATCCCCCTTTTTTATTTGGTTGTATTTCATTATAACTCATTTACATATCGTCCACAGAACCACGACAGTAAGCGACAAACCACCCTGCAATAAAAAACTCATCTTCATTGACATCATTAAATGAGCTCTGATCTTTCAAAAACTTAAACTCCCCAACCAATTTTGGTGGATTGTTTCACTGTTTGCATGAGTACAGGGAGAGCCAACATAAAATGAATAACCCACCTGTCCTCCAAAGTATGAGCTAAGTGTTTTTAGCATAAATTAGCAAGTCGTTTCTATCAATAAACTGTGCTAAAAGGTTAGCATGGACAAATGCATGGATTTAGAGTTGGAGCTAATCTTTTAAAACCCAAATTAACAATGTCTAAAAATATTCAATGTAATAATCAGTATTTATATGTAACAAATTAGAAAAATAAAAATTAACAAGCACTGTTAAAACAGAAATAAATGCATAAAACATGTCCATAAAACAATTAAGATGTTATTTAGCTGTTATTAATTATTTACAGTTAAAAAAAATAATAAATAACCTATCTTCTTTGAGTGCTTCATGGCCTTGTCACTTTCACAATTAAGTGTTGTATTTTAAGAAGATATGAACAGAAATCAGATAATAAATGTCCTTATAAACACTAGAAATGATGGGCTGGGCTTTTGTTGGACTAAAATGATGACCATAACGTTTGCAGAAAGTTCTTCAAGCAGACACAGATTACAAAAACATAAAGCTATATAAATCATGACAATGTTTAAAGAGTGACTAAACCCCAAGCCTCCTTTTTTAGCTGAAAATAAACATATATGCCTATTTAGAAGCTCTGTTCATCAATATTTGAGCGCAAAGTATTCAAATTCTACATTACATGTTAGAAAATATGCATAGTGACTGCCCTCTACAGGTTGAAACTCGCTACTGCAACTGAATTTTTCTATTGGCTGATCTGGAGGCAGGTTACAAATGTGGTGCCAAACAACAGCCGATAATTGAAATCCACAGGTTACAGTGGGCTCCACCAATAAGACATGTATGTGACACTCTACGATTGTGGGTAGTGTAGTTCTTATCCACAAAAACTGCATATAAAGCATGATTTTCTCAAAATAAAGATAACTTACAAGCTTGTGTCTTCTGCAAGCGTACCATCTTTTCCCAATTTAAAGCCTCTGTCTCATAAAAGACTTTTACAATTAACAGGTGACATCAAGAGTCCTTGGGTAACTGCGGGCCATGCTAGTCAAAGATGTTGCATTGACACTCTAAGGTTAAATAAATGTGAGCTTTTGTCTTCTACAGCAATGGTTCTCATCTTTTCAAGTCACTACTCGGGATGCTATACAGTTATGGATCTTGACAACACCATTAAAAGTGCACTTTTTCAGCAGCTCTGGTTTCCGGGAGTAAAATCTGCTATTTAAATCCCCAATAGCCGTTTTGTAACTTCCTTATTGGGGTTGAAGACCCCAAACACAATGAATGATCCATTTTAATGTAAAAAAGACCCTCTTGTAAAGGCTTAACCCCCTTAAACTTCCCCTTTAAATAACGGCACGGCAAGCAGCCTACTAAGTTATTAAGAGAGCTGACAGGGTGATGGCTCAGTTGGTAGAGCGGGCGCCCAAATGCTGAGGCTATAGTCCTCAACACACTGGTCACAGGGCCGATTCCTGGTCTTGTGCATGTCTTCTCCCACTCTCTCCCCCCATGTTTCCCGTGTCCCTTCAGCTGTACCATCCGATAAAGGCAAAACACCTAGAGACATGCAGGAGTCTGCAACCTGCAAGAGCCATCATGCATGCAAACAGCATCCTAACAGCCCTATAAGACAAGTAATGCCACTAGAACAGGTGCTGTAGTGTAAAAACATTGGTTCTTGTTCTGCAGGAGGACATACCATCGTTTCACACTCAGGTAGCTTGTTGTGAAGCTACCTTTGATGGTTATGGAATTATGGCAAATAGTCAAATCTCCAAAAGAGATTGTGTCTCTTTTGGAAACTGTGTCTGATGGTGATGGCATGAAGGAGTGAATAAAATTCCAGCATGGATGCACCTCAGCTGAAACTCAGGTTTAGTTACTTTAACTGTGCAGGGTTATGAATATTTTGTATGTAAAAAAAAAAAAGGATCATGTAAATGTTTGTCCGCATTACATCTCCAGGCATTAGAGAGTTATGTAAGCCGTAAGGAAATGTATACTTGGTTTTCAACAGTGCATTCAAAGCCTCAGCTTGACCAATTAAAAGAAGTTATGCCCTTTCAGCTCAACACTGACCATGAACAGCTCTGCTTTGTTAGGTCAGTGCTCTTTAACTTGACCTAGAGTCAACACAATAATGTCAAACACAAGTGTTATAACCTTCAGTGAAAGGAAAGAGGGAGTTATAAAAAGCAAAATGTGTGTTTTGATTTAGACCAAAGTGTATGAACCTCTTAATAAATCATCAAACAAGACCCCTGGTGGTTACTATGAGGTTCTGTGAGACCAAAAACCTTGATCTAGATTCACTAAGATTCGCACATTGGGAAAGCATGATCAGAAAACAAAAGAAACCTCGCAAACAATGAACGTTTCCACCAAGTAAAAGTGAAGAGTAAAACTTTTTAAGAATGAAGCTCCTGCTCACCAGTCATGGTCATGAATCTGCATGAAATTATTTTTCATAAGTCAAACAAAACATCCACAAATACTCTTTCACATATCTTGAGACTTTAAATAGTTGCATCATGAGTTTGCTGCTCTGCCACTGCTGCAGTAATTTTTCAAGGCACGTCACTGTCACCATCACATCACAAAGCTTGTATTTTTTATTTTTTTTTTTCAAATAACTAGAACTCAAGAAAGAGAAGGACATTTAAGATGAAAAGAGACAGATTTAATGAATTAAGCTAAAATGAAAGTGCCTGAAATTTTCAGTAGAGGTTAACTGCGTGGTAGGAGCCATTTTTGAGGGCTGAAAGTGAACAAACTTTACATTTAGAAAAGGACACACAAGCCACCGAGATGCAAAAAATTAGAAATATGACAGCAGAATAAGAGCCTGTGACCATTGATGGTGCTTTTAGATCTGGGGTGCCAGTCACCTCAAATCAAGAGTGCTTCTCACCAGTGGCTAATTGTTGACTTCTGCTTCCATCAGTTGTATCTGTGTTTAAAAGAGCACTATATGCTTAGTATTTTCATTTGTTCAAGGAAAAAAATGACAAGAAAATGTAAAGAATTCCTGTCCTGGCATTAGCTGCAGCTCTAGACCTGGAAATTCACTCCTTGTAAAGGCAAGTCAAGCTTAGCTGGGAACGCAATGCAAAAAAAAATCACACTGATTTTGAATTTGCTGTGTACATACTTTGCCTCCATGAACTTTTAGTATTCTTGTGATCTTGCATCTACAGCTGCTCTGCTGCACCCAATGGATGAGGGCACACTCCCCATCGGAGAAAAAGCAGATGGAGCAAGTGGGAATATGGGGCTAATGTGTACAAGGCCTTAGCCTCTCTGCTGCCATTGTTGTTTATAAAACTGATAACATCAGTCCCATCCTTTCTTGACTGTAATCATTCAGTGAGAAAAGAAACATTGATGACTGCAGTGCTGTAAAAAAACAGTTCAAAAATCATCTTTCAACTGAGAGCACCCTGAGCTTAGTCCGAAAAAAACTAGGCATTTGTGTTTTGTTGAAAATGCGCATTGCAGCAAAAACAGCCAAATGGACCAAGACAGTCTGTCTGCAGACCATCCATCTCTAAAGGCCACTCTCACAGACAGTTCATCTGAGACGGCATACATCTCAGGATGGAAATACATGATTAAACTTTCAAAATAACTAAATAAATAAACTCGGATTACACTTCTATTTAGGGTCAGGGTATGAGAAAAGGTAACAGTAAAAATTAAAAGTAAAAAAAAAAGTGATCTGAAAAGCCCATTTTCAAGTCTTTTTAGAAGAGCAAACAGTCTGCTTACAGAAATAAAAGCTCATCCTCCATGAAAACATTCTAATGCAGCAAGTGTAGCTTACATAGCTTCATTGTCTGCAAAGCTAAGTAGATAACAATGCTACATAGCAAATGTAGCTGATGCACCAAAGGCCTAACTCACAAAGCAGCTATGAAAGCTATCTGTATAACTGAGTTAACTTAAACTACATTTTCTAAAGCCAAAGGTTGCTAAGGCTAACTTAGCTATAGATAAAGGTGCTCTATGGCTAACATGGCTACACAGCCAACATAGCTAAAGCTAAACTCACAAAGCAGCTATGTAAGCTACATATCTACATCATCTGCATATCATATTAGCTACACTTGCTAAAGCTCAAGGTTGTTAAAGATAACTTTAGATAAAGGTGCTCTACAGCTAACACAGCTAACATAGATAACGTAGCTAAAGCTAAGCCCAGAGAGCAGCTGTGTAGGTTATGCAGGTACATAGCTACACAGCCAACTACATAGCCAACATAGCTAAAGTAAAGCTCACAAAGGAGCTATGTAAGCTACATATCTACGTTATCTGCATAACTAAGTTAACTTCAGCTACATTTGCTAAAGCTCAAGCTTCCTAAAGATAACTTAACTACAGATAAAGGAGCTCCGTAGCTAACATGGCTACACAGCCAACATAGCTAAGGCTAAACTCACAAAGCAGCTATGAAAGCTACATATCTACATCATATGCATATCATATTAGCTACACTTGCTAAAGCTCAAGGTTGCTAAAGATAACTTTAGATAAAGGTGCTATATAGCTAACACAGCTAACATAGATAAAGTTAAGCCCACAAAGCAGCTGTGTAAGTGGTGCAGGTACGTCTTCTACGTCTTTGTCATGAATGTAACTGCCAGAACTGAATAATGTTGAATTATAAAAAAATAAAAAATCTAAAAGACTTCCTTTCTGTGATATAGAGTCTCAGATGAATGGTCTGTGAGAGTGGTGATCACAGATGTACGGTCTTCAGCCAGACCTTTCTCCAGTGGACACAGGCCCTAACAAAGGGACTGGCATGAAGCTTTTTTTCTAGGACCAGACATCAAATAGATAAATCCTTAAGCACTCCATGCATATTTTATGAAAAACTTCAATGATATAAGTGTGACTTTCAGATCAAGAAAATGGATTTTTAGAGGCTTTACGCCTCGATTAGAGCGATTATAAGTTGGCTGGCTACATACAGCTGTTGCCTTTGGTCTAACTGAAACACTGACTGCAACACAAGAAGGAAACTCAAATAATTTAGACCAACAAAATGTGATTTAATTAAAATATATTCTAGTAAACACTTAAATGCTTCTGTTGCTCACTTTCAGTCAACAGATAATCGAGGGGGTATTTCTTTAGCAAAGGGTGGCACATGACATATGGGCTGGTTTAATCTGTCTGTATATACTGTTAATGTGTGTAACCAGAGTCTGCTTGGTCACTGAGGTTATGTGAGGCAGGTTTAGGTCTATCACACGTTGTAGTGTAATTGCAGTGCTGTACAGAAGGGGGCATGCTACTGGGGAAAAAATGCATGCAGGGGGGGTTAGCCTCGACTTTACAGCTCTGGGTTTTGGCTCAGACATTGAAAGTCACAATGTTTGTGTAAGAAGTCACTACTGCTGCATATGCCACATCTTTGCTCGCTCTTCTTTGCATTAGTGTCCGTATTAAATGTAGTGTTGTCCAAGTTTAAATGCTAAGAGACGCTACAGTTTGTCCTCCATGAAAGGCTATTTCTCAGATTATTCTTCTCCAAATGACTTGGCAGCAAGAGCTCATGTAAAGTCTATGGGTTGATGTTTAGCAGACACTGAGAAGGAGGGAGCGGAGGAAAAAAGGTCCACAACACTCAGGTAGTCGTGCTGCTGGCGTCTTTTCTTACTTTCGTAATCCAATTCCACTCTCTGGTTGTTAGTTTTTCTTCTTTTTTGAGGGATAAACATAAAAAAGAAAAAA
Source organism: Cheilinus undulatus (assembly GCF_018320785.1). Taxonomy (NCBI): domain Eukaryota; kingdom Metazoa; phylum Chordata; class Actinopteri; order Labriformes; family Labridae; genus Cheilinus; species Cheilinus undulatus. The sequence goes on along the minus strand of NC_054878.1, from coordinate 41,793,687 downwards.
TGCTCCTGTTGGTGACAAGCAGAAAGAAGAAACAGTTCCAGTCCTCATCTGGATCGGGTTTAAACAGAGGACAAGCTTTCCTTGATGTCTTTCGCCCTCATATCTTTTCTTTTTGCCATCATCCTGCCAAGTGTCACATCCCCGTTGTTTGTAATGGATGACAGGAACAGATTAATGAGGTCAGTATGGGCACGCTGCCATGCGAACTGTTGAAAAATCACATCCAGCCGAGGCGAGGCGAGGCTAAAGTACATGGCAAGCTTGGAGAAGAGAGGATGGCTTTTAAACAGATTTTCTAAATTTATCTCCAGGAATTCCCCTCAATTCATTGAGCTCCATGGAGAGAGAATAAGAGCCTCCAGAGTGCCCACCTTACAGGTGTAATCCAGAGGTATGGTCAGGTCATGAGGGGTCAGGATTGAGGTTCTGGCCCAGGGTGGCTGGTGGTTGTGGGCTGGTTGATCTCTGTGTCGCTGGCAGCAGTCGAATGTGGCTGGATCATAACAGGAGCATGACAGGCTAATGAGAAAGAGAGGTAAAGTGAGTTTAAACAGATACTGTAATCACTAATTAGCCCAGTAGCACATAATATAATAATAATAAACTTTATTTGTATAGCACCTTTAAAAACAGAGGTTTACAAAGTGCTCTGACAACAAGCAGAATCACAGTTACAAAGCAAAACACAACAGCAAAAGCATCACAAGAAAGAGAAAACCCCAACAACAGAAGAACCCATGAAAAACTCAGCCAGCAATGTAACTCCAGCATCATAAAAACTAGCAGAACATTTTAAAGATAAAATGGTGTCAGCTTATAGAGACATCATAAAAACCCAGATATGAAAAGATTCTGTCATAAAAATGAAGACCACGAATAAAAATAAAAAATAAAAACCCAGAATGACCGAGACCAATCCAGGCAACACAGGAACCAACTACATGAAAGAGACCTAAGGACCAGAAATGTAAAAGCATTTAAAACATTAGGAAGAGACGGAAAGGAATATAACTAAAAATGGTAAGAATGAGAATTAAAACAATTAAAATGTGTAGAGATTAATAAGTCAGCATAAGAAAATTAAAATTCTAGACAGTAAAAGATATTAATGATAATCATGATAATGATAATAGTCTGGTAAACCGACATAGCAGCAAGAAGAAGACACAATAAAGGCAGGGGGGCCCTAAAAAGCAAGTAAGAGAGGTGGAGATATTGCATAAGAATCAATAAGATTAAAATACAAAGTTGCGAAGAGCAGATATAGAGGTTTTAAGGTTAAAATTTGACAGTAAAGTAGAAGAACTAGAGAAAAAGAAGAACATATCATATGATGAGTAAAGATGTAACTACATTCACCCTCAACTGTCACAGTTTAGATGTCTTACAACTAATACATCTGAAGGTTCATTTAAGCTCAGCTTTCATTATGCATATGGACAGGGGCGTAGCTAGGGATTTTGGGCCTCCAGAAAGAATATTACACAGTCCCCCTCTTAACTGGATAGCCAAGCAACAAATGTTGCATCATTTTACACAAATAAATATGCATTTTAATGTATTTCTGAAGCATCATTTTCCCATTTATGAGCAATATTTTTACTATGGTTAAACTGAATTTACTTGCATTATTTTGGCAGCAATGAACTATACCATTTGGATATTTTTAAGGGAGGAGCACAGGCCACCCAGTATTTATTTTACTCTATTTGATACACCTTTCATTTTTTTGACCCATTCATTTTGTTGCTTTTGATTCAACAATGAAACGAATTACGAAGAAAAAATAGATAAAAACACATCTTTCATTGCAGGCTCCTCAAGGGCCCCTCCCTACTGTGGGCCCGGGTAATCAGTAGCTTTTTTCCCCCCTGTGCTACGCCCATGCATACGGATGTTAAAATAAGCTTCTGCTTGTATTCTGTAATCATTGGTCATTGTTGAGAAATGTAGCCAGGAATTCAAGCAAAGCAGAAAGACTTTTTTGGGAGAAGAGTGTGCATGATGGTTGGAAACAATAAACATATACACTTTAAATGATGATGCTAGATTGCCTAGGTGCACAGACCGACAACTACAACAGAAGAACTCGTCCGAAACCGGACGAGGATTGAACATCAGTTGGATAGCAACCATGTGAGACAGTGCTCTCTAATGCCTTGGTTCTCAACTGATGGGTCACAGAACCATTATCAGTGGGTCGGGATGTGTACCTGAAAAAAATGCTGGCAAATAATCCAAGATGTGCTTTTATTCTGATGATATGTCTCCATCTCATTATTCTGTCACAAGTTCAAACTGCCCCATTTTTCATTAAAAGCATGATTGAAAAATCTAAGAACTTTGAGTCCCGCTTTGCTATTAAGAAGGCAAAGTGGGTTCTAATGCTAGACCATGCTAGTGGTTGCATTTACTCTAAGTCAAACACAATCTAAAAGATGCACGTGAATGTTATTGGTAGTGGTGGTTGTGTTGGTTAAAAGTCAGATTTTATTTTAATTTATAAAGGAGCATAAATGAGCTCTGATTGGAGAAGAAAGACAATTACACATGGAAGAATCCACATCCCAATTCAGGTGCCTGTAACGCTCGTTTACGGTATGTTTGCTAACCTCTATTAAAAGGGAAATTTTGGTAATTTTGGCACAAATACAAGTCTGTGGTCCTTTAGCAGCATACAGAATTAGTGACTGAGCATGAGTAACAGATGGGGCAGACCTCTGACAGCTATATAACTGTGGCCACAAAACTGAGGTATGAACCAAACTGTGACCTCTGAACTCTTTTACACCGAATAACAACTCACATTGAGGTTCTTCTGTCTGTTTGATACTTTATCCTCCATTTGAATGTAAAAATGATAAACTCCATACAAACCTGCTTCTGTTAGTCGCGGCTCATCCACACCATCACCTTCCTGTGGGAGGAAACAAAGCTCTGATTACTTAAAGGTTATATAAAATTAAAAACATATTTTCCCTGGTATCTGAACCCACTTAAAACCCACCAAACAGCTAGTATCAAGGTGGGGTATCAGCAGGCTTCTTAAAATAATTGCAAAAGCATTTTGATAGAAAGTGTCAGAAATCAAATTCAAACATGTTTAAACAGAGCAACTCATCATAAAAAGGTTTCAAAAGAAAAAAGAAATTGAATTGGAACTGATTATTAATAGCAAGAAACATAATGAAAACCGGTTTGAAAAACATGCATGATATAAATCCATTAGACAACACTAATGTTCCTACAACCAAAACTGCTGTAATTTAAGAGAAAACGCTTAAGAATTTCATCATCATTCAGCCATGCTTCTCCTTCCACAGTAATTTAAACAGACACTTCAGTCATGTTACACAGACAACGAGCACACAAACATGAAAATAGCATGCAGGTACAAGGCAACTTGAATTACACGAAGAATGAAGTTAATATGCAGCGATCTTAAAGCACAGGTGATTTGTTATGGAAGAGAGGAGCAGCAGTGATAAGGCACAAACAGCTGACAGAACAGGGCAGCACAGAGATGAAGACAGCCTCACATACAAGACGGCAACGAACGGATGGTGTGATAACAGAAATCAGGCGAGGCGGCTCTTACGAGTCATTTCGACTCCGGTAAGGTCTCTCCGGGGTTTTCTTCCCCCGCTGCACTGGCTGAGGTCGGCAACTGGGGCTCAGGTGGAGGCATAGGCATGGGCAGGGGGATGGGCTGATTCTGGCCCTTTGGGCTTTCAGGATCTGGATTAGATGTAGGCTGGCCTATGATTACTGTGTAACCTGTGGGATTGGAGCATGAACACACGAAGCCTGCCTTGTGAGAGGTATGCATGTTAAATGCCCTGGTTAACTTAAAGCACTTGGCTAGTTGTAGTTTTATCTTCAACTGATTTTACTACTGAAGTTGTTCCAGTAGACATGAAGTTAGTCAAGCTGCTGTGGCGTTTGTAGATTAAAATCCAGAAAATAAAACCTTCAGTATTGGCCCCCATCATAACTAACCACCTTTTTACGCCGGCTTCTATGGACATAGCATTCCGCGCCTGGCATGGGAATGGAATACAGTTTATCAAAGACCTTTATATAGACGGAGTGTTTGCATCCTTTGACCATCTTTAACAAAATATAAACTACAGTGTACTGATTTTTTTAGATTTTTGAAATTGCGGGCGTTTGTTAAAGATCAATACAGCTCTTTCTCTAATAAACCTTTACCAACCCCAATTGTTATCTCTTATCCCTGATAAGAATGGACTAATCTAACAGATTTATGAAAATATTTCTAGCATGAGCACTTAATCCTCAGATATACTCAAAACACACTGGGAACAGGATTTGGGTGTTTCATTTACAAATGAAACCTGGAATGCAGTTCTCAGACAAATACATTCCTCATCCCCCTGCAGCAGACATGGGCTCATACAATTTAAATCTAGTTCACCGTCTCCACTTCCCAAAAGCCGAATTGGCTAAAATTTACCCAAATCTCGATCCAACCTGTGATAAATGTAAATCAGCTCCAGCAAATGTAATTTATTTGTTTCGGCAATGCTTTTAAATCCTTGAGTAAGGCCTACAATATTAAAGTTGTACCAGATCCTCTGACAGCCATTTTTAGTGTAAAACCAGAAAAGGCTACGTGGTCAGGAGGTTTTCACAACGTTGTTGCCTTTACATGTTTGCTAGCCCGTCATCTTATACAATTTCACTGGAAGGATTCAAAGCCTCCTTCCCATGCTAGATGGATGAAGGATGTCATATTCCACCTAAAGCTAAAAAAAAAACAAATACACCATAAGGAGGAAAAAGGAAGAGTTCAGAAGAATTTGGTTTCCAAATTCCAAATTCTTGGAAAGGCTGAGCCTTTCTAAGGTACACAAAGCTTGGCTCCACAGAAAAAGGTTGGGAACTACTGGTATGTAAGACCGGTGTTTTTGTTGACAAAATAGGTATCAAAGTGTGTCTTAGGTCTAGTCCATACGTAGGCGAGGTTTTCTGTACGTTTTGGCCTGTCATACACTCCAACAAGAGTTTTAACTCTCTTAAAATGCACTCCTTCCAGGGTGACGTGATGCTATACATCCTTTTCTCTGTTAGATGTAACTGGCAAACATTGTTATCACTTTCGTTTTCATGGCATCTGCAGACATAACCCAAATTGTGCTGGTGTTAACGCTGCTAACTGCAGTTTTGTACGCTAACACACACCCACAGTTGCTCTCCCACTTTGTTGATGAACAGATACGTCTGAATGGACCATGGAGCTCATTTGCTGTTTCATCCAGCACTCCAAAGACACAACCTAAACTTACCCACAATTTAGGGTGTACTCACACTAGGCCATGTGTACCACGCCTGGGCCCGTGTCAGCCTAAAGTCTGGTATGTTTGGCCAGTCTGAGTGCAATCGTTCCGTGCTTTGGCGCGGCACGCTTCACCGCCCCGGCACAGATGGACGAGGTGGGACTAGGCACAGCACGGATACAAATGAAGGAGCACAAGCACGGGCATGTGACGTAGTGTGAAGTAACAACAAGAGGACCTGCCTCAGGGAGCCACCCAGGCAGCAGCTGCATGCTAGAGACAGCAGGATCCCAGTCCAGTCCACATTTCTGACCAGTTTCTGGCAAAATCAGGCTTTAATGACTGAGAGGATTTTTGGTTTGTAAAATAAAGCTTCTTCCCTTGTTTTAGTCACAAACAGCAGCTCACAGGATAACAAACACCTTTCATCCTGCGTGCATAAAGGAGAGTGCCAAATACACAGACAAGTGTGTGCTGGGGTTAATCACACGGCTGATTTAAAAATTATAATGCCAAACTATCATCCACTGAAATAACTTACCTCTAATTCTATTTTATGTCACCAAGAAGTGAAAGTAGGATCTTGATCGCTGATGTTTGAACAGAGCATCATTTATTAATCCTGAGGCGTTTTCACTTCCAGCTCTCATCAGATGGTTAAAATTGCTCTTGTCACGGTAAAAAAAACTTTTAACTGAACATTTAATCCTGCTCTTGACACATGATAGCTTGTTTGGTGGATCAGGTATCCAGGATTACACTGAGAAAAGGCACAGTTCATGGTGCATAAAGTAATGCCAAGGGGATCCAGATAGTATAAGGACACACAGAGGAATGACTGTAGGGGCTCATACGAGTTAGAAAGTCCGGGTTTCATTCAGCAGAAGTGCTTGGAACTCTGAGCAGGCTCCAGATTATATGCTGTGAGCAATAACTCTCCGCTATGAACCGCTTTTTCTCTCTCTCTCCTCACTAGGCTCTGTATAGTTATTGTAGCTTATTTCAGGTCAGGGGAAATAATTCTGGTGTCAGATCAGATATCGTATGAATCTGTAACTATTTTACAGCCTAAAAAATAACACTTATGCATACTGAGTCATCAAAGGTGGATGCTTCGTGTAATGACGTCGGCGTGTGACGTATCCGTGCCCAAGCCTGGATGCGTTGAGCAGTGTGAGTGCGGGCCAAAGGGGGGACAGGGGAGGGGGGTCAAATGGGCTTCAGCACGGTTAGAATACGGCACAGTACGGATGGCCTATTGTGAGTACACCCTTAACCACCAACACTGGCGGTTTTTGAAGGGACCTGTTTTGGGTTGGTGGGACAACTTTGAAGACATAATTAATGGCTAAGAAATGTTTACATGTCAAGGACATGTGTCTGTGAGTGAGCTGATGCCTGCACAGTGAAGGACAGCCTACTGCTGAGATGGCTGTTTTTGTGTTTTCATGTGGACAAAGATGTTTTTGAGAATGTAGAATAACAGAAGAGGAAACCTCAGTTTTCTAAATTGCCTACATGTAGACAAGGTTATACACCAATTTTGTGGTATTTTTCCTCTAAAATAAAATGTGTTGACAACTAGTTGGGTATATTGCTGGAGGCAGGGCCCATCTTAGTGCGAGATAAGTGTTGCAGGTGACATGTACAAAAAAACTGTATAGATGTGATAGTGGAGATTTACAAAGCAAAGAAGATTACATCCTCTTAGTTTAAGGCTGGAAATATTTATATCACCAGAGGAAAGCAGATTTACAACAACAAATCAATGTTTCTGTCACAAGAAAGTCATCAGGATATTGGAATAATAAACATAATATACTGAAACACCGTCTCACCTCCGTCCTGCTCTGCTTTGATTTGGGCCTCCAGGTCTTCAGGGTCGACGTACTGGTAATTTTCGTCATCATCTGGTGGTTTACATTTCCCACAGCAAAAACAACAGCAGCAGCAACAACAGCAGCAGGTGAACAATGTGCAGCACAGAACCATGCCCTGCAGGTGTTAATAGAGAAACAGGATTGATTTTTAAACAATTCACAGCCTGAAACAGAAAACTACAGGACTGATTTACACTATTAACGGTTCTATAAAAATCTACGAATCACATGCATGATGCAAATTCTTCTAAAATTTTGAAAAATAGTTGAGAATTTACGACAAAAATTAAAGTGTATGACTCATGGTTAGAATAGAATTATCCTACTGTAAGTCAGTTTTATCCTGTTGCAAGACATGTTAACCTCTTTGATGGACTTTTTTAAATTGATGATGTAAAAGTAAAAATTGTGCAGCTATAAACTAGTGTTTACTGTCAGTGGTTGAAGCCTGGGGTTCCCATTGTTAGAATTTCCAAATGTATTGATTTTAATGGGCTATTAAATTTCTTTCTAAAAATTTATGGTTAATGTCCATTGCTATGTTTCCAAGTTACTGTCATTCCAAAAGATTATCTTAAATTATCTATATTTTAAGCATAATTTCTATATAATGTTCGCTGAATCTGAATTGTTTAGGAAATTTTATGGGTGTCAGTGTTTGTGTAGTGATGTGAAGTTCTGAACAGTCAGTAGAATGGCCCTAGGAGACATTGGTGTTTCTCTCTTCTGCTCTCCATCTGTCTGTAACAAACAGTAACGTTAAAACATGTATGCAACTTAAAAGAGACTTAGTACATTAGGCAATTCTTAATGAAAACACAGAGGACTGATTGCAATTTTTGGGGCACAGATGGCCTAGTGGTTGCGCCCCATGTATGTTGGCTGCCCGGGTTCAAGTCTGGCTCCTTTCCAGCACGTCTCACCCCCACTCTCTCATCCCCATTTCAAACTCGCTCTACTGTACTCCTCTCAAAATAAAGGCATAAAAGTCCAAAAATATATATCTCTCATTTGGGCTGTCAAAAGGTCTAATTGTGATTAATTTCATAATACCTTCAGTTAATTGCAATTAATTGCACCCTTTTTAATTACATACTAAAATTCCACTATTTTGCATAAGAAACTGTTACTGTGTCATTTTGGATTTTCTGTTTTAAACTAAGGGAAATTGACTTACAGTTTGGATAGCCATGCTTTTATAGGTCGACTGAAGATAAATGCAGGGCTGTACGTTAACTTTTTTGCCCATAACGCTGGTGCTACAGAGGTTGACAATCTTGTAGCACAGAACAAAAACCTGTAGCACAATATATAATATGTTTTTACATCTCTATAACCAACATGTAACCAAAATATATGCTTAGTAAGTGAATGTACTTGAAAAAAACCCAAAACGGCCTAAATTACAACTCTTATTAATGTCTACCAAAGCAACCAGCCAATCACAGAGAAGAGGGACGCTGATGGTTCATCTCCACATTCAGACACAAAACAAGAGCAACCTGCTGGAAGCTGACTGACTTTATAGAAGTGTTGGTGCTTTAAGGTGATTACAGCAGTATGATTTGGAAATCAGACATTGAGATAGATCAGACAGAGGAGCCAATGAGCTCAGTTTGTGCTGCTATTTGCTGCTGGAATCCTTTTGTTTGTATTCATCTTTTTTTTTTTCTTTTTTTACTTTTGGCAGGTCCAACAGACAGCTGACGTCTTTTTTGTGTTCATCCTATTTACTTAAACTTTAGTGTGTTCGAGAGACTTAAGTATGTTTCTGTGTTCATCCTTAAACTGTGTTTCAAGGACTGAAGTGTTAGGTCTAAACTACATTTATATTAATATATATATATATATACATTTTTATATATTGGTATCGATATCAGCTAAATTTAATTTGTAAATATCCCCATATTGTATAAACCCCAATATTGTGCATCCCTAGTCAAACTAAGAAATATAGTAAAGTTTTAGGTTCTTATATGGGCCTTTTTTAATGGATTTCTTGCAGGCCAATTCAAAAGGACCAAGGGCTACAGTGGGCCCACAGGCCATGGTTTGGACACCCCTTATATATTAACTGATACTCAGAGTAAAGGAAAGTGTTCCTAACATTAGTAGAAATTAATTAAACACTGTTAGAGTTTGGTCCATATTGTAGTATCACACTGGGGTCTGATGTTTATAGAGCTAATGTAAATGAACAGACGCTCTTTTCTCTCTAACAGTGTAATCATAACATCAGTACTATTGGAGTTCAACGATAATTAAAAAAAAAACATCTCCAAGTCGCGTCTTTACCCTAACAATAAACACAAAGTTTATGCAGTGTGGGGCTGTACTGACCTTCTCCTCCGTGCTCCTGCTCTCTCCCTCTCTCTCCCTCTCTCTCTCTCTCTCTCCCTCATCTCTCCCTCATACACTGCTGTCTGTCTGCCGTGTTATATCGGACCTGTATGCCAAATTCAGACACGTATTAGCATGCTAACCAAACAACAGCAGCTACGATATTAGTGGAGGAAAAAAAAATGCATCGTTTTAAAAATTAATCTCTCATCAGAAGTCAGCGCAGACTGAGAACTCTGCCCTTTCACTGACAGCCAACACTGCAACCGTCAGCGCATAATTGGAAAGGATGAGGCTAACGGAGAAGTAAGCCAGTAGGCTACATGTTTTAACATTGTCTTGCCTATGTGCCTTAAAATAAAACTTGGGATTATAGCAGTGCTCCTCTTCAACATAATGACACCTGTACTGCGTCTGCCCTGAGCCTGCCCCGTCTGTAAGAGCTACAGCAGGCCACTCTCTCATCATTGCGGAGCATGGCCGCTCGCTCCAGATGCACAGGATTGCGCGTGACAAGAGGGAAAAACATTCCGCTTGAATCTAAAATGTACCAGAAATAAGAAATATATGGACTTGGCATGAATTTCAAATCTCAGATCAAAGTGGAGTGAAGTTTTTGGGGCAACAAGTCATACCTAAAGTCTTATCTGCGCATGTGGCATGCACACACCTCTCTCACTTTGTCATAGCACCTGTGCGATGAGGAGTGATAATCTTTTAGCAGGGACCAATTTTCTTGTAGCATTTGCGACATATATGTCGCACTGTACAGCCCTGAAATGAGTAGATAAGTGAACAGTAAAAGGGTAAATGTTTGATAACACAAGGTTCAGATGACTCTTGACGAGTCCACTGAGCTTCAAGTTTTCTTAAGTGAAATGCAACATTAAGGAGCAGTGGTGGACCATTTCACATCGCTGTGGCTGCAGGAAGATGCTGTAGGGGCTTAACCAAAGTTTGTTGAAAAGGACATTAGAACATGCGATTAATCATACTAAAAATATAAATTACTGTACAATTTAATATGATTAATCTTGACATCCCTAAAAAATCTATCTGTTGCCCCATGAATTAAATAGAGTTGCTGTTTCTCTGATGGAGTACGAAGTGGAGAGACACAAAGAGGGCAGAAAGTAGTGCCACTTTGGCAGCTATTAAAAAATCCTGCTCCTTCCTGCATGTTTTTGTGTAGGTGTCAAAGTGCTGCAAAGTATTTTAGAGCATCACCGCTGTGAAACAATCAGAAAAAAATAAACACCGTTCTACTCCGTCTTGTTTGTCACTTGTGGCGCTCTCTTTCTCTACTTGATCTCAATGTCAAACGTCCGCCGCTGTGTGCTCTCTCTCTCTGCTCGTAGCAGCTATTGGCTATGAGCATTTATGCTGTCATCTATGCTATCAAATGTAAAAATAATGAGGACTGCTAAAACCATGTGAAAAAGCAGAATATTTTTCAACACTCAGGGATTAAAAAAGGCAAATGTGCTCTGCTCAGTGCTTCTACTAGTTTGTACTGCTGGCGTGGTAAATATGCAGCACTTACATAAAAGAAATAAAAATAGATCCTGGTCTCAGTTTAATGCTTTGTTGTGACATGTTTAAATTTTTGATGAATCACATGGATATAAAAAAACGAGACTTTACAAATAAACCAACGTACTGCTACAGCCTCCTCTGTAATGACATTTAAAAAGGTGTCATACAACAAGCTAACACCGTTTCCTAGTATCATATATGCAGCTTCTAATCAGGAAAGAAGGTTAAGTCACTGAACTCAAAGTAAATCAAAGCACCCACCTTGAACCACCATTTTGACATGAGGAAGTAATATTTGACGCTCTCCTCTCCGAACTGCTCGGACACATAAAGGCCCATGGAGCCATATTCATCGTAGATCTTCCTTTTCGTCTCATCATTCAAAATAGAGTTTGCGTTGTTGATCTCCTTAAACTTCTCTGCTGCCTCTGGATTATCCGGGTTCTTATCCGGGTGGTACTTCAGCGCTAGTTTTCTGACAAGAGAGACGAGCACACGTATATCAAGATATGTCATTGATTCAAAAGAGGAGAAAATGTGATGCACCATTAATGTCACTGCCAAAACTGAAAGCCTGGGAACATTTTTATCAATAGCTCCTGTTTTTAAATAAAGAGAACCCCCAATAAAAAAGACATTAGTCAGCTTACCCATATTGCTTACTAGTAATGGAATTTAGGTCAACAGCACTTAAGTAATCTGCTCATTTAGTAGTGAGAATATCAACATAATTAAGAACAGGATTACAGATATTTATGAAATGGATTTAACAAATACCTAAAAGTAACAATTACAATGTATTTAGCCTGCCCACTGTGGAGAAACTAATCCTCTGTAAAGAGACAGCTGAGACAGCTTAATTGGGGTAATAATTCAGATGAATGAATGTGCAGACTGCTTACCGGTACGCCTTCTTAATGTCCTCAGCTGAGGCTCCTTTCTCCAGCCCTAGCACCTTGTAAACACTTTCCCCAGCTGTGGACATCTTCCTCTGGGGACGGGAGGGGTTCGGTTCAGCCATGGCTCACCTCTGTTGAGAGAAGGAAACACACTCCTTAGTCACAAATTAAACAAAGAAAAAAAACATTTCGATATCCTAGGAGCTGAAAGCAAATATTGCAGTCTTCTCCATGTTGATAAGATAATACTTTCTTGATCCCCGGAGGGGCAATTCTGATCCAGTTTAAGAACATATCGTTTTAACCTCTCAGCAATGTCTGTTTATCTAAAGAGCAGCGAAACTTTTGTTTGTTGTACATCAAGTTAGTACAAAGGATGATGTTTCTGAAAGTTACAAAGTGCTGGATAAAATAACTCCTGTTTTGGCTTTATATGTGTTGAGAAGATCAATACCAACATCTTGAAAAAAGTGAGGCATCTGGAAAGTCAGGCTTCTGCTATAGCAAACAGATGACGGCAAGGAAAAGAAAGCACTACAACGGAGAAAACCTGACAATAAATCACAACAAGACTGTCAAAGTTAAATAAATGAACATAAAGGAACTTCATTTGTGCAAAGCATCGGTGCATATACAGTCCAAATAAATTACAGCATAGAACAAGACTAAATCATTTTTTCGGGTGTCATTTGGAATTCCCATTGGGCAAGAATAGATCTCATTTTTAATCATCTGAATGGAACGGGACAGGAATAAAGGTCAACAGGTGCAGCTAGAAGAAGGAATCATAACAACAAACTAGTTTAATATGCATGCACACCGTTCTAATATGAATAAAGGCATTTTTTAAATCAGTTTTAATGTCTATTTGCTATACACAACATGTGTGACAGCCCACACTAACGCATTGCTGCCATCGCCAAATCAAAACAATTTACATGCAAACTGGATTCGAGTGTTAGAACAGTCTGGTTATGGGTGCCATAGCAATTTGGATTTTTTTTTCCTCCAAGTGAAAATAAATACTGTGCTTTGTCCTTGTCCTTGCTGTGCCCTTAAGTGAATGCAGCTTTGTTTCTGATTAAGGCAAAAGATCCCTGTGGCATGTTTCCACAAGTTAACAGTTATTGGTACTGGCAATGCACAGGCCAAATGGAGAGCATGAAGTTATTTTTAAAAACAGAATAATTCAAAAGGAAAAAACCAGGAGTGGGATGGGATGGGAGTCACTCTGGGCCAGGATTGAGACAGAAGACACTGAGAGGCGGCTGCCAGATGCCTTGAAGAAAGTAAAGAGGTTTAAAGTGATTTAAAATTGTATATTTGAACAATTTTTATAACCAAATATGCACAAATTTAGTCATATCTAAAATAAAAACATAGTCATTTGGTGGAATTTATGATGAAATCAAAGTAATGATTTAAAAAAGCCACAGGATTTAAGTCTGCACAGGGCTATTGTTGAATGTGCAAGGCTGTGTTCAACTATGCTTCAACCACCCTCAGGTAGATTGGGGGTCTCCATAATAAAAACTGCATGACAGATAAACAGCATATTATTTTAAAATGATGACATGGGTTACAAACTAAGGTCAAATCTGAAGTCAACTTGTTTAAAAAAAAAAACATTAAAAAGGACAATAAATAGGTCATAGACAATATAATGATATTTGGAAACTGTTAAAAGGAGTAGCATTATGGTCTAGCTGTTGGGTCAAACCTTATGTTTATGGGTGACTGGGTTCAGGTCTGGCCTGTGGCTTCTTTTCAGCATGCCTCTCACCCCTCTCTCATCCCTGTTTCTGACTCTTGTACAGTTAGAGGCATAAAAAGCTAATTTACATAATATATATATATATATATATATATATATATATATATATACACACACATACTATATATATATATATATATATATATATATATATATATAAAGAGTTGTGTCATAATTAGCTAAATAAAATCATGAATCAGCCATTCATGAGTTGGATGGCTATGGAGAGGAACTTGACAGGCCTCAATCCTCAAAAGCCTCTGATCTGTATCTGCATCTTCTTTAAATTAATAACATTTTTTGCTGATAAAACAAATATATTTGCCAATTATAAGGGGTGCACCTTCTAACGTGGTTAAATATTTTGGAGACACCATAATAAAAAGTGACAACACAAATAAATCTCTTCATATCTGCAGTGGGCTGCCTCTCCATCTTAGGAGTACATGAACACTTCTGTACATTAAGTACTGTAGATTATATTCGGCACAGGATATTAACTTCTGCAGAGTTAAGAACAACCAATCCTGACAGGTGAGCTGCCTGCCATTACTATCAAAATCATTGCTGGGCTGAGGCAAATGAACTTTGTAATTGAAATATAAACTATGTCAAAGACTTCTATTAGCCTCATCAGTTTTCAGGCACTGATAAGACCCCCCCCAACCAATCTCTCACACTCTGAATAATCTAAAGTAAGTTTGTTTTCAATAAAACCCCACTAAGTTCAGGGTTGTTTTATTGCTTTGACCTGTCCAGTTTTGCATGCATTTTTTGTATTGATGAATCTGTTTAGTATTTTTGCAGTGATTAAATCATTGATCATCAAATGTGTAAGTTGTATAAAATCCCCTGGCTTTTCAGCTCTCTCCTTTCAGTATTGTAGTTGCTTTTCCTTAGTGGTAATTGAAAATGATCGATCTGTTCATACATACATGAATCCATCCATTCATTATCTACACCTCTTGTCACGTATTGGGTCATAGGGGGCTGGAGCCAATCCCAGCAGTCACTGGAGAGGAGTCAGGTACACCTTGGACTGGTCACCAGTCATTCACTAGGCTGACATACAGAGGCATACAAGCAAACACTCTTACATCAATATCTTTGGGCATATTTGATATTTAATCAAATACATTGATTTATGCCAAAACTATCAAAAACATTTTTGCCATTCCTCTATTGTACTTGATTGTTTTTACTCCAAATTCTCCAGTAACTGCAAATTTAAAGAAAAGTCCAAGTTCACACGTCAGCCCTGATCTGCAAGTCAGTATTAATTGCCCATAGCTCCTGGGAGTAAAGCGCAACACTCCCAACTATTACGTCTAGACCAGTTATGCCTTTGATACCCATGGGGAAAGGTACAGGATCTCTATATCTTGGGTTTAGTGTACACATAATTACATCCTTAATCCCCATTATTTCATAACTGGGAGTATTATGTATAGTTATAGCCTGGAATTAATGTGCTGCAGTTACAAAAAACAAAAGGGATTTCCTCTAAACCAGGGTTGTATAAACACGCATACTCACGCACATACACTCTTACTCAGCTGCTGTGAGGGTCGTTGACGAAAGAAGATTACATTTTGCTGATCTCACAGATTAGCGGCTCGTGACCATATCAGAGGAGGCCAATGTGCTGGTCAGACTGGCTGAACTGAACGAGTGACACACAGGCGCACGAGCCACATTAAAATTAACCAGTGATCACGGATCTTTACAGCTGTGTCCAGGCGATAGATCCATCAAAGACAGAGGGAGTTTTACTTTATGGCAGCTTTAAACTAGTCTTACATGTATTTAACCAGACATAAAGAAGAAAAAACACAGCAAATCCTCAGGCTAAATGAACAAATATAGACATAAAAATAGGACTCAAGGCTTCCAGGATTAGCAGGTCATGTTAAGATTTAGTTTGATGACCCTAGAATAGGGCTGGGCAATTAATCGAAATTTAAATTTAAGGGCAATATAGCCTGCTGCAGTTTTTGAATTGCAGAAGCTGCAATATTTCTTTAACCTGTCATGCGACAAAATACCTATTTGATACTTGTTTGCAGCAAAGATGTTATGCTCCACACATCATAGCAACATTCAAGCCTCATTAGAAAAATTAGTTAACTAAAAAAACTAATATTTTCTTATTTTTGGATGTTTTACTTAAAATGAGAATGACACAAAAATGATACTTCCTTCAATACAACTCAAATCAAATTTACAGTGAGTTAAATTATCACAATACGATAATTTTCTAAATTATTTGGCCCTGGTGTAGTCTATCTAAAATTGTATGGAATGATTTATTGCTTTATTTGTATTTGATGAGTTTGATGAGGGAAAGCCAAAAATACCATCTGTCTCCATAGCGCAGCTGGTATATCAGCCCCCCAGATCTAAAAACAGCTTGCACCGACAACTAAAGGAAACTAACCTATTAATAAGACTATAGGAATTATGGCAATGGGCGAATTTGCCAAAATGTTGAAGTATCCCTTCAAGACTCGTTGTGCTTCGGTGTAAAACAGTTCATTACCACAGCATGTACCCACAATTTTGGTTTTATCTTAACTAACATTAGCCAGCTTTTTAAAAATAAAATTACCGTTAAGCACACCAGAGTCTGTCTCCTCACTCATCACTGTTGGCTGTGTCTGACCCTCTCACCTCTTCACCCCCAGGCACGTAAACATCAGCGCTGGAGGATTACAGGAGCAAGTTGTGGTCAAACATAGTCATATGATTACACTGCGTTATTATTTTTTTTTAACACGTTAAGGTTTCAAGATTAATCACAAGCGTTAATACGTTAATATTAACAGCCCTAATCCAGATATATGTCAAATTTCTCAAAGAATTCTCAAAACCATAAAATGATCTTTTTCAAGGCTTTTAAAACTCTCATTACTCCACTAAATACTTAACAATACCTTTTTTTTTCCAAAAATTTTACAACCACTGTTCATCTTGTGATCAACAGAACT
Organism: Cheilinus undulatus; assembly: GCF_018320785.1. Taxonomy (NCBI): domain Eukaryota; kingdom Metazoa; phylum Chordata; class Actinopteri; order Labriformes; family Labridae; genus Cheilinus; species Cheilinus undulatus. Next base: position 41,776,971 of record NC_054878.1, on the reverse strand, counting down.
TAAAAGTACCTTAACATTAAAAATCTGCATCTATTCCATAGGACTGAGGTGTAGGAGAATGGATCTATCAAAAATTGAAGGCAAATTGATGCACCCAATCTTATCTAAACAAAAACAGGCCACTGATTTAGCTCAGGTTCCTATAAGAGACAAAAATCCTCCATGCACTGGTCCCAGGATGGTATCCCGATCTTTGCACCCCTACTTTCTCTCCTTGTCCTCTCTGTCTCTTCTTAGCTTTCCTGTCTAAAGAAGGCAGAAATTGTGATATTGATGTGCAATATTCAACTTTTTGCTAATATTCAATATGCCTCTATTTTCAAAACTCATTTTAGCTGATACCGATATATGCACAACTTTTTCTATTGTAAAAAAACCCACAAGTGTCTCCTGTGCAAAGAGAGGCTGAGTCAAGCGGAACAGAAAGGTATGTGAGAAATAGGCAACCTGATAGTTATTTACACTGGGATTCATTCAAATTGGTCAGACTGGGCCCCCTCGGGTATGTAATACCTAGGCCCGATGGTACAGTTAAACATTTTGATGATTTGTTATATCTATACATATTGCCTTGGTTGAATAAAGCCTGAAAAGAGAAAATCTAAAGGCCAGTCCTTCATTCTTAATGATGGAAACGCTGCAGGCCCAGATGGCACATCTATTCCAGCCAAGAAACCTGATGTAAACACTCCAAATGTGCTGCACAAACCCTCCATGCAGTCTGGCAGGAGAGAGCAGCTCCTTCAAGACCACCAGGCTGCTGCAGAAGGCACTGATCAAACCGTCCCCCTGCAGCAGCTGCAGCCCACACCGGAGCCATTGATCGGGTATCAACAAGCAGGATCTATTAGGCAAATTAACTGCAGTCTTTTATGGTGCAGGCTGTAAGAGCTGGCTGTATGTGTGCAAATACTGCTCATTTATCGTGCTAACAAAACCAACAGTATGAAAATGAAGCCCCAGAGCAGTCACTTCAACTAGACACAGACACACACAGGAGTCTTTTGTCTTCATTTCCAAACACATCTCTTTGACTCTTTTGTGCTCCAAGATTTTTTAGGAGCTGATCTAAGTTTAGCAACTGTTCAGTGGGATTTTTATTCACTGAAAGGCTGTCAGCTGAGTGACAAAAGCAGAGCAGGGAGGAGGAGAAGCACCTTTGTTTGTCTTTGAGGATTAAAATGGAAAATTGGGACAGCTTAAGACATTTATCAGAAACTCACATTTGCAGCAAAATGCCTATATGAGTTGTAAAATTACAAAAACAGAGATTTAGCAAGATGTGTGAGCTCAAGTCTAATATGTTTGATGAAGGTGGCAACGCTGTTTGGGCTGTAAGTGCAATGTGGTAGAAGAAGAGGCAATACAATGCACATTATGCAAACATTTGCCATTTCTTTAGTATGGTTTAAAAAATCCTCCTTTTTGGGTTTTATGTATGTTTTTCAATCAAAATGAGAGTGACATAAAAATGATAATGTCCTTCAATAAAGCAATTGATATCAAATTTGCAATTGGAGCTCCCACAGTCAGTCACAGCTCTGTCAACACAGTATCATTTTTAAATATGATGTACTTACTAATCTCTGCTCAAATTAATACTGATTCACCACACTGCTGTTGGGAAAGCTTAACCTCCTCCACCCCAGCCTCCTCCTTTATAGCATAAAGCTTGCTGCACCCTCATATTCAGATTCATGCTGCTAATTGCTTCTGAAATCATTTCATTATTTTCAAGAAACATGGTCATAAATGTACCTAACCATATGGGGGCTTCTAGCCATGTGCTCGAAAGCCAAAGAATGCTGCTTACATAGTCCAGGGACCATCTTTAGAGCAGAGACTTCTCTGCCAGTGAAAACTGTACATACAGAATGGTTAAATGTATGATGAGTGTTCCTGGCTGAATGAAGAATGATTAATAATATTTATATTTATTGAAAAAATATATAACATCAGGATCTTAATAATAATCACATATTAAATCACAATATTGGGGGAAAAAAGTCGCAATTAGATTATTTTTGCAAATCTTTCAGCCCTGATATCGGTATTGGCAAATTTGAACATTTCTGCCGATTTTTACAGCTGATGTACTAGTATTGACTATTGGCATCATAAATCATAAATAGCCTACCATTTAAAACATGCCACCGCCATCTAGTGCACGTCCAAATTATTGCCCCCATTATTTTCTACAAACAATACCACACCGGCAGCAGCCAGACACATCTGGATGCCAGATGTCAGAGCACTGAACGCCACTGCTCTAGTCCCAGCAATACTGTTGGAGTGTGTGGAGTCCTACGACCAAAATATCAAACATGTCAGAAATCCATCCGACCAGTTGTGAGCAGCTGGTCGGGCTGTGATCTGGTTGTGGTCAGCTGTCGTATCCCTCTGTACACAGCACAACCAACAAAGCACAATACAGCTGAAAGTGGATGCGACTTCCAAGTGAGCCGTGTGACTCAAAATTTGTGGCTAAATTGGTTGAAATTTGCTCAGCATATGCCAGGCCTGAAGCAGTTTGAATTGAATCGGATTTAGATACCCATCCCTACTCAAGGAGGCCTGCTGTGAGCTCTGTGCATTTTGAATGAAATCCCTGAAACAGCCACCCCACTGTTTACTTCCCCGCTCCTGTCTAAGCTCTGCTCGACTCAGCCTCTCTTTGAACAGGAGACACTTGTTATTAATTACTTCCAAAAAAAGTTGTGTAAAAATCAGTATTGGCGGGGCGCAGGTGGCCTAGTGGTTAAAGGCGCTCCCCATGTACGCAGGCAGCCCGGGTTCGAATCCAGCCTGAGGCCCTTTACTGTATGTCTCTCCCCCACTCTTGACCCTGTTTCCAACTCTATCCACTGTCCTCCTCTATCTAATAAAGGCACAAAAATTCCCAAAAATAAATCTTAAAAAAAAAAAAAAAATCAGTACAGGCTAAAATGAGTTTCAAAACATCAGCCTATCAAATATCCACTGTGAGAAATGAATGAACAAACAACCACAGCACACCTAGACTTGCCTCACGAGTCACGACACACCCATATGCATCTGCGCACCCTTTGAGGATCACCGTCCTAGAGCAGTGTTTCTCATCTGGGCTATCCTTACAACCCAGTACCTCCTGAATGAGAAACTGTGACCAAATTACCAACATGTTTAACCACATGAATGTTTGCAGTGAAAATTGTTGAAGTTTGGTCCTGGATTAAAAAAAAGATTGGCTTAAACAAAGAGATGGGACAAGCATTATTAAAAAAACATTTTCCAATTAAAACAAGTACACACTAGAAAATCAGGTTGATTTTACCCAAGGCCATAGCCTAAATTATCCCCAGCCATGAGAAGCCAACACCAATTTGCTTTCAATCACACGGAAACAGTCAAAGCGTCTGTATGTTTGTCTGCTAAGCGCTTCTGTTCATTATAAACTTAATGCTTCACTTTTTTCCAGGCACACATTGGGGACACACTAAAACTGCTCCACAGCCCTCTTCTGGGTCCAAACACACCAGTGAGGAACCACTGACCTAGAGAAGTGCTTAGAAGAACAGGTATCAATATAAAAACTATTTTAAAAACACCATTTAGAAAAAAACATTAGCAATGGATTAGAAGTAGATAGATATACTTTAGGTTCCTTCCAAGCCAAAATCAACCAATTTAATCCATTTGGATGAAATAAAACAGCCTTTATTCTAAGTCAGCGTCTTCTTAAAAAGCACTGAATTCAACATTTTTGTGAGGCTATTATTAGAGCACAGCATTGAAGTAAAATGTTTGCTCCACTTTCACAAGATTTTTATTGCTCTAGACAGAGGTGCTTGCTTGTCAGAATCCACACAACAACTCAGCTCATCCCAAAATAGCTCCCTCATTGTTAAAAATAACAACAGCTCTCTAAGGTGTGCCACATGTTTAGTTTAGTCCTGCATGAACCCACAACAGAGAAGAACCCCCAGGGTCTGTGGAGAAAAGGGCTCTCAAAGATAGATTTAACACTCAAATCTGAAGACTGAAAGCAGATAAATATCTGAGAAGTCCTGTCATATTTGACAGTTTGAATTACAATTATGAGTCGTGGTTTGAAGGCCTTTAACACAGGGGAGTCTTTAAATGATATATGACATAAAGCATTTTATTCCAAGTCTATATCCAAAATTGGATGAACAGTAAAATTTGACAAGGAGGCCCCTATCGTAGTCTTACAGAGGAATTAACAGACTAGATATGAGAAAAACAGATTTCATGTTTTAGTAATAAATTATTGTAAAAAAATATTAGTGCTTCACTGACCACCTTTGGCCTTAAAACACTGACAAGTTGGTTTATCACTTCCAAAGAAAGTGCTTTACATCATCAATAGAAAGCTGCAGGGAAAATGTATTTAAAGGCTAACCAGGGAGTTAACATTGCCCTAGTTTCCTCACCAAACTTTCAATGGGATTTTCCATTGGATTTGGATTATTGCAGAAAATAAGACTTCGGGCTTATGAAAGTAAAAGATACTTCCTCAAAGCAAGTCAGGAGTACCACTTTTAAGAATTTGAAGCATAAATGCAATCAGGAAGGAAAAAACATACGTTAGGTGACACCACATCATGAACAGTAATTCTCAAGCATTCAGTTCTTAAAAATTCAAATTTAAAGGATCGATAGAAGTTTTATCTTTGGATTTTCTCAACTCCAACATGTCAACATTGATATTAAGAAATTAGGAGACTATGATTAATGATGGTGGTGATACAGATGCATTCAAGGTCACTTAGATCTGAATCTTTACTCTTTCAATTCTCTGTCTGTTTAGAACAATGAGTGTAGATAAACATGTTGTTATTATATAACAATTAACATAGGAAATAATGAAGGTTGTGCTATATTTAGCAAAAGCAAGCTGCTGAGTGTTCAGCTGTGGAGTCTGCTTAAATTTAGGGCACGGGCAGCTGAGGTGGCAGATATGGTGGGGAATGTTTATCAGCCCAGTAATCAAACTGTATGAATGCAGCTCAATCTGTTGTCAATTTGATTTCAAGCATCTTAGGCCAAATCAGTTTGGAGAAGTTGGACTGAAACAAAGGGCCAGTCCTGTTTTGATCCAGTTCTTTTAGACAGATGTGAACAGCACCATCAGACTGTTTCAGAACAAAGCAAGCCAGCGGAGATCGCTTGGAAGAGGAGGACTCGGCTCACTTAATCATGATTGTTTTGACTGGTACTGAGATCACCATCATTCAACACAATTATTCACTGCTTTTTCAAAATCTGCATTACATTCATTTATTGTTCCCAACACTTTCAAAAAAGAGCCAATAAATTTATAGAAATGCCTGTCAAAATATGAATATGTAAAATAATGATTCACAATAAAAAGAATGAACAAAAAGATTTTCTTTCATGGCCATCACCTGATCACCTAACATTTACCATGTGGCAAAACCAGTGGACAAAAATGAGCATAACAGCATGTGGCACAGTAATTGTTCAATCACAATTATCTTATTTCATGATTGTTTCATTGATTTGGGACACCAGAGCTGTTAATAAAATTGAAACTTGATTAACTGTCCAGCAGTACTGGAACAGTTTGTCTGCTCTGAAAACGCAAATGAGACAGCAACCAGAACAAAACATAGGTTGTCTTATCAAACTGCAACAGTTTAATGCATAGTTCTTGACAAAGATACACAGTAAAACGATACAATTAGCCATATTTTTCCAATTCTATTGTCAAAAGTAGGGAAAGGTACAAAAATCACTAGGGATGCACAGATGTATCGGTACATCTCTATCAGCTGATATCAGCCTTGTTTACATATATCGGCCTTTGGGCAATTTACAGTATGTGGCATGAACAGATAGCAGTTATCAATGTATATATGTTGTGTCCAATCAATTCAGTGCTGGTGTGTGTTATAGCTACCTGCTGATTCAAATGCAAGATGTTTATAAAGGGCAGAAAGTGACCTGTTGGACACACACTATGATTTTATGGTCAAACAGGAGAGAAAATGTTGACATACTAGGAGTGTTACACCCAAAGAAGTATCAAAAAAACACTACTATCTGCTCTGGTATTGGCTAAATTGTTATTACAAACATCAGTATCGGTATTGGCGCTAATTTTCATAAAAGGTGCATCCCCAAAAATAAGTACTGCCCTACTTTTTTGGCACCTTTCTGTTTCTTGGAGTATCAAATATACTGATCTGATCCCAAAGAGTGGAGCTGCACTCACAGCAGTCCACTAGTGCATCCAACAAATTGTCATTTTCTACAAACACACCATGTTTTGTACTGAGATTAACAGCTTTCTCTTTCATTTTGTTTGTTGTTCATGAATGAGCTGGTTTTAAGAACAAGTGGCAGGAGCCAGCTCCTGTTTTTAGACACTTTCCTTTTATTCTTTACATGAAAAAAACCCAAATGGTACCAAGTAAAGAGCTGTTAGGGAGTCAAACAAGCATCTCTTACTGCACTGTAAATGTACAGTACTGAATTAAACTGGACTGCTTTGTAGAAATTTAGAGTGTTTTCACATTAGGTATGATTGCCCCCCCATTATTCTGTGTCACACTTGTGTATGTACACACATTCACATATAGTAGGTGCTGATACACATGTAGTTGGTTTGAAAATCTGCCAAGAAGAAAGAAGAAGAAACATCCATGGCAACAACTCTGGTCGACATTTGTTTATGCTTTATGCTGACAATGAAGTTCATCCTGCAGGCTACTGTGAATGATTTTATTTGCTGACAACCCTCATCCTAATTCCACATCTACCATGAAGCTCAGAGAATGAAATGGGTCCATCCTGCAACAGTTTTAGAAGACAGGAAATGTTTAGAATTGACCTTACAACTGACAAGTACCCCAACTGTGTTATTATCTTCCTTGTACCATGCCAGAGTCCACAGGAATTGTACCCAAGACCACCTCTTAAACCATCTACAGTGACCAGATGGAAGTGGACTTTGGGTTCATGTGTGCTCAGGTCCCAAATGTGAACCAACCCGAGTATTTACTACATGTTTTACTCCCGTATTGAATTTTTCCTTTTAATAATCTTATCTTGTACAATATTTCCCAGTTTGTCTGTAAATGACTTCATGTTATTTAAATTAGGGTTTGCTCTCAATGATATTGTCTATTTACCACTTGCTGTCATTATAGCAGCATACCAGAACTATGACCAACCTTTAAGATTTGCTGGTCGCCTGAGTTTGTTGGAGTCAGTGCAGGCAAGATGAGAACAACCTGAGAGACTGAGTTCAGGTCTAAATGTACTACAAATTAGGTCAGTAGATTTAAATGTAAACATATTAACCTACAAGAGAGGAACCAGATTCAGGCCAGTAGGATGTTGGTCATAAAGTTAACTTTGGAACAAAGTCTCTCCAGTTTTAAACTGAAATGACACTGCAATCCTAACATAAAGGAGACAATTCAAAGTTTTGATTTGTTCTGAGTTAGAAAGTGCCGGTGTTTCGGGGATAACAGTATAACACAGAAGGAGTGACGCGTGATTATCGTCTGTTTGTCCTTGTGCAGCTCTAATCCTTTGCTAATCTCCCTGCACATGGAGTAATACTTTCTATTCAACAGCCTGTCATTCATAACTAAACGTTTAAGTAAAACAAAATTCATCAACTAACTTTATAAGCCAGTGATAACCAAAAACGAACGGTCATGCTGGCACTAGTGTTACGCTTTAAAGGGTGACCGTGTTAACTGGCGGCTTCCAGCCGAACGCTTCTGCGGTTGTCGTAGTTTCAACAATGCTACTGGCCTAGACTTAATTAAAACGTGTCTGGAGAGGATTTCTGGCATTATAAAACAAAACTAAAAAATTTATCATTCGTTTAAGGACACTTTTCGTCCTCAATTTATTGAAACTATAACAGTAACAGACGCGTTTGTCTGGAAGTTCCCAGATAACACGGTCACTCTTTAAAACGCAACACCAACGTTGACATCAGGGTTACCCGGCGGTTAGCTAACGATTTTAACACCTAGTGTTATATCTCGCCACAACAAGTATTTCATTTCAGCCAAGAGTAAATAAATACATACAAAAAATGCTAGTTGCTGTAAACAAAATTCTAACAAGATGCGAGACAAAGCCTTTGAAGTGTGAAGATAGACATTTGCCCAAATTAACTCTAACCTAAGCACTTTATCATATTACTACCTGTAGGTGCAACAGTAACATAGTGGAGTCATTATTAAGGGGTTTCGGCACATTACCAACGATTCGGCACAAATAATACTAAAAGATTGAGCACACGTTTCAACAGCAGCACAAATCTTCATTTGTACTCCTTCAGTGCTGCTCGCTGCCACCGCCCTCTATTATCTTTATGTTATAACGAAATAGACCTTCGGTACATGATATTTTCACGTATGTCCTGACTGAACTTGCATTTTGACGTCCATTATAATGCTTAAAATAGCTGCTCGGTCTCTCAGTAAGATGGCTATGCTCCCTTTGTTGAGGAGCAACTCAAGCTTAAACTGGCACATTTTTGAAAGGGGTTCGGCGTGCGTGACCATGACAGCTATAAACCGTTAGCCAACGCCAAGCTAGTCTACTTAGAACAGCGAAAATGGCTTACCTTGCGTAAACTGAACACTGTATATATCGTTGTAAGGTTAGTTGGATCATAGAGGCATCCGGTTTAATGCCGTAAATCTCACGTTAAAGACACCAGTTTGGTGAACAGGATCGACAGTCCGCAGTAGCCGCCGGCTGGGTCGCTTCTTCGGGTTAACGGTTGGGTTCGCTCTGTCAGAGGACAAGAGCTGTGATTGGCTGATTCCTCCTTCCAGGAAATGAAGACGGAGAGGATGTTGCTTTCAAGGTTTGGTCTAAAATCCGCCTTTCAACCACAGAGCTTGATGAAAAATCACTTCTTTTACATAAAATCAGTAATCGAGTCCTAGACAAGCAGCAGTGAAGGGAGACTAAAAATCTAAAGGGAAAACACTTTTCATTACATTAATTTAAACTTTTTTTTTTTTTCATGAACTAAAGCCTGCCATATTCCACACTTTAATGTGAAAATGATCTTGTACATCAACAGTAATTCCAAAGTACATTCATATAACGAATATTTTAATCTACTTTATGCTGCATCTTTTTTCTACGGTGGCCTCGAAGGAAAACAGCAAAATTAGTTTTATAAAAGTAAATTTTAAAAAAGTAGGAAAAAAATGGAAAATGAAACATTAACCATTTAATAAACACATTTATTTTTCAAATATTGTTGTCTAATGAAATAGTTTTGCCTTGTAAAATAAATATCCGTTGAATTGAGAAAAATGTTTCGGGAATTTTATCAGACTTTTTTCCTAAAATGTTAGGGGTGGGGAGTAAGTCTATATTTTTGAGGAAAATCATTTTTAGGGCAGGGTTGTTCATTTCTTGGGTTAAGTGAAATGTTCTAGAGATTTATATTGTCACTTTTTTCACAGTGATTTTAATGTTTTGGGGGTTTCATCAAATAATTTTCCTGAGGATTTTGAGGGATTTATTCTCAATTTTTGCTTTAGGTTGCGATGGAACTGTTTGAAGATTTTTATCAAACACTTTTTTTTTTTTGTCCAAAGGGAAATGTTTGGGTGTTTTTTTCAATATTTTTTGTTCAATTAAACATTTTTTATTTTTTATTTTCAAAGTTTTTTGGGGGGGTGGACTGAATTTGTTTTTGCATGGACTGAAATGGACTGAGTTTTCTTTTTTTCTTTTTCCTTTTTTATTTTTTTTTTTTGCCTTTATTGAATTTTTTTAGTTTTGTTTTGTATATTTATTCAAAATAAATGTTTTGGGGCTTTGCATTAGGTGAAATACTTTTGGGTCTTTAAAGTATTTTTTCATGAAGAGAATTTGTTTTCAGGATTTTTCAAATATTTTAGCTTTAAGTAAAATGCTTTGGGGGTCTTTTAAAGTATTTTTTCATTAAGAGAAATGTTTTCAGGGTTTTATAAAATATGTTTGCATTAAGTGAAATGTTTTTGGGACTAAGTTAATAATTTTACATTAGATTACATGTTTTATGGGTTTTATTTAATATTTTTTCCAAATGAAATGTTTGGGGGTTTATTAATATCTTGAGTTAAATTAAATGCATTGGGGGATTTTATGTAATTTTTTTTGCACCAAATGTAATGTTTCTCAGGTTCTATTTATCATTTTTGTTTTGCAAATGTCCTGTAGTAATTAATCCTTGTATATTGAGTTACATCAAAAGTTACTTTCATTAACCATATGAAATTCCTAATTTTATATAATACTTCATAAATGACACTAAAGCTATCAATAATTTAATATGGCAAAACTGAGTAAATTTAAATGATTAAGCTCTTATGACACCGGAGTCGAGGCATTTCAGTGTCAGAAAGGACATCTTTTAAGTCTCTCATTTACCTTTAACTTCTTGGTTTTTTCGGAGGCCTCAAGAGGACATGAATCCATACATTTTATTTCACTTAATTTTTCCATGAAAACAGTAATTACCGGTCCTACTTATTTGGCAATGAACTGACATTCTGATAATAAACCACAGAGCACTGCAAAAGGGAAATGATTTTTTTTATTATTCATTTCTCTGCGTAATACAAAGTCATTCACTGACATTGAACAAACATGTATATTTCACATTTGGGTAAAAAAAATTCAAAACTGCAACAGCAATACAAAAAAATCACTGACAGTAACAGCAATTACCCCTAAACCAGACAAAACAAGTTGTGCATATTTGATTTAATGCTACACATTTAAGTGAAGGAATTACACAGGAGACAACAGACTTCTTACAGATGCAACACAGTTATTGGTCAGGATACAGCCACTCTTCACACACGTTGTCCCTTTTTAATATCTAATCTGGTCCCTTTAATTGTTTCTGCAGCTGGTTTGAAAGGAAAAGAAGACCTAGCAGCGAGTATGTGCAGACTGGTTACACATTTCATCCAGCTATTCTAAACTGTATTTAATTCTTTACACGCGATAATACCAGAAATGCCCAACTCCCTCTCCCTGGCTCACAAATACTGACTGTTTGTCAATAATCACAAAGAAACAAAGTCTCTACGGTTGAAACAGAGCATTTCTACAAAAGGAATAGTGTACTAGAAACACAGTTATTGCATGTTTAAACTCTTCATACCTCTGTAATAAGATATAATAATGAGTGTTCTGTTAACATGAAGAAAAGCAGTGTCATGATATAACATTATTATTCAGTTACACTCTAATGATTAACATAACTTTACTAACATCCCTTTAAGGACGGAGAGGGAATCCACTGATTTCAGGAAAAGTATATGCTGGTGTCTAACACTTATTATTTGCTATAGGCATTTTTATTTCTGCTACAAACAAGCAGCCAATGGATCTATCTGCCCAGTACGGTGGCCAGCAGGGCCATTCGGATGTACATGCCGTTCTCTGCCTGACGGAAATACGCAGCCCGCGGATCTGTGTCCACCTCGGCACTGAGAGAGAATAAAAGAACACAAGAAAATGTCAGTCAAAACGTTACAATTTGTTTTTAACTTCTTATAACAAACATTTTAAATGAATGATGTTAGAAAAAAAACAACAATTTGATATATTTGCTTTCTAAGATATGCATTAAGATTTTTTTAAAATAAAAAAGGAAATAACCAGATACATGTAATGCCTTTTTATGGAAATTAATCAAACTTTAAAATCTTAAAAAAAAAATTTTTTTCTTTGTTTTGGAAACACGACTGTGCCAGGGTATAAACAGAAATAAAATACTTCAAGACCTTTTTCAAGACCCCAGCTATCCTCAATTTCTAAACAGTTAGACTAGTTACAATTATGTGCATGTTTTGTTCGGATTGATGGATAAACGTGACAACATAGTCAAGAAAATGCGGATAGTTTTAGTTATTGTGGTATGCAAATAAAGCTTTCTTTTTAATGATAGCAGTGCTGACATTAACAGACTCTGTGCTGGTATTTCACTAGGTTAAAGCTTCACTGCAAAGCTGCTTTTTATTTGCAAAATCCTGTAAAGTGTTAAGAATCAGCCCCATCTTCAGCCCTAACACCCTCTCCTCCAACCACTTCTCAGAGAACTTGCATTTACCTATCATTCAAGTGCAAACATCACTCAATCACATAGCTAATTTGCTAACTAGGGACACAGCGGAGCTTTAAGGATGCGCTGATGCTCAATGGGCCAGAACATTAAGAAACGTGCAGACCAATGTCAGCCCTGGTGGAGTTGCATTCGAATTTTGCTTGTGATTAAAACTAACTAAAAACAAAAGCAGAAAAAAATAGCCTACAACCTCTTTTGACAAATATAAAAACTGAAAACAATTACAAAATTAAAGACCTTATGATCTTGCATTTAATGGTTCTTAATGTTTTTTAAAAGCCTTGGTTTTTGCTTAATTGATCTATCAATTTTTAATACTATTAAGCAGATGCCCTGTGTGCTGATTGTCCTCTACCTGATTTCATTGACTCGGGGCAGTGGATGCATCACCACCATCTTCTTTTTGGCCGCAGTCATGATGTGAGGAGTAAGGATGAACTGGCCGAAACACTGAGGGATAAAGTAAACACAATAAACACAGTGTCACAGGTTAAAGTTTCCCACTTCTTTATTTAGAGAACACTCTAGTTGTAATGCAGTAAGATTTGTTGTTTAGTTAGCTCTTAATAAATGATATCACAACTTCAAAGTGGCATTATTAACACAGTTCTATCTAAATAAAAGAAGAAAAAGTAAGAGCAGCAGATGAAATACAACGTGGGTTTACTTACAGCTTTGTACTCCTCCTCAGAGGCAAACCTCTCCTTCTGGATCCTCGTCATGTAGAGGACGTCGGTTTCAGGCAGAGCATCCTCAATGCTGTCAAACTCCTCCTGCAGAGCAGACACAAATACACTCATTTAGCCTGAGTCTTATCATTTTAACATGTCAAAACTCAGACTAGCATTCAAGAAAATATTTTCACTTCCATTTTTAACTTCTTAAGACAGAGTCCAATTATTTTGGCACACAACATCTAGATTATTGCCTCATTGAATTTGTCTGAATGAGGGTTTCAGTCTGACCTGTTTGATTCCCTTTGAAGCCACATAGCTGATGATCTCTGCCGGCATGTGGAGGTTCTTAGGAGCCACATAGCGCAGCGTGATGCGGTACTGGGTCAGCAGTTTGGCGAGGGAATGAACTGTGCGGCCGTGCTTCAGATCACCAACCATGGTTATCTAAACGTGACACAGATATACAACTGTCTTTGTTTGTGCAGACCTAATTATGCTGGAGACATAATATATTCAAAAGAAGTGTGGTAAAGAGGATGCAGAAGACAAAATATAGTAATAAAACAAAATATACAAAAATGGAAATCTACAACAGAAAATAAACCCAGCATTTTCACCCTTAGATTGTTTTCCTTTCACTCACCGTCATGCCGTTGACCGTTCCCAGCTCTTCCCTGATAGTGAAGACGTCCAGCAGAGCCTGGGTCGGATGCTCCCCTACTCCATCTCCAGCATTGATCACCGGCTTACGGCAATGACGGGACGCACTCTGAATCAAACACAGCAGGAGTTAAAAAAAAGGCAGCAGTAAAAGTTGAAAATATAAGTACATGCAAAATCTTATAAAACACTTAGCAATAGCTCTGGCAACAGAAAAAAAAAACAAAACAAAACTGACACTTCATTTCAAGTCACTGTGACTTACTAAATATCGCCACCAGGTGGCACCAGAGGGTTTTTACAAATGTAGAACACCTTGAGGCTGACCACCCACCATTACATGACAAAAGTAAAAGAGGAAGAGGGGCATGACAAAATGAAAATTAGACCTCAGCTGGTTTTGAATAAGAATTAGGGGCCATGTGGAAGAGTAAATAGTATTTGCATAGTCACTACCATGGGCTCACATGTATGGAGCCTTGGTCTGCTGAGACAGTGATGCTGTTTTAAGGGCCATGTGGCAGAGCATATGCTCTGAAAGGATGGGAATGACCTGATTCTGTGCACAGAATCTTGCATTTATTTGAATATGAGGCATAAAGAAAATCACCTCGACGGCTCCAGGTGTTGGATGTCGGAGGACAAGTACGTCAGCGTAACAGCTCATGGTCTGGACGGAGTCAGCCAGAGATTCTCCTTTCTGTGTGGACGAAGTGGACTCACTGAAGTGGACGACTGAGCCACCCAGACGCTGCATGGCCGCTGCAAAGGAGCTGCTGGTGCGAGTGCTGACCTCGTAGAACATGGACGCCATGACTCTACCCTGGAAGGGTGAAAGTAAGAGAACAGTTTTCAGCTGGGCTCAAGCAAGAAGAGGTCTAACCTCCTTTTCATAAACGTACCTTCAGGATTTCCAGGCTTCGCTCCTTCTGAACCATCAAACGCAGAGTGTGGGCGACATTGAAAAGATGAGACATCTGAAACAGAGAAAAATACACAAAATGAATTGGGTTTGTCATGATAACAGAATTTAAAACATGATACTAGGAAAAATCTAATTCTATCAATACCAATCAATGCAATTAACAACAACAGAAATAAAGGTCTACAGACACCTAATATTGAGTAATTTGTTGTTTTTAAGCACTGATATCTGCACGTCAACTCATTAACTCCCGAAAATGCACAAATGCACTGGCAACATTTTACATTTGTGCAATTTTGACAACATGAGGAGATCACAAGCAAGGTTTGATGGATTCGTTCCTACCCTACACAACTGTCTTATGTATTTCTCTAAAGCTACAGATCATTTTGATAAGAATTACTATTAAAATATCAAGACGACATTGTTAAAAAGCACATGCAATTACAAATATCAGACTGACTTTATCATTTTAAGCACAACACAGTTGTTCCACATGAATAAATATCTGATGTATTTCGTCATCTGCTGAATTTAAGGCGGTACTTGTTTGTTGTACCTGCTCTTTGCTGAACTGTCTGACTGACAGGATGTGCTGGCCCACCAGTGGGTGCAGCAGAGGAGAGGTCTGAAAGTGGGACACCTGTCCAGCAGGTATCTGTCCTGGTCCCGATTGAGGAGAAAGCAGCCGGGACAGAGGAGGAGGATGGCTGTAATTATCACCTGCACCTGATGGTGGTAGCATGACCATCTCTGCAGAGAACACAGAGACATAATGTATCAGAAAAAACACAGTAAAATTCAATCTATAAAAGACAGAAAATGCACTTAAAAGTAAGTAAAAATCTAATATATTTCAAAATTTACACTCACAATCTAGCAGAGAGGTTTAATTTTCACAGAAAAGAGTGCAGAATTGTTTTTCAAATCCTTAAAAAGTAAAAATACTCAGAGCATCAGAGCCCATCTTGGACTAAAGAGCAGCAGCATTATGGAGGTCACAGTACCTGGTGGTAGGCCTGGGTCAGAGGAGCGGTGGACGCGAGGAGGCAACAAGTAGCGGGCCTCTCCTGCTGATCGTCGGGGGCTCGGTGCTCGAGTTCGGACAGGGCCTTCCCGAGGAGGAGTGGGACGTGGGTGCTCTGGAGTCTTAAGAAAGAAAAGACACAAAATTTAAATGACAAAAATAATGCACAATAATAAAATAGCAGCATTTTCAAAGTATCAATGGACACTTGTGAGTCATTTTGTACATGCACTCCTGCATATTTTGTGACCTATCACAGAATTAAAGAGTGTAATTGACAGAATAAGCACTTTGAAGCAGTCTCTTTGCTCAGTTTAAATAATCAATCTAAATTCAGCATTATAAAATACATCTGTGATTTCAACTGATGTACACGACTCGATAATGGTAGGAATTTCTTCACATTGTTCATATGGACTTGAAAATTGCTTTGAATTGCAAATGAAATGAATTTTAAACATACAATTGGAAAAATGTATCTAACTGCAATAAAAATACTAATTTGAGAGGCCTAATTTTCTCCAAACTAGCTTACAGTTAAGTACATACCATTGGACATTCTTTAACAACTTCAGGAGGATGGATCGTAGTAACTGGCCAAGTTTTCACATCTTCACCATAACCTGGAGGGACCAACACCTAAGAGATGAAAGAAGCAAGAAAATTGCATTGCATTAAAAACATTTTAAAAAGTAGTCACAGCAATTAAATTTTGTGCACCAGATGTTTTATTGTGGTAGGTTTTCCATATTTATGTCTTATTTAAAACATATGTTCAGCATTTGTCTAAACCCTGTCTAACAAACAGGGATGCACAAATACTATACTCATCTAAGCCAGGTACAAGTACAAGTATTTACACTGCAGTACTTACTGATATCGAGTACAAACATGAGTACTTAAAATGCTTTGACTGTCATAAAATTGTGATTTTTTTCTTCATCATTGTGACAGTTAATTAGTGCACAATCATTCCCTTCTACTTTTGTCATCCTCATTCTTGCTTAAATCTCCCCAAACTGCACACATGGCTCCAACTTTGACCACATAACTCAAGGCTGATGCTGAGTACAGTATCTGCAATTCTTAATTTATATATACTTACTTTATTTATCCTGCTATCAGTACCAGAGCATCCTTACTAATAAATGCCATGATACTGATATCCTTCTATTCTAATGTGTTGTGAAGCAAAAAGGGTTTTTAGTCTAAGAGATCATGTTGTAATTCATGCATGTACTTGTTAAATAAATTTTAAAAAAGCAAACAGAAAGGTTATCAATTTCTGTGATTAAAAAAACTCACTGAAATGTTTCCCTCTGCAGCCATATATATATATTTTTTGTACTTTGGCCCATGAACACAAAAATGCTACAACAGTTCTACTGTGTTTCTGTTTGTGACTGTGTGTGTGATTGCTGACCTGGCCATCGATGTAGGCCACGTCCCCTCGCAGGACCACTCTTCGGACTTTACCCTTCACCTTCATACCCTGGAAGGGGGTCCACTTGGACTTAGTGAACTGCATCGCCTGAGGAATCACCCACTCCTGCTCCAAGTCCACCTGAGAGACAAAAACAAGTGATGAAGTCATTAAAAATTACACAAGTGAAACTAACTTCACCATAAAAGGAAAGTCATCTTCTGTCATGGAGAGACGTGAATTTATTTAGTGCGTTTTTGTGCATCTGTACCTCCACGTAGGTGTTCTCCTGGGCAGGGAGGTTAAAGATCCTGCGCGGATTGTCATAGAGACGCCTGATGATATCATCCAGAGTGAGACGTCCGTCACTGACGGCAGTCAGCAGCAGCGGCAGCATCGTCTCCAGGCCAGGGTAACCAGGAGGGGGACGCTCGCCATTCTTCTCCTCCACAGAGTGAGGAGCTGATAAGATAATACAAAAACACTGTTCAACACCCCTTGATTTAATCCTCAAACTATTTCTTTATTTAATTCAAGTTTCTTCATTTACCTCTTTAAAATTTGCTCTTGCATAATCATATCTATTGTCATTTTCTTTCTTATTTCTTAACTGATTCTTTTAAATGCTTTTCAAGCTTCTTATTCGTATGAAAGGTACTTCATAATACTTTGTCTAAATAAAGTTGAGTTTCTGTTGTTCAGCAGTGGAACAGAATAAATAAAACCTGACAAGAAAAAAAAAAAAAAAATTTATAGTTGACGTAAGTACTTTTTTGCTGTTTTAAAGAGCCTACTAAATGTGTTACTTTTGTTTTTTGTCTACTCCTTTTCTTGGTGTGAATGTTAAAACTGATCAAACAAATTTACTGATAGAAAAATTAAAAACAGAATGTATAATTACTGACCGTGATCTGTCGCAAAGCAGTCGATGATGTCCAGGTTTTCCCACAGAGACTCCATGTCCTCTCGTGTTCCCAGCATGGGCCGGACCTGCGCTCGTCCATCTCCGATCTCCACCACATTGTCCTCACAGAGGAAGAGGTGATGAGGTGCTACCTCACACGTGACCTGGATGCCCTTCTGCTTTGCTGCTCGGATGATCAGGATCTAGAAATGATGGAGAGATTAACAGTTTTTGTTTAGAAATAACCAAAATGATATTAACACATCAGTTAAGATACTGAAAATGTTAAGCATGGCTTGTAGCATCATTCTGTTCTCTTTTTGATCGTGCAGCCCTACAGATGTGTGCATTATCTAACAAAGTGTAGATGAAAAAAGGTTTTTACCTCTTCTTTTTTGGCTACGTGGCAGATGTGGACCGGCCGTTGGTAGAGCTGAGCCACCATCAGGATGGCAGCCACCGTCTGTTTCTCAGCGTGAGCAACGATTGGCATCTGTTTGGGCCACTTCTCAAAGTGCTGCATGCAAAAGCATGTAAAAGTTAGTGTGGTGGGAACACTGGGGGTAATTTTTTTACTGGACTTTTATAAGCATGATTTAGCAAAATAAAGAAGTCTAAGAAATGTTTTAGTAGTTTAATAGTGATTAGATACTGCATCTAAAAAATATTAAATGAATAAATCAAAAACAAAAATTGCTTAACGATGTTAAACAAGCATTTACACTATATGGACAAAAATATTAGGCCACCTGACGATCACTCCAACAGGGACTGTGATATCACTGTATTCAAACACATGTTCTTTAATATGGAATTGGACCTCTTTTGCTGCTATAACAGCCTCCACTGTTCTTGGAAGGCTTTCCACAGGATTTTGGAGTGTTTCTTTGGGAATTTGTGCCCATTCATTCTGTAGACCATATATGAGGTTAGGCACTGATGTTGTGTTTTTTTAAATTGAGATCTCAACTTATTTATCATGAATTCAAAATCAACAAAACTCAAAACAAACACAGAAATGGCTCAATTTACCCCAACAGTGTGGGCAATGAGAGCAGGTATGGCCTATTACAGCGATTCATTGATAGTCTATTGTGTTGTTTTTTAGATCATCAGAAAATAAAACAATCATCACAAAAAAGCTTCATTATACAAATACACTGGAAAATCTAAGTTGAGATGTTAAAAACAGCAAATTACTTATCAGACATTGGAGTAAATAAAACGTGAAAGGTTACAGACTTGTGAATGAAATACAGCACCAAAAAATGAAGTCTGAATGTTTCTGAGCCTACCTCCATCCACAGAGAGACATTGTCCATCTTCAGAGTGGAGTATGTGTCGTTGAGGTACATCTTCAGACCAGCAGCCTGGTTAGCGATGGACGGCAGGACAGCAGCGTTGTCTGAAGCTGCTCCCAAGTACAGAGCGTAGTCGCAGCGGCAGCCTGCTTTAGCCAACTGAGGGTTAAATATGACACAGGAGTTATTACAGGCAAAATAGATACAAACAATGCCAATAAGCTGATCCATCAGAGCCACAACTTTAACAGTTTAGTGGAAGTATGAGCCATGATTCAACAGTTGAGGAAACATGATACATGAACAAAGAAAACAATGTTATACCTTCTGTACCAGAGCCAGAGTGTTGGGATCGGTGACGGCAGGGGAAGTGTTGGGCATGGCACACACCATGGTGACTCCTCCTGCCAGAGCAGCTGCAGTACCTGAGGAGAAGTCCTCCTTATGTGTGGCTCCAGGCTCCCGCAGGTGAACATGCACATCAATCAGACCTAAACATCAGTCAGAACATTCGATTACACTTAGAATTTTCTGACAAATACTCTCATACCACACACATTAATAATAAAGCAACAAATCATGAATGACTCACCAGGCAGACGGACCAGCGTCTGAGACGCCATGCTGTCCACGTGAGTTTTCACCGGTGGTTTGCGACCAATCTGACGAAGAGCCTGAAAACGAGTTTATTCAGGTTAGTTATTTTACTGTATGACTGCTATGAAGAACAGGAAAAAAGAAAAGTGAAATACTCCATTCACCTGCACAAAGAGCTTGGTGCACTTGATGTCGATGATGAGCGGCACAGAGTAATCGATAGCCATGCGTCTTGTTCGGTAACCTTTAGTGACAAAGGAGGAGAGTCTGCGACCTCCACTGTTCCTCATGGAGAGATTTATGACCAGATCGAAGTGGTTTTCCTCCAGATAGTTCATGATGCTGCGCTGCTTCTCTTTGGTGGGACACTCGCTGTCCTCCTCCTCCTCAAACGGCCAATCCACGGCTGTCACCTAACAAAGAAGACAGCAAGGTGAAAAAAGACTAAAATAGGATATTTCTGATGCTCTGTGATTACATCTACTCATCTAGTTAAGACTGGTCACATTTTTAATTAGGGCTGAATAATTTGCAAAAATAATCTGCGTTTTTCCCCAGATATTGCGATTTAATATGGGATTATTCTTGGGTCAATTATATGTATTTTTCGACAAATTCAAGCAATAAATAATTCCATAAATAAGACCATGTGTACTGAAAACAATGAAATTATTTCTGAAGTAATTAATACATAGTAGCATGAATCTGAATATGGGGGTGCAACAAACTTTAAACTATAAAGTAGGCGGCTGGGGTGAGGAGGTGAGGCTGGCTACCAGCTAATCGCAGCTGGGGTATGACTTTCATGAAGTAACGCTAGGCTTCATCAGTTTTAGACAGAATGAGCTAACTATTTTTGCTTGTTTTGCAAATGTGATGTCATTTGCTTTGTTTAAGGGCATTACCATTTTTATGTCACTCATTTTGATTAAGAAAAACCATTATAAAAAATTGACACTTGAATGTTTGCATAATGTGAAGAAAATCTCTGCCGCTGCAAAAAATTGATTTATTAAACTAGTATTTTCACACATTTTAAGTTAAAGAAATATTGCAATTTCTGCAATTTGAAAATTGCAGAAGGCCATATTGCGATTTAATCTAATTTGCAGTTAATTGCCCAGCCCTATTTTTAATGAACCAATCATGACTCTGACCAATCACAAAAGCTGCCAAATAAATTTAGTAAAATTTTCACTACAAAAATGTAAGAACGGTTTAACTAAAAGGTCGGTTGTTGGATTAGACATCACTGGTTTGTTTACACACTAAGCAGCAATGATTGGTATTGTGTATTTGTCCATCAAATCTCAATCATCTGACTCATAAACTCATGTAGTATTTTGTGGTTTTTGTTGCTAAGTTAAAGTAAATCTTTTGTGTAAATCCTGTATTTGCTGTTACCTTGACTCCGTGCTCTGTGTAGAAGTCAGCCGTACCCAGACTGGCGTAGAGATCGTAACCCATGGACTCCAGAGCCTGAACAGTGGGCAGCAGCTCACTTTTGTTCTATAAACACACAAAACATAGAAAATATGACTTGCCTCTGACTGTGAGACTTTAAAAAACTACCAGTTTGATCAGCTGAAGTCATCTCTGCTAAAATATTAGTTGCATGTTTTAATCACAAAAGCATTATGTCCACATGAGTACCTTATAGCTGCCGATGGAGAGCAGGATGTTCTTTTTGGGGATCTTGAAGCCTGTGGAGAGCATCGCTTTAAGATACGCCTCATATCTGTTCTCCCCAAAACAGGCCACCTCCCCTGTGCTGGTCATCTCCACCCCGAGGACCACATCAGCTCCAGCCAGACGAGAGAAGGAGAACTGAGGAACCTGAAGGACATGGGGTGTATTTAAAAGACAAACCAAAGTGATTAGAAATAACAACTAACTAATGCTTTCTAGGATTTTAGCAAGAAAAACTGTCTTATTACCTTGACTCCTACAATCCCTTTTCCCCTCATCAGTCCCACAGGCTCCACCTCCTCACCAACGATGGCCTGAGTTGCCAAGGCAACAAGGTCGACACCCAGAGTCTTTGATACGAAGGGGAAGGAGCGGGAGACTCGGACGTTGCACTCGATCACCTTCAGTTGGTCATCCTTAATAAAAGATAAGCATACCACTAAATCATTGTTTTTAAAGAAACAGTCAGAGATTATTTGAAAAACTTTGAAATTTCCTTTCTGTGAAGAAACATTTGAAAACATCATCCCTGCTGTCATATCCCAGTCTTTCCATGTATACCTCTATAAATCTCCCTGCAGGTGGCCTGATTCATTGCATAACTTTCCGTAGAAATTAGGTGAGTTTCTAAACAGAAATGCCAAACTGGGCTTTTATTCTGAAATACTGGCAATCAAAAAGTTAACATCTTGTTTCCTAACTCCCTGATGAGTTTCAGCAAATATTGGCACCAATAATATCCCAGGGGATATTATTGGTGCTAGGACCAAACAAGGCCTCCTGAAATCTGATTGGCATCCCTGAAAACCTTGAAATTGCCGTCTCTCCACAACAAGCTGCCCTGGCATGCGTTACAGGTGCAGCAAAAATCATAAAACATGGGAAAGACTAGGGATGAAATCATGGCTGAAATTAAGGTACAGTTGTTTTTATGGTTGTGAGCAGTGAAAGTCTGCATAATCCAGCTGTGACGCTATCCCGTCTGCTAGCTCTCATTGGTTGTTGTGGGTACTCCGCAAGTGGCACTACGACCTAGAATCGTAAATATCAAACATGTTTGACAAACAAACAACAAATAGTCAATTGCAACGAGGCTCCTCTCAGGATACGCCCCCATGATCGTCTGGGAGGCAAATCTGGCTCCAAATCGGGCTTAAAATCCTGTAGTGTGTGGCAGGCCTTATTCACACTGCTCTTGCGTGGCCAGGCTCTGCCGCTCTCTCCCTCCTCCCCCCCAGCTCCTCCTTTATTTTGCTTCTGGCTTAATCAATGTCATATGCCTCCCCTCTTGGATATTAAAGTGGCCCCAACATCCTTTTATATTTCTGTATGTGGCCCTCAATGGAAAAAGTTTGGACACCTCTGGCATAAACCAAAAGTGTAACAATACAAAGTGAATCTTCCCTGTGACAAATACCACCCCTGTGGACTCACATCTGCTAGAAAAAGGTAAATATGGGTCTATTTTTATAATTCTCCTGTCAATTTTTAGTAAAAATATGCCAAACTTCACGAGACACATATTTGGTGCATGAGACATGGTTTAAATTGTTCACATGCATACGGATATGAAAATCAAGCTGTCACACATCAATAACACAGCTGCTGCACTCAGTCAATTACACTACACCACATGCACAGTGCTTAACTGCTGAATTACATTTAAAAAACGACACTGTTTTCAAAACATCTCTGTCTAATCCACATTTAACAAGGCAGAGCTTCCACACAGATTCCTACCTTTGCGATCAGCTGCAGGTTGAAAGGTCCAGTAACCTGCAGCTCCTGACCGATGGCATGGACGATCATCTTGATCCTCTCCATCGTCTTCTGATTGAGATCCTGTGGAGGTGTGACCAAGGTGGCATCGCCAGAGTGAACACCAGCGTTCTCCACGTGTTCAGAGATGGCAATGGCTAAAACAACCCCGTCAGAGGCCACAGCATCCACATCTATCTCCTGGAGAACAATACAGACAGTTTTTATGTCCATTACACAGACAGAAAAAAAGGGAATGATTTTTTTATGAAGTTAGGGCTGAAGTTTTTTCCTAACCTTTGCCTCCTGAATGAATTTGGAGATGACGACAGGGTGTTCCTTGGAAACAGCAACAGCGCTGCTCAGGTACTTCTCCAGGTCACTGTCACTGTAGGCAACGTTCATGGCTGCTCCACTGAGGACATAGGAAGGACGAACCAGGCAGGGATAACCCACTGTCTCACAGAACTTCACAGCAGACTGCAGACAGAAGAGAAAACAGATGTAAGGATTAAGAAATATCCTGTAAAAACAACAGAAAAAGACTCCAAACAACTGCAATATGACATCAATAAACGAAATCACTGACATTTTTGGTTTCTTTTTACCTCAAAATAACTAAATTTTGATATATTTTAAACTTATTCTAGCACAATCCCTGTGACTCGTACCTCAGTGTCAGAGAGCTCCTTCCACTGTGGCTGGCTGATCCCGATGGTGTCGAGCATTCTGGAGAACTTGAACCTGTTCTCTGCAGAGTCAATGAACTCTGGGGATGTACCGAGGATGCGGCACTGCTGGCGGTGCAGAGACATGGCGATGTTGTTGGGCAGCTGACCTCCCATAGAGAGGATGACACCGTCTGGATTTTCTCTCTCATAGATATCCATCACCACCTGAGAAACATACAATAAACCTTTAAACCTGAGAACTGTAATTAGTTTAACTATTAACAAATACATAAACATATAAAATACACTAAATGGTGCCTGTTTTATCAGCTGTTTTTAACAGTTTGGATCAGTTTTAATGTAAGCCATATTTATATTTTAAGCTTTTTTACAGGCTTTGTCAGTGCTGGGACAGATAAAGTCTGACCAGAGAGCAGGGGCTGCTGCCTTTAAACCAAATCTTGCTTATTCCTATGACATTGTGTAATATTCTTTTTCCACCAAGAGAACAATAATCCCAAAAAACTTGCTCTGTTTTGCATATTTGTTTTCATGACTTGCTTTTGGTCCGAGCTGAAAAATATAACTGTAGACCTTTAGTTTTTTTTAAAGCCGTTTTGGTTCAACTGAACAACAATTTACCATTTTCAAGCACCTGATAATAAAAATGACTAAGTTAGAGTTTTCATGACCACCCTTTGACAATACATCTCAAAAGTTCAACTGAATTTTTTGCAAAAATATCAATGAATTATGATATTAGTATTTGAAACATTAGCAAAGCTAAAATATGAAAAAGTTAAAGTTCCTGAAAATTAATGTTTTTAGCAATTATTTGAAGAGAAGTCTTACCTCAAAGGAGATCTCATCAAAGTAGAGGCGGTCACACATGTCGTAATCCGTACTGACAGTCTCTGGGTTGTAGTTCACCATGATGGTCTTGTAGCCCATCTAAATTAATGGGAGTAAATACTTTTTTAGAAATAGTTAGAATATAAGGCAAGTGTCATCAATCCACACGCTAATAAACATTTCAAAGTCAACGTTTATTTATAAAGCACATTCAATATAACATTATTTAATCAAAGGGCTTTTTTCAGGCTTAGCCACAAGTTCTAACAATCATGTTAGTTGGGACATATTTTGCAAAATACACTTTTTCAGGCTTTTCTAACAAAATATGTCCTCCCCACTTTGAAGAAAGTTTCACCCGCCCCCTCTGATGTCAGCAGAGCCACATCCATTAAGCCACATCAATTTCCTGCAAGGGGCGGAGTCAGATGGCTTATTAACAAGGGCTGGGCAATTAATTGCAAATGAGATTAAATCGTAATATAGCCTGCTGCAATTTACAAATCGCAGACAGCGCAATATTTTTTTCCTGAAATATGTCAAAATGCCAATGTTTTACAGCAAAGATTTCATGCTCTACAAATTATGCATACATACAAGTTTAATTTTTTCAGAATAGTTTAAAATTCAACTTTTCCTTTTTGTGTATATGATTTTCTTAATCAAAATGAGATTAAAAAAAACATTATCCCTTCAGTATAGCAATCCATTTCAATATGCTATCAAATCCCGATTAGACATTTTTTCTAATATTGTGTTGGTTGTAATTTAGAATGATTTATTGCTTATATTTGTTTATAAAATATAAAATAAGGAACCTAAACATAATCGCATATTGAATTGCAATTGCAATAATGGGGAAAAAAATTACAATTAGATTATTTTCCCAAATTGCTGAGCCCTATTATTAACATTTAAAGCCACAGACACAAAAACAGCTTATTCTAAGCGGGGCTTAAACTGAGTGGGGTTTTTTTAGACATGCAAGAATTAGGGCTGAACAATATGGGAAAATAATCTTATTGCGATTTTTTTTCCACAATATTGCAATTGTGATTTGATATAACGATTATTCCTTAAGTTCCTCATCTTATGTATTTTCCAACAAACACAAGCTACAAATAATTTGATATTATAACCAACACAATTCTAGACAAAACTAGGGCTGAACAATTTTGAAAAAAATATCTAATTGTGATGATTCTGACTCGTATTGCAAATTGGATATGAATTATTGTATTGACGGGAATGATAATTTTTAAGTCACCCTCATATTTAATCAGAAAATGTACAAAAAATGAATAAAGTAGGATTTTTTGTAGGCTATTCTTAAAAAAATGGGTCTTCAATGATTGCATGGTATGTAATGCATAACATCTCTGCTAACAAAAAAAAGTTTTAAACCAGTATTTCAGAATCAGAATCTCTTTATTGTCCCGTGAAGGGAAATTAGTTTCACAGGACTAATTTTGACTCAAATTTCAGGTTAAAGACATATTGCAACTCCTGCGTTTCGAAAACTGCAGCTGGCCATATTGCGATATAATCTAATTTTTGATTAATTGCCCAGCCATAGCAAGAATCCAATACTGGAGTGTTTCAGCAACAAACTTCTCAGGCATGTTTTGGGGACCTCTGAGAACAATATAAGCTTGTCTTAAAGGGGTAAAATATGTCACCTTTAAACTGTAAAGCTGCACTTCAAAGTGACCAAACGAATTAGTTTTGGTGTATAAATATGTGCCCCATCCTGACATCATGCTGCTCTCACCTTCCTGAGCTCAGTGATGCAGCCAACAGCGCACCAATCAAACTCCACGCTGCTGCCAATGCGGTACACGCCTGAGCCGATCACCATGACGTGCTGGTCGTTGAAGTGCAGGTCATCCTCACTGCCGTGGTACGTCAGGTAAAGGTAGTTTGTGAAGGCCGGCCATTCAGCTGCCACCGTATCGATCTGCTTCACTACAGGGAGGATGGACCAATCATGACGCAGCTTTCTCACTGCAAGCTCCGTGCTGCAGGGAGAAGGAATACATGGTCATTTTAAGGGTGGGAAATGAGGACAAGGATTAGACCATTATTTATACATGCATACGAGAAAACTGATAATAAAACGCAAAAATAGATAATTACTTGTGATCTACGTTGCTTAATACAGTGATAGAATAAAGAACTAGATTGAATAGGCTAACAGGCCTAAAAATAGCCAGGTGGTGTATGCTCGGGTTCATATCGTCTTTCAGTCTCACCTCTGCACAGCCAGTGCTATCTGTTTGTCTGAGAAGCCGAGCTGCTTGGCCTTCCTCATCACCTCAGGAGGCATGGTGCTCTCATCCTGGTAAACAGAACAATAAACTTTAACACTAGAGAACAGATAAGGTCTTATTTTGCAGGTTAAGACTCCTTATCATCATTCTCACCTGGTGGTATGACTCCAGGAGAAGTTCGTGGTCAGCAATGTTCTTCATCTTGTGCAGGAACCAGCGGTCGATCTTGGTGAGATCGTACAGCTGATCCACCGTGTAGCCGGCTCTGAGCGCCGCCGCCAGAACAAAGATTCGCTTATCAGTGGGAGTCTGCAACTCCTGGAGGGCAGAAGTGGGATCAGCCACATAACAGCAAAGCAAAGCACAAGTGTTTTAAAATCACATAATGAAATGCAAAGGAAAACCTTCAAACACATAAATTTAGGAGACATAAAAAGCTTATTTTACCTTTTCTGAGACTCAATTCTAAAAGGTTTGGAAGCCTCATCTCCTCACTCACTTTGAGCAAAATTTTGCATCCAAACATTAGGCATTTGGTTTAGAGTCCCTGAAGTTTTGCCTGACTATTTTGGATTTTTGCCTATTTTTATATGGATTTATGTTTGTGCTTAATCTACCTGTAACTTGAATTTGTGATGTCTGTTGTGATGCACATTGTTATAAAAGTTGGAAAAGTTTAATAAAAATATTTCAGAATAAACAATACCTTTTCTGAGACTGGTTTGATGGTATGATCAAAGCCAACACAGTTCTCATCCACCATCCTCAGAGCCTTCTGGAAGGCCTCCTCAAAGCTACGTCCGATAGCCATCACCTCACCTATAGGGAAAAAAAATTAAAAATCTATTGATTGCAAAAAAAAAAAAAAAAAAAAAAAAAAAAATGTAGCTAGGATGCCAGGATGGTTTATTTTATTTCCATTATTTCTTATCATAATTACTCTACCTATCAATTTGCAGTGCATTTTGTCATTGTAGGACAACTAGAAAGCACAATACAGCAGAATTTTCCAATACACTGTGCTGTTCTTCCCCTTTTATGTGTCCATGTTTATAGTGAGTGTGAACCTTCACAGAGGCATAAATATCACTGATTTAAGTGAGTCCTGTGGGCTGAGTGTATTTCACCTTCCTAATTCTTACCACTCACTTTTACAGACCTGCTTGAGTGTCTTTTTGCTTTCATATAATCTCATATCTTCATATTCATCTAATTGCTTCATTTAACAGACATAAAGGCCAAAAAAGAACCTTGGATGTAGTTTTTTTCCCCTGTCTTACCAACACTCTTCATGGAGCTGCCAATCTTGGTTGAAACACGTAGAAACTTGCTTAGATCCCAGCGTGGAACCTTCACCACACAGTAATCCAAACTGGGCTCAAAGTTTGCTGTGGTCGAGTTGGTAACAGAGTTCCTGCAGAAAATATAATCCATTTCATTGCTGGATCTCACAATTCCAGAAAGCTTTAAAGAGATTTGAAGCTAACTGAGTATCTAAAATGGATCAACGGGCACATTAAAAAAACCTGTCTGCTAGCTGTCCTGACAATTTTTTTGACTTTCCCAAACAATTCCAGAATTGTGGGACAAAGATTTTCTAAATGTCTACGCAGGAAAAGATCACTTTTTCAAGTGCTGAACATCCATTTTACGTGTTATTATAGGTACTTATTCACTAATCATATGTTAACATCAAAAAGTGACCTACTTGAGTTCTGGAAGCGGGATTCCCAGGCCAAGTTTAGCTGCTACGTAAGCGAGGGGGTAACCTGTCGCTTTACTGGCCAGAGCTGAGCTCCTGGACAGGCGAGCGTTCACCTCGATGATGTAGTACTGCAGAAGTATTTATACACCAACAGATTATTCCAGAATATTTGGGTATGAGTCTACATGTATTAGCTTTGAGCAGCCCAAGCCATCATTTTGTGCAATGTTTAAAGTGTTGTGTATAAAAGTGTACCTGCTCAGACTCTGGGTTGAGAGCGTACTGGATGTTGCACTCTCCCACAATGCCAAGGTGTCTGATGACTTTGATGGCGGTGTTCCTCAGCATGTTGTACTCATGGTCATTTAGCGTCTGACTGGGCGCCACCACGATAGACTCCCCAGTATGGATGCCCAGAGGGTCAATATTCTCCATATTACACACCTGGGAGAAGAACAAATTCCTTCTATTTTATCTTTAGTGTGATCAGATACTTACAAAATGCAATTTTATTAAACACAACAGTAACAATAATTTAGTAAACTGTCACCCCAAACTTTGTACAACAAACCATAATTTCAAAAAAGTCTGAACATTGTGTAAAATGTGGATAAAAACAGATTCCGTGACTTTCAATCCCTCAGACAGCACTTTATTAGAAACCAGCATCATTTTGTGATAAATAGCAGAGCATGGGCTTAGGAACACGTCAGAAAACTGTGACCAGTTAACACAGCACATCTCGGCATCTGCAAATCTAATTTAAGACTACCACGTACATTTAAGGCTATTTATCAACAACATCCAGGAAGCACCATCGACTCGTCTGAGCCTGAGACAGGCTGACCTGAGGTTGAAAGTGTGCTGTGGTCCGACAAGTCCACATTTCAGATTCTTCCCAACTAAAAAGGACAAGGGCCATCCAGATTGTTATAAACACAAAGTTCAAAAGCCAGCATCTGTGATAATGTGGGGATGTGTTAGTGCCAACAGCATGGGTAACTTGCACATCTGTGAAGGCACCATTAATACTGAAAAGTAGGGCTGAGCGATTTGGGAAAATAATCTAAGTTGGCTTATTTGTAGACTATTCTAAAAATGGCACTTGAATAATTGCATGGTATGTAATGCATAATGTCTATGCTGCAAAAAGAAAAAAGTAATAAACTGCAATTTTGACACAAAATTTAGGTTAAGGAAATATTGCACCTTCTGCTATTTGAAAATTGCAGCGTTTTAATCTAATTTTCAATTAATTACCCAGCCCTACTGAAAAGTACGTACAGGTTTTGGGTTTCTATCTAGACAACAGCTTTTTAGGGACATCTCTGCTTTTCTAGGGGTGACAATACTGATTCACATTCTGCCCAAGTTACAACAGCATGGCTTCACAGTAAAAAAGTACAGGAACTACATTATGAAGCACAAAAATGGCAGTTAAACCTAAGGAAGAATGGGAATACTTCAACAATCAGTGTCTTCAGTCTACAGATGCTGACAGTTATGTTAAAAGAAAAGCTGATGTAACACAGTAGTATATATGCTCCTGTCCCCGCTTTTTTGGTATGTATTGCAGGTATCAAATTCATGATGTGTGCACATTTCTCTAAAATTATCCGCTTGAAAATTAGATATCTTGTCCTTGTGCTGCATTCAATTACACTGAGGTTGTAAATGACTTGCAAATCCCTGTATTCTGTTTTTAATCATATTTTACAAAACATCCCAGCTTTTTTAGAAATAGGGTTTGTATAACACTAAAAGAAGCCTTATTAAGGATGTGAATCTTAAATGTAAAATGCCCCTAAAGCAATCTTTTGATCATAAGGTACTGTTTCTGGCACACTTTTATTATATTCTCCAAAACTGGGTTACTGTCCAGATGTACTTTAAATCATAATGCAGGTAAAAATAAAAAAATATCAAATACACAGTTTCAAATCACAAAATCTGCTTCCTAATCCAGTCAGGCTAGAAACAAACTCACATCTCTGGTTTATATCAAAGTGGACTGGATGAGGTGTACAAGTCCTCACATCATAACATCATTCATCTCTTCTGTACTCACTGTGACACAGTTGTCGTAGGCATCACGGACCACCTCGTACTCAATCTCCTTCCAGCCTTTCAGGGATTTGTCCACCAGCACCTGAGAGGTGTGGGCGAAGGCAGACGTCACCAGAGAGGTCAACTCCTCTCTGTTATTGGCAAAGCCTGATCCCAAACCCCCGAGAGCGAACGCTGAACGGACCAGGACTGGGTATCCTAGACGTTCTGCTGCTGCTAAAGCCTAGGAAACATACAAGTAGGACAGGACAGGGAAAATAAATCCAAGGCTGCTTTCAAAAGGATTGAATCAGGAATATTTGTTTAAATAATTAAACATGTCTGCTGACCTGCTCCACAGACAGCGCCGCCTCACTCGGAGCGACATGCTCATTGATCTCCTCCATTTTCTCCACAAAGATCTTCCTGTCTTCGGTCATCTCGATGGAGGCCACCGGCGTGCCCAGAACTTTGACCTTATACTTCTCAAGGACGCCAAGTTTGGTCAGCTCCACACCGCAGTTAAGAGCAGTCTGACCACCGAAGGTTAGCAGCACGCCATCTGGACGCTCGTTCTTTATTACCTGAGGGAGAAAAGACACTGATAATTAACACCACATTTGTCTTTCAGTGACATGAAGTAAAATACAGTCAAAAAGAGTCTCTCCATACCTGAGTGACGTACTCCGCCGTGATTGGTAGAAAGTAGACTTTGTCTGCAAGGCCCTTGGAGGTCTGGACTGTGGCGATGTTTGGGTTGATCAACACCGTCTGGATATTTTCCTCCTTAAGAGCCTTGATAGCCTGTTAAAGTGTACATATATTTATAAGATATATACAGAAGAAATTCAAATCTTTTATCCTTAAAATCTTGGTTGGAGTCACATAAAAAAAGTGGTTGAATATATTTTTCATTGTGACTGATCAGTCCATGCTGCTCTTATTGGAAGCTAAGCAACAGATATGAAAAACATGGGGGCTGATAAATTACTGGCCGGTTGTATCGATAAGAAGCAGGTAGGAATCTGGGAAGTCATTAAGACAAAGCAAATCTTAATATTCCCTTTTGCATTCTTAGAAATCAAGCTTTTATTTAAAATAATGTCAGGAAAAAGGCAAGCTCATTTCTCAGAGATCAATGTAGAAAACCAAACTAACCCAAAATCTTGATACCCAACTGGCAGTGTTTCAGATCCATTACAGATAATCACTCAAAGTAACAGCTCTTACATGTGAATAATTTGCTCATTTTTTTAAAGAAAAAATAGTCTCTTACTTTTACTCCCAGGGTCTGTAAAGATGTTATATAAATAAGGTTGGGTTGAGGAAGGTATCAGAATTAGTGCCATATTTCCTGCCCTATTTCACTGTATCCCAAAATAACAAACTTTAAGTAGAATTTTGCATCAGAACATTTGTGCCATTCTTGTCATGAAGAATTGTAAACATACCTGAGAGCCTGAGTAGTCAAACTCTCCTGCCTGGCCAATGGACAGTCCTCCAGAGCCCAGGATGAGGACCTTCCTTGGTCGGGTCATCTCTTCAGGCTTTGGCGAGGCAGGGAAGGTGAGGTGGTCCATCAGACGCTGCTTCACTAGAAAGAAAAAAAAACAAAACAAAAGCTCTTGTTTGTAGAATTACTGCAACATTTGTCTTAGGGGTGAATAGAAAATAATAAGACAACCACAACAACAAATCTGATATAAGGAGAAGCAGAGCACCAAGTCTGTCTGTAGCTCTAATCATGGTCAAAGAAGAGGCTGTTAACACTGTAAACTCTGTATACATGCTGAAATTAGCAGCGCTGTTAAAACTCAGCTAATTCAATGATAAATGCGTTATTTCCTCTTCTTCAGTAATAACAAATTCATACTTATTCATGTTTGCACAAGTCTATTTCATCCAACAATAAAAGCAGCGAGCCAAAGAAATCATTTTTTGCCTAAAAATTGAGCATTTTTCATGTGATGGAGAACGAAAAAGCACTTCAAACTCTGAGTATTTATTACCAGTTTTGGAGGCTTTTCCCTCCTTGTGGTCTCTCACTGTGTCAAGGAAAACGTCAAACAGGCTGACCAGGTCTGTTGGCCCGGCCATGTGCTCTGGATGGAACTGAACACTGAAAAAAAGAGATAAAGACTTTCAAAAAAGGGTTTAAGTCAACTTAAACTCTGGCATTTCTCTTTTTATTCTTATCTCTGACTATCAGTGAGACTTCTACCTGAATAGAGGTTTAGTGTTGTGCACGATGCCCTCATTGGTGTGATCGTTGGCGTTGGTGAAGAGGACGTCCCAGTCTTCTGGCAGAGTGTCCTGGTCGACGGCAAATCCGTGGTTTTGACTGGTGATGAAGCAGCGATCCGTCCCGTTGTGTATACATGGCTGGTTGTGGCCACGGTTGCCATACCTGAAAGACAGAAGGGTATAAAAATTGTACTTTTATTATGTTATGTTTGATGTTCAATTTGATAAGATTAGATCTTTAAATCTATGCGTTAATTAAGTCAATAAAACCCATCTTCATTAAGTCAAGCTCTGGATTTGTCACTGGAGATGCCAGCTGCAACTTAGCTGACTAAAAGGAAACATTCACAGCACACAGTGACCTTCACACCGCTTCTGATAAAACTCTCATCAGTGAAGTCTCAGGGGAAAGAAAACCTCCCTGACCCCACAGATGTAGCCTTCTGAGTTCAGGAGCTCACCGTCTCTCCTCTTGAGCCAGCTTGTTTATTTAATCTTTTTCATAACAAGAGCAACATCACACTGCTCGAAGAGACTACAGACTGCTGAGAACAGCAAAAATCTGCAGTTCACATCAAAACGCCGCCAGAGAAAGTGTGTTATCTCAAGGGATTGTGTTTCTAGAGAGCATTGCAAAGTGGTGAAGAGGTTCACAGGCTACAGGTCACTGAGGGCACATTTTTGTCTTTGACCTATTCCAGATATGCTCTATAGGTGGGAAAATGACGCGAAAGCACCAAGGACTTCTACTGAAGTTACATATTTAAAGCCCATGGACCACTCTCGCCATATTAAGCTTGTGTCATCATGTTTTGCCCCAATAGTTTGTCAAAGCAGATGCTTAAAATGTTAACGACTGATCTTTGGGTAAGAAAAACAAAGAATCAAGGAAATATTGCATGAAAAGTCTCAACACATATTGTGTTTTGATACATACAAACTTTTATTTTAAAGGTACTCACTTCATCTTGTAAGTCTTGGATCCAATTACTAAAGAGAGCAGCTGATGTCCAAGACAAATACCGAAAACTGGCTTTGGGTTCTCCACGCAGACGACCTTCCTTACATTGTTGATGGTGCTCTGACAGAACTGAGGATCCCCTGGGCCGTTACTGATGAACAAACCATCAAAATCTACAAAAGATGAGAAAGAACAACAAGCAACACATGATCAGGCCTATGAGTGTAAACTCTAATTAAACTAAAGCTCACTGTAATGGGAAGCCTGTGATTATAACACTCTGTAGCTGTAACCTGAACAATCAGCATTTCTGTGCCATTAACAGACTGTATGTGGCCAAAGGATTAACAAGAACTGGTGCAAGGTGCTGCTGATAGCAGAAATACACTTAGTTAAGATCAGCCTTATGCAATTGAATGTCTGCCTCGGGAGTCATGCTGGTGTATCTGTGATGGCAGCAGTTTCACCTGTTGCATTCAAGCTTTATGCAATTGTATGTCTGCCTCGAGGGTCATGCTGGTGTATCTGTGATAGCAGCAGTGTCACCTGTGGCATTCACATTGTTGCATGCAGAGACACAGACTCTGCATGCATAGTGCTCAGTTCTCTGCAACTGATGATAATATCAGTCAGATTTCTATTGCAGATTTTTTAAGAAACATGAAAGTTTGCAGTCCATTAAACACAGAAGCAGCTACATACAAGCTTCAAGTCACTTGACTAACATCTCATCTGCAATGTGACTGCTGTGCATGAATAGACTGCAACTGCAATTTAAAAAAACAGCAGTGTGACAGACCTTTGCTGTCCAGTGGATGGTCCCAGGGCACAACTGTCACACAGGCTCCTCTCTGTGCCAGACAGCGGATCTGATTGTATTTGATGCCACAGTCCACCACAGTGATACGCAGACTGCCGCTAGGGTTGAAAACTCTGGGCTCCTGGAGGAAAAATGACCAGAATCTTAGTAAAACCAAAAACTGTGATACAGAAAGATATCACAGTCAAAACATAGACTTTTAGGGCTCTGTATACATGTACTAAGACAAAAACTGTTTTTGTTTTTGGACCTCTTCGATCTATTTTTAATGAAGATGTTAAACATTAAGATTTTAAATGCAGCTAATAAATAAGACCCCAATCCACAGAGACAGAAAAGTTTTGTCCATCTTTAAATTATAAAAGATGTGAAGTTGAAGGGGTCTTAAAAAGTTTAGGGTATATATTCAAAAAGGTTTTACTGATGGCAGTTTACCTTCATGGAAACCTCTTGGACCAGGTTCCTCTGGTCTGGGTTGTCAAAAGGGATGCTGTCCTCAGGAGTTCCATCCACAACCAGCTTCCCCAACATGGTTCCCTTCTCTCTGATCTTTTTGGTCAGATGGCGAGTGTCGATGCCTGGATAACATTAAGACAACAGACAACTTAGAACTTATAAATAAGGTGTCAAATTTTAATTTAACAATCATTTTCTCCATAATTTCTTGTTCAAATTTAACGTCAACTGGCTGAAACACTTCAACCACTTTACTGTCAAACTACATGCATGATTCTTTTAATGTTAGATCTAATTACATAAGGATGTACAAACCTTGTAATCCAGGAATTCCCTGCTCTTTGAGCCACTGGTCCAGCGACTTGACTGAACTCCAATGACTGGGATTCTCTGCCAGCTCTCCGATAATCAGAGCTGCAGCATGGATCTTTGACGACTCAAACCACTGAGACAACAAGAACAAAAATGCATCACTATGCAGGAATTTTTCTTGATTTTGCCTCAAAAGTGTAGTGGAAAAGTAAGGCCATTTTTTTCTTCTTTCCTCATTTCACTACAACCTCTTCACTTTATTTTGTAGTGTTGATTTGTAAATATCTACCAACCTTGCTCAATCCAAACTCTCCCTCTTCCTCCGCAGGTACACCATAGTTGCCCACCAGAGGGTAAGTGAGCGTCAACAGCTGGCAGCGGTAGGATGGGTCAGTCAGAGCCTCAGGATATCCCACCATACCTGTCTGAAACACTGAACACAC
Organism: Cheilinus undulatus; assembly: GCF_018320785.1. Classification (NCBI taxonomy): domain Eukaryota; kingdom Metazoa; phylum Chordata; class Actinopteri; order Labriformes; family Labridae; genus Cheilinus; species Cheilinus undulatus. Next base: position 41,741,094 of record NC_054878.1, on the reverse strand, counting down.
AAAATGCCATCAGTGTGTGATGCCATCCGGTTATACAAACTGCATCAAACCACAAGCTGATGCATACGTGCACCCCTAATCCCAAAGCTCTAAAAATAAAAATAAAATTTTCAAACATATTTTCAACCCAAAGCTTCCATGAGAGAAACAGAGAGCACCGTTAAAATTGTACAAATTATGAATGCACTAGAATACGTTAGTTTGATATCATCCCTTTGAAAGACATAAGTCCATCAGCAAATAATGAGGCAAAGATGGATGCACGTAGCAGATGTTTATCTATTTAGTATGAATTCAATGTTGCCATCTGGCACACTTAACTCTTTGTTTAGGGAAAAGGCAGAAGATAGGACTTGTTGGGACAACTCTGCTCTGTTTTCATGGCCAGATAATGTTGGCACCTTAGGAGACTTGCACCAAAAAAAGGAATGAAAAACACCAAAATCAACCTTGATTTTCAATCAGTGTATCTCTAGTACAAATACACTGTCATCATCACTTTGACACTGAAAGGTTGGCATATATATTAAGTGCAATTTTGACAGCGTGCAAGAACTTTTGTATGGGTTCCATCCTCTCCTGCACACCTTTCTCTTGAAATGCATGCACATTTTTAAAGCTTCAGTACTGATAATCATTAGAACAAGATGATACTGCTTTAACTATGTAGTAGCAAAAAAGATATAAAAGTAACAAAAAGGTCTTACTACCTTACATAGAAGTCACAGACAGAAAAATTCAGACAATGTTACTGTACTGAAGTCAGTCTTAAAAAGTTTAATACAAGCCTCAAGTTGTCAACACTTTTTTCAAGAAAGCTGTCAGGTGATGGTATTATGGCATTTTACAGCCCGTCAGCTGCCAACTCTGTAATAAAACTGGCCTTGGGTTATGACAACCGGATGTGAGTAAATCTGCTAACCAACAAGCTGAGATGCCTTTCATTTTTTACTTTGTCCCGCCTAATAACAGGTTAAATTGCACAACTTTAATGTTAAATGCTGGCAGGAAAACGCACCTGTCATGTAGAGCGATTTTTATGTTGAGTACATGTAAAACACCACCAAATCTTTAATTCGGAGTATCTTCTCAATGTTGAATAACATCTACAGCAACGCACGTCAACTTTCCAAAAGTAGGTCATGCGTACCTACACATCCGTCTGCCATAGCCCACCTCAGAAAGCAAGACAATCCAATGAGGAGAGCGGCGTTACGGTTCACAGAGTGGCCGTGTTTAGTGGCGACTGTTGTTGTCTAGCTCCTATAGATATTGAAGACGGAATTTATCCTAATAAACGATGCTTTTTATTTATTTATTTATTTTGCAACATAGCAGGTTTTTTAATTTTTTGCATTATTACATAAAACTGAATAATGCGGCATTCATGACGACACTTTCCATCACTGACACCTACTGTGACGTTCAGACGAATTCGAGGCAAAGTCGCCGGTTAACACGGTCGCTCTTTGAGTCGTAACAGCGGCATGCAGCTTTGAGTCATGGGGGTGCTTTGGCGCTTTACAGCTCTCTCACTAGCCATCCTTACACAGTGTGATTATACTACAGGACAAAATGCGTTGAACAAAACGTCAGGGTTAGCGAATAAAGCAGGTGGATTTTGTAACGGATATCAGTTACAGAAGTGATTAATTAGAGTTATACATTTTCTTACACTTCGAAGGACTTACCAACTTCTCCCGAAACTGACACATTTGCTCCGAAAAGGAGGCCTTTGAACGTCGTCCCGTCCTCCAGGATCAGCGTTGCCATCTTTGTCATATTTTCTCCGAAAGCTAATGCTAACAAGTCAAACCGGGAAACTGATGGTGTATCTGAGAAGTGATGAAACCTCCAACTCCACGTGAATCACACGCCGCGCGAGGGGGCAGAGGATGCAGATGCGTCAAGACGGGGAAACAGCCGTTAAAAAACAGATTTCCTCACCGGACAGACTTATTTCAGCGTCCTAGCGAATCCAGAGTCGACGAGGAGACAATAAAAACAAAAATGGGAGTTTTGATCGGTAAAATTCTGGTTAATCGGACGGGACGGTGCGCAGGAAGTGTTCCACACTCGCCGCCAGCAGTGTGGAAGTCGGCCCACAGCCTGGACCGTTAAGGTTGACGATATGAGTCATCGGGTTTCCGCTAAGAATTGCCCAAATAAAAGCACAGCTACAAAAATTCTATGTTGACCAGGAAAATAAAATCTGTGGCAGCAACTTTGTGACATAACATCACGAAAGGACTTTTAATTCGCAAAGGATATATTTTTAGAACCACACTCGATGGTCCAAAAAGCAAATTACAAATTTCAATATGTCGACTTTTAAACACGTTCCTGTATTATTTTATGATTGATTTAAAGAAACTCAGAAGCTTTAAGAAAATATAAATCTGAACATTTCTTTTAAGACTATAAAGGCTTGTTTTTCTCTTGTCAAGTCTACATGTAGCAAATACACAAGAAAATAACATTTGAAAGTTGCATGTCTTTCCGTCTCTGAGCGGTCATGAAGTTTGGTGTCTTTATTTTGAAAACAGACACACATATTTCCGGTACAATCCGGAAACTTTTTATATTTTGGCGCCACTTTGACGTCATCATTTACCTGCAGCAGCAACTTCGCTGGAATTCACTATGTACCCACTAGGATGGCGATGTTGTTCAAAGTATTTCTATTTTGTGAAAAATAATATGAAAAAGCGACCTTAAAGTCCCTTTATTGTCACTCTGATTTGTTGTTTGAAATATTATTTTAACACATACATTTTAATTAAGCTTTCACAGATTTAAAAAGTGCATTTTATGTCTTTCATTTGCCCTGACTATACTGGTGCATCTCAAAAAAAAATCAATGGCATGGCATGTAAAGTTCATTGTTCATGTGATTTACATCAAAAAGTGAAATTGCCATATCTTCAAAAAACTATCTCATTACAAGAGCAATATCCCAAGACACCCTCCACAAGGAGGGTAAGCCACAGAGGGTCAGTGACTTCAAGCTGACTGAAGGGAGAATGTGTGATTAGAGAATGAACTCAGCCTTCAGAGGACTGTCAAACAAAGCAGATTGGAGAACTTGGCGGCACTTCAAGAGGATTGGACTATGGCTGGAGTCAGTGGATCAAGAGTCACTGCACACAGACGGATCCACGAAATGGGCTGCAAGCGTTGCGTTCCCAGTGTTGAGCCAATACTAACCCAGCCATGGGCTACGGAGCAAAGAACTGCAAGAATGCTCAGTGGTCTAAATTTATGTTCTCAGATGAAGTTCAGTTTTGATTTCATTTGGAAATCAAGGTCTCAGAGTCCGGAAGAAGATCGGAAAGCCACAGAATCCAAAGTGCTTGAAGTCCAGAGTCAACACTGTCAGCCGTTGACCAGGAGATTTTAGAGCACCTTATGGGCACCTCTGCTGAGAACTTTTATGGAAATACTGGTATCCTTTATCAGCAGGACTTGGTACCTGCACACGGGGAACCCAAAACTACCAGAAACGGGTTTGCTGACCATGGTGCTATTGTTTCTGATTATCCCGACAACTGGTTTTACCTGAGGGACAGATTAAGTAAGTCTTAGCATCATATCATGCCAATTTCATGTCACTATTTCAGATAGGAATACATCTATAAGTAGTTTACGTTCAGCTTAGGTTCACGCGGACGGGGATGTAGCTCAGTGGTAGAGCGCATGCTTTGCATGTATGAGGCCCCGGGTTCAATCCCCGGCATCTCCAGGAACCTTTTCGTTTTTTTTTAAATTCATGGTGATTACGACAGTCGGGCAGCTAAATATTGAACGACCGGCTTCCCGTACTTAACCATTAAAACCAATGCTAGCTAAAACTAGCTTTTTTCGTTTTTACTGTTTTTTAATCTTTTGACTGATGGATGTGTACAAATTAATGGATAGAAAATGAGCTCATATCTACAAATGATACAAAATGTGGGATCTAGCGCACTCTTTAATACCATATCCCTTTTTAGCTGCTTCCAACTTTTTTTTTTTATTTCTTGTAGAACATTTTACCGAAACAAAACTACGCAACGAACACGTTTGTTAAAGCAGCTTAGATTTCCCTGCGTGCCTCAAACGCACCACGAGCCCTCCTACCAAACGGTAACTAAGGAGATCACAGTTCTGTTTACTACAAAGATGTCCTCTTTGCTAGCTGCCTCAGCTGCCTGATCACCAAATGGACTTTTTTTCTGAAGAACTCTTTTTATCTCAGCACTGATTGCACTCTATCGTGCACGAGCTGCCTATAAATCTCAGGAAAATGCAACTGAAGCATCTTAAGACGTTATTAACACCGCAGGTAGGTTCAGTTCGGTGATGGGGTTGCTAATGCTAGCGGATGCAGCATCAGTAGTTAGAAAGTGTGACAGTTAGATTATTATTTCATGACTCAAGAGAAAGAGTAATTTCCCTTCGCCCATTCGGCATCATAGTAACTTTCTTGAAAACATCGTTAGCCATTATTCAAAACAGGCTTTTACGGTTACATTTTGTTCGTGCTAGCAACTTGGACACGTTGCTTAATGAGAAAACTAGAGCTAACACAACACTGTGGCAGCTTAGAAATACTACATCTTGATGATTTGTTACATTCAAACATGGTTTCTTGGCGTCAAAACACCTGGCACTGTCTTAACAGGACGTAACCTATATCTTGTTCAGGGCAAATCAAACGGTGTTGAGGCCAGTTTCTTTATGATTATAACAGAAATACATTTCCTGAATACTCAATATATGTTTACTACTTGCAGAGGTGGAGAGTAACTAATAACATTTATTCAAATTACTCTAATTGAGTAGTAGTAGTAGTTTGAGTTGTAGTTTTTTGGGTAACTAGAGTAACTGTACTATTACTTGAGTACAATTCTCTTGTATCTTTTCCTCTGTGTTGACTACACAGTTGTACATAACAAGAGAATGACTCCACATCACTTCCCAAAACAGCTGTTTGACACAGCAAAAACTGGAGTGTTGATATCTCAGGGTTAAACATTTAAGAGTTGATTTTAACCCCTTAAGTGTAATTTTAACCGTGTAATGGTCTTTAGTGTGGAAGTAATTTGACTACGTTGATCCACCAGTGTTAGTGCAACTCTGCAGAGTCAATTAATCTGATCCCTGGCCACTGTGATCTCAAATCTCGCAGATCTCCCATCATGCCCTTGGGCATGGGTTTTATATGTGTTGAGCTGTGTTTGGATGTTGTCTGTTGTACAGTGATCCCTGCTGGGGTTCTTTTGGTCATGTTTCTGGTGGATTGTTGTTTTTGATGTGAGACACATTTGCACCATGACTGAAGTTATCTACTGAGTTAGAATTCATGCAATATTATCAGCTGATCTTATGTCTTGATTGACCTGACAACCAAGCCCCCTGCCGTCTGGCAGCTTCTTGAGGACAGCATCCCAGGTGTGGGTTGACATGTTAGCCCCCTTGTCCCTGTTAATAGTCCTATGGACCCATTTTTACATCTCGATGGCCCGATCTATTGGTGGTACCTGGTGCTCCCTGAATTAATAACCCTGGTGCCACAGTCCTCGATGTGATTTTTCCCTTTTGCAGTGGTCTGACATGGCTGATTTTGAGTTTCCCTCATTGGCTTTTTCAGTGTAAATCAAGCAGGAAAACCAAAACTGCATAAGATCAGTTCATAAGACACTTCACAGCAACGTCACATGACTCTTCTGAGGAAGGCTGCAATAACGTAGCAGTCAAAACATGTCAAAGTAACACATAACTATACCCGTCTGCTAGTAAGAAAATACAGAAAAGAATTATAGTTCATGAAGACAATAGGAACTTATTTGGATTCTAACTGTACTTCTACTTGAGTACAATATTAAAGTACTTTTCCACCTTTGACTGCTTGTTCATTATGAACAAAGATTGTGGGCAAACTCCTGACAATTTTTAAAATGTACAAAAACATAAAACATTTTTGTTATTGCCATATTGCAATTTAGAAACTACTCTCTCTATTTTGCTCATGGCAGCTTTTTTTGTAAGTATAATGGCAGATCCAAAGTGTGTGTAATGTATCAACGCATTAAAAACATTACAACCTGAAATGAAACTGACCTAACGGTACAGATAGAAGGAACACCAAACTTAAATTTGGCAAACATGTCAAAAAGATCATAAAGAGAGTCAAAAGAAATCTAAACAGCTTCAAATGAATAAGGCAGCATAGATCAATCAAATCTCCACAGCCGTATATGCATTCTGCAGTGCTGGAGTCATCAGCTAGTGTTGCTTAATCTTGCCTTGCCGTGCTCCTCCTATCATGTGTTAGGCTCCTCTTACTTATTCTTTATTTGTTTTCTCTACCTTCACAGTTGGAAGCTGCCAAAGTGACGTGTTTGGCCTGGGCTCCCAACAATACCAAGCTCGCTATTTGCACGGTTGACAAAGTGGTGCTGCTTTATGATGAGCAGGGGGAGAGGAGGGACAAATTCTCCACCAAACCTCTGGACTCTAAGGTGAGACAAGAGGGCTTTTAGACCTGCTCTGTCAAATGCACAGATGTAAGATCACTATGAAACATTTTATTTAAACAATAAAACTGATAAGGCACCTAACAGTACAGATGAATGAAAAATGGATCAAATAGAATCTACCCAAGAAACATTTAGAAACAGAGAATGGGGACTGACATTAGAAAAATAAACAAACTGTAGATGGAGAGCTAGATAGATGTATATGTAATCTCTTTAACTCTGAGGGAAAATTGGCAAATTGTAGCAGTAATATATTTATTATTATAGAAGAACAATGAAACAGGGTACAGATACATTTATTAAACACTGTCAAGTTACCCAAAAGCTGTGATCAGCAATAATAATGCCCTATAATAATACCAAACTGTTGCTTTAATTTACCAATTTGACTTTAAAAAGTGGTTTGTGTGTTGACGGTAACCTGAATGTAATCTTTTGCCAGTATGGGAAACACAGCTACACGGTCAATGACATGGAGTTCTCACCAGACTCCACAAAGATCGCTATCGGCCAGTCTGACAACATCATCTTCGTCTACAGGATCGGAGAGGAATGGTAATACGTCTGGCTGATTTTACATCCAATCTTAAAGGCAATTTTGTCACCAGTTTGAGTGCATAACTACAGATTTTTATAGATGTTGTGTTCTTTCCTAGGGGTGACAAGAAAACCATCTGCAACAAGTTTGTTCAAACTGTAAGTAAACAATGTGATGCTTTTTTTTTTTTTGCAGCAAACAGTGTACTCAAAGATACAGTTACAGATACTGCGACTGTATGTATTTTATGCGCTCCATGGATGGCAATATTGATAATATTTGAAAAGTTTTAGAAATGATTTATTGCTTTTTGTTAACATAAAATGGAAACTGAAGTTTCAATTTAACCTGATTTAAATTTTTGGGTACAACAAGAGAACCAAGATAAAACAGTTGTGTTCAATGTGCTTGAATCGGGAGTGTTAAAAACAAACAAACTTTCTATTATTAAGTGTTTCAAGTGTGTTTAAAGATAACTATTAATTATGAGAATTTTGATAAAGTGATCCTGATTTTGTCATCAGGAAAAGAACAGGCAATGGCAATTAACCAACTATACTATATATTTTTTATCTTCCTGTTAATGTATTTGACAAGTCAAAGGTGAAACTTAACCTGAGGAAAAAAAAAGAAAACACAGTCCAAAAGTAGAGCCTGTGTCTTCTTCCCTCAATCGTGATGCCTCACAGTCAACATTATTGTCTCTGAGCACCAATACTGCTTAATTTTTACACCTTAAACAGTCAGACAAGCAATCTTCCTCAAAGATGATCGATTAAAGCCTGTACTATTTCTATATGAGATGTAAGGGTATGTGAGGCTGAAATTTTAAAAATTAATAGGCTTTCAGACATGGTTGAAGGGTTTTGGTTGTCATGAATTTCTTTTTTTTTGTCTTGTAGAGAATTTGCCATTTTTTTTATAATGCTACCTGTTGCTGCCTTTTTTTCCAGAGTGCTGTGACCTGCCTGCTTTGGCCTGCAGATAACGTGATTGTTTATGGATTAGTGGAAGGCAAGGTGAGTCTGTGGCATGTGTGTCACTTCTTATTAGAATGAGAAGTCACTATTTTAATGCTCCAACTTATGTGTGACATTGTTGTCTTTGACAGCTTTTATACCTATATTATCATTAAAAACTGTTCTGTGTACAGAAATCTGAAAATTTCCAAGATAAGGTAAGATGGAACTTAAGCTTAAATTGGTCAGTCAGTGAATGTGTTGGTAAGTAAAAGTTTGTTGATGACTAAATAACTCAGTTACTTTGGATTATTTCTATGTTTCAGTCCCAACAGTTCACTACCTCTCGTTTTGATCCTGTGTGCAGTCTGTGTTTGCACACAGCCCTGCAGTCTCATGCCCTTATATGGGCATAAAAGAGGCATTTCTCTATGCAAAATAGGAAAAAATGCATGAGCTCTCAGCTTATAAGGAAATAGCATTCATCAGCACAGGTGTAAACAATTCAGCAGATTAAGAACATGTCATGAATCTGCCGGAGACTTGTTTTAGGATCTTAAGTTGAAATTTAAGAAAAATGTTAGGATATTGATGAATGGGACCTGTTCTTATTTAGTGCACTACTGTCTGTCAGGAGTTTATTACAGTGCTGTTTATATTTTTTTGCATCCCCAGCAAGAAAATGAAACAGGACCCCCCAAAGTTTGCAAGCCGAACAAAAAATATTTTATGAATATCAATGAGTATCAATGAATTTTCCCTATGTTAATAATCATTTTTTAAACTATGGTTGAATTAAATGTGCAAGTTTTATTTCCTCATATTAGTTACACCGCTTTCCACATTTTTAAGCAAATGACATTTTTCTCTTATTTTCCAAAATATTAATGCATAGACAGAGTATTTTTCAAGTCATCAGCCATTAGAGCATTATTCAAATGTTTTTGAACAAACTTCATAATGATAACCGTTATTTTTTTTTAAATAAAAACCCCAAAATGCACTTTTCCATATTATTAAGCAGGGCACAGTTTTCAAGCAATATAGGAAAGAAAAAGGATCTCTCTGCTGCCGAGGTCTTATCTTATCTTGTCTTGTCTTATCTTATCTTATCTTATTAACTGACATTTTGTATCTTAGAGTAAATGTTTTTTTAATTTCTTCTGTTTTTCGAAGGTTCGGGTTGCCAACACTCAGACAAACAAATCATCAACTCAATACAGCACCGACTCCTGTGTTGTCTCGCTGGCTTCAAAGTAAATATAAAACTCATTTCCATGTTTTTATATCCAAAGTTTTATATGAAGTTGTTCTAAAAAATCTCCATGATTAATAGAGGATAAGTTGTGTGTTGAGTTGCCTGGTCCTTTTTAGAATGTAAATATCTTTTCCCCTGTGCTAAGCTGAGCATGATTTTTCTTTGTCTGTGTTGTGTCAGTGTTTCTGGCAGAGGCATCCTGTCTGGCCATGCTGACGGGACGATTGTACGTTACTTTTTTGGTGATGAAGGCTCAGGAGAGTCTCAGGTACTTACAGCTTCACTTATCAGTGTTAGGTGTTTGATTGCATTTGTCACCAAATAGATTATCTCTGTGTTGTTGCTGCAGCTTTAGTTTTTCATGCATCTCTGCCACTGCTCCTCTCTAACATAGGGTAAACTGTTGACACACCCGTGCCCACCCAACGCTCTGGCCTGGGGTGCAAACAGCATTATGGTGGGTGGCTGTGACAAGAAGGTGGTGGCTTACGGCAAAGAGGGTCACATCCTGCAGACCTTTGACTACAGCCGAGACCGGACAGAGAGGGAGTTCACCGTGGCCGCCACCAGCCCCAGCGGACAGTCTGTCGTGTTCGGCAGCTTTGACAGGTCAGTATCTTTTTCCTGCCAGCCCCCTCATAAAATTTTGTACAAAGTTAGGATGAGAGGAAATGTGAATGCACTAATCAATGTTCTGGCAAATGCACTGTGAGCGAGGTTATCATGCAACAGGTGTTGGTCCGGTTCATTCCTTGTGCACGTAATGAAACTGTATCATTCTACTCCCCAATATGTTTATTTCCAAACTAAATACGTCACATTACATCTAGCTTTCATATGAAGGCATAAACATTTCTCTTTTCTCCCTGTAGGCTGCGGGTGTTTAACTGGGCTCCCAGGAGAGGAGTGTGGGATGAAGTGAAGCCTAAAGAAATCCCAAACCTCTACACCATCACCACCCTGGCCTGGAAGAAGGACGGCTCACGCCTCTGTGCTGTAAATACTTTATCCATCATATTATTTTAATGCATAATATAACTTCTACACTTTTTCTGTTATTTAGATGTTCCTTTATTGGTACCAAATGGTTCCTCAGTGATTATTGGTAGATTTTTTTCTGTTTTAAATATTTTTGTTACAATAAGAACAAAAAAACCCAGACAATTCTGTTTGCCTACATTAACCTAAGAATCTGTTTTAGAAAGAAATGCCAGATAGATAAAATCTGTTTGACTTTGGTGTTAAAAGTGTCTAAATCTTAACAAAAGTGCGGATATATTAAACAGGAAAACAGCCAAAGGAGCCTTTTTTTGTAAATAGACCCAAATTCTGAATTTGCCAGTTCCAAAAAAAATTTGGGGCACTGAGCAGAACCTACCAACTAGAAAGGAACTATTCAAAGTTTATGATCAGCCCCAGCCTGTGACACAATTTATGTTACACAATTTTGCATGAAAAAAGAGGAAAGGGTGTTTTATGGGCTATGTTTCATATGTGCTTATGCTTTTACAGGGAACTCTGTGTGGAGGAGTGGAGCTGTTTGATTGCTGCTTGCGGAGAAGCATCTACAAAAACAAGTTTGAGGTCACCTACGTCGGCCTGAGCCAGGTAGAGAAAAATCCAAAAATGTTGACAAACTTGGAGGCTGTCTTCATTTTCATGCACCATACTCACTGTTGTTTAAATCAATGGGGTTTATCTGGATTATTTATAAAATAGAACAAACAAATATGGAGAAGCACATTTTATTTGTCTTTTTGCTGGCTTCGTTTGCCATAATTTTCTCCAGGTGATGGTAAGGAACCTCTCCACAGGAACTCGAATCATCCTGAAGTCGTATTATGGCTATGAGATCGAAGAAGTGAAAATCATGGGTAAAGATCGCTACCTGGTGGCTCACACCTCCGACACTCTCCTGCTTGGGGATCTACTGACAAATAATCTCAGTGAGGTGAGACGATAAAAACATGCTTCCTCTTAAGTTTATATAGAGTGCATATTTTCTTCTCTCAGTAGTTTGAAGCTGACTTTCTCTTGTGTGAAATATTTTAATTGCAGTAATTGTTGCTCCATTGTTTGCCCTGAAGCTTTGACTCTTTTCTTTCAGGTACCTTGGCCTGGCTCCGGAGGAAACGAGAAGTTCTTCTTTGAGAATGAAACAGTATGTACACAAGTCTTTCTGGAAGGACTAGGGTTTTTATTGCACACATTTTATAGACAGACCCAGAGTTAGCTTCACCGTGAGGTTCACAGCTGTACCAAGACAGTACTTGTTAATGAGTGACATCACACATGTTTAATGTCATGTTTCAGGTCTTGTCACGTCTTGTTTTCTACACTGTGTTGCTGCATCATTCCTTATCACTTCACCCAGTATATAACCTCCTTATATGTTTGGTTTTACTGTGTTTTCTCCTCAGGTGTGTATGATTTTTAATGCTGGGGAGCTCAGCCTGGTGGAGTACAGCAACAATGAGATCCTGGGTTCAGTCAGAACAGAGTTTATGAACCCACATCTGATCAGGTAGGTATGGTTACACAAACTAACACACCCCTTGTTTAATTAATGCTCGGGTAAACTGGTTCATCTGGTTTTAAATGACCATAATTCCCCCAGATGGATAGTAGAGATCAGAAGCCTGCTGTAACAGCTATCCCTGAGTTATGTCTTAAGTCTTGAGTCCCCCCCCCCACTTACATCTGAGAAAAGCTAAGCACCCAGTAAGACAGTGGGTATTGAACTCATTTGACAAATGCACTTCAGTCTTTTCAACAGTGCCAAAACTCATTTGAGATGGCATACAGTGCTTAACAAATTTATTAGACCACCTGTCATATTCGTCTCAGAGATCATCCAGCATCATGAAGTGCTTTAATGCGGACTCTTTCATTTTCAATGAGCTCTCCACGTTTTACCATTGAAAAGGAATGAAGGATTTCAAACTGAATTCACCCAAATTTGAGCCAGCTCACTGGGCTACTCTGAGAAGTCAGAAATTGATCAAGCATTACATTCAACCACTAAAACTATTTTTTCTGTTCAGGAATCCAAGTAAATAACTATAATTTGAAATATTAATCAAGAAAAATTAAAGTGCTTTACTATTTTTTCAGTTTTTGGTAAATCAGTAAATTTGAAAATTCATGGTTAACAATAATAATCATATTTTAGCATTAAAAATATCATTTGGGTTAAAGAGCTTCTACATATTGGTGTATTAACCATTGCAGAAACATAAAAATGATTTTGGTAATTACCAATGCTGTTAATTTAGGGCAGCTGTGGCATAAACCTTACTTTGGTTAGGGTTAGGGTGGTCTAATAAATTTGTTAAGCACTCGATGTAAACTCCTTAGGCCAGGGGTGTCAAACTCAAGGCCCGGGGGCTAAATCCAGCCTATGGAACAATTTAATCCGGCCTGCAAGATTATATGACATTTCTGTTATAACTGGCTCTTTAGTATGCAAATTTCCTTAAGTATAAAAATGTCTACTAGTCCTTGATGATTTAAGATATCCATGTTAAGTCATAAAATCTGAAAAAGTAAGAAGTAAAAATAATTAGATAAAAAGTAAGGAATGTGGGAAAATGAATTGATTTGTGTTTTAATTTCAGATTTTCAATTTTGCATGTGACAATAAGAACTCAAAATTGGGATTTTAACTTTATATTTCATACTTTGAACATTTCAACTCATAATTTTGACTTCTTATATAACATTTTGAGCTTTGAGATTCATAATTTAAAATTTTAAGTCAAATTTTGACCTATTTAACTAATATTTTTGTATTTTATTTCATGTTTTCAAATCCAAACTTTGACTTCATAATCCCATAGTTTGACCTTTTAGACTCACAATTTAAAATTTTGAATCATATTTTGACTTTTAATTTCATGATTACAAATCTATTTCAGATTTTGACCTTTTAAGCTCATAATTTTTTACTTTCTTTCTTATATATATGCCTTTAAAAGACATAATTTTTCAAATTCAATTTAATGTTTTGACCTTTTTGAACTAATAAATTTACTTTTCTCAGCTTGTGAGCCTTTAAGTTTTTTTTTTTTTTTTTTTCAAATTTCTACTGGTGAAATGAGGTTGACAGTTTATGGTTAAAAAGATGACCCTGTTAGGCCCTCAGGTTAGACCTGAATCCAGAATCTGGCCCCTGCTGTGATTGAGTTTGACACCCCTGTCTTAAGCCTTGAGCTGCTTTTCACACAATTTTCAGGCACATCAGACAAAGAAACTGACCATTTTTTGTTTTATTGGCGTTTTTTCTCCTCGTCTAATCAGCATTCCCCTTTAATCAACTCTGCATGTATTTCCAGTTTTGACCGTTAGGGGGCTGTATTGAGCTGTGCTGAAATTCATTGTATTACTTCAGCAAGGCTTTAGGAAAATCAGTGACACCGATCCTGGGAGTCAGTACACATCCATGTTAAAAGACTCAGTCCTGTCATGAAGTCCTGACTGACAGTCCCCCGGTGACTGACTAATAGGAGGGCAGTTTTTTTTTAAGGATGCTCTGACTGCTCCTCGCCCCGGGCCAGACACTGATGCATGACAACATCATGATTTCCTGCAGGGAATTCAACCATGATGAACTCCAGCCAAAGACAGTCACTCTTAGCTGAAGTTGGGCACAGTGCTTACAACTCAAGCTGGTTTGTCAGTTGTTTTGACTGACATTTTTAATAAAGGTTTGTTTGTGTTTGTTTGTAAACAGTGTCCGGATAAATGAGAGGAAGCAGAGAGGAGTTGAAGACAACAAGAAGCTTGCATATCTGATCGACATAAAGACCATCGCTGTTGGTAAGAGCGTGAGCTTGTTAAAAAAAGGTGATGTTCCACAGTCTAGATATTCACTATAATAAGCCATAATGTCATACCACAAGCTACACTATATGGACAAAAGTATCTGTCCACCTGACCAGTACACCAAAAGGAACTGTGATGACATTATATTCAGACCCATGTACAGTGCTTAACAAATTTATTAGACCACCTGTCTTAGAGACCATCCAGCATCATGACGTGCTTTAATGCGGACTCTTTCATTTGAGCCAGCTCACTGGGCTTCTCTGAGAAGTCAGAAATTAATCAAGCATTACATTCAACCACTAAAACTCATTTTTCTCTTCAGGAATGCAAGTAAATAACTATAATTTGACATATCAATCAAGAAGTAATAAAGTGCTTTACTGTTTTTTCCATTTTTTTTGTAAATCAGTAAATTTGAAAATTCATGGATAACAATAATAATTAGATTTTAGCATTAAAAATATCATTTGGGTTAAAGAGCTTCCACATATCGGTGTATTCACCATTGCAGAAACATAAAAAATGATTTTGGTAATTACCAATGCTGTTAATTTAGGGCAGCTGTGGCATAAACCTTACTTTGGGTGGTGTTCTAATAAGTTTGTTAAGCACTGTACTTTAACATAGAGTTGCCCCCTCCTTTTGCAGCCATGACAGCCTCCAGTCTTCTTCAGTCTTTGTTTGTATAGTGACAATTCATAACAGAAGTTATTTCAAGACACTTTAAAAGAGAGGGCAGGTCCAGACTGTACTCTTTGTTGCGGCCTTTAATGATAGACCAGTGTTAACTATTCATGTTATAAGAAAGACTATACCCTATCATGATAAAGATCAGCGTTAATCCCCATGACCAGAGCACCACGGCAAAATCCTTCCCTATTCAACTGTGGGAATGTCCATCAGACTCATGTTGACAGCCATGTACCTTGTGGAAGGTTTTCCACAAATTCTGGAGTGATTTTGGGCCCATTTATTCTGCAGAGCATTAATGAGGTCAGGTACTGATGTTGGACAAGAAGGCCTGGATCTCAATCTCCATTCCAGTTCATCCCAAAGTTGCTGGATGTGGTTGAGGTCAGGGCTCAATGAGGGTCAGTTAAGTTCTTGCACACTGAACTCATCAAACCATGTCGTTCTAGTCCTTGTTTCGTGCACTGGGGCACAGTCATGCATAGCATCCCCAAACTGTTGCCACAAATTTGGAAGCATAGCATTGCCAAAAAATGTCTTGGCGTGCTGGAGCATTAAGATTGGCCTTGCCCAAACCATGAAAACAGCCCCATACCATTATCCCTCCTCCACCAAACTTCACAGTTGGCACAGTGCAGTCAGGCAGGTAACATTCTCCTGACATCTGCCAAACCCAGACTCATCCATCTGAGTAGCATGATTTGTCATTTCATAGAACACATTTTCACTTCTCCACAGTCTAGTATCGGTGTGCTTTACACCGATCCATCTGGATCTGGTGATGTGAGGATTGCATGCAGCTACTCAGCCATGGAAACCAAATCCATGGAGCTCCCACCACACATTTTTTGAACTTACATGAAAGTTTAGAACTCTTAAGCTACAGAATCAGCAGACTGGTGACTTTGTGGCTGCTGTTCCTAAATGCTTCTGCTTTCTAATGACATCCCTTACAGTTGGCTGTGGAATATCTACCATCTTATTGTAAAGGTGGCATTTATCACAGTACCAAACTTGTAGTCACTTCAGAATGACCCATTTACTATCGCATATGCTTGCAAATGGAGTCTGCATGGCTAGGTGCTTGATTTTGTACACCTATGGCAAAGGGTCTGACTGAAACACCTGAAATTAATGTTTAACAGCTGTGGCCAAATACTTTTGTCCATATACTGTACCTAAATGTGAAACAATGATAAATGATGATGAAGAAGCCATACGTTTGTATGTTAGCCTCTTCATATTAAGGAAAACATGGTTTATTTGTGATCCTGGTCAACAGCAGTACATACATCACCCACAACTCTAGAGTGTCACTGCAACGTCTCTGATTGGTGGAGCCACAAATGTTTGCTGTGGGCTACGCAGGGGCTTAGCTAGGGTTTTTGGGCCCCCAGAAAGAATATTACTCATTCCCCTGCTTAACTGGCTAGCCAAGAAACAATTACTGCATCATTTTCTACAGATATACATGCATTTTGATTTATTTTTGAAGCATAATTTTCTAATTTATGAGCAGTATGTTTTCTATGGTTAAACTGAATGTACTTGCATCATTTCGCAGCACTGGACTATACCATTTAGATATTTTTAAGGGAGGAGCACAGGCCCCCCAGTGTTTATTTTACTCTATTTGATACACATTTCAGTCTCTTGACCCATTCTTTTTGTCGCTTTTGATTCAATAATGACACTAATTACTAAGAAAAAATAGATAAAACACACTTTTCATTGCAGGCTCCTTAAGGTCTCCTCCCTACTGTAGGCTCGGGTAATCAATACCCTTTTCCCCCCTGTGCTACACTCATGGGGCTGCAACAAGTAAAGTTAACAGTGTGGAAAAAAGTAGGCAGTTACTGTTGAGCTCCCACAACAGATGGTACCACATGCCTCACTTGGTAACCAGGCCAGCCAGTAGCAATATTCAAAATAATTCATTTGCAGTATAAAGTTTTAACCTGTAGAGGGCAGTCACTCTGGACATCTTTAAAATGTAGAATTTAAGTATTTGCGCAAAAATGTAAACATTTGGACGCCAGCTGATCAACAGTACTACTAAACCTCCATAGGGGTTCATCTGAGAAAGGGGTCTGAGGATTAAGTCACTTCTAGATCAGTTCATCCCAACCTTTTTTCCTTTGACCCCCACCCCCCCTTCACTTGTATCTAAGAAAACCTGAGCCCCCCCCAAGACCGACATGACTTATCTGTATAACAACACGTCATACACAGTTAAAAGCAGCCAAATTTCCACAGAATGTGACTGTGTCTCATCTTGTACGTATGTACACATTTGAAATACCAGGCCTGAAATAAAATCACAAATGTGGCAGCTTGTTATGTAAAACTGCTTTGACAAAAATAAAAAATCTATGCTCACAAAGAGGAAATTACTTGTCTGTGAGTCACATCCTGAAGCGGTCTGAAATAGCGTGTTTATGAGTCACATGTGGTGCCAAATAAGATGGGTTCTTCCTTAGCCAGTGCTGCACTAGGGTTGTCACGATGTTAGATTTGAAAACTAAGACATGATTTCGGTAAAAATCAAACACTACTGATAACCAGCCAACATACATAGAAGTCTAAGGCACCCAGTATTGGGTAATATCTTGCTTTTAGTTACCAGAAACGCATGCAAAGTCCTGCACAATATCTGTATTGCATTAATACATTGCAGGGCAATTGAGACAGTTTTGTCTTTCTTTGTCTTCCAGCAGATTTATGTTAAAATGGTGGGAAATTTGACACTTTTTAAAGCTTTGGTCCTTTTTGATACTACTAATCATTGGAATGAAGGACTATTGAGGTTTGCAAAAGTTGAGCAAGTTTTAACCTTGTGCCACACACTCTGACTAAGTTTAAATGAGCCACATAGTTTTACTATAACTCTAATGACAGACAAACTGAGGGCATTAAACACAACCTAATAAGCAGAGGTAATAACTGTATTATGTAAGTCATCAATTAAACTTTATAATTTCCATTAAGCAGACCACGCTGACCAGACCATGTCCACTAACTTAATTTGAAAGTTGATTTAGTCCTGATTTATCAGCAAACTCAAATCAACTTTGCTCCAACACAGCCAAGTGTTCAAAACTTTAAAGTGCACAAACAGCATGAAGAAATCATTCATAATTCTGAATAAATCTGTTTAACTCTTAACCAAATGGCCCATTTTAGATACATTTTCACTTCCACAGTCTGCTGCGGCTCACCTAAGGTTTTCCACTTCTTTCCTCTCTCCTTAGTGGACTTGGCCGGCGGCTACAACCTGGCAACCATCAGCCACGATTCCAAGATCGACTGGCTGGAGCTCAATGAGACCGGACGCAAACTGCTGTTCAGGGACAAGAAGCTGCGGGTGAGAATGAAACCTCAGCACCCTAAGGGATCGTAAGAGAGGAAACGGTGGGAGAGAGGCCTGAGGGGAGAAGGGGGTAATATTAGGCAAGATTTGAATAAGTAGAAAGTAAGGTTGAGGAGTCTTAATGGCAAAAGTTAGAGACATGTTCATACACAAAACCATGTTTTAATGGCTCCTTTTTTAGCCACCTCTGTCATATAGATAGAAGCCAGGTCCTGTGGAGGGATCCAGGTTGCAAGCAAGGCAGAAAACATAACATCTGAAGACAACATAGGTGCAAAATAATAAAAAAGACAACCAATTACAGGGCATGTTATGTAAAATATGGCCTTTTAGGTCTGTGGTTCTCACCTTTTTTTAGTGTGACACCTTTCTTATAAGGAAACATTAACCTACGTTGATATATTTGAATAATTGCACAAGACTCAAAGAAACTATCGTATGTCATGCAATATTTACTTATAAGTAAACAGTAGCCTACAGGGCTTAAAATAAGCAAATGTTAGGTCCTATGTCCACAGCCACTGATTACTGCACTGGTACGTCATTTTTAGAGAGCTTCTTACCAGGGTTTGTTATTACAAGGCAACAAATGCTGACTTCTGCTTTTTTAAGGCCTTTGCACACTGAGGCTGGTTTCTTCTTCAGATTTTTTCTCACATTAAAAAAGAAAATCGAGCTCATGTTTTTCAAAATCATGTTTGTACACTGTAGATGGGTAATTAAGGATACTAAACAGTACCTGCTGCTTCCTTCTCTCTTGCACATAACATTGCATCAAAACCTCTATTTAAACACCGTGGTTTGCCCTTGCCTTAGCAGCCTTTGCCAATTTTCTGCATTCTAGGAATGCTTGTTGTAAATATAGATAAAATGCAAAGGTGTGCAAGGTTTGAATGCGTGACGTTTTATTTTAGATAACAGATCCAAAATAATATAACCTTCTTAAAATAATGTTGGGTTATGCTAATACTTATTCTGGGGTCTTTGTGCATGAATTCCTGGATTAATGCTGTGTAGCATGGAGGCAATCATCCTGTGGCACTGCTGGGGTGTTACGAAGCCCAGGTTCAGAGTCTTAAAAAGTATTACAAGCTGACAAATCAATTTAAAAATCATATGTGCAAGACCATAAAGTTTTAGATGTGTAGCTGGTTTCAATTTTTATATTTGTCAAAATAAATTGTTAATTTCTCTGCTTTTGTTTTTTCATTAGTTTTAATTACAAGTGAGATCCTGAATATTCTGGAACTCCACCTGATCCAACATCAGTCTGCAAGATTGTTTAAATTCTGGTCCGTTGAACTATCAGTGCACTCTTAAAGATCTGCTTTGTCCCTAGCTAGCAGCTTAACTATGTGATCAAATGATGTGTGCATGTACAGTGTTTAACAAATTTATTAGACCAACCTAAATGAACAGCATTGGTAATTACTATAATCATTTTTTATGTTTCTGCAATGGTTAACAAACCAATATGTAGAAGCTCTTTAACCCAAATGATATTTTTAATGCTAAAATCTAACTATTATTGTTATCCATGAATTTTCAAAGTTATTGATTTACAAAAAACTGAAAAAACAGTAAAGCACATTATTATTTACTTGCATTCCTGAAGAGAAAAATGAGTTTTAGTGGTTGAATGTAATGCTTGATTATTTTCTGACTTCTCAGAGAAGCCCAGTGAGCCGGCTCAAATTTGGGTGAATTCAGTTTGAAATCCCTCATTCCTGTTCAAAATGGTAAAACGCACTTCATGATGCTGGATGGTCTTTGAGACAAATATGACAGGTGGTCTAATAAATTTGTTAAGCACTGTAAATGCAAGTTTTCTGAGAAGTGGTTGTAGGAGAAGGTGTTAGAGCTGAGCCTGAGGCTGATACCTTTAAGTATTTTACAGGATTTTGCAAATATAAAGCAGCTATGCAGTGAAGCTTTTGCCTAGAGTAGTAACAGCAGAGAGTTGGTTAATGTTAGCCCTGCTAGGATCATAAAGAGAGCATTATTTGCAAAACACAACAACAAATACTATCTGCAATTTCTTGGCTATGTTGTCACATTTTATCTTAAAATCTGCTTAGAACATGCAATTAACTGTCACCAATATAGAGTAACTGGTAAGAAACTGAAGATGCAAAGGGGCCTTAAAGTATATTTAGAGGGTCTTGAATGTCAGATTATCCTTATGTACCCTGTGGTTGTTTTGATAGCATCCTTCATCTCGTCGTTTTTGTTACGTCTGATGTCTCATTGTCCTCTAACGAGGAAGATGACTCTGCTGATTTGACAAAGAGTAAGTCCCTTCTTGTGCAACCCAAAACAAATCTGATCAGTACTTTAAAAATGAATGATTTCTAATCATTTCCCTTATAATACAGAGGTGTCTTTCTTTTATTGGAAATTGGAGGTTTGAACATTCCTACCTCCAGACCTGAAACAAACCCCACACTTAAAAAAGCTGTAGATATTATCCACAGCAGTCCCTCTCTTGGTAGACCTGAGCTACACAGTCCTGAGTTTCTGTGTGCAGGATGAGAGTGTCAGTGAGCTCTTGTCAGTTGTTGCCCCAGGGTAAAGAAACAGTTTGATGTCCAAGCCCCGGGGCAAAGACACGGAGAGCTCTGGTAATTGGAAATCCCTCAGTGATTTCAAACTTTTTCAATGCTCTTGTATGGCACATAATGACTTAAAATATCACATTCTGGTACAAATGTAAATTTTTCAAAATGAACTTCAGTGCGAAAAATTGTGAAATATTTATGTATGGGTACAAATGGCTGAGAAATGGGAGGTTTGGGGACAATTAGAAGCAGAGAAATCTTCCTGAATTTTACTCTGTAAAGTTTTTATGGTTCTTATTCAGCTAGGAGTTCCTTCTTCACTGTTTCTAGACAGAATTGAGATCCATATACTTTTGCATTTGTGTTTTGCTGTGCTGTAGAGAACAGGTGCATTAAGAACAGTATGCAGTTTACAGTACAATTTATTAGATTCTGTGACAGCTTTTCAACTTTTACAAAGACATTAGATTGAAGCTAGTTTATAAATATTGATTCTTTTATTTGTATTCTCTGAGAAAAAAGGCTAAATATCATACACAGAATTTTTTTTCAGTTTTAGGTTTCAAATCGACCAAAACAATGCTCATTTCTATCACTCCATTCAAGTAACAGCAAGGGGTGGGAGTCTTTATGCTTCTGGTCAGTCTATCCATGCATCTGTCCTTAGATCTACAGGGCGTCTTCCTTCCATCCATCCATCCATTTCCACCCACTTATCTTGGGCCTGGTCACAGTAGCAGCAGGCTAAACAAGTCAGCGCTGACATCTCTCTCTCTCTCCATCAGTGTTTTCCCAGCTACCAGCTACCTCAGGCATTCCTAAGCTACATGGAATATATAATCATTGGCCTTCTTTTAAACAAGATAACTCAAGATTGCTTTGAGGGGTTTTCTTCAAACTTTGCACATTTGTCCACTCTAACTTAAGAATAACTGAATAGATTTTGGAGACTGTAGGTCAAAAGTCATGGTCATTGTACCCTATGTTCACCTCTTGCTTTCAGCTATTCTTGTGAAAATTATACCTCAAGAAAAACATTCTGTAATCTTTGCGCAAATGTCCACTCTAACTAAGGGAAGAACCAGCTGCTGATGTCGAACATGAGAAGCTCAGCAAAGCAAAGAAGCCCTCTGTTCATTTGAAATAGTAATGCAATGTATATCTTTTGACAGATTAATTTAAATTGCTTCTATTTGTAGCAGTTTTTTAAGTATTGCAATATATCAGTACATCCCGAGTTTTTATTACCTCCGCCAAGAAGGTTATGCGATCAGGTGGGTTTGTTAGTTTGTTAGTTAGTTTGTTAGTTTGTTAGCAACATAACTCAAAAAGTCAAGGACGGATTTTCATGAAATTTTCAGGAAATGTCCGAAATGGCATAAGGAAGAACTGAGTAGATTTTGGGACTGATCCGGATCACCGTCTAGATCCAGGAATTTTTGAAAGGATTCTTTACTATTGAGAGATAGGGCTAATGGCAGAGGTCTGCGCTGTTACCACTTCACACCAGGAAATGGCGGACATGAGTAACTTCAATCCCAACAGCATGTTTTTGGTGTCTTTCTATTCAAAGTTTTGGAGTTTGTAGAGTTTGAAAGACGCACGCCCGGTCGAGGAGACGAGTCGGAGCTTAACAGAGAGAAAGACAGTGAATTGTAGCGAGAATACTCACATTGCTGGGAGGAATAGAGGAATATTCACCCTCTGCCATGACTTCCAGTCATCCAGTGAGACCATGGGTGAGACTGTCAGTGCATCTGTTGGCTAGGCAGGCAATGCTTTCGCCATGACAGTCTACACGTAGCGCAGCCAATGCTTTGCTTCACCGTGACTCCACCCTAGCGGGGAAGGAGTAATTGGTGAATTAGATTTTTGGAGTGATCCAGACCACTGTCTGGATCCAGGAATGTTTTTAAAGGATTCTTCGCTGTTGGGAGATAGGGCTAATGGCAGAGGTCTGCACTCTCTGAGTGCTTTTCTAGTTTTGTACAGTGAATTCAGAAATTATTCGGACCCCCTTCCCTTTTTTTAGTTTTTTTTTTCAGCCTGATGCTACAGTTGCTTAAATTCCTCACAGGCCTCACAGCTGACAATTCATATCAGAGCAAAAAAAAAAAAAAGCCATGAGGTCAAAGGAACTGCCTGCAGAGCTCAAAGACAGGATTGTTGACAAATGCAGATTTGGGAAAGGCTGCAAAAAATTTCTGCCAGTTTTCCCACAGGTGACTCCAATCAATGTCTAAAAACATCTCAGCAAAAATCAAGGGAAATTGGAGGCACCTGAGCTAAACTTCAAGAGTTTCTGCAAGGGTCTGAATACTTATGCCGATGTGATATTTCAGTTTTTTATTGTTCAGAAATTTTTGACCGTAGCACTAAGCTGCAACATAATGTGGACAGAGTTGGAAACGGGGATGAAAGATTGGGAAGAGACATGCAGGAAAAGAACTAAAGGTCGGACTTGAACTCAGGCCCACCATATACATGGGATGTGACCTTGTTGCTTAGGCCATTTGTGCCCTGAAATACCAGTATTTTTAATTAATTTTATTTGCTCCATATCTGTAACCTGACATGCCAGAAAGACTGTTTCATATCTCTATTGCATGGCTATATTTCAGATTTATCTGGGAAAGCTCCCATAGAAAAGCATTTAGGAAGGGCCGGACTTTTCAAAAAATTCTTGGAAAGTAATTGGGGGCACATTCTACCAGTCACTTTCATGATGGAACAATCAGAGCGATGTTTTATGCATGCACCTCTCTTGAACTGACAGGCTACTGCTGCCATAGATTGTTAATGCTGGAGTCTCTCAGTGAATAAAACTCATGGCAAGGCCGGTCTGGAGACATGCAAAAACATCTTCTCTGCCAAGACAAGCTTTCTGTGTGGCTCTATGCTCTTGTTTTAAAAAGAAATGTGGTCCAGTTCTGATTAAACTGCTGCTTTCCTACAGCTACATCAGAGCTAATAGAAACTGTGGCACTAGCCATTGGATACATCAGCAGACCCCACCCGTAACAATCTGAAACTTATGCCAAAGCAAACCAGGAGAAGAGTGAAAACACCTTTTCCATCATGAAGAGCTTTCAGTGTCGCTCTCTGCCCTTATTTTTACAAAGAAATGAACATCAGTTCTGACAAAACTACTGTTGTGGCTAAGTCCGAGCTAATCACTCCACTAGCAGCCATTGTATACAACCACTCACATAACAGTTAGCCCCTTTTCCCTGTAAATCTCACAAAGTCATACTGAAGCAGGTCAGCAGAAGATGGAAAATGTCTTTCCCATCATGAAAAGCTTTTAGTGTTGTTTTTACTCTTTGTTTGATGCAGAAACGTGGTCCAGTTCTGGTCAAAACGATGCAACATTAGAGCTTTATTGGAGCTGATCACTGCAATGGAGGCAGCCATTGCAAACGACTTTGAGTACAACTAAACCCTGCCCATGGCTATGACCTCGTTCTCCTGAAATGATGCTGATTGGTCCGAAAAGTGCACAAACATTGCTGGACTGGAGCTTTTCAAGATGGATTGCCTGATGACAGACATGGAGTATGGCAAACCCATCTGCTTTGCAAATTTCCAAATCTGTGCAGTATTGTTTGAGGAGGCAGGACACAAACTTATAAACTTTAAAACAACGAAAGCTCAACATACATTTTGGCATGGATACTTCGAAAGGAACATCAAACTTTTGACTCTCTCTGTGTTTTGAAATTCTCCTTATTTTATAAATCAATCCATCTTTTTAATCCTGTTTTTACTGATATGTTTGATTCACATGCGTCACCTCTTCAGATGGGTAGTAATTCAGCGTTCATTTCAGAAGAATCAAGTCCCAGAGAGGGAACAGCGTGTTTAGAAACTGTTGTTAAAGTCACAATTTTGGCTCTGTCTGGTTATTAGTACTACTTCAGACAGCACAACAGGTACCAGAACTCTGCAAGGACATTTCAGTGAATATAACTTAGAATTTAAAATATAATTCAGTCGAACTTCTGTTTCTAAGAAATAAAGCAGTGTTCACTACATCAACCGCTGTCTGTGGTTAGCCACTTGGGGAAACCTATTTAGCTTCCTTTACTATTTCACAGGAATTTTGAATGATAGATAGATAGATAGATAGATAGATAGATGGATGGATGGATGGATGGATGGATGGATGGATGGATGGATGGACGGACGGACGGACGGACGGACGGACGGACGGACGGACGGACGGACAGACAGACAGACGTTTATTGTCATTGCATTGTAAAAATTGTAAAAATGCAATGAAATTACGTTTGGGAGTCTCTTCTGTAGCAGCAACCACAGTGGTCCAAGCAGTGGTTCGAAATCCACAGCCATCCTGCTGGCTAGGGAGTGGGCCCCTGGCAGAAGGATGCCTGGTAAGGCAGGTTTGTGTGGGGCTGCTCTTAGCCTAGCCTGCAGCCTGGCTTGTTTGCCCTGCTTTCGCCTTCTTGCACAATGCTGTCACTGCCTCCTCCCAGCTGGCTGTAGGTGCTGGCTGCGTGCTGCTCCATGTCCTCTTCCTGTCAGTCTCCGAGCACCCCGTTCTCCAGATAATCTCCTTCAGGAAAGATGTAAACTCCGTGGACATGCTGTCAGTTCTGGTGTAAGTGTAGGGCTTTGTTTTGCTGCCAGTGATGGCGCCCAGCTGCTGCATTCACACGTGCCGCCCCATGCTACCTCAATAGGTAGCATTCAGTAGTCATCTGTTGATCAGGCAGTGTTCCATGGCAGTCACTGGCAGTTGTTGTTTGCTTTTAAGCTAGCCAGGAGTTGTAGTTGAGACAGAGGTCTTCTTTTCACCTTTCTGGGGTTTTTCTTGATGGAAATTTCCTGTTCTTTCTCTCAGAGGTGTCTTGGACCATCCATCTTCTTTGTTTTCACAGATTTCAACATATGTTGTCAACTTAATTGTGAAAAACACTACAAGTCCAAGATATAATTTAAGAGTGCATCTTTCTTGCTGCCAACTGCTCGGAAAAAGGAACTGATTGAAAAGTTTTCATAACTTCAGAGCTTCTTTAGATTTCTTTCACGTTTGCATTGCATTAGGTGTCTCTTACAGAATAAAAGTTTAAAAAAAATACGTTTTGTCATTATTCTTGATTATATTCAAGAGTTTGTTATTTCCTAGAAAATATTAAAAAGCCTTTCTGCACTGGCGGCTGATAATTTCGCATCCACTTAAACATTAATTGACTCATTTATGTCTCTCTCTCTCACCCAGCAGTTGGAACATCCTCAGATTTAGCCTGTTTTCTGGTTTAAATGCCAAGGCCAAAAAAAATTAAACAAGTATAAGGAATCAAATAATGCTATACCAACTATTTCATGGGAACTCTCAGACCTACCTTCTGAAATGATGTACTAATGGTGCATAAAGATTCAGTGATTTGCATACAATTGGTTTATTTAGTGGTTAATCAGGTTTAATGCCCTCTGCATGAATTATAAACCTGAAAAGTCGACTTGTGTAACAAATGTTTCTTTAAGTGAAACTAATCAACAGGCAGCTCGTCCTCATTACATTAAAACTTCCCCAGCTGAGCCCCGGGGTGAAACTATAGAAGGAGGGTTATTAAAATGGTGGTGTGTGAGCGTGTTGGGGGTGAGGGATATTAAGGTAGCTGATTACAGCAGCAGGCGGTCTCTCACACACACTCATACATCTGAAGAGCTTTGGGAGCCACTGTACATTATAGAACGTACATAATCTCAACTCTTCAGAGGAGAATAAACTGCTGTGTGAGGACTTATATGAAGCTGTAGGAAGTTAATCAACTTTGCTCAAGTCAAATCAGCAAAACTTTGTGATGTAAACTTTCTACAACAGGGAGTTAAAAAAACAGGATGATCACGGGGTGTAAAATGAAAACAAAAATTCATTTTGGTCTTTATTCTGTAATGATTTTTACACTCTGTTGTTGAACATACCCTTTAGAATCAAAAGCAGATACTCAGTACTTTAAGTAAACTTTAAATTACTTACTTTTTACTTTAAATTAATAGATTTATAGAGAAGTACTGTTACTTCTTCCTCAGTAAATTTTAACCAACATAACTATACTTTTACTTGAGTATAATAGTCTGGCACTTTTTTCATCTCTGCTAAAATCATAAGGCACACCTGTTTTATACCCATGCAAAGTGTAGCCAGTGTAACACGATACAGTAAGCTCTGTTGTTGTGAGATGGGCCTTGCCACACAGTTTGAGAAACACTGCTCTAAAATTTGCCGTTGTAATAATGTTAAAATTTTCAAAATATTTTAATCAGAGAAGGAGAAACCATCTGAGCCCATGTGTCTCTCTTCTTCCTCCTCCTCAGCTCCGTCTGTACGACATAGAGAGCGGCGTGAAGACCACATTGCTGAGTTTCTGCTCCTACGTGCAGTGGGTGCCCAGCAGTGACGTGGTGGTCGCTCAGAACAGGGGAAGCCTCTGCATCTGGTACAGCATCGATAGCCCGGAGAGCATCACCATGTTCCCTATCAAGGTGAGAGTTTTTCTCCTATTATTTGTGGTCGTGGATGTCTTTACGGTGTATCGTCTCTTTTAGGTCAGTGGATCTCAACTGGTCCAACCTCAGGTCCACTAATACCTCTGATGATAAGTTGCGACCCAAATTACCAAATATTTCAACAGTGCACGTTCAGTAAATGAAATTGCACTTAAGATGTGGGAGGAACAGAATGATTTATGATTCATTATCTTGGTAAAAGCAGGAATTTTATTGCAAGAAAAGGGGATAAATGAGTCTAAATATTGATAAACATTTTCATTTACCCAGTATCACAATAAAACAGAGTAAAATAAAAGGTATGTATGCATGCTCGTCTTATACTTTTGCCACCATTTTTTTCCAGACACACATTTGTGACCCACTGAAAACTGCTCCATGACCCACTTTTGGGTCCCGACCCACCAGTTGAGAACAACTTCTTTAGGTGGTATAAGTACATGACTAGAAGAACTATAAAGTAGTAGTTTTCATGATTAAACATTTTACTTTTGCACTTTATGGGCTTTGATTTGGCCCTCTCTGGCCATGTAAACTGATCTATCAGTGCAAAAGTGAAGTTTGAACTTTAAACCTTTTCTGATGGTTTTGCAAGCACTGTAAATTTGTAGTTGCTAGTTTTTGAGAGTTTCCTTATTTTTAATCCCAAACCATGTGTTTAAATTAACTGTCCTCCAGCTGTGTAAAGCTGTAAAGCTGACTGAGCGAGTGCGTTTTTAAAGCTGTTGTCCTGGAGCAGTTACTCGCCCTGGGCAGGAGCACGTTTCCCTGATGTTCTCATTAATAATAAAATCAAGGCAGAGGAAGCTTAAGCTTGGGTGGATTTGGACTACTTTTTATTATATATGTTTTGAAGACATGACTACTATGACAGCAAATGTGCAAGTGTTGACATTACAGTGTTGTGCATTTTCGCAGACACTTGTGTGCTAGGTGTATTTGGGAGCCATAGAAGTAAGATAACAGATTTTTTTGTCTATTTGACTCAGACTGAAAGAGGCGTTTCTCTGTGCACATGCACTGATCTTAAAGCATATGAAAGCCTTGATGCCTGAGTAACTGTCTATATGAGCTTAAAGTTACCAGCAGGGAGGATCACAGTAACACTACCGTTCCAGTCCAGGTTTAAATTGTTGTATTTTTCTTCATCAGGGAGACATCGTGGATTTAGAACGAGCTGACGGGAAGACCAACGTGATCGTCACAGAGGGAGTCAACACAGTGACATACACGCTTGACGAAGGCCTCATAGAGTTTGGTACTGCTGTGGATGACGGGGATTACGACAGGTATGTTTCCAAGCACACTCTCTAACAGCAAATCACTGTCATTATCTTCAAACTGAACATCCATCCACCGTTCCAACTACTTGCTGCTTTCCTGGTTCAGAGTCAGAAGCGACAGCAGGGCGAGCAGAACAGGCCAGATGTCTCTTTTATCCTGCAGCTTCCTCCAGCTCTTCTCGAGGGTTTCTTCAGAGCTCCCAGGCCAGCTGGGAGACATAATCTCCTCACTGTGTGTTGATTTGAACACCGCTGAAATGAGGCTTCCTCATCAGATGGATAAATTGTTGCTTCTGACCTCTCTGAGTTTGGAGGAGCAGCAGCTGAACTCTTCACAAAAAACACTCTTAACTCATAGGCAGAAAGTGATTTCTTTTTTAAAGATATATTTCTGGACTATTATGCCTTTATTAGAGGAGGAAAGATGATATGGTCAGACACAGGGATGAGAGAGTGGGGGATGACGTGTGGGAAGGGAGTCACAGGTCGGACTTGAACCTGGGCTGCTCATGTACACAGGGTGTGGCTCCACCACTCTGTCATATGTGCCCACATCCGCAATCTTTTGCTGCAATTTCTTTTTCTTATGAGAAATTGAGCATCTGTAAGAGAAGGTATCCTTCAAAAGTGATTATTCATCACTAGCTCTCTGACATACTTTTATACTGTGGACCTTAACCCCTTAATGCTATTGCATCACATTTGCTACACACTTTTATGAGACCTCTATCTAATTCATATGATCACTAAATTACTTAAAAACCTTTTTAGTACAATTTAATAAGTAATAAAAATATCCTTCAGTGGATTGTAAGTTGCCAAAAAATGCCTAATGTATCAAATGTGATACAGAAAAATATGTGTGAAATCATATGGCATTTTTCTTCATTTAGATTTCAGTGGAAGTTTAAATAAAAATCTCAGTTCCACAAAATGAGGGTTTTTTGTTATTTGAGTTATCAGGCTTTAAAGGGGACATATTATGCCAAAAAAATAAAAATTTTCAGGCTTTTCAAACGAAAATATGTGCCCCTGGCCTGTCCATAATCCCCTCAAATACCAGAAAAATCCATTCCCTCCTCCTTTGTCTTTCTCCACCTTGGAAGAAGTTCCACCCTCCTCCCCTGATCTTCCTCTTAGCTGCCAGCTGAGATGCTGGATAGCTCAGTGGGTTACACTGCTGACTTTAGTCTGGGAGATTGATGGTATGAATCCCAGTCACGTCCTGAAAATTGGATAATAGTATCTGTAACATAGTAACATCAGGAGTGCCGTATCGATTTCCTGAGAGGGGTGTGGTCAGGGGTGGAGTCAGACCGATCATTTACATTTAAAGCCACAGAAACAGCTCAATCTGAGCAGGGCTCAAAGAGAGGGGTTTTAAAGGGGACATATTATGCAAAAACCACTTTCTCAGGCTTTTTTATCACAAATATGTGCCCCTGGCCTGTCCATAATCCCCTCAAGTACCAGAAAAATCCATTCCCTCTCCCCCTCTCTTTCTCCACCTTTCAGAAAATGTGTGCTGAAACAAGCCGTTCTCAGATTTTACACCTAGTGACCTCACATGGGGAGTAAGCACCCACCCCAAGGTTTGGCTGGCCCTGCCCCACTTGGAGGAAAGTTCCGCCCTCCTCTACTGACCCTGTCAGCTACCAGCTGAGATGCTGGATAGCTCAGTGGGTTACCCTGCTGACTATGGTCTGGGAGATTGATGGATCGAATCCTAGTCAGGTCCTAAACTTTGGATAAAAATGTCTGTAACATCAGGAGTGCCACATCCATTTTCTGAGAAGGGTGTGGTCAGGAGTGGTGTCAGGCAGATCATTAACATTTACAGACACAGAAATAGCTCGTTCTGAGCAGGGCTGAAAGAGAGGGGTTTTTAGACATGCTAAAATCCAATACTAGAGTGTTTTTTCAGCAACAAACTTCACAGGTTTGCTTTGGGGACCTCTGAGAACAATATGTCCCCTTTAAGGAGTTAAGATCACAAAACTGATTATTCTTATACTGTCTGGTTTAGAGCTTTAGTAACTGGGGAATTCATCAGCTTATTGTCAGGCTTCAAAATAATTCTGATTTTGAACTCACAATTAACAAATTACCAGTCTTACTTTTACCTTTTACAAAAATTAACTTTATTTCTCAGTCAGTATGCTTTTATTTCAATGTTTCAACTGTTTCCCCTCTGCAGTGGTAATAAAATCCCTCCCAGTTGTGGGTACTTAAAGGGATTTCAAGAACTGATACAGTACCTGACGATACAATGGGATACGATACAACACAACACAATACACAGAAATTAATTTTTACACAGCACAACTGGATAGGACATGACAGGACTCAGATCAACTCAAAACAATGCCATATGACGTTTCCAATATGATACAACATGACAAAACAGGGCATGATATGATACGAAACAAAATGAAGAGAAATTAAACAACACCATACCACACAACACAAAATGATACGATTTGATACACTATGATAAGAAATGATACCGTACAGTACAAGAGGATACGATACATCTAGCAAGTAGAATAAGCTAGATGCATATTTGTTTTGACACAGTTGTAGGTTTAACTTTTGTAGATACACAGCTGCCTGCTTTGACTCAGGTGAGAAACAGAAACAGTGCAGATGCTTCCTTGAGTTTCGTTTTTGTGTGTCAATGAACACAGGGAAATACTGCATTTTTTTCCACAACCTGATTACTTTTATTAGAATGGAATTCAGTAATGCATTACTTGAATTTAAGAGTTAATGTTTTAGTTTTAATGTTTATAGTTTTATGTAACTTGTTACAAAAAGGTAATCTGATTACTCTAACGGTTGTTGCGGATTATTTTACTGCATGTCTCTACAACATAGCATACTGAGACTTGGAGAGACTATTTATTAGCATCTTTCTCATAGCCCTGCTGAATGACTCAGCTTTCCTTCCTTGTGTGGTTGTGTGTTCGCAGGGCCACAGCATTCCTCGAGACTCTGGAGATGTCATCAGAGACTGAGGCCATGTGGAAAACGCTCAGCAAGCTTGCTCTGGAGGCTCACCAGCTGCACATCGCCGAAAGGTCAGCGACAGACACACACACAATTCTGCAAGCTAATTTAAATTTCTCTGAACTAATTATGTTTTGTATCAGTCCTGATTGTAACGAGACTTATCTTTGGGACTGAGGAGATGAGAGAAACAAGGGCACCTTGCTCACCTGGTGTTATTTCCCACACAAACAGCCACACAAACCCACCAAAGATGGCCGTGTCCCTGCCTGACCTCGCTCTGTAACTTCATTAATCATCAAAGACTGTTTTAATTTTTTCATTTCTCTATCTATAATAAGCATTTTCGCTCCCTCTGCATCTTAATTTTGGTCTGTTTAGAGAAACTTTTCTGAATTTGAATCCTCCATCATTAATAATACATACACTGTTCGTTAGGCGTCGGCTTGATTTGCATAAATCATGAAATCTGGGAAAGGAAACGGTTTTGTCTGGAACGGCTGATATTAATGAGAGAGAGTCAGACAGAAGGAGTTTTTGTCTTGCATAACTTGTTCTTTAATCTGATGCAACTTTTCAGTGAGAGTTTGAAATAAAGCGGACGAATGCTGAGATGCTTCCTCTCATTCCTCAGACTGCCGGCTAATTAGACAAAAGCTTTAATTTCTCTCAGTTTGTTAAGTGAACGGTTCATGTAGTGCTTTGACCAGCCTTTGTCCTTCACCTTACATAAGGCTTCTTTGTGTTTATTCTCTTGCTTTCTGATGTTTACGTGGTACCTCTCTCTTTTTTTCCTTTTTTAGGTGTTATGCTGCATTGGGAGACGTCTCAACTGTACGTTTTCTAAACCAAACAAACCAGATTGCTGATAAAGTTTCACAGGAAATGGTAGGTTTAATTTCAGCACAAGTCATTGATAAAGATCAAAGATGTGTCTAAAGCTCCTCATGATTTAAGAAAAAATGAGGCAAATAACCCCATGGCGGGCTGACATGACATGCATTTAAAGCCAGAGATAGCACATTAGGGGCTGACTGCTGGAGCTGTGGCATTCATTCCAATATACCAGATTGACTGTTTCACATATCCAATGCTTGGGATATACAGTGTCTATAAAAAAGTATTAACCCCCTGGATGTTTCCCCTTTTATTGATTTTATAAATCAGTCATTGTCAGTATAATTTGGCTTTTTAATAAAAAAGTGACTGACCTAATTCAGCAGAGGTCCAGCCATTTGGTGGTAGTAGACTCACAATTAGTAAAATGTGGATCCCCTGAGTGAAGTGAATGTGCCTCAAGTGGTTCTAGTATAAAGACATCTGTGTCTGGGAGGTCCAGTCACTGGTTAATCAGTATTCCTGGCTACCATCACACCATGCACTACACCCCAAGCAACTCAGAGAAAAGGTTATTGAAAAGTCAGGGGATGCATTTAAAAAAATCAGAGACAATGAACATTTCCTGGAGTTCATTTAAACCCATCATCAAGAAATGAAAAGAATATTGCACATGTGTAAGTCTGCCTAGATCAGGCTGCCCTCACAAACTGAGAGAGACCATGCAAAGAGGAGACTGGTGAGAGAGGCCACCAAGACACCTAAGACTACTCTGAAGGAGTTATAAGCTTCAGCAGCTGAGATGGGAGAGACTTTACAGACAACAACTGTTGGCCAGGCTCCTAACCAGTCAAAGCTTTATGGGAGAGTTGCAAAGAGAAAGCCACTGCTGATGAAAACTCTGATTCAATCTGGACTCGAGTTCACCACACGGCATGTGGGAGACTCCATGGTCAAGTGGAAGAAAGTTCTTTGGTCTGATAAGACCAAAATGGAGCTTTTTGGCCATCAGACAAGAAGCTGTTTTGCAGACGAGAACACTGCATATCACCAAAAACACACCGTCCCCACTGTGAAGCACAGTGGTGGCAGCATCATGCTGTGGGGATGCCTCTCAGCAGCTGACCCTGGAAGTCTTGTAAAGGTAGAGGGTAAAATGAGTGCAGCAAAACACAGGAAAATCCTGGATAAAAATCTGGTTCAGTCTGCAAGAGAAATACAGCTTGAAAGAAGATTTATTTTCCAGCAAGACAATGACCTGAAGCATACAGAGAAAGCTATGGAGAAATGGTTTAAAGTCAGCAAGGTGAATGTTCTGGAGTGGCCGAGTCAAAGCCCAGACCTCAATCAGAAAGAGAATTTGTGGCTGGACTTGAAGAAGGTTGTTCATAATGATGCCCATGCAACCTGACAGAGCTTGCAAAGAAGAACAGAGTAAAATTGCAGTGTCCAGATCTGCAAGCCTGACTCCGACCTATCCTCACAGACTCAGAGCTGTGATTGCAGCCAAAGGCGCATCTACTAAATACTGACTTGAAGGGGTGAATATTATTTTACATGACAAGTTTCCAAGTAGAAATCTGTTTTCACTTTGACATCAGAAAAGTTTTTTGTGAAATGTTTCTTCAAAAATCCAATTTATCTTGACCATGATTAATTTATAATTTCAATAAAAGAGTAAAACATCCAAGGGGATGAACACTTTTATAGCACTCCAATTCAATTCTATCTGGGCAACAACCAATGGTTTGCATTTAGAAAGGGCAGCACCTTTAAAAAAACATTTAGAGGGTGATTGGACAAATGGTCTGTCTGTCACATGCATTACAGGCCAATCAGAGCAGGAGTAAAATACATTACATGAGCTCAACAGGCAGGTATTGTAGTGAACTCTCATTGGAGCCAGTTGGTCAACAAAACTCTTGCTGAGGTCTGTCAGGAAAAAAGCAAAAATACGTAATCTGGCAAGAAAAGCTTTGCTCTTCTCTAAACAAGGAAATGTTGCTCAGTTTTGATAAAACTGCTTCTATTGCTATATCCAAGCTTCTTGCTTCACTTGTTGTCAGTGTTAACTGGCTTGCAATACAATACAATTCAATATGATACAATTCAATATAATACGATATGATGGGCGATACTGTTAGGGATATTTAAGGTGGTAACCTGACTGAATGACCGCTACACTGTGTCTCTGTTTGTGTTTGACAAGGGAGGAGATGGAACGGAGTATTTCCAGGTCCAAGCCCATGTGGCAATGCTGGATAAGAACTTTAAACTCGCTGAGATGCACTACCTGGAGCAGGTTTGAGAAGTCTCTTATACCAGAGCAGAACTGTGAAAACTTTGTGAATAGTTTAGCCAAAATTGTGAATATGAATTTGCTGCATTATATAATCTTTGTCTCTGCAGAACGCCATTGATGAAGCCATAGAGATGTACAAGGAGCTCTACATGTGGGATGACAGCATTGCAGTGGCTGAGGCTAAGGTAATTATGGACACACAGCTTTGCATTCTGACCTCATGGATTTTTGGTCCCTGCTGTCTGCTGCTGAGTACCTAAGCTGTTACTGTCCTGCACTCATTTATTGCAGGAAGAATTTTCCTGGGTCTCACCTGCAGAAAAAATAAAATTCCAGTTTTAAGGACATGAATATGTCGATATCATTGTCATGTAATGATCAGATTAAAAACAGAAAACAAATATGAATATTCATCAACTTTTCTTGATAAATGGCTTAAAGATTATATCGTTTTAAAGTTTCCTTAAAATAATTTACACTCAATGAGGTATGTTTTTGAGATCTGAGCCCATCTCTAACCTAGAACCGACCCCACTCTGATCCTAAAATGACCTCAGGGCCATGCAGAGTTGGACAGCCTGCGTGGGAACCGTTATCAGTGGTTAATGGAGACAGGCCAGGATGAGAAAGCAGGCGAGGTGAAGGAAAGCGAGGGAGACTTTCAGGGAGCCATCAACCTCTACCTGAAGGCCGGACTGCCTGCTAAAGCTGCCCGCCTAGCCATCAGCCAGCCGGAGATCGCCAACAACAGCGACACCGTCAGCCGCATCGCTGCCAGCCTCATCAAGGGAGAGTTTTATGAGAGGGTGAGCAGACTGTCAAACATCCCCCTTTTTCATTAACATTGCAGCCTTTCCATTCCAGCTTCATCTTCCTCTTCTCTCCTGAAAGCTGCCAGGAGAGGTATCAACAGAGAAACAACATCTTTCTTTGTTTATTCTGATTTATACTCCGTCTTCCTCCATCTGTCTCTCATTTCTCTGTGTCTCTTTCTGTCTGAGAACTCAATTCTTTCTCCTCGTGCCATCTGTGTTTATAAAACAGGTGGGAAAAGGGCTTTGGAAAAGAGACAAAAACCTCACAACAAAATGTGTGTCGTGTCCTGATGGTGCAGGGTTTCATTATTAAGGTGTTTGAAGGTAGATGTGGATGCTTCGCTTGCAGCAGCCTATATTTACTGCTAACACTGACTATATTTTCTGCTATTTGGAAGATTTTGTTTTCTGCATTCTGTTTCTGATAGGTTAAGAGAAGACACCGTATTAGCATTTAAACTGTTTGACAAAACAGTCCAAAAAAATGTGATTAAAATGGGAAAAAAATCAATGTCATAATCACATACTAATAGTTCTAACTGTTAACTCTGCTTTAAAATTTTCCGAAACACACTGGGGCCAGTGTTCTGTTTTAATACACAATGGAAAACAAGGATCAGGATTTTTCTTCTTAGTGAATTTGTCTGTCTAAATTTATATTCTCTTGTCCCATGAACAGGCTGGTGATCTGTATGAGAAAATCAGGAACAACAAAAGAGCTCTGGAGTGCTACGTCAAAGGGGGAGCCTTCAGGAAAGGTAAATAACATAAAGATGGCATGAATCCAAACCTACCTGGCCCTATATGAAAAAAATAATGTTTCCCCCTTGTTAAATCATGAATTAATTGGCCTGATTAATGCCAGACCTTTTCAATCAATCAGTCAAGAAATCCCTTAAATAGAGCCTGTCTGACAGAGTGAAGTAGGCTAAAAGATCCCAAAAAGCATCACATCATGGCCCTATCTAAGAAAATTCAAAAATGGACGACAAACAAAGTCGCTGACATCTATCAGTCTGGAAAGGGTTACAAAGCCACTTCTTAGCCTTTGGGACTACAGCAAACCACGGCGAGGGGCCATTATCCACAAATGGAGAAAACTTGGAACAGTGGTGAACCTTCCCAGGAGTGGCCAGCCTACCAAAATGACTCCCAAGAGGGCATCGATGACTGATCCAGGAGGTCACAAAAGAATCCAGATCAACACCTAAAGACCTCACTTGACTCAGTTAAGATCAGTGTTCATGATTGAACAATAGGCCGTCGACACAACGCCGCCTTTGCTCATTCGAAGTTCTGAGTTAAGGGAATGCGTTGCTCTGCAATTCCCTGCCATGCCGCTAGGCAGATGTGGCTTTGTGTGTGTGGTTTCAGAGGGGAATCCTTGTTTATCTTCCGGTCATGGCGACCGAGGTGGAGCGGGTGTGTTTGGAGTTGGAGCTCATCAATATCGACGAACAAATTCTTTTGTTGCAAATGTTGAAGTGCAGGTGACAGGGAAGACGTTTGCGAGGTGGTCTGTTCGACCACTAAACGGTCGAGACTGAGAACAGGTGAATTTACCACACTGGTTCGCCCACTGAGGGACCTTGATGAAGAAATGACATTTTGTGCAGACCAATCACAGCCATTAAGGTTTGCGTCACCGCGACGTGTAGTTAGGATTTTTGGAGGTGTGCATCAGGCTACGGTGTAGGGGTCCGCGTCGACGCAGAGGGCTATGCGTAGCTACGCCGCAGAAGCATAAATCAGGCTTTGGAAAGAGACTGGGCAAAAATGGCATCCATGGGAGGGTTCCAAGACCAAAAAGAATACAAAGGCTTGTCTCACATTGGCCAATACAACATCTTTATGATCCCCAAGACTTTAGTATAAATATTTTGTGTACTGATGAGACAACAGTTGAACTTTCTGGAAGGTGGGCCTCCCGTTACATCTGGAATAAAGCTAACACAGCATTTCATCAAAAGAACATCACACCAACAGTTAAACATAGTGGTGGCAGTGCGATGATGTGGGGCTGCTTTGCTGCTTCAGGATCTGGACCACTTGCTGGAATTGACAGAACCATGAATTCTGCTCTCTACCAGAAAATCCTGAAGGAGAATATTTGGCCATCAGTTTGTGATCCCAAGCTCAAGCACACTTGGACAATGATCCCAAACACACCAGCAAGTCCACCTCTGATCGGCTCAAATAAACAAAATGAAGGTTTTGGAGTTTTCAATCAAAGTCCATGACCTCAAACAGGCCATTCCTGCTGGAAAAGCCTCCAATGTGACTAAGGAGTGGGCCAAGTTACTTTTTCACATAGGGTCAGGTAGGTTTGGATGCTTTTCTTTAATAAATGAAACCAACATTAAAAACTGTATTTTTTATTTACTCAAGAACAGATTTAACCTACATGTTTGCATTATCATCTTGAGCATATTAGCATACTGAGGCAGGGATTAGACCCAAATCACACTCTTGTAGTATAGCTAGAACTGCCAAGGGTGTTCATACTCTTGTTTTACTTTTGATCACAGATACGTGTTTATAAATCTTCCCTACAAGAGGTGGACAGTGTTTATGAGTTAAGTTTGGGTAAACAGTGGATTACGTAAAGTTTCTCTCTTCCTGCTTCCTGTAGCGGTGGAGCTGGCTCGCCTCGCTTCCCCTGCTGAGGTGGTGAAACTGGAGGAGGACTGGGGAGACTACCTCGTCCAGCAGAAACAGATGGACGCTGCCATCAACCACTTCATTGAAGCAGGGTACGTAGTGTACAGGACAAAAATTTAAGCAGATGGAGAGGAAGAATGATGAAACATAGAAAATAATCCAACAGAGACGGCCAATTGTTTTGTAAATCATCACCAGAACCATAACAGAGGGATGAGAAAGAATATCTTTAAACACAATCATACTCTTTTTCCAAAAAATGCCAAATAAAGACAGGTGACCAGCTGACAGATTGTTGTTGTTTCCTGGTTGAAAAAGCATCACAAGCTGATTTTTGACTGCAGGAAGATTAAACTTTCCAAAGCAGCAAAGGTTTTAAAAATACTGCTTTGCTGGTGCTTTTTTTTTTGCCAGTAAAGTTTCAATGTTTACCTCCGTTTTTACAGAAACGATCGGGTGACTTGAGTCCTTACCAAAGTTACTGTAGCGTTGATTTTGCTCCATCCATTTTGGTGCATCAGCACTACTAAGGCCTTCACACTCTGGGTCAGTTTGCACGTTGAAGTAGAAATGCAATCCCATGTTGCGTTAACTGTGTTTGCAAACCGAATCAAAACTTTCTTCTGTCATTCTGTTTTCAGAATCAGTTAAATTTTCTGCATTTAACCATCCAGGCTGTTAGAGGGTTGTTTAAGTATTTAGAACAGCAGCTATAGCCCCATTTCTTGCTCTCGCTCCCATTTTCATATCTGTTTTGATACCACGGCAACAAAAATGATCCCCTGCACACCCAAAATTCTTGATATTTTTTCCCAATTTGCACATAAAGGTTCATTAAACAGTAAACACATACCAAAATTTGACAAACTGTTTATATTATTAAAAGGCAAACTAAAAGACCTCCCTAAAATAATGTAGAGGACCGACCTAAAATCACATATATCCTCTGAATCATCAATAATAAACCAGAAGTGCAGTGATTCTGCTCTCTGTAATTTCTGTTTTTTTTTTTTTTATAGATGGGTTGTTTTTTTGATGCCAGTGGTTGGTGTCATTCTGTAGGTGGGATATGAAGGAAAACCTTTAGGGACCAGGAGGCATCACTGTCTTTCTCCTCCTCTCTATCTGTCTGTAACAGACACTAATGCATGCATCTTTATGAAATGTTAAAAAGACTAAATCAAATGTTTCTGTCAACATTTAATCTGTGTTTTTCTGTCTTTCTCTTAGCTGTTCACTCAAAGCCATCGAAGCAGCCATTGCAGCCCGACAGTGGAAGAAAGCTGTCCATATCCTGGAGTTACAGGAGGATCCATCAGCAGAAAAATACTACTTGAAGATAGCTCAGCACTATGCTTCAATGCAGGACTACGAGGTGAGAGAGATGGGATGAGGTGTAAAGGCTGAGATCAACAGGCTTACAGGTTGAAATCAAGGATACTTTTTACACCTGTGCTCCTCTGTATGGAACCAAGAAAAGACTGTGAGTTAGTTTTAATAGTAGGACAGAATGGAAATGTTAATAGGAGTGAAAGAATGCATACATTCCTTCAAGTCTAAACAAGCAGATTAAAGCAAGAGCAAAGCTACAATTGCAAACTAATTCTTAAAATATTACAGTAGTCACCTAAAAAGGATATTGTTGGGTTTCTTTTGTCAATTCTCTTTTTAATTATTAAAAAAACAGGAAAAAAACATTTACGGAGAGACTGGTATGGAAATAGAAACACATGTACTCTGTTCTGCTTAAATATTTGATATATACATCTTGTTATGTTCCCAAGTTAAGGGTTAATATTTTCATCTCAAAGATGTTATCAACCAGATCAATCAATTCATCTATTTCTTTTTTCATCCACTTCCTAGTTTTGGACGTTTCAGGTCCACCAGTAATATTCTTATTTAGTAGTTATCCTTTTTTCTCTTCTTATATTCCTTGAAGTGTATCATTCACAACCACTTAAAATTTAGAGGGATTTTTGTTAAAAATACAGTCACTGGGGCGTGGGTGGCTGAGTGGTTTGTTTCCGACTCTGTCCACTGTCCTCTGTCAAATAAAGGCACAAAAATGCCTAAAATGGACCTTAAAAAAAAAAAAAATACAGTCACTATTACAGCCTTTCCCAAACTTCAGTACACTGTTGGCCCGATTTGAGACTTAAAAATCTCCAGGGGTCCACCTAAACCCTTGTACAACCATAGCATGAGACTCAGTATTAACTTTTATGTTTTTT
Source organism: Cheilinus undulatus (assembly GCF_018320785.1). Lineage (NCBI taxonomy): Eukaryota > Metazoa > Chordata > Actinopteri > Labriformes > Labridae > Cheilinus > Cheilinus undulatus. Next base: position 41,700,698 of record NC_054878.1, on the reverse strand, counting down.
TTTATTTCTTAAATAAGAAAGTTAAATTCACATTTGGCTTCCAGAGATATTAACACTACTCAGAAAGTGTTTTTGGGGCCACAGGGTACAATTAAAGAGCTGCTGCCATTTGTTTTGTTTTGATCAGGCAACTGCAAAGTCACTTAAATGATCTTTTCTAATTTTCTCCTTGTAAATGTACTTTGTATCCCATCTTGGAGCAGTATTTGAGTTGACTACACAGTTAAACTGTGAATTGTATACAGTGCTTAACAAATTTATTAGACCTGTCATATTTGTCTCAAAGACCATCCAGCATCATGAAGTGCTTTAACGCGGACTCTTTCATTTTCAGTGAGCTCTCCACGTTTTACCATTTTGAACAGGAGTGAGGAATTTCAAACTGAATTCACCCAAATTTGAGCCGGCTCACTGGGCTTCTCTGAGAAGCCAGAAATTAATCAAGCATAACATTCAACCACTAAAACTAATTTTTCTCTTCAGGAATGCAAGTAAATAACTATAATTTGAAATATTAATCAAGAAATAATAATGTACTTAACTATTTTTTTCAGTTTTTTTGTAAATCAGTAAATTTGAAAATTCATGGATAACAATAATAATTATATTTTAGCATTAAAAATATCATTTTGGTTTAAGAGCTTCTACATATCGGTGTATTAACCATTGCAGAAACATAAAAATGATTTTGGTAATTACCAATGCTGTTAATTTAGGGCAGCTGTGGCATAAACCTTACTTTGGTTAGGGTTAGGGTGGTCTCATAAATTTGTTAAGTACAGTACATCAGACAAATAAAATGATAAAGAGGAGATATTTGTTAAACTTGTGGCTGTGTTTGTTACCTCTGAGACTCAAAATAATAACACATAATCAAGCAGAACACAGTTTGATGATCTAAAACATGAATTCTTTTTTTACTGTAATTTCCATGGCTTTTATGTGTTTTTCACTGAGAGTCTTCCATCTAGCCACTCTGCCATAAAGGCCAGATCAGTGGAGGGCTGCGGCCATGGTTGTCCTTCTTGAACTCTGTCGCATCTCCACACAGGATCTCTGGAGCTCAGTCAAAGGCCTTTCAAACTGACATGGCTCCATGTCGGTTCTGGTCCCTGAACCTAATTTTGAAATGGTTGGTTCTTAGCTGGAACCAAAAACAGTTGGTTCTTTCTTGGGAACTGTGACATCATCAGTGGCCGTGTCACCTTCTAGGTTGTGAGAGCAGGAAATGGAAAAAAAGGTGGTCTGCTGGGGAGACAAATGTTTGATTGTAATCCAGGCATCAATAGAATTCCACGTGAAGCTGGAGTACAAGGAGGGGTAAGTTGTATATGCCAAACTTGTGGAAGAGATAGCCAAGACTGGGTTAACCTGAACACCAGACCAAATAATTAATAAACTCAAGAAACTGAAGAAGGAATACCGGGATACCAAAAAAGGCTGAGCAAAAGTGGAGCTGGACTTTGTGATACATGCTCATCATGTCCTCCCACTTTGGTTCTGCTTAAAGTAATGTGAACACGGGCTGGTTGGCCAGAAAGCACCAAGGTTCTGAGACTCCAGAACAAAGATCATGTGTGTCTGAAAACACTATCAGAGTAACCACTGGGTTCTTGGTCATCTATCTTACTAAGGCCCTTCTCCCTCGACTGCTCTGTCTTGCTGTCAGCCAGCTCTTGGAAGAGTCCAGGCTGTGGCAAACTTCTTCCATTAGAGAATTATGGAGGCCACTTTGCTCTTTGGTCTTCCCCAGATCTGTGCCTGTCAACAATCCTGTCTCTGAGCTCTGTAGGCAGTTCCTTTGACCTCATGTCTTGGTTTCTGCTCTAATATGCATTGTCATTTATGAGGTCTTCTAAAGAGAGGTGTGTGCCTTTCCAAATCATGCCCAGTCAGTTTTATTTAGCAAAGTTGGACTCCAGTCAAGGTGTAGAAACATCTCAGCAAAGATCAAGAGAAATGGGAGAAAATTGCTGGAAAATCTTGAATTCTGTTTTGACTTTGTCATGATGGGCTACTGAGTGTAAATTATTGAGAATAAAAATGAATTTAAACAACGGTGGCATCAGGCTGAAACATAAAGCTAAAAACAGTGACGGGAATCTAAATATTTTCTGAATGCACTGTAAAAGCAGCAGTCTCTTTCTTGAGTTTAATCATTAGACCTCCTGTAATGTAGCAGCATTTGTGTTCCCACCATACCTCTAAACAGGACTGTATATGACAGTCAAAGAGCTGTCACGTTTTGGTTTGCTGATAGATGAGCTCTTGAGGTCAGTGAACACCACCAGCACAGCCAGAGGGATTAATAAGGCTGTGACATTTTGCCACCAGCAATTAATGTCTGAACATCTTTCAGAGAAACACAGACACCTCTAACTCTCACACCTATATCAACACAACCTTGAGCACAAACAGACCAGCGTTTGGTCTCCATGGAGCAGAGCGTGGGCTGAGTTTGCTCAAGGGTGCTTTGGCAATGATGAGTTGGATTGCTTTAACAAAAGTTGCCAAAACACCAGAAAAACAAGAGTGATGACAGGAGGAGGGGAAGGTAGATCTGGTATAGATACAAAGAGAAGAAAAAGGATGATCATGATGGTGAAGCGCAGCGTGCTCGGCTTGTTCTGATGAGCTCAGCTGAGCCAAACAGCCTCCACAGACTGCCAGCGTCTGAAAATAGCAGGCCACTTCAGTCTGTTTGCTCTATGGGCATGTTCACAGAAAGTAATTAAGATAACAAGCTCTTTGCTTTCCAACTTGTGGAAGTTGCTGGAAAAGTACGATTCAGTTTCCAACTTAAACAATGGAGGACGCTCACACCTGTGGTTTCAATGCAGAAGTTATCAGGTGGAAAAACAATGAGTTAACATTTTTTAATCAGACTGAGCAGCACTTACATTCGTTTCTCTGATGCCACTGTTAGAAACGAACCTAATGGAATCAAACTTTTTCCTTTATGAAGCAAAAATCTGTTCGCTCTAAAATGATGAATCCCTTCTTTCTCCTTCGCTCTAACCTTGCAATCTCAGCTAAATTCTTCCAACAGATATAAACTCGGTCCAAAATGACACTAATCTCTGAGTTAAATTTGAAAAGAACCCTGATCCTTATTTTAATACAAGTCTGTTTAATTATTTGCACCCTATTAGACGACTATTTTATTATAATAATGTGTTATTTATAAATCAGATGGTCAAGATTTTTATTTTCGAAGTTACCATCTAGAAAAATGCAAAAATAAGCCTCTTTATAGAGATGTTAAGGTTGTATTTCTCTCACTCTGAGTGTATGCTTGTGTGTATTTTATGTGTCAATGGCCTGCAGGTGGCAGAGCAGCTGTTTGTGAAGGGCGGTCACATGAAAGATGCTATAGACATGTACACTGCAGCAGGACGCTGGGAGGAGGCTCATAAGGTCAGTATGGACAGACGCTCCCAAATAGAAATGTCAAAGACAAATCAGCATACTAGTGACTAACTAATTTATTAATTAGTAATTGATAAAAATCTAAAGCATTCCATCATTCAATTACTTAAAGTTTATTGAGATGGCACTTTTCATACAAGACAATGTAGCACAATGTGCAAACAGACGGATAAAAGGAAATATCACCCTAACCTGCTCCACCTAACCTCCAACCCCCCACCATCCCCTCACTTTAAGATCCAATCACAATAATGGCAAAATAGATCATAAATAAAAGACACTATGAGAACAGGAACTACATACCGAGTATGTACTGAGGGAACGCCATCTTAAAGGTTTAAAATAAGGGAACACTGGAGGTTAGGTTAAAGTGTAGAATAAAATATCATCAAATGAAATAAAAATAAATTAAAATGAAATAAAATAGAATAAAAAGGTGCTAATATAAGAATAAAACCACTAAAAGGTAACTCAGGGAATTATGCTTAAATAAGCAAGTCAAACACTTAAGGGGAACTTGGTGAAATATGATAAAATAAGAGGATAACCTACTAATAGATAATTCTGAAATTAAAACAGAATAATTCATTTTTTTCATTTCATTAATTCAAAACAGAATAAGATCAAACCTAAATTACTTAAACAGATTAATATGAGGATATTAAAATCAGGTAAAAGCCAGACTAAAAAGGTAGGTCTTGAGTTTGCTCTACTGGGCTCATAGGGTAAAAGCAAATCAGATTAATCAGAAGGGGAAAGACCATTAAGAGCTTTAAAAACCAGTAAAAGAACCTTAAAATCAATTTTAAAACAAACAGGTAGCCAGTGCAGAGACCTTAAAATCGGTATAATGTGTAAAGAACAAAGGCGGGCGGTTGACTGGCTGCTCAGTGTGACTGAGGTGCTTCAATAGTAAACCAAAATTGGGTGCTCCTGGAATACAGGGGGAAAAACTGATGGAACTGAGGAAGGAAATAGTAAGAAGCCTTTATTGTGATGGCCAAAAAAATTAAAAGCCAACCTGTTTTGACCAAATTGGTTTTCATCAGGGCTAACAAACATTTGTGGTGTGGTCACAACTCTATGTAGACTACAGCCAATGAAGGCAGTCACATGAATCAGAGATAAGAGAAGCCAGGTGAGAGTCTTCACACAGGACTCACTAATCAGGCATTATGGTGTGGCCTCTCCCAATACCAGTGACAACCAATTAGTGGCAACACATGAAGACACAGAATGAACCTAAATAATAAAGATAATAATAATTAAAATAATAATAATAATACAAATCAATGCAATGCAATACAATTATTTGAATTATTTATTTATTTATTTTTTCATCATTTCCTCCTCATCATAACCTTAAAATTAACAAATGATCATCATTTTACAACAAAATTGTGTTTTGTGACAATTTTATATCGTAATCATTTTTTAACCAGTTGAAAAAATGTTTGGAATTTTAATTAGAACAGTAGTAACATCATATATGGAATAAAATTAGAGAACAATAAAACCTACAATAAAGGTTTTAAAATGTAACAATAATTTTAAAGATCTACTTTAGCATAGAATGTTTTACATAGAGTGTTCAGCCAAAGGTTAGCTATGAATCTACATAGATAACGTGTGCTGTCTGTTTTCAGCTGGCAGTGAAGTGTATGACGGAGGAGGAAGTCATGGCCCTGTACATCAGCAGAGGTCAGGAACTGGAGAGAGACAGCAAATTCAAGGAGGCTGAGAGGTAAACAGAGACGACTTTATTTATAGCAATTTGTTGCATCACATGCCGAGGATTCATGGATAAATAGAGAGAGGCAAACTAACATGACTGCTTGAAGTCATCTCTCACAATTAGAGGGAGAAAAACAGCATTTAGCTGCTGACAGGCGGTCATTTCACACGCTGTTTGGACTTCACTGTCTTTTCATTTTCTTCCATTATGTCAAGACTGTTTCTCTAAAAACATCTCTCTAATTTTCTGGCACTCAAACTTTAAAAACAAAACAGACAATTTGACTACTAATGACTGCCTTTTTGTGTGTAGGCTATTCACCACCGTGAGGCAGCCCGACCTCGCCATAACCATGTATAAAAAGAACCGGATGTTTGATGATGTAATTCGGCTGGTGGCAAAACATCACCCCGACCTGCTGACGGAGACCCACCTGCACCTGGCCAAGGTATGCCAAACCGTGATCAAGACTACATTTGGACTCAGGGAGGCCGCTCCTTTTGAAGTGAATAAAGGCAATTTAATGTGGGACTCTAGACCAGTCTAAAGGGAACAGTCAAGGTAGCTCTTAGGGGTCCATGTTCAAGCTGGTGTGATTTTATCATACGCTACTTTTGTCACATGACAGCATGAAAACAAAGCCACATTTTGCATTGCAATCATTTGTGTGGAAAGCATGATCTTTAAGCTTTCTTTCAGTTTTTGTTTGATGTCAATAGGCCAAGTAGAACAGGAAATATGATCATTTTAATTTGATATAAAAATTAATGTTACACATAAAGGACAGTGGACCATGCTGTACAGGACTGGCACTGGTATTTTTTTCATAATTTCCGCATATTGTAATTTCTTTTTATAAATGACAATATATTGTTTTAAGTAACAATTTTTAAAAATCCATTTTGTGGGGTGTTGTTTTTGATGGCCCTATATCTAATACAATAAATTAAACTTGAAAAAAAATATAGGTTTAATTTTATGAAGTTGAGGTAGATTATACCAAACATGAGCGTACATTTTTTGAGTGGTTTATTTTATCAAAACAAACAAACCAAAAAAAGAACAACATGGCAAAATAGCCAGTGGACCCCTAAGGGTTAAGTATGGTAAAATCTGGCATATGATGCACTTTTGATAAATTGAGAGTGCAACGTTGGTTCAGGCAGGCCATGGAGTCAGAATCGTCTGTATAGATGCTGCTAAATATCCTGTCATAGCCTGAGGGACAACCATTCAGTCTCTTCTCAACAAACACACTGAATTTTATTTATTTTTTCTTTTTGTGTAATTCTTTTTTAATCTTATTGTTTTATCTAATTAATCAGATTTATTTCATTATATATTGATTATTTGTGGAATATTTAATATGCAAATTTATATTTTGTAAATATGTAACGCATTTTTTACACTGCTTTGGCAGAAACTGATCTGTTTATGCCAATAAAGCAAATTGAAATTGAGATTAACTGATCTTATGCAAGCCCCCATCAGCTGACGGCCAGCTGATTTACTCTAAGTGTGCTGACTGCTAATTTCTATCATGCTACCTTATTTAAACTGAAAAAGTAGGTATGAAAGTTGTGGCTCATACACCGGATTTTACTGTATATAATGAATATAATGATATCAGGGTCTCTGTTTCCCCACCTGTAAGACTTGGCCTGAGAGCTCCAAAACAGTTGCTTTGAAAGGAGCTCTCTGATTGGTGGATCAAAGGACTTATCAGGTAGCAAACAAAGAGTCAATTAACAGCAGAGGAATGAGTCAGTGTAGTGATTTTATGACAGTTTAGTGAGAGTTTCTTATAGTGATGTTTGGCTTAAATAGGTTCTCTTCAATGTAGACTTGGGAGTGGAAAATGGCCTTTATAAAGTTGCCAGAAGCGCTTTCTACACTGTAGACCCAACTTAACGAATAACACCAATTCATTCCACATCCACGCTCTGATGGGAAAGTTTGCTCAGTAGAGATAACTACTCTGTTTTATTTGTATCCATACACATTCATACAACACTGATGCAGCAGTTGGAGCAGTTTGATGTTGAAGTGTCTTAGTGAAGGACGCATCAACATGTGACTCAAGGAGCTGGGGGCTGAGAAACGACCAACTCTACCTACTGAGCCGCAGTTGACGTAGGAATTATCCACTTTAAAACATCTGTATGCAGCCGCTCTTAAGCTCCATCTAGTTGCAGAAAAGAATATCCAGAGGAAACGCTAATAGAGTTTCACCCTTGAGTGTTTTTACTTGCTTTTGTCAGCAGCTTTTACTTTTTTGCTGTGTTGCCAACTGGGAAAATTGATTGCTGAAGGGACATGAATTCCACTTATCAGCAGCTCTATTTAGGATGAAACCTTCATGCACTCAAGTTAGTTTTCTATGCAGATAATCAATGCCGGATTCTGCTCATTTGGTGCCGGATGTGTATGTTATGTGTGGAATAATTGTGTGTTGTAGGAGCTGGAGGCTGAGTCCAGGTTCTCAGAGGCCGAGTACCACTTCATGGAGGCTGAAGAGTGGAAAGCTGCCGTCCAAATGTACAGAGTCAACGACATGTGGGAGGAAGCATACCGGGTAGATACGGACTCATTTGCTCTTTTGACTAGCCTGTGTTTAATCCTGACTACTGCACTCATTTGACCTCTATTTTTAGACCTTTAAACTTCATCCAACATAAATATTTACTGTAATGGCTTTTAATAAGTCTTGAAAGTTTAAAAACGTATAATTTACATTTTTTAAGCATTGAAACTATCCTTAGAGTTTGAAAAACTATCTTAGAAATGTTAATTTTATACAAAATCTTGAGTTTCCTCCGAAGTCAAAACCAAAAACCTAGACTTGAAATGAATCCATCTCTGCATTATGTTTGTTTGCCGTCTCCTGGCATCTCTCAGCAGACGTACAATGATTACAAAGGAACAGGTGGATTGTTTTTATCACTTTAGAATCATGCCAGACTGTCATTTTAATGACGACTGGCTCTCAAACACAGTGTATATGAAAACCAGCTTTGGAGATGAGCCAGAGAAAAGAAGGCATGCAGCTGGTAGAATACACAATAAACATTGATTGCTTCGATACAAAGCAATGCTATGCACTTAATTTTTTTCCTTTAACAAAAATAGTAATGGTTCATTGTGCATGAGGCTTTAAAGTCTGTTTTCTTTTATTGTATAGGTACCTTAATAGTGCTTCAACAAAGCTGCATGAAACTTTTAAATAAGCCTGAGTAAATTCCTTTCATTTCTTTTGCCTTCACCTTTGAACAGTTTTTTTTTATATATTTATATTATATGCTTTACTTTTTCATATAAGATACAAGAAGTTATTCTGAAGTTATTCCAAATAATTGCAGGAGGTTTTCTAAGGCTAAGATAAAGGCAATTAACATGTAAATATTAATATTGTCACACTTATAATTCCTATTTTTGGATCAAAAAAGTTTGCTGTGGCTAATATTTCAGGGCGATATACCAGGGTAAAGTGCTGGAACATGCAATGTCACTACAGCTAGTATGTACTGCTGCCATTGTCACACACTGCATGAGACAAATGAACTGTTTATCAAATTGCAAAGTCTTTTATTTGTTTGGTTTTGTCCAAATTCACATTGACCTTGCAAAACAGATGGATTTGCCAGACTCCATCTCTGTCAGGCAAAGCCATCCTGAAAAGCTCCAATCCACAAGGTTTGTGCAGAACTGAACATGGTTTGGAGCAATCAGCTTCATTTGAGGAGAAAAAGAGGCGGGGTTTACTCGTACTGACAGCTGATAGCAATGGTAGCCACCGGTGTAGCATTTAGCTCAGATATAGCTATTGAATAGTGACAGTTCTGTCAGAACTAGACCATGTTTCTGTATGAAATATAGAGCAAAAAACAACACTGAAACATTTCCATGATGGAGAAGATGTTGAAGCTCTTTAGCATGACTTTGGTAAAGTTGGGGGGGTTCGTTTACACACTGGCCACTGTTGGAGTAATCGGCTCAGATGTAGCCACAGTGGCAGTTTCTTCCAAACAGGACAGCACTTTATTTAAACAAGAGTGAAACCAGAAGCTTTGAAAAATGGATTGATGTTTTCCTTTTTCTCCCGGCCTGCTGCGGCATGAGTTTGCGATCACTACAGGTGGGGTTTGCTGGAGTTTACAACAGCTGCTGCTGTGATAGCTATCAGCTCGGATTTAGCTGAGGCTTAGTGGCAGTTTAGAGAGAACTGGACCATGTTTTATTATTAAAACTAGAGCAAAGAGCTAGAGAAGATATTTTTGCAGGTCTTCCTGATGGTTTGGCATGAATTTTATTCACAGAGAAGCTACGCCATCACACATTACGGCAGTGTTAGGCTGTTGAGCTCAGGGTAGGATCAAAGCTGTGCATGCCCGCTACATCGTTGTATCTTATCCTGAATGTGATGGACAGAAGATTCATCCAATTACCATCTGAGAATGTTTTTTTTTAAGTCCTGCCCTTCCCAATCACTCTCTATGGGAGCTTTCCCAGATAATAGTTAAATTTATCCATGCAGTGGTTTTAAGTTCACGCTCAAATATCATCAATTTACAGAAATGGCTCCAGCATCTCCTGACTGCTTAAATAATGAGATGTTGTAAAATTTCATTCAGTACAGTATTAACTATGTTTAATGAAATCTAAAGCTTGGTTTTGGAACTGATACTGGTTTTGGTGCCGGTCCATCTCTACTCTTCGCCAGACTTAACATATTTTTATTGTAGGCTGATACATAAAATCTCCTCAGACTGACAAAATGCTGTAGTGACTTTGTAAAGAGGAAACACAGCAATAAGGATTCAGATGTTTAAATTCAAAGGACTGTGAAAATTAAGGGAAAAATCAAGATAAAAACACATCAAGATGATTCAGGAGAACAACATAGTATGAACTAATAATATGCTAAAAGGTAGATCATAACTACTATAATTAAAAGAAGATAACTAAAAGATTATCCAGTAAAATAATGTTGCATAAGAAAACAAAACACTGAGATAATCTCAACAAAAAGAATTAAGTCTTATAATCAAATACTTTTAGGAAAAAAGCAATTAATTGAAATGCAATACAGAGATTAAAATGTAATGCTGCTACTGTATCTTTGTCATTTTATAATGTAGCTCCTGAATCTTAGTAGCTCATAATGCAACTGATGAATTTGGGTTACTCTTCTATTTAACCATCATATTTTTGGCACTTTTTAATGCTGCTATTGTGTAGTGGTCATGATATATTAATTGCCTTTATGTACTTTTATATTGCTGCATTTGCATCATGGTTATTTTATAATGTAGCTTCTAAAGCTTGGTAGCTTATTGTACTACTGGTGAACTTTGGTTACTCTTTTATATCAACATTGCATTTTAGGCACTATGTAATGTCGCTGATGTGTAATGGTCAAGACATATCGATTGCCTTCCTGTATTTCTATATTGATAATACTGTTCCATAGACATATGATAATGCTCTGCACTTTATACATCTCATAGACCAGGGTTTAGTTATGGCTTTATTTATCTAGTGTGTTAGGACTTATCTTTTACAATACATATGTAAAAATTTTAGATTATTTTCTTACCCTTATACAATTTTCACATAGTAGGACTTATTTATCGCCCTCTTAACAGTGTAATTTTTGTACTAAGTCTCATTAGCTGTGGTCCTGTCATGTGTATGCCTTTGTCCCTAGTACTTTTATGTATGTTTTGTGTCAGTTTTATGTGGGACAACAGATGGAAATTAGCAACTCGCTAAATCTGGTGCAACCATGTTTTCATTTACTTTGTGTGAATGATCAATGCCATTGCACACTGTCCCTGGATAAAAATAAACATTAAACATTAATTAACCTGTAATTTGTGTGAAAATACTATTTTCTTTGTTTTGTTTATTTTTGCATGAGAGCATGCAAACATTCAAGTGTCAATTTTGTTGGAATAGTTTTCAAAAAGTCCTACTTTTCTTAGTAATGTGTATGTTTTTATGAATAAAATTAAGAGTGACATATCAACCATTATTCACTGAAGCACAACAATTCATATTGAATTTGGAATGGGATTTAGAATAACCATAAACAGATATTTGTTCTTATTGCTACGTCATTTGTGTTTAAAATGTATTGCATGCTTCAGTATTTCTTCTAAACGCTAAATAAATAGACTAAGAGTAAACAGTAACAGTGTGTGAGTGTGAATAATTTCACATATGTGCTGCCATGTTGTCTCTTTTTTATTGCTGCTGTAATTCTGTGAGCTCAGTGCAGCTTTATAGCTTCTATAAAATGATTTTTCTCTGGCATTATCTCTGTTTAGGGGTTAGAGACACACCGCGGCACGGCTCCTATAGACACATAAAATGTGCTCATGTATCGGTCTGTCTGTGTTTGTGTGTCAGGTGGCAAAGACCCACGGCACTGACGGTTTTCAGAAGATGGTGGCGTACCTGTGGGCCCGCAGTCTGGGAGGAGAGGCGGCCGTCAAGCTGCTTAACAAGTTTGGTCTGGTGGAATCCGCCATCGACACGGCGTGCAATAAACTGTAAGCTGCACTGTAACACTCAGACCACAATGAAAAGCTCTGGTTTAGTTTTATTTTGGTTTGATTGAACTCTCTCTTCAGTCAGCAATCAGCTGACATCGCGCAAGCTTTATCCAGTATTTCTACAGTCTATGGTTGTGGCTCATCGCCCTCATCTGGAGGTTTATTAGTACATTGGAAGAGTCACTGAAGGTTTAAAAACAGTCTGAACTTCTCTGCACTTTCTGAGATAAACTAAGTATATCAAAGACCTTTGTGGCTGACTTAAATGGTTCACTAGAATCTGCACATGATGAATTAAATGAACGTATTTTTTCTCAGTTAGCCCATCCATTCAGTGAGTACTGTGAAGTCATGTTGGTCTGTGTTTCCTCCCCAGTGCTTTTGATTTTGCCTTCGATGTGGCTCGTGCTTCCTGTAAAGAAAAGATTCCTGAGATTCACCTGAAACATGCTCTCTACCTGGAGGACGAGGTGAATACATGACACTCTGTATCTCACCTTCATTGACCTCTGAAGTCCCAAGCAGATTTATACTATGAAATGTTTATTTAAATATTTATACTTCCTCTCATTCTTGCATAAATACAAGTTTTTAATCAATAAACCTCAATCTAGTTTGTACGGAAGCCCATTGTTGTCAGTAAAGATGCGAAACCTACAAAAGCCATTAATGATTGAAAAAACAGAACTGCCAAAATAATAACAATAATAGTTAAAGGTATGAAACTCAATGGTGAAATTTGAGTTTAAAAGTCAAAGCTATGAGAAGAAATTCAAAGATAGAAGGTCAAACATAAGAGACAAAAGGGAAAATTTGAGATAATCTGTCAAACAGCAGAATTAAACATAGAAAATATTAGATAAAAATTAAAACACTGGAATTAAGCAGTGGAAATTGCAGAATTATACAATTCTTACATCAAAATTAAAAATATATGATCAAAATCAGAAATATGAGATAAAATTATTAGTTAGTTCTTAACTTTTTTTTCACAATGTATTTAAATGACAATATAATACATTAAATATATGCGTCTATAATAATTATTACTTTAAAATTTCTGTATTGAATTATATCAATACTGAAAACATACTATTATTATTATTATTATTATTATTATTATTATTATAATTCTTATTATATCTGTAATAAAGTTGTTATAATTATAAAATTGCTTGTTATTGTAACAGTGTAATTTTGTTTTTCTGTACTGCTATGGCAACAACATGATACCCTTGTTAAATAAAGCACATCTGAGATTGAGATTAACCTCTTAAAGCCTGAAAACACAAACTATAGCCAGAAAATTCTAATTTTTTGGAACTGAAATGTTTATTTCTCTTTCTACTGAAATCCAAAAAAATTCAAATTTCCATAAAATTTAACTTTTTTTTTTTTGTATCTCATTTGATACATTAGGTGTTTTTGGTAGCTTATAATCCACTTGAGAGCATTTTTATCATTTTTCATATTGTATTCAAAGGCTTTTTTTTAGTAATTTATGATCACATTGATTAGATAGATGTATCATAAAAGTATGTATCAAATATGATACAACAGACTTAAAGGGGTTAAGATGTAAGTGAGTTATGTGAGTGTTGAAATTGGAGATAAAAAGTCAGTTATGATGATTAAATTTAATGCTGGATAGTAAAAGTAAATGATAGAAGAAGAAATTATGGCATAATACATCAAATTGTGAGATTAAATATCAAAAGTATGAGACTACAGTGAAAACAGTGGGATTAAAAAGAGACCTATCAATTTCAAATTCAGTATAAAAACTGATTAAAAGTCAAAATATTTGCTAAAGCATAAAATTATGGATTTAAGAAGAGGAAATTATTGGAAAAATGTCAAAAATATGGGAGCTAAATCATAAGTTTGGAGATTAAATATCAAAATCATGAGATGAAAATCCTAGTTCTGAGATAAACATCAAAGTTATGAGATGAAATTTGATGAGAGAAAGTCAAATTTAGCAGATAAAAGTGGAAATTTTAAGACAATACATCAATAATTAAATTAAACATCAAGAATATGAGGTTTAAGGTCAAAACAGGGGATTAAACTGTGGAAATTCCAAAAAACATCAATATTAGAAAATTTTATATCAAAATTATTTGATTAAAGGTTGAACTTTTTTTACAGTGGAACATCAGTTTATAAAGTTAGGAAAGGGCATTGAAAGTTATGGAATCAATCAAAATCATAAATATGAGATAAAGTGTCAAAATCATGAGATTAAAATAAAAAAATTATTAAATAAAATTCAAAACAATGGCATTAGAATAATAAGATTTGATAGAAATAAAAAGACTAATAATTTAAAGACTAAATATCAGAATTATGAGATTAAAAATCGAGATATGATGTAGCATCATTATTATAAATTAAAGACTTGAAACCTTTGGAAGAAGATGTCAGATAAAATTCTCAATTCAGGAAAGAAAGTCAAGTTATTTGAAAAGTCCTGATTATGGGGCGCAGACCGCCTCGTGGTTGAGTTGTACCCCACGTAAGTGGGCAGCTCAGGTTCAAGTCCAGCCTGTGGCTTCTTTCAAGCCTTCCCTCCCCACTTTTAGGCATAAAAAAATCAAAGGGATGAGATTGAACGTCAACATTTTGAGTTCAAATTCAAGTCAAAAGTGTGAGATAAAAGATGAAATTATGCGATAAATTCAAACATGTAAGACATCAAATTTTGAGCTTAAGTTCCTCATAATTGTGGCTGTTTTTCTCACAATTCTGACTCAGGTGTTTCTTTATTATCAATGCTTTGCATTTTGTCTTTTTTGTACTTGTAGAGATGGGCTTCCATACCTTTGAGTTTAGATGTATTTATATGTACTGTTGGATATTTCAGGGTAAGTTTCCTGAGGCTGAGGTCGAGTTCATTAAAGCAGGAAAACCCAAAGAAGCTGTTTTCATGTGAGTACAGGCCATCCTAACATAAGCAGCAATAAAGAGAGTAACCACTTGATTTCCTGTTCCTCCCTGTGGATTTTAACTCCCCTTTAAAGTGCAGGTTTGTGATATTTGGTTAAATTTGGTCCCGTGTTTGTGACATGCTCCAGGTACGTCCACAACAAGGACTGGGCCAGCGCGCAGCGGGTGGCCGAGGGACACGATCCAGAGAGCATGCCTGAGGTTCTGGTTGGCCAAGCCAAGTCCTGTTTTGATCAGAAAGATTTCCAGAAGGCTGAGGCCTTCCTGCTCCGAGCCCAGAGACCTGAAATCGCTGTTAAATATTACAAGGTAAAGGATGAGAGCCAAACAGGCTTTAGAAAGAGCCAGAAAAGAGTTTCAGTAACTATAACTTATTTATTTGATATTTTTAGGAAAGATTGATAAAACTTGCTCTGTTTTTCATTTTTAAAGGCTTCATATGCAACATTTTCAATATTAATGAGGCAACAAATCAAATTTCCATTTGTAAATATTAAGGGTGTAAAGGTACGTGTATTCGTACCGTCTCCGTTTGGTACAGGCCTCTCAGAAAGATACAGACGTGTACCAAACGGGTACATGTTGAATGAAGCTCATATACAGACGGAAAACCAGAGAACAACTCACTGTCACACTGTCCTGGCAACCACACAACCACAGCAAATGACAGCAACAGCCTGAATATTCCCAGATAAAATTGTCCTGTTTAGGAACACTTTTTTTCCAGTAAAATACAACAGTGGAGAAAGACAACAACAGTAGCACTGATATTATTCAGCTGGTATGTCACTGACAGCAAATCGTTCAGCGGATCGATCAAAGCATTTGAAGAGTCACCACTCAAACAAGAGCTATAAGCTAAAAATGTGTGCAGGAAAGATCACGTTTATGCAAAGTGTGAATACCAGTGGTCCCAAGACAGAGCCATGTGGCATGCTGTTTTTCACTAAGAAATTTGAAGGCAATGCCTTCAGACTGTATAAACTGTGATCTGTTTGGTAAAGGTTGCTTGTTTGTGTTCATCAGGATGCAGAAATGTGGACTGATGCCATGCGGATCTGTAAGGAGTACCTCCCCAACAAGCTTTCCATGTTACAAGAAGAGTACGAGAGGGAGACCTCCAAGAAGGGAGTCAGGTGAGACTGAGACTAGAAATATAAGAGATTAAAGTCCATGAATAGTCTAGAGAACACTAAAATTTTGATTAAATTTATCTTTTCACTCTTAACATTAAAAAAAGACTAGCTCTTTGAAACATCCTGCTTAAATTCTTTAAAAAATGCTTAAAAAATGAGATTTTTTTGTAGTTGCAACAACATGTGCTTAAAGCTTCAAGGACCTGACTCATAATTGAAGATCAGATGTTTTCTGTTAGATTCTATTGACCTTTTCTGCTGTTATGTTGTAAAGAATCCTTTTTAACATCCAAAAGGGAACCATAAAACCCTTCATACACATTCAGCATACTCTCCCTGTTCACCCTGCAGTATTATCTATGCACAAAGAGCCAGTTTGATGCTTTATTAAAACACAGCTCGTGTGTTATCCCAAATTGAAACTACCAATGAGAAACAGCTCGTTAGCAGGCACAGCAGCATCTACATCCTCCTCCCTCCCAACGCTTCTCGCTCTTTAATGACTCGTGGGAGAAACAACATCAAAAGTTACCAACGGAGACGGATGAGGAAGAGGGTTAAAGCGAGAAAATACTGAATTATTCCTGCAGTTTGCTGCATGAAGATTTCCATTTCCCATAACTGTCATCAAATTTAGTTTGGTCATAGATGATTCCTTTAATGAAATGGGATGGAAATTCAAGCAATAAAAAGAGACTAAACAGGATTAACAGGTAAATATACTCTGTGAATTATAGAAAATGCAAACATGATTCCCTCTGCTGCAGGTATGTGCTGTTATATTTTAAAATATGTTAAATCTTAAGAGAGTAAGGCCTGGATTTGAATATATTTGTCCATGTTTACAACAGCCAAATTTAGGTGTAACCCCCTCAGCAAAATAAGCAAGAAAGATTTAATATCTGTTCAAAAAGTCTTGAAAATTATGAAAGTAGTCAGACCCATTCACTCTGTTTCATTTTGTTATGTTGCAGCCTGATGCTACAGTCGGTTAAATTCATCTATCACATTGTCATAAGTATTACAATTACAGCTTCAAGTCTTTTTGAATATTAAGACTCAAGCTTTGCACTCCTGGATTAGGGAATTTTCTCCCATTCTTTTTTGCAAGGGTTGATTATGGACCATCAGTGGACTGCCATTTTCCAGTCTCTCCTGAGATGTTCGATAGGGTTCAAGTCAGAGCTCTGGCTGGTCTACTTGAGGACATTCACAGTTGTCCCTAAGCCACTTCTGTGTTGTCTTGGCTGTGTGCTTTGAGTCATTGTCATGTTGGAAGGTGAACCTTCAGCCCATTCTGAGATCCTGAGTGCTGCAGGACCGGTTTTCATTGAGGATATCTCCGGAACTTGCTCCATTCAGCTTTTCCAGTCCCTGATGCTGAGAAACACCCCCTCAGCATAATGCTGCCCCCACTATGCTTCACTGTTGAGATGGTATTGGGCAGGTGATGAGCAGTGCCTGGCTTACATAATGTTTAGAATTGAGCCCAGACAGTTCGGTCTTGGTCTCATCAGACTGGAGAATCTTGTTTCTCTCAGTCTGAGAGTCTTCCTGGGGCTTTTTTGCAAACTCCAAGCTGGTTTTGTGGGTTTTGCACAGAGGAGAGGCTTCCATCTGGACACTCTACCATAAGTCCAGATCGGTGGAGGGCTGCAGTGATCTGTTTTTTTGGAAACCTTTGGTGCAGCAGATTTTTTTACCCTTCCTCAGATCCGTGCCTTTCCAAATCATGACCCATCAGTTTAATTTATCACAGGTGGACTCCAATCAAGGTGTAATAAAACATCCCAGCAACAATCAAGAGAAAGGGGAGGGACCTGAGCTAAATTTCAAGTGTTTCTGCAAAAGGTCTGAATACTTATGTCAGTGTGATTCTCAGTGTGATATTTCTTTGTTATTATTTTTAATGGGTTTGCAAAACATTATAAAATTCATTTTGTCATGATGGAGTACTGAGCGTGGATTAATGAGATAAAAAAATGAATTTAAAAGACTGGAACATCGGGCTGCAACATATCAAAATTGAAAAAAAAGTGAAAGGGGTCTGAATACTTTCTGAATGCACTATTTATGTGATGTTCTGATTTTAAGGAAGCCCTGTTATCCATCTCAAGTGAAACCATCTTGTCTGTGCTTCATTATTGATCCTGTGGTTTTTTTGTATTTCAGAGGTATAGAGGGTCTGCTGGAACAGGCCAAGGAGTGGGAGCAGACGGGTGAATACTCCAGAGCTGTGGAGTGTTACCTGAAGGTGAAGGATGACTCTAACACCATCCTGATGGAGAAGTGCTGGATGAAGGTAGGAACATATGCACTGTTAGATCCATGGATGGATGAGAGAATAGATGATAGCCAGCCTTCCCTTTGAGGGTAGAGGTCACAGTGTCACCAGCATCAATAGATTTCCGTCCGGTGTTGAGTAGCAGATATTGTGTGTTATTGATCACAGCGCTGTGGAGATCAGATTGTTTGGAGTTTGAACGGTCGGTCTGATGGTGTCGAAAAAAAAAGGTCACCAAGTCTTGCAGATCAATATGTTTTTTGTCCTTTAGGGAGTTTGATTAAGCAGAGGGAAAGAGAGAAAGGAGAATTAGATGTTTATTCTTCCTGTTTTGTTTGAATAAAGGAGGTCAAAGGGTCAAAATGATCAATATGTGGCTTCCTCTAGAGCGCCTGAATTCACACAGTAGATTTTATAGTAATGGCTTGTTTTTACAGAAATGATAAATTAATGGACAAAGACAGTAGTTAAAGTCCAAACCTCCTCATCTCTGCAAGCATCTCTACAAACATCTGATTATCACAGTATGTTCTGGCAATAGTACGCAGTGAGTACTATGGTCTATTTGTGATGTTTGTTTGTGACTAAAATAAATTTAAGACATGAAAGCAATTAAAGATTTAAAAGCACTGAAACAAGACACAGCAATACAGAGAGAGGGGAACAACAAAAATACAGTAAAAAATGTAAAAAAGATAAAACAACCCAATTTTAATCATATGACTAAGTTTGACCACAACTTGCTCTCGTAGTCCTCCAGGATGTTTACATGCCTGAGGGTGAAGAGGTGAGAGGAGGGTCAAACACAGACCAATCAAAAATATGTATTTATGTGTTTTTAGGCTGCAGACTTGTCCATCAAGTTCCTCAGTAAAGATCGGTCGATGGAGGTTGTCAAGATGGTCGGACCACAACTCACACAAATCAGGAAGTTCAATGCTGTAAGTGAAAACTTAAACACTCACGCATTCATGTGCACATAAAGCTACGTATCGTCCTCTCTAAATTCAAACAGAAGAGAGGGGACTTTAATTTTGGAAGAAATTTAAAGAAGGAAAGTCAGAGGTCTTCTGAATTGTTAGTAATTTTTCCAATGTTGTATTTCAGGCTGCTGAGCTCTACATAAACCTGGACCTCATAAAGGAGGCGATTGACGTCTTTATTACCGCAGAGGAGTGGAACAAAGCCAAGAGAGTCGCCAAGGAGCTGGAGCCAAGGTTTAAACACACAAACATCATACACTGATATACAAGCTGCTGGTGCACAAACACAACAATTACTATAAATGAAAGAGGATGAGACTTTGTATGAGTCTCTCATCTGTTGTAATGCTGTAATTCATTCTTTGTTATATTCTCCAGTATAGAGAATTCAGTCATGCTGAGTACTTCTAGAATCATCTTACTTAAAATGTACTTATAACCTCAGAAAACTGCCTGCACATCAGAAAAAATATCCCCTTATTTCTGTCTGTATCTGAACACTCTGATCCGTCTGTCAGGTACGAGGACTACGTGGACCAGAAATACAAAGAACACCTCAAGAACCAAGGAAAAGTCGACTCTGTACGTACCATTACTCATTAAATACATTTTTTTATTGGGGGAATGATCGCTTTAGGATAATTCTGGAAGTGTTAATTCTAAACAAAATCAGACAATTCTGAGAGAACCTTGGGTTAATCAAACCAATGAACCAGAAAATAAAAGGTAAATCATCATTTTTACTGAAGCAGAAAACATATATAAATGTGAAAGAAGCTGATGAATTCACAATCAAAGGAAATACTCCTGTGCTGTGGGTTTAGGTTAGGAGTTTAGAAATGTGTGTTCCTGACTGAGTAGGAGAAAAAAAAAACATGTAAAAAAAGCTTTCTTTTTGACCTAATGTTTGCTTCTTTTTTAATTTTATACGCTGTTATGGTCTAATAAAGAGTTACTTATTGTTTATGACACTGAAAGCAGTTTTTATGAATGTGTTTGTGGGTATGTTTTTGCAGCTGGTGGGAGTGGATGTGGTAGCAGCTCTGGACATGTACGCAGAGAGAGGACAGTGGGAGAAATGTCTGGAAACAGCCTCCAAACAGGTATTAATCATAACATCCATGAGGACTTTTTCTTGTCATTTTAATGTTTAGTTTGTTAAAATTTGAACCCTAATTTAATTATACCTATGGTACCTTTTGTTTAATCAAAAAAAAAATACTGAACAGTCCATATTAGATCAAAAAGTCTCCACTGATTTCCGTTATACTATCAATATTTGATCATATCACCATTACAACATAAAAACATGTGCTCTGTTATTTTTGGCTACAAATGTTCCTAGAAACCATTATGGAGCATTGTTTAGGACAGTGGTTCCCCACCTTTTTTCCTATGAGCCCCCCTTACTTGTAACGTAGAGGAGCTGAGGACCCCCAGGACTCACACAAACAAAAGGTGACACATGGATGTCAAAAATTAACATTAAATTTAAAAGTTTGGATTTTTCAAATCTATGTAAAATATCCCCACAGGTTTTCTTATCAAGAAACCTTTGCATAAACTATTCATACGTGTTTTATCTAGTGCTGTCAATTGATTAAATAAAATACTAATCAAGTTAATCACATCACATCACATCACTATGCTGTGATTAGTCATGATTAATAAACCCCGGGTTTGGAACCAGTGGTTTAGGATACTGAATGCTAGTGTTATAAATAAATGTTAATATCTTCAATAGGCTTTCTATATTGATATGAACATTTAAGTGTGGCACAAATATGTAAGACGAAATGATTCTGTTTGTGCATGTGTATCAGTTTATTTAAAGTCCCTGTGAAGTGGTAAAAAAATTAGAATTTTAGGTTTGTTGTATGAAAGGCCACTGTGTTATGGCCCACCAGGCCAAATTTCAGTCATGAAAAACATCTCTAAGTTTATACAATTAAGCTTCAAATCATGAAAAAGAGGCAGTAAAATCTGCTTTAGGATGGTGTGGGCGTGTTGTTGGAATGAGCTGAAGCCACGCCCACTCAGGAAAAATACCATCCTAGAACAGAGAGATAGAAGTTGGGGATTAAATTTACTGTTTTCTGGCTCAAATCTCTCTGTTATGATACTTCTAATGACTCGTAGGCCAATGTGGCTGATAGATTTGGTAAATTTATCTCACAATGAACAAAAACACAGCATGTAGCTGGATGTTAACCTTCAATGAAGGCAGTGACATCAGCTAACAACAAATTGTACTGACATGAACTGCTTTGCCCTGCTCAAATTAAACCAATCTAGGAAAGAGGCGAACAACATTCTAACGGTCTAAATCCAAAATTCAGTCACACATAGATCTTAGTGTTTTCACACGTTTACAGCAACCATATTCCAGCATATCTAGTGTGTTAAAACACAAAGTTTGGATTTCACTTTACAGGGACTTTAACCAGATTTGTTTATTTGATAAGAAAGTGTTAAATGTCTTTTAGTTAATATCATCTGCGGATTGGCTGTGTCTGTCAGATGTTTTTTTTCTTTTGGTTACCTTGAATGTGCAAATGTATTACAGGCCTTTAGTTTTCATATATCTACAAAGTGAAGATATTGCTGTTCATTTTTCTTTCAATAAATTAAAACATTAATGATCTGCATCATCATGTTAATCTCATGATCTTTGAGTTGCTGGATACAGTCCACATCACTAGAGGCCATTCAGGCCTGACTTCTGAACGCTCTTTATTCTCCTTGTTGTGTTTTTCAGAACTTTAAGATCCTCCATAAATATGTGGCGCTGTACGCCACACAACTCATCAAAGAAGAAGACCCTGTGAAAGCTCTGCAGCTCTACATTCAACACGGAGCGCCACCAAACCCCCAGGTGAACAAATTCACCCCTTAAGTCTGATCTGTATGAAACATCAGTGATAGGACTTGTAGACAAAAAAAGGATTTAATGTGGCTTTCCGGCAATGGTGATGAGTAAAACACTTCAAGAATAGTTGAGGAGTGTGGCAGAGATATATTTTATTAAGACTGAAAATTTTCAGAATAAAGAGGAAAAAGCCAAAATGAGGTTCAGATTAACACAAAGCAAATATATCTAAAACAATAGAAAATCTGAAAAATGTTCTGGTTGGGCACATTTTGTTCCAGTATTATAACAAAATTGTTATAATAGACTTAATAAACTTAAATTTATGTTTCCTGTCCCGATGTATTTGTTTCAAAACCACAGCAGTGTCTATCGTTGCTGCTCACATTTTCTTTGTCATTAGAACAGCTCCAAAACAATCTCAGAAAGTCTTGTTTCTTTGAGTGTTTCTGCTTTTTCAGAATTCAGCTAGTATATTAAAGCTATAGAGTTTTGTTTTTCTCTCTTGTTTTACCTAAATGTCCCTTTTTTTCCTCCTAGAACTTTAATATCTATAAGCGTCTGTTCCTGGACATCATTAATCTTCCCGACACAGATAGACCAGAGTCTTACCGCACGTGGGCCGACCTCCGTGACTTCCTGCTGCAGCTGGTAAACCCCAACATATTTCTATATTTATACTCTTGAAAATAACAATAACCTTTATTTTTGTAGAAAATGTCTTTTCAAAGTCACCAAGTGCTTCATGTGTTGTTTATGATACACTATATTGCCAAAAGTATTCACTCACCCACCCAAATAATTGAAATCAGGTGTTCGAATCACTTCCATGACCACAGGTGTATAAAATAAAGCATCAATGGGTCGCTCTCAGGAGCTCAGTGAATTCCAGTGTGGTACTGTGATAGGATGCCACCTGTGCAACAAGTCCAGTCGTGAAACTTCCTCGCTCCTAAATATTCCACAGTCAACTGTCAGTGGTATTATAACAAAGTGGAAGTGATTGGGAACAACAGCAACTCAGCCACAAAGTGGTAGGCCACTTAAAATGACGGAGCAGGGTCAGCAAATGCTGAGGCGTATAGTGTGCAAAGGTCGCCAACTTTTGCATAGTCAGTCGCTACAGACCTCCAAACTTCATGTGGCCTTCAGATTAGCTCAAGAACACTGTGTAGAGAGCATAACGGAATGGGTTTTCATGGCCGAGCAGCTGCATCCAAGCCATACATCACCAAGTGCAATGCAACGCGTCGGATGCAGTGGTGTAAAGCACGCCACCACTGGACTCTAGAGCAGTGGAGACGCGTTCTCTGGAGTGACGAATCGTGCTTCTCCATCTTGAAATCTGATGGACAATTCTGGGTTTGGTGGTTGCCAGGAGAACAGTACTTGTCTGACTGCATTGTGCCAAATGTAAAGTTTGGTGGCGGGGGGATTATGGTGTGGGCTTGTTATTCAGGAGTTGGGCTTGGCCCCTTCGTTCCAGTGAAAGGAGCTCTGAACGCTTCATCATACCAAGATTTTTTGGACAATTCCATGCTCCCAACTTTGTGGGAACAGTTTGGGGATGGCCCCTTCCTGTTCCAACATGACTGTTCACCAGTGCACAAAGCAAGGTCCATAAAGACATGGATGAGAGAGTTTGGTGTGGATGAACTTGACTGGCCTGCACAGATTCCTGACCTCAACCCCATAGAACACCTTTGGGATGAATTAGAGATGGAGACTGAGAGCCAGGCCTTCTCGTCCAACATCAATGTGTGACCTCACAAATGTGCTTCTGGAATGGTCAAAAATTCCCATAAACACACTCCTAAACCTTGTGGAAAGCCTTCCCAGAAGAGTTGAAGCTTTTATAGCAGCAAAAGGTGGACCGACATCATGTTAAACCCTATGGACTAAGAATGGGATGTCACTTAAGTTCATATCCAAGTCAAGGCAGACGAGCGAATACTTTTGGCAATATAGTGTATGTTTAAAACCCAATGAAGGATTAATTCAAGTCAATGTAAGAAAAAAGACTAGAAGGATCTGAAAGCTTTTTATATAAATATTCTGAGAAGAGATTTTAAAGAAGAGACAGATGACTTGATATCCAGTCTTGATTATATTTTACATACCAGGTAAAATCATTCCTATAACTGAGTCTTTGTTGATGTGCTTGATTTCAGTGTGAGAACATGTCCAGGTCGGCTGAGGCTAACTCTACTGTACATGAAGACTTTGAACAGTTGCTGTTGATCGCTCATTACTACGCCACACGGTCGGCCGCCAAAGGAGCAGAGCAGCTGGTACACCAAATACTGACACTTGAAGAAGAGGCTACCTTCAGTTTTGTCTTACTTGCCATAATAGGGTGGATTTCAGCTTAGATTAAACACAATTATACACAGGAAATAAAGCGATTTAAAATGACAAATTCAGTCATCCAGAGAAAACAGGTCAGATGCTAAAATGTTGTCATTCTTCCTCTTCTTCTTGTCCTTCTTCTGTATTTTCAGATCAGTGTAGCAGCCAAGCTGTCGGTGTCTCTGCTGCGTCATACTGAGATCATTCCTGCAGACAAAGCTTTCTACGAGGCCGGCCTGGCCTGCAGGGTCAGCTCTTCTTTTACCCTTTGAGATCAGATTTTTTCAATATCTTGAACAAAATGTTCCTTTAATATTTCTGCTTTAGTGTTGTTTGCCTAAAAATGACCCTCTTACCTTGAATCCTGGAGAAGCAGAACACAAAAATCCTTCTTTTCTCCAGGATGTCCATGATGAGATAAACATTTTTAGACGATTGTTTCATTTTGTGAACCCTGATAACAAAACGTGTTCTGCAGCTCCATTGCAATGCCTCCCAGGACAGCTATATTTAGTGTCTTTATGGCTTTTTCAGTGAGAATAAGACGGCATGGGGCATTTGAGAACACAAGCTGAGGACATAAACTTAAGAAGACAGTTCCTTAATCATCTGCTTGAATCAAATGTAATTATTGTTTTTTTAAACCTGTCAGGCTGTCGGCTGGGAGAACATGGCCTTCATCTTCCTCAATCACTTCCTGGATCTGTGTGATGTGAGTAAACATGATGAAATGTCTCAAATCTAAGTTCTACTAAACTTAATTAAGCTTTAAAGGGATATTTCAGTATTTTTGAAGCCAGGTTGTATAATGTACTTGGAAATAGTGGTGGCATCACCCTGTAGTACAATTAATTTAATGAGTTTTAGGTAAAAAATTATATTGGCTCGATTGTACAGAAATCAACATTTCTTCAGCATTTTATTTTTCACCTAGAAAGTCTTTGTGTTTGGAACGATGCTGCCATGCTAGCTTCAGCTTTTTATCCAAGCTTCTCTGAACAGCTGTGAGGGTCCGTGGGCTACTTCGTAAAGAGGGGCAACTGGACTAGACTGATGTTCTAAAAGATGTTTCACCTCTCCTCCTAAAGGCTTCTTTAGCTCTAAAGTGACAGGAGCCAAGAGTTTATAGCCTCTGTAGACCATCCACATGCCAATGATCTTGGTGGTCACTTGAGAGTCTTTGGCAGAGTCGCTGACTCAGTTTCTCCTCAGGTCATGTCCTCAGGGGACTCTTCAGGTGTGCTGGGGCATGATGTTAGGTCCTGTGATCCAGTGTGAAAGCATCGTTTGGATTGCTGATGAAAGGAAATCCAGACTGCATATGATGTAAGGGATAAGAAGAGTCTTAGTCCACCACCTCTGTTCAAAGATGTTTTTTCCAGCTAGACATGAATGGCCTCCTTGACATCCTAGTGTTTTAGTCCTCAAAGGAATGTTCTGTATCCTTTGGATGTAAATGAACAGACGAGTCCTGACAGGATGGGTTGTTTCTCCTGTGTTGGGCCATGTGTTTGTGTAAGTGTGCATTTGATGGTATACGCCACATTACTTTGTCTATGCTTGGGTGTTTAGCCCTTAACATGAGCCAGCCTCTCTCAGGGTGTTTGTGGTTAGGGAGTTTACCGGATCGTTGTGTTTCTGGAAGATCCTCCTGAGTTTTTTTTGACACTCCACACAAGTATGGAATAACAATGCTGTGGCACTTGCTGTTCTCGTCTTAGCATTCTGTTTCTTGGAGAACTTGATGAAGGCCCGCATATAGGTCGTTTCCACCGAGCGGTCTGGTTCAGTATGGCATGCATTTTTTTGCATTTCCATATAGCAAAAGTTGGAACGGGTCCCAAAAAACCAACCCATACCGTCCCACTTTTTGGCACCCTTCATTAGGGGCCCCAATCTTCCCTATCCGTCCCTAAAAGGTGGAGCTACACACACAATAATAGGGGGTTGCACTGATGTCACATCAGCGTGTGAAGTGCTCAGTGCAAACTATTTTGGTGTTCAGCAATACCAAACTGTACTCAATCAAACCGGACCATCTGATGGAAACCCAGCTATCGGTGCTTTCTAGTCCAGTTGCCCCCTTGATAAAGATTAGGATAGCTATGGCCTGGGTGAATGAGAACCTACATGGATTGCTTTCATTAAGTAAACATACTAGGGCCGTCTGTAGCTTGTCTAAATATCAGCCATCAGAAGAATAAAGCAACGGCCATAAACTTACTTGAATGACAATTTCCATTCAGCTCTTCTGGTTGAGGTTGGCCTTTCTAGTTTATCTTCACAAACTAGAAGAAGGTCCATAAATCATCAGCATTCAGTGAGGCAGGGGACTCTGGAAGGTTAGTGATGCAGGCTGTAGACGATTGTGAGCCGCTTTGCTTGATCAAAAATGTCCTACAGAAGTGTTGTGATGTCCCACTCATGACAGCAGCAGCTCTCCAGGTTCAGTTTTGCACACCTACACCACTCGGTAACGTAGGATTTCTCCTGATAACCAGTCTACACTGAAGTTTCTCTCCTCTGTCTTTCTTCCTGCTGCAGAAAATGTTCCTCTGTGTACACCGGCTCATAGAAGTATCCCACAGTAAATGCCATTGCCTCTCTAACAATTCAGAATATTTTGATGTAATGTACAAATGAGCCAAAATTGTTTTTTTTTTTTTTGGCTAATTTTTACCTAAAACTTGTTAAATTATAATTATAATTGTATTTCCCTGCTGGTAGTCCTGTGAACCTGTGAGTCTTCTTAAAGGGGCAACGCACACAAAAATCACTAGATGCTAATACCCCTACTATCGCCAAGCATCTTATACAACCTAACTCAAAAATTACTGAAATATCCCTTTAAATACTGCTATACCTTATATAACTGGCTGTGGATCAGTTAGAGATCTGAAGTCTGTTTTCTGAGTGCTTGATGAATTCTCTACCCAGGCGGCTGATGAGGGGACGCTGGACGCTCTGGATCATTCAGACTTCATCGACACTGACATTCCCTTCGAGGTTCCAATTCCCACCAAACTATGTGTCAACGTAAGAAAACCTTCCTACAAACACATAACTGTTCCCAAAACGATTAGACCTGATCATATTTTGGTTCCAGCCTCCAAAGTTTGAGGATTCTCTGCATTTCTTAATCTTCACTATGCTGCAACAAATTTGCTATCTGAAGGATTCTGTACTTTTAGCCATAAAAATGTGGAAATGCTAGAAAAAATTCAATGATAAGATATACTTAAACTACTACAGCCATCTCAGCGCATTATGATAAAGAATATCAGATGAAAGAGTGCTCCATTTTACTTTCCCCTCCTGTTCTAATTGAAGAATACTGCTATTAACACCAAATTGTTTGTTTGTGTCATAGGACGCTCAGCGAGAGGAGATCCGGGACTGGGTGCTGATGGTGTCCATGGACAGTCGGTTGGCGCAGGTTCTTCCTCGAGACGAGAGAAACTCATACGAAGCCTCGCTGGTGGCTGCAAGCACCGGCCTTCAATCTCTACCCTGCGTGCTCACTGGTAACACAAACACAAAACTCACAAAATGAAGAGTCTACCCTAAATTTGTTTATCTTCTCTTTGACTTTGAAATAAATATATGCCTCAGAATAAATCTTTACATCAGCAGAATAAAGTGCACCTTGAGGATTAGGTGTGACTCTGTGGTGTTGCTGCCTGCAGGTTACCCCGTGCTGAGGAACAAGGTCGAGTTCTCGCCTGTGGGGAAAGCAGCCAACAAAGAGGATTGGAACAAATTCCTCATGGCCACAAAGGTGAGAACAGACTGAGAGGCAGGTGAGTCTCTGCTCACACTGTGGCGTCCCGTTGATACTGTAAATGCAAAATGGAAAACAGGAAACACCCCCGAAGGACAACATATTTACTCAAAGGCTACCCTGATGTAAAGCAGTGTAGTGAAGAGGGAGGAGCTTGGGCTTATCAAGGCCCAATCAGCTGCTTCCAGCTGGTCGGAGGATTTTTATGGCAAATTTTTGTGCTTCTGTGCCACTGATAGCTGAGGCTAAAGGATTATGTTTGGGTTGTCTGTCTGCATGAATATCTGCTCAGACACAAGGATGACCTAATTAGTTTTTTAGGTCAAAGGTCCAGGTCCCAGGGCTTTATGTTTATCAGTAACGTATCAGATTTCTTGGAATTATGGTTCAGTGGGTCACGAGGTCTGCCTGATATAAAAAAAAAAAAAAGATGACAGGCCGTGTTCACCTTGTGTAGCCCCACCCACTTCACCCACTGCAACCGGCTTTCAACTTCCACTCTAGTGTCTTTTCTCAGCTACGGACCGCTGCTGTGAGACACCACCTTTATCAGGATGGAAATACATGCTAAGCTAATGAAGCTAAAGCGAGCATTGTTTGTGTAACTACTTCCTAAACAGTTCCATAAATGTTTTAATCTCAGATTAGACCTTTAACCTTTTTTTTTTTTTTTACTGTTTAATTTATGAAAGGTTGACTAGTCTATAATTTTTGCATTGTGTTTATTTCATGAATGTAACTGCCAGACTTTGGTTATGAATAAAGTTGAGTTGTTTTTTTTTTTTTTAATTCTAAAGCAGGAAATACATTGTACAGGCAAATTGTGTCACTTCCGTCCTGACAGAGACGGCATCTCACAGTAGTGGTCTGCAGGTGGAAAGCATGAGAGCTGCGGTCTGCAGGTAGACCTTTCCATTTTTTCCACCAGTTACTGTGACATCTTCTCACAGAACAAAAAATAAATGATGTAATATATTAATAATAATACAACCCTCATTTCAAAAAAGTTGGGGCACTGTTTAAAATACAAACAAAAACAGAATGCAATGATTGTTAAATCCCATAAACCCATATTTTATTCACAATAGAACATAAACAACATATCAGATGTTGAAACTGAGACATTTGATGGCAGCAAAACATTTAAAAAAATTAGGTACAAGGAAACAAAAGGCTGGAAAAGTAAGTGGTACAAATGAAAAACAGCTGGAGGAGCATTTTACAACTAATTAGGTAAATAGGCAACAGGTCAGTAACATAACTGGGTATAAAAAGAGCATTTTAGAGAAGCAGTCTATTTTTAGTTATCTGCTCTGATTATTTTTGACAACAAAAGTGATCGGCTGTCATTTTTGTCTTTCTTTTGCTACAGACTACTCACAGTCCAGAATGTCAGGACGTCCTGAAGTTCATCGACCAGTGGTGTGGGGGTCTGGGGGCGTCTGGATTCTCCTTCCACTGATAAACAAATTTTTAAAAAAAACACATGTAGAGATTCTTTTACTCTTTTATTACTTTAACACTTGCCTCATCCATCTGCATTTGCTGTTTTCTCTTTTTTATCTGCTACTGTGTCATTTCTGTCATGTGTTCAAATAATTCTAGACATTATTCAGACATTTTAAAGGTACCATTATCTTGTTTTTCCACTGTGTGTTTATTTATTTAGTCATCTCCTCTTTGATTGTTTTAAAATGTCATCTCATATTGGTCTTATTGTTAAGTCTCAAGTCTTTTCTGTACTTCCTGGTATGTAACCCTTTGTAAAATCCCAATATTCTTCATTTCACATGGTCACACTTGAATGAAAGCACACATCAGAATCAGCCTTACTACAAGCCACATATTTAAATGCGCGGATAATGAATGTTACCTTTTCTGAAGACACTAAACCCACATAAACACGTCTGGACATGACTTTCATTGCAGAATGGCATGCTTTAAACATTTGAAAAGTTTGGATTTTTAGAGTTGTCCCTGCTTCTGTTCATGTTAGAGTGCTGAGAAAGACCACCTGAGAGGTCAAAAGAGCTTTATAATTTACACATTATAAATGTACTGTTTCCTCAGTGTAACAGAAGCTGGTGTATCTGGCAAAGCCAGAATGTATTTTGTCTAGTAAACTTAAAAATAAAGAATATTTCCTGCATTTATTCCTTTTTTGTGTCCCTTTTGCTCTTCTCGTTACACAGTTCTTACATAATCTAAACAGTTACACAGTTCTAGGAGGAAAAAGTATCGGCCTGTTACAAATTCTAGCCTTGCTTCATCCCTGCACTCTTGTCAAGAGGCTTAGCTGACCGGCATCTCTGGTGGCTACTGCTGAGAATTGGCAAGTACCTCATACAATCCCACTTCAAAAATACCCAGCTATCCCTGTAAGGGCGCTTTCACACTAGGGCCAGTTGTCCTGTACCATGTTGAATCAAGTCCCCTGCTGCCTGCACTCATTCTGCTCCAAGTCCAACCGGGTCTAAGCACAGATACGCCATCATGTTGCAATATGATACACAGAGTTTATAAGAAGCATAGCCACACAGTTAGCTCAGTGAAGAAATACAAACTGTAACTTTACTCATATTGTGACTCTCTAGCTCCATGCCATTGTTTAGAATAACTGTGTAGATGAATGGTCACATATATTATTTATTTATTTTATCTTATTCATTTATTCAAGGGGACTGTGCACATTAATGAACATGGACATGTAAATGTGCCAGATTTTAGCTATAGGCTCATTTCCATCTGTAGTCCCTGGTAGGTTTATGGTATACATATAAAAGTGTGCATCAAGTATGTTCACAGGAAAATAAAATCAGACAACATACAGAGACCAAACAACAGCCAGTACAATATTATACAAAGACCCACATATAGCAGTACAGAAGGTGGCTATATGATTTGCCTTGAGGAATAAAGAGACCATTGTAGTTGAAGTGCATAAGGCAGATGGATGATGCATCTGTGATACGTCACATTTATGTTCAGCACTTGTGCTTGTGTGCATACATGAGCAATCATACAATGGCGAAGGCCATCTCGTCAGTCAGTCCAAGTGCCAAGGAAGTGTAGAATGCATAAATGGGATAGGGAGCACCAAAACTAGTCAACCAACTTTGACTTTGGGGGTGTTAAAGTGCTTGAACAAAGACCATGTTTGGTGCAGATGCAGAATAGTATATCATGGTATCATCAGTATAAAAATGAAAACAGGAATTAAAGCACTTTGATTATACCCTGTTGATGAAACTTAGAAAAAAAGTGATCCTGGGATTGATCCCTGTGGAACACCCTTTTCCATAACATTGGAGCTAGAAGTGACACCATTTTGCCTGCACGTACCGAGACGGCCTGCCTGCTATCTTTGCAGATACTTTTCTTCAAACATGGTGCTGGACTTGTTTGTCTCCTTCTTTCCCACCCTTGCAGACAGACTTTGCACAAGCGTTGGCTGAACAACATTTAAAGATGTCAGAGCAGATTGGATGGCAGAGATTCTTCTGCGGTACTGAGGACATTTTCTCTCTGAGCAAGGCAGGAAAGATTCAAAGGGACCTTAGTCTTATATCAAATTTTAAACTTACAAATGGAGCAAGTTCAGGCAGAAAACTCAAGCATGCTGATTTCAAAAATCAAAATTACCTGATGAACTTGCTCTAAATTTGACTGTGATTTGAGTTGCAAGATGTCTGGTCTCTCCCTCTACTCTATTGCCTCAAATCAGCTCTGCACTTTTGTTTGAACCCAATTCAATTTTGCAATAACTGTACTTCAGTGTCACAGTAAATAATGTCTGGACAGCATGCTACATGGACTTGTTTACTGAGGGGAATGTTTAACTTGTGAAATTTTGTCATTGGTTTGATTGAGAGCCCCCTAGTGGCAAAATATACATACTGTGTGTTTAAGAAACACGATGGAAAATACTCCTGGTTTTATCATTTGGATGTCTTGACTGGTTCCTACGGACACCCAAGTAACACACCTTATAAACATGTTAAAGTAATGAAATTAAGGTCACAATTTCACTATGATGCAGTGAGGAGACTTGGCCAAGGTGAAAGTTTGTCTAAGCGAAAGTAGACCAATCAGAAAGCCAATAAAGAGTCAAGTTAGAAGCTGCTTGTACACAAAAGACACAAATACAGTGGCATACACTAAAATAAATTATCAATAAGGGCAAAAACATCTGATAAGCTGGTAGAGAAACTGAATGAAACTGATAAAGGGTCGATCTTTATAAGATGATAAAAAGTCAGTGAAGAAATAGAAAACCTCAGCAGGGTCTAGTTATCAGGGATGAGTGACGTTGAAGTCTCATTCACTCGTTGAAGTGATAAGCATGTTTGTTTGCAGTTTTCTCTCCTGAAGTTGTACCTGGTGAGTCTTTACGTCGGTGTAGGAGTCACCTCTCAGTAGAGCAATAATAACCCAGGTGAGTCACAGACAGGCGTGTTTTTTTTTCCTTTAAAAGCTCAGCGCTATTAAACAAGAGGTGTTTTTTTCTTTCCACTGTGTTAGCGTAATTGTTTGGAAGGATATTGCCAATTTCCCTGAGGATTGGTCTGACTCATCCTGCCAGTGATTCAGGACCCTTCTGCAGAAACTCCAACTTCAAGATGCTGTTTCCAAAATGTAACTAGACCAAAATAAGTACAAGAAAGTCTTCATAGGTCTGGAGGAGTCGTGTTACATGTAATAAATGTTAAAATCCTTTGAGAGGTGTATGAAGATCTCTGTAACATTAGTGCTCAGACGGGTCATTGATTTGTTCCATAGACCATGTGTTCATTAATACTGCAAGATAACGGTAATTTAAGGGTTGTGTTTGAGCTCAGATGGCTAACAGAATTAATCTTGTTGATGCTTTTCTGTTTCCTGTTCATGTTTTTGATGCCCTGCTCTGTGTTATATATCTTGTAGTCCAGATAATGCATGCCTGAGCACCAAAACAGTATGCGGACACTGAAATGCAAGGAATTATTTTGACTCACATCTCATTAAATTTGCCGTGCACATCAGGCCTGGTCAAAAATGTTACTTGGTGAATGCATGAAGGACTGAGTTAATTGGTTCAAAAGCACCCCCTATAAATCCTCAAAAATCTTTTACACAAAAGCCTCTTAGACCCACACCCTAACTGTACCAGGAAATCTGCCTTTCTGAAAAAATCAGCAAAAAGTAAATCCAAAAACATCCATAAATTCTTGTAGAGCTAGATCATTCTTTGTCCATAAACAGTTATCCAGCTTAAATGCAAAACTTGGCTCTTTTGGTCCTGACAGCTTGTCAAAGTTTGATTTCCCACCATGTAACAGGAGGTGGTAAAGTTAATCATACAAATAAAAAGCTGCATTAAAAACTATGTATGTGATAAGAGATCACTTTTAAACATAGCTGCACACCAACATGAAATATCTGTTATAGTAAGACGTACTTGTAAGACCCAGTAAGACCTGCATGGGGTAATTTAATTCACCAGTTCCCACCCTGGGTCCGACTTGTAAACGTCTCAGGGGGGACACTTTGGTTCCCGAGACAGAGCTGGAGAACACCTTGTCCAAAAACAGTTATTCAGCTTATATACAAGTATAAAACTCAAGGGATGTGGCTCCAGCAGATTGTCAAACTTTGATGTCTCGCCAAGTAACAGGAAGTTGCTGTCATTAGAACATTCAAATTAAAACTTCTAAAGATAGCGACATAGCAAAATAAAATATCTGTCATAGTGGCAACTATTGGTAGACCCATTAAGACCAGTATGACATGATTCAATTGCCTGCTTCCAAACCTGGGCCTGACCCCAAAAAAAATCTCAGAGAGAGACTTAGTCTGCTCTGAGGTTGACCAAGTTTTTGTTTGGTGAATGTGTGACAGGCTTGTGTAATATGGTTCAGTAGCACCCACCTGAATTCTTCATTTATTTAAAATGTCAGATTTCCTCTTACAGTTGGGGTATGTGCTCAAGAGGCTTTTGTGTAAAATGACACTTAAAATTTTAGTACTAAATTTTACATGTTGAGAAATAAGGTTTAATTTGTGCAATTTTGACATTTTGCAGGAGTTAGCCAGTATTTCTACATAATTTAAAACAAAAAAAAAAGTCAAATTTTGTGTTTCTGAGACTCCTGGTTTAGTTGCTGTTGCATCAAAAAGGTTTCAATTTTATTTACTGCTTTTTGATTGAATTATCAGTTCAGAGATTGTTCCTAATTCTGGTATTTTGATGACCATTTGTGATATATATCTATATATCTATATATCTATATCTATATCTATCTCTCTCTCCCTCTCTCTCTCTCTCTCTCTCTCTCTCTCTCTCTCTATATATATATATATATAAAATTTTTTCTTCTTCTTCTTTTTATTGGTTTTGTGTGAACAAAACAATACAGAAAATGATATACAAATGCATGGTTTCACACATTCAATTATTCTGGAAAAAAAATTATAACTATGATAATCAAAAAATAATAATACAATAAAATGAAATAAAATTGAGAGTCATGCTACATCACTTCTTTCAGTCATTCTCTCTTTTATGAGTTTGTCTTGTTAAAATACTCCATAAAAGGTTGCCACATAGAGTAAAATATGTTTTCAATTGTGATATTTTTACAGAAAAATATCCAGACATACATCATGCGTCTCCTATAAATATATCATGTTGTTACTTAGCAAAGAAAATGTTAAGATATAGTGTCACAGATGACTTAGTGGCGCCTTATGTATGAAGGCAGACTGGCTTAGAGTCCAGCCTGCATGTCATTCCCTACTCTCTCATGCCTGTTTCCAAATCCTATCCACTATCTTCATCTATAAAAGAAGGCATAAAAAGCCTAAAAATAAATCTTTTAAAAAGAAGAATATCAGGATATATTTAATGAAGACTCATTCAGCTATAAAGTATTCAGACATGACTTTTGCTCCATATTTCACTAAACCCAAACCCACAAACCCAAAAAGCCTCTCCATAGACTTAGACTTGCTGATCCACTAATGCTTCCTAATGAACCAGTATCCCAACTGTAATAGAAAATTTTACATTTTAAACAAATGAGCAAAATGAAAATCAAAACACATTTTCCAAAATTTTCTTGATGAGCTAGGAAACACCTTGTCCAGAAAGAATTATTTAACTTCCATGCATAAAATTAGGGATGTGGCTCTGGCAGCTTGTCAAATGTTGATGTCTTCCCATACTGTAATTAAAAACTGCCTTAAAAACTGTACAGGGTCGCTGTGTTCCAGCATTAAGCAGCTGTTATAGCGCCACCTATTGCTAAGACCCATTCAGACCTGGCATGATTTAATTTTTTGGTTACAGCCCTGGGTCTGACCCCAACAGATCTCAGGGAGAGACTTCATTCGCACTGAGGTTGACCCAATGTGTGTGTGTGTTTTTTTTTTTTTTTCTAATTTGGTGGATGTGTGACAAACTCATGTAAGACTGTTCAACAGGGCTCTCGCAAAATCTTCCCAAGGAGGCTTTTTTTTTTTAATCTCAACATGTAAAATTTAGTACTAAAATTTTATGTCTTTTTACACAAAAGCCTCTTGAGCACATACCCCAACTGTTAGAGGAAATCTGACATTTTAAATAAATGTGCAAAATGTCAATACATCTAAAATTTCCTTGCTATTCAGCTTATATACAAAAACTGGGTTTTGTGGCTCTGGCAGCTTGTCAAACTTTGATGTCTCGCCATGTAACAGGAAGTGCTATTTTTCCTCACACAGGTTGAAAATTGCCTAAAAAACTGTACATGTGAGTACAGACCACTTAATAAGATAGCTGTATGTCAGTGTTAGATATCTGTGATAGCACAGATGGGTAAGACCCATGAAACCCATATGGCACTGGTTCCCAACCAGTGCCCTGTGTAAATTGGTTCAATAGCACCTTACCTAACCTTGCAAAACAGATAGATACACCCGTTTCCGTGTTTCTCACTGGCGAATCCATCTTGCAAGGCTCCCGTCTGAACCATTTGGGCCGGTTAAAAAGTGACAGGACCAATCAGCGTCACGGGGCAGTACTTTCCGGCGCTGCAGAGTTGTGATGTAAGCATGCAGCGACAAGAAGCCGGTGCAATTATGGCGGAAGATATTAGCATTGATGCTGCTAAAGCGCCAGTTTTATTAGAACTTGACGACATTTCTTGGTTAAAAGAAGAGCAAAGAACAGCAGTGAGTTGTTTTCTTATCAAAAATTACAAAAGTCGTGTACTGACACGTCTACAGTTTCCGTGGTTCGTGGCATTATGCAGTTCTTTATGGCGTTTACTCCTTGGTAGGGGCACACCTCGGCAGCTGTTAGCAGCTACGTTACTTGTTTTGTTGCTCTGATTGGCTCGTAAAGATATGACAGACAGAACGTTCATCCAATCACCCTCCAAGTTTTCTTTCTCAAAGGTTCTGCCCTTTACCAAACGCAGTCTTCGAGTGGTTTTCTAGATGGATGTGTGAAACACATCCATCTGGCATGCCAGGTTACACCTTACCTGTTTCCAGCTCTATTCACCATCTCCATAAATAAAGGCATAAAAGACCCAAAAATATATCTGTAGAAAAAAAATTAGCTTCCATACAAAACTTAAGGGTGGCTTGTCAAAGTTTGGTGTCTCGCCATGAAACAGGGAGTTGCCATTATTAACATTACATGTTAAAAACTGCCTACATGTGTAATTATGGACTACTTTCTTAGATATCTGTAAGCTAACATTAGATCTCTTATAGCTCCGCCCACTGGTAAGACTTAATGGGACTTGCATGACAGGATTTAGTTAGTGACTCTGGCGTTTACAGTGTATGCTCTCGTTTAAGTTTGTGTTTGAAAGACGTTCACAGCTCATAGATGTTTAACTTTCCTTCAGCTGATAGACGTCACTGCAGCTGCCCGCTTTGCAGCTGTGCCGTGCCATCGCCATGCGAGAAAGTGCAAGGGTCCATTCAGCTTGCAGAACTAGTTTAGCATTTTTTTATGCCTCAGCTATTCTCGGCTATTCTTGTGGTCAAGGTCGCTGGGCCTGTTGGTCATCCCTTGTAAACATAATATCAGGGGAACCCCTTCAAACTTTGCACCATTGTCCATTCTGACTCAAGGATGTGCACACTTGGTTTCAGAGGTTCAAAGATAAAGTAACTGTGATCACAAATCTTGTGAGCACAATTTTTCAAGAATGGAGGATAAATATTCTATATATCAAATTGACTCTTGTGCACTAAGCTAACTATACAGATTCACTTTAAAATCAATATTTTTATTTATTTATTTTTAGAGTTAAAAATGAAACAGCCCTGCTTTTTTGACCCACTGTACTTTCACTGCCAGAAAATTCTGAACTTTGTAGAGGTAACCACCACAGCCACCATGTGTTAGCACTTTCCTGCCACTTTAGAATCCTTAAAATCCTTGAGCAATATTAGAATAATCAACATAAATCTACATTTACCTAGAAATATTCATGAAGATGATACAATAAGAGAGAAAGGGAAACTAGTGTACTTAGGTGTAATATATGACCCATAAAATGACTCAACTTTAGGGCA
Source organism: Cheilinus undulatus (assembly GCF_018320785.1). Lineage (NCBI taxonomy): Eukaryota > Metazoa > Chordata > Actinopteri > Labriformes > Labridae > Cheilinus > Cheilinus undulatus. Next base: position 41,663,074 of record NC_054878.1, on the reverse strand, counting down.
CAATTAGTTAAAACTAAACAAACCCAGCAGTAAAAAGTGAAGAATACAGAGAAAAAGGGAGTCAATGCATAGTTTCACAGATCTTTGTTTTAATTTTATTGTTATAATACACTGCAATGCATGGACTTGTTAACACAGGGTTAATACAAACATACATAACGCGCACCTTTGAAAAATGTTTTATTTCTCCTTTTAACATTGATCTTCTCTTCCATAATCAATAAATCATGACACCAGGAGAACAGCTGAACAAAAAATTAAATACACATCTTCACACTAATATTTGACTAAAAAAAAATGGCACATATGATATAAAAATCAGCTTTCAGTATAAATGCAATGATTTTATTGTGGTTCTTTCTGCTCTTTATTTACATACACTCTGATATTTTTTCTGTTTTAAGTGTGCTTTAAAATGCACTTTATTCCCCACTGGTTTAGAGACATTACATTTTAAACAGGGGCTGCAGCCACACATGTCTCTCATAACTCATTAAAAACTGCAAGATTCAGGTTCACATTCAATTTTTAATCCTGAAATGTGCATTTCATGGAAGAAATAGCTGCCAAGTCTGTAATAACCTGCTGCACCAAGATAAAATCTTTCTCATAGTTCGGTCTTGGCAATATATACTGAGTAGGTTAGATGCATTTATATTTTTTGAAATATAAATATTTGGTTATTTATTGTTTTATTAATCAAGATTTGTAGTTAACTCCTACACACTGTTTAAATTGCACAAAAACACAGGCAACATTTACATATATAGAGATTGACAAAGTTTGCTGCACAAGAAAATACCAAAATGTGATTCAAGTGATAAAATCTTTGTTTTATTAATGATCAGTGGTATTAGATAGTACAGAAATCTTACGGATTTCAGCCGTATTTTAGCAGATACAAAGAGAGTGCTGTCTAAATGTGCTAATATTTTGGCAGCATTTGGAAAAATAGGCAGACTGATGAGAAGTGAGGGTTAATTTGTGCAATTTTGACATTTTGCAGGAATTGCCAGTATTTCTACATGATTTAAAACAAAAAAAAAAGTCAAATTTTGTGTTTCTGAAACTCCTGGTTTTGTTGCTGTTGCATCAAAAAGGTTTCAATTTCATTTGTTTTTTTTCTTTTTTTATTGATTTATCATTTCATAGATTCCTTCTAATACTGGTATTTTGATAACCATTTGTGAGATATATATATATATATATATATATATATATTTATATATATATATAAATTCCTTTTATTGGGGTTTTGTGTGAACAAAACAATACAGAAAATGGTATACAAATGTATGGTTTCAAACATTCAATTATTCTGGAAAAAAATAATAACAATAATAATCAAAATAATAATAACAATTTAAAATAAAAGAAAATGTGTCTGTCTTTTTAAAATATGTCTTAGTAAAATATGTGTCCATCTGTGATATTTTTACAAAAAAATATCCAGATGTACACCATGCATTTCCTATAACTATATCATGTTGTTACTTAGCAAAGAAAATACCGAGATATAGTGTCACAGATGTCTTAGTGGCGCCTTACGTGTGAAGGCAGACTGGCTTAGAGTCCAGCCTGCATGTCATTCCTCACTCTCTCATCCCTGTTTTCAAAACCTATCCACTATCTTCATCTATAAACGAAGGCATAAAAGCCTAAAAACAAATCTTTAAAAAAAGAAGAATATCGAGATTATACATATTTAATGAAGAATCGTTCAGCTATGAAATATTCAGACATGATTTTTGGTCCATATTTCCTAGCCTTAGATCAGTATCTGTCTGCCCTGTATTCCTCTGGCTTTCTTACCTGAAAAGAGATACCAAAAAAAAAAAAAAAATCCCTCGCTGTATGCCTTTAGCAAAATGGGGAACAGGCCTCAAATTTTTCTATACATGCAGCCTCCAAATCCCTAAACCCACCCTGGTAGCACCATTACACTTCACTGCATCTGAATAAACCAATATCCTACATTAATGCGTGCCCTGTAAGTTCCCTTAATGCGGCGGTACAAACTGTTCCTACTGTATGAACGTTACACTGTGCAGCATATCCAGTCAGATGTCTCATTCCCAGCAGAGGATCTGTACATCCTCAGCTGATACCACAGCCTGTGTGTTTGAGGAAAATGCATTAGTAGGTGATAACTCTGGAGATTTCCTTCTCTGCTGCATGAACACTCACCTACACTGCTCTGGAAAAGACAAGCTTATACTGAAGTCAGCCCACGTATGCCAGCAGTTTATCCTCACATCATACCTGCACTCATGAATCATGGTAATAAGAATCAGAGCTGATGGTTGGACATGTCCATGTTCATTGATGTGAACTGTCCCCTTTAATAAATACATACATTAATACACTTATTTTACATGTAAGGAAGTTATCAGCCTTGTTAAGGACATTTAAGGCAAAAAAACAGTATTTTTTAAGAGGGTTGTCGATCTTTAGGCCAGAAATGTCCCTCTAAATCTAATTTTTGTTTCTTAATCCACTCATGTGATCTTACAATGAGAATTAGCTTTTTTTCTCTGCACATTTAAACCATAATAATTCAGTTAAATATGAGTATGCAGTTTGTTTAATTGTCTTTGTTGTGCTGAAGCACAGCTGGAAAACATGGACTGAAGCAGGTCAACAGAAAAGAAGCATTAAGCACAAGAAAGTGGTCTTATTGGTCTTAGTGGTCATATTTTTTTGTCATTTTCATTGCAAAATGTCAACATAAATAAGAAATAACTGTGCAAAAATGCAGAAGGAATACCTTTACTCAAACAATTCTTGCATAAACCCTGTTGTAATTCATTTTCTTTTAAGTGTTTTCAGCTTTTGGGCTTCATTTTCCTCCCCATCTTGCAGCTCTATAAGCTCTCTGTCCCTGATGTTGCTCATAAAGTCTGTTTCCATCTGAACCACAGCACATCCACCTAGCTGTAAAGAATTTGTAGCTCCATTTCTTCTATCAAAGCCCAAGGATAGCTGCACATATTTGCTTGACCAGTGTGTCAGACAGCCTTGCTTTACTAAAGATGAAATATAAGAGAAGATTTTTATGATTTAGGAGGCTGAGCGGGATGAGGAGGGTGATGTAAGCGAGAGGCAACAGACGAGAAACGCAAACAAAGATGGAGATGAAAGCACTGAGAGTGAGGCACCAATTTATGCATTTTAGGAGTGTGAGAGGTACATTTGAACAGTTTTTGGATGGTTAATGGTGGACTAGAGTGTTGATGGTGAAAGGTAGTTGCTACTTTTTCATTTGCCATAATGTTTACTCATGACTGCATCAGATATAATGGTGCAAAACTATACACAAGTTTATCAACCTATCAGGCAAAGAGACAGAAGGTTTTCACTACATTTTAATGAAGGATTTCTGCAGGATTAAAGTGTCTTTCTGCATCATGTGTTTGGTTTTATCTGCAGGAATACGTGCACACGGATTCAGTCAAAGACGGAGTGAGGCGAGGGCTCACAGGGCTTTAACCCTGAATGTTGTCTCAATCTCTCAGTCTTCTATGCTGGTTAAAAGTATGCTGATGCTGAGTGTCAGGAGACAAATGCAAAAGAAGTAAGTTATAATGAACAAATGAAGCCTATAAATTTCAATTTCTATTCAAACATTAATGTGTATATCATTAATGCCAACTGTCCCAACTTTGTAAAAAAAGCTAACAAGTGCGACTGAGTGAGGAAAGTGGAAAAAAATTCCAAAATATCTTCCTATCTGACACTCCTGGATCCTTGTCATCTCCCTCTTTCCTCAATCTTCATGCATGTCAATGTTAGCAACAGGGCAACAATGGAAAATGTCACATTGAATTGCGCCGCATGGTGCTGCGTTGCCTACCACAACAGGAATCAGTGTAGTTAAGCTGGTTTTGCAGCTGGTGTTTGTTTGTGTCACATGCAGTTCAATACTACACGAGCGTATGCATTAAAAATAAAATAAAATCAATATTAAATATTGCCAATTTCCATACCTACATAAGTTAATCTATAACTTAGACCCGATATTTTGCTTGAATGTTCAATTTTTTTAATTAATAGTTAAATTGTCAACTTGTACACCAAAGTCCTGCCCTGCCTGTGCTATGTAACATTAAAAAATCAAAATCATTGATTTTTAGGAGGCAAAAGTGAAAATAGCTGATCTCCAGCAAGCTCTATTCTGATTTTAGACTCAAGTGGACACTTGAGAACAATTACAGTTGATTTTAAACATGGTGTTGCATCTGAACTGTTTTTTTTTTTTTTTTTTTAAATCAAACTGCATCATTTTTATCCAAATTATGTATTTAGGCTTTATAAATCTAAATCTGGATTTAAACTGGTTTGAAAAATTGCCTGATTAGCTTAACATGTCTGAGGAAGAATGCCCTACACCTTCCTAAATTCAGGCCAGTCGTGGTTATTTAACACTTTGTCCCAGTCCCTGGATTTCCTGAGATAAATCTCGACTCTGGTGTTCTTAAAGTATGTTTTCTGCTCTCTATAAACTTTAAACAACAAATTAAATTTGGATGTTTTTGTTGGGATGACATTCTGGTGGGGAGAAGCAATGAAAAACATGACATATGACGGCAATACCTTGTTGGTCAAAATAATGCCACATAAAAATGTCTAAATATTTCTATTATCCATGTCCTTTTTTCTATTCTTACTGTCACACTAACTGAGTCTGAGCAAATTAAATGTATGTGTGCTGAAAAATCTCTCTGCATATAGCAGTGGTTCTCAGATGGCGTTCCTAGGTACACCGGTGTGTACACCCAAACATTATTGCTACAATCACACAACTAAAGATACCGTAATGTGATACAGTGGCTATTTTGCATAGATATGAATATGGTGTGCTTTGAGATTTTGGCTTGATATCAGGTGTACCTTTTGAAAAAAAAAAAAAAAAACGTTGAAATCCTCTGGCATATGGTTCAAGCATCTGCAGCTGTAGGCAGTATGTTTGAAGTGTATGTCGCTATTTTGGTTTATTAACTAAATGTACATTTCCTCTAAGCAGTTTAGTTTGGTTTAGTAAACCCTGATCTTGCTTAAATTTCCAGAGACAACCACACTCTTACTTGGTAGGCAGGGATGTAAGCCAAAGGTGTCTAAATTCACCTTTTAGGTTCAGATAGGTCAGGTTGGTGCCCCATAGAAAGGTGCCAAAAAAGTAGGTGGGCTTACATTGTTTATTTTAGAACTGTTTCCCAACTTTAAAAAGTGAAAATGCAAGTGATTGCATTGGAAACCCACCATAATGTTTTGAGGCCACAGTTTTTATTTTTCAGTCTTCACTAGCTTGATTAGTTAAAGCCAGAGGTGACCACTCAAGGACAGGTGGGACATGCTTTCCCTCGCTAATGATTTCTTTTCATTGCAAACTCTGCTCTAGAGGCCTTGCAAACCAGACGTGTTTTTTCTATGCAGATAATTTTCATGAAATGATTTTAGTTATGTAGCAGGTTTCACACCAGCAAAAAAAATGCTGCTGATATTTTTACCAACCATGTTTGATTTTTTCCAAAGCTTCCCTCCAGACGAGCACACATCTAACCAATCAAAACACTCGTTTTTGCCGTGGCGGTAGAGTTTTGAGGCAGAGAGGAGCAAAGAGATGTAAACCCTAGTTTATCGTCCTCTCTGATGTGTCTCAGTTAACAGGGATAGTGCAAAACACAGTGTTTAATTTATTCAGAAAATCACATTACTCCTTATGTGCAAAAAAAGGCGCATCTGAATTATTTGCATTTCTGAGCTGTTTATTCACCTCACCCCTGATCTGCAAAGCTAACATTAATCTACACAGCTAGCATGATTCTGCATTGTAGACGACTTAAACTTACAATTCAGGCCATAAATTCACCAGAAAAAATGTTTAATGAAGTAATAAGTCAGATAATTTCTCTCATTGGATAACACAGAATCAGTTTGCCCCCTGCTGGCCATTAAATAATGCAGGTTAAAGGACTGAAGGAGATGTGCGCTTCTAGCAGCCACTAGTGGTAAATACTGGAACAGCACATTCAATGAGTTCACTTCAGTTCACGGCGGATTTTTCGGCCGCTCTCTTGGCATTCACCGCGTGCCTTAATTGTATGGACATTTAAATCAAGGTCCGCTGTGAACACGATGAGAGACGACCCAGACTTTCATACTTCTTCCTCCTCGTTTCTGACATTTAAAGCTCATTTTTTTGTTTGTTCTGCTCTTTACCTATTCCACTCAGTCCTACCAGCATGGATAAATCCTTTATTCCTGCATATTTCTGTGTTCAGCTTCACTAGGCTTTGAATGAGCCAGTTATGCCTCACAACACATATCCAAACACACCTTTTATCGTGATTTTTATGCATTTTGGTCACTTTAAGGCATTATTTTTGTGTGTGGCGTAAAAAAAAATCAAGCACCATTGATTATACTGAGAAAAATGAACATTAACTGCCTATCCTATCAATTAACTCATTTATTTGTATTTACTGAGCTGAATGTGTAATATTCAAACATCAACTTCACCAGTGCATGGTTGTTTACCATACTGCCTACTATCATTATAACTTAAAATGTGCACAAATCACACTAATTAGTCATATTATGGAGTTATACACTAATTTTATGCTGAATTAAAACACTTATAATGACATTTAGGCTGATTATGTTTGAAACTGGCATCATAATGACTACAATGAATAAAAGTACATGATGTATGAGGGCAGAATCAGCACAATGGCAGCTCCAGCACCCCCTCTATCTGCAGTGCTCCGTCTCCTCTTGCAGCTCAGCATAGTTTAAGATGCTACAGAGGTCCAAAGGTGCGTGCACATACACTCTAGTGTGCGTGTGCATCGATGTCGGCCTTGTGATAAACTGTCAAGGATGTCCTGCTGACCTACACGCATGAGGCGACATGCAGGGAGAGTTTACGAGCAAGGATGAAAATGAAAATACAGCCATATATCTCCTCTGTAACTTGATTATTTTAGGATTTATAGAGGTGTTTATGGATTATTCCTGTATGTACACTCACTAAGCTAACTTCAAATGACAGTACAGGCATTTTGCATGTCTTAAACCTGATATTACATCTGAATATATTTTAATTTCATGCAATTTTCCTGTCTTTTAATATTCTTAATGTTAGAAATGTTCTAACTCCATAAAGCACATTTGCTTTGTGCATGAATAGTGCTCTATAAATAAACTTGTCTTGCCTTGTTTTACTTCGCCTTGCAATTTCAGTCCCTCAGAAAATATGACATTTGCAGCAACCATGCAGCCTTAAGCTTTCATAAATTTCACACTTTGGTTTGAATAACATCCGCACGGACTTTAGTTTTCATCTAAAACAAGATAATCCCTACTTGATGCTTTATTTTGCACGTTAAAAGCTTACAGATTTAACCTAATTTACTCTTTTTACATGCAATCTTTAAGGATCTGAAAGGCTTCAAAAACAAGCAATAGTGCATGAAAGTGTCTGAAATTCAATGCACTATTGCTTTAATTGTGTGATCTCCTTTAGATGTCTTTCTGGAGCCTCTTGTGTGAGATCCCAACAGTTCTAACTGCATCAGCGGTAATACAATTACAGCTACAGTTAAAGCAGATAATGCTCACTGAGATGGATTGGACTAGAGCTTCTGCAAAGTGCAACCAAAGTGAAATGAATGCAAATTAAAAATGGCTTCCAGGACCTTTTAGAGTGATGCAGCATGAAGAAAAGGGCCGTCATAGGGGTGTAAATGTGTACAGTTTTTAAAAAATGCAGAAATATAACAGAGCATGGCCCTTAGAGAAGCACTGCAGCAGCTTTAAAGCTTTACCCTCCATTATAAAGCAGCAGCAGCCATAATGCACGTTCTTATACACCACTGCATTAATGACACAGCTGCAGGGGAGGAAGCTGCTGCTGCGATTTTACTCCTCATCCCACATGAGTACACAATCCTGACAGCTCCACAAAACATCCTCTCTTGTGGCTTTTTTTTTTCTTTCTTTAGTCAAAATGTGACTGCAGCAGCAGCAGCAGCAGCAGGAAAGGGCTTCTGTACTGCTCAAAGGCTCTCCGGCAGAGGGGCAGAGATGGACCCATCTGCAGCCTCATTAAACAGTGAAATGCTAATGACCCAGATAGCTCATGTAGGCTAAAATGCAGAGGGGAGGGGAGGGGTGAGGAAGGGGGATGGCTGCCTTTGTGGGGGTCGGGCGTGTGTATTACAGCCTATATTAATAAATTCTGCATTAACTGAGCATATACACATGCATAGAACATTTAAAACACTTAAAATATGAATACTTAAACAGGATATAAGCATCACATTATAATAAATATTACATGTGTGATGTTTTATGTAATTAGGACACCATAATGCACCATGGACTATCAAAATAAAATACTTACACATGCATTTTTACGGACAAGTTGTTATATTTAAATGTGTATTATGATTGATTGTTCTATTTCATGAAAAGACACATAAAAGAAGTTCCGCAGAGCATGAAAGCACACTGCGGATTTTGCAGGAGCAGATTTAGCGCCAGTGAAAGGAGCTTATGGAGGTTTTTTTAAAGGCCTAAACCAAAATAAATGCTTCAAATGAATTAATATGCAGTAAAAGTGATTGTTTGATAACAGAAAAACAATACCTTTCAGCAGAGGGATGCAGTAAAAATGGCGCAGTTTTCTATTTTTATTTTAAATTCAGCGGACATTTACCGAGTCCAGACCTCCATGACAAACACCGACGCACGAGGCTGCGTTTGTCCGCGTATCGAACGCTTTAACCCGGCTTCATTTGCGTGCGCAGCCCGGTCCGCGGTGCTCTCCTCTGAAGGTCCATGAAAGGATGCTGAGGATGCTGCGGAAGATAAGTGATGCTGCGGGGGATGCGGAGGTCGATGCGTCCTTTTTCTGCAGCAAAACCAATCGCCCTTTTTTTTTTTTTTGTCTCCAGATAGACTTCAAATACAAATAGTCCAAACCGAAGCAGAGCAACATCCGAAACCTTCCAGATTGAGGTTTTGTGTGCGCTGGGTGCAGTCGGGATGAGGATACAGTATCTGAGAGGATGGAGGGAGAGAAGTTGGGCGCAGTCAAAGGCAGAGAGGAGAGAGGGAGGGGGTGGTCCTCTAAGAGAGAGGCAGTCAGATGATCCAGGTTTTTACATCCTCAGCTCCCAGCTCTGTCCTCTTTCTCTGCTTCTCATCCTCTTTTTTTTAAAGAAGGAAGGAAAGACAGAGAGCATGCATCCCTACTAAAATGAGTGACACAGGACTCAGATTATCCGAGTCTGATAATAATAACTGCTCTCATAAAACAGCTCAGTGACATTCAATTGACCAAATGGACCACCAAACTTCTAATAAAAACCACACAACCAAAAATAAAGGCCCAATGACTCCCGAATATAGCCTATCCGTAGCATTTATAGCCTGAATTTTCAACAGCTCATCCAAAAACGGCTCCTAATCTGCAGGGAGTTCTCCAGTGTGGGCAGATTCAGATGATTTCCATTTTATCTCAAATGTGCTCTTAACTGCTGGAGTCCCCTTTTTATATTGGGTTTGTGCACAGGGAGACATCTAGCCAAGCTAACAGCTACACGGTATCGAGCTAAAACAAAGAAAGTTAGCAAACAACGCAAGAAGCTGGACAAAAGTTGTATCATCCTTTATGCCAAAAAATAAAAAAAAATAAAAACAAAACAAACAAACAAACAAACAAAAAAAAACACGGCTATTTAAAGGCTCTTGAAATTATTTCTTGACAGTTACTTTAATGACACGCTTTTTGTAAACTAAGCTAGGTTGGGCTACCGTGTACAATCACTCAAGCAGAGCATAGCTAGAGCTAGCATAACCGCAGCTTTTTCAAACAAAACACTGTAATAATTTGACCAAAACTTTTAGTCTTTTCATGCTGTTTTGACAAATACGACCCCCTTTAATATGTTTTTACAGTTTGAGGTTATATTTTGTTTTCAATCTGTTAAACTACAATAAGCTAACTCCTCGCTATCAGTTGATACTAAAGGCTATTGCTAACTAGTGTAACCTAGCATTATTAAACCTCTAAAACTTGTCATCTTCACTTGTGTTTTGTATCTTTATCAAATAGCCATTGTGGTTCAGTAGTGTTGTCTTCAAGACATTTTTTTTAAGTATGCCATTAAATTTCGATTCGGTAATACACTAGGTAAAAGGCTAGGCTAGCTCTATAGGTTGCAGTGATTTAGATGTCAGTTGGGAAGTGGGGGACAGCCATTAATAAAGCCAACTGCATCATATTTGATTCACACTTTTTTGATACCTCTATCAAATCAAAATGGTAAACAATTTACCTAAAAAAAAGTTTGTATAAAATCAAATAAATGATAAAAATGCCCTCCAGTTTCAAACAATCCCTAATGTATCAAATGTGGAACAAAAAATGTATCTTTTAAATTGTATGGCCTTATTTCTTTTTCTGGATTTCAGTTAAATAAACATCTCATTTCCACATTTCCAAAAATATAGAATTTTCTGGCTATTATTTGAGGTATCAGGCTTTAAAGGGTTAAGTCAGCACTTTACAGCTCTGAATGGTCCTCTATGCTGCAATTTTCATCAGAAAAATTATACATTGAACACAATCCCTACACTTTAGACAAAAAGGTTTTTACCACAGTTAAACAGATTCACCTGGCATGGAGGCGAACAATATCACAGTACATAATTTGGGACAACACTGCCCTGTTGATATTAATTCAGTTCAATTTAATTTTTGTACAGCACATTTCATACTAATGTAAACTCAATGTTCTTTACAAGATTAGTGCTGTGTATTACATCAAAGTAAACCCTACTGTGGTAAAGTAAACTAAGGGAAGTATGCAATAAGGAACCCCCTAAATTACTTCCCTAGTAAGGCTGCTAAGATAAGGCTAAGGCTAGGTTGAGAAGCTAAACAGCCTTTTTTTCCAAAAACATAGCCCTGTTAAAACAACAAAATAATCAGTTTAAAGCCAAATTCCACCACTCATATAATCTTGTTTCATTTTTTTCATGAAAGTAGCCCATAAAATCTTTCAATAGGCTATTTCTGTTATCCACGTTAACTTTAAGACATTTTTATTTCTCTGTGCGTTTTCTGAACTGAACTGAACCCATATCTAATCAGTCACCACCTCCAAATGAACCCTTATTGTTGCATAGTGGAATAAAGTAGAAGTAAAACCACCTAATCCAGTCTAACCACATTTGTGTTCATACAAGGCTGATGTGGGCCCTTGACAACATGGAAAAATATTTGGAAGATTTTAGTTCCTGTGGATTTCCATGTCCGCTGTTATTGTGTGTCATTTTTGTGATAATAAACATTTTCATTTAATATGTTTTCACAACCAAAAGCTACCAAACAATTAAACTTTAATGCCACAAAACAATTTGCAGAAAGCAGACATGAATCTGCATGGATGTTCTCCATCTCTCCACCTCCTCCCCTATTTGTAGGAATGTTTAATTGTGCACAAACCTCCTGAATTATTAATGATTCTCACCTTCATACAGGCACAATCACACGCTGAAATTAATATTTTCTCCAACATGAGCAGCGTTCCTCCCGGGTTCTTCCATATGGCTTGTCATCTGTGCCCCTCCATCCCCCCACCTCAGCCCGTCGTACTGGGAACCAGTAGATTGATGGGGGCTGTTTTGCGCTCATTTGACAGCACCATTACTGCCACAAACCATGAAATAACCAGGAGCTTCAGTCTCATGAAGCCTCATTTTCTTTAACCAGCTTAATTGGTTGGAGGCTGAACAATACAACCTGGTTATTTCAACAGACCTTTCTACCTATCTTGATGTATTTACTCTGTGGATGGCTTATTTTTTTCTTTATTTTTTTATATTTGCAAGCCTGTCTAGGGTTAATTACATGATAACCACATTTTTTAGCTACAAATGTAAATGCAGGGGATAACTGAGTCTAATGGGACTTGACAAGACTATTTTTTATCTGCAAGTAAAAACTTAAATGCATACACATTTCCTTAATGAAAGCTTCGTCTCTACGTCTAAATTTACCCGTAATTTTTAGCACTTTAAAATAGGATAACCAGTATGTTACCAAACTAGTTGTGTGACCTAGGTTTTGTCTCAAAGATGAAGTAGATATGACCAAAAAATGTGCAGGTTTTAAGAGGAAGTCAGCTGTGATTGCCTCAGACATATTTACAAAATCCCATGTTAGGAAATGACAGCACATAGTTGTGTTATCCCACCTTTCTCAGCACATTTACTTTATTTCATTACCTTTTTAGTTATTTTGATGGCTTTAATTAATCTCAAACAAAAAAAACTACAGACTGAACCCAGTCACCTTCAAAATAAATGAGCAGCTATCTTGATGCAGTGATAAGGTTATGCTTCATTATGTGCCGAATTAAATTATGTGAATAAGGTCAATTAATGGGAGCACAGATTCTAGAAATAAATACTTAAAATTCAGTTCAAAGGAGAACCTTGGCAAAATAGCTTCCTTTGTATACAGCGCCTGTAAAAAGTGTTCACCCCTTTGATGTTTTATCCTATTACTGATTATGCAAATCAATCATGGTCACTGGTCATCACTGGTTACTCAGTATTCTTGGCTTCCATTACACCATGAAGGCAAAAGAACACTCCAAGTAAAAGGTTGTAGAAAAGTGTAGTCAGGGAATGGATACAAAAACATTTCAAAGGCACTGAACATCCCCTGGAGTTCAGTTTACACATGTAAACCTGCCTAGAACAGGCCGTCCTCACAAACTGAGTGACCGTGCAAAAAGGAGACTAGTGAAGGAGGCTACCAAGACATCGCTGACTACTAAGGAGTTACAAGCTTCAGCAGATGAGATGGCATACAACAAATGTTGGGAGAAAGTTCTTCGGTCTGATGGGGCCAAAAGGATGCATTTTTTGGCATCAGACAAGATACTGTGCACAGTGGTGGCAGCATCATGCTGTGGGAATGCTTCTCGACAGCTGGCCCTAGAAGGCTTGTAAAGGTAGAGGGTAAAATGAATGCAGAAAAATCTAGGAAAATGCTGGAGAACAATCTTAATTAGCCTGCAAGAGAACTAAGTCTTGGGAGAAGATTTATTTTCCATCAAGACGAAAATAGGAAGCGTACAGAGAAAGCTAAACAGAAATAGTCTAAAGACAACATTCTAACCATCATACAGTATAAAATATACAATATACAAAGTAGCTTTTTTTTTTATAATAAGAGCATTCACACAATTTGCCCAAATTTTGCCAACCCTGATTCTTTCTCACTGAAAATATTTTGTGTAATGGCTGTTTTTCTATCACAGTAGTAGGGGCAGTTGTATATGTTTTGTTTTTTCTTATATGTACTTCATGTATTTTTGTAATTTTCTTTAGCTTAAATATTTTATATAATTAAATTTCAATTTCTATAAGTTGTTCTTATATTACTCTAATTATTATATATTTTAAGGTAAAATAATTTTGAACTGTATTGTATATGAATAGAACTCTTTATTAAGGCTGCCTTATCTTGCCTTCCTTTTATGTAATACAGTTTGTAGATTATGTTGCCTGATGTTGACTTTTTTGAAACTGAACCAAACTTCATTTAAAATGTTAATATATTAGCCTTATATTAAGTATTGTTGAAAATAAGTATCTTAAGTGTAAACGTGTATCTATTTAAAGATTAAATGAGGTCTTATGGCAAATTCGGCACACATATGGTGTGAATTAATCGACAGAAAGAACCAGTAAAAGGGTAAAAACAAAATTAATCATGTATTTTAAGATGGTTTGAGTTAATTTAACAAGGAGAAGTGTATAAGTTATTGGTTTGGGAAATGAAAAATACTGTATTTGGCTGGTTATAGAACACATATATTAATGCAGTCCGTTTTATTTATGGTCAGAGTTGGGTAACGTGTCCACCTCCACCTTACACAAGCCTGTTAGGTAAGCTCTCTGTTACGTAGCCTAGCTAACTCAGCTAGCCTTCAGTGTGCAGTAGGAGTGTCAGTGCTGCTGTGGAGTCAATGGTCTCCTCCTCCAGGATCCGTCTGGTTTGGCGTCATTTTGTCAATAATAGGATGGGAGATATGGCCTCGAAAACTCAGATGCCGACTCCTGAGACAGCTCTACCCGGTCGGACTGACAGCAGCATGAAAGTCTCTGGTAAGACTGACTTAGCTCGGCTAGCATGTTCGCGCTAGCTTCCGCAGCATAGTGATGTAACTTTATGACGAAATAAAGTCAGTTAGGGAGCAGATATGAGTTGTTTATTTGTTTATTTTGTGGTCAGGATTATCTCTTAATGTTAGCGGAAAATGCTTCACGTACATGACAGGAGTATATTCAGTAAAATAATCGTAAATAAGCCTTAAAGAACTCTTGAGCAGCTGTTAGCACCTGCTGTTGATATCAACCTGCTATCAACACGGATGAGCTTCCTCCGCGCATGCGTTGTTGTAAATGGCGTTTAGAAATGTACACCAACACAACCAAACGTGCCATTTCTTGGCAGTCTACATTATCTTGATACTTTTGTTAAATTTAAAAGAATTACTTCTTTCTTTTCTCTCTGTTGAGGCGTCTAATAACATCACTTTCACTTTAAGAAGCTAACCACCCATAAAGATGAATAACCAATCTAGTTCTTTTGCAAATATGTAGTTGATTCAGTAGCCTACTAGCCACTTCAAGGGTTAAACAGTCAGCCAATAATTATTTGGGGGAGTGGAGACCGACAGCCCTTCAATCATATCATGGTTTGACCCATATTTATGAGGTTGTCAACAGTGTATTTTGATCAATAACAGGAAGTCTGCTTTTTTTTTAATGTAAAAAAGAGTTCCTCAAGGTACTCTCCTGGGGCCTATCCTTTTCATGTTTGTTTATTGTTGAATTGTTTTCAGATGTACCCTAATGTCACAGTTATCCTTGCATCTGGTAAAAACTATGGTGATGTTGCACATCAGCTAACTGAAAACACACAAAAATAGCAGCCTGGCCAGATGTTTCTTTTTCAGAGTTACTTAATGGTCAAATCAAAGGTAAATGTATTGAACAAGTATCAAAGATAAAATATCTGGGGGTTATTTTAGCCTGTGAGTATCAAAAGCCATGTCAAAAAGATTTGCCAAACCATTAAGGCTAATTCCTTTGCTTCAAGATGATAAAGAACGGCTTGCCCATCAATTGTGCATTTATGTTTGTAAATTCCATGACATTTTCCCATCTGGTTAAACTGCCTTGTCAAATCCACAGAGTGTCTCTACAATCAGGCTTTAAAAATCCTGTATACTGAAAAAAATCAGACACCATCACTGCCACGTTTTAAGTAAACTGAAGATTTTAGGTGTAGTACATTTTATTCATTTACATTATGTGAAGTTTGTGTTGTATCTGCACATGCATAAGGAGACTACAGAGCTGCAGCAGATCCACTAGAGCAGATCCAAATGGAGTGGGCTGTAAGCTTTGTCAAAATGGCAAACTTTTCTCTCTTACTTTACAAATTTAATGATTTTGCTGGACTAAGTTATGTAGTGTTCAGTATCCCCCTTCTCATTTAGGTGTTTTCTTTTTTTTTCTGCTATAGCGAGCCAATTTTGGTTGTGGGAATTTATTTTATCTCTTTTTTTTGTATGGGTGGGGGGTGGCGGGCGAACTGGTATATCTGCTCTTCTTATTTCTGTTTATGTATGCCTGCCTTTTGTATTGCGTGGTGGTCCATCACAATTAGAATGGAAGGACTCATTTATATGTATTTTGGGCCATTTCAGCTTCAAACATACAACAACAGACACTAACTTTATCATTCAATGGGTCTATTTAGTCTTGTATCTTACTCTTTATGTTGTTATGGTTTTGGGTTAAATACCAATGTACACATTAGATCTCTCTCTTTGTCACTTAATATCATTTTTGATTGCTGATTTGCATCCCCACTTTTTTTGGACTTTATTTTTATTATTATAATTTTTCTTTTTGTTACTTATTTTATTGGTTGTTATTATTGCCACTGGGTTTTAAAAAAAAAAAACCCTATTTGTTTTGCAATTGTATAGTTATCAAAGGATATATTGAAGGCTTGAAGGAGTAGGCTGTACAAAGGATAAAAAAAAGGGTCAAAATACAGGACACAGCAGAACCCTACTTGCAGTTTTTGAGTTTTTGGTAACTGAAATTAATTAATTGCTTAATAATGGGAGCCTGGGACTTCTATTTTTGTAGCTGTGGTATTGAAGCAGGTATCGATACCAGGTTTTCCACCATACTGAAGTATCTCAACAACTCTAATATCTTGACTGTTATTTAAGAGCATCAGTTTCCAACCTGGGGTCCAGGACCCCCTAGGGTGGGGGCGCCAAAGATTTTAGGGGGATGCAAGGCTTTGTCTGCTCTGAGGCTGCCAAAATTAGATCTGCAAATATTGACTAAAACCATGATAAAGTAGTTCTTAAGTAGTTTATACAAATGTCTTTTGATTAGAAAAGCATGCATCAGCCTTTTTTCAGGATTTTATCAGTGAAACAATTAAAATCTATGCTGATTTTTGGCCACAGTGTGTCACTTCTTCTTCTCTCTTGGGCCCTGGGGGAGCTCCGCTTTTCTTAGGCACGTGTAGGGGAATGAAAAATGGTTGGTGAACACTGATTTAGAGGTGTTTATAAGGAAAATTGAAAACATATCAGAGATTGGCATCTGCACATCATAATAAAACACAAGTCTGCTGATTTTATGAGTTCATCATAATGCTTGTAACTCTAACATGTTAACAAAAGTGAGTTTGTGAGTCACAAAGTCTTTTCTGTGTTTAAACAGTACTAAGTTGGCAGTTGGGGCAGTTGGCACCAGCCTGCCCCCTCTCCAGTACAAGTGAGGGCGCTGAGTCTTGGCACATGATGAATAGATCTGCACTGGCACCGAACAAAAGACACAAGACACACTCACTCACCCACTACCCCTTAAACATTAAACAGAGAAACATGACAGTCAGAAGCAGTAAAGGTTGTGTGGGGATGTATTGACTTTAATGCTTGGGTTCATTCTTGCAGAGATGGGCGATTCAATATCAGTCTTTTTGATTCAATTCGATCGATTTGATAAAAGTGTGTTTGTATTTTGGGCACGGTGAGGAGGATGTGGGAGTGGAGGGGTTAGGAGGGCGTGGGTCCACCGCAGAAAGACGACTGGGAAAGATAGACTGATGGATGGAGGGGTTCAGACGGAGTGGCAGACACCCTGGAGCATCGCCAAGGCTTCTCGTGGAACGCTGCCCACAATCGAGAGAGACGAAGAAAGAGCGAGGGAGCAGAGAGGGAAGGAAAAGCCATGCCTGCAGTGGAGAGACTTGGCAGGGCTTCCCCTCCTTTGTCTGTCTGGCTCAGGGGCTGCAGCGCCAGAGGAAATCAAGAAACGTCCAGGCGTGGTGGTGGTGGTGGTGGTGGAGGAGGTGGTGGACTGGGACAGGCTCTGCCTCGGATTTGAAAAACAACAGAGGGAAAAAGTTCTTTAAACGGCTGAAACTCAGCGTCTGAAAGAGCTATAAACAAAACAAGCGATTTTCTCTTCCTGTGCGACATTTGTGTTGGAGATATTGGACCTTGCCAGGATTTCAGAGACAAACTCGACCACATTTGCGGGATAAGTTGACCTGCGATTTTGACGACATGAAATGGTATTTCTTGGCAGAGTGAAGCAACGACTCAGAACCGGACAAAGATGAATGTTTTACAAGGGGTCTACTAGAAGTCGAGACGAAGGCCAAGCGGGCGCCAAGCAAGGTTTGTGTTTGAATAGCTTGCGTAGATCACTTGGATTATTCTGGGATAGTTTTGGAAAATTTTTGGTGAAAAATCTGAACATTCAAGTAAAACTGAAGAGTTATCTGATATTTTTGTTTACATGATGAGTTGTTTTGTCTGGAAGCTGACCACGAGGGTCTGAAACAGGCCAAGCTGGGCTAGAGGATGTTAGCAAACACTGAAGAAGCGGACTGTTTGACCTCTTGTCTTTACAAAGGTGAGCATGTTGACATTGAATTTGAGGCTTTTGTATAAAAGATTCAGAGATGGGATGATAGATACTTGTGTGGATGATTCTCAACCTTTAAATCAGCGGCTGACAACTCTTCAAGGTCCACTCAGTAAATGTGGGGCTTTTATTTGTTGCACATGACTGATTGGCAGAGAGTATCTTTCCAGCCTTTTCAATTTAGATTCCCTCCAAGTTATGACTTCTAATCAGACTGAAAAGCAGCTTTTTGCAGCCGTTTCTAGTTGACAGTCTTAAATTCAAGGTCAAAAATGCAATCAGCTGTGTTGTGATGTGGTGTGGTTTAACATGCAGTGCAGTTACATGATGTAGAAGCATAGTGGTGTATTCTACACGAGTAGTTTTACATCACATTAAATGCAAATGTATGATCCTGTTAGTCACTTTGTCCTTTGCAGAATGAGGCTAACATTAGCCGTGCTAACACTGCCAGCCTTGGCTCCTCTTGCCCACATTCTTGTGCTAAGCCGCGTCACTCAGTTCTTTAGTAAAATGCAAATATAACCCGACATAGTCTATGTACAACTTTATCCCCATTTTTGAAATCAAAATAGTGCTAAACCGTGCTCTCCTACAAGATGCTATTGGTGCTATTGGCTCACTGTTGTTTACAGTGCTGTAAAAGTATTTGCCACCCTCCTGAATTTTGCATATTTGTCACACTTAAATGTTGCAGATCAGCAAACAAATTTTCATATCTGACAAAGGAAATACAAAGTGCAGTTCTGAAATGATTATTTCTTTTACTAAGAGAAAAAGCCATCCAAACCTACCTGGCCCTATGTGGAAAAATGACTGCTACCATTACTATTACACTGCCCTTGTTAGATTATGAACTAACTGTAATAAACTACTTTTTTGAAAGCTGAGATCAGTTCGACTTGCTTTGACGAGGCCTGATAACTGTCAGACCTGTTGAATCAAGAAATCCCTTAAATAGAACCTGTCTGACAAAGTAAAGTAAGCTAAAAGATCTAAAAAAGCAACACATCATGGTGCCAGCTAAAGAAATTCACAAACAGGGGAGAAACAAAGTTACTGACATCTCTCAGTCTGGGGGGGTTAGAGCGCCATTATCCACAAATGGAGAAAACTTGGAATAGTCCTGAAATTTCCCGGGAGTGGCCGGCCTACAAAAATTACTCCAAGAGCGCATCGATGGCTTATCCAGGAGATCACGAAAAATCCCAGAACAACATCTAAAGACCTGCAGGCCTCACTTGACTCAGTTAAGGTCAGAGTTCATAATTCACCAACAAGAAAGAGACTGGGCAAAAATGGCATCATGGGAGAGTTCCAAGCCCAAAACCACTGCTGACCAGAAAGAACACAAAGGCTTGTCACAGATTTGCCAAAACTGGCCTGATGATCCCCAAGACTTTTGGGAAAATATTCTGAGTACTGACCAGAGAATCATTTTGGAAGGTTTGTGTCCCATTACATCTGGAGTAAAACTAACACAGCATGTCATCAAAGAACATCATATCAGTCAAACATGGTGGTGGTACTGTGATGGTCTGGGGCTGCTTTGCTGCTTCAGGACCTGGACCACTTGGTGTAAATGATGGAACCATGAATTCTGCTCTCAACCAGAAAATCCTGAAGGAGAATGTTCTGCCATGAGTTCATGACCTCAAGATCAGTTGGGTTATGCAGCAGGACAATTATCCAAAACACACCAGCAAGGGTTTTGGAGTGGCCTAGTCAAAGTCTGGACTAAATCTGATTGAGATGCTGTGGCATGACCTTTAACAGGCATTTAAACCCTCCAATGTGGCTGAATAAAAACAACTCTGCAAAGAAGAGTTGGCCAAAATTCATCCACAGTGATGCAAAGACTCATTCCCAGTTATCATAAATGCTTGCTTGCAGTTGTTGCAACCATGCACAGCCATGTGTTAGGTTCAGGGGTGATTACTTTTTCTATAAAACTGGAGGCAAATAAGTTCTACGTCAACCAGATCAGTAAAGCTGATTCTGGCGTAATAGGTAATATATTTTAGCTTCTACAGTCATATTTTATCTGATCTCATTGATTATAATTCAGAAATTCTGTTGACATTTCAGCTCCAGGTTGACATTTTCCTCCACCCTTTAATGAAGAGGTTGCTGTCATCCTCCTCACAGCCAAGTGCAGATGTGATCAGGCATTCAGCAGCTGGTCTGGTAATCAGCAGGTGTTGTGGTGGCTGTAAATCATCATTAATGCTGCTTTCTGTGGTAAACATCCAATTTTTACAGGGAATACTTCCAGGCATGTTTTGATGTTGATATAAATATAAGGAGTGATATTGTGCCAATATGATATCAAGTTTATTTTTTAAAAAATCATTTTTTCAACACCACACTTAGAAAACAGCAGCTCAGTTAAAGCTTAAATAACTTACTATTTTAAATCTGTTCTGCTAAATTTAAAGTAACTTTACTGATATTTCAAAGTGGACAAACTAAATTTTTGGCAGCAAAAGAAAAGTAGGAATAAACTGTGACCCCCAATAAATACTGTTGTGGTAGATTAAAGACATGTAAACCAAGGTTTAAGGGGTCCTATTATGAAAAAGCTACTGTTTCAGTAGTTTTGCACGCATATTTAGACATCTGAGGTATCTACAAACCCACAAAGAGTAAAATAATAAACCAGACTAGTCTCTTGTTTGTGGTTTGCTTATGTCTGAAAACATGAAATCTCGTGATCTATTCAATATCTCCTCGCACAGTGAGTTTGATTATCAGGCACAGAAGCTGCTTTCTTGTTGGCAGGGACCAAAATATGTCTTTACCTGGCAAAGACCAAAATGTTTCTTTACCTGGCACTCCAGCTTTAGAGGACCCAAGAGGGAAATGGCTGAACTTTATTTTTAATTGAAAAGTCCTGTCTATAGTTTAGAAAAACATTTTCTTACACCCAGCTGCTACTCATTGATCTGAGCAGTGCAAAGCAGGACTAGCCGCCAAACTCCTCCTGAAAGACAGGTCAGTAACAACTGATCATGAGAAATATATCAATAAGTAAATATTCTCAAAAGTCAGCATGTTTTGTGCTCTTTGCAAGTGAGGTACAAGCTAACGACTTCAGCAGCTTTAGCAGCTCGTCTGCATACAAACTTTGGATGGTCAGGTTAGCGACATTAGCTTTTGGTCTACATACAAAGTAATGATTTGTTATGTTTGTTCATGTGGTCCACATGGCGACATTGGCGTGTTTTGGAAGGGGAAACATAAACATATTAGCTGGACTGCTCTCTTGGCTCTGGAAACCATGTTTCTCAAAGTGGCATGCTCATAAGCTACCATGAAAGCGTGCAGCTTTACTCATGCCAGCACGCTTCAGGTGGAAAACCTCCCCTGGTACTTGATCCAAATAATACTTTGACCAAAGCATGATACAAAAGTTCATTAAGACCACATGGACTGTGTAAAAAAGAGGAATGATGTCACCTTCAAAGTCAGTTATTTGTAATAAATAAATTAAGACATCTTAATATGTATCAGAGCTAGATACAGTTTTTTAAAATCATGGTTATGGTCTACAGCTCACAAAAATAAAAAACACGGCATCTAAAATATTAGAATACCGTGGAAAAACTCAATTTGCTAAGGGTTCCTAAACCTTCATTCTCTCATTCTGGTTATGTGCAAAAAACCACACTGAAAGGACAGGCTGTTCTCACAGTCTGTATCAAAGCATACAGTGCATTCAGAAAGTATTCAGACCCCCTTCACTTCTTCAGATGTTATTATGTTATAGCCTGGTGCTACAGACTTTTAAATTCATTTTTATTCTCATTAATCTACATTCAGTACCCCATCGTGACAAAGTGAAAACAGAATTTTAGATATTTTTGCAAATTAATAAAAATAAAAAACTAAAATATCACATTGACATAAGTATTCAGGCCCTTTGCAACAATTGAAATTTACCCAGCATTCCTTTAGTAGTGGTAAAGTCGTAGGTTGTATCAGTGACGATGTTGCATCTGTCTGAAAACCCGGTTTTCCCAGTTGTTTACTTTTGTCACAATGCTGACGAGTCGAAAAAAAGATGGATGCCCGTGTTAAAGCCATTCTTACGTTAGCCAGTCACTGTTTTTAGCAACATTGACCAGTTTCTCGCTGATGAGCCATTAAAACAACACATTGCACAGTATCTTATGCATTACAAGACTGTTTCTACACACTATACAGGAAAACATAAGGTAATGCTGTGTCTACAATTTCTAAAAATGCACTGAGAAACAGTAAGAGGTTCTGAGAACTGGTCAAAATCACAGCTTTTATTACACTTAATGCTCTGTGCTGCCATGTTGTGTTGTTGAGGTTGGGTTGCTCTGTGAAAGAATGAGCTCACGCATTGTAAATACGACCTCGGGAGACGTTCCATTTGCCACTTCCTGTCGGAAAGACAAGTCGGAATACAAATTTCAAATACAAAAGGAAGCCAGTATTATCTCCAGTCCTTCCATTTCTCTTTTTCTCAGCTGAGATGTTTCTACACCTTGATTGGAGTCCACCTGTGGTAAATTAAATTGATTGGACGTGATTTTGAAAGGCACACCTCTCTATAGAAGGCCTCACAGCTGACAATGGATATCAGAGCAAAATCAAGCCACGGGGTCCAAGGAACTGCCTGCAGAGCTCGGATACTCTGGTTTTTGCAGACTCCCAAGTTGGAGCCATAAATCCCAGATCCATGGAAAGCTGCAATGATGCATCTGCAACTTTGTCCCATCTCTCTACGGGACCTTTGGAGCTTAGTCAGAGTGATCATCAGGTTCTGGGTCACCTCTCTTACTAAGGCCCTTCCTGATTGCTCAGTTTGGTGGAGTGACCAAGTTTAAGAAGAGTCCTGGTTGTGCCAAACTTCTTCCAACTGAGAATTATGGATGGCTCTTGGGAACAATCCTGTCCTCATGGCTTGGTTTGTCAGCTGTAAACCTTCTATAGAGAGGTGTGTGCCTTTCCAAATCATGTCCAATCAGTTCAATTTACCACATGTGAACTCCAATCAAAGTGGAGAACCATCTCAGCAAAGATCTAGAGAAATGGGAGAAACCTGAGCTAAATTTCAAGTGTTTTTGCAACCTTATAAATAACCTCTTCTGATTATAGATAATTTTCCTGGTTTATCACTAATACTTCACATATTAATCCCTCAGAATAGCTGTGTGTCTTCTTTCCTCAGATTTGTTGCCCTGAAGTTTATTAGACATTTACAGATCACCTGTTAAACGACTGACTGTGTGGTGTTATCAGGCCTCAGACCGACACGCCTCAATCCATCCACCTTTTGTCACAGCTGTTACAACAACGACGACACGCACTCAGGGACCCCCATTGAATGAATGCGTTTGTGTGAGATCCCATCAGCGGACCTCTTTGTTGTTTACACAGTGGCCCGATAACCTTGACGGGCGTTTAAGGGGGAGTGTGAGAGACAGAACAGCTGAGGTACACCTTTTGATCAACAAAGAAAAAGGAGGAGGGGAAAAGCAGAGAGTGGGAAGCTAGTTGTTTTATCACCAGGATATTGCCTATGTTGCATCATTTAGTTTTGGCTAAAATATACTTCTTGGCAAAATTCATCATGGATTTTGTTATGTGTTTGAGTAATTTTGCAAGCCAGCCCGCCAACATTTCCAGTCTTTTGTGCTTCAGTCCCTCCTCAAGTGGAGGTCGGTGCTCTCAGAAAAGAACCTCAGACGCTCTGCTCCATGAAAATAAACTACACTATTTGTCCTGAAAACCTTTCTTTAAAATGGTCATTTGTCAACCATGGTATTGAGACACTTCTGTCACTGTGATACCACAACATTAACAATACCGTCACATCTCTAGTAATCGATGGCATGAAGATGGACTCAGTGATGGTAGTGTAGAAGTGCACTGCCATCATCTTTGGCAAGTTGAATTTCCTCAACTACTGCAGGAAGTCCTAGAGGATCAGACCTCTATGGTGTTCAGCTGCAGACCTCAGCTGCGTTTATGCTGCAGAAGCTACTGAGTTTATTATGGCTTTTACAGCAAAATCTGATGCTCCTTTACCACCATTGCAAACAAAAAATGGTCAAGGAGAACAGCATACACCAGATGTTCTTAGATCCACCACAGAGGGCAACCAGGAGAAAGTTTTGGGCAGTTTTCTGTCATCTTCTCTCTTGCAGCTTGACATTGCCACTTGCAGGCTTGGCATATATACTACAGGGTTTTCAGTGGTTTTCAGTGGTACCGTGCTTACGTGGACATTTCCTGAAACGATCCCATGTTGACAGACAACTTTTTCAAAACAAAATGGAAAAATACATCATGTGGTCTCTGTGTGGACAAGGCCTTAGATGTTTGTATTGTTAATCGATTTATCACCAATGGCTAAGGTGCTTGTTAAATAAGAGTTATTTCTAACACTCTAACTGTTGAATGGTAGTCTGAGGCACTCTGACTGTAACTCTGCGACTGTTGGGTGGTTATCAGAGTGACTGTGACAGTTGAGTGGTCATCAGAGTAATTTTATGACTGTTGGATGGTCATCAGGGTGACTGTAACTTTTGGGTGGTCATCAGAGTTAGCTCTGTGACTGTTGAATGGTCATCAGAGTTAACTCTGTGACTGTTGAGTGGTCATCAGAGTGACTCTGGGACTGTTGGGTGGTCATCAGAGTTAACTCTGTGACTGTTGAGTGGTCATCAGAGTGACTCTGGGACTGTTGGGTGGTCATCAGAGTGACTCTGTGACTGTTGGGTGGTCATCAGAGTAATTTTGTGACTGTTGGATGGTCATCAGAGTTAACTCTTTGACTGTTGGATGGTCATCAGAGTAATTTTATGACTGTTGGATGGTCATCAGAGTAATTTTATGACTGTTGGATGGTCATCAGAGTAATTTTATGATCGGTTGGATGGTCATTTGAGTTAACTCTGTGACTGATGGTCATCAGAGTGACTGTGTCTGTTGGCTGGTCATGAGAGTTAACTCTTTGAC
This sequence comes from Cheilinus undulatus, assembly GCF_018320785.1. Classification (NCBI taxonomy): domain Eukaryota; kingdom Metazoa; phylum Chordata; class Actinopteri; order Labriformes; family Labridae; genus Cheilinus; species Cheilinus undulatus. The sequence goes on along the minus strand of NC_054878.1, from coordinate 41,638,024 downwards.
TGTTGGATGGCCATCAGGGTGACTCTGTGACTGTTGGATGGTCATCAGAGTGACTGTGACTGTTGGCTGGCCATCAGAGTTACTCTGTGACTGTCGGGTGGTCATCAGAGTAAGTATAGATGAAGGAATAGGCTTCAGTGTGCATGGCATTTGGCCACCTGGAGTACAAGCCACCACAATGGCTAATGACAACTTCAGGCCCTTCCAAAAACCCTTAGTTTCATTATAATTTCTTGATATTTTATTCAGATCAGAGATATGAAGTACTTATGAGCAGCAGACCCATGCTTTTACTTACTTTGTGTGCATATTACTTGTGTAAATACACATGAATCCATGAGTTATAGTTGAATATTTTGAAAGTCTGTGACCAGCTAAACATCTATTTTAAAATAATCTTAATGCTTCTATTAAACATTATCCTCTACCGCCTCCACAACCTTCATGAGGCTTTAGTTATTGTTCAGACTATCAAACACTTGAGTTTAGTCCTTCACATATTCATAAGAGGAAAGCATCTCCTCCACAACAACCTTGACTATTGTTGTCCTCAGCCCATTGAAGCGCTCTGTTTTTCTAACAAACTCTTAATTTATTCATAACTTGATGATGTTAACAAGTACACGGCTTCCTTGAGACACCCTGCGTGTTGTGCGGCGAGCGCAGGAGGCTGTTAGCAGCAGAACAATAAGCACGATGCTGGCGGCCGTGATGATGGGCAGTAATAAAAACCATGATGGCAATCAGAGGAGCTGCTCGAGAGGCTCAGATAGAGGCGGGGGGGAACACTGAGGCAGGGGGGAATAAATGGAAAAAAGGGAGACAGGGGAGGGGGGATGTAAAAAGAGCATGATAAGAAAAGGGGGGAGCAGGAGGAAGACGAAGAGGCAGGCAATCAGAGAAGGAGGGACGCAGGAGGAGAAGAGGGTGGGGGGAGGTTACTTTGTAGATTTAATTGCAGAGCAGTTGAAGCAATCTTTTCTATGTGAGACTCTCCAATATCCCCTAGCCAGACATTAGCTGCAGTGTTTCATTCATCACTGTCAGGTCTGCAGCTCCAGGGGGGTGGAGAAAAGGGGGAGTCCTGGACGTTTAGGCCGGGTTGCAGCTTCCTTCCAGGTCCTGGTTTTATATGGTCCCTAAGATATTCAATTTCCAGGTAGAAGTGACAAAGAAATGGGATTCAGGGGTAGAAAATCACTGCAATCATTTTACATTTATCTGATATTGATCATAAAGATACATGGGGAACTTTTATCATGATATTTTTAATGTGTCACTGCTTCTTAATAATGTGAATTAAATTGTAGGGTCAGTATTTGTCCTCTCTAAGCAATGGCTGTGCATAAGTCCACACCTCCACACCATTAGATGGATTATTGTGAAAATTGGTACAGCCATTTATTATCCCTGGAGGTTTTTCCCCCTTCAAAGACATTTCTAGTGCCACAATCAGGTTGACTTTTGGCTTTCAGAGAGAAATCTCTTAGCTGGTAATCAATGGATTGCTGTAAATTTAGTTAGAGGCTGCCTCATGATATTTACTGATAAAAGCAGAGATCTTGGAGCACCACTAGCAGGTTAAAGGTTACTCTCCTTGTGTAAAATATGTTGAGACCTACTGGAATTATGACATTTACTCATATTCAGCCTCCTTCATCAACCAGGCTTAAGGAGATATTTTCCTAAACCCTCTGACACAGTGTAGAAGAAGGTTCTGCCATTTACCAAACTTTTCTTTCCCCTGATTTGTTCTAATTCCAGATAGGAATGAGTGTCCAAATCTGGTACCAATGTGTTATTCCTATTGTATTAAACTGCAGATTTCGGTGCTTCATTTCGCCACCCTAACATGACCCCTTTTAACTTCAAATGAAAGGCATTAAATGTGTTATGTTCAAGGCTCTACACATAAAGAGGTTACATCTTTACATATATGTTCAACTGCCATCTTTCTTAGGTATTTCTTTGAATCTTTTATGATCACATGACAGCCTTTAGGTAATGATTCTCTGCTTGAAAACGATGGATTGCTCCCTCTGGGTGTGGAGGGTGTTCTTGGCCCAAGTGAAGGAGTTCAAGTATCTTGGTGCCCTGTTCATGAGTGAAGGTAGAATTGTCTGTGAGATTGACATTCAGATTGGTGCAGCATCGGCAGTACTGCAGACAGTGTACCATACTATTGTGGTGAAAAGGGAGCTGAGCCGGTAGGCAAACCTCTCACTTTACGGGTCGATCTTCATCCCAACCCATTAACCCAATTCTGGGTGATGACCGAAAAAATAAGACCGCAGGTTCAAGCAGCGGAAACGAGATTCCTCAGGAGGGTGGCTGGGCAAAGCCTTACCCGCAATTTTCACATAGGACGAGTGCGCCACGCACGAGGGGCCACGTGTTTGGTCCAACCTATAGGCGAACGACCTCGCCCACTGGAAGCGAGTCTACAGCGCAGTGCCGCGGTGCGCAGACCTGATCAGCAGGAAGAGATCACGGGAGAACTGCAGGTTCATGCAGGAATAGTATGTCAACAGCGGACTATTTTACTTTTTGGGGTTAATTTATCATCCTTTCAGGTATAAGTCCAATATATTATTTCTTCCTCCATTGAGTGAGTACATTAGGAAGTTAAAAGGTTAATGTTTGCTTAAAGGATCTGTGGTTTTATGCAAAATTCATTGGCTAAATATCTCCAAAAGTTAACTTTTCCTCGTCAATGGTGCCATTGTAGCTCTGTGACCCACTGACCTCCTGGTGACCCTTTGCTCCCACTGCAGGATGAGACGTAATGTTGATCTAGTGGTGATTCACGATCAGGAGTCAATTTATGAATATAAATTTAGAACAAAATTTAGAGTTTTATTAATTAAATGATGCTCACTTTGAACAAAATGACTCAATTATGCTCTTTTTTGACTTATCTGGACAGCATCCTTTTGTTATTACAACATTACGAATGACTCATCCAATTAATGTTAATTGTAGCATATATTTATATCCACTACTGGTGCTAAAAACAAATAAATCCTCTTTTGGTGTCATTTGGAACGGCTCCACATCCACCTTAGAACCTTCAAATTATTGTATTTGTTTTGAAGGTTTATTTTGGGCATTTTTGTGCCTTTATTTGATAGAGGACTATAGTGGATAGAGTTGGAAACAGGGACGAGAGCAGGGGAGAGACATGCAGTGAAGGGCCTCAGGCCGGATTCGAACCCAGGCCGTCCGCATACATGGGGCGGGCCTTAACCACTCGGCCACCTGTGCCCCTCTCCTCTCATTCTTGTGTGCCTTCTGTGTTTGCACACTGCCCTGCAGTCTCATGCTCTTATATGGGCATAAAACTATGCTAATTAGGAAAGATATACACAAGCTTACAGCTTACAAGGAAATGACATTCATTCAGATGAGAACATGGGGAAGAGAATTCAGTTTAGGAACACGTAATGTTTTACATGCAAATTTGACAAAACTCTGGGCATTGTTTCTTAAAAACACACTTTTTGCATTACTGCATGTACAGAGAGAAGTAATTTGGACTCATGCATGTTCTGCCTCTGAAATGCATACAGATATGAATACATACATTTATTTTGTACGTATTTTTGCGGCCTGTAGTCAACCAGAAGAAAACTTGGCAGTGACAGAGAGCTGAGCAGTGACAGTAGAAGTGCCACTTAAAAACCTGCATGACTTACGTCACCTGAACACATTCTGTGTAGACATGATGAGACACACTGATCATACAATTGCAGTCCAATTACCTTCCTAACATCCTCCTCTGTCTCCCCTACTTTCAGATGTGTAAAAACAAGCCAAAAGACACAGATAATTGGCTGCAGTGCTCTTTTACTTTGAGGTTTTTTCAAATCTTTGTGTGGAAACTTTATTCTTTTTGCTACCATCATGGCTTTCTTTGTGCTTTTAGCAAACAATAGAAGAAAGAAAACAAGTTAAGAAGTAAAAAAAGGATAAAAGAGACACAAAGACAGAGTGACGCAGGAGTCTGACTCTGCAATTTGCTTCCAGTCAGCTCTGTGTGCGAGATGACGCAAACATTGTTCTCTGGTTTATCTTGGAGAGGCAGAAAACAGTGAGACTGTTTCTGTAAAGAATAATATATTCACAGTGAAAAAAGGCTGGAGTTAAATACACACAAAAGAAAACATATTGACTTTACAACAATAAATTCAGTGCTTGCCTTGTTTTCTTTACCTTTTTGTGTTTGATTTCATGTTCTGTAAAGATTGAACAATGATAAAGGATGAGCTGAAAGGACAGGAAAAGGAACCAAGAGTGTATGGAGTGCTGATTGGCTGATTTCAGAGCAGCTCCTCGTGCCTCAGACACGCAGGCCTGAGCTGAAATAGAGCAGCACTAATGCAGAGAGTGTGTGTGCTGCAGATGTCACCATGGATAGAGGCCGGCTCTGTGATCAGGCTTATTATTGTGACAGGATTTCAGGGGCTGCAGAAGAGACTGGGAGGCAGCCTGGTTACTCACAAATACACTCATGTATTAACACACACACACTTGTTCCTAAATGAAGTGGCTCCCTGTTTTGATGTGAAGTGTCCTGAAGTGCTTTCTAACCTCTTTCGCTGCTCTTTACTGCAAAAATAAAAGCAAATTAGTTGCCAGTGCAAACAGAAACTAGCTTGCATATACACTCCTGGCCACTTTATTAGGTACACCATGGTCTTTCCTCCTGAGGACTGACTTAAATCTTCCCTACAAGCTGCTGCAAACATCCCTCAGAGATTTTTGTCCATATTGACATGATAGCATCACACAGTTGCTGCAGATTTGTCATCTGCACATCCATGATGATCACCCCGTCTCAAAGATGCTCTGTTTGACTGAGATCTGGTGACTGTGGCCATTTCAGTGGAGTGAACTCATTCTAATGCTCATGATTCCAGTATGGGATTATTTCAGCTTTGAAACATAGTGGTATCCTGTGAAAATAGAAGGTACGAGAGAGCTTCTTGAAACTACAACCCCAGTTCCAAAAAAGTTGGGGCGCTTTGTGAAATGCAGATAAAAAAGCTCATAAACACATATGTACAATAGAACAAAAACAACATATCAAATGTTGAAACTGAGACATTTTACCATTTCATTGAAAATATTAGCTCATTTTGAATTTTCTGGCAGCAACACATCTCAAAAAAGTAGGGACAGGGCAACAAGAGGCTGGAAAAGTAAGTAGTACTAATTTTAAAAAAAAAAAGCTGCAGGAGCATTTTGCAACTAACCAGGTTAATTGGCAACATGACTGGGTATAAAAGGAGCTTTTTAGGGAGGTAGAGTCTCAGAAGCAAAGCTGGACAGAGCATCACCATTATTTACGCCAACTTAAAATTGCAACGACTTTGAACATCCTACCATCTACAGGACATAATATTATCAGAAGTCATAATATGATCCCTCCCATATGGGGGGATAAAGGGGAGAGCTTTCTGGAGCCCAGCCATATAGGGGACCCATGGAAGTCAGGAGAATCATGATCCATTGTATAGTAAAGCTGTGAAAACCATATTTTAAATCAAACTTAAATTAAAAAAACACTCATCAATGCATCAAAAATATCAATTTTATGTATTTGTTTAAGACACAGGGGTTAGCACTGTTGCCTCACAGGTTCCCGGTTTGCTTCCCAATCAGGGCCTTTCTGGCATGTTCTCCCCGTGCATGCGTGGGTTCTCTCCGGGTACTCTGGCTTCCTCCCACCACCCAAAACATGCTCATTAGGTTAGTTGGCGACTCTAAATTGACCATAGGTGTGAGCGTGCCTGGTTGTCTGTCTCTATATGTTGTGATTGACTGGCGACCAGTCCAGGGTGTACCCCGCCTCTCGCCCAATGGCTGCTGGGATAGGCTCCAGCATCTTGAACCCCAAACAGGATAAGCTTTATAGAGGATGGACAAAGGGTAATGCTGTAGTACAATAAAGCATTTTTCAAAAACAGAATTCACCTTTTTTTTTTAATGTTAACAATGACGATAAGCACATTGACTAAACCATTAGAAAAGTCTAAGCCAAGCCATGATGGCACCATTGCAAATATAATGAACAGAATTTGTAAAATAGGTTAGAAGTCTCAAAAAATTGGCTGAAATAAGTGTCAGAAAGTGGTTAGTGGCAAATATGAGTGAAAAGCAGCAAATATAGGTTAAGACGAGGCAAAACTAAAGCAAAAATTATGGAGAATGGTGAGAGTTGTTAAAAATGAGCAGAAATGGGTTAAAAGTGGAAAAATTTGGAGTTAAAGTAGTGAAGGGGTTAAAAGTAGCAAAAAAAATTGTAAATGTGGCAAAATGGTTAAAAGAAGCAAAAAGTTGTTCCAATGGGGAAGCAAAATTGACAAAAATGGGAGAAACAGTGATGAAAAGGGGTAAACAAGTGGCACTAACAAAATAATTGGAACTTCAGAATCCAACATTAGCTTGACAGTCTTTTTAGCTCCAAAATGAAGTAATGTTAGCTAAGATGCTAGCACCAGTTCTACTAATCTAACACACACCCATTCACTGGGTTTGTCAGGGGCCCAGATAACTCTGTGGGCAGGCCTGGTCAAACGATTCAGAGAATCTGGAGAAATCTCAGTGTGCAAGGGACAAAGCTGAAGGTCAGTATTGGATGCCTGTGATCTTTGGACTTTCAGATGGCGCTGCATTAAAAACAGACATTGTTCTTTACTCAGAATCACTGCATGGGCTCAGGAACACTTCTAGAAATCACTATCTGTCAACACAGTTGGCTGTGCCATCCACAAATGCAAGTTAAAGCTGTATCTGGCAGAGATGCCGTCATATGTGAACATGAGCTAGAAACACTTCATTTTCTCTGGGCCAAAGCTTGTTCTAAGAATATGTTTTTGGGGCTTTTTTATGCCTTTATTTATAGAGGAGGACAGTGGATAGAGTCAAGAATGGGAATGAGAGAGTGAGGGAGAGACATGTGGGAAAGGAGCCACAGGCCAGACTTCAAATGGAAAACTGTTCTGTGGTCATATGATTCAAATTGGAAATTCTCTCTGGGAGCTGCATCCTGTAGACTAAAGAGGCGAGGGACCATCAGAGCACAGTTCTAAAGCCTGCATCTCTGATGGTACGGGGTTGTATTAGTGCCTATGGCGTGGGCAGCTTACACATCTGGAAGGGAACTATCAATACTGAAAGACAGAGATTTAAGAGCAACATATGCTCCCATTTAGACGTCTCTCCTGCTCACAAATAAGCAGAAAATATGTCAAGACCAGAAATCACAGAGCTGACAAGCATTTAGAAAAGCCTTCATCACTGAAGGCTGCATACAGAAAAGTACAGGGATGACAGGGCCACTTTACCTCACCTTTGGTGGTTTAAAGTTTGTATAACTATCCAACATAAGTGAACATATTTCATAATTCAATTTAGCCAACATCACAGCTTTCCATTCATGGCTTACATGGCAAATAGCCAATCATTGTTGAGGAAATTGGCTATCAGATTTCTTTCTGCTTGACCAGTCTGGTCATTCTCATCTGATCTGTGCCATCAGCAAAGCATTTTGGCTCAGGAAACTGCTATTTACTGTATATTTTCTCTTATTCTCACAATTGGTGGTGCTGCTTGTGCAGATTTGGAGTTTCTAAAATACTCAGTGCAGCCTTTGCCATGTTCAGAGCTGATTAGATCACCTTTCTTCCTCATCCTGATACCTGAACTTCAGGGCATCAACTTGACCATATCTCCATTTCTAAAAATTGATTGCTGCCATGTGAGTGGCAGATTATATGGGCTATTGAAGAGGTGTACCTAATAAAGTGGCTGGTTAGTATGTAGTATTAATAAAAACATGTATGAGCTCATGGAAAGGATATAAAACAAGCTCTTTTTTCTTGAATGTACTAAATTAACTGTATTAGCGGAGATAAACAAGATATGTTGTGTTTTTCCTGAATATTTTTTCTGTTTTTTCAGTTTTCTTCAAAGTGAGAAAGCAAGGTTAAGAAATGCAATGAAAACACAACAAACCCAGGAGTCACACAAACACACACACAAGTATTGTTTCATTCGACCTCATAGGAGAATATGAATTCAATTAATCAACAAGAAGCCTTGTTATCGTTCCCACTGAGATAAAAGCCACCACGAGTAGAAACAGGCATTTCAAAGGAGAGCAGCGCTGAATAATTACTCTACTGAAAAAATACCTCCAAATATACAGAGAGAGAGAGTAGGAGAGATTACTGTAGAATATTAATGAATGTTTTTGTGAAGGTATTCGATTTCCATCTCTTTGTTCTTTGTGTTTGTGAAATTATTCATCCCTCGGCTTAACCTCATCTCAGGTTAGAAGGCTATTTTTGTTTTAGTATATTTTATGTTGTTCATGAGTCACTGCTGAAGCCAACAGAAGAGAAAACTGTATCAGAGAAAGCTTGAACGCAGAAGAAGAAAATGCAGAGGGTGCACACCACCTGTGAGAATTGATTTTGGGTCACTAAATTGTTGGAGCTGTGGCAGTGTTTAAAGCACTGGAGGTCACGTGTGTACAGCCCATGATGAGAACGCCATCCTCCTGAATCCTTCAAAGATACGTAGAAGGTAGTTTGGTCTTATACAGACTTAGAGGTTCAAGATGCAGATGCAGCTACTGCCTATTTAAAGATGTTTCCTTGTCAGAAGACCTTTATGGTTGGAAGAAATCAGCTTGAAGGATGTCTAAAAACAACATTACTTTGTAGAAAATATGGCTCTGGTCCACCTTATGGTCCAGTTTGTTCCAAAGTTGTAAGGATGGAAATGTTAATCATCACGGGAATCACTGAGATGTCTGATTGATAGTTGTCTCACTATCAGTGAAATGGGGATCACTTGAGTGCAGTGAATGTGTCTCAAGTGATTGTTGTATAAAGACACCTGTGTCTGGAAGGTCAAGTCACTGATTAATCAGTATTCCTGGCTACCATTACACCATGAAGACAAAAGAACACTCCAAGCAACTCAGAGAAAATGTTATTAAGAAGCATAAGTAAGTAGCCTTGCAAAGCAGATGATACACTCGTTTCCGTGTTTCTCACTGGCGAAACCATCTTGCAAAGCTCCCATCTGAACTATATGGGTCCGGTTAGACAGTGACAGGACCAATCAATGTCGAGGGGCAGTACTTTCGGGCGCGGCAGAGTCGTAACGTATGCAAACAACGAGAAGAGGCCAATGCAATTATGGCGGAAGACATTAGTGTAGATGCTGCTAAAGCGCCAGTTTTATCAGAACTTGACGACATTCCTTCCTCAAAAGAAAAACAAAGAACAGCAGTGAGTTGTTTTCTTTTAAAAAAACAACAAAAGTCGGGTACTGACATGTCTACAGTCGCCATGGTTCGTGGCGTGATGTAGTTCTCTCTGGAGTTTACTCCTTCTGTAGGGCCGCAGCTCGGTAGCGGCTACGTCACATGTTTTGTTGCTCTGATTGGCCCGTAAAGATGTGACAGACAGAACTTTCATCCTATCACCCTCCGAGTTTTTTTCAAATCTTTGCCATTTCCCAAATGCTGTTTATGAGTGGTTTTCCAGATGGATGTGTGAAACAAATCCATCAGGTGTGCTAGGTTAGCACATGTGTAAACCTGCCTAGATCAGGCCGTCCTCACAAACTGAGTGAGCGCATGAGAAAGAGACTAGTGAGGGAGGCCACCAAGACACCTATGACTACTCTGAAAGAGACACAAGCATCAGCTGCTGACTCGGGGAAATTCAACAGCTGTTGCCTGGGTGCTTCACCAGTCAACGCTTTATGGAAGAGAGGCAAAGAGAAAGACACTGTTGAAGAAAACTCAGATTCAATCTGGACTAGAGTTCACCAAAAGACATGTGGGAGACTCCATGGTCAAGAGGAAGAAAGTTCTTTGGTTTGATGAAACCAAAATGGTGCTTTTTGGCCATCTGACAAGATGTCCAACCCTGCACATCACCACAAACACACCATCCCCACTATGAAAGCACGGTGGTGGCAGCATCATGCTGTGGGGATGCTTCTAAGCAGCTGTCCCTGGAAGGCTTGTAGAGGTAGAGGGTAAAATTAATGCAGCAAATAGAAGAGAACAGGAGAACTGCAGCTAGGGAAATGATTTATTTTCCAGCAAGAAAATGACCCGAAGCATACAGAGAAAGCGACACAGAAATGGTTTAAAGGCAGTTAAGATGGATGTTCTGGAGTGGTCACTTTAAAGGGGGTGAATATTTATGCTGTCACTAATTTTATCGTACATACTTTTTTCAGGTAAAAAAGCCAAATTATATTGACCATGGCTGGTTTATTAAATCAATAAAATTGTAAAACATCCAAGAGGGTAAATTCTTTTTATAGGCACTGTATTTTTATAGAGCAGATGCTACTAATAGGTCTTTAAAGTTTTGACAACCTCAGTGAAAATATGGATCAAAGCGTTGTGATTCCAGACAGTTTTACTCTGATCTTTGCAGAAACAACTATACAGGTGTGCATGGATTTAAAGGTGTATAGATTTCTGAGCATACTCTGATCTGCATCCTCAGACTGCAGCTTTTGTTTTATTTTTAATCATGCTCTCCACGCACACACGTGCTCCCACACTGAGCTGTTAGACTCATTAGTATTCTGTCGGGATGTATTGTCTTTCTCCGCTGACATTTACATTTAAATTGTTTATCTCTCCGTTTAATGTGTGCGCGTCTACATCTGTGTGTGTGCAGCCGGTAATGAACATGCCTCTACTGGTCCCTGAAGGCAGCCATTACTGACACACAGAGGATGATGTGGGAGGAGGAGAACCAGGAGGAAGGAGGAGAGTATTTGGAGCAGCTTTAGGATGCACAACGTTAAATTTTGAGGCGTTGAAGCTTTAAATAAGGCAAGCTTCATGCACGAGTAAGGAATTCCAGTCCAGCATTTATTATTCTGTCTTTTTCTGTGTCCCAGTGCTGAACAATGAAAAATCAACCGACAAGATGTTTGTGCAGTAATGAAACTTGCATAATTTCTGATTAGAATGCAATTTACTCAACTGAATAGTTATGTCAAATTACACTTAAGAATACCCCATAATCACAGCAAAACTAATGCACACAACATAATTTGCTTGTATCAGTACTGGGTGAAAACAATGATGTATATTTATGTAGTAAAAGTTTGAATTTGTATCATAATAAATTGTTCTTCATTGCAAAATATTTGTGCCCCATGTCTTGATTACTTTTTGTCTGGTAGTGGAGTTTCCTTACAAATATGTTGCAAATTTTGAACATTTTTTAAGTAAAATTTGCAGAGAAAATGTGTTTTTCCTCCCACTACTGTTATGTGAGTATTGGGAGTCAAAAGGTTAAGATGTTGGCGCCATTCATAAAAAAACCAAATCAAAACACTGCAAGAAAAAAAAAAGCAGTTTAACGCTGCGTTACATTCTGGTTGATAGCATACAGCTTGAAACTTGTGAAAAAAAACAAATGAGGATTTTATCTGCAGAAATGGAGAAATTTGAGCAACTATTTCTAAATATACTTGCTGTCAGAGTTCTCGCATCATCCTCAGATGTTAACTTATGTTCGTTATCCAGAGACGCCATTGCTTATGTGATAAATATGGTTCCACTGCAAAAGTCTGCTCTTCCCTTTATCAATGTTGTACGATGCAATGTTATGTTTTAATATTTTTTCAAAATTTTCAGCAGTTCTGTTAGTTTTTTATGCAAATGTTGAAAATCTGCATTAAAAACAAACATATAGAAACCTGTTAATGAAGTATTCTTGATTAAACATTTGTGAATTGAAATTAAGTTCAACACCAAAAGGGATAATCCACCAAGCACAAGGGAGTTGTGTTTGGTTGGTTGTTTCTTTCTTGTAACAGTGATTCTTGGCATTCAAACTTATACTGTTGGAAATATGCCACATTTGTAAGGATCATGCATTTGTGGGATGAGCAGCAGAGCTGAGTGTGTGAAAAATTTGCCAGATCTCTCTTTTCCAAACAGCTTCTTCTGCCATTGATTCTTGTTCGGTGAACTGGATGATTAAAGTCTGAAGAAACAAGTCATATAAACAGTTTAACAATACATAAACAAACAGGAGCCTCAGTAGCATGTGGAAGAATCATACACAGCCACAACAGTCTGGCTCCTCCTTCTCATGCTAATCACCGGCCTGGGCACACACTGCTGTGGGATGGCATCCTATTCTTCAACCAGAATTTGTGTGGCAGCGTCTCTTTCACTGGACATACAAGGCTTGTCATTATTGGAGGCAATCTCTATGTAGAGATGTCAAGCTCAGATTCTGCAACCAGCGACAACCCCATATCTCAACAATCCAGAACCGAAATCCATCCTCCAAGATGACAACGCCAGCCCCTGCAGAGCGGGGTTTATCAGAGACTACCTCCAGAATTTGGGAGTGGAGAGGATGGAATGGCCTGCCAGTAGTCCTAACCTAACCCTTTTGTATCGTGGTATCAGCTTTGGGTGTGCTTTATGTGCAAAAGTGACCAACACACAGATAACCTTTCAGAGTAGTCATAGGTGTCTTGGTGGCCTCTCTCACTAGTCTCTTTCTCTGTAGTTTTGCTGAAATATCATGAATATATTTTATAAATTCCAATCAGTTTCATGGATTGATGATTTGGGGTTAGAAGAAAGCTATGAGACTATCACTGGTTGTCTGAAAACCTCAGGAATAATGGAAGGTTTCTGGGACTTCATGAGTAGCCAGAAGCAAGTGATCAAGGACCTTTCAGCCAAGTCTTTGAAGACTTTGTGCATAGCCTTGGTTTATAGACCAACTAGCCATTTAAGATGTGAACTAGAACTCTTGCCTGGTAGTTTTATGCCTCTACAGGGTGTCCAAGAAGAGATGTTTTCTGCTTGAGTGTGATTGGTTAAAGTGTTAAAAGAAAGGGGCTGACCATTAGACCTAAGGATGTTTCCCTCTGACCTCCAAAATCTACTCAGTTCATCCGTGAGTCAGAACAGAAACTTGAGCAAAGTTTGAAGAAATCTGTCGAAGCATTCTTGAGGTATAATGTTCACAAGATGGACAGATGGACAAAAAGCCTGAGAACATAAATCATTTGGCCTAGGATGAAGGCATAAAATGTAACGTGCTGAGACGATATCTGTTGATAGACGTTTGTTAAAGCTAAAAAAGTCATAAGATGACCCTAGAAGGATCCATGATTGTGATACAGCTGATTCAGATCAGCTGATTCAGTTCAGATTCAGCCCTTCTCTCTCCACATGGACTAATTTCCTGCAAAGCAGAAAATTGTACTTGTTCTACAAACAGCTGACAGCTGTAGAGAGAGTTTCTGGGAGAAGAGTGTGTCAGAAATGTGTTTAAGGGTAAAGGCTGGGAGTAGTTCCTGCAGCTGATGCATTTAGGACTGAAAGCTCGGTATATTTGGCACCTGCTCTACTGACTGAGCTTACCTAGGCTCCCAGGACGCTCATACACAACAGGAGATGGTATTGCACTTTTCTAGGCATCTGATTTATCCATTCACACACTGATGGTGAAGGCTGATATGTAGCATGCCCATCAGTGTTAACGGATCTCATTTGCATGCAGAAGAAGGAGCAAAATGGGATCAGCCCTGTTTCAGACTGAGTGCATGTTGGCTCTGAATCAGCTGTGGAGCTGCTTGATTTTCATTTTAAAGGTATATATTTGAGCTTTTTATGCTTTCTTTTTTATTTTTATTTTCCTGAAAGATTTATTTTGGAGCATTTTTGTGCCCCTATTAGATAGAGGAGGACAGTGGACAGAGTCAGAAACAGGGTCAAGAGTGGGGGCGAGACATGCGGCAAAGGGCCCCAGGCCGAGCTTGAACCTGGGCCGCCTGTGTACATGGGGAGCGCCTTTAACCACTAGACCACCTGCTCCCCTTTATGCCTTTTTTAAAAGAGAAGTACAGTGGATAGAGTCAGAAACAGGGATGAATGAGGCAGGAGACACATGCAGGAAAAGAGCTGCAAGCTGGACTTGAACCAGGACCAACTGGGTGCATTGGGGCTCTACCTAAAACAGTGGTACGGGGACCCATTATCAACTCCTCAAGGAGAATCGCAACCCAAATTGTTGATGTTTTTCATTAATCAGATTTATTTCAAACCGAATTGTCGAGCTTTGACCTCAGACAGATGAGACCAAACAAAGAAACTGGACAAAATAAGTATGTTTTTAGAGTTTCAAAGACAAATTAGCATCGTTTTTTTGTAGACACACATCTACGACCCACCAGAAAGTGCTTCGCAACCCATTTTTGGGTTCCGACCCACCAGTTGAGAACCACTGACCTTAAAGCAAGGCCATTGCCATCGGCCCGTCTTGAGAGGGTGCATTGACATGTTTTGGTGTGCATGTGAGTCAGGCATGACTGCGCACCGCAGCACAGTGGGTTTGGTCCGACCGAAGGCAACCGACTGCGCCCACTGGAAGTGTGTTTAGAGCGCTGTGCCGCGATGCGCAGCCCTGATCAGCAGGCAGAGATCAAGGGAGAACTGTGAGTTCACACAGCAGATGATTTTACCTTTTAGGGTTAATTTATCATCCTTTCTGGTATAAGTCCATGATGTGATTGCTTCTGCCACTGGGTGAGTACATTAGGAAGTTAAAAGGTTAATGTTTGCTTGAAGGATGTGTGGTTTTATGCAAAATTCTTTAGCTAAATGTCCTAAAAAGTTAACTTTATACTCTTCAATGGCGTCGTTGTAGCTCTGTGACCCAATGACCTCTCGGTGACCCTTTGCGCTCACTGCAGGATGGGACATAATGGGATATTGTGATGATTTGCCACTGGGAGTCTGTGCATTGTGTTATATTTTGAAAGAATCAGATATTCTACACTTGTGACATCCTTTTTTGGTACTTTCTGATTGACGGGTATTGACGCGGTTTTGCAGCGGTTTGCAGCGCTGAAAATAGACCTGCAAGGTATCTTGAACGAAGCTGAGCGAAGTGGCGCTCCAGGCACACGACGCTGTCGGTCGGGAGCACCGGCTGTGAAAATGCTCTGATAGACTAGAGAGGGAGTGTTGTGCTCCGCAGTACAATTCTAGGATGGATCGCGATCTGCACACGTCTCTGCCAAAATAGACAGGAAAAGATAAATAGAGAGACATATCACTGGTGTCAGGCCATAACCATCTATCTCCAAAATAACCACCTTTCAGGGTAGGGGGGCAAACACTGTATTTTAAAACAATTTGACAGTGAATGGTCATTGTCAGCATCTTTTTATTGGTTCAAAATTTGCAATTTGTGATTCTGGCAGGTCCAGCAGCAGTCACACAGCCATCATGCACCCAGCTTTTTTTACCCAAGGACACTCCATCAGTCTCAGCTGCAGGATCTTGGAAACCCCTGACCTTTCCAAAACTACCACTTATCAACTGTTGTCTAACACAAAACCTCATTCTTGTGAAGAATCTTCAAAGAGATCAGGTTAGGAGAGGAAGAAAGTGTACTGTAAGTTCACATTAGCTACTTCCTGTTTTATGTTTCCTGATCTTTTCTTTGGAAACCCCATGCAGAAAAACCGCTGCATCCGTTTCTCCGAAACTGGAGTTACTCTCACTACAGATGAACCGATTATAAAATTATGGTCTGATGCTGATACCAGTGTGATTCGTCATTGCTTTTTTTGGTGTCACACTCCAATTTACAGACTTTTTTCTGTCATTTTGATCACAAAACAGACCAATCTGTATAACAGGTCACATCTTTTGCCCCATTATAAATCTGCCCTCTAAATAAGTGTGCTGGATGCCAACTTACAACAGATGAACATCTAATACTGACATTGGCTCATGCCCATATTGTTTGCCTCGTCTAGTGTTTGTGGAAGGGGCCGATACCGATGTTAAATTGATGCATCTGTGCATCCCCATTCATACACCACAATACATCAGCCATACTACAGGAACAATGCATGATGGGAAGTTTGATAAACTTTTGTGTTTCTACAAATTACTATAAGAATGTGTCTTTAACAGCAATGCTCAAGTGTTTTGTTACATGTCCTTGCAGAATAATCAGTGCATTTCACTGCTTAACTGTAAAATGAGCTTGTGACAAATATTGCAAATGCAGGCACGAGTCTGTGTGAGTCATTTTCTCTACAATAACACAAAATATAGAAAGGAAACCACCTCAAATGTTCAAATATTCATCTTTTAGAATGCTGAGAGGAAGTAGGAACTGAACATTTTCTGCCAGTTTGTCAGAAACTTTCTCATCTCCACCGTAGGAATAAAAGTCTGCTCATATAATCAGACAAACCAGAGATTTAGACATGGTTTGAATGCAGGATTAATTAATCTGAGCAAAATTAAAATAGCAGACAGAATTTGTATTGGATATATGATGAAGAGTGCCTCATGAAATAATATTTGGATGTGTGCACGTGTGAGCAGGGCTGCTGATTGGTTGGCACTCTCCATCTGGCTGCTTTTGTCTATAGGCATGCTGCCCCGCACAACAATTATGCTCCCATGCATTAAGATTGTGTGTGAGTAAGAAGAAGTGAGGGGGAGGGCTTAAGGAGTGGAGGGAATCCAGATGTTGGGTTTATTCTCATTCTAGCCCATCCCATTTATTTTAATCCATCTCCCTCCCCCACAGCATCGTACAGCATGCCATCTGCACACACACAGCCTCGAGCTCAGCCAGGTGGCTGGGTGGCCTCAAATGTGTCCTGGTGCACCTCTGGCTCCGTGCTGATTGGAGTGAAAGAAGCTCGTATGAAATTAAGCAGAGCTGCTGTTAAAGTGGGTCACTGTCTGTGTGTGAGAGAGAAAGAGGGGATTTCAGTGCTGGAGTTTGTTGTTTTCAGCTGTGCAGTCTTATGAAAATTTGATGTAGAATATTGTACATGTGGCAAGCTGTCGGTGCTGTGGGAGGATTTTACAGAGAAATGCTATTTTAGAGGATTTTCTTCTACTAAAAGTCTTGCTGTGAATTTAGACTTTTATAAAAACAGAATGTTGTCAATGTGGTTGCAAACTAGAGAATGTAATTTCCGAAGAAACTGCTCTGTGAATGCTGCAGGGAAATATACAACCTTTAAAACGTGGTGAATATGTTATTGAAAGGCTGATGAGAAACTGCTAATGCTGCATCTGAAAATTAAAAAAATAAGCATGAATGATGTGGAATATTGTGTGGAAAAAAATTAATAAGATCATCAATGACACAAATTCATTATTAGGCTGACGCTTTACTACTAATGCTGCATGTTGAATGTGGACTTGTATCAAAACGGTTTTACTAGCTCCTCTCTAACAGTTGCCATTGGAAACTGATATTCACCTGCTGGGTGACTCTTCATAATTGCTATCATCAAACAGATTACACCATGAGCATCACAAGGCTTTGACAAAACGTTCGTGTTAATATTTTGTGAGATATATGGCCAGGGCAAAGGTGTAACAGAAGTCTTCTCCTCTGCTGCCCCCCAGAAATACAGCACCCATCAAACGTATTCAACCCCTTGGATGTTTTACTCTTTTAGTAGTTTTATTGATCAATCATGCTCGGTCAAATTTGGCTTTTTTGACAAAAAATTACAAAAAAAATCTCTTTAATGTCGAAGTGAAAACAGATTTCTACAAAGCAATGCTAATTAAATAAAAATATGAAATGTGAAATCAGTGACTGCATTCCTGTGCAGCTTATGCTGTATACTTTGGGTCATTGTCTTGCTGGAAAATAAGATTGTCCTCCAGTATTTTACTATATCTTGGTGCTTTCATTTGACCCTCTAGAAGCTTTTCGGGGCTTGCTGTGAAGAAGCATCCCCACAGCATGATGCTGCCACCACTGTGCTTCACAGTAGCGATGGTCTGTTTGGTGTCTTGTCTGATAGCCAAAAAGTGGGGATGCAGGATATTATTACATCCAATATTTTGGCTGGAATATCAGCATATATTGGCTGTCAAATTTGGCCATATATGCTAATAAATCAGAGTTTTAGCCTGGACCACCCAGTGTTAATTTCGTTGACTAAAACTACGACTAAAAATGTTTATCGACAGCCTTTTTTTCCCAAGAAAAAAACTAGACTAAAACTAACCAAAACTACATCTTTGATGACTAAAACTGACAAAAACTAAGTTTTTTTTGTTGACATCTATTTCTTTAAGAACAAAAGTTAGTTTCTTTTCACATCCTAAAACCTTGAATTGTGTTCAAAAGACTAGATTTTTATTTATGTTAAACATAATTAAATATCTGTATTGGCTAAAATAATTCTGTAAATATCAGCATATCAGATATCAGCACACCTACTAAAAAGCATCATTTTGGTCTCATCACACAGAAGAATTTTATTCTCCCTAACCATGGAATCTCCCACATGTATTTTGGTGGATTATAGTCCGGATTGAATCTGAGTTTCTTCAACAGTGTCTTTCTCTTTGCCTCTCTCCTGTAAAGGTCTGACTGGTGAAGCACCCGGCCAACAGTTGTTTTCTGCAGAGTCTCTCTCATCTCAGCTGCTGAAGCTTGGAATTTCTTCATAGTAGTCATAGGTGGCTTGGTGGCCTCTCTCTCTAGACTCCTTCTAGCACACTCACTCAGTTTGTGATCTAGGCCATATTCTTTCCATTTCTTGATGATTTAGCTGAACTCCGGGATGTTGAGTCCCTTGGAAATGTTTTTCTATCCATCCCCTGACTAATGTATATACTTTTCAATGACCTTTTCTTTTAGTTGCTTGGAGTGTTCTTTTGTCTTCATTTTGTAATGGTAGTCAGGAATACTAGTAAACTGGTGACTGGATCTTCCAGATACAGGTGCCTTATCCTATAATAACTTGAGACACTTTCAATGTACTCAGATGATCCCACTTTCACTGATTAAGAGACTACAAGCACCAGGTAGCTGGGCCTCTGTTGAATTAGGTCATTCACTTTAAATGGGGGATATTTATTCTGTCACTTATTTTACATTACATATTTTTGTTAAATTGACATTAATTTGTAGAAATCTGTTTTTATGTTGACAGTAAAGAGTGTCTGCAAATATTACAATAGATTAAATTAAGTAGTTGGAGTTTTTTCTCTGACAGTTTGCTGTCTGCTGCCCGAACAGTAAATTCTATTGCTTTGTTTACCTGTTGTATGCAAGCTGGATTAGATGACCTACATTTTGGTGCTTTTTTAGGTATGTGGTGCTATATTTGTGGTTGTAATTGCGATTTTTTTGTGAAGGTTATTGTGTTATTCACAAGAGCCTCCTCACTCTAAGGATTCTGTGCCCAGCTTCAGTGTCTGAACATTACATGCCATTGAGATGAATGGAAAATGCTTTGAAGGGATGAAAAAGTCAGCTTATAAAGGTTGCTGTAAAAAAATGCTGAATGATATGAAAAAGCAGAATCACACTGAAATAGCTTAGTGTCATAGAAATATATTAAAGGTTGAATGGAGTTTCTAAGTGGATGTATGAATGGGTTTTAAGTGTTTAAATGTGGCCCAACCTTTGTGAAACGTGCTCAATATCTTGGAAAATTTGGTTGATTTGAATAAGAAAATTAATCCCGGTGTTGTCCTCATTGAGCTAAATATTTCTAATGTTTGAATGGTTTGAATTGGCTAATTCTGTAGAAGAAGGGAGCATATGTAACATATCAGCAGATATTAACTTAGAAAGTGAATTATTGGTATCAGTAGAAATGAACATTTCTGCCATTTTTACAACAGATATTTGTGCCACAAAAATCTGCCGATACCAGCGGTAAATATTGGCTGTACAAACAAATAAGTTGGAGTTTAAGGCTGGACCAAGAGACCTAACATCAGCTTAGGTCTTTTTTTTCATTCATCGTAATTCCACACACTTAAAGTGTGTTTTAAGGACTGAAATTTTTTAATGTGTTCATCCTCAAACTTTAAATTGTATGTTATAAGCGCTGAAGTTTTAGGTTTAAACTATATTTTATCTGATAACAATATTGAGACCAATGCATAAAGTTAACTTGTAAATATCAGCATATTAGATATTGGCAAAAATACAATATCATGCATCTCTAGTTTGAAAGTTTATTTGGTTTGAGGAGCCTGGATAAACAGATCTGTGTGGAGATGAGATTTGCTTTCTAGTCTTGTTGTCTCTTCTTTGAAATACTGTGAACGGTAACAAAAGGCATAATGAGATATAAAACCAAACAAGTATGGTGACAACAGTTTTGACAAGCTCAGATGCTGCTATTTTGATCGGCTTTAAATGCCTTTTTCTCTTTGTATCTTCGCCATGTTTCTAATGTTGTTTTCTGTGTGTGTGTCTCATTCAGCTAAACATGATGTGAACGGAAACCAGACTGTTCCACCGTTTCCTGAAGGGACAGAAATGGTCATGTTCGGTAAGTGTTTAGGATTTAAAGAAAAGAAAATAAACAGGAGCTGACGACTGTTTTGTTTGACTATCACATTTTTTATAAAGTTTGTTTTTTGGAGGGTGGGGTGTTTTTTGCCTTTATTTAGACGGGACAGCTGAAGATAGACAGGAAATATGGGCAGAGAGATTAGGGGAAGACATGCACCAAGCAGTGCCAAGATCAGGAATCAATCCCATGGCCGATGCATGGAGGAGTCTAGCCTCGGCAAATGACTAAACTTCATGTTTCCCAAAGTTTGAATTTGCATAATGCACATTATGTTTCAAAACCAGGGATCCACAATAGTAACCTGACACACCAGACAGACTGCATATATTTTTACATTAGTAAGGGCAGGACTTTTCAAAAAATTCTCAGAGAGTGACTGGAGGATTGCAGACCAACAAGACAAAACGATGTAAAATTGATGACAAGGCCAGTCAGGAGATGTGCAGAAATGTCTTCTCTGCCAAAACAAGCTTTCAGTGTGGCTCTTTACTTTTAATAAGAAATGGGACCCCCTTGAAAACGAGATGCTGATTCTCAAGGGCCTATCCTAAATAAACTGAAATTGAAATTGAATTGGTCCCATTTGGATTAAACTGCCGGTTTCCTACAGCTACATCCAAGCTAATAGCCACTGCAGCAGCAGCCATTGGATACACTGTCTAACTCACCTGTAACTATCGCAAACCTGTACTGAAGCAGACTGGAAGAGAAGAGCAAAACATCTTTTTAGTCATGAAAGGCTTTCAGTGTTGTTCCTAACCCTCATTTTAATAAAGAACTGTGGCCCAGTTCTGAAAAAACTGCTACGGTGGCTAAGTTTGAGCTAATCACTCCACTATCAGCCATACAACCACAACCACACATAACAACTAACCCTTTCCTCTGTAACTCTCACAAAGTCATGCTGAAGCAAGTGCAGAAGAGTGAAAACATCTTTCTTATCATGAAAAGCTATTAGTGTTTTTTTTTTATCCATTATTTAATGCAGAAACGTGGTTAAGTTCTGGTAAAAATGATGCTACACTACAGCTACATCCGAGCTTATCACCACACTGGAGGCAGCCATTGCAAACAGCTTTGAGCCTGTTTAACCAGGCTGTAAACCAGTTTATTTCTAGTGTAAAAACCGGCTTTTTAACAGGTGTTCAGACGGGACTTCCGGTGTTCCTGGAGCCAGCCTCAAGTGGACACTTGCTGTATTTCAATTTTTTGCACTCCCGCATTGGCTTCTTTTTCCAGGATTAGAGGTTGCCGCTTCATTTTAACATGCATAATATTAGACTAAACCTGTGGCACTCTCAATGATGCTGAAAAATCTCTGCAGGGCAGTCACACAACAGCTGAGCAAGTAACTTACAGTGGCAGACTGATCTAAAATAGAATACAATAGCCATATATACTAATGGGCCTTTGGAAGGTACTAAATTATATTGCCCACCAGTACCAGTAATTTTGCATACATGGACCCTTGTCACTATCCATCCATCCATTTTCTGTACCGCTTATCCCACTGGGGTTCACAGAGGGCTAGAGAATGTCCCAGCTGCCATTGGGTGAGAGGTGGGGTACGCCCTCGGCTAGTCACCAGTTCATCACAGGGCACCCTCGTCACTATTTTACACAAAACTGAATGTATCATAATTTTATATTTTCTTACACACAGCTAAGTCATAGCTAGACCTTATTGGCTATAATTATGAGGTTTAGCAAATTTAACCAATCTAAAGGTGACATTTCATACCACTTTTCCACCTTTTAACAGCCCTCTGGTTTAAATGAATCATTTCCCCTCTTGGGCCACTTTACTCTCCAGCTGCTTCTAAGCTCGTTACGCTGAGAGAAACAGTGGCTGACCTTTGCAAAAGTTTAGCTTGGAAGCCGTGGGTGGAAATACCAAATGAGGGGCGAGTATTATTGTAATAACTTTCATTATTATCACAAGGAAAGCAGATTGTGAACAGACCATCAGATTTCATGTTTTCAGACATAAGCGCACAAGGAATGGGTTGGCTTAATTCTCTTTTTGTGGGTTGGAAAATACTCCTGAGATCCAAATGTCTGTCCATAGATATGTCATAATATGTCAGCTTTAAATCATAATGGGTTTAATTCTAAAATCAAGTCTAGCATGATAACTGAATCTGAGTCAAACTTATTTTATTTGCATCTTCCACTGGCCTTCATGTAAATACTTTGTCTTTAAAAGACAGAAAAGTCTTGATTTGAGTTTTTCTGGTCTGTCATCAGGCACACCTGGCCAATCAGCATCGTTTGAGGGAAACAAGGTAGTAGATACCGCCGAGGGTTAGTTGTACTGGAAGCCAATAGCAGTGGCTGCAGCTAGTGCAGCGATCAGCTTGGATGTAGGTATAGTCTTGCAGCATTTTTTTAGATGTTTTTACATCTAATGTTTTTCTAAATGTTTTACGTCTTCTAACTATCCCTGGTAAGTGTTTACAATAGTTACATGTGGGTTTAGGTGTACCATAAGCCAGTTTGTTGAATGGCTGTCACCAGGGTAGCAATTGGCTCCAAAGTAGATACAGTATAGCAGCAATATGTCAGAGCTAGGCCACATTTCTTTTTCTAAACAAGAGCCAAGGGCCATATCAATGCAATGGATATACAGGAAACAGTCACCTTACATGCCGGGTTACCAAATGTTTACTCTTTTCATCATTAATGTTGCTAATGTACTAGTTTTTTCTGTTCTGGCCTAACAACCTAGAACTTTAAGAAATCCACCCTGAACTTGCAAATGCCAATATTTTAATTTAAAAGCAGAGACTGTTTTAGCAAAATGAGAGGAAAAAACCACAACAACAATTAACAGATTGGTTGAAAATAGCTGCAAATTACTGTTGCGTTCTTCAGTTTGTGTATTGAATAACAAGTCTATCAAATGGATTGTCATTTTTGCTTCTTTCCTTGCAGGTATGGGCTGTTTCTGGGGAGCAGAGAGGAAGTTTTGGAGACAGAAGGGGGTTTATTCCACTCAAGTGGGCTATGCAGGCGGATACACAGCAAACCCCACCTACAGGGAAGTCTGCACAGGTAGCTTTTGCATACTTACACACACTGACACACACTTATACAGCCACACATGGTGTAGTGGGCAGCGTGTTGTCTTCTGAGAGTTAATAGATTGTGGAAAACAGGACTCCCATAAACAGAAGAGTGAGTAATTTCCCTTAGGTCCCATTATACCAGGGCATGGATAAGGGTGCTATTGATGCCTGACCGCTCCAAACAGACTGTGGTGTGTGTGTTTGTGTGTTTCTTTGTGATGTGTGTCCAGACCTCCTGCTGATTCCTCCATCCAGCCAATACAGAGTGAATGCATCATTATACCTGCATGACCACCTGTCTCTACTTCTCTCTAACTTAATTTACTGCTTATAAAATCATCAATAACTGTCAGTCTTAAAAGATGGTTTGATTAATTTGAATTTATTTATCTGTTTTCCTTTATGTAGAAATATAGGCAAGGAATATAGTAAGAATTCATAGCTTTTAGTCATGTGACTAACGTAGAGGTTTAGATGGGAAAAATAGTAGAGGACTTTGGCAGTTAGCATTGAACACTGTGTTGACCCTCAACACCAGGTGTTTTATTCTCCATCGCCTTAAAATGACACATTTTTACACCTGACAACCACTTAAACCAACCAAACCAAAATAAGGCAATCTTTTTTCCCAGAGCTGTTCAGCTTCACCACTTTTTGTTGCTTTGGACCCTTAAACAGCCCCAAGGACATAATTTAAATCACTAAAATCAGAAGCGTCCAAGCCAAAACTCAGTTTTAGTGATGTGATACACCTGATTAAAAGTGATGGGTGTTTTTAGTAAATATTTTATCTGTGCAGCTACTACAATCTCAAACTCTGCTAGATAAATGTCACACATTTCAATCTTTAAAAGATTAAACAAGACAGCTCTGCAGATTCATTGTTGGTAAAATATTTATGCTGGGATCATTGGGGTTTGAAATGTGCTGATTGAATAAGCATGTTTTGCCTTTTCTTTTTCCTGTGTGACTGAATTTAAGAACACTCCCACATTCATCCTTAGTTTATCTCATCTGGGGGTCAGTTGTTATTTTTTTTTATCAGGGCATTCTTCCTCTACAATCAGTGTTGTACTCTCCCCTGTTAATAGAAGGAAAAGTACAAAACAATAATTGTGGTGTTTGCTTACAGAACATCTGGTGTATGAATAACATTTTAACACTGCACTGATTCAATATCTTAAACAGGAAAGAACACAATGAAAACGGAAAATACTAATAAAATACTGTCTTTTAGTGAGGGATTGGTAAGAAATTTTATGTGACTGGATAAATTCAAGTATCCTTACCAGTAAAAAACTAAGTGACAGGCAAATTTGTGACAACTTACTTTGGATTATATTTGTAAATACTCCTTTGCTTGTTGCAGGTTATGTTTTCCTTCTATTACATATTCAAATAAAGTTTTAATTCAAGCCAATTAAACACTAAAGTTTGTTCCACATCAAGCTGAATGAATGGAGGGGCACTCCGGCTTTGTATGTAGACCTCTACGTAGGGTTTAGGAGGAAAAGGAGCTGGACCAAAATGCAATGCATGTAGCAGGTAGCAAACAGCTAGCCACATTTGGCAAGTTCACTGTAAAGTCATGTTTGACTGTGCAGGATTTGAGGTTTAGACAGTAAAGACACTGGCATGTGGCAAATGAATCTGTTTGTGCACTAGGAGTGTAAATCACCAGTTTCATCCCGATATGATTTGATATCGATATTTTAGATGACGATATGATATTTTCAGATATCACAAAATCTGATTCGATTAGATAAAGGGGCCAAGTTGAGGATTTGTCCTGTGGCAGGACAAATTTTTATGGGCACAGCCCACATCCTCAGCTCTGCTGCTCATTCCACAAATGCATGTTCCTTACAAATGTGGCTCCATTTAAAAGGCAAATAGACAGGATTTCTGACGGTATAAGATTTATTGCCAAGAAGCATTGTTACAGCATAGAAATAATCTCCCAAACACAAATGTCCTTACTTTTGGGCTAGTTTTAGTTTTCTTGTCAGATTTAAAAGTGCAAAATGAGTCGCCTGGGATCAACCCTGTTTCTAACAACACCCAGTCCCTGATGGCATCAAATGATTAAGAAACTGCCTGAGCATTTATTCAATCTTCAGTTTTCCTTTGCCTTTGGTAGGACTGATCTTCTCTGATGATGTTATGTGCATACCCATCATGCTCTGTGAATTATGGATGCTATCAGGGTGCTGAAGACACAACAGGCATCTTTAAAAATCTCCAATGAGGATGAAGTCTTTACTGGAATTAAAAAGACCCTGGACATCAGATAGTCCTGAAACAGGATCTGATGATGAAATTTTGATGAAATTCAGTGATTTAAGGAGACTTACTTGACTTTGAGAATCATCCGCTCTCTGTGCTCTCAGTGCATCATGGGATCAATTGTCTTTATGGCCTATTTTTCATGTTTAAATAGTAAAATCATGTAAATATAACACAACAGTGCAGTTAACTGTACATTATATGAGCAGCAGCTTCATTCTGACCACTACTTTATTTCCCATCTTGTCCAAGAAGAATTTATTCCTGCGAGATTAGCCCAGTGAGGCATTAATTTAATATCGACCGCTGCTTTGTCTCTGTTCTCCAATATCTACGGTAAGAATCCATAACTCCTGATATTAAAAAAGTAATAAGGCACAAAGAGAGAGAGATAGGAGTGGAGGTAGAATGAGAGATGGGAGGAAGATGAGGTGCAGCGTAATGGGTCACACTCATTACCACCACCAGCTGCTATCTCTCAGTCTGAACCAAGGATCGTTTGTTATGCTTGAACGTTATTATCAGCTTTGGACTAATAGGGGCTTTTCAAGGACAATACCTCTATTTCACCCTCATGCTGTAAATTTTATAAATTTGAGAAACTTTCTTACACATTTGTTTGTGTCCGTTGGTAATTCAACTAATCAAAACTAAACTCAGAGTAACAGAAACATTTGTGAATAAGTCTGGTAGCTCCTGGCTAGACTTTCCCCTCGGGTAAGCATAGATAAGAGTCAGGTATGGAGCTATTATTGTTGCACAAGTATTTGCAAATGCGTACAAAGATCTGTGCACAAATCCACAAATGTGTGCACAAATCCACAAATGCATGCACAGATCTGCAAATGTGTGCACAAATCCACAAATGTGTGGACAGATCTGCAAATCCGTGTAAAGATTTGCAAATGTGTGCAAAGTTTTGCAAATTTGTACCAAGATCCTCAAATGTGTGCACTAATCTGCAAATATGTAGACCAATTTGTATTTGTAGACTTAGTTCATTTTGGTTAAGAATCTGCCTCTCAATTGGCTGTCATACACACGTGACTTTTGCAACACTTGTACCGCGCACAATTTGTACTTAGATCCGTAAGTGTGTACTTAGATCTGTAAGCGTATTGGTCGGTGCCATTGGGCTCTGTACAAAAGCGACAATCTCCCCTCCCCTGTTATTTATATAAATATAAATGTTACAGACCATTCCATCAATCTTATTGCTAACATCACCCAGCTCATACAGTGTCATAATGGGGATTTCTGTTAAATACAACACAATGAACCCCTGTCTTGTAGAAATGGCAATTCAATCACTGCTGTGATACCATTTTGGAGATAGGGAAGTCATTATTTTATTCACTCTTTCAATTCACTCTGAAAATATGAATAATAACAATAGCAATATAATATGATAACATTTATCCTTCCACACTGACGTTATTTAGAGATGCTACTAAGTCTTAACTGCTCCCTCAGGCCTATGTGATGAGAAAGGCAGCCTTGCCTGTGAGCCTGCGCTGAGGGCAACAGACCAAGCCTTTACGCTTACAGATCTAAGTACACGCTTATGGATCTGAGTACAAATCATGCGCGGTACAAGTGTTGCAAAAGTCATGTGTGTATGACAGCCAATTGAGAGGCAGATTCTGAACCAAAATGAACTAAGTCTACAAATACAAATTGGTCTACATATTTGCAGATTAGTGCACACATTTGAGGATCTTGGTACAAATTTGCAAAACTTTGCACACATTTGTGGATTTGTGCACGCATTTGCAGATCTGTGCACACATTTGTGGATTTGTGCACACATTTGCAGATCTGTGCATGCATTTGTGGATTTGTGCACACATTTGTGGATTTGTGCACAGATCTTTGTAGGCATTTGCAAATACTTTTGCAACAATAATAGCTCCATATCAGGCAGTTCATAATCATGACCTTGAAAAAGCACTAGAAATATCTTTAACTTTAGGTCCACATATTTGCTTCATTAATAGCTTCTCTGCAGGTGAAACAACCTGCAACTTTAGAAATGATGCAAAAATGCAACAAAAAAACAAAAAACAAGTAAGAAATTTTTTTTGTGTGTTATTGATATTGTATAATTATCTTATAATATATCCAAGTTTACACATTAGGCTGAAGTGAAGGTGAAGATTCATTTAGTTTCAGTTGTCTACAGTTTTGTCCATTGTCTTGATTTTCCTTTTGGATAAATAATGCAGGTGCCTACCTACAATCAACCTACCTACTAAACTCCTAACCAAGCTACCTACCTACATGCCTAATAACTGACCCATCTTCCAATTTATGGCCCCACCTTCCTATCTACCTATCAACTGACTTTCCTACCTACTCATAAACCTGTTTATTGCCCTATCTACCTACCTAGTGATCTACGTACCTACCTACAAACCATCCTACCTCCCAACCGTTCCACATACCAACAAACCCAACCCTCCTACAAAAAGACTGCCCTACCTAACAATCTATTGACCTTCTATCCAACTTATCAACCTACCTACAGTACCTTCTTATCAACCTACCTACCAACCTGCCTAACTCCCCACTGACTGAACTGCCTTTCTACCAACCTAGCTTCCTACCCATCTACTGACCTACCTTTCTACCAACCGACCTACATACCCGTCAACCCACTCATCTACTGACCTACCTTCTGACCATTCTGCCTACATCCTGACCTACTGACTAACCTACCCACCTAATTACCTTTCTGCAGACTTATCAACCTACTGTATATACCCATCTACAGACATACTTTTCTACGGACCAGTCTACAGACCTACCTACCTACCCATCTGCCAACCAACATTCTGTATCCAATCTGCCTATGTACCGACCTGCCTTCAGCCGACTGGACTGCCGACTGACCAACCTTGGGGTGACTGTGGCTCAGAAGGTAGAGTCGGTAGTCCCACAGTCAGGAGGTTGTGGGTTTGACATGTTGATGCGTCCTTGGGCAAGACACTTAACCCCAATTTGCCCCCACTGCTTCGTTGGTAGCCAGTAAATGGGCAGTGATAAGTGAAAGTGAGTGAATGGAAACATCAGATAAACTGTCATGCATGTATATTTTTGTATTTTTCAGGTCGGACAGGTCACACAGAAGTGGTGAGAGTTGTCTTCCATCCAGAGAAGATCAACTTTGCCAACCTGCTCAAAGTTTTCTGGGAAAGCCATGACCCGACTCAAGGTACAAACTCACAAAAAACCCCACTCCAATAGTGACATGTTTAATCATATTGCTGCGAGCTGCTCGTCAAGGATTCAGGGACTTCTTGCTGTATTGATCAGCAAGGCCACTTTCAACAGCTTTTCTCCCTCATAATTTAAAACTCATCCATTTAACCAAAGCATCAGTTACTGTTAAGTGAAGTGCTTTCCGAAGTGGGGCACACTGGAGGTACCATAGGTGGGCCAATAGGAATCATTCCCAGTAACTAAAATCATTTTTATTTTAAGTCTCAGGAGTAATAAAACACAGACATGCCACCTTTTTATTATTAATTTTATCGGATGTATATAGCCAGTGTCACGGTTTAACTAGTGTTGGATTAACTGGTGACATTTACTGCTCTCTTCTCGATTTTAAGTGCCTTTGGGACATTAATGCTGCTTGGGAAGAGTTTATAGGCCACAAAGTACATTTACAGAGATGAATATTAGAAAAGGAAATTTAAGTGTCTTTGCGGATGCCTCATAAAAACAAAATAAATGGCAGTCTGACTAATTGTACTTTATGACCCCACAAACACTTATCAGGTTATGTTAGAGCAGTGGTTCTCAGAGCAGTGGTTCTCGTACCCCCAGGGGTACGCGTACCCCTGGGGGTACGTGAAGGCACTCCAGGGGGTACTTGAGATTTTCAAATATATTCCGGCTATTTCAGAAAAATAGCGCCTTTTTATGCATGTCAGGAGCGACACGATGTTGCAAGTATATTATGTACATTCTAAAATCACATTCATGCTGCGAATGTCTTCGGTGTGTTTTCTCTGTCCTCTGATAAACAGTGATATTTATTGGAGCGGAAGATAAAAGGAGGTTTCTCCCTCTCTGTCCTTCACTCCATGCGTAACGCGGCACTTTTACGCACAGCCAGGGGCTCAGTGCCTTCTTGTTTCACTGTTTCATTCATTGACTTTCATTTATTTTATGTCAGATATGATCAATAAGAGTAATATGGGAGGGCACAGCTGAGGGTTGCTGTGAAAGGAGTTAACTCTCCCCACAGCGCACAGATTGGCTCACCTGTTTGTGTTCCACACTGGTCAGGGGAGTCATTTCAGAGCTCTGGTTGATCTGGTGCATTTATAAGTCGTACGTCTGAGGTAAGAGGAGACTGTGTTGGTAAATATTTCACTGGAATAAAGTCCTGTTAGTTTAGAAACAGCTCCAGCTGTGTGAGTCGTGCATTTGCGCTCATGTGGACATGTCTGGCTGCCTGCTGCCTGTCTCCCTCTCTACCAGGCTATGTGAGGCAAAAACACAAGCACTGACCACAGGCAGATGTGAGGAGAGGACAAATATCAGGTGGTGTTAGAGAGGAGGACGTTTTTGTTCCTCTGTCTGCCCTTAAAAATCAGCACCACCATGTGCGCGCGTCTGAGCGAAACTTTGAAAAGATATCCGCAGTAATTTCGCACTGCAAAATTAGGTGATGTGGCAGGTGTGGAAGTCTGCATTGACTCGCTACAGGTTCGAAAAGTAAATATTTAGTGTGAATAATTTCAACGAAAAATTTACGCCCACAGTGTAAGGGCCTTAAGTTTATGAAGAGGAGTTTATATTACGTAAATTAATTAAATTTAATGACCCTAAAACCTCCTGAGTCTCCCCCATGGCAGAATGGTTTGACCCACGCTGGAACATGCCTGTCAATCACTGTATTCACAATCTCTCCATTCATAAAAAGGTTCATTATTTATTTTTTTGTGAATAAATGCTGATCTATAACTAAGTTCATGATTTCAGTTTAAGAAGAGATCTTTATTATGATCTCAAAAAGGGGCACTAAGCTGTTCTTTTATAATTAGTTAATTTTTTTACAGGTTTTTAGTTCTTTCTAGTGCTCTGTTTTTATTTCCAAATTGTTCCAGAAAGACCACTGCAGCTGGGCAGAGTTTTGCACACTTCTGGGTTTAAATGGTTTAAAGCCTTTCCACTCACTGTTTTCACTACATTAATTTGAATTCCCACATTTAGTGATGAGATGCTTTGCCATGAATTTAGTCATGCATTTTTAACATTTAAAATGTTTGAAAAAACATTTGTAATTTAAAATTGTTTATCAGTTACAAAGATTGATAAATCAGACGGCAATCACAGCACTCTTTAACGTCTTTCTTTTTGGCCAAAAAGCTTTGCGCTGTTTAGGAGGTACTTGGCTGAAAAAATACTTCACAGGGGGTACATGACTGAAAAAAGTTTGAGAACCACTGTGTTAGAGTATCTGAAAGCCAAGCATATCCATAGAATTTCCCTGTTTTTGAAACAAAATGAATAAAAGGCAAATATTTGAGTCTCATGTTACGGTTCTACAAGTTTTTTATGGCCCCAGAAGAACTTCAGGTCTCAAATTGGGTAGTGGCACACTGAAGTAAGGGAAATAAGAGTTAAGTGAATACACCTAAGAAGTGACATCTTACTGAATATAGTCCTCAATTTAAAAAAAAAAAGACATAAGCAACAGAGGTGGGCAGAGAAAGAAGAAAGAAGTTGACAAAAACCATCAGGATTTTTACTTCTGCGATGATGAATCTCTGTTTAGAAATAGAAAAGAGTCTGGGTTTGACAGACTGACCGACACAAGTTGCCATCTCCAGAACCAAAACACTGGATTGGCTCGATGCTCAGAGCTCACCAAACATTGTGTTTGACAGGCTGACAAGCTGACATTGAAATGATGAAAGGATACATGATGAAATGATCAGCTCGCAGTCAAAAACAGCCTTCAGCTCTGCCAAGATGGGCGAGTTTTATTTTTGGAAATGCTGTCAGCTGTTGTATTCAGATCATCTGATGTTGCCTCTGCCAAGAAAAAATGAGGAAGAAGGCTGAAATCATGCGCTGAAATTCAGATTTTTTTTTTTGTTTGTGTACAGGGATGAGACAGGGGAACGACGTTGGGACGACGTACCGATCTGCCATCTACACCTACACAAAGCAGCAGTTTGAGGAAGCTGTAGCCTCTAAAGATCAATACCAGAAGGTACACAAGTCTGTTTTCATTCCCTGTCATTGTCAGTCATCTCCCTCTCATTAGATTTGTCTCCCCTCCTCCATTCTGTCTCCCTTTCTTTCACCTCTCCCCTCTGGACTCCATTTCCCAGCATGCCCTTCTTTTGTTCACCCTCCATTCTTCAAGTCACTCCCTAAAAATACAAACAGACTCTTTTCAGATGTCAACAAATGAATACAGAAATCTGAGAAATCTGTGTTCATGATACATTTGTCATATGTATTGCTTTTGAAGTCCACACACTCTCTCCCTCTGTTGAACTCTCCCGCTGAGACTTCTGCATCACTATCCCACCAACAGGGCTTGTTGCCGTGGAAACTGATGAGGAGGAGGTTACTCTATTGTACTCTTTCTTTTCTTTTCTGTTCTGGTGTCGTCTGCTCTTCATTCAGGTCCTTTTTTTCTCTCATTCTTTCCCTCGTTTATTCACTAAAACCTCTGTTATTTCAGCACCATTCGTCCCTTAAAGTCTCTTTGTTTTACTCCCATCACTGCTGAGGTTCAGCTTCTGTTTCAAACACGAGCTGGTCTGTCCTGGTTTTTGAGCTCCTAAATATATTTTCAACTATAGTTTCAGTTTTGCACAGAAATTTGGAGAATTAGGTTGTTATGATCACTCAAGTTCATCGTTGTGGGTGAGGGAAACCTGTCATAGGACAGATTTAGGCACATTTATACTCCCTTAACACATGTTAATAAATCAGTGCATTTAACATGATAATGAAAACAAATGTCACTGAACTTAACTTACTTTTTTTATTTTTCTAAATAAATCTGATTTGATGAAATCTACATTTATTCCCAGAACTGACACTATTAAATGATGGCACATCATTTAAACATTAAACACTCATCTGTGACAATAAATAATTGTTTAAATAGATATTCAATGAAAAAATCCTACACACATAAGTTTATTTTCATAATTTTACATTTTGCAGTCAAGATCAAATGCTGCATGGTTACATTAACAGAGCATATATATTATGTTCATTATGCATACATATTTTGTGCATGTTTTATGCAGATTCTAAGATTAAAAATGGGTCAGCATAGTCAAGAAAATATAGATGGTATTTGCTATTGTAGTATGCAAATAAAGCTTTCTTTACAATGCTATTGGTACTAACATTAACAGACACTATGCTAGTATTACACTAGGTTAAAGCTGCACCGTAAAGCTTCTTTTATTTGCAAAATTCTATAAAATATGTCAGCCCCAGCCTCAGCTCCAGCATCTTCTCCTCCAGCACCTTCTCAAATAACTGGCATTTTCCCCTCACTACATGCACACATTACATACATAATAAACCTGCAAGCTAGTAAGGATTCACTGAGAGCTCAATGGGCTGGAACATGCACAAGTGGGCAGACTCTTGTCAGATCAGGTAGAGTTCTGTCATAGTTTGTTTGTAAGTAAAACTTAATGTAAAACCAAAAACAGAGAAACTACAACCTCTTTTGACAAATATAAAAACTGAAAACAGCTTCAAATTTAAGACCATATTATCTTGAATTTAAGACGTTTCATTCTTTTTGAAAGCTTTAATTTTTGATAAATTGATATATCAACTTTAAACACTTTTAAGACCTTGCAGATCCCCTGATTAAAAAAGTTGCCCAAATTCAAATCATGTGTTTGGGTAAATTACTTGATAAAGTGCTTCGCTGATTCTGAAAAATGCAGTAAAATAAAATTTACAATTATAGGTAATAGGTACTTGTATAAAGGTAAAACAAAATTTGGGTACTTTTTATGTACTAGTGTTTCCAGGTATACTGAAATTTGGGTTTCCATGTATATCAAAATTTGGGTACTTTTCAGTACAAGTGTTTCCTGGTATACTCAAATTTGGGTAGTTTTTCAGTACTAATGGTTCCCAGTATACCAAAATTTGGGTACTTTTTCAGTACTTTTCATCAAAATGATACTGTATTTTAAATTCCTGTAGTTCTGTTCTTTTTCTTAGGGATGTAATTGTATGGGTATACCTGGGTGACAAGTCAACAGTTCAGTATCACAGTAAAAAAAAAAAAAAAATAGACTTGGGAAAAACGTGACATTGGCATTTATTTAACAACTGTTGCACTTTGAATATTTGAATATGGCAAAAAAGTGCTGTATATGCATTAGGCTTAAAAATATATGCTTATACTTCAGCTACAGTGTGTTTACTAACTTTCTTTAACCTTTGTTGTCCAACACAGAAAATAGCTGTAGGTCTTTGGATATATATGCATGGATACACGCTGAGATCTGCTGAGCCCTCATGCTGTTGTGGGGAAGTGGAATTATGAATGTGTCCATAAGAGTCTTTTGGTTTGTCTGGGTTGTGTTTCTTGCATCAAATCTTTTCAGAGTGATGATTTTCCAAGTGGTCCCTCACGTTACTCGTATTCCCCACCTAGTTTGCCCATCACCTTTTGTCCTTTATCATTTCTTGAAAAAACCAAAATGCCTCCACATGTCAGATTTAAAAGTCGCTGGATCCTCTGCAATCTAAAAACGTCAGTTGCTTGGGTCTTTGTATAGAGTCCCTCACCATTTGTAGCATCCACCATTTTCATACTGTTAGATAAGCCAGTGAGTGGAGCCCAAAGAATGATGGGTGTCACATGTCAACGACAACACCAAGGTGATTCTTTCGCTGTGTTTCCATGGTATTAATAATACTGTCACATCCCTACTACTTCTGGGTCCAATGTGGCTCTGGTGCCACAGACTAATTGAGAATTAAGCAAGCAGGGAGAATTAAAACGTTTTCAGTGGATCTCCACAAGATGGCAGTGTGAGCAAGGTAGGCAGGAGCAGTGTCAATAGTGAATGACAGCTCCAGCCATCCATTCAGTTTTACATATAGCTTAAGAGAGACAACAGCAGTGAGTTGTCCATCGTAATATCTCCGTGTCCTGCACAGGTAAACAGAACAAGCTACAGACCCACACGATAGTGAGCCAACAGACTTACTGAACCTCTTTGCAGTGTTGCAGCAGCAAACTCATCCATTTTATTAGTCAACGTCTCTGTCAGTAAGTTGTACCCAGCTAGTCGAGTATGCTGGCTAACGCGTATCCACGATTCCATCTAACTGGTCAAACATTGCATGCTGATGCATGGATCCTGAATAAAAAATATGTTTTGATTTCAATTTATTGGCACTCAGGTGTCATTTGTTATAAGTTTGTTGTTCATTTGTATGTCCTGATAATGACGAAAATATGGTTGATAGTCAGCTCTGACTAAAATGATATGGAAGTTTAAATTTCTGGTAGTGAAGATGATAAAGTCAGAGTGAGAGTCAGGAGGCACTAACAATAGCGAAGTATTATTTGGAATGATCTTGGGCCAGACTGGTGACTTGTTTAAAAGTCACATGTGTTGACATCCTGGTCTGACAGGAAGTTATGATCTTAAGCTTTATACAGCAGTCATACATGAACAAACAGGCAGTCTTCTCCCTCTTCTTACCAGTGTTTCAATCCTGTAGAGAGATTCAGCACATAGATGGACTCTCTTCATCCCAGCACCACATCTCTCTATCAATCTCTCTCTGTTTTGTTTCCTCTCTCAATTTTTTTCTCACCAGATTGTCTCCCCCACCCTCTCCCATCTGTGTGTGTGTTTGTGTGTGTGTGAGAGCAGTTGGCCTATAGCAAACACACTCCATGCCAAACCATCTGGGCCTTAAATCTGTCCTCCACAAAAATCGCTTTAGTTGCAAAACTAATGCACAAACACACATGCAAACACAACTCACATATATGCATACACTCCAATGATGTTTTGACTCGATTTTTTAATGTCCGCAAACATATATGAGGTTTTCATTACATTTTTGTGCCAAAAGACACATGCACATTTGAATAATTCAGTGTTTTTCTTTTCTCTGTTGAGCTTGGATGCATTATTTCTTCACTATATTCAGTTTGCTGCATTTGCACGTCGCCATCTTTAAAATATTTATGGCTTTATGTGCCTTAAATTCTTGGGTGGAGTCTTTTTCTTTCCTGTTGAAGGTCTGTTCTTTGTCTCTGTCCCTGCATCCATGATGGCAAGGCCTTGATAGGGCTGGAAAACACATAGTATTTTATATAAAACCCCAATAACAAAAAAGTTGGAGCATGGGGAAAAAGGGGAAAAAAATGCAATGATTTTCAAATTTCATAAACCCATATTTTATTCACAATAGAACATAAACAAAATATCAGATGTTGAAACTGTGACATTTTCACATTTCATGAAAAATATTAGCTCATTTTGAATTTGATGGCAGCAACAAATCTCAAAAAAGTTGGGACAGCACAACAACAGGCTGGAAAGTAAGAATCACTAATACAAAACAGCTGGAGGAGCATTTTTCAACTAATTAGGCTCATTGGCAACATGTCAGTAACATGCCTGTGTATAAAAGGAGCATTTTAGAGAGGAAGAGTCTCTCAGAAGTAAAGATGGGTAGAGAAAAACAGAGAAAATAAAAAATAAAATATGGGTTTATGAGATATGTAAATTCTTGCATTCCTTTTTTGATTTAAATGTTACACAGTGTCCCAGCTTTTTTGAATTGGGGTCGTATTACCATTCAAAACACCAGTCTGTCTTTTCAGGTCCATGTTACCCAGCCCTAGCTGCTAATGCTAACCACCTCCTCCTTTTCTAGCATTATAAAATGTGAAATAGCAAAGATGATCCATCAGGATGCTCCAATCAAAGTTAATCCGGCATGCCTTCTACTTTTCCGATGAACGCATTCGAAAAATGCAAACATAAAAGGATGAAGAAACAAGAGAGTAGAAAGTGCTGCACAGATGGAAAACTATTGAGATTTGAGGCCAGAAGAGGCGATAACAGAGAGACTGGTCTGGTTAATTTGACTGTCAGGGTGTTGACTGTGCTCGCTATGCCGCCTGGCTTGATTGCATTGTTCACACACAGTGATTGGGAATTCAGTGTGTGTTTGTGTGTGTTTCTGTTTGTGCGAGCTACAACAGCACTGCAGAAAATTACCTTGCAGGCGGCTGGCGGTTGTCTGCAGCATGAAAGGAGCCTCCCTTTTCTTCTCCCATCATTAGGGTGTGCACTGCGTCTAAAATGGCAGGTGGAAGTGCTGAGTGTGTGTTGCATGGTTGCTTTATGTAATAACGTGCTGGCTTAGTGGGTGCAAGCATGGGTGCTGGAGCAGTGTGTACTCATTGTTCTGGCATCTCTTCTCTCTTGAAACATTTTCATCCTTTATATCTCATCTTCTCGACACAGATCAGCTGCTTTGCTTCATTTTTCACTGCTTTTTTGTCTCTGGAATTCCTCCTTTAAACATGCCAGCTTCACCTTTTTCATTCCAAATTTTTCTACACCTCTCTGTCTTTGCATCTCGTGGGTGCTTATCAGTATTGTTCATGTTTGCCTGCTTTACCAGAGCAGTCAAGGTATTTGCATTTCAAATGAGAAATCTACTTCTCTGACATGCAAATGAATGGATGTGAATTATGCATTTATAGCAGGCTGCTAACATAGCAGCAGGACCAGCCCAAACAAATGCATGGAAACACAGACGGGAAATCAGAGGATGTTTCTGGACAAGGAGGATGCACAGTGAAGTCTATGGGTTAGGGATGGGACAGGATTTAAAGATATATATATTTCATAGCAACTTATAAAATATATATGTTAACACTCGCCTTGTATCTTGTGTTAAAAAATGATTTGTTATTTAATTAGTGCTTGGTTGTAACACCACCAGTAGATGGCTATAGCACATCTACATGTTATTTGCTAGCTGCCATTAAATATCAAGAAAAGAAGAAAGCAGTCGAGCCAGGTGACACTGCGGTAGTGTTACTAGACTGTAGAGGCACAACGAAACTTCTTTTCTGAAAGACCCTGTTAAGTAAAATCCAAAGTTTTTGTCTTAAGAGACGAGACATGTTGGAATATGGTTGCTGTAAATATGTGAAAATACTGAGAACTACATGTGACTGAATTCTGGATTTAGACCGTTAGAAAGTTTTTCACCTCTTTCCTGGCTGGGTTTAATTTGGGCGGGGCCAATATTTCAGCTTATGATGTCACGAGCCCACAGTGGGGAATGACCCCCCCACCCCCAAACACTACAATATAAAATCACAAAATCACAGAGCAGTTCATCTCAGTACAGTCTGTTGTGAGGTAAATTTAGCAAATCTCTCAGCCACAGTGGTCTATGGTCATTCAGACTTGAAATTTTTTTACATGAGAGGATCATATCTCTCCTGAGTGGGCGTGGCTTCAGCTCATTCAACTGACACGCCCACACCATCCTGGAGCAGATATTACTGCCTCATTTTTCATGATTTTGAAGCTTAATTTTATAAACTTAGAAATGTTTTATCTGAATGAAATTTGATTGAGGGGTTTATAACACAGTGACCTGTCATACAGTAAACCTAAATACAGATTTATTTGCACTTTACAGGGTCTTTAACTTAACAGCCAGTCAGCTTGCCCATGTTGGCTCCATATGGGTTATAGGTGAGCTCATGGCTGCCCATAGAAATGGCTGGGCCCCTGAAAAAACAAACAATTGGCCCTCCCTAACTGTGATTTACTGATACATCAATGTATGGTCTGGATCAGAACCATTGGTGCTAGCATCCTGGCTAACATTTCTTCATTTCGGAGCTGAAACGGGTGCTGAACTATTATTGAGTCCTGATGATGGAGTTATTTTCTCATGCTGCTTTTTAACCCCCCTTTTTAACCAAATTTCCCACCCATATTTGCCATTTCTTTTTGCTGCTTTTAACCCATTGTTGCCCATTTTTGCCACTTACAATCCATTTAACCACTTCTATTTGGCACTTTTGTTCCATTTTTGGGTTTTTTTTTTGCAATTTTTGTCACTTTTTTCAGATCTTTGCAACTGTTTTGCAACTTTACAGCCATTTTTGCCACTTTATGCACTTTTTTTGCAAATATTTTCCAATTTAACCCATTTGTTGCTGCATTCTGCTCATTTGGTACCACTTTTGTCAATTTTGGTGCTATTTGCCTGTGTTAGCCATTTTTTGCCCTTTCTTGTCTATTTGTGTCACTATTTTACCATCTTTTTGCTGCATCCTACTCATTTTATGACACTTGGCCAGTTTGACCAATTTATGCTGCTTTTCACCCATTTTTGCCACATTAACCACTTTTTTTGCTGTATTCTGCTTGTTTGCAGAATACTTTGCCACTTTGACCAGTTTGTGCCACTCTTCACCTATTTTTGCCGCTTAAACTTGGCATTTTTTTTTCCATTTTGTGATATTTTGCCCATTAAGGGACTTCTATTCGGCGTTATTGTCCCATTTTTTGCCTTTTTTGCAATTTTCCTGTTATTCTTTTGCCACTTTTTATCAGATCTTTGCAACTGTTTTGTCACCTAACTTCCATTTTTGCCATTTACTGCGCTTTTTTTTGCAGATTGTTGCTACTTTAACCCTTTTTTTTACTGCATTTTGCTCATTTGGTACTACTTTTACAAATTTATGTTGCTAGTCACCTATTTGTGCCACTCTTTTGCCGCGCTAACCCTTTTTTGCTGCATTGTGCTTGTTTGCAGAATGCTTTGCCACTTTGACCAGTTTGTGCTGCTTTCACCCGTTTTTGCCACTGCTTTGCCACTTTACGTCTTTGCCATGTTTTTTGCCCTTTCTGCCACATTTACCAATTTTGCTGCTTTTCAGCCATTTTTGCCCCTTTTGCCACTATTAACCCTTTATTGCTGTTTCATGCATCTCTGCCACTTATTTTTGCCAATTTTAATCAATATTTGCCACTTTCTTTTGCCATTTTTGGCCTGTTTTTGTCTTTTTCACACTTTATTTTTGTCCATTAAAGTTGTCTCAGTTTATTCTACTTTATTTTCTTGCATCCTGAAATTTGTACACAACATGGCTTGGATTTGAAGTCTGGCATTCCTTTCCTAAATATTTAGCTCAGTGTGCCCATTGATTGCTCATGTGGACTTCCAGTGGGATCAGCCTTGGGTTTGGATGGAGCCTACTGGTTTATTTCATCTGAGAACCATATAGGCCCCATCTCTACAGTAGAGACCCCAGGTAGATCCCACTTGAAGAGAGTGAGTCAGTGAACCGGATTTTTATTTCACATTTCATGTCTTATTAAATCAGAGCTACTGTATTGTAGTTGACTGAATTTAGTTTAGTATAAGTACAGTTACAATGAAGAAGGTTGAATTTTGAAAAACAGGCATTTAAAAATATTATTGCATTTTTTTGAAAGCCCTTTAAAAATTAGGGATCAAATCCTGAAACTCTGAACTGCTTATTGATCAGTGTTTGTTCACACAGTTTATGTAACAGTTGTAAAACAGCCCGTTTTTAGTTCACAAATGTTGGATAAACAATTGGAACGTCTGCTAATGCTCAAAATTGTTGAAGATTAAGACTAAATTCCTCTCTTTATGAGCTCTACATCTTAGTTTAGCTCTCTGGTCTTACTCTCCACTAAACTTGGAGACATCTTTAGATTGGCTCGTCTCTTTAGTATTTTCTATTTAAAAGCACCTCAGGCCCTCTGGGTTTGTTTTCTGACATCTACTTTAACGACTTCAGAATGCTGACGTCAATGAAGTTTAGATGGTTTTCAAACAATTACCCCTCACTAACTATTAGGTTCAGCAATGTGTGAAATTACCCAGCACCACTTTAAGTCTGAATGCTGTTTTTGGACTAAATATAAACTGCTATAGTGTTTCCCCAATGACTTCTTTCCACTCTATCTAAGAGTGCATTCAGTAACATTAAAACTGTCTGCAAAATGACGCCATCACACTCTTCACCATATCCACAACTGATCTAATACTGCTGCTTCGTCAGCTATAACATTAACATTACAACACTGTAATTTTCATAACAAGAACAAGAGGTCTGTACATGAGTGTATTGTCTGTAGATTGTATATAACATGGATGTAGTATCATTGACATCACCTATTGGTTTCTGAGACACAGTTCTGAAGCCAATTTATAGTAGTCACCATACTGGCTCCAGCTAACCTGGAATCTACAAACAGGCTGGAGGTGAGGCTGAGAAGGGCCTGAAACCTCCTGGAGAGCAGCTACAACTCTCCAGTTTGTCAATGTACTGAGCCACGCCCCTTATCATAAATAACTCTCAACCCTCTGAGACCGATAATATCGTATATGACTAGAATAGACACAGGTTTAAAAAATCAAATAACTTTTGAACCACATATTGTTGCCTCTTACCTTTTTTACACTTGAAGCCAGCTGTTGTGCAATTCCAGTGAGGCTATCTATGCCTTCAAATCCCTTATAGAAACTTTTCTAGCGAGCCTGGAACTGAGGTGACTTTCCAGGGTATTTAATGATTAAATCCACACCAGTTACTCCCATTTTGAGCATATTTTTTCTATCTTTTAATCCTTTTTGATTGTTTCTGCAGCTAGCTTTGAATGCTAACCACCATATTGTGTCCCACAGTGTTTTGTGACTGGCTGACAACCAATGGCAGGCTGTTCCAGCCTCAAGTCATGCTTTGTCAAACTGCACAGGTTTAACTTGGCAGAGCATGGAGGAGAAGGCCTAAGTAGCTTGTAATGGAGAGATAGAGAGAGGAGAGAGAGAGAGAGAGAGCCTGTGATGTGGCCCTCTGTGTTACTGCAGACAAAAAGTGATTAGAGAAATTGTTCAAAAACAGCTAATACAGAAAGCACAAGGGCTTTTTTTTTTAAATATCTGAATATTTAAATTTTTTTTGTCACAAAAAGATTTTTTTTTTCACTTTTATGGTGCCCAAGAGATCGGTGAACAAGTTTATGCAAAAAAAAGATTAAGTCATTTTAAAGTTACATTTTTTGTCTTTATAGTCCCATAAATTCTGAAAAAATCAAGTGATATTTCTGTAGTACACATATTCTTAAAACCCAGGTTGTCCTGGAAAAAAAAAGAGGTTTAGAGCTTGACCTTGCACTACAGGGTTGATGTTTTACAAGCTTTTTTACACAACAAGTCCGGGTGAGATGAATGGATAAAAATAGCTTGGGGCTTGAATATTTAACCTTAATAAGAAATAAATGGGTCACTTAATTCAATTCCCATATAAGCCATTCAGACCAAATTCAGTCTTTGAACCAGGCTGTGAACATGGTAATTCTGCTGTCAATATGAGCATTTTAGCATAGTTAATGGCACTTTCAGGGCTTTTGGAGCCAGTCTCTAGTGGACACTCAAGGAATTGCAACTTTGCAACTCTGCATTGGCTTAATTTTTCAACACCAGGGTTTACTGCTTGGCTTGTCCAACACCAGGAGCTTTCATTTGTTTTTCTTATAAATTAGACTTATTTTCCTCCATTAAGCTTTAAATGAGAGCAAAACTGACTGACAAAAAAGTTGAAGCTGAAATTCCAATAATTATCTGGAGAAATGTTGATAACAAACAAATGTCAGCATCTCCCTGCAGCATCAGTGATGTAAAATAAGTCCACCACAGCTCCTTAATGTCTCATCTCACTTTTAAAAACTCACAGAGAGCTCAGTGGAAAAGTCAAAACTCATCTGGTCCTTGTGTTATCAAACATTTACCATTCACTGTTCCCTTATTTTATTTTCAATCCATAACAGGTTATTTTTTCCACTGATTCAGTTCATGTCACAATCTTTGATCTACCCAGGTTCCTTGTTTTCCTTTAAAGTAAAAGCAGGTCTGTATCCACACAGGAAGTCAGTTACCTGGGGCCACAAATCTAATGGCGTGATCCCACATTGAACACAGCTTAGTCCTTTGTTGATAAATGTATCGTTGCTTTTTCTTTCAGGTCCTCACAGAGGAAGGTTACGGCCCGATTACTACAGAAATAGCTGAAGACCAGACGTTCTACTATGCTGAGGATTACCACCAACAGTACCTGAGTAAAAACCCTGACGGATACTGCGGATTAGGCGGAACAGGAGTGTCCTGTCCAATAGGAATCAAGTCTAAGGCATAGGCAGCCAATCACAGCCAAGAATCATCTCCTCTCAGTTCAGTAAGGACGAAAGATTGGCGTAATTTGAATTACGTTAACAGCAGACAGAGTGCAGCTTTGGGTTTATTGTATGAAAGTATTTAAAAGATCTTTATTCATTAATTTCACAAACCTAGCTGAGTTATTGCCTTGATGTTAAAGAAGGTAGATAACAACTATAAATCTACACATCTTAGTAGTAAAACAGTTAACTTGTCATAGCCAGAGCTCATGAAGATATTATGAGGCTACACTCCTTGATAAAGCACTACAATTTCAGGATAGATTTATGAAAGTGGGAGAAAACGCATGTCGGAGAGCTGTGTAGAACTACCAGGATATAAAGTAAACACAGAAATGAATAAATTTTCTTGCCTCCAACTAATTTTGCCTAGAAAGTTGTCAAATTTGGCAAGTTAGGGGCAACAATTTTACAGGTTTTTTTTTTTTTAGATTTGTTGTAGGTTTATTTTACTGAGATTTTTGCATTGCATCTGCAAAATAGAAACTATATTTTCAAAGCTCCTTTAGCTTTATTCTGATTAAGACAAGGTTGCTTTAAAGCTGGTGTGCTTGTTTGCCTTTTTTAGAATGCGGAAAAATAAAAACATCACAAAAATTAAAGCCTAAGTATTTAATTTCCTGCC
The DNA here is from genome assembly GCF_018320785.1 of Cheilinus undulatus. Taxonomy (NCBI): domain Eukaryota; kingdom Metazoa; phylum Chordata; class Actinopteri; order Labriformes; family Labridae; genus Cheilinus; species Cheilinus undulatus. Next base: position 41,594,351 of record NC_054878.1, on the reverse strand, counting down.
TTCCTCTGTGTCAATGCTTTGTTGTTTTAACAGAGAAAATAACTGCACATTATTGACATATTTCTGCTCATTATACTGGAATTTTACAACCTGCAAACCATCAGTCTAAAAGCATCAAGGAAAAAAATGTTTTGAACCGTTGGTGAAGATAGTGGATGGATGAAAACAGTCTTTTTGCCTGAACTTATGCTGAGCTTTATATTGCAAACAAAACTGCTTAATTAAAAAAAGAGGTTACTGGTAACCAGATCAATTTAAGCTAACATAGGTAGAGGGGTACATTTGATTGGGGTATTTTTGATTTCATAAGGCGATGTTAGACTGTTATGGACAGACAGCCTAACATCACCTTGTGAAAAAAATACCCCAATATATTATACCCCCTACCTAAGTGCACTTAAGTTGATCTGGTTACCAATCACCTCCTTTTTTAATCAGGGGACTCCATTTCTAATATGAAGCTAAGAAAGTTCAAGCAGGAAGACTATCTCATGTCCATTCACCTTTTCATTCATTATACTCACTCAGGGATCTCCCTTTTCCAGCTCTGTTTTCCTGCTCTGGTAGTCAGCTAGTATGGGTGTCTACTCACTTAAGCCCTGAGCCGATCCCGTTCTGCCACAGCCTTTCTCGATTCCAATCGTCCTGCTGCTGTCATATTTTAAAACCAGTTCTCCTCTTAAGCGTTGAAAGCTCAAGCAACTCTTGTAGTTTAGAGAACAACTTAACAACTCTAAGCTACAAGTGTTGCTTTAGATCTCTGTTCTCTACAAGACTTTCTTCACACTCCATGCACCTTGGAAGTTGGTGAAGTTGTGCCAGAGTTACCCACTCCTCTTAAGCGTCATCAGCCTGTGACCGCTGCAACCCTCCTCCACCCCAGCCACCTCCATTACATCTCATCGGTGTCCAGGTCTAGGTCTTCTGTGCCATCCTGCACCCCTCCGAGCCATCTCGTCAGTGTCTGGGTCAAGCTCGTCAGACGTCCGCTTTACATCTTAATCTACTCCTTCCATCACCAGTGACAAGACTCCATAAGGGGGGTATCTTAACCTGCTATCAGACTCAATACCCTTCAATGGAGTCTATATACCTAAGACATTTCACATTTCCATACATATTCAAATATGTAAAATAAACTATTGTTAACTCCTATTAAGTCTATCCTGATTGAACTAATGTTAGCTAGTGTTGATGGGTTTTATCGATGCTTAAGAGATGCTAAAGAAAGACATGTTCCTTGGAAGCCTGAAAACATGGCATAACCATTTTATTTTCTTTACAAGATGTGCCCACATTTTGCAAACACTGATCCAAGGATGACAGGCAGTGTTTTATAAATGTGTTATCTGTTCCCATATTGGTGAGAAAAATCAAATAAAGGACATCACTTGCTTTCTTTAAGAGAATTTACAATATTTTCATCTTATTTCCCATGCTAAGAAACAATCAAAAGCATGTATGAATTATTGACAGAGATTTTGCTTAATGCTTAAAGTTAATACTATTATTGCTATCATTCCAGTTATTTTCTTTAGCTTAGCAGAGAAGTAGATGAAAAGATCTATTTGGCTTTTCTAAAGTGTATCCGTGTGTTTGCCTTTACTCTTTTGTGCTGTGCTCTGTGTGTTGTGTTTCAGGGCAGGATTTTGCTTGACCTCTTTCCTCTGATCTTTGCCAGCAGTGATGTTCCAGCCTGTGACTCATCTGTCATCTCAGTTAATCGTACATCCTACATGTGTGTTTGTACAGCGTACGGTGTGTTAAGATGGTACAACATGCTGCAAACACACATACACACACTACCAGGAGGAGAGTGAGTTTGGTGCCAGGCCCTCCAAAACTTGGCAACATCACCCTGGAGTGAAAATAAATAAATAAACAAGCGAGGAAAGAGATCAGTCTCTTTGGAAATGGCAGAGCGCCATCTTGGATCTCTGCTTGGTTGGAACGCCTCCATGAATCAGACTGCAGGACCACAACTCAACCAGGGTTTGGAGAGCAAACTCGAACCACAAAAAAGGGCAAATTTTGTCTGTAAGACCTCGTTAAGGTGAAAAAGCCCCTGATTTAACACCAGCATATATTTTTGGTACCAACTGCATTTCATCTATTGCACCAATTGTTCAAAACACTACCTACCTTAGTATCTCACTCATTTTTAATCTCACTTTTTCACCCTAAAGCTCCAAATTTATGCTGGTTGAATGGCCACATTAAATTAAAATTAATCATTTGTATTAGAAATAAAGGTGAAATTACAAAGGTTGCAGTCTCTCAGGAAAAAAAACATGGCTATTCTTGTCAGTTTTGGCTAAAAAAATAACTCTCAAATCGTCTTCAAATCAAGTGGAAAAACTAATCACAATGTTTATCTATTGAATAGACTTGCACATGGAATATTTAGGAATCAGACCAAAAAGTGGTGTTTCCAATCACCATAATGCTCTAAATCTCCAACAATTAGTGATTTGCTTCCACTTAACACTTGGCATAACACTGGGTTCATCGCCTGTTGAAATGCAAGACTGTACTGCCACCCTGTGGTATGTTTAAGGCGGTGGTTTTCAAATGGTGTGGCAAGGCCTTGAGACAAGTGTAGGTGTGCCTTGGGAATCTGACTGGACCCCTGAAAAAACCCAGAGAATGGACCTCCCCAGTTGTGATTTATTGAAGAGTATGTGTGTTGGATCAGTAGCATTGGTGCTAGCATCCTGGCTAACAGTTACCTCAATTGGAGAGCTATTATTGAGTTGAAACTGGTGTTGAGATTATCATTATTCATGCTACTTTAACCAAGTTAACCAATTTTTCTACCCATTTTGCCACTAAATTTGTCAACTTAAACAAGTTTTACTGCTTTTTTGCAATTTTGCAACTTTTTAAAATTACTTTTGACCCATTTTTTTACAACTTTTTTGGAACTTTTCACCACATTTAACCCATTTTTGCTGCCTTTTTGACAGTTTTTGCCTACTTTTGCTATTATCTGGACATTTTTTGCCAATTTTTCATCACTTTTTACCATGTTTTTAGCAACTTCAAACCTTTTTTGCCACTTTTCTGCTACTTGTAATCTATTTTGTCACCTTTTTGACACTTTCAACCCATTTTTGCCACCTTCTTGCTAATTTTCACTGACTTTGCCTTTGTTTGGCCACTTTTTTTGCCTAATTATGCCCATTTTTTAATCACTTTTAAACCATTTAACCACTTTTTTACAACATTTAACCCCTTTGTCCACTTGTAACCCATTTTGCCACCTTTTTGACACTTTCAGCATGTTTTACCACTATTAACTAATTATTTGGCCCCTTATGCCAACTATTAACCATTTTTGACTTTGTTTTGGCACATTTTACCCAATTTTGCTATGTTTTTAAAGTTACTTTAACCAATTTTTGCCAAGAGTACCCAATTTTTGAAAGAGTAAATTATAATATGTATTAAAAACTTAATATACTGAGTTTTTAACAATATTTACTATTATTTTGTGGTTGCTCAAAATATTGGTCACCACCGTCAGATATTTATAAAAAGCAATAAAATCAGGCAACTACAAGGTCACCTACATTCCTGAAGACCCCATTTTCAAACCTCCAGCGCTACTGCATGCTTCAAGATCACTCAAGCTTCTGTAAGTTTGCTATTTTCTCTTAAACTTGTTCATATTTTTGGACACTGCCACTGTCACAACCATAACATGTCAACACCGTCTCTTCCGTATACAAAATATTTGAATAGATTATGAGATAAATGTTCACTTTTTAAGAAGAGGTCTGAAGTAGCTAGCAACAGAGAGAAAACAAGATGGCTAATGTGAACAACTCATACATATCATGTGAAAGAGTAGGTTTTATTGTCACCCACCGTCAGATGTCACCACCGTCAGGTTTTCTGACGGTGGTGACAAAAACCTCCAACATGATCTGTAATGTTTCATTAACTTCTTTTATCTTTATTTATGTAATTCCTCCAATATTTCTTCAAGATTGTCCATCCTAGGGGATGAGGTGTGCCTTCCCCCTCTCAGTTCACTATTTTGCCATGTTCATTTGGCCTATGCCATTTGGGATGCACATAGTGCACCTACTACCTACCTACATATCACATAGTATACAATATCCCTTGTAGGCTATAAAACAACAACATTTTACAAGTTTACAGAAGAATATGATGTATTATTTTATGAATAGGGGGCACTAGGTGACAGTTTAAGATGATGTCAGTAGTGCATTGTACATTATTCCTACCAGTAATGACTTTATTTTTTACTATGATGATTTGATATTTGATTAAATGGGGATGGGGTACTTAATAATGATATTGCTTCACTGTACCTTATATTCCTTGAAAAATGTTTATCAAAGTGCTCAGGATTGTTATTTTTTTGGACCAAATAGTTAAATAGGTTGTTCAGCAAGAAGCCACTGAGTTGAGTGGTATACATTTCAGAATTGTATGTTGTAATGAGGCCACAGTCACCACAGTCAGATTAGTGTCACCACCGTCAGAGGGAGTTTTATTTGTTTTAAATGAATATGCTTACAATATGTTTCTTCAGTGCTGTTGAGTTATTAAAGTAATAGTCTTTTTTAAAAAAAACATTACCTTTTCTATTTAGACTAAAAGTAAATGTTGTATGATGTTAGATCTTTTAAAGTACATGTGAAACAGTATAAAAAATGAACAGAAGTGAATGTTCAACATTTAACAGCATATATGTGTACTAAGAATCCCAGATAATGATTTAAAAACTCTAAATACGTATAAGACCAAATAAATAGAAAATAATTTGCTTTTTATTGTGTCTGACGGTGTTGACAAAAACCAAGTAATAACCGGAAAAACGCCTATTTTAAAACAAAAGTACAAACTGAGGAGGTTGCACTGGTACACTGCTGAACGGCCAAGACCTTGGTCTATAATGATATACCTTCAGATTTTGTAATTTAACTTACTTTTTATTTTCAAAATTAAAACCTGTTTTATCCAAATTCACAAGAATCAGTGAATTATGAGACAGTGAGTGACAATAATAAAATTAAAGTCTAGATATCAGAATAAAATGTCTCAGTTATGAGATTGTGAGTCACAATTATGAGTTAAAGTGGAAACTTTGACATAAAAATATCCGAGTTATGACACATTAAACATAATTATAAGATATGACACTATTATGAGATACATTTTCTCATAATCTTGACTTTTTAACTATGGTCTGTCAAAGACAAAACAGTCTTTACAGTACAGTCAAAATCTGCTCCAAAATAATCAGAGTCCAGCAGAGAGATTTGCGAGGCAGGTGCTCCCAACATGACCACATCCTGTCCTCTGAGTTCATTGCTTTATCCCACCCTGCAGGAAACCAAGCGTTATTCTAAGTCTTTCATTCCTTCTGCCACCAGGCAATTAAACCTTGACATGGATTGAATACTTTGTATTATTTAGTTTTTCTTGTTTGGTGTTTGACCACATGGTTAATTGTGTTCTCATGCTGGTGGCTCTTTCATACATTCTATGAATGTAGACTTACAATGTAATCTGTAATGCACCTTAGTGAATATTATTATTTCTTCTTTTATCGGCTGCTGTTCTTGAAGGTGCATTATAATCAGCCTGACCCTGGGTGTGTCATTAGAGGCCACATGAGGGGGTCAATGTGCCAATGAGCATCTTGGTCCTTGTACTGTTTACTTAAATTTGTCTCTAACATTTGCCCTTTGGGTTTAATAAAGTCTGAATCTGAATCCTATGACTTATTATCTCATAATAGGGATTTTCTTTCTCTTGATTTAAAAAAAAATCTCTTGATTTTGACGTACTATCTCACAATTTGTCTTTTACCTCAAAATTCTGATGTTTTAGCTCATAATTTTGACTTTATCTCAGTTTTGCCCCCCCCCCCCCCAATAGTCATGACTTACGGTCTCATAACTCACAATCTCATAACTAGACTAGACTTTTAAAATTCTCGTAATTATAGCCCACTATCTCATAATTATGCCTTTTAATCCCATAATCATTATATTTCTCATAATTATGACCTTTACTGAATAGTTTCAATATTTTATCTCACAACTATGAATGGCGGAAATGTACTTCTTCAATTCTGGTTAGCTTTGCAGCACAAAACAACTGTTGTCATGGACATTATAATGCTCGGGAGTAACCATAGCAACAGTTAACGTCTCTCTCAGGGCAACTGCCCCAGCTTCATCCATGATGAAAAGGACAGGTAGGCCTAACCTTCAAAATGTAAAAAATCAAAAACACGTAGAGTTCATTGACAAGCAGGGAAAACATGTTTTGTCATAAGTTGTATATAGCCGTTTCTTTTTAACTCGTTTACTGTATTTTAGACCAAATGACGTTCTTATTTCCACCCCTTGCATGATTGTGGGTAACTGGTATTCAGGTTATGGTCAGCTGGCCCAGAACATGCCTGGGTGAAAGAAAGGTTATGTTCTGATTTAGGTAAGGGGAACCACATATGAGTCTTAACACTCTGCAAGTTAGACAAAAAAGACTTGACCTGCTTATGTTAGCAAACAGCGAAGTCTGCCAGTAACCTAAATGACGAGATTTAATTGAAGCCCGGTGTTGCCAAAGAGGAAGCCGAGTTGAAGGTGCCACATATAGGCTAATGATGCATTGTTTCTAACACAATCCAAAAATATGTCCAGGTTCTCCTAATAACAGCTGTAATTTCAATAACGTGTGTTATATTTTGGGTTCCGTTTTTTAATCACTAAGTTATTTGGTAACGATGCTAAATAAGCTAGCATTAGAAAAAGTATTATGCTACACTTTGCTATAGCTAACCCTTATTGCTTCAACTGTGTTATGTCTAAAATAACTTACTTAACACTATTTTGATTTTTCAAATTGGGAAGTTGTACTTTAATTAATAAATAAGATGTAATGATGTTTAATGGGGTTGCTGGCCATTATGGCAGTTGATGTCTGAAAAGACGTTGCTAGCAGCCATATTTGTTTTTCATTTAAATAAAGTTTTATAACACTTTATTTGAAGGGGGATACATAAGACTAAAATGACGCTATCATTATCATGACATGACTTCTGTCATTCACATGAAGGAGGTTTTATAATTGTTAATTAATGTTGTCTTTTGGTAAATTATGCCACCTTCAATGCAAAGTTGACATTATTTATTCCTTTTCTGCTTTCATTAAAATAATGCTGTTGCCAACTGTCTTTGCCAGCATGAAGACTGGAAACAAAAGGGAAAAGTGGGGAAAGATCCAGCTTTTACTTATGTGGCTCTCCAGGAAAAGATAAAGGCTGCAGAGTAACTGGAGTGCAAGGTACTGTGAAAACTTCCACTCTTGATTTGAGATGTCCAGTGGTATAGTGCAGTGGTTTTCAAACTTTTTTCGCCCAAGGCACACCTAAGGTTAAGCCAAAATTTCAAGGCACACCATATTCATATAATACAAAATAGACTTTTTAAATAATATAACCATCAAGGTGGCCCATAAGGGGATAAGGGGGAGAGGTTTCTGGGGTCCAGACAACTGGGGGTGGCAAAAGTGGGCAAAAGGTGCCTGAAAGGTGGCAAAAATTAGTTAAAGTGATGATAAAACATGGCAAAATTGGGTAAAAAGTGGCAAGACAAAGTCAAAAATGGTTAACAATTGGGAGTGGCAAAAATTGGTTAATAGAGGCAAAACATGTTGAAAGTGTCAAAAAGGTGGCAAAAATGGACTACAAGTGGACATAGGGGTTAAATGTTGTAAAAAGGTGGTTAAAATGGTTTAAAAGTGATTAAAAAATGGGCATAATTTGGCAAAAGTGGCCAAACAAAGGCAAAGTCAGTGAAAATTAGCAAGCAGGTGGCAAAAATGGGTTGAAAGTGTCAAAAAGGTGACAAAATAGGTTACAAGTGGCAGAAAAGTGGCAAAAAAGGGTTGAAGTTGCTAAAATGTGGTAAAAATTGATGAAAAAATTGGCCAAAAAATGACTAAATAATAGCATAAGTAGGCAAAAACCATCAAAAAGGTAGCAAAAATGGGTTAAATGTGGCAAAAAGTTTCAAAAAAGTTGTAAAAGCAGTAAAACTTGTTTAAGTTGACAAATTTAGTGGCAAAATGGGTAGAAAAATTGGTTAACTTGGTTAAAGTAGCATGAATAATGATAATTTCAACACCAGTTTCAACTCAATAATAGCTTTCCAAATGAAGTAACTGTTAGCCAAGATGCTAGCACCAATGCTACTGATCCAACACACATACTCTTCAATAAATCATAGCTGGGGAGGGTCCATTCTCTGGGTTTTTTCAGGGGTCCAGTCAGATTCCCAAGGCACACCTACACTTGTCTGCCACACCACTTGAGAACCACTGGTATAGTGGTTTGTGTAGAAGTAGGTATGTGCTTGACCTATTTAATTATAGGTGACATAATTGACCAATGACATAAATATCATGAAGCCTCCTTCACATAAATACCAGGTGTCATGTCATGATTATGACAGTGTCATGTCATATTTATGAATACCTCTTCAAATAAAGTGTTACCAAAAGCTTCAACCTGCATAACTGATTTCTTTAAAGCTAATAATACATCGACATTAGGCACTATCTTATGGAAGCTGATTTCAGCCACTTTGAAGAGACAAATCAGATCAGACAATTCAAAGAAATATCCAAGGTTGAAATTATGAGATACAAAATCAAAATGAAGAGGGAGAAAAAGCTGAAATTAGGAGATAAAAATGATTATTATAAGAAACACTTTTTCATAATTTTTACTTTTTGTCTCATAATTTTACCTCTTTTTTTATCTTACATTCACAACTTTTTTCCTCATAATTATGTCTTAGTATCTCAGTTTGATTTAGGACTTTTTCCAAACTTTGATGGAAATTCTAAAAAATGGAATAGATATACTATGGATATTAGCTTCCATAGTATTTCATACAAACAACCAAAAAAACGTTTCTCAACAGCAGTGGCTGTCAAATAAATTGAGGAGTTTAAACAGATTTATTGACTTTTTGTGCTAGATGTTGGCGTTTTTTGTTAAATGCTACAATAGGATGAAGTTAAAGGTTACTCAGCCGTGGGTCAAATTCAGCAAGCAACATTTTCTCTTGTTAAAATGGGGAATTATTGAAAGGAAAAAGTGAAGTATCTAACATTTCAAAAAACTCTTCAGCTTAAATCTGTTTTTCTTTATTTCACTTTTTTGTAATATGTGTGATGTCTTTTTATTGAAAGCAGAACTACGCTGCTGTAGCTGCCTATTGTAAAACTAAATCGTAGCCACCTGTGTTTAAATCCAGGATTTTTAATTATGAAACAATGGCAAATTTATTTATGATGATGAAGAAAAATGCATCATACATTAGTTTTCATTTCATGCAAAAATGATGTTAAGTTTTCATTTAAATTGCTATATAGTTGGGTTGTCCCATGCTAACAATCATAAATTGATTCTTTTCAACACGTTTTTAAAAACAGTACAGACAGATTTTTTTAAATTATTGATAGCATTGATAGTATTTGTATTTATGACATTTTGACAGTGTGAGGGAGTTTACTTGCATTTCTTGGTAAATAAGCATAATAAAGCTAATGGAGATTGGAGTGGATCCTTCCTGTGTTTCTTGGATCGTAGATTACCTGACAGGAAGGCCACAGTTTGTCAGGCTGGGGAACTGTGTTTCTGGGACATTAACGAGCAGTACAGGGGCTCCACAAGGAACAGTCCTGGCTCCATTCCTGTTCACACTGTATACATCAGACTTCAAATACAGCACTGAGTCCTGCCACATCCAGAAATACTCTGATGACACTGCTATTGTGGCATGTATCAGAAATGGACATGAAGCCGAATACAGGGATCTGATAAGTGCCTTCAGTGACGAGTCACAAAAACTGTCTCCTACTCAACACCTCAAAGACAAAGGAAATGATCATAGATTTCCGCAGATCCAAACCCCCTCTTCAGCCAGTGAACACTTGTGGTGTGGACATCGAGGTGGTGACATTGTATAAATATTTAGGTGTACACCTGGATAATAAGTTTGACTGGTCTGAAAACATAGACTTCATCTACAAAAGGGGGCAGAGATGCCTCTTTTGCCTCAGAAGACATCTGCAGTAAGATGCTGCAGATGTTTTATCAGTCTGTGGTGGCAAGTGTTCTGTTTTATGCTGCAGTCTGCTGGGGAGGCAGTGTAAAACACAAGGATGCAAGGCGGCTGAACAAACTGGTTAAAAAAGCTGGCTCTGTGGTCGGAATCAAATTGAACTCATTGGAGGATGAGATGTAGAGAGCAAGGTGGAGGCCGTTCTGAGGAACATGGATCATCCACTTCATATCTCCCTCAATGAGCAAAGAAACAACGGTGGTGAACGGCTCCTATCCCTGCGCTGCAGGACAGAAAGATTTAGAAAATCTTTCATACCATCAGCAATTAGACTGTATAATTCTAAAGTAAACAGATGAGACTCCCAGACGATTGAATTTCCCTTCAGGGATAAATGAAGTTCTTGTATTGTATTGTATTGTAAATTACCCAAGAGACTGCAAAGCAATCCTGTTTTTGTCACCATGGTTACGACATCCAACAATGTTTAATTATTGCTAGTTTCATATTGAATTTTGAAATTCTTGGTATTTTGTTGCCAGATTTTAGAACATCGATATCAGCCTGTTCTGCAGCAAATTGAGCAGATCTGCAAAGTTCTACTGGAGCAGAGAAGACCACTGACCCTCAGGAGAGCAGGTCAGTGAACATCACACTCCTGTGTAAGTCTTATTAAAAAGGTCCGTTTTTACACACTGTCTTCAACAGTATTGTAGATTATTATTAGCAGAAGGCTGTTGCGACATAGAATAATTAGATCTCAGCATTTTGCTGTGTGCATTCTTCATTCAGTTAAATCCATCTAGTGGCTCATAGTCTTCCAGCTGTCTGCAGGTAACATACTGATGTTGTAGCCACAGCTGCAACTACCACCTATCCATTATTTTATCAAATTTTATTCATTAGTAGTCATTAGTCATTTATTTGCTATTGTAGATGACAAAGTAAAGCAGCAAATGCTTACATTTATAACACTGAAACCAGAGTCCAGCATGGGTCCAGTTTTGCAAACTTACATCCACCCCCACTCATAGAGCTCAGAACCAAGACCTCACCTGTTACCCACAGTTTTCCCTATTCAACATCTGGAACCGCCCGGCTCTATGAGTAATACAGTATGACCTGACACGACCTAACCCATGTATTAACACAATGTACGATACAGCCTATCACTTTTGTTTAAAGCGCTTTGAATTTTGCTTACTGTAGCACCTTTCTTTCTCTCACATGTACACGTCCTAACAAAGGCCTGCAAACATCAGTGAAACATTCTTCTGTTAAAATGACTGATCACTTATATATAGTATAACCAAAGACAGTAAATGAATAAAACTCATAACGTCACTACAGCGCATGATGTCTATGCACCTCGGGAGTAATTCCCTCTCGCTCCTATGGGGCATTTGCCAGAGAATATAAGTCCACATTTGAGCTTATAAAGACCTAACAGATAAAGGCAACACTTCAAGGAACTAATTCTGATTCCATCTTCAGTTTTATTGTTTTAATATCAAACCAGTTTGTTGCTTTGTCAAGGCTTATTTTGAAAGTTTAGTTGGACTGCTGTGTGTGAGAATAATAAGCCTTGATTTGAAAATGAGGGGTTAATTTTGGCTAGGACCATCCTGAAAAAAAAAAGATGTTTCATCTCAATGAGATTCTCTTGCCTGTTTTCTGGTTAGGCCAGGCTGAAAAAGGTTTTGAATTCAAATGTCACTAGGACTTCTTTGATGTGGTGTGCTCCATAACAGCTGGATAGAGGCAATGAGAGAGTTTGTGATGGTTATCTGTAGGCATTCATCATATTACATATTCATCAGTTTACTCAGGACTCATCTGTCTTCCCTGGTATGTGAACTTATGCTCATCTGTCTGCATGTTCATCAGCAGCAGGGGCATGGAAATCAAGAATTAGACAGTTATACCACCATCATGTGGAAGTAAATATTATGTTCCATTCATGCCCATAGTCTGGCACCTTCTACTTATCTTCAGAGGTTTGATTTTGTACAGTGCCAGGGGACATTGCTATACGCTGGAGCTCTTCTAATTTGTTGTGCCAACATTAGCTTGACTGGAAAAGGGTTGGGTATCATTTGGGTGTTTTCCAATACTGCTGTTAAATGGATACTTTTAAAAATTGCCAGTGCCTAAACAGTGCCTGAAGCAATACTGTACCGGTACTGTGAACCCAGCAAATTTGATGCTGAAATATCCAAAGGATAAGGAGATATACAGTATCTCAAAAAGTAAAAACATGATATTTTCTGTCACCCCTGGGAGGTGCTGTGATCTGTAAGAAATATTTCCATTTAATTGTGTGGGGGTCTGAACCTTCATTATACATGAAAAGTTTCATTCAGGTGGGACTATGCACAGCTGAGTTATTGAGTTCGTTAATGTCTCTTATAGCCGTAAACCAAATTTCATATAGTTCTGATTAACACCCTTGGACAAGTTAATCCTAGAAGGAGCACAGGAAATTGCAAATCGTCACTTTTTTTTTTTAATGGTGGAATTCATTTTGGGAATTCACCATGACAATAGGAGACTTTTTTGTGCATATTGAGATGCTGAATATGAGTACCACATTTCTTTCCTGCAGGTGAAATGGTGATAATTTCCCACACTCTTATTAAGGGACCTATAAAATATCAAAATTTCCAGCAGGCCACATGTCCATGCCAATTTTAATGAGTTTTCGTACATGTTCAGATACTTAAAAGTCCAACCAAAGGTATAAAATAATAATAATACTAAAGATTTCAATAGGATCCTCGCACCCACAGGCCCTAAATACAAGTAAAGGTAACAGGTGTAACTCTTTACATAGTGTAATTTGTGCCTTTCCTCTGGAGTGACAGGGATTGTGTTGGGGTGGTGAGATATTGAAATGAAGCATCAAAATCTGTAATGTAATTCCGTATGGTAGGTATCGGATGTGTTGGTACTGGTAATATGTTGATACCAGATTTAGATACTCATCCCTAGTCTGGATGCTACTTCACAATTTAATCTTTTTTTTTTTTGCTTGGTTGAATATATAGCATTTTAGCCTTGAGAATTTCCCATGATAATCTTTCTATGTTCCACACTTTTTTAAAAAATTAAATGTGTTTATGCTTAAGCACAGAAAAACATTTAATAATCAGGCAAACATTAATGCACTGGTTGAGCTTGGAGGAAGATCACTGAAACATCAATACTGATCGAATGTGGCTGAATCATCAAGAACCAAGCTAAAACAAATTAACGTTTTGTGGTATCAGTGCCATTAACAGGGCTCGATGTAACTATATCCTGTTTGAAATCAATTTTTCACATACTGTAGCTCATTCAGCAGCTGCATAAGGGATTTTTTTTAGTTTTGTTTTTCATATTTCTTCTTCCTCTTTGTTGTTGTTTTTCTTGCTACCATGACATTCCTCTGTTGAGCCTGCTAGCCTTAACATGAAAATCTACACCACATCGCCTCTCTCAACAGTCACACAGCCTGCCTACAGAACTAATGATACACACCTCAGAATATTACAGACAAAACTATGAATAAACCTGGTCAGGCCATATATGTGCTGATGTGGTTTTGTAGTTTGACCTGGTGCAGAAGACGTCATGTTTTAAGCGAAAATGGAGTTGTTGCCAAGAGATTGTATATACAAAACCTGAGCAAACTTTAACACCTGTCTGCTGAGGGGGTAAAAAATGGGGTGTAAAGAGGCCAAAAAGCTATGTCAACATTTGGATGTTGCAATGATTTAAAGGGTACAATAGGGATAAAGAGACAACTTAAAAAGGACTTAAACATGAAGGGTTTGCATGTGGTCTTAGTAAGTTTTAGTGGAGCAGACATGGTTTGCATGGAACATATAACACTCAGACCAATAATACACAAAGATACACAAAGATCCATCCAATACAAATCAGTCACTTTTAATTGTCAACATTACAACATTGTATACAGTATGAGGGAGGAAAGTTGAACACAGCCTTCCAGGATTCTGAAGTCCACTAAGGTTTTTTTCTGGTGGATGTTGAACATAATTTTTAACTTCCTTCAAACACCAGAGAGTGAACAGGTTTGTTTACTCTGACTGAAAAAGATTTACCAACATGTATAATCAGTGACACATCAGCCGTAGGTGGGACAGCATAAATGCAGCCACAGAAAGACACGAGTTCAGAGAATATAGTTGCTGAGTTCACATGTTTTGCACGGAGACTTGACCCAAATGAGGACAGATTGTATAAACTACTTGTGGTTTAGATTGACTTAGATATCGAACACAGAGGTTCCTGAGTGAAAATGCATGATTTGTAAGGGTAAAAATGTAACAAAGAAGTTTTAAGCAGGTTCCTATAAAGAATGTGTGTTCTATACCACAAAGTAGCAATGATTAATCTGTAAGCAAGTTACTGTTAAACTTATTTTTATCACTGGCATAAAGGTAGATTTACAGAAAAAATCAAAGTCAATACTTCCTTATTCCATCATATGTTTACCACTTATGTGTATTATGACCAAAATCAGGGACACACTCACAAACTGTTCTAACCATTTTCTGACATTTTGTAGACCAAGCAGTCATCATTCAACATTCATTAGACTCCTTTTACACTGCCGTGAGGTTAGAAGTTGTAGCACTGGCTGTCATACTGCATGCAAGAAAACGTGATCTGAAGGATGATATAAGGAATGATACAACTTCTTGTTCAACCCTGGATTGAATAAATCCACATTGAAAATATATTCAAGTAATGATGATAAAAAAATACATATATACATTGTAGATACTATTCAAAGTTTGCAGCTGAAGTAAATTTACATCTGGCACATTGTCTTTATACCTTTACAATTGATTTAACATACTGAATTTACCATCAGATCGGGTATAAGCCTCTAATATGAAGCCAGTAACAACATTTCCCTGTCAATGCTCTGTACACCCACACAGGCATTCAACTCTCTTCCTCTAAACCTGACTACAAAAGTAATCAGGTTTAGACTACAAAGCAAAAAGTTATTGGATTTCATCAGTTTACATTCAAACTGAATCCAAGTGAATCAAACAGAATCAGATCAGACTGAATCCTTCTGTTTTTTAATGAATTGTAAGTGATCTGAATTGTACCCTGTGAGTCAAGATTCAAATTGAATCATCTCAGGTCTTGTGCAGTGTTTGAATTTGGCATCTTTGCTTGTGGTCATAACGGTGTATGTCTGAATTTTTGAGGGCTGCACTGCTACATAAGACACCCATTTTTCAGATGAAAAAACGTGCGTCACATACACCAGATTTTATTGTAATTACTTTATAATCAAGATTACAACAAGGCGGTGCACTAAAGTTTCCATTTGTGCATTGGAATGGAAGATAACACAAACAGAGGAAACGCAGTCCCAGATTAAAAATGAGCACCTGCTGCATTTTAGACTACCTCCTGTGTCAGCACATTTTCAAAGATCAAATCTCAGCTTAACAATGAAAACACCTGTGTGGGTGTACCAGTGGATCTGTGTGGTTCTGTTTCTGAGGTTCTCTCTATTACCATCTATAAGAAAAGATGATCATTTCTCAATGATGGGCAAAATTATGGTTCTAGTCCCAGATGTTGTGGGTGTTGTCATTGTTGTTGTTGTAACTCCTAATTTAAAGTCTGATTTTAGGAGTTTCTTCTGAAGACATGTTGGAAAGAAGGTGGCTATGTAAGCATCTTTAAACCCAGAGTTACAGAAGCAGTAAACTAGGGGGTCGAGCAGGCAGTCGATGTAGGACAACACCATGAGGCCATCATAGACCTGAACTGCTATGTTCTCCTCCTTTTGCATTTTCATCAGCCTGAAGCCTAGCAGCACTGCTCGGGCCACGGTGCAAGGCAGGAAACAGATGGAGAAGACAACTACGACAGACATGACCACCCACACGGCCCTCCTCAGTTTTGTCTTTTCCCCCACTGTCTTCTTCCTCAGTCGGTTCACGATGCGCACGGTGCAGTACACGAGGATGATGAAGGGGATGATGATCTGGGTGAAGAAGACCACCTGAAAGAAATGAGGATTGACTGTAAATAAGATAAAGAACAGGGCAGAAAAAGTAACGTGTTGATTCAACATTTTTCTGATTATCAGTCAGGTGAGAGAGTACAGGTGTGAGACTTGAACAGTAAGCTTTAACTCAAAGTTTAGACAGCTCTTCATTCATGATTTACATGAAGTAAAGCTATTTGCAGAACATTAAAGAGTCAGTTTTGTCCCCTGAATTAAATTTTAACCCAGAAACAGTTGACTCTTCAGATGCTCTTATTTCCACTTAGGGAACTTGAAAAGTAGCACATCATTCATAAGAGCTGAGGAACTGGAGTGGCTGTCAGATCAATGGGAAGTCTATGCATAAGTGCACAGCTTTGTAAATAACCATACTTCTTACTTGACGTGAAAACTGTTAGCTTTTCACTTTCTTCCCTGTTGGTTGCTATGTGAATGCTTCATTTTTGCTTCAACTGTAAAGAAATGGAAGATTAGTTTCTTTGCTTCTCTAAATAGGGTTAGCATATCTGTATCATACCTCTCTGAAGGTGTCCGTCACATCGTGATAAATAGTCTCCACCTCTCTGCCGTGGCTGTTGCAGCACTCAAATGTCTGAACCATGGTGGGGATGGTGAAGGGCAGCAAGAGAAGCCAGATGATGATGGAGATTTGGGGGGATTTCTTCAACACTTTGACAAAGTTCCTCCGTCCCAGATGCACCACATTGAAGTAGCGATCAAGGGACAGGGTGATGAGGAAGGCGATGCTGGCCCCGCGGTTGAGAAACAGCATGAAGAGCATCAGCTTACACACCGATTGGTTCCTACTGCGTCTCATGCCATGTCGGAAGTGGTATGCCTTGGCAGGAAGACAGGCCACCAGCAGGAAATCAGCAACAACAATATTGAACAGGAAGATGCTTTTGTTCTTCCAGAACTTGAACCTGAAGAGGAAGAAATCAACAGACCTGTCATTCAGTTGTTACAAAGTTGATTTAGCACAAAGAATAGCAGGAACTTCAATGACTTTGAGCCATTGTGACATACCAAACAGCCCAAAAGTGATCTGTGCATGCTTCTAAAACTCATGACAGATAACCCATCAAGCAGACAACAAACAGTTTTCACTGTACCATGAATGCAGCTAATCTCATCTTTGCTCTGTATATGTTTGAGTGGTGGAAAAACAGATTGGTGCCAAAGAAAACACTTGATTCTCTGCATGCTGGTCAGAGTTTACCTGCTGGAAGCCCTCTTATTACTGTCAGTGCTACTCTTAATCCACTGCATGTTCCTCATCTTACATGTTTATGAGTTTATCTTGCTCAATATGCACTTCATGAAAGAGTCAGTGAGCGTGACAAGTTTAGTGATGAAACTTTGCAGAGAAAAAGTATTGCTGTGCATGTTTTCTGTTGCAAAGTTGCCCTCAGTAGTTTCAACAAGTTCAAGAAGTTTGGGTAGCCAGGGTAGTGGAACACACTGGGAATCCAAAGAGATTTAAACACGCAAAGAAAGCCTTTCAAAAGGCGTTTAGAAAGAATGAGGGATTAAAACCAGAACATATGACTTAAAGAAGGGTGAAAGAAAACATTAAAATTTGAGATATATTCGAAATACTATTGCAGTGCAGTAAAAGAAGTTTCCTCAATGTGCAAGGAAATATGAATAGGAACATTCTAGCAAATGCACATAATACCAGAAGAGATTTGATAGTAGCCAGATTTGGAGGCGAATTGAAATCATTACTGCAGACAGACTCTGACAAAGTTTTTGTCAACATTTCCACCAACACATTAGAATCCAAACAGGATGTAAATACTGTCTCTCTCTCTCTCCCTCTACTCACTGGAATGAGCAGAGATTATTTGGATTCTCGTTATAAACAGTCATGAAGCTACAGTGGAGGTGGAGAAAGATTTACCCAAACAGATTATTCACTGATTCCAGATATAACTCTGTTTGGTCATAGTGGGTTGCATGCACAGCACCTGTTTATGACCATTTTGACATTTACATAATAACATTTTTTTTCTGAGAAAACAGACAAATAGGGACTGTGACCACAGCTGCTGTTTTTGCACTGGAAATGCTCCTTTTTCAACAGAAAACCATGTATTCAAGTGTTTTCAGCAGTGCAAATCCTGAGCATGGAAACGCCTTTAGCATCAGCTGTTTTTTGTCGCAGTGCTCGTGCGAAATTTTGACTTTTGAACTTTTGAAACTGATTTGAATAGTCTTTCTGAGAGTGAAGTTTCCAGATCTGCAAAATGCCAGGAAAAGATTCCTTCACATTGTTTTTTTTTCTGTGATCTTTGAATAAAGGAAAATATGAATCAGCAGTGCTGTTAGGGGTGTAGACAGGTGATTTACTGTCCTTAGTAGTGTGAATCACTTGTTTCATCTTGATACCACACAATGTCAATATTTAGGCTTCCTTGACTTCCAGGCAACCTCCTAGTTTACATTTGAATAAAGATTCAAGACACAAGTTGAATTGCCTTGAGAACATTTAGTATACAAATAGCCATGTGACGATCACAAAATAAGTAAAATCTGAGCTTTTTTCATCCCAATTATAGAAAATGCAAGTAAGTCATAGATAACTGGGCTTCTTATGCTGTTTGTGTTGCCTGATTAACTTTAAAGATGGAAAATTGATACGATTTTATTGATATCGACGCCAGTATTGATTCTGCTTATTGATTCAGTTCTTTATCAATTCCTTTATTCCTTCCTGTAAATTTCTTTTTGGAAAAAGGAGGCTGTTTAGGCACTGTTAACAACTTAAACATTTTATTCAGTCTCTTTCTCTCTGAATGAGATGTATGACACCCTCAGTGAGAGTCAGTGACAAGCACACTTTAGTAACTGGCCTTAATAAACAGTTTTAATAACTAACAAGATGTTTAAACATAAAGTACGAGAGAGTAAGAGAACATGCTAAAATATACAACAATTCTCTTTTTGTTGGAAATGTCTCAGTTAAAACAAACTGCCACAGTATTGAAGTAGTGCAATACTACTGTTCATTTTCTTTAAAGATAAAACCTTAAAATGAATATAAAACTAGTCTCTGGATGTTAGCTCTCTGGATGTATATAAAATGAATTTGATCTTGTATAAAATTAACAGTTATTTTGCAAAAAAGATGCATGTCTTGCATTAATTTACTGATGGACAGACATTGCACATTGCACTGTTTGCATCATTTTTTGAGAAATGAAGCCACACTTTCAACAGCTTTAGTCTGTTTTTCGTGTCTGTTCGCTACGTTGACTTCCTCTTCCTTGACTTCTCTGTACTTGTTCGCTTCGCTGACTGCCTCTCACGAAACCGTGTTTTTCAAGGCACGTGGAAGTAAGGCGTTGATAAGGGAATCGTTAAGATTAAATTTAAATGCTGTTGATTGAACCAATTGGAACCAATTCTCGATTCCCAGCCCTCATCACCTTTCTTGTAAGATCATGATTGTAAGTGCTACATATAGAGCTAGATTTCTCGTAACTGATAATTTTTCAAGAAATCAGTTCTCAAGTTCCAGTTAAAGACTTTCAAAGTTGAAAGTTTTCCCACCCCTAAAGGCTAATGACCCTGTTGACCTCTCTCATACAATTAGCTTTTGAGAACTTTATAAAGTGGGGAGACAGACAGTAAAAAATTGTGTTTATTTATACCTGGAAACCATGAGTCATTAATTTAAGACTAAGCTTAAATTGGTCAAATAATGTTGGCTACATAAACAATAATGGGACTTTAAAACCTGAGCTTGTGTCTGATGAAATACTCAGTCATCCAGGTCAAATAAAGAAAGTTCAGGCAAAAGTAGGTTAAGACAAAACAAACTCTTATACTTGTTATGCTTTCCTTATGTTTCATAGATGGTTGGATAGATTACTACATAGATCCTTATTTTCCTTGCCATTAAAAGAAAATTGAAAATCTGTTAAGCAGCTGAATTTCATTTTTATTTGATTTGACCTTTATTTAAGTCTCAAAAATCATTGAGGTTTCCCTCATTTACAATGATGTCGAGATACAATCAGACACAAATAACAAACAAAAAAAAGAATGATGCTCAGTTAAAACAATCACATACTGGAGTGTAATGATTTGAGAGCATTTCCTTAAATTGCCCAAGAGAAACTTAAATGCCAATCTTGAGAGTTTCCTGTAATTTGTTCCACATTTTAGGAGCATAAAAGCTAAAAGCAGATTTCCCAAATTCAGAGTAAACCCTTGGGACCTGCAGCATTAAACAGTCAGTAGAGGGAGTGTTTTAAAGTCCAGTGGTCCAGTTCAGCATGGATGTTATATAGAAGGTGTATGTCCAATCAGGGATTTATAAATGAAAACATTTAAGTGTTTGTCATGCCTCTGTGCCAGAGAGGACCAACCAACTTTGTTATACAGAATACAATGATGAGTGTTATAAGGATCCCCAGCTATGAATCAAAGAACAGAGTGATAAACAGAATATAAAGGTTTGAGAGTTGAAGCAGCAGCGTGTCTGTAGTCAATATCACCATAATCTAATACAGACAGAAAAATCGCCTCAGCTAAACTTTTCCTACAATTAGGAGGAAAGTTAGCTTTATTTCTATACAGAAACCAAAGTTTCTGCCAAAGTTTGCCAATGAGACTTTCAATATGCTGTTTAAATGTAAAAGATTCATCGATCCAAATACAGAGATACTTATGCACGGATACCCTTTCAATACTGTTTCCAGTAAGTGTGGTTAGTTTAAGACTGTTAAAATCAACAATGAATGTCACTGGCAGCACAAATTAAGCATCAAAAACACATCATAACTACACAGACATTAAAACAAAACTCATAAACATAGTAATATAAGCACCTATAGTGTAAGATCTCTGAAACAATAGTAAAAATACTTCAAGTAGGTGTCCTATAATAAGAAATGAGTACTAAATAGATGATAAACTGCTGGTGCTTTTGTAATTGAGTGGGAGTTGGGGATTGGGTGTAGCCCTCATCAACTTTCTTGCAAAATTATGTTTGTGACAACTCCAAAAAGCTACAAATGCCAACCAAATGATAATTTATCCAGAAATCAACCTGTGAGTTAATACTTTCAGAGTATAGGGCTTTGCAAGTTGAAAGTTTCTTTTCCGTAAGGCTTTTT
This sequence comes from Cheilinus undulatus, assembly GCF_018320785.1. NCBI lineage: Eukaryota > Metazoa > Chordata > Actinopteri > Labriformes > Labridae > Cheilinus > Cheilinus undulatus. Next base: position 41,573,061 of record NC_054878.1, on the reverse strand, counting down.
CAGATTATTGCTGACCTTTTTCATCAACATTTTGCTTTCCAGCTTTAGTGAAAAATGTGGTGAAAGATTAATTTCTTCATACCAGAAAATGATTATTCATTGAATCCAAACACCACTCGATCTAGTCACAGAAGTTCAGATAAACACAGTGACTCTGTGGCCATTATAATGTGGCATGAGTTCAGCTTTAGTCTTAGAAGGTAGTAATTCATCAAGGTTAAAGAAAGTACATGTCACAGTGGGTCAAAAGTAACTGGACTTTGTAAACTATCCCTGTTACTTCATCTGTTTTCTTGCAAAATCAAGTTTGGAACTACTCCAAAGAGCTTCATATTCCAACCAACTGATAAGTCATCCAGAAATCCATTTCCCAGGTTGTTGAATACAAAGGTTTAAAGGTTAAAGGCAGCTAGATTCCCTAAGCTGTAAGCTCATTTACATTTTGAAGAAACAAGACTATAATCTAAAAATCTATGAAATCTTCCCAGCTGATGAATTGTTTGGAATTAAGTTGTCAAGTTCAAGGGTTTTCCTGGGTTGCACTCTGCAAGTTGAACAGTTTTAGCCAGCCAAGGTTTTCCCTGAACTCCTGCACATGTTACTCATGCATTTTATCTTTAATGAAAAACTGACAGTGATAAAGAAAAGGTGTTACTTTGTCCTGAAAGACCTTTGATCATCTATTATTTCCTACTCCCAGACGCTGTTGGGATTCTTTAGCTATCCCCATGTTACCTCATCAACTCTGTTGCAAAATCATACTTTGGATCTCTGAAGAGCTTAAAATATTTTCCATCTTGCAAACATAATCAGTCAAGTTCGAGTTCATGGCATAGTCAGACTTTATGAATGTCTTCCCTGATGATTTTCCCTGACCTCTTGCCAGTTTCCCACATCTTAATGTCACTGTAGAATAAAGAATGTTATGAAGGCAGTGTTAGAGAAAAGGTTCCTGCATACCTGAAGATGAAGACGTAGAGGACCGACAGGTTGAGAGGCAGACCCAGCGCAAACTCTCCAATCATCAGCCAGGAGAAGGTTTCATATGTGGTTGGATTGGGTACCTTGCAGTGATCAATGGTTCTATTTGTAGTCATGTTTTTCAGGATTGACATTACACTGGTGTTTCCACAGCAATGCCTGAAGTTGCAGTCAGGAAGAAAAAGTCCACTTTTTTATGCTAAAGAAGGTAAAGGTGTTCCTAGGCAGTTATCACAAAGTTAGATCCTTGATCTCAGACATGGTCATGGCTGCAGCCGACTCAGACTGCTCCTTCTTTAGGCATTGATTCTCCTTCCCACCGTGATCTGTCAAATTCAACAGTCCCGTCCTGAGAGCCTTACAGTGATCCTGGAGCTCCTTTAAGACTTGGTTGGCCGTGCAAAAACATGCTGAGGAAACACGCACTGTAAACATACACTGAAGTCCAGCACTGTGTATAGAGAGAGAAAAGTCCCTGCCTCTGTGAGCCTGTTTCCCCTTTATGTGTGAGGCTGACACCGATGCTTCAGAGAGGAAGAATTTATAGTCAGTTGGAGGTGTGGTTTAGAGGAAAGGGGCTTATCTGACTGAGAAACGGCATAAAAGATGCCAGTTTCTGCTTTCAAACTCCAACCTCTAAATGAACCCAACACTTATGGCATTTTACTTTTACCACTAACACACTGATAAGAGAAGATGATCTGCCAGGTTTGGTTTCTGGATGACATAAAGAGAGGGTTGAATGGAAACTTGAGGTGTTTCGGCAGGATGGAGGGAAATGCCTGTGAAATTCCTCAGGCGGCTGTCCATGCGAAACCATCATGCCTGCACATGTTGAGCTTTATGTTTGGATACGAGGATGATCGGAGTGGGAAAACACGGGAGTTTTGAAGAAAATGACGTATCAGGTGTTTCTGAAAAAAACAATTATGTTATACCTGTGGGAGGACGTACAGTATCGGCTGAAAACAGATATTCAGAGAGCCTGAAGGACAAAGGGATCGTGTGGGATAGACTGTGCGAAGGTGCTCCCATAGGCACAGATTTCAGGGGTTACTGAGGACACCACTTTTTAGGACAGGAGCTTTTGCCCTATACCCCCATTTTAACGAACATAACTCATGGACACTGCCACTCTGGAATCTGTCACATTGTTAGTTTTCATTCTTTAAAACAAGGCTTCTGGACCAGTTTTTAAATTCTGCATCGGATCCAGTCTCTATATTTTTAAGCATTGTTAGTTTATTTAAAAGATTGTAGCAGACTTTAAAAAAGATTGCAGAAAAGGCAAAAATGTATGCATTATAATTCCCCTAAAGCAGGGAAATTAAGTATTTATGCTCTAAGTCTTCTCTGCTTGAAGTCAGTGGGGGACAAAGTTGACAGCTTGATGACTTGAGTCAAAGGATAGATCCTCCTGGTCAAATATTACTGGAGTACAACTAAATAAGGATGGACAGTATTGGATTTTTACTGATATCTGATATGCTAATATTTTCAAATTCATTTTAATCAATACTGATATTTAAATCTAGATCAGACTCAATTTTTCAGTCCTTAAAAGACACAATTTACAGTTAGGGAATGGACAAATAAATACATTTTAGTCCTTAAAACACCCTCAAAAGTGTAATGAATGGTGAGGAATTAAAAAAAGGCTTCAGCAGACAGGTCTGTTGGTCCGGCCTTATACTCCACTATTTGTTTCTGTGAACAACATTTACAGCTGACATGGACAGATTTTTATAGCCAAAACATTAGTTGTAAATATCGGCAGTAATGTTCATATCTTCCCCTAATTCACTTTAAAAGCTAGATCTGCCTATATTAATATCATGCATCCCTAGTTTTAAATACTGGCAAAAAATTTCCATACCCAACAGTTCAGATATTTTTTAGACTGAAACTGGCCAATACTTATATCAGGATGATAGTATTGTGCATCCCTACAGTGAAAGCTGCTCCAATTCTAAAAATATTCTTTAGAAATTGTTTTTTTTTTTTTTTCAAATACGTGACTTCAATGAGGACTACATGGGCATACATTCTGCTAAATAATGTTTCTTCATAGAAATATTTCTATTTTTTCAACTCAAATGCTGCAGATTTCCAGAATCCTTTGCCCAAAGTGATAGGAACAACCAAAAATAGTTGACAAGCAGGGAAAACATCAGCTTGCCTGTACACAGTAAGAAAACATTCACACAAAACCCAAACAGGACTCATGGACTAGAAATAACTGGACAGCAAATTCTTATTCTTGGCTCTGCTAAAGCTCCTGTTCTTTTCAAACTCCTCTTTAGCATAGTTAAAAGTTAAATATACTGGAACACATAAAGAAAACAACTTTTTCTACCTATTCATATCTTATTACATGATGCTGTATGCCTATCTGATGACCTGCGCAATCAAGTGCTTTATGTTCACGGTAAACAGAACAAACATTTACAATGAACAGATATAAAGATATGACCGGGGGTGCTCACATGGAGAATGGTCATCCTTCTTGGCTGCAGCCATCATGAGAGCAACTTCAAGAACTGTCTGATCTGAGTGACGCTTGCTGGCTGTTCGCTCTACAGTCAGTCATGAAGACAGAACATAGTTTATTGTCTTTTGGATCAGATCTTAGAAAAGTCATCAGGAACTTCAGAGTCAGTAACATGATCATTCATAGAACTACAGTGCAGTCAAAAGTACTGATGTGGTGGAGTAAAGTACAGTGACATAAAATTAATGTTTCCCCCCAAAAAATAACACTCAAGTCAAGAACAGATACTAATTAAGTACTGAACTCAGGTACATTACTGTCCATCACTGCTTAAAGCAGGGGTTCTCAAACTTTTCAGCCCACCACCCCCAAGACTGGAGACTCCCACTGTGCGTAAAAGTGGTTGAAGCATAGTTGAACAAAGCCGTGGAAGCCAAGCCAGATTCCAAAACAACGTACCGAAATGTTGCTACTGAGGAATAACGCTAACCATGACGACTATAGACGTGCCATTACATGACTTTTTTCGTTGTTGAAAAGAAAACAACTCACTGCTGTTCTTTGTTCTTCTTTTAACGAAGAAACGTCATCAAGTTCTGACAAAACTGGCACTTTAGCAGCATTCATGCTAATCTCTTCCCCTGAATTATACTGGCCTCTTGTCGCTGCTTGCGTGCATCACAACTCTGCCGCACCCGAAAGTACTGCCCCTCGAAGCTGATTGGTCCTGTCACTTTCTAACCGGGCCCAATGGGTTCATACAGGAGCTTTGCAAGATGGATTCGCCAGTGAGAACACGGAAATGGGCGTATCCATCTGCTTTGCAAGGTTAACAAAAATTGCAAGCCTACGACTTTTTTTTTTTTTCTGTGGTATCCAAAACAGCTATTGATTTTTTGTATTTACAAATGTCATCACAATGTGCTGAAATAATGTCAAGATAGATAGATAGATGGACAGACAGACAGACAGATAGACAGACAGATAGATAGATAGATACTTTATTGATCTCTAAGGAATTAAAGTGTCCTTGCCAAGCCTTTCAGTATCAATAATAACCCTGCTTTGTCTGTCAGCATTGCAGTAAGAAAGTAAAGTAAAAAGAAAAATGTATAGTTTAATATTAGAGATTCTTGTCATTCTGTTAGACTTAACAGTGTCAGTGTTATTGTTCAACCCTGTAACCCAAACTATGTTCAGTAGTGATCAACAATGACTTTTCAAACATTCATTTAGACGGTCTTTTATTTAGTTAAAAAATATTGAAGAGTCCTTGTGACAGTTATGCCGGATTAGAAATGTATTTTTTTATACCCCCAGACGATGGCTATAGCACATCTGAAAGGTGTTCGCTAACTGCCATTAAATAACAAAAGAAGAAAATTTAAGTAATGGCCGGTGGCCAGTGACAGATCTGTATTGCTAGGAAAATACATAGTTTCTCAAGTTAAAATCAGTTAAAAGCAATGCTTAATCTGTTAGCCTGTTAATGGCAGTTTCCATTTTGTGTTAGCATCAAGCTAACAGCTTCAGATGTATATATCCTGGTCCATCTCTTTGAGATATGAATTTTCCTTGAATTACTGTAAGTGACTTTTAAAGAGTATTTTTTTAGCATATCTCTAGATCTAATGCTTCCTACTTTGACATTAAGGTCATTAAACTGGCATCATTTATGAGTCTTATCTAATCAGTATCATGTTGGCTCAAAGTAACAACAGCTTGCTGACAAGACAATCCTAGCCACCGTGATGACGCTACATCCCCTCGTTGATATAAAGGAATGACATTAAGCCCTGAAATAGTGCAGGAAACATGCAGGTCTATACTCACAGTAGCTGTGAAGTTGATGCTGCCTTTTAGTTGGTGAAAACAAATCCTAGAGAAATCTGAATTAGCGTCATTGGACAAAGAGACTGCTTAAGAAGCTCTTTTTCCCTCTTAAATTTATCTGAATGAACGCTTGGATGAACATTACTTTTTTACCGCCACCATCAGTTCAGAAGAAGTATTAATCAGACCAGGTGATTAAACAATGGTAGGATGACATCATTTATTTTATCACATCCCATAACAGTATTTTAAATGGGCAGTTTTTGAAATACCACAAAGTATTGTGAAGTGGTTTCTCAACCCTTTGAGTTATATAATTCTTTGTAAATTTCTTTGGTGTTTTGTTACACTGTATGTCCGTTTTTGCACAAGATCATCAAACCTAAGATGACCAGTGTCTCTGACAGATCCATTCCTGGGATTCTGATTCTGCTTCTTATTTTGTACTTTGTAGATGTTTGCATGCAGTAGCATGTGACAGGGTTGGATTAGCTTTTAAACTTCTTGTTCCATTGAAGTCAAACATTAACATGCCCTTTCTAACTCCCAGCGTCTATTTCCTCTGACAAACAACAAACAGTAACACCTAAATCACCGCTCACTAACGGTTTAAAACGTGCTTAAACTGCAGCTAAGACTTCATTTACTAGGTTATGGGAGCCTGTTTACATGACAAGGTCTTTTTTCCTCGTCATGTCCCACATATGATGTAATATTGCACAAAGTGCAATGCACCATCAGTTCTGCAATGGAAAACATGTCATAACACAGAGAACTCTTCTTACACATGCAACCTGCAAAACCTCTGACCACAACAGAGCATCATCTAATCCATCACAGGCTTTGCAACATTTCATGTCTGCACAGAAATCTTTAGTGTGACATTTCTCATTTTTAAATGAAAGGATGAATCCAGTTCACCTATCATCACAAAACCCATTTTAAAGCAGCGGCAAAGTGCAGTATTTCTGCTCTTAAAGGTCTAACAACAGCTTGAATTATGCTGTATAGTTCAGTTATTATCTCAAATAAAAAAACATGTTCAGCAGTGATGAAATCGTGGTTTTATGTAAAGTCAATTTCTTTATTTAGATTTCTAAGAGAATACACCCATAGTTTAGAGAATAGGGAAGGAAATATGACAGTAGTTTTTCATCACAATGTAATTTCATAATTCAGAAAGGCATTATATAAGCAAGCAAAGTGTGACTTGAATCTAAGGTACGTTTTGTTTTATGAAAATGATATATATGCTGGTATCTAACACGTAGGTTTGCTTCTGTGATGATGGTTTTAGGGATGAAGATGACAACACAGAGGATAACACACCAACTCAAGACTGCATCAAACGCATTTTTTTGCAAAGTTATATTCACTCAGTTTAAAGAAGATAAATGACAAACAGTTCACCTATATTGGCCATGACTTTAGTATAACACTAGTCATAACAAAGAAATAAGAAATAAGAAATTTATATCTAATCTCCCAAAATCTACAAATAAATGTTCAAAAATTCTAAGAAATGAACTAAAAATTAAAAACCTGTCCCACCACCCAAAAAAATCAAATCAAATTCCCAAGAAAATTCAAATAAATTCCTCAAAGTTTCAAAAAAATACTCCCCCTGTAACGATCCCTGTCTGTTAAGTCTATTTTTGTTCACTTTTATTTTTGCACATTCATGTCTGTTTTATGTTTTGCACGTTCTAATTTCTCTTTTCTGTTTTAGATTGATCTCGCTCCGCTCACCTCGCCCCGCCTTCCTCACTGACTCCCGATCCCTCATGTGTCACTCACCTCGTCTCCTCCCACTGCTGCTCTCCGTCCTGCATGCTGCTCCTCACACCTGTCCTGCATCACTGATTAGTCATAGTATAATACTCACCTGCACACTCACCTCCTTGTCAGTCCGTTGTTCTCCTTGGTTCACGTTCCGGCTCTTTAGTTTGTTCTTGTCTAGCCTTATTGTTAACGACACAGCCAGTTATCCGTCTCTGCTCTTGCCTGATCCCTGCCTGTACCTTTGCCTGTGAGTTTTTGGATCTCTGGTTTTTGACTCGGACTGCATTAAAGATTCTGATTTTTGCTTCACGTCTACCGGTCTCCTGAGTCTTGCATTTGGGTCCTGATTTATTCTGTGTTCAAGTCCGTGGTTCATGACACCCCCCAAAAAATTAAAGCACCCCCCCCAAAATCAAATCAACTTCTTAAAAATTTAAAAATTTCTCAAATTTTCACGAAATTACCTAAAACTTCAAAGCTAATTCCCCCAGAAATTTGAATCAAATTCCCTAAAATTTACAAATAAATGTTAAAAATTTCCATAAACATACCTAAAATTTTCTAAATAAATTTCCAAAGAAATTTAAATCAAATTCGCAAAAATTTACAAATAAATTCATTAAAATTTCAAGAAGATACTTTAAATTTTTAAACCAAATCCTCCCCCGAAATTCAAATCAAATTCCTAAAAATGTCAAAATAAATTTCTCAAATTTCCACAAAAATATATAAAAATTTCTAAGCAAAAATCCCCCCAAAATTCAAATCAATCTAACAAAAATTTATTAATTTATTTATTTTGTCCGTTATTGCAAAATTGAAATGAATTGTAATGAAGGGAGTGATGATTTTATGGATTTCTTATTTTGAAGAAGACAAAAATGCACAAAACAAGGAAAGTATGAACTTTTGTGAATTATTCAAGAAAATATTGGCATTTGTATGTTTGTATTATTAACCCCTCTGCCTAAAAAAATGTATCAAATTGATATTTCAAAACACATTTCAGGTCAAAGAAATATTGCTCCCTCTGTGATTTGAAAATTGCACTAAGTCATATTGAGATTTAAACTACATTTCGATTAATTGCCCAGCCCTAATAGCAAAAGCATGGTCTTGTTATGTTGGCTGGCATGACAGAGACACCTGAACAGACATGATTTGTTTGGATGTTATGTGAAAGACTGCTACAGGATACACTGGGAACTGTTCCTGGAAGCTGCTGTTCTGCTACTGCGCAAGGTTATGATAGTTTTGGATTTTTCGATAGTTTAAATTTTTATTTCGTTTTCACTTTCTTTTTTTAATTTCGGTTTATTTTTAATTAGTTTTTACTGCTGGCTTGTCAGTTTAGTTTAGTTTCTATTTTGCAAAAATGCTTCTTTTCAGTTTCGTTTTTATTAGTTTTGGTGTTACTTTTAGTTTTTTCAGATAGATGTCAGGGCTCACGGAACATCAAAACCTTTTTTAGAAACATATTCAAGCAGGCTACTCTTCACTTTTAATTTTATTTATTTAAAGATGATGTTTGAATACAACTCCAGACATAAAACTACCACTGTATGAAGTCTTGACCAATAAATTCAGGCAATTTTACACTCCCCAGACTGCCGGTCAATACAGTTGCATCAAAGACTAAAACTAAGGATATTTTGTGTCCGTTTTTAATTTATTTTACTTAGTTTTGTAAGCGCACTGAACAGTTTTAGTTAGTTTTCATTTTTTCGGTAAAGCTTAGTTTTGATTTTGTTTCAGTTAACTAAAATGATTTTTGAATTTTAGTTTTAGTTATTAAGTTAGTTTTAGTTAACTATAATAACCTTGCTACTGCATCTCATTTGTGTTTCATGGTGGACCACACCTGGCATCGGGTTTGAGTTCTGTTCAGAATGCCCCTTAACACCTGCCTTTCTCCCTCAACCATGTCTTCACATCTCAAGTGAATGCAGATGTATCATTGTAGCAAAAGTATTTCATAAATAAAGGACTTCTCCATTAAAACAAGACTTTCCAGAGGTGCAGGCTTCCTGCCAAAGAGTGAACAAGTGGCTCAGGTACAGTGGCCTACTTTCCCTGTTGTTGACTTAATGTAATAATTTGACCAACAAGTCACAGCTTGCTTTTCCTCTGAATTTTAGAAACACTCACCTACGTTCAAATCATTACACTCATTCATAGCATCCACCCATATTAACCTTGCCCTTCAACTTTTGAACACAGGAAGGCTCAAAGAAGAGGAGAGTGCAACGATAGCGAAATAAAAAGTGAGAATCACTTCTTTTTCCAGATGAGAGCATTGTGTCCTCATAGCTTGCTATAAATGTAATATTCAGCACCCTGTTTTTGGTCTCATTCAAAATATGTTCTCACTTCAACACATTCTGTGTTTTCATGCATGATAGAAAAACACTGAAGTCCTTGACCTCCTTGTAAGTGATAAGCTTAAGTTTCGATTTCAGTGTTTCGGTCACTGGTGCCTGACCTTGGAAGCCCCCGTGAGAAATTTATTTTGTGTCATTTCTGCATCCCCTGTAGGAAAATTTGCACATTTTATCTCTTGAATTTGTCCTGCACATGTAAAGTAATCCAGTCCAAAGTGAGAAATTCACTTTGACTCTATAATACAGAAAATTTAGGCTGTTTTTGTAGTGTGTGGTTCATGTTTTCCATCTGATGTTTTTGTTGTCTTGGTGCTGATATCTTTTAGATTTTGTAGTCATATAAAGCAGTGGTATTCAAACTTTTTTGCCCAAGGCAAACTAAAAATCAAGCTGATGTCTCAAGGCACACCATATTAATGGCTTTGCAAAAAAGCCTTTTTAGCATGTGTAGCAACATGTCCCAACTACATGCAAAGTGAGGGGGCGCCAGCTACAACATCAGTTTGGTGAGTTTCCTTTTGTAGCATCCTGACACCCTGCAAGTGATGCACTGCAGCTCCTCAGGTTTATCCCCAGTCACCCTGTTCCTATTTTCTCTCTGTTGCTCCTATTAAGATGGACAACTAACAGGGGAAGATGATGCACAGAGGTTGACAAGGAACCAGGAGTGTCCCACCAGAGGATATTCTTAATTTTCTTCCACTTTTCTCGCTCCCTAAACTTGATAGCTTGTTTTACAAAGTGGAGTGTAATGCATAGATATTCTTCATAACCACTTATAAAATGTTAAGATCTGAATTGTGCTTACATGGAGACAAAACTATGTGGCTCACAGCCGTTAGAGACACCATACCTCAGATTACATTTGCATATTTAACAGATAACAGATGGACAGTGAGCATGCAATGCTGCATGATGCAATGCAACGTGTAACGCTTGCATGCAGTAAGGACATTGGTTATAGTGTCTTAAGTTTTGCACAGTTGTAGTACTAATGTAAAGTCAGACGAATTCCCAAGGCACACCTAGACTTGTCTCAAGGCACACCAGTGTGTCATGGCACACCATTTGAGAACCACAGATATAGAGGCATCAATAGCAGACGTGTCATATCAGGTTGTCGTTTTTAATACAGATCATGTAACTTAGATTCCTTATCCAACATTCACACTGAAGATGGATTTGCTCAACCCATCTAACCCATTACCTTAAAAAGTTGTATCAGTGTATGATTGTGTATCTGAAATGTTGAAAATATCATTGTGTAAAAGTGCCTCATAGTTCAAAGACTAGAAAAGTTCTGCTATACATAAGGACGGTCGATTTGGCATGTATTTCCTCGGTTTTCCGCTTTTTACTGTTGGACCAGAATTTAAAAATCAAAACTTCAATGGCCCCAAAATCAGTCCACTCTGTGTGTTGCCACTCACCTGTGTCTTAATGCATGATAAACCCTCTGAGCCTGATGTACCAAGAAAAATGGTATTGTTTACATTCACATGGAGCTCTTTGCATGCTATTTGGCACTTTGTAGGCATAAACAGGACCTTGCTCGGAGACTTCTTCACATGATGCCCTCAGTATTGCACTCTTACTTCTGCACAATGCATGCTTTCACAATGAGTGTGAAGACAGCTTGGTCCAAGTTTAGGAGAGAAACATGCAGACTGAGCTGTTTGCAGGTTTGCGTTGACTAGAGAAGCTGTGTCTTGCATGATGTTTATGTTACATTATGTGCCCAGAGAGCTGTCAGCACCTTGTCTCTGTTCTGATAGCATGCTTCTAAGAACTTATCTTTTCTGCATTTTCTTCAGCCATCCTCCAAAAAAACCAGACTTCAAGTCAACTTCCTGCCCATGTCTACATTGCCTCTCGCTGAGTCATTCTATTACCACATGGAAATTTTGTTTATACTTTTTTAAAGTGCCAGTAATGGTGATGCTTATACACAGACCCAGTGTGTATACTTTGTCCACACTTAGAACAAGGTGCCCTGGAAAGCATGCCTCTTAGATTTATTGTGATCAGTATCCAGTAAAAGTGCCAAGAAACCTTTCTGAGCTTTAGTAGGGACTCTCTTCTCCCACACATACAAACTCTTAAAAGTTAAGCATCTTATTTCACCATCTGATCAGCTTTTCCTGCCAACTCTCTCTTTATCTCTTGTAGGTCTGTTGTTTGCTGCATTGCTGTGGATTGGTCCGCTGCTTATTCTGACTGTCGTGATCTGTGCTCAGGTAGTACATGTTTTATGTGGGATGTACCTGATGACTATTATAGTCTGTTAAATGGAAAATTAAATTCAAAATAGTTGATAAATGTAAAGGTGAGAACCAAGCCTCAATCTCATGTTGAAAGTTGAGGCCAATAGAAAAGTACAAAAACCTCTAGTTTCTAAAGTGTCCACTTGACCCTGGCTGCTGTAAGCGGAGCGTTAAGACTTGCCTACTCCCCCCTTCCTACTGTCCTTCATCAGCCACAACATCATTCAGGCCCCATCCACGAGATGAATGCAGGAGTATATGCAAAGTTTTTTGTCGTATCGGCATTTCATCCGCATGGAAATGGTGCTTTTGGTGGCAGTAAATGCTACTTTTTGAAACCGTGTCCCAGAGAGAACAAATCTGTAATCGCTTACCGTTTCATATCCATGTGGACAGCCAACCGCATCTTTCTTGAAACGATTAAGTCATAAATAGCGTAGCCCACCTACGCGGCATGCGCTGTAGAACCAAAACAACAATGGTGGTTTACAGGGTTGTGTTAATGCTGCAGAAGCTACTGATCTTATTATGGCTTTTACAGCCAAATCTGATGCTCCTTTACCACCACTGAGAACAGCCAACACCAGACGCTCTTAGATCCACCTCAGAGAACAAGCAGAAGGGCAACCAGGAGAAAGTTTTTGGCAGTTTTCTGTAACCTTCTTTTCTCTTTTGGTGCATTTGCATGGCAGCGATACAGCGCCACTTACAGGCTTGGCATATATACTACAGCTTCTTCGGTCATTTTCAGTGGTACCATGCTTACGCAGACATTTCCTGAAACGATCCTGTATTTATGGAAAACTTTTTCAAATGAAAAGGTAATGTATTGTTTTCGTCTCCGTGTGGACTAGGCCTCAGTCCATGCTGCTTTTCAGATTTGATTATTAGCCATAATGTCTTCACCTCAGTTGGCACCAGATCTGCTGGTAGGGCCGTTCAGTTATGACAAAAAACATAATCATGATTATTTTGATTGGTATTGAGATCAGGATTATGAAACATGATTACTGCTTATCTTACAACCTGCAAAACATGCACATATTGAAGTTAGAAGTTCCTCATCGTTTGACAAAACCAATAATTGAAAAGTAAATGAATGAAAAAAAAACAAATATATCAAGCTAAATTAATTGTTATTTGACAAAAATTAACCAACAAAAATAATTACTTTTGTAGCCAAGGTATAACAACAAACGCTGAATCTTTCCACAGGACATATCCTACAGACAAAACCGCACATTGCCCAGCAGGGTTTAATTACAATGATCCCTTTTTCATGAATGTGGGAGGTAAAACTGTGATTAAAATTTAAACTTTTAGCCCGCAGAAATAAAAGAAATCAGCTACAGTAGACAGCTTGACCTGTCAGGCAGCTGCTCAGCACATTTTTATCACAAAATTTAGAATTTAAATAGTTACTGCTAAAATGTCAGGGTTTGTGCCCTAACTCAGTGGTTCCCAACCTTTTGTCTTGAATAATAATATTCCAGGAAAAGTTGATAAATACCAATCTAATCTTGACGACCTCAGAGCTGCCAAAGCGTCGCAGGTCCCCCAGGGCTCTCTGGCAACCCACCTACTGGTTCCCAACCTGGGGTCCAATGCCCTAACTGATCAAAAGTGCAACTGAATTCCAGTTAACATAGGATTTCATCTGAAAATAAGGTGGTCTGATGGTTTATTTACTCAGGTCTAACATAGCCCACACACCATGATATGTTTTACCTATTTAACTGCTATTTGGAACAGCTCATTGCATTCCTTAACAGCTCAATTGATGACTGTTTCAGACACAGCCTTAGGGTGCATTTATGCTAGCACCACTTGCCCATACTCTGCTGCAGTGCATTTATCCCCCTTCACAGTCCTCACAGTCCTTCACAAGTCTAATTGGGCCTTGGCATGGATTTGTCATCACATCGTGATATGACACACACAGTTTTTAAGCAATTCTGTCTCAGAGTCGGCACAGCAGGGAAATTTACAGACAACATGACAGTATCATGACTCTCTTTGTGGCTTATTTTGAATCATTTTGGTCAGATAAGCTGTCTAGCACCATACCATTGTTCAAAATGATAGCCAAGAGGAGCGGTCATATTGATGATATGTCATGTTCATATTGGACATCTGTGCTTGTGTCCATGAGCAAATGTACTGTGCCGAAGCAGGTCTCTTCCATTCGTGCCAGGGCCTGGGGAAGTGTGCCTTGCTTGAAGGCAGTACAGATCAGTCACAGTGGCCAAACAGACTGGACTATGGGCCAAACATGTTTGGGTACTGTACAGATTGTCTAGTGTGAGCGTGCCCTATGGAAAAAATACCCAAAGGAAGAAATTTATTCACTAACACCAAGATTAACACAGATTTAGTGTCTGCTATCCTTGCTTCTTACACCCACAAAAGAATTTGCACCAATCATATGTCCACTCTTAAACAGCCACCAAGTTTTGCAGCTGAGAACAATTTGCACACAAGCCAAGCAGCTTTGTGCTGCAGATCACAGACACAATGACAGAGTGAGACAGAAAAAAAAAAAGATGTCAAAGATCTGGATGGGGTGTAAACTTCTAAAAGGTCAGAAATGTACTGGAGGAGGAGACGTGCAGACATTGCCATCCAACCACTGTGCTGGTTTACATCAGGGCATTAACTGGAGACGCAGTGCCTGCTAGTGAAAATATTCACAATTAATATATACATGGTTAGTTTAGCAAACTGGTTATTCTAGAGCAGACTAGCAAAGATGACAGTATGTGACTGTCTATTTACACTTATCTGTAGAAATATCTGATATCATGCTGCAAGTATTTTATCTGGAGCGATTCAAAACTTATCAAATGTAGGTCATCAAACTTTCTCTACAGTTTCTGAAAGTGGTTTAGAAAGAACACGAGAGCCAGGAACACGATTCCTCCAGCTTCTGTGGAAAATACAATTTTTGTAGTATAAGAAAGGCTTGAAGTGTGTTTCTTGTGTGTGTGAAGAGAGCAGTTTTATTTTAACTTACATCTGTATTTTTAAGTGTATTTTCTATTTTAAGATGATTTTTTAAATGGTCTTTATTGATATTGAAGGATAATATTGTGCTTTTAAATTAACAATAGATGACAAAAACATGTCATCTATTAATTAATGTGTATAAAAACCATATCTTTTTGGTCATAGTCCCATAAAACAAAATTGTTATCGTGCCTGCACAAACAAACTTCAGTTTCAGTTTTGATTTTTTTGAGACAGTAAGATATGATTCATTAGTTAGCCTGAAAGCAATCATCATCTACCATTGTCTGATAGCTGGTGTATGCCTCAGGGAGCAGACATGACTTTATTCATAAATTTGGAGATGACTTCAAGGCAAGACATCTTTTTTTATGTGGCATTAAGCAGGGATGTTCCAAGGCGTATAATTTCTTATCATATTATGATTGCTGTTAGCGGTGAAACAATGTCACATCATAACGATGCAGGTTTGTTTGCAGAATGTGGCTAATGTTGGCATATAATTACCCCTGCAATTAAAAAAATATTTTTAGTACCACTGATAGAGGTGGAAATCTTTAAGCACCTAACAGTTCAATTCAATTATGATTCATAGGGCTACGATTTGATTCTTAATCGATTATTGATACATTTCTGTTCCCACTGTGTCAAAAATAATTAAAACATTACATTTTTGTTTAGAAAAAAGAGATAAATTAGATATCTACTATCCTCTAATAGGAGATGTGTGTTAACTGGTAAGTTACAATGGCCCCAAACCAAACGTAGCAGCATGCTTTCCCTGTAACATATCTGAAATTACAGACATAGAAAATGTCCCTTTTCACAGATGAACAACTGGTAATCTAAATCTTGCTGTATGCCAGAGTTCCACCTTTTTGTTCCAGCTGTTCCACAGTTTTAAATATTTAAATCTATTACTATCGATTACTTGACATTTATAAATCAATTCAGAATCTTTCACCTCTAAATTATGATGCATCTAAAAATTGATTTTTTTTTCTCCTACCTCTAACCACTGACCATTATTGTTTTCTTTCCTCCTAAAGGTATTGACTGGGGCTCCTTTTAGGTACTGGTACCATTTTAAAGTATTGGGTTAGCACCAGTATAAGAAAAAAACCGAAACTACCGGATCAACGACCCATTTGTGCATGCGCGGCGGCATGCTTGACGGTAACCCTACTTGGACAAATTGCCTGAAATGCATCGCCAGAGACGTTTCAGGGATTTTGAGTCATTCTGCGCTGTAGATGGGTTAATTTCGTCAAAATTTTTAATCAGATTAATCAGTTAAAAGACATTTTTAAGAGTTTGGATGGCTTTGTTACAAGATTATTCTTTGGGCTTTTTGCCTTTATTCATTTGGTTAGGATGATTAAAGAGAGACAGAAAATATGGAGAGAGAAGGTAGGGGAAGACCTGAACCAGAAAGCTCCAGAACTTAAATTTCATCCCACAACCAGTGCGTTGAGAACTCTGTATATGATCGCCTGCTCCACCAACTGAGCTAAACTGGCATCCTGTTTGGATTATTTCTGAAGCGTTTCAAGATGTCAGGAAACATAAACACCGATTGGCTTTTGCTACACAGCGTCAAGCAGGATTGAAGCTCAAGTTTACATATTTATATTGTCAAATAAATCATCACAAAACACCAGCAAGATCCAGTATGCTATCAGTGAGTGTAAAAATCTGCCTGTTTGAGTGATTTATCAGTAAACACCAAATGGTGCTGTGTGATTGTTGATGCATTTTGGACTAAAAATGAAATAAGCTGTTGTGGATTCTTTTGCCTTTTTTCTTTCATACTGTTTCACCCTATCTGCCCTTACCAGACAACAGGTATGCAAGTTTTTCTCAAAGGTAGATGCTTTTCTAGGGAATCCAAACAAGAATGTGATGATATGGCGTATAAATCCATCAAACTGACGAAGCATTTTCATTTAAAACTCTAACCAGATGTCTTGAGAAGTCTTTTAAATTCTTCTCCTTACAGATATGCATGTTTTTCTCCAGGATGGAGGAAGGAAAGATTTTTCTTTCTCATCATCGGACCTTGAAATACTAAAGACATAAATAACAGAAAAAATATCTCATAAAATCATTGATGGCGAATGAAGATTAAACATATTTGTGTTTCATCAGAGATCTTCCCACACATTCATGGTGCTAGTCATGTTGAAAGACTTTCCATTAATAATATCTTGTGTACCCAAGCACTGGCTCCATTCATAGTTTCTTGGCATTTTTTTCATGATAACAGTATCAGCTTTCACAGCACTGTTACTGAAATACCTCCCCACTGTCTTTAAACTCCTGCCAGAACCACATCATATTATGTTTCTTATTTTCCCTTCACATGCTTCCTCCTTCAAAACTTAATCCTTTATTTACATTTTTTTAAACCTGTTGTATGTGTCCTTACAGGTCCCATTTTCCTTTGTATCGTCTGTTTGCTGGAGGCTCAACCTGTCATTATATCAGGTAAGAAGCAGCTACTTTCTACCACAACCTCAGCGTCACTACAGCTTTATTCACAGCGATAAGATAGCTGGTTCTATCTGACCCACATTTTTAACAAACCTAAGGAGCTTTGTTTGAAATGTTTTGTTTTGGAACCCTGTCTTACGAAGTTTTCAAGTTGCTATAATCACATAAATTCTGCATATTGTTGTTATAAAGTTAAGAAAAAGCCTCATTATTGATGTTTTTTCTGAAAGTTTTTTTTTTTTGCAACTTCAAACTGAATGTATTTGAAGTAACAATAGTTTATTGTTCCTAGTATTCAAATTGTAACTTATAAAAAAAAAATCAAAGAACACCTGCAACTACTATTACATCTTAATCTGAAATAAGATACAACACAAGTGTCCTAATGAAAGGAGAAGTACTCAGTGAAAAGATCACTAATCATGATTATTCCCCTAGTGCTACTGATAAATTACATAACCTGACACATGGCCCTTTTTCTGCCACCACATCCCTGACAGCATCGAGGTTCTTAGCATACAAACACAAGGAAATGACAGTGTTTGTGGTACCTACTCTAATACACGGCCTTTTCTGCCTTACCACATCAACCCAACTATAGGCTGATGGGCAGAAAGACCCAAGACATCTCAGTGGTTGTTAAGTATGAATCCCAGCTCACGGGTGTTGCATCCACTTGGTCCCAAGACACTTGAAGGAGGCTTCACAGTGAGCTCCAGCCTCCCAAAACCACTCTTCTTCATACTAGCTACCACCACCTACTACACTGGGCCAATTTTCTACCAAATTGCCTTTACAGCCAAAACAGCAAGGCCACCTTCAACACACCCAGGCCTCATACATGCAAACAGTTCTCATAATACCTACCCTATCATGTGGCCTCTACAAAAAAATCATAACTGTTGCTTGTGCTAACATTACACATTAAAAAAGTATGGCTAAAGAGGACACAAGAGAAGATTGAAATACACAGAAATGTGCGGGTAGAGAGTGTAGAACAAGGATGGGGGGAAAAGATACTGACATCTTATTTACTGTCTGTTGCAAACTCTGTTCCTACACTCTAGCTCTGTAATGAGACTGCTGATCTTGCGATAAACCCATACACCTCACTTATGCTGGATGAAGTCTATCTCCATCTTTGCAGTTCAGCTTCTGCCCCTAACTCAGCATATCAAAGCTTAATCCTTTTACTGGCTAGTGCACACTATTTACAGTTGTGTGATGAGATTTCTTCCTAAATCTACATGGATATCTGAGTTGTTAGCACCTTTTGAATTGTCTGACTGATGCCTAAATACCTACCTCTTTTTAATTTCTCTCCCTCCCTAACTGAATGGCTACACTGATTACATGCTAAACACACCAGTTGCCTTCTTATTGCTTAACTTCTAAAACTGGATATGCTGCCATGTAGATATCTGGACATTGTGTTAAAACCCACCCACCCATCCATCCAATTTCCTCCACAAATCTGGGGCTGGGTTATGATGACATCAGGCTAAGCAGGTCAGCCCGGACATCCCTCTCCCCTGCAGCATCTTCCAGCTCCTCCTTGGGAATTCTGATGCGATCCTAGGAAAGACTGGATATGTAGTCCCTCTAGCCGGTTCTGCTGTACAGTTGCCATGTGGCCGCTACAGTGCATCTGAAAGCTTTTTGCTGACCATATTAAACATCAAAAGAAAAGAATGTGATGATATTACCAAATTAGAAACAACAAAGGAAAAATCTCCACATTTCTCAGATAATCTGATAGTTCTCTGTGATTTTTAATAATATATTTGCCTAAGACACCAATCCTTGATATAAAGGAGGACTTACTGACATTATAACAAAAATGTAGCTTACCCATTAAACCTCAGGGCTTTCTCTGGTCTTTACAGTTAAGTCCACAGCAGAGCAGATTCTTGTGTTGATCTGAGACAGGTGCTAACAATTACAGAAAGTACAATGACTACTCTCTTAGTTTTTGTTGCTTTACTCTGATAATCTGGTGAACCCAATGCCACAAGAACTGGATTTGTGAGCAGAGCTGTCAATCCTGGCATTATACTATATTTTTTACAATCAAATTACTAATTAGGACTAATTAACACTTTGGCATTAACCAACAAGAAAGCAGTTAACTGCAATACTAGAAACTATGTTTAAGAAAAACTGTTGGACATATATTTTGACTCTGTTGTTTTGAGCTGTAGCTCGTCTGTTAACATAGAAGAGGGGGCCATTAAAACTTATACTACAGCCAGCCAGCAGGGGGAGCTAATTCACTTTGGGGATTCTGTCATGTCATTTATCATTTTTTTAAAGATCTCTCCTTTTTTATAGATCCAGGATGCTTAAGGCTGGAAGATGTCACCCAAAAACAGCTTGGAATTAAATTATTTGTAATGAATTGAGTATCTGGGAGGGAAAGGCTGATTAGTGCTTTAGCTAAAAATATTTCCATGGGCAGCTTTTAACTCAAAATGAAGCCAAAATTTAATTTAGCTTTATTATATTAATATTCAATAAATAGTTTGAAGCCCCCTGCCCATTACTTTGTAATCTTTTTTTAAGAAAAATGCATTTTAACAGATGGAACAGGTGACGAAAACAACGTCATTATAGGAATTATACCAACAGAATTTTGGTTTTATAGGATTTTCATGGCAAAGATAATGAATTCTTTATTGCTTCCTCTTCCTGACTTTATGTTCTTATCTTATGTGATCTACATGATTCACAATAAGGTGACATCCCCTGTTTTTGTCACTTCATGTGTTCTTCAGCCAGTAAGAGTGTTCAGTCCTTTACCTCATTAGGAATCACAGATTTGGTGTCTAGACCTTTATTGGATGTAAGATTTCTATTTCTCAGAAAGCATCATCTCCTTCTATTTAAGGAGCTTTCCAGACACACTAGTACAGTCATGAAAACTACACCCACTCTTTATCCCAGGACAGAAGTTTCAGGATTGCTTAAATGTACCATGACTCACATCTGAACTTTATGGGAATGTTTGTGAGCCACTAGAGTTAAATCATATGAGGTAATGCTGCTGAGCACGGAGCTTTAGATGCAGTAATCAGATGGATGAAGAATCAGTCAGCAGAATTGTATTTAAGGATTACAGTATATTTACACTTCACATAGGGCAGTAGAGTTAAAAACACACACTCAAGACGGATCAGATATTTACACAGTTCTAACAGTACAAAGAAAAGCTTGTAAAGGCATCCTATTATTCACAAACACATTTCTTTAAAAAACAATTACAGTTTACAATTTTTGAAAACTTTCACGAGTAATGATCATAATTTGAGATATCCAAAGCATTTATGAAACAGGTATTAATAGTGATTTAATAAAAAGAAAAATAAATTTAATAAAAATTCAGAAAGTGTGTGCATCAATAACTTACTCTAATATACCATTTTTGGTTTTGTTTGATACAGCTGTAGATATATTTTAAATAATATCTAATTCTACCATCTTCTTTTATTGTATTTAATTTAAAAATGTACCTTATGAGATATTCTAGAGTTTTAAATTTTTTTTGGTTTTTTTGCTGAATTAAGAAATTGAAACCAAGTCATTGTGCTAGAGCGCCCTCTGGAGGCTGGGTGCTTTTTGACGTTTCTGATTTTGAAGCGTGTTTTGGATTAGGATCGTTTTGAGTGTGGAATTGTTTCTGTATTAGAGAGCGTTTTGTCAGTTGCATCGCGTTTCCCCTTTTGAAGTTCGTTTGGACTTTTGATTGTGTCTCTAGAGTTGAAGCGTTTCTCTTATTGAAGCTGTTTTGTTTCATTTAGAGTGTGTCTGGCTTCTGCAGACCATTTGCCCTTACTGGCCACCGTAGTTTTGGCATGTATTACCTTAAAAAGTGAAGATATGAACATTTATGCCGATATTTGGGCTGTGAAAATCAGCGTATAACAGCTGTACATACTGGCCATATGAACAAATAAGTTAGTGGAGTTTTAGTTTGACCAACAGACCTACATCAGCTGATGCCTTTTCTTTATTCATTATCTCCATGCAATAAATCTCTTTTAAGGACTAAAATCTCTTTATATGTTTACCCTCAAACTTTAAATAGTGTGTTTTAAGGACTGAAGTGTTAGGTTTGAACTACGCTTAAATATCGATATACTGGCTAAAACCATTTTGAAAATATATGCAAAAATCCATGTTTTGCATCTCTCGTTCTAATGTATGTGATACATGGATCAGTGAATACTTACCACACAATACTGCAATGAACCCCTGTGCTGATTTTAGTAAATTAAAAGCAGCAATCAGTGCACCAAGTAGGCATGGAGATCCACCAAAAACAGCCTGATCACAAAAGGACATACATTAGCACATTAAATGAACAGTGCTTGCACTAGTTTTCAACTCTATCAAAGCCTTAAAAAAGAAAGAAAAAAATGTGCTTGTTTTGATAGACAAAGGCAGAATTGATATTGAATTTAACTATACAAAATTTCTCACTGAGGCTGGTAAAGAAAATACTTAGCTGGTGGATTATTTTACTGCTTGACCAGTCAGTCATAAAGATGATTACACACCCTGGCTGTAGCTACACATTCATGAGGGTAGCTAACATTAAAACCCTCTGGCAAAACAGTATTCTTGCAAAATATTCAGGGACATTACTCTGACTGTTGCTCATAACTTGCGGATGCCTTCCGTTAGTTGTTTTTCCTCTTTTGGCTAATCATTGATTTTTCCTTTATTCCTCTTGACAAGAACATTGTGTAATATCCATAGCACACACGTCACCATGTCAAAAACTGTGTGACAAATCTGAAGGAGCAGCTGTCTTTATGATACACAGTGATGCAGCTTTAACACACAGATGAGTAAAAAGAAATCTGATGATATTTGAAAGAATCACCAAATCTCAGCTGGTTAATCAGCCACATGAGGAGGGCGTCTATTTATAGGCAGACAGTGAACAACACACACTTTGTTCATTGTGTTATTACTGTTAGTGATGTCATCAAGGTGAGCAGGCACCTTCAGGAGAGTTTGTAAAAAAGTGTGGGAATAGTGGAGTCAAGTCTAGTTGACACTATGAGTCATGATTGACACTGCACAGAGGTTTCAGGGGAATTTTGCGTTTGTGAGGCGTGTCACGTCGTTTCCTGGATTAATGGTTGTCAAGGGTTATTGTAAACCACGTGGGGGTCATTTAAAGGTCCCTCACACTATGATTGATGGTTTATTGTTAATTTATTACCTTCCACAGATGAGTTTTTGGTGCTACTTATTTGCAAAGGCCAAGATAGAATCAGTTTAATTTAGGAGCTCTTGAATTCCTTACCTAAGTCTCCTAAATGCTAAAGAGTGGACTGCTGGTCTTCTTATGAACTGTATTATTTAGCACAGCTTTCACACATGTACTAAACTTCTGAAAACTTAAATGTTTGGGGTGAGATGCGCGTGTGAATGCAAACAGCAGAATTGTTCACCCCAACTTTACCCCCAGTTTTTCCTTTCAGCCACGGAGTAAAACATCTGGGTTGAATGGATGTGTGAATGCAGCAGGAGGAATTAATCTGTATATTTGAATGCTCCGTTTAGTTGAACAATATTTTTGCTTAAATTTGTCACTTTATTGTACTTGAGTCCTTGTCCCAGTGCAGCAGTAGAATTAATTTATCAATGGGTTTAAATTCATCTTAGTACTGTTGGTGGTGATATGTCCCCTTTTAGCCAAGTATTAATGGACCTGCTTCAGTTTGACTGTGCTAACAGACTAGCAACCAGCTAATCAGTTGTATAGGAAACAGTGAAAGCATGGAAAACTTTGTACATAATCTGCACTTTACTTTGTTATAAATGCCTGCTGTCCTTCTTAAGGCTGGCTCAGATTACACAAATTAAGCCAGATTTTGGCCTGATTACATCGTCGCAGTCAGCGTCAAACGTCCTGCTGATTATGTGCACTGGAAACAACAAATGCTCTTGTAGTGTGACATAGTTAACGATGTTTCCAAGACGTCCCATAATCATGGCTCAACAGGACTAGCATGTCAGAATTTTTCTTGCATCATTGTCTTTGACACCCTTATTCCCGTTATCACTGTGAATCCTGAAACTTGCTAATAGGAGAGTATTTGCTCTTATCTTTGTATCATCATTAACCAGTGACATTATACAAGTCCCCACTGTTTATTACCCTGGGGATTTATGTGTACATACAGTAAGGCTGTATGTATCGACTATGTTAACTGTGCAATATTCTTTGCTTGTTATCACATTTATACCCCTAACTCTATTTGAAAGGGAGGTGGTCCACATGGTCCTCCTCTTAATACATCGGGACGAGTCAAAAGTTGTTTGTTTTTTCTTCTTTTCATTTCAAACAATCACACAGAACGTGTCTGTTGTAGCTCTGATGGACTCTCTGACCTGCCCCCTTGAAGACCTGTGAACTTACACACAGTTGTGGAGACAGTGGTGACGTCAGCATACGATCAGGATCACGCTTGCAGTGTGACCAGACTGTTGGCCAAGACAGGACAAGATTTTTGTTGCATAGTCTGACAAGGTTGTCATGAACGAACAAAAAAACATGTAATCTGAGCCGACCTTTACAGTGACTCAAGCCAGGGGTCAGTGCAACTTTTGGTGTTTTACTTCTGGTTAAAGTCACTGTGAAGCTTGCACTAAAGACCAGTTTGGCTGGTCAGATAAGTTATGCAAGTGTAAATTTATCTCCATCTGTAGTAAGGATTAAGGTGTCTTGGTCTGACTTATGAAAAATTTGACCTGGTTTGGCTTCCGTTGAACTACCATGTTTACATGTTTCATTGGGGCAACTGTGGCTAAGTAGGTAGTGGGACGTCTTGCATTCGGAAGGTCGTGGGTTTGATCCCCAGCTCCTTCAGTCACATGTTGATGTGTTCTAGGGCAAGTCACTCAACTCTTACTTGCTCCTACTGCTTTGTCAGTTGCATGTAAATGTGTATGGATGCATATGAATGGGATTAACAAAAACTGTTGGCTAATGCTTTGTAGTGAGCTTTGCCATTAGTGTAAATGTGAAAGACTAGCTGTGAATGGGTAGGCTTGACCTGCAGTGTAGAGACACTTTGAGTAGTCAAACGTCTAGTAAAGCATTAAACAAGCTTAAGTCCATTTAACACATGTATTTTAAAGTACAGTTTTAGCCGAACTAACACAATTATTTTCTAACTGCAACAGAATGATAATGTTTATATCCCACCTGCACACTTCCTGTGCAATTGTTATGCATGCCATGAAACTGCATCTTCATTTTCTGTTCAGCAACCCTTCTATTTTCTTCTCTGCTCTTGTAGATATGGACTAATAATGACAAATACGGGAGACTACACATATTGGCAAAAATGATCATAACGGCTTTGGGCACTTTTGCTTCATCTGCAGTTTCTGCATCATCCTTCGTCCACAATTTCTTCAGCCTCCATCCCTCTGTCTGACAGTGATAGATGCTTTTTTTTTTATATAAACGAGCAACTGCATGTGTCAAAAGAGTTAATAAAGGCCTTTCGAATTCTTTATCAATTCACACAAAACTATCCAGGACTGAAAAAATATACTTTAAAATGTCACCCATCTCTATGTCTAAACAGTAATGCAATCAAAAGTAAATCAGTGGTAATAATCAGCTTCCTGTATGGGCCTTTAGGATTAAATCTTACATAATAGGGCCAAATATGGGTTTGATTTGGGGCTCAGGAATCCAAGTCAGAGAAATTCTGTCTTGTGTTTTTTTACACCGTCTTGAAAAGATTTCCCCCCCTTTAAATCCCCCTAGTTTGTAAAAATCTACAGAGTTATTGGTTTAAAGACTTTGGGATGACATCATTGAATTTTCTGAGGCTAAAATGATCCCATTATTCACTTATGTTTCTGTCTGTTGGCAGAGATTTTTTTTTGGCATTTCAGCACTTCAAAGAAAGAGTTTTCATGGCTCTAACTCATAACCTAAGTCGCTGTCCAAGATAAGAGGAGAAACAGATGTGCATTCTTGAGCTGTGGGCAATCCCCAAAGAAAAACCCTCCTTTCACTAGATAAAGTTCACCAACACCAAATTTTTTGAGTCAGTAGATAATATTCAGCAACACTTGGACTTTAAAAACAGATTTGATGAGTCAGTAGATAGTTCACCAACATTTAGACTTTATAAACAGATTTGTTGAGTCACTACTATGTCATATTTACAGCACTTCAAAATCTTTGGAAAAACCACCACTGACTCTCTTGTTTACATATCTTTGTCAATATTTTTCTATTAAAAAATACATACAAAATCTTAAATATTACATGTTAAGTCTCTGTTTTTATAATACATACAGTATAGGGGCACAGTGTCCATCCCAGGTAGTATCTGTTCATTCATACTGTCTGTTTTCCATCAATTTCAAATAACATTATTACGTTTGGGATTTGGTGTGGCTCCAGTTGAGCTGTCCAGCGGCATCCCACCGTCTTTCACTAAGCACGGGAAGTAACTGGACAGATACAGAGCCTTGAACTTGGTGCTGCAGAAGCAGTAGATGAGCGGATCCAGCAGACAATCCATATAGGACAGGACCATGAGGCCGTCGAATGCCACGGCTGCTTTATCCTGGAATTTTTCACTCCACTCCTCCACTCGAGCGATCAGCAGAACCATCCTGGCGATAGTGCAGGGGAGGAAGCAGAAAGAGAAGACCACCATGACGGAGGTGACCAGAAAGACGGCTCTCTTCAGCTTGGTCTTGTCCCCGATGCTTTTCTTCCTGAGCCGGTTGACGATGTGGACCGTGCAGTAGACCAGGATGATGAAGGGGATGACAATCTGGGTGAAGAAGACCACCTCTCGCAGACTGTCCACCACATCCTACGGGGATAAAAAGATAAGTTTAGTCACTTTAGATACAGAGTCTCACACTTTTATGGTAGGCCAGAGTCTCCCTACATTTTTGATGTATAAAATGACTTTTTTTATTATCTTGCACGACTGAAATCAGAGAGACCCCTTTATTCTCGTCTTAACCATATGATTTAAGTCTCAGCTTAAAAAGGATACACTGGAATAAGTTTGCGGCTCCACTGACTGCATGTACGGTGGGATTTTCAGCAGATTTTCTAGTTACTTCTGATAAAAACTGAAGCTAAACATCAAAACATTCAATAGGAAAAATGAGGAAGGTCAAAAATACATTGCTTCCTATCAGTTAACAGAATTAGATGAACAGTTACTGAAATTATTTAAAACCTTTATTTTTTCCTTTAAAACTAGCAAAGAAACTTTGATAAAGCTTTTGAAATTTAAAAATTAGAAATAAAAAGCCCTGCATCAACTCTTAAATCAGTAATGTGAGACTATTTTAAGTCTTAAAGTACCAACTCTATGATAATTCTAATGTCCCAGTTGTGCCTTTTTTATTCTTGTATGTAGGAATGGGAACTGATAAGATTTTATTGATATCAGTGCCATTATTGATTCTTCTTATCGATTAAATTCTTTATTGATTCCCTTATCCATTCCCTGCTTGGATTTTTTGGGGAAAAAGAAGACTATATAGATTTTCACTTTCTCTCTGAACACTGAAGACCTGTGCCAGCTTCAGTGAGAGTCAGTGACACACACACACACTTCAATTACTGGCTATAATAAACAGTTGTGATAACTAAAATGTTCTTCATCAAGTGTTTAGAGGAGAACATGCTAAGAAAAACCAAAAACATCTTTTTTTTTTGTTCGAAATGTCTCTGTAAAAAGAAACTACTCTCTGGATCTTCAATTTCTGTAATTTGAATTTGAACACAACACTACTGCTCATTTTCTTCAAAAGATAAAACCTTAACTTAAATTTAAAACTAGTGTCTGGATCCTAGATCTCTGGATGTTTAAAAATGAATTGAAATCTTGTACAAAATTAAAAGTTCTTGTGCAAAAAGATTCACACCAAGGTTTAACAGATGTTGCATGATGCACTGTTTGCCACATTTTTTGAGAAATTAACCACACACTTGACAACTTTTGCTTGTTTTTGTGACTGTCCTCTCCTTCCTTCTCTGTTTTTGTTTCTGCTGACTGCCTCTCATGTGACCATGTTTTTCAAGTAAGGCATCTATAAACGAAACATTAAGATTGAATGTAAACAATGTCAATGGATTGAACCAACTGAAACTGGTTCTCGATTCCCATCCCTTCTTGTTATATACCTTGAAAGTTTACTCCTGCTCCAATCAACTTTTGTTGAGCTGATCCAATCTCCAGGGAGTTTGCTGGCAGAAAGCCCTGATGGAAAACTACTCCAGTTACCTGTATGTCTTTTGTATTTATCAGTTAAGAACTTATCAGAGTTAAAGAAAGAAAACAGGAGGCTGAATCACAGTAGAAGATGAAAGATAGTGAAACCCAGAGGTTAAAGAGAAAGAGAGAACATGCAGTTCTAAAAAAACAACTTAATCTTGCATATTTCCTCTTTAAAAGTGTCTAAAGAATTACAAGTGCTTTTGAGAGTATTAAAGTTTAAAATGCTCATTTTTAAAAGAAAAAAATCTGACTGTGACAGATTGTTTGATGAGGAATGTGTGAAAAACAAAACACAGCCTCTGTATGTTCAGCCCCCCCCAATATGAAAAGTCAAGCATATGCATACTTTAGTTTTTTGTTTTTTTTTTGTTTTTTTTTATTGGTAAAAATGGAATGATTTTACCCCTTAAGGCCCTAAACAGAAAATGTAACTGAAACCATCTGTTTAGTTTAGAGGAGAGACTCAGCCTGTGGTGGAACTGCTTTAAACTCAGACATCTGAAGTCTGGAAGGATGTCAGTTAGACATTACTCTGTTTGAAGGGGTGTGAGGATAGGAGTATCAATTCTGTCTTTGTTACACTCAATTGTCTTGAAAGTATCAAAGTTATGAAACAAAAACAGTCATATTTACAACTAGATGAACAGTCTTGACTTGCTCCAGGAAACATGTTTCTAATTTAATATCACTGTGTAAAATTCCAGTGCAAGAACTGAATTTTTATTGGTTGGTTAAAAAGTGTAGCAAAAGTGTATTTTTTCACCTCTAACTTCTTATCAGGAGTGATGTTAGAGTAGCTAATATAATGATGCATACGTTTACCTTTAGACAACCTCTATTTAGCATTTGCACAGAAATCCACTGAGAAATGTCTCAGAATAAGACATGATGGAAATAATTGTTATCGCTACAACTATTAATTACATTTCTACAATTATCATTATCTAATGCTAATATTGCATTGTTTTGTTTTCTATCAGTCATGGTTATTTTTGCTAATTCTTCACAGACTGCTAGCATCATGACTGACATTATAGCCATATATAGCCAATGGGAGATAAGTTTATGGCCATGATAGCCATAAATTTGTCTTCCATTTGTTGTTTTGTTGTTTCTCTTGTCCCTCTTCCTGTATCTCCCTCTTCTCTCCTTCTGCTTCTTGCTTATCTCTTTCAAACCCCAGTGCAGCTTCAGCAGCTGGCTGTCAACGTGAGTCTGGTTCTTCTCAAGCTTCCTGCCCATTAAAGAGACAGTTTTTCTTGCCACTGTAACGAGACTAAATACTGCCAGTGCTGAGCTCATGGGATAAGGGTCTTTATGATAATACATGAAAGAGTACAGTCTAGACCTGCCCTCTTTGTAGAGCGTCTTTTCATAACTTTTATTATGAATAGGCCCAATACAAACACTGATTGATTGATTGATATGCTTTTATCTTGTTCATTGTAGAAGGCAGGGATGGGCAACTTTGATCTCCAATAGTGTTACATTAGTTTATTCTCATTGTCAGAGGGTTAAATTGGTCAAAATCATAGGGCACCTTTAATAAGATTATTCTAATAGCTTAGAAGTTGACAGAAGAAACTAAATAATAGCTTACAAACTCAAGGCAATGCCTTATTTAATGAGCTAAAGCTAATTTAAGCTACATTCTTGATGTTATGAAGAGAAGAGCGTATTTTCAAGGTATTAAAAAACATCTAACTCACATTTTTATTTCTTTTTTTCACATTTATTTGGTAATGCTTAGTAAGAGTTTTGTAGAAATAGTTATAGCCAAGTACATTTGGGATTTCTTGCAAAGAGATGAACAAATACCAGTTATCAAAGATTATTATGAAAATACTTCCGTTTTTAATGCTGTCATGGCAGATTTTTGACATCGTTTCAAGTTCACAGCAGTTTGGGTATCTGAAATGAACTTCTGGGCCTTAACTGGGGAAGAGGGAGATTGGATTGGTCCCCAGGCCACCAGTTGCCCACCCCGATAAGAAATAATGTACAAAGAATGGGTTATTATGGGGGAAACAAACCCCCTGGAGTAGGACTGTGTGATATATCGATGTTATTGATTAATTTGCATTGATGTGTTTTGGACATTTTAAAAGATAAAAATCTAGATTTTCTGAAATTCCCCCATGCCTCCTCTTTCTTTCTCCCTTGGGTGCCTGTAGTTTGCACCCACACACAACAACATGGCGACTAGCATGAATCCAGAATTTTTTTATGAAAGCCATATTTCGTCAGTTGTTTGAAACTGGTTTGGGTTTGTGACTTCAGACCACAACCAACCCACAGCCTGCTGCAAAATTTGTTTGAAAGCCTTGGCAACTGCAGCATGACAAACTTGTTTCTACATCTCAAACAAAGACACGCAGCAGAGTGGGGAAAGTGTGGCTCACTACGGAATTCACAAAACCACTACGTCCAACAAACACACACGAAAGAGCAGCCGACGGTAGCAGACGAATGTTCCCGCTTGCCTCAAATGAAAATATTAGTTATGGAGGAATATCACGTTGATGTTTAGTTAAATAATTACAGCCTTCTGTAAACAACCTAAGTGCCTTTTTTTCAGACCAAATTACAGAAAAAGCAGCTGTGATTAATTTTTTTGTCATCTGTGTGTGATGGGATTTAGATTTTAAGGCCTTACCGCCCAGCCCTACCCTAGAGACTAGTTTAAAAAAGTCACACCAAAGAAAAAGACTGGGCAAAATATCAGTATGACAGTTAACTGACTCAAACTAATGATGATAAACATTCATACAATAATCCCAAAGTATGGCACTCTGAAAGGAATTTCCAGCCATTTTCACTGACGGTGTCAATTCTTAATAAATCCTCATGGTGGCACTAATGAATGAGGGTAACATTACAGAAAGAATTGGCTGAAGATGTTAGTATCAGGGTTAAAAATAGAGAAGAGGACAGCCAATTAACATCTGAAAAAGTTTGAGCTGAAGCTGATAAGAGGTGGCGCTGACATCATGCTGCAGTCAATAGGTACAGGAAGCCTTAACTTAGCCTTTTCATCTTATATTCTTTAGTCAATCAGATTTCATGGTTTCTTTGATATGATTAGCATGCATTGTATCAAATATGGCAGAGCCTTTTAATCCATAGAAACTTACATTCGTGATATCCTGATTTTAGTGTACATTTCCGCATTGTGTTCCTGTTGTGTGTGGTGCAACTTGACACCCTCCTGATACAACACATCTCAACTTTAGCAACTCTGTGAGCAAAAATAGCTCTGTGAACGAGCTCTAAGTGGGTTTGATAACCTGGAGTACACCGCTCTTTTCACATTCTTGCACTTCTTTTTTCGCCACTTGTTCACATTCGACCGATCAGTTATTTTCCACATTAATGCCCTGTTTGTAACCTCTTAGTGAGTAACAGAGAGTTCCTTTTCTTTGTGTGAACTGTGTGTTGCGTTAGTGAGTGATGCAAATTTTGATGTCAGTAGTAGGACAAAAAAACTTGCCAGCTCAGCACTTTAATAGTGCATGGCAAGTAAAGGAAAATTTTACTGTTATGCTTTGTCATTTCTTTACATGAGACTCATCTCAAGGCTTTATTGCAGATATTTGTGGTTTAACTTAAATGAGAGATATAAAGTAGCTCTTTTCATTAAGGCACATGTTCAATGAGTAAAATTTACCTTAATCAAGGTGTCCTCTCTAGGGTCGCCGCTCTTATGGCTGTTGCAGCAGTCGAAGTTCTTCAGCATGGTGGGGATGGTGAGGGGCAGGAGAAGCAGCCAGATGATGATAGAGATCTGTGGAGACTTCTTGAGCGCTCTGAGGAGATTCTTCCTTCCTGGGTGCACGACGTTAAAATATCGATCTATGGATGTCACGGTGAGGAAGGCGATGCTGGCTCCTCGGTTCAGAAACAACATGAACAGCATGGCTTTGCACACTGTGTCATTCCCGCTCCTTCTCTCGCCTTGAATGAAGTTGTACGCCTTTATGGGTAAGCAAAACAGCAGCAGGATATCAGCCAACACCAGGTTGAAAAGGAAGACGTTGTTGGTGTTGGATTTCCAGAACTTGAGCTTGAATATGAAGAGGTGGAGGACTGAAGCGTTGAGAGGCAGAGCCAGGATGAAAATCACGATCATGATAGCTGCATAGAACTTGTACAGCGCCTTGTGTGTGGCTTCACAGTCCTCAATGAGCTGGTAAGTGGAGTTTGCCATTCTAGGAGTTGCATACATTTCCCAAAGAGTGCTCTGATAAACACAAAATAGAAATCAGATGTGTCCTACATGCACTGAACAAAGTATTCCTTTCTATACTGACAAGGAAATCTCTTCACACGTGAAGTCTCACCTGATACAAACTGAAAATTCCTGTCAAACAAGTTTCCTTGTCTGTAATCCTTGTAAAATCTTCTCTCAGTCTTTGTGTGTGTCTCTGCTTTCCAAAGTCATTCAAGTTTTTTGTCCTCTTTGGTGAAAGCTGGTGTAGCAGTGAGTCCTCCAATGTGCAGAGCAAATGGTAGTTGGCTTCTGTGTCCTGCTTTTTAGCCTTGTGCTCATATTGTGGCTCCGCCTTATAGCCTGAGGAGGTGAGTCACCAGCTGCTTTCCATAAGAACCGGGAGAAGCCTGTTACTTTATATACTGAATAGAAAAGAAACTAAGAGGAGTTAAACTTTAAAGAAAACAGGACTACAATCATTTTATAATGAAATGTGATCAAAGTCTAAGTCTCTTTCTAAGTGCCGACAAGCCCTTCTGCATCTACTGATCACAGAAGCTGATAAGCCTTTTGATAGACAGCCAACCATATAAGAAAATGTCATGGAAACATTTCACCTTTTTTCAAGAGTTTGCAGCCATCTCTGCAGCACAAATCGAGCTATATTAAGGTCTCAGTAAATCCCACAAGCTACTGTAAAACCTACAGTTTCTCATGAATGACAGCCCAAGTGTCCCAGCCTTCAGCTCCCAGGCTTTTCTGATAACACGTGCCCTGATGTTAAAAACAGATCATTTCTCCTCAGAGTACAGATGTGGATCCATGGGAATCAATGATACATCTGTAAGTGCTGCTGTCAGTGTTTTCTACTATGTAAGGACAAGTAAAAGGGGTTGGTAGGAATGTTGCGTCCTTAGGGAGGAGGAAGAGGGGGTTAACCCGAGGACTCAAACTTAACTCTGCATGCTTTAAACTCCTTCTCCATCTCAGCTGCAAGTCCAGACAACTCTGCAGATTCAGGCTTTCTGCAGAGGCAAGTTTCAGAGACGGGAGGGACGTGAACCCTCTTCTTATCTAGTTTTATGATTGAAAAGTCACATTTATGCAACACGACAAAAATCCAGGCACTTAACACAGTTACCTACATAGTGAATCTGTGCTTCTCTACTCTTTACTCATTATTAACCATCTTCAACATGGAGTCTGTGAAGGAAAAGTCCCACATTTTTTTAAAGGAAACACAAAATAACAGTTTACAATGAGCTAACCAAAAATTCCGGAGAACAAATGAGTAACTGCTGGTAAACTGTAAGGTGACATGTAGAAGTTGAGTAACCTGTCATTGCATCAATTGGTCACTAGAGGATTACTCAAGAGACAACAACTGTTATATAAGGTACTCAGATTTTTATTAGAGAAAATGTAGAGAGCAAATGAATACCTCACTGCTATCTTTAGTTAACTGGGTAAATAGTGAGGAACTTCTCTTCAAATTTTATAAAGTTACTGATTATTTTCAGCTGATGATCATACTAGGTTGTTACTCAGTATTGAATCATTAATTAACCTCCTGAGACCTGAGCTTTTTCTTTTATAAAGTCTTTTTAGTGTCTCCCTCTTATTTGGGATAAGTAGGACCTGATAAGTTTAAAAGCTCTGCTTTATCTTTTTACAGGAATTAGTTTTTACCAAACATGATGTCTGCAAATCTCCTGAAGGCCCTGTTTCTGCAGAAAATGCAGCACTGGATCAGTTTTTGAGCAGACGTTTGGCCGTGTGGGGGCCTGTTGGTCAGCTGTTGGGGGGGGTCTTCAGGCAGTAAGAGCTTGTTTCAGTCATTGAGAAAGGTACAGTGAGGACATTTTTCTTTGTTTTTTTGATGATGGACCACAAGGACTTGTTAAGGCCAAGTATGAACAAAATTTTCACAAAAAGGTCTGAATTTGTTGGACGTTTTCCTTTCCACAGTCCACACAAATTCCCTGAAAAAATTACCTAAAATTCGGTGTAAATTCTCAACCATATTTTGAAAGTATCTCATTAAAAATATTCTAAAATGTCTTCAAATATTCCCGAAATGTTATCATAAAGCCTCAACTTTTCAATGTAATAATAACACTAGAATTATATAATGCCACTATAATTTACCCCAAAATTTATCCCAGTTTACCCCAAAATTCCATTATGACCATCAAAAATTTTAAAGCAAATTTCCCGTTTTTTTTTTAATTCCACAAAAATTACAAATGTGTTCCCCAAATGTTCATGAAAATGACAGAGAATATAGAAAAAGGAAAAAAGTAAAAACACCACAAAAAAAAATCTGTGTTCTCATCAAATTTATACAACTGTAGATAGATGTGGGATGTCAAAGCGCATGACA
Organism: Cheilinus undulatus; assembly: GCF_018320785.1. Lineage (NCBI taxonomy): Eukaryota > Metazoa > Chordata > Actinopteri > Labriformes > Labridae > Cheilinus > Cheilinus undulatus. The sequence continues at coordinate 41,538,948 of NC_054878.1, read as the reverse complement.
TTGGCATACAATTTTTAATTGCATATTTCCCTTTCTGAATAATAAATTGAGATTATCCAAAATTTTTTGAAGCACTAGAAGGATAAACAAAATGTATAATAACGAGTAAGACATGAAAAATAAAAGAGTTTATGTTCAGTTTAAAATAGAGGCTAAATAACGGACCAGACCTCCCATGGGTTAAAAAATAAAGCAAATAAGATCAATTTCTGAATAAAAGTTATAATGAATTGAAACATTTAAACAATGAAGCACCCTGGTAAAATGTGGAAATTACAATAAAGTATTTCAATAAAATGATTTACCTTAGAATAGATTTCAAAGAAGGTACTTGTAAAATTTTCTGTTGAGACTGAAAATACATGTGACCACACAAGACAAATTTTTAAATCTTTAATGTCTTATATTTATAGCTCTGTGCCTGTGCCTGAAGTTGTTAGTCTAAAACAAGCACTAACTTGTGCCCTGATAAAAGAATAGGCTCCCGGTGAAGAGACCCCTAAACCTCAATCCTGGCACTATTTGCTACTGATAAGTTACATAACATGGCCCTGAGCCGCCACCACAACCCAAACAGCATGCCATTTTTAGCAGAACCAGACTCAGGACATCCAAGCTCCAGGTAGCGACAAAGCCAATACTAGCCACCTTAGCCCACGGCCCTTAGAAACATACAAACAAGATGAGACTGTTACTGATGCCAGTGTTACGTATGAGAAAGAAGGGCAACAGAAGACAGGATGACAGAGAAAAGTTTGAAAGGAGAGCTTAGAAAGATTAGGGTTAAGAAGGGGCAATACATATATTTTGACATGCTGAACACCCAGTTTTTGCTGAATCTTATACATGTATGTAAAATTTGATTTACCATGAATTTAATGACAAGTGCTTGATTGAACTCCTTTTCATTTCTGAGATACAGCCATTTCTGTAACATACTACTCATTATTTCATTTTATTTTATTTTATTTTACACAAGTGGTAGCATTTTTCTCTAACAAATTTTCACAAAAGCAGTAAAAACAGTCTCCAGTCATCACATGTTCAAAAATGTTTATTTCAGGCGGATTCATTAATTAAAAAATATGTTTAAAAAAAAAAGAAATATAAATGTTGCTGAAAAACCATCCGTTTCTGATATGGCTTCTATTCGCTTCACTACATTACTAAGGAAGCAGAGGGAGGTAGAGTAACAGCCTTGGGGGTTGTAAGAACTCACCCCAGACCAGGGAACTTCCTGGCTCTGCTTCACCTGACCTCTTACTAAACTCGCTCCTAGATTTTCTCATGTGTCATCGCCGTCGTTTGTGTGTATCGTAGGAATAGCTGTGTCTTGTTTGTGGTTGTAATCAGAGGCCATAAGTTTGGGTAGGTAGTATCAGCACTGTCACTACCTGGAGCTTGTATGTATGAAGCCAAGGTCTGATGAAGGCCAATGCTTTTTGGGCTGTGAATGCAAAAAAGGAAAGAGAAAGAGCGAAAAAGTGTCTATGCGCAAAAAGAATTCTAAATTCATTGTTGATGTTAACAGTCGAATTAATCCATCTTTGTTATAGTTTCACTGCTTTATTTCCAGAGAAAAAAATATAAGTCCAATTATTTTTAATCAATCTTGTCTTAAAAGACCTCTACTTTCTCTCTATTTCTACCCCTCTCCTTGCTCTTTCACCTGTCTTCCCTCTCCTGTGCTCCCCATCAGACAATGCTCTGATTGTGCGTCACTTTCTTTTCATCTTTACAGGGGAATGAGGTGTAATTCAAGAGCAATTAAGTCTGCTGCTCATGCAAAGCAAGAATTTAACTACCTTAAGGGAGGGTTTTATAACTAGTGCTAAAAGTTGGACTGCTGTAGCCATTTACAGTATTTCCTTTTATTTATAGAGTGCAGCATGTTTTCAGTGGAAATTTCCATTTACAAGCAATAAAAGTTTCTTTATTGAACTTCATTTAGGACAATCATTTCATAATAATGCATGGCTGGTCTACAATATTTTTACCACTGGTCAGTGAATGCTTCACCTTCAACTTGGATGTTTTTTTGTCTGTTTTGTCCTTTAATATATGATTTAGCAAGCTGATTCATTACAAGTAAAAGTGAGGTTGTTATTTTTATGTTATGGCAGAGATTAGTGTGTACAAACCCATTAATGATACATTTTGTTTTTAAAGTAACAATAAAAAAGACATATAGCTGTTATTTTTAAGCTTATATTTCAGTTCTTTCTTCTTCTTTTTTTCTTCTTCTTCATCTACTGTATCTTCACACCATCAACGTGCTTGCGTTATGACAAAGGCTGTCCATTTTATTACCCTGTTTGCAACGGCTCATCTAAGGACTGAAAATAATAAAGCTATAAACTTTATGTGCTACATGCCAGTTTAATGCTCTGTCTTAACTACAGGTGCAGCTCAGTAAATTAGAATATCATGAGAAAGTTAATTTTTTTTCAGTAGTTCAATTCGAAAAGTAATACATATATATTATTTACATTCATTACACACAAAATGAAATATTTAAAGTGTTTATTTCTCTTAATTGTACTGATTACGACTTGCAGCAAATAAAAACCCAAAATACAATACTTGGAAAATTAGAAAATTGTGATAAAGTTCAATATTGTAAACTAATGGTTTCACAGTAATTAGCTAATCAACTCAAATCACCTGCAAAGGTTTCCTGATTCTTCAAAAGGTCTGTCAGTCTGGGTCAGTAGGCTACACAACCATGGGGGAGACTGCTGACTTGACAGATGTCCAGAAGTCTGTCATTGATACCTGAACAATGAGGGTAAGACACAACAGATCATCTCCAAAGTAGCTTTCTGTTCACAGACTGCTATATCAAAGCATATTGATAACAAATAGAGTGGAAAGAAAAAGTGTGGTAGAAAACATTTGCAGGCAACAGGGTTAACCACAGCCTTCTGTGGATTGTCAAGCAAAACCCATTCAAGAATTTGGGGGAACTTTACAAGGAGTGAACTGAGGCCGGAGTCAGTCCATCAAGAGCAACCACACAGACGTGTCGAGAAATTTGGCTCCAACTGCTGCATTCCTCGTGTCAGCCGCTCCTAAACCAGAGACAACATAAAACGAAAGTTCATTTTGCATTTCATTTGTAAATCAAGGTCCCAGAGTCTGGAGGAAGATCAGAGAGGCATAGAATACAAGATGCTTGAAGTCCAGTTTAAAGCTTTCACAGTCAGTGATGATTTGGGCCACCCCATGTTGGCCACTGTGTTTTCTGAAGTCAACACAGTCATTTACCAGGAAATTTTAGAGCACTTCATTTTTTGTTCTGCTGACAAGCTTCATTTTCCAGCAGGACTTGGCACCTGCTCACACTATCAAAAGCTGGTGAAATGACCATGATATTCCTGTGCTTAACTGGCCAGCAAACTCACCGGATCTGAGCCCCATAGAGAATCTATGGGGTATTGTCAAGAGGAAGATTAGAGACCCAAAAACTCGGACAAGCTGAGGGCCTCTATCAAAGCAACCTGGGCTTCTATAACACTTCAGTGCCACAGGCTGATCGCCTCCCTGCCATGCTGCATTGCTGCAATAATTCATGCAAAAGGAGCCCCGACCAAGTATTGAGTGCATAGAAATGAACATACTTTACAGATAGCAGAAATGCATGTATTAAAAATCCCTTTTCTTTTGGTCTTATGTAATATTTATTCTTTTTTGATACTGAATTTTGGGTTTTCATTAATTAAAAGCCATAATCACCAAAATTAAAAGAAATAAAGACTCTAAATTTTTCACTCTTTTTGTAATGAATTTATTTGAGTTTCACTTTTTTAATCAACCACTGAAATAAATACACTTTTCCACTGTATTCTGATTTATTGAGCTCCACCTGTATACTTTAACTATAAAGTGCATCGTGGCTAGCTGTAAAAGATGATGTTTTACAGTCTTAGTGAAAATAACCTCTAAATATTAAGTGTTTGAATCCAGAAGTACTCTGAGGTCTAGCTTTGTATAATGAGTGGAAATCAGCAGTCTGTCTGACAGATTAACAATCATTTTACTGTTTTCAGACTTAACACCTACCTGCGACTCCTCTGACACTTACTGTAAAGCTGTACGTGCTGCTATAACTCACAGAGCCACAGACATTTCTCACTTTCATCCATACGAGCTCGCATGATGCTGAGATGTTTGGCACTCGTCATGATACATACCTTGGGCCTCCAGCGAGCACACATTGACTCTTACCTTCGTTTCCCATACTTTGGAATTACTGTTTTGGGATTCAAATACATTTTTGCCATTTTATTGAGCCAGGAAAAATTGTTGAAATTGAAAATCTCTTTATTATTGGTGTCCTGGTCAAGATAGGTATCATCAAAAAGCTGACAAAGTTTCCAACAAACAGCTTTACATACAGTTAAATAAAAGATGTCCCTTTTTTAGGGCCTATGGACATTGGTGGTGCACCGTTTTGTTAAATATTTATTTTGGGGGCTTTTGCCCTGCATTTTGTTGGCTCTGAGAACAGGGAGTAGCAATCTTCAAGGCTTCTCTCCCAACTTCAAATCTAACCTTTGGGACATAGAGTAGGAAATGTTATTTTAACCAAGTATGTTAGTTCTATACTGTTCTGTCTGACAAAGGTTATAAAAACAAACACACCACAGTTTGGCATACCATTAGATATGAACATGGACGGTCCCCTTTTCAGTCTTTATTTTTTTAGTCTTAGCAGGATGACGACAGAGCGAATGGAGGGTGAGGGCATTTCCAGAAATGATCTCTGACCAACAGCAGGCCTCTCTCAGCCAGGGGCAGCTTCGCAGGACGTTGACCTCTGTCATCCAGAAGCTCTCCTCTGCCCCGACTGAAACTGAAAGAACGCAGCTTGAAGCCCCCCAGTCTTTGACCTTTCAGCCCAAGCACAGCCATAAGTTTGGGACTTTATAAGACTTTAGCTCAGTTATATAATCCTCAGACACTCCAGAGAAAGACCCAGAGATAGGCCAAGGCAGAGGTTTTGTCCCTCATCGACGGCCAAGAACAAACTTACATTAGCAACCAATTCTGAAAGTGAAAAAGTCCAGGGAGAAATCCTTTTCGGAAGATGAAGAGAAGAAGATTAGGATCTTTTAAGAGGAAAATGCTGAAATATCAATCACACTTAATTCCTGCTGTCTCTGAGTCCCTTAGGAAAAATACAGAGGGCTGGAAACATTAAACATGAAAGAAAAAAATGGTGAACTACTTAGGAGGAAAAAAGAAAAGAGGATTTTTAATAAAGTGTGTTAAGCACCTAACCGTGGGGATGGAAAAATCACAGAATCATGAAAGGCAGTGTAAATGAGCTAGATTATTCTTTAAAAATGTACAGGCATGCTAGGAGTAGGAGGGACAGACTTTGATACAGCACTAATAATAAACCAATCAGTTACCAAAAACATAAATGTCATCACTCAGATAACTGTTCATCACTCAGTACCTCAAACTTATCAAACACTAAAGTATATAAGAATGTGAATTTAAAGTCTTAAGAAAATGTGAATTTTTATTGATACAGCCAAGAGTTTCCTCTATGATTAAACAGGGACATGCATCGATAATTTGCTGGACCTTATTAGAATTTGACCAGAACTTCCTTTATACCCCTGAGACATACAGCCATAGCACTTTGTTAGTAACTACATACTGTACCTGAAAAAATACCAGGAATCAACACAAAAGTTATAAGGTAACATTTCCTTCATGAAATTAAATCTCCCAAGCTATAGCTCTTTTGCACACTGAAAAAGATTATCCTCTCAGATTTTCCTTAATTTTCTTAGTTTATTTTATCCTCGACCTTCCAGGGCCAGCTGCTGAGAAGCATCCCCGCAGTATGATGCTACCACCACTGTGTTTTACAGTGGGAATGTTGTGTGGGGTGATGTAAAGTGTTTGGTGTCCTCCAAACATCGAGTATTGTCTGATGGCCAAAAAGTGCCACTTTGGTCTCATTGGCCCAAATAACTTTTTTCCACTTGGTGATAGAATTTTTCCACATGCCTTTTGGTGAACTCTAGTACAGATTTAATCTGAGTTTTCTTCAGCAGAAGCTTTCTCTTTCCCACTCTCCCACAAAGCTTTGACTAAAGAACCCAGGCACCAGTTGTTGTATGCAGTCTCTCTCATCTCAGCTGCTGAAGCTTGGAACTCTTTCAGAGTAGTCATAGGTGTCTTGGTGGTCTCTCTCACTAGTCTCCTTCTTGCACGCTCACTCAGTTTGTGAGGATGGTCTGATCTAGACAGATTTACACATGTGACATACTCCCTTCATTTCTTGACGATGGATTTCACTGAACTCAGGATGCTTAGTGCCTTTGAAATTATTTTGTATAATCCCCTGACTTATACTGTTCAATAACCTTTTCTCTGAGTTGCTTGGAGTGTTCTTTTGTCTTCATGGTGTAATGGTAGCCAGGAATACTGATGAACCAGTGACTGGACTTTCCAGACACAGGTGTCTTTATACTACAATCACTTGAGACACATTGACTGCATTCAGCTGATCCCCATTTCACTGATTGTGAGACTACCATTGGCTGGACCTCTGTTGAGTTAGGTCAGTTACTTTCAAGGGGGTGAAAATTTATGCATTTATTTTAACTGACATTTTTATTTAATTGACATTATTTTGTAGAAATCTGTTGTCACTTTGACAAAGATGTTTTTTGCAGTTATTTGTCCAAAAAGCCAAATTATATTGACCATGATGGATTTAAAACCACACGTGTGTGAGGAGAAGGAGAGAAAGCAGGCTTGTGCGCTGATGATCCCGACTTATGAAGCTTATTTTGTTGCAACCTGTTATCCTTTCCTCCTTAACAAACAGGGACACTATACTTACAATTTTAAGTGAAATTTTCCCACATTATCAGAATAAAACTTGCGAAAGTTCAATATATTGTGCATTTCCTGCAATCCTGCACTGGAATTCAGGCCCTGACAGTGATCACATATCAAACTTTTTACTGGCACTGTATCAAAGTTTAAAATTCTTGTATTGTGGCAGCCTTACTCTGGATAGTTTGATTGATGCAAACAGACATGAGAAGATAAAAAACCCTCAGTTATATGTAACCAGGAGGAGTCAGACCTGGAACAATGCAAAACAACTTGCAGAATTTCCTAAACAGTTGTGGTCATCCCTTAAGGCAATAACACAAATGTATTTAATCATGGTAAATTCACTCACAGATGCAGTTGTTGCAATGTTTAATAATCATGATCTCAATATCAATGATTTATGATTATGACTTTTTCATAATCAAGCAGCCCCACTCTACACTTCTGAAAAATGTTCCCAACATTAAACGCTGATGGATGAATATGTCGATCTTGACTGCATACAAACTTTTTCCTGGCAGACCTTTAGTGCAATATCTGAAGTTGGACGTTAACCACAGGAAAGTGATGCATCCTCCCACCTTGGCTATTTCACTCAGGAGTCCAACACTGACAAACTCCCTTAAAAAATTGTAAAATACAATTCCAGGAAATTATAGGGCCTAAATTTCTTGAATTCTAATTCATAAGTTAAAAAAGCTTACACATTTTTTTTTTTCATCTGGGAACATGCCTTGTGCCAGCATGCCACAGATTGATGGAAACAGTCCATGCAGCACAAAAATACACAAGTCTGGACACCCAAACATCCCAGAGCTCAGTATGCATAATAACTTAGAGCAACATCTCCCCCACTCTGAGAGACAGCAGAGTTTCCCCTCAGGCTTGGACAAATCAGGAAGTTATTGTTAGTTTTAAGACCACCACATGGAGAGAATCTGAAGCCTAAACGTGGAAACTTTATCCTCAAACTGTGATGAAACAAAAACACGCTGTCATCCTTTTCCAGTTAATAGAGTCAAGTCCAGGAAGCAGCACAGGCTTAAAATAGGTCATAGGTCAGAAACAAGTTACAACAACAGCAGCTTCTTGTGTTTGTGTGCCAAACAACACAAGTCAAGTCTTGACACCTCTGAAACGCTGCTCATTTCCCATGCATTCCTTCATAGAAGCTATCGTTGTAGAAGAAGTGATAGCGAGGATGGACATAACCCATTCTCTCAGTGTCACCAGTTTCCCAAGCTTCCTGCCTCGGCCTACAGGATTCCCAATTTAACCTGTCAGAGGAGGAAATGCCAGTGAGGGTGTGCAGGGATGGATGTTCTCAAGGATCCAGACGCTGAAAAGGGACCAGTCTTTTTCTAGATTATGGTCTCAGTAACAATCATTTTCTTCTGCTCCAAAAGAGGCAATGAAGCCAAAGTCTGTACAAAACATGGACTTAGTGTAATTGATGTCACTGAAGAGGTATTATGAAGCCCAACAGCAGCGGTGGATATATTAGAAATGTTACCTCTATCTTACTTTTGACAAAAAAAGGCAAAAAAGGAAGTGCCAAGGCAGTTTGGACTTCAGTTGGAACTAAAGATGTGACAGAACAAAGATATGGAGACGTCCTTCAAAATAAAAGCACTCTATAGACATGGCCTATTAAAACTTTGCAACCTATCTTTAGATCCCAACCCACTGGTTTAGAGCCAAGAATACAGTAATTGGCAAGAGAGCGTTCAGTGACTGGTGATCAAATCAGAGTGAATGCTGATGTCCTGTTGCTAACAGCAGTGATGTATAGAGACAAGATTTCCTCATTGTTTACAGTGGTTACACTCTAAAGAAATTGCAAACACACTGACTCTTCTGCACAGGCATGAGCGATGAATCAGGATTTTGTCTGACATATTCTGAAGACGTCTTTCTCTCTGCCTGCTACGGGCTTCTCTGCTCCGTCCTCTGTCATGGCCTCTATTCTCGCTGTTTAATTAGCAAGTTGGCAAATCTGTTTTGTTAAGCCTCTTTAGCATTTCTTAAAGATGAATGTGGGGATGATAGTGTCTGGTATAGAGAGAGCAGTGGAGAGAGACAGTAATGTCTCCTAGTCCCTGAAAGTTTTCCTTAACATCCTGACCTGCAGATTGATGACAGGGTCACAGCGTTGCACAAACACCGATGCCCATAAAATGACCTAAAAAGAAAAATAGAAATAACAGAGAGCAGAGTCACTGCAGACACTTCTTTTGCTTCATGGTAACTTAGAGCAAACTCTTGATTCTAGGAAGCCCCTACACCAAAGCTATTTAATTACAAATTCAGCTGGGCCAAATTTTAAAATCAAGAAACATTGCTGGGCCAGACATGTTCAGCGCCCAGTAGGGAGCTGGTAATGTCAAATTTGGGACCAGTACAGATCAATTTGATGAAAAATATGCACTTTTTATTCAGTCTACCTTTAAAATTTGGCAACATGACAAAAGCACATGAAGATGTGCATAAAAACACAACAACAGAGCTGTATTTGAACATAACCTGGGGTAGCAGAATTTTTTTTCACTTCAATAAAAATAAAATAAATGAGAATGAAAACACAATGAAATTCTGTAAAAAATCTTACAAAGACAAAGTCACATCTTACATAGGCATAACCTTGCAAAGCAGATGGATACGCCTGTTTCCGTGTTTCTCACTGGCGAGTCCATCTTGCAAAGCTCCCATCTGAACCGTTTGGGCCCAGTTAGATTTCGTTAAAAGAAGAACAAAGAACAGCAGTGAGTTGTTTTCTTTTCAAAAATGACAAAAGTCTAATACTTACATGTCTATAGTCGCCATGTTTCATGTTATTCCTCAGTAGCTGCGCAGCTCGATAGCAGCTACGTCATGTGTTTTGTTGCTCTTATTGGAGATGTGATAGAACGTTCATCCAATCACACTCCGAGTTCTTTTCAAATCCTCTGCCTTTTCTCAAAAGTTTCCCATTGAAGCTTTCCCAGATTTCACACATCCATCTGGCGTGTCAGGTTAACCTAGGCATAAACTGCATAAAACTAAATTTGCACAGTTGTAGCTACTGTTGAAAAGGACATGCTTTATACCTGGTACTTTGGGGCCACTTCTGTCGGTCTAAAACACTGTGGGACACTCTGGCATGACCACGGGCTGAGCCACTTAGGGGTTGGTTTGGGGCCACATGTGGCCCCCAGGCCTCTAACTGAATAGGCCTGCCTTACACATTATTTTAAGAAAATCTTACTTGTTCTAACTTTCTCCACTATAAACAAAATGTCAGGTTTTGGTAAGTGTTTACTGTTGTAGTTAACCTTTCTTATTTGCAGATTGTAAATTTAAAAGATAACTAAATTCACCAGATATTTGTAAATTTAGTTGTTTTGTTTTTTTTTTTACTAGATTTGTATTGAAATTCAAATACTGCTATCGTGACAACTCTTTTCCCCGTCAAAAGAAAAAAATGATTTCCTGCTCTTGCCGGGGTGCTATTAACGCCTTTGTGTACCAGAATGCATTGTGTGTAAGCAGCTGCAGCCTTGACCTCACTAAGCTCCATTTCTACAGCCTTATACTGAGGCTTGAATAAATACGTCTAACTTCCCTGTCAGTAAAAACAGAGTCAAATGCATCTATAGTCATAACATCATTTGCACTCAGACTTTGGGATACTAATTTCGCATTTCGTGCCAGTGTCATAACTAGTTTTAATCTCTTTAGGATGTACTTTGTTTGTATACAGTACAGTTATTCCCCTGTCACCTGTGCAAAGGTAGAAAGACACAGCATGTAGGGCTGTAACAATCTTTAACAAAGAAAAAAGTCTGTTTTTTTGTATTTGATGAATATGGAAATATCTCAGTGTGCTTCTACCTGTCAAGCTTGAAGCTTTCTTTTGAAATTTATTCCAGTTTTAATGGAAATGGAAAAAACATCTGACTATTGGGGAATATGGCAGCAATGATAGTTTTCTCTTATTCCTTTAAAACAATTCTGTTTTGATTTAAAGTCTTTGGGGAGAGACTGTGTGGCTCATTGAAAGTGATTTCAAGCAAAAATATAATTCTGTTTCTTACATGTTGCTTTTTGTTTTTTTCATGTGTGTGCATTTAGAAGACATTGAAGATACACTCAACAAAACTACAATGTAAACCTGATAGTTTAGATAACACAAGAACTGCACGAACACCGTGTGGTGAAAACCCTGTGTGGTATTTTGATTGCACGCAAAGAGGCTTTTTGTACTTCTACATCTGTATCAATTAATCTGACACAGATAGCAGAGGCAAGGACGCGGGTTGGTGTCATTTTATCAGTGAAGCGTGGAGCCAGTTAAGGTTGCGTGCCTGATTTATAATCTCTCTTTTCTATAAAACAAATGCATACAAATATTTAAAAACCTGCCAAACACAAAAAAGCAGCACCACTCTATATTTGCTATGTCAGATTTGTCAAGTTAATATCGATTTCCTCAAGATTATCGCAACAGTTATAATGGAGGTTGAGTTGATAGTTTCTCTGAAACCTCTCCTGAATAGAAACCTTTATTGCCGCTTGGTTTATTTGTCTTGGACTGAGTGACTAAAAACTTAATAATGATAATAATAATAACTTTATTTATACAGCACCTTTAAAAACAGATGTTTACAAAGTGCTTTAACAGGCACAGCAATAGCAAGAACTCAGGGATTCACAAATTAAACAAATTAGTGATAAAACAAAGAGAGTAAGTCTTGACATCATTGAAAATGAGGGAACACCCTCAATGATTTTTCGAGATTAAATAAAGGTTGAATGAATGAATGAATGAATGAATGAATGATAATCAAACAGAAATTCAAAACAAACTTAAACAAGTCTATGGGATTAGCAAAATTGAAAGGAATGGGAATGACATAGATGACATTGAAGGCAGTTAAAATACTAAAAGATGAAAATATCCAGGAAAAGACAGTATGATAGAATATGAAAGTAAAACTGTATACACACATTAAGAAGGTATCGCATCATTAGCAATAAAACAAAAAAAGCAGATAAAAGAGAAGGAATAGGTAAAATATTGAAAATAAAGGATATTAAGATGGCAATGTAAGGAAAAGTCAAGGATAAAAGGAGTAAGAAAAGCAAAATTAGTAAAAGAGTGATTATGAAAATAAGTTAAAGGAAGTGTCACGTCACAGCAATTCTGTAAAAGGGAGGGTTTTTTGTTTATATATATTTATTGTACAATTTCATTATAAATGATTAATTAATTTTGTAACATAGTCCATGTTTCCATACACAGATGAATACAATTGTTATATACACATATGTACTCATATATACAAAAAAGGTTTTACAATACATACTATTGGTATTTTCTGTGTTTTTATGAACATATGTTACAATTAGCTCTATACTATTATTAACATATATATTATGATTCAATATTACTTGTACATTGTTTTGTTTTACCCTTATTCAGTGACCCTCCATCATTAAACAAGCTCAAAGAAATAGTAATAATAATATTAATGACAATGATAGTAGTTCAACTCAAAAATAACAAAAAAAAAAAGAAAAGAAAAGCGAGTTTTAATGAGTGATTTAGAAGATCTTACTGAATCCGCCAGCCTTATCTCCTCGGGCAGGCCGTTCCAAAGTTGAGGGGTCCTGACAGCAAAAGCCCTATCTCTTAAAAACTTAAACAACAAAAGTAATCAACATCTGCTCAGGATGTTGTACACTGTTAAAGTTAGAACTCCAACTATACCTTAAATTTTCTTTTCAGGTATCATACTAGTAAAACACAAATGGTATCCAGATTTTTTTTTGATACCACAGCAACAACAATGATCTCCTGGTACCCAAAACTGGTGAATTTAGTAAATAAATATTTTTTTGTTTCCAATTTGCACATAAGAAAGATCCACTGAGCTGTAAACACACACGAAAACTTGACATTCTGTTCAATTAAAGGTAAAAAAACAAACAGGTTTCCTTTAAATAATAAATAGGGCCTACTAAAATCAAGTATTTCCTCCAAATCATCAGAGGAAGTGTCTGCAGTGATTCTGCTTGCTGTCATTTCTGTTTTTTCTTATTGAGGTCATTTCATGGCTGTCAATGTTTGTGCAGGGCTGTGAGGCTGCCATTAGTCTGCAGGTCGGGATGTCAAGGAAAACTTTTAAGGACCAGGAGACATCACTATCTTTCTGTTCCCTACTGTTTGTAATGAACACTAACGTTAATGCTTACATCTTTAAGAGATGCTGAAGAGACTAAGAAAGCATATTTGCCAACAGGTGAATTAAACAGCTGACGAGGGCAGAGACTGACGGAGGTTGGAGCAGAGAGAGGCATGCAGTGTGGGAAACAAAGGCACGTTTGATTCAGGCACCTGAATCTTCCTTCAGGTTTGTGTCGATGTGTTGGCTTGTTTACATCTTCTTTAGAGTGTAGCTGACCCAATAAGGAAATACCACCTTCTCTTTTTTTATTACTGCTCTGTTTTAACAATAGGACATTTGATCACCCACCGCTGTCTCGCTCTCTCTCTCTGTCTCTGTCTCTGTCTCTCTCCTTGCAGCAGCTTAGAATTGAAATACAAATTTGTCTGTTTTTTTTTTTATTTGGTATTTTCAGTTCTACTGAAGATAAGAAATAATGAATATTGTGTTGCCTAGAGCAGGATGTTCTAAACAAAGAATGAAGTATCAACATTTTGACAGCCTGAAAGCATCAAATGGCTACATGGAAAGAATGTCAAGTAGCAAGTTCACTGAAGCACAGAGTGCCAAGTTCATAGTGCTCATTCATGCCAGTTGCTGAGCAGTTCCAGATTTACTGGTTTGAAGACCCATGTGAAGTTTTTTTTCAGTGTTATGATTTTTTCTCTATAGTTTTTTGGCATTACTCTTTGGATGGCATTTTCACACTTAAACAGAATTTAAGGAATTTGTTTGATTGCAGCAAAGTTTTAATCAGACATCCTTGGTTCCGATTTTTATATATAATCCCTTGTTACATTACCTCTTCAACGTGTCTTGCTATTACTGTAATGCTGTGGTCAGGCTACATGTTATAAGCATGATTACAGCCTGATCTGCCAGTTGTGATGTTACAAGAACTGTTAATTCTGATGATATATAATTTTAATCATTTCATCCTGGGTAGTGAGTGATAAAGTTGCCTCATGACCTCCAGACAGAACATCTAGCATGTTTGTGTTTTTCTTTCTGCCTTCTTGATTTGTTCCGACATGTTAGTGACGTTGGTCAATAAGAGCTCAGAGCGCTCTACAGAAGCGCACAGAAGCCATGATGGTAAACAAACCAAAAGCCAAAGTGAAAAACTAATGATGAAATTGTGGCTGCTGGATGAAAATATGAGACAGTCTTTAAAGGAACCCTATACTATAAGACAAGTTCATCTTATTGGATATTTCTGTCTCTTAATAACTAACTTAATAGCTCTCTGCAATAAATCTTGAACTGTTGGAAAGCCTGTTAATTTATCTTTTAAATGTTGCTGCATTTGTGAGGAACATGCACTTGTGGGATGAGCAGCAGAGCTGAGTATGTGGGTTTTGCCCATGAATAATTTGACAGGTCTTCTCTGCCAGTTCCAGACAGCTTATTCTGCTGTTGCTATTGACTTATTCTGAGTTTCTGGTATACTCCAGGTGCTGACATCAGGTGCCTGATTGTCATGTATGGAGGCAGTCTCAATGCAGTTGAAACTATCACCTACAAGATGACAACGCTCACCCCCGCAGAGTGAGGTTTATCAGAGACTACCTCAATAATTTGGGAGTAGAGAGGATGGAATGGCCTACCAGCAGTCCTGACCTCAACCCCATTGAACACTAGTGGGATCAGCTTGGATCACATGGCTGACTTGCAACAAATGCTGATTGAAGAATGGGATGCCATCCCACAGCAGTGTGGGACTAGGCTGGTGACCAGCATGAGGAGGAGGAGCCAGGCTGTTGTAGCTGTGTATGTTTCTTCCACACGCTACTGAGGCTCCTGTTTGTTAAATGAATAAATTGTTAAATTGTCAGTATGTCTTGTTTCTTCAGTGTTCAATCATCCAACCCACCAAACAAGAGTCAGAAGCAATAGCAGAATAAGCTGTTTGGAATCGGTAGAGATTTGGAAAATTTTTCATGGGTACAACCTACATACTCAGCTCTGCTGCTCATCCCACAAATGCATGTTCCTTATAAATGTGGGACAATTTAAAAGGGAGATAAACAGGCTTTCCAAAGGCATAAGATTAATTGCCAAGAGGCATTGTTAGAACAAAGAATTAATCCACCAAACACAAATTTCCTCCTTTCTGTGGTAAGTTAAGTGTATTAACTATTAATTTGGTTGGATTAGACCAAGACCTAGATTTTAGATCCTTTTAGATCTTTTTAAAATGATGAACAGTCGTATTGGGGGTCGACATGTTTGGGCATGCATTGCATAGTGCACTCTTACACCTCTTGATTTAAAATATTGTAAATGTTTTACAAAAGTTTGCCTGAATTGCAAACCAAAATCTCTTTTACACCAACTCTGAGCTGCAAAATGTTCTGGTAGCCATCATTCTGCGGTGTTGCTTCACAACTGCTTCAGTGTTTGTCCTGACATCATTTTTTGTGTTTCACAAAACCACCTCTCCTGTGGAGCTGTTTATTATTTATTGTTTCTAGGAGACAAAACAGAGGTGAATTACTTCCATGTGAGCTAACTGAGCGACATGTATCTGTGTCAGAACCATGCTTTGATTGTATTCTACTATGTCACGTTTCTTAGAGGTTTCTTTCAAGGATTCCCAGGAGCAAATAAAAACCTCCCTCTCCTGCAGCTTGCATGTTGCTGAACTGGTCCTACCAGCTTTACATTGTCTTTTACATTTACAAGATTACAAAGTCTTCAGCACAAGCTCCTCATTTAACTCTTTCAGCTCTTATTCCAGACTTGAAATGAAAGTCTTTCGAGTTTGGAGTGAATGTGAAACTTGAATTTAACATTTATTTTTGTGGTTTCATAGATCTGTGAGGATCAAATGCAGCCATACAGCTAATCTTGACATGACCTGGATAACCAAAAAGGTGTCTGAGTTAACGCTAAATAGCATTCTATAATCCAGTGTAAATTGAATTTGATGATTCACTGCCTGTAGAATGTGTGCCGCACATATTTGTCTCTTAATTACATTGTGGTTTTTTCTCTCGAGCAGACCTGGGCGAGTCCTTGCCTGCTTTTCTCATGCAGTTCATCTGCTGTCATGCTGGAAATGATTAGCACTGCTTCTATGAAACTTAGTGACAGGAGGCGTGGTGAAAAAACAGCTTTTAATTGAGAGACGAAGAAAGTCAGCATACCAGCAGAGAGCTGTGCAAACAGTGTTTTTATATACACAATGTAAAATTGAAATGGAGGTGGGCGTACCTTTTGAGAATCACAGGGGCTTTTAGTTTTGTTCCAAAAATAAATGAGAACACTTATTTATCCCTGTAAAACATACTTTACAAGAACTACTGCGACCTCACTAACTGTTGTCATTGTTCAGCTGTATGTCTGTTAATGTTTATATAAGCCTAGAGCATAAAAACTGATTAAAACAGACTAAAATTGCTTGCCATGTTCATACTTCATGCTTAACAACACCACAAAAGGGAGTTTTTGGTGCTGGGTCACTCCAACCTCACAACAGTTGCAGTGACCTTTGACCTCCAAAATCTCATCAGTTCACCGTCAAGGTCACAAGTAAGTTTGTGCCACATTTGGCAAAACTTCCTGAATGCATTCTTGATATATTGTGCCCACAAGAGTCGATGTCACAGTGACCTTTGAGTTTGTGCTTCCAAAATGTTTGTAATGTACATTTGTGCAGAGTTTGAAGAAAATCTGTTCATGCATTCTTTAGAAATCAAAGTTTCTCAGATAGAAGTATGACAGCCCAAAATCAAAAGGTTTTCTTCTGACCAGGAAAATATAACTGCAGCAGGTCATGTGAATTTCAAAATGCTACAGGATAAGAGCCAGGTGATAAGATTGAAATGTTAGTCCGGATGGTTTTCAAGCAGTATGTACCAGCTTATTGCAATTGTTGACATAGTCCAACCCATCTGATCATAAATCTTCAGTCTGCACATGATTCATCTTAACGTTCAACAACACTTGATAAATACACTTATTAGGAACGCCTCTGCATGCAATGCTGGCACATTAACAACTGTGTACATTGTAACTGCCCATTAAAACATCTCTGATCCCTTCATTTCAAATCAAATCACAGTTAAGACAACACATTTTATTTGCACAATTAAATATCTGTTTGTCTTATGCAAAGATTTAAAACTTTAAAGGTTTTCAAATCAAATACTTGGTACTGTTGAGCACATTTACAACCCTAAAAACTAGGGGCGACTGAAATTTTTACTGAGACAGATACTGATTTATCATTTTCTGTGGTGTGACAGTGAAACTAGGCAGACTTGCCGTTGAAGAAAGTGTGCACAGGTTTGTGATGTTTTGGGAACTTCAGCGTGGAGGATCATAATGTTTTTAACTTTAGAAATAACTGCTTTATTACCATTACAATGAGAAAAACAGAGACTTTGACCAACAGGCTACACAGCATGCGGCTCTATTTTCCCTACATGTCATGCTGCAGTGTTGATTGGGTAGAATTCCTGTGACATTTTAGCCAATCAGATAGTGTTGTGGGCGGAGCATTAGATGAGGGTGTGAGACACACAGGAAGAGAAGCCAAAGTAGCAGACTTTTTAATCAGTTAATCATGTCAGTGATTGGTAGAATAAAACACAGATTCAGATAATCAGCATCAGAGCTGATAATCAGCCAGACTGATTATTGTTCAACCCCACCAAAAGACTATTACTCATGGACACCTCTGCCCCCCTGTTAGCTATTTAAACTAGGCCTGTCACCATAAATACATTTATTGCAATGTGTTTGAGGTCCATTATTAGTGAATTAATTTTTCAATCATGATTATGGCATTCTTTATGGTCCATTTCAGCACACTTTGGTTAAGCCCTGCAGTGTCTCACTGCAGCCATAGTGATGTAAAATAAAACCACCACAGCTCCTTCATGTCTTATTTCACTTTAAGAATCTCTCAGACAAATCAGTGGACAAGACAAAAGCCGTCTGAACCTTCTGTTATCAAACGTCTACCCTTTTACTTCCACTAATATCCTTTTCAACCCATTAAAAAGCTCCTTCTTTTCGTTGTTAAATTCATATCATAACCTAAATCTACCTATAAAAGTAGGTCTGCATCCAAAAAGGATGTCTATATCCCTTAGTTTAAGACAGTAGAACACTTTTAAAATGGCACAAAATCGTATTAAATGCAAAATTGTGAAATTTTACAATGCAATTAAAAAGATGCAACCAGAGCTGGGCAATATGGCCTAAAAATCTGATCTCTTGATTTTCATTTTAAAAATTCATTTATGATTTTAAACAATTTTTCGTATTCTTGTTTTTAAAAAAGCACAAACAAATGACAAAGAAATTAATCAAATTTTTTTTATTATTCTGTCAGTTGGATTTAACAAATATAAACTGAATTTCCCTTTTGGGTTGAAGTGCAAAGCTGTTATTTGGTTTCAGAGAGTGCGCTTCGGTCGTTTACTACAAGGAGAGTTTTTTGCACCAACACAGAAGGCTGCAATTATTTAACAAAAGATCAGTGTGAAATTCCACCATAACTACGAAATAAAACATTATGATTCAAAGCGCTATGTCGGCTGCTCTTCAGCGTGTGTTTGTTGGATGTAGCGGTCTTGTAAATTCTGTAGCAAGACACACTTTCCACATTCGGCTGCGTGTCTTTGTTTGAGATGTTGAAACAAGTTTTTCATGCTGTAGTTGCTTTCAAATAAATGTTGCAGCAGGCTGTGGTTTGTTTGTGGTCTGAGGCTGCAAACCCGAACTAGTTGCAAAAAAAGTGGCGAAACTATCTTTCTTAATTAGAAAATCTAGGTTTTCACTGGGAGCCAACTAGCCACACTACACAATTTTTAAATTTTGAAGTATTTTAAAAATGTGGGAGACCACTGACATGAGGACACTTTCAAATAATTTATCATCTTAAATTCTCTGAATGCACACACTATACACACTTTGAGGCCTTAGAGGAAGAGCTGTGGAGGAATTTCAGAAAATCTGGATTTTTATTTTATAACTGTCCTAAACACAAATGCAAATTAATCGATAAAATCAGTATATTGCACAGTCCTAGATGCAATTAATCAGGATCATAAACAGAAATTCTGATATTAATTGTGATTAAAAATGTAATTTGACAATCAAGCCAAATCACAAGGCAGAAGGTATGGCCACAGTAAGGTTATTTTTTTATTGTATTACCACATGTGGTGTATTTTCTCTGATTTTTTACACACACTTTTCAAACAGGTAACTAGAACTACAAGGTTATCATACAGTTGAACAATCCACTTTTACAAACAACTTCACAAATAAAAACTATCTTTATCGTAAGGACTTAATTTTTTTCTTCTCTCTCAAACAACTCAAGCAACAAGTGACTGAATTCTTATTGTGATCATCAAAATATATCAAGAAACAAAATCTGAATCCAGTAAGTCTTTATTTAAAACAAACAAAACCACTGGCAACAAGACAGCATAGTCATTATAATATCTGTTACTGCTGCCCCTGGGGTCAACACATTTTTACATTACAGCCTTTAATTTGTTGTGAAATAAAACATTATTTCACAATGTGATGAAAAAAAAAAATTTAATTCACTTTAAAGCTCCGGAAATTCCAGGTAATCAGTACCTGGTGGTTTGTGACTCACCTCGTTTATCACTACTGTTTTTACTCATTTGAGCAAGAAGTTTTTCCTCTTGTCCATGGAATTCTCATGTTCTCAGGTGTGGTTAAAGCTGTTCAACACATGATGAAGTAAATCTGTGCAAACATTTACAAAGAAACTCTCACATCTCAGAGTCAAAAATGAGTCACTGGCAGATTAACGTTTCCGGATTGGGTCAAATGTGTGAGCGTTTGTGTCTGATTGTGTCTGATTGTGTGTGCAGGCCCTGAGGCGGCAGAGAGTCAGGTCTGTAGATCTGGCAGCAGATGGAGGAGCTGATCAGAGATTTCTCTGAGCTGAAGAAACTCGAAGATAAGACACAGCGCCATCTAGTGGTCAGATTTAGTAATTCATAAGATGAAGGAGTAAAGTTCAACAAAGGGGGAAAGTTACTCATCACAGTTTCTCTACTCATTTATTAAGTGCAATTTTAATTTGCTTTAATGTTTTTTTGTGTGTTATTTTTGCATCTTCATTTTAACAGAAAATGTTGGTGTTTATTTACTCTCATGCATTTATCAGACACAATTATTAAAATATTCCAGTGGTAAGATTGCATGCAAAAGAAGCATTCAGCTAATAAAAATGTCCAGGGTCTTGACAATAAAACCAAACAGCAGTGTTTAAATGTGCTGTACATTCATATCATACAGAAATAAAAATCATACCAAATATTACAGTTTCAAAAGATAAACATTTGATAGTTGTGTGATGACTATTTGTCAGAACAACGAAACAACCTGAACAAACTTAATGAACTCAACAATGGTTGACAAGGCATTCTATCAGTCACATACATTACAGGCCAGTCAGAGTGATGAAGCATATGCTGTAGTGGGTACGTGCAGCTCAACGATGAAGTCACCACAGCAAGTGTTACAGCTGCTAACTATTACTGGAGCCAGTTGGTTAAACAAACTCAGGCCAATTAGCACAAACATCTTATCTGCCAAGAAGCTTTCTGTGTGATATTTTTCATCTAGTTATAAAGAAATTCTGTCCAGTTCTGATAGAAACTGCTACTATTCCATAACGATGATCACTACACCGGCAGCTATTGTTTACCAGCTTGCAGTACAACTTTTTCAGACCTTATTGGATGTAAAGTTGGTTCTTCTTCTTTTACATGTGGGGATAATTAGATATATCTTATCTTTTTAACCCTTCCATAGCTACCGCCTCATTCTCCTCAAATGGCATTGATTGGTCGGGTCTGTTCTCACATCGGGAAAAACTGTCGGAGGTTTGCAAGATAGATCTGCCTGATGACAGACATGGAATCTGGACAATCCATCTGCTTTATAAGGTTATCCTTTAGGTCCTGTAATGTGGCACCTCGAGTTGAGCCACATCAGTTTAATCCCCAGAACAAAATGGCCTTCATTTAAGTACTAACCAACAGTTTCCACATCATACAGTGACCATCTGTGACCCAGAGCAAATTTCTGCCTTGCTATTCAATCTCTGGGTATCCACAGTATGTGTCTGTCTCTGATATGGGCTAAAAGCTGCTCTTTGCCCTGCACCGCCCAGCTGACTTCATTTTCAGCAGAGACTCTTCCAAACACATGAAACTCAAGAGAGCAGTTAAACCCACACAAGTCAGACTCAGGAATTCATGAAGCATCTGGTCAATTTCAAAATAAAACTCTATGTCAGCATTCCGTCAAAACAGGAAGCAAATTCAATCAACTTTGGACAGGCAAAGTAACCTGCTGTTTGTATGTTGTTGTCTTTACTCCTGCATTAACTCATGATCTGGTGATGCAGCTCCTCTGAGCTGCTGCACTGCTCCACTTTAGAAATGGACCCAGTGGGAGAGGGCATTCGCTGTCAGCTGGAGCAAAAACATGGTGGACTTAATGCTGTGACACGAACCTTGTGGTTAATAGTCACATGAAATCTTGATTAGTATAAAACAGCTGAAGTTGTATACAAAAGAAAGAAGCCAAGCAGGAAACATTAAGGTCTCTAGTGCCCGACTTTTGACCACTATAATACTAAACTGGTCTAAATTATCGTTTGTATAAACAATGGAAAAAATGATCGTACTCAATGTTCCAAAACCATGAAAGTCAATACATTCTTCAAACACTTCATCAATGATGTCTGTTTAAAATGTTAGGCCTGTTGGTCAAACTTTAAGTGAGATAATGAGATTTACTTTTAGTTCAATCTAAGAGCTTGTTTCTTTACTGAAAAACACTGTATAACCTTTTCTTTCGAGGTCATAAATCGGCGAAATCACTGCGTCTCACTCTTTAGTCACATAGTAAAAAGTCTGCGGAGGTATTTCATTTATTGGAAACAGATTCCTAGAACAGCAGAGAGAGTACAAACACTTGAGCAGGTACTTGAATTCTCTCACATATTTGGCCTTGTGCAGGAACATTTTTTGCATTCTTATCCTGAAGTATGTTTACTTTTTCTGTGAGGCTTAATTGCACAAGTGCTTCAATTCAAAGTCACGGCTCTATCAAATGGACCCATTCGTCTAAAGTCATCATTTCTTTATTTGCTTGATGTGTCTCACCTGTTCACGTGGAGGTGAACATTTGTGAGATTTCAAACTCGTATAAAAAACAGCCAAGAAACTTTCCTACAAGGCTGTCTGTTCAACTCTGAAAAGTTTCAGTAAAGCAAAAACTATCACAAGAGAATGCACTTCTGAAAAATGTTTCCATAACTGTTTATAAATCTTAGCAACTTCTTCTATAAGACCTGATAGCTTCTTAAGAGTTAATGTATTAATTGGGGAGTCCTGATATAAGCTTGAGTTGTCTGCATTGTTTTTTTTACTAGTAGAGTATGGACTCTTTTTTTAATGCTTTGGAAAAACTGGATTTATAAAATTAATTCTGTGCAATTTTCTAACATATTTGAGCTTTGATTTGCTCAATGCACTTGAATAAATGTTTGGTTTTGCCATTTTTTCTGTTCTTAATCTTCTTAATTCCTTCCACTTCCTTCTTAATTCCATCTTCCTTGCAGCGGAGCCTCGCAAGATGAGATTTTACAAGAATTATGGGGATCCTGCCCAAAACAACCTTCAGTGGAAACACATTCAGAGTAGTTGTACTTGTCAAAATTTCAGAAATATCCCTTTTATTTTGGGATAAACTGTAATAGAAACGCAGCTAGTATTTGGCACTATTTTGCAATGCATGCTTTGTCTATGTTGCACACTTAAAGAAGAACTCTCAGTGTGACTTTAAGCAATTTAATGAAGGGTTCATGAGCTGAAAAGATAACAGAAAAGCACATTGTTGTGATCAAGCTTCTGCACAGCTTCCTACTACAGCTCAGAGCAACAGTGTGTTGATACTGTTTCAAATGTCTCAAAAAAATAAAAGAAAATACCAAATAAACGTTACATAAGCATACAAAACAGAATTGTCACTCCTTCCTAACACCACTACATATTTGCAGTCACTTAACAAGCATTTCAGACACACAACAGTTACATATCATGTCACTCGATCTCTAGAACACCAGAAATTAGCTTAGCTCCTAGCATAGTGTAGCAAGCTAGCTTTACTTCACTTAAACATACTCGGTGGAAATATACGGCCAACTTTCCCACTCTACCTGTGACAAACCATCTCTTCTAACTGTTTCTAATAAGATTTATGTCTTCTTACCTGAAAAGATAACAGAAAAGCACATTGTTGTGATCAAGCTTCTGCACAGCTTCCTACTACAGCTCAGAGCAACAGTGTGTTGATACTGAGCAGAGCACGGCAGAAGGGCTCACTCAATAGCATACTCCATCTTGTGGCAAAAGTGGGTAACTACACATAATCTGCGCAACAGTGCTTTCTGCCTGCGGTTTCCTCTTTGGAGCACAATAACTACTTATAACAAAAAAATACATGCAAAGCAATCTCTCGAGAACACATAAAATGGATTATACTTCTTTGACAGTAATAATAAAAATAATACGTAAAGGGGGATGCCTTCTTATGTGCTTGTGAACTTATTATCCTCACATCTACATGGTCTTTCACCTCAGCGTATCTGGTCACCTGTTTGGATCTGCAGATTCGACAGAGACAACAACAAACTAAACTAAACTAGAGATTTCAGCTCAGCCTTCTACTTCAACAGCTGCAACATTGTTTTTTTAAGGTAAATATAACATGTCCACTGTTACTCGTATAATTTTCAAACAGAAAAATAAAGGGACAGCCATAAATGTACTTGGATGATAAATTTCCATCCAGCTCTTCTGGTCAGGGTCAGTTTCTCCAGTTTATCTTCAGATAGTTGAAGGTCAGACATTCTGTAAGGCAGGGAACTCTGGGTAGGTAGTGATGCAGGCTGCAAGTGCCAGGACAGAAATGTCCTGAGGAAGTGTTGTAAAGTCCCTTTCCACTCCCCAGCTCTCCATGTTCATGGGCATGAGCTCACAGTTTAAACACCTGCACCACCAGGTGATTTACTCCCAGTTTTTACTGAAGGTTCTCCCCACTGAGTCTTCATCTACAGCTGCTGTTCCTCTGTGTACTCCGGATCATTAAAGTATCCACAGTAAATGTTGTGTCGTTGTCACTCCAGTATAAATCGCTCAACTTTTAGTTTAGTTTTAGTCTAGTTTGTTATTGTCTCTGTCAACGCCACAGACCCAAACAGCTGATGAGGAGATGAGAATATGATGAGGCAGAAGAACATGTAGCTGAAGTTTACATTGTAAAATAGTTCCAAATACAGAGGCTAAATAAGATGCTCAAAAATGTCTGATAGAGCATACAACCGATTTTTTTTTTTACCCATTTGACCTAAAACTTGCTAAATTTGAGAGTATACCAGTGTGCTATGCTGCATAGCCTAGCTTCCATGCCGGAAAAAACTGTGATTTTTCTGAAAGTGGCACCGTTCTCTGAAATCTCTGGAGGCAACTACTAATGCCAAGTACCTCATATGACTCAACTTTGAAAAATACCAAAATATCCCTTTAGTTTCATGTCCATGTTTCGTACAGTGAAGGGGTAAAAAAGATTTAAGTGTTTTGTAAGAGAGCCTGTAGCTTTGATGTCAGAGCTTGAAAAACTTTTTCTAAAGCTTTTAAAGTTTAAAGTTAAAAAAGACTCAAACACTACTTAATCTGCCAAAGAAAGAAATGGGCATTTTCATGGCCATCAATATGATCGCCTAATTTTTCTTTTTTTTAAAAATCCATTGCTTTCTTCATTAAACTCACTGATTTAGTCAGCCGATGACATCTAATGTTATAATGTTCAAACTGAAGCCTCTCATGCTGATACTTTGTTTCTTTTCTGCAGCTGTTTGATACCAGTGCTGTCCTGCACTTGTAGTTCAGGATGATTGCTGTGCTATGTGTCAGCCTCAACAAGTCTCTACACACACTAGTCACCTGAGACGTGTGAAACATTTCAAAAGAAGAGTAATGTTAGGCCCTCTGAAAGTCATTTATGTAGGCTGCTACAGGTGAAGAAACACTAAAAAAACAAAGGACGAGGTGCTGTGAGAGGAGAGGAGAAACTTGGGTAATGTGCTGTGTCGAGCAAGTTCAGACTCAAAAAGCTCAAGGTTCAGTTCAGACAGGTGAACTGGAGGTTTCAGCCTTTACTTATGAAGGGTTGCAGACAGAAATTAGAAGAGAGAGACCATTATGGCAGATTTTATCCACGTTATGATCTTTGTTCTGATGGCTCTTTGGACATGAATTGCTCTTAAAAGAAAACAGTGTTTCAAGTAAACTGATGAATGCCAAACCACTATAACTCACTTGTTTGTTTCTGCACAGTGTTTCAATAAGCAACTGAAGGAGTTTTACTTCATGGCAAATCCTTCAGCCAAGAAAGTGCTAAATTTAAGCTGTTTTTGTCTCTTTAGAAAAAGATACACTTTGATGAGCACAAGCCAGTTTGTTCTCAGTCAGCTGTTCTGTTATATGAGAGCACAGTATGTTCTCCCTGATATGGTCCTTTTAAAGCAGTTATTGAAAAAACGGTCTGAGCTCAAACTGCTGCTCTGATCTGCTTTTGTAAAATATGAAGCTGTGCTGCCACCCACTGGCCCTCAGTTTGCTCTCTGATAAACTTTTGCTGGGGTGTCATTGCTGCTGTGTTGCACCTGAAAGCATCAGTAATAGTGTGTCTTTTTGAGGTCTTTTTATGTGAACTTATAATCTGTCTGTCCTCAGCATGTGTTTTACTAAATGTCCTTTGACTTTGTGGATTCATCATTAATTTTGAGTGCTTTGTGCTCATCTATCTTGATGACATTAACCGTTGAGGACGTCTAGCCATTCCACCAACAGGGATTGTAATGGTATTGCATTCAAATCCATGTACTTTAATATGGAGTTGATCCTCCCTTTTACAGCTTTAATAGCTTTCAATCTTCTTTTGAGGCTTTCCACAAGATTTTGGCATGTTGTTGTTGTTGGAATTTATGCCCATTCATTCCGATCATGTATGAGGTCAGACACTGGTGTTGGATGAGGAAGCCTGGCTCGCAATCTCTGTTCCAGTTCATCCCAGAGGTGCTCAGTGGGGTTTTTTCCACACCAAACTCATCAAACCATGTCTTTATAGTCCTTGCTTTGTGCACTGGGGTACAGTCATGTCGGAATAGAAAAAGCCTTCCCCAAACTGTTGCTATAAAGTTGTAAGCACAGCGTTGCTAGAATGTCTTGGTATGCTGAAGCATTAAGATTGCCCTTCACTGGAGGTGAGGGCCCTAGCCCAAACCCTGCGCAAAAGCCCCATACCATTATCCCTCCTACACTTTACTTTTAGTACCAATGAGATGAACACCACAACTCTCCGTTTAGCATTTAGCTGTTTAACTTCAGTGTCAGCAGTCACAGAGACTGTGGAACATGTGCAGAACGCCTAGGCTGGTCTGTTCTGATTGAAGTGCATACATGAAAGACTAAACCAATCTCCAACCATGTTATCTAGTCTAATTTTTGTCAGACTAACAAATTAAGAAGTCTGTTAAGGAATACGTCTGTAGATGATTGAGTTGAGAGTGCAGGATAGAGAAGTAATAGAAAATTAATGTGTTGTAGTTGGTTTAATTTCTATCTATTGTGTCATTTCGTTAACAGTGGTTGTTATCATTTAAAAGTTCAATGTTACTTAAAGTTTTAAATTGCCTTTGAGATAAGAAAAGCATTTTTTTTAAATGTTCTTGTTTTTAAAAGTATTGATTCAGGGAAAGTGTAGTCAACAGAAACATTGACTTAGTACCTGTATCTGAAAACCCAAACACAAAAAATGCCGTTAAATAGAGAAGAAACATTTAACGGAGCTGTGTGTCTTCTAAATCATTCAAGTGTGGATCATATTTCTGTCATTAGTGCTTTTTTCTACTTTACAACTCCTAACGCTTGCTTCTGTTGTAAAGATCATTTTGTCTGCTCTGTAAATCATGTTAGTATCAGATTATACAGAAGTATAACAAACTGTTGAGTGGTCTTTAAGCACCTAGACAATAATTCATGAGGACAAACAAAAGCTGGTGTCAACCCTCTGACTGACCTCGTAACACATCCAAGCCACGCAAGTTGATACGCTCCCTGTGCTGCTTCCGTCACCGCTCATACACGATTCCACTCTCACAGCACTGAGGGTCACTCCAATGTGTCGATATAGTAGAAATTAAATAAAGTCAAGGTTTGTGCAAAGGGCTGAAATCTGAGACGTGCTTTATTTTATCCCATTTTTTTTTAGACAGGAAACAGCTTGAATTTTATTAAAATCCTTCAGAAAATATTTATCATGAGCATTATCAACACAATCAGGCACATGGAAGTATTTAACAGAAGAAGAAAAAGTACATCACCTCTTGTTATTTAAACACTGACTGATCAGTGGAGGATCTTTTGGCCCCCACAGCAGTGATTCAAAATCTTCAGGATCTTTGTCCATGTTGCCGGCATCCTTTTCTCTCCTCCTCTTTTTTTCTGGTTTGGCTAACTGATTGGTCAGCTTGTGAAGCTCCTGCATGATTTCTTTAACATTCAGTTCATGCTGTGAGGCCCTCAGAGTGGCTGTGTTGAACGGAAACGTCCGTATGAAGTCTCCAACTCTGAGTGGAGGAACATTTGGTCTCTTCTGTGCTGAAATCCTCTTCCTCCTGTTGCTCGTACTGTGTAACATAAAAACATTTGTTTAACATGCTGTGACGATTAGACATTTCATAATTTCTCTATACTGTAGCAGCTAATGTAAAGTCATCTGAGTGCCCAGTATCACTTCATTAGTGTTAGGTAGTATACAGGAGGGCCATATCTTTTATCAAAATTATATTTAGGAATTTAACTTGCAAAAAAAAGTTAGTTAAAAAAAGTTGTGGAAGTCTCATCCTGTATTTGTAGGGTTTAAGAATCAGAAAAGTTTTTCACAAAATCATCAAGTCTGCAAAATCATTGCTGCTCTTCTTTTCATGTTTATGTGATTTTATGTAAAAATGGTGCACAATGCACAATGGTTTATGATGCTAAGAAAATTTTTGTCAGTTCATACTGCATGTTGCATAGACTATTTTGTCACTGATAGGACACACACCCCAATTCCAAGAAAGTTGGGACATTGTGAAAAATGTAAATAAAAACAGAATGCAGTGATTTGTAAATCCTGTTAAACTTTTATGAAATTGAATACAGCACAAAGACAAGATATTTAATGGTTAAACTGAGAAATGTCCTTTCCAAATACGTACACATTGAGAATTTGTTGTCTTCAGCAGGTTCCAAAAAGGTTGAGACAGGGAACGGAAACTGTGGAATACCTAAAATAACAGCTTAATACTCCAAGACTAAGTAGGTCAGTTGGTTACAGGTGATAGTATCAAGATTGGGTGTAAAAAAGGGCACTCCTGAAAGGCCCAGTTATTTACAATTAACAGTGGTGTAATCCCAACATGGAATTGTACAGAATTAAGAGATTTCAACATCCATAACCCATAATATCATGCAACTATTCAGAGATTCAGGAGAAATCTCTGCATTTAAAGGGCAAGACTGAAAACCAACACTGAATGCCCATGACCCCTCAGTGAACGCAGCTTTAAAAACAGGTATGTCTCTGATGGTTATTTCAATGTGGGCTCATGAACACCTCAAAAAAAAATTGTCATTTATTGTTAGTTGACACAGTACCTCACTGTGTCTACAAATGTTAGTAAAGACTCTACTATGCAAAGAGAAAGCCATCTATTAACAACATCCAGAAGCCCCACTGACTTCTCTGGGCCCTATGGCTCATCAGAGACACACCTCAAGTGGAAAAGTGTGCTGTGGTCCAGCCAGTCCACATTTGAAATTGTTTTTGAAAATAATGGCCGATGAGTGCTCTGTGCAAAAGAGGAAAAGGACCATCCAGATTGTTATCAACACAATGTTCAAAAGCCAGTATCTGTGGTAGTGTGGGGGGTGTTAGTGCCCATGGAACGGGTAACTTACACAAATGTGCAATTACCATTAATACTGCAAGGTACAGTACATACAGGCTTGGGAGCAACAAATGCTTCCATTCAGATAGTGTCTTTTCCAGGGATGTTCCTGATTTTTTCAGCAAGACAATGCTATTTCCTGTACAAGTTACAACAGCATGGCTTCACAGTAAAAGAGGACTGGCCTGCATGCAGATCAGACCTGTCTTATAATGAAAATGTGTGGCGTAACATATGACAGTGGAATCCCCACACTGTTAAGCGAGTTCATCAAGTGACAATGGGAAAAAATCCACTTTTAACACTCAATTAGTGTCTCCAGACACAGAGCTTTGTTAAAAGACAAAGTGATGCAACACAGTTGGAAACATACTCCTGTCCCAACTTATTTAGAACATTTTGTAGGCATCAAATCCTGAACGTGTGTATGTTTCCACAGAAACAGTTACCTCATGGAAATGTTGTCTTTGTGCTGTATTTAACTGAATATAGTTTGAAAAGGATTTGCAAATTACTGTAATCTGTTCATACTGATATTTTAAACAATGTCCCAACTTTTTTGTATTTAGATCTGCATATAAATGTTATAACCAGGACTGCACGGAGGGCTTTAGAAGTATTGAGGTCCAAAACAAGCTATTTAGAGGGGCATGGGGGCATGCAAAATTAATAAGTAATACTTTTAAAACAAAGTAAGTGAGCAGCAGTATAAATATGTGTTTCTGTGTGTAATATTTACCAGTGGTGTGAAGTAAAAATGCATCAAGATTTGTAAGGTTATTCAAAACATGCCAAATTGCCTCAATTTTGGTTTAGTTTTTCAGTTAGGTTTTACTGCAGTAATCTGTATATCTATGGAGCTCAGTGTCATCCCCGTTCAGATAGACTGCACTTTTTTAAAGACACTATATGTTGATTTGTTTTTTGTTAGCAAATGTACAGAAACACAGCAATACTGTACATACCAGTGGATATCTGGGAGCTTCCAGGGCACAGCAGGACATCTGAATCCACGCCCATTCTTTTGGATATCATGTATCAAAGAGGAAACGTCTGTCTCTACTGAAAGCTCAGCTTCTGTTTCAGTGTCGTCACAGTCTGTAACCTCAGACTCATGAAGCCTCCTGTTGCCTATCAGCCTTGGTGCTAGAGCTGGACACGTCTGTCTGTTTACTACTGACACGTTTGTCCTTGAACGTGGGCCCAGTATCGTATTTAGGTTCTTGTTGGTAGCAGTTTTGGTAATTATCCCTCCACTTACAGGTTGTATCATGTTTAAGTCAACTGGAGGAAGGTTTCTTTGGTTGTTAGCTATGAAAGAACACTGCCTGGACTGTCTTTGGTTGAGCTTTTCTAACTGGTGACGAGTTTTAAGCATAGGAAGAGTGCAGGTTCGATTTGACTGGGCTCCATTTGATTTCTTTTGAAATTTGTCCTCCTTGAACTTTGGGAAAATAGGTATTGAAGCATTTGAGGAAAGGTTAGCAGGGAAGCAAGACTTCTTGAACACTCGTCTTTGATAAGCCCTCTTCCTCAAGCTGTCCACTAATGTATAGTTCATTAGATCCACCAGATCGCTGATTAGCCTTTTTTTCACAGTGATGTCAGTCTGACAGTCCAGAGTCAATGCTGGGCTGTAGTTGACTTCCAGTAGCCAAGGCTTAAACTTGACATCAATGAGTATATCAAACCCAAACAGCTCCACACAGTTTGGACAGGAAGGGACAGATGGTGTGATTGTAAGGAGAGTCAGAGTCACTATGTTGTTGATCCTCTGCCATAAAAGATTCTCGTTGATGTCCTGGCCATGTAGAAAATGTCTGAACTTGCTCATGGTCCACTTGCATCCTTGGCCAACCTTTTCTTTTTGGGTTCTGTAGAAAGGACCTAACTTGTTAATGCTAGTGTTGGTGAGATGAGCGTAAAGGTTCTGCAGAGACATCAGGTTGTACTTCTCAGTGGCGAATCTCACCAGGCCTTCTTGATGGATGTAAACAGTCAGTGGATGAAAGCTCTTAACGCAAACGTAGATCCTCAGGTCAAACTTGTAGCCAGAGATCAGCAGAGGGTCACTGATGTACCTCTGTACAATTACAGAGCAGTCATAGACCAAATCTTTAATGTCCTCAAAGACAAAGATCCCTCTGCCTCTGGAAAGATCCACAGGTTTACATATCCAGTACACAGACGGCCCTCTGGTCAGACGCTGTTTGTTGTATTCAGACAGGAAGTGGGTGTAGTCGTTGGGGAGGATAAAGGCAGTGGGACTGAAGTCATAAAGAGATGAGGCAAATGTGGCTCTCATCCTCCTCAGGTTGCGTGCCAGGTAGTCCTTTAAAACAGCAATTATTTATTTTTTTATAGTCTCAGTATAAATACACAGGAACACTCTTTTAGTTATTTTTCATTTTAAGTCTTATTTAGTTTAGATTCTTGCTTAAAGCCCTATCTATCTATGCCTGCCCAGTAGGAGTATTGTCAATACAAAACCAATGCAGCCAAGCATTTTCAAACTCAGCTTCCTGAGAGCAAAATCCATCCTCAGCTCTTCTTCTTGGTCTCTGGTCTCTCTCTCAGCACTCTCAGTAGCAAATATCACACTTTTTGGAACAGCACCATCCTGTCAACACTTGTCCCTTACTGGCTGATCAAATTCTAAAAGGGCTGAGACTTGTGATACCACTTGTGTCAACAGCAATGCCAGATCAGGAGAAAATGACCTCACTGGTGCACTTTATTTTAATTAGAGTTAAAATAAATTCAGCCCTGCTCAGAACGAGCTGTTTCTGTGTCTGTGGCTTTAAATGTTAATGAGCTGTCTGACTCCACCCCTCTCAGGAAATGGATATGGCTGTCTTGATCCTCCTCTTAGCTGGCAGGAGAGGAGGGTGGAGCTTTCTTCCAATCGGGGGGGGCCAAACGAACCTGGGGGCGGTGCTAACTCCCCACATGACATCATGAGGCAAAAATCTGAGAACAGCTTGTTTCGGCACACATTTTCTAATGGGTGGGTCTGGTACTTAAGGGGGATTGTGGATAGGCCAGGGGCACATAGTTTTGTTAGAAAAGCCTGAAAAGGGATGTCCCCTTTAACACTGAGGGGTATGTACAGGTTTTGGAGCAACATGTGCTCCCAGCCAGACTTTTTTTTTTAGGGATGATGCCAAGCCACTTTCTGCACAAGTTACAATTATAGGTGGGAATCTTTAGGCATCTCATGATTCGATTATGATTCATAGGGCTATGATTCGATTTTTAATCAATTAATGATGCATTTTGATGCACTTTTTTGTTTGCATTTTTGTTGTTTTCACTGTGTCCAACATGATAAAAACCTTTACATGTGTATTTAGAACTAAGGAGATCAGTTGGATGTCCACTATCCTCTCATGGGAGATGTGTGTAAACTGGAAAGTTACAATTGCCCAAACCAAAGGTAGCAGCATCCTTTCATTGTAACATATCTGAAATTACTAAAGTAAAAATGTCCTTTTTCTCAGATGAACAACTGGTAATCTAAATCTTGCTGATCTATGCTGCGTGTCAGGGTTCAGCCTTTTCATCATCACTATTCCACAGTATTAAATGTTTAAATAATCGATTATTGATCAGTGCCTGCTTGTCTGTCTCCATATGTCAGCCCTGTGATTGACTGGCAACCTGTCCAGGGTGTACCCCACCTCTCGCCCAATGACAGCTGGGATAGGCTCCAGCACCCCGCCACCCCTAACAGGATAAGCGGCATAGAAAATGGAGGGATTATTGATCGTATATAAATCGATTTAGAATCATCCACCTCCAAACCATCCATCTAAGAATCAATTTTTTCTCCCACCTTACAACAGGCTTCACAGTAAAAGAGGACAGGGCCTAGACTAACCTGCATGAAAGCCATTGAAAATGTACTATGTGTTATAAAGTAAAAAATATGACAGTGGAATCCCCACACTGTTGAAGAGTTCATTGAGAAATAATAGGAAATAAATCCACTTTCAACTCTTCTACAATTCTTGTCTCCAACACTTAAAGTGTTGTTAGAAGAAAAGGTGATGGAACAGAGTGGGAGACTTGCACCTGTCCCAACTTTTGCAGGCAACAATTCTTAAAGTGTGTGTATTTCCACAAAAACAACAAAACGTGTCCGTTTGAACAGTAAATATCTTGTCTTTGTGCTGTATTTAATTGAATATAGTTTGAAAAGGATTTGCAACAGACCAAATTTTTTTTTTTGTTTACATTTTATACAATGTCCCAATTTTTTTGGAATAGGGTTTGTAAATATATGTTTTAACCAGGGCTGTAGGCAGGGTTTGAGTAGTTCTGGCTCTCTGAACACAGGTTAGATCCATCCGTAGATCAAAGGCATGCTCTTTGACCTGCCTCAAACAGAAAAAGTCTCCAAGGCTGATTTCACTGTAACTAAACCTCTAATTAATTAGTTGAAAAGCTTATGAGTCTTTATGGGGAGGATCAAAAGTCATAGTTTTGTAGGAAAGTGTGAAAATCCCAAATACAGATTATGACCACATACAGAATCTTATCTGATCCTTATCTCTATTTCACCCTTGTTTACACGTGCAGCAGATAATCACCTTGCGTGTGATGCCAGCAGTCTTTGGGTGGTGGTTGAGTCGCTGCCATGGCAACAGATTGTGATACTCTGAGCTGCGAAAATCAGATCCCCGCCAGTACAGGTTCCAGTCTTCTTTTTCTCTTTCTTCTTCGTCGTATTCCTCCCACCCTCGCTCCAGCAGCACCTCCCTCACCAGCTCAGGGCCTCTGTCATGAAGTCTGAACACCAGGGACGCAGCCATGCAGCACTAAACACAACACAAAAACAGGGGTCGTTAAAAAACGTTGTTTTTTTTTTACTTAAATTTTCTGTGTGATCAGCATAATGGCTGAAAGAACAAGATTGCAGACTCAAGCAGGGATTGGATAGGTCCAGCCTTGGAGATATGGTGAAAAGTTTAGGTATCCGGGGGTTCTAGGAGTGGAGTTTCTGCACCTTTGCATTGAAGGGGCCATTCGAGGTGGTTTAGGTATCTGATCAGAATGCCTCCTGGTTGCCTCCCTTTTAACATCTTCCTGGCACATCGAACTGGGAGGAGACCTTGAGGTAAACCCTGAACTGGCCAGAGGGATTATGTATCCTCTCTGGCTGAGAATCACCTTGGGATCCCCCAGGAGGAGCTGGAAAACATCACTGAGGAGAGTTAGATCTGGGTCAACTTGCTAGCCTTGCTAGCCACTGCTCCCCTACTGCAGATGAGCAGAAGAAAATTGATGGATGGAGTCATCTTTCAAAATAGTTATTTTCAAAGGGAAAAAATCCTTGGGAGTTTATTTTGATTATCATGTAAGAGCACCAAGAAGCACTCCCTGTTCACATCTACACAAAATCAAATTTTCTATGAGCTGATGAAGACAAAATAACTCGTTTACAACTCATTTGTTCATTTACAAGGATTTTTTTCTTTCATAATAGACTCATAATCTCTCACATCAAAATCACATGTAAAAGATGTCTGCAACCAGGAAGAGAGTAAAAGACAAATAGGAAAAAACTACTCCTCCTCAGAAAAAAATGCAATCCTTCCAGTGTAAAATATTTCCCATAAACTCATTCTGGCAGAGATTTATTAAATAATGTTACACAAACATAGCCTTACCTTCTCTAGAGCGATAAATCCTCTCCAAATGAGGCTGGAAGCATTAACGTTGATTCCTCCTCTACAAACATGAAACCTCACAGGTCACATCTGAGCGCTCTGTGTTTATGTGCTAAATCTGAGAAGCCCAAACACCTGACACTTTGTCTCCCCGCCCACAGACGAAGGGATCACACTCGAGTTGCAGCGTGCCAGCTCACTAACAGACACTTCGGATTAAATATGCTGAATTCACCACTTCATTATCTGGAGGCGTTTCCAAAGGGGAAGATGAGGATTAATAAACGCATGCACAGACAAACATTTAGCATAAGGGTATTTTCTTAACAAGCCACAAAACTGGTGCAGAAAACAAACATTTAATCTCAAGCATTTGATTCAGCTGGTTTTCAAAGAGGGTTATATATTATAATGCAAAAAATGTTACAATATTTGGCATCAGGATCGAAAATTATATTCAACAAAATATTTTCATGAATGATTTTTAGTGGATATTTTGGTCCCTAAAGCCCTTAAAGGGTAGAGCACTGAACTGATACCAGAGGGTTAAAAGGAGAGCTTGTTTTTAACCTGTGAATGCTAAAGCCTATGCACTAACTCTGTCACTTTGTCTCTGCCAGGTGAACAACCTGCAGTAGGCGTCATCCTTTGTTTTTCTGTGTCCTCTTAGCTTCACCCACAGATGCTCACACAAGCATAATCCTGCCGTCAGTCATCTGTCAGGTTTGTATACATCAGACTTAAATTGCAGTAACAACTCTAACTACTGTAATGAATTTTTGGCTTCTTTGTCTCATCTCCTTCCCCAACACCCCCCACTGTTGCTTTTCTATGGAACCTACCCTCTCACAGGACACGTATAGAAATGCACAGTGTTACGCCCAGCCTAGGGGATACTAGATGTAACATAAAGGTTGAACCTCTCCTTCCTCACTTCCAAGGTGAATTTACACAAAAGGGTCAGGAAACGAGTTTGCAGTCCACAAAATAAAATTTAATGATTTCTTTTTCTTTTTACTTTCAACAAGTTACCTCAGGGAGATGTAGCAAAAAAAAAATTACAAAAACTCTTATAAATCAAAAACACTTGCCTAGTCTTAACAAAGGAAATTTATACAAACCTAAACTGGCTCCCTAACCAAAAAAAACAGGAAAAAACGGTTACCCATAAGCTACACTCCCCTACCTACCGGGACTGCTATAAGTTTTAACTTTTAGTTTTAAAAAATTACAAAATCACAATTTATCAACACAGTGAACGCTCTGTAACGAAGGTTGGCTGTCAGGAAGGAGGGTCGGCGTCTCCGCTCCCGCTGTCTTCTTTTGAATGAGTAGCTATCAGCCTCCGCCAATAGCAGCCGATGACACCACATCACTCCTCCAATAATCGGCTGGTGCGCACCTTCGCTGTTGTCCAATCAGGACGCGCCACACCTGCAGCAAAGCTTAAGGTGGAGGACCAGAGAGCGAGAGACAGGAGGAAGAAAACACGCTCCTCTACACAATATTCAACAACAAAACAATACAATATAACTCACAGTCATAACAACAGACACGGGAAACAATAGGGCTAGGAAGATGTCGACTTTATTGCATATGTAAATATGAAGCAACAAAGGTGACTGTGCCAGTTCCTGACTAGGTGTAAAACCCGAGGGACCACCACTGAATCAAAAGGCCCCTTGAAGATCCCTGTAGGTGTCACCTGAGAGATGGTATCCACCCTATAAAGGTGGATCTTGCCAGAAGCTCGGGGTCTTTCTTCATTCTGACCGCTCATGTGTTGATTGACCTTTCTTTGCAAAGAAATAAAAAATTTTGTCGGCTGGCAGAAGTCTATATTTTATTTTTCCCCAGCAGCAGAGAAAAACTGCCGTAACAGTTTGGTGTCAGAAGTGGGATCCCTCGAGTGATTGTCTGGGGCAGAGCAGGGCAGTGAACAGGCCATCCTGGAACAGGAACAGCTTTCCAGCCACCAACCTCAATTCCTCTTCTGAGAAGGGAGTACTGACCGCTGACGCCCCGGATCGTCATCGCTGGGATTCCACGTATGAGCCAAATTCATCTGGTGAGCACTGAAATATTGACATTCAAATTCTTTTTCTTGAAAATTTGGGTTTTTAACTTGGCATAATGTTGCCGCGCTCCAGGTTAGGCCAAATTACATTAATTATGTTAAGGAAACACACACATTTAAATTTACCCCAAAAGCACAGTTTTACCATAGAAACTTAAGAGACAGCAAATTGGCAGTAAGTAAATCAGAGACAGGGACAGGATTGGCTCTCAAACAATGTTGTTTACTTTGATAAATGTTGAAATGAGCAACAAGTCAATATTACTTTTTAAAAAAAATATGATTTATTTTTAGCTCTCTTTTTAAAATATGCAAAAGTTAAAAGCACTCCACTGAGTTGTTTTGACTAAATAAAGATTAAACAAAACAAATAATTCGGGTGAATATTGCAGACTAATGGTTTTAAATGCTCACTAGGGACTGGGATGGGGGTGCAGACTACTTACCATACACACTGGTGCCCAAACCCTGCACTCACACACTGCAACCAAAAAGAAAGAAAACGTGCCCAGTGAGAAAAAATAAGATGCCAACAACCACTCACACACAATTAAGGGGAGGTGAGGTGCAGGGGGTTAGGCCTGTACCCGCCAACAGCCCCAACGCGCTCAAATGACGACGCTCCACTCGGCCTGCATTACTCCCAAACAGGAGAAAACAAAAGAGAAACAAAATTAATAAGAATGTCTTTACAAGGAAAGAGAACAATCAACCTAACCTGTAACAACAAAACCTTACTCTAAAGAACCAAAGCAAACAATTCAGCAGAACAGATCAAACAAAAATAAAGCATACTAAATAAAGAAGATAAACACTAGAATAAACTAGCAAAATAAGGCAAAACAAAACAGCTAAAACAAGCCAGCTAAAACAAAACAGGCAAAACAAAGCAGCAGTGGAATTTGATCTATAAAGAGATTCATTTAAACGTTAATACCATGCTGCCAAATACATATTTAAATATCTGCATATTAAAATGTCTGCAGTATACTGATGAAAGAAACAAATTATATACCTTAGGAGAGCAGCATTAAACATTCATTCATCAGCTTCAACACTACAGGACCAGAATCTGTGACACAAGAACAATCATAAGGCAATGTACGACAACAGGTACGCTGCGTGCATCTAAAGCATTAGCTCACCCACACTTCTCAGTCACGCTACAATAAAAACGGTACCACCATCCAGGAAAAGGAGTCAAAATGCAGAGGATCAAGCAAAAGCAGCAGTCTTCTGCGTGCCAAA
This sequence comes from Cheilinus undulatus, assembly GCF_018320785.1. Classification (NCBI taxonomy): domain Eukaryota; kingdom Metazoa; phylum Chordata; class Actinopteri; order Labriformes; family Labridae; genus Cheilinus; species Cheilinus undulatus. The sequence goes on along the minus strand of NC_054878.1, from coordinate 41,500,809 downwards.
ACAGAGCTGCTTATATAGTAAAATATCTGCTTGTGTAGGTGGGAGGTGCTGCCACAGACTGAACTGTGAGGCTATGGGAGCTGAGTAGACACAGAAAAGCTGCTGGCTACACAGTTACTCTGATGACCACTCAACAGTCAAAGAGTTACTCTGATAACACTCAGCAGTCACAGAGTCACTCTGATGTCCACTCAACAGTCACAGACTGTCTGAAAATAGAACTAGTCATTAATCTGTCAACTGTTACTTTAATCACTGGATTAAATGTGTCACCTTAAACAAGTTTGCATATGTGAGGATAACAAGTTTATAAGCACATAAGAAGGCACCCCCCTTTACATATTATTATTATTTATGTTAAACAGTATGGTCATTCTGTCAAAGAAGTGTAATCCATTGTATGTGTTCTTTAGAGATAGTTCTGCATTTTTTTTAAGTAGTCATTGTGCTCCAAAGAGGAAACCACAGGCAGAAAGCACTGTTAAGCGGATAAGGTGTAGTTGCCCACTTTCGCCACAAGATGGAGTATGCTATTGATTGAGCCCTTCTGCCATGATTTGCTCGGCATCAACACACTGTTGTTCTGAGCTGTAGAAGGAAGCTGTGCAGAAGCTTGATCACAGCAATGAGCTTTTCTGTGTGTGTATATTTTCAGGTAAGCAGACATAAATCTTATTAGAAACAGTTATATAAGAAGAGACGGTTTGCCACATGTACAGTGGGAAAGTTGGACGTATATTTCCACCGAGTATGTTTTAGTGAAGTTAAGCTAAAGTTCTGAGCTGTAGAAGGAAGCTGTGCAGAAGCTTGATCACAACAGTGAGCTTTTCTGTTGTGTATTTTTTCAGCTCACGAACCCTTCATGAAATTGCTAAAAGTCACACTGACAGTCCTTCTTTAAGTGTGCAACACATACATTAATCTTGTTACCGTACCCATGACTTTAATCTCTTTCCTGTTCCAAAAAAATAATAAGTAGTTTATCTACTCACTGTAACTTAAATACTGTAAGAAGGTTCTCTGGTAAAACACCTAACTGAGGCAGCATTTTGCACTAATTAATCTTCTTACCATACTTATAACTGACTTTACCCTATTTATTAACCATACTCAAAATGCTGCCAGTGATGTGTCTAGCCACAGTTACTTAAATGCGAGGAGAAGGCTCTCTGTCAAAGGACTCACCTCATATGTACATTGCACTGATCAACTCTCCTAATAGTTCTCATGTCCCTCATGTAAATTTGCCAACAGCATAGCATATTTTATACTCTGATCATGTTTAGTCAGCATCCTTGCACCCCTCCATCCTACTACCATGCTATCAGTGCACAAAGACTTGTATATAGTAGAAATTATACCAACAAGAACATGTACATATTTAAATCTTAGTTTTCAACACTTTTGACAGTTTATTTTGTTGCATTTCATGTTTATGTGATGCTAAAGTTTAATAACATATCTGTTCATAGGTCTATTCCTGCCAAGTCTGTCACAATAAAAGCCTCCAATGCTAATCATCATTGAAGACTTTTATTTTGAAGAGCAACATCCGGGAATGGAATGTTTTCAGCTGAAAGTTAACAACAAAGACGTCTCATGAACGTGAGAGAGGCTCAACTTTATAATTTACCTATGCACTTTCCAAATTATTGTCTGTTTTAACTTATTATTGTAATCTTTGACTGAAATGTATTATTTATTATGGCGTGTGCTGCTAAACTGTTGGTCAGATCACCCTTGTAAAAGAGATCTTGATCTCAGTGGGTCTTTATCTGGTTAAATAAAGGTTGACAAAAAAACTTCTCATTCACTCAGAAAATTAGATAAAGAACACTTAAGAGTTAAATACAGGATAAGAAAATGAAAAAGACTTTTGGCTCTAAACTGTCATGACAGAGATTGTTTCTCTGGTGGGCATGGCTTCACTCATTCAACTGACACGCCGACACCATCCTGGAGCAGATTGTACTGCCTCATGTTCATGTTTTTGAAGCTTAATTTTATAAACTTAGAGATGTTTTATTTTACTGAAATTTAACCTTGTGGTTCATAATACACTGGCATGCAGTAGAACAAGTCTAAATACAGATTTATTATCACTTCACAGGTTCTTTAAGGACAGGACAGTAGTTACACCCTAACTCTAACCCTTCCTTTCATAATTCAGTTTCATTTAGATACCCCTTAAATAATTAAGGTTTTATTTCTGGGCACATGTCATTTAGAAGTGGTGGTTAATACTGTACTCTTTTCTTGAGTGAATTTTACCTGCCTACTCGGTTTGAAAGATCCCCACAGTGAAGAGCACCAAAGGGACACACATTTTTCAAACCATTAAAAAAAAATCACACCCATACAGCACTTCCTGCATCTGCTTTTTGATTGAGTGTGACTTCTTTGGTCTTCCAGAGCTTCTGATTTGGAAAACCCCAAATTTATTTCCTAAATCTTGCAAATGCAAGTAAATGATAGGAAACACAGGGAGCTAAATTGGATATAAATATCAAAGTGTAAATAAAGGAAAGGAATGAAGCAAGACTTTTAACAAGAGAACTCCAAAATAGGGATCATGAAAGGCTGAATTAAAGAATATAAAATGCACACAGAATGAATGAATGAATACAGAAACACAGGGAAATACCTAAAACTGCAATTGAAAATGAACATAACATAAACCCTTGACAACTACTTTTACATTCTTCTTTTGGTGAGTTTGTGAAGTGACACGTGTTATGCCATGATTTAGCAACCCCAAAGTATTCTACCCAGAAATGTTCCCTCTTTCTAATGAAAACAGCTCCTCAGACAATAGTTATTACCCACATTATTCCCACAGTAGATTCTGTTTATATTTGCCAGTTTTGTTCCATCTGCCATCTCTGACCACAGAACTCAAAGGGCTGTTTTAGGGAGTGGCATGGATATCACAATTGTCAGATCTACCATAATAATCAATAATTCAAAGACTCTTCCTGCATTCTGGCAGTTACAGCTTAATTACTCAGAGCTTGAGATGCATGTTTATTTCTGTGGTTAGTCTTTTCAGAGTTTTCCCTTTGCAGCTTCAGTCATCTCTTCCACATTAGGATAGTTTTTAGGATCAATCTGACTAATCATAAATGTTTCATAGCAACATTTCTGTAAAGTGCTCTGCTCTCCTCACAGAATGAAAATTGAGTTTTCTGAAAGCAACACATCTGAGCAGCTGTCCATGTCCATGTAACCAAGTCGCTTCGACTCAACTACAATTTCCCACAAAACGGGAGGCAAGTTTATGGCCACAACTGCCACAAATATTCTAAATAGTCTTTCTTGGTGTTTTGTTGTTTTTCTCTTACCTCTCTCCTCCCTGCTTTTCTCCACTCCTACCCCCTCCTTCTAGCCCTTTCCAACCCCGGCTTCTGCAGTGAGTCTGGTCTGCTCAACAGTCCTGCCCAGCCCTGTAACAGGGCTAAATACTGCTAGCTGTGCTCATTGTAATTGATGCTATTATAATAGGATATAGAGTTTCTAATAATATCTGTAATAAACAGAGACAGTCTAGACCTGCCCTCTCTGTAAATGTCTTGAGATAACTTCAGTTATGAATTAATGCTATACAACAATTGATTTACTGACAAACTGATTGATTGATGGATTGATTGAATGATTGACTGACTGACTGACTGACTGATTGATTGAAGACTGATTGGTCTAGTCCACCATTCAGGCCAAAACCCTGCAGTCTTGTCCACCATTCAGGCTCACAGCTGTGATTATATTAGTCCGTTATCTGTGCTGATGAACACTGGACCAGTTTCTGACAAGTTGTTAACATGGGAGTGTCTTTAGAGCTTATTCAGGGAGCTCTCCTGTGTGATCATGGGAGGGAAAAAGCTTGTTTAGAGGGGGGAACATTTTAACTCCGTGTTGTCGGTGTTTTGAACTGTTAGGTTGAGATAAGGCTCCATAGTTGTGGAGAAGTGGATCACATTTATCCGCTGCTGGGCCGTCTTCTCTCTGATATGTACAACTGGCAGGGAGTTTTTAGTAGAATGTTTGCACCCAGGGCAAATCTCCTATTCTGGGTTAAGTGTCTTTATGAGATTTTTAAATCCTGGCTTTCCATCAACACTGGGCTCATGTCTTTAGCGACGTGTCGTGTTACTGCCGCCGTTATCTCGGAGTCATCTTGCGGCATATTTTAACGAATACCGCTTCAAGTCGACCTCTTCCTTTTCAAAGTTGAACTACTGCTCAACGCTGCAGACCCAGTCTGCTGTTTCTCATTGTCCGTCTCAAAACGCAGCTAACTCACCATGCTGCTCTGTTTACCTTCCTCTTCCTTGCTTCACTCACCGCTGATACAAAACGCGCATGTGCAGAGGAGTTTTCTAGACGGGCAGGGGAGAGAGAGAGCTCTCTGCTGTGAGAGCTGTGTTCAGGGACAATAGGAGAAGCAAAACTCCAGTGAGAAATGCACGCTGACAAAACTTGCAATACCTCGAGTATACTCAATATATCGCCCAGCCCTAGGATGGATTCTCCTGTATCCCCCAGGAGCCTCCCTCCTGGCATCCTAGAATAAACTGAGTAGAGTGATAACCTGATAACCAGAACCCACCCTCTCCATCCCCCTTTAAAAAATTGGAACCACCACCCCAGTGGTTCCACTTGACGGGCACTGTCGCAGACCTCCACGTATCACTGAAGAGGTACGGTCCATACAGCCCAACAATGTCCAGAGTCTTCAGCATCTCACAACAAATCTCAACTACACCTGGCCTTTGAGGAGTTTCATGGCCACCTCAGTGACCTCTTTCAAATATATAGGGTCCCACAGCGTCCGGGTCCCACAGACCTGAATATAAGGATTAAAGTGAAGGGTAAAGTGCTACATGAAGTCTTTTTTTTTTTCTTTTTTTCGAGGAAACAGCTTTTGGTTTAATGAGAGAATGTAGCTGCCCACAGCTAATAGTCTATTGTGGTGCTTCCTTGTTGCATTAGGAGTGTTTCTATTATCAGAGTTATGAGAAATGAAGCCATGTACATTTTTGGTAATGTGCCCTGCCCTCTTTCTCACACAGGCTATATAAAGGAGAGGAATCGCTCAGGATTGTGCAGATGGTTCACAGCCATGATGCTTGCAGGTTTCGTCTTTCTGCTCCTTCTCACAGGTAAGCTTCAACAATTCTTTATGATGCATGCAGTTTAGCTTTAATCATTGAAGAATAATCATAATCATGTGTGTTGATTTGATTATATGACAAAACCACAGTCAAAGGTCTTTAAGGGCTGAAAGTTACAAAAATTAAAGACAGAAAAGAAAGAATTCATGTAGATTAGAAAAAGCAGTGCTGAATTGGATAAGAGGCAATGTCTGGCTAAGTGATGACCAGTGTTGGGCAATTTACTGAAAAATAGTAACTAGTTACAGTAACTGAGTAACTGCTTTTTAAAAGTAACTAGTTACTTTGAAAAGTAACTCAGGCGTTACTTTTTTCATCAATCCTCATTATTGTACATATCACATTAAAGTGTGTTGTTGTGGCAGTGTGAGAGGAAATAACTGTTTTCATATAACATTGTAGCCATTATCATTATGTTGGAAAGTGGTAAAACAGTAGAACTCAGTAGAAATGTTTCTAAACTTCTGACACCGTTAAAGTATGTGTACACTGTTAAGAAGTCTAAAACAGCTGTACTCTATTGAAAGTGTGCAGATTAAATCCCAGCTGCCCTGTAAATGTCTTTCTACATGACGGTCCTCTCTCGACTTTTCTCATTATTCCTCTCAAGGCAGTGGACTCTACAGCTGATATCAGTGTGTCTTCAACAACATAGCCTACCTTGCTATCAGTCTGTTTGTTGCTTCCTTAGTGACACACTGTGCAGCTGGCGGTGATTTTAAAATCCAGCTGTGTTTGTTTGTTTGCATGGAGTGGCTCCTCTTTGGTCTGCTGTGCTAATGTGAGCTGCACCTGGGTTAGCGGTGGTTGTAACGACAGTTTTTCTTCCCTGTTCTTTATTGTCATTTATCCTGATAAGGGAAAGTAGTGCTCGTATTTCCAAGACAGAGAGCTCACGCTCAAGTGCTCAGCCATGATGTGTGTGCGTGCTGCAGTGCCTGTGTTTGTTTGTGTGTTTCTGCAGAGGCTATTCTCTCTCACAGGATGCTGATGTGCTTACGGTGTCGTCTCATTGTCTGCTGAACCAGATGTTTACTAACCTTCATCAACGAGTTGTCAGCTGTAAAATTAACGGGTAGCAGGTGATCAGTGATTGTAATGGAGTTAATGATTTTAAAAAGAACCGTGTTACACTACTAGTTACCATAAAAAGTAACAGTTATTGTAACACGTTACTTAATAACACGTTACTCCTAACACTGGTCATGACAGAAAATGAGGTGATATGTAGATTAGAAAGTCTTAATGCTAAAAACAGAAGGGGACGGTTTCAAGCAGAAATGTCATGATGGGTGACGAGGTGACATGGTGATCCAACTGAGATTTTAGTACGATTATTTTTCATCCTGATTTTTAAGACTCATTTGTATTGCTGTAGTTCTTTCAGGAATAAAATAATCTCCTTTGTTGCCTTGCCTCGGATTTAGACAGTCTACATCGATGCAGATTATCCTCCACTAGCAGCCTTGCTCTACTTGCCTCTGATTGTTGTCAGTGTGGAAATTGGCAGATTGGCGTAAATTTTACTATCGGCCGATACCGATAATTAACTTTTTAAGCTATTATCAGCTGATAATAATATACTGCCAATAATATGGGTCATTATCCTGTTGTAGGATGAAATTGGCCCAAAACAAGTGCTGTCCACAGGGTATGGCATGGGATTGCGTAATCTTGTAATAGCTTTCCTTTCTGAAGGAAGGACATTACATAAAAGATATTAAAGAAAATTCAACAGTTTTTTCAGAGTTTGTTTCCTCGTTTTACAGTTCTAATTCAAAAACCCAAAAAATGAAAAAGGGCGCCGATAATTTGTTTTATGTTTTCTGTCTAGAAACGATAAACGAGTGAAGCTGACCCTTTTCTTGATTTCCATACAGTCATATGCCCTTTCAGAACAAATACTTTGGCACCCTGACCCACAAACGTGGATAAGGGCTTTTCAAGATGGATTTGTCTGATGACAAACTTGCAGATCCATTTGTTCTACATGGTTAAGCTGTGCTGTGGACCAGAACCCTCGCTCTGAAAAGAACTTACATGTAGTTTTGTTTGTTTTCTGTCAGGTGGAAGTAGTGACAATAGCACAAAGCCTCTGGATGATGCAGACCAGACAGAACAGGTGGAAGGTAACTCATTACACACATTGTAATCAGTATAGAGATGCATGCGGAATAAGTCACTGTGATGTAGATCAAGGTAAGAACAATGAGGGCTACCCAGAATGCATGGCACTAAGATTGCAGCCTACGTAGGTAACCAATTATTCGTTTAACTATAAAGTGGAAATCTTGTGATCCTTTATGCAAATTTGACAGATTAAATTTACTTAATTCAACATATTTATTAATATAGGTTCCTCATAGGATAGAAATAAAAATGGACCTTGCAAAATCTACATGACAGAATTATACAAAAATATTACATTGAGGAAGTAAATGGGGAAGATGAATAGTAAACAAATTATTACTTCCACTGGCATTAAATAAGTAAACAAAAATCCTAACTTTACAAAATCACTGTTCACAAATAAATACTGCTGCATAGTTTTCAAGGGCACTTCAGTTAAATCAGTCAAATTAGTGAAAGATTGGAGAATTTTCCAAATCTTCCAAGACAGACCAGTGAGGTCTTTGGTCTGCTCCTGTGGGAGGAGGTGGAGGTGCTACTAAGGGGCTCTACTGGAACATGGGTGGAGGCTGAAGTGAATGAAATCTAGACAGCTGCTGTTGTGTTGGTGGTATTTCTCCCTGTGTGTGTGATGTTTCCATTTCCCCCGGGCGGATTGAGGATGTGTGTTTTGACTTGCATTTGTGCTTGCCTGGGGAGTCTTTTCAGAGAGAGCACTAAGCTAAGGGCAAAATGATACATTTCCTCAATACATGATAGTATGATATTCAAAATCTGTTTCTCTACTGTTGATGGTGTTGGTGAAGACCTTCTCTTTCTCTGTATGGGGGCGGTAGACGTCTCTCTAATCATGGCTATATAGTTGTCACATAGTTTGAAGCCCTCTGTAGCAGAGGAACAGGAGCACTGGTTCCATATGGCTCCTCTGAAAGCCTTTAATCCTCTTCCAGAACTGTCAAATCCACTTGCTTCCTCATCCTTGAACAAAATTCAACTGTTTTTTAAGATTTTTTTCCCCATTTTACAGTTTTAATTCAAAAAACCCCAAATTAAAAAAAGGCACAGACTATCTGTTTTATGGTTTTTTTTTTTTTTTTCAGAAACAAAAAAAACAAGTGAAGCTGACCCTTTTCTTGGTTCACATACAGTCATATGCCCTTTCAAAACAAATACTTTGGCACCCTGACCCACAAACATGTGGATAAGGGCTTTTCAAGATGGATTTGTCTGATGACAAACTGGCAGATCCATCTGTTCTACATGGTTAAGCTGTGCTGCCTTTTTGGCCAGAACCTTTGCTATGAAAAGAACTTACATCTAGCTTTGTTTGTTTTCTGTCAGGTAGAAGTAGTGACAATAGCACAGAGCCTCTGGATGATGCAGACCAGACAGAAGGGGTGGAAGGTAACTCATTACACACATTACCATGACTGAGACGCTTTTCTGTGTTTGTACACTTTTTGAAAAACTTTTTAATCAGTCATCTTGCTTTGTGTATCTTGCATACCTGCACACACTGTGCCTAAGAACTTGTTCCACAGGAGCTCATATATTGTGTAAAGCCTGTTTCACACTGGCTGCATGTTTCGCTGGGCGTGTGTGATACGGGCGTCTGCTCTGGCTCCTTCCAGCTTTCACACAAGCTGTGAGTTTTCTTTGTGTCAGCTGCATCTCCCTGCTATCAAAGCCCTGTCAGTCTTTAAAAAAGGCTCAAAATTATTATTTTCTTGTGTTATATTGAGTATTGAGAAAGTATCATCCACTGGAGGGTGCGAAATGCATGTTTGTTTTTGTTTTTGCAGCAGATTTGGTTGTGGGTAACCCCAAAACAACCCTGTGCACCATTCACAGGGTTGTTTTAGGGTTCCTGGCAAACAGGTGAGGGGAGGTCAGGCTTATCAGAAACTATCTGATTTAAGTCTTTCAAGAAGTGCATTGCGTGTCTCTCCAGTTCACTGTGCTGCAATTTCAAATTCCCTCGCTTCAAAGGGTGAGTAAAATCTTTTGTATGTTCTATAATCTACCAAAGAATAAATGCCTGGAAATAACAACTGCGTTTGTTGGTGTGTGTGTGTTTGCTTGTGTGTGATGTGTGCACGCTACTTTGGGCTCGGTGATGAGTTTTTTTGACTGAGGAACTCATCACTGAGCCCAAAAGTCAACTAAACTCTCTACTTATAATTGCATTTTAGGACAAGTTGTGGATCGTAGAAATGCCCTAGTCCTGGGTCTTTTGCTCCGGATGCAGAAGACGAGAATCTGGCTACACATGTGAGTTCACCCTCTCAACCAGAAGCGGGAGCCTTTTATCAGCTTGTTGCAGAGCTTTGCCTTAACCACAGAAACACACCTCAAGTATTTCTCAATGACTGCTGAGCAAAAGGATGAGCTCCTGTCCTTGGTTGGAGATGACCTGATGAGGCAAATCACTAACTACAAAGCCGCCATCAAAATAAAGCAGAGGCTTGATGGGACACTAAGGTAATTTTAAAGTTATTTAAAATTCCCTCTACCTTCAGAAAAACTGTCTTTGATGAATTTACTGTTTATTTAGCCTTACACTTTAAACTTAAATTTGTAAAACACAAAATTTGATCAAGGCATTAAACTAAGACGAAATATTAGACAAGCAATAAAACATGCAAATATATAGAACAATGTAGTTACATAAAGTAAACTAAAGCAAATGTGTAAAAACACCCCCACTGTAAATCCAAACAGACTATTGCTTGTTTCCAGGAGTACATTCAAGCTGTTGGTAGGCTGGAGTCAGATAAGACTCTTAAAGAAACCCTGCATATAATTCCATATTGACATTAATCAAATTACATAATTATTTATTGTATACATTAAAAAGTATGTTTTTTTACACATTAGGGTGAACTTGATAAAATGCATTCATCTGCAAGATGCCATTTTAGTGGCTATGGTGTCACTGGGCTGCATCGTTGTTTCACGTCTGTACTAGCCTCCGCTTACTTTGTTACTTCTTTCTGTGTGGCTTCTTCCAAAACGACACTTTTTGAAATTGAAAAGATTTTAAGGGCCGAACAGCCATATCCTCCTCACTACCGGTAGTTCAAATTTGTCTTCGTGTGAAGGACATCTGTAATATCTCCCACCTACTACATACTACTGAATTAACTCCTTTTGACATGACAGAGGACATTTAGGGCTTTTCAATGATACCAGATGTTAAGGGGTGGGGCTTTGGTACATTTATTTACCTCATTAAGGAAAATGGCGTTCATTAGTGCAAGCACATTTTATGAGAAGAGAAAGGTAAGTGCATAATACTTTTTATTGAGTAAATTTTGGCTTGAAATGTTGGCATATTTTATGTAAGTCTCTTGACAACACATTTAAACATTGTCTGAATTAGGGATGCACGATAATTGTCGGCGCCGATGAATTATCGGCCGATATTGAATATATTTTACATATTTTTATTATCCTGATAATAAAATATTAACCGATAAAAATTCACCGATAATAAAGGCATTTGTTCACTTTCTCATAAAACTACACATTACAGAACAGTAGATGGCGCTGCGCTACATAACCTGTTGTTAAACACCAGAGAAGAAGAGGAAGCAGCATTAGAGCTAAGTCTTCATCTCTATGACGTTAAAAAGAAGCGGCAGTAGTTGCAAGCCGCGGGCATTAGGACCAAGCCAAAGCTAGGCAGAGTGTTGATTCAGCAGGCATTGGAAATCGCCAAAAGTTTGCTAGAGCCAAAAGGTGCAACGTTAATAAATGACAAAATCAGTCTGACAGTCTCCTGATCCACCGCTGCTTTCATAGATGTATCCCTGCCTGCTCTGTGTGATGTGGTTTCATTCAGTCTAGTCGATGTTAGGAACCGAAGTTTAACCACAGACCACAATGGACTTAACATTTTAACCCATCTCTGATAAGATTTCTGTCAGTGCATATTTTTAATCTTTATTTCAAACATCAACTCTCTTTATTTCTGACTTATGCAGCAAAAGGAAAAAAAACCAGACCCCAAACATCTCCATTTGTTAAGCATGACAGCCTGTTGTCATTTGATTTTGTCTGTGATTTGACATGAGTCAGCTGAATTCTTGTTTAGTTTATTGAAATGTCAGATTTGACCACTTGTCAAGATACTTTAATTCATTTAAAGAGAAAACGTCTGTCACAAATGATTTACTAAAAAATAACAGTTGTAAAGTCAGAATAGTTCTTTGTTTTTTGATCTAAACACCAGTGATGTCAGTTAGAATTCATTAAAGAGATCTTTGCTCACCACATATTAACCCCTTCTTTCCCACAGATGTGCATAAATACTTCACACAAACGTCTTTTTTTTAAATCAACAATTGAGAAAAAATGACCGGTTCTTATCGGCCATCAGGAGTAGGAAATTATCTGTTATCGGTATCGTTTCAAAAAATACTTATTGTGCATCACTAGTCTAAATTATTTTATCTGTATTTTAGCATAGTATTTAAGTGTTTAAAAAAATGTCCTCCGTAGTGGACATTTGTAGTTATTTCCTCCATGTTGTTTTGTTTTTTCAAATGACAAGAAAGGGAGTCATTCTCCAGAGCAGAACGAATTCTACTGCAAACTGATGATGGAAACTCAGATATTAAGGATGTGTGTTTTGACTTGCATTTGTGCTTGCCTGGGGGAGTCTTTTCAGAACTGGCACTAAGCTAATGGCAAAATGATTCATTTCCTCGATACCAGAGGGAGTGACATGATATATTATTCAAAAGCTGTTTCTCTACTGTTGATGGTGTTGGTGAAGACCTTCTCTTTCTCTGTGTGGGGGCGGTAGACGTCTCTGTAATCAGGGTTGTATAGTTGTCACATAGTTTGAAGCCCTCTGTAGCAGAGGAACCAGCGCAGTGGTTCCATATGGCTCTTCTGAAAGCCTTTTCATCCTCTTCCAGTCGTCCAGAACTGTCAAATCCAGTGCTTCCTCTTCCTCCTGCAGAGTGTCTCTGGAACTAAAACATATTAATACTAAAAAAGTAATGATTTCATTCATATCAGATATCTAATTGAAAACATAATATGTAAGGTAAGTGTTGACATTATTTGATTAGTTAACTACTGTAACTTTTTTGTGGGGTTAGCTTTAAAAACAAGACAGAAAGTCTCCTAACCATCTTGGCTGAACAGATGAACATCATCCTTTCATTTTTCCACTCCTTTGTTGTGTCATCAGCAGAGCCACTGGGAAGGTTTTTCTGGCTTTTTATTTCTGACGAATGTATCTCGCAGTGTCTTCCATCTTTTTTCCAACTGTTGGGAGGAAAAAGCAATACTATTTTTACTGATTAACTTCTCTCGTGTCTCCTCTACAGGTTCCTAGGAACTGGTGAAGGCTTTGTGAGCCACTGAGGTGTGAGCACCATTTCTGAGTCTGTGCATATGACCTCAATAACCCCAGACCAGATAGGGAGATTTGGAAAGGCATGGCATTCAAATTCTGGACTAGATGAAACTTCCCAAACTGTCTGGGTGCCATTGATGGTAAGCATGTCACCACTGAAGCACCCAGAAAGTTGGGGAGCCTCTACTTCAATTACAAGAAGACTTTCTCCATTTCGCCTTGCTCTGGTCAACACAGACAATCGCTTCATCCACATCCAAGTGGAGTGGGGGACTTTAGCCAAACATGTTTTGGAGGCATCTAGGCCAATTCTGCACTTGGGGGCCAAAACCCTGGATGCAAGCCTCTACTAGGACCAGGAGCCCAGGGTCCAATGCCCTTCACCATGGTAGGAGATCCATGCAGGCTCTCTCATGCCAGGATGGTTGTATAGAATGTGCCTTCGGGATTTGTCAGCCCGACAGAGTGTCCTTAAAACTGGAATAAATCTAAAATAAGAAAACATGGAGTCGGCTGTGATGGCAATATGTATACTCCACTTTCTGATCATCCCATCCAAAATCAGAGATGGGATGAGGCACATGAAGTCAGACTCCAGCCCATAGGGATCATGGTTAGAAACAGGGGAAGCAGAGATGCTTACAATGTGCGAAAGAAGTTGGCAGCATTTTTCCTGTTAAAACTTTTCTCAGCTGAGCAGAAGATGATCCATGAGGGACAGAGAGAGATCTACATGTGGAGGGGAGAAACTAAGTTGCAGCAGATAAGTCAGATAAAACGTTTACCCCACGGAGATAAAAAAAAAAAAAATCCTCAGAGAAAAATCCTCCTTCTTTAAAAGCGTCCCTCAGACAAGATGTGCCCATTGCAGACTGTGTGCAAGAATAAACATTCCCATAACCATCAGATTCATAACCACAATCATACTGGACGACAAATATTCCACTTACAATGAGAAGTTTTTCTCTGCGTGTCTCCTCCATTTGCTTTGTTTTGAACAGGCACCTGCACGGTCACCTGTATTTTCTTTCCCATTTCTATGGCTTAAAACTTAGTTTGTGACTACACAAACACCTTCCTCACTGCTTTAATGCGTCTACAGACAACAATAAAGTCATACATTGGAGCAGCAAGCAATGTTATTGCATTTTAATGCCATTAAGAAGGTAAACAAGAATCGGTGGAACATCTGCTCCGACTGTCACACTGGCTGACACACAGACAACAGCCAATCATGAAAGATGAGGACCAACCAATTACATTTAGGGATTGAATGATGACTTGGTCCACCCACTTGGTCTGTATGGGGAGCAGCGAGGGGGTGATGTCAATAATTTGGTGTACTATGTTGTTTGAAGCGTGGGGTGTCAGTGATAGTGTTAGAATTGTGTCGCTGTTATGAACAGTACCAGAAATGTAGAAAAAGAAAAAATAATTAAAACAATAGATGAATAAGTAAAAAAAAAAAAAAAAAAGACTATTGTAAGTATTACTGACAGCAACAACAACAGCAATAATGATATTAGCAGCAACAACAGCAACAAGCATAATGATAAAATTAATGATAGTAATAAAAGTACAAATTAGAATAGTAATTATGTTGTGTTTTGGGTGCGGCAACCATAGGGATACAAAATCACGAACAAAAAAGGAGAAAAAAAGAGGTACAGGACGTTAAAAATTGTAAAAAATAATAACCGTAATAACAAATTAAGAGATAGTGTGGAGGATACATCAACAACAACAATGGGAGAAAAACTTAAACGAGAAAAAAGAGACGGCCAAAAAGATAACAAATAAAAATAAAGAAACAAAGGCAAAACAATATATATAGTGTGGCAGGTGCCAAGTCCTGCTGGAAAATTAAATCAGCATCTCCATAAAGCTTGTCAGCAGAAGGAAGCATCAAGTGCTCTAAAATGTCCTGGTAGATGGCTGCGTTGATTGTGGACTTCAGAAAACACAGTGGACCAAATGACATGCAAAATGTACTTTCATCTAAAAAGAGGACTTTGGACCACTGAGCAACAGTCCAGTTCTTTTTCTCCACAGCCCAGGTAAGATGCTTCTGATGTTATCTCTGGTTCAGGACTGGCTTGACACAAGGAATGCCAATGATGTGCTGACTCCAGCCTCAGTCCACTCCTTGTGAAGCTCTCCCAAATTCTTGAATGGATTTTGCTTGACAATCCTCTCAAGGCTTCGGTTCTCCCTTATGCTGGTGCACTTTTTCCTACCACACTTTTTCCTTCCACTCAACTTTCTATGAATATGCTTGGATACAGCACTCTGTGAACAACCAGCTTCTTTAGCAGTGACCTTTTGTGGCTTACCCTCCTTGTTGAGGGTGTCAATGACTGTCTTCTGGACATCTGTCAAGTCTGCAGTCTTCCCCATGATTGTGTAGCCTTCTGACCCAGACTGAAAGACCATTTAAAGGCTCAGGAAACCTTTGCAGGTGTTTGGAGTTAATTAACTGATTAGGGTGTGACACCATGACTTTCCAATATTGAACGTTTTCATACTATTCTAATTTTCCGAGACACTAAAGTTTGGGTTTTCATTATCTGTGTAATGACTCTTTGTATGGCTTTCACTTTCTGAAATGAGTGACAAAGAATTTTGAACTTTTTCATGAAATTCTAATTTTTTGAGATTTACCTGTTTGTACCACTACGAACCTCTGTGCGAGATCATCTTGTCTTGCTCCTGTTTATTGTACTTTCAAGCCCTCTTTTACCCTGTTTGATTCCTCGTGTTTTGACCCAGTTCAGTCCTGTGATCACCCTGTGTTTGCCTACTGTTTTTGGGCCTTCGCCTGATTTTTACTGACCTCCTGTGTACTGAACCTGTGCTCTGATTAAAAAGATTATGACTGGACGCTAGGGGGCGCGATGGACGGGTGAGATGCACCTGAGGCAGCTCTCGTGAATTTCGACTTAAATCTTCTATTTTCATCAAAACACGGGCGCTTTTTGATATTCATCCTTAAAGTTCCAAACAGTATACGCTCGGGGCATCAACTTTTCTACAAATTTAAAATGCCGCACTCAAGGCGGGGAAAGAGCAGGACGAGGGGTGACTCTGTGGATGAAGGCCCAGGTGGAGCCTCGACCTTGCCTGAGGAGGAGGAAGACGAGACAAGTGAATGTGACCCCAACGAGAGCGTGGTGTTAGCGGCTATAGCTTCTGTACGCTCTGAGCTACATACTATAAAAACTGATATTTGTGACAAGATAGATGAAAGGATTGCGGACGTTTCGGTTACTCTGAGAGCTGAAATTGCCGCTTTACGTACAGAAACTGATGCTAACATTGCTAAGCTACAAACCCAAACCGGGTTGCAAGCAGAAACACTGAATGGACTGGAACAATCGGCCTCACGCACAACGGACATTATGGCGGAGTTGGAAACGCAAGTTAAACGCCTCACGAACAAAGTCAACCAACTGAACGATAAATGTCTGGATCTAGAGGGGCGCTCTAAGAGACAAAATCTGAGAATCGCGGGTGTGAAGGAGGGGATGGAGCATGGACAACCCGCCAGGGATTTTGCTGCGGGTCTACTCAAGGAGGTGCTGGAACTAGAGGAAAAACCAGTGCTGGACCGAGCCCACAGAGCGATCAGGAAACGCCAAGGAGATGACGAGCCACCGCGGCACATGATTCTAAAGATTCATCATGGGCACATCTTTGATGATATTCTTCGCAAGATTTCTAACAAGAAGGAGCTAAAGTACCGAGGACAGCGGATCCAGATGTTTAGAGATCTCCCCTATGATGTTGCCAGGGCGCGTGCGGCTTTCACTCCAGTCAGGAAGCTTCTCCGGGACAAGCCCAGGGTCAGGTTTGGAAGTGCATATCCAGCAAAGTTAAGAGTGACCCACAATGGTATGGAGCTTATGTTTACAGATCCAAAGAAGGCCTTGGCTTATGCTGAGAAACATTTCGGACCGGGGTGATCAGAGCTGGACGGTAATGCACGCACTACATATAATAGTTATCCACACTCCACACCTAAGTCATTTTGGTGAAAGACACATACTACGGTTTAAGATGGACTCCGGTTGTTACTGAAGTAGTGGGTTCACAACTGCAGCACATTTCTGTTACTGTGCTGTCACTGTGCTACTAGCAAGACTCCTAATTTCAGTTTTTCCCCAATAAGTTTAACTTATCAGTATTATTAGTATTATTTTACTTCATAAAACCCCATAAGGGCAATGCAGCCGGTGTCCTGTTTTGTTGATTACATTTCAATTCTGTAGAGCTGCTTTTTGTGTTTTGTAACTGTGAATTGACACCTAGACTGTCTGGAGATAAATAAGGAGGTGATCTTTATTTGATATTATTATTATTATTTTATCCTGTTTGACATTTTAGTTTATATAGTCCTCCAGGAGTGAGATTGTGTTGTACTCTAGGAGTAACACACAATGCAGTGGTTTTCTGGTTTTGTTGTTCATAATATGGGGGCTGGGGTGGGTGGGGAGGAGTGTTACCTGACAGACAAGTGTGTGATGTACCAATATGACACCGGATGATTCAAGTACATCAAAGGGGAATATGGGTGAGGTGATATTCTGTTCCTGGAATGTTAAAGGGGTAAATGAACCTGTTAAAGGCAAGGTGCTGGCACATTTAAAGTCTTTGAAAGCAGGGATTATATTTATGCAGGAAACCCATTTAAAGAGAGACTCACATCTGAGACTCAGATGTAAATGGATTAGCCAAGTTTATCGCTCATCTTTCCCTTTTAAAACTAGAGGTGTAGCGATCATTATTAAGAAAGGAGTTCCCTTTAGACATCAACTTACTGTTGCTGATAAGGAGGCGATATGTTTTGGTGGTAGGAGAGTTGCATTCTAAACCCATAACACTGTTAAATATTTATGGGCCTAATCAGGATGATCCTGAATTCTATAGGAAGGTGTTTGGGCTAATTCGGATGTGGCCACTACTAATTTGATTATTGGGGCGATTTTAACTGTGTTCTAGATTACCATCTGGACAAATCATCTGTGCATTCAATGACCCCCTCCAATGCAAGTCAATTTCTGAATTCATACATTGGGAATATGAATCTATGTGATGGAGGATTTTCAATCCAACAGGCAGGGACTATTCTTTTCATTCACCCGTCCATAATAGTTATACCAGAATAGACTATTTTCTTGTAGATGGAAAACTGTTGCCGTACTCTGGAAATGCCAGATATCATAATATCATTATCTCTGATCATTCTCCGTTACATTCTCTTTAAATTTATGTGATATACCCCCTAATCAGAGAAGTTGGAGGTTTAATCCACAACTTTTAACTGATGCTGGATTCTGTGACTATATTGAAAGACATATAAATTTATTTTATGAAACGAATGAAAACCCTGAGACTACACCGTCAGTATTGTGGGAGACTCTGAAAGTTTATTTAAGAGGGTGTATTATCTCATTCCAAGCATCAAAACGGAAACATGCCAAGGCAGAACAGTTGGATTTAGAAGCCCAGATACACAGACTTGACGCAGAAATGCACAGTGCCCTTCTTTAGCCAAATTTAATAAGATTTTAACCCTTAAATACAAACTAAATAAGATACTCTCTGCAAAAATTAGTAAAGCCTTTGTTTTTTGCAAAGCAGAAATATTTTGAATTCGGAGATAAACCGAATAAACTGCTAGCAAGACAGTTACGCAATTTAGAGAATGAACGTACAATTCATAGAATAAAATCAGACACAGGAGAATTGCTAACCTCCCATTTAAAAATTAATGAAAGATTTCAGCAGTTCTATGAGAGATTATACTCCTCCCAAGTGAGGGCAACACCAGAGGTTATGCAGGAATTTCTAGAGGAATGTAAACTCCCAACGTTAAATCAAACAGATCGTGACTACTTAGGCTCTGAATTGACTTGTGGGGAAATAACAGAAACAATAAAATCACTAAAAAATGGCAAGAGCCCAGGGCCGGATGGCTTTAGTAATGAATTTTATAAGAAGTTTAACAAATTATTAGTACCTTATTTAAACAGGATGTATGGGCATGCGTTTGTAGGTGGAGAGCTTCCCCAGACGCTAAGTGAGGCAACTATAATTCTAATTCCAAAAAAAGGAAAGGACCTAGAAGAAGTCGGGTCCTATAGACCTGTATCTTTGCTTAATACAGATCAAAAGATCCTTACAAAGACTTTGGCTAAAAGACTTAGTACTATGATAGGAAAGCTGGTGCATCCAGACCAGACAGGATTTATTCCTCAAAGACATTCATATTTTAACTTACGACGACTATTTAATGTTATATATTCCACACGCTTTCCTGAAGAAGACCTTGCAGTGCTATCTCTAGATGCTGAAAAGGCCTTTGACCAGGTTGAATGGCCATATTTATTTGCAGTTCTTCATAAATTTCAACTTGGCAATAATTTCATTTCATGGATAAGATTATTATATAAAAATCCCTTGGCTAAAATACTGACCAACCAGACTTGTTCTCCTAATTTTAAATTGTTTAGAGGGACAAGACAAGGCTGTGCTTTA
The DNA here is from genome assembly GCF_018320785.1 of Cheilinus undulatus. NCBI lineage: Eukaryota > Metazoa > Chordata > Actinopteri > Labriformes > Labridae > Cheilinus > Cheilinus undulatus. The sequence continues at coordinate 41,481,600 of NC_054878.1, read as the reverse complement.
AGCCCTCTACTCTTTGCGCTAGCAATAGAACCTCTTGCCGAAAGAATCCGATTACATCCTGAAATCCATGGATATAACACAAAATACACGGTTAATAAAATATGTTTGTATGCTGATGATATCCTCCTTTTCATATCTCAACCAAAAATTTCAGTTACTTCAATTTTGTCTGTGATTAATCAGTTTGGATCATTTTCTGGGTATAGAGTGAATTGGGCTAAGAGCGAGCTCATGCCAATTCATCTTATGGATTCTGAGTGGCTCCAACAGGTTCCCTTTAGGATAACAGAAGAGAGGATTACATATTTGGGAATAGTTGTTACAAAAAATTGTAATTCATTATTTAAGGCCAACTTCGATCCCCTAATAGGAAAGCTTCATAATAATATTCAATTCTGGAGGACACTCCCTATCTCTCTTATAGGAAGAACAAATGCTATTAAGATGATTTTCCTCCCACAGTTGCTGTATCTCTTCCAGAATATTCCTGTATTTATATCTAAAGCATTCTTCAAACGTTTAGATTCTATTGTTCTCGACTTTGTGTGGGGATATAAATTGCGCAGAATTGGCAAAGCACACCTTTGTAAACCTAAGACTCAGGGAGGGCTGGCTTTGCCCAATTTTTTGTATTATTATTGGGCTGCCAATGTTCGTTCCATTGCATACTGGTTAGATGATACAGCAGTGCTACCCAGTGGGTTAGAGATGGAAAGGGAGGATTGTTTACCTTTCACCATCGGTGCAATTATCCTGTCACCTATATCAATAAGTAAACATAGTTACCATAGCAATCCAGTTATTCATAATACCATATGTATATGGAAACAAATTACTAAATATTTCAAGCTGAGGGCCATGTCCTTCTTACTCCCTATAGTAGCTAATCCCTCTTTTGCTCCTTCCAACTTGGATGGTGCCTTTCTTGGATGGAGAGACTTGGGAATATGTAAGGTTGGAGATTTGTACGTGGAGGGGGTCTTTGCATCATTTCAACAGCTAAAGCACAGATATGCCCTACTGCACCAAGACTTTTTTAAATATCTGCAGGTTAGGAGCTACGTGAGAGCATATTTACCGGGCTTCGAAAATGCAGGGCCAGACAAATTGGATAACTGTTTAAAAAGTCTGGCTGGGTCTGAGAATATAATATCCGGCCTGTATTGTACATTTCAGGATATAGCCCCCAAAAACACAGACACCCTTAAGGCAGTATGGGAGGCAGAACTGGGTAAACAGCTATCGGAGGATACCTGGAACAAAAGCCTGAAATACGTGCATGCATGCTCTATAAATGCTCGTCATTGTCTAATACAATTCAAAATTTTGCACAGACTGCACTACTCAAAGTCGAAGCTACACAAAATATTTCCTGACATTTCACCTGGCTGTGATAAATGCAACTTAACGGAAGCGACTTTGACACACAGTTATGCCCTGTGCCCAAGGCTGCAGAATTTTTGGATTGGAATCTTTAAATTTTTTTCAAAGATTTTTGGGGTGGAGATTAAACCTGATCCACTATTGATTATTATGGGAGTAGCAGAAGAACTAAAAGGCTTACAGGTAGTTCAACAGAATCTTCTGTCATATGGGCTTATCACTGCCAAGAAACTTATTCTTTTATTTTGGAAGAAGAAAGAAGTGCCTACTATCAAATTGTGGTTGACTGAATTGACGGACACACTTCATTTAGAAAGAATTAGATTCATTCTCAAAGACAAATTGGATAAATTTGAGAAGATTTGGCACCCATTGGTCTCCTTTTTGCAGAGTTGAATAATCCACTTGGCTTTGCAGATATAGGTTCAGGTGACACTCCAGGGGTGGGTTGAGGTTGGGGTTGGGATGAGAACAGTTTGTTATTGTTCTGTTGTTCACTTTGTACATAGATAAGAAGACTTTATGTATATGTATGTGGGTATGTATGTGTATATGTATGTATGTATGTATGCATTTGTGTATATATGTGTGTACGTATGTATGTATGTGTATATATATATATGATTTTGTTTTTGTTTTTTGTTTTTTGTTTTCTGCCTACTACTAAGGATGAAAGGACTTATTCATTTCATTAATTATGCCAGGCCTGGATAATTTTTTTTTTTGTATGTAAAGGAAAAAGCAAAATGCTTTTGTGGATGCTATATGAAGATTCGATTTTCTTTAATAAAAATATTTCAAACAAAAGATTATGACTTTTTACCCTGTGTCCTTAGTTCTGCTTTTGGGTCTTTTTCCTCTGGCATTTCGTTATGAATTTTTTAAATTAGGTATGATATTTTGGGGAAGTTTTGCACATTGGTAAATTGTTGAGAAAAACTAACCACTACAAGTCAAAATGAGGGGGTCCAAGCTTTCTGTCAATGACATGAAACTGGATGTTAGTTTGGCTTTGACTAAACCTGACAATCAGGTGACAAAAGAGAAAATGATTCCACATTAAACCCAAAACAGATATTGCGTTGAACTTTATTACAAAGCTGTGACTTTACCTGTAGAAACAGATTCATATTCTTGTGTAGGTTTGGCACTAACTAAACATCTCTGCTGAGTGATATGGTGCTCTCTGTTGTATGTGGTACCATCTGTAGTCACCACAGAGCTCAACAGTTCCCGCACACTTTTTCTCCAACTGTTGACTTCCCTCATAGCAACGAAATTTATGGCTCCACCAATCAGAAAGGGTGCTGTGACACTCTTAAGATTGACGGTATTATCGTACTGTTGCCTGAGATTGAGGCAACAAAAATAACAACATTTACCTGTGCAGCCTAACCTGGCACACCAGATGGATTTGTTTCCCACATCCATCTGGCAAACCTCTCACACAGTGTTTGGGAAAGGGCAGAGGCTTTACAGGCCAATCAGAGCAACAAAATGTGATGTAGCTGCTACCGAGGAGTAAACTCCATTCAGAGTTGCATAACACGAACCATGGTGACTGTAGACATGTCCGTACACAACTTTTGTCATTTTTGAAAAGAAAAAAAGCCTGTTCTTTGTTCTTTTAACGAAAAAATATCGTCAAGTTCTGATAAAACTGGCGCTTCAGCAGCATATGCTAATGTCTTCCTCCATAATTGCACTGGCCTCTTCTCTCTGCTAGCCTCAAAGTACTGCCCCTCGTCGCTGATTGGTTTTGTCACTTTCTAACCGGGCCCAAACGGTTCAGACAGGAGCTTTGCAAGATGGATTCGCCAGTGAGAAACACATAAACGGGTGAATCTATCTGCTTTGCAAGGTTATGTGCAGCCCGGGCTTAGATAGTTTCCTGCATGTCTCTCCCCATGCTCTCATCCCTGTTCCTGACTTCATTCACTGTCCTCCTCTGTGGATAAAGGCATGAAAAACCAAAAAAAAAAAAAAAAAGATATCAAAAAAAGGGTGAGGCAGCATGTAGGGAGAGAATAAATTCAGACCCTGAACTGCAACTTGTGGCACACCACTGGTAATGGTAGAGAAGGAGGAGTTATTCTTTATGGAGTGCAAAGGTTGGCTCTAAAAATAAGAATTTAAAAACAATCTCTTCAAATTTTCTACACATTTTCTAAAGTTGGTTTTTCTTTAAGTTTTTGTGCTGCTACTGTTTACATAATTATTTACAAAGTAGTTCTGTTAGTTCATTGAACTAGACGCCCCTCCCCTGGCTGTATTTCTTTTAATATTTCCTTTAAGGGCGAACTCTGTCATAAAGAAAATGTTTTTTGATGTTTCTGCCGTAGATGGATCTTCAGAGTGCATCGCCCGTCATGTTGATCTTCTAAATCATTTGAATTTAACAAACAGAGTCAAGTTCTTAATGGCCCGGCCGGTGAAAAACCACGGAGATCCCGTAAGAGTGAACATAAAATTAGCAGAGGCAGTCATTCTGGATCTGGTAAGTGTTTCCAGTTATACTGTATATAAAACAGACTTTCCTAGTTTATGATCTTTACTTTTTACTTTGTCTATGAGAGGCTTTCTCAAAGTTACATTTTTCTTCACTGCAAAGTTAGTTCATAGGCCAACAATCAAATGCCTAGTTTTAAATGCCACCGTGTCATTACTGAGTGTTTTGTATTTTTAAGCTTAATTCCCTGATGCAGAAGTGTTAAAAATGACCCATTGGGTGTCCTTTTTTTGTTGCAATGTCTGCAGAATTATAAGCTGCTTTCATTTTATATTCCATGCATTTCTCTGATATAATTTCATTTTATTTTACAAACCCCAATACCAGAAAAGGTTGGACTTTATATAAAATGTGAATGATAGCAGAATACAGTGATTTTCATGTCCTTCAACTGAAAACATCAGGCTGGCCTCAGTCAGCAGAGAGATTGGGATTCCACCTAATACAGGGCAGCTGGCAACCCTAACGTCTAAACAAGAGCATAAAATGGAGAACATCCGTGAAACATCCTCCCTCTGCTATGAAACTGTAATAATCTATCCAGATCATAGTGAAGAGGGATTCCTTCTGACAGAAATCAAAATACATGAAGAAAATGTATGTTTTGGTCAACACCATCCATAGGCTACTATTTTTACTCTAAGAGCAGCTAGCTTTTACTTGTATGTAAACTGAATACCAAAATTTGGCAGGCACAAGAAGCTGTCGCTGTTTCATAAATGCCTGAGATAAATAACTCTGAAATGAGTTAAGTCTGATATTAGAAAAGGGAACATTTGTTACTTCTTTAGATGAGGGGCTTTGTCAGTGTTCCTGTCCTGGCGCTGTGACAGAGTCTGAAACGTGTCAGTCAGGGATGTTGAAGCTGAAACCTCTGCCTAGGCAGAGCAGACACTGACAAAACTCACTTTGTTGAAACAAAACAAGGTAATTATGTAGACTAGCCTGTATTATATGAATAAAAAGTATTTAATGCCTTTTATTTGGAGTGGAAGGGGTTACATTTGGGAGGCATTCTGCCTCGCGAAATCACTGGGAAAAATATGCTTGTATAAAAATGAACTTGAGCGACATTTAAGAATGTTATTTCTCTTATAGCAAGAAAAGGAACAGAAAATTATCTCTTACGTTTGGATTGAAATGGTGAGTTATTTTGCAGGAGAACACATACTTATTGACAGATTCAGCCACCTCTTATCATGAGTGAGGACCAAGATTAATTTCTTAAAACGTGTTTTTCCTCTCTTTGTTCTCTGTAGCTTTGGGGAAATGAATTCATCGAATGGGAGCCTGCTGATTTTTGTGGAATCCATTTTCTTTATGTTCCAACTGAACTACTGTGGAAGCCGCATGTATTCATTACAGAGATGTAAGTTTGACTTCATGTGCATGCTTCTACATTCACAGATCTTTAAAGGTATAACACAGAAGGCTTAATGCACTTTTTCTAAGACTAAATCAACAAATACAGTGCTGTGAAAAAGTATTTGCCCACTTTCTGATTCTGATTTTTGCATATTTATCACACTTAAATGTTTCTTATCATCAAACCAACTTGTATATTTCGCAAAGACAACCCAGGTAAATACAAAATGCAGTGTCTGAATGTTTATTTGATTTTTTTAAGGAGGGGTGGGGTGGGGGATCTAATCCTATCTGGTCCTATGTGAAAAAGTACTTGCCCCCCTTGTTAGATCATGATTTAACTCTGATTAACTACACTTCTTGGAAAGCTGAGTTCAGTTTCACTGGCCACACCCAGACCTGATTACCCAGGCCAGATTTGTTGAATGAAGAAAACCTTTAGATAGAAGCTGTCAGACAACGTGAAGTAGGCTACAAGATCTCAGAAAGAAACGCATCATGCCACCATCCAAAGAAATTCAAGAACAAATGAGAAATAACATGAACAACATTGCATTTTATGTTGATTGTGGTCATTTATTCAGTTTATGTTTTCTATCATGAGTGAGAAGGCTGCAATGCAATTCATATTATCTAAAATTCCATATGATTTTGAGACACTGCATGGTAAAATGAATGTGACTACAAAAAAAATTAAGGATAGTGGATAGATCAGTATACACTTTTTGATTTCTTGTCAGTTTGGGGGCCCCCATTCAGTAGGAGGACCTGAGGCGGCTGCCCCACCTGACCCCGTGCCAGCGCTGCCTCTGGGTTTAGGTTTTTCACATTTGAAATTACCCATGTGTACAATCATTTTACTCTTATTACCCACGCCGATGAAATCGGCAGGGGGTTATGTAAAGGGTTCCGTATCTTTGTTCGTTCGTTTGTTTGTATGTGTACAAGATAACTCGAGAACGGAAAGTCGGAAAGTGACAGGGAAGAATTGATTAGATTTTGGTGATGATCCGTGCACCTGTTCGGTGTTTTGTCAGACTTCGAAATTTTGAACACCATAGTAATCAATGGGAGCGTGAGTTCCTCGGTGGCGCTGCTTAGGCGTGGGTCTGCTACCTCAGATGGCCATTCTAGTTACTTCCTGTAACAATATCTGCCCCACTCCATTAAAAATCTGCTACACATCCTTGGCTGACACCTCTAGTCAGTAGTAGTCGGCTAAAGCAGATGCCCATCAGTCTGGTCCTTTTAGTGCATGCCCTGATCAGAGCACTGCAGAGCTGTATGCAGTGCTAAAGCAAAGGGACTTGTTGGTGGTAAAGAGCTCAGAATTTTAAAATTAATCTGTCGTTATCTCGACATGGCTTTTTGATCAGTGCAGATGACTCTGTCTGCACAGCTATATAGCCTAGCTTACATGCCTGCAGGTCTCTCCTTCAAGGGGGCAACACTGACCAGCATCCTCTGTGACTAACAGTCAATTTTGAAAAGTTATCTCAAACCCACTTCAGTGCTAAACTTTCTATTTGTGTTTGTTTTTTTCTCATATTTCTTATACAGGACGGAAAAAGATACTGCCTTCCAGACTCCTCATCTCTTTGTATTCCACACTGGTAAAGTGACACAAATTAATGCCGTGACGCTGGTCAGCACCTGCAGGATGCATTTTGACAAATTTCCCTTCGACATTCAGACCTGCAGCCTTTCCTTTGTACCAATCAACGATGCTAGTAAGCTTGAATTCATTTGTATGACTTCCTACAGGGCATGTGTCATTGTGGTAATATGTTTGAATTGACTTCTGTTAAACCAAGCATAATCCCTAATGGTTTCAAATTTCTCGCTCCAGACACTGTGGTACTTGAACCATATGAGATCGTAGAGCAAGGGGATGCAACTAACAAAATGATACAGTTTGACTCTGAATGGCAAATCATAAATGTAACCTTTAAAAAAGGGGATTCTCACAACGGCCGTGAAGGACTCATTTACACAGTAAGTGAAGGTTGTGTCAGTTTGGATGTTGACATAGCCTTTTTATTTAAATTCACTACATTTCAGAGAGTCCCATCTTTCAGTAAATTCAGAATAACCTTACAGTAAAAAACTGACCTTACATTATGAACAACTGCAAAGTAGAAACTTCAGGCTACTGGCCAGCTCCCCTCATCCTTGACATTCATGGGCTTTATTGAGGAATTAGGTTGCAAATAGGGAAACTGTGTAAAGACACCAGTCTGTCTCTGTAAGAAAGATAATGCCACCATTCCACTTAGAGTCAGAATGCATGAGAAACTTTCTATAGGAGACTTGTAGCTTGTAGGTCATACATTCCAAGTACTGATCCAGTTTTGACCCTCCTTTGGAGTGACTTGGACCTACAGGGTCCTTCACATTTATCAGTACAGGAGAGATATGGACAAATATTGGTAAAGTCACAGTGCACGGCAGAGCTTTTTCCACTCACATAACTCACAACTGCACACACTGTCCACAATTAAATATCAGAGCATTTTATTAAGGTTTTAACGAGAAAAAAACAGTGGAAGCTTTTGATTCTGTTTGTTTACAGGCTCTTCTTTGTGCACAAATTACAGAATCCAGCCAAGGATTCAAGCAGAAAAAAATTAGTGTATAAATGATGTTGCTTTACAGCAGATTAATCAACATTTATCCCATCTGACCCTGTCAGAGTACCTCAAAATTTTAATAACTGATTAAATTAGACTTTTGTTCCTCATGTGAAAGTTTCACAGCATCAGTTTGTTTATTTTTGATGTTTTGAACTTAACTTGTCCATCAGCATATTTCCTACAGCACCCCGTGTGTGTTCAGTGAAAGTAGAGAAGTTTAAAGAGCTGGCTGGAGTTCAGCCTCTGAAGAATACTCTAAAATCCTCTGTGTAAATAGCAACACCAGCTGTCTAGTTTTCTCTGTTCTTAAAGGTCATGAGAGCCAACGCTCTGATTAGTTTGATTCATATCACTCTCAAAACCCATCTGACTCTCTGTGCCAGGGCTTTGTACCTGGACTGTGCACCTTCAAGATAATGTAGACAGGCATGCCCATTATTGACCATTACTGAGCACCAGGTGCTTTAAAGATCCTGTCAAGTGAAATCCAAAATTTGTGTCTGAACACTCTCGATATGTGGGAATATGGTTGCTGTGTGAAAACACTGAGATCTGTGACTGAATTTTGGATTCAGACTGTTATAAAATTTTTCACCTCTTTCCTGGCTGGGTTTCATGTGGGCGGGGCAAATATGTGGGCTCATGATGTCATCAGCCCACAGTGGGGAATGACCCCACCCCTCTAACACTAAAATATAAAATCACAGAGCAGTTCATCTCACTCGTCTGTTGTTAGCTGATGTCACTGCCTTTATTGAAAGTTAACAGTCAGTTAAATGCTGTTTTTTGTTCATTGTGAGGTAAATTTACCAAATCTATCAGCCACAGTAAAACAAGAACTACCAGAAACTGATTTGATGACCATGGTTATACTGAGCATGATTTTGACTTGAACCCCATAGAATCTCTGGGCTATTGTGAAGAGGAAGAAGAGGGACATCAGACTCACTGATAGAGATGAGCTGAAGCTGTTCGAGAAACCTGAGCTTCATAACACCCTAGCAGGACCACACACTGATTGGCTCCATGACACATCACACTGATGCAAAATGATTCATGATGATTCTAATGATCCACTTTCTTGAGATAGTAGATTTTTGATTTTCATGAGATGTAAACTAGAGCTGTACTAGATCCAGAGCTGTAAATAATTATCAAGACCCTTGGTTCCCAACCTGGGGTCTGGGACCCCCCAGGGTGGGGGCTAAAGATCTTAGGAGTGGTGCAAGGCTTTGTCTGCTTTTAGGCTGCCAAAATTGCATTTGCAAATATTGAGAAAAAAACAACATAACACAGTTATTAAGTAGTTTATACAAAGGTCTTTTGATAAGAAAAGCATGCATAGGCTTTTTTAAGATTTTATCAGTGAAACAATTAAGATCTGTGTTGACTTTTGGCGGCAGTGTTTCATTTTTTCTTCTCTCTTGGGTCCTGGGGGGCTCTGCTTTTCTCAGGTGCTTGTAGGGGGGGCTACAAGGGAAAATCGTTGGGAAACACTGATCAAGACTAAAACAAACAAAATAGAATAGATATTAAAATATTTCACTTTTAGAAGAATCTGGAATGTATTCAAATTTTATTTTTTACAGTAAATCACAGTAAAAAAAATTAATAAAGAACTTTTTAATGATATTCTAATGTTTTTAGATGTACCTATACACCTGCCTCAGTGTCAGTCACCTTCCGCTTTAATCAACAGACACAACAGATAAGATCTCATCCTGTTGGTAAACCAGCTGTTCCTAGGTTATTTATTAGACATGGGCATAGAGTGTGCAGTTTCAGATTGTTATGACAAAAACTATTTAGTGACACAAAGACTTCATTTCTCTGAGACAGGATTAGTTATAAATGGTATTTCAAATATTTAGTTTAAAGGCCATGCTTACCTTTCTTACCTTTCAACATTATTTCACAGGTCACCGTACGGAGGCGTTCAGTCCTCCACGTTGTCAACTTCATCCTGCCCATCCTGTTCTTGTTGTGCTTGGACTTGGCCTCCTTCCTGATCTCAGAAAGCGGTGGTGAGAAGCTCAGCTTCAAGGTCACCATCCTGCTGGCTGTCACAGTGATGCAGCTGATTCTGAATGACTTTCTGCCTTCATCTTCAGACTCGATTCCTCTCATAGGTGAAGAAGTCCATGGGTAGCCTTAAGTGAATACTCCTAAACAGCAAATGTGTAGCTGACAATGTGCACTTGTATTTAAATGTTAGTAATGCTGCTCTCTTTTTTTAGTGGTCTATTGTATGTGGACTTTTGGTATGATGATGCTGAGCCTTTTTGAGACAATTCTGGTGATGTATCTGATGGAAAAAGACAAAGAGGCAGGGAAAGACCAAAGCCTGAATGAAGACTATAGGGACCGGCAAGGGAAAATCTGCCTTTACTTTAGAGGTGAGAACCAAAGGAATAAAAACAAGGTTTATAGATCTATACATCAGCATATTTAATACTGTTTATTTCATAGAACAGTTGTATTTCAAGCGCATGCACTTACCCTGTCTATCACATCTTTGCAGACATTCATAAACTGGCTGATTGCGTTCGTGTCCGTGATTCTCCCAGTAAAATGCCATCTGAACTACTGCCGATGGAAAAAGAGGTCAGAATGAAGTTGTGTATCTGTAAAATCAAACAGGCAGAGATAGCTAGTTTTATCACCACACACTTAACATTGACAAAATCTTAGTGATGTCACCAGGGCTGGACTGGGAGGAAAATTCGGTCCTGGCTTTTTTTGCTCAAACCAGCCCCTCACAACAGGTTGAGTGGCGTAAATGTAGACACCATTCTTTTGTTGCTCTTCATATATAGAGCTATCACCACCACCACCCCCAAACGATCACAGTGATAAGTGGCATAGACATATCTAACGGTGTGTTTTCACTCTGTTCTGACTGAATAAGCAAGAAATTAATTCAACATAATCTCTGCTATTATTTTTTTTTTTCCAAATTTAAAAAGGCCTGAATGTAATATAAATGCTCATAGTAAGAAAATTACTGATTAGTTCTGAGAATGAGAAATTGTTTTATTGAACTGATGCCGCTTTTTACATTTCAGTCTGTTTAACTCACATTTTGTTTATTGATTTCAGCATATAAAGCTAGTTCAGACTTAATCAATCATAATCTGTTTCTATTATCTTTGTTTTCATAAAGAACTGTAGCAATAGTAAGTGAAGAAATAAGGATGTGACAGTATTAGCATACATGAATATCTGTTCTCTATCATATCGAGACTATCTCTCCACTACAACACATTTTCCATATGTACAGGTCTGACCCACAGGTCAGGTGGCGTTGTGGATAATAAGTTTTAAGACAAGCCACCTGTGGTGGATAATGGCAGCATAGAAGTGCCTGTGCTCTTCACTGATCATTTTGATTCCTCAAGGGCATGTTGGCGTTTCATGTGTATCTAAGAGTTTGGAAAGAAAAACAAGTACACAGAGGAGATAGTCTTGCGACTTACCAGTCTGTAAGAGAGAGTTTGCTTTCGAGGTGATTGTTTCTCCACAAAACCACAGTGATGGGCTTCTGTGGAAGCCAGGAGTGGTGAAAACAGTTGTCCGCTATTGTTGTTTCATCAGCCTTCATCGTATCCCACATTCCGTGTCTGGTGTATTGTCCTGACAAGGGACTGACACGCCACAGTTACAGAGCTTACGCAGATGATCCTGATTGCGCGAATGGTGGTAGTGTGGGGAGTGTAAAGAGCAAACACAAACATTCCTGGCGTATTGCCAAGACGAGGGGTTCACGCACCCAGGAACCCGGAGTGGAGCCAGCTCTCTCCTCATGATTCCAGCCCAAAACATGACTCCGCCACCTCCTTGCTGACGTCACAGCCTTGTTGGGACATGGTGGCCATCCACCAACCATCCACTACTCCTCCATCTGGACCATCCAGGGTTGCACGGCACTCATCAGTAAAAAAGACTGTGAAAATGAGTCTTCATGTATTTCTGGGCCCACTGCAACCGTTTCTGCTTGTGAGCATTGGTTAGGGGTGGCGGAATAGTAGGTTTACGCACGACTGCAAGCCTCTGGAGGATCCTACACCTTGAGGTTGGTGGGACTCCAGATGCACCAGCAGCTTCAAATACCTGTTTGCTGCTTTGTAATGGCATTTTAGCAGCTGCTCTCTTAATCTGATGAATTTGTCTGTCAGAAACCTTCCTCATTTTGCCTTTATCTGCACGAAACCATCTGTGCTCTGAATCAGCCACAAATTTCTTCACAGTACAATGATCATGATTACTTTTTCATGAAATATCTAATGTTTTCATTCCTTCTCCAAGGCATTAGACTATTTGAGGCTTTTCAGCAGCAGAGAGATCCTTTTTCTTTCCCATATTGCTGAAACCTGTGGCCTGCTTAATAATGTGGAACAGTGCGTTTTGAGGTTGTTATTCTTAAAAAAATAACGGTTATCATAATGAAATATGTTCAAAAACATTTGAATTATGCTCTAACGGCTGATGACTTGAAAAATATTCTGACTGACATTTGCATTAATATTGAGGAAAATAAGAGAAAAATGTAATTTGCATAATAATGTGGAAAGCGGTGTACACACACATTGTTCTGAATATAATTTGAAAAGTCTGCCTGGGTTTGCCTGTTTATTTTGTATTGCCTGATTGATTTATTTGCATTGCATTTTTCACTGCTTTTTGTTGTGAGTTATTATGGTTTTGTGCCGGTTTGAAAAATAATTGTTACTTGTGTTTCTAATTTGTCAGACGTGACTCTGACTGGCATCCCCATTTAAAACACAAAATCTGTTACAACTCTATGAAAAACTGATTGGGCTGCACTGCGGCGCAGGGGTTAAATCTGTTGCCTCATAGCAAGAAGGTTTCTGGTTCACTTCCCGGTCAGGGCCTTTCTGTTCTCCCCGTGTATGAGAGAGTCCACTCTCCAGGTCCAGGTATGTCAGCCCTGTGATTGACTGCCGACCAGTCCAGGGTGTACCCCGCCTCTCACCCAATGACAGCTGGGATAGGCTCCAGGCCTCTGTGACCCCCCAGCGAAATTAAGCAGTATAGAAAATGGATGGATAGATGGATGATGGGGCAGACAGTCTAAACCTAACCCTACATTTGAGCCTGGGCTAGGTTATTACCTAACCAGGGTAGAATAAGACAGCAGCTATAGGAGCTGTTTTGTTTTTATTCCACTGGGTCACATAACAATTATTAAGATGAGAGCAAGTAACTGCACCTAAAGTTTGTTTTGATGGGAAAGATATTTTTGCTGTTTCCTTGACCTCAGCATGAGCTTTCAGTAGCTATGGGCAGAGTTTATTTGAAATGCATGTGTTGTGATGAATATGGGAAACACAGACAATGGGGTGTTGCCAGGATGGAGGTGAAACATCACATGCTGTTAAACAGTCAACTGACATGTAGCTTAGCATATGTTAAAAGGGTTTATAAATCACTGTATTTGGTCTTGATTCACATTTCCCACTGCATCCAAACTTTTTTGGGAAATGGAATTTGCACTTTATTAAAAAAGGATTTTTAGTGATGGTCTGTCATTCTCCCTGTGAGGAAGGCAACACCCTGGCACCCGTAGCCAAACACATGCCACTGCAAGAAATGCTTTTAAATCTTTAATTTACCTCAGCTGTGAGGGAACAGACAAAATCACTCTATTATAGAATAACTTAAGTTACATGGTTTTTAAATTTCTGTTTCCTCACAGTAAACTTTTGCAGTAGTCTGTGTGTTTCAGATGTATTAATTTAGATGGAAAAAAACAACAACAGAATTTTCCTCTATGTAGAAGAGACAGTTCTGATATAATTTCATTTCTGTAACTGTAAATAAAGCAAAGATTTAAACAAAAAAAAATACAGTTTATATTGTCTGACAGAGTATCGAAATATTTCTTCTAGGGCAGCAGCAGCCGGCTGACTGAGGAGTCCCATGAATCCAAAAATCCATCAGATGAGCTGCTGATGAAAATGTTGGCTCTGCTGCTGAACAGCCAGAAGGAGGAAAGGAAGCCCGGCTACTGGACCAGAATGACCACAACAATCAACAGAATTTACCTAATCTTGTATATCATTACTGCCTGTCTGTTTTTAGGATGTCTGTTTACAGTGTGGTTCAGTGTTTAAAACTATTCACAGCGTCAATGAAGACAACAGTCAGTCCTAGAAAGGGAAAAAACTCTGGGCTTGTTAGGTTTTAACAACAGTTTCTGCATCCTCAGTACTATGATCACACTAACTAACAAACTAATTAACTAAGAAAAAGAATAAATGCTATATGGAGATGCCTGTGATGACAAATAATATTGCATCTCAGTTTGTTCAGAGAGGATGTTCTGGTGATTACCCATTTTGACATTTGCAGTTTTGGGAAGGTTTAGTCAGTCTGCAAACTACCATTAAATGATCTTGATTTCATGCATGAAAAAAATAGTGATATAATATTAAGAAAGTAATCTGCATGTATTAAAAGTATCTGTGTCATGACTTCATGATATAATCCAGTTTGAATCATTATGATTCAGGCTAACTGATGATGTTCAGTCAAGCTTCCACTTCCACAGACAGCTAACAGCTTTAACAACAGTAGACCAACAGATGTTTAACCTGTTGTTATGAAAGGTGTTTAAACACTCATAGTCAGCATGCTCAAGTCTGAAGTAGCTGGTGATATGGACCCTTTACAGTTTGCCTACTAAGGATGTAATCATCAGTGCAACTAACCTCATTAGCAAGCACCTTGACTATACCAAGGCCTATGCCTGTGTTTTATTTATTGATTTGAGTTCTGCTTTTAATACAATTCAACCACACCTACTTGTCCAAAAGCTAGTTGATATGGGAGTAAATTCTCTTATGATAAAATGGTTTTACTACTTTTTATAACATGGTCTTGGTTAATACTCGATTCTGATTGGCTCTGGAAATTCCACTGGTGTCCATTAACTTCTGACACGACACCTGTGGAACTTCTCAAGTACTTCCTGTCAAAAAGTCTTTACACTGTTCCAAATTAATGCCCAGCAGCCGTTAGATGATAGGAGTAACCATGGCAACCTGACGCAGTCAAACTTTCTGAGCAGGGAGAACAGAACTACCAGCCTGAGGAACCTGCGGGCCGGCATCAATCGTCACTTAACTGATGTAAATGAAATGACAGACTCCAGGTTAAAGATGCTCTTATCTCCTGAGTTCGGTGTACGTCTTGTTCCCAGGCTCACCTTTAAACTGAGAGCTGAGTGTCGTGAAAAACTCACTTCCCTCTTGTTTTAGCTTCTATAAACTGTTGTCATTAGATTTAAATAACGTAAAACAAAAGAAAAGAAGCCATTATTTCTTTGTAGAGCCAAAGGAAACGCTTCTGATAAACTGGCATGATAATGTCCAGTAAATACTGACATCTCTAATGGACAGTCAGCACCTGCAGTACGTGTACAGCTTCGTTTCACGACTGTGACCTCGTAGTGCAGAAGGGGGAATTATTCTGCGTTCCATTTACCTCTGAGGTCCTAAGTCGGAGCTGGGAATGATGCCACATTTGTCTGCAAAAACAGATTTCCCAGTTGTTTGCGTTCCATTTGTCATAACCACGACGAGTTGGGGAAAAAATGAGTGTCTTTGGTTGGATGGAGAGCAACTCTTTAATGTACAAACCAGCTCCAAAGATCAGACAATGGAAATAGAAATTTTGAAAAGCTTGATATTTTGAATTTACCTAAGTTGTTTGATAAATATTATATCCGTAAGTGTAAATGGACTCAAAAGTTACCAAAGATACAACAATTTAAAATGGAAAAAGAATATCATATGAGCTCACTACATGGAATGAAACACAAAAAACAATGAAAACTATGGACATTTGTGAATCCCTAAATGTGTTTATTTAATTTCTGTGTACCCCATGAATATATGTATATGGTTTATTTATTCGTATATAAACAGGTTAATCATTTAAATAATGTTTGTGAGTATGCATGTATGTGCTTCACATAAATCAATAAAAAAATAAAGTTGGAAAAAATGCCAGATGTCGTTCTTGCGTTAGCCTGTCATTGTTTTTAGCAACATTGATCAGTTGTGAGCTGATAAACCTGAAAAGAAGCACACTGTGCATTACTTCATGTATTAAAAGACTGTTGCTTCACACAACATGTAACTGCAGGGTAGTGCTGTGTCTCAGGTGTCAAAAGTATTACATTCATTGCTCAGGTAGAAGTATAGATACTAGGGTTTAAAAAGACTGGTAGAAGTTGAAGTATCAACTCAAGCTTTTTACTCAAGTAAAAGTGTAAAAGTACTGGTTTCAAAACTACTTAAAGTATAACAGTAAAAGTAATGTAAGGGGGAAAAAATCCATTAAGGACAAAAGCTTACAATGCACCACCCCACCTCCCCAAAAAACATTTTTCTTAAGGCCATATTGACTATAATGTTATATTAAAATGTAAATGTTGAAAACTTTGTGATGCACCTGTTTCAGCTGCATTTATGCCCATTGAAAATGAACCGTTTTAGTACAGTGCAAATACATTCAAGAACCATATACAGTATGTGTACTACCAACCTCCTCGCTGGTGCTTGGTTGGGACATTTCACTCCAGTTTTCTTGAGTCTCTGCCACGGACATTTTCGTACTAGGCTTCATACGTCTGCTATTTCCTTGCTGGAGTGTGACGTGATTGTGTCGTGCGCAGGTGCGATGGATCATGTACAAACCAGTAGGGTGTCAGAATGGTATTATATTTATACTTCTCATCCAACCACAATCAAATTCACTCTATCCAGATGGCGCGATTTATCTTGATAGGTTTTTTTTGGGGGGGTTGTGTTTTTTCTAAACGATGACATGTTGGAACGAAAACAAGCTGAAATGAAATAGGAGTAACAGGGCTAGTTTTAAAATATAAGGAGTAGAAGTAAAAAGTTGCCTGAAAAATAATTACTCCAATAAAGTATAGATACCAAAAATTTCTACTTAAGTAAGGTAGCAAAGTATTTGTACTTTGTCACTTGACACCTCTGCACACCTGACACTTTGTCTCCCCGCCCACAGACAAGCAGCAGCGTGCCAGCTCACTATCACACACTTCAAATTAACTATGCTGAATTCACTGCTTCATTATCTGGGGACATTTCCAAAGGGGAAGATGAGGATTAATAAATGCATGCACAGACAAACATTTAGAATAAGGGTCTTTTCTTAACAAGCCACAAAACTGGTGGAGGAAACAAACGTTTAATCTCAAGCATTTGATTAAGCTGGTATTCAGAAAGGGTTATGGATTATAGTGCAAAAATGTTAAAATATTTGGCATCAGGACTAAAAACCTTATTCAACAAAATATGTTGACTCATGTTTTTTTTAGTGGATATTTTGGTCCCTAAAGCCCTATAAAGGGTAGTGTACTGAACTGATACCAGAGGGTTTTTGAACTAATTCTGTCACTTTGTCTCTGCAGTAGGCGGAGTCATCCTTTGTCTTTCTGTGCCCTCTTAGCTTCACCCACAGACGCTCACACAAGCATAATCCTGCCATCAGTCATCTGTCAGGTTTGTATACATTAGACTTGTATTGCTATAACAACTGGCATTCATGTGTTTGCGTCTCTGCTAGTCAAGATTTGAAAACACCCAGCAAACACTATCTTAGAGCAGCTATGAGGACAATACTGAGATTCTTCAACAGACTTAGATAAAGATGCCACAAATTGACAGTGTCACATCTGAAGGCTGAATCAGACTACAGGAATTTAGTTACAGGAGACAGAGGGTTTGCATCCTGGTCAGGGCACAATGAGTATCCAGTGTGGGCCTTTGTGCAAAGTCCTTAACACCAGGAACACCTGTCCTAGATGTACCTTTCTTTGGACAAACGCATCTGCTAAATGAAATTCGAATATTGTAACTTTCAACTTCAAAGCTGAGCCTTTTTTACCCTTGTGTGTAAAGAATTTGTAGGGTTTCATTTCTTGTGCAGCTATGGTAAAAAAAAAAAAAGGCATGACAAACACAAAACAAAGAGTTAGATGTTTAAAATTTTATTAAAGCTCAGGACAAATGAAGCTTGACCAACATGGAGCACACTCACTGCCATCTCATCCGCTCGTCTGAAAGCAGAAACATATCGCATAATTTTTTAAGTGAGGTAAACGTGAAACCTGCAGATGATAAATTCTAACAGTAGGGTAATCAATTTTGTTACCGCAGCGGTAGAGTCGGTTGATTCTCGCGATATCCAGATGACTGAGATGAGTTCTCTGACCCATCTGACTTCCACCCCGATGGGGCAACATGGTTGAATCTCCATCTTTACTGAAAAAGTACCTTCAAACAAAATAGAAATATTTGTTTAATTAGTACTACACAAACAGGATTTTCCATGACTCGTTCCTACTTCATGAGCTGATTTAGTGTTGAGTCATGACTTACGGTCCATAGTGCATTATGGAGTTGATGTCGTACGGCAGATTCAGAGTGTCCCCATGTTTGATCTTGAAGTTCTTTTGTCTCCCTGAAATCAGAAATCAGAAATCATGTCTGTCTTTTAAAGACATGCAAACAAGTTCAAGAGTCAAGTTCAACAAATGTTAACACACACATGTCATTCTGTGATTTTGGGCCCTTGGGACATAGAGTGGGGGACATTTCTTGGCTGCATGTGGAGTAACATTCAGAATAGGATAGCTTGCAATGTCCCGCTACAACTTTTTTGGTCTTAAAAGGAATTCTACATGAGAAGACAAGTTCATCTAATTGGATATTTGTGTCTCTTATAAACTTAGCACAAAAAGTAAGGAAATTAGCAGATTATTTCTTTGTTGTAGCAATGCTTCTTGGCAGTAAATCTTAGTTGGAAAGCCTGTTTATTTATCTTTTAAATGGAGCCACATTTGTGAGGAACATGCATTTGTGGGATGAGCAGCAGAGCTGAATATGTGGGTTGCACCCATGAAAAACTTACCAAATCTTCTCTGCCAATGCCAAACAGCTTACTTTGGTCTCTTCTTTTGACACCTCAAGAAGACCATTCCCTCACTCTGTCAGCACTTAGAAACCATAGTTTGTCTTCTACAGATTTGTAGTCAAGGCCAGACAATCCAGAACAGACCGCATGCAGCCAGTCTCCAGTCTGGCCTGCCATGACTGCCCTTCACTATCAGACCCGTTTGCGCTGGTGTCTGCAACATGTACACTGGAACCCGACCATGTTGAAGAATGTTACATTCAGCGATAGGTCCACATTCTGCCTATGGTAGTTGGGTTGTAGGGTCAACGTGTGAAGAAGATGCTACACTGACTGCTGCATTGATAGAGTAAAATCTTTTAGTGGAGGCAGTGTGACAATGTGGGGTGGCATTTCCCTCACTGGAAAAGGGAGGCTTGTCATCATTGAAGGCAATCTTAATGCAGAGAGATGTTGATGAGATTCTTCAACCAGTGGTAATCCCATTTCTCCACAGTCTGAGATCAAACTATCCTCCAAGATGACAACCGTACCCCCGCAGAGTGGGGTTTATCAGAGACTACCTCCAGAATTTGGGAGTGGAGAGGATGGAATGGCCTGCCAGCAGTCCTGACCTTAACCCCATTGAACACTTGTGGGATCAGCTTGGACATGCTGTTCGTGCCAGAGTGACCAACACAACCGCATTGGCTGACTTGCGACAAATGCTGGTTGAAGAATGGGATGCCATCCTACAGCAGTGTGTGACCAGGCTGGTGAACGGCATGAGGAGGAGGTGCCAGGCTGTTGTGAATGTGTATGGTTCGTCCCCATGCTACTGAGGCTCCTGTTTGTTAAATGAATTCATCGATAAATTGTCTTGTGTCTTCAGACTTCAATCCACCAAACAAGAGTCAAGCTGTTTGGCTTTGCTAGAGAAGATTTGGCTACTTTTTCCTAGGCACAACCCACATACTCAGCTCTGCTGCTCATCCCACAAATGCGTGTTCCTTATAAAAGTGGCCCAATTTAAAAGGGGGAATAAACAGGCTAAGATTTATTGCCATGAAGCATTGTTACAACAAAGAAATAAGCTACCCAACACTAACAATAATTCCTTTACTTTTTGCACCAAGTTTACATGTAAAAAATACAAATATCAATCCAATATGGGGACTCCTTCTGATCATGCAGGGTTCCTTTAAAGTTCGCCCTTTAAAGGATGCAGCCCCTGAATTGGGACACAGTGAATATTTGTACACAAGGATGGGAAGTGCTTCACTTCAATCCTAACTGATGTGCTTTTGTGATAAAAACATGCCAATAACATGTATTCTCTATTTTACTTCAAATTTAAACCAATGACTAAACAGTAAAGGCAGTTCCTCACAAACCTAGATAACTGGAGTGTAAGATCTCCCCCTGCTGGTCGTTAGAAGTCATAAAGGAGTTCCACATTTGCTTAAATTTTCAAACCTTGAGGCTACATCTACGCCTTACAAACTGTCTGGTTATGAGCGAGTGTCTCAGTTGAGGCGTTTACCTGGGATGATATGTTGCCACTGCACAGAGATGTGTTGATCCCGGTCACTGCGTGTGTGTTCATGATGTAACCCCAGAGCATGGATAAGCTCATGGCACAGATTTCCAACGCTGCACGTCCGTGAGTAATACACCGGCTGAGCTCCTCCTCGACAACCAACAAAGGATGCACAACTACAGATAAACAGAGTTTTAAATCTAGAACTCAAGTCAGAGAGAAAGAATGTTCTTTCAGTGTGTGAATCCTTTAGAAACTGTCTGCTCTTAATTCTCATGTTTTTAGTGTATTACTATAATATTTTCTACACCATACCTCCAGGAATATTAAACAAGACCTTTATTAGTAGCTTTACTCTGCTAAAAAGAGATTTTTTTGTGTGAAATGTCTCTTCAACCAACACTTCACAGATCACGTCTCTCACCCTCTGCCGTTCTTGATCTTGATGTAGTTGTACTCGTAGGTGCGTGGTGTGAAGCGAATACACGTGTAATCAGAAATCATCTTGAATGCAGCAATGATGTTTGGCGTTTGATAAGCTACGAGACAAAAAGGCAGAGAGGTTATGTCTTAATGCTTTTCCACTAAAAACACAACATATAAGAAGGTGGGCGGCCTACCCAGCTCATCACTGATGATGTACGGTACCACAGCGTCCAGCCACAGGGTCCGCACAGCATTCCTGTCCTCCTGTGTGGATTAAGACAGAGAAATAGGCTTTATGACAGAAAAAAATCCATGTTTAGACCTAGACACATGTTACACACACAGAGCTATATAGATGACACTCCTAGTGTTTTTGGAGTAGAGGCCCAGCAGACAGCAAGACATTTTTTTCACAGATGTTTAACAAATCAAACGTTTGAAAGTTCTCAACCTTACTGGAATCAAAATGTCTCCCTCTTGGACAATCATTTCTTCTTGGAGCTCTATGAAAGTCAAAGTAAATTAAATATGGTCACTGTGCATCCCTTTTACAGACATTTCCTTATGTATATTTTTGTCATATTTCAAGTTTACCCTCTAGAGTTTCAGCACTGGCATTCTGCGGTGGATCAAGCTTTACAGCAACTCTACCTTGAAAAAATAATCTGAATTTAATCATTGATTTAAGAGGAAAAACACTTTCAAAACTTACATTTACCAACCTATGGCCTTGGCTGTTGCATTCTGGGTGTTATTTAAGTGAACCACACCAACTGAAAAATAGAAAAATTCCAGCGATATTTTGACGGAAGCAGAAATATTTTCATTTTGAGTTCTGAAGGTGAACATCAGAAACCAGACAATCGCTTTTAAAGCAAGTAGCATTGAAATTCATACAATAGAATGATTAAAATACTCTTCTTTGTGTTGTCAGTGAATAAAATGCAACAAATTGGTCTCTACCTTTGACTTGATGAGTGTCATTTAGTGGCACGTCACCCACTGAAAAAGACAAATCATGGAAATTAAATGAAAACCAATGAATTTAATTTCAACAGGTTGTTTTTATTTTGGGTTGCCTTTTCGTTGTGAAGGTGTAGTGCAGGGTATATGGTGGAATACTGAATATACCCACTTATTTTTGAGTCTCCATAGAGTATACACACTTCTAAATATCCTCTCATGATGGCTACAAAAGTATCCGCTTTAGTGGTTATTCTCAGAGTCCAAAAAAGATATGATTCATTTCTGAGACCTCTGGGACTTAATCCTAGTAAAATGTGTTTTTCTTGACATCCTGTTTTACCTAACATCACAAAAACACATTTTACTAGGATTAAGAAAAACAAAAGTATCCGAGTACCCAAGTGTCTTGCATTTCTGACTCCTGTACCAGTGTCAACGCAATGTTTCAAACAAAAACATGAATAAAATACTAACCAAAAAAATATATAGTTGTGCATGTTTACTGTGTGTAAAGTTAGTTTATCCCCTCCAATTATCCCTGCCATTGAAGTAATTTTAAACACACTGAACACAAACCTGGAGCTGGAACTGTTGCATTGTGGGTGTCATTTAGAAGCACAACACCAACTAAAATAAAAGAAAAAATAAAAATGCTGATTTTTTTAGGTTGAAGAAGGCTACTCTTTAATATACTGTAAGAGAATTATCACATTTAGATTGTTCAAAATGTAAAAAAAAAAAAAAAAAGCACAGTTGTAAACTTAAAAAAATGTGTACATTAGCTTATTATTATAAATACTTTAAGTTGTAGCAAAAGTAAAAAGCATAAGGATCAAACCTGAGGCTGGACTGGTGGCTCGTTGGGTGTCATTGAAAGGCAAAACAGCTAGAGTAAAGAAATGTTGCAGCATTTGGGTAAAGCAACAGTCCTGTGATATAGTTAAGAGACATATTTTTGCACAGTAACCATATTTCATTTTCACTAGATAATCCTTTAAAAGTGAGGTGTTTATCTGTATATACCTGGAGCATGACTGTGAACCTCCTGGGTTGGTTTTATGGGGACTCCACCAACTACAGAACACAGAAATAGAAATAATCAGAGTTAATAGGAGAGAAGAATCAGAATGCTTATGTTATCGTTGTAGCTTTACAAACTTTGATGTAAGTGCAACTCCATAAAGGGCAAATTCAGCCTAAATCACAGTACTTAAAAACCAACAGAAAACATTTAAAAAAAAAAATTTAAGGCACTGAAGCTCCAGTCTGTACCTGAGGACATGCAGATGAGAACCAGAAACCACATTATGCAAAAATACATGACAGAAACTTTGAACACAAAGTGACTGGTGGTTGTCGGACTGAGCCAGACACTACCAGAGATCTGTGAGGAAACAGAAAGCTCCAGAAACAACATCCATCAGAGATTTGACCAGGTGTTTTCTCTCTGCTCTGATTATGACTGTTTGGCTTTTGACCTTTAGAGGGCGCTGTTCTGCAGAGTAGTCATAATACCAGAATTTTGAATCCCTAAATGGGACATATTTTGTAACTTTTATTTTTTAGTAGAAATGCAGTAGTTGTGAAAATCAGGGCAGATAGCAATGTTTAACACAACAATTGAGACCATGGTTTTTTTCATCATATCTCATGGTGTAAGACTCCTAATATTTTCATTTTATTCTTACTTCTCTGAGTTTTAGTCCTTTCTATCTCTTTCTACATTTTAGATGCTCTCACATCTCTGGTCCTTTGGTCTCTTTTATGTAGCTGGGTTCCTGTGTTGCCTGGACTGGTCTAGGTTATTCTGGGTTGTATTTATTTTTATTTGTTTCTATTTGTCTATTGTCTATTTGTCTTTGGTCACTACTTTTATTCTGGAACATGCATACCTAGGTATTATGGTGTTTTTTTGTTGGACATGTTCCTGGGCTTTGTAGTGTGTCAGCTAGGATGATTATGATACTGGGGTTAGATTTTCAGGGGCAGCATGGCAGCACAGTGGTTAGCACTGTTGCCTCACAACAAGAAGGTTGCTGGTTGGCTTCCCAAACAGGGCCCTTCTGTGTGGAGTTTGCATGTTCTCCTTGTGCACACATGGGTTCACTGATCACTCAGAATTGAACATGAGTGTGCCTGGTTGTCTGTCTCTATATGTCAGCCCTGCAATTGACTGGCAACCAGTCCAGGGTGTACCCCACCCCTCACCCAATGACAGCTGGGATAGGCTCCATCCCACCCTCAACCCAGAACAGAATAAGGAGTATAGAAAATGGATGGGTTAGATTTTCATGGGATCTTCTATTGTTGGGGTTTTGTCCCTCCTATTATGTTCTTCCCTTGTGTTTTGATGCCTTGTCTTAATTGTAATTCTGTCAATTGTCAAAACACTTTGTAAACCTCTACAAATAAAGTTATTATTATTATTATTAATATAACAACATTTTCTCTCACTTTTGACCATGAAAACAGCTCAGTGTTAGTCCCACAGGACACTTCCTTTTCCCTGTTGTTATAATCATATGAAGTGTGAGGTTATTTGATGCTCCAGCTATAGCATACTGCAGCATGTGCTTCATGAATCCAAAATACATAAAGCTTTTCTTTTACCATTACATTGGCAACAAATACTATAAACGAGATAGAAGTTAAATTTCATTTTGGTGTGAGAGCATGTTAAAGATACGTGATGATTTGCCCAAAATATTTGTCTTTCTTTATAACTATAAATTCAGTCTTTTGCATTATGTATATTGTGAAAGCTCAATGATAAGCAAAAATGATTTAAAAAAAGTGAATTATTGTGCAGCCCAAAAGTTTCATAGCATGAAGCAGGGGTTGCAAAGAATAGATGGCTAGAGTTGCTAGTTGACATTGCTACTGTGAACTTTAAAAATTCCAAAATTATTAAACCAGTGTGTTAAGTTATACAAGATATGTTTTATTCCCATACAGAGGGTCTATAATGAAATGTAATAAAGAACCTAACTGGAATACTGTCAAGTCCTTGGGAATTTTTCTGTTTTAATTTCTACTGAAAAGCCACTGAACTTTAATACTTTATTTTCAGCTCTCACTGCCCGCATCTTTACTCCACCTTAAATCTGAAATCTAAACATTGTACTTTTTAGGAATAAGACTCAGAATTGGGTTTATTGCCAAGTACTGTCACATATTTTTGACATTTTACTTTGATATAGGTGCAAAAAAAATTAACATAGAGGAGGAATAAAAATAAGAGGCTAAAAACAGTGGTACAGTCTATAGAAAAACTATAGGACTAATATAAGCATGAAATAAGGAATAGAATATAAATTACATGAGAAGTATCTAACCTCCTACAAATCTTGTATCGACCAAATTAAGGCAAAAAAGATAATTCAAAAAAATCCCTGGCAGGCCTTGAAAAGGTCTTCTTGTGCTAAAGTGTGTTAGCAGAGCAAACACATCCAGAGTTATGGATGGGAAACATAAAAAAAGTTTAAAAATAGCCAAGAATGTAACCGTGGGAAAATGCCTTATAAAACAACACTGTTTAGACAGCTGGGCATGAATGAATGAGCCCAGGCTGCTTCTTTTTCAGCAAGCGAGAAAGTTTTTGTAGTTGTTACACATGGCCACTAGATGGAGCAAGATGATCGCCAATGAACTGATATATAAATAACTCAAACAAACTCTGATAAATGAACGATAAATAAATTATTATTTTATTAAAAGATCAGGTTTTGATGGCATGGTTAAGGGTTGAATGGTTAGGGGTGAATGTGGCTGAAGTCTGTGAGACAAACCTCAGGGCAAATAGTTGTAGTGCTGAGGAGCTTGGAGCCTTAAAGAGTGTTTCTTTCAGCTGCCACTGAACAAAACATTGAACTCGTTGAGCAGTATGCCTCTTCTTTAGTAAGAGGATATTCTTTTGTTTAAGATCAGTGACAGTCTGGTGAATGAGACTGCTTATGTTGCTTTTCATGCTGTTTTCAGGAACCATAAACACTCAAGAAAGATGTTTTCCTTTAGGAAATTTACATCTTCTGCTATTATCTTTTAATTCTTTTTTTTTTTTTCTTAAGATATACTTTTGGGCATTTTATGCCTTTATTGATAGATGTTGGATAGAGTCCAGAATAGAAATGGGCGGAAACATGTGGAAAAGGAGTCACAGGCAGGACTTGAACCTGGGCCCGTGCAAACCCACCACCAGGCTGTCTGCGACCCATCATCTTTTGATTTTTAATATTCACTATTGGTGTGATTTGTGCATGCAAAAATCCAATTACTTATGTTTATGATTTTTCTAATTATTAACCACAAACACCGAGGCATGACCATGTACCACTGTATATTATATCTGCATTTATACGCTGCATACCTCCAAAATTATTTGCAACTGGCCCTTATTTATACTAACTGGCGAAAGCAAGCTAAATCCCAAGTTGAGGGTCAATAACAGGAACTGGAAAACACCTGATTGATGAACTTCCTTCTCTACCTATTGAGCCACAGATACCCATCCCTCTTGTTAAATAACATTTCAGTTCCACAAAATGTAGAAACTGCAGACTCAGATTGTTTCAGTATTAGTAATGTAATGTTACCATCACGCATTGATATTACTTGACTCTTGATGTGTTTTGTTAGATTTATGTGTAAATTTGTCTAATCTATCAAGGCAAGACATTTTATATACAGATCATTGTTTCAATTTGTCCAAAAAACATAAGAGTGTCATTCTTGAGAATGCATGCAAATAATCCCACATTTAGTAACCATAAAAGTTAGATGCATGTTTTTAAGAGCAGAGTAAAATGGGCTTAGGAACTCTTAATACATAAATTACATACTTAAAAACAGGTGCATCTAAAAACAAAATAGAATTTGCATTATCAAGTCCAGAGATAATGCTGTCAGCCATCTACCAGGAGATTTTAGAAGACTTCATACTCCCGTCTGCTGAGCTTTCTGGAAACACTGATTTCTTCTTCCTGCGGGAGTTGGCACCTGCCCACAGTGAAGCCAAAACTACCAGAAACTGGTCTGCAGACCATGGTATTACTAAGTTTTCATTGGCCAGTCAACTGGTCTAACTGGAACCCCTTAGAGAATCTCTGGGGAAATGTCAAGAGGAAGATGAGAGACTCAGCAATCCAGACAAGCTGAAGACTGCTATCAGAGCAACCTGGGCTTCACAACACCCCATCAGTGCCACAGACTGATTGGCTCCATGCCACATTGCATAGATGCAGTAATTTGTGCACAAGGAGCTCCAACCAATTAATGAGTGTATAAATGAGGAAAATTTTCCAGGTCAGCTTTTCTGTATAATAACTCCCCTTTTGGACTGGTGTTTTGTTATATTCTATATGTAGATGGGGGATTTTTGATTTTGTGAGCTGTAAGCTGTAATCATCGACAGAAAACAACAAAAAAAGTTTTAAATATCTCACCTTTTAATGATGACTCTAGAATAAATTGAAGTTCACTTCTTGAATTAGATCACAGGAAAGTACAACTCTTTCATGATAATCAAGTTTTTAGAAGCATCTGTCCATGTATACATGTTGTGTCATGGGGTAGATCGTTTCCCCTACAGTTTCCGTCGGTCCTTGAACGCAGCTTCAGTCAGCATCATGAGAGTCATGTGATGTCCTGTCATGTGGTGCAGTCACTTCCTACTGATTTGGTCCGGAGCTGAGAGACTCTGCTGTATCATGTCGTCGTAGTTAGCTCCACAGACGGTATTTACATTAGGAAACATGTTATTTCAGTGTAAATCTGATCGCTGTTCGCCTCTGAAGCTGGTTCTTTGGTTGGTGGCCTGTTTGGGATGTTTGTTTGTTCGGTGCGGAGCGGAGGAGGGCAGCAGCAGCAGCAGCCTGTGGTACCAGGACCTCTGCAGGTAACAAACACACCTCCGGCTTTAACATACTGCAGCTAAGATCCGACATAATTATCTGAACGATTTTATAATCACCTCTTACACATATACACAAACAGAGATCGCAAAGATACATTAATTCAGAAATGTGTAAGATGATGATTAGTTTGTTTGCTACCTGAGAGATGCTCACCCGGTATAACATGAGCCTTGATAATACAAGAAGCTCTCTTCGGCTAAACGAGTGGCCGTTTTAACTGAAGACCATCAGCTGAATGGTGGTTGTCGTAGCATGTTCAGAACTTAAAAAGCCTCGCGAATGCATCATTAAGTTTTTCATTAAATACTTAAATGATAAATGTAGCGTGGCATTTGAACGAAAGACTTCATAGAGTAACATTTGCAAAGACTCCTTAAGTTTTCAACATCTGCTGTACGACAACTACATACACATTTCGCTGAAAGTCACTAGTTAACACGGTCAACTTGTTGAAGCGAGACACCGGTTAAATTTTGTTCGATATTGATGAGTCAGTCAGCTTTTTGTTTCAGTGTTATCAGCTTATAAAATCAGTTTGCCCTGCTGACTTAAGCAGGATAAAATTAGCAAACATCCAGGACAAACAGTTGCCGTTTTAACCCTCTATTAAACGAACAATGAACTAAACAGACTTTAGTATGCTTACAAGTTGTCGAATGCCCCTAACGTTTTTCAAAAAGGCTAATTTTTCTTAATTGTCTCGATCCCCAAAACTCCCAAAAGATGTTTTGAGCCCCAAAATTTATTCAAACTGTCAGAAGCCCCAAACCTAACGCCAAAAGCACCCAAACTCTTTCAAAGTTTCTCGAGCCCAGGAAGTGGGCGATTTATCCTCTACTAAATGATGACGGTTACTTTTGTATTTTCATCAAGCTAACGTTTGGTTTAGCCTAGCTAACTGCTAACGTCAGTTACATGAAAACTGTCATACAGCAAACGTTAATGCTAGCAACGCCATGTGTTATACATGAGGAGAAACAATATATTACGGTGTTTATGTCTCGAACGTACAATATAGCAACTGTTTTAGTTGTTTAGCTAAAATAACAAACTGAACGACCTATTTTCCAACTGGCGACTGCTATGCAAATATTGACATAAGCAATAAGGCAGAAATGATAACCACATAACTTGACATGTCAGGTAAGGTTTGTGGTGTTCAGTTTACTTGTTTTTAAAGCCTTTGCATGCACTATTTCATGCGTATCTTCAGAAATGACAACTCTTCTTATTTAGAGATGACCTAAAACCACTGTTTTGGAGAAATACGAAGCAAAAACATTTAACCAAGCAAAGACAAATGCTTCTGTCTAGTTTGGGAATGAACAGGTTACCCTTGAGAATGACTACTTTCGTCCAAATGAGATATGTTTTTATAGAGATGAGACCAGTATATGGACTAAAGTATTTAGCCACAACTTTTAATTCTTAAATGCATTTGTTTTAATCAGACCTGTTACTACAGGTGCATAAAATCAAGCACCGAGCCATGCAGTCTCCATTTGCAAACATTTGTGATACAAAATGAGTCCTGGTACTGTGATGGATGCCACCTTTGCAATAAGATGGATCATAAAATTTCTTCCCTGCTGGATATTCCATAGTCAGTTATATTATTGGAAGGTGGAAGAGTTTAGGAACAACAGCAACACAGCCAGGGTTTGGGCTAGGCCCTTTCTCTCTAGGAGGACCCATCTTATTGCTTGAGCATACCAAGACATTCTGGACAATGAGCAAGGACAATGAAGACATGGTTTGATGAGTTCGGCATGGAAGAGCTTGACTGCCCTGCACAGAGCCCTGCTCTCAACCCCACTGAGCACCTTTGGAATGAACTGGAACAGAGACTGCGAGCCAGGCCTTCTCATCTAACATCAGTGCCTAAACTCATAAATGCTTTACAGAATGAATGGGTACAAATTCCAACAGAAACCAAAATCTTGTGGAAAGTGTTCCAAGAAGAGTGGAAGCTGCAAAAGGGGGACCAACTCCACATACTTTTGTCCATATAGTGTACATAAAAGTATAAGTATTCAGATACAGCTGAGCACAGAAAATATTGTTTTGACAGACACAGTTATTGATAACAAGACACAGAAGATAAGACACAAAAACTTTATTGAATCACTATGTTTTGGCAAAAGATCTTTTTAGGTCATAGTTTCCCTGCATTTTAAGGCTACTAAATTATGGCACAAATCTGAAGGGTAATATTCTTATAGATATTGAGCTCAGGATTATTAAACATGATTAATCATCGATTGTACAACTTGTGCATCAAATGCATTTATCAATCTTGAACACTTAACATCCTGAACAGTTTAAAAAACAAGCAATACATGGAAACAGATACAACAAAAACAACTGAATGAAAATGTATGAAAATTCAAAATAAAAACCAAAAAAAAAGCAACACAGCTTGCAGCAAAATAATCATCCAGTTTTGATTAACTTGTTTTCAGGAAGCCAAAACTAAATTACCTCCCCAACACTTCTGTATATATGGTTATTTCAGAGTATAGAAATCTAGTCTTTACCTATATTTTACCTGTAATGAGGAAAATGTTCTGACATGAAATAGTCCTGTGTGGATTGTACCCTAATAAGCTTGCGAATGTACTCAGAGGGCTGCTGTTTTAACAAATAAGTTTCTGCCATCACAGCCTCTATACAACTACATGTTGTCAGCAAATTCTTTATTATACGTTGCCCTGAAGATATTGTTGATGCTCTTTGAGTTAAGAGATGACATCCTTCAAACTCATCTCTTCTCTTTCGCTTTCAGTTTTGATTTTACTGGTATTTTTAACATTATCTCATGATGCTCTATTTTGATTGGTTTTATTAGTTTTTTAATAGTGATGTATTATTGTTTCAGGTTTTGCTTTATACCGTGAAGCACTTTGGGTGACCCTGATTGTTTTGAATGTGCTATTTAAATAAAATTGAATTTAGTTTTATTGAAACCATCAACTGATGGGTCTGATTCAGCATTTAAATAAGAAAACAAACACTGTCTAGTTTAGTTTAGAGATTTTTCCAGTAAAATAATGTTTATTGTGTTATATTGAATCCTTCTGTAGTTTTGATTGTTTAGGTTGGGTGCTGTGGTAGTTTCTTTACTTCCTCTCCTTTCTCTCAGCATTGTTAGTTTCTACTAGATTTAGAAAAAGACTGCATATTTTAATGTATACCAATTACCTTCAGCTTGCCTTTGTATGTTCACTAATTAAAAGTGCATGCTGGATTCCACCCTGACAGTAAATGTTTAACCTTAAAAGATAATCATGCAGTAATCATAGGTTTTATTCACAGCATGCCCTCAGTAAACAGCTGTGTAAATCAGACAGGAAGGACAGTTATTGATCTGATCCTGCAAGCCTGAGGCCTAATGCAGGTCTATTTCTGTCACAGTTGCCCGATGTGTTTTTGTCTCCTCCACCTTCTTTCCTTACACATTTTTTGTCCTTGTGTTGCAGCTATAAATGGGAGGCTATAGACCAGGACAATAAAATGAGCTACACATTAAAGCTGTGTGAGTCTTCACCATCAACCAGCTGTGGCCCTGGCACCGCCGTCTGCGCTCGGGACCTCACTACCAACACAGATCAGTCTGTCGGTGAGTGCAGTTCACTGAGGTAAACTGGGACACAGTTCCACAGTTGTTACAGTTACTTAAGTCACGTCTTATCAGCAACATGTGGTGGAATCAGGCTGTTGGGGAGATAATGACTGACATAATAAAGAAGACCTCCAGTCTACGCTGCACTTTGAACATCATTTCTGTCGCTTCTTGTAGACTGATCCTCTGAAAAGTTGCTTGTTTGAGCTTTAAACACAATTTTGTATGAGTAATCACCATGTCACCTTTGTTCCAACTAAGATACAAACCTGCTGTCACAGTATAGTAAAAACAGTGGGCCTTTTCTTTTACTGGGAAGTAGCATTATTCAAAAAAGTTGGAGCTTACCTTCAGGCTGATAACAGCTTTATTTCAAACTAGATTTTCACATTTCACATGCATGTTTGTCTCTCTGTATCTATGCTAACTATATCAAGTAGATTGTGAAGAATATAAATGCAAGCACCATAAATATTTGAATATTTAAATATTTTTAAGTGAACATAAAAAAGTTTCATGAAGGAATGTGTGAAATACAAACTGACCTTGAAAGAGCGAACCATGTCACGACTTTTTAACGCTCTGCAGGGAGAAATCCACACGAGAGGCACTGATTGGTTTATGTGGCTGTGGTTTCATGGTTTTCATCATTCTAGCTGCACAAGTTTTCTTCTGTGTGAAGCATGAAATTAAATTGACTTTAAGTTATTATAATCCTTATTATGGCTAAAGTTTGGCCATTTTTATACCTACTGTTTGGAAGGAAATATGTGCCTTCTGTTAAGTGGAAAAATACGTCCACAAACTGGTGTCTGTGCAGAAAGAAAAAGCTGATTTTATTCTTGATCGCCTGGTCTCAAGTCTCAACCATAACATGCATGTTTGGAGAGATACTTGTTTGTGTGGATATTTCCAGCTTTTTTCAGGGGTTTTCTTTTTTTGTGGTTATTTTAGTTATTTGAGGTGTTTTACCTCTGATTTCTTCAGTATTGGATTAATGTCCTTTTGATTGAGTTGTTGTGGAAAATAATTGAACTTTCAGAGCTTTTTCATGAGAGCCTTTTTCAGCCCAGAGTGGGTAAAACTTAGAGCTGTGCCTATTACCATGTCCATGTGAGCTTCAGACATTGCATATCAAAATATGACATCTGGTCCTTTTATTTGAATAAAAACAAACAAATGTGTTATTTGTATGGCCACTGAAAGCTGTGTGCCAAATAATTTTGCCTCTGTGTTGACAAAAATCAGAGCACAACAGTTCAGTTGTGTAGATGGATATTATTAACGCACAACTATCACCACTTTGTAAAGCAAGCTAACAAGCTCTATTGAGTGAGGAAAGTGAAAGAAAATCAAGGAAATCTTCCCATCTGAAACTCCTGATGCCTTCTCATCTTTTTCATTCCTTGTTCCATACCCAGCTCGAGTGACAAAGGGAAATGGGAACAGTGATGTTACATTTTCACCTGCCTGCTGCACTCTGAGACTGGCAGGAGAGAGAGAGTTGCAGGCTTAGATCACTTTGAGCAGTGCTGTAGGCAAAAAAACATTGAATTCAATGGTTACAGTGTCTAAAACAGATTTGCCGACATTACCAAATGGAAGAGTGAAGAGACTTGTTAAAAATAAGACAAAAAACAGAGAGAGCACAATAATGTCGATCGTTACTATTTGAACAACAGGATCAGATCTGCCTCTGCCTCACTCCCCTACGCTGACTGTAGTGTGTCACATCTATTCTATGTTTAACTCCCGGCAGGTCATTAGGGTTGCAATCTCTTGTGATCGTCAAAAAATTTGCTAACTCTGTGCAGATTGTGCATATAAATGTTTTCTGCACCCTGAAGGTCTATGAAACCATGTCACAAATCCATGCAGGGCAGTTAAAGCTATTTTTAAGCTTTTTTAGGGACTGAATGTGAAGTTTCACTTTCAATTTCTGCCACTGAGTCACCACTCCATTGGGAAGCAGACGGGGTGGGGAGGATTTAGGAGACTGTGGTCGAGACACTGAACCTTCTAGGGTTGTTTGGGGGAGCGAGAAAAATGTTGACATTTTGAAGTTAAATGTGCTGATCTTGTGCTTTTTTAGAGCAAAATAAAGAGGCTTTTGGATTTTTTTTTTTTATTCTCTTGTAGCAGGTAAATCAGAGGTGCACTGGTTATAATCTGATTGGCTAATGACAGGATTTTTTTTACACTTTTACCTTATCTTTAATGAATTTTATTTATTATTTTCATAATAAAACATCTATTGGTCATAAATGTTTACTTAAAAAAATATTCCAAATTGCATCAGCTCACAGGACCATCCCTGATTTTAACTAAAACTAATCTCTAATGGAAAACTGTCACAGCCTTTATTTCCTGTATTAGTGTTTACTTGTCCTCTATAATTTATGGTGGAGTTAATATTTTATGTTTAGCCTGAGTAAGAAAATCTATTTAAATGGTACGTGAATTAAATTTCTGTTTCCATTCTAGAGAGCAATAATTGGGCATTATTGACACTATTCTTTCTCCCTTGTTTATGTAACTCAGGAATTAATCATATCACAGGAACAGAGACGTTTACAAGTGCTGAATTCTTTCCAACTCCTGAAAGAATTATGAATTATCCAACAAATAATTAAAATCAGTGACTGTTTCACTCAGCTACAACTGAAAATCCTTTACCTGACTGCCTCTTTTTTCTGTTGCTTTATTAGTGAGTGGAAAGAGTTTTTATCATGTTTTATATCCGCTCTAAATACTTTTATTTCCTGTAAAGTGATACGTCTGACTGAAACTCAGTCTTATCAATTAGATGTTTGCTGGAATATTAAATTAGACATTAAGCTCTAAAGGTTCTGTTTGCCATGAAGGCCCTTTAAGGAGTGATTCGGTTACGATCGGTGTTTCCCTGCTTTCTTGAAGGATGAGACACCTTCAGAGTTTTGAAGTGACAGGTAGCATCAAACAAACACAAAACTCAACAAAAGTCCTGCTGCTGCTGACACGAGACCACTGAGGGCCACTTTAAATGCTGAGTGAAGTGATGCTGCAGCGAGCTCTATCAGGACATTAGCAGATCTGATCTCTGTGCTGATGAGGCTGAATTTGCTGCTGCTGTGTGTCAGCAAGATCCACATCTCTGTCCTGGACCAGCAACCCTGGCTGCTAACAGGAGGTCCATGAGGCGGTGCTCATTTAGCACCCCTGGGCACTGAATATGTTTTTTCTCAGCAATATTAAAACAGCAGCAGTCTCAGAGATGCTAGGTTTAATGGGTTTACCTCTCTAAAACTCTGGATCTAGAGCTGCCAAGCAGTGTTTAAATACCTTAGTGAGATATACAGTTGCTGGACAGTGAAAACGCAGAGGTGGATCAAGCTGCAATATAGTCCAAGGTCACTACAACCTCATAACACGTAAGGTTGCACTGACATCCCCTCAAGTCAAAGAGTAGGTTTTTATACCCACTGCCTTAATAAATGGAATATCTGTGGGCTGTAGAATGGAAAAAAGACATTATAAGACGGTTTGATAAACAGTTTGAAGTTTGGTTAAAATGATAAAATTTGTGGCCCTAAGTTTACTGAAAATTGTATGTTTTATCTGAAAATGAACACTTGAATCAAAACACTTTAGACTATCTGTGTCCGTCTGTCCCCTTCAGTTACATCACTGTGTTTGATTTTGACCTTTTTAAACGACAGGCTGTCAGACGGAGTTATTTCAGAGCCCAACAACAACAACTTGTTCTGCTGTCTCCGGTCTTGACCTTCCCCTTTGACAACTTGGTATTTTGTAGCTCTGCGCCAGCAGGCCAACGTCCTGCTCGGGTTTCTGAGGACTGAATACTGCAGACTCATGCTGTTGTTGTCTCACAGGGAAAGTCCGTTTATTTTGTCAAGAATTACCCCACTTCACTTGAGTGATTCTTCTAGAGAAGGATCAAGAAAGTGGAACGGGGTCTGATAAACAAGGAACAGAGTGGTCAGATGAACTGGAGGTTAATCATTGTAGCTGACTGCTCACATGACACAGGAACACATCATCAGGCATAAACGCTCACAAATAGACACAACAGTCACGCTCTGCCCTCCCCCCCCCCCCGTCTCTCTCTCTCTCTCTCTCTCTCTCTCTGTACTGCTTCCTTCAGGCTTTATTAATGCGCTCTGGTTGGCTGTGCTCACAAACCCCACGTGATCCATTCAAACTTTTCTGACATCCATGTCTCTTTTGCTTCCTCAAATTAAAATCTTTGGCTTGAGAAATGCTCACCTCGATATAGAACTTAGAAGTGGCTGTAAAAAATACTCCTGTGATTAAAAGCAGCTTTGTTTCATGTCATTGATAGTCCTTCATATCAGTTCCACATTCTCATTAACGAGATACAGAGTAATAAGAATATCAACCAACAAACTAAAGTTGTTTGAAAATTGTGCAAGAAATTCAAGATGTCTTGAATTAATTGGTTTTGTCTGATCAGTAGTTTAAAAGTGAAAACCTCAGAGGTAATTAATCAATTTTCATCACATGAATCAAAGATTAGAATCAGTTTAACATGTTTAAATAGCTGAAACTTTTCATTTCTGCAGTTATTTTCATGCTGAGTTCCATTCATGTGACCCTTTTTACTGGTTGGAGATGGCAATAATGGTCTGTCTACACTAAATGACTACTTTAAAATCAATAAATTCTAAATATGATACTATAACAGTGCAAGATATTTTAGAAAGTTTGAAACAGCAGAGTGAAATAAGTAAGGTTTTCAAAATGTTCAATATTTTTTATTTTTTTATTTTTTATTTGCTTAACCAACTAGTCTTAACTCATCACAGGGTCATTGTCTCAGTGGGTAAATGATGTGAGGCTGGTATGCTGAGAAGAGTGTGGCTAAAGTTAGCATCAAGTTCTGCCGGCTTTCGTTACTCTCTGCAGGATTGTGATTTTACCTGGTCTTCCATTTCTTGGCTGAGTTGCTGTTGTTCCTAAATGCTTCCACTTTCAAATGAAATCACTTACAGTTGACTGTGAAATATCCTGTGGACTGGGGATGAAATTTCTTAAACTGTCTTATTGCAAAGCTGGCATCCATCACAGCACTAACTTG
This sequence comes from Cheilinus undulatus, assembly GCF_018320785.1. Classification (NCBI taxonomy): domain Eukaryota; kingdom Metazoa; phylum Chordata; class Actinopteri; order Labriformes; family Labridae; genus Cheilinus; species Cheilinus undulatus. Next base: position 41,445,196 of record NC_054878.1, on the reverse strand, counting down.
AAGTCACTGAGCTCTTAAGAACGACCCATTTAGTGTCATAAATGTTTGAAAACAGAGACTGCGTGGCTAGGTGCTTGATTTTATACACCTGTGGCAACAGGTCCAACCGCAACACCTGAATTCAATAATAAACAGGTGTGGCCAAATACTTTTGTCTGTGCGCTGTGTATTCAGAGTATTTAAGATTCTTTGGTGTGTCAGAAACAGCAGCATTAAACAGCAGACTTCAATATCTCACACTGTTTCAGTGTCATAAATAGCATGTTACAAGGACTTAGATGAACTCTAGAGTGTATGTAAACTTATTTAGTCGTTATAAACCCAAATATGACAATTGGAAGCTGTAGTCGAGTATTAAAATTATGTATATCTTTGGAATATCCCCTTGTGGGACTAATAAAGGAATATCTTAACAGGCCGAGTCATGAGCTTCATGATGACTCAGACTGCTGTGCAGTAGCTGTGGTAACAGTGTTAGTGGGTCACAGTGTTACATTCTTACATTCCTTTATGGTGGCCTTTGTGATAACAGGCTGGCCATAATCACAGGGAGCAGGGGTCAGTCACACCCAAGCATGCTGCAAAACGATCGATCAAACATCTCTCTACAGAACTAAAGAAAATCTAGACAAAATAGGCAGATAAAGAAGTTATTTTCAATTGTTCAGCCTCCAGGATAAAGGAAACTCAGTGATCATTGCCATTTCTGTTAACTGTTGATACATGGAATGAATTCTACCTTTTCCTTGCTACAAAATTGGTGACACATTCACAGAAATAGCTCACTCTTACAATCTTGCTGATTTTTAGCCTTACATGCTGCTTTCACATGCAGAACATTTCCCACTGCTGTATGGTTTTATTTAGACGATAAATGCAGACCGTGCTGACAGCAGGGCCGGGTCAGTCATGATATCATGGTGGGGCAGGGGTTTATCTTCTGTGTTTGTGAGTGTGCAGGGCAGTGGGGCAGTAGAGGTGGGTGAGCCTAGACGTTTGTCTGCCAGAATGTCTGCTAGAATAACATCAGTCAGAGTATGAGAACCTGAATATATGTGTGCTTGTTGGACTTAAGGGATCCATTCATGTTTACCCTTCTTTTTTGATATTTGAATTGCAGAAGATAACCTTTTTAAGTCAATAAAACTGAGCAAACATTGAAGACTGCTTCACTATGAAGTCATCAGGCTGTTTTAGATATTTTATATGTGGTTGTTCATGTGAACAACTTAAAGGAAAGGATGATGAGGAGGGGTAACACTCAGGGGCATCTGTTTTCTTAAATTTCATAATGTGGAGTAGGAGTGGGCAATATATATAAAAAAAATCATATCACATTTTTTTATGGCCAGATCACAATCTCAATTTTATCACAATTTTTCATGCAATTTTCAAGACAAATTTGTAAGTTAGTGACCAGGAAAACAACCTTTTTCTCTGTATAACTTCAAATACTGTGTCGGCAAGTCAGGTTTTTCTCTTTTTCTTCTGTGCCATCCTGTTGGCCTATGCATTAAATATTTTAACATTTTAAAAATAATTTTATTTTAAAATTTTATAGTTGGCACCATCAGGTAAAGGGGTCTGGAGGTCTTCTCCCACAGTATATTTAATTTCCAAACATTTATTTTCCTGCATTCTTATCTGTTTTCTGGATCCAATTTCTGCACTATTTGTGCCACTTTAAAATTAGTACGTGTGTCGTCTTCTGTGTTTTAAATCTATTTTAGTGTTTACTAGGCACATTTTAACACCGTTATTTTCATTTTAAAGCATGTTGACTTTAAACTTCAAATGGAATTCCTACAGCTGAAGCTTTAAACAAGCAGCCTGTTCATATGCATTTTTAAATCACATTTACTTCAGCTTTGTTTACAGTAAAAAGAAAATATAAATATAACACAGAACTTGATGATTTTTTGAGACGTGGTTAAGCAGTTAAGTAGTGACTGTATGTTATTTTAATGCAATCTTGATTTTTATTTTTAAAAAGTGTCATGAAAATGTTAATTCACAGCGATGAATGGGACTGTGATGAGCAGTGGCCTAGGCTACGTGTCACACTCATACCTCCTGCTGCTCATAATGGAGGAGAGTGGAGAGGAGATGTAGGCTGAGTTTATGCAGCGTGCATGAATGTAGGCTAAAGAAATGCATGTAAATAAATAATTATACTGTTTACACAATCGATGTCTGGACTTCGCAGACATCACCACCTCCCTCTGTAGAAAGGCATTGATGTTCTAAAGTTCCCGTCTTGGTTCTGTTATTCTGATGTTTACCTGCGAGGTGGAAAGGCTTGTAAATAACTCGGGAGAACAATGGAAAGCAAAACAACATTGGCTGTAACAGTTAAAACCACAGAGGCTATCTGCCCCTGGCACTTTACTCTGCTGACCATGGTATGGTTTATTTCCCTTGCCTGTTCAAACCTCGACAGACAGTTAAGGACACTGTCTTTTTGAGCTCATTAAAAAACATTCATAAGCTTTGTACAGATTGTGCAAATACATGTTTTTTTGTACACTGATGGTTCAGAAAACCAAGACAGCTTCATATACGACAGTTAGAAATCTTCATAAGGATTGAACCTTAGATTTCACTTTCATTTGCAGCGTGAATCACCACTGCATCGGGAAGCAGAAGGGGAGAGGAGAGGGAGCAAAGAGACAGAAGTAATAGAGCCAGTTTCTCAATAAAACAACTTTAACAGATCACCGATACATTTTATTTTGTCACGACTGAGATCGTCCTAATGCGCACTCCTGTGTGGAAGAAGGAAGAAGGTCATTTTTGGCATCTTAAAAAAATTGAAAATAGAAATCATCTGTAGTAACAGGGTTGATTCCACTGCCCACTAAAAACATAAACAAATGCTGACCGGATTGGTTGCCATGGTTGTTTCTTCTTCTTTCTTCTTCTTGGTGGATTTTTTAGCCAACTATGCACATACAGCTACCCATTGTATCCAACAGTACTTACACAAGAGTGTTCAGGTATGGAACAGTATTACTAGACCAACAGGGACAGAGGAGGGGGGAACAGTTGCACATGGGCACAGTGTGAAACAGTTGTCTAATATGAAATGCCCTAATAGTAACCTAACATTTGGTATTTTCCTTCTTTACGTATTATGGAGTGATTGCATGTACAGCATGTCCACAAACAAAGTTTGATTTCAGGTATCAAAATTTTTAAAAAGTGTCTGACTTTAAATTTATCAGAAAGCTACATTTTTTCACCATTCACATGGACATCAAACCATGTTAAGCTGGCATGCAAAGCAAATTATGTCTACTGATTCAAAAATAAAAGTTTATGCAGTCAAATGACCTTGTTTAATATCAGTGGTTTGTTATTAACTCTTGTCCTGTGATAATATTCACAGCAGTAAACTGTCCATTTCTCCTTAAAGCTAACTGAAAATCTTTCATGAAAATGTGTAAGACCATGTTGTTATTTATTGGTTGTTGTCTTGTATTTGCAGGTGACCTGTCCCAGCAGAGGCTCTCTGGTTTGGTGCTGGACTTCAACAACACAGCAAAATGTCCAGGGAGCAACAACAACATCCAGACCAGCATCAGCTTCCAGTGTGGGAAAACCATGGTAAGATTTAAGCACATATGATGATTTTTCATGACCCGGCTCAAAAGGTGACAAAAATACGGGAGACATACCGTTTAACTGAAAAGTGAAAAGGTTGTATTACAAAATCTGAAATGAAATGATTAACAGCCAGATGAAGAAGGGACTAAACTAGCATAAAACATTACCAAAAAAAAGCATGGTGAGACAAGGAATCACTGCTCTGGGAAGTAGAGCAGAGAGTGTGGAGATTAACTGCCAGGACTTGTACACCTGATTGATTGGCCAGATCCACTCAGGTGTGGGAAACACCACCTACCAACCTGCAGGGGAAGACAGTACAGCCAAACAGACACAGAGGCAACACACAACACAACAGCAGGACCTAAAGGCAGGAGTTCTTCACAGTGTGTTTTTCTATTCTTTCTTATTTGTAGTGTATGATTTTTTGCTCTTCTAGGAGCTGATGTTAGGCTGATTTTTATCAGGAGTGGTGACGCTTTTAAGAGAAAATTCCCAAACGTGATGAATACATTTTAAGTTGGGAAAGTGAAAGAAGAGTGCCTGCCCATTCTTCATTACCACTACCATTAAGATCAATGTTTTCTTAACCACAGCGTATGGTGCAAAGGCGTACACTTATTCCATTTATAGTATTAACTCCTCTTCCACCTCAAATTCAGTTGCAACCTTTTGCAAGTATTCAACAAAGTATATTAAATTCATGCCACTTCTAAACAGCTTTTCTAAAAATGTAAAACTTCAAAATGCATGCAGAAATGGGTTCATAAAAACAGAACTGTGTCAGTTCTGCATGTTATAAACACAAACACTGTTCCTGCAGTGTTTGTGAGTTTCCACCCTGGATCCATTGTAAAGTTTTCAAAGCTTTGGACAAGTTGGTACCAACTCATGTACAAGAGAAATTTTTGATTTAAGTAAAAATCAGCAGAATTCAGAAGAGTCTTGTTTAGAAAATTTTATTTAAAGAGGAACTTCTGGAAGCTTAGCCAGTTTTTGCATGTCATGTATGCAGTAAAGATGCAAAATAATGAACAACAAAATTCAGCAAAGCATCAAGATTCACCATGAAGATGACATTTTATAGTTGAGCAATTATGAGGAAATGTGAATTTGCTTTGGTGGTTTTTAATCAGCCATTTGGTTTTAGAACTGTATGACTTGCAAAAACTGGATTGATGAAATGAAACTGTCTCTGATGCTTTCCTTTGGCTCATATTTAAATATTTTTATATCACAACTGCCACTCTTTATTATGCAGTAAATATAAGAAAGCTTAAATTACAGCTTTATTAATACTAGAGGCAACTGTTTGATGTCAGCTGCCGTAATTTGAAGTAAACTGAAATAATGTGGGACAATGCCGGTCATCTGCAGTAGATTTCTGCTCACTTGAGTAAAAAGAGGCTGTCTGCGTGTGTCTGTGGTTTCAGTGGAGGCTGAGAGGTGGGTTGACATTAACACGTCATTTCCTGACATGTCATAAAGATGAGTTTCACTAACGATAAGTGCTTTGTTTCTGTCTACAGAGATCTTGTGAAGTAGAGAAATCAAAGTGAATGTTGCGAATATTTTAAAGACTATCTTATGATGGAAAGCAGAAGTAGTAAGAGATGAACAGATCATCTTAATAATATACCTCAGAAAAACTGTTCTGCAGAGTGGAGTCTATGATTTTCTTACTTCAGTTTTTTGTCAATACTCAGACATTTATTCTTTCATCAGATTCTTCCCCCTTATATCCATCCATCTATTATCAATACACTTAGTCCCATTAGGGGTTGAGGGGGCTGGAGCTAATCCCAGCTGTCATATAAAAGCAGGGTCACGCCCTGGAGAATTGTAATTTGATATATATGTTTTTTAGATCATGGTTCTTTCTATCTATATTGCTGCTGCTGCTGGCAAAGCTTAACCTTGTCCACCCCAGCCTCCTCCTTTTTAGCTTCAAGTTTGTTGCAGCCTCATATTCAGAGTCATGCTACTATGTATTAATTTCTTCTGAAATAATTTCATTGTTTTGATTACACATTGACATTAATGTACCTATAAATGTACCTATTGGGGTTTCTAGCTATGTGCTCCCTGGAAAGTCATAGCATGCTTATAACCCAGAGAGCATCTTTTGAGCAGAACCTTCTCCACCAAGTAAAAAATGTATATCCATTTTGCAATAAAATGGTTAAATGTATGACAAGTGTTCCTGACGAATGTAGGTTATGAAATAGAATGATTTATTGCTTGTTTTTGTTGAAAAATACATAAGATAAGGAACCTGATAATAATTGCATTTTAAATGTCCATCATGATATGGGGGGGGGGGGGTATCACAAGATGATTATTTTTTCAAATTCAGCCCTACTACTAAATCCCCATGTATTCCCTTTTACCTGATATGAATAACTAAGTTTTTAGAGCGCAGTGATAATTTTGTAAACTAAAAACTATGAGTAAAAATGCTCATCAACCTTCTTTTTTTCCCATGATGAAGACAAGACTTAAGGTCTTTGGAAGCTGAGTCTGTTATTTTCAGATGTGGTTTTTGGATCTGAAAAGAAACTCACTTGAACCTTGCTCACTAAGTCCCATATGTTTTAGTTGCATGCACTGCAAAATACGTAGAATATGGCATGTCATTTCATATTGTCCAGCATTTTTCCATCTATCAGCATGAGCTCCTGAGAGGCCCTTGAGCAAGCACTAAACCTTCAGCCTCTCCAGGAGCAGCTCTCTGTGGCTGTCCTGGGAACTACTTAACTGTAATTGTAGGGCAAAACCATTAAGTAAAGCTGCTGTATAAATGTGAGCACCCAGTTTTTCACACTAACAGAATAAGTGATTTATTATTTTGTTTTCCAGCACAAACATGGGCTTATTCAGCAAAAAGCTATTGTCATGTAAATCTTCATTTTTTGCTCTCAGCGCAGAGCTGCTTATTACTCAGCATTATAAGGCTTTAGATTTAACAGCAACACAAAATTTACTCATGTTTGCTTTGTGCCCTGCAGGGAACCCCAGAGTTTGTGGCTGTGTCTCAGTGTGTGCATTACTTTGAGTGGAAGACCTACAGCGCCTGCAAAAGAAACAAATTCAAACCCCACAAAGAGGTACGTGCTGGGAACATCTGACTGGTGGGGGATTTACTGAGGAGAAGGTCTGAGGTGGAACAAAGACTGAAACTGATGTTGTCAACGCTTAGGTGTGTTTCTGAGGAAAGCCTCCTACTGCGAGGACATTAAGAGCTAGAGGAAGATATTCAGTGTAGAGGAAATGGCACATGCTGTCACAACAAAACCGCTGATGTGAAATCATTGTGGAACAACTGAAAGATTGTGTTAGGTTAAAAAAAGCAGGCTCTTAAAGTGACATACTTCCCTTTCAAAATAGCAGCAAAGCAGATTTTTGAGAATTTAAATTCAAAATTTGAAGTAATTACAATGTTACAATGGCATTTAGCAGATGCTTGTTTGAGTCACATTACACATTTAGCAAATGATTTGCTAACATGCTGTCAAATACTGACACAATGACTCTGCAATAAATTTGAATGTTTGTTAAGTGTTTTCTCCTATTTAGACTAGTTAGTTTAATGCAGTTTTAAAGGGCATTTAGCCAAATGGAGAAATAGATGCCTGGGAACATCTTTAGTAATTGGTCCTTAGGTCCATCCCTTGCTTATAAGATTTCAAGGAATCACACCACTTCAGAAAACCACCCGCCCTTCTTCTTAACCCACTGCATACCTCATAGAGATGTACAACTGACAGGGGTCTAGTTATTTGTCCTATCTGGGTTTTTGACACTTTCTTACATCCGAAATTTGCGGTTGCACATCGGTTTATCAGAAAATGTGCCTTTAATTAAACAACATGGTTGGAGACCTGTATTCTCTTGTTTTTTCACATAAAAGAAAAAAACACATTTTACTTTTCAACCCCCTGTGGGATCAAAAACACTCATTACTTTGAGTAAACATTAAACATATTTGTATTCACTATTGTACATTTATAGACCTGTACTTTTACTTTAATAAAATTAATCAAAATAACTTTTATTTTTGTAAAGTATTTTTATACTCTCTCCACTCCTCGCCTCCATCTCTGTATAGAACTGTGACATCCCTACAAGCAGAATGTAAAATAACAATAATAGTTCATTTTAATGCTTATTGCAGCAAAGATATGTCAGTCTCTCCTATTTCCTGTGTTTCCAGGTGCCCTGTTATGTGTTTGACTCAGATGGTAAAAAACACGACCTTAACCCTCTGATCAAACTGAGTGCTGGTTACCTGGTGGACGACGGCGATGACAGTGTCGACTTCTTCATCAACATCTGCAGAACTCTCAGTGAGTAACTTAACGAGTGAAGTTCTAATTATTATTCCTGTTCCTTTTCTTATTTAACAGTTTATCCCCATGAAAAGATCTTTACGGACTAAATAGTTACACGGACAAAAGAGGAGGAACAGATTGTTCATAAAGACAAATTATTTTATTTAGATGTCAACTCCACCTTGAGTTGATGGATAAAAATCCACAAGAATACAGAAAATAAAGGCTATGACATAATTTTCTGGTGGAGATTAGTTGTTGTTAAAATAATACAAAAAAATCTTTATTATCAGGTCACACTAGGAAAAAAATGAAAACTGTAATCAGCCAGTCAAATTATATTCGGTTTACTCTGATTTGATTACTACAAGAGAAACTTGTTTAAAGAACAACATGTCCATAGATCTTCATTTAGCTCTAAGATTGGTACGTTTCACTTCAAAATATTTTAATTGTAAAAAATAGCAACCTTCTCCAGTGCAAAGAGAGGAGAGAGGGGAAGTAGACAGTCTGGTTGATTTTTATGTTTTGGGCTTCATTTGAAATGTTTAGGGATCCTTGTGGGCCACTTTGTGTGTGGCTCCCAAGAAAACCACCTTGTTCATTTTGCTGATATTCACGGCTGGTATATAATTTATACTACCAATATGTGTTCAATACATCCACTGTGATATCAGCAGAAGTTTTCATTTCTGCAGATAACGATATTTAACTTTTGAAGTTAGCATCTGCTAATACCAGTATCATGCTGATAATATTGTGCATCCCTAACCATTATTGATGTCATCGGTGGATCCCTACTGATATGGCAACAGACTAGCTCATTTTACCTGTTTGTCAGGAGGCCTCAGCTCCACCTCTTTGTGTCTAGATTGATCTCAAGTTATTTTGAGACAGCGTTTTCAATATGGAGACTGCTACTTTAGTAACTTGGTTACTGAAGGAACTAATGGGAGCTAATGGGAACAGAAAAGGGGAAAATATTGTAATCCAAATCAAACTGCATAAGGATCTATCTTTTTGCACATAGTCTCCACCTATTGATGTAGCATCTTCAGTTTCAGGTAATTTGTATCCATTTTTTATAAATCCTTGTAGTTTTTAAAAAAAATACAGTTTCTCATGACAAAAAAACAGAATGCAGAGATGGCATTTAAAAAAATAGATGTATTAAGAAAGATGAACAAAATGATTAAAAAAATGCTGTAGTCAATAAACTCATTAAAACAAAAATTTATAAATGTAACTGTTAATGATTTTTCCATCCCACAGAAAGTGAATTTGATTACCTAATGAAAACAAGTGTCCATGTCTCTCCTATTCAAATGTACATCCCTCTTCTTCCTCCTCAGATCATCCAGATAAAGCCTGTCCAGAGGGCTCTGCAGCCTGTCTGGTCACCTCTAATCGCTCGTACAATATGGGATCCCCTTCTGGACGGCTGGAGCTGTTATCAAACGACAGGTACCGCTTTATGAATGCTTATCATATGGTTTCCTCCCTCTGACTTAGCATCTGTTTGAACTGAGCTGTTAAACTGTTTCACAAGGTTATCTAACTGTTGGAACAACCAGGATGTGTTTTTGTTTACTCTGCTCTCCTCTACAATATCACAGATGCCTGGAGGGATGAATAGGCCTTATTGTGACCCAATTAAAAGCTCATTCAAGCAGGAGCAATTCATTCTAACATGTTTGTAAATTATACTTCCTCTCCCCTGTGTAGACTAAGGTTACAGTATAATGTCAGCGCTGATTCTCGTCCGGAGATCTGTAACGGGCATGATCCTGCCGTCACAATCACGTTCATCTGTCCATCAAGCAGACACTTGGTAAGTTTAACATGCAATATGTATTTTTATCATCATATTTACGCATAAAATGTAATTACTTCCTGCTTTACTAAAAGTTTACTTGGGTTCACAGGGGAGCACTCCAAGGATGACAGCAGAGGCAAATTGTCGATATGAGGTGGACTGGGTGACTGAATACGCCTGCCACAGAGACTACCTGGAGAGTCATACCTGCAAACTGACCAGTGAACAGCATGACCTGTCCATTGATCTAACACCTTTAATTCTGAGCTGTAAGTACCTTATCCTCTCACCTCAGAAATAGGAGTTTAGTACAATGTTTCTCACTTAAAGACACCCAACTTTGGTGCAGGTTTAGCTCAGTTGGTAGAGCAGGTGTTCATATACAGAAGCTGCAATTCTTAACACATTAGTCACAATTCTTGCACCATTTGGTACAGATCTTAGTCCTATCACATGGAGGCTAGTAGTCCAATAAATGATAAGATGCATAGACTATTTTTCACAGGGCTTATATTCTCATTTCTTATTGTGGGTATTCTGATATTGAATATTGAATATCAAACATGCTTGTCCAGTGTGTAGCCAGCCTTATATATGCACTATTGCAGTGTTTAAATTAAGCATTTTAAAAATGCTGCTACCCTAATTTTCAGCTAAAGAACTCTAGATCTGCATTTTTGTGTGTAAAGGATGTTAAGGAACATAAAGTAAGATCTAGGACTCAAACTGTTCAATTCCATCACTGCTTAGTTTTGTCAGTCTTGAAGTATCCTTTCCCGGTCCATCATATTTGGTAAGGAGATCAAAACCTGGTCCCATAAGGACCCAGTTCTGCATTTTTCAAAGCCCAAGATTCAGTATCATTTGAACTTATTTATTATGCTGTCAAGTCTCTTGGGTCTTGTAAAGTGATGTTACATCTCAGGTCAAGTCACATTTTTTTTTTTTATCAAATCACTGTTGTGCAAATAATTGTCTATAGTTTTTTTAATACAATTGAAATCTAAGAAATATTAAGCTCAAAAGAGTAATCCATCATATACTTCAAATGTGGCATTTTAAAGTAGTGCAGAGGAATAGGAGCAGTAAAAGAGTTGAGTTGTTCAGCCAAGGAGGGCACTGACATCAAAACCACTGGTGTTATTTCTCCTCGGACAAAGCAGAACACGCTGGCTTTTGACCTTCATGTAAATTTGAAATTCCACCCTTGACTCAGAGCTTAATACAAAAGTAAAACCTCATAAGGGAGTGAGAAACGGCCAACACGTTTTAACTTTGTGAACATCTCCTCAATCATGAAACTGGTTGTTTTGTGACAAAACTACCTCAGTACAAACAAACACAGAGTGCTGTGTTAGGTATGAAACTACGATTTACAAAGAATGCCATAACATTAACCATGTTTCCTCTTTAATACCCAGAATTACATATTAATCTTCCTGGACTTTTGGGCTCATAAACTCCTTTTTTAGCTCAAATTGAGGAAGCAGCTCTGTGAGTGAACCATTCTGCCCTTCCTCTTTTTTCAGTATGACAAATAGGAAAATATTATCCACATATTGTGTCTGTTCTGATTTAGGTCAGAGTGTGCTGTGTTACCCCCTTTTTCAACCCCAACACAGCTTCAGCAGATCACTGTTAAACATGAGTCTGGTTCTGCAAAGCTGACAGATATTTATCTTAAGGATGTGGCAAACGACTGCCACAAAACCACCTACAACCTGGTCTAAAGTCTTGAGTGGGGCTCAGTTTGTTCCTTTTAGATACAGGACGCATTACAAAATTCACTTACATTGGCTGTTCTGCTCCGGCAGTGGTCATTTTTAATACTAGAAAGACCATGGCAGTCATTTTGACTGTTTTCACATTCATATAACATTGCTGAATTAAAAGTTACAGTGGTCTCTGACTTTTCCTTAAAGTGTCTGTATTTTAACTTAAAATGTTATTTTAACAAATTAAACAAAAGGCAAAGAAAAGATGATCACTTCTTCCTAGAAAGACCCCAGGCTGTCATTTAGACTGCTTAGATTTTGCTGCACTTCAGTTTTTACGTTTTTCCTGCAGTATCAGCTGCATCTTGGTTGCTTGGCGGCATTCATTGTTTCTCAACAGTGAGCTGCCTGTTGGGCAAATTTTAAATGTTTAGTAGTTTCATTAAACCAGGTTGAGGAGGTTTTAGGCTGATCATAGTTTGTAAACACATTTACCATATAACTGACAAACTAAAACTCATTATTATAGAACAGAGAAGATGAACTTAACATGCAAAATTAGCATTGACCAAATCAAAAACTAATTGGTTTGGTATAAAGCAGAAATGACAAAAACATTGTAATCATAATATATATTAACAGAAAAAAAATGTAAACATAAATGTAAACAATAATACATGAAAATGACAGCAAGTTTGTTTTACTGTGTTGCTTTATCTTAGCTTGTACCTTTGTTTAGTCTTTTTTTTCCCAAATCTGTTTATTCAATTTTTAGGACATACTGTGAAATACAGAATAATAGGTTGAGTACTAAATATGTTGATAAGACCCTATGAATCCCCTGAACATCTCCCCAGCCCTCCCAACACCCACCCCTCCTACATCCCACATTGGTTGTGGTCAAAGTGCATTGCTGATTACACCATAGATATTGATAAGATTAAATAATAATAGTAATACTGAATTTAAAGATATATATAAAATGATAATAATAAATAAATAAAAAAAATAATGAATGCATAAACAAGCTAACTAGTAGAGAAATAACTTAAGAAAAACAAGAATATACAAACCTTTGTTTAATCTTGAACATACAAAACAAGATCCTGATCGATCCTGTCAGTCTGTGTGGAGATTATAATAGATAATAAAAATTCTGCTTTTGTGCTTCATATGGGAATGTTCTCTGTGACTTTTTAATGATTTATGATTTTGTAGGAATGTTTAAATGAAATATAGTTTTAATCTGAGCGCTAGTGTATTTCAGACAGTATGCTGTGTGTGTTCTGTAAGCTCTGGGGCACATTGATAAGACATAAATTAAAATGAGTTGGCTGGAGTTTGTCTCTATTTGAGAATAAAGAATGACATCTGCCAGGTTAATAATACCACCCCAGCCTGCAGCTACAACCGGTTCTTAAAGGGATTGAGAGCTGACGCTCAGGTTTGTGTCACGTTACATCCAAAATGCAACTATATATAATCAAGTAACATAATCCAATCTTTTTTCACTCTGAGCTTCTATTGCACCTAGATTGTGCATGAAGATTGTGCGTAAATAGCAAAATGTGAACAGACGAGGCGTGACCCAAATCAATTGTGTTTATACCAGTGATTGTGCTTATGGAAGTCAGATGTAACTGTTCAAACTAAACTCCCCACTCCGTCTCCTGATGAGAATTTCCTAGTTTGATTTTTAAAATTAATATTACATTTGTAACATTACATCTGTAGGACTGTAGGATTAAAGATGTACCTACTAGTAGGAGTTAACCTGCAGTAAACGTTGAGCTATATCTGACATGGTCATTGAGAATGACATGAAGATAATAGTTATCATAATAATATTCATATTTGTAAATTGTAAATCAAATTTGTTGTTTTAAACTCTCTGATGATGTCTTGTGTTTGTATGTTTAGCTTCAGACCCTCCGTACTATGCACACTCTGGGCCTGAGTCTGGAGATGACAGCTACATCTACTACCTGAACGTGTGCGGAGAGATCCCCACTCGTGAATGTGGCAGTGAGCCGTTTATATCATCTTGCCAGCTGAAGACGGCAGGAGACATGAAGAAAGTGGCCGGGAAATATAAGAACCAAACGCTACGGTAATGATGTGTGAAAGAAAGAGGGTGTGTTAGTGTGTGAGGACAACCCAGGATTGATTTTGGAGGCAAAGAGGAATGATTGGTTTGCAATAAGGTCAAAGTTGGAAAATGTAAAAACAGTGTTGGTGCTCAGTCTGTCACCTTCAGTGTAAACAGACACTTAAACAGCGTTGTGTGGAGTGAGTCGACAGGTTTTAAGAGGGGCTGAACTTTCCTTTTTAAACAAGATCCAAATCTCAGATGGTTCAGCCAATTTACAGCTGACCCCCTCATTTATGAAACATCCAGAGCTGTCTGTTTGGTTTTTATGTATCAGGATGTTGTTTTTCATCTTTGTTCATATGTGTCTGAAAATGTAAAGAGGCACACAAACAGAGGTTTATTTATGCTTTATGCTCGAATCACATGCGGGTACACACAGAGCTTTCTGTCTGCATTCATTTTGTTTGTAGTTCTGCATGTTCTCTAAAATCATCGGATACAGACCAATTTTTAACTCTTTCATCTTCCCTTTCTATTTCCCTCTCTGTTTTTGTGTGTAATCATTTGTTTATTTCATCATCAGTTATTCAGACGGAGATCTGACTCTGATCTACCCAGACGGCACCAGATGCTCCAGCGGCTTCCAGAGAATGACCATCATCAACTTTGAGTGCAATGAGACTGCATGTGAGACTCAGAAGTTTGCATTTCTAAAATTTAAATGATAGGGTGCTCTGTTACTTTATTCTTCTTCCTTCCTCTTCATAAAAAAGGCAAAACCTTACACACTAAATCAGTCCTTTAAAATAATGTTTCGGAGTAAACAAAAGAAAATAAAATCAATTATGTAGAATTGAGGGAAAGAAAATTTAAGATTGAGCTTAACTGATGATATGTGTTGTTTTCTACAGCCAATGGCGGGCGAGGGGCTCCAGTCTTTGCTGGGGAAACAGATTGCACCTACTACTTTAACTGGGACACGGCCTTCGCGTGTGTCAAGGAGAAGGAAGATCTGCTGTGTCGAGTCACAGACGAGAAGAAACACTATGATCTCTCACCACTCACAAAATACCCTGGTTAGTTCTGTTTTATTGAATACATTTGATTTTTATAACATTTATCAGCTTTGATAAAATTCATAGTTACAGGAAATTCAATGTATCTGGTTTCAATTAAAGATCTTTCTTTGTCCCTGAGGATATGATTCCAGCCACAGCAGCAAAAAAAAAAGGGCAGTCGAAACAAGATAAAAACCACACTGACTAAACCAACCACACGAGTAAAGTCCTGCATGAATACAGAAGTTACAGTTGCATACATGCAACATTTACTCTATAATATTTTACTGCAGCAGAACTTTGGTTCACGCTTGAAAACATGCTGATCTATAGCAAAAATCCATTGCTCATTCTTATGAGATGAAATAATAATCTTTTTTTTTACTTATTCTGTCTCATTTGTGTCTGAGTTATTGTTTCCTTTAGGAGCAGACCAAAAAGAGGCAAGACTGTGATGATACAGATGTGACTTAATCGGGAAATTTATTTGAGAAATAATTTATTGATTTTTGTCTCACTTATGTCTCATTTGGCCTGAAGACATTTCCATGAGATGATCACTGTACCCTGATAGTATGCGAGCATCAAGCATTGCATCACATCGCACAGCATCATACCTTGGCTGTCCACACTGCATCCTTTAAATATCGAAATCCTTGCACTTGAAATATCAGTTTTCTCCTTGTGAAAATATGAAATCTAATACTTTATTTTAAATTTTAGGAAAAAGAAGTCTAGTGCTTTGTATTGACGATTTTTTTACAGCTGTGAGTCACATAGATTTGGCTTTGTGTTGACACAGTTAGAGCATTGCATTAATTTGATTTACATTAATTTGATCAGGGAAAAACCTAACTGAGACTAAGAATCTTATGTACAAGAGTGTCCTGGCTATGGCAAGCAGTAACACAATTAAAGGCGCAGACATAAAAAACAAAGAACTTACAATCACAGGAAAACCAAACCTGGGGTGAGTGAGCAGAAAGTAATTGGTCAAACCATCCACAAACCATTGCAGTTTCTTCTAATGCCTTTAATCTACCTTTAGACTGTAGCTTCCAGCAGATTTCACACGAATAAAATCACACAAGTTTGAGGAAAGCAGCTTTGTAAAGGTTTGGTTTTGACTCTGATGAAGACGCAGTGCGCGTCGAAACGTTAGTCCTCTGCACCTGATTAAACGTCCTCAAGTGATTCGTGTGCTCCAGTTTCTTCATTGGGTTTACCTGGTTTACCCACTGAAACACCTCTGATTGTTGCTGGTCCTTTTGTGAGCACCGACCTCCACGAGTGGAGGGGTTGAAGCGCAAGAGACTCTCTCACCAGCTTTGTAAAGCTTTATGAATAAGGATATTCCAGTGATTTAGCCTATAAGAAGTCAAAAAAGGCAACCTGGCTCGATCATGCAGAGTACAATGATGAGTTAAGGACTTGATTCGTGATACACCTTAGTTCCCCGCGGTATACAGTATCCAAAAATTTTAGGTATTAAAAATATGCATGTGTGTATAAAACATCACTGTAATCAACCAGAGGCATAAAAGTGGCAGCAGCAAGTTTTTCCTTTGCATCAAAAGAAAAGCAAGACTAATTTCTGAAATTACAACCCAGTTTCAGCTTAATTTCTGTACAAATTGCTCAATTTGAAGCTTTAAAGTTAAATCAAGAATCCATGATATTTATGACTGCATATATTCCAATCCAAAGAGAGCCTTAGCCATATTCAATTTCTGGACTCTTTTTGAGTCCAGGAATTGTTCCTATCTACAGTTTTTTGGGCATTAAAGTTTTGTTGCAGAACAATCACCTTCCTCTCTGTGTCTTTGTCCTGCTTAAGGGTCAGAAGTCGAGGGGAATTGGGAGGCTGTGGATGCTAAATCTCCTGAGCCAGACCGTCGCTACTTCTTGAACGTCTGTCACAAAGTCCTGCAGACAGGAAGTGCTGTTGGCTGCCCCGTCAACGCCTCCATCTGTGCCGTTGGTAAGCACTTTTAAAAGGATGAAGATTTGAAAAAGTGATGTAAACAAACAGTTTAGATATCTGTTTTCCTTGAAAGTGTAGTGAAAGTTTGGGATAGTTGACTTTAGACCGTTTTCTACAACATTTATTTCTCATTTGTTGTTATGATCAATGAAGTGCACATTAGTGCCTTGTACTATGGATGACACATATTCTTTTATTACATGACCAGATAAAGACGGGAAAACCATCAGCCTCGGCAGCTTCACCTCATCGCCACAGAAAACAAAAATAGGAAATGACATCAGACTGGTGTATACTGACGGAGATTTCTGCAGCCATAAAAAGACAAGGATCCAAACTATACTGACCCTCAAGTGTAAAACAGGCAAGTTAAAAAAAAAATCCATCAGCTGTTTTTCTTCATTCTTCTGTTTCTGATTTTTACTTGGCTTGTTTTCAGTCATTTGATTCAGTCTTCTCCTACTTTTTCCTCTGTCTCTCCTTGTAGGAGACCTGGAGAGCGCTCCCATTCTTCGTAGTGTTTCTGATGATGGATGTGTGTACGAGATGGAGTGGTACACTGCTGCTGCCTGCGTCCTCTCAAAGACACAGGGAGACAACTGCAAGGTGGAGGATCCTCAGGCTGGTAAGAGAAACAGAGAGGTTTACAGAAAAACCTTGCCAGCAAATTTAAGTTATCCACTAACAATTTCAAGATGATGTGGAGGCTTTAATGTAGAGGCTGCAAGTTGTGGGCATTTTTTCTTTATTAATTTAGTTTGACAAAGATTTTCATGGGGTCTCAAATATAGAAAAAGAGCTTTTTTCTGTAGAGACATCTGATGCCAGCTGTTGTATGTAGTCTAGCCAATAGTTCATTATCAGTTTACTTTGTTCACCAGATTACAAATGACCCTTTTGTCCTTCACACCTGAAAGAAGCAGTGTCATCTTTGGGTCAGGACATACATGCTAATATATTATGTTTACAACAGTAGATGGAACTGCTTACACAGAGAGTGTGCTGCTGAGGTAGAGTTATAACCTCAGTTCGGCTTATTGTGGTATTATCTGAATATGATCATCATCTAAGATTAACTAGCCAAGCTACAGGCACAAACAAGCCACATGAATACGAAAAAAGGTATTAAATGTTTAAGTTTTACGGAAAGTTTCAAGTAGAGTTCTTCTTTTACTTTCAGCAACAAAAAGGTGGTTTTTGTCAAAAATGGTTAAATATATAGGTCAGATCCTTGCTGACATGTTTCTCTCTGCCTTTGAAAATCTTTCAGTGGTTTTCAGACTTTTAGTGCCAGAGGCACTCAAGATTAGCCAAAATCTCAAGGCAAACCATGCTCATAACCATAAAAATAGCCTCTTTAACATGTTTTACAGTCTCTAAAGTTGTTGTATAGTTGTAGTAATAGCGTAAGGTTGTACCCATTTCCACCCCAAACCTATACTTGCCTCAAGGCACACCACTTGGAAACCACTGGTCTAGACCTATGTTAATGAAGTGTCACTCTTTTTTTTTTTTAACAATATTTTTATTAAATTTTTAAATTTTACATACATTTAACAAACACAAATGAACATTTGCAAACAATTATAACAGACTCTTGTACATACATGTTGACACATACATACTTTAAAATAATAAAGACATACAACACACTCGACACATAGCAGTTTTAAGAGGACTGCATGTTTTGATGTTTAAGAAACAGCAATAAATGTTTCCACAAATCTTCAAAATCCTTTATCCTCCCTCTGGTTATGTAAGTCAGCCTCTCCAATGCGATGCAAGTTGTCATCTCCCTCATCCATACATTTATTGAAGGTATATCAATTTTCCTCCAAGATAGGGCTATCATCCTCCTAGCCTGTAAGAGTCCAAAATCAATCAAAGCTTTCTGCTTCGAACTTACACTAAAGTCTTTTGGATATATACCTAATACCCAAATCTTAGCATGAAAAGGGACTTTAACTTTAACAATCTCAGATATAGTCTGAACAACTGTTTTCCAGTATTGTTGTAGTTTTATACAATTCCATAAACAATGAAAGAGAGTGCCCCTTTCCTCCAAACATTTAACACATGTGTCTGGAATGCCAGGGGACCAACTATGAAGTTTGACTGGCGTAATATAAGTTCTCATCAACCATTTGTACTGCAATAACTTCATGCTTGTATTAATTGATTGTTTCTGGGCTTTAAAACATGTTTCTTCCCACTCAGTAATATCTATATTCTCGTTAATGTCCAATCTCCACGCCTCTAATCTATCAGTGGTGGAAGTGTCACTCTTAATTCCTCATCACAGTCAATGACTCAATTAATCAGTCTTTATTGGTGTAGTGCCACTTTGTAAAATAATTATCTCAAGACAACAAAAAGAGCAGGTCTAGACCACACTATTTGATGTTAGATTATTTGTAAAGGCTCAACATTAATCCACCATGAGCACAGCACTAAGCAACTTTTGTCAGAATTACAGTAGCAAGCCGAACCAGACTGATGTTGAGCCGCCATCTGAAGAAGCTGTGTTGATTTTTTGAGGGGATGAAAGCAGATACAGAAAGGGAGAGACACAAACAAACAGTGGTAACAATTAATAAAATAAAATAGTGGCTGCAATGCCATTATTAATGATAGAGTTATGTGTAGTATTTAGCAGGAATAACCATGTATGATAGACTGATGATTTTAGCAACTTGAATGTCAATGAAATGGAGAGGAAGTGGCATAACAGAACTGAGAGGGCAGAAAAGCATCAGCTGCAAAATACAATGGCATAGTAAGACTTACATTTAAGGAAAGAATCAGCAGCCAACTTCTCTCTCTGATCACCTGTGGAGGACACAGATGCTACTCATGACAATGAAGTGAGGAAGGATTCCGCTAGTTTAGCAATCTTAGATTGATATCATAAATATGCGAAAAGGAAAAGAAAAACAAGAAAATGCTTGACAAAAAATACTTGGACAGCCTGTCCAGGTAGTGCTTATGTGTGTGAGACTCTTTTGTTTTTAAATAACAAAAGGACTCAGTACATCACATTAGGTTCTAACTGAAAAGTTGGCATTGCATTCTTAGGTTTCACAGAAAAGTTGCTAATTCGTGTGCATTATCCAGGTCATATTTTCTCTTTTTATATTTTAATCTGAGAAAAACACAGTTTCTCTTTCAACATTCATCATCGAAAATCAAGACACACCTTAATAAGGTTAAAGACAAACATAAAACACAAAAGAATTGTACTATAGACACTTTCTTATAGTAATTGAAGCAAAAAGACAAGTAAACCCACCAAACCTTTATTTGCTTTGTTGTTTTAAAGTAAATATCAAACCACAAAATCGCAGAAAAGTTTTAGGTATGTTAAGGTGTATAATAAAGCCATTCACCTGTTGAGTAATGCCACATCACAGGTGTAATTAATGTTTTGTAAAGTTTTTTGACAGCAGAAAAGGCTTTCAAACACTGTAGGTCACACCCTCCTGTCACATGAGAGTTGTTGACATAGCCTGTTCTATTCATTAACCTTCTTATGCTGCCATCTAGCTGTCATTGCAGGAGCTTTCTCATTACATTTTCAGCTCTGTGTTACAGCCTCCGTTCTCCTCTGTAACCAGCTTTTTTCTTTCTTTCTACAGAGTTCTCTTTCGACTTGTCACCTCTCACCAAAGCAAATGGGGGCTACTACAACCTGACCAGTGGCAGCTACCAGTATTTCATCAACGTCTGTGGCCCGGTCACGGCTGCTGACTGTCCTGCAAAGGCCGGAGCATGCCAGGTTGAGAAGAGGTGAGGAGAAGAGTCATGTACACACTAGCGAGAGCAAGAGCGCGCTTCAGCAAAATAAAGCCTGATCAAATGCTATAAATGCAAAAAGGGTTTGATAGACATATTAGGCATCTGTTAAGTTAGTTACAATGTTAATACCTTTAGATGTTTTAGTGCTTTAAAATGACAAAGAATTATTTTGCTTTTTTCTGCCTGAGTGTCAGTAGTTATAGTCTGATCATAGATGTCTCCCTGCCGCTCTCAGCTTAATGCCTTTTTACTAATACTTCTGTAAACAAGCCATGCTTCCATTGTGTGATCATTTATGACCATCCATTGATATTTCATTGGAAAAGACAACTTTTTGGCTTAAGCCTATTCCATCCTAGCTGTAAAAGTTGCACCCAGGCATGACTAAAACAGAGCTTTCAGTCCAGCTGGTGCACATGGTATAACTTGAGATGGTTGTAACCCTTCACTTTAAGTCGGACATGCCGTTCCATCATTGGGTATAACCAGCTCTTGAAATCAGCCCCTGGGGGACAAAAGGAAAGCTTGAAAAATTTGTGAAAATCTGAGAGGTTGAGCATGTGATAGAAATAATGGGAAGTACTTTCGAAGATAAAGGGAAGCACTTGATTTGAAACCAGAACTTCAGAACTTTTAATTTTTGTTAGTTTAATCTACTATGATTATTTTTTATTAAAAATAAGAAAGGAACAGAATTTATTAACAGATGACATTGGGTAATTGTCACTTTCTCTCCTTCAGCTCTTGGAGTCTAGGGGAAGCAAACTCTCATCTGTCGTATTATGACGGCCTGATCCAGCTGACCTACAGTAACGGCTCGCAGTACAACAATAGGGAACACACTCTCAGATCCACGCTCATCTCCTTCCTCTGTGACCCTGAAGCTGGAGCAGGAAAACCTGAATTCCAGGTAAAAATCTTCCCTTCCTTTTCCTTCCATGGTGTAAACATCTCCACCTGCTTTGTGTTTGTTTTGATGTTAACGTATGGGTCTACACTATTTTCAGCCCCTATTTAAAGCATACTTTGACTTTGCAGATGCAGTTTTATATTTGAATGCTTGTTTTGTGACTCCAGGTTGAGGACAAGTATACTTATAACTTCCGCTGGTATACATCCTATGCTTGTCATGAGAGGCCTCATGAGTGTATGGTGACGGATCCCATAACTCTTGACCAGTATGACCTATCCAGGTAAAGTCCGCCACTTCATGTTCAGTTATCAATCAACCAGAATCACACTTGTCCAGACATGACCATAAACAAAAGAATCTAAATCCCCAAATCAAAAATATTTCATCCCAGTTAGAGACATTTCTGTAACCAACTTGCCTTCATGTAGGCCTGTGCTTGACCACCTTCTTCTTCTGCCTTCAGCTTGTCCCGGTCCACCTCTAACTGGCAGGCAATGGACATGACCGACACCGTGAACCTGAAGAAATACTACATCAACATATGTCGGCCTATCAATGCTGTTCCAGGCTGCGACCGCCACGCGTCTGTCTGCCAGATGAAGTACACATCAATGCAGGTTTGTCACAGCTGGTTAATAAGAATCATACTTTAATAGCTTATCTCATTACAACTCTTCCTGGTACTCTTTCATGTTCTTTTATTATTTACTCACATCTATGTCAAGTTCTTCTATGGGATAGACTGGATATTTATATTGAATTTCCCTCTTGGAAACCATTCTTTTTTATTCTGCTTCTGAGACATTCTCCATCTCTGGCAGTACAAGACTTAAATCTTTCATTTTAATTTTGCCACCAGTAGCTCTCAGTCAAAACAATTACACAAAATGATGGGTAGAGGCTAGCACTACTCCACTGTTAACTGTTGTTTTGAAATGAAGACTTTAATCAACACAAACAGAGCTCCGTAAATGGTTCTATAGCCTGTGGGCTCTGTCACTGACTTTGACAGTGGAGATTAGTGAAAGCGCGTCAGTCTCTGTGCTGACAGTGCACTGAGAGGCTGCAGGAGTCTGAGTGTGTTAGTCAACAGAGGGATACTGCTGCTGTTGTGGTGCAGCAGGTTGGTATGCTTCAAACTTTCTGCAGTTTTAACCAGAGAGCATGTTACACAATCTGTAGACACAGTCCCATGAATGGTGACTTTAATTTTAGATAAAATAAATTGTTTATCTTTATGATTTATTGTGCATGCATCTACCTTATTACAAAAAGAGTAGCCTAATGCAGAGTAAAAAATGAATATGAGAGCAGCTGGTGAGTGCGCTGGAGAATTTTTAAGACCACAGAGGTAAAATTTCCAGTGGTGAGAGATATGTTTATATTACTTTTAATCATATTACTTTTTCATTATTATTATTATTGTTTTATAGACCAGATGCTGTCAGTTGCTCCATGGAGATGTCCTTTCTTGTTTCAGTATTGTAATGCAATAAATTTGCAGGGTTTGTAGGTCTAAACAATTGACTAAAATGGACTAAATGGACTTGTAACAGAGTTACAAGACATTCACATGAGCTTGATTGATTGTTTGCATTGCAGTGCAACAAAAGCAATATTCTAAATGAGTGTTCATCCTCCCGGCTAATGCAGTGCCACTGTTTATTCTTCATTTGTTCAAAGTTTTTAATGAATGTTGATTTTTAGCCGACTGCTTTAAGATTGCAATGAATTGAACAAAGCTTATGTATTCATAACATAATGTCAAGCAAGCTAGACCACAAAGTAAGAAAGTGTGATGACTTAAATATTTGCCCACCTCCTGAAAGTTAATAAGCTTTTTTCTCCCTTCTATCCTCAGACCTCTCCAAAGGAAGTCGTCTCAGTTAGTAACATGGGAATATCAAAGCGAGGACCGATAATCGAGGGACGGGATCGGCTGCTGCTTGAGTTCACAGACGGCTCTGTCTGTGAATCAGATGGCCAGCAACTCACCTACACCACACGCATCCACCTGGTCTGCTCCAGAGGCTCTCTGGTGAGTCTCTGACTAGACTGTTTAGTATGACAGAGCATGTCTGCATCAGCTCTTTTCCATGTGTCTGAGTTGTGACTCTGTTTGTGTTCATCACTGTTCAGTCGATGGGCCCACGGTTCCTGCTGTACCAGAACTGCACTGCCAACTTCATCTGGGAGACCAGGGCAGCCTGCGCCATCAAAACTACCAGGAATGATGTGAGTTCACTCTAATAATATCAGCATATCCTGTGTTTAAAGTATTATTTTCCACTAATAAGGTGGGTTTATTTGTAATTTAATTAACATATTTTTTAAAGATAGAAAGTTGATGCTTTTTTTGGTTTTTCAGAGCTGTGCAGTGGTTGATCCAGACACTGGCTTTGAGTTTAACCTTCAGCTTTTGGCGTCTACAAATGGATACAGGACCACAGCAAATGGCAAGGAATTCCTGGTAAGACATTTGACTGTTAAGAGGTATTTTTAAACTTTATTTTCATCAACAAATTGATAAATACAAGCTTTACACTGGTCACTGAACATAATAATATAGCTGTAAATTTTTTGTTTGTATTTTGTATGTTGCAGTGTTAATTTCATCAACTAAAAATATGATTAAAAATGTTGGAAGACTACTTTTTTCCTTGAGAAAGATTATACTAATACTAGTTTAAAAATAGGTCTTTGGTGGTTTAAAAAAACTTGGTGGTTTTTCATCTAATATTTAAGGAGACTAAAACAAGATTGAAGTGTTAGTAATGGACTCTAAGACATTAAAAATCCATGTTATTTCTCTACTGTAAGAAGAAGGTATGACAGTATTTTCATCATTGTATTTTAAATTGATTAAAGCACTGATAGTGCATCAATGTGAGGTTATAGATTTATTCAAATTTTACAATTTCGCAGATTAAATTAGTTCAAAGGGAATAAACATTTTGACTAAAACTGAACTAAAGTGGTTTTGAGTTTTCATTGACCTAAACTAGACCAAAACTCTGAAGTGTGAAAATGACTAAAATGTGACAAAAACTAAAATCATTTTTATACAAAGACCAAGACATCCAAAATCCAAATAGTATGTTCTGTCTTAAAAATATTCAAATAAAAATCAATAATAGAATAACCTCTCTGTTTTTCTTCTCCCCAGGTGAACATCTGCTCAGACTCGGCAGAATGTGGCCCAGGCATGGCCGGCTGTGAGCTGGAAGAGGGACATCCAATAAGCCCAGTGGGGGTGGAAAAAACCCTCCAGTACTCCACCGACGGTCTGCTCAAGCTCACTTATAAAGGACCCCTGGATACTCCCACAGGTAAGAAAGAGGCAAAAGCCCATGAGTATCAGAGCCTCCATCAAAAATCAGGGACTTCTGATATCTTCGCATCGAAATTTTTTGGTTTACACCTTTTAAAATCTTTACTTCTCCATCAGCGACTCGGGACACCTTTACCATCAATTTTGCGTGTGACCCGACCTCTCATCCTGGCTCTTTAAGACTGGTTCAAGAGGAGTTGAGTACGTTGCCTCATCATGTGGTCCACAACGTCCTGTTTGAATTCTCCACTGCTCTGGCCTGCATCCCTGCTCCAGTCGACTGCCAGATCATTGGTATGCACAATCACTGAGCACAAAAGCATATTTTAACCTGTAATTTCTTATTTTATGATATCTAATTCGAACAGGAAAATTAAGTGAGTTCAAACCTTAAGGGAGGATGATTTCTGTTTATTTTTCTTTACCAGTTATGATGTAAAAAAATACAGATTGACTCAGTCGCCCTTTTAGACATGTTCTTACTTCTCCTATGTGTGTAAATATGCTTTTCTGTTATGTATAGATTCCCACGGCCATGAGTACGACTTGAGTCACCTGATCAGAGATCCAGATGACAGCCCCTGGATCGCCATAGAGACCGATGCAGGCCAGTCACGCAGCTTCTACATCAACGTCTGCAAACCTCTGCCTCCAGTGAGGAACTGTCCAGGTCTGTGTCGTTTCTTTCATTACAATGCATCAATCTGCATGCGTTTAGAGTAGAGATGTTATGGTATTGTTATTATCGCAGTTTCACGGTAACAGATGTGTCTTACCATACCATCATGTTCATGTGATGATTCAAACAATAGGTTAAGATTGATTTTTTTTAGGGGGGAAAAGCAAAGAAAAGTGAGAACTACATTTACCCCTGGCCCTTGTGACCCCTCATCCTTTGCACTCCCACTGCTGTCTTGATTGTAGATGCTATGAGTGGTGAGAGAGAACCGAGTATAAAGTTTTTGGGATTGTGGAGGCTCCAGCGACTTTAGAATCTGACATGTAGAAGCATTATTTGTTTTACGGATGTGAAGAAATGAGAAATAGAACGGGTCACGGACAAACAAAAAACAGTAAACAGACACTGCCAGACTGCAGTGTCACACTTGATCGGGATTATGAGTTACCCTGAATCACCCCGAAAAGATTTGCAAAGCTGTGAGGAGCAGATTCTGTCCAGACAAAAAGACTCTTAAAGAAGCATTCACAATCCAACTTCCTCAAAACAGTGCATTTTTTTACAAGCCAAGTACAATATGCCAAACAAGTATTTATCTCTGCTTCTTTCTGAAAATCTACATTTCCTAAAAAATAATATGGTAGACTGCAGAGGTATGTCTATTTTGATAATGGTTTTTATGATTCTCTAACTTAAAGGCTTTTATCACTGGGCTTTCTCAGAAATGTGCCAGTGGTTAGCTCCCCAAAAGTCACACTGCCTCAAACATTTAGTAACTCCTTCTGCAAACTGTACTTTCTGCTTCGGAGTGACAAAAAAGAATGAATACAACACTTCCAACCAAATTCCTGCCACACATGAGAGTTTGTACATTTCCATACAACATTCCACATATTTGACTAGCGCTAATCTGATAATTAAAGATTACCCTTTTTCTCCCATTTGTGTTTTTAAATTATGTTGTGTGTAATTTGTTTTTCATAAGAATCTTATAGAGTCTAGTGATAGTTCCCTTATTTGAACATTTTTGGTAGGCACCCATAAATAACTTCAGTACAGTCTCCTATCTTAAAAGCATTTTTCTTGACGTCCATCAGTGGGTCCTTTGGGCGCTTGTGCTGTGATTGATGGGGTGAGCTTAAATCTGGGGTACGTTCAGTCCAGCCCACAGGCAGCAGAGGACGGCTCCATCAGCATCGTGTACCAGAACGGAGATCAGTGTGGTCCTACATCACACTACTCCACACGCATCATCTTCCAGTGTGATGACAACCCTGTGAGTATCAGAACATCCACTGTCAAGTCCACCTCTTAAAGCTAACTCTGCTCTATTTTTATTTACTGTAATCATGACTAAAAAACATGCTGTGGTAAAAGGACTTGAAAGACTTAATTCTGACCATGTATTTATTTGGAAAATAACGAATAAAGGAAAAAATGGAGCCATTGACATTGAAATTGGATACATGCTCTGTTGTTTTTGGAGTTGAGAAGCATCAAGCTCAGCCAGGTGAAGTAAGCCAGCAATTCTGTCAGACACAGTCCTGACCCACAGTGAATCAGACCACAGCAGCCGGCAAAAGTGTCCTGGATCTCTGGGAGGAGGCGTATATTTCTGGTTTTCTAAACGTAACATCACTCCGTATAAATAAATATATATATATATATATATATATATATATATATATATATATATATATATATATACAGTGCTTAACAAATTTATTAAATCGCCTGTCATATTTGTCTCAGAGACCATCCAGCATCATGAAGTGCTTTAATCCGGACTCTTTCATTTTCAGTGAGCTCTCCACATTTTACCATTTTGAACAGGAATGAGGAATTTCAAACTGAATTCACCTAAATTTGAGCTGGCTCACTGGGCTTCTCTGCAAAGTCAGAAATTAATCAAGCATAACATTCAACCACTAAAACAGATTTTTCTGTTCAAGAATGCAGGTGAATAACTATAATTTGACATATTAATCAAGAAATATTTACGTGCTTTACTATTTTTTCAGTTTTTTTGTAAATCACTAAATTTGAATAATCATGGATAACAATAATAATTATGTTTTAGCATAAAAAATATCATTTGGTTTAAAGAGCTTCTACAAATTCGTGCATTAACCATTGCAGAAACATAAAAAATGATTTTGGTAATTACCAATGCTGTTTATTTAGGGCAGCTGTGGCATAAACCTTACTTTGGTTAGGGTTAGGGTAATCTATTAAATTTGTTAAGCACTGTATATATAAAAATAATCATTAAAATTCATTTTATCAATATTATTTAATTCACAAGTTTTTATCACCTCCACTTTGAACAACAAAATTATGGTTATTCCACCCTTCAACTCCCCCTGCTGGCCATTAGAAAGAATGTCGGCTGTCCTAGTCTTCAGTTTGATGTGTTTCTACGAAGGATGTAATAACATATGAGGCAATGTTATTCGAAGCAGTCAAGTCTCAAAATACTATCATAGTTATATTGTTCTGCCTTTTTTTTTTTACCATGTTTTTGTCTATTTACAGGGCTCCCCCATGTTTGACCGAAAAGATGGTTGTGAATATGTGTTCATCTGGAGGACTTCAGAAGCCTGCCCTATCAGGAAGACACAAGGTGAAAACATGTGAATAATAAACATTGTATTAGGATTGTGGGTAATATTGTCATAAGATTGCTGTTATTGGATGAATTGGGTTTTAACCTATGCTGATGAAATAATAAGCACTAAAATGCTTTTAAAAAGATTACATATGAAGCTAAAATGAAGTGTTGATAGAGGACGAGTACTGGCTGTCTATATTGTTTAAACACCAAAGAGACAATGTGTTAATCTCTGATCCTCCCAGGTGTTGACTGTAAAGTTCGAGATCCAAGGAGTGGCTACGAGTTCAACCTGAACACTCTGAAGGGCAAAGATTACTCGGTCACAAATGATAAGTACACCTACCACCTGTCAATCTGTGAGGGGCTGCAGAAAGGCGTCTGCACCCACCTAGACACGGGCATCGAAACCGTCTCCTCCTGCCAGGTGAACGGAGACACCCATAAGATTGCAGGTATAGAAATTCATTAAAAAAAAGAGAATTTCTGAAGTAATTCTTGTATTCATGCTTCTTAATGTGTTTTTTACACTCTTGTGTTTGCAGGAGTGGCAAACCAGGTGTTGAGCTATGTGGGCGACCAGCTCATCCTAAACTACACTGGTGGAGAGACCTGTCATAGAATATACAAAAGATCAACAGAGATCTACTTCTCCTGCCACCCTGACCGCAATCCTGTGAGTTTAAAATAAAGTAGAAATTTTAGAAGACTTACGTCTTAACCAATGTTGACCTTTACAGAGACCCCCCCACAAAATGTCATATTTTTCTCTGTATTTTATTTAATTCGATCTCAAAGAAAGTCATCCCAGGTCTTTATCAAAGGTAACTGTTTGTGTGTCATGTTTGCTTTCTTCTTCAGGGAGCACCAGAGTTTATCAGGGAGACTCCTGACTGCACCTACCTGTTCAGCTGGCCCACTGCTCTGGCCTGCGTCCCCGTCAAAACCACCAGCTGCTCCTACAAGTAACTATCCTCCTCCAACTCCTCTTCAGAGAAATCCTCCCTGTTTTTTTCACCTCTTGATTTATGTACTTTTCTGTTTCCTACAATTATTTTACCTGCAAGTTAGCTTGTACTGCTCTATGTGAGAAAATAGGTCCAAACTCGCTAACTAATCAAATATTTGCCCTCAGTGACGGCCAGGGACACTCGTACGACCTCTCCCCACTGGCCCTGGACACTAGGAACTGGGAAGTGGAGCGGTCCACTGAGGACACAGAGAAACAATATTACATCAATGTCTGCAGGTCACTGGTGCAGCAGGGAGGTTGGTGTACACGCTCATGCACTTGACTTTTACTCAGTTTATCAAAATCAGTCTCTACCTCCGGTGTTTAAAAAGAATTCAAGTACAAACTGACCTGGTAAACTAAGTGTGATTAAATAAATGTACCCCTTTAAATCTGTGTTCTCCTCATTCACAGGTTCATGGAATTGTCCCTCCAGCTCAGCATCCTGTATGAAAGTCGGAGATGATTATGTGAATCTTGGGCAGGTGGAGTCTGGTCCTACATTGGACAGAAATATCCTGAAACTGCAGTACAGCAGTGGACAAGCCTGTCCCGACAAAGGCCGCAACAGGACCACCATTATCCGCTTTAAGTGTGACAAAGACAAAGTGGTAAGAGATCCGTATAGAACTGATTCTTACGTTTCAATACAGTGTGGAGAGATCCTCCTTTACTGGGCAAATCCAGGTTTAGGGCTGCTACCTCAAATAAATGCAGGGAAAATGCTGAGTAAAGACTACATGGATTCAACTCCTTGTCCATGCAGTAGAAACCCTTTAAATGTGTAACATTTCACAAAAATATATGCGGCAGTAAAAACATAAAATGAGGAGTCTAAATTCTGTCATCCAATAATGTCCAATACATGCTACTGTCTGTCTTTGATACATTTAATCCATAATAGCTAGGAGAGGTCTATATACTGTAGGAACAGATGTTTATTATTATCTTTGTTCTATCGGTCCATCCAGGACTCCCGGCCGACTCTGATCTCCGTCTCCGAAAACTGTGTCTACAACTTCTTCTGGTTAACAGCTGCTGCCTGCCCACTCAACGCTGTCCAGCATGATGAGTGCAAAGTAACCAACCCCGCTACAGGTCAGAGACTAAAACAATAAAAACACATACTATTATTTGACCTATTTAGTTTACACATAATTGATGTGATTCTTCTTTAAACTTGGTCTCAGAGGTAAAATGAGATGACACTCTAACAAAGGTGTGTGCAAGTGCATATTTAAATGTTGTAAATTCTAGAAAAGGTGGGATTCAAAATTTCCAAATCTCCTCTTTCACAGGTCATTTGTTTGATCTCAACCCCCTGACAAAGGAGGGAGGTTATACAGTTTACGATGATAAGGAACAAGGGAAGTTTTTCCGCATGAACATCTGTGGAAACATGACGAATGGGGGATGCCGACCAGGAACAGGTACACACTTTCAGTTTAGTAGTTAGTATGGGTCTAATGGTTCACAGAGGTCACAGTTGTAAGGCCCAAAAACAGAGGTTTGCACCTTGATTTTCTGGCCACAATTCAGTATGGGTTTGACTCAACAGGAAAAAGCAACAAGAACTCCCAGATGGATATTTTCTATGTTTCTCCATCTATTTTTTTGAACTGGCAGTATTAGTGACTTTTCCAGTTTGTTTCATCTACAGCTGCTAGAAATGACCTCTGACAGTTGGTACAGTCTATAGTGCGTCAAACTACAAGATGATATTGCGTGGTCGCATTCATAGTTACATAAAAGCTGGTTTATGTACACTGCCTATAAAAAGTATTCACCCACTTGGATGTTTGACTCTTTTATTGATTCTATATATCAGTCTTGGTCAATAAAATTTGGCTTTTTGACTCATAAGAATGACAAAAAAACCCTCTCTTAAATGTCAAAGTGAGAAATTTCTACAAAGTTACGTCAATTACATAAAAATAATTTTACAAAAACTCTTTATAAATTAACACAAACTGAAAATGAATTATCCTGGTGAACACATCTATCTCTTGGAGACAGGTTAGACTTTTTAACCTCTGAAGTCCAAAGGTTGCTTGCACACGTCGTAAAAATCCCCACACACGCACATGAAAATCAGTTTGCAGGCATTCAGATCAGTCTTTAACCTGGAAGTGAGAGATTTGTTTTGCTTTTATAAATTGATGCTTCATTAAAATTAACCTTCAACTTGTCAGAGCTGCAGGTGAAAGGACATTTGGTTTTAGGGTTTTTTATGTGAATTTTATGCTAATTTCTTGGCTAATACTCCCTTGTGAAACCATTTTCTCTATGGGAATATGTATGGTAGACAAAAGTAAAATTATTAAAAGAAAGATCAATTTAAAAAATAGGCACCTCCATTTAAGTTCCTGCCAGCAGCTTTTTTTCAGTCGCTTCACTTGACTCAACAGCTTGTCGGTAAAACTGGCAGACATTTTTTCAGATGAAAAAATAAGTATAAAAATGCATCTTACATGCTGGGTTTTATTGTTTTTATTACTTATTTTGTTATTATTGAATTTTCATACAGTACACAAACCACAAGAAAGAACTACAAGAAAAAAAAACAGAACTACAAATACACACGTGGCAAGGGTGGCGGGGTACATGAAGCTTTCAGAAGTCTGTGGTTATTGAGTCAAAATGACTATTTAAGAAAATTCATAGATATTAACAAACATAGCGGATATGGTTCAGTACATCCAGAAGAACCCAAACAATTACTTAGAAAATAATCAAGTTTTCCCATCATTGTGGAGACCTTAAAAACAGCAACTCTCAGCCCTCTCCTGATAATGTCCCAGTGCCCACTAATATGATGCATGTATACACATATATTCATATGATGCTTACAAACTTTTTCCACCTGTAAAACTCTTGTATAAAGCATAAATAGTTTTAAAAAATGTCTCCGTGTACCATTGCAAAACCCTGAAGGTAGAAGGAAAAAATCTTTCACATATATATAAATATGTAGGAGGAAAAACATGTTTCTTACTTCCTCATAGCTGTTATTCCCCAGGAGAAAAGTTTTACAGATTCCCACTGTGTATTTTTCTGTGAACCAAGATATACACCACATAGGGAGGGGGATTTTTAAAGAATTCATTGATATATTCTGGTTACTGGTTACTTTCTCAGCAGTTTGCATAGTTTATGTAACACAAAAATACAGAGCATGTGCCGCCACTAGAAACATAATGAAAGACCTCAGACTGCATTGCTTCTTTAATTATTGACTCCTGTTTCTAGTGGCTGGAGTGTATTTCCCACAGGAAACTGAATGACACTGACTATGCGTGTCCTGAATTATTACTTTCAGTAACTGGTAGATAAGGTAAAGTTTACCTTGTAATCAAAGCTCATGTACAGAAAGGAGTGCTGTTTGTAATAAACTTTGTAGAGCACTGGTTTGAGTAGAAAGACTTCTCAGTTAAAGGCAACAAGTGACCAGAGGTGTGCTTAAAAACTGTCACCGTAGGCCTTGAGCTCAACTGTCGTACAGGTAGCCAGCAGAGATGCAAACTTCACATGGTGTGGTACTGAAAGAGCTCCACTGAGCACATTGGAAATCATTATGAGGGAAGGTAGTTCAGTACGACTTATATTCAGGATTTTAGGCTATTTTCAATTTGATGTTGCTTGATAGAAGTGTATTATTTAGATGAGATGGTCTGTTGTTTTCAAACTATATTTTTAAAATAAAACCAGATTGCAATCTGTAAGGTGTCTTTTAAAAGTGAATGTTAGAGAAAAACTTCTGGTAAATGCTAGTCATACCAACAAGGAGTTGTTTTTATACATAAATGCACAAGTTGTAAGCTGATAAAATGAAAAATGTGAAAATCATTTAAACACAGTACTCCACCTAATAGACAACATTTGTGTATAATCTTTGTAAATGTGTATTTTAGAAAAAGTACAACTTACTACTTCTTTTAAAGTGCATTCTGTGTTTCAGCTGTGTGCATTAGGGACGCCTCTACTGCTGTGAGCGGTGGTCAGGTGAGCAGGAAACTCTCATACAAGGATCACGTTCTGGAGCTGACATACGAAGGAGGAGATCCCTGCCCAGCAAATCCAGCCCTCCACCACAAGACCATCATCAGCTTCATCTGCAGGTAAATGTTTTTCCCTGTGCTGTGTAGGGTTGTTGTCTCTCCACAAGATTTTTACACAAATACATGATAATAAGAAAAATAAAATGATAGTGATGTCTTTTCTACTTTAATACCTCAGCAACAAACACAGAAGTACTAGGCACTGTTTACTTTCAGTGTATATTTCAGATAAACTCGTTCAGACTTAATTGCACAAATACACATGCAATGTTTTCGTACTAAAAGCACGAAATATCAAAAATATGAGCAAGACAATCCTTTTTTTAACTAAGAGAGGCAGCTTTGTTCCCATAAAACTTTTTTTGTAAGTCAGAGATTATTAATATAATGGCCTCCAAAATACAAGTGATAGAGTTTTTTCTATGGAGATCTTCAATAATTGTACAAAAGAGAGAGCATTTTGGTATGAAAACCTTGTCTCTCCATGTAGTATTATTGATTGATAGGACATAAGTTTTTCTGAAGTTTCATTTCTGTTTTAATCTTCTTAACATTAAAATATGTTGTAAATGTATGTTTGTACAGACCTCCTAAAATGGACTTGGGCCCTCAAGAGCCAGTTCATATTGTCTCAAAAGCTGACACCTGCACACACTCCTTCTCTTTCCACACACCGTTGGTGTGTGAGCAGACGGTAAGTGTGCTTATATGTTTATTTGTGCCATGAACCATGTGCAGTGACAGTCAGGATGCAAGAACTTTAGATGTAAGAAATATTTATTACAGATAAGGGTATCTTCAGAAGTCGTCCTATTCAACAGTGATGCTGCTTTTCCTTTAAACTGAGCCTTTAATTACTTCAACTGCTGATGGTGTTAGGCCTTTACCTGAAGCATGATTGTAATAGAGGCATGGTTTGTAAGCTTCATCTGCATATTTTTTAATTTTTTGATAATTTAGTACCAATCATAATTTTGATCCATTCTACCTGGCCGTGAATTTAAACTTAAACACTTAGTGTTTCATGTCAGATTTAAAGCCTTACAGTGCTTATGTGGAAAGAGTTCCACTGGGCATTGAGGGCTTTTTAACATCTAAAGTTTGTTTGCTCTGGTGAGAACCATGGAACAATTTGTCACATTGGTGTGTAGTTACCCCAGCTTTGGTCTGTGTTCACACTGGGACATTTATGAGCGTACCAAAATAAGTTGCATGTCAAGAAAACACTCTTTAATTGGTCCAGATTTCTGTGGGAAAGTTTCTGGCTGTAAACAAGGACTACTTGACTCCTATTTGGCTGTACCTGGTCATTGTTTTCAATATTGTTTGCATTTATTGCTGTAGACAAACGATACAGATGAAAATGATATGCAACTGTGGCTTGAAGACAATATGTTAATGTAAGGGAGTCACTGAAGGCGCAAGAGAGCTGAAGGGAAGGCTCATGTTAGTCCTCCTGAACCATTATTGTCTCAGAAGATCCTTAAGGTGTGCATGGGTCCTTTAACACAAGTTAATCTGGCTGCAGTAGCTAGTTTCATCCATAAAAGCACAGTGCTTCCAGCAATTAGGTCTAATCAAGGTTTGCACTAGAGCCAGAAAAAAAGGCAGACCGAGGCACACCTAAACTTCTACTATTGGTGAAGCTTTCCATTCCCACATTGGTACACTCTATCACAGGAAAGGTAAATACGAGTAGACTTAAATATGTGCTTTTCAAAGTAAAAGCCTGGTGTGTCATTTCTTTAGAGAAATTCCCTTTGTTTGGACAGAATGCCTTTATTTTGAATTCTTTCTAGTTCCACTATACACTGAATCAAGTCACATGTAGGGTTTATTGAGGTAAAACTTTGGAAAAAAAATGACAGGGCTTTGACAGCAGAGAGACACCGCCAACACACAGCACATCCATGCTTGGTATGAAAGCCATGACAGCGAGTGCTGGAGCGGACACGCGCAAGAAAAAGCTGCCAGCCTGAAAGGGCTGTTAAACAGATCATAAATACCATATGTTTAGAAACAGCATACATTTGTTATGTTTATTAACAATTCTGAAAATATGTTCACTTTTTATGTGATGACGTGTCTGCTTTAAAAAGGTTTCTTTGAGTTGCAGTTGCATAATTGTCTTCACTATTGCATTTTTGTATTGTTCTTATGGAAGATTGCATGTTGTCAACCAAATATTAGCCACCTCATTAATAGGCTTGGTGGCCAGTCTGCTCAGAGTTTAAAAATATAAGCTTCTACCTCTGATTTGTGTACCACTTACATGTCTTTTCTTCTTTGAAACTAAAATTTCAGGTGAAGTGTTCGGTCCAGAACGGCTCTGCTCTTATAGATCTGACGCCTTTGATTCATGTCAGTGGGTACTACAGAGCAACAGGTCAGTGAGACAAAGTTTCTCTGCTGAACTCTTTAATTCATCAGATGATTTTATTGCATACAGCATTTGCTGGGAAAATATTGCTTTATGTAC
Source organism: Cheilinus undulatus (assembly GCF_018320785.1). Classification (NCBI taxonomy): domain Eukaryota; kingdom Metazoa; phylum Chordata; class Actinopteri; order Labriformes; family Labridae; genus Cheilinus; species Cheilinus undulatus. The sequence continues at coordinate 41,409,716 of NC_054878.1, read as the reverse complement.
TAAAAAATGGAAATGAATGAACCGTTATCTTGTTTTTGTTTCTGTCATTGATTGTTTCCTTTCAGACGATGCTGTGGACCAAAGCGATGAATCACCAGACTTCTACATCAACATCTGTCAGCCTCTCAGCCCCATCCCTGGAGTCGACTGCCCCCCTGGAGCTGCTGTCTGTATGGATCCTGATAAAGGACCTCCTGTGGTAAGAGACTCATAACACAGATACACAATTTGTATGGCATAAAGTTTAACAGTTTTGAACAATGGGATGCAAATCAGAGCATTGAATTGGATTGACAACATATCAAAGCATTGGGAAGACTTCTTGATTCATCAAATCAACAGCAGCAATATGAAATATGCACTCATCCGCCAGGTTATTTAGTACCCTTTGTTTAATAGTATATTTAAATGTATCCAGTATAGTGATACACGATAAGTATTTTTTTGAACTGATAACGATAACCGATAATTTCCTACTCTTGATGGCCGATAACTGAAATTATTTTTTTCAATTGTTGATTTTAAAAATGAAGTTTATTTGATGTGTTTATGCACATCTGGGGGTAAGAAGAGGTTGACATATAGTGAGCAAGGATATATATAAGTTATTTTAACTGATGTCACTTGTTAATGAATTTAAGTATCTTGACAAATGGTCAAATCTGACATCTCAAGCTACTAAACAAGAATTTAGCTGACTTATGTCAAATCAGACATATAACCAAATGATAATAGGCTGTCATTCTTAACAAATGGAGATGTTTGGGGGTCTGTGTTTTTTTTGTTGCATAAGTCAGACATAAAGAGAGCTGATGTTTTACATAAAGATTAAAGCTATGCACTAACATAAGTCATATCAGATATAGGTCAAATATGTTCAGTCCACCGTGGTCTGTGGCTAAACTTCTGTTCCTAATGTCGATCAGACTGAATGAAACCACGTCAAACAGAGCAGGGAGGGATACGTCTATGAAAGTAGCGGTGGATCAGGAGACTGTCGGAATGATTTTGTCATTATTAGCTTTGCCTTTTGGCTCTGACAAACTTTCTACAGTTTCCAATGCCTGCTGAATCAGCCCTTTGCCAGGTAATAGCAGCTAGTGGCTACTGCCACTTTGTTATTTACGTTGTTAGGATAATGATTTTTAGGGACTTATGAAATCTGTTGTGTTTAAACTCAAGGACTTTTTTCCACTTTTCGGGATCTTTGCAGGGCAAATTTTGCAAGCATTGTAAATACTGGAAAACTCCACCAGATAAAATTAAAATTTTTGAAACCGATTCTTTTTATTACCATGTGCTTTTTGACAAGTGGTTTATTGCTAGAAACTTCTAGTATTCTTCTGTAAATGAGTTAAAGCTGTGAAATACAGTTTTATTCCTGAAATGTTAAAGGAAATAATGTCTTAATAAAGACTGAAACAATATTTTCTGTATCTTTTGTATTGTCAATGCACTAACTTACTTACACACTTTCCTTGTCAAAGTTGTCCTTTCAATAATTTTATTTCTTATGTGCAAACTTTGAATAAATAAATTGTCACAATTGTCAGTGCCTTCATCAATGTTTCTGCCTCTTAAAGGACATTGGACGGGTCACCAGCGGGCCTGAGATTAACGCTGCAAACGGAGGAGTGTCCATCACTTACAAAAGCTCCACCAAGTGTGAGGCTGACCCATCCCAGAACTACACTTCCACCATCATCTTTACCTGCCAGAGAGGCCTCGAGCTGGTCAGTCCAAACTTAAAGTTCTTCAATGCCTAACAGACTTGTGTGAAGGCTTTTAATGTTTCTTAGTGACCTTTTCTTTCTTCACTCAGGGCTCTCCTCAAATGCTGAGGCTGCAGGAGTGTGTGTATTTGTTTGAGTGGGCGACCCCCATCGTCTGTTCAGATGCCACACAAACCAGCGACTGCAAGCTCACGGACTTACAGCTTCAGTTCACCTTTGATCTGTCCGTCCTGTCTGGGGAAGTCCAGGTGAGCCCCATTATGTTACATGTTTCTAAATTGCTCCAGTATCTGGGTGCTACTCCGTACATGTGAATCTTATATTCTTGGTGTTTGAATCTGTAAGAAAGTTAAAAGTGGTATAGAAGCATTTCTTGTATTCGTCCCAGTTTTCCCCTTCTATATTTCTTCACTGCCGTTTAAAAAACACTTCAAATGACTGTCTTTGTTTTAGGTACCAGTGGGCTCCAGCATGTACCACATTAACATCTGTGGCTCGGTGGCAGAGCCAGCCTGTAAGAACAGCACAGTGTGCCGGGTGTCTGGTTCAGGTTCAGACAGGTCTGCTTCTTCATTCGGCATCAGCAAATTAATGACAATGGACTTCAAACATGAGGAACAGGCTGTACAAATGAAGTATGGAGGGGGAGATCAGTGCCCACCAGGTAAATCTACAACGCTGAAAACTCCTCAAAGAGGACTTGATTTTTTTAAGGGGAAAACACCATTCTCTATCCCTGAAAGTTTTTGGTTGGCTGGATTTCATTTATGAGCATTTGACAACATATTTTTCCTAAGCCTGGACCAAAGTGTTGCAATGCAGTGAGACTGTTTTGATACTTTGCAGGGAACAGTAGCAGTTTGAATCAAGCCATCTGACATGGTGCCTGAAGTACAGTTCATTTAGTTTCCAACAGCAGGATTCAGAACCTAAGGCACATCATGTCCTTCAACAGCCAATCGGTGCCTTTAAGTCCGGAGACGAAGTTAGTCAGTCACACCAGTTACAAAATTACAGATAGCTCCAAAGTCTGGATTCTCTTGACGAAAGCAGAGTTGCAACAAGTAACACACTATCACTGCCCTAAAGGGGGTTTGACAAGATCTCAAGATTCTGCAAAGTTAAATCACCATGAGATTTTCTTACTAAATGAACACTGTCTCACAGGATCTTGAGATAACACAGGTACAGAGAAGCAGTAATGATGACGTAGTGCAATTCTAAAATGGAAATTGCAAATATGAACAGTATGTCCCCTGATGTGTCTAAACCCTTGGTGTGGCAGCTTGTGGAGAAACAGCCTTAATGAAAAAAATCTCGTGTTTAATTAGTGCTTGAATATGCATAGCTCTTGCGCAGAGATGGCTCATGTCATGGAATGATGATATTTGTTACACTTGATACTGCTCGACTTTCTCTGCATTCCCACCGTGTCTGTTTGTGCCACACATCTATCAGCTGCTGGCTGCATGTGACTAATCTGACATGTCAGATAGATTGTTTCATAATCTATTGCTTGGATATATTTTACATTTATCTGTGAAAGCTCCCACAGAAAGTGTGTGAGAAGGACAGAACTTGTAAAAAAGTTCTCCGGAGGTGATTGGAGCAACATTCTGTTATAACGGGCCAAACAGAGCGACAAGACAAAATTAGGTTGTACACATGCGCTTCTCTTGAGCTCACAAGCTATCGTTGCTGTAGATTAGAGCTTCTCAGTGAATAAAATTGATGCCACGCAAAATCGAGACATGCAAAATCGAGACATGCAAAATCTTCTCTGCCAAGACAAGCTTTCCGTGTAGCTCTTTGCTCTTGTTTTCAAAAGATATGTGGCCTAGTTCCAACTAAACTGACGCTTTCCTACAGCTACATCTGAGCTAACAGCTACTACGGCAGCAGCCATTGGATACCGGCAAACCCTGCCCTTAATGATCGCAGACCCATGCTGGAACAGACAAAAAAAAGTATTTTCCTTTATGTATGCTTAGTGTTGTTTTGATTGTATATTTCATAAAGAAACAGGTCCAGCTCTTGTAAACCTGAAGCTATACTAAAGCTACATACAAGCTCAAAACTGCACTTGGAGCAATCGACTTTCAGTACAACTACACTTCTCCTGTAGCTACTGCCTTGTTCTCCTCAAATGATGTTGATTGGTCCAATGTTTGGTGGACAGTGTTTGGTCCGGCACAAACGTTGTAGATTTGAGCTTTTCAAGATGGGTCTGCCTGATGACAGACCTGGAGGTTAGCATGTAACATCAATCAGAAACATTACATGAGTAACCTAAAGGCCTGTTGTAAAGGCCTCTGAAACCGGATAGTTGGTCTCGAACAAACACTCTTCATTTGCTGTCTGACACACCGATGATGACCAGAGCAGACACACAAACACATACACCGCTAAATGAAGAGGTGTATGTTATGTGTCTAACACTGTCAAAGCTCAACTTTGCGTCTGACTTCGTTAGGTTTGTGTTTGCTTATATAAAAGTTCTTATTCTGTGACATTTATGTAAACCCTCAGGATTTCAGCCATTAAACTGAGTGGGTCTGTTTGTGTTTTCTAGTGACAGAAAAGGGTGAGGTGTGTGTGTTCCCCTTTATTCACATGAAGAAGTCGTACACAGAGTGCACAAAAGAGGGATTGACCAATGGCAAGAAGTGGTGCTCCACCACTGCCAACTATGACACAGACAAGAAATGGGGATTCTGCCAAGAAGGTGACACACTGCAGATTGCATTTTCCACTTACATTTGAAATACCCAGTTTTTTCACTGCACAAATAAACCTACATGACACAAATCCTTATTTTTCTCTCTTTCAGTCTCTGCTAAGCGACAGTCCTCCATACTGTTTACCTGTGACCAGTCTGCAGGCCACGGCTCCCCTCAGGTGCTGTCAGAGACGGACGGTTGTTCAGCCACATTTCAGTGGAGGACCAGTGCAGTTTGTCCGCCTAGGAAGATGGAGTGTAAACTGGTCAGCCAGCATCAGACCTTCGATCTGAGGAGTCTGTCCTCCCTCACCAAGCCGTGGGTGTTCAGCCATAAAGGAGATACGTAAGTCAGACGAGGAGTTTCCATTCTTGTCCAAGGTTCATTTTTATATTATTCTATCCATGACCTTTTTCTCCTCAGCATCGATACAAAGACAGGGGAGCGCAGGACAATAACAGCGTGGAGATAAATGCAATTGATAAAGGCTATTTTTTTTTTTTTTATTAGTTGAAAAGTATGTGAAGCAATTTACAGGTTTTCATGTAAAACAGAACTTAAACTGAAAACCACTCCTCCTCTTTTGGCCATTTGAGCATTGAAAAGCAGTAAGACTAATTAGAAAAAAAAAAAGACAAATTACAGAAGCTCTGTCACCAATGTGGATGCCATGCTAGATAGCTACCAATATAAAACATGAAGATTACGTCTGCTAAATTGTAAGAGAAATGTTCAGAGCCAAAACACCTGTACATCAGTGTGGTTGTCTGGTCATGTTGGGATTATGGACGGTAACAGATCTTTGCAACTGAATCTAAAATACAAGATAGAAATTTTTCTTTGATTACAGCAGACACAAGAAAAAATGAAATTATATTTCGATAATCAACAAGACTTTTTTAGAACCTTTATTTAGTACGGGTTTAATCTTTCTGACTTTTCTCCTCAGATATAACATCAACCTGTGTCAGGGTATCCACGGTGGATTAACAAGTTGTCCAGGAGGAGCGACAGTTTGCCGACATTCAGCAGCAGCAGGGAAGGTCCAGACACTGGGTCGAGTTTATACGCAGGAAATGAGCTACGCTGGTGAGAAGCACAGCCATAAAAGTTTCATTTTTCTTTATAACCTATGCTTACTTAAGGTCTTGCATTACCTCAAATATTTAAGGTAATAAATTGTATAGTTTTGAGAGGATATGTCTTGCAGTGGGTGCTATGACATAACAGTATTTTTATTGTTGCCGTGTTACACTGTATGTTACATTAGAGTCTGCTAACTGGAAGCTGCCCCTCTGTTGCTTCATGTTTGTACTGCTTACTTGTGATGGACCACAGTCATTCTCTGCCATCAGTTGGGCATTCTGTTGCCCAAATTCCCCACATAGCAGTCCTCATCAGCCCCACCCCTGACCCCCATTACAGACTAGCCCCACCAAGCTTTTCCAAGCTGAGTAGAGACTTGTTGTTCAGCTCCGCCCATCTCTGCAGTTCACCCTTTATACTGAGGAATCCGTTCAATAAAGACTAAACTTTACAAGATGTATTCACCAGTCAGTAAACCACAATGTTCTTTTCAAGTATGAATGTCACATAATGAGGCAGAAAAGCTGTCAGAAATTGCCTTCCTGATTCGGGCTGTGAGCAGCCCTGGAATCCTTTGTAAATAGTGGTTATTGTTTGTAAATATAGTAAACAAGTAAGCAGCAGAGGTGGTTGTGCACTGCACCTGTACTCAAAATCTTTTGTTATTATTTTGATTAAGAGACCCCTGGTAGCAGAATTAACATACCGTGCGTTGGACAATAAATACCAAGCATTACTGACATGGTCCTTTACCTGAATAGTGTTTTACATCAAGTCCTAACTGCACGTGAGCCTCAGATAAGTCGCATCACAGATGTATAGCACTGGATCTGTTAAATATTAAATTCTCTCTCCTATGAATTTTAGTTTTTCCTCACAAAAATATAAGCTCTTCAATGTTAAAGGCAGAGAAACAAGCGTGGTGTTTTGTATTGACGAGCCTTTAACAAATTTAAGCCGAATTGTTTTGTCTCTTTGTTTACACAAATACAAAACATTTCAAACACAGATACGGATATTTTCAATGCAAGCTGAGAGGTGCTGCAGAGCCAGGAGAGTTAAAGAAAAACAAGGAAATTATCTAATCGACACTTTTTGTGTCTTATTATCTACTTGTTTCCCTGTGCCTCTCCCATTTCAACGTGACGGAGATTAATATAGAAACGGGGCGACAGAGAAAAATTGTCACACAGCAATACGCTGCTTCATGCTGCAGAACTTGCCTGCTGTCAGGATACTGCAACATGAATCAGTGAAATTAAGCTGGTTTTGTTGCTGCTGTTCAGCCCAGTTAGGACACGATGTGATACAGTACTGTGCAGAACTTTGAGGCATGTTTGTGTAAAAAAATTAAGGCTGAAGTAGGGAGTTTAACGGCAAGTAAGCCCACCTGAGAGTGCCATCGGGGTGAAAGAATTGACACAATCCAGGTCATTCTCTGGATGTCTTTACATATTACCGGGGGCATTGGTAAATAGATTGTTGTAATAGGATTGCCATGAAACTCCCTCCCTCCCCCCTTCTTCGGTTCCCAGTTGTGGCACATTAGGTTCTGTGATGAATCATTGGTGCCATGCATTCCTTAAACTTCTGCACATGACTGGATGTATCAAATCACAACTTCAATGTTGGCAAAATTAAACAAAAACCAGTGAAATCCAGTGTAATTTGCCAGATTTAATCATAGTTCTTAGTTCGCTCTTGTTTTCTGCTAGATTTGACATTCACAGCTGTGTTAAATCTATGTGGATACTCACAGTCTCAACCTTCTTGTGCAGATGAAAAGATCTTTGTGACTTACTCAGCGGGAGATGAGGTCTGTGGCAACGGCGTGAAGGCCAAGACTGTGATCCGACTCAGCTGTGGCTCCACTGTGGGACACCCTGCACTCATCAGGTAACACATACACTTTCCCCTCAATATAAAGTTTGTACTCTTTGACCCAGGTTTAAAGGACAAACACAGAGATCTTTATTCCAGTCACAGTTTAAGGATAGCTCAATGACTATGAAATCAGGTAAAGCCCTCATGAATTACACAAAAAGCAGCCTAATATTTACTTAAAATGGTTACATCTGTATCATTTATGCCTGTGGTTATGATTTGTTAAATATCAAGCGTGATGCTGCAACAGATCATAACCTGTCTCTACAATGACACTCATTTACTCTTCAGTGCGCCATCCAGTTAATAGCAGAGCAGAGTGTTTGTATTTGAAGTTAAACTTTATCTTCTTTAGGCGTCATTTGAGTGAGGTACATTGCAAAATATTCCTTACTAGACTCATTGTTATCCATCATCACATCAGTCAGATTGTCTTGAGAAATGTTGAACATTAAAGTCCTAAAAAAGAGGCTCATTTGACCTTTATCGGCTTTCTTTTTTTAATTAACCTGTTCCTTTTTATATTCATCAATTCAAACACAGTATCTGCAAAATTTGCTCTGTTTTTAAAGGTGTGTGAACTAAGGAGGCGTCTATTTCCCCATTCGGCTAAACGCTGATTTAAATTGCGTTTAATCAACTAGTCTACAGAAAAGAAAATACTTAAAAAACAGTCAGATTCATCACAGGGTTGTGTGTTAGCAGGTATGATGTGAGCCTAACATACTCTGTACAGCATGGCAAACATTAGTAGCACGATCGGCTTTGATGTGTCACCTCTTTAACTTTGGTTGAGCAGTTACACGTGAGTTTAACCCTCGACAGCCTACTTGCCATTTTATTTCTATTTATTACTTACAAAACTGTCATACCATGCTGTTCCTACGACATGCTAACTGCTAAGCTTCTCATAGTTGCTTCCAGTGTAGTGCCAGGGGAAGCTCAGACAGGAAGGCAGCGGCTATTAACTGAGCTACACCAGCTTCTTGTGGCAGGAAGATCATTACAGTTTAAGAGAGCTCTCTAGACCAGGATTTTAAGCCTGTGTTTGTAAAGTACTATAGGTAATTCGTTTCACTGACTCGTAAATCTCGGGATTTTTTGTTAACGTATTTAACTGTTTAACCGCACGCATCCCTTTTATGAACTATGCTAAAGATAGTATGTCTTGTCATCAACAACCAAAATTGAGGTGTAAAAGCAGAAGCTCACGCATGCCTAGATCAGTACTTCTCTGTGTAGTTTAGTAAGTCAGCCACAGTGTCTTTCATGGACACTCACAAGACCAAAATAGATCGTCACATTTAGTCTAGATCTAATGCATCAGCAATGTCAATAGAAGAGAAAATTAAATTATCATGTTATATTTTTCTTCATTTATTTAACTTAGTGATTTTTCTTATGGATTTCTTTTGTTTTATTTCCTCTTCTTTTTTGATCTATTTTATTTTTGTTCATTTTAATTGTACAATGATCTTGTGTTAAGTATATGATGTTTCAAAGGATTTAAATCACGTTACCTCTCTTTTTCAGTTTTTTTATAACCACACAGTTATGAGCAATTAGTGCATTCTGAATTTTTTTCCAATGCACTATATGTCTTTCTTCTGAAATATTAAATCTGCACTTATGTCACGGTAAATATGTCTGTCAGATATGATTCTTCTAACTTGTCATGTTTCTGTGTATATTAACAGCGTCGATGAGGCTTCCTGTGAGTTTGTTATTGGCTGGGAGACTCGGTCAGCGTGTGCGGTGAAGCAGCGTGAGATAGAGATGAAAAATGGGACGATTCAGGTTCCTGACACAGGAGCCAGACTCAGTCTGGGCAACCTTTATTTCAGGTAACCCAAACACTACATAAAACTTGTCCACCCTTGTCTTTATCTCCCAATGAACTGGCCTTCATTCACATTAAGCTAGCCACATACTAGGCAATGTCAGAATTGTTTGTGAATAACTTTAAATTCGGGACACACCCCACGATCATTGAGAGAAGGCAAATGAGACCTAAAATTGTACTTAAAGTCATTTGGTGTGTGGCCAGCCTCATCTAAGTAATTGCAACTAAATAGATCGTATTTGAAGGTAGGAAATGTCTGTTTTATGTGTTTGGTTTGATACTTATTTTTTACCCTACTTCTCTCAGCCACCATCAGGCATCTGGAGACATCCGCCCCAATGGTGACCGCTACATCTACCACATCCAGCTGTCTGGCATCACCAACAACTCGCTGCCCAGCTGTGTGGGCGCCAACATCTGCCAGGTCAAACTCAACGGACAATACAGACGCAGAATCGGCTCCTCCAGCAGAGCAAAATACTACGTCAAAGGTAGTTCACTTCTGTGACTATTAAAACAAGTACAGACACAAAATGTTTGCCATTTTTATGCAAACTTAAACTTTTTAAAGTGTTTTGTTCTGGCCTTAGCATTTCTTCATGGTTCATTTGTTAAGTCATACAACAAGCTAGCTATTTACTATCTGTTCTTGGCTGACAATTATACTTCTTCCTTTAAGGTTTTAAATGACTTTAAATTATATTTGAAGGTCACTAGAATCTGATGGTTCCAGCTAACATTTTTTAGCATTAATTCAGGATCATAAGCCTTTCTTCTTTTCCACCAGGGGGAAACCTGGATGTGATAGTGCCCTCTGAGTCCCAGTGTGGACGAGAGAAAACAACGACGGTTTCATCCATCATCATGTTCCACTGTAACCCCTTAGTTGGAATCGGCATCCCTGAGTTTATGTTGGAGACTGATGAATGCCAGTATCTGTTTGTGTGGCACACCAATGCTGTGTGTGGTCTCACGTAAGTAAAAGCTCTTTTTTCAAACCATTTTTTTTGTCCAGATTTGAGAGCTTATACAGATTATTCTGTTTTCCTCATTGCCTTGCAGAACCAGTAATCATGAATATGACAACGACAGCAGCGAGGCTCCAGGTGCCTCCAGACGGACACAAGCAATGGGCGTGATATTGACTTTACTTTTGGTGGGCCTCGTGGTTTGTCTGCTCGGGCTTCTGCTGCACAAGAGAGAGAGAAGGTGTGAAGCCTTGATTGAGTTTAAGATGCCAGAAGAATCCCTTGTTAGATTACATTTGTAGGATTTTCGTGAAAACCTGTTGTCTTTTTTCTCATTTGTCTAACAGAGAGCTGGTGATTCAGAAGGTTGCTGGCTGCTGCAGGAGAGGAAACCAGGTCTCATATAAATATTCCAAAGTAAGTTGATCCAATCAGATGATTGTTTTTTAGTTGTCTGATGTTTAGATTTAATTTTTCCTAAGATAAAAGATAATTATTCCAGTTATAGAGGAAGTGTCTTTCCAGAGAGATCACTTTGGAGCCGTTCAGATCATGTTCACATGCAGCTTTACTCACTGCAGAGCTGCTGCATCTGTTGACGCAATATCTCACATGCTACTTCAAAACTCATGTTATTACATAAGGCAAATGATACACCAGTGGGACATGTGTCTCTTAAATTTAAGATATCAATGATTGGCTTGTAGTTAAGTCATGGCCCTGACTGCTTTCACATGTGCTGCCTTTAAAAGAAACAGAAACATTCATAAAACATTCTTGAGACCCTGCTGCAGCAAAAAATGACTAAATAGAACAATTTTATATGCACTTCTAAAGGCTTAGATACCACACACAGTAAATCCTGGAATATAAGTGACACTGGTATGTAAAGCTTTGTTCACAGCAAGACCTTTTTAAAATGTTGCAGGTGACAGCTGCAGCTGTGTGAATTGAGCTGTCTCAGGTTGAATCAGGCTGACTGATGGCATTGCAGATCAGTTTGTCACTTCTCCAGTAGCTGGTTTTATTTAATGAATGGGGGGTAATTTTCAGTCATATCACACTGAGTGATGTTGACCATTAGTTGATTATAATACTGCAAAATCCACCAGATTTTACCATAATTTTAGTGAAGATGGCACAACAGTTATTGGCCTGTAGTTAAAGGTGGTACCAGATAGACAGTTTATTTTATCTTTACTCCAATCAAAAAGGTTTTTATACCTCACTACGTATTTGCTTTTAACCCTGTATTTTTTAACAGAAAAACTTATTTTTACTCCAAAACATCTGTTGGACAGCTTTACATACTGTTTAGATTTATCTCTAATGCTTACAGGTTTTTTTTCTTGTATCTACATATCTCAGGAAGGTTTTTTCAATGCTTGACTCATTTTTAAACAACACTTTTGGGATTCATATTAATTAAAAGATCCAAACACCTCTCCATCTCTCCATCTCTCCTCAGGTCAACATGGATGAAGAAGGAGGCGAAGAGGAGATGGAGTGGCTGATGGAGGAGCTGGAAGCCCCACCTTCATCCTCGTCATCATCCTCCCACAGAGGCAAGAGTAACCACAGCAATGGCCACATCAAGACCAAGCCGGTGAATACAGATGGCCTACGCTCCTTCTCTCTGGATGAGCAGGATGACGACAGCGAGGACGAGGTGCTGAGCGTCCCTGGAGTGAGGGTCGTCAAATCCTCTGTACTGTCCAAACCCTCCACGGTCCATCGCAGCGCCTTCCTCCAGGTGAGTCTCTCCCCTTAATATGAATACAGACACCTGTATAAGGAAGCGGGGGGTTAAAAAACACAGGGAAGCAAGTTAGACCGCGTCACTAAGTCTCACAAAAAAATCACACTAACGGCTAACACCCTAGGCTATTAAGTAGAGGGGGCTTTTTTTTTGTTTTTGTTTTTTTGTTTTTGTTTTTACAGTACGCCACTAACAGCAGTTAAAAAAGGTTGATACCTTTTCGATTACACACCTGCTTTATCGTGAAAGAAAATTAGGAACTTCAGGCAGATCAAAGATTATGGTATTATCTTAAAGGGATATTTCGGGATTTTTGAAGTTGGGTTGTATAAGGTGCTTGGCTATAGTAGTGGTATTAGCCTCCAGTGGTTTCTGTGAAAGTTGCTCCTGTGGTTATTATGAACTTAGAGAGATCCACAGCATAGTGGCTATAGATGGGAACGTTTCATCCGTGTATTTTACAAGTTTTACGTAAAAATGGGCCAAGAAAATATGTTGGATTGCCTATACACTGTGTCGAAAACGTACAAAGCACTTCATTTCACCCCAAAAACCCCTCTGTGTCAGGCACTAATTTAGGATGCAGCTTTTGGTATTTTGTCTCCTTCTGCAGCGCACTGATCCTCTGATCAGCTGTGTGGGTCTGTGGGCTTCTACAAAGACCAATCTAAAACAAAGTTAATATGAGTGATTATAACTGGAGTGATGATGATGTGCTGTTTACTTTGGATACAAGAAGATATTTGTATGAACCAGAGTACACCGAAGAAGAACTTATACAGACTGCAGACTGAAAGAGAGAGCAGAGAAACCTCATTTGAAAGTTTTGAGCAGGAGGGATCCCAAGCATGTGTTTGCATTTTCCACACCTACACCACCAGGTAATTGAGATTGTACCTCATACAACCAAACTTAAAAAAATCCCCAAATACCCCTTTAACCACATATTAACTTGTTATGGATAGAAAAGTGAAATAAGGGAACAGTTAAAATGCAAATGTTTGGTAATACAAGTTTCCCCAGTACCAAGTTTTTTTTTTCTCACTTGGTTCACAGAAACAAAATAGTGCGGTACCACCTGTGGTATTAGCAGCCTGGCTGGTTAGCATAATAGCTTCTGAGACTTTACTGCATTAGCTTTACAATGGTAGAGGGAGCAAGCAGTGAATGTTTGTATCCTTCAAAGAAAAGAGGAGGCATTATGGGCCCTGTAATGGTTAGCGAGGAGAAATTCAAGAAGACGGAGCCGCCATCTGCAAAACCAGATGGAAAAAAGTTGCAGCCAAAGTGTCAAACACCATCCCTTGCTACACGCAAACCTACAAAAACTGAGGGATAATTGATAAGCAGAAAATTAGTAATGAAATATTGAGTTTGTTGGGATTTAAATCTGAACGTGTCACTCCCAATCAGCAGAATCCCAGTTACAGTTTGATGTAAACAAACGGTAGTGAACTTCTCAGTAAGGGCAAATGATAAACATTGTTTAATGAACATGATGAGACGTACTAACATATCATCATCAACATGTTTACTTCAGCCCTACTTTCAATGAAAAAATCAAGGTCTTTTTCAGCCGAAGAAGACCGTTTGATGAAACATGTTCATTATGGCCATTGCCTTTGCTTGACATTAAACGACTTAAAAGGACTTTTTGGTTGTTGTTGTCTTTTGTTTTGTTTTGTTGTGCACCTGAAGAAGCTTGTTATTGGAATGTGCTCCTTTTTTACTTTCTTTGTTGGCCCAAACTTTACAGACATCTTTTAATTTCAGGAGGAGAGTGACGAAGATCTGGTCGGCCTCCTGGAAGAGTCTGACAGAAAAAGGAAGAGCAGCAAACCCCGCCCCTCAGGCCTTAACCACGGTAACACCACGGCAGCAAATAGGAAACGGGACGAGGATGACAGTGATGAGGACCTTCTCAGGGTGTGATGTCACTTCCTCCCCGTTCTTCCTTCTATCCATCCAGTCTGAACTCTTCTCTCTCAGTGAATGTCTCCGTAAAAACAGCAACAACGATGAAATACCGACGACATATTGACCTTTCCTCTCTTTGGGGTTATCTTTTGGTTGGACTGCACCTTTAATCAGCCTATTCAGACTCTATCCAGTCCACTGTCTACAGACTGTCGATGTTCGGTTCTTATTTATTGATAGCTGATTATTTAAATTGTTTCTATTTTTGCAGATTTTCTGTCAGACTTTGCAGCTAGAGTCCCATCAATTACACTTCTAACAGGCCTGCTGGGACTCGACACAATGAGGCACATCAGTGTAAAGATGTTTAATGAATTTGTTTAATGACTTTCTTTTCCTCTTGAGTTTTCAAAAAAAGCTGTGCCATTGCTTTAGCACTTTATTGTAGCATTGATTAACCCAGAATAACACTGTCAACATGCCTCATTGCAGGTAAAGGAAAGAAAAGCAACATTTTGAGTTGATTTTTTTGTTTGTTTATGGCGTTCTTTGGCCTGCTAAGACTGTATTTGGTACCCTTACTGAGATGTAGAGTTTAATTAGCTCGACAGTGAAACAATTTAGAAGATTTTTTAACAGAAAATCACGGCTATTGAAGAGAATAAGGGGAAGCTGGTTTAGCCTGAGGCAGTGACGGTGTTGGCTTGTTTCTAAAGGGAATAAAGACAGCCATTTGTCTTTTCTTGGTATTTACAGTTAATACAAGAGCAGATTTTCTCTTCGTTTCCCCTCGAAAAGAAAGAATATGAAGCCTTCCTGAAGATGAACTCACTTTTTCATCGCTGAATCGTATCCGGTGACAGATTGATTTGTCTTGTTTTGATCAGAGACGTTGTACATATGCGATAATGTTCTATAATATGGACGTTTTGTTTATTGTTTGTCTGTTGTCCTCACCGGTGAATTTGCTCGCACATTATTTGTTTTTATGATTATTTAAATGGTTGTCTGAGCTGATTATCTGTACGAATCTCTGTTTTTTGTGAAAAGAGAGGTTGCCTTAAGTGTGAATGGACGGATGACAAGGACAGAGGCTGAAAGTCAAATGTTAGTTTTTTTCAAGAAACACCCTCCCGCCAAAGCCATATCTCTACATCCACTAATGTCGGGACTTTTTTTCCTGCTTGCACGCTGTCGCACATTAAAGATCTCTGTTTTGATATCTAAACCTGATGCATCAAACATAAGGTTTTAGCTCTCAGTAAAGCCAAGTATTGTAGTGCCGAAATAGGACTATTCTTAGCCAAATGCACGTGATGATGACACGAGGAGTATGTGATGCATTAATGCATCAATAAAACAGGTATTAACTGACGTTCAACATAAATTCTGCTTCATTGTGAAGGTTTGTAGAAATTCTAGGTTGAAATTCTCCTTTAAAAATGCTCATACTTTTTCTCAAATGGATCTGAATCCAATGTTTACGCATTCTGAGTTGTCCCACACAGAATATATTGGTGCCATACACTTAAATGTTCCTTTAATGCAGTGGTTCTCAACTGGTCTGGGCATCAGGACCCACCACCTCCTTATGAGGAGTTGCATCTCAAAATTAAAACAACAAATTAATTACTTAAATGTCTTCAGTGAGTGAATGGCGAAACAAAGATGTTTTAAAAATGTATAATACAGAAAGGCATGTCTGCATACATTTAATTTTTTGCCCTTTTTCTGAGATAGCATGGAAATTATTGTATTTTCTTGAGAAAATAACTTTACTATCTTGGAAAAAACAGCTTTGTTTCCCAAGAAAGGAGATAGATAAGTTGAAATCTTGAGATAACGACTGAAAATTGCTCAAAAACTAAGTAAAATAAAAAGCATGAATATGTATAGACGTATGGCTTGTGTACATTCAAGTTTTGCCTCTTTTTTTTCCCCAGGCACACGTTTATGACCCACTTGAGGTAGCTTTTGGGTCCTGAGCCACCTATTGAGAACCACTGCTTTACTGGGTTCAAGCCAAAGAAGTTGATGCAAAGTTGGAGTTTGTGATATTTCAACTCAATTCAAATGCAAAAATGTGGATTAACAGACTAAAAAGTAGCTGATATTTGACACTAGGGTACATTTATCATAATATTCTCCCAGTTCAAAGACTGTGCCAGTAACTTAAAAAAGAATCTTCAGTCGCTGTGACTGAAATAACATACAATGACCTGATCCGTGTTCTCCAAAAATCATGTCAGAAATTTTGAAAGCAGCAGCTGGCAATTCATTCTAAAATTGCTGAACAAGTTGCTTCTTGTAGGGATGACCTGATGTTATTTTGCTGCCGATATAATGGGCTACAAGTGAGATCAGCCAATCACAGATACTGATGTCAATCATTTTTAGTGTTTTAACATCAGCTGGTTAAGTGGTTGGTCAGTCGACTTAGCTTTGTAGTGCACTAAAACTTCCTACAGGTGGCAGCGTAACAGCTAGTAGATAAGGCCCCATAATAAAAAGGTTGGACACTGCTGGGCTAAACTGTGCCTACGGTACATTAATAATGAAAGGGAATAAGTGACAGAACATTCATAGGTTGCAACTGATGTCTTTGTCTTATATTGCAAAGAAAACCAGTTCCTTGAGTTGTCCCTGTAAAAACTACTGTCATTACCTGAGAGGACCAGCATCCAAGAGACTCCTGTTTTAAAACAAATTTCAACTCCAAACAACTCAATGGTTTTTTTTAATCACCATAACCTTTATTTATTTATTTATGTTCCTAGCAGATAGTCAAAGGGGCAGCATTTCAGTTAACCTTGAGCATTGCTTCTCTTAGTTGCAGACATCAGAGTATTGAAACAGGTGATCAGTTTGGTGATCTAAGACTAGAGGTATTCATTCTTATCTACAAGTCACAATTCTTAAATTAGATTTAGCCAATAATGGAGGGTTCTTGGTTCATCTGGGCGTCACTACTGTTTACTCTCCATTTATCAGTAATTACCTGGATTTATGAGCCACTTAAGGGTGGTGTTCTCAATTTAAAAGAATTATTAATTTTCCACAGATCTGGTAAAATTCACTAAGTGATTGTACTACAACAGGTGAGCACCGTAGATTTCCACTGATAATTATGCACTTAAATATAAAAAGGATAGAAATATTGATCCACATAAGTTCAGTCAAGTCACTGTTGGTTTATGTCAGTATTCCACCCTCCCAAACTAAAGGTGTTAAAAATAATATCATAACTGAAACATAAAGTCGGTCAAAAAGCTCCAGAGTTCAGGGTTTTTCTAAATCTTTTACACAAAATTTACTAAAAAGTTTTTGTAAGATGCCACACAGTGTTATCAAAAACACAGCAAAAGAAAAAAATCAGAAATTGGCATTTTCATCATTAGAATTGTCAGTATTCTTATGGACACGTTTAAGAAAGTTAGTACTAAATAAAATAGGTACATTTTCATGCTTCTGTTTCTTTTCTGTAATGACTTCTAGTTTATGAGATCGCAAACTTCAGTTGAACTTTCAGAGGAAATATTAGAAAAATGTAGTCACATTTTCAGTCTCCAGAGGAGTAAGAAGACTCAGTATGTTGGCCTTCTCTTGCTCTTAACTCTTTTTTGTCATCTGACATGTAAAGTGTTTAATAGTCTCTGTAGAATATCCACATCATAACGCCAATATTAAATAAGGAGTGAAATCATCTTTGGAGAGCATAAAGAATGCCAAGAAGAAGGAGAGCCATCAGAGTCACAATAAATGGACCGGAATAAAACATCAGTAATCCAACTCTGCTGTTAAGATGTCATCAAGTCCGTTAGCACAATGTTGGCAAACTTTTCAAACTTTTTGATATTAAAGATGAAGCTTTGAAGCAGAATAAAAGCAGCAACGTGTTTTGAAAGCCGTAGCAGTGTGACTTACCAGAGAAAAGCAGAGAGTACCGTATCGTACGTGAAGTCCTTCATGCATCGTCACCGTCTATTTAAACGCCAAAGTTCTCGTGTCTATCTGCATGGTACTGTCCCCCTTTTCTTGTGCTATTTTTTCTCCACTCCAGCAGTTTTGGCTCTTTAAATCAGCATCTGAGGTCGAGATAGAGGGTAAAATTCAGAAACAAACTCTGAGAGGATAGCGACTCTGGAAAAGCACAAGAAATCTTCTGTGATGACTCAGTACAATGGGAGATGATTACGTTTTAGTTTGGTGTAAGTTCTGTTGTCTGAGATGTTTTCAGCTCTTTGCCTGTTTTCCTATTTAAAAAGCATTGATGTAAAAAATACTGCATTATCTGAATAAATAAGATCTGCTGTTTATCACTGCTGGGCTGTGATTGAGTATGAATTACACTGTTAAAATGTATGGCTTGTAGGCCCATCATGATGCAGTTATTTTTTACTTGGGTATGATCCTAGTAAAAATTAACAATATGGATACTGGTTACCACAGCAACTAAAATAAAGCTCCAGGCGCCCTATATGTGATCATTTCATCATCATAAATTGCTGGCAACAGTTCAGCATTCATTCCCTAAACATCAATGTTTTTCTGCCTCTCTCAGAAGACTCTGTCATTTCACTGATACCTGTGATGGGCTGTGGGTAATACAAAAGTTATCATGCAAGATATTGATGGAGTATTGGAGCAGTGAAGCAACAGTTTGGCTCAGTCCCATGCCTAACTTTTATCCCTGCCTCTCGATTCAAGGGGCAAGATGACATTTAAATTGAAGGGTAGGGGTAAAGTTCAGCCTTGTAGAGCAGATGGATTGGCCCCATTCCATGTCTGTCATCAGGCAAATCCTTTCAGCAAAGTGCCATTCTGAAAGGATTGTACCAGGTTTGAGAGCAAACCTGACCAATCAGCTTAATTTGAGAAGAAGCTAAGGCAGGGTTCCGTTGCACTTGAAGCCGGTATATACGTACATGGTTGCTGCTGGTGTAGCAATTAGCTTGCATCAGAATCAGACCACATTTCTTTATAAAAACAAGAGGAGGAAAGAACAGCACTGACAGCTTTTAAGAAAAGATGTTTTTGCTCTTCTTTCAACCTGCTTCGGCATGAGTTTGCACTAGTTATAGGTGAGGGTTAAGGTGTATTAGCAACAGTTTTAATCAGATCTGAACAGCATTTCCATAAGAGAGCAAAGAACCGCATAGAAGGCCTTTCTTGACATCGTTTTTGCGCTTCTCACTGCCGGCCTCGGCATGAGTTTTATCCAACAGTAAGCTCCACCAGTCATAAGCTATAACAGCACCTGCCTGCTGAGCTCATGTTACTACCAGAGCTACTACTTCAGTTTTGTCTTGTTGCTCTGATTGGCTCATAATGAACGTGACAGAGCATTCATCCAATCACTCTCTTGAATTTTTATTGAAAGTCCTGCCTTTCCCATTTGCTTTGAATCTAAGTTTTTTCCAGATGGATGTGAAATATATCTATGCAGTGGATTTATGAAACAGTCTACCGGGGTAGGAGAAGTTAGATGGATTAAGCCAAAGAGTCGCTCCTCACTTCACTGTCTAAATAAAAGCTCTAAGTGAATAAAGCTTTGAAAAGAGGAAAAGAATTTGTAAAAATGTTTGCCAATGCAGTGAGAAATTCTACATGTTAAGAGTTTTGAAATTCATCTAATTTCAGGATACTGGAGCACAATTTTCCTGTCCCAAATATTGAACTTCTTAAATGCATTACAGGACATTTTATATCTTAAAATAAGATCTTTA
Source organism: Cheilinus undulatus (assembly GCF_018320785.1). Taxonomy (NCBI): domain Eukaryota; kingdom Metazoa; phylum Chordata; class Actinopteri; order Labriformes; family Labridae; genus Cheilinus; species Cheilinus undulatus. Next base: position 41,390,080 of record NC_054878.1, on the reverse strand, counting down.
TCTGGATCTTTAAAGTGAATGTGGCTTATATTCTTGACTAGAAACATGCTTAGATATGGATTTTGCAGTGAGGTTTTCATGTCTAACAGACTCCCAGACCAGTTTAAAATATTAACTGATTGACGACAGTGCAGGCTGTGTGCACATGTGTCTGAGATGCAGAGAGGTCCATGTTGGTACATTTATTTATTTTAATAAACACCCCGAGCACTGACATGCTCAGTCTGACGTCTGGAACAGTGATTGCAAACGTGTTTTAATGCCTCACTGCACAACATGTAAGGTTAAAGCCTCTCTCTGAGGACCTTTGCTCTGGCTCAATCTGTTAAAAACCCAAAGAGGGCCAAGAGGCATGTCAGTGGTCAGAAGGAGGCTTTAAGAGAATCAAGACTACTTCAGACCCCAACTAGTGATCCACAAGGGCACCTCCGCAGCCATGACCACCTTTGACGACATCCTAGAGGAAGCTGGGAAGTTCGGCCGCTGTCAGAAGCGGATCTTCGCCCTGCTCTGTATGGTGTCCATGCCCTGGGCCGGCGTCTATGTGGGCATCGTCTTCCAGGGTTACACCCCAGATCACTGGTGCCGGGATGCTGCGGTGGTGGAGAGGAGACAGGAGTGTGGCTGGAGCCTGGCTCACACTCGCAGGCTGACAGTTCCTCTGGTCAACAGCTCTGGAGAACTGCAGCAGAGCAGCTGTGAGCAGTACGACGTGGACTGGAACACCACGGGGCTCACCTGTGACACCATCGAAATGAACCATGGCAAAACTCCCACAACCACCTGCAAAAACGGCTGGGAGTACGACTACGAGGGCAGACAGTCGTTTGTTACTGAGGTGAGTAACTAGGAGAGAATGAGATAATCATGACAAAAGAACACAGTTAAATCATTGTGGGAGAGCGAAGCAGCACAGGGAAGGAGATCTAACATTAGACAGCTTTCAGGTACCAACAAAAGTGTTAAAATGATCATACTGATGTGTTCCCTAAGGCTAGAATCCCAGGTTTGTTATTACTGTTTCACACATTTAATTGAAGGATTGCAAGAGTATTCCAAAGTCAGCTCTTGTCATGGATTTTCTCTGGCCATTGCTACTCCACTGCTGCAGAGAATGAACACATGAACTCTATGGACAAAACCAACATTAATCCACCTTCAGCTAAACAGTCAGTAACATTTTCCAACAACTGCAAGAAAAGCAAACATCCCTCTGACAGACAGAAAATTCAAACACAGACGTCTGGTGTTGATGGAGAGAGGAGGATACAGAATCACAAGAACAAAAAAGCACATCAAGTCCTGATTTCTGATCATGAACCCAGTTTGTAGCCACATAAGAGCCACAATCATGAACTAACTGACTTTATTATTGACTTTATTTGTCTTTGTGTCATCCCAGTTTGACCTGGTGTGCTCAGACGGATGGCTGGTGGATATGTACCAGGCCACTCTTAATGTGGGCTTCCTGGTGGGGAGTATCGCCATCGGCTACCTGGCTGACAGGTCTGTCACTGATTGATTTCACTCATATTCATGCTGCACTGTGATTTTCTTCCAGTTTTAAGTTATGTTGATTGAAACAAGTAAGCAGAGTAGAATTAAAGACTAAATATGAGCCTTCAAAAATAGAAAACACTACAAATTTGGGATGGAAAAAAGGAAACAAAGTCCGTCTAGGCACCTATTTCTTCTGCTTTTTCTGTCCTGTCATTGTTTTTAAAAGGTTTTTAACTAGCAGTACAAGTTTAACTTGATACCTGAACATTTCATCTTCAAGTTTTCATTATTTTATTTAATGTTTTCATGACCTACATCTCTTTTCCTCTGTCTCTAGGTTTGGCAGGAAGATGAGCTTCCTGATGTCCAACCTGCTGAATGGGATTGCAGGAATCCTGGTGGCCATAGCTCCAAACTACATTTCTTTACTGGTTTTCCGGACACTGTACGGGTTCGGAGTGAAAGGAGGCTGGGTGGCCGGATACGTGCTGAGTAAGACGGACATGTAACCTCAAAGAAAAGACTCACAGTCTAGTAAAGAAAGTTCATCAAAAGCATCAAAACATCATTTTTCTTCTTTCAGTCACTGAGCTGGTCGGGGTGGAGTACAGACGCACGGTGGGAGTCATTTATCAGATGTTCTTCAGCGTCGGCATTCTCCTCCTTCCTCTGCTCGCCTACTTCATCACTGACTGGCGATGGCTGCAGGTGGTCATCACCATGCCCTACATTGTCTTCCTCTCCTACTACTGGTAAAGAACAGCTCTTATGCTCGTCATATTGGAGAGAATGTGGTATTTCTGTATTTATAGTACCAGTAGCTGTTCAGTTGGGGGTTTAAAATGAACAAAGATGCTATGTGTGCTTTGCTTGTCTATTTTTCTTACATTCCTTGTCTTTTTTTGTTTGCAGGTTCATCCCAGAATCTCCCCGATGGCTCCTCTCTCAGAACAGGAAGTCCAAAGCTGTGGAGATCACTGAGGCCATGGCCAAAGAGAACAAGATGACGCTGTCCAAGAACATCGAGGTATCTGCTGCTTCACAACCTGTTTTTAAACTTTGCTATTGCAGTTATTGCAAGTGATTCCCAGTATTTTTAAATATTTATTAGGGGCGTTAACCAAAGTGTATGTTTGATCCTCCAGACTCTGACTGATGATAACGCAGACTCAGACTCAAACACTGCCTCCTTCATGGATCTGATCAGAACTCCAAAAATGAGGAAACACACCATCATCCTCAGCTTCAACTGGTAGGTTTGATTACTCATCATAAGAAGTGGTCATTTACATTTGAAGACATGTTATACAAGCATCCATGGTGGTATTTCTCCAACACAGATTATAGAGGTGGCCTTTCATTGGCTCGTCTTTGTCTCCTCCAGGTTCACCAGTGCTGTTGTCTATCAGGGTTTGATCATGAGGCTGGGCATTCTGGGAGGAAACGTCTACATCGACTTCCTCATCTCTGGCCTGGTGGAGTTCCCCGCCGCCTTCCTCATCCTCTTCACCATCGAACGTATCGGCCGACGCCTTCCATTCGCCACCGCTAACATCGTAGCCGGGGCCTCGTGCTTCATCACTGCCTTCATTCCTGACAGTAAGACTGGAAGCAAAGTGGAGATAACAGCAGACTTTATTTCATGAACCTGTTTGATTATTTCTCTGTCTGCTGCAGGTATGTTCTGGTTTAAGACGGTGGTGGCCTGCATCGGCCGTCTGGGGATCACCATGGCCTTTGAGATGGTTGTGTTTGTGAACACGGAGCTCTACCCAACATTCGTCAGGTAATTTTATAAACTGTATAAACTTTAATGCACCATGTATGGAAGTGTGTGCCTCAGGCTGGTCTAGTTTCCCATTAGGAACATCATTCTAGTAGCTGGCAGTGTGCACCTAGTTAGTTTGTGAATCTGCCAAGAAGAACCGACTATGAGTACCGCTTGGGTCGACATTTGTTTACTCTCCATGCAGACAACTGAGTCCATCTTGTAGGCTACCACTGATGTTTTTACTATTGTTGTTTGAAAGACAGATTTTCTTCTAGTAAAAAGGTCATGCCTACAATCGCTGGAGCTGGATCCTGATAATAAATAACCCTGCAAACTCAAATTCTTGGACATAACGACAACATGTTATAAAAACATAATAGGCAATACTCTGTTTTAGCCAGCAGAGGGTGCTATCTGCTCCGGCCTCTCTTGGTTTGGCTTGAGTGCATCCTGTTTGAAATGAGGGTGTGAAGTAAGCAGAAAAGGCTAAATGAGTGTGCGAATAATGACAGAAATAGATGACAGGCACTAAAAGCACAACCAACATGATGCAGCACACAAACAGAGCCACAGTGAGAAGCTCCAAGAGCTAAAAACATCAGAATCATCTAAATGCAATCTGGCTCTGGTTAGCTTTGCTCTCATTAGACAGGAATTAAACACCAGCTACAAAAAATAAATAAACTGAAAAAGTATTTAAAAATTAAGATTTAAACATGTACAAGCTCTTGTAGGTATTTTTTTTAGTAAGTATAAGGTCCTTTTGCATTGGTTGTACGGTTGCAAGATGTGCAAAGGGTGAAAGGATGCTGACCTGACACGATCAGAGTCTAAAACATGCAAAGATGTGGGCAGATTTACATGAGATAGATAAGTTAGCTGATTAGTGCAATGTGCAAATGTGCATCTTACCACAGAGAGCCTTCTCACAGCATTTGAGTATGTATAATAGATTAAATTAGTGGCAAGCAGATATATTAGTGCAAATATGAATGTGAAGTGAGGCATTTTACCACAGAGAGCCTCGACCGGGTACAGTAACTGAGCATGGCAGGGCTTCAAATAGGCTCATTTCATTTGTTTTTAATGAGCTCGTAAAAACAACCATTAAAAATCCTTCCTAGTATTAGAGGAGCTGTCTGATATCGTAAAAATCTGCCGTGTGTAAATGTGCATATAATTACGGTAAAATCTTTTAACCCATCTTTGATTGTTCTGTCTCTAGGAACTTTGGTGTGTCAGTTTGTTCGACTCTGTGTGACGTTGGAGGCATCGTAGCCCCGTTCCTGCTCTACAGACTGGCCGTCATCTGGCTAGAGTTGCCCCTCATCATCTTTGGTTTGTTTCAAATAGAAATCTAAATGCAATAAAAGTAGGATTTTATAATAATCTGTTCAAAATCTGCGATATTTTCAAAGATAAAAACATACTGTGTGGTGTTGCTCAGGCTCTTTGGCTTTCCTGGCTGGTGGTTTGGTGCTGCTGCTTCCGGAGACCAGAGGCGTGCCACTGCCTGACACAATCGATGACATCGAGTACCCAGACAAGTGAGTTTCCGGTGCTGAATCATGAAATAATCAGGATTTCCTTTAGGAGAGGCGCCTCTGTCATAACCTGGAGTGTTAAGGAGTATATATTTTAATCTAGACACAATAACATCAACTTGTACTCTTGATTGTGTAAAATGTGCCTGTCTGTGCTGAATTTCTTCATCATGCTGATGATACCATCATATTTTTCTCAAATCCCACAAAAATTCAACTGTACCTCTAACCAAACATATTCTTTTTGCCTACTCTGTTTTTCTCCTTTAACTGGCCGTTATCCTGATAAAATGGAATAAACGATGGATGTTTTCTGTTCCAGGATGAAGGAACAGATGGCCCTGAAGAACCAGCAGCTGGACAACCTGCTCCCACAAACCAACAGCATATCGACCAACAAAGACCCAGCATCAGTTTAATGTGTCTGACAGAAATATTTATTTATTGTTGTCTTATATATACAGATTTGATTTTCTTTGTTCTGACCCTCAATGTTTCCAGAATAAGCTGCTGAGTGATATTGGGTCACTTGTTATAATTTTTTGGTGCAAAAATGAGAGAGAGAGAGCGGTGCTAAACTTGTGTATATTGTTGAAATTATTGTAACAATGTTATTAAATTATTAAAGTGTTTGCTCTATTGAACTTTGACTCTTAGAGTTCCTTTTTAAGGTTATTTCTTTAACATTTTTTCAGGCCTCAGATTATTGCCTGGTCTAAGTCATGGTTGATTTAAAATTAGTGAATAGATTTTTTTAGTTTCCTTTCCTGCATTATAATAAGTGTTATGGCAAACTCTGCCACTATCAAAAGATGATCAAAAAATTCTTAAAATCACAGAATTTTAATTTTAATGGTTGCAAATGTAAACACACATTACATAAATTCTACCACAAGGAGGCTTTAAATCAAAACAATAACAAAAGATCAAAATCAACTCTGAATGGACTGTAGTCAACACAAATGGGGCGAGCTCAAGCGACCGAACACGCAGCTGATGGTAGAGAGCAATGGTGGTCTATCACAAGTAAGCAGCACAAAACATGGAGGTACAGCAACAGGACAGCAGCTTCCTGTAGTTTATGATTCCTTATGTAGCAGTCTTTAAGGTCAATTTTGTTCCAATGGCAAGGTAAACATGTTGCAGAAATGCGTCCTGTTACAGCTATAAATATTAAAATTTCTCTGGCTTTAAAGAAATAAATAAATAAGATATTTGACGTAACGCAAATACTGAAATATACAGTGCATTTGGAAAGTATTTAGCCACTCTTCACCTTTTTTGATTGTTATCATTATATTAATTTGATTGGACATGATTTGGAAAGGCACTCCTCTCTATGGAAGGCCTCACAGCTGACAATGTATATCAGAGTAATAACCAAGTCACAAGGTCAAAGGAACGGCCTGCAGAGCTCAGAGACTGCATTGCTGACAGGGACAGATCTGGGGAAGGCTGCAAAAATATTCTGCCACACTGAAGGTTCCCAGGAGCACAGTAACCTCCATAATTCTCAAATGGAAGAAGTCTGGCACAACCAGGACTCCTCCAAGAGCTGGTCCCCTAGCCAATCAGGGGAGCAATCAGGGAGCAGGGCTTTAGTAAGAGAGGTGACCAAGAACCTGATGGTCACTCCGACTGAGCTCCAGAGATCCTGTGTGGAGATGGGACAAAGTTCCAGAAGGGCAACCAGCACTGCAGCCCTCCAGTGATCTGGGCTTATGGCAAAGTGGCTGGATGGAAGTCTCAGTGCAAAAGACATGGGAGTCCACTTGACTTTCATGTGGACTTTTTTGCAAACTGTGTGCTTAGAATAGTATGAATAGTAGATGCATTAGGCCAGTGGGGTCTATTTACGAGTGCTGTAGTACTCAAGAACAGTCTTGGTCTTGAGACTGGTCTCAAGACCACATTTTGAATATCTCGGTCTTGTCTTGGCCTCGGACTGGCCGGACTCGGGATTTTCCAACAAGACCGGCACTAAGCTGCTATTCTTTGACTTCATTAATGTGGTATTAAGGAGGAGCACTTGCTAAAACAACAAGCTACACCTGCAAAAACTCAGTCCATGTTATTTCTAGTCAGAAATAGCTTTGAACACTTACTTTAGGCCTCATTTGCCTTACAAATCTAGATAAACATCTCATTTTCTTTTTTTTAAATATTCTGGACTAGTCAGTGGCTTTTAGATAAATACAAGGACTTATTTTTTACAAGACGTTACTTGAAAAAATTTGTTGATTTGAGATTTTTGCATGTTGTTCTTTGAAAGAGTTGCGAACACCCTGTCTTTATCTGTCAAATTTATTAAAAAGAAAACTACAAGTAAAGAGAGAATGCTCTTTAGCTGTTCAACCTTGTCATGGTTTTTTAAAATGGATTTTTAAGGTCTTGGTCTTGTCTCAGTCTTGGTCTTGACCCCAAAAGTCTTGGTCTCGGATAGTGTGGTCTTGAGTACAACACTAGTATTTACATCGTCTTTGCACCCTTACATCAGCTGATGCTCACCCTCCTGATGTGTTTGCTCTCCTGCCCTTCCTTTTCCTCGTGATTTACATAAATGTTCTTTCCCAAATATTATCAGGAATTTTTTCAAACTCTCACTCCTTACAGACTCTAAGTCTGTATTCTTTTCTCTTATAATTACATAATTCCAGCAGGAGACAGAGACTTGACCTGATGTTGACCTTATACATTACAAGCTGAAAGGACTGTTTTAGTTCATATCATCAACAAGACCACTGTTAACATGAATCATGGTACACTTAAACTGGTATGAGATGTCCAAAGATATCAAAATTAGTCATACCCATGCATGGCACAAGCGTAGGATGAGGTCTCCATGAATTTTGTGGACTTTGAGAAGGCTAACGTCCGTGTCTCTTAGGGGGTGATGCGGGGGCTTACTGCAAAAGTATGGGTTAGCAGGGCGTTAGTTACTAGCCATTCAACCAAATGAGAGTTGTATTTGCATCCTCTGCACAAAGTCAGACATGTTCCTGGCACATGCTGGCTTCTATCAGGGTTGCTCCTTATCAGTGAGTCTGTTTGTGGTTTTCATGGACAGGATCTCCTGACACAGGAGAGGAGTGTTTCCGGTTTGGCAGCCTCAGAGTTTCATCTCTGCATTTTGTAGATGATGTGTTGGCTTCTTTAACCAGTGACCTAAAGCAGGAAATGGGATGGTTTTTTAGCTGAGTATGAAAGAATCAGGACGAGGATCAGCACTTCCATGTCTAAGGCCATGGTTCTCTGCCGGAAAATGGAGGATTGCTCTCTCCGGGTAGGGAGTGAGTGTCTACCTTAAGTGAAGGAGTTCAGGTATCTTGGGTCTTGTTCATAAGTGAGGGTAGAATGAACTATGAGATTGCAGGCATGGTACTTGACTGTCATGGTGAAGAGACAAAGCTTTCAATTTACCCACTAACCTTGGTTCCACCACTCTCCCATGGCCATGAACTTTGGGATGTGACTGAAAAAAGATCATTGATGCAAGTGGTGGAATGAGATTCATCTGAGGGGTGGCTGAGCTCAGCCTTATGATAGGGTGAGGAGCTCAGACATCCGGACAGAGCTCAGCATAGCTCTACTGCTCCTTCACATTGAAAGGAGTTAGTTGAGTGGCATCTGATCAGGATGTCTCCTGTGACCTCCCTGCAGAGGTCTCCTAGGCATATCCAGCAGAGAGAAGACCTCAAGGTAGACCTATAACTTGCTGGAAGGATAAGCGAAAGAGGATGGACGGATAGACGGTAAGTGGATGGTTGGTGGAAGACAGTTCTTTGGTCTGATGGGACCAAAATGGTGCTTTTTGGCTACCAGACAAGACACTTCGTTTAGTGGACACCAAACACTGCATGTCACCACAAACACACTATCTCCACTGTAAAGCATGGTGGTGGCAGCATCATGCTGTTGGGATGCTTCCCAGCAGTCTGCCCTGGAAGGCTCGTAAAGGTAGAGAGTAAAATGAATGAGGAAAATATGGAAAAATCCTGGAGGAAAATCTCATTCAGTCTGCAAGAGAAGCTTGGGAGAAGATTTATTTTCCAGCAAGACAATGACCTGAAGCACACAGAGAAACACACAGAAATGGTTTAATGACAACAAGGTGAATATTCTGGAGTGGCCGAGTCAAAGCCCAGACCTCAATCCAAAAGAGAATTTGTGGCTAGATTTGAAAAGGGATGTTCACACCCGTTCCCTGTGCAACCTGACAGAGCTTGAGCAAGAATGGAGCAGAACTGCAGTGTCCAGATGTGCAAATCTGATTGAGACCTATCCACACAGACTCAGTGCTGTGACTGCAGCCAAAGGTGACTCACATTTAAGAGGGGCACTGTATACCTAATGATGTGTCCAGTGAATATATGGAGACAGGAACATCACTTTATCTTTTGTCTTTTAGGACAGAAGTCCATGATGAACCTTCTATCCATTCATGCAGTAAATCTCCTACATCAGTTAGAGCTGGAGTTTATGATCTGTAGCCTCACTGTAAAAAGTTACCAGGAGGTGGAGTTTACTCGGTATCATCACTATGCAGCACTGGACACTTTAACTATCAAATATTGAAGATATGTGAAGATCTGTTTATTTATGAAGTAGCTGTCCATAACTCTATCTGATGAAGTTTTACACATTTCACAGAATCGGTTTTGTCTTATTTCTCAGCTGGTCCACTCAGAGCTTACATAACTCTGCTTCCTCTCTGTTAAACTCCAGTTAAACAGTAACATGTTGTCACCTTACATATTTTAAGGAAGCTTTGGTGGACCAGTGCCAGTCAGTGAGGACAAGACTGAGCTCTGTTGTAATTAACACTGAAGCCTTGGGCTTTTTTGGATAAATTTAGCAATGGCGACCTTCGATGACCTCTTGGAAGAGGCCGGGACTTTTGGCCGCTGTCAGCAGCGCACCTTCGCCCTGCTGTGTTTGGTGTGTCTGCCCTGTGCAGGTGTGTACATCCGCCAAGCTTTCAGTTCTGATCACTGTTGTTGGGGCTCTGTGGAGGTGGAGGCTGCTGACTTCAGTGAGGCAGCCATAATGAGCGGTAATTAGGAATTTAAAAAGTTTATAAAAGCAAAGTGCAGACAAGGTGAAAGCAATGCTGAGGGAAATCATCATGTTTATAGATAATCTGATATTTTTAATGCATGCTCACAACCCCCAGACGGTTTATTTCTAACATAATAACTACCAGTGTAAGGCAATTAAACTTTAACAATGGTTTCAATAGAATAGCCAAGATTTGTTATTGATTAATTAGAGATCATATTTGACTATTTTATAATGTGATAGCAGAAACAGCCAGTGTTAAAATATAAGGCCACTGCAAAAGAGCAAAAACCTGCAGTTCCTCAAGTGTCCACTTGAGGCTGTCTGCAAAAATAAAAGAATCCCCATTACGTAGCACATTAAAACAATCATCTTTACAACAGAAATACACACATTTACAGCCTGGTACATGAAAACTTTTTTTGCTATTACCTTAGAAATGTTTGCTAAAGCTTAGGTTGCAAAAGCTAACTAAGCTATAGATAATGGAGCTATGAAGCTAACAAATAGCTATGCAGTTAATGTAGCTACATATATAACATACTTACATAGCTGCTTTGTGAGCTAAGCTCTAGCTATGTTAGCTGTGTAACTACGTTAGTTACATAGCTCTGTAATCTATGGCTTTAGGAATGCAAGTTTGATCAAACAGCTAAAGGTAACTTTGCTACCTAGATGACATACATATGTAGCTTACATAGCTTCCCTGTGAGCTTAGAATTAGCGATAGCTAAATTAAAACAATAAATAAATAATACCAACTGAAAAAAAATCAGCTAAATTATCCCTAGGAACATGAGTTTTAGCAATTGTATCTACCTATGTACCTTATGTAGCCACTTTGTGAGCCTAGCTTTAGCTATGTTAGCTGTATTGCTCTATTATCTATATAGCTAAATTAGCTTCAGGAACCCCACTTTAGCAAAACATACCTTCATAGTTTTATGTAGCCTCTTTGTGAGCTTAGCTTTAGCTATGTTAGCTATGTAGCTTTATTATCTATATAGCTAAATTAGCTTCAGGAACCCCAGTTTAGCAAAACATACCTTCATAGTTTTATGTAGCCTCTTTGTGAGCTTAACCTTAGTTATGTTAGCTGCATAGCTCATAGCTAAATTAACTTTAGACACCTGAGTTCAGCAAAATATACCTGCATAGCTATACGTAGCTGCTTTGGGCACTTAGCTTTAGCTATGTTAGCTACGTAGCTAGGTTATCTATACAGCTTACGCAACTCATGCAGTTTGCAACCAAAATATCACACTTGCTGTGTTGGACAAGCTTTTTTTCCTGTAAGCAGACTGTTTACCTGGCTTCATTAAACATTTCGTAACCAAGTTTTGCAGGTAAGGTTTTTCACTTTTACCATTTGGTGTCCTTATCATTTCCTTAACCCTTACTAAAGGGAGGTTTAATCCAATTTTTCTTTTAAAAGTTTTAGAGTTTTCTGAAAGAGATGACTGTCTTAGATGATCGGTCTGTGAGAGTGGCCATCAGAAATGTATAGTCTGTGCCATGACCCCTGTCAACAAAAATGTACTCTATATAATGGAAAAAATGACTTAAATAAATATACGGATGCATGTCTTTTTTAGTTGCATGAACTTTAGCATACCAAACTTGTTGCATGTAATTTATGTTGATTAATTAGATTAAAAATATCCTGAACAGGTGGCATAGTCATTGTGAAATAATCACTAAGGTCATAGTGATTTGATCCTGAATTAATGTAGCACAACAGGAGATTATGATACATCTACCTTCATTCATGCATTAAATCACCAGCAGCCATTAGATAAGAGCTACTCCAGTATATTGTTAATATCCTCTTTGTAAAGTGATGCAGCAATTTTCGCTCTCTTATTGTCATTCCAGTGCTGCTCTGAACTTTAAATCTTTGGATGATAAAAGATACCGGTCTGTGTGTGTTGTTACACAGCAGCTGTGCATGAAGTTGGGTTGTGTAACCCTTGTACACTTCAAGCATACAGAATTTGTTTTGGCTTGTGCTCAGCAGGTCCATTCACTGATTGCATAATTCTGCTGCCTTTCTCTGTTTAACTCCATCAAACAGTAACGTGTTTTCAGCTCCGTTGCAGCTTTAACTGTCTAGAGGAGGCTTTGTTTGGACTTCAGCTCCACATTGTCTTTGTTATTGAAGAGGAGAGGGAATATAAGTCTGAAGCAAACTAGAACCAGACTTTAACTTTTTTGACACCAAAAACTTGGCTAACTTCAGTGATGGCGACCTTTGATGACCTCCTGGAAGATGCCGGGACTTTTGGCCGCTGTCAGAAGCGGATCTTCGCCATCCTCTGTATTGTGTCGTTCCCTTTTTCAGGTGTGTACCTGGGCATCGTCTATCAAGGCTACACCCCCGATCACTGGTGCCGGGACGCTGCTGTGGTGGAGAGGAGGCAGGAGTGTGGCTGGAGCTTGGCCCACAGTCGCAGGCTGACGGTTCCTCTGGTCAACAGCTCTGGAGAGCTGCAGCAGAGCAGCTGTGAGCAGTACGAGGTGGACTGGAACTCCACAGGGCTCACCTGTAACACACAGGGACTGAACCTGACGGATCTGCCTGTTACCTCATGCAAGGTGAGCTCTGTTTGATCAGTGCTGCATAACAGTTCATGTAAGTATTTTTTTCTATCACTGTACATGGATTTTAAGTGAAAAGTTAGAAGGCATGGTGAGAAAGACGTGTTGGTTAACATACAAACAAATGTCTGAATGGCTAAACATGTTAGCTTAGCTTGGCTCATTCATCTGTTCATGCGCCTTTGTAAGAAACTGTTTCTATTAAATATGCTTGTTCCACACAGGCCAGCTTCTTCACTTATTTTTAGACCTGCAATATTAGTCTTTTTTTTGTTTTGGTTACTCACCAACACATAGTCCAAGTAAATAAATGCTTGAAAACCCCCCAAAATAATCCATTTTCCATGGCTACAGGTAGTGTTTTTCAACTTCTATCATCTACAAAAAGGGGCATTTCTGTGATGGACACTGGTAGGCAACATCCGTCCTCCACGTGCTTCCTAGTATTACTCATACTGTATATGGATATCGGTCACTTAACATATGAAGAAACTAGGCATGAATCATTAATGATGCAAGACCATTGCCCGCGATTTCTGTGCTCGCACTGTATAAATGTAGTCAGAGGGATTGTAGCAAATGTCAGTGAGTTTCCTTTTAAAAGTCTCACACATAGAGGTTAAAGTCAGATCTACTGTCTTGTCATGTGACAAACAGCTGTAAACAGCGAAAGAAGTGCTTTGACCATCTCTCTCATAAACAGCATCGCCAGCAAACACAACTAGTAGCTCAATTACAACAAATATTCTTTGTTAACTGGAGGTCCTCTGGTAGGCCTATTCCCTTTTTTATAAGGAAGGCATATCAAAAAGGCGTTCCTGCTGATGTTAAGGTGATTTAAGATTCTGTCTGACAGTTTACAAAGGAAAAAAATGCTCAAGATTCTGGGATTCTACTCAGTTTTATGCTTTCACAATGTGAGTGCAGTTTGCAACCAAAATATCTAACATGTCAGAAATCCATCCAAGCAGCCCGGGGCAGCTGGTTAGGCTGGGTCGGCCATCGTGCCTCCTTTTATGCTCTGCAAGAACAATGATGCATGATCAGTCTGAAATTTAGTCCAACATCCAAGTGAGTGACTCTGTACCAAGGTTATAATAGTTTGTGATTTTTCATTAGTTTCTATTTTTATTTTGTTTTCACTTTCTGTGTTTGTCTTCAGTTTAGTTTTTACTTTCTGTGTTTGACGGCTGGTTTGTTAGTTTAGCTTTTATTTTGCAAAAATGGCTAATTTTAGTTTAGTTTTTATTAGTTTTGGTGTTAGTTTTAGGTTTTTTTCATATAGATGCTAGGGCTCAGTGAATGTCATACTTTTTAAAAATCATATCCAAATAGGCTATTTTCACTTAACATTTTATTTACTTAAAGATGATGTTTGGATACAACTCCAGACATTAAAGTACCACTGTGGGAAGTCTTAACCAATCAGATCAGGCAATTTTACTCTCCCTAGACTTGTGTGTCAGTGCCAGTCAGTATGGTTGTGTCAAAGACTAAAAATAAAGGATATTTTGTCTACATTTTTATTCTATTTTAGCCAGTTTTGTAAGCGCAATATACAGTTTTAGTTAGTTTTCGGGGTTTTGTTTTGGTATAGCATTTTTTAATTTAGTTTCAAGTAACTAAAATGATTTTTGAATTTTACTTTTGGTTATTTAGTTAGTTTTAATTAACTATAATAACCTTACTTTATACCTGGATCAGCTGAAAATTGCAGAGTGTATGCCCGTCTTAACTGGTGCTATTTGGGTTGGATTAATTTACAGGTTAGACAAGTTTGCAACCTAGGGGCCCCATGCGTGCAAAGGCCCCAGGACAGGCCAGGAAATTAATAATTCTAATGAAGATCTAAAAGCTAAAAGCTGTTATCAGCTTGCAGATGAAGATTAAATGGCTTTTCCCCATAGTATTGCTGTTTAGACAAAAAGCTGTTATGATAAATAAGAAGTTTGCTAGTGTGTGCTGCCATGTAATAAACCTAGCATGGTTTAATGCACGAAGTTACCTTTTCTTTGTGGAGGATGATGAGTAATGTGTTAAAAATATAGCCAAGAGCCTTTGACCACCATAATCCTCTGCTGGATATACCCTCATGTTTACATACATTAAACATTCCTTCTGCTAATTAACAGTACATTTCCTTAAAAATGCAAATACATTTCATTAAAGCTGCAGGACTGTGCAACATCAATGGCTTTTTTATTACCATCAGAGTTTAGGATTTGCAATAAAACATGTATTTATCTGACTTTTACTACAATCTTTTAGTGATCCATTGAATCTTCTGTGTGTATTTGTTTGTTGTATTCATGCACTGTCGACTCAAGTGAACTTAAAATTACATAATGATGTTTCTGTGGCCGTGCAGCTGGAAAAACAGCCCCTCTTTGACCCTCTGAGATGTAAAAAAGAGAAGTTCTGGCAGTGGTGTTCTTAGATTCTCAGGAGGTCAAAGACATGAATCAAAGAAGGAGGATTTAGTTTACGAAGTCATGACGTCTTCCTTGTCAATGAGTCATTTTCTAAAGGGAGCTCTCTTTCTGATTTAAAGTGCTCCTTTAAAGGTCTGATGAGAACATACTCGTCCTTGTATCAGCTCTATGAACTGTTGTTTTTCCCTTGTCTTTCAGGATGGCTGGGAGTATCAGTATGAAGGCAGGAAGTCCTTCGTCACAGAGGTGAAATAAAATGTAAACTTTAGAATAAGACTGATTTTTGCTATTGATTCTACACCAAAAAAGACAGAAACAGAATTGTTAGTTATCTCTGCTTGGCTATGGTGCTTGAAGGGAATAAAAGGAAACTCCCTCAACCCTTAAAATGAATGATATGTAGAACAGTATCCTAAGTAAAACAGAATGATCTCACATTTTACATAAATACTGTCTATAAACATGTACCTCAACATTTGCCCTTTTGTCCCAGTTTAACCTGGTGTGCTCAGATGGCTGGTTGGTGGACATGTTCCAGTCCACTCTCAATCTGGGCTTCCTCGTTGGCAGCTTTGCTTTTGGCTACTTTGCCGACAGGTGAGCCATTAGATTATTTTACTACCACTTACCAGGCTTCCAAATGGGCTTGAATTGTATTTAAGTATTAGCATTTTTCCTCTTACACATCAGCCTTAACTCCACTGATGCTTTTATTGGTTCAAGGATTTCCATTATTTTGACATGAAAATACATGTGTAAATCTACTGTTCTAAAACATGCTCTGTCTTTTCTTTTCTTTTCTAAAGGTTCGGCAGGAAGATCAGCTTCCTCATGTCCAACATACTGAATTTTGTAGCAGGGATTGCTCTGGCTTTGGCTCCAAACTACATCTCCATCCTCGTGATCAGAGCCATCTTTGGCTTTGGGGTCAAAGGAGGCTGGATGGCTTCATACGTGCTGCGTAAATATCACTTTTTATGTCCTCTGAATTGATTTCCCTCACAAACATTGAGATAGACACTGCTTTTTTTTCTAACCAAAAAAACAAAATGCACTGTATTTTTAGCCAAATACAGTACTCTGAAAAATATTTGCCACCTTCCTGATTTTTTTTCTTTCTTTCTTTTTTTTTTTTTTTTGCATATTTGTCCCACTGATATGTTTTAGATCATCAAATTTAATGTTAGACAAAGATAACCCAAGTAAAAACAAAATGTAGATTTTAAATGATGCTTTTATTTATTAAGGGAAAAAGCCATCCAAACCCACCTGGCTCTAGAATGCAGAGGAATTGCCCCCTTTGTTCAAGAAATCCCTTAAATAGAACCTGTGGGACAAAGTGAAGTGGGCTAACAGATCTCAAAAAGAAACACATCATGCTGCCATCTTAAGAATTTCAAGAACGCAAGAGAAACAGAGTCATTGACATCTATCAGTCTGGAAAGGATTACAAAGGCATTTCTCAGGCTTTGGGGCTCCAGATAATCATGGTGAGAGCCATTATGCACAAAGGGGGAAAACCAGGAACAGTGGGGAACCTTCTCAGGAGTGGCTGGCCTAAATAACAAAATTACTCCAAGAGTGTGTTGACAACTCATCCAGGAGGTCACAAAAGAACCCAGAACAACATGTCAAGACCTGCAGGCCTCACTTGACTCAGTTAAGGTCAGAGTTCATAACTCAGCAATAAGAAAGACGCTGAGCAAATATGGCATCATGGGAGAGTTCCAAGGCCAAACACACTGCTGACCAGAAAGAACATAAAGGCTCGTCTCACATTTGACAAAAACATCTTGATGATCCCCTAGACTTTTGGGAACATATTCCGTGGACTGACGAGACAAAAGTTGAACTTTTTGGAAAGTGTGCGTCCCATTGCATGTGGCGTTAAACTAACACAGCATTTCATCCAAAAAACATCATACCAATGGTCAAACATGCCAGTGGTAGTGTGATGATCTGGGGCTCCTTTGCTGCTTCAGGACCTGGACCACTTGCCTTAAATGGTGGAACCATGAATTCTGCTCTGTACCAGAAAATCCAGAAGGAGAAGGATCCAAAACACACCAGCAAGTCCACCTTTGAATGGCTTAAAAAATGGTCTTGGAGTGGCCTAGTCAAAGTCTGGCTGTAAATCTGTTTGAGATGCTATGATACAGGCTGCTCTTGTTCAAAACCCCTACAATGTGGCTGAATTAAAACAATACTGCATAAAAGAGTGGACAAAGTCTTGCTTGCACTTGTTGCCGGCAAGAGTGGCCAAACTAGCCATTGGATTATGGGAAAATCATCACTAAAAACTGCATTTTGTATTAACCTAGGTTATCTTTGCCTGCTATTTAAATCTGTTTGATGATCTGAAATGACAGGTGAAATACTTTTTCATGCTACTGAATTTTAAAGGCTTAAATGACTACAGATTTTAAGATTTTTCTTCTACAAAGCAAACAGCACATTAATAAAACAACAAACATGATTGTTTTCGGTAGAAGGCGACCTTAACACTTAATTATATTATTTTTCACCAGAGGTAACTGTTGAAGACAACTACTTCCATTGAAGGGGCACTCTGAGAGGGACCTTTCAGAGAGCATTTTGTTGTGTTTTTCCTAAATATGAAGATGTTATGACATATATCCACTGTCCTGTCTGTTTCCTGTCTTTAGTTACAGAGATCGTTGGAGTTGAGTATAGACGGACAGTGGGCATTTTATTTCAGATGTTCTTCAGTGTCGGTAACCTCATCCTCCCTCTGCTCGCCTACTTCGTCACTGACTGGCGATGGCTGCAAGTTGTCATCTCTGCACCCTACGTCTTCTTCCTGTCCTACTACTGGTGAGAAATATTTGTGACAGAACAGAACAGGAATCCTCTTTTGTATATTGATTCTGTGTTTAATATCTAAAATTATGAAGAGGGAGCATATTCTTTGATATTTGGTTTAAATTTTATGTTTTCTTCACTTTGAAATCTTACAAAGAAAAACCCCTTATCATTTGTTTGTGTATATCTAGATCACATCCATTAATTTTACTTTAAGCTTCACTGCTAAGAGTGATTGCTTTCATTTTGTCCTTCCATCAGTTCCTTGTAAAAAAAAAAAAAAAAAAAAAAAAAAATGTGTATATATATATATATATATATATATATATACACACACATATATGTATATGTATAAAGTTTGCAACCCCAATTCCAAAAAGTTGGGGCACTGCATAAAACATAAATGAAAATAGAATGCAATAATTTGCAAATCTCATAGACCCAGATTTTATTTAACAATAGAGCATAAACAACTTATCAGATGTTGAAAATGAGACATTTTACCATTTCATGAAAAATAGTCACTTATTTTGAATTTCATGGCAGCAACACATATCAAAAAAGTATGGACAGGTCAACAAAGGCTGGAAAAATAAGTAGTGCAAATGAAAAACAGCTGGAGGAGCATTTTGCAACAAACTAGGTCAGCTGACAGCAGGTCAGTAACATGACCGGGTACAAAAGGAGCATTTTGGAGAGGCAGAGTCACTTATGAGTAAAGATGAGCAGAGGTTCACCAATCTGCACAAAACTGTGTCAAAAAGGTGTAGAACAATTTTAGAAAAATGTTCCACGACATGAGATTGTGAAGCCTTTGGATATTCCACCACCAAAAGATCCAGAGAGTTTGGAGAAATCTCTGTGAATGAGAGACGAGACAGTCAATATTGGATGCTTAGGATATTCCAGAAACAGGTATGATTCTGTACTGGAAATCAGTGCAGGGCCTCAGGAACACTGTCAAAAATCACTGTCTGTCAGTACAGTTCACTGTCCCATCCACAATGCAAGTCAAACCTGTATCGTGCAAAGAAGAAACTATTTGTGAACAGGATCCAGAAACGCTCCTCTGGGCCAAAGCTCATCTAAAATGGACTGAGGCAAAAAGGAAAACTGTTCTGTGGCCAGATGAATCAAAATTTGAAATTCTTTTTGGAAACCATGGGCACTGTGTAGTGTGGACTGAAGAGGAGAAAGACTATCCAGCTTGTTATCAGCACACAGTTCAAAAGCATGCATCTCTGATGGTATGGAGTCACATTAGTGCCTACGGCGTGGGCAGCTTACACATCTGGAAAGGAACTATCAATGCTGAAAAGTAGAGAAAGATAGAGCAACATATGCTCCCATCAAGACAATGTCTCTATCAGGAAAGGCCCTGCATATTTCAGCAAGACAGACCACATACCACATTCATCACAACAGCATGGCTTCACCGTAGAAGATTCCAGGTGTTGAACTGACCTGCCTGCAGTCCAGACCTTTCACCAACAGAAAACATTTGGAGCATCATACAGAGAAAAATCTGGCAAAGTAGATCCAGGACTGTTGAGCTGGAAGAATCGTACACCAGACAAGAATGTGACAACATTCCTCTCCTTAAACTCCAGTAATTGGTCTCCTCACTCCCCAGCTGTTTACAGACTGTTGTTAAAAGAAGAGGGATGCCACACAATGGTTAACAGAGCCATGTTGTCATGATCCAGGTTTTGATTTATTATGTTTCTGAGTTTTCATATGGTTATCTTTGTGAATTCTTGTTTTCTAGTTTGATCTTGTTTTAGGTTTGGAGTTTATTAGGAGTTTTCTTTAGCCCTCGTGTTTCTTGTGTAGTATTTTCCTGTTTCTAGTATTTAGTTACTCCCTGTGTTTTATGTTTAGTTACTCCTTGTATTTTATGTCTAGTTATTCCCTGTGTTTCATGTTTGGTTAATTCCTATGTCTCATGTTTAGTTTTACTCCCTGTGTTTGAGTTCACTCCTTGGTTCTTTGTATCCTCCTGTGTTTTCAGTGTTTCTGTAGTTTTGCTTCTTGTGTTCAGTTTTCAGTCCTTGTGTGCTTCTTGTGTTAGGTCCCATGTTTCCTGTTTTATTTTGTAGTTGCCTTCCCTTGTGTGTTATTCCAGTTTTGCTTCCTGCCTGAGTTTCCCTCCACTTTGATTATCCTTCACCAGTTTCACCTGTGTCTGATTGTCCACACCTGTCTGCCATTGTTAATCACTCCCTGTGTATATAAGCTCTGTGTCTCCCTGAGTCTGTGTCGGTTTATTGCAAATGTCTTCCTTGTGTCAGCTCCTCGTGCTTCCTCGTGCTCCTTTGGATTTTGTTTTGTTTCTTTGATTTTGATTCCGGTGTTTAAGTTGTAAGTAGTTCGTTTGTTTGTTTGTTAATTAAATCCTTTTGTTTTATCTGCATTTGGGTCCTCCCTTTTGAGTTTTTTTTCCCGTAACCCCGTGACAGAATAAACCGACCTACAATGGACCCAGCGGATATTTTTGATAAGGACTGTTCTCCTTGGGCTGGATCAAGGCTGGCTATTTTTTGTGGACGCCGTGGAGGTCGCAGAAAGATGCCTAACCGCCATGAACCAGAACAAGTGACTTTGTTTCAATTTTTTGTCAACCGTGTAAGAGAATCCCAGCTCAAGCCTCAGCAGTCTGCCTCCCAGCTCAAGCCTCAGCAGTCTGCCTCCCAGCTCAAGCCTCAGCAGTCTGCCTTCCAGATCAAGCCTCAGCCACGAGTTTCCAGTGCCCCAGAGATTCCAGCTTCCAGTGCCCCAGAGATTCCAGCTTCCAGTGCCCCAGAGATTCCAGCTTCCAGTGCCCCAGAGATTCCAGCTTCCAGGGCCCCAGAGAGTCCAGCCTCCAGTGCCCCAGAGCCTCAGCCACGTGTCTCCAGAGCCGCAGAGCCTCAGCCACGTGTCTCCAGAGCCGCAGAGCCTCAGCCACGTGTCTCCAGAGCCGCAGAGCCTCAGCCACGTGTCTCCAGAGCCACAGAGCGCCGTCTGCCACCAGTCCCGGCAGAGCGCCGTCTGCCACCAGTCCCGGCAGAGCGCCGTCTGCCACCAGTCCCGGCAGAGCGCCGTCTGCCACCAGTCCCGGCAGAGCGCCGTCTGCCTGGTTTACAAGAGACCCCACTGGAGGCTATTCTGCCTCCACCTCCTGGCTCTGCATCACCTGAGGCTACCCGGACCCCAGCTCTTGGTTCCCCATCGCCAGAGGCCATCAGGACCCCCGATCCTGATTCTTCGCTGGAGGCCGTCCAGACCCCCGATCCTGATTCTTCGCTGGAGGCCGTCCAGACCCCAGATCCTGATTCTTCGCTGGAGGCCGTCCAGACCCCAGATCCTGATTCTTCGCTGGAGGCCGTCCAGACCCCAGATCCTGACTACCTGCCAGAGGCCGTCCAGCTCCCAGATCCTGACTCTTCGCCGGATGCCATCCAGACCAAAGCTCCTGGTTCCTCGTCTGCGGCCGTCCAGACCAAAGCTCCTGGTTCCTCGTCTGAGGCCGTCCAGACCAAAGCTCCTGGTTCCTCGTCTGCGGCCGTCCAGACCAAAGCTCCTGGTTCCTCGTCTGTGGCCGTCCAGACCCAAACTCCTGGTTCCTCATCAGTGGCCGTCCAGACCCAAGCTCCTAATTCCTCATCAGTGGCCGTCCAGACCTCTGTTCCTGGCTCCCTGTCAGAGGTCCTGAGGGAGACCTCTGTTCCTGGCTCCCTGTCGGAGGTCCTGACAGAGCCCTCGGCTCCTGGCTCCCCGTCGGTGGTTCTGACCCCCAGCTGTGTTCCTGGGCTGCCCCCTGGCCTCCCTTTATGAGTTTTTTCCTGAAACTCCTGACACATGTACCTATTTTTTTGAGATGTGTTGCTGACATCAAATTCAAAGTGAGGTAAAATTTTTCATGAAATAGTTAAATGTCTCAGTTTCAACATCTGATATGTTGTTTATTTTGTATTGTGAATAAAATATGGGTTCATGAGATTTAACAACCTTTGCTCTCTGTTTTTATTTGCATTTTACATAGCATCCCAACTTTTTTGGAATGGGGTTGTAAATGTTGATAGTGCACTCTCTGCAAATAAGAGACTTTTTGATATGTGTTTATATGGAATCCAGTCATTGTCTAACCTATTTCCTGGTCAAATTTTTAGTGAAATCGTAAACAGCTGCAGAAATACTTGTCTCTTAAACTTGTGTTTGTAATCTTTCTTTTGCTGCAGGTTTATTCCAGAGTCTCCACGGTGGCTCATTTCACAGAAAAATACCTCAAAAGCTTTGGAAATCACTGAAGCTATTGCAAAGGAGAACAAGATGAAACTCTCCAAGAACTTTGAGGTTCATTAGTTCAACTCTCAAAGAGAAATAAGAAATTTCTCAGATTTATAAATAAATTTACTATATTGAATCATTTATATTTAGATAATTTCTTGTTTCAGACGTTGACTGAAGATGAGGATGACTCCCCGACTGCCTCTTTGCTGGACTTGGTCAGAACTCCCAACATGAGAAAGCACACTTTCATCCTCATGTTCAACTGGTGAGCCTCATTTAAACCCCGAGACCTGTGGTCCAAACCAGCCCTTAAATGTTCAGAGATACTGAGTCTTGTTTCCATCCCTGCAGGTTCACCAGTGCTGTGGTCTATCAGGGTTTAATCATGCGAGTGGGGATTGCAGGAGGAAACATCTACATCGACTTCCTCATCTCTGGCCTGGTGGAGTTCCCCGCTGCCTTCCTCATCCTTTTCACCATTGAGCGGATCGGCCGACGCCTCCCGTTTGCCACTGCTAACATCGTAGCCGGAGCCTCCTGCCTCATCACCGCCTTCATCCCTGACAGTGAGAAGCACTCTTATCTTATGAGCAGGCCTGCCCTCTCGCTTTTCAAAGCATTTCATAAACAAACATCTTATTCACAATAGAACAGAAACAACACATCAGATCTGAGACAATTACCATTTAATGAAAAACATTAGCTCACTCTAAATTTGATGGCAGCATCACATCTCAAAAAAGTAGGGACAGGTCCATGTTTACCATTGTGTAGCGTCACCTCTTCTTTCAACAACAGTCTGTAAACATCTAGGAGGTGAGGAGACCAGTTGCTGGAGTTCTGGGAGAGGAATGTTGTCCCATTCTTAGCTAGTGTTTTATAGCTGCTCAACAGTCCTGGGTCTTCTTTGCTGGATTTTTTGTTTAATGATGCTCCAAATGTTTCCTATTCTTTCAGCATCGTTTTGCTGAAATAGTCGTGGACTTCCCTGGAAGAGACGTTGCTTGGATGGGAGCTTATGTTGCTCTAAAACCTTTATCTATTTTCAGCAGTGATAGTGTTGTTTCAGATGTTTAAGCTGCCCATGCTATAGGCACTAATGCAACCCTATACCATCAGAGATGCAGGCTTTTGACCTGATAACAAGATGGATGGTCCCTCTCTTCTTTAGTTCCCTGGAAATTGCACTGATGGTTTCTACATAGAATTCCAAATTCTGATTTATTTGACCATAGAATAGATTTCCATGTTGCCTCAGTCCATTTTACATGAGCTCTGGCCCAGAGAAGACGACAGTACTTCTGGATCATGGTCATTTTTGGCTTTTTCTTTGCATGACACAGCTCTAACTTGGATTTTTGGTTGGTTTAGCAAACTGTGTTGACAGACAGTGATTGACAGTGTTTTTGAGGCCGATGCAGCAATTTTAAGTACAGAATCACGCCTGTTTTTAATGCAGAATCACCTGAAAGCCCAAAGATCACCGTCAGCCGATACTGACCTTCAGCTTTGTCCTTTATTCACTAAGATTTCCACAGGTTCTCTGAATCTTTTGCTTATATTTTGGACTGTACATGTTGGGATATTCCTTGCAGTTTTATGCTGTGAAAAAAATTCTTTAACCGTTCCACAATTTTTAGACACAGGTTTTCTGCAGATTGGTTAAACTCTGCCCATCTTTACTTCAGAGATTCTGCTTCTCTAGAAAGCTCCATTTGTACCCAGTCATGTTACTGACAGTTCTGTAAATACACCCTTGTATCCATCCTTGCAGGTATGTACTGGTTTAAGACGGTGGTGGCCTGCATTGGTCGGCTGGGGATCACCATGGCCTTTGAGATGGTCGTGTTTGTGAACACTGAACTCTACCCAACATTTGTCAGGTATAAGATCAGTTCTTTATCCACAGCCATGATTCCATTGCTTGAATTCTAAAGAGAAACTGAATGATTTTGTCATCTTCTTCAAAGGAACTTGGGAGTGTCAGTTTGCTCAACACTCTGTGATGTCGGAGGCATCGTAGCTCCGTTCCTGCTCTACAGGCTGGCTGTGATCTGGCTGGAGCTGCCACTGATCATCTTTGGTGGGTCTCTGACATGTTATTAATAGGAAGCCTTGATAGTGTTTGCACTAGTTAAAGTGTAAGGATTATGCTTTATGCTAAAATAATGGAGTGTTTAGAACCTTATAAGAAGTATCTGAAAACTTAACATTAATTTCCTGCCATTATTCCTGGCAGTCTTTCTGGTACAAAGAGTGCTGGGAAGTGGGGTGGCTCCATCATTGACTTGTTCCCAGCTGATTTTGGGGTGAGGCAGGGGTGCATCTTGGCCCTTACACTCTTCAGTACCTGTATGAACTGGATAAAGGGGCAGGTGTCATTTGGTGATATCCAACTGGACTTTGCTGATGATGCTGTGATCCTTGCAGAGACTGTAGATGGCCTTGTGGGGGCTCTTAACTTGCTGAGTGAGGAGGCTAAAGCACTGGGAGTGCTGCAACCACAGACCTGGACTTGCACACGGGATGATGGGTTTGCTGAGCAAGACAGTGTGGCGTTCCTAGTATCTGAGCATGTGGATGAAAGTCAGAGTCTTTGAGTCCTTGGTTCTCTCGGTCTTGCTTGTGAGGCCTGCCAGAGTCGCCAGCTGGACTCCTTTATGACAACTTCTCTTTAGTACATCCTTGGGTATCGTTGGCAAGACCGTGTGTCTAATGTTGAAGTGCTCAGGAGGGCAAAAAAGGGAAGGGTCAGCTTCTTGACTAAGAATGTCAACTGCACTTTTACATGCACCTGGTGCTCTTTCCCAGGCGCGATCCAGCTCACCTCATAGTGGGTGGCCAGGACCCAGTGGGCTGGTCCAGACCTTGGGGCCGACTGTGTGTGTGTGTGTGAGGCCAGAGCAGTACCGAAGACTGACGGGGGCGAAATGCTGAACCAGCACATAATCCCATACCTGACCTGAGGAGTTAACACAGACAGTCTAGACTTGCAAGCAGAGATTTAGCCCATTCTCTACCCCACTGATGGAGTCACAAACTATAACAACAAGCTTGTTTTTATACCTGTTGGCACCACATTTAGTGTTCTCTGCAAGATATTTGATCTCATTTTTTCTTTCTAGTGCTACAGATGTGCATTGGTTTGTTTTCTAAGGTTTTCCAAAGCTAACATTCATCTGTCAGTTTCATTTTATCCAGTTGTTTCTTGACTTATTTATATTGTTATCTACTTGTGATCTTGAAAACACTATTGAGATTTGCATTTATAAAATTACCATACACATTTATGGCTTCATTAGTTCTTGGAATTTGCATGTATTTTCTTGAGATGTATTTCTATGCTCTCACATGACCACTGTATTTAACTTATTGAGTCAGTCTTTTAAAACTCCATCTTCATTTTCAAACAGGAGTTGTGGCGTTCGTCGCTGGAGGTTTGGTGTTTTTGCTGCCTGAAACCAGAGGAGTTCCTCTCCCTGAAACCATTGATGATATTGAGTTCCCTCACAGGTGAGGTGTCCACAAAATCAGTTGAGCCAGTAGCAAATATCTGTGAAGGCAGAGATGCAGCAGTAGCAAAAGAAAACACTCATCTACAAATGTTTAAAACCAGTGACTGACAGTTTCAGTGTTGGTGCAACTTCTAGAAATTTGGCAACAAAGCCAGAAACTTCCAGTCTCAAGTTAAAACGTTGACTTGTAACAGGATGAGAATACCCCAGCCAGACTGATCTGACAAGTACAGAACACAAGTTAATGAAGTATTTGAACGTAAGCCATCACAGGGAGCAAAGCAGTGAAGTAGGTGGTTAGCAAGTCAGGACTGCCGGAATATAAAGTTGTGTAGTCACCTAAAAAACTAAAACAGCCTCTCTGGGTTGGCAAAGTCTCCCAGCAGAGATGAGCACCAACTATGTAGCCAGGAGGACAAAATTATTACTTATTAATAAGTTATGAGGCTGCAAGCATAGGTGGTAAAGCACGCATGACCTAACCTGACATGCTAGATGGATTTGTTTCACAAACCTCCCGTAGACTTTATTTGTGAATGTCAACATTTTTGAGAGGATAAAAAAAATCAGATAATAAAGAATTAGTCCCTCATAAGTGGACTGCACATACATGTTAACGAGTTATATAAAGGGATATTTTGAGAATAAAAAGATTGTTTATGATAGATTATTTGAATAAGATTAGCCCTCAAAGTTGATTATTGCCTGACTGTTTTTTAATCTTGTTAAGATTATGAAAAAAGTCTTTTAATTTTACCGCTAATGTTGATTTGTACCTTTTGGTTCTCAGGAAAAATGTGGATCTAGTGGAGAAGCAGCAAAAGAAGAAACTCCTAAAATCAGAGCTGACAAACAACAAAGAAACAACAGCTGTGTGACCGTGTCTGAGTGCCTGCATGTGTGTGAAATGACAGTACTGTATATTGACCTCTTCAAGAACCATGACGTAGTTTTTATATATTTTACATAAAGCATGACTTCAACATTTCCTTTGAACTCAGTTTTATTCTTCCACTCTTACAGAAAAAACGTTTACACCCCAATGTCAGGATGATGTTTCCAGGAAACACAACTCTGGTTGGTACCAGGCTATAGAGAGACAGACGTTTCAGTGTATTCAGAAAGGACATTGAACATGTAACTTTAGAGCCTGTTCAAGGTGGATATTTGTTAATTAGCTCTGATGGTATTTTCGATCCAGTCCACAAACTTTGAGACTCGAGCATAGACGCCGGGTTTCATGGCATTGGCGCATCCCAGACCCCATGATGTGACACCCTGCAGGATGTATCTGTTCTGGGCAGAGCACACCAGAGGACCGCCGCTGTCACCCTGCAGAATCAAAATTAGTTTTGAGGTTGTGAGAAGTTTTCAAAATTCTCTAAAACCAACTAGATTAATAATAATATCAGGCTTTTATTCTGATTATTAGTGTCCATGCAAACATTACTAGTCCATGCATCATCATCATCATGCCTAGGACAGTGGCAGCTATTACTGAACACCGTGTGGAGCTTTTATATTCTGTGTATTCAGAACAATACGTTTACACCACCTGACAACAGCAAAAAAACTGATATATTAAAACCAGTATATCTACAAAAGTGGGCAATCCTCCTTACACTACCACCAGGAGGAAAGATTATTGGATGAATATGTCATTACCTTTTTTCTCTGTTCAGGTGAATTCATCGTGTGACTACATGCACTGAAACATGACCCTGCTACACCACTAGTTTACATTTATAACAGCCATGAAACTAACTGTAAATGAATCAGTATCTTTATTTAAACAAAATGGACAAGTTATCCAAAGTGTATGCCTTGTAGAGTGTGTGCTTATAAAGGCATTAACTATTTTAGCTAAAACCATTTTTAACCAAGCTGTGCACATGTTTTTTTCTGATGAAAAAGTCTGCATTTTAACATGGGCTGTGACCCCTGGTGTCTCTGCAGCCAGCTTCAAGTGGGTACTCAAAGAACTGCAGGTTTTTGGCTTTATTTTTCAACCAAAGATTTTCTTGCTTGTAATGCATGGATTTTTAAGATTGCCCTTTATATTTGCAGGCCTGTGTAAACATTTGTGGACATATTTATATATTTAAAACTATTTTGCAACACTAACAACATTTTTTTTAAAATTATTTCTTTATTTTTATTAACTAACTAGCTGCTGGGAATTTGTCAGATTTTGTAGTGTTCTCCGGTCTCTCTTGTGTTTAGTTTTTACCTGGCAACTGTCTGTTCCTCCCTCGATGTTTCCTGCACACATCTCATGGGCTCTGACTCTGCCGTTCAGGTAGGACGGACGATTACAGATCTTGTTCTCGATCACGGGGAAACCAGCTTCCTTCAGGACACCCTCACCTCCAGTACCTGCAACACAACTCACTGCTGTTATTCAACCATCCTCCTTGATTTCATCATGAAACAGGAAGTGAAAAAATGTTGTTTTACAGTTACGGGAAAGCTGGGAATTTTCCATTAAGTTACCAAGACTTTCAACTCTTAGTTCACTACAGCTTGAATCAGGCTGTCTGTTATACAGACTTACAGTCATCTTGTAAATATCACATTTTAAGACACACTTTTTAATTTTTTGTTTAAAAGATTAAGTTTAAGGACATTAGTATTTGTTATCTTTAAGATGCAACCAGTGGGATTATCATGCAAGTAATAACCAAGTTTAGAGTATAGACACGATGAACTGTACCTTGAGTTTCGCCCCATCCTGTCACATAACACTCAGTTCCACTGGGGACAGTGTAGTCCCTCTCTGGCAGACAAGCAGGCTGGACTTTGTCATTTATAAGAGCAGGGCTGAAAACAGAAGCATTGAGTTATCGATTGGTGTATAAATATACACCCACAAGCCAGCTTATTTGGTACACCTTGTTAGTACTAGGTTGGACCCCTTTTGCCTTCAGAACTGCCTTAATGCTTCTTGACATAGTGGTGTTGGAAACATTCATCAGAGCTTTTGATCTATATTAACATGATAGCATCACGCAGTTGCTGCAGATTTGTCTGCTGCTCATCTATGAAGTGAATCTCCTGTTCCCAGAGGTGTTCTACTGAATTGAGATCTGGTGACTGTTGAGGCCATTGGAGCCCAGCAGAGTATGTTTGAGAAACCAGTCTGAGATGATTCTAGCTTTGTGACATGGTGCCTTATCCTGCTGAAAGTAGCCATCAGAAGATGGGTATGCTGGGGTAATAAAGGGATGGACCTGGTCAGCAACAATACTTAGGTAGGCTGTGGTAGTTAAATGATGCTTAGCTGGTACAAAGGGGCCCAAAGTGTGCCAAGAAAATATCCCCAACACCATTACACCGTCACCAGCCTGAACTGATGATACAAGGCAGGATGGATCTGTGCTTTCGTGCTGTTAACACCCGATTCTGACCCTACCAACTGAATGTTGCGGCTAAAATTGAGACCAATCAGACCAGGGACGTTTTTCCAGTGTGCTAATGTCCAATTTTGGTAAGGCCTTTGTGAACTGTAGCCTCAGCTTCCTGTTCTTAGCTGACAGGAGTGGCACCTGGTGTGGTCTTCAGCTGCGGTAGTCCATCTGCTTTAAGTGTTTATTTGAGTTACTGTTGCCTTTCTATCATCACAAACAAGTCAGCCCATTCTCCTCTGACGTCTGACATCAAGAAGGCATTTACATCCACACAGCTGCTGCTATAAGGATAGTTTCCCTTTTTCTAACCATTCTCTGGTTGTATGTAAAAATCTGTTAGATCAGCAGTTTCTGAAATACTCAGACCAGCCTGTCTGGCACCATGAGCCATACCATGTCACTTAAATCCCCTTTCTTCCCCATTTGGATGCTCGGCAAGTCCTCTTGACCACGTCTACATGTCTAAATGGATCGAGTTGCTGCCATGTGATTGGCTGATTAGCTATCTGAATTGAACAGGTTTGCCTAATAAAGTGGCCATTAAGTACTTTAAGTACGTGAGTCCTTTTAGTGCTGATGTTGCAAATGAGAAATTGCTTTGGAATATGCTGTTTTATGCTTTTAAAAAATGGATGGACAACTATTTTACACAGACATAACAAGCTTTGTAAACTTTCCTCATACACAGTCATATGAACTTTGATGGCTGCCAATTCTTTCAATTACATGGCCGTGATCCACTTCATGCCTAATTTTTATGTATATTAGCCTTTTCTGTTTGCACACCCAACTGTGTGACAGGATACAACTATGGTATGATATGTAAATATTACAGAAAATTTGTGAGCAAGTGTTCATTTAGAGGGTAATGTCCTCTTTTCTGCCTGGGCTGGGGTGGGATAGACATAACAATACCATATACAGAAGGTCAATAGGTGGAAAAGTTGTTTTTAGTATTAGTAGAATTCTTGTCTTGTTCTCACCTCTGTAGTTTCAGAAGAGCGATGTCAGCTCCGTTAGGTTCCAGCACAAGTTTCTCCAGATTCTTCTCTTGTTTTGACCCCTCATTGGCTCTTTCTGTGTGGGTACCCAGGAATACCTTATAAGCGCTGGGCCTTCTTGACCTACAGTAGCACATCCAGAAACACACACAGTCTAATTATCAGGGTTTTTTTAATGTCGTAATGGGATTTGGTTTTTATATTTCCTTAGTTGTGTGTCTGACCTCTCGAGGCAGTGTGCAGCAGTCAGGACCCACTGAGGGTGGATCAGAGTTCCTCCACAGAAATGAATTCCGGTACTAAATGAGGGATTAAAAAAATGGACAAAAAAGTCCAGATTTAATAATATGACTTTGTTCATATGAGATGCTATATGAATGATTACCAGTAAATTTCAGTTGGTTTTCCAGGGATAAAAAGATCATTTCAGGCATTTTCTTGACATACTAGTTAATTCACCATCAGGGGAAAACCAGCCCTTTACATCTCATAATAACAATGAAAATAGAAGTGCTATCAACTGATTTAAAATTGTAATCTAATTAACTACAGGCCTTTAATAAATTAAACACAATTAATTTCATAAACTGGTAATATGAGAGGATTTTACTACAGGTACATCCCAAAATGCCAAAAGTTGAGGCACTATGTAGAATGCTTATAAAAACAGAATGCAATGATTTTCAAATCTCATAACCCCATTTTTTATTCACAATGGGCTCTATGCATGAACTGCTTCCGCATTTGGCATTAGACCGCTCCCACACTTCCAGTCGGGAGAAGAGAATGGGGTATGACGGCAAAATCGTTGCGGTTTACTCGCTGTTTGCATGAGTTACCTGAGCTGACTGTCAATGACGAGTTAAATTTGATTGGTTTCTTCAGATGTACATTGCAGCACGCAGCAACGATGTCCAGAAGTGCTTTTAACCTGTTTTTGAAACATCATTTTAGCATGTTTGGATGCCAAGCGATGATGGTAGAGTAAACACAAACAACAATCGAAACAAAAAAAAACCAACGAAACGGACAAACTAAGGCAGTATAGGAGGGTTTAGATTCCGTTTTGGCCTAGCACATATCGTTAGGTGGAAGTTGAGAACTGGTCTTATTTTCCACCGGAAATACGCCACCCCCTGCCGTGCATAGAGCCCATAGAACATAAACAACATATCAGATGTTGAAACTGAGACATTTTGCCATTTCATGAAAAATAGTGGCTCATCTTAAATTTTACGGCAGCAACACATCTAAAAAAAGTAGGGAGGGGGCTGTGTTTACAATTGTGTAGCATCCCTCCTCTTTTAACAACAGTCTGTAAACACCTGGGGAGTGAGGAGACCAGTTGCAGGAGTTTTGGGAGAGGAATGTTGTCCCATTCATGTCTGATGCAGGATTCTAGCTGCTTAACAGTCCTGGGTCTTCTTTGCAGGATTTTTCCTTTTCTGATGCTCCAAATGTTTTCTATTAGTGGACTGCAGCAGTGTTAATTTCTAATTTTAGTCTTAGCTTTAGTCATTAAATGAAATGTATTTTAGTTTTAGTCACATTTTAGTTATTTCTACCCTTTTTAGTTTTAGACTAGTTTTTAGTTGACAAAATCTCAAAAACATTTTATACTAGTTTTAGTCCATAAAAAGTCCTCATATTTTAGTCCTTACTTTAAGTCCAAGTGTATTTTCTTGCCTAAATCTGGTACCAAATCATGGTACTATGTTCTAAGAACTGTGCCAAACCTGGGGTCTCTGCTTTCTACAGCTGAGGGGCAGAATAGCTATAGATGCATTGATTTTTGACAGCTTTACCCACAGTGGAGAAATTTCATTGATTTTGAATGTCAGACGAAAACTACATTACATTTTAGTCTAATTTGTAGTCATCTTGATGAAAACTAAACTTAGTTTTTGTCAGTTTAAGTTATCACAGATCTATTTTTGTTAGTCTTAGTCTAGATATTGTCACGTAAAAAAAGGCTGTCGATGAACATTTTGAGTCTTAGTTTTAGTCGACAAAATTAAGACTAGACTGCAGGCAGGCCAGTTCAGCATGTGGACTTGTCTACTGTGAAGCCATGCTGCTGTGATGATGTGGTATGTGATTTAGCATTGTCTTGCTGAAATATGCAAAGCCTTCCCTGTAAGATACGTACATTGTCTTGATGGGAGCACATATTGCTGTCATACCTCTATCTACTTTTCAGCACTGATAGTTCCTTTCCAGTTGTTTGAGCTGCTTACACCATGGACAGTAATGCAACCCCGTACCATCAGAGATGTAGGCTTTGGAACTGTGTGCTGATAACAAGCTGGATGGTCTCTGTTCTCTTTATGCCACAGGAAAAATCTGGGGTTTCCAAATTTTTTTTTTTTTTTTTTTTTTTGATTCAAATGACCACAGAACAGTTTTCCATTTTCCCTCAGTCCATTTTAAATGAGAGATGACAGCTGCCTTTCTGGATCGTTTTCACGTATGGCTTTATCATTGCACCATACAGCTCTGACTTGTATTTGCGGATGGCAAACTGTGTTAATAGGCAATTATTTCTGTCAGTGTTTCTGGGCCCATGCAATGATTTCCAGTACAGAATCATGCCTGCATAGCTGTCTGGAGGCCAGAAGATCACAAGCATCCAATACTGACATTATTCTTTGTGCACAGAGATTTCTCCAGATTCTCTGAATCTTTTGATGATCTTACGGATTCTTTTGTACCCGGTCATATTACTGACCTGTTGCCAGTTGACAGTTGCAAAATGCTCCTTCAGCTGTTTTTCATTTGCACCACTTACTTTTCCAGCCTTTTATTGCAGCCATTAGATTTAAAAAGAGCTTATATAATGATTGTTTACAGATTTAAATTTGTCTTTAAGTTTGGACTCTTCATTAGTCTCCTCATGAGTGGCAGATACTATGGCTTGATCCTTTCTTCTCCTGACACACACCTCCATTTTTAAAAACCTCTGTCGTGCATTAAAACTGTAAGAATCATATTATGTTGTTGTTCTACTCACTTGGTGCGGAGGCTAATTTGCCAGGGCCATGAGTGAGCTTTAGAGACACAACCTCCAACGATACGACCGAAACAGCGCTTTGGTTTGGTGACTGGAGAGCCGCACTTCATACCAGCTGAAGAAG
Source organism: Cheilinus undulatus (assembly GCF_018320785.1). Lineage (NCBI taxonomy): Eukaryota > Metazoa > Chordata > Actinopteri > Labriformes > Labridae > Cheilinus > Cheilinus undulatus. The sequence goes on along the minus strand of NC_054878.1, from coordinate 41,357,025 downwards.
AAAGTTCAAAGTTGTTACATGAAACAAGGAAATACATGACACTGCTTGGATTAATACCAAATGAGTTTCATTTGTCTATTTTCAAGGAGCAGCGAGCTTTGGACGTCCTGAATGAAGATTTCTGTCACTACTTTAGTGTGCAGGTCACAGGTTTAACTTTATATCTTTGATACACTTATTAGCAAATACCTTGATAGCTCAACTCACACAAAGTTAGGATAAATCCTCTTGGAATCATGACTGTAACAAACTGATATTAATCCATGCAGTACTTTTTTCTCTGTAGATATACAAGCATTTTTTACAATGAGTCTGTATGCCCAAACTTTTTAAGGTGGTTAAAGAGGTCAGTAATTGATTTTAATATTTACACCAATAATTTTCACATACCACAGTCAGGGATCTGACAGTAGTCCCATTTCTTGTTTCTGTCGGTTGTGTAGCACCATGGTCCGTTTACATCATTATCAGGGTTTCTGCAGCTCTGAGAGTGACAGGAAAGAAGAAAATCAATTTAAAAAACTGGAAATGTCCAACCTGCCCCTCCAGGATAGACTGTTTCACATTTACTCTACATGGTATGGGGCATGTTAGACATCCATCTAGGCAACACCACATAGACGGTGTTTGGGAAGGGCGAAACCTTTCCAAAAGATCTCCAGGGGTGATAGGACAACCACTCTGTTTGTCACATTTATTAGAGGCCAATCAGAGCATCAAGCATATGATGGAATGGGCATACGCTGGCCAAGGGAATAAACAAAGCAAGCTCAGCAGGCAGCCGTCACTGTTGTTCACAATCAGTGGAGCCAGTTGAAGACAACAGAAGCTTTCAATACAGTTCTTAACTGTTTCTTTTGATAAAGAAATGGGTCCAGCTCTGCTTAGACTGCTGCTACAGGCACATCCATGCTAACCTCTTCACTGGTCAGTGGTCATCATTGCTAGACTTGCAGTCGCTTCAGCTAAACCAGTGGTTATCAAGTACATTTGCTTAAGGGCCAGATTTAGTCGTGACAGACTCTGGGGGCCGGACTTTCCAAAAAACAAAACTCAAGTAAATAATCTGGCCTAATTAACATATTATTGTATTGGTATTTGTATTTTCTTTATAATCCCAGAGAAGGGGGCCCTTCTTGATTGTTATTTAGCACAAATCTAAACTCATCTTTGACATTTTTTAACCCTTTTTCACTACTTCATCTGGCCACATCTGCAACATTTTTTGCCACACCTAACCCATTTTGAGAATTTTTGTCACTTTTAAACCAAGTTTTGCCACTTTTTGCCCATTTTGCCACTCTTTAACCACTTGTAGCCTCTTTTCTGCCAATCGTTGCTGCTGTATGCCACTTTTTAACCCCTTTTCACTACTTTGTCAGGATATTTTGCCACCTTTTACCCATTTTTGAAACTTTTTTCCCCTTTCTTGTCAATCTTTTACCTCTTTTTACCCCTTTCCCTTCATCTTTTATCTCTTTTGGGCCGTTCTTTTATCCATTTTTGCAACTTTTCATCTATTTTTTTTCCTCTTTTTAACTCCTTTTTATTTCATCTTTAATAATTTTTGCCCCTTTTAACCCATTTTTGATATGTTTTGCCCTTTTTCCTCTTTTACCATTTAACCTTTTTTTTTATACCACTTTTCCTTCAAATTTGTGCCCCTTTGTGCCACTCTCAAACCCCTTTTCACCACTTCATCTGGCCATTTTTGCAACATTTCCACCAATCGCAACCCATTTTCTAAAAATGTATCTTTAAAATTTTTTGTAATAATGGCCGACAAGGGATTTTTTTGTAAAAACAGATAAAATGTTAAGTCATTCTTAAACTATTTCAATATTAATTGTTTTAGGTGGATTTAACAGCTGCAGAGACTTAAAGCCAAAAGATACTCTTAAAACCACAACATCTTCTTTTCCTCTTTTCCTGAATGTAATGATCTTCTCGGGGCTGGACAGGAAGCTTTGAGGGGCCTGATATGGCCCTCGGGTCACCAGTTGATGGATCAGTGAACTAAACCACACCCATAGCCACTGCCTCTTTTTCCTCTAATCATTCTACTCTTATCAGTCTGGTTTGGAGCCATGCACAGCACCATCTCTGCTGCCACTGTGGTTTTTGATATTGCTGGATGGATAAGAAGATCAGTGTGCTGCTAAGTACCATTAGATTTGACCCAAATGCTTGTAAGTGGTTTTATAACTACCTTTAACAGATCAGTGTGTAAAGGATGGAAACGTTAATTTTTCAACAAAATGTGTCCCCAAAGGATCAGTTCTAGGCCCCATCTTAGTTATGATCTACATCAATTCTGCTGTTCCCTCCCAAACAGACTGTAATTTTCATCTTTATGCAGACAATATTATTCTACATTGCTCTGCTGCTTCTGTAGAAATGACTGTAGAAAAACTGCAACTTGCCCTTAACAGTTTTCAAAATGTTTTGTTGCTTTTGAAGTCATGATACAAGATCTTCGCTGAAGCTAGAGCTGTTGATTTTAACAATCTGCAACTAAAAATTTTTGGTTTTGTACCGAAAAAAAAAAAACAACAAATTTTCCTGCTGACTGTAGGAAGAGTTTAGTTAAGGGTATTTTTTCTGTCTGTGCTTGATTAGTGATATGCATTTATATGTGTATATCCAATAAGGAGTTTGCAGTTGCTTTGAATTAGCATGCAATGAATCCTGGAAGATATTTGGCCACAAAGGATGCATCTGATGCATCCCTCTTAACCCACTAAAAGGATTTGCTGCTCATATTTAAAGGAGGCCCTGAAATGGGACAACTTTCCACTCCATTTATGCAATTGGTTTTCAAATACATCATCCAAAGGAAACATTCCCTGAAATGGGGCATAACAATAGACTGCCCTAATGCAAAAATCAGTGGTGGTGCACAGTCAAACAGAACAATACTAAGTCAACTTCTGTACACAGTCTTTGCTACACAGAACTTACATTTCCATTTAGGCCCTTGTCTGGGTGAGTCTGTGGAGTGAAGCTGTTGTGTTGATGAGGGCTCTGAGAGCTCCAAGCCTGGCAGGTCACACCAGTGATAGTGGTAGACATTGGACCCCGGTATGTCATCCCATTTCCAATCTTACAATCTAACACAACACAGAATAAAGAGTAAAATATACATACAAGAAAGCTAAAATCAGAGGAAACACATTGAAAAAGTTGATAAGTAACCTCTTGCTGCTGGGCCTTGGGTGGGACTGATGGGGGCCTGAGGTCCGGGAGCTGGCGGATTGGTTCCTCCTCCAGAAGGACTGGTGGTGCATTTCTCCAAGCTGCAGTACTCCCAGCGGGTTCTAGGGTTTGTGGTATAACACCAGGGGGCCTTGTCACCATCAGGGTTTCTGCACAGATTCCTCCTGAGGTCACTGTTGAAAGAAACGACCAGAAATACAGACAGGATAGCAGGTGAGAAATACAAATTAAACACAATAAGACCATCTAGTGGAGTTAGTTTATAATACAGATAGTTTATATTTAAACTTTATACATTTACTTTATAAACATAACAAATACACTGAAAAGGAAAATTAGGCTTCATTTGTTTATTTTTCTCCACTAAAGGGTCTACAGTGAACCTAACAAGCATGTTTTTGGGCTGTGGAAGGAAGCTGGAGTACCTGAAGAGAACACACACATGCAAACTTCACACAGAAAAACCTTAATGGGGATTCGAACCAGGATCCTGGGCTTAGCCCAAACTTAGAAGAGTCATGCTACCCTGTAACATTTTTGCTCATCAGGCAGTTATATGCACAATTTTTGGCTAATTTTAAACACGGTTTTCGACTTAAAATGCAAAAATGCATTAGGAAAAATTATTACATTTATTATTTTCTATAATAAAAATAATAAATATTATTATATAATTTATATACAGTGCTTAACAAATTTATTAGACCACCACCCAGAGTAAGGTTTATGCCACAGCTGCCCTAAATGAACAGCACTGGTAAAAATTGGTAAAACCAAAATCACTTTTTATGTTTCTGCAATGGTTAATACACCAATATCTAGAAGCTCTTTAACCCAAATGATATTTTTAATGCTAAAATATAATTATCATTGTTATCCATGAATTTTCAAATTTACTGTTTTACAAAAAAAAACTGAAAAAAAAGAAAAGCACATTAATATTTCTTGATTAATATGTCAAATTATAGTTACTTGCATTCCTGAACAGAAAAATGAGTTTTAGTGGTTGAATGTTATGCTTGATTCATTTCTGACTTCTCAGAGAGTGAGCCAGTGAGCCGGCTCAAATTTGGGTATAAAAAGGTGAATTCAGTTTGAAATTCCTCATTCCTGTTCAAAATGGTAAAACATTGAGAGCTCACTGAATGAGTCCGCATTAAAGCACTTCATGATGCTGGATGGTCTCTGAGACAGGTGGTCTAATACTTTTTTTAAGCACTGTATTATAATATATAATATTTGTATAGTTAATTTTCCACCTACAAAAGGTTTTTTTTAGAGCCAACATAATTTCTAATATCTAATGTTTTCCAGTGTCTTTATGATTCAAAGAAACTTAATGCAACATTTCAAACATTGTACATTTTTGTGCCTGCTTTATAAAAAAGCAGAAACTGTCTGATTTTTATTTTTCAAATTTCATTACATAGTCATGTATGAATTTAATTTGAAAGTTTACAGTTAGTGTGGTTAATTAAAAAAAACACATAAAAGGCAAAATTAGAGGTTCCAGATGGAGGTTTATTCATTTTTTGAATAGTGCATGTAAATATTAGGAGTTTTAAAGGTGATTTGGTTTTTGTCAGCTTGAATGCAAAAATAAAATTTCCATGTTTGGATCAGCAGCATCCTTTTTTCTTTCTTTCTTTCTTTCTTTCTTTCTTTCTTTCTTTATTTTCTAAAAAAAAAAAACATTTTCAGTTTCTCTTACATCTATATATCGTAACACTCAACAGCAATTCCACATTTTTCAGCCTTATAGATTTGGGCTTTTGAAAATGTAGTTTTAAAGCTTGTAACCCTCTGCTATTATTTTAGATTTTACAGGAAAATAAGTTAGATTCGAAATTAGATTGAATCCATCTGAAATGGATACACATAAACATAAAACCTATTTTATTTCTTATGAGCTATAGGATTTAGATAATAAATGTATCTTCACCAATAAGCCTTTTTTTCTAAATATATCATAATAAAATTATCAACTTACACATTCAGAAATTATAAAAAATATTGATTCAGCATTGGAAACATTATTATCTTTATAACTACATGCTGTTTTCTGGTTGATCCATTATATTTTTTGTGTTTTTTGTATGTTTAATCACCATCGAAAGCTGTGGTCATGGTGACTGTAGAATATAAGGGGCATTATTTGATACTCACGCAGTGGGGAAGTTCTGTGGGGTTTTACTGTGCCTGTGAGGTGTCATGGAGTTCCAGGCTTGACATTTTTTTCCACTCATGGTCTCTGATGTTATGCCACGATAAGAGGAGCCATTCCCCTCATAGCAGTCTTCTTCCTCTGGTGGAATAACAGCATCATCTGCAGGAGGAGGTGAGAAATAAAGCTGCTATTGATGCATTTTTACATGCAATGAAGATAGTCACTGTTCGATTGCCAATACCCAATCATTCATTTGTCTTTAATTATTATTTTAATATTATTCACTGTTTTATGGTCAGTTTTTATCGTTGTTCTTTGTCGTGTTTTTACCTTATCTGTTGTTCCTAATCTTTTGTAGTTTGTTGTGATATATGCTCTGAATTTTGTTGTAAAGCTGAGCAAGGACAACAAAGCAGACTGTTTTATATTTGTAACCTTCACATGTACATAAAACACTATAACGCAGAAGGTGTGAATAAACTAACAGGTACTGAAAATAAATGTATAATAAAAGAATACTTGCTTTACTTTTGATTATCACATTCAAATAAAAAAAAATCTGAATAAAAAAAGGTTGCACAAGAAAATTGCATCAACAATCTGTAAGTAAAATAGCACTATATTGTGTGAATTAAACGTTTTTTAAATATATATATATATATATATATATATATATATATATATATATATATATATTTAATATAAAAAAAATCCTGTAGTCTTGTTTCTAATTATTATTTTTTTTACTTCTGTAAATATGGGGTCTATTTTTCCGTCATGCATTTATGAAGATGAAATTTCTCATACAGTATCTGCATACGGGACATACAGAATATGTTATTTTCGTTTACGTAATGACGTAACGGTGACGTAAAAGTTATTACCGTTGATAATCGTGCCCATGATAGAACTCTCTTCCCTACAAGCTTAACTGAAAGCATAGAACAATATAACGTACGTTTGGGTATAATTTTTAAGCCCCAGAGTTACAAAATGAAACATAATTTATAGCTAAAATACATAAATTTCGGTGTTATTGCTAATTCAGGAACTTTTACTCTATTAGGAAACCTAACGGTCATCGAACCCGCACAGCTAATCTCTGCTAGCAATGACAGTGCTGAACAGTGGAAATATAACTGCTGAAGGACAGTGGCGAGGACAAAAAGGAGGACTGTCTAGAAGAACTGCATTGATAAAGTAAGTCAGCGTCAGAAGAAAATGAGATATCTCTGGTATGTACTGTGTGTCCCCTAGGTGAATGTTAGCTACTGCTAGTATGTCTTTCTTAGCTTGCAGACCTTAAGAATAGCTGCTTTCAAAGGATGCACGTGGAGCATTCACATGAATCTTAAGCCCAGTAAACGCTAAATTGTTTTCTTTTTCTCAGAGTATTTTACAACTCCACAGATTTTTATTTGGCTTTGGTAGTTTAGTTACAGTTGTACACCATTAAAATTACACAAATAATAAAGACAGGTAATATTCAAAGTGTCATAGGGCACATATACCTTATTCCAAGACCCTTTAAACCGTTACACATGCCAGATATAATTCTCACACTTAAATATGTTGAAGCAGTGATACTCAATGTGTGGCTCTGGAGCCACATGTGGCTCTTTGTGATTATTTTTGGCTCTTTTATATCTTAATTTTAAATCTTATTCCCCCAGACATCCTTGGAAAGGGAAAACATTTTACCATTTTGCCACTTTTTACCTATTTAAGCTACCTTTTGTCATTAAATTCTAGGGGTGGGAGAAAAAATCGATACAGCATAGTATCGTGATATTTTGTCTGGTGATATATTGTCTCGTCCACCAAGTATCGATTTTTTTCAAAGTAACTGCTAATATGAACTGAAGTATATGATAATGGAAAAATAAAATCCATTATTTGGATAATTGTTTGTCCAGTGAGGTCAGCAGAGGTGACTGTCATAGAGCAGGAGAAAGTTAGTACAACAAACATGACAGCATCAGGGAAAACACATTAGGAAAGTTTGTTTTATGGACTGAAATTTGTTAATTTTTTCATCCTCAAGTTTTAAATTGTGTGTTTTTGGGACATAAATTTAACATCTTAACTGCATTTAAACTAAATTTTTAGATATCAGCATATCCAATATAGGCAAAGGTCTACAAGCATGCAGCCCTATTACAGCCCAGCCCAGCACTAAAATGGTTGAGTTGGTTGTAGTGGCTTTTACTTTACTGAAATAAATGATATACATTCCATAATCTTGACCTCCTGCTCTAATCACATACAGGTGCTTCTAAAAAAACAGCATATCATTTAAAAGTGTATTTTGTCCCCCTGTGATTTCATTAAGAAGTGAAACTTCCACATATTCTGGATTAATCTCATACAAAGTAAAATATTTTAAGCCTTTTTGTTTTAATGTTGATGGTTACAGCATATCGCTCACAAAACTTTAAAATCCCTTATCTCAACATATCACAAAACATCAGTCCAAAGAAAGGGTTTACAATACAGAAATGTTGACCTTCTGAAAAATTCTGGTTATTTATGCACTCAGTAACTGGTTGGAGCTCCTTTTGCACAAATGACTGCATCTGCATCTGCAGCGTGATATGGAGCCAATCAGTCTGTGGCTCCGTTATGAATCCCAGGTTGCTCTGATAACAGCCTTCAGCTTTTCTCTGTTGTTAAGTCAGATGTCTCATCTCCCTCTCAACATCCCAGAGATTCTCTACTGGGTTCTGGTCGGGCCAGTTGGCTGGCAAATCAAGCACAGCAATACCATGGACAGCAAACCAGTTTTTGGTAGTTTTAGCTTTTTTGTGTGCAGGAGCCAAGTCCTGCTGGAAAAGGAAATCAGTATCTTCATAAAGCTTCTCAGCAAAATAACAGTTGACACTAGGAACGTGACACTTGGAGTCCATTTCCTGGACCCATCCTTGTGTGGTAGCTCTTAATACATTGACTCCAGACTCAATCCACTTCTTGTAAAGCCCCTTTGAGTTCTTGAATCTGCTTCGTTTGACAGTCCTCTGAAGGCTGAGCCCATCACTGTTGCCTGTGCACCTTTTCTTACCATACATCTCCCATCCAGTCAGTGTTCCATAAATATTAGAGGTTTCCTGATCCGATATTGATATCGGATATCGGTCTGATATCAGCAAAAAAACGACTATCGGATTATATCGGATTACATCTAAAATCTCCGATTTAAGCGCTCCGATACAAGCAGTCCATTCCAGACTCTGCTCCAGCAGCCCCACAGGATCCAGCATGCAGAGCCCACGTGATCACAACAACAGCGTGCTTGAGTGCTAACCAGTACTAACCACTAACACAGTAGCCAGGAGTAGGAGTGATGTCGGCCGTGTTGCAGTATTTTTCGTTAAAGTCAGATAAAGACTTTGAAGCTGATCGAAAATCGATACACTGAAATATCGCGATACTTCCTGGCGTGATACTGTATCGATATTTTAAAATGCAGTATCGATATTTAATTAATTAGCTAATTATTCACTTTGTTGGTGCGGTAGTTTGTGGTGTAATTTCACCCCCTGACCGTTAGTTGGCGGCAGGCATCGCCAGCTGGCAGTTGACTCTTGCCTCTTCTCTCTTGAGACAACGAGATCACGCGAGACTTCCGGTCTGCGTGAGCCGGTTGCTTGTACCTACCCAGCAGAGCGACTTCTGCTGCATTCATAGTGGATGTGTAGACTTATTTTGGCTTCCAAAACATTAACGACAGCACAAACTTAGACAGGAGTTAGACAGTTGTTTGCAAGATACTCAGACAACACGACGAATCTACGCGTCAGGCATCATCGCGTTAGCGCTACAGCTAACGGCTAACGTCAACAAACAAGCCCGTTGAAGCTACCACTGGTGTCTACTTGTGCAACCATCATCACAGTCGTTTTATTTATAAGGACCTGTCCTGTGTAGTGTCGATAAGAATGACGGCTTCAGTAACACAAGAAAGAAACACTGGCCTGTCAGGTCATGCCCTTCGCAAAACACAGTCCATCAGTCCATTAAGCTGGACGTGACGATCGGCTCGTCTCCCATAGTCTCCCTCCACAAATACATTATGTGATGACATAAAAAACTGATAAAATATGAAATATAAAGGATTGGAGTACATTCACTCTATAATAATTTATTCCCCTTCTCTTAAAAAAAAAAAAAAATCACGGTAGCATTTTAATTCAGTGCAACAAATGGGGAAAATCCTCATCTTCAGATTGAACAAAGGTAAAATGCGAGATGATGCAGGACTATATTTTTTTTAAATAGCTTAATTCTACATTGTTAAATTCGATATTAACTTAAAATTACATAATAAGTTATATATATATATATACTACAAACATATATATAGACTTTATGCACTTCATATTCAGTATTTAGCTCAGTCTGTGTCAAATTCTGTGAAATTGATACTAAATTGTTGTGAATAAACTGAGAAATCCTGCACTTGACCATTTTATAACTATTTTGTATTCTCTAGTTAGACATGTTTTGTGATGTATCGTTACACAATTTTCTTGCAATATATCGATTGTCGCAGTATCGTGATAATATCGGTATCGTGGACCATGTATCGCGTATCGTATTGTATCGTGAGGTACCCTGTGATTCCCACCCCTACTGGGAAGTACCAAAGCTTTAAAGAAAGGCTTCATCTGCTTCATTAGACAGGCACTTAAGAGCAACATGAATCAATCAGAAATTGCAGGCCAACTCCTGCCCTCTGTCTAAATTGTTCTAATAGCTTTTCTTTTCATTATCATCATTGATCAGTGTCATACCTGGTTCAGCTCCACAGCTCGGAACATTACAGTACTCCCAGCGAGTCTCGGAGTCAGTGGTGTAACACCAGGGCTTTCTCTCATTGTCTGGATTACGGCAGTAGTTGTTATCAAGGGCTCTGAGAAGCAATGACAGTACCAGGAATTAATGTAAAACCATTGATAAATGCCACCTGCTTGGAATTATATCTATCACTTATTTAGCTTTAATATTTTCTTTATTAAGATGATTTTAATTCATATTCAAACAGTTCCAGTGCCCCTACTTGCAGGGGTAGTTGTCTGGTGTGCGGTTGTGTTTGTGAGGCGTCTGAGCGGACCAACTCTGGCACGTTTTTCCAGACTCTGTCACAGCCATTGTGCCTCGGTATTGACTACCTTCACCTGTTGCACATGTCAGCTCTGGGACGATGGTGGGAGGTTCAGTTGCTGAGCAAAAAAGATGAGAGGGATAGGTTTTTGATCTTAGAGAATAAACAAGTTGAGAAGAAACAGGGTATACATTAAATGTAGTTGTAATTTCTGTTGGAAATTTATTTTTTGTTCTTTTCATTCAATTTTTCTTTTCAGTTTCTCTAGTTTTTTTTTTAAGTGTTGCACTGCTGCAGTAAGGAAATGTCTGCTCTTAAAGGCCACAAAGACAGTGCCTTATCTCTTACAATTTTAAAGCAAGGGCCACAAAGACAGTGCCTTATCTCTTACAATTTTAAAGCAAGGGCCACAAAGACAGTGCCTTATCTCTTACAATTTTAAAGCAAGGGCCACAAAGACAGTGCCTTATCTCTTACAATTTTAAAGCAAGGGCCACAAAGACAGTGCCTTATCTCTTACAATTTTAAAGCAATTCAAGAAAATGAAGGGGTGCGGGGGTCAACGGCTGTAAGCTTTAGAGAGCGCTTCATCATTTTGTTTATTTCTTTTCCATCAGGTCAGCCTTCTACATTGAAGCAGGAAGCAGTTCAACATCAGATGACAAAGCCCCTAGACAAGTGCGATGGAATAAATGGTAAGTGTGCATTTTTTTATACTTGCATATTTAGTTGTGCTTTCTATATTCTGGGAAATTACGACAAAATCAAATGTAATTTACTTTAAACTGAAATTTAGGTATTGTTCCTGACTCTGCATGACAGAAGTGTATGCAGGTAAAATGGTAAATTTTGAACTGAAAAAAGTTACCTTAATAAAAATGATAAATGAAACATACAGGTCATGTGGAAGAACTTACTGCAACGGGGTATAGAGCAGAAGTCCCATCTCTTGGATGGGCTGGTGGTGAAGCACCAGGGCCGGGGATCCCCATCTGGGTTCCTGCAGTAGTTCTCCTCGAGATACTTCTCTGGAAGACTAGAGAACATACAAAGGGGATGCTACACAAAATCTATGGGTGTCCATTCCAAAAAGATATTGTTAAATCATTGATAAATGCTGTTTAAATAGTAGTTGATTGTTTGATTAATGTGCCATTCTATGGTCTTACGCGCTCGGGTTATAGCCATGGTTGTGAGGGCTCTGGGAGTTCCAGTGTTGGCAGGTGAAACCGTTCTCTGTGGTGGAGACTTTTCCTCTGTAGTTTTCACCACTGCACTCTATGCAGTCCTCTGTTGAGGAACAACAACATACATCTTACCACCTCTCTGCTCTATTTTACTGCCTTTCAGTTTTTTTTTTTAACTCTGTCTACATATCTACATTTTTTAAATTTTATCTACATATGTACATTTTTTAAATTTTATCTACATATCTACATTTTCATGACATGACATTTCCCCAAATATCATTTACAATCCAGTGGATTAACAATTTCTACTGGGTTTCAAAAGCTTATTAATGGCGGCATGTCTCTAAGTTAAGCTGTCTAAATGAGAAGAAAAGAATCCTTTAGTAACAGAATCTACCGACACACTAGCTGCTCTGAGATGCTTCACTTAGCCTTTATTTTTGTGAACTGAAAACTCCAGTATACTTACAACTTAACGCCTGTAATTGGATGTTTGGCAGTTGAGCTGGAAGTGTTTCTTTCTAGGAAAAGCATCTTTGTCATGTTTCAGCATGCTGAGCTATACTAATATTTCTCAATCTAGAATACCAAAAGCTTTATACTCCTTCGATCAAGAATGTAAATACAGAACTTTATTCACATTTGTTGATGTCATATTTCAGTCTCATGCATGGAGCCCATTAACCAACACTGCCCCATTGGACTGTGAGAACTTTTCCATTGTTTTAACTGGTCATAGGATAGTTTTAGGTTTCACTTCTGTAATGCTTAGGTGAGTCAAGATGCAGTTGACTACACCTTATGTCCTATTGAGGGCGTTCACAATAAAAGCCCTCAATAAATATTAACATCTGCAGACTTTTATTGTGAAGGAATTGTCAGAAGTAGCGTTTTATCATTGTTCAACTAAGTATCTGCAGCGGTACCTGAACTTACTGCAAGTGCAACGTTTACAGCTGCATCTCTTCATATATCTCTGTCTTGTTTAATGCCATAGCTCACTTCTAGGACTGAACATGGACTTATTAAGTGAGTCAGGAGTTTAAACACATTTCAAACTGTTGTTTAAGCAGAATCACTGCAGCGCTGAGCTGAAAACAAACCAAGGTGACCCAGCTTGTGTTAAAGCTCCAGACAGACCGCCAGATTCGCTCTGCAAAGCGAACACGGTCCTTATTATTACAGACATCAAACTAAGAGATGAAAAACACAGGTTTAACCTTTTTACTGTATTAAAGATTAAATACAGCGGGTTGAGTGAGTGAGTGGCATTAGTTACATGGCTGCTTTTACTGCTAGAGGGAAACTTACTGCTGGCTGGACTCAGAATAAGCCCTTCTCCATCACCTTGCTAGCTAGTGGTTGTGTTATGCCTCATGTGGGCTCTACAGCTGAATGCACTCATTTAAAAACTGGTAATGACGGCGATGCAGAAATACTGTGTGTTGTCCCCTTTTGGCTGTTAAAGATAATGCAAGTTAAAGGCATCTGCATTCATAATTTTTTTTCCAACCTGGAGACCATCAGCATGATGTGTGCTCATACATCCACAAAATAATGAAAGCACAAGAATTATCATTTTTACCAGTGCAGCTTTGTACATTGCAGTGTTCCCAGCGTTTATTGGGATCTGTGGTGTAACACCAGGGTCCTCCCCCATCCCCATCAGGGTTTCTGCAGAAGTTAGACTCCAGGTCTGCCCGAGGATGCGTTAATGGGGTGATGCTGTCATTGAAACATTCAGAAAAAGGATCCTGAATTATTTATGGGATGTGATGTCAAATGTATAAATACATGATAACAGCTAAATACACACTTTGGTCTATGTGGATCATTAGCTTCCCATCTCTGACATGCCTTTCCAGATTTTGTTTTGGCCTTTGTTCCTCTGTAATCTGTTCCTAATCCATTTACGCACTCCAGGAGGTAACCTGTAAAAGAAGGAAATCAACAATAGAAATATTTTTTATACAGTATCTAATCCCACTAAACTTTCATGCTAACATGAGTTAACCTCCTTACTTTGTGCAGTATGCATAATGGGAGTTAAAATCTGTGTTGGCTCTTGTAGACCTCTCATACTGTTTAAAAATGAGTATTTGTCAGAAAATGGACACCATTTTCACATAATAATGGCTTTGGGCCAGGAATGGGCATTAATATGGTATTACTGTATCCTAGGGTGTTTGATGTCAGGCCATGGTATTGCTTTAATTACCGTCATGGAGATGGTGCTGTGTAATGAGCGAATATTTGTAATAAATGCCTTGAGAATGTGTCTGTTTCTCGCAGTAGCACCGCTGTCTGTGTATTCAGATGTTTTAAAAGTGATGGAAGACCTCATGTTGATAATGTTGGGCTCATTTGTCAAAAAGCAAACCCAGAGCGCATTCACACCTCAGGATTCCAGAGCACATGCATGTTCTGGAACTGCCTCCAGCGTGAATGCAGGAGTGCACATTTTGGTGCATTTCTCCCTCACTATTAGAAATGTATGAATGAAGACAAAATGTAGCTTTTCTGTTCAGTAAATATGCCTTATGAGGTGACATTTTTATTTAACAGCATCCTCAATTCAAAACAAAAAATATACAGCAGAGATGGGTGGAGCTGGGCATTGCTGGTCTGTACTGTTATTGTTTTGATTGAGAGCCCCCTGATGGTGGAATTTTACATATTGCGTGTTTAAACTGTTTATAAAATAAATACCACCCAGTGCTAAATTTGGCATCAAGAATAGCATAATAAAAAGTTGAAAGGACTTGCCACTTTTTTCATAAAGAGCTGCACTCGTTCTACGAAGGACTGACTCTACTTTAGAGTTAGCTGCTGCTGTCCAACACTCTTGATCCTTTTCAATATACATGAAAGATCTGCGAACACAGCAGGTACAGTTTAGTTAGGAATGCAGAGCAGTTTAAATAGAATATACATTTTTTCATAAGAGAATTCAACAGTTGAATTTCACAGCCTGGACTTACCTGCATGTGAAGGTTGTTTCAGCGTCACATTTTGCGGCGCATGCAGCCACAGTGTTTACTGAGTACTGTCTTTTTTGCAGTGCGAGGATCCATGCTCCTGCAGTTTTGGCGTATCCCTCTACCTCCTCACCACTTACTAAAACAAAAGCCAATAAAAATTGATACATTGCAAAATATACAGAAATTTCATTTTTTCACTCTATGAACACATGTTGTCTCAGGGTTTTTTGTTTCAAATCCTACAATTTTAAGAGTGCCTTGTATCATGTGTTTGTCATATCCTGATCCATTTTCTTTCTTTTTTTTCTCCCCCTTTTTTTAGTGATGTAAAACAGATCATGACAAGTGAAGACGACAAGCAAGATCCATTTTCTTATGGACCCTCATTGGGTCAACCTGTCTCTTTTTGGACAAGCTTGCAAACAGTGACTTAAACGCTATCTAGCTTATTCTTTTAGCCTAATCTGTACCGTGACCTCAAGATTCAATTTATGGAAGATCTCAAGCATTTGGGATCACAAGTTTTCTGTAATGACCTGGATTTTTACTTTGACTGTACCTCCAACTAGAAACTTTAAAAATACTTTTAATTGAATAGTACTACTAACAATACCATGTTTTTAGGCAGTCAGGTCTTATAGCTGTGACTGAAAACATGAAATACCTACCAATTTTTTCATTTTACTATGGGTAATGTACTTGAAGATGTGATGCTAGGCGTTAAGATCACAAGCATTTGCCTTTTTGTCAGGTAGAATTGTTTATAACAAAAAAACTGTTCATGTTTGCTTTCTTATGTGTACCAGAGTCAGGTTAAGGCTTGTGTAAACAAAAAAAAACAAAACAGAAAAGGACCAAAGATTGAATCCTGCAGTTGATGACTTCTGTCATGTTTTACTTTGAAGAGGTATTTTTTCTCGAGTAATTCAACCTGTTTAGTTGTATTAAAGTATGATTCATTATCAGCTTACATGTGAACAGAAATTGGTAGTTAATTAACTCCAATAGTTTATTATCTAGCATCTAGCTCTTTTATTTCTGCCAGTGTTTCAAGTTTGTGCATTCCTTTACACAGCATTTATATATTTGAAGCAGATTAGATAAAGATTGGTAAAACACTTGTTATTAACCATAGAATAGAGTAACTTGTGTAAATAACAAAATAAGTCATGAAAAAACATCTCTTAATCACATTTATCAGGTGTGCTATCAGTTCTATCTTTTAATATTTTAAAGAAACAGTGTAGAAATATTCTGTGTATTTATAGTGAGAATATATCTTTATATCTTACCAGTGCAGATCAGGGCTCCCAGGAGAAAAGCTACTTTGCACAGGTCCATGCTGTGGCCCGTATGCTAGCAGCTCATAGTCAACGTTCTTACAGAGGTTCCTCTAGATACATTATTGGACTCTGTTTAGTATGTCGGGGAAACAAACAGAACAGCTCAATGATTAGTAAATCATTGGCCTGACAAGGACGGTAAAAGAGCAACAGGTCAAAAACCTCTCTCCATTTCAAAAAGAACACTAAATAATGAATCACAGTATAACAGAGTAAATTCACTTTTTTTAAGTAGCTTATGCTGTCTAATTCTTAACGTGTTACTCTTGAGGAGAAGACTATTTTATTTTCACAGGCTTCTTAAGCCTCTTGTTCATGGCTTTAACAGACTCAAGGGACCATCCTCCTCATAAGCTTCAGCCTCTTGTGAGATCGTGTGATCTTTTGTTTTATATTATCAAGATGCCAGTTCTTATCTTGATTATATTTATTTGTGTCAGATTTTTAGGAAGCTTGTTTGTGTGTTGGATCAAAGCCCCATTTGACATTAGTGAGTGGCAGTATGTTTTGTGTGTCTGCTATGGCCTCATGTATACTTACTTTATATTGCTTTGATGAAATTTTAACTTCATTCACATTCAGATGGTGATTACTGTGTTCTACATCAAATGAGATCAATATTTTTAGTTAATCTTCAGCTGAAAGGGACCAATGTCCTCAATTGCAAACATGTGATTACAAAACAAGCTACTTTAGACTGTCCTGTGTGTACATGAGTGACTTTTGTTCAATTACACAGAATTGTACCATATTTTCCCAAAATGTTCCTTTTCAGACAGATTTCTGTTGATCGATGAAAGATAATGATGTGTTTTTGTAATAGCTTATTCTGCATTTGGTTCTTAGAATCAGCCATTGTCAAACATAAGACACAATTCACACATCTCAAACCCATCAAAACCTTTTATCACCCATTTGATGAGAACCAGATATTTTCTAATTTTGTTTTAAGTCATGAAGAGTAAACATCTCTTAAAGCAATGCATTGCACAAAATAATTTATCCACATGGACCCCTACTAATCACACAAAAAGTGTATTTTGGATCTTTTTAAATGCCTTTATAAAATGTAAACTTAAACTTCATGAAACTTTTTCAATCAGTTATTTCTTTTGCCATTCGGTGAGTACATTAGGAAATTAAAAGGTTAATGTTTGCTTAAAGGATCTGTGGTTTTATGTCAAATTCTTTGGCTTAATGTCCTCAAAAGTTGACTTTTCCTCGTCAGTGGTGCCGTTGTAGCTCTGTGACCCATTGACCTCTCGGTTACCCTTTGCTCTCGCTGCAGGATGAGACGTAATGTTGATATAGTGATGATTTACGATTGGGAGTCCGTGCATTGTGTTGTATTTTTAAGAACAGGATATTCTGTGCTCGTGACTTCCTCTTCTGGAGCTCTCTGATCGATGGGTATTGACGAGGTTTGGCAGCGGCCGGCGCTGAAAATAGACCTGCAGCGTATCTCGAACGAAGTGGAGTGAAATGTCGGTCCAGGCACTCGTCGCTGCAGGTCTAGAGTGCTGGCTGTGTTGCTGGCTCTGATAGCCTAGAGAGGGAGCGATGTGCTCCGCAGTATGATTCGCCGGTGGTTCGTGGCGCATTCGCTGTACATGGAAATTGGAGGTTACAGGTTTGACAAACAGGGCTACAGTAATCAATTCTTTTTTGTAATCAAGTATTTTATTGATTCTGCTAATGATAAATCAAGTAGTAATTGCATAATAAATATTTCATGCTTAGTTTTGCTTCATTCAAGAGCAATAGTACTAGACAAATGAGAAAAGAAAATGGGTCTCTTCAACGAATAACAACGTTTGTTTATTTGAAATGGCCATTATTGCATATTACAATAATGGCTAACACTGTATTTCTTATATGTGGTTTATTTTTAGGCTAAACTTTGTCAGCAGGTTATCTTTATTTTTGTAAAGGGGCATTTATTTCCTGAAAATCCTTTTAATATCTAGTTTGTTGTGTGTTAGCGTTTATTTTAAATTTTAGCAAAAAAAGTGCTGATATACGGATATTCAGTGCCATGAAAAAGTATCTGCCCCCTTTCTGTTGCCTGATTTTTTTTTCATATTTTTCAAACTTATATATTTTGGATCGTCAAACCAATTTTGATACCTTACAAAGACAACCCAACTTAATACAAAATGCAGTTTCTAAATGATGATTTTATTTATTAAAGGATAAAAACCCAAACCTATCTGGCGCTATGTGAAAAAGTAATTGCCCCCTGAACCAATAACTGGTTGTGCCACCCTTGGCACAGTAATTGAAATCAGGCATTTGCGATAACTGGTGATGAGTCTTTCCCTGTGGAGGAATTTTGGCCTGTTTAAGGTCACACCACAGCATCTCCATTCAGAGGTGGACTTGCTGGTATATTTCGGTCTTTGTCCTGCTGCATAACCCAAGATCACTTGAGCTTGAGGGTACATACTGATGGCCGGACGTTCGTCTTCAGCATTTTCTGGTAGACAGCAGAATTGACCTATGGCTAAGTCCTGCCCTCAAACGTGATGAGCCAATCACAGTACGTATACCACTCCAATACACTCGGACATCGGCTGCCTGGACATCCATTGAAATGAATGGGAGAAAGTCAGTTTTCGTCCGGTTTTATGAAGTTTTTTTTTTTTTTTTGAGATTTTAAGTTTAAAATGGTCAAACCGTGTTCATGGGGTACATGCGACTCCAACACATATCCTGAGAGTCTGGGTGACTGAGTGTATTTTTTACCCTTTTCTAAGCCACATCTAAACCCAGAAAAGTGTCTTCTTTGGATAAAAGTGTTGCAGTAGACCACAACATCAACTCAACATGGATAAAATTAACATCTGTTCTAAGGTAAGCCAACATCGTGTTTGAGGCAACATATTGTGACTTTGCTGGAAAGAAATATAAAGTTATCTTTAACATCTCTAACGTTAGCTAAAGTTAGCCTAACGTTAGCTCCTAGCTGCGATGTTCGTTGTGTCACGTTGTTTGTTGGGAGTTCGTTGGCATTTTTTTTGTTCTGGTTTTTATTCTTTGGTGATCGTGCATCATTGTTAGCTGTTGCCCAAAGGTCTCTAGTTAAACTAACGTTAATTTCTGGAGCTTAGCTTCATGAATTTATCTGTACAAGCCGAGATAACAAAGGTTGGCAGACGTTATGCTGAATGATTCAGTGTAAATACTGTAGCACCAAACTACCGGAGAGACACTCTTGATAAAAATGGTAAAAAGGCCATTATATTTTTGTCATGTTATGAGCCAAAAACCTGAACTTCAGTGGCACTTCGATGCTGATCCTCTATCTTGTGGTCTGAGATTGTGATGGCAACGAGATGTGGTTTATCATGTTTGCACTGGGACCTGTAAATTTTGGCTTTTAACTTTTTATCAACCTTCTTGACAATAAAATGATTAATATATCCCTCCAATGCATAGTTTAGACCCTTTTTGGTGACTTCTAGATGATATGTGATCTTTCTGTCTCCAAAAATCTTCAATGGCCTCCAGTGAAATGTCTCCTACTGTGACAACTGCAATAGCGTCTGTCAGTGAGTGTTCATTGTTTGTCCAAGTGAATGGAGGGGGCGTGGCTTAGCCATAGGTCAATTCACTGTTCCATCAATCACAGCAAGTGGTCCATGTCCTTTTTACCATATCTGATGAAAGAGTCTGAGACAATGTCTTGTGTTGCAATAATCTGTGCATTTATTGCTGCAAAACCTCTTTGTGCTGATATAAGCTTTGGAATCCCACATTTATCCAACACGAACAAACAATTCACCATACCGGCTTCTTCAGCGGTCAAAAACTTCCAGGCGGAACACCTGACCGGACAAAGATTGGTTCCTCTTTATAAAGTGGCGCTCATTGGCTCCTACACTTAGGTAAATCCACCTTTGCTTGTTTTGATATCATGGGTAATCTGCAAAAGCAGCGTAGACTGTATAATCTTATGGCTGTTGGGAATGGTATGAAGGAGAAAGTAGTTATGTCTTATCCCTCCCCCCTCCCAGCCCTGTCCACAACACTCACAAGGCATTTGTGTTTTTGAACTCCCAAAGTGGATGCACCTCAGTGGACACTATGGTGTTTACTTGCTCTTTTTTTACTTACTTTTTTTTTTTTCTTTTTTGGTTAGATTTCAGATTTCCTACTACCAGCCACTTTGTTAGCTCACTGGAAGACATTCTGGACGGATACATACATACACCAGAAAACCCATGAAGCAACAGCTACTATAAGTGCCATCACTGAAAAAACATGTTTCAATGATAAATGTAAAGATATAAAGTTTTTGGAAGGATATGAGCATTTATTTTAAATTCAGTCATAACAATTTTCTCTTTTTAAAACCAGCAAGGAAAAATACACTAAAATGACTTACAGCTCCTTAAAACAGAAGTAATAGGACTAGTTGAACTGAAGTCAAGGATGAGATAATGTAAGGCCTTGGAAGTCAACAGAGCTGTGATGATATTGACATTGACACTGACAGCTCCACATTCAGACACAAAACAAA
This sequence comes from Cheilinus undulatus, assembly GCF_018320785.1. NCBI lineage: Eukaryota > Metazoa > Chordata > Actinopteri > Labriformes > Labridae > Cheilinus > Cheilinus undulatus. The sequence goes on along the minus strand of NC_054878.1, from coordinate 41,336,505 downwards.
AGCAACCTGCAGGTAGCTGACAATCTTCAGAAGTGTTGGTGCTTGATGATGATTACAGGGATATGGTTTGTGAGGTGGAGATAGTGGATCAAATGTGCTAGTCATGCTGCTATTTGCTGCTGTAGTCAATTGCAAGTTTTAGGTCTAAACTATACTTACCTGTATTGATATCAGTATCTATCAGCTAAAAGGAATTTGTAAATATCAGCATATCATGCATCCCTAGTCAAAACTGACAGTACAGTAATACAACATAGTACAAGCTTCATGATCTAATGTGAGCCTTATTTCATTTTAATTTCATAGATGTAAACAATGCAATGAAAACTGTAAGAGAGAACATTTATTTGTATTTGACTCTGGGTCATGACTAATATTTATAGAGTGATGTAAAGGAACAAATCTTGGTTCTTTCAAACAGTAAGTCATGATGGTAACTTGATAAGAAGGTAACAATAAAGTTACAAAGTTCATAATAAGCCTGCAGTCTAAATTTGGTTTTACTCTAACATTATGCTTACACTTTATGCAATGTGGTGCTGCATAGTTCAACTCAACAAGCTTGATGTTTTTTTTTTTTTGTTTGTTTTTTTGTTTTTTTGGGCCTTTTCATGCCTTTATTTGATAGAGGAAGGACAGTGGATAGACTTTGAAACAGGGAAGAGAGTGGGGAGAGACATGCGGTAAAGGGCCACAGGCCGAATTCGAACCCGGGCCGCCCGCGTACATGGGTAGCGCCTTAAACCACTCGACCATCTGCACTCCCAAGCTTGATGTTTTTTTTTTTTAATTTTGTCTATCTATTCTTAAACACCCACTTGAAGTCTGTTATTTGCTGTCTGTTATTTTGAGCTGAAGCATTTCTTCAAGTTGCAGTATTCCCACGTGGTTTCATCATCATCTATAGTGTAACACCATGGAGCCTTATCACCATCAGGGTTCCTACACAGATTCTCCCTGAGGTCACTGTTGAGAGAGGAAATCAGGAGTTACGGGTCAAAAAATTCAATTTAAAAAATTAAGTGAAAGGAGTTGATACAATATTCACTTTATTTTCAAACTAATTACACCCTGAAAACTAAAAAAAAAATGCATTGTTTTGTATTACAGCTAAAGATTCTATGTTTATACAACAGAATATGATTTAAATTTTTTTTAACAATTTCTTTTAATCTAACTAATTCACATGGCACAGCTCTCAACTTTGATATTATGTCTAATAAACTGATAAAGTGTTGGATAGCCCATGTTCACTTAAGGAAAAGTTTACGGAAATAACTTCAGTTTTTAACCAAATATAAATCATGTCACTTTGAAAGGCTGCTTTATTTAATATGCGATAAATGTTGGTGGACTTCATGACTTTTTAGGCTTCCCCTATAAAGTAGTGTTAATTGTACATGGTGGGACTATATTTAAGGTTAAAACATAGTCATTAGATGCCTTGTAATCTTATATATTATTTTACCTTATGGTTGATTTGCTGAAATTTATGGTCTTAATTTAAGGTAAGAGTAAAGAATGGATTGGGTTGAGATAATATTTGTTAACTGATGCTTGTAAGCCTTGCTTTTTCTTGTGTCTTTATTAAAGTACCGTTACTACTCCAAACATTTCTATAAACATATTTAATCAGCTGAGGATCTGTACTGACGGTGTGAACAACATTAAGATGTAGTTGTTAAAAAAACGCCACTTTTCAGCTAGAATAAAGCTGTTTACTGCTTATACCCTTGTTGCCTGGTCAGTTGTGGAAATTTTGGTTGTCACATTGTCACAACAGAAACAAAGCAGCAAACCTCTCGGTGTAGTCAAGCACAGCCATGTCTGTTGACAACTGAAATGCTGGTTGTGGAATATGGCAGCCCCTCTCCTCTCACATCTTGTGGGCACTTGCATACACAGGATTTGACGAGCAATTGGAATGAGTGATTTGCACAAATTTTAAAAAATGAATACGTAAACTCACGACTCACAACAACTGTTGACCACTTACCAAGTTGTTCTGGTGGACTGGTACTGGTGTCTGTGGAATCTCAAACTGTTTTGGGGTTTACCATACCAAACCATGCTTGATCAAACTGGACCACCTGATAGAAATGCAGCTAAACTGATACTCACGCATGGGGGTCCTTCTCTGGAGTATACAGATAGTCAGAAGACCTCGAGGCACTCCAGAATGTACATGTTTTTCCACTGATGGTCTCTGATTTTGTGCCCCGATATGTGGAACCGTCCCCCTCATAGCAGTCTTCCTTCTCTGATGAACTGGCTACTTTCAACACTTCAGCAGGAAGAAAGAAAAACTATAGCTCAGTCATTGATGCATTTTTACACACAGTTGGAGGAATACCGCTGTTAAATGATCAACCCTCACTCATTAATTTAATCATTACATCTAAGTACACATTTGTTATTATTGCTGTTATGGTTAGTTTTGTTGTTATTGTTGTTTTAATATAGAAAACCTGTTTGGATAATTAGCAGGTCTGCAACTTGAGAATAAGTCTATTATTGGTATCATTACTCTTACACTATACATAAATGACGGCACTAGAATATAAAGTTTTACATTCATGCATAAAATACTAGTGTTAATCGATTTAATGGAATAAATTTGTCTTTATAAAATAATAATGCCCTTTTAAACAGTAATGAACCTCCCACCACTAGAGGTTGCTGTAGCTTCAGTTAATGGCACTGCCTTCCTCTCTGTCATGTAAATATGAGAATCTCAGCGGTGGCTTAGTGGTTAGCATGTAATAGGAAGACCGCAGCGACAGTTTTCTAAAGTAGTAAATGGAAATAAAGCGGAGTTGAACTCACATATGACTACTGACCCGAAGTGAAAGAGGCCAAATATCAAAGCATGATATTAATCTGCAAAAAGGAACAAAGGTGGGTGATGCTAGCTTGTAATGCTAGCCACACTGTAGAGAGAATATCAGGCCAATATCACACCTGCTGACACAATGACCCTGTGAGGAATTTGTTTTCTAGGGGTTTTCTCCTCTTCAGAGTAGTCGATCAAACGAAATGTAAATGAGCGTTTAGCCGAATAGGGAAAAAGACACTTGGAAACATCCTTATCTCATACCTGGTTCAGGTTCACAGCTCGTCACATTGCAGTATTCCCAGCGAGTCTCAGGGTCGGTGGTGTAACACCATGGCCTCTTCGCTTTGTCAGGATTACGACAGTAGTTGTTTTCTAGGCCTCTGACAAGCAAAACAGAACCAGTGATGAATGCAGGTAAAAAATGCTAAACATAACTTGCTTAGAATGATGTTCATGGTTTTATTTAGTGTTAATCAGTAGATTAGCCTTTACTTTCAGTTGCAACCCATTCTGACTGACATCACTCATGTCAATGTCAAAAAACAAGAACTTTACAACAGTTACTTTTTCCTTTTTTATTTTAACTAGTACTTTTCTGTACTAAACAAATTTCATCAAAAACTAAGAATCCACAGACTTCGGTTTGTACGTTTTTTTTTTTCACTTTTTCCACATATGGAATATAAATCTCTTGACAAACCATCAACTCTGACATTTCAATCAACTTAACAATAATTCTGCTCACTCGTGTCAAACCAGGCAAGTTTCCCTTTTAAAACTAGAGTGCATTCCTCAAAGGAATATTAAGAAACTAAAAGCATGTTGCTAATTTTTCTGCAGATAAAACACACCAGTGATAACTTGTAGGGTGTTTCCACCAAGCGGTCTGGTTCAGTTCAGTACAGCACGCATTTTTTTGCGTTTCCATAAAGCTAAAGTTGGAAAGGGTCCCAAAGAAAAAAAGAGTACCTGGATGCAGCCGAGGACCTCCACTTCACACTGGAAGTTGGAAAATCAATGCCATATTTCATCTTCAAATACCGGAAATCACTTGAACTGAATGCCTTCTTCATTGCTTTCTTCATGTGTTGCTGCCATATTAATAGAGGCAAGTCACCCACATAAGGAAATACAAGTAGAAGAAAAAGATGCAAGTTTTGGGGTTAATAAGCACAGTGATAACATTAAATTAATTTTAATGAATCGACTTATGATCGCAATTCATATATCACTGTGCACAGACATAATATGCAACAGGAGAATGGTTGGCTGGCTGGACATCGCTGCCATGTTGCCAGAGGCAAGTCTGCTACGTCATTCAATACACTAAACAAGGATTGTGCAAGTTTTTCGGAATAATAACTCAATCATAAATTGATTTATTCAAATTAATGTTATGTAATTGCTTTGCTTGTTGGTCTGAAAAGTCACATATTTTTTGTGTACTTGTATTTCCTTATGTGGCGAACTTGCCTCTATTAATACCGCTGCAACACACCGAGAAAACAACGTAGAAGACGTTCAGTTCAAGTGACTTACAGTATTAGAAGATGAGATACATCTGACTTCTGGCATGAAATGGAGGTCTTCGGCTGCATCCAGGTCCCTCTCCAAAAAAATGACTCATTCCTTCCCACTTTTTCCCGCCCTTTAGAAGGGGTCCCAATCTTCACTATCAGTCCCAAAAAGGTGGAGCTGTAAATAATAGTGGGTTGCACTGACGTCACGTCAGCGTGCGACACGACTGCTCGACTCTGGGCTGCAGAACATGGTGGTCTTCCCTGTGAAGAGTGGGCGAAAACAGGAGAAAAACAGACTAATATCTGAGTAAATCAGGGATATTTAGACTCGACAGAGATCCACACTGTTTCCTAGTCTGTGGATATTGATATGTGGCCATGTGTTTACTGACATTTATCTGGACCTGATTTTAAGTACACAAAGCAGAGCTTGAAGGCATGAATCAGCCTGCTTTGTCCGTGATGAATGTGAAACTGGATTAATGTAGAAATTATGTGAATACGAAGCTTAAGATCAGTTGATTCTCTGTATTGTAGCTAGTTATGTATCTATTCCTTACTTTTGGTAACATGTAAAAAGATCGCTCTTTGGTTGTTTAATGTGCTTGTAAAACTTTTCGTAAAACTTTTGTGACAAATTTTCATGGTGCAGCTCTAAACTTTTATATTATGTTGTATAAACTATCTGGAATGCCCTCTCCGGGTTAGGAATGAGACCCTGCCCCAAGTGGAGGAGTTCAAGTATCTCGGGGTCTTGTTCACAAGTGAGGGAAGAATGGAGCGAGAGATCGACAGGCGGATCGGCGCGGCGTCTGCGGTGATGCGGTCTCTGCACCGGTCCGTCGTGGTGAAGAAAGAGCTGAGTCGAAAAGTGAAGCTCTCGATTTACCGGTTGATCTACGTTCCCATCCTCACCTATGGTCCTGAGCTGTGGGTCGTGACCGAAAGAACAAGATCACGGATACAGGCAGCTGAAATGAGTTTCCTTCGCAGGGTGTCTGGGCTCTCCCTTAGAGATAGGGTGAGAAGCTTGGCCATTCGGGAGAGACTTGCTCCTCTGCGTTGAGAGGAGCTAGATGAGGTGGCTCGGGCATCTGGTCCGGATGCATCCTGGACGCCTCCCGGGTGAGGTGTTCCAGGCAAGTCCCACTGGGAGGAGACCCCGGGGAAGACCTAGGACACGCTGGAGAGACTATGTCGCTCGGCTGGCCTGGGAACGCCTTGGGATCCCCCCGGAAGAGCTGGACGAAGTGGCTGGGGAGAGGGAAGTCTGGGTCTCCCTGCTTAGGCTGCTGCCCCCGCGACCTGATCTCAGATAAGCGGAAGAAGATGGATGGAGATGGATGTATAACCATTATAGGCAAGCTATATTTACAACCAGGGTCCAAAACTAACACTCACCACTTACGGGTAGATTTTGTCACTGGCTGGTAAATTTTTAAGACCACTCGCCACTCTGTAGAGTTACTTTTTTTACCAGCGAAAAAAATCATTTTTTGTTACTGGAGAACGATACTGGTATCGGCTGGTTTCCTGGCAGAGTAATGTGTATTTCAGGCCAAGATGATCTTTGGTCATGTAGGTGGGTCAGTCATGACGTCGTTCACAGCGCGCCGAGGGGGACAGCTGGTTGTTATTGTAGCCATACCTCCTTGCTGTGTTGTCAACTTAGCGACTTTGTCGCTATGTTAGTGAGTTTTCATTCCCCTTTAGCGACTAGCGATTAGCAACAAATCTAGCGACTTTTTCTGGTGTTACTGGAGACCTTTGAAGACTCTGACATTAAAGCATGTATTGTTGTAGCGCCTCTTGAGCAGCAGTAGCTACCGTGGGCCCCTCCCCATCCCAAAGCACTGAAAGGCAGTCCACTCCTCGCGCGTCAGTCCCTCTTAGCTGCGGTTAGAGCAGGAGATGCTCACGCCTCCATGTCCAGACTACAGATTAACTGCGCTGTGAAGGCGCCTAGACAGTTTTTCCTGTTGTCTCTTTTTGGTCCATTTAGATTGTTAATGAAGACTATTAAAAAAAAAAAAAAAAAAAGATTTAATGTAGGCTCTTAAGTGGACCATAAGGTTTAAAACTAAACCAAATGTAAGAAAACTAAACTTCGAAGAAAAATAGAATAATAAATAAATGATAAACCAAAAATAAAATTTAAAGTAACTCTGCCAGAGTATCTCTTGAGTCATTTTGCCTAGCCCAGATAAAGGAGGGTTGGAATTGTGATGTTATGAAAACAAGAATCGACAGAAGCTAGTTCATTTGTGGTTCTACACGTAAACAGGGTCTTTTTACTCACTTTTTGTCTCTTTAAGCATACATTATTGCTAGTATTAGTGCATGCTATTAAAATACTGATTGAGAATCGCATACAAGACCCAAATAACGTGTTAAATAATACTGATTGCAAATTACAACACTTCAAAGCAATTTTTATTTGGTTGGCTGGTAAAATATCTGCCTGGCTGGTAAAAAAAAAAATCACTTACAAGCCAGGCTTGCTGGTAAGTGAAAAAGTTAGTTTTGGACCCTGTTTACAACTCAAAACATTACTGTAAACATATATCATCAGCAGAGGGTCTTTACTGACCGTGGTTAACATAATTGAGATGATGTTGAAAGTTTTCAGCTGAAATAAAGCTGTTTACTGTTTATTCCCTACTGATTTCTGTCACTGATCCTTTCCACAAGTCAGCGGCTGGAACAGCTGACTGGCACTGTATGTGACTTCATATTCATAGTCTATACAGCCCGCCCATCAAGTGAGGGTACAAGTATCTGTGAAAACGCAAACTATTTTGGTGTACCGAACCATACCAAACTGTACTCAATCAAACCAGACCATCTGATGGAAACAGGGCTATGCTGTCACACTTAATAAATGAAAAGGTTTGTGGGACAGCTGTGGGTTTTTTTTAGTGCACAAGGTACAACTGAAAGAGTGTTTTTTTCCCACAAGAAATCAAAATATGCACTAAAATAAGTCATATTAAAGTCGACAAACTGTTAAGTGCACCCTTAATATAAAATAATGCGGTTGTTTGTGGTGAAACCTCTGTTACTGATGTTGATCAGAGTTGTGTGGAAACCACATCAAACAATGCAGGCAGGGATATGTCTAAGAAGCAGCAGTGGATCAGGAGACTGTCAGACTGTTTTTGCCTTTAATAGCTTTGCCTTTTGGCTTTGGCTTTTCATCTTGGTGCTAATGCTGGTGCAAACTGCTGTTTCATATTCTGTTAATAGTCTGTAATATGGGATTTATAGGATCATTGTGTTAAAACCAAATGTATTGCAGTCAGCTTATTTCACTTTTGTCATTTGTCATTTCAGTATTGATGTAGTTCAGCAGAAGTAAAAAAGGATGCAATCAGGAATAAAAATAAACAAGTTAGATAAATAAAAAGAACAGTCTGTGACCGATAAGGTTTGCATTGTAACTTAGATTATAGGAAAAAGTTAAAAGATTATAGGGAATCTTTTTTCCTGTTTCAGTGACTCTCACTTGCAGCGGTAGTAGCCCGGCATACGGTTATGTTTGTGGGGCGTCTGATCAGACCATCTCTGGCACGTTTTTCCGGACTGTGTCACAGCTATCTTGCCTCTGTAAGCTTGACCAATACCTGTTGCGCAGGTTAACTCTGGGATGATGGTAGGAGGTTCAGTTTCTGAGGAGAGAAGATGAAATTAAATCCTTTTTTTTTTTTTTCAACTCTGAGAGCAAACAAGTGAAGAGGAAGCAGAGAATTCATGACACCATATTTTTCTCATTAGGGCTCAAGCACTTCTATATTTACTTTCATCCCAATTGATTAGCAGTTTTGGAGTCTTAAATATGCCTGAAAACTGATCAGATTTGGAGTGTCCATGAGACTTGTTAAAAAAAGAAAAGATATTTTCAGAGGTTTTGTGTTTGAAGATTGCAAAATGGCTCAATAGGTCCCCCTTGAAATTTTCAAAATGGGCTCCCCATTGTCATTCTGTCAAGTATAACAATGGGTAAGCTTATGCAGCTTGATGAACTCTACAAATAGTCTCTTGGACCTACATCCTAACTCCAAAAGGAAATATGCCATTTTGAATAAATTGGCAAATGTGTGTTTTTTATACTTTTCCCATGGGTCCTTACTGGATTAACTCCTCCTAAGGTGTTCCAGTTCAGCTTAAACTTGGATTATTCCTAGTAGAGCCCTTGATGAAAAAATATTATTTTGTTGGTGAACAAAACTTAGATGGTGTGGCTGTGGTGAGCCCTCAAATTTTGGATGTGGCTTGTCAGTGAACTTCAGTAATGGTATCTTGACTTGCCGTGAAATTAAACTCTTGTACCTTAGCATGAATCATAATACATCATCGTATCTTGTCTAAATTTCACACGATAGAATGGTACGGACCTATAACCATTTCCATTTGCCATTTTTAAGAAGTCATAGCACCATCTATGAGTAACAGGAATTTTCTACTTCTCTATTTATACCTATAGTTCCCATCAACTCTAGCACAAATTTACGATCCTAAGGTGTTCATCAATCAGCATGATGATATCCATAACACTACCACCAACACAGGGGCCATGGAGACTTTTTATTCACCTTGAGATATATGAAATAGTTTTTTTCAGGAGTTCAGAAAATATGTGCCGCCATGAAACCTGATGAAAAAATCTCACTGCCTCCAGGAAATGATTGATTTGAAATATGCTGGTGGGCGTAGCTAAATGTCTAAATGGTAATAGAATATTTTATGTGCAAATATGTTAGAGGACTTACTGCAGCGGGGTATGGAGCAGTAGTCCCATCGTTTGTTTGGGTTGGTGGTGTAACACCAGGGCCGTGGGTCACCACTTGGGTTTCTGCAGTAGTTTTCCTGAAGAATTCTTTTCCAACCACTAGAGATTGTGTTAAGGGAAAATGGAATTAACTGTATTTTTTCCAAAAATATTTTGATGATTGTTTAACAGCACTTGTTTGTTAAATTGATGTTCTGTTTGGTGGACTTACGCATTAGGGTTGTAGCTATGTTTATGTGGCTCCTGAGAGAACCAACTTTGGCAGGTGTAGCCATTTTCTGTGGTGGAGATTTTTCCTCTGTAGTTCTCTCCGATGCACTCCAAACACTCCTCTTTAGGGGTAAAAAGCACAAATAATCAGCAATTTATTGAAATTTTAAAAATCACAGTGTTTCCTAGGGTAATCATCTGTGTAGTGTTTTAGCATGAGAGCAGTAGTCTGTGAAAGAAAGTAAATCAAGGATGCTGGATTCTCCATTCTCTGGAAATCAGCAATGTATAAACAGACAAAAATCTGTTCCTAATTATAAAAAAGTTGGTCCCATCTAGAGCTGAGCGATATGGCCTAAAATTTATATCACGTTTAGGGCTGTGCGATTATGGCAAAAATCAAAATCATGATTAATTTAACTTTTTACCTCGATTATGATTAATGAACGATTATTCCACCCCCAACCTCCGACTCTGTTTGTTCTGTAAACATTTGTATGATTTTAAAGCAAACAACGAAAAGAACAGGCACAGATTAACAATTTGTGGTTATTTATTGAAGTATTTGAAATTAAAACACAAATCAGCTAAAATGAAAATATTTTTTAAAAAGTCAAATTTTTCCAAAAAAAGGGGAAAAAATTTTGAAATAATTGACAAGGCAATTTTACGTCAGTTAGAGGCTCTAAATGTCAGTTTCGATTATTTTTCAATTAATTGCCCAGCTCTAATCACAGTATATCTTTGCTATATCCTGATACATGATATATATCGCAATATTTTTAAATATCCTCTAAGCAGCTGTATAATGTTTAATTCAGCCCTAAATGACGCCAGTTTGGTGATTAAAATAGACTGATCTATTGGATTTTTAATAAAATTGTATGCAGAAAGGGTAAACATCAATATAAAGTCAAATTTAGTGTACTGTTTTATTTTGAAAAGGACTTCATTCAATCTTTTGAATGTTTACTATTGCTGATTATAAAATGATTATTTTCCTCTTTAAGGGTGAAGCAAACCCACTGAAACTCACCAATCGTGCATGTAGCCGAAGGCCAAAACCCTGCAGTCTAGTCCACCATTCAGGCTCACAGCTTTGATAAAATGCCGCTTTCCACATTATTAAGCAAATTTTATTTTTCTCTTATTTTCCAAAATATTAATGCAAATGACAGTCAGAGTATTTTTCAAGTCATCAGCCTTTAGAGCATAATTCCAATGTTTTTGAACAAACTTCATGATGATAAACGTTATTTTTAAAAATATAAAAACCTCAAAATGCACTGTTCCATATTATTAAGCAGGCCACAGGTTTCAAGCAATGTGGGAAAGAAAAAACATCTCTCTGCTGCCAAAAAGTGTCAAATAGTGTAATGCCTTGGACAAGGAATGAAAATATTAGATATTTCACGAAAATTAATCGTGATCAACGTATTGTGAAGAAATTTGTGGCTGATTCAGAGCACAGATGGGTTTGTGCAGATAAAGGCATAATTGAGAAGATTTCTGCCAGATAAATTTGTCAGATTAAGAGAGCAGCTGTCAAAATGCCATTACAAAGCAGCAAACAGGTATTTGAAGCTGCTGGTGCATCTGGAGTTCCACCAACCTCAAGGTGTAGGATTCTCCAGAGGCTTGCAGTCGTGTATAAACCTACTATTCGGCCGCCCTATCCAATGCTCACAAGCAGAAATGGTTGCAGTGGGCCCAGAAATACACGAAGACTAATTTTTGAACAGTCTTTTTACTGATGAGTGCCGTGCAACCCTGGATGGTCCAGATGGAGGAGTAGTGGATGGTTGGTGGATGGCCACCATGTACCAATAAGGCTGTGATGTCAGCAAGGAGGTGGCAGAGTCATATTCTGGGCCGGATTCATGAGGACAGAGCTGGTAGGCCCCTTTAGGGTCCCTGAAGTAGGGCTGGGTGATATATAGAGTATACTCGATGTATCTTGGCTTTTGCCAAATGACAATATTGCGAATATCTGAGTATAAATTATGTGGAAGTTTTGAGCTGTCAGCATGCATTTCTTTTTTTTTTTTTTTAAGATTTATTTTTGGGCTTTTTGTGCCTTTATTAGATAGAGAAGGATAGTGGATAGAGTCAGAAACAGGGTCAAGAGTGGGGGTGAGACATGAAAGGGCCTCAGGCCGGATTCGAACCCAGGCCGCCCGCATACATGGGGAGCACCTTTAACCACTAGGCCACCTGCTCCCCCGTCAGCGTGCATTTCTCGCTGGAGTTTTGCTTCTCCCATTGTCCCTGAACGTGTCTCTCACAGCAGAGAGCTCTGCCTCTCCCCCGCCCATCCAGAAAACTCCTGCACATGCGTGTTTTGGTATCAGTGGCAGTAGAAGCATGGAAAGGTAAACAGAGCAGCGTGGCTAGTTAGTAGCTAGCTGCCTTTTGAGACGTATAACGAGAAAGTGCTGGATCTGCAGCGTTGAGCAGCCATTCAACTTTGAAAGGGAGGAGGTCTAACTCACATGATATTCGGTAAAATATGCCACAAGATGACTCCAAGATAATGGCGGCAGTAACACAACACGTCGCTTAAGACATGAGCCCAGTGTTGGTGAAAAGCCAGGATTTAAAAATCTCATAAAGACACTTAACCCAGAATATGAGATTTGCCTTGGCGCAAGCATTTTGCTGAAAAATTCCTGCCAGAATTGTACAGGTCAGAGAGAAGATGGCCCAGCAGCGGACAGATGTGATTCACATTTCCACAACAGTAAGAGACGTAACTCAGCCTCACAGTTCAAAACACAGACAACGAGTAGTTAAAATGTTCCTGCCGCCAGACAAGCTTTTCCCCCCATGAACATACAGGAGAGTTTCTTGAATAAGGTCTAAAGACAATCTCATGTCATGAACTTGTCAGAAACTGGTCCAGCATTTAGCACAGATAATGGACTAATATAATCACAGCTGTGAGCCTGAATGGAGGACCAGACTGCAGGGTTTCAACCATTGGCTGCATGCAGGATTGGTGAGTTTTGTGAATGTTTGCTTCACTCTTAATGAGGGAAATAATCATTTTATAATCAGAAATGTAAACATAACAGAAAACACTTCAGGACTTTCCATACACTGTAAAAGACAGAGTGTTTCATGATTTATGTATTTTGGATTTATTAGTAAAAGATTGAGTGAAGTCCTTTTCAAAATAAAACTGATAAATTTGACTTTATATTGTTTTACTTTCTGCACACAATTTTTATCAAAAATCCAATAGAACAGTCAATCACCAAACTAGTGTAATTTGGGGCCAAATTAAATACAACTGCTGAGAGGCCATTTCAAAATATTGTTATATATATCATGTATTGGGATATAGTAAAAATATATTGGGATATCAATTTTAGGCCATATCGCCCAGCTGTACCCTGAAGGTATGAAAAATGACCTCGGCAAAGTATATAGAGTTTCTGACTGATCACTTTCTTCCATGGTAAAAAAAGGAGAACAGTGCCTTCTGTAGCAAAATGTTCTTCATACATGACAATGCACCATCTCATGCTGCAAAGAATCCCTCTGTGTTATTGGCTGCTATGGGCATAAAAGGCGAGAAACTCATGGTGTGGCCCCCATCCTCCCCTGACCTCAACCCTATTGAGAACCTTTGTAGCATCCTCAAGCTAAAGATCTATGAGGGTGGGAGGCAGTTCACATCAAAACAGCAGCTCTGGGAGGATATTCTGGCATCCTGCAAAGAAATTCATGCAGAAACTCTCCAAAAACTCACAAGTTCAATGGATGCAAGAATAGCGAAGGTGATATCAAAGAAGTGGTCTTTATGTTAACATGTAACTTGGCCTGTTAAGATGTTTTTGATTGAAATAGCTTTTGATTTCAGTAAATATTACCTCCTAATGCTTCAAATTCAACAAATGACCATTTTCAGTTCTTTACAACCACAGAAATGTTTTGAAACTCTGTCGTGCTTAATAATGTGGAACAGTGCATTTTGGTGTTTTTATTAAAAAAAAAAAAGTTTATCATCATGAAGTTTGTTCAAAAACATTGGAATTATGCTCTAATGGCTGATGACTTGAAAAATACTCTGACTGTCATTTGCATTAATATTTTGGAAAATAACAGAAAAAAAAGTCTTTGCTTAATAATGTGGAAGCAGTGTATTAGTCCGTTATCTGTGCTGATGAACGCTGGACCAGTTTCTGACAAGTACATGACATGAGAGCGTCCTTAGACCTTATTCAAGTAGCTCTCCTGTGTGATCATGGGGGGGGAATGTGATCCACTTCTCCATAGTTGTGGAGAAGTGGATCACATTTTTCCGCTGCTGACCCATCTTCTTTCTGACATGTTTAACTCTGGCAGAGAATTTTCAGAAAAATTTTTGCGCCTAGGCAGATCACGTATTCTGGGTGGAGTGTCTTTATGAGGTTTTTAAATCCTAGCCTTTCAGCATCTCTGGGCTCATGTCTTTAGTGACATGTTGATACTGCTATCTCTGCATCATCTTGCGGCATATTCTAATGATTACCGCGTTTAGTTCGACCGCTTCCTTTTTAAAGCTGAACCAATGCCAGATGAAAGACCCAGTGCTGTTTCTCAACGCTGCTAGCTCACCACTAACTCGCCTCACTGCTCTGTTTACTTCCTTCACTCCCCAATACTTCTCTCTCCTTCACTGATACAAAACCACGCATGTGCGTAGGAGAGTTTTCTGGATGGATGGGAGAGTGAGCGCTCTGCTGAGGGAGACATGTGTTCAGGGACAATGGGAGAAGCGAAACTCCAGCAAGAAATGCACGTTGACAGCTCAGAACATCCACATAATTTATACTCGATGTTTGGGATATAGTAATTCAAACATTGTGCGTGGCAAAATCTGTGATACATCGAGTATACTCGATATATCGCTCAGCCCTAGTCCCAACCAAGAAATTGGAGAGTAAAATGGGCTATTAATGGGCGATTAATCTGATGGGAGTTGCACAGCTCAGTAGACCAAGTAGAAGCCACTCCATCCAAACAACCGAGACTTGATTTTAAATCACCGCCAGCTGCAGAGTCTGGAAGCACTAAACTGACTGATAGCAAGGTATGTTGTTAAAGACATGCTTCTGATATAAGTTGTAGAGTCTACTGCCTTCAGAGAAATAATGGGAAAAAAACAGATAAGACACTGGTCATACCTGGGTCAGGTCCACAGCTCGTCACATTGCAGTACTCCCAGGAAGTCTGAGGGTCAGTGGTGTGGCACCAAGGCTTCAGCTTATTGTCAGGATTACGACAATAGTTGTTTTCTAGGCCTCTGACAATCAGAAATACAGTAGAAGTTATGAATGCAGGTATAAATCAAAGATGAATGCAACCTGCATGGGACACCCCTGCTATAAATTATGTAATAAGTAAATGAGATAAGTTGCAATAAGAAATAAAAAATAAAATTCATTCAATAGTGTATTGATCTCTCCTCTTTCTGTTGTTTCCAGGGATTTTGTTTGGCTTGAATTTGTTAATCCTTTTATTGTCTGACCAAATTATATACATTTAATTCAAGAAGATTAGCATCTTCAAATATTCCTTATTGTTTTACTGCTAAACCATGTCTCTCCAGGATCAGTTCTGTTCAGTTCAGATTAACTTATTTATCCCCCAAAGGGCAATTCAGTTTACAGTTTACCCTGCCTTATTAAAGCAATCTGAACAATTGGGTAAACAAAAGCAAACAAATAAACAAATGCCAAAAAGTCAGCGGCATATAGACAACCACATTCACTTCAGTGCCAACAGATCAGCAGAAAGAAACATGAACTTGATAAATCCAATACATACAATAAATGCAATGCCAAAGATGCATTTAAAGAAGGACACACCTGAGACTCAAATTTAGCATGTACCACAGATCAACTTCAATTTACCTCTCAGCATGTAGCAGCCTGATAGCTGAAGGGATAAATGAGTTTGTGTATCTGTTCATTTTCCTTGGGGGTGTATGATAGCACCACCCAGAGGGCATTAGAGAAAAGTCAGAGAGAATGTGGCCAGGCTGATCTATTATTCTTCTGGCTTTCTGGGTCACAAGTGTCTTCCAGAGGAAGCTCAAGTCCTTCAGCTGGACTCCTATAATTTTGGAGCAGACTTTAACAGTCTGGTCAGTTGGCTTATTTAAGTTGAGTCACCATTGATGTAGTTTAACAAAAAGAGAAAAAAGGGAAGCGAACAGAAATGAAAATGTATTAACTAAATCAAAAGAATGGGCTGTGACCAAAACATTCTGCATAGTTACTTCTATTTCAGATGTAACTACATTGCTTCTTCTTTTAGGGAAAATCAATTTTTTGCTTTCCAGTGACTCTTACTTGCAGGGGTAGTTGTCCGGCGTGTGTTTGTGTTTGTGCGGCGTCTGAGCTGACCAACTCTGGCACTTTTTTCCAGACTCTGTCACATTTATTATGCCTCGGTAAGCTTGACCTTTACCTGTTGCACAGGTGAACTCTGGGGTGATGGGGTGAGGTTCAGTTGCTGAGCACAGAAGATGAGATAGGTTTTTAAATCAGACAGCAAACAAATGAAAAACAAGCATTCATAATACAACTTTTGTTTTAATTTTTATTTTGTAGTTTCCTTTCTCATATTATTTCACATGTACAGGCTAAAAAAAATTTATTTCCTAAAAAGAATAATTTTTTTTACTGTAATTCAATTTAAAAAAGTGAACCTTCCTTACATTCTAGATTTATGAGAAACAAAGGGAACATTTCAAGACTTTTTTTTCATCTCGATGATTACAGCTCACAAAAATCCACTCTCTCAAAATATTAGAATATAACAAAACTCCAACCATAAAAGAATTTATGATACAGAAATGTCGACCATCTGGGAAATCCTGTTCATACTGTACACTTAGTACTTTGTCAGTAGCGATGGGGATTGTTCATTTTTATTGATACTGATACACTTATCAATACTCTTAATCGATCTTAGTCTTTATTGATACTTTTCTATAGTTTGGTGGTAAGATAAAAGATGACAAATACAACAGAAGTGGTCGAAACTGAATAGTGCTTGAGGTAAAAAGTCATGATTTGGTATGTTAAATCTAGTTTATATCCCTCAAACACATTTCTCGTAATCACAACTGCATTTATTGAAGTTTCACGTCACAAACTAAATTTTCCTTTTTTATGTCACATTTGGATATATAACACATAGGACAGTTATCTAATTTATTGAGGTCACCTGAACACATCATATTTTCCGTCTTTGAACTCGTTAAGTCCACTAATTAACCTCAGTTCTGCCGATCTCACCATAGATCTCTATTTCAGTTATATCTTAAAATGACGTTATGTCACAGTTAGACATAAAGTGAGACTCCATAGCAGTATCGGTAAGCTAAAAGGTTATTGATTTTTGGGCATTTGAAAAATACAGATCTGTGTTTTGATCCCCATTCCCGTTGGTTAGGCTCTTTTTATCTGACTTAATGCATCAATGCAAGGTGGCATGGAGCCAGTCTGTCATGGCACTGAGGTATAGATACCTTTCACATACAGTTCTGATTCCCAGGTACTAGTACACAACGGTACCCATTTACAGTACTTTTTTGTTTGTGTATGTGAAAATTAAGGTTATTTCATTTATTTGAAAAATAAAAAAAAATTCCCAAAACTTCTGGATTTTAGATATCTATTACTCAATATCAAAACACTATAAAACATCCAATATATTGAAACAATTTCTAACGCTGTTTGTAATGCAACATCATCACAAGTGTTTTTACACTTGCATTACCCCAACATGAAAAAACCTAAACTACCATAACTTCCCAGTGTTTTTTCTTTATAATGCACAAATTAAAACCCTGCCCTACAAACTCCTATTCCTTTGATTTACCCTCTTGGAAAATGTGTGTTAGGGACCATGGAGGGAGAATAAGTGTAAACCTAACAAACAACAGAGGTTGGATTCAAAATAAATAAATAAAGGTTTAATATTTTACAAATTAAAGTATTACAGACTACAGATGAAAGTAAACAAACTACCTCTACCATGAGCTACATGCACTGAGCATCTTCTTTCCTTGTGCAGTTCTTTTCACCAACACTAACATGTCAACTTTCTTGGGTTAGAGCAAAGCCTGCTCTGTACTGATCAGTCATGTAGCTGTCCACGCAGAAAGCATAACCGAGCCTTAATCAAAAAAATGTCACGCACCTGAACCTTGCACACTAAATCTGTTGCATTCTAATTGTATTCAATGCGAAAATTCATACAGTGTGGCAAGTTGTTTCATACTGCGGTGAAAATAATTACTGAGGATGAGCCTGTGGCTCTGTCACTCCTTAAAAATCTTACTTGATCCATCCATCCATCCTGACAAAGAACTTCATATCTCCATAAAGCTTCTCAGCAGACAGAAGCATGAAGTGCTCTAAAATCTCCTAGAAGATGACTGAAAGCGTTGACTCTGGACTTGATTAAGCACAGTGGACTAACACTGATGGTGGAAATGGAAAACATCTTCCGCCACATTCTGTGAACTTGATTTCCATATGAAATGCTAAATTTAGTTTCATCTTTAAACAGGACTTTGGACCACTGAGTAGCGGTCCGGTTCTTTTTCTCTTCAGCCCAGGTGAGACACTGATGATTCTATCTGTGGTCCAAGACTGTCCTGACACAAGGATCAGGGCACTTGTAACCCATTTCCTTGACCTGTCTGTGTGTGGTAGCTCTTGATCTACTGACTCCAGCCTCAGTACACTCCTCGTTAAGCTCCCTTAAGTTCTTGAATCTGCTTTGTTTGACTGTCCTCTGAAGGCTATACCCATTCCTGTTGCTTGTGCTTTTTTTCTTACCACGCTTCCCCTCCCGTCAACTTTCTATGACTATGCTTTGATACGGCACTCTGTGAACAGCCTTCCCTTTCAGGATTGCCCTTATATGGATTACCATTCTTTTGGGGGTTGCCAGTGATTGTCTTCTGGGCCATAGTCAAGTCAGCAGTCTTCCTCATGATGGTGGGAGGCAGTAAAAGAACATTTTATAAGCAAATATTTTAGAGGACTTACTGCAGGGGGGTATGGAGCAGTAGTCCCATTGTTTGTTTGGGTTGGTGGTGTAACACCAGAGCCTGATGTCCCTGCATGGGTTTCTGCAGTAGTTCTCCTCGAGAAACTTATCTGGATGACTAGAGATAATGTTAAGAGACAGGTGAAATAATTATCCTGTATTTATTTGGAGAAGAAATTAAGTTGTTATTTAGTGGTCTTACTTCCTGAAGGTGTAGTTATGGCTGTGTGGCTGTTGTGAGTCCCAGCGCTGACAGGTGTAGCCATTCTCTGTGGTGGAGACTTTTCCTCTGTAGTTCTCACCAATGCACTCTACACATTCCTCTTTAAGGGAAGAAATACACACAAACAATCTTTTATTTATTCAATATGTGCACATCAAATAGATCTAACCAAGACATAAAATTGGTCAGTAGAGATTGCAAGAGTGACAACAAGGGAGAACAACACTACGGATGTTTTTATAGTTATCATTATCAATGATCTGTGTCATACCTGGGTCAGATCTGCAGCTTGTCACATTGCAGTACTCCCAGCGAGTCTGAGGGTCAGTGGTGTAACACCAGGGCTTTTTCTCATTGTCAGGATTTCGGCAGTAGTTGCCAACTAGGCCTCTGACAAGCAATGACACAGACGTAGTCATGAGTGCATGTAAATAAAAAAACAATGATAATTGTAACCTGCAATGGATTGTGGATTTAGCTTGAATTCTTTTTGATATTTTTCAATTATGAAGGAAAGATAGATATCAAATAAATGTAGTCTAAGTTTCCTCCTCACTCATTTTTCCAGATGCTGTGAGCATCTTCTGGCATTTTCTTGATCAAAATCATGTTAAACCGTGCTGATCCACTGAGATGCAATAACTACTAGAACAGTTTGTGGTTACATATATATTGGAGCATTGTGGCAGCAAGGCAGTAATCATTCAGAACAACTGCAGTGGCTACTAGTGGCTATGGTTGCTTTACAATTTAGTAGGGCTGGTAAATTAATCGAAAATTCGATTAAATTGCCATATGGCCTGCTGAAATTTTCTAATGGCAGAAGGTGCAATATTTCTCTAACATGAAATTTTTGTCAAGATAGCAGTTTGATTTTTTGTTTTTTGCAGCAGTGATGTGATGCAATACAGATCATGCAGTCATCAATGGGCAAATCATACTTTTTTCATGTTTTTATTGTTAGATATGAGAAAGACAAAAAAGTATAACTCCCTTCAATACATCAGTTCCTATCACATTTACAGTTTACTAGTCAAAATCATCAATCACAATTAGATATTTTTTCAAAATTGTTCAGCACTAGTTTTATCTAATATTGTGTTGTTTATAATATATAATGATTTATTGCTTGTGTTTGTTAGTAAAAAATACAATATAAGAAATTAAAGAAATAATAATTGCAATACTTCCATTTACTACTTTGGAAAACTGTCGTACTGCCGTCTTCCTACTATATGCTAACAGCCTAGTCACCACCGAGCTTCTCATTGTTTACTTCCTGTGAAGGGTCAGAGAGGAAGGCTGCAGCCATTAACTGAAGCTACAGTGGTCTCTAGTGGTGGGAGGTCCATTAAAGTGCATTATAGACAGGGATTTCAAGCCTGTTTTATGGATAATGTTGATATTAATTTTTTAGTAGTAGTTCAAATAAATTTGTTTGGAATACATTTAAATATACATACATTTAAATATATATATATATCGGAATCAGTATCAGTATTGGCACATCTTTATCAGAATTGGATTGGAACTGGAAAAAAGTGGATCGGTGCATCCCTACAATGGGGTGATTTATTCTGGCTATCAGGACATCGCCTGATATAGCAAGACATCAGACTTTGAGGCGCTGCAATGGCTGTACCTTCTAAAATTTGTGCACAAGTTAAATAACTTCTTTATTTTCGTTGCAACGGTCTCCTCTAGCAGCAAACCACATTTAAAGAGGATGTTTTAAGATTGACGAGTAAATCCTAAAAGGAATTAAAAGAAAAAAAAATGGTGCACCTTCTTTTGATTTGGTCCGAAAGCCTTTTTTTGGACCACCTGGCATCTTGAGTGTATACCAATTTCAAAATCTAAGGCTCAATGGGCTTCAGGAATGAATTTTTTAAAAACTGTGGGGGGACCACTAAGCCATTAAGCCACGCCTACCAATAAAATCTTTATCAATTATCTTTGCTTACCAGTGGAAATTTTCCTGTTGAGTTTCATGTCTGTATTACCATTTTTTCCCCTCTGATAATACAACTTCCTGTTTTTTTATGAACAAAATACCACAATAGCTGGAGAAAAGTCAAGGTTTTCATAGCGGGGCATAGAAAGGTCTTTGGATTTACCTGAACATATCTGAGAGGGAATTTAGTAACCACATGGCAATTTTGGGTAATAATACAGATGTAGTGGCGCTGTGACTGATTCAAAATTTTCAAATTTAGATGTGTCCAGGATCAGACTATAGCATAGCTCATAGAATTTATTCAAGATATGAACAATTACAGCCCAGTCAACAGTTAGAAATAAGCTGTCAAATTTGATATTTGCCATGCTGCCACATCTACACCCTCAGACTAAAACTCACCAGTTTTTCAACATATTAGGAGAAATACTTCAGAGAGTAACATCCTGATATTTCCTGTTGTGTTCGCGTCTAGACCCTCATCATATATAGAACGCCACAGACTGATTGGAGATTGGACCATGTACAACGGAGTTATAAAGCTACTTTATGTATTCATAAAAATCTGCAATTTTTTAGACTACCATGTGTTAGCCAAACTTCACACAGTTCAGATCAATGCCTAAGGACAAGTTATTTCTCGTAGGACCCAAGGAAATGGCAACATTTCACAGCTTTTTTCAAATGGTAGATTTGCTGTTGATATTTATACCATAACAAAACGAGGCTTTAAAAAATGGTTCAGGACACTAAATATGTGTACCAAAATTAAATTCCTCTATGTGAAGAGAGCTGCCTAAAACAAAAGAATAGGCTGTGACCAGAACATTCTGCATAGTAACCTATATTTCTAATGTCAAATTCGTTGCTTCTTTTATGAAATTTCCACATTTTTGTGTCAGTGGCTCTTACTTGCAAGGGTAGTTGTCTGGCGTTCGGTTGTGTTGGTGTGGTGTCTGAGCAGACCATCTCTGGCACATTTTTCCAGACTCTGTCTCAGCTATCGTGCCTCTGTAATTTACGCCTTTGCCTGATAGACAGGTGAACTCTGGGACGATGGAGGGAAGTCCAGGTGCTGAGCACAAGAGATTAGATTAGAGCCAACAAGTGAAGAAGAATAAGAGCAGTCATAACACAACATTTATTTTATTTTATATTGTAGTTTTCTTTCTCATTTTATGTCACGATAAATTCTTGTTTTATTATTCATTTTTTATGTATTTTTTTATTTCTGTCTTGAGCTTCCACAACTAGAGTCTAAGGACTGTGAAGGCTCAGGCCTTATTTGTCTAATTTTGATTGGGGGAAAAAAAATTAACTCGAAAATATTCAGAAGTTCCCTTTCCCTTTATTCTTTTACAACCAAGACAGGTGTCCTCACATTAACCTTTATCTTTAAATGAATTGAGTCTGACTGATAGAAATGTATGCAAGTGAAATGGTTAAATGGGAGGCAGTTATAGAATGTTTTATAGGCAAATACAGTGCTTAACAAATTTATTAGACCACCCAAAGTAAGGTTTATGCCACAGCTGCCCTAAATGAACAGCAATGGTAATTACCAAAATTGGCTAATTTTTAACACGGTTTTAGACTTAAAATGCAAAAATGCATTAGGAAAAATTATTAAATTTATTATTTTATATAATAAAAATAATAAATATTAATATATAATTTATATACAGTGCTTAACAAATTTATTAGACCACCCAAAGTAAGGTTTATGCCACAGCTGCCCTAAATTAACAGCAATGGTAATTACCAAAATCATTTTTTATATTTCTGCAATGGTTAATACACCAATTTGTAGAAGGTCTTTAACCGAAATGATATTTTTAATGCTAAAATATAATTAATATTGTTATCAATGAATTTTCAAATTTATTGATTTACAAAAAAACTGAAAAAAAAAAATAGTAAAACACATTAATATTTCTTGATTAATATGTCAAATGATAGTTATTTACTTACATTCCTGAACAGAAAAATTAGTTTTAGTGGTTGAATGTTGTACTTGATTAATTTCTGACTTCTCAGAGAAGCCCAGTCAGCCGGCTCAAATTTGGGTATAAAAAGGTGAATTCAGTTTGAAATTCTTCATTCCTGTTCAAAATGGTAAAACGTGGAGAGCTCACTGAAAATGAAAGAGTCTGCATTAAAGCACTTCATGATGCTGGATGGTCTCTGAGACAAATAGGGAAAGACATAAAGTGTTCTCACAGTGTGGTCAAGTATGCTTTGGAGTCAATTGCTGAGACTGGTACTTACAAAATGCGCCAAGGAAAGTTAACTGAAGCACATGTCAGACACCTCAAGATTTGAAGTACTAGAGACAGAGGGAAGACCACTGCTGATCTTCAGGCAGAGATGAATGCTTCTAGATCAGAGTCTGAGAAGGTCTCCAGAATGATCATAAGCGGACGACTGACGGAACAAGGCTTAAAGGGAAAAAATAGCTGCTAAGAAGCCATCATTGAGGCCTGCGAACATCCAGAAATGCCTCAGATTTGCCAGGGAGCATGAACACTGGACTGTTGATGACTGAAAGAAGGTACTCTGGACGGACGAGTCCAAGTTTGAACTCTTGGGTCAGCATCGTCGTGTTTATGTCCGCAGAAAAGCTGGAGAATGTTTTGATGCCAAATGCATTGCACCCACAGTGAAACACGGTGGAGATTCCATTATGGTATGGGGTTCCATTTGTCGATGCAGCGTGGGCAAATGAGTGAAAATGGATGGTATCATGAACAAGAACGTCTAGCACAACATCTTAGTGCATCATGTAATCCCTTCTGGACTGAATCTGATTGGTCGTGGTTTTGTATACCAACAAGAAAATGACCCCAAGCATACTTCAAAGCTGTGCGGAGACTATTTGAGCAAGAAAAAGGAATCTGGAGTACCGGAACTGATGGACTGGCCAAATCAAAGTCTGGATTTGAATCCTATTGAACAAATTTGGGATTTAGTAGATTAAAAGATCGATGGTACAAAAGTTTCATCTAAGTCTGTGGGAACAGCTAGAAATTATTTGGAACTCAATAACACAAGAGACTGTGGAAAAGTCCATAAAACAATGCCAGCAAGAATGCAAGCTGTTATCAAGGCCAAAGGAGGCCATACAAAATATGACGTTTTTTGGTTATTATGTGTGAAAAAGGACTATTTAGGTGTTTCAGTTTATTTGCCAAATAAATAACAATAACATTTTTGGTTTTAAACAAGTTTTTGAAAGATTTCTAAAGTAATTATGTTTTCTCATTTTTATGACAGGTGGTCTAATAAATTTGTTAAGCACTGTATGTTAGAGTACTTACTACAGCGGGGTATAGAGCAGTAGTCCCATCGTTTGGACGGGTCAGTGGTATAACACCAAGGTCGCGGGTCACCGCCTGGGTTTCTACAGTAGTTTTCCTGAAGATTCTTGTCCGGATGACTACAGATGTTGTTGAGGGAAAGCTGAATTAATTATCTTCCATCAATTTCAAGGAAAATACATACTTATAGGTTGTTAAATACTGCTTGTGGTTGTCTGCTGACGTGGTCTTACACGCTGGGGCTGTAGTCATGGTTGTGAGGCTCTTGGGAGTCCCAGTGCTGGCAGGTGTGACCATTCTCTGTGGTGGAGACTTTTCCTCTGTAGTTCTCACCAATGCACTCTATACATTCAACTATAGAGACTGGCGAACATTAAAAAAAAATGTTACTCAGTTTATGCACATCACACAAATGTAAGTTTTTGTGCTAGTATGACCCTCTTTGTGTGGCATATATCGAATTGTTAGGTTTAGAGGGCAGTTGCTCAAGGGCACTGGCAATTATCACCAGGAAAATATACATGCACTGCAAAAGATTCATGTCCTTGCATTTGTAGGAACTCTAGACCTTCAGCATGAGTCAGTCTTTTCTCTGCATTTGTTGTCAAATCATGACTGATCATTAACTTTAATTAAATGGAGGTTAAAAACAGTATGTTCAGTCTTGTAGACCTCTCCATTTGTTTAGAAATTAATATTTGACAAACAATATACTCACATTACAATGGTAACTAATACAACACAGAGAAAGGATAAATGAACTTGCCGACTTTTTCATAAAGAGCTATCCCTGCTTTATGAGGGCCAGCCCTTGCTTCAAATTGGGCTGTTGTCCAGCACTCTCGATCCTTTTTAACATACATAAAGGCACTGTGAACACACAGCAGGTAGAAGCTGAGTTAGAATGCTGACCTGCAAATGTAGAATTTGAATTGTGTCATTAATGAAAGCAAAGCTTAAAATTGAAAAGTACAGACATACCTGCATTTGAAGTTTATTTCAGCATCACATTCTGCAGCGCACTCAGCCGCAGAGTTTACAGTGTATCGTGTTCTTAGCATCAAGAGCATCCTTGCTCCACTGGTTTTGGTGTAGCCATCCACCTGATCTCCACCTACTGATATCAGAAACACAGATTTTATACGTTACGTATATTGTCTCATATACAGAAAAATACATGCTAATTGCATGAATAGGTGTAGCTCTCAAAAGGGTTCAGGCCTTATTGCTTCAAATCCTTCAATCCTCCAATTTTAATCTCAAACAGTAGATACAAAAAAATATTAAAGCGTAGTTAAAACAGGATAATGAGACATTAGAAAAACGGTATGTAATGCGGGAAAAGAATCTCAACAAATAAATTTACTTTCAATAAATAATGGAAAAAAATATTGAGGCCATGCACAGTAATGATAAGCTGCCATTTTCCTTCAACTTTCCACTTCACTTTGAGGGTTTGATTTTTCCTGGCATAGAGTCCCAATAGTAGACTGGTTTCCTGCCCATTTTCCCACCAATCACAAAACATCATTTTAGCATCAATCACAGTTATGGACAACATTCCAGTCCCATATATATATGTAGCAGAAATATCGCTATCACCCCCTAATGGCAGTTGCAGTTTAGGCGATTAGGACTGATCTCACTGCTAAAGGAAAAACATTATTTGTATTTTTAAAGAATAAAAAATTATTAAACAAAAATATGTAAATTGAACCAATATATTTTAGTTGTTGTGAAGTCTGGCCCCTTTAGCGTCTTAAAAGAAAAAAGGTGGCCCTTATACTAATGTAATTGATGACTCCTGTCCTACTGCCTTAAATTTCTCATGTATTATATTGAGTGTAGCTGGATAAACATGAGCCTTATCATAACAATATTTCTATTTGTCTTTATCATATTTATCTGCTTTTTGGAAATCATTACATTTATATTTTATTTTACATTTCACAAGGAAACTGCAACCTGTGAACACTTCTGTCAGTGTGAATGATGTTCTGCCAATGGAGGAGACAGGGCGGACCAAAGTTTCTGTGTGAAAACTTTGGTAAAAAAGATAAAGCTGTAATCTTGCCCAAGAGGCATAGCATGACTAAGGAAATCGGCATTAATAGCTTTTTTAAACAAGACTTGTATTCCCCTTCTTCCCATTTTTTCCACTTGCAAAATCCTGCAACCAGCTGTCTAGGACTTGATGGGCTGAATCACAGGAGACTTCAACAGACTGCTTCATTCAGCTGCAATGGTGTGGTTCAGACTTGTGCTACTGTCACCAAAGACATTGTAAAACCGTCTTGTTGCAGCACAAATCCTTGGTCTGATCTGGGCTTTACTTGCTCGTGTGTGTTTCAGATCTTAGACAAACAGTGCTGTGCTGTGGTGCAGACAAGAGACACAGCGATGTCTTCTGACCCTTAACGTTTATCACTTTGTAAACCTCTGTTTTCAAAAGGTGCTGTACAAATAAAGTTATTATTGTCTTTACATCCCCCATCGACCTTCGAACAATGATTCCATTTACTTCAGCAAACAACCCTTTGTAGCGTGCTGTCTGAACATTATTTTTTTGATAATTAAACTTGAATGGTATCTTTTGAGTGTTTTACAGCACATGTCATTTATACTTGTATAAATAGAAATAGTTTTATTCCCAGTACATGTCAAATGTTATAATGGCATACTTTCGCACTGAAGCCAGGTCTTTTCTGTTTTATTTTTCATATTCCAAAGCAAACACGCAGAAATATTCTGTAATCATCATAATAAAGATGTAATTTTATCTTACCAGTGCAGATCAGGGATCCTAGGAGGAAAGCTGCTTTGCAAACGTCCATGCTGAGACCCTACAGCTAGCAGGTTGCTGTCCTAGTTCCTCCTGGTACACTATTAAGCTCAATTTTATGTCAGGAAACAAGAGTGCTCAGTCATTAGTCAATCATCGGCCTGACAAGGACAGTATCGATGCAGGTTTTGTTTGTTTGATCCAGCTACTGCATGTTGCTCCATGTTGTACATGGCATGAGCCCAGAAAGTTCTTCCATAAAAAAACCTCATGAGGCTAAAAGTTGAAGTCAGATATGCCAGTCAATTTAGTATCAACAGCAAAAATTCAGTCATCTCAAGATTGTGACCTTCTTTTCCTTTCACATAATACATGGTACCATATTCCCACGCATATTCGAATGGTACTATTTTTTGTCTTCATTTATATTGTTATCACAATAAATACCACAAAATACTGTGATAAATATTTTAGTCTATATCACCCATCCCTAAACAACAGTATTAAAAGCAGCAACCCTTGGGGTACAAATGGGTTAACGGAGTTGTTAAAATACCAACTTTGATTCCAGTGGTCAAGATTGACAAATAGGTTTGTGTGTGGATGCTTTTCTGGCAAAACAGGTGGAAAGGTTAGAAGGGTTTTGTGCTGACCAGAGCCAAAGCTCCTGACCTGATATTCACATTTGAACAAATATTTATCTGTTCTTTAGACCAGGTTGTGTGCAAACAGGATAATACCTTAAATAGGACACTTTCTGTGTATGGCACAAGCTCTTTTTTTGGTCAAAGTGTGTACGTGCCTGACACCAGTTAAGATGGAGGGTGAATTTTGTCATGGCAGCTGCTCAACAGAAAAGTTTGTTTCTGGTCAGAGAACTACCAGGGGTCTCATTGTAAAACAGCACATAGAATCCATACTTAAATTGTTTGTGCATCAAAAACTTCAAATTAGCCTGCACCAAAAATAATGTAGATTCATGAAACCGTACCCGTAGACATCTCACTTCTCAGTGTTTCCCCTAGGATGGCGTTGTAACTCTTGAAACTCATACAGCCCACAAAATAGCCTCAGATCAATGTTTTTTATTCATTTATAATGGTAACTAATAACAGGATCACTTGATCCAGCCGATGCCATGTCATTTACGAACATAAAGCAGACAGCATGCAGTGTTTATTTACGGAGTTGAGAGGGAAAATGTTCGTTCATTGGGACTTAATGACCGGCATACATTGCCTTTTATGTCTTCTGTTTTTGTTGTCTGTCTGCAAGAGAAGCTAAGGTAAACACTTTAAGGAGATTATGAAAGGAGATGATACTATACTGCCTATTTGCCGACAGGTGAATTAACCTGACCGCAGGAGTTGATGCTGTGAGGGAGGGCAGAGCAGAGACACTCAGCAGCGCCACTTCAGTACAAACAGCCTGCAACTTTGTGACGAGTTGATGTGTTGTTTGTGAGCGTTAGTGCTATAAAATATCAGAAAATATCCCACAGCGTAGCTTTGTGTGCTTCTCTACCTGTAATTCCCAGAGCTGCATTGCTCCTCTGTCCCCAGCAGCACGTCTCTCTATATCAGTCAGCTGCGCACTACGCTTCTGCCCCCTGACCAGCGCCTTGGACAGGGGCGACTTGCCGACCAGGGTGATCTTGGTTGAACAAAAGCTTTTTGACCAAACAATCGACCAATCGAATGGAGGCTGTCAGCTCTACTGTACACCAGGCTCATGACTCTGTTTTTTCTTTAACTGAGAAAGTCATAGAGCTGGAAAACAGATGGATCGTGTTGAAACACACCCACAAGGAACACCTGGCACACCTGGAACATGATATGGTGATATGGTGATAAACCTGCTCTGCAATCCCTGATTAAAGTAATCTTTCTTCAAAGTACTTCTCCATGCTTGTATTAATCAAGATAAAAAAGGAGATGTGTCACACATTACTGTAAAACCCTTGGAGGTGTTGTGAGTTAATTAGCTGATTAGGGTGTGACACCACGACTTTCCAATATGTCACAATATTCTAATTACCTGAGACACTGAATTTTGGTTTTGATTATCTGTAAGCCATAATCATCAATATTTCAAGAAATAAAGGCTTGAAATATTTCACTCTATGTGTAATGAGTCTATATAATATATGGGTTTGACTTTCTGAAATGAGTGACAAACAATATTGAACTTTTTCATGATATTCTAATTTCTTGAGATGTACCTGTATAAAAGATGGTTTATGTCCAATAAAGGATTTATAAGATTGAATTAAAGGGAGTTCAATAATGAAATAACTGCCCTAGACACTAGAGCTGGACTGTTAATCCCAAATTAGATTAAATTGCAATATGGCCTGCTGCAATTTACAAATCACACGAGTTGCAATTATTGTTTAACATGAAAAGTTAAAGAACGCCAGTTTAATAAATCTAATTTTTGCAGCTGCAGAGATTCTATGCATGTTATGCAAACATTTAAGTGCCAGATTTTTATAATGGTTTACAATAATCCTCCCTTTCGTGTTTTATGTATGTTTTCCTTAATCAAAATGAGGGACATTAAAATGATAATTCCCTTCAATAAAGCAAATGACATCAAATTTGCAATGTGAGCAAAATAAATATTTCATTCTATCTAAAACTGATGAAGCTTAGTGTTAGTTCACAAAGTCATACCCCAAGCTGTGATTAGCTGATAGCCAGCTTCAATGGAATGACCCTGCCCCTCTGTCACTACAATATAAAGTCAAAGAGCAGTTCATCTCAGTACAGTTTGTTGTTAGCTGATGTCACAGCGGCATGACCCTTCAGGGAGACGCTAAATAATACAGGGCCAATCCTTGGTGAGTGGATGTGTGGCACACATGTCCTGATTGTTTATTTTACACTTTCAGTGTCTGCACTGCAGAGTGTTAAGTCACAGCAGCTCAACCCTGGAAGCATTCGTTTAACTATCAGGTTCACTCATGGGCCTGGTCAAGTTAGCTAAACATAATCTTAAATGTTGGCAGAAATGGTTGAAGACATTTAAGGAACACAGTTGCAACTTTATTTTTAATTTTTATGAAGAAAAGAGTCCACCTCTCTCTCGTCTTTTCCTCATACTCTATGTGTCTGTGTTTGAGACGCAGTCAGAGGCTGTACAGTGATATGTCAAATCCAACAATGACATAAGGATGAAATAAAAAAGAGTGTATTTTTTCTCTCTGTGATATTTATTTTTAATTAAAATAAATATCACAGAGAGAAAAAAACACTGCGATGTCTGTTACAATATTGTTCAGACCTATGTCCTACTTTAATTTTGTCTTTATTCTTTCACACAGGCCAAGTTTTGGAAAAATATGTTTATCAAAGAACCAACTCAATTAAATATACTTTATAAAAACTTAGCCTAATCATAATATTATTTTCAACTGTTTCAAAAAAGAATGAGCCTTGCGACAAGAGACAGTAACAGTAACCAAGCATTTTTGGTCTTCTTGTATGTTACAATGGAAAACCTCTTTGCTTGCAGTACTTCCAGAGAGGTTTTGGGTACGTAGTTAGACACCAGAGAGCAATGTTGCATTCCTGCACAGATTCCTCCTTAGGTCACTGTTCGGAAAGAAAAGTGGGAGTGTTGGGACAACAAGTACACAAAAAAGGGACACCAAAGGAAGGATTTCATATAAAATGTACTTTGTTGACCATAAATACACTGTAAATAGGTCAGAAAGGCTGCAGTATTTTTTTATACATCCAACACAAGAACATTATGTGTGTGTATATATATGTATATACACACAGGGTCCAAAACTAACACTCGCCACTCGCCAATTACGAATAGATTTTTTCTCTGGCTGATGAATTTTTAAGACCACTTGCCACTCTGGTGAGTTATTGTTTTTTTTTTTTACCAGTGAAAATCCTTTTTTTTTTTTTTTTTTTTTTTTTTTTTCTTTTTTTGTTACTGGAGAACGATGCTGGTATCAGCTGGTTTCCTGGCAAAGTAATGTGTATTTCAGGCCGAGACAATCTTTGGTCACGCAAGTGCGTCAGTCATGACGTCATTCACAGCGCGCCGAGGTGGACAGCTGCGGTATTGCCAACTTAGCTGCTTTGTCGCTGTATTAGCGATTTTTCAGACCCCTGTAGCGACCCTCCAAAATAATGTGACTAGTGACAAAAATCTAGCAAGTTTTTCTAGTGTTACTGGAGACTTTTAGAGACTTTTGGAGACTTTCAGAGACTTTTGGAGACTCTGATGTGAAAGCACATTGTTGCTCCAGTGTTGTGAAAGTGCCTTTACAGTTTTCTCTATTGTCTCTTTGTTACATTTAGATTGTTAATGAAGACTGTATAAAAAAACACTATTCATCTTATGGATAAAAATGTAAATGTTTCACTGGGATTTGGTGTTGGCTTTTAAGTGGACCATAAGGTTTAAAACTAAACCAAACATAAGAAAACTAAACTTCTTAGAAAAGCAGAATAATAAATAGAAAAATAAACCAAAAAACAAAATTAAAGTAACTCTGCCAGAGTATCTCTTGAGTCATTTTTACCAGTCCTAATCCCAGAAAAAGGAGGAGTGATAGAATTGTGACATTATATAAACAAGAATCAAAAAAAGAAAGTTCATTTGTAGTTCTACCCATATTTAGGGTCTTTTTACTCACTTTTTGTCTCTGTCATGACGTTCTTCCTTTCTCCTACAGTGTCCATTACAGTCTTAATTTTGTCGACTAAAACTCTGACTAAAAATGTTTGTCAGCAGCCTTTTTTCCATGACAAAAACAAGACTAAGACTAACAAAAATTATCTGTGATGACTAAAACTGACAAAAACCAAGTTAAGTTTTCATCAAGATGACTAAAACTAGACTAAAATGTAATATAAAGGTTAGGGGGTGTAAAGCTACCTGCATTCGTACTGAACCGATTTGGTACGGGCCTCTCGGTACGGTACAGATGTGTAAAGAATGAATGCATGTGGAGCCAAGCTCATACACAGAAGGAAAACCAGAAAACAACTCACTGTCACACTGTCCTGACTACCACACAACCACAGCAAGCAACAGCCTGAATATTCCCAGATAAAAGTGTCCTGTTAAGGAACACTTTGTTTCCCAGTAAAATACAACAGTGGACAAAGACAACAACAATAGCGCTGACATGATACTGCAGCTGTGTCGCTAAAAGCACGTCATCCAGCGGACCAATCAAAGCATTTGAAAACACTCCACTCAAACAAGAACATCACTGTAAAGAGGAGGAACAGCAAAGTCTTACCAGCCGGTTATAAATTTCTTATTCTTTAAGACGGTTTTATTGATAACAATGGTGCTCTGGCTCTGTGAATGAAATTAATTTTACCGTCATATGTCAGCCTCAGAGAAGGGAGAGATGGACTCTGCAGCCTGGCTGGTAAGTGAAAAAGTTAGTTTTGGACCCTGCATATATACACACACATACACACACACATACTTACTGATAGTATCCAAAACTTTGCATTGGCACTCCTATATCACCATACATATTGTATTGCCAGATTCTTGCAAATACACAGGCCTAGTACTGGCTTACTGTGGATCCAAGTAACCAAGTCAGATTGGTCACAAAAAGGTTAATCTGGGTTATTGAAAGCTCAATTATCTGGAGATCAAAAATGCTAACACAAACTTGTGTCTTTTAAACATACCATAACAAGTTTAAACTTAAACACAACTAGTTTAAACCAAACAAGCTGATGAGACAGCCATGAATGATGATGACAGAGAACAACATCACTGTAAATGTTTTTACCATTATCAACAATGATCAGTGTCATACCTGGTCTGTGTGAACAGCTTGGTACATTGCAGTAGTCCCATCTAGTCTGAGGGTCAGTGGTGTAACACCAGGGCTTGTCAGAATTGTCTGGGTTACGACAGTAGTTGTTTTCTAGGCCTCTGATAAGCAATGACACAGTACCAAAGATGAGTGTGGGTAAAGTCAACTGAGAAATGCCACCTGCATGGAATTATGAATAATGTTTTGTTTTTCTTTTGAAGTCTCCAAGATATCAATCACTGATTTTTCTTTTGTTTGCAGGGATTTTTTGTTAAATGTTAGCTACACACTGCACTATTAATGCAATTTATAAGTCAAATAACAATTACTTGGTCTCTTTTGTAGGGAGGACAACATTTTTCTGTTCCAGTGGTTCTTACTTGCATTGGTAGATGTCTGGTGTACGATCGTGTTGGTGTGGCGTCTGAGTGGACCATCTCTGGCATGTTTTTCCAGACAGTGTCACAGCTATTGTGCCTCTGTATGCTTCACCTTTACCTGTTATACAGGTGAGCTCTGGGCGAATGGGTGGAGGTATAGTTGCTGAGCAAAGAAGATGAGATTGATGGGTTTATGATCTCAGAGAACAAACAAGAGAAGAAGACCTTGGAATAAGGAGTAAATGTGCATTATTTCTGCTTTTGTGAAATTGGTAAGACATGAAAGAATGTTTTGTTAGAAAAAGTGGTCATGGACTTACAGCATTGTGGTATAGAGCAGAATTCCCATCGTATGCTGGGGTTGGTGGTGTAACACCAGGGCCGGGGGTCACTGCTTGGGTTTCGACAGTAGTTCTCCACTAGATTCTTCCCTGGATGACTAAAGAGCATGTAAAGAGAAAGCCGAGCTAATTCATTCGTGTTTTATATCAGGGAATTTTTATTGGATAATTGTTAAATAGTTCATGTGTTTTTTTTTTTTGTCTTTGTTTTTGTTTTCCCCCAACATTTTTTTTATTGGTTTTTCAAAACAAGTTTAAAAACAACAACAGAACAAAATCACCAGCACAGACATAACACAGAACAGATCTATCTCAGTAAAAAAGAATGATTAAAGGAAAAGGAAGTACCATACATTAAACAAATATATGCACATGAAGTGCAAGTCAAACATCCAATCTGGATATCTTATAATTCCAACCACTTCTTTGCAATAAGATGGCATCAACAAGTTACAAAAGGGTAAGTCTGAAGGCAGGTAAGAAGAAATATATTCAAGGGCAAAAGAAACATTATGATCTAACCAGAAATCCATGCAAATTTGACAATGATAAAATAGGTCCTATATGTACTAAGTAAGGATCCCAGACCTTATAAAAATGATCCACAGAGGAGTGAAGCATACATGTGATATATTCGTTAGGAATACATTCCATAATTAAGTTGTGCCATGACTTCTTTGTAGGGACTGTGTCTTTGATCCAGAAAAGTAGAATATTCTTCCTTGCTACAAAGGTTAGGAGAGTAAATAGTCTTTTATGACTAGCTTTTGTGATATGAACATTTGAGAGACAAAGAAGAAGGCACAAGTCAATAGGAACACCAAAAATAGCAGCTAATTAAAATACAATATCAAGCCAGTATCTTTGCAACTCAGGGCATGACCTGAAACAATGAATGTGATTGCCAGTTTCAGATTTACATTTACTGCAAAGTAGAGATGCATTATTATCCATTTTATGTTGGAGAGCAGGTGTTATATAAATAAGATGTACAATTCTTAACTGAATGGATCTAGTACGATTGCAGACAGAAATCTTAGTAGCCTTGATCCATACCTCCTGCCACTCTGCATCATCAATAGAGATACCCAGATCTCTCTCCAATGCTTGTTTAGTGGTCTTAGAGGTTAGAGAGGAATTCAGACTAAAATACACTTTCATGTTTTTTGGTCATACTTAAAGACAGAATCTTTTCTACATGAGAAATTACATTATTATTAATGAAAGTAGTGTCTTTCATAATAAAATGTCTAATTTGCAAATATCGAAAGTCCTGTGGTTGTTTGATAAAATGATTTGTCATTGGCAGTCTTACGCGCTGGGTTTGTAGCCATGCTCATGTGGCATCTGAGAATCCCAGCGTTGGCAAGTGTAGCCATTCTGTGTTGTAGACACTTGTCCTTTGTAGTTCTCACCAATGCACTCCATACAGTCCTCTGTAAAAGAAAAGCATATGCAGCTACCAAGTTATTACCTCCACCAAGGAGGTTATGTGATTGTGGACGCATTTTGATGAAATTTTCAGGAAATGTCAGAAATGGCATAAGGAAGAACTGATGAGATTTTGGGACTGATCCGGATCACCGTCTGGATCCAGGAATTTTTTAAAGGATTCTGTACTATTGGGAGATAGGGCTAATGGTGGAGGGCTGCCCTGTTACCACTTTACACCAGGAGATGGCGGACATGACTAACTTCAATCCCAGCAGCATTTTGGGTGTGTTTGTATTTAATAGTTTTGGAGTTTACAGAGTTTGAAAGAGGCACGCCTGGTTGAGGAGACGAGTCGGAGCATAACAGAGAGAAAGACAGGGAATTGTAGCGGGAATACTCACAATGCTGGGAGGAATAGAGGAATTTTCACCCTCTGCCATGACTTCCAGTCGTCCGGTGAGACCATGGGTGAGACTGTCAGTGCATCTGATGGCATTGGCAGACAATGCTTCTGCCATGACAGTCCACCCGTAGCGAAGCCAATGCTTTGCCTCACCATGTTTCCACCCCACCGGGGAGGGAGTAATCGGCGAATGCTATGGTGGTGGGCACATGAGGACAGATCCAGGAATTTTTCAAAGGATTCTTCACTATTGGGAGGTAGGGCTAATGGTGGAGGTCTGTGCTCCCTGAGTGCATTTCTAGTTCATAAATGTATTTTCCATACATTTTGACAAAATGTCATTGTGTGTTCTAGGATAATGCTATTTGTATGGTGTTTGAGCATGCTGGTAAATGCTTGTTAGTGCAAAAAAAAGCATCTGGGCAGGGTCCAAAACTAACTTTTTCACTTACTAGGCTGGCTGGCTGGTAAGTGAAATTTTTTACCAGCCAGGCAGATGTTTTACCAGTCAACCAAATAAAAATTGCTTTTAAGTGTTGTAATTGTTGTAATTTGCTATCAGTATTATTTAACTTGTCATTTGGGTCTTGTATGCGATTCTCAATCAATATTTTAATAGTAGGCACTAATACTAGCAATAATGCAGTGCTTCTCAAAGTGTGTGGCATGCCCTACTGGTGGGGAATGGAGACATGACAGGTGGGGCGCGACACACGGGAGGAAATATTCAATTTAATGCACCTTTCTTTCTTGACACTAAAGATCATTCATTAAAAACAAAACACCCACACACAATAACCTACAAGTAGCTGAAATTAAAAGAACAATAAATTATTAAACAGCATTAGATAGGCAACTGGGAGAAAAATCTAACCAGGAACTAAAGTGCAAAACTAATGACTGACGTCAGCAAGTTAATTGCAGCGGAAACAAACTTTCACACAACAAGGCAGCAGGCTACTCTGAGCAATATGGATAGATTTGTGACACGGACCACCAAGGTTGGTGAGCCAGGGGCATCACACTCACACAAGACAGACAGGCCTAGTCAACCAAAAAAACACAACCAAAACGAAAATATGACGAGAGTTATCTAGGTTTTGGATTCACAGTAGCACTGGTATGGGCAGAGGAGAGACCCGTGTGTGTTTTGTGTCTGAAACTGCTAGCAGCAGAAGGCATGAGGCCGAACAAAATTGAGGAGACGCCTGGAGACAACACACCCCAGTCACACCACCAAGCCACTGGATTTCTTTAAAAGAAAACTCACTGAGTATCGACAGCAAGAACAACACATGGCAAAGCCTACATCAGTTACCTGTCAGGCACAAATGGCCTCCTACATCACTTGGTGTTAGTTCAATAAATTTAAAAATGTGTAATTTTTCAGGATTTTTGTTGGGGTGATTGTGCCAGGTGGGGCTTGAAAATTCCCCCTTGTTCAAAGTGGGGAATGACCAAAAACGTTTGAGAAGCACTGCAATAATGTATGGTAAAACATGAATAACTGTTTCAAAATTTAAGTGTAATATTTGGGTTAATAAATTCTGTAGTATTCTTACTACAGTGCAAAAAGAATCTTTCAGTAAGGAATTTTACCTGAATCACTGACTTCAGTCTCCTTGGGACAGTTGAGTCATAAGATTTTAACTCGACCAGACTGCAACAGCCCTATATAAACATAAATGTCTGACAACTGGCTGCAGGTGGATGAGACTGGGGGGTGGTGGTGGTGGCGGGAGCAGCAGCAGCAACATTAACCTCTGTCTTTTTGTCGCCGGTCGTTAAAATCTCAGCCTCCGCAGGTTCTTTTGGTTTAGTTTTTTAGTTTTTTTGCGGGAGGCTCCGCAAAACCTGGCCGGCATTGCCACATGATAGTTTTTTCCTACTTCTTCTTCTTCTTCTTTTTTCCTACTACTTCTTCTATGAGCAAGGAGGTACAGGTACAGTAACAACCAGCTATCCACCTCGGCGTGCTGTGAATGACGTCATGACTGACACACTTACGTGACCAAAGATAGTCTCGGCCTGAAATACACATTACTTTGCCAGGAAACCAGCCGATACCAGCATCGTTCTCCAGTAACAAAAAAAATGAATTTTTTGCTGGTAAAAAAATAACTCGCCAGAGTGGCGAGTGGTCTTAAAAATTTATCAGCCAGAGACAAAATCTACCCATAATTGGCGAGTGGTGAGTGTTAGTTTTGGACCCTGCATCTGGGTTTCTAAAGACTCAATTCGTAAGAGATCAAGACTATTTTCACAGATTTCTGTTTTTTTAAGAACAAACAGTCACAGTCAAAGCATGCTGATTTTACAGGAGGTATACCATGAGTGATGTTGATGGAGAACAACATCACTGCAGACGTTATCATCATCATGAATGTTCAGTGTCATACCTTGTACAGCTCCACAGCTCGGTACATTGCAGTACTCCCATCGAGTCTGAGGGTCAGTGGTGTAACACCAGGGTTTTTCGGAATTGTCTGGATTACGACAGTAGTTTCTTTCTAGGCCTCTAATAAGCAATGACACATTACCAGAGATGAGTAAGTAAAATCAACTGAGAAATGCCACCTTCTTGGAATTATGAATTAATGTTTTATTTTTTTTTTTGAAGTCTCCAGGATATCAATCACTGATTTTTCTTTTGTTGTGGGGATTTTTTGTCAAATATTACAATCTGCACCTTTAATGTAACTTTTAAGTCAAATAACAATAACTTGGTCTCTTTCATAGGGAGGACAACATTTTTCTGTTGCAGTGGTTCTTACTTGCATTGATAGATGTCTGGTGAACGATTGTGTTGGTGTGGCGTCTGAGTGGACCATCTCTGGCATGTTTTTCCAGACAGTGTCACAGCTATTGTGCCTCTGTATGCTTCACCTTTACCTGTTATACAGGTGAGCTCTGGGCGAATGGGTGGAGGTATAGTTGCTGAGCAAAGAAGATGAGATTGATGGGTTTATGATCTCAGAGAACAAACAAGTGAAGAAGACCTTTGAATAAAGGGTAAATGTGCATTATTTCTGCTTTTGTGAAATTGGTAAGACATGAAAGAATGTTTTGTTAGAAAAAGTGGTCATGGACTTACAGCATCGTGGTATAGAGCAAAATTCCCATCGTATGTTGGGGTTGGTGGTGTAACACCAGGGCTGGGGGTCGCTGCTTGGGTTTCGACAGTAGTTCTCCTCTAGATTCTTCCCAAGATAACTAAAGAGCACGTAAAGAGAAAGCCGAGCTAATTCACCTGTGTTTTATATCAGGGAATTTTTATTGGATGATTGTCAAATAGTTCCTGTGGTTGTTTGATAAAATGATTTGTCATTGGCAATCTTACGCCCTGGGTTTGTAGCCATGCTCATGTGGCATCTGAGAATCCCAGCGTTGGCAAGTGTAGCCATTCTGTGTTGTAGACACTTGTCCTCTGTAGTTCTCACCAATGCACTCCATACAGTCCTCTGTAAAAGAAAAGCATATGCGCCTACCAAGTGATTCTTACCTCCACCAAGGAGGTCATGTGATCGGTGGGTTTGTTTGCTTGTTTGTTACTAACATAACTCAAAACATTGTGGACGCATTTTGATGAAATTTTTAGGAAATGTCAGAAATGGCATAAGGAGAACTGATTAGATTTTGGGACTGATCCAGATCACCGTGTGGATCCAGGAATTTTTTAAAGGATTCTGTACTATTGGGAGATAGGGCTAATGGTGGAGGGCTGCCCTGTTACCACTTCACACCAGGAGATGGCGGACATGACTAACTTCAATCCCAGCAGCATTTTGGGTGTGTTTGTATTCAAGGTTTTGGAGTTTACAGAGTTTGAAAGAGGCACGTCTGGTCGAGGAGACGAGTCAGAGCGTAACAGAGAGAAAGACAGGGAATTGTAGCGAGAATACTCACGATGCTGGGAGGAATAGAGGAATATTCACCCTCTGCAAAGACTTCTAGTCGTCCAGTGAGACCATGGGTGAGACTGTCAGTGCATCTGATGGCACTGGCAGGCAATGCTTCTGCCATGACTGTCCACCCGTGGAGAAGCCAATGCTTTGCCTCACCATGTTTCCATCCCACCTGGGAGGGAGTAATCGGCGAATGCCATGGTGGTGGGCACATCAGGACAGATCCAGGAATTTTTTAAATTTTTTTACTAGGCTGGCTGGCTGGTAAGTGACATTTTTTACCAGCCAGGCAGATGTTTTACCAGACAACCAAATAAAAATTGCTTTTAAGTGTTGTAATTTGCTATTGGTATTATTTAACATGTCATTTGGGTCTTGTACACAATTCTCAATCAATATTTTAATAGTAGGCACTAATACTAACAACAATGTATGTTAAGACATAAATAACTGTTTCAAAAGTTAAGTGTAATATTTGGGTTGATAAATTCTGTAGTATTCTTACTACAGTGCAAAAAGAATCTTTCAGTAAGGAATCTTACCTGAATCACTGACTTCAGTCTCCTTGGGACAGTTGAGTCATAAGATTTTAGCTCGACCAGACTGCAACAGCCCTATATAAACATAAATGTCTGACAACTGGCTGCAGGTGGATGAGACTGGGGGGTGGCAGTAGCGGCATGAGCAGCAGCAGCAACATTAACCTCTGTCTTTTGGTCACTGGTCGTTAAAATCTCAGCCTCCGCAGGTTCTTTTGGTTTAGTTTTTTTGCGGGAGGCTCCGCAAAACCTGGCCAGCATTGCCACATGATAGTTTTTTCCTACTTCTTCTTCTTCTTCTTCTTTTTTCTTACTACTACTTCTTCTATGAGCAAGGAGGTACAGGTACAGTAACAACCAGCTATCCACCTCGGCGTGCTGTGAATGACGTAATGACTGACACACTTACGTGACCAAAGATAGTCTCGGCCTGAAATACACATTACTTTGCCAGGAAACCAGCCGATACCAGCATCGTTCTCCAGTAACAGAAAAATGAATTTTTTGCCAGTTAAAAAAAATAACTCGCCAGAGTTGTGAGTTGTCTTAAAAATTTATCAGCCAGAGACAAAATCTACCTGAAAGTGGCGAGTGGGGAGTGTTAGTTTTGGACACTGCATCTGGGTTTCTAAAGACTCAATTCGTAAGAGATCAAGAATATTTTCACAGATTTCTGTTTTTTAAGAACAAACAGTCAGAGTCAAAGCATGCTGATTTTACAGGAGGTATACCAT
This sequence comes from Cheilinus undulatus, assembly GCF_018320785.1. Lineage (NCBI taxonomy): Eukaryota > Metazoa > Chordata > Actinopteri > Labriformes > Labridae > Cheilinus > Cheilinus undulatus. Next base: position 41,296,266 of record NC_054878.1, on the reverse strand, counting down.
GAGTGATGATGATGGAGAACAACTTCACTGCAGATGTTTCCATCATCATGAATGTTCAGTGTCATACCTTGTACAGCTCCACAGCTCGGTACATTGCAGTACTCCCATCGAGTCTGAGGGTCAGTGGTGTAACACCAGGGTTTTTCGGAATTGTCTGGATTACGACAGTAGTTTCTTTCTAGGCCTCTGATAAGCAATGACACAGTACCAGAGATGAGTAAGTAAAATCAACTGAGAAATGCCACCTTCTTGGAATTATGAATTAATGTTTTATTTTTCTTTTGAAGTCTCCAGGATATCAATCACTGATTTTTCTTTTGTTGTGGGGATTTTTTGTCAAATATTACAAACTGCACCTTTAATGCAACTTTCAAGTCAAATAACAATAATTTGGTCTCTTTCATAGGGAGGACAACATTTTTCTGTTGCAGTGGTTCTTACTTGCATTGATAGATGTCTGGTGAACGATTGTGTTGGTGTGGCGTCTGAGTGGACCATCTCTGGCATGTTTTTCCAGACAGTGTCACAGCTATTGTGCCTCTGTATGCTTCACCTTTACCTGTTATACAGGTGAGCTCTGGGCGAATGGGTGGAGGTATAGTTGCTGAGCAAAGAAGATGAGATTGATGGGTTTATGATCTCAGAGAACAAACAAGTGAAGAAGACCTTTGAATAAAGGGTAAATGTGCATTATTTCTGCTTTTGTGAAATTGGTAAGACATGAAAGAATGTTTTATTAGAAAAAGTGGTCATGGACTTACAGCATTGTGGTATGGAGCAAAATTCCCATCGTTTGTTGGGGTTGGTGGTGTAACACCATGGCCGGGGGTCACTGCTTGGGTTTCGACAGTAGTTCTCCTCTAGATTCTTCTCTGGGTGACTAAAGAGCATGTAAAGAGAAAGCTGAGTTAATTCACTTGTGTTTTATATCAGGGGAATTTTTATTGGATGATTGTTAAATAGTTCCTGTGGTTGTTTGATAAAATGATTTGTCATTGGCAGTCTTACACGCTGGGTTTGTAGTCATGCTCATGTGGCATCTGAGAATCCCAGCGTTGGCAAGTGTAGCCATTCTCTGTTGTAGACACTTGTCCTCTGTAGTTCTCACCAATGCACTCCATACAGTCCTCTGTAAAAGAAGAAGTATATGCACAAACCAAATAATTACTTATTTATGTATTTTCTGTACATTTTGACAACATGTCATTGTGTGTTCTATAGAGCTGGGCAATTAATCGAAAAATTATCAAACTGACAGAGCCTCAAACCGACATAAACCTGCTGTGCCAGTTATTTTGTAGTGTAATATCTCTCTCTAATAACGTCCCACCCCCTTAAAACAAACTGCTGGCTGTGAAGTCATGCGATTGGCAGCCAGGTGTTGCAAGGTGTGTAGCCTGCTGTAACCCCAAGAGAAGAAGAAGTCCTTGTCATGTGACACCACCCCATCCAGTCTGCTAAAACTCAAACACAGAGCTGAATGTGCAGTAAATTTATTTTCTACTTTTATTTAACTGTTAAAAAAAAAATAGATATTTTTTAGCAAGAAATACAAGTTGTTTATCTTTATTTTACTTTTTTTGGAAAATTGAGCTTTTTCCAAAGAACAATTTCATTTCAGCTGATGTGTATGTTTTTTTTTTCCATTTGTTTCAATAAATTACCATAACTTGCATGTTCTTTTCAGTTAATTGTTTTAAAATTATACAATAGATTTACAGAGGAAACAGAGTTGGAGGTTGGGGGTGGAATAATCATTCATTAATCGTAATTGAGGTTAAAAAGTCAATTAATTTTGATTTTGATTTTTGTCATTTTTGCCCAGCCTTAGTGTTCCATGATAATACTATTTGTATGGTGTTTGAGCATGCTAAAAATGCTATTTTGTGTAAGAAATAAAGTAAATCCTGGTTACTAAAGGCTCAATTCTTAAGAGATCAAGAATATTTTCACAGATTTCAGTTTTTTTTTTCCATAAAACAGTTTCAGTCTTACTTGAAACAAAGCGTGCTCATTGTACAGGAGGTATACAATCAAAGCCCGACCGATATAGGATTTTTGGGGCCAATGCCGATCCCGATATTGGGGGGCTACAAAAAAGTCAAATCAATATCTGATATATCGACCGATATGTGAAATCAGAACATTGATATACACAGGATATATACTAATTTAACAGTTGCATTTATCTTTGTTTATTTCACAAAGATGCAACTTGGACAACGTTAAAATGCAGTATAATTGTCTTTTATTAGATAATGTTGGGCATGTGAATTAACAGTTGGATTTATCTTTATTTCACAAAGATGCAACTTAAACACCTGAAAACGCTGTAGTGCATATGCCAAACCTGTATGTGGCGCTGTATTGCTGCCACAGAAATGCATTAAAAGAGAAGAAGAAGCTCACAGAAAACTGACATAAACTTTCCTCTAGTTCTCCTTCTGTTTGTTCTCCGCATTGGATTTAAGAACATATGGTGTATGCATTTTGTGTTGGTGGTAAAGGAGCATCCGATTTTGCTGTAAACGCCATACCAAGCTCAGTAGCTTCTGCAGCACGAACACAACCCTGTAGTCCGCCATGTTTGTTTTGGTCGGACCCGCGCAGGCGTCTTCAGAGAGCTACACTGCGCGTGACGTTCGCTTCAAGAAAGATTCAGATAGCCGTCCACACAGAAAAGAAACGGTAGTGGTTTACGGATTTATGCACTCTGGGTCCCGTTTTCAAAAAGTAGTGTATCGTTTACAGCAGCCATCCCCAAATGACAGCCTGCGGGCTACTTCCGGCCCGCCATCAGGTGTCACCTGGCCTGCGAGACGTTTGGGAAAAAGATGGAAATTTTTGAAAATATATTAATTTTCAATATTTACCCTCTTAGGTGTTTAAAATAAAATTTTTCACTCATTTATCATGATTTTTCTGTAATAATAGCAAGAACGGTCATAATACTATGAATAATGAATGAGTTAGAAATGGCACTTTGAACTCTCCTGAGAGCAGGGAGTAACATCGTAAAAAGACGTACAGCAGAGTACACAACAGCGCAACTGCTTCACTTCAGCGCTGCAAAAATGCTGTCCAAAAAGCAGCTGATACAGCTGCATGATTTTAAGACTGAGGGAGAAGGATTTATTTTGTCTAATTTTGATTTTTCTTTTTTAAGATGAAGAATTTAACCACTGTGATCAGCCGCACAGACTCTCCTAGAGTCCAGCCCAGCCCGCACCTCTTGACTAGTTTTCTGCAACACAGACCTTAACAAATGTCAGAGGTTTTTGCTTTGTAAAACCAAACTTCTAGCCCTGTGGGGGATTAAAACAGCTGCTTTCAGGATAGCAAATGCTTTCCCTGCATGATTGTCCGTCAGCCACAAACGCAGACATCGTATCTGTTCTGGTGAGTGACTCAGTTCAATGTCAGCCTGATTTAACCCTCGGTCCCTACTATGTCCGTTTTGAGGACATTCATCTTTTTTATCATTGTTTTTTTTGAGTTAATAGTCACATTTTCATAGATTGAGGCATCAAATTTGGCCAAAGTTATTATTTTTCTTCATATTAAAAAAAAATAAAAAAATGAAAACCGTGTCACCCATAGAACGCCCATGACGCGAAATAGCTACATCCAGCCTTGTTTGTCCGAAATCAGACACATAGACTTCATTAAAAACACATTTTTTTGACTGTTTGTCTAGGGCACCAGAACAACTTAGAGCACCAATTTTTTTGCAGTCAGTCGATCACCAGGGATCTAAATTTCACCATTAAACTGTGATCCAGCAGATAGTGCAGCGCACCATTTTAACCCTTTCAGCAGCGCAGACATGGTTTTCCTTCCATGCGCTCAGAGAGTTCGGAGCGCTATTTCACCTGCTAAACATCATCAGAACTAAATGAACCGATTCATGCCACTAGATATGGATGTCTGAGAGTGGCCTAGATGTGTAAGGAAAAGTTTATGGGCTCCTACATGTGTGATCGGGTGCGAATCTGCGTGTATGTTTACAAGTGGACGTGCCATAAGTGAAGTGTTTACATTAGAATATGTTACCTGTGGATTCTGCAGCCTGGGACTAAGAAAGAGGGACATTTGGACAATTTCAGCTTTGCCCTCACTTCATAGCAAGTGGATTTACAAGCATGAGGATGCATGGGTCCTTTCCATCAATAGGTAAGAATATATCATATCTCGAAGATGAAGTACATTTATATCTGCGCGTAATTGGCATATTTGTGGTCACATTTTGGTTAGAGGTGGAAATGCGTGTGTTCGTGGTTCATATCCTACATATATCCTGTGATTCTTTATGCCTGTACATAAAATAAACCTAACATGAACAAATGCATTCACTCGCATTAGATTTGGTAGAGGAGGAGGCGCAACAAAAGGAGGGTGAAACTGGCGTGTTTTATGCATGGATGGACTCATCTGTTTAGCATGGATGAATCCAAGTCATAGGCATAGTGTACAATAAGTGACATAAAAAGGGTGTAACATTGAAAAATTTTTTTTGATTTTTGATTTTTTTCAGTAGTCAGGGTTGAAGTTGTTGAAGAGATCTGAAGCAGTGAAAGTTTAAACAAAAAATTGAAAAATGAGTATTGACAGATGTAGCTAAGATATAGCATTCAGCACTACAGAAAAAATTTCAATGCATCAAAATCAATTTTACTACTCATCATTTGCATGGCCCAGACTCTATTTATTGAAAAAAAAAAAAAGTTTTTTTTTTTTTCCCTAGATCATTTTATATGGGAATTATGGTGTTTTTGTGTTTTTTTACCATAAAAAGTAGCAGTGACGTGGTGTACAATAACTGGCATAAAAAGGGTGTAACATTGAATTTTTGAATTTTTTTTTTAATGGTCAGGGTTGAAGTTGTTGAAGAGATTTGAAGCAGTGAAAGTAAAAAAAAGTTGAAAAATGATTATTTTATTAGCACCTTTCTGCATGTCCGTTTTCAGGACAAACAAGGACAAATGTAGATAAAAATTACAAGGGACCGAGGGTTAATCCCTCATTATAAAGAATCTGTAATGCAAAACTAATATCAACTAAATTTATTTACATACGATTTAATTTTATGTCAAAAAGACATGCAATTATGGTCTTGATCACCAACATTTAAACGGGACATCGTTTATAAATCCTGTGGCGTATTTGACTCCAGGTCGCATTAAATGGTAAAAATTACTCTCATAATGATGGAACAAATTTTTTATAACTGAAAATGTAATCCTAACCTGGACACAGGCTGCCCTATGACATGAGAGATTGGCATTTTTGGTCTAAGGCATAATTACGCACGGAGATGCGCCACTTAATGACGCGCGCAGGGATGTCAGAATGGATGTGCAGAAGAACATGCAGAAGACATGTAGTTTTAAGTCAAGTTTTCACTCAGGTGAGGGTTTATAGCTTCTTGAGCAGTAATAGTGCAGCAGTTATGGAAACATCTCTGTGGGATCCTCCTCTCTCTCTCTTTCTGGACTCTGCACAGATCCTAGGTCGGGTGAAATAATCTCGGGGGTTAGATCAGATATTGTGGACAATAGGTTGCCGTTTTAAAGCCATAAACAGTCATGTTGAATGCATATTTATAATGAATATTCCAGCCCTGTAAATTTAGCATCAGTGGGTCTTAAACACATTAAAAATGCAAAAAAAAAATATGCCACCTGATACAGGGACAGCATATTTATGCCTAACCTGTTTCGATTACTTGCAAATAAATCATTTATCTAAAGTAGCTAATTAACCCATATATATGTATGTGTAAATAAAAAAAAAATCGATGTCCGGCCCTCGGCGTTCTGTGCTTGAAATATTTTTGCCCCTGGGAAAAAGTAATTTGGGAACCCTGGTTTACAGTCACCCAAAATGCTGTTTCCGTGTGGATGAAATGCCGATATGACAGAAAACTTTTGTGTATACTCCTGAATTCGTTTCCGTGTGGACGGGCCTGAGTGGGGGGGAGAAAGCTGCTTGTGTGTAGGGGGGAGGGGCCAGGCACTCGGACTGAGTACAGCAGAGACACACAGGAGCAGAGCAACAAAATTCTCACACAGCAAAAAAAAAAAAAAAAAAAGTTAATGGCTACATATTGGTCGATGTTGATTAATCTGTGATACGCTATGATCAGCCCAATTAATCGGCCCACTGATCAATTGGTCGGACTCTATATACCATGAGTGATGATGAAGAACAACACTGCAGATGTTATCATCATCATGAATGTTCAGTGTCATACCTTGTACAGCTCCACAGCTCGGTACATTGCAGTACTCCCATCGAGTGTGACGGTCAGTGGTGAAACACCATGGCTTGTCGGAACTGTCTGGATTGCGACAGTAGTTGTTCTCGAGGCCTCTGAAAAGCAATGACACAGTACCAGAGATGAGTGCAGGTACATAAAAATGACGAACTTCATCTGCTTGGAATTATGATAAATGTTTTATTTTTATTTTGAAGTCTCCGAGATATCGGTCACTGATTTTTTTTCTTTTGTTTGCAGGGATTTTTGTTAAATATTACGCACTGCAATTAATGTAACTTTTAAGTCAAATAACAATAACTTGGTCTCTTTCATAGGGAGAACAACATTTCTCTGTTCCAGTGGTTCTTACTTGCATTGGTAGATATCTGGTGTATGATCGTGTTGGTGTGGCGTCTGAGTGGACCATCTCTGGCATGTTTTTCCAGACAGTGTCACAGCTATTGTGCCTCTGTATGCTTCACCTTTACCTGTTATACAGGTGAGCTCTGGGCGAATGGGTGGAGGTATAGTTGCTGAGCAAAGAAGATGAGATTGATGGGTTTATGATCTCAGAGAACAAACAAGTGAAGAAGACCTTGGAATAAAGGGTCAATGTGCATATTTTCTTCTGTTGTGAAATTGCTATAGATTATTTTGTTAGAAAACGTGTTAATGGACTTACAGCACCGGGGTATAGAGCAGAATTCCCTTTGTTTGTTGGGGTTGGTGGTATAACACCAGGGCCGGGGGTCACTGTTTGGGTTTCGACAGTAGTTCTCCTCCAGATTCTTCCCTGGATGACTTAAGAGCATGCAAAAGAAACAGTAAGTTAATGCATTTGTGTTTTATATCAGGAAACTTTTATTGGATGATTGTTAAATAGTTCCTGTGGTTGTTTGATAAAATGATGTTGTCATTGGCGGTCTTACGAGATGGGTTTGTAGTCATGCCCATGTGGCGTCTGAGAATCCCAGCGTTGACAAGTATAGCCATTTATTGTTGAGGAGACTCATCCTCTGTAGTTCTCACCAATGCACTCCATACAGTCCTCTGTAAAAGAAGAAAGGGTTATCCTGGCTGGTAGGTAGAGTTGGATGTGTCTCACTGGAAGTTTTTATGGCTCTGGTCTCCTGCACCTACAGTCACATGTCAAGTAAATGCGAAAATAAACCCCATGGTGTTTGATTTGGATTTGAATATAAAACTTTATTTTAATGTCAAATGTAAACAAACACCAAATAAACTTAACAAAAATACATTTAAATTAAAAAAATACAATAGCTTATTTAAAGAAATAATTAAAAATGAATAAATAAGAAATAAGGTTGAATAGATAAAGTAGCTTACTTAAATAAAAAAGAGTACGAATTTTGTCAGATTTTGTTCCTGCAGAGCTTGCACCCTTTCTTGAGGCATTTTATTTAACGGAGCTTCCTAAAAAAAAAAAAAAAAAAGCCTAAAATTGATATCCCAATATATTTTTGCAATATCATGGTACACCACATGTATAGCGATATTTTGAAATGGCCTCTCAGCAGCTGTATTTAATTCAGCCCCAAATGACACTAGTTAGGTGATTAGAATAGACTGTTCTATTAGATTTTTAATAAAATTGTATGCAGACAATAAAAATAAATATAAAGTTAAATTTAGCAGTACTTTTTTTAAAAGTACTTTACTCAATCTTTTATTAATAAATCCAAAATACATAAATCATGAAATACTCTGTCTTTTGCAGTGTATGTAAAGTGCTGAAATGTTTTGTTGTTTACTATTGCTGATTATAAAATGATTATTTCCGTCATTAAGGGTGAAGCAAACCTACACAAAACTCACCAATCCTGCATGCAGCCAGAGGCCAAAACCCTGCAGTCTGGTCCTCCATTCAGGCACAGCTGTGATTATTTTAGTCCGTTATCTGTGCTGATGAACGCTGGACCAGTTTCTGACAAGTTCATGACACGAGAGCGTCTTTAGACCTTATTCAATAAATTCTCCTTCACGGGGGGAACAAGCTTGTCTTGAGGCAGGAGCATTTTAACTACTTGTTGTCGGTGTTTTGAACTGTAAGGCTGAGATTAGGCTCTGTTGTTGTGGAGAAGTGGATCACATTTGTCTGCTGCTGGGCCGTCTTCTTTCTGACGTGTACGACTCTGGCAGGGAGTTTTCAGCAAAATGTTTGCACCCAGGTAGATCACATATTCTGGGTGGTGTCTTTATTAGATTTGTAAATCCTGGCTTTTCAACAACACTGGGCTCATGTCTTCAGTGGTGTGTTGTGTAACTGCCGCCGTTATCTCAGAGTCATCTTGCGGCGTATTTTAACGAATACCACGTGAGTTAGACCTCTTCCTTTTCAAAGTTGAACGACTGCTCAACGCTGCAGATCCAGCGCTGTTTCTCGGTGTCCGTCAGGCATCTAACTAGCAGCTAACTCACCACGCTGCTCTGTTTACCCTCTTCTCCCTCGCTTCTCTTGCCGCTGATATAAAAAAAACCCGGCTGCATGTACATGAGTTTTGTGGATGGGCGGAAGAGAAAAAGACAGCTCTCTGCTGTGAGAGATGCATTCAGGGACAATGGGAGAAGTGAAACTCCAGCGAGAAATGCACGCTGGCGGCTCAAAACTTCCACATAATTTATACTCGCATATTCGTGATATAGTCATTTTAACGGCATGCTACATTCACAGAGCGACGGCGAACAGGTTGCGCCAAAATATATTTGTGGCGGTCCGCCACAAACGAATGTATGGGAAACACTGTCCTGCATTAAAGCTCCTCTTTGACCACAGAGGATCAGCGTCAGCGCTGTTTATGTGTGTGCGCTCCAGCTGTGTGTGTGTCTGTGTCACCCGCAGGAGCCATAGGTGGGACCAATGTTAAAATATGATTTGTTTAATATTCCCATAATATCATATGTTTATGGGAAAAAAATTAATGATGGAATCTCTGCATTTCTGCTTATTGATAATGAACAGACACAAAAGACGATAGGAACATTAAAACTTTAAATATGGTTCATGGAGGCAGTGAGAAACAGAGACAGATGGATAAGAGGCTGTAACAGAGAAATGAGTAACTAAGGAATCCAGGAGATTTCAGCTGAATACAGTAAAATTGAGCTTGATGTTACCCATATAAAGAAAGCTGCACCATAAATGATGACAGGAGTTTCATAAGGAGAATTGGGAGAAATACTCAGCATACTCTGTTGAAGATCTGAGTGAGAATTAGAAATGCTCACTAAGTTTTTATTTTATTTCAGAATAAACAGTTTATAAACAGTTAGTGTTTCTGTGTTAGTATAAAATTACTTCCATTAAAGGAATCCATCTGACAAATAAGAACATTTTATCTCCAATGTCTCAGTGTCTGTCTCTATCAGTGAAGTATGACTCATGTGTCTGTAGTGTTTCATATGTACACAGAGAGGAGCTTTATTAAGAGGAGGGCTGATATTGATCATGTTGATGTGGGATCTTAAAGCAGAGGTACATATGATATATAGAACATACATTACCAACAACAGAACTATGGCTAGTGAAACACTGAGTGGCTATCAGCCAATAGTCACATTGGCTGGTGTGAAAAAAAAGTTAATGTCAAGCCCTGTTCATATGTGAGTGTACACATGCGCACACCACGGTGAGCCGGCCACAGACAATACCCCACCCTACAGATGGTGATAACACAGTACAGGATTTAAATTCCTCAGATAGAAAAATGCAGTGGTCTAAGCAGACTGGACGTCAAAGGCAGATCATAGAACGCTCATTACAACCATCGGAGACTTGAGACTTGACTTGGACTTGCAAAAATGACTTGTGTGCATCTCTGAGTCACGGTGGCGGTTTTGTCTGAACTTGATGACATGTCTTTATTAATACAAGGGCAGAGTGCAACACTGAAAGCTTTCCGTCACAGAAATGATTTTTTCGCTTTTCACCCAGTCTGTTTCAGCATGGCTTTGCGATCATACGTTGGGCTTGTCTGGTATATCCAGGGCCTGCGGCATCTGTTAGCTCGGATGTAGGACCGTTGTTAAAACCAGAGCAGAGAGCCACACTAAAGGTTTGTCTTGGTGGAGAAGACGTTTTTGTGTATCTCCTGTAGTGATGTGTTTCCTCCCCGCACAAAAGAGCACAGAGTAAAGGTAGGATATTTTCTCCTCACCGTTCTGTTGAGACTTCGGATGCATTTAAAATGCGTCATTCTCGTCACTGTTTTGGCAGTCAAATTATGACTGATATTGCATCATAGGCTAAATATGGACCATAATTCCATAAAAGTTAAAAAAACAAAACAAAAAACCCCTAATATGATCACCCTTCTAGACCACTCAGTTTGTATGAAAATTAATGTTTGAAATTGAAAGCACAAAATGATAGATTTTGGCTGCTAAAATAACATAATGAAAAGACACAAGGACTTGCCTGTTTTGTCATACAAAGCTGTGCCGTTTTTACGAAGGACTGTCTCTTCTGTGGAGTTGGCGGCTGATGTCCAACACTCATGATTGTTTTCAACATACATGAAAGATCTGTGAACACAGCAGGTTGAGTTTAGTTGGAAAAGTCTGAGTCACATATGTAGAATTTAAATAGTTTCATAATTGCAAATGCAAAAACTTAAGTCAAAGCCCAAACTTACCTGCAGGTGAACGTTATTTCAGAGTCACATTTTGCTGCACACTCAGCTGCAGTGTTGACAGTGAAGTGTCCTTTCTGTGAGAGGATCCATGCTCCTTCAGTTTTGGTGTAGCCAACCACTTCAACTCCATGTACTGACATCAGAAAAGCAACAAAGTAAATGTTTTATTCCGTATAGAGAAAAATATAATTCCCTGCATGTATAAGCTTTGTTCTAGCTCCCAACTGGGTTCAGGTTTTGTGACTTCAAATCCTTCAATTCTGAGCTCCAAGAGTACTTGGGGGTCTTGTTCACAAGTGAGGGTTAAAGGGAGCATGAGATTGACAGCACCAGCATGACTGTGGGCGTTGTGCCGGACCGTTGTGGTGAAGAGGGAGCTGAGCTCAACCTGCTATCACCACAGTCTGACCCCAGATAAGTGGAAGAAGATTGATAAATGGATGAAAGCACTCGAAAATTTCAAAAATTAAAAGTCAACCACTGAATCTACCAAACACAAATTTTTTTACTATTGTTGCAAGGTTTAGAAACGTAAAACTGTTTGAACAGCTTTGATAGGTGTGTCATGATAGCATACTTTTGCTGTGAAGCAAATTATTGTCAGTCGATTATTTTTAAAATTTCAAAGCAAATAAGTAGAAATGTTGAATTTTAATGAAACAGATGTCATCATGTCTTACCAGTGCAGATCAGAGCTCCCAGAAGAAGAGCTGCTTTGTACAGATCCATGGTGATGCTCCTTTCGTCAGCAGCTTATAGTCAAAGATCTAACAGAAGTTCCCTTTTAATAGGTTTTAGCGTGTCAGGAAACATGCAGGATTTCTCAATCATTAGTCAATCATTGGCCTGAGGCTGTCAAGGACAGTATTGATTGTTGTTTGGTCCAGTTACTACATGTGGCTCCTTATTGTAGCTAGAGTGAGCCTTAAAGTGTCTCCATTAAAAATAAAGTTATAAAGACAAAAGTTTAAAACAAAAATTCAGATAACTCAAAATTAGGGCTGTGATGAGATCTCGTGCCGTGAGATCTTGCGAGACCAAAACGTTATGAGCTATCTCGTCAAGGTGAAAATCATTTTGCGTGATCATTATTGCCGACACCAGGAGCAGCAGCTCTCGTGACAGAAAACATACCTAACTGGAAGTTATGAAAGATCACAAAGATGCACGGGACACTTTATAATTGTTGGTTTTCCAGCTAATGAAGAAACAGAGCTGATCAGTGACCGATTCAGAGCACTACTCTCCCCCCCCCGTGCATGATCCACAAATGCATAATACGTTCGTCATAACGGTGTGAAATGATTAAATGTTGCTGCTGGAGACCTGAGCAGTCTCCGTGAGTTTGTGTATGCGCGCAGACTCACTCATGGTACCAGTATCTGTGACTTTGTAACTTTGATTCAGTCACTGCTTCCTCATATCTCCTTCTCATCTAACCATCTGTCAGTCACTCATCCATCAGCTGTTGGCTGTGCTATCATCAGTCAGAAGCTTAACATGTGTAGTGCAGCAGATGGTTGTAAACTGCAGTGGTAAACTTAGTAAAACAAACTCTGTTTGAGTGCCATAGTCCACTGTTTGCTCCAAAAATCGAGGTGTTAGCCCCAGTTAAACACGCTCTGTTTTCTGACAGCAGACAGAGGAGAGACACACACTCGCTCACCAACGCACACACAACCTCATCTTTGTGTCGTGTCCAAAGCTCATATGAGAAAACAGACCACAAAACGATAAAATAAGCTTTTTCTTTGTTACTGTAAAAACAAACAACCCCATTATTGACAGAAATATTTCTTTTGAGTGTTTTAAATATGCATGTACTGAAAGAGGATGAGAAATAGTTTGATTTTTACTGATGTATCTCTTTATATCTCAGTCTGTTGTAAATGGTTTTTAAATTACTTTCCAAATAATCTAAGTGCTTTTATCTTTAGTATTATAATGGTAGCAATAAGTCTATAGTGTAGTAAAATAAGGATGTAGTAGACTATTAAAATGAAAGGCTTGATTTGAAGAGCATTCAGATGTACAGTTTGAGTCAGAGTTAGACAAGACAACCTGTGTGTAAGCATTGATAGCCTATTCAGTACAAGAGGAGTTTAAACATTCCTGAATAGACCTGAATGCTTTACAATAATGACTTTCAGTCATATAAAGGACATATTTTCCACTCATATATTTTTTTCCAAAATTAAAAAAAAAGTGTAAAATCTTGTCTTGTCTTGTGTCTTGTGGGCATAAATCTCGTCATCTTGTCTCGTGAGATAAGCGTCTTGTCACACCCCTACTCAAAATCATGCCGTTTTATTTCTCACCATGATGTTACCCAGGTCAAAAACTATTTATCTCCTCTCTTGCTGAAAATCTGCTGATAGAAAAACAGTCCTGAAATAATATTTAGGTCATTGGAATCACAGTGTTGCACTTTGTTCAACCAAAAGAACAAACAAACATTAAACGGCTCAGCTGGCAGTAAAAGAGCAACAGGTCCAAAACCTTCACTGGACTGAGTTCCAAAAACCGATTCACTGACTCAGACATGGTCCTACTACTCTTGATCACAGCTGCACTCAGGGGGCTGCACTGCTCCCTTCTTATTGGCTACTGATATGCAGTAATCAGAAGGTTATCGTGGATAAACTCTTACTACATGCCTACTAGCCATAGATTATGGTCTTTTACAATAAAGTACTAATAAACTCTCATTAAGGACCAGAGGTGGACTTTACCATAAGGCAAAGTAGGCAATCGCCTGTGGCCCCGGGCTACTAGGGGCCCTGAGAAGACATGACTAACTTGACCCATTTCTTGCACCAGCCGGTTCTCTGGCAGTTTGGAATTGTAAGACCTTAACACATTCATTAAAAGTGCAGAATATGATTAATGGTGTTATATTCATCAGAGGGCTGCACAGTGGTGCAGGCGTTAGCGCTGTTGCCTCACAGCAAGAAGGTCCCTGGTTCGCTTCCTGGTCAGGGCCTTTCTGTGCTGAGTTCTCCCCGTGCATGTGTGGGTTCTCTCCGGGTACTCCGGCTTCCCTTCACCACTAAAAACATGCTTGTTAGGTTAATTGTTAACTCTAAATTAGCTATAGGTGTGAATGTGAGCGTTCCTGGTTGTGTGTCTCTATATATCAGCCCTGCGATTGACCAGCGACCAATCCAGGGTGTACCCCGCCTCTCACCCAATGACAGCTAGGATAGGCTTCAGCCCCTCCGCGACCCCAAACAGGATAAGTGGTATAGAAAAGAGATGGATAGTCATCACATTGAGACTGCATGTAGAACTCTGTAAACCATCCTCCTTTTGCAACGGAAAAGATCAAATAACTCATGCAGAGCTCATCAAAATACAAGAGAGAGAATTTGAATTTTATATTCGGCTTAAAGAAAGTGAGTCTGCCACGCTTTCTGACAAAACCCTGACCTTCAGAGGGACTACTTCCTCATTTGCAAGAATCAAGCAAAAAACAAGGCAAACTGGGAGGCCCTTTGTCTCTTAATAGAGAATATGCAGGATACTTCAGCACTGTGACTGATCCACAGCTGAGGAAATGTTAGACTATGCACAGACTCATTAAGCACAACCTTGGCATTAAGAGAGGACGCCACAGACAAAGCTGGATCCCGTAAGATGAAAGACTCTGCAGCCAACAGGAGGTGGAAACAGAGCTGAACTTTCTGACCACCAGCATTCCCAGATGGTTGTAAAATATATTTAGTTGATCTGGTGTTATGGCCTCTTGGATAAATAAGAAATAAGGCTGGACCAAAAAGCCACCAGCAACATATACAAAAAGACACAGACAAACGATTTTGAGTTTCAAGATAAATGATCCAAACTTTATTTAACACAAAAATCAATCAGTTAATCAATGAAATAATTTGAAAGTGAAATTTTGGATTTCACTTTATAGGGTCAAAAGTTCAGTCCAGTTCAGAGTAAACCCACAGGGCTTGAAGAATTACAAAGTCATTAGAGTGAGTTCGGTAAGGTCCAACAGACCAGTTCAGTATTGATGTTACAGGTACATTTCAAAAAATGAGAATATCATGAAAAAGTTCAATATTTTTTTTCAAGCCTTTATTTCTTGAGATATTGAGGATTATGGCTTACAGATAATGAAAACCCAAAATTCAGTGTCTCAGAAAATTAGAATATAACATAAGATCAATTAGAAAAGGATATTTGAAACAGAAATGTCAGGCCAGAAATGTCAGGCTTCTGAAAAGTAGGTGCCATCAGAGAGCCATGCTGCCGTCCTGCACAGATTCCTCCTTAGGTCACTGTTCAGAAGGAAAAGTGGGAGTGATGTGACAACAAGTATACAAATAAAAAAAGGGACACCAAAGGAAGGATTTAATGTAAAATCTACTTTATATACACTGGAGATCAAAATTAGAGAACAATTTGTAAACACTTGATTTATTCCGAAATAATGTAATCTTCATTGCTCAACATTTGAAGGATTTTTTGTTGTGGCAATACCATGCTACTGGAACATTGTTTTTAAACAGAGAAAGGAACTTCAACAAAAAAATAATTATTTTGTGGAAAACACAGTGATCAAAATTGAAAAACAGCAATGCCTGTAGCACAAAGGAAGATTATAGCAAAACTTTCTGAAGGTTACGGCAGTCAAAAATTAGTAGGAAGTGTACAGGCCTTTGCTTTGAATGACTTGAGCACATCAACAGCCACAGGACGTCACCAGTCTCTCACACTTTTTTGGTGTGATTCTGGTCCACTCTTCTTCCAGTCTCTTCCACAGTTCAGTGACTGTAGTGGGTTTATTGGCCATAACTTTGTCACCAAGGATTTTCCAGAGGTTTTCTCTTGCGTTTAGATTAGGACTCTGGGCTGGCCATTTCAATATTTCAATGTTTTCAGTTTCAAAGAACTGTTTTACACATTTTGCTGGTTGACATTGGGCATTGTCCTGCATGAAAATTACTGTCTGATTAGGTGATGAACGCAGGGAAGGAATCATATGTTGTCAAAGAAGGTTCTGATAAGCATTTGCATTCACTCGGCCATGTAGCTGTACAAGAGGCCAAACTCCTGCTGCAGAAAACATTCCCCAAACCATGACACTTCCTCTTCAACTTTTCACTGACTTCTTTATTCACTTTGGGTTCAGTCTTTCCCCAGTTTGACGATTTACAGAATGTTTTCCATTGGATCTAAATAAATTAAACTTGCTTTCATCACTGAAGTAAACTTTGGACCAGTTTTCTTCTGTCCACACAACATGTTCCTCAGCAAAGGTTAGTCTAGCTGTTTGATTCTTTCTGCTAATGAGAGGTTTGGTCACTACTGAGTGGGCTTTCAGTCCAAATGTTCTTAAACGCCAAGACACTGTATGATGAGACAGAGTCCCTGTTCAGTGATGAATTGGCGAGCAATTCCAGCTGCAGTGTTAAACCAATTGTCCATCGAGGTTCTCCATATTATTCTGTCCTTTCTTTTAGTTGTCTTTTGTGGACGACCGGCCTTCTTGGTGGACTTGAATGAGTTTGTGGCTTTCTAAAGATGTAATATTCTTGAAATCACAGATTTAGCACAGACAACTTCTCTTGCTACAAAATAATTATTTTTTTGTTGAAGTTCCTTTCTCTGTTTAAAAACAGTGTTCCAGTATCATGGTATTGCCACAACAAAAAATCCTTCAAATGTTGAGCAATGAAGATTACGTTATTTCGGAATAAATCAAGTGTTCACAAATTGTTCTCTAATTTTGATCTCCAGTGTATATATCGGTACCCCTGTATCACCATACGTATCATATTGCCAGATTCTTGCAAATCCACAGCCTTAGTACTGGCTTACTGTGGTTCCAACCAACCAAGTCAGATTGGTCACAAAAAGGATAATCTGGGGTGCTGGAGGCTCAATTATCTGGAGATCAAAATGCTTACATAAACTGCTGTTTTTTAAACATACCACAACTAGTCTTACTTTAAACCAAGCAAGCTGATTGTATATGAGAGCCATGAATGATGATGACGAGAACAACATCACTGTAAATGTTCTCACCATTATCAACAATGATCAGTGTCATACCTGGTCTGGGTCAACAGCTTGGTATATTGCAGTACTCCCATCGAGAGTCAGGGTCAGTGGTGTAACACCAGGGCTTCAACTCACCATCTGGATTACGACAGTAGTTTCTTTCCAGGCCTCTGATAAGAAGTGACACAGTACCAGAGATGAGTGTGATTAAAATCAGATGAGAAATGCCACCTGCTTGGAATTATGATCAATTTTTTAGCTTTCTTTTGAAGTCTCCAAGATATCAATCACTGATTTTTCTTTTGTTTGCAGGGATTTTTGTTAAATATTACACACTGCACCTTTAATGTTACTTAAAAGTCAAATAACAATAACTTGGTCTCTTTCATAGGGAGAACAACATTTTTCTGTTCCACTGGTTCTTACTTGCAGGGGTAGTTTTCTGGTGTACGACTATGCTCATGTGGCGTCTGAGAATCCCAACGTTGGCAAGTGTAGCCATTCTCTGTTGTGGTGACTTGTCCTCTGTAGTTCTCACCAGTGCACTCAAAACAGTCCTCTGTAAAAGAAAAAGCATATACACATACCAAGTAATTGTTCATTCATGCATTTCTGTACATTTTGACAATATGTCATTGTGTGTTCTAGGATAATGCTATTTCTATGTTGTTTGAGCATGCAAAAAAAAAAAACATGCATCTGGGTTATCAAAGGCTCAGTTCTTAAGAGATCAAGAATATTTTCACAGATTTCTTTTTTTTTTCTTCCATAAAACAGTTAGAGTCCTTCTTGAAACAAAGTATGCTAATTGTACAGGAGGTATACCATGAGTGACGATGAAGAACAACATCACTGCAGATGTTATCATCATCCTAAATGTTCAGTGTCATACCTTGTGCAGCTCCACAGATTGGTATATTGCAGTACTCCCATTGAGAGTCAGGGTCAGTGGTGTAACACCAAGGCTTGTCAGAATTGTCCGGGTTACGACAGTAGTTTCTTTCTAGGCCTCTGATAAAAAATGACACAGTACC
This sequence comes from Cheilinus undulatus, assembly GCF_018320785.1. Lineage (NCBI taxonomy): Eukaryota > Metazoa > Chordata > Actinopteri > Labriformes > Labridae > Cheilinus > Cheilinus undulatus. The sequence continues at coordinate 41,278,306 of NC_054878.1, read as the reverse complement.
AGAGATGAGTGTGAGTACAAACAGATGAGAAATGCCACCTGCTTGGAACTATGATAAATGTTTTAGTTTCTTTTGAAGTCTTTAATGTAACTTATAAGTCAAATAACAATTGGTCAAATAACAATAACTTGGTCTCTTTCATAGGGAGAACAACATTTTTCCGTTCCAGTGGTTCTTACTTGCATTGGTAGTTTTCTGGTGTACGATCGTGTTGGTGTGGCGTCTGAGTGGACCATCTCTGGCATGTTTTTCCAGACTTTGTCAAAGATATTCGGCCTCGGTATGCTTGACCTTTACCTGTTATACAGGTGAGCTCCGGGCGAATGGGTGGAGGTGCAGTTACTGAGCAAAGAAGATGAGATTGATGGGTTTACAGGGTCCGACGCTAAGGTTTTTGCCTACTTGCCCTTTAGGGCAAGTGCTTCTCAAATCTACTTGCCCCATCTAAATTCCCACTTGCCCTGTCCAGGAGGTACTTTTTTCTGGCTGTCAAGTGCATACATTTTGTTCACAACATACTTAGACCTAAAATCCATTGCCTGTCAACTGTGGAAAGCAATCCATAACACTTCTGCATTATTGGCTATGTGTTAGCCCACTGAAAATTATATTTAACTTTGTACAGATCAGTGCAATGTGAAAGCTGCACCAGGTTGTTTTCTGAAGAAATTCAAACTCAGGAATTTCATCTTTACCATACTGATACAAGGTAATAATACAAACTCAGAAATATTAAAAAAAAAAAAAAAAAACTTTAGCAAGAGCCACAATTCAAACTGAGAATGTAAGGTAGATAATAGCTTGGTTAATTTGTAGTTGAAATGAAATAAAACAGTGAACTGGTGGATAATTATGAGGTTAATGGAACAGAAGGGTCTGCATAGTGTCAGATGAAACAATATGTCAATGATTTGTATTTTATTTTTTAATTTTATTTATCACTGACATCAGGCTAAAACAATGTATCTCAATTTTTCATGATTTTCATCAGTTTAGTGGTGTTGGTCACCCTTTACATCTGTCAATGGTTTTAACTAATTTTAAAGCAATAATATATGTCAAAAGATAATTTTTTTTTTCATTCCCTAAAAAGTGATCATTTCGAAGATACCAGTCTTTGGCCCGACACCAGTGTTATGAAAGATTCACCTGGCCTAAAGTTTTTTTTAAGATATTTGAATGTGCTTAGTTTGAGCTCTGAGATGCATTTCAAAGAAAATGATGAATTATGGTTGGCTATTTGAGTATTTATATCTCACACTGGGGCATTTACTGGAGCTCTGTGGCTTTATTAACATAAAAGAGATGCTTTCTAATTTTTTTCCACTCATTATTAATCTTTAGTTAAAGGGGGAGGGGCCTCATAGTGGTCTTTGCCCTGGGCCTCCAAATGACTGAAACCAGCCCTTCCTCACACCTGCAGTGTTCCAGACACAACGTTTCACCCTGCCTCATTTTGGAGCTTTGGTTTTATATTTCTGCTCTTTTGATAATATCTATGATCATTAGTGCGTTAAAGATAAAATAAAACACCCGCGTTTGGACAACTTTCACCAGATACTACGTTATTTCCATGTGTGATCCCTGTGTGTTATGCTCATAAATGACACGCATCAGCATAATTGTAATAAGATGTGGGTGTGAGAGAGCATCGGCAGGATGTGGCTGGAGAAAAAGTTAAAACGAGGCAATGGGAAGCTTCAGTTTGAACACAAGACAGCAGACCTCACTGAATGAGCAAACTTAAGAGGCGCAACACCCACGGACTTCCTCTCCTCTCTTCTCTTACACACACTCCTCCGTCGAGTGCATCAGACGGTAAAAATATACAGATTTCAAATAATAGACGTTTAAATGTGGAAGTTAAAGCCTGTCTGCTTTGTGTGGATAACAGATTTATTGATGTGACCTACCATGAATCTTTACTGATGACAGTGTTTACCTTCATAAAGGTTTTAGTTAAGGGTTTTTTTTTTTTTTTTCAAGTAAGCTTTAAAAGAGCCACAACTGGTCACTAAAGAGTCACATGCGGCTCGAGGGCAGCGGGTTGAGTATCTCTGAGTTAGACTCTGAGCAGCTGTCTGCACGTCAGCAGACACGTTCAGCCAATGGAGGCAGCAACACACTGCATCTGGCTACTTGGGGGCTCTGTAGTAACAGAAACGAGAGAGGAAAATGATGAAATTAATGAATAGAAAAGCTCAGAGTCGTGCTTGCCCGATCAGGCAAGTCTTTACAAGTTTTGCTTGCCCATCAGCTTTTTGAAGTTGTGCGGGCATTCAGGCAACCGTTAATGTCGGACCCTGGTTTATGATCTCAGAGAACAAACAAGTGAAGAAGACCTTGGAATAAAGGGTAAATGTGCATATTTTGTGCTGTCGTGAAATTGGTGAGACATGAAAGAATATTTTGGTAGAAAATTTGTTAATAGACTTACAGCATCGTGGTATAGAGCAGTAATCCCATTTTTTGTTGGGGTTGGTGGTGTAACACCAGGGCCGGGGGCTACTGCTTGGGTTTCTACAGTAGTTCTTCACTAGATTCTTCCCTGGATGACTAAAGAGCATGCAAAGAGAAAGCTGAGTTAATTCACCTGTGTTTTATATGAGGGAATTTTTATTGGATGATTGTTAAATACTGTTTGATAAAATGATTTGTGATTGGTGGTCTCACGTGCGGGATGTGTAGTTATGCTCATGGGGTGTCTGAGAATCCCAGCGTTGGCAAGTGTAGCCATTCTCTGTTGTGGAGACTCGTCCTCTGTAGTTCTCACCAATGCACTCCAAACAGTCCTCTGTAAAAGAATAAAGGGTAATCCTGGCTGGTAGGTAGAGTTGGATGTCTCTCAAAGGAAGTTTTTCTGGCTTTGATCCCCTGCACCTACAGTCACATTTATTTATTCCACTTATTAAAACAAGTACAGAGAACAACACTGAACACTTTGAGTGACAGAAAATGATGTATTCACTCTTCTGCCGACCTGCTTCGGCATGAGTATGTGATAGTGAAAGGAGTTAGTTGTTGCGCATGGTTGTACACAAGGCCTGCTAGTGGAGTCATTAGCCTTGACTTAGCCAAGGTGGCAGTTTTGCCTGAATTCAATGACATATCTTTATTAAAACAAGGACAGAGTGCAACTCTGAGAGCTTTCCGTGACAGAAAAGATTTTTTTCACTCTTCATTCAGTCTGTTTCGGCATGGCTTTGTGATCATAAGTAGGGCTTGTCTGGTATATCCAGGGCCTGCAGTAGCTGTTAGCCCGGATGTAGGAATGTAGTTAAAACCAGAGCAGAGAGCCACACTGAAAGCTTGTCTTGGTGGAGAAGATGTTTTTGCGCATCTCCTGTAGTGATGAGTTCCCTCCTCGCACAAAAAAGCACCGAATAAAGGTAGGATATTTTCTCCTCACTGTCCTGTTAACACCATAAAGACACTTTGGATGTATTTAAATTGCGTCATTCTCGTCACTGTGTTTGCAGTCAAATTATGACTGATATTGCATCATAGGCTAAATATGAACAGAATTCCATAAAAGTTTAACAACAAAACAAAAAAATAACAGAGACCTCTCAGTTTGTATGAAAATTAATATTTGAAGATGAAAGCACAAAATGATAGATTTTGGCTGCTAAAATAACAAAATGAAAAGGCACAAGGACTTGCCATATTTTTCATACAGCACTGTGCCTTCTCTGGAAAGGACTGTCTCTACTGTAGAGTTGGCGGCTGATGTCCAACACTCGCGATCATTTTCAGTATACATGAAAGATCTGTGAACACAGCAGGTTGAGTTTAGTTGGAAAAGTCTGAGTCACATATGTAGAATTTAAATAGTTTCATAATTGCAAATGCAAAACCTTAATTCAGAGCCCAAACTTACCTGCAGGTGAACGTTATTTCAGAGTCACATTTTGCTGCACACTCAGCTGCAGTGTTGACAGTGAAGTGTCCTTTCTGTGAGAGGATCCATGCTCCTTCAGTTTTGGTGTAGCCAACCACTTCAACTCCATTTACTGACATCAGACAAACAACAAAGTAAATGTTTTATTCCGTATAGAGAAAAATATAATTCCCTGCATGTATAAGCTTTGTTCTAGCTCCCAACTGGGTTCAGGTTTTGTGACTTCAAATCCTTCAATTCTGAGCTCCAAGAGTACTTGGGGGTCTTGTTCACAAGTGAGGGTTAAAGGGAGCATGAGATTGACAGCACCAGCATGACTGTGGGCGTTGTGCCGGACTGTTGTGGTGAAGAGGGAGCTGAGCTCAACCTGCTATCACCACAGTCTGACCCCAGATAAGTGGAAGAAGATTGATAAATGGATGAAAGCACTGGAAGATTTCAAAAATTAAAAGTCGACCACTGAATCTACCAAACACACATTTTTTTACTATTGTTGCAAGGTTTAGAAACGTAAAACTGTTTGAACAGCTTTGATAGGTGTGTCATGATAGCATACTTTTGCTGTGAAGCAAATTATTGTCAGTCGATTATTTTTAAAATTTCAAAGCAAATAAGTAGAAATGTTGAATTTTAATGAAACAGATGTCATCATGTCTTACCAGTGCAGATCAGAGCTCCCAGAAGAAGAGCTGCTTTGTACAGATCCATGGTGATGCTCCTTTCGTCAGCAGCTTATAGTCAAAGATCTAACAGAAGTTCCCTTTTAATAGGTTTTAGCATGTCAGGAAACATGCAGGATTTCTCAATCATTAGTCAATCATTGGCCTGAGGCTGTCAAGGACAGTATTGATTGTTGTTTGGTCCAGTTACTACATGTGGCTCCTTATTGTAGCTAGAGTGAGCCTTAAAGTGTCTCCATTAAAAATAAAGTTATAAAGACAAAAGTTTAAAACAAAAATTCAGATAACTCAAAATTAGGGGTGTGATGAGATCTCGTGCCATGAGATCTTGCGAGACCAAAACGTTATGAGCTATCTCGTCAAGGTGAAAATCATCTTGCGTGATCATTATTGCCGACACCAGGAGCAGCAGCTCTCCTGACAGAAAACATACCTAACTGGAAGTTATGAAAGATCACAAAGATGCACGGGACACTTTATAATTGTTGGTTTTCCAGCTAATGAAGAAACAGAGCTGATCAGTGACCGATTCAGAGCACTACTCTCCCCCTCGTGTGTGCTACTCCGGGCCGTGCATGATCCACAAATGCATAATACGTTCGTCATAACGGTGTGAAATGATTAAATGTTGCTGCTGGAGACCTGAGCAGTCTCCGTGAGTTCGTGTATGCGCGCAGACTCACTCATAGTGCCAGTATCTGTGACTTTGTAACTTTGATTCAGTCACTGCTTCCTCATATCTCCTTCTCATCTAACCATCTGTCAGTCACTCATCCATCAGCTGTTGGCTGTGCTATCATCAGTCAGAAGCTTAACATGTGTAGTGCAGCAGACGGTTGTAAACTGCAGTGGTAAACTTAGTAAAACAAACTCTGTTTGAGCGCCATAGTCCACTGTTAGCTCCAAAAATCGAGGTGTTAGCCCCAGTTAAACACGCTCTGTTTTCTGACAGCAGACAGAGGAGAGACACACACTCGCTCACCAACGCACACACAACCTCATCTTTGTGTCGTGTCCAACATTGTCAAAGCTCATATTAGAGAAACAGACCACAAAACGATAAAATAAGCTTTTTCTTTGTTACTGTAAAAACAAACAACCCCGTTATTGACAGAAATATTTCTTTTGAGTGTTTTAAATATGCATGTACTGAAAGAGGATGAGAAATAGTTTGATTTTACTGATGTATCTCTTTATATCTCAGTCTGTTGTAAATGGTTTTTAAGTTACTTTCAAAATAATCCAAGTGCTTTTATCTTTAGTATTATAATGGTAGCAATAAGTCTATAGTGTAGTAAAATAAGGATGTAGTAGACTATTAAAATGAAAGGCTTGATTTGAAGAGCATTCAGATGTACAGTTTGAGTCAGAGTTAGACAAGACAACCTGTGTGTAAGCATTGATAGCCTATTCAGTACAAGAGGAGTTTAAACATTCCTGAATAGACCTGAATGCTTTGCAATAATGACTTTCAGTCATATAAAGGACATATTTTCCACTCATACATTTTTTTCAAAATAATAAAAAGTGTAAAATCTTGTCTTGTCTTGTGTCTTGCAGGTACAAATCTCGTCTTGTCTCGTCTCGTGAGATAAGCGTCTTGTCACATCCCTACTCAAAATCATGCCTTTTTTTTTTTCTTACCATGATGTTACCCAGGTCAAAAACTATTGATCTCCTCCCTTGCTGAAAATCTGCTGATTGAATAACAGTCCTGAAATAATATTTAGGTCAAGGGAATCACAGTGTTGCACTTTGTTTAACCAAAAGAACAAACAAACATTAAACGGCTCAGCTGGCAGTAAAAGAGCAACAGGTCCAAAACCTTCACTGGACTGAGTTCCAAAAACCGATTCTCCGACTTAGATAAGGTCCTACTACTCTTGATCACAGCCGCACTAATTACGCAAGGTCAATGTGTCGGCGTTCAGAAAAAGAAGGAACTCTAGTTAGAGAAGAGATGAGTAATAAACTTGCATCTCATGTAGGTCATCTGAGGCTTCTGATAAGTAATGACACAGTACCAGAGATGAGTGTAGGTAGAAAACAATGATAAAGGCACAATAAATGCTTGGACTTATGATTAATAGTTTTATAGTCATCAGGGGGCTGCACTTCTCCCTTCTTATTGGCTATTGATATGCAGTAATAAGGAGGTTATCATGGATAAACTCTTACTACATGCCTACTAGCCATAGATTATGGTCTTTTAGAATAAAGTACTAATAAACTCTCAATAAGGACCAGAGGTGGACTTTACCATAAGGCAAAGTAGGCAATCGCCTGTGGCCCCGGGCTACTAGGGGCCCTGAGAAGACATGACTAACTTGACCCTTTTCTTGCACCAGCCGGTTCTCTGGCAGTTTGGAATTGTAAGACCTTAACACATTCATTAAAAGTGCAGAATATGAAGTAATCTTGGTTATGTTATAGACTGTGTAGGTATATTGTGTTTTGCATGTAAGTGTATTACACTATTATACTTGTATAATGGTAGACTGTCCTCATACAGCCTTTGACTCTCTGTTCTGGGATAAGGTTATTGCGACATTCTGAGGTCGACAGATGTTTACTGGACCAGGTAGTGTTTAATGTGAAACGGTGGGAGAGATAAAACTTGGAAGCAGTGGCGCAGGCGTTAGCGCTGTTGCCTCACAGCAAGAAGGTCCCTGGTTCGCTTCCTGGTCAGAGCCTTTCTGTGCTGAGTTCTCCCCGTGCATGTGTGGGTTCTCTCCGGGTACTCCGGCTTCCTTCCACCACCAAAAACATGCTTGTTAGGTTAATTGTTGACTCTAAATTAGCTGTAGGTGTGAATGTGAGCATTCCTAGTTGTCTGTCTCTATATATCAGCCCTGCAATTGACCAGCGACCAATCCAGGGTGTACCCCGCCTCTCACCCAATGACAGCTGGGATAGGCTTCAGCCCCTCCGCGACCCCAAACAGGATAAGTGGTATAGAAAATAGATGGATAGTCATCACATTGAGACTGCATGTAGAACTCTGTAAACCATCCTCCTTTTGCAACGGAAAATACCAAATAACTCATGCAGAGCAGAGCTCATCAAAATACAAAAGAGAGAATTTGAATCTTATATTCGGCTTAAAGAAAGTGAGTTTGCCACACTTTCTGACAAAACCCTGACCTTCAGAGGGACTACTTCCTCATTTGCAAGAATCAAGCAAAAAACTAAGCAAACCAGGAGGCCCTTTGTCTCTTAATAGAGAATATGCAATTGCAGGATACTTCAGCACTGTGACTGATCCACAGCTGAGGAAATGTTAGACTATGCACAGACTCATTAAGCACAACCTTGGCATTAAGAGAGGACGCCACAGACAAAGCTGGATTGCGTAAGATGAAAGACTCTGCACCCACTGCAGCCAACAGGAGGTGGAAACAGAGCTGAACTTTCTAACCACCAGCATTCCCAGATGGTTGTAAAATATATTTAGTTGATCTGGTGTTATGGCCTCTTGGATAAATAAGAAATAAGGCTGGACCAAAAAGCCACCAGCAACATATACAAAAAGACACAGACAAACGATTTTGAGTTTCAAAATAAATGATCCAAACTTTATTTAACACAAAAATTAATCAATGATAATAAAAAAATCAATAAAATAGAAAGGGCTGTAGGCGCCAGCCAAAAAGAACAAAAGAGGGGTGGTGAACGTGGCTAACCACACAGTGGGCCATTGGACCAGTCACCACCCCTAACTAAACCTACCAAACCAAAAATCAACTAACTATTTAACCAGGAAAAGAAAACAACAAGAAAACAAAAACCCAGCAATCTTAACATGCTTGGGGGGAAAAGAAACGCTTAGAAAAACCGAATAAAATGATAATCAACAAAAAGAGAAGGTTCAGCAATCAAACAAACCTCCTCACGTGTTTGTCAAGGAGTGTGTGTGGCTCTGTGTCTGGCTCTGCTCTGCATGCTCCTCTGCCCTGCCACTCTAAATACTCCCCTCCTCCATCCTGAGTGCTAACAGCACTCAGATGTGCTGCAGCCACACAGGTAGAGGGAGGAGGGAGACCAGAGAGCCAGGGAGAGAGAGAGGGCATGCAGCACTCCAGGCCACATGTAAAATCCGGCATGTCAGGTTCCCTGTTTTCTGCCGACAGGACATTATGTTTTAAATAGGGCTGTCAATAGATTAAGATTTTTAATCACAATTAATCTCACAAATTTCATAGTTAACTCGAGATTAATCACAAATTAATCACACTTTTTTGTCTGTTTTAAATGTACCTTACAGGAGTATTTCTCAAGATTTCAATACCCTTATCAACATGAGTGGACAAAAATACTTTCTTTATGCAAATGTTTGTTCATGTCAACAACCCAAAACAATGACAGATAATGTCCAGAAAATACTCTAGTCTAAGCTCAAAGATACTGAACGCTCCAAAAATATGCTGAGAGCATAACATGGTAAACTCAAGCCCAACAAGGACAACCGAGAGATATTGACCTTAATGTAAGATTACTGAATAATACCACAATGTAGTGTCTAACTTCAGACTTCTAGAAGTTAACTCCTTTATTGTTCTCAGCAGCTGAACACAGAACAGCAGATCTCATCATCACACATGGACATAAAGAGCATGGTCAGTGAAGTTTAAATCACTTAAAGATCATCCCTGATTCTTCACGCTAAAGCAGAGAATTTCAGCCTCACATGAGGGAAATAAAGGCTCACAATCATCCCTTTACACCAAGAGGACTCACAATAGGACGATAGAGAAGGAGAAACTAAATATAGTTAGAGAATTAAACTACAGATTACTGGGAGAAGTCAAGTCTCCACTGAGAGCTCAGCAGTAAGGCACAGACACATCTAATGGTGTTTCACTGTTCTGATGTGGTCAGAGGTGAGTAAGATGGACACATCTGCCCTACTCAAGAGAAGAACCAAGTAATTATTTAACAATGTTTGCTATTATTTATCATCCTTTTATTTTCAAACTAAAAAATGCCCAAATGTAAATTAAATGCTGACAGTAAAAAATTACTGTCATCAGTCCAGTAGATTTACTGGAATGATGTCAATAAACACACAATTGAAGCTGCTTTTCATGAACACACAAAGTAAAAGAAGTCTCAGTGGAGAACATTTAAGGTGTAACCATCCTTTCATTCTTCAGATCATAGAAGAGCTACAGATTTAATCTCAAACATTTTTTTCTTCATAAATAAAGGGGACCCACAGTCTAATAATGCTTTTTATCTTATATTATGATTTTCTACAGTGCTCACCTCTGCTCCTGTCACACACCAGCCTGTTTGGCTCTGTCTCCTCCTCCTCCTCCTCCTCCTCCTCATGATGTAGCTGTATATTCACCATGCATCAGACCATCTCCTATAGGGACTGCAAAATCTTTGACACTCTGCAGCTTCTTGATTGACAGTTTTTCAAAATTTGGCGTTTATTCACAGTTCCAGCCAATTGTTTTAGTAAGTTTTGTTTTCTCCTAATGCTTTCACTCTCAAGCAGGAGCTGCGTGGGGATGGGAGAGGGGGTAAACAGACTTCAAGGAGACATGATCGGACCAGTCAACAGTCAATCTAGAGGGGTGGTGCAGCTGTAGTACTGGTTCATAGCAGATATAAATAAATGAATAAATCGTGCTGGCCCTACAGTGAGTCGGCCCACCTGGAAATGCCCAGTATGCCAGATAGCGAGTCCACCCCTGCTTGCAGAGTTGTCTGAGTGTCCCCGTTGTACAGCATGGCTAAGGGGACGGCTCTCTGCATTTGCGGTGTGCTTGGCCAGTGAGTGGTACGGGCTATTTAAGACTCTACAAACTCCTGGTAACTCAGTTCATGTCGACAGTGGGAGAAAATAACTTGAGTTTTATCTGGCATGATCTGAAAGCTGACCCTGCCATTCAGAAGTCTCTGTCCTTTATCCATTTCTGCTCACTTGCACTGCATCACAGCGCCGCTTCCTGACCTGGCAAACTACAGGATGGGTCGAGGGTCACACAGAACACGCATGCATTAATCATACAACAGAAAAATTAGCAGCGTTAAAGTAATTTGAGTTAATGGGATATTAACATGTTAAATTTGACAGCCCAAATATATATACACATGTGGACAAAATTGTTGGTACCCCTCTGTTAATGAAAGAAAAATCCACAGTGGTCACAGAAATAACTTGAATCAGACAAAAGTAATAATAAAAATTCAATGACAATTAACCAATGAAAATCAGACATTGCTTTTGAAATGTGGTTCAACAGAAATATTTTAAAAAAACAAACTCTGGAAACAGGCCTGGACAAAAATGGTGGTACCCCTAGAAAAGATTGAAAATAATGTGACCAAAGGAACATGTTCAACCAAGGTGTGTCCTCTAATTAGCATCACAGGTGTCTACAAACTCGTAATCAGTCAGTCGGCCTATTTAAAGGGTGACAAGTAGTCACTGTACTGTTTGGTGACATGGTGTGTACCACACTAAACATGGACCAGAGGAAGTGAAGGAGAGAGTTGTCTCAGGAGATTAGAAAGAAAATTATAGACAAGCATGTTGAAGGTAAAGGCTATAAGACCATCTCCAAGCAGCTTGATGTTGCTGTGACTACAGTTGCACATATTATTCAGGAATTTAAGGACTGTAGCCGACATCCCTGGACGTGGCCGCAGGAGGAAAACTGATGACAAATCGAAGAAACGGATAATACGAATGGTAACAAAAGAGCCCAGAACAACCTCCAAAGACATTAAAGGTGAACTCCAAGGTCAAGGTACATCAGTGTCAGATCGTACCATCCGTCGTTGTTTGAGCCAAAGTGGACTTCATGGGAGACGACCAAGGAGGACACCACTGTTGAAAACAAACCATAGAAAAGCCAGACTGGAATTTGCCAAACTGTATGTTGACAAGCCACAAAGCTTCTGGGAGAATGTCCTATGGACAGACGAGACAAAACTAGAACTTTTTGGCAAAGCACATCAGCTCTATGTTCACAGACACTGTCCCTACTGTGAAACATGGAGGAGGCTCTGTTTTGTTCTGGGGCTGCTTTGCTGCATCTGGCACAGGGTGTCTTGAATCTGTTCAGGGTACAATGAAATCTCAAGACATTCAAGGTATTCTAGAGAGAAATGTGCAGCCCAGTGTCAGAGAGCTTGGTCTCAGTCGCAGGTCATGGGTCTTGCAACAGGATAATGACCCAAAACACACAGCTAAGAACATCCAAGAATGGCTAAGAGCAAAACATTGGACTATTCTGAAGTGGCCTTCTATGAGCCCTGATCTAAATCCTATTGAACATCTGTGGAAGGAGCTGAAACATGGCGTCTGGAGAAGGTACCCTTCAAACCTGAGACAACTGGAGCAGTTTGCTCATGAGGTGTGGGCCAGAATACCTGCTAAGAGGTACAGAAGTCTCATTGAAAGTTACAGAAATCGTTTGATTGTAGTGATTGCCTCAAAAGGTTGTGCAACAAACTATTAAGTTAAGGGTTCCATCATTTTTGTCCAGGCCTGTTTCCAGAGTTTGTTTTTTAAAATATTTCTGTTGAACCACAATTCAAAAGCAATGTCTGATTTTCATTGGTTAATTGTCATTGAATTTTTATTTATTATCACTTTTGTCAGATTCAAGTTATTTCTGTGACCATTGTGGGTTTTTCTTTCATTAACAGAGGGGTACCAACAATTTTGTCCACATGTGTATATATAACTCACGGACAGAAACTAATGTACACCAGGCTCATGACTGATCAGGACATGATTTCACCTGTGTATGACTTTGAAATAAATGATGTGTAAATAACCTCAGTAACTTTGGCTTTGCTATTACTAAGTCATAACCAGGAAGCGAAACAGTCTTAGACTCCCAGCTTCTTTTTAATGCATGTGTGGCACTGTTATGCATGATGAGGATGCGACTGTTGTTGTTTTCTAGTCTTCTCCTTCATTCAGGGAGAAAATTTTGTCAAGGTGGTGCTTAAGTGAACACATTAATGTTGCCATTCTTTGAATTAAATGCATTGTCTGTTGTTCTGAATATTAAACATGGATTGTCAGAATCTGTGTGCGATGCGAGCGGAATTAGACAAGCGTGTTGTGGGTGAGAGAAGACGGCCCGTGCTGTGTTGCAGGAGTGGGCGGGGGGAGGGACTGGGGGGGTGGAAACCAAAGAATGGACATGGAACGTTGAATTATAATAGTAATAATGAAATCCTAATGCAAGGCATTATTACTATTATTATTATTATTATTATTTTAAAGGTTTATTTTTGTGCCCCTACTAGACAGAGGAGGACAGTGGATAGAGTCAGAAACAGGGTTAAGAGCGGGGGCGAGACACACGGCAAAGGGCCCCAGGCCGGATCCGAACCTGGGCTGCATACATGGAGAGCGCCCTCAACCACCAGGCCACCTGCTCCCCATTATTATTATTTGTTAATAATTATTATTATTATTTAATTATTATTTTATTACTATTATTACTATGTTTTTTCCCTTGTTGCCCTGTTGATCTGTTCCTCTTTTTTTCCCCTCCTTTCTCTTCTTTTATTCTTTATCATTTACTAATGTATTCATATAACAATTCCAGCTTAACCCGACATCCCATACCTTCACTATTCTTTTATGTTCCCCCAAAACAAATGACTTCACACACACACACATAGACACACTCTCACATATTTACACATCTACACACACAAAAATATAGCCCTTCACACCCTCAAATTTAGGCATCACAACGTTATGAGTTCCTGCTTGTTTTTGTCTTGTTTCCACTGTTTGTATTGTTTAAATTTGCAAATTTGTTGTCCCTCACTTGTCATGTTCTTTCTTTCATCACTCAAAAAAAAGAGGTGCATTTTTGAGACCAAATGACAGTTTGAAAAAATGTAGTTGGAATTTGTTACATTTAATTCATAAAATAACAGAAAAACAGGCTTTTACTGTTTTTTGGGGTCATTTGTGTTTGTGTTTTTTAAACAAGGATAAGAAAAAATCATTAAAAATTGTAAATCCAAATTTTTTAAAGAAAATCGAGGATTCGATTTTTAGGCCATATCGCCCAGGCCTAATGCAGATATGTTTTACTGACAAATAAAAGTTTTTTGGTTGCCGTGGTCATGATGACAATCCAGGGGACCTTGGGAACTTACATTGACAAGGAGAGTAAAATGGATTAAAAAACAGGGTGGCGGCTAGGGGGGCCCTCCAAGGCTTATGGCCCAGGGACCTCATGCATTTTAAATACAGGCCTGTGTGGGTGTGTCGGCTAAATGAGCTGAAGCTACACCCACACAATCCGATCCTCTCAGATTGAAAACAAAAAGCTTCTGATCAGAGTGCAGCTGTCTGGCTCTGTGCCACAGCAGAGACAGAGGGTAAGGATGAAGTTTACTGTTTTTAGGTACAAATCTGTCATGGTACTTTTAATGACCTGCAGACCACTGAGGCTGATAGATTAGGGAAATTTATCTCACAATAAACAAAAACACAGCCAGCTACTTTCAATAAAGACAGTGACATCGACTAACAGCAGATTATACTGAGATGATTTTCTTGGTGATTTTGTATCTTTGTGGTGCTAGGGGGACAAGTTAATTTCCCATCAAGACTGGTGATGTCATGGGCTCAGATTTTTGCCCTACTCAAATAAAACCAAGCCAGTAAAGAAGTGACCAACTTTCTAATGGTCTAAATCCAAAATTCAGTCACACAGAGAGCTCAGTGTTTTCATATGTTTACAGCAACCTTCTTCCAACATAATTCCAACACAAATTTTGGATTTCACTTTATAGGGTCAAAAGTTCAGTCCAGTTCAGAGTAAACCCACAGGACTTGAAGAATTACAAAGTCATTAGAGTGAGTTCGGTAAGGTCCAACAGACCAGTTCAGTATTGATGTTACAGGTACATCTCAAAAAATGAGAATATCATGAAAAAGTTCAATATTTTTTGTCACTCATTTCAGAAAGTCAGACCCATTTATATATAGACTCATTAGTGAATGAGTGAATATTTCAAGCCTTTATTTCTTGAGATATTGAGGATTATGGCTTACAGATAATGAAAGCCCAAAATTCAGTGTCTCAGAAAATTAGAATATAACATAAGATCAATTAGAAAAGGATATTTGAAACAGAAATGTCAGGCCAGAAAAGTCAGACTTCTGAAAAGTAGGTGCCATCAGAGAGCCATGCTGCCATTTTGCACAGATTCCTCCTTAGGTCACTGTTCAGAAGGAAAAGTGGGAGTGATGTGACAACAAGTATACAAATCAAAAAAGGACACAAAGGAAGGATTTAATGTAAAATCTACTTTGTTGACCATAAATACACAGTAAATTAGTCAAAAAGGCTGCAGTATTTTTTTCATACATTTTTTTTGTACATCCAACATATGAACATTATCTGGAGATCAAAAATGTTTACACAAACTTGTGTTTTTTAAACAAACCACAACTAGTCTTACTTTAAACCAAGCAAGCTGATTGTACATGAGACAGCCATGAATAATGATGACGAGAACAACATCACTGTAAATGTTTTCACCATTATCAACAACGATCAGTGTCATACCTGGTCTAGGTCAACAGCTTGGTATATTGCAGTACTCCCATCGAGAGTCAGGGTCAGTGGTGTAACACCAGGGCTTCTCAGAATTGTCTGGATTACGACAGTAGTTGTTTTCTAGGCCTCTGAAAAGCAATGACACAGTACCAGAGATGAGTGCAGGTACAATCAAACGAGGAACTTCATCTGCTTGAAATTATGCTTAATGTTTTAGTATTATTTCATAGTCTCCAAGACATCAACCACTGACTTTTCTTTTGTTTGCAGAGATTTTTGTTAAATATTACTTACTGCACCTTTAGTGTAACTTTTAAGTCAAATAATAACTTGGTCTCTTTCATAGGGAGAACAACATTTCTCTGTTCCAGTGGTTCTTACTCGCATTGGTAGTTTTCTGGTGTACGATCGTGTCGGTGTGGTGTCTGAGTGGACCATCTCTGGCATGTTTTTCCAGACACTGTCACAGCTATTGTGCCTCGGTACGCTTTACCTTTATCTGTTACACAGGTGAGCTCTGGGCGAATGGGTGGAGGTATAGTTGCTGAGCAAAGAAGATGAGATTGATGAGTTTATGATCTCAGAGAACAAACAAGTGAAGAAGACCTTGGAATAAAGGATAAATATGCATAATATCTGCTGTCGTGAAATTGGTACAACATGAAAGAATATTTTGTTAGAAAATGTGTGAATGGACTTACAGCATCGTGGTATAGAGCAGAATTCCCATCGTTTGTTGGGGTTGGTGGTGTAACACCAGGGCCGGGGGCCACTGTCTGGGTTTCTGCAGTAGTTCTCCACTAGATTATTTTCTGGATGACTAAAAATCATGTAAAAAGACAGCTGAGTTAATTCATTTGTGTTTTATATCATGGAATTTTTACTGGATGATTGTTAAATAGTTCATGTGGTTGTTTGATAAGATGATGTTGTCATTGGCGGTCTTACACACTGGGTTTGAAGTCATGCTTATGGGGTGTCTGGGAATCCCAGCGTTGGCAAGTGTAGCCATTCTCTGTTGTAGACACTTGTCCTCTGTAGTTCTCACCAATGCACTCTATACAGTTATCTGTAAAAGAAGAAGCAAATACACATACCAAGTAATTATTCATTCATGTATTTTCTGTACATTTTGACAAAATGTCATTGTGTGTTCTATAGAGCTGGGCAATTAATCGAAAAATGATCAAACCGACATTTAGAGCCTCAAACTGACATAAACCTGCTGTGTCAATTATTTTGCTGTGTAATTTCTCTCTCTAATAATGCATCACCCCCTTAAAAACACACTGCTGGCTGTGTAGTCATGTGATTGGCAGCCAGGTGTGGCAAGGCGTATAGCCTGCTGTAAACCCAAGATAAGAAAAAGTACTTGTCATGTGACACCATCCCATCCAGTCTGCTAAAACTCAAACACAGCTGACTGTGCAATGTGAGCAGCAAATTTATTTTCTACTTTTATACAACAGTATAAAAAATATAGATATTTTTTAGCAAGAAATACAAGTTGTTTATTTTCTTCTTTTCTTTGAAAACTGGACTTTTTACAGTTTTGTTTCAGCTGATGTGTGTGTGTTTTTTCATTTGTTTCAAAAAATAACCATAACCTGCTGTGCATGTTCTTTTCAGTTATTTGTTTTAAAATTATAGAAAATATTTACAGAACAAACAGAGTTGGAGTTTCGAGGTCAAAAGTTCAATTAATTGTGATTTTGATTTTTGCCATAATTGCCCAGCCCTAGTGTTCTAGGATAATGCTATTTGCATGGTGTTTGAGCATGCTAATAAATACTTTTAGTGCAAAAAAATGCATCTGGGTTACCAAAGGCTCAATTCTTAAGAGATCAAGAATATTTGCACAGATTTCTTTTTTTTTTAAATCAAATAGTTCCAGTCTTACTTGAAACAAAGCATGCTGATTTTACAGGTGGTATGCCATGAGTGACAAAGAAGAACAACATCACTGCAGATGTTATCATCATCCTGAATGTTCAGTGTCATACCTTGTGCAGTTCCACAGCTCGGTACATTGCAGTACTCCCATCGAGTGTGACGGTCAGTGGTGTAACACCAGGGCTTGTCGGAATTGTCTGGATTACGACAGTAGTTGTTTTCTAGTCCTCTGAGGCAGTGACATAGTACCAGAGATGAGTGTAAGTAAAATCAAATGAGAAACTTCACCTGCTTGGAAATATGCTGAAGAGGAACCCTGCAAGATCAGACACGTTCATCTTGTTGGATAGATATTTGTTTCTCTCAAATGTATATTGAACTAAAAATCTCTCTAAATATCCCAGATATCTGCATTTTGAGTAAATTTGAGCTCATAAACTCACTGGGAGGCCGCCACGTTTTGGTCCGCGGTGGTAGTCTAACGTCACACTTCTGCAGCGCTCCCTATGAGCTCCTCACTGTTGCCAGCAGTAACCGTTTTTTCAACGGTTTTGCTGCTTGCAGCTGTTGCTGACATGAGTTTGCTACTTGTTGGTTTTGTCTCCCTGCTGTCAAAGCTCTGTCATTCCTCCTACGTTTTACCTCAATTAATCTCCCTAAAAGTGACTGGATTCAGTGTGTAGTGGAAGTGTGCTGGGAGCTTTTCAGAATAAAAGCAGTATGTACATCCGAACGGAGTTTCTCTGAATAAAATGCTAAAGTGGACTTTTACTTTGAAAAGTGCAAACCGGAAGTGCTTTTGTACTGTGTTTATCTTTACCTGAACCATGTGGAAACAAAGCTCATGGTGCACATACAAAGTAGACAAGACATCAAATTTTAAAATTCTCCATGCGTGAGATGTGTTGTGTTTCTGAGATGCAGCCCTAACACTTGCTGCCAGTAACAGCGGTTACTTCATGGGAATGGTGAGGAGCGCTGCAGAGCTGTGACGTCACAGCACCAGCGTGGACCAAAACATGGCAGCCTCCTGGTGAGTTTATAAACTCTAATTACTCAAAATGCAGATATCTAGTGAGTTTTTCAGTTCAATATACATACTAGAGATACAAATATCTATCCAACAAGATGAACTTGTCTGATCATGCAGGGATCCTTTTAATGTTTTAGTATTTTGTTGTAGTCTCCAAGATATTTATCACTCATTTTTCTTTTGTTTGTAGGGATTTTTGTTAAATATTACACACTGCACCTTCAGTGTAACTTTAGAGTCAAATAACAATAACTTGGTCTCCTTCATAGGGAGAACAACATTTCTCTGTCCCAGTGGTTCTTACTTGCATTGGTAGTTTTCTGGTGTACGATCGTGTTGGTGTGGCGTCTGAGTGGACCATCTCTGGCATGTTTTTCCAGACGCTGTCACAGCTATTGTGCCTCGGTACGCTTCACCTTTACCTGTTACACAGGTGAGCTCTGGGCGAATGGGTGGAGGTATAGTTGCTGAGCAAAGAAGATGAGATTGATGGGTTTATGATCTCAGAGAACAAACAAGTGAAGAAGACCTTGGAATAAAGGATAAATGTGCATAATATCTGCTTTGGTTAAACTGGTGAGACATGAAAGAATATTTTGTTAGAAAAAGTGGTCATGGACTTACAGCATCGTGGTATAGAGCAGAATTCCCATCGTTTGTTGGGGTTGGTGGTGTAACACCAGGGCCGGGGGCCACTGTCTGGGTTTCTGCAGTAGTTCTCCTCTAGATTCTTCTCTGGATGACTAAAGAGCATGTAAAGAGAAAGCTGAGTTAATTCACTTGGATTTTATATCATGGAATTTTTATTGGATGATTGTTAAATAGTTCCTGTGGTTGTTTGATAAAATGATGTTCTCATTGGCAGTCTTACACGCTGGGTTTGAAGTCATGCTTATGTGGTGTCTGAGAATCCCAGCGTTGGCAAGTGTAGCCATTCTCTGTTGTGGAGACTCGTCCTCTGTAGTTCTCACCAATGCACTCCATACAGTGTTCTGTAAAAGAATAAAGGGTAATCCTGGCTGGTAGGTAGAGTTGGATGTCTCTCAAAGGAAGTTTTTCTGGCTTTGATTCCCTGCACCTACAGTCACATGTCAAGTAAACCTCCATTTTCCATTTATTAAAACAAGTACAGAGAACAACACTGAACACTTTGAGTGACAGAAAACGATGTGTTCGCTCTTCTGCCAATCTGCTTCGGCATGAGTATGTGATAGTGAAAGGAGTTAGTTGTTGTGGACAGTTGTACACAAGGCCTGCTAGTGGAGTCATTACCTTTGACTTAGCCAAGGTGGCAGTTTTGCCTGAACTCAACGACATATCTTTATTAAAACAAGGATAGAGTGCAACACTGAAAGCTTTCCGTGACAGAAAAGATTTTTCGCTCTTCACCCAGTCTGTTTCGGCATGGCTTTGTAATCATTACGTTGGGCTTGTCTGGTATATCGCCTGGTATATAGCCTGCGGTAGCTGTTAGCTCGGATTTAGGAATGTAGTTAAAACCAGAGCAGAGAGCCACACTGAAAGCTTGTCTTGATGGAGAAGATGTTTTTGCGCATCTCCTGTAGTGATGAGTTCCCTTCCCGCACAAAAGAGCACCGAATAAAGGTAGGATATTTTCTCCTCACTGTCCTGTTAACACCATAAAGACACTTTGGATGTATTTAAATTGCGTCATTCTCGTCACTGTGTTTGCAGTCAAATTATGACTGATATTGCATCATAGGCTAAATATGAACAGAATTCCATAAAGTTTAACAACAAAACAAAAAACCCTAGTATGATCACTCTTGTAGACCTCTCAGTTTTTATGAAAATTAATGTTTGAAATTGAAAGCACAAAATGATAGATTTTGGCTGCTAAAATAACATAATGAAATGACACAAGGACTTGCCTTTTTTTTCATACAGCACTGTGCCGTTTCTATGAAGGACTGTCTCTTCTGTAGAGTTGGCGGCTGATGTCCAGCACTCATGATCATTTTCAACATACATGAAAGATCTGTGAACACAGCAGGTTGAGTTTAGTTGGAAAAGTCTGAGTCACATATGTAGAATTTAAATAGTTTCATAATTGCAAATGCAAAAACTTAAGTCAAAGCCCAAACTTACCTGCAGGTGAACGTTATTTCAGAGTCACATTTTGTTGCACACTCAGCTGCAGTGTTTACAATGAAGTGTCCTTTCTGTGAGAGGATCCATGCTCCTTCAGTTTTGGTGTAGCCAACCACATCAACTCCATTTACTGATATCAGAAAAACAAAAAAATAAATGTTTTATCCCGTATAGAGAAAAATATAATTCCCTGCATGTATAAGCTTTGTTCTAGCTCCCAACTGGGTTCAGGTTTTATGATTGCAAATCCTTTAATTCTTGGCTCCAACAGTGCTGAAAACAGGTGAAGGAGTCCAAGTATCTTGGGGGTCTTGTTCACAAGTGAGGTTTAAAGGGAGCATGAGATTGACAGCGTCAGCATGACTGTGGGTGTTGTGCTGGACTGTTGTGGTGAAGAGGGAGCTGAGCCGAAAGGGAAAGCTCTCCGTTTACTGGCCGATTTACCTCCTAACCCTCACCTATGGTCATTAAAGGAGACATATTATGCAAAAATCACTTTTTCAGGCTTTTCTAACAGTGATATGTCCCCCTGGCCTGTCCACAATCCCCTCAAGTACCAGAAAAATCCATTCACTTCCACCCTCTCTTTCTCCACCTTTCAGAAAATGTGTGCTGAAACAAGCCATTTTCAGGTTTAACCCTAGTGATCTCACTTGGGGAATAAATACCCACCCTGGTTTGGTTCAGTGAACGCACTCATTTTCTTGTTGAACTGTAAGCTTTACTGTTCAGTTTTCAAATCATGAACTAAAAATGTGAGCGCAGTTCGCTTGGGAAGCAAAGCGACCGCTCATATTCCAAAGGGTACCGAGAACTGCAGAGGTCTTTGTTTTACGGAGGCTTGTGTGATTTCCGGTAGCCGAAGTTATTTTCAGCAGCCGAGTCAGGTTTACGGCACGCACCATGCGCCAGGTATGGCTAATGTGCCCAACAGAGTAGCTTGTGATATTGGCAGTAGATCATCCGGTACGACAGAAGGCAGAAACTATGAAGATTTAAAAGACTTCTACGACCAAACCACGAGAGATCCCGATGGAAAAAACATTACATTCTTGTGCAAATTATGCCCGCCAGCTATGAAGAAACGAGTCCAAACCACTAAATGTTAATGATGTGCAATATTTCATATATTCATATATAAAATATATAGAATTCATAGGTTCAAGGTTCATATATAGAATTTCGGAGAGGCTTTGCTAAAGCTTCAGACTGCATTTTTTAAATATAAAAAATATTAAAAGAAAGTTTGATATTTCTAAGGCATTATGTCTGCTATAAAGGTGATTTTTTTATTACTTAAGTATTCAAGATACTTCTTTGCCTTTGGGCAATAAAAGTCAGCAATGCAGAGGCAAACTTAGTGAGATATTTACTGAGGATTATAAGTTTGTTTTCATTGAAGCTGTTAAATTATGCAGCCTTTTCATATGTTACATTTTATAGTTAATATTTTATAATAAATATTTACAATAAATATTCTGTTTTTTAAAAAAATCTGTTTTAAGTTGGCCTGCTTTATGATTGTACATTAAGTTGCAATGGTTTTAGGGTTTTTAGCTTTCAAGTTTAACATGTAGAGCTGCAGTAAACATTTATTTTTGTGATTGAGTACTCTATCAATTCTTCTGTACATTAATCAAGTAGATATAGAGTAGATAGTAGATGTAGACTACTGTATAAATAAATATCATATTGCAGCCAAAAAACAAAAGGAAATAGGAAATGAACTTGAACTAGTTCAGTTTAAGTTGTGAACTGAGTTTTGAACTAGTTCAATGAAGCTATATGAACTGAACTTTGAACTAGTTCATTTTAATTGTGAACTTGCACATCACTGATCTGGATTGACTTGCACAACCTGCTACCACCACAATCTGGCCCCAGATAAGTGGAAGAAGATTGATAAATGGATGAAAGCAATGGAAGACTTCAAGAATTAAAAGTCCACCACTGAATCTACCAAACACAAATTTCCTTACTATTTTTGCAAGGTTTAGGAATGTAAAACTTTCAAACAGCCTGATAGGTGTGTCATGATAGCATACTTTTGCTGTGAAACGAAGTATTGTCAGCTAATTTTTTAAAAAATATTTCAAAGCACGTAAGTAAAAATGTTAAGAATTTTAATGAAACAAATGCCATCATGTCTCACCAGTGCACATCAGAGCTCCCAGAAGAAGAGCTGCTTTGTACAGATCCATGGTGATGCTCCTTTTGTCAGCAGCTCATAGTCAAAGATCTAGCGGAGGTTCCTGTTTATAGGTTTTAGCATGTCAGGAAACATGCAGGATTTCTCAATCATCAGTCAATCATTGGCCTGAGGCTGACAAGGACAGTATTGATTATTGTTTGGTCCAGTTATTGCATGGGGCTCCTTACTGTAGTTAGAGTGAGCCTTAAAGTGTCTCCATTAAAAATAAAGTTATGAGGACAAAAGTTATAAACAACAAAAATTCAGATAACTCAAAATCATGCTGTTTTTTTTTTTCACCGTGATGTTACCACAGTTAGAAACATTGATCTCCTCCCTTGCCGACCACCTGCTGATAGAATAACAGTGCTGAAATAACATTTCAAGGGTTCAAGGTTCAAGGTTCACTTCATTATCCCTGTGAAGGGCAATTTGTTTTGCAGCCAGCAGTCAAGACCTACTGTACATCCAGATCAATCATAAAAGCAGCATAAACAACACAATATCACAAAATAAGAAATAACACACGGAGACAAAAGAGTTTTTTAGCCTTTTTGTCCTGCATGCCGGCAGGCTGAATCTGTGACCGGATGGTAGCAGCTTAAACTCAGAAAATAAACAATGGCTGTGATCAGCCAGGATAGACTGGGCCTTTTTGAGAGTCCTAACTTTAAACAATGGAGTTTAGGTCATTGGAATCACAGTGTTGCACTTTTTTCAATTAAAAAAACAAACATTAAATGGCTCAACTGGCAGCAAAAGAGCAACAGGTCGAAAATGTTTTCCTCCTTCAAAAAGAACTCTTATTAATAGGACTGAGTTCCAAAAAATGATTTTCTGACTCAGATAATGGAGCAAAGCTGTATATCATCTCTATTGGTCCTCTTGAATTAAATCTGTAAAAAAGAAAGTTCATGCAATACCTGGTAACAGCCTGCAGATGGTGCTATTGATCAGAAGCTGAGCATCAGCACCACAACTTCACCTTCTATCTACTTCAATAATAAAAAAAGGTGAATGAAACCGACATAACAACCTTGATTGTATCTGAAATAGGGTCAAGTGGTTTTAAAAAACATATTTCTGCTTCAGAATTGGTCTTCATGTTAAACTTTAAATACTTTTAGACTAACTCAGACTTCAACAGAAAGGGTGAATTAAAAAGAAACTAGTGGAGTGCAAGTGTCCTAAGATTTAGTTATAGGTTTGTTAGAATATCTAATATTCTAATTCTTTTCTAAGACCCCCTTCACCTTTTTCACGTTTGTTATGCTGCAGCCGGATGCTACAGTTGTTTAAATTCATTTTTCTCTCATTAATCTAAACTCAGTACCCCATCATGACAAAATGAAAACAGATTTTTTGGAAAATAAATTACAAATTAAACCTGAAACAACACATTAACATAAGCATTCAGACCCTTTACTCAGTCCTCAGCTGAACCGGCTTAAATCAGGGCTCTGCCTACGCCACTTTAGGACATTCAGAGTTGCCCCTTAACCACTCGTGTGCTGTCTTTGCTGTGTGCTAATGGTCATTGTCATGTTTGAAGGTGGACCTTTGGCCCAGTCTGAGGTCCTGAGCACTGCGGAGCAGGTTTTCATTGAGGAGTCTTATGTATTATGCTCCATTCAACAACCCTCACCAGTCTCTGCTGCTGAAAAACACCCCACAGCATGATGCTGCCACCACCATGTTTCACTGTTAGGATGGTACTGGGCAGGTGATGCTTTGGTGGTGGTTTCCTCCAGACATAACCTTTAGAATTGAGGCCAAGCAGTTCAATA
Organism: Cheilinus undulatus; assembly: GCF_018320785.1. Lineage (NCBI taxonomy): Eukaryota > Metazoa > Chordata > Actinopteri > Labriformes > Labridae > Cheilinus > Cheilinus undulatus. The sequence goes on along the minus strand of NC_054878.1, from coordinate 41,254,150 downwards.
TTCTGTCAGACCAGAGAATCTTGTTTCTCACAGCCTGAGAGTCCTTGGGGTGATACTTGCAAACTCCAAGCGAGCTTTCATGTGTTTAACATGAAGGAGAGGCTTCCATTTGCAGATAAGTGGAGGATGGCAGTGATGTTTTTCTCTCTGGAGCTTTGTCCCATCTCCACACAGGATCTCTGGAGCTCAGTCAGCATGACTATTGGGTTCTTGATCACTTCTCTTACTAAGGCCCCTCTCCCCTGATTGCTCAGCTTGGCCAGGCTTTGCAAGCCACTGTGCTCTTGGGAACCTTCAGTGCTGCAGAATTTTTTGTAGCCTTTCCCAGATTGATACATATTCATATACAGTATGTACATATTCTGAGTTATAGAGGATTAATCAGGAGTTATTTGGACATGATTAAGATCAGAAATTGTAGGCTTTGTTTTATGAGAATAGGCCATACTTATTCATAATAATTAAGGGAGAAGAATTATTGCTGTGGTAGTGCCACCTTATAAGGGCCATACCAAGCAAAGCATATTAAGATCATAATTAGTGTGAAACAACTTTCTAATTGGCTATTGATATGCAGTAATGAGGAGGTTATCGTGGAAAAACTCTTAGAGGTCTATTTGCCATAGATTATGGTCTTTTAGAATAAAGTACTAATAAACTGTCAAAAAGGACCAGAGGTGGACTTTACCATTAGGCAAAGGTGGGCAATCGCCAGGAGCCCCGTGCTACTAGGGGCCCTGAGAAGACATAATTAACTTGACCCTTTTCTTGCACCAGCCGTTTCTCTGGCAGTTTGGAATTGTAAGACCTTAACACATTCATTAAAAGTGCAAAATATGAAGTGAACTTGGTTATGTTATAGACTGCCAGGTTCTTACAAAGTCCAGCAGCTCACAGATACACAGCAACAGAAACTAGCCCTCTAGTGTGAGGAAAACAGGAAAAAATCCAGCTCACTATATGCTACCTGCCTTCTGTCATTTTGTAGTTTAAAGAATCAGAATAATCCTGGTATCCAGTTGAAGGTAAGGGTCCAACAGACAAAACTAGCAGCTTTATTTAGACCCAAAATGGGCTTACTCGAAAAACCATCTATGAAAGACGCTACAAAAATACCGCTTATCCCCAACAGGACATGTTGTGCATTTGGTTTTGTGTTTGTCATGTGTGACAGGGGCAGTGTACCTACGAAAGCTCATCCTCTCCGTGTCGTAGAGACCATAAGGAACAAAACAAGTTCACCAATGTGATCCTGTGGCCTGTTTTGGCTGAGTAATGTTGGCCACTTCAGAGAGGTTTTTGTTGGTAAAGCGACCGAAAAAATCCAAAATGGAACATTTATTTTTTTTCTCTGAACAAATTGTCATTTGAGATTGAAATGAACATGCAAACTTATTATTCATAGAGCCATGCCATTTGGTCACCAGATGTCCATTTAGGCTTGCCACACACTACAGGAAAGCCTGATATGAAGCCTGATTTGCCTCCCCTTACTATCGTGGGGGCGTTTAGTGAGAGAAGCCTCATCACTTCCTAAATGTGTGGTGTCAACACATTTTTTTACTGCTTTAAATCTTGTTGTAACCTCTCAGAACCCCAAATGTAAATGGTGACATCTTTTAAGTCACTCCTTAAAACTCACTTTTATAGACTTGCTTATATGTGATGTCCCCTCTAACCATTTATCTATTTTATTACTTCTCTTTTATTTACACTACTCTTATTCTTTTTATAATTTTATACTCTTCTTTCTTATCTCATGTTCATTTTCTTCTTTATTTCATGTTTACCTACTTAAATTTTACTTATCTGTTCTCATCTCTACTAAGTTTCTGTCTTGAATCTTATATTTGTTTTATCCCCACTGATGTGATGTCGTCATTATCGTCATTATCTTCATGTATTTGTTTGGTTGTTTGTTCGAATATATGTATTTAACTCTCTCCTCCTCCCGCATCCTATCATATCTTTTGGAATGTTATCATAGGAATCATTATTTTTCACTGATGCCATTATATTTTAGATTTTATAATCTTCTACTGTAACTCTCATTGAAGATCTACTTGTGTCATTTTCATTTTTGTTATTTTTCCTTGTTATATGTCCACATTATGTTCTTCCCTTCCTGTTTGATTTTACAGAGCTCCTATTCTGCTCTGATTGTTGATGTTTATTTTTCCCTGAGTTTTTGCTCTTGCTGTGTGTAAAGCACTTTGTAAACAACTGTTTTTAAAAGTGCTATATAAATAGAGTTAATATTATTATTATTATATGACATGTTTGACATGCATGATTCTAGGTCGTAATGCCCACAACAACCAATAAGAGCATGTAGACTGGGTAGCGTCACCAGGCAGGTGTTGCGTAGGTGTACTTTCATGGCACACAAACATAAACACAACTGTACCTTCCTTCCAGCCTGGATTTCATCCTGACTCTTTTCCTTGTTTAATGTCTTTTGCTGTGACCGTAACATGTGCCAGGACTACCTGTAGTGGAGTACAAACCGGGTATCAATAGACAGGCGTGTTTGTTTTTCTTCTGATCACGTGAAATTGCTGGCAGGTCGGCAGGTGTGTGGTCTCAGTGGTCTCACGGTCTGGCTGAGTTGTCTAGTGTGCGCTTAGAGGATTAAAAGATGAAAATCATTATTGTTTGTCTTCATATCTGTGGTCTTCCACATTTTCAAAATGGTTTCAGATTTAAAGATCGTCCAGTGTTTCAGCCTTAGAATCTCCAATTAGACTATTCAAAATCTGCCTTGGTAGTTCTGTACTGGAACATTACTGAACAGTCATTTTTTTGTTCAATCAGGACAGGCTAGTGACTGAGTAGAGGATAATAAATTATGTTTATTGACATAGATGTGATATTAAATTATTGTCAGGGTCTCTTTGAGCTTGAACTCCAAAAGGGCAGAGTGTGATCGAAAGGTGACTGCCCTGAGTGGCAGTGAGATCTTCCCCCATTGGAGTCCAGACACTGATGCTGTTGGCTGTTGGCTGATGTAATCTGAGGCTGATCAGATGAACACTGATGGACTTGTAGACTCGGCGGAGATGGGGAGGTGGAGGGTCGCACTGAACCACACCATTAATGAACTGGTGGAGGAGAAAGCCACATTTGAAAGGGACAGCAGCAGTAATGATTGGCTAACAATGAGGAAGTGGAGAAGTGCGATTGGATGAGAGAGTTTTAGTGAGGGTGTGCATGAAATAGTGCAGGGATAAACTATTAAACCAGCATGGGGAATATAGTCTTCTTGACTGAAGAAGCTTTCATTTTATGCTGGTTTTGGCAACCTCGTAAACATAAAGATGCATTTTTATGTTGCTCATGTGTAACCAGTTTCTCTCAATCTCAAGGTAAACATCTCTTCAATCAAAGAAGAATGTCTGAGAATGTTTGAATAATAACAGAAATTAGCATTACTTTCAGTCTGTTTCTTAAACAGATAACTTTCAGAATGTTCATGTAAATAATCCTCCATAGTACAATTTTTAAGACAAGTTTACAGCTCACACTTTAACATGTAAAGAATTATTCAATTCAATTTTGTTACATATTATTGATAAAAAAGGAAACCTATTTGAGAAGTTTCTTTTTCGTTTGGCGAGGGCAAAAATCAGAGATTGAATTTTGTACCATATCACCCAGCTCTACTTCATTTCATGTTGCATCAAATTTGAAGTTGAATAATAATAATAATAATTACATCAGGAGTTCCATCCTCTGCCCTCAGGGCGGTGCTACAGAATACCTGGGCTCAAGAGCTCCAGAGCTCAGCACTCATACATTCCCAAGGCCATCGTGGCTCTAAATAAACAATTATAGGTTTGCGTCTCTCCCCTTGAACCTGTAGTTTCATCAGCACCTTACTCTGTTGTCTGTTATGCATTATTATCTCTGTTTCTGTAAATTATGCCGCTTTGCACTATCTGATTACTGGTAGGTGGTTTGTACTTGTATAGTTAAACTGTTGCCTCTAGATCTGTATTTGTCTTAATCTGTATTTGTATTTGTGCACTTTGTCTAGTGTGTATGTTTGGTTATGCTGCATCCGAATTGCCCCTCGGGGACAATAAAGACTTACAAACAAACAAACAAAGACAGACAGGTCCTAGGTGAGGGACCAGACGAAGTGTGGCTCAAAAACCTCATATGGCGGAACAGTGGGATGGATTCCATTCTCCCTCACCTGGACACGGGTCACCAGGGCCCCCTCCTGGAGCCAGGCCTTGGAGTGGGGCTCGGTGGCGAGTGCCTGGTGGCCAGGCCTGCACCCATGGGGCCTTGCTGGGCACAACCTGAAGAGGCAACGTGGGTCCCCCCTCCCATGGGCTCACCACCCACTCTTCCACTCTGGAGTTGCCCTTGGTGAGAGGCAGGTGTGGGCATACTGATTTCCCCCTGGCTGGCAACCTGTACACTGGGGTTTACCCTGGTGGATGAGAGGGTAGCCCCCCTCCGCCTTCGGGTGGGGGGACGGGTCCTGACTGTTGTTTGTGCCTATGCACCAAACAGCAGCACAGAGTACCCACCCTTTTTGAAGTCGCTAGAGGGGGCACTGGAGTATGGAGCTATTGTTGTTGCAAAAGTATTTGCAAATGCGTACAAAGATCTGCACACAAATCCACAAATGTGTGCACAAATCCACAAATGCGTGTACAGATCTGTAAATGTGTGCACAAATCCACAAATGTGTGTACCGATCTGCAAATCCGTGTAAAGATTTGCAAAGTTTTGCAAATTTGTACAAAGATCCACAAATGTGTGCACTAATCTGCAAATATGTAGACTAATTTGTAATTGTGGACTTAGTTCATTTTGGTTTAGAATCTGCCTCTCAATTGGCTGTCATACACATGTGACTTTTGCAACACCTGTAACGGGCACGATTTGTACTCAGATCCGTAGGCGTGTACTTAGATCTGTAAGTGTGAAGGGCTGGGTCTGTTGCCCTCAGGTCAGGCTCACAGCCTAAAAAAACAGAGAAAGATGGCACCTGTGGTGGCAAGCCGTCAGCCTCATCTCCCTCCTCTGTTCAACATATTATTTGTAGTAACCATATTGCTATGTGTGTTTTGCCAAGATGCCTCCACTTTGATTGTCTACAATCGCCAGGCTCTTTTAAACTTTAAAGCTCTCAGTGAGTCGCTGTTACAACCCCGACTGGGAAACAAAGAGTCTGGCCTCCCACCTGTGCTGTCAGAGGTCCCTACGCACCTGCTCCGTCTCCCCTGTGCTCTCCCTCGGAAAAGGCGCTCCAGAAGACGTGGAAAACGAGGTGGTGTGATCATGAGAGTTAAGGCCTATCTGGCGGCTTCCACTGGATGGTCTGATCCTCGTCTCCTCCATGATGGTTGCTATTTCCCTGCGGTGAAGCGCTCACCGCACCTGAGGGACTGTTGGCTCTGTCCTATCCCCACTGAGCTGCTACCGCTGATGAGTTTGACCCCTCCAATCACCAGCTTCCTGAAGATCACCGGCTTCCTGATGCTGCCCAACCTGTGCCCGGACTCGCTAAAGTTTCCTGTTACTCCCTCTAACCTGGCTGTGGATGTGGATGCCAGTGCTGTCAGCTGCAGGTCCGCAGAGGCGGCATCACACCTGAGTTCCTTCAGCCACTCGAACGCGCTGTGCCACCAGATACTGAGGAGCTCAATCTTCGCATGGCTTTACTAAATACTAGGTCGCTAGTAAACAAAACGTTTTTATTGAATGACTTCTTCACTTCGCGGGAGTTGGACTTCGTGCTCCTGACAGAGACTTGGCTTCGGGATGGTGAGTGTACACTGTTTTCTGAACTCCTTCCTCCCGGTTGCTTATTCTTCAGCTCCCCTCGGAGCACCGGCAGAGGTGGCGGGCTGGCCTCGGTGTTCAAACCCAGCTTTCAGTGCCGTCATATTCCATCTGCTACCTACTCCAGCTTTGAACTGCAAACGTTTGAACTACAACTTTCCTCTTTCTCCGCTATGTTTGCGGTTGTTTATCGCCCTCCTAAATTCAATAAGGACTTCATTCATGACTTTGCTGATTTTCTGTCAGGTGCCACTGTGAAATATGATCATTTTCTAATTTCTGGCGATTTTAATATCCATGTTTGCTGTGAATCAAGACCATTGGTCACTGATTTCTTAAACCTTATTAAATCTTTTAATCTTTTTCAATCTGTTAAAGACCCGACTCACGAAAAAGGGCACATTTTAGACTTGGTTTTATCACATCACCTATGTGTGTGTGTTAAATGTGTCAATTAATCCTCAGACTGCGTCACAGTTTTCAGCCATGTATCATGACTCTGTCATTTTTGGTGATACATCTAGCACTTTGGGTGATAATCGCACTTTCAACGCTGAAGAACTGTTAAATAATTTTAATTCTACATGTGCGGATATCCTTGACTCTGTTGCACCTTTTAGAATTAGACCCACTAAAGCACTTTCTGAACCGTGGCTAAATGACTCCACGCGTGATCTCAGGCGCTCATGCCGGTGCGCTGAGAGAAAGTGGAAAAAAGATAAGCTCCATGTCTCTAAACAAGCTCTTCGTGAAAGCCTGGCCGTCTACCACAGTGCTGTTAAGGCTGCTAAAATGGAATATTTTTCCAATCTCGTCTCTTGTAATAGTCAGAAGCCTCAGGTTCTTTTTAACATTTTTAACTCCCTTGTAAATCCATGTGATAACTCTCCAGTAGTACCCTCGCTCACCCTCTGTGAGAGTTTTCTCAAATTTTTCATTGAAAGAATCTCTGCTCTTAGACCTTCTGCTTTCTCCTCTGCTGGCCCAAGCTCTGAACTCACTGTTCCTCCTTTGCATGCTGTTTTGGATCAGTTTGAGCCTGTATCCCTCCCCTCACTGGCCACTGTAGTTAAGCATCTGCGGCCTATGAACTGTCCCTTAGACAGCATACCCTCTCGTCTTTTTAAAGAGGTATTCAGTACGGTGGGCCCTGTTATTCTCTCATTTATTAATTCCTGCCTCAGCACTGGATGTGTTCCAGCTGCTCTCAAACATGCTGTTGTGCAGCCTCTGATCGAAAAGAAAAATCTGGACCCCTCCGTGCTGTCCAACTTCAGGCCAATCTCTAAGCTACCATTTTTGTCAAAAATTTTAGAGAAAGTGGTTTTTATTCAGCTTCAGTCTTTCTTGGTGGCAAATGATATCTACAAGAAATTCCAATCTGGCTTTAAACCACGTCATAGCACTGAAACAGCATTATTACGTGTTTTTAATGATCTGCTGGTAACTGCTGACTCAGGAAACCCTGCCATGCTGGTGCTTCTTGACTTAACAGTTGCTTTTGACACTGTTGATCATGGGATCCTCTTGGCACGACTGGAGCAGTGGGTGGGCATTACAGGCTCTGCTCTCTCATGTTTCCACTCCTACCTTTCTGATCGGAGTTTCTCTGTGCATCTAGGTGAATTCACCTCATCCTTAGCTCCTCTTACCTCTGGGGTCCCCCAAGGCTCCATCCTCGGGCCGATTCTCTTCTTGCTCTATATGCTGCCATTGGGGTCAGTTTTCAAAAAATATGATATTTGTTTTCACTGTTATGCTGATGATGTTCAGATTTACCTGCCTTTAACTTCAAAATCCAATGATTCTGTAAGAACATTGCTCGACTGCCTAAATGATGTAAAGTCCTGGATGGCCGCAAACTTCTTGCACTTAAATGAAAACAAGACAGAAATCATGATGTTTGGATGTGGTCCAGCAGATTTTCCAGCTGGTTTTCTGGGCCCCCTTACTCCAAACATCCAGTCATCAGTAAAGAATCTTGTTGTAATATTTGATGACAGGCTGAAATTTGATCGCCAGGTTAGCTCAGTCGTTAAAAAACGTTTTTACCATTTGAGGATTTTATCAAAAGTAAAGGGGTACCTGCCATACAGAGATTTTGAGACTGTAATCCATGCTTTTATTAACACACGACTGGATTACTATAACTGTCTATATATTGGCCTAGACCAGTCACTCTTGCACCGCCTGCAGCTGGTACAAAACGCAGCTGCCCGTCTCCTCACTGGCAAACGCAAGCATGACCACATATCCCCTGTTTTAGCCTCACTGCGCTGGCTCCCGGTTGCTTTTAGAATAGATTTTAAAATTTTATTGTTTCTTTTTAAAGCTCTTAATGGCCAACCCCCCAGTACCTGACTGAGCTCCTCCACTACCATGTCCCTGTCAGAACACTGAGATTGTCTAGTCAGTTGTTGTTGGTCCGACCCCAAAACAAGGTACAAAACCAAAGGTGACTGAGCCTTTGTGACACTGGAACAACTTGCCCTGGCATATCAGCTCTGCGGAATCAATTGAGGTTTTTAAATTATCTCTAAAGATTCACCTCTTCTCCCTGGCTTTTATTCAAGGTTGAGTGGACATCTGGCAAAATCTTAACTACATTTTTGACTTTTTAATATATATGTATTTGCACTGTGTTTATGTATCTTGCTATTGTATCTGCACTGCTTTGATCTGTACAGCACTTCGGTCAACCCTGGTTGTTTTAAACTTGCTTTACAGATAAAGTTTGAGTTGAGTTGAGTTAAGGCTGCCTTTCTCATCACATCGGAATCACACAGGAGGCAGCAGTTAAGACTTAGTAACGGCTCTATATAATGTCAGTGTGGAAGGAGAAATGTTATCGTATTATACTGTTATTGTTATTATTCATATTTTGATTGAAAGAGTGAATAAAATAATGAGTTCCTTATCTCCAAATCGTGTCAGAGCAGTGGTTGAATTGCCATCTCTACAAGACAGGGTTTTATGTGTTGTATTTAACAGAAATTCCCATTATGACGCTGACAGCTGCCCTTAAAATAGAAAATCGCTCTGCAGTCCCATGAGCAAAAGAATCCCAACATAAAAATGTAGAAGCTAAAGTTCTGCTGTGGCCACCAGAAAAACTCTGAAATTAGAGACCTCAGAGTCACCTGGCTCTGCCCAGTGTGGTGCTGCTGATCCTGCACCTGCAGCACAAACGGCGCCAGCGTGATGACTCTTTGTACACGGCTGAAGACTCCCTCTACCTGTCATCTACTCCCGCCCGTGCATGCACAAATTCTGGCCTGATGCTGATTCACTGAAAGCATCAAGCATAACAAACACTGCGTCTATTTCCGTGCCTGAGTAATTAAATACATGATCGGTGTATACAGGTTACCAGCAAAAAAACCAAACAGGTCATAAGAAATAAATGTATAGAATTTATATTGTAATATATTATATAGCAAAATTTGAACCAACAACTACGTGAATGAAACTCTGTGATATTGCCACTCAGCCACTGAAAGCATCCAGTATTCATCCAGCTGATCAAGTGACTGAGTGGCAATATCGGCGTGATGTCAGAGCAAATGATCAGAATATTAAAATGACTGTGTAGTGCGAACTGTAACGGACTGAAATGAATATTTCGTCAGGCCGATTGTTTTGATCACACATTAAAGCAAATTTTCAAGTCCTATATGTTTCCTGGCCAGGTAATAAGAAATAAATATTTAGGATATTGCAAGATTCCCACAAGTAGGTAGATGAAAGTCTGCAACGTTGCCACTTAGCCACCTGATCAGCACATTCAATAACAGCGGAGTAATGTAGTTAAGATGTCAACATTGATGGGTGCTGTTCAGCTCCATGTATGGCCGTCAGTCTTTCTCTTCCCCTGTTTTTTTATATAAATATAAATGCTACAGACCACTCTATGGATCTTGGGCCTTGTCAAGTTAGCTAAACATAGACTTAAATGTTGGCAGAATGGTTAAAGCTATTTAAGGAAAACAGTTGCAAGTTTATTTTTCATGTTAATGAAGAAAAGAGCCGCTATTCAGCCACCCCTAACCAATGCTCACAAGCAGAAATGGTTGCAGTGGGCCTAGAAATACATGAAGACTCATTTCCAAACAGTCTTGTTGACTGACGAGTGCCATGCAACCCTGGATGGTCCAGATGGAGGAGTAGTGGATGGTTGGTGGATGGCCACCATGTCCCAACAAGGCTGTGACGTCAGGAACGAGGTGGCTAAGTCATGTTTTGGGTCAGATTCATGAGGAGAGAGCTGGTAGACCCCTTTTGGGTCCCTGAAGGTGTGAAAATGACCTCTGCAAAGTATATAGAGTTTCTGACTGACTACTTTCTTCCATGTTAAAAAGAAGAGCAGTGCCTTCTGTAGCAAAATTTTCTTCATGCATGACAATGCACCATCTCATACTGCAAAGAATCCCTCTGTGTCATTGGCTGCTATGGGCATAAAAGGAGAGAAACTCATGGTGTGGCCCCCATCCTTCCCTGACCTCAACCCTATTGAGAATCTTTGGAGCATCCTCAAGCTAAAGATCTATGAGGGTAGGAGGCAGTTCACATCAAAACTGCAGCTTTGGGAGGATATTCTGACATCCTGCACAGAAATTCATGCAGAAACTCCAAAAACTCACAAGTTCAATGGATGCAAGAATTGTGAGGGTGATATCAAAGAAGTGGTCTTTATGTTAATATGGAACTTTGCCTGTTAAGATGTTTTTGATTGAAACAGTTTTTGATTTCAGTGAATATGACCTCCTAATGCTTCAAATTCAACACATGACCATTTTCAGTTCTTTACAACCAAAAAGGTTTTAAAACTGTCGTGCTTAATAATGTGGAAAAGTGTTTTTTTTTTTTTTTAAATAATGGTTATCATTATAAAGTTTGTTCAAAAACATTTGAATTATGCTCTAATGGCTGATGACTTGAAAAATACTCTGTCATTTGCATAAATATTTTGGAAAATAAGAGAAAAATGTCATTTGCTTAATAATGTGGAAAGCGTTGTACAGTGTGATATTTCAAATCCAAAAATGACACAAGGATGGAATAAAAAAGATTTAATTTTCACAAATGTATAAAGAAGGCACTCAGTTTATCTGGTTTAATTTAATTATTCTGATTAAAAGAGAAAAAAAAAAAAAAAATATATATATATATATATATGTATATATGTATGTATGTATGTATCGCAGAGAGAAAAAAACACTGCGGTGTCTGTTGCAACATTGTTCAGACCTATGTCCTACGTTAATTTTGTCATTATTCTTTCACACAGGCCAAGTTTTGGAAAAATATGTTTATCAAAGAACCAACTCAATTAAATATACTTTACATAAAACTTAGCCTAATCATAATATTATTTTCAATTGTTTCAAATAAGAATGAGCCTTGCAACAAGAAACAGTAAGAGTAATCAAGCATTTTTGGTCTTCATTTTTGAATGTTAAGTTGAAGAACCTCTTCACTTGCTTCCAGTACTTCCAGAGAGTTTTTGGGTCTGTAGTTAGACACCAGAGAGCCATGTTGCCTTCCTGCACAGATTCCTCCTTAGGTCACTGTTCAAAAAGAAAAGTGGCAGTGATGGGACAACAAGTACACAAATTTAAAAAAGGGACACCAAAGGTATGATTTTATTTAAAATCTACTTTGTTTACCATAAATACACTGTAAAAAAGTCGAACAACATCACTGTAAATGTTTTCACCATTATAAACAATGACCAGTGTCATAACTGGTCTGGGTCCACAGCTTAGTACATAGCAGTACTCCCACTGAGTCGTAATCAAGGTCAAAAGTTTAATTAATTGTGATTTTGATTTTTGCCATAATCGCCCAGCCCTAGTGTTCTAGAATAATGTGATTTGAATGGTTTTTGAGCATGCTAATAAATGCTATTTTGTGCAAAAATAAAGTAAATCCGGGTTACTAAAGGCTCAGTTCTTCAGAGATCAAGAATATTTACACAGATTTCTGTTTTTTACATAAAACAGTTCACAGTCTTACTTGAAACAAAGCATGCTGATTTTTTCATGAGGTATACCATGAGTGACGATGAAGAACAACATCACTGCAGATGTTATCATCATCATGAATGTTCAGTGTCATACCTTGTACAGTTCCACAGCTCGGTACATTGCAGTACTCCCATCGAGTCTGAGGGTCAGTGGTGTAACACCAGGGCTTATCGCTGTTGTCCGGATTACGACAGTAGTTGTTTTCGAGACCTCTGAAAGCAATGACACAGTACCAGAGATGAGTGCAGGTACAATCAAATGGGGAACTTCATCTGCTTGAAATTATGCTTAATGTTTTAGTATTCTTTCATAGTCTCCAAGATATCAGTCACTGATTTTTCTTTTGTTTGCAGGTATTTTTGTTCAATATGACACACTGCACCATTGATGTCATTTATAAGTCAAATAACAATAACTTGGTCTCTTTCATAGGGAGAACAACATTTCTCTGTTCCAGTGGTTCTTACTCGCATTGGTAGTTTTCTGGTGTAAGATCGTGTCGGTGTGGCGTCTGAGTGGACCATCTCTGGCATGTTTTTCCAGACACTGTCACAGCTATTGTGCCTTGGTACGCTTCACCTTTACCTGTTACACAGGTGAGCTCTGGGATGATGGCGGGAGGTTCAGTTGCTGAGCAAAGAAGATGAGATTGATGAGTTTATGATCTCAGAGAACAAACAAGTGAAGAAGACCTTGGAATGAAGGGTTAATGTGCAATTTTTGTGCTGTGGTTAAATTGGGGAGACATGAAAGAAAATTTTGTTAGAAAATATGTGAATGGACTTACAGCATCGTGGTATAGAGCAGAATTCCCATCATTTGTTGGGGTTGGTGGTGTAACACCAGGGCCGGGGGTCACCGCTTGGGTTTCGACAGTAGTTCTCCTCTAGATTCTTCCCAGGATAACTAAAGAGCATGTAAAGAGACAGTTAATGTACTTGTGTTTTATATGAGGGAATTTTTCTTGGATGATTGTTAAATACTGCCTGTGGTTGTTTGATAAAATGATGTTCTGATTGGCAGTCTTACGCGCTGGGTTTGTAGCTATGCTCATGTGGTGTCTGAGAATCCCAGCGTTGGCAAGTGTAGCCATTCTCTGTTGTAGACACTTGTCCTCTGTAGTTCTCACCAATGCACTCCATACAGTCTTCTGTAAAAGAACAAAGGGTAATCCTGGCTGGTAGGTAACGTTGGATGTCTCTCACTGGAAGTTTTAATGGCCAGAGCAGAGAGCCACACTGAAAGCTTGTCTTGGTGGAGAAGATATTTTTTTGTGCGTCTCTTGTAGTGATGAGTTCCCTCCCCGCACTAAAGAGCACAGAATAAAGGTAGGATATTTTCTCCTCACTGTCCTGTTAAAACCATAAATACACTTTGGATGCTCTTCGTCACTGTGTTTGCAGTCAAATTATGACTGGTAATGCATCATAGGCTAAATATGAACCATAATTCCGTAAACATTAAAAAACAAAACAAAAAACCCTAATATGATCACTCTTGTAGACCTCTCAGTTTGAATGAAAATTAATGTTTGAAATTGAAACCACAAAATATTAGATTTCGGCTGTTAAAATATCAATGAAAAGACACAAGGACTTGCCTTTTTTTTCATACAGCACTGTGCCGTTTCTATAAAGGACTGTCTCTTCTGTAGAGTTGGCGGCTGATGTCCAGCACTCTTGATCGTTTTCAACATACATGAAAGATCTGTGAACACAGCAGGTTGAGTTTAGTTGGAAAAGTCTGAGTCACATATGTAGAATTTAAATAGTTTCATAATTGCAAATGCAAAAACTTAAGTCAAAGCCCAAACTTACCTGCAGGTGAACGTTATTTCAGAGTCACATTTTGCTGCACACTCAGCTGCAGTGTTGACAGTGAAGAGTCTATTCTGTGAGAGGATTCATGCTCCTTCAGTTTTGGTGTAGCCAACCACTTCAACTCCATTTACTGATATCAGAAAAACAACAAAGTAAATGTTTTATCCCGTATAGAGAAAAATATAATTCCCTGCATGTATAAACTTTGTTCTAGCTCCCAACTGGGTTCAGGTTTTATGATTGCAAATCCTTCAATTCTGAGCTCCAACAGTAGTGAAAGCAGGTGAAGGAGTTTAAGTATCTTGGGGGTCTTGTTCACAAGTGAGGTTTAAAGGGAGCATGAGATTGACAGCATCAGCATGACTGTGTGCGTTGTGCTGACCCGTTATGGTGAAGAGGGAGCTGAGCCGATTTAACTCCTGACCCTCACCTATGGTCATTAACTCTGGATAATGACTGAAAGAATGAGATTGCAGATACAAGTTGCTGGTGTTCTGGGAACGTCCGGCTGGTAGGAGACCTTGGGGAAGATCCAAGAATATGTTATCTTGTCTGGTCTGGCAAGGCCTCAGAATCCCTCAGAAGGAGTTGGAAAGAGTTGCTGAGAAGAGGGATATCTGGATTGACTTGCTCAACCTGCTACCACCACAATCTGATCCCAGATAAGTGGAAGAAGATTGATAAATGGATGAAAGCATTGGAAGACTTCATAAATTAAAAGTCCACCACTGAATCTACCAAACACAAATTTCCTTACTTTTTTTTGCATTCAAACAGCTTTCATAGGTGTGTCATGATAGCATACTTTTGCTGTGAAGCCAAGTATTGTCAGTTAATTTTTTTTTTTTATTTCAAAGCAAATAAGTAAAAATGTTGTTAAGAATTTTAATGAAACAGATGTCATCATGTCTTACCAGTGCCTATCAGAGCTCCCAGAAGAAGAGCTGCTTTGTACAGATCCATGCTGATGCTCCTTTTGTTAGCAGCTCATAGTCAAAGATCTAGTGGAGGTTCCCTTTTAATAGGTTTCAGATGTCAGGAAACACACCTGATTTCTCAATCATCAGTCAATCATTGACCTGACAAGGACAGTGCTGATTGTTGTTTGGTCCAGTTATTGCATGCGGCTCCTTATTGTAGTCAGAGTGAGTCTTAAAGTATCTCTTTTAAAAATAAAGTTTTGAGGACAAAATTTATAAACAACAAAAATTCAGATGACTCAAAATCATGCTGCTTTTATCTCCGCCAAGGAGGTTGTTAGATCGGGAGGGGGTTTTTTGTTAGTTTTTTTAGCAACATAAGTCAAAAAGTTTTGGACGGATTTTAAAGAAATTTTCAGGAAATGTCACAAATGGCTTAAGGAAGAACTGATTAGATTTTGGGACTGATCTGGATCATCGTCTGGATCCAGGAATTTTTTTACAGAATTCTTTACTATTGGGAGATAGGGCTAATGGCTGAGGTCTGCGCTCTCTGAGTGCTTTTCTAGTTTATCATTGTGATGTTACCACAGTCAAAAACCATTGATCTCCTCCCTTGCTGAACATCTGCTGTTAGAATAACAGTCCTGAAGTAACATTTAGGTCATTGGAGGAATCACAGGGTTGCACTTTGTTAAACCAAAAAAACAAACAAACATTAAATAGCTCAACTGGCAGTAACAGAGCAACAGGACAAAAACATTTTCCTCATTCAAAAAGAACTCTTATTAATAGGACTGGGTTACAAAAACCAATTTCTCCAAATCCGTGTAAGATCGTTTTACTCTCGATCACAGCCTCACTAATCACGCAAGATCAATACGGGGGCGCTCAGAAAAAGAAGGAAGTCTAGTTATTTAGGAAAGAGATGAGTGATAAACTCGCATCTCATGTACGTCATCTGAGGCTTCAGATAAGCAATGAAACAGTACCAGAGATTAGTGCAGGTAGAAAACAATGATAAATGCCACCTCCTTGGAATTATTGTGTAATGGTTTTATTGTCATCAGATTGAGACTGAGTGCAGAATTCTGTAAACATCCTCCGTGTCCAACGGAAAACAGGAAATAACTCATGCAGAGCAGAGCTAGGGTGATATCTTTTACTCATCAAAATACAAAAGAGAGCATCTAAATTTTTTATTCACCTTAAAGAAAGCGAGTCTGCCACATTTCCTGACAAAGCCCTGACCTTCAGAGAGACTGCTTCCTCATTGGCAAGTATCAAGCAAGAAACAATGCCAATTGGGAGGCTTTATGTCTCTTAATAGAGAATATGCAGTTGCAGGATACTTCAGCACTGTGACTGATCCACGGCTGAGGAAATGTTAGACTATGTACAGACTCAGTAAGCACAACCTTGGCATTAAGAGAGGACGCCACAGACAAAGCTGGATGCCATAAGATGAAAGACTCTGCACCCACTGCAGCCAACAGGAGGTGGAAACAGAGCTGCACTTTCTAACCACCTGCATTCCCAGATGATTGTAAAATATATTTAGTTGATCCGGCATGTCAGGTTCCATGTTTCCGGCTGACGAGGTGTTATGTTTTAAAATTAACAGGTTCTTCAATTCACAAACCACAGACATACGGGACAGCACAATTACTCACCCCAAAAACTAATCACTCTGCTAGAACACACAATTCAGTCTGGAATTTCAGCAGGCATCCCAGATAGTTGCGGTCAGCAATATACTAGGTTTTAACCTAGTCTTGTTATTCTATAGTAACTATTTTTTTAAAAGATGTTTGAATTAAATGAATTAATCAAATATTTTAGTCTCATCTTTTCTCTATTATGAGTGTAGCCCAGTAATAAATTTTTTATTATGAAAGATCTATTTTAGCTTTTTGTGTTCTCATCTTCCTTATGGAATAAAGGTTATCATTTAACTTTTTTTTAACAATTCTTTTCATTGACACAAATAACACTACCTGGAATGCATGTTAAAAAGGTATTAGGATTGTCTTTCTAACCTTGTCCCCTTTTCAGCACCTACTCCTATACTTTGTGATTCATAAATCTATTCTATTTACATTTTTCAGTCATGACAGCATTATGATTATCTCCACATTCCTGCTTCCTTCCTTTCCTCTTCACGTTCCTTTCATGATAATCTTTAATAGTATTTTCCAACCTATGTTTCTTCCATAACCAAACCATGAAGACAGATCTCCATGATTTCCTGCTTTATGAGAACCCTCCTGTCTTATTTTTTCCTTTTGCTGTTTCTTTTTTCTATATCAGACCCCTCTGTATTAGCTTTTTTTTCTTTAAATAATGCAAAAACACAGGAGCAAAGCTGTATATCATCTCTATTGGTCCTCTTAAATTAAGTCTGTAAAAAAGAAGTTGGTGCAATACCTGGTAACAGCCTGCAGATGGTGCTGTTGATCAGAAACTGAGCATCAGCGCCACAACTTCACCTTCTATCTGCTTCAATAATAAAAGAAAGGTGAATGAAACTGACAAAACAACCTTGATTGTATCTGAAATAGTGTTAAGTGGTTTAAAAAACATATTCCTGCTTCAGAATTTGGCTTCATGTCAAACTTTAAAAACTTTTAGACTAACTCAGACTTCAACAGAAAGGGTGAATTAAAAAGAAACTGGTGGAGTGCAAGTGTCCTAAGATTTAGTTTTAGGTTTGTTAGAATATGTTATATACTCATTCTTTTCTAAGACCCCCTTCACCTTTTTCATTTTTGTTATGCTGCAGCCGGATGCTACAGCTGTTTAAATTCATTTTTCTCTCATTAATCTAAACTCAGTACCCCATCATGACAAAGTGTAAACAGATTTTTTGGAAAATAAATTACAAATTAAACCTGAAACATCACATTAACATAAGCATTCAGACCCTTTACTCAGTCCTCAGCTGAACCGGCTTAAATCAGGGCTCTGCCTACGCCACTTTAGGACATTCAGAGTTGCCCCTTAACCACTCCTGTGCTGTCTTTGCTGTGTGCTAATGGTCATTGTCATGTTTGAAGGTGGACCTTTGGCCCAGTCTGAGGTCCTGAGCACTGCGGGGCAGGTTTTCATTGAGGATACTTATGTATTATGCTCCATTCAATAACCCTGACCAGTGTCCCAGTCTCTGCTGCTGAAAAACACCCCACAGCATGATGCTGCCACCACCATGTTTCACTGTTGGGATGGTACTGGGCAGGTGATGCTTTGGTGGTGGTTTCCTCCAGACATAACCTTCAGAATTGAGGCCAAGCAGTTCAATATTCTATCAGACCAGAGAATCTTGTTTCTCACAGCCTGAGAGTCCTTGGGGTGATACTTGCAAACTCCAAGCGAGCTTTCATGTGTTTAACATGAAGGAGAGGCTTCCATTTGCATATCAGTGGAGGGCTGCAGTGATGTTTTTCTCTCTGGAGCTTTGTCCCATCTCCAAACAGGATCTCTGGAGCTCAGTCAGCGTGACTATTGGGTTCTTGATCACTTCTCTTACTAAGTCCCCTCTCCCCTGATTGCTCAGCTTGGCCAGGCAACCAGCTCTTGAAAGAGTCCTGGTTGTGCCAAACTTCTTCCATGTGAGAATTATGGAGGCCACTGTGCTCTTGGGAACCTTCAGTGCAGCAGAATTTTTGTAGCCTTTCCCAGATTGATACATATTTATATACAGTATGTACATATTCTGAGTTATAGAGGATTAATTAGGAGTTATTTGGACATGACTCAGAACAGAAATTGTATGCTTTGTTTTATGAGAATAGGCCATTGTTTGTTGGTAAGGGTCCAACAAACAAAAGTAGCAGCTTTATTTAGTCCCAAAAACAGGTTTACTTGAAAAACCATCAAAGACTCTACAAAAACACTGCTTATCTCCAACAGGTTGGTTTTGTGGTTTTGTGTTTGTCATGTCTGACAGGGGCAGTGCACCCATGTGATCCTGCGGCCTGTTTTGGCTGAGTAATATTGGCCACTTTAGAGAGGTTTTTGTTGGTAAAGTGACCAAAAAAAATCCAAAATGGAACAATTTTTTTTCTCTGAGTAAATTGTCATTTTAGTTTGAAATGAACATGCAAACTTATTATTCATAGAGCCATACCATTTGGTCACCAGATGTCCATTTGGGCTTGCTACACACTATAGGAAAGCCTGATATGAAGCCTGTATTTGCCTCCCCTGACTATCGTGGGGGCATTTAGTGAGTGAAGCCTCATCGCTTCCTAAGTGTGTGGTGCCAAAACGATTTTTTTTACTGCTTCAAATCATGTTGTATTTTCTCAGAACCTTAAGTGTAAATATATGACATGTTTGATATGTACGATTCTCGGTCGTAATGCCCACA
The DNA here is from genome assembly GCF_018320785.1 of Cheilinus undulatus. Lineage (NCBI taxonomy): Eukaryota > Metazoa > Chordata > Actinopteri > Labriformes > Labridae > Cheilinus > Cheilinus undulatus. The sequence continues at coordinate 41,235,213 of NC_054878.1, read as the reverse complement.
ACAAACAATAAGAGCATGTAGACTGGGTAGCGTCACCAGGCAGGTGTTGCGTAGGTGTACTTTCATGGCACCCAAACATAAACACAACTGTACCTTCCTTCCAGCCTGGATTTCATCCTGACTCTTTTCCTTGTTTAATGTTTTTTGCTGCAACATGTGCCAGGGTTAGGGTTAGGGTTAGGGTGCCAGGACTACCTGTAGTGGAGTACAAACTGGGTATTGATAGACAGGCGTGTTTGTTTTTCTTCTGATCACGTGAAGTCGCTGGCAGGTCGGCAGGTGTGTGGTCTCAGTGGTCTCACGGTCTGGCTGAGTTGTCTAGTGTGTGCTTAGAGGATTAAAAGATGAAAATCATTAGAGTTTGTCCTCATGTCTGTGGTCCTACATTTTTAAAATGGTTTCAGATTTAAAAATCATCCAGTGTTTCAGCCTTAGAGTCTCCAAATAGACTATTTAAAATCCGCCTGGGTAGTTCTGTACTGGAACATTACTAAACAGTCATTTTTTGTTCAATCAGGACAGGCTGGTGACTGAGTAGAGGATAATGAATTACATTTATTAACATAGATGTGATATTAAATTATTGTCAGGGTCTCTTTGAGCTTGAACTCCAAAAGGGCAGAGTGTGATCGAAAGGTGTCTGCCCTGAGTGGCGGTGAGATCTTTCTCCTGTGGAGTCCAGACACTGATGGTGTTGGCTGTTGGCTGATGTCAACTGAGGCTGATCAGATGAACACTGATGGACTTGTAGACTCGGTGGAGATGGGGAGGTGGAGGGTCGCACTGAACCACACCATTAATGAACTGGTGGAGGTTTGAAGGGTGCCTTCTCCAGACGCCATGTTTCAGCTCCTTCCACAGATGTTCAATAAGATTTAGATCAGGGCTCATAGAAGGCCACTTCAGAATAGTCCAATGTTTTGCTCTTAGCCGTTCTTGGGTGTTTTTAGCTGTGTGTTTTGGGTCATTATCCTGTTGCAAGACCCATGACCTGTGACTGAAACCAAGTTTTCTGACACTGGGCTGCACATTTCTCTCTAGAATACCTTGATAGTCTTGAGATTTCATTGTGCCCTGCACAGATTCAAGACACCCTGTGCCAGATGCAGCAAAGCAGCCCCAGAACAAAACAGAGCCTCCTCCATGTTTCACAGTAGGGACAGTGTTCTTTTCTTGGTATGCTTCATTTTTGCGTCTGTGAACATAGAGCTGATGTGCCTTGCCACAAAGTTCCAGTTTTGTCTCGTCTGTCCATAGGACATTCTCCCAGAAGCTTTGTGGCTTGTCAACATGCAGTTTGGCAAATTCCAGTCTGGCTTTTGTATGATTTGTTTTCAACAGTGGTGTCCTCCTTGGTCGTCTCCCATCAAGTCCACTTTGGCTCAAACGACAGATGGTACGATCTGACACTGATGCACCTTGACCTTGGAGTTCACCTTTAATGTCTTTGGAGGTTGTTCTGGGCTCTTTTGTTACCATTCGTATTATCCGTCTCTTTGATTTGTCCTCAGTTTTCCTCCTGTGGCCACGTCCAGGGAGGTTGGCAACAGTCTCATGGATCTTAAATTTCTGAATAATATGTGCAACTGTAGTCACAGGAACATCAAGCTGCTTGGAGATGGTCTTATAGCCTTTATCTTTAACATGCTTGTCTATAATTTTCTTTCTAATCTCCTGAGACAACTCTCTCCTTCGCTTCCTCTGGTCCATGTTTAGTGTGGTACACACCATGTCACCAAACAGTACAGTGACTACTTGTCACCCTTTAAATAGGCCAACTGACTGATTACGAGTTTGTAGACACCTGTGATGCTAATTAGAGGACACGCCTTGGTTGAACATGTCCCTATGGTCACATTATTTTCAATCTTTTCTAGGGGTACCATCATTTTTGTCCAGGCCTGTTTCATGAGTTTATTTTCTTTGTTTTAATTCTGTTGAACCACAGTTCAAAAGCAATGTCTGATTTTCATTGGTTCATTTTCATTGAACTTTTATTTATCATTACTTTTGTCAGATTAAAGTTATTTCTGTGACCATTGTGGGTTTTTCTTTCATTAACAGAGGGGCACCAACAATTTTTTCCACGTGTGTACAGCAGACATCTTAGTCTGTTACAAAAACCACTTCCCCCCCCCCACCCACAAACCAAGAGGGGTCAGCATACCTTCATGTGGCTAACAATATAGAAATAAATTACATTACCAAAATAACTCATGACAGTGTTCTTTTGTCTCCTTCCAAATCCATCAACCCACTGCTCATGCATTCTATCTTCACTCAGGCCTGTTAACGGTATCAAGCTACATGCCCCATTTCAGGAAGTATTTTTCTGTTCTGTCCTGAATCCTGTATGACATTCTTTCATAAGCAGCAACAACACCCAGTTCTGTTATCCAGTTCTGAAAAGGAGGTTTTCCAGGTTTCTTCCAGTTCCTGAGAATGATCTGTCATCCAGTCATTATAGAAATCTGTATCCAGTGTATCAATGGTTTAGGAAGAGCAGATAACACTTTAGAGTCTCCAAGGACATACAGCATAGGACAGAGTACAAACTGACTTTTTATGACATTAACAATGTAACTAGGGCTGCAACAAATGATTATTTTTTTATGTCGACTAATCTGGTGATTATTTTTACGATTGGTCGACTAATCGTGGCTATTTGGCATACTATTTTGGATCCCCGTTTTACCTTGCCTCCTTATGCATGCACACCTGTGAAAACTTAATGGTTTAGCAAATTGACATGACATGTCAAATTGCTACATCTTCAAGGTTTGTTTTTCCTCTAATATAAAAGTATTGAACTGATAACTAAAGTAAACTGCACACTAAATAGCGTTACTGAAAAAAACGTTAACCTAACTAATATTAAAGATGGTTTTCCGACTGATTAACGTACGGCACCAACGTTATAAGTAGGCTACTGGAATTAATCCTCGTGCCTGAAGCACAAAGGGCTCAGTAACTAAATGCAAAAGATCTAAAAGATATTCATGCAACTTGCAAACTTGCCCACTCGCGGTATTTGAAGACGCGGCAGCTACAGTGTGTTTACGTTTTCAGGTGTTCGTGCATTGCCGTAGTGCTGACATGATACGAGAGTTTGACTTGACACAGTTTGCAGTTGACTTGTTTCGCCAATTTGTTTTCTGTAAAATGTTCCCAAACTTTAGAAGCTTTGGGTCGACTTTTGGTGTGTTCTCCGTGCTTTCCGCCATGCTTAACTTCTTCTTCTTAGTTTCTGTGAATAATGTAAACAGTGGGAGCGATACTGCCCCCACCACTTCCTGTAGTGTACTGCAAGTACAGATGAGTCCTTACTGGCCGGTACTAGATTTTACCAATATAAAAAACAATAATACGATGCGTCGACATTTGAATTTCCGCGTCGACAAATTTTTATAGTCGACACAAACGATTATGTCGACGAATCGTTGCAGCCCTAAATGTAACCATGTATCTTTATCCAATACTGATGAATCATGGGACATGACCATAATACATGTATCAGTGTATCCTCATCCACACAACATTTCCAGCAGGCAGCTGTATCTTTTGAGTCAAGTCTAAAAAGCCTGCTTGGGGTCCAATAAAATTGGTGCAGAATTTTAAATTGAATAAGCCTCACCCTCAAATCCCTGGACATCATTCGTAAGTTTCCAACATTCTTAACCCACTCCTGTTCATCATATACTACCCCCAAATCTCTTTCCTAAGAGAGTCTGAGGGCTGTGAGATCTCTGTTGCCTCCATAATCTATCAGCATCCTATAATATTTAGCCACTTCATGGCCTTCCCCCAATGTCTGTATAATTTTACCTAATGTTTCTGCTGACCTAGGAGTGTGAAAACAAGATCCAAACATATTTATCAATAAGTGACATAATTGGAAATATCTCCAAAATTGGGTTTGAGGTAAATCATACTGTTGTTTGAGATCATCAAAAGATTTAAGGGTATTGCTACAATATAAGTTCCCTAACCTAAGAATACCTCTTTCCACCCATTCCTTCCAAATAAATGATCCATTACCAATTTTTAACTTTGGGTTTAGCCAAAATCCTAGACCTCTGATTTAAGTAAAGATCAAACTCTATCAGTCCCGAGACCTTCCTCCATGCACTTTGAAGATGGGATATTACTGGGTGAGTCTTTGTATGTGCAAATGATTTGGTAGACAAGCAGTAAAGCAAAGGAAGAGGAGCTGAAACAGACTGTTCTATTTTGTACCAAGGTGCAGCTCTCTCAGGAGGTAGAGCCCAATGCGCCAGATGTTTCAGACTGAAAGCATAATAATAATATAAGTTTGGGAATCCCAATCCCCTCTGTCCACAGGCCTTTGTAATTTCCGCATATTTATACGTGGTCGCTTACCGTTCCACAGAAATTTTTTAAAGACATTATCAAACCTCTTAAAGTAGCTGTCAGGAATTTCTAACAGAAGAGACTACCTTACCCCACAATGACAAAAATAATGTTGACCAGCGGTTAAAATCAATGTCTAATTTCTGCATTAAAGGATCAAAGTTCACTTTAATAATATCATCTAAATCAGGTGGGAAAAGTACTCCCAAATACTTCAACCCCTGCTTCGGCCATTTAAATCCACCTTCCTTAAAGAATGTAGTTGGACAGTATTTAGTCAAAGGTAGTGCCTCTGATTTTTCCCAGTTGACCTTATATCCTGAGAATTTTGAGAAGGTATTAATTCTATTAAGCAAAGAGGTTATTGATACTACCGGGTCCAATACCAGTAAAAGGATATCATCTGCGTAAACAGTAATTTGTGAATAGTTATTACACATCACTCCTGGAAAATTATCATCAGTCCTAATTGCTGCTGCTAACGGTTCCATCACTAAGCAAAATAATTAAGGGCTAAGTGGTGATCCCCGACGTGTTCCTCTCCCCAACTCAAAATGTGAAGATATATAGCCGTAGTTTGTACTGCTGCCTCTGGCCGGTTATATAAGAGCTGTACCCACTTAATAAATTTTTCTCCGAACCCCCAAATTTCTAAAGTCCTAAACAAGAAACCCCATCCCACCCTATCAAACGCTTTTTCAGCGTCGAGTGAAACAGCAGCTATTGGTAAATTAGAATCTGACACTGCCCACATGATATCAATAAAGCGTCTGATGTTGTCTGCCGAACTACGCTTTTGAATGAAACCTACTTGATCTTCGTGCACCGAAGAAGACATAACCTTCTCCAGCCTATTAGCAAGCGCTTTAGAAAGAATCTTGGTATCTAATGGGATAAGAGAAAATGGACGGTAGTTTTTACAGTCCCATGGATTCTTATCCTTCTTAAGAATAAGTGTAATTAAAGCTTTTGACAGCTAAGTTGGTAGTTCACTTTTTTCAAATGCTTCATTATACATGTCTAATAACAGAGGTGTCAGTTCAAGGGAGTAACATTTAAAAAATTCAGCTGTGAAGCCGTCTGGCCCTGGGGCTTTTCCATTAGGGAGGCCTTTAATTACTCTTACAATTTCTTCACCAGTTATTGGACGATCAAGATCTGTTTTTTGTGTTTCGGTCAATTTGGGCAAATTAAGTCTTTGAAGAAAAGTTTCCATACATTCTTTGTTCCTTTGGGTGTCCGCTGTATATAATGTTAAATAAAATTCTCTAAACTCATTATTAATATCTACAGATTTGTTTTTTAACACGCCCTCCTCTGATCTAATGGCTGAGATAACAGATGCTAGTTCCTTCTGTTTCAAACTGTTTGCTAACAGTTTACTGGCATTCTCTCCTGACTCATAATATTTTTTTTTTTTTTCTAAAAGGGGAGAACTCAACTTTCTGGGACAAAATACTGTTATATTCATATTTAAGCTGTGTTAAACCCTAAGATCCACAACATTAAAATTTCTTTGTAATTTGTTCTCAACCTCTTTAATTTTATCTTCAATTTCAGCCTGTTTTGCAGTAGTCTTTTTTTCCCTTTGAGACGCATATTGGATATTACAAATCCTCTAAGCACTGCCTTTAGAGCTTCCCAAGTAATTCCTGCAGAGGGCGATGTGGGAACATTCAGTTCAATAAACATTTTAATTTGATTCCTTAATGCCTCTTTAAACTCAGATTCTTGCGAGAGAGATGAATTGAATCTCCACCTTGGTACTCGTATCCTGTCACTAAAAGGCCGCACCTGCAGTCAAACTGGAGCATGGTCAGAAATTAAAATGCTCCCAATTGAACAAGAATTACTGATTGTAGAAGGTTTTTGGAAATAAGGAAAAAATCTATTTGCGAAAAAGTTGTGTGTCAAGAAGAAAAAAACGTATAATCCCTACCATTTGGATTCAAAATTCTCCACACATCTATATACCCCATGGACTTAGCCATTAGGTTCACTGCAATTACTACCCTAGGCATTCTAATGGGACCTGAACTGCTTCGATCAAGTATAGGGTCCATAACTAAATTAAAATCTCCAGCAATAATTGCATTATAATCCCCTGCCTGCTACATTTTTAACTCCAACTCAGCAAAAAATTGAGGCTCGTCTCCATTCGGAGCTTAAATATTTGTCAAAATAATTGTATGACTCTGTATTTCTGCCACTACTATAACAACCGTCCCACTGTGTCTTTAATTTGTCTGATGCATTTGAATTGTAATTTTTTATTAATGAGTTATTACCCCCCTGCTCTGGCTAGGTCCTGTGCTGTAATAGGCATGGCTCACCCAGTCTCTGCATAATTTTTCTGATTCCTCAGCAGAGAGGTGCATCTCCTGAAGAAACACTACGTCACATTGTGTAGATTTCAGAATGGAAAAAAATCTTTTTTCTTTTGATTGGATGTCCAAGGCCTTTAATGTTCCAAGATGAGATGTCTAAGTTATCCACTTTAGCAGTCATGGAGTACCTTTAGAAAAATACTAATGGAAGATGATAAAGGAAACAAAGAACAGCCATTTCCATCTCAGAACTTAACATATAAAACCTTGCTAGACCCCTCCAACCCATTAAAGTTACATAACATGTAGCACTGAACTGTGCACTAACCCCTTTAATAAAACAACACTAATGGTCCATGATCTTCAACTGACCAAGTGACTTTCCCCCCTGCTACCCGACAGTTCGCCTTCCCACTTCAGCTCAGGTTTGTTCCCCGCGGTGCGTAAAACAAGCTCCCTGTCGGCTGAGGGAAGAAAGAGGACCATGATGGTGCGCGGTCTCTCCCTGGATTTGGCCGTGGTGTCGGAGCCCTGTGGGTCTGGTCAATCTCCGGTGGCTGCTCACTGCTAGTACTACCTGCACAAACACCGCCATGTCCCTGTTCTCTTTACCTTCAGGGATCCCCACAAGTTGTAAATTATTACGCCTGTTGCGGTTCTCCATATCCTCTGATTTCTCACGAAGGTCCTCCACCTCTGCTTTAGTGGCGATCGGGTTAGCTTCCAGCGACTCTTTCATTTTTTTTTATCTGCGTCCTCAAGCCAGTCCACCCTCTTCTCCACTTCTGTCATCTGGGAAATCAGCGACAAAAGTTTACTTTCAATTGCCGTTGTGGTTCGGCGTATATCATTGAGGGTGGCCAAATCACTTGATATTTTCTAAATTAGGTGATGCTCAACGGAGACTTGGTTCAGGCAGCCATCTTCACCAACCGTACCACGTGACTCCCAAATTCTCATTATTTACATAAATATCTTTCTTTATTGGTGTTATTGTTACCCTTTTTCTCTCTCTCTCACCCTTTTTTTTGCTTGTTTATTTATTATTATTTATTTTCTCATCTCTTTTTCTCTCATCTCTCACCTAAAATAAATGAAGAGAGAGGGAAATGAAGAAATGGGGGAGAGGAGGCTGGGGAGAAGAAGAGTAAAGATAAGTTAGATACACATATGAATAAATAATAACAATTATCATAAAGAGGAATGAAAAAGAACACTTCCCCTTATAGTTTTAATCAACCACATCTGCACCTCCACTTTTGTTTTGTTTAATGGTTTATTCCTTTTAAAAACTTTTCCCTATCTATTCCCCTCATATACATGGCTACACACACACACCCACACACACACACACACACACACACACAAACAAAACAAAACACTGCACTTGCACACACACACGCTGAAACCACCAAACTTGTACTTTCTGATATGTTCTGTCTTTCCTATAGTTTTTGTCTATGTTCTGTAGCCCCTGTCTTTAGTGTCTACGCATATTACTGTTGTGTCTCCTCACATTGTAGTTCTCGTTATTCTTGTGTATTTATTTATTTATTTTTATCTTTATTAGTGATGCACGATAAGTATTTTTTTTGAACCGATACAGATAACCGATAATTTCCTACTCCTGATGGTTGATAACCGATAATTTTTTTTCAATTGTGTGATTTTAAAAAATAAGTTTATTCCATGTATCTATGCACATCTGGGGGTAAGAAGGAGTTAATATGTAGTGAGCAAAGATGTTTAAAACTAATTCTAACCAACATTATCCCCTTTTCCCTTGGAATAAATTCTTGATAAGTGGTCAAATCTGACATTTCAATTAACTAAACAAGGATTCAGCTGACTCATGTCAAATCAGACATTAAAACAAATGATAACATGCTGTCATGCTTAACAAATGGAGATTTTGTCTCTTTTTATGTTTTTGCTGCATAAATCAGAAATAGAGCTGAGGTTTTACATAAAGATTAAAAATATGCACTGACATAAGTCATATCAGAGATAGGTTAAGAATGTAAAGTCCACCGTGGTCTGTAACTTCTGTTCCTAATGTTGATCAGACTGAATGAAAGCACATCAAATAGAGCAGGCAGGTATACGTCTATAAAAGCAGCGGTGGATCAGGAGACTGTCAGAATGATTTGTCATTATTAGCATTGCCTTTTGGCTCTGACAAACTTTCTGCAGTTTCCAGTGTCCGCTCAATCAGCACTCTGCCTCGTCTTAACCTTTGTCTAGGTCCTAATGCCCACGGCCAACGCTAGCAGCTACTGCGCTTCGTTTTAACGTCATTAGGATGATAACTTTAAGTGACTTTAAAGACCAGTTGAAGACTTCTTTCCACTCTTCAGGACCTTTGCAGGGCAAATTCTACACACACTGTCATGTTATCCTCCCAGTAAATACTGAATAACTTCGCCGTGTCGTTAGCTTTTAGCACAGAGGTAGCTTCTTTTCTTCTCTGGTGGTTAACAGTGGGTCGTGTACTGCGGCGCCACCTCCTGTTTCGGAATGTGTAGTCTCGTGAGAAAGAAAACAAACGCCTTTATTATTGGTGGATTTTATCGGTTAATATTTTATTATCTGCAAAATTAAAATATGTAAAATATATGTGTTATCGGACGATAATTTATTGGTGCCGATAATTATCGTGCATCCCAAAGTATACAGCACATCACATGTTTTGTACTGTCTTGCATCACTAAAAAAAAGAAAAGAATAGCGAGTGCATTAGTTTAACTTTTTATGTTTTATTACTTTTAATCCTAGACATTCTTACATCATTGCTGTATGAAGGCTGATTAATAGAATAAGTTACACGTTTTCTTTCTTTGATAAGAATTTGAAAGGGGAGAACAATGAATGAGGAGGGCCCCCATGCCTGTGTTCACCTTGGACCCCAAAATTGTTAAGTCTACCACTGATGACGACTAATAAAGAGTTCATATTCTACTAACTAATGGTGAGAATTGCACCCTAAACTCAAGTGTTACCATTTTTCTTTTTATACCAACAATAGAAACACCCTCTTATCTCATGTGCCTGAATCATGAATGATTTATTGTTTTGTTGCTTTGATTTGAAGCACACTCTCACATGAAATGTGCCTTATTAATACATTTGACTTTGACTGGTCTAGTCAAAGAAAGTTAGAAGAATGGTTGAACTGAAGTCAAGGATACAGTATTGTAAAGGATGTGAAGTTTAATAGAGCTTTTAATGCTGATATCCTCGATTACTGTACTCTCTTCAGTGTATGTGGATGATTTGTTCTCAAGGGTGGAAATCATGAATGTGTAAGTCCAATGATATAATCTGGTGATTTAGTGGGGCAGGACTAGCTTGACACTTTGGATGTCTGTAATGTAAAGCTAATTTGTTTTTTATTCTTCCATCTTTACTGCTTTCTTTAAAGGTCAGGAACTAATGACTGAACATCTCCAACAGAGAGAGACGAAAAGACATTGGGTTTCAATTGAATCAATTGGGATTCACTTTTTTAAATTCATCACGTGTTGAAAAGTTCTAGTGGAGACCTTGGAAGAAAAAGAGCCTTACAAAACTTGATTAAAAGAAATATGTGAGGCACAGGAAGAACTTAAAGGTATGTTAAGTGGAAAATTGAAAAATGAACTTTAAGTACTTTGTTTACGCTTCAGCATGTGACTGGTGAGTTGATGCCTCTCTGTGTCCAGTGCCATGAAGTGCATTTCTTTACAGAGGACTCGACGAGCCATCAGGTCCCTGTAGAACCAAAGTGAGAGTTGTGTCCGCACTCTCAGCACAAAGTGGGACTCGTTCCTGGTGCGTGTTGGCCTCTGCCTGGGCTGCCCCTTATCTCCAGTTCTGTTTTTGGACTTTCATGAACAGGATCTCAAGGCGCAGCTGGGGCGTGGAGGGTTTTTGGTTCGGCAACATCAGAATTCCGTCTCTGCTTTTTGCACATGATGTAGTTCTGTTGACTTCCTCAGCTGGGGATCTCCAGCAGGCATTGGGACAATTTGTGGCCGAGAGTCAGCACCACTGAGTCTGAGGCCATTGTTCTCCGCTGGAAAACGGTGGTTCGCTCCCTGCAGGTGGGGAGTGAGTCTCTGCCTCAGGTGAAGGAGTTCAGGTATCTACATCTGGGATACAAGCGGCTGAAATGAGTTTTTTCCGGAGGTTGGCTGGGCTCAGCCTTAGAAATAGGGTGAGAAGTTCAGACATCCAGAGGAATCTAAGAGTAGAGCTGCTGCTTCTTCGCATTGAAAGGAGCCAGTTGAGGTGGTTCAGGCATCTGGTCAGGATGATTCCTGGGTGCCTCCTTGTAGAGGTATTACAGGCATGTCTGTCTGGGACGGGGCCTCGAGTATGACCCAGAATACGCTGTTGGGAATATATATCCTGTTTGGTCTGGGAATGCCTCAGGATCCCCAAGAAGGAGTTGGAAAGTGTCGCTGAGGTAAGGGAAATCTGGGCTGACTTGCTTAACCTGCTACCAATGTGGCCCGGCCCCAGATAAGGGGAAGAAGATGGACGGATGGAACAGAAAAAATATAGAAGCAATCTGTAGCCATCCTGTTGTTTGTTGAAACTGTAAAAGACATTCTGACTGTGTGTAATAGATAACCAAAGCTGAGCACACATCTGCCTATCATTTATTATCAACATTATTTTTTTTAAATTAATTTTAATGTGGATACTAATCTGAAAACTTAAGCCAGTCTATCCTTGCGCCATTTTTGTCACATGAATTCAAGTGTTTCACATGCGATGTCCGGCATGAAGGGGAAGAGAAAGAAAGCCTGAGAAAAAATGTTTAAAACTTCTCGAAACATTTGCATAACAGGAACTGGAGCTACCAAACTGGGTTTAGCCACAGTCTATTTACAACCCCAATTTCCTAAAAGTTGGGATGCTGTGTAAAATATAAATGAAATCAGAATGCAATTATTTGCTGATATCATAAACAAATATTTTATTCACAATAGAGCATAAATGACATAGCAGATGTTGAAACTGAGACATTTTACCATATCATGAAAATATTAGCTCATTTTGAATTTGATGCCAGTAACGCATCTCAAAAAAAGTAGCAACAGGGCAACAAAAGGCTAGAAAAGTAAGTGGTATTAATGAAAACCAGCTGGAGGAGCATTTTGCAACCATAAAGTGTAATTGGGCACTGTTCAATGACATGAGTGGGTATAAAAGGAGCATTTTGGAGTGGCAGAGTCTCTCAGAAGTAAAGTTGGACAGTTCATCAATCTTTAAAAAAAAAGTTGTAAAACAATTTTTGAATATTGCGCCATCTACAGTACATAATATCTAAAGCTTTTCTGATTATTTATTGCACCCCCACACACACACACACACACACACACAGACACACACCTACACACAAGGGTTACAAAGACATTTCTAAGGATTTGGGACTCCAGCAAACGATGGTGAGAGCCATTATCCACAAATGGAGAAAACTTGGAACAGTGGTGAACCTTCCCATGAGTGGCCAGCCTACTAAGCCGACTGCAAGAGCACATCAATGACTCATCCAGGAGGTCACAAGAGAACCCAGAACATCTAAAGACCTGCAGGCCTCACTGGCCTCAGTTCAGGTCAGTGTTCATGATTCAACAATAAGAAAGACACTGGGCACAAATGGCATCCATGGAAGAGTTCCAAGGTCAGGTTAGGGTTACCACTGCTGACCAAAAAGAACACAAAGGCCTATCTCAAATTTGCCTAAAAATAACTTGATGATCCCCAAGACTTTTGGGAAAATATTCTGTGGACTGACGAGACAAAAGTTGAAATTTCTGGCAGGTGTTACATCTGGAGTGAAACTACCCGCATTTCATGAAAGAACATCATACCAACAATCGAACATGGTGGTTTCTCTCTTCCAGAAAATCCTGAAGAGGAGTATCAGGCCATTAGTTCATGGCCTCAAGTTCGAGCAGACTTGGGTTATGCAGCAGGACAATGATCCAAAACACAGCAGAAAGTCCACCAGGTTTTGGAGTGACCTAGTCAAAGTCCAGTTGTAAATCTGATTTAGATGTCGTGGTGTGACCTTAGGCTGTTCATGCTCGAAAATCCTGTGATGTGGCTGAATTAAAACAACTCTACAAAGACGAATGGGGTACATTTGTTCAAACTGTGAGTTTTCACCTTAGGGTGGAGCCATGAACAGAGCCAAAACTTCAACTACTTTTTGTACATTTTTCTGCAGGAAATAATACACTAATAATGCCTTATAACTTTATAATGCTTATGTAAACCATCACCAGACTTCAAAGGGATGATCACAGATTGATCATGAATGCAATCATATAGCAATATTAATACTTTGTCACGGCGTATAATAATTAAATAAAGCATTTTTAAAGGTGCCAAATGACTTTCACTCATTATAACTTTAGTATGTATTACTCTGTGATCTTCTGCTCTATCTGGCAAGACAACAGTATCACACTGAATATGCTCACATGCAAACATCTCACCATAGAGCACCCTAGAGCAAAGGAAAGTGACACAATGTGGCCATTTCTTCATTCCAGGCTGCTTTTACCCTATTATTCCCACACTCCCTGAGCTGTGACACACCCCAACATGCGTCAGAGTGCAAGGGCCCTTCAGTGCTGCCTTCAGCCCTACTGTTAAAATTTGATAATCTGAAACATTTAAATGTGACAAATATGCACAAAAAAAAAAAAAAAAGAAAGAAATGAGGAAGGGGGTAAACACTATGTCACAGCACTGTTTGCATTTATTTGTGGTTGCCATCTTGACCATGAAGCTCATGGTCAATTTTGAAGTTTAGAGCTTACGGTTAAATGGCTGTATACTTGATTGGAGCTGACCAGCTCTAATGTGAATGAAGTTTAAAATGTCTTTTTAGGACATGGATGATAGATGGCGACACAAACAGCAAATGGGATGTTGTGTGTGCACAAGCTTGCTTGCTTGCTTGAATGTGTGACCCCACCTTGACCACCCTTTTCAAACATTTTAAGTCCCTCAAATGGACATTTAATGGACTCTTCAGTTCAAAACAACATTTTTTTTCTTTTTTCAAACAAAAGCAGAGGGATGTTTGGAGAAATAACTGTTAATTCCTTTCATGATGCTTCAGTACTAACACATTTCATTGTTTCATACAGAGACCAAGTGTTTCTGTTTTGTTGCGTGTTCCTGCAAGTTGAAGGTCAGCTGCTTCCATAAAGTGGGACCACAACAATACTTCACATGGGGATGTGAGTGAGAGGTGTGGGCTCTGTGGGTGTCCAAGGTTCGCCACTCAATCAATATCCCAACGCCAGACCTCAATTTAGAGATGTGCCTCGATCCTTAAAAGAGGAAGAATGGGTTCTTTCTGTGTCTGTATAGCTCAGGGTTTTATGTCATTTTTATTTTAAATGAATCCTATTTTCATTCATCCATACAGTCCATCAAAGGTGTATGTGCTTCGTAAGAGTTACCATGTTATTTCTTTTACTCTTTCTGTGTCTCACTCTTGGATCTGTACTAGTTTGTGTAATTATTTTGCCATTTTGGCCAACACATCCTTGAAAAACACATTTTAATTTCCATGGACTGTCCTTTTTAAAGAGAGGTCAAATGGTGTCTTATTAGCTGTGGCAATGCAGACAGCAGATATTTAAAATGAACTGGTGTTCACAAATTAATTCCCTAGTATGCTAAGCTTTTTTATTTAAAAGATCAGAGATTTTAATGCTCTCCTCTTTAACATCAACAGTAAAGCTAAAAAAGAATGTCTCAACCTCACTTTTGTTAAAGGGCTTCAAAAAAGTACATTTTTCAGAAAAGTCTTAGAGTGTTTAAGTTGATTGTTTCAACAGCATTTGTAACGTCAAGACCCAAAAACCATCAGGTGGTGCAACCGTGAACAAGTCGATATATATATATATATATATATATATATATATATATATATATATATTTTCATTTCATTAATGCTAAATGGAGTTTTGTTATTACCCCTGAAAGTTTCTACAGTACCTCACACATATTCTTTTTTTTTTTTTGGGGGGGGCTTTGATATCTAAAATGATTTTTACATTCTGATAGATACATTACTATTGTCTAGGTTAGTGTTTCCAAAAGGTGCAAAATACAAATTGAATAATACCTTGAATTTTTTTTCTTTAAAAGGAAAAAAAAAAAAAAAATTTGAGATTATTAAGTCATATATTTACAAAAAATCCAACTCAGTATATCAAGGTTAAAAAAATGGAAATTTACTAGAAAAACTCGATATTTACAAGTCTAAAAAGTCTTATATTTTGACACTAGAAACTCAGTAATGTCAGGTTTTTAAATTGTAAACTCACAACAGTGTAAAGTACAAAAAAATTACAAGACACTAGGGGTGGATGAAAAAATCGATACAGCATAGTATCGCAATATTTTGTCTGGTATTGTGTCGTCCACCAAGTATCAATTCTTTTTTTCCCAAATCAATTCTAATATGAACTGAAGTCTATGATAATGGAATAACAAAATCAACCGTTCGGACAGTTGTTTGTCCAGTGAGGTTGGCAGGGGTGGCGGTCATAGAGTAGGAGAAAGTTCGTACAAAAAAACATGGCAGCACCAGGGGAAGGACATTAGGAATGCAAGCAGGACACGAATGTGATAGACATGACACACGAGGTTTGCAAGAAGTGTTATATGAAAATAAAATACTGCGGAAATACAACAAACATGAGGGCAAGACTAATGCTAAATAAGCCAAAAATTTTGAAAAAATGGTACCCATCCCAATATGTCTCAATATATAGTATCACAACACTCACTGCATTGCAAAATGTTTAAAATCGGAATAATATCAAATCACGACCCAAGTATCGTGATAATATCATATCATGGGGCCACTAGTGATTCCCACCCCTACAAGATACCAAACTGAAAACAGTGACAGGTTCTTATTAAGGGATTATTGGATTCAACACGTCTGGCAGTGATCAGGCCTGCTTGTGGCCAGTGAAATTGAACTCAGCTCCCCCACCCAAAAAAAGGTTAATAGGACAAGGTAGGTTTGGATGGCTTGAAATCAGAAAAAATAAGAAATCAGGAAGGGGGCAAATACTTTTTCAAAGCACGAATTTTGAAATACAATTGAGAGTTTTATGATGCATTGGTTATACCACCTGACAATGGAAAGTGTACCCTCCTAACTATGAATGAAAACAAGTGCTTTTAATCATTCTGGAGAAGGATATTCAAATAATTCCACTTTTCCATAAATGCCAGCTTGAATTAAATTGTTAATTAAAAATGTTACTGATACTAATATACTGAAATATATTCAAACAAAGTTTGCTTTTTTATAGAACAAATTGATAAATATCATGAACTGATGCGTTTTTTTTTCAGCGGGAAATATTGGATTTAAGCACAAAATCTGCAAGTCATGTCACTGATTAAAAACATTGGTTGCAGAAATTTTGAGTAACACGTGACTAAAACTCAATAAAGTTTGATTAATCAGAGCAATATCTGATATTTTTAAAGATATCTCAACTACAATTTAAAATGAAGTCAAGTCAAATTTATTTATAAAGCACATGGGAAAAAACTCACTCTTCCTAAAGCGGTCAGAATTCAACAGACATTAAATAAATTCACAGGTAAGATCAGATTATCTGAATGTCCTCTGTCAAAACAGAAAATTAAAAAAATCTGAACCTAAAATGAAACCTGCAGCCAACAGTATACCTGGGGTTTAGATTATTGATACCACCCTGACAGATGACCTACTATCTTTAGCCAGATGGAGAGAGGCAAGTGTCTTGAGAAGCCTTAAGAAGTTAAAAGACTTTCTAGGCCTCTTTAACGGCTTTTCTCCCTTGTTTTGTCATAAACATGCTTTTAAGTGAAACAGGGATTAACCAAATAAACCTTTTGGGGTGAGCAACTGATTAGCAATGTGTCTTTCACAAAGAATCTGTTCTTTTCTTTCAGTGAACAATAGTAGCATGCTCCTGTTTGAGAGCCAGTTTCCTTTCTTCCACTTTTCCTTTATCTAAAACACATTTAAAAAGCCAAACTGGTAGCAAATGAAGAGCTGTTTGGAAGCCAAAAGACTGACTTATGACTGAGCTGAGCCAGATAATCTGGATCTCTGAGGCCCCATCCACACAGAGATGAAAACGATATATTGCCATTTCGTTTTGAAAATGTTTTCAGGAAATTTAGTTTCAGGAAATATCTGCATAAGCACGGAACCACTGAAAACAACTGAAAACGCTGTGGTGCATATGCCAAGCCTGTTTGTGGCGCTGTATTGCTGCCACGGAAATGCTCCAAAAGAGAGAGGAAGATCACAGAAAACTGACACAAACTTTCTTCTAGTTGCCCAGCTGGTTGTTCTCTGCGCTGGATTTAAGAACATATGGTGTATGCATTTCGCTGTGGTGGTAAATGAGCATCAGATTTTGCTGTAAAAGCCATAACAAGCTCAGTAGCTTCTGCAGCACGAACACAACCCTGTAATCAACCATTGTTGTTTTGGCCAGACTCGCGCAGGCATCTTAAGAGAGCTACGCCATGTGTGACGTAATCGTTTCAGGAAAGATGTGGCTGGCCGTCCACACGGAGATGAAACGGTAGTCGTTTACGGATTTGTGCACTCTGGGTCCCGTTTTCAAAAAGTATCGTTTACAGTCACCCTAAACGACATTTCCGAGTGGATGAAACGCTGATACGACAAAAAACTTTTGTTTGAATTCGTCTCGGTTTGGACAGGGCCTGAAAAGAGACTGATTCTCCATCATGAGTGAAGCTGTCAGGATCAGGGTTTACTGTGCCTATAGTGAAGAAAACAGGTCTGTTCGGTGGAAATGGGCCCTAAACAAGCAATTTGGCTATTAAAAGCTAGAAATTTCCCAACATTGTGTGCCCAGGAATTCTATTTTCCGTTGGTGTCAGAACAGGTGTGGATATTGTCTGATTTATGTTGATGTATCAAAGTTTACCTTTCTAAATTCTGGTGATGTGAAAGCCTTATTTTGGCTTCAGGTGTGTCTCGTTTGTTTTCTACTATTGCAAAGTGCCTATTTGTTCCACAAATGCATTTTCAGATTGACAAATTTGCCTCTAATATCTCATATGTTTTTTGCTTCTTTGCAGTTATGGTTCTTGTTGCAGCCCATTTCTCTTTAAATGATCTTCATTCATCTTTCTTTCATAGATTCAACTTCTATGAGCTCAGTGAAAGCATGGTCAGTTCCATATTATTAATAGTTTCACTTTATGACCTCCTGCTTGTCCCAGCTCTCTCTACCTGGCAGTGTAATTAACTTTGAGTTTTTCTCATGACCAATAACCAGATCAAGGCTTCTGAGATAAAAGAAACCTGCCATGGTTATTTTGTGGACAAGAAAAGTCTGGTTTATTTCTCTTTCACATTGTAGCGTTTTGTGTGTTTTCAATTATAAACGACATGGAAAGAAGGTCCTGAGAATGATTGAGCATGCTGCCGCGTTAAAGTCCACTATAGCAAACCGTCCAACACTATTTTTGAAACATTGTTCCTTAAATTGAATGCATTTTTTCTTTGATTAAAGCATTGCTTAAGTGTCTTGCCCTTGACTGGACCATTGTACTGCCTGGTGGTTTTGAAGGATGTGTGATTTAACATACCCCTCTAAAACTACACACACTACAGGTATTTTGTGCTTTGTATACCCATTGGTTTTACAACAGGGACACATGAATGTAAAGTGGAGTATTTTAAACTGTGATATCCCACATCTTGTCATGTGTGCACTGCTTTATCTGCTGGTTAAAGTGGGGAAACTTTTAAAAAATGTTAAATTGGTTAGCATCACACCACACTTACCTTTATTATTATTATTTTGACCATTTTGAGTCATAAGAGGCACCTCATCATCCTGTGGACTGTAAAGGGAAATATTTCTGTTCTGGATGAATTTATAGAGAAATTTATTGGGCCAGTGTTTAGCTCAGACATCATGGCAGAGGCAAAAGGCAGTCACAAAAACAAATCAAAGTGAAAGTCATGCTTTTTTAAGATCACATCCCAGGTCATTATGAAACTTCTTTTAATCAAAATCCAGTCATGAGTCCCTCTATGTAGAATATGAAGTGTGCTTATTTTTGGGAAGCTCTTATAAACCAATTTCAGTGAGATGCAGTAACTAAATACACTTAACATAGCATTTCAGCTCAGTTTAAGTAGGACTGAAATATACCAGATGTTTCCAAAAGAGTATTATTAAAGATTAAACTTCTGTTAGAAAAGGTTTAAGGGTCAGCAATAAAAGTTGATGAGGAAGAGTGAGTTTGAGAGTACGGTCTAGACCTGCTCTCTTTGTAAAGTGTCCTAGGATTACATTTCTTAACTTGTGCATTACAAATAAAGGTTGTTTAAGATTGATATGGAGTGATTCTCTCTGAGTGGTGCTCATTTATCTATCTACGCTCATTTCCAGGCACAGATTGGTTTTATTGATGTGGATGTGAATGGAGGACACGGAGTCATTTCCTGTAGGCACATTTTAAGTCAGTGTTGCTTCGCTGTAAGTCCGGCCGTGTCAAAAATGAATTTAACATTTGATCCAACCTCTGACAAGCCCTGTAGGCAATTTTACTTTTTAAATGATGTTGAGCTAACATTAAGCAGATGGATTTGCTTGTTTCCATGTTTCTCACTGGGGAATCCATCTTGCAAAACTCCCATCTAAACAGGTTGGGCCTTGTCAGAAAGTGACAGGTCCTTTTCTTTGCAAAACAAAAGAAAGTGGTGTCTACAGTTGCCATGGTTGCATTATGCAGCTCTCCATCGAGTCTACTCCTCGATAGCAGTGCACACCTACATCATATGTTTTGTTGCTCTGATTGGCCCATAAAGATGTGACAGACAAAACGTTCATCCAGTCACCCTCTGAGTTATTTTTCCCAAACACTGTCTATGAGAGGTTTTCCAGATGGATGTGTGAAACAAATCAATCTGGTGTGTCAGGTTAATGTTGATCAGCATGAGCTGTAAGCTGATTGCTAAATAAATATTCTTTACAACTTTTCTTTACCTATTTAAAAGCACATGAAGAATTACTTAACATGCCTACATGTTTTCTGATAATAGTTTTGGGTTAGTATTTCTGATTTCAGCTCACAGCAGGGAGTAAAAGAAAGTTTTTTCCACACAGAAATAGAGGAAGAAGAGACCAAACTTGATTTGATTAACTGTCCTGATGTAACTCCGTCAACCTGCCAGCTGTGACGCAATGCTGTGAATTCTTCATTATTATTATTTATTTATTTGTAAGACTCAAAGCGTTTTGTAAAAGGATTGATCGCTGTGCTTGTGTGTGCATGCTGACAAGTGCTTGGTCCCACCTGCATCTTTTTTAACTCTTGGTGGTAATACTGTTTACTGTTGGGACATTTGGGGAAAGTTTTATCAAAAAAGGATACCCCCCCAACCCTAATAGAAGCCTGATGTGAACACCAGTGCTTCAATCATCCACTGTAGTGAGAGATGCCATGGTAGTCATGTGACCACATAAGGTCAATACAAATTTATCATATATATTTTGGTTTGGACGGTGTTTTTTATTATAAAGTACACGCTAAGAGCAAGTAAAACACTTTTCAGTGATACTTGTATTGTTGGGTCATAAAGTGTAAAATAAAAAGCACTGATTTCAAGTATTCTTCAGTTCATTCTGCAGACACCCTGCCTCTTCTCTGCCTCATATAGTTTATTTCAAGGAGAACACAATGCATCTCCATATAGACGAGCACATACTGTATGCAGTGCCATACAAATATGCGCACATGCACACACAGAATCCAATGTACTGAGTCCAGCTGTCTCCGTCTCTGCCATTACTGTAAGAGAATACCCCCGGCCAGCGCTCTAACCCACTCCATCAATCTCTCTCTGTTTGACAGGAACTATGCCCACCTGTTCTCCCACAGTCCACACGCACACACTCACAGGCCGCAGCTCAACGCGTGACTTCAGCCTTCAGGTTTGGGTGGACGGAAGCCGAATACTGCCAGTGTTCAAGAGGTAAACAATCGTCTTCAGTTATTGATGCATCACCTGCAGGGTTTCAGGTCTTTTTTTGACCAAATCCACATGCCATGGCTGACTTTAGACTTTAGCTGTCAAATACTGTAAAATTATTCAGGTGCTTTAACTTTTAAGACCTCCATATTACTTTGTTAAGATCAAAAAAAGTCTCCTAAAGTGAGTGTTTGGTTCTTCATCCATGCTGCAGCCAAACAACATTCAACGTCATACACAATAAACATGAGAACTCAGAGAATAAAAAAATTAATAGTTTTAGAATATTCTAAAAAGATAACCAGAATCAGAGCAAAAATGCAAAAAGGAATCAGACTTGAGTGCATATCATGCCTTATTTGCCGCTATGGAAATGCACAATATGTAAGATTCTGCCATCAGGAGGCTCTCAATCAAAACAAAAACAATCTATGCTGTTTACTTCTTCTTTTAATAGAGGACTCTTTTCAGTACAAGATGGATTTACTAAACAGGAACCCACTTTTTGCTTTCATTCATACATTTCTCATAATAAGGGAAAAAAGCATTTAAAAATGTACTTCCACATTCACGTTGGAATCAATCCCAGAATGTGCCATTGCCATTGTTTCCATTCAGTGTAGACTAACATGTAGAAGTCACAATTTTTCATGTAATTGACCTTGTTTTTAAGGAAAATATGGTTTATTGGGATCTTGGCCAGTAGTACATTAATCACAATCCTATGGTGACATCCCTGATTGGCTGAACCAGCCTTAGTCTGTGAAACCTCTGCGTTAATCCAGTTATGTTGCTAGCAATTAATTTAATGTTTTTTTGGTTCTCAACAAAAGATTATTTTCTTTGAATAACGAAGGTACATGATCATGTAGAAGACATACTGTAACTGTCCCATGTTTCCTCTGCTTAAGGAGATAAGAAAGGAAGTAATGACACACTTTTCCTTAACATTTAGAGAGTTTAAACAGCTTTTATTATTGCAAGCAGTAAAATACTTCTGGGTCGTTTCCCTCAGTTAGGATCCTTCCAGAGCATAAAGACAATTAGAGCAGACCCATGGTTTGTTGATGTTATTAGGCAACTGCACTACGTTACCCACAATCCTTGGGTGTCTCAGAAACGTCTCTGATTGGTGGAGTGAAGTAAACAGTTGTGTTAAAAGTAGGCAGTAACTGTTAATGATAGATGATCAGCCAGTAGAAATGTTTCTAAATAATTCAGGTGCAGTGGAAGATTCTGTCCTGTAGAGGGCAGTCACTATGCACGTTTTTGACACAAAATGGAGAATTCAAATACTTGGTGCTAAAATGTCAAGATTTGGACCCTTACTGATTAATAGTGTTTCTAAATTCCCGTGTACACAGGCTTTTATCTGAAAAAAAGTGCTCTGACTTACCCTAAGCTTCTCTGTGAGACTTGAACCTTGCAAATTAAAAATAAGTGTAACTTCTTTAAACATACGTCTCTAATTCTGATGTCAAACATTTTAGCAGGTTGTGGGCTTTGTGGGATTTGAACCCATGATCCTTTGATGACTAACCTTTAGGCTCTAAAGTTCAAAAATACTTCAAACAAAAGAGACGCCAAATCCTTTAAACTCCTCCTTTGACTCAACTTTTTTCTTCTTCTTCTCTTCTTCCCATGGTTATAGATCACCTGTCCAGCCAGATTTGCTCGTCTTCACACCTCACCAATCACTCTTCATCTCCTCCTCCCTCCCTCCCCTCATTTTCTCTGCCTGTCTGGACCACAGGTACACATTTGCACTCATATATACACAACAACAACACACCCCAAGGCCCCGGGGTTCTTCCTAATGCTCGTGAGACTCAGACAGGCAATGTTGAGGTGTTTGTGGGGGAGGGGAGATGTAGTGTTAAGGGGTTCAAGGCAGGTCCCCTCTCAGGTTACCTGTCCAGGTATGTCTCTGTTTGTTTAGTGTTACCTCCCTGAAGTCCGGAGGTCCAGGCTAAGACATGGAGAGCTGTCTCTACAGGTGTGTGCGTGGTTTTCATATGTGAGGTGATGTTGACATAAGTGTGGAAAAGTGGCTTGATAGAACCCCCCAAACCCACTAAGAATACAGCCCATTTCACTTAGAGGAATAAAATTTGGTTACCATCTTCAGTGTCCTGAGATGCATTAAAAAAGTCTATAGTTATCATGGTGAGAAACAGCATCATCATATCAGGGCTATTGACACTGAAAAAACTGAAAAAGAAAGTGCAAGAAGATCCAAAATATTTGGCTTCACAGTGGTGGATGCACTAAGTAACTGACTTGAATGTGATCAAAAGAGATCATACTATTTATATGTTTTGTTTGCATGGGTTTCTTAGGAGTGCATGTGCTTTGAAACCAAGAGATTCTTCCCTGACGAAAGGCTCAAGGTGCATGGTTAAACTAATGAGCTGCAGCTTTTTAGTTTTTGTCCAAAACAAGCTTTTCTGGCTATTTGAATCTGCTTTACCAAAGTTAGAGTTTCCACTTCTCCTCCAGTTGAAATCGATGGAAATCAAGCATGTGGGAGGTAAACAAACCTCAATAAAAGTCAGTCAGTGCGGGTTCAGCCACAGGATTTGTGTTACCCCACAGCTGACAGTTTTGGCATTTAGACCCTGGATAACAAGAAGCACAGCTGTGTTTCCAGCCGACCGCAGCTCTCCACTTAAACACTGAGCACATTTGGTTTGTTCATTGTGGGTTCATGACAAGCAGAGCAACCCTTTAAATGAGTATTTAATGCAGCATGTTGGTGTGTTTGTTGGTGCAGGTTTGGGCCAAAAGTCTCCCCTGACAAACTGAGGATTAAAAAAGACAAACAGATTTTGACTCAGGTTATTTCTTATAGGTTTTCCAGCATTATGACAGTTAAAATATATAAACACTGGTGTTGGGCTATTGAATGTTTGATGATTCATTGAGTGGCTGATGGCTGAAGTTTATACATTTTTAAAACTTTAGAGAAAGAAAATTTCTTTGTCCCTTTGACAGCAAGTAGACTTGAAGAGAAAATGTGCTATTTTTGAAGTATGGTTTTAAAGTAGTGGTAGTGGCACTAGCCTTCAGAGATTTCAGTGTGCCCGGCCCCTTTAAGGGGTGTGTGCTGGGGGTTACTCGCAAGGAAGTTTTACAGCACTACAGACAAGTAGAGTTTCAATTTAGCCAATTTTAGATTAAAAAAAAGGACCATAGAACAATGTTACCTCAATTGTGCGCTTTATTGAACAATTTTGAAGTAAGCCTCAATGTTTGGCACTATTTTGGGATGCAGTTTTTAGCTACGTGTACTTCCGCCTCAGTGTATTATAAACACCTGCACAGCTGTTTGGGTCTTGTCAGACGACAACAACAAAACAAAGCTAAAGTGAGTTATTGCAGCTCAGTCTTCCACTTCAACAGCTGACATGTTTTCAGATGGTATATATATCGTCCCACAGTAGCTTGTCTAGTTATCAGCTGTCAAAAGAATAATGTAAGAGACATAAACCTACTTGAGTGACAAATTTCCATTTAGCTCCTACGGTCAGGGTTGTTTTTTCCATAATGTCTTTCTAAAGTTGAAGATGGTCTGTGAAACACTGGCATTCAGTAAGACAGGGAACTCTGGACAGGGAGTGATGCAGGCTGCAGGAATCTAGGCCCCTTTTCTCCAGGGAAGACCGATCCTAATGCCTCAGCATTCCAAGACATTTTGGACAATGCTATGCTTCAATTTTTGTGGCAACAGTCTAGGAAGGCCCTTTTCTATTCCAACATGATTGTACTCCAGTGCACAAAGTAAGGACTATAAAGACATGATTTGATGAGTTTGGTGTGGAAGAACCTGACTTGCCCACGCAGAGCCCTGACCTCAACCCCATCGAGCATCTTTGGGATGACCTTGAACAGAGGTTGCAAGTCAGATCTTCTACTCCACTGTTATAAACGTTCTACCAAATGAATGGGAACAAATTCCCACAGAAACACTCCACAATCTTGGAGAAAGCCTTCCAAGAAGAATGTGGAGGCTTTTATAGCTGCAAAAGCCAACTCCATATAAAAGTACATGCACTTGAATACAATGTCACTACAATCCCTGAAGGTGCAATGGGCAGGTGGCTGAATACTTTTGTCCATGTAGTGTATGTTAATTGGGGACAACCTAGTTACTTATTTAGTTTAAAATGGATGAGTAGGCTTACATAAGGCATTTTTGGAAGCTGGCAGGGAATGAAAAGGCAAAACTCAGATTATCCTACCACTTTTCTAGATTTTTAATAGGTTTGATGGCGTTGAGAGGCATGGGACCACTTATCTGAAGCATAGAAAGCATGCACAAAGGTTTTCTATCACCACATTGTGGTGTATGATGCTTCATGTAAGCATTTTTACCACTATCCCAATCTCTCAAAATTTGCCTTCCCATCCACTTAAACTGTATTTGGACGGATGGATATCCAATCCAATCCAATATAATTCCAAAGTAAAGACATAAAATGAGCACATATTTATTGGTTGTGTTGTGGAGTTACACAAATTTCAAGTTTGCACCAAAATTTTGAGCATTGTTCGACTATTTGTTGTGGACAGAAGTGCTTACATTGACCTTCCTTGAGCTTTTACTTCTAACTTAGCCAGCCCATTTTCAAGAAAAGAAACTTAAGAGTTTAATTGTAGTCTCTGTGAAATATTTAACATTTGAAATGGTTATTTTTCCTCATGGCGTGTCATCCTTCTCCCTCCCTCCCTCCTTCCTCCATTCGTTTGTAACAAACGTCCATCATTCTCTCCCTCTGCTCTTTCTTCTGTAGCACACAGAGGCAGACATGCGGGGAATGTTGCAGAACAGAGCAGGAGGATTCACTCTGCATTGTTAAAGGGCTGTTCTGCTCCATCTCACCTCTACACAGTTGTCCAAGGAAGGAGAAACCCGATAGCTTCACTTAGCTCTGATCTGCTCTGCCTGCAGAGATCACACACTGAAGGTCGGAGGGATGGAGGCCGAGTGGCAAACAGGTATGGAGTTAGACAGAAAAGTTAAGGCAGATGATTCTCTTTAACCTTGACAGGATGTTTTATGCTGTCATGTTAAAGCAAAATAAATATCAGGAACATACCAGACCAGCTGCATCAATTACACAACATGACCTATTAGAGATTTTTAATCAATCTGCTGCACCTACATTCATATTTCACTACGTTTCACATTGATGCATTTTCAGCTTTGGTCTTTTAAACCATCAGGAAAATATTTGTAGAGAAAAATTAAATTATAGAATACTCAATCTTTTGACTTAGGGCCTATATCTATTAAAGCTGTTTTACTCCGCCAGAGACCATTTTCAATACAAAACCAGTGCAGTTCACTTCACCCTCACTGACCAATAAAAAACTAAGGGGGGCTATCACGTCTGTTATCAGTTTTGTGAACAACAATGGTGAAAGATAAGCAGATCTGATACTTTTCTAACATTTTCATGTTTTCTTGGCTTTATCTTATATAAAAGACTTATTGCTGCTACTTTTATGTATCTAATTGATCATGGAAACAGTGTACCATGGCACACTGAGGTTTATTAAGGCTCTAACACATCATCATACTGTGTATGATCAAGTTTGTTGGCCTTCATTGACACATTTCAGCTAAATTATTGGCATGTCCTTGTTCATTAGGTTTTACTTAACCTCCTTCTGTCTTTCTTGTGTGATTTTGTTCATGTGAAACAGACTGGAAGCAACAATCTTTGCTCAGTCCAAAGTCTTCCTTATGCTATTTGTTCCTAAGGTGCACCTTTATATTGGAAAAAAAAGAGTTACAGGTTAACTGCTCCTGCTGAAGGAATATGATGCAGGAAAACTTGTGTCTGAGAGTTGCTCTCTTTAGATTAGGGATTTTTCAGGGCATATACCACTTCAGGTTATTTGTAGTGCATGAAATTGATAATCAATGTTTGGGACTGATATACATTTACAGTAAAAACAAGTTGTGAGTAATTTTCAGTAATTGAAATGCGAGATTAAAAGACACCAGATATAAACCTGATCCACTATTTATTATCCTTGGAGTAGCAAAAAAGGCAAAAAAGGCAAAAAAAAAAAAAGAAAGAAAAGAAAAGAAAAGTTTGCATCTTACGAGCTTCTCACTGAACTGAACTGACTGAACTGATGGAAACACTTTATTTAGAAGAATTAGATTCATTCTTTGAGAGAATCTGGATAAATTTGAGAAGATTTGGCAACCACTGATCTCCTTTTTGCAGAGCTAAATAATAAGTTTAACTTTGCTCGTACAAATTCAGTTGGATCTGCTGGGGGGGTTGAGGTTGGGGTTGGGGTGGGAACTGTTAGTTATTCTTGTGTTGTTCACTCCCACCTTACAGATACCATTGACTATGTCAGGCCTTGACAGTTCTTATTTGTGTAAAGAAAAAAATTCTAAATGTTTTTGTGGATGCCATGTGAGAATCCTGTTTTCTGTAATGAAAAAATTTGAACGTAAAAGACACCATTTAAAGTTGAAGTATGCATGTACCAGTATGACAAGTGCACATTTGGTACAATACAATAGGCCTTATTGTCCCCTTAGTGAACTTTATCTTGGACTCAAAGCCCTGCACACATACATGTTGCATGATCTTTGAAAGTGTATGAGGAAAACTAAATACACCCTAACTAAGCCGAGCTGCAGTTAAAAGGAAAATTATTAAGCTCAAAAACGAGTGTGAACAACATTGCCTGTGACCTTGGATAGTGAATGCCGAGACAAAGGAGAAGATACACAATTCAGCACAGCCAAGGTCACAAGCTTGCTAATTACCATAAAATCCAGAGTATAGTCTGTGCTTTTAATCTATTTTTTCATCTAAAATGTTGGCTGCAGCTTATACATCGACTTCTATACCAGTATAAAGTGCTGAGACGCACAGTGTCATCACTGCAATTGCATGAGACCTTACATGGCTGGTGAGAGTTGGTGCCACTTTTTAACCGCTTTTCCCCCTCGTTAGGTTAAAATTGTGCATTTAAAGAGAACACTCTATCGTTAAGTAAATAAACCTTAGTTTCACAGAAACCACAGTAAGGACAATAAGCAATGGGGTGAGGAGGGCAGAGTGACCTGCAGGCTGTGAGTCTGTCGGATCACTGCAGGCTGAGAGCTCATCTACTGTATTATTCTGAGTAGATGTGCACCTCCGTACAGCTAAACAGATGGAAGTAAAAGGGCAGCTCAGCTGCACAGAAACTACATGTTGATGGCTTAGCTGAACAAACTCAAAATCATCAGGCAGGCTGGTTTAAACTTTTTTTCCCCTTTGGGAGATTTTAGAGACAGACAGCAGCTTTTATACTGGATTTTACGGTAACAGTCACATCAAAGGTAGATAAAAAGAGTGCCAATACGGATAGACAGCCAATTGCCAAATATTGGCTCTGATAATCTGTCAGGCTAATAATTGCTTGATCCCTAATAGATGACACAGAGTAGATAAAAGGCACTGCAGGTTGTAGAACCAATGACTTTCTGCTTGTTGACAAGGATTTGGTAAATCTGTGTTTTTATCTGCTCTGTTTTATGTCTAACTTAAATTTGCTCCTGCCTGTTTTGGCCAGGACACTTGAGATGAGATAAGAAATGTTTTGCCTTGAATGAATAAAAAATAGACTCAAAACTTTTTAAAATCCTTTCAAACAATGGTTCTCAAAGGAGTGAGCCTCAGGACCCACTATCAACTCCTAAAAGATCATTTATGACCAAAATTTCAAAAGTTTTTGATCAGTCTGATTTATTTAATGACAAATGGTAGATGGACTTGACTTTTATAGCACTTTCACAGTCATACCTACGGATCATACCTACCTTTTCACTCCATATTCATACTCTGATGGCAGAGGTTGCTATGGAGATTTGGCCATCAGTAGTAGCTAATTCTGTTCAGCTGCATCCATAGCCATTTACACGTCACAAACACAGCGGTGGGAGCAAACTGGGGTTAAGTCTCAAGGACACATCCACATATGACTGCAGGAGCTGGGGACTGAACCTACCAACTGATCCACAGTCTCACTAAAAGCAAACGGGACAAAACAAGTATGTTTTTAAAGAGTTTCATAGACTTTTTGCACAGTTTTTCCCAGGCTCATAGCCACCACCCACTGAAAAGTGCTCTGTGACCCACTTTTGGGTCCTGGCCCACCAGTTGAGGACCACAGCTGTAAAAGACAGTCTTTTAAAAATCATTTCTAGAGTAATGAATCATATAAATATAAAAGAGAAACAATCATACATGCATGCATTAATTTCCTTTAACTCGAATAAAATGCAGAGGAGGCTAAATAATTTCTGAAAAACAAGCCATTTTTTGTGGGGTTTATTTGGAATCTACTCCTCTGTCCACTTCTGCCTAACACGCCTGATCAAGCCTGAACTTGTTCCTGGTTTTAGGACAAAAAGGACTTTTTCCCCCTTCAGGAAACAGCTGCTGTGCTGCGACTGGAAACACGCCTGATGACAGCAATGAGACTGACTCATAAAGTTAATGTGGCGGAAAACCAAAACAACGACATAAAAGAAGCCGATAAAGTGAAAGCTGCAGCGTTGTAGCTGACAGTACCTTAGTTTTAACTTCAAACACAATTTCAGCTTTTTTCCTTTGAATAGTAAAGGTTAGAAGTTGAATATATGGTTATCATTCATGACTCCTCCTTGAATGCTATTTATGCTTTTGAGAAAACGAAGATTTTCTTTCTTTTAGTTTA
Source organism: Cheilinus undulatus (assembly GCF_018320785.1). NCBI lineage: Eukaryota > Metazoa > Chordata > Actinopteri > Labriformes > Labridae > Cheilinus > Cheilinus undulatus. Next base: position 41,205,726 of record NC_054878.1, on the reverse strand, counting down.
GTAAATAAACAAAAGTTTTAAAAAACAAAAAGCACAAAACAAAGTTGAAAAAATCTTCTGCTCTCATCAGATTTCATTTTTTCAAGGAGCTTTTGACGTAAAACGTCTGGTGACCCCCGAAGTAAAGTCAAGCTCTTTAAGGCGGAAGGGATCTTGTTGAAACAGTAAAAAATATTTCTCTGATTGTTTAATGAAAACATCAAGGGCACTTAACTAAGGCATTTAAAATATTAGGTGTTAAAAATGAAAAATTTTCATTTCTGTAAAGAGGAGAATATTTTCATGGTGAGAATGCATCACAAACAAGCAGTTTTTTCAGTCTATGATCATTTTTCATTCCTAGAAGTAAAGAACACAAAGGCCAGCACTTCAGCCTCTCAGTATTATACAGCATAAACATCTTAATAAAATTAACTGATGAACCAAGCAATCCTCTTGTCTCTGCTCTTTGTTTAAAGGATAGCGCTCGTCCTTAACCTCAGCCCTGTCTTTCATACTATTGGCACAGCTCCACATCTTCCTGTTCCACTGAAGCGACTAATCGACTCTCGCATCATTGAGGGAAAAAAGCATTTGTTGTCTTTTTTAATTGCTTCTAAGAGGAGAAATAAAAAGAAAGATTAGAAGGACAAAAATAACAGAATGGTGAGAGCTGTGAGTACTAACAGTGACAGAGAGAGAGACAGGACCTCTCCATCCTCTTCATGTCCGTCATCTCTCCAGTCAGAAGCTGATATTAATCTACAGCTGTCTCGCTCTCAGCTGAAACTAATTCACACACAGAGCCTCTGAGAAACGGAGCATATGGCTCTAACTGAATTGTCTTTGTGGCTGTCATTTATTTATCTCTGACCAGCATATCTCTCTCTATATTTTTATTCAAATTAATACTATCAGAAACATTTTGCTGTAGTGTCTTTGTGACTGTAAACTTGTCAGTGATAAAAAATAAATAAATTATCCTTTAATCTGTGAAATATGCAGGCACATTTCCACCACTTCAAAAAGAAAACCAAAAGTTTGGTAATTATCTAAAAAACTTAAATCCAAATTAAGAGAAAGGAAGCCATAATTATGAAATAAAAAGTTGATCAATTATGAGAAATAGTTCAGATGACCCAACAGGTATCTGAGGTGGAAACCCCCAGGTTACTTACAATCTAATTAAAAAAAGAATGGCTCCTGACAGATGAATGAAATATGATAACAACAAACTAAGGAAATGGAGTGTCTTTATTTCTCTTCCATTTTTCCTTTTGTTTCTTCTTTCTTACTACTTTTGCAATTGTCTGTGTGTTGACTTGATTGCTTTCTGTACTCAGTGCCCTGGAATGATTTGTGTCCATCCCCTGGCTTTTGCATTTCAATAATTTTTTCTCTGGGTTGCTCCGAGTGTTCTTTTGGCTTCATGGTGTAATGGTAGCCAAGAATAGTGATTAACCAGCACTAATTAACGTGTTAATTTTTCTATTGCAGTGTTCATCAACTGGCCAACAGGCCAACCCGGGGGGCCATATCAGGCCCCCATAGCTTCCCATCCAGCCCCAAAAGATAAATAAACTCAGGAATTGTACAGAAGATAAAATATTTTGTGTTTTTTTATAGTATCTTTTGTCTTTAAATCTCCAAAGATATGAAATCAACTCCAACAAAGATCATTATTCTTTAGTTTCATCAAGAATGACTTACAATTTGAAATATTTTTATAAAAATCTACCTGTCAGCCATTATTAGGAAATATGATGCATCACAAACACAAAACTCAGCAATCACAGCCCTGATTAAATCTGTAGTTTTTGACAGCCTTCCACTTAAAATGCATATTTCCTGTTGTTTCCTATTGTTTTTAACCAATCACAACATAGCATATGAGTAGCAAACCCAGCGACTGAAGGCATAACACCCTCAGATATGCAGCTTATATGGGTGGCTGCAGTGTGGGCAGTAGGAACTCATTGTTATTGCCTGAAAAATGCTTAAACTCTTTGAAAAAAATACAAATACTAGCACAATTATATGTTAATCAGAGCAAAAGTTTATATTAGTTTTGTTTATTCAAAAGTGGCCCCTGATCATCTGTCATATCAAAAGCTGGCCCTTGTGCAGGGGTGTCCAAACTATGGCTAGGGGACCAAATGTGGTCCAGTTTTGAGTTGCCTGCAGCAAATTCTAGAAATAAAGTGGAATATGGCCCACATTAGAACACAGAGCCTGTGTTTGACTTTATTGCACAAGGTAGTGCTACCATACTAATTCTGTAAACAAACATTTTGACAAGAAGAATTTATCACGTTTTGTTGTGACTGAATTGAAACAACTGTGTGAATGTTTAACATATTAGCAACCAAAATAATACAGTTTCTTTAGCAACATAACTAACTAAGGTCTGGTCCAGGCCTGGGCCAGTCCAAACTATAAGCTTTATGAAAGAGGAAAGTTTTAAGCCTACTCTTAAAGGCAGACAGAGTGTCTGCCTCTCAGACCTCGACAGGTAGATGATTCCAAAGGAGAGGGGCCTGAAACTGAAGGATCTACCTTCCATACTACTTTTAGAGAATGACGGAACCACGAGCAAGCAGAACGCCTAGATTTCTCACAGTGGTACTGGATGTCAAGTTAATGCCATTATTAGCCTAGTTACATTATTAGAAAAAGCCTCTTATAACTCATAAGTTTGGCTTTTTATCTCATGTGATGATACACTTTATAATATTTCTGCAGTTTTAACTGTTCACTGATACATTTGTTATTTTAGAAGTGATGCTAGAGGAGCTAAGCTCTAGAACAAATTGAATAACAAATTGCTGAAAATACACTCAGTCTTTGCAAGGAGTTTTGCCCATAACCCCTACCACCACTGAAATATGAAATACACCGTACATGAAACATATGTAGTCTGTGTTTGAGTCAGGAGAATGATTCAAAGGATCGACACAGGGAAAACTTAAAAAGGTCAGAAGGCTGCTGATGATCTTTCACCCTAAGCTCAAGTATTGCAACATTAAAAAAAGACTAGAATTCAATAAAGGTCAAGAGAGTGGGAGCTGGAATAGAGGATGTACTGGAGTTTGATGAGCAATGAAAACATCAGTGACCTAATGTCAGTCTTCATTGAACGGCTTTTCTACCGGGTTGAGAGCTGTCAGACATCCATCAGTAAGCTTATACTATGAATAGAGCTGTCAGCATTAATGATTTTTATTGTGATTAATCAAGAGCAATAATAATTAATGCATTGATTTTTTTAAAATTGTGATTAATCGCATACATTATTGTAGCTTTCAGCACACTTTGGTTGAGCCACGTCAGGGTCTCCCTGCATGTCAAATAAATCCACCACTGCTGATGTCTCAGTTCAGTTTAAGAAACATTTACCTTTTAACTGTTGCCTTATTTTTTCTATCCATAACAAGTTCCTTTTTTTCTGTGGTTAAGTTTGTGTCTTAGTCTTCAAATTGCCTTTACCCTGAGTTTCTTTTCTTCTTTTCAAAATAAAAGCAGGTCTGTATCCAAACAGGAAGTTAATTACCCTGAAAAGTACCATCAGTACAACTTACTAGGGCTGGGCAATTAATCAAAATTTAGATTGAATCGCAATATGGTCAACTGCAATTTTCAAATCGCAGGTGCAATACTTCTTCAATCTGAAATGTGTGACAAAATACCAGTTTTCTATTTTTTTTGCAGCAGAGATTTTATACTCTACACATCATGCAAACAAAGAAGTGTCATTTTTAAATAGTCTACAAAAAAAAATCATCTTTCTCTTCTTTTTGTAGATGTTTTTCTTCATCAATACTATCATTCCCTTTAACACAACAATTCATGTGGAGTTTGCAATATGAGTGTAAATAATTGCAATTAAATATATTTTTAAATCCTTCAGCCCTGGTTGTATCTATTTAATATTATGCTGGTTAAAGTATAGAATGATTTATTGCTTAAGTTGGTTGAAAATTCATAATATGAGGAACTAAAAAAGAAATTGCATATCAAATCGCAATTGCAATATTGGAAAAAATTATCGCAATTAGGTTATTTCCTTAAATCGTTCAGCCCTATGACCTACAGCCAAGTCTGATCTTGTCCCTGCACATGTATAGATATCCTTCGGTGAATGTTCATGACACACAGTGAGACCAGTTTTGTTATTAATGTCTCTGCCAATATGATGAACTAGATATAATGCTGAGGTAACTCATACCGTTTATTACAGGAGACTCAGACATCATGACCTGAAGGATCTCAACTGTATATGACCATGAAACAAACGTCAAAAGACTTTGATTCAGAAAATATTCTGGCACCCTTGATACTGTCCTTGATGTACTTACTTCACTCACAGAGCCAGTTAAAAGTCTTTGAAAATCACAGAGAATGAATTGAATAAAGAATTCATAAATGTTCTTAATACTGGCCGAAGACGAGAATGGGGTGTAATTTAGCCAATACTATCTAGTCTGTTTTGATTGTGTAATAACAATGACATAAGAATGAACCTCTTTAGAAATGACCAAGCTGTGCCTTTCACTAGGCTTATGCAGCAGGACATTTCCAAACACACTTCTGAATGGCTAAAAATAAATAAATAAATAAAGGTTTTGGAGTGGCTGAGTCAAATTCTGGACTTAAATCTGTTTAAGATTCCGTGGCATGACCTTAAACAGGTCATTCATGCTCAAAAACCCTCTGATGGAGCTGAATTAAAACAGATCTGCAAAGGAGAGTGGGCAAAGATTCCTCCACAGCAATTAGAAATAGACATTGCCAGTTACTGCAAACACATTGCTTACTTGCAGTTGCTGCCATGGGTGCCACAACCAGTTATTAGGTTAAGGAGGCAATTACTTTTTCACATAGGGCCAGATAGGTTTGGATGGATTTCTTTTTTTTTTTTTTTTTCTTAATAAATGATATCATCATCTTAAAACTGCATTTCAGGCCACTCCTTGGAAGGTTCCCCGCTGTTCCAAGTTTTCTCTGTTTGTGGATAATGGCTCTAACCGTGGTTCCCTGGAATTTCTTTAGATTGTCAGACAGGTTCTGTTTAAGGGATTTCTGGATTCAACAGGTCTGGCATGATCAGGCCTGGGTGTGGCCAGAAAGTGAACTCAGCTTTCCAGAAACTGTGTTTGAACAGTTAATTCATGATTTTAATGGGAGGCGGGGGATGGCTTTTTTCCCTTACGTATACACGTTCATATACTGTACATGTACTGTACTTGTGTGTTTTATAGGGATCAATTCTATATTTGAAAGGGCGAACTTTGTCCTTATATAAAATATCCTTTTTAATGCACATTAAAGAAAAAATAGATCATTTTTCATTGATGTTTGTCTTACCTGTGCAGAGATAGTTTTAACATTATACAGGTTCTAGAAACTCAGCTTTTATAAAATGTTTTTTCTACTAAAACTGGTGCCTAATCGATATAAATATATGGATGCAAAAACAACCCTGCTTGAAAAAAATATATATGAGAGAAAAGGAGGGCAGAGAATCAGATGGAGTTTGCACATGAGTTAAGATCACTCTTAATATGATGTCTTAAATGATTAAAATACAAACAAAAGGAGAGTTAACAGAGATGCTGAGAAAAACTATGGTAACTTTGCAAGTTTCTTAACACTAGAACTGCCGTGGTTCTCTATATACCTAAAACAGCCAACAGGTCAAATTTACCTGTCATTAAAATGCCTTGATTTTCATAAATAGCACTGACTATTAGTTAACCACTGACATTGAACAGCTTATTAACCACAGTGAACTAGGTCACTGTTGGAAGATAACCATTCACATAGAAAATCGTCTTTGGACTGAATGCTAATCCCGAAACTTCCTCATCATCGGATCCTTCTGTATTAAAAGCACTGAGATTACCTTTAGACATTTATCAATGGTAAATGTTTTTTTCCCTGTTGTACTGATGTTGAAGGTTGATCTGTCAACTTCTGTTTAGGCATTGCTGCAATAGAGAGAAGGTATTTCCATTGCATTCCATTCCATCTATTTATTGCTGGTGTGAAATAATACAGTGGGAAAATCAAGGCTTTCTTGTGGGGTAAATTTGACCTGCATGGTGGTTCTATATATAAATGCCCATTAACAAAATTTGGGTTTAGCCAAAGATTGTTTTTATGACACTAGGTGCTATAAAACAAACTTTTAGGAAAAGTCAAAGACTGAAAGTCTTTCAAATTGTACACATATCAAGTAAGATACAAATGAAGAACAGCCTTGGGTAAATTTTACCCATTGGCAGTTATAATGTTAACTAAAGAATGTTCTCCAAAAATACTTTTACAATACAAGTATTGTTTGAAAACTACAGACGCAAACTAACTGGGCTTTTCCGTAAAAAAACATGCACCATACCTCACACATCAGTCTGGGATGAATCAACAGATGGGACACAGCAGTGCAAAGAGATCTGAGTCCAGCACACAGCCCAGCAAACTTTCTGTACCACTCTGATTATAAACACTCGTGGTTTGAAAAATGGGCTGATCAGTAAAAAGTTAACCAAAACTATGAGTGTGTTCAACAAGCATGCTCATTTAGTGTTTTGTGTCAAAAATCTCTGCAGCTGTATTTTAGTGGTGGTCCTCTAGTAATGTAGACATGTATGTCAACAGATCAGACTTATAATATTTTTAGCCGTGGTTTTAATAGTGGTCCTCAAACAAAAATCAAAAGTTCATGGCCCTCACTTAATGATGCAGTCATGCGGGGTGTGTTGGCTGAGTTGAGGAGCAGTTGTCGTTGACAGCTGCTGGGGAGCAGGGAGAGAAGGAGTCAAGTGGCTTCAAATAGCCGTCATTCCCTTCATTCATCGTAGTATTCTCCTCGCCCTCGCTCCTCTACCCCTCTCTCACTCAGCAGCCAGCAGTGTGAAGTTTACTTTTCTTTTTCTGACAGCCACAAAGATTTGTTTTTAATCTCTGCTCTCCTCATAAAAATATCATTTGACTGAGTCCAACAAAAAAGTTGGCACAGTTTAGTTCACTCAGTAGGTGGATGTCAAGGTGAAATGTTGCTCATATCAGCATCCATTTACTGTACTGAATACACTTTAAACCAGTTTTATTAAATGCATCTATTGTGGATTAAATGGCTTTTTTTATCCACTTTAGCTAATCCATTAGAGGGATAATTATTTTGAACCCCTCTTTAAAATACAATGATGTTCCAAAAATGTTGGGACGCCATAGAAAATGAAAATAAAACTGAATGCATTGATTTGCAAATCTCATAAACCCATATTTTATTTACAATAGATCAAAAAACTTATCATATGTTGAAACTGAGGCATTTTACTATTTCAAGAATAATATGAGCTAATTTTCAATTTGATGTACACAGCACATCTCAATAAAGCAGGGACGGTGCAACAACAGGCTGGAAAAGTAAGTGGTACTGATAAAAAACAGCTGGGTGAGCAATTTGCAACTATTAGGTTAAATGGCAACATGTCAGTTACTTGACTGGGTATAAAAGGAGCGTTTTAGAGGGGCAGAGTCCCTCAGAAGTAAAGATGGGCAGAGGTCCACAAATCTGCGAGAAAAATGAGTCTAAAATTTGTGGAACAATCTTAGAAAATTGTTCCTCAGTGTAAACTTGTGAGGACTTTAAATATCTCAATCAACTACGGTCCATAATAATCATCAAAAAATTCAGAGAATCACTGCATGGACAAGAAGGCATGTATGAAGACCATCCAGAAATGAAGCCATCTCCCGTGGACCAAAGCTCATTTAAAATGGACTGAGGTGAAAATGGAAAACTGTTCTGTGGTCACATGACTCAAAATTTGAAATTCATTTAATAAACCACCGGCACTGAGGAGAGGGACCATCCTGCTTGTTATCAGCACACAACTCAAAAGCCTGCATCAGGCAAAGAAGTCTCAGGACTGTTAAGTGGCTGGAATACTATATCAGACAAGAAGGGACGACATTCCTCTCCTAAAACTCTAGCAACACGTCTCCTCACTACCCAGACCATTGTTAGAAGAGAGGGGAATACTGTACAATGGTAATCATGGCTTTGACCCTACTTTTTAAAAAAATGTGTTGCTGACATCAAATTCAAAATGAGCCCCTTTTTTTCATGAAATGATGAAATGTCTCAGTTTCAATACCTGATATGTTGTTTATGTTCTGTTGTCAATAAAATATGGGTTTATCAGATTTGACAAACATCCTATTATGTTTATATTTGCATTTTTCACAGTGTCCCAACTTTTTTGGAATTGAGGTTGCAGTTAATGTATTGTGTGTTGTAACTTCATAGGCATCATAGAAAAAACACTGAACATTTTAACATAATTTAGTTGTCTGGATATACTTGGGTTGCCTAATAAAACAGTCGTACTGGGACTGTTTAATACAGCACATTAATAGAAACTGAGTCTGTGGTTGGATTATTAATAATAATTGTAATTGAAGAGTAACTAACCTTGATTTGGATTTTTGTTATTATCACCAAGCCCTATTTGGTAGCTTGTTTTAAAACATGGCACAGATGGTCCCGGGTAAAGCTTGAGTGTTTTTACACCTTCAAAATAAAATAATAATAAAAGCGCATATATAGCCATATTCCCAAGGGATTAGTTTTACCTAGAAACCTCTGGTAATTTGTAATAATTACGCAGTATGTCTGTGTTTTAAATCCCATATGTAAATTCCAGGGCAAATGACTGACCATATTTCAGTACACACAGAGGTCCACAGGTAAAACTTCTCCTCTGCAAATCTGCATCTCTGTAATTTAGGGTGGTAATTATGTGTTTTTAATGGTATGTGCGGCTTTTTCTGATCAAAAAAATAATAATTAAAAAAATAGAGGCTGCATAGGAGATTATTAAAGTTTGGACACATAAAGGTTATAAATAGCGCGTCTTTTTTTTTTAACTTCAACTTATATTTAAGAATGGCTTGATTTTGTATAACTTATCTAAACAGCTGGCCAAATGTGCGCTTGCATCACTGCTTTCTTCATATGCACATCTCTTCTACTCTGCTTCCTACAGTTTCTCTTTGCAAGTGCCAGATCTTCATCATATTCCACACAAGACATCTTGCTCTAACACACATTAATTGGAGGGGTGCTTGACTTTCTTCATCTTCTTTTCTCTCTGACCAAGAAGGGTGGATGAGCAGGCAGCAGATTCAGGACTGTAGATATAGGACCCTGCTTGTGCACATGCGTTTGTGGGATTTTTTTCTTTTTTAAAGATTTATTTTTGGGCTTTTTTATGCCTTCATCGACAGAGTAGGACAGCATCAGAAACAGGGATGAGAGATCTTGGGGGAGACGTGGGATAGCACAACAGCCGGGATTCAAACCTGGGCTGACCGTGTACATGGGGCGTGCCTTAAACCACTAGGCCCCCTGCGCTCCATGGAAATTCTTCTGCTAGTGCTATTGCTACTACTCACAACAGCAATGTGGTAAGTACTTACCATTAAGTCCTTCAGAATAAGGTGCTTTGAAAAAAAAAAACTTGTTAAACTAAGCCAACTTAAAACTTAAAACTTAAATATAAAGGAATTCATATTGGGAATGACATTCATCTATATTGAGAACATAAATGTGTTATCAGAATTTGTTTAAAAATGTAGAGCCTGTACCCAAAAATATCTCTTATTTAGCTTGTTCTTAGCAAGCAATTGTAATGTTAGTGAAAAAAATGTCTTACAGAAGTAAACATGCATAAAATAGATGTATAAAACTACAGGGAAACACTTATCATAAAAAGTACTTCAAGTGAACTGTAAATTTCAACTCGAGGGAAAAACACTGGTCCTAGATCTGCGGTTCTGAGACTGCTGCAACTTGTTTAATTGCAAAGCCCCTTCACTTCAGTGGGTGGCGCTATTGCAAAACAAAAAAAAAAAAACACGGCTCAGAGTTCTACAGTCCTGAAACTGCTATCTGCGAGCCTGCAGATACGAACAGGTGACTTACTTTACGTTACGGGAGATTGTTCCCTAGTTTAATAGTCATGGACAGCTACAGATCTAAAAATTGTCACCAAATATGTATATAGAAAAAGAACACTTTGGCACATGTTGTGTATTAGAAATGCTGGCTTCTAGGACACATGAGGGGAAACATCACCTGTAGAATGCAATGTGCGCAACACTGCATGAACTTTAGAAATAAAAATTCACTGTGCGTTTTCATTGCTGCAGCCATCCTGCACCTTCATGTTTTCCTTCAGAAATGTCTGTAAATTTGAGTACATTATTGAATTCACTTATCCCCTGCAAATGCAACACAGATTATCGGAGGTCCTCAGGTAATACTTACCTTTACAAATAGTTCTTATGTCATGGCAGAAGTGAAATCCACAGAGCAGATTTTTAAATATTTAGCAGAAGATGTGAGTTGATTTCTGACGCTGGTGTGCTGTTAGGACACACAGTAAGTTGACCATTGCTGTGATTTAAAACAGTTTAAACTTCTTCTCAGATCTTTTGATGTCAGTTAAAACCATCAGAAACAGTTTAATTTAACTTTTAATGTGCCATAAAACAGTAACATTGACACAGACAGTTGACATTGTACCAAATACTCCATGTAAACCAAAGTGTTTGGACTCCTCCTGCCTTCCACAGTCTGTCACATTCTTGCTGTGCGGCCTCCTCGACACCAACATAGTCTCTCCTCAAGCTATAACACTCCCAGTGTCTTTTGCCCAGTTGTCCCAGTGAGGTGAGTCCTGCCAAGTCTTTGGAGCTCGACATGTGTCTCTGTCCGTCTGTCCCCAGACTTTTTTCCAGTTTAGGAATGTTGTCCCTGCCTGTTACAGAAGCACAAAGAGTCTTGTCTCTGTCCAAAACCTTCAAGATCAGATTTTCTTCTTCTTCACCTCTGTGAGTCCACTTTTGTTTCCACGCTGCTGGCTCTCAGCTCAGCAGGGCTGTGCCGCTGCTGCACAGTCCGCCGTAACACCGAGCTGCAAGCAGACCAGATGGAGTTACAGCACAAAACTGCTGTCTGAGTAAATTTCAGTTTCTGTGTCAGTCATCCCAAAACAGCAGCAGAGCGACAGAGTAGAGCAGGAGCAGAGGAAAGAGACTACAGCTGAAGTAGAAGTGAAGATGGGGGGGTCTCTAAAACCAATACAAATCCTTGCTCTTATCCTGTGCCTGCAGACCTGAGAGAGGAGGCGAGAAAGGAAGAAAGAAAAGGCAAAGGAAGGAGAGAAAAGCAAGAAAAGAGAGATTAGAAAGAGAGGCCTGAATGTGTTGTTGATAAAAGCAGGAGGAAAGGCCCGAGGCAGAGGGGGGGTGAAAGAAAGACAGCAACAGAAAGGCAAGTTGACAGCTGGCGTTAAGGTGCTGACTGACGGTAAGTTTGTCCATTCAAAACACTTGTGGTAAGTTGATCTGAGGCAGAGGGGAAAAAATCTTCATCTGAATCAGGTTTAAGGCTGTAACTTTGCTACATGGCTGTATTGTGCAGCATGTTTCTCCAGAAAATAATGAGAATGCCACTACAAGGAGGGAAAACGGTTTCAAAAAGAAATACATTGACAGCTTTGTCAAACATTGAAAACCAAACGTGGCATTTCTTCTGAGAGAACTGCAAGAAAATAAAAGCCTGTCAGAGTGTAGATATTTGAGGATTTACTAGAATATAGAGTAAAAAATGACCTCAACTTAAGGCCAGCTCAGACTACACAAATTCAGCCAGCTCGGCTGGACTGCAATGTTGCAGCTTATCGTCTAAACTTGGGCCCGATTTTGACTGTCAGGAGTGACAAATGATCTTGTATTAGACATATTTACATCTTTACAAAGCATCCAAGATGCCCCACAACCACGACTCAACAAGACCAGCATGTCAGAAATTTTCTTACATCATTGTCAAATTTGAAACCCTGACCTGATGTCAACCAACGACGTGAATCCTTACGCCTACTAACAGGACAGCATTCGCTCCTTATATTTGCATTAAAATAGCATGAACAGTCCCTACTTTTTCTCCCTCCAAGGAACTAATGTGTACATTTTACTTTATTAACATTATCACATGCATATCTTAAGTTCTACCTCAATCAGAACCAGTCCATACAGCCTTTCTCTTGCTTCATCCATAATTGTCTCTTATTTGTTGTTTTTTTTTCCTTTTACAAGTAAAAGACCGCTACATCACTTTATTTGAGCGTGTGACAATCTGCAAACTCTCAAACAGTCACAGAGACAGAAGTGACGCCAACATACGATGTGTGGTCAGGATCACTCTTGTAGTACGGCCAGTCTGCCTGCCATGGCAGGACAAGATTTTTGTTGCATAGTCTGACACAGTGCCACTGTGAATGACCAACAAAAAAAAATTAGGTCGAAACTGGCCTATAGAGGTTGGATTTGGCCCAAGACCGACTGAACGTGGCCAGCTGCCTGGTGCTAGGTTGAGCCAGAATCCCTATTCCTCCCTTTGGGCCCAAGCTGGGTTAGACTGAAGGGAAGTCAAAGACGTCCTTAAGTCCACAGATTGCTTTTTGTTGGAACAAGTAACGTAATGCGTTAGTTTTACAAGTTGTGATCTTAATTAGTTACCTTTATCATCAGAGTTAGGAGTTTCAGCATCAGCGCTGATTCTGTTTCTCTCCTTCCTTATTGGGATAGTAAGGTGGCTACCTGGCATTGTGGAATTATTTCCTTTGTATCCCTTTTTTTGGATGAAAGGGAAAGAGAAACATCATGACGAACCTCACATTAAAAAGCTCCTTTGTTGTTTGCGGCTATGTAGCCGTTGTAACTGTTCCCAAGTATTGTACAGGACCTTTCTGTAACACTGTATAGCTCTGTCCTGTTTGTTGTGAAACTAAGAATATTAAAGGGCTGTAAAAGTTTTAACGTCTTTTAGTAATGTTCTCAAAGGGCAGAGGGACGGATTATGGGCGGTTAAAGTGGCTGTAGAGCGACTGTAGAGTTGGGTAGGCAGACATGCCATCAGCAACATGCCGTTTTTGATAACCGGCAGGTTGAACGAGTGGTTGAATTTCAAAGTACTCCAACGCGTTTGTCTCACTGTAAGTAGTGACGTAACAAGTTGCTTTTGTCAGTAGATAACCCCGTAGTCTAATGAGCTTGTATTAAAATTCATGCTACATGACACTGATTATATTTTGCACTAGATTTTTAACTCATTGAGTGCCAGCCCTTTTATAAAATGGAAAGTGCCTTGTGCCAGCGTTTTTGGCCATTTTGAGTCATCTTTCAAGACCCATAGAATATTTTGTACTATGATTCTGAAAACACCAAATAGCTCAAATGAAAGAAGAATCTCTCTATTTCATCATGGAAAAAAAAAGTTTGTTTGTAGCTTGTTCTGTTCTTGATTTGACATCCTCCCCTGCTTGTCGCTGTACGCATCCAGCTGGCGAGAGACTTCCTTATTTCTCCGATGCATGGGGGCGAACCTCGCAGCATTCTTTAGCCTCTTGACCACATAGACAGATGAAATAAAGCGCCGATCCCTGGATTCGCTGTCATTAAGTTCAGTGTTGGTTTCAGTAAGTAAGCGATTTCTCAGGCAAAAGTTTAAAGTTTCTTCCAGCGTCTAAGTTAGAACTTTTAGCTTAGATTACCTCCATAACAATCACTCTGCTCTTTGACCCCAGGGTCTCCACCTCTGATGTTTGATCTACCGTCACTTCTGACTGTAGTGTTCCGACTATGTATCCCAGAAGCCCCCAAATTACGCACAGGTAGCGTGAGAGCGCCCCCTTGTGCCAGCTGCCAAAAAAACACTTTGCCGTATATATACGTCACTGGCACTCAAGCGTTGGTTTTTAAATGACGTATATATACGTCAATGGCACTCAATGAGATACGTTTGTATCCGTTTTTCTTGTGGCATTGCCAGCCTGCTCCACTATGCTAGCACACCAGGGTTGGAAATAAGCACGACAAGAGAGTGATAAGTGACTGAAAACAATGTTATTGAATCACAGTCTTTGCCACAATTCCCTTCAAGTTAATCATTCTGAGTCTTGCTCAAGGTTTAGTTACAGTGGAATCAACCAATGAGGACATAGCTGAAATAGAGGTTTTAAAAAGCCACAATTCAGCCAACTTAAGTAAGAAAAACAGTGCTTTTTTATAAGCAAGTCCATGAACATAATTTTCTTCTTAGTTTTAAAATGCCAACATTTATAAGATAGCCTGTCACTTGTAAGCCTTGATTATTCTGACAGTTTAAATTTAGAGGCTGATAAAGATAATTTGGCTGATAGACTTTTCAATCCACCAGCCACAGTAGCAGGCTGGCAAAAAGCTGAATTGCCAACCCTGCAGCACACAGTAAAACAGTGCAGTGTGGGGCAAGTGAGGGAGAGGGGGCACGGTGCACAGTTACATGCAGGTGGAGGAAGAAGAAGCCAAACTATCAACTCACCAGCTGTTTTAAAGTAGCTCAGCTTACCTATGAGGTGAGTGACAAGCAGTGCAGACTGTAGTCTCTGTTAACAGACTGATGATTTCCAAAAGCTCTGTGCATTCAGTGCGCTGTGATGTCTGCGCGCCTGCTCCTCATCCTCACTGATCTGATTATCATGTAGCATAAGTAGGCTGGTTCTGTGATACAGGCCTCATCAGGATCTTTACCAGACTGATTGTGAAATGTTAGTGGAAGGATGTACAGCTTTAAGAGTTGACATTACCTGTGTCCATGTTGAGTCCAATCTCTGATCCAGCTCCTGTAAACGCACCGCTCCAAGACGAACCCGACCCCGACTCCCCCTTTCCTCCCAGGTCGCATGGCGAGGCGCTGGGCCCTGGGACCGAGCTGCCGGACGTCAGGCGGTGGTGAGGCCTCACCGACGGCACCAGCAGAGAGCTGTAGCGCGGGTCGAATGCCGTGCTGTACATCTCGTGAACACCTGGACGTGGATAGGCTGAGCTCTGGGTGCTTATAGCGCCTCCTAGTGAGTAAGGATGGTGGTGATGGTGGTGGTGATGTGATGGGTGCCAGGCGTCGGGGCTTGGCTGGTGGAGGTGGCTGTGCAGGGAGGCCGAGGAGTACGGGTCCCCGTGGAAGGGGAGGTCTGTGTGGGGAGCTGACAGAGCACTGCCCAGTGTGGAGGAGACGGACGGCTGGTACGAACTGTTCCAGAAAGACGGAGGGAAACTTCTCTGACTCATGGGGAATGATCCGTCTGTAAAAGCAGAAATCCACAGTCACACAGTGTGAGGGAATATTATAACTCTGTGGAAAATGATCTGTCAACGACTGCTGCAGAGGCATATTTAGGTGAGTTTGATTTTGAAAACTTTGAGCGTTTTCAGAATAGCTTTATTTTGTTGTCTCAGCTTTTCGTTCTTTAATAACATAAAGATGTTTTACTCGCAAAAAACAGAATGAATATACAAGGAATTTAGCTCCAGTTTTGTGTTACCTTTATCTGCAGACAAACTGACAAATTGCATCTTAGGCAGAGGCATTTTACAACTAAAACTAAAAGCAAACCACAACTTGTAGAAAAACAAACACAACTATTAGGTACAGGCCTCTGGATATAAATATATATATGTAAAATCTAACCACTGCCTGCCGTAGACTTGCACTAGAAAACCAGCTTTTTCACCAGACTGACAAGACTTTGAGACTCTTAATTAACAAGAAACAAAACTTTTTTTTCTGACTTCTACCTTTACAACTGTAGTGACTAACGAGAGCTGAAAATGCCAGATGAAGATGTGAGAAATTTTTTAAAAGCAGAGCATACTATGCTCACAGTGCTGCAACAAACATGATGGTGCTGTTGGAGGTTGAAATAAAGATTCATCAAATAAACCAGAAACAATTTTCGAGGGGGTACATTAGGGATACCATGATCACATTTTTTAATACCAGTACAGATCATTTATGAGTGAGACTGGCCAATACGATCATATTTAGTCTTCTGATATATCAGCTGATTGGTCCGTCTCCTACAGGTTGCAGAGTAACCTGATAAAAAAGCCGTTCTTATTCAGTCAAAACCATGCTTTTACTTCCACTGTTCAACAGAACAGAACAAAAACCACCCAAGGAGAAATGCAACAATTATCCGACAATAAGAACACCTGAATTACACAATGTGATGATTCATTCATTGCATGTGTTCATATATGGGAATTAATTAAAACAGTTATCAAAATGATTATGCCTATTACTACAAGTCTCAGAACATTAACATTAACTGTTGCAGCATCTTCATAGAGCCTTGCTAAGAAATCAAATTGTCTATGAGCCCTTATCCGATAAAAATCTTGTTGGTCAGACAATTGTGGGCATGCGGAAGCTTGCAGAAGATTGAATTAGAGAGACAAGTGCACAGCAGTGTGCAGGTAGAGAGAGAGTTGCAAAGGAGTAGTGCAGAATATGTTGTTTTCTGATTGTTTCAAAAGGGTTTCACTCTTAATAACCAATAATCGCTGTCATAGAAGCAGGTTGAAGTGGCACTGCGGGTGTCTCTGCTACGTCCTGTCACAGCCTCTACCACTTGTTGCTTGTTTTATTCACTGGTTTTATTAAGTTTTATTAAGTCCCTTTATCATCTCATTAAAAGGCGCTCGTTAACCTCGATGTTTGTTACACAGATGGAGAGCAGAGGAGAGAGACAGCAATGTCTCTTAGTTCTTAAAAGTTTCTCTTTACGTCCCAGCCTGTGGGCTTTTCTCCTCTTCACCTCGGTGAGTAAATGCTGCGTGCTGTCTGCTAAATACTTGTCAATTAATCCAGGGGTCCTCAAACTTTTCAGCCTGTGATCCCCCAAACTTAAGTTGCTAGAGAGCGGGGACCCTCACTGGCCTAAAGCACAACCGTCCACATTCAAGAACAGTTGTTCGCAGCACAAGTTTTTAAACATTACTTTGATTCCAGCATAAATCTCACCAAATGATGATGCTTTTATTTCACATTTAACTAACTTCATGCATATATGTTTATAAAAATGGGTGAAATATACAATTTGAAATAATAAAATACTCTTTGTTTTTTGGAAGATATCTGGCGATCTCCTTTGAGTGTCTCACAACCCCCCCAGGGGGTCCTGACCCCCAACTTTGAGAGCCACTGGATTACAGAACCTGGGCTGGAACAAATGGGTCATGTTAATAATTAAGAAAAAAAATCATCATCTGAAGTGAGTGAGGTTAAGAATATTTTAAAGTGCTGCAAAAAGCTTGTAATTTTTAAGTTCTTTGGGACTACCAGGAGGACGCAATGGGGACACTTCCACAGATTTAACTGATCTCAAGATTACATGCAGTTTTGTTATCTAACTCCAACGACCAGTTGGTCAGTTGGTGCTTGGGTGTATTTCAGTAAAGCAAATTTTTGTTTGGTTGGCTGCAGGCCTAGTTTTTACTTTTTTTTTTTTCAACAAAACCTACATTTCCATTGTGCAGGTTCAAATATATACTCTAATATTAGACTACTGATTTAACTAACAGGATTTATTACAAAATTTTGTGGATCTTACCCCAGTTTCTTTGAGTCATGGAGGACTGATCTGCAGCTGCAGATGAGCTGACGGTACCGATGCATGCTAAGATCAGCATAATATCTATATTAGCAGATATTAGCTTAAAAAGTGAACTATCATAAAGGTAGTTATGAAACATTTCCATGGGTACTTACAAACAATATTTGGCTATAATAATGCAAATATTAGCCGAGCAGACAATGGATCGAGACACATCTGTCAGCTGAAGATTTTTTCTTTATTCATCATCATTCCTTACACTTGAAAGTGTGTTTTAAGGACTGAAGTTTTAGGTCGGAACCACATTTAAATATCAGAATGACTATAGGTTTGGTTAGAGTTAATTTGGAAATAGCAGCACATTGGATATTAGCAAAAAGTCAATACATATGTGCATCCCTTGTTTGTTTTTTAAAGCCGGCAGTTTAAGGTGTTGATTTTAATTTGACTCACAGTGCTGATGTGCTCAATACTTATTGGCAGGCACACACAGTGCTTCTTCCAGCAGACAGAAGCACGATGTACAGTGGCAAGCGGCATTACTTCTGATCCCACCAATCATATGTTCAATGAAGATCAGCCAAGGGGTGCAGATGGCCTAGAGGACTTGAACGTGGGTGGCCAGGTTCAAGTCCAGCTTGTGGCTACTCCCCTGCATGTCTCTTCTCTTCTTGCTCACCCCTGTTTCCAATTCTATCCACTGTCCTCCTCTATGAGTAAAGGCATGAAAAGCCCTAAAATATATCTTAAAAACAACTTTGTAAAAAAGATATCCAATAATGAGTAGTTCCCAATTGCTCAGGGCATCTGTACTTAAAAAATTATCTTGTTGTCAGGAAAAAACAAATCATTTTCTGGTGATGATTTATCTTGTTATTTAAATAAACATTTTTGTGTTTTCCGAAGACACCCAGATACTTGACCACTTCATCACATGAAAAGAAGCTTTTTATTCCAAGATTATTTAGTATAAACTTGTGAAATGTAGAGTAAAATTTGACAGGCAATCTTTTGGATGATTATACTTGATGAAAAATTGCTGGTGAAAATTGTGCAACTAGACAAACCAACAGCAACTTTTTGTAAACAGTTCAGGTCTTAGAAATACATAAATACATTCAAAAACATGCAGAACGCAGTACAAAAATGATATAAAACTATTTGTAAGCACTGATTTTTCAGATATGCCGGACAGTCTTGAGACACACAAACACACCTCTGATGGCCTTGTGGCTGGTTGAGGGGGGGTACGCGGTCGTGTGGCTCAGGGCTCGGCTGAAGTGCTCGTCCACTACGGTGCTGATGTCTCCCTGAAAGTAGGTGAAGAGGACGCAGCGAGAGCTCAGGTACTCGGCTCCTGGTGGCAGCTCCTTGTCCTCCTCTTTGATTGCCGGGGGGCCCACGGGGCCGAGCCGGCTGCCGCTGTCCTGGGGGTCTTGCATTTTAGAATACAAGGCCAGTTTCTAAGGATGACATACAGATTTGTACAGACGTGTTTTATACAAATGTTTTGTCTGATCGTCCTCTGACATGCTCTCATTTTTAGATAAAGATTCAAGGCAGATTTAAGACTTTAAAGACTCAATAAATATGAAACATTTCACCCTTTTTGTCTGAGATAGAAATGTTTAGAATTAAGAACAGTTTTATGTCAGCCTGGACTGCACTCTTCTATAATTCCATACTAAAGTATTTGAACATGCACATACCTGCACAGCTGCACAGGTCCTCCACTGCAGCTTTTCTACATTTTATGTTTTTATGTTTTCTCTTAAATTGCTTTTGAATATTTTACTTTATTCATTAAGTACCTTGACAGAGTTAGTACTGCTTTTGTCATCATTATTTTGCACTAATGTTCTTGCAATATTCATGTTTTTGTAAATGCACTTCACAATCAGTGTCATTTAAGATTAAAACTTTGCTTTTTTGGATACAGCGGGTGTGTTCATGCCACTAAATCCACCTTTTCATCCATCTTTGCGATCTTCTCTACAAATGGGACAATGTTTTTTTATAACAGTCATAAAGAAATTTGTTCATAAAAGGCTGTCACGTGTAGTTCAAAGTAAAAGTGCAGTTTTTCTGCAGTGCTTTCAGGTTGATATCTGGATCCAATTTGCTTTCTTTTTGCAAAGGCTAAATATTAAACCACAAGCTGAAATAAATTGATTGTGCAGATATAATGAGTGCAAAAGATGCTGAAAAAAACATTTCATAAATAACTATGACCTGTAGGTCTCCTCTTTATCTGCTCTTATGTTGTTTTTGTGAACTGCAGGATGGAAATCCATTTAAAATTTGAAAAGTATTTGTGCTCATATTAACCTTTCTCCACATGCTGTAACTGCAGCAAAGACTGGAAAACCAGCAGGCTTTAAATTATTTTGTCAGTTCTTTATAACTTACTGCATCTTAAAAAATGAAGAAATTCATTAAAAATCTACTTTATACCCTTAAATCACTGTTTTATTTCTTAGATTAACCCTCCAATAATTACAGACAAATCTTGTGCTGAATATCTTCACTCTTGGGTTGCAGAGAAAAGCGTTTCAGCATTGCCAGAGTCTGTTTATGTGACAGACACCAGGAGTTTTGGCACTATGTGAAATATTCCTGCATGTTGACTGAGAGGTTTTAAAGAGAGAGAGAAAAGGCGTTTAACATGTCTGAGAGGCCTCGGAGAAAAGAAACCTGCAGCGCTCAAATTTTTCACAATCATTAAACCTTTTGTAGGAACACAAATTTGAAGTTTAAATAAAATAGTATACTCTTATTTCAACATTTCGAACAGCCCAACCAGCAGATGATGACCACCTTTCAGAACATCTAAGACCATCTTTCATATATCCTAAAAATGGGCCCTTAGTGTTTGTTTGTCACTCAACTCCTCAGGAAGGATCATTAGGAAATTAACAGCCAAAGAGGAGCAGATTTAACCCTCACCAGACACCTGCACTGTTAGGGGACAAAGCAACGCACTAGAGTACTCAGATTACTTTTTGTTGCCTTTGCCATTCTAGAAGAGGGGATTTAGAAGCGGGTATACTCTGTAGACACAGAAAAATAAGTGTGAACATTCCTCCTACCTGCATGCGCACCAGCAGTTATAACTATTTTAATTCCTAAATGATGCTCTCTACTTATTTATTGCTGTAACAAAAGCAAAGATTAAAGACTTCAGGTGGATACAGCCTTATTTCCTTCTGTCTTTGCCTTTTTTACAGCAAAGAAACAGCCAAAAGTTTTAACATGAATACTCTGGGAAGCAAGATCAAAGGTCCTACACTGTTAAAACTCAAATCCTAGAGCGTTTATTGTCTAATTTAAAGTCAAAAAGTCTCATTGGACTCAATACAAGTCATTTTCACTGGATGATTATTTTGTTACATTAGTGTTCAGATTTTTTTAGGCTTTGTACTTTTAATGAGAAGTCAACAAAGGAGCATTATTTTTTTACTGTATAAAGAGTGAAAAAACCCTTGAAAGAATTGTACTTACAGAAGAGGATGAAAACTGTGTCTTTAAATCAAAATAAGATCATTTCTAATATGGACAATAAGTAAACTTTAAATATAGAAAAGTTGTTGTTTTTGGGTGCAGAGCATTCAGAAAGAAACACTTTTTAAACATTCAGTCATCATATTTGAGTGCTAAAATCATATTTTTTAATTCATAATATTGTCAAAGTTTATTTAGGGCTAACTTTAAAAAGTGTGATTAATTTGTTCTACCATGTTTGTAGAGCTCTACAGATTGACCTCATGAGAACTGATTTAAATGAAGTATTCTGTTATAACATTTTTCCTGTATTTTATATAAATTTCTGCACATTTATAGTTTGCTTACAGTGGGATTGTTACTCAGGGGTGATTTTAGGATCAGACTCTGAAGTGTGCTCATAAACTCATAATAACTGTTGACCTATATTGTAATGTTTATAAAATCATCCTAATGGGCCAATAACAACAAAGTTTACATGCAGGACTTGTCCCTCAGCTTCTCTGCACTGTGTCAGTCCTTTTTCTAACACCTAAATAACAGATCAGCAAAGTTAAAATGCCTAAACTTACATATCACACAAAAACTTCCTTTTGCATTTTTAACTTCTGGGGTTTTCTGCCATTTAATGAGGAACGATCTGCATCCTAACATGGACTTAGCATTTTAGAATTTTGTGTTTTGCTCTCTTAAATATGATATGTGCAACATTTATGTCAGTTAAAAAAAAAAACTAGTGCTGCACTTGCTCCTGTTAAATTTTTTTAAGGGTACTGGCATGAAATCTAGGGTATCCTCCAGCACTCCTATAAAGAGTCTAGAATCATCTGTGGATATATATTCATAAAATATGCTTTAATTTCACTTCAGATACATTTACAAAGTGAGGAAGGAGATTTGCAAAGTGAGTGTAACTAAGTGGAGTACATCTTTATTTTGCAAAAGTAGATTTATTTTATTATTGACAGCAAACTCTGATTACTGTAGTGGGGGAGAACCTGCTTATGCTTAAATCTGTCCAATTTATACATGTTAAAATGCAACAAATACTTCTAAAACTGAGCTTGTGCACTTTTTAAGTTTAGCTTGGTAAGCAGTCCATTGGTAAGCACTCTTAAGTTATATTCTCAACATTTACGTTGATTTTTAACAAACAAGGTGGAGCGCCTGCTTCTGTTTCTAGGAAATATAAAATGTAACTTACAAATTATATACAGCTGTTACAGATATGTGTACCGAGCATACATATGAATATGGTTACTGAACAGTGATTGTTTGGAGCAGTTTTGGTTGTGAAGTCCAACAGTAGTACATTTATTTTAAATGAGACAGAATACAACTATTAGTTTTGTGGAAGTGAACCTGCTTATACTTAAAAAATAGTCCAGTTTTGACATGTTAAGTGCAACAGATACATTTAAAACTGAGCATATGCACTGTTTTAGTGTGGCTAAATGATATAAGTACAAAATGAGTTCCATTTGACACACTATAGTGAACTTTAGTAAACCTTGTCATGTCAAGGACTACATCCAGCCTCACCTCTGGCAGGGATCCTATGCTTAAATGTCCTGTACTTGATTCTAAAAATAAAAACTTCAGCACTCTTGTTGTCAGATTTTATATGAAATGGGATTTTCCTCTTTTTTATTTGAAACATTGGCATTAAAAACAAAATCTATTTAGCATTTGGTGATAAATAAACCCTAAAAATACATATTTGAATGTTATTGTCACAAGCAAATGTATTAGTTGCTTTTTCAATTCTTTATTTTTGTCTGATTTTTCTTCTAAGTTTTTTGACCCCTCCTAACAGCCTCAGGAGACCTTTAAGATATCAGGACCCCCCTTGGAAAAAAAAAAATCACCGTCCTAACATTTTGTATACTTTAAATACATTTTTCCCTACTGAAGACCAGATAAATATCTTATTTTAGGATATAAAACGCCAAAGTGAAGGCCTGAGCTGCTTGCAGAGGCAAAAATGCTGCAAGCAAAATTCACTCGAGTTTATGTGTTTATTTCTTTTTTAAATCGCTTAGAAATGAGTTTGTGTACAAACACAAAAAAGAGGCTGATGACTCCAAATGACTCAGTCAGTTTGGACTTTAATGACGTTTATTACTGTATTTTCAAAATAAAAGAACCAACTGTTTAGTAAATTAACATTTTATTAAGCAGTTTATCATATAAATGAGTTAATATAAGCATCTTTGTTGGAGACTGCTCCTTTAAACCCCGATAAATTAGATAATTATCAAAATTAGTGACGCTGGCACAAAGTTTTACGCTCGCTTTACGCACTGGTGGAGTTCGTTACTGTGAGGAAATGCGTCAGTGCCGAGCTCTAAAGGTGTTTAAAGGCCGTTTAACTTTCGTAATTGTGGAGGGTGATAAGTTGTTTCAAGGACTTAGAGTTGAATCATATTGTCATTTCCATAAATAGCAGTTGTTTAACCGGTATGCCATAAAGTTTAACTGCCTGTCAAACTGACATTGAAACTAAACAAAGCCCTCTCTCCTCCCATCAAAAGTTTTAAAAAGTGAATAAGCGCGTTAAGAAGCGTTTGTGGATCCATACCTGGTGGTGATAGGGGCTGTAGGAGCTGAAATAAGGCTGAGGACCAAACACTTGGTACATCACATCCAGGCAGCTCATGGCGAACAAAGTCACGAAGAAGAGCCAAGCTTCATTGAGAGCGCGTGCGGAGTGTATGAGCGCGGAGAGGAAACCGAAATAATCCGTGGGGGCCGTGAAGGACACACAGTGGACATAGGAGAGGGGAGAGACTCTCTGCTGCGCTCTTTACGCACTGGAAGTGCGGCAGGACGCACTGAAGGGATCCTCCTCCTCCTCCCCTCGCACACCCAGCTCTGCCTCCTCTCCGCCAATCACAGACCAGATCTCCTCCTCTGCCTTAATTTGCTTTTAATTACAGAAAACCATCAACTCAAATATCCACCCTCTCCTAAATCCTTCTTTCATTAACCAAACTTTCCACACTGGGACACTTTTCAGACATTCTTGATCTGTTAAACTTTGCTTCAACTCTTCCTTCATGTTTTCCCACTTTAACAAATACGTCTTCTGATAAAAACATGTCCACTAAACTTGCAACTATTTCCCTTAAGGTGGCAAATACGATCATTTTGCCTCATGTTCTGTTAAACAAGCTCACCTTAGCTCTCCTTAAAACCGATATCAGAGCCCCAATAATAATAACTGTTAGTATAGCATTGTTAAAAACATTTGTGTATGGGTCAATGACATTTAAGGCTTCTTTCATTTGCAGGTACTCCACCTTACATTTTCAATGCATTTCAAATTAAACAGGGAAATACTTCAACACAGATTGTTGCTTTTGTTCCCAATAGAAAGTGGGCACATATATTTTCAAAATAAAATCAAGATTTTTATGGTAAAATAGTTTTTAAGCATGTAAATTGTACCCGCCCACCTGTAACTGAAAATATTTTTTTTTTTCTTGTGCCCATAGCTCTGGTGCTACAGGGGTTAATAATCTTGTAGCATAGATCAAAAAGCATGTAGCACAATATAAAACCAACCATCAACTGAATGATATGCACAGTAAGGGAATGTAAAAACAAAACAAACAGCCTAAATCAAAGCTAAATCAAGCTTTCAGTGTGGCTCTTAAAGAAATGTGGCAAAGTTCACATAAAAATGGCTACGGCGGCCACATCCAAGCTAATCGCTACACCAGTGGCAGCCAGCATATATATACATATATTTGTCTTTTAAACTTTTCAGCAGTGTTGTCTCTGCTGTGAGCAGTAGGTCTGACCGTAGGTCGAACATCTCTGGCGGTCCCTCTTACAGACCGTTTATCTGAGACAGTTTCTGCCAGACTCAGTAAGTTAAAAATCTGACCCACAAAACCTGATTACAAGAGGTTTGATAAAGTCGCGTAAACAGTGTGCTTACAGAAAAAGCGTGTCCTCCATAAAAGTTTCTAACACAGTTATTTAGAAAACATAGCTATGTAGCTAATGTAGCTACATAGCTAACAAAGCTAAAGCTTTGCTCGCAAAGCAGCTAAATAAGCTACATATCTATGTAAGGTTTAGCAACATATGCTACAGCTCACATTGCTAAAGCCAACTGTGCTACATTGGCTTAAAAGTAATGTTAATTATATAGCTAGCATGGCTGTGTTAGCTTTAGTTGAAGCTTATGTAGCCAAAGCTAAGCTCATAAAGCACCTAAATAAGCTGCTTATCCATGTTACTTTTGGCTACATGTACTTAAGCTCACATTGTTAAAGCAAACTTAGCTACATTGACTTATAGCGTAACATTAACTACATAGCTAGCGTAGCCATTTTAGCATAAGTTAAAGCTTATGTAGCTAGAGCTAAGCTCACAAAGCAGCTAAATAAGCTACATATCTGTGTTAGCTTTAGATAGATTTGCTAAAGCGAACTTAGCTACATTGGCTTCTAATTAATGCTAATGTATCTATGTTAGCTTTAGATACATTTGCTAATGCTCACATTGCTAAACCTAACTTAGCTACATTGGCTTATAATCAGTGCTAATAATATAGCTAACATAGCTATGTTAGCTTTACTTAAAATGAAATGAAACTAAAGCTAAGCTCATAAAGCAGCTAAATAAGCTATATATCTATGCTAGCTTTATATACATTTGCTAAAGCTCACATTTGCCAAAGCTAACTTAGCTACATTGGCTTATAAAGTACCATTAATTACATAGCTAGCATAGCTGTGTTAGCTTAAGTTAAAGCTAATATAGCTACAGCTAAGCTCACAAAGCAGTTAAATAAGCTACATATCTATGTTAGCTTTAGATACGTTTGCTAAAGGTCACATTGCTAAAGCTAACTTAGCTACACTGGCTTATAATGAAGTAACAATTACATAGCAAGTGTAGCAATGTTAGCTTTAGTTAAAGCTAATGAAGCTAAAGCTTAGCTCGCAAAGCAGCTAAATAAGCTACATATCTATTTTAGCCTTACATGCATTTGCTATAGCTCACATTGCTAAAGCTAACTTAGCTACATTGGCTTATAAAGTAACATAGTTACTACGTAGTTAAAGCAAATTTTTGCAGTGTGGTCATTTCATGAATGTTACTGAGGTTAAATTAAAAACAAAATCCAAAATTGGAATTATATTGTACCGATGAAGCACGGCACTTCCTCTCTGGCAGAGATGGCATCTCAGATGCACGGTCTGCAGCCAGACTGTATTTTCTGCTGTTGTGCTGTTATAATGCCTCTGCCTTCTCACTACCTCTCTAGCGCGTTCAGCATCCATGTCACAGCTATTTTTGAGGATGTGTACAGCCGTCACGTCATATTGATGGAGGGGATGCATGGTAGCCATGATGCATCTACATATATGTAGTTAACAGCTTGTATATCTCAAGTGTGAACAACCTCACCTCACTACAAAAGAAAACCTGTCACAACAACTTTCAGAACCAACAGATGAACGGGCTTTTGCTGACTTTGGTTGGATGGGGGGGATTTAGGCCCAAAATCATCTGAGTTATCATGCATTACGCCCTTACTTGAGAGCTTACAGGAGTGCCCAACTAGAGATGAACAAAGAATGAGTTGAGTTTAAATTGGGCTGCAGCTGATGAGGGGAGTAACAGCAGGTGGGCAGGTGGGCGAGGAAGGTCGGGCAACTGTAAAGCTGTTGAAAAGTACAAACAGGTGACATACATAGAGAAACCAGGGACACCCAAGATGGAAAAGGCAGAGTAAAGAACAGAGAACAAATATGGAAATTATTTCAGGCTTGTGTCTACAGTATGCTCATACACATGCAGAAATTTCTTTCAACCTTCTCCAGCCACACTATTTGTGTTTGACTTAGAAGACCTAACCGAAAAGAAACATGAAAAGTTATTAAAAAAAAAAAAAACCTGGAGAATCTATTTAAAAGTCTGATGTTTATTTGTTCTATTAAATTTCAAAAAGTCATGAAAGGACTGTTGAGCATGAAACATAAAGGTCCTAAATGTTTGAGCCTCAGACCTCGGACCTGCTGGATGTAGTCAGCATCCTGTATCTTGTATGCGCGTTTAAAGTATTTGTAGCGTTCAAAGCCAGTTAAGAAGAATGTAACAACTGTCCCTTGCAGCTAATTGAATGAGTAAACATATCAAAGCAACCAATGAGAGGAATGTGATGCTACGAAGTCCCACAATTCCTCAGCGGCCTCCCAAATTCTAGGGGTCAAAGGTCAAATAGTTTGCTCTGAGTTTGGTGCCATTAACAAAGGTCAGGGGTCAACTTACAGCAACTTATCAGAGGAGTAGTACAACATGAACACGAGAGCAGGTTTGAGTATTTGTGCTCTAAAATATGATCTTTAATGTCATCTAAAGAACAGTGATAGTAAATGTACCCCCTTTTAAAACATGAAGCAAGACATTTACACACAGTGGTACAACAAATCCAAAAAAGCTGGGGTGCTATGTAATTGTAAACAAAAACAGAATGCAATTATTGGAAGATCTCATAAACTCATATTTTATTCACGGCAGAACATAAACTAAGACAATTTCATGAAAAATATTAGATCATTTTGAATTTGATGGCAGCAACTCATCTCAAAAAAGTAGAGACGGGGCCATGTTAACTCTTACTTTACAGTCTATAAATGTCTGGGAAGTGAAGAGACCAGTTGCTTTAGCTTTGGAAGAGGAATGTTGTCCCATTCTTGTCTGATGTAGGATTCTAGCTGAAGAACAGTCCTGGGTCTTCTTTTCTGTATTTTTCCTTTAATGATGCTCCACATGGTTCTTATTGGTGAAAGGTCTGGACTGTAGAAAGGAGTGTTCAGCACCCAGACTCTTCTACTGTGAAGCCATGCTGTTGTAATGGATGTGGTATGTGCTTTAGCATGGCCCATATTTGAACATGAAGCTTGTATTTGACTGTATTGTAGTTTTTGGTTTCAGCACAAGGCATTGCTACCACGCTATTTCTGTAAACAAACATTTTGACAAGAAGAATTTATTGATTTGAGTTTTTCGCAACTAAATGAAGATGACATTGTAAATGGAAAACATATTGGCAACCAACATAATAACGATTCTAGATTATAGCAGTACGATTATAGCAGTACTGATGGTGTTTTAGGGGCAGAACCAGTTGTAGCCAGGGCTCACCAGGGCCCCCTGAAATCTGACTGGCCTACTTGAAATCTGTAGAATGGTTGGCTATTTGCCTTGTCTGCCATTAACCAGCCATTTAAGCAAGCCCAATCACTAAGCATATCTTAACCATCATTGGTTTCACTAACTTTACAGTCATCAGGATGGCATATAAAAGTGGCCCCTCCATCCTTATATATTTTCATATGTGGCTCTAAGTGAAAAAAGTTTGGACACCCCCTGCATTATGCGAAATACGAGGTATGGCTATTAAATAATGAGACTGCTTTTATGAGGATAAAACCACGTGGTTCACAGTCACACTGACTTTTCTATATGAAAGGTTGACTAGCTTTAAAGTTAAGCAATACATTAACTTGAAATTTTGGTGAAATTGAACCAAACAGCAGCTGAATCTCATGGCACATTCGGTAAAGGCAGAGAGGATGTCCAAGATGGTGAACTTTCTGGGCGCCCATATGCATCAAAAACTTCAACAAATTGAACAACTTGTTGGAAAAGATCGACGACCCAGTATAAGAATGAAAGCAGAAATGGTCTCCATTGATAAAGAGACAGTTTGGCAAATTTTGCATGAGCATTTTGATATGACAACAGTATGTGCCAAAGTCATCCCAAAACTTCTGATTCCTGATCAAAAGGAAAAACCCGTAGCACATTTGTGGAGACATTTTGGAACAAACGGAAGAAACCCCTTTTTTTTAAGGAGTGATTACAAGCAATAAAACTTGGATCTTCAAATACGTTCCTGAGACAAAACGACAGTCAGTGCATTGGAAAATTCCATTGCACCAAGGATGAAGAAAGAACAACTAAGCAAGTCCAAATTCAAGGCCATGCTGATTGTTTTCTTTGGCATTAAGGGGATTATTTTGGAGGAGTTGTTTCCAGAAGGGTGAATCAACACTATTACAAACAGGTTCTAGATAAACTGCTATATAGAGTCTGAAGAAAGAGACTACACTTGTGGAAAAATGGCTTTATTCTTCATCAAGACAATGCTCCAGCTCACACTGAGCTCTTAGTAAAGCAAATCACAGTGCTTGATCGCCCTTCCTATTCACCTGATCTAGCACTGTGTGACTTTTTCCTTTTTCTTAAGATCAAATCTGTACTCAAAGGTTTTGAGTCTGTGTCAAAGGAAAGAAAAGAATCAGAGGTTCTGAGACAGAAGAAGACCTGCTGCTTTGATCACTGGGACACCTGGATGCAGCAGTGTGATGATGCAGAAGGAGAAGAGATTGAAGGAGAAAGACGCTGAAAAATGTCCAGTAAAATTGTATTGGAACAACAGTCTGGTTTTTAATAGCCATACATCTACAAAACTTTAACAGAGGTTTACAGACATTGAAATTTTCATTATAGTTGGACATTCCATGAGCAACACGTTGTTCAACTGTATAAGAAACTTCCATAAAATAACATCACTGTACTTCTAATAAAAACAGCAGAAAATTGTATACCCTGATTTATAAAACCATTATGTTATCACTGTGGATTTTCTCCTTGTACTTCTAATCTGCTGTTCTGATTTTTGTCATCCTGGCTCTCTGCTGTCCTTTTGGCTGACCCCTCTGACAACCAGAGCACCTGTTCCCCACCACAAGTGGAGCAGAGAAGCTATTAAAACCCCAAATATCTCCCATTGAAGCGCAGCTCAGCTCATCTCACAGGCTCCATTCAAACATCGATCTGAGCGTATTATGGAGCAGGAAGCGCCAAGGTTCAATGAGGAATTTTCAATCAGGAGTGTCCGACAGGCATCTGCTGATGGGTTTGAACGAAGGACGCTGGAGGAACCTGCTGCTCACTGCATCAAATTATTTCATTAAAGAAGGAACTTATACTTAAAGGAATATTCCACTTTCTTTTGGTTGTTTATGGGGCTATTCTAAGGAAAGACATGAGCAAGGAAAAGTTTATTTTCATTACTAACCACCTCAGTTATTTTAAGCATAATGGCACTTTATTATCCTGATGTAAACTATAGTCTGATTGCCAGCTTGATCTAACAGTGCAGAAATGGTAGATGCTATTAGCGAGGAATAACAGTGACAACATTTTGAGATTGTGGAGGGTCCAGAGACTTTTAAATCTGTCATATGGAAGCATTTTAGTTTTCCAGTGTCAAGAAATGATAAAGGAGAAAAGGTTATGGGTGAACAAAAACAATATGCAGATATTGCCAGACTGTTGTGACACACAGGAAATGACGGGAAATACGAATAACATGAGGAGCAACTTGGCAAATCATCAACCCAAAAAAGATTTGTGGAGATGTGAGGAGCAGAATCCAGCCAGGCCAAAAGACTCTTGAGGAAGTGTTCACAATCCCAAAAGCAGAGGGCTAAACAAATCCAAAGGTGTAACTGTGAATATATCACCAAAGACCTGCAGCTGTTTGGACAAGAAATGTTTGAGAGACCAAGGTACACATTTTTAAACCTTATGCACAACTATGGCACTTTGTGCACACAGTGTAAAATTGCAACTGTTGTCAAGTTCTGATAAAACTGAGGCTATAGCAGCATCCATGCTAATTTTCTTCTGCCATAATTGCACCGGCCTCTTGTCACTGCTTGCTTACGTCGCCGTAAGTACTGCCTCTTACTCCTGATTGGCTCTGTCACTTTCTTACAGGGCCAAATCTGTTCAGATGGGAGCTTTGCAAGATGGATTCACAAGTGAGAAACACAGAAATGGGAAGATCCATCTGCTTTGCGAGGTTAACTCTCTGTAGTATTAAGATTAAATTTGAGTTGACATTATAACTGCTGCTGTTTTAAGGTACAAAAATTGTTGGCACCTTATTTTATTTTAAGTGCAAGATTTGAGGAGAGAAAATGAAAGAAATTCTGCAGGTTTGATCTTTCCAGTAAGACTGAGGAAATGAGACCCAAATGAAGCCCACTCGTATGACTGTGAGTGTGATGAGCAAACACACACATTAATGCTCTTTAGCACACAATTAACAGCTCAAGCATGAGAAGAAAAATGACTCTGGTGTGTGTGAGACTCAACAAATGTGCAAACACACACAGTGAACATACTGGAATGTGTCCAGATCCACAGGCTTGATCCTGATCCTCGTGTTGTGTCTACCCAAAGAAACAGAAAACGGTTTCATTTCAGCTCAGCTCTGAGGAGAAGAAACTTCTGATTTAACTTTAATTTTAAAGGGAAATTAATTTTAATTTAGCTGCATGCTTGACAAGGACCACTGTCTCTGTACACTATTCCTTTTGGGCTGTAACACTTATAAACGAGACATAAATGTAGGCATGGTAATAAAGAATTTTAACTGTTTTAGTTATTAAGCTTTATTATGAAGTGAGGCACATCCTTCAGAAATAGGCACTAGTATTGGGCCTGAGTCCTTCCTTTAGATAAAAGTCACAAGTTGTGATGCTTCTAGAGATTATTTTAACACATTATCACAAATTTTCTTCACTTAAACTGACACCAGTTCTGTACAGAGACAAAATGAATATAATGAAACCTGTTTATATGTGTTGTTCGGAAACGCTGTTAGGAAACAATAGAGCCTGATAATATATCAGCTTTCCGCTGATGATTGATACATTTTCTTTCTTCATGATCTCAGTTTGTTCTGTTGCTCACCTCTAGAGCAAATTGTCTAATCCATCATTATTTGTATTTACCAGTTAAGATTTGTAAAACATTTAACTATTGATCAGACTAAAGATAACAGTCTCTCAAAAGCCTTTTGTGAACAATCCAGTGATAAAGGAAATGCAAATGCTTCAAACCAAAAGAAACCTTGTAACTATTTAAACAATTTGAATTTTAATTAAATTCTTGCTGAAGCTGCCTGAATGGAAGCATTGTGTCTGAGCACCTTTATTCATATTATACTTTCTCAGCCCTTGAAGGCTGGCTAAGGTCTCTCACATCGAAAAAAAATCTGTTAAGATTTAAAAAATTGTTCTGGCATCACAAATTTCAGTCTTGGAAGTATATTTGGTGCCTTGTAAAGGCAAACTTTTGATAAACACTGAGAAAATAAAGACATTTTTATTATATCTGTAGAGGTACAATGTGTTTCACTCTTTTGTTCTCTTAAAGGTACGACAGCTGTACCCTAGCTACTTTTTCAAACCCTTGTGTGTTCTTTTTTTTAACCACGAGAGACTAATATTTCAGAGCGACAGTTTTTGTACCTTCATTTCATAAACACCCTTTAAAAAGAGTCCAAAACTGTCTTTCACAAGGTTATTAACAGCCCATTTGATGATAAAGAATTATTGACTAATAGGTCCAGCTTTAATACAAGCATTCTTTATTTAATAAATGTTGTACAGGCTGTGCAGATGTGTGTGTTTGCAGTCTTCATCCTTCAGTGCTCGCTCTCCCTCCATGGTGGAGAAGAGAGAGCAGGTTTTTGTTCGGCCGTTTGATGAGGAAGACCCGAACATGACCCTCCATTTACCGCTCGTCTACCAATATCCCACCAAGGACAGAGCCTGTGTGTGTCTGAGTGTGTGTTCATGTTCACTGTACGCCTCTTTGCTCTCAGTGAGTGACATCAAATGTTTGCTTTGACTAATGTGTTTATGTTTGGATCTATTTTTGAGGTATAAATCTGAATTTACCCCCTGATGTTTTATCTTTTTATTGATTTTATAAATTAATCATGAGATATAATCTGGCTTTTTTGACAAAAACAACAACCAAAAAAAAAAACAACTCTTAAATGTCAAAGTGAAAACAGATTTCTACAAAGTGTTGTAAGCCAAATAATAATATGTTATGCAAAATCAATGATTTCATAGATATTCACCCCTTTAAAGTGAATTACCTAATTCAACAGAGGTCCAGCCAACTGGTGCAAGTAGACTCACAATCAGTGAAATGGAGATCACCTGAGTTCAGTGAATGTGTCTCAGTGATAGTAGAAAAGACACCTCTGTCTGGAAGGTCCAGCCACTGGTTAATCAGTATTCCTGGCTACCATAACAACATGAAGACAAAAGAACACTCCAAGCAACTCAGAGAAAAGTGTAAGTCAGTATCTTTAAAAAAAGGCAGTAAACATCCTCCCAGTGCTCTAATAAATCCTTCATCAAAAAATGAAAGCAATATGGCACGTGTAAATCTGCTAGATCAGGCCATCCTCACAGAGAGTGTGCAGGAAGGAGACTAGTGAGACAGACCACCAAGACACCTATGACTACTCTGGAGTTCCAAGCTTTAGCAGCTGAGATGAGAGAGTCTCTGCAGACAACAACTGTTGCCAGCGTTCTTCACAAGTCAAAGCATTATGAGAGAAAGGCAAAGAGAAAGCCACAGTTGAAGAAAACTCAGATTAAATTTGGACTACAGTCCGCCAAAGGGCATGTGGGAGACACTATGGCCAAGTCGAAACAAGTCCTTTGGTTTGATGAGACCAAAATGGATCTTTTTGGCCATCAACAAGACCACTATCCCCACAAGCACATTGGTGGCAGGATCATGCTGTGGGGATGCTTCTCAGCAGCCAACCCTGGAGGCTTGTAAAGGTAGAGGGTAAAATGGATGTGGCAAAATATAGGAGATTCCTGGAGGACAATCTTAGTCAGTCTGGGAGCTTTATTTTTCAGCAAGACAATGACCCGAGGCAGACAGCGAAAGCTACACACAAATGGTTTAAAGATAATAAGGGGAATGTTCTGGAGTGGCTGAGTCAAAGCCTATACCTCAATCCAATAGAAAACATAGTTTTACAAAGAAGAATGGACTAAATTGCAGTGTCCAGATGTGCCAGACTGACTGAGAGCTAACCACACAGATTCAGTGATGTGATTACAGTCAAAGGTGACTCTACTAAATACTGACTTAAAGGAGGTGAATATTTATGCAGTCACTTATCTTATATATTTTTATTCAATTGACATTACTTTGTAGAAATCTGTTTTCACTTTGACATGAAAGAGGGTTTTTTCTAGATTTTTTTTGTCAAAAAAGCCAAATTGTATTGACCATGACTGATTTATAAAATTAATAAAGGAGAAAAATATACTTTTCATAGGTACTGTAATATCAGTTGTTATTTTTTTATTTATTTATTTATTTTTTACCAGTGTTGCATATAACTACTTTTCACATATTTGGCATTTCTTTGAATTGGCTTTGTGCGACCAAAAACAAGAAAACTAAAGGTCTCCTTAGTGAAATTTATGGAAATAAAAAATAATATTAGCAAAATAAAACCTTTTAAAATGTAAACTGGTGCAGATGGAAAAAAAGACTGTTGAAGTTGATTTCACAGCTGAATAGCTGCTGAATCTAATTTCTGAATGGTTCAGTCTTAAAGGATGAGAGTGACACACACCATCAGCCCTGAAACACAACTGTGGCCGTTAAACTCACAACCACACACACCTGTCAGTAACATCAAGAAACAAAGCAGTGGTGTGTTCATGTGTGTAGGAGGTGAGCTGTTCAGCAGTCGCACAAGTCTTTAACCCCACAGCTAAACTCTGTCAGCTGTTTGTGTGCTGGCGCTCCTTTAGCCCTTTATTTAGGTTTGTCTTAGGCCTGTCCTGCACTGAAAGGGTTCAAAAATCCTATCGGATGTTGAAAGTAGAGATGAAATTATGTTCGTTCAAACATTTCAGTAGGGGCTGGTAGAAAAAAGTCTGCATGATCATAAACGTTTGGCTGTTCGAGGTTGCACAGTCAGAACAAGAGCGACCACTAAAGTTTTAAAGGTAACTGTAGATAAATACATAATTATGTTCAAAATGTTTCACTTTGTCTACAGGCTAATGGCATACAAAAAATAAATCCAACCATTTTTAATTTTGAAACTTCACAAAGGACTGCTCAAAATCAGTGAGAAACATTTTATTCACCTTTTTACAAACATAACCATTTCATTTGTGGTTCATTTTGGCTTATTAATACATCAGGCTTAGCAAGGGCAGTGTTTTGAAAATGGTTTTGACTGTCTATTCATTTTAATTTTTGATTCATAATGTGTTGGTTTGAAAGGATAACTTGTTTGACAGCCTTCTAACAGAAAACCTTCAAGGTTCAGGGTCTGCCTGTTGGTGGGATCAGACTCTGGTGTGAGTTTGTTATGGGGATGAAACCAACTGAATGCATTTATATTGAAATAAAATGAAGGGATGAATGTTATTTTAACACTCAGTTATTCTTCTGCTAACACACGACTTCTGTTTTGGTGGGTACATTTAAAAAAAAAAAATCAAAGATTTAATAAAATCTGAGCGGATGAATCCACATTTCTGTGTGGACTCTATTTTGGTGATTCAGGGGTGATTTTTTTTCTTATTAATTAAAACCTTAGAAAAAAAACCTGGAATTTGTTTTTGAAAGACCACATTTTTAATCAATATTTTAATCATTTTACCACAAATTTTACTTTACAAAGTCTCCATATCATGCTTTATTGATAGTGTTTAATTCACATTTTTAATGCTGGTAGCGGTGCAGGGTTAGAAACCGTTCAAATGCTATGGCTTAAAAAACTTCTACTTTACATTAAAATGTAACACATAAACTACACTTTTCAACTCTTTTCTCATACAAAAAGTTGGTTGATCTGACTGATCTACTAGTATAAAGTCCTGAAATACTTCCCTGCCTACAACACGTTGGAATACTTGACAAAAGAAACCAGCGCTAAAGAAGACCTACATGTCAAAATGCATCCGGTGTGGCCTATTATGCCTAAATAAACGGTGAAAGGACATTTTGAGCGCTGACCTTTCCTGCTTCTAGTTTAACTATTGACGTTGTGCACCTATTTTTTCTGTTTAATGTTAGGAGGGTGCTCCTGTTTTTGCTTTTTCGTAGACTCCAAACACTGACCATCTCTGCTGTGTAGCATGGTGGTGGCAGCATCATGCTGTGGAAATGCTTCTCAGCAGCAGGCCGTGCAGGGCTTGTAAAGGTAGAGGAAAAAATTAAAGTAACAAAATATAGGAAAATCCTGGAGGACAATCTTTTTTAGTTAGCAGAAGAACCAGGAAGACAATGACCTGAAGCATACAGAGAAAGCTACACAGAAAAGACAACAAGGTGAATGTTCAGGAGTGGCTGAGTCAAAGTCCAGACCTCAGTCCAATAGAGAATTTTGGCCGGGCTTGAAGAGGGCTGTTCACACCTGATCCCAGTGCAACCTGACAGAGCTTTAGCAATTTTGCAAAGAAGAAGGGAGTAAAAATTGCAGCGTCCAGACCTGATTGAGACCTACTTGTGATTGCAGCCAAAGATACATCTAATTACTCAGTTATTTGACATTACATATTTTCATTAAATTGACATTACTTTGTAGAAATCTGATTTCACCTTAACATTAAAGAGTTTTTTTTTGGTCTTTTTTGTTCAAAAAAGCCAAATTATGTTGACCAGGATTGATTTATAAGATCAATAAAAGGGAAAAACATCCAAGGGGGTGAATACTTTTTATATG
The DNA here is from genome assembly GCF_018320785.1 of Cheilinus undulatus. NCBI lineage: Eukaryota > Metazoa > Chordata > Actinopteri > Labriformes > Labridae > Cheilinus > Cheilinus undulatus. The sequence continues at coordinate 41,169,126 of NC_054878.1, read as the reverse complement.
CTCTTTACAGTAAGTTGTGATATATATCACTTTGACGGCTGTTTCTCTCTTTCATGCACTTCTATAACAGGTTAGGGTTCACACGGAAACATCCTGTATGTAGCAGTCACTGAAATGTAGGGTGGTTGTACAGCACACACATCTAAGATGATATTTTAAGACACAAAAAATGAATGAAACTCATCATAACTTGGATTAAATGGTTGCTAAAATTCATATCTCTAAAGCTTACTTCCACAAAGAAAAAATGATTTAATAAAATAAAAAAATGCTGAGAAATGAATACAAGAGTTACTTCCTTTCTTCAGACTAAATTCTTCAAAGTAATTTAAAAACTTGAGATGCTCTTAAACTATGGCTGTCCTTGCTTCTGTGAGCACTCCTAAATGTCCAGTGTAATGCTTTTTTCAGAACCTTTTCTATCTAAAGCCATTAGCGTGAACACAGACGCACATACCTCAGCAGATCACGACTCAAGAGCGTATCTCTCTCTCTAATTCTTTCCTTCCTTTCTTTTCCTTGCACCTCCTTGTCCTCTGAGCATTCCCGTACCCTCTTTGTGTCTTCATAACTCAGTGCAGTTAACATTCAGAGACAACTTTAACCCTTAATGAGCCATAAGGAGCAAAAACAGCATGACAGTCTTCAAAAACTTGTGCCAACCTGTGGAAAAAAAAAGAGTGCTCTTTGACACAAGGCTGCAGCCATACTCACATGAAAAGACATGAAAAGAGTTTTATATGATTACTCGTGGAGGAGATGCATAACAGGTTGATTCAGGTGTGTACTGTTAATTACTGATGTGTTCTTTCTATTTTGAGAAATCACATTCAAATTTCAAAATAATTGAGCTAATGCTGCAGGGTTAGTTGACACAATCACAGTCTATTTGAGTTAAAATGTGTGACAGTATTAAGATGTAAGGACAACTATCAGCCCATGATAAGATAAAAACCAAGAGAATCAGGACAGCCTTTAATTATGATGAGTTATGTCTGTGGCTGCATAAATTTCATTTTCTTGAATTATTTCACTCATACAGAATATGGACAAAAGTTTCTGGCCACATCTGTTACTTCTTGAATTCAGGTGTTCCTGTTGCCACAGGTGTAGAGAATCCAGCACCTAGCCATGCAGTCTCTGTTTGCAAACATTGATGCAGGCAAGCTTTAAGATTCACTCTAAGCATGCAATTAGCTAATTGCACTCATGCTGCCATTTTTAAACTGCCCTAGCCTGGCTATGCTTTACTGCTCCCTCTGCAAGCTGCTTTTGCAACCCTCCTCCACCCCAGCTCCTCCTCTGTGACAAAGTGGGTGAGACCTTTCCTTTATGCGCCACATTGTCACTTATATCATTAAGTATCACATCACATTTCTCATATTTGTTAATTTAGCTATAATGTACTTTTGCTTTTGTAACGTTGCAGCACTTACTATCCTGGGTTTGTTTGTGTCAGCATTTAGTTACAGTTAACACCAAAGCACAAAGTAATTTAAAGCAAACACACAGTTTTGAGTTGATTAAATCACCTTTATTTAGTCTTAGTTTCATTAACTATGATTTTCATGTTTCTTGGTGTATACTCACATTTATTTGTTCCTTTGTTTAGTGTGCCATGAGGTCTGGCAGCTAAAGAGGGCCGGCCCAGCACTTCCTGCCTATATATAGAGTTGGCGATGTCATCAGAGACATCCCTGGGCCATACTAACTGTGGGGATTTTCCTTTTGATTGATGGTTTCTTTGGGAACTTGTAATGTTTCTTTTAGCAATTAGACTTATATCGTTTGTTTATTTAAAAACCATTTAGTTATGTAAATGAGTTAAGGTTAATTTCAGAGTTAGATTAATTTCTTTGTATGAAGAGAAATGTGGGTTTCCACCCCTTGGGAAGTAGTTCTCTATCAGCTGCAGCCACTCTCGTAATTGAGCAGCCTATAAAGCCATGAGAGTTTGCATTTGCAGAGGGAGAGACAGGGAGGCCGTGCTGCCTCTAACATGTGCCTTACTTTAATTTAGTTATGATTTAGTTTAATTTGACTTGATTTTCCTTCAATTTCTGTTGTTTTTTTTTTTTTGATAAGTTAACACGTGTTAATTTTAAACACTGTAAATAAAAAGCTCACTGCTGGGGAAGAGAAGTCTGCTGTCGCCTTCCTACCACCTTCCTTGACCCTTTGGCCAGACTACACTACATCCTCTATGCTTTATTTGACTTAATCAATGTTATTCTGTTGTCATCGCTTATCTGGGTTTACTGCTGCTTCTCTACCTGCCTCAAGGCTTTCCTTGTAGGCACAGGAAGAGCAGAGAGATTTGTGTGCTGTTCCTGCCTGACGCTTTCCACATAGACTTGTGGAAGGTCAGGGGGATCCCAGAACAGCCACATCGCCAAATATAAATAATAGCAATGACAGCAAATTAATAACTGCTAATAAGAGGAAATTTAAAAGACTGCATTCATGTTTTTTTTCTAGAACAAACGATCCTGACTGAAATGCAGTTAATTTGTTGCATTGCACAGAAAAGATGGATTAAATTCTAATGTATTTAGTTAGAAAACAAAGTCTGGATTAAGACTCAGCCAAAGTGTCACAATCAAAAATAAAATTTAAGACTTTTTATGGCCAAAAATTACAAAAGTCCTATTCAAGACTTTTCAAGGATCCCTGGGAATCTTACTAGAGTTTATTGCAATATTACTGTATTTTTATATCATGGATTTATTTTTAAACCAGGAACTGAGCATGTTAACGTAGATGATGCACCTCCATTTTTCTCACATTGATGCAAAGTGATGCCAAAGTTGGCACTGAAATATTGTGGTTTTGGATCCAGACCCTGTGTGGTAGAGCAACAGCACTTTTTCCACATTCTGCTCCAAACAGTACAGCGCTAACCTTGCAAAGCAGATGGATCCATGTTTCCGTGTTTCTTACTGGTGAATCCATCTTGCAAAGCACCCGTCTGAACTGTTTGGGCCCGGTTAGAAAGTGACAGGACCAATCAGTGATGAGGGGCAGTACTTTGTGGCGTGGCGGAGTCATGACGTATGCAAGCAGCAACAGTTATGGCAGAAGAGATTAGCGTGGATGCTGCTAAAGCTCCAGTTTTATCAGAACTTGACCATTTCTTCGTCAAAAGAAGAACAAAGAACAGCAGTGAGTTGTTTTCTTTTCAAAAATGACAAAAGTCGTGTACTGACATGTCTATAGTCTCCATGGTTCTCCTTATTCAACTCTCTACGGAGTTTATTCCTCGGTAGCGGCGCACGCACACCTCGGTAGCGGCTACGACGTCACGTGTTTTGTTGCTCTGATTGGCCCGTAAAGATGTGACACACAAAACATTCATCCAGTCACCCTCAGATTTTTTTTCAAAAGCTCTTCCCTTTCCCAAACGCTTTCTATCAGTGTTTTCCCAGATGGATGTGTGAAACACATCCATCTGGCCTGTCAGGTTAGTACAGCGCTGCAGTACAAATTAAACTCTGATCAAATGAAAACCAGCCTCGCTTTGCACTACACCCCTAACAATACACCACAAGTTAATAATCAATTCTTGTAACTCTCCACAAAGTTCTGAAAAATGTTTTTTAGTAAAATCGAGCTGCTTCTGTACAAAGAGATACTTTATAAAGCCTTTTCTACTTCGTCGCCAATGGCTGTTTTTTGACCTTGAAAGGCTTTTACACACTTTCCACCAGTGGCTTTTTAGACAAGAATTCAAACCAACAATAAAATAGGCTGAATGATACTTAGTGTGTGGTGCGTGCTAACTTGAATAATCAAATATTCTCATGAAATATTCTTTTCTCAGAAGATATGTCCTATTACTCTGGTTATTCTGTGCTATCTCTTTGTCAGACTTTAATATATTCCATTTTCCTTCACTCTAGCTGAGCTGAACATTTTTCTCTTTGCATTTTCTTAATTTCTGATAAGTTTAATGCATTTCATATTTAAAAAAAAACATAAAGATTTGACTTTGCCTGCTTTTATTTGCTACTGTCTCTCTTCAGTTATCAAACTAGGAGTCGACTTTACTGAAATTCCCCATGCAGGTCAATACAGTTCATCTTGTGTCAAATTGTTCTCAACCACTTACCACCTGGGTACATGTCTCCTCACTCGGGGGGTCCTCTGTCCTCCCGCTCTGCTCCCTCGCCGCCTCCTCTGGCCCCTGGGTGCTGCCGCTCCTGTTCGGGGGTGCTGACAGGCCCAGCTGTCTCCTCTTTTTTGCCCTTGGCTGTCGCTCATTAATTTCCACCAAAGGCCCCTAAGCGACAGCTCTGCTTCATAGTGACCATACTTGGAGAAGAGGTGCTCAGCGGACAAACAGACACACAGCACAAGTGGAGAAGCACAAACACTTCTACTGTACCGAGACTGTCAGACAAACAACATGGGAATAAGAAAACTTGAATGAATGCTGGTGTTTAAATGTATTATAGTAGAAGAAATTCTCCTAAATGTACATATCCCTGTAAGGAAGGCCTGGAGATCTGCTTATGAAATGAAGAAGCTGCATACACCAGCCAGCTATAACATAATTAACACCTATGAAATGTAATTCATCCTTTTGCATGAGTCAACAGTGCAACCGTTTAGAAAGCTTCTTACTTTTTTGTTTCGCTCATAAATGTTCATGGAGTGGGAACACCTTTCATTTAAACAAAAACTGAAGCAAATCTAGGGTATAAACTGCTTTAAGGATTAAAGATGCTGGGGATGAATCTGAGACCCACAGATGGGGATGATATAGTTACCAGTTTTAAAAAACTTGATAAATTTCACTTTGGTTATCATACTGTTCAAATTTAATAATCACTTATACCCAGGGTCCAAGACTAACACTTGCCACTCGCCAATTACGGGTAGACCACTCCCCACTCTGGCGAGTTATTTTTTTTCACAAGCGAAAAATTCATTTTTTTTTTAACTGCAGAACGATGCTGGTGTCGGCTGGTTTCCTGGCAGAGTAATGTGTATTTCAGGCCGAGACGATCTTTTCAGTGATGATGTCATTCACAGCGCACCGAGGTGGATAGCTGGTTGTTACTGTAGCCGTACCTCCTTGCTTGTAGAAGAAGAAGTAGTAAGAAAAAAGAAGAATAAGAAGAAGTAGGAAAAAAGTATCATGTGCTGATGCTGGCCAGGTATTGCGGAGCCTCCCGCAAAAAAAAAAAAAAAGAAAAGAAAAAACTGGGAAAAATCTTACCTTTTTGTGCAAACTTTGCCCACCGGGTTTCAAGAAGCATCTGGCAACAATGGGGAATGCCAGTATTCTAAGGGTAACAGCTTGCAGCAATATGAAAAAAACAAAAAACAAACAAACAAAAAAAAAAAACTATGAACTAGTTCATTTTTGGAACTGTGAACTTAGTTCAAAATTTTGAATAATGAACTATGAACTGAACTAGTTCATTTTAAAATTTGTGAACTGAACTTTGTAGTTCATGTAGAAAGTGAACTTTCCCAACACTGGGCTTGGTTTTGTTTACTGAGCTGAATGGGAAAAAAGCACACAGTGGAACTGGAAAGAAGGGTGAAAACCAGTAGTTCCAGTGGTGCAGACCCGCCCCCATCTCCTTGTCAACCAGTCACAACCCAGATGATTATTCAATCATTACTAAGTCTTTACTTAACTTAATTGTCCTTAGACAGCATGGGAATATGGGAATTTCTCACATAATTTCCTTATTATCTTTAGAAAACCAATTTTATAATGCTGGGAAGAATATAAAAAAGTTGAAACATTGAGAAAAAGAACTTAACTTACTCATTCTCACTGGAAAACCTAATAACTGTATTGTATGTACATCCTTACAGTTTAAAGATTTTAGACACATTTTATAAGGCACCCATTCGTGACCCACAGGAAAGAGTTTCACAACCCACTTTTGGGTCCCGAGATTTGATAGGATTGTCTTATGCCCTGTTCACATGGGATTAGTATTACTTGAGGACATCTGGTCATTTGTAATAATTGTGCAGGACGTCTGTATTTTTAATCCTGTGTGGATTAACATGTCTGTAGTTTGTGGAGTAAAAATTCCAGGTCAAATAACTGACCATATTTTAGAGATCCAGAGGTAATTTAACCTGACATGCCAGATGGATTTATTTCACACATCCATCTGGGAAACCTACAATACTAAATGTTTGGGAAAGGGCAGAGGATTTGAAAAAAAATCGGAGTGTGACTGGATGAACGTTCTGTCACATCTTTATGAGCCAATCAGAGCAACAAAACACTTGACATAGCCATGACCGAGGTGTGTATGCGCAGCTACCGAGGAATAATGCGAACCATGGCGACTACAGACATGTCAGTGCACGACTTTGTCGTTTTTGAAAAGAAAACAACTCACTGCTGTTGTTTGTTCTTCTTTTAACAAAGAAATGTCGTCAAGTTCTGATAAAACCAGCGCTTTAGGGAGCGCAGATGGTCGAGTGGTTTAAGGCGCTACCCATGTACTATGTCCCGGGTTTGAATCCACCCTGTGGCCCTTTGCCGCATGTCTCTCCCCACTCTCTTCCCTGTTTCCAAGTCTATCCACTGTCCTTCCTCTATCAAATAAAGGCATGAAAAGGCCCAAAAATAAAAATCTAAAAAAAAGAAAAAAAAACAGTGCTTTAGCAGGATCCACGCTAAGCTCTTCCACCAAAATTGCACCAGCCCCTTGTTGCTGCTTGCTGGTGTACTCTGGTATGACTCATGCAGGAAATGTCACCTGCAGAACTCGATGTGCACAACATTACATTTTTTGCATGAACTTTAGACATAAAAATTCACTTTGCATTTTCATTGCTGCATCCTCATGTTTTCCTTTATAAATGTCTTTAAATTTTAATCCATTACATTCTTGGCTCAGTGCGAATGCACTACACCAAACACTGATGCCAGGGGGTAGTTCACAAATTACCAGAGGTCCCCAGGTAATACCAATCCTGTGTGAATAGGGTTTTGCAATTTTATCCAAGTGTAACTGTCTTCCAACTAGAGGTCCTTTTCCCTCTCTAGTTGACATGTACATCACTGATTACACTTCTTTTAATTTCTAAAATATTGATCCTCTTTTGTCTGCAATGCTGCATGAAAGAGACGTGATGAAGACTTATTTACTGTTCAGCGAAGGCTTTAGTGTGAAGGCCTTCGATATCCTGGAAGGACGGTTTAATGTGAATATGACCCTGAATTTCTCAGTAAGACGGCCATTAAGGATTTGTGTTTTATATGGCTTGAAATAAAGAAATACATGCGCACAAAAAATGTTTCCTATGTTGTAAAAAACATAAAAGCAAAAATGGCACATTTAATATGTTTCATGGCTACTTGATTTAAGATCTATAGAAATATTCCTCATCTGTAAGCCTCAAACACTGTTAAATATGTCACTTAAAGGCATACCTGGGTAGAAACAGCAAATAGAAAGGTTAGAGTTTGCTGCTCTAAATACCACATAAAATGTGTTACATGCTCACAGATACAACCTTTCACAAAGTCTTAAGGTCAGTTTCAGAAAGCGAGAGTAATGAATCCTAACAATTCAGAGTTATAAAGCAGCTTGTGTGTTAGTGTGTGTCGGCGCTAATCACAGACCCTCAGCCGAGCCACGCGCCCCGCTCTGCCTCTCCTCTCTCAGCAATGTAAATTAGATCTGTTAATGAATGTTTTCTCTCATCACATACAAGTGCAAAGTAAGTATGCCATCTATGCCCACCTTGCCTCTCCGTTTACCGCCCCAGTGTGCCAAGCATTCAGACTAAATGAAAATATACACAGGCACAACCATGCCTGGCATCCCCTCTTAACAAGCTGCAGAAACACTGCGAGGCACGGCTGCTATGCTGCGGGGAATCTTGAGAATCTTCACGCTCGGACCGGCGAGCTCTTCTCCGGGCTTTCTCTCTTATCACACTGATCACAGGGTTAGAGAGCTGGGTTTCACTACCACAGCAATTTAAGGAAAATGTCAAAAAAAATCAGGACAAATATGAGACACATTCTCTCCTCTATCAGCTTCATGAGCGTTAAAAGACACTTTTGAAAATACCAAAGGTGGAGGATCATTCTAGTAATTGATTCAAATATGGCACAAAGACAGGTAATGTTGACTTTAGTGAAGAAGATAAACACCAGAGGAACTTTAGGGGATATACATTAAAACAAAAAAGAAAAAACTAATATTTCAAGGTGTACATAAGTCTGATAAATAAAACTGTTGCTTTGGTATAATCTTATCACACTCCTTTCTGGAGTATATTTAGTAAATTAATCCACCATTTTGCTGAACCATAGAGTCTTTCCTGTGTAAAAAGGATTTTTTTGTAGATAGCCTTTTTAATACAGTTTTTTAAATGTACCTTTTTGGCCAAGATAAAACACATTAACCTTTTTAACTTTGAAAAAAACATAAGAAAGCAGTTTTTGATTTATGAACAGTGCAGTATTTAAAGACAGAATAGGTACAATAATAAAGGTATACAAAAAAGAGAACCTGAACTATGATTGTTGGAGTTACAGTTGCAATCATAATTTTTTAACTCCCTTTGCAAATCAGATTTATTGTGAAAATCTCCAAACTTTCAGCTGTTTGCATGAACAAATCAACCAAAAGCACTCAGAGAGCGCAGACCTCCGCCATTAGCCCTATCTCCCAATAGTGAAGAATCCTTTAAAAAATTCCTGAATCCATCCCCATGTGCCCCCCACCACAGCACTGGCCAATTACTCCCTCCCCGGTGGGGTGGAAACACGGTGAGGCAAAGCACTGGCCTCACTATGGGTGCCAACAGATGCACCCATGGTCTCACTGGACGACTGGAAGTCATGGCAGAGGGTGAATATTCCTCTATTCCTCCCAGCATTGTGAGTGTTCTCACTACAATTTGCTGTCTTTCTCTCTGTTACGCTCCGACTCATCTCCTAAACCAGGTGTGTGTCTTTCAAACTCTATAAGCTCCAAAACTTTGAGTAGAAACATACCCAAAAACTGCTGCTGGGATTGAAGGTACTCATGTCCACCATCTCCTGGTGTAAAGTGGTAACAGCGCAGACCTCTGCCATTATCCCTATCTCCTATTAGTACAGAATCCTTTAAAAAATTCCTAGATCCAGACAGTGATCTGAATCACTCCCAAAATCTAATCAGTTCTTCCTTATGCCATTTCTGACATTTTCTGAAAATTTCATCAAAATCGGTACACAACTTTTTGAATTATGTTGCTAACAATCTAACAAACAAAGCCACCCGATCACGTAACCTCTTTGATGGAGGTAATAACCCAACACAACTAATGCTTCCAGTGTTTTCCTCAAATCCAACTAATAATGCAACTTATAATTACTCCTCCAGTCTAAAATTAATCAGCCCCTGCATAGAATCTCTCACTACAGCTCAAATATGCAAAAGCAATGTTACTTTAAGCAAACCTGATGCTAATCAAGGGCTTCATTCCCAGTCACACTGACTGTTCTATATTAAAGGTTTAATATTCACACACAACTGCTGTATGTTTCCGATAAGTGACGTCTTTAGTTCATTGGTAGCTACTGAATAAAGTGTTTTTGCTAAAGCATCGAAAAGTGATCAGCCTAAAAGCTAGCCAATGCATTTTCTTCAAACTCTTGGTGAAACTGAGAAAAAGCACAGCCAAATCTTTTCCTACATTAACTGAGGTGTACAGTAGGGGTGGGACAAAATATAGATACACCAAAATACCGCAATATTTCGTGGTGCGATACTGTATCGATATTTCAAAAAGCAATATTGATATTTTATTAATTAACAATTTACTTTGCTGGTGTGGCAGTTTGTGGTGTAATTTCAACCCCTGACTGCTAGTTTGTGGCAGGCATATGAATCCGCCCTCTTCTCCTCTCTTTAGACAACATGATCACGTGAGCCTTCAGGCCGGAGTGAGCCGGTTGCTCGTGCCTACCCAGCAGCATTCATAGCAAATACGTGGACTAATTTTGGCTTCCAAAACATTAAAGACAGTACAAACTTAGACAGGATTCAAGTCATGTGCAAGATATGCCACGCCAGAGTGAAATACTCAGACAACACAATGAATCTGTGAGCTAGACTTCATAGCGATAGCATTACAGCTAACAGCTACTGTGAAAACAGGCAAGGTGAAGCTACCGCTGGTCTCTACTTGTGCAAACATAATCACAGTTAATAATTTGTTTTATTTGAAAGTTGTACAGTTGATTTACTGAAATCTTATCTTGATGGTAGTAAAGCTGCATATAAATTCATGGCTGTCTGATTGTATGCATTGTTGGTGTATGATTTAAAGGACTTTTAGAAATAGATTAATATCCGTGAGGAAATACTTAAGCAGAATTCCTGCCTCTTCTCTTTACAAAGTTGTGCTGTAATGTCGTGTGGAGGATTGAGTGTTTTTTATTTACATGCAGAAACTAGCTGTGAATTCCTCCCCTCGCTACAAGGCCAAAAATGCCTGCATTTGTCTGATTTGTATAATTTTTCTTGCTTTGTTTTTATTGATTATAACATCATCTGCATGTACCTACAGGAAGGATTATTAGGTTTGAAGAAAATGTAGAACAGAAGTCGTGATGATGATGAAGAAATAAATATTCCCCCAAAACAAAATTCTGATCCACACGATGATGGTAGTAATGTTGTGTTTTAACACAATTCCTGTCAAACAACCCAGCTTATTTCCACTTTTGATAAATTGAATTTTAGAGATGTTCATAAAGAGTTTTCAGCCTGCAAGTGTGAAGCAACACATGCAGTTAAACCACACATACAGCATAACTGTCTCTGAAACACGAGGTGATGCATTACAGTCGTTGTTTCTCATTAGTTGTCAGTTTAAGGCTTGCTATAGCATGCGCTCTTCATATTACTGACATGATAACAGCTTATCATTGACTTAACAGCAGCTGGTGTAAACTATAAGTAACTGACTGTGGACGAGCCAGAAGACCGGGCCCAGAAACCTTAGCGGCAGTGTTAAAACTGTGCCACATTCGTCGGATTGTGTCCTGCATGACACGGATTCCTGAGACAAATCCTCTGCTGGCATCTCCATAAAAAGTGAACAGCGCGGTCGGTAAACGAGGAATTCTGGTCCTGTAGCGAGAGGAGGAATTCACAGCTTGTCACAGCTCATTTCTGCATGAGAATATGAGACACTGACTCCACTTCACTTGGTGGTTCCAGATCATTTCGATTGTGTGAAGAAGAGGAGAAATTCTGCAGAAATATTCCCCTCATATATCAATTCATGTCAAGATTTTTCCACACATACCGATACCAAGCATGCATGAAATCTGACAGACAATGGTATTCTTTTGTCCTTTCTGTAGCCAAGTCTACATCTTAATTTATCTGATCATTTATGGCTTTCAAGTCTTTATATCCTGCTACATTTTCTGACTTTAATACTTCATATTCATGGGGTATTTAGCCAACATCATCTCAGAATAGAAGAAGGCAAGATTAGAAGACTTTCAGAGCTAGACTTCATATATTTTTACACTTATAAGCAATATTTATCACCTGGAAAGGGTGCAAATTACAAATTAAATATTCAGGCTTTACCTGATATATCGCCCAAGCTTATTTTTATCAGTCCTTTGATGGGCCGAGTTATTTCAAGCAAGCAATAAAAATAGTGAATATTTATTCCAGTCAAACTTGGAGACAAGGATTTGAAGTGAGTCATGCAGTTTAAATACAGTCTATTTTCAGTGGTTCCCAAAGTGGAGGTCGGGACGCCTTGGGGGTATGGGGGGTTGTCAGAAGTCTTCAAAATACAACCCCAATTCAAAAATGTTGGAGCACTGTGTAAAACGTAAATAAAACCAGAATGCAATGTTTTTCAAATCTTATAACCACAAATTTTCACAGTGGATCATAAACAACATATCAGATGATGAAACTGAGACATTTTACCAGAGAGAATTTCAACATTTTTTTTTTTTTTGGGGGGGGGGATAAATATGCCTCAAGTTGCAAAACAGTCAAAAAAAAAAGAGCAAAAAGTGGCTAAAATGGGCATAATGTGTCATAAAAAAAAGAAGTTGCAAAACAGTGTCAAATTTGGTGAAAAGTGGCAAAAAGAAGTAGCTCAAGTTGGCAGAATTGTGTTGAAAAGGGTGCTAAAAATTGCACAAACAATTCCAAACATCAGGACCTTGTAAGTTTGATGCACTTTTTAAGTCCAAAAATTGGTAGCTAGCATGCTAGCAACAAGGCTTCTGATGGAGTCCAACGCACATGCATTGATGTCATCAATGAATCACAAATGGGGAGGGCCCTTTCCCTGGGTTTTACATAATAGCAGACAACATATAAAACAACTTTGCACTAAAGTGAACAAAAATAAAATCATTTACACATAAACACCTTAATTACAAACACCTCATGCCATTCCTAACCCTTCCTTCCCATGGGGGGACCACTTGACTCTGAACTGAGCCCTGCAGGGTCTTCAGAGCCCCGTCTATAATTACCAACAGCTCCGTTCGTTTATGTAACCCCACCTCTAGCTCATCGGGACCAACAGCTTATAAATAATCTCCTCAGCCACTTAATCCCTTTAACTAAACACGGAGATACGATCCGTCTCATGCTGTGCCTGCAAACTACCTGCAAAGCTAAAGAACATTAATCACATATAGCAACAGCTCATTCTTAAACTTCGGCTTGTTTGTCGCCGTTTTCTTGTGGAAATATTACAGCTGGGCGTTTTAAGCATGTGCTACTTATTCTAACAACTTTATAGATTCGCAATATCTTAACGGAGTATAAGGGACGACATATGCCAAGCATGCAACACAAGTCATACCATCGCTTTTCAACCAGCTGTTTTGACCTCTGTGCCCGCAGTAAATACAAGACGTGCTGGCTTTAGGTGCTGACGGGTGCTGGTGTGAAAATTGTCCTGGAAAAAGAATCAAATGTGCCAGGAGAGGAAAAAAAATAGCATGCACACATACATAGAAGAGTCATATATCGGCAGAAGGGGGTCATAACTTTTAATATGATCCTGCAGCTTTGCCAAGGTGATCGGGTTACAAGTCACTATGCTGAAAAGACCTTTTACGTCAGTGTGTTTGTGAGAAAGGTCCTGTGACCGGCAACAAGACTCTTCTGCCAGCCGCCTGGCCGCCATCTTGAAGTGTTTGGTGATGAGGTCAGTTGCTCTATACGTGTGAGGGAGAGAGCTAGAGACACCTGCCTCCAGTGTGACAGCTCTATGAGCGTCCTCATGAATCACAAGTCATGTGTCTGCCCTCATCTCATACGCCCAAGTTAGAAACGGCCCTGAAATCTGGCCTTATGTGCGAGCGTGTGCAGAGGGAGGAAAGAAAGTGAGAGAGAATAGTATGCACCAAGTTAGACGCAGGGCGGAACCTTAGTAGGGCAGCAGAGGAGCACAGGAGGAAGGATAGGGCGGTATGAGTGTTTGTTTGTCTGTGTTTGTGTACGAGAGGTGTAGTGCGAGGTCATGTGAAGGTTTACAGGGAAAGTGGAAGTCGGCCATTGGTGAACATATGAGATAAAAACAAAACTTGGGTCATCACCTACATTTATTTCCCATCTTTCCCCAGCATCCAGTTTAGCTTTAGTGCACTTGAGGCCTATTAATGCTTCCGCTCTCTATTAAAGACTAGTACAAAAAGGCAGAGTAATGCCATTATCTATTGAAAACGCATCAGTCTCTCATTGGGGACATTTCTCTATGAATGGAGCTCAAATGAAAACTGTTTTGTGCATTTTTCCTCAGAACATTGAGGTCAGGTTCAATCAAGAGAGCATGATGAAGCTCTGGGTGCCAAAAGTGCAGATTCCTCGATTTTGATTAAAAACACTACAGTGTGAAAAGGTATTTTCCTCTTTTTGTTTTTTTTTTTTTTTTTTTGCACATTTGTCACACCTAAACATGTTATATCATGCATTAACCATATGCATTTTTTGGAAAGCCAAGTCCAATTTGACAAATCACATCCAGGCCTGATTACAGTCAGACCTGTTGACTCAATAGTCCCTTAAATAGAACCTCTCTGACAAAACAGGCAGGCTTAAAGAGCTCATAAAGCAACACATCATGGCACCATCTAAAGAGGTTCAAGTACAGATGAGAAACAAAGGAATACAAAGCTATTTTTAAGGCTTTGAGACTAGCAAACCATGATGAGAGCCATTGTTCACAAGTGGGAAAACTTGGAGCAGTGGTGAACCTTCCCAGGAGTACCAAAATTACTACAATAGTGCACCTATGCATCCAGTAGGTCACAAAAGATCCCAGAACATCTAAAGACCTGCAGGCCTCACTTGACTCAACTAAAGTTAGAGTTCCATCCATCCATCCGCTTATCCTGTTGGGGGTTGAGGGGGGCTGGAGCCTATCCCAGCTGTCATTGGGTGAGAGGCCGGTTACACCCTGGACTGGTCACCAGTCAATCACAGGGCTGACATATAGAGACAGACAACCAGGCACACTCACACCTATGGGCAATTTAGAGTTACCAATTAACCTAAAAAGCAGGTTTTTGGTGGTGGGAGGAAGCCATGGACTGATCGCCTCCATTCCACGCTGCATTGCTGCAGTAGTTTATGCTTAAAGGAGCCCTGACCAAGTATTGAGTGCTGTATATGGTTATACTTTTATGTAGTCCAACATTTCTGTGTTACAAAAAAGAAAAGTAATATTCTAATTTTCTGAAATACTGAATTTTGGTTTTCATTAGCTGTAAGCCATAATCTCAAAATTAAAAGAAATAAACATCTGAAATTTATCAGTCCGTGTAGAATGAATCTATGTGACATATGAGCAGCATGGAGGCATAAAGATAACAGAGGATAATTTAGCCAGTTTGTAAACACCGCCATAGTTTGTCTGTTCCTCAGAGAGAATATTAGAACAGATTTTACACATATTCTACTGAAAATATATGCGATTGCCGCCACTGTCCTAAAGGCTGAAATGTACTGTATGCCTTTGCTTGGAAATGTTTGCTTGTAGACTTCTCTTTTATAGACTTATAGTCTGTTTTCAAATTATTTGGTTACCCAGATGAGCCTGCAAGCTACAGTAAAGCCTAATTCTCAAGTTTAGTGGGGAAATCTGAGATGAACAGTCCCAAAACTCCTGCGGCTTGAGTCTGATCTTATCTGCAAAAGCAAAATTACAGTTTATCTCTAACCTTTTAGAGGTGGAAGTGAGAAAATGTGTTATTTTGTGTGTGTGTGTGTGTGTGTGATTTGGCCAGACTGTTCTTTTGAATTACAGAGTTTCTTTTGCCATGTTTTTCTTTTTGTGTCAAAAAGATGGATGGGATGTAATTAACCAACGGATATGAACGGTACAAGGACAGATTTTACATGTACAGCGATGCCATGGAAAAAGGGGGATGCTGTAGACATTGAAACCTTTTTAAATGCTGGGATTGACTGAATAAAATAAGATCAAGCCAAATCTATGAGTGTTTACTTTTATGCTGCTGACTGTCCTAGAAATGAACTCTGTATTGGCCATTTTGTTGCAGACTTTACTTACACTTATTTTTTTGCCTATTTCCATTGGACATTAGGGAGATAAAACATTGAAAATTGATAAATGAATTTAGAAGGGGAAAGAACCTTTCTATGTGTGTCTGATGCTTTATTCTACACTTTAAAAAATGACTCATTGATCATGGGGGTACTCATTTTAGTCAGGAGTGTCCAAACGTTTTCCACCGAGGGCCACATACAGAAATATATATGGACCATGTTTGGGCCACTTTAATATCCACAAGTTGAGGTACATGAAAGTTTGTAAAACCAATGCAATGTAGGTTAAGATATGCTTAGTGACTGATAATGCCTAAATGGCTTGTGCAGTCAGGAAACCCATGATTTGTGGCTATAACTATGTCTTTATAAGCATTTATTAATTAGCAGGAACAGCACATGTTCTTCCACATCCTGTGCAAAAAAAGCAAAACAAAAATGACAACAACAACAACAAAGGAAAACAGCTATCAATGACAACTGAATGACATTGATTAAGTCAGATATAGCATAGAGGAGGAGCTGGGGTGGGGGAGGGTTGCAAAAAAGCTTGCAGAGAGAGCAGCAGAGCATGGCTAGGCAAGAGCAGTTTAAAGGGGACATATTTTACCCTTTTAAGACAAGTTTATATTGTTCTCAGAGGTCCCCAAAACATGCACGTGAAGTTTGTTGCTGAAAAAACATTCCAGTATTGGATTTTTGTTTGTCTAAAAACCCCTCTGTTTCAGCCCTGCTCAGAGCTGTGTCTGTGGCTTTAAATGTTTCTGAGCTGTCTGACTCCGCCCCTCTCAGGAAATGGATGTGGCTTAATGGATGTGGCTCTCCTCAGCTGGCAGCTGAGAGGAGGATCAGGAAAGGAGGGCGAAACTTTCTTCCAAGCAGGGAGGTCCAACCAAACCTGGAGGCGGTGCTAACTCCCCACATGACATCATGAGGGGAAAATCTGAAACGGCTCATTTCAGCACACATTTTCTGAAAGGTGGAGAAAGAGAGTGGGTGGAATGGATTTCTCTGGTACTTGAGGGGATTGTAGACAGGCCAGAGGCATATATCTTTGTTAGAAAAGCCTGAAAAAATTATTTTTGCATAAAATGTCACCTTTAGATAAGGCAGCATGAGTAGCCAATAGCGTGCTTAGCACAAATCAGCTGGCCATCAGCTGATGAGGGCTTGCATTAGATCAGCTGATCTGGGCAGAGCTTGACTCCATGGCCTGCCTAGACTAACCATAAATGCTCGATTAAATGGTGGACAAGGCAAACAGACCACTGGCTCAGCCCTGGAATATTGTTGGTGCTGCTGAAACTCATCAGGGAGTTAGAAAACAAGAAATTATTATTTTGATTGCCAATATTTTTACCATGTACAGTGTTGTCTCAGTTTTGTTTTGTTTTTTTTTTTTTTACAAAAAACACAACAATACATCCACATTGTCGAATGTTTTGCTTACAGAATTAGCACCATCTTGTGCTGAAACTATGAAGTACAATACAGTCAAGCAGAAGCTCCATGTTCAAATGTGGGCCATATCTCATTTGATTTATAGAATTTGCTGCGGGCCACACTGTTTTTCTTAGCAAACATAGGGTGACAATATTTTGAATTCTTCAAAAAGGGACATTTTAACATGATCGCAAACATGTATAAGCTCATGGTACAATGTAGGTTTTTTTTGTTTGCACCATAGAAAGTTCCTCAGCAGATGAAAAAGCATCCAAGATCAACAATAATAAAAAAAGTAAAACTAGAAAAGCACTCAGAGAGCACAGACCTCCGCCATTAGCCCTATCTCCCAATAGTAAATAATCATTTAAAAAATTCCTGGATCCATACGGTGATCTGGATCACTCCCAAAATCTACAGAGTTCTTCCTTATGCCATTTCTGACATTTCCTGAAAATTTCATCAAAATCCGTCTGTAACTTTTTGAGTTATGTTGCCTACAAAAAACTAACTAACTAACAAACTAACAAACCCTGCCGATGACATAACCTCCTTGGCGGAGCTATTTAGCACCAGTAAACAATAAAAAAGGGTTGTGATCGAGGAGAGGGGAACCTGGACTGAATGCCTACTTTCATTTAGAAAGATAAGTGTAAAAAACAATAACGTTGGGATAACTTACACGAGATAAACTCTGAGTTGAGTCTACTTAATTAATAGAGTCAGTCCAACAATAAAAGCCTTATAAGCTTGAGTCTATAACTACTGGAGTTTGAAGTATTTAAAAAAGATGCATGCAAAAAATTACCTCAATTTTTTGAGTAGAGTGTCCATGTTTCCTGAATGTGCTCATCTGTGTTACATTCATGTACATCTGACAGAAAAGACAATCCAAAGTGTACAAACAGGCTAATTAGGATGCTCTTTTTAGATTTTTGATTGCAGCATATATCATTTTAATTACACATCCTACTCCGTGTCTCCTCAGCTCGCCCATCTTTTCTCTGCTTTCATTCCTCTCCGTCTAATCTGTCGTTGATTAGCTGAAAGGGTCTCTCGGATAAAGGCAGCGGGGGCAGCAGCTACATTCTTGTTACCAGGTGTCAGGCTCCGGGGGCCTCGGCAGCAGAAGGATCGTGCTCAACACTTGTTCAGGAAACATATTCCATCACCCGGGAGCTCGGCCGTGGCAGCCATGTTAAGAAGTCATCCGCACAATTCAAAAGTGGTAATTATGCAAGGCAAAAGCAAAGCATTTGATGAGCATTTCTTGCATTTCAGTCTGCGGCTGTTATACCGAAACGTTTTTGTTTTTATTCTCGCCTCTCGGCATCGCCTCGTCACCTTAATTAGAACTGTCTTGTTAGCTATATCCCTCGCTCCTTAATTAACGAGAATCATCTTCACCCTCTTCTCATTGTCCAGCTTTGAAGAAAAGGAGCGTTGCCTTTCTTGTCATTTACTCCATCTTTCTTTTTGATATTTTTTTCTCCCTCTGTTGAAGGTTTTCTTTGAATCGGTGGATAAAGAGGAAAAGGAAAAGAGGGAGAGGCTGGGTGATGAAAAGACCCGCGTTCAACCAAGGACCCAGGAGCCACCTGATAAATTGGCTTGTTAAGAGGAGAAAGATCACTATGTGACATATTCCTCCCATTCATTCCCAGCAACACAGGTGCAAAAAAGACAAGAGACAAATGGGAATCAATCAAATCGCGCTATGGCTGGTGCTTGTATTGGTCTGCAAACAGTGACGGCCACTCAGCTGGGGGGTTGATCAATTAAATATTTAGTTGTAAAGACTCAATTTAAGTGATTGGTGCATGTCATAGGTGTGAACACAAAGGCAGTGATAGAAATCGAATGTTTTACCAGGCAAAGAGGGTACAACACACGTCTAACTCAAGGCCAATGTCTTGTTCTGTTTGAATGAAAGAGTGGGGACAATGAGACGCTGTGAATAAAGGGTGCATGTGCGCACAACCCATTATCCAGACACCGTTAACGTCGTATAGGAGGATAACACACAACCACGAATACTCAAAGACAGTGAGAGCATGTTTGATATCTGAAGAGGAGAGAAACAAAGACATAAGGAGGTAAAGGGCTGAGGAAAACATGAGGGATGAAGGATTGATGGATGCTCCAGGAAGAGAAGGAAGAGAGAGAGGGAGCAAGGTATATAAAGAGTTGGACAGCGCTTCCTTTCTGCCAGTCTCCAAGCAACTCACAATAGAAGGTCAGAGAAGAAGGAGAGGAGAGAGACGACAATAAGGAAATACAGAATACTCCTTTATTCAGCCACAGACACACAGATAGGCAGGCAGACACAAAGGCATGCACAGCAAACATACTGTATGTGTGTGGACTGGCTGAGCAGATACGACATCAAATACAAAGTTGAATATAATCTGAGGGTAAACATTGCATTTTGGGTATTTGTTGGGTTTTCTCTTGTCCATGAACACTGACAATCTCATTATGATCCAAGAATAAGGGCTTTATAATGAACCTAAAACAGCGGTCACCAATCTTTTACCTATAAAGATCCCCAATGATAGGAATGGCTAGGTCTAAAATGCATTTATGAAAATTTAACTAATATTTAGTTTCCAATTGATATCATTTCATTTTACCCATAT
Organism: Cheilinus undulatus; assembly: GCF_018320785.1. NCBI lineage: Eukaryota > Metazoa > Chordata > Actinopteri > Labriformes > Labridae > Cheilinus > Cheilinus undulatus. Next base: position 41,149,496 of record NC_054878.1, on the reverse strand, counting down.
TTAACAAGTAAATACAGTCTTCACAAAGTGATACACATGTTGCCAAATTGTTGATACCCTTCCATTAAAGAAACTGGCCTGTACTAAAATGATGGTACCCCTATAAAAGATGTAAAATAATGTGACCATAGGGACATGTTAAATTAAGGTGTGTCCTCTAATTAGCATCACGAGTGTCTTCAAACTTGTAATCAGTCAGTCTGCCTATTTAAAGGGTGAAAAGTAGTCACTGTTATGTTTGGTATAATGGTGTGTACCACACTGAACAACGTCAGAAAGCTAAGGAGACAGTTGTCCCAGTAGATTAGAAAGAAAACTATAGACAAGCATGTTAGAGGTAAAGGCTATAATCTCCAAGCAGCTTGTTGTTCCTGTGACTGCAGTTAACCATATTATTCAGAAGTATAAGGTCCACAGGACTGTAGCCAACCTCCCTGGACATGGCGGCAAGAGGAGACATCAGTGTCAGATCACACCATCCATCACTGTTTGAGCCAAAGTGGACTTAATGGAAGACGACTGAGGAAGACTCCACTGTTGAAAGCAAATCGTAGAAAAGCCAGACTGGAATTTGCCAAAATGCATACTGACAAGATACAAAGCTTCTGGGGGATTGTACTTTTGACAGATGAGTCATATCGCCTCTACGTTCACAGATGCAAAAAATTAAATATCCAAAGAAGAGAGCACTGTAGCTACTGTCAAACATGGAGGAGGCTTGATTATGTTTTGCTTTGCTGCATCTGGTGCAGGGGGTCTGGAATCTGTGCAGGGTACTATGAAATCTCAAGACTATCAAGGCATTCTGGAGCCAAACTTGCTGTCCAGTGTCAGAAAGCTTGGTCTCAGTCTCAAGTCATGGGTCCTCCAACAAGATAATGAACCAAAACACGGAGCTAAAAGCTGCCAAGAATGGCTAAGACCAAAACACTGAACTATTCTAAAGTGGCCTTCCATGAGCTCTGATCTAAATCCTATTGAACATCTGTGGAAGGAGTTGAAAAATGAAGTCTGGAGAAGGCCCCTTCTCATGAGCAGTTTGCTCATGAGAAGTGGGCCAAAATACCTTGGACAGGTGCAGAAGTCTCATTGAGGGTTACAGAAATCGCTCGATTGCAGTGATCAAGGCCTCACAGCTGACACAGCAAAAAAGCCAAGCCATAAGGTCAAAGGAACTACCTGCAGAGTTGCTGCAAGGCACAGATCTGGGGAAGGCTATAAAAACATTTCTGCTGCACTGAAGGTTCCCAAGAACACTGAAGTCTCCATAATTCTCAAATGGAAGACAACCAAGACTCCAAGAGCTGGTCGCGGAGAGAGATTGTGGAAGAAGGGCCTTAGTAAGAGAGGTGACAAAGAACCTGATGGTCACTCTGACTGAGCTCCAGAGATCCTGTGTGGTGATGGGACAAAGTTCACTGCAACTCTCCACTGATCTGAGCTTATAGAAGGATGGCTAGATGGAAGCCTCTCCTAGATACTAAACACATGAAAGCTTGGAGTTTGCAAAAAACTCCAAATAAAAGCCAAGCAGTCAACCAAAGCCAGCTTGAACAGGAATTTTCTTACCTGAAAACTTCTTAAAAGTTACAGTAGTGCCCGTAAGCAGAAGAATGAATGTTTTAAGCTCCACTTTTCTCTATCTTAGTAGCAAGTAGGTGGTTTTTAGTTAGTTTAGTTTACGTGAGGTACTGACACAAGTACTTTTGCAAAAGAAACTGAATACTGAGTTTTGCATAAATTAAAGAATGAAAGTCACTGTGTTTATAGAACTCAAGCAATACTTTTGGCTTTTCACTGAGATGGGAAGTATAGCATTTACTTCACATTACGATATTCTTAATGCTCAAGGACTTGTGACCAACAGTCAAAGTAGTCAGAAAAGTTTGAAGCGTTGGTATCAAATCAGAGGTGTGCTGTAAATTCTTTGCAAATTTGATTTTCTTTCTCAGCTCAATTTTCCATTTAGTCCAAATGTTGAATTCTTCAACTTTTTTGCCACAATTGTCCACACTGAATACACCAGAAAGTCCTCCATTGTGAGCCAGCAGGTGGTATTCAGATGTGTCTTCACTACTGCTCAAAGAAGAGACTTATTCCTCCAAAGAGTCTGGCAACAAGTGCCCTTTCCTCTCCTCAGAAACTCGAAGAAAACAGGGCATTGTTGGCTCAAGGACAAAATAAAAAAGAAAATCATACTTGTCCCCTTTGCTGAGTGAGTTGTGTAAAGCTGGTCCTTTCTTTGAGATATGGGCTTTAGAAAAAGTTGTCTTTTTTATTATCTTCCTATCACAAGTGTCCATTAGCAGGGCAGACTTTGAGATATTTCCGATGCATTAAGTGGCATTAAGAAATGGAAACAATTTGTTCAAGGTTCAAAGGACAAAGCTGCCCGAAAAGGTTCGTGTGCCATTCAAGTGAAAGCCCAGCAAACAATGAGAGCTTTCCTGCCCTTGGACCGGCCATCGCTTAAGTGAAGTTTCTTTCATTTTTCATTCTTGCATTCATATGATCATAACCTTAAGTAGTTAAGCGTCACTTCTTTGGTTGTTTGAAGCTTTTGTGTCTTATCATCTTCAAAAAAAAGTTTGAAAAAATGTTCAGAGGGCTTGGCCTGGTCAACACACCTGCTAGGTGATGAACACTTAAACGGATCCCGTCCAAGAGAAGAGGAGCTATGAGTGATTTCATGTGCAACTTTACATCCAAATTAAAGATGTGGAAAGTTATCAGTGAGTGTTTATCTTTTCAAGAGAAGGAAGAGATTATACTAAAACTGTGCCGTGCATTGTGGGGCTCACTAATCTCAACTGCATGTAGGTTTTTTGGAGATGGGATAGGAACACCAGGGTGACTCATGACTTCACTCTGTGTACTTAATTTTTTCCTGTTTTTAAGGAAATTTCACCATGAAAACTTGTAAAGGAATCATAGCTTTGCATTCACAGCCCAAGAACTGGAAACTGGAAACTTTACCCTGGAAGGACAAGTCAGATTAGTTTCCTCACTGTTGATGGTAAGACTTCACCCTTTCTTTTTAATGCTGACTAATCAGTGAGGGAGGAGGGACCCTGACCAGAGTTTTTGTGCTCAAAAGATTAACTGTTTTTAACTAAGAGCTCTGCATGCGACAAAAAGCAATGCACAAACCTCCAATTTCCACATAATCCATTTGCAGCGTAGTCTACTTGCCCTTTCTAGCCGGTCTGCAGTTCCACTGGGCACATCCCAGACAGGGTCCTACACAAATCAGAATCTCCCTTAGGTTTGATAAAGTATCTATCTTTAGCTGTGTTTCTATTATAGTTATTCACAAAAATATTATATTTCTTAAGTCTTGACTGAGTACAATTGCGCTTTGAATGTGTTTCCATTGAAGGGAGTTTTGGGCATGATCCTCACAATTCTTGTACAATCTCATCTCACAAGACTCTGCTGCAAGGAAGCTGGATGCTGAAAACCTGTTGTGTGTTGGTATGGTTATGATTACATTTACAACGGTTGCCTTGATAATTTTGAACAAAAGACAAAGGCAACAGATGAGAGCTCAGAGGCAAAGTCTGTCTCTATGACAAAAGTCACGTGTAAGGGTATAAGTATGATGTTAAGAAAAGTCTCGGAGGCGCACCAGTAGTCGAGTGGTTAAGGCGCGCACCATGTACGCGGGCAGCCCAGGGTCGATTCTGCCTGTGGCACCATTTCCGGCATATCTCTCCCCACTCTCTTTCCTGTTTCTAAGTCTATCCATTGTCCTCCTCTATCTAATAAAGGCACAAAAAGGCCCAAAATTTCATCATAAACTAGAATGGCCGTCTGAGGTGGCAGACCCACGCCTAAGCAGTGCCACCGAGGAACCCACGCTCTCATTGATACTATGGTGTTCAAAATTCGAAGTCCGAGAAAAACCGAACGGGTGCGTGGATCATCACCAAAATCTAATCGATTCTTCCCTGTCACTATCCCAATATTCCCTGAAAGTTTGGTGAAGATCCAACTTTCCGTTCTCGAGTTATCTTGTACACATACGAACAAACAAAGATACGGGACCCTTTACATAACCCCCTGCTGATTACATCGGCGTGGGTAATAAAAAAAGAAAAGTCTGGGTCTTCTCTTCTATTCACACATCATGCACCAGCCACATTCACGCGCCATGTTGTCTTGGAGTGAACTGGTCATGTGACACTGTACATTATGGCCTATGACATGTAAATGTGGAAAAAGTATTTCATTGCCCTTTTACGATATATTTCTAGATCAAAACGTCTGAAAAACTCTTCATGAGAGCGTAAAAAACCTTTTGGCAATATTTTAGAGGTTTTCGTAGTTCAGGTGTTTCCATTACCAGTTTTTAATTTTGCTGTTTAGATTTTGCACATTTCTAAGGGTAATGGAAACGCAGCCTCTATCTTCAGACTTTATTTAAAATTTTAGATTTTGAGACTTTTTGAGAACTTTTTAAGTCCTGAACTTAGAGACCTCTTGGCCAGATCACCCAGGTAAGAGAGATCTTGATCTCAATGGGTTTTATCTGGTTAAATAAAGGTTAAATAAAAATGTAAAAAAAAAAAAAGAAGAAAAAAGAAAACCAGAGACAACTAATACACTTTTTGTGCAAATGGCCTAGAATGAAAGGTTTGTGAGATTTTTTTGTACACCAGATCAAGGCGAAAATTTCATGATTGAAGATTTCATGTACTGTTTATAAAACATCCAGTGAAATCAGGCAAACACATTTTGATTTCTTATGATTTCTGGCACATTTAATGCCTCTATTCTATCAACATTAATGCATGGTGGTATTTATCATAACACATTTTAGCAGGCTGATTCTAAACAGTTTGATTATTAAAAAGCAGAATAATGATTGGTGTTAAAATAAGGGTGAGCTGCACAGATCTTTAAATGGGCAACGGTATACCACATATTAGAGGATTGGACAAGAGATTACAATCACAGTCAGTCATATAATATGAAATGAGAGGGGGTCTGGGGGAAATTTTGATCGTACAAAACTAAATTCCATGAATTCTGGAAAATATTTACACAAAAAATTGTGGAGGAAACTCAGTTAGAAATACAAAAAAAAAACACTGTTTCCTTTATAAAGCTTATGTTGTAGTTTGAATGTGTGATTTTTAACTTTTTAAAACTGAGTAGCTTTATATAAAAACCGAATCACATGAGAGACGTCTGTTTACGGCTTCAAAATAAAAGACAACTTTATGTAAATCCAAACAGGAAACAGTATAATCTACAGAATTTACCAAAATCAGAGGATTAACCTGTTAATGCTGCCCAGAGAAACTTCAAACTGATTTGAAACCTCAGTAACTCCAGTGTTGGGCATAACGCGTTACTAAGTAACGCGTTACAGTAACTCTGTTACTTTTATGGGTAACTAGTGGTGTAACGCGTTTCTTTTCAAAATTAATAACGCCGTTACCGTTACTGGGAATTTAGATCACACGTTACTCGTTACTTTTACAGCTGACAACATCCGGCTTGGCAGACGACGTGACAGAGCGGTAAGCACATCAGCATCCTGGGAGAGAAACAAACAAACACAGGCACTGAAGCGCGCACACACATCATGGCTGAGCACTCGAGCGTGAGCTCTCTGTCTTGGAAACACCAGAATTACTTTTACCTCCCTGGGATAAAGGACGAAAAAGAACAGGGAAGTAAACCTTTCCACCTCCACGAACAGCAATTTTAACTTCACGAAATACTGAGTTAAACAACACGCTTAAGCTAAACTAATTTCCAGAGAGCTAAAGACACTGCTAACCCAGGTACAGCTCACGTTAGCTGGGCAGAGCAAGCAGGGAGGAACCGCCCCATGTAAACAACCCAAGACTGGATTTAAATCACCGCCAGCTGCAGAGTGTGTCACTAAAGAAGCACTAAACAGACTGATAGCAAGGTATGCTGTTAAAGACATGTTTCTGATATAAGCTGTGTAGTCCACTGTCTTCAGAAAAATAACGAGAGGAAAAAGATAAGACGAGGGATAGGACCGCCATGTAAAAAGATATTCAGAGAGCAGCCGGGATTTAATCTTTACTCTGTCAGTAGAGTAGCCTAGATCTATTTGAGACTTCTTAAACAGTGTTAAAAATGCTTAACACTGTCAAAAATTGAGAAATATTTCTACTGAGTTCTATTGTTTCACCACTTTCCAACATAATGATAATGGCTACAATGTTATATAAAATTTGAGTTATTTCCTTTCACACTGTCATAACTACACAAATTAATGTGATGTGTACAATAATGAAGACTGAAGTGAAAAAAGTAATGCCTGAGTTACTTTTCAAAGTAACTAGTTACTTTTACAAAGCAGTAACTCAGTTACTAACTCAGTTACTTTTTGCAAGCAGTAACTAGTAACTGTAACTAGTTACTATTTTTCAGTAACTTGCCCAACACTGAGTAACTCTGACTGCATGTTAACTCTCTCTCTCCCTGCATTAATGGCTAGTTTGTAGCTTTTCAGATGACTGGTCATCTTTTTTTGGCATTCAATCACTGATATACAATACAATATCTAAAACATAACATGCATGGTGCTAAAAATAAGTTTAAACATTACATCCTAGCTCATTATTCTAGTACAAACGTGGGGACAGAGGCCATATGTCCAAGGCCATACATCAGTCTGGGCCTCGGCTGTGTTTTTCCAAAATAAGACTGCAAAAGTTTGTACTAAATGGATGTATGTAAAGTTGATGGCTTTTATGTTGAAAAGACTCATTCAGATATATTGTCATATTACTTATAACAGGTTGTCTGTGTCTGTCTCATCTTTTTACATGACACAGTATCGTGGAGCAATGAGAGGAAGAGAGACAGAGAGCCTTCAACGTGTCCCTCTGTGTCTCTGCAGACAGGAATTGCCTCAAATAATGGCTCAAATACAGCTAACATAAAGAGATGAGAGACTTTTTGGCAAATATGTGAATATTTTGAAGAACTTTTGTCACAGAATTAGTATTTTGTCACTTTTTGGTCCTCAAAAGAATAAGGAACTAGCTTGTGCAAAAAAACCTTTGCCAATATTGTTTACTGTGTGTCACACATAAAAATCTATGATTTTTAAATTTTGTTTAGTTTTCCTTTTGTCTTTATAGTCCCATAATTTGTCTAAAATTTAAGTGACATTACTGGAGCACACATATTCTCTGCGCACCACAGGGTCGATGTTTTACAAACTTTATAAGACATAAAGTTCAGGAGAGACAAAAAGAAAAGAAAATAGCTTAGGGCTCTGAGGTTAAAAACTTACCTAAAACTTTCCACAAAATAAAAACTGACTTAAGAAACCAGCTCTAAAAAAACTGACATTAAAATTAAAGCTAAGGAAAAGTTCAAGTTCAAAACTATTACAACCTTGCTGCCAGCTCAAAAATCAGTATGGACATTGGCCCTAAAAGCCTCTGGGACATGGATGTACTTTCAGAGATCTACTGTGAGAATATCATAAATTCATGTGCTTGAACGTTTTCATAAAGGGTTCATAACAGAAGTGTTTAAAGACACAGGATAGACTATTCAGTCCACAGCTCTGGTTGTTGCTCAGTATTTGTTTTTTAATCTGTTTGGTGACACTTGGTCTCTTTGTTTTTCAAGTACTCTCCAGTCCTTTTAGTTTTCTGAGTTTTGCTGTTTACCCTTTGTCAAGAAATGTTATTAGGGCCCAAGCACCGAGTGGTGTGAGAACCTAATTGTATTCGCTAGGATTATTTTACTTACGCATTTACCGTCATTTCATGGACTTTCGAGGCCCTTAACATTTCTGAACTTGCGGGAAACTTTGCACGTACATCCAGTCTCATTATATTTTGATATTTTTTGGGTCTCCAACATGAAAATTCAGAATTGCAAAAATAGCACCCCCTAACAGTTTTCAAAGTTAAAGCCCCCTCCCTTGACTTTGTTGTAGATTCAGGTGCAGGTGCGGCTTGGGGAGATCTACCAAAAAGCCTCTTGGGCCTACACTCTATCACCAACAGGAAATCTGCCATTTTGAATAAACATGCAAAAAAGGGGCTATTTTTGGCCTTTTCCAGGGGTCATATTTGGATTAACTCCGCTGATGGATTTCATCTGATCAACTTGTACTTCGGCACAGAGCTACATGACACATGGATGAAGAAGTTATTTGGGGTTTTCTCATTAGTCGAACAGGAAGTAGTTTATAACTCAGCCGTGCATTGTCCGATTAGACTCATATTGCTCAGGAATATTGATGGTCATGGCCTGCACCCATTCATATGGTCAGATTTTTTTACTGATCAAAACACCACCTAGTGGTGACAGGAAATATCAAGGTTTATGGTGCAAGCTACAGTTTAAAAAATATCCAAGATATCCACTTCAAATTTCTGTCAGGAAGGACTAAAGAAGTAGATTTAGCTTTGTGAAAAATAAAATTGACTTTTTGTCAGAGGGCATGGCCTCGGTGGGGCAACAAAGTCAAGAGTCACCATTTTGTCTTGCCAAAAATATTTAAACAGTCATAACTCTAGTATACATGGTCATATCTGAGACAAATTTAATGTGCTTGATAACAGTCCAGGCCAGAACACATCCATTTCTGAAATTTTGAAAAATTGTACAGCGCCACCATTTAGCATAATTATCACTACAGCCATTTTACACAAAAAACTACCCTCTGAGAACAGAATCTCTCTTTTTCTCTGTTTTTTTTTGTTTTGTTTTATTTTTATTTTTATTTTTATTTTTTTGTTTTAAGGTTTGGTGTTTAAATATCAACCAGATCCAATAATGTGCCTGAAACTGCTGTAGTATGCATGCCAGGCCAGTAGTTGGCAGTGTGATTGACAATGAAACACATGCATGCACACCTTTCCTTCCTCCTGGTGGTGTCAGCAGACAAACATGGCTGACACACAAATGTTTGTGTGGATAGATGAAGTCAGGTTGCTTCCTAGTGACAGTCAACCACAAAATAAATAGATATTTCAAAAATGGGAACATACAAATGTTGGCAGGAAGTGAGCAGCACAAACAAACAGCACATTTTTGTGTCAACTGTGCAGCACCAGGCCAAGATCAAGTCTCTGATGGACTACATGCAGAACATGGAGCAAAAGAAGAGACAGCTGGAGGAGAGCCAGGACGCTCTGACCGAGGAGCTCGCTAAGCTGCAGGCTCACGGTCCGCACATTTATATTAACCATTTAAACATCTTAGCTCAAGTAAAAACAGGTTAACTTGATGGAATTTTCCTCTTTGTTTTTCATCAGAGAAAAGACATGAGATGTCAGGAGAGGAGAAGGAGAAGGAGGACATCAGCAGACACGATGGGGATGGGGACATAAAGGTGAAGAGGAAACAATTCACTGAGAATCTCTGTTACAGAAATGTGAATAGCTGAATGTTTTTGTGTCTATATGGCACAGAAAACTCTGGAGGAGCAGCTGGAGAACCACAGAGAGGCTCACCACAAACAGTTGGGCCGACTGAGAGACCAGTTCGAAGACGAGCAGATGATGCTGGACGAGCTCACAGAGTAAGTCTGACTGTTTTAAATCCAACTACATTTTTAAAGACATTAAAGACCACAGACATGAGAAAAAACACATGGCATGTGATAGTTGAATCAAAGTCTGCAGTAAAATAAGTATACTAATTATTTAGACCAGTGTTACTGAAAACTGCTCAAGAAAAGAGCCAAATTGTTGAAAATTATCCTTGCAACAGCCTCATTTAAAGTGGTGAAAAGTGGCAAAAATGGATTAAAAGAGGCATAAATGGTCAAAAAGCAAAAAAAAAATGGTAAAAAGGTTCAAAATTGGAATAAAATGGCAAAAACTGGGTGAAAAGTGTCATAAAATGAGGTACAGATAACAAAAATGGTCAGAAAGCAGCAAAAAATTTGCTAGAAATAGTGAAAAGTGACTTAAATGGCCAAAAAGCAGAAACAGAATTGGTGAAAAGGTGAAAAATAGGTATTAAATGGCAAAAACTAGATGACAAGTAGCAAAAATGGGGGAAAAGTGATAAAAAAGGGAGTTATAGATGATAAAAAATAGTCAGAAGCTGCAAAAATGTGGTAAAAAATAGTAACAAGTGACTAAAATGGGCAAAAAGTGGCAAAAATGTGGGAAAAATTAATAAAAAGTGACTAAAGTGGTCAAAAAGCTGCAAAAATGTGGTATAAAATAGTGAAAAGTGACTAAAATGGCAAAAAGCTGAAAAAAAATGTGGTTAAAAATAGTTGATGGTGACTCAAATGGGCAAAAAGCTGCAGAAATATGGTAAAAATGAATGAATAGTGATTAAAATGACTGAAAGCAGCAAAAAAGGGTGAAAAGGTGCAAAATTGGAATAAAATGGCAAAAAACAGGTGTAAAGAGGCAAAAATGGGTGAGAAGTGACATTAAAACAGGAGTTACAGATGATAAGAATGGTCAGAAAGTGGCAAAACTATAGTAAAAATGAATGAAAAGTGACTATTATGGCCAAAAAGCAGCAAAATTGTGGTTAAAAAAAAGTGATAAGCGACTAAAAAGGTCAAAAAGCAGCAAAAAAAGGTGAGAAGGTGCATAATTGGAATTAAATGACAAAAAATGGGTGAGAAGCGACAGAAGAAAGGAGTTACATATGACAAAAACGGTCAGAAAGCAGCAAAAAATATGGTAAAAAATAGATAAAAGTAAGTAAATTGGTCAAAAAGATGTAAAAATGTGGTAAAAAATAGTGAAAAGTGACTTAAATGGGCAAAAAGATGCAACAATGAATGAAAAGTGACTAAAATGGCAAAAAGCAGCAAAAAAAAAAAAAAATTGGTGAATAGGTGAAAAATAGGCATTTAATGGCAAAACCTATGTGAACAGTAGCAACAATGGGTAAGAAGCAACATAAAAAAGGAGTTACAGATGATATAAACGGTCAGAAAGTGGCAAAAATGTAGTAAACAATGGTGAAACGTGACTGAAAGGGGCAAAAAGTGGCAAAATGGGCTAAAAAATTATGTGAAAAGTGACTCAAATTGTAAAAACCAACAAAAAATGTGTTAAAAAAATGGTGAAAATTGTGTTTAATAGTCAAAAAGTGGCAAAAATGTGGTTAATTATTGGTGAAAAGTGACTGAATGGGCAAAACGCTGCAAAGAGTGACAAAAATGTCAAAGTGTCATTTAATGTCAAAAAGCAGCTTAAATTGGGTGAAAAGTGGCCAAAAAATTGCCAAAAGGGGAAAGAATTGCAAATAGCAAAAAACAGGATGAAAGTGGCAGAAACTACAAAACTGGCAAGAAGAAGTGGCACAAATGGCCTAACAGCAGCAAAAATGGATTAAAAGTGTCAAAAAATGAAAAAAAGGGAGAAGAATTAGAAATAAGGGAAATGAAAAAAATTAAGAGAAAAATAAAGGTTGACAATTAAAGCCTCCTGTATAAGAGTGGGAATAAACTGATTAATGTGACTTGACATGGATAATTCCTGAGGTGAAAGATTTTTAAGGTTTTCTGGGGGAAAATATTTGAAATGAAGACATAAAAGAGCCAGAAACCATCCCAATGAAGCCACACGTTGAGTTTTACTCATTCAGACTAATAACTGTCTGTGACGAGACTTGAACTGGATCAGGAATTTAGTCTAAAACTGTCTAAACCGGGCCTAAAATTTTGACTTCATGTCCACATAGACGAATGAAGCAGTAGAAAAATCAACAAACCTATTCATGTTTGATGTGTTTTAGATCTAGGATATTTCCACAGATTTGATTGGTTCTCACTGAACCACTTTATGCTGGTTTAAATGATCCTAAAGTTTGTTTTTTATTGTTTTTTAAAACCAAAGTAGTGACAGTAATTCCGACTGTCTGCTGTGTGTGATTCTCATGAGGAAGGATGTAAAATCCTCGTACCACTCCTCTTTACTGAGCCAGGAACTTTTAGCTGCATACAGCTGTAGTCTGGGTTTACACTGGCTCTAAAAGTGATGTGAGTCCTTTACATGTGAGTAAAAGACTCATCTGTATGTTTATTTATGTTGAATGTGAGTTCATGTGGCTTTTGTTTGCAGGCTGCTGAATGAGCAGAGGGAGCAGGCCAGAGAGGACCTGAAGGGCCTGGAGGGTCAGGGTACCAAAGTATCATTTATTTTGAAAGGGCATTTGACCGTATGGAAATCAAAAAAACGGACAACTTCACTCGTTTTTTTCAATTCTGGACACAAATCGAAAAACGAGTGAAGTTGTCCGTTTTCTTGATTTCTGTACGTTTAAATGCCCTTTCAAAATAAATGATACTTTGGTACCCTGACCCTGGAGGAGAGCATGGTAAGTGTTTCTACAGCGGAGGAGATGAAGTCCCCATGAGGGGCTCAGTGATCATCCATGCATGCAAATAAAGACTCCATCCTGTAAAACTCCAGCTGTGTCTGCGTTTTTGTTGCATAACCCCCTACTTACATCTCTGACGGCTCCCCAGGGGGGCGCCACACTGCGTCCCCCCTTCTCCATCAGGCATGCCTTGATCCAGGTACCGGCCACAGTGGGGTTTGAACCCCAGCATCCCCTGCAGAACTGGTCTAGTCCAGTCCTCTGTGCCAACGCCGCCATACCTTTCACACTACCGTCTCTTCTCCTGGCGCATTTATCCTCTTTGTTCAGGATGTGGCTTTAAAATTCACTGAGACCAAGATGGGAGTTGAACCTGAAACCTCCAGACTCTGAGTCAGTCCACTATCTCTTTAGGCTACAGAACCAGACATGCAGCAGAGCTTCAGAGGGGCTTTTCCTTCTTTATTTGGACTCAAATCTTAAAAACTTAAAGACTTTAGTTAGATTTGAAATGCCAACTCCTGTCCAGGTCTGCTGAAGTCTATATTTGGACTGAGACTTTAAAAATAGATGAACCCATGGTGAGATTTGAACCCGTAAACTCCTAATTCACAGTCAGTTGTCTTTTCCACTAATCCACGGAGACACACACCTGTTTGTGTTTCTCAAAGGATCTGATCTCTGCATTTGGGGACTGGACTTATAAACGCACCAAGAATCAAACCCACAACCTTCCAACTCTATGGTAGTCCTCTTTACTCCTGAGTCAGCGATTTACACCAGCAGCTTCAAAAAATCCACAGAAGATTTGAACCAACAACCTCATGATTCCAGGGCAATTATCTGTCTAACTGAGCTAACACACAGGCTAAAGTTAGCTGCAGTTTCTCTGAGACTTCCCGTCTGGAGTAGAACATCTCTACGATCCACTATCTTTGCTGCTGGAGACCATTTTCAAACATGAGTTGCAAATCTCCATGAGTGATAATCTTTGCTGCTGAAGACCATTTTCACATGTTGAGTTGCACATCTCCATGAGTGATAATCTTTGCTCCTGAAGACTATTTTCATACTAGAGTCACATATCTCCATGAGTGATAATCTTTGCTGCTGAAGACCATTTTCACATCTTGAGTTGCACATCTCCAAGAGTGATGATCTTTGCTGCTGAAGACCATTTTCACATCTTGAGTTGCACATCTCCAAGAGTGATGATCTTTGCTGCTGAAGACCATTTTCACATCTTGAGTTGCACATCTCCATCAGTGATCCACAATCTTTGCTGCTGAAGACCATTTTCACACTTGAGTTGCACATCTCCATGAGTGATGATCTTTGCTGCTGAAGACTATTTTCATACTAGAGTCGCGCATCTCCATGAGTGATAATCTTTGCTCCTGGAGACTATTTTCATACTAGAGTCGCACATCTCCATCAGTGATAATCTTTGCTGCTGAAGACTATTTTCATACATGAGTTGCACATTTCCATGAGTGATAATCTTTGCTGCTGAAGACTATTTTCACATCTAAAATTCACTGAGACCAAGATGGGAGTCAGACCTGGAACCTCCAGACTCTGAGTCAGTCCACTATCTCTTTAGGCTACAGAACCAGACATGCAGCAGAGCCTCAGAGGGGCTTCTTTTTTTTTCTCAAATCTTGAAAACTTAAAGACTTTAGTTAGATTTGAAAGGCCAACTCCTGTCCAGGTCTCCTAAAGACTATATTTGGCCTCAGACTTTTAAATAAATGAACCCATGGTGAGATTTGAACCTGCAAACTGCTGATTCACAGTCAGTTGTCTTTTCCACTAATCCACAGAGACACACACCTGTTTGTGTTTCTCAAAGGATCTGATCTCTGCATTTGGGGACTGGACTTATAAACGCACCAAGAATCAAACCCACAACCTTCCAACTCTATTATAGTCCTCTTTACTCCTGAGTCAGCGATTTACACCAGCAGCTTCAAAAAATCCACAGAAGATTTGAACCAACAACTTCATGATTCCAGGGCAATTATCTGTCTAACTGAGCTAACACACAGGCTAAAGTTAGCTGCAGTTTCTCTGAGACTTCCCGTCTGGAGTAGAACATCTCTACAATCCACAATCTTTGCTGCTGGAGACCATTTTCATACTAGATTTACACATCTCCATGAGTGATAATCTTTGCTGTTGGAGACTGTTTTCACATCTTGACTTGCACATCTCCAGGAGTAATAATCTTTGCAGCTGAAGACCATTTTCACATCTAAAATTCACTGAGACTGAGATGGGAGCTGAACCTGGGCTCTCCAAATGCTGAGTCAGTCCACTATCTCTTTAGGCTACAGAGCCAGACATGCAGCAGAGCCTCAGTGGGGCTTTTTCTTCTTTATTTGGACTCAAATCTTGAAAACTTAAAGACTTTAGTTAGATTTGAAAGGCCAACTCCTGTCCAGGTCTCCTTAAGTCTATATTTGGACTCAGACTTTAAAATAGATGAACCCATTCTAAGATCTGAACCTGTAAACTACTGATTCACAGTCAGTCAGCTTTTCCACTAATCCACTGAGACACACACCTGTTCATGTTTCTCAGAGGATTTGATCTCTGCATTTGGGGACTGGGCTTAAAAATGCACCAAGAATCAAACCCACAACCTTCCAACTCTATGGCAGTCCTCTTTACTCCTGAGTCAGCGATTTACACCAGCAGCTTCAAAAATCCACAGAAGATTTGAACCAACAAACTCATGATTCCAGGGTGGTTATCTGACCAGCTGAGCTAAAACACAGGCTAAAGTTAGCTGCAGTTTCTCTGAGACTTCACATCTGGAGTAGAACATTTCTATGATCCACAATCTTTGCTGCTGAAGACCATTTTCACATCTTGAGTTGCACATCTTCATGAGTGATAATCCTTGCTCCTGGAGACTATTTTCATACTAGAGTCGCACATCTCCATGAGTGATAATCTTTGCTCCTGAAGACTATTTTCATACTAGAGTCGCACATCTCCATGAGTGATAATCTTTGCTGCTGAAGACCATTTTCATTCTTGAGAGGAGATATAAATAGATATAAAAGCATTGATGAAAATGATGAAACAAACCTGTCCACATCTTGAGCTCTCTATTTGCTCCACTGGTCGATCTTCATCACGAATGATTGGCCACGCTGTCATTTTTCTCCGTTGGAATGAGCACACACAGAAGAGAGAGGGAGTGAGGCTGCAAGCATGCAAGAGAGAGAGAGAGATAGAAAAACAGTGGCTGAGCCAAGCAGAGCAGAAAGAGGAGCTGTGAAAATGACAATACAGTGATTTGTTCATAATTTGGAGCTGCATTCAAAATGTTTAGGGTTCATGCCTCCTTCCCATTAGTTTTACTGCCAAAATAATGGCAAGCTCTGGAAATTGATGAAGGGTATCACCCTCTGTTTCTCTGACAGTGTGAGTGTTGCAAAGCTCACATAACCCACGGGTGCAACGCACCTTGTTGCTGGCACTCAACGGTTGCTACGTGTCCGCTTTCGCATAACACCTCGAACATGCAACGGGTTGCGAGGGCCCGCTGCTTGCAGCTTTAATTTAATTGTGTGCCTGCATCAACCTTTCAAGAAAAAGACCTTGTGATTTTGACTGCCGTCTTCTGTTTTTGGCACTTTGGTCTAACTTCCTCTGAGTTAACAAACACTACACTCTGACTCCAGCTGAATGAATGGCATTAGTTTATAAAAGCTCATTAAAGGAGCTCCTTTCTCCTCTTGTTAGAGGAAAGAAAGGAGGCTTCACTGTTGATGATGTGAAAAGCAGAGAGGAAGAAAGTGAAAAGAATTTGTGAGCTTGAAAGTTTTTGTGTGCGTTATTACTTAGATGAAAGGATTGTATACAGTATGCTATAAATACAACAAAAATAGATTAATAGTATACTCATATACTCATCGTCCTTGATGTGCAAAGGCCTTAAGGACAAATATCCCGACTGAAACAAAAACAATCTTACATGCAACTAAGGGAATTTTAAAAATGCATTGTTTGACTCCCATTATTATGAAGCTTACACTGACAAGCAAAGAGGAAAGTTTTAGGCACAAGATGGGCTGGATTATTAATTTTATTTATTTATTTAAGCCATTTGCCTACTTTATTTGTATGGAAACTTGAGACATAACATGTTCAATGACTTTCTGTGTCCAGTAAAGCTGCAAAACATCAAATAACCATGACACAGCTTATGGTACAGCCAGACATTAATCTGCAATCTGTTCTGAATAATATTGTGCAGGGATGTACTCTCTGCCAGCAGATTGTTGCTTCTAGTTCATTTCTTTCTTCTTTCATAGTTTAATCGGTTACCATTCTCATCTGTCTCTAACCCGCAGATGTTTCAAAAGGTACCAGATGTGCTAACTGGCTTTGTTTTAGCTGAAGGCTGGTGTGTGAACCAGTTCCTTTAAACTGTTTACATTTCACACCACAGGGGGCGCAGGTGGCCTAGAGGTTTTAAGGCGCATCCTATGTACGCAGTTGGCCTGGGTTTAAGTCTGGCCTGTGGCACTTTCCTGCATGTCTCTCCCCAGCTCTCTTGTCCCTGTTTCCAACTCTGTTCACTGTCCTCCTTTATCAATAAAGGCACAAAAAGCTAACCTGGCATGCCAGATGGATGTAAAACCTTCAATACTAAGCGTTTGGGAAAGGGCAGAGGATTTGAAAAAAACTCAGAGTGTGATTGGATGAACGTTCTGTCTGTCACATATTTACGGGCCAATCAGAGCAACAAAACACGTGACGTAACCGCGACCAAGGTGCGTGAGCGCAGTTACCGAGAGATAACACGAACCATGGTGACTGTAGACATGTCAGTGCACAACTTTAGTCGTTTCTGAAAAGAAAAAAAACCCACTGCTGTTCTTTGTTCTTCTTTTAATGAAGAAATGTTGTCAAGTTCTGATAAAACTGGTGCAGCATCCACGCTAATCTCTTCCTCCATAACTGCACCAGCTCTTGCTGCTGCTTGTTTACGTCACGACTCTGCTGCGCCTGAAAGTACTACCCCTCATCGCTGATTGGTCCTGTCACTTTCTAACCAGACCCAAACGGTTCAGATGGGAGCTTTGCAAGATGGATTCCATCTGCTTTGCAAGGTTAATCAATCAATGCTTTCACCATAATTCAGATTCAAAGAGGGCTAAAAGGGGGTAAGTTTGGCTAAATTTTTGCCAGTGTTTCTTGTAACTTTAAAGATAAATTTTAAAAAAGGGAAAAGGATAACTCTTCTAAATAAAAAGATGTGACGCATGAGGCAAAAACTTTCCAGGTTTTTTCAGAACACCATGAAAGAAGCAATTAAGTCCACAAAGAGAAGCTGCAGCTTTTACCTTGGATGTGTTAAGGGCTGTACACACAAGGAGTAAACAGCACATTGTATTCAAAGAATAGTTCCCTTTCTGTTTTTCTTCAACTTTATGTATCTCCATCTTGAACAAGCTTGTTAACCTGGAGGTGGTATTCACCTCCTCTGTTTTCTGCTGTTTGAGAGAATGAAGCATTAAGCCATCTATTCACTTAAGAAACTTGCTTTCCTGAAAGAAAAACTGGTAAATCATTATATATTTTCTGTTAATGTCTGCGCGGCATAATGTCTGCAGTGTTTTACAAGATCTCTTATAAATCCAAACGAAGACACTCCCTTTCAGTGCAGCATTAGTGAGCAATTAAACAATTTTATCAACAGCCATCTCTTCAAGAAAACATCAATACACTAAATACACACTTGAGAATTCGAAAGACGCTCATGAAAGTTAAAAAAATTAATTGCAAGGACACAAGAGGAAAAACAACTTCAGAGAATTCAGAGACGCTCACTTAAGAGCCAGGCGCTTCCACAGTTTAAACCCAGGAGATTGAATTCAACTTCGACGTGATGAGGCAGCTATTGAGGCGCTGCTAGGGACGTAATTAGGAGTCTTATTAATGTCTGTTGGTTCTGCCAAGGTGAGCCAAGTCAGGGAAGAGTCTTATAAGAGCAGAAACCTCTAAAGTCTTTTATCCAGTCTTTTCTATGAGGAGTGGGCTTGACTGGGTTGATCGTTAGTTTCTTTTATACTGTACGAATGGATTTCTGTGTGCAAGATGAAAAATTCCCCTGAGTGTGCACACAAAACTCAAGTATGCAGAGACGTAAGTGTTAATATGTTAACTAAAACTGAAAAAATGTTCATCAGGCTGTCTCAAAAACAAACACTTTTCTCACTGAAAAATAAATAGAGATCTTTTTTTCTGTCTGTTTTTGTATTCATTCATACTTTTAACCTTGATTTATTTTAAATTGATTTTTTTAAACTTTTGAATTTAAATATCTTGACAAAACTCAGGCTCCAAGTTGAGAGTGGAATTTAGAGAAGAAATAAAGTAAAAAGTATATCTCCTCTTTTAAAATCAATAAAAGACAGAATAAAAAAGCATGGTTAAAATAATTACAAATACAATCACAAACACATATTCATAATCTTAAACCCATGCCCTGGTTTATAAATCATACTTACTTTACATACTTACGTACTTCAAATGAGTGAAAACATAAAAAATAAGTGATAACAATGCACTATATTACTAAATACCATTACTGAGTACCAGTATTAGATAACTTGATATTAGGGCTGTCAAGATTAATCACTTTAATTGTGATTAATCAAGGTTCACAATTAGAGCACTTTTTTTTAAATCGTGATTAATCTCATTCTTAATTGAGCCTGTTAGCACACTTGGGTTAAGCCATGTCAGTGTCTCTCTGCCACAAAAAGCAGAGATGTAAAATATGTCCACCGCTGTCCCTTAATGTCCCATTTCAGTTAAAAACCCTCAGCTCAGTGGACAAGTCAAAAGTCATCTGCACCTGTATTTCCTCTAAAATCAATGACAATTTCCTTCTTCTGTATTTAAGTTCATGTTAAATTCTTCCATCTCCCTTAAACAGATCCAAACAGGAAGTCAATTACCTGGCCTTAGGCCAAGGGTGTCAAACTCAAGGCCCCCGTGGTGCAGTTATACCAGGCCCACAAGATCATATCATATTCTTATTATGACTGGCCCACCGGTATGAGGTCTGCAGATTGCCTCCAGTATAAAATATCCTTGTCCTTGTAAGACATAAAATTCAGAAAAATGTAGGGAAAATTAGATTATACAAAATCAAGAAATGTAGGAAATGGAATTAGTTTGTGTTTTCATTTCATATTTTCACTTTTGCACCTTACAGTTATAAATCAACTTATAATTTTTACTTTTTATCTCATCTTTGGAGCTTTAAGTTTCACCTTTTTAAAATTTAGGTCATGTTCTGACTTTTACTTTTGACTTTTAATCCCATATTTGATCTTTTAGACTCACAATTTAAAATTTCATCTCATATGTTGACCTTTGAAACATGATTGTGACTTTGTATTTAATAAATCTCTTTAAAAAAATGTTTTGATACCTAATTTCCTGTTTTGACTTCAGATGGCTCTAAAGCCTTTAAGCTTATCATTTAGACTTTTCAAATCTCAAAATCATTTATTGTCAGTGCTAAGTGTTTTTCACCATAACTTATAACTGGTGAAAAAGAGGTTGATGGTTTATTGTTAAATGTTGACCCTGTTAGTCTCTCAGGTTAGACCTAAATACAGAATCCAGCCCCTGCTGTGATTGAGTTTGACACCCTTGCCTGGTTTTAGTTGTAAAAAAGGAAAGTGTCATTTTAAAATGGGATGAAATGGATGTGGTTAATTGTGATTAACTCACAGTTCCCTGATAGTTAGGTGTCTTTTACCAAGTAATTTCTAAGAAATGATGATATTTTTCCATATAAGTTGATTGTTAATTGAGAATAAATGTGTTCAAAAATAACTTTTAAAATTACCTTAAAACTTGAAAGGGAGGCATTGCCTAAAAATGTCACGGGAATTATGGGGGAAGGACTCAGTTCAATTAAGAGGGTGTTTTCTGCAGAAATTACCAAAACATGACTTATGAATTATGAAGGAAATATTTAAGAAAACATTCATTAAGGCTTTAAAAAATTACCTGAAAGTTACTTAAATATTCTTCAGGAAGTATTCACTTTTAAGCAGTGGGCCAAAAAAAGATATCTGGGAATTATCAAGCAACTTATGTAGAAAAGTTATCATCTTATTTTCAAGAAAATGCCTGGCAAAAAACCCCTTATTACCAGAAACCTGTCACAATATTATGAGGAATTACTATTCAATACCTTATAATCTGGTAAATACTAACTTAATATTATAGGACATGATTTTATGTGATAAAAAGTTATAACTAGGTTA
Organism: Cheilinus undulatus; assembly: GCF_018320785.1. NCBI lineage: Eukaryota > Metazoa > Chordata > Actinopteri > Labriformes > Labridae > Cheilinus > Cheilinus undulatus. Next base: position 41,128,872 of record NC_054878.1, on the reverse strand, counting down.
TCACCAACTTATTCTTGAGAAATTACTAGATGGTCATATTTATTACCATCAAAATACCATTAAAATAAGGTGTTACTGATTTTTGTTCTAAATTAAGTAATGCTTCTAAAGTTTGAAGGACCTCATATTTTTTATGTTATTAGTTATCTTCAATCAATAATCAATAATTCTTTCAGGGCCCATAAGACCAAGGCAATATATAGCTTTAATATATAATTTAGAATGTATAATTTGGGGTCTAAAGGGGCAGAAATGTCATTTATATGATCTTAAACCCCATGTTTACAGCCAGTCTTAAACCACAGACTGTTAGAATTCTATAAATTTTATTTCCCCTTATAGTTCAGGTTGTTTTTATGTCAGTGTCAGAGCATGTCTTTCTTGCACATATTCAAAAGTAAAAAAACAAAAACAAAAACAAAAAAAAAACAATAGTTACCATGTATCATCTTTTCTTGCATGTTTGAAAGTTTTGATTTCTTCTTCTTCTTTTTATTTATTTTTTTATTTTATTTTGTTTTATTTTTTACCTGGGTTCAGGGCTGCATCACATCCAGCCATTTCTCAGTACCTCTGATTTTCTTGTAATGCTGAATGGAGAGAGCTGGAAAGTAGGTGAGGTCTCATCCTTGTGGTTGAAGCGCCTCTGGTTAATTTTTGAGGTGGAGATCACTGTGGTCAGGGAAAAAAAATGGGAAAAATATTAACAAAGAAATAGACCTTTGGGCAAAATGTTATCTCAGCTTTAACTGTCAACAACTCCAAACTTACCTGAAAATGTCTTGAATAATCTCTGAGTTTCAACCTGTTTTAATCGTCTGTATAATTCTGACTTTTTCATTTCATACCAAACAACTTGCTGAGGGTTTAGCAACACCACCTGGAAAAAAAATTCAACATTTTTTTTCTTTTAATTCTTTCAAAATCAGTGATTCGGCTGTGCTACAAAAACATACAAACAAGTTTATTTCATTTTTCAAAAGGAGTCCTTGATTTTGCTGTACTGAAAGACATTTTCAGAGCCTTTCTTGAAGGTAAACCAATCAACTTCTGCCCAGAACTTTCCTGAGCACACAGAGGCCTTCTGCACTCATTCACCTTGAGGAGTTCAATGTGTGTTTGCTGCCCTCTGCTGGGCAATTCAAAGTTCTTAGGAAAAGACACAAGTGATACCTACCATTAAGTCATTATTACTGCTAAATTACAGTTAACACTTTGAAAAGTCTTCCCGAATTTCTTTGCTTTCTTTTCTTTACTTAAATAAGTCCTACATTTAAATCAGGTAAATTTAACTACAGTCTTCTCTTGTATAGAGAAAGATGGTGTCAAAATGATGACTAAAACACAGACAACATTGACCATGCAGACAACCATTACACTGACAGAAGACTATACTTCATAAAATCTGCCTCAGAACTCTCCCATTATGCCATTTTTGCACTGTCTCTTTCTTATTGTTGAATCATGGACCTTACCTTACCCGAGTCAGGTGAGGCCTGCAGGTCTTTAGATGTTGTTCTGGGTTCTTTTGGAACCTCCTGGATGAGTTGTCATTGCACTGAAGTCATTTTGGTAGGATGGCTACTCCTGGGAAGGTTCACTGCTGTTCCAAGTTTTCTCCATTTGTGGGCAATGGATCTCACAGTAGTTTGCTTGAGTCCCAGAACCTTAGAAATGGCTTTGTAAGCCTTTCCAGACTGACAGATGTCATAGACTGTCTTTCTCATCAGTTCTTGAATTTCTTTGGATGGCACCATGATTTGTTGGAGATCTTTTAGCCTACTTCACTCTGTCAGACAGGTTCTATTTAAGAAATTTCTGGATTCAACAGGTCTGGGAGTAATCAGGCTTTGGTGTGGCTGGCATAAATGGTTGTAATTTTAAATTTACTTGGCTAAGAACACTAGGTATTAATTATTAATCTTTTTTGTAGGATCATCAAAATAGAAATGGAAATGATAACACAATTTACATTTTTTTCTTTTAAATGTAATATTTTCATATAGATTCATATGTTAGTATGTTTGTTAATTCTAAGTAATTTATGTATATCTTTTTAAAATGTATGTTTCTCTCATTCTATATTTTCCTTTATTTATTGTAAATCCACAAGACCAAATTAAATTATTTGTAATTTAAAGAAAATACTTTCTAAATTATCTTTCTTCTTGCATCTCTGATGCCACAGTTGGGACGGATGCAGAGGCCATTATACTTGAGATACTGTTTCTCATAGCAGATACAATGAGTATTTAAGGATGGTTTTACCTTCTGGGTAGTCTTCATGAGACTGAAACCACAGAGAGAGAGAGAGAGAGAGAGAAAGAGAAAGAGAGAGAGAGAGGCTGCCTCTGTCAGCTCTGCTGCAAAATTCTGGTTAAACATTGGCCCAAAGTTTGCCTTCTGCCTTCTGTTGTTTTTACACTGGAGCTCGTGCATTTGTTGCGGCCGTTATTGACTTAGTAATTAAAGTATTTTAACGTGGGGATTCTGTAATCATTACATACGCTACCATCTGTCCCCGCACCGCTGCATGAGCACCTGAGATGGATTTTCCTCCTGAGTAGATAACGTATAAAAAACAATCAAGATGGGAGGATAGAGGAGAGACACGTCACTGTCATTCATCTCAAACATCTGACTCATTCTCTCATGTTTGCATTTAGAATGAGTCATGTACTGTTACAGTGCTTAACAAATTTATTAGACCACCTGTTATATTTGTCTCAGAGACCATCCAGCATCATGAAGTGCTTTAATGTGGACTCTTTCATTTTCAGTGAGCTCTCCACGTTTTACCATTTTGAACAGGAATGAGGAATTTCAAACTGAATTCACCTTTTTATACCCAAATTTGAGCCGGCTCACTGGACTTCTCTGAGAAGTCAGAAATTAAGCATAACATTCAACCACTAAAACTCATTTTTCTGTTCAGGAATGCAAGTAAATAACTGTCATTTGACATATTAACCAAGAAATAATAATGTGCTTTACTATTTTTTTCATTTTTTTTTGGTAAATCAGTAAATTTGAAAATTCATGGATAACAATAATAATTCTATTTTAGCATTAAAAATATCATTTGGGTTAAAGAGCTTTCATATATTGGTGTATTAACCATTACAGAAAAATAAAAAATGATTTTGGTAATTACCAATGCTGTTAATTTAGGGCAGCTGTGACATAAACCTTACTTTGGGTTGTGGTCTAATGAATTTGTTAAGCACTGTACATGATAACGTGTTGATTTAAATGTTTTTGTTTGAACTCAAAAACATCAGATAAGACAATAAAACCTGCTTTGATATAACTTAAAAATAATTAGTGCTGTCAATTGATTAAAAAAATAATCAAGTTAATCACATCACTATGCTGTGATTAATCATGATGAATCACAGAATTTCTTTAGTTTTAGTATTTTTTAGATTTTTTAACGTTCTTATTATCAAGTGTTTATTTTCATTATTTTGACTTTATGTACAGCACAATGAAAGTGACTTAGGATTTTTTTTTTAATTTCCTAACTCCCACATTTTTCTTTTTAAGTGGCAGGAATGGGCTTCCATAGTGTGTTGTGTGTAGATTAATGAGAATGAAAATGACTGCAAAAGCAGCAGCATAACAAAATTTTTAAAGGTGAACTGGGTCTTAATACTTTCTGATTCAACTGTAAATGCCCCCACAGTATTTGATCCTCAGCTGTTAGAAGAGCATCATAATTTAACTCAGCACACTGACCACTTTAGCATGTGTCAGATCCCAACCAAAAAAATACACTAATTAATGATGCAATATCAGCTTCTATGTCACAAATCACACATTTTTATTTGTTGCATGCCATTTTACCACACAGTAATCCACTAATTAATTGCTTTGATATTTCTACAAGGATCTAAAGATAATTGCCTGATGTGAAGACATTTCGATATTGTATGAGGAGCTTGGACCTTGCTGTCCAGGAGTATTCCTAGGGAATTTTTTGGAAATCGATTTTATTGCTATTTTATTCTCTCTCTCTTATTTACATGTTAAGACTCTCATATTTGATGCATGCCTATATCAACAAAATCTTGGGGCCCCATGGAGCACAAGGCCCTGAGCAGTCCCTCCCTTTGCCTAATGGTAAAACCACCTGTGAGAGTAGCTATTTTCCCTTGAAGACATAAGTACTTCCTCCACTATGGGACAGCAGGACAGTGAGTACTCTATAAAAGTCTGAGGCGGCTGCATCTTGCAGCAGCAATAACAACTTTTATGAATGAACAATCTGCACATGCTGCCTTTATATCACCTGTCTATAAATATATGTGGGAAGAGTGGCTGTAAATAGCAGTGTTGTTAGGCTGTGGCAGTGACAGGAACACCATTGTGACTATTAAAGATTTATTTACAACATTTTAAAAAACAGATGAAATGGAAGTCCTACATTTACTTGAACTTTAGGATTAAAAGTACTAATTTATTATTTCTACAACAGATAAAATCTGCATCAAAGTAGGTAGTTTTTATGGTTTTTTTTCAATTAATAATCAATAATTTAATTGGAATGTATTTCCCCTTATCCTGGTTTGAAACGATGATGTGCAAGAACAAATGCCTGGATTCAAGAGGTATAAACAAACACAGTCTTTCTCTGTATGTCACTTATTCTTTATCCAGGAACGTCCTGGCTTCCGTCACTTAAGTTCATGCTGTATTTTGAAGTTTAGATGTTCGGGGCAGAAATTTGGCCAGCCTTTCTGAATCCCCTCATAGCATTGGTGCATACATACATTTGGATCCTCTGTGCACTCATCAGGAACTAGACTCCAGATTTCAGTACCATTCTCCTGCAGAAGCTCTGTACTTCCTCCGTCATTGCACTCCTCCTGCTCCCATGAACACAGTGTTGATGGGAGGCAGTGAAGACACCAGGTCCTGCACGTCTGAAGATGATGGCCCACGCTGCTGTGAAAGCAGTGCATCCTGGGAGGTGAAGTGAGAGGAAACTCCAAACATGCAGGGAGCTGATCCTGATGAGGGGAGGGAATGATCTGGGGATGAAACAACACATTTTCGTACTTTCTCCAGACTTGATTTGTTTTATGTAAGTGAAGAAATACAAAGCGACAGTGATTGATTTTCTTGCCACTAGAGGGCATCAAAAAGAATGTTAAACATTCAAATAACACTCCCTCTAAGTTGATTCATAACATTAGAATTACAAGCACAATTTTCAACTGAAATGTATTGAGGCTTCCTTTTTTAGCTATAAGTCTTTATGTGGACATTCTTTCTCTACTTAGCCGTATACTTAGAAGTAGACAGAAATAAATAGAAAGTTAATAAAAACTGATTTTTAAGATAATTGTAATACCAGCGATGCCTTGATTGCACACTAATTTTGAAGTATTTAATCTTTGCTTTGATAAGACCAAAATTTTAAAATATGACATAAGATGAGAATAAAAATATAATTACCAGTTGTCGGACTAAATCAGAATGAGCAGGTATGTATCATTTATTACGACCCCAATTCCAAAAAATTGGGACACTGTGTGAAAGTACATAAAGTCAGAAGGCAAATATTAGCTCATTTTGAATTTGAGGGCAGCAAAACATCTCAAAAAAGTAGGTACCTGGCCATGTTTACCAGTGTGTAACATCCTCTTCTTTTTTTTACAACAGTCTGTAAACAAAGTGAGGAGACCAGTTGCTGGGGTTAAGGGAGAGGAATGTTGTCCCATTCTTGTCTGATGTAGGATTTTGCTGCTCAACAGTCCTGGGTCTTCTTTGCTGGATTTTCACTTAATGATGCACCAAATGTTTTAAACTGGTGAAAGGTAGACAGGCCAATTCAGCCAATCAGCACCTGGACTCTTCTACTGTGAAGCCATGCTGTTGTGATGGATGGTCTTTGTGGTTTACAATTATCTTGCTAAAATATTCAAGGCCTTCCCTGAAAGTGACGTTGTCTAGATGGGAGCACATGTTGCTCTTAAACCTCAATCTACTTTTCAGCACTGATAGTTCCTTTCCAGATGTGTAGGCTGCCCACACCATAGGCACTAATGCAACCCCATACCATCAGAGATGTTGACTTTTGAACTGTGCACTGATTACAAGCTGGATGGTTTCTCTCTCCTCTTAAGTCCACAGGACATGGCATCTAGGGTTTCTAAAAAGAATCCCACATTTTGATTTTTATGGCCAAAGGACAGTTTTCCATTTCACCTCAGTGTCAGTGTGTTCACATATGAGTTCATCTTTGCATGATACAGTTTAAACTTGCATTTGTGGATGGCACGACAAACTGTTTTGACATACAGTGATTTCTGGAAGTGTTCCTGAGCCCATGCAGTGAATTCCAGTACAGAATCATGCCTGTTTTTAATGCAGTGGATGCCTGAGGGCTCAAAGATCACAAGCATCAAATACTGGCTTTCATCCTTGTCCCTTGCAAACAGAGATTTCTCCAGATTCTCTGACTCTTTTTATAGTGTTATGCACTGTAGGTCTCAACTGGTGGGTCAGGACCTAAAAGTGGGTCGCAGAACCCTTTTCAGTTTGTTCCTGAAAATAAAATTCTTAAAAAATGTCAACAAAACCCTTTCAAAACAAGCTTTGTTTGCCTGTCATCTTTGATTTGTGGCATGTTTGGCATTTTTGAGGTTCAAACTGAGATATTTTTCATTAGATAAACCTGATTAGTCAATAAAGATCAGAAATTAGGGTTGCAGTTTTCACTGAGAAGTTAATGGTGGGTCCCAAGGCTCGACCAGTTGAGAACCGCTGCTGTAGATGGTGGGGTATTCAAAGTCTGGTCGAAAAATTTCCACCATTTTTCACAGTTTTTCACAGGTTGGTGGACCTCTGCCCATCTTTACCTCAGAGACTCTGCCTCTCTAAAATGCTCCGTTTATACCCAGTCATGTTACTAACCTTTTGACAATTAACCTAATTAGTTGCAAATCCTCCTCCAGTTTTTCTTGAGTACTACTTACTTTTAGTCTTTTGTTGCTCTGTCCCTACTTTTTTGAGGTGTGTTGCTGCCATCAAATTCAAAATTAGCTAGTATTTTCATGAAATTAATTTTGGAATTGGGGTTGTATTTTCTTGACACATTTTTCAGAATTCTACACAGCTTTTATCTTTTCCCTTTTTCTCCAACTTTTTTTTCCTGACCTGCTGTAGTTTCAGTCTGAGTAAAATACGCTCCTGTTGTTTTCCTCCCAGGCTCATCCAGGATGTTGAGGGGATCGTGGACTTCAGAGTACCCAGACTGAAACGGGCGTAGATTTCCCACAGTGCTGATGACTGATACATGCTGGTCCACCAGTGATGTCATCCGCTGGCTGTCAAGGTAATTACTGTTGCCAAAGTAACCTGCAACAGGAGAAATGTTTGTCATGGAGTTCGCAGAAGATCCCAACCCTAGAAAACTTCAATTCCAAAAAGCTGGTACAATGCTTAAACAAATACAGTGAACTCTAAATCCCTTTCAATCTGGTCAGATCAAGCTGCTAAACTTTTTTTCTTGGTAGCATGACTTTCTTTTGTGGGACCCACCACATTACCGCCAATGTCTGAGCTATCTTTACCTCCATGTCCTCCTGCAGCAGAGTACGTCTGTCCCTGACATCCTCCACCTGTTGGGTTCAGTCCAGCTCCTACAAAGCCGAATCCTTCTGCAGAGTCCAGAATCTCAGTCGCTGTCTGAGCGTTTAGTCCCTGTTCAGTGTGAACTGGATCAGAGCCTGAGCTGTAGCCTGGTGTGGCTCTAACTACAGGGTTATATGGTGTGATGGGGCAGGTGGAGCTGTTTGATGAGGGATGATGGCTGTAGAAGATGTCTTTATTATGATGGTGGTCGTTGAAGGAGGGGTACCGAGAGAGATGGTAGGCTAGTGAAGAGGACTGAGACTGAATCGAAGACAGACACTGACTCTGAGGCCTGAAACACAGAAAAAACATTCTGTATAATAAATAATATATGTTAAGCAGTAAAAAAATGAATATTAAGTTCTTTTTCAAACTTAGTCATATAATGCGAAAATCTATACCTCAAAGATAATTGCATGCAATGCAAACAACCAAAAAAGATGAAAGAAAAACCAATCATTCAATATATTTTAAGTATTTTGGGTTGTTTAACTTGCAGTGAGGCTTTATGTAGGTTTCTGATTCATTGTACCAGATGATTCTGACCTGAGAGCAGTCTGGTAGTTTGAGGCAGAGGAGCTGCTGACAGGAGGAAAATAACCCGAGCTGGTCTGAGGTAAGCAGTGATACAGGGTCTCTGGGTAAGAAGAGCAGGGGCTGAGCTGGGTCATGGCACTGAGAGAAGACAAGCAGGAGGAAACGGAGGAAGAGGAGGTGGAAGAAGACGATGTAGAAGTCAGCGGTCTTCCTGTCATTGGCCCCTGGTTGATGACGGAGCCTCGGTGGACCAATGCAGCTGGAGAGATAGGGGGCGTCATGAGGGGGCCGCTGACCTGAGAAAAGTCCATCTGAATGCCTGTGTGAAAATAAACACATATGTAAATAATGACTGTTAACACAACAGGATTATTCCACATTAGCCTCTTTATGTATGACCTCAGAGTCTAATGGCTCCAAAGTTAAAGGGGTGAAACCCACAAACCTGATCAGCATTTAAGGTTTTTTTTTTTTTTTTTTTTTTGCTCGTTGTTCCCGAACATGAAATCAGCTGTTTTAGCTTACTCTGTTACGGCACGTTTATGTTTGTGCCAGTATACAAGCACAAGGGGGGATATAAATATTAAAAAAATGTTCCCAGGCAGAGAAAATAAAATACAGAGGCCTGCCTCTAGTAACAAGCCTGCTTCATTTAAAGGCCTGGGATGGTTTTATTCACCACTGTAACGGGGCTAAACACTACTAGTGCTATGCTCAGACTGATTAGCGTTGAACCTTTATTATACTAGGCCACATCAAAAAGTACAATCTAAACCTGCTCCGTTTGTAAAGTATCTTGAGATAACTTTAGTTATGAATTGTGCTTTACAAAAAAAAGATTGATTGACTGAAAAATTACCTGAAACAGTAAACCCTGTTGACTCTGTCCCCTGGTAGATGATGGAGCCTGTTTCCAGACTCTGCTGCTGATTGGTTGACAGAGACATGTAGGCGTGTACTCCTGGAGACTCGTTCTTCACTGATTGGTCGATGGCAGCACTGGCCTTGTTACGGTTGGCTAGGAAGCAGGAGCTAGGAGAGGCTGTGAAGGCTGCTTTACTCGCATCTAAAAAGAGACAGAAATGCATCAGGTCTTGTAAAAGACATTCAGGTGTATTTGTAGGTCTTTTGCAGCCAATATTAAAGTGCTTCCGTGCTTTGAAAAAGTTTCTTATTCTTTAAATAAAAATCTAATTTATATAACTGCTAAAAAAAATAGTTCTGGTGCATTTGATTTGGAAGAAGAATTTCCATTCTTGGCAGTTCTGTTTTATTGTTTTATGCATATTCATTTTATTCCAAACTATGCGTTTGCCAGAGATTCAGAAGTGCTACATAAATAGAACAAATCAACTCTTATTTAATTAAATAATATGCACACCTAATGACTTAAATATGGTCAAGTATCATACAATATTGAACTATGAACATAAATGTAACACACATGTAGGAGTTTTTTCATTAGACACTTGATTAAAACAATAAAATCCTACACTCACACACAGGTATGGGTGTGTAAACAAGTACAAATGCGTCATACCTGCAGCTCTCCTAGACACATTGTTCAGCCCTGCCTCATTTTGTAGCCTTGGTTTTATGTTCCTGCTCTTTCTACAGTATTTATTATCAGCAGTGAATTAAAGATCGATAAAACACCCACGTTTGGACAGGTTTCATTAGATATTACGTTATCTCAACATGTGGTAGGTGTGTGTTAGGTTCGTCGATGCTGGCGCTTATCACAATAATCATAAAACAAATACAAAGTTGGGGAGCGCATCAGCAGGAAGTGACTTTAGAAAACTGTTAAAAGAGGGCATAAGAAGCTTCAGTTTGAACACAAGGTAGCATACCTCAATGAATGAACTCACTGAAGAAAGGCAGCACTAGTGGGCTTCCTCAGCTCTTTCTCTCTAGCGCAAGTTCCTCTGTCGTGCGTGTATCCAACGGTAATAATGCACAGATTTAAAAAAAAAAAAGTTAAAACTTTTCATTTATATTTTGTGATAAAAATCTGTCTTTTTTGTCTTGGTAATACTATTATTGATATGACAGTGTTTACCTTTATAAAAATTTCAAGGAGGATTATTTTTTCCACGTAAGCCTTAAAAGAGCCGCAACTGGTCCCTAAAGAGCCACATGGGGCTGGAGAGCTGCTGGTTGAGTATCACTGGTTTAAATAATTTTCCATAATTTTAAAGCATCAGGTGTTAGAATAAATGCACGTTTTAGTCAAATCATACTCACTTTGAAAAAAATGACCTTATTTTACTATTTTTAATTCATCTGGAAAGCACCTTTTTCTTATCACAGCATGATGCTTGTCAATTCTTATGAAAACAACGTCTGAACCAGTAACTCCATTCACAGGTAAGAATAATTCAGCAGTTTCAGAACATGTCAGGAATCCCACATAGATTTCTCTTATAAAACTTTCTTATGAAAAATTGAAGAAAAATCTTCGATTGAATGAGGCCCACTATGTTTTAAAAACAAAGGAATGCCTTCAATTACATTGTCAACAGCAAAACATGTCTGTTCCTGTGTAGTTTTTGATGTGATACCTGAATTTTTCATGTATTTGTCCAGCAGGTTCTGCAGGTCCTGCTCCTTGTCATTATTGAACTGAGTCTCCAGAGCCAGCAGGATGTACTCGTCTAACAGCATCCTGATCAGGTGGAAGGAACCTGCGGGAATCAGAATGTACATAAGAGCAAAGATATGATGTCCCGACTCCAGCTGAGCTGACTGTTTTATCTCCTGTGTGACCTTTGGGCCCAAGCTCCTCTCTGTTTGACCTGCAGGGTCGCACGTTTCAAGCCTTCTGTCCGTGTTTGAGCTTCATTCAGAGTTCACAGAGGGAGCCACCAAATGGTTTGTGTTTATTCACGTACACAAACTCAGCATGCCAGTGTTTGAACAGAGAGCACGCGACCTGCTAGATAAGACTTTGTTTGATCAAGACGAGTCTGGACCATTATAATTTATGACCCTGTTGTAACAGTCTGCTCCGAGCTGGCTGGTATTAGCCTTGTGTGTGTGTTTGTGTGGGTGTTCAGCAAATCCTGGAGGCATTATGATGGATGAAAGGAGCACAAAATTAATAAGTTGGGCCTGGCAATTACAGATTTATAGTAAGAAGGCCAAGGACTGTTGCACTCCCTTTGCAAATGTCAAAACATACACACTGTTCCCTTCTTTGAGTTCAGTTCTTTTCATTTTGAAAGTCAACAAAACAAACTGTTGAGAGGAGGCCAAATTCAGCACCACATCTAAAGTTTAGGTCTTAAAAATATAACCAGTTTGATGCAATGAGGGACATTTTGTTTGATGGATAACATGGACTGATGTAGATTCGATGGGGAAACTTTAAAGGGATATTTCGGTGTTTTTGAAGTTGGGTTGTATAGGGTACTTGGGGATAGTAGTGGCATTAATCCCAGTGATAAGATCATCAGCTGATCAGATACGCTGAGGCTTAAGAGCACGTAGCCAGTAGCAAAAGCTCACATTGCAACACAGAGAATTACACAGAGAAATTATACCTACCTGCTATGCTGTATAGCCTAACTTCTCCAAGCGTGTCCTGTATGAAGGGGTAATGCCCTCAAAATCCATGGAGGCTATTGCCACTACCATTGTCAAGTACTTTTTACCACACAAGTTTAAAAATACCAAAATATCCCTTTAAGTTTACCAGTGTAATAAAGGCATTCCTACAAGAGATTCTTAAAACAAGCAAAAGCCAAAATAACTTAGTTTCAAGTTGAATTGAATATGCCTGTATTTAAATGCCCAGTATTAAAAGTGTAGGAATTTTGTTATTATTTCACCAGTCCTGAGGTTCGTGATCATTAAAAAATGAGATCAGCAGGTAAATAATTGGCAAAACGAATGCTAGTTGCAGGCCTAAGGGAGTGACTTCCCCCACCCTGTAGCTATGGCAGCAGTTTTATCAGAACTGGACAACATTTCTCTATTTAAAGGGAAAAAGCTGATAGTAAAGAATTGTGTAATGACTTGACAACAGTCAATTGTCATTACACAGTCATTACAAAGCTGCTTAACAAGCTAATGTTTGTAGAACATCAGGTTTTCACGTGATTCTGATGATACATTAATGTCTGTTGTGGGTCAGGAAGTAGGGGACAGCCATTAGGAATGAATTGGAACAGAGGAAAGTTACAGTTGCTTTACAGGTCTGCAATTATCTGAAAGCTTAAACATACACTGAGTATGACCCCACACTTCCCAAAAAAGGGATTTTTCCTAACAGAATGTTGACACAGATTTATCTGGAGTGGAGGTGATAAATATCACAAAATACTCAGTCCGGCAGACCTCAACACCAGCTGTTTGTTGCCATTCTTAAAGCGCTCTTCGTTGAAAAATGTTCAACTTTTGTAACAGCACTGCGCTCATCAGTGTCATTTCTCCCTCACTTGCCAATCAAAATCAGCAAGGGGCAGAACTTCTGACAACAGCGAAGGAGAAATGGATTGAACTCGTCTTTCCTTTTCTTTTGTCAAGGGTAGTTTTCAGGTCAGTAGCTGCTGCCTGAGTCAGGACAGGATTCCTTTACTTTGTCTGCATGTCTACTGCGTGATTCTGAAATATGCATAAGCAATTTTAAAACGACGTTACAGATTCTGTCGTGGAAAGCAGGATTCATTTTTTGTAACTTGGTAACAAGGGTGTTGAGAAGCGCTCTTAACAGGAGGTTATCAGTACTGCCAGCTGTGGACACAGGCCTTTAATGTGAGCCACAGTCGCTAGCTCCCATTAAAAAGCCAGTTTTCTTTCCTCCATTCTTTGTGGTTATTTAAGCCACATATTAAAGCCAAACTGATACCAAATGAAGAGCCTTTTGGGAGTCAAACAACCAGCACAACTAAGCTGAGCCAAATGTTCTGGATTACATGACAGACAGATTTCCTTTCACAACGAGTGAGACTGGACAGACATCAGCTGAGGAAGCACAGACAAGATCAGAGTTTAATGAGCTAAACCATTACAGAACTGTACTGAAGCAAACCAGACCACTTTGTCAAAATGGACCATGCCAGGCTCAGATGGAGGCTTCTTTTATTTCTGCCTTCTGCCTATCTCTATACATTTTTTTTCCTTTTTTTTGCTTGAATATTTCACAACTCTCGGGTTTAGTTGAAAACTTTTGACAACTTTGAACACGGCATAGTCATGAACATCTCAAAACATGGCCTTTTTGGTAGCATTTCTCTATGTTGAGATCACTTCCTGCCTCCCATCAGGAGTTCTCCACTCCTGCCTGATGTCATCTACAAAGAGCCTATACCCTGGGGTTGTGCATACCTACTATGTATTTACTATTCCATGCCATGTTCTGTCAACTATCTGGGGTGTAAGGTAAGGCTTGGTAAATTTTTAAGAGAATAATCAAACCTTAATGAAAAAAATAAAACCTTAAAATTGTGTGTAAGTAATTCAAATTTGCTAGAATGTTCCTACCGAAGCTGGAGGCGTTGTTAAGCGTGAGGTTGTGCATTACTCTGGCTCCAAAGAAACTCCACCTGAGGAGGAAATCCTGAGCTCGCTTCTTCACTGACCGACCACTCTGCTTACCGGGCTGATCCGGGCAAAGAGAGAGCAGAATTCAGTAACATTACCATATAGCATGTCAGGACATGTGCACAGGGCTGGTTGAACAGCTGTTACCTTGATGACTTTATGCTCGACCACAGAGTCCAACCACTCGATGAAGGACTCTACTGTGGCGTTCTTCCGCAGCAGCTCCTTCAGCTCCTGGAAGACGCTAATAGAGTCATCTGGAAAAAAAAACAAAAGATTTTCATCAGGATCAGAATCAGATTCTTGTCTTTATTACATGAATAGTTATGTAATAAAACATCACTAAATGCATCTGTAAGAGTTGGATCTTACTAATCTTACTAAGTTTTATTAAAGAAATGTTCTGTGTTACACTCAGAGTAGATATCTGGGTCCTGGTCTCCTGTAGAGTTTGTACTGAGCAGGGGCTGAGAACTGATGCTGCTGAGATCCACGTTATCGATGTCTGACACCATGCCGGTCACCACAGCCTGGTCGAACAACGCTGGACGGGCTATCTGGAGAAAATTTTGAGTGATTAAAAAGCTTATTTCTAGAGATTTGAATATAAGGTCATTTGATCTTTATATTTTACAATTTTTTTGTGTAAATCCTGTACCTGTGCCAGGTGTAAGAATGAGGTCTGTCTCTTCAGGGAGGACACAAAGTGGCGTGCAATAGGGAGTTTCTTGGCTGCAAGGCATTCTGGGAGGTTCTCTAAGGAGGAGGTTAGCCAGTGCTCCCAATGTTTGGCAAAGTTGCGAATATCTGCCAACAAACTGATGAACAGTACAATCTATACAGCTCATTCAACTACCAATAAATCAACCAAAAAATGAGAAGATTTTCTGCTATTGTCTTTTTTCATCATTATGGATAAAGTTCAGAAATTCTTGCCTTTGGAGAAAACTGGGCTAAAAACTTTTATGCTTCAAAGAGACCAAGAATGTCTCAATAATACTTTCTTGCCCTGATTCAGCTTCATACTGCTCAAAGACATGCAGAGTACTTTCTTTCCAACAGCTTTCCATTCAGCATCTAATACATGCATTTTAATAACAGGGTTTAATGGCAAAAGTTGCACTGAAATGCCTGAAATGGCTTAAATCATAAAGGGAGCATTCTTGGTTATTGCACTTGATTAATTTGATTCATGTACCTTTTGCACTTCTATCTTTGTAAATAATATGACATGGTTTTTCTTTTTCAACTAAACCCCAAGCTATGGGAAGCCCCATGCATGCAGGCTGCCTGGATTCCGGTCCAGCCTGTGGCTCCTAAACCACATGTTCTAGCCCACTCTTGCATCCCTGTTTCTGGGTCCACTATCCTCTTCTATTAATAAAGACATAAAAAGCCCAAAAATACATCTTTAAAAAAGTTACAGCCAATCTCTTGAATTCACTTCCAAATAGATTTGAAATCTTGACAATTAGAAATTATTTCAGCAGTGTTTGCTTTGCAGCTTTGCTCACTCTGACTTTGTATATTTGACAAATTAAAGGCACTGTATCCAGGGATTGACATTAACACCTGCCATCCAGCCAAATGCTGGTGGATTTCAGCTGCGGCAGGTGGCGTGGTGACTCCGACAAGCCGCTTTGGCGTGTTGCATTTATTGGTGACACATCCTGTGCTTCATTCTAACCGGCTGGAGGCACCAATGTTTGTGAACACTGTTGCAGTGATAGGTGCTTATTGCAAAGAGGCTGTTTTGCACTTAAAGGGGGTATTTTTACCTCCTGAATAAATGCAGAGTGCTAGATCTGTGCCAACCTTCTATTAGCCCACAAACTTTATTGGTCAATTTGTGTTTTTCTCCAGAGTGCATAAAGAAAATGCTTTTAAAGTTTGAAGTGCAGAGTTCAATTACATTTCAAAGGACAACATATCTAGTTCAAATAAATTTAAGCATGCTGCAGTCAATCTTAATCATATATAACTTTATTTTCAACAAGAAAATTGTGGCTTAGAGAGCTTTCAGAGTGGCTAGTGTTTTTGGACAACTACTAGCCATAGTGGTTGGTGAAAAACAAAAATGGTATTTCCCCCTTGAAAATGGGGGAGCTGAAGCTTTTTCCAGTAGTTGAAAGTGGTTTGCATGGTCTTTTGGGTTTTGCTCTCTGTAGAACCAGCAGCATGCATATCTAACCATCAGATAAAGACTCTAACATCGTCCTTGCCAAGGTTTTGTTTGTGCATCATGAACATTTGAATTAATTTGATATAAAAGATAAGGAGAAATTGGGATGACAAACCTTTCAGGCATCTCTTGCATTGTAGCAGGAATCAGAACATCTGTTAAAACCTTGAAAATAAGAGAGATGTTAGTACAACAGTTTACAATTTAGATGCTAATTCAGATAGTTCCTCATGACCGAATCAGAGGATTTCAACTTTTCCGGCGTTACGTTTCTCTGTTGTATAAATCATTGGTTCCCAACCTGGAAAATGGTTGGGAACCACTGGTATAAATAATCAACAGTATTATTGATATCTACACTTTCTACTTTCTTGCTTTACTTATCACAAAACCTGAACTTGCAGTATAGAAATTTGAATTTGGGACATGTTTGGATGTGCAAACTTCCTCTGTAATTCTCTAGAAAGGAAAATGTGTTACCAGAATGTCTTATTCACCTTATAAAGAATGGAGTCACAGACACAGAAGATGTCGACTATCACAGGGTTCTCCAGCAGTGGCAGCAAGTGGTCGGGCATCCCCTGCCAGAAATGCAACAGAAAATTCTGGATCTGGAAGAAATATTTAAAAAGTGAGAAAACTGCACCAGAATTTTCTTGCCCGTTTTGATGAAAGAGCAAATTAAAATGCCTTAACCAGAGAGCATTTATTACCTCCTCAAAGTTGACGTTGATGGCGTTGTCCAGTATGCATTGACAGTGTGTTTTATACATCATGATCAGAGTGTCTACCTGTGATAAGGCAAAGAAGAAAAACGGAATTATACTGAAACTAGTAAAGTAGTAGTAGTAGTAATAAAGTATTCTTAAACGTATAAACTGCATGCACAATGGCAAAATCATGATGGATATAGTTAAGTTATTGGAATGAAAGAGCAGAAAGTCCTTTCTTCATATTTTATATGAATGCAGAAT
Organism: Cheilinus undulatus; assembly: GCF_018320785.1. Lineage (NCBI taxonomy): Eukaryota > Metazoa > Chordata > Actinopteri > Labriformes > Labridae > Cheilinus > Cheilinus undulatus. Next base: position 41,111,991 of record NC_054878.1, on the reverse strand, counting down.
ATAATTTACTCTAGTGAGGCAAACTAAACTCTAAATTATTGCCTACCTTTTCTCTGGAGATGTTTCCCTCCAGCAGGAGATGCTGAGCGCTGGGGAAGTCTGGCAGTAGAGTCCCAGTTTTAGAGCTCAGAGAGTATTTCCTGGTGAAACCCCCCTGAAAAATAAAGCAGCCATCTCTTTAAATCTTTCTTAATGTAAATTAAAGGTGTTGGAGAAAGCTGCATTAGATTTTAGTTTTTTGTTTTTTTTTTTTTTTTCATTTTTTGATCGATGACCTAGGATTCATTGATCTGTGTTTTATATAACTTTTTCAAATGACCTCTATTCAGTTTTTCTGGTTGGATTGATTCGAATAAATTAAATATAGTGTTCACAAGAGTGAACCAAACAGAACACTGAAAATAAAACAGAGTCAAACAAAAAGTAGACATTAAAATACAAACATAGAGAGAAAGAAATGCAAAGTTTAGAGGGATTTAAAGATTTCACTAACCTCATTCTTGAGCTTGCTCCCTGAAAATCTGAGAACAATCAGAAACATGGGTGGTATCAGTGATAGTCAACACTTTCCAAAGGAGTGCAAAATGGCTCAAACATTCAATCTATACATAAAAATGTGTTGTTTACCTTGTTAAACCTTTTCCAGAATACACAGAGTGATAGTACGCGCTGCTCTCCTTGATGCCAATTCCATAGTAGTGATATCTGTTTGATTTTAAGATGACAGCATTCAATAGTGATCAAAAATGAAAATGATTGGAAGACAAACATGTCAATTAATATTTTTAAGCTCTAAGCGAAATGAAAAATTTCAGCAGACATTTAAAATCCAAGAGTTTAAGATGATAAATAAGAGTGTGCTTACTTGGAGTGTCCTCTGGTGCCGAGTCTTCTTGTTGTCAGAAGAGGAAACTTTTGTCGAATCGTCTGTTGAGGAAAAATGTAGAAAAAAATCATTGTTAGTGCTCCACCATAGCTTTTCTCCACTAACAAGCACCTATTTGTGGCACTGGACAAAGTTTTCTCCACTGAAGGATGACTTTTAAGGTTCCTAATCATGTTTTCACCTTTAAAAAGGGAGCATGTATCACATTTTTCAAATCTTAGAGGACACATCATCATGTTTTCCTCTTGAAAAAATCCCATAAATACACTTAATCATATTTTCTCCACTGGAAAGGCCATGCTTGAAAAATTGATTTTGGTGCTTTTATGCTCTTAGTTAGATAGGACAGTTGAGTTAAAAAACTGAGAAGAGAGAGAGAAGAGAGAATGACGTGGAAAAGCAGACACAGGCCAGATTTTAACCAAAGCTGCTCGCTTCAAGACAACAGCTTTAGTCCATGGTACAGACACATCATGCATCACATTTGTCCACTAAGGATCACCCTAGAGCAGAGGTGTCAAACTCACGGCCCATGGTACAGTTATATCTGGCCCACCAGATCATATCATATTTTATTATAACTGGCCCACCAGTATTGGGTCTGCAGATTTCCCCAGGTATAAATATTTAAACTAAACTTTGATGATTTAATTTATCCTTGAATCATCCAAAAATTTAGAAAAGAGTAGAAATAATTTCATAAAAAAGTCAGGAACTTAAATAACTTAAATATTTTCTTTATTTTCATTTAATATTTTTGCATCTTACAATTATGACTTAAATTATGGTTTTGACTTTTTGTGTCATATTTGGACCTTTAAAACTCATGATTTTGAATTTTATCCTATTTGATGACATTTGAAACTCAGAATTTTGACTTTTATCACACATTTTGACCATTAAAACTCATGATTTTTATTTCTATTTCTTGTTTTGATTGTGAAAAATTGCAAATGCAAATTTCTATCTCATATATATGCCTTTTAAAAACATTGTTTTGACTTGACCTGACTGAACGTAATGTTTTGACCCTTTAAACATTTTCCCCATGACGGTGAAAATGAGGTTGACAGTTTATAGTTTGTTCATAGTTAAATGTTGACCCTGTTAGGCCCTAAGGTTAGACCCAAATTACGAATCTGGCCCCTGCAGTGACTGAGTTTGACATCCCTGCCTTCAGGCAACCTTTCCTAAACTTAATTATGGCACATCCAGTCTGAAACCTGAAATCCATCTGGTGCATGCAATTTCATTGCCAATGCTTACTTTTCAGAGACAATAACATTATAAGAAAAGCATTTGCAGATTCAGTGAGTACAAGAGTCTCAGCAATGTTATTTTTTGGAACAGGCATCAGCAAAGTCACTTAAATTCTATAATCTCTGCAAAGGCAGTTATAAATTCTTATGATTGTGAAAGAACTTGACACTGGTCCTGTGCATTAGACAAAATAAATAATATGTGATTAAATCTTCTGGCTATGTATTGTTAGTTCTGGTACTTAAAGGATATCCACATATAATGAAGCATTTAATGAAATTCTAAACACAGTTTCAATTTTACATTAAGGCTATGGTTTGTATGTATTGTAATTGACCTTTTGTGCCCCCTGCAGTAACTTTAGGGCCCACCAGAGGGTTTCAGCCAACACTTCGGGGAGCACTGGTCCAGAGCACAGCAGCAAGATACAAGGTGCTAAACTGCATTTGTTCCAAAAGAACAAAAACCAAGGGAATTGTATATTTACCTAATCCTATATCTAGTAGAAAAGAGTCACAAACACACCTTTCCAAATGTGGCAGCACAGGCCGGCTCTAGTTTCTCCTTCCTGCAAAAGTCCAGATAGTGAGCGTAGAGGATACACCGAGGGAGGCAAACTCCTTCACACACGATATAATTCTCCTCCAGCCTGTTGAGTCAAGGAAAATAACTCATTAAAAAATGGTAGAGCTGTTCAGGGAAAGTGGTAAATGCAAACAGCGAATTCTTCTTCAAACTGTACTTTTGATATTTTACAGGAAAATTACATGCAATATGCCTGAATAAGAAAGTAGCGACTTTGACATAAATCTCTAGATTACTAACACCATGACAAATACTGAAAAAGCTGCCAAAATCTGTCAAATAAATGAAAAGAAAAAAGAGAAACTATTGGAAAAATCCTTCACTTTGTTGGTTTCTTTGCATTCAAAAGACATCCAGAATTGACACACAGCAGCTTGTCTTTCTCATATTTATTTATAATGTTTATTTTGAGGTTTTAAAGGGGACCCATAATGCAAAAATCACTTTTTCAGGCTTTTCTAACAAAGATATGTGCCCCTGGCCTGTCTATAGTCCCCTCAAATACCAGAAAAACCTACCTCTGCCCCTATCTTTCTCCACCTTTCAGAAAATGTATACCAAAACAAGCTGTTCTCAGATTTTCCCCTCGTGATGTCATGTGGGGAATTAGCACTGCTCCCAGGTTCGGTTGGCCCTCACAGAAACATTCAAAAATCCAATACTGGAGTGTTTTTTCAGTAACAAACTTCACATGTGTTGGGGACCTCTGAAACCCATATAAACTTTTCTTAAATGGTAAAATATGTTACCTTTAATGCCTTTTTCCCAGACAGGACAGTCGACAGAGAGGTAGAGGAGTGACATGTGGCAAAGGAGCCATGGGCCATATATAAACTCTGGTCACTTACTTTGAGAATAACAGTCTCTGTACATAAGAAAATTACCATTGGGCAATTGTTACCCTAATTTTTCTCTCTTAATGACTCAAACTGCCCACTAGCTTTCCTGCTACAGTAAAACATCTTGCAGCAATGCAAGAACCGTAATACATTTACAAATGTGAGGTACTTGAGTCTTTTTCACCATTAGGCAAATTTATTTATTTAATCTATGTCTCTGGGTCAAATATTGTACCTTTACACAAGACAACTACTATAAATAATGAAACATTTTCAGGATGTAGGATTAATATTCAGTTGAGATTAAAGGTCAGAGAGTCTCACCACTGCAGGGTGAGCTGTGTCTGTTTCTTTTTGTCCTTGATGATCTGACTGATGGTCTTCCTAGAGGACGAGATGTTCTCTTTGGCAGTCAGCTCAGGGTTAAAGTCTACCAGGTCCTGGTCTTCCTCAGAGGACGGTGTCTCATTACTGTCCTCTGCCTCTGAGGAAAAACATGAGCATAACACATAAAGCTCTTTAAACTTCATGTACATACCTTAACTCAAAAAGTCAACTCAGTATTTTATACTCGATTAGGAATAAGAGGAAAACATGAAGTAGCGCAAAGCTGCTCCATTTCTTACTGAACAGAAAACATTCAGATACATAAAAACTGCAGAATAAAGTGGCACCAAGGCTTAGCTTAACTGAAATAGTCAAATTTCTCAGTATGGTTTACACAGATATATTGGTCTTTAAATAACACTGTCATAAAGACAGCAAATGGATCTCATGATCTGCTTTTGAGGAGAATACCAGGCAAATTATAGTCTGATATTCTCCACTTTTAAGGCCCCCATTCTCTGGTTTATGTTTATGTTATGTATTTATGCAAACTTTATCATTTAAGTGGCGCTCAAAAAGCAGTCTATATATATACAAGTTATTTACGTTTAAAATAATTTATTCAGTAATCTTTAAGAGCTATTCAAATAAAGGCATAAATTCACCAAATTGGACAAAACTCAATGTAAAAAAAAAACAGTAAAAGGTCAAAACCAGAAGGAATTTTTTTTTTTTCCAAAATGACTAGTTTCCCCAGTACAACTTATAATTGTTTCCCCTCAAGGTGTAACTTCCTATTAACTTTGCCTTCGCTGTAGCTGTTTCTCAAAGCCAAGGAAGGATCCTCCAACAGCCGTTCTTGAAGGATACTACGTCATCGACTGCCGTTGGAGGACTGTTCCAATCTTGAGGATCCTCAAAATTTTTCCAAGGACTGAGTCCTTCAAGCAGAGAATTTCCAAGGATGCACATGTGTATACTCCGCGAGCAGGAATTACCCACAATGCAGTGCACATTGTTTTTCTTCTTAAAAAATAAACAAATAGCATAATATCAGGAGGAAGCCAGGTCCCCTTGCACTTAATACACTGTTATATGTCCTGTTTCCACCATGAATATGTTGTCATCATTATTTCATGTCATCAAAGTAAAGCTGGACAGGTAAAACTAGCGCCCTATAATATGATTATATTATATATTATATTCTATGATTATATCATATAATCAATATGATTAAACAGTCATATTGTTATATATATTATGATTATATGATGATGTGATAACTTATAAGACAGTGTTGGGGAAAACTTGTGAAAGTTGTTGTTAGTACCCCTCCCATTTTGATTTCTGCTGCCACTGTGTATATGGGCGTGACCCTTCCTATGACGTAATCACGCACACTCACTAGCCTGTTCCAAGCGTGTGTTCAAGAGTTGCAAGGGAGGACTCTGGCTTTGCCTCCAAGGGTCATGTCTGTTTTGTTGCGCTCTTCTTGTTTTTCTTTGACAGTCTAAGCTCTTTGTATTCTCTTGTTTTTGGAAATGTGCTATAAATAAAGTTGTTATTCTATTTACGAAATATAATTAGTGTCCAGTTGTTGCCAATGACTAATATGCCAATATTTCTGGACTCATTTAATGCAGATATATAAACATGTTTTTCTTTAATTGTAAAGAACACAAAGTCTGATCTGTTCTGGAGTTAATCTGTTTCTCTTATCAAGACAGTCTATTTGTTTTACAAACAGACAAAAACATTTAAATATTGATATTCAGTGATGAAAAACTCAATATCTTTTGGTTATATACACATTAAACAATGTTTTTTGCAGTACTGTGTTCAAAATGACTTATGTTAACAAGTTTTTTCCTTTTTAAAAATAAAGGTACTTCTAAAAATTGCAATATTGACACTGTTGTAAACCTAAGGGCCTTTCTGCAGGCATTTCTGAAACCTTTTAAGTACAACTTAATTTAAAAAATAGTTGCAGCCTTTTATGCAATTATGTAATTGCACAACCTGACATCATGATTGCAGTTAGATTAATTGTGCTGCGAAGGCCAACTGTTAATTGTGGAAAAGTTTTACATTTGGCTTTTGAAACATGCCCTTTTTCAATTAAAGTGTTATTTGCTTAGATCCATTTTTGGCTTTTATGCCTGTATTTAGTTGGATAGGCATGCAGGAAAGGAGCCAAAAGCCAGATATGATTCAAGCTGCCCCTTTTGGGGACAGCAGCCTCTGTGCATGGGAGGGACAGATGACCACCTGGCTACCAGCACCTCAAAAGTGCTCTTTTTGGTCCCTGTTAACTGTGCTGTAAGTCTGCGGTATCTAAAAGCTCAAAAATTTAGAATAAGCACTGTATCTTTCTTTATTTGTGTGCATAATCTTACTTATTTTAAAGTGAGGGCCAATAAAAGAAGAGCTTTGTTGTTATTGTAGCACTATCATGTGTTCAGTCTGTGTAACTGCAGGTTACTACCAGAGAAGATATGAAATCATCTAAAAAAAAAATAGGTTTTAGGGTTCTGTATCTCATGTGTTATTCTAAAAAACAAAAAGGAAAAGATAGAGGATGCAAGATGAGTATGAAGATGAACTAGCAACTCACAACAGTAATAATACATGTGTCTAAAAAGGTTGGTTCTTTACCTGATTTAATCCCAGAGTCGTCCTCCTGATGGAAATGTGTCTGTTTGTTAAAGTTTGTGCGTGTTTTCTCAGGTGAGCTGCACAAAGACTTGGTCAAAGAGTGAATAAGAAACACTCCATCCCTGGTTGAACTCTCACTGCAGCTGCGTTTCATCGGCATGGTCACATGAACCTAATGCTGGTAAAATAATAAACCAAAGATGAAAAAGCAGAAAAGAAATCCAGAGTCAGTCTGTGGTGAAGACAAAAATCCACTACAGCTCATTTGGTCCTTAAAAGTGTGCGTGACTTTTGGTCAGTCTTGTCTTCACATATATCCAGAAGAAGATAAAAAAGATCACCATGTCTGAAATTCTGACCTAAAGATGAATAAGAAAGTAAATGATAAAATCTATACACTACTGGTAAGCCTGTCTTACTAAAGGAGCCTTTCTGACTAATAATAAGTGTGTGCTGTGTGAGGGCAGAGCTAATGAAGCTGTGGATGCATTCATCATATTTACAGAAGACGTGGAGCTAATCCAGGTTATTAATGATTAACAGAAAAACCCTCTTCCATCTGTCCATCCGTCCATCCTGCCTCCCACAGTCAGCTGGCCCTTTGTAGAAAAGTATATACACAAAAAACAGCACAATTAATGTCAAAATATCCTGTACATGCATTTAAAATCTGTTATTGCAAGTATATGGGCCTTTTAAGCACACTAAAAACTTAAAAGTTACTACATTCAAGGAAAAAAATAACACATTTTGTCTCACTTTGAAAATAAAATTGTTTTCAGAAGGAATAAATAATCTGATTATATTTTGGTTACTCAATTCATGGCTTCCTTCATTAAATGCTTAGAAAAATAGGAAAAAAGTGAATGTTATTCTTATTCCTTTGCAGATGGATCTACTGTCTGTTGTCAAATAATCTGACTGGCTGTGTTGCTGAAATTAATCAGATAATAAACAATGATAATAGAAAATACAGCTTACTGGTTTATTTCTAACCCCAGTTCCAAAAAAGTTGGGGTGCTGTGCAAATATAAATGAAAACATAATGCAGTGGTTTACAAATCTAAACCCATATTTTATTCATAAAAGAGCATAGACAACTTGTTAGAGGTTGAATCTAAGACATTTCACCATTTCATGAAGCTCATTTTGAATTTTATGACAACAGCACAGCTCAAAAAAGTTGGGACAGAGCCGTATTTACCATTGTGTAGCATCTCCCATTCTTTTAACAACAGTCATCAAACATCTGGGAAATGAGGAGATCAGTTGCAGGAGTTTTGGGAGAGGAATGTTGCCCCATTCTTGTCTAATGTAGGATTTTAGCTCCACAACAGTTCTGGGTCTTCTTTGCAGGATTTTTTTCTCTGTATAATGCACCAAATGTTTTCTGTTGGTGAAAAGTCTGGACCTCAGGCAGGCCAGTTCAGTTCAGACTCTCCTACTGTGAAGCCATGCTGGTGTGATGGATGTGCAATGTGGTTTAACATTGATATATGTAAGTCCTTCCCTCAGATGTTTAAGCTGCCCTTGCCATAGGCACTAATGCAACCCCATACCGTCAGAGATGCAGGCTTTTGAACTGTGGGCTCTTTTTCTAGTTTATTGAAAGTGAGCTGTTGTGAGCACAACTAACACTTTCCCACTTTCCACCGTAATTTATCATTTTTTTTCAATATTTTAAACTCCCACACTCCCACATCTCTAGTCTAATTATCTAATGGATATTTCAAGAAATTTCTCAACAGGTTACCAGACCAAAAAATGTAGTTGCTCTCCTGTTTAACACAGCACCGAACAAAACACCTTTGATTAGACTTTCTTGATTTTTCTGTTAAGATAATACAAATCAGTGAATGCCTTCTCAAGCAATTTCACAACAGTGATGGTGTTAAAATGCAGCTGGCCTGAAATACATGTAACAGGTGGGTTCAACTCAACAATGCAGAAGCCATGCTAAGTTAATTTCTGTAGCTAGCCTTTATGAGAAAGTCTAGATATTAGCCTATTGTTGAGGAGAAACAGGTTTTAAATGCTACGGCAGTAATGTTTTTTCTAATTTACTACATATATTGATAATGGTTTCAACCGATAACACTGAACCAGGAAATTCTCGAACCTTTTATTTGTAGGGAAGGAGCGGGAAGTCTGTGCGAAAACACGTTGCAGCATCCTGGTGTTCTGGATTAACTTGTAACCGTGTTAATTAGCATCTTCCTGCGTCAGTTGTAGTTACAAAAGCTGTTAGAACTGTGCTCTCGAATTTCTGTCTCCATTATTTCCGATACATCTGGCGGATACGTTTTACCACGGAAATAAAAAACAACAGGAAGGCTCCCCGGGTCCCCCTCTCTTTATCACAACCACAGACGCGTTTGACAAGAGGTCGGCGGTCAGCACGGTCACTCCTTGAACAGATACACTAGGCGATGTTAACCAGGCAGGTGGGATACACGATGCGGTCCAAAAGGTAGGAAATGGTTAACTGTAGTACTGTGGTCTGAAAGATGTCAAAAACGTATCGGTGGTAGCAGTTAATGGCAGACTGACAGTAAAGGGCCACCAAACGGCAGGTTAACGGCCATGAAAGGTGACCGATATGAATTTAGCGGTAGTATAATGTTTGTTCAATGCTATTAGCAATGTTGGCGCTACTTTTGTTTTGCTTTACAGCCATTACTGGAGGCAGTATAAAACGTAAGGCACAGAGGAAAGTGTTATATTGACTTAGAAAGATGTCGAAACGAATTGGTGATACCACAGTGGAAGCCTGAATATGTTGGTAATTTAACGATAGGCTAACGGTCATGGAGCATGATCATTAAGTCTTGAACTAGCTTTAGCATATTGAGATGTTAGCATAATTCACTGTATAGTTTCATATAGCCATGATCTGGCTTTGCTAATTATACTGCCGCTAAAATGGGCTGAAAAGAGACATAAGTCAAGGTTACACTGCCTTTATGTTGAACAAGTTTAAATGTTCACAGTGTGTCTCCTGGTCTCTGCTGATTTTGGTGTATGGAACACTAGAACATTTTCTCAATTTTAGCGCCACATGTTGCACTCAATTACAAGTGCATCTCAATAAATTAGCATATTGTGGAAAAGTAAATCTGTTTCAGTAGTTAAATGAAAAAAGTGAAACAAATATTGTTATAGATTCACTTCACAGGGTGACAGATAAAGTCTTTATTTCTTTTAATTTTGACGGTTATGGCTTATAGTTAATGTGCCCCACCCCGAAAAAAATAGTAGACATGAAATTGACTGAAAGCAAATGATAGGATTGAAATATCTGAACTATGTACGTTTTAAGGATTCCTTAGTCAAGGGTATTCAGGATAAATGCTGTGAAAAATAACCTCTTGTTGATATTTCACATTAAAACATGGTGACTGTATTGCTTTTTTTAAGGTTCTGCTTAGGATGTGACCAGTATTGATGCTGCTGCCATGCAGTCAGTGGGTTCTGAGCATCAAAAGTAAGTAAAAAAACACAATGTGAATAACGTGGTGGTGTGTCCTTTCTCAAATTATAATGTGTTGTAGTAAGGCATTTTTGTTTTAAAATTCCTATTTGTGATTCAGTGATTGGTTTTGAAGTTTACATCTTAACTTTTGGATAGTTAGCATTAGAGATGGGCAAAGTTAACCAGCTAAAAGGATTGAAGGCAGATTAAAAGCTGGCAACAGAATTACTAGCCAGTGAAATTAGTTATATATTTTTATTTATATCAATACAGGCCTACAATCCTAGTCAAATGCTCTGTCTATACCAGTGCTAGTCAACCCATCTCAACCAATGAGCCAAATTGTTGAGAAATACATTTGCAAGAGCCACAATCGAAGTGGCAATTAAAAAAATAGGTTCAAGGTGGAAAAAGTGGTAAAAATGGGAGAAAAGGGACAAAAATGAGTTACAGGTGGCAAAAATGGTCTATGAGCAGCTAAAACGTGTCAAAAAATGGGGAAAAATAATATAATAAAGGCAAAAATCAGCCAAAAAGATGGGGGAAAATGAGCAGAGAGTGGCAAAATGGGAAAACGTGTCATTTAATGGCAAAAGGCAGCTTAAATGGGTGAAAAGTGGCATAAGAAGGGGCAAAAAATTGCAAAAAGCAGGATACAAGTGGCAAAAATGGATGAAAAGTGAGACAAAAGAAGTGACAAAATGGGCTAAATGCAGTGTTAATTGATTTAAAGTGGCAAAAATTTGAAAAAAGGGGCAAAAACTGCAAATAAGGGCAAAGGAAATATACAGAAAAATATAGGTTGACAATCAACTTTGACAAATTAAGCCTACTGTATAAGTGTCGGAAACATATTGATTAAAGTGACTTGCAATAGTTAATTTATTTTTTAATTTTCCTGGGGGAATAATACTTCAAATTAAGACACAAAAGAGCCACACCTTGTGTATCACTGGTCTATACTCTTCTCCACTGCCTGCAAGTAAACAAGCACAGTAATTGAATAGCATCAGTACAGTAATCGAATAGCATCAGTACATCATTGGAGTGATGTGGTGTGGCAGTAATTTTATATAGAAAATTAATTTGGGTCATGTTTATGCTGTAGCAGTTTGTTCTCATGTATAACAACTTAATAAGTATCAAAATCCTTAAACCTTAACACAGACCTCTTCTTCTGCGAAGAAGAGTGGGCCAAAATTCCTCCACAGCGATGCGAAAGACTCGTCACCAGTTATCACAAATGCTTGATATCAGTTATTGCTGCCAAGGGTGGCACAACCAGTTAAAAGGTTCAGGGGGCAATTACTTTTTGTTGTAGGGCCGGATAGGTTTGGATTTTTTTTCCCATTAATAAGTAAAGTCATCATTTAGAAACTGCATTTTGTTTTTACTTTGGTTGTCTTTGTGAGATATTATAATTGTTTTGATGATCCAAAACATCTAAGTGTGATAAATATGCAAAAAAATCAGGAATCAGAAAGAGGGCAAATACTTTTTCACGGCACTGTACAGGGAGATTCCCCTCCACAGGCTGGATTTTTGCATCTTGCATGTCACTACAGTACCACAGAAGGGTCCAAATAAAATAAACATTATTTTAAATTCAACTGGTTGCTGTCAGATGTGAGCATTGCAATACAGAGTCTTACAGTAAAATGTTGCTTATATTCCATATTTTACACTTTGCAGCTTATTTATCAAAACTAACAGAAATTCTTGTCCTACTCAACTCTAGTAACAGAAAAAGAAAATCAGATCCAGTGGAATGTGTTTCCACAAGGCACTGCATCTTATTTTTAAGGATGCAATTTATTACTGGTATAATATCAGTTATGGGCAGATATTAGCTTGAAAAGTGAATTATCAGTATCAGCAGATATCAATTTGTGCCAATATTTACAGCTGATATTTGACTGACAACAATCTGCCATTATCATTTGTAAATATTGACTGTATGAACAAATATGTTCATGGAATTTTAGGTTGGATCAAAAGACCCACTTAAGCTGAGGTCTTTTTCTCAATTCATCATCATTCCTTATGCTTTAAAGTGTGTTTTGAGTCTGAATTTTTTAATGTGTTCATCCTCAAACTTTAAGTTGTGTGTTTTAAGGGCTTAAGATTTAGGTCTAAACTACATTCAATATTGGTATCCACTAAAATAATTTCGTAAATATCAGCATTTCAGATAATGTCATAAATCCAATGTTGTGCTTTTCTACTGATTTTTATTTTTGAAAGACACTGAATGATAATTATTTTGACAAAGACTGGGTTTCATTGTACTTGAACAATTACTTTTAGATAGCGTTCTTAGATAGCTCTGAATGTTTAGATAGATAAATTCTTCAACTTGCCAGATTTTTCAAGCTTTTAAAGGGTACTGATATGTGTGTTTTTTTAACTTGCAGGTCTCAAAATTCTGGTAAAGTGGCACCATTTGCCCTTTGGCCAGTGGACCTCAAGTTAACTCACTTGGACTGGAACCCTGAAGCTACCCTGATACACTTTCAGGGACAGTACCTTACCATATGTGAGCTTGACTATAACATCTTACAAGGAGAAATACAAAGCGTACCAAAGACTAAATCTGCAGTGGACATTGGCGAGTTCTGCCTTGTAGAAGATTTGGCTTCAGCCCGGTGGTACAGAGGGAGAGTTCAGAATCGAAAAGAGGGCCTGTTTGATGTGTTTCTAATAGATCATGGCAATGTCTTGAGTGTAGATATCAACCGCATATCTCCCTGTTCAAGCGACTTATTCATCCTTCCTCCCAAGATAGTGTGTGGCTTTCTTGCAAATGTACTTCTCCTTCAAAGTTGCTCTTGTTCTGTAGTTGAGGAGTACCTTGCAAACCTCATTGGACGAAGTGTTGCAGGTTACATTCAAGCCCTCCTTCCCCATAAAGTGCAACTGTTGGAAGCCCCTGACATCAACACAGACCTGGTCAGACATGGACTTGGGAGACATGTTGACACAGAAACTTTCCTCTTGTTGGTTGAGATGCTCACTGAAGTGCCACTCAAACATAACACTGAGCCAGTTCCTGATTTACTCATTGAGAAACCAAGAGGACAGGAATTTAGCTTTAAACCCTGTGGTTTGCGAGGACACGAACAAATTCTGTCGTTATGTGGACCTAAATTGCCTTCTGGAACAAAAGCTAAAGTGCGTGTGACTGCTGCTGTGAACCCAGGGCTGTTTTACTGTCAGATGACCAGTAAGGAAACAGAGCTTTGGGAGATGTCAAGAAAGCTGTCTGAAGTTTGTGAATACACATCCAAACAGCATCAGAAGACTTCAGAAAGCCTGGGCTTGCTGTGCTCTGCAAAAGGAAAAGATGGGAAATGGTACAGAGGCTTTGTGCAGTATCTCCCAGTCAACTCTCAAGTTAGAGTTTTGTTCATTGACTACGGATTCTTTGAAACTGTTAAAATCGAAAACGTCCACAAGTTGCCACCAGATATCTATTCAGCACCCATCATGGCATTACCATGCTCACTTTCATGCCTAAGCGACCAGGATGATGTGCTGAAAACTCAACAGCTTGGTTTCCTTCAGGCAGGCCTTCTTGGAAAGGTGCTGGATGTGGAAATCAGAAGTTTTGATGAAGAAAAGCATCTGTACTCAATCACAGTAACTGGTCTAGAAGAAAATCATGTAAACAGGCCAGAGCTCATCAAAGAGATTCCTCAAATGGATGCTGGGTCAGCTTTTGAAACAAAAGAGTCATCACCGCAGAGTAACTTTTTAAACTGTGAGACAATCATTGGCAAGAAACTGGATAAAACACTGGAAGAAGAAGAGCTGCACGTAGGTTCTGTTTTTGTGGGCTATGTTGAGTATGTCCACAATCCACACAGCTTCTGGATCAGAACACAAAAACGCAATGATGAGTTTGAGGAAATGATGGAGAAAATGTCAGATCACTTCAGTCAAGTGAAACTGGATGAAGATGTACTGTTGAATCCTGAGCTGGGGACAATGTGCTGCGCATTGTTTGAGGACGACATGCATTTCTATAGAGGTGTTGTGACAGACACACTCGAGCATGGAGCGGAAGTTCTTTTCATTGACTTTGGCAACATTGATAAAGTGCCACATAAGTTGATCAAGAAGATACCTGAGAAATTTGTCAACAAATCTGCATTTGCCTTCTGTTGTTCACTTGTCAATGTTGTTCCGTTGGAAGAAGTATGGACCAGCACTACGTCTGCCTTTTTCAAAACAGCTGTGTCAAACAAAGCTATGCTTGTTCATGTCGTCCAGGTGAGGAAAAACAAACTTGTCGTGGATCTTCAAGAGATGGGGCATGAAAAAAATCAGAGTATCACTGAGCTTCTGATCTCCTCAAATCAAGCTGAATACTGGAATAACATTTCTATAGAGCCTGTGGAGCCAAAGGACAAAGAGAAATCAAGTTGGCCAGAAAATGGTATGACATCAGACATCAATGAACGTAGCGAGCAGTGGGATGACTGCGAAGATGAAGAGAAAGTGTGCAAGGAGGAAACTGACAAGGTCCAAACCCCTGCACATTTTAAAGCATTAAACATCAAACCAGGTTATGATTTTGCTGTGCGGTGCACCTATATCACTTCTCCATCAGAGTTCTGGTGCCAGCCTCTTGATAAGGTTCAAGATTTGGAGGAACTAATGGATAAAGTTAAACAATATTACTCAGCTCATAGAGCTCCCCTCCAATCAGAAGATGCATGTTGTATTGCTAAGTCACATAAAGATGGAACAGGTTACAGGGCCGTTATCATAGAAAAATCTGAAGGAAAACAAAATCTTTTTGTCAAAGTGATGTTAGTTGACCATGGCTCCACTAAAATAACCAAGAGCCACAACCTACAAGCTATAATGCCAGATTTTGCAAATTTGGAAGGACTAGCTTTCAGATGCAGCCTCTACAATGTGATCAAACCTGTTGGTCACAGGAAAGAAGAGGTTTGGAGTCCTGAGGTGCTAAACACAATGAAAGATTTTGTCCTAAACAGCAACAATTCCCTCAGATGTACAGTTGTCTCACAGTTGACTGTCAAAAACAAAGGGCTGTTCAATGTCATTGACCTCTACAATCCCCAAACTAAACAAAGCATAGCACAAGTGCTCCTGGAGCAGGGCCTGGCGAGAGAAGCGACTGTCTCAGCGAAGCAGCTGTCAGTAGTGTTCCCTGAGTCTTTTACCTACTCGTCATTTGATCTGACTCCAGGAAAGGAAGAACAAGTCTTCATCACTCATGTGAGCAGTCATTGTGAGGTTTTCTGTCACCTTGAGAGAAACACCGAAAATATTGAACAGCTTGAAAGCAAAATCTCAGAGGCGAGTGAGAAAATGTTAAAATCCACCACAAGAGATGTTGTGAGTAAGCTGTGCCTGGCAAAGTACTTTGATGGCAAATGGTACAGGGGCCTGATTAATCCTGTTCAGTCAACCCTGCATCTTGATGTGTTTTTTGTGGATTATGGAAACACAAACATACTAGAAAAAGCTCATGTCATGTTCATCCCTGGAGACTCTGTTGAGTTGTTGTACACCCCTATGCAGGCTGTGAGATGTAGCCTTGCTTCAGTGCCCAAGAAAGAGGTCTGTGCAGATGTCAAGGAATGGCTTGATGAAGCTATCCTCAACAACCAAGTAAGAGCTGTCATCACTGGAAAGAGCGGGGATGGTTCATTTGAAGTTGAACTGTTTGATGGAGATGTGAACATCAACAAGAAGGTTAATGAGCTCATTATCAGTCTTTCACCAAAACCAAACACAGGCATCACTTTTGACATGAACAGTGTTAAGAGATATCAAAAATATCTCTCAACAAACAAGGCAAAATCTCCTTCAAAGAGCAAGATTCAGCTGGGGAAGCAATCTTCATATTCTCCCAAGTCTAATGCCAACAGAGGCACTCAAGTTAGGTGCGCTAGCCCAAAAAAGACAGTAAATGCAAAGGATGCGCAGAGGAAAAAATGGCACACAAACACAGAAGTCAAGCAAGAAGACGGGGGAAATACTAAGAGTAGTGTTACTGTAAACCCTCAGAAAACCTTGCAAGGGAAAGAGCAACAAGAGTACTTTGAGACGACCAGAAAGCCAGAAGATCTACACTTACTAGAAGAAACAGAGACTCCTCAGCTCTTGGTCTTACTTGACATGAAAGTGAGTGCTGGCTTGAAGGCGAAGTGTTTTGTGTCCCACATCGACTCCGTCAACAGTTTTTTTCTTCAACTTTCGGAAGATGAACCAGCAATCTTAAAAATGGCTGAAGATCTAAACTCAGGTGTCCTTAGAGATTCCTTGAAGACTGCCGCATCAGTGAGAATCAATGATATTGTTTTGGCTGAGTATGAGGAAGACGGTGCTCTGTATCGTGCTTCTGTGAAAGGCTATGAAGGAAGCACCAGTCTCAAAGTTGAGTTTGTGGACTATGGAAACTCAGCAGTCATTGTGAAGAAAAATATCTTCACCATACCAATGGAATATATCTCTCAGCCAAGATTTGGCATACCATGCTCCTTAATGGAAACAAACATGTACAAAAATGAAGAGGCTTTCACTCAAGCTGTCATGGAAAAACCTCTCTTGGTTGAGTTCGTCCTTCAATGTGGAGCTCAGTGGATAGTCAAGGTTGAGATTCTTGAAGGAGCGCTTGGTCTTCCAGCTGAACCTGAAGCTGCTGTTTTAAGTTGTGTTGAAACTGAAAAGGCAGTAGAAGCGGAAACTGAGAATTTACCTGAAATAGTAGAGTGTGTGAGATCCTGTGAACAGAACAATTTGACAAAAGCTGTATCACAGAATGACGCAGCTAAATGCAAAAGGATGGAGGAAACCTCTACCCCATATACACCAATTGGCACATCATCACCTAAAGTGAAGGTGGCAATCTGCAGGCGCCAAAGACGACCAGCCAGAAGCAAGACTAAGACATTTGTCAAGGTTACTGCTTTGAAGTCCTCTGCCAAAGCATACAGTGAAAGGGCAGATGCAGACAAAGCCTGTAAAATTAAAGCTAAAGTCACAGAAAACGCCACAGTCCTGTCAGTTCTGAGTAATGGCAGTTTTTACATCAGACTGAATAAGACTTGTGAACAGCTTGCTGCCCTGGAAAGCCAAATAGCTCACGACCTGTACAAGTGCCAGTTTGTGGCTGAAGAGGATCTCAGGAAAAACTTCAGGTGCTTAGTTCAAGTGGACAAGGACAGCCAATGGCAGAGGGCTATTGTTCAGCAAGTTGGACTAAGGAAATGCCAGGTCTTCCTTGTGGATCGTGGGATAACAGAAGAAATCCCAAATGTCTCAATCCGAAAAATATGTCGTGACCTGAAACTTTACCCAAAATTTGCTGTTTTGTGCAAAGTAAACTGTCCTGAAGGAGAGTGTGCCAACACATTGTGGCGTGAAACCCTCAAACAATTAACAGGAAAAGAAATCAAGCTGGTGTTTGTCAGTTATTCAGAGGTTGACAAACTTTGGATGGTTGAGATTGTAATGAATGGGCTGCTCCTTGTTCATCCAACCTTGCTGCAGCAAGATGAGGCAGTTCAGACACCTACTGAAACCAGAAATGAGACAGAAGGAGAAAATGTGCATTTCGACCCAGGCTCAAGTCCTCTCAAGCAACTTGTCTTTGCCTCTGTTGATATAGACAACGCATACTCTGGATTTGCTGCTGCAGTGACAACTCCCTTCGAGTTTTGCATTGTTCTTGAAGACTTGCTCCTTACCATGAACAAATTGTCAATGATGTTGGATGAACTCCCTGAGCAGATGTCTCTGCTTCCTGAAGACCACCTTGTTCCTAGGAATTGCTGCTTGATAAAATCAGACTCCAAGAAAAAATGGTGCAGGGCTGAAATAATGAACATTGACACTACCGTGGTTCTAAACTTGGTTGATTACGGCCACTGTGAATACATGCCATATGAGGACTTATCCAAGCTGAAGATGCTTCCAGAGGAGATGACAAACCCCCCGAAGATGACATACCCCTGCATCCTGAGAGGGGTGAAACCAGTTAAAGTGAAAGAAGAGTGGACTGATGAAGCAGCAGTATTCTTCCAGGAGTGCTTGTACCAGAGGAACCTCCAGATCTTCTTTAGAGAGTTTGTGTCAAACACACACTGGAAGGTGGACATCCTGGTTGATGGTGTCCATGTTGCCAAGAAGCTGGTGGATGCCGGGCATGCCAGCTATATAGACATGATGCTTGGTTTGAGGTATGTTCTTGTTACTTTGTATTTATTTCTTGTTTTGTTTCAAAGTTTAAGTAAGAAAATCATTTCACAATGTGTTTGTTTGAATATAAAACACTCTGTCACCATTAAACTATTTAAGTAATTTTACATTTACACATTTTATTCAGTTGTGTTATTGTTCAGTAATTATAAGGGGGAGGGGGTGGACAAATCCAAGTCAAGGATATAATAAATTATACTTCACTGAGTTATCCTTTTGAATCACTGTTCCGCTTTACAGATCTTAGATACCATAAAGTCTGACTTACACAGCTGTGCTGAATCTTTGCTATAGCAGACATCGTAGGTTCACATTAGCCTGAATCTAAATGTGCCTGACATGCACCTCCTCAAAGATTTAACTACGCATGGACAGGATGTAGACTGCAAATGTGTAAATGGTCTGCTTGGTAGCACTGAGTGACTGCTAGTCTCTAAATATGTATGTAGACTTACTGTATGTACTCTAGTGGGAAATAAGTAGCTGCAATGAGTCAAATATAGTAGCGAACTTCAGAAAGTATCTGAATTTCCACATCCACGTCGCTCAATGGCTGAAGTGCTAAAAATACCCCTGACCTCTGCTTTAGCTGATGTTGTCAATCTTCATTCATCATTTCAGGTTCCAGGAACAGAGCCTCTGTAAAGCTACCTCTTATGGCCCTGACAGCAAGGATGAGTCCGTCCAAGACGATGAAGCCTCTGATGGAAAGTTGAAACTTTCTGTCGAGAGTACTGATAAATCAGAGACGATGCCACTCAACATTGGGTCTGGATCAAGACAATGTAAGAATATTTGCTGAAGAGATTTATCAAAAGGGTTGTCATATTGACATCTTAGGCTTTGATATGATACTCGTAAAAATTACACAATTTTCCACACCAAGTTGTAATACCATGGCAGAGATAAAAACCCAATATTGGATCGTTGTTTTTTTTTTTTTTTTTTTTTTTTTTTTTTTTTTTAAAACATTGCAGGCTAACTCCTGCACTCTTTCTAAGGCTGACTACACATGAGACAATTCTAGGCCCAGTTGTCCCCACAAACAATCGCGAGCATGACATGATTCAAGGCTTGTTGTGACCAATCATTTGTCCATATAATCGAGGCTTTCCATAGACATAAGGAGTAGTGTGCCTTAAGCCGGGTATAAACTGTGGGATTTCAAGCTGACCATACGACAGTTGTGACAAAATGTCATCTCATACTGTGCGACTGAATCATTTACGATGCACGACCATCGCGCACGAGTTGTGTGCTCACGCTGTACGATCCGACAATCGTATATGACCTGAGTGCTCACACTGTGCGACTGAAGTTGGGACTGTGACAGAAACCTGCGGAGTTTCCTCTCTAAAAAGTCTCAGGGTCTGAGGGTGAAGTGTTTCCAGTCATATTCTCTCTCTCTCCCACCTCTATCTCTCCCACTTTCTCTCTCTGTCTCGTTCTTGCTCTCTCTCTCTCTTTCCCACTACCTCTCTCTGTCCCACACATGCAAACAGCACTATGTCTGTGTCAGCTCCAGGTCCAAGGGTAGGAATATTTCCCGCTCGTTTATTTACTTTATCATAGCGGGGGTGGAGGGGCATTAGAAAGTCATTCTAGTTGTCATGGTAGTTTAGGACATTGTCTGACTGTTTAAAAAGGAAAACAATCCTCCAAAGTTGTTGATTCTGCTTGCGTTTCTGCTCTCACTGTGAAGTGTCTAGAGTCGTACGTCCAAAATATCAAACATGCCAGAAATCCTCCCAACTGGTCGGGAGCAGGTCGTAAGGTCATAGTCGGCTATCGTACCCCCCTGTACACGGCACGACAAACCACACCCAGTCCGACTGAAAGTCGGCCCAACTTCAGAGTGAGTCGTACAACTCTAAATTCGTGGCTGAATTGCAGTTAAATTGCACAGTGTACACGCGGCTTAAGGGAAACTTAGACCTTGTTGCTACAAACAGCAGGTGTCTAGTCTCCCAGATGCCTACATCATCCGTAGCAGTGGTTTTCAACTGGTGGGTTGCAACACACTCCTGTTTTCAGTGGGTTGCAAATTGTTTGCTGTTGGAAAAAAAGTCATAGTGTTTTGTTTTGTTTTTTTGACAGCAGAAAGGATATTCTTAAATGCTTAACAGATAATTTCTCTGAATTATTCAGGAGTTTTTAATTGAGAATTTACCCCAAAACTTTAAGGATTTTTATGGAGACCTTACGTAATAATTTCCCCAAAAAGGTTTTGGGGCGTTTCAAAACTTTGGGGAGTTATCTTTGGACATTTTCCAACAGAATTTTGGTACTCTTTTCAAGGACTTCTGTAAATCTAAGAAAATTTCTCTTGGAACTATGGTGTTTCCGAAATGTCTGCCTGTTCCCAAACACTTTTAGAAGTCATCTCCAGGTTATAAGGAAATTTCACTCTACATCTTACACCATTTTTAAGGCGTCATCCTTGGAAGTTTTGGGGGATTTTACGCGGTATTTTTTCCAGACTCTGTTGGAAATCTCTTGTAATACAATTGCTAGAAACTTCATGATAGTTTATATTTTCTGGGCTGATTTATATTTCTTATTTTCTTCAGTCTCTTTTTCTGTCACATTTTTACCATCTGGGGTCCAAACCGCACTATTTTTCATTTTCTGGAAGAATGATTGGCAAAAGTATCAGAAATTTGGCTTCAGATTTCTCATTAAGGATCTGGTTGTTGGTCCTGTGGCTAGACCAGTTGAGAACCATTGGTCTACAGTGTGTGTTTGCAGGATTATAATGTAAGAGATCAACTGAAACTGCCCTTCTTGCCTGTGGTCTAACTGTATTTTTAAAAAAATGGTTAAGATTTGAAAATTGTCTTGAGTGTAGCTAGCCTAATTGCTGAAATATGTGCAGAAATTTGCATGCAAGTTTTGATATTTTCACTCCCCTCCTACACACTTGGCTTCTGAAACAGGTATAGTTTTATAAATTTATGGTGTTTTTTACTAGTTTATCTACAAATAAAATAACAGATTGTATGTGTGTCCAGATACTGATACCAGTATTGGCAATCAGTGCAGATACCAAGCCTAAGTACCTGTCTTGCTGTCATGAAACACTGCAGATACTAAGTTCGATATCGTTCCACGGCATGATTTTAGCGTCTTATTTTTTGAGCAGGTCAGTGAGGTTGGAGCCATTTCTTCAGTTTGGTGATATTTTAACATAAAGGAGGATGACTGAAGTAGAGTAGACTGCAGACTATGTACTGCTAAAATGTTTTGAGGACGCACAGGGAACATTTGATGAAAATAAAAACTTTCAAACTATTTTTAAGAATTACAAGGTGCTCTTGAGTAATAATCTTTATATACAGTATAGGTGAGTTCTCAAATGTAAGTACTTGGATTTAAAAACATGGTATTCAGAAAGTTTCAAAAATGTTGCTTTATTTCTTGAGTAGATTAAGAGATCATGACTTCTTTAAAAGTAAAATATGTTGATTTTGTAGTAGAAGACATTGCTACTCCTGTTGTTAAATAGACCATGTCACTATGTCCTCATCTAAAACAAAGAAGCATGATTTGGGAAGTGGTTTTCTGTTCTGTATGTCATAGACTTATCACCACTTTGTATTGTTCTCTTCCACAGGTTTTCTGATGTGAAGACAGTCTCAAAAGAGCAGCAAAGCCCTGCAGTGAGTAACTGGATCCATTGATTTCCTGTTGCCTAGATGATTCAGAGAGGTGCTGCCTGTTATATTATTTGTGTAAAAGGGGCCTCTGCATGTGAGCTCTTAAGAATCACAATCACAAAAATGATTAATTCCATTTCAGATCTGTCAATACAGCATTTAACTAAAGTAAAACTATGCATTTTTTTCAGTGAATTAATTTTATTTCTTTTCCTTTCTTTGAGTAGTTTTAGAAGAGTTGTGGAGTCTTCATCACCATGCTTTCTTCCTCTATAAAAGATGGAGGGTTCTCCTACATAGTCTTCTTTTAATTAGACTCATTTGTTGATAAATTCTCAGTTAAGTTGGTAAAGCTGTTTGAAATGTTCAGTGTTTTATGGAGAGAAAAACTGAGTTGAGCATGGCAGTGCTAAAGTTTGCACGTTAAAGCCCGTTATATTAAAGAACTTCAAGTATAATAGCGTTGTGAGCAGTAGTAGTAATGATTGGACAAAAGAAACATAAAGTGGCCTACTTTTTTTTTCTAAAATTCAAAATTAACATTTTATAGGATTCTGTAAAAATGTCCACTTTTCCTGTTTTGAATTTGTCACTTTTCTGTATTTTGAAGTTGAAGAAAACTGACGTTTTGTTCTTCTCAGTTTGGTCTGAACTTTTTATGATTAGATTTTGTGCTGAATAAATTTGAGTTTTGAAGCCTTTTGAGGAAGAATGTTGTCCTTATTGATATTCCTACTTTGAATCAGTATTGAGCTCAACAGTGTGTTTCAGAAAATGCCGTTCATTTCCTCCACTGCAGATCGGATCATTAGGCATAACTTCATAGCTCTCAATGATGGGCTTACCGCGAGCTACCTGAATGTGAAACAGAAATATGTGCTCCTGTAGGTTTCAGTGGGCCTCAGAAGATTTCCAGCTTTCAAATTGTGCCACTTGAGTAAGTTTAAGGCTTTCTAATTACCTCCGCCAAGGAGGTTATGTGATTGGCAGGGTTTGTCAGTTAGTTTGTTTGTTAGCAACATAACTCAAATAGTTATGGATGGATTTTGATGACATTTTCAGGAAATGTCAGAAATGGCATAGGGAAGAACTAATTAGATTTTGGGATTAATCCGTATCACTGTCTGGATGCAGGAATTTTTTAAAGGATTCTGTACTATTGGGAGATAGGGCTAATGGTGGAGGTCTGCACTCTCTAACAATGTAAACACTACAATAGATGAGAAAATGTAGAAAAAGGCCTATGTACCGGTACATTCAGGAAGTGTGCCAAATCATTTTTGCCCCATAAGGGCTCAGGTTGCTGGTTGGCTTGGTTCCTGGATTAAAACACTGACATAAGGATTTTCTGATATGTAAATGGAGGATTTAAACTGGGAAATTACCCTCCAGAACCAGTCTACCTCAAAAGTCATCAGTCAGCTTTATTGTCTTGTTCTATTGAGTCAGATGTCCATCAGGGATGTGTGACGCCTGAAATAGAGTATTTGCAGCTTTAGGTGTATAAAAAGTTACCACTGGAGGGTGCTGTTGTTTCAGGATTGTTTCCTCTTTGGATGACAGTTCAGTTTAAATACCTTACCATGCTGAACTATTGGATTGTTCTCCAGTATTGTCTGCTGTTAACACTGAATTGCCTGTTTTGTGGCAAGTAAGTAAACTTACAGCTATCACTGGCTAATTCTTTTGGAGGTGTTAATCAGGAGGTGTTTTGTGTTCTATGTGTTAAGTTATCACAGTACAAACCACATGCTTCCTCAAAACAATTTTTCACTGGATCTTTTTGCAGGCGTTTTATCAAAAAGAGCCCAAATGAGGCAAAACTGTGTATACACTCAATATAAATTATAACCTGAGGCCTATTTGCCAATATGTTACGTTCACAACATATATCAAAGAGAATAATCACAAGAACAGATTATAATACATTATCTGCGTGGTTTAAGAACTGATATGTGTCCAACTTTGTGTTCGAAGAGAAAAAGTTGTTGTCAGAAGTGGGATTCGAACCCACGCCTCCAGGGGAGACTGCGACCTGAACGCAGCGCCTTAGACCGCTCGGCCATCCTGACACATACCGCGATAGGGGCGCCATTGCATTTATAGAGTCGCCGATTAGCACATACGCAACTTCCGGTTTTATTTTGAAATTCCGGCACAAGCCTCCGGTAAGAATTTGGCGTACAACGTTCTAGAACTGAACATGTTGCTGCAGGCACCATTTTTAAGGGGTACAGCCGTGCATTACTTTATGGTGATGCCGGATTATTAAAGTCAATCAGAAAGAAAAACCACAATAATCAAGATTTATTATTTCTCAGGTGAATGTGAATATACACTCACGCGTTCCAAATGGCCCTAGTACTGACTGTTTCACAGAGAATTACAGCAGACTCACATCAAGACACGCTGGTGTAGCACAAAGGGAACGGCATCTTATATTGTACAAACATATGTGACGCTTGGGACAGATCAAACAGCTTGAAATCGTTCTATATTTAATTGAATTATGCTTGTTGTCATCATAAAAAAGACGCTCTGCTGATGTGGAAACTGTAATCCAAATTCGTCCGCGTCTACCCCTCCAAAATGGCGTCCGCCTCAACGTCTTTTTCCTGTTAGCATCAGTAGCTCCATCTGCATTTACGTTCTAGAAACTAAAACGAAGCCTGAACGCTCTGAAATCACTCTCTGGACAATTGCCAATGGTTTAATTGATAGCATGTTATGCCAGTGTAATGTAGATATGGCAAATAACAGGAAAATAGAAATGCGAATACATTCAGAGCTGGAGTCGAACCCTCATTCTTGGCAAAGAACAAAGCGAAACGCTAATGGCTTTAGTCAAGCGAAGTGTGTTTTTACTTGCACATCCGGTTGTGCTACCAAATTAAAGTTCAAACACTCCTTTGAAAGTCAACCATGCAAAAGGGCGGGAACATACAAAAAATAAACGGGGAAATGTTGACGCTTAAAGGGATACTTCAACATTTTGGCAAAATCGCCCATTGCCTTAATTCCTATAGGCTTAGTAATTCGTTCGTTACCTTCAGTTGTCGGTGCAAGCTATTTTAAGATCGCCGCTGCCGAGTTCGGACCTGCTGTGCCAACTCAATGTAAGCAGACGGTATTCTGGCTTTTCCTCATCAAACTCATCAAATACACAATCCAACAACTCCAAAACGCTCTCATGGATACGTTGTGACCTGCACATTCACCATGCTATGAAACTAAGACTATAGGAATTATGGCATGGGAGAAATTGCCAAAATCTTGAAGTATCCCTTTAAATAAAGACCTAGTGTTAATCACCACGAGCACAGCAGTAGTAGTGTTATAAATCAGGAAGACACAAGTAACAGTACAGTGTAATGAAATCAGTTTAATCAGTTATGTGGCTTGACAATGGGAATTATGAAGCTCTGTTCTATCAATTCCCATGTTACATGATTCAAGGATAAAATAAATGCAAATTACATTTAATTTTGCCTTCCTTAGGTGGTCTTATAATGCAGTCAATATGAATATTAACACAGTGAAAAAAGACCACACATCCAGCCTGCACTGTTGAAAAATCTGTATTTATTAATGATTTACAAAAGGCTAAACATGAAACCATTTAAATGATTCAGTTCATTTGAAACCTAAAAAGGAGTTGTCATTGTGGGGGGAGGAGACACGTCGGTGGTGTTTAAACGAGCCAGTTTCTGATCTCACTGTGTAGAGTCGGTTTTGGTGGAGGCTCCTGGAGAGAGAAATTAAATAAAGCCACACACAGGATGGAGTCACTCAAACAAACTGCAGAAGAGATTCAAATGAAACTTTACTAGAATAAATGTTCTTGTACAACTCCAAGGGGTTTGGGTGTGTTCCTTTTTACATCAGAGCAGCAGTTTGGTGAATGTGTTTATGTAAATTGTGTTTATATATATTTGTACAACCACAACTCTATCACCCTGGGATGGTTTACACCTTATATTAAACATCAGTATTGGGTATTAGGATACCAAATTCATTGCACCGAGCTCCAGCATCCACGCAGTGAATTTACAAAACACCTTCCGTGACAATCTGCAGTCAGTACTCACTTGCCTGCCTCTCACACAAATAACGTTATTTCTGTGCCTCTCAGCCCATCTGGCACATTGGCACTACTGATTAACGAGGGCGTATCAGCCACAGTAATGCCTCTTTAACAGCTTTTCTCCCTAATTTTGTCATAAACATGCTTTAAAGAAAAATGCTGATATATAATAAAGTAAATAAACCTTGTGGGTGCTAGTTAGATTGAAATGAATGCATCCATTAAGTATCTAATTCTGTACTTTGTTAATTTTAGTTTTCCCCCGTTAGAGAGTACAACATCTAGTGCTTTTATTTTGAATATGGAGAAAGTGTAGTGTAAGTCTAAGTGTGGCACTTTGTAATGACAAGGCTTTGACGGCCGTGAGCTGCATAGTCCTGCTTCCATGTTGAGTCAAGTTGGACCAAAGCATGTGAATTCACAGATATTGCTAATACACATCTCTGGTTTGCTAAAAGAAGAAGAAGAAAAAGCTTTCTGAGTGAGGAAAGTGAAAGAAAATCAAGAAAATCTTCCAGTCTGACACTCCTGATACCTTGCCAGCTCCGTCTTTCCTTGTTCATGTCAAAGTAAGCAACAGAAAGGAAAATAGGAACAGGCTGATGGACTACAAATGGACTGATTTGTCAGGGACCTACAACAGGTATCAAAGTGATCAATCAGTCTGATTTGTGTCTTGTGCAGTGAGGACATGCTGTAATGGACAAGATAAAAGCCAAAATGGTACCAGATGAAGGGCTGTTTGGGAGCTGACAGACTGGATTATTACTGAGCTGAGCCAAATTATCCAGATCTCTTAAAAGAGGCTTCCTGCAGCTCTTAAATGCTGGTAAAATGTCTTCAGCAGTCTTGACTGTCTAGTTAGCCTTAAGACTTTTTATGAACAATTGGATCTGCTTGTTCTTGTGCATTGATGGCAGGATATTGCATAAAAGAAAGGAAGTTGGGGAAACTGAAAGTTCAAACTACTTTGGCTTCAAGATGCAAAATACAGGGACAGACAAGCAAGAATTATAAGGCAACTTGCAAGATATGCAAAGACGAATTTTAATTTAGGACAACGGGAATCAAAGTTGTTGAGTCAGATGTAAGGCGCCACAAACCAAAACTGGTCTTCTAAGTAGGAAGCTGAGTTCGTCACCTTTTCTGCACCTTTGCTCCCTGATTTTCCTGTTATCTCCAAATAAAGGCCACCAATGCAAAATGGTATCAGCATAACTTTAATTGAGTCCCAAAGAACATGGGCATCCATAAAGATGTTAGTGATTGAGAGCATGATAGAACTGTTTCCCAGAATTGTCTAGAGGTGTACACGTTTGTTTGACATGGCTTCACTACCCTTTTCATTTTGTAAGACCTGTTTCAGCAGGAAGACTTAATGACCTGTTAACATTTCTATTGGTCCTTAGAATTTATTATCAGAGTTCTCATTTTAACTCCATCTGTTTTCAACCTCTCCTGGTTTATCTATGCTGGTGTCCAGGGCCTTAAGAGAGTAGCAACCCTGTCAAAAGAGAGAGAATTCAAATCACTACAATAGAGGCTGGATGGACATAAAGAAGCCATCCTTTTTGCTATCTGGCAGACTTCCACAGATTCCATCAGGGTGGTCTTTTATGCATGCCACTAACGTTAGCGTCTATACTGCTAAACCAGTCTGGATGAAGGCATCCCAGACCGCCTCTGTATGCAGTCTGAGCTATTGGGTATCAATTAGTTTTCAGTACACCTCGCATTAAAGATGACCACTTGGTATCCAAATATCCAAAACAGATATTACTGTAAGGTATAAGCAGGGTTCTTGAATCCATCTGATCTCCCTGAAGCACAGCTGGTGTAAAAACAAAACTTTTCTGTGAGTAACGCAGAAAATCACAGACTATAACCACAGTATGAGAGGTCCCAAATGTAATCCACTTCTCCAAACAGTTTGCAGACACATATTCAATATTAAAAACACATTTTGTGCAAGTTATGTTTTCTCCACAAGGTTTGAAATAAATATCTGTAAAGCAAACTAGGACTTAAAGAGTAGTTTTTCCTTTTATTGTGAAAACCAACATTAATCACATTGTGAGTGAAAGAAATTGTCTTTCTGCCTTAAATTTCGGGAACAATCAGTCAAATGAATCTCACACAACTCTGCAAAAAATGACTATTAGATTTAAAAGAAAGTAAAATCAAAGTTACCTCACGTCTGGGCCAAACATTTATAAATTTTACTCCACTGACAGCGGGGAGACAGTCCAGTTGGATTCTCTGTTAAATCAGGTTAGTTTTGCAGTGTTTTAGTAGCCTGGCAGGTTTCTACAGTAGTAAAAGAATGAGACAGTCGTGGACCCAGATATTTACAGTAATGTTGTGCACTTAAAGATCCTTCTCTGGACTGTTCGATCCTCTTCTGGAGAATCTTTCAATGTTCATCTAAAACATCACCATTAAAAAAAGAAATCCCATGCTTCCTTGCTACGGAATGAAATAACAGTGTTTCACTCACTGAGATTTGATTTTAAAAAAGGAGGAAATAAAAATAAAGATTGGTCTGGAGCTCTCGTGTGGGCGCTTCTGCTGGCATGAAGGGATTTTAACTGAAATCATCATGATGCAGAACAAAAAGAGCATAAAATAACAGCATAAAATTGTTCATTTTCAGTGAGCTATTTAAAAAAAAATTAAAATGAGAATAAAACTATCTCCACCCCCCTCGCCCCAAGAACCTTTTTATAAACAAAAATATATCCCCCTTTGTGGTGTGATTCTCAAATTCTCACTAGATACAATTAAAACTTTTTTACAGTGCTTTATCATTATATATCTTTGACAGACCGGAACAAGGGGAAGAAAATTTAAGCCATAAATGTCTCTCCTATTGCAACGATATAGCTACGTCGAAAAAAAGTGAATGGTCCAGTTATTCATCGATTAAAATAAAAAAATAAAAGAGGGGAAAAGAACACGGACAGGAGGAGACGGTCAGTGGTTGGGAAAGCGAGCGCCGGCCCTCTCGACCCAGTTTGTGTCCCAGGAGCACCTTAATGTTACCACGGTGGCGGTGATGTGTTTAAGGTGACGCTGGGACGTTAAAGGCTCGGTCTACTACTTGGTGTTGAGCTCGTTCTCCAGCTCCATGAGTTTGCGTGAAGCCTTGACCTTGTTGGAAACCTCCTTCCCCTGAGAGAAGAGACGCTGGCGTTCCTTGAAGGTCAGACTCTCCGGAGCGCCGCTGGGGATCGAGTTCTCCTGCTCCTGACTGCAACACAGACAGACACAGCACCCAGTGATTCAGAAATATGTGGGCTCCAAAAAAACAAAAACTAAAAAACAGAAAGATAACAGAAATGTTACCTCTTCGTCCATTTGTCTCGCGGGTCCTTGTAGACTTCTCCTGATCCTACAACTCCTGCTGAGTTTCCAGTGTACGAGTTAAATCCTGCACGACGGTCACGAGTCACACAGCAGACAGACATGACGCAAGAGATCAGTTAGCATCCATCATATGAACAACTTTTATCATCTGAAACATCAGAGGCAGAAGCTGCTGGATGATAGCTGTAAGGGTCTCTGATATCTCTATCCCATTACTTCTCAAAACTCCTTCAATGCTATTTATTGATTCACAGTCTTATTAATCAGAGACCCTGGTTGCCTGAACCCAGCAGCTTCTCCAGTCCATATCGGTTCATTTTCCCACAGACCAGCCTGAGCAGGAGGAAGTAAGAGAGTGAACAAGCATTAGGCAGAAACAGTCAGATCTCAGTGAGCTACAGCAGCAAGCCGAGAGAAGAGAAAGAAAGAGTGTTAAAAAGCTGTCAAAGGGCCATTCAATAGCAGCAAAAATGGTCTGTGGAAGGGTCTAAGGCCAAGGTCACCATCATGAAACGTCACACCTAACATTAAACAAATTAAATCTGACTGCTTTTCTTTGTCACAGTAAAATCTCAGCTTCATAAGAGGAGTTTGAATATGTGAGATTTTTTAGGAATCTAGCATCTTAAAAAAATATATTTTATGTGAAGAAAAAATCTAAATCTTAGAAGGATGGTGGCCTTGACTTTTACCCCAGAAGAGATGTTAATCAGCTGGCTCATGTGTCCCTGTGTCTTTCTAAATACCATGATGGACCAGTCCAAGCGGGACCGCCAGAGCCAGATTTACCTGATTGGTTTGTGCCTACATTTCCTCAGAGTCTGCGGGTTTTTATTCCCAGACAAGCTGAAGTCAAACTAAGCTGGTTCAAGGTGTTTAATGATAATAATAATATTAATAATTTGTTTTTATTTCTGTCAGCAAATCATATGAAATAAAAACCAACATGAATTTGATCCAAGTGTATAAAAAGCCACGTGCCAAATTCCAGACCAAAATATTACAGAGAGGAGTGGTTTGGCAGGAATGTCAGACATTACAGAGATTCCCATAGGGATGAATGGACTTCCTGTTGACTTACCTCTGTAACCATATGGAAAACGAGGCTCTCGCTTCAGACAGCACAAACTACTAAGTAAAAGTTATAAAAAAGATTGTTTTTGTTCCACTGGGTAACTTAGACAGAGCAACTAAACAGCTGTCGCATTAACTGGGATCGATGGATGTCAGTGAGTCATTTTGTACATGCACTACTGCATCTTTCTTGATGTATAACAGAGTTAAACAGTGTATTTGACAGAATAAGCTCTTTGAAGCTGCCTCCTAGCTCTAAGTCATAATTTAAGACCAAGGTTAAAATAGTTTTGGATTTCTTATTAGTTTTTTATTTTTTTAGTTTTTACCTTTTGTTTTAGATTTCAGTTAAGTTTTTCCTGCTGGTTTCTTAGTTTAGTTGAGTTTTAATTTTGAAAAAATACTTCATTTTAGTTTAGTTTTTATTAGTTTTAGTGTTAGTTTTTTAGCAATACAGGACACCTGTCAACGGCCAGACCCAAAAGGGCTCTTCAGTTTTTATTTTATTTATTAAATTTTTATATTTGTATAAAACTAACACCTAAAATTGACCGTTGCGTGATTATTATTTTTTTTTCTGCAATCAATAAGGCCACTTTACTCTGTCCAGACCTGGGTGTTCATGTCAGTCTTCTGCTGTCAAAGACTAAAACTAAGGAGATTTTGTCTCTAATTTTATTTCGTTTTAGTTTTGTCAACACAATACTTAGTTTTAGTTAGTTTTAGTTTTTCTTATAAAGCTCAGTTTTTATTTAGTTTCAGTTAACTAAAATGATTTTTACCTTTTAGTTTTAGTCATTTAGTTAGTTTTAGCTAACTATAATAACCTTATTTCAGACATCATAAAAAGCAAATGTTCATCAGAATTCACATTATCCAAAGAGATTTAAATATAGATTGAGAGTATAGAGTTGTCCTGAAATGAAAACAATTAAATTTTAAGTGTGACTGAATCATGACTAACTGTTTAAAACTAGCAATTTATCATGATTTTAAAAATGTCTCGTTTGAAAGCTCAGAGTGGTGGATTTTTTTCTTAATAAAGCAAACCTTTTTATTTATTATTATAGCCGGAGGTCCTTGTGTATCACAAACTGCTCATTTTGTCTCATTAATTTTTATTAACCTGTGTCACATGGATTTTTAAAAAATTGTGTCATAATGAATATTTACCCCCATATGGAATAAGGATGCTCCAAAGCATTTATTTCTCCATTTGGCTAAATGCTCATTTAAATTTTGTTTTATCGACTTGTCTAAAGAGGAGAAAATACTTAGAAAACAGTCAAATTCATCACAGGGTCATTGTGTTAGCGGGTGTGCTGTGAGCCTGATATTCTCAACAGCCTGGCTAACATTAGCAGCTAGCACCGTCAGCCTTTGTTCCACTTTGCAGATTAATATTGCGCTTTGATATGTCGCCTCTTTTCACTTCGGTTGAATAGTTATATGTGAGTTTAACCCTCAACAGCCAACAGAGCACTTGATTTCCATGTACAACTTAAAAAAACCGTCATGCTGCACTGTTCCTACTACATGCTAGCCGCTAAGCTACCACATAGCTTCTCATATTCATGTCTGGTGAGGTGCCGGGGGAAAACTCAGACAGGGTGGCAGCGGGCATTAACTGAAGCTTCAGCAACCTCTAGTGGCAGGAGGTTCATTTGTTTAAAAGAGCATTATAGACTCTAATTTCATGCCCATGTTTATAAAAAATTATAGCTTAGAAGTTTAACTGGCTCGTAAATCTCACGCTGGCTATTTTGATAAACAAATTTAACCCTTTAACTGCGTACATCCCTACGTTGGAAGAGCACATAATTATTACTCCATGGCTAAAAGGACTTGTTTTGGTCTTTTCATTGGATTTGTTGACAGAAAGTTCTAAAGATCCATGTTTTCAGTGTTCTTTCACAACTTAAACCAGAGATCAGGAATTCATATTTTCTGTATTTAGATCTTGAGAATAAAATGTTACAAACTCTGTGCAAGGTGAAAAATTGAAACCACAGGCTGACAGGGAGCTTCTTCTTTAAAGAGTGATTGAGTCAATACCTGGGCTGTTACTGGTCTTAGATTCAGACATGGAACATCAAATCTCAAATGACTTGGTTGTGGATCAAAAGATACTGATGAGGAGTTTGTTTTTGTGTTTTAGATGAGCTAAAGGACACGTCTGGTACAGTTCAGACGCAGACACAGCGACAGGGTGTGAACCCAGACAGATCCATCCAGCTGGCAGCTCCTGAGCTCTTTTTCTTTTAGATTTTATAACCCAAAAGCTTAGAGAGATCTTAAGCGTAGTTTGGGACAAGATCAAGCCGGGTCTTTCTTCACTCTCAGACCACATGAACACAAAGTGGCAGAGAACAAAGTAACCACAGAGAAACAAGCCAAAAACATTCCTCTGTGGAGCCAAAAGAAATGGGAAATTATACTGCTGGCACTGCTACTGAAAATTTTTATATTCAGCAAAAAGCATCCACTGGATTTCCATGAATATTTACGGTTGTGAATGCTTTTCATTTTGCTTTTCTTTTGGCAGACTCTTCATTTTTGGGTTTCCTGCATGAAAATAGTGTTGTTTAAAAATCTCTCTTTGGATATCTGAATTTACTCCCTCAAAAATGGAATTTACTCCAAAATGGAGCCTAAAAATGTGCATTGTGGTTGCAAAGTTTGACAAGAGGCGGCACTTTTGATACGAGAGCATTTGGAGCTGCCAGCTACTTCAACAATAGTCATTTAAAAACATTTAAGATTGGTTTGTCAGGGAAGCCAGAGACTCAGGTGCCCATTCTGTCACCTGAATCTGCTGCAATGCCCTGTGGGAGTTGTAGTCAGGTTTAGTAAAGCTGCAGCGTTAGACAGCAGCACAGCTACAGCAGAGACACACAGACAGGCAAAGATGACAACAGGCAGAAGACAAAGCACAAACAAAAGAGTAAAAATTGAAGCTATTTGGGAAGGCAGATTAACAAACACACAGGTTGACAGGCAGAGTGAGGAAAACTTGAGTAAAAATCAAGAATTAAGTCGAGAAAGCGGCCTGGTGGAAGCTGAGCACAGGCAGTAAAAAGCAATAGACATCAAGCCGGTTAACTGGGGTGAGCCGCAGGCAGCCAGAGTGCAGTGTGGTATGTTTAAGATGCATGTGTGAGGTGAAACATGCAGATTTTGATCCGTGAGGGAGGGTGGGTGGGTCAGATGGATGGTGGGGTAGGTGGGTTGTTGGGGTGGGTGGTGGGACGTTAGTGGGATCTGATTGGAGTGAAAGTGCAGTTTAAGTTCTCCATGAAGGTCCTGGATGTGTTTCATGTGTTCAGTGAGCAGCAGCAGGAATGCAGAGGTTTATCTTAAAGGTGCATAAAAAGTGTTTTCTAAGAATCAGGTGGTGATGACATTCAGACTGACATCATTCAGAGTTAACTTTGTCTGTGGATGCTCAAACAGCTGGAGTTTATAGCATATTAATGATGGACAGTAGAAGAGCCGCAAACACCAAAAGATGACATATATCTGTAATTATTGTTGCTAAGTCCACCAGCTTCACCAGCTTTCTATTTTACTTGCCAAGATAAATTCTTGTGTAAATATGCTCTGGATATTTGCTAGACAGAGATGAGAAATTTCTGTATATTTTGCAATTTGCACACAAAAATTGGATATAATCTTAAACACCTTCTAAGCTGTTTAGTCAAGTAATTACCCCTTAGATTTATTCTTGAAACAAGACGATCCTTCAAGTTCCTGATACATCAGTGGTCACAGTCAGTATTTACATAAATAGACCAGACGTTTCTGTGATGGCTATCTTTAAAAATTCTTGTTCAAAATCAAAAGGACCATTTTGCATTGAAGCAACATTAAATTATGATATCAGACTGTTGTCTTAATTTTCACATTTTTCAGATGATTTGCCAGGCATTCTTTGAGATTTCCCACAACACTTGGTTAGGAGTGTGCCTCTGAAAATCTCTGTAAGGCCATATAGCCCAAGTACCTAACCCTACCTTTCCATTCCAATAAGAATCAGGACAAAACAACTCCCGGATGTGAGCGCAAAAAAATGTAGAGGTAGGGCTGAGTGGTAGGGGAAAGGGGTGTACTGGGATTGAGTTGAATATAAAGTCATCATTTCCAATATGGCGACTACTACCAATGGGGTTCCAAATTGCGCATCAGAAAGCATTAGATGACATGGCCAAAACTGCGTCCTTTTATATAAAGTCTTTAGTTCTGATGTAGAACTTGAAAAAGATTGAGGTAGAGCAGCAATTTCCCATTCTGTGGTCAAGTGTAAAATCTACAGGGGTGCAGATGGACTAGCGGTTAGGTGTCTCTTCCGCACTCTCTCATCCCTGTTCCCGACTCTATCCGTGGTCCTCCTCTCTATAAATAAAAGCATACAAAGCCCAAAAATATATCTTTAATTTTTTCTAAAAGTTGAAAACAAACAAATCTACCAGATGTGACTGGTTTGACAACTGGTAAATGGATTTTTCCATCTTTTTGGAATTATTTTTAATTTCTAAAGAGTAAAGAATATTTGAAAATTATAGGAGGAAGGTAACATCACATTATGCTTCAATCACATGGCTTGACTGATCATCTCATCCATTAATTTTACTGCTTTCCCCTTATTTTGAGATGCTTTTGGATGTTTAAATACTTTAGTTAAATGATTAGGGAGCTTAAATAAAGCTGAAATCTTCGACATCAATTCAAATTTTAGGGGAGGTATTTGGAATTTTAGGTATATATTTCCGAAACCCCCTCAGAATATCCTTGTCTAAAAGTAATACGATTAAAAAAAAAAGTCTTAAATTTTGAAATTAGCTCAAAAATTTCGAGTTCTTAGCATCCCAACTTTACAACATGGTGAAGTAGAAAACAGTGGTTGGATTTTTTCAACTAAAAAATGTTAACATATGGTCCATGTACCTTTATAAAACTTAAAGTAAAAAAAAAACAGTTTTTTTTTTGTATAAACAACTTTTTTAAACTTGAGAATTCTGTTTTTTTTTTCTTGAAAACCAGCAGATCGTCTTTGATTTCTCCCTCTACAGTGGCCCCAATATTACATCATAATTTTGGCTAGTTTATGCATAGATCTTTTGTCAAGAACAAGTGGATGAAGGCATATTATGTAGGGTGTTGTGAAAACAATTAATGTTTCCTTTTACCAGGTGGGCCCTGGGTGGGCTTAGCTTTTCTTAGACAGAAATAAGCGGGCCCTGATCTACACAACTTAATAGTCTGATGTTTTTGGCACTTCACATATAAATGGTTAGAGTTATTTGGTGTTTCGACTGCACATTTCTAAACTTGAAACTTGCACAGAAGGTGTATCCAAGTTTGAATTATGTTTTTGTATTTTGGGAGAGAAAAATTCAAGACAGCTGCCAGCTGACTGTAGTTTGACCTCTGCTGTGAGATATCGCTTTCCAACAACGAAGCCTTTGGAGGAAAAGCTGTGATACTTATCTTAATCAAATATTTAACCAGGATAAACCAAGAAAAACTGTCAGTATGTTTAATATTTGAGCTGTGTTGAGACTTTCAAGCTCAAGGTAAGGTTTCTTTAAAAGCAGCCTGTGTATGACCTTTAAATCTTAAATAAAAGCCGCTGTGATGAGTAGCTGACTCTAGGGAGCGTCATGAGTTGAAGAGAAGTTTGATCCAGCTTTATGATAGGGTGATTAGAGTGTTTGTTTGTTTTTTAACATTCACAGACAAAGTAGGACCTCTCTCTCATCTCACTGCTGCTGTGTGCTCTCTGTGTTCATGTCCATGAAATGAGCTTTGGTTTCTGTTTGATCGAGTGGATTGATGGGCGTGTGAAGCCAATGGTGTGTCTCCTTCCCTTTAAAGCCAACACCGCTAAGCAGAGCCACGGGGCAGGAAGGGGGAGGCAGACCAACAGGCGGCCTTGACCCCCTCCCTCCTCGTTTCCCAAGCAGCAACAGACCAGACACAAAGGAGGCGGCGAGCGACAACACCAACAGTACTATGATTGGCTCTGATGGGTCTCAATCTGCAGCAAAAAAGTGGTGGCGTGATTATCGATTGCTTTTTTCTGTTTTCTTGTGCTGATCGGAGGGGAAGGGGGTGTGATTGGAGGAACATGATGAGGAGAAAAAAATTACAGGAAGAGGTGTTCGAAACAAACCAACATAAAAAAATACAAAACAATCTGATTGGCTCGAGGAGAGGGAGAATTTCCACATTTAAAATAACAACATAAAGTGACGAATGGAGGGACGGATTGAGAAAATTTATGACAAACATTTAAAGAAGAAAAAAGGAGACGATGGAAATGAAAAGGCAGAACACCTCTCTACTAGGGCTGGGCAATATATCCAGTGTTTAAGATACAGCTATACAAAGACTAACTCATTTAAACTGATACAGATCATACTGCCCTAGAACATTACATGTTTCTTCTGACTTTATCTGACCACTGGAGTGTGCAATGTTGAATGAAGTCACCACTAACAGTAATATGCTTCCTGATCACTAGATAATTCTCTCCAATGTTAAGTCTAAATGGGGGATTGTCATCTTGTTTTACCTGGTTTTATTTTATTTACAGAGTATTTTTTATTATCAAATGATAATGAAACCTGTTTGATGCCACAGCAACAAAAAAATGAAGTCCTAAACACCTGATTTATTGTTTTCAATCACCATAAATTGGAATCTACCTCCTGAAAGCTCTCCAACTTGCACAAATGCATTAGAACTGGGCAGTTCCACACACTTTTCAAATGTTGCAAACATTTGTGCAATCCATTTAGTGCGCTCTCTCTCTTCTGATTTCAAATCAGTGTTAATTTTGTTGACTAAAACTATGCCTAAAAGTGTTTGTCGACAGCCTTTTTTTTTCATGACGAAAACTAGACTAGGACAAACAAAAACAGATCTGTGATGACTAAAACTGACAAAAAGTAAGTTTAGTTTTCATCAAGATGAATAAAACTAGACTAAAATGTAATGTAGTTTTCGTCGGACATTCAAAATGTGTGATATTTCTCCACTGAGGGTAAATCTGTCAAAATACAATGAATCTGTATCTATTCTGCCTCTCAACTGTACACACTAATATGATTTGGTACCAGATTTAGGCAAGAGAATAAATGCTTGGACTAAAAAGGATAAAATGTGAGGACTTTTTATGGACTAAAACTAGACTAAAATGTTTTTTTTCAGTTTCGTTGACTAAAACTAGTCTAAAATTAAACAGGATAGAAATGACTAAAATGTAACTAAAACTAAAAGACATTTCATATCAAAACTAAGACTAAAATTATAGCTGCCAAAATAAACGCAGTTTCAAATATGACTGAAGATCATTGATTTTCTACACGGTTTAATACCAGTAACCATTAAAAATACTGGAGATATGATGATTTTGAAACACATGGTATCTGAGAGTACTGCAAATTTTCACATCCTCAATATACTTAAATGTTGTGAATGTTTTTATACAATTAAGACATTAAGCAGGACTTTCCACAAGTGCCAATAGTCAACTGAACAGCTGAGTAACCCATTTAGACCTAAGCAATGTAAAAGCACATTCTAAAACCAGTGTTAATTTCACTGACTAAAACTATGACTTAAAATTAGGGCTATTAAAACTATCTGCTAGAGAGTGAAAATTAGGAATGCATGATATTGGATTTTTGTCGATATGCAGATATTTACAGATACATTTCAGCTGATATGGATATCAACAGTGATATTTAAGACATGGCTGTCAAAATTAAGACTGGATTCATGCATGAAGTAGCTTAACCGATCCTTAAATAATCCCAGATTTCCTAGCCTTAAGTGATTGATGCTCAAGCTTTCATACACTACAAGCTTCTTTTTCCTGCAGGCTGACTGCTCCATATGTTTGTGGAAATCCCTGGTATGTAAGAGTTTTTTTCTGCAAATTTTAGCACTTAAAAATGAGGATTTGCCCAATTTCAGGTGTTGCTGTGGTTTTAAACAGGCATCAAAATAGTTTGACTTTTACTAGAATTGTGCCAAAGGTTATAATTCTGGTACTATGAAAATTATTTCATATTACAGAAGAAAAATATGATGAGATAAGTATAGTGTATCACCATTCAGCTAAAACAATACCATGATATGATTCTGAGTCCATATTGCCCAGCCCTACTCTCTACCAAAAAACCAAACCACTAACTAAGAAGAAGAAAAAGAGATGAGTGGTTGAGAGGGAGGTGTGGGAGCTGTAGGGGGCGCTGTGGCGAGCCTGCCTCCTCTCTCCTCTCTCCGTCTACCTTTAAAGCCTCCGGGGGTTATGGAGCTGGGTTTGGCAGGAATAGGGGGGCCTGTACTGTTGGAGTTGTTGAATGGTGGCTGGAACGAGCCAGACAGGAAGATGCCGTCTGAAAGAGGGCGGGGCTTGCGAGCAGTGGGCGGCGGCTGAGGCCTGCCGTGATTGGGCGAGACCGTGGCCGGGAGGTCGCCGTACGACTTCCTGGTGGCCGACAGCTTGACCTGACCTGATTGGCTGCCGCCGCCGCCACTCCCTGCTTCCTCGTCTTCGTCGTCATCGCCCGCGTAGGACACGAACTTGGCGGTGTAGAGCGTGTCGGGGGAGGTGATCTGGGTTTTGAGGTAGGAGGTGTTTCTCTGTGGTGGGGGCGGGGGGGTGTTAGTAGGGTTTTGGGGGGCGGGGGGTTGGTAATCCTTGGGCAGCGGGGGCCGATACAGACCGGCCGGCTCGTCTGGCGTCAGCAGCTTTCTCTCCGCCTCTTCGTGCTGCCGGCGCCGCTCGGCCTCCAGGCGAGTGTAGTACTCCTCCTCTTGTCTCCTCTAGGGGAGGGACAACCTGTTAGTAAGCTCCACTCTTATTGGCTCTCACCTCAGCCATGGACACTCACTAGCTAATCAGCTACGGCTAATCCTAGGGAACTAAAACTAGTCTACGAACTTCACTGCCGGACTTCCACTGACCACAAAACCACATCTGAAAACAAAACCACCCAATAGGACTCACCAGGACTAACAGGACTGGACCACTGAGCAGTAGAACTTTACAAAAACTGTTACACCCTAACTGGACCTGATCTTATATCAACACAACAGACAATAACCTGAACAAGTCCAGACCTGAACATCTATACTTAATTAAGACAAAAAGCTAAGCTAAGCATCAGTCTGACCACAAGTATAAAAACTGTTGATTCTCATCATTCCAGGTACTAAAAAAACAACCAGGAACTGTGACTAGACACCTCAATGCCACTTCTACTTCTATGACGTTGACCTGTGCACAGGTTGAGGCCTTTTAAGTAGGATCAGTACTTTGACTTCCAAATGAAACCACAAATATGGTGAAATCCATCACAGGCGAGTGGCATAGAAGCTGGAATTTTTCCTGCTAAAGTGGTTTAAACAATAAATACACCATCCATGATATAAGCTTTTAAAATAGTTATCACCTAAATTTTTGCAATAAATAAAAAAAAATGTTTCACAGGAATAAACAATGTTTTAAACTTAGTGTAAGTACATTTTACCTGCTGAATGAAGGAGTATTATTATGCTTTAACAAGCAAAATAAGCGAATGTTCTTTAAGTTCTTTTAGGCCTTTGTGCCACAGTGCAAAGCCATTTAAATCCTGTTTTACCTCCCTTCTCTGTATAGACTTTGTACATAATAAGGTTGTTAAGAAAGATGACTCACTTCCTGTCTGAAACACCTGGATCATCCTAGTTTCCTCTAAAATTTAAGTCAAAAACTGCCAATCATGACCGCTTCCACTAGTTTAGCAGCTCCACCCTTTCTTCTTGACCAAACCGTCTTCAACGTTCTCCTAGCAGCTGCTTCTGCCTTACAGTAAACCAGCCGTGCTTCACGGACCACCCTGTCGACCACCATCTCCCCTTCCCTCCACTCTGTGTGCATGAAAGTGTGTAAAAACTGTGTGTCCATATGTGCCTCGGCTCTCTGTGTGTCCTCAGTTTACACTTTCTGGTTTGTGGGTGACTTTTTTGATCGGAGCCCACCCTGGCTCCGCTCTGGTATCTACACTTCAGGGAGAGATCTGTGATGTTTCACATGAATCTACGCTGCAGGAATGTGTTTACATTTCGGGGTTTGGAGCTCGACCAGCTGCTCGGGGTCACATGTGCTCAATCTCGCTGCTTCTGAAGTCAAGACTGTCCTCGATTTTTTGGTCCGTTTCATGTGTGGAGATCGAGATTGTGTACATCTTCAAAAAAGTGGCGCTGTGGATGTTTCCAAGCGGTTGAATCGTCCCAGTGGGAATCTGAAGAAACTGGGAGGGATTAGTGGGTGTGTGGGGTTTGAATGAGTGGGTGGCTGGAGTGTACAGTATGGATGGCTGAGGGCGGGAATGAAGCAGGTGGGTGGGCGTAGATTTCTGTCTTTGTATGCGTGTGTGCATGAACCTTGAGGATAAAAGCATGTGGGTTTTTTGGGAAAAGTCGGAGGGTGGGCGGCATTCCCTAAACTGAAGCGATGCTGGATGGACATGGTAACAAAAATATCAAATAAATAACGTAAAAACCTCACAAAATCATAACTGCTTCCCAAAAATAACTGAACTTCCTGACAAACACCAACAACACGATGGGAGTCCCATGCTTGAGGTGGGTGGGAGCACGAAACATGACACGTCAACACATCACATTGGGTGGGGGGTGCACAGGATGAGGACATGCAAATTGTACTTTTTCCATCAGACAAACAGCATAAAAATGAACAGTCATAACATTTATAAAACAATAGATTTGCTACAAAGACACAGGAGTTAAGTCATATTTTATATCTGTACTTTATATCTTACAGCATCCTCTCCCTTCTCTACTTCTTTTCTCTTCATGTTTTAAAACCACATATACTGAGGCTAGTCAGAATTGGAAAAGTATTTTTGTAGCGTTCTAAACCACTAGTACTGTGATCAGGTGTCTACAGGTCACAGGACAAATGCACCAGGATAATGCCGTCATGGTGAAATCAGTGGAAACGACAATGATTTTAAGAAAAACACTGAAAATGTTTGAATTAACACACAGCACACAGATGGGTGGGTGGACACCAGATCACACTACTGGTCATTTAAAACCTCAGATGTAAAAATCAACATCAAGTCTAAATAATCTTAATTTAAAGAAGCTGCAGCCTCTCCAGATTATTTTGGTTCTCAGAATGAAATATTAGCCTGATAAAAGGCAGTGTGAAGTACAAAAAGTACAACCCCCATTTCAAAAGACTTGGGACACTGTGTAAGATGTAAATGATGACAGATTGCAGTGACTTGCAAATCTTAAAGACCCATTTTTTTTCACAGTAGAACATAAAAAAACATCAGATGTTGAAACTGAGATGTTTTTGTCAAATTTCATGAAAAAATTCTGAATTTGATAGCAGCAATGCATCCCCAAAAAATAGGGACAGGCAATAAAAAAATTAGTAGGTGCTACTAATGAAAAACAGCTGGAGGAGCATTTTACAACTAATAAAGTTTAGGTCTAATTAGGTTTGTGGACTCAGGCTTGTGATATTCCCATCTCCATTTTCTGAGATGTGTTTCTGCCATCAACTTTAAAATGAGCTATTATTTTTCATGAAATGGTAAAATGTCTTAGTGTTGACATCTGCCATGTTCTATTGTGAGTAATATGAGTTTATTAGATCTGACATAATTGCTTCACATTTTACACAGTGTCCCAACTTTTTGGATTGGGGTTGTAATTCTGCGCTCACTACCCAGTAAGAAAACAATTAGGGACATGAAACAGTTTCTTTCAACCGAGTAACCGTGGATGCGCAGCTTTTGCGTGCAGATTTAAAAACAAAACAGTATATTAAAGGTCACATATTTTACCCCTTTAAGACAAGCTTATATTGGTCTCAAAGGTCCCAAAACATGCCTGTGGAGTTTGTTGCTGAAAAAACACTCTGGTATTGGATTTTGGTATGTCTAAAAAACCCCTCTGTTTCAGCCCTGCTCAGAATGAGCTATTCCTGTGTCTGTGGCTTTAAATGTTGATGAGCTGTCTGACTCCGCCCCTCTCAGGGATGTGGCTCTGAATTCTCCTCTCAGCTGATGGAAGGAATGGATTTTTCTGATTCTTGGGGGGATTGTGGACAGGCCAGGGGCACATATTCTTGCTAGAAAAGCTTGAAAAAGTGTATTTTGCATTATATGTGACCTTTAAATACATTTGAAATTAAAAATTAAAATAATCATATTCCTCTTCACCTTTAAACACAGCCCCATGAGGTCTAAACAGAATGGTCTGTTTTGGTCTCTCTCTCTTTAAATTAGGGCTGGGTGATATAGCTTAAAATTAAAATGTACAATTTCTTTATATAAAGGACCTTCAACAGCTTTTGCTCTTATTTTACCATAATCATTCAACAAAACTAAACTGAATTTCCCTACAAAAGCAGACAAAGATCAGAGGAGTAGTGACCATTTCTGTTTTTGTGATTGAATATTTTTCATCTCTTTTATAAAGAAGTGACAGATAAATTTTCTTTTTTTTTTTTTTACCACTAATGTGTTATCATTTCTTAAAAAAAAAGACTAAAATAAGTGATATGATTGATCATTTAGAGGTAAGCTGGATGTTTTTGCTTCAGCTTGGGAACACTGTTTATGTATGCACAGTGTGTACATCTAAGATGTGCCAGTGGTCGCCAAAACTAACACAAAATTAAAGTTTCTGACAGTAGTTATATTAGTCTATTAAAATTCATTTATTCTAAGAAGGAAAATTAAGTTTTTTCAAATACTATTTTTTACAGTCTTAAAGAGTAAAATGAGAGGATCAATGCAACTTTCACGATTCCACTTTTAATATCAAGCTAAGGAGAGGAGCAAATTTGCTTTCATTAGCAAAAATATTAGGATAACAAATAACCTGGCTTTCAAAAGTAATAAAGGTTGCTTACCAATAGCCCTAAATTGCTCTTTTATTACACTAAATTAAACTTAATTCTCTCATTTACATGAAATTAAGTCTCAAGGGGAAAAGTTATGCTTGTTCAAGGCATTATGTTGTTGACAGTTTCTTGAAGAATCTAAACTTTATTTCCAGAATACTACAACAATCTTTCTTGTTATTTTAATCTTCCTGCTTTTATCATCTCTAAAAAATTTGTATACTTTGTTTTGCCACTTTTTGGGCTGATTTTGGATGTAAAAAAGACAATCGAGGAAAGAAATTTTGACTGCTCAAATTGGTCTGTTCATGATAAATTTCTGCACTGTATTTTCCTGCCATTTTACTGGATATTTCATGGGTATAGAAACAAAACTTCTAAAACATCCTACTTGAATTATTTACTGCTAACATTGCCGACGCAGCACTGATATTTTCAAAGACAGACAAACCGACCTTCTCCTCGGCCTCTCGCTTAGCTCTCTCCTCCTCCCTCCACCTCCTCTCCTCCTCCTGCTTTGCTCGCTCCTCCGCCTCCCGTTTACGAATCTCCTCCAGCTGCTGCTTACGCCGTCGCTCCTCATCCTGCAACTGATCGCACAAACATGGCACACGGAGACAGATGCAAACAGAGAAACAATCAGTACAACACCAATGCACAATACACACCACAGTTAACTCAAACACTAAACTAAGACCACATTCCCACATTAACGTCTCTGTTTAACTGCACACTAGCATGTTATGTGTCTGACGTGAGGTAGGTTGGATTCGTCTCACAGGACTGCTCCAGAGGGGAGGAGCAGTGTGCACTGCAAACTCACGGCACAGGCAGAAACACACACTGCTGAACATGCAGACAAAAATAACAACATGCAACAACGACAGCAACCAGAACAGAGCAGGGCAGAAACAGAGGCAGCCCGTCGTTCAGCTACTTCAGGAAAGAGAGAAAGTCTTGCTGAGCAGGAGAGGGCGGAGAAATGAAGCGTACCTGGAGTAACTGTGAGCTGCTGCACAAATGTTTTTAAAACAACACCATCCCAACACAAACCCACTGAATGGTACGGAAAACAAACAGACCCTTTTTCTGGGCTGGATGGTATTAAAGGGTCAGTCCAACAGTTTTATAAAACAGCCTTTATTTTCACTTAGTATCAAAAGGACTTCGAAATGCAGAACACGAAGATTTATGACCACCGGCCACTTCATTAGGTACACCTGTTCAGCTGCTAGCTAACACCAATATCTAACCAGCCAATCACATGGCAGCAAACATTATGTTTGGGCATACAGACATGGTCAAGATGATGAGCTGGAGTTTAAATCAAGCAACGGAATGGAGAAGAAAGGTAATTTAAGTGACTTTGAACGTCCCATAGTTGTTGGTGGTTTGGTAATCATAAGCACCCGTTACAATCAAGGTATGGAGAGGAGCATCTCTGAACGTACAAAATGTCAAACCTTGAAACAGATGAGCTTTAGATA
Source organism: Cheilinus undulatus (assembly GCF_018320785.1). Lineage (NCBI taxonomy): Eukaryota > Metazoa > Chordata > Actinopteri > Labriformes > Labridae > Cheilinus > Cheilinus undulatus. The sequence continues at coordinate 41,067,122 of NC_054878.1, read as the reverse complement.
CTATATACTATTAGGTTTCATCATCAATCTACAGGCCCTAACTCCCTACTCTCATACTTATCTTTGCTCTGTGACTCAATCACAAATTTTACTTTCTCTATCTGGCCCCCAAGTCTGTCTTGAAATGTAGAAAAGGAGTTTCAGATATGCTGCTCCTACAGCCTGGATTCTGCTGCAGAAACATTTCTGTCCCATGGAGCTGTTCTTTCTTAATCTTTTTTAAAGTGGACTGAAGGTGCTGGAGGAAAATTCATTAGGTTGTGGATGTTTTAAATGATGACTTTCTGCTGATTTGATTGATCTGTGTCCATAATTTGTATCGTATTTCTTTGGTTTTTGGCATGGTGCCTTCTCAAATGACAGCTTAAACCCTCTCTGAGGATTTTATACTGTGTGTAAACTGGGAAATAACCCTTGTTTTAATCTTGATCTAACAAGCTTTGAGCATTGCAAAGTTAAGGCACATCATTGATTAACAGTTGGTTTGCTAAGCCTCGACTAAAAGGTCAGTTCTAAAGGGGGCTAATAATTTTGACCCTTTTTTAAAAATTTTATTATATTCAACTTGATTTAACCAAGAAAGCCTCATTAAGATTAAAAGATCTAATTTACAGGAGTGTCTTGGCTAAGACAGGTAGCAACATATATTTCACAAAATTACAGGCATAAAGCAGTTATGAGATCCTCGCCACAGAGCAAAAATCATTCATTATTTAAAATATCTACAACCTGATGCATCTCCAACACCTTCAATCTAGCTCTAAAAAGATTTAATAGACCAGCTCCTGTAGACACAAATTTTCCTGAAGCAGATTCCTCCTGTAGGAGCATCACTTGTCATTTGAATAAAATTATGAACAAATGAATAGAGTAGCTGCAGCACCACTCCTTTAGTTAAGAACAGGAAACTGAGGCTTGAATTCAGACTCACAAGATTGGAAAAGCATTGCCAGGTCTGATGAGTCCATTTCTGCTGTGATATTTTAATTGTAGTGTCAGAACAAAAAACAACAACCATGGCGCGTTCAAGTCACCTTTCTTCTCTGCTCTGATGCTCACTGTGAACCTCAGCACATTGTCTTGACCACGTCTGCATGCCTTAATGCATTGACTACTGCTGTGATTGGCTGATAAGATAATGCAGCTGAACAGGTGTATCTGATGAAGTAGCCTGTGAGTGTACATATTTCTCAAAGATTTCCTGCCTCCACCACGATGTAAATAAACACTTTTAATGTTGTTAAAAGACTAGAAATAGCTTTAAACTCTGGAAATCATTTTTAGAGAAATATTCTGCTGAATAATTAGAACAGATAAATGTTATGTTGTAAATTCTATTACATAATTTAAGCTGTGTTAGGGTTATTTTCTGCTTTAGAAAGTTGTATTAATGATTTATCAGTGGCTAAACACAAAATTGTTTTCAAATATTCCTGGGACTGTTTATTTTAAATGTTTTCCATAAATCTCTAATTATATTTTGATTCATTCATTATAGTTTAATTCTCCAATTACATGATTTAGGCTCACATTTAGTTTTCATGCATGTTTATCTTTGCTTTTCTATAATTTTAATTAACATTTTTTAAATTCTATATCTATTTTTATATTTTTTGTTTCATTAATCATTCTTTTATTTCTGAAGTTACTGTATTTTTAATATTTCTATCTGTATAATATATGGCTATCTTTTAAAATACAAAAAGGAATATTTGTTAGCATTTAAATGATGTAAAGAGAAGCAATGCAAATAAATATTTATATTTGATATCTTAAATTACTTTTTCCTTATCAGTGGCTGCATTGTGGTGAAGGCAGGACATGAAGCAAGCAAAAACACATTTGTTTCAGTTAAACAGACCCTTTAAAAACAGAACACAAAGAGGCTCAGCTGGTCACACACAGATGGATGAATGGATGGATTCACGGACACATCACATCATGAGTTTGCCCCGCGCAGGCAGCATCAGAGGCTCACAGGACTCTCATGCATGGATCTCAACCTGGACGCCTCCTGTGATGCAATCAGCCATGCAGGCACCACCTCCATATTCACTCAAAACTTCACTGCTGAAAAGATTCAACCAAGCACAGCTTTGTTGCTCTGTTGGCTGGTTAAAGTTTAGGATTCTGGTGCTTTTATGATTCAGATGTAGGGGTGGGAATTGTCAGGTAATTAGATATTCACACTGGCCACAACACACTGGCCCATGATAACAATAAAGTGATGATACAGCCAATCTTCACAGGGCAATCTAAAAAATAATATGATATGAAGATACAATAAGGTACGATACAATACGAGGTACAAGGCCTATGGTAATGATAATATCTTGAAACAGCAGTCTTCACAGGGTATTTAACAGTACAATATGATTATCGTTGTCATGATATTTAGGTTATAATATCTTGATACAGCAATGGTGGGCAGAGTAATTAATGATAAGGATCCAATAAGAGATATGGCCAGTGTTCATAATAATATGATTCTGTGCAAGGTAATTGAGAATACAATACGATACTATGAAATAAAATTAAATATGGAATTGTGGTACACGATGATACTGCACGAGGTAATAATTGCTACAAACACTGTGGTTAAGGATGGGGACTGTTAATCTTATTGCCGCTGATACCCTTATTGACACTCCTAATCTGTTCAAGTAGTACCACAAAATTTATGTCATCTCGATCACAACTGCAATGTCAGGCTGAGCAATTATATCATTGCCTTAAAGGCTGCAATTATTTCTGCATTAACTAGTTCTTAATGTGTTTACAAAAATTCCTGTGGAAAGGCCTTTAAGTGCCAATATTGACCTGTGTAGAAGTGCTTTCATTTTCAAAAAAGAAAAAAAAACAAAACATTATTTTGGGGGGATATAAGCTATTGTAAAGGCAGTACTGTAAAAACTTCAGTTTTTTTATACTACTTAATATTTGTATGTTTTGAGTTGATAAGTACATCCTACATAACTATTAACATTTTCTGTATTTTCCTTGATAACCAAGCCGGTAAACTCATGGTACCATTTATGTACTATAATGTAATCACAATTTCATATTGCAATATAGTCCAGTATAATTGCAACTGCATATTGTTACCAAATTGTGCAGCACTATAATCGCGTTCTGACTGACACTACTATCAATAAGTTTCTATTGTTTGGAAAGACAAAATCTCAGTTCATTGTACGATATGAAACTGTACGATCGATATCAAATGAGACATTACGATGTATTAAGATACGAAAGGACAAGACGAAATTGTACATTAGGATATGATATGAAACGATACAATACGGTACGATATGGTAAAATATGGTACAATATATACCAAACAATATCATGTTAGGATGATATGATTTGACACGTTGCAATACCATAGGATATGATACAACCCATTGCGTTATGAAACGATCCAGTACAATACGAAACGATACATTGGGATACGATACAATACAAAATGATACAATACGAAATGATACAATATAAAATGATACGAAATGAAACCATACATTCAATGCTATACATTGCGTTACGATAGAATGCGATAAATTGCGAAACGATAAATTGTGATACGGTTCACTGCAATACGATACAATACGAAATGATACAATACACTGCAATATGATATGAAATGATACGATACATTGCAATACGATACAATACAAAACAAAGCAATACTATATGAAACGATACATTACACTATACGATATGATATCAATGGAGATATTACGATATGATAAGATACGAAAGGATATGATATGAAATTGTACATTTCTATACGATATGATACGGTACGGTATGATACCATAAGAGATGATACGATATGATTTGGTGCGAGATACATGGGCCGTGTTTACCATGCCTTCCTTAATCAATAATAATATATATTATATCTGATTAACTGAAGAAAATAAAATAACCATAAAAAGGTGAAAAGCACGATTAAGGTATTTATTCACTTTAAATATGTGTGAGCTGCACTTCTTATCACCAATCAGCCTCTAACTTCTTTCCAGCCCTGTCTTATTATACTACCGTCTCCTTTTGGTCACAGTATTTTTTCTAATATTCTAAAAAATGTTTCATTAGGTACCATTGATATGATAATTGTATGACACTAGTCAGGATGATGATATACTGCGGTGTCAACACTTTGACCCACCCCTACTCAGAAACATAATTTCTTCATCTTTTGTTAGCAGCAGCTTTACTCGCTGCCTCTCAGAAGTAGTTTTGAGTGGACAAAGAGACGGACAGCTTCCCCAGCCACACAACACCAAGCATCCCAGGACGGCCTCTCCATGACCCCCTTCTCTTTAGCCCAGCCTCCAACCCCCAAATGAAACGACGACAGTAGTCCAAGATGGGTTGGGAGAGACAGAGAGGAAACGCGGGCAGGTGTGCAGCCCAGACAAAAAAACAGGAAGTGATGTTAAGGGGCGGGGAGAGGAAACTGGTCATTAACAGGAAGAACATACCAAGTCTAGAACAGAGATAGCTGGGACAGCATTCTGCTGCTGAAGAAGAAGAAGAAGAAGAAGAAGAAGAGAGAGTGAGAGGAGGGGAGGACAGGGAGGGAGGGAGGGAGGAAAAGGAAAATACCCAAATATTGGAAAAGGAAGAAGTGAAGGGTTCAATACAGATATCAATAAAACTTAGTCAGCAAACAGAGGAGGGGAGGGAGGAAAAGAAAGGAGAAAGAGAGGAGTAAAAATATATAAACGAAGGGACGGGGAGTGACAGACAGTAAAGTGAAAACATTACTGGAGTTGTTCTTCTCCATTGTGCTTATTAGTGGCTCCATAATCCATTAAAACAAACTCAACAAATCTACTTCAGTTCTGTAAGATAAAACTAAAGATGCTACTTTTTTTCTTTTATTGATGTTTCTTTGTTTTTACTAAATTTGGATATGTTTATCTTGATATTTAAAAAATGGCATAAAATTAAAAGATTTGCCAAAAAGTTTAATAATTTTTTTTTTCTTTGACAGCTTATTTTTCTTGAGGTAGTTTTCAAATTAGGTCCAACACTGTTTCCAAAAAAGTTGGGGGAAAAAAAATAAAAACATGAAATCAAACAGTTTAAACGTCTGAAATGCTTTCTTTTTGCAGTTTTGATTGATTGTCTGGTAACATTACAATTTTTTTTTTTTCTAATTTTGATACAAAACCTATAATAAACAATATGAATACCTCTTACATGTCATTGCAAGGAAAAATCCTTCCTTCTTGTCACCAATTTAGATTGTAGTACTTTAGCTCAGTTTAGTTACTTAATTTATACCTGGATGACTGAAAGGGTCACTGAGCGCACACAATTCTCATAAACGATCCAGGAAAGGGGTAAGTGGTGATTCTGCTCTCTGCAATGTTGCTTTTTCTTATTAAGGAGATTTTATGGGAATCTGCATTTCTGTAGTACTGCTCAGTTCAATGTCAAAGTCTGCACTTTGGGACATAAAGGAAAACTTTTAGGGACCAGGAGACATCACTGTCTCTCTCCTCTGCTCTGTTAGTTGGCTCAGACTATACGAATTCAGCCAGATTTTGCCATGACTGCATTGTGAGCATCAGGAACGACAAACACTCTTGTAGTGTGACATAATCAATAACACATCCAAGACGCCGCATGACCACGACTCAACAAGACAATTGTTCTTGCATCATCATCTAGCTTGACCCCCTGACTCAAAGACAATAACGTGAATTCTCCAACCAATATGAGAGCATTTGCTCTTATCTTTGTATCATCATTCACCAGAGTGACAGTAAACGAGTCACCACTTTATCTCCCCCTGGGGATTTATGTGTTCAAACAGTAAGGCTATATGCATTAGTGAAGTTATATCGGCAAATTTTCTTCACACGTTATCGCATTCATATCCCAAGTTCTATTGTAAGGAGGGATGGTCCATATTGTCCTCCTCTTGATTTACAAGATGAGTCCACAATTGCTTCTTGTTTTTTTTCTTCTTTTCAGAGCAAAAGAATCAATAGAGTGCTTCTTTTGTAGGTCTGATTGACTCTTTCTGACCGGTGAACTCGTACACCGTCACAGAGACAGTGGGGGCGTCAGCATATGATAAGTAGTCAGGGTCCCACTAGGCCAAGATGGGGCAAGACTTTAGTTGCATAATCTGACATGGTGCTGTTGTGAACGACTAAAAAAAAGTCAATTAAAAGTTGAAGTTAAAAAGTTAATGTGACATTTTAATCAGATGCTAAGGATGCTTTACAAAACTCCCTTAATGCCTGGTGACAGAGAGCAGGGAGAGAATTAGAGGCTGTAATGGAGGGGGAACTTGAGTTAAGGGGGAGAGAAAGGAGTGCAACCTTAGCAGCAATCAAATGAGATCTTGCACTTTCCTGCATGTTTGTGTTGAGGAGTCATCATGTTTCTAAATTATTTAGAGCGTTATGAGAAAATAAACTCCTATCACTCTGTATCACCCCTTTGTAACTATTAGCTCTCACTCTGTCTTTGCTGTAGCTTTGGGTTGGAAAACTGGCTGCATATCTTCATCATACATAAAAAGAATAGCTATAGTGTCGTTTAAACCATTTGGTAATGAAAAAGTATATAAATGTTGTAACACTGTTTTATAAAATGTTTTACAAATCATTATATTCTGTTTTTCCTTATGGTTAAAAAACTATCTTAACTTTCTTGGAAACAGAGTTTTACCATGGTCACAGACCTAAATGGAGTCTGTTTAGGCGTCTGAAAGAAAAATCTAGGATTCTCTTTCACTACAGTTACATTTGTAGCCCTTTTCAGTCCAAAAAAGCTCATTCAATAATTATACAAAGCAATAAATTAAATTTTGATTGGGACCTTAATTTAATATTTATCAAATAAGGAGGAACTACAGATTTTATTCTGAATAAATTGAACAAATTTGTTTTTTGGGGGGTTATTAATCCTGAATTAAAATGTTTTTCATTTGATATGTCTTTATCATGCTGTGCAGAATCTCCACTGGCAGTCGAAAGAAGTTTCTTAACAGCATAAAAGGAAATACAAAAGATCAGTTTAAAGTTCTTCATTACAGGGAAAAAGAGTGAACCCAAACCAACCACATGAAGTCATTCATCATCACACACTCAGCCACACCTTCATAGAATCAACACAATCCAGGCTCGCCACCATTTCAGCCAAACACACATCTATTTCTACATGCAGCTGCATCCACTCAGACATACCACATCCACTTATTGTTTTACACATTCACCACAGCCTTTCCCACTTAATTCATCCAGTAGAATACCGCCACATTTTAAAACTTAGTACCAATTTCTAAGAGCTTGAGGAATTTGCCTGAAAGATTTTGGATATTTGACAGCCATTTCAGCACCAGAACTGTGCCTGGTGTCTGGACCACAAACGAGTTAGATGCCTTACTTTCATTAACCAGATGTAATTGTGATAATAATAGGTGTTTATCAATGCTTTTAGGGCAATTTTTACATTAAAAACAGAAATTAAAGCAAGGTTGTTGCCAAATAAAAATACAGAATAAATATACTTATGTTTGCTTCTTTTCTACCTGGATGATTTGTCTTTCAAACTTTATGGTTAAATGTTATCTACATATTTGAGGATTTTATCACCTTTTAAATCTTAATATTTAAAACAATCTTTATTATCCTTTATGTAGGTTGATACTATAAAGTCTACTTAGCTCCCACTTTAGTATAAAATTATGAACTACTTCAGCGTCAAGTATACATCACTGTTATTTAAATAAAGATTAAAATATTACTTTTACACTTTAAAGAAAATACAGGGAAAGTTTGGTTGCTAATTTTGCTGTGCAATGATTTAAATGCATTTTTTTATGCTGGAGTCCTTGTGAGACCAACACTTGCGTGTGTTTGTGATCAAGACACAAAGTAAAGGCTGCAAACATGACTTACATCGTAGATGGTCTATGTTTGTTTACTTCCAAATGTTTGGTACATTATTTCCTCCACAAAGACATCATAAATGTCTAATCTTTACCCTGGCATTGTGCAGGATTTTTTGAACAGGACAACCAAGTTGTTGATGTTTATTCAGGATACAGAAAATCCTGTTTAAATGAGACCAGTGACTCTTGGTCATGGCTCATTCTTGCTATGTAAGGCGGCACATTCGCTGCATTTACATCATATGGAAAATATACCACAAGCATGTTCAGATAACAATAAAAAATCTAATTATTATGACTTATTTTACCCTGTCAAAGCTGCATGTTCAAACATGATGGCCTCTTTTTAAAAAATAAAAAAAAATATTATATCCATATGACGTGAATGCAGCATTTACGGCATCCCCATCCTGCCTGTCCCCAAAACCCCTCCCCTCCATCCCTCCAGCCAATCAGATTTAAGCAGCTCAGCATGGCAAAGCGATGACAGAAGCATGTTGCAGATGCACATTGCAGAACATTCATAGTAGGAGCGCTGCCACAAAGGGATTCATTTCCCTCTCCAGTATTTGAAAGCCGGTTTTGTCCCCCCCATTAGCTTGATTTCCCATCAAACCCACTTATTTGTGTGCTTACGTTCAAATTTGTGTCCAAGCTGTGACCTTTTTTCTTTTTTTACTTGACAAACAGAAGTCAGAATGTGTTACTTCTGATCTAGCTTTACTACTCCAGCCAACATCACCACACCCGAGTCTCACCCTGGCTCTCTTCTCGGCCTCAAGTCTCTGCATGATCATCATGGTGTCCACATCCTCGTCGTCTTCCTCCTCCTCGTCTTCGTCGCTCTGCTTGGACTCCTGCAGTCGTTTCTGGAACTGCCACTCCAACATCAGCTTCCTGAGACGGTCACTTTCTTCCGCCGTTCGCTCCGGCTTAGCCTGCAAACGGAAATGGAAGCTTGGAGTTGGTTCAACTAAGACTAGATGTTTTCAAATCAATAAAGAAGCTGTGCTTATAATCATTGACCTCGAATTGACCAAGACACAGTGATGTCAACTTCAAGTTTTCGAGCTTCAAACGTTTTTCTTATGGAGTTGCTCCTACCTGTAGTTCCTGGATCTCTTTGTCTAGTAGGTCAACGATGTGAAGCTGCTGCTGTTTCTCAGCTTTCTCTCTGGCGTCTCGTTTCCAGGGGTCTGGGGACAAACTGTCGCTGGTTGACAGCTCTTCTTTACTGATGGTGATGTACTGAAGGTCCCGCCTCTCGATAGTGCGTGGCTGCTGCTGCGGTAAGAGCTCTCTGATCACTGTATCCATACCTGGAGATGAGTTATATTATATTCATTATTCAAATACAGAAATGGTCATTTTAGAAAAGTCTGTAGGACGGAGGGAGAGTTACCTGGTGGGTGGTTGGCACTGGCAGGGGGAGGAACGGCTGAACGCGGCAGGCTGGCCAGTTTCTCTGGTCTGGGTGGGGGAGGCTGGGGCTGGGACTGAGGGGGCAGGTAGGGCTGAGGTGGGACTACAGAGGGCAGGGGGGGCTGGTGATGAGGAGGGGGCATGGCTCCTCCGTTGTTGTGAGGTTGGACGGGCATGACGGGGTTGGCCCGGATCTGACCCAGTTTCCTCTCCTGCTCTCTCCTCTTCCTCTCCCTGAGAAACAAATAACGATATTTATTTAAAAGAGACAGTGCATATTAATAAACAATACAAGGTAAAACATGGGAAAACAGGCACATTATTCGACAATAATATATTTGTTGTTGGAAGTAAAATTACTGGTATACTCGTCTTGTGCCCCATCTTTCATAATGAGTTTTCCGGTTAAAAAAACTCCCTTAATGCCTGGTGACAGAGTGCATATAGCTCAAGTTTCTCCTTTTCACTGTTTACGTTTTTTTACTGCACTCTCTCTTTCATCAGTCATTGCAGCTTACAAGTTAAGATCTTCACAAACCCACCTCTCCTCCTCCAGCCGAGCTTTCTCCTTCTCATACCAGCGTTGTTGCTCCTCCCGTTTCTTGCGGTCGGCGGCCTGCTGAGCAGTTACGGCAGTGACTACAGCCGGAGGCGGTGGGAGCGGTAGGTCTGGTTGGGGGTCATAGGGGTCGTAGGCTTCAGGGTAAGTGGCTGGTGGTGGAGGGGGAGGAGGGGGCAGGTCGGAGCGCGATGGCTGCTGGGCTGGATGTGGCTGTACTGCGTGAGGGGTGTTTGGCGTCTTCCACCGGCCTGGCCCGGTCTTCTGGTTTTGGGTCTTGTTGGAGGAAGAGGAGGAGGCGGAAAAGTTGAGGTGCTCCTGGCTGGAGGTGGAAGACTCCAAAGAGGAGGAGACCTGTGGCTGAGGGGCCCAGTGGTCAGGACCTCCAACACCTGTGGACACAGCATAACAAATACATCAACACAAACCCTCCTCTGGTGGGACTGAAGGCAAAAGTTTTTGTTCTAAACATAATCCTGAATAAGTTTTATACTCAGTTACATTTTAAAGCTGAAAAACTCCAAACTGTTCCACAATCTGGCATTAAAAGCTCCACCAGGAGCTACAGTCCTCTTTTAATCATCTTCTCTCTGATTCCTGTATCAAATCGCTCCTGTTTCTGTCTTCTTACCTCCTGGCGGTCCTCTCTGGTAGTCCATATCTCTGTGTTGGTAGTCCAGGTCCCGGTGCTGGTAGTCCTGCTGGTAAAGAGGCTGCATGCGCTCATCTGGCCTCATACCTCCTGGTGGAGGATACAGGTCCTCCTGTGAGTGGTTAACCCGCTGAAAAGGGAGGAAAATGAAAATCAGACATTAGAGAAGGAACGCAAAATGGAGAGAATGGGGAGAGAGACCAGGTTGAGGAGGAAAAGGAGGGTAAGAAAAGGTTGAGTAAGGATAGTTTGAAAACTTATGGGCCGGGAAAAAACAGAAATTTATTCAACATTAGAGTTGGTGGCAGAAAAGCAAAAAATCTTGAAGCAACAGAGAGAAAACAGAGAAGAAAAACATTGCTACATGGACTTCTAGTCATTGAAACATGTCTTTGGATTTTTTGATATTACTAGTGTCATATCAAAATCTAAAATCTAGCACCAAGACATCAGAATATCTTTTATTCCGAGTTAATTTTGTACATGGTTTCTTTTAACAGGAGTTGTATGAATTTCCTAAGAAAATAAGCTTTAAAAACACCTACAAATGTTGAGGAAGCAGGGGTAAAACTGTGTTAAATATCCTGGTACTCATTCTGATAAACTAAAAGAGGGACCTTAATGATTTATTTCAAGTCTTATGATGGTATGTCAGGTGGTGCTGCTCTACCTGCATGCTGTTGTGGATGTTGTCAACCACAGGGAGGCGTTCTCTGTCCTCCATGCCCTGCCAGTGCTGTGGTGGCCCCTGCCCGGGACCAACAACCCGATCTGTGCTCTTGGAGGCTGGGATGGTGAAGTACTCTCTGGGGTAGGTCTGGGTGGGGATGGGATAGGCCTCTGGGCGGGGAGGGGAAGGGTCGTCCTGAAAAATAAATCATAGACGTCCTTGTGAAAGAAAATATTTTGAACACCTTCCCAAAGGTAAACAAGGAAATCTCTGAGCTCAACATGAAAAATGATTTTCATCTCCGAGCTGAATGCTGTCTCCTCCACCGTCTCTGCTGTGACATTCCTCATAAAGACGTCACTTTCATCAGTCCTCCTGTTACTTACGTCTGCACACAGGTTCCCAGTGGAGACAGAGGTGATCTTGGTGCCAGGTCCTCCAGGGTAAACAGCTTTACTTGCAGGACTCTGACCCTGATCTAAAAACGGGGCAGAAAAGAAGTGAACCAGTAAGCTTTAAAGGGGAAAAACTGAGAGTTCAGTTTGTTTCATACTCATCTTTGAGGATAGTACGAAGTTTGAACAGAGATACGAGCAGAAGACGGAATAAACAAGTCACGGTTGATAAAACTTGTATAGAGGTGTCTCAGTGAGTAGGAGAGCTTACTGGCTACGTTGGGGCTGGAGCGGTGGTCGGCTCGGTTCTTGAGTAGTCTGTCTTCTCCGCTCATCTTCTTTGGTTCAGGGTAAGAATCCCAGCCGGCCTGAGGACTCTCCGGTGAGCCGTTCTGCACTGAGCTGTTGTACAACTCGAAGCCTTCGCTCTTTGGTCGCAGCTTTCCGTTTTTATCTCTGCCTCGGTCTGATGCTGGAGGGATAAAAGGGATGCATAAAGGAAAGAAAGGCAAAAATGGGATAATTCAGAAAAAAATAAACAGAAAATATGACTCACTAACCCAAAGGTGCTTGTGCTGGTTTCTTTGAGAACATCAACCTTTTCTTAAACTCCAGAGACTCACTTTATACATAACTGTTTGCTAACCAAAATTAATCAAATGAAGAAGAATAAGGTACAAAAAAGAAAAGCTGCATGCAACAAGCAAAAACCAGAGGGAAGCAATGCGACTCGCTGGCTTGTCATTGATGCTATGCTTTCAAAAGCAGTAGGGCTGAAGACATTACTAATGCTAACTAGTAATGCCTTCATCCAAATATCAACTTTCTCCGATGTCTAAACTGAATTTACTTCCTTTGAGTCCTTTTCTGTGTGAGAAACAACACTTCTTGTCCACTTTCCCAGCATTAGTTTTTCTCTTAAAAATGACCAGTGTCCTTCATTTCCCAAGCAGACAGAAATCTAACCACGAGGCAAACACTCTGAGGTCAGGAAAATTTAGGAGAAACACCCCGTTAGCGTCATCCTGGACCACAGAGCGACCCGGCCAGAAGACTTCCTTAATGAATCTAAGGTCACATTCCTGCAGACAAAAAGCAGCCAGACAGCCCAGTAAACTCTGTGCTGTGTGTGAGTGTGCATGTCTGGACACACACATATCAGGCTGCAGCCACAAACACTCGTTTTATCCTTCAGTCTGTCCGCTGGTTTTAAACTAAGCTACAAGAAGACAACAAGGACTCTGTGTCTGGTTTTTCTCTTTCATTCATAACACTAAATCACTGTCAGAAACGTACAAAAGTCCATTTATTACAACCACTGAACTGCACAGGAGAACCCACAGATTTTAAGGAGCTTTGGGTTTGTTATTAAAGTGGGTGATCATTTTAAGGGGCTTTTGATTCAAAACAGTTAAATCTTCCTGAATGTGGGCAATTACCTTTTATTTACTGCACTGTTTTATGCATTCTCAATCATGCCTTCTTTGTCACTTTTTGTCTAACCCCAAAAGTGCAACACATGTAAATTAGCCTGGAGCTTACTCTGATGCTTTTGCATTCAATGATTAACTTCTTCAAAAATAAGCTGCAAAATAAGACAAATACAAAATAATTTAGAAGAGAAAAACAGCTGAAAAACACACTGTACTTGTGCCTTTTATATTAAATTGGATTCTCATTTCATATAGATTAAAATGGCACAATGCCATCCATTTTTGATCAATTTTCTGCACTTTAAGTAAACTTAAACAGCAAAAAATTAGGGGTCAGGACCTAAAAGAGGGTTGCAGAGTTGTTTTTTGTGAGTTGTGAATGTGTGACAGTAATAGAAATTTTCTGACATCATTTATCAATATTCAATGTTTTATTTGTAATGTAAATGATGCTAAATGTTGTTTTATGGCTGCAGCACAGGTGAAGTTACCTGACACGCCAGATACACAATTTCATACATCCACTGCATGGGAATTATTTCACATCTACCTGGGGAAACCTCCCATAGAAAGTGTTTGAGAAGGGCTAGATTTTAAAAAAAAAAAAATCCTTGAAGGTGACTGAATGAACTTTGTGTCTGTCGCAATCGTCATATGCCAATCAGAGTGACGAGACAAAATGAGGTAGCAGGCATGCACAGCTCCAGTAAAGAGCTTAGTAAATAAACAGCGGAGCTCGATGGTGGATAAAACTCATGCAGAGGACACTGGAGAGAAGGAAAAACCACGCCTGTAGCTACTGCCTTGTTCTCCTCAAATGTCACTGATTGATAAGGTCTGTTCACAGATCAAGCACAATCGTTTCAGATTTACGCCTTGCAAGATGGATTTGCCTGGTGACATCCAAAAATTCCCACTTTGTGCAATAGTAAAGTTGATTAAATTTAAGTTATCACAGAGAATAGAGTAAAACAAAATGCATGTATGCATGTCCTCCCAAGACGTCTTTAATGATGCACTTTTTTTAACAAGATTGTTTTGTCTGGTCTCTTTGGTCAATCATCTTTTTCTCCATCCAAGGATAAAACTTAAACCTTTTATATCAAATAAATTCAAGTGGTTAAAAATGTTGAGAAACTTGGCTTGTAAAGCGTCTCTAAGGAGATGGTGGTTCTTAGGCTAGACCAGTTGAGAACCACTGAGTTAAAGCTTTGTCTCTCTAGTAGTCTAAAAACAAAGATGCTCAGTGTCTCATCATGAAAAAAGGGGAAAATCTGCAACTTTTCAAAGGACAAAACCCATTAATCATCATTAGCACTGGAAGCCACTTTTATTACTCTGTATTTCTGCGAGACTCTGTATTTGTTTATAGCTTGTAGTGTTCTTTTAATCCACTTTTTTGTAACATTGTTGGCTATAAAAAGCAGGATAAATAATAATGCATTTGCCAGATCAGTTTGAGATTTTTCAAAGTATTTTGCTTTCAAGAGAAACCAAATTGAGTGTTTTTCAAGACCTGCACATTTCCTGTAACTAGACTGTCAGTCTGTTGATTTGTGACTGCAAAAAGTAAGAAGTTATAAAGGACTATATCACTGAAAATTCATCAACAAATTTTCACAGGGCAGAGGCATTTGCAAAACAATATTTGACTTTTCAGCTTGAAAATGATCAAAACAAAGGCTGGAATTAAAAACAAAAAAAGAATCAAATTCAAATAATTCCAATTCTAAGGTAAAAGTCAATGAATTAGGATTTCTCTGTACATATGTTTTAGAACCAAAGATCTACTGGAGAATAAAACAGGTATTTAAAACTCACAGGTTATCATGACGCAGTCTTTATATTACAGACAAAAGTTCCAAAAGATAAAACTAAAAGGTGAAATAATAATGAGAAGCTCTTTTAGCACCTTCTTCCAGTTCCTAAAAGTCTATCTAATGCAGACTGACAAGCTCTGCTAAAACTCAAGGGAACCCTAAAATAAGACAGCATCCTGTCAGCAGTGAATTTAAAATATTAAGTAAACTGTCAAGCTGCAAATTAAGCAGACTCATGCATGCTCTATGCCACCAGGAAACACTTTGTGTAAACATAGAAAAGTTTGAGCTCACCTCTTTGCATCATAGGGCTGGGCTGGTTGAGGAGTGTGGCCAGGCCGTGGTAAATGGCTCCCTGCTTGGCAACCTCCAGAGTCACGACTGATCCTGTCCTCGTCATCAGCTCGGCCGCCCTGAAAACAGAGAGAGAGAGAGAGAGAGAGAGAGAGAGAGAGCAAGAGAGAGAGTGAGCACTTCAAAGGATCTGACACACTTAAACTACTCTCCGTGGTGGAGGCATTAAATTAATATAATACACATTAATATTTAAGTCTTCTGTTTCACTGCAATGAGCTATTTAAAGCTTGATCTTTAAATCATCAGGAAGTGGCACAAGTTCATCTAAAGTACAATATAAACTGAAATAATACAGAGCTGAAGCTGTACCAGATTATACACACTCATGAATCAGACTAAGAGTGAATTTAAATTTTAGTTTAAAAAGAAAAAAGCTATCCTAAAAAATCAGACTGAACCACAGTTACCAAATGAAGATATCGAGTGGTTCAAGTCAATCCTGTATGAGGGGAAAAATGCAAACTAAAGCCTCTCCTGGATTCACTTTGTTATAAATGATTTAATAAGTTATTAGAGGACACAACTTCAAAGTGCTTATTTTATCAAGTACAGTGTTTGACATTAGTGTCTTATACATTATGATATATGCAGGAGTGCATGTACAAAATGACTCGCAGCACCGCACACGACTGTACAGGGCAGATGCTAAGTTTGACGATATTTTAATTTAGTTTTTTAACGTCTTTTTCTTTGTTTCCTTTAATCTTGCAATTTCATCTATTTTACTTTTGCTGCCTTATTTGTGTAAATGTTTTTTTTTTAATCTGTAAAGCATTGTTAATTGCCTTGGATATGAACGGTATCCATCAAAACCTGCCTTACTATAAATGCAGACTCAGTGTGTAAGTCATAAAATCCCTACAATCAGTCATGATGGGAAAACATCAGTATAATTTCTCTCTATTAACACCCAGCCAAGCATGAAAATAAAGCAGAAGACTTTTATTCTGAAGCAGAGGAGGCAGGGATTATATCCGTCACTGCCAGAGACTCACTTCACTCTAATTTGGGTAAAATCCTGCTGTGTCACACAACACAAACACGTTATTTTCTGTGACAGCCACATGTGCTGAGAGCTTTAACCAAATCCTATAAATAGCTAAAGGGCAGATCACACACAATAATGAGCCATGTGTGTTTGATTGGATGGAACTTGGGGAATGTAACATCGCCTGTCAGAGAACGGGTGTTTAACCACATTTGAAAACATCACAAGATTTATGCAAGTATATGTAAAAAAAATGAAGACTGCAGATCATTCTTATATCAACCTGCTGAAGGATGAGAGGAGGAAATAACCACAGGATGGTACACCATTATCTGAAAATGCCTGGTTTAACTCTGCACGCTAAGGACATTTAAAAATCCAGTTTGGCTCTAACACACAGAAAGCAGCAACATCAAGCCTGAGCACGCAGACAGAGAGGAATAACTGGATTAATCTGAGCAGGGCGTTAGCCACCCAGCGCTTTTCTGATGTTTCCAAAACATGCACACCCTTTTGTCTTCTTGCACATGTTGTGTCAGAAATGTTGGAAACTTTCTTTTTTTAACAAGGGAATTTTGGGTGCAACTCTCAGAGAAAGAGCCTCAACGCAGTGGTAATTCAAAATGTGGTACTATCATATGACGTCAACATAATACTTCACTTCTTAAATGCTCTCTCTAAATAGAATTCAAGTTGTTATGTCACAGTGGTATAGCTGTAAATACGCTGGTGCAATGTGGTAGGAGATGCTGGTTATTGTTACTTAGAAATGCATCAAAAGGACTCATGAAGGTCTCATTTCTGAACATCAAAAGGAGCCATTTAAGGTCTGAGTCAATTTGCTGCCACCATGACCTGGCCCCAGGTGAGCGTAATAGTCTGATGGGCAGACGGAGTTTGGAATATTGTCGTTTGAATTTGTAAAGGGAAATTGCTATCACATATTTTTGTTTTTTTGTGCTAAACAAGTTAAATTTAGTTTTTAAAAAGTCTGTTTATGTCCAACAAAGAATGCATTGATGAAATCTCAAATCTTAAAAAGCTGCCTTACAACTCAATTTGGAAAAACGGCTGCCAATGCATCTATTGGGGCTTTTCTACTATGACTTTTGGCCGTGCCAAAACCAAACCAAGCCATGCTGATTTTGCTTTCCAGCACTAATTTGAAACTGGTCCACATTCAGATAGTCCTGCTCCAGAGAAGGGCCCAAGCACTTCCACCCCGCCTCCATCATTCAAGGGCGCAATGCAGACGTGTTTGAGTAGCAACCCCTGCACCAAACTTTGAAACACCTTGGGACAACAGCATAGACAGGCATGATGTGAGTGGACAGCTACACCAAACAGTGCTTCTCCTTCATCTGGCTGAACAAAACAATGCTTACTGAAGCGCAGCTCTTTAATGTCATCAGCTCAAAACCCGTGTCATCAGCTCTAGACGAATGGGTAACTCGGTTTTGGTGGAAAAAGCAAATCTCCTGCCATGCAGAGTCAAACCAAGTGAAAAGCTGCTCACTTTAATGGAAAAGCCCCAAAGTAATATCTAATTAAGTTAGTTGAAAATAGATCTTAATTCAAGAAACTTCATTAGTAACTCTTCCTGCTGTGTTGGCAGTTGCTTTACTTCTATCAAAGATTTAGGCCTTTTTTCTGTTTGTAATAACTTGAAAATAATGTTTACCTGGACTCAAATAGGAAATAGGGTTAATAACATGTTTACTAAGACATTTCTGACTAGAAACTAGACTTGGAAATACTTGGAAAGATCTAAGTATTTGCAGTCAGCAATACAAAACGTGTGAAAAATGTCCTAATAGCACTGAAGAGTCAGAAATCGCTACCCATCATGCAGCATCTGATGCTCCCCGTCCATACTGCAGCCGTGGAAAATATGAATTTAAGTTTTCCTTTGTAAACCGTGTGCTTGTATTTTGAAGGTGTAGAATTAGGACTGTGATGCTTTGTAATGACAAGTGTATGAAAGCAATGAGCAGAATAGTTTTGTCTGTGCTGACACAAGTTAGAGCACAACATGTACATCAGGGGTATGGCTATTATTAACTCATCACTGTCTCCTCATTGTAACAAGCTAACAAGCTCTGATGTGCAAGAAAAGTGAAAAAAACAAAACAAAAAAAAACCAAAACCTCGCCGTAAGACACTCCTAGTGTGCTCTCATCCCTTGTCCATGTCAATGCAAGTGAAAGAAATGAAAACACAAATGGGGTGTAGACGTAAAAACGCCATATTGCATTGTTGCTTCATGCTGCATCACTTGCAGACTGTTCAGAGAATGTAATAGGAAAAAATGTGTTCAAGCTGTTTTTGTCAAAGATGCATGTTCACCACTTTTAAAAAAGTTTTAAGACATTTTTAGGAAGATTAACCAGAGCTTAACAAATGAAGATTAACTTCAGAAAAGAAATCAATTGCCATCTATTTCGTTTAGTGATTAAATCTTATTTTCATGCAGTAATTTTAAACATTTTGCATCTAAATTTTAAAAGTATGGGTTTTGTGCTTTACTTTCTATGAATAACAGTCAATTAAGAGTCTTTGGCTTCTGGGCTTTTCGTTGGAAACAAACAAAAAAAGGGCATTTGATAGCTAGCAGCAGTTAAACATATTCACAATATTTTTTCACTTAATTCCTTCATCTTAAAATCAAGTTTTCTCAGTGTTTTGGTTAAATTTCTACTGAAATGATGCAATCCCCCTACAGGAAAGGGTAGGAGTTTCTTTATTCTCACAAACTGTACTTTCTAGGAAAGTATGACAATAGTTTTTGGCATTTTGAAGACAAAAAGGCTATCAATGCATCCTGAAACAATCAGCGGTTAATCCATAACTAATTTTTTTTCATAGCGTTAAATTCAGTGCTTTTTGAGGCCTTAAAAGTCCTGCAGAAACCCTGTGAGAGTAAATGTGGAAGACTGACATCACATTAAAGGATCACTAAGGATTTAAGTGTTGAAACTGATTTAAGAGTCACAAAAATAGAGAACAAAAATCGCTGTAAAGCTTTTTTTACCTCTCTTGTGATAACCCGACCAGACTGCGTCCATCCACGCTTAACAGCTGGTCACCTGCAGCCAAACGCCCGTCCTGGATAAAAAAGAACACACCACAGAATGAGTCACTGTGTGTATTTTATACTCAAAATTTTCTGTTTTGGTAGCAGTTTCTATGTGTACTGTATACTCACCACATCAGCTGCTCCGCCTTTGACGACAGACTTGATGTAGATGCCCAGTTTCTCCTGACCAGCACCCTAAAGAGAGGCAGACATGGAGGGGTTAATGTGTTTCCTTCTAAATAAGCAGGGTAGGCCTACTAAAATATATACATAGTAGATGAAAAATATACTCTTTCACATTTACAAGCACCTTAAATGTTACATCAGACTAAAAAGAAACTAAAATCCTGCAGCACAGGCTTCGAAACTGGCCGACTAAATCAACTATTTTAGAGTTGGACAGCTTTTCAAATGACTTTATTTCTACAAAGAGCTTAACTAAAATGCCAACCAAGCCTGTTAATGCATGTTTAGGTGAGGTGGTGGTGGTGACTTTACAGGACAGGCTACATTGTCATTAAACCCCATCCAGGTAATTAAGACTTAAATGGATCATTCAAACTCTGATTAAAGGAAATTCTCAGTCCATTTTTAAACCTCAGCATCATTCCTGGACCAGATAGATGTAGACTAAAAATACATCTATTCCCAGAAGTCTGACACTTTTCTCCTTAAAGTTGTGACTGACAGTGAGCGGTAATTGGTCAAGGTTCAACAAGTCGTCTGACATGTTTCTCTGCCAAGTTAGAGAGGAAATAAGAGCACTTGGTCCAACAGAGTGACCGTCTCAGGATGTAAAAGTTGAGGCAAAAGCAGCAGAAACATCCTATGCATCTGAACCCAAAGTTCAGCACTTCTAAGGATTTAAAATCACACATTTCACAGAAAGATATTCAAGTTTAGACACTCAACAGAGCCAGCTCTGATTAGAAAGCTATCCTGAAAACTGAGCTTCTTTTATCTGAGGTAACAAGTTCACCGACATGTCAAACTGAAACACTTTAACACAGAAAGACAGCAGCACTTGAACAGATTCACAAGCATTTCTGCTGAGTCTCCCTGCTCAAATTCAAGGTTTCTTTACCGTACAGCGGTCAACTTTGGTGCTGAAACAATCAAATCTCTACATAGGAATGTGTACGTTTTTATTTTATGCCATAATATTTACTTTACCTCAAATCCCTCCTTTACCAAGCAGCGACACAGAAGAGAAACACAGACACAAAGGGTGCAGAAAGACAGACACAAGTTGGAGCTTCTTGTGTTTTTGTGGGTTTCTTGTGAAGTGGTAAGAAGATTTACAGAGCAGCAATGCATTGGCATGTTATCAGACAAATCACATGCTTTCTTTGCCATCTTTGACATGTTTATCCTCTGAGTTTGTGCAACAGTAGAAGCAGGAAAATATCTCTCTTTGTAAAGATGTTCTGCTGTGCTAAATATGAAACTTCTGTTATGCTTCCAACACTTCTCGGATAAAACACAAAGTTGGTTTCTTTTGTTTGTTTTTGTTGTTGTTTTGAGAAGCAAACAAAAGACATTCCTGACAGAAAACTGGGGAAATCTCTTGATTAATTTCAGAGCTGCTTTGTCTTTTCAACAAGATTGGAGGCATAAAATTTCAAAGCAAACACAACACCGGAGGAAAGGTTAAGACTGCACACAAACTACCTGCACATTAGCAATCACAGCAGGTCTATAAAATCGTTCATAAAACCGTGGAGTGGATTAAAGAGACTCCCTAATTGCTGCCATTCGTCAGACCTGGCAACGTGGCGCAGAGCATGTACATACAGATGTGTTTGAAGCCACATATTATAAAGGCAGGGGTTACACAAAGGTTAATAGCTCTTACTGTTAGGGAGTCACTTGTATTAACCATTTTTTTCAGCCAAAGAAGAAAGATATACAGCACTCCATTAAATCTTAAATCTAAGACTTTTAAAACCAGATTTAATGCACTTAAATACCTTTTCTCGTTAAAGATGTACTGGTGAAAAAAGAGCAGAAAAGCAGCAGGGAAAGTAAAGAGTTTTTATCAAACATAATTGGTTCTTTAAACATTTTATCATAACTGGCTGCGGTTCCCGAATGTATACAGCAAATATACTCTGAAATGCACAAAGCTAAAGGATGCAAATTGGACAATCAGAAGCTGCAGAAAAAAAGTATAGAATAAGTTACAGCACGGTTTTTCAAAAAAAAATGGGACACCATAGAAATTAAAAAGAAACTTTATAGGGAGGGATTAAATCAGGCTGACATTGAACTGAATCACTAAAACGACACACGATCTCCGCCATGATCTAAGTGATAAGTTGTGCAGTTTGACCAACATAATACAACAACAGATCAGCCTGCCATTGGTTGTCACAGCCTGTCACAAAGCATTGTGGGATACAATATAGCAGTTAGCATTCAAAGCTAGTGTCAGAAACAATTCAAAAAGGATTAAAACATTTGATTAAAAAAAAAAAGACATTCAATGTTGGATTTACTGGTATGGATTTAATCTTAAAATATCCTGGAAAGTTGGCCAAGTTTCAGGCTTGCTAGAAACTCTTTTACAGGGACTTCAAAGGCATGAATAGCATAACTGGAACAGCAAAAACGGCAGGCTTCAAGAAGAAATAAAGTAAGAGGCTCTGATTTATGGTTCAAAAGTTGTTTAACTTTTTATAGAAGCATTTTGTTGTGTACAGCAGAAGCCTTTATGTAAATCTTATTCCAAAAAAGTTGAGACATTGTGTACAATGTAAATAAAAGATAGTTAAAGTTTAAACTGATAAACCTTTTTTTGTCTTGGAAATTAACACACATCCCGAATTTCAGGCCTGTAACATGTTCCAAAAAAACTGGAACAAAGGTAAGAAAAGACTGGGAAATGTGTGGAACGCTCAACAAACACCTGGAACATTCCACAGGCGAGTTTTTGTTAATAGGTAACGTGATAGTTCTACAAATGGGTATAAAAAGAGCACTCCTGAAAGGCTCAGAATAGCACAACGTTCTCCACTTTTATGAAGACTGTGGGCAGGACGTCCAACAGTTAAAGAGCAACGCTGCTCAAAGTGACAGAACTCAGACTGTAGAAAGAAAAACAATGCAGCCATATGGCATATACCCTTCCTGTAGAGAACCATTCTTACAACCTTTTTACTTACTAACCTGAGTGCCATTTTAGTGAGGAGGATGATGAGGAAGAGGTAAGTGTAATGTAGATCGAGGTGAGTTCATTTGAAAAGAAGAACAATGCAGTCAATTGACATCACTATCCAGAATGCACTGCAGAGTTCATATGATTCTCCACCACTTCCTTATGGATGAATCGTGACCAAAACTTGATCATTTTCAGTCAACAAGGGATTCAACTGACAAACAAAGACTTCTAATTATATTCTAATTATATTTTATATATGTTTTGTATTTATATTTAAATTCAACCAGTCCTTACATACAAGTTTCCATTTAAGAAATCTGGCATTTAAGTGAAAATTTGATGTTAAAGTACAGTGTCTTATAAGAGACAGTGTCTAAACTAAAAGCAGTTTGTTGTTCTTATTTACCTCTAGTTTCCTATGCCTGTATCTGACAGCTAGTTTGCTTTCATTGGAGTTTTTAGTTTTACTCTCACAGCCTGCTGGACTTGTTGCATGAGGATTTTGTTTACTTGGATTCTTGTCTTTCTGCAGCAGGAAACAACTTTTGAATAAAACAAATCTGCATAAACAAAACCCTTTGTGTTTCCTTGTCATGTAAAAGTGACAAATACATTCCTCAACTTTTAACTGGGGCATATTTCTCATCTAAATGTGTTTTACAGCTTGAGTGAAAACATATTATTCAGACAAAAACTTCAAACAAATGTTCCTGCTTGTATTTGATTACTATGGCATTGCATTGGAGTAATCACTTACAATCATCAATTGCAGGAAATTACTAAATACATTCAAATTCCACAAACATCCATTTTCTACTTTAATAAGTGTTTGCACATAGAAAACAGAGCCATATCTATGCCATCTACCAACAGATCTGTGCCCCAGTTTCTACAGCACAAAAACAGCAGAGACATCACTCCTTCAGACTGTTTCAGCTCTTTGTCTGTGCTGTACATATGCGTGTCTATGTAATAATGAGGCTGGATTCATGCAGGCATGAATTTCCTGTGAGTGACATTGAGATGAGAGCAGTGCAGTGAATCATTCTGACTGTTTTATGTCTGTTGTACATTACCAGAAAAAGACATTAAAGAGCCTCTGTGTTAGACGGAGCCACAGATTCGTGCTCTTATATAGACCGGGGGTTTGGGGCGCCAAATCAGGCTCCACAGACTCTGATGGGAATTCCCTGAATCCCCCCCGAGGGATGTTCAGAGGGACTTTTAGTGAGTTAAAGGGGTCCTGAAGGGGGTTCAGAGGGGCACAGACTACAAGAGTTAGTTATCCTGTGCAGAAGCATGACAAAGACCTGAAGAAGTGCAGGGCAAACATATGAAAATGTGTCTGCAGCATCGATTTGACTAAAGAACCTTTGTTAGGGTATCAGTAAAATGCAGCAGCTGGTACAAACAGAAATCCCAGAGATTGGTGGGTTAACTAGACGGGCTGCGGTAGTGTCTGTGGCAGTATGATGTCAAGAAATTTTTTGAACAAGGAATGAATATGTGGCCTTGTTCCTTTGACTTTTAACCTCCAAAATCTCATCAGTTCATCCTTGAGTCAGGGTGGACATTTGTGCAGACACTGAAGAAAATCCCTCAAATCATTTGTGAATTTGCATTCCCAAGAAAGAGACAAACATGAGGATTGATAAACTTGACTTTGGACCTAAGACCTTAAAGTCATAGAAAATGTGTAGAAAGCTTGAAAAAGAAAAAAAAAGCCTTAAAGCATCTTGAGATACCAGGTTTATAAGGATGGCACAGACAGATGGGTGTAAAACCCAAAAGCATTCCATTAGGGATAAAATGCAGTCCATTACTCATCAGTGCTTTCAGTTATTCATTCATCTATCCATCGTCCATACTACATGTCCTATTTGGGGTCACACAGTGGAAAAATCCCCAGCCAAAAGACTCAAACTACACAAGTATAGCCAGATTTTGGCCCGACTTCTCAGTCCGGCTCATCGTCAAACATTGGGCCCGATTACAAGCATCAGGGAAGATAAAACGTTTTGGAGTGTGTCGTAATTAAGACACCCAACGACCACGATTCAACAAGACTAGCTTATCAGCACCACCATCCTGATAGTTTAATGCCAAGATGCAATTCTACAGGTGGTTTCATGTAGAATAAAATGTCATTCATGGAGTGGAAATGTTTGAAGAGGGAATGCCAACAGTCTAATAGTGTTGTGCACATGAATTTTGTGCTGCTTTTTCACAGTTAAATTCTTACAGGGTGTTTCACAGACATGGGCAAGAAAGTCTAGAGATCACAATCAATAACCATAATCACACCAGTGATCATAAATATGTAAAATGTCCTTCTTTTGTGCAAACAGAGATGAGAATATAAAGGAAATCTGCAGAGACATGCTGAAGCATGTGCACATGTAATAACTCAGCAGGTCTGTCAAGATAATGAAGCTTTAAAACGAGTGGCTGATGTTTGAGTGAGGGTTAAAGTGAAAACAGATGTGAGCCTTGTTGCAAACATCACCAACTTTAAGCCTAAAAACAAACTTTTCCCTCATATTCAAACTTCCTGAACTTTAAAATATCATCCACGACTGTGAGGTTATAATTATGATAGAGAGGTTTCTATGCTCCTTCTATATTATGAAGAAAAAATGTTATATATACATATGTACAAGAAGACCTGTGGGAACTTTACTGCCTGATTTATTGTGCTTTAATGGACAGCGCTGGTTCTTTAAACTGCCCTGACAAAACAAATCAAGTGCACCTTAAAGCTGCCAGGCCTCCATTAAAAAGTAGGATTGTCCAGATGGAGTAGACTGGAACTGAAGCCTCAATAGAGACTCAGCGACTTTACAAAATGAAAAAAGATCACAATCACTGAGTACTGAGATATTTCAGGATATATTTTCTGCAAGATCTGTAGGCTCTCTGGACAAATCTTGGAGTTGCTTTTGATTGTAAAGCTTTAGTGTGTACATTTGCAAAAGTCTGTCAATTTCCTGAGGTAAGCTTTACCTGCTACAAATTCATTTTGCTTCATGGGGAAAGCCTGTTAAAAAAACTGGAACATCAACCTGACGCATGTAATAAAAAGCTAACTTTCCAATGCTTTAGGAAAGGCAAGAAAGAGCAACTGTTGGATGTTTTATATCCAAACACAAACTAACATCACAGCTAACATGACTGACTTATAGCTTTTCTCTACAATGTTGTTATCCTGCATGCTTTCAAGGCAACAAACATCCAGTGCAAACTCCCCATTTCTCTGTTAAGTCCACTTTTCAGTTGTTTTATGAATAATAAATCTAAAACTGGCTAAAGTTTTCATGAATACATGTTTAATGCAGCAGTGTTTCCAAATGTTTGTTTGCTTCCATAGAGAAGTGTAACACGCAGTGCCAGTGAGCCTGCACAGAAATAGCAGGAGGACGCTATAATCAAGGGAAATACTGTTTTTCCCAGGAGGTCAAAAATATACTTGGAGAAGTTTCCTCCTCCTGTCAAAGCATTTCCATTTACTAAACAATAATCAAACATGTCCTGGGATTTAACTCATACAGAAGTTCATACAGAAGAGCCACAGAAGTTTAAGAGAAGATCCAAGAGATGCAGCCAAAGGACATCTGAAGTAATCGGAGTGACTAACAGTGGCTGGCGCTTTGATGAGCTTAAGTTTGTTTGTAAAAGTCCTGGCCAAATAGCAACAGAGCCGCTATTTAAACAGCAAGTCTTCTACTGTGCATTGTTACTGTGACACTTTCAATATCAGGTGTTTTCTTGTTTTTTTGATGGCTGACAAAGAAGACACTAAAGCTTTAAAGAAACTACAGATCTTTAATCTGCAACTACTCCAATCTAGTGGCAGGCATGTGAAAATATCAGACATGCATTTCCTCATCCATTGCTGTCAGAATATGTTGGCAAAAATTTGGTATAGAAAAGTCGTATTGTGCTAATACTGCAAGTACTCCACCAAGTACTTAAAATATACATGTGTCAAGAGGGGAAGTACTGCTTGCATGCATGAAAAAAAAATATTTTTTCAGGTGTGATAAATTTAAGTTTGTTTTATATGATTTTAATAGTATAAAAGGCTAAAATCATGACTTTTGAGCAGCCCTGGTGTCATCTGATAACCTCAGCAGGCATCAAATTTCACCACTGACCATCAGAGATGAACTCAAACATACCAACCAACCTTTCTAACTCAGTATTATTCTGATTTTTTTTATCATGACAAAGCAAATCAGACACGATAATCTGCATTTTTCTATGCGGAGACAGGAAATGTTTCAGCAAGAAGACAAAGTGCATCTCTCTTTTCCTGAAAGTCTCGCTCATTTTCCATCCGATCCTGCCAACTGTGATTCCACCACCGTCAGATATGCAGCGGCTTTTAAAATGAGCGCCAAGAAGTACAACTGTTCCTCCACACGGCGAGTAAACATCTCCTGCCTGCAGCTTTACAGGAAAGTCAGTGTGTGCTTGTGTGTGTGGTACATCCTCCCATTGTCTCGGTGCTCATAGGGGGTATCCTTCTCAGACTATTGTTCCACCATTGGGTTAGCTAACAAACAAACACGACAAATACTTCAAACACAGTCTGCAAATAAACAGATGAAGAGCAGGTTTAGAGTTTGGACTAAATGTCCCAACAAAGGATGAGAACTTTCTCTGCATCATTTATGTCGTCTGACTTCAGGTCAAAATTTTACCTCCTTTTTATGGCCATTCCTTTGGAATTTCCTTAGCTTTACATGGCAGTGTCAGATTTTAAAAATGTATAAATAGAACAACAATTACTGCTGCCCTGTAAGTATTAATGTGATAATCCAGGCAGTAGTGCTGCAGATCTCCTGTGGTCACTTCCTATCTTTAAATGTGGAGTCTCTTAAAACAATTCAGTAACAGAGGGTTTTTTTACCCAACAGCATACTCTCAGTTTTCTTGAAATGCAGCGTTATGACCTAATGAGGGAGAAAAGCTGTTAAAAAGTGGCACCAATCTGGTCTGTGCTATTATGTATCACTACACATTTTGAGCAGTGAAGCAGCTTGTAATATGCAAAGAATGGGAGCAAACTTTTAATAGTGTACAAGGTGTCATTATAACACTGCATGTCTCTGCATTTTTTACTGTTACACTAATCACACTCGAACATTGGACGCAGTTCAGTTCTGGTATGAACAAGTAAGTTTAAAAGGTGCATCCTAAAGACCAGATTTAGGGTATTTTTAATGAACCAATTCCTCCTTGAGGAATAGTGAGATCATTTCCGAATATCAAACCACTTGCAGGATTGTTCAATGGAATTTTGTAAAAGATCTCTCCAGTTAAACATTATCGTGCCTCTCAGAAGCCAGAATTGCAACACTGTACAAATTTAGCTCAGTTTGTTTCACATTTGTACAGAGAATGTTCTGTTCTAGATATTCCTCCACTGCTGTAGATAAAGGAGTAAACACAGACGCACAGGAGGAGGTCCGAGCTGGAGGAGGAGAGTTTCTTCAACCTTCCAGCTGTCCTGAGGAAAGCTAAGAGATGTTTACAGTGATGAATACAACACCAAAACATGTGGCTTTGACTGAAAGATGGTGGTTTTACGTCTCCACAACACACAGTGGACTCTTCCACTAAGAGTCAAAGGGTTTGAATAATTTCAGTATAACACACAAAGGCTGTCAGGTTTAATATGACACTCTGCTCTACAAACTAGTTCAACTTATGCTGCCATTTTTAGACTAAGCTTGTTAACCATTCTTCATTGAGTTCTTTGTCTTATTCTGTTGAGATGTTGCCTTAAATATAAACAACCAAAAAGAGAAACTTCTCTCTAAAATAAATGCAGAAAAATCTTTTAATTTATTTGCTATTTATTTATCTATTTTTAAGTGATGTTACATTTATATGTTGTGCTTTTATGTCTTCTTTTGCCTGTTTTACTGAGTTTTTTAAGTTATGGTAAATTTCCATATCTGTACTGCCAGCTTGACTCTGCTTGATTCTACCATGTTTTGGTACCCTGCACTTTGTTTTTCGATTATAGCATATATTCTGACAGTAACTCCTCCACAAGGGTAGTTATAGTGTGGATATGCAAAACTACTGTAATAATACAATTCGGGGGGAACTGATGCAAAAGCATGTCTGGTTGTGCTGCTTTTTTGTCACAGCAACTAGACTATTTTTGTCCCTGCTAGCAGAGACAAAATAACTTAAAGTAAAGGAGAGTTTACTTGTGATGCTCCTTGTAATGATGCTCAGCCTTTTTCTACCAAGCCTGAGCCCCACCTCTAGAAATGGCTGGTTCAGAACTAATGCTTAGCCAGGCACCAGTTCTTGGGTTGTCCACAGCCAAAGAAATAGCTCTGGACCATACAAAAGCAGCATGGAACCAACTCCTTGCTGGACCAGAGGAAAGAACTGCTTTACGTTCTGACCTGCGTTCTTACACTGGGGGTTGCGTGGTAACATTCCTGCCTGGGGGGTAATACTGGGGGGCATGATAACAAGGAAGAACACTGTTTTTAAAGAGGTGCGCTTGGCTTTGTGGGAGACTGTAAAATTGCTTAATTAAGGCAGAACTGCAAAGTAAGGATGAACTCAGCTCTGCTGATAAGCTTAGTTAACCTTAGCTTAAGTACATCTGAGGCTAACCTCATTATCTTGGCTTCAGTTTTCATAATAATAATGTCTCCTCAAACGTAATCACCATTCAAGACTTTCACTACAAGCAAAAAAACAGTTTGGATTCCAAAAGCCATCAGCAACACTTGCATCAGTCACTTGTGTTCTTGTTCCAGAGTCCAGCACTAATGTTGCTGGGAAAATGGAGGAGCACGGTGACATTGACAGTGATGTGATGACATAGCTGCCTGGGCCAGCTCCAGCCTGTGGAAAAGCAGTCCTTTGTCAGTTCTCGAACCAACTCTGACCCAGCTCTGGCTCTAGCCAAGCATCAGTACTGGGGCTGGCTTGGTGGAAAAGTGTTAAGTGGTCGACAGTGTCTTGACGTTACATTTTAGTAACAGCTCAGCTCGCTTTGACCCTCGACATAGGTGATATAAAAAAATGTACCAGGTACAATCCCTAACAGAAAAATATGCTCTGTATTTTTCATCTTAAAGCTGAATTTCCTCAAACTTTCGTAACTTCCTTTTCTTTTCCTTATTCTAATATGCTGCAGTAAATGCTGCCTTAATTGTCATGTATAGTCATGACAACAAATCTACAAAAAATTATGTAAAATCTGGAATATAAGTCACACTGTTCCAGTCGGCCACAGTCATTCTCAAAGGGATCAAATGTTTAAACTGTCTTCCTGTGTGGTGATTATCATTTTTGCTCAAGAAAATCCATAACATGTGGTTTCTGTGCAGATGTTTTGTTATGTAGTACCATCTGTTTTCACCTTATCCTCAAATTCCACATACTCCACAGTGAATTGATCTGCTCACAAGCAGATGTGGAGCAAATTGCTCCCTTTTAGTTGAGACTTTACAATTCCACTGCAAGCGCTCTGGTTCATCTCAGGTTCGTCCTAGAAGTGTCACTTCACCCAAGATACGGACCAAGTTTACTTTCAGGGCCGGACAAGTCAAACTGCATCCGTCAAGGTATAGCAGATCGATCCAAACAGCAGGGAAAAATGTGCAAACCATACAATCAACTTCAACTCAAAGGAAATCAAATGTTTAAACTGTCTTCCTGTGTGGTGATTATCATTTTTGCTCAAGAAAATCCATAACATGTGGTTTCTGTGCAGATGTTTTGTTATGTAGTACCATCTGTTTTCACCTTATCCTCAAATTCCACATACTCCACAGTGAATTGATCTGCTCACAAGCAGATGTGGAGCAAATTGCTCCCTTTTAGTTGAGACTTTACAATTCCACTGCAAGCGCTCTGGTTCATCTCAGGTTCGTCCTA
The DNA here is from genome assembly GCF_018320785.1 of Cheilinus undulatus. NCBI lineage: Eukaryota > Metazoa > Chordata > Actinopteri > Labriformes > Labridae > Cheilinus > Cheilinus undulatus. The sequence goes on along the minus strand of NC_054878.1, from coordinate 41,036,752 downwards.
GAAGTGTCACTTCACCCAAGATACGGACCAAGTTTACTTTCAGGGCCGGACAAGTCAAACTGCATCCGTCAAGGTATAGCAGATCGATCCAAACAGCAGGGAAAAATGTGCAAACCATACAATCAACTTCAACTTACACCACAATGCATGGACTTCGGATGATAAATCATCCCTATGTAAACATTTATTCTCATCCTGTGGCACAAGCAACAGGTCAGCGGTAGGTCAGTGGGTCACAGAATAACAACGACACAACTGGTAAATAAAAGTTCATTTTTGAGGTGGGAAAAACCACAGAATTTACATGAAAACCACACATCCTTAGTCGAAAAACATAAACCTTCTAACTTTCTTGTACTTAGCCATGGAACAAGCATACAAATCATGGAATAGTGTTGAAATTAACACCAAATCTACCCAAGAAACGCTGAATAATTTGTTGTTTACATAGTCTTCCTGAATGAACTTGTAGTTCTCTCATGATCTTGATCTGGAGTCTCCAGCTGCTTAGGGCTGCGGTGCACTCCAAGAATGCTTCAAAGCACGGCTCTAAACTCAGAGAAGGTGAAGTACATGAAATTTGGACATCATGGGGTTGCATATCTGCTACCTTTAGAATAGTAGCTAGACTTTGAGCCTGAGACGATTGCTTTTAGATAAATGAGGTGGCTTTTTAAACAAGTCAGCACCCCACAAGGTTTATTTACTTAGCATACTATCATTTTTCTTTAAACTCAAGATTATTACCTAACTATGAAGAAAATATGTTAAAAAGTGGTGCCAGCTCCCCCAAGCTGGTCTCTGTCTTTATGTAGTCCAGCACAATCTAAGCAGCATGACAACTACTTGAAATTCACGATGAATGAAGTGAATTTCATTTGTTTGATCTCAGTGTGACAGTAGCTGCTGCACACACTTGAAGTAATGAAGGCTCAGTGTCTCAGCATCTTATACTGATAAATTTGTCTTCAGTTTTCAAGGATGTAGCCAAGGTTTCAGATGAATAATAGGTATTACAAGTCTCATGTATCATGCACTGGAATCACAGTAATAAAAAGTCCCCTAAAGCCTACCATTTGTGATGCCAGATCTCATAAAATCCTCAGCCATCTCAGTCAACCTGCCACCTAAAATATCAGACCTTTCCAAAGTAAAGCAAGACTTTAAAAGTGATCTTAAATTAAAAAAAAAACCCTATTTAAAACCTTTTAAGGATCAATAAGAATCTTGTGTACAAATGCATGTGTGTTTTGACCACCTGTGTTTGGCATGTGTACCTTAGTTTAACCTTTAACAGAACGTCCCTGAAAGCAAACAGCGACCAGTGACAAGCCAGAGGGCTGTCACACTGGAGGGAAATGTTCAATATTCGATTGGTTGCTGCCAACTCCAGTATATAACCACTACAAATGTCTATCAGTACGTTAGAAACTACAGCCCATACACCATCAGGAAAAAGAGGATCAGAAAAGTGGAATATGCAAGGAGAGACAGGAATGATAAGAAGAAATACATTCAGTATGCACAGAGCTTAAATTATTTTTAGCTCATTCAAAAATAATGCCCTCAATCAGACAATGACAAGGCATTTCATGACTTAAAAATGTACCATGAAGAAACCTCCTTTGTCTGTCTTTAACATGCAGAACCCCCCAGGTGTTTAAAACCCTCACACATTATTATTAAAGCATTACCTGGTCTCTTCTGCCCACCACAGAAAACCACATGTTGCAGCCGCCCGTCTGCTTCTCTCAGACTGGCTCACACTGGGACGTCCAGACTGGGATAGCCTAACGCACGCCTCCTCTTATCCCAGATAGTGCTTCAACCTGCTAACGTGCACCGACAAGTCCACAACCGCCAAATTATACAGGCTAGGAGTAATCCATTCAGTGGAGCGTCTATGTTTAAAATAACTGTTTACAGCTGGAAATGTGGGACAAAAACTTTGCTCCAGCGTGTGGTAAAAAGGAGTGGAAATTTAGTGCATGGCATTTTAATCAGCTGTTAAAAAGAATAAAACAACTCTTTGGAAGCTGCATAAATTCCAGCCTACGTGGTTAAAAAGTCGCAGTAAATTCCTGAAATGTTCCCAAGTGCAGAGAAATTCCTCCACGAGTTCCTAATTGCAGCGTGTTTGTTAAGAAACAGAGAGTCCAGGCGGAGATCCAGAGGTGAAGTGTTGGCTGGGACGCCAGCTGGTCAGACTGAGGTGGAGCGCTGCTGCAGCTCCACCAGCCAAATACCACACACACTCACAGCTAGTTATATAACAGGACAGAAGCTCAGCCCAGTTTACCGGGAATTCAAGCAGCTATTTGACTAGATTCTCTACCTGTCTTTCCCATCCCACACAGACACTTCTCCTCCTCGTAGGTCTACACAGCAGCTTTAAAAACAAACAGAGCGAGGAGGTTTCCTTCACTTCCTCCCCACACACACATGCTCACAGGAAAGCTCCTGCCTTCAGCAGGAAACACACTTTGCTCTAAAGAAAGACAGAAAGACTCCATATGTTTCACAAAATACTTCAGCTTTGCCATGCTGCATGCACCTTATCTACTTTATCCTAAAACTAGAGGGCCACTCAGAGAAAAAAGAACTAGAGTCCAGAGTTACAGCCACATTTTTACATACCTGATGCATTTGTTCCTGCAGTATTGTGTTATATATCTGTGCAGTTTTATAAAATGTTAAATCTTATTGACCCACTAAGGCTGTCGTTACAGTGTGGTAAATATAAAACCCCCAAAAGTTTCGGTGTTGTGAAGAACTGAATGCAGTGTTATGCAAATCTCATAAAACAATGTTATTCACAATAGAAAATAAACATATCAGATATAGAAACTGAGATGTTTTACCATTGCATGAGAAATATTAGCTCACTTTGAATTTGATGGCTGCAACATAACTCAAAAAAGTTGGGATGGGGCAACAAAAGGCTGGAAAAGTAAGTGGTAGTAATGAAAATCAGCCGAAGGAGCATTTTTCAACTAATCAGGTTAATAGGCAACAAATTAGTAACATGACTGGAGCATTTTACAAAGGCAAAGTCTCTCAGAAGTAAAAATGGAGAGAAGTTCACCGATCTGTGTAAAATTGCATCTAAAAATTATGGAACAATTTTGGAAAAGGTCAGTACCGGATGCTCGCGATCTTTAGGCCCTCAGGTATAAAAAAAAAAAAAAAAAGGCACAATTCTGTTCTTGAAATCTCTTTGTTGGTTAAGGACTGCTTTCAGAAATCACTGCCTGGCAACATTTTTAAAGCTGTATCATGCAAAGAAGAAGCAATATGAACATGATCCAGAAACACCCCCGTCTTCTCTGACCAAAGCTTATTTAAAATGGACTGAGTTAAAATGGAGAACTGTTCTGTGGTCAAACAAATCAAAATTTGAAATTCCTTTTCAAATTAAATTTAAAAAGAGCTAATATTTTTCATGAAATGATAAAACATCTCAAGTTCAACATCTGACATGTTGCTTATGCTCTATTGTAAATGAAATATGGGTTTAGCTTGTTTTTTATTTAAATTTTTCACAGGACCCGTCCCTTTTCTGGAACTGTGGTTGTAATTGCTACAGCTGTCACAACAAAAAACTCTGAATTAAAAAAAAATTAAAATAAACACAAGCAAAAACCAACAAATATAGTTGCCTTTCTTGATACCCTGGCAACAAAGATAGAAGACCTAGGCAACACAAGTTAGGTAATTATTAGTTTAAATAACTAAAAAGTGCTGGCCAACTTCTGCACGTTATCTAAATTGCACAAGGACACTGGCACAGTTTCAGTACCTTGGCTATCAGTCTTGAAGAAACACAATTGGAATGGAAAAAATAATTTTGATTATAGAAAAGCCATTACTGATACCAATTTGAAAAAAACATTTCTAACATAGAAATGTCTGCTGCTACCTCTTGCAACCTGGTGTAGCAAAGCAAGTAGGGCCATAACTTGATAACTTTAGTGACAGCATGGAAAAATAAAAATAAGGCACAGTTAGCAGCATCATACAAGTAAAGAAAGCGGGAAAGGAGACCAAAACTAACTTGAGAGAAATCACGTTAACTGGTAAACATATCAATGAAAATAAGCAATATTTACTATTTTCTGAGATACAAAATTTGCACGTTACTGTCTGTGTTGACGGTTCACCAATCCACTAAACATGGGTCTGCAATTTTACAACAATCAAGCAGACAGACAGACTGAAATCATTCTGAATATTTTGACATCTTTGGCAGCAGAAAAAGCAGCAGATGTCAGAAACCAAGAAAGCTCCTCAGCTGCATTTATGATGGCTTAAAACAAACCAAAAAACACTTAAAGAATAAGATAGAACCAGATGAATCCAAGGACGTTCTTGATTGCTTTAAATTTGCAGAACTGAATTAGGGCAAGACAATAGAGCATCACATGTAAGCATAAATACCACCTCAAATCTATATTCATGTTGAGTAATACTGGAAGATTTGCCTTTAATGAAGCAGAACGGGGAACTTTAACACACTAACATTCATACATGTATAAAAGAACCTGATCTGAGGCCAAATGTGCTGACAGAGAGGCCTTGACACTGAATTGCATAACTGTCTGGCGTCTAAGTGCAGGGTTTCCCCCACAGGAAATTTGTTAGTCAAAATGAACATCCAACTGTGCTGCATTTATATTCTTTGCCATTTGAAATTATAATCAAAGCAATATGGGACACGGCAGTGGCTCTGAAGTGCACCCCATGTTTGTGCTCCGGGTCCTTTGTGAGTCCTGACTCAAACTTTGAAAATGCAAAACACAAATAAAAACATGCTTCAACCCTGAAGGTCTATAGTGACAAGCGCAACATTTCCTGATGAAGAGTGATGATGATTTATTGATATTTCCTGATGATATCATGAGAAAGAGCTGCTGATGATCGGTCCTTTGTGTTATATTATTATAGGATGATGATGGGGATGCTTGTTCAACCAGAGGTAATAGCTTCATTTATTCACTCACTTAAAAGACAGTACCACAGGGATTTTCTTGTTTGATAGATACATTTCTTACAATCTTAAGTGCATAAAGGAATATTTTATATTATATGTATATCATATATTAAAGGATTATTATAGATATCTGAGATGCCGATATTTACAAATTCACTGAAGCCAGTACTGATACTGCCTATTTGTCATACTTTTATCCATGGCTTATGCAGCAGGATGATCTGAACACACAGGAAAGTCCACCTCTGAATGGCTTAGAAAATAAAAATCAAGGTTTTGGATTGGCCTAGTCAAAGTCTGGACTTTAATCTGACTGAGATGCTTTAGTATGACCTCAAACAGTTTGTTCATCCCGGAGACCCTCTAGAGTAGCAATTCTGCAAAGAAGAGTGGGCCAAAATCCCTCCACAGCGATGTGAAAGACTCCCTGCCAGTTATTGTAAACGCTTGCAGTTGTTGCCATCAAGGGTGGCACAATCAGTTATTAGGTTTAGGGGGGTAATGATTTTTTTTAAACAGGGCCAGGTAGGTTTGGATGGCTTGTCCCCATGATAAACGAGTAGTTTAAAAACTGCATTGTGCATTTATTCGGGTTGTCTTTGGCTAATGGTAAAAATTGTTTAATGATCTGAAACATTAAGATGTTACACTGTAAATGCTATTCAGACTAAAAACTTTGGTCTTAAAATGTAAGCAATAACGGTGAACAATGAAAAAAATACTTCACCAGACGTGGGTCTGTTAGTCCTGTCTAAAACTTGACAGATTTATTTGTGCATTTGGCTGATTTTAAGAGCAAAAATAGTTAGACAAAAATAATATCAGCAGCATTATTTAAATCTGCTGCTATAGCTAAATTCCTTTAAAGATAATTATCATGCAGATAATCTTTTGCAGCCCTGGTAAAAAGCTTAGGTTTTAGAGATAGAAAAACCTCAACCCTACTGCTGTTGTGTCCACTCAAGTTTACTATACAATAAAGAGTAGCCCAGCTTTATTTAGAGACAGTTTTACAGTCTATCACCCAGACTGATTAATCCATCCCGTGACTAGTGTACTGAGGACTACAGGCTCTGCTGATAGGCACCTGCTTTTTCCACTAAGCTACACTACCACCCGAACATTCATGACACGAAGAGATTGGGTGCAGATGTCCTAGTGGTTAGGTCACGCCATGGTTCAAGTCTGGCTCTTTCACTGCATGTCATCACCCACTCTTTTGTCTCCATTTCCAGCTCTATCCACTGTCCTATCTCTACAACAAAGGCACCCCCCCCCCACCACCACCACCACCACCACCACCACCAAAATAACAAATACATATTAGGTTACCAGTCTCAAAACTCTAATAATCGATATCGGCCCTGTGAACTAAGATTGGATGACCCCTAATTCAACTATTTTCCTGTCTGCAAAATCTGTGTCCAGCAATATCAACTGTACCCAGCAGATGCCTCCACTGTGCTAATTTACCATCTTAAAAGACCAAAACAACAACTCTTTTACCAACTTACACGGGATGGCATCTCATTGACATGTCGTAACTCTTGACTCAACAAGCACAATCCTTCTCCTACCCATTCAAGTCCAATATAACTTTAAATTAGGGAGAAATTAGCTTAGAAAGTGATTTACTGGTATCGGCAGATATGAAAATTTCTAGGAATGTTTACAACCAGTATTCTGGCTATGAAAGTCTGCAAATATTGGCCATATTAGCAGATGAGTTTGTGAAGTTTTAGGCTGAACCAACAGACCTACATCAGCTGAAGTCTTTTTCTTTATCCATCATGGTTCCTTACACCTTAAAGTTTTAATGTCTGGAATTTTAGGTCTGCACTACATTCAGATATTAGATTCAGCTAAGATTTATTCGTTAAGGTCAGCAAAAATCCAAAATCATGAATCCCTAATTTAAATGACACATCCTTACTGGCAAAACTATCAAGTGTGTTTTCTAAATTACATGTTTTAGATCTTATTTTATATTTTGCTCTATTATCTATCACCCTTGTTTGAATTTGTAAGCTGTTTGAACAGAGCTGGACTTCCGTGAAAAAAGCATGAATATTTATGAATTCTTTCTGCCTCATTCCTTAATTCCTTCCACTTTTCTTTAATACTGGAACATAATGGGTCAATGTATAATTTCATGAGGTTTTGTCAGACTTCAGAGGAGTGTGAATAAATAAACATCATGGGCAGACAGTGATTCAGTAGTCCCACCCGAGTCAACCCACTCTCCACACCCACTCCCTTGTGACAGTAGAGTCAACAGACCACCATCGTGTCCAGGAGTCATCTGTGCTGTGACTCTGTTTAGTCTCTGCTCTGCTCTCAGACTCAACAATAAAAGCAGTCTATTTAAAATACACCACACACCAGGAAAAATCCACTTTCTTCGACAGCCAAGATAAAAACTTATTTTTGGATTTCCTGTCAGAGTCATGCCGATCTGTCAGAGCTACGCCTATGAAAACTGTTAAAAAATGTATAACTGCTGCTTTGAAGAAGTTTCTTATTTAAATAAAAGTTTCTAGAAAGCTCAAACAGACTTTAGATCTGCTTTAGTTTGGCTTTAACCCTTTATCGCACTCATACACAGACACAGTCTCCTCCAGGTGTTTCCTACCTTGGCAGCCACGATGCTGAGGCCCATGCCGTTGTGCTTCTTCAGGGTTACCGTGACAACCTCCGGCTCTTTCCTCATTGGCTGAAACGAGAGATGAAACAGGAAAGAGAAACTGTGAGTGAGGATGAAACCTCTGAGATGCCCCTTGAGCAGCTTTAGGGGAGATTGTGTGAGCGTCGTCTGGCGTGTTCTTTCAGTGCAACTCTGAAGCAGACTGTGCAGCATGAGGAGGGAGGGATGAGAAACAGGGAGGGAAGGAATGAAGGAGGCATAAAGGGGAAAGGGGAAGACCACAGAGGAACCTGTGGTCGCTGGAATCCAGTCAAGAATGAAAAACCACATCATGGCTACCCACACACACTAACACACGTATCCACACACTTCTACACAGCAGGGCTGGGTGACTGGGTGGAGAGAGAAATAGAGAAAGCAGCAGAGGTTTCCCACATCATGAAAACGATCCGGACAAAAGATACTCCAAAATAAATAAGCGCGTGTCAGACTTTTGTGTCTGCATCTTAGCTGAGTGTGTAGCTCTGTGTGACTGGATGACACACTGTCATAAAGACAGGAAGAGTGAGATGATTACTCTGCAGAAACACCAGAACAAAATGGAACAACAATCTCACAGAAATAATACCACCAGGGTTTAAAATTAAAAAAGGCTGTTAAACAAGTGTTTTTTCTATCATGAGTTATCTCAGAACTACTGTAATTAATCCCAATCTATCTCCCTGTTTTGTTGCAATTGAAAATCCACCATTTGCACTTAAAACTTAGGGTAATTAACTTCCTGTTTATTTATTTATTTAATTATTTTGGAAAGAGAATACGAAACTTTGGGTAGATCAAACTTTCCAACATGAACTTAACCACAGAAAAAGGAACTTGTAATGGATTAAAAGGAAATAAGTGAACAGTAAAAATGTCAATGTTTGATAACACAAAGTTCAGATGACTTTTGCCTTGTCCACTGAGCTGTCTGTGCATTTTTTCAAGTAAAATGAGACATTAAGGAGCAGTGGTTGACTTAATTTAACAGGGTCCCTACATGCTTAAAAAAAACCCCAATCATATTTACCCCTTTTTAAGACCTGAACTGAGAAAAATTAATACTACTTTTTTGTTCCAGAGGGACAACTATCACTGCAGCCCTGAAGAATGAAAATGATTTTTTTTAAACTGTAGCATCAGGCTGAAACACAACAGAACTGAGAGACTATCGATGGAATTAATGCTACAAAAACTATGATGAACAGTCACCATGGAAATGTTGGTCTGGACTTTAATATGGAAACTCTTCTGGTTTCTGCTTATAGTTAACTAGAAAAGCACTCTGAGAGCGCAGACCTCCGCCATTAGCCCTATCTCCCAATAGTAAAGAATCCTTTAAAAAAAATTCCTGGATCCAGACGGGGATCTGGATCTCTCCCAAAATCTAATCAGTTCTTCCTTATGCCATTTCTGACATTTCCTGAAAATTTCATCAAAATCCATCCACAAATTTTTGAGTTATGTTGCTAACAAACAAACTAACTAACCAACAAACCCTGCCTCCTTGGCAGAGGTAGTAAGCTATTACAGTTTATTATAAAAGTAGTTTGTATTTACCATTCATAGTTTAGCAGGTTTTAATATGTGGATAAAAAACAGAGTCCTTTGTGGTAGATTTCTTTGAAGCCAGAGCGGACGGCAAGGGGAGTTACATCAAACACAACCCATAAAAGTAAAGTAAATATGGGCAAGTCAGTGCTATTGAAAGACAAACTTGCAATAATGTTAACCAATGCTGTGAGCTTCTGTTCAAGTTTTCTTTCTTTCTTTCTTTCTTTCACCAAGTTATGTAAGGCTATTATTCTAAAGCAGGTAGAGTTTTTAGCCTTGAGCGCTGTCTCCATCTACCATTATCTCTGAGTCCAACAGAATGTAGGTCTTCATAAAAACATAAGATTTTTTGTTCTGCTGGTATCAGTTTCATAAAGCTTTAAATTAAATATCTAAGGATAGAAAGCAGATGATTTGAGAACATATGGAGTCTTTCATTACTTATACTTAGGATTTAGATTTAAATGATTTTCTAAATCAGCACTGAAAACTCAAAAGTCTGTTTTTAAATATTCAAAAATTAAAGTAGGTCTGTCAGTTTTAACAGGGATATGATTAGGCTCCAAAATCAGCTTATTTAATTATTCAAACTGCATTAATCACATGCTATTTCATCCTTCTAGGTGCACTGTAGTAAGGCTACCATAGTGGGGCAGCATCTGAATGTTTCTCACCTTTGCATCTCTCTGCTCTCACAGTGATGGAAAACAAAGACATGACTGTGGCCTGTGCATTGTTAGAAGTGAAACAAGATATTTAGGCCACTCTGCAAATATTTCACTTTAAAGTTTTCAATAGTTATTGTAACTGTTTCATTTATATTTCCACCCATAGCAGTTTCCTTTCATTTGTGGTTAATGTCACACCTCTCCATCTACCAGAAGTGTGTTATTTGCTATCAAAATAAAAGCAGGTTTTACCCAGACAGGCAGAAGAGTACATTTAGCTTAAGACAGAGTATAAGTGTAACAAAGATTGGACTTTGGTGAGTCATTTTGTACATGCACTCCTGCATATTTCTTAATGTGAAGCAGTGTTAAACAGTGTGTTTCACAGATTAAGCTGTCTGAATCTGTCTCCTAACACACTGGTGTAACAGTGCACCACTTTATTAAATAGTAAATCCAAAAGCCAATATCCTAAAATACCAGAAGCTGGTGTTATACCGGATTATCCACATCAGAGGTTGACCTTTTGGCCTAAGGGTCACTGTTTTAGGTCTTTAGGTTTCACTTATCCGTAGTGCAATTCATTTAATAAGCGGCAGTTAGCCATTTAGTTGCCCTCCTTGCATTACTGTTGCTCATTTGCACAATTCAGCAATGCACTTTCCATTACATGATAGTAATTTTCATGTTGATGAGCACTCTAAACTGAATTTACTGTGTATTTTGTGTTTATTGTTCTTTACATTTTGTCTGTGTCTGACTTCTAGCCTTTTTAATTGGGTATTACTCTAAAGTTGTTGCTCTTGTGTATTTTGTTTTCTGTGTTTTCTTGCTGCAAAACCAAATTAATTCTGATTCTAAAATGCAATTCTTTCACTTAGTTTGTTTCATAAATCAAGACATTGGTGAGAATTGCTTAACATCACCACTACAGCCATAAAAATTTGCTTTGAAATAAAATAAATGCTATAAAAAGCATCTTATTACTTGCAATTAACTATTGCATTTCCCCAAAATAATAGTGCTAAAAAGATATTGTGTTTAACAGCCCTCAAAACAGTACATCTACCATAAAACAGAGGACGCAGAGCACCACAACACATGCCCAACCCCCTGCAGTCCACCCAAACATAGACTATTTATCAAAGTGCATGTGTGTTTGTGCGAGACGCCTGCATTATGTCGAGACTACAGTGGTGAAATAGTGGAGCAGGGATAAACACACCAATTACAGAGGAAGTGGCTCTGTGTGTGCGCGCATAAAAAGAGCTCTATCATTTGGTTCTCCAGGCTCGCTGACTAATTTCTGCAGACTGATTGGTGTTGATTAAACTGTGTGTACGTGTTTGTGTGTCTGTGTGTGAGTGGAAGCTTGTTATGAAAAGTAAATTGCCGCCTCTGAAGTCGCTGTAATCACTGCCTTCAGAGTGGGAGACCACACACACTTTCAAACACAGAAAACCTCTGGATGTGAATCAAAGCAGCTTCCAGGTTTAAGCTTCTCTAAAAATAGTCAAACTATGTCTGTCGTGTCGTCATATTGTCTACTGCTCAGCTTCTTTTCAGGAATTTTGACCATTTTTAGTCCTAAATCCACCTTAAAAACGCTTCACGTTCCCATGCTGGAATGTCTTCATGTAGGATGCAGCTTAAACCAGTAAATCCAGTATAATTTACACTCGAATTACCCAGAACGATGGAAAATGAGCTAAAACAGAAAAGACCAAGCAACTAAAGGAAGCTTACATAAAGGTACAACTCTAGAAGATTTATAGAGGCAGGTCTGAAAAGAGGTAATTTGAGTCACTTTGGAAGACCCAGGTAAAGGGCAGTAAGAGCTCTTTCTGCATTTCTTTCCAAAAACAGAGCCACAGAAACACACAGGATACATCCAAATGTGATCAAGGAACTCTTGCTCATCACCTCTGACATGAGTGACATCATTTAGAGTCTCCATATCAACAGCTAAACTAATAGAAATAAAACAAATTATGCAGACTACAGCCATTCTACCACATGCTCATCCACTGTGTTATTGATATATTTTCCTCTATATAGAATTACCTAAATGTCTGTATAATTTGCTTAATATAAAGATATGGTGGGCTTTTAAAGAAACTTGAATCACAGTAGGGGTCCAAGGTACTGTAAAACATTCAGTGCCATTTCATGAACTCTTTGCACCTTATTTATACTATAAATATACTCATCTTGATTATTGAAAAAACTTTTGACTCATACTTTACATTCAAGGTACATCTTTGCCAATGACTTGGGGCCTCTTGGAGCTTGAGGCCCTAGGGAAATAGCTACCTCTGCCAAATGGTAAAACTTTCAATGGGTTTGGGTACATTATTGGTCTTAAAGCTTTCCATGATTACATGGAAAACTCCAGATCACTTAATATACACTCTGTTTAGGACAGTGGTTCTCAGGTGGTGTATAAGGCCCCAAAAGTGGGTAGCAGAGACGTTTCAGCGAGTCGTAAATGCGTCTGTAAAAAAAAACGTGCCATAAAGTCTATAAAATGTTTTTTAAGCATACTTGTTTTGTCCTGTCGCCTTTTTTGTCACATTTTGCACTGTCTATGGTCCAAATAGTCCATTTTTAATAAAACCAATTTGATCGGTGGAAAAAGGATCGAAAATTAGGCTGCAATTTCGAACCTTAGGGCCTGATGCACAAGCGGTTTGTGTAGCTTTTTTGCCAGCTCAACCTGTGTAAACCAGTCCAATTCATTATGCTTTTATTTGGGGTATCATTCCCAAAGTGCATTGCAGTATTTATGAGATGCCAATTCAGTTTTAGAAAAATAATTTAGCCTTTGGATGGTTTAGAAATAATTTATATGTAAACAAAGTCTGTAAATAGGCTTTTGACATCTTTATTAGTAAAAACGGGGGTTAAAACAGTCCAGAGCTGACAGCCTCTAAGTCTTCATCCACATTTGTGGAGACAGTCTAGGGCTGTTATGTATGACAAGGATGTAAATGGGTTTTTTTTTTATCTTCTGGTTCTTCCTTGCTCCATTCAGGAAAGAGGTTTTCTTTTCAACAGTGAAATTGGTATTGATTTGTTTTTTAGATTAGCCTCACTATAGATTAGAGTTTGCCATTCAAGGTTATTGTCTTTATCTAGACAAAATTAAGATCTATCAGCATGAGAGCACAGCTCAGCAAAGAGAATGGGGCAGATATCTTTCACTGACAAGGACTAGATTTCAGAACTGACAGAGGTCGTAAAATAGCTTTCCACTGAGAGTCAGCATCTCAGTAACGGAGGCTCTGTCCGACAGTTTAACTGATATTTTGACCTGGCTATTAACTGTGATTTTGCTCAAAATTGCATTGTGATTCCAACACTTTTAATTTAATCCTCTTTTTCAGTTTTAATATTCAAAGATGCTAATGTGTAAATGAACCTCTACTCTCTTTAACACACATGACAACTCTCGCCCATCCTGCTTTCTACAGCTTTTCTCTACCATTCAGTGAGGAAGTTTTGTTTTAAACAGTGAAACTTGCATTTCATTTGTGGAGACTCTGCTCTCTCTAAACTTGGGCAAGTTTCCCGTCCGAACCCATCATCCTAATCTAGACAAAACTGAGCTCTGTGAGTATTAAAGTCCAGCTCAGAGTGCAGAGAGAGAAAAGGGTGGAAAGCTTCTTTCCACAATAAAACCAAAAACAAGAGCTAAGTGCATGGACAACTTTGGGCATGTTTGTGCCTCAACATCATTCGCAATACATACTATATGCTTTGTGAATTAGGAGCACACAGTAGGGACAAAATAGCAGAAACTTTGGGGAGTTATTGGCAATTACAATCCATTCTCAGTGAATCAAGCCCAAAGTTTTTCAATAAATGTAAGGATTCCTTTAAGTGTCCAAATACAATAACTGCAACAAAAGCAGTAAAAAGTTTTCTTCCACATAAATTCTATTTATCCAAAACACAGATCATTCAGCTTTATCAAGGATAAGAAAGATTAAAAGTTCATCTTTAATAACTCATAGTGTCTACTGTTGAAAAATAAAAACAGTGTCCTCATCAAATCCACTGCAGCCTCTTTTGTGCCACAAGCAAACTGTTTTCTCTCTGTCGGTCGTCTGATCTTTGGACACTCTGCTCTTCACAGCTTCTATGAGTCATCATTACAAATCCGCTCAAAGTCGTCTGTGACATCAACTTCACCCCATCACACATAAAACAAATGCCAAATCAAAGCGTGTTTCTCAGAGTTTGTGTGAGTGTCTGTGTCGTACCATTTCAGAGTTATCGCCTGCAGAGAAGTGGCTGTCACAGTCAGCTCCCTCAAAGTGGACGGTCCAGGTACCGGGAGAGCGAGGGTGGGGTACTAATCTACAAAAACCTGAAATAAAAAAACACAATTATTCATTTCTTTGGACATTTTCACTGAGTTGTTAATAATATTTTGTGTGAATATGTTCTTATCCTATAATACAATAAACTGATCAAAATTAAAACCATAACAGTAGAACTAACAGTTTTCAAATGAATGCCTGTGAACCTTTACAGGTTCTCTGATATTCACTTCCCTCTTGCTAAGCTCTCTCTTATATAGTATATAAAGCTGATCAGTAATCATCAGGATGCTGATGCCAATATTTAACTTTTTAAGCTAGTACCTGCAGATACTAATGTCATGCTAGCAATATTGTGCATCCCTAGTTTATGATAAACATGAGGAATACAAGTATTTGTCTCTTTCTGTTGAAGAAAGAAGCTACTGTAGATCAAATCTCAGCATCAAATCTCTGTCAAAAGTCAATCCTCTCTTTAGTGATTGGTATAAAGACTGGAAGTGTTCAAGAGTGCTGTAATATGTGGTAAACAAGACGGACTTGACACTTTAAAAGTTGACCATTTTACTAGTATAAAGTGCTCAGAAATGCACTGTTATGACACACTGCACAAGACCTGGTAAAAACTGCCTCCATTCATTGTTGCCTCATGACCCACAGAGTGTAGTGGTGCCACTCGTTACCAATATTTCATGATTACTAGGTCTTAATTCTGTATTTTATAAAGGGGGTAAACTAACAAGTATATACACCTGCCAGGGAGTGCTGGTTTGACTCCTAAGTTAAAGACAGGTGAACAGCAGAAGTGGGCAACTTTGCAACAACCACAGCAGACTGAAATCGTAACGACCGTATTATAGCTAAAAGAGGTGCAAATTCAGATGTAACTAAAAGAGCTACACAAAAACAGAAACTGCACGCTGTGGACTTTGCTGAATCTAGAGGAAACAGTCATAAAGGAAGAAAGTTTAAGCCTTACTCTGTCCGGAGGAGGCCTGAAAACAGACTGAAGCTTATACACCAATGTAGCCTACTATCTGGATTTTACAAGAATAAACATATCAACAAAATAAAAGATTTTCTCACACTGAGTCAACATCTTTGAACTCTTAGATTACTGTATTATATATGTTGATAATACAGAAACTTAATAGAGAACAGTTTCCTGGTTCTTAAAATAAGTTATTCTCCTTTCTTAGTTTTGGTCAAGGTCACTGACGATGACTTTACCTCTCTGCAGCAGCGGCTCCAGGAAGTCCTGCAGTCCGTTGGGGAGGCTTCGCACCACGTCACATGAGTAACCGTCCTCAGGGAGGAGGAAGGGCAGCTGGAGGTCTGGATCCTCCTCTAGCTGAACTTCTCTGCCATCACTCCTCGCCAGCTCATCTGCTGTGTTCTCCGCCACAGCAACCACGTGGTCTATCAACTCCTGAACATAAAAATAAAACAAGAAGCAGGATTAAAACTAGACAAAGAAAAATATGTTAGTGAAAGGCGTCACATTATCAAACTGGTTCCAAACTACACATTTGTCTAATGTTTAATTGAACTTAAGATGTATTTTGTGAAAAGATTTGTGAGTTTAATCTTACAGGCGGGATGTACGGCTCATCGGGGGCACAGTGGTAGTTGGTCATGAGGGCGTGGAGCTGCAGGGAGTTAAGCTTAAAGCAGGTGTTATGGATGTTCTGCACATCCTGCATGGAGTATTTATCCATGGTGAGCAGGGTGGTGGCCTAGAAGATAAACACAAAGAAATAACACTTAAAATGGCTATATATCATGTATACACCTGAACATCTGCCTTGTTTAGCAGATTGTGTAAATGGAACCCTTTACAACCTACATAAGTGCTTGAACCTGAATGCGAGCACATCTATTTCTAGGATTAAAGCAAGTGCAAAGATAAAACAACATCTGGTTTTTGTACATATGGATGAAACACAAAGAGTTAATATGAAGATGATTCATCAAACTTGCACTATAAGATCACTCTCAAAGAAGATCCAAGGAGATGGAGACATTTCTTTCTTTTATTCAATATCTGTAGGTATCTATTATCAGAGGATGTATAACAAGGTCTTTTTTTCCAAAAAAGTTGTTCAGCCTGTCCCAGTGTTTTTGATAAGTGTTGCTGGCATCTAATTGGAAATATATATTTTTTTAAAACAACATTTCTTTGTTCTAATATTTACTGTGTTTGTGGTATTTTAAATCTAATATTTAGAGGTTTCATGTTTTTATGATCATCAAACATTACATTTGGGTGACCTAACTTTTTTGAAAAAAGGACAGTGTGTTTGTATAAAACAGTGACATCCTAAGTACAATCCTGTATGTGGTGGGTCAAATGTTTGCCTTGAAACAGAAGTAAAACAGCAAACTTAAATATTTAAAATCTTCTTTAAATGTTACCTTTTACACCTTTGATCACTGAGTTTTAAATTCTCTTCATTCTGTCAAATTGTTCTAAAGTTCTTTAATCTTATTCCTCTTATTGAAGGCAATGAGGCGTTATTATTTTCCAAAGTTAAAAGGAGTGCTGTCAAGAGTTTTCAACGCACACAGACTCTGATCATTTTCCTAGTTTAAAGGCACAGAGGCGAGGTTGTGTTGTTGCTATGCACGGCTTCAAAATGAACAATATGATAATCAGGATGTGTTGACAGCTGTTAGACACTTTGCTTATTTTTCCAGGGAAACGCCCTCGTCAGTCAAATCTGATCAAACAACACCCACGCATCCCTGAAGAAACAGATGTGCTGAGATTTTAAAAGTAAAATGTATATACTGACACCAGCTTCAGTTGTTATGTTTTATGATGTTTTCAAGGCAATAGGGTACATTTTTATTTCAAACAACGGCTACTACATCTGTAAATCAGAGGAAATCTTCATATTTAAAATAAATCCAGACGCAGGCTACTGTAACCTAATCTACTATAGAGTTGGCCCCCCCTTTTGCAGCTACAATAGCCTCCACTCTTCTTGGAAGGCTTTCCCAAAGTTTTTGAGTGTTTCTGTGGGAATTTGAGCCCATTCATTCTGTAGAGCTTTTATGAGGTCAGTCACTGATGTCAGACAAGAAGGCCTGGCTCACAATCTTAATTCCAATTCAAAAATGTTTGTTGGGTTGAGGTCAGGGCTCTGTGTGGGCCAGCCAATTTCTTCCACACTGAACTCATCAAACCATCACTTTAAAGTAGGGTTGAAAAAGAAAAGGGCCTTCCCCAAACTGTTGCCACACATTTGGAAGCAGAGCATTGTCCAGAATGTCTTGGTATGCTGAAGCATTAAGATTGGCCTTCACTGGAGATAAGGAGCCTAGCCCAAACCCTGAAAAACAGCCCCATACCATTATCCCTCCTCCACCAAAATTCACAGTTGGTACAATGCAGACACGAGGGGTCTCCCGGCATCTAGGTATGTGTATCAAAAATTGGTATTGACATCATACCGGAACAAACGCATCCGATACCTATCTGACTGAATTACAAAAAAGATATCAAGACTTCATTTTGATACAATGCCACCCAATGAGAGGCAAGATCAAGTTGCAATGGTTTCCTTTGATATCCCATGTTTGATTGGTGTCTTATAAAGATATCATGATAAAAATCACTCATGATACCCAGACAGCTTTTATTCTCCTGCTGACTTTCAACACACACTTTCCCCTCAAAATTACAGATTCAAGTATTGATTCAGGCACCAGCATTGTTTTAAAAGTATAGACTAAGCACCGATATTGGAAAAAACCCAATCGATACCCAAGCCTACAGGCATCCGCCAAACCCAGACTCCTATCTGACCACCGATCAGAGCAGCATGATTCGTCACTCTACAGAACACATTTCATCTGCTCCATCGTCCAGTGCTAGTGTGTTCACACCACTCGTCTCATGCTTGGCATTGGACTTGGAAATGTAAAACTTGCATGCAGCAGCTTGGCCATGAAAACCCATTCTATGAAGGTCCCGCAGATCAGATTTTGTGCTTACATTAATGCCAGTGAAAGTTCAGAACTTTTTAGCTATCTAATTAGCAGAGCGGTGGCGACTTTTACATGTCATGCACCAGAGCAGTCATTGACCCGGCTATGTGTTTTTACATGGTCTTCTGGCTCATGAATGAGTTGCTGTTGTTCCTGAATGCTTCCACTTTCTAGAAATATCACTAACGGTTGACTGTGGAATATCCAGCAAGGATGACATTACACAAAGCATCTTTTTGCAAAGGTGGCATCAATCACAGGATCGAGCTCTGCAGAACAACCCATTTTGTTTTGCAAATGGAGACTGCATGACTAGGAGCTTGATTTCATACACCTGTGGCATTGTGTCTGATTGAAACACTTGAATTCAGTAATAAACATGTGTGGCCAAATACTTTTGGCCATATATTGTATCTTCATTTCAACTTACTTGATCATAACTAACTGTATATGCGTAGCTACACAATATTGTTTTATTCTCTAAATGTTCTATTGTTGATTTCCTCCCTCTGTACCTAGGTTGTAATACTGTTCTCCATCCTACTTCAGGACTTCATCCCTGACCACATTCATCTTACCTGCACAATTCGACTGAGGTGGCAGTCGGCAGCGAGCTCCAGCCCCTGTTTCTCTGCCCAGGCCTCAATGTGGCTCAGCTGCTGACGGAGGATGGCACCCCAGTAGTGGCAGCACAGTCCCGACTCTGTGTCAGTCACCAGCTTGTTGAAGAGCCACATGTTGATGAAGTGGAAGAGCTGTGAGAAGAGCTGGATGGTCAAAGCGGCGTTCACTCGACATCGCCGCAGTAACGACATGGCTCCGGTTAGAGTGTGCAGGACGTCCTCTGAGGATAGAAAGAGAAAAATGAGTCTAACTCCTTCTATCCTATGACATTTGTAATAAAGTTCAATTGACAATTAGACAGAAATCAAGTGTAGTGAGTTTATTACCAATCTTGGGTCTCTGTGGATTGTGTTCTTCAGGGTCGTCCAGGAAAGCTGGCATGTAGTTGTTCAGATCTGCCTGCAGACAGTGGACCAGGTATCTGCACCCACACAAAACATAGCTTGTTATGGAAAACCACCTCGACATCAAGTAAACAAAAAGATCTCTGTCTTTCAGCGAGGTTAAAAATAATCCTCATCTCAGTCAGAGGAAACTTTCTTTGGCTTTCAACAGGAGAATCATGTAAACTCAGAAATCCTGGCATTCAAAAATACTTTGGCACTTTGATCTTATTCCCACTACTTCTTTTATCATTCAAGGACAAAACAAGTCGCTATCTTTCATGACATCCCAATATTTGATACACAGCCACACTTAGACTGACTTGAAGGCCATCTGAACCAGATGGGCGAGGATGTCCTGGGCGTCCAGCGTGATGCGGTTCAGGTCTCGGTCTTGTTTGATGAAGTTCAGCAGCTCGGAGGCATTGGCCATCCAGAAAGCCAGCGCTCCTGCGATGTTCTTCTGCTTCTGTAACGTACAAACGCACATTCACAGAGAGAGAAGAACACATAGAGGAGGATGTTAGAGCAGCAGGATGGAGGAGAAACAGAGGAGTTAAAAGAAGGCAGTAGAAGGGTTTCTGTTTGAGTGGCAGCCAGAAGGAGCAGTTGTTACTTCAGGGATAGACTCGTGCCTCGCCCACCCCTCCCTCTATGCCAACCCGGTGCTGAGAGGAAGAGCAGTCATTACTGTCAGTCAATAAAAAGACAAACAAAGGAAGATTTATTCTTTAACTTCATGAGAGACATCAATGATCGCTCCTCTTTTCAGACAAGACTCCATTTGCAGGTCAGCAGACACCAGCCTCCTCCAAAAACTGTGTTTGAGCTTTTTGTTTTCTAATGTTATGACTGTAGACTGCCACTGTGGGTAACATGTTCACACTGTAAAGAATACAAACTCTTAACCCATAAACAAGCATCGTCTGATAGTAACTTTGCCTCTCAGGGAATGGACATGATTTTCTCTTTAGTTCAGGGGAAGAGATTAGAGTCAGACAACTTCCACGCAAGATTTCCTTTTCTGTGTGGTGTTTAAATCTACAATGTAAAGGCTGTCATTTCTCTCATACAGAAGTAACGACGCTCATCTGTTGAGTCTCAAATTGGCAGCAGAATGTATGGAAGATACCACGGCTTTACTTGCACTCACATCAGTGGTATAAGCCAACAAAAGTTACTCATTTTAATGTTATCTTCTCACAATTAGGGGGAATCAAGTTTGCTGAAGTAACATCATGATACAGACTGGTAAAAAGTAAAAAGTCCAGCTTTGTCAGATCTATCCTTCAAAGAGGAAGAAAACATTTTCATGTTTTTTAAAAGGAATTTGGTTTGATTCTTCCCTGATTAATTTAAATACATATATACAGCTGTGATCAATGTTTTCCCATGTTTGCACTTTAAATCTCTACCTCTAAAGTATGTTTACATTCTAGTTTATACTTACAGAAACGGTCTCAGCATTTAAAGATTTCATATTTAGGTTTGATTAACTTTATTCACCAGTGTTAAGCTAAATTACAACATTTGTGTCCAGTGCCTACAAAATGTATTTACCCCCTTTTTATTGATTTTAGAAAGCAGTCATGGTCAATATAGTTTGGCTTTTTTGACAAAAAAGGATCTCACAGGACTAAAGACCTTTCTTCTTGAGTCTCCCACATGCCTTCTGCTGAACTCCAGTCCAGATTTAATCTGAGTTTCTTCAACAACGTCTTTCTCTTCGCCACTCCACCATAAAGCTCTGACTGGTGAAGAACCCAGGCAACAGTTGTTGTCTGCAGAGTCCCTCCCATCTCAGCTGCTGATGCTTGTAACTCCCTCAGAGTAGTCATAGGTGTCTTGGTGGTCTCTCTCACTAGTCTCCTTCTTGCATGTTCACTCAGTTTGTGAGGACAACCTGATCTAGGCAGATTCACACGTGCCATATTCCTTCCATTTCTTCATGATGGATTAACTGAACTCTGGGGGATGTTCAGTGCCTTGGAAATTCTTTTGTACACATCCCCTGACTTATACTTTTCAATAAGCTTTTCTCTAAGTTGCTTGGGGTATTCTTTTGTCTTCATGGTGTAATGGTAGCCAAGAATACTGACCTTCCATAACTCAGGACCTCTGTTGAATTAGGTCAGCCACTTTAAAGGGGGTGAATATTCATGCAGACACTGATTTTACCATAAATATTTTATTTAATTGACATTAGTAGAAATCTGTTCCACGTTGACATAATATAGTATTTTTGTCTTTTTTGTCATAACAGCCAAATTGTATTGATCATGATATAAAATCAATAAAAGGGTAAAACAAGCAAGGTTTGAATACTTTTTATAGGCACTGTATAAGTGTTTGAAAACATGCATCATGCCTTTAATGCAACTCTTTAGCTGCACATCAGAGCACATATGTAATTACAGAGCAAAATGATCCGTCAAACACGCAACTTGCCGAGTGAACATTCAGCTGAAGCAGGATAATTATATCTCAGATTATTAATGACATAATTATCTCTAATTGCCTGAGTGGATAATTCCAGGCTCTGTGTAGCACCAAGTATGTGCTCCATGTGTCAGTCTACAGTCTGGTTTGTTGGTCCTGAGATCCTCAAGGAGGACAGAGCTGGGTGTCTGAGGAGCTGATTGGTTAATAACCCCACCACTCAAAGAGGGAGGAATGTGCGAAGCTCTCTCCCCCCACTCATCTATCCCCACCTTAAAAAACTTAACATGAATCAAACAAAACAAAGGCAAATCAAAACCCTTCATTCAGAACAGCCAGAGAATGAGAGATGGAGCCAAGTGCATCAAAACAAAACAAGACAATCAAACATTTGGGGAACATTAAAACACAGACGCGTGGTTGAACATATTAAACAGACGTCCAAACAGACAAATGAAGCAGAAGAAGGTGGAGGAGGCCAGAGGACTTTCTCTCATCCACACTGTTGAGTAGGAGAAGCAGCCGTGATGTCACATGAAAATGGATGCCAGAATTACAGATGGAGCGATGACAGAAAGGGTGGTTGCTTTAGTTTTTTTTGCTCTGTTTAATTGTTTTGTTTTTTTAGTACCAGGCAGGTCCAGGAAGCTGAATGGAATTAGTCAGGTTGATGTTGCTGTTGTTGCTTAGTTTTCCAGCTGTGGGAGGACGCATTATTATGACTTTATTCGACATTTCTGTTAGAATGGAGAAAAAGAAGCAGCAGCAACAATGAAGGGCTGGTCAAAAAAGCTGAGACAGAGAGCAAAAAGGACAGATAGTTAGAAAGTAGAGGAAAGTTTCAAGAGCTGAGAGGTTGATGTGGTGGAGCAACATGATCAGAACATGTGGTTAAACTTGTAGCATATTTAACTTTGAATGATTAACTTTTAGAGCTCCAAAACAGTAATATCAATATAAATATCAGAAATAAAGTTAAAAAAAAATGTTTACAGAGGTTTCAATATCTTATTGGGCCTCATGGTCAACCCTTGCTTTTGTTTGTGATTTCTGAGGAACATTTATGGAGGAAGTTTCTCCAAACTTTGCACAAATTTCCACTACAAATCCAGGATTTACTAATTACATTTCTGAGGTTGTAGGGCAGGGGCCAAAGTCGCCGTAACTTATGTCCATCTCTTGCTTTTAAAGCAATTTTTTGCAAATCTTTGTTTGGAAAAAATGACACTAATGCGTGCTTGATGTGTAGAGCATCAAGCGAACATATTCTCTGCTTCAAAAAAAGTGATACAATTGTATTCTGAAGGACATTTCAGGCTAAACACATATTGCACCATTTGCGATTAAAAAAATGCAGTAGGACCTATTGCGATTTAATCAAATTTGAATTATTTTCCCAGCTATTATTTGCACAAATGTCTACTTCCTAGATGAATGGAGCAGATTTTTTAAATCTTAAATCAAAGGCAAAGGTGACTGGGTCTTGTGTTTACTCCGTGCTTGCCTATTAAGTGTGGTTTCTTTCAAACATTGAACCTATACTATGATAGTTTTGGATTTGTTATTAGTCTTTAATTTAATTTATTTTCTTCCCTGTGTTCCATTTCAGTTTATTTTTAACTTCTGGCTTGTTAGTGTAGTTTTTATCTTGCAAAAAAGATTTGTTTGAGTTAAGTTTTCCTTTTTTTTTGTTTTAGATTTAGGTTTTGCTTGGATAAATGTTAGGGCTGAGAGAACATCATACAATTTTTTAAAACATATTCAAACAGGGTACTCTTCATTTATCATTTATTTATTTAAAGCTGATGTTTGAATACAACTTCGGACATAAAACTACCTCTGTCTGAAATCTTAACTAATGAAATCAGGCCATTTTACGCTCCCCAGACTTGGGTCTAGGTACCAGTCACTATGGTTGTGCCAAAGACTAAACCTAAGGATGTTTTGTCTCTATTTTTATTCTATTTTAGTTTTGTAAGCGCACTGTACAGTTTTATTTAGTTTTTGTTTTTAGTTAAGCTGAGATTTTATTTAGTTTTTGTTTTTACTGTCAGTTAACTATAATAACCTTGCTTTGCACAAATGTCCCCTCTGACTTAAGCATGAACTAATAAGATCTTGAAGAACAGTGAAGGTAAAGGTGATTGTGTGTTAAGTTTAAATCTATTCATTTTTCAATAATAAGGAAAAACCTTTATATTTGCAAAGCTGAAAAAAGACATTTAAGTTTGATTTGTGATGACACCACTGTATTTTCTATTAATATTGTAAGTTGTGCTTTAAACACTTTTACCTACAATTTAAATTATATTTATGCACTTAATTTATTCTTACTTTTGGTACAGATGGCCTTTTAAATGTCCACTGGCATATTAAAATAAAAAGGCTTGTGTTATTTAATAATTTTAATCAAGAGCAATACACAGTGTCCCATAGAATATTTGTTTGATTTTTTCTGAGTAGTTTGGCAGATTTCTGAAACAGATTTCCTATTAATTCAATAAATACACACATACCACTGTGTGTGTAAAATTGCTTTACATCATATAAATACTAAATGGTTTGCTTCATGTGAGAAGATTGAAGCATCAATCTGCCTAAAAGTCTAAAGTGCAAACATCTTTACCAGAATCCTATCACACTTCATAATTTGGTAACAGGAACAATAATAATGTGCTGAAAATACAAGTATGCATGACAAATTAGAAGTTAAAATGTCTTTTAAAGGGAGAACAATCAAGTCCCAACATCCACCTGGGTTACTGATTTCGACTGTGTTAAGAGTGAGAGTTACTGAAATGTTATGTTTTTTCCATGTCGCCCACACCAGAGGAGAGAGAAAGAGAAAAAGAGAAAGAGAAAGAGTGAGGGAGGAAGACGAGTCTGTAGCAGCCGTATCATGGTGTGCTAATGTGCTATCCTACCTGATCCCCTTCAGGAATCTCCTGGATGGAAGGAGGGGGAGGAGGAAAAGGAGGAGGAAGAGGAGGAGGAGGAGGAGGACACATTCACAGGACAGAGAGAAAACACGTCAACAGCTACAGTATGGACACAGCCATGTAACACACACATATATGTACAGTTTGACACACACGTTTCATGGTTTACAACGTAAAACCATCTGTTCAAGAAAAGAACTTCATGTGGTCTAGAAACACGGCAGGATGTTTGAGAAATATCATCTGATCTTAAATGTTATTAAATAATAAGAAAGGGGTTTTGGCTACATTTGTGGTCTTGCTACATAATCAGGCTATGTCTAAAGGTTTAATTTTATAAGATAAATGTGAAATATAAAATATGAATGCAACCTTGAGTAAACTGAGCCTTCACTTTTAAAAGAACACATTTTGACTCAATAACTACACCGAATGATGGCGTACAAGCATAAAACCAGACTCTGTAGGTTTCTTTACATTACAAAACAGGATACTTTGACAGAAATATGTCTTTGGTTATCGTTTTTGGTATGATCAGTAAAAGGTGTGAGGTTTTCTTTGTGGAAATCAAGGGACTGCTGTGGTGCATTATCATATGTGGTAGCGGCTCGACTTGGCTTAGCTCCACTCAACAGCCATGATGTCCAACTAAAACAATGCAAGACATCTAGGCAACAGCGTACCTGGTTCTTGGTCTGCGACTTTCAGTAACAACAAGGAGACAATTTTTGTCAGCTCTGTTACACCTTATAAAGATGGCACAGAGAGAGATTGGTTCATCCTGCCATCTGGCCTCTGCTGCATTAATAGTGAAGTTGAAATGTCACAGGGAAGGGAAGTAAATATCACAGCTTCAAACGGCACTGTGAACTGGGCTGTTGATAAGAGCGATCCATCTGGATATCTGGCCTAAACGATGCTGGCCCACACCTTTCTGGGAGAAAAAATTGCATTAAAATGAATGGCGATATACGGGAAAGACAGGGTCTTTAGGGACTTAAAGGCTTATAATACGAACACCATACATTTGAAAATCTGATGAACAGTTAATTGAACATAAAAATTATTACTTTTCTGAACAGGGACTACCATCCAATACCAAAATTAATGGTTTCTAATTGCGTCTGTTCAGACCCTCCATCAAACTGGACAAACAGCCCCATCTTGTGACCAGAGACATCATTCCTACGTCAGACTACATGTGTGGATCTTAACTTTTCAATGTGTTTATTATAGGAATACATGAAGGATCTACTGACACGCAGGCAGACTACTGCTCCTGTTGCCTCAGAGATAATAACAAACATAGAAGAAATTAAGCCCAAAATGCAATCAGTAGAACCAAACAGCATTGCTACTAATGATTTCCAATCTTCGCCTTTCAGTCTTAAAGGGATACTTCAACATTTTGGCAAATTAGTCCATTGCCATAATCCCTATAGTCTGAGTAAAAGGTTCGTTTCCTTCAGTTGTCGGTGCCAGCTGTTTTTAGATCAGCCGCTGCCAAGTTCGGACCTGCTGTGCCAGCTCAATGTAAGCAGACGGTATTCCGGCTTTCCCTCATCAAATTCATCAAATACACAATCCAACAACTCCAAAACGCTCTCGTGGACAAGTTGTGACCTGCACATTCACCACGCTATTAAATAATAATGTATAATTATGTAACATTACGACACACGAAGCAAAATACTCTGAACTATTTCTTGAGTAAACCACTGGGCGGAGTGACACAGTGCAGCAGCCATGTCTGGAGTGTAGTTCCGGCTTTGCATTTAGCTTTAAAACATCTCCGTCTCGTAATGTTCCATGATTATTTCATAGCGTGGTGAATGCACAGGTCACAACTTGTCCACAAGAGCGTTTTGGAGTTGTTGGATTGTGTATTTGATGAGTTTGATGAGGGAAAGCCAGAATACCGTCTGCTTACATTGGGTTGGCACAATTATGGCAATGGACGAATTTGCCAAAATGTTGAAGTATCCCTTTAAGGCTTGATTTCCATGTCGGACATTCCAAATGTGATGCTTTCACTTGCACTTCTCTCCAAGCAACTAGTGATCAGCAGTGTCTCCAAGTTACATCTCAGTATTGACTCAGCTTGCTTGAACCTCACCAGAGGTGATACCTAAAAATGATTCCTAATAAAAGACATTTAAAAACGAGCTGAGTGGAGACGAGTCAAACCAGTACAACACAGCTGAAAAGCACCACAGTGAGGTTTGTAAATGTGTCATTAATCCACATCATTATTAAAGTAATGCAGGCTATTCAACACAGCATGGCAGGCACTGAAAAGGCACGAGTCTCTGCAGCACACACAGTCTGTAAAAGTCTGTAAAGGTGAGCAAAAGTCTATTTTCCAAGAATTCCAAACGTCTCATGCATGCTGTAAACTGCAACTCTGTTGGATTAGTTTTGTTTGTAAAACATTTCTTAATTATCTTAAAAATGCACACACAATTATCTATGTGTATAAAGGACGGTAGCTGAATGTTTCCTAAATTCCTTGGAAGCTGAAAATATTTCCAAGAAACTATAAAACTGAAATCTTATGAAACACAGACTGAAATAGATTCAGTTTTACAACCTGTGTGTCAAAAATTCACTCCATTACAACAGAGAAACAACAACACAAGCTGCCTGCAAGCTCCATAAATACAACTGAATGGCTCTTGTAAAGAAGAAATGGCATTTGTGAGCCTTAATGAGGATGATCTTCAAAAGAGATGCAACTTCTTTTTAACACTAGACCTGCCATGGGTAAAATTTCCCCCATAAGAAAACATGAATCCCCCCCCCCCCCCATTTTATTTCAGGCAAAAAGAGATTCATCATTGTGAAATGTCAGCAGATATGCTCAACGCTTTAAGTGAGGAAGAATCTGGTGGTGGGGAAGATTCAGGACTGAGATATCTGTACTCAGGCAATTTTTGCTGTGATGGCTCAGCTTCATACAGCCATCTAGTTCTCTTTCTGTGGTTAATTAACTGTGCTTGATCAGTACTATTTATGAAAATCAATGCACTATAAGAATGGGTCAATTTTGCCTGTTGGTTGTTTAAGGTATATGGCAAGAGTACCCAAACTTTTTCAGATGAGGGCCACATATTGAAATGTATAAGAATGGTGGGGCCACTTTCATATACTTCAGGATAAGAAGATATTAAGGTTATAAACCAGTCTAATGTACATTTAGATTGGCATATTCTTAGTGATTGAGTGTGCTCACATGGCTAGTTAGTGGCTGGCAAGGCAAATAGCCAGTCAATTGAAGGGTTTTGGGGAGCCAGTCAGACCTGATTGACCCTGGCTACACACCTAGAACACTATTGGTGCTGCTATTTAGTGGGGTAATAAATTAGGGCATTATAAATCATGATAACACAGGTACTTTGGTTGCCAATATGTTTACCATTTACAGTGGTGTTTTAGTGTAGTCACAAATGAGTAAAAACAATAATAAATTCTTCTTGCCAAAATGTTTGTTTAAAGAATTAGCATGGTAGCACTGCCTTGTGCTGACACTAAGAAGTACAATACAGTCAAGCAAAAGCTTCATGTTCTAATGTGGGCCATATTTCATTTTAGATTTAAAATTTGCTGTAGGCCAATTAAAAGTGGACCATGGGCAGCATTTGGTCCCTGGGCCATAGTTTGGACACCCCTGGTGTATGGAGACCCCTAGCAACTTTAAGCTTGGCTTAAAACATGAATTTGCAAAAGCTAGAATTTAAGCTTCAACTTATAGAAATAACAGATAAAAATCAACAGATTTACAGATCATTTAGAATTTCCAAATATTTCATATCAGTTAGAGATACTTGGTCTTAAAATATTTATCAAAACTGGATCTTTGAGATGGTTAATGATACAAACTTTTGGTTGTAAGTAATCCATGTATGATCAATATAGAAGCTGTTGCAGTAAAATTGGGTTAGTTTGAAAGCATATCTCTTTTCATGTCAATCATGCACTATTTATGTGCTCATATGACTGTGAAAATGTGCTTCAACAGCTGCTTTTTAGATAGATTACAAACTAAACTGAAACATGATAATCCATGTAAAAACAGTAAAACAAACCACTTATTCACTTGGGCCTATTCTTCAGTCATTTTTGGCTATATTTGTTTTAAATTGCATACTGTCAGCGATCTTGTCAGCATACTTGCAGCTCTTATTGCCAGCGATCACAGCACCATGCCAGCTGACATTTAGTACACACTAACGTGTCATAGCACTCTTCACATCACGAGCATTTAACACTGACACGTGGACAAACACAAGACAAACGCACAGGCTGCTACAACGGAGGCAACTGTGGAGAGAAAGCTGCAACATACAAACACTTAAACACATCTTACAATAACTACAAGTGCAGTAGTTTGTAAGTTTACAGGACACGGGGGGGAATAAGGCACACAATTCTCCACAAAAGCGAGTATGAGAAATAACAGTCATGAAGAAGCATGGCCGAACTAACAGCAGCACTGGGATAATGAATTCAAAAGGAGAGAATACATAAACAAGTAGAGTTACTGACCTGGATGACTCCTTCCATCATGCTCACCATCTTGTTAACGATGGCAATGACTTTGTGCGTCCTCTCAGATGGCGACATGTCCGGCCGGTAGGAAGGGGACAGGACGTATCGACAAGCCATGTAAAGGACGTAGGTAGGAGACAGTTTAAAGTGGACCGTGGAGCTGTTGGTGTAGTTGATGATGGCTGACAGGAAGGTGTCTTCAGCTGCAGACAGAGAGGCAGAAAATTAGACTGAGCAGCTAACTGTAGCCAATTTGCCCCCATTCGTTCTAAATGCCACTGGCAAATTAAACAAAGGTAAGTCTGAGAGTCACAGAAATTATGCATGAGCTGTTGTTTGCATAAGAGGCAGGTAAGCAAGGTTGTCACTGAGGACTGCAGCTAGCTTGGTGTCCAAAAACATGTTAATACAAGGTACAAACGACCCCAAACCTGTCACTAAATGCATACTTTGGTGTTGTGGCTTTCTAAATCTGTAGAACAGGAAATAAATCATCTTGTCCTCTGGATAACTCGCTGTCAAGTCAATGTCCAGAATGTCTCTGTTGAATGAGAGGTGGCCTTGTTTTTTCAGCCTCTGTGATACACATCTGTCAGACTGATTCTGACATTTTTGAGTGTCTGGTGTCCTAAGACTCAGAGAAATTATGCTTGAAAATTACAATTTGAAACTCTAACTAATATTACTTGGACACATTTCTTAAGATAGATGTAAATGCACATTTATATACATAGTTGCATGCTGGAAATCATTGTGAAAGATTGCTGTGATTACGGGCTCTGATATAGCTCAGTGGTTAAAAGGCACCATGTAAAAAGCCCCAAAAACTCATCTTTAAGTGGTAAGAAAGCATCCTGCTTACAAAAATAAATCTTTCAAAGAACTTTGCCTGCAGTAGGCTTGATTTATTATAATGCTGAGTTGGTTGACATTAACTGTAATAGATCTCTTTGAGCTGCATTGAACAGTTTGTTTAAGTCACTTTGGTGGTTGGTCGGTTTCAGATCTTGGCATCACATGTATCATGTGGGATAAACCAGTAAAACCACTCTGAGCCTGTCAGTGGTGTCATTTTCCTTCGCTTTAACTTTGTTGTTAATGTATCTGATGTCAAACTGGCTGCAGCTGCACTCAAACAGCTCTCCTTATGAAAACCTGACCACCAGATCAGCGGTGAGTTTCCAGACTTTTAAAAATGTACGTGCGTCATTGTCCCACTCTCTCTGCTTCTAAGAGCATATGGTTTCTCCCAGTGCATTCTGGCTGTAGGACTCACAACCACTCTGTGACCGATGACCAATCAAAATCCTCCTCAGGCTGGTGAAAACAGATGATCTCACATTAAGGCAAATATACAGCCAGTGCAAACAGCCACACTAAGGCCCAGAGGACAATGAAAGTCAACAAACAGACGCCGTATAAAGAGAGAGAAAACAGAGGAGCTCTGAGAGTGTGGGAAACATCATGTGTCAGAAGAAAACAGACTTTAAATATGCGCTGGAACTAATCTAAGACTATTTTAGCAACCTAAAGTCACCTTTATCTCATAATTAACATCATAAAATAAATACATTTCCTTTAGTTAGACAGAGAGATGATATGAGGTTTTCTTTGTTTTTTTGACTATCATTTTATCAGAAAATAAAGTAAGGTTACAGGCACACTGAAAGATAATTTCAAAATAAAAGCAGGTCAGCATCCAACAGGATGTCAATTACTCCTAGTGTAAGACAGTAAAAAATATCCTAAATAAAACAAAAAGTTATAAAAGCAAAAAAGATGAATTTGAAAATGGGAAAATTAATTGTGATTAACTAAAGAGATTTTATGATCAATCATGATTAAAAATTACAATAATTTGACAGTGTTTATATAAACCAGAGCCCTGCAAAGGATGTTTTCTTGATCCTGCTCCTGCTGGATTTCTAACCATTACCATCCACAGATCCTGACAATCCACGTTAAATACTTAGAATAACAGAAATTTACCCAAATCTCGATCCAACCTGTGATAAATGTAAATCAGCTCCAGCAAATGTAATTTATATGTTTTGCTTAAGCCCTTCTCGATATACTTTTTGGAACGCTATTGTTAAATCCTTGATTGAGGCCTACAATATTGAAGACGTACCAAATCCTCTGATAGCCATTTTCATTCTAAAATCAGAAAATGTTATTTGGTTAGGAGGTTTTCACAACATTGCTGCCTTCATATGTTTGCTAGCTTGTCATCTTAAAGGCTATATTCACACTGAATCTGATTTTATTGCTCACATGTGACTTGTATCTGATTTCATTCTGACAGTGTGAACAGCGCAAGTCACACAGAATCTGACCTTTTAGAATCAGATTCAGGCCACTTTCAAATGTGGTTCTAAATCAGATAAATATCTGATCTTTCGGAAGTTGACTGCAGCGTGAACATGCAAACAAAAAAAAAATCAGACCTGAGAAGAGACCAGAATCAAGCATAAAGGCCTGCAATGTTCTATTCATGCTATTTCACTAGAAGGGTTCAGTCTCCTTCCCATGCTAGGTGGATATATTTTATTTCTATTTTTTTATTTCCTTTGTGAACAATAGTAGCCTCTTGGGGAGGGAGAGAGGAGAGGAATCAGGTGGTGGGATAGTTTGGGAGGAAAAGTGGGGAAACAACTGGACTTGGAAAGAGGGGTTGTTTGTTTTGTAATTTGTATCTTATTTTTGTATTATATGGTGAAATGCATTTTTAATCCTTTGTATTTAAATTGAAAACACAATAAAAAGATGTTAAAAAAAAGAATCAAAAGACAGTTTGTTTAAGTGTCACACAAA
The DNA here is from genome assembly GCF_018320785.1 of Cheilinus undulatus. Classification (NCBI taxonomy): domain Eukaryota; kingdom Metazoa; phylum Chordata; class Actinopteri; order Labriformes; family Labridae; genus Cheilinus; species Cheilinus undulatus. The sequence goes on along the minus strand of NC_054878.1, from coordinate 41,004,792 downwards.
GGCGTGCCGAATACGTTTCCTTGAAGGCATGTTTCAACAAAGTCCAGCTGTTTCTAGGTCTGTCTTCTAGCGTGTGCTAGAGAGCGAGGGCCAGCTCCTCTTTGGCAGAGTGAGCGTACGTGTGATACGGAAGAGACAACTGTGCTGACTGAAAGTAAAGACTCAAACTTTCTAAGGTCTAAAACTGGACCTAAATGTTTTGGAGATTTTGTCACTTAAAGTTTGGCTAAAACTTCAAAGGTTAAAAATAACTAAAATGTGACAACCTAATGAATATTTTGATCTCAGGGCTAAGACTAAATTGACATAACAGCAAAATTAAGACATCGTTCTATTATCTATCTTTTTTATTCATTGTTTTTAAATTAAATTTATAAGATTCCTTTAAAATATTGTGTTTTAGAGTTCTTTCAAAAAAATAGTTTAAAATATATTTGAATCATTTGTGACTCAACCATTGCCTTTTCTTGTGATTTTATTCTGCTGCCTTTGTGTAACCCTCTGCAGTGCCTGAAATCTGCTCTGTAAACAAAGGCTATTGTGTTTTTGCTTTTTAATACCCACAGAATGTCTTACTATTTCATTTTTGCCCTGATAAAATCATTCAGTTGAGCTTTTCCCAAGACCTTCCAGTTCAGTTAAGAATGACTGTATGATGCTCCAAGCCTACATTGTGAGCGTACACAGAGAGCAGCGTGAATTGATTCAGACCTGTCCTACATTTGGCTTCTGTCAACTTTCTATCTGTTAGCATTTATGCTACAAGTGCCGTACATTAACTAGGTGGTATTTATAGCTCATCATTCCTGCAGAGGCAGATAGGTCAGCAGGTTTGTTTGTGTGTAATGTAAAGACAAAGAGGAGGGCTCAATAGTTTCCATCTATTGACCTGATTCACTAAAGCAGAGAGGGGAATGTAGAGAGGACACGAATACTTACAGTTGTCTCTGAACTCGATGCCGGCTGGTAGAGTCAGCTCGGCTCTGTCTGCTGAAATGTCCTGAGACCTGATAAGACAAAACGGGACCATGAGAACAGGCGGACGATAACACTAAACACAAAGAGAAGACTCAGGATGAGACAGAGGAAGAAGAAGAGTGCGTGTCTGACCTGCCGTCCTGCTGCTCTCCTCTGATCATGGGTTTGACCATGCCTCTCTCCATCTCCAGCTTTCCTGAGCTCTGCACACAAACAACGGCAAACAGCTTCAGCAAAATCTAATTTCACTCAAACTCTATTCTTGGAGGGCTTTCCATGTAAAGACAGGAGCTCCTTCTGATGAGGATTCAGTCAAGTACAATGAAAACAGTTACTGTTTTCAACACAAATGTACAACTTCCATCTTTCTAACTCAAATGTGATCACATTTACAGACTGATGTGATGTGCCTGCCCTGATGTGATCTCATGTGGCTGAGTTTGGTTGCACAAACGTTGTGTCTCGTGTTCTAAGTCAATATGAGGATTCTCAGAGCTAACAAGGAGCTTACACAACATCCAACCGGAGCTTTTTGTGGTGCTGTCTCTCTCTCTTATACATTAAATATCAAAATTTGTTCAAGATAATTAAGATAAACATAAATATATAGGAAAAAAAAACAAAAAAGAAGCACTAGTAATTCATTTTATCACCATTTTTCTAGTGTCTAGTGTCACGCAGAGATTTAGCTTCACATTTGATGACCGATAGCTGCAGCAGAAAGTCAATTAATTGATTAGATCAAAAGTATAATTTGCAGTGAGCTAATTATCAAGTGATGCCCGAATGAGACCCATGAGTTAGGGCTTCGTGCACATCCAGCTCCGGCGGCTAGAATTAAATGGTAATTTTGCATTGCCTTTCAGTCTGCGCATGGCATAACGTCTACTTTAAGAGATTTTAACATTGTTTTATAACATAAAACAAATCAGAAACCACCTCTTTTCTTGAATTTTAAAGCTAAAGCAGGTTTTAAAAAGCCGGATGCTAATAGGTGGCTAAACCGGACTTCAGTAGACGTAAAACGTCATAACGCCACACAGGACAAGCATGACGCTGAAGCGGTAGTGACGAGGAAGTCAGGGGACAGTTGTAGTCTGAGTTTAAAGCCTCACTGTTTGCCTTTTACTTCTTGAAAGTGCATTTATACCGCAGATATCCTTCCTCAAAATGCTGAAGTATGGATGTACAGCTTCAATTCACCATCTCCTCCTAAAGTTATCATCTGCAAACTTTTATTTTGCATTGCATCTTATTTAATGGTAGGACTTTTCATGCTCTGTAATTCTTCACAGGATCTACATTCAACTTAATGGGGAAAAAACAGTTTTAATAGGATTCCTTAATTTCTCTGCTTGAAATGCATGCATTTAATAAGTAAGCTTGAAAATAGATATCTACAGACAGTTTGAATCATGCATTTCAACACTAAAACTGCATTTTAAAAGCAAAAAAGATTTTTTTTTTCTACATAGCTGAAATGTTCCAGTGCTCAACAGGATCTAACATCTACATCAAACATTAAAATGCCTTTTGAGTGCGTCTGCATCTGTCTTACCTTGCTGGTAGGCAGGGCAGCTCCACTGTGGACGTCTCCGTGAAGGTCGAAGGTAGTTTCTGGTACGCTGCTGCAGCAGAGACACAGACAGGCAGCAGTTTAGACGAGAACTGTGCTCCCCACAGCTGACTTTTCATTACTGACAACGACAAGAGCTCAGACATAATCCACAAAAACACACACATACACACACTTATCTAACTCACAGTCGGAGAGCAGAGAGCTGGATCAGAGATGCAGTAAATGAATGAGTCACTAATACACACAGACGGATAGTTTGCTTTATGCACATGCAAACACACTTACATAACTCTCTAATTAGGTATAAAGAGGCGATGCCAGGAGGACTGACAGAGCATTGTGTGTCTTTATGGGTGGTTGTGTTACTGTGGGTTTGATTGACAGTAATTGAGAGTGACAGAAGTCGAGTTTTAAAGACAGGCTTCTGCTTTTCACGCCCCATATGAGAGGAGGGCATCAGTGTCAGATAAACAGCGTAGCGCTAATGCAAACACACAAAGCTTTTGTGTTCTGTGTCATTGATGTGCAGCTCTTTGTGGTGTACACAATAACCACCAGCAGGGAAACTAGGTTAAACCGTTAACAGCATGACTCCACTTACATAGATGAAAATTAGATTGATTTCCAATCTAGATCATTGTACACATATTTTTCTTACGTTTCCTTTTCTAATCATATGTTGATCACGACGACCTTAAAAGCCAACAGAGAAATAATACAGATCTATATTTGCACCTGTGAAGCTCATGAGCTCTTCATTTGAGAGTGGAAGAGAGTCAATTTTATCTATAGCTCGATATCACAAACAGAAAATTTGCCTCAAAGGGGTTTTCAACTTCTACAGCAACCAACATAGCCACCACAGAGCTCAGCTGCATCTCAAAAAGTTCATTTTTCCCATGATTTACTTCAGAAGGTCAAACTTCCATATATTCTAGATTCACCCTAAACAAATTCAAATATTTCAAGACGTTTTTGTTTTTATCTTGGTTATTACAGCTCACACAAATCAAAAATCCACAATCTCAAAATATTAGAATACTGTGGAAAAGTCAATTTTTGAAAGGTTTCCTGAGCCTTCATTCTCAGTATTCCTCAGTATACACAACTATCATCATGAGGAAGACTGCTGACTTGATAGCTGTCCAGAAGACAATCATCATCCTCCACAAGAAGGGTAAGCCACAGAAGGTCACTGCTAAAGAAGCTGTTCACAGAGTGCTGTATCCAAGCACATTCATGGAAAATTGACTGGAAGGTAAGAAAAGGTGCACAAGCAATAGAACGAGGTCAGCCTTCAGAGGATAGTCAAAAAAGCAGATTAAAACTTAGAGGAGCTTCACGAGGAGTGGACGAAGGCTGGCAGTGGTCCAAAGTCAAGTCAGAGAGGCACAGAATCCATGGTGCTTGAAGTCAAGTGTTTTCAGTTTCCACAGTCAGTGATGGTTTGAGGTGCCATATCATTTGCTGCTGTTGGTCCACTGGTCTTCATCAAGTCCAGAGTCAACTCTGTCAGCTGTCTACCAGGAGATTTTAGAGCACTTCATGCTCCCATGTGCTGAGAAGCTTTATGGAGATCCTGATTTCTTTTCACCTTCCCACAGTGAAGCCAAAACTACCAGAAACTGGTTTACTGACCATGGTGTTAATGTGCTTGATTGTCCGGCCAACTGGTCTGACCTGAATCCCATAGAGAATCTCTGAGAAATGTGAAGAGGGATATAAGAGACACCAGACTCAACAATACAGATGAGCTGAGGGCTGCTATCAAAGCAATCTGGACTTCATAACACCCCAGCAGGGCCACAGACTGATTAGCTCCACCATAACACATTGCAAAGATGCAGTAACTTTTGCAAAAGGAGCTCCAAGCAGTTAGTGAGTGCATAAATAAACTAAATTTTCCAGAAATTGGACTGGAGTTTTGTGAGATTCTGATATTTTGAGATGGTGGATTTTGATTTTTGTGAGCTGTAAGCCATAATCCTCAAGAGTTAAACAAAAGAAGCCTTGCAATATTTCACTTAATATGAGATGAATCTAGACTAGCATAGACTGTATAACTGTAAAACATGTGTTATTAGAGAAGTATCTAAGTATTGACTATGTCAGAGTTGAGTTCAAGGAGTCCCAGCTGGTGTGGATGCACATTGGTGGCAGAAAGTAGTTGAAACAAGAGGACAAGTAAGCAATTTGAATCTGTGGTATCTGGGAGAAATGTTTTACTGTGGCATTGGATGTCTGAAAAGACATCACAACCTACATTTGTTCACAAAAAGAGAGTTATGAATGTATTAAGGTGTTTGAATTAGTAATACATATTCAGACATGGGGGTGGGTTATGTTTCCTTCCAGAATTTCGAGTACATATTTGATGACCCTTTCTTGCTGACTGATGCTAAAAACATGTCGAGCAGCAGGAAATTAAAGTTCACAACACTCTGCACTACAAGATCATCAGCCAAAACTAGGAGCCAAATATCTTACAAATCAGCGGCGCTGCCAAACTGTGGCTCTAATCGTTTTAAACATCATGATGTGTCTCCGGCTCAGATAAACGAGGTTTCCTTGTGAGTTTGTGCAGCAGATTGTTGGAGAGAAGCCCAGAAAACCACATCCACAGCATCAGGCTTTTAGTCCACACTGAGGTGACACCGAGCTGCACATACTGACAGCAACCCACCAGAAATTACTGAATATTTTAGCAAAATGTGACTTTCTTGTAGTCATTAAATTTTAAAAGTTGATAGCTGTAAGAGTAACCTGTTCTTTAAAGTCAATCAGTGTCAAATATAATGGATTCATTGGGCTTATAGTATAAAAAAACACCTGTGAAATAATTATTTTGTTCATTTCTGGCCATTTGAGGACTGCAAAACAAGAAGTGGGCACTTTAGTAACACATGAGCTCCTTATTTATTATCCTGCTGCTGTGCTATGTTAGCAAAGCTGCCTGTTTGTAACCAATTAACATTTTAGCAACATTAGCATTACCTTTAAAGGAGTGTTTCTGGTCAGCATATGAATGTTGAATTAAATATTTACTCTCCCTAATCTTCTCACCAACCTGAGAGAAATTTCTACCTCTTCAGCTGCCAAATCCTCCACAGCAGCTGCTCGCTAACGCAGTCTGTGTTCTATTTGGTGCTTGGCAGAGCGTCTGCAGTGGGTTTTTAGACCTTTTTTTGCCTGAAACAGCTGCCTGCTAAAGCTGAGAGCAGCACAGATGAAAGTAATGAGACTGAAAAAAGTAAAGATGTGAGCTATTAACCAAAACAAAAAGCTAAAAGCTGCCAAAAGCTACCAAGGGCTGAGGAGATCAGCAGAGACAGGAGATGATTCTCTGTTTGCAAACATAGTTGTTTAATCCATTAGTAAAAGAAAATGAAGAACAGCAGCTTCATGTGTAAGAGCTGCTTGTAAAACATCTGCCATCCACATAGTATTTTCTGTTTAACAATAAGAGACTAGATCAAAATATTTACTCTTTATTAAAGCTTTAATAGTAATTAAACACATGGAAAACGAAAAAAAACTCAAGCTGAAGCAGTAAATCCTTTGATTTCACCTAAGAGTGGTTAAAGATGTTAAAGGCTCGCCATAGAGCAGGGTCTGGATGAATTGGCATCTTTTTTTGATTTGCAAAAAAGGGAATTAAGGTGAAGTTATGTTTTTTTTTTACCCACACAGATGGGCTCAGTAAAAATCTGGCAACTCCTCCTCAAAGTACCAAAAACAGAAGATCCCAAATGTAGAAGGCATCCCTTCATTCATGCAGATCAAAATATAAGGAAAACTAGTTCCTAGTTGAAGTAAAATTTAATTTGGACAACGACACTCAAAGTCTGAGGAAATTTTGGCCCACTTGTCTCCATATCATATTAAAGTGCAACTAAACTTTAGAGTTTCAGGTGACTTGCATCTACCCTTAAAAATAAAAGAAATCCCTTTACAGGATTATGGACAGTGCTGGGAGAAATGGGAAGTAAAGACCTTCCTACTGTCTCCATCAGCTATAATATCATTTAGCCTGTACTGCTTTTTTAGATTTGATTATCTGACATAATTTCATAACCGTTCAAGGTAGACTTAGCACGGGCTTCTTCCGTGTGAAATGATGGTTTACACTCGTGTTAAAGACAAAATGGCATATATCATCCACATCATATAAACGTGGTTCATTTGTAATATTGGGCAAAAGCACTGCACTACCCACAATCATAGTGCAACATAGTTGCATCTTTGATTGGTAGTCTGCTGTGACTAGCAAATTCTGGCTGTTGTCTGCTACTAGTGAACTTTACACTCAGGGCAAACATCTCACTGAGATTTAAAGGTCACATATTATGCAAAATACACTTTTCAAGGCTTTTTCAACAAAAATATGTGCCACAGAAATATCTGGTCAAATATTTGTCTTTTTTAACATCTATAGTTTTGTTGATGGAAAAAACAGTTTTGGTCAATAAAAAGTCCTGATATTTCAGTCTTTACTTCAGTCTCTTTGACAAAAAATAAAGCTTTACTGTATGAGCGAAGCAGCTGAAACTGTTATTCTCTTGTCCTTGTATTTTTTTCATGTTGCTGGCACTGTCAAAAGTCATGCATCTGATAAAGTGACAAACTATTTCCTTGATGGCAGCTGGATTAAAGTCTTTGGTGTGTGATCCGTTAAAGATCTGCAGTAACCTGATAGCTTCAGGTATGTATAGTGAAACCCATTGTTTTACATCTATTAATTCTGCTGATAAATGTTCTAGTAGAGGCAAGCTGTGAATAAATTGCTAGTAGACATATAAGTTGTTGGCATAATAAGCATTAACTAGTATTCACACATGTACTGTCTGTAAACACAGGATAGCATAACTGAGACATACAGATCTGCATGTAGTACACCGCTTTCCACATTATTAAGCAAATGATATTTTTCTCTTATTTTCCTAAATATTAACGCAAATGACAGAGTATTTTTCAAGTCATCAGCCATTAGAGCATAATTCAAATGTTTTTGAACAAACTTCATAATGATAACAATTATTTTTTTTAAATAAGAACCCGAAAATGCACTTTTCCACATTATTAAGCACGACAGAGTTTTAAAACATTTTCTAGGGTTGTAAAGAACTGAAAATGGTCATTTGTTGAATTTGCAGCATTAGGAGGTCATATTTACTGAAATCAAAAGCTATTTCAATCAAAAACATCTTTACAGGCCAAGTTCCATGTTAACATAGGAGCCCTTCTTTGATATCACCTTCACAATTCTTGCATCCATTGAACCTGTGAGTTTTTGGAGAGTTTCTCCATGAATTTCTTTGCAGGATGCCAGAATAGCCTCCCACAACAGCAGTTTTGATGTGAACTGCCTCCCACCCTGCCTTCCTCTCTGCTCTTCTTTTTGTACCAGGGCAGAAAGTGGTCAGACAGAAACTCTACATACTTTGCCGAGGTCATTTTCACACCCTCAGGAACCCTAAAGGGGTCTACCAGCTCTCTCCTCATGAATCCGGCCCAAAACATGACTCCGCCACCTCCTTGCTGATGTCACAGCCTTGTTGGGACATGGTGGCCATCCACCAACAATCCACTACTCCTCCACCTGGATCATCCAGGGTTCCCACTCAGGAAACAGGGCTCCTTAAAGAGCATAATATGAATGCAGACTGTTTTTGGTCTGACCCTCTACACGTGTTGATCAGCTCTTCCTCTGTGGTCAAAGGTGTTAATCAAAATCACCTGATGGACTCTTGGAATGTAAGCTTGCACTAAGCTCTAAAACCCTTAGAGAACATGCTGTTTTAGTCCTGTTACACACTGTTTACACACATGGAGAGTTCATAACGAAGTTTTAGAGTGGTTTCTCAGACTGGCAGGAAGACAGACAGGAATTAGCTTCTGTTGCCATCTTTACCATCAACAACTGTAGTTTTTAACTACAGAGCACCCCAAAGGTGAATCAAGACTTTTTAGACTGTTTAAAGACCACTTAAAATGGAGTTTAATGCCAGTATCACAGCAATACTAGAAAAGATAGGAAGAATATGATGAAAAAACATACATTTACGATCATGTTACGCCTACCCCTTTAAGATAAAGTGCATTTACTGTCAAAAGAGGAAAGTAAAGCCAGAAAAGATGTTGTGAGAATCCAAAGAGCCCAGGAAATGTGACTTTGCTAGTGTCTACAGCCTGTTGTTTTCAAACAGTTTGCATGTGAGGTACCTGTGAATTCACCTGTCACCAAAAAGTCTATAGACTGAGGTTTAATGGCATTAGTAGAGAGGCTAAATAATGAAATTCTAGGTTAGATAGGATTGTGAGGTTACATACTCATGAAGCTCACTTAAAGATAGATTTATTTATCTTTTTGTTGGTTGTTGTATCACAGAGAAGGCTAGACACACCTTGTAAAGTCGTGACAATAATGTTATTTTGCAGCAGGGATGTCCACTCTGCTGTTAGATCATCACTTCTTCTCTGGCGTCTTGCTCGGTAACTCTCTTGTTCTCGTCTTAGCTGCATCACCGCCCACTCCTGTCTCTTAGCCTCATTACTCAGTCAAACAGATCTGAGATGGGCCGCTTTTTAGCTGAAATCTGGTGTGTGTACTACTGCCGCAAAGCTGTACATGCTTCTCATGAAAAAGCCACTACCTTCTGCCAAAGTTACATAGTGCTGAAAGCAGGCAACCGCCAAAGACACTCTGTGGTCACAGGATAGATGTCATTCTCTCTGTTAAAGCCTTTTGTAACACTAGATCAACTTTGAAACTATGATTTTAAGGTAAAACAGAAATATGATATTCCTATAAAACCCTAGAAAAGGATAGATTATTATTAATTCAACATTTAAATAATTGAAGGTTCATATTTAAGCACATTGTAGTTATAAATCCATAACATTTAGGTTTTTCTTAGAACCTAGACGAATGAATCCAAGTCACTGGTTTCCTGTCATTGACATTTATTGACCAAACCACAGCCACTTAAACTACAAAATTAAGAAAATACTCATTTCAATGTAGATACTGCTGTCAAAGTACCTATGAATACTCGTCTGCCTTCATCGCAGCTAAAGGCAAGAATAGGTGGCCAATTTTTCTATACTACTGCCAACAAAAACTTTGAAAAAAAGGCCCTACCATGGATACAATGAGTATATAGGCTGATACTTTCAATAACTTTTCTTTCCAGAAAATACCTTTAAATAAAATATCTATCTTATGCAGTGTCAGAACAAACATTTCATTTTCTGCCATCAAACTTCAAACAACTCTAAATATGTTCAGAGTTCAAATACAACTTCAATCTGAGAAAACAACTTCTGAAAACACTGCATAAATTTTAACGGCAGACCTAAAGAATATCAAAGAGTAAAAACAGGACCTAAAGAAAGAAACAGACTCTGTACCTTCTGTTTTTGACTCCTATAAAAGAACTAACTCATGCAGAAACTTAGAGTAATGAGTTAAAAAGTCAGTAACTTACACCTCTCTCTCTTTTATCCCACTGTTAGTCATCCATTGAGTCATTAAAGGGCCATTCAGTCCTAAATCAATACCTCTTTTTTGTCCGTCACTCATCCATAACAGCTCACACACTCCCCTCTCCTCTTATCTGCTGGGTTTCTCTCTCTCTCTCTCTCTCTCTCTCTCTCTCTCTCTCTCTGTGGTGTGTGAAACGACAGCAAGCACGAGGCCACACCCAGCACCATGTTGATCAGATTAGAGGGCAGACCGCCTGCCATAACCCCAGACCTCCGCTCTTCCTCTCCTCTCATTTCCTCATTCTCTCCATCCCTCCCCCCTTCTCCTCCCCTTCATCTCTAAGTGTGGCTGCCAACTCCAAACCTCATCCTCTCCTCCTTCATCTTCAGTAACACCCACTGATGTTTTTCTCTCAAACCAGAGAAAACATTCAGATATGATATGAAGGAGAAAGCAGGAGAAAGTAGACTAAAAGCTCCTCTTCCTTACCCTGACTTGTGTCGGCTCCTCATCATGGCCGCTGGTTCTCTCTTCCCGCCCTGGTCGAACATCGGGTCCACAAACTTGAAGACGTGTGTGGAACCAAACTGGATGGTGGAGCCTGAGCGTAGCACTGTCGTCTCTGTGACTCGCTGCCCGTCAACAAAGGTGTCGGCGTCTGGGCCATGCGGCGTCACAGTCACCATGCCTTCAGTGTGCATGAGGTTACAGTGGTGGGGCAGAATCCCCGGACCTAGCAGCTGGAGATACAAGAGGACACGAGGCTTCAGCTTTCAAGTAAAACTGGAATAAAACTCTGTTTTTAACTTGATATTCATGATGACTTTGGGCACTAACTGACAACTATTATCACTATCAGTTGTTCTTAATCATTTTCTTGATTGGTAAACGGATGTCTGGTCGAAAAATTCCTTTTTCTTATTTTCCATCCATCCATTTTCTATAGTGCTTATCCCGTTCGGGGTCACGGGGTGGCTGGAGCCTATCCCAGCTGTCTTATTTCTTACTTTGATTTTTTTATATCAAAACTAAAGATGACATCCTCATGCATCTTTTTTTTGTCTACAACATGAAGATATTCAGTTTGCAGCCTCAAAAAACCAACAAAACATGGAAAATATTCACATTTTAAAAAAAAATTAAATGATCAAAACAGCCAAACATGTCCTGTACAAATGTAGTGATTTACAAAGCTGCAGGCTGAATATCTCGAATCCTGATTAGACTAAAGACTCGTTTCCTCTAAATATGGTTTCTTCCACATTCATTTTGTTGTGTTTTGTTACTTTTATTAACTTGTGCTTAGTCTGTAATTGAGAGCTATATGGAGACATGTAGTTGTAAAGTGTCCAGAAATTTGCTTGACTTCAAACAATGTTGAGTGGCTTTATGTCGTAGTTACCTGGATGGCTCCGTCGTCTGTGCAGTCTGAGCCGACCTCAGTGATGCTGTGCTGAAGCCTGTACAGCTTTGGTTTATCCCGGGAGTCAGACCCGTCTGGACACACAAACACATAAACTCACACATTTAAAATTGAGAACAAATGCTGTTAAATCAAAATTTTACCACACACTTACACGGCTGTCTAAATGGACGAATCCACTCATCATTTCAACAAAATGGAGCCAGCTCAAATTGGATTACATTGGATAACAGAGTGCTAATGTGGCATAAAATGTGGGAGGCTTGTGGTGGCTGCAGTGCAGTTATTGATTATTAGTGAAGAGCAGTTTAGTAAAGCCAAGCAGTGCATTAGTTTCCTACAAAAAAGGGGAAAAATTTTGTGCTCTGGGAAAAGAAAATTCTGGATCAAATGAATGAGTATCAGAAAAACCTCAGAACCACAGTCTTAAAATAATGCAGGGAAAAATCAACAGAAGGATAACATAACAGAAAGTTTAGTCTAGCTGATGCATTGAGAGCAAAAGTTATAAAAACTTTGAAAGAGATTCAAATCAAATTCAAATCAATAAATCCAAAATTCACCATTCTGACAAGATTTTGACTGTTTTCTTTCACATTTGGGAAAATTTAGACCTTGTTACTGCAGTGTAGTTCAATTTTATTTTATGGTATTTTATCAAAATGTTATGATTTAATTATTTTTTACTTGATGTTACACCATTTGTTGCTAATTCTATTATACCATATTCATGTCTAATTAACAGCAAAAAGGAGCATTGATCTCCATATCTTTTATGCTGCTACTATAAAGATTAAAGTCTCAGATGCGTAAAGCTATCATTAGTGTTACATAGGGGTGTTTATAGACTACCTTGCATTAACATCCATTTGGGCATTCAGATCTCAATACATTAGAATGCATACGAGCTTAGACCAGCCTCAAATACTCCAGCCTGATCCTACCCAAGCCTGTGCATATTCTCTCCAAGCCTGAAGTTTTAGACTCTTACTGGGTGCTGCACTCCCTCTCCCTCATTTGATCCCCACTGCTTTGTTTCACTGTGTGTTCTCAGAGTGGAGCAGGCTGGCAGCACCACTTTTTAACAGCTTTTCTCCCTTCATTATGCCAAAAACTAGAATTCAGATATATTTCGTAAATATATACAGCTTGGAATGCAGCTTGCACATCTGCACACTGCAATTTTACTCCATTCTTCTTTGTAAAAAACTGCTCAAGCTCTGTCAGGTTGCATAGGGATCAGACGTGAACAGCCTTTTACAAGTCCAGGCACAAATTCTCTATTGGATTGAGGTCTTGGCTTTGACTTGGCCACTCCAAAACATTCACCTTATTGCCTTTAGACCTTTTCAGTGTAACTTCTGCTGTTTGCTTAGAGTCATTGTTTCGCTGAAAAGTAAATATTTTCCCAAGCCATAGTTCTCTTACAGAGTGAAAAAGATTGACTTCCAGGATTTTCCTAAATTTTGTCGCATTTATTTTACATCTACCTCTTTAAGCTCTCCAAGGCCATCTGCCAAGAAGCATCCCCACAGCATGATGCTGCCACCACCGTGCTTCACAGTGGGGATGGTGTGTTTGTGCTGAAGTGCACTGTTTGGCGTCTTGTCTGACAGCATAAAGCTCCAATTTGGTCTCATTAGACCAAACAACTTTCTTCCACTTGACCATGGAGTCTTCCACGTGCCTTCTGGTGGACTGCAGTCCAGATTTAATCTGAGTTTTCTTCAACAGTGGCTTTCTCTTTGTCACTCTCCCATATAGCTTTGGCAAGTGAAGAATCCAGCCAATAGTTGTCATATGCAGAGTCTCTCCCATCTCAACTGCTGAAACTTTGAACACCCTCAGAGCAGTTATAGGTGTCTTGGTGGCTTCTCTCACTAGTGTCTTTCTTGCTCAGTCACTCAGTTTGTGAGGACGGCCTAATCTAGGCAGATTTACACATGTGCCATATTCCTTCCATGTCTTGATGATGGATTTTACTATACTCAAGGGGATGTTCAGGCCTTGGAAACTTTTTCTACACCTATCCTGACTCATACTTTTCAGTAGCCTTTTCTCAGAGTTGCTTGGTGACTGGACCTTCCAGACAAAGGTGTCTTTATACTACAAACACCTGAGACACATTCATAGCACTCAGGTGATCCCCCAGTTGCACTAATTATGAGTCTACTAGTCCCAACTGGCAGCACCTCTGTTGAATTGAAGGTTTTTGGGGATTTTTTCTTCAAAAAGTTGAATTTTATCAACCATGGCTGATTTATAAAATCACTAAAAGGGTAAAACGTCCGAAGGGGTGAATATTTTTACAGGCACTGTAAGTTGGATTAATAATGCATGGTGTAAACGCATGTACAAAATTGCAGTCGACTTTGTACCGTATTCCCAAAATGGATGTTGATGCAAAATGTAAGCAGGGTCAAAGAGTGAAAGAAATTAACAGATTTTCTTTCACTTTCCATCTCATTTTAACAGTTGTTTATCTAAGAAAATGCGCAGTATTCCTACTAAGAATTGCAGCCAAAACACAGACACTACATTTATCAGGTCACTGCATCTCGCACAACAATCCCATGAACCACTGAAACAGTCACAGAGGAAGTGTGGTGGATTTCTCTTTACCTTCATGGTGCCGATAGGCGTAGTAGGCATAGTGATTCCCTCGCCCTAGGCAAACAGGCAGGCAGGTGCAGAGGTAGAAGGACACATGCACAAGGCCCCAGACAGACACACGTAAAAACAAACACACCATGCCATAAGAAGGGAGGGAAGAAAACAGACACATAGCAGAGGGTGAGAATGCAGCAAGGAGGAAAAATGCAGCAATTCATTGTTAACCTATCATTGCATGAAGGCATACACTCAAACACACACAGGCACACACAGTTGAGTCTATCATTGCATTCCTAATTGATATATCTACTTCCTTTCACAACTTGCGGGCAGATTGCAATTCTTGAAAAGTGGTAAATATATGTTTGTGATAACTGCTCTGTTTGTATTTTAAATAATGTAAGAAGATGAGCTGAACAGATTTAATGTAGAGGTAATTATGCATGTTATTCATGAAATTTTGTTTGCAGTATTGCTCAACCTAAACCTGACTAACACACAAAAGAAAAAATTATCTTTAAAAAAATCACTGAAACTCTGTGTCAATCAAGCCTGGTTTTGGAAGATAAAGGTACAGGAAGAAACACACTCTCACACAGACCCAGCAGACATTTTTAAGCAGAGCCACCAAATAAAGCCTCAAATCTTGGCAGTTTTCCTCAGACAACAACCCATCAATCTGACAGTGGATGAAGTAGAAGTGTTAGTACATTCCCGCACCCAACACTGGTCTCCCAATCTCATTTCAGCACTACACTTCAAACAGTGTGGCTTTGAAATGAGTCTGGGATCTTTCAGGAGAGATTTTCTGATGAGATACACAACAGACAAAGAGGAGGCTAAAGAGAGAGAAGGGATCAGTAGCAAGAAACGAGCTGTTAGGGCTTCATGATGCACACTCAGCAAGACAAAGGTCATGTTTGTTTGTGAAAATGCTCCTGTTGGTTATACAATGATCATGGCTTCATACTGGGATGCTTCTCTTTGCATTCCAAGTGTCCAGTCTTGGCAACTTACCTGTTATACTCCAAACCCCCTTAATCTGCCAAATCTATTCATAATTCATGACTAAAAAACACAGTGATTCTATTCTCTCTTGATAATGCCTTTTAAAAAACTTATATGCAAATCTTCCATCTCCAATCACAGGATATACAAGCATCAGTTAAGATTTAGTTATGTGAGGAAGGATTGGCAGCATACATCTTTTGATACCATGGAAACTTTTCGAAAAGTTTGCACATTACACGATTTTACCACCAAAAGTTTCAAGACCACTTTATACAGGTTGACAAAGAACTATCTAGCTACCACAGTGATCAGAGCGTGCACTTCTACTCTTGCTTCAATCAATCCTTTTACAAAATAAATTGAGGATGTTTATCACTGAAGTGATTTATGGGTGCATTGCATTGTTTTCAAGCTTCACTGAGTTACATCAGGACAGAGAATCAAAAGAAAACTTGTCTCTTCTTCCTCTCTCTCTTTTTTCCTCTGCGTAATATGGCATAGCGCTCTTTTCCTAATCTTGCAACGCAGATGGATTCGCCCGTTTCTGTGTTTCTCGCTGATAAATCCATCTTGCAAAGCTCTCGTTTGAACCGTTTGGGCCTGGTTAGAAAGTGACGGACCAATCAATGTCGAGGGGGAGTGCCTTCAGGCACGGTAGAGTCATGACGTAAGCAAGCAGCGACAAGAGGCCGGTGCAATTACGGCGGAAAGATTAGTGTGGATGCTGCTAAAGCATCAGTTTTATCAGAATTTGATGACATTTCTTTGTTACAAGAAGAAAAACAAACAGCACTGAGTTGTTTTCTTTTCAAAAACAACAAAAGTTGTGTACCGACATGTCTATAGTTGCCATGGTTCGCAGCGTTATCAAGTTCTTTAAGGAGTTTATTCCTTTGGTAGGGTCCCAGCTCAGTAGCGGCAATGACATCATGTGCTTTGTTACTCTGATTGGCCCATAAAGATGTAACAGACAGAATGTTCATCCAATCACCCTCAGAATTTTTTTTCGAAGGCTCTGCCTTTTCCCAAACAGTCTATGAGTGGTTTTCCAGATGGATAAGTGAAACAAATCAATCTGGTGTGCCAGGCTTGGTTGATTTTTGTCTAACCTATCCACTGAACCAAGGAAAGGTGGGGCTTGACTAAGGGTCCACTGTACTCAGTAAAGCTGTGGCTTTAAGTGTTACTAGAAGCACTTGAGTCTCATGGTGTGCCAATAAATATTTATCAATGGGAAGAGCTCAAAAGGTAAATAGTGCATTCTTTTCTTAGCTGAAGACAGCAAAAACATTGATTTCAGAAGCTACAAACAACTGATAATGAACTGCTATCCGTAGGTCCAATAGTCCCCTTTGGTATAGATAAAAGCCACAGCGACCTCCTGCAGTGGCTTTTATGTACTGAGGAAATCCTGCTCTGGTAGGAGCAAAAACCACATAACAGCTGGGATCCATAAAGCAGCCACATGTCATTAACTTATCTCAGCAGGGCCAGAAACCCCTAAAGGTTTAACTGCGGCGAGACTGCCACCTGCTGGTCACTATTTGTCACTACAGGGCGTTCGTCTGACCATCTACAGTTGTACCGCAGCTATTACAACAACAACGGCTAGACACTGGAGTTGTGAAATGACCTTTAAAGACAAACACTATGGTGGTATGAGTGCTTGTGTACCTGGGCTCAGCTCCACCAGGTAAGGCAGTTTCTCAGGAGGCAGTGAGCTGCTGCTGCCGTCCTTTCGTAGGCCCTTTTCATCCATTTTCCTTCCCTTCCTCCCCTGGTAGTCAGGTGGTCTCTTCTTTAGCTGAAACACTAGAGCTCCTGAAACACAAAACAGCAAGAAGAAATGTTTTAGCATAGTTAAATCCACAGATAAGATCCTATAATCACTGCTTGGTAATTTATAAAGGACTTTGATTTTTTTATGTTATATTGCATCAATTTTTTTTATCTTTTTCTTTTGAAAATTACCTGTCAGCACAAGTACTGCTGTTTATATAGGCTCTTACTATTGATATATTTCCTCTGTTAGTTGTTCTGTACCAAAACATTGAGTCAAATAAATTCTTAGAAAGTCTAGCTATACTATGGTTTTCCAATTATTTCATTGATGCCACATTTAAAAGGACACATTCATTGCTATTCAAATAGCTAGACTGCTAGTATTTAAAAGTGCCAGAACTTTAGACAACTGCACCAATATAATAAAACAAAGAGTATAAAAGAGGAATGAGACTTGCAAAAGTTACATGCAAATTCCTGAGTCTCACAAATATGTTGGCACTGTTGGTTTTACTAAACAACTATTAGTCCAACACTGGGCGCAGAAACAAGCATCAAAATCATTTGAATTTCCTGAGTTTCATGTCAAAGAAAACAAAGTAAAATCTGTTCATTTTGTAATCATGCTCTCTTTCTATCTCCTCTTTGACCTCGCAATAAACAAAGGACACAGCAAGAGCATGATGTGAAGGGATGCTTTCAAAGTTGTAATGACTATTACACAGCAGGAGGGGGCGTCAGCAACAAAGAAAAGAGGTAAGAGTGTAACTACAGCATTTTAGTCTGTTTTTTAAAGTATTGTGTGTGCTTCTGTGGTCATGTTTCACCTCTGTCGGCAGGCCAGTCTCTGAAGATCTGCAGCGGACACTCAGAATCATCCAGAATCACCTCCTTTCCTGATTTATCATCTTGCTGCAGAGAAAAAACAAACAAACAACATTCACTGACAGCTGAACATACCAAAGCACAGTAATGACAGTCTGCAGAGGTGCCCTCTTATTTTCATGTGAGTGACAGATGTAATTTGAGGTCTAAAAGTCGTCTAATGACAGTGGCAGTTCAAGATGACAGATCCTTGCTTATGTCTTTTCAAGCAGGAACTTCATCACCATTCCAACCTTAGACTGAAAACTAAAGGGGAACAAGCTTTTGTCATTCTCTTCAGCCAAAGTGCTCTAAAACTTCCTGGAAGACGGCTGCGCTGACCTTGAACCTGATAAAGCACAGTGGACCAACCCCTGCAGATGACATGGCACCTCAAGCCAAAACTGACTGTGGAATCTTTACACTGGACCTCAAGCAACTTAGATTCTGTGCCTCTCTGATCTTCCTCCAGACTCTGGGACCTTGATTTACAAAGGAAATGCAACTTTCATCTGAAAAGAGGGCTTTCAACCACTGAGCAGTCCAGTCCTTTTTGTTCTTAGCCCAGGTAAAACACCTCTGATGTCTCTAGTTAAAGAGCAGCATGACACAAGGGGTGTGACAGTTGTAGTCCATGTCCTGGAGCCGTCTGTGCGTGGTGGCTCTGGAAGCACTGACTGCAGCAGCAGTCCAGTCCTTGTGAAGCTCCCCCAATTCTTGAATAGTTTTTGTCTCACAATCCTCTCCATGCTGCAGTTATCCCTGTTGCTTGTGTACCTTTTTTTTTTTTTTACCATATTTTTCCTTCCATTCAACTTTCCATGAATGTGCTCGGATACAACCCTGTGAACAGCTAGCTTCTTTAGCAATGTGTCCTACCCTCTCAGGAAACCTTTGCAGGTGTTTGGAGCTTATTAGTTGATTAGAGTAGCACCATGAGTCTCAAATATTGAACTTTTTCAAAATATTCAAATTTTCTGAGAGACTGAATTTTGGGTTTTCATTAGCTGTAAGCTAAAATCAATAGAATTCCAGCAAATAATCACTTGAAATTTATCAGTCTGTGTGAAATGAATCCATAAAATGTATGAGTTTCACTTCTTGAGCTGAACTATAGAAATGAATCAACTTTTTGATGATATTATAATTCATTAAGATGCACAAGTATATATGGTTTATTGCTAAAAAAAAATTCTCCTCTTCACAGCTGTATTTATTACATTTTCTGGCCAAAATGGAATTTTCTTTTTTCTTGATATTGAATTTGAACACATTTTGCATTTCAGTTGCACTTCCCTAATATTCATTTTGCAGAGTCCACCATGAACACATCATTATATAGCATTTTAACTTTGATTACTGATGGGGCTTGCTGAATGATTGCAATTCCAAGCAAAGGTTGAATATCTTTTTTTTTTCCAACAGCTTAAGGTTCTGCATTATGGTTCAATTTGATAAACAATGCTGATGGATTTTGAGCTTTTATCATATCATATTGTACTATATTATTCCATCTTCACTTTTAACTCAGACATGCTCCTTTTCTATTATTCCATAAATATTCACAGTCCTACTTATCTGTGTTTGTCTTATATTATCTGTATATCTTGTTCTCCTATACTGCACTTATAAAATCCCATTCTTATTGGACCATTTTTGTATTATCCCTTTTCATGTCATACCATTGCTGTGCACATACCTGTCTGCTAATGTACCATGTCATTGTACACTGACATGTGTCACTTTAATTGCTATTGATTGCATACAATGTTAATTGTATACACTTCCTGCACTTTTAAATTTTTATGTAATTTAATCTAGCACATTTATGTTGTTTATTCTAATTCAATTCTATTGCATTTTTACCACCTCCTCTCTCTTTGTTGTGTTGGGGCAATGCCAGAACGTCCCCCTCTGGAGATCAATAAAGTCTTGTCTTATCTCATCTTAGAACCAATAAGGCTCAACTGCTGTATTGATAAGCTTAAGTGTTACTGATTTTCAGAATTTGAAAATACAGAGTCTGGTCCTTACAGAGTCTGGTTACCATCTCCATGGGACCTCGGAGGTTCACCAGTAAGTGAATTATGTTTTTTGGATAGTTAAAGGGACGAGACTACAATACCGCAGCACAACAGCACAATGTCTACTTGACTGACTGTTACTCAAATGTGTGATAGTCCGCAACCATCATGAGAATGGCTTTGGAATCACTTTTGTACAGCAGAAAGAGGTGAAAAAGTCTAGTGTACATTTATACACAGTCAACAAGTCAGACATTTTATGGACCCTCAACATAAGGAAATGCCGCACAAGTGGAGTGGATTTTTTCAGATGAATTTAATATTCACTATTTGCTAGGGAAATGATGACTTCAACCAGTCTTCTGATACCTGCATTAAATTTTAATTTTTGAACTTCTTGTTGAGCATGAGATGTCTAAGCTGTTGGAAAGCATTAGTGTTTAAGCTGTTGTGTTTGGTCCTTAATCAGGCTGTGAAAGAAAAAGAACAACTCTGTTCTCCTAAAGGTTTATTTTATGTTTCATAATGAGAATCTGGTGTTCTCATGCTTCATAAATAATGCAGTTCTGTTGTGCTTTTATAAAAGAATGTAACAAATGCCCCACATATTTTCATCCTGTTGAGTCTCATCTCGGTTAACATCCCCTCCCCCTGCGCATAAACATGCTAGCTCATATGCTAGCAGCTGGTATGCTGCTGCTTATTTCTCATGCTCACTAACCTAATGGACTTTCCCTGTGCTAAAGTCTCATCAGCAAATTGCTCCCGACTATCAACAGTGGTGTGTGTGTGCATGAGGAGAGTGTGTGTCTCTGTGTGTAAAGTCTCCAGAGGGTGCTCTGCTGTAGGCAGGAGAGCAGGAGTTATTTCATATGATTGGCCATCGACACAGAGTCCATCAGAGAGGATAGATCTAGAAGAGGCTGTGGAGAGGGCAGCCAAGTTCACCGTAACAGTTGCACACATGCACCGATATATACACACTTTCACTGACACACAGACATCATAAACACAGAAGGAGACATGGAGCATCTGCTGCTACCGCACTCTGTCTGAAAGCAATTGAATAGCATTCCTCCCCAAAGGTTTTAGTGCCAAGTAGCATTCTGTTGCAATCTGCCAGTCCAGAGAGGAGTGTCTGATTTTTTTTCAATAAATGTGTGTCTATGTATGTGCATTATTAGTCATGTGACCGTGACCTTGGCTGTCCTCCTTACAACCTCTGAAGAATGATGGCGGTCTTTATTAATGAGATAAGAAGATGGAGGTTTGGTGTAGAGCAGAACAAAAGGATATAGCAGGCAGAGGCTAGAATACTCTCAAAATAAACCCCCTTGAAGTTGAAATATGACGAGTATGGCGGGATTAATTGATTTGAGAATGATCAGCATGACTCAAGTTACATTCTACGGCAGCTGGAGGGGCGCATGACTCTGAAAACATTAAAAGTTAACACCAAGCATCACTAAAACTTGTTTAACTAGACTGATTCAGGAGGATGGATGTGACTAATGGTGGAACAGGAGGGTCAGGAGGTTTGTTTACAGTGTTAAGCCTGGGATTACATGATAAGGTCTAAAAGAAAAAAATAAGTCTTATTTACCCTTGCAATGCAGTACTCTCTAGGGTTCTCCTTCTCCAGCCCGTACTTCTCCAGCGCTTCGACCACAGCAAAGTCAGCCGTGTCTCTGGTGGAAAGCAGGATGGTTTTATACGGGATGTTGGGCTTGAGACTGTCGGCATATATCCGTAAAGTTCCTCCTGAAGGAAAGAAAAGAGACACTTCGTTAGCCACTGAGCTAGGAGACAGGAAAAGCCAGCAGGTCATATTTTGTTCCAACACTCAGAAAGTGGGGAAAATAAACCTTTATCTTTTGGATGGGATCAAATGATCTTTCAAAAAGCAGTGTAATGCAGCTACTTATATTTTTAATACAAATATGATTTTAAAAAGTTACAATTTACAACACATGCTGATCAAAATATTAACATTTCTAAAAAGCAGCAGAGCTTCTGGGCTGAACTTCAACTAAAGGAAATTCATTTGTCCTCGACAAGGAATTTAACTGTGAAGAAGTGAGGAGCATAAAAAACACACTAGGCACATGAATACACAAGGGCACATACAAAAATAGGAGCAGATAAAAACATGTAGGCGCAAAAGAAAAACACACAAAGTAAGAAAAAAGGAACCCCTTACATATAGATTTTGCATTCACAAAAGGGAAACAAGTATGTTTTGCAACAATCTTAATAATTTTGGATCATTAAATGTTAATTTTTAAAATCAAGTAGCTCCTCTTAATTACTTTAAAGCCAAGACCACTAGGAATGAACAATAATATCATTATGATATCAGAATTGGCAGATATTTGCATATAAAGTTATTTGGTATCAGCAGTTGCAGTTTCCACCAATTTACAAATGAAATATCAGCTGTAAATATGGGCAATATGTACCGATACGTTAGTGGAGTTTTAGGCAACAGACCTTTACAGCTGAATTCAGTTTCTCTGTTCATCAGCATTTGATTAAAATTAATTTTTAAATGTGGACAAAAGTGTAATATTGTGCATACTCTAAGGTCACCTTAAAAAATACTCAATAGAACCTGAGTATTGTTTGACAACAACCTCCAAAACCTAAAAGTTTCAGTAAAACTGCATAAAATTTCAATATATAGCAAAAATCTTTATTTAAATGTAAAGAACTGCAGTTTTCCTAAAGTCTGTCAACATGTTTTTTTAACCCTAAATCAAATCAAAATCATCAACATCCTCCTCTTTAAACATGTACTTCATTCACTGGGCCTCAGATAGCAGGTCTGCAGTCACACCATTGGAGTTGTTGTCTGGAACAGGGATTCTCAACTTTTTTAGCCCATGACCCCCCAAATAACAGCGCAAAAGACTTGGAACCCCCACCATTTCTGGAAGTGGTTAAGGCATATGATGTTGCTCAAAGCATCACATACAAATTTACATTTATGGAGTTTTTGGACTCATTACTTACACTTAAGTGAAAATCCCTCTAAAAAACTTTATTTTCACTTAAACCCCTTTTAGGAATGTTTTTACAATAATGGATGATACAGACCACTTTAAATCGGATAATTTCTTTTTGTTTTATGTTTGGAAAGCAGGCAAACACCCAAATAATAATTATCATTACAATGAAAAAACAAAATCACGCATTAATCTAACTTGGAAACAACAAATCTTGGTACTTTCTGTTTGAAATATGACTCAAAGTACCAGTTTATTATCAAAGTCGCCTGCTTCCTTTGACTGAATTCTGAACTTGTAACTGCTGCTCTGAAAGAGCTGAAACACATAAAGTCTTGATTCTAAACTATATAGCGACATTTTTATCAGGAAGTAATACCCAAAGTGCGGCACACTGTAGTGGCAGCCTTTGTTAACTGGAACATACAAAAAACTTTTCCCCATGTGAATGTCTTCATACTTTTATCCTCAAACACATCCGTGTTGACTTGTTATATAGCGAAGGTAAAATGGAGCGTGAGATCAAACAACAGAGTCTGCTGTACAGCCTATGTTGTGCCAGATTGTTGTGAAGATGGTGCCTAGCTGAAAGACAAAGCATTTCATTTACAGGTGGATCTACATTCAAGCCTTCATCGATGGTTATGAGATTTGGGTAGTGACTGGAAGAATGAGAGTGATATACAAGCCATGAAATGAGTTTCCTCTGAAGAGTGGCCAGGCTTAGAGAAAGGGTGAGGAGCTCAGATGTGTTAAGGCCGTCCACACACTAGACAAATTTCAAATCTTAAATGATTTAAAAAATGTGGGAGACCACAGACATAAGGACAATTTTTAACCATTTTTTAAAAATCTCTAATCCTCTAAACACACATACTAGACAACTCAGCCAGACCGTCAAACCACTGGAGACCACACACCAGCTGACCTGCTAAAGGCCTCGCATGATCACGTGACTCCAGAAAAAACACTGATGTCTGTCCCTCTTACTGTCCCTCCACTACCCTGGCATTCATTACAGGTGAAGCAGAAACCATGAAACAAGGAAAAGAATCAGGATGAAATCATGTTTGATATTCCTGATTCAGGGTCTAGCAGGCTACATCGCAATTTAGAGCAGTAAAATAATTGTGTTGACACCACACGAGGATTATTCAGACAAATTGTCGTTTGTAACGAGGCTCCTCTCAGGATACACCCTCATGATGGCTGAGGAAGATAATCTTGCCTCAAATCGGGCTTAAAATCCTGTAGTGTGTGGCCAGCCTAAGGGAGCTCAGATGGAGTTGGTCGTCTACTCTTGGAGGTCCTTCAGGCAAGCCCAACTGGAGGGAGACCCTCTGGTAAACCCAGACTTTACTGGAGGGATTAAATATCAGTTCTTGCCTGGGAACGCCACCAGAGAGGAACGTCTGAGTCAATTTGCTGAGCCTGCTGCCACTGTGACCTGGCCTCACATAAACAGAAAGACGGATGGATGGGCACACATCTGTGTTGTAGCTTAAGGCTAACATGTTACTCCAAAGGACATTTGCAGCCCGGATAATGAACAAAACAGACAATATTTTCTTTAAAATGGGCAGAATGAGTTTAAGCTCAACACTGGCTCAAATCTTTATGTGTAATAGAAGTGCTGTAAGTGAGCTTCTCAGGTTGAAAAGACTAAAATTTTGTATATAAGTGCAGAAAAATCTCTTTCCTGTGTATGCATCCCAACACTTTCTGTCCAGGCTTGAATGTACAACATGTACATAGAATGGCAGTTTGAGTCATTCCTTGGAATCTTAAAGTCTAAATAAATGTTCCTCATATAAAGTGGTACCTCAAACCATAAGGGAGTAACTGTAGTGGTCAGAAAATGTATATAATTTACCATGCTGTCACCTAGAGGAACACGTGGCCATGCCACCGCCATGTGTCACTACAAATTATCACCTTCATAAATCCCACAAGGGAGTCTTTAGAGATGCAAAACAGGCTTTTCAGTAGCATTACATAAAGTGCATTTGGCTAAAATAGCCCTCTCTCCTTGGAGAACGTCACTGTCTAACCACCAGCCGTCCTGTCCCAGCGGGTGTTTGTACCCGTGTGCGCGGACAGTGGTTAAAGCTGTTTTTAGAGTCGGTTCACTAGTCCATCTGTCTGTCTGGCACAACGATTAGGTAATGCTTGAGTCACACTGAACCAGCCCGTGTGTTTGTTCCAGTCACTCAACATGACTTTTTGTCAGTGTAAACATGTCGGCGTGAGACTTTCCAACAACATATGGCTTCCCGTCCCCCAGCTGATGAGAGAAAATACATGTAACTACCTGATTAAACATTAAAAAACCCTCAGTATGTTGGTTCTAAATTTACTCGGACCTTTGCATGAGCGAATCTGGCAGTGATTTCAGCCACACAACACCTCGACCAGCTGTTTCCTCCACCCCCACCTTGCAGATTTCTCCGGCTCTGTCACACTGGATAAGAGCGGCAGTGAACTGTGATTTTCAGGTCGCTCTGCAGATTTTCTCAGAGGTTCACTTCAGGTTTTCGTAAAGCCTCGCACTTGTTCTGAGGCCGGTCCAGCTCTGTGTGTGGCTGTGAGATTTGGGTCACTGTCGCTAGGAAAGGTGAAACTCTGCATGATGTCCTGTTCACTCTGTGGCTCTTTTTTATCTTTTCCTCCATCCTTTTTCCAGTCATTTTACTTCCTTCTGCTGCTGTGAGGTGTCTCAATGAATACCATCAGTGCTGTGCTACATTGTAGGGAAGATGTTAGCCATGTGATGAGTGCTACTTGCTTTTGCCACATCCCGCTGTCAGACATTAATAAGTATTATCAGATTAAATTACCATCGACTACCTCACTTCTTCAGCCTGAGGTTGTTTTTGAGTTTACCGAGTACAAATCTGTTTGGAGAGTTTCATCTATTTATAATGTTATTTTCACTCCATAAATAAGCCAAAGAAGCCACATTGTTGAATATTTCTGTAATTCTACTTAACACAGTAACATTTCTCATTTTCTGCTGCTATTTCTGTTAACTTGATCTTATATAAATGAAACATATCGACAGAAAATAAATGTTGATTAGTTTTGGTCCAAACATATGCAGGTCACTCAGTATGTTTACATGCAGTTAGAAAAAGTGGATTTGCTGCATTACTCTTAAGTTCCAGATATTTGGTCTGTGCAGCAATGTGCATGTCAATCACACTCTGGAGAAAATTGCTCCCTCTCTTGTCAGTCTTTGCAATTCCACAGCTTATGCCCATCTCTGGCCCATGCTAGAAACATCATACCCCTCTGCTCCACTCGAGCTATGCACCAAGTCTATTTTCAATGGAGGCCACTGCCACACGATCCACATAGAACAGAGCAACCCAAATAAGAACAACAATGCACAAAGCGTCAACTTTGAAATAACACAATGCAAAGACTCCTGGTAGAAAATCTCCTCCCTAAATCAACATTATGTCACAGTGGTGGCACATAACACAAGTCATCAGTCGGTCAGAGTGTCACAGATGTAATATGCCATGGACAATTTTAAGTTACTTTATGCTTTGGAAAAACAGCCAGATTTGAAATGACACCAAACATCTAGTAAAAACTTAAACCCTTTAACCTCAAAACTCACCCACTGCAGAAGCAAGTAATCATTGAATCACAAAATAATAGGAGGTAAACTAATTTTTGTTTACCTTTTGGGTTTTTTTTGGCATAGAGTTGTTCACCATAAAGTGAAAAAATAATCACCCATCCTTCAGTTTCTAAGTGTTTATGCATGCGCTGTTTGCCGAAGCATGACATGACGACTGAACAGCCTGCCAGTGGTTGTCACAGCCCATGTGACATCCATTTGGGAACTCAGTTTGATGGCTAATGCTAAGCTAGCAGAAGAAACTATCAAAAACTAATTAAAAGATTGATAAATAAATACATTCAATATTGGAGGTACTGGTGTGGATTTAATCTTTAAAGATTCCAGAGGGTCATCCAAGTTCAAGTCTTGTTAGAACAGCTGCTATAAGGAAGGAATGGATAACATCTATAGAACAGCAAAACAGAGAGCTCCATGAGGAAACAAGGAAGTGGCTATGACTTATGACAAAAAAAAAAAAAATTTAATAAAACTTATTCAAGTTTTTTAAGGAATGACGTAAGTCAGTTGGTAAGGAAGTCAGCCAGTAAGTAGGTAAATCAGTCAGGAAGTAAATCAGCCAGTAAGTCAGTAAGTAAATCAGTCAGCAAGAAAGTCAGTTAGTAGCCCAGTCAGTAAGTCAGTAATCATTTAGTCAGCAAGTCAGTAAGTCAGTCAGTAAGTAAGTAAATCTGTAGGTAAGCCAGTAAGTAAATCAGTGAGTAAATCAGTCAGTAAGTAAGCTTGTAAATAGGTAAGTCTGTCAGTCAGTCAGTAGGTAAGTCACTCAGTAAGTAAGTAAATCGGTCAGTAAGTCAGTCAGTGAGTAAGTCAGTAAGTAAATCTGTGAGTAGATCAGTCAATACGTAAGCCAGTAAGTAGGTAACTCCGTCAGTCAGTCAGTAGGTAAGTAAGTCAGTCAGTAACTCGGTCAGTTAGTCAGCGATCAGTAAAAAAGTCAGCAAGTCAGTCAGTCAGTAAATCTGCAAGTAAGCCAGTAAGTAAATCAGTGAGTAAATCAGTCACTAAGTAAGCCAATAAGAAGGCAAGTCTGTCATTCAGTCAGTAAGAAAGTCAGTCAGTCAATAAGTAACTGAGTCAGTAAGTCAGTCAGTGATTCAGTCAGTAAGTAAGTCAGTGATACAGTCAGTAAGTAAGTCAATGAGTCAGTCAGTAAGTCAGTCAATGAGTCAGTCAGTAAGTCAGTCAATGAGTCAGTCAGTCAGTCAGTCAGTCAGTAAGTCAGTGAGTCATTAAGTCAGTCAGTGAGTCATTAAGTCAGTAAGTCAGTCAGTAAGTTAATCAGTAAGTTAATCAGTCAATAAATAAGTCAGTCAGTAAATCAGTCAGTAAGTCAGTCAGTTAGTAAGTAAATCAGTCAGTAAGTCAGCCAGTAAAACAAAGTTCTGACCAGAGAAGTTCAAAGACTCTTACAAAAAAAAAAATAAGTATGGTCTTAACTGTTTCCTAGCCAGAACATTCCTGTCCAGCTGTTTCATCGGGCAGCTGTAAAAAAAGCTGTTGCCTTTAAACTTCCTCTGCTTCATAACAATGGATTCTGTGGAACTGCTTGTAATGTTTCTGTACTTCATCAACCCTTCAGACATTTTAATGAGATTAGCAGGCTCTGCTCTGGGTGTGCTACAGTGAACAATTTCTACTGGTCATTAGAATTTCACTTCATTTACCCGAGTCTGGCCTCCCATCGCTGCTCATGAACTCCTGCATGCGTTTCTCCAGTTTCTGCTGCCGCCTCCTCTTCATCACCACCTCTGGGTTGGAGATGGTTCTTGTGAAGCTGGTCTCAGGCATGTCTTTGTACACCTCTGCTGCAAGACGACTGTTCTCACTAAAAAACAACATTAGAGAATGATGGATGAGCAGGGGGAGATGGAATAAGTGAAAAATAATAATAAAAAGAAGAAGACAGATGAGAAAACTGAAAGGTCAAAGCTCAAATCACTATTCTTTCCTCTTTTGGAGCTTTCTGTGCTCTTCTTGGCAATAAAAAACAAAGATCCTCTCCAAGGACTGAGAGGACATTAGGGGCAGGACAGTAAGATGGATGATAGAGAGTCTGTGTTTGTGTTACCCGTCCTCCCGGTTGAGTGCCTGCTCGTCTCCATCAGGGATCCGGGCGAACTCCTTCTCCCTCTTCTTTTCCTTCTTCTTCTCCTTCTTGGACAGAGTTCTCTTGAAGTTTTGGATCACGCCATCTTTCTCCTTCTCTGGGCCGTTACTCTGACTCTTCTGATAGAAAAGAGAAACGTAAATTAGACCCTTTTAGAAGCTGTAAGAAGATTGTAATGTAGATGTACAGTAACAAACAAACCACGTAGAGTCTGTCTTCTGCAATAGATTTCTCATGGTATCACTCCATTAAAAATGGTATCTTCAGAAACTTGGTGTTGTTTTCTTCCACAGCAGAAGGATGAATGACTGCATGAGTCATCCCACAAGTAAACCAAATGGTTAATAGTCAAACACGTTAACAAACAAAAACAGATGGAGCAGCTGACCTTGGGAAGGATGTCGTTCTCGTTCTTCAGCACAAAGCGTCCTTCTCTGTCGTCTTTGTTCCAGTTCAGCTGAACAACAAGAGGCTTCTCGTCCAGGTCCAGCTGACGCTCTTCTAATGACACAGACACGAAGAGAAACACAAGTTAAGCTCAGAGTCGACTAAGTAGAGATATTAGCATTCATCTCATTTTAACATATGTTGCAGAGTAATTAAACCCCCATACTACATTTACAGCTGAAAACCTACAGTATGTATATGGATGTTAAGAACTGTTGGTTATCAATTCAGGTCCAAATCAGTTACCAAGTATTTAAATACTAGATTTTATGTTAGACATATATAAAGCTACTGCTCCAACAGGATGAAACCCAGCTACTGCAACAGAACCTCTCCTAGTTTGATCTGGAGGCAGATGATCGACGTATATAGTGCCAGCTTTTGCCACCAAAACACTGGAATATTGGTGGACATCATCAACCATCCAGAGTAGGTCTATATATCCTATTACTACTGTGATATATGCATCTCCAATAGTCACAGCGAAAGGTCATGTGATAGTCGGGTGAGCTGGTTCACATCACGCTGCAGCTTTAGCCAAAATCACAGGTTTTCTTATTTCCATGATGAACTTGCACTAAAGTCTGTCTGAAACAACCTAAGAACTCAGAGTTGTGAGCTCTGTACAGCTGAGCCTGTGTGTCTCCTCCTCATATCAGGCTTAAAGTGTCGCTGCTGCCATCACTACACCGGTGTGACGCTTAAGGTAGACACCCAAGTTAAACAAGGCCGAACCTTGATGAGCACATTCCCACTATAAATGGCAGCTTGTCCAAGTGTTCATTAATTAACGGTCCATTTACAGCACTGATGTGTTGATTGTTTATTTCACAGCTTCAGCTGTAGCGTGTCAGTCACAGCAGCTCAGACCTGCAAGCACTTGTTTAACCATCAGGTTCATTCTTAGGCCTTTTCATGGCAACAACACGTTACTTTAAATGTTAGAAATGGTTGGTGGTTATCGTTTGGTTAAAATCAGAAAGAAAGGCAGAAACATTCCTGAAAACCTACTTATTTTCTCTACACAGAAAGAGAAAACCAGTGAAGATAAGCAGAACCGATGCCTGCATTGTGCATCAGTTTAATCTCATTCATTCCTCTTAATCCCTTCATTATGCAATAAATCATTACAAGTGAAATGAGAGCAGAAAGTAGCTTTTGTTCAGCAGTGTTGAGGAGCAAATAGTTTGTGACATAAAGGGAACACAGTGGCCAGTTTATTTGTGAAATTCACACTCTGTTCACCTGCTCAGTCTCTACTTATCCTCTGTCCCCAAAAATGACAGAAATACCCAATAAGAAAAAAAGTATTTTGATCTGAATTTAATAACA
This sequence comes from Cheilinus undulatus, assembly GCF_018320785.1. Lineage (NCBI taxonomy): Eukaryota > Metazoa > Chordata > Actinopteri > Labriformes > Labridae > Cheilinus > Cheilinus undulatus. Next base: position 40,974,489 of record NC_054878.1, on the reverse strand, counting down.
AAAAGCACTTCATTTATCTGGTTATATTTTAATTATTTTTATAGTTTTTAGTTTTAATTTTTTTCTAATTCACGTTTATTGCAGACAGAAAACTTTCATATTTTTCCAATATCGTTCAGACATAATTTAGAGATATGTTCCATCCTCTCCTGCCCTCCTATGCCCTAACCATTGGCTGTCTCAGCACTCACTGCCTGTGCTAACAAAGTTGTCACAATACCAGAATTTTGAGTACAGTAAAATTTCATTACCATACTGGCTCAAATCAACTTGTTTCAATACCACAGCAATAAAAATATCTCCTGGACAACCAAAGCTGAGTATTTATTTCCCCAATCTCCACAGCACGCTTCTGCAGCACAAACACAACCCTGTAGTCCGCCATGTTTGTTTTGGTCGACCCGCGCAGGCGTTGTAAGAGAGCTACACTGTGTGTGACGTTCGCTGCTGAGTTCAGCAGGTACACACACAGGAGCAGAGCGACGAAATCCCCACGCAGCAAAAAAGGTTAATATATCAGCTACATATTGGCCGATGTTGATTAATCTGTGATACGCTATAATCGGCCCAATTAATTGATCCGCCGAGCAATCAGTTGGTTTCTAGTTAGTACACCTAGTTTTATATTGTTATTAATCTTATTATCTTATTGTGCCTTTCAACATTGGTTAATCCACGTCAGCGTCTTCCTGTAGCAGCATTCAATACCAAGCTCTTTTTCTCTGTGGCTGAGTTCATGTTAAACTCTACGATTTACCTACAAAGCAGGTTTGTGTCCACACAGGATGTCAATTACCCTAAGCAGTAGAAAACCCAAAGAAACAAAAAGAGTTCTTAATACAAAATAGTGGAATTCAAAAATGTAATAAAAAAACAGTGCAATTAATCGTGATTAACTATAGAACTGTTTTGATTAATCGCAGATAAAACCTTTGTTTTTTGAAAGCCCTAGTTTTCGGTATCGTTTAAAGGATGTGGTATCAAAAAAGTACCAAAGTATGGAAAATTTTGACAACCTTACTAAAAGTCCAGACTGATATGACTCTGGACAGTATGATAGTGATGGCACAAAGGAGTGGGTGCCCCCCACCCCAAGCCTGTCCATATTTCCAAGTTGATACTGATGTCCAAAATGCATTTTCTTTTACCTATTTTACTATTTAAGCAGAAACTCAGAGGTTTAGTTACCCTTTGACTTATGCTGACTTGTCTTCATAATCATGTGACTCACCTCCGCTGACGTGGACCTCATACAGGGAGTATTTTGGCGAGGAGAGCATCCTCATGTCTGGTCTGAACTTTTCTGCTAACGTCTCGATGACGTCCTGTGTTGTAGCTGTGCTTGACACTCTGATGCACTTGGTAGCAAAGTTGCCGGCAACCCGGTCCTGGAAGTAGAACCGCATCACGCCATGAAATTCCAAATCCTGTTGGAGAGACAGAGAGGGAGAGAGTTCATGAATCAGTCATACATGCTTTTACTGTTGAGACGTGGTCTAAATTCAATATGTTCATGTTTACATGCCTATTACAATCTTTAAATGTCAGCATGGACGGCTGGTAGGAAGGCTGTTCATTTTCAAGCTAAACAATTCAGAAGTTCATTTTCTTATTTTGAATTAAACCCAAACTAAGTTGGAAAAGCTATTTACAATCCATCTAAATTGAATGCTTCCTTGTGTTTTTATATCCTTAAACAATAGTTCACACTTTTATTGACTTTTGCACAATGAAAAACAAAGATGTCACCATAATAAAATGTTAATGACATGGCAACGAGTCCTGGTTCTAAATTAAACAGTCGTCAAACAGTGGAAATGTTTCACACTTGAGTTGTATGCGTTCTTCCATCTTTCTTTACAGTTTGGTTTACCTCAGATAAAAACAAGCAAAAATGTTTATGAAACTGGAGTGAACCTGCTCGTTTTCTCTACACAGAAAGAGAAAACCAGTGAAGAATCAGACTAAATAAGCAGAACTGATACCTGCTTTGGCATCAGTTTAATCTCAGTCATTACCTTAATCCCTGCATTATGCTATTAATCTTAAAATGAGAGCAGAAAGTAGCTTTTGTTCAGCAGTCTTGATCGTTTCTAAAGGAGAGAAGCATGACTGGATGAAGGCCAACCTGTGAGCAGGTTGTGTGACGACACTAAAAGAAGGTTTTGTGTGCTCTTAAAGTGAAAATCATATATTTCTGACAAGGTTTTAGATTATTTTCAGGATGTTTCAAAAGAAGGACTCTGTGTTCTGTAATGTTTTAAGTGATTTGCGTGACCAACCAACTCACATTTGAAATCAGATTTGGCTAAAAGGGAATCGTGTTTTTCCTTGTAATTTGTACCAAATGACCTGATTCTTTCCAGGAAACCTTCTTATTTCCTGACTGATGAAATGAAGTGTAACCGTTTATTATGTTTGAGTGCTCCTATCTCTATCTCATCTCATCTAGTCTAAGGAACCCACTCTTTCTTTTCACACTGGCACTCAGAGGCAGTGCCAACCCTTTATGTAAAGGCAGCAGCAGCAACTGAAATCAACTCCCAGGGGAATTTACACTGTATGTGTATATAGCTACAAATTTATTACCAACATATTGACATTTCCCCTCTGCACAGTCCACCATAAAACAAGAATCCCTTAAGCATACACACCACCACCACCAGATATAACCATATGTAACAAAGTGCTGACACAGCAGTTGCAGCTCGCAGCCCTGTGTGTGTGTGTATATGAATTTCATTAAGGTTCAGCGGTGGAAATGGCCTCATATTTCATTTTCAGTGCCATTAAAAATGTCTTAGAAAGTCTTAGATCTTTGTGGGAGCTTGTAGAAGGCCAGTGTGTGATCTGCCTCTAGTACCAAAGTTAACAGAGGAAGTTATCCCCCTCCAAGCACAAAAACACAAACTTTTAAGTGGGACAGGAACATTCCAGGACAATAGAGTAAGGTCAGAGTGAGTGCTTCAGTGTTGCACTGATATAAAAGCTACCTAATACACAAGTTAAACACAATAACATAATCATACAAGTTTAGAACTTAGATTTTTGGTATGGAACAAAATAAAAAAAAAAAAAAAAAAAAAAAAAAGAGTAAAATAATTACATTAAAAATTCAAGAACAGGGGCACAGGTGGCCGAGTAGTTAAGGCGCTACCCATGTACAAGGACGGCCCGGGTTCAAATCCGGCCTGAGGCCCTTTACCGCATGTCTCTCCCCCGTGCTCGTCCCCGTTTCCGACTCTATCCACTATCCTCCTCTATCAAATAAAGGCACAAAAATGCCCAAAATAAACCTTAAAAAAAAAAAAAAAACAAGAACATGGGAAAAGATATTAATTTAATTTTGCATCTAACAATTAAGACTGATTTTGACCTTTAAAATTTTAAGTCATATTTTGACCTTTTAAAACTCTTGATTTCAACTTTATAGCTATATCTTTGCCTTTGAAAACATTACTTGACTCTCATGTTTTGACCTTTTGAAGTAATAAGTTTGACTTTTTTTCCCCCAGTATAATTCATTACTGGTGAAAATGAGATTGAAGAGTCTGTATTGATATAACTTTGTCCATTTAATAAGGTTATTATATAAAAAAAGAAAAGGACACAAGCTTCTCCTTCTTAAAGGGGCCATACCATAAGAAAACCTTTTATTCGCTAATTGTTCACATATACTTGGGTGTCTGGAGTATTTACTGTCCCACAAAATGTGAATTTTTTGGGATCCTCATATGTCTGGAAATAATAAAGTCCTTGTAAAGTGACAAAAAAAAAATCTCATTTTAGGTTCGTTGTATGGCAGGCCACTATGTTGTGAACCCCAGGCCAAATTTTAGTCATGAAAAACATCTCTAAGTTTATGAAATTAAGCTTCAAAATCATAAAAATGAGGCAGTAAAATCTGCTCTAAGATGGTGTGGGCGTGTCGGTTGAAAGAGCTGAAGCCACACCTACTCATGAGAAATACCATCCTTTCTCATTTTAGGGAATGCTTCTGATCAGAGTGCTGTCGAGGATTAAATATACAGTTTTCTGGTACAAAGCTCTCTGTTATGATACTTTTAATGACCTATAGGCTACAGTGGCTGATAGATTTTGGTAATTTATCTCACAATGAATAAAAACACAGCATGTAACTGGTTGTTAACTTCCAATGTAGGCAGTGACATCAAATAACAGACTGTATTGATGAAAAGCTCTGTGATTGTAGAGTTTGGGGGGGCAAGATTATTCTCCATCAAGACTAGTGATGTCATGAACTCCTATATTTGCCCTGCTCAACTAAAACCAAGCCAGGAAAGAGTTGAACAACTTCCTAATGGTCTAAATCAACAATTCAGTTGTGTGTACATCTCAGTGTTTCCACATGTTTACAGTAACCTTATTCTTCATAGTGGCATCACAGTTAGAGTCTTCCCAACAATACCTTCCCCTCACGTATATAACTCCAACAAAAGCCATGATGGCACACAGCTGTAAGCAAGTCGTGTAAACACAACATGCAAAAGAGAAGTGTGGGTGGGATGGACTGTATATTCATTTCAAAAAACACATCAAAACAGTCTATTTGGAGAAAAGCTGTTTAGAGTTGGTTGGTACAGGGTCAAAAATCTCCTCTGGTGCTTGATCTATATTATATTTTGGCCAAAGCATGGCAGTGATGTCTTCGGCCTTGTGTATTTATCACTTTCACTCTAGTTTTTGCATCAGTATCTAAAGAAGGAAAAGATATCCCCGTTTCATTTCATTTCCAGCACTGAGCCCTAGTTTTAAGTCATTTTAAACCCTCCTCAGGCTCTGTGCATTTCTTTGTAGTCAGGATGCATATCAACACTTTGTCCACACTTCTGACTCCAAAAGTAGGATGTCGGCAGCAAAAAATGCAAACTCGAAGCTTCAAAACCACAAACCCATTTGTGACATCAGCATGCCAGTGCCTACTTCTTTTCTCCTGTCTATAATCCATTGCCTAAAGCGATTTGAATGTAAAATGCTTACTGTAAGTGTTGGTTGAGGAGGGATTTTCCTAAAATTAAATGAAATAATTTCTATCTGTTCAACCTGGTTCTTGTTTACGATGTAAGAGGAGGATGTTGAGGCTTGTAAAGTCGCGGTGGGAAAGACCCTGAATGTGATTCTTTCCATATAATTTGCATCTTCCCCTTGGGTTTGGCTGCCGAAAGAGCAATTTGGATTTGGATTTTTAAAAAGGCACTTCCAGCGTCTCACCAAGGTAGTCAACTTGCCATTGACTTCCTACAGTGATAAATCAACTGTGCATGTGTCTGTGTTTATGCATGAAAGCCAACTCTTTCTCCCCCATTACCTCCCCCTTTTTTCTCCCCTTTCCCATATCTGATAAAGAAGCAGCCAGGCAGAGTGGAAACGCTGAGCATAGTTTCAATAGTGGAAGGGTGGAGCCGGGAATGTGAGTGTTAAAGAGAGAGAGAGTTGTGATTTCCTGCTGGAATGTGGGTCATTGAGGGTTGCTGTTGTCAAGCTTGCGTAACCGTTGGTAACTGTTACTGTGGAGACACTAGCTCGCTTTTGGTTCAAACAAAGCCAAGTAAAGAGACAGCAGTGGATCATTAACACACTGCCCAGCACAACCACAGTCCCCCTTTTTATACCCTGGGAATGGACAAGTATAACCACATGTAGTTCAAGTCCATCACACCAGTCATGCACCCCCATAAATCCAGAAGTGGTACAGTTCTTCAGGTAATGGTCCGTACCCACGCCCACATGTTCATGGCAAAAGTCCAGTTTTGTGCTCTCAGATTTTCAGACAACTCCTGAAAGGCCTTACTTCAACACCATGGTCAGGACCAATACTCCTCTAAGTCCTGAAATAAGCAGAGTTTAATATGACTGTTTCTAGGACAAATTCCAGAACTAATCCATCATATTTCCTGGCCATGGTCGAGCCCGTAACTCCAAATCTTGATTCAAGTCATAAAAACCTTTTCTTAGAAAACAACTGTCCAGTCCTGAAACCTCCATGAAAACTCAGACTCCAGCAGAACCAGTTCTCCCAACTCTAACTTCAACAACTTAACACCTCTGATGTCTTATTTCCAGTGCATGCTACAGATTTCACTCACTTCAAACTGTTAAATCTTACACATTTAATAGTAGAACTCGGGCAGCGATACCTTTTTGGATTTTACCTTTTCTGTGTGCACACAATGGTCAAATTCAGCTATACATGGCACTGAGTCCACAAGGTTTGGTAGCAGAACTTGAACACTGAAGCTTTTTTGCAAAAAAAAAAGTCAAATCTAAACCGACACTGGCTGCTATTTGTATATTTACCAGTTTTGCTGAGAGTGCAAGTGAGATAAACAAAGTGTTTGGTCCTGAATTTAAGATATTTTAAACTGGGGATTGGCCAATACTGATTTTTAGGGCTGATATAGAGATTAAATTTTAGTCTAAACGTAGTTCATTGGACCGGTGGTTCCCAACCTTTCTTCCTTGCCCCTAGCTCGCTGACTCAAACTTTTGTTCATCCATGAGGTGAGTCACACAGACTGTTGACTGATTTCCACCTTTTATTAAGGGAAAATGTGAACAAACTTCCACTCCGGGAAAAGAAGTTTAGTTTTTACAAACTAAGTTGCATTCACAACTCATCTGAACTGTGCCAGAGTCGACTTGAATCCCACCCTAAGACCACCTCCCCAAGTGGGCCCAGGGCGCAGTTTGTTTGCCTTTACACTGACCAAAAAGAACTGGACTTTAGGCTCAAGTGTAGTCTGATTTAGGACTGGGCCCCTAGCATGAAAGCCACCTTAACACATTTATCAATATACCTCCAAGTTCACTGGGTTCTGTAACGAACACGAAGACTGAATCTTGCGTAAAAAGTGAAATGATAAACATCTAAAGCTTGTGCATTTCTCATAAGATGTGCACAAAAACCATCTTGATGTATTTTTGAATGTGTTTTGAAATGTTCTCTTTTGACAACTTGTTTTCATCAGCTTAATGAATACAGACACAGTAACATTACATGTTTATGTTATCCTTATGTAAAACATAATTTACTCAAATTAAATATGTTTAAACCAGTGTTTAGGAGTCCTAATAGTGATTACTATATCCCCTGAGAGGTACAGTATATTTGCAGCTGTGTTATTTATTTCTGGGTGTTTTGCTAACACTCCCTACCCCCTTAAACTGATAAATCATTTATTTCTCCCTCACTGACTTACTTGCTTGCACGAATGAATCATGATGACTGTTGTACAGTTTTGTAGTAAGGAAAATTAATATATCAACAATTAACAGAGACAACCTCAAGCCTGAGGACACAGCCTATTAGAATAAAAGCCACATGGCCCTGAAACATAAAAACAAACGTAATTGGGGCTTGAAGGTTAAGGAATTTTTTAATTGTTGGCTTTGAAATAAATGAAAGTAAAAATAGAAAATAAAGAATTAGAGACAGAGAGGCAAATTAGAACATTGAGGACACAAGTTGGACCTCAGGCAGCATTTTTAGCAGCTTGAATAATTAAAGCTTATTCAAGCATGTCAACTAAATGCTCAAAACTGCAAAATGTCAAAATGTTGGGGCAAAACGAGAACAAACTGCTCACTTGATCCTCTACGCAGCTTTCATTCTAATAATCCCTTACAGCCTTTTTTATTTCTCAAACAGCACACAGGCGGAGAGGAAATGCTAATGTAGCAATATGTCACTTAACAACAAACTGGGATAAGACCTGCTCCACGCTGTCTGTCATATATTTCCAGCCGAGTCGAGGCACAGAGGTATCAGCTGAGGTTTAGGGGAGGCTTTGAAGTTGGACTACTTCTGTCACAGTCAGAATGTGTTTATATAGTGGAGCAACATGTTGTATATGTGCAAACCTCTGCTTCCAAGTCTGGAGCTAATTAGCTCTAGTTTGGATGTGTTCATTGGGAGCATAGGATTCTGTACGCTGCTTCAGTGGGGGCTCTTATCTTTCTTCCTCCTCGCTAAGCAAGGCAGAGGTATAAGAGGAGGAATTCACAAACACACATCAATAGAAGGTACGCTATGTGAGTGATACCTGTGACTAAACTTAGGAGGCAGTACTATTTATGACATGAGCATGCAAGTAGGACAACTGCAGATAGCCGTTATCAGTAAGATAAAGCCTGAAGCAGCCAGGAGATGGAGAGAGTGTGTCTTTAAGTGTTAAAGGAAAATCGTGCAAACATTAGCCTTAGCCTCTGATTTTTACTGCCAGTACAGGATGCCACATAAAAAGGATCTAGTTTATTTAATGCTTCTAGTCAGCTATTACCAAAACCGATCACCTGTGGTTAATACTCTAGTGTCTGCCGCTGAGAGAGGCACCGTGTGTGTGGCTAAGGCTAATCATTTAAGTGAATTTCCAGTCAATAAGTTGGAAGCTCATTAGTATTGTCAATTAAATTAAACCGTGTCCTGACGGCACATGATGTGAGTGAGTAGCAGCGACAAAATCAGCTTGTTTATACTGCAGTAAATTTAGTATAATAGGCTTGAAGCACAATGCAACATATCTACCACACTGCCCCAAGCAAGGGATGAACATGACGCCTATGAACCTGGACCTTCAACCTCTAAAATCCAATCATTTCACGAATGAGCCAGAGTGGACATTTATACAAAGTTTGAAGGGAATCTTTTAAAGTGTTAAGATATCATACTAACTGCTTTTAGCCCTGGCCACTGCTGATGCAGAAGCTTAAAAGGAGGTCTATCTGTGGTTAACTGAACACTTCAATGAAAACAGTGCATCAGTGATTATGAGTTCAGGTCCTAAAAATGTCTAAGGAAATCTTTCACTCACTCATCATTCTCTTTCATATTTACTTCAGTCTAATAAATGCCATTTTCTCTGTTCCATAAAAACCCTCGCATGATCTTCGACTGTCTCGTTTCAATCCCCAACCTTAGACATACTGCATGCAAATCCATTTAGTACAAAACAAAGACTCTTAAAGAAGTACGACGGAGCAGACGCTGCATGAGAGATAACCGTGAACCATCACACGCTCTGACTAACACCTCCGAGTCAAAGGTCTGTCTGTGCAAAGGTCAAAGAGTCACGTCTGTGTTCCTACTAGAAAGTGAGTTCACTTCACTCCGGCAGTAAAAAACAGATCCCACCTGGTGCCTGTCTCTCATGAGTCTGTCTGTGCATGAAAGTCATGGATTAGAGTCTACGCTGACTTTATTTTTCATGCCTGTAAACCAGAAAATCCTTACATTCTGCGAAAAACAAAGTGCTACATTAAAAACACAAAGACCAACTTCTTTCTTTAATGTAAAGGGGGGTGTTTGTTTGATTTTAATTCATGCATGAGAATCAGCTCTTTCTGTGTTTTCACTGAGTAACCTCACACGTCTTTAACAGAGGAATGTCAGTAAGTAAACAGACACAGGAAGGAACTGGAAATGGTATTTAACTCCCTTTGAGAATGTGTCACATAAATCACTCTGGTGATAATGTACACGCTGCATTAAATGACCAGGATTACATCAGTGCTCTCTGTCTTATTGTCCACACAGAGAAATATAAGGAGTTCAAGTTACACCAGCATATACCCCACATGGATCGCAGCACAGAAGAGCAAAGGTTTCCTTTCTTTCTGAAGGGAAAATCTTTGCACCTTTACCTTCGTGGAGGTACAGACACACAAACAATGTTCCCATTAGCTCTTTGGCTGCAGAGCACACAGCTCTCATCACTCCTGCTTGTATTCTGACAGACATACAAGACTCACAGTGGAGGAAATATCACAAATTTGTAATGACTGAGAGCACACCCCTCTAGTTTTTAAACTGATACCAATAAAAAACACCAAGTGTCAGCCGTGCAGAGAGAGGCTGAATCAAGCAGAGCTGACAGAGGAGTAGGGAAGTAGACAGTCTCGTGGATGTTTTATGTTTGGGGCTTTATGCAAAATGTTCAGGGCTCACTGTGGGCCTCCTTGAGGGTGTAGTGCCCTAGGCAACCGCCTAAAACTGATGGTACCCTTGGACATTTTGACAATGTTTAAGGCTGATATACACTATAGGGACAAAAGTAATCACCTCTCTGACTTTCCACAAGATTTTTGAGCATTTTTGTGGGAATTTGAACCCATTCATTGTGTAGAGCATTTATGGGGACAGGCACTGATGATGGATGAGAAGGCCTGGCTAATAATCTTTGCAAATGAAGACTGCATGGCTACATGCTTGATTTTATAAACCTGTGGCAACAGTTCTGATTGAAACACCTGAATTCAATATTTAACTGGTGTGGCCAAATACTTTTGTCCATGTAATTTGCAGTGCTGATATATACAGCCAACATATAGTCTGTAAATATGTGCAGAAATGATCATACCTGCTAATACCAATGCCAGTGTTCTTCTTATCACTTCTGTCAGCCCATCCTATACTATGCATTATATACACTATGAGAAGCTGTGCGCATGTAGAGGGGACACTGTGTATGCATAATGCCCAGGTATCTACATGTCAAATACAGAGGAGAATAATGGGATCCAGACAGGATGAGAGAAACATCAACAACCACTGGAATGTGGCTGCAAAGACGAGGAGTATTTATTTAAACTACAGAAGTAAACAGAAGACAATAAAATGCTGCCTGAGGAGGAGAATAGAGCTCCAAACATGACCGTTCTCCAGCATTTATCTTTGTTTTCCTTATCAGAAGCTACAAGAAATATTTTGACTACTTGCATATGAGGAGTTTCCAGTAGTGTTGTTGTCAGTTGGTATTTATGAGTGTTGCAAAAAGGATTTCAAAATGCTGCGGTCGAAGTCTGTAACTTAATATCTTCCACAAACACATGAAGTGCCACTTCAGTTCACTGAACTACTCTGTCTTTTTTGTTTTTTTCCAACGGAACGACCAAACAGAGGAGAAAACTTACTTCTGCTCATCATTTCCTTAATTAAACTTGATGTGATGCATTTAAGAGACTCCCTGCCTGTAAGAAGCACTTCATCACTTCAGTTATCACTTCAGTTATCAGTCACCATCTCAGCGCTCTCCATCACGTCTCACTCGCCCCGTATCTTTCTCCCACATCTCCTTTTCACTCTCCTTCTTACAAGTATCCACAGCAAGCCTCCAAAGCCGTTTTAAACTCTTACTGCACTCATGCACAGCCTGAGTGTATTTATGTGTATGTGCGTGAGAAAGTGGGCAAGGGGAGAGTAGAGGGTTATCAGGTGTTCAGGAAACTAACCAGAGCTCCAGTCTTGAGCACGTAAATGACATTTTTAGCCTTGGGTTTGAAGCAGCTGTGCTAAGATTGAGCATAGCTGCACGTCTGAATGAATTTTGGTACAAAAATGAGATAACACAGACTTTGAACACAAGTTTAAATGGTCTGATAGGGGAAAATGCCGGAATCCAAACAAGATTAAACTAAAAAAATGTTAAAAATGTGATGGCAGTTAAAAATGAGCTAGATCAATTATGCCCTTTTACTGTAAATAAAGCCGAAAAACATATTCAGAATTCAATAATGCATAAAAACATTACAAATCACCTGCCATGATAAGCACTTACAGACTTAAAAACAAAGAAATAACAAAACACAGGCATGCAAAATGTATGACTGCACAAAACTTGTGAGGTTATAAACACACACACACAAACAAGCAAATGAACTAAATTAATATATATTTGTTATTGGGGTGATGTAAATGAGTCTGTAACTTTGTATAAATACTCACAGTTCTTACTTAATGATTATGTTTCCTATAGTTTTATATTCAGCAGCTCATAAAGAGTTTTGAGTTGCAACAAACATGACTTGTTGCTGTCTTTTCTATGCCTCTTAGAAGTTTCTGTGCTTGACTTAAAAACTAGGATTTCCCTGTGATTAGTAACATTAAAGGTCACATATTTTACTCTTTTAAGACAAGTTTATATTGGTCTCAGAGGTCCCCAAAACATGCCTGTGAAGTTTGTTGCTAATAAAACACTCTCGTATAGGACTTTTGCATAAAAAGCCCTCTGTTTCAGCCCTTCCCTCCGTCTCGTAATGTTCCATGACTATTTCATAGGGTGGTGAATGTACAGGTCACAACTTGTCCACGAGAGCATTTTGGAGTTGCTGGATTGTGTATTTGATGAGTTTGATGAGGAAAAGCAAAAAATTCCATCTGCTTACATAGCGTTAGCTGTGCAGCTGGTATATCGGTCCCCCCAGATCTAGAAACAGCTTGCACCGACAACTAAAGGAAACGAACCTATTACTAATACTATAGGAATTATGGCAATGGGTGAATTTGCCAAAATGTTGAAGTATCCCTTTAACAAAGATGTTTGTTACACCCGTGGATCAGTGAGTGCCAAGCATTTTCAAGCATTCATTTCTCCAAAAAACCAACTGGATCAAGTGTGGAAGATCGCCAGTATGAAATGGAATGCAATATAAAAACAATCTAAAGCAATAAAATTTTTCCTGTTTCACAGCTCAATGGCTCTAGGACAAGGGATCTCTGGGTAGATTCTCACTCTTTTTTTTGGCATTTAAAACCTTCTTTAGGTCATATTTTCTCTTTTCCAGAGGGGCGATAGAGAAACACAATTAATTTGTGTCTTTTATGAGCTTCTGCAGCCTCAAACAACAGTGGCTCTCAATACAAAGCCCAGCTTGGCTTTGCTTGATGCTTGTTTTGCTTTATACCAAAATCACAGAAGTTCTTTTCCCACCATTAACAGCCAAATTTATTTTGTTTACCAACACAGAGATTTCCCTTACACTTACACTGCAGGCTTGTGGTTAATTGAAGCCCAACACTGGCAAACCATAAAAAGGTGAAAACCCTAGTTTCCATGGAGACACTTGACTACTTGAATTTGGATTTTCTCTTTTTTGGCACCGGAGAGATGAATTTAAAGAGAAAGGAGCTTTCTAGATGATGGCGAGAATAGATTCCAGCTGCTGTGCGTCATCTTGGTCTCCTCCACATACACACGAACATGAGCCTAATAAAATGAAGCCAGTTCCTGAGTCAATATTGTTGCAGCCCCACCTGCAGTAACATGGGGGGATTCCTCCCTAAGCCCCTGTCTAAGGGTCAGCCGGACCGAGGTTTAAACTCGGAGGCAGGGAGGGGGAAACTCATCCCACCTCAGATCCCAGCAGAGAGGATTCAAAGACTTCAGACACACCGACAGACTGAGAGACAGAGAGGCGGAGGAGGAAGAGGAGGAGGAGGAGGAGGAGGAGGAGAGGGGTGCAGACAAAGACTCCCATCATGAAGCATGAGGCAGGAGAATTACTTTCCTCTTGCTTTAAATAGCCAAAGGATACAGTCAGGCTCACAGCTCTGAAGCCACAATATCGAGTGTCTCACTGTTACTTGTGGTTGCAGATACATCATCAGAAACTCAAGTCCACCTCCTCTATTACATTTTTTCTGACGAGGAAATTATGACAGAAAGCTACAGAAAGCTGCTCAAAAGTAGTTCAGTCTGTCAGAGCATTAAATAAAGCAGGTACAGTGCAGTTATAGCGAGAAAGTCCAGCTTTCATCAGACTGAAGATGCCACACAAGAAAGGTTTCATTTTTATGTTTTCTAGTATAGGGATGGAGATCATTCATTTATTGATACTGATGCTCCTCATCAATCCAAGTCCTTATTGATTCCATTATCAATACTTTACTGTAGTTTGGTGGTAAGACAAAATGATAGCAAATGTTTACAGCAGAGGTGGTCTAAACTGAGTAGTGCTGAAGTGAAAAACATATGATTCAGTCTGTTAAAATACAAACACATTCCCTATATTCAAAACTGTATTTATTGAAGTTTCTCGTCAAAAACTGATTGTCTGTTTTCATGAGGTATTTGAACACATCATGACATATAGGATACTTTCATCTAATTCACCTAAATTACTGAGGTTACTTGCATGAATCATAGAAAACCATACTTCAGCTCGTTCAGTCTATTCCCAGCCCTATTCAAGTATTAGTAGTATTGTTTGATTTAAGTGGGGGCCCTTACTGGTTGGCACAAGAAGCAGTGATTCAATCAGAGGATTAGCTGTGCTCTATGTCTAGCTGCCACGTAAACAATTTCAAAGGGTCAGTAGCATTAGCACGACACTCTTCACATCAACTGGACCAACCCATGCTAAGTGCTGCACAGGATCTATAAGGTCTGTTAATCTTGTGCAATATATTTCATCTCAATGACAAATCTTGTGGCATTTTAGTCTCACAAGATATCAAGGTATGCAATCTTGTCCCACCCCTTGAGTCTGCAAAATTGCAACACAACTCTGCTTCAAGATCAATACTGTTCATTTGCCAGTTTTAACACTCACACCAAATCAGCCCTTAGTTATCCATAAAATAATTTTTTTCTGGATTGTTTGGTATTGAAAACAAACCCTGGGTAAAAAGAAAGGATACCCCGACTGTTGTTGATCATGACTGGGCATATTTATAGAAATCCAATACTGAAAATAACAGAACTCAAGCTGGGAGCTATTGATCCAATCACCTGATGAATACTCTGGTGTCTGTGCGTTCTGCTGCCGTTGCTGCTTTGTCATCCACTTGAAGCAACTGTGAAATACCCCAAACTTTGTTTGAGTCGAAATCCTTGTTGAACCAGCAGATTTAAGTCTGTTTGCATACTTGCATTCACCATTAGTAATAGCTGACAGAGCAAAAATCATGATGCTTTTAAGATCCACTCTATGAAATACATTTTTGGCAAAGATAAAGTCACATGATGTGTTAAAATGGAACATAAAGAAAGGATTTTTTTTTTTGTTTTGATGATTTAATTTGATTTTAAAACTTAGATACATGTGTATGCAGGTGAAATTTGTTTTCTTAGCAGAACAATAACTGCAGTAGACTCACTACCTTTTATTGATTAGACTATTTGTCCTGTTTGGCCAGTTGAGCAGACTTAACAGTTTTACTCATAGGTGATCAGTGACTGATCAGTGACACCGCAGTGACTGCAAGACACCTGATCAAGGAATTCTTAGAATAAAGTGCCAAGATTACGATTTCTGAAACCACAAAGTCAGCTTCAGTTTTTAAAGTTATATAGTGAGTTATAGTGAGCAATGCTGGACATTCACAATGGTTTTCAGTTCATTATAGCATTAAACTACGGTACAGTTTCAAAGATAAACAGCAGAGTTTAATCTCCTGAGCTGCTAAATCTGCTTCTGGAATGTGAGACGAATTCTCTCAATCATGCAGTAAACAGCCAGGTTATTCAATCTGAGGTATTTTCAGGTATTTTATCAGGGGAGCAGATGGGGGAAACCTTGAGCTGCTGTTGATTTATTGCTGACCTTTTCAACTGTCTTCTGGGAGACATGAAGTAGGAATTAAACCGACCAGCACAGTACGGTCACGCCCAGTCTAAACGACTTTCAGGCCAACAAAAGAATTCAAAACTTAAAATATTATAACAAAGGCGGCCTGTGCAGTAATTCCCTCTTAATCTCACAATTCAACAGGATGACGTTATCAATCTGGAATGAGCATTTCACAATTTTCCTGCAGAGCAGCAACAACCTGAACCAGCAGGAAAACAAACCGGCAGCAGCAGAGGCGGCCTGTTGTCCTGACTGAATGAATGAAAAGACTAAAAGCACACATCTCCTCTGTGGCTGGAAAAGAAAAGCCTCTTTGTTTCAGGTGAGTTTCTGCTTCGGTATCGAGCCGTCCAGCCCCCACCTAACCCCCCTTGTCCATCCAGCTCACCCAGTCATCCTGACAGAGTGAGGCATTGTGGGAAGGCGGGGAATAAATCGTCTGGACCCAGCGGTGACGCCTGGCCACAAATCAGACCCTGTTCGCTGCCTCAACGCCTCCATAAGCAACCCATAGGGATCAAGGCTGGCAGATAACTGCAGAGCCACGGGGAAGAAATCACCGTGTAGAGGAGTGTAGGTGTGTGTGGAGGTGTGTGAGGGAGGTAATTGTCCACGACAAGGCCGTTAAAGGCTGATGAGTTTGTGTCCAGCAGTCATTCGTACACACACAAACTCTGACACAGAGTAAACCCTGCAGCTGATAGGAGATGTGATGTATGGCTTACAAGGCTGTCAAACAGCCTAACAGTGTCATTTACGACGTTTCATTACCTAAAAACATCACTTACACATGCCTCGTCTCCTTGTTAGTCATCACCTGAACAAACAACACTCTGGTATTACAGAAGCTTTAAAAAATCACTGTTTAAAAAATGGCTTTAAATTTCTCAACACAGCTACTGCATTAATATGCATTAGTTATAAAAACAGGTATCAGAAAAATAACTTCTACAATTCTGAAGGGATTTTTAAAGATATACTTTTGGTCTTTTAATACCTTTATTGATTGGTATTTACAAATTAACTGCAGCTGATACTAATATTTAAATGTAGTTTAGCCTTGAAACTTCAGTCTTAAAATACACAATTTCAAGATTGGATGGACAAAACAAATTTCAGTCTTTCAAACAAACTTAGATGTAAAAGGAATGATGATGAGTTAAGAAAAAGATTTCAGCTGGTGTAGGTCCATTGGTCGAGCCTCAAACTCAACTCACTTATTTGTTTGTACAGCCAATATTTACAGATAATAAAGGCAGATTTTTACAGCCAAAACATCAGTTATCAATATTGGCAGAAGCCTTCATATCTGCTGATACTGATACCATGCTGATGAAATCATGCATCCCTAACACTTCACTACACCCTGAGTGCAAGTTTAAGCATAGCAAGCCCACTGCTAGTATGTTCCTCCATGCACTGTCTCCAACTAAACTAGTGCCCAGATGCAGACGGCTTTAGTACATGCCAGGCATGTAAGCAGCACTGTAACCCTGCCGCGGAAATACACCAGAAACAGAGTTTATAGAGCAAGTGCATCCAAAACTTTCTCCTGGCTGCTGTTCTGGTTGCACTCTGCAGTGGATCTAAGAGCACGTGGCGAATGCTGTACTCCATGACCATTTGTTGATCATGGTGGAAGTAGAGGAGCAGACGATTTTGCTGTCAGAGGCGTAAAAGCTCGGCAGCTTCTGCAGCACAAACACAATCATGCACTCTGCCATTATTATTGTTGTTGGCTGGGCTCGCTTATGTGGGTTAAGTGGGTTGTGACATAAGTGTTTTTAGGAAAGATGGGTTTGGTTGTATACACGGAGGGGGGCGTGTACAGATTTGTCCACTCTCGGACCAGATTTCAAAAAGTTCCCAAAATGCTAGTTCCATGTGGATGGACTGCTACGGACCAATACGATAATATACTCCTGTGGATACTCCTAAACTCATCTCCGTGTGGAAGGCCCCTCAGTAATGTTTGCATGGTTGTGTCTGACATACTGATGAGCTGCCTGCACTGTCTGTGGAGTAGTGAGTCACTCAGCCTGTCTCTTTTCCCCAAAAGAAAAGTTACAAGATTCACCGTGAATTCTACAATCCGGGGAAGCCTTACCTGGCCCGTGTCGAGTCTGCTTAACTGAAATAATGTAGCCTACTTCTGATCTACTGCGGTGTAGATAATTAACATAACAGGATCTATCGTCTGTTTCACATCAGTGACTGGTGTTACAGTTTAATGGGTGACCATGTCAGCTGGTGACTTTACATGGAATGTGTCCAGGTAAATAACACACACTGAATCAAACCCTGAGATACTGGAAGAGTCACATCTCTAGTTACAAGTACATACAAATCAGTGGAAGTAGAAAGTAAAAGGAGGCTTCTTTATTCTGCTATTAAACTCCCCAGAAAAGCCAAGGAATATTCTGTTACCATAAATATGAAGAAGCAAATCCTGATTCTCTGGAAATATCTGCTTGCTAACTGCCATCTGATCAATGAACACTGTTGATTCATTTCTAATGGGATGTCTCAGCTGCTGATCAAAGCATAACTTAAATAGCTTTCCCTCTTTGTTTTTCTAAGTGGACGGGGAATGAGGCAGCAGTATTGGGGCCTACCACATATCTATTGTGAAAACTACCGATGGGAACTTGTCTATCTATATTTGAACTATGAGTCCACATCCACACAAACAAAAACTGTTAATAAGTAGAGGCCCAAGCTGCTGACCAATACAGAGAAGCAATTGTTTGTCAATGAACACAACTTTTTCTGCTAGGACACAAACACAACACTGTATAGTTAGGCTATTTTAAGTCCAATGTGCATTATTACAGACTACTGACAATTTAACCATGCAGCAGTGAAGAGACGTATGCCTGATAGGATGTAGTGGGAATACTGAAGTTTGATGGCTTACATGCAAAAAGGAAAATTAGGAATGTGAATGCAACATGGGCATAAAGAGCAGAAATGTCACATATTCAACTAGAAAAGCACTTGGAGTACGCAGACCTCTGCCATTAGCCTTATCTCCCAATAGTACAGAATCCTTTAAAAAAAAATCCTGGATCCAGATGGTGATCTGGATCACTCCAAAAATCTAATCAGTTCTTCCTTATGCCATTTCTGACATTTCCTGAAAATTTCATCCAAATCCGTCCATGACTTTTTGAGTTATGTTGCTAACAAACTAACAAACAAACAAACAAACTAACAAACTAACTAACCATGCTGATCACATAACCTCCTTGGCTGCGGTAAAAATATCACAGTAGCATATAGCAGTAATACATGACTGACACCGAGCACCTGGTCTACATGTTTTGTTCTCACGCTTAAGGAGCAGAGCCAGGTGGATCTCAGTAACCTCCTAATGTCAGAGCAGTGTTAGTGTTCACAGCAGAAGTGAATTGCTGCAGAACAATCAGGTAAACTTATTCTCTTCTCACCATGCTTGATGTCTGCAGTTCACAGCAAGATTAAGTCTCTTTGACTAACAGAGTGAATCTGTTGGCCTATCCGAGGTTTTAACACCAGTTATGTGCTGGAATGGATCTAATCTGTTTGTTTTGATCCCAACACTAAAACAATGTGCATCTCCATTACAACGGCTTAAACAGCTGCCCAGAAGAGTTTTAATCTATGACACTTGTTTTAATTTCAAGAGGATCTTAAGAAGTGGGCTGCGGCTCTCATCAGGGTCAAAGACACAAAGATAAAGATAAAGCGCAGTCCAGTCATGTATTTTCCAACAATAAAAGCCCCTAGTTGTTAGGTTGTTCTAATGCTTTTATCATGAAACAGCTATATCAGGAGGTTAGCTGTTTTTAGTATAGCAGCTTACCACAATTTAGAAGGAACGAAATAAAAATCAAGACCACAAGGGTTCTGTTAGAAGACACAATTACTCAGACATGGACGCACAGACTTAAAGATGACATATCTTACTCTTTTAAGACAAGTTTATATTGGTCTCAGAGGTCCCCAAAACATGACTGTGAAGTTTGTTGCTGAAAAAACACACTCCAATATTTGATTTTTGCATGTCACCCCTCTGTTTCAGCCCCGCTCAGAATAAGCTGTGTCTGTGGATTTAAATGTTAACGATCTGTCTGACTCCTCCCCTGACCACATCCCTCTCAGGAAATGGGGCACTCCTGACGTTATAACTTTACAGACTTTTATTCAAAGGTAAGGAACTGACTGGGATTTGAACCATCAATCTCTCAGACCAAAGTCATTAGAGTAACCCACTGAGCTATCCAGCTTCTCAGCTTCAAGCTGAAAGGAAGATCAGGAGTGGAAGGCAGAACTGTCTTCCAAGCAGGGAGGGCCAACCAAACCTGGGGGCGGTGCTAACTCTTCACTTTCTTTTTTTTTTTTTTTTTAGAAAACCCTGAAAAAGTGATTTTCATCATATGTCCCCTTTAAAAAGTTATGGATCCGGGTGCACAGATGGCCTCGCAGTCTTAGGCACCACCCATGTACGTGGGCATCCCGGGTTGGAATCCGACCTGTGGCCCTTTGCCGCATGTCTCTTCTCACTCTCATCCCATTTCGTACTCTATCTACTGTCCTCCTCTGTCAAATAAAGACACTAAAAAGCCCAAAAATAAATTTGAAAAAGTTATGGATGCTGCATGTGTAGTTGTAGTCCTTGAACATGCATTTTAAAACAAAACAGCAATATTATACTGCAACCACAAAGAGCAAAGAAAGGTCTTGTGGTTAGGTCACACCACATGTATGCAGGTGACCCAGGTTCATGTCTGGCTGGTAGCTCCTTCCCCACATGTTACACCCCTCTTTCTCATCCTTGTCTCTTCTCCTCTATAATAAAGACACAAATAGCCAGAAAATTAAAAAGAACAAGGCAATCCTTTAAAGGGAAAAATGTGCTATATAGGCAGGCTTTGAACGGATATTCTTTTACAGAATTACTTCACAAATGTTCTCTCTGAGTTTCAAACTTTTGCCTACATGCAAATTTAATAAAGAAAAAGGCAAACAGGGCTAATCAGAAGAATCATAACACCACAGGCAGTGATAAAATCTTATCTGATCCCATCCTTTAGCTAGACAACGATAGGAACAATAAGATAAACATCAGTGTCAAAGAGGGAAGATTTGCCTTGAGCCAAAGTGCTGTATACTAGTACTGGCGTTTTCACGAAATATAACACATGACTAAGAAAGCAATACAACAGCACAACTACAAAGCCATAGCAGCAGATTAAATGATCAGTGTTTATCTGTTGTGTCCAACTGATTTATGCTGACATCTGGTATATCTAACTGCTGAATCAAATAGGAGAATTTTTACAGGGCAGAAGAAGTGATCTTTCAGTAAGACTCTGATCTGATTTCATGGCTACATGTAAGAGAAAATCTTGACATACAACAAGTGTTACACCAAAATAACTATTAAAAAACTGGACTTATTACTTTAAACATCAGTATAACCATCAACCTTTATTTTCACAATCATTACACCTCTAATAATAACAGTGTTTGGATGTATAAACAAGGATTCTTCTGCGCGCATCAAAAAAAGGCAGCTAATAGGGCAAAGATGCCCTAGTGGTTAGGAGCGTCCCATGTATGTGGGTGTCTCAGGTTCAAGTCTGGCCAGCAGCACTTTCCCCACTCTCTCATCTCTGTGTCCAACTCTTTCCACTGTCCTTTCTCTCTAGTAGAGGCAAAAAGCCCCAAAATTAATCACAAAAATGAAGCTAAGTCTGCAAAATCCAAATCAGAAAGAGGGACAGTTCTTACTAAAATATGACATCTCATAACATACATTTAAAAACATGAGGAATAGGAGCAGAGGCATGTCTCTTATTACAGACAGATAAATATCTATTGATCCCAAAGGAAATTCAAGAAAGTGTTGTTCAGATTTAAGCTAGATTCTCTCTGCAGCTGCACAAAAAGAGAACATTTCCTTCTGGTGTTAAACTGGTCGAGTCTAGTTGCATAAACCAAAAAATTAACACCATATGTGTTAGTAACAGCCACAGCACAGTCACATCAGTGCGACTCCAGTGGAAACGTTCAAAGCCGGAGTGACAAACTCGCTGCATAATCAGAGGAAGCGTTCACTTCTGCTCCATTTACTGATATTTTTGCCCTCATTCTCAGTCACTATAAAAAAAGAGAATAGCGACTTGAACAAAGAATAGAGACTTGAGAAAAGGCCTGAGAGGTCACACATGCTCCTGGGCGTGTTTGTGTGCATCTCTTTGTGTGTACGTACAAGACGGATCAATAAGAGTCTGCAGTGGTTTACAGTGGGGGCTGGTTAAACACGGCGCCTTGTGATCTGGGCTATGGAGTTACACACAAACATGAGAGCGCACACTTGAGTGTGAGCACAAGCGTGACCTTAGCAGGCGTTTGTGAAGGTCCCAACGTGCAGAGAATAGAGAAGCACCCTTAAGAATGCAGCGTCCACACATGCATGCACATGCACAATAACACTCCTGGGATGAGGCGCTGAATTATGCAGGTCCGCCCACTTCTCTCTCTCTAAGCCTTGGAGTGACTTTGGTGCAAAACATGAGGGGAGGAGGGGAATAATGACAAACTATGGGAGTGACCAGCCAGTCAAACAGTAAACCAGCTGATGAACTGAGTCAGGATGTCTGCAGCTCCACTAAAAGTGTCCCTTTTCTGATTACCTGCAGTGCACCCAAGGCCTCAGCAGTAATTAACTGCTGTGTAATGTAGCCTTTGTAGCCATATTCACGCAGGAGCTGCATTATCTGGGGTCCTTTAAACATTTTTAATAAGCACAGAGGTCGCCTGTGGGTCTAATCCTATGTGAATCTGCAGTGTCGGTAATCTGCGAAGTAACAATTTTGCAGCAAAGTAGCTCAGATTTAGAGGTCATCTGATGGTATTAGTCCCATGTAGTGCATGTGAAGGATTTTTCTGGTGACGTGTTTTCCCCCTCTCTCTTTATTATGTTGAGAATTATTACAGCTGCAGTGACAGTTATTAATCACAGCTTTAAGGCATGTAAAGCACAAATTCTTGTGAATCACTCAGCGCCCGGAATAATGTGGAGAGGGCAATCTCAATTCTGTAAGCTGGGATAAAAGCTATGTCTTTCATATAAACCAAAAGATCTCAACCTAGAGTCAATTTTCACACATGTTCATTAACTCTTGACAATATCATAAAATCCTTCCAAGAGGCTAAAGTTAGCTTTGCTCTACCAGAACTGCAGATGTTTAAATTCATGCTTGAATTAAGACGATACTTATATTCCATAAGCAGGGAGCTCTAAATCAAATCAATAACATAATATGAAAAGTAGAGACCAGCTCTGCCCATCTCCGCTGTTTAGGACTCTGTTCAATAAAAACTGCAGTCCACATGGCGTATTAACAAACGTGAGAAGGAAGAAAAACTGTTAAAAGTGCATTTTCTGGTTCATGCTGCAGGCTACTCGCAAAGTATTCTGGACCTGCTTGCAGCCTGAATCAGGAAGGCCAGTATTAACAGCTTTTCTCCCTTATTATGGAAAATTCATCCATGATACTAAAAGGTTGGTTTTACTATTTAATAAATACACTGTATGTAATTGAGATGCATGCTGTTAGCCTGCTACAGGGCTCAAGTCAGACTAGGGATGCATGATATTATCGGTAGTATATCGGTATCGGACGATAATAGCTTAAAAAGTTAATTATCGGTATTGGCCGATAGTAAAATTTACGCCGATGTGTACGGCCAATAATATGACATCATAATTAAGCACACGCAATGACAATAAACAACATGTCAGCTGTGTGGGAGAAGTCTGAGGTGTGGGAACAAGACAGCAAAGTGGCTGTTTACATCACTTGTAAAGTACATCAGATGCGTGGAGGAGCTTGGCAACATGCCTTTAACACCACCAGTTTAATTTTGCATCTAAAAAACCGCCAACCTGATGACTACAAGGACTATAAAGAATGGCAAAACTTCGTGCCAGGGAAAACTCGGCAGCAGCCTCTACTTAAGTCATTCAACAAAGCTAAAAAATACAGCAGTGACCACCCAAAGGTAAGGAGCTGAACAGGAAAATCATTGAATTTATAGCTCTTGATAATCAGCCTTTCAGCGTGGTGGAATATACCGGCTTGTGATGCATTTAAAGCCCCGCTACGTTATACCTAGCAGGCGCTTATAGCCTTACCTGAACTGCAAAACTTCGTTTCCAGTCTCGTAGAGAAGCTCCTCGTTAAAGCTAAACATATTAGCTTCACCATGGATATATAGACATCATCACGTTTAGCCTCACTGCCTCCGTGGATAGATGAGGATTTTACTCTTAAAAAGTCTGTCCTACCCTCACAGTAGTGCTCACTCAGCAGCCGCAGTTGCAGCCGCTTTTGATAACATGTTTAGATAGAGATAAAAAGAATGTGCATGTCGTCCTACGTGACATGCACGAAACATGACAAAAGCAACGACGGACTTCTGAGTGCCATCTCCCGTGCACACTCGAAGGTGCATGAAGGTGTGTCCAGCATTGGAGATGTGGGTGTCACTTTGTTGTTACAGCGCTGCTTACAGTGAAATGCCCATTAAACTTGGTTGCTTAGTTACTTTGTGCTGTTTAAAGCAGAATCAGGAGAACTACTTTAGTTCAAGTTTTATTTCTGTTCATCTTGAGTCTCAGAAATTTAGAATTACAATTAAGCTCTGAACTATAGCTAGTTTTTTTTTTTGCATTTAAGAATCTGTGTTGTTGTTGTTTTTTAAAGCCCTTTGTCAGGAGTATCTCAGGGAGCCATCCTGCAAACTGGCTGAGTAATAAGGAGAATCAGTCTAAATGTATAAGCTATTTCTTTTTTATACTGTGGAGCTCAGAGTAAGCAGGTTATTTTGCTGCTGCTTATTGCCCTCAAAAATGCAGATGACTTTGGCTGTACTGTTAAAAATACATGTAAGCATGTAATACACATGTAACCCAAAGACATTACTGTAAGTTTGTCATTAGTGTATGGCTGTATTTGAAAAGAAAAAAAAAACAATATATCCTTCAGTTCTGATAAAAATCAAATGTTTTGTCAGTTTGTACAAAAATAGACTACCAATATTCTAAAAAAGTCCATGATAGAATTGGTGTTTATAACAGTGGAAAAAATGTAATTAAATATCAGTATCGGTATCGGCCAAAATTTGTTTCAAAATATCGGCATATCGGCAAAAATCCAATATCGTGCATCCCTAATTCAGACCTCTTGGCAGTTAGCACCAGAATTATGAGTCATTTAAACTATTTATTAACATTTTTTAGTTGTTCAGGAACACCGTCAAACACCATCTAAATTGCCGCCCATATTAGTTTTGTAGCCAACATCGTACAGTTTTTAAACCAAGATGAACAACCACCAACTGTTTTAGCACCGACAGAATCTTGAAAGAACAGCACAATTTAGGACTTTTATTTTGATCAGGAATAGGGGACAATGTTATCCAAAAGCTGTGTCAGATTTGACTCCCACACAGTGCATTTGAAAAGCATTAAGATCCTTTTCCTTTCTTCAGCTCTCTTATGTTGCAGCCTGATGCTACAGGTCAAAGAATCATTTTCATTCTCATTGATCAACACTCAGTGCCCCATCATGTAAAAGTGAAAACAGAATTTTAGAATTTTTGCAAATTTGTGAACAATAGAGAAACAAAATATCACATTCTACAAGTTTTCAGACCGTTTGCAAAGACACTTGAAAATTACCTCAGGTTCCTCCCAATTCTCTTGAACTTTGCTGAGATGCTTCTACACCATGGTTAGAGTCAGTCTATGGTAAATTTAGTTGATTGGACATGATATGTAAAGGCACACAGCTTACTATAGAAGGCCTCACAGCTGACAATGCATATCAGAGCAAAAACCAAGACATGAGGTCAGAGGAACCGCCTGCAGAGCTCAGAGACAGGATTGTTGCAAGACACGGATATGGGGAAGGCTACAAAAATATTCTTCAGCACAGAAGGTTCCCAAGAGCACAGTGGTCTCCATTACTCTCAAAATGAAGACTCTGCCTAGAGCTGGTGGCCTGGCCAAACTGAGTAAAGGGGCCTTGGAAAGAAAGGCGACAAAGAACCCAATGGTCACTCTGCCTGAGCTCCAGAGAGCCTGTATGCAGA
Source organism: Cheilinus undulatus (assembly GCF_018320785.1). Taxonomy (NCBI): domain Eukaryota; kingdom Metazoa; phylum Chordata; class Actinopteri; order Labriformes; family Labridae; genus Cheilinus; species Cheilinus undulatus. Next base: position 40,948,977 of record NC_054878.1, on the reverse strand, counting down.
TGGGATAAAATTCTTGAAGGACAAGCTTCACTGCAGCCCTCCACTGATCAGGGTTTTATGTCAAGAGTGGCTAGACAGAAGCCTCTCACTGCAAACACATAAAACTGGATAGGATTTCATTTTGTATTTTTTGCAAACTCCAAGTAGTATTACATTTAAATATCGGTACTGATATGTCGGCTACAATTGATCAGCTGATCGGATATTTTCAAAAAATCTGATATCCCTAGAAATTATAAGACAAGGAACTTCTCAGAAGCATGTCAAAACAGTAGACTTTTGACCTAAAGAATAAAAGCTACTTTGAACGACTCTCCATATATAGGCTCATATAGATTTAGAACAATAATTTAATCATTTTGGCTCTCAGTCAAAGATTATTCAGTTAAATTAACCTTTAGGGATGTTGACTTTAACCAGCCTCAAAAAACTACAAACAACAAAAAATAATCTGTTTATAAGCAAGTCAGTTTCATGTCAGTATTTTGTTTGATAGTTTCAACATTTCCCTTGAGAAAACAGCTTTCCATTTTCATCATATCATACTGCCCAACTGGTTGAAATGGCTAGTATAAAACAAAATGAGTGGCAAGAGGGTCATAGAGTTATTTTCCAACCCAGCTCTGCCATGTTCAGCCCATGTCAAAGTCTGACAGATGTTTTCATGAGGAATACTTTTCGCAGGACTAGAGATGGTCCGACTGATCAGGAACCAATCATTATCAGCCAGTTGTCATTATATAAACGTGACCAGTTGTACCAGTTTGGCTTGGCTAGTAAAACTTCCACCCATATAAAGAGACTACAGTCCTGAACGCACTGGTAGCAGGCTCAAATCCCAGTCCTGGGGATGTTTGGTGCATGTCTTCCCCCACTGTCTCGCCATCACTTCCTGTCAAATAAAGGCCAAAGCCCAAATAAAGTCTTAAAAAATGTGATCCAAATTAAAGGTTCTAGTCACTGATACCCAGACCCAGTCACCTGTGTTTAATATTGAGGAATATGCAGCTGAGGGAAGCTCTGTGTGTGTGGTGTAGTGTAATTAAACAGGTCAATTGAATTGTCACCCAATAAGTATTAAGCCCATCAGTAATGGCACTGGCGCTAGAGCTGGGTATTTAATTCATTTTATCAATCAAATTGGAGTTAAAGATGCAGAACAGGGATGAAAGTCTTCAAACAATTCTCGCTTGCACTCAGGTTATTGTGGATCTGAACTGCTAGTAATAGATGCATCCCATGACGTGTATTTATTGCATAAAAATCCAACTAAAACAGAGTTTCAGATTATGAAACACCACTCTGTGTTTGCCCACTTCCACAAAGAGCTTCCTCTACAGACAAACAGCTGACACTCCTGTTGAGCAGCCAGTAAAGGAACCCAACACTGAAGAGCTTCTGACCGCTACCATGGCAACCACTTTACAGCTGGGTGTCATATTGCTGTGGCGCTGGTATGCAGGCCATGCCCAGATCTCAGGTGTCGGCTGGGCAAACACTGAAAGCCGGGAGGAAATCTGCTGCAGCAGCAAAAACTGCTCCGAGTGTAACAAGTGAAGTTTCATAACAAAGCTGGCCTGGTTTACTTCAAACTTTACAGAATTATTCAAACTAGGCTTCTGTCTTCTAACAGCAGAAAAATAGGCCTTCAGGTCCAGGCAGGAGTACTGGAAAGCCTTCTCACTAATGCAGAAAACATTTCAAATATTTCATTCAGACTGATCCAACATATATCTTTTTTTTAAAACATTTTCCTTTTTCTATCTCAGTTGAATCTCACAATTCTGATGATAAATCACAGATCTGAACCATCAACAACTAAAATTATCCTGTTTAAAAATGTTACTTTTCATCAAATCTTTTCAATAATTGCATCCATTTGTCAATAATCTTGCAAGGATCTCCTAAAGGCCCCACTAAGGTCAAACAATATCTGAATGGCATTATTACAGGGCTTTTAAATGAGAATAAATATGCCATTTAACACGCATGATCATTGGTTGGAATACCAAAGGGACAAGGAAAAAGCAGCACAGACAACTTTACCACTAATTGTTTGGATTTCACAATACTGCCATTTCACTGAACTTCTAATTATCCATCTACTCATGTCAGTTGTATTAATAGATAATTCTGTCTGTGAACTTTTGATTTCAATAGGGATGAGTATTGAAATCCAGTACCATGTTGGTACTGGTACCAACACATCTGATACCTTAAACCACATATAACTCCTATTTTAAAGTCCTTGCACTGGTTGCCTGTTAGTTTCCATATTGATTTTAAAATGCTTCTATTAGTTTATAAAGCACTACATGGCCTCGCCCCAGACTACCTTTCAGATACAGTTTTAGTTTATGAACCCGGACGGACCCTCACATCCTCTGGTACTTCTCTTTTGGCTGTTCCACAGAGCAGAACTAAAAAGTATGGTCAATCTTCTTTCAGCTTTTATGCTCCAAGACGGTGGAACAGCCTGCCAGAGGAGCTGAGACTATCCATATTTTAAACGCAAGCTGAAAACTCATTTATTCAGTCTGGCTTTTATGTAGTACTTTAGAATCTTTATGACTATGCAGGTTTTTACAATCATTGTTCTATTTTATTCGATTTCTCATCTTAGAACATTTTAAATCTTAATTTTAGGGTTTTTAGGCTTTTATTTAACTCTAGTTATGATCATCTATGTTTTTATGTCCAGTTTTATAGGCTTTAAATTATTTGGAATGTTAAATCTTTTATCATTTCTTTATTATTATTTTTACTTTTTATGCTAATTTTAATATTTCCTATTTTATAAATTCTTCCCTTTACTGCTTTGTCTTTTATCTCTGTCTCTTTTTTTAAGTAAACTAAAAATAAATTATTTTAGTGAACTACTTTTGTGTGCATTAGTCTCTAAACCTTTTTACCATTTTACCTTTCTGTCAATCACTTTTGACAAAAAGGTAAAATGATCACTTTTGTACTTTTGTACAATCCTGTAAAGCACTTTGAACTACAACTGAATTTGTTTGAAAGATACTATATAAATAAAGTTTGACTGATTGATTGACTGACTGACTGATTGGTTGATTGATTGATTGATACCTATACTGGACCGAAATACTTTTTGTTTTTTTGGCTTGTCCCTGACACAAAGTCAGTATAGGAGTTTTGCTTGAGCCTTTTCCATAAAAAAACAAAATCCGTTGAACTGGCGTCTTTTAAAGATAGTTCTCTAAATCCCATATGGTCCTGAGACACCTTTAATTCACTAACCAACTTTTAACACACACTTTTTCTTTGGCCTTAAAGTCTATTAATCCAAGATGTTACATTTAAAATAACTGAGACAGAGCTCTGCAAATGCCTATATTCAATCAGCCAGAAGCAGCACAAGTTTGGCATTTTAGCTTGATTAACAAATGAAACAGCTGACTGATCAGACTAATAGCGGGCACTTCATTTTGATTAGCACTTGATTAATTGATTTCACATTACAGCATTGGACTCACTGTTTGTTTGGATATGAGTTCCATAATGAAAAGCTGCTACCTACATGTCATTAGACAGTGATGTTATATGTGTTATAAACTGTGAAAGGTGCAGGAGGACTGGCCCAGAAAGCTTCCTGAGTTGGTGAATCACATATGCACCTCACAGCAGGAGACTTTTCCCATCAGGCAGGGGGAGAGAGTCTGAGGAGGACAAAGTGGCAGACAAAGCAAAGCAACAAAGTCCACTACAGAACGCAATAATACCTTACATCGATGCAATGTGTAGTTTGACATCATCACAATAAAAACGAAAGCGCAGGGAAGAACGTTCTGGCTGGGCTTGGGCAATAAATCAATCTTATCAGATAATTGAATCTGTGGAAAATCTAGAATTTTAAACATGGAAATCTAGATTTTCTCTTCACCTCCTCTTCTGTTCTCCTTAGCTGAATACAAACAAACTGGTTGGAAGGACCTCATCAGAAAGAAAAATCTTTGGACCATTTGTGTTCTGGCTCACTTTTGCTCCCACTCCTCGTCACACAGTTAAAAACAGGCATGCATTTCAGCAAATATGATGTGACAAGTGGAGGCGATTCTCTTACTTTGCGGCACAGATGGTAGCTAGCCAGCCCACTCAGTTTATCCGCCATCCAGTTGCAATTAATTGACATAAGAGCACTGTTCACTAATGATATACCTGTCTTTAAATTTGTTTGGTATGAAAAAACAGAGTCGCAGGAAACCTGCTCTCATGTGTGTCCGCTCATTAGTCCTCTGATCTCAGTCCTCATTCCTAAGTACTTTGAGCTGTATGACAATAATTGTAACTGCATTTTAAAACTGTAACCTTATTAGGTAGTTAACAGGTTATCTGTCTTGTTTCAAGAACTTGCAGTGATAGCTTAACCATTGCAACACACTAAAAATAAAGTAAGAAGTCTTAAAGTGTCCTGTCCTCAAAATATCTTGATCAGACTTCTAACTGGCATTCAAAAAAGTCTGGGTCATCCTGATGAAAGTTGCAGATATCCTGAAGCTGATGCAACTGATGCCACAAGAATCCAAATTAGTACATGACATCATGTGGCATTCCCCAAAAAACACCAGTCTAGAGCCGGAAAAGTCCTGGTCTGAGCTGAATTTCCACATGTGCAGGATTTACTGCAGGAGGACGCTGCAGAAAATGCTTAAATACTTTCCTCTGGTTGGTTTAAATTGCCTGGTATCACTGACAGCAAGATGATGTATAAACACTGATGGAGAAGTGTGGTAGATTTGCATCAAGCGCTGCCTCCTTAGACAAACAAGTGACCAGGAACAGTAGCTTTGGCTGCAGTCTCTCCCATCTGCATAAATACACATAACAGCATCCAGGGAGAATGATAGACCTGCTAGGCTCAAAGCACATAAAATGCAAAACACAAACTTTGCAAAAGGTTACTTTTTCTTTCTCTTCCTTTTCCCTGAGAGAGATTTACGACTAAACTCATAACTCAAGGTACACAAAGGTACACACAGAGCCTTTGCTTGCGTCAGCACTGTCAGCCCCAGTCACACATCACCACTGTCCCACTGCACCGCTGTGTGTTTGTGTGAGTGGAATAGTGTGAGTGTGTATGTGTGCACTGAGGGACTGTCTTATGAAACAGGGCGGACAGCTAAGATCAACAAATATGAGCGGGTGGAGCAGTGAGCGTAGGGAAGTCCCTGGCTTGCTGAGGTCACCCACACAGTATTATTGTGTTCTTTTTGTTCTGATTCCCCACCAGGTCGTGTCAGGCGGGTGGGGTTTAGCTGTGAGACAGGGAGAGGATGGGGTGCAGCTCCGCTGGGGGTCAGGAGGGGGCTTCTAAACAGCAGCAGATGAGAGGAGTGAACTCAGGACAAACAGCAGAGCCTCTTTGATGGAGTCTGCAACTGCAGCTTAAAGTATTTGCACGTTTGCTGTGACTTTAAAAGTGTGTCTAACACATTCATGGCCTATCCTGCTGCCAAAAATTAAATCATTGTTTGGATTCTTGGAGGCTGTTAATACTTTAAATTGGACCATATGAGACTGACATTAAGTCAAACAGTCTACATGTTTAGGATCTACCTTGCTTAGCATCTTGGAAATGATATGAGCTGCTTTTACTGGAATCAGAATGATTTATGTAGAAGTTTAATACAATTTTATAAGCGATACATTATCATTTAAATGTATTTTTCTTGTATGCCAGTAAGCCTCAAGCTGCCAAGAAACAGGCAGTGATAGCCAAACATGAGCATGCAAGTGAAAATGCTGGCAGTTATACATTTGATTTTTTTCACCAATTGCTTGTTTTTCACAGCGTTATAAGTGTTTGAGTTCAAAACATGCACATAATGAAGATTTTGTAAAATCAGTGGGTAATTACATTTGATAATTGTGATCTCAAAACCAGTTAGAACAACTGAGATTTAGCTTTTCCTATAATTAAGGAGCTCAACTTTCTAGCAGAGATCCCCTCATTAAAAATGCCTTATTGGCAGAACGACTTTCATGCGTTCCATCATCAGTCACCAAAACTGATCACCTGTGGTAAATACTCTGGTGTCTGAAGTTGAGAGAAGCACCATGTCTGTGGTGTGGAGTATTTTACATAACTGAATTTTCAGCCAATAATTAGAAAGTTCATCAGTGAGGTTCTACGCAAACAGAGTTTTATTTCCAATTTGTGCATTCGGATGCCATGTGGCAATGCTTCGTGTTTTATATGGAAACACCTCAATGATAATGACATCCGATAGCTCAAGCTGCATACAGAGGTGTTACTGTATGCCTATGATGCCTTTATCGGATCTGGATTGGTTGAGTAGATGCAAAATGTGTCTGCTGTAGCCTGCAAGTAAAAAAACACAGTATTGCTTTATTTAAGTCCGTCCAGCTTCTCTTGGAGTTAGGGGAGTAAAGTGTCACTTCTTGTCTTGTATGACAGTGCCAATCTGGAGGGTTTCCAGCAAACACATACAGAGAGTAATTGTCACGCAGCCCCCAAACATTGTTGCTGTAGCGGGTCCTTTGGTTCTCTGCTTTGAAAACGGTAGCTCATGCATGCTGTGTTGTCAAGCAGCGAAGCAGAATTGATTTCTGTTTTTTTACACTAACACTTAGCATGGCTACATGAAGCAAAATATAAAGTTAAACAAAACAGTATCGGGGTGGTGCATAAACACGTGTTCTTGCCAATACCATTGACTAGCATTTCAAACAGAATCAGGCGTATTTACAATACTGGAATGGGAATCTGAATGACTCTACTTTTTGGCACAGCTACGTAATAAGAGCCAATCTTTCAGCTCCAAAACTGCTCTAATATTTTCAAAGCAATATCAACAGAAAAAATAGGAAAAAGAGGAAACCACCTCTCATACAGGTAGGGCTGTAGTCAACCAAAGAAAAACTTTCGACTAAAATCGTACTAGATCATCAATTAATTGATTGGTCGTGTGACGGACCAAAATCATCCTTTTTAACAAAATGTTGCCACACCGCTGACTTTTTCAACATGTTGTCAATTAATGGGAAACGGAGTATAAACACGCTTCATGGGCTTTGCTCTCCTCTATGGTGGGAGGGTCCTAGTGACGTTGTTTTGACTTTCTAGGTATTTAACCTGTAATTATTTACCCTTACAGGCACAAGTAAATTATATTTGAATAGTTACATTCATAGTTATTTTTTTTGTAAATCATATTTTGATAGATAACTAGATAACTGAAAAAAATAAAAACACATGACATCTCCCTTCTCACCCCTGCAAAAAATTGATTCTTCCAATTATGTAGCACATGCGATTGTTCGACCAATTGGATTTTGGTCGGACATGAGGTCATCGACCAATTGACTCAAGGCTGTTAGCTCTACATACAGGAGCAAGCTCCCATTGCTCACAAAAAAAGTAAACAGCACATCACTACTCCCTTAAAACTTGTCATCTTCAATGAAGTTTTCATTTCAATCTAACCAAAAGCCCACATGACTTATTTGCTAGTTTACTGCCATTTCCTTCAAGAGCATGTTTATTACAACAAGAGGGAGAAAAGCTGTTAAAAAGATATCAATAGCTTCTTAGCTTGTGGCTAATTAGTCTCCATTCCTTTATGTTGCTGGCATTCTTACTGCACACATGTAAGGATACGAAGCCAGGGTAAAGGTTCCACAGAAATGATGAATGGGCTGTTGTTTGCATAAGAGGCGAGCAAGTGAGTTACAGTATCAGGTAGTCACTGAAGATGTATTATTAATGCCCAGTGTCAACCTATGGAGCATGAACAGACTCTCCCATAATATACAGCATGATCTCAATAAGGCTTCCCGCCTGAGGCTGCGATTAAATCCACACATTCAAAAGCAGCTGGGTAGAAAATTTGGCAAGTAACCTTTACTAGCATGCGTATGAAACATAAAATGTCAGGGTGGCACATTTGCTGACACAGGCAGATTTCCTTCTGATGACAAAAAAGGTCAACAGAATTTCTTTATTTCTTATGACTTTGGGATTAAATAGATACAGCAGCCCAAAAAGTTTGAAGACTTGTAGAACCTTGACAGCGGATTTAAATAGTGACATAATCTGAAAGCAAGCTTAATACCTGACAACTAACCTTGCAAGACCTTATAAAGGTGAGACAACTGTGTCAGCACAAGATATATGAATATTCCCCCTCCTCCTTTGTTTTGGTCTCGTCCTCAACTGCTAAAACTACCTACTCACAACTATGTGGAGCTATAGAGTTTACATTTGGTTTTCAGAGAGCTACATCTGAAAGCATTTATTTCATGAGCCAAAATAAAAACAGGTCAGCATCATTAACAGTACTTTTTGCTTAAGAATTCATTAGAGTCCAGTGAAGTCCCTCTGCATGTCTGCTGTCATCAGTTTTTATGCTGCTATTTTCACAGACCAACATCGCCAAACCAGCAAACATTCCAACACACAATCCAAGAGCCAAACATTTTGTGGGCTAACTTAAGGTTGAGCAATATCACTGGTGTGTTGTTGTTTATTACAGCTGTGTATGTGAGGGATTTTAATGTTGGTAATTAAGTTCAACCAATCAGAAAATATCACACCCTAAGGCAGCTTTCGCCAGATATTCCACACTGCAACCCAAGAATAACACTCAGATTGTATTCCCTTTCTTTCGAAACTGTTTGGGAGACATTGGCCTTTGAAATGATGAGTCATTGGTGTGTCACTTTAAATTCCTACAAAGGGGATTTTGATCAAACAGCCAGAGTGGCAATATTTCTAAATAATCATTAAAAAAAGAAAATTTAATGAATCTGTATATCATAAAGCTTGTTCATATCCAATCACTGGTAATAAACCTGCACAGCTACAAGTACCTCCACATTTGACATTATTAAAGCTGTAAAAGATAAATAGACTCATCCTGGATGACAGTATCAATTAGGGATGCATGTAATTATTAAGTTTATTTGATATAGCACCTTGCACTAATTCACAGAGTGCTTTTTAAAAGAACATAATAAAAGAACAACAACAAAAATTCAATAATAAAACAGAAATATTACCAGTATTCAGAATCAAATGAAGTGGTCAAAAACCAATTTAAAAAGATGGGGTTCAGCTGCTTTTTAAGAGCCTCAGTTGAAGCTGCAGAGCATGAGCTAAAAGAAAGCTCCAGAGAGTTGGGGCCACACCCTAAAAGGACAACAAGGAGACCCTGATCATAGGACCCGAGAGTTCTGCTGGTCAGAGATCTATTTAGGTGCCTCATTATGAAGGTCTTTACAAATTAAAAAAAGGGTCTTAAAATGTATTAAAAAATTTATTGAAAGGCAATGTATAGAATCTAAAATAGCCGTTATGTAATTTGATCAGCTGGACCTGGTTAGTAGTCTAGCAGCAGTATTTTTAATCAGCTGTAGGCTGTCAACAGGGGCCTTACAGAGGAAATTACAGTAGTCAAGGCTTGAAGATACAAAAGCAGAATAAACATTTCAAACTCAGCTTGTGAGACAACAGATTCCAGTTTAGCAATATTTCTCCAGTGACGGAACCATGAATGGGTAAATGATTTGATATGTTTATCAAGAGGCACATAGTCTGGTCTTTGGTTGATCCAAAGTTCGGTCGAGACAGCGATTTCAATATGGAGGCCACCGCGAATTGGCTTCAAAAGCAGTTTGAGTCCGCCTATTGGAAGCGGATGGCTGTCGTCACACAGGCTTTGTCCAATTCTTTCTACAGTCTATGACTGAAACTTAGCCCAAGGTTTTTCAGATTTGATTTGACCAAAGAAGTAGAAGGGACCCAACGGACTTAGCAATCTTGGAGGCAAAGCCATCTGAGGCGATTATAAGGGCCACTGTTCCATCAGTATTAATCTGAAGGAAATCATCATGCATCCCTCCTCAAAAGTGTGAAGCAGACCATTTCCCTGCTCCCCTCTTAGCTCTGCTTGACCCAGCTTTTCAAGAGCAACAAGAGGCCCTTGGTGATCTTTATGCTATAAAATAAAATGAGTTTGGAATGATCAGTCTATTGCAAGAATATATCAGATGTCTGCAAGAATCCAACATTGGCAATCTGTGCATCTGCACCCTTTATGTTTCTGTAAGCCGAAGATTGAAAAATGGTTCCTGTCCCCTCTGTTAATTTATTAGAACAGTTCAAAGTTTCTTGCGTAACTCATTTCAATCCAGAAAATTTCAAGAATGCCCTTTTCTCAGAGCATTTTCTTCACTTTGATTTTTGTTTCCAGGATGTTCTCAGACTAGAAAAGAAGCCCGGGTTCTGTCATTTTAGTCAAACTGTGGTCATATGGACATATAAACTCACTGCAGCTAGCAATTAAAAGGCTTATTGACATTTTCCATGTCTTCAGTGATGGATTTTCCTTATGTGACAAGGCCTTGACTATCTGCTTCTGGTATTATAGGAGGCTGAAAACATTTCTTATAATAAACTTTACAGACAAATAAAACGAAAGAGCTTAAAAAAAATCACATTACAGTTGTTTTGATGGCTTACTTCTTAGAAGATTCTTTTATTTGCCATCCAAATGAAATATTTTAGTCTCAGCTGTGCTGCCACCTCCTTCTGACCACACACAAACTGCCAACATGTGCCAGACAATAGGTTTTCCTCCCAGTCACTACACAGACTGTCCCTCCTTGTTTTCCCTCCTTGTGGGCCACGACTTAGACATTGATCTGCAGCAAAGCACCATGGGAGCTGGTCGTGAGTGGTGCTAAACACTCACAGTCATTGGTCCCTGATTGCTGTCTGATCCTGTGAGGTCACCGGGGGGTTAGCTCCTGTGTGATTGGTCTTTGGGGAGGCGAGTGGGCTGTGATTGAGAGATGGAAGAGCAAATCAGCAGTCTGAGAGGACGACTCAAACCAATGGTGGGCAGAGGAGTGGAAAAAAAAGGGGCGAGGCGGGTTAGGAGGTGAGCCGGGGCCTCAGAGGGATTAACACGGTCTGACAGGCTGCCTAGGACAAACACACACTAACACACACACATAGACACACAAACACGGACACTTTTAGGGCGGGCTGCTCTGCTGAGCACACACAATACACTGCTTGTTTTAGAACAAGAGGAAAGAGAGAAAAGAGAGATAAGAGAGAGGCCAAATCACAGAGAAGGAATGTGAGCAGAGAGCACAGAGAGAGCGAGATTATGAACCACAGGTGCTTCCAAATTCATACGAAACTCCCGTTGTGCCTCTAATGTGAATTCCATGACTTTTCCTAATTGTCCATCCTCTCTGAAAGGCCTGGACTTCATCCAGGTTTCACCAAAAGCTGCAATAAACATTCAAAGGCAGCTTAAAAAGCACTCGAAACCTTATTCCACAGCAAAATTCCCCAATTTCCACAGAGGATCTATCCTGTTACCTGACCTTCTCTGTCTGGTCTACGAACTCCATTTGCATTCCAGGAATTCCAGGACCCAGTAGGGACCCTGAAACCTATGACATATTACCCATTTGGATCCTCACATCCACAGACAGCCTTCTGAGAGCATGCTGATGTGTTATTCTGGACTGCTTAGGGAGGCTTCTTTAAGGGGTGCTTTACATTTATTGATCAGATCTCGGCGGCCTATCCTGGAAAATTAACTGCCTCCAAAGTGGAGCGAGGCTTCTGCAAGAAAGGCTGAGTTTAATTTAAAGCTTAAAGAAGCTCTAAATTAAAGCAGGAATCAATTACCTGATACATTTGCAACCTAAACAAATGTGTAAATTAAAACTGGGGGAACGTTAACTGTGCTGGTAATACTGGGATGAGCTCTCACTGAATTTTTAGGAGTATCATTTTAGGGCAATGCAATGCCAGTGTTCTCAAGGTCTGAATTAGTGTTTGGCATACACTTCTATTGCTGTTTCCCATTAGCTGCTGGCTAAATCCTGTGTTATTGTGTCTCTAATCTCTGTTAAAATACAAAGTCACTACAGAAGATCATGTTGGGCTTGATGGCACATGCTGAAAAATGAAAACTACCTTGAATATGCTGTTTGTTGGAGTCACAATACTCAGCTTTTGTTGCTAAAGCTTCTAAGCTTTAACAGCTAACATAGCTTTTCCCATAACTGATCAAAGTCTCTGAGTATGAGCCATTTTCATTATTCTGACAATTATCAAACAAATTTATTTTACAAATTGCACTGTGCGACAGCATCATACAAATGTATACAAAACAGATGTGTCTGCTCTCTTTACTGTATCTAACAGCACTTCACTGTGTAAAGACACTCAAATAACATCACTCGCCTTCTGAAATGTTTCACTGGATATTCCATAATCAGCAGGTGAGCTTCACATGTGAAGTCTTACTGTCAATGAGGTAGGGAATTGCAATTATCATCCTAGAGTGCAGGAGTATAGGACAACAATGACAGCGAGAAGCTGCAGGACAAATGTCCGAATGGTGGCGTAAGAAGCTTTAAATACATTGTGAGATGTTGCTCCTCAAACAGGATGTATACTAGAAGGGTGTCAGTAGTTAAACTTTTTTTGCTCAAGGCACACCTGAAGTCAAGCCAAAATCTCAAGGCATAGCACACAGATACCTGTGCATACTTGCTTCTGTAACACTTGTTGCAGTACCTTTAGTTGCTGTGTAGTTGTAGGTATAATGTGTGATCTTGCAAATTCCCACAGTGCACCCAAACTTGACTCCAGGCCTCTCATGCATCAAAAATGATTATGCATGGATTTTTTAAAAATGGAAAATAAAAATAGCTTGCAATATACTTGGGTGGTTCAGATATACCTACGTGACCAACACAAGTGTCATCTATCTGTGGGAAACACTGTCGTGAACTATTCAGGCCAAATTAATTTTGTTACTCGGACTGTAAGCACGTCTATTTCTGCTACAAAAAAGGTACAGAATTAATGTTTCTGAAATGAGAATAACAGTACTGCTTGTGATTTTCTGATCACATTTAGAAGTTGAGGGAAATTTGACTTAATGGTCACTCATTGTTGGATTTGACGACAAATGTCAGCCAGGTACAGCAAGTCTAACTGTTCTTGCAAACTGCTATTAGCTGGAGTCTTGTCATGTGTCGACAAAGAATGAGGTTGCTGCAGTATTTTATCTTGTTTTTTGCATAGCTTGCATATTGCATCACTCATGTCCAACTTTTTTTTTTTGGGGCTTTTGAAGAAACCTGAAATAATCCAGTATCTTTGCTTTTAGTCCTCCCAATAGTAGATAGACCATCTCTGCATAGTGGTTTGTATAGATCTGAAGCATACACTACATAATGTAGTTTAGCATCTACTGTCACCTACAGGCATTTTTCAATTGTACCATTAGACAATGCATATTTCAGGACTTCCATCACAGGGTTTGTGGTTGTATCGATTTTGTACCATCGGAATCAATGCACACACCAACAAGGAGAATGCAAAAATATCATGCCATACTGGTTTTTCAACACTGGCCTAGTCCATAGAACTTATATTGTTGTTGCCATGGTATTAAAACAGATATAGATATCATCTTATTTTCTGTAATTGTATCAATGTTTTGTGTTCTTGTGAAAAAGCTAAAAGGAACCATATCTCATGGTGAAAACCTTTATTTCTGACTTTAGCAACTATATTCATTTTCTACAAATGTACCTATATATAGATGGGTTTACCCATAACCCACACAGTGAATCACTCTCCAAGAGGATGAAGTGGGCTTCCTAACATGCGGGTGATAAATATCCTGGCTGTCCATTGTGACCCCCATCCTTCTTTTTAACAGGCAGCAGCCAATAGAGCAAGGCGGGATGCATTAATTACAGCTACTACAGTGAGCAATGTGGCTGAGCAATGATTGGATACAGAAATGTTAAGGTTACACTAAAGAAGAGCAGGTCAAAAATTCAAACAAAAAAAAGCCCTTTTAATTAAAAAAAACACACTACATCTCTTTTTCAGATTACTGACATTAAAACAACAGAGCAGCAAGGTCAAATCACATCCATCCACTGTTTGTGTGTTTTTGTCAGGTATGTGTGATAGAGGTGGATCATAACTCTGCTGGACAAGCCTATATGTCCTAATCCTTTGCCCTGTTTCGTAATGAACCACCATGCAGAAATTGCTCACACATACACACAAACACAGTCCATTTTTTTGGCCATGAAATGTGCCATGCAGCACATTTATAGCCTCAACTGGTTGTGCTGTCAGTTGGATGCTTGGCAGAAGATAACAGCAGGAGGGAGGACACAGGTGGACACACCAAGAGCCAAAATTATTCTCAAGCTTTCTGAGTGCAAGAGGAGGCTAAAGCTGCAACTATGCTTCAGTGTCAGATAAGACAAACAAAGATAAGAGCATCATGAGGTCTATCGGGTCAAATTAAGAGTAATTACATTTAAATGGCAGCCAAAATGACAAACCTACATAAGAAAACAAGCAAGCACTGACACAAGAGTCAAGAACAAGAGAAGCAAAAAAGGGGAATTAGGAGAAGCCAGTGTAGGTGTGCACCTACAGCTATGCTTATACTTCTTCCCACAAAAGCCACATTTCTGTTAAGTTCAGATAAGAATCTATTTGGACTGAGGAGCTGTTTCAAGAGGCATTCAAGCAAGATGTTGAAAAATTAGGACATTCAGCTGCTTCATCTTTCTATGATGCAGAGGTAGTTTTTTCTCCTCTGAGTTTAACTAAATCAGAAAGGCATCAGAAACAACAGCCACTCGTTGGGTGTTATCATGACAGTGTCAACTAAAGTGACACTGACTCCCTACCATAAAAGTGGTTTCAGCACATGCAGTCCGTTCTAGTCTCTTCAATGCAATTTTAACTTAAAAGAATGAGGATTAAAGTAGAAAATCCCTTTGGCTAAGGTAAGTTTGTTGGTTCTGCTCAAACATTTTTTTTAACCTTTGCAAAAAAAGCGTTATTGTACATTTGCACAATGTCCTGGTATTTAAGGTTGATATACCTGCTGTTTGTGACAGCAGACATATTCTGAACTACCAATTCTGATGATTTACTCTTTAAGCTATAATCTGCCAATATTACAAATGCAACACCATCAGTCAAGCTACATTATCAGCCAAAATCATCCCTGCTGACATACAACGGGCATCAACAAATAATGCAGATGTAAACAAGTGTCAGTAGCCAATGCTGATCTGTTGTTTGAAATCAATTTTATACTGTTTTTTATACTGTTATCTAGTACACATTACTGCCCAATCAAATGAGACATTTTTCTGATCTGTTTTCATATTCAAACATGACAAAAATGCTGATACAGTAGGAGTGTTACTTCAAAAGAAGTGACAAAAAAGCACTGATAGAAGTCAAAGTATTATCATAATAATAAAACACTGCTATTGGTATTAACCCTAAGTTTTACAATCTCTAGCTGATACCGGTGTGATGCTGTGAATACTTTGAATGCCCGGTGGCAGCTCAGCTCAGTTGATAGAGAGGGGATGCACCCATATACAGAGGCTAGTACTTGCCGCACAGGTTGCAGGATGAATCCTGATACAGTGGTTACAGCATAGGAACGGTGAGGAGCACTGAGGAACTGTGACATCACAGCGCCAATGCGGACCAAAACATGGCGGCGTCCTGGTGAGTTTATAAACTCAAATTACTCAAAATGCAGTTAACTAGTGAGTTTTTTTCGTTCAATATAAATACTAGAGATACAAATATCTAACCAACAAGATGAAGTTGTCTGATCATGCAGGGTTCCTTTTAATACCGGAGCATATCAAGCTAAAACAAAAGTAGCTTTTGGGACACTGACTGGCATGATACCAACTGTGTTAAAGCTGAATGAACTCAATCCAGCTTGAACTTATGCTGAATTGAGTTCTTCTTAGTCACACGCCCTATGTACAAAGGCTGCAGTCCTTGAAGTGGACAGCCAGCTTTCAACTCAGTCTCCTTTCCAAACATCACTCTCTTTTCCCAGTTTCCTACTCCAGTCCCAGCCCTGTCCTCTAAATAAAGGCCTACAATCACAAAAATTAATCTTTAAAATAAACAACAGGAACACAAAAAGTGAGCAGTCACAGTTTGTCTAAAAATATTCTGCTTGGCAAACATGAATCTAGTTCTGGCTTAGTGTTGAAGTCTAATGGCTATAGCAGCTAGCTACAAACAAGCTCAGCTTTAAAAGCAGTCTTGATTTGATACCACTGAATAGATCAAATCACAGTGGCAGCAGTTTGCCTTACCGTGACATGTAGTGACATTTAAGGGGAGGTGAAGGTCAGCCTGTCTTAACTGTTAAATCATTACAGAGATAAATCTGTCTATATCTGCAGGCACCTTGTGGGAAAAATTATGTTAATCAGATTAATATCTGAAAATAATAGTGTAAATGGATATTGAGCTGAAGTGAGATCCTCCAGATGCCTATATAATTATCACATCTATAACTGCTACACCTTGATGACGAAGGTGACACACTCAACCCACCAGCTGCTTCTCAAAGTGAAGCAAAATGAGCAACGCTAAACACTGCTCACTTCAAGTTTAGATCCGCATCATTGTTATAAAAACTAAAATG
Source organism: Cheilinus undulatus (assembly GCF_018320785.1). Classification (NCBI taxonomy): domain Eukaryota; kingdom Metazoa; phylum Chordata; class Actinopteri; order Labriformes; family Labridae; genus Cheilinus; species Cheilinus undulatus. Next base: position 40,932,448 of record NC_054878.1, on the reverse strand, counting down.
TTCACTTAGTAAGAAAAGCTGCAAACACAGCCATCTTCATCACAGCAGAGCTAAAATAAGGCTTCTTTTACAGGCTGTCAACTACAGAGTTTAAGTGTGAGAGTGGGACCTCTTTAGCTGAGCTCCTGTAGTCTGTGCTCATCACAACCACAGCGTTACCATGGTGACACAGCCAGCTAGCAGCCACATGACATGATCGGAGCGAGACAGAAAGAGGGATGGAGGGAGGGCTGATGCACACACAGAGGGACAATGCAAACAGAGATAAATGCACAGAGCCATTTCTGTATGTGTGCGTGACCTCATGGTATTGTAGTTGTGGCTGAGGTCAGCACATTTGTTAACCTCCAGCGGGCTGCTGCCAAACATGCTGCTACTATCACAGGGCTGCTGCTGCTGCTGCTGCTGAAAACAGGTACACAAACCAGGCAGATGCTGGCCTTTCAGCTACAGACAACTAGCTTTTCCCCCTCAGTAATCAACCATTTCTCAGTTCTACACACCTCTTTTGATTAAGAATTTTCACCTCTGTGTGCTACAACACAACAAGCTCCCCTGCACCTGAACATCAGCTAACTTCTTTATATGGTTTACTTTATGTCTTAGCATATTCAATTATTCATTTATCTTTGCATAAAGATCGTGTGAAGGAGAAGAAGTGTCAGGCAAAAATGGGGTTGAGCAATATGTCAATATCAACTATTTTAAAAACTAGAGATTAAGCAAACAGCTACCCTACATTATATAAAGACGCAGTCTGTTTTGGGGACTCTCCAAGAGGGGAGAAAACATTTTTATCTGTCTCTCTGTGTGAGGATTTCCTCTGCATTCAATAAAAGGTAGTTTCTGTGCAGCTGTGAGGCTCTTTTAGGATCATTGGATTTCACAATGAAAAGTTTGCACTCCTGCCAGGTAACATTACAATAGCTGAGCTCTGAGCCTATGGTGATAGTACTGAAGTACTGACTGACAGCCCACAAGTTGTTTTGGCCCCCTATGGCTATGTCTTGTCTTTGACTGTGGAGTCTGCCATAGTAAGCAAGACCTCCATGAAGCTCATACACTGAACTGTATACTACTGACTTCTTTAAATCCAGCATTATGAACAAATGAGGGTGAAAAGATGTTAAAAAGTGGTGTTGACTAGTGGTGTTGAAAGTAATAATTTCTACAGTGCATCCTGATGCAGACATAGACAATTCTGCATCAAATAATTACCAGCTTCCATTCTAAATGTGGCTGCTTTCAATGCATTTCAACTGTGGTTTATTTCAACTGATGCTACTTCTCTTGTCTTTGCAGTAGCAGCATTCACATGTGACACTACTAAACCTCAGTTTTTTAAATGCTCCACTGATATTTACCCTCGATTTCCCCCTGCATCGGTCAAGATCTCGTTTTATTTGACGGGCTTCAGCAGATAAAAATATCTTGTTTTTTTTATGTTCATGCTGAGGTTGTGTAGATGTTTGGGTTGCGCTAGCCAGTTGTTTACCCGCAGAAGCAGCCTCCTCCATTGCCATTTCTTTCCATTCTGGAAACCATAGCCAGGTATAAAAGAGTAGGGGGTGCACGTACTATGTAGCATCTGACATCTCATCTGTTGCGATTTCGCAAAAAATTCGTCCCGAGTTCTTTACAGATAAATGACTCAACAGGCAAACAAGGAAGAAATACAGAGCCTTGTTCTTCACATCAGGATAAAGTGGACACCAATTTATACTCAAAAATGGGAAGTGTGAAAGCAGAAAAGTTACATACAGCCTCTTTAAATCAAGGACAAACTGATTCTTATATGTTCATTATATTAATTGTCCCCACCAGCAGCTTAAAGCCAGTGTGTCTCATATATATAAGTGCCATTGCAAACATCAAATGTGATACTGGGAAACATTTCTACAATAAGGCATACATCTGAGGAGCAAATATACAATATGATGACACAGAAAATAAACAAACTAAAAGCCCAATATTATCGATTCACAACAATCCTTGCACAATAAAACACTGTCCAACAACATGCCAACAATGTTCCCCTAAAGTCACGTTAGTTTGACTTTATATAAAAGCAATCTTACTGACACAGGAAACCACCTGTCACATTTTCAGCACAGAGCTTTTCAGACGCATCTTTAAACTAACTGATTACACAGTAGAGGATGTCATCTTGTGCCTGAGGAAAATAGAAACACCTAAACTGACATCAGGTAAATGTCCTTTATCCATCTTCACCCAGCTTAGATTTGTCTTAAATGTCGATGTTGGTGGGCTGCTTAAAATGTGCTCATTTGCAAATGCCAGACCATGTCCAATGACCAATGTCCAAGACTGTACATGAAGAAGCACCAAATATCTGCTCTACCTTTACTGCTGTTATTGTATTCTTATTTACCACTGTGTTGTTTCTATGTATTGCAGCATTGTTTTACACTGCTGTTTACCATGATTTTGCATTGTTAAAACTGCAGAGATAACATGATAAGAGGTAAACATTTCATGCCTTTTTGGTCTTCAGCATGCTAAGCTCTAGGATGCACCAATGCATTGGTTCAGCATTTGTATCGGTGATATCGGCAAGCCAGTAATTCATGTGGCATGAACAGCTGTTGGCAGATGTTTATCTGTTGTGTATAGTATCAATTTAATGCTGATAATCTAGTATATCCAACTGATTTAGAGAAGAGGTTTTTTTATCAGGCAGAAGAGGTGACCTGATGGACAAACTCCCATCTGTTTTTGTTGGTCCTGCATGAAAGAAAATGTTGGCATTTTGGGAGTTTTACACCAAAAGAATGAATGCCATTGGGTAAAATTTTATTTTAAACATCAACATCAGCCCTGATTTTCAAAATAAGTGCATCTCTATTAAAGATGCACTACGTGTGTTTGTAACTTTGCCCCTTCTTAACCCAAAAGTAACTCCTTATAGCAGATATCTAGTGTTCTCTTTTCTTAACACAGTCTTCCTTACAGGTATTTGCTTTCTTCTTTTCCAACTTACTGTCCATGAAAGTCACTAGGAGCCCATGCTGTATATTCATTCTTTTAAAGGCCCACAACTAATCAAAGGGGTCCCAGAGATGCATAGACCCTAAATACACAAAACAGATCAAGGGAAAGGTATGTTTTGAGGCTAATCCACGTAAAGGTCCATAATAATAACTATCCAAGGTCAATTATGGCAATAAATGTCCTAAAAGAAAATAGATGGCAGCAGTAAATCATAGCTGTCACTGTATGCTAACAATAGTAACGGTGCCACATGTAAAAGAGTTATAAGTCTGGAGCTCTGAGATCTGGAAATGACTGGTAAAATAAAAGACAATCAGATCACGAATCAGTCTGAAAACAACCCAGTCATTCCACCTACAACCACAGGAAACCCACTATCTGCACACAGCACACACTTCCTGACGGCTTCCTGCTTCCTGTGCCGTAGGAAAAACGGGGGAGGGAGGGGCTGCTGATGTCAAGTTTGCTTGCATGCTGCATTCATGTCCCGTAGGAAAAAAGGTAGATACAAGCTTCCTGAGAGTAAAACACCTCTCAGGCAGTCTGAACAATCAAAATACAGATTATCCAAACTTGCATAAAGTCAGAAGTGAACAAAAGTCATCTTGTTTCAAAGTTCACTACTTTGTCTTTGGTTGAACATTTCATGACAAGAGTGGCCAAGGAGCAACTGAAGTAAACGCAGGGAACTTGCGTGACATGTTGCAGTATGAGGGCAAATAATTGCTTTCTTTGCCTGCCATGCTACTGTTTTTGTATCCCCACAAGGAGCAAAAGCAACAAACCCTTCAGGCTACATCCACAATAATAAGTTTTCATGTTAGGGCTGATAACTTTTGCTTTATTTATGCCTCCACAGTACGAGAGAGCTCCTTCAACTGGGGCTTTTCAAGATGACTGGCTCTATTAGGTTTGAAAACTCCAGGTTTTTGTTCTACTGTGTACATGCCGATATGGAGACTTTAGAAAACCATGTCACCAATCACAACTTTTACTTGTTGATTGGGTCATTTCAGTCACAATCCCCTCATAGAACTGTGTTACAGAAGAAACACGCAGCTTGGTTTAAAGTATTCACATGAAAAAGCAGCTGAACTGTGAGGTTATTTATTTTTAATTGAAACTAATTCAAACATGCATGGAAGGCAAGCTATAAGTCACAAGATTACTGCATTTAGCATGTGCTCAGTCCTACACAGAGATACGGATAGATAATTATTATATATAATGATACCTTTATCAATACTCCTCAATGATCAAATGCATTTTCCACACGGTTATCAGCACTTTCTAATTCTATTAGTTTTTCATTTCATTTCAAACCTTTTTTAATTCTCAAAGCACAGACATTGAGGTTCCTCATTTCCAAAGCTGTTAAGACTAAAAGCACACTAAAACAAGCAAAAGAAATCAACAAACAAACATAAACTTATTATAGAAGTGTTGTTTAATGGCCACTGATTGATCTATTTAATCTGGCAGAGAAAACAGACTCAACCTTCAAACAACTTTATTTACTCAAGTTTTTCACTAAAATGTATCTCTGTTCTTGACACATTGTCTAATATTCGTTTTTACAACGGCACCATAAAACAACCATAATGTAACCTTATGTCACCTCATTTGATAAGCTAACTAGCTTTTAATCCTGCTGGTTTCAACATGGCTTACAATTTTTGGATTTATATTTTTTAACTTAAGGATCTTGCTACACCGTTTTAAAAGGCATACATTTTCACATATGCCATGCTACTAAAAACAGCATCCTTCCAAAGAGTAAATCCTGAATTTCCTTTCCATTTACAGTGCAGAGAAAGCGCTCTTAATTTAGACCCAAGTATGCAAATCTTTGTCCACACCTTTTCTGCCTGTTCTGCAGCTACGTCATGTGCACAGAGTACCTGCGCTGTCATAGTTCACCCTCACGTGTGATGTGTTTTGTTTTGTCACATCATGCTGTAGTAACATGCAAAGCTGGCTTTTTCTGTTGTCAGCAGGTTTCAGGAGAAAGATTACTTAAATTTAAAGATTTGATTAAGACATAAACAATCTGACAAACCAGACAAAAGCAGAAAAAAGCATCAACAACCAGCCTGACCACCAAAAGGCTGTAAAGCTATAAAGAGGCAAGTCATGGTTAAGGAATTAAATCAGGAAATGTGTGCATTTAAAGACAGGATGTATGGGGTCAGTAGACTTGATAAAAAGAAAATCTCTTCTACTCTGAGTTAACCCTGTGTTGTCCTTCTGTCTGTTTCACTGCAGCCAAATGGCCATAAAAGCATGCACCCTGATTTAAAATTTTCTTTCATTTCCAGCTCTGTGGTGACTTAAAAGCTCTGTAAGGTCTATTTAAAGCATTTATTCTTTTCAATGCCTTAAATTTAGATCTAATACTTTTTCTGTCCTTTTAAGCTCCTGCAGATGTCCAGACACTCCGGCATCCACTAAGTCTGTAATCTACAGGCTGACACGCAATCAAGCCACAGCAGGAATGTATAAGCAAATTTGGCAGCCTTTGGAGATCTTAAAGGGATGGCTGGATGGAGCTGATTTAGTGGAGAAGGAGGGCTTGTTCTAGGGCAGCATCAGCCGTGATGCAGACGAAACGGCTGCTAATTCAGTTTCAAACCATAAGCTTGTCTGATAAATAAATAAGCAAAATTCCTTATGTCAGCTCTAAAATGAGGACGCTTTATCGCCTGCAACTCACAAAGGTACATTTATTAGCCTCTCACCTAGACCTTTCCATAAATAGAGAAGCATCCAGGTTTCTATGATTCAGCATCCATCATCTAAAGAAAATAACACATACAGAGGCAGTGACCTTGTCATTTTACTAAACATCAAAATGCAACTACGGGAACATCAAATACGTCAGATCTGACTGTCTTGCAACAATGCTGCATGTAATTACAGGCTTAAACAGAAGTACCTGCTGATTACTATACTTCCTGTATGAGAGCACAGTGAGTGAATGCCTCGGGCTGAAGTTTGTAAGATTATATACATCATCTCCTCCATAGTTCCCCATCAATATATACCTTTAATGATATTTTGGGCCAGTTAATCATTGATGAGTTTATGTGTAAATATTTTTCTCTGAGATTCCACACAACAATAAAATGACAACCTGGCCACACTACAAGTGTGATTCTGACCACTTATTGTACGCTGTCATCACTACAGTCATCACAATTGTGTGCTAGTTCACAGGTTGTTGGGGAGGCGGGGCAAAGAGTGTCAATCATAACTACAGCAAAAGCGTTCTGTTATGCTAGGTAGGGTTGTAACAGTATAGTCGTGTTTCCATGCGGTTTGACCGAGTATGGTATACATGTGACAACATATGCAGAACATGTCTTCTATTCCGCCGCTGAGTAAGAGAAAGAATGAATGACATAAATCAGGAGGAATAAGCGGCCAATGGCTTTATCTCAGCTGAAAAGTGTTGTTTTTAATAACAACATCTTAACTATGTTAACCGTGGTCAGTATTATTACTGGGCAAATAATCGAAAATTAGATTGACCTGCTGCAATTTTTTAAATTGTAGAAGCTGCAATATTTCTTTTACCTGAAATTTGTGCCAGTTTGAAACTTTTTTGCAGTAAAACATGAAGTGCATTACATATCATGCAATCATGCATGTGTCATTTTTTCAGAATAGCCTACTGAAAAATCCTACTTTCTTCATTTTTGTACATTTTTCTTAATAAATAAGAGAATTAAATAAAAACCATCACCCTCCCTTCAGTACTAGAATTCATCTTCAATTTGCAATATGAGTCAAAATCATCACAATTAGATAATTTATCAAAATTGTTCAGCCTTTGCTTACTCTAATACTGTGTATTTTAAGACATAGAAAGATGTATTGCTTGTGTTTCTCAGAAAATACATGAGATGAGGATCTAAACAAGTAATTGCATATCAAATTGCAATCACAAAATTGGGAAACAAAACTGCAATTAGATTATATTTCCAAATTGGTTCAAGCTCTGTGTACTTAAAATCGGGTCCACATGAATGTCAGGAGACTTGATTTGTGGCCACATATTAATATCCACTGTCCAGTAAACAGTATGGATCTCTGTTGAGTCTCTGATATCACATTTAAGCAGATATCAGTCTGTTTTTCTCTCATTTTCACCCACTCCTCACAGAGCAGGCGGCTGTCTTTTACAGCCCAGCTGAGCAGTCGTGTTGTGCGCTGAAGTGACATCAGTGCAAACCCCTATTGTTGTGTGTGGCTCCACCTTTTTGGGTTGGACAGGTAAGACTGGCAACCCTATGGAAGAGTACCAAAAAAGTGGGACTGTTTTGCTTTTTGATTTTGCAGATTTTTTTTTTGTTTGTTTGTTTTCCTTTTTGTAGTCTCATGATTATTACATCGCGGGCTGCACCAACTATTACTGATAGTTTTAAATAATGCTAGATGGAACAAGGTAGGCTATAAGCTGCATTCATGTTAGTTACTACAACTAAACCGTAACCCCAAAACTGAGGTACAAACCGGGCTTTGACCTCTGTGAACCATTACACCCCTAATCAAGAGAAGGACAATATGGACAGGTTATCTTCAAATATAACTTGAGGTATGAATGTAATAACATGGACAGAAAATAGCCCTGCTAGCCAAGCGCTTCACTGCATGTAAACAAGAGATCTCAAAAGGGAGGAAAGGAAGGGACATGAATAATTTCCCTCTAGCAAATGATGACACAAAGAGTAGGATAAAATGCCATCTTATAGGTCAATGTCAGGATATACATTTCCAGGTCAGAGTGTCAAACTAGACAGCAGTGGAAGAACATTTCTGACATGCTAGTCTTGTTGATTTCATGGGGTGTCTTGGACGTGTCATTGATCAACCTACAAGAGCATTCGTAATTGCTGGCACTCAAATTCAGGCCTGACATTTGGCAATGAGCTGTGACGAGTCAATGGGCGAAAATCTGGCTTGATTGCTACAGTCTGAGCCAGCCTTTGAGGAGCATATCTTTCAGAAAAGGATTCTTGGATTGATTTACAACAGGGGTGAGGTGTGCTAACCTTGCATAGCAGATGGATACGCTCGTTTCTGTGTATCTCACTGGCGAATCCATCTTGCAAAGCTCCCGTCTGAACCATTTGGGCCCAGTTAGAAATTGACAGGACCAATCAGTGACGAGGGGCAGTACTTTCGGGCATGGTGGAGTTGTGACGTATGCAAGCAGCAACAAGAGACCAGTGCAATTATGGCGGAAGACATTAGCGTGGATGCTACTAAAGCGGCGGTTTCATCAGAACTTGATGAAATTTCTTCATTAACGGAGGAACAAAGAACAGCATTGAGTTGCTTTCTTTTCAAAAACAACAGAAGTCGTGTACTGACATGTCTACAGTCACCATGGTTCGCGTTATGCAGTTCCCTATGGAGTTAAGTCCTTGGTGGGGGCTTGATAGCGGCTACATCACATGCTTTGTTACTCTGATTGGCCTGTAAAGTTGTGAAAGGATGTTCATCCAATCACCCTCCGAGGCTCTGCCCTTTCCCAAACACTGTGTATGAGTGGTTTTCCAGATGGATGTGTGAAACACAGGTTAGAGGTATGCTGATCTGATCTCGAAATCAGTCAGATCCTGATTCAAACTGCTAGATCAGGGTATCCGTGGAAATGGCCAATTCATGGAGCCGATACATAAGGCTGATCAATATGCCCAGTTCCATTCCATAATATACACACAGGCCTACTTCAATGTTTGAGTGTACTGGTAGGCCTGTGCTTTTTGCTAAGGAGAGCCAATGGAGCATGGAAGATGCAAACAATAAAGGCTGAGCAGTTTGGGGGTATTTCAGCTTGTTACACCATCAACTTCTATAAACTCTTTTTGCAAAGCTGGTTTCTCATGGAGTGATGGCTTAACAATGAGTTTAAAAACAAAGTAGGCTGATAAAAAAAAGGCAGTTAACTTTGTCGACTGGATTGCAAAGTCACATAAATTTTTTCCATTTATAGTTGAAAAATGACAAGGAACCATGTTGCAGCTTGTCATCACATAAATCATTTCTAAAGGTGCTCTACAAGAACATATGATAACAGTTATCATCCGAGTTAGTGGATGTTAAAGCTATGAGCTTCAACGCCAATACCTGGAGCTATAATGTTAATTCACTGTGCAGTGCTACAACCTATAATCTTCCATGGATCACATTCAATTGACACAATTTAGACTGCCATCAAGGAAAGGCTTCAGAAAACTGCTCCAATACATGACATTTTAAGCCTAGGAAATCCTTACCATGGCCAAGGATACTTTATACACAAAGTCCAGTTTGTTTGACCCATGTGAGTGCTCCTTACCGCACTGGCACTAATGGAAAAAGTGGGTTTTATTGCTCATGCACCAAGCAATGCTCAGGAATCATAGTGGTAATGGAGCTCAATAAGTTAATCAGTGCATCACCACTTTAGGGATGGTTTCAACCTGAAGTTTTTCCATGAAGAGTGCTTTAACTCCACAGCTCACAATGCTTTCAGCTCAGTCTGTGCCTTCACATAGCTATACTTGTGCACAACAATTGTGCGATACACATATCAGGAGCTGTATCAGTTATGAGTGATATTTTCTCATCATAAATCAGCATTGTTATATTAAAAAAATAGCCCATTGGTATTGCTTTGCTATTTTTTGTGTTTATCTTGCACTGTATACAAGGTCTGCCTGTTCTGCACAGAGTGTAGCAGTATGTATTGTTCATGTTTTTATTGAAATACATGCCTCTGACATGCCTGTTTATAGGTTTAGGCTCAAGCTTCCTGTGGAGTAGAGCTGAAGAGAGAAAATAAACAATCTGTAAGATTTCCTCCAAAAACTTGTTTTCCAATGCTCATGTCCTCAGACGTCACTTTGAAAGCCACTCTTCTCTCCAAGTTATATTTAGGTACGATCTTGACAACAACTTTTTTGCTACGCACAGCTTTCCAAGCACAAGGAAAATACTGGAGATCAGCTGTCAACGTTCAAACTCTCATCCACATGAAACACTTTTTGTGGCATGGAAGGATTTCTGCAGATGCTACAGGCTCACAATCCTTAAGAGGCACTAAGCCTCTCTGCAAAAGGACAGAGAGCACCATTATTGGTGTGACATGTAGAGCTGAGTTGATGAATACACCATAATGTGCCATCATGCACTTAATCTTTTCTTGTCAAATACATGAACTTAGCTGCTTTCTGAAGACTTCAAATGATGTTAGCAAAGGTGCACTTTAGCATCAGGGCTTTAAAGTAACAATAAACAAAAGCATTTCAGATTTACTAAGCTCTCCATGAGCAACAAACACTTACACATGGTTAATACTGAGACACAATTAGGGTTTAGTTGGTTCATAAAATCTGGGATATGTTGAGTCTGTGTTTTGGGCTTTCCAGAGAGGAAAGAAATTCAAGCTGCCTTCCTGTGTGACAATTTCCATTGTTTTCAGCAAAGTGCACAACATGCTGTTTCTGTACAGCTGTGTAGCTCTTTTAGTACCATCTGTTTTCACTGTGTAGAGTTTGCTATAACGCAAACTACCAGTGCACTAATCAAGCTCTTAGCCTATGTTGACAGGTGTGAAATACAGATCCCTAGCCTACAAGGTTGGTCCATTGGTCACCTGGTGTCTCACACTGAGGAGTCTTCTCAATCAATACAGAATTCCACAAGGTCTGTTTACTGAACAGTAAACAATTGTTTTCTTTAAATGCAAGATAAGGACCAAATGCTGTTGACCTGGTCCATGTGGCTGTAATATACAGAGACCAACCATGTTTTTAGGGGCCGATACCGATAGCAATTTTAAGTAGTTCATGACACCTATATGATATGCATTTACGGTAAAATTAGCCACAAATGTCTGTAATTTCAATATTAGATTTTAAAAAGGTGATAGGATATAAACCCGCTACTTCAAATATTTGACTACCTCATCAACAGAGGTGGGCATCATTTAGGTTTTTTACCATGCCAGTGCTAGATTTACACTTTTTAAAAGGTGCTGCTGCCTAAACAGTGGCTGAATTGATACTATTAAGAGGGACAAAAGTGTTTTATCTGTATCGTAAATGATTTATAAATAAGACGCCAACAGAACATATAGGTAAACAGGTGCAACTTCTTCACATAACATATTTTGTGCCTTTCCTTTGTAGTGACAGGGATCACATGGGGTGGTGAAGTACTGAAATGAAGCACCGAAATGCGGTACGGTAGAGAAGGGATGTGTTTGTAGCATCACTGTGTTGATACCAGATTTTGATACTCATCCCAACTCATTAATTATTATTATTATTACTCATTATTGGCGAAGAGGCAGCAACGGCATTGTGCGAGAAGGTGAAAGCAGGGCAAACAAGCCAGGCTGCAGGTTAGGCTAAGAGCAGCACCACACAAACCTGCTGTACTGAGCATCTTTCTCCTGGGTGCCCGCTCCCTCACCAGCAGATTAGATGACGTGAGGCTGCAGATTTCCAACCACCAATTGGCCCACTGTGTTTGCTGCAACAGAGGAAACTGCCATACGTAATTTTGTTGCATTTTTACAATGCAATGACAATAAACGACTATCTATCTATCTATTAATAATCATTAGAGATGAAAATGGCTTCCCAGGGACACATCGATGCACCGCTTTAGCATGGGTATAGGACTATATTGTTCACTTCGGTAAACATCGGCCATCGGCAAATAAAGTTGGCATGAACCAATGTCAGTAGATGTATATCTGATGTGTCATATCAATGTAATGCAGGAGTTAAGCACATTTAACAGCTGACTCAGATAAGAGATTTGTTGTTGGGCTGAGGATGTTACAGCCTATGATGTGCTTTTATCGTCAAACATGAGAGAAAATGTTGGCATAGTGAGAAACACCACATGAGGAGATGTGCAAAAACACTGGCATCTGTATCGGCCATCTGCTAAATTGTTGTTTCAAACATTGGTATCAGCATCAGCCCAATTTTTACAATCAGTGTCTCTCTAGCTATTACTCTTGTGATGTCAAGCCAATTAGATAGTGTTGCAGAGAGAGGGAAAACAGAGCCAGGGGAGAAAGCATGATTCATAGTTGAGCCAAAGTTGCAAAGTTTTTAATTAATTTACTTTATCGGTGATCTGTAAAGTAGAATGCAGATACAGATAATCGGTCAAATGCCAGTTATCAACCCTGATAATCTACCAAGCTGATAATCAGTTGGCCCTGACTGTGAACATTTTGAGCAATGAAGCACAGTGGATGATGTGAATTTTCAATCACTTCAGGTGACACGCATAGTAGGTGAGGGAAGCCACTGCACTTGTGGCAGCTCCACTTTACACCATCATCCTGGTCACACCAGTGCATAAGATGTAGCAAACTTTTTAGGTGAAAATAAAGGCATTCAAAAAGTGTCTTATGCAACAGCTTTTACAGTATTAAGGGAAAAATTACTTGGTTATCTGAACCTGTTTCGACCAGATGTAACTTTGGTGTGCTTTTACCTACAAGAACTGATGCAGTAAGTGCAATTAAGGATGATCTTTATCTTTTTAAGACATATGGCAGATGGGATAATGCATGCTGGAAGGTGGATGGGATCAAAAATATTTCGGTAGTAGCCTCTTCAGCCTCCATGCAGAAAAGCGGAAGGATGAAAAGTAGACAGTCTGGTAGCTGTGTTAAGTTAGGGGCATCACTCAAAATGTTCAGGGCAAACAATGAGCATCCTGGAGTATGTGGCATCCCAGGCAAACCCCTATTACTGATGGTACAGTTGTACATTTTGCAAATATTTGATACCTTATTAATACTGCCCAAGTGGAGAATTGTGCTCTTTTTACTATCTCACCTGATTTTAATGGCACATCAAGACTTTAAGACAAATTGCAGTACCAAGAAAGCACATTTGGGATGTTGATTTAGCTCAGTTGGTAGAGCAGGTGTTTCATATAGATGCTAAAGATATCAACAAGTACAGGTTTCACTCCTGGTCTTGGACCTTTGCTGCATGTCTACCTCACTTTCTCCTCCTCCTCTCTGTCTTGCGGTACCCTATCAATAAAGCAAAAAGATCCAAAATACAAACAAAAACGACTGGGCACTGTAGAAGAACCAACAGTGTTATATTTCGAAGCATAATGCCTCAGTTGGAGCTGCTGTATTGACAAGTTAGAGTAAGAACTGGCTGCACTGACCAGTCCCATACACCCACACTACCAAAAATCGAAAATCCAACTCACTGCCCTCTTTTTGGGAAATCTAGAATGGCTTAACAAAAGTGAAGAAAGCAAACTTTCCCACCACCTTTTCATCCAAATCAAATAAACTGTTTGAGTGATTTTATCGGAGTCCTATCTCATCTATTGTGCTACATCTTTCAAGCCCAGTCTTTGTTCAACTCTGCAAAAATAAGCCCCACATCAATGCCTACGGCGAGTCCCCACGTGACACCGGTACCTGTTATGTTATAATAAGCCTCGGCATCAGTCCCACAGCAGGGTTCATTCAGTTTGGGGCGCAAGATTAAAAAGTTTTAGGACCTTTGCTCCAGACTAATCAGCCATCCACGGCTAATCTAATCACATGAATGATCTCACTACCCTCCTTCTCTCTCTGGCAGTTTGGTCTAAAATTGCTAAAATATACACTGTGAATTGAAGGTATGATTAGTGTTTTTTTACGAATAAAATACTAATGAAATCACAAATCTATACAGTAAAGGTGAGCATCATTGATGCACAGCTACACAGAGGAGCAGTCTAGACAGTGTGAAGGACACTTGTGCAGCTTGGGGGCTCTACCAGCTGACATATGGGGAGGGTGTGGCGTTGTAAGGAAGGACATGCATCTGCCTACATTTAATCATGTTCTACTGGACTGAGCAGTCTTGAGTAGCAAAGCTAAAGCAATGCTACTTGTAGAATGAGAGAATTACAGCCTTCTGGACGTGGGGCAATCATTCCTCGCAGGATGAAGAGGGTTGTGAGTGCAGTACACAACGCTGGCCAACGGCTGGCCAGCTTCAATCCTGATAAATTAATCGGCTCAAGAGGAGGAGAGGGGACCCTGTGGCCCCCCTACACCCTCATCCAAGGAGAGGCGGGGTGGTGAGCCGCCCGCCGAAAAGACACAGCAGCTGACGCAATCACAGTCACAGCAATAAATCAAAACTACTTAGCCATGAGATGCACCGGTTGAGGGGTTAAGGTTAGATAGATATTGACCACCTCCTTAAGGGCTAGAAACATCACCTAGATCTTGCTGTTCTCCTCTAGTTAGTTAGCTGATACCTACAGGGAGGAGTCTCCTGTCTAGGCATGTTGTTAGTAAACAACCACAAGCCCCACACGGGACATTTAATTGTAGCCCTGCACCTCAATATGTTGCAGGGTCAAATTATTGCTGGTCAAACAGGCAGCACGCACCAAGCTAGCTAGTGTAAGGACAATGCAGGGAGCTACTGGTCTCATTTTTTGCAAAGACAGAGAGGTCTGTAGGCTGGAGCTCGCCCTATCTGTTGTGAGCATTTACACCCAGGGTGTTGCTAATACTTTAAGCTTTTATCTATTTGTTCTGCGTATCAAACAACCTCACCGTGAAGCTGGGTTTGTCAGCCATTGCAGGCACTGCCGCTGCAAGCTCGCTTCACCCCCACCAGCTAGCATGGCTGGACATGTTACAACTTTGATTCAGCATTTAAACAGTAATGGTGTCACTTGGACTGGGTTACTGGGAATTTAGCTTGCCTGTATGTAGTGTTCAGCACAATGGTGCGGTTCATGTTGGCTCTACAGGTAATGTGCTGTGCTAACTAGCTAGCTAGCCTGGATACGTGCCGTACGTTCCCTCTCATACGGAGATAACAACACGCCAAACCCCATTCAATTTTACAGCAATTGAACGACGACTTTCCTATTATTTATGTAAATATTTAACATATTATACAAGACTGTTTTTGTAACTACTTGTACCCAGAAAAAAACGGCTCAATTATTTTGCTAGCAATGCAAATAAGCCACTTTAAAATGATTCACTGCTTCTGCTTTCAAAGAAAAAGCAATTTGAAGCAAAACTAATTCATAGTATACCAAAAAGGAATAATATCCTATCTGAATAATGACATAAAAGCGCCAAAATGAATCTAAAAATACTGTCCTACCTTAAAAAGGCATCAAAGCCCTAAATAAATATCAAAATGTATATAGGAATAGGTGGTAGCAAGTTGTTAGCTAACGTTACGTTTGTCTGATTTAACAAAAAATAGGGTTTAATTTGGGCATGGTGCTCATTCATCCATAAACGCATATGCCGAACGGTTTTATTTTGCATATACCGAAAGACTTGTGATATTCTTAAGGCATTTTGTCGTGTAATATTACTGTTAATGTCACAACAATTTAAATGGCTGTTTTTACAATGGAGTTCGGTTAACGTATCTCCATTCACGTACAGGGACTCACCACCGAGTAAACCGAGTAAACCACGCTGCCCACAACATTTCGGCTTTCAACATGTTCAAGCTAGATGTCAGCGGCAGTTATAGTTTCGTGGTCTATTATTCATCCAGGAGTGGGCCTGTGGGACCGCGGCCTCTCCTGCTACTCCTATGGGGGTCTCGTACCTCTGTGGGCCGGCTGATCTCGAACAGGTCGAGCCGGTTGGCGTTCCAGTGGTTGATGATGTCGGCCAGTTTCCTCCTCTCCTCCTCCCTGCTCCCCGTCATGGTGGACAGCTTTTCTGACCCTCTGCGTCCGTCGGTGCTGTAAAGTAAAAAAAAAAAAAAAACTTCCCGCAACGTTAGTCCACAGGAGGAGAAAAAAGCCGAAGCCTCAGGTCTGCTGTAACGTCCGTCTCTCCGCTCACCGAGTCACCGACCTGCTGTCTGATCTGTTCCTGCCTCGCGCTCCCGGTGCGTCTCCGCGCGCTCCCGATACACACTGGATGTAACTGCGTGAACGCGCAAACAATGTTAACCGTTTGTGTGCCAGTAAATGTGGATCATGACGCTGCTTTCCTGAAAACACTCCGCTCTGAAGGGTTAACCATGACTACTCAGGGTAGTAAGAAGGATTACGTCAGCGTGTTGTAATTAAGCCCCCATTTTTCTAATTAAGCCGATTTATTTTTCTGCTCTGACACATAAAATCCGAAAATAGACAATGTGAATGTTTAGAACACTAGTGGTTCGATTGTTAGAAAATTCAAAGATAAGTCAAAATTGTTCATTGATCATTATCAATTAAATGAAAAAATACAATAGGATAGATAGATATAAAGACAACAGACATAGGTACTTTAGTGATCCCAAACTGAGAAACTGGTGTTATAGCAGCAGGACATTTATACAAATAAAACCAGAATAAATATACAGTAAATAAACACTCATGAATCCAGAGAAATATATATAACAAAAGTGTATAATTTTAAAAGATAAAGAAGAGATACAACCCCAATTCCAAAGAAGTTGGGTCACCCTGGAAAATGTAAATAAAACAGAATGCAATGATTTGCAAATCTCATGGGGTACAACTAGACCCTATATCAGGCGTTTAAAATGAGAAATTAACCATTTCACAAAAATATATTAGCTTATTCTGAATTTGATGGCAGCAACACATCTCAAAAAAGTAGGGAGGAGTCAGCAAAAAGCTGGAAAAGTAAGTGATACAAGTTAGAAAAACTGGAGGATCATATTTCAACTGATTAGGTTAATTTGCAACACGTCAGTAACATGACTGGGTTTAAAAGGAGCATTTAAGAGAGTCAGGGTCTCACAGAAGCAGAGGTTATATATCATCAAAAGATTCAGAGAATCTTGAGAAGCTCTGTACTCAGGGGACAGAGTCCAAGGTCAGAATTGGATGCTTTTGATCTTTGGGCCCTCAGGTGGTCTGCATTAAAAAAACAGGCATGATTCTGTACTGAAAACCACTGCATGGGCTCAGGAACACTTTCAGAAATCATCGTCTGCCAATATAATTCACAGTGAGAGCCACAAATGCAAGTTAAATCTGTATCATGCAAGAAGAAGCCATATGTGCATACAGTACAGAGACATAGTTGTCTTCTCTGGGTCAGAGCTCATTCTAAATGGACTGAGGCAGAATGGAAAACTGTTCTGTGGTCAGATAGATCAAAATTTGAAATTCTTTTTGGAAACCGCTGACACCGTGTCCTGCTGACTTGAAAGGAGAGGGACCATCCAGTTTGTTATCAGAGTCCAGTTCGAAAGCCTGCATCTCTGATGGTTTGGGGTTGCATTAGTGCCTATGTCATGGACAGCTTACACATGTGGAAGTACACTATCAGTGCTGAAAAGAGAGAAAGAAATGCTCCCATCCAGACAACTTCTCTCTCGGGGAAGGCCTTGACTTTTTCAGCAAGACAATGCTTAACCACATACAGCGTCCATCACACAAGCATGGCTTCACAGTAGAAGAGTCTGGGTGCTGAATTGGCCTGCCTGCAGTCCAGACCTTTCACCAACACAAAACATTTGGAGCATTATAAAATGAAAAATCCAGAACAGCAGCTAGAATCCTACACCAGCCCAGCAACTGGTCTCCTCACTTCATAGACATTTACAGACTGTTGCTGAAAGAAGAGAGAATGCAACACATTGGTAAACATGTCCCTGTCCCTACTTTTCTGAGATGTGATGCTGCGATCAAATTGAAAAAGAGCTAATATTTTTCAGTTTCATCATCTGATGTTTACGTTCTGTTGTGAATATAATTTATGAGATCTGCATGTCATTGCATTCTGTTTTCTTTTTTTACAATTTTACAATTTACACAGTGCCCCAACTTTTTTGGAACTGTAGGTTGTACTTTAGTGATCCCAGACTGGAAGATTGTGGCGTTACAGCAGCAGGTTGCCAATACAAATATAAAAAAAACATAAATAAACATATGTAAATAGACACAAATACAAATAAATGTGTACATAAAAACAAGCTTAACATGGGATGAAGAAATAGCAGATATAAATAGATGAATAATAAAATGCTACAAAATGCCTTACATGTTTGATAAAAGAAGCCACGTGTGCACAAACTTTTACTTCTCTCACAGTAAAATTAACTACAACTGGGTTTAAATGGAGTATTTAAGAGAGGCAGAGTCTCTCAGAAGCAGAGGTTATATATCGTCAAAAGATTCAGAGAATCTGGAGAAGCTCTGTACACAAAGGACAGAGTCCAAGGTCAGAATTGGATGCTTTTTATCTCTGGGCCCTCAGGTGGTACAGCATTTAAAACAGGCATGATTCTCTGCTGGAAACCACTGCATTCACTCAGGAACACTTTCAGAAATCATCACTATTCAATTTGAGCCTTTGCAGTCAGAATTTTAATATAATGTCATGTCTTTTTATAACCAAGCCAGATGGATGTGTTTCACACATCCATCTGGACAACCACTCACAGAGGGCGTTTGTTAAAGGGCAGAGCCTTTGAAAAAAACACTCGGACGTTGATTGGATGAACGTTCTGTCTGTCACATCTTTACAGGCCAATCAGAGCAACAAAACACGTGATGTAGCCCCTAACAAGCTGAGCCTGCGCCTCACCGAAGGAGGAAACAGAACTGCACCGGCTTCTTGTTGCTGCTTGTATGTATCACGACTCCGCTGCGCCTGAAAGTACTGCCCCTCGTTGCTGATTGGTCCTGTCACTTTCTAACCGGGCCCAAACGGTTCAGATGGGAGCTTTGCAAGATGGATTCGCCAGTGAGATACACAGAAATGGGCGTATCCATCGGCTTTTTGGTGATATTGTAGCAATAAAAAGGGATTTAAAAAAATGTGGTTAGACCAATGAATCACTTATGCATGATTTTTTAATTTAATCTTTAATTAACTAAAAATTTAATTGTATCTGACTTCATATCACAAAAAACATTATGTACATTATTCACTTACATCAAAAATCACTTGGAAACATTTTGTAATAAGAGCACACTTGCTCTTAAGCTTTACTAGTGCTTTATTAATGCTGAACATGTGGAGTTATTTTTTAAACTGTTACAAAACCCTGAAAGTCTTATATTTTAATCGCCAGCAGTATCATTTAGAAAACAAATAATTCTTCAACCAACTTATTAAAAGAAAAAGAAACCTTATTTTGTCATTATGATACCATAAAGCTCATTATAATGTATTTTCTGTGTAGGACTGCAGTAGAGAGCTAGAAGATTGAATCCCTATTAATTAGTTATACTTAAGGATGTCAGCATTAATGCATTAATGCCACTGCAGCGTCTCCTTGAAGCCACAGTGATGTAAAACAAGTACAACCCTGCTCCTTAAAGTCTACTTTAAAAAACGCACAGATGGCTCAGTGAAGCCAAAAGTCATTTAGAATTTGTGTTAGCAATCATTTACCTTATTACTTTTCACCTTTTTTGTTTTCAATCCATACAAGTTCTTTTTTCCTGTGGTTAAGTTCAAAATGTGCAGAAAAGGAGATTAATCACTATTATTAATTTCTCCTCAAACAGTGTGATTGTTATTAATTATTAGTAAACAACTGCATGTTTTTTTGCCTGTGCTGAATAGAGTTTAAAGAATATGAGTATTTTTTTCCATAATTTTGCTGAAATCCTCCTCACTGTTTCCACCATCAAACTTCACACCTATGTAGACAGAATGTTCAGGACTACAAACCCCATCCTCCTGAACTCTTCCCCTGAAAACATCCATAATGCTTCATCTTTGGAGACGTTTAAAAAACTCCTCAAGCCCCACCTGTTCACCAAAGCTTACAGTCTCTCCTAAACATACACTCAACTTAGAGTTTGTCTTTTGTGTTGTGTCTTGTTTTCCACTCTTCTGTAAAGCGACCTTGGGTCTCATTGAAGGTGCTACATAAGTAGCACATAAACAATAATGACCGAAATCAGATTGAACGATTAAAATGAGAAATTCTAAGGTTAGTAGTGACTGAAATTGTAAGTATTTGACAGCCCTGGTTATGAGTCTATTTATCCTGAAACAGAACAACAGAAGCAGAATTTGTTTTTCCTGTTGTCATACTGTCTCTTATATCATCCTTAAAGAGCAGGTGATGAATGTCACATAGTGCCACTAATGCCATGTGTCATACACACACTGGAAAAACACACACAGACACACATTTCTGCATTATTGACAGGCAAATACAGAGATCTGTCTGTCGATCTATCGATCTCTTGATCTATTGATCTATCAATCAATCAATCAATCTATCTATCTATCTATCTATCTATCTATCTATCTATCTATCTATCTATCTATCTATCTATCTATCTATCTATCTATTCATATCAATTTCAGTTCAATTTAAATAGCTTTATTGGCATGAAAATCAATTGGTTTCATGCCAAAGCAATAAAAGTAATAGCAGAAAATCACTATTAACTCTCTCTAGATTATTGGATATATATTGTATATCCATCCATTTTCTAAACCGCTTATCCCGTTGGGGGTTGCGGGGGGGCTGGAGCCTATCCCAGCTGTCATTGGCCAAGAGGGCTGACATATAGAGACAGACAGCCAGGCACGCTCACACCTACAGCCAATTTAGAGTCATCAATTAACCTAATGAGCATGTTTTGGTGGTGGGAGGAAGCCAGAGAACCTGGGGAGAAACCACATATGCACAGGGAGAACATGCAAACTCAACACAGAAAGACCCAGACCGGGGGCAGTACCAGGGACCTTCTTGCTGTGAGGCAACAGCGCTAAAACCTGTGCTACCTTGAAGCCCTATATGTTGTATAAAAACATCTTGCAGAGCGTTGAACTTCACCCATGCAGATATGGAAGCTTCTGTTCACTGTTCATGCTGGTAATATATTTTTGTTCTCTAGTGAAGAGTGGAAGAACTTGTCTGTGATGTCCTTGTTTAACCACTTGCTGTCTGCTGCAGTGGGTGCACAGTCTTTCCTCTTTTCGGACCCAGCTTTGTTTGTGGCATCCTC
This sequence comes from Cheilinus undulatus, assembly GCF_018320785.1. Classification (NCBI taxonomy): domain Eukaryota; kingdom Metazoa; phylum Chordata; class Actinopteri; order Labriformes; family Labridae; genus Cheilinus; species Cheilinus undulatus. The sequence continues at coordinate 40,911,469 of NC_054878.1, read as the reverse complement.
TCACTATGGCGAGGTTGTGCTCACTGAGTCTCTACATGGTCAAACATTTCCTCAGCTGTGGATCAGTCACATTGTTTAAGCATCTGCTACTGCATATTCCATATTACAGGACAAATAGTGTTACAGTTTGCTTCATATTTTGTTTGATCGATTTTTGCCAACAAGATCAATAGTTTTCTTTTTGTTGCAGGATTATTGGGCTTGAGCTGGTTGGTTTTGTGTCTGAGGAATCTGCAGGTGAACAGTCTGTCTGTCCATCATCTGCCAAGGGGATACAACCAACAGTCCTCTGATTAACGACTCATGCTGAGGGTGTTGCAGTAAGTTTGTGTGCCCCATGTACGGAGGCTAAAGCCATTGAAGAGGAAGGCTTGGGTGCAACTTCAGCTTATGACTCATTTTCCACAATTAGTGCCCCATTTTATCTCTTTTCCCAGAGTGGACAGTCTTGTTTCCCATCGTCCTGTCTCTTTAATGAAGGTATTTTCAAACCAAAATATGAAGTTCTATTGAGGCATTTGTCATCTATTGGCTAAAAGCTTCATGTAAATAATAATACAGCAAAACTTAAATTTATGTTCTATGACTTTAGTTACGTCCATCTATGAAATAGTCTCACCTTTATTATAACACAGAGCTTTGATATTTCAAAAGAAGACTTGTGAGCAATGAACATGGGAAAGACAATCAAAACTATGCATAACATTCAACTATGTATGGAATAAGGAATTGTTCTTTGGGTTATTTCACCACGAAATGCATAAGGGCCTCTAAAAGAAGGCTGTCTTTATTTTTCAGAACATGCAGGCTAGTATTAAAGACTTGGGCCTCAATCAGTATGGGATTTATCTGAAGTTTTACAGGCATGAAAAGTAGGTAAAGTCACTGATTGATCAAAAATGTTCCAATTATTTAAAAAAAAAGGTAAAAAGCTGAAGTAAGAGGACCATTTAAGGATTTGTTTTGTCCTAAGGTGACTCCAAACAGACATTTCCTGTGTACATGTCATAAATAGGATGGATGAGTCATTGTCTCCCGTTCTTCTGATAAGCACGGGTCCTTCCTGTGGACAAATTAGACCCCAATCAGCAAATGTTGGTCTTCGTCTGTTTGTTTTTGTGCTGTTTCAGGTACCAAGCCTTGTGTGTTGAGTGTGGTTTTGTGTAAATGAGTAGCAGCGTCTATACAAACAGCAGCTCTTTATTAACAAACACTTGTCAGTGGCTGTGAAAGGTCACTAAATATCAGGCAGATAGATGTGAAATGTCGGGAATATGGTGATGATCTCAGCTTCAAAAATAGACGTGATACAGCGCCGTGTTAGTCATGATGTCAGAGTCCCAGCTCCTCCTCTCCTCTCCTCTCCTCCTCTCGGATACGGCGGAGAACAGCTTCCTATAAACACATTAGTCACTGTGGATGAATTTGTGGGTGAGAGTACTGGGCTGACATCATGTGTGAGTAACGGAGGCAAAAAATAGTTTAATCAGAGCAGCTGACTACTGTACACCGTAAAAAGAAGAAAAACAAATCAACAATGACAAATCAACCCAAATAAATCCAAATTATTAAAATATTATTTTGATCCTATTTGTTTAAATGGTTGTCAGTGAAATTATGGGAAAATTCTTCAAATATATTTTTTCAATGTATCATATAAAGGCAAAAATTTTACATAAGCTAATATCTGAAGTAATCCATCCATTATATATCAAGGGTTCTCAGACTTTTCAGCCAAAATAAAGGTGCCAAATACTGGTGAACCTCACTGTACCTGAGGGTGGTTGAACACAGCCATGCACACTCAAGAACAGTCATGTGCAGACAAGGCGGTACATAAGGGGCTAAAGAGGAGAGGTTTCTGGGACCCAGCCAAACTGGGGGCCCAAGGAGTCAGCAGAATCATGGTCTATTGTTAAGTTAAGCTGCAATATCCATATATTTTTTACCTGAATAACTTGTGCCATAGTATAAAACTTTCTTAAAAATCCCTTTTCTTAAAAACGGAATTAAAATTGGTATAAAAAAAGGCTATAATTGGTGGAAAATATGGTAAAATGGGAATTTAAATGTAGCAGAAATGGGTTAGAATTGGCAAGAATTTAAAATAAATGCAAAAAGGGTGATAGTGGTTAAAGGTATTAAAAAGGGGCAGAAATGGGTTTAAAGTGGCAAAAATTTGTTGTGGGAAAAAGTTGTTTAAACTGGCAAAACATTGATTAACTGAGGCAGGATAATAGGCAGAAAGTGGCTGAAATGGTTTATAACAAAACAATGAGCAAAATAGTGGTAAAAAGGGGTTATTAGTGGCAATAATGGGTTAACAGTGGCAACATTAGGCATAAAGTGGCAAGAATAGGTATGGAAAAGGCAAAAACTGCCAGAAAAAAAGTGGTGGAAAGGGTTAAAAATGGACAAAAATGGGTTAGAAGTGGCAAAAATTGATAAGATATTTGGTGAAATGGGATGTAGAAGTGGGAGAAAGTTGTTAAAATGGGCAAAAATGCGTTAATTGAGGCAGGATAATAGGCAGAATGTGTCAGTAGTTTGTTAAACTGGTAATAGTGGGCATAAAAAGTGGTAAAAATGGGTTAATAGTGGCAAAAATGGCAACAACAGCGTAAAGTGTTGAGAACTGGTCTAGAAGTGGGATAAAAGGGCAGAAAAAAGTGGTGGAAAGGGTTAAAAATGGACAAAAATGTATTCAAAGTGGCAAAAATGTGTTAAAATTGGTGGCAAAATTGCTGTAATGTGACAAAAGTGGGTAAAAAGAGACAAAAATGTGTCCATATTGTGAAAAAATGATGAAAAGTGGCAAATAGTAGTGGCAAAATTGGGTGGGAAAGTAGTTCTCATCCTCTGGGTTTGTCAGGGGTCGAGACAAATCTGTGACATTCTTTTGACAGCCTTTATGATTACTTTTATTTCAGCATAAATCTCACCTAATAACCATGTTTCATTTTATATTTAACCAATTGTTTCTATATATTTTCATAACAAATGGTAAAGCATACAATTTAAAATTATTTAAGAACTTTTCATAGCTTTTTTAAGGCATCTTACAATCCCTCTCAGCGTCTCGCGACCCCCGCGTTGAAAACCCCTGATATTTATCACTCATCCTGTTCAGAGTCACAGGGGGCTGGATCCAATCCCAGCTTCTCATTGGGCAAGAGGCTGTATACCTGGACTGGTCAGTGGTCAATCACACGGCTGACATACAAACACTTAGACTCACACATACGGGCAATTTAGAGTCACTAGTTAACAAACATGTCTTTGATCTGTGGGAAGAAGCAGGAGCACACAGAGAGAACCCACACTTACATGGGAAGAATGTGGGAATTCCACACAGAAAGCCCCTGTCTGATGGGAATTTGGACCAGGAGTCATTTAATTATTGACTGTCCAACTTTAAAAAACACATGCACAGCACCAACAAAAAGATAAGTAGTAAAAAGTACGGTGAAAACTTTTTATAAGCTCTGTATATATGACAAAGCATAAGTGAATTCATGACCCTCTTCTAGCACTGATGAGAAAAAGTTTCTGCTGAAGTGAAACAACAACAGAAGTGACAAACCACAACAGGAAACCAACTTCACCAGATAGCTCTGCCACTTCCTGTATCTGTGATGCTATCATTCACACTCAGAGGCCACAGAGAGAGAAGTCGCAGTGATTGTTAAAAATCTGTGCTGACAAACAGTGTTCTAGTTTTCCTGCAGTTTAAACTTTAATCTCTGGTCATCACTGATAAATGGAAGAGTCACCATCCTTGTCATACTTTGATAAAAAGCCTCTGAGCTCATCTGCTTTCATCGTTTGTGTCTTTAAGAGATCACATACTCCTTTGATATCCACTCTGTTTAAACACTTATCACTATTTAGTCTCCTGCTCTGACCATAGCAGCCGTCTTTAATCTGCAGGTTTAGATGAAAACATTCAGGAACGTCTTGTGTTTTATTCTTTATCTTACTGCCAGTAACAGCTTCAGGCATATTACTGAATCGTTCTGTTTGTAAAAAGCACAAGCGTCAGATAAAAGTTAATGCAAACAAGACGTGGAGACAAAACAAGAGCTACAAGTGCTGCAAACACTTGATAACAGATGACTAAAGAAGTGGTGCGGCACCCTCGGCCCTTTAACACAAAGAAAGAGAACAATCTAAGTTTGAGCGATGCAATTTGAAAAGAGGAAGTTGGCTGTGTTGTGAACTCATAAAAACAAGGAAGCAGGGAAGTGAGATAAAAGTGTTTATTAGGCTGTTTGGAGATGAAGCTTGAAATAAAGTGAAGATCATTTTGTCTTTCTTGTTAGGCATAATCAGGGGATGGAGCATAGTTTACTATTTCTAACTTTACATCTGGATACCTAATTACTACCAAAGTATTTACATGAAGAGACAAACTACTGAAATCTTACCAGAAAAGCAGATTGAGGCCTGACCTTTTGACCTTTCATTTTATCATAGGTTAATGAGCAGGAGTGCTGCTCCACTGTAGATCACTCATTTATCATCATCTGTATGTTTCCATGTGTCAGCGAAGGGATATTAATTCTTTTGATGTCATGTTGATCATGTAACTATTTAATCATCAAATCCATACTCTGCTGTGGAGAACAAATATTTGGTATGGCAGCTAATCAAAATGGATTAATCAACGACTAGTGAGAGAGTCCACCAAGACACCTATGACTACTCTGAAGGAGTTACAAGCTTCAGCTGCTGAGATGGGAGAGACTGCATTGAACAACTGTTGCTGGGTTCTTCACCAGTCAAAGCTTTATGGGAGAGTGGCCACTGTTGAAGAAAATTCAGATTAAATCTGGACTACTGTTCACCACAAAAATACCATCCCCACTGTGAAGCACGGTAGTGGCAGCATCATGCTGTGGGAATGCTTCTCAACAGCTGGCCCTGCCAGGCTTGTAAAGATAGAGGGTAAAATGAATTCGGCAAAATATAGGAAAATCCTGGAGGTCAATCTTATTCACTCTGCAAGAGAACTACGGCTTGGGAGACGATTTATTTTCTGTCTGAAATAGCTGCACTCTACTGACTGTGCAGATTAAATCCTGGCTGCTCTCTAAATGTCTTTCTGTGTGATGGCCCTATCTCTTGACTTATGTTTTTTGCTCATTATTTCTCTGAAGGCAGCAGACTCTACAGCTTATATCACGAGTGTGTCTTCAACAACATACCTTGCTATCAGTCAGTTCAGTGCTTCCTTAGTGACAAACTCTGCAGCTAAGAGGTGATTTAAAATCAAGCCTTGGCTGTTAGCATGGAGTAGCTCCTCCTTGGTCAGTTGCACCTGGGTGAGCGGTGGTTGTAGCCTCAGGCTCTCTGGAAGCTAGCTTAGCTAAAGTGTGTTTTTTAACTCAGTGCTTCATAATGCTCATATTTCCAAGGAAGAGAGCTCATGCTCAAGTGCTCAGCCGTGGTGTGTGTGCGGTTTCAGTGCCTGTGTTTGTTTGTGTGTCTCTGCAGCGGTTCTATTCCTTCTCCCAGGATGTTGCTGTGCTTATACTCTCGACACATCGCCCACCAAACCGGATGTTTTCTAACCTTTACCATCAAGTTGTTGGCTGTAAAAGTGACAAGTAACGAGTGATTTAAATTCTCTGTAATTGTAACAGTGTTAATGCTATTAAAAAGAAATGCATTACACTATTAGCTACCATAAGAGTTACTATAACGTGTTACACCAGACACTGCTCTGTTGCAACACCATCTACAACTGAACAACCTGGGTTCTACCAGTGAGATGGTTTGCAAACCACCAAACAGCATGCTCTGAAAACCTAATCCACATCACCACAAACACACCATCCCCACTATGGAGTACGGTGGTGGCAGCATCATGCTGTGGGGATGCTTCTCAGCAGCCGGCCCTGCAGGGCTTCTAAAGATGGAGGGTAAAATGGACATGGTGTCACTGACCCATGACCGCCAAAATTGAACTAATTTATCCTTAAGTCAGAGTAGATATCAGTGAAAAGTTTGTGGAAAATTCCTTGAAGGGATCTTAAGATATTGTGTCCACAATCAAGAGATGAACATGAGGTCCACTGACCTCCAGAAGTAAATAAATTTAACATTTAGTCAAAGTAGACATTTATCATTTAGTCAAAGTGGACATTTATGGAAAGTTGGAAGATAATCCCTCATGGCATTCCTGAGATATTGACTATACAAGTAAAGGATGATCATGAGGTCTAATGACCTTTACCTCTGACCAATGGCAATAGCTAATAGCTAATAGCTAATGAGTTCATCCTTGAATCAGAATGGATATTTTTTCTGCAAAGTTTTAAGAAAATCCCTCCACATGCACTTGAATTATTATGTTCACAAGCAAGATATGAACATAAGGCCCAATGATCCTGACCTTTGATTTCCACAATCCAATCCCTGAGTCAAAGTAGAAATTTGTGCAAAGGATGATCAAAAACTCCTTTTACAGAAATTGCATCCACAAGAATAGCCTGATGTATGTTTAGCTGTATATACAGACAACCTGACAGACCGTACGTTAAGTCTTGTACTTTTGGCTCAATGGCGTAAAAATAAGGGAAGAAGGGAAAGAACAAAAACGATATAAAGAGACGTGTACAAAGCAGAGCGTGACCTTACATGACGTGTTTTATGATGATGAACTGTATGTTCGACCTGCAGCTCGAGGTCAGCCCCAGCTCTCATTCACCAACTGTTAATCTAACTCAGTGAAAATGAAAGATAATACTCCCAATTTCAACTAAAAATTCACCTTATCAGAGCTCTCTTTAATGACTAGCAGCTGTGACATAATCTTTATTCCACTGATTACTGAGGAAAGTGAGAATGTCTTCAAGCCAGAAAGATTTAAGAAAGTCTTCTTATTGCAGCAGAGTATGCCTCTTAGACAGATAAGAAAGGAAAATGTCAAACTTTTACGTCATAAGCGCTCAAACACTTAAAGCACAGAGGAGAGAAGCTTCTGGAGGAATTAAAAATCTGCCTTTCTCTCTGTAAGACACCTGTGAAATACCAAGCATGCCAGGGGAAATAATGAAATACAATAAAGGTGCTGATTACGAGTAAGGGAGTGATAATCTGTCTCTTACCTTTATTTTGGGACGTGCAAAAAGTTTTCTTTGAGATATCTTTTCCATATAAAGGTTAAAGAAAAAAGAATAAACAGCTTATGATCTCTGCAATGGTTTTATAAATGTGTTAATCAAGTCTCACGAAAAACTTGAGTGTCCAAATGTGACTAAGGTAGACAAACAAACATGAAGGATGATAGAAATCCTTGGCTGGCTGCTCTGTTGTGTGTCATAGTTTCAATAACTATGATAAAAAGATAAAATGGAATGAGGGTAACATTGTCGTGCTTATATTGGTGAGCTATTAAAGTACCTAACATCTGGTTTGTAATGCTTCTGCTCACTCTCATGGTTGTTGGTATTCTGATTTAAGGCAGTGATGTATTGTGTTATATGGAAGTAAACCTCTTGTATTGTTGTATATCGTATGGTAATCATATTGTATCATGTGCATGATGTCTCATGGTGTTGTACAATATCCTCCTGTAAAGAAGCATATGCTACCTTGAAGTCATAGTTTTTATGGTGTTTAATGGTGTTTAATTACTTTGTACCATTATGTCATATGGTGTCATATCACATTGTATTATATCATATGGTATCATGTTATTTTATGGTGTAATGTTGATTTATTTTGTATTGTTTCATAACAATTCATGTCATTTCATACTAGTGTTGTAGTACTCGAGAATGGTCTTGGTCTTGAGACCGGTCTCAAGAACACATTTTTAATGTCTTGGTCTTGTCTCAGACTCAAGAGCATTTTTACTCTGCCTTGTCATGGTCTCAGACTGAGACCAGCACTGATCTGCTTTCTTTTGGCTTCATTAATGTGATAACAAGGAGAAGCACTTGCTAAAACATCAAATAGCTACACCTGCAAAAACTCAGTCCATCTTATTTCTAGTCAGAAATACCACTTACTTTAGGCCTCATTCACCTGACAAATCTAGATAAACATCTCATTTTTTGATATTTAAAATAATTCCAGACTTGTCATTGACTTTTAAATACATACAAGGATTTATTTTTACAAGAAGTTAGTTTAACAAATTTGTTAAGATTTGAGATTTTTGCATGCTGTTCTTTGAGAGAGTTGCAGATACCTTGTTTTTATCTGTCAAATTTATGACAAAGAAAAATTGAATTAAAGAGAGAATGCTCTTTAACTGTTCAGCCTCGTCATGGTTTTTTATAATTGATGTTTATGGTCTTGATCTTGTCTCGGTCTCAACCCCAAAAAGTCTTGGTCTTGTCTTGGCCTCTTTGCACTCTAGTCTCAGGCAAGTCTTGGTCTCAGATAGTGTGGTCCTGAGTACAACACTATTTCATACCATATCATATTGTATTGTATTTTGTTTGCATTATTGTCTTAAGCAGTTAACAGCTAACCTGACAGATCGACTCATATATCCATAGCATGAATAGATTTTACATTCATGTGGGAAAGACTCCATAGTAAGTGTCTGGGAAGGGCAAGACTTTTACAAAACTCTTCAGAAGGTGATTGGAGGAAAGTTCTGTCTGTGACATTCATAACAGGCCAATCAGAGCGTCAAATGACATAGTGCGCATGCACTACTCTTGTGCATGCTACCGCTGACCTAGATTGCTGATGGCGGAGTGTCAGGGACCAAGCAATAAGGCATGAGACACAAGAGTACTTTTAAAGACTTTTTTTTTTCAACCAAACAAAGAAAAAAACAAATTTACAAACCAACTTATAAGAACAAGGCCAACAAAAGAGGTCAACTTAATATAACTTTAAGTAAACAAGAAAAAATTAAGGTGTGAACTGAAATGAACAGACCTAACATGATGAGACAAAGGGAATGAATTTATAGGTTTGACCAAACCAAATGAAACACAAGAGGGGTAGACAAAACGGGCGCTAAACTAAACTAAATACAAAGCAAAACTAACTAAACCCAAATCCCCCCATGACATCATGGCTCTTGGTCTGCTCCAAGGAGGTGGCTTCAGCATAAAAGTCCTCTCTGCCCTTGGCCACACCTTTTGCCTGAACCAGGAAGTTCCCTCCCCCACCATCCAGTAGTGATGGTGAGATGAGGCTTCATGAAGCTTTGAAGCTTCCCAGCAAATCGGTTCAGAAAAGGGTTCATTTCTCGAGGCTTCATGTGCACATGAAACCACCTGCAGGCTAAAGTGTGTAAAACAGGCAGCTGTGATCTTTACCACGTGTTCTGTGATACACTGTATTATGTGTCAGTATCAGCTGTTTGGGAGTTGTTTTGAAGAATGAAAAAGATGTATGACTATAATTTGTTTATATCACTAAAGTGTATTTCCTAGTGAGTTTATAATGACTATGCTATATAATATGGATGCAGTATCATAATAAACATGGGTAGTGTCATATAATATATAGTGAAGGCAGTAGAGGTAATATTCGTGTTCTGTGTAACTTTTGGGAAATGGCATTGGTTTAACTGTCTAACTCACCAAACTATCCAAAATATACAAACTCAAAACCACCCAAAAATCTTCTCCGATAACCACACATTTTGGATGGAACCCATGGGATTTATATTGCTGTCAAACCTCGGCGCAAAGATCTGAACCACTTGCCGAACCAGTCACGTGGTACAGCCGGGCAGTGAGGCTTCAGACGTCACCAATGATGTCACTCATGTGAAACGATACAAGCCTCGGTACGCTCTTCACGCACTCAACACTCAACACACGCTTCGAAGCATCGGCACAGCACGTAACATCACTACCATCCAGGTAACTCAGAAGAAAGAAACAAGGATTAGAACAAAACAAACACGTGTAATCTTACAGTTAGTTCAAACAGTCTAAGATTAAGCACATTAATAAACTAATACCAAATCAAATTATGTTTAAATTACTTGTGGTAAAATGAACAAATCAAACAAATGTTTGTGTGGTTCGCTGCAAAATAGCTAAGTGTTTGTGAGGAACTTAGGAGGTTAATGTGTTGGTTTGAGTTATATTACCCTTGTGTGGCTTCGGCCATCACACGGAGCTTCATCTAAAATTCATGCCAAGGCCGCTTGGGAGATGTGCAAAAATGTCTTCTCTGCCAAGACAAGATTTTGGAGTTGCTTTCTGCTCTTGTTTTGATAAAGAAACATTGTCCAGTTCTAACAAAGCTGCCGCTGTGGCTAAGTCCAAGCTAATCATTCCTCAAGCAGGCATTGCATACAACCAGTCACAACAACTAACCCTTTCCCCCTAACTCTCACAAACCCAAAGCTTTCTAGTGTTGCCCTCTGCGCTTGTTTTAATAAAGAAAGGTCATCCAATCCTGGCATAAAGTGCCATTGTGGCTAATTCCGAACTAAACACTCCACATTTTGTCATATTGCATCATGTCATAATGAAACAATTATACCAAAAATTTCCTCATGTCATGTTATGCTATGTTGTATTATCTATTATTGTATCCAGCTGTATCTCACAGTTATGATATGTCATCCTAACATATCACATCATTTGTATTGTATTGTGTGATATCATCGTTTAGGTATCGTCTGTGATTTAGTGTTGCACGGTATTGTACGTTGCATGTTCAGTCATAATGTATAGTGTTGTGTGGTAACATATGGTGTCTAACTGCATAGTATGGTATGAAAAATCTCCTCTCCCCCTCCAAAAAGCTTGCAGCCTCTGCCACTGTGGAGTTTCATCTCTGAGTGTTTGATCTGTTTATATCTCAGGTACCTCAGACATGTGATCAGACAGGCAGCCAAACTATGCACCCCTCTCTCTGCACGGCCCCATGATTCAGCGTGTTATCTATCAACACACCTTTCTCCTTTCCTGTTCTCTTCTCACCATCTGTTGCTCATACTCCAAGAGAAACATTGATTTCTCCCACTCAGTGCAACAGGAAACATCTGCTGCAGTGTGAAATGTGGCCTTACGTGCAGAGGTGGAGTGAGTACTGTATGAATTTAAAGGTGTGAACAAATGACTGTAAGCTCTTGTAACAAAAATAACAAAACCACAGGGTGAGCTGTACAGTATGTTGAAACGCTGCAGAGGATTTTACCGTTTGTAGTTCATATAAACTGCTCATGACTATAAAAAGAGGTGGAGTCAGCATGGGAGGCAGATACTCTGGATTAAGGCTGCCTAGGAAGACATCACATTACATAGATTTAAAAATGTGTTTGTCTTTTTCTTTACCTGCTGGGAATCACTACCTAAGGATACAATAATGTTATATACAAATAATATGATACTGTAGGTTCAGATGTGCCAGGCAATGCAGGCTTATGCTGTTGCAATGCGATGCAACACATTGCACAGCAATAGACAGCAATGTGATGCAATGCCTTATGGTGTGTCATAATGAAAAGCAATACAATGTGATACATTATGTCTCATTACATAAAATTGCAGTATGCTGTGACATGGTATGCTGCTTTGCATTGCCTTGTACTGCATTGCAAGTGTTGCGTTGCATTGCATTGTGCTGTGTTGTGTTGCAATGCGATATGTTGCGATTCACTGCATTGCATTTGTGATGCGCTGAGATTTGTGCATTGGGATGCGTTGCAATGTTTTGCATGTGTTGCAATTCCTTAACCTGACACACCGGATGGATTGTTTCACACATCTGGAAAACCTCTCATACACAGCGTTTGGAAAAGGGTAGAGGCTTTGGAAAAAGAATCAGAGTGTGATTGGATTAACGTTCTGTCTGTCACATCTTTACAGGTCAATCAGAGCAACAAAACACGTGACATTGCCGCTGCTGAGGCGTAAAACGGCTCTGGTAAACTCTGTAAAGAACTGTATAATGCGAACCCCGGCAACTGTAGACATTTCAGTACATGACTTTTGATGTTTTTAAAAAGAAAACAACTCATTGCTATTCTTTTTTTCTTGTCTTTTAACAAAGAAATGTCGTCAAGTTCTGATAAAACTGACTCTTTAGCGGCATCCACGCTAATGTCTTCCGTCATAATTGCACCAGTCTCTTGGTGCTACTTGCTTACGTCATGACTCCCCCTCGTCGCTGATTGGTCCTGTCACTTTCTAACCCACATGGTTCAGATGGGAGCTTTGCAAGATGGATTTGCCAGTGAGATACATAGAAACACGCGTAAAGCTTTGCAAGGTTAGCAATGTGTGGTGTTGTGTTGCATTGCAATGCATTGCTTTTTGTTGTGTTGCTTTGCATTTTAAAAAAATGATTCTTTGCATTAAGTTTCTTTGCTTTGCATTGTGTTGGTTTATGTTGCTTTCATTTGCTTTGCATTACTTTGCGAATTGTTGCAATGCAATGCACTGTATTGTGATGCGCTGCGTTGCATTCTAATGTGTTGTGTTGCGATGTGTTACGTTACTATGTGTTACTTTGGGATTTGTTGCAATGCATTGGTAATGCATTGCGTTGCAGTGCTTTTTGATGTGCTATGCACTGAGTTACCATGCTTTGTCATGTGTTGTGTTGCAATGCAGTGAAATACAATATGCTGTAATGTGGTATGCTGCTTTGCATTGATTTGCTTCTCATTGGGTTGTGTTGTGATGCATTGCATCATTTTGCATTGTGATGTGTTGCAAAGAGTTGCAATGTGATGTGTTCCAATGTGATGCAATGCAATGAGATGTATCGCTGTGGGCTGCAATGTGTTATGATTTCTTGTGATTCATTGCATTGCTTTACTTTATTTTGTGTTACCTTGCAATTTGTTGCATTGTTCATGTTGTGATTGGTTGCCTGGTGGGGTTGCAATAGCATAGGTTGCAATGGGGTGAAATGTGATGTATTCTCAGTATGTTAGATGTTGCATTATTTGATCTTATGCAATCATTTGTTTATATTATAATGACAAAAATGGGCATATATAGGTACAATAAATTATATGTATGTATTTAATTCATATACATAATAATGTATATGATGTAGATATGATGGGGTAATTCAATAAGGTACACAGAATGTGGTCCATGCTAACAATAATTGAGGTATTGTGGGAAAAACCAATAACAATAGATCACAATATCTGATTTTCTGAAAAATATAAAAATGCCCCCAAAAAAGGCAAAATAAAGTATTAATGTGTGTATTCAGTGCAGCTAAACCTCTTATCATGCTCCATTTCTTAGATTTCTATCTCTGTTGTCTGACATTATAAATATAAGATCAGAATATTGATATTTGGCATCAGTGTTTTAATAATTGAATCACACAAGACAGAACAACAACATACTGTCATGTCAAATCAGCTCTACCCATTTCTTCCAATTATTCTGCATCAAGAAAAAAGACTCTTACTTGAGAAATATGGACATGAACATCTAGGTTGATACAGAGTTTTATTTGGCAAAGTTTGTCAGTATTTTCCAGGATATTGTTGTTATTAATATTGAGGTTGCCAAACCAACAGATCATCATGAAAATTAAAACAGACTAGAACAATAATAAAACATTCATTCATGAACCCTGTTGGAACCCTGCGGAGAAGCACAGCTGAAACTCTCGGGTTTAATCGCTCTTTCAGTGGTCTAGTGTAATATGAAAAAAGGAAGGATGAGATCCACAGATGTTCACTCATTTTTCTGTCTATAGTGAGCGACCTTAGAGCGGTATGTCTCTCTTACAGCAGACCCTTAGACCACTCATAGCAGGAAAAGCACAGGTGTAACTAACAACATTAAAGGCTCGGTCACAGCAGCATTACAAAAAGCCTCACGGGGGGAAAAGTAAATCCTTGTGAGTCTTTCAAGTTAAGCTGAACTTTGGTGAACTCTGACACGCACATTTTTAACAATGACCAACAGAAAATCATGAAGGGATACAGAGCTGGAGATTTAAAATGTCAAAGCTACACCACAGAATCTGCTCTTATTCAGGTCTGACTATAAAGGGCTGGAGCTTGAATAAGGCACAGAGTGTTTATCAGTGGATGATAGATGATGGTTTTTGAGATTGGTTGATGTAGCTTGTCTAATTGTATACAGTGTAGACCCATATAGTACTGCTTTTTTAGCCGACATTTGTGCTATATGCATGGACAGTGAGAGCTGTATGTATGCTGAAGTGCTACGGGGGCTTTGCAGCATCTGTTTATCTGTCCTGTTGACTGAACATCTATTGGTCATGAAATTCAGGGGAAGTCATTTCACCCACACCCAGCTGAAGGAATTTCCCTCTCTGGCCCTTGCTGTGTTAATGCACTTTTTAAACTGATAGGATAAGACAAGATGAGATATATTTCTACCTTTCTCTATCCTGATATCTGTTGGCTCTCTTGAGCATACATCTTTGCAACAACCGTCTGCTGTCCACTGAGATTTATTACATTTGTGTTGTTTGCAAATCTTCAGGAGCATGCCAGAAACAAGGAGGAGGTGACAGAGCCGCAGAGAGAGGAGCGAGGTTTCACAGATGTTTTGGGAGCGAGTGTTGGGCAGAGCGACCATTGACAGACATCTGGAGAAAACATCAGCAGCCGTGGTTGGAGGTTTGGAGAATTCTTGTCTAAATGTGTTTTTTTCTTAAAACAGCTGCAGCAACATTTAGGATTGATGTACGTTATTGTTATAACTGGGGTGGAATAATCTGGTAAACACATGCTGGGATTATAAAAAAAAAACAAACATGGCGGAGGTGGCAGAGCGTAGCTGAGCAAGGCCGCCTATAAGGGAGGAAAAAGAGGAAAGCTTTCCTGAGGTCATGAAGGTTGGCAAAGATATAATCCAGTGATACTCAATGCGTGGCTCTTTTACGTCTTAATTTGAAGTATTATTCTTTTAAACTTTGACCTCAGAAATTTTTCATTGCAAGTTACATTAACCAGTTTGTCTCCCACACTTATACAGTAGGTTTTAATGGTCAAACTTAATAGTCAACCTTTATTTTTTCCCCTTTTTTAAACATTTTTGCCACTTTGAATCCATTTCTGCTGCTTTCAGCCTATTTTTATCGCTTCTTTTAGCCACTTTCGATTTTTTTGCCACTTTTATTCAATTTTTGCATATTTTCATCAGTTTTAGCCACTTTTATCCTGCTTCTTTGCAATTTTTATTGCCCATTTCAGCTGCTTTCTGCCATTAAATGCCACTTTCCCCCATTTTCTCACCTTTTTACAGCTTTTGTGCCAATTTAAATCACTTCACACCTATTTTTTTCCTGCTTTTGGACCACCTGTAACTCATTTTTTGGGACTTTGTCCCCTTTTTTGCCACTTTTCACCCAGCTTTCTCCATTGTATGCCTAATTTGCACTTACCCCCTAATTTTTGCCACTTTGAATCCATTTTCGCCTTGTTTCATCAGTATTAGCCACTTTTATCCTGCTTCTTTGCAATTTTTTTTGCCCATTTCAGCTGCTTTCTGCCATTAAATGCCACTTTCCCCCATTTTCCCACCTTTTTACAGCTTTTTTGCCTACTTAAGTCACTTCACACTCACACACACACTTTTTTTTTCTGCCTTTTGATTACATGTAACTTAGTTTGTTGACTTTGTACCCATTTTTGCCACTTTTCACTCAGTTTTCTCCATTGTATGCCTAATTTGCACTTCCCCTCTAATTTTTTGCCACATTGAATCCATTTCTGCTGCTTTTTACCCATTTTTACTGCTTCTTTTAGCCACTTTTCGACCATTTTTGCCACTCTTATTCCCTTTTTGCTCTGTTTCATCAGTTTTAGCCACTTTTATCCTGCTTCTTTGCAATTTTTTGCCATTTCAGCTGCCTTTTGCCATTAAATGCCACTTTCCCCCCATTTTTCCACCTTTTTACAGCTTTTTTGCCCATTTTATTCTTTTTCACCATTTAGATTGTGGCTCTCGCAATGGCATTTATCAACAATTTGGCTCTTTGGTTGAGCAGGGTTGAATACCACTGATATAGTCCACCCTACATATGAACATTGATCACTGAATGTTATCTCTAAACTAAACAAAAACCATCACTCCAACTGTAAATGTCTTTGTCCACAATGTCCAGCAGAAAAGAAATGCAATATTTTGTTGTTTATTTTTTCCGCATCCATCTAAGTCATTTAAAAGGGTGAATTATTCAGAGCAGTGGCTGCAGCTCCTTTTCTCTCTCTCCCTCCAACACTTTAAACGGTATGTATTGCCCATGTATTATGTGGATTTCTACCATTAACCATGACGGATTAAGGCTAAAATGTATACTCAAATGTCAAGATGAAGGCTGTCATCATCAGTTCATTATCTTCAATGGCTTTTGTCAAACTTTCACAGAAACCTGCACAGATTTGGGGCAGACACGGTCCAAATCGATGGCTGAGATGCAAAACCTCCTATCTAAAAAATGCGCTTCTTTTGAGAAAATTGAAAAAACCTTGGTGTTTTCTTGCAGCATATCTATTTATTCAAATGCTTATTGCTTACTGTACATGTGGTTTTCTAGTGCAAAAATTGCATGAACCCATTTAGGAGCGCACACTTCATCTTTTGAGCCATTGGATGATTTTTTTCTTATCTTTCCAAACTAGCATTTTATTAGCTTATCACTTGTTGATCTCTGGCTGGCCCTGATTGGAGGAGATTGGAGCATTGTGATTGGCCAACAGGCTAACAGGAACTTGTCTTTTATGTTGGGTTTTAGAATGGAGGACTGACAGACACTGCTAAGTTTTACATCAAGAATTAATAGTCATATTATCATTGATTAACCCCTTAAAGCCTGATAACCCAAATGATAGCCAGAAAATTCTCTTTTTTTTTGGAACAAAAATGCTTTTTTAAATTTAAAAAAAAAAAAAAAATCAGAAATTGCCAATCACATTTGATACATAAGGCATTTGTGGCAACTGATATTCCACATTTATTGATCATGTTGTTTAAGTGGAGGTCTAATAAAAGTGTGTATCAAACATGATAGAATAGGCTTTAATGTGGATCCGTAGTGGTAAAGGTCTTCATGATCACTGCACTTTGCGCCTGGATTAAGGATGTTTTAGAAGGGATATAAACGCCAGGAGCTGTCCTTAGATCTGTAAAAAGGTAAGCCTCCAATCACAATTAACTCTATAAAGATCCATCCTGTAGTTTCTGAGATATTGCAAACAATGCAATGAGCTGCTTGGGCTCTTCGACTGTAAACATTTACCTTTTTAACTGTCCCCTTATTTCCTTTTCCAATCTGTAATAAGTTCCTTTTTCCATTGTGAAGTAATGCCACAATCCTTTATCTATCTGAAGTTCCTGATTTTCCCTCAAAATAAAAGCAGGATCCAAACAGGAAGTTAGTCACCCTTAGTTTAAGAGAGTACAAAAGCCCACAATAAAACAAAAACAGTTTCAAATATAAAATAGTAGCATCAAAAGGGAGAGATTAATCACAATTAACCCAAGATATTATGAGATTAATTACAATTTTTTTTTGTCTGACAGCCCTATTATTTACAATGACTCAGTATAAAACAACCATGAGCTCAGCACTAAGAAACATTCAGCAAAGAAACAGTCACAAAAGACAACTTCCTTTTCACTGGTGAAAACCTGACGCAGAACTCGACTCATGATAGACATCTGCTAAAAAAATGTGCTGGGTTAAGAGAGTGGGATGAAACGAACAAGAGACAGAGAGACAAACAGGCAAACAAAGACAACAAATAACTTTACATGAGACAAATTACAAATATGTCACTTTTTATCAGGAGTTTTGAGCTTTCTGTTAGCTATTGTAGGTTTCATCTGCATTAAACCTACATTGTCGCATTTAGGTGATGAGATAGGATTGTTAAACAGAGAAAGACAGTTTTCCATCTTATTTCCATACATGAGTCAAAGGGAGATGCTGATGACTCCCACATTACCTGCTCTTTTTATGGCTGCATTACAGTCTACTTTCATAACAATAAAGGGTGTAAATGGATTGCAGATGTAATAAAGAGGAAAGAAATTAGATAAATACTTCCCATTTTAGAAAACTATATGGATATTTGTTATCTTTATCCACATTTTATGTTTCATATCATCCTATTTTTCTCTCATTGGGCCACTTTATAACAAATATTGTGGGTTAATCTTCAAAGGTTGTGTGGCATTCCTTTCACATTGATGTCCATGTTTTGAGCTTTTCCCTGCTCCATAAAAGAGGCTGTAATGTAAAAAAAACTACACATGCAAACACTAAACTCCCTCTGCTAGACACATGGACAGAAAGTCCAGCCACTCCTTGTGTTTTTCTCCAGAGCAGCATCCCTCCCAGACCAGCAGCAAAGTCCTCATGTGAACCAGGTGCAGCCGTCATGCAGATGTACGAGCCAGCAGCCCCTCCTCTGGTCCCTGGATCCATGCCTGCATGACCGAGGTCCAAATAAATTCTCTAAATAAATCTCAGTGGTTCTCTCCTACACCTTGTTTAAAGCAGAGAGGTCTGTGGAGCCTTCCTTACAAAAATGCATGATAATAATGCAGAGCTGACTTTCTCTGTTAAATCAATACGCAGACCACCCAGAGTACAAAGCTCATTAACACTGAAAGAGAGATTACAGAGGTCCCACCATTCAGAGCTCTGTTTGGTTGTAAAGGTCGTTTTAATGGGACGGTCATGACGACAGAGAGGGCTGAAACAGTTCCCACAGTCAGTGAAGTACTGCCACCATCATACACGTTTAAAGACGTCTGCTGAGGAGATACTTCAACATGTTTGGAAAGAGTCAGTGAAGATTCATCACAGTTTTTTGAATTGTAAAGAATTGAACAGTGTTGCTGTTCAGATTTTACACCATTACGTCAATGTTTAATGGAACCAGTTTGCATTTCTTCAAATCAAACTTCTTAAACAGCAAATAAAAAATTCTGCTCATGCAATATTTCTGCAGTAGTGGCAAACCTTCAGAGATGAATTCCTCAGATCCATGGTACATGAAATCAAAACCACCTGCATAGCATCCTTACATAAGATTATGTAACATGCTGGTGGACTGGCCGTTTGACTGTATTGGGGGCAGATTTTTGGACAAAATGTTAACATATGAAGACAATGAAGTGCAAATACTGCAGTACCTCCAGTGGCCACTTGAGGCTGATGCCATAAACAAAAGCATCCCCATTAGGTCCCATATTAAAATGGCTATTTAAACATGCTAAAAACCAAGTCAGGATTATATTCCTGGGAGAGGGTTAAAAAAATAAAAGAAGAACTGACCCCAAAGAGCTCCTTGTGCATAGCAGCAAATGTGACTTGAGTTAGCATACAGCGCTGTGAAAAAAGTATTTCCCCCTCTTGACTTCGTATTTTCTGCATATTTGTCACACTTAAACTTTTAAGAAATTCTTTAAAGAAATTCCAAAACAGATGAGAAACACTCTCAGTAATGCCTATTGGTCTGGAGAGGTTTGCAAAGCCATTAAACAGGCTTTGGGACTCCAGCAAACCATGTTGAGAGCCATTACCCACAAATGGAGAAAACTCTGAACAATTTTAAACCTTCCCAGGAGTGGCCGACCTAGCAAAATGACTCCAAGAGTGCATCAACGACTCATCCAGGACGTCACAAAAGAATCCAGAACATCTAAAGACCTGCAGGCCCCACTTGACTCAGTTAAAGTCAGAGTTCATGACTCAACCATAAGAAAGACCTCTCGAATCTAGAAATCCCTAAAATTGAACCTGTCTGACAAAGTGAAGTAAGCTCTCAAAAGTCAACATAATGGTGCCATCTAAAAAAACTCAAGAACAGATGAGAAACAGAATCATTCACACCTCTTGGCCTGGAAAGAGCTACACAGCGCCTTCACAGGCTTTCAGAGTCAGGCAAATCACAGTGAGAGCCATTATCCACAAATGGAGAAAACTGTGAACAGTGGTGAACCTTCCTAGGAGTGGCTGACCTACCAAATTACTCATCCAGGAGGTCACAAAAGAACCCAGAATGACATCAAAAGACCCGCAGGCCTCACTTGACTCAGTTAAGGTCAGTGTTCAAGATTCAACGATAAGAAAGAGACTGGGAGAGATCCAACAGGGGAAATATTCAGTGGACTGATGAGACAATAGCTGAAATTTTTGGAAGGTGTGTGACCCGTTATGTTTGGAGAAAAATAAAACAGAATTTCATCAAAAGAAAATCATACCAACAGTCAAACATGGTGGTGGTAGTGTGATGATGTGGGGCTGCTTTGCTGCTTCAGGACCTGGACCACTTGCTGTTACTGATAAAACCATGAATTCTGCTTTCTACCAGAGAATCCTGAAGGAGAATGTCCGGCAATCAGTTTGTGATCTTAAGGTCAAGCGCTCTTGGGTTTTGCAGCAGGACAATGGTCCGAAACATACTAGCACGCCCACCTCTCTTGGATTGTCCTAGTCAAGGTGCAGACACAGCGACTGTTTGCTTGCAGTTGTTGCTGCCAAGGATGGCACAACCAGTTATTCAGTTTAGAGGGAAATTACTTTTTCACATAAGGCAAATGCTTCTTCACAGCACTGTAGATCTTTTGGGTCACTTGGCCAAACAGAAATGTTTTTTTTTTATCCCAAATGACTCACCCTACTGAACCATGTGTCTGTTAAAATACTAAAATTCCCCTTCAAGGAAAAACTATGTCCATCACTTTGTTGTTAAAATAGCCTCACAAATATCTAATATGGCACAGTGACATCAATACTGTAGAGTGAAAGTGAGCATGTATCAGTCTCCACCACTCAGCAGACATCTATTAAGTCAGCTTTAGTCACGAGCAGATGGTTACTGAAACACACAAAGGAGCCTATAGAACCACTGTAATTAACACCAGTCACTGAGTCAATACATAGAAAGGGACTGTTAAACTACTCACGCTATTCATAGCTTTTTATAGTTTAACTGGAACAAATCTTAAGGTTAATTGTACTTCAGAAGGAGCTGTAAGTGATCTGTTTGTAATGTAATGCTTAAAAATTGTTCTAAATCGTACCTGATTAAGGCTTTAGGATTTTACAAGATGTAACTTTTCTGCTTGAAGTTTGCTTGCCCATGTTTATCATGTTAACTTTGAGTATGAAAAACCCTCTCTGACATCATTTTAGCTGAGATAAAACAGTCACAGTGACTCTAAACTGTTGATCCAGCTGACTGTGAGCTGTGTTTGTACGATATGAAGGAAACAGAGAGCAGCATGGCCTGTTCGACCAGTTTCAAACATTCAAACCACAAACACTGTAGGTCACACTGTGGAAATGCTGCTCTACCTGCTAAATCATGTGACTCAGTGTGAGTGAGCAGCAGGAACCAGTTTGTGCAGAATCAGCTGGTCGGTTTGTTCCTGAGAACAATGGGATTAAAAGATTTTTCTTGTTCTGCATCCTGTTTGTGGGCTAATTAACACCTGCTGTATTGAAATGCAATAAGAGCAACACTTCAGTGACTCTTATTTTGTTTCCTGACTCAGGAAATGCACAGTTTAATGCTTTAAAGTTTATCATAAATCTGATTAAATATTTCCATGTTTGAATAACAGAATTAATGCACAGCTAAGCTGATTTTTCAGTTTTATTCATTTATATAGTTTGTATTTATGGTTCTATTTATTATTTTATGCACTGTTTTTTCAATTTTCCCACTCTAATATTATATCAGGATTTTTTCTTGTTCCATCCACAGTTTCTCTCTGTACTGGTCTCCCTAGGCTTGTTGAGCTAGATCTGTCTGTGATATAAAAAATTAGAGTTTTTCAACTGAGAATTTAAATAAATAGAGATGACCGGGATGGTGGTAGTTCTGCACATATTAACAGGCATACACTCAATGACCATTTCATTAGGTATACCTGTTCAACTCCTCATTAACCAATCACATGGCAGCAACCATCTTTGCTAACTCCCAGTGGAAGCATTTCTGGAGGGATGTGCAGCAGAGATGAGAGTTTGAATTGTTCACTTGGATAATGTTCCATGATTTTTTTCGCTTCTAGCCAGGGTGAGTACAGTAGGAAAATAAAGGCTTGCATTTTCTAGAAGTAATGAGTGGTGTTTTATAAAATACTGGGGGTTTTCACCTCAAAAATTACTTTTTCTTTGTTCATGGTGTTACATAACCTCTGTGATCCTCTGAATAAATCTTGACCTGTGGCTTTTTTGTGACCGGATGGGCTGTAAAGTTTAAAAAGTGATGATTTTCTATCATGGGTGTGTGCATTGCGTTGCACCTTGATGCAGTGTCATCCACAAATGCAAGTTAAAGCTGCAAGAAGAAGTCATGTGTGAACAGGGTCCAGAATATAACATGGGCTGAGGCAAAATGGGAAACTGTTCTGTGGTCAGATGAATCAAAATTTTAATTTCTTTTGGAAACGCTGGACTCTGTGTCCTGTGGACTAAAGTGGAGTGGGACCATCCAGTTCAAAAGCCTGCACCTCTGATGGTATGGGGTTGGATTACGACAGGACATGCGTGTCATAATGAATTAAGAAACTGTCTGACAGTTTACAAAGGAAAATATAAAATGTTGAGAATCTGCTGGTGGCTCTGCTCTTTCTGTGGGGATTCTTGAGTCATACAACCAAAATATCAAACATTTCAGAAATCCATCTGACCAGTCAAGATCAGCTAGTCAGGCCCTAGTCAGGTCATGGACAGCTGTCATATCCCCCTATACACCACACGACAAATGCGTCCTGATCTAACTGAAAATTGACATGACTTCCAGGTGTGTTGTGCGACTTGTACAGCTTGCGCCTGGTTTTACCTGGGACTTCCATTGGCCCATCTCCAGTCCATCACAGCTGCCAAGCCTTTTGACTGACCATCCGTCAACACCCACAGACTGGGTGGCAGCATAGTGCTGCACAGACTGCTCAACTCTCTAGACTGAGGAATTCATGCAGTTATTACCATGTGCCATAAAATCAAAAAACATAACAAACAGGCATGAAGCTGCTGTTGCAAACTGCAGGAGATGGAGGAGGGTGGACTTACTTGGCCTTGTCTCTTTTTTGTCCTTTCATGTGGATTTTTGTGGGTAAGTTACTATCAATAATGATGGTTCCTCTTGTTCCTCTGACCTGTTGACTCCAGGCTCTGCCACCCCCTGTTATGACGTTTTGTTGATGTAGTAAAGGGAAATGCAAGTCACATTTGTCTGGTATTTTATTCTGACGTTTAACTGGATATTTTATTTTGGTTTTGGCGAAGCTTCCTGCCCAGCTCGATCTGCTCCATGGCTCTGGTATCTGGCAAAAGTATCAGTCCTGTGTATCTGCTGCAAAGGAATGTGAACTGTTTGTGCTCTGACGGTGCAGAGACGTACCACAGCAGAACTGGTGGAAGTTCTCTCATTGGCTAAAACTGAAACCTATCTGCTCCATTGCCATGACTGAGCAGAGACGGACTAGCCACGTATCTGGGGGATTTTGGGCGTTCATTGCTATGGCATGGGCAGCTTACACGTCCGGAAAGGCATTAGCAATGTTGAAAAGTAGATAGAGGTTTTAGAGCAACATGCTTCCATCCAGACAATGTCTCTTTAAGGGAATGCCTTGACTATTTTTACAAGACTATGTTCAACCACATACAGCATCCATCACAACAGCCTGGCTTCACAATAGATGAGCCCAGGTGCTGAACTGGCCTGTCTACAGTCCAGTAGAAAACATTTGGCACATCATAAAATGAGCCACAACTTTTCTGGAATCTAGGTTCTAAACCAACTGATGCTAATGATGCTTTTCACAAGAAAAATTCAGCTGGATCCTAGAGAAATCCTCCCCTATTCCTCCACAAAGTCTTTTGTTTCCCCGTCTGCATCCACATCATTAAGAAATCAGTTAACCAGCGAGCACTGCCAGCTCTTCTCTGCTCCCTAACATGTCCATAATCAGCCTAACCTTGTCTCCTTTTTCCTTCCTGCACCTTTAGAAAATCACAAAACCCCCGTCCTGGTCCTCTGCCATCACTGCCATAAAGGAAACACTTAGAGCTGCCTACGTTTCCCACAGTCCTCAGCTGCAGGCGGGCAGAAAAGGACTGTAATTTGGCGGTCTAATTACGCGGCTATTTAAAGGGATGTGAGTGTGTTGCAGTATAATACGACACTTTCACAGAGCACACTCATCACAGACACCCAGAGCTTCACTCCAGAATAGAAACCCACTCTGATACACTCGGTGTGTAGCTCCCAGCAGCAACAATAAAGCTGTCAGAGTGCGGAGCATCTCAGAGAAGGGAGAGAAAAAGAGAGGATTGAGAGATAAATGGAGAGCACACAAAGGAAGAGTTGAATTATTCATGGAAGATTTTTTTAAGGATGGAGCTTTTCTTTCGGTTTGTGTTTCTGGAGTTTTTATCCTCACGTAGAGCGCTGAGAGAGGAGATGATGTTCTTCAGCTAAACCATGATAACAGACACTGTTTCTGTTGACTTAACTAAATATGAATGAAACTAGGATAAGAGCATGTTTATGAACCATAATGGGCAAGTTATTCACTGATAGGAAAGCTTGAACTGAAAACAGCAAAAAAAAAATGGGTTATTTAGGTGCTCTGCCAGACAAATGGCATAAATAAGTTCATGAAGAGAGCAAAAGGACCCTCTTTATAATAGAATTTGTGAACTTTATCCTCACATTTAGCCAAAAGTCAAATATGAAATCAGATCAGTTATTTCATAAAGTCTCTACATTTCCACATTTCTTTATTAAAGCTTTTAAATTACCTCCTCTTTAGTGTGACAGGAGTGTTCCAACACCATCTTTTTTTAAGGGTTAAAGTGTAGTTTTTTTGGTAGAGCAGAATAAAAGGAAACTGTTCCTATTAGCTCTTGTTTACCCATCATCCTTTGCTCTCCACTTACTGGTTTGTTCTAACGCAGAAAGCGCAGAAATGGTGGACGCTACCAGTGGTAACTGAGAACCTCAAGAAATGAGAGAGGAGATTGTGACTGTAGTATAAAGACACCTGTGTCTGGAAGATCCAGTTTCTGGTTCATCAGTACTCCTGGCTACCATTACATCATGAAGACAAAAGAAAACTTCAAGCATCTCAGCGAAAAGGTTACTAAAAACATAGGTCAGTGGATGGATGCAAAAAAAGTTTCCAAGGCACAGAAGGAATACAGCACATGAGTAAATCTGCCTGGATCAGGCCATCGTCACAAGATGGAGACTAGTGAGAGAGGCCACCAAGACACCTAGGACTACTCTGAAGGAGTTACAAGCTTCAGCAGCTGAGATGGGAGAGACTCTGCATACAACAGCGGTTGGTGTTCTTCACCAGTCAAAGCTTTATGGGAGAGAGACAAAGAGAAAGCCACTGATGAAGAAAACTCAGATTAAATCTGGACTGGAGTTCACCAAAGGGCATTTGGGAGACTCTATGGTCAAGGGGAAGAAAGTTCTTTAGTCTGATGCAGGGGCGTAGCTAGGAATTTTGGGCACCAGAGAGAATATCACACAGGCCCCCCCTTAACCAGCGTGCCAAGAAACAAATGTTGTGTCATTTTTACAAATATCTATGCATTTTAATGTATTTTTGAACCATAATTTCCTCATTTATTAGCAACATTTTTACTATGGTTAAATTAAATTTACTTCGTTATTTTGTCAGTGCACCATTTGGACACCATTTGATTCAAATTTCAGTCAGTTGACTGATTCTATTTGTCACTTTTAATTCAATAATGACAACAATCACAAAGAAAAATAAATAAAAACACTTTACATCACAGGCTTCTCAAGGGCCCCTCTCTACTGTTGGGCCCAGGTAATCAGTACCTTTTTCCCCCCTGTGCTTTTTGGCCATCAAACAAGATGCCATGTTTGGTGGACAACAAAGCATAAAAGATAAAAACCTTACACTTTAAAGAGGACATATTTGACCCTTTAAAGACAGGTTTATATTGTTCTCAGAGGTCCCCAAAACATGCCTGTGAAGTTTGTTGCTAAAAAACACTTCAGTGTTGGATTTTTTGCATGGCTTAAAACCCCTTCTGTTTCAGCCCTGCTCAGAACGAGCTGTTCCTGTGTCTGTGGCTTTAAATGTTACTGAGCTGTCTGACTCAGCCCCTGGCCACGCCCCTCAGGAAATGGATATGGCCCTGATGGATGTGGCTCCCCCGGTCCACCTCTCAGCTGAGGGCTTTCTTCCAAGCAGGGAGGGCCAACTGAACCTGGGGGTGGAGCTAACTCCCTGCATGACATCATGAGGAGAAAATCTGAGAACGGCTTGTTTCAGCACACATTTTCTGAAAGGTGGTGAAAGAGAGTGTGGGAGGAAATGGATGTTTTCTGGTACTTGAGGGGGATTGTGGACTGGCCAGGGGCACATATTTTTGTTAGAAAAGCCTGAAAAGGGGATTTTTGCACAATATGTCCCCTTTAAAGAGATTTTTTTGTCAAAAAAGCCAAATTATAATGACCATGATTGAGTCATCAAATCAATAAAAGGGTAAAACATCCAAGGGGGTCAATACTTCAGTCCCCTTCAACAGCTAACCAGTTTTTAGTTGATAACCCCGTAGAAGCCGCAGCCTTTTCATGGAGCCTTTCAAGAGAAACAAAAGATCTAAAGCATGCCATTTCTGTGCAGCAGTGTCCCTCTTAGTACCACTGTTATCACTGTTGTGTTTGCACATCTGTTAGCTATAGTAAGGTAGTTGAACCCTCAGCCTGCTGGGATTGTTGAGACAGACTCACAGCTTACTGCCATCTTCCACCTGACGCCTATTGCCTTAAATTTTTAGTCAAGCCAACTCTCCATAAGCTCTATTTACTAAATGGCATACCCCTCCACCTCAAAATTTACTCAGTTCATCCTTTAGTCAGGATTCAAATTTGGTATTGAGATATTGCAGTCAGAGGACCAGCCTTAATAGCAACCAACAAACATGATGCCTGTGTTCTCAACCATTGCCTTGCAGAGACATCGCTCTAGCACTTAGAAACATTAAATAACTATATAAAAATGTTTAATGTGGTAGAAGTGGGATTGCTTTCTTATAGAGTTTCATACAGGTCGTCTTTGCAGTCGGTGGCGTCGCCCCTCACTGTCCCATTAGACTAAGGCGGATTTAAAACTTAACTTCTCCATATGTTAATTTAGTGTTGACACAATGTTGAACTATTATAAAACGTCTCTTTAAGCTGAATTAATTCAAGCTTCTGCTCCCAAATATAAAAAAAATGAGAGGATATCGAACAATGAAGCTTTGATAACCCTCGCATAATTCTTCTCTCATTATCTACATTTGGCACATTTTAAATGACCCTCAGAGCTGCAGTCAGGCTGCATTTCTGACTGTTGTGTTGGCAACTGAATGATTTCACTTTTAGCTTCATTTCCACCAAATAATCCTCAACGCTTTTAGGTTTTTATTACATCTTAAAATAAATATATATCAAGCCTAACAGCGTGACTTTTAATGGTTTATGCTTTGGTGAAAAAATGACTTTAAAACTTTTGAACTCTTGTCCTCTGGACTCTTTTGAGATGCAAACACATATTTTTTTCTCTCTCTCTCTGTCACTGTACTAAATAAAGCCGTGGAGTGTCGGGCTCAGCATCTCTGTTCTTTGTGCTGCTGGGAAAGCAACAGTAGCAGCCCTGCGGATGATGCACCATGTCAGCAAACACATAACAATAGATTGTCTGGTGGCTCCTCTCTCTCTCTCTCCCTCAGTCACAATGGCTGTTTATGGGAGTGACTCCCGGCTGTCACTGGTGTAAAACACTAAGCCTGTTTGCAGTATGAAGCTGAATATAAACAAGATGCACATAAACACACAAAAATGCTGCCAGGGATAAAAATCAAAAACCAAAACATCTTTGTGCAGAAGAAGCAGGCTTTTGAAGCTCTTTTAAGATTTTTCACTGGAGTAGAACCAGTTTGCAAAAGGAACGCTGTGCTCTACCAACAACACTTACAGTTAATCTATTGTTGTGTTGCATTCAGACTAAAATACTGCCACTTTATCAGATTAATGAGCTTGACAGAGACCAAGCCAAACCAGCTCTCTCCACAGCTATCATTTCTTGGTTGACCAGCATTGACTAATCAGGTTACGGCTCATTAGGATCCTTGAAATGCAAGTAAATATTATCATTCATCTTATTCCGGACAATAAATCACTAGTTTAGGAGCCTTAACATGCCTAAAAACTCCCTAAAGCATTCCAGAAAATTTTCCTCTTGTGGAAATTTTTGTATCTTGTGGTTTTGTTGGAGTCCATTGCACAGAGACCACATAGCCATGCACTCCCTGAAAATAATTGATTCCATAATAATTCAGTCACCTGTGTCTGGAAGGTCCAGTAACTGATTAATCAGTATTCCTGGCTACCATTACATCAAGAAGACAAAAGAAAACTCCAAGCAACTTCTGGAAATGGTTATTAAAAACAAAAGAAGTAAAAGTCAGTAACCTTGAAAGTAGATGGATTCGCCGGTTTCCATGTTTCTCACTGGCAAATTCATCCTGCAAAGCTCCCGTCTGAACTGTTCAGATTAGAAAGTGACAGGACCAATCAGCGACGAGGAGCAGTACTTCTGGACACAACGGCGGAGTCGTGACGTAAGCAAGCAGCAACAAGAAGCCAGTGCAATTATGGCAGAAGACGTTAGCGTAGATGCTGCTAAAGCACCAGTTTTATCAGAACTTGATGACATTTCTTCATTAAAAGAAGAACAAAGAACTGCAGTGAGTTGTTTTCTTTTTAAAAACAACAGAAGTCGTGTACTGACATGTCTACAGTCGCCATGGTTATGCAGTTCTTTATTGAGTTTACTCCTTCAGTAGGGGTGCAGCTCGAAAGCAGCTACGTCCTGTGTTTCGTTGCTCTGATTGGCCCGGAAAAATGTGACAGACAGAACCTTCATCCAATCATCCTCCGAGTTTTTTTTTCAAGGGGTCTGCCCTTTCCCAGACAGTGTTTATGAGAGGTTTACCAGATGGATGTGTGAACACCATCTGGCGTGCCAGGTTAATAAATCAAGGAATGGATACAAAAAAATCTCGGAGGCACCGAATATCCCCCAGAGTTCAGTTAGATCCATCATTAAGAAATGGAAAGAATATGGCCCATTGTAGGCCACCAAGATGCCTATGACTACTCTAAAGAAGTTTCCAAGCTCCAGCAGCTGAGATGGGAGAGACTCTGCATACAATGACTGTTGGCCGGGTGCTTCACCAGTCAAAGCTTTATGGGGGAGTGGCAAAGAAAAAGCCACTGATGAAGAAAACTCATAAATCTGGACTAAAGTTCACCAAAATAAATGTAGGAGACTCCATGGTCAAGTGGGAGAAGGTTCTTTGGTCTGATCTCACCAAAATGGTTCTTTTTTGTTTTTATCAGACAGGATGCTATGTTTGGTGGACACCAAACACTGCACATCACCACTAACGCATCATCCCCACTATGAGGCATGGTGGTGGCAGCATCATGCTGTGGGGATGCTTCTCAGCAGCCAGCCCTGGAAGGCTTATAAAGTAGTGGGTAAAAGGAATGCAGCAAAATATAGGAAAATCCTGGAGGACAATCCTATTCAGTCTGCAAGAGAACAATGCTTGGGAGAAGATTTATTTTCAAGCAGTACAAGAACCTGAAGCATACAGCCAAAGCTACACAGAAATGATTTCAAGACAACAAGGTGAATATTCTCAATTGGCCGAGTCAAAGCCCAGACCTCAGTCCAACAGATTGGACAGATATTCTGTCCAAGGCAATTGGTACAGATAGTAGGGCTGGGTAACTAATCGCAAATTAGATTAAATAGCAATATGTCCCGCTGCAATTTACAAATTGCAGAAGTTGCAATTTTCTTTAACTTTAAATTTGTCAAAATAGCAGTTTAATACATTCTTTTTTTTTTGCAGCAGAGATTTTATGCACATTATGCAATAATGCAAGTGTCCATTCTTTCTACATGGTTTTCAAGAATCCTCTGTTTCGTGCTTTATGTATGTTTCGTTTCATTCAAAATAAGTGACATAAAAATGATAATCCCCTTCAACAAAGCAATGGGTATCAAATTTGTAACGTGAGCTAAAATAACTAGTTCACTCTTATATTCTAATATTGATGAAGCCTAGCATTAGTTTCTACTTCCAGCTGTGGTCACCTAATAGCTAGCTTCACTTCCCCACCCCAGCTGCCTCCTTTATAGTTTAAAACTTGCTGAATCTTTATATTCAGATTTATGCAACTATGGATTAATTGCTTCTAAAATAATGTCTTTGTTTTCAATGCACATTTTCATTTGTGTATCTATGTTTCTAGCCATGCACTCCCTGAAAAGTCAAAACATACTGCTTGACTAACCCAGGGAACATCTTTAGAGCAGAGCCTTCTCCACCAAGTTAAAATGTATATCCATTTTGCAATAAAGTATGATGAGTGTTCCTGACTGATTTAATTTATGATATAGAATGATTTTTTGCTTGAATTTATTGAAAAAAGCATAAGTTGAGGAACTTAATAAGAATCACGTATTAAATCGCAATCGCAACATTGGGAAAAATATCACAATTAAATTATTTTTTCAAATCGTTCAGCCCTAAAAGATAGTAGGTAAGAGTGGTCCCAACACAGAACCTTGAGATACCCCCTTGTGGATTTGTAGTAACTCTGATGCAGCACCCCTCTAACCGAGCAGTCTGGGCTCTGCCAGCCAACACCACCCAGTGTCATGCTCTGAAAACCCAGCAGCTTCCAGACAGCCCTGTAAGGTACTGTAATCCAAAGTCCTTCGACAAGCCTATAAAAAAAGACAAATAACAGTGTTGTTCATTTAAGGCCTCTAGAATGTCGTTTATGGCAGCAGTGGTGGTGCTGTGGTTTTTCCTGAATCTTGACTGAAAAGCAGACAGTGTGAAGTTGGAAGCCAGGTATCCTTTCAACTGACCAACTTTTTAAGCACTTTACAATCTTTGTTACATTTGAATGGGAATGATTGAAAGCGGGACAAAATAAAATACTACTTAAGCATGTATAAGACTAGATAGGCAGAGAGTAAGATTGCTCTGTCTAAATGATATAACACAAACGGCAATGTCCAACAGGAGCTTTAAACATCCACATATGAATTAAACTCCCACCCAAATTCCCAACATGTCTTTTACATTTTTCTCCCCTTTTGTGGTCTGGCCGTTCCTCCGGTAATGACATCATCTGGTTATGTTTTCAATGACAAAGACTTTACAGATGTCCGCCTCATTCTCTCACCAAGAATTTACACTCTCTCTGAGGCATTAAAACGTTACAAATCATTAAAACGACCTGGAAAGCATGAAGATCAGACATGAACTCCCTCACTGGAGATTACATCCTGCTGAGACATTTCTGCAGCAACATGAGCTCATCTCTGGTGGAGCTGCAGAAAATAGTGAAACCTCTAATGACGGCCAACTGCTGAGATATCCACACATGCGACCGCGGCTGGCAGAGGCCGACACCTAAACATGGAGAGAGAGGCTGAAAGAGAAGATAGCCACAGACATATGAGGCTAAAAGCAGCCACTGGAGCTGATGTGGCTACAAAGCCTGAAGATTCAGACTGTGATTGTACTTTTTACTAACTGGATAAAGAAATTCTTGTAAGCATCATAAAGAAAATAATAAATGACTAGGTGGGACCATGATTGTACAAAAAGGTGGACGACATGACAGCTCCCAAAAAGTGAAGCCAAAAGATTTAGAGCTCCCCCTGCTGGCTGGCTGCATTATAAGTTACAGGTATAGGTTGATTTGAATCTGCTTAAAAGGAGGATAATTACATCACAAGAGCAGTAAGTACTGCATGGCTGCACCCACTGTGGGTGACACTTATGCACACTTTCCCTCTCTGTCCCTTCAAAGTGCCATGTTTCCCATTGCTGCTCGTCTCTAAAGTTGTGTGGACTTCTGCTTCGGTGCCTCACTAACATCCAGAGTGTTATCGATCCTGTTGAGAGAGTATTTAATTAATCAAACAACAGAACAGTGGGGGGCAGTAACGACTGCAGCTAATCCATAATTCTCGCTCAGCAGGGGGCAGAAAACAACAGGCAGTCACTCCATCAAACCTCTTACATAAGGAGACAGTTCCTATTCATTGGGTGTGAAAATAAAACACAGCAGCTTTGTGTGAAAGCATCCACAGATTTGCTACCATCTGCAAATTGTACATCGTTATAAAAGGAAACTAGTGATGTCTTATCAGTTTCTCTGCTGGTTTCCCTTTCCTTCCTGCACCTTAAAGTCAAGCCTTAGACCTTTGCCCTCACCACACCTCTCTCTTTAGTCTTCTCCCCAAAAACATCTGTTCCCACAGGTGTATAAAATCAAACCCCGAGCCATGCAGTCTCCATTTGTGATTAAAAAAAAAAGGTTGTTCTGAAGAGCTCAGTGACTTCAAGCTTGGTGCTGTGGTAGAAGTGATCGATAGATATTTAACATTCAGCTGCAAGTTAGAAAATGGAAGCGTTTAGGAACAACAGCAGGCTGAAGACGTCTGAACTTTTAGCTTGTCCAATGACAAGCATTGGATGGAGTGGTGTAAAGCCCACCAACACTGGACTGTGGAGCAGTGGAAATATTTTCTAAGCTGGAGAATGTTACCTGCCTGACTGTATTGTACCAACCGTGAAGTTAGTTGGAGTTCCTGCTAAATCCAGAAATCCTTTACACAGACCCTGTCTGACAAAGTGAAGTAAGATAAAAGAAAAAGAAACACAACATTGCGCTGTCCAAAGAAATTCCAGAACAGATGAGAAAGAAAATCAGTGGCGTCTATCAGTCTGAAAAAGGTTACAAAGACATTTCCAGGGCTTTGGGACTTCAACGAACCACTGTGAGAGCCATTATTCACAAAATGGAGAAAACTGTGAAGAGTGGTGAACTTTCCCAGGAGTAGCCCACCTACCAAAATGACTCCAAGAGCACATCGAAAACTCATCCAGGAGGTCCCAAAAGGACCAGAACAACATCTAAAGACCTGCAGGCCTTACTTAACTCAGTTAAGATCAGAGTTCATGACTCAACACTGAGAAAGACACTGAGCAAAAATGTTCTCGTTACTGAATGTCTCGTAACATCTGGAGTAAAACTAGGTAGTGTGATGGTCTTGAGCTGCTTTGCTTTGAGCTGAATGATGAAGAGCCTCAAATCAGTCTCTGCCCAGGGCCTCTACATTTACGTAAACTGCCCGTGGTCTGGGTCTGAGCGCTCAAAACCTCCTCTGAGTCAGAGTCAGTTGGTTCACACACAGGTCTGAGATTCCTGCAGGGATTTAAGCCGAGAGAGCCGCAGGATTGGGTGAGAAAGGAGTGCAAAGTGTTGGTGTGTGTGTGTTTGTGAGTGTGTGAGAAGCAGGGCGAGTGCGTGTGAGGGAGTTTTTTCCCATGACTCTGCAGCCGTCAGACAGGTAGGCCTGGGATTAGAGACTGTGACCCGGCTCGATCCTGAATCTTTCTCTCAGACGACTGCAGTCTCGATGTATCAGAGAGCATCAAAAGATGAAGAAATAACACCAAATCTTTCTCTTATTCTACTATTTTCATGAAGGATTGGAGTCTTAATGTGAAAGGTTTTTATAATACACCGGTGTTTTGATGACATTTAACTGTGAGCTGAAGGATCAGCATGAAGGAACTCCAACATATTAGAGCTATCTTAACACATTTTATTCATCAGCTTTAGAAGTAGCATGAGCTCCACCTCCAGAAACATACTGAAACTGAACAATATACAGCAATTTACAAGAAATAATTGTTTAATTATCTCTGATTTTCTACAGTTTAAAGCTTGCTTCTGCTTTAGATAACTATCATAATGGTTTTTATGTGCTATTTCTTGTAGCCAATGTTTTGAAAGTTTTTGCATGTTTATTAAAGTTTAATGCTATTTACCTTGATGAAAATCATTTCCCACAGCCGATGCACACTAGATAACAAAGGGTGGGATGAAAGTCTGCCTATATAGTGCCTATAAAATGTATTTACCTCCTTTTATGGATTTTAGAAAAATAGATTTCTATAAAGTTATGCCATTAAACAAAAATATTAAAAAGAATAAAATAAGTGACTGCATAAAAATTTACTTCTTTTAAATTGACTGACCTAATTCAACAGAGGTCCAGCCAACCAGTGATAGTAGATAAAAACAGCTGTGTCTGGAAGGTCCAGCCACTGGTTTATTAGTATTCCTGGCTACCATTACACCATAAAGACAAAAGAGCACTCCAAGCAACTCGGAGAAATACTGTATTTTTGGAAAGTATGAATCAGGGAATGGATACAAAAACCCTAAGGCACTAAATCCCCTGAGTTCAATGAAATCTATCATGATGAAAAGAAAGGAATATGGCACATGTGTAAATCTGCCTAGATCAGGCAGTCCTCAAAAGAAGGAGACTAGTGAGAGAGGCCTCCAAGACACCGATGACTATTCTGAAGGAGTTACAAGCTTCAGCTGGGAGAGACTCTGCAGAAAACAACTGTTGGCCGGGTTCTTCACCAGTTAAAGCTTTATGGGGGAGTGGCAAAGAAAAAGACACTGTTGAAGAAAACTCAGATTAAATCTGGACTAGAGTTAGCCAAAAGGCATGTGGGAGACTCCATGGTCAAGTGGACGAAAGCTGGTGTAATGAGACTAAAATGGTGCTTTGTTGCCCACCAAGCATAGCATTTTGTCTGATGGCCAAAAACACTGCAGATCACCACAAACACACCATCCCCACTGTGGAACATGGTGGTGGCAGCATCATGCTGTGGGGATGCTTCTCAGCAGCCAGCCCTGGAAGGCTTATAAAGTAGTGGGTAAAAGGAATGCAGCAAAACATAGGAAAATCCTGGATGTCAATCAGTCTTTAAGAGAACTTAGGCATGGGAGAAGATTTATTTTTTAAGCAGCACAACGACTGGAAACATACAGCTAAAGCTACACAGATGAAGTCACCACTGTGAAGCACGGTGGTGGCAGCCGGCCCTGGAAGGCTCTTAAAGGTAGAGGGTAAGATGAATGTGGTCAAATATAGGAATATCCTGGAGGTCAATCTTATTCAGTCTGCAAGAGAACTATGGCTTGGGAGACAATTTATTTTCCAGCAACACAACGACTGGAAGCAGACAGTGGAAGCTACACAGAAACGAAAAGACAACAAGGAGTGGCCTAGTCAAAGCTGAGACCTCAATCCAAGAGAGAATTTGTGGCTGGGCTTGAAAAGGGATGTTCATGTCTGATCCCCGTGAGACCTGACAGAGCTTGAGCAGGTTTGTAAAGAAGAATGGAGTAAAATTGCAGTGTCCAGATGTGCAAGCCTGATTAGGGCCTATCCACACAGACTCAGTGCTGTGATTGCAGCCAAAGGTGCATCTTCTAAATACTGTCTTGAAGGGGGCTATTTAACATTACAGATTTTCATTTAATAGACATTACCTTGTAGAAACCTGTTTCTACTTTGACAATGACAAGTTTTTAAATATCTTTTTGTCAAAAAAGCCAAATTATATATATCACGATTGATCTTAAAATCAACCTTAAATGTCACAGGAAGCCTCTGAAGCATATACAGTACAATTTTAACTTTGTACTACTGAGTTCTCTGTGCTGAATCAGCATGTTGTAGTATTCTCTCAGAGACAGAGTTAATGACTGACACAAAGGCACACTTCCTTCGGTTTATGTGCAACAGAGTCACTCCAGAAAACTACTATTGCTCTCTCTTTCTCAGACAACACACATGTAGCACACAAACACACACACTGAGATACACACAAACAGAGTGGTGTGTTATTAAAGAGCCTCCAGCTTTCCTCTCATATCTAAGGCACAGCAGACATACCTGTCTGTCTGCTGTTCTAATACCTGTAATTCCTCCACCCCAGGCTCTGTGAGAGAGAGCTCTGCCTACTCCCTATTGGCCCGTTATCTCATCCAATAAACACACGGAGGAATGGATTATTAATTTAAATGA
This sequence comes from Cheilinus undulatus, assembly GCF_018320785.1. Lineage (NCBI taxonomy): Eukaryota > Metazoa > Chordata > Actinopteri > Labriformes > Labridae > Cheilinus > Cheilinus undulatus. The sequence goes on along the minus strand of NC_054878.1, from coordinate 40,875,524 downwards.
ACCAATCAGCTTCCTGCTTTTGCAGGACTGTGCTCGTCTGTCTGTTGTTTTTGTAAAACTTGTACTTTAGTCATTAAACAGGAATGTTAAACTCTCATCATGTTTTTGAACTGTGGTCGCTCTGTTCTTTTCTAACTGTTATTTTTACACTGACACAACATTTCAGATCCTGGCAGTTATCGTGCTTTTTTTTTTTTCTTACCACATGAGGCATTTATCAGGACTTTGCTGTCTTTCGTCTATGGGGGTACAGTTACATGAAGAAATATGGATACTCTGGCTGCATGCTGGTTCAGTGGTTAGTGCCGCAGCCTCAACGCAAGGTCTTTCTCTCTGGAGTTTGCATGTTCACTCCGGGTACCCCAGCTTCATCCCACAGATAAAAAATTCTCCCGTCAGTTTAATTGGTGACTCTAAATTGACCGTAGTTGTGAACGGTGCAGTGATCCTTAGTGGGCAGTCTGACATGTCTGCATGTGTGGCCTGTTCAACAACATTAAAAGCTGATTTTTCCTTGCGGGATGATTGAGTATTTCTCCGTCTCTTTGTGTAATGAATAGAGATTCTGGCCTGATCCCCATGTTTGCATCTCACTTGTGATCCTTGTGAAACATCTGGCTTTAATCGGCTTGATTGACAGACCCCTGCAGATGTTAGGGAGACATATTTGTTTGCTTTTTCCAGCACTTCAGCAAATATGTGGAAAAATCTGCATGTTGAAGCTGAAAGCACAGCTTCTACTGCTCTGCTCGGGCTTTTCTGGTTATCATCCATCATTTCTGGGGGAAGAATATAAAATATTTAAACGTTTGGGAGAAAAGACAACGAGTTGCATGTTGTTGTGATGAAACTTTAGAGGTGAAATGTGAACAAAAAGGACAATTTTAGGACAGGGTGGCTGTTTCTGCAGACTCCTGTTAAGGTTAGAAGTGTCTTTCTGTGATTGTTTAAACTTCAGTCTTAGAGGATTGAACATATTTTTCAGACATATAGAACACAATCTACACCTTTTGGCAGATAATTTTCATGAAGAACAATGATGAGATTTTGCAGGATCTGCACTTCAAATCAAATAACATAAATGTTTAGTGGCTTCATCTTCCTATAAGTCATCATCTCACACTTTAATGTATCTTATCTCACATATTTTACATTATTTGGAGAAAGGAGACAAATTTACACCATTTCTTGTGTCAAAGAAGTCATGTGAGCATTTAAAATAAGAATTTCATTGAAAAACTCCTTGAGTCAAAGTTATCCCACTAAACTTTTGGAAAAGTACCACAAATCAAACGCTCTTGAATCTTTACAGAGACACACTGAGACATATTGAGTACTCTTATAAGGAATAAGACTGTTAAAGGTTACATTTACTCCAGAAATCTGCAGTCAACTTGCTCCAGCCAAGTTTAAAGGCTTTATTGATGGGCTCTGGCTCCCCCTGCTGGTCACAGAAATACCTCAATAAGAATTGACTGACTGGAGGATGAATGTGCATCAGAAACAAACCTCCAGAAGGAGCTGGCAATATATGATTAAAACACGAGGAAAGGTATGTGCTATTTCTTTCTTTGTCCTCTGTAGTTCTTATTCTTATATCTTAGGGCTAGCCCATCAGGCGCCCACATCTTCCCATCTGGCACCTGGGCCATTGTAAAATCAAGAAAACGTGCAGAATAGTAGATAGGTTGTGGTATTTTGGGTACTAGTTTTTATAAACTTCCTACAGCTATAAAAACAACTGAGATTAAATCTGTTAAATCAGGAATTACTTTATGTTTGTCAATTCATGAATCCACCTGTCAGCTAATACTGACAAATATGATGCATGTTAAATACTCCATTCTTGAGTAAAGTTGCTGTTTTTGGGTCAACGTTTGGCTTCAGGTATTTTGGGAGCACAAGTTTCCTGCTTGGGTGTTTTTTTTTTTTTTTCTAATAATCACTACAGAGCATACACGACAACCCCAGAAAACGGCTAAAACATCTCAATCATCCCCTGTGGCTGTCTGCGATATAGGGACTGATCTCATTGTCAGAGGCAAAATAATGTAAATTAGAAAGATGATCAAAATCTTTCAACAAAAATATGTCAATTGGACCAATTTTTTTCATTACATAAATTTAGTCTATTTAAGAGTTCAGCCCCAAAGTGCCAAACAAGGACAAAGCTGGCCCCTGTACAAATGTAGTTGGTGACTCCTTGTTCTAGGGCTTAGATTTTGGATTTTCAAATATTTAAAGTGCCTTATAAAGGGTTGAAGTTTGGTAATAATCACTTTTTGATAGGTTTAGGGATCATATTCTATGTATGCAGAAATTTGCTGATGATAGTTGCAGCCTACAAAAAAAATCCCTGTTAAATGATAACATAATCTGTATTTAGGTTTGCTGTATGACAAACAAGTGTGTTATGAATCACCGGGTCATATTTCAGTCAAATAAAACATCTCTAAGTTTATAAATTAAGCTTCAAAATCATGAAAAATGAGGCAGTAAAACCTGCTCCAGGATGGTGTGGGCGTGTCTTTAAATGAGCTGAAGCCACGCCCACTCATGGGAAAAACAATCCTTTCATCAGATTTTAAAAATTTTTTATCCAACCTTTACTTAACCAGGAAGAGACTCGTTGAGATTAAAAATCTCTTTTCCAAGAGTGTCCTGGCCAAGACAGGCAGCAACACAGTTACATAACTACGAAAAACACAAATACACATATCACAACTCAAAACAACAAGTATACATAACAACTACCTCCAGGATTCAAAACATCATACATCAGACAAAACAGACAGATGCATCTGCCTCCAAATCATTTAGGATCCGTTTAAAAGCATCCAGTGAGCATAGTTCATGAAGTTTCAAATCTTTCTGTAGGTCATTCCAGCTGCTACAACCTGAATGCTGCATAGCGACGTATTTCCCCAGTCCATGTGTTTTTTTTTTCTCTGGATGCACAGTCCAAAGACATGTATGGTGAAACTGAGCTTAAAAAATGTGTTTAATTAAAAGTAATTCACGATTTAAAAGGGTGGGGGGATGGGGTACTTTTTCTTCACACAGGGCCAGGTAGATTTGGATGGCTTTTTTTCCCTAAATGAAATAATAATTTGAAAACTTCATTTTGTATTTACTTGGCTCTAACATCTTTTTTTTTTTTTTTTTTTTTTTTTTTTTATAATCTGAAACATCTAAGTGTTGCAAAAAAGTAACAAGAAATAAGGGGGGGCAAATACATTTTTACAACACTGCTTACTGCTTATAGTATAAGCAGTACAAAAATCCTGTTAATAATGCTAACACCAGCACAAGCTTGGCTACATCTGCTGTTGTCAAAGTTTTCTACATTTGTGGGTAATGTCTCTCAGAGCGGTTTACTTTTTTAACATAGGGCCAGGGAGGTTTGGGATGGCTTTTTTTCCATTTATAAATGAAATTCTAATTTAAAACCTGCATTTCATATTGAGTCAAAACCCCATAAAGACATATTCCTCTACAGAAGCCACTAAAAACAATCTGTGTTCAAACATTAAATAATGTGTTTGGATCGGTCCTACTGTTGTATAAATTGTAAGCTGCATATTCTTTTATAACGTTTCATGAACTCTTAAAACTTCCCATATCTTTACGATGAATCATTAAAGGATTACATAATCTCTATGTAAATTTAAAGGGCACATCCCACTGTGTTTTTACAACAGGGTGGGCATGTCAATAAAACAATCTGATAAAACCACAGCCCAGTCACACTGGAGTTTCTGTTTAAATACAACAGAACCTGATCAGTTTACATGAGGGAACAGGAAGAAAAATCCAACACCTTTTATGTTACAGTTGGATTTAGAGTTACGGCTTTGTAATCTAAACAACCAATCAGTAAACATACAAAAAAGTCCAGAAGGACATGTCACTGTCATCATATCAGTTAGTGATTATATATTATGACAGCCAAGCACTCAGGGTTTCTGATAATTATTGATCTTCTATCTTTGATTACTCATTCTGTCACTGCTTTTTGTATTTCTAAAAATATCACTGATATTTCACTGCCACCAGCTCGTCATGTCTTAAACTGGTCCTGATGACTCTTATTGGCATGACAGGTATAACCTTAAAGAACTGGCATGTCCTATCTAATTTAGTTGTCAGGTTTCTGTGTGGCAACATCTAAAACTAATATGATAAAGACATGAGGAGAGAGCTCTGCCCCAGCTTGAGTTTGCCATAATGAAATATATGAATGTACAAATGTATATCTTTGGTATTGTATGACTCAACCAGTTGGCAGTCCTCGGCTGTAGAAAGTTACAGGGAAGGAAACATTTGAAGTCCAATGTCTACTTTCAACCACCATGAACGGAGAACAAGAGTCAGCACAGAGCCAAATAGCAGTAAAATAAAGATACTGAAGGAATTTAATGACTTCCTGGTCTGATCAGACTTTGGAAAAAACACCACAAATTCTACCACCATGTCATCAAACAAACTTTGACTTGAACTTTATTTATGATCTTATCTTTAATATTTATAACCTACAAGGTCATCTTTATTTCCAGTTCATTTTGTTTTTTATTAACATGATATTTCAAGAATTGTTTGAGAGAATTTCTTTAAACTTGGCTGCTTTGACTAACATATGCATGAAATCTATACTTTAGCATACACTGTAGGTATGGACCACTGCAGCACAGCTACAGCATAGACACAGAAATTATTACAATAACCCCACATCTGGATAAATATTGATGATTTAATAAACAACTGAAGACAAAATAAAAAGTTGTAAAATCAGGTATTCGTTGCTCCACCCCTGTCACATAAATGCAGGCTAATGTAATCCATCATAAGTCAGGAGATTTATGGCCCCTCTGTTCTGATATGTCTAATATAGAGTAGCAGGTGCAGGCGACTGATGTCATAGCCCATATATTAATCTCTGATTGATAAATATATGATAAGGAAGCAGGAACTGACCTCTTTCAGGCTGAAACAGTAAACTAAATATCCGTCTGACTTACGTGATATGTTCTTCTAATACCTTTATGGGGGAAAGTCTCTGAAGCAAAATAAATATCAACTTTGGACGCAATTTTACTTTATAAAAGCTGGATGAAATTTGTTTGGTCATTTTAAAGCTGAAAGTTTCAGTGGATCTGACCTTAAAAAATAGACATAGTTGTGGTATTGAGCATATCTTGGCTTTATGACATATTGATTTGTAGCATTTCTTGAAATATAGTTAATGAGCTTTACCGTCTCTTTGTTTTTGTTGCTTTTTTAAACCACCATAGTCTTGGAAGAAGATGAGCCATCGTAAAAGAAAAGGATCAGCTGTAACATGTCTTAAACCTTTGCTCTGTTGTCTCTTCCTAAACTTAGTCTACTGCAAACCACTGATCAGCAACAGTGAAACATAAGACTATACACTCACCAATCACATCATTAGGTACAGCTGTTCAGCTGCTTATTAGTGGGGATGCTGAGCATCCATTGACATTGATAGTACATCGCACGTTGATATTCACGTCGGCCATTTTGTTTATTATTATTCTTCCATGCTGGCTATCTCCTCCTTCATACTTTGTTGTATCAATACCGTTTAAACTTAAAAAATAATCAGTTTCTTCGTCATTTGACTGTTATGACTATTTCTATGCTTTCTCAGCCATTGAATGCAATTTTCAGCTACTCTTAGGCCAAAATCAGATATTTTAATGCTTTTTAAACCTATTTCTATGCTTTTTCAGCCATTAAATGCCATTTTCAGCTACTTTAAGGCTATTTCAGCTAATTTTATGCTATCTTCAGGTATTTTAAGGCTACTTTCAGCTATTCTTAAGCTATTTTAGGCTACTTTCAGCTATTTTTTATCCCTTTTTTAGCTATTGAATGCCATTTTCAGCTTCTTTTATGCCATTTTATGCTATTTTTATCCTATTTTCAGCTATTTTTGTGCTTTTGGCTTTTTTCAGCAGTTCTTCCACAATTGCACTCTCAGCATCCCCATGCAATTTCAGCTGAAAGTGCAATTTTGATCTAGTTTAAACTAATATCTCATCAGCCAATCACATGGCAATATCCAGTTCATGTAGGCACATAGACATGGTCAAGATGATCTGCTGAAGTTCAAACCAAGCATCAGAAAGGTGATTTTAAGTGACTTTAAATATGCCATGGTTTCTGGAGATTCCACCAATCAGAGACGTTGCTGGGACACTCTAGGATTGTGGGTACTGCAGTATTTTTGGCAGAGATGATCATAATAAGCTGTTTTCCAATAGCAACTTTTGGGAACAGTGTGCTTTAGCACTATTTTCATCGAGAAAATAGGGATGCGTTGTCCAAAGGTTGTGTCACATTATACTCACATATAAATGAACGACGACATTCAGCTCAGGAGTGTGGACGTTAACCTGCAAAGAGGATTGAAAACCAGCAGTGCTGATCTAAAAGTCCAGCTTTCTAAAATGAGCCTGATAGCTCAAAGTGAGGCCGGATGGACAGAAATAAATCCTGCTTTTTTTTACCATGGTAAATTTCATTTCTTCTCCATTCTGATGCTCGCTTTTAACTTAAGCGCACAATGTTAACCTTAATGACGTGCCTACATGCACTGATTGCAGCCACGTGACTGGCTGATTAGATGTTTGTGTCAATGAGCAGTTGAATAGGTGTACCTAATAAAGTGGTTGGTGAGTGAAAATCTTAATATGAAGAAACAGGATTAAAGCCAGTGAGAAAACAAAACAAGGAAAGATGTAGAAAAACTGGAATTGTATTTTTTATGGTCTAAACATCTTTAATGACTTCATAGAAAGGAGTTTAACCTGACGATAAGTTCAGACAAATTTGAGTCATGGGAGGCCGTGTAGAGGCCAGATGATAAGAGATCCTCTGAGTAACCCTCCATGTCAACCATGTGTGCGTTTCACAGCCGGACTTTGTTCTGAGCAGTTACCACTGTATGACTTTAACACAGCGATCACTTCAGCTGACTTTACTCCAGAGCTGGGCAGCTGCTGTTTGAGGATCAAATTATATATATCACTACAAATACCGTTTTTTATGTAGTTTTCCAAAGGAAAGTCATCTTTAGGTCACTTTTCTAAAAGCAGCGATGATCAGCAGGAACTTCAAGAACATTCTGGTGATCTCCATTGGGTTTCTGTCCCTGTTTACGGCATATGGAGGTCTGCAGAGTTTACAGGTAGGTGAAAGAGTTGAATTTATAAAACTGTTCAATAAACATGATTAAAGTAGCCTTCATTAAAAGGAGTTTATGTTTGGGTTCATTTATGCACATGTAGCTTATTAAAGGACTTCAGTGGTACAAACAGGACATGTTAACTTGTTTCAGTAGTAAGACCAAACTCTTTTAATGGAGTATTACATTCATGAAAACTGGTTTTAGAAATCTTCAAAGTAAATTTCTCTTCCCTCTCCTTTTCAGACATAAAACCCACAACATTAAGAGTTTAACATTCCTGAGTTTCATTATACTTTTTAGTGTCATATTACAATTTTCTGCTTCTTTTTAAAACCAAAAATCAACATGATTATAATGTAAGTTCTGAATTTCTTGGAAATGTTTCTTCCCAGAATCCACACAAATGACCTAAAATAAGACAAAAAAAAAAAAACAAAACAAAACAAAAACCCCCCCCAAAACTTCTGTTTAAATTCTTAAAATTCTTTTATAAATATTCCATAAAATCACATCAAACTTTCTCCAAATGTGTCAGCGAAACTTTATCATAAATCTTTAACAAATAAACAAACAAAATCAATTCCATGTAGATTTCTAAAGCTTTTTAAGCAAATTTCCCCCCCAAATTTCTACAAGTTTACAAATCCATTTCCCAAATTTTTCATGGATATGTCACAAATTTCCTTAAACTTCCATGAAAATTTTTAATATTTCAAAGGACCTCATCCCCCCAAATAAATAAATAAATAGATAACTAAACAAATAACTACATGAATAAATAAATAAGTGAATACATAAATAAATAAAAATATTAATAAATAAATTATAAAATAAGACCCAAACAAATGTTTTTAAAAATTTTACAAATAAATTGGATAAATTGGAAATCAGATTTCCATGAAAATGCCCACAAAGTTTTTCAAATTGCAAAAAAAAAAAAATGCAGTAATAAATAAATAAATAAAATTCAAAGCCAACTTCCCCCCCAGGATCTTCTAATGAAACTCCTCAAAGTCTGCAGACTTATCCTCAAAATTTCCATGAAAAAACTTGAAAATTTTCTAATAAATTCCCCCAAGTTTCCCTACGATTTTCATGAAAGTCTTTTAAACAAATTACTTGAACTTAAATGGACATTCTGAAAAATTAGCAGAAAAAAAATCTATTCACAGAAATGATTTCCATAATGCAGTAAAGCCAAAATATAATGTTCTTATATGTACATGAAGGGGTTTATGGCAGGTAAGACAATGACAGAGTTAAATTTACTTCTAGATTTGTTTTAAGACACTGACGAAATAAACTACAGTTGACCTTATTTCTACATTTATTATTTTATAATTTCTTTTAGTTTCTTCATTCTTTCATGAAAGTGTTTTCATACAGCATTAAACAGGAAATAAGGATTTAGTAACATTTAAGCCCTCAGTCTACCTGATACTTGTTAGTTTTACATTTGTGTTCATTTAAACTTAAATATCTCAGTAAATTCAGCATGCTTTAATATTCTTAAAGGATTAAGTAGATTTGTTTATTCATGTCAAGACAAGCAGTTAGGAAATGTGTGTTTTTTGTATGCATGAGACAATTATTAATGCACTGAAAAGTCCTAATATATAAAAAGAAATGTACCAGAAACTCAGAAAAGTAATTTTTTTTGTTTGTTTTACCAAAATGAATTAAACTCAGCTTTTTATTTAGAGTTTATAGGAACAGTTCAGTCAGTAAACTGGAGCTATTTTGTTATCAATTAGAATTTTTTAAACAGGTCATAATTTTTTTTATCCTCTTTGAAGCTATGTGTAACTACTTTCTAAAAAGTGTTGCTTTAATAAGGTTTTTATTTAAATGTTAACTTTCAGGATGTTAAACTTGAAGACTAAACTTTTCCTTCATTGAATTTAGAATATCAGTGGGCTTATAGTAGTGGTATCTGAATAGCATCAGCAGTATTTATATCACTCAGAGGGGATGATGGACTTGATGTTAAACACTTTTCACATCTTCTTACTACTTTAAGCACTTCAACAATGCCAGATTAACCCATCAACACACTCATGGTGGAGGCTAATCTGTTAAGTGTTTGTATAACAAATCACATTCACACATATTTACACACCACCAACGCAGCAGTTTGGTCAATTTAGGGTTAAGTGTCCAAAGCATAGTCTCCAGGTCTCCAAAGACAGAAATGTGACTGGATACAACCAACTATAGCACAGCTATAAAGAAAGAAGAGCCACTGGCAGTTCAAGAATTATATTCAGAGAAAACTCCAAGGGTCTCCATTTAAAACTAAATATGAATAATAAAGTAAAATTAATTCAACAGAATTGTTGAAAATGAAAATATGATGTGACAGCAGAGTACAGTACCACACGACATGGTAGAGTATGATACGATACGATTCAGTGCGATATGATACACCTTACTGTACCCTTCAAGGAATTTGTCTTGGTTTCCATTGCTGTACAGATTTAATTAGGGCCCTAGCACTGACAGAGGAGCGAGGACCCTTTTAAGACTGAAGGAATTCTTCTTCTTTCTATTGTTGTTCCAGCAAATAAATTGTTAATTTGGAGGCCTTAACATTGACCCAAAACTCACTAAATTCCACAAATGCTTCAAGCCCGGTGAAAATGTACATGTTCTAGTGCATCGTGCCCCATTAGGACCCCAAGTTCAATATAGTTTAAGTTACATGCATGAAAATTGGTACAGATATGTATGCTATTGAGATGGACAAAAAAGTTCTTGAAAAAAAGATGTGTGTGTGTGTGTGGGTGTGTGTGTGTACAGGGTGTGAGATCATGTTTTGGGCTTTTTTCTTTTTGGGCCATTTACAGGTTGCACATTTGAACGAACTAGTCCAAGGGATTCCATCTGATAGACTTCAGAACTTTTTTTTTTTTTTTTTTTTTTTTGCTAGTTTTAGTAAAGTTGGATACCCTTCTACATCACTTTGGACAATCCGCTTCCCCCTCCCCCAACACCAAACACTATTCAACCTAGACTTTTGATTTTTGGTCTGCACATGCACAGTCACCAGACCTTCAAAAAAGCCTCTTGGACCCATACCAAAATCCCATCAGGAAGTCCACTAGCAACACCTTAGTTTCAAAATAAGATTTTTTTTATGGCGCTAAATAGAATTTTCTGGCAAGATAACAGTCTAACACTGAACATTCCAACATTTCATCAAGGCGCCCCCTGTTGGCAACAGGAAGGGACACAAACGGGCCATTTTTAAATTCCTCTTACTGTGCTGAAACTATCAAGCTCATATTTTCAACTGAAGTCCTCAATATCTGTCCACAACAAAGGACATCTCACGGGCCATGGTGAGCAGTTCTTTATCTCACCAGTTTCACAGGAAGTTGCTGTAACTCTCATATGGAACATCTAATTTGCTTCAAATCTCACAGGTATGATCAGGGTCTGCACCTCTACACATTCAAACATTAATTTCATGATTTTGCTTTGCACCGATGGTAAGAAGCCAGTAACACCCCTTACATAAAATGTCCCATTTTCTTTGAATCTTACATAATCAATGTACCAGTCCTGGCCTGATCACTTCCAAAGATTACCATCGTCCATTGTCTTACTGCCACCTACTGTTGACTGAGTCCTTGAAGGATCAACATGGTCTTTCTGCTGCAGCACGTGCTAACACCCAACTATTACTACTACTACACACCTGAAGTTTCGACACACCCTGAAATGCACCAGGGTGCTGGGGCCCTTCAGTACTGCCGGCAGTTTTCATTATCATAATATTTATGAATTATAGTTACTTTTCTACAATCCTCTGAGAAAGAAGTCAAACAAAGAAAGGATAGAATAATCATATCTGTGTGTGTTTTCAGAGCAGTCTGAATGCGGAGGAGGGGATGGGCGTGGCGTCTCTGAGCGTCATCTACGCCTCCATCATCATCTCCTCCATGTTCCTGCCCCCCATCATGATCAAGAACCTCGGCTGTAAATGGACCCTCGTGTTTGGCATGGTCTGCTATGTCTCCTACTCTTTTGGGAACCTCTACCCCGGATGGTAATCACTGATAAATAATCAATCAATGACATCATCAGGTTTGTAGAGGTTAATAGATTGATAAAGGTAAAGTGTTTTAAAAGAGAATTAGTTGGTGCCCCATTTCCCTTAAACCCCTAACCTCAAAAATCTCTGCTTAAGTCCCTGCTCTAATGTTATTCCTGTTACATTTGCATGTATTTTGTATGTTTGTTTTTTTCTTATAGCCATTTTCCTCTTTGTTTATGTGCATTGTAATTGATGCAGACTAAAAGACTGACTTCTTCTCCCCTTCAGGTACACTTTGATTCCTACCTCAGTGATCCTGGGTTTGGGTGGCTCTCCTCTCTGGTCGGCTAAATGCACCTACCTGACCATTTCTGGAAACATCCAGGCTGCTAAAGAGGGCAAGAAGGGCTCTGATGTCATCAACCAATATTTTGGTATCTTCTTCTTCATCTTCCAGTCGGCGGCTGTGTGGGGGAACCTCATGTCGTCGCTCATTTTCGGACAGGACACCGATATAGGTAAGAAGACGACCAGAGGACATGATAGAAACAAGATGATTCTGATTGATCTAGTTGGTATAAAACAAAATGTACAGAAGGAACATACGTTTTATCTATAATAGAACTGCTACTTTGATTTGGTAGATGAAGGAGACATTCCTTCATATCTACCTAAACCAAAGGTCACAACTGGTGGCCTGGGGGCCAACTTACTCAATGTGGCCCTCCACCTCATTCAAGGTGGCCACCCAAGTCAATTTCAAATACAATACACTATAAACATAAAGAAAAAAAGGCCAAAATATATCATGAAAACATGAACATGTAAACATTTCTCTTATAAAATCTGATTAATGGTACATGCTGAGTTATTAGAAAGAAATTAGGAGATATAATTGGCTGCAATTGTTTCTGTAAAACTTCCTTACATGCATCACTAAATGCACTTGTAAAATATATGTGTGCATGTTAATACATATCAAAATAATTATGTTCACTGCGTTAAAAAATCAGTTTGAAACTGGTTTAATTCTGTGCTTATCTCATTGTACTTATTTCTATTTTCATTTGAGTTCAAAAACATAAATGGTGGTATAAGAAATGATCATAAAAGCAACATATTTCATTGAATTATTAGTGATCAGGATGGTTAATTAAAAGTATATGCCTTTTTTTTTCTTTTTTACAATTTTGCTCTTTGGCATTGACAGTAAAATTAATGTGGCTATCTTTGTAACCAAAGCTGCCCATCCCTAACATAGATAAATGTTACAAAACAGCTTCACATTAATGAACAACAATATAAAAATGCTTTTAAATGTAAAAATAAATAAATAAATAAAAATAAAAAGGAAATGATATCCTCATATTTCTGTTAAAAGACCAACTTCTGTATTGAAGACAGAAAAAAGCCTTTACATGATTATAAAATATCAGATACTTGCTGGGGTTTAAGATACTAATCAGTTTCATTACAAGCAGTAAACAGTCAGGTGTGTTTTAGTATAAAATAAATGAGTGTTAACATTCATATCAGTAGCTGCCGCTGCATGTGAGGCTTAACACTAGCTTGAAATGTTAGACAGCCAATGCAATGCTGTAAGTGAAGAGAAAACAAAAAGAAACCATATCAAGGTTTGATATTGAACACAAACATACCTTTTCCCCTGATGTGAGCCCTTTAACTTCCTGGATAACTTCCACTTCCTGGACAGCCTTTCGTCTCACTGGTTACTTGCCCACCAATGTGGGTGGGGACAACAAGCTGGACCAATAGGGTCATACACTTTAATGACATTTGTTTAATCTAAATCAAAACACTTTCTACCTTATACTTCAACCAAATCTAATGTATTTGGCTATTTTCTTTTTAATATTAAAAAAAGTCTCTTTTATCACATTATTAGCCACACTGATCTGACAAGTCATGCCAAATATATACTGTGTGAAGATGAAAGTAAGTAAACAGTGCACTAAAAGTAAGACAATACTTCAGAGAGGGACCAAAATGGATTGATAAGTTTAAATTTGTCTTAAGCGGAATTAAAAAGAGTGTTAAAAGACTGTGTTGCGATGGCTCGCAGTCAGAGTAAGTTTGTGTTTCTTTTATTCAAAGTTTGAATTTTTCCTTCACTCTGACAAACAAAGGCATGTCCCAGCTTTTTTTCACCGTGGTGGACTGACTCTGCAGCATATATATTTATATGCCCTTTCTATATAAATTAATTTTGTCTACTCTAACAACTAAAAGGCAAAAACTCAAATCTATGCAAGTTCATGTTGTAATTTCCTGGTCAAATCATCTATTTACAGTCATTTATGTCATTATTGCATGTTTGCACATTTTAAGTATTGTTGTATTGTCTTTTTTGTGTCACTCTCCCAGGGACTACGGATGTGAATAAGCAGTTTTGCTAACTCGTGCATATTTATACCAGTGTTATTTTCGTCAACTAAAACCATGACTAAAAATGTTCGTCTGCAGCCTTTTTTCTGTAAGAGAAACTAGACTAAAACTAACAAAAATAGATCTGTGATGATTAAAACTGACAAAGAGTAAGTTTAGTTTTCCTCAAGATGACCAAAACTTGACAATAATGTAATGTAGTTTTCATCGGACATTGAAAATCTGTGATACTTCTTCACTGTGGGTAAATCTGTCAAAAAACAATGCATTTGTAGCTATTCTGCCTCTCAGCTGTAGAAAGCAGGGACCCCAGTTTGGAAGACTGCATAGAACACACTATCATGATTTGGTACCAGATTTAGGCAAGAAAATAAATGCTTGGACTAAAAGTAAAGACTAAAATGTGAGGACTTTATATGGACTAAAACTAGACTAAAATGTTTTTGATTTTTCGTCGACTAAAACTACTAAATCTAAAAAGGGTAGAAATGAATAAAATGTGACTAAAACTAAAAGGCATTTCGTCTAAAGACTAAAAATAAGACTAAAATTTAAAATTGCTGCCAAAATTAACACTGACTTACACTTCATTAAAGTGCTCTGTCCCTATTATAAATAAATAAATATATACATTATTCAAGGCCACATTCATCCGAAAATCATATAAGAATCTAACTTCAAGATATAAAAGGTAACAAATAAGGTCTGAAATGTTTGCATAAAGATATAACTATGAAAAAATATTATTTTTTAAATTTTAAAGCACTCAAGTACATTTCTCTTGCTGTGACTGAGCTTATTAAAACAACTTCAAGCCTAATTTGCTGTCTTTCACTTTTTAAGTTTTGCAGGGTATATTTAAGGAGTATTTATATTTTTATGCATTTTTTAACTTTTAAAGCAACACAACAGCGTGGCAACATGTAATCCTTCTCACCTTAGATATATATGAACTCAAAAGGAAGATTAAATGTCCAAAATTAATTTAAAGTAACTAACACAAAGAAGAAGCACCACATTTAAATAAAGAAAGCTTGAAACAGCCTGTTCTGACACAGTCCTCAGAGGTTTTAAAATAAGTCCTGCCTCTAACAGGTCAGCTAGCCAATCAGATCTCAAGGTAGGCCCACACCACCCCAGGCCATTCCTCTGCACAAAAACCTGCTGCAGACTCAACCTCAGTTAACATCTGTGTAAGTGTGACACAGCACGAGTGTGCAAAGTCTAACAGCAGCATAGGTGTGTTTTTATGAGCTTTAGTTTAGAGGAGAATAGGAGAGGGTGTGTCAGCTGTGGATGAAGTTTACTGTAAATCTTTTTATTGCTGTTGATGCTATCAGGCTTATCAGTTCAGACCATGACTGCAGCTTGTAAATGTTTCTCGGAAGAACTGCATGACGCAGCTATTTTGGTTTCTGTGTGTTTGTGTCACACTGCTGAGATGGGAATCATAACAATGTTCAGGGAAAGTATTTATAGCAGGACTGGAGTAGTGGTAATTGCTTTAAGTCTTTGGTGGAACTGCCCAGATTGATCAGGAGTTCGCCAAATATGATTAAAATAGCTGACTGATGGATAGGTATTAATGCTCAGGGGTTAAAAACATACAGATATCAGTACGTTTTTAATGGTATGTTATTATGTAAAGTAGTGATGCCTTGAGTGATCAGGACTGCTATGGGTCAGCCATCTTCTTTTACTAAAAGCAGCTGTGGCAAAGTACCCTAATTTCTGTTGTGAGTACTCTTAGTTAAAAACATAAATCTCATACCAGAGTCTGCTTAGGGCCTTACTTTGACACATCACGTCATTTCTGCAAGAGGGAACAAAAGCTGATGTTAAACACTGCATGAAACACATGATATTCACGCCATTTATTTTGAGTTGCAAATTGCAGCCAAAGGTGCTTAAATATTTCACATAACAGATCAGACAGGCCAAGTTTGGCTCCACTTTTTAACTGCTATTCTTGCTTGCAAGGTCATAATTGTGCATTTAAAGCAAACGTGACATATACTATTAGTATTACAGTTACTGTAGAGTAATGGTTTGACTTGAAACACTCCTCAGCAAGGACGGTCAGAGGTGAGCAGAGACACTAAAGGGCTGTGAATCTGTCTAAAAAACAAAATCCTACTGTCATTGGCAGATGCACAAACTCCATATGGTGAAGACACATAGTAATAAACAGGGTTACTACACAATTTCAGTAATCAAATGTAAGACTTTTAAGACCTTTTTTAAGACCTGAACTGCTAAAAATTAAAACCAGATTTTGTATGGCACAAAGTAAGAAATGAAAGACCCAAAAACTTTGTTTTATAATCTAAAGGTACCAATCATTACTCTGATAGGTCTTATGTTTTATGTATAACTCATTAACAGTTAGATTTGGACTCTGAATGACCATTAAAGCGTAAACTTTTTATTTTTCATGTTTTTACATTGTAAATGACCCAAACTTTCCCATTTACCTCCATTCATTTTGGTGGAACATTTTCAACCAGACAGGGACAGGACAAGCATAGTTTGGGTAAAGTGCCAGCATAGGTTGAAGCTGTCATTAGATAACAGAACTACATAGCTACTTAGCTAATGTAGCGACTTAGCTTACATAGCTACTTAGCTACTGAGCTAAAGCTAAGCTCACAAAGCAACTATGTAAGCTACATATCTAATTATGTTAACTATGCCTATAAAACCTCACTTTAAACAATGTGGTTTTGATAGTGTTAATTTCGTCGACTAAAACTATGACTTAAATGTTTGTCGACAGCCTTTTTTTCTGTGACAAAAACTAGACTAAAACTAAGAAAAATAGATCTGTGAGTACTAAAACTGACAAAAAGTAAATTGAGTTTTTGCCAAGAAAACTAAAACAACTTAATAATGTAGTTTTCACCTGTCATTCAAAATCCATGATATTCCTCCACTGTGGGTAAATCTGTCAAAAAAAAAATGCATCTGTATCAACTCTGCCTCTCAGCAGTAGAAAGCAGGGACCCCAGGTTTGGAAGAGTGCAAAGACCACACTACCATGATTTGGTATCAGATTTAAGTAAGAAAATAAATGCTTGAACTAAAAGTAAAGACTAAAATATGAGGACTTTTTATGGACTAAAACTAGACTAAAATGTTTTTGAGTTTTTGTCGACTAAAACTAGACTACAACTAAAAAGGGTAGAAATGACTAAAATGTGACTGAAACTAAAAGACATTTCATCTAAAGACTAAGACTAAAATTAAAAATAACAAAATGAACAGTTTTGATAGTGTGCCAAAGTTTGTACTCACAGCCATGTTACAAACTGAATTAAAAAAATTCTGTCCATCTCTCCTAATCGGTACAGTGCTATGGCATATGAGCATGTGTCATATGAAGCTCTCTGTCAGGATTGAGGATTGAATAATCGTCACTCTTTTCCTCTTTGCCACATTCTGTGATTTTTTTGCAGAAACAACAACAAACTCAGTGTGCAAAGACCCTCAGTTCCTCTAAAATGGCCTTTAGTTGGAGTAATTTTCACATTGTATAGTTACCATAGTCACAGCCTGAGTCTGATGGGGAAGAACTTTCATATATAGTGTTCACCTTACCGTATTGTGCTTTTTTCCCTGTGACAGCTGACATCCCTGAGGAGCAGCTGGTGACATGTGGAGCTGCAGACTGCGGCCTCAACGTCAGTGTCGTCGGCACGGTCATCAAACCTGCTCAGAGGCTGGTGTGGATACTCGTCGGATGCTACATCGGTAAGAACAGCCTTTGGCTCAACTTCAGTACATCCCTTACCCCTAACATTAAGATGAACCCTTGTGTTTGTTCTTCTGCTTAAATGGAGTGAAGTGCCCGGAGTATGCGGCCCTTCACACTGGTTTTCTGGAGGCACACTCCAAATCAAGTGCAATGGAAAATCTCCAAAAATGCTTCACAAATCATTGGCAAAATCTGAAAATGATGTCAACAGTTCAAGATGATAATTTAATGTTGTTTCAATGCTTTGTGGTTCTTTTGATGTTGAACATGCATGTAGAAGAATCAGAATCAGTAGAAGTGTCTTGTAACTCTGCTTCAAGGTGCATGAGGGCATTAAAAAAGAAGGAAAGGAGTAATAAATCACTTTAAATTGAGTGCATTTCTAAATTGTTGCTATGGAAAAATGACCAGTTGTAGTGGTGTGAACTAGTGTCTGTAAATGGATTTTGATGAATGGTTTTGTACTCAGTTTAGGTACTCAGTACTCAGTACTCTATTCAGGTATATAGTAAAAATGGCATCCACTGGGACCAAAAAATGAATGAGGTGTGTAAAAAAAACCCACTTCAACAGAAAGTAAGCAGTGAATATATAGAATATATTGACAGAAAGATTAACAATGTATACTGTTACTGTGCTCTTCTTAGTGTCAGGTTAATGTTTTCAAGGATTTTTGTTAATGCGCCTCTGTCAGGAACACTCTTCATACATTTTACCTTTTTATTGCAAAATGGATTTTCAGTTTCGCTTAGCAGAGAAGGCTCTGCTCAAAAAATGCTCCCTGGGTTAGTCAGGCAGTTCTTAAAACAAGGTCCACAATAACTGAAGGGACAAACTACTTCAAAATAGAATATTCCTTTAAATAACATCAGGATGTGAATTTTGGACTTTCTTTGTTCTGTGTCCCCTCCATCAGCGGCACACGTGAGTAGTGCTGTATATCAAGTGAAAACACTCTCTGCTTTGTGCCTCTGTCAGGTGTTGGTGTGCTGGCCATCCTGATCATTGTTATATTTCTGGACAACATCGACCGGGAACGGAGCAGTGAGTTTAGAGAAAACAGGGAGCCGTTCTTTAAAACCTTTCTGGCCACGTTCAGACTGCTGAAGGACTGGAGGCTGCTCACCCTCATCCCTCTCACCATGTACAGCGGCTTTGAGCAGAGCTTCCTCTCTGGAGAGTACACCAAGGTGAGCAGATGAAAAAACACAAATTAAATGATCTTTATCTGTTTAGATGATCCTTAGTTCCCTCCCTTTAATTAGAAAAAATTTAAATTGTACTCATATTTGACTTGTAACTTTTTTTAACACGACTGAATTCAAAATGCATGATTTCAGATAACATAAAATAATATTTTTACCAAATCTATTTTTTCTAGTTTTAAATTGTGACTCCTTCGTTACCCTCGATATCCTTGAAACCAGCTGTTATTATACAACTACAGTGCTGTGAAGAAGTATTTGCCTCCTTCCTGATTTCTTATTTTTTTGCATACTTGTCAGACTTAAATGTTTCAGAACATCAGTGAAATTTTAAAGTAAGACCGGACATTGACGAGGCCACTCCATAACCTTCATTTTGGTTTTTTAAGCCATTCAGTGGTGGACTAAAGAGAAAACCAGAAAGCTACTGTTGAGGAAAAATCATATTAAATCTCAACTAGAGTTAGCCAAAGGGCATGTGGGAGACGCCATGGTCAAGTGGAGGAAAGTTCTTTACTCTGACGAGATCAAAATTATGTTTTGGGGTCATCAGACAAGACGCCAGACACTGCACATCACCATGAACAAACCATCCCCACTGTGAAGCATGGTGGTGGCAGCACCATGCTGTGGGGATGCTCCTCAGTCAACAGCCCTGGAAGGCTCGTAAAGGGTGTAGGGTAAAATACATAGGAAAATACTGGAGAACAATCTTATTCGGTCTGCAAGAGGGTTATGGATTGGGAGGAGATTTTTTATTTTGGTGTGTTTTGAATCTTTGTCCTAATTAACCCCAGTGTGCTAGAGCTTGAGGTCATAGACTGATGGCTGGACATTCTCCTTCAGGATTTTCTGGTAGAGAGCAGAATTCAGGGTTCCATTAGCAAGTGGTCCAGTGGATGTTCTTTTGATGAAATGCTGTGTTAGTTTTACTCCAGATGTAATGGGACATACACCTTCCAAAAAGTTCAATTCTTGTCTCTTCAGAATATTTTCCCAAAAGTTTTGGGGATCATCAAATTTTTTTTTTTTAGCAAATTAAGGACAAGACATTGTGTTCTTCTTGGTCAGCAGTGGTTTTGACGTTGGAACTCTCAGTTTCTCTCTTATGGTTGAGTCATGAACACTGACCTTATCTGAGTCAAGTGAGGTCTTTAAATGATGTTCTGGGTTCTTCTGTAACCTCCTGGATGAGTCATTAATACACTCATTTTGGTAGGCAGGCCACTCCTGGGAAGGTTCACCACTGTTTCAAGTTTTCCCCATATGTGGATAATGGCTCTCACTGTGGTTCGCTGGCATCCCAAACCACTCATTAGCATTAGGGGTACTTTTTCACATAGGGCCAGGTAGGTTTGGTTGGCTTTTTTTTTTTGACAGTCTAATACATTTAATTGTGACAAATATGCAAAAAGGATTTAAAAATAGGAAGGGGGTAAAATACTAAATACATGGACAATATAGATCTTGGAATGAAGTTGGTAAGTAAATGAAGAAAGCACAAAGACTCGCCTTAGTCGAATCTCAAATTTTTAAGACCTCTCAATGGTAAAAGGACTTTGTAACTTTACAAGGCTCAGCAAAAACCCTGATCTGTCATACCTGATGCTCTGTCTCATAGAACGCTGATCGATCATAACAATGATAATGCTGATAGTTCTGTGCATCCATGTTGCGTCTCTTTTCAGAACTATGCCACGTGTGCTCTGGGGATCCACTTCGTTGGCTATGTCATGATGTGTTTTGGAGCCACTAATTCTCTTTGCTCGTTTCTCTTTGGGAGACTGGCTCCCTACACTGGGAGAGCTGCTCTCTTCTTACTGGGTAAACACCTCTGACTTAGACAAATATATTATAAACGTGTTAAAAACTTTCTGTACACATGATTTGTGCTGATAAGAGAGTCCCGTTAAATCTCAACACATTTTAAATCCTTGAAGATGTCTTCTAACGTTTGTTGTACTTCCTTGTCCATTTTCAGCTGCTGTTGCAAACTTCTCCTGTATTATTGCTCTCTTATACTGGAGGCCTCATCCTGATCAGCTCCCATTGTTTTTTGTGTTTCCTGCTCTGTGGGGAATGGCTGACGCTATCTGGCAAACTCAAACTAACGGTAAGAAACTAAAAATGTATCACTCGTCACAAATCTATACAAATAAGACTGGACAACTGTCTTAGGGTGGGTTCACATTTAGGGACCTCAGCTTGGATCCAGGGGCGGTACACTTGACCTTGCAGTCCTTTTCACTTGATCAGTGTGAACACAAGTGTGCCGCACACTTAAATAAGCTGGTCACAGGCAGATTTGTGTGCATTTGGGAACAGAATGTTGAAAACATGAACACAACACTTCACAAAAGTCGTGCAATTAATCGCAATTTGAGAAATTAGTGCACCCAATGGGGACCTTAATTAAACATAATTATTATGACTAATCTTGACAGCCGTTAATAACGTTATCATTCAAAATCTGAACAATAAATAAAGAAACGTGAAGAATAAAGGTACATATATGGTTTTAAAGCCTGAAAAACTATACTTCACAACAAATGAAATACATTGCAATGGATTGTGGGATACCCAGTTAATTCATCCTTGTACAGAAATTTGTACACAATGTTGTACCTTTGCCTTTTCCTCCCTTTCTGAACGTTGTTTTTGTACTTAATCAAACGTTTTATATGTATGAATATGTAGGAAGCTGTTGGTTCATGCACTGAAAGTGTTGTAAAAAGGATTTTGCAAAATGCCTTTGGGGGATTTGAATGGCAAATTTTACCTCCGGAACAAGAGCTGCCAAAAAAAAGGTGGACACTGTGTAGCTCTATGAGAGGCAGGTATCAAACACTCACCCTAAATAAGATAGTATGCCATGCCTTCTGTTGAGGGATTTACATTTCAAACAAACTATAAATCAATATTTCAGTCTTAAAGTGACAGGTGTCTGTTTTAGTAACTGTAATATTTCTGTCTTTTAGTTATCTCTCATATATCTCAGAAAGGAGGTGCCGTAATCTTCCAGTACAGTATATTTCCAGTTTTAGATATTTTTCAAATTAAAGTTGATTTATAAACTAAGTCTGGCAGTCACATTTATGAAAAAATAACTACATTGCAAACATTGCAGACTAAGCAGCATTTTAGAAATTAAACAGAAAAAAGGTAGGAGTCTAATCCGGGATTAAATTATGTATGGACACGTTTTAGAAGTAGTTACCAAACTGTGGCTCACTTTAGCTGTGCTAGCTGTAACTAAAGCTAACATGGCTTCGCTAGCTATGTAATTAACATTACCAAAAGAGGTAATGAAGCCAACTTAGCTTTAGCAATGTGAGCTTTAGCAAACAGCTAAAGCTAACTTATCAAGGCAGATAACGCAGTTACATATGATGACACAGGGCCACTTGATGCCCTTTTTAACTGTATTTTAGATATTAAATCATGGATGTCACAGAACTTTTTAAGCTTAACCAGGACAAAACTCAGGTTTTAGTCATTGGTGCAGGGGACAAGAGAGAGAAACTGGTCAGCAAACTCAAAGCATTATCTTTTAGTCCGTGTGAGCAAGCTAAAATGTAGGTATTTTATTTGATTCAGATTTTAGTTTTGAACCACATATTCGTGATATCACCAAAAAAGCTTTTTATCATTTAAAGAATATAGCCCGAGTGCAACCGTGTCTCTCTCAAGCCAATGCAGAGACATTAATCCATGCTTTTATCACCTGTAGAATAAGTTACTGTAATGCTCTCCTTTCTGGTCTCCCTAAAAAGAAAATCGCACAACTCCAGCTACTTCAGGACTCGGCTGCAAGAATGCTGACAAGGACCAGAAAGAGAGATCACATTACACCAATTTTAAAGTCTCTGCATTGGCTACCCATCTCTTTTAGAATAGATTTTAAGATTCTTTTATTGGTTTTTAAAGGTCTTAATGGTCTTGCGCCTTCTTATTTATCAGATTTGCTTTTACCCTATGAGCCCAGCAGAGCCCTCAGGTCTTCAGGAGGTTCTCTGCTAATAGTACCCAAAATGAGAACAAAAACTTACGGTGAGGCATCTTTTTATCACTACGGCCCCCGTCTGTGGAACAGCCTACCTGAAGACCTGAGGGCTGCACCTGATGTCAATGTTTTTAAAAGCAAACTCAAGACCTACCTTTTTACTCTGGCTTTTAAGTAAAATTTCCTTTAGGTTTTATTTCATATTTTAATTTTTAGGACTGCCTACCATCACTTTGTTTTAGGATTTTAGCCTAACCTCTAGTGTGTCCTCATTCTTAACTTTAAGATAGCGTTTCCTCGGTGCACGCGCTCCTGCACGCTCCTGTGTGTAAGGGATCCATTATATATATGACACATCTGCCAAGGTATGGACTACTGAGTGGGGAAGAGGATGGGGTTACTGGGTGGGTTGGTGGTCGGGTGGGGGTTGTGGGCTGGGGTGGGTGGGGGTTGTGGGCTGGGGTGGGTGGGGGGACTTGAAAAAATGTATTTTCTTTAAATTGGATGTTGTGTGTAAAGCACTTTGTGCTACATTGCATTGTATAAAAAGTGCTATATAAATAAAGATTGATTGATTGATAGTTTATGAAGCTGCTTGGTGAGTTTAGCTTTGGCTACGTAACCTATGAAGCTCTAGTATCTATCTGGTAGCTAACGTAGCTAACAGATTTTTTCCTGTAAGCAGACTGTTTATTCAGATTTATGAAATGTTTTGTAATCAGGCTTTGCGGGTCTGGTTTTTGAATTTTAACCTTTGGCATTTTAACCTTTAGCTTAACCGTTAACATAACCCTGAAAAGAATTTTAATCCAACTGTATTTCTAAAGCTTTAGCGTATATTTCTGTTCTGAGATAGAAGAAGTCTCAGATAAACAGTCTATGAGAGTGGCAGTCAGAAATGAACAGTCTGCAGCTAAACTGTCTCGAAAGAATTAATTCACATCAATCTTTTGTGTTTCTATCCTTCAGCTCTTTACGGCGTCCTGTTTCCACGAGACAAAGAAGCGGCGTTTGCTAACTACCGTATGTGGGAGTCGCTGGGTTTTGTTATCGCCTTCGCCTACAGCACCTTCTTATGTCTGGAGTACAAACTGTACATCCTGCTGGCTGTGCTGATCCTGACCGTCATCACGTACCCCATAGTGGAGTACTACGAACACAAACACCCCACACCGCCTATCGAGAAGGGAACCTACGAAGGTCACAAAGATGCCACGGAAGTAGACGAGAGCAAAATAATCTGCCAGACACAAATGTAGAGACTGAAAATCAGCAGTGTTATATTATATTTATGCCCAGATGCTGAAAAGTGTGTGAAAATGCCACACTGAATGAAAACTCTTGCTAATGATTGGGAGGTTTTACTGAACATAAACTTTTCCAGATTGTTTCAGAGAGAACTAGGAAAAAATCAGTTCATTTAACATGATCGTTTACCTGTTTTATATTTTCTAAGATTTTTACCAGCTAAGCCTCTTTTCTGCAGTGTTAAAGGTCTACAGATAATAATGTCCCATTACAAAATCAGACAGGATTAGTGCTGGATGACTGAAAAAAAAACACTCAATAACTATTTACTTATGACTTTATGAATCTTTGTTTTTGGAGGATGAATTTTAATGTTTTGTATTTATGACTCTCACCTTAATGCTCAAAACTTTGGTTATAAACAGGTTATATAAAGACTGATAACTAAAAGTTTGGGGTTAAACTAGAAGGTTAATTTTTAACTCATGTCATGTCAAAAAGTAATAAACTTCATTTTATTTCCTTTTACAGCATTTAGTTCAAGGACTTTTGTGTCTGATAATCAGATTATCTGCTGCTTCAGTGCAATATTGTTAATTTGTTTTTTTACACACTCTACTATAACTGTAGCAATAAATTGTGCATTTTATGATTTATGTGACAAATAAACGTTTAAATACTAGGGCTGACAAGTGACTAATTTTCTAAAAACAAGGTTTATAGTTGAATTATGATGGTTATTCCAGATCACTCAAATTTTAATAGTTAATGCATTTTAAAACAAGTTTTCAAGTCTATATTGACAAGGGGAAGTAATTCTCACCTCTGTGTTGATTTTGAAGTCAAACACACAGGTTATGGTGTTGACTTTTACAGATCATTATTGTGCTGCACACCACTGGACTTTTTATAAGGGAATTTGAATGTAAAAATTGTCTGCTAAGCCTGCAAGCAAGCATTTATGATGACCGTCAATGAATCTTTGCATGGAGGAATTTTGGACTACTCTCCTTTGCAGAATTGTTTAAATTCAGCCACAGTGATCCTTCTATGTTTTTAAGCCATTCAGAGGTGGACTTGCTGGTGTGTTTTGCATCATTGCCCTGCTGAATCACCCAAGTGTGCTTGAGCCTGAGGTCATGAATTATGAGCAGACATTCTCCTTCAGGATTTTTCTCAGAGAGCAGAATGCAGGGTTCCATCAGTTAATTCAAGTGGTCCAGATCCAGAAGCAGCAAAGAAGCCCCAAACATCACACTACCACCGCCATGTTTGTTGGAATGATGTTCTTTTGATGAAATGCTGTTAGTTTTACTCCAGATGTAACGGGATACAAACCTTCCAAAAAGTTCAACTTTTGTTTTGTCAGCCCACAGAATATTTTCGCAAAAGTCTTGGGGATCATCAAAATGTTTTTGAGCAAATGTGCAACAAGCCTTTGTATACTTCTTGGTTAGCAGTGGTTTTGGCCCTGGAACTCCCCCATGATACCATTTTGGCCTTGCCTCTTACTTATTGTTGAATCATGACCTCTGACCTTAACTGAGTCCGGTAAGGCCTCTATGTCTTTAGATGCTCTGGGTTCTTTTGGGACCACCTGGATGAGTTGTCGATGTGCTCTTGGAGTAATTTTGGTAGGCGGGCCACTCCCGGGAAGGCTCACCACTGTTCCAAGTTTTCTCTATTTGTGGATAATGGATTTCATCATGGTTCGCTGAAGTCTCAAAGCCTAAGAAATGACTTTTGACTCCTTTTCAGACTAACAGATGTAACAGACTTTGTCATCTGTTATTGAATTTCTTTCAATGGCACCATGATATGTTCATTTTTGAGATTTTTTTGACCTACTTCACTGTCAGACAGGTTCAATTTAAGGGATTTCTGGATTCAACAAGTCTGGTAGAAATCAGGCCTGGGTGTGGATAGTGGAAGTGAGCTCAGCTTTCCAAAAAATGTGGTTAATCAAAGAAAATTTGTGATTTTAAAAGGGAGAGGATTATTCTTTCACATAGGGCCAAGTAGGTTGTAAATACTGACTTGAAAGGGGTGAATATTTATGCAGTCACTTAATTTACATTGTGTTTTTATAATCTATTATCAATGTTACTTTGTAGAAATCTGTTTTTACTTTGTTATTAAAGAGATTTTTTTGCCACTTTTTGTTAAAAAAAGCCAAGATATTTTGACCATGACTGATTCAAGAAATCAATAAATGGGTAAAGCATCCAAGAGGATGAAGACTTTTTATATGCACTGCAAAACAGTGCTGTCGAAGTTGTCTAATCTTCTGTCATCATGGTGGATTTGCAAACCATATGCACATACTAAAACTTCTGGGGCTCAGAATCAAGGAGGGGCCCATGGAGGTGGGCAAAGACATGGCTGATCCTTGATTTTCTTTTATTGTACACCTAGCTCATCATTACTTGTTAAAGCAGTCAGAATACATTTTATTTAGTGTTGCATGTTTCAACATGTGAACCCCCTCATCTGAAAGTGGTATGGGCCTTTATTCTTGCAATGGCTTCACTGTGGGCTGGGCCAGTGAGATCAGCAGTTAGGAATGAAATGTCAAAGTGTAGAGGACCTGCAATGAATTATCTCCATCAGCTCTGAAGCTAATCAGAGGCAGGTCCAGGAGGTGAACGCCCATCTGTCTCAGTGGGCGGGGCCTGCTTCTCAATGTCAGGCTCATGCTGCTAAAATGAGCCAGCCTTACTAATTACCTGTGAACTGAGCCTCACTAGAAAGAGATGACTAGTTGCTACTGTGGGGACGTTATAAGTCAAGGAAGTCATTTACTTTGCAGACAAATCCAAAAGGCATGTCTGCTAACCGGTCTGTAAACAATCAACACAAGATGTATGAAGAGTGGCTGAAAAATGCTAATTGCTAACAGCTGGTTGCATATGTGAAAGTCTGCCAATGTTCCCTCGATACATAGAGTACCAACATTTGATAATAGTTGTCAACAGAATTAATTCACATCAATCTTTTGTGTTTCTATCCTTCAGCTCTTTATGGCGTCCTGTTTCCACGAGACAAAGAAGAGGCGTTCGCTAACTACAAGATGTGGGAATCACTGGGTGCTGTCATCACCTTTGCCTACAGCACCTTCTTATGTCTGGAGTACAAACTGTACATCCTGCTGGCTGTACTGATCCTGACCGTCATCACGTACCCCATAGTGGAGTACAATGAATACAAGAACCCCACTCCACCTATTGAGAAGGGAACCTACCAAGGTCACAAAGATGCCACGGAAGCAGACAAGAGCAAAATTATCTGCCAGACACAAATGTAGAGACTGAAAATCAGCAGTTTTATATCATTATATTATATTTTTAACCAAGTGTTCAAAACTGTGAGGAAATACTACACTGAATGAAGAATATTTCTAATGATTGGGAAATTTTACATGAACGTGTCTAGGAAGTTTAGCCAGGTACAGAATTGTACATTTCTACCTATCTGAAATAAATAAGTAAATAAAAAAATAAAAAAGTATGTTTGACCAATGAAAGTTCAAAAAGTTTATAAAATGGTTGCTTAAATAATTGGAATGTAATATTTCTGTATCATGTTCTTATTATTTATTAAGGCTATTTATTTATCTCTTTAAGGGCTGCAGGGGGAAATTGTGAGTTTTTTTGTAATTGCACAAAAGTAATAATCTATCAAAATCAGTGTTGCTAATCATTGACATATCCCAGACTGATAATCCCTGCACAAAAAAAATCCACTTTGCATTCATCAAATAGAATATTTCTTGTTTCATGAAAATGAATTCACATTTGCTATACAAGAAGAGGACCGGAGTTACTGACAAAATTTTTCAGTTTATATTTTAAATATATCCAGTGACCTAAAAGAGCATTAAGGGGCTAAGTGGGATTTTTTGAAAGGGGGGCCTGAGGGTTAAATGGCAATTTTCAATTTTAGAAAACTTTGCAAAGAAAATCCTTCTTTGCAATATTCTGTATATGTTCTTCTTAATCAAAATGAGAATGACATATTGATAACTCCCTTAAATACAACAATTAGTTTTGGATTTATAATACAGGTCGAAATAATCACAATTGGGTATATTTTTCAAAATCCCTTACCCCTAATTCAATAAATCAAATTTTGTGCTGGTCATAATATATGATTTATTTCTTGAAAAATATGTAAGATGGAAAAACTTAACCTTAAAGGTACAGTGTGTAGAATTTGGCTGCATTTCGCCGAACAGAAACAGTGTAAATGGGATATAATGTTTATATATTTATGTGAAGTATGTTAAAATAAGTGCACAATCATCCCCTTTAAACTTTCGTTTTCTTTTTACAAAATCAGAAAAAAGGTTTTTAAATTTACATTACCACGGGTCGCCCTCACGGAAGCTGACATAACGAACCGCCATGTTGTCTACTGCAACGTTTTGGGGACAGAAAGAGCGAAACGCGATTTTTAAATATGAACCTGCCCGCCGGTCCTGAAAGCTACCTGGAAGGCAGGTGGAGAAGAAGACTGACCTATAATCTATAAAAATAATGGTTACAAAAATGAATGAATAAACCCTCACTTCGTCACTGCTGTAAATGATGTCCGGCTCACGATCCTTTTTGGTCTTGACAGGCTCTCGTTGCTTAGTGATGTGATGTTTTGGTAACAGATCGGCTCATTCTAAAATCTGAACGCTAGATGTCGCTAAAATTCAAAATTCTAACCAATGCACCTTTAAAATAATTAAATATTAAATCACATTCACAATATTGGAAAAAATCAGTTATTTTCATTCAGCAAAAGCTGAGTGTCCGTGTGCAAATACTAAAGGCCTATATTTAGGTGAACTAAATACGCACACATGCCACCCATCCTTTGCTGAATGGGTAGCTATAAATTTGTGGTGCATGAAAAAAGAGAATATCCAATTCTGCAGGCACAACCATGCCACTGTTTGTAACCCTCTTGTTGCTGTAAATGTGCCATAGAATATATCCTTTCTCTAAATAAAACAATATCAAAATGCAAAAAACCAAACCAAAACAACAGCATCATCTGCAAATGTGTTGATTCTAATGAAAATCCATTGATTTTATTACTTTGAGGACTTACAGAAGGTACAGGGACAACATTGTGCATTTCAAATGGTGCTTTTATTGCAATGTGTTGCATTCCCACATTCATAGATGTTATAGATTTGTTAGTCAAAGCATCATTTCCTCAAGGTTGGCATCCTCACCTTGGAAAAAAAAAAAAAAAAACAAAAGCAGAGGGATCAAATGCACGAGGTGTTTGTGTTTTGAGTGTAGTAGAGAAGTGTGTGTGTAAACTTGAGCAGCCACGAACATATGAATGAACAAAAAACCTCCAAAATTTAGACTTCCAGTAGATGCAAATAAAGTTTTTCTTTTTTTAATTGTCAAACAAAAAAGAAGAAGAGTTTAGTTTGTCTATCAACCTGCAGGGCTCTCACTCCCTGCAGGGACTGGACCCGGCCTGAGACTGATTGTCTACAACATTCCAAAGAAAAGGTAGATTTCTTTATATTCACGTTACACACCTGAACACGGGGGGTTGGGGGGGTATTAAAAGAGAGAGAGAAAAAGAGAGAGAAAGAAAGAGAGAGAGAAAATATAACATGCATAAAATTCTCCCAGATGAACATTGTCACTCATATTGTCTTGTAATAGCTGCTCCGATGCCTCTTTAAAAACAAACTTTACATGAGTGTAATATACAAAACTGGACAAAAATGAGTAAAATGTATAATATATATTTATATATATATTTATTTATATTAATTTGTACAAGGGAGAAAGTGGAACCTTGGTCATTTTTTTTAAACTCAAATTCTCCAGAGAAAGCATTACCGCCCCCCGAAAAACAACACAAGAGTGGTGAGTTTGTATTAATAACATGCCTTTTTTTAAAGTTTCTGCACCTTATCCCAACATGGCAGCTCTTAGTACTCGACAATGGATGCTGTGGGAACACAAAGGACAGACTGGTTCTGAACACCTGTAGTAGGAATGAGTGGGGCTTGAAGGACAATAGGGAGTCTAAGTGGTGCACAAATGCCAGTTTGGACCAATGGTGAGCAATTTTAGACTATTAATGAGAAAATAGTTCAGTCCCAACACACTCCTTGACTAGTTTGCACTTAAGCTCAGTCCCATTTCAATTTTTTGCCCCTTTATCCCTTGTTTTAAAGGGACTCCTTCTCCTTAGGAATGGAGTTACAAGTGTAAGTTGTGAAGTCTTCCCCTACAAAATGGGCCAATCCTTCAAGACCTTGATATTCAAATATACCATTTAAATTTTTTTTTTAAATGCCAATTTGATACACAATCACCATAATGTGCTGAAGCAATATAAAGTTACTACATTAGATGGTTGTCGCAATTTTCAAATCTCATTGATGTAATTCCTGACATTTGCACACTTTTTTAGTCACTTGCCAAAGATTCACAAGGCATTCTGGGAGATTTCCCATAGACCATGTAGACCTACCAGTTCACCCCACACCTCCATTCTAACAATAATTGGGACACCCTACCCCTCATCTGAATGTGTAAAGTTCCACACCTGATTTCCGTATTTTCATAAATAAATGTACAATGCCTCTTGGAAGCCAACCTAAGGAAGAGCACTTCTTTACAGAGGGATTGAAATCTGATAGAAACTACCTGTAGCTATAGGGAGAGGATGATTTTGTCCGTTTCTAGCCATGCTGTAGTTTGGAATGAGTTTAAAGGATTACCCAGACAAAAAGAGGCTAATATTACATGTAAAAACAAAGTTAAGAAGTTGGCCAGCCAGGAACTAGTTATCAGATATTTTATTAGAAGACAGTGAACAGCTATGCAAGCTAAGCTAACCTGATTAGCCATTTAAATGTTTGTTTGCATGTAAACAATTTTCTTTTTTAACCTCCACTTAAATGTATAAATATATTTGAACTGCTGAGACAATCTGACTGCATTTCACATCAAGCTGATAAACAAATGACCGGTCAAGGCTGTAGCCTTTTAGCTAAACGGCGGCTTGTTTTTCCTAGCTAACAACTGTCATATGATCTCTCCAAAATCCACAGCAAATTTCAGGGTTTTTAAACATACTCGTGGTGCATTTAAGGCAAAAGAGTTATGCATCATATGCACTGCATTGCTGGTTGGCTCGCCTCTGTAACCGTACATTAGTGGAAATGAGGGTTAAGGCTAAGTGTTAAAGGAAATCTCCCCAAATGCCTTGCAAATCATCGGCAAGATGGCTCTCAAGCATAAAAAGAGTAAAAATGTCAGTTTCCTTGTTAAAAGGATTTGAAAAGTGCGACAGCCATCTAATATTTCAATTTACTGCTGTGTCAAAGTTGTTTATTGCAGAAATGTTCAGTAATGTCTCTGCTGCGTATGTGACTGCTGTCAATGACTACTGATGGCGAATCAGGAACTTAGAGGGTTGTCCCATTTTGTAAGGGGCAGATTTCACCACTATTGTCCGTAACTTGGGGTAGGGGGGCACTGGAAAATAAGGGGTAGGAATGAGAGTAAAGCCAGACATGCCACTGAGCTAAAGTGACAAAATGACAACTGTATCCCCTTTGAGATTTGGATTTTTTTATTCTCTACACCAGACATTTCTGCTCCAGGCATTAGCCCGACCCTGGCACAAGCACACCACAAGATCTCCCACATCAGGCAGCACAAAAGTGAGACAAGACAAGCAAAGAAAAAAAAAAAAAAACAACCAGAGAGGACGAGCAACACAGTGAGCGTGTCGTCGTTCATGTCAGTGCACAACTGTTGCTCGATAGCAGAGGTTAAGTCTCACACAAACCAGACTTTTGCTGACAACAAAAAAAAAGCGAGTGTCCGCCTTGGTTTAAGGAAAAACACAAGGAGAGTGATAACCGAGCGGCTGTGGAGCTTCTGAACGGTTCTGAGAGCAGGAATGTTCTGAGGAGGTTTTAACAGTTCACAGAGAGGAGAAAGAGAGGGGAGAGGACGGGGGTGTCACCTGAAGAAGATTGGCATAGTATTCATACTGAGGATCGGTTGGTGTAGAGAGAAAAAGACAGAAAAAGACAAAGAGAGAACTACTTTACAAAGCAGGTACAATTTTTAGTTGTCTTTTGGATATGGGGTTTTCACTACGGCCAAGTTCTGCATCAAGAACCTGAGCTAGATTCAATTTAAACCACTAACATTTCTCCATACATTCAGGGGGCTTATCTACTCCAAATACTGATCTGATTGAGACAGTTTCCAATGGCCTTATCACTCACCGATATAAAGTGCAAAATTAGATTGTATTTGCAAATTCCTGGCATAATTTGATTTATCTTCTATGTGTGTAAAAAAGTATTTTAAAATACAGTAATTTATTTTCTATAAAGGTGAAAAAAGGTTTAAAAAAACCCTGGTTAACAAGGTTATTATTGTTAAACAGCAAAGGAGCAACCCTTACTGCAGAAAGTATATACACGAGGCACCTCAAGTTTGGTATAAAGTTAAAGAATGAAGCTGAGAAAGGTCATCAGAGATATATATCGGTGAAATCGCTGAGAGGGACACTTCGAACTACACTGAAGGGGCTTTTGAACCTATAAAATTAATCCAGTGTTAATTCTACAAGTGAGGAAATGCTTCTATCAGTAAGGTGCATAGCTATCCGGTTGCAATGTTTTCGTTCTTCCTGTAAACGAGTGACAGCACTTCAGGCACAAAAAAGACCTCGAGCGGAGACGTTGGACTGACAGGAAAAGGAAATAAAAGAGGAGAAACATGCAAGACAAATTGGACAGTCGGTGTGAGAGAATATTCCAAATTATAACCAAAAAAAGGGGGCCGCTACATTATGTCTTGTCCAGTGATGAGGTTTGCATATGGTTTCTGTTAAACATCTTGAAGCTTTGGTCATTTACTATTGACAAATGCAAAAAAGGCTACATCAGTCAGACAGTTAGGTAACAAAACAAAGAAATAAAAAGCCCACTGATATACACAACAAGCAGGCAATGCTTCTCCAAAAAACCAAGGCTCCACTCTCCCAGATTTGCTTAAACTTTTGACAACAGAGAAAATTAAATAATATGGCCTTTTTTTTTTAAATTAACCCGTACAAAAAGCCAGTCCACACTGCTTCTCTCTCAGTAAAATCACATTCAGCAGTCGCTAAAAAAACCATTCTCTGGCATAGTTAATCTGAAACACCCACAGGTACTGTGCAGGGTCTAAAGAGTAAAAAGAAGAGAAGAATCAAACCAGGACATCTTCGACTTTTCCATCTTAGAGAACACCAGATATACAGTATTAATCACTTACACACGTACAATCGCACTCACTGATAGTCATATACATACATACATCATCAGAAAAATAAAAAAGTAGAAAATCAAAAACATAAAATAAAAACATGACGGAGGCGAGTAGTTTTTTTTTTCTTTTTTAAACCACAAACTCGGAGCACTACTTTTTTGTTGATTCTGAACAAATACATATTCACATTTCTCTGTTATATACATTATGTTAACATCTTACAAAAGAACCTAGCCTTGTACCTGTTAATCGTAGTGAGGAAGGAGGGACTGTTGTTTCCATCTGAATGGCTGTTGCATAAAAAAATAAAAGAAACAGAGTACATATGCATTGGTTGTATTTGGCATGTCGGTTTGTTAAAAAAACACAGGATGAGCTGAGAGGTGCAGTTAACAGGGGTTTGTAGAGGAACCATTTCCATAGGAATGCCTATTCCACGCAGAAGAGTGAGAGGAGACGACGATGATGAGGAGGAAGGAGGAGGTAGGAGGGGTTTCAATACTGTACGTGTGAAATAATCAGAGCAGAGAGAGAAAAACGAGAGGAGGCTGAAACTGGCAGAATCCTTCCACTAAAATACATTCTTCCACTTTGTGCAGCTTCTGTCTCTTCGGAGTATTTTTACACATTGACCAAACAGCGGCACAGGAGGGTCTGACCGCTGCTTTCACACTGTGAGGAACAAGACATTTGACACATGCTCAAGATGCCCAAAAATACATTTCTGGGAGCTTGTTTACAATCGACAGTACTGTTGAGAAAAGCCAATGAAGTGCCAGTCATCAGGAGTTAGAATCTTTTCATTTAAATTCCAAAATATTCACTGCTCTGGGTCAATTATGTCCAGAAAGTCTTTGACTTTTAAGGGACTTAAAACTTGAACTAGTTATTACTGCAAAAACTTATATCTAACATGGTGTATTTTTCCAATTTCTGGTTAAAAAAAACAAAACAAAAAAACAAACTCAAGATAAGTCACTTGGACTGACAAGTAGAGATTTCAAGTTGTTATAAGCAAAAATATCTGCAACTGCAGTGAGCAGCTTGTACTTGTCTGTCTTCATGTTTTTTTCAGGGTGGATAAATTCATACTCTCATTTTATCACACCAGATAAGTTGGATTCATCATAGCTTTAAAGGTGGATTTTAATTTGTCAAATAAAATTAATGTGGCCCACAAGTCAACTTCCAAAATGAGTAAATTGTCAACATGTTGTAAACAGAGAGGGGTTTGGCTGCAGACCCTACATCTCTGGCTGCCTCTCTCGCAGACCGTTCATCTGAGACGCCATCTCTTTCACAACTGAAATACACGCTCAAACTTTAAAAGTCAAATTACGACATCTTA
Source organism: Cheilinus undulatus (assembly GCF_018320785.1). NCBI lineage: Eukaryota > Metazoa > Chordata > Actinopteri > Labriformes > Labridae > Cheilinus > Cheilinus undulatus. The sequence continues at coordinate 40,841,009 of NC_054878.1, read as the reverse complement.
TTTTTTAATAACAGGTTACAGTAAGGGTTAGTGTACCAACAATTAATGTTAAAAACCTGACCTGCAAATCCTGAAACACAGCTATGGCTAAGCTCACAAAGTAGCTATGTAATCTACATGGGCACATTATCTACTTAGTTACTTTAGCTATGTTTGCAAAAACTCACATCGCTAAAGCTAACTTAGCTACATTGGCTTAGATAGTAACGCTGATTAGGTAGTTAGCATAGCTATTTCAGCTTAGCTAGAGCTAATGAGGCTAAAGCGAACCACCATCTAATGACTTCTAAAACAGGTCTATACATAATAAAATCTGATTAGACCTCTGACCTTTTTCTGTTTCATTCATGACATTTTTCTTGTACTAGCATATTACGGCACTTCCCTTCTGAGAAATATGATGTTTCAGATGACAGTCTGTGAGAGTGGCTGCCAGAAATGTACGGTCTGCAGACAGATCCCCCTTGAAAAAGAAAACCAGCTTGTGATATGCCAACACATTCATGTCTAATGCAAGACCCCACAATAGGACTGTCGCTGAGAAATGCTTTCTTCTAAGAGGATTTTAATCTTATTAGTCAGCTGAGCCTTCATCTCCCACTTTCTCAAATCAGTTAAGATTTGAAGATCGTCTGGTGCCTCAGCTGTTTTTGGCTGGCAAGTCCAGAAAGATATTTTTACAAGAAAAAACAGCTGTGAAGATGTCCCATTTCAAGCAACTTCAGCAAATTTTGCTCACTGCAATGGCAGATACATATTCTCAAAAAGCAATTCAGGCCTCATGTTTTTGGTGTAATATCTCAAAATACAATTGTAATTGGACCGTTTAGATGAATGCAGTTTATAACAGGGGTAAAGACATATTGAACAGATATTAGACAAAACATTATTAGTCTATCCACAAACCCATGTGTAGCTATGGAAAGTCTCAGTCTGGAGGTAGAGGGAAGTTTTTATCTGAGACACTGTTACATTTCACATGAAGTTGTGAGGTCTTAGACTAAGACTGGACTGGATGAACCATTTCAATCCCAAATCTAGAAATGATTTGGTAATCTGTCAACAGTTTTCAGTCATTTATCAATCTAAATTAAGGCTGACTTTTAGCTAGCGTTGCTAGAATACCGGATTTTTCAACTTCCACGCTGTACTTCTGGGAATACAGCCAAGATACCAGTGCCTTATGGAAAGGACAGAAAGTACTAGTCAAAATTTAGTAATACTGAGACCTATTTTAATCCCAGGGGAACAAGTCGAAAGCTAACAATATTGTATGAGTTCTTTTTTTTCAGTCAATAAAAACTACCATGAAACTCCTGCACAATGTCCAAATATTTTGGTGCATGCTTGTACAGCATACAAAGTATGCAGAAAATGGAAAACATTGTTTTAAACATTTTTAAGGACTAAATAACACATTAACAAGTTTAAAAACAACAGAGATAGACTTCATGTGGAAGCCCGAAGCCAACATGCATCCATTCTTTTTTAAATTTTAACTCTATTTTTCCTTAATATTGAGAAAATTTGGGTTGTTTTCTGGAGATCTGACTGATTTATGATGTTACCTTAAGATAACCATGCTGGATTCCCTGTAATGACAGGTTAACTCTGTGATATCTTGAGGAAACAACTTAAATCAACCTTTTATCATGGAAAAACCAGAGCGAGAATGATAGCTCAAAGACACCTGCGGCCTGCATCAATCCCCATCCAGAGTTCCCTGCCTTACTGAGAAAACAAAATAAATATGTTATGATCTCAGAGAACAAGTGAAATTTACTCGTTATCAGAGGAAATCGAGTAAAATAAATGGTTGAATGCATGTCCTTTTAAGGCTTCCATAGATAATACAGTGGCAGTGTTAAAAATCTATAAAATTTGCATGAGTTTTGCTCAACAGTACTGTCGATAGCAGATGGTTTTAGCCCTCAAAGTTGACTAATCAAGCAGTAGGTCACAGTGTGAAAACCCGGTCAAAAGGAAAGATTACCAGACAAAACTCGTGCCTGATAAACAACAATGAGGTAATAAAAGCTGATGATTTATCCACATGCTTCTCTAATAAATATACACACAGAAAAATAGAAAAATAAAACCATCTCAGAAAGTCTTGGCAGACGTTTGCGTCCAGGAGGCAGAGATTTTAAATAAAAAAAGAAAGAGAGAAGATGTCGACATGTCCTGGGCCTCTGTTTGGATACATCGCTGTGCACATGAACATGTTTTGAATGCACACACAGAGCCGCTCGAGCCATGCACAAAGTGGTTCTCACATCAGACAACATTGGAGGAGTCGGTGGGTGGAATGTTGACCTTGCATACTATCCCTCTGAATCTGTTGCATACGGTTGGTTTGTTTAGATAGTATCTGTGTAAAACAGTACACAGGAGAGCCCTATCCCTCTGCAGTAGCATCAGACGGGTTGTGTTGTTGACCTGTTGTAGGTGTGTGACATTACAGGGGGGGCTAACGGTGAGTATTTATATCTGAATTTAAAGGTGAAGCTGTATTTTAAAACCTTGTCCATGGATGCTGCCTCTAATTTCCCCTTAAAGAGTCAAAATATCAACCAGGACTCACACAGGATTAACATAAAAGTTGTCATAAAAGCCAATCCTAGTTAACAACCTAGTTCCTTGCACTAGTCCAGATGTTGCGGCTCATTTTGGTGAACAAAAGACATTCTAAATCAGATGCCTCTCCTTCCCTTTGTCAGTGCAAAATCAAACTATTTGTTAAGTTTTGAAAATCTTATTTTGTGTGCTCGGGGGATTTCAGAGACTTTTGATCACTGTTTTACAAATATAAATGGAGGCTTATATTTGTGGTTTTACTGTAATTAAGTAAGGGGTATGAGGGATTTTAAGCAGGAAGCAGATGGACTTCAGTGGTCTGCCGAAAATATTTAAATACTGCGTGATCATATGATTCCTGTTTGATAAAGTGGAAGTCCTTATGCACAAGGTATCTCATTTTTTGGCCTTGCAGGTTTTGTTAGATTTTGGATGAGCTAGCATTTTACAAAGTTGTTCTGTGAGAACATTTTCTTTACCTCCATATTAAACCCAAAGGAGTTTGGTGTGTTGTAAATTCATAGAATTATTTCATACTTTTGATGAGTATCTTTGATTGACCAAACAGGCTAAGATTACTACTCCTTACTTTGCTGCAGAATAGCAAACAATACCGTTTCTGTGAAGTTTCAGCCGACTTTTTGGTAATTTCTTATACCAACAATCACTAATGTTGTACTAGAAGAGGGGTGTCCAAACCTTTTCATTTGAGGGCCACATATAGACATTTATAAGAATGGTGGGACCACTTTCATATACCTCACCTTGAGGATGTTAAATTAGAAACCAATCTAATGTAGATTAAGATATTCCTAGTGATTGAGTGTGCTAGTTAGTGGTTGAAAAGGCAAATTGTCAATTAATTTGAAGATTTTGGGGAGGCCAGTAAGATTTCAGGGAGCCCTGGTTGGCCCTGGCTACCACTGGTGCTGCGATTTGCTGCAGAAATTAAATAGAGCATTATAAATCAAGATAACATTATTTCTCTGGTTGCCAATATGTTTCCCATTTACAGTACTGTCTTAGTTTAGTCACAAAAAAAAAAAATCATCAATAAATTCTCCTTTCCAAAATGTTTGTTTACAGAATTAGCACGGTAGCACAGCCCTGCATTGAAACTAAGAAATACTAATACAGTCATGACATCAAACGTGTTTTAATGGCCCAAATCCCTGATATTATTCATCTTTACATGAACTTAAAGAGAATATTTAGAGGCAGCATCATGGCAGGGGTTTCTTACTTCCTGGTGTACGACAAGAAGCTCATTTCGTCTGTTAACAGAGGTGTGTTATCGCTGAGAGACACAGTGTCTGACTGAGCAACAGTAGTCAACAGAAAACTGTACGTTTGTGTATGTTTGTTTGTGTCACCAGAGGAGTGAAGTCTTTATCATGGAACCAGAGATGGAGGGAGGAGAGGGTTGAATCCCAAAAAAAAAAAAAAAAAAGAAAAACCCACAAAGGGAGCAACACTGATAAATACAGGTATGCAGAGAAATAAACAAAAAAAGGATTTTTTGCGACTCAACCCGCCCTGTTTGGATTCAATTTGATGACAGCTTTAAATTATTATCCATCACATCTTTGTTAGGAACTTCTATGACTAAAGCCTCTACTTAAATGTCATTATATAGGAACAATACCCAAAAACAGGACTTTAAATGCAACCAGAAGCCCAGCATTGATGCGGTTTAGTACCGGTAGGGCCTCATAATGGCAGCAAAGTCCTGTTTTTGAGGTATTATTTAGCTTTTTCTTTTAATACAATGGTTACAAACACATGTACTGTCTGAGAAGTTCTCTTGAAAGTATTGTACATACATAAGAATAAAAAAAAGAGGAGAACGCAAGAAAAGACAGCTCCCTAGTCACCTAACATTTTTTCTCTCTTATAGAAAGCGCCTTTTCGTGCTGAACGGGAGCAAAACTTAGCCAAAAAAATTCAAATTGCTTCAAATTTCACATTTCAGAAGTTTAAAAACTTCCTCCTCCACTGCAATATATAGCGGCGTTACAATATCAACGCAATAATTCAAAATAATCCCAAAAAACATGAGGTGACTTACTAGAATTTTAAAAAATAAAGGAAAAGAAACCTGACCAGATCACATTATACATCGTTTTGCTGTTCTGAGTCATCAATTAATTACACTTTTCTTTTTTCTTAAAGGAAAGCAGTTAGAAGAGAAGAGTGAGCTCATCCCCAAGTCTTTGTCCTTCTGTACTGTACAATACTACCCGCCTGCATGGTGCACATGGCAAACAACACTGATAGGCCGAGAGAGATAGCATGAAAGATACAGAGAAAGAGAGAGAGAGAGAGAAAAGAGAGCCCATAAGGCTCTGTATTCACAGCTGCTGAGGTGAGGGGTAAAATGTGACGGACAGACAGTTAAATAATCATAACAGTCTCATTTCTTATACTTTGAAAAATAAAAATAAAACTTCCTCCTGTCGGGGAGAAAGACACGCAAGTTCCAAACTGAGCAGCATCCCGTCTGTCTCCCATGCATCCATCCATCCATTTATCCGTCCGTTTATCCATCCGTTCTGGCTGTTGTCAAAGCTTGTTCTGATGATCATGAAGATGATGATGATGACGGTGAGAGCAGAAGATTTTTAAACAAAACATAAACAATTCCACCAAAAAAGAGGAGATAGAATAATATGTAGAAGAAGAAGAAGCAGAGCTCGGGAAAACTCAAACTTCCACCAGGCACTGTAGCTGATAGAGAGAGACAGTCACAGAACCAGCTGATACTGAGCTTCTATCCCACAATGCCACAGAGGTCTGAAACCTTAAACATTCCCACATCGCTGAGAGACAGGTAGAGGAAAACAAAATTAAAAAAGCCAGAGGTGCTGCTGATGTGAGGGATAATCCCACACTTTAAAAGAGCTCAGCTGTACGCTGGAACTCATGCTCCCAAGATGCACTGCTGCTGCTGCTGCTGCTGCTGCTGCTGCTGCTTCTGCCGCGATGGTCCAGCAGAGAAAAAACAAACAACAACAAAAAAAAGAGGAGGCCGGCCCTGATTTGACAGTGACGACAACTTGGCAAATCTACAAATGATGTCGCAGTTGTTTTCTTGGGTCAGGAAGCAGGAAGTAGGTCACCGAGGAATGAGCAGCAAGACAACACTGCCTTAAATAGGCTGAGGCAGACAGACAGGTTGTCAGACAGATTAGACAGGCAGGTTTAAATACACTGCTGCTCCTTCTGACTTCAGTCTTTTTCTTTAAGTTCTGGGCGGTGAAACAAACCAGCCCCGATTCCACCAACGCCGCATACAAGTGGCAAAGCCGCCGACGCCGGCCAACAACCTCACTGAGCCGACGTCATCCAAACATCCATCCTTCCATCCATCCATCCGAAAAGGTGAGACAGAGACAGCAATGGGTCTGGTGCACCGACCTCTGAGGAGGAGGCGTAGAAGTGAGAAGTAGAGGGTAGAGCAGGAGAGCTGGAGGTGGGTGGGGTCGTCACTCGGTGAGCAGCTGCTGGAGGAGGCTCTTCTGCTGGGCCTGGTTGTTCTGGGAGCCCTGCGTGCCGGGGCCCTTCTGGGTGGCCGTGGTGCCGATGGAGCCCTGGTTCAGGTAGGAGTCACTACCCACAAGGTTCACGGTGCACTGGACGTCCGCGAACACCTGAACCTGCTGCACCTATGGACAACAGTGTGGCTGTTACTGTGGCTCACTTTCCACAACACTATGCATGTCTCCACTACAGCTCCAGTTAACTTCACTGGCTTGTCTCTCAAATAGTGCATTCAGAAAGTATTCAGGCCCCTTTCACTTTTCAGTATTGTTTTGTTACAGCCTGATGCTACAGTTGAAAATTTTCATATCTATTCTCATTAATCTAAACTAAGACCCCATCATGACAAAGTGAAAACAGGATTTTTCTTACATTTCTTGCAAAGTTTAAAAAAAATAAAAAACCCAAATTTAGCTCAGTTTCCTCCCATTTCTCTCAATCTTTGCTGAGATGATTATACACCTTGATTGGAGTCCACCTGTGATTAATTTCATTGATTGGACATGATTTGAGAGGGGACACACCTCTCTATAGAAGGTCTTACAGCTGACAGTGCATATCAGAACAAAAACCAAGCCATTAGGTCAAAGGAACCGCCTGCAGAGCTCAAAGACAGGATTGTTGCAAGGCACAGATCTGCTGCACTAAAGGTTCCCAAGAGCACAGTGGTCTCCATAATTCTAAAATGGAAGAAGTCTGGCACAACCAGGACTCTTCCAAGTGCTCATTGCCAAGCCAAACTGAGCAATGGAAGGAGAGGGGTCATAGAGAGGTGGTAATAGCAGAGTGGCTAGACGGAACACTCAGACTGTGAGAAACAAGATTCTCTGGTCTGATGAAACCAAGACTGAACTGTTTTGGCTCAATTCCAAACATCATGTCTGGAGGAAACCAGGCGCCGCCCGTCACTTGTCTGATCCCATCCCAACAGTGAAGCATGTTGATGGCAGCATCATGCTGTGGGGGTGTTGTTAGCAGCAGGGACCAGGAGACTGGTCAGGGTTGAAGGAAAGCTGAATGGAGTGCAGAGATATCCACAATAAAAACCTGCTCTGTAGCACTCAGGACCTCAGACTTGGCTGAAGGTTCAGCTTCAAACATGACAACAACCCTAAGCACACATCCAAGACAGCATAGGAGTGGCTTAGAGACAATTCCGTGAATGTCCTAAAGTGGCCAAACCAGAGCCCTGACTTGAACCTTGTCGAACATCAGCGGAGAGACCTGAAAATGGAAGTCCACTGATGGTTCCCATCAAACCTGACTGAGTTTGAGAGATTTTGCAAAAAAGAATGACAGAAAATCCCCCAGTCCAGGTGTGCAAAGCTTCTCTGTCTTATTCAGAAAGACTCAAGGCTGTGATTGCTGCCAAAGATGCTTCAACTGAGGACTGAGTAAAGGGACTGAATACTGATGAATGCACTGCATAACACTATGATCTCTCCTGTTACATGCCAAAATATGTTGTTTCACCTAGGTGGTCATGTAACCTGGTACAGTTCATAACTTTTTGTTGTAAACAGTTAATTTAACAGTCAGTGTTTTATTATGAAACCACTATTACAGGAAGAAAACGAGATATTTTACTGTCAATTGCAGAGCTTTAAAGACAGAAAATCAAAATCAGCCAAAAATGGAATCAGCAGATTAGACATTGAAAATCATAAATTTGAATCAAAGAAGTTTCAATTAGTGCTTCTCAAATCTTAAGTCAACCTTTTAAAAAACAAGTAAAAAACAAACAAACTGAAGCTTTCATGATGGACTTGAAACTTAAAATCCAGCACCTTTCACAAGATTGCTGCATACTTTTAAAAATCAGATTTCAAACTATATAAAGACCAAAACAGAGAAAAAGGAGAACTCCTTTTGCACTGCAAAGCACTGTGCTTTTCCTGTCTTCATCGTTCCACAATTAAAAGTAATTCTCTGAAGACACCTTATTACTATAATTTCACCCTGCCAACCACCTCTTGTGTTATTAATGTTGAAGATATATTTCCTTGATCTTGCATTTCCTCATCTTCTCCTTTCCTGTTGTTTACGATTTGTAAATATGAACATTAAACGCTGCTGTAAAAGCTGAAGGGAATTGTGAATTATTACCTGAATAAAAATCCATAAAGAAGAAAATATAACACTAGCTTAACAGTGTTTGATTGCTTTGATTAAGAATGTAGACAACTTATTCAAAGTGCTGCTTAAAATATGAGACCTTTTAACGGGCAATAAAAAAGATTCTTTAGGACATTTTACAGCCCTAAATTTTGAAACTTAAGTTAAAACTTTTAAAGGATCCACAGTAAATCCAGGGATAATGGACAACAAAAGTACAAAGAGATGGTTCAAAACCACTCACCTGCTGGTCGCTGCAAACTGAACCAACGTTGCTGAGGTTACTGTTGCTCATGCCAACTGTTTGCCCCATTGGAGGTAACGACGCGACACCACCCGAGCTTCCGGCCATGGAGACGGTGATGCTCATATTGTTGTACACCCCCTGCTGGCCAAAGGCCTGCCCTGCGCTCTGTCCTGACTGACTGAACAGGCTGCAGTACAGAGAAACAGTTGACAAGGTTTTATTATAGTCCACATATTAGCTAAACAATGATATATAATGTCAAACAGCGTTCCGTTTGGCTCACCTGTTGCTCGCCATGCTTGTCTGTTGCCAGCTCTTCATGTCTGGTGACTGGTAGCCAGGAGGCGGGGCTTGCTGGAGCAGAGGACTCTGGGAGGTGGAGTTCTGAGGTGACAATAATGGGCTGGTCGGGCTCATCTCGGGAGGGAAAGGTGGGTCTTGCTGGACCAAAGCTTTGGAAAGAGAAAAGTGAAACAGTAAAAACTGGTTTATACTTCTGCGTCAGCTCTACGCCACAGTTACCAACCCTGTTGTGAGCATACTTGTGCATTAATGTGTCTGCGTAGCTCTGAAATAGTCAGGGATGCGAGTTTGACGCTTGTTATATCCCCAGTATCCAGTCCCACAACATAATCTGCTTGCTTGTGTACAGGAAACCTCAACAACTAAAACCAGGTGCTGACTTGTATATCAAATAGATCACTGTTCATTTTTGCAGCTTTACTTTTGAGGCCTTAAACCACCTGTTACTGTCTGTATTTGTATTATTAAGGTTAAAGTTTTGCTAATTATCTAAAGAAACCCAATCAAACATTGATTTGCTGTTATAGCATACGATTTAGTCCAGTTTTTGGTGAATGTCTGTGAGTACTGATTGTGTTTTCATGAACTCACCAGACCCTCCAAACTGCTGAAAGAGGCCCTGCTGCAGCGAGGAGTTCACGTTACTGTTGAACTGACCCTGCACGCCGCCCATCAGCGTCTGGTCATTCAGAGGAACTCTAGCGGTCAGTTTGTTGTCCAGAGGGCTGAAGTGACTCGGTGAGGTAGGGGATTTTCCCGTCATTGGGTTGTACCCTGCTGGGAAGTTGAACTGCTGCTGCTGTTGTTGCTGCTGCGGTTGAGGCGTTGCTGGGGGACCTTTTGGGACTCTGGCGGTTCCGATGGTCCCGACGGCTCCTGTTGGAGCCCCTGCCATGTTCTGTCTCATCAGCATGACTTTCTGCTGGAAAAGCTGGCGCTGGCGGTGTTGGATGCTGTAGAGTTCCCGCTGACGCTGTGCCAACATCTGGGCATTCAGCGGAGGCTGCTGAAGGAAGGACAGGAAATTTGAAAAATACATCAACGGTGAAAGTGCAAACTACGAAAGTCAACGAGACATACTGTGCCTATAAAAAGTATTAACCCCCTGGATGTTTTACCCTTTTATTATTTCAAAAGTCAAAATAATTTGGCTGTTTGACAAAAGAAAAGCCCCCTTCAATTTCAAAGTGAAAACAGATTTCTACAAAGTAATGCCAATTAGAACATATGTAATATAAAATAAGTGACTGTATAAATTTTCACCCTCTTTAAAGTGACTGACCTAATTCAACAGGTGCAGCCAATTGGTGCTAGTAGACTTATAATCAGTGAAATGGGGATGACCTGAGTGCAGTGAATGTGTCTCAAGTGACTGTAATAAAAAGACACCTGGTTCTGGAAGGTACGGTCACTGATTAATCAGTATTCCTGGCTACCATTACACCATGAAGGCAAAACAACACTGCAAGCAACTCAGGGAAAAGGTTACTTAAAATCCCCTGGACTTCATTTAAATCCATCAACAAAAAATGAGGGACTATGGCACATGTGTAAATCTGCCTAGATCAGGCCGTCCTCACAAACTGAGTGGCCATGCAAGAAGGAGGCTAGAGAGAGAGGATACCAAGACACCGTTGACTACTCTGAAGGAGTTACAAGCTTCAGCAGCTGAGATGGGAGAGACTCTACATACAACACAGTTACCAGTCAACAAGACAACGAGGTGAACATTCTGGAGTGGCCAAGTCAAAGTTCAGACCACAGTCCTTTAGAGAATCTGTGGCTTGAATTGACGACTTGCTCTTGCCTAACCACTAGGCATCCTGACAGAGCTTGAGCAGTTTTGGAAGGAAGAATAGAGTAAAATTTCACATCCAGATGTCAAAGCCTGATTGAGACCTATCCACACAGACTCAGTGCTGTGGTTGGAGCCAAAGGTGACTACTGAATACTGACATGAAGGGGGTAAATATTTATACAGTTACTTATTTTACTTTACATATTTCTATTTGATAGACATTACTTTGTTGAAATAACTTTGACACATACAAAGTTTTGGGGTATTTTTTGGTCTAAAAAGCCAAATTATGTTGACCATGATTGATATATAAAATCAGTAAGACGGTAAAATATCAAAGTAGGTGAATAATTCTGGTATTCAGAGCTGGTTTATACAGGATCAGAGACCACCTCTGGTGCTTGATCCATATTATATTTTGATCAAAACAGGGAAAAAATGTTTCATTAAAACTGCAGCAGTCTGTATAAAACTGTGGACGCCTCCTTTAATTGTGTTGGCTGTACATTGATTGAGTCACTAAATGAACACTATGCAAGTCAGCTTTGTGCTGCAGTAACCTTTGACTGTTCACTGAAGTGATTCATCTAAAATCACGGGTGAGAGGAAACATCAATATTTACAAGATGTAGAACCAAAACAACAATGTAAGAGCTGCTGAAATGCTCTGTAAAGCTGAAAGAACTGATATCTATTTCTGAGTTCATAATTTCAAATAAACCTTAAGAGTTATTTGATCCACAGTAAGGATAAAAATATTGATTAAAGACACTTAGAGTGTATGTTTCAACAAGTTAGTTCAATCTACAACTGATACTATAGATGAATGACGATTATATGCTGCCACTGTGACTCACTTGTGAGGGCATTTGAGGCTGTTGGACCCCCTGGCGAATCCCAATGTTTACATGTTGAGCTCCTGCTGGAAACTGATTCATGCCTGCCATCCTGTTCTGGAGCTGAAACGGAGAGAAACAAAGAAATAAACAGAGGTTGTGTGAGAAAAGGATGAGTGATAAAGGATGGAACAGAGGGAGGGAAAGAAATGAATTGTACGAAGAACTGACAGGCAGAGAAAACACGACAGGAGGGATAGAAACAGAAGAGCAGAGTAATAACGTGGAGAGGAATCAAGTATTAGAAAAGAGCGTGAGAGGAGAGGGAGGTGGAGGGTTCTCTAAGAGCTTTTCAATCAGTGTTTAAAAATTGAATCATAGGAGTCACTTGGATTCATACAGAAAAATTCAGCAGTAAGGTATTAAGTGCTTTTGATGAAAGCTCTGAGCAAACGGGCTCTGTTTAAGCAATTTAGAGGAGAGGTTCTCTACTGGAGCTCTTTTTAGAGGGATGTGAATGAGCGCCTGGAAGAAAATCTATGATGCATGGAAGCCCTAAGCAGACATACACCCATTTATTTTATTATTCTCCGTTTTAACATGATCGCAAATAAATTTGGGTTGTTTTCTCAAGTTCTCTACTATTATTTTCTCTTTTATCGTTGAATAACATCACCGGGTTTCTCATGATAACGTCTTCAGATCACTGTAAAAAAACTAAAATTTACATGTTACATAATGTATAATAGAAATGCAGGGTAAATGTATGCATGCATGTTCTCTCAGGGCGAGTTTAAGAATGCATTTTTGTTTTGCTCTTTTGTTCAAGCATGTTTTATTACATCTAAGGTCTGAACTGAAACATTAAATAAATTTGAGTGGTTGAAATTTTCAGTCACAATTTCTTATTAAGGAGGCAGTGATGGAGTCTGAGGCTGCGGTCTAAAAAGGCGCCCTGTTGACAGAACAGTTCCTCTTGTATCATTGCTGACTGCAACCCTTACCTTCAGCAATATGTCTGTGCATCTATTTATCTCAAAAATGCATCCTTTACATTGCAGGAAACGGTGCCAAACATTCAACAATTCAGTTCTTCTTATGTTGTAGCTGCTATCAGTGTGATTTAAAGCAGTGGTTCTCAACTGGTGGGTCGAGACCCAAAAGTGGGTCACTGAGCTGTTTTTAGTGGTCCCGTAGGTGTTTATGGAGACAAACTACATGTTAAAGTCTATGACCTATAGAGGGCCAAAGCCAAAATACATTCACACATTTCATTTTACTCTTTTCTCCATGATAATGAATATATTTATGTCATTTTCTTGAGATCTAAACCTATTCAACTTCTTTCCTAGGCAATACAAAACTGGCTTTTTTGCTTAAATGTTTTAGTTTCTCAGAATTTCTAGAAAAGATCCAAAATGTACACCATATCATAGGAAATGGAATAAAATACAATCTGTGCATGCATATCAGATACGGGTTTCTATAATGACGTGCTTGTCCTATCTCTTCCTTTGGTCACAGTATATTCCAATGAGATACAAACCTCTGCATTCATTGTTAAATAAATCTGAAATGTTGAAAATTTTAGGGTATTTGGGTCAGGGTCTTTAAAGCATTGCATGGATTGGCACCTTTTAATCTGTCTAAATTGTTGCACCAACATGCTCTGGTCAGAGCACTGAGGTCAACGCACCAAATGCTTCTTGATGTTCCTAGATGAAGTCTGAAGGTTAAGTTAAGTCATACTTTATTAATCCCTGAAGAGAAATTTACAGTTTACACTCTATTGTTATACATGCTACACACACACATTGGCTGAATTACATGCCAATACACATACACAAACAGGATCCCCATGGACATGCACAAATGGAGAGATGTCAGAGTGATGACATCATTGGAGTGCTGCCGTGAGCTGTTGGGGGTTCAGTGCCTTGCTCAAAGGCAGTTCGGTAGTAATTCAGGAAGTGACCTGGCACCTCTCCAGCTACTAGGCCACAGTCCAGATATGGTCTGACCAGGACTTGAACCGGCGACCCTCCGGTTCCGAGCCCAAGTCCTCCCAGACTGAACTACTGCCGCCCCTGCTGGTGATGGGGTGTTTGCTGTGGCTGCTCCTAGACTGTTTACCTCTTAGCATTAGAACTGCTCTACAGATAATTTTAAATCTTTGCTGAAAACTCACCTATTTGCACTGGCTTTTAATACAAGTTGAGCATTACATTTTGATATGTCTTCTTTTTAGTTTTGCTATTTCATTGTGTTTTTATGAGTCATTTATTGTGCTTTTATTGCTTTGCTTTTTAAGCACTTTGGTCAATGAAAGTTGTCTTTTAAATGTGCTATATGAATAAACTTTTGCTCGATCAGGAGTTGGTGGGTCCTGAGGCCAGGTCAGTTGAGGATCACTGATTTAGAGTTGGATTGTTCTAAGTAGCTACTGCTAAAAAAAAAAATCTGATATGGATTTTTCATGATAAAATCATTTAAATGACATAACAACTGAGATTATTATTGTAAAAAATTGTAAATGAAAAGTGTTTCATTGAATTAACAGAGCTATGTGAGCTACAATTAGCAGCGACTTGGTCCAGCTGCTTATGAACTAATACAGATAATATGCCAAATCAGTCATTGGCAAATTACCCAAATCAGCATTTTATTTTACCAATCATGGATAAAATTACTCAGTTAAAAGTGTGATCCTTTAGCTCCACTTCAAGGTGTGTTTGTTGTCACTCCCCATTTTCCCCAGATATCCTGACCACAACACAGACACAGTGAGAGTACAGCATTACTTCCTGTTTTCCTGCTGCCTCTGTGTTGCCCTGTGCTTTCTTGTGTTGACAGAGCTTGAGCTAAATTGTTCGTTTTGCTTCGTTATTTTGGTTGTGCAATTTTAAAAATTCAGTACTGGTGTTAGCCCTGAAAAAGCAGTATTAGTTGAATCCTGATTTACAGCCAATCCTTGGACCTCAAATTACTGCTACAACCTGCATTTGTTAATTAACATGGACTTAACACAAGCAAGACATCAGTTTAGCCATGGTAAAGGAGATGTTAAGTCTCTGCTGTGCCGGGCTTAGGTAATAGCTTGCCATTCCAGTGAAAACACTGACACTTGCTCTGACACGAGGAGGTGGGGCTCTTTGGTCCCAGACTGGTGCAACATAGGTATGTTTTAGAGTAGAACCTGCAGATTCAAATTGTATTGCTTTCTGTTGCAAATCACTGGATTTAGCCCGATTCAAGTGCCATTCATGCTTGCGTAAAACTTCTGAAATGTCATGAATTAATCTGGGTGATCTGCGTGAGTGAATGCAAACAGCAAAGTCGACTTTAACCCTGAAGTTTCTCCACTAGTCCCCAAGTATTTTGACCTCCCCCAACCTTCTAATGCCCAACAGACAAATCTCCTGCTAGGAGGGACAAGACTGAACAAGTAGGTCAAGAAATCTTCAGGGTGTTATATTTCAGCATTGCATGTGTGCAAAGGACTTCAATTTTTTTTCTACCCAAACCACGGCTGCTGGTTCTGTGCAATATTACTTTTCCATATCTGGCCTTATCATAATAACTATCGTATGTAATATCCCTTTTCTTTATTATCATGCAGTTTGATCAGTGTGGTCGATAACAAAAACTTCCATAAACAGAGACTGGGTCTGTGTCTGAACTGTTAACACCATAGTCAATAATAGCATTAATGTTGTGCTTGGCTTACTATGTCACTTCCCCTTTTGTAGCTCTATATTTCTGGCATGTTTTGTTTTCATTTAAGGCTTAATCATTTAATACTTAGTAGTAATTACTGTTTTTAGTATAACACCTCCACTTGATACTCTTGTGCTGCTTTTTGTATCAATATTAGAGAAACGTGGCCTCAGATTCCTCTTTAGGATTAATAAACTCCCATCCTTTTGTATTATCAAAATAAAAAAGACCACCCCTCTCTGCATCCTCACCTGCTGCGGGCCCTGCAGTCTCTGCTGCAGCTGCAGGCGGAGCTGGTTGGGTGGCAGCCTGAGCTGGGTGTTCACCCCCTGTGGTCGTGCCATGCCCGGCCTCAGCCCTATGTTCGCTGTCCCACCAGGAAAAGCCCCCCGAGGAGCTCCAAACCCCAGACCCTGTGGCCCCACGGTGGCCAGCTCTGGAGGAAACTGAGTTTGAGAAGCTGGTGTGAACTGGGCAGGGTAGGTGGGGAGTTTAGGGTCCATTGGAACTGGGGAGGCAGTGGTCTGCTGGGCTGGAAAGTTCTGGGTCAGAGGATCAAAGCAGCCGCCCTGAAAAGAGGACCAAAAGATGTGTAAAAGGTGGTTCTTTATTGAGAAGGATAAAATATTGCAGCCATTTCACTTGAAATATTTTTACCTCTACAAAAAATCTAATCTTGGATGATTTTATTTGCTTACAAATAAAAAGAAAATTTGCACAAAATTTCAATTTTGTCCAGCACTCTTCCTCCCTAGCATCTTTGATTTTTCAGCTGCTGAAAAAATCAAAGATGTCCCCCCCCCCCCAAAAAAAGAACCTTCAAAAGATACTATCATCTTGGCTTGCATTTACTGTGATTTCAAAGTACCATTTCACAAATCATGAAGAACCCCTAGTCTTAAATTCTTCTCAGGCGCTAATGTTCTCATTACATGCTACATTCCCCTTGACTTGCATGGTAACACAAATAGCCTAGATCTCTCAGGTATGACATACTTACCTGTACCAGTTTGTCAATCCCCAGAGCTTTATCCAGCTCAGCCAGTTCACTCTCATCAGTCCCACTGAGGAAGGAGACGAGCTGCTCCAGCAGCGCTTTCTCATCGTTTCGTCCTTCAGGTGTGGTCGGAGGGCCGAGGACTTCATCCAGCGTGCAGGGAACACACTGTCTACTCACACAAACAGAAATACAATACAGCAAAATACGGCTTTCCTTTCACTTTTTTTGGGTCATTTTGTACCTAAAACTTTAAGTAGAAAACTATAGTAGAACAAAAAAGGTCAGGAAAAGAATTATACGTACTCTTGAGGTGATGCCAAAGGAGCCTGTAAAGGTGTTCCCAGACTGTCAAAGGTCAAGGTGTCAGAGAGGGCCAGAGGCTGGAATTGAGAGTCTCCCACGTCCATCTTGGATAGGCCTTTTATCACAGTTCAAATAAAGAAAATGCACATTTAATGCCCTGCCTTTAGACTTAAAAGAATCAGATTCATTAGTTGTTACTCAATATTAGAACCTTCTTTTAGAGTTTAAAAGAAGAAGCTTAAAATCTAGTTAAATCTTGCTTTTCATGCCGTATTTCCCCCCGAAACACTGCAGCGCCCTTTTCTGCAGTACAAAGCAAAGCTTATATGATCATATGTGTAACTGAATACGGCCTGACCACACCCAGTGCTGATAATGAGTGTGGTCATTCCTGTTCAAGTATTCAGACTTTCAGCCTCTAGAGGTCAGGTGAACAAAGCTTTCCTGCTGTAGACGGTTTTGTGTCACATTACGAGAGGACATAGTTGCCACAGTTTTCACTTCTACTGCATCCTGAGGACAAAACATGACGGTTGGCTGTTGCGTACCAGTGCTTGAACTGAAGGGGTTGATAACTTCTGCCTCTGTAAAGGGGCTGCTGTCTTTTGGTGTCTGGAAGGGGTCTCCCTGTCCTTGGGCCTGTGTCTGGCCTGGAGTGGGGGGGCTGCAAAAGTCAAAAGATGACTGACTCTGGAGGCTGCAGCCGGAGGGAGGGCCGCCATCACTGAGCCCTGAGGAATGAAACACAAGACAACATGAGGAATTATGATGGGGAAAAAGGGAGATGGCAAGTTGCTTAATAGTTTTAAGCTCAAGTATATTTAAAAAGGTGTTGTGTTTACATGGAAAACAAGATAAAAATGACTGGGTACTTTATGACCACTGAAGAACTAGTTTCAGATTCTTGGTATTTGAAGGACTAAAAACCTACATATTCTCTCTCATTATTGACACTTATGGCAGATAAGACGCTGAGATTTTCTTCATTTGCCACAAATGAGCGCAAGAACTTCAAGTGAATAATTCTTAAACTCAGATGCCAATTTTGAGACTTTTATGCACAAGAAATTCTGCACAGATGTTTCATGTAGGTTGGTTAAGACTGCAGTGCCTGTTATCAGCCACTAAGGGGCTTCTAAACCTACAAGAAAATGTAAATAAATGAACGAATAAATTAAGAGACATGCCCTGATCACTCCACTGTGGCGGATATAACTGCTACTACTACTAAAAAAAATACAATTAATGTCTCAAAAGGTAGGTAAAAAACTTTAAATGTAAAAAGGAATAAAACATATATTTCATTTTATACTGTTGGATGTTGCTTATATTCCCAGTTTTACTCACTGTACCTTGAAGAACTGAAAATTTACCAAGAAATTAGTCTGTTGGTCTTGTCTTAAACTCTACAATCATATTCATGTATATTGCCAATATTCAATGTCAAAATAGGCTATTTATAGCTCAAATAGGCTTATATTTACAGCTGATATAGACCAATATTTACAGCTGATATAGGCTGATATTTACAGCTGATATAGTCCGATAACTGAAGCTGAGATAAACAGATATTAACAACCAATACAGGTGGAGTATTACAGCTGATACAGGTCAGTATTTAAAGCTGATATAGAAAGATATTCACTGCAGAAATAGACTAATATTTACAGCAGATTTAAGCAGATATTTACAGTTGATATGGGCAAATGTCTACAAATGACCATCTGATCTGACCATATCCATCTGATATGGTTGATATTTCAAGCTGATATAGGGCAATCTCTATAACCAGAATTTAGTTATCAATATCAGCAGGATTTTTTTTACATCCCCATTTTTAAACTATATTCAACTGCCCATAAAGTTCTATTTAAATTGACTTATGAGTTTTTTATTCGCATTATTTCAACGTGTCATTTAGATGGGCTCCACTGCCTCAGTAAAGTAGATTAAATCAACTCTGTGCTGTATGAATAAAGCAGCCATGCCTAAATATTGCACTTCAGAGTCCATAGGTGGTATATTATGCTTGACACTTCCTCTCTCTCTCTCTCTCTCTCCCAGGCTGAAACCGTACCTCGGTTAGGAGTGCCTGGAGGCTCTCTCTTCACATTGACGTTGCGGGGAGCGCTGGCCTCACCGGACTGGAGCTGTGTGGGCGATTGCAGTTTGAGCTGGGGGGAGGGGGAGTGGAGCTGCGGTGACGGCGAATGCAACTGAGGAAGGGACTGAGGCTGGGACAAGGGGGACTGGAGCTGAGGCACGGGGGACTGGAGCTGAGCTGGGGGCTGGGGGGCCGGAGAGTGTAGCTGGGGGCCTCCTCCAGGGGTTGTTGAATCCTCGCTGCCCTGCTTGGCCCCACTCGGGCCTCTCAGGCCAGGCAGCAGCTGGGTGAGAGGGTCCATGTCAACAGGGCCACCCGACATCTAAGGGCGGGAAAATGAGCGCAAAGCAGAAACACATGAAAGGGGATAGAGAGAGGAGGACGAGGATGGAAGAATGAATGGTGTAATGGAGTGAAAGAGTAAAGAATTAAAGAATAATGGGTGGCAGAAGAGAGGGGGGCAGAGGATCAGTGACACAGAGAAGGGGAGAGACAAAAGGTTAAAGGCCAGCGAGCTTCAAAGGCTGCAGCTGGTAGCTGAGCCCACAGCGGAGACAAAGTCCAAGAAAATAAACATCCAACATGATTTACAACGGCTGTCAGGGAGCTGCCAATGCAGCAGCAGCGCTCAATAGAGGAAAATACCCATGCTTAATTGTAAAATGTTCTTTCTAACAGAGCGCTGCTTTAAATATGAAAGCAGCAGCAACATCTATACATCATAAAGCACATTTTAATTATTAGATTGTTACAGTTATGATTTGGTTTGTCATTAGGGTCCGATGGGGTCAAGCTGGATCAGTCTGAGTCTGTTATTTGGCTACACACTACACTGATATGTCCATTTTATTTCACTATTTTTGATCTCAAGCAAATTTGAATACAAGTAACACACATTCAAGAAAAAGTACTTCAACAGCCGACTTAAGGATATACTCTCAGTCAGTGTATTCAAATATAGAGTTGGGCACACATTTGTTAAACTAACATCTGCATAACAAATTTATCTTTTTAGGTACTAATCGAGATACCTTGGACCTCATGAAGAAGGCCAAATTACTTTGCATGAGGTGACACTGTCTAAAATGCAAAAAAACCCCAGATATTTAGACATTGTGCTGGAGTTTGTCTGAAACTTTTGATCACTGAAATCAATAAATTTTTCAAAACTTGGACTTTCATTTTTTCTGTTACTGTATCAAAACCAGTATAGAGATTGTTTTTTATTTTTATGATATCAAGATAATGATTCTGGTATTTCATATTTCCTGTTGATGACTCATACTTCAGTTGGAAACTAATTCCCCCTTCAGTAAACGCTTCCATGAATTACGATGTCCCTCACTGATCACATTCATGGACATACAAGTTAACTCGCAGTTGTGAGTCATCACTGTTTGTGCTTCAATGTTCAGGACCTTCAGCACAAAGTGTTATAGTAAACACCCATCAATACACAAGATAAATCCCTACCTAGCTTCCGGGTCTTTAGAAAACAATAAACATGGAAATTATATTAGCATTGTGCTAGATTTTTCGCAGAGACTGTAAGAGAGATGTACCAAAAGACTGAAAATTTCAAATCATGTTGTTTGGGGTGGATGTGAAGTTAAGCAAGAAATACAAAGTGTCATTCATTCAGTCAGTTTTCATTCTATAGTGGTGTAAAGCCTTAACATATCAATTATAATACTGTTTAAATGCAAAAAAGTTGCAAAAAATAAGGATGAGCACTGATAAAGATGATTTTGAGGCTCAGCACCACTCACACAAGTTTCCAATGATCATTATTATGCCACAAATCATAGGACAATTACAGTTGTGCATTAAATGAGTTAGCAGTCTCGGAAAGTGGAGCTCATGTCTTTAAACATTTTGAATCTAAATCACTGAACTGAGCATAAAACTTTCTGCAAAGATACTTTTGAGTGTTCAGATTTAAGATTACGACAGACTAGTTCTGGTTGTCAAAAAACGATCACAACATTGATATCAAACATACCGAGGAATCCCTGCTGTCTCTGCGGCTGTCTCTACGGTTCTCTCCTACAGGGCTTGATTTGGGGCTCATGCAGGATGGGCTGCTGGAGACTCCTGCAGGTTTTGATGCACCCACTGATGGAACAGCAGACCCCGTACATGCTGGCCCCTCTCCACTGGATCTCTTCTCTACTTTGACTCTAACCGTCTGCAGGCTGAGAGCTGATGGAGGTGGCAGGTCTCCCAAATCCTTGAAAAAAGAAAGTTTCCGAACGTGTCCAGCCAAACAAAGACAAACAAAACAACAAATTAGTTAAATACCTAGCAAGGTAAATAACTAGCAAGGTAAATAACTAGCTAACAACTCAGGGGCTAACTAACTCACTGGCCAACAAACTAGCTGGCAGGCTATCTAACTTACTAATAGACTAGCCAGCTAACCAACTAACTAACTAGATAAGAGCTAACTGGATAACTAATGAGCAACAATACTGACTTGTTAACTACTTACCTTACTAACAAACAAGCCACCTAACTCTTTAAATAATTGACTATCTTGCAATCTTTCTAGCAAAGCTGCCAGCCTGCCATAGATAATCGCTAGATAGCATTACCTAACCTCACCAACCAGCCAGCTAACAATCAATCTATTTAACTTGCAAACTAACAAGCTGGCTCGTTTATTTACAAAACATCTGGGTAACTAGCAAACTGGTTGACTAACTAGCTAGCTAATAAGCTACAAAACTGACTCAATAGCTGACTAACTAACCAGGAAACAAACTACTTAACTAACAAGCTGTCTAGCTCAATAACTAACCAGCTGACTATCTTTGCTGACTAGCTACTTACTAGCTACCTAACTAGATATCTAACTACCTTAGAAACCTACTTAACAACCTATTTATTAATCCAGCTAATGGCCTAACTAACAAAGGAGCTAGCTCACTGACTAACAAGATGGCTAGCCCATTAACTAACTGACTGACTGACAACCTAACTAGCTAAAGGTAGTTAGCTAAAAAACTTACAATCTAGCTAACTAGACGCCTAGTTTACTGTATCATCAACCGACAAGCCAACCTCGCAAAGAAACCAGATATCGATTTATCTGACTGACAAACTGTCTAACTAACCACAAAACCTGCTAACTAGCTTACTTATAACTATCTAGCAAAAATTTTATCAACTTAATAGCTAACCAACAAGTTGACTAACTAGCTAGCTCAGTTACTAGCTACACTCTTTATAACTAAATAACTACACAACCAACTACTTAACTTGCTTCCTACCTACCTAACAACAAAGCCTATAACAGGGCTGGCTAGCTAATTAATTAGCTAACTAACTAACTAGCTACAAAGACGACAAACTAAAAAAACATACTTACTAGCTAACAAGCTGTCAAAGTCAAAAAGGCTCTTTCTAACGATCTGGCCAGCTCATAATCTAACTAGCTATTTAACTTACTACAAAACATACTAGCTAAGTAACTAGCAAGCTAGCTAGCTAACTACCAAACTGACAAAGAAGCTTGTTCCCTAATTAACAAGCTGGCTTGCTCATTGACTAACCAACTAACTAAAAAACTAACTTACAAACTAACTGACGACTTGACTGACTACCTAACTAGTCAACCAGCTAGCTAGCTAACTACAATATGAGCTTGCTAAACAAATAGTAAACTAACTGCCAAACTAAATAAAAAAGGTGACTGACTAACAAAGAAACCACCTAGCCCATTATCTTTCTAAGTATGGCTAACTAACAAACTAACTTAACTAGCAGGCTTATTCACTAAATAATAAGCTGGATAGCTCATTCACTAACCAACTAACTTACAAACCAACAAACTGACAATTCTGACTGACTAAACAGCTAACAACTAGCTTTGTAACTGACCACAAAACTTACTAACTGGGTAACAATTAGCTAACTAAATAGCTAACTGGCTAACTAACAAAAGAAATGACTTAACATGCTAGTTTGCTCATACACAAACTATCTATATAGCTAACTAGCTAGCTGTCTAACTCATTTACTAACTAACCTAGTAGCTAAGTACCTAATACAAAACGTATCATCTAGCTAGCAAACTAACTGACTGACAAATTAGCTGACTAACTAGTGAGCTAACTTGCTGACTAGCTATCATTTAAGGTTTCAAAATAGAACTTTTAAAAAGCTATAAGAAATAATTTGTTTGAAAACAAGAATCTGAACAAAAATCTTCAGATTCTGAGAAAACATGTTTTTAAAGTTTCAGGGTGGAGGCTATAAGAGAACATTTAAAAAACAGGAAAAAGCATGCATGCGATATTTCAAGGTGTAAAATTAAATAATGAAAATACCCCCAAGTGCAACATGAAAAAATAGTATAAAAATCAGAACACAATTTGACCAAATAATAAAAATGCTTATAATTAAATATAATAATGTTAAAAATTTTGAAAGCATTTAAAAAGTGTGGTGATACAACACAGCAAAATTGAAAAAAAAATATATGATGATATTGTGACCAGAAAAGTTATGTACATATAATGCTATAGGAGGAAAAATGAAGGAATATGAAAAACATATTTACCTTTTCGTCTGTATCTAGAAGAAAGCGGAGCAGCTGATGGTCCTGAGGCTCTCTAGAGTTGGATTTCGGACCTGCTGTGGCCAGCGACGGACTGGCAGGCGGCTCCTTCTTGATCTCCACTTGGTTCTTGTTGGTTCCTTCCTCTGAGGTGGCGGTGGTCGTGTCGTTGGGGCTGCTGTCCTGAAGCAGCCGGTGCAGGATCTTATGTCGCTCTGTCAGAGTGCTGTGTGAGGCAGGGCACTGAGGAACAGGACGAGGGTTTGGAGGATGAGGTGATGAGGTGCAATGGGTGCTGTTGTTGTTTGATTCTGCTCCTGTCCCATTGCTTTCCAGGAGTGGATTCGGTCTGGGGTTTCCCAGCGGTGAAGCAGAGGGAAGGGGGGCTTTAACAGAGTCCTCTCCCCCTCCTTCTCCGTCCTCTAGGGGTTTTGCAGACGGTGGCTGAGTAGGGGTGCCGGTGGGGGTACTGGCTTGTCTCTGAGGGGCCGGAGAGGACAAGGAGAAGGACCCCGCTGACCCACCATTGGCGCCACTACTACTACTATCACCACCAGACTGCTGCCTGTTCAGGCTGCCTCCGCTTAGTGCCCCAGTTGGGGAGTGGAGGCTTGGTGTGGAAGGAGAGAAGGGGTTCCCCGATATCCGAGGACTCCCTCCCGACCCAGGACTGGCCCGTGGCATCCTGGGTGACATAAAAGAGGTAGGGGTGGCTGTGAGTGGGCTGCTCAGAGGAGAGGGGCTGTTTACCTGCTGGGAACAGGTCCGGTTGGGCGTCAGGTAGCCTGTGGGTGTGGTTGGGTTGTGTCCGTGAGAGGAGGCGTTGCTGTTGTTGGTGGCAGTGACGCCTGAGCCTTGAGTCCAGTTGCTGCCGGGAGTAAGGGAAGGAGAGCGGGAGGGAGTCTGGGCAAGGCTGCCGAGGTTGGGTGGAAGGCTGGGGTTAGTGTTTTCCTGAGAGCTAGCAGTGTTGTGTTCCCTGCGAGAGACAAAGAAAATGTATGTAATCATATTTAGAAAACAGAATTTTTGCAAATTTGTTATAAAGAAAAAATGAAATATCACATCGACAATAGTATTCAGACCCTTTACTCAATACTTAGTTGGGGCACCGTTGGCAGCAATTATAGCCTTGAGTCTTTTTGAATATGGAACAATAAACTTTGCACAACTGGACTGGGGTATTTTCTGCCATCCTTCTTGGCAAAAACTCTCACTCAGCTATCTTAGATGGTGACCATCGGTGGACTCCAGAGATGAGTGATAGGATTCAAGTTAGGGCTCTGGCTGGTCCACTTGAGGACATTCAAAGAGTTGTCCCTAAGCCACTGCTGCATTGTCTTGGCTGTGTGCTTAGGGTCATTGTCATGTTTAAAGCTGATGTCCTGAGCGCTGCACAACAGGTTTTCATTGAGGATATCTCTACACTTGACTCCAGTCAGCTTTCCCTCCACCCTGGCCAGTCTCCTAGTCCCCGCTGCTGAAAAACACCCCTGCAGCATGATGCTGCCACCACCATGCTTCACTGTTGGGATGAGATAGGGAAAGTAATGAATGATGCCTGTTTTCCTCTAGACATAATGTGTAGAACTGAAGCATAACAGTTCAATCTTGGTTTCATCAGACCAGAAAATCTTGTTTCTCACAGTCTGAGAGTCCTATGGGTTCTATTTGCAAATTCTAAGCAGCTTTCATTTGATTTTCACTAAGGAAAGGCTTCCGTTTTGCCACTCTGCCATAAATCCAAGATCAGTGGAGGGTTGCAGTGAAGTTTTTCTTTCTGGAAATTTGTCACATCTCCACATAGGCTCTCTGGAGCTCACTCAGCGTGACTGTTGGGTTCTCAGTTACCTCTTTTACTAATGCCCTTCTCCTCCGATTGCTCAGCTTGGCTGGATGACCTGCTCTTGGAAGAGTCCTGGCTGTGCCAGACTTCTTTCATTTGAGAATTGTGGAGGAACATTTAGTGCAGCAGATTTTGTAGCCTTCCCCACATGTGTGCCTTGAAACAATCCTGTCTCGGAGCTCTGCAGGAAGTCCCTTTGACCTCATGGCTTGGTTTTTGCTCTGATATGCATTGTCAGTTGTGAGGCCTTCTACAGAGAAGTGTGCCTTTCCAAATCATGTCCAATCAATTTAATTTAATACAGGTGACCTTCAATCAAGATGTAGAAATATCTCAACAAAGATCAAGAGAAATTGGAGGAACCTGAGTTAACTTTCAAGGAATTTTACAAAGGGTCTGAATACTGTGTCAATGTGATATTTTAGTTTTTCTTGCTAATAACTTTGGACTGCAACACAACAAAATTGAAAAAAAGTCAAGGGGGTGCTACAGACTTTCTAAATGCACTGTATATTTGTTGTCCTCAATTATAGGCTCAAGTAAGATTGCTTCCAAGAAAGTGTTTTCATCTAGGTGTCCAAACTTGAGCCATTCCACTTGTTTTGAAATGCATTTTGTTAGTCAGAGAAAAGATGCTTAGGGTTGGTATGTGTAAAGAGGAATGTTTGGTTTCATAAGGGATCAAAACAGCCATGTATGTCAAGAGTGTTTGAACGACTGGCCTTCTGATCCAGCCACAGCAGAAATAGCTACATCAGGAACACTGATGGGTCATAATGTAACATAATGTAATGCACTGAAATCCATGCATCAGTGCATGTATGTGCTGAAGAGAGTACCTGTCAATAGTGTGGATGCCCATAATGAAGGGCTGAACGTCAGGGTTGGGGGGGCAGCAGAATTTGCAGCGGGTCTGAGCGCTGAGCGGGGTGCCATCACTTAACGTGAAATGGTACAGCGGGCTGATGGCCGTGCCGTGGGTCATCACTGGAGGTGATGCACAAAAATAATCAGATACACAGCAGGAGAAAAAGTTAAACATAGTGTTGAAGCATTAAAACACACTTTCATGTTAACCTGAATCAATTTACAGATATTAAATTCTAATTATTTTAATGTTACATCTCCTGAATCTCATAAAACATTCAATTCATCACAGTTTACAGCTTTTAAATGTTCCTATATGAAAGGGAAAGCTGTTTCAACTATTTCTCCAAGCTATTTCCCCTTGCTTTACAACACATCTTTTTCTTTTCCTTAAAACTACTGAATCTACTCTACAGCGACTGGATCAAGCCTCACACTTCTCCTGCAAGTATGAAAAGTTATTGAAATCACGGTATTCAAGCCCATCTATTGTAATGACACTGAAGTGGTGCTGAAACTCCGGTAACCATGACGAAGCTGGCAGCGAGCCTGTCAATGATTTGTGCGAGTGAAAGCTGTACGATCAATGGCGGCTGCTCACCCTCATGCAGCAGCTTCTTGGCGTGGGAGGGCTCTTTGCCCTGCGGCTGAAAGAAAGCGTAGATGCACTTCCTGACCAGGTCCTCCCAGCCAGGCCGGCCTGTCGCTCGCAAAGCACTTGTTTCTATGGAGATGATCTTCCCTGTAGCGGAGAAATACACATACGCAAACACAAACACACACATGAAAAAGATCAGCCTTCATCTGCAGAAGCCTCTGCGCATTCAAGGTTAACAGTGTGACCTTCTCATTAAAAATACCCTATATTGCCAAAAGTATTCGCTCACCTGCCTTGACTAGCATATGAACTTGAGTGACATCTCATTCTTAATCCATAAAGTTTAATATGACGTTGGTCCACCCTTTGCAGCTATAACAGCTTCAACTCTTCTGGGAAGGCTTTCAACAAGGTTTAGGAGTGTGTTTATGGGAATTTTTGACCATTCTTCCAGAAGCGCATTTGTGAGGTCACACGCAGATGTTGGACGAGAGGGCCTGGCTCTCAGTCTCCGCTCTAATTCATCCCAAAGGTGTTCTATGGGGTTGAGGTCAGGACTCTGTGCAGGCCAGTCAAGTTGATCCATACCAAACTCTCTCATCCATGTCTTTATAGACCTTGCTTTGTGCTCTGGTGCACAGTCATGAACAGGAAGGGGCCATCCCCAAACTGTTCCCACAAAGTTGGGAGCATGGAATTGTCCAAAATCTCTTTTGGTATACTTAAGCAATCAGAGTACCTTTCACTGGAACTAAGGGGCCAAAGCCCAGCTCCTGAAAAACAAGCCCACACCATAATCCCCCCTCCACCAAACTTTACACTTAGCACAATGCAGTCAGACAAGTACCGTTCTCCTGGCAACCGCCAAACCCAGACTCGTCCATCAGATTGCCAGATGGAGAAGCATGATTCATCACTCCAGAGAATGCGTCTCCACTGTTCTAGAGTCCAGTGGCGGCTTGCTTTACACCACTGCATCTGACGCTTTGCATCGCACTTAATGATGTATGGCTTGGATGCAGCTGCTTGGCCATGAAAACCCACTCCATTAAGCTCTCTATGCACTGTTCTTGAGCTAATCTGAAGGCCACATGAAGTTTGGAGGTCTGTAGCAACTGACTGCAGAAAGTTGGCGACCTCTGCGCACTATGCACCTTAGCATCCGCTGACCTCGCACCGTCATTTTACATGGCCTACCACTTCGTGGCTGAGTTGCTGTCATTCCCGATCACTTTCACTTTGTTATAATACCACTGACGGTTGACTGTGGAATATTTAGGAGTGAGGAAATTTCACCACTGGACTTGGTGCACAGGTGGCATCCTATCACAGTACCAAGCTAGAATTCACTGAGCTCCTGAGAGCGACCCATTCTTTCACAAATGTTTGTAGAAACAGTCTGCGTGCCTAGGTCCTTAATTTTATACACCTGTGGCCATGGAAGTGATTGGAACTCCTTATTTTATTTTTTTAGGTGGGTGAATGAATACTTTTGGCAATATAGTGCACATTTGATTTGGATGATTTCTAAAATACATACTAGTATTTCCTCTTTTTACAGTCTTGACATTTTTGCATCTCATCAGGATGCATATAGGTAGTTCCCTATTTTACATTAATCATTTAAAGCTAAAGTATGTAAGAATTTTATACTGAAATGTCTGCACTAAAAAACTAACTCTTAGCATATATTTTTTGGGGTTGAGCACTGTTGTTAAGTTGAACATTTCCAACAATTTTAAAAGCCACAGAAATCCTTAATTTCTTACAGTCTGATATTTTCAAACTCATTCTAGCTTGAACCGATATCCATTGAATTCAGAAAGTAATCAGCCCCCTTCACTTTTATCAATTATATTATGCTGCAGCCTGATACTACAGTCATTTAAACTCACTTTTAATCTCATTAAATCTACACTCACTACCCTATAATGACAAAGTAAAAAAAGAGTCGTATATTTTTTTGCAAAATTCTGAAAAATAAATACTGAAATATGACTGACAATAAATATAACTTTGACAATATAACTGCAAAAGCAGTTGAAATTTAGCTCAGGTTCCTCCCGTTTCTCTAGACTGTTGCTGAGATGTGTCTCCCTTTGACTGGAGTCCCCCTGTCTTAAATTAAATTGATTGGACATGATTGGGAAAGGCAAGCACCACTCTATAGAAGGCCTTCCAGCTGAGAATGCATATCAGAGCAAAATGCAAGAGCTGGCCTCCTGGCCAAACTGAGCAATTGGAGGAGAAGGGCCTCAGTAAGAGAGGTGACCAAGAACCTGATGGTCACTCTGACTGAGTTGAGGAGATGGAGATGAGAGAAAGTTGCAGAAGGGCAACCATCACTGCTGCCCTCCACTGATCTGGGATTTATGGCAAAGTGGCTAGATGGAAGCCTCTCCTCAGCACAAAACATATCAAAACTCCTTTAGCTTTCATTCTGAGTTGTGGCGCACTCCAAGCGTGCTTTCATGTGTTGCACAGAGGAGAGGTTTCTGTCTAGCTGCTCTGACATAAAGCCCAGAGCAGTGGATTGCTGCATTGACGGTTGTCCTTCTGGAACTTGGTCACCTCTCTTACCAAGGCACTTCTTTTCCTGAATGCTCAGTTTGGCTGGATGACCAGCTCTTAGAAGATTTCTGGTTGTGCCAAACTTCTTTCAGTTGAGAATTTTGGAGGCCACTGTGCTCTTGGGAAGCTTCAGTGCAGCTTTATATTTTGATGCAGCCTTCCCTAGATCTGTGCCTTGCAACAATCCCTTCTCTGAGCTCTTCAGGGAGCTCATGTTTTAAATTGTCCCAGTGAGGCCTTCTGTAGAGAGGTGTGTGCCATTCCAAATCATGTCCAATCAATTCATTTTACCAAAGTAGGACTCCAACCAAGGTGTAGAAACATCTCAGCCAAGATCAAGAAAAATGGGAGGAACCTGAGCTAAATTTCAAGTGTTGATGCAAACGGTCTTAATGTGATATTTCAGTTTTTATTTTTAATATGTTTGAAAAAATGTATAAAACTCATTTTTTTTCACTTAGTCATTATGGAGCACCGATTGTAGATTTACAATAGTAAACTGTTTTGTCAACTGTAGCATTAGGCTGCAACATAAGTAAAAAGAAAAAAGTAAAAGGGGTCTGAAAATGTTCTGATACACTGCATTCACAGCTTTTATCAGTATAAATAATACCAACTCTCTCCTGCACTAGAATTGAGCTCCTCCTACTGTGACAGTCTACAGTGCTGTAAAAAAAATGGTACTAGCCTCTTTTCTGATTTCATGTCATTTTTTGCACATTTGTCACACTCACATGTTTCAGATAACCAAACTAATTGTAACATTAGACAAAGATAACCTGAGTTAATACCGTTTTAAAAATGATTATTTCATTTATCAAGGGAAAAAAGCCATCCAAACCTACCTGGCCCGATGTGAAAAAGTAATTTGCTACTTGTGTATATAAATCTATACATGCTTACTTATGCTGGTATTTGTGTGTGTGCATGTGTTACCTGTGGGATCCTGCTTGGTGATGAAAGACTCAGTGCTGAAAGGCTGTGTGCGAGGCATCCGACAGGCGATACAGATCAGGCAGCTCTGCAAGTCTGGAGAAAGGAAGCACACAAATGTTAAGGTGTGTGTTTTTCTTTGTGCCTGCTGCTTTTACATCAAAACCACAAAGCTTTTTATTGCATCTACACATGCTAGATTTAGGTCCAACACTGGGTTAAGACATCTTTGCCCAAATTACAGTATAGTCTACTTTAAGGGTAATTTCTCATTTAGGATGGACATTCAAGGTATTAAAGCAACTGAGATAGTTCCAACAAAGATGCATCTTGAGTCTCAGACCTAGCTTCTATTGGGTGTAAATCCTTGGTCAACACGGTCATTAAGCGCATTGTTTTCAAAAATGGAAAAATTCAGAGGATGAAGATCAGAAACGATGACACAACTTATGCTAGAAATTAACTGATTATATAACAGGATTTAGTGGGGAAGATTCACCTAAATATGAACCAAAACTTATAGAAAGTTGGTGCAAAAGGCGAAAGCTGTAATATTTTTGCCAAATATAGAGAACAGAAAAAAATCTCTCATTGAAAATGCTCAAATCTCGTCTTTAGTTAGAAGAGTGCTAAGTTTCCTACATGAGGCTTTCTTAATTCATCCAAACTGCCATTATTATCACAGTTTCTGCCCAAGATATTGTGATAATTAACTCATCATCTGTGTTTCTATTTACCATCTCCCTCTTCCTGCACGGTCCGTGGCTGGGACACGGTGAAACACTGCATAATCTCGTACTGCTGCCGAGCCTCTGGATTTTCTGAATCTACCTCGTCTGGTGGCCTCTTCAGCATGCGACAGTTAAACGTGTGGCTGTTCCTTCGACCAGGTTCCTGAGGCCACGGCCCACCGTTTACTAGACAGACAGGAAAAAATAAAAAAAAAACAGTTTGAATGTCGACATCTGTAACACTACGATGAAAAGAGATGTACAGTATGTTTCAAAAGGCGCTACTAATCAGGAGTAAGACGGCATAAAAGTAAGAAATAATGTTTAATACAAGGGAGTAAAAATGTTTTAAAAAGCCTAAAGGATTCACGTGTCTCATTTGTGTGAGCAGCACTGAATGTAAACAGAAGATCTGTTTACAAGAAGCTTCACTTGCAGCTTTAAGGTACTTCACTTTTTTAAACATTAAACAAACTGTTGAATGGGACACTTGAGCAAAACTGCTGCAAATAGATTATCATTAAGCAAATCTTGGTCCAAAGTGAGAAACCGTACTTTGTTGAGGTTCTTGAGTACCGTTTGCCTGTACTACAAAAGGCATCTTCAGAAATTGTCATTAAGCATACATTTCAAAGTGACTTCTTCCTCTCTCTAGCTTTGAATTGAAAGACAACATGCTAGAAACCTATTCAAACCTCTTTTGTCCTTTATCCTACTAAAACCAATGAAATTTCAGCTTTAACATGAGCACTCTATAATTTGCATCAAGCTTAATTTAACACTTAACTGTCACAAGTAAGATTTATGACAAATCTGAGTTCTGTTAATTAGTCTTGAAACAGTTAAAATGCACAGAAAGTATCACTGAGAGTCTCACCCGCTAATATACAGTTGAAACCAGAAGTTTACATACACTATATAAAAAGGCACATAAACTTTTTTTCTCACCATCTAACAT
Source organism: Cheilinus undulatus (assembly GCF_018320785.1). NCBI lineage: Eukaryota > Metazoa > Chordata > Actinopteri > Labriformes > Labridae > Cheilinus > Cheilinus undulatus. The sequence goes on along the minus strand of NC_054878.1, from coordinate 40,809,407 downwards.
TAAATCAGATTAAACTTTTCCTGTTTTTGGTCAGTTAGGATTACCAAAATAATTTCTATTTGCTAAATGCCAGAATAATGAGAGAGATCATTTTTTAGACAATTTTTTATTATTTTCTTGAGAGTCAGAAGTTTACATACACTAAGATTACTATGCCTTTAAACAATCTGGGAAAGCCCAGATGATGATGTCATGTCTTTGGAAGCCTCTGATAGGTTTATTGACAACATTTGAGTTAATTAGAGGCACACCTGTGGATGTATTTTAAGGCACACCTGAAACACACTGCTTCTTTGTGTAACATCATGGGAAAATCAAAAGAAATCAGCCAAGATATCAGGAAGAGAATTGTGGACTTGCACAAGTCTGGTTCATCATTGGGTGCAATTTCCAGATGCCTGAAGGTGCCAAGCTCATCTGTTCAAACAATTACACACAAGTATGAACACCATGGGAATGTCCAGCCATCATACTGCTCAGGAAGGAGACGGGTTCTGTGTCCCAGAGATGAACGTGCTTTGGTCCAAAAAGTGCATCTCAACCCAAGAACAAAAGCAAAAGACCTTGTGAAGATGCTGGCTGAAGCTGGTAAGAGTGTGTCATTATCAACAGTCAAATGAGTCCTGTACCCACATGGGCTGAAAGGCCACTCTCCCAGGAAGAAGCCATTACTCCAAAAGAAACATAAAAAAGCCAGATTACAGTTTGCAAATGCACACAGGGACAAAGACCTTAATTTTTGGAGACATGTTCTGTGGTCTGACGAATCTAAAATTGAACTTTTTGGCCATAATGACCATCGTTACATTTGGAGAAAAAAGGGAGAAGCTTGCAAGCCTGAGAATACCATCCCAACTGTGAAACATGGGGGTGGCAGCATCATGTTGTGAGGTTGTTTTGCTGCAGGAGGGACTGGTGCACTTCACAAAATAGATGGCATCATGAGGAAAGAACATTATGTGGAAATACTGAAGCAACATCTCAAGACATCAGCCAGGGAGTTAAAGCTTGGGCGCAAATGGGTTTTCCAAATGGACAATGACCCTAAGCATACTGCCAAACTGGTTACAAAGTGGCTTAAGGATAACAAAGTCAATATTTTGGAGTGGCCATCACAAAGCCCTGATCTCAATCCCATTGAAAATTTATGGGCAGAGCTGAAAAGGCATGTGCGAGCAAGGCGGCCTACAAACTTGGCTCAGTTACACCAGTTCTGCCAGGAGGAATGGGCTAAAATTCCTGCAAACTACTGTGAGAAGCTTGTGGAAGCATATCCAAAACGTTTGACCCAAGTCATACAGTTTGAAGGCAATGATACCAAATACTAATGAAATGTATGTAAACTTCTGACTCTCAAGAAAATAATAAAAAAATGTCTAAAAAATGATCTCTCTCATTATTCTGGCATTTAGCAAATAGAAATAATTTTGGTGATCCTAATCGACCAAAAACAGGAAAAGTTTAATCTGATTTAATGTTAGACAGTGAGAAAAAAAAAGTTTATGTGCCTTTATATATAGTGTATGTAAACTTCTGGTTTCAACTGTATGGGAAGGTATAAACATTAATAACACCACATATTTGCCTATCACCCACACTGCCTGGTTTTTAATCAAATGTTGAAACATGCTTTTATTACAGGCTTATGGCTCTGCGTCAGAGAAGCTCCTTTCATCCTTTTCTCTTTCTTCTACACCTCTGCTTCCAACACTTTTTCAACATTTCAATTCCTGCCTCTGTGTTGGTCTTTGCGTTTTTTTTTCTTTTGTTTGTTTGATTGTCTAACACTTTGGTCAACTTTTGTTGTGACCTTTTTTTTGTGTCTTGCAGGGACGCACAATACAGTATTATCGATACACAGGACAAAATTATCAGCCTCCCTCTGAAAATTTCACCTTTTAAAGGTATTTCCCAAGTGCTGTTATATGGAGAAAGGACTTTTTATCACAGCTTTTCCAAACATCTGAGTTTTATTTTTGATGCTTACATGATTTTACCTTGCACACAGAAACAAAAATATACCAAAAAACTTAAAAACTACCAGGTTCTAAATTATTAGCCCCCTTTAGATCTGACTTTTTTGTTGAGCCGTAGCACAAACTACTGTTGTGCAGTGATGTGTTTAACTTTGTAATACTCAAAGCTTCAAACTGAGGGTTATCTTCACATTTACACACAGTCTAAAAACTTTCATTTGAGCTGTCACTGAGAAAGCACCATGGCAAAAACAAAAAAAAATCAGTTTAGACTGAAGAAAAATTGATGCTCGCAAAGCAGGAGAAGGATATGCAAAGTTATCACAGCATTTTAAAGTTCAAAGAGAGCCTCATAGTCCAGAACAAAATTGGCAGAGACAGAAAGAGATAGATTTCAAAGACCTTGAAAAGAAAACTAGTGAGAGATGTATCTAAGGTAAGGATGAAGGAAAAATCAATACAGCATAGTATTGCAAATATTTTGCACAGCGATATATCATATCATATCTTCTGGCAAGTATGTTTTTTTTTTTTTTTTCAGATTAACTGCTTATATGAACTAAAGTCTAAGATACTGGATAGATAGCATCAGTTGCTTTTCTGTTCACTTGCTGTTTAGTTCTTTGTCCAGTGAGGTCGGCAGAGGTGACGGTCACACAGCAGGAGAAATTAGTACAACCAATATGGCAGCACCAGGGAAGGGACATTAGAACTGCAAGCAGGGCGCAAGCAACATGGACATCACACATGGGGTTTGCAAGGAGTGCTGCATGAAAACAAAATACTGCGGTAATACGATAAAAAAGAAAGTAAGGCTAATGCTAAATCAGCTGAGCAGTTGAATAAATTGTATAGATAACAATATATCGCTATGTATGGTATCGCAATACTCTGTGTATTGCAAAATGTTTGAAATAGAAATAATATCAAATCATGGTATAAGTATTGTGATAATATTGTATCTTGGGGCCATTAGTGATTCCCAACCCTAGTCTAAGGACTCCAGAACAACTGCCAAGACACTAGTGAAGCATTTAGCCAAGTCAAGAATTGTAGTCTCAAGGAAGACAATCACTGGAGCAGGGGTGTCAAACTCAATCACAGCAGGGGTTGGAATCTGGATTCAGGTCTAACCTGAGGGCCTAACAGGCTCAACTTTTTAACTGTCAACTTCATTTCCCCAGTAATAAAATATGAAAAAAATCTTTGCACCGATGATAAATGATTTTGAGGTTAAAAAGTAGAAAGGATAAGTTTAAAGGTTCATAATATGAGAAAAGTAAATGTATAAGTTCAAAAAGGTCAAAACATGAAATTGAAATTGAAAAATTGTGTTTTTTAAATGCAAATATATAAGAAACAAAGTCAAAATTATAAGCTTAAAAGGTCAAAATATGAAATAAAATGTGTAATCATCAAATTAAAAGTCAAAATATAATTCAAAATTTTTAAATAGTGAGTCTACAAGGTCAAACTATAGGATTATAAAGTCAAAGTAAGGAGTTGAAAATATGACATAAAATACAAAACAATGAGTTAAAAAGGTCAAAACATGACTTAAAATTTTCAATTGGGGATTAAAAGCTCAAAATATGATATAAAAGGCCAAAATTATGAGTTGAAATATTCAAAGTACGAAATAAAAAGTCAAAATCCCAATTTTGAGTCCTTATTGTGAGATGCAAAATTGAAAATATGACATTAAAACACAAATAATTTTATTTTCCCATATTCCTGACTTTTATCAATTATTTTTACTCCTTACTTTTTCAGATTTTATGATTTTAAGATATCTTAAATCATCAAGTGACATTTTTATACTTGAGGAAATCTGCGTACTGATGGGCCAGTAATAACAGAAATATCATATGATCTTGGCCCCTGGGCCTTGAGTTTGACACCCCTGCACTAGAGCCATGAGCAGGAATGTACCATAAAAAACTTCAAGTCAGACTAAAGTATTCTAGGGACAACCTAGAGAAAGATTATGCATACTGGAAGAATTTCCTTTGGTCAGAGGAGACTGAAATAGAGCTCTTTGGCCATATAACCCAAAGAAACCGTCTTCAGCGCGTCTGGAATCTTGCAAAGGCAGAAGACATCATGAAAGAAAAAACCATTGCATTGTTTTTCAACACAACCCAAGAGAAGAGCTACCTCCAGAAGACCAAAGTGAGCCTTACTGAGTGGCCTGCACAAAGTCCTGACTTGAATCCCATTGAAAATCTGGGGTGAACTGAAGCCCGAGGTCCATGTTGAAAGACCATCACATCTGGTGGAGCTTGAGAGATTTACCATTGAGGAATGGGCTGGGATTCCTCAGGAGATGTGTCTGAGACTTGTTAAAAAAACTACTGCAGGCTGTTATCCAGCAAAAAGGAGACACAATTGACAATTAGCATCAGGGGGGCTAATAATTGAGAACCTGGTAGTTTTTGTTGTAGAATAAAACAGAATTTGCCTCATTTCAAATGTTACTTTTAAGCTGCTAAAAGACACATATCGAATTTGCATATGTTCCTCATTTTGCACAATTTTCACCTAAAACTTCTCCTACTTAGGGTTATAAAAGTTTATAAAAAAGCATCCAGAATAATAAAAACACTTTTGTTTCACAGGGAGAAAAGAAAGCTTTGGAGATCTTTGTTTCCAAGGAGAAAGGAGAGCTGAGGTGATTATTGTTTCTCTGCAAGTGTCCTCACATGAACCTGACTCACGCCTCCTCTTTTTCCATTATATTCTCCTCTCAAGGTTGAAACTAAAAAATTAAAACAACCTTAAATAATGTTAAAGAGTGAAGAAGACCTTTGTTTCACTCTTCCCTCCCTCCCTTCTCTAACCTCACCCACACATGTGCACCCCTCCTACTCTGACTCCCTTCTCCTGGCAGCTTCAAACTGCCTTCATGTAAAATTTCAACAGTTTGTCATCCCATCTTTTTACATCTCTGTTAAATTCACTTTATCTTCAGTGTAACTGTCCAATAATCAAAGTTAATTATCCGTATTAATGACTGTATTGATTCTGCAGCATAAAAACTCATCCTCTGAGTTTCACGGCCTCCTAAAAGGGCTTCACCGGTGCTGAATCTGTCAAATGTAAAGCCTATGAAAATGTAATTACCAAATATCTTTTAATAACATAATAGTCACTTGCATCTTACATAACATAACATAAAGTATTAGGGAGAAAATCAGTTAAATCCACACCCCTAGCTCACTCACCCAGGCTTTTAGGCAGCAGATTTCGAACAAATTCATTGTGGTCTCCCACATGGAGGATGCTGTACACGCTTGAAGTCATCAGCTCCTCCTGGGCGTATCCAAGGTAACTCGTCACGTTCTCAGAAACAAAGACAATGCGGCCCTCCCGATTCACGACGAAGAAAAACCCATCGAGGGCCTGAAGGAGCAGGAGAAGGAGAAGGAGAAGTAGGGTCAAAGACAAAGGAGAAGAAATTCAGATGGCGTGTTGTGTGATGGGAGTTAAAAATCCCACAAGTGGTGCTGGGGAGGAAACGTTGCGTGTCTGTGATTGTGAATGTATTCTTCACCTCTAGCAGCATCGGCCCTAGTGCCTCTTTCTCCACCAGCCCCTGGCTGCTGGAGGAGATGTCGCTCTTCTGCACCTCATCATCCGGAGACAGAAGGGCTGCTTTCTCTGTCAGGAGGAAGCAAGGACAAATCAGATATCTGGTTATAAAGATACAAACCGATCCTATAAATCAATAAAGTCATCTTAAATATCCCTAAATATGATTTTCTTTAAATTCTTCAGCAAAGTACTTTAACATTCCTAGTAAACTTTTTTAAAATATAATTTCTGCCGTAAAATAAAGAAACATTTAACCTTTAGTCTGATTAAATACTCTTTAGCTTGCAGCCAAAATGACTCTTAATCTAATTTCTTTGCAGCATAAAAACAGAAATCAAAAGATGGCATCAGCAAAAGAAGCTGTATAGCTTCTCATGGATCACTTCTGTGTGCCTCTCCCTACCCTGCTCACGCCGTTTCATCTGCTGGATTTGGTCCACGGTGCTCTTGAGGATGTGGCACTTGTCAGGTTTGACACTGAGGCTGGCAATGTCGCCCATGTTGGATGACAGCAGCTCGGCCAGCTCCTCGATGTAGCGGCACTCCAGCTCCCGTCTCCGCTTCTCCAGACTGCAGAATAAAAAAGACATATGTGGAAAGTAATGAGACTCAAACACCTCAGTGCTTGCATTTAGATTATGCTATAAAGTTACACTGAGAAGGTGAGCTTTAGTTTACATTTCAGGACGCTCTCTTGACCACGATGCCATATGCTGAAACCGGCCAAAGTCAAAACTGCTATTGTCCTTAAACACACTGTTATTACCCAGTGTTACAAAATAGTTGGCTCGATTGTTAAGACTGTGAGGAAGTAATCAGCAGGAAAAAGGTTGCAGTGGAGAGACCAGAGGATGTGTTCAGACGAGAAATACGCCAACCTGACGCTGGTTTCAAGTGGTTCATTGTTCTGTTTGCGGACAGGAACACATATCATAAATCTTTGTGTCATCTAGATATGGAACTATTAGTATTTAATTGGTTGTCCAATTAAAAGAATATTAACTTGCAAGACTTCAGATGAATTATTTACCAGATTTTAAGGCAGAACTGCTAGAGTCTCAGAGGATTTAACTAGAGGTGGAAGAAGGACTAGACTACTGTACTCAAGTAAAAATAGTTACTTTGGATAAAATATACTTTAGCAGCATCAAAAGTAGTGATCAATAAATTTACTGAAGTACACGTAAAGTTACTTTGGATAAAACATACCTAAGTGGAAGCACTAGTAGTGATCTATAAATCTACTCAAGTAAAAATAAAGTTACTTTGGATAAAATATATTTAAGTAGCAGTAAAAGTGGTAATCTATAGGTCTACTCAAGTAAAAGTAAAAAGTTACTTTGGATAAAATATACTTAAGTAGAAGTACAAGTAATGATCTATAAATCTACTCAAGTAAAAGTAAAGTTACTTTGGATAAAATATACTTAGAAGTACAAGTAGTGATCTATAAATCTAGGCAAGTAAAAAGTAAGCCATTTAAAATGTACTTAAAATACTGAGTACTGAGTAGCTACTTTTGAAACTTGAAGGGGTTATATGGGGGTTATGCAAAATATTATCTTTTCTTAATATGAATTAACTACAAGAGAATATGAATCTAAAACCAGGTTGTTTTGTATAAGGTGAGACTCGACCTAAAGTCAAATGTAACAGCTGTCTAGGAAGAAATGTCGAATCATTCTCTTGATACTAGTGATGGGAATTACGGCTCTTTTCAGAGATCTAGATCACTCGGGTTATTCAGAAGAGTCGGCTCTTTCGGCTCCCAAAATGCTCTTCATTCGGTGCCACTTTGGCTTTTAAGAAATCAGACAAATTAAGCATTTGTGACCCAGAAAATTGTGGGATTAAAATCTTTTATTCTTAGAATTGCACAAATTTTACATGCCGCTTCATATAAAACTATAATTTTTTAGACAATCAGGTACCAGTTCTATAAATTTTTTAATATGCTCAAAGTTGTACATTACAAACCCAGTGTGAATAGTCTTCTGTGATTTCCATTAAAATATAACTACTAATAAAATATATAACACTGCTTTGTCAAAATATTTCCTAAATAAATCAAGCTATATAAATGAAGCATGGGGACAAAAAATGAACCATAAAACTCAAAGAATGACTACATTTTACGTAATGTTTAATGAAAAAAAAATAGAACTATGTTACACAACCTAGAACGTGTCCTTATTTATGAGGAATTTGTCGTTACTGATTGCTGAAATTTGCATAGCTACATTTTCTCCTCTCTTTCTCTCTGTGAGTGGAGACTGAATGTTCATGGAACACTGAGCAACATCATTCCCCTCTCCTCCAGCTTTTCTTTAATCATATCTGATTGGTTAAAAGTCATACACACAAACACATGTAGCTACACATACATATGGAGTCAACCACAGTTATGTTAATGAGGAAGGGTCTTTCACGTGTTGGCTGTGGTAGAACGGTGTGGAGGAAATATCCTCCCTTTATTCTGTGCTCTTCTGTGGGGGAAGGAGGGGCGGGGGAGGTGTGGACGGCTCTCAACGGTGTGCCAGCTCCCATTGTTCACACTAAAGAGCTGGCACATACAGACGGTGTGTTCGTGACCGACACATCATTACTCGCTACAGACCATCATGTGCCGTAAACGTTAAACTTCTGGCCATTTTCCTTTTGGCAGATGGCTAGAACCTCCTCGTTTTTGCTTTAAGTGTTACATTTTCTACTCAGTAATAAATGCTTTATAAAATGTAGTGAAGTACAATACTTCCCTTAAAATGTACTTTAGTAAAAGTAATGATTTTGAAAAGTATTCAAAAAAGCTACTCAATCACAGTAACTTGAGTAAATGCAGTTAGTTACTTTCCACCTCTGGTTTTAACTAGGGATGCCTTGATTAAACTGCAGCTGATCCTTATTGGCAATTACAGATGCTCATTTATAGTAAATAATTATCATGGTTATTTTAAATGATACTGACAGGACGACCGTTGGACACTCATAGATTTCCTTGCTGATGAGACAGTAAAATGCAATGCTTTTCCAAAGTGTTCACCAGTTTCTTAAACTGTGGGTTGCTACTGGAAGCATGTCTTTTTTTGGGATGACTGTGACATTTTTCAAACCCTCTGCTCCTCACTTAAATCAAAGTGAGAGCTGTAAATATTGGCTGTATGTACAAAAAAGTTAGTGGAGTTTTAGGCCCAAAAAACTACATCTGCAGAACTCTTTTTCTTTGTTCTTCCCCATTCCTTACACTTCAAAATGTGTTTTACAGATATATCTGATCTACATTGATTCATATATCAGTATCAACCATATCACGATGATCATTCTGATTTTGTAATAAGAAAAACACGCAAAATTACGGAAAATAGGATTTTTTGCAAACTACTCTAGAAAAAAGGGACAGTTGAGGATTTGCATGTTATGTAGAGCACAACTTCTCTGTTGCTGCTGCAAAAAAGGTACTAAGACATATTTCAGGGTAAACAGATATTGCACCTACTGTAATTTGAAAACTGCAGTAGGACATACTGAGATTTAAATCTAAACTTCAATTAATTGCCCTGCCCTAGTTGAACCCAGCAGATTATGCCTGTTGCCCACTTTACCTTAACTGTTACCATGTATATAAAGTCACATTATAATGAGTTAAGGTCCAGTCAGGGAAAGGGAAAGTCACAGGATTTAAGAAAAGGAAATTTTGGTTTGGTGATGAGCTTGAATTAATACGGCTGTTTGGAGGTGATATTTGTTTTCTTAGCAATATAAAATAACCACAGCAAATGTGTAGTGGCTGAGTTAATGTTCTGAGACTTCCCGCCTTTCATTTATCAGACTATTAGCCTTATAATTTTTTTTTAAATCTGTAAGTGGGCTTTAATTAATTCCCTTAAATTCACACACGTAATGAAAGAATCTACACATTGTGTAATTCAGTTTCCATACTGTAGGATATGTGTTACATTGCTTCTAGGGAGGTTTTTGTTCTGCTCTGTTAAACAAAGTTGGTAAAATAGGCTGTTGACCAAGGCTGAATATTTGGGAAATTAATCTAACCATGATTTTTATCTCCAACATTGCAATTTTGATTTAATAAGCAATTATTTTTTAACTTCCTTATCTTATGAATTTTTCAACAAACACAATCAATAAATCATTCTACATTATAACCAACACAATAGATTAAACAAGGGCTTAACAAGTTTAAAAACTATCTAATTATAATCATTTCAACTTATATTGCAAATTCAATATGAATTGCTATATGGAAGGGAATGATCATTTTCATGTTATACTCATACTAATCATATGCAGAAATGAGGAAAGTAGGACTTTTGTAAATTATTTCAAAAAATGACACTTAATGACTGCATGATTTGTTAGGCAAAAAAAATTTTTAAATTGGTATTTTGACACACATTCAGGTTAAAGAAATATTGCACCTTCTGCGATTTGAAAATTGCTGCAGGCCATATTGCGGTTTAATCTAAATTTTGATTAATTGCCCAACCCTACTGTTGGCTGAAAAAGGATGACTTTGTGCTTCTTTAATGAGGTAACACTGCCACCTGTAGGAGGTCCCAGTACACTACAAAGCTAAGTACACTGAACAACCAGCTATACCAGCTGGTATAACTAAAATTAATAATGATCACTATTGGTATTTGTGATTAGCCAAGTGGTTTCAAAAGACCTAATCGGGGCATCCCTAGCTCCAGCTTCCTTATCTGTTGAATAAGGAATCAAACATCCTGATGGGTGAAGCTGCTTTTCCTAGAAGAGGGGATTCTTCATGCAGATATTTGATTAACACAATTCCCATGAAAAATGTCATGAAACTGATAACTGTTTCAATACAAGCAACAGAAATAGTCGCCCTATTCACTCAGCACTTTAATTATTGTTTTAGATTAACAAAATAAAATGCAGGCGGACTTTATTACAATTTAGACAGTGTCCAGTATCTTTTGTGTGCAAAAGCTTCCGGCTAAAATGTGATTGAAAATCTGTAGCTTTGCTTTAAAAGTTAGGTGATTTGTAATCTCAAGGATCAAAACAACAAGTGGTATCCAAACAAGTCAAAAAGTATCAAAGTCATTTTTTACAGAAATACTCAAGAGAAAAACACATTTTAAACTTGGGAATAAATACAAAAAAGATGAATATTTGGTTAACAGGACCCTATAAACTTTAGATCATAGGAGAAGTGGCTTTACGGAAATCACTGACTTAAGAAAAAAAGTCTTTTAAATGTGTTATAGAGCCCAATTTACTGTGTAAAACTGATGTTTTCCCCCCATGTTGCCTGTTTTATATTTCAGAATAATGTAAACATTAAGTTGCTTCATATTAGCAGGTTGACACCAAACACTCAGCCTTAAACTTCAGTCTCTCATGCTCCACTTTGTGCTTAACCTTAACCTTGAGTTTCAATACTGCACTTTCAAACCGACGAGTTACAGCAAGGTATGTGGTAAACATGAAAAAAGGAATGTGTGTATATGTGAGCATGTGTGTGAGACGACAACAGAAAAGTAGGTCAGTACATTGGCCAGCCAGAACACACAGGCGTGGTGACCGAGGCAGGGAGGGAGGGGTGAGGAGGGGGGCGCTGCTGTGTGAATGCGCAGGTCAGTGGCTGTGTGTAGTTCCTGCAGAAACACTAGCTGGGCTCTTACATCAGCTTACATCAGCTACTGGGCCTTACAGACACCAAACACAACACGCAATACTTTCTAGGGTTGACAGCAGTTTCAATATTTCTGTACTCTTTGATACCACGTGTTCTGAAACGACACAATCTCTGTTATTTTAAGTGTTGCAAAAGTACTGAAGTTATCAAAAAGTAACTCTGAGATCTTCAGTCATATCTTTAACCAAATGTTGCCCAAATACAGAGAGAGGCTACCTAAACTAGACAGAAATGTACAAATATTAACAGTATTTGTCTTATAGCAAAGCTTAAAGTTTGGTGAAGAAGTTTAATTGCCTCAACAAAAAGGATGACGCTGGTTCTTGCCCTTCTTTTGGCTTTCATTTCTGAGTTTAATTGAATAGAACAGAAACAACAAGAAGAAAGGCTGTAGTGTTTCTGTAGTAGTGTGTAAATTTTAGAAGCAAGTGCTGACAATGAGGTCAAATGACCTTTGACCTGAGACCTACAAATCTAATCCATTCATCCTTTCGTCAGATTGGATATATGTGCAAAGTCTGAGGAAAATCTCTCAAGTATTTCTGAGCTATTTTGTTTCCATTAATGACACGGAGGGACAAACAAACCAAAAATAAAAGGCCTATTGCCTCCGCTATTAGAGAAATATAAATCATGCAACTACATGTTGCAACTCTGCCAAGGCATTTGTGTAATTTACACAATACTGTTTCTATAGTTCACAGCAGGTTTCAGTTGAAAATGTTGCCAACATTTGTCACTGTCAGGACATTTGCATATACAGCAAAGTCGGTCTATAGCAGTGTTGCCCCACTCTAGAGCTGGACAATTTGGAGAAATAATCCAATCGCAATTTAATACGCAAGAATTTTTTCAGTTTCTTGTGTATTTTTCACATACATCATCATTCTATATTACAACCAACACAATATTAGACAGTAGGAGTTGATGGATTATTGGTCTGGCTGTTTATTGAAGCCAAAATTTTGCATTTGGACAAGAATCAGGATTGGCATCAGTGCTAATTTTGACTATTCTTAATTTAAGTCTTAATCTTGCCTTTTAGTTTTAGTAACATTTGAGTAATTTCTACCCTCTATAGTTTTAGCCAACGAAAACACAAAAACATCTTAGTCTAGTTTTAGTCCATTAAAATTCCATATATTTTAGCCTTTACTTTTAGGCTTAACATTTATTCTCATTCCAAAATCCGGTACCAAATCGTGTAAGTGGGCTCTATGCGCCCTGCAAAACCTGCAAACTTGGTCAGCTGAGAGGATTTGACAGATTTACCCACAGTGGAGAAATAGCATGGATTTTGGATGTCCATAGAAAACATCATTACATTTTAGTCTAGTTTTGGTCATCTTGACGAAAACTAAACTTACTTGTTGTCAGTTTCAGTAATCAAAGATCTAATTTTAGCCAGGCTTAAGGTCCTTACACACTCGGTCTGTTTATTTGGATATGTAATCCGAAAAAAACGTCACACACTCGGACCTTGCCCACCGAGTCAGTTCTGTTTTTATTTACCCTCACTGTGAAACTTCATAGAATTTGGAAAATTGTTTCCCATTGCGAGCCTGTGGCTCTGTCACTCCTTTAAAACCCCTCTGGATCCATCCTGACATAGAGCTTCATACAGCACACATTAGGGCTGAACGATTTTGGAAAATAATCTAATTGCGATTTTTTTCCCCTATATTGCAATTTGATTTGATGTGTGATCATTCCTTAACTTTCTTTTATTCCCAAACAAGGGCTTAACAATTCTTTAAAGGTGTCTAATTCTGATGATTTTGACTTGTATGGAAAATTGGATATGAATTGTTGCATTGAAGGGTTTTTGTCATTCTTATATTAAATAAGAAAAAAGTACAAAAAAGAAGATGATGCATGATATGTCATGCATAACATCTCTGCTGCAAAAAAGTTTAAAACTGACCCTGATCTGAATCATAAATCACCCATCTATCTGTTATATTACCATGGTTGATATCCACATAATAAAAAAGCAAACTTTGGCATTTAAAGTGAGGTTTGAGTGCGACAGAGAGGAAGAGAGGGGAGGGGTTGGGCGGTGGAGAGCAAGAGAGGAGGAAGCAGCAGGCACCGTTTTAATCATCAATCACCCATGTAAATGACTTGGACTAAAGTGAAATTTTGCATTAAATTCGAACCTGTTCCCCCCCAAAAATATGACAGACGAAAATTTCCGAGTCAGTGTGCAACACCACATGGACAAACATTTTTAGTCACAGTTTTAGTCAACGAAATTAACACTGATTGACACTTAATTTCACTAATACTTGATAAAATTACTAAATCAAAAAGTGTGCTACTTTGATTCCACTGCAAAAGGTGTCTTCCCCTCTGGTTTTGTGTACACGCTCTACAGTCTCACCAATTTTTCTGTATGAAACACAATCTCAGCTAATCAACACTTCAGCCTAGGCGCCACTGACACACTAAACATATATCACTATTCCTGCTGCTACTGTATTGCTCTGTGCCATTTCTTATGCAGATAGACCTTGGGATAAATCATATTTTTGTTGATTATTTTAATCATGCAACTTTATTTTTTTTGTACACCACAATAAATCCATGTCAGTCTTAGGAACTACTAATACCTGTATCAGTATCACCCTGAAAAACCAACAGACTGAGTAAACTAAGCTGGATGATTCTGAAAAACTATCTGATTGCGATTATTTTAACTTATAATGCAAACTCGATGTGATAGTTGTATTGTAGTGTGAACAATCATTTTTATGTCAATATCATTTCAATTAAGGAAAAAATACCAAAAAACAACTCTACTGCAAAAATCTGTATTCATCTGGTATTTGACTCGCACTCCAGGTTAAAGAAATACTGCACCTTCTACGGCCACGAATTAATCTAAATTTTGATTAATTGCCTAGCCTTACCACATACATAGGTTATATCTGAGCTACGCCCAATATACCTAGCTATACCCAGGTACATTGATGCTTGCTCAAGTAAACTGACAGCCCATTTTGGCTTTTGAATATTCAAAAAGTCATGACAAAGCCTTTTTCCTGCTGTATATACATCTGATTTGAGCCTACTTCAGTATTCACATCGGCTTCTGTTCACTTCCTCATTGCACTATCACTTCACAGATCAACAGGTAGACGCAAAGACTCAGTGATCGCCTGATGCACATTTGACAGCACAGATTAGGGTAATTTCTCCAGTATGAGCCTAAATTTTGGAGCGGGAATCTCACACAAAATATCATATTCCTGCAAGCAAGCAGTCAGAGCCACGGCCCATTGATCACGCCTTCTGTGATCTATAAACTTGTGCATAATCTCCTGTTTCTCTAAACACTTCATGTGCGTGTTATAGCGTCTGATGAGCTTTCCATCCAGAAATGTTTAGATAGCTTTCATGCTCTTCATGACATGAATGAGGCTCCATCACAATGAGCAAGCAAGAAAGAAACATTTCATGAGTTGTAAATAAAGGAACAGATTAAACATGCTGCTGCTGAGAATAATTTAAGATCACACAGACAGGTGTTCAGAGTAGGGAGGAGCTGAGGTAGATGCGTCGCTCCTACAGGAGACGTGGCACTTTATGAGGTAATACATGAGAAATTCAAGGCTGTAGGAGCTAATGTATGTGTTTGTGTACGTGACTGCAGTATTTGTCTTCTCCACTGATTGGTACCTGCCCTCATTTCCACAACCACTGCATCTCTAATTCCAGCATCTTTCTGCCCAGTAAAGAACTGACAGTAACGCTGTATTTAAATAAAGCATGGTCAAGTCTTTACCTCTGCCCCGATGTGTCGCATGGCGAACCCTTCCTCTTGCGTGACTCTGGCGTCGCAGGGTCCAGAGGGTTTTCCCCTACTGCACTCATTTTCAGCTTCAACTGACCTGTGGGGGAGGAACAAGAACAGCAGGTCAATAAAAATATCAGAGCAACAATTAACAACCCAGAGCTTTTTCATTCCATCAGGAGAGGTAATAATTAACATGGTGGCTCCTGGAGCTGTCACTGCCAACAACAAGTTCAAGTGATCCTCAGTAATTATTGTTTTGAAGCCTTTGATGAAACTGTGCAACAGGTTTTCAGACACAATCATCTCTTATGTAACAGCTGTTATTGCCATACCGTTATTAGAGCTGGATTGTATTATGTGGCACAATGCCAGGATTGAGGCTCACACAATGCACCGCTCATATGAACTCCAGTTTGTGGTCAGAGTTTAATTTATTTTCTGTGAAGCAGAACAAACAAAAACAGAAGAGCAAAAGATAACACTGCTTCCCTTCCACATTTAGAGGTGTTAAAACCACCATGTTGGCCAGATATTAGGGAAACAAACAGACCAGTGGTCCACATGCATTCATGAAAGAAATCTAAAACAGAGGAATCCAGGTAAACTCACTGCTGCACAGTCCTTAATCAGGCATCGAGACAACAAATAACTCCATTTAAATCAAATCAAGGCAAAATATAGTTAGTTTTCTTTATAATTCAAATAAAGATCATCTCTAATTTCTAATAAATCAACACAAACACTATCAAACAGAGTGTACACTGTGTGATTTCAAGCTGACTCTACAACAGTCATGTTGTAAATAACAAAAATGTGAGGTGACCTTCCAACACACGACCTCTGTGCATGCTCATGCTGTGAAGTCGGACAGACTGTAACAAATATCAGTGGAGTTTCCTTTGGAGGTTGAAGTCAGATCCACTGTCTTGTTTTCATGCTTCAAACAGCGATAAAGAAATCTCTTGCCACCTCTCTCTCACACACAAACAGTTACACCAGCAAAATATTAACAAATATTCAGCTGGAGGTCCACAGGTTTTCTATTTCCTACTCATTTATCTGCTTGATTATGGTATGGAAGGCACATCCGGAGGCATACCTGATGCTTTATGACAGTTTACAAACAAAAAAATACCTCAGAGTGGGGAGTTCTGGACTAGGATCTGCTCCTGCTGTGCAAGTCTGTGCAGTTGTACGACCAAAATATCAAACATGCCAGAAATCTATCAGACCAGTTGGGATACTAATACTGATTTATCAGTATCAGTGTGAGACGGATGACTAATATTTGGAATCAATGTGCATTTACTTAGATGTAAAAAAATGTGCTTAATATGTCAAAAGTAAAGTTGTATGATCAAAAAAATAATGGATAATAAATTCATCCCAAGCTCTATCAGCATGAGAAACATCACAGAGAAACACAAGAGAAACAGGAAAACAAGAAGTGATGCCACACACTCACTGTGTCACTGGCAACACTGATTGGCAGGTAGTCATGTGACATCTAGCCAATCAGATTGTGCAGTATGCAGGATATTTGGTGAGATTGAAAATACAGCACGAGGGAAAGACAGTTAAGTTGATCATTATCCCTAAAATAAAATGAGAACACACTGATAATTGTCCAAATGCCAAATATTGCTCTCCATAATCAGTTAGGCCAACGACTGGTCCACTCCTAGCACACTGCATGACAAACAACACACAATAAGGCTGACAGTCAGCCAGATTTTCAAAAGAGTCGCATTGTGCAACTCAAAATTTGTGTCTTGATTGGCATAAAATTGTGCAGTGAACACCTGGTGGAAGATTTGTCATTTTTAAAGAATTACTTAATCTGCGCTTGAACAGAAAATGTATCAAGCCAATGCAAAAATATTTAGTGAGCACATTTACATAATACATATATACATACACCTGACATTCATTATGTGTGAATGAATGTCAGGTGTATGTATATATGTATTTACATAATACATATATACATACACCTGACATTCATTCACACATAATGAATAAATGTCAGGTGCTAGAGTGCCTCTGTTTTCTCTCTTTGCAAAGATTTTCAACAAATGTCACTGTTATTTTGACATCATTTTCCAGGCTATTTCCAGTTATTTGATTGGATAGCTGAAGGGAGACAGATAATATTTGGTGGAGTCAGCGTGTCACTGGCTGAAGCCTCTACATCTACAAAAAGGCATGCAAAGCATTTGATTGGTTAAAAGGCATGATATTTGTTGTTAAAAAAACTCCAGTCTAAATACTGTTATGCTCTATTTTAGGACAAACCAACAAAAAGAAGAGACTCACACTTAAATCTACATAACCTGACAGATCTTCACAGGAGCTTTAACTTTAGGTAGCATAAACCTGCTGATTTTTTATTCATGTAAACCCACTGAAGGAGAAGAAACTCTACCATGATTTATTCAACAAGTGTTACAATATTTATTTAGATTGAATATTACATGCATTAACTCTAAAAATAGCTCAATATTTCGATACTTTAAGGGTGTTCTGTGCTGCTGTGGAGAAAACAACAGCGCTGCAGATCAGAACCTTTAGTCATTTGTGATTACATTCTGATTGATTCCATTTTACCAACAACCCTCCCTTGTATTGTCTTATTTGTTCCTAACATTCCTCTCCATTCTCCATCAATGGACCTGTGCCTGTTTTTTAATCTGCAAAGTCTACAGTCTGAAACCCTCGCTCTCTATCTTGCTGCATCAGGAGCATAACCATGGCAACAGAAAGCGCAGCAATGTTTGATGAAAGCACATCGTGTATGGAGGGTAGTTAACAGGGTTCCTGCATGATTCATTAAGCCGAATATTAAAGATGAAACCCTCTTAGTGGAATCGGAAATTTAATTTAAAGGCAATTTACTGACTCAGAAACATAAACAGTGCTTTATAAAGCTGAAAAACCTCTTTATTTTGTCTTTTTTCCCCAAAGTTAAAGACAGGCAGCGTTTATTAATTTATTTCTAACCAGTCTGTTGACAAAAACTAAGGCTTAATTTGCAATGTACACACTGTGACTAAGAGGAAAAATGCAAACAAAAGATGGACTTGAATCTGTGCATCTTTACATCCACTTTCATTATTCTATCCTAATAAAAACCTATAAATTAACAGCTTTAACGTAAACTTAACGTACAAAATATATAAATCCATGGGCAAACGGCAGAAAACAAGCCGCCATTGTCACAGAGTCGGGTGCCGCCGCAGGGCCAGGCTGCTCACAGGACGCTAATCCTTCCTGACTAGCCTTGTTTACATTTCACCTCAAATCACCCCGCTCCTCCTCCTCCTCGGCCCTCCTTGTGTTGCTGACACGCAGCACTTAAAAAAGATCCATCCGCCACAGTGAGAAATGAGAGCACGGCCGCTGCACATTAGCACTCACTTCATATACAAATTAGCCCAGTTTCTGAGGGATTCTTGGCTTCAGTCGATCCTGAAATTACAGTCGAATATCTTAGTATGTATCATGACCCGACGCAACCTGATTATGAGAAGCGGCTTGATTAGCAACATGCTTAATGAAATACAAGAAGCAGAGCCAGGGATTACTGTATGTGAGTGTAAATTGTTACAGTGTGTTCAGTCTGAGCTACATTTCTATTCACCCAGTATTTCCTGCCTAACAGAAATAATCCACTAAATAATCTGTACAACAAGGAGGAAAGTCTATACATTATAGTGCAAGGGAGGGATGCCCTGATTACACTTTTTATATCATGAGTGTGACTGGCCAATACCAGTTCTATTTTGGCTTTTGATTAGGGCTGCCAACGATTAGAATTTTAAATCACGCTTAATCTCTGAATTTCAGTGGTTAATCGCGATGGATTTCCCTTTTGTCATTGCATTGTTTTTATTTAAGTTTTGAGTTTTGTACTGTCATAAACTAAGGAGAAGTGACTTCCTGTTTGGATGCAGATCTGCTTTTATTTTGAAGGAAAATAAGAAACTTCAGGTAGAGCGAAGACATAACCACAGAAAAACAAACTTGTTATGGGTTTAAAAGGATAAAAGAGGACAATAAAAAGGTAAATATTTGATGATACAAGGTCCAGATTAAGTTTCCACTTGTCCACTGAGCTGTCTGTGCTTTTAAAGTGAAATGAGACATTAAAGAGCAGTGTTGGACTTATTTTACATCACTGTGGCTGCAGGGAGATGCTTCAGTGGCTTAAACAAAGCATGGGTGCCAGTGAATAAAGTCCTCACATTTTATGAATTACTTTAAGTCCAAACATTCTTTCTATTTGAATTAATTAATAAGCCAAATTGTTAAATTAGAACAAATGTAATATACTCATATTAATGCACTATAATACTTCAACTGATTGAAAAAGGACTGATGAAAATATGGACATTTCTTATTTAAACTGCGAAGAAATATCATAGGTTTTGACAGTCCAACACGAACATTTCAGCCATGTTTTAGTCTTGTTGATGAAAACTAAACTTGCTTTAAGCCAGAGTTTCATAACCAAAGAAAGAAGCAGCTGCTTTAACCCTTGGTTATCAGCACCACTGTTTGGCTCAGGACTTAAAAACAATGCATAATGTCTGCTTATCATTCTCTGATCCTGTTTAGACATGGAGGGAAATTTCAATTCAGCGGTGTCATTCAGTGCTGACTGGAATGGCACAGACCAGCCCTGTGAACCTAGCTGTCGTTTCTAACTGCTGGGGTTATGTGTCAATGAATACTGGTGTTGCTGCAGTGTTCTACCTTGTTTTTTGACAGCTTGCAAGACTCATGCCCAACTCCTGACATTCGAGTCTTTGAAGAAACCCTAAATAATTTGCGTTTAGCCTTGCTCGCAGTGGATAAATGATGATTTCATTTCAGAGAAAAAGCCATCCAAACCTGCCAGGGGCAACAGTTGAAACCAGAAGTTTACATACACTATATAAAAAGGCACATAAACTTTTTTTTCTCACCGTCTAACATTAAATCAGATTAAACTTTTCCTGTTTTTGGTCAATTAGGATTACCAAAATTATTTCTATTTGCTAAATGCCAGAATAATGAGAGAGATCATTTTTTAGACATTTTTTTTATTATTTTCTTGAGAGTCAGAAGTTTACATACATTTCATTAGTATTTGGTAGCATTGCCTTCAAACTGTATGACTTGGGTCAAACGTTTTGGATATGCTTCCACAAGCTTCTCACAATAGTTTGCAGGAATTTTGGCCCATTCCTCCTGGCAGAACTGGTGTAACTGAGCCAAGTTTGTAGGCCGCCTTGCTCGCACATGCCTTTTCAGCTCTGCCCATAAATTTTCAATGGGATTGAGATCAGGGCTTTGTGATGGCCACTCCAAAACATTGACTTTGTCATCGTAAAGCCACTTTGTAACCAGTTTGGCAGTATGCTTAGGGTCATTGTCCATTTGGAAAACCCATTTGCGCCCAAGCTTTACCTTCCTGACTGATGTCTTGAGATGTTGCTTCAGTATTTCCACATAATGTTCTTTCCTCATGATGCCATCTATTTTGTGAAGTGCACCAGTCCCTCCTGCAGCAAAACAACCTCACAACATGATGCTGCCACCCCCATGTTTCACAGTTGGGATGGTGTTCTCAGGCTTGCAAGCTTCCCCCTTTTTCTCCAAATGTAAGGATGGTCATTATGGCCAAAAAGTTCAATTTTAGACCACAGAACATGTCTCCAAAAATTAAGGTCTTTGTCCCTGTGTGCATTTGCAAACTGTAATCTGGCTTTTTTATGTTTCTTGTGGAGTAATGGCTTCTTCCTGGGAGAGTGGCCTTTCAGCCCATGTGGGTACAGGACTCGTTTGACTGTTGATAATGACACACTCTTACCAGCTTCAGCCAGCATCTTCACAAGGTCTTTTGCTTTTGTTCTTGGGTTGAGATGCACTTTTTGGACCAAAGCACGTTCATCTCTGGGACACAGAACCCGTCTCCTTCCTGAGCGGTATGGTGGCTGGACATTCCCATGGTGTTCATACTTGTGTGTAATTGTTTGAACAGATGAACTTGGCACCTTCAGGCATCTGGAAATTGCACCCAATGATGAACCAGACTTGTGCAAGTCCACAATTCTCTTCCTGATATCTTGGCTGATTTCTTTTGATTTTCCCATGATGTTACACAAAGAAGCAGTGTGTTTCAGGTGTGCCTTAAAATACATCCACAGGTGTGCCTCTAATTAACTCAAATATTGTCAATAAACCTATCAGAGGCTTCCAAAGACATGACATCATCATCTGGGCTTTCCCAAATTGTTTAAAGGCATAGTAATCTTAGTGTATGTAAACTTCTGACTTTGAAGAAAGTAATAAAAATTGTCTAAAAAAATCATTTTCTCATTATTCTGGCATTAAGCAAATAGAAATAATTTTGGTGATCCTAATTGACCAAAAACAGGAAAAATTTAATCTGATTTAATGTTAGACGGTGAGAAAAAAAAGTTTATGTGCCTTTTTATATAGTGTATGTAAACTTCTGGTTTCAACTGTATGTGAAAAAGATAGAACTGAATTCATGCCTCCATCAAGTAATTCAAGTCCTGAAGCAGCAAAGCAGCCCCAGACCATCACACTACCACCACGTTTGACTGTTGGCATGATGTTCTTTTGATGACACGCTTGTTAGCTTTTAGATGTTCTGGATCCCAGGAAGAGTAGCTGTGGGATGTGCCAATAGTAATGGGGATCCCAATAAACAATAAACTCTAGATGAGATGTAAATCAAGCTTTTGTGTTATTCATGGTCAACAGTGGTTTTGGCCTTGAAACTCTCCCATTGATGCTATTTTTGCCCAGTCTCTTTTTTTTGTTGTTGAGTCATGAATACTGACCATAACTGAGTCAAGTGAGGCCTGCAGGGCTATAGATGTTCTGAGTTATTTTGTGACCTCCTGGATAAGTTATCAATGCACTCTTGGAGTAATTTTGGTAGTTTGAACACTCCTGGGAAGGCTCACCACTGTTCCACGTTTTCTCCATTTGTGGATAATGGCTCTCACCATGGTTTGCTGGCGTCCAAAAGCCTTAGAAGTGGCTTTGTAACCTCTTCCAGACTGATAGATGTTGCTGACTTTGTTTTGAATTTCTTTAGCTGGTGGCATGGCGTGTTGCTTTTTGAGAATTTCTTTTAGCCTACCTCACTTTATCAGACAGGTCCTATTTAAGGGTTTTCTTGATTCACCAGGTCGAGCAGTAATAAGGCCTGGGTGTGGTTAGTCAAACTGAACTCAACTTTCCAAAAAATATGGTAAATCACAGTTAATTCATGATTTATTTCATTCAGGACTCAGATTTTTCATAAGGACATATGAGTACTGGATTAATGAAACTATCATTATCCCACAAAACAAATACAAACTGTTGATTATGACAAAAAGATGGTGAACGCTCTGTTGTGTCATGTGCGGCAAATCTTCTTGACCCAGGAGCTGTGTAAAAAATGCATCACAGCAGCTGAAGTCAAAGCGATAAAGAAAATAAATAAATAAAATTTCATTAAAAAATGTGAAAAAAACATCCAAATTCTCCTTTTGCAGATTCAGCCAGGTTTGTCTATCACTTCACAAAGACCTGAGATGGGACAGATGCCTGGTTTCTCTTTACTTTACTCAAAACTGTTTTTTCTAGTTTTTTACATCCAGTTTCATCAAAGAATGAATTTCCTTGTATCATTAGTGAAAGCAGACCAGTTCAAGATTTTGCTGTGTGCTCAATCAAAGGAAAAACTTCAAATAACCCATCCTCCTCCGTCACATTCGGGGGCGGCTCAACAAAATGTGTTTGTATGGTCAATAAGCTCACTAGTCCTGCCATCAGCAGCTATAATGATATTTCTGGGCTTTCCTGTTTTCATAGTTACATCCACCAGGTGAGTGTTTATGATTAAAGCAGCCTCATTAAACTCAGCAGCCTTGTCAGCCTTAACTCCACATCAGAACAATTTGATCCTATAAAAGGGAATATCAAGAACATACATGAGGGCAAGAACTCCATGAACTTCAGTCAGACAGAACAGAGAAACTTTGTGAGCCCTGGTCAGCAGGTTTCCTCCTAAGCCAATGCACTCTTTTACTGCACATGCTAAACATGAGTTCACCTCTCGGGTCACTCATTGTATAGACACGGGTTGTACAGTGGGCTTAGAGTTTGGGAACACATTTGACTTTAAAATAAGCTGCATTTTTAATAACCACGGCTCTTTTTTGCTTTGATTTAGTGAGAGCTACATGAGGTTTAGTAACTAAAACAGTTGCTAATACATATCGCCAGTACTACACATTGATGAAACAGTTAAGTCTTCCTGTCACTTCATGGTCACTTCATGTTTCTCTGGTTGATCAGGCAGTTATCTGATTTCAGAACCTTCCAGACAAATTGAAATCCAATTTCTTCACAGACACCTGAGGCAGTGCTGTGATTCACAGTCTGGCCACATATAGGAGGTGTAAAATCTGCTGTCTCAACAAAACCAAAGGGCGATCTTTACTGCACCTGTGCAGCTTTAATATCACCAAGGATTACAAACAGCCATTAGCTGTCTGATATTTTTAATTTATGCATGCCTCAATGGACAAATGCGACCTTTCCAACAACCAAATGATGGCAAAATGTTTAAGACATTGGTAGAGTGATTTACAAACTAGTATTTATGATTGAGTTGCTGGTTTATGTCTGAAGACTGTGGGTACACATTAACATATGAAAAACAAATTTCAGTATCTTCAGTGTTGTAATTAGGGTTAGCACTGTTGCTTCACAGCAAGAAGAACCAGGAACCTTCTTTTGCATGTACTCCCCTTGGGTTCTCTCGAGGTACTCCTGCTTCCTCCCACCCCCAAAGGCATGCTCGTTAGGTTGACTGATCACTTTTGATTGGCTGTAGGTCTGAATGCAAGCATGCCTGCTTTTCTGTCTGTGATTCACTGGCGATCAGTCCAGCTCCAGCCCCCCCACTGGATATGCGGTACAGAAAATGGATGGATATATGGATGGAACTATTCCATGAAGCAGCTGTTGGTTTTTGGTATCAACTTCTGATTAGTCCAACTTTACAAAATAATTGCACATCAGAATTTTGTAAATTCACACTGATCAAATAACTGCCGAATACTCATTTCATACACAACACCAATACTCCCACATTTTCAGAATTTTAAACAGCATGTACTGAATTTATATTGACATTTTTCTTATAGATTTTCAAACACACTCCTGCTGTGCTCCTTCCTTTGCTGATGAACAAGATTTTACCATGTTTAATATGCAATAAAAACAAAGCATCGCAGGCATGTTTTGCAGTACATTTTGACTGTTTAGCACCATGCCTGAGCACAAATGCTCCCACCAACTCTCTCCCCTGCTAGTCTGCGTTTACATTAGTAGCACCAGTCACACCTGAGCACACCTGCACACAGTCTGATACATGCATAATTGGGTTGCAAATCTGTAAAAAAGTAGAAGAAATAAGAAGAAGCAAGCATGGAAACCACTTTAGTCACAAGTCAATGATGCTAGTGTATGTTCCTATCGGACAACAAAGCCCTTCCCACTACTTTGGCCCTGTTTATATTTGCATAAATATCCTGAAAATGTCCTGAATTGACCTGTGAAATGCATTTGTGAATGCAAATTCCCCTGCTTACTCTATAACTCATTACATTTCTGCAACAGTGCCACACCGTCTTTACAATACACCTTGAAGCATTCATACTGATAGTGCCTGAACATGATTCTACGTGCTCACATCTGTCAATTTACAGATTTGGCTTTGCAAAACTCCATGATACAGTTGGAGTTTAAAATACAAACACAGTGGCGTACTCCCTGACTGGCTCTGCTGATCCTTTTTTCACAGCTTTTACACCTCTGATGCTACCTCTGAAGACAGATGTGAGGGGAGGATCACCTTTGTCCCTCATATCCCAAGGGGGTGAATATCCTGCTTTGAACAGCGCTGTGAACTGTGCAACTGGCTGATGAGCAAGCTGCATGAAAACTGCAATAACAAATAAAAGTGCCTTAATAGATAATAATTTATAGATGGCTAAGGCATATAATGATTATGAACTGTAACAAGCACTCTGATTTGCTGAGAATATAGGGCACAATGAATCAGCAGCGTAAGGAGAGCAGAATTTGGCATTTATGCTATTTATGCTTTATGAAAAGCATTTATAGATTTTTTTTCAGATACCAACAACGACCCTCTTCCTCCCTCCACATCTACCGTGCATGTATTGCATGGATACAACTGTTTTCAAAGATACAGGAGATAACGTCCTTGTGCCCATGGTTGCATTCAACTTTTCCTGCTCACCATGCTCAAGTACACATGAATCATGCCCAAGTCCACCAATTCAAGCTTGTGTTCCCAGAAGTTAAATGAAATGGACTTTGGGGTCAAGTGGACTCAGATCTGAGCCTGGATCCCTAATATGAAACCATCCCGAGTCACATCTGTGACCTGCAACCGGCAAACAACATAAACCAAAGTATACACCCTGACTAAAGGGAACTTCTGCAGCTTTTGGGGTAAAATAAAGTTTGTTTATCTGCTAACATTGATACTCAGACAGTACAATGAGGAAGCATGCACTCTAAAGCAACCTGCTGTTACATATTTTACATCCTGTTCAGTTTGGATTTCACACATGCATTTATAAAGCCATTAACAAACATAAACACAGTAAGTCCAGCATATGAGCAGTGCCATTTTAAATATGACTCATCTATAATTACTACTACTATGACTACTATTACCACTTCAGATAGGCACTCATTTCAATTCTAATGGTTCTATCATTATTCAGTAGCATAATCAGTGATAAAAAAAATTCAATTTTCTGACTAATACTACCCAGTGATAAAAAGGCCAGCCCCATAAAAGAAAACCATCAAATTTTCCAATCCTCTTCGTCTGGCTCGTTTTCATTCACACATGAATGAAAAGTTTAGACGCCAAGCTGCACAGAACTCCACTCTTGGAAAAACATAAACAAAGCAGATCTTATAGCTTACATCTACTCTGAAATGTGATACTTAAAATCAATTTCTGCAGCTGAATTGATGCTCTTCAGCAATTTATTGGAGATATGTAGATAAGCACAGCAGTATGTAAACAGCAGAAGACTGCTCACATTCTTGTGATGTCCAGTCATGTGACTGAAACAATCATAATCAGAAATGTTAAAGCTGCAGTGTGAAAACAGCCTCAGTCACACTTTCCCACATACCAGCCTCGCTGTAAACAACACAGAAACAGGCGGAAGAAAGCAGTGACGCGTCTAATCCACACACCTGTAGACCTGGTCAGCCTCACACCTCCTGACCTCCACCCCTCCCTCCACCTCTCTGTGTGTGTGTGACGTACGCGGGAGGAATCGAGCCTTCAGTCACCAAAGAGGAAGAAGAAAAAGCAGCAGGAGCAGCAGCGACGGTGCAGCAGAGCCAGACCGCCGACAAACATAGCCCGATGCCTCCGCAGGCTCTCCATTACAGCCCCTCTCTCTGTCTTCTGCCTCGCCTCCCTTCTCTCAAAGCTTCCTCCTCCTTCAGTTTCTCAGTCCACCAGCGATACTCATCACACTCGTACGCACGCTCACGGTGGAGATGTATGGCTTACAGGGGAGGGAGCAAGGAAGAGTCCATATGGTAGAGCGTGGGGAGTGAGGGATGTGGATTACTAGACGACTTGGAGGGGGGAGGAATATGTAAACATGCATGATAGAAGCATTCCTTATTAGTCTCCTTAAACTGTTTCCAGTTTACATATCTTAGACATCTTTAAGAAGACATTATTAGAAAATTCCTAGTAAGAGAGGATGACCTGGAGGAATGTTTCCAGCACCAAATGCCTAAAAAGTCAGAGGAAGCCCCTGAAAATGACTGACTGCAGGTGATTTGGCCACATCCAACATTAAGAGCTCTTTAAAATTCGGTAAATAGCACTGAAACCTCCAAATATGGACAAGGATTACAGATTTAGACAGGTCTGTAATGCACTCTATGACATTTTTGGGTGCCCTCTTTGCATAATTTACAGAGTAAGCCAAAAAACTTCGTGCCCAGCTTTGCATCATCACCTATGAAAAGGGTTCCTAATGCAATGACATGTGTACTTAAATGTGTAATCAATTAATAATTTTGTTATTCACTTACAGGTGCATCTAAAAAATGTAAAAAAAAAACATGCAAAAGTTCCTGTTTCCCTGGGATTTACTTCAGAAAGTTGAATTTCCATATATCCTAGATTCATCTCATACAAAGTAAAATATTTCAAGATGTTCTTCTGTTGTTTTAATCTTGATGACTACGGCTTACAGCTCACAAAAATCTACAATCGACTATCTTAATATTTTAGAACATCATTAAAAAGTCTAATTTGTACAGGTTTCCTGAGCTTTCATTCTCTCTCTGCTTCAGTTCACACACCTACAATCATGTGGAAGACTGCTGACTTGACTCGTGTCCAGAGGACAATCACTGATGCCCTCCACAAGGAGGGTAAGCCACAGAAGGTCATCAAGAGCCCCCACACACATATGGGTCCAGGAAATGGGCTACAAGTCTTGCTCTTAGTGTCAAGCTACTCCTGAACCACAAATGTTGTAAGCTTCTCATCTGGGCTAAGGAGAAAAAGAACTGGATCGTTGCTCAGAGGTACAAAGTCCTGTTTTCAGATGAAAGTCAATTCTGAATTTCATTTGGAAATCAAGGTCCCAGAGTCTGGAGGAAGATTAAAGAGGCCCAGAAGTCAAGATGCTTTGAAAGTCTAGTGTTATCAGTTTCCATAGTCAGTGTTGGGTTAGGGTGTCATGTCAATTGCTGCTGCTGGTCCACTGTGCTTTTATCAAGTCCAGAGTCAACGCTTTCAGCTGTCTACCAGCACCTCATGCTTCCATCTGCTGAGAAGCTTTACAGACACTGATGTCTTTTTCCAGTAGGACTTGGCTCCTGCCCACAGTGAAGCCAAAACTACCAGAAACTGGTCTGCTGACCACGGTGTAACTGGGTTTGATTGGCCAGCCAGCTGGCCTGACCTGAACTACACAGAGAATCTCTGAGGAAATGTCAAGTAGAAGATGAGAACAACACAGACGAGCTGAAGGCTGCTATCAGAGCAACCTGGGCTTCATAACACCCCATAACACACCATATACATCACATATATGAAGTAATTCATGCAAAAGGAGCTCCGACCAAGTACCAAGTGCATAAATGAGCATAATTTTTGGAGGCCAACATTTTGAGACAGTGGAATTTTTACTTGTTTCACTTCTTGAATTAAAGCACAGGCAAAAAAAGATTTTTTAATGGTATTCATTTTTTCAGATGCACCTGTAGTTTCACTGTACATCTATTATCCTCTTGGTTTTCAAGGATTTTAAGACCTGAATTTATTTTCAGAGGGTCACAGATGTGTGCATGGGAAAAAATAAGAAGCAGAAAGTCTATGATATGCTTTTATTTTGAAGGAAATGTCTCTATTTCAAATTCAAACTACCCAATTATTAATTAATTAATTATTAATTAAAAACCTTTGGATATCATTACAAATTATAAGAAATTAAGGTCGCTATCTGTCATGAGGAGTTGGCAGTTCCTAAAACAACTTTATCACCTTTTTTCTCTCTGTCTTTCCCTCATTCCCACACTTCTCCGGTTTACGAAGACAAAACAATTTCAGATGACCCTGTTAGGATTTGAAGTTTGAGCTCCAGTATTCTTATATGGACTCAAAAATAACATGACTTTAGGGAATACTGTGTCAGGATTCTGGTGTATTGATCGTATTGGGGTCTTAGTTTATTTTTTTCCCATGTCATCCTAGTGTAAAGTTCACCTCCACAGATGTTTCATAGTCATGTTTGACATTACTGTAATTTATGTGATTTACACAATTCTGAGGGTTTTGAGACTGTCAGAGGGTATAATGAACAGAAAGAGTCCGTCCATTCTCAATTTTAAAACTCTTTCTTCCCTGTCGTCTTTTCTAATTCTCCCTGACTTGCTCTGTATCGCCATGTTTCTGTCAACAGACTTCTCTCTGCAGACTCTAGAGCTTTTACATGTTGACACACCAGCTTGTTTAAATACAGGATTTAACTGGTTGAGAAGCATCACACGTTTAGACAAGAAGGAGTGCGTCATTTAAATAGACTATTGCTGAAAATGATCAAAATCAAGGGAATTAGGGGAAACAGGTTATAATTCTGTTATTAATTGTAGATAAATCTGCAGGAGGAAAATCGAAAAGCAACAACCATCTATATCAATTATGCTCTGCCTCGGCATCGAAGCAGAATCACCCATGTCTGCATCACAATGTATCGTGGAACACATTAATCCAACAATCTACAGTAGAAAGTTCCTCCAGTTTTGTTATTAAAGCTTGGGGAGAGCTGTGTGCTTTTGCAGCATTGCTTTGCCCTTCTCCTCAAGTCAGATTCACAGAAACATGTTCTGACTAGCCAGTTAAGAGGAACTCAAATGACCTGCACAGAGAAATATCCTCTATCTTACTGAGCACCTTTGAGAGGAACAAAAATGTGGATGCATCAGAACCAGTATTGGTAAGTTGTCATACTTCTACTCTCAGGACATTTTACAGCATGATGCATGCCTATTTTTTGAGCAGGTATGGGGGGTTGGATACTTGCCTGTTTTGGTGATATTCTAACATTAACAACAAAAGTCGAGTAGACAGCACTGATTAATTGTCAAGAGGAGGGGATGATAACAATCTAATCAAAATAAAATAAACTTCCAAAGTATTTTAAAATGCTACCACAGTATTATTAAGTAGTCACAGGGTGCGGTGAGTCCCCAGATATACTTGGATCTGTACTTGCATCCCCAAACTAAAACACAAACTACGATCCAGCGTGGGGATTAAACTTATTTGGTAATTGTACCTTAATGTTTTTACATTTCCCCTCTTGGTCTGAGCTAGAGTCACCTTGGACTTAAGCATTTGGATAGTTTTGAAGAATTTAAAACCAAGATTGTTAGATGCTTCACCAGTGTATGCTAGCTGTCTGCAAGGGTCTGACTTTCAAGGCTGAAACCAATAAGAATTAATGGAAGTTCATCACATGTACTAAAGGGTGGTAATATGGTTATGCCATATGGCTATACCAGTTGTTCATCTGTGAAAAAGGACATTTTTATGTTCGTAATTTCAGATATGTTACAAGGAAAGGATGCTCCCACCTTTGGTTAAGTGCAGTTGTAAATTTCCAGTTTACACACATCTCCCATTAGAGGATAGTGGAAATTTAATTTATCTCCTTGTTTTGATTATGTCTGACACAGTGAGAACAGAAATGTAAAAAAAAAAAAAAACAAGTGCATCAAAATGCATCAATAATCAATTAAGAATCAAATTGTGAGATGCCTAAAGATTTCCCACCTCTACCGTTCTCAGAGCAGTGAAGAAGAACCAGAGGACCCACTGCAGCTGCAAAGTTTGGAGACTACTTGAGAATTATTCTCTGTATGTGTTTATTAATGACCTTTAAGACTGGGGTTGTCGTATGCAACAAGACGTGACATCATCACATCGTCATGCTGCCTGAACAGAACATAATGGAGAGAAGGTGATAGAGAGAGCCACAGGTGCTGCGTGCTGCAGCAGCAATGTCATGCATACTTAAAACCATTAACACTTTTTTACCTGACATGTCGAGAGGATCATTTGACCCTACGCCTGTGAATTTTTAAAACAATTCTTCAACTTTGAATCCCTTTCAGCAGCCATGTAGCCAATGCTAGGCGTTTTTGGTTTTTTGAAACTCAAAGCATTTTGTTTAAGAATTAAATGAAACACCTGCAGAGGTGTGTGTTCTGCTCAGGCAAATGCTCGTAAAGTGTTTTTTAACACCCGGCGGTAGTACCGTATACAATTTGGAGAATGTTTGGCGGTATTAACTCACTGAGTGCCACTGACATATATATACATCATTTAAAAGCGAACGCTTGAGTGCCATTAACGTAAATATACATAAAAGTGTTTTTTTGCAGTGGCTGGCACAAGGGGGCGCTCTCACGCTCCCTGTGAGTAATTTTGGGGCTTCTGGATACGTAGTTGGAATACTACCGTCTGAAGGGACGGTAGATCAAAGCCACAGAGGTGGAGACGCTGGGGTCAAAGAGCAGAGCGATCGTTACGGAGGTAATCTAAGCTAAAAGTTCTAAAATAGACGCTTGAAGAAACTTTAAACTTTTGCCTGAGAAATCGCTCACTCACTGAAACGGAAACTGAACTTAACGACAGCAAATCCAGGGGTCAGCTCTTTCATTCATCTGCCTATGCTGGCAAAGAGGCTAAAGAATGCCATGAGGTCTCCCCCATACATTGGAGAAATAAGGCATCCGCTGGATGCATACAGCGACGACACTTCAGAGACGGACTTGTCCGACCCAGACTCTGCGAAATGGCTGCCGAGTGTGCGGAGCGGATCTTGTTCTTCATCCCAGAGCGATGGAGGTAAGTTAATGTTAGGAACCCACTGATTATTCAGCCAAATTTATCGAATGAAACCATCACTCATGCTCCTGTGATTTCAGAAGCAGACTTGAGAGAAGAGCAAGCCCCATGCAGTTCTGCAACACCGTCTGTTGGCAGAAAAAGAGGTAAGAACAAAAAAATTCTATATTATCGATTATTCATTATATATATAAAACATATTATATAGCTATTATATTACTTCTATAATTTACAGGTAGTGCCAGCGGACACGCAAGCAGAAGAGGACGTGGGCGTATGGGGGGTCACCTGGAGGCCGTCCAGTTCCAGAGTGTGAATGGCATGACAGTGACTGTAAGCACTGTTATTTATTTTACAATAGAATAACATTTGTAATACAATTTTCAGATGTCTTTTGTCACTGAAGGCAAAATTATAACATTCAAATCACTGTTTTGCTTGACAGACTCTCTTTCACAAAAATGCATTTTTCTCAGGTTCTAGAAAAAAAGTGGCCTTTTTGGTAAAACTAGCCTCTATTCAACTTCATATAAATCAAGAACGGAACAAGGTGCAAACAAACGTTTTTTTCCATGATGAAATAGAGAGTTTCTTCTTTCATTTGAGCTATTCGGTGTTTTCAGAGTCATAGTACAAAATATTCTGTGGGTCTTGAAAGATGACTCATAATGTTCAAAAAAGCTGGCACAAGCCACTTTCCATTTTATAAAAGAGCTGGCACTCAATGAGTTAAGAGATCGGATACCACCCAGTCCTTAAAAGACCAATAACTGATGCTTGGAACTGATATACATCAGTTTTTCCTCAGGCTTTAGTGCCGCTAAACTATTACACATTAAGTCAGACTGTGGAGAGAGAAAACAGAGCCAGAGGGGAAGACATACGTCACAGCAGAGCCAAAGTAATGCACTTTTAAATTAATAAATTAATATACTTTATCCTTAAATAGAAATTAGATCTTTAAACAGAATATCTATAGGAAAAATAAACAAACTAAAAATCCATGGTAAACATTTATGATCATACAGGTGAGGTATTCAGGTATTTACTGAGTAAAAGTCATCTAGTATTGAGGATTAACTGAGCTCCACTTTAAATTTATACAGTATCTTAAACATGATGGTGAAAAAAACCGAAAAAGTTGAGTTCAAATATTTAGAAAAGCAATCTTAAAATTCCCCAAAGATTCTTAAAATAAGGTTTTATGACTGTCTTTGTCATTACCACAGGAATGATTAGACCAGTGAGGGCTTTTAAGTCGAGAGAGCTTACTGTATAAATAACAATAACAGCAAAATAAAAGAACACAGCACAAGAGAATAAAGGGGCTGTTTAACATGTACACGCTGATATAATATGTGCATCATATGACTTTAATAAAGGTACAAGAACACTGTTCATGTTCTCAGCATGACCACCCCTCCCTAACGCAGTGAGTTGGTACATTCCATGTGAAGCTGCTCAGTCACTGTTGCTAAGGCCCACCCTCTTGAATATAGGACATGACCAGAGAACATATACAGCTCCAGTCAATCAGGGTAACAGTGCACCCACTGACTCCTGAATTACTCTTATATATGTAGTTTGAGACACGGCTTGAACATTTTAACATGTGAAATGTGACGTTCAATCATCATTGTTCTCCATGTGCAGCTTCAGGATTCATTTAGCTATTGTCTGTTCCTGCTGTGGAGAGGCATCAAGCTGAGATCTGTGGAAATGTGTCAGCATGTGGCCTCCACATGAGCAGTTTGCTCATAATTCAATCCCTGAACAAACTGATTCATTGCCATTACTCTATTGATAAACTACGACAGGTATGTGCCTTGTTAAGCTTCAAAATCCACAAGTTAGGTAACTTTAAAAAAGGAGGTGATAAGACCTGAAATGTATATACTAGGTTTTTTTTCTTTCAATGTATTATACCACGGTGTAACAAAATTAAAAGGGATCATGACAAGTATGACCCCCTTCTCATCCTCAAATATGCCTGTGATGACATACTCAACTCATATCTCTGTATAAGATCACAGACACTTTTTAAGTCTCTTTGTGTTCAGTTCCCAGTTTGTTTTAGCTTATAAATGTGAATGTGAGTGTTTTTGCAATTTTGCTTCTCTCCTGTGAAGTTGTGTTAAGCTGCTACACTCCATTTCCTGATATGGCTGTTTCATAATAAAAGCCCTTGAACAGCATCACAGCTGGATAATTAAATAGTGAAGAATGTATCAGAAATAACAGCCCTTTACCACCCAATGAACTGGGCTTCAGCAGAGCTCTAATCACAGCAAGTGTACAAAGTTACAGTATTTATACCCGCTTCTTTGACCACTATCAGAGCCACAGCAGATCATTTAAATAATCTTGGTCTTAAAACAAGTCAGTCATAAGTTGGAAAACTCTTCATAGCAGTCGTTTGAGGTAGTCGCTTCCAACCTGGGGCCCGGGACCCCATGGGGGGGCGTGAAGGATCTCGAGGGGTCGAGAGGCTTTGTCTGCTCTGAGGTTGTCAGAATTAGATTTGCAAATCTTAAGTAAAATCATGATAAAGCACTTAATAAACAGTTTATACAATTTTTTTTTTTTTGGGGGGGTAAGAAAAACATGTTAAGAGCCACTTCCGTAGGGTTTTATCAATGAACCAATTAGTTGGATGTTGATTTTTGGCAACAATATGACAATATAAATTTTTGGTCAGGGTCTCGGGGGGCTCAGCTTGTCTTTGAAACAGGTAGGGAGGGGCTCCAAGGAAAAATGGTTGGGAACCAATAGTTTAAGGTGTTGGAATTGAGATGTAAATTGTTGCAGCACTGAGAATAAGTCCAGCACATACAGTTTTTGTTTATTTATTTAGATTTATTTAACCAGGAAAGCCTCATTGAGATTACAAATCAGCAGTGTGTGTTATAGCCCTGCACAGGCTAAAAGGCATTCTTTGAGATGAATGCACTCCTATTCTAATATTGCTGTTATTTGGTTATAGTCAAGCTTGGAGAAGAGAGCACATGCATTCTCGCCATTCAGTTTTGTTGTAAATACTGACACCTGCATTGACATAAGGAAGATGTGGTGTTGTTTAGTGATCAAGCAGGTAGGTCCAGCTGGCTCTGCTCTCCAGGTATCAGAACAGAATGTGCAAAAGTAACCTGTAAAGTATCAGTGGCATCAATCCAGCCTCATGTGCACTCTTCTGCTAAATGGACATGATAAAATTAGGCATCATATCAGATATGTCAATATTTACAATTAACTTTTTGCTGATGCCTTTACCAATACTGATATTTATATTTTGTTCAGACCTAAAACTTCAGTCCTTAAAACACAGAATTTTTAAAGATAAACAAATCAACAAACTGCGTTCCTTAAAACACTTTAAAGTTCAAGGATTGAGAATGAACACAGAAAAAGACGTCGGCTGACACAGGTCTGCTGGTACAGCCTAAAACTCTAGACTTATTTGATCTTACTCTCTTCCCTTGTAAAAATGGGGGAGTAGGGGGAGGTAGAGCGCAAAGCCACGCCAGGCGGTGGTGTGTAAGCCCACGTCAGGGCACTAAGCTCACCCTATTGTTAAGCTCTCTCTCTCTCTTTTCCAATCTTTTTCATTTTGTTTTTTGTGCTTTTTTGTGTAATGTTTGTACCAGGAATAGTTGTCATTCTGTAGCTGTAATTATGAGTGGTGTTAGGGAAGGCAGCATCAGCAATGTCACTACCTTGAGCTTGCATGTACGGAGCCTGGGTCTGTTGAAGGTGGTATTGCTGTTAGGCTTTGTGGGCCATGTGGTGTTGGCATGGTGGGTTTTAAGAGCTGGCATGGAGGGGGGTGGCTCTGGGATGCCGGTGATCAGTGTTCAGCCTTCTGGAGGTTTCCTGGGACTAACTACACGAAACACAGATAAAAGAGGGTTCCCACTTGACAATAATGGGGAAGTGCTGGTTTCTTGCTACCCATCGGTCTGCGCGGTTGACTTGTGGAGGCAATTAGCAATGGTGAGATTTCTTCACTTAGCGCTGTTCCTCTTTGTTAGGCCCAGGTATCTTGTGCTGACTCAAAATCAGCTGATAAATGCAGATTTTATAGCCAAAATATCAGTTGTAAATATCTATGGAAATGTACATTTCTACCAATAAGCTGATACCTGCCGATATCGATATTATACCAATAATATTGTGCATCGCTGCATGCAGTCAGCAATGACAGTAGGGCTGAACAATTTGGGAAAATAATTTAAATGCAATTTTTTTTTACACAATATTGGGATTGCAATTTGATATGTGATTATTTCTGAAGTTCCTCATCTCATGCATTTTACAACAAAAACAAGCAATAATTCTTCTATTCTATAACCAACACAATATTTAACTTGGGAAGAACAAGTTTTAAAAACTATCTAATTGTGATGATTTTTTTAATCATTTTGCAAATTTGATATGAATTGTTGTACTAAAGGGAATGACAGTTTTATATAATTCTCTAATTTAATAAGAAAAACACACAGAAATTTAGAATTCATGATTTTTTTTGTACACTATTTTCAAAATATTGCACTAGAGTGGTTGCATGGTATGTAATGCATAACATCTCTGCTGCGAGAAAAAGTTCTGAACTGGTATTTGGAAATTGCAGCATGTCATATTGCGATGTAATCTGCAAAAATCAAATTTGTGGCAGAGATTATGCCAGGTATGATTCGGTTACTTGTCTACTGCCCACCATTACACCTGCAGAATAGCACTGCAATAAGACAATCTATTGTCATGTACTTCTTCCAAAGACATGCACTGATGGAGCTGATACAGAATCAAAGGGCCACATTTATTTTTTGCCATTTTAAAAGACACCCTACCCTATGATGCAGTTGTGACACAGCCAGTAGGCGGCAGGACAAGGCAGAAAACATTTTAAAACAAAACAAACAAGCATGGAAGAGAAACTCTATCCACACTGCAGCAAACAAAAGCATAGATGATGGGAGAATTTTTGATTTTTGAAAACACTAGGAACTTGAGATTTGTATGAGCCATGAAGTATCCAAGCTGTGCAAAAACAAGGTGAAATACTGCTAGAGCTATACTGCTCAGAAAAATCAGGCTTGATGCTAATACCAATGTTTAAAGCAATAATTTAGCTGATAACTGATGCCAATGTCTCTTTTTCATTACTCTCCTGCCATGCCAACATTTTCTCTCAAGCTGACCATGACAACAGATCAGAGTTTTTCCAACAGGTCACAGTTTGTGCCCAATAACAAATCTCTTCTCTATGTCAGCAGCTAGGTTGCTAAATGTCAGTATTAAATTGTTAGAACACACAGAAAATCATCTGCACCTGATACCTGTTCACAAGCACATTACTGGCTGATTGCTGATTTTGTACAGAGGTCCGTGTTTGACAGATTCTGGTGTTAAACTGATGCATCTGTACATCCCTAGATACACACAGCACATCTGACCTCCAACTATACACATCAAGTTGCTAGCAGCAAAGCTTGACTCTACACTGACTCAGTGTGTGCCAGACTAGCTAGCTCTGAATGATCCTTTCGACCCTCAACTTCTAAGCTGGGTTCTTTAAACCACAAAAGTGCTTTGTTGGTAAAGACTTGAGCCTGCACAGCTTGGTTGGTACTAGGTGTGAGCGACACTATTTCATCTTCACTGATTACAGAAACTGACGGTTTGCAAATACAAGTGGATGCATAATCAAGTGAAACCAAAATATTACTGTGTAAAGGATAAAGGAAGAGTGACAACTGAGAGGGACATTTTAAGTTGTTAATAGCTCCAGGATTATAAATGGAACATTTGAATTTACTTCTTGGATCTCTGATGAACTAAAATGAAGTGTTTCAAGTCATATGAGCCTTAAAAGCCATGTCTTTGTTATCATTCTCGTTATTCGCTACAGTAAAGAACAGCTGTATTATTGAACAGCCTCTGTATTGTGACGCATAACGTATCCTGAGGTTGTAGAGGAATACCAATCCCTATTGCATAATAACCAGTAATTTCTGATGCAGTCTTGCATCAGCATACTTGATTTGTGACTGTAATGTCTCATATTTGTATCATGATATCTGCAAATGGGCAGCATTTTGACCTTCAGCCGTAATCAGTGATTTAATTTTCGTAATTCTAGAGATGGCAGGAAAATTACATCTCCTAAACCAAATATCAGCCTCTCTACACGCACAATTGATCTAATCCAAACTAATCTAATTGTATTTGAAGAGGGTTTTCTCAGAAAGACGCAAGGGTTTTGGCAAGCCTTTCAAAAACGTGCTGTCTCCGTTTGTCTTGGGTTAAATGTGGTCTCGTATAAATTATTAAACTGCTATAAAATTGTTTCTAAGATGCATCAGAAAAGCAGAGATGGGGTTATATTTCCCACGGCTACAGATCTTAGCAGAGAAAGTCACAGACACTGCTAAAACACACAGGTGCAACCCATGTGCTTACTGTGTGTTTTTGGTCTATGAGCCACATCAAAGACAGTTTTCCATCGCATGTTGCTCTGAAAATTGCATGTGTAGAGTTTCAGGTGCAATGCTGCAACAAAATCCCACGCTGCTGTGTGCGCAGGAAAAGGTCCTAACTTCTCTCTATGACTCTTCTTTATCCATACAAAGATGCTAAAAAACAGACAAACCAGTTAGAGGCAGTAAATTACCTCAGAATACAAAATAAAACATTTAAATGGCTTTAAAAGTATATTTATATTCATGATAGCTCTTTCAGGCCATTAATCTGTCCTATGAGCACCAGCACTGAATCACTCAGATTAACAGAATATCAAAATGCTGTCAATCATTTAAAGTGTTATACATCTGCATCATCACAACATGCCTGTTATATTTATGCATTAATGCAGTCAGAGGCTTGGATTACAAAATCTTCATTATATAAGAGCCTAGTTTTGGCTAAGCTGAATCAAATTGGCCTACAACTAATATATTTACAATCCCAATTCCAAAACATCACTTAAAATGTGATGGCAGCAACACATCTCGAAAAAAGTAGGAACAAGGCAACGAAAGTCTGCACTAATTCATTAAACCGCTGGAGGAGCATTTTGCAACCTATTAGGTGAATTGGCAACACGCCAGTAACATCACTGGATATAAAAGGAGCATCTTAGAGAGGCAGAGTGCCTCAGAAGTAAAGATGGGTAGAGGTTCACCCATCTGCAAAAAACTGAGTCTATAAATCATTGTCTGTCAACACAGTTCTCACCATGCAGTCCAGAAAAACAAGTTAAAGCTGTATCATGTGAAGAAAAAGCCATGTGTGAACACAAATCAGAAATGTTGCCGTCTTCTCTGGACCAAAGCTCTTTTAAAACGGACTGAGGCAAAATGGAAAACTGATCTGTGGTCAGATGAATCAAAATTGGAGATTCTTTTTGGAAAACATGGATGCTGTGACCTAACTTAAGAGCAGAGGAACCATCAGTGCACAGTTCAAAAGCCTGCAGCTCTGATGATATGGGGTTGCATTAGTGCCTATGGCGTGGGCAGCTTGCATATCTGGAAAGGAACTATCAATGCTGAAAAGTAGATAGAGGTTTTAGAGCAGCATATGCTCCCATCCAGACAATGTCTCCATCAGGGAAGGCCTTACATGTTTTAGCAAGACAATGCTGAACCACACTTCACATCATCACACCAGTATGGCTTCACAGTAGAAGAGACCGGGTCCTGAACTGGCCTGTCTACAGTCCAGACCTTTCACCAATAGAAAACATTTGGAGAACCATAAAACAGGAAGACCCAGGACCATTGAGGAGCTAGAACCCTACATCATACAATAATGGGACAACATTCCCCTCCCAGAATTCCATTATCTGGTCTCTTCACTTCCTAGACAGTAACAGAAGAGATGATGCTACACAATGGTAAACATGGCCCTGGCCTGACTTTTTGAGATGTGCTGCTGCCATCAAATTCAAAATGAGAATCCTAATATTTTTCATGAAATGGTAAAATGTCTCAGTTTTTCTGATATGTTGTTTTTAGTCTGTTTTGGATAAATATGGGTATATGAGATATGTAGCTGAATTCTGTTTTTACATTTTACACAGTGTCCCAACTTTTTTGGTATAAGGGTTGTAATTGAAACAATCTCTTAACTTGTCAATACTATTTAAAACTATTTAATTGATCATTTACTTAATGTTAAGTAAAATGTATAGTTTCTTAACCCTCTGAGCCCTTAAATATTTTTTAACCACTGTGTCTCACCTGGACTGTTTGTCTCAAAAAGCTTGTAAAACATCAACCCTGTGGTGCACAGTGAAGCAGTCAACATCTTTTTTCTTTTTCAGTACAACCTGAGCTTTAAGAATATATGTGCTGCAGTAATGTAACTTGAATTTCAAAAACAGTTACGGGACTATAAAGACAAAAGAAAAAACTAAACAGAAATTAAAACTCAGAGATTTTCATGCATTAAACATGGTGAACAATACTGACTAAGACTTATTCTCCAATCTCTTGGGGACCAAATGGGGAAAAATAAAATTTATATTGGCTGCTTATTAGCCATTATTCAAAGCAGTTCCTGTCTGCAAAGGCAAAAAGGACCACATCTCAGGCTCTCTGTCTCGTTTTCTCTCCACTATGAGACACTCAGGCTCTCCCCTTCAGTTTCAAAGTGTTTACATGTGCACTCTTGCGCAAATCATGACGTGACAACAGAACAGCCTGCCATTGGTTGTCACAGTCTATGAGGCATCTGTTTTGGGAATGCAACATGGTGGCTAATGCGAAGCTAGCAGAAGAAAGATCGAAAATTGATTAAAAAATGGGTAAAAAGGTGTTCAGTATCAGAGTTACTGGTTCTGATTTAAACTTAGACCCGAGAAAGTCACCCAAATTCCAGGCTCGCTAGAAAAGTTACCGTAAGGGCTACAAAGTAGGGATGCATGATAATATCGGTCTGGTATTGTATCGGAAGATATTAGCTTAAAAAGGAAAATATAGGTATCGGCAGATATCAAAATATCTGCCGATATTTACATCTGATATTTCGCCTGTGTATTTCAGCATATATCAACTGTAAAATCTGTTCATAAATACTAATAAATTAGTGAAATTTTGTTATGAACCAACAGACCTATGTCAGCCAAGGTCTTTTTCTTTATTCATCCTCTTTCTTTTAACTTTATAGTGTTTTTAAGGACTAAATTTTGTTTCCTTGGTCTTCCCTAAATCTTAAAGAGTCCAAAAGGACTGACATTGTTTTTTTCTGAAAAGCATATTTAAATATCAGTATCGATATCGGTATCGGCTAAAATGAATCTGTAAATATCAGCATATGGAATACTGGCAAAAATCCAATATCGTACATCCCTACTACAAAGGCTAGGATAGTCATTAGAAAGGCCAAACAGAGGGCTTCCAGAGTAAAAAGGAAAATGGCATAGATGTATGGTTGCAAAGATATTTAACTTAAAATAGCCCGTCAGAGTGTTGAAGTATGCTTTCTTCTTTTGTATTTAATAGAAGCTAGCAAACAGCATTCTGATGTGCTAAATCAAAATAAGGTGGCTACAGCACAATTACAAGGTGCTGGTAAAAAAACACTGGATAAAATACTCCTGAGTCTACATCTAAAAATCCGTGGAAAGTTTCAAATAAATAATTCATAATTCAAAAATTTAAAAATGGCCCATCCCTGCATTTTAATGCCTGATAAATGCAAATATTTGACTTGTTTTGCCTGAAAATTCTGAGCAAAGATTTGACATAAGCAAAATGAATGAGGACTTACTGTCAGCATTACAGCAAAGCTTCTATCATTTTAGGTCTTATCCAAATATACAGTCAGTGACTCTATATCTATATCTGTTCTCCTTCTCTATCCACTGTCTGTTCCTTCTCAAATAAAGAAGAAATAGCCCGTAGTCATACTATAAAATAAAAAAAAAAAAATTTAACAAACATTAAAAATTTTTTACCCAAGGACTTTTGTCATTTTTTTGATTCAAAAATAAAATGATAATTCTTTAAAGGGAATTGTCCCAGGTTTACTTTATAAAAATGGTGCTGACAGAACCAGTCAGAAATGTGAAAAATCGGTGAATAAATACACAACGGAAAGCTGCTGAAAATGGTCAGGGCTAAATAATGCAAACATGCCTTGTGCTAAACAGGTTGAAACACGCAAAAACAACAGTGCAGTCCTTAAAGTTTCCCTGTCCCTTAACTCAAACCTCCGTCAGCATTCAGTCCATTGTTTCCCACCATCTGTGTACACCCAGAGCCAGGATGTTTACCAAGAGTAAGAAATAACCTTGGACAGCACACAGCTCCACACACGCTCCACTACATTTAGCCAAAATCCTTGGAGTATAGAATACATAGTGTAGAGAGTAGGGAGTCACAGCCTGGCTATGGCCATTTTTCTGCTCTGAGTAGAAGAAGGAGCAGAAAAAAGGAGATCTAGCAGAAGATACATAAGGAAAATGTTACTTACAGTCATGTAATATGTATGACGCTAATGTAAAAACACGGTTCAAGTCCATAGAAGGGGAAATGTGCTTTCTGTGTCTTTTAAGGACACAGAAAAATGAAACTTCCCAGCTGTAATCCTAGAAATAGTGACAAATATATCTCCAAACACATCAGTTAAGTGATTTTTAAAACAATGACAATGTATTACACAATCTATTTAGACAAGCATATCTGTGTTTCTCAGCTGCTCTGCCTGTCTTTGCTCACCTAATTTTTCACAGCGCATTTTCAATCTCAAACACGTTCACTGCCAGACTGATAAATCCACATGAATATTCATCATTTATTGAACTCCATTGGTCTCTGAGCAATTTGGAGTGTGAGCGTGGGTGTGTATGTCCTCATTTCAACCCGTGTAGCGCTGAGGGAGGCCTAGTCAGCCGTGCTGGGATGTTCAGAGCCGTTGCAGCGGGTTTGAGGCTGAAAACGTGCCGCACAGGGGAGCAATGCAGAAAAAGACAGTAAGAGGAGGGTATTATCGCTCCTCATTCTCCATCTTAACTGTTAATTTAGCCTGAATTAACTGCTCCACTTTAGGACAAAACTGACAGACTGTTAGCTCCTTTGTTAGACAGATCAGAGTCTTTAAGATTCAGCCAATATTGCATTTTTAATACTGAATGATGAACCTTTATCATTGTCAGTTTTTGTCACCAAGAGTATTCAACGTAGTGTTTTGAAACCATGACAAGCTATGGTGGAGTAAGCACCCATTTATCACTAAACTGGCCTTTACACAACCTCATTGTGCTCACCAAATCACATAAAAGAGCTCAAATAAAGGTCAGCTTTAAAGCGCAACATAAGCAGATAAAACCAGTGGTGTCAAAGGATAAGCTCACGCTGCATTTACACCCTCTAAATTAACAGAAGTCAACATAATGATGCTTTTTCAACTATAATAGCACTTCAGAATTTTGTCAAATGACTCACATAGCTTTACTCCATTTGTACTGGTTATGCTTGTTAGGATCCATATTAAAAGCTCAGTTTGAATGGGCAGTGAGAAAATCTTTCAAAATCAAAAAGAGGTAAATATTAAACGTAGTTTTTGACTATAAAATCTGGTTTCACCAGACCCCCTTCACTGTTTTCAGTTCTGTCATGTTGCAGCCTGATGCTACAGTCATTAAAATGCTGTTTATTCTCATTAATCTGCACTCAGTAATCAACCATGAGAAAGTGAAAACAGAATTTGCATTTCTGCAAATTTATTTAAAAAACATATGTATCCAGACGCTTTGCAAAAACATTTGAAACTTAGCCCAGGTTCCTTCAATTTTCTCTGGATGTTTCAACACTTTGATTGGAGCCCACCTGTGGTAAAATAAATGGATTTCAACATGATTTGTAAAGGCACACACCTCTCCATAGAAGGCCTCACTGCTGATAATGCATATCAGAGCAAAAACTGAACTATGAAGACAAAGGAACTGCCTGCTGAGTCCAGAGACAGGACTGTTCCAAGGCACAGATCTGGGGAAGGCTACAAAAAAACATTCTGCTGCACAGAAGGTTCCCAAAAGCACAATGGCCTGCGTTATTCTAAAATGGAAGAAGATGCAGTTCAGTGCAAAACATATGAAAGTCTGCTTGGAGTTTGCAAAAAGCACCTAAAGGACTCTCAGACTGTGAGAAATAAAGATTCTCTGGTCTGATGAAACCAGGATTGAACTGTTGGCCTCAATAATAAATGTTGTGTCAGGAGGAAAGCAGGCACCATTCATTGCCTGCCCAATACCATCCCAACAGTGAAGCATGGTGGTGGCAGCATCATGCTGTGGGGGTGTTTTTCAACAGCAGGGGCTGGGAGACTGGTCAGGGTTGAAGGAAAGCTAAACAGAGCAAAGTGTAGAGATATCTGTAATGAAAACCTGTTCTGTAGCCCTCAGGACCACAGACTGGACTGA
Organism: Cheilinus undulatus; assembly: GCF_018320785.1. Classification (NCBI taxonomy): domain Eukaryota; kingdom Metazoa; phylum Chordata; class Actinopteri; order Labriformes; family Labridae; genus Cheilinus; species Cheilinus undulatus. Next base: position 40,765,421 of record NC_054878.1, on the reverse strand, counting down.
AGGTTCACCTTCTAAAAAGACAATGACCCAAAGCACACAGCCAAGTCAACACAGGAGTTGCTTAGGGACTGTGAATGTCTCAGAGTGGCCAAGCCAGAGCCCAGACTTGAATCTTATTGAAGATTTCTGGGAAACCTGAAAATGGCTGTCCATCAACAGTCCCCATCCAATCTGACTGAGCTTGAGAGGATTTGCAAAGAAGAATGGCAGAAAACCTCCCAATCTACGTTTGCAAAATTCGAGCCTGTAACTGCTGCCAAAGATGCCTCCACTAAACATGGAGTAAAGGGTCTAAATAATTAAGTTAATGAGATATTTCAGTTTTTCCTTTTAATACTCTATCATGATGAGGTACTGAGCATAAGTTAATGAGAATAAAAAAGAATTTAAATGGCTATGGTATCAGGCTGCAACGGATCAAATTTGAAAAACGGAAGGGGGTGTGAATACTTTCTGAATGCGCTGTTTCACTTATTGTCTGTTTTAGGGGTCTCCCAGATGGAAAAATTGTTTAAACTGTCATTTGATTAACATTGTGTTCAGAAAATCTACAACATATAGTTTCTGTACAGCTGTGTTTCCCTTTTAGTACCATCTGTTTTCACCATGTGAAGCTTGCAGTCACGCTTGCTAACAGTGCACTAGTTATGCTCTTAGCCAACAGGGATAGTTATGAAGTGTGCCCCCCCTGGCCTGTGGAGCCTTGATTATACTTCTGCACTGAATCTACACCACAGCTTAAAAATGTTGATTTTAACCAATCTTGTTTCCAAAAAAAAAAAAAAAAAAGCCAAACTTTGTCCTGATTTAGCAACATGGGACCTAGAGACTTTTTAGGTCCTTATATCATACATATGCCTAACAAATTTCAAAATCCTAGCCCCTGCAATCCTGTGTGTTTTTCAAAATCTTTTTATGGGTGCCACTAAGGCATTTAGTCAAAGCCACTGATAAAAGCTGTATGAAACCTCTAATCTATCCACTTTCCTTGGGTCTACCAAAATTCATGTGTGTACAGGTATTTAAAGCCTCTGAAAAAACTACTTCCTGTGATGAAGGCAGCAGAATTTGGGGTAATGATGACACATGTCCCGGTATTTTTTATTAGTATATTGGTCCCAAAGGATAAAGGATGCATCCAACTTTTTAGATTAAAACTCATCCAGCCCCAAGATGCCCATGTGTGTATCAAGTCCATGTCATATTTTCAGCTATATTGTGCAAAATAAGCCCTCTAGTATCATCATCCTCCTCTTCATTTTCGTGATTTACTTTCTCTGACCTTAGCTCACCCCTGCCATCCCACAAACATGGCCCTAAGCCTTAGTTAGAAGCTCACACACTAAAACAATACACACAGCATGTGTATTTTCACTCAATAAAGTAACCAGATAAGAATATTCCAGGAATACTCAATACAAATCACAGCTGGATAATAAACAAAACCAGAAACTGTTGGTTCTATGAAACAAGGTGCCAAATTAAACATCGCACTACAACACCGTATTCACCTGTGGCTTAGAGGTGAATCTCACTAAGCTGTAATGATACTCACTTGATCTAGGGCTCCAGTGGGTGAGTCATGTGGTGGCTGTGGTGGCCTCGTCCAGGGCTCAGAGTGAAGATAAAGGGAGGAGGAAAAAGGAGGAGGACTGGGGAGAAGGTCAGAGGTGGGTGGGCAGCTTGGAGTCGAGATGACGGAGCGGTGGTGGTGGGGTTATGGCTCCACGGCCGTTCTGTCACATGGCACCATCCCAGGTGCAGGGAGAAGCCTACTGGCCTCTGACTGTGGAGAGAGAATGGAGAAAATATGAAGAAATGCAACATTGACACACTACAGTAGTATATGTTTGGTCATCCAGTGTTGTAATGTTATGTTGCATTGTAAAAAAAAAAAAAAAAAAAAAACTCAACAAGTTTGACAATCATGATGTGATTCTTACAAGGAACACATTGTTTTGTAGAGTTAATGGAGGTTCTACAGTGTTGCAGATAAGGAGATGCTGTTGTTTTGAAGGCCAAACTACAATCACCATCTTTCACGAAACTAGCCAATCAGAATCAGGCTCCATCTTTTTTCTGTCCATACACACATGGCAGCAGAGAAAGAATATTACCAAAGTCAAACATGAGACGTCCTATTGATCAGTACTCACATTCTTGGAAATCTTAATTTTATGCTAAGCTATAGACACACATCATTTCCTTACAACTGCTAAAGGCTGTTATTTCTGTAAATGCCTTAGTATGTTTATTGGTCCACATGATGCTACAATTCTGTACACACAAAGGACTCTGGCGCATTTTAATGTGTCCACAGAAGAAGTGAAGGACTGGCTGCTTCTCCCATTGTATCACTGCTAGTGCTGCAGGAATCATTCTAAATCAAGCAAGTAAAAATGTTTGGTACATATCCTTGGTGTGCCCATTTAGACATCCTGTATATGAGGGGAAACACTGTGCTGTGTTGCCATGATGAAATCAGATGCAGAAGGATATGCAAGGTTCAAATTTTAAAACCAAACATTCTCCAATATATTGATGAACAAATATATCAAAAAGTGCACAAGCTTTAAAAATATGCATGAACACAAGATGCTTGGAACAATTTATCCATCAAAGTTTGCTAAAAATCTTCTATGCACTGTCAAAACTGCAGATTTTTGTTGGCAAGGTTTCAGTGCCAAGGAGTTGGACTTATCTACTGAAAATTACCCTTTGACAGCTACCAGTATCATTTAAAAGTTTACAAATTTAACTTGACAACTCTGTCTTTCGCTATAAAAAATGTGATATTGCTCTAAGCCAATTGCATTCTCTAAATCCTAAGATTTTATTTGTTTGAATTCTCATCCTCTACACAGAAAGACACTTAAGTATTAGGGATGCAGTGTTTCCTAACGGATTTTAGGAGACGACGGCAGGGGGGATGCCAAACTGTGTAGAGGGAATGGGAGACTGCTCCCCTTGGAGGAAAAAAAAAAGGACAGTCTGAAGTTAAATGCATCAATTGTGTGCATTTGAGAGAACATTAAGTATGAGAACTTGGGACAGTTACTGAAGCGCATCATATGATGCAACACAGCGATCCAGGGCTGGTCTGTTTTGGGCTTAACTCCTGAAGGAGTCATGAATTATCCAACAAATAACTCAAATCAGTGACAGTTTTACTCAGATAAAACTGAAAATCTTTATCTTGTTGCCTCTTTCCCCTTCAAAAAACATGAAGTTTGTTGATTTCTTCCTCTTCCCCTACGTCAAATCTGCTGTCACAGGATGAGGATTATGGTAAAAGTAGGAGAGGGTTTGGATCTGAATCACTTAAAGACCCAAATAGGAAGAAAATTCACTGTTTGATTGACTGATTAATCTACATAAAAAGACACTCTCTGTATTTATTTAGTAGGACTCCATATTTATTATAGAAAATAAATTGCCATTTATATTGCAGAAAGAATAAATATCTTACGGCCAGCTTTTTTCATTCAGCCCTAATGGTGTTTAAGGACAAACATCTCAGCAGTAGACTTGAAGCTCAAGACAGACGAAGAGTAATTAAGGACCTAAATATTATGCAGACTGCCCTCATTAGACAGACGATCCCAAACAGCTACAAACTGTCTCTGCTGAACACTTCAACTCTGAAGAGCCTTAACGCACATCCACTTTAATAGTCGGTTTTTCGGCACACACACACACGCACACACAGAGCAGAGAAGACTGCACACTGATTCATCTTCTCCTGATGTTTGTGTTTCTTGACAAGACATCGGCCAGATATCCGCAGACAGCTGGCTGGTTAGCCACACAGCAGGTGGGATAGACTGAACACACTCAGATCTACACACTGTTCTGTCAACTTCCGCGGCTTCAGCTTGAGAAATCATAACAGTTGTCAACAAACAGAACAGAGAACACACATCAGGAGGAGGAGGATGATTTTTTTTCTTTTAGTCTGTCCCTCTGATAGAAGCAGCCATGAAATTTACTACGAGACACCCAGAGCCCAACAGCCTCCTACAACAGTCCACAAATATGTACATTTATAAATGAAAACAAAAAAGCATCTACGGCATCTTAAATAGGGGTTACAATAACACAGATATCCACAAACTGCATGACATACTGTGTTATTATTCTGTTATTAGTTTAGAGAATGCACAGATGCCTGCATTAATCAGCACTCCACATTATCTGCTAATTGCCATTAAAAATTCAGATCACTTTGCTTCTATGGACTACCACAATGGATTTAAATAAGGCAACTGAGACATAACTGATGTGCAGGCTCTAATTTAAAGGGTTTTTCAGTCACACTCTCTAGTGATGTAAAGTCTACAACAAGATAAACAGCTAAAGGTGAAGTCCAAACAAAAGAAAGTTCAATAAAGTTAAGTTTGAGCCTGCTTCATGGCAATAACCTGAAGCTGACCTCAGTTCAAAGGGATCAGAAACTTCACAAGACCCTGACTGAGTCACTCAGCATGCAGCCAGCCCCCTCCAAGTGCTCTCTGTGGGTTCTCTAAGGTCTCCATTGATGGCAACAAAACTTTAAATTGAGAAAAAGTACGTCAAAAATACAGTCATACAAGCTTCCTGATGTCTTTCCAGTAAAGCACAATGATGTCAGTTTTGTCTGAAGTCTGATGTACATGATTGGACTGGTGTTCTCTGATTCTGTACAGTGCTTTTCATCAGATACAAGGTAATGTGGAGCTAAACAAGACATGTGCAGCGGTCATGTCCCTGTGTGGTTGTGAATCAGACTGTTCACATCCATAGCAGCACTGTTTCAGTGTAGTATTGAAACAGATGATTTTAAGTCGACTCATGCCAAAGTTAAAACTCTGGTTTTGTGATAAGACTACTTTATATTGCTGTGTGGCTACATCTTTAATCATGTGTCAGTGCTGTAAAGGTTGCATTTGAATTGGAAATAACTGCATGTGGGTGCAGATTAATAAACTGGGGCCTTGCAGGACTATGGTGTACATAAAGAGGATCTTTTCTTGCTGTAAAGACACACACATGTATGACCCAAAAGTAGGGGAGAACCTTGGACGGACAAAGACAAACCATTTCCTGTGATAGCATGAAGTATGTCATTTTATCAGTAGACGATAAAGCTGCATTCCACACAATCTTTAAGTTTTAGAGGAAGCTCCGTCCGTCCTTCACAGAGTTTCACCAGCCGCAGTGTCGGCTTGTTTTGGAACAGCGTGACGGTCTTGATGCCTCATCTATCAGTGATTGTAAATAAGTACAAGGACTGCGTGACAAATGTAAAAAGGTCAGCCAGCTTATACAAGCATGTGCTATCAGCTGGAAGGTCAATGTAAAAGTCCAAATTCAAAGCTTTAGTCTTTTATTTAATTGTAATCCTATAGCACTTTATACACTGAACTAGTCAGTGCATCACATGTTAATATAGCACTCATAATACAGTCATGAGTTCTGCTGTAACACTTTATTATATAATACTGAAAGACTGCCAACAATCACAACCATCACACATCCTGACTGCTCTCTAGTTGATTCATGATTTATGGCTGCATTAGACCAAGGCTATAAAGAAGATCAACATGTCAAAATTTATGTCTGCCCAGGTAATATGCGCATTCACAGCACAGAACTGCTTATAATATAATAAATATAAAGAGAATATGTTATGGTCACTATGGCTGGGCTGGTACACACTAACCTGTCCCTGTTTTTTTAATAACCACAGCATCCCTTTAATTGCTGTCATGAAAACAGAGCTGTGTAAAGCAAATTTTTATGATAAATGCTGGGGAAGTGTATGTCTGTTTCCAGCAGCTGCACCACTGCCATTGTGCACAGTAATATAATGTTTCAAAACAGTTTAATTCTTCTCCATTGTTCTGCATGAAAATAGGTTTTCAAAAGATCTGGTTCATGTGATTTTTGTTGCTGGGAAAACCTATTTCCTCTAAAAACAATTATATACATTTAGATTTCTAGATAAACCTGAATAAATGTTCTCTTCGTATTTTTGCTGCCAACACATCCCACTGCCATGTGCAACCTGGTTTGGTTACAAGCTGGTTTCAACATGTGATTACTTTTCTTTAACTAGTGTGTATTTAGGACAAAGTTAAGGAGCATTTGCCACAGTTTTAGAACAAGAAGAGGAAGATGCTTAAAGCAGAAGCTGCTAATTTTATGTCTGCATGCTAGTGGCAGCTGAAGATGTGTAATTTTGTAACCAAATGTCAGCTTACAGCAAGTGTGATTTAGATAATAGCTCTGGTAAGAAGACAAGAAACCTACCATTCACTAGACAATTTTCTCATCTTAAACAATTTTAAAAATGTGGGAGACCACAGACATAGGAACGGTTTCAGCTAGGGATGCACAATATTGGATTTTTGCCAATATCAGATATGCTGATATTTACAGATTAATTTTAGTTGATGCCGATAACTAAATATGTTTTACATAACTAGAAATTCAGTCCTTTGACTACAAATTATGGTTTGGGGATGAAAAAAGACACAAACGTTTTTCTTAAAGTACACTTTAAAGTTTAAAGAATGAGAATTAATTAAGAAAAAGATCTCAACTGACATAGATCTGTTGGTCCAGCCTAAAACACCACTAATTTATTAACATTTTACAGTCTAAATATGTTGACAGGTTCTGCCAAAATATCGGATGTAAATATCTGAAGATATCAGGCCAACAATATCATACATCTCTAGTTTCAACCACTTCTTCTTCTAATCCTCGGACTAGGTGACTCAGCCAGATCCTAAGAGAAAACACACCTGCTGTCTAGATTATCGATTTCAAAGTGAAACTCGTGTGAGAGCAAAGACAAACATGGAGGATGATCAAAATCATCAGCTGTCTGTCCTGGAGTGCATAAACTTATCAGCAGTAAAATTTTAAAAAGGAAGTTGCAATTTTAAAAATTAAATAACAGCAAAATTAACTTTTCATGATATTCAAATTTTTTGAGATTCACTAATACTAGATGCCAGCATAAAGTTGACTGGACACAACAGATCAACACTGATAATTGATATCTGTTCATGCCACATAATTTGGCTGATGGCCGATGGTTTGTAAATAAGAGAAATACGGGCTGATGTGATGTTAAACTGACGCACCTATGTATCCCTAGTGTTAAGGACTGAACTTGAAGATTAATGTCTAAACTAAAAAGGATATAGATGTTTGCTGTGGACTTATTTAACTGCATTTAAATCACATGACTGATTTGTGTAGGTACAAGTTTAAGTGCTGCCGTTCTCACTCGAAGTCCACCTCTTGTCCAAGTATTTGGTTAGAACAGACAGTTGTTTGATATATTTTGTATCTGAAGAGCTGCAGGTGCAGGTGGGATTCAGAGAAGTGCAATATTAAATTGTCCTAACTTTACTGTCCACTCTGGATTACTCACAAAGGAACAGGAAGCTATTGTTGCACGGAGCTGATGGGTTACAGTAAACAATCACTGGGCTAACACTGTAATTTAAAAAAAAAAGGATTTTAAAATGTTCACATAACCTCAAACAAACTTACAGCTGGTTGTTCCCTGAAAACTGGAAGTATATAAAATTTTAATTCTCACCCAGCGTCTTGGTGGCAATCAATCAATCAGGCCACGGCTCGCTAGATGGCTAATTACAGCAGAGTGGGTCAATAATTACAGTTCAACAGGTCCTTAATGATGGTGGTGTACTCCATAACACATCCAATGCACCCTGACTTATCTAGCAACATTTGTTTGTTTCATGAGCTTCTTTGTTTAACCCGGCACTTGACACTGGAAGTTCAACAAAAACAGACCTACACACACAAACCAAGCAAACTCCCTGAAAAACAAAACTAAAGTCACCAGTCCATGAGGACTGAATGGTCACTGTAGATGCTGATGGAGCTACATTAGCTTAACAGATTCAAAACATTTAAAACTCTCTTATGTGACCATCAGATACATATGGAGGCCATGAAAGGCCATTTATATACAACATTTATAAGTTGGGATATCTGAAGTTAAAATGACGATATACAAAGAAATGTTACCTTTAAAAGTCAAAATTATAACATAAAAGTAATGATTATGATATAATAAACCATGATTATTATATAAGTAGTCAAAATTATGAAATAAAAAGTCAAAATTATGAGATTAAGAGTAAATGATTAAGTGAAAAAGAAATTATAAGATAAAAGGTCAAAATTATGATATTAGAAGCGGTAATGAGAAAAACAAGCAAAATAATCAGATTAAAGTAAAATATGCCAGAAAGAAAAATCAGGAGACAAAAAGTCATTATTATGAGGTAGTAAGTCATAATTACAAGCAAAAAAAATTATGAAATACAAAAAAAAGAAGTCAAAACAACAAGATATTTAGCAACAATTATGAAATAAAAAGTCAAAATACAGCTGTAGTTGACCCTAATTAAAAGGGAAAAAGTTATAATTATGAGAATAAAAATAAGTTGAAACTTTAAGGTGAGTAAATCACAAGATAAAGTTTTTAAACTTATTTCGGAATTATTGACTCGTTAATTTCTTATAAATTTGACTTTTTATCTCACCATTCTTACTACTTATAGGATTTTTTGCAATTTCAACCTATCTCATGATTTATCTCTTTTTCTCTATTTTCAACTTCATCTCACAATATTGCTTCTTTTCTTATATTTTTGACTTTATCTCATAATTCTGACTTACTTTTTGATAGTTTTGACTTTTCATTTCATAATTATGGCTTATTTTCTCATCATTTTGACTAATATTTTTATATTTAAATAATTATCTAGCTTGCGTACTTGCTTTAGCTTACATACATACAGGTATTAGACATCCAGTTAACTGTGCTGATTTAAAGCTGTATCATCTATGCTCCTCTGACATTTTCCTTTCACTTGAATGTTGTTAGAATAAAATCAGACTTAAAATACACCACTGTGGGGGACAACTTTACCCATTTCTTTGAACAATCCTCTCACTGGGCTTAATGACATGCTTACACATGATAAGACCTACTGACAGTGACTCAAATCAAAGAAATATTTATACTGCGACACAAAGTGGAAGAACAAGTTTTTAATCTAAAGCCACAAAGGCGAACTGTATATAGACTCTTAAGGAAACAAAAGGTTTGTTAAATACATATATTATTATTATATTTAAGTGTATCTTTGCAACAAAACTCCTAAAATCAAGTTTAAACTTGTGCCTTAGATCAGATTAAATTACTCACCAGTTGCAGGTAAGTTGAGGTTTCAGCAGAAACGTAAACACAGTAGCTTCCCTTCACCTGATTTCACACAGTGAGCTTTTTTCCTGTTTACAGTCAGTGACATGATTCCCTTTGTGCAGACATTTCTTCATGCAGTCATCACTAGCACTCTCACCAAACCTGTTCTTCCCTTTACACATATTTGGTTGTCATGACTTGCCAAAAAGCTGCATTACAGGCAGGCCCACCTGAGAAGAAAAACCACACCTCTCTGACCTCTATTTCAGCTGTAGCGAGAAAGGGAGAAGTAGTGCGGGAATCTTAGTGGACATTTCTTTGAATATTAGAGAGGGGCTGCAGCTTTAGCCTGTTCATTCAGGGAGAATAAGCATGCAGTCAAATGACAAACACAGACAGTATAATAGGCCTTTTAAAGCGCTATAATATGCTTAAGATTCCTCTGTGACGTAAAAGTGAATGTATTGCATAATTACTACTAACAATGAAATGCATCACAATGACAGAATTACACAACAGCTATGCAACACAGTGCTATGTCCCTTGCACCACTACATTTAATCTTTAACTATATGAGCAAACGAGCCAAGTTGCTTCAGCTTCTACTTTGCAGAAATCCATGATAAATAGAACCAGAAGGACGACAAGACAGAGAAAGGATGAGAGAAACAGGGTCCAAAAAGAACAGGAAATTATGGGTGATAACAGCTTGCAAATCTGTACATAAATCTTCAAATCCATACAAAGATCTCACACAGATCAATGAATGTGCACAGAGATCCATACACAGATTTACATGCGATTCAAATGTGCGACGAGATTGATGCACAGATTCACAAATGCATTGAAAACCTTGGAAACTTGGACAAAAATGTGAGTTTACTGTAATAAATAGATTTTCAAGAAAAAAAAAATGTATAGGGCCAGCTTTAAATCTGATATTTTCCCTGAATTATAAACAAAACAAAGGTTTATGCATTGATTCTGTGTTCTTAGTAATCACATTTGGGTCATTTTATGGGTGTCAGTGATTGTGCAGGGCCGTGAAGCTGTCATCAGTCTGCAGGTAAAGGGGAAGATTTTATGGACCAGGAGACACCTCTGTCCTTCTCCTCTGCACTCTATCTGTTACAGACACTAACACTACTGTGTGCATCTTTAAGATAGCCTTGCAAAGCAGATGAATTTGCCAGACTCCATGTCTGTCATCAGGCAAATTCATCTTGAAAAGCTCCAATCTACACCAATTAGTGTCATCTGAGGAGAAGGAGGCAGTGGCTATGGGCTTGCTTTAGTTGTACTCGCCGATTGCAGTGGCTGCCTTCAGTGCTGTGGTTAGCTCGGATGTAAAATAGTTGCAGTTTTACCAAATTTCTGTATGAAATAAAGATTAAAACAACACTAAAAGCTGTTCATGACTGAATATATGTTTTCACTTTTCTATTGACCTGCTGTGGTATGAGTTTGTGAGCGTTATGGGGTGGTTAGTTAGTTGTGCTGTGAGTGGTTGTATACAATGGCTTCCGGCGGAGTGATTAGCTCGGCAGCGGTTTTGTCATTTCTTTATTATAGCAAGAACAAAGAGCCACACTGAATGCTTTTCATGATGGAAAAGATGTTTTAGCTCTTCTCCTGGTCTGCTTCAGCATGGGTTTACAATCGTTATAGGTGGGGTCTGTCAGTGTATCCAATGGTTGCTGCCATGGGAGCAGCAGGAAAGCGGCAGTGTAATCAGAACTGGACCACATTTTTGTTTGAAACAAGAACTAAGAGTCACATCAAAAGCTTGTCTAGGCAGAGATGTTTTTGCATGTCTCCTGGCTGGCCTTGATATAAATTTATTCACCTTAGAGCTCCTCCATTCACAAGTATGGCAGTGGTAGCCTGCCTGCTCAAGAGGAGGGCATCCGTAGAACCTGACTGTGTCCTGTTGGCCCGTCGCGAAAGTGACAGAACTTTCCTTGGATCTCCTTTCAAGAATTTTTTGGGAATAGCCTTGCCTTACTCAAATGCTTTCTATGGGAGCTGTCCCAGATGCATGTGAAATATATCCATGCAGTAGAAATATGGAACGGTCTATTTGGCGTGAAAGGTTATCTTTAAGAGATGCTCAGCACATAATAAAATGTTTTTTGCCAACCAGCAAATGAATCAGTGAGAATAGAGGCTGTGATGAAGGCTGCAGCATCTTCAAACTTAATCAAAATACACTGAATAACAGTAATGTTATTTCACATAAAACAAACTTAAATCAAACAAACCTTCCGGTGACAAAACAAGAAAACTCTGAGATCTATCATCACTGGAAAATGTTAAAAAAATCTTTAACCAATTATTAATTCTTTAAATATTTCACCTGGAATAGAAGCTGTCTATTGTCTGACCAACAGTGTGTGAGCACAGCTGGACCTCAGGAATCTATTCTGTTCATCAAATAATCATTTAAACCAAGCAGCACACCAGTTTCTTCACAGTAAGGGTAAAAATCAATACTCGTCATTGCAAGATTCTTCCTGTTAAGCAGCTGCCTGATGCGTTGAGTTTATTTGACAAACCCTGACATGCTAAACTCTGCATGCACTTAACTACAGTACTTTCTAGGACTCATTCTTCCTGCAGCTTTTTGGTATTCAGGTATTCAAAACAGTCAGTTGTTTTGACACCCAGAAGAAGCTACACCCTCTGAATTTCTTAACGAAAAAGGCCAAAACCAGAACTTTGGTTTAACATTGAAAACGCCAGTGTTATTCAGGATTGAGCTGAATCTGTCAAACTGCAGTTGGTTGGTTTGTTCCTGCAGATGGCATCACCTGAAAGGGATGTAATGGAAAAAAAAACCCAATACATATATATATATATATATATATATATATATATATATATATATATATACATACATATACATATATATATACATATATATGTATATATATATGTGTGTGCGTGTGTGTGTGTGGGGGGGTGTTTGTGTGTGTGTTAAATGTTTGTAAACCTGCAGACAGAATCTTACTCTCCTAGCAGACGTTTGCACTGCATTGTTCTTCACACTTCCTTTCCTCTGGCTGCTCTTGTTCCCTCACTCAATGGCCACAGTCTAGACAACGCCGATGCAATAGGTAAACTGCTCTGCAGCCTCTCTGCTGTGCAATAAATCAACCTGCTTTCCCTCTGACTCCTAAGAAAGCCAAAACCTTCGCACACAGCATCCATGTGCACTAGAGATTCCCATTGTGTTTTTAATTCTAGCTTTTACATTGTGTAATGTAACTGAAAGTGTGCTATGCAAGCCTGTTTGTGGATGTTTTTTCCCCTTATCTGAAGAGAGGATCTAGGGGAAGGGGGAGTGTACACCTTAAAGTCCCTTCGAGCAAACTTGTGGTGTCTGATTTTAGCCTATATACATAAATTAACTCAACCTAACTAGCTTCCACTCACCCTCAGCCCCTCTCCACACTCCCACTTTGCTTTTTAAATCCCTCAGGCCTGAGTCTGCTGCTTGAATAAGTCAAGTTCACCATGAAATGTAAGTGAAACTGGCACTCTGAATGGCAGTGCGGTTATTAATGAAGAAAATGGAGGAAACAATGCAAGTTAAAACCTTTAAGACAATTATTGTGGAGCACAATTAAATCAATTTAAATGGTAATCAAGATTTTGGCTTTCACCTTATCACTGAAACAAGACCAACGGCAACATCTGACATTTAAAAAGCATGCTCTGATGGCAGACGACATTATTTGGTAGCTTGTTTAAATATTTAAAAGAAAAGCTATTACCCTTTTCAAATGATGTTAAATAGTACATCATGTTCTCTTTGTTTGTTCCCTTCATTTATTGTTCGTTCATTCATGACTTTAACTGCTCAGCTTGCTTCCCTTCAGCTCTCATCTCCACTTGCAGACACACAATCAGCCCTAAATCATACACAGTGACTTAAAAGACTTGAGATTAGAGATGGAGTGGCGCCAACGTACTCAATTATGTAATATGTGGAAACGTGCTGTGCGTCAATCAGTGCCAGCAGAATGACGGTTGCACCCTGTCAGAGTTGGTACTAGGGATGGGGGTCACATCCCAGGTCTTTAAAGACCCTGTTCTGTATTTTTCAAAAACCCGAAAATCAATAATTTTTTACCTTACTGATACTGCTGTCGAGTCTCTTATGTCACTTTATGATAACACTGGTGTAAGAATATGCATCGGTTTTTGCAAGGGGAACATAAGCTACTAAAACATCAGCACTGCGCATCAAATCAAACCAAAATGTGGTACCTTCAACTAGGGCCGGGCAGTTAATCAAATTTTCGATTAAATCGCAATATTAGACACTGCAGTTTTTTAAATCGCAGAAGTTGCAATATTTCTTTGACCTGAAATGTATGTCAAAATACCAGCTTAATAAATGTTTTGGTTGCCAGGAGAATGGTACTTTACTCTATTGTGCCAAGTGTAAAGTATGGTGGAGGGGGGATTATGGTGTGGGCTTGTTTTTCAGGAGCTGGGCTTGGCCCCTTAGATCCAGTGAAAGGAACTCTGAATGCTTCAGCATACCAAGAGATTTTGGACAATTCCATGCTCCCAACTTTGTAGGAACAGTTTGAGGATGGCCCCTTCCTGTTCCAACATGACTGTGCACCAGTGCACAAAGCAAGGTCCATAAAAACATGGATGAGAGAGTTTGGTGTGGATGAACTTGACTGGCCTGCACAGAGTCCTGGCTTCAACCCGATAGAACACCTTTGGGATGAATTAGAGCGGAGACTGAGAGCCAGGCCTTCTCGTCCAACATCAGTGTGTGACCTCACAAATGCGCTTCTGGAAGAATGGCCAAAAATTCCCATAATCACACTCCTAAACCTTGTGGAAAGCCTTCCCAGAAGAGTTGAAGCTGTTATGGCTGCAAAGGGTGAACAGACGTCATATTAAAAATGGGATGTCACTTAAATTTAAATGCAACTCAAGGCAGGTGAGTGAATACTATTGGCAATATAGTGTACAATTAGGTAACAGTGAGTGATATTTACTTAAATATGCAGCACAACAATCGAGCTTACTTCGTGGTTCCAAGGAGATCTGTAGTTCGATCCTCAGCTCCTCCAGCCCACATATCAAGTGGCCTTGGGTAAATTAAATCCTGAATTGCTTTTTGAATGCATGGTCATGTGTATGTGAATAAGTACAAAACTGTCTTTGAAAGCTGAAAGTTACATAAGTGATTTGAGTGGTCTGAAGATGAGGAAAAGATTATAATTGCAGTCCATTTACCATAGTGCTATTCACACACCTGTTTCTGAGTACTCTTCAGGTAGGTGGGAACTAACAGTTCAGCATGATCAGATTAATTGTGTTAGTACCTGTAGCTTCAGACAGCCTTGATTTGATGGAAGAATTAAATATAGACATGTGGCTTTCATAGGAAATAGATAAAGGTCAAATTAAAAGGCTGTCTTTGGAAATGCAGAGCAATGCAACATAAATTAATGAGAGCAATCTTTATAAGGTTGTTCATTGCTTTTCAAGGAATACAGGAGAAATTATAGGTGCAACTAAGATAGCCACAGCCTGAGTTTAACCATTAATACCACTATAACAGGACGCAAGGATTGTTTCCAACACTGACCAAAGTGAGTGAGTCTAGCTCTACCCTTAGGAAAGGCTAGGTACGCTTGGTACCTGGAAAGTCAGGTGCCAGAAATGTACACGAATAACTCCGTTCCGTATCAAACTGAACTGGACCAAAGTGCTGGGTGGAAACATAGCTTATGGGGTAGCAGAGATGAAACAGTTACCGGTACTAATCATAACTGTGATAGACTATCATACGGGTCATATTTTATTTATCATAACTGCGCTTTAACGCCATGGTAAATAACGTTCAGACAGCAAGCTATGCAGGTTTTTTTAACTGAGGTGGACCAGTTAACAAACAATCATATTCTGGCTTGTGTTTATATCTAATTACTTTGGTGGTCTAAGAAAAAGGCTGAGGTTACTCTGTCCTATAAAATTGCAAATGATCATGCTATCTGTGCAAAGATAAAGCTGGAGGAATTATATTAATAATCCACATGCTTTAAAATGTGCCTCATGAACTCTAAAATAGATTTAAAAACACAAAAGAGGACACATAAATCATAATTTTAAAGTGGTGCAGAAAAGAAAATGAAGACATTGTTCCATAAAATAGACCAGAGTGCAGGGAAGTAATTGTTTGGTGCTTAAATACGATAAAATCCTAAAAGTTTCATGCGTTGACCAACAGGTTTTTGCTGAAGAAAAAAGGAAAAAAACTTGAAATCTTTACTTTTGAACATATGTAAAAAATACAGTGGGAATGAGTTTGCTTTTTCTGGTCATTAACTTATAAATTTGTCATAAAAATTAAAAGAAAAAAATGGTGATAAAATCAAGATCATGATCTGGCCATAAAAATCATGATATATCTTTTCCATATTACCAACCCCTACCCCAAACAAAATCAGACTGTAGGAAAGTCAGGCTTTCACACTGAAAAGACAGAGACAAATGAAGCTGAATCTAGCTTTTAGCTAATCTTGAATTAACTACAGCTAATTTAATGGAGGGAACACTTTTTGTATTTATTTTGGATTCAGGAAGGACATGTAATATTAAATGAGAGTGTGGAGAGATGATGCAAAATAAAATGACTTGCTTTAAAAAGTCAGCTTTGAGGTAGAGATGAGGAGTCGATAAATTCTTGGCCAGGTCAATTATCAAGGCTGATATTTGGCCAATTACCTGCATTTAGGGATGAATATCGAAAAGGTACAAAACCATCCGAAACCTACCGCACCAAATTACAACACAGACATCAATACTTCATTTGATACCCTGCCTCCTAATGAAAATAATTATTTTGTTATGGAATTTGTGTGATTTCTGTGTTAAGTTACACTGGTTTACTTTTCTTATTCCATGTTTGACTTGCACCTTATAAGGATAGTGTAATTCATTATCTGGTCTTTCCCTTCCACAAGCAAAGGGGTTACACATGTTAATATGTAAATACTATCAATATTTTTATTGCAAGTTTTGGTTGTATTGTGTTTTAGTATTGTTGGCACATTTTATTTCTGCTTTTGTCAAATATTTCTTATTACGCTGTTGTAATGACCAAATTTCCCCCAAAGGGGGATCAATAAAAGTTAATCTAATTTTATCTTATGATACCCAGACAGCTTTTATTCTCCCACTGACTTTCAACCCACTTTTTTTCCTCTCAAAAGCATTGATTCAGGCACCATTTAGGCACCAGCACCATATAAAAGGAATCGATTTAGCATCAGTATTGGAAAAATCTATCTGTATTGGAATTTTATTGTATGAAAGCTGCTAAAATAAATAAAGGGAATAATGCGCTACTCTGACTTCACTGCAAGGTGTGTCTTCCCCTCTAGCTCTGTTCTTATTCTCCAAGATCTTACCTAATGTCCCGTCCACATTACTGTCTGATTGGCTAGACAGCACACAGTGACACAGTGAGAATGTGGCATGATTTCCTGCTTTTCCACTACTGGTGTTTCTCTGTCATTTCTCATGTTAGTAAAGCTGGAGCTAAATGATTCATTTTCCTTTTCTTTTGTTTATTTTGACCATGCAGTTTTACTTTGTTTTTAAAGTGGGGGTATTATACCTTTTTCAAGGCTTTACACCATCTTTGTGATACCCACGTAGTAGCTTTACATGGTTTACAGCTCAAAAAACTCATGTTTCTCACACTGGCGTCCTGAAAACCCCTTATTTTAACCTCCGTCTGAAATGCTTCGTTTTTGCTGCTGTCTCTTTAACACCCCCGCTCCACAGACCTGCTTTCCTCGCCCCTTCCAATGTGGCTAATGTTGTTATGCTAGTAGTTGAAAACTTTAAATGAACCAGTCTGACTGAGTAAAATATGGCGAATTTTGATATATGTCTGTATGTGTTAGGCCCGGAGTCTGATCCTGATAGTCTGGAGAGAGAGGGGGAAGAAAACCAGCAGCAGTGAAGGATAGAGCAGGACGTACCTGTTTGGTAAGTGTTTAATTACTGTGTTTCAATGGCTAAATGGCTAAGAGACCTTGTGGGGGCGGTCTGTTCCGCTTTGCCAGCAGCACGGACGAACCATGAACCAGTCAGGAGATAACATTGCGATGACCTCATCGGTTCGCTCCATCGTAATCTCGTCTCGGGAGAATCTCAGAGATTTTAAACGAACCGTTTTCATCAGTTTACACGCTAATTCCAAGATTTCTGCCATATGCATTTATCTTGCGGTTTGAAAATTTGCATACATGGAGTATGGACACCCAACATTGTGACTTTATATTCATGTTTTAAAAATTGGAAAAGTATAATACCCCCTCTTTAAGAACAAACTGTTGGTCATCATAGATGCACACTGATTTCATAGGTTACTGGTCTCATGAACTACTATTAATCGGTACCAGTCCTAAAAAGCCAAAGTCCTATTTCGGTAAACATCTTGACTCATCTTCTCTCATGCCTGAAACCTCTGCATGTATTGGGGGGAAGGGCACAACCCAAGGAGGTGAGGCAGAAAAGGAATAAAGAAGTAGATATTGACACATAAAATAGAAAGAGTACAGTTATTTGCACAAAGAGCTCAAACAAAGGCCTGTGGTAGCATAAGTTTAACTTTTAATTGGTTATACTGTATCCTTATTAGCATAATCTACTGTAAAAGCTCATTGATAAATGTGATAAGTGAATCCAATGCCAAGTTTATGCCCTCTCAGGTGTAGAATACAGAAATATGCAAGACTAATTAAAGCGATGACTGCATGTTTTCACAGGAAAACTTCTTCACTGCCCCTTGTTTGAAAGCTTGCAGACCTTCATGCTTCACTTCATGAAGGTGTGAACACAACCATGTGTTCATTCTACGCTGCTCACATCTCAGGTGAGACACCCACAACTGTTCAACTTCCTTAAATCTAGTGAGCAATTTTCTATGTCCAAAAGCACAGTTCAGCAAAAGATAAAGAACAAGTGAGGAAAGCTGCCTTGTTTTTCTTCCTCTATGCCTAGAATTATTCGATGATCAGGTCTTTATTGGAAACACCTACAACGTACACACAGGAAGCGATCAACTGTTGTGCGGCTCTTCTTATTGTGGCCTGACCTTGTTCACAAAAATTGGGCCACTGGGGCTTGACTCACTCAAACAAACTGCGCTCTCCTTGCTCTGTTTTCTCGCTTGCCCTATCAATTTCTTCCTGTGCGTGGTCTTTCTGTTTCTCTCATTCTTTGCCTTTACCTTTCCTCCTTCCCTCCATTTCCTCCCAACCCTCACAAATTCTCACAGTCTGCTGCACAGGCCCTTTTTTTTCTTTACAGGCGAGAATGTAGGCCATCGCTCTGACAGAAGGAAGGCAGCGAGGAGTCGTAGCAGTGGCGCTCTTCTCTTCTTCCCCTGCATTCTGCTCGTTCACAGCAGCTGAATACAGTATAGCGTGTATCCATGTGCGTGTTTCTGCCTTAGAGAGAGGGAATCGAGGCACAAACAACAGCGTACAGGCTACACCAGGAACTAATCTGTTTAAGCTCTGCAGTCAGAACAGCTCCTTTAAATCCCACTGCATACTATCAACGATGATCTAAAACACAACATCTGGAAAACAGGGCTTTATTTCACCCAACTGTGACACTGCTAATTAACCAGTAAAATGTAAACACAGCCCTTTAACTGGACAATGCCTCTACTGTAGATATCACACCTGGATTAAAGCAAAGCTGCATCAAAAAAGATAGCATTCCTTCAAATCCCGAAAGTAAACAAACAAAGAACCACGAGCTGCGGGTTGGTGAAATTCAAGCTTTGTGAGGATTATTTTTTGCCTCACCTGCCAGAGCACTGTGACCCAAAAACTTTCTAACAAAGATTAGATACACTTTTATCTCTAAGCATACAAACATAAAGAAAGGCATGCAGAATCTGTGTTTTTCTTTAATTTGGTCAACACAGTGAACATGTGTACAGAGGCCAGTAGGAGCAAAGTTTAAGGCCGAACAATTACATCAGGATGAAGTAAATTTCAAATCTGTTGACATGTCATCTATGTTAGCTAAATGCAAGTCTATCTTTTTAATGGAAGCTTTTAGGCTCTTTGCAGACAATGCCATGCCAAAGCAGAGAATTCCTCTTGGGGGCAAGTAGTGATTTTTTTGCGTGTAGAAACACAACCAAAAAGGCCATGTTTAAGCTGTTAACTACTATGCCAAGCATTTAAAGCAGTGTTACTCAACCCAGCTCACCCAAAGAGCCGAATTGTTAAAAAATACTTTTGCAAGAGCCACAATCGAAGTGATGAAAAGTGGCAAAAACAGCTTGAAGTAGCAATAAAAATAAGTTAAAGGTGGCAAAAATGTACCAAAAGTGGCAATAAAAAGAGAGAAAAGTGACTAAAATGGGCAAAAAGCAGTCAAGAGTGGCAAAAAGGGCAAAACAAAAGGTAACCTAATTGGGTGAAAAGTGGCAAAAAATTGTGAAAAAGGGCAAAAATGGGGTAATGTGGAAAAATGGAATGAATGGGAAAATTAAGTTTGACAATTAAAACCTTCTGTATAAGTCTGGGAAACAACCAATCAATTTGATTAATTTCTGAGATCAAAGTTCCTTATTTTATGGTTTTTTGGGGGACATATTATTTCAAATTGAGACATATAAGAGCCACAAATCATCACAAAAGAACCACATGTTGAGCATCACTGGTTTAAAGTGTGAAATTAAGCAAATTCTTAATTTTTAAGCTGCTTTTGTGTCCTGAAAGTAGTGAAATATCCCAGAGAAAAGTTAAGAGAATATTTCACTATAGCAGCAGGCAGGAGTTTAAAAAGCCTCTGTCTAAAGCCTAAACAAGCAGTGTCACACACCGCCCATGTATGGTTCATTTCCTCAAAGCAATCCGGTTTGGTTCAGTACAGTTCTGCCATGGTTAAGCACAGGGGTGTCAAACTCAATCACAGCAGGGGCCTGATTCTGAACTTGGGTCTAACCTGAGGGCCTAACAGGGTTGATATTCAACCATAAAATGCCAACCTTATTTTCACCAGAAATTAATTATGAGGATAAATCTTGACACTGATGATAAATGATTTTGCAATTAAAAGGTGAACATGATCAGTTATAAACTCAAAATCTGAGATAAAAAGTCAAACTTAAACGTTTAAAAGGTAAAAACATGACATTTAAATTCAAAACAATATTTTTAAAAGGCAAAATATGAGATAGAACACTGAAACCATGAATTTTACAAGTCCAAAATTGAGATAAATTTCAATACCATGATTTTTACAGTCAAAATATGAGGTAAACATCAAAGTCATGAGTTTAAAATGTTAAAATATGAAATAAAATTAAAAATCATGAGTTTTAAAGGGTAAAAAAAATGAAACAAAAGTTAAAGTTGGGAGTTGAAAAGGTCAAAACATGAGATAAAAGTCAAAATCATGACTTTAAAAGGTCAAAATAGGATTTAAAATTAAAAATCATGAATCTAAAAGGTAAAAATATGAGATAAAAAGTCAACGTTATGAGATGTAAGGGTCAAAATATGAAATAAATAATCAAAACCATAACTTTTAGTCATAACTGTGAGAAGCAAAATTGAAAATATAGACAAAACATGAATATCTTTCCCATGTTCCTTACTTTTTATCCAATTATTTTTACTGTTTACTTTTTCTATTTTTTATAACTCAAAAAGGATATTATAAATCACCAAGATTAAGTTTACGCTTTTATACTGGAGGAAATCCACAGACCTCATACTGGTGGGCCAGTTATAATAAAAATATCATATGATCTGGCGGGCCGGGTATAACCGCACCATCAGCCGGATTTGGCCCCCAGGCACATATTTAGTCAGTTGCTCACCCCCCAGGGTTTATTCAGTCGATAGTATGTCACTGTTTTAATTAAGAGCATGTCTGTGACAATATGAGGATTTTTCTACATGCTAAAGGAGCACAGCTAGCCTCTTAGCTCAGTATCAGACAAGACTCATGTCTTCCTTAACTTAGGTAGACAATAGACCCACACTATTCAGTTGGGGGCTCTGGGTCCAGATCAGGCCCCCAGGGCCATTTTAGTTGACCTTTAAGTAGAACATTTGTGCATAAAGATGATCCATGCAAGGTTTTTCAAATAGCCAGAAAAACTGTCTCTTCTACTTTCAGATACAGAGAATAGAGTTCAACAGTAAATGCATGGAGAAGTTTGTGTTTGTTTTTTTAAGTTTTGTGTGCTTTCTCTGCCATGAGTCCACATTGGTGTGAAAGAATTACAACTTGAAGAGACATTTAAAGACAGAGCACGCTAACTTTGACACCACTTATGTCTGTTTTTTGCTCCTGAGACTTTTGGGCTGACCTGAAGCTGAGAGCAAAGACATGGCACCCGTTTTCAGGCGTGTAGAGAACAAGAGAGAGCTAAATCAGCATCACTACACATGGCATTGATTTCAGGTAGAAAGAAAAAGAAATTACAACTGCAAAAACGGCATGTCAAGGCCTGTATGCTTGAAACAATTGAGGAGATTGTTTGAATGAAGCTACAAAAATTATTCTAAATACTGTATGCAATGAAATATCTCTCAAGCCCTTCATATGGATCCTTTTTCAGGAACTGGCCCCCATTCAAAACTACCTGAACAGCCCTACACTAGACGCTAGGGGCTTTGCCAGAATAAGTATTTGTGATATTAATCACCTCTATGCCAGGTAAATCTTTTTATCTGTGGTAAGACATTTTAAGTTTCGGGTCACAGTGAATATATGTAGAAATTTTGATAACTGCAGAGTAGAGATCCATTTCGCAGTCCCCCACTTCTTGACCCACGGCGGACATTCGGGGTCACTTGATTGCAAACAACCTATAAATAAACAAAGTCATTACTGACATGCTTATATATGAGAGTATTTAGAGGTGGTGTCTCCATTACATAGAGTAGCTTATGTAACAACAAGCAGTTCCAAGTTTACATGATCAGGTTTCCTCTTAGGCAAATCTTACGCTGGCTACTAGAGATGTGAATTTTTAAATCTCATTTCTTATTTTGGTTCCAATTCAGGGGGTAAAAAATCAATTTCTGGTTCAAACTGATTCCTGCCCAACAAAACTAACAATTTCCTATGAAGAGGCAATAATTTGCTAGTCTGTTGTGCACTAAGGAGCTGTAAATTATATTTCACTTTAAAAAGCTTCATGCTTTATAGCCTATTTGTAGCGTTTTTGTCACCTGATAACAAAAGTGTAAATACACAGGGGAAAACGAGTGGCCAAGTTAACTTGTGACTTTCAGCTCAAAGTGTCAGTGGTTATTGCTGTTACATTATCATTAAAACATTAAAACAAAATTACCTGACAGATATTAAAATGTTCGTGTTCATTTAGCAGACTCTTTGTCCAAATCAACGTACATCTGAGAGCAAGTATAACACAAGCAAAGACCTAGACGGGAGGAAACACCGGTAAGAGACACAAGGGGCTACACAAAAGCAGGTGCTGTTGTTATGAATTGCTAGAGCAATGCACATGGTTTGTAGATGATTTGTTAGTATTTAAAAAATCAGCAATGAATCAACATCTCGTCAACATGATACCTCTCATCATCATCGTCAGTTACATAGACGTCACCTACAAATATTTCACCAAGGTACCAAGTGCTGGGCACAAAACTTCGAGAAGTAGAGCGGGACAGTGCGAGCCAGTGCGACAGTGTGGTTGGCGGACTACCACTGGGGACAACAGAGAAGAGTCTAGCTAAGTGCACAGTGTTCTCTAAAGAGCTTGGTCTTTAGCTTTCTCTTGAAAGTAGAAAGGGACTCAGATCAGAGAATGGAGCTGGGTGATTCAATCCACCATCGAGGGACAACAAGCGGAGAAGAGCTGAGCTGGTGAGTTAGGGGCCTGATGTGACAGAAGTACCAGGAGCCCATCACCGGCCAAGCGTAGTGGGCGAGAAGGAGTGTAGACCTGGATAGGGGATTGCAGTTAAACAGAAGCAGTTTTAGTTCCTGCTTTGTTGGCTGTGATTACAGTTTTAAATTTGATGCGAGCTGCACCTGGAAGTCAGTGTGCAGAGATGAACAGTGGAGTGACATGCAGTCTTCAAGACAGGCTGGCTGCAGACGGCCACTCCCACAGACCATTCATCTAAGATGCCATACAGCTCAGGATAGAAATACACGCTAAAAATTTCTAAATAAAATCAGATAAAACCTCCGTTTAGGGTAAGGGTAAACCTGATTACAAAACCTTTACAGGAAAAAAAGCACATCCTCCATGAAAACATTCCAACAGCAAGCGAAGCTTACATAGCTCCCTTAGCTGTGTAAGCTAAGTAAATAATCAAGCTATGTAGCTAACAGAGCTAAAGCTGAGCTACATATCTATGTTATCAAAGTAGCTGAGTTAGCTTTACCTACCTTTGCTAAAGCTAACCTAGCTATAGATAACAGAGCTAGGTAAAGTAGCAAGGTAGCTAAATTAGCTAAAGCTAAGCGCACAGAGTAGCTGTGTAAGCTATGTAGACTCACAGAAACTCTCCGACAGCTCAGAGGATGAGTCAGGAGTAAATTACATCTTGTATTTTCAAACATTTACCTTTCACTATTCCCTTATTTTCCTTTTCAATCCATAACAAGTTCCTCTTGCAATGATTAACATAATAATTACTGAGATACCTGAATTTCTTTTTTTCTGTATAACAAAAGCAGGTCCATATCCAAACTGGAGGTGAAAAAGTCAAAATTTTAAAAAATAGCGGAATTTCAAAATGTGTCAAAAGGGAGATTTGTCGCAATTAAACCTTTAATGATATGACATGCCTAAGTTAAACACCTTAATCTGACCCAAGCTAGATGAGGTGTTCTGCACATGCTCCACTGTCTCCACAACAGTCTTTGAAGTCAATGAGCAAAAATGTGTAGCACAGCTGGAGTCATGTTGGTATCTCCCTTTGGATACATAGAAGCTGGAGGGAGAGCATGCATTGCATCTGTGCCAAAAGTAAAGTGTAGGGGATGGTAAGATGTCCTAGCAGTTTGGCTGTGCCCCATGAACACCATGGGTCCAGGTTCAAGTCTGACCTGTGGCTCCTTTCTATCATGTTTCTCCCCCACTCTCTCATAAATGTTTCTGATTCCATCCACTGTCCTCCTCTATTAATAAAAGGCATAAAAGACCACAAAAAATACCTTTAGAATAAATAGTTAAGTGTAGAGCCTATACACAAGAAGGCCCATAGTTACAAGCTGAAAAGGGGCATTTCGCCAGTTGGACATGCTCCACGGATCTATTTTCTTACTGTGCACTTATACTGGGACAAAGACTGTCCCGTTAAATTTCCTATTAAAGCTATAACTGTCGCTTTATTTTAAAATGCATGTAAATACACTGTCTATATTACACCAATTTATCAGGCATCAACTTACATATTTACATATTTTTTTGTTTGTGCAGTTCAGGTAGTGTATCGGACTTTGTTTTTGACTATTGAAAAAAAGGAATTTCTGATTAATGGGTAACTAGGACTATATTGCCCTGGCACACAACATGCACCGATGCTGTTAGATTTTTACTAGTACCTAATCAAAGTTTAAGATTCTGCTATTATGACAACCCTAGAACTAATATCTTGTGACGAGAGCTGAGTAGAGTGTAGTCCTTGTGTGGGAAAACGTTAGTCCGTGAAGACAATGCAGAAAAGGCAACAGTGGATAAAACTTGCATTGCAGGCTTGCATAAATCATATTGCTTAAGAGGTTGGCATTAAACATAGAAAGAAAAGGATTTAGCATGATGTGATTAAGAAATATGAGGACAGAAATGCTAAAATGTTGAAAATTAAAGTAAAACTAAAGCACTAGATGCCGATTTAATCGAGTTTAGAACTGAAGTAGGGCAACTTAAATTTATAAATAGCATTAACATTCAACTTTATGTGGCTATATAAACACCCTGAAACAAGCTAAAACAACTGGGGAGTTTATTCAACCTTTCATTTTACCAGAATACTCCCTGAGGTACAAGATTTCCCTTTTTATTGATGACATCAAAGTGCTGTCATCCAAAAAGTTGCTAACCAGCGTGGCAGGTGAGATCCGTCCACTATTGCACACACATTCATCAGATTTTGCTGGGTGTTGTGGCCCTGTTTGCAGGTGTCCTCGAAAGGTTCAAACCTCCCCAGCATGCTCACATACTACAGCTCCAGCAGAAGAATGCTGTGACAGTGTCAGGCAGGCTGCAGTAGTGCTGCTGAGTGTTAAAATGGCTGCTCATTCTCCATACAGACACAGAGCTTAGCTAGGAGGAGGGCTCCCACTCCCAACAATTTGCCACGAATGTGGCTCATCCGTAGGTGGGTTTAATAGCCTGTATGTAGAGTTGATATAGGAAAGGCCATTGCTTTCAGTCGAGTAAATATTAAATGCATGGGATCATAGGGGACTTACAATATTACGTTTTTTTTCTCCATCTGCCTCCACATCCATCGAATGCACAAACTCTGTTAAATAGAGGTGAAACTACAGGGCTTAAGTGAGTCACCACTTTGACAAGATCAGGTTAAGGGTATTCATTTCTTCAGCCCATCACAGTCCCATTTAAGAGGACAAGAAAGAGCGTCCTTCATGGAAAAGACATCAGACTTTAATATGACAGACTATAAGTAGGAAAAAAGTGTAAAAATAAAGGTTTTTCCTATGTGAACTCTCTTACCACAGTGTTTTTTTTGTTGTGTTGTTTACAGTTACCGTGTCCTCGGGCGGTCACTGAGCTACCACTGTGGCAGCGGAGTCTCAAACTTTGAACTGAATAATAGAGGCCTACAGTGAACTCTATATCCTGAGTCTTATCTGGGCCACATCTTACCCCAGAGAGGCCCAGCTACAATGTTTTTACTTTCAAACATGGCAAAGTCTGCATTACTCCAATGCTACACAAACAGACAGGCTGCCTGCTGTCATCGAGCTCAGCAAACACAAAGAAGTCAATTGAATTTGAGGAATTGAATTAACAATCTAAACAACTTATTGGGTAAAATCAAGTGTTTAATATGATAAAGGGATTTCTGTTACTCATAAGTGGCACCATGAGGCCTACTTTTACAACAAAAACATTGTTTTCTCTTTTCCAATCCTCCTATGTGAGCTTAATCACAGTAATATGTGAATATTATCCAAATCTGCAGCATCTAGGGGACAAAATCCTCGAGGATGTTTGTTGCTTTTGTAGGACGCCTCCACATTAGGTAAGACTGTTTTGTAAAGAGCCCTGGTGTGATTGTTCCTCATCCCCTCCACCCTCTTTCACATTAGTAACATCATCCCATGCCCCAGCACACTTGCATATAGGAATGGGTGGTGCTAGGGTAATACCTTATCCCAGGGTATCAAAAATAGACAAGGATTTGCTTAAATTATTTTCATGAAGATAGTGCTGCATAATGAGTGCACTTTTAAAACAAATGCCTTGATACTATGTGTCCATTTCAACCAGCAGCACCACTGCCTGTGTGTGAAGATGCTTTTAAACCAATTAAGGAACTCCTCCTAATGATGTAAGGCTACTTTGGCAAACGACGAAAGTGTACCTTTACATTTACGGCACGACACAGCATGGCAGGGCAAGGCACGGCACGGTACTGCTGTATGGTCTTCTCTAGTCAAACTGTTAAAAGCCTAACAATTCAACATGCAACAGATGCTGTAATGTGGTCCAAGATAAGATGAGTTTTAAATAATTTTAATTCTTCTTTCTAGGTGTAGATCAGTGATAAGAAATGATTGATCAATTGGCATATGCACTGCGTCCTTCAGCAGCAATGCTAGGTACAATTAAAACCATCAAAGGTTTTAAAAAATGTTCAAACTCATCTTTGCTTGTTTTTTTTTTTTTTTGGTGGCTTAAGTAGTCTGTAACATCTTTATACGCTTCTTGTGAGGTGAAACCATGGCTGGAGGGAGCTAGCCATTGAAGCACAACATGGTAATAAATAATGAGGGCTTATCTTCATCTGTTTAAAAGCACACTAAACATTACTTCATATTCCCCGATTCTAAAAGATAACAGTTGATTATCATTCCTCATATTAAATCAGGCATGAGGGGAGGGAAGAGCAAAGAAAAGAGTGAACGTTTGTTCCTTAGCAGGGAGCAATTTCAGTTGTAGCTCAGTTTCCTTAATAAGTCTGGTAACAATTCTTCAACTACAAATCAGTTCCTGCACGCCTGTACACCTTGCCTCATGAACGCTGTTTATTTCACAACTTGAAGCATTTTGATAAAGGATTTAATGAAGCCGGAGGAGGCACCGATCTTCTCACTGTGCTTGCACGTACACGACCACATGTGGTTTTGAACGCCTGGTAGAAATACTGTACACCCCGGTAAAAATTTTAGGACGGTACGACAGTATTAAAAAAACGAAAAGCGCCCAATCCCACATGGTTTGACAGTTTTTTTGAACTACAAAATGGAAACAAAGTTGTATGTACTTCAAAGGCAGGTGGCGCTAACTGCTAACTTTAACCATACTCTACTCAACCTATGAGCTTCACACCATGCCCACTGACACAGTGACCCTGTAATGAATATGACCGGTTTTAGAGCATTTTCACCTCTTTGGACTAGCTGGTTAAACGCATTTAAAATGCAGATTTAGCTGAAAAAGGAAGTAGAGTGTTTAAAAAAGTAACTAAAACCCTGACCACATTTTTCAGCTACACCATATGTATATGGGTGTAAATAGTGGTTCACTGATATCCTTGAGGAATTTTGGAGATTCCAGGATGCATGCAGATCAGCCACTTCTTGAGGTTTATTAATCCTTGAACGTAGCTGTATTTGAAATTTGCACCAAAAAAAAACTACATTAAACAAGTCAGACGTATTTAAAAAAATGAAGGCAAGCCATCACTATGACTGTAATGTTTACATGGCAATCAATAAAATAAAGAAAGATTTTGCCTTGGAGAAAATAACATTACTTTCTCTCATGTAACAATGTCAGTTAATTTAAAAATTTGACTAAATTTGGGGGTAAAATCATCTTCAAAGCATGCTTTTGAAAACATAAGCGTAAAATTGAGTCTTTTCTTATCAATCTACTCCAATGCTTAAAAAAATTAAATTTGAATTTTGTGCACAAAATTCATAAAATAGGTCAGATTTGTTTTGAACAATAAGGCTAGTCTGTGCCATCAATAACAAGGTTGGATTAAGATACATAAATGCTTAATTGTGTGTGCATTTATTCTTTATATAAATTACTTTATTTGTTTAGTCTCATGCAGCAATCTTGGTTTGTTTAAAATGCTGCTCAGTTTGGGGGAATTTATCTCTAAAACATTTCTTAAACTAAGAAATAAATCAAATGTCTCTACTGCAGTTTTAGTCGTTTTATATCTAAATCTTTTACTCTTCACTATGTATAAAATAGGTCAGATACACAAGGTTATTCAGTGCAAAGAACTGTTTGGATAACAATAAAATACAATATGGTTTGCATTTTTCTTTTAAATAAAAGACCTTACTTTTTCTCATATCAGCATTTCTAAAGTCTGTATTGATTTGGGAAAATATCCCTATAGCATGTTTGTAAAAAATAAGACATATCTAATGCCATTCATATCCAATTATTTGCAGTGCTGTTACATATGTAGTTATTTTTTCATACACAGTGATGTATAAACTTGTCAGATTGTTGTCAATAAAGGTTTGCCAGTACAAGGAATGGCATGTTTGGATGACAATCAGCGAATGCTATACAGAGTATATTTTGCCTTAAAGACAATAACTTGTCTTCCACAAAGAAATTTCAGTTCATCAAATAATGTCTTAATTTGGGTAAAACTCTCATGAAAGCCTGTTCTTAAAATCCAAGGCATACAGTAAACATCCTTCACATTCAAATCTCTGCAATCCTTGTACTCATCAATTCTAATTTCCTGGACAAAATAATGCATCTATTTGTCAAATTAAGTAAATGAAGGCTAGTCACCGTGAAAAAGGCACATTTATGTGACAATCAATGAGTTCTTGGTTTGAATTTTACCTGAAGAAAATGACTTTAATTTCTCTGTGCAGTAATCACCATTTGTTTAAAATGTGCCTTGATTTGGGGAAAAACATCTTTAAAACACGTTTTGAAACGAAGGCATATACTGGGCCTAAATGTTCTTCAAAACTAATCAACAGCAGTGTATGTGGTCTAATTTTGAAAGGTTTTGCACTGAAGCATTAAATAGGTCAGATCTGTTTTGGTAAACATGGCTAGTCAATGCAAAGAGCGTCATGTTTGAATGAATATCAATTTATACTACACTGTGTAAATTTAGCCCTAAAGGAAATTACTTCACATATAAAAAGTCAGTAAATTAGGGGTAAAAATCCTCTTTAAAATGTGTTTAAACATAAGGCATACATTAAATACCTTCACATCCAATTCTATGCAGTGCTAATGTTGTGAATTCATTTTTTTAAATAATGATGCATGAATTAGTCAGACTTGTTTTTTTTACAAAGGTAAACCACTTTAAAAATAGCAGGACTGGATGTCCATTAGTGAATACTACACAGTGTTTATTTTGCCTTAAAGAAGTTGACTTTACCTTCTCTCATGCAACATTCTCAATTTGTTAAAAATCATCTTTAAAACATGTTTTTAAACTAAAGCATTAACTAAATTTCCTTCATAACTAATACACTGCACTGCAAATGTTTCATATTTAGAAATTTTGAAATGAAGCATAAAAAACAGGTCAGATTTGTTTTGGTAAACAAGGCTGGTGAATGGAAAGAACTGCATGTTTGAAAGACCATTTATCTATACTAAACAGTGTGCATTTAGCCTTGAAGAAAATCCCTTTACTTTCATAAAGCTATCTCAATTCATTTAAAATGTGTCTTCATTTGGAAAATATTTCTTTAAAGCATGTTTCAATAATGATGCCATTTATCAAATCTCCTTCACAACAGCCAAACTTCTACAATGAAACTGCAGTTATATCATTCTAAAAAGACTGCTTAGATTTGTCATAGCTATTTTGTAACTGAAGGCAAGACACTGTAAAGAATGGTATGTGTGGATGACAATAAAAGAATGCTATTTTCTGAGCTTTGCCTTGAAGAAGATGAATTTCTCTTCTCCTACGCAGAGATCTCTGTGTTAAAAATGCATCTTAATTTGTGGGAAAGTTCCTTTAAAGTACGATTTTAAACTAATATACATATATCAAATGTCCTTCACACCATTAATGCTAATGCTGTAACTATTAGAATTGTGATTAATGCTTAATGTTCTGAATTCTGTCCAATTCAAATTCAATTCAAACAACTTTCAAAAATCCCTCTAGGAGCAGTTGGTTCAGAGCAGACTGTACATAAAAAGCCTTGATAAAACCACAATGACAGAGAGAAATATGTAAACTAAAAAATACACAAGACCTAAAACAAATATTGATATAAAAGATGATCTGAAGTATTTAACATAAGGGGCATTTAGTAGTCTATCTGCAGTGGGAAAGAACAATCTGCAGTGGAAGAATAATCTAACTTTGCCTTATAAAGCAGTCTCAGTTTCCTTCAAGACCTTCTAATTTGATCAAACTCATCTTATAGTAAGTCTTTGTTTAATATGCAGTTTAAAAAAAAACGTTTACACTATCTTATGAATCAATCAAAGTTTCAAAAATTGAGAAAGCATCCGCCCATAACACATGTTGATGTTGATTCCTTGTCATGTCAGTTGTATTATCCTTAAAATGCTGCACTTCAAAATGAATGAGTTTGTAATATTTGTTCTGTAAATGAAGGCCAATAACTGCAAAGGTTGACGTGTGGATGCCAATCAGTGATATTATATTCTAGTAGTCCTCCTAAAGCATGGGCTTGAAAATGTTAACGTTAAACTTAATGAATGAAATAGGTCAGATTTATTTTTGAAACAAGGCTTGTCACTGAAAAAACATGACTAGATGACAGTAAATGGATGCTGTACAGTGTTTATCATAGGGCAAAATAATTCTGGAAAATAATTTAATTGCAATTTTTTACCCCAATTTTGCAATTAAATTATGAAATGTGATTATCCCTTAACTTTATTCCTAAACAAAGGCGGAACAATTATTTAAGTGTCTAATTTTGATGATTTTGACTTGTATTGCTAATTGGATATGAATTATTGCAGTTAAGGATTTTTGTTATTCTTATATATAATTAACCTGACATGCCAGATGGATTTGTTTTACACATCCATCTGGAAAACCTTCCATAGCTGGCATTTGGGAAAGGGCTGAGCCTTTGTAAAAATACTGGGAGGGTGATTGGATGAACACTGTCACATCTTTATAGGCCATTCAGAGCAACAAAACACGTGACATCGTAGCCCCTAACAGAGAAGGAAGCTCCAGAGAGAACTGCATAATGCAAACCATGGCAACTGTAGACATGTCAGTACATGACTTTTGTCATTTTTGAAAAGAAAAAAACCCACTGCTGTTCTTTGTTCTTCTTTTAATGAAGAAATGTCGTCAAGTTCTGATAAAACTGGCACTTAAGCAGCATCCATGCTAATCTCTTCTGCCATAACTGCACCGACCTCTTCTCGCTGGTTGCATACGTCACGACTCTGCCGCGCCCCAAAGTACTGCCCCTTGACGCTGATTGGTCCTGCCACTTTCTAACCGGGCTCAAACAGTCCAGATGGGAGCTTTGCAAGATGGGATTGCCAGAAAGAAACACAGAAACGGGTGAATCCATCTGCTTTGCAAGGTTAATATTTAATAACAAAAAAAGTATAAAAATGAATGTAGGGTTTTCTTGTAGATTATTCTAAAAAAATGGCACCTGCATGATTGCATATGTCATGCATAAAATCTCTGCTGCAAAAAAAGTTTTAAACTGGTATTTTGACACAAATTTCAGGTCAAAGAAATATTGCACCTTTTGTGATTTGAAAATTACAACTGAAGTCGAATTTTCGATTAATTGCCCAGCCCTACTTTATCATGCAATGAATGGCTTTACTTCCCCCTTGCAGAATTCTGCTTCTCAAAAATCATCTTTAAACCATATTTAAGCCATAAATCAAATGTTCTTTACAATAGCCAGTCTACTGCAATACAAATTTGCCTATAAAACCATGAAAATGTTGCACTGAATCAAGCTTAGATTTGTCACACTTATTTTGTAAATGATGGTTAGTCATTGAAAAGGATGGCATGAGTGGATGTCAATAGAATAATGCTATTTTCGGTGAGTTTTGCCCTGAAGAAGTAACCCAACTTTACCCCATGCAGTCATCTTAGTTTGTTAAAAACATGTCCTAAATTGGGGGGGGGGGGGGTGGGGGGTCTTTAAAGCATGTTTTTCAAGTAATATCACATCTTTTAGAGCTACTGCTATAAGATTACAGTTTTAGCATTACCTCAATTAACAAAACACGTCAGATTTGATTTGTTAAACAAGGGTTGTGGCTGCAAAATACACGACCCGATAACATCAATTAACTTACTACTTATTATTACTATTAACTAACTTTACCTTATGAAGTAGTCCCTGTTTGCTTGAAAAGCATCTTAATATGATCAAAAATCATAAGGTTTCAAATATGAAGCTATCACAAGCATTTACATTGTTTTATAAATCAAAGCTGAGTCTCAGAGGACAATATGCAGGCGTCTGCTCCTAAAACAGATTGATGTGGTACTGATTTGTTCTTATGGACTTTCTAGGAAGTCGTTTCCATTCATTGCCCAGGTCATACCCTGTTTAATAGTGGATATTT
The DNA here is from genome assembly GCF_018320785.1 of Cheilinus undulatus. NCBI lineage: Eukaryota > Metazoa > Chordata > Actinopteri > Labriformes > Labridae > Cheilinus > Cheilinus undulatus. The sequence continues at coordinate 40,732,371 of NC_054878.1, read as the reverse complement.
AGCGCTTTTGCGGTCAGAAATATCAAAAACAAATGTTATGTTTAGCACAAAGGGACACGCTGCTCCAAAGCGGCACCAGAACCACAATGACTATCACTGGAAAACGGGGTCAATTAAGGTGAATTTGTCTCCACTACATTAAAGCTAATCGGAGGCTTATATCTCCGCTATTCCATGCGTGTTATCGATCCGGTTTGTAGCATCTTTGACCACGGTGCTTGAGATCTCTGTGGGCAGGCTATCCTAAAATGACCGGAGGCTTTTTCAGCCAGGAGGTCAAACTGTCCTTTAAGTTTTTCGCGTTAAGTTAGCGGGTAAATCAAACAAATCACAGCGACACCTGGAGGCCGATTAAACTATATCTTACATAAGAACAGCCTGGTGTCTTTCTTTGCAGGTGGCGAAGGAGCAAAATGTCCCAGCGAGCACCACCGCACTCGCGTTATGTATGCAGTCAGAGAAGATGGTGTCGGTGAATTGTAGCAACGTTATGTGGAAAAATCAACAATGAGTCAGGCGTGTTTGGAGGCCCCGAGCATATGCTCCGCTGCAGTTTGACCATCATTTGACATGTTGTCATGCATTTTGAGGCGGTGTTGCTCGATTTGCTTACCTCTGTTTGTCCTCCGTTTAACTTGTAAATAAAGCTCCAGCCAACGTCGTCTTGCTGTGAGATGTCACGCTGGATGATTAATTCCCATGCAAACGGCAGCTTGGACAGCGCGTAAAACAAGCCAGTTAGCTAACTTAGCTAACCAGCTTAACTTACTCGCGACAAGAGCAGTCAGATGTCTGACTTTTTATCCACTCTTACTTTGAGAGATAATTTTGCAGTCAGATAACACGAACATGCTTTAAACCCAAGTAAGTTAGCTTGGGAAGCGGGTAAAAGTTGTGTGCTAGCTGGCTTGCTAGCAATTTAACGTCAGCTTATGTTGACAAACAAGCCTGCGTAGTTAGAATCACACACGACTTGAAGCTAGCTAACGCCAGGCTGCCAGCACGGTTAGCTTAGCCAGCTAACCAGCTTGCTAAAATCCAAACCTTGTTTCGAAAATCTCCTCTCGCCGAGTCTGACTTGTATCCCATCGGCAGTTGCAAACCGTAAGTAACTCCAATAATCACTTGTGGGTGGTTTCAGTGTTTCAATGACGGCGCACTCGCAAATGCAAACCCAAGTTATCGCTTTGGTCTCTGCTCTCCGCCATTTCCACCAATCTCTCAACACAAACAAACAGCGCTGCTCGTGCGCACCGAGGCTCGAGGCGCGTTCACGTGGGGAGCAGCGGGCAGAATCCTCCACCGTGTTGATACCGAAGAGGACCCGACTGTTTGATTACATGTTATTAATGGCACGTTGTTATCGCCACGATGACACAGTGGTATGTTTCGCCGACACTAGTGAGGGTATAATAGCAGTAGGATGGGGGTTGATGCTCTGATTAAACTACAGGCCTCGTGCAGCAGCGCGTGCTGATGCTCTGTGCAGAATCCATAGTGTCTGAACATTGTGCTGCACACTGTCTGCTACATTATTCATAAAGGCACAGAGCATGTTTTGTGAGTGACCATAATAAGGTAGTTTGAAACTGTTTTTTTTTTTTTGTTTTTTTTTTACAAATTGGGAGTTTAATTTTCTTTTAAGCACAAAGCGTGAAAATAACATTCAAATACACCAGTGGGTCAATTATATGACTGCATATTTTTGTTTCCCAATCTGTTTTTTCTTTTGAAAATGAATGAATCAGGTCATGGCATATATCAATATATGCCACAAAGCATACAAGGACTGGAAGACTTGGCAAAACAATCTAATGGCGATCCCCCCAGCATTACAATTGTTTATGCAATTATTCATCATCTTATGCATTTAAAAAAATAAAAAAAGCAATTGATCATTTTACATCATAATAATCACATAGATTAAACAATTTAAAAAAATATTTAAAAATAATTATTTGGACTCATTACAGATTCAATATAAACTGTAGTATTGACAGAATGATGATTTGATGACCCTCATTTTTAATATGAAACACAAAAACAAGGAAAGTAGGATTATTTTAGAAAAAAAATGGCACTTGATGTGCATGATGTGTGGAGTATAAGCAGGGGTGTAGCTATGGATTTAGGGCCCCCAGAAATACTATTACACAGGGGCCCCATTAACCAGCTAGCCAAGTAACAAATCTGGTGTCATTTTTACAAATATCTCTGCATTTTAATGTATTTTTGAACCATAATTTCCCCATTTATGAGCAGCATCAGACTACACCATTTGGCCTGGGTAATCAGTACCCCCCCCCCCAACATTTTTCAGGCCAAAGAAATATTGCACTTTCTGCAAAATGAAAATTGCAGTGGGACATATTGTAATTTAGTCTTAATTTCAACAAATTTACATTTACATCTATCTACATTTATCTACATTTATTAGAACAATGTAATTTGTTTCATAGTTTGGCATGTCAAACCCAAAAAATGCTAGGTGGTGCAACCGTCAAAGCAATTGAACAGATTATTGACACTTCTAAAATGGCATTTTAATCCTAAAAAATGTCAAATTAGAACACTTTTGCATTATTTTATGATTGAAATCTTTCAGGTAAACAATTTTTTTAGAATTTATTAATATAAAGTTAGTACCATCATCCAAAAACCTTTGTCCCAGAATTTATTTGGAAGCTCTTAAAAGTCAGGGTGGCCATAAGGAGGGGTAAAGGGGAGAGCTTTTTGGGGCCCACCCAACCTGGGGGGCCCTTTGTTCTGTGTTTTTTTAGCCATTCAGATGTGGACTTGCTGGTGTGTTTCAGAGAATTGTCCTGCTGCATAACCCAAGTGTGCTTGAGCTTGAGGTCACAAACTGATGGCCATCAATTATTCATTGATACATAGATTCCATCAATTACGACGAGTCACAGGTCAGATTTGAACCCAGTCTACCTACATCGATGACAACAGCTTCTATGGGAACTCTAGAGATGAAAAAAACTAATCTCTAGGCCATTAGCACCCTAGAAACATATCTATGGTTTTATTATTAGAAGTGTAAACCATGTCAGTGCATGTTGCCATTGAAACTACGTCAGTTGTGCTTTAATGCTACACCTGGTGTAGGTGATGCTTTGGAGCCTTGCATGGACTTTGCTCTGAGAGTATAGACACAGTAAACAGCACCTTTCCTTCTGTTTACTGTTCATGTTCCCTCTGGTACACTTAGAGACCTGGGCAGCTGTTTTTGAAAAGGAAGATAGAACTAGTGTGAAGATGATGTCTCTCTTTTGAGCAGCATACCTCTCCTGATCTACTGCCAGTAATGTGTGATATTACTTGAATGTACCATGATGAAATCACTTGTAAGAATGAAAGTAGCGTGCAAATTCTGGGAAATAGGTAATTACATTCATGGGCAGCTTTATCATCAGACAAAGGAAGGTCATTGCCTGGGGCCTCATGCTTCAAGGTACCTGAAGATACAGTCATTGTAGGTGTACATCAAATATCCGGTATACATTTGAAATTACTTCAATGGTTAAGATGTGTCTTTTTAATGGAAGTACAGTGCCAATGATGAAATTTTGATACAGTATACACTATATGAGTGATATTTTATCAGATGAATGGAGTCATCATGACAAAAAAAAAGTACAAATTCTTTTAACGGTATGCAAAAAAGATGGACCAAGTGGACTGAGTATGTCAGACCTTTAAAGCTAGATTTTACTTGTTTTAATAGAATAAAATGATAAGAAATCAATGTAATTCTTATCTACTGTATCCTTTAACCTACTCTCCATCCATCCATTCATCTTCTTCCGCTTATCCGAGGTCAGGTCGCAGGGGCAGCAGCTTTAGCAGGGAAGCCCAAACTTCCTTCTCCATGGCCACTTCGTTCAGCTTTCCCCAGGGGATCCCAAGGCGTTTCCAGGCAAGCCAAGAGACATAGTCTCTCCAGCGTGTCCTGGGTCTTCCCCGGGGCCTCATCCCGGAACACCACACAAGGCAGGCATTCAGGAGGCATCTTGACCAGATGCCCGAGCCGCCTTATCTGGCTCCTCATGACATGGAGGAGCAGCGGCTCTAATCCGAGTCCCTCCTGGATGGCCAAGCTTCTCACCCTATCCTTAAGGGAGAACCCAGAAACTCATTTCGGCCGCTACAGAGGAGCGCCGCTACAGAGGAGTGAACTCCATAGAGAACTGCATAATGCGAACCATGGCGACTGTAGACATGTCAGTATGCTACAACTCAATGCTGTTCTTTGTTCTTCTTTTAACAAAGAAATGTTGTCAAGTTCTGATAAAACTGGCGCCTTAGCAGCATCCACGCTGAAGTCTTCCACCATAACTGCACCAGCTCTTGCTGCTGCTTGTTTACATCCCGACTCTGCTGCACCTGAAAGTACTGCCCCCTCGATGCTGATTGGTCCTGTCACTTTCTAACCGGGCCCAAACGTTCCAGATAGGAGCTTTGCACGATGGATTCGCCAGTGAGAATCACAGAAACGGGTGAATCCATCTGCTTTGTAAGGTTATATGATTTGTGGAAGAAGAATGGATATTATACCAAATGTATGTATTTTTTAATTTCAAAGTTACGCCTGGACTAGATAGATGTTAAAATTTAAGATGTGGTTGATTTAAGATTTGACGTTCTGCTAAGAGCTGATGATTACTTGGCTGATTATAATGGCATTTATTTCCATAATAACTGACTGCTTGATCTGATTAATGTTGTATATTCACCTTGTATTGCTTGCCTATTTATATATGATAATTATTGTTAAAGCATGCCTGTAAAAGGTGGTGGAAGTTGCGGATGACTCACACCATCTTATTTTAAAAACGTGGGTAAACGTGAGAAATGGCAGGTTAATTCACAGTATGAAAATAATCCACTAATTTGCCGCTGCTGTGAGCTTCATTGGCTCATTTCCCAGACATCATCACATGTCACTGTGTAGATACCTGTCAGTCAAGGTACAGGCCCCAAAAACACCCACAAATTAGCTTAATTTATACCTTAATGTCAGAGCAGAAAGGGAAGAAGATTAAAAATGGCGTTAGCTGCCCATAGATCAATACCAGCTAATTGTTGTACATGTAATAAACGCATGTATTTGTGTTTAATTATAAGGTTTATAGACAATACTTAATAAAAAAAGTACAAGAGGTACAAGCTGTCATACCTCCTTATAGACTGACTTTAAGATTGCTGGCCATAACACAATGAATTCTGTTGAAATTATGTAGAATTTTTATCCTTTTACATGGAAAAATGAAGACCACAACAATACCAAGAATTACAGGACTATATAGAGCGAGGAGATGAGCAGTTCTTGGAAACATCAGAGAGATGAACACTGGTGGGTTGAATAAAATGGACACAATTATGTGCTGAGCGAGTGGTGGCCATCTTTGTCTAAATCACTCATTTACTGACACTTTGTAAAGTTCATACATTTTTACAATATGATGATTTTGTGTGAAATAAACAGTTATTTTTCCCCTCACAACCAGGGGCGGTTACAACACGAGGAGTCACTGAGGTAAGAGGTTCATTATGTTTGTTATCATGCTGCAGGTCAGACCGGGTCTCTCTGGGAAATTGGGTGAAATGTTACGGTCGGCTGTGGAAGCTTCATGTTGGAACATGGGGAAGTCTGATATTTCTTATACACCAGTAAGTCTTAATAAATGCATCTTTGTGGAAGTCTAGTGTTTTATTGTCATGTTAAGATATAAAAAATCTTTACAAAATCATCAAAAATGTAATCTTAGCTGGTATGATTTTGTAATAGTAGTTAGGCCATGGGTGCTGTTTCAGTCCATCCATCATCTATACAACTCATACCAAGCTGGTTCGGTGAGGACTGGAGGGGACCCAGCTATCCCTGGGCAAGAGGCAGGGTACATCCTGAACAGATTGCCAGTCAATCACAGGGCAGACATGTAGAGACAGGAACAATACGGCCAGTCTTGGAACTGATCTATCACTGTCAGATAAACGCTTTGTTCTCTGGGAGCTGAGGTCCAGTGAAATCAGCAGTTAGTGTTCAACCAGTTTCCAGGCAAATTTCTTTTTACAGCTGGTGTTTGCATCTACTATACAAATGTAACTTACCTTTTTACTGTTACTAATCTGATGAGTCTGGAGTAGAATTATCATAAGATACCACAGCTTTACTCACACTCAATTCATCCATATAAGCCTGAAAAAGAAACAGATTTCAATGTGATTTTCTCACAGTTAACCCTATGGAACCATTCAAATGTACAACCCTAATAAGCCATTTATGGACAAAAATGTCCACTGTGATAAACATTTCACTAAAATAGATCACGCTAGTCAGAAATGGGTTTGAATAGTTAAAGAGTGAGATAATGAAATGGTAAACACATGGAGTAATGAAGTGATGAGAGTAAGGGGTGGGGGATAAAGAGATGAGAGTAAGGGTCGCAGGAAGGAAGGATGAAGGTAAGGATCAGGGTTGAGGGTAAGGGTGGAGGGAAGGAGGGAGGAGGGTAAGGGCCAAGGGAAGGAAGGTTAAGGGTAAGGGTCATGGGATGAAGGGATGGGGCTAAGAGTTGAGGGATGAGGGTAGGGGTCAAGGGTTGAAGGGATGAGGGTAAGGCTTAAGCAATGAGGGGATGTGGGTAAGAGTCATGGGATGATGGTAAAGGTTGAGGGATAAAGGGATGAGGGAAAGGGTTGAGCAATGAAGGGATAAGGGTAAGGGTCAAGAAATGAAGGGGTGGGGGGAAAGGTTGAGGGATGAAAGGATGAAGGCAAGGGTTAAGGGATAAGGGTCAAGAGATGAAGGGGTGGGGGTAAGGGTAGAGGGATGAAGGGATGGCAGGAAAGGTTGAAGGATGAAGGGATCAGGTCAAGTGATGAAGAGGTTAGGGTAAGGGTCAAGGGATGAAGGGATGAGGGTAAAGGTCAAGGGATGAAGGGATGAGGGTAAGGGTTGAGGGATGAAAGGATGTGGGTAAGGGTTGAGGACTGAAGGGGTGAGAGTAGCGGTAGAGTGATATGATAGAGGTAAGAGTCATTAGGAGAAAGGAGAAAGGTATGAGGGAAAGGGACAAGGGAAGGAGGGATGAGGGTAAGGGCCTAGGGATGATGGGATGAAGGTGAGGGTCATTGGAAGGAAGAATGATTGGATGAGTGCAAGGGTTGAGGGAAGGAGAGATGATGGGATGATAGGATGAGGGTAGGGTCGAGGGAAGGAAGGATTAGGGTAAGGGTAGAGGGGTAGATGGATGAGGGTAAGTGGTAGAGGGTTTAAGGGATAAGGTTAAGAGTAGAGGGATGAAGGGATGAGGGCAAGGGCCTAGGGATGAAGGGTCATTGGAAGGAGGGATGAGGGTACAGGTTGAGGGATGACAGGATGAAGGTGAGAGTCATGGGAAGGAGAATTAAGGGAGGAGGGTAAGGGTGATAATGAAACAATTTGCCACATTTTATCAACTTTTGCAGTGAATACAAATAAATGTTATAATGTAATGGACCCAGTGTGCATAGTTCGTGTGCATGATGTATTTTTTTCTCGGATTAGTGATCCGAAAAATCATATCCAAAAATACTGGACTGAATATGCAAAGACTTTTAGGGCTGAACAATATTGGAAAAAACAGACAAAACAGTTGTTTTTCTCTCTGCAATATATATTACACGCTCCTTTCATTTTTAATGTAAACAATGTTAACCAGTCTCAAATAACAGATTCTACATTTTTTTAATCAGGTCTTCATGTCATTTTCAGATTTTGAATATCACACTGTGCAGTCTCTGACATTAACTCTGACACACAGACACAGAGGACGAGGATAAGAAGAGACAGAGCAGGCTGGCTAATCAACTCATTTCATCAGTTTTATAAACTGTGCTCCTTTATGTCGTCAATTGTTTCTTATGTCATTCAAATTTACATGACCAGGGAACTGAGGGAAACTGATAGTTAAACAGAAGCTTACAGGGTTGATCTGCTGTGTCTGTCACGCTGCAGCTACATTTAAGCTGTAGACTAAACAATCTGGCAGGTATGACGTATTTCCGGTGGACAATAACTGTATAACTTCTGCTCAATGATGCGTGCTAAGCCAAAACAGAATCTAAACCGTCCTATACTGCATTTATGTTTTTTTGTTTGTTTCGATTGTTGATTGTGTTTACTCTTTATCATAATGGCATCCAAATGTGCTAAAATAACATTTCAAAAACAGGTTAATCGCACTTCTGGACCTCATTGCTGTGTGCTGCAATGTACATCTTCAGCTAAAGGCGTTATTAGTAGGAGGAAACCAATTCACCAAGGATCGGCCTCTCATAGCTTAGCATCTGCCTAAAGCATTATAACAGTGTAGCAGCACTTCTCCGACCTTTGATGTAATTTTAGACAGGCTTAAATGCACTGATACAAGAAACATGCTATTTCAGCAAAATCCAAAGCATAGAAGCTGCAGCGGGATGTACACCAGGTCACCTGACAAACACGTCCTTGTGATGTGACTATTGCACATGCGCCCATCTCCATAGCAGTAGAGACACCATAGCCATCGTTCAGCCCTATTCTGTGTACAGATTCTGTATCTCTATATAGGATATAAAAATAGTTAAACTCAACCTAATGATACTGTCTTTGGACCATGGCAGGAGGTCGTAGTAACTGTGAAGAATATTTAGTCTCCACACAGATGGGCACTGTCCAACCAGCAACCTTTGTGTTGTGAGGTGTCAGCCCTGCATATTCATTAGTTTTGAGCAAAAACATCAACCATCAAAACTTATGTTTTGTGAGTTGTATCTGGTTTTTGTAAGGTAAAAGGAGGGCCCACAAACACATAACCCTGTCATGACAGAAAAATATAAACCTGCAGAGGTATTCTAAGCCTTAACTTGATAAATGGCATCCAGATAACATTATTCAAAATTGAAAATCATTAAATAATGGTTATTCATTTACTGGTAAAAGTAAATGAGCTAAAACCACAAAAGTATTACAAAGCAGAACACTCAAACTTTCACGACAAAGAACACACGGTCCAGCTTTTATTAAGACTAAAATGTCCATGAAATCATAATTTGTGTATCAACATAATTTCCTTCTTCCCTTTATACCTTATAACATGCTTGCAAAATAAATACATGTGTAATATTTCTTCTGCATGAGCCACAATGGATACTGAGTGGCCTCTGTGCATTCCTCTCAGCTGCCATGCACTGTGAAGTTCATAGAAAGATAAAGGTCTCTCATTTGAAGAGTTTGAACTTGCGCAGCAGCGGCTGAACCGTCTCTTTTGGACATGGCTTCAGAGCCAGACAGGTGGGGATGTTCTCTGGTTGTTCAATCCAAAGTTTGTGGGCGACACCAGCCTGTGTGAGATTCTCTGATAGACTGGAGAGAGCAGCCTCATCTGGGGCCTGGAGGAAAAACAAAAAAAATATACAAATTTACAGTAATCCAGGATATTCTTCACACATCTGTTTCTTGAGATAGGTGAACTGGAGGAGGAGTATCAACAATTAAAAAAATCTTACACTCCACTTACTGATATCATCATTAATATCATCAATGAAGCACAACTGGGGCCAAGCCAATTCTGCGGGCAGGCCTGGCACGATGGTTTGTGTTGGTTAAAAAAACAGATGTCAGGCCTTATGCTCAGTATAAAGACTAAACAGCCACTAACTGACCACAAGATAATTCATATTTAAATGTTCAGATTACATTGGAATTATCATCTGTCTTGTTTAATTTCAGACGCACTTTATTAATCAGTTTTCTTTATAAATAGGCAGTTTATTTTTAAGTAAATTGAGCAGCAACTGTGCCTGTGTGACATTTAGCCCCTTAGTATTTGACTCAGCACTGACGTCTTGTGTTATTTCATGTATTCAGCTGAAATAATATGAAGGTATGGTTTTGGTCTACATTGTCCAGCCCTAGTCACGATGCATAGAGATAAGTGGGGAATTAATATACACTTATTTTTTTGTGGTATGTGACCAGACTCCATTTGAAATATCATTCGGTATAGATTGCTTATTTCTAAAAAATAAAACAGTTATACTAATAATTACATACTAATATTATTCGTGGGTAGTCTGTAATGTTTGGCATACAGCTTACATTTAATACACTGTTTGTTCTGCTAAAACCAAAGACTTTTACACCGCTTTACCCATGGTTCTTATCTTTTACACGCTTAACTCAAGCTAGCGTAAGAAGGAAGTGAGTTAAAACTGTTTAAAAATCACAAATTTATTGATTTAATGTAGTCGAATTTTAAAAATGTTTTAGTAAGAACAGATGTACATTTTTCTTAACAATAAAACCTCTGAAAATTATAGATAACGCATTCTTCGCTTAAACTACTCATATGTGACCGTGCTTTCTGCAGCCTTACCCCGAGCACCACTTTATGCATGGAGTCCAGCTCCTCCAGGTACCGCTGCGTGTCCGGGTCTTCGTAGTTCAGGTGAATGGCGGCGGTAGCGGCGTGACAGGCCTGAGTTATCACGGCCCCCAGGGGCCACGAAAGCTTATGAACCAGATCCGAGCGGACCACCACATACTGGACCAGGCGACTGGGAGCCCCGGCTCCGGTAGCCGCCATGTTCAGACCGCACAGGAACAGAATCAGGGTTTGTTTTTTTTCCGGGTCAGGCAGAGTCACGACTCTTACCGGACGGTGCTGCCACCTTGTGGTCATTTTAAAACTACAAGGTAAACGATGAAGCTAGATGACCCAGTTGCTGAACCTGCAAAAGAACACTTTGTTCTCTAAAATTACCGGCTAATAAACACTGTAATTAACGGAGAAAGGTGTATTTATGCAGCAATGCCATCTCTGAATAGATAAAGGTGTACTATACTCATGTATTTGGTGGGCTGTTCTTTCTCATGTGATTTTAACCTATTATAAGATCTCCTTCAACAGAAAAAGATAGGAAACACATAAGAATTGAGCTCCATTATTCATATTAACCCAAAGCTTTCAGGTATTTTAATCCAAATAAAAACTGTAATATTAAAAACTCCTGACATTATTTAAATGTTCTCTTTTGCATATTTTCAAGTTCCTCCATGGTTAAGCAAATGTTGTTTGTTTGGATGGACCAGAAGTTTATTTTCTTTCTAAATAAATGCAAGCTTTTTTTTTTTTTTATCCAAACAGGAAGAATGGAAGCTAAGGATGGTACAGATTTCAAAATTGTAGCATAACAAAGAACAGTTTGTTGAAAAAATCTCTAAGTTACAAACCCATTAGCCAGGGATCATAGTATTCAGTGAGTCATTTTGTACATGCACTTCTGCACATTTCCTTATAATAGCATAAAACAGTATATTTGACAGAATAAGCAGTTTGAAGCTCCCCCCTAAATCCAAGCTATGGTTTCAAACCACAGCAGTGTAACAGTGCATCATTAAATACATAATATGATTCCCAAATCAGGACACTGGAAAGAGGTGCTCTTTGTTGTAAATATAAACATAAATATATGTGATAACCTAACCTTTAACAAGTTATTAACAGAAATGTAATACATTGCAGTTAACTATAAAAAATCTGATTAATTATGATTGTACAAATTCAGTCTTTTGCCTGCCCTCATTACAACCCCAGTTCCAAAAAAGTTGGGGCAGTGTGAATTGGAAATAAAAACAGAATGCAATGATTTGCAAATCTCACAAACCCATGAATTATTCACAATAGACAAAAGAAATGAAAAATATTGGATCATTTTAATGACAGCAACACAAGTCAAAATAGTTGGGACAGGGCAACAAAAGGCTGGAAAAGTAAAAGGTACTAATGAAAAACAGCTGGAGGAACATTTTACAGCTGCTAAGGTCATTGGCAGGTCAGTAAAATGACTGAAAAATGACGTGAAAAATGTTCTCAACGTAAGATAATGAAGACTGAATATTTCACGATCTACAGCAGTGGTTGTCAACTGGTGGGTCAGGACCAAAAGTGGGTTGCACAGCCTTTTTCACTGGGTCCTGAATGCATTCATGGGAACAAAATTCATGCCAAAGAGTTCACAAAATTCTTTCAAATCATGCTTGTTTTGTCCTGTCTCTTTAATGTATAACACGTTTGTACTCTTAGAGGTATAAACAATGCTGTTTTTCATGACATAAATCAGGATGGTCAAAAAATGTCAGAAATTTAGTCACTATTTCTCATTTAGGAGTTGATGGTGGGTCCTCCTGAGGCCTGACCAGTTGAGAACCACTGGTCTACAGTACATAATATCATCAAAAGATCCAGAGAATCTGAAGAAATCTCTGTTAACAAGGGACAAAGCTGAAGGTCAATAGTGGATGCGTGATCTTCTTGCCCTCAGATGGCAGGGCATTAAAAACAGGCATAACTCAGGAACACTTCCAGAACTGTCTGTCAACATGGATCACAGTGCCATCCACAAATGCAAATAAAAGCTGTATCATGCAAAGAAGAAGCCATATGTGAACAGGATCCAGAAAGGCCGTCATCTTCTCTGGGCCAAAGCTCATTTAAAATGGAAAACTGTTCTGTGGTCAGATGATTCCAAATTTAAATTTCTTCTTGGAAACCATGGATGCCATGTCCTGTGGACTAAAGAAGAGAGGGACAATCCACCTTGTTATCAGGGAGGGTCTTGCATATTTCTACAAGAACCACATCCAACATGGCTTCACAATAGAAGAGTCTAGGACTTGAACTTGCCTGCGTGTAGTCCAGACCTTTCTCCTATTGAAAACATTTGGTGCATCAAATCCAACAAAGAAGACCCAGGATTGTTGAGCAGCTAGGACCCTATATCAGACAAGAATGGGACAACATTCCTCTCCTACAACTCCAGCAACTGGTCTCCTCACTTCCCAGACGTCAACAGACTGTTGTTAAAAGAAGAGGTAATGCTACACAATGGTAAACATGGCCCTGTACCTACTTTTTTGAGATGTGTTGTTGCCATCAAATTCAAAATGAGCTAAAAATATATGCTTATGAGATACTACGATCATTGCATTCTGTTTACATTTTCAGTGTCCCAATTTTTTGGGGGGAATTGGGTTATTATCAAAAACACCAACATATTACAAAACATAAATCTTTGAAAAAAGACAAACAAACATGTGTAAATGTCACAATAATTATTTATTAAGCATACACATTATAATATAAATATAAAATATGCTATTTTTGTTTTTAAAATTGGTGAGACATCATTATATCTGTGTTGAGACAGACGACCATACAAACAGGTTTTAATATTCTACCAAAATCTGCTGAAACTTCTATGCAGCTGTAACAAACTGGCCATGATGGTGCCGTCCTAAAATCCGAGCCTGTCTTCATGGAGCACGTCGGAGAGGTGAGGCTGACCCGGGATCGGGTCAGAGTGGAAAACGTCACCAGAAACCAGGAGGCAGACTGGTCCTGGATCAGCACTCCTATAGCCTAAAGATGCTGTATGCAGTGGGCCCACGTACAGAGAGAGAGAGCACAATAACCTACCGTATATTTCTTTATATATAGATTCTTACTGGAGTCCAACAATGGCATTTAGCAGCATGAGAATGCACCACTCGGCTTTTTTCTAGTTCCAAGAAACTGCAAAATAAGTCAGGAAGTAAAGAAAGAAAAGAAACATCGAACAGACTGATGATCATTGTCACTGTCACGTCCAGATCGCAGTGAAACAATCAAGAATCAAACAATCAAATCAGATCAGAGTGATGACATTTGACGTCAGGATCAGGTTCAATTCAGTTTCATCTCAGTCAACAACAACAAGTGGATCATCTTTTTTGTTCAAACAAAGTGAATGACATCGATTTGTGTGCGCTTCATCGACACATCAACGAGACTTAATCTCTCAGAGCATGAATGGCGTCTCCAGCTGACTGAATCTAAAGTGAATTGATCCCCAAACCTCTCAATGACAAGAAAGAACAAAGAGTTTTAACATTTTTCTCTTTTTTTCAGTTTTTTTTTCTTAGTTTTTTTTTCTTAAGTTTGGTTGACATGCTGAATCCTTGTGTTTTGCAGGTTTGTGGTCAATCAAAAGGAAAAGTATTGAGCGAACCACTCCTGGCGCTGAGCGTCTGGGGAGTCGATGGCAGAGTCCTTAGTTTCAGGAGGGCTGTGGGAGGAGCGGAGGCGAAAATAGAAAATAAAATCAAAGAGAGAAAAAAGACAAGTCAGGGAAGATGTCAGAGAAGATATTTACACATGACTGAAGGGTAGGAGCAGTGTATAAGAAGCTACAGTCTGCTATAGTTTTTTTTGGACTGAAATTGTCCCTTTTCCTCTAAATAACTGACTCTAACAAAGAATTATGCATCATGTTTCATTTCATAAACCCTTATAAAGCACAAATATGTCTGTAGGAATATATAGTTCATGTTTGTGTCCACTAGAGGGCAGCAGAGCCATCGTCAGGAGCCAGTGAGCCCAGCTGCGTATGGAGCAGTGATTTTAATCAGGATATACTCATACTAAATGTGACTCTTAACTGTGTTTTACTATTTCCTACAGCATTTCTACATATTTAACTCATCTTTTATATAGGTTTCTGATTTATTGTTCTTCCTCCACAACTCACTGATTTAGATCAACTTCTGACAGCACCTTCACCTGCACTTTTATGTCATAATTCAACTTCTAAGTTTTACATTGATTGTTCTTGACTGATTTGATCATAAATTGTGTTACAAAATGTGATGCAACTGCAAATGTGAGTGAATTCGTCACTGAAAGTAGTCCCAACAAAAATGCTCTTTTCTCTTGTTTGACAAACATTTGTTATAAATTACAGCTACCAGCTTTAAAAGAAAATACTGAGACTCTCTGAAATATTTAAAAGATGGTAAAGAAGACTGGGAAAGTTGTGGAATGCTTAGAAACACATGGAACATTCCACAGCTTAGTAGAGTTCATTGGTACCAGGTGATTTCACTATGATTGGATATTTATAGCTTTCACAGGAAGTCAAATAGAAATGGAACAGTTTTCATCTTCTGCTGACACATTGTTTTCATAACGTTGTAGCTTAGCAAATAGCCAAAGCTTGCATTGAACAGTGCCAAACACAGAGGCTTTATAGGTGAAAAATAAAATGCTTCAAAAACTTCTGTTATAGCATACAAGTGAGCCAACATTGTATTTTGTCCTGTTTTTGCCTACAACTCACTAAATTAGGTGGTGTAACTGTACCAATCTGTCACACTGTATAGCCTAGCTTCCCTGCCAGTACAACCAGTAGTGGTGGTTCGTTCCTGAACAAGCTGGTTCAAAGAGCCGACTCTTTTATAACTATAACTATAACTATTATTATTATGATTATCATTTGTAAATATTTTGTGTGTCTGTGTTAAGTACAAATGATCTTTGATCCCCTACCACAGGCACACCTTGCAAGGACTCATGTTTGATGGTGTTACATTCATGTTTTACGTCAGGTGTGTCATACACCCCAACCAGTGAGCTGATTTCTTTCGACACACAAGGTGTTTTGGGGAGACAGTACATTTTTAAAAACTGAGCATAGTAAGAGTAAAATACCTGGCCAAAGATCAATCATATGTTATAACATTGCTAAAACGGGCAGGTCAAATGAAGCCAAACAGGTGCCCAAACAAGGCCCATTTGGGAGCCAAAAGAGCCGACACTTTTTGCTGAGCTGAGCCACATGAGCCAGAAGAGTCGAAATTCCCATCACTAACCACCAGTGAGTCTTCTTAAAGGGGCAACACAAGTGGAAATCACTGGAGGCTAATGCAACTACTACTGTCAAATGCCTCATACAACCAGACTTTAAAAACACTGAACTATCCCTTTAATAACAGGGAATATCTTATCCTTTAAAGCAGCATTATGGACTAAAATACACCAAAAAAATCAGCATTTTTGCTATTTATAGTCCATTATGGCACAAGGCCCTTTTCCACAGCTGATGTCAGCCATGCCTCATGTTTCCATGGGAATTTCATCTCTTTTTAGAGATGTGCATCACTTGGTACAGTTCTGTAATGAGAGTCTTTTGGCTCGCAAACAGTTCTTCATGCGATACCATCTTGATTTTGTTATGTCTATATGTCATTTACATATAAGAGCTGTTTCGAAGGGCGACTCAATATCATCACTTGTCATCTTGAATTGAGTTGTTTATTCAATCTAACCAGTACCCCACAGGGTTAATTCCTAAATAGTATATCACTGTTAGCCTAAAAGCAAGTTTATGAAAAGAAATGATGGTGAAAAGTGACTCAGCTCACTACAGAACATGGTGTGTTTTGTGTTTATCCATCTTTTAGGGTCAGATAGGTACGCTTGGCACCCAAATAGAGGTGAGTTAAGGGTAAGACATCGTACCCTTCCAACTTTGGGCAGTAGGAACAATCATGCTGTATTCGCTTGTTTTGCCTTTCACAAATTAAGCTGTAATGGGACTATATATTCAATCATGACAATGAAACCCTGTGTTTGTGCAGGAACAAACAGTGTCTGCTGTATCTTAAATACACAACCTCCACCAGGCCTCATGAATATTTTAAAGGGTCTGTTTTTCAATAAAAATGCCAATCACTGCTGGTGTCTGAGGCTGCCTTATGTCCTCAGGGGGGAAACATGTTGTTACCCAAACTTCGAACTAATTAGATGGAGTGTTTGAATCCATCAAAACAAACACCTGCTCCTGCTTCTTTAATTGGCTGCTTCCTAAATAAACAGTCCCCTAACCGCCGGGTGAGGTTTACATGTTTTTGTAGTTTTCTTTGCTTGAAGAAGACAATAACTTCCCTGAAGACTTTTCCTCGATGTAAATGTGATAAATAATCTTTGTATTGCGTATGGTCGCAACTGAGAGTCAAAGAATTCAGTTTAAGGATCATTAAATATTAAATGGGATATAAACAGTATTTTTCCATTTCATGTGAAAATTACACTACAGAGCACTTTGGCTTTTAAACCAAAGAAAACAACACTGTTTCTTTCTCCAGCTGTATTCACAGCTTTCAGTCACATGACGGCCTGGAGGACAGAAAGAGCTGAGGAAAGTGAGGCGCCTCACTGATGCACCGGAGCCCCGCCTCCTCCTCCCCGTGTCAGACCCTGGTTTTGGGATGCTTTGACTCAGTATCATGAGAGAGAGATCTCCAGTGCAGCTAGTTTATCCATTAAAGTTGTGTATGAACCGATGTCTTGCTTGTTTTACATCTGAGATAGTTAAACGAGTGCTGGATTTCGCATAAGATTGCAGCAATTGCACACAATTTATAAAATTCTCGCAACAAGTCTGACACTTGTAATGCAGGAAAATCCTGCAATCCCCCGTATATCACGCTGTAAACTGACAAACCGGTGAGAAATGTGGTTAAAATCAGCGACAGTTGGGTTCATCTCCGCACCAACTCCCTCCTGGTCTTCTCACCACAGCAAGCAGAAATACGCATTGCCCCTCACTGGTGTGTGGGGGCAGGTGTGTCGTGAATATCGAGAGGGCCAACGTGCTGTTTAGCGTCTTCCATATCAAGTTGGTTGGTCACCTCTGGATCAACGGCCCATTTGCGCATGCATGACGGCATGCTCGACGGCAACTCTACTTGGACAAACTGCCCAAAATAAGATGCCAGAGATTTCAGGGATTTTGAGTTATTCTGCGTTGTAGATGGGTTAATTGCGTTAAAATTTTTAATCAGATTAATCATGATGATGGATTAATCCGCAATAACACGTCAATTTTGACAGCCCTAATGGGATTATGTACATTATCTGTCTACTATTTGTTTATTATCTATTTTGGACTGGCAGTTGAGAGAGGAAACAAGACCCGGCCATTTATACATACAGTGCTTAACAAATTTATTAGACCACCTGTCACATTTGTCCCAGAGACCATCCAGCATCATGAAGTACTTCAATGAGGACTCTTTCATTTTCAGTGAGCTCTCCAAGTTTTACCATTTTGAACAGGAATGAGGGATTTCAAACTGAATTCATCTTTTTATACCCAAATTTGAGCCGGCTCACTGCGTTTTTCTGAGAAGTCAGAAATGAATCAAGTAAAATGTTCAACCACTAAAACTCATTTTTCTGTTCAGGAATGCAAGTAAATAACTATAATTTGACATATTGATCAAGAAATAATGATGTGCTTGACTATTTTTTCAGTTGTTTTGTAAATCAGTAAATTTGAAAATTCATGGATAACAATAATAATTCTATTTTAGCATTAAAAATATCATTTGGGTTAAAGAGCTTTTAGCATTGCAGAAACATAAAATTTATATTTATTATTTATACCATGATTCTTTTAAGACAGCTGTGGCATAAACACTTTGGGGTGGTGGTCATAATAAATAATATGTTAACTTTATGATTTAAATTTAAAATTTTAACCTTAAGATTTGATATATTGTTTAATTTGAAGTTATGATGCCTTGTATTTTAGTGGTCTAATAAATTTGTTAAGCACTGTGTATATAATTTATATTTATTATTTATACCATGATTCTTTTAAGCATTTTTGTTGGTGTCCACCCCCCCCCCCCCCCCCCCGTAAACCTAGGGGAAACACTGGATCATCATACATAACTATAATATTTAACTTTATGATTTAAATTTACTTTAAAGAATTTTAACCTTAAGATTTGATATATTGTTTAATTTGAAGTTATGATGCCTTCACAATTCTAAAAGTATTTTAGTGCCGTTGAAAATTAACTTGTTTATTCGTCCTAAAAGTATTGATTTGGGCAATGTTTAGCCACTTTTTTTTTCTAAAGTATCCATTTAGCATCAGTATCCTCAAAATCTCTGACAATACCCAAACCTAGACACTGTTGCTTCAGCCGCCATTTCTGAGTTCATGTGCTGTCCTGTCAGACCACCCATCCCTCCTGACGGGGATAGTCTCCTGCTGTGAAGTGTGAATGTAAACAACAAACTCATTAAGATTTTGGGAGCAGGGCAGTGAAACCTAAAACAGCTGGAGAGAAACTGTTCACAGTTATTTGGTACACTCATTAATGTTAAACAGCACCTGAATGTCCCAGCGAATTAAGTTTGTCGTGTAATAAAATTTTCTGTCTAATGTGAATATTAGAGTATGGCAGTGATTTAAAGGGTCGGGGTTTACAAACTGGATGTCACTGTTGAAACTGTAGAGACTTTTACGGCTAGTGCCGAGGGATCCTGCTAAATACAAATGTTTGTCAAGAGCAAAGAGAGTGGAGGGACAGTAGGACGAGTCTGAAACATTTCAGAGCAGATCCATAATCTCTGACCTCATACTGTCACTGAAGACCTCTCCTCTGCTCTGATAGTGAGTGCTGCTGATACTCCTGCCCTCTAACCAATGAAAATAATGTGCTTTTTGTTGTCAGAAAACCTGGATCACCTCTAAGAGAGTGTATCTGCACAATTTCACATCAAACCTCATGTGCAGTGTTAGCAGGTTTGTTTACAGCGTTTGCAAAGCAGCCACCACACGTCATTCTTTACAGAACAGCAGCAAAAACATGCAGCAAGATCATGAATATACAAGACATGCTGGCACGCACACCCTCTCACTCATGCTTTTAATATAAACCCTTAAAATTAGAGTCTTTTGCATGCATTATATAAACTGCATGTATTCATGGTAGAAGCATGTTACATAATTAATCATCACACCCCAGCAACCAATCACAGCCATTTTTAAGAAATGAGAAGAGCATTTATTGGACCACAGAGTCAAGAAAAAGAACTGTATTTCAAAATAAAACACCACCACACACAGAGGGGACAGTCCACGATAGCAAAAGACAATATCTACTTCATTAGAAACCACAAAATAATTGTCTGTACAGAAAATAATCCATCATTTCCAGTAGATAGAGAGTCTAAAGTGCAGCTTGTGCAACATGCTGAGATCAAGATGAGAGGATGAGCATGGAGAGACAAAATGCCCAACAAAAAGCCACAAAATAACAGAAAAGGGAAACTCATCAACATGCACACTGTAACATGTTCACATTGACGGACAAACAGAAAGGATTAAATTAAGATATAAACATGCCCCTTTTGCATTCCAAGGCCATTCTTTGAAGCTTATAAGCAGAGAAATACTTCAAATATCATAAGACTTTGGATGGTGGGTCTGTTTCTGCCCTTTACAAAGCAAAAAAAATAAAGGAGCAAAAGTGTAAAGAATGCATTATCTGCTCTGCAGTTACCTGATAGCATTATCATCAACAGCTACCTTCCTTTAGTGTTACCTTACTGTCATTATTTTATACAGTTAAAATTGACATTTAAACAGTTTAAAAAGATTACATACACTCCTGACTTTAGTATGATCACAGAAGAATTTGATGCTAGCGTATTTAATTTAGGCTAACATTAGCTGCTTTCCCTGGCGTTTGACATTTCCTTGTAGATAAAGGAAGCAGCTGAAGACTGTTATGTTAGAAAAACCACAAAGTACAATTTTCTATCTCTTTACTTCCTTATTTTTTATATAATCTATAAGGCTAATCAGTTGATGGGATGCTAACTTTATAAGGTTTTGCTTATTCTTTAGTGTGATGTAACATTAGTAACCACCATGGCATACCTAACTGCTCTGTTCTGAAACACTAGTTAGTGGCAACAATGAAATAGTTAATTAGCAGATACACAGCTCATATAGTTAATGTTAGCATTGTCAGCTAGCTCACCAAAGCTAATTATCAAAGCTGGTTGTTCCTCAGCCAAGCTAAAGTTGAGCTTCTGTTATCTAAACTTTAATTTAAAAACAAGTTTGGTGGTACGCTTAAATGCAATGCATATGGTACATTGTAATTCAGCCACCAGGGGGCTCTCAATCAAAACAACAACAAAAGAAGACACCAAGGCTAGCTGGGAATCATGGGAGTGATTCTGTTCTACTCCAGTCTCCCTCCCCTTGATGAGAACAAACAGATTCATATGAAGCTGCTTATCTAAATGAATGAAACAATATTATGTTAATATAAGTGCACTGTAATCATCATGTAAACTGTATCTGAAACAGCCCATCACATACTACAGTAGAGTGCAGGATGCATCTGGCATTAGTGTGTAGTATGACTGCCAGTCTGGTGTTATTCTGCTGTGTGCTAGGCCTGGCTTTGCTGGTTTCTGGTTCTGGAAAAAAGAAGCAAATAATAGCCCAGCTAATGGCTAACAAAGCTCCTGTGTAGCATCCATTATGGTGTGGAAAAAAAAAACTCAAAAGATTTTCACAGTGATGAAATTTCACCTGTGAGATGTTTTTGGAATGGGAGTTAATGTTAACGCCAGAGGTGGAAGAAGTACGAGACCATTATACTCAAGTAAAACTACAATTACTTTGTTTTGAATTTACTTAAGTAAAAGTTCTGGTCTATACATCAACTCAAGTAAAAGTAAAAAGTAAGACATTTAAAGTTAACTCAAAGAACTGAGTAGCAATTTTTGGTACCAAAGCTTTAACAGTGAAATATGATTTTTGTGCAATAACAACACAAGAATATAGACCTCTATTCAGGGTTTTTATTATAAGGTGCACCTTATCCTAAAGTAAAATGCAACAGCTGTTTTAGGCTGAAAAATGTAATTAAGCTCATTATGTGCTACTGACTTATGTGTTATCAAAGCTAAATAACTTGCCATTTTCTTGTTGTTTGCAGAAAGCTTTATTCTATGGAAGTCCATTCCCGCCACTTGAAAAATGGGGAAGTAAGGCAATAAAAAAAAGGATCCTAAGTCATAATTATGAGATAAAAAGTCAAAATCAGAAAATAAAAAGTCATAGTTATGAGATAGAAAGTCAAAATTATAAAATAAAAAGTCATAATTGTGAGATAAAAAGTCGAAATTATGAAATAAAAAGTTCTGAGATAAAATTTCTGAGATAAAAAGTTTAAAAATGATCAGAATCAGAGAATAAGAATCTTTGTCATTGTATACAATGATTATATCTTATAAGATAAAAAGTCAAAAATTATGACTATCTATCTCATAATTTCGACTTTTTATTTCATAATTTTGACATTTTATCTCATAATTCTTATCTTATAATTTTGACCTTTTGTATAATAATTATAACTTTTGAAATCAGAATTTCGTCTTTTTATCTCACATTTTTGCCTTTTTTTCATAATTAAGACTTTGGATTGTGTTTCTTTTCAAGAATTGCCTAACTTTCAAATTTTTCCTTTATTTGGTGGAAATGGGTTTCCATAAAAACTTCCTCATTGTGGCTTTTAGTGGTTGTTTTACTCAATGCTTGATGCTTTTTAAAAGTTCTGAAGTACCATACTTTCCCTAAAATGTACTTCAGTAAATGTTAAAGCAGTAATTTTAAAATGTACTAAAATAAGTACAAATACACAATAAACAGCTTTAATTTGAATGAATGTAATTAGTTTCTTCCCACCCCTGGCTCATGCTAACAATGATATTGCTGTGGTTGCTGTCTGGTTGCTGTTTGCATTGTGAGAAAATGCAGGGCAGATTGGCCTGATGCATTATACAGATTTTTATCTATATCTGTTCAACATCGCTATATTTTGCAATCTTGCATTTTCTCATAGGCTGCATACTAAATATTGCACACTATATTTTAGTCAAATCAGAACGAACTGCTCGTATAGCAGGCAGCCTTTAATACAGACATAATGTTGTTACACTATTGATGCTGAGGTTTGCTAATGTTTGCTCTTAGTATTTGCGATCAGGGTAAACATAAACACTGAAATGCTGGTGTACCAGTTTAACTGGTGTTGGATTAACCGGTGATAGTCCAGGCAGATGCTCAGGGAGCGCGGCTTTACAGGACTCTTGTTAATCTTCTTAATAACATTAAACATGCAGTTATGCTTCCCTACTGAAAGAATTTTAGAAGAATGTGTGTCTGCAGACATTAATTTCACAAGGAAAGTGTCACAAAAAGCTGAGACTGTACTGATGAAAATATACGGAAAGAAAATATAGAAGACTGGGAGGGTGTACAGTAAGAGAAATATATTTTCTTAAGCTGAATATCTTTACTTTTATTGTTACCTTTATGAATCTGACAGACTTGGTGAGGTTTCTAATTAAATGCTGTCTGAAGCAGACATCTGTGAGTTTAAACAAACGGGCAGTAGAGTGGAGGGTCATGCTTGCCGTGTTAACTCATGGTACAATCATTTGATTAAAGGCATCACTTTATACACATTTAGTCTACATGTCATCACTTTTTGGTGGTTTTGATGAATTTGGATGACATTAGTATGATAAAATATTATAATATATCACATTTGTGGTCTGTTCAAATAACGAAAATACATGTTTAGGTGCAGAATTGCTGCAAGTGGCAATAGGGGCAGATATGACATTTGATACAGCGACAGAACGGCAGGTTTTAGAAACAGATTTTGATGTGTCTAATGTGGCTAAAAATATACATGACATCAGATTAGCTGTCTTTACATTTTTTTAGATTTTCCAGTGCAAGATTTTTACACTGTACCAATAAGAAATTATCAAGTTGAAACTTACCTGGCAACCGTTAGCTCAGGCTAGTTAAATTGGAGTGACTGTGGACTAAACTAACTTGACTCTTCAAAATATTTTTGAACTACTTGGTATTTGTATTGCAGAAGAGCAGAATCCTGACCGGTGTAGCAGTAATAACTGATAGCAAACAGTAATTTACAACATATTAAGGTGCTTGACAGCTCTTATTCTTCCCCTAGTATGATCATTTTATGCTCCTTATGGTTTCAATATGTGGGGACACAGTTGACAGGAAGAGAAAAAAACATTAAAACCAGTTTTATCCCAGATGTACCTTTTTTAAAGTCAGAAAATTCAAACCTTTTTTGGTTATTTTAAGGCTTTTATGAAAAACTCATGGCCTAAAGTACAGCTCCTACAATTAAGATTACACTCTAGATATGATATTCATATATATATATATATATTCATCATTTATGACGAAAGTGTTTAAATCTTAATTAGAAGAGTATTTAGAATGAATTAAAGTCTGTGATTGGATGATTGATGCGTGGATTGAGCAGCTGCGGCCCATCGGGGCAGAAAGGCTCTCACCTCATGAATTTCTTGGGTTCGGTGGGAGGGGTCGGCGGGGGAAGAGGTTTGTTGGAGTTGAGTTCAAGGTGGTGGATGGGGGAGTTGGGGATGGGTTCTAGGCGGCTGGGCTGGACTGGGGGCGGAGGTGGGGGCTGTGGGGGCTGCCCACTTCCTGAACCTGCCACGCCCACGCCCCTACCTGCTGCCTCCAGAGCCCTGACATTAGAAGAGCTGCTGAATCTGCTGGCTGCTGTTTTCTCATTCTTTCTCTTTTGCTACACAGACAAAAAAGAAAAAGGAGGTGCATGGGGGTCATAAAGGAGCAAAAGGGAGGTTTAAATCAAAATAATAATTAAAAGATAAGAAGAAATGAAGGGGGAAAAAGGGGAAATGGAGGACAGGGAGAGCCTTAAAGGTCCATCCAGTAAGAGACAGAAAGAGAGCAGCGTGCTAACTTGATCATATTTAAACGTGAGTGAATGGATCAATCTGAGGACTGGCATCACTCAGTCTTAAAGCACCAGGCGCTCTGAGCAGAATGAGAGTTCAGATGAGGAGAGATGTGTCGAAGCAGAAAACATCTCACACTAACAAATGGCTTGGAAAGCAAAGGAAAGCTGGAGGAAAAAGTCAGGAAGAAACAGTCCAATCAGGAGGAAGAACCGCTCGCATATTTGGACGGACAAACACACAGAAACTAGCACACGATGATCACATATCACATGTACAAATATGTGGAAAACAGCAAGAACAAAAATACTGGAAGTTCAGGAGGCCAAAGTGTCAACAGTTATATATCCATCATGCAATGAGCGTCATTCATCTCAGACATACAGTGATGAGGTCACCGTTTACAGGAGCACTAGAAGCTTCAGGCCCTGAAAACATGTCTGCAAACATCTTTACAATCAACAATAAGGATCTTTCATCAACACAGTTTTCTGCCAATGTTAGAGGAGGTTTGGCCATTTGATATGAACATTTTTCTTATATTTTTGGCGCTCTTTACACACATGTAAAGTGGGTGGGGCTACGTCTGAAAATCGAGATGCTTCGTCCTGCTAAACCTGATGCTTCTGTGTTGTTTTTTTGCAAAGCAGATTGTAATCAAGTAAGCTTAAGAACTTTTTGAAATTACCTTAATTTGACTAACACTCAAGTAATCACAAATTATGTTCAAACACTTAAATTTTTAAAGGTATAACATGTGACTTTCAGAGTAGAGGTACAGTAGATCCTACACTCTGGCACCAGTCTCTCAGACTATATCCATTTCCTTCCCTTCCTTTCTTAGTCACTATGTTTACACAGTAGTGACGAGCTACAGTGACAGCTCTACTAGACAGTTTAACTGTACTTAGTCTGATCACAGAGGGCAAATCGATTATTCTACTGGGAATATCAGACCTCACCACAGTAGGTGGCAATGGCCCTCATTTCACACACAGGTTGCAAAAGACAGGCACTCTGAAATATAAGAGTTCTAACTGATATGAGTGAAATGAAAGCTACACAGATTGTAAAGATAAGTTACAATAACACTTACATTTTTATTAGGTATATTTAAGCCTTTCTTAGATGTTGTTTCAAGTCACATGAACAGTCAGAAGAAAGCAGTTTGTCTACACTTTAAACCAGAAGAGGTGGAAAAATTTCAAAACTATTGTAACCAAGTAAAAGTACAGTAACTCTGGTTAAAATTTACTTAAGTAAAAGCAAAAGTACTGGTCTATAAATCTACTCAAGAAAAAGTAAAAAGTATTCAATTTAAAGTTTACTTAAAGTACTGAGTAGTTATTTTGGAATTACACAGTAAAATATGTTATTTCCTTTTTGGCACGAGCATCAGGAGAATAGATCTTCAACCAGGTTGTTCAGGTAAAGTCACACCTCTTTAATGCAGTCAAATACACAGCAACATTGACAGTGTTAATTTAACTCATAGAAAGTTAAATAGTTCAAGAGTGACTTCATTGGTCCACACTTAAGTGGTGTTGTTTAATTACACTTTTGAAAGAAATATTTTACAATTTGACAGCTGCAGAAACTCTTGAACATCTGTGGTAAGCTAGGTCTCCTCTGGAAGAACAAAGAAAAAGTCGACCTCGAAGCAAGGCAATATACACTGAAAAAGAAAATGTACTATGAGCCCCTTAGGGATGCCTCAATTCACAGGTGTGAACTCTAACTCGGTGGGTAACTTCACTCATGGTGTAAATGTGTCTCAAATCAAAAACAACAACAATCCACCATGAGCAGAGAGACCCAAGGTGTCATCAGCTGTCTATGGACATGATGTGGAATCATTCTATTTCTATATGCTACTGTGTAGTCCAAGTACAAGAGTATTGTACTGAAGTAAAAGTACAGTTACTCTGTGTAAATGTACTTAAGTAAAAGTAAAAGTACTGATTTCAAAATGTACCAAAAAACCTCCTTAGTTGCAGTAATTTCCGTAAATGCAATTGTTTACTTTCCACCCCTTTAAACCAGTATATCACTGTCTGACCCTCCACAAATATAAATAGCCTTTATTCATAATAAAAAAACCTGAGGAATTAGAGCTACTCTATTCTTGGTTTTAGGTTGGCCTTCTCCTGTGAATGTGCTCCTTCTTTTAAGAGCAAAAACATGCTTTTTTGTTGACATCGTAAGAGATGATATCATTATAATCTGAATGGAAAGCTTTGAGATTATATCAAGTTCTATATCCTTGAATGAGGCTTATATCGGCTGGAGTTTGGCTGTCTATCACTCATGCATTTGATTCTCTTTAATGCTACTTTTCAGGCCAAAAAAAAATAAATGTTTAATTTTCCTTTACTTCTCAAGTGGAGACTTAAATCATGATAAAGGGATCATGATGTCATTGCTGGATTATGTTCCTACCTGCTGTAAACTCGGAGGGCTAGGCCATCACCACTCGCTGATGTTCTACCTCCTTCTTCTAGTTATATTAATATCTACATTAAATAATCCTCTTATTAATGATTGGAATGTCACACATTATACCTTTAATATGAACTTGGTACTTAAATAAATGTTTTCAGGGCCTTTAAAACATTTTTATCAGCAATTAAACACAATAAAAAGGTCGAACCAAAGTGGCTTTAAAAAGCAGGTCCATGACTTTAGGTACTTTAGAGTATTTTCTGAGAGCTGTGGTGCTTAATGCAGAGGACAGAGAACCTCTTTTATTAAGACTTGGAAGCCAAGTTTTTGATTTTATAGCTTTTATACAACTCAGAAGCATTGCATATTTGCATCTTTTACGTAAAAGTCAAAGGCCTCTAAACTTTAGCAAACACAGATCGTTTAATGTGATGAAGGTTTATGGTTTTAGTTTGGTTGTAACTGTGACACCTTGGTGTGATTGCTGCAAACAAGTGAGACTTTTATTGGCAGGATTTTTGCCTCTTTGAAATGACAAAGGCTGCACATTTTCCTTCAGCATGCTGTCTTGTGGTATCTTTGTTTGTAATAAAAAGAACAAGCTTGTTCTACCATTAAAATTGATTTTTTCATATATCACCTTTTACCGTCTGCCATTGCTGTAAACTCTGAGTGACTCTGTTTATTGCACTTTCACACCGCATTCTTGTCCTTTTTCAATACAATAGAATACATATGTGCTGTTTTCAACCTTGAAACACTCTGACAGGCAGATAATGGGCTAAAAAGTCTCATTTGTTGGCAGCAATGTTAAAAATACTGTAGTCAGGATTGTTACACTGCAATAAAACCTCAGTACTGATTGTTCTTCTGCCCGATCAGCACTGATGGATATGAAATGAGATGGAGTGGATATCATCTTTGCTGCGTCTTAGATAAAGCGACAGGTATCTCGGCGTGCCCCTGTGTGTGGTGTGTTTCAGGTTTTCAGCTCCTACCTTGATGAGCGGGTTGATAACTCCTACATTAGGACTGGCGTTGAACACTTTGTTGAAGTTGGTCTCCCTGTTGACAAGCTCCAGCTGGTAGAACTTTTTATCATCCTGAAGGAGAAAAACACGTTAGCTGACAGCCGGAAAGGTTGCAGACGGCTCATGGGACTATAAAAACACTCAACATCACACATTTAATGGGCTTTTTTCTGCAGGAACACGCTCTTGAATCTGCAGTTTAATGCCTTCATGAAATCAGCCCTAAAACATTGTAAACATTTTAACAGGCCTGTGCCTCTGATTTCTATTCTCTACCACAAAATGGGAGCTGTAAATGAGCTTTTAAGCACTCTCTTTACCTCACAACGAGCACACACTGTGGATGTCAGAGACCAGCCAATGACTCAGGAGGAAACATAAACGTGAGTGCAGCACTGTGACAAATTCTAAGCTAATTTATGAAGTCACCTTCATGTGATTAGTGCAGTGGAACCGCAGAAACCTTGAAGTTAGCGTCAACAGAGTCCCAGACAAAGACAATAAAAAAATCACAGTGTTAATGAGGGGATTATACTGGGCAGCAAACGGTCCAGAGTAAGGTCGAGCATGTCTGGGAAACAGTCTTTAAAGCTCCTGTGAGGCATTTGTAAAGATTTTGCTGACCTGTTGACTAAGGAGGTAATCTCAGGTTTGAAATGGTCGCAACCCATATTTTTAACAAATACGGAGGACGACACAATCATTAACCCCTCCCTGTGAATTTTCCCAAGTGCTGTTGAACAGAGCAAGGAATTTTAATACAGCTTTTCCAATTGTTCTAGTTTTATTTTGAATGCTTACATTATTTCAATTCACATACAGAAACAGAATTATTTCTCAAAATCTACCAGTGTCAGAATCAGGCCTGCCTTCTAGGCCCCTGACAAACCCAGAGAACAGGCCCTCCCCAGCTGTGGCTTATTGAGGATGTTGATGCGTATGTGTTGGATCAACAGCATTGGTGCTAGCATCCTAGCTAACAGTTAATTCATTTTAGAGCTGAAAAGTGTCTCAAGCTATGATTGGGTTCTGATGCTCAGATTATTTATTTGTGCCACTTTTTAACCACTTTTCACCTCTTTTTTCTGCACATTTTGCCACTTCTTGTTTGTCACTATAAGTAAATTTTCTTTTTAGTCATCCTTAATTTTTGACAGTTATTCTCCTTTATGGCTCTTTTTTGGCACTTTTTTGACACATCTTTGCTACTTTTGACCCAATTAAAACCCATTGTCATTTTTTGCCTACTGTATGAAACTCTTGCCCCCTTTAATAATTTTTTGCCAATTTCTCTCCAGTTTTTGACCATTTTTAACCCATTTTGCCAATTTCTCACCAGTTTTTGACAATTTTTAACCCATTTTGCCAATTTCTTACCAGTTTTTGACCATTTTGGCAAACTTTTGCCAATTTCTCACCAGTTTTTGACAATTTTTAACCCATTTTGCCAATTTCTCACCAGTTTTTGACAATTTTTAACCCATTTTGCCAATTTCTCACCAGTTTTTGACCATTTTTGGCAACCTTTTGCCAATTTCTCACCAGTTTTGACCATTTTATTACAAATTTTTGCAAATTTCTCACCATTTTTTTGACCTTTTTGTTTTCTTTTTACCAAATTTTTGCCAAATTCTCACCACTTTTTGACCATTTTTAACTCAGTGCCAATTTCTCACCAGGTTTGACCATTTAATTACCAAATTTTTGCCAATTTCTCACCTATTTTGACATTTTTACCCCAATTTTTGCCAATTTCTCATCAGTTTTGACCCTTTTTCCCCCAATTTTTGCCAATTTCTCACAATTTTTTGATCATTTTGGACTTATTTTTGCCAATTTTTCACCAGTTCTGGCCTTTTTTTGCCAATTTCTCACCAGTTTTGACCATCTTTGCATCATTCTGTCCATTTTTTGCTGCTCTCTCAGCACTTTTGCCCGTTTTTGCCACTTTTGACAGTTGTTATCAATTTCTTCTGAATTTTAGACCAATTGTGGCAACATTCTGCCTATTTTTACCCCTCTTTCCCCATTTTTTCCTTCTGATTTCTTGCCAATTTTTGACAACTTTGTCTTGTTCTGTCCGTTTTTGCCACTTTAATGCCAGTGTTTGACCATTTTTGCCACTCCCTCAGCAGTCTTGCCCACTTTTGCCCACATTTTGACCAAGGTCCGTGTCAGAAGACCATCAAATCTGGAGGAGCTTGAGAGATTTGCCAAAGAAGAATGGGCTGGGATTCCTCTGAAGATGTGTCAGAGACTACAACAAATGACGCAAAAAGGAGACACAACTGACTATTGGCAACAGGGGGAGTAATAATTTAGATGCTGGTAGTTTTGTGAAATATTTTTGTTTCTGTGTGCAAACTAAAATAAAAGTGTCCAAAATAAGACCAGGATGTTTGGTGAAGCTGTGGCAGTCTCCTCAAACTCACAGCTTTGTTCCCCCATTTTATCAGCAATTCTGCAGTCTAAATAGTACAAAAACATCAGCAATGTGTCATCATCAAAGCTCTCTTTAGAGTATTTCCCCATTGTATAAAGCTCTGCCATCATAACACCCTCAAACATTGATACTGGTTCTACAGCAATATTGTACTGGTGTCTCCATCTGTTCATTTACACTGTGTTGTGGTAATGCAGAAGCGTGAGCACAAGACACAGCAGGAGCTCCACATAGAGGCGCAATGTTTATTCACAGTCCCATTTCAGGTCGTGATATTTACATCCCTGCAATGTCTCAGCCATAGTATGCATGTCACAGAGGCTCAATAAGGAGAGGAAGTGATCGACTTCAGGTTTTAACATTAACAGACTGTTGTTTATTTGTTGTTGGTGTTTTATGTGGAGGATGTTAGTTTTTTGTTGTAGGATGCTGTATTAGGGTAGTAGCTAATGTGTGCTTTGTACAGCGGTTACTTACCACCAGTTTCTTGACTAGAGATTCTCTCTCTGACACCATGTCCTTCAGCTCGGCGATGAGCTGCAGATCTTCAGGACGACTCTCCCTGTTCCTGAACTTCTCCTCGGTTCCTTCCAGCCTGTAAAATGATTAAAAAAAGAAATAATCATCAATAACTGTGCAGCTTACTTTAAGACAAAAGCAAAGCAATTAAAGGAAACAACTCTGAGGAATGTACTTAAAGGGAAAAAAAACACAGAAAAAGTAATCTACAAAGGTGACCCAGGCGGTGTAATGTGTGCACTTGCATCAATACTGCAAAAAAGGCAAGCAGAAGTTGTTCAACTTTGATTTGTTTTGGTTGATTATGCCTTTATTCAGACAAGACCACGGATAGAGATCAAAATGGGGAGAGAGAGATTGGTCAGTGAAATGCAGGAAAGAAGCCACAGGTCAAATTTGAACCCAGGCCGCCCACTTGGAGGACAACAGCCACTATACATGAGGCTACCAGCACCCAAGTATGGCACCATGTACAACTCAAACTCAGGTCCCACACAGATTAAAAGTTGTGACTCATGGGCTCTCTCCTTTCATTAGTTTTTTCAATCAATAAAAAGTTATATTCCTCTGTCTCTTTCTTCTTTTCTCCTCTCATCAGAAAACCCATTAAGGATTTTTTTATGGTAAATCCAGAGACAGAGCTCCTCTGGAGGTTGTTTCTGTGAGTTATGAGAACTTTTTAAAAACCTTATAATGGATTTTTGTTATTTTCAGACCAGCCCTCAGAGATATCACCACTTCTGATTCATTTGAAATCCGGTGACATTTTCCCTAATGCAACACACGCTAAAGATCGCTGAGCACAATGAGCATTAGGAGGCTGGAAAATACTTCAAGCGAAAAACACCCAATCATAAGTGACAGTTTAGGCCGGGAAATGACTCATGTTTAGAAATTGTTATAAAAGGGAAAGGAAAAAGCCTCTTAAAGTCTCCATTCGGCCACAGCAGCTTGTAGTTTAGAGAGCATATGCAATCTGGATGCTTTTCAGTCTGATAAATGTGTCATTTAGACGTATGCAATCAATATCATACAAAACATTACTCACCAACCACGTTATATATTACCTTTATGTCAGCTTTATAACTGAATAAGTTTAGTTACAGTTAGTGGGTGTTTCCAGGACATTTAGAAAGTAAACAGTAAAAATAATTTAAATGCCTGTATGTGACACATGTTACACATGAGTACATGAGATAGCTCAGGCTTGATGTGTGGGATGTAAACTACAAACATGGTTACAATGCTGGATGCTGCTCATCTTAATTCTGAGATCAGAATTAACATTACATTGTCATTAATAATCAATAGTAAAATCAGAACAGGTCAGACTGATGACTGGTGGTATGAACTTAACACTCCCAGTGTATCAGTTTAATGAGTGACCATGTTAACTGGTGACCGTGTTCATAGATGTCTCTTTGTTTTTTTATTATAATGTAAAAATATTCCCATTACATATCTTGAAAAAAATTGAAACTTATGGTAGTTTAAATTTTATCTTGGAACTTGGAAATTCTGAAGTGCCAGTTGGATGTTTCAGCCTAAATCCCCCTGAAGTCAGAATTCCAACTCGGAATTCAGTACAACTTCAGTACCTCGAGATACCAACTCATAGAAATGGCAACCAAAGCGTAACATTTTCCCAGCTCCCACATCTGACTTTTGAGGATTATACAAACAGCCATGAGCACACTCAGCTAAAGTCACCACTCTGCATGGTCACTGATTGAACTGTAACACCAGTCTAATCTAGATTTATTTTTTGGGGCTTTTGCCATTATTGCAGACATAGGAAAGAGCCACAGGCCAGACTTGAACCCGGAGTGCTATCCAATCACTAGGCCATTGGTTCTCAAATGGTGTGGCAAGGCACAAAATTACTGTACGCTCAGTCAGGACCACTTTGTCAAGAAAAACACATGATTTGCAGTCATTAATAGTTTTACTTGATTAGCATTTGTAAATTTGCACTTATTGCTGTTAAAGCAGTTTAAATATGGCAGCATGAGTACCATTAGCCAATAGATTGCATAGAAGCAAATCAGCTGACTGCTGATGAGGGCTTGTGTGAGATCAGCTGATCTCAATTATATAACAGTGCTTGACTCAGTGGCCTGTCTGAACTAATGCTATCTGCTCAATTCACTGTAACATGTTTTAAAAAGACAATTTTCTACAGCTATGGATTTGGTGTGCCTTGAAATTTTGACTGATCACGCCCAAAACATCAACTTTTACAACAATAAGTCACCAGCTGGTCTGACAGGCATGTTTGTCTCTGTGCTGTGACAATATGTAGGGAATTGTAGACTAGCAGAGTTTGTTTTAAACTTTCTCCCTGCTGCTGTGTTGACTGTGTATACTGTGTCTCGCATCCATGTCACATTAGATTTTGTGCATGTGGAGAGCCAACTTGTCAAACCGACACAAAGGATGCATGGCAGCCATGACACATCTGCATATATCTCCAGCCAGACAGTCGATGGTTGAACCTGAGCTGTCTCCTTCAAGGACTAAAGCCTCTGCACATGCGATGCACAATGACCACAAGGCTTTCTGACCCCCATATATGCAAATCTTTGCAATGGCAGTCGTCAACAACGGCTGTTCTGGGTGTGTAATTACTTCTCTGATACCTGCAGTACGCCCCGACAGTGGTTAAAGCATTTTATTTTACTTACACTAATATAAAATCATTATAAAAATAAATTATACAAAATAAATAAATGATAAAGAATGAAAATATTCAATCTTGATGGTCCTTTTTGCATGACAGGGTATTGGGGCCACTTGTGACAAAAAGCTCAAAATGACTATGAAGTTATAAATAAACAAGAAACCAAACTCAGAATTTTGCATTTATTTATTCATAAATTCACCTCAAAAAATGTGAAATTTTGGGTTTAAAAAGTCATGAGTTTACAAGAATGGATGATGCAGTCATCCATGATTCACCTAAATCCCCACAACAAACTGCAGAGCTGCTGAATAGACAATCGGTCTGCGTGTCTCAGTGGGTGAAAAACAACTTTATATCTGCTGTAATTGACATTCTTTTATGTCTATTTTATTCTATTTTATCATGTGTGTTTGTTCTTAAAAGCCTAGTACAGTAGATTAGCCACAGTGCATCAGCTGTACTCCAACTGGATGCAAAAGTGCTTATGTATTGCCCCTGACAAATACACTGATGAATAAATAAATAGCTCAACTTTGACCTTCATGGGCTCCCATGTAGCTGGGGCCCCTCTTTTCCTCCCTATGGTCAGCCTTGCAACCTTGTAACAGCCCCACAGTTCAGTTAAAGCGTTATTTTTCTGCCTCTTAGTAAACATCCGTGGCTCCTTTTGGCCACTCAAAACTTCTCTGAGCCAATAACTACTGTAAAATTCAGCCTAACAGCCTTTCACCTCCCACACTGCCACAGAACACGCCACAGAGGGCTATCTTAGTGACATCTCTGCCACAGTGTGAAATCACACTTTCTTTAAGGCTGAGGACCAGAGCAGCTTGTCGGCCTCTCAGAGGGATGTCCGCTGACGTACAGGAGCAGCCAGCGTAGACCGGCTCAGTGACAGTGATACATACTGATTTTTATCTGATACTCTGTGCTGGTCCTTCTGATAGCCAGTTCATCGTTTGGCCTCTGTTTGTCAAACAGTTTTCAGCAGTGAGGGCATCACCATCATGCAGCTCTTGATCTGAATTCTGATCAAAAATGAGCCAACATGTTCACTCGTATCATGGTTATAAGACTGATAACAGAGATCTGCATTATTGAGCTACCTAAAGCAGTGCTGATAGTGTTTTGGCTACTTTTAGGGAGCAGAAACAGCAGAAATGAGAACATCAGAGTTAATCCTCTTAAGTTTTTCCCGATTATATGAGAGCAATCAATTGTCCATTAACACATCCATCAGACCCAGCCAAACGAGGGCGGTCTGCAAACACTGGTGCATCACTGTGGACCTGTAAAAGCTACATTCATTTTTTGGCTGTAAGAATGGAAAAAGCCAAACTCCTTCAAGCTAAATGCACACTAGAGAAGCATCATGGAGCTGCCAAATAATACATCAAGCAGAGCAGAGCAACATTAGCGTTCAATTTCAGAGTTTGTGGGTCTATTTTTTTTCTGAAAAAAGCAGTGAGCTCAGAAAATGGCTAAAGAGTTTCAAACCGAGCGTGTGGAGTAAACAGTAAACGGGAGAAGCTGGGTGTTAAAGACCAGGCAGGGAGCTCAAAACCAAAACAAGTCCTTCAAAAAAATGAGCTCAAAATCAAACCGGTACCCATAAAAAAATGAGCTTTCAACCCAAGCAAAGCTCAAAAAGAGCTCATCTACCCAATTACCAAGGGCAAAAAGTAACACAAAGAACTTAAAACCAAAGCGCTGAGCCCAAAAACCAAAGCTAAGACTTCAAAAGTGAGCAATAAGCCTACAACCAAAACAGAGAGCACAAAAAAAGGGCTATGTGCAATAATATTAGCACTTTAAATAAATAGGCCAAGGGCAAATTTGCAATTTCCTTAAACACACATGACCATGCGCAATACATCAGCACTTTAGCACTTTAACATTTGCCTTATGCACTTGAACCACAATGGCTACTTTATTCAAACAGGATCCCCATGGATGTGATGACTTTGCTGCCCTCATTGGAGCTCTTGGGGGTTCAGTGCCTTGCTCAAGGGCACTTCAGCAGTACTCAAGAAGTGTCCTGGCACCTCTCCAGCTACCAGGCCAAAGTCTGGATATGGTCTGACTGGGACTTGAACTGGTGATCCTCCAATTCCCAATCCAAGTCCTTCCAGACTGAGCTACTGCTGCCCCAAAGTCATGCATCCTGCTCCTGTACTGTTATTTGACTCTTTGTATTATATTGTACCGTTTATGTTGTTTGGTCTCTTGGTGTTGTCTGAATTAATGTAGGCTTTTCCCCCCTTTATTGTTATTTTATTTATTATTATGGACATGTTTAATGCACTCTTTTCTACATATACCGTAAACCTGCCAGGGACTATAGATGGAAATAAGCCTATGGCTACAATCTGGCACATGTACTGTATGTGCTCCATCCCTTATAATAAATTAATCAAATAAAAATAAAGAAAAGCAAATCAAACCAGCTCAAAACTGAACCCAAACGATCAAATCAAAACAATGAGCACAAACAGAAACTCGAATGTCACTAAAAGAAGCAGAAAAAACAAATCAATAAGCATTAAACTAATTCAATGAGCTCAAACTCAAAAACAAGCTGCACAGAAGAGATCAAAAACCAAAACATTAAAAAAAAAAAATATGAAAAGAAATCAAGGTGCTAAAAAACAATCAATTCGTGAAAAACAGAATCACTGAGGCTGAAACAAATTTAGAAACACTAAAGGGAACTAAAATACCACAACTGTGAGCATTAGAAACAAAACAAAGAAAACAAAACAAAGCACATAACAATCAAAGACCTCAAATACAAAATAGAGTGATTAAAAAAACAAAGAGCTCAAATCCAAAAAAAAATTGCTAGGGTTAAAATCCAAAATAAAGTACTTAAAAAAAAAAAAAAATCAAAGAGCTCAAATCCAAAACAAAGTTCTAAAAAAATCAAAGGGTTCAAATCCTAAACAGAGTACTGAAAAAATCAAACAGCTCTAAAAAATAAACAAAACAAAACAAATCTCAAAACAAAAAAACAAAACAAAACCTCAAACACAAGATAGAGTGATTAAAAAAATCAAAGAACTCGAATCCAAAACACAGTGCCGTAAAAAAATAAAGAGCTGAAAACCACAACAGGATGCTTGATTCAAATTTAAATCAAAAAGCTAAAAAAAAAACAACCAGCATAAAAACCTGAACAAAAGGCTACAAAACACACCAAATCAAATGACTCAAAATAGAAAGAAAATGCTAAAAAACAAAATAAAAGAACGCAAAAACCAAATCACTGAGCATAAAAAGCAAAAAAAAAGGGGCTTAAAAAACACATTACAGAGCTCAAAGACCAAATCAATGAGTTAAAAACCTTAACACAAGAGGACTTGACTAAAACAATCAGCTCACTGAAAAGAAGGAAAATATTTCAGTGTCTTTTTTTAATGTAACTGAGAATCTAGCGACCCTGACATCTAGGGGTTGTTCACATTACTAGTCCAAGTTAAAGCATCTCATAGCTTTAATAGAAGGTAATGGTGAGTTGTATTATCTTTAACAAACTGCTGGCCGTTCACTGACAGAAGGAGAAACTATTTGGTGGTATTGTTTCTAAAGAGCTCATTAGTTCTCCTTTAATGGACCCAAGACAAACAATGTCTTCTCCAATGAAGCTCACTTGCTCCCACTGAGGCTGGTGGGGCGTTCATGATCAGATATGAATACTCTGTGCTTTTTTTCTGCTTAAAGTAGAACATTTTGTTCAGACGGGTACATATTACAGTGAAAATCTTCATGTAAGGTGACTGAACTGAAGCAGAATTTCCTCTGGGCCGGAGCACACCGAGGCCAAATGTTTTGTGTTCGACTATTTCACGCCCGACTGATGCAGCAGCGACAACCGAGCAGGAAAACCCTCTGTGACACCAAAAACCAGACGGTCAGTGACACATGAACCGTGTGGGACACCGCTGTCACCCATAACCTTCATCGTATCTTTGTTTTGTCTGGGATGACATGAACAGGATATTTCCAGGGATTGAACAAATCCACCTGGTGAGTCTGAGGTCATCAGAACAATTTTACTGCAGGAAGGAACATCCACATCGGCCCACTGCATGGTTACACTGATAAGAGATGTTCAAATGATGCTTCTGCACAAATTTACAGGAGAAAAGCTGCACTTTTACTAGAAATAGTTCCTTTTTGGTGAGGGCAGTGTGAGTTTTCAAGGTGCAGGAGTTTGATATAACTCAGGGCTGAGTGTGACTGATGCTCTACAGGAAATGTTGAGGAAGTGCTTCTGTTATCTCCGCCTCCTTCTGGTCCACTTATTACACATGCAGTTTAATAAACTTCACATGGAGGGGCGTTGAACATACTAATGGGAACTTTGAGGCTGAAATATTACTGATATGACTACAGATGAGTAAAAAACATACAGTAAATACATAATGTGCTTTCTAACAAGGCAGTATAAATGATCTAAACATACATGAAACTTAAATGATGCTGTTCGCTCAGTGAGGGAATACTAAAGAGAGATGAGGCTGTTGTTACCGTGGTGATTAATTACCTGGGAAGCGACAGGCTGGTGGTTTATAGATTTTAAGTTAATTAGATGGTAGACCTCGAAATGTTTGATCACTGGGTGAAGTAGAGAAGATGCAAACAAATAAAAATGCTGACCTTCAGAAAAGATGTAAAAATAACACGTTTAATCTTCAAACTTGATTAAATGGCTACTCTAACTCCACTTTATTTATAAAATGTACTTGTGAGTATGCTAATGATTTTTGTTCTCCAGAGGTGCAGCAGTTCTACAAACCTTGAAGCAAAGTGTTTAAATTCTGCCACCAGCTCTCAGTCAAAATAATGAATTAACTACATGGACAAAAATATTCAGACAGCTCCCTCTTGCAGCTATAACAGCTTCCACTCTTCTTGGAAGGCTTTCCATAAGATTTTGGAGTGTTTCTTTGGAAATTTATGCTCATTCATTTAGGCATTTATGAGGTCGGGCACTGATGTTCGATGAGAAAGCCTGGCTCACAATCTCCATTCCAGTTTATCCCAAAGGTGCTTGATGGGCTCGTTGCTGGCCAGTCAAGTTCGTCCACACCAAACTCATCAAACCATGTCTTTATAGTCCTTGCTTTGTGCATTGGGGAACCGTCATGTTGGAACAGAAAGGGCCTTCCCCAAACTGTTGTCACACATTTGGAAGCATAGCATTGTCCACAATGTCTTGAAAGTCAGCCCCATACCATCATCCCTCCTTCACTAAACTTCATAGGCAGGTAGGCAGGTAAAGTTCTCACGGCATCCACCAAACCATGACTCTCCTATCTGACTGCAAAACAGAAGTGTGAATTGTCACTCAAAACATGTTTCCACTGCTCCAGGGTTCAGTATCGGTGTGCTTGGCACTGGACTCTGTGATGTGAGGCTTGCATGCAATGCCTCGGCTATGGAAACCCATTCTATGAAGCTCCCGTCGCACTGTTTTTGTGCTTACATTAATTTCCACGTATAGCAGCTGTGAGCGTACTGCGGAGCAAATCGCTCCCTCTCTAGACAATCAGAGCAATTCCACTGCCCACTCCAGTCCGGCACCAACGCGTCCCTTAATCGCCACTCTGCTGCATTTCACTGGAGATATGCTGCAGGTCGATTTTCAGCGCTGGTCGTGCAAAACTGCATCAACCCCCATCAATCAGAAAGCTCCAAATAGGAACTCAAAAGCGTAGAATATCCGGTACTTTCAAAATACAACACAATGCATGGAATCCTGATCATAAATCATCACGATATCAATATTACGTCTCATCTTGCAGCGAGAGCAAAGGGTCACCAGGAGGTCAGGGGTCACAGAGCTACAACGGTGCCATTGATGAGGAAAAGTTAACTTTTGAGGAAATTTAGCCAAAGATTTTACATAAAACCACGGATCCTTAAAGCAACTTTAACTTCCTAGTGGTGTAATAAATGATATCATGGACTCATACTGTAAGGGATGATAGATTAACCCCAAAAAAGGTAAAATAATCAGGTGTTGACATATTTTTCCTGCGTGAACCCCAGATCTCCCATGATCTCTGCCCTCTGATCAGGGCTGTGCGCTGTGGCGCAGTGATCTAAACAAACTCCCAGTGAGCGAGGTTGCTCCCCCTTGGTCAGAGCAAAACCATGGCGCTGTAGCGCGCGGCGCAGACGTTGTATGTGGAAATTGTAGGTAATGCTAATGGAGGTTCAGATAATAATATCACTCACAGTTAACTGAGTCTAGCAGTTATTTCATAACTTCACTATGTAACTACTAGGAATATACCAGATGTGTAATACTTTGCATTTCTTGCACATATTTCCCTTTTATATGCCTTATTTTATTCCTATTCCTGTTTATTTCTATGTTCCTTTATGCAATATCCCCCACAAGAGCAACAGTACATCCCCATTTCTCCCAGGGATATACTGTATGAAGTATTTCTGATCCAGATTATCTGATGATGTTTCTCCTACATTTCTATCTCACGGAATCATTTCTCCTTATAGGTTCAGACTTTACATCTAGAAGTGGATCTTCCTCTCTATGTATAACAATAAACACACATTTGACTAATAAACATGTGTGATATAAATGTAAGTCTTGCTTTAGTCCAGCAGGTGGCGCTTTGCTGCCAGCTGAGTGAGCCTAAAAGGAGGTCATCTGTGAGGAGGCCACTCTTTCTCTGCATATTTTCTGCAGACTTCTCTGCCTCTGTTTGGCCTTTATCTTTCTTTATCTCACCCTGTTTTTATCTGCTGTCCTCAGTTTATCTCTGCAGCTCAATAACTTTCCCCCCGAGGGTTTGGTTCAGCTCATTTCCCTCATGACTTGGCATCATCCACTGCCCGTTGGCAAAAATGTACCTTTTAACTCACTTCTCTCTTTCTTTTCTTCCTTCATTCATCTCCTCTGAGTCTTTACCTGCAGCCATTCCGGCCACGTCTCACTTACACTCTTCTCTTTATCCCTTCATACACTCCCTAAAGCTTTCTGCTGTGTTCTTCTACTTTACCGATACATTACGACTCTGTCATCACCTGGTACCTGAGTTAACCTCTGCCTCCCTCTCACTGAACGTCATCTGAGCATCATCAATAATGGAAGCCTCCCTCTGCAGCTTTAATAATACAGAAATGTCATTCCACTAATTACATTCTTAGACCTGAGTATGATTACTTCCCAAAGCAAAAAGGCTCCATTTCATGCCAGTTGTTCCATCTGAGTCGAACATTTTGGATTCCCGTGGGCTCGTCATCTGAGAAAGTTCTGGCTGGTTTTAAAAATGCAGATTGAAGTTACCTGATATTGCACTTTTGGTACAATTTATCTGAAATGTACTTTTGAATGCTGCAGAAGGGCTCCAAAACTGCTAAATTTAGCAGAACACCGGCCTTCTTAACTGTTAGGAAAGGAAACTTTGGCTCTGATCACATAGAAGGCAAATTAAAGCTGCTCGTTGGTTCACCAGCACCCAATCTAAAATCTACAGGTACAACTTTCGGTATTAAATTTGATTCAGAACTCAACTTCACTCCAAACATCAATAATCTCATTAAATCCTTGAACTACCACCTATAAGAAGCAGTAATAAAATTAAAAAGACCGTGTCTTTCTCAGACTTGGAAATACTTACTGACCGCCGTCCTTTTTCATGGTTAGACTATTGCTTCCAGCTCTGATTTTAACTCGAGGTCTCACATCATCCCGATCCTTTCTTCCCTTTATAGGATGACCATAAAATCCAGGATGATGAGGGAACACTGGTTAGGAATCAGTGGGAATGGAAAGAAAGTCCTAGATGGATCTGCATGCTGCGGTCACATACACTGAGGATGTTCCCTTACCCAAAGGCTGAGCAGTTTCCCTGGTGTTAAGGTCAAGAGTCTTGCACTGAGCTAAGGAACTAGCTCTGCCTCTTAACAGCTTTTTCCCCTTGTTATGTCAAAAGCATGCTTATAATGGAAGCAATGTTGAGCAAATAAACCTTCAGTTCTCAGTCCAGCTCTCATGCATGGAACAAGTTACAACAGCTGTTAAAGATTACTGAACTTTTACCTTTTGGGCATTTTAGATTTAAACCTCAAACCTTCCATTTGTTATTATTTATGTAACTGCATTATTTTTTTTACTATTTTAATCTTTTTACTCATTTAACTATTTTAGTCAATTTTTGCTTTTATTTTATTCATGGCATTTCATCCTGTCTTAATTATTCAGACCTTTTCCTCTTGCTCAGTATCTGTTTGGGTTATTTTAATTCCTTCTTAGCTATCTTTCTCTGTTATAATAACTTTGTATTCCTGAATCTCTTCAGTAATTGAATCAATATCCTTGTGAATGAGGATTTCCCCTTCAATGATATTTTCTAGAATAAGTAAAAGTTGACTGACTGTTTGATTGATTGAGAGCAAGGTTTGTTTCTCTCATTTTGTTGTCATTTAGTCCACATTTAAAAAGCCAAACTGGTACCAAATGAAGAGCTGTTTGGAAGACAAAGACCGACTGTTATAACTGAGCTGAGCCAAGTGTTCTGGAATAAGGATGCGCAATATTATCTGCGTCAGAAATTACTCTAGATTATTATATTAAATATCCTAATAAAGAACTAAACAGGGAAAAGGAATGATAGCTCTCAACTGTAAGAAAACTGTTGCACCTGCAAGTGTAACTTGGATCAAAAATATTGTGCATTTTATTTTGATGGAGAGAATAATGTATCCTGAAAAATAACCTCCAGGTTGATGGAGAAATATAGAAACTATTTGTTGTTTGACACAGTCATAAACAGAACAAATCTTTGACATTTTGATAGCGCACCTCCACAACACTTCACTTCCTGCCTTGCATCTGTAACTCTTTTCTGTAAAAAACATCATTAGAAAACTACCTACTCTGAAAGTTTCCATTGGCATTGATATGAGCCAAATGAACAGCAAAGGTTTGGTCCACATTCAGAGGTAAATAACAGCTTGAATCCAGCCATGTCTGAACCATTACAAAGCCAGGACCCCACTCCAATTAAATTATGGCCTACATAATAGCGGCCCTAATGCTGTTTTGATTTGGCCCTATGTTTTGCCTTGTCACGTCTGCCAGTTGCACTCTACACTTGGCCCAAAAGTCAACACAACTATCTGGACAAGGGTTTTAGCTCTCCTAGAGAGAATTTCCTCCAATTCTGAGGGTATCTCAAAGTGAATTAACCTGACACGCCATCTCAGAAAGCTTCAAAAGGAAAAGTTTGAGAAAAGGCAGAGGCTTTGAAAAAAGCTCGGAGTGTGATTGGGTGAATGTTCTGTCACATCTCTACGGGCCATAAGAGCAACAAAACACACGACGTAGCTGCTATCAAGCTGTGCATGCGCAGCTATGGTGAAATACCGCAAAACATGGTGACTATAGACATATAGGTACTGGACTTCTGTCATTTTTGAAAAGAAAACAACTCACTGCTGTTCTTTGTTCTTCTTTTAATGAAGAAATGTTGTCAAGTCCTGATAAAACCGCGCTAATCTCTTCCTCCATAACTGCAGCAGCTCTTGCTGCTGCTTGTTTACGTTACGACTGCT
Source organism: Cheilinus undulatus (assembly GCF_018320785.1). NCBI lineage: Eukaryota > Metazoa > Chordata > Actinopteri > Labriformes > Labridae > Cheilinus > Cheilinus undulatus. The sequence goes on along the minus strand of NC_054878.1, from coordinate 40,689,156 downwards.
GCGCCTGAAAATACTGCCCCTCGTTGCTAATTGGTCCTGTCACTTTCTAACCAGGCCCAAACGGTTCAGATGGGAGCTTTGCAAGATGGATTCGCCAGTGAGAAACAAGGAAACGGGCGTATCCATCTGCTTTGCAAGGTTAAAAGTGAATATTGTTATGATTTGATCCTCATAACGTTTGCCATGCTTCACCTCAGCCAAAGGTGCCTGATACATGCCACATGTGGCCCAAAAGTGCTTTTAGGGTATACTGGGTGTCTAAGAATATTAGATAAAATAGAATTCCCCATTTAGCCTTAACATTTCAGATAGATTATTTTGCACTCAATAGGCATAATACTGTTGGTGGTTCTCACTAAACTATCTTTTCACTAAGAATTAGACAAGTACGTCAATATAAATGATTTTTTCCTAACTCTATCCCATCTGAAAATATATCTCAATATATCTAAAAAGACTCTCTAAACCGCCCAGCCCTAATCTAAATGCTAATGATTTTTATATTGTGCAATTTTTCATTTAAAATTCCTGTATTTTTTAGTCTGTTCATTTCATTTTCCTCATCAGGAACCACTGACGTTGGCACTACAGGAAGATTGGAATAGAGAATAATAATAGCTGCCTGGGAACACTCCATAATAACATAATTACCTACTATTCATATATTATGCACTATGGCTTCACATCAGCCGCTCCAATCATGGAGGCAGAACAATGGAACAATGGCTGAGAGCTGCATCTAGCTACCGTAACACAGAGGTCATGTAGCTGGAGCTACAAGTGTGCATTTTAAATATAATGTATGCATGGGGGAATGCTCAGTATACTTCTGATTAATTCAAGACTGAAGGTTGCAACAAATATGATTGTGAATTGAAACATAGGTAAAAAAAAAAAAATGAATATAAAGAACTTTGCCTGGCAAAGTGAGAGGTCCTGCAAGCCAGGCATTCTCATCCAACATCAGTGCCTGACATCATAAATGCTCTGCAGAGTGAATGGACACAAATTCCCACTCGACACACTGCAAAATCTTGTAGAAAGCCTTCCAAGAAGAGTGTAAGCTGCTATAGCTGCTAAAGGGGGCCAAATCCATATTAGAGTGCAAGTATTTGAATATAATGTCATTACAGTCCCTGTTAGTGTAATGGGCACGCGTCACTTTTGTACATATAGCGTGCATCCCATGCAAAGGGTATGTGAAACAGTTATCTTAACTGTATTTACACTCTACACTAAATAAACATAAATCTCTGTTGGGACAAACTGTGATCCTCTGAGTTTTTATCATTCAGCCAGTAATGAGAATCACAACAGAAATATTCCGATTCTGCTCACAATGAACAAAAACAAACTTTCTGTCAGACTTCTTCAAAGTTCCTGTGATGCAGCCATGTTGACTCACATCAGTGGGGACACACTGTGACTCACATCATCCTCACATCTACAAACACTTGCTGTCAAAGACGACGGAAATCCAGGATATGAAACCTGAGATTTCCTCACTCATAAACTGATAGCAATCTTTCATTAACTTGGAATCATTCTGGAAAACAACGGAGTGTCTGACAAGGCTGGATGGCTTTTTTCTCATAAATCAAAGACTTCATATCATAGAAATGTGTGGGAGTGTGCTTAAAGGCACATTACACCACATCCATATGGAATCAGAGACGGCCGTCAGAGCTAGAGTTTGTGTTCCTCTGTCTTATCTTTGATTTCACGGAGTTATTCTTATCTTTCTGTGTTTTTCTTTGTACAGAAAAAATGGAAAATACTTCCGGAAGAATGCAGCTCAGGTACAGATTGAAGGTGCGGCGGTAAATCTCTTTTGGCATTTTCTTTCATGGTTCCGTTATGCACCATTGTGCAAAGTGCAGCTGTTTATAACGTATGACATGAGCAATATGATTAGCTGAGAAGAAAAATCATTCATCATAGCAGCACACTGCTATTTATATTCCACTTCAGCTGACGCATGGAAATGGGTGTGCATGCTCCTCTAAGACTAACACCTGTAAATATATTGGCCCAAATAGTCCACATGAGGCAGGGATTTCTGAGGTCTCTGCACGGAGGAGAGCACACAGTTTAAGAGAGGACAGATAAGGCGGGAGTTTTTTCTTTGTTCAGAACACAAAGGCCACGTTTTGAGGAGACTGACAAGGCAGACAAGAGGTGACAACCAGGAATGAATGGTGTGATTTCAGGATGATTCTTTAAAAGTCATGGTGGAATGTTTTTATGACGCACCAAAACCTCACACTGTAGGATCCGATGGTCAGGCATGACCCCAGTGCTCACACTGTCACCGTGGCGATCAATCAGGACAGTCTGTGACAAAAGTAGTTAGATTTTATTGAAGTCACAGCCATATGCATTTTATTTGTCTCTTTGTCATGGCTCAAACTCCAACAAAAACCCTCGCTATTGCACAAACACAACCAGCAGATAAATCATAACAAATATTCCCTGCCAGCTGGAATTTCATGGGCGTGTCCTGCTTGTTCATACTTCTCATTGGAACAAACATCGAGGGAACAATCGTGGTTGCTGTTACCAGACGCTGCCTGACATTTTGCAGGCAAAAAACAACCAGGAATTTGTCTGACTCCCATGTCGAAAGACAATGAACTACCATCAGGCTGAAATTCAGCCTTTCTTCAAAAAGCAGTCATAAAGCTTATATGTTTAGCCAGAGTGAGCTCTAATAAGCAAGTCATCCACCTCTCCAGGGATATTTTCCTGGGTATTCCGAGGCGGTTCCAAGCCAAATAAGAATATAATCTCTACAGCAAGTCCTAAGTCAACCCTAGGGTCTCCTCCCAGTTGGACAGGCCTGGAAGAGAGGGAGCAATCCAACATTTCCCGGCAGAGAACCATGGGCATGGCTTCACACCCAGCCTCAAACCGCCCCAATGTCTGCTGGAGGCCCCTGGCTGAAAACAGAACAGAACCACATCATTTGCAAAAAAAGCAGATTAAGTTCTGAGGTCATCCAACTGAACACCCCCTCCCCCTGACTGTGCCTTGCGATCCTGTCCATAAAAATCCCATGCAGAGATAAGTGGCAGCCCTGGTGGTGGCTAACATCAACTAGGAATGCGTCCATTATAAGCATTTCCTCTGTTCTTTATCTTATTTAGCTCCATGAATTACAGTTATGTTTCAATGCAGTAGGATGAGGATGATCTTAACATAACAGAATTAATGAAAATCTGCAGCAACCATGAAGATCTACCACTGTAATGAGCAGTTGTTTCACTATGACATTTTCTAAGCTACAGTTTTAAATAAACATTAACAGGCACATTACAGTTCCTTTTGCCCATGTGCTGTCCTAGGTGGGATTTCCCCCTGGGAAAATAGGACATCCTTTATCTCCAGCCCTAACAGAGAGAAAAGTCCACAACCACTTCTTGACTTTTATTATAAGTGTCTATAACAACTTCCTTCCTCATTGGTGGATCATAAAGTTGATCTTGTTTTAAATGTTTGTCTGTCTCTTTGTACAGAGCAGGATCATTTTAAGAAGATGAGGATAAAAAAGTGTTCAGAAGTGCCTGATTCACTAAAGCAGGGGTGTCAAACTCAAGGCCTGGGAGCCAAATCCGGCCCATGGTGCAGTTATACCCAGCCCGTCAGATCATATGATATTTTTATTATAACTGGCCCACCAGTATGAGGTCTGCAGATTTCCTCCAGTATAAAAACATAAACTTAACCTTGATGATTTATAATATCCTTGTTGCGTCATAAAAATTAGAAAAAGTAAACAGTAAAAATAATTGGATAAAAAGTCAGCAACGTGGGGAAAAAATGTGTGTTTTCTCTATATTTTCAATTTTGCATCTCAGAATTATGACTAAAAGTTATGGTTTTGACTTTTTATTTACATCTCATAACTTTTTTTCTCTCGTATTTTTACCTTTTAGATTCATAATTTTAAATTTTAAATCCTATATTGACCTTTAAAATCATAATTTTAACTTTTATCTCACATTTTGACCTTTTTCAACTCATAATTTCGACTTTTCTTTCTTTTTTTACCTTAAAAACTCATGATTTTTAATTCCATTTCATATTTTGACATTTGAAACTCATGATTTCGATGTTTACCTCATATGTTGACTGTTAAAAATTATGATTTTGAAATTGATCTTAGTTTTTGACTTGTCAGTTTAAGTATTCTATCATGTATTTTGCCTTTGAAAAACACTGTTTTGACTTTAAATGTCATGTTTTTACCCTATAAATTTTTAAGTTTGACTTTTTATCTCAGATTTTATGTTCACCTTTTAATCACAAAATCATTTATCATCAGTGCCAAGTTTTTTACCCCCATAATTCATTTCTGGTGAAAATAAGATTGATATTTTATGGTTAAATATGAACCCTGTTAGGCCCTCAGGTCAGACCCGATCAGAATCAAGCCCCTGCTGTGACTGAGTTTGACATCCCACCCCAAGCTGTACTGCAGAGCAGACAGCATCTATGTGCAGTGTTTGAGTTTCAGTGTATCTCATGCGCCATAATGCATTCAATTGTGGAAAAAAGACCTCTTTCTTTGCAAACTGGACTTGTTGTACAAAGCTTTTTCCCTCTTGAAGTTTCGTTCTTCAAAGCTTGTTTTTCAATATCTGGCTGTCTACTTGTGTAGAGCAGGATTATTTAAGACCTGGACAGACAGTTAAGTTTAAGTAGAGAAATGAATATAGGGCCTGATTTACAAAATGATTGCTTGGCTTTTGCACCCGTTAAAAGTCAGAGTGGAAGACCCACACATGTGGGGGTCAGTCTGGAGCCGTGGAGTGTTTTTCTTTTACAGAATGACTCGCCCCTGCAGGCAGCTTCCAGAGTGGAAGCTTTGTTTTAAAGAGTTAAACTCATATCACATTTTTCATGAACGGCTTTGTAATAAAGCTCCTAAAGTGTCCCCTAGCCTCCCGGCCCTTATCTAAATGTGGGTTAAATTGAACTTCTCCAGGATGAGAGTGCAGCCTTGTGTCACAGTTAAGATTGCTTCTCTCCACATGGAAATAAAAGCAAACTGCACTGAGCATGACCATTTTAGGGGAGTGTTTGCACCTTAAAGTTATTAATATGCTTTATGAATCAGACCTTGAGACAGTGCAGATAGCATGAGCAAATGAAGCACAAGGATGGAGGTTACAATCCATCCTAAGTGAGTTCCCTCCTGAGAGTGTTCAGACAGATATGAATACTTTGTCTGCTCTTCTCCCCAGAGAGAACTTGCCAGTAGTTTTCAGAGTCCACTTGGCACCTGAAAACACAAAATCACTTATCTAGGACAGATAGGTTGACCTTTGCACGAGGCAATCACGAGTTAAGAATTAGATTAGAAGGGATCTTCCTGGATGCCATACTCAGACCTCTGTTGGTTTCAGAGCTGTTTGAAGACCACACACACAGACACAGAGTGTTTACAGTGTTTACTTACAGAATCTGAAGGGCGGAGATCTTGTCTTTGAGCACTTCTTGGGCTTTGTTGAAGTCTGACAGCATGTTCTGCGTCTCTCTGCTGTGAGCGGCGCTCAGCTCGCCAAGCTCCCTCTCGTGCCTCTTCAACAGTTCTTGTTCATGAGCTCTGAGGAGACAGAGAAAAGTGGACCGTTTAGTTTTTGAGAGAAGATTGACACGTCGAACAGTCTTTCACCAACATAGGCAGATTTAACATCAGGCAAAGGCAGGCAAAAGATGGAGGCCTCATGTCTAAAATTACTATTAATGATTAAGGCGTGTATGCAAATATCCGCGCAAGGGAGAAAAAGAGAATCAAAAATTGATATCAATTATCCTCAAAAGGCCCCAAGTGCAAAGTCCAAGCTCTACCAAAACCTGCCAAGTCTTCATGTCAGCGATTCTACACATAAACCTGGCACACATGATTGGAAGTCAAATATTTTTATCATTCTAGAAAATATGACACCGTTATGAATAATTCAACTAAGTTTTTTTTTTCAAAAACTCTACCTGCATATTTTTGGGACTAAAGAATTAAAAAATAATAATTCTTCAACAAAAAGTCTTCAAAATATTCATATTTTCACAAACAAAGTCCTTGTGCTTTTGTGAATTTGACTCATTATTTAAAGTGCAGACTCTGAAGGACAAATCATAGCCTCTTTGTGTCTCTTTCTCAGTCAGTCAGTCCAACTTTCTTCTGCAGTTTAGAAGTCTGTTCACATTTGCTGTTCAGAAAAGCATGACGTGACGACAGAACAGCCCACCATTGGTTGTCACAGTCCAGTCGCCATGCATTCTGGCATACAAACAGACAATATGACGGCATGCTAACGGGCTAGCTGCAAGATTTGAAAAATGGATTATAAATGGATAAAAAGATGTCCAATATCAGAGTTACTGGTGTGGATTTAATCTTTAAAGACCCTGGAAAGTCAGGCAAGTTCCACGCTTGCTAGAAAACGTTCTGTAAGAGCTGCAGAGGCATGGATAGCGTCATTAGAATGGCACAATGGAGGGCTTTCAAAGGAAAAACAAGTACTTGCCTAAGATTTATGGTTAAAAAGTTATTAAATTGATTCATTAAAATTACTGTAGTGTTATCTCTGTGCTTGTTAACCCAAAAAATTGCATATTTTTTGTTTACTTGTATTTCCTTAAAGGTTCAGTGTGTAAAACTGAATATCAACATCTAGAAATGGGTTCTAGATTGCATTTCTCTGCTGGAAACTGTGGCAACCAGTTGAATTTAATGTGTATCTGTAATGTGAATACAATACAATACAATACAATAACTTTATTTATCCTTTTTTCCTCTATGTTACCATGGAAACATGTAAAAATCCAAGATGGTGGCATCCATGGAGGGGACCCTCCCTATGTATGAATTAAAGGTTTATTCTGAGTTGTTTTTTTCAAAATAGCTATTTTTGAATTTAGATGACTAAACACTTATTTAGATAGACCATCTTAGAAATGTTTTGCTTTATTTTACCAAGTTTGTTCAGCTAAATGCTACTAGGGTAAATATTACACACTGCACCTTTAAGTGGCGGACTTGCCTATATTATATAACATGGCGGCAACACAGAGAAAACAGTAAAGAGGACGTTCAGTTCAAGCGACTTCCAGTATTAGAAGACGAGATATGGCAGTGATTCTCTGACTTCCGGTGTGAAGTGGAGGTCCTCGGCTTCATCCAGGTACTCCAGATTTTTCATGCAACTATCCAAACTGCTGTCACAGTCAGCAAGAAAAAGTAGATGATGACCGGCCACCATAGTTCTGGCCTACACCACAAGGTGGCAGCACCTGTACATCTGCTGCAGGATCCAACTATTCAAAGGTGGTAATCCTATAAGTGGGAAGCATGGGTTCAAGGCTGATTTGTGGCTGCTTTCTTTTCTCGATTTCCTTTTCTACCCACTGTTGTGTCTAAAAAAGGCTCAAAGACACTCAAATAAAGAAACAAATTAAAAAGTTCAAATTCCATATTTTAGAGAATGCACTTGTTACTTTACGCATCAGACGTAACCTGCTGTCACACATTATATTAGGCACAATGAAATGTATGTTTTTGGAAAATGCATGTTGAAAATGTAAGTGAAATATTCTTTTGCATTCAGGAGTGATGCACGTTTAATTCATCCATCTTCTCCATGAGTAGCATTTCCCTTTCATCAGAGCCTGCAGACTCTCCTTCACTGTTGGTCTCCCTCAGGAAAGACTGAACATAATGGATTATTCCGCAGAGGAAACAGTGGCGAGATTAGAAAAGGAAGACAGATGCTCAGGCTGAATTCATAGAACACAATTACCTGAAAACATTCTATGGATGCAATTATGGTAGAAATAAGACGAGAGATTGAGGCGACATTACAGCAGAACACATACGAGAGATGGAAACAGGACATGCTTGAATTATTGCTGTGCATGTTATGTAAAAGACTTTAATTAATTCTTCTTATCGAGTATGTTCTCTGCAAATGTAGAAGGTTTTACTAGTGGAAGACGTGAGCTAAAAAGTCGGAAAATGGAATAAAAGATGATAATTAAACGAGGAGGAGACGAGGGCTGATGAAAGGGATGTGAGGGCGAGATGGAGGAGAAACATGGATGTCTGTCTGCCTCTCACTCTGACTGGGCCAAGTCTCCCCGAGGGGCGCACATCTTATCTCTCTCTCTGCTTCCCTTTTTATTTATTTATCAGTCTATTTTTAGCCCTGTGACCAGGATTCAGACGGGGGGGTTACGTAAGAGAAGGAGAAATGTGCTGCGCTCGGGCCTGCTAGCAAAGAGAGGGAGAAAGAGGTAGAGGATGTACATACAAAAAGGCCAGCAGAGCATGAATAAGGCATCATGGGAGCAGACGTCAAACATATACACATGCAGGATGACATGGAAACACATAAACATATGAATCCATGGTTACAGGTTGAGTCTAATGAGAAGCTGGACCGCATTAGCCTTATAGCACTGTAAAAAATTCATAACATGCCGCAGGGGGGCAGTGCCATTATAGACTACTTTTACCTAAAATAACCTTCACGTCTCCTAATCAATGAGCTCTTGACATCGGAGAAGCGAGACAAAGACAGTGAGAGAATGCGGGAGAGACTGATTTGCCTCGTTTGGTCTTTCTCCCTCTTTCATCTCGGTGTGTTTTCATCAGGACTGGAGCAGCAGGCATAGGATTGCAGAAACTATCGTCATCCAAATATAAAAGGAGAGCTCAGCAACATGCGCTGATAACGGGGGTCACAGTGATTATAAAGGGTTTTAGTGTGGGTGTTTTCAGTTTGATTTTGAAAAAGTGGTCATAAATGTGAAGCCAGCATTAATAATGTCGTAGGATTTGCTTCTCAGGGCTTGAACAAATGAGAGCAGTCCTTGTTAGTGATTGAAGTTCTGCTTGTGAACTTTCCCTGACATCTATCAGGGGAGCGTTTTCATCTCACATGCTCATTCTAGTTTAGCCAACATGAACGCACAGAGCATATGGAGGTCCAACAAGTCCACTTTGTGATACCAAATAACCATAAAACAAAGAAAATAGGACAAACATCTAAAACCTGATAGGAAACTTACTGAACCCCAACCTGATTAAGCCCCTCATTAAGCAAACCAGCGTTACTGATTAACAGCCAGGATCTTTGATATTTCATCAGACGACCCAAAGAAATGTTCTTCTAGCCTCCTCTGTGTGTGACAGTATAATGAACAACAGACACTGTCTAAGGCAATGCTTCTCAGTGTAGGGGTTGGGATCCTCATTGGCAGGGGTGTCAAACTTAAGGCCCGGGGGCCAAATCGGGCACGTGGTGCAGTTATACCCGGCCCACCAGATCACATGATATTTTTATTATAACTGGCCCACCAGTATGAGGTCTGCAGATTTCCTCTGGTATAAAAACATAAACTTAACCTTGATGATTTATAATATCCTTGTTAAGTCATAAAAATGAGTAAACAGTAGAAATAATTGGATAAAAAGTAAGGAACATGGGAAAGAAATTCATGTTTTCTCTATAATTTTTGACTTTTTCTCTCATATTTTTTACCTTTAAGAATCATAATTTTAATTTTAAATCCTATTTTGACCTTTTAAAGTCATGATTTTGAATTTTTACTCATGTTTTGAACTTTTTCAACTCTTAACTTTAACTTTTAGCTCATCTTTTACCTTAAAAACTCATGATTTTTAATCTTATGTCAGTTTTTGACATGATTTCAATGTTTACCTCATATTTTGACTGTTAAAAATCATAATTTTGAAATTTATCTAAGTTTTGGCTTTTAAAATTCATAGTCTCATATTTTACCTTTTAAAAACATTATTTTGACTTTAAATTACTTTTTACCTTTTAAACTTATAAGTTTGACTTTTTATCTCAGATTTTGAGTTTTAACTTATCATGTTCACCTTTTTTTTTTGCAAAATCATTTATCTTCAGACCCCCCATGCCCCCCAACAGGATAAGTGGTATAGAAAATGATGGATGGATGGTATATCTCATTGATATAAATCCACTATTTTAATTTGAAAATTAAGATGATTGATAGTTACAACTACATAACTGAATGTGAAGTTTAAATCTACGAGGAAACTTGTAGATTATAGTCAATTAATTATGGAGAAGTGGTGGGATTAAATAAGAGTCCACCTGTTTGGATCTGTAAACCAATTCATGCTTTTAAAAATTTATGTATTGCAATGTTTTCACTATTTGTTGTGAAACTATTGTTAGTACTATTTGGATGAACATTTTGCGCTCTTGCATACATATTTGAAATGAAACATTTAATTTCATACTATCAGTCAAAATCAATATAAGCACCATCATCTGAAGTCTTGAACATGTTCCTCTTATATCACCAAAAGGAGAGAATATCAGAACATCCTAAATGTCCTCTGTGCAACACAGCTCGATGCCTTTGTCATTTTTTTACACCCCTCTACTGCAGCACAGGGTCATCTGACCTTCCAGCACTTTCATAATCATTAGGGAGTGTTAAAGAACGTCTCAAATGTTCTGTACAAGTTCAGGACGTTCCTCACCTTTTCCAGACTTTCAGAGAATGTCAGACAAGGTCTTCTGTGTCACTAGCCGTCCTGTAAATACACTTGCCAGTATGTGATTTGTGTTGCTGGAGGAAGGTCTAAGCACACAGATACATTTTGTTCATTCTATTTTTAATATACTTTTATGAAGAGTATATTGTGTTTTTTTTCTCAGTATTTTAAATTATTTAACCTCTTTTCTGGGGGAAGCAAAACTGATTTCCTCATTTTGATGTGTTATTTCTCAAAATATCAAGAAAACAACCAAAATTTACACCGTACTATGGGGAATAGAATAAAATGCAGTGCAGTTATACATCTCAATTTATGGACACACTTGTCCTGTCTCTTTGTTGAGTCGTTTTTTTGTTCAATAAATCGTTAAAAACTTTAATATTCTCTGTTAAAAAATTTTAGTTGTTGGAAAATTTCTGGAATTTGGGTGGCGTTCGCTCATTCAAGAGGGGGTGGGTCCTGAGGCCAGACCGCTTGAGAACTGCTGCTCTTTGGGGACTGTGGCTCAGAAGGTTGAGACGGTCGTCTCACAATCAGAAAGTTATGGGTTCAACCCCCAGCTCCTGCTGATGTGTCTTTGTAGTCAGTGTGAAAATGGATATGTAAGAAAATGAATGGGATTAGCTAATATTGTACTCCATCAGTGAGTGAATGGGTGGACCTGTGGAGTAAAAATGTGCTTTGAGTTGTCCATTTACCATACAACTACCTGATGTGTGGGATGTAAACTACAAACATTCTGAACTCACACCTAATGTAACTAACATCAATAAGCAATAGCAACATCAGATAAACTCAAGCAAGGGGAGGTGTGTAAAAACACAATGTCTGCCCTGTTTCACTAACATTCTCCTCTGTGTACAGATGGTACAGCCCCTGTGTTTTGCTTTAATTTGTGGCCATGTTAACCCTTTATGACCTACCTGGGAGAAGGCAAAGACAAAAATAACATGAAATTGTGCTCAATTTGCAAAAAGACATCATGTTTATAAAGAAATCAATTATTCACAGTGCCCTAGCTAGTTTGACAGAGCTTTTAGTATCTGTGTTGCAACAATAAGACATTATAAAGACGTGGATAAGTGTGGACTTTGTTCTTTAAAACTGTCAATCATTGGTTTTCCTGTTCCTGTGTTTCCTCTTGTACTTCCTCTGTCACCACACTTCCTCCACCACTCATCTGTATGTTGTATCTTGCATGCATAGCTGAACTGATGCAAGGGGTGCATGGTAGCCATCATGTGTTTACATATGTGTCCTTAACAGTGAGTATATCTCCAGCCTTGAAAAGACAGTCATATAAATATACATTGTGGCTCCAGTGCACTAACCATCCATCCATTTTCTTTACTGCTTATTCTGATGGGGGTGCAGGGGGACTGGAGTATATATTTAGAGTCACCAATTAACCTTACAAGCATGTCTTTGGTGGTGGGAGAACCCACGCATGGACAGGAGAACGTGCAAACTCCACACAGAAAGGCCCTGACCAGGAAGCAAACCAGGAACCCTCTTGCTGTGAGGCACCAGTGCTAACCCCTGTGCCATCGTGCAGCCTTCACACTATGACTGGATGCAAATATCAAAGAAAGTAAGTGTATTATAATCTCGTCTATCTTATTCAACACCCAGTACAATAACACTGTCTTGATAGTGATGAAAGAAAATGTTTTTCAAGTTCTGTAAGTCGGTAGGAAAGTTCAGCTCTTTCTTCTTGTAAAATGTTATTGAACTTTACATCGAATCAGTTGAGCTCTCAGAAATCATCAAAATCAAAGAGAGTGAAACCAAATCTTTTATTTTCTGTTCTGTATTGTTTTTTCTTTCAGCTCGGCTCTGAGCGCTGACTCATACCTGATCTGCTGATTGGCTTCACTGCGGATCTTCAGCACCTCTTTTCCTTTCTGCTCCAGCTCTTTAGTCAGAGTGCTGATGTTCTCGTTGAGCGTGTGGATCTGGTGGTCCAGCTGAGCGATGTGGTTCTTCCTCCTGGACACCTCCTCCTGCAGCTCGGTGATCCGGCCCAACAGCTCACGCTCCTGAGAAGAGGTAAAGGGTTGAATCAGGAGTTTTTAGGTGTCACAGTGTTTTAAATTTAATAACACAAATTTCCTTTGTACCACCCAGCACTCAGCCTCTTAATTGGCTCTCCTACCACTTGAAACCCCTAAAATACAATCCTGTGATGCTTGAATGCGTCAGTAACCCAGTAGTGTAATGTGTTACTGCTGCTAGATTAGTAATTACTCAACATTTAATGTAAAGTATAATCTTGCTACTTGCATTACTATGAATCCTTCAACTAGGTGTAAAATGGAAGCCAGAGAAAACATGTCTTTTGTGCTCTCATGCAGGTGAACTCCACATCAAATCTTTGCAAACACCTGCAAAGGCAGCAGAAGAGAGCTTGAACCTTAAGACCCCAAGAGGCAGAGTGAGGCTCAGGATAACTGCATGTCCGACACCTATCGAGCAGCAAAAGCTCCATTTTCAACAACACAGGTAACCACATAATCTGAGATAAACAGGCTTGTGGCAGCATATATGGTGGTGGAAACGCCACCAAGTCTGGCCTTGTTCTGGACATATTTTCACAATGTTGCTGTCACCTTTTCTTTGTATTAAGGAGCAGAAAGGAGAGACCTTGTGTAAGCCCTTCTCATTAGAGTAAGGATTTATGTTAATTCACTATTTTGTTGACTTTATTAGGACTTGATTTAAATTGATATAACACATGACAGACTTACTAGACTCCCGACTACCTTCTCCTGAAGCACCCAGCAATGTATTTTTCATAGGCAATTAGGTTATAGAAGATCTCAGATGATGCAAAGTAAAGCAAAATCAATGCAACTAGTTAATTTTAGCTGTGAGACATTTTTTTTAAAGAAAGTGACTCGTAATGTGAAATGGATTACTTTTAATAACAACTACCCAAATGTTGCTGTCAACACAGTTCACCATGCCATCCATAAATGCAAATTAAAGCTGTATCATGAAAAGAAGAACCCATATGTGAACATGATCCAGAAAGGCTGCAGTCTTCTCTGGGCCAAAGCTCATTTAAAATGGACTAGACAAAATGGAAAACTGTTCTGTGGTCAGATGAATCAAATTTTGAATTTTTTTTTTTTTTTTTGGAAACAGTGTATCCGGTGGACTGTAGAGGAGAGGTACCATCCAGTTTGTTATCAGAGCACAGCTCAAAAGCCTGCATCTCTGATTATACAGGGTTGCATTAGTGCCTATGGCGTGGGCAGCTTACACATCTGGATAAGCACGATAAATGCTGAAAAGTGTCTAGAGGTAGAGTAAGATATTCTCCCATCCAGATGATGTCTATCTAAGGGAAGGCCTTAACTATTTCAGCAAGACAATGCCGAACGACACCAGCATGGCTTCACAGTAGAAGAGTCCAGGTGCCAAACTGGCCTACCTGCAGTTCAAACCTTTCACCAGTAGAAAACATTTGGCCTATCATACCAAAAAAAAACAATGGGACAACATTCCTCTCCCAAAACTCCAGCAACGGGTCCTCTCACTTCCCAGATGTTTACACACTGTTGTTGTGTGATCATGGCTGTTCCTACTTTTTTGAGATGTGTTGCTGCCATCAAATTCAAAACGAGGTAATGTTCTTAATGAAATGGTGAAATGTCTTAGTCTCAACATTGGATATGTTGTTTTTGTTCTATTGTGAATAAAATGTGCAAATCATTGTATCCTGTTTTCATTTTCTTCACATGGTGGCCCAACTTTTTTGAAATGTGGGTTGAATTGAAGTAGTTAAAATGTTTCTTTATATCATTTATGATGACGTTGATGATTGAATATTTTTCTGAAATCTGTCTGAAATATAGCAAACCATCCACTGTTGGTTATCAACAGCAGTGGCTTCAGCAGCAGTAATGAGATGATTAATGTACACCGAGTGAGTCAAACATCCACAAAGGCTGTTGAATGTTGGTTAACTCGATGTGAATGTTAATGAATGGACTGATAATGAAAAGTCCTGCTCATTACAATTCACTGTCCAACAGTGACTTTTAATCATAAATACCCCTGGGTAGAGCGGGCCGCTCTTGTTGTTACCGTGAGTGAGCTGTAGTGTTCCTTTATGAATTACAGCGTGGATTGAACTTGACTTTATCACTTAAGGGCCACTTCAGACACAGCTTCAATTGAATTAGAGTCACAGTCCCGTAGGTGTTTGTTTCAGCCCACAAGTGGAGATGCAATTTACATTTGTGTCAGTCTCACCTTCTATAAAACATGCTGTGAAGACTTTAAAGGAATTTCATCAAAGGTGTTCAGGTTTTATTACATGATGTTCAGGATGTTATACTGCATTGGCATCTATCTGAAACTAGAGGAGCCTCTTCAGTGAAAGACTGGAATTCTGACGTTATGTTCAGAACATTTTTTACAAAAAAAAAAAAGGACTTATGACCCTCAAAGTCTCAGACTCTTATGAGTGATATTGTATTCCATGTAAATGTAATATCAATCTCTATGCAGACGATACAATTTGTTTTGTTTCGCTGAAGCATTGTCATGTATTCATTACAATTAAAGTGTTAGAAATCTTCCTTGAGAATTCTAATTCTGGTTTGAAACAATGCAATCTGCTAAAATGCTCGCTGTAAATCAGGTGTCATAACATCAGTAAACTGTTCCTGATTCAAAACAAAGGTTTATTTCATTCAAAATGTGACAAAAACATAGTTTCTGTTCATTATAGCACTGAGCAAGAATGCAAATAAAGCAGTCCTCTTAATGATCAAAGTTCTCTGAAAATCAGAATGGCATTGATGTAAATAAACATTGAGCAATTACCCAGATGACTCACGACGCCCTGCAGAGCTGCTCTTTTGTTCTACACTCAACAACAGCACAGACCAGGATTATGTTAGTCATGATTACAAAGTGTGAAAATGGACGATTAGACCTCTAAAAGGGTGGGCGTGAACAAAGCTGAGGTTCACTCAAACACTCATGGGACATAAATGCAACCTGCCTGACTTTACAATGAGCCCTGATAAGGATGTTGTGTGAATCTGTGATTCACTGCCCTGAAACTTGGTAGAACAGTGCGGGTTTTCAAAGCTCTAATATGTCAGCAGTCCTGACTGAGTTGGAGCTGCTCAAGTTGTTTATGGATGATCATCCCTAGCTCAAGTCTGGACACAGTAAGCCTGAACTCAGTTTTGTGTCTTAGGCCTTTAGTGATACCTTCTGGGCATTCAGATACCAAGAGACTGCACTTTAACATGCATGTCTCTACTATGTGTTAACAATAGTTTTTCAGTGACAACCTGATATTGGAACTCATGCCGCCTCCTAATGCAAACAGCAGCTGATACATCATATCCATGCCTGTCTTATCATGGCCCAGTATCTTTATGTGCTGAGTTCAGTGAGGCCACTGGCAACACAAATTCATAAAGGAAATTAGTCTTAAGATAAGAGGTCAATAGTGCATTTTTAACAGCTTTTCTCCCAAATTTGCCCTCTACAGTTCCTAGGCTAGCTAAATGGGTGCCCTTCCTGTGGGCAAAATGTGATGAAGTACACTCTAGGATGCTCTTAAAGTGGACAAAACTTGGTATGGAGGGTTCTGTGGGGCCCTTTCAGTGGAAAAACCCGCTTAAATGCTTTCCAAGGTGCCCAGCAGGTGCATAAAAAGTGTTTATGTGATCTCTGGGGTGCCCTTCCATTTGGCAATAGGTGATAAAGCTCCCTCTACAGTGTCCTTCCAGTGGACATAACATGATAAAGTGCCCTCTTGTGCCTTACAGTGGACAGAACATAAAAAGGGCCCAAATGTGATACCTTTCCGGTGGGAAAATGTTGATAAAGAGTCCTTTAGAGCGCTCCTTAAATGGATAAACTTTGTAAAATACCCTCTAGAGTGCCCTTTCAGTAGAAAAATGTTGTTTAGTGTCCTTTGGAGTGCCCTTTTAGTGGCCAAAGCATGATTAGGTGCTTTCTCAGATGCCTTTCCAGAGGGTCATAGGTCATAAAGTACCCCCCAGAATGCTCTTCCAGTAACAAAACCTGGTAAAAGGCTCTCTAAGGTGCCCTCTAAGTGAATGAAATGTGGTTAAGTGTCTCTTGGTAGCCCTTTCAGTGGACAAAATGTGATGAAGTGCTTGTCTCTACCCTGATTAAGCTCCTGAAAGCACTGCAGATTCTACTACACTGGTGACAACTGCATCATCAGAGAAGCCATTCTCCAAATGAGTTAAAGCTGACATCCTCACTTGTAAACTGAGCATGTTGTAAATGGTTTAAATGTCAGAATAGTTCACAATGTCTGATCTATTTTATGACAGAGATGTAGTGGGCATATCCCAATGATAAAAACGTTCCAGTCCTAACCAGGGTTTCTAACTAATTTACCATAAATGTATGAGACTTTTTGTGCACTGCTGGCCCACCACATATAGTAGGTGCCCCTGTTTTTATTTTGGCCCCTGCCCCCTAAAAGCTAGGATAAAAACGTCTGTTTTACAAATGTTTAGCTGGAGAAAAATACAGCTATCTAAGCTTTGATACAGCTAATACAGTCAAAAACAACAAAGAGACACCGTGAGGATTTAAAGACAGGTACAGCTGATTGTCGTCTGCATAACAATGATAGTCACCTTATAACATGCCCCAGCAGTAGCAGATTACTATACACCTATTGTACACTTACTGTTCATCACAAATACTGGAAAAGTTCAGGTGAACATCTTTTTTTGTCATGACATGAAAAGCAGGCCTGAAATGCTTGTAAAATGTAAAAATTTGGCCAATGCCACAAGCATATACAGTGTCCTCACGAACCAAGAGTAAAGCCATGTGACACAATGTATTGTTTCAACTGCATTCCTTTGCTTCTATCGTACATTCTGTTGTTCTTGTTGACATGGACCAAGACAGTGAAACAAAGGAGACTGACAAAGCTACAAGAGTTTCCTAGAGGAAAATTTTGTGATTTTTTTCACTTTCAGTTTGGCAAGACCAAGCAGTCACACCATCAGATCAAGGTCAGCTTAAGTTGGAAAAACCCCTAAAGACGATTTTCCAGTAAGGAAACTCAAAACTACCATCATGATCACTTTATCTTATCAGGACGGTAATAAAACCAAAATTCTGAAGAGAGGGTGATAAACTGCTCTTCAAAACACTTCATGAACTTCGGTCAGCTGATCTTATCAGAGCATCATTCAAGTCATATAACCCAGCCATAATTTAGCATATTATTGAGCTTTACTGAACCAATTCAGGCCATGTTTATCTGTTATCTATGAAAACATTTCGTTCAAATAGTTCATGATTCACAGATATAAATACAGGTGTGAGTTCCAGCTTCTATCAGACCCACTAAACACCTGCTACCAGCATCATGATTGTCTTCAGCTTCATCAGCATACTGTGTGAGTACTTTACAGGCTACTAGCACTCTAGTAATTCTAGATTTCAGTCAAAATAGTTCATCTGCTATGTTAAAATGAGGCTGAATTTGAACAGATGGTATGTAAAAAAAAAGGTAACAGAACTAAAGTTATATTTGCTTGAACTGGGCTGTATTTAATCTTTTAAGGGATGCATGATATTATCAGCAGTAGGAGCAGATACTACCTCAAGAGTTAATTTTTGGCACTCATGCCTATCAGAATACTGTTATGCATTTATTTGTACACATGACTTTAGGACACAAAAATAAGTGACACTGTTTCCCTGCAACTCCTCTTCATTAGTGCTCGCAGCAACACATTTGTCCATAGAAGCATGTAAGTATTTAAAAAATTGCAAGTTCCTTTGTTTTGCACGTCTAACTCTTTCACACTTTTACCCATCCTTAAAATATGTTTTTATAGTTTCTGCAGAAACACCTAGAAGATCTGAAGGCAAAGACAGTGCTGAACGTCAGAGAAATGGTGAGACTTTTTTAAAGTCAGAGTGAAGACCTTAAATGACTGGCTGAAATGATGTAGAGAGAGTACTATGAAGAATTGGTCACAATGATCTTTGACTTATTACTTCCAAAATGTGTTCAGTTCATTCTTGAGTTAAAACTGAAATTTATGAAAAGCTTCATGAAGATCCCTCAAAGTATCCATGAGATACTTTCCTCACAAGCAAGAAATAAAATTAAGGCCCAATGATTTTGACCTCAAACCTCTGGAGTAGCCTCTGTACTTTTGTTCATTAAGTCTTCTGCCAACTGTAGATAGTGACACCTTCAATCCTGCCCTCTGGAGGTTGTTGCTGATGTCACTAACAGTAGAGGGTTATACCTTCACTCCTGTGCTCTGGAAGTTGTTGCTGATGTCACTAAAAGTTGTTTTAGGGTCTTTCTTTACAGGTTTCACTATGTTTATCAACTGCTGCTGTTTTCCTTGGTCTTCCTGTTCAATGTCTGTTACTTAGTAAAACGGTGGTTTATTTCTTCTTCAGGATGTTCCTAATGGTTGCCCAGGCTACGGCCACTGTTTTTGAAACTGCTTCTTCTCTCAGCTCCACAGTCGCTTGTTTTCACCCAAAGACAGCTCTCTGGTTTTCATGGTGGTTACATCTCGAACAATAATAACAGTCTGCACAGGCAAAACCCAAATCTGAAACTGAGTGTAGACATTCAGCGCAATTTATTGTGTGAATAATCAACGTAATAGGACACACCTGGGCAACAGAACATCTATAAGTCACATGTTGCAATACTTTTGCTCACATGGAAAATGGGTGGGTTCAAACAGAAGGTGCTGTCTACCAGATCAAGACTTAAATACTTTGAAATAAAAGCTGAAATGGTGATCTCTTGTTTCATATTCTTCTTTTGATGTCAAATCCAAACACTTTCAGGCAACAGCAAAAACAAAGAAATTGGCCTGTCTGCTCCAAAACTTTTGGAGGGAAATGTAAATAGATTGTGCAGTACTGTTTTGCACCATGAAAGTACTCTCTCTATATTTTTGTGTGTTAAAGGATACTGCCTTATGTGCCCTCCTGATTGGATCCAGTTTGAAAGAAACTGTTACAAGTTCAACTTCAGCAGGCTGGACTGGGCTGATTCAGAGGTGTGTTTCAACTGCTACAGTTTAATGTCAGTGCACATGGTTCAGTCATGCTCAGGACATGGAACCAGAGCTCAGTTTGTATCTTTCAAATTTAGTCTCTATTCTGTCTCTGTCTCTTTTGCTCTGTTAGCGCGCTTGCACTGGTATTGGTGCAAACCTGGCTTCGGTCCATACCAAAGAAGAATACGACTTCCTCAGAGACACCATTCACCAAGTGACTGGCCAGCATACTACAGCTTGGCTTGGAGGATATGATGCAACAAAGGTGGGAGTTTTAAAGCACAGTTCAGACCAAAGAATCATGATGAGACCAGATGAGATGATGATCAGCTAGCCTGATTTAACTAGTGAATGCTCAGCTCACACATTTACAATTGTCTCCTGTGACAGTTGGTCTAAAACCATCTTGTTCCTTGAAGAATCTTAAAACTTTCACAGGATGCCATACAATTATGTTCGCTATACCTGGTATTACGTAAGGGTTAATGCCCAAAGATTTGTCCAATTATCAGAGATTAATGGATGACGTGGAGGACAGTTGGTTGCCTCCGCAAAGTCCATTAATCTCTGATAATCGGACACATGGAGGGGTATTAACCCGCTTATAACATGGTCACTTGCCAACGAAAATAATTAATAAAACTACTGATTTATAATTTCTTACATTGTGTGAAAGTTTTACTAAAACAACAATTTCTTTTCCCTAGCAACACCTAAGGGCTTGATTAATAACTGGAATAGCCATTCCAATCCCATAACGTTCTTAGGGAATGTAAACATTACTTAATAATCGAGCATTCACCAAGACCATGGTAGAAAAACCTTTAATATGCTAAATCAGCAAACATTTTTGGAATGTAATGCACTAAAAGCTGAATTAAAGAACAACTTTTTTTGTTTTAAATTTCCAGGAGGGTGTGTGGCTGTGGAGTGATGGTTCCCATTTTGACTTCAGATACTGGGGTCCAGGGGAGCCCAACAACGTTGAAAAGGGAACAGAGCACTGCATGCAGATGAACTTTAGAGGTATGCATGGATGTAGCCCTCCTACTCTTGTCTCTTTGATTCATTCGCACCAGTCTTACGTATTCCCCATTTAAAAAGTTGAATTTTTAATTTGTTTCCTCTTGAGTTTCCATTCTTTTCCAAATGGCTGCAGTTTTTTCAGCTTTAATCCCTGACTATAAAGAGATATTACGGTGGTAGACGGCACTAACTACTGAATGTAGCCTGTCTATGTTTTAACATAAATTGAAGAGGTAACATTTGTTAATCAGGTAAAACAAATGATGAAGAAATCAGCTGAAAGCTCACCCTGCTCAACACCATTGAAAAAGCAATATTGCTCTCACAGTTTGTCAAGGGTTTGGTTTAGTGTTAATAAATTAATAAATAATACATTCTTAAAGTCATATCTGATCTAACACCACCAGATTCATGCCACAAAGTGAGTTGATAAATGAGGACCACAGTGTGCAGTGGTTCCCAACCTTTTAACCTCAGGACCCCCCAGACTCATATCTAAGGAAAGCTAAGCACCCCATGACACACTTTGAAAAAATCAAGCATCACTTTTAAATGTTGTCATTGACAGAATCCCAACATAACATGCCTATATACTCTTGTTCTTGACTAAAGATCTATGTACAAAATATGCATTATTACAACAGTGTTTTAGGGCTGGTCTATGAAAAACAATAAAGAGTGTTTGTTCATTTTCAAAAAAGAATTCAAAATTCTCAGGTTTAAAAAAGTCAGTAAGTTGCAAGAAGAAATGACTTTGGTTTGGTTTTTGTCATTTTTTACACTGTTACACTATAATATGGCTTTAAAAATGTGGCTTTTTTTAAGGTTCTAGTGTCAAAATTGAAGAATTTTAAAACTTAAAAAATTTGAATATTTTTTCTTGAAAATTTCAAATTTTTAAACTCTAAAATTCCAAGTTTGAGGTCTTGTAAATATGACTTTATGTTCTATTTTTTCTGTCAGATTTTCCTTATTTGTAAACTTTAAAGTTGGCCCTCAAACATTATGTTGTTAATCATAATATTGAAAAATATACAGTGCTTAACAAATTTATTACACCATTTGTCATATTTGTCTCAAAGACCATCATGAAGTGCTTTAATGTGGACTCTTTCATTTTCAGTGAGCTCTCCACATTTTATCATATTGAACAGGAATGAGGAATTTCAAACTGAATTCACCCAAATTTGAGCCGGCTCACTGGGCTTCTCTGAGAAGTCAGAAATTAATCAAGCATTACATTCAACCACTAAAACTCATTTTTCTGCTCAGGAATGCAAGTAAATAACTATAATTTGACATATTAATCAAGAAATATAAATGTGCTTTACTATGTTTTTTTAGTTTTTTGTAGATCAGTAAATTTGAAAATTCATGGATAACAATAACAATTCTATTTTAGCATTAAAAATATCATTTGGGTTAAAGAGCTTCTACATATTGGTGTATCAACCATTGCAGAAATATAAAAAATGATTCTGGTAATTACCAATGCTGTTAATTTAGGGCAGCTGTGGCATAAACCTTACTTTGGTTAGGGTTAGGGTGGTCTAATAAATTTGTTAAGCACTGTATGTTCTTCTAATTTTGACGATGTCAGAGCAGACCAGTCCCACACAGTGTTAATTTTGACAGCTTTTTAAAATTTTAGTCTCAGTCTTAGTTTTTAGATTAAATGCATTTTAGTTGTAGACACATTTTAGTCATTTCTCCATTTAAAGTTTTAGTCTGGTTTTAGTTGACAAAAAGTAAAACACATTTTAGTCTAGTTTTATAATTAAAAACCCTCACATTTTAGTCTTAACTTTCAATCCAAGCATTTATTCCCTTGCCTGATTCTGGTACCAAATCACGTTAGTGTGTTCTCTGCACCCTGCCAAACCTGGGGTCCCTGCTTTCTACAGCTGAGAGGCAGAATAGCTACAGATGCATTGTGTTTTTGACAGATTTACCCACAGTGGAGAAATATAATAGATTTTGAATATCTGACGATCACTACATTACATTCTAGTCTAGTTGAGGTCATCTAGATGAAAACAAAACTACTTTTATTCAGTTTCAGTCATCAAAGATCTATTTTTTACTAGTCTTATTCTAGTCTTTCTCACTGAAAAAAGGCCGTCAACGGACATTTTTCGTCATAGTTTTAGTCAATAAAATTAACACTGGTCCTTTTGGCGCTCCTTCAGGGGTGCCTGGACCCCAGGTTGGGAACCATTACATTAGTATAACGCATAAAGCCTGTTTGAACATGCATTGTTTTTGTCTGCTGATTCCGTGGTTCAGTATGAGTCTTTGGGGGATGGGTGAGGGCCGGAGTACTGTTCTTAAGGCTGACAGCAAAGGGGAAGAAACTGTTCTTGTGGCGGGAGGTTTTGATCCTGATGGACCTCATCCTCCTGCCAGAAGGTAGGGGTCTCAAAAAGTCCAGGGTGAGAGGGGTCAGCTGCTATTTTACCTGCATGTCTCAGAGCCCTGGAGGCATACAGGCGTACTCAGCATGTAAATAATAACATCATTTTTCAGGTCGCGGAGAATACATGATAATAAAGTCTAATGCTGAAAAGAGAGAAAAGCCAGTAGAAAACTTCACTGCTTTACTGCTGCTCTTTCTGTCTACAGGACTCAATTATGTCAACGATATCCCCTGTAATTTCCTGTTAGCTTCCATTTGCAAGAAGCGCATGGAACAGTGCGTGTGCTTTCGCTGACGACATGAGGATGATATTTCCACCAGTCTGTCGCCTGTACCAGAATGTAAAACCTCAACGATACTGCTGATATCAGACTGAATGGCAACTCTGATTAAATGTATGTTCAATCAAAAATCTGTGTCACCTCTTTATGTCTTTACTAATGCTCAATTTAGACTTTGGGTGTTCTTTATTAATGTGGTGGTGCTAAAGAAAGAACGCATCACTAGTCTGGTGTCATGTCATCTGATAAGGAACAAAAATGCCTGAAACCAACTTCACAACAATTCACAAATAGCAATACACCCAAAATACTCAGTATTTTGGAGAAAAGACTACAAAATACTCCACTTGGGACTTCAATCTTAAAATGAATTTCCATCCACCTGCATGTAGAACTATCTGTGGGCTATAATTGCATTTTTAAAAAGTCAGAATCTGACCTTTTATGGCCTCATAATCAAAAACCTCATGTTATAGTGTCTCTGAGTCTCCTTCAATATTTAATTTTATGTTATTGGCTAAGATTAGTGTCAATAAACTTTACTGGTCATTTTGGCTAAATAAGTGCAAGGCAGATTCATCTTTAATGACTCATTTACTCATTTCACTCTCCATCATGCCAAAGACCTGGCGTTAATCCGGGGAGAAAAGAGCCACAAGAGGTAAAACCAAACAAGAAGGAAGGGGATGCAAAGCTGGAATAAGAAAGAAAGCAACAGAGAAAAAAGAAAATAAAGCAAAATTGGTTCCTTTCAGTGCATTCAGGGCTATTTTGAGGAAAATGTATTGGATGGGACTTTTTCAAGGTCTAATCTAATCAAATTACAACTGATATCTCTGTCTGATGTTCATGGGAGAAGACAGGTGAGATAAAACTGCTGGTGCTGGCTGAAGGCTGCATAGTCACCGAGCTAATGGTGTGTCTGTCACTTTCTCTTCTTTCTTTCAACATCTCTTTTATCACCCTTCCTCCTCCTCCTCCTCCTTCTCCTCCTCCTCCTCCTCCTCTTCCTCCCCAAACAACAGGCCTGAATAAGTAAAGGAGAAAATGTGCACCGTCCTCCCCTTTTCTCCTTCTCTTTCTTGACTTTGAAACCTTTGAAAAATAAATAAGTTATTTTATTATTAATGAAGCGTGGACATTAGCCTGCCCAATCTCAGGACTGGATTAGGAAGTGATTTCCTGATGTTCTAAAAATGGAGGGAAAGTTTTAAAAAATGTAGAGAGGAGATTAATTTGACCACATCATCCATCCTGTGGGACCAAGTGTCGTTCCTTAGAAATCACTGAAAATAAAAATCTACATTTATTATTAACTTTCTTATCAGAATTTAATTACTTTCTTTCTAGAGCCCCGAAGTTAATCCCATTTTAGGTTTTTTATTGATATATTATTGTGGCATAAGTTGTTGTACTAAATAATAAAAGATATATTTAAAAAATAATGATAATACTACTAAAAGTAATATAATAATAATAATAATAATAATAATAATAATAATAACTAGAAAAGTACTCGGAGAACGCAGACCTCCGCCATTAGCCCTATCTCCAAATAGTAAAAAATCCTTTAAAAAGTTCCTGGATCCAGGCGGTGATCCAGATCACTCCCAAAATCTAATCAGTTCTTCCTTATGCCATTTCTGACATTTCCAGAATATTCATAAAAAACCATCCATAACTTTTTGAGTTATGTTGCCAACAAACTAACAAACAAACCCTGCCAATCACATAACCCCCTTGGCGAGGTAAAAATGATTATAATGATAATAAAAATGATAATAATGACTCTTAACTCTTAAAAACTCTTAACAAAAAGAATATTAAAAATCTAAAAACATAAAAACACACTAAATCTATAAAAGGACATCAGATAAACAGAAAACATTTTAGAACTCATATGCAATAGTAAACAAGCGGGTTTCAGCTTTGCTTTAACCCTCAGGCCCTCCTTTAAAAAAATCACACTCTCCCTCTTAAAGCCCTTTTAGCACATTGGATATATTTAAAAGTGTTAAAAATGAATGAATTTTTTTTTTGTCCTCAACTCGTCATGTATAGAAGATGTGTATTATTTTTCATAATTTTAACCCTATAAATGCCAGTTTATTTACATAATGCCACATTTTCTGACACAAAAAATAAATTATTATCTATTTGAAAAATGCAAAGCAGATTTTTTTTGTGCACGGATGATCAGTCTTGGATATGTCAATGATTAGCAGCAACACTGATTTTGACGTACTATTAAGTTTTGGGTAATAACAAAATAATAATAATAATAACAAAATAACTCTGTAACTCCAGTCCTCATCATATATAGCAAATGTGAATTAATTTTCATAATCTTAATTTTTCACAAGACTCTGACGTCCATAGAAAACACCCAAAGTAGTTTTAATTGAAATAGTTTTTTCTACTGGCCTACAGTCACTGATATATCCTATCAGTTCAAACAAGATCATTATCTCCCACAATGCCTCTCTGCAAACATTGAAAAATGGCAAAGTTTGGTGTCATTTTTTTGGTGTGCAAATATTTTTACCTCTGAATGACTGAATTACAGAGGAATTAACAGGATTTCTTATCTCTGTATTGCAGTGGCAGTAGAATGAAAATAAGTGGTTTTAATGGTAGTCAATGAGGCCTGAAAGTGCTTTAGGAGGGAGAGTGAGTTTTTTGTCCACACAGGGAAAAAAATTCTGTCAACAGTGTGGAAAATGAAATTTCAAAAATTCATTAAATAAACATCTTTGTCAAATATCATCATCTTAGCAGGACAACTGCCAAAGTAAGAGCAAAAAATACAATCAAAATGACCCAAAAGGGCTCTAGGAGGGCCTGAGGGTTAAATACATAATACATCAATGAGACATGCCTGTCTAATGTCTCCAGGTAGACTGCTCCTCAATGATGGTTCACTAAAAGAAAATGCAGCTCACCAGCTGTTTTTTTTAAGGACCCTGAGGCACATTAAAGCTCAGTGCCCTGGGAACCCAAAGCCCTTGTAGATATAAAAGGGTTCACCAGCTCAGACAAGTACAATGCCATTTCCTATCTTACCACTATCATTGGAGGTGTGTCGGTCCAGCTGTGCCGATTTGCACACCACACCGTGGCTCCATTTGCCCTTAATAACCCTCAGAGGACTTTCTGGGTGTACTGGTTAAAAACTGGTGCCACAAAAAAATCATAAATATGTACAGATTTTCAATAAAATCCCAAAATGTCAAATTTGTGCCTCTCCCTGTGCTATGAAGTGACTGTGGAACGTTATTGCACCTTAGTGCCAACAGAGGGCACCAGAGTAATGCAAAATGTGGGTGATTACCAGTGTTGGGTAGCGTTACTTTTGAAACTAACTTGTTAGATTACTGCGTTACATACTGAAAAAAGTAATTTGTTACGTTACTGCGTTACCTACTTCTAAAACTAACACGTTAGAGTACTTTTGGGTTACTAAATATTAAAACTCTTTAGCCACTCTTTCCACTCGGCGGTTGTAAAAACAACAGATAACGACCACACATCTGCATTTAAATGTGCAGACTCTAATGCCAATGTACTGCATAATTTACAGCCCATAATCTGAATCTCTGCAGCCTGAGAACACCACTAACAGAGAGGATAACCTTTACAGCTCTTTAACATGCTTACAATCTGACAACAAGCTGAGCAGAGGCAGACAGAATCCCTCAAACGCTGTTCGTAATAACCGCGCATAATTGGAATGGCTGCACAGCTGATTCAATGAAAGCAAACTGAGCTTTTAAACATACATTTAACCAGGATGCTGTTCTTGTCCCTTTCATCCAAAAATCCATCATAATGGGGATACTTCCACAGTGGCCTGTTGTCCTCTCTGTAATCTCACTGGCACAACAAGCTAACAATGCGCGCGTAATGGCACAGAATGTTTACCTTCACGGGACTACGTGCCAACGTGACTACAGGAAGAGAGAAAGACAAACACAGCAGATGCTTCAAGGTGCTTCTTTATTTTTCTTTCTCTCTTTTTGAAGCCATGGAAGAGAGAGGAAATTTGGGATTTTTCTTTCAGTAACAGGATTACTTTTATGAAAATGTAACTAATAACAGGATTACTTGAATTGTAAAACTAACGCGCTACGTTACTCACTACTCCAAAAAAGTAATCTGAGTACTCTAACGGATTACTTTGTAACACATTACCCCCCAACACTGGTGATTACGTGGCAGAACTGAGAAAGCTGCCGCAGAAGCTGCTGGAGGATGGACTGATTTTTGAAAAAACACTCAAGGTTGCATAAGTTGAATGGAGGCAACTATAGACATGTAAGTCCTTGACTTTTGTCGTTTTTGAAAAGAACAACTCAACAACTCACTGCTGTTCTTTGTTCTTCTTTTAACGACGAAATGTCATCAAGTTCTGCTAAACTGTTGCTTTAGCAGCATCCACGTTAATCTCTTCCTCCATAACTGCACCAGCTCTTGCTGCTGCTTGTTTACGTCCCGACTCTGCTGCGCCTGAAAGTACTACCTCTCATAGCTGATTGGTCCTGTCACTTTCTAACCGGGCCCAAACGGTTCGAATGGGAGCTTTGCAAGATGGATTCGCCAGTGAAAAACAAGAAAACGGGCGTATCCATCTGCTTTGCAAGGTTAAAGAGGATAGAGATCTTCATATAGCACACGCTCATGTGCTGTGGCAAGTTGGAGAGATGGAGAGCAACTTTTAAATTCTGTCTCTGTTAAATGGCTGTGAGTACAAACTTCTGCCTTGATCTGTTGTTTTATCTGTTATCCTCCAAGATTCTTTTGTGGCAAACCTGACTGAGGGACATTACAACCATCTTTATCATCAAATATCAAATATCAGCACAGCCCTCCTGTCCTGACACAGGCAGCAGCTGTAGACCTGGAAACTTGATCCTTGACATGATGAATTAGATGAGTTTCTCTTCTGCCATCGTCATGAGTCCCTTCTTGTTTTCATATCAGAGTGCTGCATATTGAAAATGTTAGAGTACATTGTCGTTGAACTGAAAGTGAGCACTGCAAGCACAAAATACATCATCAGTGGGCACAGACCCCTTTGGAGACGGCACAATATTTCATTCTTCAACAAATGTTTCTTTCAAAAGTCATATTTTCAGAAACTTTGAGGTAACTTAAGATAAGTCGTATAAACAACCTGATACAACTTCAGTACCTGAGTGCTACTTCGCCATACATTATTGACACCAAAACAACAATACTTTGAAGTAATACCTCACAGCAGACACACAAGAAGACAGCCTTTGTTACCAGCATAACAAACAGAAATATAAAAAGAGATCTGAGGGAGTTTTTGAAGTCCAGAGATGCTGACGATGTGATAATTTATCAGACGGATCTGTTTGATCAAACAAATTAAATATCTCCACAGAGACAGATGACAGAGTGGAGACACACAAAGACACAACACAGCACTTCATCAGCCACGTCCTCCCCGTCTGTTAACTAATTGGACGTATTAAAACATGATTTAACTCAGCGTGATGACTGTCTGCTGCTGAGAACTTCTGCTCTGATGGCCCAACCAAGAGTTAGAGCCATTAGGACTACGGCAAAGTAAACAAGGAATTAATGCGAGCACAAAATCTGATATGTCTGACTCTAAAACAAGAATAAATCAGTCGGAAGATTTAAGACCTCCTAGTTTTAACACTTTATTCTTTTTGATTAACTCTTAAACCCTAGAAGGAGTGTTATGTATTACAATAAGTGACAAGAAGGTTAACTGATTATCTTAAAGCACAAAGGTTAGGGTTTTTTAAATGAATAATGATTTTTTTTTGTCATTTTCTACTTAATCTGTCAATTATTTGGATCATTTTAGAACCAACAATAATAAATGGGAGGTACATGTTGAGAATTTATTGCCCTTTTTCCTTATTTATGATGGTTAAATAATCTTATGGTTTTAAATGATTGGCTAAAGTGGACTAACTTCGAGGCGTTCACTTATCATTCACAGATATTGTCATTATAGCTCAGTATTATTACTGGATTTTACTCTGATATGACTCTGCTAGAATCAACAGCCTATTGTTTGCATGTGGACTATGTGCATGCGTATTCCAATGTTGCACTGATGTGTATATTCCACGGCTAAATGGCAATTCATGCTACATGCTAGCTGAGATGGCAAGCTAACTTAAAGACTGACAAGAACAGAGACAAGAATTTAGAATCCAGTTTTCATATCTGTATGCAAACCTGAGGGTCTCCACTCATTCATATCTCCCCCTTATTCCATTCTTTCTCTCCTCCTGCTCTGAAGATCAGCTGCCCATGGGCGTTCACTCTCCTAAGTATTCAGCTAATGATGCACCTGTCATATTTTGAATCTATCACGCTCTCTTTCAATAAATCAACCAATCATTTATTGATTTATCATGCTCTCTTTCAATAAATCAATCAATTGTTTATTGTCATTGTCATAATAAATTTAACAATGAAATTTTGTTCAGAGCATTCATACACTGCATAGCAGGAGATGTAATAAAGTGCAAAAATGGTGCAATGAAGCGCAAGAACAGGTGCAATCTCTGAGTCCCTTAAACACCTACTGGGTAAAATTAGCACACTATACACAGTACTATACAATAAATTATTCAAAAAAAAAAATTATTCGGTGCAGGCACAAATGTAAACAACAGTAACAGTGGTACTGCAGCATATAGAGGGCATTTCAACACACAGAGGGGACATACATGGGGCAGAGAGAGGAGGGGGACAACTGTTTAGCAGCCTCACTGACTGAGGATACAGGCTGTGGGCCAGTCTGGTGGTTTGGGCCCGTATAGACCTGTACCTTCTACCTGAGGGCAGCAGGTGGAATAGGTGATGCGCCGGGTAGTGTTGGTCACGCACGATGTTGTACACTCTCCTCAAACAGCGGGTGGTGTAGACGGCACTGATCTCTGGACATTTAGCCTGTTGTCCCCATGTGGATGCAACCCTCCTCCACCCAAGCTACATCTGTTCAGTTCATCAGTATCCAGCTCATCTAATCCTGCATTCCTCATTCTCCTCCTCCAAGCCACCTCATTAGTTCCAGGTCCAGTTTATCAAAGTGTATGACTCTGACCCTGCATCCCGCAGCAACACCACCACCAGTGACTAGGCTCCATAAGAAAGTATCCTATTCCTGCAGTTCGCCTCACTACCCTTTCATGTACATGAAGTCATCATCTAACTGCCAAAGACTCTGCCAATTTTTCTTTCATTAAAATTTGTAGAGTTAATTATTGTTAATCATGCTTTGTAACTGTAATTCTGCTTATTGTCAAAGCACTTTGTAAACCTCTGTTTTTAAAAGTGCTATCCAGATAAAGTTATTATTATTATTATTATTATTATTATTGTTGTTATTATTAAACTTGTATTAAGTCTCTCCTGATTGAAATAGTGATGATTTACTATCAGGAATCTGTGCATTGAGTTGTATTTTGAAGTCGACCAGATGCTTTGCATGTTTTTCCAGCCTTTTGGATTGATTCGCTCTGGATTAACGCTGCAGTGCGCATCATGAGAGAAGTCCAGCCGAGTAGCACTTTTGGGTCATGTTGGAGACGGACTGTAGTGAGTGAATAGGAATGCTAAAGACTGACTAGAAAGTGACTTGCTCTGCAGTGCTTCAGGAGTGGATCGCCACAGATTGTGGCGCTGATGGAGTATGCAGACATTGAGGGTTATAAATACAAGCAGAGGAGGCTTGAACAAAAAAAGGTTGGGAACAACTGGCCTAAGCCATGACTGGTTTCTTTTTTTTTGTCCAAGGCTGGTATTTGAAATAGTGGCTCAAAGCCATACACAGTTCTTAGAAGAAAACCACAGCCTACTGTCAGAGTTACACAGTGCTGAAAGCAGGAAACCGGGCACTCTGTGGAAACAGGATAGATGCAGTTCTCCTTGTTGAAAGTAACTGTGCTATTACATTGACTTTAAAACTAATATTAAAGCTTGGAAGTTTGCACTTTGTTGCTTTAATTGATGATTTATGAAAATTAACATGCACATTAATTGTCTTTTAAAAGATTAATGTTTGGAAACAGATTTCTGTTTTTCTGAGCCCTTATTCCTGCTAAGCCTTGATTTAAAAAAATAAATAAATAAATAAAACTAAAAAATAAACATCAAAGAAAGAGCGCAACAAATGTTTTTAAAGTAGCAAAGTTCGAGCAGTGGTTTGAATCCATACTTTAAGCTGATCTAGTTATTGCATGTGTGCCACAGAATCACAGACGTATTTGCATGAGAAAAAATAGTTTTTCATAAGCTGCGGTTGGAGATTAAAGTTCATTGGGTTAAAAAAAGAAGTGCACTTATTGCATTTTTTATTGAGTTATTCTTTAGGAAAGAGCAATAAGATTGTGCTCTGATCTTTTTTTAACAAATCATCTTATGCGTTTGGGATTTCCTTCCCCCAGTCTGCACACATACAGTACTCAATATTATAGCAACTGAAATCTTCTCTTGAATTTGAGGGAACAGAATAAGAGTGGTTCAGGTATCTGACCAGGATGCCTCCTGCGGTCGACCTCTAACTGGGAGGAGATGCCGGGGCAGACCAGGACTAAATGGAGGGATTTTATGCCCCATCTGGCCTGGGATTGTCTCAGAATCCCTCAGGAGGAGCTGGAAACTTTGCTGCAGAGACAAACGTGTTGACTTGTTTAGCCTGCTGCCACCACGGCCCCAGATGAGTGTCAGAAGTAAGATGGGTGGAAGACAAGACTAAATAAAGGCCTGTGACTCAGCTCTGAGGCCAGAGAGAAGCTTGTCTGCAGCAGGATCGACTGAATCTGAACTCAATTTTCACTGTGTTTTCAAGAGGCTTTATGATTGACAGGTAGTTCAGGCTGCAACACTCTACTATTAGCCTTTATTGACTCCCTATTGCCGTGGCAACTGGAGATGAGAGGGACTATTCGCCGTGTGTGTACGTGGGGAGCTAAAGATGCCCAGCTGTGCCTCTCAGTGAGAACATCTGTACCACAAGGTGAGGAGAGAAGAGCTCATGGTGACGAGGTAATTAGTCCGATTTACAAGACGGGGTAAGAGGAAGCACACAGGGTGGGGAGTGGGGATGAGGATGTGTTAGTGGGCCTGCAGCAGGTGTGCAACATGCTGGCTACATTATCTTTCATAGCTTCTCTCTCTCTGTAATTACTGTTGAACAGCCAGCAGAGGCTAACATTACAAACAGAATGAGAATAAAACACGACACATTTCTTTTTTATTGCAGCACTGTTTGATCGATTTGTTATTGTTTAGCCTTAAAAATGTCAGAAAATAGAAGAATTAAACTCGAGAATGAAGATCCAGCTGGTACATGTCGATGAAACAGGGAAGACAACAGACCGACAACAGGATCAGGGCCATCATGATACCCTAGCGTTACACTTTGATATGATACTAGTACAAAACAATACTGATATTTGTTTTGATACCACAACAACAAAAAGAGAAGTCTGAAGCAGCCGGTGTTGGGTCATTTCTTGTTGTCAGTTACAGAAAACTGCAGACAAACTCCTTCCCACTGTGTGCTGCCAAAAGGTCTTGCAACCTTCATTTGTATGATTTAGATGACATGCAGGAGATCATCTGCAATTCCTCTCCTATGCACCTGTTTTATGAAATAGATGTAGTTATTTTTACCTACAATCTAAAACTGACAGCCCACATCTTCCCCCCATCTTTAATTAATTGTCTGTACGTCGTGAACGTGAAAAGAAAATCTGTCACGAGCACTGAAAATAGACCAATTGCCATAGTAATCAACATATTAGTGATACAATCAAGTTAGGGCAGTTAATTATGTGTTAACGCTCATGATTCATCTGAAAACCTTAAGCAGGGGTGTCAAACTCAATCACAGCAGAGGCCGGATCCTGGATTCAGGTCTAACCTGAGGGCCTAACAGGGTTACCTTTCAAACCATAAACTGTCAACCTCATTTCACCAATAACAAAATATGAGACAAAAACTAAGCACTGATGATAAATGATTTTAAGATTTAAAAAGTTAAAAAGATAAGTTTAAAGGCTCACAATCTGACAAAAGCAAATTTATTAGTTCCATAAGTTCAAAACATGAAATCGAAAGATAATATTTTTTTAATGGCAAATACATTAGAAAGAAGTCAAAATCATGAGTTTAAAAGGTCAAAATATAAAATAAAATTTGTAATCATGAAATTAAAAGTCAAAATATGATTAAAAAGTCTGAAAGGTCAAACTATGGGATTATGAAGTCAAAGTTTGTAGTTGAAAATATGAGATAAAGTACAAAATAATTAGTTAAAAAGGACAAAATATGACTTAAAAATTAGAATTATGAATCTTAAAGCTCAAAATATTACATGAGAAGTCAAAATTATGAGTTGAAATGCTCAAAGTATGATATTAAAAGTTAAAATCCCAAGTTTGAGTCCACATTGTGAGATGTAAATTGAAAATGTGAAATTAAAACACAAATTAATTTCTTTTTCCACATTCCTGACTCCTTATCTAATTATTTTTAACTCTTATTTTTTTTAGATTTTGTAACTTAACAGGGATATCTTAAATCATCAAGGATAAAATCACATTTTTATACTTGAGGAAATCTGCAGACCCCATACAGATGGGCCAGTCATAACAGAAATAACACATGATCTTGGGAGCCGGATTTAACTGTTCTACGGACAGGGTTTGGCCCCCGGGCCTTGAGTTTGACACCCCTGCCTTAAAGTATTTAAATAATAATGCAAATTACTCATGTGACCAAATTTGACCACAACTTCCTCTTGTAGTCCTCCTGCCTCAGGGTGAAGAGGTGAAAGTGATGAATGAGAAGCCCTTCTTAATGGCAAATTATCAAAACAGAGGTTTAGATAAAACCAAAGATGCCAACATCAACATGGGATCAAGCTGTGGTCCACAAGCTACACTGGCAGAGTGCAGCAGACCTGGATTTGTCAACAAAACAACAACTAAGCTCACTAATGCAATTGCCAAAGATTGCAAACTATCAACATCGAAGGCGGGCAGTTTGCATTCACTTTACAGTAGAAATTATTTTCTAATTGATGTGTTAGCCTGCTGATTAACCCTTTGAACCCTGTGCTACTTTTTAAACCATTTAGTCTCCTGGACTTACTGTCCTCAAAAGTTTGTAAAGCATCAACCCTGTGGTGCACAGTCAAGCTCTAAACATCCTTTCTTTCAGGACAACCAAGGCTTTAAGAATTTATGTGCTTCACCGTCACTACTGCCAAGAAGGTCATTTTGAGATACGTGATGGGTCAGAATACTCCAACATACTCTGAGTGGTTAGTTGCTTTATCAGAAACAACCTCCTGTGAGTGGCTTATCCACAAAATAAATGATAACCTAGATGCTTATATGGAATTATGGAGTCCTTTCTTGGCACAGATCAGGGAATCTTAGACCCAGGAGAACTAATCAAGCTCTAAATCACTACAGTGCCCCGGGTCTGACTGGCTTAAGGGAGGGGGGGAGAAATTTAAAAAAAAAAAAAAAAAAAAAAGTTTCCATCAAGATTTGTCACTCTGCTTGCTATTCTGCTCACACGTAATTTTATTTTAATGTATTTCATTTTTGTAATTGTTGTGGTTTATATGAAGTGTTTTATTAATTTAATTATTTATGTTTTATTAAGAATGTCATGTCTTAATTCATTATTTTTTAGCATTATCATTATTATTGCAG
This sequence comes from Cheilinus undulatus, assembly GCF_018320785.1. Classification (NCBI taxonomy): domain Eukaryota; kingdom Metazoa; phylum Chordata; class Actinopteri; order Labriformes; family Labridae; genus Cheilinus; species Cheilinus undulatus. Next base: position 40,654,066 of record NC_054878.1, on the reverse strand, counting down.
TTTTGTTGTTATAGTTTATTAATGTATGTTCTCATTATCATATTATCATTATGTACAGCTTCCTGGATACTTCTCTTTTTTTGCAAGCTAAGTTGGTTAACATACCAGCATGTTTAAGTATGATTTATCACCTTCTTTTGTTTTACTTGGAGCAAATGATTGACTCTTGTAAAAGTGTTCACAATGTTTCTGCTTTTGAAGGAAATAATACAATCTAAATTGAAAAAGAAAATGTGTGCTGCAGTAAAGTCACTTGAATATCAAAAAAGTCAAATTTAAGGCATGGGGAACGACACTCTTGTAGAGTGACATAATTAATGACACATCCAAGACACCCCACGACTCAACAAGACCAGCATGTCAGAACTTTCCTTACACCGTTGTCTAGTTTTACACCCTGACCTGATGTCAATGATGTGAATCCTGATGCCTACCAACAGTAGTTCTATTTGAAGGAGAGCCAGTCCATAACATCCTCCTGTTGATTCATCCATAGTTGTAATCTATAACCCAATCCATAACTGTGTCTTGTTTTCATCATTTATGAGCAAAAGAATGCTGGGAGAAGATGGGACAAGATTTTTGTCGCCTAGTCTGACATGGCGCCATCATGAATGACCATAACAATGATAAAGTCTAAGCCGGCCTTTAACGGAAATTAAAAACTAAAAGATTTTCATGTGTGACATGCAGTAAACAATAATGACCAAGAATTTGTTGTTGCACAGACTTGTTCTCCCATCTCTTGAGACCAAAAAGTGAAAAATTTAATCAACCAATCACACATTTTTAATAAAAATCAGCTGGTGATAATCTGTACCAGATCAACTGGGACATCTCTATCTTAAAGGGTGCATATTCAAAACGTCAAGGCTATTTCCAGCATTGTTTTTGTCAAATGATGAGTTGCAATACTGCAGGAAGGAAAGGAGAAAGAACAAGCAGACACAGTGAGGAGTTCAACAAAAAGCTGGAGGCAACAGCCATCTTTACTGTTCCCTTCTGCTGTGTGAACAACTACCTTCACCCTGCATGGTATGAAATGACAAAGTACCTGCTCAGAGAAGGTTTGCTGCCCCCTGAGGACCTACAGTTTTAAACCCAGCTGCTGTAACAATGGCTGTCGATAACTCAACTAGGATTTAAAGTTTATGAATTACAACTTCAACCTTTAGCAATGAAGTGAACATATATACTGATACTAGCATTGCAAACAGCTTTCAAACTTCTTGCCAGTAAATCCTGGACATTTTTCTGGACTCTTGCTGAGTTTTTCACCATAGAGTAGCTTCCTTTGGGAGACTGTGAATGAATGTGTTTAATAGTGTGAAACAGAAGCTATGAAGCCTTTTCAAAGGTGTTTACACTCTGTGGATATGTTCTCAACACATTATTTTCACTTCGAAAATAAAAGAAAAACATGCAGGAATGTTTGCATGATTTGTACTTGACTGGTAAGTTATTCATCACAGAAAAATCTGTTTTGGTGCGGTGGTCAGGAGTCAACAAAAACACTGAAATGGAAATGAATCCACAGATGGTCACACAATTATGTTTTTCAGCATCCTGACATTTAAAAGCATTGTGTTGACAGCTGCAAAGTTTTGATTATCTCTTTAATAAATAGAGTATTACAAACTGCTTCCTAATGTTTCTGCTGTATTCAGGTGTCCTACCTGTATCCGGTTGTTCTCCAGTGTTTTCTCCAGCTCTGCCTTTGCAGCGGCTGATTCCTGTTGGTGGGTTTGTCTCAGGTGTTCGATGGCTGATGCGTGGATGTGGTTCAACTCTGATCGCAGAGAGGCTGAAGGGAAAAATTGGGGACAAGAAGTTAGAATTCGGTCAAGCAGGTGAAATCAAACATAACCCATTCTCACATATGCGTTCTTAGGAAGGATTCACACTGCTAGTCTTAATGCTCAAATCTGTTTTTTGATCCCCCTCATATTTTGGTTTACCTGTTCAAATTACTTGTAGTATGTATCAGACTCCTCTATTGCTCAAGAGAAAACCTGTTCCAAACTTGACTTTGAACTTTTTTGTAACTACAGTAACTTTTAGTGAATACTGGTTTTTGGATGAGGTCTTAAATATAAAGTATTGAAGCTACAGTAAAGAATTAAGAGACAAGATATTTCACATAAAGCAGGGCTAAGATGCTTGTTAAATTGAGATTCTATTTTCTGACACTCTGTGACTGTTGAGTGGTCATCGTAGTAACTCTGACTGTTGAGTGGTCAACAGAGTGACTCTGTGACTGTTGAGTGGTCATCAAAGTGACTCTGTGACTGTTGAGTGGTCAACAGAGTGACTCTGTGACTGTTGAGTGGTCAACGGAGTAACTCTGTGACTGTTGAGTGGTCATCAGAGTGACTCTGTGACTGTTGAGTGGTCAACGGAGTAACTCTGTGACTGTTGAGTGGTCATCAGAGTGACTCTGTGACTGTTGAGTGGTCATCGTAGTAACTGTGACTGTTAAGTGGTCATCAGTGTAACTCTGTGACTGTTGAGTGGTCATCAGATTGACTCTGTGACTGTTGAGTGGTTAACAGATTGACTCTGTGACTATTGAGTGGTCATCAGAGTGACTCTGTGACTGTTGAGTGGTCATCAGTGTAACTCTATGACTGTTAAGTGGTCATCAGAGTGACTCTGTGACTGTTGAATGGTCATCAGAGTGACTCTGTGACTATTGAGTGGTCATCAGTGTAACTCTGTTGAGTAGTCTTTTACTTCATACCAGCTTGGGGGAAGGAATTGTTTTTGTGTCAGGTTGCTTTGGGGTGCAGTGCCCTGTAACGGGGAGGAGTTTAAACAGTTTAAACAGTTTGTGTTTTGGATGTGTGGGGTCTACTCATAAAGAATTGTGGACCAGTTCTGATTTAAGCACTGCTTCACTGTAGCTACATCTGAGCAAATTGCTACTGGCTTCCAGTACAACTAAACCCTACATTTGAGGTGCCGGTTTAGGTCAGTGTGCAGAACAGGCACTTATATACATAGGCTGCACGCCTCTACAGAATGGTCAGGGGATCGATTCCCAGTCTTGCGGCCGTTTGGTTAATGTCTTTCCCTGTTCTCTTCCCCAATATTTCCTGTCGCTTGTTTAGCTATCCTATATAAATAAGCTTAAAACGCCCCCTTCTAATAAAGAAATTAGTAAAAAAAAAACAAAAAAAACACCCCGTTCTCCTCAGATGACACTGATGGATCAGCCTGATGACATAACTTTTTTCCAATCCATCTGCTTAGCAAGGTTACCCAAAAAAGGCCAATAGATGGATGTCTGGAGTATTTATTAAGAAAATATATTCCTCCATTCATCAGTCTGCTTGTTTCCAAATGCTAATAGATGTGGAGCCAGTTCTATCACACAACAAATAATTGATTTGGCACATAAAGCAGAGTGCTGTTCACACCTTCACCCAAGTGGCCTTCAGTGCTTATTCCAATGAGCACCTTTAAGTGCAAACAGACTAATGGTTGTGGGAAGAAGAGAAGGAGCAAACACTGTGTTCTCTATATGAAAGTATCACGACAAGCATTACAATGAAGAAAAGCAGCCTTGAAAGTGGATCTTGTGTCTAAATCACATATTCACATGCACTCACACTTTAGCACACGTGCACTGACACTCACATGTAGGAGATAAAGAAAGGTAAGAGACAGGGAGAGATGGAGAGAAAAAGGTAATAAAAGGATGCCAGGATGTGGGGAAGTGAGAGATAGATGGAAGCAGCACTCCAGTGTCAGGACCATGACACCAAGGTTAATGGAAGACCATTTTTCACAGCGGTTTGCGTCTGTTAGCACTAAAAACCCACTAACACTGAGACTTTATGGCACTTTCCAGCTCTGTTGGTCCATCTCTAACTGCAGATTTCTGCTAATGTTCTCTCTTTACTTCATCAATAGTCCATTTACTCACTTACAAAGGTTGTTTTAGAGAAAATGACACTGCAAAATAAAAACATACTTCATCTCTCTTTGATTCCTCTAACTTTCGTGTTGACCGAAAAAGAGAGCAGTGAAAGTGCAATCTATGTTGAGAAGGCTGGTAGTTTATTTTTATCTCTGAAGTCTCACAAATCCTTCATATCTGTCTCCGAAGACCCTCTGAAAAAATGAATATAACACAGGAAGAGAAAATACAAAGCTTTTAATCTGCCTCTCCTGTAGTCCATTGTCTTTAAAGTGCCATCAGTATTACTTTAAGTTTCAGTACATTAGAGAAAATGTGGAAAAATCACTCCTAAACTAGTGGAGGTCCCAGTGGATGTCTTGACCCAATAAGCCTGTGAGTGTTCTTGTTCTGTAAAGTTTTAAATTAAGGAGAAAATAAAGTTTTAAACCCCAATTTCTCATAAGGATCATTTGCAATTGAAGTTGTTTCAAACTAAATCTTAATTATGATGGGTTTCTGCAAAAGAATAACTTCACAAAATCATCACACTGTATATACACTAACTTTTTTCCAGCAAGTTTAAACAGTATATAAAATATTCATATAGCAATGTTGACATTAAGGAAGACTAATCCAGTTTTTAGTTTAGCTCTTAAATCACCTAAAAACTTCCAGCTGTTTCCAACTCACAAAAAGACTTTTTAGCTTTCCTTCCATAACTCTAAAAGAATAGAAGCTGTAAAAATGAGTAGAGATATGCTGCTTAGCTTCACGTACCTCAGAGATCCCAGAATGCTTTGTGAGTAGCTCTTGGTGCAAACCAGGAAGGCCACTTTTAACTGCTTTCTCCCTCATTATGTTAAAAAAGAGCACCTTAAGAACTGAACTTTTTATCAAAAAGTCCTCACTGGAAAACAAAAAAGTAGGTAGAATAAGTGGATGGAGCCAAGCAGCGCCTCTGCTCCAAAGACTGATGAAAATATTGGACTAAGCTTGAGTGATGTCAGCCAGTTGGCTATTGAAGGGCAGTGGTGTAGTGCAGGTATATAGAGTTATTTTGAAGTGTACCCACTTCAAAATCCACTTTAGTAGGATGGCAAAGGCAACGACAAAAGTAAGCTGTGTACACTTGTGTTTTGCTTTGTGATGCACTGACCTCAACACTGCAAGAATTACAGAATAGCACATGAATAATGAAGAATAGTGTACTTATCTCAATTGGTGTAACCTTGCCAGAACACAATAAATCTTGGAAACACTGTGTTATTAAAACATTAGATGTCTAGGTCATGATGTTAACTATACTGTATATTGTTCAGGGTTTAAATGTTCTCTAATCCAACTGTCATATCATGGCGTGTAATATCATTTCGTATCCTATCGTATCAGATCCTTAGGTATGATACACAGTGCTTAACAAATTTATTCGACCACCCTTACCCTAACCAAAGACAGGTTTATGCCACAGCTGCCCTAAATGAACAGCATTGGTAATTACCAAAATCATTTTTTTAATGTTTCTGCAATGGTTAATACACCAATATGTAGAAGTTCTTTAACCCAAATGACATTTTTAATGCTAAAATAGAATTGTTATTGTTATCCAGAATTTTTCAAATTTACTGATTTATAAAAAATTCCCTGAAAAAATAATAAAGCACATTATTATTTCTTGATTAATATGTCAAGTTATAGTTATTTACTTGCATTCCTGAACAGAAAAATGAGTTTTAGTGGTTGAATGTAATGCTTGATTAATTTCTGACTTCTCAGAGAAGCCCAGTAAGCCAGCTCAAGTTTGGGTGAATTCAGTTTGAAATTCCTCACTCCTGTTTAAAATGGTAAAACGTGAAGAGCTCACTGAAAATGAAAGAGTCAGCTTTAAAGCGCTTAATGATGCTGGATGGTCTTTGAGACAAATATGACAGGTGGTCTAATAAATTTGTTAAGCACTGTATCCTACCCTATCCTATCCCATTCCATTGTATTGTTTCATTATGTATACTGCAATCATATTGTATGGTATTGTACCGTATCATCATACTCTAAGGTTTTGTTTTGTATCATAATGTATATTTTATACCATTCCGTATCACACTGTAACATTAGCTATTACACTGTATCATAACTTATCCTACCAAATTATAATGTTTTGCAATGTAATGAATATTGTGTCATACCATAATGAATCATATCCTTTCGTATCCAACCCTACCATACCATACCATACCATATTTAGGCCAATTCTGTTGATTTGTATGGTTTCATAATGTGTATTGCATTGTATCATATCATATCCTAAAGTATCAAATCACACCTCATCTTTTACTATTCTATTGTTTTGTATTGTAATGTGTACTGTTCTGTATCGTATCCTATCGTATCATACTATATCTAATCTTATCCTATTGTATTGTTTGGTAATGTGCACTGTACCATACCGTATTGCAACATATCTCAATGTATCATATCATAACCTATCGTATTTTTTTTTTTTTTAGAAAAGTTTCATAGTGTATTGCTCTGTATCCTGGTGTATTGTATTGTTTGCAATGTATACAATACCATACCATACTGGATCATATTTTATTAAACTCTATCCTGCTGCATTGTAATTTCTCAATTTGTATGCTGTTCTGTATTGTATAGTAACGTATCATATCGTAAGGTATTGTTATGTATTGTATCTCATCATATTATTTTCTATTGTTTTGTATCCTAATGTATTCTGTACCTTATTTGTATTGTATCATATCATATTTCATCCTGTTGTATTGTATTATATTGTGTTGTGTTGTATTGTAAGGTATCGTATTGTGAAGTATTGTGTTGTATCGTAAGATTTCATATGGTATTATATCGTATCAGACCCTTTGTAATTGTTTTGTATTGTATTGTGCACTGTACTGACCATATTGTAATCAGATTCAGATTCAGACATTATTTATCTCAAAAGATGTATGGTATTGTTTCGTAATGTATACTGTATTTCATAGCCTATCATATCTTATCGTATTGCATCTTATCCTATCCTGCTCTGTTGTTTTGTATTGTAATTCATTCTGTTTCATACCATATTGTATTTTATAATATGGTATTTTATCCTATTCTACTTTAATGTATTGTGTTAGTATCATATCTGATATTACTGCATAGTATTGCATCATATCGTGATTTCTCCTATCCTATTACATTGTATTGTTTCATAATGTGTACTTTAACTGTTTTATTTTATCGTATTGTATCATGTCACACTGAGCTATAGCGTAATGTACCATTTCATATAATTTTACACTACATCGTATCTAATGTTTCAAAATTCCAATACTAATTGGACTTAAATGTTTATGTTCTAATACCTAAAGAATGATGCGTACCACTATTTATTGATAGGAAAAGGAAAAGGGAAGGATTTTCTCATATTTTTTCAAAGGAAACAGTTTTTGCTCTGTCGGTAGCTATTTTCTTTCTGTGAGACTTCAGTTTGCTCAGTGAAATGAGCTCATACTGTGACCATGTGCATTCATGAGTAAATTTGTCGAAAAATAAAATGTGCCAAAAGTCACGGGAGGGTGAATCTATTGATTGCATCCCTCCCACCTCCCCACCCCTCAGTCTCACACACACATTCAAATGCAGAGAGAAGACCTCACCCAGCATGGCTTTGCCCTCGTCCTCCAGCTCAAAGCGGAGCGTTTGCAGCTCCTGCTCTGACTGTTGTTTGAGCGTCTCAATGCTCTGGCGGTGAGCCTCTCTGAGAGACTGCAGCTCTGCATGGTGATGATGGCGCAGACGCTCCTCCAGCTCCTGAGTGGGAGACGAGAGGGGGGAGGACGAGGGAGCGAAATAGGGGAGGGTGAAAGAGGAGAGCAGAGAGGTACAGGAAAGAGGAGAACAGAGAGTGGGAGGGCCAGAGGGAGAGGGAATCGAAGAAAAGTAGGGTAAAAAAAAGGAGCGAAGAGAGGAAGAAGAACATTTGTTATTTAAAAGTTTAAGATGTAGGAGGGGATGATGAAGTGGGAGAGAAATGTAAGAGGAAAGGAGTGATATGAGATGAAAATGGAAAAAGTGAGGCAAGAAGAGATATGGAAGCTTTTAGTAACATTTCAAATCCTTTGAGTGCTGCAGGAGAAATCATCCTACACCAACTTAAACTGCAATAAAACATCAGTCAAGAAGAAAAATTGGACTATTTCAACAGAAAACTTTTGCTGAAACACAGATAAAAGATCCTCTAACCGGAAAGTATTGTGCAGCAGACAGTTCTCCCACATATTTAAAGTCTCTCTAAAAGGTTTGCAGACACTTTCAATGGATTTCGTTGCCTTGACTCAATTCAATCAGAAGTGTCTCTTTTGAAGAGGTTGTGAGGGTGTCTCTGGCGTTTAAGATTGAAGGAGTGGAAAAATCCCATTTTCTGTCAAAATGCACTGAATTAGAACTAAATCTCTTCTTTTCTGTGGGACATTTCATCAGAAATATGTGGGAGAGACTGTGTCGAAGTACACTGTAAATACAGACAGTTACTTTATTCATATAGTTGGATTAATTCCCACCTAAATAGCAGAATGATTTCTGGTTCAAAAGATTTTATCTCACAAACATTAGAGCCATGACTGTATCTGGCTATTGAGAAGGCTACTGAGGATTGTTTCCCATTTTTAATACCATTAAACCTTCCCTAAATTTACTCATCACAAACTTAACAGGTAAACAAAGTTACATTAGGACATAAGATCAAAGTTTTGTCTCTTTTCCCCTCCCTCTGTGCACAATGGAAAACACATTCTCTCCTTTTCTCTCTTGCTGTGTCCAGTTTATATTTGTATTAAAATCAGTTTTCTCCATGGCAGACAGATGATCATGTGTCTTTGGCTACTCTTTTTAGCCATGCATCACTGTAGATCTCATTACAATAAGCAGTTAGCTTCAGTTTGGCTTTAGGAGAGACAAGACTGTGGTGCGATCATGTGATTTACAAGTTAAAAAAACATGTTCAAAGTGCTAGACACCCAGGTTTTTATTTAAAAGATAAGGCCGGCATCATTTACAGGAGTTGTGTTATCACTGTTCAAGCGTCTTGAAACAGGCAGCGGTGCTGCTGCTAGAAACAGACACACAGTTTAAAGCATTTATTAAAAAAGTGAGCATAACAAAGCTATTTGACATCACTACCCAGAGTGCATTGCACAAAATTGCAGCTAAATGTAAATTCAATTTTTGAATATTGAAGAAAAAACATTAGCAGGTCTGCACACAGAATTGGCTGGGCCCCTGAAAATCCCCGACTTATGATTTATCAGTGATATCAATGCATACGTGTTGTCTAAGTACCATTAGTGCTAGCATCTTGGCTATTTATTTGTGCTACCTTTAACCACTTTACATCAAGTTTTCAACCCATTTTAGCATCTTGGCTATTTATTTGTGCTACCTTTAACCACTTTACATCAAGTTTTCAACCCATTTTTGCCACTTGTCTTCTTATCTTTTAACCCATTTTTGCTGGGGTTTTTTTCCCATTTCTGCAGATTTCTCCTGCCACTTTAAGTCATTTTTTTGCCAACTTTTACCCATTTCTGATGTGGCACTTTTCTTGCCACCTTTTCCCAAACTTTGCGACTGTATGTCACTTTTAATCAATTTTAGCCACTTTTTGACCATTTCTGTTTTGTCACTTTTTTGCCACTGTCTGTCACTTGTAACCCATTTGGCCACTTTTTGCCCATTTTTTTCACTTTTTTTGGCCACATTCAACCCATTTTTGCCACCCTTTGCCCATTTATACCCTTGTTTTCACTTTCAATCCTTTTTACCACTTTTTGCCCATATTTGCAATTATTTTTTGCCATTTTGCCATTTGTTTTTGTCACTTTTTACCCATTTTTGCCACCTTTTTCCCATATTTTTCCATTTATCATTTTTAACTCTTTTTGTTGCCACTTTTTGCTTATTTTTGTCACTTTCTCCAAGCTTTAACTACTTTTTTTCCATTTTAACACATTTTTGTTTCTTTAAACCAATAATTGTCACTTATTTAGCCACTTTTCACCCACTTTTGCTACTTTTTATCTGTTTTTGCTGCTTTTTATCTATTTTTACTATTTCTTTTTGCAATTTTTTGACCAATTTTTGTCACTTTTCTCATATTTTTTGCCTCCTTTAACAATTATTTAATTTTTTTTTCCATCATAGCCTTCTCTGATTCTTCTACTTTCATTTCTGTCATCCTGACTTCTGTGCACATCACAGCCTGGCTTTTAAGTCTGAAATTACATTCTGAACCATGTAGTTCGATGTGCCCATCCACATTGTTAACATGATCAATAAAAAGGTAATTCTGTTTCAAGAAAAGAGGTTTACATTTTGAGAAAGTCTATATTGCGCTACAGGAAAAATAATAATATATTCAGGTTAAAAACAAAATATGATTATCACAGCTAAACTTGACATCCATGCCCCTTATAGCCTTGGTGGTGGTGAGTAAACATATGTAAATGCAGTGAGTGTACTCGCTATGCAAAGTGTCTTGTTTGGCCTGTCTGGGATTTTGGATTGATTCAGTTTTACTTAAGACTGATGTTTCAGATTAATATAATAATGGCTTAAACAGCTTATTAAAGGTGCATTTAAGCTGATATTTTACTTGTTTTAAGTCCACAATGATTCAAAGAAGCTGGCTGTGGCGTTAAATGAGTTCGAAGAGGCAGCACTGCATATTCACAGGTACCACTTTTCAAACTAGTTCAAATCAATGATAAATACTATTTCCAACAGTTTCTTCACAATAAAAGGCTTTAGTTGTTTTCTCTGTGTGTTTTTATTGTGAACACCAACATCAGGACTTGCAGTGTTGTTGGTTGCAGCTTGACAGACCACAGGAGAGAAATAAAACTTAAAAGTACAGGTGCCGTTACAAAGTTGCGATCACAGAGAGATTTATAAAATCATTTTTCAGTCAGGTGTTAGTCCAGGATGCCATCACAGGCTTGTTTTAGGGGGAAAGAACGGTTTGATACCTGAATATGCATTTAAATCTGTTATCTCTTTTAATTTTGTAATACTGTGAGATAATATTGTTATGGTAATCAAAATGTCTTAAAATGCAGGATTCTCTTAAAGTGATAACAAGCAAGATACCATTTTATCTGGAGAATTTTTTGCAGCAAACACTGAAGTACAAAGGAAATACAGCTTATGTCGATTTAAAGTTTGCAACAACAAATCACTTACGGAAGTGATAAAAGATTTGTCATAATACAGTAACTTTAGACCAGTTAATCTTTCTTTCTCACGCCAACATTTAGAAATTCCTAAAAAGTTGAGGAGTCTACAAAATAAAGGATATCTTCACTGAGGAGAAAGAGTCTGAGATGAGTGTTCACCAAATTAACACATGGATTTTTCCCCCCAATTTTTCTGCTGTTTTTAGACAACGTGATAAATGATATTGAGCTCAGTTTGTTTCATCCAGCCTGTTGTTTACATTGTTGGCATAATTACAGGAATTTAACAAACAGCGTTAATTAAAACAGCATATCAGAACAAAGACAACTGACAAGCATTTATATACACAGCATTAGCCTCAGGTATTAATGCTGATGACTGGAAGGCTGCCACATTACACACAAACACACATAAATGTACTAACATTACACTGCTGGGACATTTATTCTGACAGGAAATCATGTTGATGTACGAGGATCCTCATTTAGTCCATGAGTGTAGTGTAGAATAGAAAATATCCAAACAAATCCAATACTGTGATTTTCTCCACACTTTAGAGGATGTTTGTTGTGTTAAAAGCATGTTAGATCAGTATGACAAAGCTAGCATTTCATTTTACCATCAAAGTAAAGGCCAGTCTTATGTTGTTGTGGAAGATTTCTGGTTATTCCTGCCAAAACACTTATGACCACTTTATTAGGTACACCTGTTCAACTGCCCATCAACCCAAATATCTAATCAGCCAATCAAATAGCAGCAACTAATGTTCCAAGTTATATAAACATGGTAAAGATGATCGGATTAAAACAACTTTGAATGTGGCATGGTAGTTGGTGTCAGACAGGCTTGTCTGAGTATTTCACAAACTGCTGATCTGCTGCAATTTTCACCCACAGTCATCTCGAGGGTTTGTAAAGAATGGCGAGAAGGAGAGAAAAAAATCCAGTCAGCTGCAGTTCTAAAGAACAAAATGCCTCGTTTATGACAGAGGAAAACCACACAGGTTAAAGCTGATAGAAAGGCAACAATACCTCAGACACTTTAAAGATCCATACTGAACAACTTCAAAAATAGCAAAAGTTTCAGCTGGGTTTTTTGTTTTTCTTTAGCTTTTATGGTCATCTATCGAGATGTTATATTTTTGCACATATCTTCCCAAAGCCCTAAATCTTTGAATATACACTATAAGGAAAAAAAAGTATTTGGCCACTCCTGTTGATTATTGTATTTAGGTGTTTCAATCAGATCTGTTGCCACAGGTGTATAAAATCAATCTCCTAGCTATGCAGTCTCTGTATGCAAACGTTTGTGATACAAAATTAAGAGCTCGGTGACATCAAGTGTGGTACTGTGTGCACAGGGTGTAAAAGTCACCAACGCTCTGCTGAGTCTAAAGCTGAGGAGTTCTGAACTTCCACTGGCATTAATAAAAGCACAAAAACTATGCCTCCAACTTTTTGGCAACAGTTTGGGGAAGGCCCTTTTCTGTTCCAACATGACTGTGCCCCAGTGCACAAAAGACCATGGTTTGATGAGTTTGGTGTGGAAGAACTTGACTTGACTGGCCTGCACAGAGCCCTGACCTCAACCCCACTGAGCACCTTTGGGATGAACTGGAACAGAGATTGCGAGCCAGGCCTTCTTGTCCAACATCAGTGCCTGACCTCATAAATGTGCTACAGAATGAATGGGCAAATATATTCCCTCGGAAACACTCCAAAATCTGGTGGAAAGCCTTGCAAGAAGAGTGGAATCTATTAAAGCTGCAAATGGGTGACCAACTCCATATTAAAGTACAAGCATTTGAATATAATGTCATTACAGTCCCTGTGCGTGTAATGGTTGGACGGTGAGTTTTATTACAAACATAAAGACATTGACTCATCAATGTACTGTTTGGTTGAGTTGACTTGCCCTAAATGACAACTCCCTCACAAAATCATTGGTATATTCATATTCATAAGGCTATACCTCACTTGCTTCCTTCATACTTGTGTGGCTTAATTCATTGAAAAGTGCTGGAATCAACAGTTTTGGCTCTGTGACTCAGTCACAAGACTTTGTTTTGCAATCTGTGCCCAAAGTCTGTCTTGAAGCAGGGAAAAGGAGTTTTGGATATGCTGCCAAGTCTACATGCATTGGCCATTTACAGTCTTGTCAATTTCCAACATTAGTCTTCTCACTAGTTTCAAAAAGGGGTGTTTTCTTATTCTGCACACTTTAAATATTTCCAAGATTTTGTAGAAAAGTTAAACCACACCGTATGGCGATAGTGAGACAGTACTCTTCAGCTCCATCTCCTTGCAAAATGTTCTAGAAAATGCAGGAAAAGTTTGATAAAAAGAGAAAAAAATAACCGCTTCTTCCATCAGTAGTTCTGGGATATTTGCTAGAGTTTAAATCTCATTTTCATCATTACACCGAGCCCTTAAAACACATCACTGTAGACAAGAAAATTGCTGCTCACTGAGTTCAACCCATTTTCTTTTGTCAGTAAAGTATGGAGATGCCATTTTGCAAATTATAACTAGAGCCCATCAACAAGGAGCATCTAAAATGATATTCATAGAGGTCTGACAGCAACATCTGTGGTATTTTAATTCGCCGATCTGTAATGCCTTTGGGAAATGATTCATGGAACGAAGAGAGCGCTGAATATTCAAATGAACCTCGCTCTGAGTCGGCGGACAGCGGTATCTAAGAATTTGAAGGAACATCAGCGCTGCTGTTTTATGGTTACACTTCTACAAAATACAAGAGTTACACATCATTAACAACAAGACCGTTATGAATGGACAGATACTACTGATGTTCATGCTGAATTTATAAAAAGAGAGGCTGCTTTCAAATATTTAGAAAAAGGCCTCATCTCTTTGTGAAGTCGTAAAGCAGCTCTGTATCTTTTTCAACATTTCCTATTGTCAGCCTGTCTGTCACCAACTCTCTCCCACTGCCTACAGTCCCACTACATTATGCAGAAGTTTAAAGTATTCATGATCTCTTTACCTGTTCATCTGCTCTAAAAGTTTTTAGTAGAGACACCTTAAGCTGCAATCACAGCCAGGGGCGTAGCTAGGGATTTTGGCCCCCCCAGAAAGAATACTACACAGGGCCCCCCTTAACCGGCAAGCCAAGAAACAAATGTTGTGCCATTTTTTACAAATATATATGCATTTTAATGTATTTTTGAACCATAATTTCCCCATTTATGAACAATATTTTTTACTATGGTTAAACTGAATTTACTTCAATTGTTTCACAGTGCTGGACTTCACCATTTAGACATTTAAAGGGAGAAGCAGAGGCCCCCAAGTATTTTTTTTTACTCTATTTGATACAATTTCAGTCTGTGGACCGATTCATTTAGGCTTTTGATTCAATAATGACACTCATTACTGAGAAAAAAATAAATACAAACACTCTTTTCATTGCAGGCTTCTCGAGGCCCCTCCCTTCTGCAGGCCTGGGTAATCAGTACCCATTTTCCCCCCTGTGCTACACCCATGATTACAGCACTGAGTCTGTGTGAATAGGTCTCAATCAGGCTTGGACAGCTGGACACTGCAGTTCTACTCCATTCTTTGCAAAACTTCTCGAGCTCGGTCAGGTTGTACGGGGATCAGGTGTGAACAGCCCTTTTCAAGTCCAGCCATAAATTCTCTACTGGACTGTGGTCTTGACTTTGACGTGTTCCCCTACAGAACATTCACCTTTCTCACTTTAAACAATTTCTGTGTAGCTTTCTCTGTATGCATGTCTTGTCTTTTCTATACTTTGCAGTGTTCATTTCACCTTCTACCTTTAGAAGCCTTCCAGGGCTGGCAGCTGAGAAGCATCCCCACAGCATGATGCTGCCACCACTGTGCTTCACAGCGGGGATTGTATGTTTGTAGTGTTGGACATTGTTTGATTTCCACTAAACGTAGCGTCTTGTCTGATGGCCAAAAAGCACCATTTTGATCTCATCAGACCAAAAAAATCTTTCTTCCACTTGACCATGGAGTCTTCCACATGCCTTTTGTTGAACTCTAGTCCAGATTTAATTTCACTGATTTCACTGAACTCAGGGGATTTAGTGCCTTGGATTTTTTTTGTATCCATCCCCTGACTTACACTTTTTAATAACCTTTTCTCTGAGTT
Source organism: Cheilinus undulatus (assembly GCF_018320785.1). Classification (NCBI taxonomy): domain Eukaryota; kingdom Metazoa; phylum Chordata; class Actinopteri; order Labriformes; family Labridae; genus Cheilinus; species Cheilinus undulatus. The sequence goes on along the minus strand of NC_054878.1, from coordinate 40,638,795 downwards.
GCATTGAGTGTTCTTTTGTCTTCATGGTGTAACAGTAGCCAGGAATGCTGATTAACCAGTGACTGGACCTTCCAGAAACAGGTGTTTATATACTTCAGTCACTTGAGACACATTCACTGCACCCAGGTGATCCACATTTCACTAATTGTGAGACTACTGGCACCAATTACCTCTGCTGAATTAGGTCAGTCACTTTAAATGGGGTGAATATTTAGCAGACTCTTATCTTACATAACACACTTTTTTATTCAATTGACATCATTTTGTAGAAATGTTTTTTCACGTAGACATTAAAGTTCTCTGTAATTGGTGTTGTTGTCAAAAAATCCAAAATTATTTTGACCATGACTGATTTACAAAATCAATAAAAGGAGTGAATCCTTTTTATAGGCATTGTAATCGATTGGATTTTGGAGGTCTTGTGAGCACAGTACAATCTTTTAAGGAAGAATTGAGGGTTTTTTCCTGTTAAATTTGGCAAAAACCTATACACTATGACTTGAAGGTAAACTGATTTCATTTTGGAGATCAAAGGTCACTGTAACCTTATATACTGAGTGGCAGTGACCGTGGTCCATGCATCGTTTTCAAAGCTATACCCTTACATTTACCTGGAGGCCCTCTCAGAAAATTTGCCATGCTTCTCTAGCAATGAACTGATTTCCTTTAGCCTTTGGCCCCATTAGAGGACATAAAACGGTTCTTGCAACTATCAAAGCACTCGCAATTTGTTCAAGTGAAGACAGAAACATTACGTACACACCAGTAGATTTAATTTAATTTTACAGAAACTAAAACATATGATTCAAATGAAAGACTGTTTAGAGATTTATTCCTGAGGGACCAGAGGGACCAGAGGGACCTTTTTTGAGATGTGTTGCTGCTGTCAAATTCAAAATAAGCTACTATTTTCCTGAAATGGAAAAATGTCTCAATTTCAACATTTGATGTTGTTTCTCACCCCCCGATTCTGACTCTATCTGTAGTCCTATCTACAAGGCATATAAGTCATATTTAGCTCGACAGCACAGATGATAATCAGCTTTTTTGTAGTGGTAAGTAGAGAAAAACCCCTGTGATAGGAGTGGGTTTGGACATTGCCCTCATCCTCTTTCTTTTGATCAAACTGCTCAGAAAGGTGAGGTGTAGGTGAAGGTGAAAACTCCTGTAAAACTTGAAGCTTCATATTCCCTTTAAACTCATAAGTGATGATGACTTTAAAGTAGCCCTGCTTGTCTTAATAACTGAGCAGGTAAAAACACCAGCAGATGTGTGCTAATGTTGAGTGGGAGATTTCATCAGGGGATGAGATAGTGAGCTTTACATGTCCACTAAACTCATCCATTCATTGGTATTGGTCATTAGTCCATTTGTTCCATAGGTCAGTAAAAACCATAGCATCTATTCCTCTAAGTAAAGCTAGCACATTAATTAATCTAAACACAGTGGATATTCTAATTACAAATTGATAGTAACGGTGCTTTAACCTCCTCTTCTCTGCTCTCCCTGCTGTCTGGCTGTTCAATTGTCTTTCCATTACTCCAGGGTCAATATTTGTTACTTTGCTGGTGGCTGAATCTATTTAACTACGTAGAAAGGTCTGATGTTGATGAACAGGAGCCAGAGACAAAAGCGGATAACCACACAAAGACATGAGCAGAGTCTGTGGTCCTCCGGTCGTCTGAGGCGCTGATCTAGCTGCATCAGCACAGATCTAAATCCTGACCCCGAGGACTACTTTAAGACTGGAGATGAAGAAACGGAGGTGTTCTAAAAAGGATGCAGCTGAGTAGGATGTCTGATATGTATTCAGGTGTGAGACTGTTGAGTGGTTTAAAACCCAGGAGCAGAATCTTAATGCCTTATCTGACCTGCAGCCAAAAACACACGGACTTTGAATGAGGTGTGATGTGCTCTCTGCTCCTGCTCTTAGTCAGCAGTGGAGCCGCTGCTTTGTGATGGTCTTCAGTTTATTCAGAGTGTTCTTAAGTAGACCAGAGAGCCGTGCACTAGTGGAGCTTGTTAGAGATAAAAGCATGAATAACCGCCTCAGTATCAGGCTGTGAAGAGAAAATGCTAACCAGCCAGAGTTGAGAAAGTTTGAAGTATCTCTGGTGTGACTAAAGGCTGCCCATAAGGGGGGTGGAGTCGGGGACCCAGCAAAATCGGGGGTCCATTGTGGTCTGAAAATCATGGTCCAGTGTAAGGTTAAGCTGGAATAAGCATTTTTTTCCTGAGTAAAAACACTCTTATTTATTTATTTATGCTGCTGTAAAATGTAACCCTTTTTTAATCTAAACCCTTTTTCTTCAAACAGAATTAACATTTTGTGCTAATGTTAAAATTGTGGATGGGTCTACTGAACTACACAGTTAAGAAAGTAAAGCCAGACTTCAGAGTGTGGCCATAATGTGCACAAACCTCAGGATGACAGAACATGAAGTAGATGAATCTGAGACAACTTTGAGGGAAAACAATTAAATTGTGTGAAAAGTTGCAAATATGATTTAGAAGTTAGAAAATTGGCAAAAAATTGGCAAAAAATTGGGCAATAATGTGTCACATTTGGGTAAAGGAAACAGCAAAAATTGGGAAAAGTGGCAAAAAAGGCTGAAAAAGTAATGCAAAATGGTTAAAAAATTGCAAAAAATTGATTAAAAGTGGCAAGAATAAGTAGAAAGTGGCAAAATTCATGGGTTGTAGCACAAATGGATGGAAATGGGGTGACAAGTGGTTAAAATATGGTAAAAATGAACAGAAGTAGTGGTGAAAAGAGTAAATAGAGGCAATAATGACTGCAGAGTGGCAAAATTGGTTCAATGTGGGTTAAAAGTGGACAGAAATTTGAAAGAAATAGTGTTGGAAAGGGGTTAAAAAGTAGCAAAAATAGTCATGGTTTAAATGGCAACAATTGGATAAAAATGGCAAAATTGGATAAAAGTGGCAAAATTGCCAGAATAAGTCATGGAAATGGTTACACAGTGATAAAAAATGTGTTTAAAGTGGCAAGAATAAAGGTAAAGTGGCAACATAGGTTTTATCTGCATCAAAAGTGGCCAAATTGGACAGAAATGGTGGTGAAAAGGTGTTAAAAGGTGCACAAATGGAAATAAATTGTGGTGTTAATGGTTAACGAGTGGCGAAAATAAGTTAAAAGAGTCATGAATAAGTGAAAAGTGGCCAGATTGGTTCATTGTGGATCAGAAGCAGCCAAATTGTACAAAAATAGTGGTAATTAAATAGGGGTATAACAGTTTTTGAAAATTGTTGCAAAAACAGGCAAAAGTGGCAAAAATTGGCAGAATAAGTCAAGAAAATGCTTAAAACATGCATGGCAAAAATGGGGGAATAGCAGAAAAGGTAGGCTGAAAAAGTCATGCAAATGGGTAAACAGTGGCAAAAAAAATTGATTAGAAGTGGAAAGAATGAGTTGAAAGGGGAAAAAATTTACAGAAATAGTGGTGACAAGGTGTCAAAAGGTGCACAAATGGACAGAAATAGTGGTGAAAATGGTTAAAAAGTGGCAAAAATTACTTAAAATAAGCAAGAATGAGTGAAAGGAGGAAAAAATCCTTAAATATGGGTCTTAAGTGGCAAAATGGATGATTATAGCGGTAAAAAATATTATGTTCAAAAGTTCTAAATGGGTCAAAAGAGGCAGGAAGGAGGCACCCGATTATCAGTGCCATGGGGTACCAGAAGCTCAAAACAAGAGTCAGTGGCATGAACAAAAGAAGCTTTTTGGCTTTGGCTGAGGAGATTTGCAAATGTTTAATGAGTACAACCCAAACACTCAGCTTTGCTGCTCATCCCACAGATTCATGCTCCAGACCAATGTGGCACCATCTAAAAGGGACGTAAACAGGCTTTCCAACTTTTGACTTTTACTTGAGTACATTATAGTTGGTTGCACTCTTTCCACACTTGGCTAAACTCCACAAAGAATTAAAACTTAAGGGGAAAAAACCCTATGTCACTGGTTTAGACAAAAGTGAGAGGGAACGAGAAAATAATTCTCAAATCTAATGGGAACACACGAGATTGTTGGCATATTTCAGCTTCAACAAAAGGCATTAGCTGACTGAATGGATCTGCAAACAAAATCTCTGCTGTTAGCATGGAAAACGAGTAAAACAACAAAAAGGTTCTCCCCCTGAGAGTGTGCATGCTAGAGAAAGTGAGCAAGAGCCTGGGAAATAAGATAAGTACGACAAAGCATGATAAGCGAATCAATAAACTGAATTGCTATCCATGCACACTCGCTGCTTCTATTTGCAGCTTTTTTTAGTTGCAGGGGAAGTAGGAGAGCTAAATTAGGTTATGTGAATGCGTTTGTGTAGCGGGGAAATGTGGAAACTTTATTACTCCCTGGATGTCACCGTCTGCGAAGTGTGAACAGATAACGCCAGGCAATCTGAATGTAGCTCTCATCCACCCAGACACACAGAAAGCGCACATACACAAATCATCCTTCTAATGCCTCCACTCTCTATAATTGAGTTCCCTCTCCCTGCTCTGCTGACAGAAGTATAAACACCCTGCCATCATAAAAGCCCTCTGTGAAGCTTTTAACACTTTATTTTCCTCGTTTAAAACCACGGTGGTGCAAGAAGAATGGAGATTCCACCTCACAAATGTGCAGCAGCTGTAATGTATGTTAGATTAGAAACAAGAGGAGGAGAAGAAGATTACAAGGAGGCGCCTGTTTGTTTTTCCAGTCAGTTCAGTTTATAGGAAATATAATGAAGATGCCGATTTCATAAGTGCAGCATGACTCACAAGGTGATGCTCGCCCTCATCACACTAATCCTCACACACATTTGTACTCAAGGCGCTGCCAAAAACACATCATAAGGACGCCACTTCTTGACCTCCATTCTGCCTCCAGCAGTAATACAATTACAGCGCCCGAGTCAAAGAGGGGGATTTGGAAATTGTGATGTATAGCTGATCCAAATCGACCTTGACTGCAAAATGGAAGGATTAGCGTCGAAGAACATTTTCTTGGCACCTTAAGGAGCGTGTGTTGTGTTTGTGCGTGCATGTTTTGGTGTTGTGAAGAGGAAACACAGAGCTGTCAGTATGGAGAGTCGGTATATAGGCGCTGTCAGCGAGAGTGAGTAACGGCGCTGATGACTCACTGCCAGACTAACCTTGACTCTGACAAGACTTGATTGGATTAAAAATGTCTGAGACGGCTGCTCCTGAGGAGTTTTTTAACTAGCTGAGGCGATGACATAATTGCAGCAGCTCAGACTTCATGTTCTTTTTTAAATTATAAACATACTTTGGATTTAATAAGGGGATAATCAATCTCTACTTTTCTGGTTTTGCTTTGGAGGAATGGTGTCACATTTCTACAGCAGGTAAACTAATGAAAATGAATGTGACAGTGATAAATTGAGGTAAATAATCTTTCCTCAGGGACTAAGGGAGCTTCTGTTAATAAATGTTGCTGTTGTAATACATCAGATCACCGTCGACCGGCAGACAGTGGTGATTAAGCCTCAGTGTGAGGCATGCATCCTGGAGCTGTCCATGGTGCTGACTCTGTGGACTTCTCAAACATACAGCTACCCTACCTCAGAAAATCCAGGGAGTCAAAATTTTAAACTTCAAAATGATACAAGAAATGATACCTTATCCTTCATTTTAGTCTGGAACACTCTTGTCATACATTGAACCATTTTACTGCAAAATGGATGTACAGTTTTACTTGTTGGAGAGGGCTCTGCTCAAAAGATGCTTCCTGGGGTAGTCAAGCAGCATTCTTTAACTTTCCAAAGAGCACATAGCTAGAAAAATCCTATATGGATACATACATTAATGACAATGCATACTGAATACAACAGAATTAGTTCAAAAGCAATTACTCCATAGTAGCATGAATCTCAATATGAGGGTGCAACAAGCTTTATGCCACTGATCATCAACTTGCGGCGCAGGGACCATATCAGGCCCTCCAAAGTTCTCTGTCCAACCCCCGAAAGATCATTAAATTCAGATAAGGAGGAAAAGAAGATGTTGTGGTTTCAAGAGTATCCTTTGGCTTTAGTCTGCAGCTCTTAAATCAATCCAACAAACAGTGAATATTGAAATAGTTTTAGAATGACTTAACATTTGTTAAAACATCTGTTTTAACAGAAAATTACTGTCATAATTAGTAGATATTTAAAAATAGGGTTAAGGTTGGCAGAAGTGCTGCAAAAATAGCCAGATAAAATGGTGAAAAGAGGTTGAAATGTGGCAAAAATTGGTTAAAGAGGGGAAAAGGGGCAAAAAGTATCATAAATTGGTTGCAAATTACAAAAATACTTTAAACTAGAAAAGAACTCTGAGAGCGCAGACCTCCGCCATCAGCCCTATCTCCCAATAGTAATGAATCCTTAAAAAAATTCCTGGATCCAGATGGTGATCCGGATCACTCCCAAAATTCAATCAGTTCTTCCTTATGCCATTTCTGACATTTCCTGAAATTTTCATCAAAATTCATCCATATTTTTTTTGAGTTATGTTGCTAACAAACTAACAAACAAACAAAATAACCAAACAAACTAACTAACTAACAAACCCTGCCGATCACATAACCTCCTTGATGGAGGTAAAAAGTAATGAAAATGGGTTAAAAATGGGCAAAAATAGAAGACAAATGGCAAAAATGGATAAAGGAGTGGCACAAAGAGGATAAAACATGTGGGAAAAGTGGTTTAACGGGGTTAAAGAATGGCAAAATTGGGTCAAGGAAGCAAAAAGGGACAAAAAGTATCAAAAATGGGTTAAAAGTGGCAAAAATACAGCAAAAATAGCCTGGCAAATTAGCGAAAAGGTGTTCAAGAGTGGCACACAAGGGAAATAATTGGCAGGAAAGTTGCAAAAGGGGGTTAAAGAGTGGCAAAAAATGGGTAAAAAGTGTCAAAAATTGTTTAAAAGTTGCAGCTATTGTTGAAAACAGTAATGATAAGAGGTTAAAAAGAGGCAAAAGTGAAAGGAAAGTGGCAAAAATGGATAAGAGTGGCACAAAGTGTGTAAAACATGCAGGAAAAGTGGTTTAAAGGGGTTATAGAATGGCAAGAATTGGGTTAAAGAGGCAAAAAGGGGTTAAAAGTAGTTAATACTCATGTTTAATCACAGTTGTGGAGGGCCCATTCTTTTGGATTTTCAGGGGCCGAGCCAATTCTGTTGTCAGGCCTGCTGCATGATAGATAATAGGGATAGATCTCACTGATAATGCCTAAAAATTGTTGTTGAAAGAAAATACAAATACTACTACAAAAATATGTTAACCAGACCAAAATATTTATTTAATTTTTGTGTATTTGAAAGTCCGGCCCCCAGAGTTTCTGTTGAGACTAAATCTGGTCCTTGTGCAAAGGTTCTTGATGATCTCTGCTTTATGCTATAAAGGAGGAGGCTGGGGTGGAGGAGGTTAAGCTTTGCCAGCAGCAGCAGTGTGGTGCATCAGAGTGTAATGACATTGCAATTAAATACATGTACTTTAATATGGAGTTGCCCCCCCTTTTGCAGCTATCACAGCCTCCGCTCTTCTTGAAATGCTCTCCACCAGATTTTGGAGTGCTTCTATGGGAATTTGTAGAGCATTTATGAGGCCAGGCACTGATGTTGGACAAGAAGGCCTGGCTTCCAGTTCATCCAAAAGTTGCTTGATGGAGTTGAGATCAGGGCTCGGTGCGGGCCAGTCAAGTCCTCCTCAAACCATATCTTTATAGTCCTTGCTATGTGCACTGGGGCACAGTCATACTGGAATAGAAAAGAGCCTTCCCCAAACTGTTGCCTCAAAGTTGGAAGCAAAGCATTGTCCAAAATATCTTGGTATGCTGAAACATTATGATTGACCTTCACTGGAGATAAGGGGCTTAGCACCAACCACAAAAAACAGCCCCACTGCATTATCCCCCCTCTAACAAACTTCACATTTGGCACAATGCAGCCAGGTAGGAGAAATTCTACCAACACCATGTGCCTTAGCAGTCATTGAACCCACTCTGGGATTTTTGTTTGTATGACTGAGTTGCTATTGTTCTGAAACCATTGCAAATGGAGAATGCATGGCTAGGTGCTTAACTTCATACACCTGTATGTCAGTATAAGCTGGAATGAGTTTGGAAATATCAGCATGTCCCATCTGTAACCGTTTCTACTGTGTTCATCAAAGTCAAAAATGTGCAATTTCTGTGCAGCTGATGAAGCAGTAAACTGGTGGTTGTAAGACATTTGAAACCATAAATCTTTTTCAAAAATAGCTTTATTCTAGTTTTGATGTTTTGCACTTTTTTCCACTTATAGAAATGCTGAGCAATGGTTATAAGAGTAGGTCCATGTTTAACACAGAACTGTTCTGACAGACTTCACTGATGGAGACTAAGACGCTAAGAAACAACGTAACAGCTTAAATGGAAGGAATGAAGAGGAGTGTCTGCCAGCACACATGAATTTGAGAAATGTAGGTTTTTAAAATAATTGCAAAACAAATTATTCAAATGTTTTTTGAAGAATGAATTCCACTCAAAACACTTGTTAGATTTCAAGGCTATAAACACTTAGGATGCTCTCGTTAAAAAAAAATAAAATAAATAAAAAAAATGTGTGGTAGAGTATCTGCTTTAAAGATGTGCATTAGCAAATTTTCCACCACGTACCTTCAGGTCCCTCTGCCTGGCGTGCTCCATGTCCTGCATGGCACAGCAGTGGACCTCCTGCAGACGCTGCTGTCGCCTCTGGTGCTCCGTCTGCAGCTCGTCCAGCTGCATCCTCAGGTGCTCCCTCTCTTGGCTGAACTGGTGCTGCAGCTGCTGCAGCGACGACTGCGACTGGGACAGCTGCATCTCCAGACTCTGCTTCAACAGGGAGATCTAGAGAGGAAGGGGAGAAATAATAAAACACTGGCCTGAGAGGCAGCTCTAGTTTACTAAAGTAGAGGGGCTACTTTAGTTCAAAGAAACTTGCATCTTTTTATGTCTGTTTTTCATTTATCTAAGTGCCATAACAGGCTCTAACAAAAATGATGACATGTCATCTTGCACTGTGTCCAGGTGGGACTGTAAATTCAAACTATTCTCTCCTTTTATCCCTTCTAAGTTTAGTCTTATAGAAATGAAGGGAATATAAGACTCTAACGAATAGCTTGTCTGTGATTTGATGAAGGTTTTGTACAGTTGGTTTGCCGGAGCTGATTTAACAACAACATCCATCTGCTGTGATTGGAAACAGCACTAATGAGCACTGTGAAAAAGAGCCAAACAAAATGTTTTTGTGTGAAGAATAAAACAAAGCGATTACAATAACCGCTTTCACATTATGTGGTCATTTTTCTATGTAGTTTATTGGTGCAGTTTTAATGATTCAGGTAGGATGCCATGGCTGTAAATGATAGCAAAAACAGGAACTCTTTTATATTAACTGTTACAACATGCAGAATTTTTTATGACATGTTTTTTTTTTTTAATCACTCTGTACTAGTAAAGAAGTCCATGAGTCAGAAAGGGGAAAGACAGACAATAAAGCTCTTCCACACCCTTAAAAATCTCTGTCTTCATCTACTCAAAATGTTGAACCCCAAACCCAACAATGACCTGGAAAAAAGGGGTGTGTTTGGTATAATTTTAGTTCAAAACACCTGAAAGCCCACTTGAAGTTTGGAGTTTTATCCAAGCACTGTGCCATAAAGCCCAGATGGTTGGGCTGCGGCTTTATGTTGCAGGATCTCTGGAGCTCAGTCAGCTTGACCATCAGGTTCTGGACCAGCTCTCTTACCAAGGCCCCTCTCCTCTGATTGCTGAGTTCTCGGAAGAGTCCTGGTTGTGCCAATGTCAGCGTTCCATATGAGAATTATGGAGGCCAGACTCCTGGGAACTTTCAGTGCAGCAGAATGTTTTGCAGCCTTCCTCAGATCTGTGTCTTCAACATTCCTGTCTCTGAGCTCTATAGCAGTTCCTTTTATGTTGTGGCTTGGTTTCTGCTCTGATATGCATTGTTTGCTGTGAGGCCTTCTATATAGAGGTGTGAGCCTTTCCAAATCATTTCCGATGAAATGAAGTTACCCTAGATGGACTCCAATCAAGGTGTAGAAACATCTCAGCAAAGATTGGGAATAATGGAAGGAACCTGAGCTAAATTCCAAGTGTTGCTGCAAAGGGTTTAAATGTGATTTTCAGTTTTTTATTTTTTATAAATTAGAAAATATTTCAAAAATTTTGTTTTCACTTTGCCATGATGGGTACTGAGTGTAGACTAATGAGAATAAAAATGATTTTTTTGGACTGTAGCATTAGGCTGCTACATAAGAAAATTGAAAAGGGTGAAGATGGTCTGACTACTTTTTGAATGCACTTTCTATGAAGCATGTTTGATATTTAAAATTCCAGGCAAGACTGCCTCTGATAAATGAGATGTTACATACTTATGCAGCTGACAGACACAAACACGACTTTATTGGCAGCCAGCTGATGATGTCGATCATCCTCCATGTTTGTTTCTCCTAATAAGGCAAAACTGAATGTGCATCTTCATGTGAGATCTATGGAGTGTTGAATCACCACCATGAAACTGTCGCTACAAACAGCAGGTGTGTGCTTTCTCTGCGTGGTTGAATTGTCTAGTGTGTGTATTTGTAGGATAATAAAGTTAGAAACCTGTACTGTTGAAACTGTCATGATGTCTGTGGTTTTGTACATTTTTAAAACCAGTTAATACGTCACAAATGTCTCATATGTAGCCAGCATTATAATATGCACTTTGCCAGACAGACTTCCAAACATGGCAGGCTTTAATCTGACTGGTCATCAAGTCTTGATTGACCCTTGTGCCTCCTCATGTACAATGCATGACAAACACTTGAGCTGAAGTTCTGCTTGATTCTTCTTGTGTTTAAAAAAATCAGGTCATGGCTTCAGTTTCCACAGTACTATACATGTCAGCCTTAGAAGACTTTTGTAGGCGGTGAACTTGTTTAGTGCAGTTTGTTTGCACCTCTGAAACCCTCATTCAGAACTCTCAGTCTATTAATGCTCCTGAACCATATGAAGAAATATGCACAGATGAAACGCAGTTGAACCTCTAAAGAAACATACTGCGAAGCATCTGGTGTGTGAGCAGGAATGAAAAACTAATTTGTTTATGCTATATCTGCCCACACATGAAGGCACTGATAATATTTAGTTATAAAGCAGAGCTTTGAAAAGAGTCTAGACCATCCATTCTTTCTCTGTTTTCACATATACAGAGATTTTATTCAATTTTTCTAAGTTGAGCTGTATGCATAAACACATCATTTTTTAACCCTAACTTTGCCAAACATCTTCCTGCCAAATGCATGTAGTTTCACTTTAATACAACCATAAAATGTTCATTTAATGTTACAAATTATTCTAAAAAAGATAATGTGTAAGATTGATTGGCATTTAGCAGTTAAGGGGCATCAAAGTAACAACTCCTCACCTCATCCTTTTCTTTTTAAGGGTGTTTTACTATTTGGTGCTTTGGTATGTTTGCTTCGAAGGCAGCAATCATGCCAATGTGAGGAGGGAGAGACAAAAGATCCAGTGATTTAGGGAAAAATTTTTAAAAAATCACTGCGTGGCTTTAACTTAGGACAGTTAAGACAAATTTAAAAAAGAGTTTTAAAGAGAGGTGTAGGTGATAAAGAGAGAGTGGAGAGAGACTAGAGTTATGTTGTCATGACTTGAGAAAGGAGAAAAAGCAGTTGATAGCTGAGAGGATTAGCAGGATGAATGTTACATTTAAGCTGTCTGTGCAACAATCAGTGCATCAGCTATCCAAGCGGGGCCTATATCTTTTTGTTTCTTATTGGATAAAATAACCTGGTAAGCTCCAAAGTAAGTGACCACTTTGGTATTGCTGGAGACAAATAGGTCTCCCGTGTGTTTTCTGACTATAGCCAGGACTCATTTAAATCTCTTTTATTTGCAGTGATGAGGGTAAAAAGCTCTCAGAGTTCAGAAGTTTAAACCACAATTATACTATGCTTTGTTTGCATGTTGCATCATGATCGCTGATTTGCATAGACCAGGCCCGCCCACAGATTTGGCTTTGGGCCCCTATAAAAACCCAGCAAACGGACCCTGAACCAGTTTTGATTTATTGATGGCATCAGTGCCTGTGTGTTTGAACAGCAGCATTGGTGCTAGCGTCTTAGCTAGCAGTTACTTCGTTTTAGAGCTGAAAAGTGTGTCAAGCTATTTTTGGGTTTTGATTTTCATTTTACATCTTCATGCCACTTTAAGACCCCTTTACATCACTGTTCCACTCATTTTGCCTTTTTTGCCACTTTTAACCCATTTTTGCCACTTTTTAATCAATTAAGACCAATTTTCCCACCCACACTTTGCCTTTCTTAGCCTATTTTGCCTCTTTTATCCCATTTTTGTCTGTCCTAACAAATTTTTGCCACATTTAACCCCCATTTTCCCTACCCATTCTTGCCCCTTTTTGGCTTATATTATATTTTTCTGCTATTGCAATTCCATCACTTTGTTTGCTACTTTTGAACCACTTTTCATCATTTTCTCTGCCCATTCTTGCCCCCCTTTTACCTATATATTTCATTTTTGCTGCTGTTATCTATTTTTTTGCCACTATAAACCAATTTTTTGGTACCTTTTAACAGCTTTTCACCATTTTTTCACTTTTTTTTTACCTCTTTTAGCCCATATGTGCCGCTGTTATCCAATTTTTGCCACCATGAACCCTTTTTTGCCGCTCTATAACCACTTTCTACCACTTTTTAACAGTCAATTTTTTTTTTTAGCTTTTTTTGTTGTTTGCCAATTTTCAGCTTTTTGCTTCTTTTCACAATTATTACATCGATTTTCCATTAAAATTATTTCAGTTCTTTGTACTTTATTCTCTGGCATCCTGACATTTGTTCACATAATGGTTTAAAAGAAGTCCAACATTACTTTCTTAATGTTTAAGTTCAATGTCCCAATCCACATTGTCCAAACATTTTTTTTCGAATAAAAAAGGCAATTCTGTTAAAAGAAAAAGGCTTTACTTTTTGAAAAAGACTATACTGTACTACAGCATAAATAAATAATACTAAACAATGTTTTTTGTGGCATTGATAGGAGTGGTTATTATTCAGGTTAATTATGAAATATGGTTATCTCAGATTAACTTTCATATTTCAACAGACAACCTGTTAAGATTTCAGAAAGAAACTTTCCTGAAATTTCAAGGAGTGCATTTGTAAAAAAAAAGACTTCAACTTTCAAACAGCACCCTCTCTGTGAGTTTGTGTCTATCAGCGGACTGACCGCTGCTGTGATTTGACATTAGAGTAAATAAAAACGGTTGTGAGGCGTGAAGCAGACACATTTATCATCGGATGAGAGCTGATAGACAGCGGGGGTATGACAGCAGCCTGTGTAGACGCACTGAGCCATGCAGAAATGAACATAAATAAAGCCATTGACAAGGTTTGTCTGTGTGTATGATGACCACGGGAGAGCTTAGTCACGCCGCATTAATATTACCGGGCGGTCATTAGCCACAGCAGCCTGCTCTCGGGTGTGTTCATCGCCAGCACTGAATAATGAATGTGTGAGGGAGATTGTCCACCAGTGAGAGGATGAAATAAGTCAGTCTGCTGTAGACAGGAGGTCTTAGTAGGGCAACTAAAGCTGCACCGGGATGCGGTTGGTCTTATTGCCTTTCTCATCAGCTCTCTCCCTCCCTATTGATTTTTTTTACTGCTGGTATAATTACAGCCATCGCACTACAAGGCATCTGGTATGTTTTGTTCAGAGAGATCCACAGCACAGAGTTGGAGATTAAAGCCATCTTTAACCAGTTAATGGGGGTACTTACGCTTTAGGTCCTCTACATCAAAAGCTAATGATCATTTCTCTTTGCTTGTTCTTTTTTGGCTTGTAAAATCGGATCGTCTACATTCTTTCTGGTGTTTTTCCTTTAAGAGTTTTGTAAAGAGCACCTATACAGAGAAACGCTTCATCATGGTGTTTTAATATTCCTCTGCACATCGTTAAAAACACATTAAGACCAGGAAGGAGGCTGCTTAAGGCGCATGCATTGACTACATATACGAACACTTGTGTCCATGTAAACGGATCGATTATCCATGGATCGTACCTGTTCCAGCAGGTCCTCCACTTTCCTCTGCCAGCTCTCCCTGGCGCTGCTCAGTTCCTGTTCCTTACTTTGTGTCAGCTGAGCCAGCGCTGCGGCCTTGTCCTCCTCATGGTTCTCCCTCAGCTCCTCACGTAGCTTCTTACACTCCTGCCTACAACACAAAAACACACACACATATTGGTTTATTAGGGCGTTTTTTTGTGTAGTGCTCCTCTAATCATCTGACTACCCATTCATATCAGTTCATCCCACATTCCCTCACTGATGATAAAGTATGAACAAGCAGGGAGCAATTTCAGGTTATGAGTCTTGCCCAAAAACATGTCAACATGTGAATGCAAGAGCTGGGGACTGAAACCCCCAACCCTCTGAATGAGAGATAACCGACTCACAGTCACAGTCAACCCAACCAATCATTAGGCACATTGCTTTGTACTATGCCTGAGCCTGATTGCCCTCACACTTGCAAAGCTGATGGATCAGCTAGATTCCATCTCAGTCATCAAGGGGATCCATCTGGCAAAGCTTCCAGCTGAGTCTCACATTCCCAGTCAAAGAATGAGGGGACCAGGGGATCAGGGGCATTTGAGGATAAAGAGCGGGTAGCACAGCAACAGATGTTGGTTAGCTCAGCGGTTCTCGACTGCTGGGTCGGGAGTGGGTCGTGGAGCAGTTTTCAGTGGGTCATGACAAGGTGTCTCTAAAAACATTACGGCATAAAGTCCTAGAGTCCTTAGTGGACATGCATCAATACCTTTTATTTCACCCTGTTTTACTTTGAAATTGGGTAAATTTAAATGTTTGATCAGTATTTCAACTAATTAATCTCTTTTTCTTGCAATGGAGAAGCTACTTTTCCCATGATAATGAAGTAAATTCTCAAGATCTCTGGAAAACTGGCAAAAATTTACACATAATAATGGGGAAAGAGGGTATAAAACATGATGTTTTTTGTCCCTTTTCGTTTTCATATCATGCATTTTGGTCCAATAATTCTCTGAAGTGCAACATATTCAAAAAACTAAACATACATAGTTGAACATTTTTTTTTAAACTTGAGTCACGATTTGTCGTAAGGCAGACTGGTGGGTCCTGGTGCTGGACCAGTTGAGAACCACTGGTTTAGTTGTACTGCAACCGTGTAAACAATGGCGGCCGGTTAAGAGATTAGCAAGAGAGGATACGCATGTGACATTACAGTCAGCATGAGTCTCTGCAGAAACAGGTGACAGATATCACTAGATAGCAAAATGGTGTTATTTCAGCTGAGATGTGCTCTCTTTTTTTAAAAATTAGATCTTGATGATGTTCACCGTGGGCAGTTCAAATTCTCAGCCAATGGAAAACGTTGATGGAAATGTTTTGACTTTCTTAATAAACCCAGACATGTAGCTGTGCTGTTTCATGCTGCATACCAGTGGTTCACAGCCGTTTTTCTTGGGCCCCCCCTACTCATATCAAAAATAAACTAAGCATCCCCAGGACCCACTTGAAAAAAAATCTTTTTGATACTTTTTTTTGACCACATCCCAGCATAAGAGGCCTTCATACATATGTTCTTGCTATATATATATATATATATACTATCAAATATCACAACAGCGATTTAGAGCAATTTAGACAATTAAAACAAAGAAGAGGTTCTATCATTTACAATAATAAATTCAAAAATCTTCAAATTTAATTCATTTTTAATTTTCCAAAAAAAAAAAAAAAAGACTTTGAAAGTCATAAATATACATGAAAATAAATTAAAACTGCCCCAAATGAACCACAGTCTTCAGTTTTATTTCTTTGAATTTTTGACTTTACATTGTTGTAAAGTTTTGACATTAAATTATATTTTTGAGTTTTTGTTGTTAAGGTTTAAGACTTTTTCAACTCAGGAATTTCAAAAATTTCTCATATAAACTAACAACTTTCTAAACTTTTCTATTAAAGATTTCTAGTAAATGTAAGACTTCATGATCTCAAAAATTAACAGATGCTCTCTTTTTTTAAAAATCTTTTAGGGTGGCCCCAGTCGTACATAATGTTTCTAATCAGATATTTATTAAATAACTACACATCTAATTTTGACAACATAATATTCATAATTTGAAAAGCGAGAAGTGTACCACGTGAATCTGTCACATTGAAAAAAAAAAAACGGGGTAAAAACAGTTTAACAGGTGATAAAATCAATCTAGGTTCTGCTTTGTGTAGAAATCAGTGTATGAAAACTCAAATTATGGCTAGATATCAATATCAACGGTCCACACAAAGAGGATGGCACCCTGCTGAGTCCAAATTTTCATAATTTAAGCAGATATTAGTCTGTTTTGTTTCTGTTTTCATATGTTTTCCATAGAGCGGACAGCTATGTCCAAGAATGTTTTGCCACTCAGCCTGACTGAACATGAATGTCTCATGCTGAAAGAATGATACAGGCTGGCTGTCAGTCTAAGTTTATGTAGTTTACTCCCCAAGTAGTGCACAACTACCACATCATGTTTTGTTGCTCTGATTGGCCTGTAATGATTTGACAGACAGTTCATTCCTACAATCGCCCTCCTTTATTGGGCTCCGATACAGTTATCAAGGACCCTGGGGTCAAAATAATCATGCTTGCTTGCTTTAGCAATGTGCTTGCCTTAGAATAGAAGTAGCCCTATAAATAAACCCACTTGTCTTCTAAAACCTGTAAAGAGAGCTAAAAGATTAGAAAACACTCTGGAGGTGAGGTGAGCTGCACTCTGCAGAGGATTTTTTTGCTATTACAAGCAACTCTTTTCACTTTACACAGTCATTTGGCCCACTATCTTTGTACAAATATTTATAAGTGCAGCTTTAATGTTGGGTCTAGATAGAGCTTAATGCAGATTCTGCTGAAGAAGCAATGTTCTTCTCTGTCAGTGGAGTTAACAAGATGCTCCATCCCACCAGAGAAAACACTTTCAACACCACTTTTTAAGTTTTCTGGTAAACTTTGGGAAACTTTTCAAACTTTCAGACTTTTCTTCAGACAGAATTACCATAAAGTGATGACAAGACCTGGAGGATGACCTATTTTAATAGAGTTTCAAATCTCTGCAGGTTGACTTTTGAGCATCGCAGAGATGAATAGAAAATTCTGGCAGCCCGGTACATCAGAATCAATCTGAGAGGTTTAAGTCAACACACTTCTCTTAGAAATTGTGTTTGCTTCTTTGTGCAGTTTTTGTCATTTTTTTCTGCCTGTTTTGTTGAAATTTACTTTGTATTGTGAAAACTAATATTGCCAAAAAAGTTGGGACATTGTATAAAATGTAAATAAAGACAGAAAACACTGAATTGTAAATCTATTTCAACCTATATTAAATTAAACATAATGGTTAAACTAATGCACTTTATTTTTTTGTTTTGCTTTTAAAGATATGGATAGAAGGGCTGCACGGTGGCGCAGGGGCTAGCACTGTTGCATCACAGCAAAAAGGTCCCTGGTTCGCCTCCCGGTCAGGGCCTATTGTGCAGAGTTTGCATGTTCTCCCTATGCATGCGTATGTTCGCTCCAGGTTTCTGGGCTTCCTCCCACCATCAAAAACATGCTGCTTAGGTTAAATGATCACTCTAAATTGGCCGTAGGTGTTAATGTGAGCTTGCCTGGTTTTCTGTCTCTATATGTCAGCCCTGGGATTGACTGGCGACCAGTCCAGGATGTACCCCGCCTCTCGCCCAATGACAGCTGGGATAGGGATAGGGATAGGGGTCGCGGGATAGGCTCCCGCGACCCCCAACAGGATAGAAAATGGATGGATGGATATGGGTACATTCCTAAAGGAGCTACAGGAGCATGCTTACGACTTGGTCCCAGTCGGCATGTCCATGTGGGTTATATGCAGGTTACAATATGGGTCCTATATGGGTTTGTCGATGGGTTCCATGGTGGCCCCACCTGTGCCCATGTGAACTATAAGCGTAGATCAGCCCATATGAGTCCCATATAGGCCCAATCTAGATATCCCTTCAGTTGCCTATGTTTACTACAAGTAGGATCTATCTTGAATCTCTAGAGACAGGACTCCTATGGGCTGATCCACACTTGCAGTTCACATGGACAATCACAGGTGGAACACACGGCCAAACCCACATGGGACCCATACTGTGGCCCACATATAACCCATGTGGAACCCAAAAGGACATGCCGGCTGGGTCACACCACCTTTTCTTCTTGCAACTCTATATGGGCATCTGAAGATTGAAGACACTTATTGTTGAAATACTGAAGGTGGAATCCTTCACCAAAATGCACCGTCGATTTTCAATGGGAGACAGATCTTTATGTAGGCCAGTCTAGTACCCACGTTCTTTCACTGTGAAGCCAAGCTGTTGTAACTCATGCAGAATCTGTCTTGGCGTTGGCTTGCTGAAATGAGCAGGGACTACTCTGAAAAATATGTTGCCTGGATGTTTCTACAAAACCTGTATGTACCTCTCAGTATTAATGCACAGATGTGCAAGTGACCCCAGCCCTGGTCACTTATACACCCCCACACCATCACAGATGCTTAGGAACTTTGCATTGATGACAGTCTGGATGTTTTTTTCCTTTTTGACTGTTGACTCAAAGGGCCAGTAGAAGTCAACAACACTGCTGGATAATGTTGATATATGGCTTTAGTTTTGCATGTCATACATTTGTCTATGCACTTTGTTAACACACAATGGTTTCCAAAGTGTTCCTGAAACCAAAAGTTGTAATATCCATCACAGTGCAATGCCAGTTTTTAATGCACCTGAAAGACTGAGTATCATAGGCATTCATTGTTGGATTTTTGGCCTTGCCTCTTATGTGTATAAACAATGGCTGCTGGTGGAGCGTTTTGCTTGAATGTAGCTGTAGTATAGCGGCAGTTTGATCAGAACTGGGCCACATTTCTTTATCAAAACAAGACCAAAGATCCAAACTGAAAGCATATCTGTGAAAAGAAGGTTTTTCCGCTGTACTCCTGACCGGCCTCGGCACAAGTTTTATCCACCAACAAGCTCCAGTGTTCATAAACTATGGCAGCACCAGCTTGTCAAACTCAGCTTACTGATGGAGTTGCACATGCCTGCTATATCATTTTGTTTTGTCGCTCTGATTGGCCCACAATGGATGAGTTAGACCAGTGGTTTGCAAACTTTTTTTCACCCAAGGCACACCAAAGACCGAGTCAGACGCTTAAGGCACACCATATCCGTTTCCATGCAAAATAGCCCTTTTAATTCTTCAGGAAAACTCTTGACGTACATTTAACCATTTTACTGCAAAATAGATTTACTGTTTTACTTGGCAGAGAAGGCTCGGCACAAAAGATACTCCCTGGGTTAGTCAAGCAGCATGCCTTGAATTTCCAGGGGGTGCATGGCTAGAAATCCCCCTATGGATTAAACATTAATGGCAATACATATTGAATACAATAAATTAGTTGAAAAGCAATTAATACATAGTATCATGAATCTGAATATGAGGGTGCAGCAAGCTTTGTGCTATAAAGGAGGAGGCTGGTGCGGAGGAGGTTAAGCTTTGCCAGCAGCAGCAGCATGGTGCAAGCAGTGATTAGTGAGAAGTACGCCATATTCAAATGCACTACTGTGTCAAGAGAAAAAACTGTGATTGGCTGTGCGAGCTGGGAGGTGATAACTGGGATCAGCTGGACGTCTGTAGAGTTAAATTAATGATGCATTGCTATATATATTCCAAAGGCACACCTCGAATTGCCTTGTTCGTCCAACCACTTTCTAAAAAATTTTGGGGAGTCTTGCCCTTCCCAAACACTTTGTATGGGAGGTTTCTCAGATGAATGTGAAATATAACCGTGCAATGGATATATTAAACAGGCTATCTGGTGTGTCAGGTCACGTTTTGACACCTTGAAAGGAACCAATGTCTGGTTAAAGAGGAGTCAACTTTGCTGCAAAGGTGAGGGTGCTTTAGAGAGCCCCAGTTTCACATCAAGTGAACAATAAATGGTCTTTTGTCTGTCCTCAACACTGCACCTAGAGAGTGACCATCACTCTTTGACACTCCTGCTAACAGCTCTTGGTGCAGCCATGTGTGCAGGTGGCTGTGTTGTGTGTTATGTGAGTGTGGCCGATGTAATAGCTGTGTGGGAGTTAGAATGGCAGCTGTTAAATGAAGTACTGAGGAAACACATTTTTCGTCACTGTGAGAGCCAGTGTCAGACTGAAGGCTCCCTCACATGACACATACACAGAGCTGCAGCCACACACCATACAGTCACGTTCATCATGCAGCGCTTTTGACACGTGTCATCATTCAAGTCTTCGCTCGATGTGAAGCATGCAGCAGAGGGATGTATGTGCTCTCCCTGTCTTTCTCTCCTGCACATGCACCCAAACACACAAAGGCCTGGGGCTTCAAAGAGCTCTGGTCTGTCTAATAAGCACTGTGCTATAGCATCTGCTGGGCAGGGAGAGAGAAGAGGGCAGATGGAAGGAGGTAAAGGTGGATGAATGGAGGGTTGGAGGAACTGTCAGAGATGGAAGAAATATCCTGATAAAATGTGGGATAATTGGATTCTGCTGCCTGTGCTGAGAGATAGGAGACACACACAGATGCTTCTTAAGAGTGTGTGTTATGCATATGAACCTGAGTGTGCTGCGAATCCTGTAAATTGTTAGGAGGCCACAACAAATGCAGGCCATGGGCCATTGTTGTTTTTGCATGCAGTACATTCTAAAAACATGTCAGTTAACATACTGACAAAAAATATGTCAATATTTTGATTTATAATGTTCCAATGAATAAAAATAAAATGATTAGGGCAGAACCAGTGGTGCTCATGTGTTTGACTCTGTCTCAAGGTCTAATTTACAAATCATATCACTCCATTTATCTTCAAGCACCAACATTTCAATAATTTGGCAGCTTTGTGCAGTTTGCTCTTGTTTTGCATCTGAATGTGGAGATGAGCCGTCAGCATCATTCTCATCCTGACCAGGGGTAGAGCTAGTGATAGTCGGGATCAACCAAGGCCCCTGGTGGCCACCCCAAAATCCTTAACATTGGTTGTCTGTCTGTCAGTCATTAATACAAAGTTGTGGAATAGACTTTTATTTTCTTTCAGCATATTCCCTTACTAATGATACTGCGTGGCCTTTGGAGAAACATTTGGACACCCCTGTTTTAGAAGTGAAAACTGTGTTTTCATGGTCTTCTGACAACATTCAGCCATTCATGTCTCATTCACACAATGATGGAAGAAGCTTCCTTGACATGCATCCGTCAATATAAGCCAATCACATTCAGATGCATATACATGTTGATGGTTGTGCCACTCAGGAACATTTAGGGTTCAGCACTTAAACAGTAGGAATCAAACCCCTTAAGTAAATCTGCAGTCTACCCTTTAGTGGCATGAAAGTGATTGTAAGGGTGCAACAAAACTTTTAGGCTAAAAAGGAGGTGGCTGGGGTGGTGGAGGTGAAGCTTAGCCAGCAGGAGTGTGGTGGGATTGCTATTGATGCTGCAGGGAGCCGTGAGAAGCGCGTCATTTAAATGGACCGCTTTGTTGTGAGACTGGGCTGTGATTGGCTAAAAAGCTGGGAGACAATAATTCAATCAGCTGACAGTCAGCCACAGCTTGGCGTATGGCTTCCCTGTCCCCCATAAACTAACACTTTGCTAAATAAAATAAAAAAATAAAGATTTCATGTGACTATTATCTCAATATTTTTAAATCACTTTTCCCAGCCTGTAGTTGTAATAAAGTGGCACCAGAGAGTAACTGTGGTGCATCTGAAACCTGTTTGATTATCACCAGTAAATAACAACAAAATCAGTGGGGTTTACATACACCAGCTATTATGTACATCCTCAATATGATAAATCATGGCTGAAAATGCTGCATATTTTGGATAAAACAATCAGAAAATATTACAAAAAAGTTTTAACGTTTCAAGGACTGGGAAATTTTGAGCATTTAAAAGAAAGAGTAAGTTTTTGCAGTGATAAATGACGGGCTAAATGCACATCAGTGATGACGTCTCTGTGTTAACATGCTTAAAGATACAAAATGTAGATCTGATGCACTGAAATATCAACATCAATTTTAAAAGCAACCATTCCTATGTTACATATCTTTTAAACAGAGGATTTACACTATCTCAAATATTTCCTCAAGTTTTCAAAGACAGAGAAATTCTATGTTAGGTAATTGGATCGGGACACAGCTGCTATAGGCTGAACTCACCTCCTCAGCCTCCTTCTTAATAGTACTTCTTGTTTTGAACTGAGGATGCTGTTCAATAAAAATGTATCCCATTCCTGCAGAAAACCAACATTTTGTTTTAATCCATTCATTTCTCCTAATAAGGGAGAAATACACTTCAGAGAGCACTTTCACGCGCATGTGTATCCTTGGATGCCTGAGCATATATTCATTCTGGACCTGCTTTCAGCATGAATGTGGAAGGGCACTTTAAGGACATACCTCCTTCTTTATGATAAATGCATAGATGAAAAAAACTTTGATTTTCTGTTTAGTAAATATGTCTTATGAGGTTCTTACTAAACAAAGTTCTAAATTCAATACAAAAAGTAAACAGCAGAGATGGGTGAAGCTGGACAGCGCTGGTCTGTACTCATAATATTGTGCTATTGTTTTGACTGAGAGCCCCCTGGTGGCTGAATTTTAAATACAGTGCATTTAAAGTAGCCCCTTCTTAAGGCTAACTTAAGAACTCATAGGTTCAGAGACACTTGCTCAGAACTCTACAATTCCACTTAATAAAGTCTTCCTTGGTTTTGTTTGTCTCTTCACTAGCTTCTCGTATAACCCATGATCATAATCCAACGCTGTGTTGAGCTGGCTTCTTTAATAGGTAGAGTCACTCATCTTGCACTTGAGTTCAATCTCCAGCTCTTGCAGTCACACGTTGATGGGCAAGACACTTAACCCCAATTTGCTCCCTGTTTTGATGGTGGATCTGCTTTAAGTAGTCAGATAACCACTCAATGCTGTACAAGCTCAAGTCTTTCCATTTTTTTAATGAGCAGCACCACTACCACCTGTTGACTCCGAATACTTGTATGACAGCAGTGGGATAAAAAGTGTGCATAAATTCATACTTTCTTCTGCCTTATTTTCTCTTTTTTTAGCTCAAGTTTAGCGATATGTTTTGATGGACATTGTGCAATCATTTTTACTGAACAGTCTACATAAATTATCTATTAAACATTCAATTTAACTTTGTATTGTGAAAGGAAATAAATGGTTTTAGTGAAACTAGCACCTTAGCATGTTAATGGCAGCTTCCATAATGTGTTAGCATCAAGTTAACAAACTCAGACTTACTTCCCTTCCCTGCTTTTAAAAATTCAAATTTTCTCTGAACATTGCCAGGGACTTTCAGTGAATTTTCCTTGAAATGCATATCACAGCCAGAGTGTCTCAACCATTCTGAGTTTCAAGATAGAGAGAATTACACATCATTCAACTTTTTTCCTTTAGCCTCCTTTTTTCTTTTTCAATATGCTTTCTCGGGTCTGGATATTACTCTGGAACATGCTGCTAATTCATTCTTTCTGTTATGTGCTTTATACATTGTTAAAAATAAGTGCCTACAACTCACTGACTTCCTGTTCTTCAATTAAAACATGTGAAATTAAAGTCACAACTGCCTGCTTTATGTGTGGTTCATCACCAGACGTCATTTCCCATGTTTATCTGAGGATATTTTTGTTGTTTAGGCTGGAAATGCAAAATTAGAAGTGCTGGAACTCCTTTGTCAGTATCCTGAATTGATACGATATTCTAGGTCAACAATGAAACTTCAAACTTAGCCCTGCCAAGTTGAACAAAGATGTGAAAGAACAGAAGGAAGTGAAAAATAGAAGGAAAACCTATTCAAACCAGCAACTTTAGTCCAACAATTAGACTTGACTGACAGCAGCGAGGGCTATGTAGAAAAGAATGACTAAGACACAATGTTCTGAGTGACGTCCTCATAAGAGAGATCAAATGAGTCCTGTAATTTCCTGCCCATCAGAGTTCAAAGTTGCATTGTTCCAATAAAAGCTTTTGACAAACACTCCGACAGGATTAGAAGCGCTGTTTGTGGTAATGAGGGTAATTAAATATTGGTTGTCCTTTTGATATTTACCTCGTCAATGTCATATCATTCAGTTTACACACATATTCCCAAATGTAAATATCTCTGTACACAAAACCTGCTGCAGGCTCCTCATGCATAAGCCGATGTTCAATTTAAGCTGCATGAAGACCCAGCGGGGCCAAGGGGGAGAGTCACTGTTTCACCTTGAAGGATTTGAAGTACAACTGCTCTCCAAGAGGATCTGGGGTTTATACCCAAAACTGATTGCAGTGCAAATTCCCACTTTTGAAACCCTCTTTTACTACAGCAACTTTACCAAGACAAGCAATGAAATGTTCATTGTCTCATGTGTCACTGAGTTTACACATCACTACTACTAAGCTACATACTTAAATATGTCTTACACTGCCTCCAACCCCTCCCCCACGGGCCAAAGCACAGACCAATGACGGGCTGTCCCGTCAAATTCTGTTTTTCCTGACTAGTTGCACAACACCAAGTTATCTTTACATCCAAAAGTATACTGTACGCTAAACTTTATCTTTTGTTTTTACTCTTTACCATATATATAATTATACATTTTAGAATACACTATATGGAAAAAAATTTTGGATGCCTGACCATCACACCAACCGGAACTGTAATGGCACTTATTCGAATACAGGTACTGTAAGATGGAGATTTCCCCCTTTTGCAGCTATAATAGTCTCCACTCTTCATGGAAGGCTTTCCTCAAGATTTTGAAGTGTTTCTGTGGGAATTTGTGTCTATTCATTCTGTAGAATATTTATGAGTTCAGGCACTGATATTGGACAAGAACGCCTAGCTCACAACGCCATTCCAGTTCATCTCGAAGGAGCTCTAAGGGGGTTGAGATCAGGGCTCTGTGCGGGCCAGCCAAGTTCTTCTACACCAAACTCATCAAACCCTGTCTTTATAGTCCTTGCTTTGTGCAACTGGATACAGTCATGTTGGAATAAAAAGGGGCCTTTCCAAAACTGCTGCCACAGTTGGAAGCATAGCATTGTCTAAAATGTCTTAGTATGGCAAGGCATTAACTCTTTAAGCGCCAAAGTTGCAAAATTGTGACAAACAACATTGCTGAATTAAACAGGCTCTAGCTGCAAATACAGTGCCTAATGTTGTTACTACTTTACACCAGGAGATGGCGGACATGAGTAACTTCAATCCCAGCAGCATCTGTGGACGTGTTTCTATTCAAAGTTTTGGAGAGAGAGAGTTTGAAAACGCACCACGTTTACCACTTCCTCGAGAAAACGAGGAAGTGGTAAAAGTGGTTGTAGTTGGTGCATAAAAAAGAGAAAGAGAGCGAACTGTAGCAAGAATACTCACAATGCAGGGAGGAATAGAGAATTATTTATCCTTCTGATGATGACGTTAAGTGGTATGGTGAGACCGAGACTGGTGGTGTGTCGAAGCCACAGAGACTCAGTGCGCTGTGAGAGTCCACAAGCAGCACATACTGAATTTGAAGGATTAAAAAACACAGATGAGGTAGGGGCAGACGTGGTAGAAGCCGTGGCGGTGGAGGCCGCTTGGTAACGTCAGAATATGCAAATTAGATGAGTGAATTTACTTCCATCACAGACTTTTGGTCATACTGAAGATTTTTCTCATTTACAGTATGCCTTTATCTCTCACCACTTTCAAGCTTATGCCTTTTGAAATCTTGATATCAAAATTGAATATTTTCTTGAAGCTGGCGCCCAAAGGGTTAAGACTGGCCTTCACTGGAGATAAGGGGCCTAGTTAAAACCCTGAAAAACAGCCCCATACCATCAGCCCTCCTCCACCAAACTTCACAGTTAGTGAAGTGAAGTCAAGCAGGTAATGTTCTCCTGTCATCCCCATGACGGGAGCTAGAACACAATATATTATACCTACACCACAAAACCCAGACAGTGTCTGTGTGCTTTACCCCACTCCATCCAAACTTGGCATTGGACTTGGTGATGTGACTTGCATGCAATGGCTTTGCTGTGGAAACTCATTCCATGAAGCTTCCTTGCACATTTCTATGTTAACGTTAATACCAGTGGAAGTTCAGAACTCTTCAACTACGGAATCAGCAGAGTTGGCGACATTACACACCATGCGCCCTAGCAGTCATTAACCCTACTCTGTTAGTTTTGCGTGGTCTTCTGCTTTGTGGCTGAGTTGCTGCTGTTCCTAAACTCTTCCACTTTCTAATATCACTTACAGTTGACTGTGGAATATCCAGCAGGGGTGAAATTTAACAAAATCTCTTATTGAACCACGTTTGAAGTCACTGAGCTCTTCAGAACTTTGAATCAAAAATGTTGGAAATGGAGACTGTATAGTTAAGTGCTTGTTTTTTAACACCTATGGCACCTGGGCTGATTGAAACACCTGAATTCATTTATTATATGGTGGGGCTGAATACTCTTATCCATATGGGGTGACCAAAATTGACTGCAAATCATCCAAAAATTTAGAAACATAGTGCATACCATAGTAGCAGCAGTGGTGTTAAACAACCATCAATTTTGCTAAATCATCATTTTGAAAACTTTTTAAAAATATCATCACGCAGTGATTGACTGGATGAAGACTCAAATGAAACAAGTCCCTAACATGCTCAACAACGACCTCGCCAAAGAGTCGTGTTACTGTCTTAGCTTTGTCTTCCAATCCGTTGAACCTTCTCTTTTCATTTGGTAAGCCTGAGAGCTCTTCACCTGATTACACTATCACAGAGACACCGTCTGTTTCCACTGTGAAACAGGGATTAAAGTCTGCCTCCTTAATTCAGACGGCTCACTAACCACAGTGTACTCACCCCAGCCGCCAAATGAATAGATGTTCTCCTGAGAATAAAGAGCTGCATGCTGAAAGACAAAGGAAGGTGACTGAAAGGTAATGAAGAGGAGGCTGAGAGGAAGAGAAGGACAGACTGACAAGAGCTCTGTATGAATACCCTTGTTGTTATGGAGTCTACTTTGTGCCTCCAGTGTGTAGGCCTTTACTTTGAAAATCCACTCTTGTTATGGCTCTGAGATTGAACAGCAATTTAACCCAATTCGCCACAGTCCGCCTGTCAGCGGAGCAGACAGAAAATTAGAACAAGCACTCTCTGATCTGTTTTTGATGCAGCCATTTTTAGTCATTAATGTAGCGCTATCATTTCAATCACTGTGTTTATTGCCATTTCCTTTTTGTGTTTGGATTTTGTCACTTTCTATTCAAGATGCTTCCAAAATATTGGACATTACAGGCATGTCTGGAAGCCATTATTTTCTACAGTTTGAAGCTGTGAAAAAATTAAGCACACTGTGGTTGAAATTAGCTTAACATGATTAGTGAAATATGTCCCTGGTAGGGGGAAAATGTGCTAACAAATATTTCGGTAAAACTCCCGAGATCAGGAGGTATAAAAAGACATTAAAGGAGCCTGCAGAGAGGCTGCTGACAGATTTAGGTTTTGATGATTCCCATGATAGGAGTAAAAGGATACTTGAGGTTCCCAAAGTGCTCCGTGGTATTTTAACACGAGTATCTTTCATAATTTGATGTTTGTTTTGACACTTATTGGCCTTCTTTTTTTGTTGTGCTCTGTAGGACTCCTTCCTCAGAGATTTGAAAAGAAGGGGTTCATGAGTGCAAATATAAACCATCCAAATATTTACATGGATACATGAAAAAAGGTGGATGGATGGATGGATGGATGGATGGGATAAAGGAGGGTAGAAAACTAGAAAGGATGGGTGCATGGGATGGACCTATGGATTTACTGTATGTATGTATGTATGTATGTATGGATGGATGGATGGATATATCGATAGGTGGACAGATAAAAGAATAGATGAATGGATAAGATAAAGCTGGGTGGGAAAGTAGAAATGGATGAATGGATGATTGATGGATGAAGGGATGGATGAACAGATGGGTGGATGGATAGATGGACAGATGAACAGATGGATTGATAGATGGACAGGATAAAGTTGGGTGGAAAAGCAGAAATGAATGAATGAATGGATGATTGATGGATGAATGGATAGCCGATGGATGGATGAATGGATGGATGGATGGATGGATGGATGGGCGTGCGGGTGGATTATACTGTTAGAGTTTTTGGTCAACCTTTGAAACTAGGAATAGAATGTAGGAAAGGTAGGGTAATAGAAAGAAAAGCTGAAGGCTAATTACCGTAGAATTATAGGTTGAATGATAAAGTAAAAGAAACTTTTTTTTCAACAGTTCAGAAAGTCTGTTAAAGTCCCAAATGTGGGTGTTAGTTGCCAAAGATTTTGGATAACGTACTAATGACATGTGGAACTTCTCTTGTATTTGACTGTTTGCTTTTCAAGCCCATCCTGTAATTAATGAGGTGAAAATGGACTTGATAATGGTGATCACATTGGAGAAACAGCTGAGCCCTGATCTGTGTTGTTTATCTGTTTAGAAAGTGATGTTGCCATTAAGCTGTTGCACTGATGCGCTCAGTGTTAGATTCCCACTCTGGGTTAGAGAGAATGTGTGTTCTGGGGGTTTTTAAAGTCATTGATGGTGATGTGGGCTCCATTTATTTGAATGACTACTTGGGGAGTTGGTATGCATCAGATGTCTGTAATGAGTTCCTGGGTTTTAGCTGTGTTGTTCAAGCTCCAAGTATCAGTTTGGTCCAGCTCTTATGTTACAGTTTTAGTCACTAACTGCTCAAAGGTGCTGCAGTATAATCAAAGAAATGTAGTTGTGTATTAATAATAATGTCTTCAGGAGGAAATTAATATCTAGGGTTATTTCTGCAAACCCTGACAGGTAAATGGATAGGTAGAAAAATGAGCCAACGAGAGACATCAAGCCAAGACATTTAAATAAATGACTCCAGTCCTTTAAGACCATATTAAAGCCTCTAAATATGCAGACGCACTGGCCCCTTTCAAACAGAGAGCACAAAGAAGAACAACGGAGCAGTGAGAGTGAGTTAAGTCTTAAAATATTAAACAATATCCATCGTGACCTTTAGAAAGAGCCTGAGCTTTAAAAGATAAATCCAAACTGCAGGCTGAGAATAACTTCTGCTTAAGGGTGGACTGTAGCGGACAAAAAGATCAACAGGCTTTAAGAGTCAAAGCCAGTAAATTAAATCTTTGTTCAATTGAACAGGCCGCATAAATAAGACAATCTGGGAAAGGGCAAAAAATGTAATATTCTTTCAACATAATACACAAAATAAATATCCTTACAAAGTCATCCTATTTTGCTTTAAGCCAGTGGAATCTAATCAGTTATGTATCCACCTTTAGGTTTAAAAGATATCGCTTTGACCATTTTTATTACTATAAAGAAAACCTGGAACCACTATAACAACCAGAGATCCACTGTAGAGGAGGAATATGTTGGTTAAAGTGAAGAGATCTCAGTAAGACGCTGAGTCAGTGGCTTTATGACCGCATGAATCCTTAAGAGTCTGTTTATCTAATGTACTAAAAGGAAAGTGAAACATTTAGATCCTTTTCTTGCCTTTCAGCAAGTCTTAAAGCTAGATAGATAAGTAAGGTTGTTCTGTTACTTGTGCAGCTTTTGCAAATTTTGCCAAATCAGCTTCAAAGCATTTTGGATCTGTTTCCCTTTGGACCAAGAAACCAAACCTTCATAGTGACATAGCTTCTCAGTGCTCTGTTGTGAAAAAAGGCTTTTGAAAGCCAAAGATATTCTCTTTTATCCATACTTAAAGTACTTCAGTGGACTTTCCGACCAATGTGGCATCTGATTGAGCTGAAAAATGTCACTTAAACAATCTAGGAAACAAAAAAACTGCTACAAACTGTTCCTCTATGTTAAAGGTTTTGTCTATATTAGTTCTGTATCTCAGTGCATGCAGTCCTGACAAATGCATCTGGGTGTAGAAAAGACTCCAATCCAGATAACTGTAAAAATCCTAACTGTTAGCTCACCGCCATTAAAGAACTTGAAGGCTGAAAATCTTCTGCTGCCCACCAAAACTCTTGCACCATAACCTGAGACTCAAATATCCACCTGTTATTTATCAATCGTATTTCTGTTTCAGACCAAAAACCAGCTTGTCCATGCACCCAGCCTTCTCGCTTATCCCTGCAGGTGGTGGGCCTACAGGGTGGCGGCTCCATGTTGTATTTTCAAGCTGAGCCCAACTGGGCCCCATGGAGTGAAGCCCAACCACGAGGCACTCACTGTCCTGCTTCCTCCCCTTATCTGGCGTCAGTATGGCGTCTCAGTTTCGAAATCATAGGGGCTCTCTTGAACCTCTCTGTGTCTGGACCCTCCATCTGGACCAATTTGCCCTGGGAGACTCTTGCAGGGGCTAAGACCCCTGGCGACACAACATGAAATCAAGTATGTTATGACCATTAAAAATGTGATTTACATTTTTTTTTTTTTCATTTCTTTGATCTTTAGTTATTGTAAATGACATCTTGCAGCCCACTGTAATACCTCTGAGGCCTACCACGGGCCCCTGCCCACGCTTTGGGAAGCACTGGCCTAGGACATTAGCTACTAGGACAGTTGCACCTCATATATAATGAGGCTACTGTCAGGTCCAAGGTTCAAGTCTGACCAGTAGCTCCCGTCTTGAATGCCGTTCCCCAGTCTCTCAACTTGATTTCAAACTTTTCCTACTGTCAAAAACAAACCTATATTGCTCTTAAAGGCACACATTTTTGTATTATATTGTGCATTGTTTATAACTTATATCTTCAAGACAGGAGATGTTAACCATTACAGCTATCAGAGCTAGTTCTGAATAACACAAGATGGTAAAAATGGCGATGCTCCAGTTCTGCATAAATAAAAGAAATATAGAGTGAGTTATCCAAGATTGTTTTGTTGCTTTATTCCTGTTGAACAAAACTTGTGTTGAACTGTGACCCCAAATCCAAGGTCTGAACACAAATGTCAACTGTTTGTCTGTAATCTCTACCTCATGATCCACTAACATTTAAGATATCAGTCAGACTTCTAACATCAACCCACTGACTTTAATTTGACTGGAGTTTGTGTGATGGTGCCCACAGCATTACAAAAATAGCTTTTGAATAAAACATATAACAGCAAATTCTCTTTACAGAGACAGTGTCCCAATTATTCTGGATAATCCACAGACTTTACTGTGAACAGCTTTCATTGGCAGAACTTTTAACCAAAATAGAAGAAAAAAATCATTCCTGTGGATACAGTGGATGTTCTGTGGATTAGCCGGGGTAACTGGGACACCATTCCAGACACAAAAAAAGTTTTTTCTTTACTTCATAAGCCAACATTGATAAAGTTTGTTTTCAGATGTATGCTCATGCACTAGCTGTATGAATAGTGGCTACATAAGAACATCCACCCATTTGCATGGGATGTGCACCAACAAGCTCATAAAACTTCTTTAAAAATAGAAGAGCTTTGGAGATGTTATGGAATCTTTACTGTCCTTGTATATGAACTCAGTGAGAAAGTCAATCCATTGGCTGGAAAGTCTCTGACTCTGCTGCAGTAGGTGGTAATATGCTCTATTGCAGCTCAGTTTTACTTTCAAACACATCCCTCATTGTGATTTCTGAAGGAAGATGAAAGGTGGCTTCTATGTTAAGTATTAATGCTCACTGACCTCCAGTGTGGACACTGTGAAGCATGCTCTGATTGCCTCGATAAAGTACCAAATGGTTAAGCTGTATGCTGAACGGTAAAGACATGGACACATTTTACAGCTCAATACATTTTGTACACACTCCATGTTCTACTTTCAGAAGACCTAAAATGAACACCATATCTTCAGTGCAGCAATTCCAAAAATGTGGCTGTGGCCCCTTGGTGGGCCCGGGAGGTAGCCTACTGCCCCTGGGCCCAGTGTAAGTGAGGTTATTTAATGATCATAAAATACTTGATTCAAAATCTCACAGCTTACAGCCTAAAGACTTACAGTGCCTATAAAAAGTATTCCATCCCTTGGGATCGGCTGCTGGGAAGCATCTCCACAGCATGATGATGCTCCTGACAAACATAGTGCCTTGTCTGATGGCCAAAAAGCACCATTTCGGTCTCACCAGACCAAAGAACTTGCTTCCACTTGACCATGGAGTCCTCCACATGCCTTTTGTCGAGACTTATTATGAATTTTCTTCAACAGTGGCTTTCTCTTTGCCTATCTCCCAAAAAGCTTTGACTGGTGAAGAACCCGGGCATCAGCTTTTGTACGCAGAGTCTCTCCCATCTCAGCAGCTGAAGCTCAGAGGACGGCCTGATCTAAGAAGATTTAAGTCGTTTTCACACAGGATAGTCCGGGTGACTCGGTTCAGCTCACAACTCAGATTGCAACATTGTTGCACTTTCCTTTGGTTTGGTTTGCATTCACATTTCCCTCAGTCAAACGAACCAAACCATAAGTTTGTGGCACTGTCGTCCCAAACAAGGAGCAGCGGAAAAGAAAACAAGACGTAGAGGAAGACAAAATCGGAAATCCATCTCCTTCTGTTGGTCTCTTTTTTCCATATAAACAAGGAAACAACACCAAATTTATGCTGTCTGGGGATATCTGCTTTTGGTTTGGGGCGTTATGAGCAGACAGCGACACAGCGAGCTGTCCAGCATCTCGTTCTTAACATGACAAGAATAAACCTGTACCGAGGAATAAGGCGAGCCAACATGCAAGCAAGAGACTATTATGTGTTGCCATGGTTACACAGATGCCAAATAAGGTCCTGACATGTATAAAATAACATATAAATCTGTAAATTATTACACCTTGTACCACCTTATCCCTTTTGTTAACAAGTTGGGCTGTTTTGTTTCACACCTCAGTTGAACCGCACCAGGGTTCATTTGGAAGCAAACCAAGATTTTTAGGCAGACCAGAGTCCGCTTGTTTGGTCTGTTCCAGAGTTCGTTTGACCTTTCACACCACTCCAAATGAACCAGACTATCCGGGACCAGAGTTTGGTAAAAGCGGACCAAACAGCTCTGGTGTGAATATTCCCTTACTCATGTGCCATATTCCTTCTATCTCTTGATGATGGATTAACTGAACACTAGGAGATGTTCAGTGCCTTGTAAATTTTGTTGTATACATCCCCTGAATCATTATTTCAATAACCTTTTCTTTGAATTCCTTCGAGTGTTCTTTTGTCTTTATGGTGTACTGGTAGCCAGGAATACTGAAAAACCAGTAACTGTACCTTCCTGACAAATGTGTCTTTATACTTCAATCACCTAAGAACATTCACAGCACTCAGGTGATCCCCACTTCAGTAACTGCAGACTACTAACACCAATTGGCTGGACCTCTGTTGAATTAGGTCAGTCACTTCGAAGGGGTTGAATATTTATGCAGTCACTTTTTTATCTTACATATATATATATATATATATATATATATATATCATTTATTTTTTACTGACCATGGATGATTTATAAAACCAATAAAAGAGTAAAACATCCAAGAGGTTGAATACTGGAGGCCATTTAGGCAAAGCTGCTACAGTGTATGGTTATATCCAAAGGCAGACAATAACATGACTCCTGCTGCAATTATGCTGCTCATCTTCTGGACCAGAGCTCAGCGCAGAAACTGTGGAGCATGTGCAGGACGCCTGGTCTACTCGGGTCAAACTGAGGTGAATCCATCTAAGATAATCAGTTCCCACCCATATATTCTAGGTGTATTAGTCCAACTTGAAGAGATCCTATCCATAATGACTAGCATATCTGCATTTACTTAAAAGTTCAGTTTTATTCTGGCTAACCCAAAAATCAACTCTTCTCTAACAGCATGCAAATGTCCTGATTAAATGAAAAAAAGGCCAGAAAACAATAGATATAAGTATCAAGCTCCCCCTGGCATAAAAACAACAAAATCTTTCATGCAAGTTAAAAACCTGCAGCTGTTTTCACCATTAAGAGTCAATTTAACGAGAGATAAATCCTAAAGGAGTCATTTAGAGGCTGCCGATCTCACCGTGTGAAAAGCAGAACAGTTCACACCTGAAAACAGTCAATTTTTTTTCTTTGAGGTTTTTAAATAAAAGCTTTTCAAAAGCTCTGTGGATGTTAACGGAGACTTTGAGCTGCAGGGCTTAAACACTGGAATTGAATGGAGAAGTTGCAGAGCCCTCCAAGGATAATGCTCTGTCACGGTCAATACTGTGACTCAAATGACCTCTCACTGTGTGTGTCTGTGTTTCACTGAGTGGGAAACTAAAGCAGGGAAATTGAAAGGCTTCCATTTCCCATCCATTTTTAATTTCATGCTCACTCTTTGTTAAAAGACAAGATGATGACTCTCTCCGAGGCACACACCAAACCAGATCGATGTACCTACCTGAGTGTTTCAGTCCATTTCAGCTCCAGCTCCAGAGCCATCTTGTCCATTTTGAGTTTTTCTTCTTCTTTGGTGGTGATGAGTTTGGCTTCATGCTGTCGCTTTTGGGTCTCAAGCTCTCCCTGTGATAAAACACAAAGAGGTTCAGATAAAGACAGGACAAAGAGAGAGAGGCAGACCTTGGTTTTTGTGGAAAGTTTTGCAATCATTGTCTCGCATCTTTGTGTAAAAAGAAACTTACCTCTCCTTAAAAGAAACCTGCTTTTCTGAAAGTGTTTTGGCTTTATATAAGCATGAAATAACATTAGAACTTTTTCAAAAAAAGTCACGGCACACACAAATGTTTCCCACCGGTGGTGTAAGTCCAGTAGCATTAGTGACATGGAAGCTCTTTAACATTAGTCTTTAATTGTCCACATTCCCACAGCGGCTGGCGTTTTCATGCAGGGTGGAGAGCTCAAATGTTATGATCATGTTACACTGTCAAATTCCAGGTTGTTTTTCATATTAACATTAAGATTAACACAACTGGTTTTATTTTTCTTTTCCTGATTGAAAAGCAACAACAAAACCAGTGTAGTCTGAAATTCCAAAGACAAACTGACCAGATTTCATATTAACCCCTTCAGACCTAAGACTACCAAAAACACTGGCCTCTAAAACCTTGATACTTTTGAAAACATTTTCTCAAATCCTGAGGGTTTTCTGAGATGCACAGAATTTCAATGTTTACTAAAATCTGTGTTTTTCATCATAATATGGGTCTTAAGCCCTGAATGTTTCCTTAGAAGCTCCAAATCTTTTCAGGTCAAAAGATGCTGCCTGCGTTAGTCAGCATGACTTTCCACTAAGCGCATGGCTAGAACCCCCCATATGGATAGATACATTTACACTGTACATTGTGTACTGAAACCAATAAAATGAATTCAAAAGTCATTAATCCACAGTTACATGAATCAGAATATTAGGGTGCTTTAAAGGAGGAGGCTGGGGTGGAGGAGGTTCATCTTTGCCAGCAGCAGCAGCAGCAGTGTGGTGCATCAGCATTAATGCAAGCAGGGATCAGTGAGAAATACGTCATATTCAAATGAGTTGTTATGTTTACACTTTTGCTTTTATTTCTCTTTTTGTCCTACAGCAAACATACCAATATCAAATGTACCTGACCTCATTCTACAGACTGATATAAGAGTTAATCCAGACTAGTGTGTAATAATGCTGCAACAGTCTGTTGTGGAGGAACAGCAGACACTGGAATGCAGTAATCACTCACAATCTAGTATTCAACACAGCCACATATATAGCTGCAGTTCTTAGTGAATTTGTGCAGTCTAGTCTTGGACACACTCATGCACACTGCCAAGAGAATGTGGACAAAACAAAGAATACTAACCATGTTTGAATGCAGTCAGAGTAATGGGGTCTGAATGCATCCTTAATTCACCTTGAGTGCATTCACACCTTTACTCAGAGCTGTCTACTTGTGTTTGAATCACTTAGGATGCATCTTAATGCCAGGCTAAAATGAACCAATGATTGTTCCTACAAGCACAGAATAAATCAACGTCTGCGTGATCTGTTTGTTTGTTTGTTTGTGTGTGCTGACCTGCAGTGCAGTCAGCAGGTTGCTGGTTTCTCTCAGTCGGGCCCTGGTGGCGTCCAGCTCCTCCAGCAGTTTGTCCTGCGCCTCCTTCAGAGTGGAGATCTGCCCTTCAGCTGTCCCGATGTCCTGCTCGCCCTGCTGCACCTCCTGCTGCAGCCGAGTCACCTGCAGGGAGCACAGAAACATACAGAGCGAGTGAGTCAGACCAAACCATATTCACAGCCTCTCCTCTGGTCAACTTCAGGCGATATCTCCGTGTGGCAGCAGCTTTAAAACTACATCAGCATTTTATGCTCAGCGAGGTGGAATTTCCATCAAAAATGCATTCAATAACCATTTTATGTTGGATTTTTAAATGAGAAAACCCATACAGTTTTTGCAAACGTGGCAACTTAGTTTTGCTACACATCAGATATTTATTCACCTCGATGTTCAAAGTAAAGTTCAACTTTGAAAATGCATGCATGAGGTGTGCAAACAACAGAAAAACAGCATGACGGGTTAATGCAGAGGAATAAGAGAATCAGAGACAAATCGTGCTTGACTGAGACTGAGCTGGTGAGAGAACTTTTTTGATAAGACGTTCTGTTTTCTCTCTTTCATGTTACTCTTTCCTTGTCTTTTAAAATTCAAAGTGTTTTAAACATGCAAAAGCCTGCAGTATATCTGGACCAAACTAAGGTTCATACATGTCAAAAAAATATAAACTACACAGAAAATCAAGCTGAAAACTTTCAGGACTGGTACATTAAAAAAGGGGGTGGAGAAAACTCAGATTAAATCTGGACTAGAGTTCACTAAAAGGCATGTGGGAGACTTCATGGTCAAGTGGAAGAAACTTCTTGGTCTGATGAGACCAAAATGGAGCTTTTTGGCTATCAGAAAAGATGCTAAGTTTGGTGGAGTTTTTGTAACCTGTTCTAAATACTTATTAGAAACAAGTTAGTGAACAAGTGAACAGCACTCAAACAATTTAAGTTTTTGTTGTAACTCAAATAATTTGAATTGTCAGAATGAGAATCAGAATGAGAATCAGCTTTATTGGCCAGGTATGTGTGCACATACGAGGAATTTGACTCTGGTTAAACTTTGCTCTCTTAGTACACAAAAAATATACATTACAAATACACACTATGAACATTGAACACATTAACTTATTTATACAAACAAGAGAAAGAAAGGTGTGAAGGGTGCTTGGTGAAGGAACAGATAGGTGATAGATATATATAGCTTGGTGACTATGACAAACCTGCAAAGTTTTCCCAGAATTCTCTTGGGCACTAAACCATGAGTGAAGTTGCTGTCTCATTTACTTAGGTCCTGTCTACTGGGGGCAATGAATGTTGGATAATATGCTGAAATTAATGAAATATCAACTACTGTTTCAGTAGGTTACTAAATGCCATTGTCAAATTGTGACTATCCCTCGTGGACATCCTGTTTCTGGTTCATCAGGTATCAATTATTAAACTGATAAGATTTAAGTTTTGAGTATCGCTCCAGTAGCAGGTCAAGTTAGAATGTTGGTATTTTGACAACATGATTGCAGATAATTAAGTTTTGACTCACAAAGAAGTGGAATTGTTTTTCTGATCACTAGAAAGTTTACATGTGACATGCTTTTAAAAACTGTGGAGATGTTACTCTTAACTCTCAGTACAGTTATTTGGTCAGATTTTGAATTCTTTATTTTGAAGCGTTTT
Organism: Cheilinus undulatus; assembly: GCF_018320785.1. Taxonomy (NCBI): domain Eukaryota; kingdom Metazoa; phylum Chordata; class Actinopteri; order Labriformes; family Labridae; genus Cheilinus; species Cheilinus undulatus. The sequence goes on along the minus strand of NC_054878.1, from coordinate 40,600,958 downwards.
GCTGAAATGTGCTGTATAAACAAACCTGCCTTGCCTTGTCACTCTATATGCAGTGCCTGTTAGCCCCAGTGTTTGAATAAGATACGTTTTGTAATGAGATCCATTTACATATAAAGGTGACTATTTATCTCCAGCTGACTTTTAATGGATCATTAAGATATGCATAAACATAATTAACACATGCTTTTTGCTCCTGGGTGCAGATTTGTTTGAGCATCTTAACTTTGTGTGTATTTTGTGAATAGAAAACAATCTTTGGCTGATTTGCACAGATTTAGTGAGTGTGAAAATAGCAAAATCCTTTTCAGGCCCTGAGAGTATTAATGAAAAACTTTTGACTTATTGTTTCTAAATGGTGTCGGCTTACTGAAGAAATGAAAAAAAAACAGTATTTACTCAGCAGCAGAATAAGCAGTAGTAATCCACATCAGGTTTAAGAATAATAAAAGTTGGAGCTTGGGGTTGAAATAGATTATTGCAATCAAATATACAATTAGAGAGCTGTAAGCCTGTTAAAGTTAAATTTGGGGAATGTCTCAGTTTAATTTGCTTAAAGGAATCTTAAATGTGCCTGGTAAGAAATGCATGAGCTTCATGTTTACTAGGGACCCAGAGCTATTTTCTCCTCTACCAACAAGACTGAAAAAACTGTGAGCTTTATCTCTCGAGGTAAATACCAATCAATATTCAGACCAGACATAATTAAGAAGCTCAGAGTTTCAGCTTCTATTAGTTTTTCTAGGTGACTTTACCAGAAGAAGTTGGGTTGAGTGAGAAATCTATCACACATAACTCCAACAAATTAACCTGCTTAAATATCCGTGGCTGATTCATTCTTGTCGTTAAATACCAGATAATGATATTACAATTAAACTACATGAGGGTGCTGGTTCAGATCAGTGCTTGCACTGAGAAACAAAACTACAGTATATCATCCCACACATTTCTTCTTTTAACCTGACAAGCCAGACGGACCATTTCATCCATCTATTGCATGGATATATTTCAGTTATCTGGAAAAACTCCCACAGAAAGTGTTTGGGAAGGGTAGGACTTTAAAAAAAACTTCTCAAAAGGTGATTGGACAAACATTCAGTCAGTCACATTAAATACGGGCCAATCAGAGCGACGAGACAAATTGAGGTAGTCAGGCATGTGCAGCTGTGGTAGAAACCTGAGCTTTATATGCCGCTGCAATAGTATAATAAGGGCAAACTTATTTGAGGCTAAAATTCAGGCTGAACCCTATCAGAAGACATGCAAGAACATCTTCTCTTCCAAGAGACGCTTTTGGTACGGCTCTTTGCTCTTATTTTAATAAAGAAAAGTGGTCAAGGTCTGATTAAAATGATGTTTTTCTACAGCTATATCCAAGCTAATGGCGACTGACTTACAGTACTCAACCCCCCAAAAGGGGGCCTCCCAGAGAAGGCTGACATGGGTCAATATCAACGACAACATGGAACCCCCTTAAACACTGCAACAACAACACCTCGGTAGAACCCCTATTGAGCCAGCAAGAGGGCTGCCGAATGTATATATTTGTGATAGACTGCAATAATTGATGACTGCCATGAAGCGAATCCATCCTTCAGGCCATGCCAAAAGACATAAAAAGCAAGAAGAGGATGAAAAGACTAAAAGCCCTCTGAAACTGGTGTTGTGGTATACAGCAAGAAGAGACACAAGGTGCCTTCTGCCTGGGGCCTCCAGAGTGTCTAGAAACACCCCTGGGTGCATGAGGGGCCAAAATTCATGAATCTTAACCAGGGCTTCTAATCATGATTTGACAGTGAAGCCCCCATGGACTTAGCAGGAACACGCCTCAAAATCAGTGAGTGCGGACACTCAGACTGGGCGCGTCTGTTTTGCAAGGTTGAGTTCCTTTTCTTTTCTTGGTTAAGCTAAAGTCTAAACTTTTGATCTACCAGAAGTTCCATTTTCTTTCCAAATAAGAGCGAGTTCTAGCCTTACCAGGAAGTAAAATGCCCTACGCTAATGACAGAATAAAGTACAAAATAAAAGCATAACAAACACCAATTTCAATTGGAAATTGTCTTGTGATCAGTGGACATCAGTGAGTCATTTTGTACATGCACTCCTGCATATTTCTTACCACATAACAATTTTCTAAACTGTGTTTGACAGAATAAGCATTTGAAACTGTCACCTAATTAAAAGTCACAGTTTAACTTCACACTGGTGTCGCAGTGTGGCTCTCATTTAAATAACCACTCTAAATGTCAACATCATAAAACATCTCTCTGAATTCATGGGATTCCAGAATCAACAAAGTGGTAAGAACTGCTCATATTATCAATATGTACCCAAACATGGTGTTATAAGTTGCAAAACAACTAAATTTTTAAAAATGTGAAAAAAAAATATGCGTCATTAGTTCCTGGTGTTTTACCTCCTCATTGGCAGCGGTGAGTTTGGCGGTCAGCTCCTCCCTCAGCTCGTCCAGCTGCTGCCTGAGAAGAGTCTTCTGCTCCTCCAGCGAGAGGCGCTCCCTCTCGAACTGCTGCTCCAGCTCCTGTGGAAACAGATCAGAAAGAGATGAGCAAAGAAAGCCAAAGAGCACCGAGGAGGAACTAGTCGGGGGTAAAGTGGAGCAGCTCATATCGTTGATCCATCAATTTATGATGCCTTTTATTGGAGTATTTCATCAGTATTCATGATGTTTTATACATCAATGAAGATTCTCAGTCATCCAGGTAATTAGATACCTGAAAGTGACAAGTCAAAGGCAGTTGATTTTATTCATGATTCTGTTAGAATACCTTTCACACAGGATTGAGTCTAAGGAGCAAGACCGTTTTCCTCAACAGGTCTAAAGAGCAAGACCAGATGTAACGTCATGACAGACAGCTCTGTAGACACATGAGGCTCCTTGTAGTGCTCTCTGCTGTGTTATCAGAATAATAGGGATAAAATCACCTTCAATGTATTGTTTTCTGAGTATCTTTGGGAGTCCAAAGCTCTTTAGAGAATTGGTAAATTATCCCTGACCAAAAATTAGAAGCACCACCTGTTTTTCCATAATGTTGTACTAGATTCAATAAAAACAATGACACCTTACAGAGTGACAGCAGGGAGTCATTATTTCTGTGACACTGAAAAAAATCAGAAGCTGGAGATTTTCCTCAGCAAAATGCTTGATAGACTTTGTAGCCATCTGTTAGAGTCTATTTTTTGTAACTCTGGTGATGTGGGAAAAGAAACTGAACAAAAAGTCATACTAGTCAGGTTTGTCCAACAGAGATACAATACTGCAAATAAACTGTTCAGGTAGTCAAGCTTCAGCTCTGCCAAAATCTCTGGTATTTTTGGAAAGAACTTGGAAAAGTTCTTTAAAGGTGGGTAAAGTAATGCTATTAGATCTCAGTTGATGCAAAAGTGCATTCTAAAGTGATTACATTTCATTTTAATTCATGAATGAGGATGAATTGTTTGTGATGCAGGCTGAGTTTCCTTAAGAAAGCCTTTTCAGGCTGGCTCGTTGATTTAGACCTGCTTTTGGGCCAGATTTGACTGCATGGATGCATTGCCTGATTCAAAGCCTAATCTTTACATGCATGGTGTCAATATGATATGTATATTGCTCCCAACTGAGTCAGTGCCTCCCTGATCTGGAATCATAACTATCAAACATGTTGGATAGCAGTGTTAATTTTCTTTACAGAAAATTTTCTTTTCGTTAAAGTCTTAGTCTTTAGATGAAGTGTCGTTCAGTTTTAGTCCCATTTTAGTCATTTCTACCCCTTTAGTATTTGTCTAGTTTTAGTTGATGGAAACTCAAAACATTTTAGTGCATAAAATCCTCACATTTTAGTCTTTACGTTTAGTCCATGCATATATTTTTTTGCCAAAATCTAGTATCAAATCACAGTAGTGTGTTCTATGCACTCTGTCAAACCTGGGGTCCCTGCTTTCTACAGTTGAGAGGCAGAATAGCTGCAGATGCATTGTTTTTTGATGAATTTATCCACAGTGGAGAAATATCACAGATTTTGAATGTCCGACGAAAACTACATTACATTTTAGTCTAGTTTTAGTCATCTTGATAAAAACTATACTTACACTAGGGGAATAAATTTGACAAAATCAAAAAGATTGCCTTCTCCAGTGAAAGAAATTTGACAAAGTACCCTTTTTGAAAAAGTTGTTGAAAAATGACAATTGCCCTATAGACTGAATTATCAGTAAATAAAGTTTGACAAAGTGCCATGTAGATCACCATTTATTTGGAAGAAGCTGACAGTGTTCTAAAGATTACCTTCTTAAGTGGGTAAATTTGACAAGGTGCCATCTTTGGTGCCCTCTAATAAGGAAAGTTTTTACAAAGTGCCCCGTTTGGTGCCCTTTCAAGTAAACAAAATGTGAAAAACTGCCATACAGATTGCCCTCTAAGTGGACAAAAATTGTATCTCCAGAAATATGTAGCTAAAATATCTCAATCGCCCCCTTGTGGCTGGCTTCAGTATAGGCGATACGATGAGAGGTGATATTGCCTCACTGTTAAAAGCTAAAAGTTCCATTCATTTTTAAAAGAAATATGGGACTTAAATATTGATTTTAGTTTAGTTTATTGTAGTTTGGCCCCCACAGTGTCAGACAAGAAAAAGCTGGCTCTTGTGTGAATGGAGTCCATGACCCCTGCCCTAGAGATTGCCTTCTAAAGTGGATGAAATTTGACAAAGAGTCCTCTTTGTCGCTATCAAGCGGGCAAAAAATGACAAAGAGTCTTCTTTGTTGCTATCAAGTGGGCAAAATTTGACAAAGATTGTTTTTTAAAGTGGATGAAATTTGATGGTGCCCCATAGATATTTCCCCTTGTGGGACTAATAAAGGAATATCTTATCTTCTAAAGATTGCCTTCTAAACTTGGCAAAATTTGGTAAGCTGCCCTCTGGATTTCTTTCTTAGAAGAGCAATCATAATGAAAGGCATGGTAGAATGCACTCTTTTTTAATAAAACCTGATAAAAGGCCATCGAGGGCACATTTCAAATAGTGACAAAAATGAAAAAAAGACCATTAGTTCCTCAGTATCAAGTTAATTTTCAGTCATATTCTCCCTTGCGAATCTTTGTGATATAAGGGGTAAATAGTTAATAATTCCTCATCTATTTTATATCACAGCAGTGTAGAAGGTATAATCCCATAATCTACAAAAACACCTCTAATCTTAACCAGGGCTTCTAAGTATTTGATAATAAATGTATCGCAACTTTAGTGCACTGGTGCCCTTTTAAACATTTTCACCCCTGCACTGTAATGCACCTCTGGAACTACAACAGTGAAACTGTTACTACAAACAGCAGCTCTGTGGTCTCACAGTCTGGCCAGATTGTCTAGAGTGGGCATTAAGAGGATTATAATATTAAAAAGCCCTGAAACTGTCCTCATGTCTGTGGTCCCTCATGATTTTAACAAGTTAAGATACATTATCTCATAGCTTTTGTATAGGTGCTCGTATCTCCTCAGTAGTGATAAATCCTGAACTTACCCTCGCTTCTCCGTTTTGTTTGTTCATCTGAACAAATTCCTAAAAATACTTCAAACACATTCATTGTCCTTGACACGGGGGAGAGAAAGAGCTCCACAATAATAAAGCTTATTATGCCTGCTGATGAATGGGGAACGATTTCTGTTATAGTGTTCAATGATTGCTGCTTTCCAAGGACAATTAGAGTGGAGGGAAATTGCTGTAATGTCAAATGAAATTTGCCGCCATTATTCATTACACAGGAGGTCGGAGTTTGTGATGCTGTAAAAAAACATTCAGAGCATTGATTTTGGTGACAGAGTTCCATAAAAATGAAAGAAAACTTCACGCTGATGCATCTGAATAGAAGAAAGGGTGAAAAATCACTGTAATTCATGTGTAATGCTCCGTGGCGTCTTGTGTTTCAGCAGCCGCTTCAGGGGTCACGGGGTGGATAAGGTTTAGCTGTCTGCAGGATAATAACAGTAAAACCTGTCTTTACCCAAGCAAGTGAGAGCTGACAGAAGCACAAGAACAGAAATATCACAGCTCTGTCAGTTTCAGACTTTTAGAAAATGTTGGACCCTTAAAATGCTACAGGACCTTTTTCCAACACTCAGCATGGTTCACTCTTGTTTTTCACATCAGTTTGCCCCCCGAGGTTGCTTGCAACAGTTTCAACAACCCAAAAAACAAAGGATGGACCTGAGCCTGCTCACCTCAGTAGAAACCCAAAGCTGCATCAGGATTTCTGCAATCGAGGGTTTGCCCTGAGCCCTGTGCTCCCAAAGATCCTCACTGAGTCTTTTCTTGACACTTTTGCTGCCTTTGAATTTAATGTTGAAACCAGTAACAGGTAAAAATAACAACTCTGAACATTAAAACACCCTTTCATATTAAATAGTGCCTCTCTGAATAAGGGATTCTCCTATCTTTATCAGTACTCAGCTCTGGTGACAAACACCTTTCCAACATCCATTTAGTAATGATGAAAGGCAGATAATATCAAATTCAATCAAGCGCCACTTATAACTGCATAGAGTTCGATAAGTTCAGGTCAAGAAACTCCAAGAAAACAGCCAAAATCACATTCAAGACAAGATTACTGCGGCAGATTCTGAGTAATGTGAATTTAAATGGGACATATTATGCAAAAATCACTTTTTCAGGCCTTTCTAAAAAAAAATATGTGCCCCTGGCCTGTCCACAATCCCCTTAAGTACCAGAAAAATCCACTCCCCACCTCTCCCTTTCAGAAAATGTATGCTGATCTTATCAAAGCAACAAAATAGGAATTTTATTAATTTATGCTGTAGTACAAGGTAACCTTTCCAAAAATGTAAAGCCCTTCTATCAAAACAGAATTACATTTTTATTAGTAATGTTAATGTGGATGGGTGTCCTAAACTATTAGGAAAGTAATGTCAGACTTTATAGCTAGGCCATGGTGTGCAAAAATGTCAGGACAGCAGAAAATACTAAAATAGAAACTGAAATAGAAAAATGCAATTTTTTTTTTTAGTGAGCCTTACTTAATTTCTTTCAGGTATTCAGTTTCCTCTATGCTTTGGTGAATCGTACAAACTAGGGCTGTCAAAGTTAACGCATTAACATCGTGTTAACTCAAATTACTTTTAACGCCGCTATTTTTTTTGTCGCACGATTAACGCATGCGCGTTCTGTGTGATCCTCGACCCATCCCGTGGTTTGTCAGATCAGGAAGTTGCGCTGTTGTGATGCGGTACAAGCGAGCAGAAATGGATACAGGACGGGGACTTCTGAATGGCAGGTTCAGCTTTCATATCATGTTAGATAAAACTGAAGTTATTTTCTCCTACTGTCGACATGAACTGAGTTATCAGGAGTTCATAGAGTCTTATATAGCCCGTACCACTCGCTAGCCGAGCAAACCACTAATGCAGAGAGCCGCCCCCCTCACCATGCTGGAGTTGTTTACTACGGAGACGCTCAGTCAACACTTCAGAGATGGACTCGCTATTTGGCATACCGGGCATTTCCCGGTGTGCTGACGCACTTTTGGACCAGTATGATTTATTCATTTATTTATATCTGCTATGAACCGACACTACAGCTGCGCTGACCCTTTATATTGACTGTTGACTGGTCCGATCACGTCTCCTAAAGCTCCGTTTACTCCCTCTCCCATCCACACGCAGCTCCTGCTTGAAAGTGAAAGTATTCGGACAAAAACGAAACTTACTAAAATGATCGACTGGAACTGTAAATAAACGCCAAATTTAGAAAACAGTCAATCCAGATGCTGCAAAAGTGTAAAAGACTTTGCAGTCCCTATAGGAGATGGTCTAATGTATGGTGAATATAGGCTACAGCTGCATCATGAGGAGGAGGAGACAGAGCAGCAGAGGCTGGTGTGTGACAGGGGAGCAGAGGTTACAGGTGAGCCTGAGAGTGAATGAGCTCTGTACAGTATCATAATACAAGCTAAAAGGCATTATTAGACTATGGGTCTCCTTTATTTAGGAAGGAAAAAATGGTCTTAGATGAAATCTGTAGCTCTTCTATGATCTGAATAATGAAAAGATAGTCAAGTCCTCTTACTACAACTTAAAGGTTCTCCACTGAGACTTCTTTTACTTTGTGTGTTCATAAGTTTTGAAAAGCAGTTTCACATGTGTGTTTATTACTATTCCAGTAAATCTACTGGACTGATGATGGTAATTTCTTACTGTCAGCATTTATTTTACATTTGGGCATTTTTTAATTTGAAAGTAAAATATGATAAATAATAGCAGAGATTTTTTTAGATGTGTCCACCTTACTCACATCAGAACAGTGAAACACCATTAGATGTGTCTGTGCCTTACTGCTGAGCTCTCAGAGGAGACTTGACTTCTCCCAGTGATCTGTAGTGTAATTAAAGGGATGTAAAGGGATGGTTCTGTGAACCTTTATTTCCCTCACATGAGGCTGAAATTCTCTGCTTTAGTGTGAAGGATTAGGGATGATCTCTGAGTGATTAAAGAGCACTGAGCACTGACCATGCTCTTTATGCCCATGTGTGATGATGAGATCTGTTGTTCTGTGTTCAGCTGCTGAGAACAGAGGATTTAACTTATAGAAGTCTAAAGTTTGACTCTACATTGTGGTATTATTTAGTAATCTCACATTAAGGTCAGTATCTCCATCTGTTGTGGCTTGTTGGGCTTGAGTTTACCATGATATGCTCTCAGCATATTTTTGGATCATTCAGTATCTTTGAGCTCAGACTAGAGAATTTTCTGGACTTTATCTGTTGTTGTTTTGAGTTGTTGACATGAACAAACATTTGCATAAAGAAAACATTTTTGTCCACTTGTATTGATAAGGGTATTTAATTCTTGAGAAAAAGCACTGTAAGGTACATTTTGAACAGACAAAAAAAGTGTGATTAATCTTGAGTTAACTATGGAATTTTTGCAATTCATCGCGATAAAAAATTGTAATCTATTGACAGCCCTAGTACAAACATATTTGTAGCTCAGGTTGCAATGTTAGATCTGTGATGGATTTTTAGCTGTACTTTCATGCAGTTCTTTCTGCCCACATGGAGGATTTCTCCAGCATCCTCTAAAACCTGCTGATGACCTGCTGGTCAGACTACAAATGTACTACACAGTTCCCATGCTGAAAATCCAGACCCCAGGATTCTACATTTGTATGTAGAATCTGAAATTCTATGGGAGGTGACATCCATCAGTTTGATGACGTTACAACTGAAAGAAAAGGCATCTTCTTGTCCACCCGATGGTCTAATATTTTGGACAGATAAAGGTGAATTTAATATGACCCATCAGGATTCCTGTCATTCTCTGTGGCTCCATACAGAGCAGGAGACAGAAGACCGTTTCGTTTAAATTCCAAAACCAACCATCCCACCGCCAACTCTCATTATAATTTAAAGCGATAAAAGAAGAGAGGTGATGAAAGAAAAGACGATTAACTGGACGTGAAGAAACTTGGATCAGACTGAGGAATCATGTGATAAGAGCAGAGGGATAAGGAGGCATTTCTCCTCAGTCTCTGCAGTAAAAATGTAAAAACTGGAACAGCACTGAGCACTCCCCGTCACTCTTTCAATCCGGACATTTCTGCAGCAGCACAATTGTGAACGTTACAAAGGCGAGTCATTGTGCATATGAGAACACAGTGGGAGGAATTTTGAGGCAGTGAAAATCACAGAGGGCCAGAGAGGAGGAAGCCTGCATTTGGAAGCATATCTAATAACTATGGAAATGCACAAGGCTCTTCTCTTAACGTAGCTGTCAGCTGTGATTGGGGCCTGCTGTGGAGTATCATTTAAAACACGTCCTCATTATGCAACTTTGATGCAAGGGAATACTTGATCACTTGCTTTCACATGGCGCTGTGTGACAGGAATAAAGGCCTCTGTGGAGATTAGGCATCATCACGAGGCTATTTCGGGCTGCCGGTGGATCTTCAGTCAAATTAGTGGTAGGCTGCGGTATGGAGCAGCGAGACCTTGGGCTCATTAAACAAGTCCCAGGGCCTCGGTGGTAATCCTAGGGGGTATTTTGCTGTCTCACATCAGATACAAAGCACATCATGATGCCAGAATTCGGGTATGAAGCAGTTTTTTGAACAGTAGGCACAACAGGGAGCAAGTCCATGATCTATGCGGAGTTACACTAAGATAGATGTTACTCTTTTAACTAAAAATCCACTATCATGTTGTATTATCATCAGAATTAAAGACTATTCTTCTGAGGTCATGGCTTTTTAACTTTACATTTTGTTTTCATTTTAACAAAGATCAAACATGGAGTTGATGCATTGCTTTTAATTTGCTTGTGTTTGATATTTAATTCACTTCTGTTTTCTGTTATTTATATTTGATGATGTTTTTCCTCTCTGTTTAATCTGTATTAATGACTCTTCTTATTAATTTTTATTGTGACGCACTTTTTTATTTTCTGCAAATGAAAAGTGAAATAAAAAAACAAGCTCAGTCCAGTTACTTAAATGTATCAAATGGAGCTCAGTGGAAGTTCAAGCCGGAAGACTGGATCTTTCATCATTAATTAGTCACCTGTCATTCAATGCTCTTTCTGCCTCTCATAAGCTGATCAGAGTCTGCCACAGCCTCCTTTGTCATATTCACCTCCACCAAGGAGGTTATGTGATCGGGTGGGTTTGATCGTTTGTTTGTTAGCTTGTTAGCAAAATAACTCAGAGTCATGGATGGATTTTGATGAAATTTTCAGGAAATGTCAGAAATGGCATAAGGAAGAACTGATTAGATTTTGGGAGTGATCCGGATCACCGTCTGGATCCAGGAATTTTTTAAAGCATTCTTTAATATTGGGAGATAGGGCTGATGGCGGAGGTCTGCACTGTAACCACTTTACAGCAGGAGATGCTGTCATAAAACTCCAACAATAAAAGCCATTTAACTTAGGTGAGCTCTGAAGTCCCTGGTGTCCCCAGATGCATCGCTAAACTGCCATTTGGTACATAAACACAGCAGCTGGAGCCTCACTCGATGGCACTTGCTTTTACAGAAGAGTGACCCTCTCACCAGGGAAATCTCCAACACAGCAGCAGGGGCTTGTGAGTATCCTCACCTGGCCAGCACCTCTAACCTCGGGCGACTCTGGCAAAAGAAGAGAGTCCGGCCCCTCCAGAACCAAAGCTGTGTATGGATGAGAGCCCAGCTTCATCTAGCTGGTGGCACTCTACCTCCTGGACCGACTCCAGCTCCGTCCTCAAGAGAGAGGTGACATTCAGCATCAGAAAGTGAAAAATGTTATGTTTCCTTGTAATTCAGAGTTTAAGAGTTCCTGTTCTGCCATTGCACTCCAGGATTCACCACCTTTTGAAACTCAAATTTTCAGGTCGTCTAGTTCTTGATAAAAAAAAATAACAAGGTTGAAATGTTCAAGATCACAGGAATACTGATGATATGAATCAGCTGTTTCCTTTGAAGTACCTTCAAGAGAAATTTGCTCCTAAACTGCTTCTTCTGAAATCACTCTAGCTGAACAGAGAGGATAGACCTCTGCGGTTCAAAAACAGAAACTCTTGCATTCTACCCAAGAGCTAAGAAGATGAGGGAGTAAAAATATATGGCATGGAATATGCAGGAGACAAGCAGCGTAAAAGCGCCATCTAAGAAGTAGGTGTATACTGTATGTATGAGCTGAAGCCCCGTTAGGACGTCCACACTCTGGGCTAAGTAAGGAGCTGTGAAATATTTATGTAGGAAGTTTTAGAAACACCCCCTCCACACACGCATACACCTACTGCTGCCATAGTCATATCCATCAGCCAAACTCATATTCATCTTCTTTACTATCTCATAATTTATCCTAATTTTGATTGCTTTGGTCACATTATTCTCGACACTTTAAGTTTTATGTGCAGTTATTGCCATCAGCACACAAGCAGGATGATTAATTTAAATGGAAGGGTCCTACTCCCATTTAAAAGTCCAAACTTTCTTCGACCTTTATAACCTGATTTATTCCTTAGATTTGGGAACTTAATATTTCATAGTCACGTGTAGTCATTTCCCCTTTATTAGCCAATAAAACAATCATAGTCATCATTTTAAGAAGCCCTAAGGCACTTTAATTTATTGTTGATTCTGGAGGCCACTGTGGAAAATGGCAGAATAACTCGTGCCTTAATGATCTGATGTGAGGACATGATGATGTTGATTATTTGTGGCTGTGAAATATTAACACCAGTAGTATGACAACACTGAAATCTTGCATCTCAAAAACATATAATATCATAAGAAAGTTTTATTTCCTGTGGTTTAATTCAAGGAATGACATATTTTACATTAATCTCATTCAAAGTGAAATATTTTAAGACTTTTTTGTTTTAATGTTAATGATTATGGCTCACAGCTTATGAAAATCAAAAATCCACAATCTCAAAATATTAGAATATCACAAAACATCAGTCCAAAAATGTATTATAATACAGAAATGTTGACCTTCTGGAAAATTATACTCATTTATGCACTCTTACTGCACCAATGCGGCATGTCATGGAGGCGATCAGTCTGTGGCACTGCTGGGATGTTATGAAGCCCTGTTGAGTCTGGTGTCTTCCTCTTGATATTTTTCAGAGATTCAGGTCAGGTGAGTTGTTTGGACAATCAAACACAGTAACACCAAGGTCCATAAACCAGTTTTTGGTAGTTTTGGTTTCCTGCTGGAAAAGGAAATCACTATTTCCATAAAGCTCCTCAGCAGATGGAAGCATGAAGGTCTGTAGACATCTGACAGTGGGGACTCTGGACTTGATAAAGAACAGTGGACCAACACCAGCAAATAACATTGCACCTCAAACCATCACTGACTGAGGAAACTCAAAACACTGGACTTCAAGCACCTTAGATTATGTGCCTCTCCGGTCTTTCTCCAGACTCTGGGACCTTGATTTCCAAAAGAAATGCTTAACTGACTTTCATCTGAAGACAGAACTTTGGACCACTGAGCAACAGTCCAGTTCTTTTTCTCCTTAGCCCAGGTGAGACCCTCATAATGCTGTCTGTGGTTCAGGATTGGCTTGTCAAAAGAAACACCCCACTTGTAGTGGCTCTTTGTCCACTGACTCCAGCCTCAGTCCTCTCCTTGTGAAGCTCCCCTAAGTTCTTGAATTGGCTTTGTTTGACAATCCTCTGAAGGTGGAGCTCATCCCTGTTGCTTGTGCTCCTTATCTTACCACACTTTTCCCTTCCAGTCCACTTTCCATGAATTTGCTTTGATACTGCCTCTGAAAACAGCCTGCCCTCTCAGTGATGACCTACTGTGGCTTACCCTCATTGTGGAGGGTGTCAATAATTGGCTTCTGTACAATAGCTAAGTCAGAAGTCTCCCCCATGATTGTGGCTGTGTGATCTGAACCAGAGTGAGACAATTAAGGCTCAGGTAACCTTCAAAAACTGCAAAATTGACTCTACCACAATATTCTTATACTTTGAGATAGTGGATTTTTGATTTTCATGAGCTGTAAGCTGCAATCACTAGGATTAACAAAAAAAAGTTCGGAAAGTTTTACGTTGTGTGAGATAAATCTAAACAGATGGAAGTTTGACTTAAATCACAGGAAAAGTAATTTTTGCATGATATATGAAGCTCAGCTTTAGTTCATGCAGGACACGGTAGTCATATGCCTAGCCGTGATCAGCTGATGGCCAGCTGATCCCAATTATTGCCTCCCAGCTCCCACAGCCAATCACAGCTCTTTCTCTCAACACAGGGGTGTATTTAAATATAGCGTACTTCCCACTAATCCCTGCTTGCATTAATGCTGATGCACCACACTGCTGCTAATGGCAAAGCTCAACCTCCTCCACCCCAGCCTCCTCCTTTATAGCATCAAGCCTGTTGCACCCTCATATTCAGATTCATATTACAATGGATTCATTGCTTTTTAACTAATTTTATTGTACTCAGTATGCACTGTCATTAATACTTCTATTCATAAGAGGGTTTCTATTGATGCTGCTTGACAAACCCAAGGAGGATCTTGAGAGCAGAGCCTTCTCTGCCAAGTAAAAATGTATATACCCATTTATCAGTAAAATGGTATGACGAGGTTGTTCCTGACTTTTGTTTTAATCATTTTTTGAGACTAACCTGTATGATATTAGTATTTGGGATAACTGTGAGTGTAAAGATGAAGTTTATGAAGAGCAGTTAGGGAAGAGAATGAAAACAACCAGTGACAGAAGGGGTGCAACAAGAGCACATTATCATAATAACAAAAACATTCATCAAGTTGCAATTCCGTACATTTAGAGGCCATTAGCAAAAGTTGATTAATTGAAAAAACAAATCATGGATTATCTTATCTGTGTTTGACATCAGGAATAAGTACTGACTGGTTATGGTACCAGCTCAAATGCATCACTAGTATAATATAATCCCTGCTAGACCTGACAGGGAGGTGACCAGGAAGTCTTCAGATCAGATACCAGAACAACCTAACCTTGCAAAGCAGATGGATACGCCCGTTTCCGTGTTTCTCACTGGCAAATCCATCAGGCAAAGCTCCCGTCTGAACCATTTGGGCCCGGTTAGAAAAGTGACAGGACCAATCAGCAACGAGGGGTGGTACTTTTGGGTGTGGCAGAGTTGTGACGTATGCAAGCAGCAACAAGAGGCTGGTGCAATTATGGCGGAGGAGCTTAGCGTGGATGCTGCCAAAGCGTCAGTTTTATCAGAACTTGACATTTCTTCGTTTCAAGAAAAACAAAGAACAGCAGTGAGTTGGTTGTCTTTTCAGGAACGACAAAAGTCGTGTACTGACATGTCTACAGTCGCCATGGTTTGCGTTATTCCTCTGTAGCTGTGCACGCACACCTCGGTCGCGGCTACGTCACGTGTTTTGTTACTCTGATTGGCCCGTAAAGATGTGGCAGACAGAACATTCATCCAATCACACTCCGAGTTTTTTTTTCAAAGCCTCTGCCCTTTCCCAAACGCTTAGTATTGAAGGTTTTCCAGATGGATGTGTGAAACAAATCCATCTGGCGTGTCAGGTTAAGAACAACCTTCACTGTCTCCTTTTGATGCAAAGGATCATCGGCTCTACTCTGATCTTCATCCAGATGTCCGAACTCCTCACCATATCTTTAAAGTTGGACACTCACTCTTTCAGGTATTACCTAAAGCTCACGACCACAGGTGGGGGCTAGAACAAGGATCAGCTGGTAAATTGAAGGCTTTGTCTCTGGCTCAGCTCCCTCTTCACTACGGCGGTACCATGACTGAAACACTGCTGATGCTGACACTAGTACTTCCCCAGTAGCGCTCAGAACAATGAACTCCTCCACATATTTGACAGCAGCTCTTGTACTGAGCCTTGGCCATGTTTCTGACATGTGTAGGAAGCATGTAAATCTAATTTTCCTTTTATTGTCTGCCACACAGTGACACACTATAGTAGCGCTGTGTGTTTAAGTAGGAGTAAGAGGAGTGGCAGTTTTAGCATCCCCAAAAATAGTGCATTAAGAGCATCGCCAGCATCTTATCACCTGTGTGACTCATCAGGCAGCCTGCGTGTAAAATCCACATGTTGCTCCCCTCAGCTGCCATGTCTCCACATTTTATATTCATTGAGATATTATTTGATTTTTTTGGGATCTTTTTTGTGCACTCCTCCATAAAGGTTAGTCACATTTCACCCTGCTCAGGTTATGTGAGCTCGGAGGTGTCCTACATGACATTTATGAGAGATAAATATAAAATGTGCTCCCACGTCTGTAGGCTGCATTTCCTCCTTTCAGTTTGCCGGCTTCTTAGTCACCGTTAGATCCCTTTTCAGTGTATTTCAGTCAACAGAAAAAAAAAAACTTAACAAAATGCGGATTTTTTCCTGTCACTTGCTATGCATATGCATGCTGTTGTTTTAATTTTAGTCTCCAGCATGAATGTTTGCACTTTACATCACCCTGTGCAGAGATTTAACACCTTTGTTCTGTGATAAAGAGGCTGTATGTTCAATGAGTCACATGGCTGAAAATTGATGCTGTTTTTGCTCCTGTTGACATGATATCAGAGGGCGCAGACATGACTGATTACACTCATGAAAATAGAAATTGAATTTCAGGATGATGTTTTGAGGTTGTGGATCTTAAAGCCTTACCAAACATCATGTGCTTGTTTTTATGTCATCAACTGTGCTGCTAAAGCTGTCAAGGGACTCCTTTATTCCTTGCAGCGATGACTCAATCGATATTTTTATAACAGCCTGTACATTTTATTATATATTTGCTCTTTTTTGCAGTAAAGGTGAAAGTGGTAACCTTAAAAGACCTTTTTTTGATTTTATGAAGCACACTCACATAATGAACAGTTAAAGCAAGATAAGCTGCAGGGCAGAAAAACTGAAAATTAAGCTGAGCTTCTATGTGATGTCTTCTATTAAAAAGCTCTAACCCTCAGGTGTTTGAATGTGAAATATATGCTGTCATTAAATCCCCTGAAAAATGTGAATGTTCCTCCACCAAACAAAGTCTAGACCTTTCTCAAGTGGATTCCATTTTAACAGTTTAATCTTTAAAAAGCCTAAGCCCAACTGCTCCCACTCTCATGTTAGAGAGAGAAAAGGGCATTTGAGGTCGTCTGTAGTAAAAGTTTAGTTAAGGTCACCAGATATTGTACTACTAAAGTTGAAACAGATCTTAAATTGATGTAAGAAACTGAGCAAGGGTAGGTAGAATTGGCATTTTCACCACCTGGAGCTTACATGTACGGATCGCTGGTCTGTGATGGCCATGTTGGTGAGAGCTGGCATGGAGGGGAGTGACTCTGGGATGCTAAATCACTGTCCAGCTCTCTGGAGGTGTTGTGGGACTAAATATATGACACAGAGGCAAAGAGGGGTTCCCATCTGACAACCCTGTTGAAGTACTGGCTTTTTTCTGCCGTCTCTCTAAAGTTCCACATACACCACATACGCCAGTGGCCTAGACTAGCCTACACTGGAAACATCTCTATAGTATTGTACAATGTAGCGTGGCTCTGATCAGCTTGAGACAAGAGGACAGAGATCTCAGGACTGACTGAAATTTGACATGGAGGTTCATAACACAGTGTCCTGTCATGCAACAAACCTAAAGTACAGATTTATTACCATTTCACAGAGTCTTTGAACGTGCAATTTTTCCAAATGTCTGCCCCTGTGGAGGTATTATATTTTGCATATAAGTATAATTCACTTATAGGTATATTATGCTTTGCATCTAAGTATATTACACTTATATAATGACTGACAGTCCTCACGTGGCCTTTGGCTACTCCAGCAGCGGGCGATGACGTCATTGCCGTCTCACAATTAAAACGTTTAGCAACAACGGCTCTTAAATTTCCATGACAACAGCTGAGGATCAAAATTAACTAATTCACTGAAAACTGATACTGAATGTAACGTGTTTTAACAAAAAATAAATATAGTAATAGATAAATAGTTTTGTGTCTTAGTGACAGCATAATATACATTTTTGTGTGTATTAGCACTTATTTTTGCATAAAGATGCTGGTCTCATGTCTTGTAATCATCATGGGGGGAAGAAGCTACTCTGTATTGAATACTTAACATTTTCCTACAAATTTGGTAAAACCAACAAACCAAAAGGCACTGAAGAAGTTTTTATATGTTCCTGTGCTCCTTTCGTTTGTCCGTCATGTTTGACAGCAGCAACCATGATGCATTATGGTAAATATTGCTGGACCAGTGAGCATCGGTTGTTCACTACTTTTCACAGTGCATTATGGGAAAGAATGAGTGCACTGGTAGGTGGTTTGTACTTGTATAGTTAAACTGTTGCCTCTAGATTTTTATTTGTCCTAATCTGTCTTTGTATTTGTGCACTTTGTCTAGTGTGTATGTTTGGCTATGCTGCATCTGAATTGCCCCTCAGGGACAATAAAGACTTACAAACAACAAACAAACAACTATATAGTGAATAACAATGCTCAGACACCGCTACAAAATGGCCTATTCACTATATAGTGCACTATACAGTGAATAGGGAGTGATTTCGGACACAGCCAGAGACTGAGAGATAAAAGCCTGTGATCAGAGAGGTTTGGGGTCTTACTCATGTACCATTGTCCTGCTTGCAATAAACGTAACGTCAAGGCTGCATTCTACTCGTTCTGACTCCTGACTTGTCTTTTAATGTAGTATTTCTGGCTAGAATATATTGACACTCAACGTGAGTTTGCTTCAGGGGTCTAGAGGCTGAGGATCTGCAGTCTCTCACAGGATCAACCACAGTCAGGGCGCCCAAAACAAGGTAGGAGATTTCCCTTATATCACTGAATGTGTTACATGCTGTGAGACGACGCAGATCTGTCACTGCCTGGCCTCTACGAAAAAAGAACCAAGGAGACAAGAGTCAGCGAGCTGAAGGTAAGCACAGCTGAAACAAATTATTGTAAAATGTGTTTAGTGAGACAGAATTAAAACAGGATATTATTCAGCTGAGGATGATGGTGAAACAGATTACACCCCCGCATGGGGGGGGGGCGGTGTACATGAGTAAACTTGGTATTTTCTTAAGAAAACCGACACAAATCAAAGTGTCAGAAACTCTCAAACAATATTTAGGACCTGTGATTCACTCCAATGAGATGTCCTGGCTTGGTTCCAGCTTCTGTAACAGATGCAACAATCAGTGAACAATGGAGTTAAGGAGGCATGCTTGTGACTGGTTGCTTTTAGAAGACACTTAACTCAAAGCATATCCATTCATCATAAACATGCACTGCTGTCTCATCTTAAAGAGCATCTTGAGCTGTGAATGCTGATGAATTCCTGTACTGTAGGAATTTTCCTCATAAACCGTATTTTCAATGTGTGTACTCATGCCAGAGGAGGGGTCACAGCTGATATTACTGTAGCAATTGTGAGGGTGTAGATCAAACTAAAAACATATGGAGATGGCGCAGTGTGAGTGTCATTCATAATCAGCAGTGATTCATTAACAAATGAACAGATACTGAATAACGCAGACAGACTGAAGTGGCGTGACAGGTCCAAATGGTTTGGCAGAAACAGATCCTGAACGCTGAGAGAGCTGACAGCTTGTATTTTGACTGAGTCACTCCTGACGATAACACTGTGGGATGTTATATTAGTGAGTTATAACAGCTCCATTTTACAACAGGCAGATTTTCAGTGGGTGATTCTGGGCAACAGATACAGCACTAAATGTGAAAATTTACAGGTGTTAGCTTTTAATGTGTCACTACTTGTACCCAAAAAATAGTAAGCAGCACTACTTAGTGTTTTTGTTTGATAAATTGAATGAATATATGTAATATAATGAAAAATCCACGCCTTTTCTTACCCCTAAAGAGTATCTCATTCTTTTGGTTAAGAAATCAGTTTCATTTTTAAGTGTCAAATCACAAAAGAGCAGGGCCAACCCAAACTTTTTGTTATATTATTTAGAGAGCACAACATGAATCCATCATGAGCAAACACTTGGAAACATTTGGTCCCAGCTGAAAGAAAAGACTTTTGAGGACAGAAAGAGATGCAGAAAAACAAAGATGGATGGAGACAAACAAAGAAAACAACAACAACAGACAAAAGTGATGCATCTAACATCTACTTTGATTGTCAACCATCTATCAAACCGTTTTTGTTGATGATCCAGAAACAGTTACTTAATGGCTCTTATTGAGTTAAAATATATATTCAGTTGTTATATAACAGAGAGATGTAAAGGCTCTGACTCAGCTCTGCATCTGTTTCAAAGTGTATAAAGTCATGTCCCAATTCCTTTGATAAAACATGAGACATTATTACTGTGTTAATACTGGTACAGAGCTCATAAAGTTAGCTAAATATGCCAGGGTACATTATCTAAGGCCATTTCTTAATATTGTCCTCTCAGCCTTTGAAAGTAGAGGCCAGAGTAATTACATTATTCTGTTTGAGGTGTAACAGATAAACTGCACACATTTTAACCTCTGAGTCGCTCTAATAATCAAAATTTCTTTGTCTTTACCTCTTCAGTGACAGCTGACACTGGAAGTCACAATCAGAATTGATAAAGTATAAAAAGGTGGATAAATGAAGACTTAAGGCTAACACGTCTCTAAAAACAATGTTAGTAAAAAACATTTCTTCTAATGAATCCCATAGATCGCAGGCTGCTGGTCTGTACGTCACAGGAGGCTGAGAGCTCAACAAAACAGGTACACTATACATTATGCTTCAATCAAATCTGATGCCACAGTGTATAAATCATATGTATGAAATCAATCACCTGGCCAGTCTTACCCGCAATTTCCACATAAGACAACTGTGCCGCATACCGAAGTGCAGCAGTTTTGCTCCAAACGACTGTGGCTAGAGCACTGCACTGCAGCGTGCAGCCCTGATCAAGGGCAGAGATCATGGGAGAACTGCAAGTTCACACAGTAATAGTATGTCAACAGCGGACGATTTTACCACCATTCAGGTTTAAGTCCGCTTCCGCCATTAGGTGAGTACGTTAGGAAGTTAAAAGTTTGATTTTAGCTTAAAAGATCTGTGCTTTAAAGTAAAATTCTTTGGCTAAATGTTCTGAAAAGTTAACTTTTTCTCGTTAATGGCACTTTTGAAGTTTTTTGTCCACTGACCTCTCGGCGAGCCTTTGCTCTTGCTGCAGGATGCGACGTAATGTTGATATAGTGATGATTTATGATCGGGAATCTGTGCATTGTGTTATATTTTGAAAGAACTGGATATTCTACGCGATACTGACACTTTTGGCAGCGGCTGGTGCTGAAAACAGACCTGCAGCGTATCTCGGACAAAGCAGAGCAGAGTGGCGCTCCAGGGACGTGCCGCTGCTTGATCGGAGTGCGACCTGTGGAACTGCTCTGATATACTAGAGAGGAAGCGATGTGTTCTGCAGTACGATTGCCAGTGGATCGCGGTGCAGTTGCTGTATGTGGCAATTGGAAGTTAAACATTTGAGATTTAAAATGGGTCGTTCTGAAGAGCTCAGTGACTTCAAGTGTAGTGGTGCTGTGTCGGACGTCGCCGTTGCAATTAGATGGTTTGTGAAATTTCATCCCTGCTGGATATTCCATAGTCAACTGTAAGTGGGATTATAAGAAAGTGAAACAGTTTAGGAACAACAGCAACTCAGCTACAAAGCAAAAGACCATATAAAACACAGAGCTCAACAACTGCTAAGGTGCATGGTGCTTAAACGAAGGAGTTCTGAACTTCCACTGGACTTAATGATGTAAGCACAAAAACTGTGTGGCGGAAGTTCATGGAAAGACATGGTTTGATGACTTCTTTGTGGAAGAACTAGACCAGCCCTCAAAGAACCCTGACCTCCACCCCATCAAGCACCTTTGGGAAGACCTGAAATGGGGATTGTGAGCCAGGCCTTTTTGTCCAACGTAAATGCCTGACCTCATAAATGCTCTACAGAATGAATGGGCACAAATTCCAACAAAAACACACCAAAATCTTGTGGAAAGCCTTTCAAAAAGAGTTTTGGGATATGTGGTGACAAATGAATGTTTGGAAACAATCTATTGGGTTTGAGGCCCTACATATAGTATAACTTAAAAGGTGCTTTTAATATTTTGGGTCTGTAAAGCAAGCCTAGAAGCAAACATAAGCCAAAGCAGAGATGCTCTACATATTCAATGACTTAAAGGGGAATAGCATTATGTATGAATAGTGCTCCATAAATTAACATGCCTCACCTTGTCTAGTGGAGAACTAAACATTTATGCGCTGTAATAATAATTATAACCACTCTATATGTTACTCTTTACATCTGGTCTCCATCAAAGGAACAACACTTTGAGCCATATCGATATAAACAGGTTTTCCAAGGACACCGTCTTTATAGCCCGATGATGCAGGATCAATTAAAACTCACAGCTGTTCATTATCCCCCGGCTTTGAGCAATAAACGCTGATTATACAACAAGCAGCAATCTAAAAATTAATCCTATAGATTTCCATTCATCGTGCCCGGGGAACCCACCATCTGATGCACCCGCTGTCACAATATTGTTAGCAAGTTTTCTTTTATTATGTTTTCATCAAAGCAGAGAAAATATCTTTATGCTTCAGATGGATCGTATGTTTCTGGACCATATTTTTTACACTTGGGACTTTCCATAAAGGGTCATCTCAGCCATAAATCATATCTTAATGTTAAGTTCCTGTGTGTACTTACAACCAGCAGGCGGTTCTTGTTCTTTTCTGCTTCTTTTAGAGCGTTCTCCAGGCTCACTCTGTGTTTCTTGGTGACTTCCTCCAGAGCTCGAGCCTGGCTTTCCTTCATCTGATTGGCCTCCTCTTCGGATCGAGCTCGCATGCCATTCATGTCCTTCTCGTGGGACGTCTTCTCCTCTTGCAGGGTCTGAGAAAAAGACAGAAAATTATCAGTATGCACAGACACACACAGATTGATAAAATATGCTCCAAGGTGAGTGCTATGATGGACCAAAAACACCCACAAAGCTTGGGCTGACAGTCACACCATATGCTGTATTAGGCAGCCATATTGACAGTGTTTACTAAGTGACGGCCAAGGAATCAGTCCTGCTTTCCGCCTGTCTGAATCTAAAAATTTGTCTTTGGATTCCTCTCCATTTCTCTCTTTCTTTCCACTCCATGTTCATATTTTTACTTCCAGTGCAAACCAAACATGATAAAACAGATCATTTTTGTAGAAGGTTGTAGTTTGACTTTGATAAGTGAAGCTTTGAGATATGTAATGAGTAAAAAACATGACCCTTCCATCACATATCATATGTTGCCTTCAGCATCAGGAGTGACAGATGCAGTCAACTGATATTTCCATGAGCACCGACCTTGTTATTGTTACAGCTACGCCTGTCAAAATGATAAGGGGGGTCCTTGAAATCCTTTTTGGGTTGAACAACAAGTCTCTGATTCAAAAGGAAAAAAGAAAAGCAACATCCATTCCTAAAGACTAAAAACCAACGAACACCAAAGATGGCTGTCCTCACATTGGAAATGAAACCTATAAATAGCAAAGGGGTGGGATTACGGTGGGCTTTAAGGGTGTACATGTGCGCTGAAAGTGGCCCTAGAGAGCATATGAATCCTGGGAGCGCTTCCAGAAGAGTGCATTTCTTCCTCATTATGATAAATTTAAAACGTATATACAAGGACTCATTTCAAACTGTACTCAAAAAATTACAAGTATCCAAAAAACAAACAAACAAAAAAACAAACAAAAAAAAAAACAATAACTTGAGTAAATGTAACTAGTTACTTTCCACCCTTGTTCTGGCATGGAGTAATGTCACCAGTATGAAAGCAGACTAGCACTGGAAATGGAATGGGTGAAAACATAACCGAGCATGGTATGAAACAATTGTGCCAATGTGAAAACGCTCTAAGCCTCCAGGTAAAAAACTACAAAAAGATGAAATACAATGCCAGTCAGACCCATTCAGACCTCTATATGCACAGCTTTTAGCTTCAGTGTAATCAAAAACGCTTGAGTTATTTATAAGTACACCCCCTCAACAGTCTTTACCCATGAAGGCATGAGCTATTTAGACCAAATCTATTTATGAACATGGGTGTAAAGATTTTCTGTGATCAAAATGGGTCTTGGGACTGTTACTGCTCAGGCTTTCAGAGGCCCCAGTCTTAGGCAGACACTTGGGTACCAGTTTAGCTTAGTTGGTAGAGCAAGAGTTAATGTATAGGGGCTACAGGCCGAATAGGATACTGATCCTGATGCATGTTTTCCCCAGGATCAGGTATGATGTCTCCCCCTACTTTCTCACCCATGTCTCCCGCTACTTTCTTACCCTTTATTTCCTAAATCACTTCTGGTTGCAGTCACATGTATCTGTGAATTTCTTTCATAAAGACATCTCTGGGCCCGCCCACCTAGGCCAGACACAACTATGCCATCTCTGACCCCCAGGCACACCCCACAGTTTTAAATCTTAAATGAGACAAACAGCAGGTCACACATAAGTCTAAAATCAAAACTACATATAATCTCTAACATAAATGAAGCCAAAACTAAATAAGGAAAATAGCTTACAGTGTGCTATTTCCTGTTTAAGATGTAAAACCATACCTAGCTGGCTAGGCAAGCTTACATTAGCATTTTCTTACCAGCTGAAGCTTCATGCACTTATATCACAGCTTGACAGGTCCATACGGTTTAGTTTGGAAAATATTTGCAAAGCTGTGATAAGACAACCAATAACAGATGATTTAAAGCTCGCTGTTCTTACCGGGGAAAGATTCAATCGTGGATAAGCAGAAAAGAGCTGCCTCATAGAATCTGATCTGGATGGATAATAGAGAAAGAAGGTAAAATATAGAAATGGCAAACAGCCGAACGATGCTGCTTAGAGGGCACATAGAAGTTATGAAGTCCTGCTGATTTAAACTGTTACTTAGCTTCATATATTGTGTAACAGACAGAGGAGCAGACAAGCAGGAACAAATGACCTCTACACCGAGAAGAAGAGCGCTGAGTTTCTAATCAAACTTTTGCACAGAATCAACTCTATGGACTTAAAAAAGGTGAATTTTTCTCTGGGAAACTGAAGGAAAAAAAAAAAACATTTAATCTATCTCCAGTTTTTTTTTGTTTAATCAGGGAGCAGCTGCTTCTTCAGTGCATGTGTTTAACAAAGTTTTAATTAGCCAAACTTTGCCAAAAAAGCCTGTGGGGACAGAAATATCCATTACTTGAGCTGGCATTAGGCACAGTAATGATTCCTACAGTAAACACAGAAACTCTCAGAGAGAATATTTCAAAAGTGCAAGCTAAAAATATCAGACAGGTACTTCATTCCCAACATCGCTGGAGCTGTACTCATGATTCAAAAGGTTTTTGTGCATAATGAGCCTTTTCTGATTTCAGGTTTGATTGTTTGGGCTGTTACTGAACAACTAAAATATTCATCAGGATTAGATATTTACAAAATTACAAGCAAATAATAAAGAGAGCACATAGTTTTCATTCAGGAAGACTAAATGTCACATATTTAGTTTTAGTTTAGTTTGTTAAGTTTATTTGTGTCAGGGACGATGTGCAAAATTGCATTAGTCTCTAAAAGAGAAAGGATGCGTTGCACCAGATTTAGCTTGCTAGCTAATTTCCATCTGTAGTTCCTGGGCAGTTAAATAATGACAACGAAATACAAGACCAGTCCATCAGCTAGACCAGTGATTCTCAACTGGTGAGTCAGTGCCAAAAAAGGGGTTGTGGAGCAGTTTCCAGTGGGTCGCGGATGTGTTTATGAAGCACTTTGCATTTTGTTCTAAATTTCTGTAGTTCAGGTTTTTGACAGAAAGGAAACCAAAAAAATGTTTGACAGAATTGTTTCAGGAATTTCTCTTGTCAATTAATTCAAAATCTTTGGGGGATTTTCTCTGTGAACTTTTCTGGCAAAGCCGGGGGGACGAGGGTTTTTGGTTCAGGAACCCCAGAATTTCATCTCTGCTTTTTGCAGATGATATGGTTTTGTTGGCTTCCTCAGCTGGGTACCTCCAGCAGGCATTTGGACGGTTCACGGCTGAGTGCGAAGCCGTCAGGATGAGAGTCAGCACCTTCAAATCTGAGGCGCCGGAAAACGGTGGACTGCCCCCTCCGGTTGGGGAGTGAGTCTTTGCCCCAAGTGAAGGAGTTCAAGTATCTTGGGGTCTTGTTCATGAGTGAGGGTAAAAAGGAGCGTGAGACTGACAAGTGGATTGACGCAGCATTAGCAGGGAGCTGAGCCGAGAAGCAAAGCTCTTAATTTACTGGTCGATCTACCTCCCAGTCCTCACGTATGGTCATGAACTCTGGGTAATGACCAAAAGAATGAGATCGTGGATACAAGCAGTCGAAATGGGTTTTCTCCGGAGATGGCAGGGCTCAGCCGTAGAGATTGGGTGAGGAGCTCAAACATCCTGAGGGAGCTAGGAGTAGAGCTGCTGCTCCTTGGAAAGGAGCCAGTTGAGGTGGATTGGGGATCTGTTCAGGATGCCTCCTGGTCACTTCCCTGAGGAGGTATTCCGGGCATGTCCGTCCGGGAGGAGACCTCGGGGAAGACCCAGAATGCGCTTGAGGGATTACATATCTTGTCTCATCTGGGAGCCCAGAAGGAGTTGGAAAGTGTCGCTGGGGAAAGGGACATCTGGGTGGACTTACTTAACCTGCTACCCCCGCAACCTGGCCCCGGATAAGCGGAAGAAGATGGATGTAAGGACTTTTTTCTGGAAACTTTAAGCAAGCAAAACTGTAGGTAGTATTATCTTGAACTTTCCCTGTAAATCAAGAGCAATTTCATAAAGAACCATAACATTTTTGTAATATCTAATAGTAATTATTACTGTAAGACTAAATCAAGTCATTTTTGCTGTTGTCATTAGTAATCACATTATTACAGCTGACAAACTTTAAAATATAATAAAAGCCTACGGACAACCTTATACATGTTAAATACACACCATCTATACTAAAAATAGTCTTCATCAGTCTTTAACAAGTGACTATGTGTTTTACAGAGTATATTAGTCATTGGCAACACCATGAAAAGACTTTCCTTTCCCGCCAGGGACTGAGACATGTTGTTTTGATGTAATTGCTCTGAACCAAAGGCTGTTTTGGAAATCTACCAAGAAGCGTCCATCAACGCGGTCACACTGAGCGACGGTGCGCCGTTGTCATGGAGCCAAACAAACCCGAGGGGGGACACATCTCCACAGTGTGACGTGAACGACAAGGCTTTAAACATCCTGGGAGGTTAATTTCTTTTCAAAGTGAGAGAGGACACGTGAGGCTGTCAAGACAGGAAAATAACGGAATGGAGGGAATTTATAATAACTATAAGGGAGAACTGCAAACAATCAAAACCACCACTAACACAACAATAGGTAGGATTTTGGATTGGTATGCTTTGCCAAGAGTCTCTGAGTCTCAATGAACTGTCTAACATCTGATGAAGACGTGACATGTTTACTGAAAAGTTTAAAAGCTTCTGTTTTATTTCAGCTGTGCAGTCGTTCCAGTTACACACGGGTATAATGCATGGCTTTTGTGTAATTCTGAATATCAGTCTGTTGTCAGATTATGAGCACATTAAAGAGCTGTAAAGGTTTTTATTGTAAGAGGAGCTATCAGGCTGTAGAGTTACAGATTATGGGCCATAAATAAGGCGGTACAATGACAGTAGATCCTACACAATCAAAGGTAGATGTGTGGTTGCTGTTTGCATTTTTACATTAGTGGAATGACTGTTTAAAGGGTTTTTAAAAAAAACAGTAATCTAACTAGTTACATTTAAAGTAACACCACCCAACACTGACCCACACAGGCTAACTGGCTTCTTGTTATCTAAGGGTGGTGTATGAAAAGTTGTATGAACTTCTTGTTGGAGAGCCAGAGCCTGCTGTCAAAGTTACATAGTGCTGAAAGCAGAAACTGGGCACTCTGTGGAAATTGGATAGACGCCGTTCTTCCTGTTAAAGCTACTGTGCTATTAAGTTGATGATGAACCACTTTTTTTTAAGGTGGAAAAGCACATGTTTAATGAAATGGATAGATGGAAATTTTGGGTTTGTCCAGTAGAAGTTGGATGTAGGGGGTTTACTGACTGCAAGGACAGATTTTTGTTAGACCATAATGGAGATTTCAAGCAGTTGAAATCCAGCAGGGTATTTGAATAAGGAGATATTATACCAGTTTTGGTGAAAAATCAAGATACACTACAAAAACTCTTTCTTCTCTCTTTCTTTCCCTCATGAAGAGGAGGGAGTAGGGTGAGGTAAAGCATCAGCCTGGCTGAGCCAAGACACACTCATGAGGAATCTCATTTCGACCACTTGAAGCTGGGATCTCATTCTCTCAGTCATTACCCAGAGTTCATGACCATAGGTGAGGGCTGGGACATTGATTGACCGCTAAATCGAAAGCTCTGCCTTTCAGTTCAGCTCCCTCTTCACCACCTCGGTACGGTACATCCATCCGTTTTCTAAACCGCTTATCCCGTTGAGGGGTTGCGGGGGGATGGAGCCTTTCCCAGCTATAATTGAGCAAGAGGTACACCCTGGACTGGTCATAAAGAGTCAGACAACCAGGCACGCTCTCAGCTACGGCCTATTTAGTGTCACCAACTATCTAATTAAGAGTATGTCTTTGGTGTTTCTCCAGAGTACCCGGTGAGAACCCACGCATGCATGGGGAAAACATACAAACTCTGCACAGAAAGGCCCTGACCTTGAGGTGAACCAGGAACTTTCTTGCTGTGAGGCGACAGCACTAACCCCTACAATGCTGTGCAGCCCCAGCATGGTACAGCGCTTACAAAACTGCTGATGCTAAAAGAAGCTTGGTTGTTGTTGCAGTTATTTATCGTGCCATATTTTGGCACTAGGGAGTGTTCATTGTTTTTTAGGACAGTTAGGGGCCTGGGGTAAAGGTGGGTAGTATCAGCATTGTCACTACCTGGAGCTTGTGTACAGAGTCTGTCTGAAGGTGGTAAAGCTGTTTGGACCGTGATGACCATGTCGGTACAGTGTATGGTCAGAGCAAGCATGGTTGAAATGTCCTTGTTCTTGCTGGCCAGTTGGAAGTGGGGCCCAAGAGGGGGTATGTGGTAGAGTAAGTAGCACTGGCATTGTCAATACCTGGAGTGACTATTACAGGTAGATGGAAAGTAGTTGGAAAAAGCATTCTAGTATGATAAGTCACACATACTACCACATCTGTCGGCTAAATGTATTGATTTTTGGTCAGATAAAAAAACACTTGAACAAAGGTATTTTTCCTCAAAATCCAGATGACTCCATGCTTTATCCTTAAAGCCAAAAGCACAGAGGGATTTTGTTGCTGGGATAATGTAAAGGTTCCTCAAAGTTGAAGTAGTTTGGAATCCCTATTATCCCTGGGTAGACATTTAAATTCAGCCAGGCCCAGTGGGAGAATGGTCCCAGCTCCCAGGGGATTACACTGCACAAATGTCAGAGATAAAAGGATGGGAAAACACACATGAAGCAGCAACACTTGACATTTACCGTCGGCTGCGGTTTGTCTGCTGAATACACTGTTCCTTAAATCTTCTGACCTTTAAGCAGCTTGGTTTTTAAAACAGGAGCTGTTCGTGTTTTTTTCTCAAGTTTTTTGATGCAGTGATTGACAGGTTTGACCCTTTCAACAGTTTGCTTATTACAAGCCCATGTGGTTTAGTTCTTTGTGAAAACTGCAGCAGAATGACTGAGAGTAACTCCAGAAAGGTGATGAAAGACAGGAGGATAAAGAAGAAGCAGTGGCCGCTTGAACACACCACAAGATCTTTGCTGGCTTGTTTTCCACCACTATCTGTGTATGCCTTGCCTGCCAGCATCTTACACCCTGCTGTTCTGCACTGTCTCAGGGGCTTCTTTGCCCTTTGGTGTGGTAGACCCCAGCCTCTATTGATCTTGTGTTGAGGGCCTGGGGCCCAGGGTTCTGCATTTTTATCAGTTTTACAATATGGTGAAAAAATTTGCTAAAAGAAAATTATTGTTCTGACTCAAAGTAAAGACTTAAATGTGATGACTTTTATTGACTAAAACTGGATCAAAATGGTCGTTGGTAAAACTCAACTAAATTGAGTAAAAATGACTAAAATATGACTGAACTCGAAGCACTTTAATCTAAAGCACAGGTGTCAAACTCAAGGCCCGGGGGCCAAATACGGCCCATGGTACAATTATACCTGCCTGCAAGATCATATCACATTTTAACTATAACTGGCCCACTGGTATGAGGTCTGCAGATTTCCTCCAGTATATAACTTAACCTTGATGATTAAAAAAAATCCTTAATTCATCAAATTTAGAGTCAAGAGTAAAAATAATTAGATAAAATTCATTTGTGTTTTCATTCCCAATTTTCAATTTTGCATCTTATAATTACAACTAAAACTCAGGATTTATAATTTTCATTTCATATTTTGACCTTTTAAAGGCATCAGTTTCAATTTCATCACATATATTACATTTTAAATTCACACATATTAATTATACCTCATATTTTGAGCTTTAAAACTCATGATTTGGAATTTAATTTCATATTTTGAGCTAAAAAAAAATGTGATTTTGAATTTTATTTCATATTTTTGCATTTTAAAGTCACAATTTTTAAATTTATCTCATATTTTAACATTTAAAATTCCCAAAAATTAATTTTACCTCATATTTTGAGCTATAAAACTCATAATTTTGAATTTTATTTCATATTTTCAGCTTTAGAACTCATGATTTTGAATCATATCTCATATTTTGGCCCTTTAAACCCACGATTTTTAATTTCATATTCTCATATTTCACCTTTTAAATTAACAGATGTGAATTTTGTCTCATATTTTGATCTGTTACATTCATGATTTTGACTTTCAGTCTCATATCTCTGCCTTATATATATATATATATATATATTATTTTTTTTTGTTCTGTTTTTCTTTTCATTTTGTGTTTTGATCTTTTCAATAATAAGATTGTCTTTATACCTCAGATTTTGAGCCTTTAAACTTATCATTTTCAATTTTTTTAATCCGAAAATCCTTCATCATCAGAGCTAACTTGTTTTTTACTTCCCCATAATTCATCTCTGGTGAAAATGAGGTTGACAGTTTTTGGTTAAATATTGACCCTGTTAGGCCCTCAGGATGAACCTAAATTCAGACTTCGGCCCCTGCTCTGACTGAGTTTGACACCCCTGATCTAAAGCCTCAATTAATTAAGACTAAAGCCAAAATTAATACTGTTCACAAGTTATCCATTAAAAATGTAAACACTTAAACATTATCTAACTTATTTAATTTTTGTTTATTTGAAGTTCTGGCCTCCATAACGTCAGCTATAACAAGCTGGCCCTTGTACAAATGTAGTCCATGACTCCTGGTCTAAGGATTACTACAGTCAGTCCTTCTGTACTCGCTGTGAAGAAGTGTCTGAAATAGGTAAGTCATAGAGATTTCCTTTAGGGAAATCCTCCCCCTTTGAATGAGAACCCATGAGGACTGCTGTCACTGGAAAGCTGCATAAGTAAAACATAAAAAATACACAAGAAATACTGAATAGAATTGAAGAAATAAACCAATTTTCCTCTCAGTTTGGAAACCAGAACTGCTCTGTCACCTCCAACAAACTTTTATTATACTACTGGGCTCCTTTCCACAGAGCACTCTGAGTTTTAAACTAAAATTAAACATTCAAATGAGCAGTGTTGTCCTTATTTTTACATCACTGTGAGAGCAAGAGGACACGACAGAGAGTAGAATCCAGCCTTACAAGGATGTAATAGCAACAAATAAGTTCTCTCAAACTTCTAGAATGCTAAAATAGAAGTTCCTTGCTTAATGGTATAATAATATATTGTTTTAGAAATGACTTGAGAAATATCATCTCGTATTTATTACCTACTGTATTTGAAGGATGGAAAACTGGAGCAGAGTCTGACAAAAACTTGAGTTACAGCACCTGATTACTTATTCATAACAGTGTTATGTGTGCAGCGTGTGAATACAAATGCCACGGATATACACACACAGTGATACACACCTTCTCCAGCGACTGGATCTGCTGTTTCTGTCTCTCATCCACCGCCTGGCTCTGGTTCAGCAATGCCTCTCTCTCTTCCTCCATCCTCAGCACTTTGTCCTTCAGCCGGCTCCGCTCGCTCTCCAGGTCCCTGATGGCGGCTTCCTGGGTCATCTGGGTGGCCTGCAGGCTGCTGATCTGACCTGTGACAGGACGGGAGGGTCAACAAACATGAGTGGAATGCTAAGAGAGACGTTGTGTCATCTGCATACTGTCTTACTTGGAGGTGTCTTGTTGAACCAACGCACACTGTTAATCAGTATGCTCACATGCACAGTTAAGTCAGGCTTGGTTATAGCTGAATTTAGCCATATAATTGGACAGCATTGTTTGACCCAGTAGGTGGGGATATGCCTCAGGGTGCATGTTTGCTATGTGATGGCGTGCCAGCTCCAGCTCATGCTGTCACGGCTTTCATACCAGGCATGTGGTCTGTGTGTTAACTGTGTCTCCCTGCTGTCACAGCCCTGTCTTACTACCCTGTCTTACCTCCATAAAACACATATATAACATTTTTCTTATTTTCTAGGCTTTATAGATGTCAAAGATCAAGCCACAAAACTTGTGTTAAACAGTTAATTAGGATGTAGTTGATGAATGTCTGCACAATTTATGCTTTTGTAATGTGACCCATGTTAGCCCAAAAGTGAGTGGTGTCGCAACAAAACAAATGTAGACATGATTTTGTTTCATTATCAACATATTTTTGAACTGCCAAAAGGATTTAGAATTTAAAAGGAAACTTCAGGAGGAACTATAGGGCTGCGTGGTGGTGCAGGGGATAGCATTGATGTCTTAGTCTGCATGTTCTTTCCGGGTGCTCTGGCTTCTTCCCACAGACATTAAATTGTTCTTGATTGACCTGAGCTGGGTGTGTGAGCATGGCTGGTTGTAAAAAAAAAAAGAAAAGTGACGTGAACATGACTGGATATTTTCCCTTTTTGGACAATTCTCTGTGAACCCTAATGATGGTTGTGCGTAAAAAATCCCAGTAGATCAGCAGTTTCTGAAATACTCCGACCAGCCCTTCTGGCACCACCAACCACGCCACGTTCCAAGTCACTTAAATCCCCTTTCCTCCCCATTCTGATGCTCGTTTGGAACTTCAGTGTCTACATCTACATGCCGAAATGCATTGAGTCGCTGCCATGTGATTGGCTGATTAGCTATTTTTGTTAACAAGCAAAGAGATTTAACATATTTCAGATCAAAATGCATTCTGAAAGTCCAGTTTTAGTCATACTGACACAATAAATCGACTTTTTAACATTATGTAAATTAACTGACTGAAAAACTTGACAAAGGCTTCCAATCAAGTTTGACATTTAAGGAAAATGCTAAAATATCAAAGTGTTTAACCCAGTCCACTGACCCTGAATACATTTAAGTTGGAGCATTTTTTCATTTGGAGGCACAGATATTTTTTAGTCACAATACTGCAGATTGGAATCATTGGGCTTTCAGTGGGAATGCACCCTAAATCCCAGTCTTGCTTGGGGAATCTCTGGTCTAAAGATGATGAGAATGGAGAGGTTTGCACAGTAAAACATCAAGTAGAGCTGAACTAAAAACTCTCTGAAAATGTGGTGAATGCTACAACAGAAGTCTGGGTATTTATGTTGTTTGTCACCATTGTTTTTGCCTGAGAATAAATTGCTCTTATTCATGTGCATGATTAAGTCTGAAGCTTGAACATTTGTTTCTTTTCCCATTAGACTCCTTTACATCTTCAATGGGTAAGCATAATTATTGCAGAAATTGTTCTTAACTGTAAGGGGGCCATCAAATTAAAGCCTGGTTCCAAACCACAAAACAGACGCCCACACCTTCAATTTGTTCAGTTATTTAACAACTTTTGGTTTGGTGCCCATAAACAGCTGGAAGTGCCAGACGAGGAGAAAGGGTGTCCATCAATCAGGATCTAAAAACATCACATTCCCCCTGAGCGAAGTAGCAGACATGGATGATGAGAGACAGAGAGACAGTGAAATTAGAAAGGACACAAAATGGTGATGTTCATGAATGTTGCGACAGTCTTTTTACAGTAATATGAATCCAATATTAAATGTCCTGCTTGTACATCGAGGGATTTTTAACACAGCTTTACCAAAAATCTTAGTTTTATTTTGGATCCTTACATTGAAATTATTTCACCAAAACTATCAGGGTCTAAATTATTAGCCTCCTAGCAACCTTTTTGTTGAGCCATAGCACAAACCACTGTTGTGCAATTATGCTCTTTAACTTTGTACTTCTAAAAGCTTGTAAGATCACTTTAAAACAGAGGGTTATCTTAATATTTGCAGTCTATAAAGACTTCAGGAATGAGTCATGGCAAAAACAATGAAAAATAAAACAGTTTAGACTTGAGAAAAAGAATTTTTTATTCTCACAAAGTTTTTAAGTTCAACGAGAGCCACATAGTCCAGAACAAGCCTGGCAAAGGTGGAAAGAAAACTATTGAGAGATGTGTCTTAAGACCCCAGAACAACTGCCAAGACACTAGAGAAGGACTTAGCTAAGTCAAGAACCTTAGTCTCAAAGAAGACCATCACTAGAGCACCACACAAGAATGAACCAACAAAAAGTCCACTTCTGTAGGAGAGACACCTTCAAGCCAGACTTATGCTAGGAATAAGCTGGAGACAGATTCTGCATACTAATTTAGACCCTGGTAGTTAAAAAAAAAAAACTGTTTGTTTCTGTGCGCAAAGGAAAATATTGTAAGCATCCAAAATAAAACTATAATGTTTTGAAAAGTTGTGTTAAAGATTCCTTGCTTTGTTGAACAGCACTTGGGAAACACTTGGAAAAACTGAAATTTTTATAGGGGGGTTAATAATTCAGTCTTCATCTTTACTTCTTGTTTTAACTGAAGACTCTATTTAAAACAAAACTGCACTCAATAGCATGTATTAACACACAGTAAACCACCATTTTCATTTCATTAATGAGTTTTACATAAGAAGGACTTCAGAAGTCGCCTTCCTCATTTAGATTAATAATTTTACACTTTGCAGGCAAGATCAAACACTGATGGTTGAATTTAAAGTTGCCCATGGTAAAGTCATGGACTTATGCGTATTATTTAACATTTAAGAACTGAGAAAAAAATCTAATCTAAAATCATGCATTGATGTTTTTTTTTAATCAAGCATATTTGAGTGCTGGTAAGAGCAAAATCAACCATTTCACCATCATATCAGTAGCCAAATGTGCTCTGGTGTTTTCTTGGGTTTTGTTCTGAAAGCATGTCCTAACTGTGCATGACGGAAGCCTCATCACCAAAATTGGCTTGATCACATTGATTCCTACAGTAAGTTCATCCTGTTTCAGGAGTGAGTTTTCCTGCCCCCGTGTTCTCAGCATGTATGATCTTGTATGCACCGTCATGGTTTTCACACCAGGCACAGGTTTCACCTCGCTAATCTCCCTACAAGTGACTTGTGTATTGTAAAACCATGCCAGGAACTACTCAGAGTAAAATAATTCTGGTCAAAGAAATGATAAACCAGGTTTTTACTCTGAAAAGCACACACTGGAGTGTACTTGTACTTCGCTCTGACATACTGCAGAAACAATTAACTTCACAATTAGTAGAAGTTTAGAGAACAGCATTATTAAACACACATTTTAGATTGTTGCCTTTATCAGGGTCATCAAGAAACAGATTGCAAACATATCTATCAATGTGGACGTACATATTTGTAACAAAGCAGTTAACATGGCTCCCTATTTATCATCTTCCTGCTTGTTTTGGTGATAACCCTACATGGCGTGCAGAAAAAGTAGGCCCAACTTCAATTCTCTAAATTCCACCCACCAAAAACTTGTTTATCAGCCATTTGAGATGCAGTCTGAAAGCCCTGAAAGGAAATGAACTGAAAATCAAGCTGTGTCGCGGCCAAGACGCGTCTCATGCGTCCAGCCTGAGATGGGCTTTACAGTTGGCAAGTGATGCACTGCAGAATGATAATTTTGCCCTGTTCCTATTTTCCTCCCTGTTGCTCACACTTAGATAGGCAAGGAAAAGGAATGAGGGAGCTGACAAGGCATCAGGAGTGTCAAACATGAACATTCTGATGATTTTCTTTCATTTTCCTCAAGTAATGGAGCCTGTTAGCTTGTATTACAGAGTAGAGATAGTTGAGCATTAATATTATCCATGAATTCACACTCCTGTTTCTCCACTTTCAAAAGAAAAGGACTAGATGTCATACTTTTACATGGAAACCTGAAATAACAGTCACACATTTAACAGATGCAGTATGGACAGCATGTTTGCAGTGCTGTGCAATGCAGTGTGATATCTGAAGCTTGAATGCAATTAGGGCACAGTGCACACATGGGTTTTAAGAACAGAATTCTACTTAGAAACAGCTGCTGAATGATGCTTTGTATCTCCTCAGTTCTAGCAGTTACCACTGCATCCACAGAGACTACATCCGCTATATAAAGGAACCAAAAACAGCTGTTAGCGCCATCAAGATTTAAATAATTCAAGAGGCAATGTGTATGTCATAATCGCTTTTTTATCCGTTGCATTATGTTTACATTTTCTTGATCATATGAAAGCAGCTCCAGTGGAAGGTGATAAAACATCTTTATTTGTCACACGGAGCCCAGAGGAGCTAATGGGCCGGATGTAATTCTGCTGACTTTTTGCTCTTCCTCAGACGTTAATGTTTATGCAATCTAGTTCCACCAAGTACTGACAGAGAGACTTCACAAGATATTAAATCAGATCCTAACATGCAACACTCAAGTAGAGAGCACACACAAACACACCATAGACTGGGAATAATTGATGTGAGAGGGGTTTCCTCTGCCCTGGAGGGACTAGGAATAGCATTAGCACTGAAATACAGCGTTTAACCATTAAAGCGTTTCAGGACATAATGCTTCAGACAGGATGAGACGAGCTGTTAGGGGATATGTTTGATGTTTTTGCACGACAAGCTCAGGATGTGTTCTGGGGGTTGTATAGGTACAAGTTTTCATAGCATTAAAAATACAGTTTCATATAAGAGAGAAAAGAAGAAGAGTCTGCAGTTCTTACTAGCTTTGAGCAGTATTTCAGTAGCTTGCTGCTGAACTCGGTCCCTGGCTGCCTCCAGTTCACACTCGGCTTCCTTCTGACGGATCTCCACTATTTCAGAGTTCTGGGTCACTTCGTCCAGCTGCTTGGTTAAATCCTGGAGAGAAGTCAATTCACCACAGAGAAGAGGAGAAAAACACTGTTAAGACCAAGTAGCTGCAAGAGAAAAAGTCTTTAAGGGAAACAAAGAGCCTCAATTCTTTTCGATTTTTTTGGTGATTCTTGCACAGGAACTGAGTTTTATCTAAGTCAAAGTATCATTGTAATATTTTTTATATAGTCTAAAAGGTGAGCTGTGGCCCATAAGCCCAGTATGGCAATAGAGAATACAAAGAGAGGGGTTTTTTTCTATTATTTTGCAGTTTTTGTACCAATAAGTTGATGCATTTATCTTTCTAAGGCAAGAGTGTTCAAACTAAGGTTTTTTGGATAATTGCAGCCTGGGTCCAAGTTCTAAAAATACAATGAAATAAGGCCCAAGGCACAAGGACATGAAGATTGTGCTTGACTGAAAATTAGCATATAGCGTTAGTTCCAGGCAGGCCATGGAATCAAGCACTGTAACATAATATAAAATCAAGAACAGGACTTGCCTTCAAAAGGGCTCTCGCATACTTGCCATGTCAAGAGAGCTGGCTTGGATTGGGATTGCTGTTGCTGCCCTGTCTGAGGTGAGGCACCCTGGCACTGGCAAGACTACTGTAGGTGGATACACCTACTCGTGGTCTGACTGTGCTGATGGATGCCACGCTTAGGGGGTGGTGCTGGTGGTTGTGAGATGACTGCCCCCTAGATATTGGAGGTAAGGCCTGTCAATGAGCATTTACTGCACGGGAGACTAACCCATTCATTAGGCTTGGTCTTATTTATCGCAGTCCATGCTCCAAAAGGGGTGAGTGCCTTGGTCGTTCTTGGGGATTTTAATGCCACCACTGGCACTGACAGGGAGGGCTATGAGGCATGTGTTGGTCCACATGGCTTTGGACAACAAGATGAAAGCCCCTAGGCGCTCCTTGACTTTGCTAGCAGTCAGACCTTGAGGATTGCTCGATTGTGGTTCTAAACTTGGTATCCCAGTGATGGCGAGACTGTCCATGTACTTGTAGGTGGATACTGGAGGCTGCTCAGGGACTGCAGGGTTTTCAGGAGTGCATAGTTTTTAATAGTAGGTTTTTTCAGGGTTGCCCCTTGTCGCAACCCTGAAATTGTGGCTGAGGTACCCCAGGAAGACTCACTCTGGTTGAATCAGATTGGGGAGCCAGACGTTGCACAGGTGTATGCAGCCTGGCTCCTGGCCACTACTGGAACAGGCTCCTGCCTCTTGAGATCTTGAGGCTCACTAGGCGGACTTCAAGTCCAGTACCCTGGCTGCTGCTAGTGAATGCATCCCCAAGTTACCAAGGAGGAGGGGGAACCTCATCTCTGAGGAAACCATTGATATCACTGAGGCAAGTCACAGGGCAAGACTTGATGGGAAAACTAAACTGGAAAGAAGAGACCTCTTGGGAGCTAAAGTTACTAAGAGATATACCACCTTTCAAAACTTTAATTAAGACAACTTTAGGACCTTGACCTTGTGGGAGGTAGGTTTAAGATTCTAGTTATAGCTTAAGCCTATGTTGAAACTCTCAGCTGTTGCAACACCTTAAATTAGGTTTGGGCAACTTTAGTTACAAAGAGGGCGGAAATACTCATTGTCAAAGCCAAGGTGCCCAATCAACAAAAACTGTCGAATATTCTCAGTTTAACTATTGTGATTACTAATAAATCAGTGAAAGGAAGTACATGCTGCATTCATGATCATTTACAATATCAACATTTATGTTTTTAAACCTGTGCAAATGGAAATTAATTCAATGAGAGAAATCACAGAATTAAATCTTTATCATGCTGTCTTTTTAATTTAGTGAACATGACAGTTGCTTATTATTTTTATATATTTTACTGGCATAATAGGAAGTGATTCATATAAAAAAAGTTGTATGGAAACCATATTAGCTATCTATACCTACTAATTTGTTTTAAAAAAAAATTAAACATATACCAGTGTCTGCCACTCAAGTCAGCCATGGTTAGCACCCCCAAACTTCTAGCTAATCCTGGTAGTTAAAAAGAGTAATCCAGTGTTGAAGTATATGTTAAAATCAGCAGAATAAAGCCAGCTAGCTTACTGATGGTACTCAATGTCAGATCAGTAAAATGACTTTTAAGTAAGGGCAGACTAAAATATCATGTTATGTTCAAAGGAAATGCCAGGAACAAAAAAGAAAAGACATTTTATTCTGCCATACCTAGTTTGTGAAGCAGACAAAATGAATCATAGTGGTGGCATAGTCATAAAACTGAGGCTCAGGAATGTAAGAGCAGAATTCTGCTCAATTAATAAGACCGAGACATGAGGGAGGGATTTGACACGCAAACACTCATGCAGTGGCGGTGTGATTTAGCTCTCAGTAAGAATTCATGAGAGGCAATTTCACATCTTTCAATCCCATCAAACAGCCTGCCTCAAACTTAATTACTGCTGCTGCGGCTAAGACAAAGAAACCTCAGTATGATAATAACCACTGAGGAGTCACACACAAACCAGACCTGAGGACTGTGTGCTGCTCTGTGGGTGTGGGTGTCTGCTGATTTCCCTGATGAGCCCCCAGCAGGGCGCTGCATTGTGTGACCTCAGATAAGAAAGCCATGGTGAGTATGTGAGTGTATTTTTAGAAGTAGAATAATGCTTTGTTTTTTAGTTACTGTATGCATACTTTTGTCCAATTTAAACTCTTTTTACCTCTTCTTCAGTTTCACTGTTCAGGATTTAAACTTGAGTTTAAAATGTTAAAGTTGGCTAAGGTCAGGTCTAAGGGCTGGGTATAATGAGTTCCTGTTCTGGAGCATGTTTTGGATAATGATGGCTCTAATTAGCCACAAGGAAGTCTAAGGGGGGTAAGGACCTCTTAGAAATATTAAGAACCTCTTAGGAATATCGAGGACCTCTTAGGAAATAGAAGACCCCTCATGAAAGGACCTCTTAGGGAAGTGAGGACATCTTTTGAGAGAGATAACCCTTCTGGTAAATGAGGATCTCTTTGGGAGCCAAGGACCACGTTTGAAAGTGGAAAGGGACAACCCTGTTCAAAGTGGTAATCAGTTTTCAAAGAGTCAGACCCTTTTTGATAAATCTATTTTGAAATTTAGAACCTTTTTCAAAATGGGAGACCTCTTAAACGGGGTCCATATTAAAAGATAACCATGCAATTTGAGCCTGATTCCCTCTACAG
Source organism: Cheilinus undulatus (assembly GCF_018320785.1). NCBI lineage: Eukaryota > Metazoa > Chordata > Actinopteri > Labriformes > Labridae > Cheilinus > Cheilinus undulatus. The sequence continues at coordinate 40,560,992 of NC_054878.1, read as the reverse complement.
ACCAAAATCAGCAAAACCAATTTTTTTTGGATAGTTCTTAAATTATCTTGCAAAATCTTCCTGTTGTGTGAGATGCATTAAGAGTGATGACACATGGAAGACCGTCAAGTATGGAGTCATTATTGTTGCAAAACTTAAGAGCAGTCAGACAACTCTGCATTCACAGTCTGTTAGCAGAGGTTGCTATGGAGAATTGGCTATCAGTATCAGCTAATCCCATTTATACACATCCATACCGTTTACCTGCCACCAACGAAGCAGCTGAAGCAAATTGGGGTGAAGTGTATTGCCAAAGGACACATTGACATGTGACTGCAGGAGCCGGGAATCGGACGCACAAACTTATGATTACAGAAAAACTGATTCACTGTGGGGACTTAATGTTGGAGGTGAGGATCTCATTGGAAAGTTGAGCTCTTTTTGAATGCTGAGGACCTCTTTGGGAAGTGAAGACCATTTTGAAGGCAAAAACCCTTCTGATAATTGAGACTCTCACTCTGGAGATCCAGGTACTCCAGCTCTCTGCCACAGTCCAAAGACACTCTCGGTGGGTTAAGTAACTCTAAATTTTCTGCTGGTTTTGAGAGTGAGTGTTAATTTTGTTAACTGAAACTATGACTAAAAATGTTTGTCGACAGCCTTTTTATCCATGACAAAAACTAGAGTAAGACTAACAAAAATAGATCTGTGATGAAGATGACTTAAACTAGACTAAAATGTAATGTAGTTTTCATCAGACTTTCAAAATTTGTGATATTTCTCCACTGTGTGTGAATCTGTCAAAAAACAATGCAGCTGTATCTATTCTGCGTCTCTGCTGTAGAAAGCAGGGACCCCAGGTTTGGCAGAGTGCAGAGAACTCCATACCATGATTTGGTTCCAGATTTAGGCAAGAAAATAAATGCTTGGACTAAAAAGTAACACTAAAATGTGAGGACTTTATATGGACTAAACTAGACTAAAATGTTCTGAGTTTCCGTCAACTAAAACTAGATGAAAACTAAAAGGATAGAAATGACTAAAATGTGACTAAAACTAAAATTCATTTCATTTAAAGACTAAAACTAAGACTAAAATCAAAAAATAGCTCCCAAAATTAACACAGTGAGAGTGAGTGCTGGTTTGTTTCTACTGTGATTGACTGGTGACCAGTCCAGGGTGTACCCCGTCTCCCTCCCAGTGACCCCAGTGGGGTTGGCTCCAGTCTTCGCAACCAAAGAGCAGTATAGATAGTGAATGGATGGCTTTATCGATGCATTACTTCAGCATTAGTGTTTGCCAATGTTGGCCCTGTTGATATGCATTGGGCATTTGCAAATAATGTGGTCAAATCAATCTAATGCTCGCATCTAGCAAACCTACCTGCTGAGTCAAATGAGAGATTTCTTACTGGGCTGAGGACGTCACATGTTGGACAGACTCTGATCTGTTCTCAACATCAGACACAAAATAAATGACAGTAGTATTGGCATTCAAATCACACTGGCATTGGACCTGATTTTCAATAGTCAGCACAGCTTTAATTCACTCCTCCTATGCACATGTCTTATGAAAAAGGTGTAGTTTTTAAAAGCCTTGGTACTTTTTCATAATATCAATCATTTAAATACTAGATCAAACATTTTGACGTCAGTGCTCCACAACCTATCAGGAGGGATTACAGTACTGAAATCATTTAACTAATATTACCTTCTTTGATTTACCATAAAATATGTAATATGAATTGCACTGCAGTCAGTATTTCTGGAGTCTCATATGACGAAAAAATTAACTGTCTTCCTGCAGCACTAAATTTCCAATTCACTCAGTATGAAGTCTACAAGGTACAGACTCTGCAGCTGTGTTGCTTTTTTAGAACCATCTGTCTACACTTTGTTATAATACCACTGACAGTTTTCTGTGGTATATTTAGGAGCGAGGAAATTTCATGACTGGACTTGTTGCACAGGTGGCATCCTATCACAGTACCACGCTGGAATTCACTGAGCTCCTGAGAGCAATCCATTCTTTCACAAATGTGAAAGAATGGATTGAATGTAGAAACAGTCTGCATGCCTAGGTGCTTGATTTTATACCACTGTGGCCATGGAAGTGATTGGAACTCCTTATTACCCACGCCAATGAAATCGGCAGGGGGTTATATAAAGGGTTACGTATCTTTTTGTTTGTATGTATGTGTACAAGATAACTCGAGAACGGAAAGTCGGATCTTCACCAAACTTTCTGGGAATATTGGGATAGTGACAGGGAAGAATCGGTTAGATTGTTGTGATGATACGCGCGCCTGTTCGGTTTTTCTCAGAATTCGAATTTTGAACACCAGAGTAATCAATGGGAGCGTGAGTTGCTTGGTGGCGCTGCTTAGGCGTGGGTCTGCTGCCTCAGACAGTCATTCTAGTTTTAATTATTTAGATGGGTGAGTGAATACTTTTGGCAATTTAGTGTAGGGATTAAAGTGCAGCCAAGAAGAGAACCCCCCCCCCCCAAAATCACCACATGTGCCCCTTCCTTTGCCACCCATCCTCACAGGACCCATCTAAATCCTTCAATGCTATTCAAATTTAAAAGACTGAACTTTGTGCTTTGGAGGATTTATTGTCTTATCTTGCTAAAGCTTCCACAAACCGGTCCAGATAGTTTTCACCTGAGAGTGAAGTCTTTAGTCCAAACACCGCAGCAGCAGCGATATAACATAGCTTCAGCAAGGAGAATTTCACTCGGGGGATCATTTGTAATTTCTGGCGAGTGCACTCCTACAAAATCTTGAGAACAGTCAGCCATTAATTACGTCTGTCTCACTTCCTCTGAGCGATCACTTGCTTACATTTCTCTAGAGATTCACCGACTAAATCATAAGCTAAATTAGGATGACAGAAAACACTGAAGCAAGAAGCTGTACAATCCTGACACAATCTCTAACTGTGATGACTGGTGTTAAGTCGATATGTGATGTTACATTTTTGGTTCCATGTAGTGAGCCGGTACAGTAATTAAGCCTCTGGAGACGAAGGGAGGTTTTGATTTGGAGCAAGAATCTTAATTTTACAGACTGGAGGAATTAGAGTCTAAAAATGTCTCTCTGTTGGAGCAAAAAACAAATGTTTACCAGCTTTAGACAAGGGAAATAAAACAATAACACATGTTTATTTTTATGATCAAACCACAGATTAAAACCCCTGCTGTGAGCTTGCAAAGGTTAAATTAAAATCTATTATCTCCAAACAGTGAACTTGCAGCAGAAGTTCAAGGATTAAGGGATACGCTCGTAGACTCAGGCTGTTATTAGGAGATTATTGTAATTTTACAGTTGCACAAACACAACATATCAGATATGTACTGTGTGGAAAACAGGTTTGAATTCTTTCTACTCTCTGATATCTGATGTTTGGAATGAGAGAAAACAGAGTTGGTTTCAGGGCTCTCTGCTCTGTTGTCGTCTCTTTATCTGGGTTACAGTTAATTGCTCTGATCGCTAATGAAATTATTAACTCTGGGCACATCAGCCGCTGCTGACCTTGGTAGTAACGCTGAGAACGGGGGACCCCTTTCTGTCTGCTGTGCAATCAGAGATAATTTAGCACAAACTTCAGAGCAGATCATAACAACAACACAGACCTAGTTAAGCAGCTCCCCTGGAGCACACTGTCAGCTCTATTTTTAATGGTGGAGATGTGAGCCTACTCAAAAAATATTAAAAACATCTACTCGGGAGGTTAAATGAGCACAGCTATTTTTAATTTACAAGATATTCAGACATGACTGTGTTGACAGCAGAATGCTAGAAAACAGTCAAACACTTAAAAGGGATATTCTGGTAATTTTTTCAACTTGGACTGTATAAGGTGCGTAGTCTTAGTAATGATATTAGCCACAAGAGATTTCAGTACGTGCTGTCTCTTTAAGGAGAGAGCACCTAGAGTTCTGACAGAGAAACTACCGTACATGATTTAATGCATTTTAGGTAAAAATGGAAAAAAAACACTCATTTTACACTCAAGTCATCGATGGTGTTTGGTATTAGGCTCTGACCTTGTCACTCCTCTCATTTATTTTACAACCCCAATACCAAAAATGTTGGGGCGATGTGTAAAATTTAAAGGATAAAAACAATGATTTGCAAATCTTATAAAGCCATGTTTGATTCTTAAAAGCGCATAAAAACTTATCAGAAGTTGAAACTGAAACATTCACCATTTAGTGAAAAATATTAAATCATTTTGAATGTGACTGTAGCAACACATCTCAAAAAAGTAGGGACAGGGCCATCCCCCCCTTTTTTAACAACAGTCTGTGAATGTCTGAGAAGCGAGGGGACCAGTTACTGGAGTCGTGGTAGAGGAATGTTGTCTCATTCTTGTCTGATGTAGCATTCTAGCTGTTCAATAGTCCTAGGTTTTCTCTGGTGAATTTTTAATTATATGATGCTCCAGATGTTTTCTGTTGTGATTTCTGGAAGTGTTCCTGAGCCAATGCAGTGATTTCCAGTATAGAAACATGCCTATTTTTAATGCAGCACTGTCTGAAAGCCTGAAGATCACGAGCATTCAAAATTGACCTTGAGCCTTTTGGATGGAGTTTTCTGCAGATTAGTAAACCTCTGCCTATCTTTACTTCTGAGAGTCCCTGCTGCTCTAAAAAGCTCCTTTTAGGCACAGCCATGTTACTGACAGGCTGCCAGGTAAACTAATACATTGCAAAACACTCCTCTGGTTGTTTTTCTATTAGTACCACTTACTTTTCCAGCTTTTTGTTGATTCATCCCTTCCAGTGTTACTCAACCCTGCTCAACTAAAGAGCCAAATTGTTGAAAAATACCTATGCAAGAGCAACAATTTAAGTGGTGAAAAGTGGCAGAAAAAAGTTAAAGAGGTAACAACAATAAGTACTAGGTGGAAAAAATGGGTGAAAAAGGGCAAAGTAGGCATGAAATGGCAAAAATGGGTGACAAGTGACAAAAATGGGAAAAAAGTGGCAAAAACTGGTGAGAAATGACAAAAAATGAGTTACATGTGGAGAAAATGGTCATAAAGTAACAAAGAGCTGCAAAAATGTGAATAAAAAAGTTGCATTCATTTGCAAAAGGCGGCTTAAATGGGCGGAAAGTGGCAAAAAAGGGGTAAAACAAAATTGCAAATAGCAAAAAGCAGGACAAAAGAGGCAAAAACAGGGGAAAATGGACAAAAATGGGATAAAAATGGCAAAAACAAGTGGCAAAAATGGGCTTGTAGCTGTAAAAACTGATTAAAAGTGGCAAAAAAGGGAAAAAAGGTGTAAAAAAAATGGTCAAAGAAGGGCAATGAAAATACACAGACAAAAAATAAAGTTGACATAAAAAGCCATCTGTATAAGTGTAGGAAACACATTCATTAATGTGACTTGCAATAGATAATTTCTGAGGTCAGAGTTTCCCTTTATTAAGGTTTTCTGGGGAATAACATTTCAAATTAAGACATAAAAGAGCCACAAATCATCACAAAAGAGCCACATTTGACTAAAGAGCCACACGTTGACTATCACTGGTCCCTATTTCTTTGACATGTGTTGCTGCAGGCAGTTTTAAAATTAGCTGATATTTTTTTCATGAAATGATAAAATGTCTCAGTTTTAACATCTGGTTATTAGTTTTTGTTCTACTGGGAATAAAATCTGTTTTTTGAGATTTGGAAATCATTGCATTCTGTACTTATTTTTGTTTTACAATGCGCCCCAACTTTTTTGGAACTGGGGTTGAATATGCAAAATTTAATGAGAGATGATGCTGCATCTCAAAACCCATATTAGAGCCAACAGGTGGATGCTGGAGTGTTGGTGGTTCAAGAAATAATAATAATAATAATAATAATAATAATAATAATAACAAATCTTCAGTGGTAACCTGCAATTGGAATTATCCCTTTTCCTTTTAATTGTTTATTTTTACATGTAATGTGCATGCTTATCTTAATCATAAGGATGCACATTGTTTATTTTATGTCATGTCTTAAGATTTTAAAGTTATAGTGGTAAGAAAAGTGTGGAAATTTATCTGGTGGATGTCAGAAATAGGTTCAGCTTTAAAACTACGTGGCATCCTCACTAGATAATTCATAGAGAGTGTTATAGTTTGTTATATAATCCCATTACACATTTTATTTTACGTACCCATTTCATCATCTTTCACTGGGGACAAATTTTGTGGCATGTCCATAAAATCTGCATCAGAATACAGCCAATCATGGCTTTCTACATTAATTTTCAGGATGTTCTGGCACTGCCTCCACCTCTTTATTTTCCAGTTATAGCTAAAGTGACTCTAAAGTTTGAAACATGTCTGAATCAGCACTTTGAGGTTCACACTGACCTTGATGTCTCTCTCAGCGCTGTTGAGAGAAGATTGAAGTTTATGGGACTTTTCCCGGTTTTCCCGAGCCTCGTCCGTTACCCTGGCCAGCTCGGCTCTCAGTTTTCCGAGAGTTTTCTGCAGAGCCGCCTCCTGAGTCTGGAACTCCCGCCGCAGCTCAGCCTCGGTGCGTTTCCACGCCAAGAGGTTGTCTGCAGTCAGCTGCTGAGTTCTCTTCATGGCTTCCAGCTCGCGCTCGTAAAAGGCCTGAGCCTGAGGGCAGACAGAGACGAGTGTCTATGACTGAAGAAACAGCTTTATCCAAACAGAGTAATGGAGTAATAAAACAGCAGACAACACTCATCTAGCAGGGACAATCTGCTCTGCTTTACTCTCTATTGGTGTTTCCAGAAGAACACAGAACTCATGAAAGTTTCTGGAAAGTTTGAATGTCTACAATTTCCTCAACAATTATCAATGTTTTTGAAACATTTGAATAATTTTTGAGCTTCAAAGCTTGGTGAAATTGTAGTTTTTAAATTTAGTTTTCAGGTTTAATTTAAAAATATATGGAAAGGTTGGGACATCGGGAAAGAGAGTAAAGACCTACATGGGAGAAAGAAGCCACATGTCAGTCTTGAATCTGGCCCCCTTAGAAGACTCTAGCTTCTGTTCATGGGACATGACTCTACTGTGTTGCTATCTGTGCCCCTAAATAGCACATTTAGTGAAAAACTATTATTCAAATGTGCATTTATATATATTAAATATGATGTGTTTTATCCACAAAGGTTACAATCAAGGTTAAAGTGGTTTTCAGGTGTTGAGGTTGGATTCAAATCCCATATTCATGAGCCTAGTTTGAAGCTTTAGATTTATGTTGAGGTAGAGAAAAAGGCAGTCAATGAATATCAGAAAACATATTTGCATAAACAGATGCATATCAGCTAAAGTATATCATCCAACCCTGAAACAGACTAGAACACATTCATTAAGTTCAAAAAATAAATGCATTCACTTAAAAATATCTGCTCACTTACTGCATCAGTTTAATTATAGTCTGAGCACTGAGCTGTCAGAAAATATCAACTAGATCGTTGGTTCTCAACCTAGCCCCCCCCCCGGGGAAACCGGGTATTGTTGTAACACTTTCTGCTTTGGCACCTGTAACTCCCTGAATATTTGATCTACAACACTTAAACGTTTATACAGTGTACTCACATTTGTCTACTACAATTTGAACCAATTCAGGCTTATGCAAGAATATTACACGCCTCATGAATTGATGTCAAACACAAGGTGTTCCTTTGTTACAACCCACCCCACTACCAGGGTAGGTTGTAACACGTGCTGGGGTAAGCTGTAACAATCAGACAAAACAAGCATAAACAGAAGCCACACCAAGTAGTAAGACTGAAATAGATTTACAGAAGTAAAACACAAGACTAAACAATGTCCTTCTCTTTCTGGGTGACCATAAGTTCATTTCTCTTTAAAGGGGACATGTTACACCTCAGGAAGTTCATGATGTCATGATGTCATGTGGGGAGTTAGCCCTGCCCCTAGGTTCAGTTGGCCCTCCCCGCTTGGAGGAAAGTTCCGCCCTCCTCATAACGAGCTGTTTCTGTGTTTGTAGTTTTAAGTGTTAATGAGCTGTCTGACTCCGCCCCTGACTCCACCCCTTTCAGGAAACAGATGTAGCTTAATTGACGTGGCTCTTCTGATCCTCCTCTCAGCTAGCAGATAAGAAGAAGAGGGCGGAGGAGGAAGGAGGGTGGAACTTTCTTCTGAGCGGGGAAGGCCAACTGAACCTGGGGCAGGGCTAACTCCCCACATGACATCCTGGAGGGAAAATCTGAGAATGGCTTGTTTCAGCACAAACTTTCTGAAAGGTGGAGAAAGAGGGGGGAATTGTGGAAAGGCCAGGGGCACATATTTTTGCTAGAAAAGCCTGATAAAGTGTTATTTGCATAATATGTGACCTTTAAAGCACTTTAAAATGGCAGATCACACTTACTAATTCACTCCACATGCACATGTTGATGGTGGGGGCTGCTCCACAGCATCCATCAGTATTATCTAATCTCATACAGACACAATGGGAGCAACTGGGGTTAAGGTTCTCACTAAAGGACAAACTGACATGTAATGGCAGCATGCAGGAGCTGGGATTGAAACTCCTGGTTGAGAGACAACAGACTACCAATTACAGCCCAAAGTGCCCCAAATGCATCAATGCATACCCCTTTTTTGATATTAATGATGAAGGGATATGAAAGCAATGAGTGTATGTTTTGCATGCTTCATTATGTAAGCATCTTATTGTTCTTTTTCTGCATTGTCTCATTATGAAGATTTCTGCACTCTAAAATAAATAAAACTTTGGTTTGCCTTCTTGCACGAGCGTTGTACCTTGCTGAGTTTGGCTTCATACTCCTCCACCAGCCTCTTCTTGTCCTGTTTGAGCTCCTCCACACGCTCCATAAGAGAATCAACCTGTAACACATCAGGACAAACATGAGAGGGATGAGATCATGAAGGTTAAATTTGGGACAATTAAAAAATAATTGGGTGTAGAGTGGTTTAGACTACTTCATAATGAGTGATGTGTTTCCAAAGCATCTGCTTCCCTGGGACGGTACATATAGAGAGTGAGCTGACCTGCTGTGATTTAGAGTCAATGTAGCAGGTTAATGTAAGGTTAATAACATAGTAATCACTGCTGTCCCACTTTATCTGTTCCTCCCCGTAGTGATTGAGTTTGTTGTTTTGGCTTTGAGGGCCTGCTCTACTTCTGCAGTAGTTACCTCAGCTTTATGCAGCTGTCCCAGTTTCTCCTGGTCTTTACTGTAGTTTGCGTTCTGGCTCTGGTGGCTGCGGAGGAGCTCCTGGATCTCCTGTCTGTGCTGGGCCTTCAGCTCCTCCAGGGCAACCTTCTTCTCCTGCTCAAACTGGTTCTGGGCTGAGCTGAACGTACGCAGCTTTTCCTCGAAGGACCGCCGCATCTCCTCCACCTCCCTGGACATGGACACCACCCGCTGTGTGTGCTGTCAGAGGAGACGGGAATGAAAGGCCGTGTTGACAGGAGGATTGATTTATGGGTTTGTAGGCTTCTCACACACATGGATAAACTGTTTCAAAAGAGGCCTGAGCCAGCTGGTGATGTACTCGCTCGGGGGATTTTGACCTTCTGGCTGCCAACCTGCCTGCTCTAAATTAGCTTCTGAAAACCAGCAAACACAGAAAGACTCTGACAGAACAGTAAGTCCCTGTCTAAGTGTGAAAAAAGCATCTAAAAAGCATAGATGTGGGATTATATGCTAATATTTCTTCCGTTTTAAACATTATACATTAAAAAAAGCAGTATTCCATATATCCAGGTATGCATTCACACCTAGCATGCAGACATTTGACCTCTCTAAATCAGCTTTCACACAACTTGACCAGACTGATGACGCCCCAGCTGGCATTCAGGTACCCTCTGATTTAATTGGGGTCAATATGGAGTCAACTGTGAGGCTAGCTTACGCCTGGCGAGGAAGAGAAGAAGAGAGAGGACACTGCTGTTGATGTTACAACAAGAGAGCAAAAAATGGCAGAAAAATGGCAGGGTGAATCCTGAATGACCGAACACACCTGTAGAAAGTAAGAACATCAAAATCAGCCCAGTCAATATGATCTCACGGATTTAGGTTGTTTTCATCCAGCCATAAATACAGCCAACAGCACGCAGGAAGAGGAGACTAAAAATCTAGTTTGTTTTAACTACAAGAGGCTTTTGAAATGGACCACATTCCCACAGCAGCCATCTTTCTTTGACATCAATGTTATATTGTCTTGTAATATTCCAAGTTGCTAGTCATATTAACACAGAGATTCTGCTAACTGATTTTTCTTATCAATCCTGAAGTGAAATTCACTGATTTTATTCTACTTAACAATATTTACAAGGGTCTGTGTCTAAAGCAGTCCTGTTGTGACTTTTGCTTCTCTTTGTAGTACCTGTGAGGTCAAATTAAATAGCTCCATGCCTTATATGTTCTTTTATTCAACAACAAAAAACAGAATACAAAATGTAAAGGAATCCTATCCTAACATTAGCAGAATCTTCAGTCTTCCAAAATTTCCAGTTAACTGACTGTTAACTTTCAATACAGGCAGTGACATCAGCTAACGACAGACTGTACTGAGATCAACTGCTCTGTGATTTTATATTCTAGTGTTAGAGGGGCGGGGTCATTCCCCACTCTGGGCTCATGACATCGTGAGTCCATATGTTGGCCCGGCCAACATGAAACCAAGCCAGGAAAGAGGTAAAAAACTTTCTAATGGTCTAAATCCAGAATTCAGTCACACATAGATCTCAGTGTTTTCACATGTGTACAGCAATCATATTCCAATATATCTAGTGTGGTAGACATAAACTTTGGATTTCACTTAACAAGGACTTTTTTTACTTTTTCATGAAAAATGAGACAGTTACGTCTGCTCTAGGATGGTGTGGGCGTGTCGGATTAATGAGCTGAAGCCACGCCCACTCATGAGAAATATGATCCTCTAAAAAAAAAAAAAAAAAAAAAAAAAGAAGATGCTCTTCAGGACAAGTGGATGAACTCTACACAGAAAAAACTGAGAAGTGATTTGCCAGGTTATTTGCAAATTTAGTCGATAGTAAAAATGGCAGTAAAAACTGAAAATCCAAGGCACTCTGGTGTTATAATATTTTCATTCAAATAGGGATGTCTACTCGTTTCAAGTCTGGTGCCCACAGATATAGGAGTTGTTTAAATTACCAAAGAAAATGTGGTCAGCAAATATATTTGGGTGGATTTTAAAAATAGTCATCTATCCAAGTGTTGTCTATGTGTCGGAAACACTATACTTGTATTAATTGTGTCACCCATGTCTGGTTCAGCAATTTGCTGAAGCTGCAGAAAAAATATTTTGCCCTCCTACGTGGATCACCAAAGACAACCTTGAACCTTCAGCCATTATTTTTCCACACTTTCACACGCTGTGTAAGAATCCTGATAAGGAACATCTCTAAGGACCCATTTACATTAACAGATTCCCTTCCTTCATTTAATTTAGCTGCATGTGAAATTAAATGAAGGCTGAGGCAGTAGATAATTACATAATTACTAACCAGGAGATGAGATTTTCACCTGAACACCAGCTCAAACCAAACACTTAAAATGCTGAGTTTATGACGATGCCGACGCTCCAGCTGAGGTCCCGCTGAGCTGAGAGGGCCCGCTTTCTGAGATCCATGCTTTGTCAGTCAGCTGGAAGGTGTGATTGACAGCAACGTCTATTCATTGTTCACATGAAGGCCAGTGACATTCATCTGCTGCATCCATCAGGGTACTGAACTGTTATGACAACAGGAGAGCAAACACACCTTTGCATGAGCTACAGAGTGGCTGCATGTTTGTTTCTCTCCGGTGTCACTCAAAATCATCCATCCGGACGGTTCTGAATGCATTCTCTGTCCAGGCTGGACTCTATGCACACAAATCCATAAAATGCCATCCATCTATCTCTGCTTCTGTCAAATACTGTATCGATTTGTACCAGTGTTCACTGTATTCTAGACACAGACGCATGGAAAAGGTCATAGGAACTGGCTGGTTTATATTCTCTGAGTGTTTTCACAGAGTTAAATAACCGACAGTCGGTGATCTCTTTGTGGCCGAGTTTAAAGCCATTTTTAATCAAACTTCTATCATTCTTTTTGATTACTTTTTAATATTTCTTTTTTTGATTTATTGATTATTTCACTTTTATTTATTGTTTCTAACTCTTAATCATTCATCTTTTTAATGTTTTACTAAATAATTATTGTGAGCATTAGTCTTTATATCTATTTATCATTCTACCTTTGTTGCCAATCACTTTACCGCTCTCCTGTAAAACACTTTGAAATGTGATATGTCTGAAAGGTGGTATGATGTGGCCCATCCAACTCTTCCAGGTAGCATTAATGTCTCCAAAGACACTGATAAATTCTAAAATGTGTAAGCGAGTGACATAGTAGAATGTTCCATGTGTCAGTTAATCCAACATCAGTTAAAGACCCTGTAAAGTGAAAATAAATCTGTATTTAGGTTTGTTGTATGCTAAGTCACTGTTTTTTGAACCCCTAAGTCAAATTTCAGTCAAAGAAAACATCTCTAGATGGATAAAATTAAGCTTAAAAGTCATGGTGTGGGCGTGGCTGTTCTCCACTCAGGAGAAATATGATCTTCTCAAACCTTTAGCCTGCCCCTTGACCTTATGTTGACCTTATGTTAAGAGCTCTGCTGCCAGAGAAGAGACTCATGACATCATGAGCCCACAGGAAAGATGTAAAAAAATACCTTTCTAACAGTCTCAATCCAAAATTCAGTCACAATTAGATCTCAGTGTTTTCAAATGTTTACAGCAACCTTATTCCAACATATCTGTGTTAAGACAAAATTTTGGATTTCACTTTACAGGGACTTTAAACTGTGTTAATTTCATTAACTAATACTATGACTCAAAATGTTCATCTGCATCCTTTTTGTTTATGACAAAAACTAGACTAAAACTAATAAAAATAGATCTGTGATGACTAAAACTAGACTAAAATGTAATGTAGTTTTTGCACATTCTAAATCCATAATATTTCTCTGCTGGTGGTAAATATATCAAAAAATATATCAATAAAATAAAATTCAGCTGTAGCTATTCTGCTTCTCAGCTATACCCAAATGTAGTTAGTACCCAAATGAAGAGCCATTTAGGAGCCGAAAGAGCCAAATCACTGAAAAGAGCCGAAATTCCCATCACTAGTATTGATACTCTTTACAACTCTATGCAGGAGAATTTAATCTATAAGTACTGGACATCCATATATGGTGCCAATTTGTTTATTGTTGGACAGCATTTTCATTATAAACTCACACAGCTCCAGGGTGGGTCATTTTGCAGATTAACAGAATGTTAATGAAATAAGAAGCGTCAATTATCATACCCAATAACTCAGATCTGTGCAGACAAGTTTCAAGTGGATTAAAGATCAAATTCAACAACCAAAGTATTAACACTGATAATCAGCTTTGATTTAAGCTACATGCAAAAATGACTGTTTTGTCGAAGACACTTTGTGACTCATATTTGAGTGAAATAATGTAAAAGGTTTAGAGATAATCTTAAATAAAGGCTGCATGATGAATATGTGATGTCACAAAGACTGAGACTGTGAAGTGAAGGTTTTGTTTTCTTGCATTTCTCTTTCTATTCCTCAGCAGGAGCAGCTATCTGTCGCCCTCTCTTTCTGCTTCTCCCTCTATCCCTTTATAGTCCCAAAACAGCTTCAGCATATGGCTGCTCAACATGAGTCTGGTCCTGTTTCAGGTTTCTGCCTGATAAAAGGCAGTTTTTTGTTTTTCACTCTAACTTTGCTAAATGTTTCTTGATGCTGATCTCATGGTGAATCAAAGCTAGGCCTCTGTAATACTATAATACAAAGCAATGTACAACTTCAAATAAATGTGAATTGAATCCCACTAGGATTTCTCCAGGGTAATATACACCTGATGTAGCGTGTTAAACATGACCTGAAGGAGCCGTGAACAAGTCAAATGTCCAAAGAAAACACACAGCGTGGTGCTGACTGACATGAAAGACTCGGCAGCCTCACAACGGGGGATGGAAACAAACATTAGTTCTGATTACCTGCAGCTGTGACTGCAGTATCATGCCGGGCACAGCTGCTTTTTACAACAGGCGCACACAGACGGACTCACATCACATCAGTCGTGTGTCTACCTGAGCCTCAGTGCAGAGCTGCATGTCCTCCACCCTCTGACGGTAGCTCTCAAACTCGGCCAGCGCCTGCCTCTTCATCCTCTCGTGGAGCTCCATGGACTCCTCCAGAGACTGGATCCGCCTCTTTAGGTCCATCTCATCGCTGATCTTACTCTTGTACTGGACCGAGGAAACATGAAGGGTTCAGTTAGTCATTTCTTCTCAAATTTCATCTAATCATAGTGTAATAAAAACGTTATCACTGTAACTGCATGAAAGTATTATTATGTTACAAAAGCCAAATTATGTAGACTTAAATTCAGTAGTTTTTGAGAAATGAAAGAAAATATCCAATGTTGCAATGAGAAAAGAGTCCTGAGGTTTCTTTGTTACTGCACTTTCACAGAAGCACACTGTGAGAACACTCTTTGAATGAAACAACCCAGCATGTACACACACTCTCCCTTCTACAGCGCAGTGAAGTGAAAACACACAAAAATGGCTACTACACAAATGTTTGTGTGGACTGACGGTGAGGTGGAGTTGCTGCTCTAAGTGACCCTAAATGACAGAGCCAGTAAAATTCAAGAAAATGTTGATGTGAAGTGAGCAGAACAACAACACGACGTTGATTGCAGCTGAAAACGGTAACCTTTTGTTGCAGTTTTGGCTGCTTGTTTACATGACAACGACTTTTGGGTGGCTGAAAATGTAAAGTTCTGAAAACAGAGAGCAAATTTTTGGAAATGGCACAATCTCAGTGTCCTTGTGTAAACTGCCGACATGCAGATCCTCTAAAAACAGACACATGCACAGACACATTTCACTCCTAGTTGAAGGCAAGCAGGTAGAGCACAACAAAGATAGTGGAGTCCTGGGTTTTCTTTGTGCTGCTCACTAAGTCAGTGGTTCTTAATGTGGGGGGCCGAGACCCCCTTAGGGGTTGCAAGACACTCAAAGGTGTCTCCAAATGACAATTTTGCCACTATACACCAATTTTGCAGAATTTTAACCCATTTTTTACCCATCAATTTTGCCAATTTTACCACATTTTGCTAATTAAAACTCATTTTTGTCCATTTTAAACCATTGTCAACATTTTTTTCTGCCTGTTTTCACTACTTCAACTAGTTCTTGCAACGTTTTGGCTATTGTTGCCTCTGTTGACTCATTATTAAAACTATTAACCACTTTTTACCTCTTTTTATGCCTGTTCTTGCCCATTTTAACCACATTTTACTATTTATTATGCCCATATTTGCCAGTTTAACCCATTTTTGCCAATTTCTATTTTTCCTCCTCAGTTTACCCATTTTTGCCAGTTTGCAACTACACTGCCTGGCCAAAAAAAAAAACAGTCGCCACCAAAAAAAGGTCACACACTTTAATATTTCGTTGGACCGCCTTCAGCTTTGATTACAGCATGCATTTGCTGTGGCATTGTTTCGATAAGCCCCTGCAATGTCACAAGATTTATTTCCATCCAGTGTTGCATTAATTTTTCACCAAGATCTCGTATTGATGATGGGAGAGTCTGACCACTGCGCAAAGCCTTCTCCTGCACATCCCAAAGAGTCTCAATGGGGTTAAGGTCTGGACTCTGTGGTGGCCAATCCATGTGTGAAAATGATGTCTCATGCTCCCTGAACCACTCTTTCACAATTTGAGCCTGATGAATCCTGGCATTGTCATCTTGGAATATGCCCGTGCCATTAGGGAAGAAAAAAATCCATTGATAGAATAACCTGGTCATTCAGTATATTCAGGTAGTCAGCTGACCTCATTCTTTGGGCACATAATGTTGCTGAACCTAGACCTGACCAACTGCAGCAACCCCAGATCATAGCACTGCCCCCACAGGCTTGTACAGTAGGCACTAGACATGATGGGTGCATCACTTCACCTGCCTCTCTTCTTACCCTGATGCGCCCATCACTCTGGAACAGGGTAAATCTGGACTCATCAGACCACATGACCTTCTTCCATTCCTCCAGAATCCAAACTTTATGCTCCCTAGCAAACTGAAGCCTTTTTTTCCAGTTAGCCTTACTGATTAGTGGCTTTCTTCAGGCTACACAGCTGTTCAGTCCCAATCCCTTGAGTTCCCTTCGCATTGTGCTTGTAGAAATGCTCTTACTTCCACTATTAAACATACCCCTGAGTTCTACTGTTGTTTTTTTCCGATATGATTTGGCCAAACGTTTAAGTGATCGTCGATCACGATCATTCAGGATTGTTTTCTGACCACATTTCTTCCTGGAAGACGATGGTTCCCCACTATCCTTCCAGTTTTTAATAATGCGTTGGACAGTTCTTAACCCAATTTTAGTAGTTTCTGCAATCTCCTTAGATGTTTTCTCTGCTTGATGCATGCCAATGATTTGACCCTTCTTAAACAGACTAACATCTTTTCCATGACCACAGGATGCGTCTTTCGACATGGTTGTTTAAGACATGAGAAGTTACTCATTGCATCAGCTGGGGTTAAATAACTTGTTTGCCAGCTGAAAGATAATCGCCCATACAGTAATTATCCAATAGGAGGCTTGTACCTATTTGCTTAGTTAAATCTAGGTGGCGACTTTTTTTTTGGCCAGGCAGTGTATTTATCATCCCATTTCACCAAATTTGCCACCCATTTGGCTACTTTTAATTCCCTTTTACCATTTTTTTATACCTGTTTTACCACTTTACCCAAATTTTGCACTTTTTTAAATGTAATTTTGCTACTTAAAACCCATTTCTGCTACTTTCAAATCCCATTTCATCACCTTTTCCACCCATTTTTGCCATTTTAAACCCATTTTAGCCATTTTAAACCCATATTATTTCTGTTTTTTAAGAAAAGGCATTTACATTTTGAAGAAGGCTCTGTACTATGACACAAAAGAACAAACAAATAAATTAGTGTTTTTTTGTTTTGTTTTTTTTAAAGAGAGGTTAAAATTTGGGTTAAATATAAAATATGGTGGTCACAGCTTAACTTTACATTGGACCATGATTTTGCTGACCTCCACAGTCCCCCCTGTCTGGCCGGGCGCCAGAAACTTCTCCCCCCTTATAAGCAGCCATCTCTGCACATGCCTATTCCTGATTGTACATGGCTGTGTTCAACCACTTTCATGTACTGTGGGGGTCTCCAGTCTCTGGCACCTTTACTTTGGGGGTCACAGGCTGAAAAGGTTTGAACTGCTAAGTCGTTTTTATGAAATTTACTTGCTTTGTAGTTTAGAGTCACTTAAATTAACAACCCCACCTCACTGTCTGTCCTCATAAACGTTGATGCTTTGGCCATTTTACAGTGTTTTCAGTCATTTTTGCAGATGCATGTGCAGGGCAGTCATTATCAAAACTAGCAAAGCTTGATTTTAGATTTTTATCAATGTACGATATGCAAACATTTCCGACACAATTTAGCCAATACTTATATTGATACCAATACATAAAGTGCATATGTTTTTTGTAAAAATATCAATTTTTACAGTACTTTACAAAAACAGCAGCGAACACCAGCTGAACTTCAGAGGGAGCGCAACAGGTAGAGGTGGCGTGATAGTAAGGGGGAGTGGAAAACTGGTATCAGCAGAATCTTTCTTGCTGAGAGCACGATTTTGATTCCCAAAAGAAAAAACAATTTTGAGTTATGAATAACAAAGACACAGCTGCCAGAGAATGCCGTGATGGTGCACGATTGATATGCAGTAATGCAACCTTTGTGCAAAATTTGACTATCCAATCAGAAGCTACGTTGTGCCTAGGTTGTTAAAACATAATGAATAAGACAACAAGACTCACAGTAATAAGACAGTGCTTTCCTGGGAAAGGCTCAGGATTTATGAAGTTTGAATGTGGACTACAGACTTCAAGGTCTTTTTTGAATTAACTTTAATCAAGAGTTGATAACTGAAGAACACTTCAGTTGGTGAGCCAGCCAGGAGGTTATCTTTGGCAAGCGGGAGCCTTGGAAGTCCTGGAGTTGATCCCTGTGTTCTGGCCCACAGCTGGCTTGGTTTTCTCCAGCGTCTCATTATTTTTCCTTTTTCAAAGGTTAAAGGTTACACTCAGTGACTTTCTAACGAGCTCTGAAATCATGAAGTATCATCGGCATTGGTGGTGTATTGGAGGTAAATCAAATCAAAACCAGCCCAACTGTTGTGTGGTCCAGCAGGATGACTTCTTCAAGCCCCATGATCAGACTGAAGTTGGTGAAGATGGCTTTAAGCACTATGATGTCATCACTGCTCTGGACATGGATGCCATGATGAGTATGATCTAAGCATGGTTGGAGAGCCCGGTGAAGTTTGAGAAAATCCATGGTGTGAATAACATCCTGGACACTGACATCGTCCCAAAGTCTGACCCTATGGAGGAGGACACTCACATCCTTGTTGTAGAAGGCTTTCTGTTTGACACCTAAGAACCTCTGATCCACATGCTGAACCACGTCACTTTATTTCCGTACCGTACGAAGAATACAAAAAGAAGAGGTTTTTGGGAACTATACGGTGCCAGATCCATCCGGCCTGTTCAGTTGATTGGTTTTTACACCCATGAAATCTAGCCAATCAAACAGTGTTGTGGACAGGAAATCAGGTGAGCCAAAATAAAAAAAATTTAAATCAATTTTATCAGCAATTGGTAAATTAAAATGCTAATGCTGAGTGCTGGCCACAGTAATCAGCCAATAATTGGTTGACCCCTAACATCTACAAAAAAAGAAAAAAAACACATTATGAAAAAAAAAAAAGATTTCTGCCTGACTGGCAGGATTTGATTTATTCTTGTTTTGCTTATAATGAAACTCAAATAGGAAGAGCAAATTAAGAACTCAAATAAAAAGTGAAAATTAGAAGACTAAACCGCTAAAGCACTTTCATTTTGAATGATTGGAAACCTTCCCTGCAGGCAGACTTTGTGCAGAAGTATGTAGCATGTAAATGTCTCTATATACTGTATGAGTAGCTGCTCACAGTTGGTGACTTTGCTTTCAGGAAATACAGTAATTACCATAAGATGTGATGACATGCTGACTTGAATAATTGATATTTAGTTATAAATATTGATGAGTTCTTATGACTGTGATCTTGGCTCTCTGGTGGATCTGTGATCGTGTGCATCGAGAATTCAGCACATAAGGTCCTAGGAAAAAGAATTGCCCTCTTCCTGATTTCTTCTCTTTTTTTGGCATATTTGTCAGACTTCAATGTTTCAGACCATCAAACAAATTTTAATCCTAAGCAAAGATAATTCAAGTAATGCAAAATGTGTTTTTTAGATGATAATTTCATTTATTAAAGAAACAGCCATCCAAACCTGCCTAGCCCTATGTGCAAAGTAGTTACCCTCTAAACCTAAAAGATGGTTGTTACAGCCATGGTGGCAATAATTGCACGCAAGACTTGGTAATAATGAGTCTTTCATATCACTGTGGTGGAATTTTGCCCCACTCTTCTATGTAAAATGGTTTGACATGAGCCACACTGGGTTTTGTTTTTTAGCTTAAACGGCCTGTTTAAGGCCATGCTGTAGCATCTTAATCAGATTTAAGTCAGGCTATGACTGGGCCACTCCAAAACCTTCATTTAGTTTTTAAGCCACTCAGGGGTGAACATGCTGGTGTGTTTTGGGTCATTGTCCTGCTGCATAACATTCTGTCACATCTTTACAGGCCAATCAGAGCAACAAAACATGTGACGCTGTAGCCCCAAATCAAGGAGTACACTCATAGAACTGCATAACTCGAACCACGGTGACTGTAGACATGTCAGTGCATGACTTTTGCCGTTTTTCAAAAGAAAAAAACTCACTGCTGTTCCTTGTTCTTTTAACAAAGAAAAATTCGGATAAAACTTACGCTTTAGCAGCATCCACACTAATCTCTTCCGCCATAATTGCACCGGCCTCTTCTCGCTGTTCGCATACGCTAGGACTCTGCCTCACCTGGAAGCACTGTCCCTCGATGCTGATCGTCCTGCCCCCTTTTAACCGGGCCCAAACGGTTCAGACGGGAGCTTTGCAAGATGGATTTGCCGGTAAGAAACATGTAAACGGCTGAATCCATCTTCTTTGCAAGGTTATATTTTTTCTAGATGGTAGCATGATGTGTTGCCATTTGAGATCTTCTAGCATACTTCACTTTGTCAGACAGATTCTATTCAAGGGATTTCTTGATCCAGCAGGTTTGGCTGTAATCAGGCCTGAATGTGGATAGTGAAATTGAATCGAACTTTCCAAACAATGTGGTTAATGACAATTAATTCATGATGTAACAAGGAGGGCAATAACTTTTCACATAGGGCCAGACAGGTTTGGATGGCAATCATCATTTAAAAACTGAATTTTACAATTGAAATTTGTTTGATGATCTGAAATACTTTAGTATAATAGATGCGCAAAAACATAAGAACTGAGGAAGGGGGCAATTCTTTTTCACAGTGCTGTATCTATGGCAGTAAAGTCAACCAGAATTTGACTGGTGATTGAGGAGAGTGAGCCTTTTTCTAAAGATTCCTGTCAGGTATTTAAAACCCAAGTCAATGCTAAGAAGTATGATCCATTCATTTATTCATTTAACCAGAGACTCGTGTTGTTGATCGTTCTAAAAGTAATGCAATATGTATTTACTTATTCCGCCCAGGCAGCAGCCAGTGATTACATTACTTATTTAAATTAATGCTCATTTACACCAACAAAATCAGCTTTCAAGTTTTGCTTCAGATATACAAATTATCTCCCTTCCATCAGAACTTTCAGGGCAACAAACATCATTGATAGTCTTTCTTCTTTTAGATATGAAGTGTGTGCCCACATAGAGGAGGAAAACATGTCTGACATTTCTCATCAAGGAAAGATGGGGGATATCAAAGGTGACATGTCAGACAAAACTGCACAGAGGGAGAGTAAGATCAAGGACTATGGGGGTCTTTTCTCAGAAAAAAAAGAAAGCAATAGAGTATATACTCTATAAAGTCCAGGAGAATTCCACTCTTAAGGAGAAAGGAGTAATAAAGAAATATGGCTTACTATGTATGTTTTTGTCAAATGCATATTGCGATGAAAAAACACAATAAATAGCAACAGGATTTTAAGATATCTGAACTTAATAATGGTTATTGAGGGAGTTACAGTCATGGATGACAGTATTGGCACCCCTGGAATTTTTCCAGAAATTACACCACTTCTCCAACAAATTGTTGCAATTACAAATGTTTTTGGTAAGTTATTTCATTATGTACATTGGAACAACACAAAAAAACAGAAGAATAAAAGCCAAAATTGACATGATTTTACACAAAACTCAAAAAATGAGCCAGACAAAATTGTTGGCACCCTTAACTTAATATTTGTTTGCACATCCTTGGGATAAAAACAACTGAAACCAATCACTTTCTATAACCATCAACAAGCTTCTTACACCTCTCAACTGGAGTTCTGGAGCCCTCTTCTTTTGCAAACTGCTCCAGGTCTCTCAGATTTGAAGGGTGCCTTCTTGCAACAGCAATTTTGAGATCTCTCCATAGGTGTTCAATGGGATTTAGATCTGGACTCATTGCTGGCCACTTCAGAACTCTCCAGCGCTTTGTCTCCAACCATTTCTTGGTGCTTTTTGAGGTATGTTTTGGTTCATTGTCCTGCTGATAGTCTCAGATTTCATGATTCCTTGCATACAGTCAAGGCATCCAGTACCAGAGGCAGCAAAACAACCCCAAAGCATCTTTGAACCTCCGCCATGTTTGACTGTAGGTACTGTGTTCTTTTCTTTGTAGGCCTCATTCCATTTTCTGTAAACAGTAGAATGATGTGCTTTTCGAAAAAGCTCTGCCTTAGTCTCATCTGTCCACAAAATGTTCTCCCAGAAGGACTGAGGGTTACTCAGGTACAGTTTTGCAAACTCAAGCCTGGCTTTTTGATGTCTCTTTGTCAGCAGTGGGGTTCTCCTCGGTCTCCTGCCATAGCGCTTCATCTCATTCAGATGACGACGTATGGTTCGAGCTGACATTTTTGCACCCTGAGGCTGCAGGACAGCCTGAATTTGTGTGGAAGTTGACTGAGGATGTTTATCCACCATTCCAACTATCCTGTGTTGCATTCTTCTGTCAATTTTTCTCTTCCGTCCACATCCAGGGAGATTAGCCACAGTTCCATGGGTTAGAACTTCTTGATTATATTACACACAGTGGACAAAGGACTTTCAAGATCTCTGGAGATGGTCTTGTAACCTTGAGATTGTTAACATTTTTCCACAATTTTGCTTCTTACGTCCTCAGACAATTATGGCCTCTTCTTTCTCTTCTCCATGCTTGGTGTGACACACACAGGCACACAACACAAAGGCTGAGTCAACTTTTAGACATTCTAACTGGCTTCAAGTGTGATTTCTAGATTGCCAGCACCTGTTACTGCCACAGGTGAGTTTAAATGAACATCACTTGCTGGAAATAAAATGATTTAGCCACAGTTTTAAAAGGGTGCCAATAATTTTGCCTGGCCCGTTTTTGAGTTTTGCATAAAATTATGTCAATTTTGGCTTTTTTCTTCTGCTTTTTTGTGCTGTTCCAATGCACATGAAATGAAATAAACGTGTATACAAAAAACATTTGTAACTGCAACAATTTCTGGGAGAAATGGTGTATTTTCTGGTAAAATTCCAGGGGTTCCAATACTTTAGTCCATGACTGTATGTAGATCTTATTGATTGAAAAACAAAGATATAACAAAAGTAATTCAAACCTGTAGTATCTTCTCCCTGGTCTCGGACAGAATCTGCTGCACCTCCTCTTCATGGGCCTCCTTCAGAGTGGCGATGGCAGCCTCGTGTTCATCGTTTTTCGTGTTCAGAGCATAGATAACCTGCAACAGAGAGGAGGATCCCATTAGCTGTGAGACATGTTTATAATCAGGGAGACTGCTGAGGACTGCATGTCAGGACTGGTGAAGTTGACGTGTTTGGTGCGAGAATTCAATTAAATATAAACGACACAGAAAAGTAAGGAAACATGGAGATAAAAGGAAGCTAAACTCATCTTCTTTTAAGCTTTTCATACACAACTACAATATCATTCTTTACTGAGAAGCATTAAAAATATATGAATTTGCATGCATACTCCTCTGAAGTTGTCCCTTTGGGTAAATTCATCACCACTGTCAACAGGACAAATAAGCACAATAAACACAACACATAGGATGCCACAGGAACAGACAGATATACATGGATATGTGTTGTCTTGTCCTGACACTTCCTGAAAACATGCCATTTCCCCCAGGGGTGACGCCTCATGGAGTCATACAGAGTGTTGTGTGCCTGATAAGTGCTGCAGACAGTTTGCCTTAGGTCGTCTTTCCACTCCTTATGGATTAAAAGCAGAATCAGACATGCTTAATACAAATATTGGAGCATGGATAGAAAAGGAAAGGAAAGAAAACAACAGCTGAAAATAATGCTGTTTGAGTTTTTGGAGATATAATCTTCTCAAATAACAAAATCTGTGCGATTGTTGACTTAATTTGTCAGAAGTGTGTTCATGTTTGCAAGCACATGAGATGTGCATTTATCCACTAATCAGTCACACTAAAGTAATTTATTTAAACATTTTTTCCAGTCAGTGCATGTATCACATGCAAAATAGATGTATATCAGATAAAATATGCAAATGAGTGCATCTGTATGTTTGTACGCTACAGCAATGCAAATTAGGAAAGCTGACACCTCAGTGATCTGCTGTTCTTATCTGTGTGCAGCTACATGTAGTTTAAAATGCAGATATCCTTCAGTGCATGCTATGATTTTTCTAGTATTAGGTCAGAAGCATCAGTGGTTCCCCACTGTTATAAATTAGAAATTAGCTGATGCCTTGGATTGCCTGGGATAAAAATAACACTAGCAAACTGTTGTGCATGAAATTGACCTTTAAATCCCTCCCAAAAATACATGCAGCCATCCACAGAGCCATAATCTGACAGCACAGAGATCCCTGCACACAGGCAGAGAAACACAGAGATGGCTTTTACATTTCCACATGAGAAACCATGAGACCCCTCTCCCCCACGCTCCCCTTCCCAGCTATCCGTGAGAAACAAAGCTTTGTGTTTCCCCCCTTGAAAAGCCAAGTCAATAATTCAGCACATCGGATTGTGTGATGGTGCTAAAGAACCTTTGTTTACTTTGGACCAAAGTCCGCCGACAGTGGGAGAAAAAGGAGAAGAGAAAAGGAGGACAGAAGCTTTCTGTGAGACAATGACATCTCCTCTTTGTGCGTTACCATGGCTCACTGAGAGATGAAAGCTTTTCTTTGACAAGTGGTGCTGTTTTTCAGACTGCTTTTTATTTATTCCACACACAGTTATTGTTGTTGTGCTGACCCAAACAAAGCTGTATTCAATAAGAGAAATGAAGCCACACTATAATCAAGACGTACACAGCCATGTTGAAGATTCCTTTTTAAATTTACTGACCACTAAATGTGAAAATGATTGGACTCCATTCAGCTATAGGCTGCATATTAAATTCCTCATTACATTTTTATTGTTATGCCTTTGGTTTTTCAAACATGTTGAAGTTTTCATGAACTTTAATCGAGCTAAACACTTTAAGCAATTCTTGCCAACACATAATAACGAAAAGCATCTCTTAGCTCCTTGTTGTTTGCTGTTTACTTGGCTAAGTCAGCCTGAGTGGAGACAAGTGGAGCTGAGGCCAGCCTTGACCGTCCTGGCAAACAGCTACAACACACCAGCATTAAAGTCAGATCATCCATCCTAATGCTAACCCTGGATTAGCCACAAACTTCAGCCATAATATAATAAAAAAGAAGAGATATACAAGAAGTATCCCTGTGCAGAGTGTGCTGATAAAGTCATGAGCTAATCAGACCAAAAATCATTTCTGAACCAGGCAGAAAACAAGTTTATTTCAGCACTAAGAACAAGAATTTTCATATGGGCATAAATGGGACTTCAAGGACTTTTGTAGCCAGCCTCAAGTGGACAATTGAGGAACTGCAGTTTCAATTTCACTTTCAACCCTGGAGGTCAACCCTTATACTCATCCCTTGACCTTGACCCTTATCCTCATCTCTTCATCCTTTGACCTTTACCCTCATCCCTTCATCCCTCGACCCAGTCTTGCAGGCTAACTATGAGCTAAACCATACCACACTTTTCTTAATTCCCATGTTAAGAAATCTGTTAGACTTGTATGACTACAAAATAATGCAAATAATGTTCAGAGCATAATCAAAGCACTCATTCTGGCATTTAGCAAATAGAAATTATTTTTCATGCGCTATGTAAACTTCTGGTTCCAACTGTAATTTGACAGAAATGCATCCCACAGTGTTTGATCATGCAGGTGTGGATCAAGGTAGAGGGGCAAGATGATAGCTTATATACTTTATGTCTGAAGAACAGTGGGGTAAAATGGAACTAAAAAATGTCAAGAAAAGTGGAAATCTCTTTATATATGAAAAATCCCCACTAGGTTCTACAACATCTGCTTTCATTGGAGCTCTTATTTCAGTTTCCTCTCTCTTCATCGATGTTCACAAACAAGGAGTGAAGTGTCCGAGATCAGAGCCATATGAAACTGAGAAAATTCCGTTTGCTCCAAAATAAAACATCCCCCTGCCTCTCGTCTAAATTATTCAGTCAGCTCAGTCCCTCATCAGCTTAACGAGTGAAGGGAGCAGACGTAACACTTAGAGGAGCTGAAATCTCCATCACATCCTGAGACGCATCAGCACGCTACTGCGGATGAAATGCTATAATCTTAATGCTGTGGGATCTTCTGGTTCGCACACGCATGGTCAAATTACAAACATGTACAATATCTGCACACACGCGAAACCAAGCTCGAGACACACCAGCACAGACTGGCAAACGCCTCATGAACCAATGAATCCGAGTCCAAACTCATCAGCTTCAATTGTCTGACAAATGGTCGCATGGCGGAGAAATATGAGTGTGTGTATTAGAGAGACAGAGAGAGTGTGTGTATGTGTAAAAACTGGGAAAATGACAACCCCCACAGTAGAGATAAAGGCTGCCAATAATGTAATTGTTATTGTGATAGATCAGGAATGTTGGATTCGGCAAGCCAGCAATACAGTCATGGCCAATATTTCAGATCAGTATCCACTATCAATATATACCGGAATGTTATCTAATTCATGAAGAACTTTTGAGGTAGACTCTAGTTTTAATGCTGAAGAGTGAAATCCTGAAGAATATCTAAATATTCAAGAATTAAAAACATATTATGAAAATATACTCATCCTTCAGGGACCTTGAGGGTTTGTTGATTTGGTCAGTAAGCAAAATTTCAGAGGATCTTCCATCTTTTCTGACTAAACTGAAGGCTGTAAGAATTGGATCTTAGGGGTGGTAGTTTGTTAAGCGGTTCAGTCACACACCCCATGTACGAAAGCTCAATACTCCTTAAAGCAGGCAGAGAACATTGGTCCCTTTCCAGCATGTTCTTTCCTATTGTCTTCTTCTACTCATTATGCTCTTCTACAGTCAAGGCATGAGAAAGCCCACAATGAATAATCACGGAACTACCCAGCTTCCCTTGCAGCCAACTGCAATAATACCCTCTGCATTTGTTCCACTAGATTTTCTGTTTTTCAGTTGAGGTCTCCCTTATACCATAATTTGGCTTTTTTTCTAGGGATGCATCATATTGGATTTTAGCCGATATCCAATACACCAGTGTTATAATTCCTTTCACCAATACTGCTATTGATAGAGATGTATGATATTATAGGCCTGATATTGATATTGGTAGATAGCTAAAAAAGGCAAATATTGGTTTCTGCAGCTATAAACATGCATAGCATGCACTGCCGATATTTACATCCGATATTTTTGATCCGACTGTAAAATTTGGCCATATATACTTATGAATTAGTGGAGTTTAAGGCTGGACCAACAGACCTATGCCAGTTGAGATCTTTTTCTTTACTCATCCTCATTCTTTAAACTTTAAAGTATTTAAAGAAAAAAAAAAGTTTGTTTCTTTCTTCCTCCTCAAACCTTAAATCAGGTTCAAAGGACTGAATTTTTTGTTATGTACAACATGTTTAAATATTGGTATCAATATCAGTATCACGTAAAATCAATCTAAAAATATTGGCATATCGGATATCAGCAAAAATCCAATATCGTGCATCCCTGTTGATACTACTCTTAATTAGGGGCTGCATAGACTAGTCAACTGGTCGACTAGTTGACTTTATGGATGCGTGATGACCCTTTTTACTTGAGTCAACTTATCACTCATCACAAGACTTGGCAATGCCTAATGTGTAGCTTTTTTTATTGATTACCGAAGGCGTTTGACACTGTAGACCACAGTTTACTGATAACTGCGCTTCATTACATTGGCATGTCATACCAAACAGCATCATGGTTTGCCAACTATCTGATTGGCAATGTGTTCAGATGGCTGGATCAACCTCTCCTTCTCTGGAGGTCCTAAAGCTGTGCCTTAAGATTCAGTCTTACTACCTATTTCATTCTCCATTTATCTCAAAAATCTGTAAAACAAATTCTTAGTATTATTTTTATGTTGTTAAATTGGTTGTTTCAAATTATTCCCTGTAGATTCATTCATGATTTCATCAATGACCAGTCAGAGTCGACAGTTCACGACAGTTGACTAAAAATTCTCAAGTCATGCAACCCCTATGGTCAACACTGATATTTAAATAGTGCTGAGCTAAAACTGCAGTCCTCAGAACACAATTTAAGACTTAATTCCCTGTAAAGTGAGGAAAAAAAAAAACTTTATTGGAGGTTTGTTGTATGATTGGCCACTGTGTTATGAACCACCAGGTCAAAATTCAGTCATGAAACACATCTCTAAGTTTATAAAATTCAGAAATCATGAAAAATGAGGCAGTAACTTGGCTCTAGGATGGTGTGGGCGTGTCGAAGCCACACCAACTAAGGAGTAATAAGATCAGAGCCAAGAGACAGAAGTCAGGGATTAAATTTACTGTTTTCTGGTACAAATCTCTCTGTTATTATAATTCTCATGATGCCATGGACCAAATTGGCTGATAGATTTGGGAAATTTGGCTCAAAATGAAGCAAAGTTATGAAAAACACACCATGTAGCTGGCTGATAACTTTCAATAAAGGCAGTGACATGGGCTAACAACAGAATGTATTCAGATGAACTGATCGGTGGTTTTATATCGCTGTAGCGTTAGAGGATGAGGCAAATATCATGGGTCCCTGTAAAGCTAACTAAAACCAATCCAGGGAAGCAGTGGGCAACTTTCTAACAGTCTTAAACTGAAATTCAGTCACACCTAAAACTCAGTGTGTTTACAGCAACCATATTCCATAAACATATCTAGTGTGTTAAGACACTAAGGTTGGATTTTACTTTACTGGGACTTTAAGAGAAAACAGATGTTTGAATCAGAAAATATACGTCTATGAATACAGAATAAACCCAATGCCACAATGAAGTTGAGGGAAAATAAAAATTCTGTAGTCTGTTTTGATTTTGAAGATGCAAATGTTACGTTCATGTCATGTTTCTTACATACAGACAGAGAACAGAAAAGCTAAATGCATGCATACTCCTGTGTAGGAGTATGCATGCATTTTTTGGTGAGTAGAACCACAAATGTACCAATATTGCCGTGAGAGGACATCTATTTTTTGTGGTCCAGGTATAAGCAGAGGGACAGCTATTGTCTGAATTTTTCTGGTGCGGTGTAATAGTTAGAATTCTGGTGTGACAGCCCGACTGTGCACAGTTCTGATTTGCAGTTGGAGGCCCATGCTGCTTTGCGTGCATTGTTATAACAATGTGAATATGTGAGAAAAACTGAAGCTGCGAGGAAGCGTGATCCTTTCTCATCTCCCCGGGTCGATCGGTTCACGTCCTAGGAGGATTTTGCATAAATGACAGTGATATCAGGCGGATCGATACGGTGACAGCGAAATGCCACAAATTTCATCTGTCAACTGGGAGAAAGTCACAGCTGAGAAACTCACAGAGACTTTCACCAGCCACCATACAGCTGAGTCCCTGCTGGCTGCTGGATGAAATATGACTCTGCTGTCAAACAATGTAAAAGCTGAAGAAATGAGGCTTTTTTTGTTCAGCCGCCTCACTTCGACTGAAACTTTTTAACCTCTACTTTCTTTGCTTTAGTCACTCTACAAAGCTACTATATCTTTTTAAGAATATTTTGATATATCCGCTCTTTTTCCTATTTCTTATGTTTGCTTTTGCCTTTTACCTTTTTCCATCCCCACTGATCGACTGTGCTTCTTGTCAGAGAGAAAGAGAGTGTTAAATCATGATTTCCTACAATGTACTCTTGACTTTCGCTTGCAAAAATAAACTTCCGAAAACAGGTTTCATAAGCATGCTGTAACTGATGTGGAAAAACAACAAAAGTATGATAATGCCTCTGAATACATTAACAGCTACAAAATTTTCATAAAAATAGATGTGCAGCCAGGGAAGAAAGGCAGAGCTGCACCAGCCTTTATATCTCACTGCCAAGTTTTTTTTTTAATGAGGCCAAAAACAATATAGGTGAGGAATAATATATCATTTTTAAAACAAATACTTGTGTTTGATATACTTTATAAATCACTTCTGTATCCTGAATAAAGGGTTATATTTGATGCTGCAGTGAAATTTCATAATGCAATAAATAATTGAAATGTATAGGAAAAAGTTGAAATATTCATACTACACCCTCAGAACTATGCACCAAAAAATCGGCATAATAAAAAAGTAATTTGAATATCTATTTTTCACTAAGAAATGTTGGCTGTCTCCAACCAATATACCAGTATAAAATCGAGAGAATTGTGCCATGACTGCAAAATGGAGCTGATTTCATCACACACTGCAAGAGGCCCGAAGCACAAGTCTCTGAGTAATGTAAGCGACCATTTCACTGCTAAAACCCTCCTGAGATTCAGGGGCACCGACCACTTTTTTAACAGCTTTTCTCCTTCATTAGGTCATAACTGTGCAGCCAGTAACAATTTCCCAGTGGCAATTCCACTGACACAAGGTCTCACAGTACTCTCAGACACACAACTGTGCCTGGGGCACATGTCTGCTGCCATGTGTGTGAGCTGTTGTAATTTTCAACAGTGGTCAGTTTAATTGATCATAGTGAGTCCCGGATGAGCCCCCAAATATGTCACAACCTCTCTGACACAACTGTGCCTGGGGCACATGTTTGCGAGCTGTTATAGTGTGCAACAGCTTAGGCCTGGGCGATATGGCCAAAAAAAATCATATCACGGTAGTTTTCTTGCCTTTGACGGTAACGGTATTATATCACGGTATTACAAAATTAATGGGAGATAATGTTTTTCAATCCAAATTCAAGTGTTGTTAACCCCAATCTCCCTTTAAAACAAGACTTTGATGGCATACCTATTTTATGTCTAAGCATAGGAACACAGAATTTTTTTTTTTTTTAAGTCCCTTTAGGTTTACTTCTGTCTAACTGCACTCCAACTTTCACATTTCATCTCTATCCTGATGAGGGGTGTTAATCTGCTAATAACTTGAGCACGTTTCCTGGTAAAGGTAGTCACAATAAAAGCATTTCAGAAAAATAACAGCCGCAGACCTTTATTGTAAAGGGCTTGAGGGAAGTAGTGTGTTTAGCATTGAGCTAGCTTAGCCTTGGCTGCCGTACTGGAGAGTTTTTGCAGCTAGTTTACAGCAGCTTTTCTGATCTCATTTAACATCGCAGCCTGGATCTTTGACTCACTGTGGACTTAGAAAAAAAACTCAAAAGTTAAAATAGATAAGATGAAGTCCTGCAGCGTTGGGCTCTCGACATACTAAGACCACCCAAAGCAGCACTTAGCTTGTGGTAAAGCCCCAGGCAGGTTGACAGAGACAACACACAGACTTTGTTGCAGTACAGCCGTCAAACGTTGAGAGGAGAGAACACGTGTTTTTGCCTGCTAACCGTGCTTAGTTTCAATGGCAAGAGCAGGTGACATTCGGTTAGTTACCTGGCTACACGTAATACAAGAGCTAAATGTGCTATTAAGACTCAGCCTGAGCTGTCCATCACAAATCACTCTCTCCGCCAGCTGTGGGAGCGGGTATGCCCCGCGCGTGCATCACAGCAAAATAGGCATTTTAACCGGTGCTGACGGTGTTGCAGAAATACATTCTGTTGCAAAAATTTTACCAGTGATGGTATTAACACCGGTTTACCACTTCTACAACAGCTGCTTGGTTTAATAACTCATAGTGAGTCCTGGACGAGCCCCCGTGACCTCTCTAACACAACTGTGCCTAGGGCACATGTTTGCTGCCATGTTTGCAACAGTGGTCAGTTCAATTAATCTATAGTGAGTTTGCACATCCCCAAATATTTCACAACCCCTCTAACACAACTGTGCCTGGGCACATGTTTGCAAGCTGTTAAATTGTGCAACAGTGGTGAGTTTAATTGATTATAGTGAGTCCCGGACGAGCCCTAAATATGTCACAACCTTTCATGCTGCCATGTTTGCGAGCTGTTACAGTTTGCAACAGTGGTCAGTTTAGTTAATCTTTGCTGAGGTCAGATGAGCCCCCAAATATTTCACAACCTCTCTAACACAACTGGACATGGGGCACATGTTTTCAGCCTTGTTTGCCAGCTGTTAAAGTGTGCAACAACTGATTAGTTTAATAATTCATAGTGAGTCACAGACAAGCCCCCAAGGATGTTATGACCTCTCTTTATTAGGTAACCATGGAAAGAAACACAAAGATGCCAGCAACATTTAGGGATGCTACACTAGTTGAAAGAGAAATCTAAACTTCATAAAGGAAAATATGAAATAAAAAATGCAAATGATGAAAATTAAGTCAAGAACCAAAAACGGGCTGTACGACCAGCCAAACAGAACAAGAGGGAAGATGGGAAAGGACAACCCAGCAGTGAGCTTAAGGTCCCCATCCCCTGCTTAAAACTGCCAAACAAAAACGAATGAAAAACAAAAGAAAACAAAGAGAACATGACTACCGGCAAAATACAGACCAAACTAAAACAACAAAACCCAGCAATCTGCATGGGGAAATGGAGTTGGAAGAAAAGCAGCTTGGATAATAAAAGAAAAAATAAAAACAAAGAAGTAAAGAAAAGAAAGGTCAATAATAGAATGCTGATAGATTATGGAGATAACAGAGGCATCAAGGCCCTTGGGCTTTTCTTGTAAAGAGATTTAGGGGTAGTATGATGAACAGGAGAAGGAAAAGAATGTTGGAAATTTCTGAATAATGTCAAGGGATATGAGATCCAGGAAACCAAAAGTCTAGAGGGCTCTTGTACTGAGCTAGGAGGCTAGAAGAGCCCCTTTAACATATAAACAAATCCTAATGTTGTATTAAACATGCTTTAAATAGAAACGGTGATGTACTATGAACTAAATAAACCTTGTGGGGTAAGCAACCGACTTATGATGTGCCGTTCACAAACGAGCCAATGTTACGAAACAACTCTTTAATGTTAGCCACGGTAGCTAGCTCCTGTTTGAGTGTCTTTTCCCCCAGCCTTTGCTGTTATTTAATCCATATTTGAAAATCCAAACTGTCACCAAATGAAGAGCTTTTGGGGAGTCAAACAACCAGCTCTACTGAGCTGAGCCAAACGACCTGGATCTCTTTAAAAAGACAGATTTTCTCTCACAACAAGCGAAGACTGGAGGTTGGTGAGATGAACAGCTGAGGAAACATGGGTAAGACCAGTGATTAAGGTGCTAAACTTGAAACTGTACTGAGCTGCTTTGTGGAAACAGATCCTACACGAGCATTGTGTGACACCGCTTCCAGGCTTTGGGCAGAGGCTTTTCTAATTCCTGCCTGCTGCCCTTTCTCCAGGAGTTTCTTAGACTTGTTTAATTTTTGCCTGAATATTTCACTACTTTCCATACAGAAAAATGCTCAAGAATAAAGAATGCTTATATTTTTACATTCTGAATGCTTGACTAGTTGTAAACAGCTCAGAACATGTCCTTTTATGTAAGGCCTCTTCATGTAGAAATCACTACAGGTGTTCTCCACTGCTGTGTGGCATCATCTGCAAAGAACCTATAAAAATATGTATCTGCTCTAACATAACACTGGTTTTCATTGCCATGGCTTCTTGGACAGACTGAATTGCATGGTGCTCAACAGCATATGCCACTAAGGGAGAATTTACAACAATTCGTACAAATCAGGCTTTACTTTTTGGATTTTGAGGTACTTCCTTCAGCTGAATAAAAACTAAGACAACAACAAGTGAATGAAAAGAGATTTATGCAATACTTGAAAACAAATCCCAGGAAATGTTGGCTATTATCGAAAGCAATGTGGGTCAAAAATTCTCAAAGTGACAACAAAGTCAAAGCATCTCCAAAACATTTTAACAACAGCAGAGAGAAGTATTCTGACAAAGGTTAAGTCATAACTTCTTCATTAGGTCATAAAAAGACAAGATTCTCCAGCAATCAAAGTGATATATCCTGTTTTATCCTCAAACTCTTACTTTTTTGTTACTCTAATTGCACAAGTGCTATTTTTAGACTTTTTAAGGGATTTTGCCCTCCTAAATGATCACATTCTACCCCCAGAGATGCCAAAACTTCCACACAATCTCTCAGATTTATTGTTACCTTTCCAAACACAAGAGGAAAGGGAGATTGATGGTGCAGCTTTATGTCTCTCTAAGGGTGAATGGAAGCATTGTAGGGTTTGATTTACTCCAGACTGGAGCTTTTGGTACTTCAGTGCAGAATAACTGCAGTAAAGACAAAGTATACAAGCCTTATCTTCTGTTGAGACTGTGGCGAGGTTTGTTTCCCGTGGGACTGCTGTATACAGACAACCACTACAAAATGCAGCATCACACAACAAGCATTTCTGGTGTAATGAAATTATTATTGACTCGTGATATCCACTAGTGCATTCAGAAACTTAAAAATCAATTAGGAAGAAGAGCCAGCCATGTTGTTTCTTCATGCAAGTAATTTGATCACCACCAGAGGAGGCAAACAACAGAACTCAATGATTTTGTGTTTGTGTGTGTATAAATATGTTGGCAGCATTTCAGTACCATATCATTGCTGTACACGGCAAGCATGGAGTTAGCCTGTAATTTCTGGTATTAGGAACAGGAAAAACCCAATATTGGGTGCCTCAAACTTTATTGCACAATTTTCTATATCGTATGATTTTTCCTAGAATCATCAATGATTATAAATCTGGTACTGTGACAACCATGCCAACCAAACAGTTGAAAATACGACTAGAAAATGTCATGCTATTGCCAGTGGAATTGCAACATACAGAGCCCATAAAAAGTATTTAACCCCTCAGATGTTTAGCCCTTTTACTGATTTTAAAAATCAATCGTGGTCAATATAATTTTGCTTTTTCTGACAAAAAAATCTACAAAAAAAAACTCTTAAATAAACAAAATGAAAAGATTTCTACAAAGTAATGTCCATCTAATGAAAATATGGAATGCAAAATAAGTGACTGCATCAAAAATTCTCCCCCCTTCAAGTCAGTATTTAGTACATGATCCTTTGGCTGTAATCACAGCACTGAGTCTGTGTGGATAGCTCTCAACAAGGCTTGCACATCCAGACACTGCAGTCTTACTCTGTTCTTCTTTGCAAATCTACTCAAGCTCTGTCAGTTGCACATGGATCAGGTGGTCAGCCTCTTTCAAGGGTCTGGGCTTTGACTCGGCCACTCCAGAATATTCACCTTGTTGTCTTTAAACCATTTCTGTGTAGCTTTGGTTGTCTGCTTCGGGTCATTGTCTTGCTGAAAAAGGAATATTTTCCCGAGCCATAGTTCTCTTGGACACTGAACAAGATTATCCTACCTTTACAAGCCTTCCAAGGCTGGCTGCTGAGAAGCATCCCCACAGCATGATGCTGCCACTACCACACTTCCCAGTGGGGATGGTATGTTTGTGCTGTTGTGCAGTGTTTGGTGACCACCAAACATAGTGTTTTGTCTGATGGCCAACAAGCACCACTTTGGTCTTGTCAGACCAAGGAACTTTCTTCCACTAGACCAGTGGTTCCCAGCCTTTTTTCCTATGAGCACCCAGCTTACGTGTACTGTAGAGGAGCTGAGGACCCCTAGGACCCACACAAAAGAAAGGTAATAGAAGGATGTCAAAAATTAACATCAAATTTAAAAGTTTTCATTGTTCAAATGTATATAAAATAACCCAACACAAAGGTCTTGTTATCTAGAGACCTTTGCAAGAACTATTCATAAGCAATTTTTCATGATTTTGGCAACCTCAAAGCAGACAGCCCCCCCCCCTCGAAATCTCTGGCCAATGCACTAGACCATGGAGTCTCCCACATTCCTTTTTGTTAAACTCTAGAGGAGATTTAATGAGTTTTCTTCAACAGTGTCTTTCTCTTTGCCACTCACCCATGGAGCTTTGACTGGTGAAGAACCCAGGCAACAGTTGTTGTCTGCAGAGTCTCTCCCATTTCATCTGCTGAAGCTTGGAACTCCTTCAGAGTAGTCATAGGTGTCTAAGTGGTCTTCCTCACTAGTCTTCTTCTTGCACAGTCACTAAGTTTGTGAGGACGGCCTGATCTAGGCAGATTTACTTATGTGCCAAATTCCTTCCATCCCCTGGTTTATACTTTTCACTAACATTTTCTCTGAGTTGCTCAAAATGTTCTTTTGTCTTCATGGTGAAATGGTAGCCAGGAATACTGATTAACCAATGACTGGACCTTCCAGACACAGGTGTCTTTATACTACAGTTACTTGAGAGAGAGACTTGAGGGGTGAATACTCTTTTTAGGCCCTGTAAATGGCACAAAAAATGAGCTAATTATTTTGAAACAAAGGGTCCAAATCAACCTAGGGAGGCAAGAAACCAAGCTTCAGGATGACCCCAACCTAAAAATAAGAGCATAAATGGGACCATATTTTGTTCCTGGCTTTAAAAAGGATCAAAGAGTGAAAAATAAAGATGAAAAGATGCTGCTTCTCTTCAGACACGAGGTGAAACAACCTCAAAGGATCTAATGGCTCCTAATGAACTCAGACTGGCAGCAATCTCCCCTTATTACACCCTCACAGGCCTGAATACACTCTCATACCTTATTCATCTGTAAGCTCAGGTCTCTCCATCAGCTGATGAGACTTTGATGATAATGACCATGTCTAATGACGACCATTTCACTTCCTTAACGTTAGCCAGTAGTCATTTTCAGGCCCGTGGCAGGAGAGCTTTGTCTTATGAGGAAGTGGGTGTGAGAGCATAGAGGAGAAGCTGAGAGGGATGAGGAATGGACTGATGGACAGATTTAGGTGGTAAAAAAAATGGCTTTCACCTTGTAGAGGAAAGACAACATTTTTCCTACTTTATATTCCCATAGATTTTTTAAATAATGTTCTCTATGGAAAAAAAAGCTTTACAAATCTCTTTCATAAGACAGATGCACTGGAGAGTGACATTTTCATCAGGGTGTATCCTTTTTTTGTCATTTACAGTTATGGTAAAAAAAAATAAAAAGGAGATAATGCATTTAAACACAGGTTCAGGTGTTACAACCCTCCTTTTTCTCCCCTAAAACAAACCTGTGAGGGCATACTCAAAGTCTCTGTGTTCACTTCTGTGCAGCCTAACTGCATCTGCAGTTCTAAGTTTCATTTCTCTCCTGCTGAGGTGTCCAACTGCTACTGACAAAACTACAGCAATTGATGTGGGCGTTCACAATAAAAGCTCTCAGAACAAAATAACAACAGATTTTCGTGGTGAAGAGAAATAGCATGTTTGCTGCTTCTTGGACTTAAAACCATTGAGTCATGAGTTTAAAATACATTAAGCTGTTGTTTTAGCCATTATGAGATGAAAAAAAACATCCAATGCAGCATACCTAGACGGGCCAATAGAGACGTTTTGCAAAGTGAGCACACTCACTGCATGTAGCTGTTTTTACATACATGACACTAGGAAAGCAAAAAGCGCAGGTTTTACCTGTTTACCTTGATGCACCTTAACCTTCTGACCCCTGAGCATTTTCGCCATTTTGTCTCACCTGGATTTATTGTCTTTAAAAGCCTGTAAAACCTCAACCCAGTGGTGTACAGTCAAGCTGTGAACATCCTTTTTTTTTCAGGAAAACCTTGGTTTTAATAATATGGTTGTTGCAGTAATGTCATTTGAATTTTAAAAAGTTATGGGACTAAGAAAACAAAAAACACTAGAGATTAAAACTCAAAGATTTTTATGTGAGACACCCCAAACAATAACGACTTAGACTGTTTTGCACAAACTTGTCCTCTTATTTCTTTTTGAATTTGAGCCATTATTCAAGCAGTTCCTGTCTGCAATACCACAGAGGGCCACATCACAGGGTCTGTCTCTCTGTGCTACATTATGAGCTATTCGAGCTGTCTCAACCGTTAAGACATGCACAGCTTGTCAAAGCATGATGCAACGATGGAGCAACCTGCCATTGGTTGTCACAGCCCATGTGTCAACCAATGTATTGGTGGCTAATGCCTAGCTAGCGGTAGAAAAGATTGAAAATGAACTAAAAAAAGGATAAAAAAGCACTAGTATTAGAGTTACTGGTGTTGATTTAATCTCTAAATGCCTCAGAAAGTGACCCAAGTTCCAGACTCCCTGGAACATCATCTGGAGGTGTTAGATAGCATCATCAGAACAGCTAACAGGGGGCTTCCAGAGGAAAAAAAAGTGAGTAGCCATGATTTATGGTTCAAAAGGTAGTTAACATTTTGCAGCTTGTGTCTCTTCTTGTTGTGGGTGGCATTTGGCATGTTACCTCGCCACTCCCAATACAACAGTGTAACCTGCTGATGACGGGACTCAGCTTAAGCTGTTGTCTGTGGCATTTCACTCTGCTATGCTAACATCAGCATCAGTCATGCCTTGTGTATGTGCTATAACATGCATTTAAACCAGTGATGACAGTGGTGCAATAATCCATTCCGTGGCAGAAATTTTACCGGTGACTATTAATACTAGTTTACACGCCACCAAAATGTTCACTTTACTAAAAAACAAGGTCATTTATTTGCAATGTTTTGGCACCAGACCTTGGTTGGCCAGCTGAGTGTGCACATCCCTAACATGCATTTTAAAAGTCCCTTTACTGTGTAAGAAACACAAGCATATTTATATTTAAGAATCCAAATTATTATATTCTTCCTCCTTTTTAAGTCACTTAAAAGTTTAGTGATGAGGATATATATATTTTTTTCTGGAAATTCAGTTTACAGCCTCTAGGTATGTCTCAAATTCTAATCAAAACCCCTTCCTTTACATTAAGATTCAAGGCTACAACTGGAAGCAACTTAGCTTAGCACGCTCATTGGAAACAGGAACACTCTGACTTAATATGACAAGATCTGCTAATAAGCATCTCTGACAGTCACATTTTAAACTCATAACTTGATTGTTTGATGAGTACAAGCTGTTTACAGTTTTTGCCAAACTATGAGAGGTTTCCTTCTCATACTTCCACCAATGCCATGACATTACATTTCTGAATTTTTGGTTCTACATTAAAAAAAAAAAAAAACAAGATGGCATGGTGTCAGTTCTTCACGGTTTTCTCTCTAATTTCCGGTCTTTGAGCTAAGCTCAGCTAACCAAGCTGTTGGCTGTGCCCTTCAACCTATCAGACAGCCTCAGAAATGTGTCAGACCTTGATTTTCAAGAAAGGAAATAAGTGTAATTCCCAAATGCCACACCATTCCTTTCAGCTCATATTTCCCCCACGGAGACTAACCTTCATAAAAACATCAACCTGTAGGTCAGAATGTATTTCAGTCACACATTTCTGCAGCCTGATTCGAATAACAATCTGATTTCAAAAGGAAAGTCCTGCAGATATGAAACAGTGTATTTTGGAAGCAGTGAATCGATTCCTGCACACATGGGGATAAAATCGTTAATGGCGTGGAGGAAGGGCAAAGAGGAGACGTGACATTTAATTGCTGCAACAACTATTGATGTGGCTGAGCCCTTTTAGAGAGGGGGCTGCCGCAGAGGGGGGCAGTTTAGCGGAAAAATGGTTTAGCAAGCAATTAACTTCATCATTACTGCTGCATGCCAAACTATTGTTGTGTTGATGAAGAGCCAGCTCGGCTTCCGCCACGGCTCTGACTGGATTCTTTCAGTGTTGAGCTTGAGCTGTTATTTCCCTCAGTTAGAGCTGCAGTCTTTTCAGAAATATAGAGCAGCTGTCCATGAACTCTTGCACTTTATTATTGGTTATTTTAAAATGACAAAGCCTCACAGCAGGCAGGTTTATTCCTGAGCCTGGAATCAGTTTGAGTGATTGAATCTCTCAGGTCATTTACTTGGTAGTAATCCTGTCCTCATGTTTATACATTAAATCCATTTTTTCTAAAGAGATAACCGGCCATGAGACTGATATTCCTTTCTAAAGGGATGTTGTGATAGTGATACAAACTGTAAATGGAGTTAGAAGACTGGCATCTTCAAAAAACATAGAGAAGGTTAAAGGTAGTACAGCTTTTCTACCTACTACAGTAACTGAAATATTAGGGTTGGTTTTCACACATTGGACCATTTTTGTTATAAGGTAAGGTTGTCTGGGTGAATTCTGTGTATGCAGCTGGCTCTGTGGCTGTGATTTTCATAAGGAAACTTCAGTAATCAGTTGCACGTATTCCCTTAAAGGGGATATATTATGCAAAATACACTTTTTCAGGCTTTTCTAACAAAAATATGTGTCCCTGGCCTGTCCCCCCCCCCCAAATTTTAGAAATGTGTGCTGAAACAAGCTGTTCTCAGATTTTCCCCTCATGATGTCGTGGGGAGTTAGCCCCGCCCACAGTTTCAGTTGGCCCTCCCTGCTTGGAAGAAAGTTCCTCCCTCCTCTCCTAATCTGTGTCTCAGTAGGCAGCTGAGAGGAGAACCAGGAGAGCCACATCCATTAAGCAAAATCCATTACCTCAGAGGGGCATGGTTGGGGGCGGAGTCTGACAGCTCAGTAACATTTAAAGCCACAGACACAGAAACAGCTTGTTCTGAGCAAGCGGCAACCTCCAGTCCTGAAAATTGAAGCCAATGGGGAAGTTCAAAAATTGCAGTACCGCGAGTGTCCACTTGAGGCTGGCTGCAGGAACACCAGAAGTCTTGTCCAGACACATGTTAAACAGCCGGTTTTTACACTAGAGATAAACTGGTTTACAGCCTGGTTCAAAAAACCAAACGTGTCTCATTAGCTAGTGTCTTCATGTGCTCCCACTGTACAGGGGGTGAATTTGTTTTGTACCATGACCGTTTGGATTATATTTAGGATAAACTCACTTCACACTGATTGGCGCGTCTCGTTTGATTGACAGATAACTCGACAGGCAAAGGCTCCGTTTCTGTCAACCAGGATGCTAGCCAGCTAGCTGACAGGAAGTCTTGCTTAGTGGGCGGGCTGTTAGGTTGATCCAAAGTTCGGTTGAGACCGCGATTTCAATATGGAAGCCTCCGCGGATTGGCTTCAAAAGCCGTTCGAGTCAGCCTATTGTAAGCAGACGACTGACGTCACACGGGGTTTGTCCAATTCTTTCTACAGTCTATGATTCTGAGTAAGGTTGAAACAGAGGGGCTTTTAGACATGCAAACATCCAATACTGGAGTGTTTTTTTCAGCAACAAATTTCACAGGCATGTTTTGGGGACATCTGAGACCAATATACACTTTTCATAATGGGGTAAAATATGTCCCCTTTAACTCTCACTTTGTCTCACCTGGACTTTTTGGCTTGAAAATAATTTTTTCAGGACAACCTGGGCTTTAAGAATATGTGTTGTTCAACTGGTAATACAAGATTATGAACTGGCGTAGCCTACATGCTACATAATCTCCAGTTTCTAGATCAAAATGCGCTGTAACCATCCCCTGCAAGATGCTACTACTAATGCTATCCATATACTGTGTATGTTTACATCCAAGTAGTAGAGCAACATGGCTGCAAGGCAGTACAGTGGCTACCAGTGGTGGGCAGCTATTTTACAGTTTAGACAGAACATTTGAATCTGAATTGATAAAGATATGCATGTATTCAGTTTAACTGACTAGCAGTGGTGCCAACTACCCAGAGATCTGACTTCAGTTGTTTAGCTGGATAATCCCTCAATCCCAAACCATGGTAGACCTTATTTAACAGAGCACTAGAGACAAGGTGGGACATTTGAGGTTTAACTTCTGCCTATGTTGGAGCTATCTCAGCTGGTGCAACATCCTAAATGATACCAGCTTGAAAACTCTGTTCCAACTAATAAATTATCCATAGCTGAAGCAGCCGTGGCTGATGTTATGTCTGACAACAAGAAAACACCAATGAACAATCCAGCCTCTTGATTGTCGGTCAAATCTGTTGGGACATTTTTTCTTCTCTAAAAGGAAATCCAGAGAGAAAATCTGGCCCTTAACAGTACTGAGCTTTGAATAACACTGTTCTGAACAGTGTGACATAACGTGAGCCCTGCCCCCCCACCCCCACCCCCACCCCACAGTGCATCAGCGAGCTATATTAGCAGGTAATTATCCTCCAACAGTCATTATCATTTAATCATTCTCTAATTGGAAATTTAAGCAGAGAAGAATGAGGTAACAGAAATATACGGTTCATTATTTATAGGCCTTTGTCTGTGCCGATGCAAAATGTTTAAATCCATGTCTGCAGGCAGAGAAGGATAGATGTTTCTAAGAAAATGCTGCTTTTATATCAATGTCTCCTCCTTATTCCTGTTAAATGTTAACTCTACTGTTTGACAGGCTGCTGATTTAGACAGTCTTTATGATCAAAATTTTAATGTGTATCTCCCTCACTCTGCTTTATGAACTATTACTTGCAAAATGTATAATTTTCTCCCAGTTAAATAACTGAACTGCATGCTCCTTATCAGTACTGCATCCGTAGGACAGTCATCTCCAAATACCAGCTCCAATTACAATGACAAGTGATGGTTAGATATGATTCCATGGTGAGAGCTGTCCATGAGTCTGCAGTAACAGCTACTTTGTCGACATGTTCATCGTGATGGTGGCTTGTTATCCTGCTTGACAAATGCTCACAGAAGCCTTCTCCTTCCACAGATTTTCTACCATTTCCATCATTAGAAAGCTAACTGTCTTTGCTCTTGTTTCATCACAACAACGTGTACAAACATTGCAAGCAAGTGATAAGATGTGACTTCCTGTTGCTAGTCTCTTCTTGTGCCTTAAGAATGAAACTAAATATGCAAGTTTAAGGCAGTATATCTCGCATTGTCATCTCCCAGAGATCATGAAAGCTGGCACGATGAAGGAGACTTCAAGGGTGGCACCGACCTATTCAGTTTCAGAGTGCTTCCCACCGGCGCTTACTGTAATAAAAGTTGCAAAAGTTAAAACTGTGGAGAAAAGGAGCACAACAAAAGAAAAACCTGTAAAGAAACTGAGCAGTCAGCACATAAACTTGTCCTTCAAGGGTCCTAAATCTAAACCATAGTCTGTACACTGCCTAGAATTAAAAATCTTAAAAAGACATTTCTGTTTGCTACATTAATGCTGCACTGAAGGTTCCCAAGAGCACAGTGGCCTCCATAATTCTCAAATGGATGGATGGTCACCCATCCAAACTGAGCCATCAGAGGAGAAGGGCCTAAAAGAGGAGGCCAAGAACCCTCTGACTGAGCTCCAGAGATCCTGTGTGGAGATAGGATGGGACAACCATCAC
This sequence comes from Cheilinus undulatus, assembly GCF_018320785.1. NCBI lineage: Eukaryota > Metazoa > Chordata > Actinopteri > Labriformes > Labridae > Cheilinus > Cheilinus undulatus. The sequence continues at coordinate 40,518,160 of NC_054878.1, read as the reverse complement.
TGCAGCTCTCCACTCTAGCATGGAAGCCTCTCCTCAGTGCATAAAAACACATGAAAGCTCACTTTGCTTTCACATGGAGTTGTCTGAAAACTCCAAACAGGCTTTCATTTGTTTTACACTTACAGGCTTCATCTAGTCGCTCTGCCATAGAACCCAGATCAGCTGAGAGCTCCAGTGTTGGTTGCCCTTCTGGAACTGTGTCCCGTCTCCACACAGGATCTCTCGAGCTCAGTAAGAGGGGACCAACCGGTGCTTGGCCACTTCTCCCCCAGTTGCTTAGTTTGGCTGGGCGACCAGCACTTGGAAGAGTCCTGGATGTGCCAAACTTCTTCCATTTGAGAATTATGGAGGCCACTGTGTTCTTGGGAATCTTCAGTGCAGCAGAATTTTTTGTAGCCTTCCCCAGAGCTTAGAAATCCGGGCCCTTGAATAATCAGAGAAATGACATTGACAAGCACAGTGCTGCTCCAAAACTAAAACAGTTTTCATCAGATTGCTGTGAGTGCAGCTACAAAGAAATCCACTGATGCTAAGGGCATTTTAGCACTGGAAACACTTGGTTTTGAAAATGAGCACTTCTAGCCGAAAGAAAGCAGCTGTTGACGAGGGATGCATGCGATTGGCCTTAGTTGGCACCAGAGTTAAGAGTCAGTTAAACTGATAACTAATATTTTTATCAGTTCAGGCCTAAAACATCATGTGCAGGTGCATCAGTAGAGAAAGGTTACTGGAATAATGATGTCAATGAGAACTCTAGTAAATGTTCCCATCCTCCTTTACTGCTGCTTTTCTGGCTTGAACCCCGGCTGATCCCTGTGAATATTAACAAGGTTCTCCATCAGTATGCATACATTATTTGTACATGCTTTTACCATGGCAGCATCATTATAAATAACCTTTGCAGCGATGAAAAAACAGCATCCATCTGCTGATAAAAACCAGTCAGCTCTTCCTTATATCTATAATATACAACACAACCTCGCCCCCTCCCCCTCCTCCTACATCTTAAACTTTCATGTTTCTAAATAAATATACCGCTCACTGAGGCAGTGTGCCATCACATTTCCTCCGCCTCAGTATGATGCATTTACTAGGAGTGAATTTAGCGAAGCAGAGAGAGAGAGATAGGACACCTAATTGCTTTAATTATAATGCGTGGCTGTGATCTGCTAAACTGTAAGGTGCACCTTAATCCGTCAGCTAATTATGGGAGGTTTGCTGCTGGTGTAAGAGGGGCTGCAGCTGAGATGGAGTTTATAGCCGATGAGTAAAGTGCAAAAGTTTTCCTTTAATTAAATGTTGAATTTGTGATCAGTGCATCGGCTCTTTAAGTATTTTGCCGAATAAACTGCGACAGCACCGGTTTGCAGATGAAGACTCCTGTGAAAACAGAGCTGTGTCTTGCTTGCTTGAATCAGATCTGTTGACTGCAGACAGAAATGAAGCGAGGCTCTAAATATTCTCTGCTGTGTTTTGGTAGGGAAATGCAAATGCCTTACATTGCTTTTGAAAACTGCTGAATAAATCAAAAGCCAGCTCACTGTTCTGAGACGATAATGTCTGAAGTTATCTATAGATGTTGCTCTGTGTAAATATTTATTTAAATACACTGTTCAAAGTAGCATCTAAAGAAATAAAAAAGGTTTCCATAAAAAGATCAGAATTATAAATTGACACACCAAAGCAGACACAGTGTTTTTATTAGTATTATTTTTAAGATGTTCATATTTTCCACAAAGCCAGATGAACTTGAACCGACATAAAATGCTTTAAAAGGCTTTGTGCAGTAGTACTGTCAACCTATGCATCCAAAGATGTTTTGCACAAATAAACACTTGTGAGTGGTGGTGTATTCGCAACACTAACTATGCATGTCTGAGCATTTTATACTGGCTTACACCATGGTCTTGCTGAATACTCGATTCTGATTGGCTCTTGAAGTTCCATTGGTGTCCATTAAATTCTTATACATGGACACCTACGTATGGAACTACTCGAGAAGTTCCGTTCAAAAAGTCTTTATACTGTTCCAAGTTAATGCACCACAGCCGTTAGAAGATAGGAGTAACCATAGCAACCTGAGACAGTCATATTTTCTGAGCAGGGAGAGAAGCGTCGTCAGCCTAAGGAGCCTGGGACTGGCATCAACTGTCACTTAACTGACATAAATAGACAGACTCCAGGTTTAAGACCAGTGTGACGGTCTTATCTACTATGTATGACTTGTTTCCAGGCTCATCTTATTTATTCTGTTTGAGCTTTCTAACACATAACTGTTCATGTTAACTTACAGGGATATAGTCTGATCACAGATGACTCTTCATCTCCCTCTTCTTCATGCCTTTTCATTGATAAATCCATTAAGAAAGTGTGCTGAGCTGACTAGTCTTTTTCTTCCATTGCGACTTTGTATCTATGGCCCGTCCTATTTACTGGAGCACTGAACTATGTTTACATTCCCTAAAAGCATTATAAAATTGGAATGACTATTCCAGTTATTAGTCAAGCCCTCATGTGTTACTAGGGAAAAGAAGGGTTGCTTTGGTAGAACTTTCCATTTTGATTGCAAAATGTATGACATGATAAGCTAGTGCTTTTACTAATTATTTCCTTTGGAAAGTGACTATGGTATAAGCGGGTTAATGCCCTTCAAGGTGTCCAATTATCAGGGATTAATGGACTTTGTGGAGGCAATAGACATCGTCCATTAATCCCTAATAATTGGACACCTCTTCAGGAATTAACCCTTACTTATCGGTCGCAGCAATTATAGGGCTCAGCAAAGTTTTTAGGTGACTAGAAGGGATTAAAAGTGAGTCTTATTCAATAAATTTTAAGTTAAGTGACTAAATTTTGATCTCATTGAACTTTCTAAACGAAAGTCCTTCAAACAAAGACAGCTTTCATCATAAAGACATCATCAGTAGGAAAGTCCATCTCTGTATGCACTGCAAACAGTATGCCACTGATGAATCAAAATATCTTCTTAGAATAAAGGATTAGGACTTATTTTTAAGTATTAAGTTTGTTGGAATGGTGAAACAAACTATTCCAGCATTTACTTTTTCATTTATGCCTTGTACAGACTGTACCACTGATGGGTGACAAGTTTTCTTTGGGTGCTTTTCGACCAAAAGGATTAGGAACTTAGAAGGAACTAAATCAATCCTGTGGCCCGTTGTAGTCTTTGTTTCTATCAGGGATTAAGGCCCCGTTTACACGACAAAGTTCTGCTTTGTTTTCCATCTTCATTTTCAAATAGTTCCATGTGCAGACTAACCGGATTTGTTTCACACATCCATCTGGAAAAGACAGCGTCTCATACACAGCATTTGGGAAAGGGCAGAGCCTTTGAAAAATACTCGGAGGGTGATTGGATGAATGTTCTGTCTGTCACATCTTTATCTTCATCTATGGGCCAATCAGAGCAACAAACCATGTGACGTAGCCGCTACCGAGGAGTAAACTCCAATGCTGTTGTTTTAATGAAGAAATGTTGTTAAGTTCTGACAACATTTCGACATCTCTAGCTGCTTGCTTATGTCATGACTCCGCCATGCCCGAAAGTACTGCCCCAGTGAGAAACACGGAAACGGGCGTATCCATCTGCTTTGTAAAGTTATGTGCAGACAGCAACATTTTAAAAACAATCTCTGCACACAAGACAGCTAGCAACACAAAAAAACACTGTCGTAGACATGCCAAGCCTGTAGTTAGCAGTGCAATTTTGTGATGAACCAAAACCCTGTCCTTTTAAGTTTGAACAATTTACTTAGATTTACTCTGATGCATTTGTTGAGGTCAGAAAGGTTCGTCTAATCCAGCCTCAACAGGCATCCGAGTAGGAATGCAGAGTTCTCTTGTCATTTGAGGCACTGTGAAGTCAATATTGTTGCATATCTCTGTATCAGACAAATACTGCATACAGCAGCTCATCAACTTCACTTGTGAAATCCTTCTACAGTCTTCAGGGAAAAATTTACAAGTCAACAAAATGAACCTGCAAGGGTTTATTGACGAAAACGCCTGCAGGGAAATGTAAATGTGGACCTCAGAGCCTGAATCTATGGAGGAAATATCTCTGAACGCAGGTGGCTAGACATATGCTTTGCACAAGTCTAAATTTGCTGGTGGAGTATTTTTAGCTCACAAGCTGTTGACAAAAAAAGACTCTAAATTCTGGCTGGATGTTTAACTGGTTATTTGGCCGTTTCTACCAAAACACATGTACCCTAACAGCATTTGGCTTCTGAAGTATTAGTGTGTATGTGTGCCTGTGCTCCAGTATTATTCTCCTATTATGTAAGGGAAACAATAGGGATGTCTCTAACTGAATAACAAGCACCATCTGGAGCCAATAGTAAACTGGAGCTTCTGCATTTTGTTGCTCTTTCTATGCACACTCACACATACAGCAATCTGTTTGTGCTGCATAATAATGAGATATAGAGCATCATTTTCAACACATAAACATCGTTAACATCTTAATTATTTCGCTGAATCATCCCATATATTTACTTGCAAATATAAGAATAAAAAGCAAAGAAATACTTAAAGCGCATCCCTGGACCCACTTAAATATTCCAATCCTGTAGGTTTACTGCAGGCCATACTCATTCATTGTGCACATTTAAAGCAAAGAAAAGTGATGCATTGTAATTAGTAAATAGCCCACATGCTCATTAACAACTTGGACTCATTCCTTGGCAGTACAAGCTGCAGCTGTCCACTATTTGGGAAGTTAAGAGCTGATTAAGTTGACTTGTGATTGAGCTTACAGAGGATGATCCGGCCAAACAACAGCAGGCTGTGATGAAACAAGAGTGACTGAAATTATCCCTTTAAAAAGCTTAAGGGTACACTGAAACAGACGTGTTAAAGTAACAGCTGCCGTATGATAAATAGGAACCTGAAACAGTAGAGGTAGCTCCTAATCAGGGGTGGTGTTAGCAATTTGGAGGCCCTTCCTCATTTAGTTAAAAACAGTCATCTTTTTCTGTTAACAAAAAGTCAGAGAACTAGAGGACAAACCCAAATATTCAATAACTCAAACTCAACACATGGTCATATTTTGACTTGTCTCTCTGCTCGACCACATCTCTTTAGTCCGGGTCTTTTCACGCCAGGAGATTGCTGGAGGTTTTCCGTCCTTTGGGACATCCACAGCACAACTAGGGGCTCATTGTAGCCCTACAACTGACCCAAACAGTACCCAAGGCTGTGCCTACTCACCACATCCACCCCTTACCTCATCCTAAAGGTGTGGACTTTTATTATCAGTTCATCAGATTATTCTTCCATGTTCCTGGTAATATGCAAAGACATGCAGAGCACAGGGTTGTGTCAATCCTACTTCCCACTTAATGGTGCCCTAAGGCGGCTGACTCACCACATCTACACCTTACTTAAGCCTCAGTACTTGCCTATGCCTAAACGATCTGAATAGTTCTGTATTGTATGTCATTTTACCACACAGTAATCTACCAATTAATTGTTTTAATATTTCTATACAGATCTACCGACATAAAATTTACTTATACGAAAAATTGAGTTTTTTAAGGGCCTTGCATCCTGCTGTTAGGGCCAGGGTCCTACCCAGGAACTTCTATGGATGAGCTCCATTTTGATGCCATTTCATTCCCTCCTGGTCTCGTACTTGCATCCAAAATGCACGTCTTAATCATCCATCCATCCACCCATCTTATCCTGGTTACCCGAGGTTAAGTCACGGTGCCAACATGCCAGGTAAGTCTACCCAGACAAACCTCCCCCCTGCAATGTATTCCAGTTCCTCCAGTGAGGTCTTGGTCTGCCCTGAGGTCTCCTCCCAGTTGGATGTACCTGGAGGACCTGCACAGGGAGTTATCCTGATCAGGCACCTGAACCGCCTCAACTGGCTTCTTTCCATGTGAAGAAGCAGCGGCTCTACTTTGAGATCCCTCCAAATGTCCGAGGAATCTCATTTTGACCGCTTGGATCTTCCTTCTCATTACTTCAGTCATTGCCCAGAGTTCATGACCACAGGTGAGAGTTAGAACGTAGATTGATGAGTAAACTGAAAGCTTTTCATTCCGGCTCAGCTTCCTCTTCACTTCTTCAAGTCTAAATCATTAGAAGAACTTTACATAGGGATGCAAGATATCATCTGCAAAATACTGATATCAGCTGACATCAATTTGTTTCTTTGTTCATCCTTCAGCTACACGTCTGAGCTACATTTATGTATCAGTGTCACCTATTGAACACCTATACTGATAGCATCTTAAGGCCCCTTAGAGTACAAGGTCCATGGAAAAACTACCTATGGTTGTACCTGTCACTAGCAGGTACCACATATGCCTAAAAAGAACTTTTGGCACAACTTAAAGAAAAAGATACAGGTTACCTTAGAGCAGACCCTAAAGGTACCCTGAACATGTTAGGTATCTTTATGAAGACACTACAGCACAGATCCAACCAAAGATTTATAATGAGATGAACTGTACCTTCAGCTCTTCTTAGCCCCTACATACAAGCAGCCTGCGATTCCCTCTGTCAGCAATCCAATCACCATTTTCACACTGGATCACAGGATCTAGCATCATGCAGCCCTGGCAAACCCCAAGAGTGCCAGGAGGCAACAGTGTCAACGACTCTGCCAATGTCTCCCAGGTGACACAGCTGTGAATGACTCTCAGGTGACCACTCAGATCATTAGCATGTGGATAGTCAACAGAGGCCATAAATCCCAACTGTGGCCCCAGTCACTTTTAGAACGGAGGGAGCCTTTTGGGAAGCGAAACACCTTCAAGAACCTCAGTCAAGTCCAGTTGTCCCTTTGAGGAAGATCTGGATAACCATGACTTGGATGACTGAGAAACTATACTGACATCTTTTAGTTTTTAACTGCTGCAACTGGACATCATTTAGGCAGCAATGACCCCTCACAGTCACGCAACTTCTGTTTTCGGAAATGGAGTAGAAGTTATTGCACAGATTGGCTTTGAAACTATTTTAAGAAGGAAAAGTTGCACATTATTTCTGTAACAGATGCTAAAGGAAGCCCTAATACAGACACTATAGGGGCACTTTTAAAAGGTACATCCTTTTGTTTTGAGATCCTTTTTTTGGCTGAGAAGAATAAGATAACACAATTAATTGACCTTGATTGAATGTCAGAATCCTGTACTGTAAAACACATAGGCGTCTTAACCAATTTGCAAAAGTCCCAACTGCTTTCAGCATGCAGCAACACGTCTGCAACAGGAAAGGTGAAAGCAGATTACACCCAGGAGGAGACTTAAAAGGACACAAACAACAAAGTCTGTCTCGGTCTTTCCACCTTTGTCGCCTTCTGATCTCAATGAAACAATCTGGATTCAGCCTGGGTGCTGTTGGTGGCCCTGTGTGTGTGTGTCTGAGTGTGCGTGTGTGTGTGTGTGATATAGAGCCTGAGTTGATTACAGCCTATCTTCTGTCTGCTTTCATCTTTCCAAAGGTCTTGGCATTGTCAGGTCTTTTTAAGCAGCTCTTTGCTCAGGCTTTATTAAGGTGGACTAAGGGTTCGTCCCACCACCTCTAAGGATACAGAGGACTATTGAGAAGAAGGTTGAGAAACAGTCACACCCTTGTTGCTTTATTTACTGAATTCATTCAGGCGCTGTGGGTGCTGTAGCATTGGAGAGAGCATACATGTACAACCCAACAGACTCTCCTTTGACTTGAATTCATGTCAGATTAGAGTCTCGACATTTTTGACGCTTCAGTACTTTTTGATACCATGAGATCACTATTCTAAATGATGGAACTCAGCTGCTGCTTCTCTCACCTGCAGAATCCAGAATATTCACCACAAGTGATAAAATGGTGTTGTTTGCCTTCATTGATATCAGTTAGTCTTTCCTAACTGTCTGAAAGCTCACAAAGAAGGAGCATCCATACACTGGCTTGAAGAAGTCCAAAGTCCAGTAGTTTCATCTGTTTCTGAGTTTTTGAACATCCTCTGGATATATTCAAGGTGCATAGAGTTTGACATTTAAAGGGATTTTGATGTTAAGCACCTCTGAAAAACATTTTTATAACATCTTTCCAGAAGTTTTAAATCTCTGGACATTTTCATAGACAGAAAAGAAGAGTACCTTTATCATTTGCACATCTAAAATATTAATAGACATTCATTCAGGAGCACTCTTGTCATACTTTCAACCATTTTATTGCAATATTGATACACAGGTTTACTTGGCTCTGCTCAAAAGATGCTCCCTGGTCAAGCTAGAAACCCCCATATGGATGGATACATTAGTGACAATGCATATTGAACACAATAAAATTAGTTCAAAAGCAATTAATCCATGGTAGCATGAATCTGATTATGAGGGTGCAACAAGTTTTTTGCTATAAAGGAGGAAGCTGGGGTGGAGGAGGTTAATCTTTGCCATCAGCAGCAGCATTGTGGTGCATCAGCATTAATGCAAGCAGGGATTAGCGAGAAGCACATCATATTTAAATACACTGCTGGGTTGAGGGAAAGAGCTGTGATTGGCTGTGGGAGCTAGGAGGTGAATAAATATCAGCTGGCCGTCAGCTGATCATCGCTGGGCCGATGCCAAGCGTCATAATGATGACAGTAGTTATGTACATCTTCAACAATCATTAAAACAGAAGTCAGTTGATTTGTGTATCTAAAGTCTGTTTTGCACCTTTGAACCGGCCTCATTCCAGGCTACCTCATTAATATCTGCTTGGATTGATTTTTCCAGGCGTTTCATTTATCCAGGGCTGAATCTTTATTTACAGTCATCAATATGTGCAACCTTGTACTGCACTCTGCTTGGCCTGGCTCTGATAAGCTCTCATGTAGTAAAACACACAGTCAGTGAATGGGTTCAACAGCAGCACACAGTGAGTCCTATCTGAAACCCCACATTAAGTTCTTCAGTGTTACCTTTCAGAATCAATACTCATCTTAATGTCCACATTATCTGTGTTAGCGTGCCAGTGTGAGAGGAAACACCTGTTGAATTTCATAAAACGTAGTGATAAGCAGTAAGACACCTTCACTGGTAATATTTCCAGTCTTCACTGGTATTTTGTTTGACTGCTTTTATTGTGAATAGCCACATCAGGAAATGTGGTGTCATCAGTAGTAGTTTCAAAGACACAACAGGAGAGAAATTAAACTTGAACCACTGACTTAAATACAGAAAAATAAACACAGAAAGACTTGTAGAAACATTGTATTGTGATCTAAGGATAGCCTCACAGAACATGACTTTAAGCTCAATTTAAGACCAGATTTCCCCACAACACAATAACCAATGAGAGTGAGCGGACCAGGTAGTGCCATCAGTCTGATGTGACATGCTTTCAACGCTCATAAACATAAAAACAACGTTATCTAGTCAGGATTTTATCCAAAACATTTTCCTTGTGTTATGATTTTTGCTGCAAAAAAATACAAATACCTCAGATTTACACCCAATGTGAAAAAAAACAAATTGTTAATGTTATAAAGTACACTTTAATATGTAAACTAAAACACTGTGAGTGGTAAGAATTTACACCAAGAGGGTTAAAATGGGAATAATGTGAACTTTGAAAGGGTTCAATCTAACACCATAGAGGTTAAATCACCACTGACGATTTTGCTATGATATATTTTACACGTCATAAAGTGTTAATTCAACGCTTTATCAGTGGTCCTCATATAAACCCTTCAGCGTTCATTTTAACTCTGAAGGTGTTAAAAAAACAGTTTCAAATTAACAGTGTACCTGGAACTTTGATTAACTGACACACCAGACACATCCATCTGGTAAACCTCTCATACACAACGTTTGGGAAAGGGCAGAGCCTTTGAAAAAGAAAAACTCGGGAGTGTGATTGGATGAACGTTCTGTCACATCTTTACGGGCCAATCAGAGCAACAAAACATGTGACGTGGCCTCTAGCGAGGTGTGCCCGTAGACTCTAGAGAGAACCACATAACACAAATCATGGCGACTGTAGACATGTCAGTGCATGACTTTTGTCGTTTTTGAAAAGAAAACAATTCAATGCTGTTCTTTTAACAAAGAAATGTCGTCAAGTTCTGATAAAACTGGTGCTTTAGCAGCATCCACGCTAATGTCTTCCACCACAACTGCTCCGGCCTCTCGTTGCTGCTTGCTTACATCACGAAAGTACTCGCACCCTGCGCCCAAACAAACGCTGATTGGTCCTGTCACTTTCTAACCGGGCCCAAACGGTTCAGACGGGAGCTTTGCAAGATGGATTCATCAGTGAGAAACACAAAAACAGGTGAATCCATCTCCTTTGCAAGCTTACAACTTCGAAGGAACTAAATGGTTCCTCTGGCCCATTGTTGTCTGAATATTCACCAGACTAAAGTTCAGGGAGTCTATAAAAATCAGGCTTCCTGACACAGACAGGGTTCAGGAAGTCAACGTAAATTAATATTATTATTTAAGATTTGAAAATTGTCTAGTTTGTGGCAAGATGCATAGATGAATGATGTTCCTAAGCGTCTATTTCCCTATTCAGCTAAACACTCATTTACACTTCGTTTAACTGACTAGTCTAAAGAGGAGAAAATTCCTAGAAAACAGTCAAATTCCTCACAGGGTCATTGTGTTAGCGGTGGTGACATTAGCCTGATACTCTTTATAGTGTGGCTAACATTACAAGCTAGCACCACCAGCCTTCATTCCTCTTTGCAGATTAATCTCGTGCTTTGATATGAGGCCTCTTTCCACTTCAGGTGGAAGTTATACATGAGTTCAACCCTCATCAGCCTACACACCACTTTATTTCCATTTACTAATTAAAAAAACTGTCATTCTGTGCTGTTCCTACTACACGCTAAGCCACCGCTGAGCTTCTCATGTTTGCATCTGTGAAGTGCCAGACAGAAAGGCAGCAGCCATTAACTAAAGCTACAGTGGCCTCTAGTTCATTACAGGTTAAAATGGCATTATAGAACAGGATTTCAAGCCTGTGTTTATGAAAATGACGGGTAATTAGTTTAACCGACACGTAAATCCCTCGCTGGCAAGTCTGTTTAATGATTTTAACCATTTTTAGGATTAACCGCATGCATCCCTAGCACAGACCATGTTGAGTATGCAGTTACAGGTTTGTTTTAGAGGGAAAACACTAGCACTCCAATTAGCAATTCAGTGCATTATCCCTTTAAATTTAGTGATTCTGCAATAAAATACCACAAGGGGCAGAAGAAATACAGTCATATAAATCTTAAGGGCTCTAGAATGTAGCCATCATATTTAATATTTTTCTACTGAGTTCTCTGAAGTCAACAGACTTAGCTTGTTGTCATCAGCATACATTGCAATAAGTCCATGTAAGTCCCTTCTGTAGTAGATGAAATCCAGATCTTTATTCTTATGCATTTGACTTCATTTCAAGCGATTCTGAATAAATTGTTTGTCTTTCTCAAACTTATTTGGACTTGATTTTTGGGGAAGAAAAAGTCACAGACCAAATGTTCCACCTATCTACAAAACCTCTGACATCATTCCAAATTTTTCTTAAAACTTAAAAATGTTTTTGCGATGTCTGATTGCTGAAAAGAGCAGAACAGTCATGACATTACACCGTTTTGCTTCAGTGCCTGCTTCTTTCTGCAGAAACAGCATCAAATAGATGAAGCGCTGGGCTCATGGCTGGCAGCCAGAAACACGTCCACTTGTGCGACTTGATTATCTCTGGTTTTTATTTCCAATCCAGTTATCCTGTTATCTCTCTATCTGATGTGCTGGCATGCCTCCATCTCATTCTTTTTTGTGATTACCGCTCACATTGGATGGACTCGAGAGTTCAATTACAAAGTGAGAAAAGTCAAACGCTGCTCTCATCCTGAAGGAAACACTTCATTCATCAATTCTGCTGGTAAAGACATATTTAAATACAGACAAATATGCTACAGTACACAGGAGACCCAATAGGAGAGCTGACAAGTATAAACCTGTAATAAAGTGCAGCACAGGAGGAAGCCGACATCCTTGATGAGGTCTGATTAATGCATTGGAGGGAGGGATTAATGGAGATGCTAACATCCTCGTGAATTTACCCTTCTGGCTTTAACTGCTGCTTCTATTTATTTTATATCAAGAGATTTCATAACTTTCTCTTCCCATTCTGGGTTTGTCCGTGAGCGGGAAGCAGAATAGGATGGGTGGGAACAGGGGATTAAATAAGTGGAGGGAGTTTATCATTTATCCCTCCATCCATCCAGCCCTCTCTCTCCGCCCGCTGTCACATACAGGCTCGGAGGAAAACACCGTGATCCGATTAGGTCTCTGAATGTGTGTGTGAGCGTCAGGGAGAGAGATGTGAGTGTTTGAATTATAGACAACACGGCCCTGTGCAGGACAGACAGAATGGAGAGAGGAAGCTTAAATCTCTCACAGAGGCTGCATGACGGGCTGCTCAAATGTGGCTTTTTTCATCTGGTTTTTGATGAACTGCACAAGATATCAGAGCTGTGACTGTATGGTTCTCTTTTATTTCGTTTAATTAAATTACTTTGCCATGGTGACACAGATAAAGAGCCATCACGATTTATAAGCTTTGATATGATACAAGTACATGCATGTTGGCATCTACTAATGTTTTGATACCATGACCCTAAAAATGGGCATCCTATGCAGCCAATCTTACTACTATAATTGGCTACGTGTCTGTCTGTGTTGATTTGCACACTACACCGTTGCCCCAGTTGTCCTTGATACTTCTTAGAAGTCTTCTCTGGCATGTTGGTTAGAAACTGGGGCCATAAAACATCATAATTAATTAAACATTTTCTATAATATTCAAAATTTTTGCGCCTTTGAAAGAACACAGCAGGAGAGAAATGAAACTTAACACCACTGATTTAGTTACAGTAAAATAAACACAAAGAAACTCATAAAAACATCAATTGGTGATTATAGGATAGCCACACTCTACATGATTTTAAGACCGATTTAAGACCAGATTTTCCCACCACACAACAACCAATGACAGCGAGCGGACCAGGTAGTGTCATCAGTCAGATGTTACACACTTCCAATGCTTACAAACATAAAAACAACTTTATCTCCATTCTAGTCAGGATTTTATCCATCCTAGGCACCCAATCTTAATACTACAATCGGCGACATGTCTGTCTGTGGTGATTTGCACACTACACCGTTGCCCCAGTTGTCCTTGATACTTCTTAGAAGTCTTCTTGGATGTGCTGGTTGGAAACTGGTGCCATAAAATAACTATAGATATGTGCAGATTTTCTATAAATGCAAAATTGTTGCACCTTTTGCTTCAGTTTGCGCCACTTCCCCTGTATAACACATATGCTCACTCCACCACCATGCTGAAGAGGTGGAGAGGAAGAGAGCACCTTCGCCCTCAAACACATGCACTAAAAGTGGGAAACCACACAGTGACAGCTGGAAAACAATTGAACTTTGTTTAAGCACGGCCACAAGGAAACAAATTTGGCACGCCTGGATGTGATGATACGCCTGCTCCACAATCCCTGATTAAAGTGCAAACACTCTCTTGATAAAGCTGAAGTAGTGTGAGTGTTGTCTGATACAGACTCTACAGATAAAGAGGAAAAAGCTGCTGCTGCATGTCTCCTTTGATACACTGATTTTAGTCCGCCATCACCTGTTAGATTTAAAATTAAAGCTGCCCTGCTTGAAGTGGTCCAAGCAGGACAGCAGTTCTCTTTATACCTCCCTTCCCGCTTGTTATGGGGTTGCTCATCACAAGAACCTCCTTTAAAATGTTCTCTAACTCCCTCAGTTATCAAAATCAAATCATTTCAATTCATCACTGTAACATCACATGCAACAGAGTCAACCTCATTTAAATCACATGATGTGCGAATAAACCACAAATAAACTATATACCACATTAATAGGTCCCCGTGTAAAGTATGAAGGGCTGTTATAGGGCAGAAATATCGCCAGCTTATGGAAAAGCAAATCGGTTTTCAAGTGGTTCTTAAATTAATGTAAACTGCCGACTAGCTCCAGCTCTAGCCCTGGAACTGGCTTGGTGGAAAAAGTGCTAATAATAAACCTGTAGCAGCCTGTGCATAAAAAAGGAATGACTAAGCATCCCTCATCTGCAATTCTTTTTTAACCTTATTTAGTCATGACGTTATGACAATCCTAATTTAAACGACATATGATGCCAAAAAATTATGGAGCAAAATCCATGCCAAAAGTATTGTTGATTTGAAAAAATAAATAAATAAATAAAAATTAAATTTAAAACTGAAATTTTATGGCTTGATCCTGAATTTAAAATAAATAAATTAAATTAAATTAAAAAAAAAATTAAATATACTTTTGATTCAGCACTGTAATAATCTTAATTAAATCATCTATTTTTTACTTTTCACTCTTAAATATATTTTCACATTGGAGGTGTTATTTTTTCAATTACATGTTTAATGTTTTCAGATTCAAATCTTTTTATTTCACACTCAAATCTTCTTTTTTTGGCTTCAGATTTTTTCAGGTTCAAACTTTTGGCCCTGTTCTGGCGTGGGGGGCGTGGCCTCGACTGAGAAGGGTGTGGAATTGTGAGTGACAGCATAGCAAAGAATGCTCAGAGCCTTCCCCGATCATGTTGCCTTCAGGAAACGTGGGTATTTTGAGATATGACTCAACATTGGGCTGGGTGATTATGGAAGAAATCAAGATCATGACTAACTGAACTCTTTACCTGGATTATGATTAATGAATGATTATTCCACCCTCAACCTCCTACTCTGTTTGTTCTGAAAATCTTTTTTGTAAAAAGTCTAATTGTCCAGATGAGTAGAAAATAAAAAACTTGTATTTCTTGTTAACAAAATAAACTACATCAACTGCAATGTCATTTGCAATGTCAGCTAAAATTGCGTGGGGATGCTGAGAGCTGACTTGTGGAGGAACTGCTGAAAATAGCCAAAAGCACAATAATAGCCAAAAATGGCATAAAATGGCATAAAAGTAGCATAAAATGGCATAACAGTAGCTGAAAATGGCAATCAATAGCTCAAAAAAGGATAAAAATAGCTGAAAGTAGCCTGAAAATAGCTGAAAATAGCATAGAAATAGCTGATTTTGCCTAAAGTAGCTGAAAATTGCATTCAATGGCTGAAAAAGCATAGAAATAGCTGAAAATAGCATGAAAATAGCTATATTTTTAAAATTATAACAGAAATGAGAAAAGTCATAGCAGTTGAATGACGATGAAACTGAATTTCTTAAAGTTTAAACCGTGTCGATACGTCAAAGTATGAAGGAGGAGATAGCCGGCGTGAAGAGGAATAATAAACAAAATGGCCGACACGAATATCAATAGTGTGGATGCTCAGCATCCCCACTAACTGTTTTTATACCGTTGTATAAAAGGTGGAAAATAACTGTGCTGCTCACACTGCACAGTCAGCGTGTTTGAGTTTTAGTGGACTGGATGGTGATGAGTGCATGACTGATGCTTCCCTTAGGCTTACAGCAGGCCACATGCCTTGCAACACCTGGCTACCTATCACATGACGACATGGCCAGTAGTTTGTTTTTAAGGGGGTGGTACATTAGTAGAGAGATAATTACAAGGGAAAATTTTTGAATTAACTGACACAGCAGGTTTATGTTGGTTATAGGCTCTAAATGCCGGTTTGGATTATTTTTCTCTAACTCAACATTTTCTATACACTGTATTCACCTGATTAGCTGTAAATAAATGGATGCTGAGGACAAAGTTAGCTTTTACAAGCTGTTTTAGACAACTCTGGGCAATTATTTATTTATTAAAACAATAAAATATGTCAGATTGTTACGTTTATCACCCATACTTAAAAAAACAATGTTTCCTACTTCCATACTGGGCTGTGAATGCAGCGCAGCATCCCAGATTAGAAAAATCAAAACTTTTGGCTCCATATAAAATCATCAACACTGGAATCATTTCAGAAAGTGGTAGCCACTCAGTATTGGCTAAGTTTTAGATTGACAAAGTTGCAGACAACCTCATACTCTCTGTATAAAACTGCAAGAAAGAATTGCTAATTCATTTTTGCAGTTGAGAGAGCAGCCTCTTTCTTTCGCTTGAATGAAATGCTGCAGGGATTTCATTTAATCTTTTACTTTTCCATGCAAATGAACACGTACTATCAAAAGAATATCTATTATTTTGCCACCCTTAACTTTAAATGAAACTAGTATTTTGGTCGCTCCGATGATGTTCCACCATGTCTTTGGAGTACGCACCAATGAGAACACCCCGTCACTGCATGGCAGCGTATTCAGTAAACACTGTGTTCCTAAGTATCTCGTGTAGAAACAACAACCTTTGTGGTGTTAGAGGACTTGTTAGGAACAGCGCTGTACTTCACATGCAGATTTTTTGCTTAAAGTTGTAATCATGAAGCAGCAGCTGTGCTAGAAAAACAAACCAAAGACACAATTTGAAGCGTTTGAAGTTGTAATTGTATTCATTAAACATGTTTTTGGAAATGAAATGTCTGAATGTTCTCCAAGACTTTAAATCTCAGGGACAGCTGAGTGAATTTTTATTTCTCAGAGTCTCTTTTATGTTGGTTTTCAGGTGTTTTTCTACTAAAAAAGAACAGAAAAAACCTTTATCCACTCCTCTCTGTGTCTGTGTGGTTTAATCATTGAGGAGAAAAGATCCTCTGTGAGAGTGGAGAGAGGAAGAGGCAGGATTAATCTGTCTGTTACATGCAGCTTCAACACTTGGTGTGTGCGTTTGTGTTTGTGAGTTTGTGTTTGTGTGTTTCTATCACTACCTTGATCTCAGAAAATGTCAGTGCAGGAGTGGAGAGCCACAAGAACACTGACAAAGAGAGTGAAGGAAAGGCTTTTCAGCTCCAGCTCTTCCGTCTCCGCCAACAGTTCAACCTATTGGACTTCTGAAATGTGTGTGTGATTGTTGTGGTGCTTATGTGTGTGTTCTGAAGCTATCTGAGTGGGAGAAAAGCCTGGAAAATGGTTGGATGTGATATAAATGGAAAAACCATCAAAGTTAATGTTCTATTTTCTATTTTCTCTTCAGTTTCTTCAAAATGATCAGCATATAAAGTCTAAACTAGGCTGGCACTGCGCTATGATCCACTGTGGGTGATGAAGGATGTACGTCTGTCAGATCAGCCTGGCAAAGGCTCAGGTCTCTGGTAAGATGAGAGGGTAGAAGATGAGAGAGTCTCCACTTCTGTTGGCTGATTTATGACATGAGGGCCAGCGCTGCGCTTCCATCCACACTAGCATCAAAGATCTTTCTCTCATTTTGAGCTAACGGCATTCTGACGCATGCAGACATGTGGGATGTACTGATGCCAGAATTTAACACTTTTATCTGATACCAGTACAAATGAAAAGAAATCAAATAATGGTAGCAACAAATTTCGCATAAGTAGGGACAGGGCAAAAAAAGGCTGGAAAAGTAAGTGGTAGTGGAGGAGCATTTTGCATGACTGGGTATAAAGAGAGATTTCGTCAGCCCACTCAAATGAGGGGCAGGCACATGGATGTGATGAAAATAGGTTAACAAATATCAGGAAGTAGAGAATAGTTGCAAAAAATGTCCAAAAAAAAGATTAAATGTGGCAAAACGTGACAAAAGTGGCACAGAAAAGGGTGCAAAATGAGTTAAAAATGGCAAAATCCTGTAAAAATTGGTAAAGTAACAGAATGTGGTCAAAATTTGTTTAAAGTGGCAAAAATGCGGCAAAAAATAATTGAAATTTGCAAAAGAGGTCAAAAGTGGCTACAATATGGAAAAATGGGCCAAAGTTGTTTAAAAAAAGTGTCCAAATTGGGTTAAAAGTGGTAAAATCTGTAAAACAAAGGTTAAAAGTGGCCTGTATATTGCAAAAAAAAACATTAAAAGTGGCAATAAGTGGCAAAAAAGTTTGCAAAATGTTTAAAATTTGCAAAAAGGGGTTAAAAGTGGCTAGAATGTGGCAAAAATGGGCCATGAGTTTAAAAAATGTGTCCAAAATGGGTTAAAAGTGGTAGAATCTGGCAAAAAATGGGTTAAAAATAAGTATAATTGGCAAAAAAAAAAGTCAAAATGGGGTGAAATTGCAATAATAATAATAATAATAATAAAGTTAAAATGGGTTGTTGGTGTCTGTCTAAAATGGTGTCAAAAAGTGGCACGACTAAGCAACTTCAACATCAGAGCCATGATTGGTTAAGACACTTTTCAGCTCTAAAATTAGGTAACTGCTAACCAAGACGCTAGCACCAATGCTACTGATCCAACACACGTGCATCAACACTGTAAATAAATCTCAACTTGGGGGGGGTAACTAGGTTTTTCAGGGGCCCAGCCAAGTGTGTGCATATAACAGGAGCATGTTAGAGATTGTTTCACAAAAAATTGCGAAACAATTTCAGAAAAATGTTCCTCAGCGTAAAATTCCAAAGACTGAATATCCCACCATCTACAGTACATAATATCATGAAACAATTCATAGAATCTGGAGAAATCTCTGTGCATGAAGGACAGGGCCCAATTTTTGATGCTCAAGATCTTTGGGCCCTCAGGCAGCACTGCATGATTCTGTACTGTAAATCACTGCATGTGCTCAAGAACACTCCCAGAAATCACTGTCAACACAGTTGGCCATTCCAACCACAGATGCAAGCTGAAGCTGCATCATGCAATAAGGAAGCCAAAAACACCACCATCTTCTATGGGCCAACGCTCATTTAAAATGGACTAAGGCAAAATGGAAAACTGTTCTGTGGTCAGACGTATCAAAATTTGAAATTCTTCTGGGAACCCACTGATGCTGTGTCCTGTGGACTAAAGAGAGGGACCATCACCAGTGCACAGTTCCATGCCTACATATCTGATGGTATGGGGTTGTATTAGTGCCTATGGCGTGGGCAGAAAGAGTTTAGTGATTGCCATGTGGTCGGCTGGCATCTTCAGCCAACTTTTCTTCCTTTTCCTAATTCATGCCTTTAAAAGCTGTAAACTTTGTTGCATTTGCAACCCAGTAAACAAATGTATAGATTTTGTTAATTTAACTCATGTTGCTAAAAATTCTAAAATGTGTGAGCAACCTAATGTTGCTATCATTAAAAATGGTACAAAAGATGCTAACATTTTTACAACCAGGTAGTTTGTGACATTTGTTGCTGCATTTCCTCAGCAGAAGTGAAATCTCTTGGTTAAGTTACAGTCATTTGTGAAGTTTTTACAAGATATAACAAGTCACATATGAATGTGAATGTGGTATTTGTGCGGCACAATGAAGCAGCAGCCTTAGATGTACAAATGTGGTCATTTATAGCATCTTTCACTGATGCTACGCTTTATTTTGTATGTCAGGAGTTCCTGTGTCCAAATCCTCTCCATGTTTTTTAATCTAGACAACTAAATACAGATTAACTATAATTTTATGGCTTAACGTGAGCTCTTTTTGAGGGAAAATATATATAGAAAAGGTGGCATCCAGTCTAGTGTTATTTTAGGTTCATTTTCATCTGCCATGGTACATTTTCCCATAATCCCACACCTGCATACACCATTTGGGTTGATTTTGCTCATTTGCTGTACAAAGTTTAAATTCTGTCCTTTTTTTCCTATTTGCAGCTCTGCCAAACCGTAGCTATTCTCCATTCTGATACAACACAGCTGTAAATCAACTCAAGTCGAAGCCAGGAGATTATTTGGCAGCTGGAAGCCTGACCAATCAGCCCACTTCGGGCCTGCTGCAGATGATGCAACAAGAAGCACAGAGTTGAAATGAGGTTGTGTTTGGGTTGCAGCCCTGATTCATTAAAGGCTGAGCCAGACGCCAGCAAAGTAAATTTGATCTAGATCCGCTGATGATGTCTCTAAGCCAAGTAAATGCCAATTTAGCTTTACACCAGACCACAGTGGGAAAAAATACAGGGTATTTGTGGCTTAGATTGTGTGCAGTTCACGACAAGAAAAACAACAAACTAATCAGGAGGAATGAGAACGGCAGGCAGAGACAGAAGGAAATGCTACATGTTGCTCATTGATCTTTAACACAAAGTCACTGAATCTGTCCTCCTTTTGAAACCACTCATCACCACAATAAGTTTTTTATTTAACAATAAGCTGTAGTTTTGAAAAGATGACAATATAAGTGGTAAAATGACAGCATGTTGTTATGCCCAATCATCCACTATTGTTCTGTCATGGCTTCAGATATGTTGACATAATGAAACTCCCACCTCAGCATCAGTACTCGACATCAGGCGTGGCTGCACTGCCAAATAACAATTTGCACAATAAAAGGGATGTTTGTCATCATTAGGCCTATGGGTTGACTCATTTTATTCTAGCGTCAGGATGATGAACAATAGATGATAGTCACATACAATGGTGATGACGAAGATTACAACTGACCCATGATAAATTATCTACGTTTCCACCTGGAGGCAGTCTTTTTTAATCCACACACAAAATACAAAACAGACAAGTACATACAAGTGACGCTAACTATGTTATGAATTCCTTAGAATGGTGATAGTGGTGTGACAACCACATGCTTCATTAGCAGAGCAATGGCTTGTAGATCTGCAGTCCAGTCTTCCATTTCTGCTTGCATGCAGACTTCTGTCATTTCACTATGCTGCAAAGCATATTTGACCATCAGCTACAGGCTTTGCAAGTGCAGCGTCTTGCACCAGATGAACACAGTTCACTAGGCATGATCAGTGCCAGTTCTTTATTATGGGTTTGTGTTACCTTGGGAATTATTCTGCAGCGACAACAAATTGAAGGACTCATCTGCTATCTTGAATGAGGCAGAGGAAGCACAAGGAATATGTGAGGCTATGCCAAGTGTGCATAACTTTTTCATCTTGCCACTTTTGGCCAAACTCATCCACAAGATTATTGTCAGACACTCAGGGAGGCTGTCACTGACATGTCTGGACTAGAATAATACCCCTAAATTGAGGACAAGGTTTCAAAGAAGCCTATGTGTGTGTGAGAGACGTAAGGATGCTCCTAAGCATCTATTCCCCTCTTCAGCTAAATGCACATTTAAATTGCGTTGAGCCAACTACCGTATTTTCTGGGCTATAAGTCGCACTTTTTTTCATAGTTTGGCTGGTCCTGGGACTTACAGTCAGGTGTGACTTATATCAAAATATATATAATTTAACATGTTTTTAAATGTTAATTCATACTGGCTGACATGACCCAAGGAGTAAACATTACAGTCTACAGCCGCAAGAGGGCGCTCTAGGCTTGTGACAACTATATGCTGCTCCTGTACCACTGAAAAAATTAACTGAAATATTAACTGAAAGACAACTGAGAAAGACTGAACACAAACAAACTGCCCCCCAAAAGAAAATCCTATTCTGCAGATTACAAACTGCAGGTGGTAAAATATGCAGCCGAAAACCGTAATTGAGCAGCAGAAGAAAAGTTTGGAGTGAGTGAGAAACTTGTGAGGGACTGGTGAAAAGCAGAGGTTACTCTTACCACAAAGAAAACAAAGAAAGCTAATCGCTGGCTGAAAGCTGGCCAGAGCTGGAGGAACGAGTCCACAGATGGGTGCTTGAACAACGTGCTGCCGGGAGAGGCTTGTCAATGGTACAGTTACATCTCTACGCCCTGGTAGTTGCCAAGGAGATGAATATAAATGACTTTGCAGACGGGCAATCTTGGTGTTACCGCTTCATGCAATGCAATCGCCTCTCTATCAGAGCACGGACAACGGCGTGTCAGAAACACACTAAATAAATACGACTTATAGTCCAGTGTGACTTATATATTATTTTTTCCTCTTCGTGATGCATTTTTATAGTCTGGAAAATATGGTAGTCTAATGAGGAGAAAATCCAGAGAAAACAGTCAAATTCCTCACAGGGTCATTGTGCGTGTGACGTTAGCCTGATACTCTCCACAGCACGGCTAGCATTAGCAGCTAGCTCTGCCAGCCTTCGTTCCTCTTTGCAGATTAATATCGTGCTTTGACATGAGGCCTATTGCTCATTTTCTTTAACTGATAAAACCTTAAAGCTAGTCTCCTGATCCTAGGTCTCTAGGTGTATAAAAAGGTATTGAAATCATGTACAAAATTTAGAGTTCTTGTGCAAAATGATGAATCACTGTTCAACAGATGTTACATTCTGCTCTGTTGGCATCATTTTTTTGAGAAACAAAGCCACGCTTTTGACCGCTTTAGCCTGTTTTTGTGACTGTCCGCCATGTTTACTTCCTCAAATTTTCTGTTCTTGTTCACTTTGCTAACTGCCTCTCGTGATATATGGTGTTTTTCAAGGCATGTCAAAGTAAGGCATTGATAAGGGAATTGTCAAGATTAAATGTAAATGCTGTCAATGGATTGTACCTCTTGGAGCCAGCTTTTGATTCTCATCCCTATTCCAGACTGGCAATTATTCCATTCCATTTAAAAATCCTGCTCACGGGCTGCACAGAGTCACAGGGAATAGCGTTGTTGCCTAGCCTACTGTAGCATGAAGGTCCCTGGTTCGCTTCCCGGTCAGGGCCTTTCTGTGCAGTTTGTGCATGCGTGGGTTCTCTCCAGGTACTCCGGCTTCCTCCCACCACCAAAAACATGCTCATTAGGTTAATTGGTGACTCTAAATTGGCCGTAGGTGGGAATGTGAGTGTGCCTGGTTGTCTGTCTCGATATGTCAGCCCTGTGATTGACTGGTGACCAGTCCAGGGTGTACCCCGCCTCTCGCCCAATGACAGCTGGGATAGGCTCCAGCCACCCCACGACCCCCAAACGGTATGAGTGGTATAGAAAATGGATGGATGGAAATCCTGCTCACACCTGCATAGCTGTCCTCAATGTTTCCACCACACATCAGAATATCTGGTCATAAATACTGAACAGGGCAGGGCCTTGAATTGACCTCAGAGCACATCAGGGAGGGTAAAATCACACTTCACAAACCTCCCACCACTGAAAATTCGGTCTAAATAATCTGTAAAACCATCTGATAATCCAAGCTTTGCTGACTTTGATTTGAAAGGGGAGATGTGACCTAAAATCAGCATGTGTTGTAATAAGTTCAAGTAATGGTGTCAGACTGCACTGGCAGAGCAGTGCAGCACAGGTTTAAATAATAGATCTAAAGGTCAACATCATAAAATACATCTCACTGATTCCTAAATCAAGTCACTGTGAAGATTTCCTTTTCATTATCAATGTGCCCTTAAACATTTGTGGTTTAAAAAAGCGAATAATTACTTTTTAGCATGCCGTTAAGAATACAATCGTATCCAATCATTGCATTTCATAAATAATTCATTTGGCAGCCCTAATCTAAACTTTAATTGTCTTATTTTGTACAACTAAAACTTACAAGAACAAAACTTTATGGATTTAAGGATTAGGGATTGTTGAAAAATTACAGCAATTAGGGGTTTAGTTGCAAAATTTCAGACTTTCTCCAAAAGTAATTGTGTTGGAGCAGTCAACTGTATATATGCAAAGAAGGAAGCAGTTATGCAAAGGATGGAAAAATGGAATTTGAGAGAAAAGTTCAAATCCTGTGCAGCTTTCTCTTTTCTCCATACTTCGCCAATTACTGAGTGAAGTTGGTGTAATTGTCTACTTCAGAAATGCAGCATCAGACAGCTGTCAGTGAGGGTGGTTTCAAACTGCTCGACAATCAAATAACACTTTCTTTCAAGCATGCAGACACCTCGAATTGCCCATCTGGATGCCTACTTTTGGTCCTTGGATGCCACAAGTTAGGAAGCAACAGTCTCTAACACATTTATACTTTTTTTTTCAAGTCATGTGAGACTGCAGGTGAGTGTAAAAGTCTTCCTCGTTGTCCTTGATATTTTGGATGAAAATAGCTTTTCCACATAAATCCTTCACTTTTATGTTATTGCCTACTTAAAAGCATCTATCCATTTCAAAGGGATTGAGTCTGCCTTGTGATGTTCAAAACCGTGAAAAGGTTACCCTATAGGTCTTAATTCCTCTGTGAACAAGTCGTGCCTTCAAATATGAAAAGGTACAGGTGATATCTGAATTTTTAAGGCATTGCTTAAATCTTCAAGAGCATATACAGGAAGTTTCACCCAGCAGGGGGCTGTTCAAAGGATACTAGAATAAGAATACAGGAGGATATAGAGCTTACTGGCTAAGGCCTTTTCTCTGTGCTGAGTTTTGATTTGTTCTCTAATGTAAAAGGACCATACCAAGGATTGTAACTGAATATAAACTAGGTAAATGGGCTGAATCTGGCATCTTAATTAGCTGATATGGTACAGTATCACTCTTGCTGGTGTGATAAAGTAGCTCTTTACTTAAAAAACTCATCTAGTGCAGCTTCAAGCGTACTAAAAGAAGCAAAGGAGCAAAACTGCACATGAAAAAGGGACAATGGCATTTTTATCTGGGTTGAAAATGTGCCAGGACTATAAATATGCAGCCTTTCCTTTTAGTCTCTGTGCTCAGCAAGGTATTTGTTTTACATGGGAAACCAAGCTGTCTTTTCATTGCTCACACATTGGCAGAAATATGGCTTTTATTCCTCTGTGACTTCATCTTTTTTTAAAGCTAACCTTCAACAAGTACAAGGACAAACAGGGGAAATACTTTAATGCTGTTTAAAGCAGAGGCTTCTCACAGGCCTTATGGTCGAGTGCTGTGATCA
This sequence comes from Cheilinus undulatus, assembly GCF_018320785.1. Lineage (NCBI taxonomy): Eukaryota > Metazoa > Chordata > Actinopteri > Labriformes > Labridae > Cheilinus > Cheilinus undulatus. Next base: position 40,493,516 of record NC_054878.1, on the reverse strand, counting down.
ACATGAAGCCTATTGTTTTCACAAATGTGCTGACTAATGCTGCAACCCCCTCACTTGAGTTAATCCCTGAATTGTAGCTAACATGAGCTGCACAGAGGAATATTAACAGGATACAGAGGAAAGATCAATGTAATGCTTGACTGGATATTGTCCTTCGTCGGTTATAGCCGGCTCTGGTTCTCTTTGTTTGGCTTGTTGGTCAGAACAAATTGGCGTACCAGCCAGTCACACACCTGCACGCCGGCTGATAACGACACTGTAGGTCCTCATACATCACGCTGACATTTCATCATTGGGAGCGTGGCTTTGGTTTAATGGCTGTAAACGGAGCAGGATTTGAGGCAGAAAGGCATACAGCATGTACCGCACATGCATCATGAAAGTAATGGGCGCCATGCAGGCATTTTGTAAGATTTAAGCCATTTACTCAGACGCATCATCATGCTGAAAGGTGTTGACAGCTGCTCTGCTGTTTGGCAGTATATCTAGAGTGTAGATGCCAAGTTTACATCTCAGATATTGATTCTAAACAGGCAGGTTAGTGTGAGTGTCAGTGTATTGGTCAGTCCTCAAATGCCGTAAGACCGCTTGTCCTGGGGACTCAACGGGCGCCAAAGCAAACCATCAATGAATCAACTAATTTTAAAAAATGATGACCTAAGGAACTTAGTAAAAGAACAGGTCAAGCATATATTTGCCAAACAGATTTTAATCTTGAATGCAATTTTAGTAACAAATTATAAAGTGTTGAAAAATGTTGGAATACGGCAGCTAAAAGTACAAGCCCTACATATCCAATAAAGGATAACTCCTTGTTTTAAAATACCACAAATGTGGTATTGAAGAGCTGCCAACTTGTTTGTGCAATCTAGACTGCTCTCTCTCTCTTAGTATTTTTTGGTGGCCATCAAAACTCACAAAAAGGTGCATTGTACGAGTTTAAAGTTAGTCAAACATAAAGGTATAAAAAAATATCTAAGTATTAACATGTTTTAACTCAGTCAAGACCCCACTTCTGTTATATTATTTAACCAGGCCTCACAATAATGAGCAGTGAGCAAGCACTTGTCAACTTTATTAATCATGGCCATAAAACACTTCCTTTGATTGGGCATAAACCCCAAGCAGAACCAGAGTAATTGGTTACAGCCATCTGCCAAAACTGGATGGGCAGAGCAGGTGGCTGTACAACCACAACACCATTTAATCATTGGGTCATGATACAACTTTGGTCTACCCACAATAAATAATTCAACAAAAGTCAGATGGCATACAACAAACTCTTGGACATGGACTCATGGTTAGATTGTGGCTGGGTTAGATAAAGTTTAGGTCCAATTTGCTTAGGTCAGGGAAAGGTTGGGTTAGGGTAGGTTAGGTTAGGAAAGGGTTTTGTTAGGTAAGGTTTGGCTTGGGTTAAGTTGGGTTTAGATTAGGTTTGGATTGGGTTTGGTTGATTTGGGTTGGGTAAGGTGAGGTTTAGTTTGAGTCAGATAAGGTTTAGGTCTGCTTTGGTTAGGTTAGGATAAGGTTGGGTAAGATGAGGTTTAGGTCAGGTAAAGGTTGGGTTAAGGTTGGGTAGGGTTTTGTATAGGTTGGGTAAGATAAGGTTTAGTTCTGGTTTGGTTTGGTTAGGTTAAGGTTGGGTACGATGAGGTTTAGGTTGGGTAAGATCATTTTTGGTTGAGTTAGGTAAGGTTTAGGTCTGGTTGGGAAAGGTTGGGTTAGGTTAGGTAAGGTAAGATAAGGTGAGGTTAGGCATGCTTAGTGTAGGTTTGGATTGGGTAAGGTTAAGGTTGAGTTATGTAAGGTTTGGGTTGGGCTAAGTTAAGGTTGGGTTATAAAATGTTTGAGTTGGGCTAGGTTCAGGTTGGGTTATAAAGGTTTGGGTTCGGCTAGGTTTAGGTTAGACAAGGTTTGGATTGGGTTAGATAAGGTTTAGGTTGGGATAGACTAGATTTTGGTTGAGCTAGATGGGGTTTGGGTCAGGTAAGGTTAGGTTAAGGCTGGGTTAGATGAGGTTTAGGTTGTTTTAGGTTAGGTTTAGGTTGGGTCAGGGGTTGTAGCAGCATCACTGTTTTCAAAAAGCAATCTTGCATCAATCCTCAGACTCTTATGTTTCACCATGACACTTTGAGAGATGAATCTGCCTGATGATGGACATGGATCTGGCCAATCCATTAGCTTTGCTTAGTTAATTTCAGATTATTTTTTTTCATATGAATGTCAAGATCATAAAACTATTTGTTATGTTTCATTTCCTAACTGAAAAGTAGGTACAAGGACAATGGATACTGAAAAGAGTAACAACATCAGGAACAGACTTCAAGAGTTGGTAAGAATTACTCATATAGCAATCTGTAAATGGTTGCACTTATTGATCACTACACAATATTTATCAGTCAAGTTCTGATAAAAACTGTAGCTATCTATGCTAATTTCAGCAGCAGCAGCAGCCATTACTTACCAGCTTGCAGTACAACTAAACTACATCTCTAGCTACTGCCCAATTCTCTTCTAAATGGTCAATTTTCAGACTGGGCACAAATGTTTCAGCTTGAAGCTTTGCAAGATGAATCTCCCTCGTGACAGACATAAGTTTGGCCAATCCATCAGTTCTGCAAGGTTAGGTAGATTCAGAATTTCCAATATGGTGACAACTGTTGTTCAACTTTAAAACTCCTCCTTAACAAATAGTGAGTAATGTCACTATGACTGCAGTCATATTTGATTAAGCCTGTGGTTTAAGCCTGATTTTTTTGCCCTGCTTTAGAAAAAAAAAAGCTTGAGACCTATCAGGTGGCCAGAGTGGCACTTCATGACAAAGTCATGAAGTAGGATCTTGCAAGACTTCTTCTCACTCGATTCAGTCTGTTAAATTATGGAGATTTCTTTTTCTGATGCAACTTTTGCTGAAACTTACACCTGAACACACCATGGCTGAATGAGGCTCAGTAAATAGATAAAATCTTCAGGGTGTACGGACTATTTCAGCAATTCCTGTCTTATTACTTAAGGTTGTCAACTCTCAGTATGAGAGCTATAACTCTATAATAGATCACCTCTAAGTCTTTGAGTTTTAAGCCTTTAGAAGGCTCTTCCCTGAATTGAAGACCACCATATATCTCTTAGCACATACACACCACATGTACGCGCACATGCACGCACAGACGACAGTGCCTCATTACCCTTAAGTGTTTCAGATAACACCAACTGAGAATAACTCAAAAGTAATTTCGTCTCTCCCTGCTCCTACACCCCGCTCTCTTCCCTCATCCCATCCCAGCATTCCTCCTGCCTCAGCAGATATCAGAACAGCGCGGGGAAGAGATGACTTTCTAGCTTTTTGAACAGAAAATGTGACGCTCTCAGGAGGTCCGACAGGGTATCAACGGGATGCAGGAGAAAGGAAAAGCAGAGAGCCTGTAGAGAGTTGTGCTGACACATCTCATTTTCTTTCTAGCTCCATCTTTTCTATATCTGACTCCTCTCACACAGGCCTACATACACACACTCATGCTCAGTTAGCCTGTAATCTTCTCGGTCTGCTAGTGAGCCTTTTATGTTTTCCCCACAGTCCTCCCAGCATGCTGCAGTTGGCCGTGTGCAGCTTCACTGAGGATTGGAGGGATTATAAAGAGTCTCTGTCAATCTGTTCATTTTGATCTATTTTAGCTGCAGGTGCAAATCGTGCATACAAATTCAGCCCAACTGGATACCGGAATTATAAGAAACCCAGGCGGTTTTTAAAATCACTAAAAACAGTACAGTTCTGCCTTGTTTTGTGTTTTAAGTCCACTCAAGGATGATGGGCAAGCTAGGAACGCAACACTTGCACATTATCACCTTAAAGGAGGTGGCAGATGTGCTAAAAACATTTGGTAATTTACATATCAGGCAGCCGGAGCAGCATTAGCATTTCCTCTGATGTACAGTGCCGAGGAAAATAATTTCACCCTGGAGACAATGAGGTCTAACCAACTAACAAACAATCTATTTGGTGCAGTGGATCAGGCAATGTCATTGCAGTCAGACTAGTGTTTACAAAGTTATTAGCTTCATTTTGTACCACAGGAAAAACTCAAAGGAATGCTCCACGCGGTGGATGAATCCTTTGAAAACCAGAGGTTGACAAGCTGCCATTGCCTACAGTGGAGAGACTCCAAACAGGTTTCAACAAAGTGAAAATGTTCTACCGTTGTCATAGCTTCCTATTAGAGATAACTGGATGGATCAGAACCACACCATTATTGACCAATTTTCATTAAAAGTACATGATCAGTTTGATCAAAAGAATGCTTCTGCTTACAATCAATGGGTTTCTCTGCATAGGTCTGAATCCTGTTTGAGACGCTAGATTGATGGGTGGTAAATATTACACACTAAGACAATGGTGGGGAAAAACTAGACTGATCCTATTCTAAACTATTTTGTTGCATTAACATTCCTCTAGACAGCAATGATGAGGGTCTAATACCTCACGATGAGTCCTCCTCAGGGCAGTCCCTGAGGGTACACTATTGTGATGAACAGCTTACATCATCGGGGTCTAAGACTTCTCTGAGCATCTCAGGAATCTATGCTAAAGAATGTCTGTGTCAGAAAGCCAGAAATAGGTCAGGTACCAATCAGGGTTTCCATTAAACCCTGAAATTATATATTGTGTTCCCTAGAAGTTATATTGCAAGAATCCTTTCACAAACTCAAAGTAATTTTACAACAGTCTACTTCTGGTTTAGTTTGTTTATGTACAAAGGCAACAAATGGTAAATTTAGGTGGTGACTAGTCATGTGATCAACATGGATGAAGTCAAACAAAACCTATCTCCATGGAGATTTCGAGTTAGTCATCAGGGAGACAATAATGGAGCTAAAACAAAGGGAACTGAAGGTAGCTAAGTGACATAGACATCGATGCAGCAGCTTGGACAAGGACAGGCCTTTACTGAGCAAAGGTTTGTAGTGGACTTCGATAAGTGGCTAAATCTACCTATGACCAGTTCTCAGATGAAGTGGAAATATATTCAACAAAGAATCATGCCATACAGAAAGGTGGCGGGGGAACCATTTCACTTCACTGTAGCTGTGTGTTAACGCTCGAGGGAGTCCTGGCTAATCAGCAGCAGGAGTGGGAAGAGCCATCAATGCTTTTGTATTTCTTCTGGATTACTCTAAGAAACCACAATGGTTTATATTTCACTGTTTCAGTGGAGGTTACAGTTGAGATCATCAGTTTGTAGGACTAATATGGGACCACTGAAGGTGTTAAGACTCAATTTTTATTTGTAATGCAGAATTTTGAGGTGGTGTCTACGTAATGGAGCAGTGGTTAGTTATGTTCTTGAATGATTTGTTGTTGGATAGCAGTTATGGTAGCAGCTGATGTGCGAACATGTTGACTTAGAGCTAATGCTGCTGTATGTGTTAGACTTATGCATATACTACTGGCTGCATGTGTAAGGAACAGCTTGCAACTTTCATTGTGTTTGCTTAGACAGCTTAAACAAACACAAAAATGTAAAGTCTTCCCCTAGTCATTTCCAAGGTTTGGAATAGCAGGGTAACACTTACTAAGGATTAGTAAGTCTCCTCCTCATGACGCAGCTGTACATTCACCATGCATCAGACAATCTCCTACAGGGACTGCAGAGTCTTTGACAGTTTTGCAGCATCTTGACTGTTATTTAAATTTGGCTTTTATTTACAGTTCCAGTTGATCGTTTTAGAAAGTTTCGTTTTTTCCGAATATTTTCACTTTCAAGCAGGAGCTGAGTGAGGATGGGAGCAGGGGGTGAACGGATCTTTAGGAGACGTGATCGGACCAGTCAACAGTCAACAGCGCAGCTGTGGTGCCGGTTAATGGCAGATATAATATCCTAAATAACTGAATAAATCATACTGGCCCATAAGTGCGTCGGCACACCGGGAAATGCCTGATATGCCAGATAGTGAGTCCATCCCTGCAGAGTTGTCTGAGTGTCTCCATTGTAAACAAATACAGCATGGTGAGGGGGGCGGCTCTCTGCATTAGCGGTGTGCATGGCCAGCGAGTGGTGCGGACTATATAAGACTCTACGAACTTCCTGTAACTCCGTTCACATCGACAGTAGGAGAAAATAACTTGAGTCTTATCTGACATGATCTGAAAGCTGAACCTGTCATTCAAAAGTCTCTGTCCTTTATCCATTTTTGCTCGCTTGTACTGCATCACGACGGTGCAACTTCCTGGTCTGGCAAACTATGGGATGGGTCGAGGGTCATACAGAACGTGCATGCGTTAATCATGCGACAAAAAAATTAGTGGCGTTAAAAGTAATTTGAGTTAACGCGATATTAACCGTTAACTTTGACAGCCCTAATTTCTGTTTAATGCAGATTATTGGTCACATAGCTATCTAAAGTGGACGTCCAGTAGTTGTTCTAAAGCAGTGTTTCCCAACCTTGAAGCCCCCCCTTGTACCTAAGAAAAGCAGAGCCCCCCAAGGGCCAAAAATTAACATGGATTTTAATTGTTTTACTGATAAAAGCTTGAAAAAACACATATGCATACTTTTCTTATTAAAAGACCTGTGTATAAACTACATAATCACTTCTCTGTCATGGTTGTAGTCAATATTTGCAATTCCAATTTTGGCAGCCTCAGAGCAAACAAGGCTTCGCTATCCCCCTAAGGTCTTTGCCACACCTCCCCGGACTCAAGGTTGGGAACCAATGCTCTAAAGGGTCAAAATTCTTGGGGACTGCCGGCCATTTTGGCTGGAGACAGAAAAAAGTCTACTTGACTTTAACCATTGTTTGATACATTCAAGAACAAAAATTTGTGCTAACATCTGCATACCCCTTTATTGCTGTATCATATTGCTATGTTAACTCCAGAGTAACTTCACATGGATGGATGCATAAGCAGCATACCAAGTGATACCAAACGTTTCTGGAAGTTTTGCCACTCTGGTCTGTCCTATAGATTTTTGCCAGATATATGATGTTACAGCTAACTGATTTTAGCCTTATGTTGTACACAGTGGTCACTGTGTAGCTAAGTGGTGTCTCACTCCACTTATGCTGACGCATATGTGCTGCTACTGTCAAGTCTACTTTTGGGACTTGAAACTAGCTCATTTTTCTTTTTCCTTATTTTATCTGCTTGGCACAGCCATATCAGCACAATACGTTGGCATTTTGATAGCCCTTCTCTGAGCAAAAATCACTCCCAACCTTTTAGAGCTCTTTGGGTGATGTGACGTCTTCTTAAAACAACCTATTGTGAATTTTAAGAGCTTTGCACTTGTAACGTCTACATCAGAGGTTCAAGGGAATGAGGGCTATCACAGAACAATATACATAATGGCAAGCATTAGTCCTCCAAATAAACTTTTCCTTTCAGATGCTCTTCTCTGAGTCTGTCTGGAAGTAAAGGAGCTGTTAAAAGCCTCATGAAATGGCCATTATGAAAGACAGTATAATGAAGTGAGAAATAGTATGTGGGGATTAGGGACAGTTTCTTTTCCAGGGCTTGAACAGGAAAAGAAAAGTGAAGTCTCTTCACATAAAAGACATAAAATTAACACACAGTTTCTGCTGAATACAAAAAATGTCAGAGATGTGCATTTCTCAAGTTGTTTTGGAGTTCTTTTGCCCTTTTGTGCACAAAATAAATCAATAATTGCAGGTTTAATGAAAAGATGCAGGCCAAACTGACATGCATCAAGAATCTCAACGTCTGACTAACCATGCAGTCTCTTCCTCGAACTACAGGGACGCCTAATTAGCCCGCCTGAATGAAGGAATCGAAAATATAGCTTGAAGCAAGTGTTGCCTCTTTGTATTGTTATTCTGTAGCAGTCAAAAGAATGAAAGAGGGATCGCTCAGACCACACAGCTCAGTGTAGCATATAAAATCCTGCTTTAATAAGCTTCATAGAACAGCAAATGATCACTGCTGCAGCCTTCATTTATTCATCTATAAAGAGAGGAGGCTGTGTGTGCTGGTGGACAGGGTTTCTGTGCTAATTGCATCATTGTAGCCTCATGCGTTGAGTTCAGATGCAAAACAAGGCTGATCAAATTTGACTGTGATCACTGGAGACTCAGGAAAACACATAAAAGTTGTACATGTGTGTTTACATGCAACAGTAATCATTGACTCATGTTTGCTGTCTTAAAAAGGTGCTGGACAGAAGATGGAAAGACATCAAAAGACGACTGAATTGTCTTCCTGCATTATCCTTTTCATCATGTTAATAATAATAATAATAATAATAATAATAATAATATCTTGAATTTATATAGCACCTTTCAAGAAACCCAAGGACACTTAATAAAACACATAAGCAAAGTTCACAACATGCAGTACCCATGCAGCTGTGTAGTCTCCATATGGTTGTTATTCAGGGAGGTAGCAGTATGGCCATCAAACCTTCAGCCTGTGATGTTAGTTGTGAAGTACAGAACCACAGTTAGCAAGTCATTCTGCCAACTGTCGTTGGTCACTTGTTTCTTTACTGCATGGCGGTGCAGGGGTTGGCGCTGTTGCCTCACAGCAAGAAGGTCCCTGGTTCACTACCCGGTCAGGAGTGTGCAGAGTTTGCATGTTCTCCCCCGTGCACACGTGGGTTCTGTCTGGGTACTCCTCCCACCTAAAAAACATGCGTGACTCTAAATTGGTTGTCTGTCTCTATGTGTCAGCCCTGAGATTGACTGGTCTACCCCACCTCTCGCCCAATGACAGCTGTGATAGGCTCCAGCCCCCCGCAACCCCCCAATGGGATAAGCGGTATAGAAAATGGATGTGGAATTCCACAAGATTGATGAACTCAACAGGTGACTGCGGTTCAGTAGGTTGTCCGTCGTCTCTCAACTGTAAGGCTGGGAGTTTGATTCCACGCTCCTGCAGTCACATGTCGATGGCAAGTCACTCAAGCCCAAATTGCATTAATTGATGCGGAGTTTACAAAAGATGAGGAACTGAGGAACAGTGGTAGAGACTTGAGAACGGTTTAAGTTGTATGAATGGAGAGGTAAAAAATCCTGACTTTACAATTTCTTTCTATTCTTATTCTAAGTATGCTACAACATTTCTGTACCTAACAAAGTACACCATCCACCAACAAAAACTCTGTTGCTTATTTATCCGCCGATAAAACACACATGTAAATGATAATAAGTTGTCATGCTTAATAATTGGAGAGGAGGGGGGGCAGTCATGTTCTTTTTAGTCAGAACTTAGAGAGCTGATGTTTTCCTTAAAAATATAACATAAGACATAAGTCTTAACAAAGGGAGGTAAATAACGTAAAGTGCTACATTAATCAAAAATATTGTTGTCTTTGGTTTTACTGGTGTTACTTTGAATAACACCACATTAAACAGAGGGGCTAACACTGATGTTGTCATTCATAGATTTGAATTTTGGCACAGACAATCTCTCTGCAGGTCCTGCTGAATCAGCACTTTGCACAGCCCTGGCCTTCAGCTTGGTCCTGATGCTAGTGGTAATGCTAGCTGCTAATTCTGCTTGGTATTCCATAAATAGTCCATCATTGGGATGGCGACTCTGGCTGTCACTTTTTGTTAGAAATTGGATTATTCATTCAAAGTTCATATTCAAACTGTAATAAGCCATTGGAGTACACAGTCTCTCAGCAAACCAGACAACAACACAGAAGGACTCTAGAAGCGCTGTGAAATATTTTCTATTCTACGCTGTGAATGGTCAAACAAAACACAGGGGTGTGATTCAGGAGATGAAAGCACACATGAAGGAGACTCCTCTCCATGGCGACAGTCATGGTAGAGAGATAGGTGGTTCCCAACCTGGGCTCTGGGCATCCTTAGACAGGGGCACCGAAGATCTTAGGGTGGGGGTCTTTGTCTGCTCCGACATTGTTAAAATTAGATACACATATACTTTTGAAAAATCATGATAAAAACCACAATATACAAATATACAAAAGTCAAAATATGAGATTATGAAGACGCATGTACAAGCAAACAATTTCAGAGCTTAAAAAGTTGGAAATTTCAGAGAAAAACTCAAAATTTCCAAGTTTAAAAACTCTTACATTTTGACATTAGGAGCTCAAAAATGTAAACTTTTTCAAATAATTTACAACAGTGTAAAGTAAAAAACAAACAAAAAAAACAACCAAAAAAAAAAACAAAAACAATAAATCAAACTGAACACAGTAGTTGGATTTTCAACTTTTAGACTTTATAATCACAAGTAGTTTTGGTTCATGTGCTTTTATGACTTTTAAAGCTACAGTGTGTAAAAGTGGGACTATCAGCATCTAACAGTCAATTCTGGAGTGTGATGCTCATTTCTCTGGTGATAACTGTGGGAACCAGTGAAGTTTAAAAATCAATACATGCTTAACTGTTATTTGGTTCCTTCTATGGTGCCATAGAAACAGGCAAAATGCAAAAATCCAAGATGGCAGCGTCCTTGGAGGGAACCCTCCCTCTATATGAATAAAAGGCTTATTCTGAGTTAATCTAAAACATAAATTTAAAAAATGTGTTATCAGATGTCAACACTAATTTAGATCAATCTACTTATATAGTTATGTTTCATTTTAACCAAGCTTGTTTTGCTAAATGCTAACAGGCTAAATATTACACACTGCACCTTTAAAGTAAAAAAGTATTTTTGTTTTCCCATTCATTACCATTTTTCTTAATTCTAGAATTTCAAGTGTTCTCTTGTAAATGAACAGAACCTTTATTCTTTTTCTAGAGTGGTCCCAATACGCTGTTGTGGTAATGGATAGTTATACATACATAGGTCTTTTGTCAAGTGCATGAAGGCCTCTTATGTTGGGATTTTTCAATGAAACAAGTAAAAATGGTGTTTAATTTTTCCAGGTGGGTCCTGGTCGGGGGGGGGGGGCGCTTGCTTTTCTTAGATACTAGTAGGAGAATCCTAAGGGAAAAGGGTGGGAACCACTGCACTAGAAGCCTGTCGCTCTCCAAGCTGGCTCAGAAACATTTGATATATACCGGGAACCTCTGTGCAATCTGAGCGGGTGTTCTCATCTGTGGGTAATACTGAGAACTGCACTCGATCCCAATCAGGGACAGGCTTGTCTAGCATATAATCTCCATAAAAATAACCAGGATTGTTCAAGATGCCATCAGGGTGGGGGTTTGAATATCTTCGAAGATTATGTTGTCATTTTAGAAATTTGTTCAAAATTGTTTTTCTGAAAAACTGAAAGCCTCAATGATGACTTGTGTGACTTTTTGTGTTAAAATGCAAGGAAGTTTCTCTCCCTTTGGGAATGTTGCAGAGCATGTGTTACAAACACAGTCCCTTTATGTTCCTCTGAAACACAAAAAACTCACATCTGTCAAGTAAAGCCTAGGAAAGACTAGTAAAGCTATGGTTAGTCTGCTCTGTGGTCTCGGCACAGCAGAGGCTTCTTCTTCCTGGGGCTTAATGATGGGCCACATACCGTGACCCCACCCACTGTTTTTTAATGTGTAGTCTCATGAGGGAGTCAACAAATGCTTTTTTATCAATGGATTTTATTGGTCCTTTTTTAAAATAATACATTTCTATTCAATAATTGCTGCATTGGCCATTTATTTTTTGCATCCATAAACATTTTCATAGGTCTATACTTCAGTTCCATACAAAATCTCAGTCTCCTGTATGCAAAGCAAAGCCAATGCTCGAGTATGGCTCAATCAATAAACAGATTAGGACAACATCAGATTTCATATGGCACAGAGAAATATCAATACTGGTTGTATAGAAAATATCTGCTGTGTTTGTTCTGGCCTTTAATGGGATCTGTTGGCAATATAAAAATATCATCATCATCATCAGCTTTATCCTTTAAAGCCTTTATATGGACATTCTAGTTTGCCATATTGATTAAGTATTAGGTATGTAAGGCTGCAAACAGCAGATGTAAAACTCTACATGTTGTTTCACATGCACTGCAGAGACAACAGGTGTGGAATTAAAGCCGCATGACAACGAGCTCCAAAATGATGCATTTCTCATTTAGCCTTTCTTGCATGACTTCAAGCAGCGGGAGAAAAGAAAAATCCAGCTTTGTAATCGCTGCCTTACGGATGTAATCACAGAGCAAATACTGTACTCACACACACAGTCACACACCACAATAGACACTCCATCACAGACCACTGTGGCTAACAATTCAGCCGGTTCTTAATCTCAGCTTTTGTCCCTCCTTCTCCTCTTCGGGCTGGCAGATAAAAATGCCACGGCGCCTGAAAACAGATGACAGGTGCCACAGCCGAGCCCAGATAAAACTGATGAGAAGGCATTATCTTTCTGCCGCTAAGCAGAGAGCGACTGAGCACACACCTTCTTCTACCTCGTTCCTGCGAGGAACACGGTTAGTTAAACAGGGAAGGATGTAGAATTACATGATTTGGCTCATTTTGAAAAACAGCTCAGACTGAAGGCTCGGCTGTAATCAAAAGAGCTATCATAGTAAAGAGAGGCTTTGATGACAACATGTACTTCTGATCTAAGACTGAATTTAAGGTCTTTGACTTCAATCAGCACTGAAACAACAGCATGACGTTACAGAAATGTTCCATTATACCGTCTCACAGCAGCATGATGAGCCGACTGTATGCAGGGCTCTGACATTTCAGGCAGATGCAACTTAACTCCAAAAATACATTTTTTGATGCTGTCTGCTGCAGAGAGGGTAATAATGCTGCAACCGGGTTTCTGGAATCTGTACACTCAACAGTTAATTTTCATTTGCACACACTTTTTTCATACCAGCTTTTCATGCAGGTTCTTTCCCAAGCCTTACTTCATTATTCACCTCTGCATAAAGCAGATGCATCTACCATGATGCCACATCAGAGCATATGGGCTTGTAAAAAGCAGTTTAGCAACTTTCAAAAAAACACTGAGATGAAGAGGGTGGAAAGAAAAGGTGTCATTGACTTCCCTCTTTTGTCAGTTTTAGAATGAATACATTTTCACACATATGGCACGTTATCAGTTTGAGCTAAATGTCTCTCCTCCACACTCCACAGGTGGTGCATTGGCACGTCACCTGCACCTGCTACAGACAGCAGATTAGTACACAGGCTACAAGTAAATACCTGGGTATCTTAGTTCAAGAGCAGCGCTACCCGAGTGATTTAAAAAGCTCCCAATACGATGCTCTGTACAGTGTGCTGTATTTTCTGTAGAAAAGGGAGAGTAATAAATCAGCATCTGCTGTAGCTTTTCTGCAAAGTTTTAAACATTACACAATAAAATTCATAAATGAAGATATCACAAGACACTTTACAAAGAGAGAAGGTCTACACCGTACTTTCTGTTGAGGCCTTTATAATATGTTATATTATAATAAATACTATACCCTATTATAATGAAGACCAGCCCACCACTTGCAGCATTTTACCCTTTTACAGTGGTGACATAAACCTTCCCTATTACGAGCTAGAAGGAGGGGTGAGGGTGGGAGAAAAGCAGGGAGAGAAGAGGGACAACAGAAACAACAAAACAACAAACAAAAGACAAATTCATGGCAGTTGTGGTGGTAAACTTATCCCCCATTTTTTAGGAAAATGTTATAGCTTTGATGATGGTAGCAATATACGAACAATCGGGAGTAACAGACACACTCTCTATGATACAGGGTCACTGTGTCATTGTGAGCCTGATGCACTCTGTACAGCGTGGCTATCATTAGCTGCTAGCTTTGCCAGACTTCATTCCTATTTGCAGGCTAATAGCATGCTTTGAAATGTTGCCTCTTTCCACTTCGTCGAGTAGATACCCACGCCGATGAAATCAGCAAGGGGTTATGTAAAGGGTTCTGTATCTTTCTATCTTTCTTTCTTTCTTCATTTGTTTGTTTGTATGTGTACAAGATAACTCCAGAACAGAAAGTCAGATCTTCACCAAACTTTCAGGGAATGTTGGGATAGTGACAGGGAGGAATCGATTAGATTTTGGTGATGATCCGCGCACCCGTTCGGTTTTTCTCAAAATTTTGAACACCAACACAATCAATGGGAGCGTCAGTTCCTCAGTGGCGCTGCTTAGGCGTGGGTCTGCCGCCTCAGAGGGCCATTCTAGTTATACATGAGTCCATCTCTTGACAGCCTACATACCACATTATTTCCTACTACACACTAACTGCTAAGCTTCTCATATTTGCGTCCAGTGAAGTGCCAGGGGAAAGGTCAGACAGGAAGGCAGCAGCCACTAACTGAAGCTACAGCTACCTCAAGTGGCAGGATGTTCATTACAGACTGGGATTTCAAGCCCTTGTTCATAAGAAAGATAAGTAATTAGTCCAAACAAATTGTAAATCTTGCACTGGCTTATTTGATAAACAAACGAAACCATTTAACCGTTTAACCACACGTATCCCTTGTCAATTCATGCAATCAGTGGTGACACCAGACCTACTCGCACGACAATTACCATAAAATCCATAATATAGGCTCCCCCAGTGTATACCCCATGGACAGTTCTAGAAGTCTTCCTAGGTGAGAAAGGTTTAAACCGACTTCATATGTGACAATTCATCCTGGTTTCTTTAATGTTGATGGCTTTACCAGGGGGGAAAAGCTGTTAAAAAGTGGTGCCAAACCTTGATGGTGTTGTTTATGTTATGTATTCAAGCACGTTCTGAGCGGTGAGGCCGAGACGTCCAATGTCTCGGCACTTCATACTAGCATAAAAGTCGCTCCCAGTATGAGCTGCAGCCAACTTTTAAGATGAAAACTAGGCATTAAAAATGCACCTTATACACCTGATTTTACAGTACTTTTCAGCTAAAATGAATATTTTATATGGTAAAACTCATTGTTAGTCAGGGTTATAGTCAGGGAACAACCCTAGCCCTGGCCAATGGGCTTGCTCTTTTTACTTTTCTGCCCAGATGTAAACAAACTCAGTGAACAGAGTAAAGCGTCTAATATAAGCAGAGCAGTTTGTCAGTATTATAATCTAGAAAACTGAGATAAAAAAGGCTGTATTAGATTGGAATATTGACTGGAACTATCAGGGCCCAGATCCAGAACAGGCATGTGGCACTGCTAACATTAGCAGCACTCTAAATACAAATGTAGCATTTTTTACTTTCTAACAGTGTTAAATAATCAGGCAGTAAGGGTAGCTGGATTTTACTGTGCATGTAACACACTGAAGCATTCATGTTTTGATGCCACTGAAACCTCCAGAGTGACATCAGGACCTATAAATGTTGACTCTGCTCATTTATAATAAAGATTTCCCAAAATTTCCTTCTTGCTGCGACAGGTCAGACTTTAGGATTCAGTGGGAACAGTCTGCCGGTGTGCGTTAGCGTGCACTGATGGGTAGAGTTGAAAGTGAGTCCACTGCGGTCACGAATGTCCGATCCATCACCCGCCACCATGCAGGGAGGACAAACAGGAGTGTGTGTCTGTGTCTGTGTGTGTGCGTTTGATATTTGATGAAAACAGACAGACGGAGCTGACCAACTGCCCCAGAGAACAGATTCTCCTGCAGAACCGGCGTGGGAGAGTGTGTGCGGCTACAGATCATCTTCTCACCGGTCTGCATGCTCTCTGAATTTGTTTACATGTGGGACTGGAGCTGTGGCAGGAAGAAAAAAAAACAAAAAAAAAAAGAAACGATATGTGTGGGCAGATTTCATCCAGCAGGGCAGGATGCAATATTTGCGAAAACTTTGATTATGAGTAACAGTGACAGATGCACAAACATGCGATTACATTTGTTGGCAAAGCAAGCAATTAAAAAACGTGAATACAATGTTTTTGATGGCCTGAGGGCAAGAGCTGCTTTCCCTTTAGCAAGTACAAAAGAACACAGGAGCCTAACAGGAAAGCAAAGGACTGTCTATATGAAAGGAAATCCTAATGAGTAATGACTGGTTGGCAAAGCTATTTAAAATAGTCTTCCATTTCAGCGCCTGACAAAACAATCAAATGAGTGCTTAAAACGCTCCAAAGATTTACTGCTGACTGTAGGGAATGGGTACAAGAAATAATAAGGTATTACATCAACAAACTCAACTCCTACTTCAATGTCTGGATCAAAAACAAACAAAAATTTCCATTTGAAGGCAACATAGAGGAACTTGTTGCCTCTGAAGTTTGTAGTTTAGCTTCTGGTCACATCACCAGAACTTTAAAACACTTAAATATATATTCAAGACCACAAAGGTTTCAGTCAGAGGCACATTTTCAGAAAAAAACTGATATAGGAAATATGTAGCTTGGTCAATGGCCGCTTAACAATGTGTCATGTCTTTGGTTTTGATTCTCAGGCAGGACAACGCTTAATTCAAGAGAAAACCACAGTTTTTATCAAGAATGAGCTTAAAAGTATGTGGTTATCATGCAGCTCACTGGCTAATTATGGCTGTCGTGTGGATTTCTGTGAAATGCCTCAAATATTGAACCAATGCAGGCAATTTTTTAAATCTCAATTTTTTTTTTGCTTTGTTTTTTTTAATAGCTGTAGGAAAACAAAAAGATACAGGACATACACCAACATATATTTTTCCTTTGCATATTTCTGAATTTGATCATGTTATGGGGGCCGGATGTGAAGAAATTGGGGCTCTAATTAGGGCTGTTCTGATTCTGATACCAGTTTTGGAAACACATCCGATACTGCTTAAAATGCAGATATTGATATCGGCAATACACAAGTTTATGCATCGATCCGATACCGTTAGGTCTAGCTTTATATTTTGTTTTGTACTTAATGTATACAGTTTTATAAATCATAAAGTGCACTGAACTCTATCGCTCCTTTCTGCTTTTTAGACAGCATCACGTGATTACAGAACAGCCTGCTATTGGCTGTCAGACACTCACAGAGAGTAACAATATGGCAGTTAGCATTCAAGCCAGCGGTAAGAAATGATCGTAATTCGATAAAAATGGATAAAAAAGCGTTCAGTACTGGTGTGGCTTTAATCATTAATGTCCGCAAAAGTCACACGAGCTCTGGGCTTACTAAAAAATGCTGCTGCACAGGGTTCAACGGCATCAATAACGTCAGTAGGAAAACACAACTGTTAGCTTCAAGAGAAAAAACAAATAAGAGGCAACGATTTATGGTTCAAAAGTTGTTGTTTTTTTAATTTGATTTTGATTTAATGTGTGACTTCTTGTCTTGTGTGACAGCGCTGGTCTGGAATGCATTGTAACGATCACATTTAGAGAAAAACTGTCTTGCAGACACCATTCTTTGCTGCGGCAGTGGGTCCTTTGGTTCTTCTTCTCTGCTCTAAAAACCGTAGCCTGTGCATGATGTGCTTTCCAGAGGAAAAGAAGAACTGATTTCTAGTTTATAGCACTAACAGTTAGCACGGCTAAAGGAAGCAAAATATAAAGCTAAACCAAATGGTATCGGATCGTGCATAGATTTCTGTACTTGCCGATACCAATACCTGCAGTATCGGACGTAATTCCGATACTAGTAACGGAACAACCCTAAGGTTAAACATGTTTTCATCAGTCCATTCATGATAAAAGCTCACATTTTCTGCGGAAACTTTTCACTCATCAATACACAGCGTATTAGCATCAAACCCAGTAACAGATAACATGACAACCATTGAAATATTCAGCTTAAATATCTCAGTCGCCCCCTTGTGGCTGACTGTGATATAGGGACCAATCTCACTGTTAGAGCCCAACAATTACAACATTTGAAAGAAAGTAAAAATACCTAAACCTTAAATATGTTAACCAGACCATTTTATTTCTTTAGTTTATGTGAAAGTTCAGCCCCCAAAAACTGGCCCTTGTACAAATGTAGTTGATGACGCCTGCTCTAGACACTAGGCAGCCTGCAAGACTGAATAATTTGTAATACTGCTCTCCTACGTGCCAGGTAAATCTGAAAGACTGTAGTTAAAATCACCATTTTGTGAAGTGTTGAGATAGTACTCAATGTACATATGTAGACATTTTCTGGTGATAATTACAGTGTAGAGGTCAATTTAAAGCTCCAAATCACTAACTTTACAAACTCTCCTCAGTTCCCATTCAAACCCCAACAGACATTCTGGCAATTCATTCATTCATGGCAAACATCCTATTGGGCAGAAGATGTGACTTTGTGGACAAATTTTGGTCTGTTTTCAAGGTGGAAGATGAAAGAGAAAAAGATGTGATGAAGAAAAAAATATCAGAATCAGATAAGCCATAAGCTAAATTGCCATTTTGAACAGTAGTACTGGAACTGGTCCTGATTTTTACAACTGGAGCATCTCTTATTCAGAGTAGTGGGTTTGTCTGAACATATAAAGAAAGAAAACAGTCAACTTGGAACATCCCCAGTGCAGCGTTATGTCTTGAAGCCTCAGCCATTAACAAAGCTGCCATTTATTTATGTTGACATCAAATTCATGGTCAACAAATCAATATCAAAAACGAACAGATTCAATTGAGAAGAGCTACATAAAAGAAAAAAAGATGTTTTTTCCCCTACAGCTTCATGGTGAGCTCTGTTTTTGTGTCATGGCAGCTGGAGAGCTGTAGCGCTCAGTGTTTTTAGGTTTGTCATGGCATTAGAAGTCAGGTAGTGTCTTTGCCCTGCAGCAACCAGTCATGAAGTGTGAAGAAAAGTTTCAGAGCCTGGCAGTCGGCTGGAAGAAAGTTCAGTCTGCAAACATTTAACTAGTATAGCAAAAGTTTCCACAGGTGCCTTCTGGGATATATTTAGAAATGAGTGGGTGGACTGTAATTACACACTGCATAGACAGGTGAGGAGGGAGGGAGGGGGTTTAAACACTAAAAGCTCAAAACATCGCCGCACATGTGTCTGATTGGCAAGGCTTATCACACAGGTTGCCATGGTAACTGGAAACAGCTCCCTCACTAAAAAGGGAGAAGGTTGAAAAAGGTGATGAGAGAGGAGAGAGAGAGAGAGAGAGAGAGAGAAAGGACGGGAGGGGGAGGAAAATGAGAGAAAAAATATAGAGCGGAAGATAAGTAGCCAAACGTACTTCTAATTCAAAGGCTGTAATTTTGTCTCAGCCGGTGACGCACGCACTAAAAGCAGGGATTGAGTTAAGGGAACGAGGCGGGCAGGTTGGCTTTCAGGTGCCATCAAACACAACTCACTGCAGACATTATGATGATTGAGCTAATGGGAGTGATTAGGACAATTAAGGCTCCCGCTGATTAAAAATACCTGACAGCAAACTTCCGTCTGTCTGTCTCAGCTGAGCATTCAAGAAACTTTCCTTTCCATAAAAATAAACATCTTCACAATATAAGTCTTTAAAGCAGCAATAACACAAGCCGTAATCTATTTAGAAAGCCTTCATTTTCTAAACACCAGAAATATAATGCATTAAAATGAAATTAGCCTCATATCTTCAACAAACACGGCTAATTAGCAGCACTTTAGTAGCCATGTGTATTCCGTTAAGGCTTGAGATAAGGTGTATATGCAGAGCCTTCAGCCCACCCCCACTGTGATCCATTGATGGACATGGTCTTATCAGCACACTCCTGATAATCGCCATTCAGCTAAAGCAGCCTTTGTGCTTTAAGAACTGCAGCTTTTCCATAACAGCCTGGCTAGATCGTGAGTGGTTCAAGGATGATGTTAGACCTTGGTTTGTGATGCCTGGGAGAGGAAAAATGAGAATAGCTGTTCAATCACGGAAAAAAGAACGATACGGCCAAGATGAGATCAGGTTGTAGTTTTGTAGTCTTAGTTTTCTATGGTTTACCATTTTTAATACCCCACCGAAAGTTAAAGTAACCACAGAAACCATTGAGGAAAACAATGCAGGAGCAAAATACCCTTTTGATGATGCTTGCTTGCTTTCTTGAGCCTGTCAGTATGCAAACTGTCACCTGTCATGTAAGTCCCCCTTTACTCTAAGGCTCCTGCACAGAGGCTCATGTGAAAATTACCTAGCAACAGAACTGCTGTGCACATGTTCAGGACATTGTCTGCCATTCTGATGATAACACTTACACTTCAGGGTCTTATGGTTGTGGGGTTTGCAACCTGTTGAGATGATACACGATGCTATTAGTACTGGTAGCTGGTAGTCTTTACTCTGTCACTGGAAAGCAGTAAAGAGGTCAAAGCAACAATGATGGTGTAAATGCTCACTGTCTGAATATAGATTACTGCTGTGTCTATTCAATTTGGCAACCCATGACCATGAGGTGACATGAGCCCCTGGTTGCAAAGGCTACCTTTAGCTAGCATTTTAGCCACGACTATCTACTCATGTGTTGCTTGCAGCAATTTAAGAAGCGAGATTAGAGCTGTAGTTGAGATGTGTCTAAAAAATGTTTTGCAAGATGCATTCAGATATATATGTGATTAAAACAGAGGTACATTTTCCAAGGTGTAAACTGGTTGGGAGCCAGGATGGAATTACATTTGTTCTGCTTTTGCTTTCCAAACAATTTTTGAAAACAGCCAGAAGTACTTGTAATGCTTGTGACAAGACAAGAACTAGACACATAGCTACCAATTTGAGTCATTATGCTACATAGGTAAGTAGAGACCATATGTAGGGAAATACTTTAAACCTGAATACATGCTATATAACATTACTTAGCCTTGTTTCTCTGTCTCCACTTCTCCTCTCTGCATCTCCCTCGTCTCTTTCTGCATCTCCTTCGTCTCTCTTTCTGCATCCCCCTTTTCTCTCTTTTTGCATCCCCCTCTTCACTTTCTGCATCCCCCTCTTCTCTCTTTCTGCATCTTCCTCTTCTCTTCAATCACATCTCCCTCTTCTCACTCTGTCAGCCACTCTGCTGGCAGAGTGACTAGAGTTCAGCCCAGTGGAGGGCTGCAGTGATGGTTGTCCTTCTGGAACTTTGTCCCATCTCCACCTAGGATCTCTGGAGCTCAGTCAGAGTGACCAACAGATTCTTGGTCACCATTCCTTCTGAAGCCCTTCTCCCCCGAATGCTCAGTTTAGCCTGGCATCCAGCTCTTGGACAAGTCCTGGTTGTGCCAAACTTCTTCCATCTGAGAACTATGGAGGCCACTGTACTCTTGGGAACCTTCAGTGGAGCAGAAATGTTTATGTAGCCTTCCATAGATCTGTGCCTTGCAACAATCCTGTCTCTGAGCTCTGCAGGCAGTTCCTTTGACCTCACAGCTTGGTTTTTGCTCTGATAAGTATTGCCAACTGTGGGGCCTTCTATAAAGAGGTGTACCTTTCCAATTCATGTCCAATTAATGTAATTTACCACAGGTGGATTCCAATCAAGGTGTACAAACATCTCAGAAATGACTGAGAGAAATGGGAGGAATCTGAGCTAATTTCTATTTTTTTCAAAGAGTATGAATACTTACGTTAATCTAATATTTGTTATTTTTAATAAAATTGCAAAAAAATTAAAAAATCCTGTTTTCACTTTGTCATGATGGGGCACTGAGTGTAGATAAACAGGAATAAAAATTATTTTTTTGACTCTAGCATCAGGCTGCAGCATAAGAAACACAAAAACTTAAAATGCTAGTAAAATAGAGGCTGCTGAGCTAGCTAGCAGGGCTTAAAGTCTCTATGGGCACAATTCTGTCTTTACCACAGCTCCAGCAGTGTACTTTCCTGACCCAGTTGTGAACCGTTGCACTAAATTCAATGAATACATCTACGTCATATGCTGGACATTTAAATTAGCTCTAAATTTAACAAACTGCCCACTTCAGGCCTGTTATGTAAACAGTAACAACAAAAGAACCAAAGCGGTGGCTTCAGACTTAATCAGTGTTAACAATGCAAAGCATAAGGAAAAGCATTTCATCCCACGTTTGGTGACAGGAAGGTGAATGTTGTGTGCTCATTGTCTTTTTCTGCCTGTGTTGGTGCTGCTCCTCAGAATCAGGTCAGATGAGTCACCAGCAGCACAGGCCCACAGCTACAATCTCCCGCTCTCTAATCCACTCTCAGCCTGATGTGATAATGTGATCTCATTCAGCTCACTCTCCTCTTGACGGCTCGTGTCTCGTAATTTGTCTGTTTTCGTCTACCACCCGGCCTTTTGTTTGCTTAAGGGTTTGACTGATGCAGGTTTCTCAAAGTTGTCATCTTTGTGGCATTTGAAGCTGTCGGCAGCCAGTTTTCAGGATGACTAACCTTGAAGACTTTAGTGTCGGAAAGTAAAGAAAAGCATCTTTATGTGGAGGGATTAAGTCTTTATAAAAGTGAAAAAGTAGGTGTCTGCTTTGAAGGGAGGAATCTCGGTTTTGGTACAGATTGTCTCCACTTTAGTCTCGTCTACTTTGATGGCTGTTGTTTCAGCGTTCTTAATCCGGCCACTTTTTTTTTTGAATTAGAATTGAATGAGGTTATTTTGCTTCAACACTGAGGAACAAAAGTGTCCTTGATGTCTTCTGTACATTGCAAAGATAAACTGAAAGAGTTCCAACAACAAGGAAATTAGTTTCATGTCACCAAATTAACTCAGAAACACTTCTCATCATTAATTCATTGTTTGGAGTCATTTTGCGAGAAACACTGCTTTTCACTAAAAGAATTTCTGGAAGTTCATGGTTGGTCAGACAAAAAGTTTAGTCACAGTTTGTTGATGTTACATAAATCAAATAGGGGATATAAAAAGGCAACTAGTGAACAGAGTTGTTGCATTGCTGTTTAATTTGATTCACAATGCTGATGTATTCATCGTCATTGACTGGCAGTTCAATTATACAACTAGACGGCACATACAGTGCTTCCCCAGCCACCAGTGTATTACCTGAAGGTGATCGAACTGGGTACAACAAGCATTGATTCCAATCGACTGATCAAGTACTTTCCATTAAAATTGGCCAATAATGGTTGGCTCCTGATCAGTCAGGGTGTCTCTTGATAAAAAACCATATCAGTCATGAACTGACTTCAATCTCACGTCCTTTTAGTAATAAGATCAGTAAAAATCTAAAAGCCTTTGATAAAATTAGTGTTTTTGATTACACTCTGTTGTGAACTGAATAGACATTTGAAACTGTATCACACCTTGAACCCTTGAAATATTTGTAATGTGTCTAGACACTGAGAGAAAACATCAGTGCTAAGATATTGACTGTGCACGATGCCATCTCCACATTGCTGCTTTGATCAGTCCATCATGTGCTTTCAAACTCTACCTGGAG
Source organism: Cheilinus undulatus (assembly GCF_018320785.1). NCBI lineage: Eukaryota > Metazoa > Chordata > Actinopteri > Labriformes > Labridae > Cheilinus > Cheilinus undulatus. The sequence goes on along the minus strand of NC_054878.1, from coordinate 40,470,403 downwards.
GGTTTTAAGAGCAGCATGCTTTGCCTGCCTGATTAAATGCCTTTAAACTTTGTTGATTTGGTCTGTGGGAATTATTTAGGGCCTTATATGGGGGCAATTTCTCTTACGGGCACATCTGTTTTAGGGGGCAATCACTTTTACAACCACACCTGCTGGGTGTAGATGGCTGCAGCTGTTAGGGGCTGTGGGTTATATACAGTATACAAATGTGCACTATGTAAGGGCTGTAATGGTTGATAGAGAACACTTGGGTCTGGGGTCCACTTTATCCTTTCGTTTGGTGTGGAGGCGTTTGCTGTGAAAATTGACAGCATTTCCTGAGTTTTCCCTGGCTCAGCAGCTCCGTGCAGCTTGACATGACCATATGGCGACACTCTACAGTCGTGCTAAGTGGCAGCACATCAGGTGGAATTGCAGCATTTACTAGAGTGCTTGACATCAGCTCAGGCGACTACCTCCCAGCCAGAACTAGACACGGCTATGACCTGTGGAAGCACAGCCACAATAAGACACAGCATTTTCTGACTAGACTGAACACCGGTAACAGAAAAACAATATCTGATACTGGAATCAACTGTCAGTATAAAGATTGTTGTTAAGGAATATAAAATATGGTCAAAGTAAGACAAGACTTAGGCATTATTTAGGCATTGTGCATACAGACACCACCAGTTACTGACCTGTAGGAAGACATAATAGAGGGGGGACTACTGATAGAAGGGCAATAACGACTCATTAAGCCTTAATCTTGTTATCCTAATTTAAACCTGATCTTTTCCAAACCTAACCAAACAAATTGTATCTAAACTTAACCAAGTTTTCATGAAAACAAAACAAACTACAGCCTCTTGAGAATACTTCTTCCATTTGCATCTGTACTGTCGATAGGGGTGTAATGCTACATTTGTCTCAAACCCCATTAGCTGCGTTTCCAATTACCATTTTTTGCAAAATAAAAGCGATATTTCTAAAATTTCAACTAAGTACAATTGCGCTTTGAATGTTTCCACTGAAGGGTGTTCTGGGCATGAGCCTCGTAATTCTCATAAAATCTCATCTCGCTAGACTCCGCTGCAAGAAAGATGGATGTTAAAAACCTGTTGCGTGTTGGTACAGTTATGATTACATCTAAAGCAGTTGCCTTGACAATTTTGAACAAAAGATGAAAGCAACAGATGACAGTTCAGAGGCAAAGTCTGTATGCATGGCAAAGGGTATAAGGGTATAAGTATGATGTTAAGAAAAGTCTCAGTCTCCTCTTCTGTCCACACGTACTGAGCCATGTTGGCTCGGAGTGAACTGGTCATGTGACACTGTACATTACTTCCTGTGAAGTGTAAATGCAAAAAAGTGTTTCCATTGCACTTTTGCGATATATATTTCTATATTGAAACATCTGATAAACATCCTCATGAGAGTATTAATATGTTTTTGTGGTATGTGAGGGTTTTTTTTTTTTTAAATTCAGGTGTCTCATAACCAGTTTTTTATTGCGCTATTTAGATTTTGCGCATTTCTAAGGGTAATGGAAACACAGGACTTCCAATACTGTGCACACCAATCCAGATATATGCATAAAAATGGAATGGATCCAGAAAGCACTTCTTTCAAATAGAAAAGGGAACATAAGGTCTAAGTGGGTTGTAAACTATTTTTTGCTCAAGGTATACCTAAATCCAAATCTCACGGCACACATTACTCATATCCATGCAAAAAAAGCCTCTTTTATACTTGTTACGTCTTTAGTCACTGTATAGTTGTAGTAATGATGTAAGGTTATATAAATTCCTATGGAACTCCTAGACTTATCTCAAGGCACACCAGTGTTACTTTCCACACCATTTGAGAACCATCAGTCTAAGTAGGGCTGCAACTAATGATATTTTTTTATGTCGACTAATCTATCGATAATTTTCGCGACTAGTCAATTAATCACGGTTATTTGGCATATTATTTTGGATCCCCATTTTACATAAATAATAGCAATTTAAATAGTAGCAGTTCACCTGTCTTGCAGGTTACACATAACTAAAGGATGGCTTTCTTTAAAGTGCCAGGTATGTCCATAAAAATAAATAAAGAAAATAGCCCATCCAAAGTCCAAAAGTACAAATAAAGCTTAATGTAAACTAATCAAACTTCCAGCCCAAGTGACTGAACAACAGATTATAATTTCTTTAAATTGCAGTGCAGGAACATGAGCATGTCAACATGTTCTGGTGTGAGGCTGGCTCTCTTCTTTGAGTAGTGAACTGCAAGTACAGATGAGTTTTTACCAGCCGGTATTGGATTTTAACAATATCTGAAGCAATAACACGATGCGTCGACACTTGAATTTCTGCATCGACTGATTTTTATAGTCCACATAAACGATTATGGTGACTAATCGTTGCAGTCCTAGGTCTAAGCAAATCAGCATTAACCTGACATGCAAGATAGACTGTTTCACATGCACATTACATGGGATATTTTTCACATCCATATGGGTAACACCCATAGTCTAAGTTTTAGGAAGGGCAGAACCTTTCAAAAAATCTCTGAAGGTGGTTGGATGAACACTCAGTCAGTCACATTCATTAGGGGCCAATCAGAGCAACAAAACATTTAAAGTTGCACCACTATGGGGAGTAAGCCACAGCTCAAGCAGTTCTACAGGCCGCTAGTGTTGTTCACTATTATTGGAGCCTGTCCTGATAAACTGCAGCTAAAGCTGCATCCACACAAATCCACCTACTAGTCGCCATTGTTAACCACTTGGTAGTACAACTAATCCCACTCAGTTGGGACTGCCACTTTCTTCTTAAATGACACTGACTGGGCTGATCATTCCCTGACCATGAACAAGCATTTTAATCTGAGGCTTTAGAAAAGTGCTATATGAACTGAGGTCCAATATTGTAGGCCTGTTAAAATAATCCTTGTGAGTTTTGGGGAATTGTCCACCCTGTCATTTCGGCATGAGAACATGCTGTAACAGAAATAATTCACAGTGATACCAGCAAACTCTATCTCCTCACCTAGAGTGCTTCAGTGTGCCAAAGTGTTTAATCACATCCACACAACCTCACCTCTCAGTTTGTTTCACACAAACTGTGAAGTACTTCTTCCAGCTATTCACCTCCAACCATGAAGACTGCAGTTTAAATTTTGGATCAATAACAGCAGGGTCTGTGTTCAACAAAACACCTGGTTACACCTCTCTGTTAGTGACTCTGTTATTCCATATGTCTCTTTCTGACGGCGTGGCTGTGGGTGTGTTTCCAGGTGGTGACCGGCTTGTCCAATCGACCATCTCTCTCCAGCTGTCTGCCTCTCTGCATGGGTTAACCCTGACTGACATAGACCTTGTCCACAGGCTAAACCCAACACAGCGCTTTCACATACATACAGCACTTCAAACACACTTTCACTCTGCCTCTCTCTATCTCATGCACCCACAATTACAAAGACTGACACACAAAGGTTTGACCGTGGCGTCGACAGCTTGATCTAATCTGACCTCAGCCTCAGATGTCTGGTTTTAGATGTTTCAGTGTGTGGATGTGTGTCCACAGCTGCTGAATGATGAGGCTGCTCCATCACCTGCTTCCCAGTCAGTCTCCTGTGAAATAGAGGATGACTGTCCCCCTCAGACACACACCACACACATACTGATGTCTGGATTTTTCTTGCTTACTCATGCCTTGCCATACCTCGTCTGTATCCTGTCTTAATCTTTCTCTGCCTGTCCCTCTCGGTGACCCTAATGTCTCTCTCTTGTCTGAAAGTTGTCAGCTGTACCTGCAGGGTCTGTTGTCTCAGTAGAACAACTGTGCTGGAGAAATACATTCCTTTGCTCTGCCTTGCAGGGTAATACAGGTAATAATGGGTTTGCAGATTGAATATTTTACTGCAAGTATTCTTTATTACATATTACCTGCACACCTGCATATTACCACAATATATTCTGCAATGTTTCCGAAGAAAGTTTGCAAAAGTCCTGCCATTTTTCAAATTATTCATCTTCGTTGTGTTTTAATGCTCTGGCTTGAACTATTGGCTACCTACTCAACAATGCCTCCACAACAGGTGCTAGTAAAGCAATGTTTGTTTTGTATCTGTATGCACAAAAGAACACAGAGTATGCATAGAAAGCTACGTCCATATCCATATGTGTTTCAAACGTAGAGCAAATTTACCTTTTCAATGGTAATGTTAACATTGTGGATAGAAACAGAGAACTAAACCGTTTAGAAATTATTGTCAGACTTCATAGCTGAGCCATGATGTGATCAAACGTCAGGATGTCAGAGAATAAAGTAGAAGGTAATGAAATAACTTTCCAGGAAAAAGTAATTTAATCACTGCTTCAAGAGGGAAAAATAAAGAAGAAAGTTGTCGGGGAGAAGTTGTGAGAAGTAGTTACAGAGTTGGAAAATGGGTTAAAAAGTGGCAAAAATAGGCTAACAGTGGCATAAAAAATGAGCCAGAAAGGCAAAGAGTGGCAAAAAATGGCAGAAAAAATGGAGAAATATGGTTAAAAGGTGGCAAAAGTGGGTTGACAGTGGCAAAAATAGGCTAACAGTGGCATTACAAATGGCCCAAGAAGGCAAAGAGTGGCAAAAATGGGCACAAAAAGTGGTGAAAAGCAGTTAAAAAGTGGCAAAAATGGGCTAACTGTGGCAAAAACAGGCCAATAAGGCAAAGAATGGCAAAAATGGGCTGGAAAAAATGCTGAAAAGCAAATATAAACTGGCAAAAATGGGCTAAAAATGGCAAAAATAAGACAATAAGGCAAAGAATAGCCAAAATAGGCAGGGAAAATTATGAAAAGCAGTAAAAAGTGGCAAAAAATGGGTAACAGGGGCAAGAATGGGCCAAAAGGCATAGAATGGGCCAAAAATGGGCAGAAAAAAACAGTGAAAAGTGGTTGCAAGGTAGCAAACACAGGTTATAAGTGGTAACAATTGATAAGAGTGGTCAACATGTCTAAAAGACGGTCAAAAATGGCCATTTACAATAGAGAAAAGGGATTAGGATTAGCAGTTTTTAAGTGGCAAAAATAGGTTATGATATATGAGATATAACAAATAAGAAATAAGAGGCAAAATGGGTTAAAAGTAAAAAAAAAATTGGCAAACAGTTATGAAAGGGGTCTAAAAGTGGACTGAATAAGTAATTTGAATATCAGAACCCAGTTAAAGCTTGACATACTTTTCAATTCCAAAATGTGATAACTTTTTGCCAGGACGCCAGCACCACTGCTACAACAGACATGCATAGATATTATCAGTAAATCACAACTGGGGAGGGCCCATTCTCAGGGTTTTTCAGAGCACAGCCAATTCTGTGGGCAGGCCTGCACATGTGCGTACTTAAATCAATCATTGAGGATGTACACAGCCACTTGACTGATGCAGGTGAAGTGTGGCAGCCAATATGCATTCACATATGTGTAGTTACCAGGAAGTATATCTTTAGCCTAAGGGTGCTTTCACACTAGGCAATTTGTACTTTGCCTAAGGATGTTTGACTCCCCCAGTCAAGTCTGATTGACTAGTGTGAGTGCTCTGTCCCACACTCAAGCATGGAACGCTTCCTTGGCCTTGGGAAAGATGAAAGAGATGGGTTTTGCACTGTACGGTTGCTCATGCATGCACACAAGTGTATGAAACATGGGTGTAACATATAAAGTGACTTGAGTCATCACCTTGCATAACACAGAAATACAGAAGTGTTAGAAGGCTGCATCTCAACAAAATGACTCAAAATAAGCCCCATGAGTTAAGCTGCAATTAGGAATACACCATACTGATTCTGGTACCAGATATCTGCTTACCAACCTTAGTTCAGTCAGGACCATTTTGTCAAGGAACACACATGATTTGTAGTTACAAATTCTTCTCTTTATCAGCAGTAACTAATTTGGTCTTGTTGCTGTTATTCATATTAATATACTTCCATAAGTCTATGTGGAAAGCATCAAGAAAGAACAGCACATGTTCCTGCTCTTCCTGTGCCTACAAGGAGAGCCTGAGGCAGGGAGAGTCAGATGTAGCATAAAGGAGGAGCTGGGGTGGAGGAGGGTTGCACACAAAGCAGCTTGCAGAGGGCGCAGCAAAGCATCACCAGGCTAGGGCATGGCTGCATAAGGGCAATTAGCCAATAGCATGCTTGGAGTGCATCAGCAGACGTCAGCTTATGAGGGCTTGGGTGACATCAGCTGATCTCTATTATACAGCTCCATGGCCTGCCTGAGCCAAAGCTATATGATTGATTACTTGTACTCAAAGTCATACAACATGGTAGATACTTTACTCAATATGTTTAAAAAACATAGTGTGAGCCTCTTATTGTTTGAGCAAGTAGAGGGTGGAACATGCAGGGGACTTGGGAGGGTAGATAATTGGGTTTCTGCACAGTGCCTGGCAACAGTGCCTAGTGTGAGTGTGTCCTAAATACATCATCATGACTACAATAACACAAAACTTTATGTGTCTTACATTTTCAGTGTTCCATGACAGTCAAACTTCTTGGGGCAAGCACTAAGTATTTTGGGAATTCTTCCTAGTATGAAATGAATAAAACATTGACTATTGACAGCCTTATTACAGAAGCAAAAGCACGTACCGGTCAGTTCCGTCTCTGAATACAGATTTAGGCCTCTGTGGATGTCCTTGTTTCTCACAAATGGAAAGGTGCTTTTTTCCAAAATAGGCTTTTAGAAATATGCAACACCATACACTGTAAAGAGATTTTGTCAATGCAAGTAGAAAAAAATGAAAGATTAAAATGTAAATTTTCCAAGGATAACTAAACTACTGTATATTTGATGGGGACAAAACATAAATACAGCAATGTATTGTGGTCCTGATTCTTACAATCCAGTCATCAAGGTTACTGGTGCCAATTATCAAGATTCTGATAAAAAATATACAGACATACAGCACTGGACATGGAGCACAGAAAGCTAAAGAGACAGTTGTCCCAGGAGATGAGAAAGAAAATGATAGACAAGCATGTTAAAGGTAAAGGCTATCAGACCATCTACAAGCAGCTTGATGTTCCTGTGACTACTGCTGACCATATAATTTAGAAGTTTAAGGTCCACAGGACTATAACCAACCTCTCTGGACGTGGCTGCAAGAGGAAAATTAATGACCAGTTGAAAAGACGCGTGATAGGAATGGAAACCAAAGAGCCCAGAACAACTTCCAAAGAGGTGAACTCCAAGTTCAAGGTACATCAGTGTCAGAACCCACCATCCATCACTGTTTGAGCCAGACTAGACTTAATGGAAGACGACCAGGAAGACTCCACTGTTGAAAGCAAATCATAAAAAAAAAGCCAGACTGGAATTTGCCAAAATGCATATTGCAATCTTTTTGGAAAGTCACATCTGCTCAATGATCACAAATGCAAAAATGAAGCATACAAAGAGAAGAACACTGTACCTTCTGTGAAACATGGAGGAGGCTTGGTTATGTTCTGGGGCTGCTCTGCTGCATCTGGCATTCTGGCATTCTGGAGCCAAATGTGCTGTCCATCGTCAGAAAGCTTGGTATCAGTTGAAGGTCATGAGTCCTCCAACCAGTGTTAATTTTGATCGTTTTCAATTCTAGTGTCAGTCTTAGTCTTTAGATTAAATGCATCTTAGTTTTATTCACAATTTAGACATTTCAACCCTTCATAGTTTTAGTCTAGTTTTAGTCCATAAGAAATCCCTTACATTTTAGTCTTAACTTTTAGTTTAAGCATTTTTTCTCTTGCAAAATCTTGTACAAAGTCATGGTAGTGTTTTCTATGCACGCTGCCGGACCAGGGGTCCCCGCTTTCTATAGTTGAGAGGTAGAAGAGCTACAGATGCATTGCATTTTGACAGATTAACCTACAGTGGAGAAATGTCAAAGATTATGAATTTCTGACGAAAACTAAAGTACATTTTAGTCTAGGTCTAGTCATCTTCACAAAAACTAAACTTACTTTTAGTCAGTTTTAGTTATCAAAGATCCAGTTTTGGCTAGTCCAAGTATAGTCTTTCTCGCTGTCAATGAACAGTTTTAGTTGATGAAATTAACACTGCCTCCGACAGAATAATGACCCAAAACACAGAGTTAAGAACAGCCAAGAACTTCTAGGAACAAAACATTGGACTATTCTGAAGTAGCCTTCTATGAGCCCTAATCTTAATCCTGTTGAACATCTGTGGAAGAAGCTGACACATGCAGTTTGGAGAAGGCACACTTCAAACCTGAGACAGCTGGAGCAGTTTTGTCCAGGCCAGTTTCATTAGTTTGTTTTTTCAACTGATTCTGTTGAACCTCAATTCAAAAGCAATGCCTGATTTTCTTTAATTAATTTGCAGTATTTTTTTTTAACTTTTTATTACTTTTGTCAGTTATTCAGTGACAACCATGAGTTTTTCTTTGTGTACCAACAATTTTGTCCACATGTGCATGTGTGAAAATACTTAAAAGTGGGTATTTCAGAATGAATCCCTGTAAATCCACCAGACTCACTCAGAGCTGATATCATCCAACTGATTTGATTCTGTTCTTAGAATTATTTATGTATATACTGCATGTATAAGACTGTAGTATTAGCTGACTTTATTATGTTTCATGTTATGTTATTATGCCAGACTGTTGGATGTAAGACGTACTCTCTATCACAGACATAATATAAGGCACAGGGTACAGGGCTGACAAAGACAGTGTAGAAGCAAACTGCAGAATAAACGAGCCCAGCAGTCCATCTCCCCCTCACTGTGTTGTCTGATTTACCGTCTCTTCGTTGTCCTCTGCCAGCACTGGGTCAGGCGCTGGAGCATGAAAATCATTGGAGGTGTGATCACTTTCTGTCGAGTCATGCTGTAGATCACAGCTCCAGGCTTCGAGGTCACCCTGTACAGCTACGGGGTTTGCTGACTTACATGTCGTCAATTAAAATGTGACTCTGGATGTGGTCTAATGGAGGCCGTGGTTTCAGGGAGGATCATGGAAAAGACTGTTAGCTGCCTGCACACAGCACAAGACGTGATGCATGAATGGGACGGTCATTACTGGGAGAGTGTTAAGAATAGCACAGCACAGGATCCCTTTGGGAAATCGCAGAGCTTGTTCTCTCTCTTCCTCTCTGTTTTGCTCACAGTCGCAACACACTGAATTCCATTAGCGGTGGCATCAGTGTCTGTAGCACTTGTAGCCCGCAGCCTCTCTGTTTCCTGCGCGTTGGCGTGTGCGTGCGTCTGTGTGATCTCATCATTTGTTGTATTTTAGAGTCGGTATAAGAGGGAACCCTGTTTAAACAGTGCAAGGAAATGTCAGGCCTGAAGAAAAACTGATCTGCTTCACACATGTGTGTGCTTGTAATCGCCCCACTGAGTCTAAGAAAAAAACACACTTGTCACTCTACAGCAGCATTAATGCCATGGTGCTGTATATGTACGTCTGTTTAATGGGGTGATAAAGGAGACAAGGGCACAGTGTCTCGGCTCACCTGCAGAGCTGTCAAACAAACATGTACACAAATGAGAAAAAAACAAGTGGGAGTTGGAGAAGAGCTAAGCAGTGCTGTGAACACAAGGCAGAAGATCATTCTGCTGAAGTGGTAACAAACTGTGAATCCACAGTCGACTGTCCACACGTTATGTTTACTGAGAAGCTAGCAGTAGTAACACTAGGAGATCTGGCATCGAACTGCAAGCTGGGTGCAGAGTAGAAGCACTATGTCTAAAGTTTGACTAGTACAGAGTGCTCTTATCAAGTCTTGGCAGCAAAGATACACTAAATACAGAGAAATCTATCTATTCTTACTCCTATATAGTGGAAGAAAAAGGTGAGAAGTGTCTTACTTAAACCATGTGAGGTCTCAGCTCTTAGGCCTCAACCTTTGATAGGACAATCATAGAAACACTTTGAAATTCAAAATTCTGGTTAAAATTTACTTAAGGAAAAGGAAAAGTATTGGTCTATAAATCTACTTAAGTAAAAGTATTTAATTTAAAGTTTACTGAGTAGCTACTGCAGAGTTGTACAACAAATTATGATCTTTCTTTACTGGCAAGAAGAACAATAGAATAGATCGCCATCCAGGTTGTTCAGGTAAAGTCACACCCCTATGATGAAGTAAAATACACAGCACAATTAACAGTGTCAGTTAAACTCATATAGAGTTAAATTAAACACTTTAAGTGTTTATGATGCCAGAACTACAAATAGTTAAATTACACTTTTAAAATGGGAAATTTTTTTGAATTATGACAGCAGCTGAAGAAATTCTTAAAGATCTCTGCAAAGTGGGTCCCCTCTGGCAAGAACAAAGCAGGAGCCAACGTTATAAAAATAATAGTCACAAGCAGGAACCCTAACCCCATGGATAACTTCACTCATGGTGCAACTGTGTCTCACATCAAAAACAACAAAAATCCACCAGAAACACAAGCAAAAGAACCCCAGCATGGATCACAGTACAACAGGCAACATCGAAACATGTCTAAACACCCAAGGCATGATGGTAACTCCCACCCACACATATTTGTATTTGCAGAGGACAGAGCTTTGATCAACTGACTCTTTACATAGTTGAACTGGAGACCATTTTACTCAGAACTTATTTTAAAATTACACTTTGGAAGTTCAAATCAACTCTGAAGTGTTTAACCCTGAGATATCAACATTCCAGTTCTTCTTATTTTGGGATGTGATGCGGAAGGCTTCTCTTGCTATGTGCTACTAGTAAATAAGTAAAAGTAAAGAGTATTGTACTCAAGTAAAAATAAAGTTATTCTGGCTGAAACTTAAAAAATACAACTGCTGATTTCAAAATGTAGCTATTAAAAAAGTGCCCCAAAAACTAGTCATTTGTAGTTATATGAGTAAAGTTACCCCATCCCCCTAGAGAAAGACATGACTGGCTTCAGAATACTGCAAGTTATGGTGGTACCACCAGTTTAATCCTATAAAACAGGCAACCTACAATAAATCACAAATATTGAATAACTGATTGAATTTTTGACTCACAAAAAAAAAAAAACGGACAAAACTCACATAATTTACCATTTATTCCATTTATTATTACTTAGAAAATCTTAAAAAATCCAAAATATTAAATATCTTCAATAATCTCACAAGAAATATGACTTACATTAAAAATAAAAACAATATTACCATGGAAGTATAATCAAACTGTTTTAAGGTTGTACAACTGACCAAAAATGACACCTTTTTTACTGTTGACACCTAAAAAAATGTTATAACAGAAAAATTTACCAATTTTTTACAAACCTGTAGCCACGTTCAACTATACAATAGGGTACATCAACCTACATCATAATGAGATATTTGTCAAGAAAATACCCTAAGTGTGGCTAGTTAGATGAAATTTACACCCCTAAATGGGCATATGCCCAAATTATGTGCCTTCATTTTTCACGATAAATTTGCATTAATTGCTAGAAATTCTACTCAAAAACCCTATCATGACACCTGGCAATACTCTCCCTCTACGGGGGAGAGTGTCATCATTAGGGCTGAACGATTTTGGAAAATAATGTAATTGTGATTTTTTTTTCCCCCCAATATTGCAATCGCAATTTGATATGCGATTATTCTGTAACTTTCCTTTATTCCTAAACAAGGGTGGAACAATTCTTTAGAAGTGTCTAAAACTGATGATTTTGACTCGTGTGGCAAATTGGATATGAATTGTTGGATTTAAGGGTTTTTGTCATTCTTATTTAATTTTAAAAAAGCACAAAAAAAAGAAGGTAGGATGTTGTTGTAGACTATTCTAAAAAAATAATGGCACCTGAATGATTGTATAATATTTCATGCATAACATCTTTGCTGCAAAAAAGTTTAAATCTTTTTTTCTTTGGCTAAATATTTTGACATAAATTTTGGGTAAAAAAAAAATTGCACCTATTGCGATTTGAAAATTGCAGCAGGCTATATTGCGATTTAATCAAATTTTTGATTAATTGCCCAGCCTTAGTCATCATCTTATCATAATAATGATTCAGCCAGTGATCTTACATTGTATTTTTTTTAAGCACTTATAGCAACATAAGATGTTTGCCGTCAGGCTTTAACTTAATCACTCCTCACAGATTGTTACATACAGAATTTGAGGAGTGATAAGATAACAGCTTAAACCCCCTGGATGCTGGGGTGGAGGTGGGTTGGAAGTGGGAGCACAGTGTTGATCCAGGGCAGAAGGCACTTGCAGAGCAGAGGAAGAGACCAGAAATTTTGCAGCTTAAATAGACCACTAGCTCAGGAGGATGTGAGTCATGTGATTTGATTAAGATGTATGTCAGGTGTGAATCATTGCACTCAAGATTATTGACAGAACTAACTTACAAGCTTTGTTCCATTTGTTTGGGACCAAAAGAGACACAACACTATGTTTTGCAAGTTCTGGAGGAAACAGGAAGTTTTAGTCATTCTGAGCCACTGCTGATTGGTCAGGGTCGGGGTCTCACTGATTGGCTTAGAAAAATCATTCGGGTTCCTCTGTATCACAGACAGTTTGGGGGAGGCCACAAAGGAAGTTGAACAAAGTGACCATATATGGATTCTTGCCCCATAAAGGGTGAAAACATGAGGAAATATCTTTCAAATGCAAAACGCTTTTTTCTCTGAGAAGCATTTTGACTCTGAAATTGATATTTTAAAGTCATAAAGTTCATCTGATCAATCACTCATATTTCAGCTTAAAGGCTGCCATTGTGGTTTCTTGTGCTACATTTGTATCAGGCTACATTTAGTTACAGCTAAGAACAGGCTGCTGTCAGTTTCAGTCTTTACTGTTTACAGAGTCTACAGAGAAATCCATCCCCCACCAGGAGAAACAATAAAACTGAAACCACTCCAAATATTTCAGCTGCTGTCCTTCTGATATCGTTTATACCCCTCGTCTTTCAGCCCTCACTGCTGCCGCCGCTCTCCTCTGCCCACTTTCAACACCACTGATAAATAGAAGAGTAATATTTACCCTCCTCCTGCTTCTCTTTCTTAGAAAGCACAGACTGATTACCTTCTCAAAGAACAAGAGCTGAGACCTTCTTGTAATTACATTCAAATATCATTCCTAAGCTGGTCCATAAGCATACTGTATAAAAGTGTTCACAGCAACCGTTTCAGCGTGGAAGGCAAAATTAAAAGGCTTAACTAGGCTACAGCTGTGTGATGAAGGGAGTTTGCTTTTGGATTTCACATTATTGGAAATTGATGACTGTTGAATCTGAGATCTGTGTGAAGGTGTTTGTTTTTCATTTCTCTGGATCAGATTCTGATTACAGGCCAAACAAGGAAGAACTTTTATTTCTAAAGTAGAAAGTCTGCGTGTCATTGAACCTGAGCAAGACTTCATTAAGTCAGAAAGATACCCACAATTTCTGCATATGACAGCTATGCCACGCTCCACAGCAGTGTTCATTTTGACAGCTATTTCTAATTTCTGTCTCAGTTTTTGTCTTTAGGTTGAATGTATTTTACCTTTAGTTGCATTTCAGTCATTTCTACCCTTTATAGCTTTAGTGTTGCTTTAGTCGACAAAAACTCAAAATCCTTTGTCTAGTTTTAGTCCATAAATGTCCTCGCAGCTTACCTCCAATTTCCACATACAGCAACTGCACCACAATTTGCTGGCGAATCGTATTGTGGGCTGCTGCTGAACCGTGTCAGTACCTATCGATCAGAAAGTTCCAAACAGGAAGTCAAAAGCGTAGAGTATCCGGTTCTTTCAAAATAAAACACAATGCACGAACTCCCGGTCGCAAATAATCATTACTATATCAACATTATGTCTCATCCTGCAGCGGGAGAAAAGGGTCACAGAGAGGTCAGTGGATCAGAGAGCTACAACAGCGCCATTGACACGGAAAAGTTAACTTTTGAGGACATTTGGCCAAAAAATTTTCCAAAATACCACAGATCCTTCAAGCAAACATTAACCTTTTAACTCTCCAATGTTCTCACCCAATGGCGGAAGCAATCATATCATGGACTTACACCGGAGAGGATGATAGATTATCCCCCAGAGGTAAAATCGTCCGCTGTTGACATACTATTCCTGTATGAACTCGCCGTCCTCCTGTGATCTCTGCCCACTGATCAGGGCTGCGTGCCGCAGCACAGCGCTCTGGACACACAATCTGAGCAAAACCGCGGCGCTTCGGTGCACAGCGCAGTCGTCCTATGTGGAGCATTTTATTCTCTCATCTAGTACCAAATCATGTTCATGTGTTTGATGCACCCTGCCGGACCAGGGATCTCTGCTTTCTACAGCTGAGCGGCAGAAGGGATAACCTACATGTGCATTGTGTTTTGACAAATTTAGCCACAGTGGAGAAATATCATGGATTTTGAATGTCTGACGAAAACTAAAGTACATTTCAGTCCAGTTTTAGTCATCTCGATGAAAACTAAAATACTTTTAGTCAGTTTTAGTCATCAAAGATCTATTTTTGGCAGGTCTTAGTCTAGTCTCTCTCACAGGAAAAAGCTGTCAACGTCATAGTATTAGCTGACGAAATCAACACGGTTTTGCTCCGACCCAAGGCGAGTGACCTCGCCCACTGGAAGTGTGTATCGAGCATGGACTGTAAAAACAATTGGACAAGGCCTGTGTGATGTAAGCCTGTTTATTTCTAGTGTAAAAAACAGCTTTTGAACACGTGTTGTCAATGTGACCTTTGGTGTTCCTGCAGCCAGCCTAGAGTAGACTCTTGCCATTTTACAATAATTTGCACTTCCATGTTGGCTTCATTTCAGGACCAGAGGTTGCTGCTCTGTCTAGAGCGCCGCACCGTGGTGCACAGTCCTGATCAGAGGTACAACTGCCAGTTCACATAGGAATAGTATGTCAACAGCTGATTATTTTACCATTTTGGTGTTGATTTATCATCCATTCTGGCATGAGTTCATGATTTTACTGTTTCTGCCATGGGTGAGTACTAGAGCCCAACCGATTGATCGGTGGGCCGATTAATCGGGCCAATTATAGTTTATCACAGATTAATCAACATCAGCCAATATGTAGCAGATATATTAACCCTTAGAGCTCACGCAGCATGGATAGTTGTGCCTTTCTAATCATGTCTTCCAAGCATTCGTAGCTCTTACAGAACATTTTCTAGTGAGCCCGGAACTTGGTTGACTTTCTGGAGTCTCTGAAGACAGTGTTGTCCTATACAACAATACCTGACACAGTTTATAAAAACACTGATAATGTTTGAACTGTAAGTCATAGAAACTTACTCTTTTTTTCCCCTGAAAGCTGCCTTTCGTTTGCTACCATCGATGTCTTCATAGCTCTTAAGGACGCCGTTATAGCGAGCCCGGAACTTTGGTGACTTTTTGGGGTCTTTGGAGATGAAATCCACAGCGTTACATCAGATAATAAGCATCATTTTATCCATTTTTAATCCATTTTCAATCATGTACTTTGACTTTCTTCAGTGGGCAGCCATATTTGCTTGACATGCAAAGCATTGTGGGAGTTGTAGTCGACCACTGCTACTGCTTAGAGGAGTAGAGACGCAGGAGTCGAGAATTAACGATGATAAATGCAACTGTTAATTCACATGTCCACCATTATCTAATATAAGACTATTACACAGCATTTTAACGCAGTCTAAGTTGCATCTTTGTAAAATAAACAAAGATAACATCAATATAAGAATTTGTGTTCATGTACAGTATATATCCTGTGTATATCAACGGTCTTATTTCATATATCGGCCGATACATCAGTTATCAGACAATAGATCGGATATCGGCCAATACATCTGATATCGGCTGTTTTAGCCCCCAGTATCGGTTGGGCTCTAGTGAGTACATTAGAAAGTTCACAGGTTAATGTTTGCTTAAAGGACGTGTGGTTTTATGTAAAATTCCTTGGCTAAATATCTTCAGAGGTTGACTTTTCCTCGTCAATGGCGCCGTTGTAGCTCTCTGACCCACTCACCTTCCAGTGCTCTTGCTGCCAGATGACACGTAATGTTGATATAGTGACGATTTCCGATCGTGAGTCTGTGTGCTGTGTTGTATTTTGAAAGTACTGGATACTCAAACAATAGGAAAAAGTAGCCAGCTGTAATTAAATTAGTAGTTAGCTGTTTGTCTGACAGCTGGCTCTTGTGGAAAGACCTTCTACAATGACCTAAGATTACTAGAGGAATCCAAATCCTGACCATAAGATCGTCACATGCCTTTGAATTTTTCTTCTAATATGATATTGATTTTGAGATTTGCTGGAGTCTTAAGAGGATTAGCCAAACAAACCAAAAAACACAATGACATAACAGCCAATTATGAAACACAACCTCATCACATGACTCAGCTGCACACGTACTACCAGTTAGCTCCAGGCGTCTTCATCATCCCAGCTAGCAGCAAAGCTATGCGGTCAGCCTGAGCCTTTGCTACTCTCGTAACATTTCCTCAGGATGTCAGGACATTTCCAGTAATCCCTCATGTCCTCTGCACTGTAAAATGAGAAGTTACTTTTTGTGTCTGAAACACAGGCAGAGCGGAGAAAACTAAATTAAACTGTAGTTTCTCTGAGCTGAATCGACTTCAGAATAATCAAAGGACGGCACAGCTGGCTGCAGCTGCATTGCTGATTGGGCTCCAGGAAGAATTGTCTCTCGCTGAAGTGTTTGCAAGTTGTGAAGCAGTGGGATTATCAGCTCCTCTAGGCAGCAGGGTGCCCATATCAACAGCATAATTTAATTTGGACCAGTGGTGAATGCACAGCTCTGTGGCTGCTGAAGCTGGGAGGGTTTCTTTTGTTGTAGGCCTACCTTTTTATCATTTAGCTGATCAAACAGGTGAGTTCAACGTGAAACCTCTGCCTTAGGTGGTGCAATTACAGATAAATGGGCTAAATTCTCAAAGTCAGGGCCACATTTTAAAAAGCTAAGTTTTGGGTGTGAGTTAATTTGAGCCATAAGGGTAGCTCTGTTTGAATTACAGCTATTTAAACTGATGACTTAACATCTAATGCTTTACCGTACGTCCAGCCAAAGAGGGTTGTCTCGATTGTAGCACCTTGCATTACAAAGGAGAAAAAACATCAAGGGACAAGGAACAAAAATGAATTAAAGGCACATCTAACTTACTGAAAGACCAAGAAGCAAGGTCGGCATTTGTGGAAAGTGAGCCTTATTGATTGGACATAAACCATCTCTCAGAGAACTGATTGGTGTAAAAGGAAGGAATGCTGAGTCATGGGGTTGTCAAGCAGTCAGCCACGCGGGGTAAAGACAGGTCAGAGAGGCCTGAGTGTGTGTATAAATAGATCTTTAAAGATTGTCTGCAATACCCCAATGAGTTATAAAAAAAACTCTTTTTGAAGATTTTGTCAATTTGATTTTCTCAAAGATTACAGCTCCAATCATCGCCTACTCGACTATCATCTCTAAAGGAGTCAAATCAGGGTCGAGTCTCCCATAGCGCCAAAATATTGATCATCCTGAGTTAATATGGAAAGAGGATACTTTCTTTTTAATCTTCAGATACATTTTGCACAAAAGGCTGGATTGCACAGACATATACTTGGCTTACAAATGCAAAAACACTCAAATAAAATGACTCCCCCATTTCTGTTTTTTCTCTCTAATAGAAGCCATGCCCCTGTGATGCAATGCCCAAGGTAGGAAAATCAGACTTTGTTATTGTTCTGCTATACTTCCAGCTGTAATTAGAGATTCACTAATTGTTATCTTCAGGGTAGATGCCAATACTGTTGTTTAAAATAACCATCCCTTATCTACACTGCTTTTCCCTCACAGAGTCATGGAGGGCTGGAGTCAATCCCAGCCCTAATCTGGCAAGAGGCAGGGTACACCCTGGACTGGGCACCAGTCAATTAAACCAACTGCTAACTCCAAAATCAATGTGGTTTTTTAGGGCTGACACCCTCCTTACAGTTGGTCGATTAGTTTGTTAACGAGCTTCCAGTCAACCAAAATCTCATTGGTCAGACAACTGTATGCTATTTGGCCGTTAACAGGCTATATGCAGTTGCAGAATACTTCAGCACAGTGACTGATCCACAGCGGAGGAAATGTTTGACCATGTACAGACTCAGTGACCACAGCCACAGCTATCAAGAGAAGACGCCAAAGACAAAGCTGGATCCATAAAGAGGAACGACTGTGCACCCACTGCAGCCAACAGGAGGAGGAAACAGTGCTGCTACTTTTTCTGCAACCATTATTCTAAATTTATACACTGCTTTAGAAATGAAACTGATGACATTTCCATTACAATAAAGCCAATTGAATTTAATTGAATTGAACTAAAGTGAATTGAGAGAAGAGAGCAGTGGAGGGAATGAGGGAGTGGAGTGTGCATCCATGGACGATCCAAGTCAGGAAAGGGAGCACTGACAGACAAACAAAGCTCTCACACAAAGAAGTAAGACGATATTTTCTGACTGATTTCAGACTGATTTTTCTGCTTTCTACAGCTGAGAAGTAGAATAGCTACAGATGTGTTGTTTTGTGACAGATTTACTCACAGTTGAGAAATATCTCACATTTTGAATGCCTGACGAAAGCTACATTACATTTTAGTCTAGTTTTAGTAATCTAGACAAAAACTAAACTTACTTTTTGTCAGTTTTCATCATCAAAGATCTATTCTTGTTAGTCTTTGTCTAGTTTTCGTCATGGAAAAAAAGGCTGTTGACGAATATTTTTAGTCATAGTTTTAGTCAACGAAATTAACACTGATGGCAGAGGAGAGACGGATATCCCCCGGTCCCTAAAAGTGACAACATGTCTTCAGATTTTTTGACCATGAAAACAAACCAGAGTTTGATAATGACTTCTGTCTGGTGAAAAAAAAATTAATGTGACTTTAGAGAATGAGAAAAACTAAATCGGCATAGCCGGCATCTTTTTTGCCACGTTTCATTTGTTTAAATTTGGAAATCACACTTAACATACGTTAAGAGAGGACAATAGCACTAATTTATAAAAAATAATAAAATAATAGAAAATGGAGATAGGAGGTTATGGCCCAAAACCAACGATATATAACAAAAATAGGTATATACATGATAACATGTATACTTTTGAACATATTTACTGCAGTATGAAGGAATATCCCCTGCCTGTATTTGTGTTTACAGTGTAAAGTTAATTTTTGTTTCTGTATCAGTGATGCAGTTTGATCCCTTTTCTTTAATCGACTTACTGTCTCCAAAAAGGATTAAAAAATGAGGCTGAAGCGCACCGCTTTAGCTCTGTTGGTAGAGTCAGCACGTATACAGAGACTAGAGTCCTCAAAGCACTGGTAGTGGGATTAATTCCTGGTCCCGGTCCTGTTTGGTGCAAGTCTTCCCTCACATTCCCTCATTATTATAACCACCTTTACCGTTTTTTTTTTTTAACCACTGTTTCCACCCATTATTGTCAGCTTTTCCACTTATAACAC
Organism: Cheilinus undulatus; assembly: GCF_018320785.1. Taxonomy (NCBI): domain Eukaryota; kingdom Metazoa; phylum Chordata; class Actinopteri; order Labriformes; family Labridae; genus Cheilinus; species Cheilinus undulatus. The sequence continues at coordinate 40,450,973 of NC_054878.1, read as the reverse complement.
ATTTTTGTCACTTTCTAAACAATTTTTACTACTTCATAAAACTATTTTTTAATCTTTTTGCCATTCTTGTTCCATTTTTGCCAGTTGAGACCAATTTTCCACTTTTAAAACCCTTTTCCACTTATTTGTCCAGCTATTCCTGCTATTTTTCCATCTTTTGTAACCTCTTTTTGCCATTTTTGCCTCTTTAAACCCATTTTTCCATTTTTGCCACTGTTAAACCCCATCTTACCATTTTTTCTACTCATTTATATCCATGGTTGAGTCAATGTGCCATTCCACTCTGTCACATTACCAAAAAGGTCTTTCTATTTTAAGGAAGAGGGTTAACATTTAAAAAAATAAATAAATAAAAAATAAAAAAGAACATTTTAAAACAACATAAATAAAATTCATCTTTTGGTGCCGTGATAAGAGATAAGTGTGGTTATCATTCAGGTTTATAATAAAATCTGGTTATTACAGATCAACTCCAAAATGGACTATCCTTATGCTTACCTCCCTGGGCCCCCCGTTTGGCTGGGCCCCAGAGAGCTTCCCCCTTAATGCCCCCCCCCCCCATTGAAAGCCTTACAAAATACATATATTGATATCAATTTTTAATACTACAAATGTTTACTACCCTACTACGACTATTTACATTCATCCTTTGTAGTTCTGTGTGACTGCTTGCTGTCAGAATGACCCAAATTTCCCCTACAGGATCAGTTTCATCTTATCTTAATGGGAAGACAGACTGAGGGCCTGGTGAAGTCATCGCAAGCCCTGCTGTTGTTTGGATGTCCTTTAGCTCGAGGGAAGGACAGACAGATAAACAGTGACATGGAGAGAGGACATGAGGGAGAAAAGAGTCAACAGTCTTGCCAATTATAGAAAGAGCCAAGACGGGCACGGTTCTCGGTAAAAAGAAAACAGAAAGGAAAGAAAAGAAAACTAAAAAAGATACAAAAGGACAGGAAGAAAGCTTTATAGTCATTATCAGTCCATTTGGCTACTTTAAAGTCATAATAATAGTTTGAAATGGATGCTACTGTCAATCACTGAACCAAATCACAGGCACTTCTTGGAATAAGTGCCATTTAAGTGCCACTATACGCTTATAATGCATCTCATTTTGAGCCTTTTCAGTTACTAAAAGTCCTACTTCTGGCCAATTATTGACAAGAGAAGAAGGGACACAAATGTTTGTTTAAAACATAAGGTGGAGGGGCGCAGGTGGCAGAATGGATAAGGTGCGTGGCCCGGGTTCGAATCCGGCCCGAGGCCCTTTACCGCATGTCTCTCCCCGCTCTCTTCCCTGTTTCCGACTCTATCCACTTTCCTCTCCTCTATCAAATGAAGGCACAAAATGCCCAAAAATAAACTAAAAAAAAAAAAAAACATAAGGCAGAAAACACATGAGCATTAGGTTTACTGTATCCCAAATGTGATGTCTTCATTAATGAACAGAAATCTTCCATTCAGGATGTTGTTGAGTAGGGTTACACTGCTGCTGTTTTTGCTCTATTTTTCATTTAACCTCTGTCTAAAGTGAGTCATATAATGAGTCATAATCATTAAAAGTACAAAATGTGCTTTTTTGGGGGGGTGAGAAAGAGTGTGAACTGTCAAGTTCAGGGATGATGTGTTGCTGCCCTTTTGTGGCCCCTGCTTGTTAATTAGTGGATGGTTTTACTGTAGCTGATGTTAGCGGTCCTGCTCTGTTTTGGTGCTACCAGGTGAATCTCACTTTAAATTGGGTCTCATTATTTCAGATGACGAGTCAGACTATCCCGCAGGTAACTTTTACAATTGGTTACCTTAGTGTCTGCGGGTTGTTCTGGATATTTTCTGCACTTTGAAATCATCAAGTTATTTTTACATAGCTGGCTAGCTTTGACCAGTGAAGCTATAAAGTGTGTTAACTGGTGCAAGATTAAGTCTGACTTTGTGAGTAAGAATGAAAACTGAAATTTTAGATTTCAAGGTCACATGCTTTGGAAACTGTTTTGTTGGAATGTAATGCATGTTTTACCATTCTAAATATTAAGGATGTCATTAATTGTCAAGTTAACAGTCTGCTTAAAGGAAACAGCTTGACCTCCATGAAGACAACCCAATGTAGCAAGCGTCACTTTTGTAGCTCGGTTAGCTGTGTAGATAATGTAGCTAACACAGATACATTGCTAACATAGCTAAAGATAAGCTCCCATAGTAGCTATATAAGCTACGTTCCTTAAATAGCTACATTAGCTTTAGCCACATTTGCAAAAGATCATGTTGCTAAAGCTCACATTGCTTAAGCTAACTTAAGTAGTAACTAAGGATGTTCCTAAGTGTCTAGTCCCTATTCGGCTAACAATCATTTAAATTTCCTTTAACCGACTAGTGTAAAGAGGAGAAAACCCCTAGAAAACATTCAAATTCCTCACAGGGTCATTGTGTATGTGGGTGTGATGTTGGCCTGATTTACTCTGTACAGCATTGCTAACATAAACAGCTAGCGCAGCCAGCCTTCGTTACTCTCTGCAGATCAATATCCTGCCTTGATATGTGGCCTCTTTTCCCTTCCTGTTAGTAGTTACATGTGAGTTCAACCCTCGACAGCCTACATACCACTACATTTTCATTTACTACTTTTAAAAACTGTCATACTGCGCTGTTCCTAAAACACGCTAACAGCTAAGCCACCGCTGAGCTTCTCATAGCTACATCAGGTGAAGCAGTGGCCTTGAACTAAAGTTACAGTTTAAAAGAGCATTACAGAGCCAGATTTCAAGCCCATGTTTATTCAAAAAATGATAGGTAATTAGTTTAAACAACTCGTAAATTCCACGCCAGCTAATTTGATAAACAAATCTGTTTTACCGATTAACTGTGCGCATCCACGATAGTAGCATTAATAACATAACTAGCATAGCTATATTAACTTCAGCTCAAGCTAATAAAGCTAAAGCGAGCCATTGTTTGTGTAACTACTTCTAAAAAACTGTGTGTGCACAATTATATCCAAGAACACATTCCAATGGAGCATCCTTGAAAACATTCAAATGCAGCAAGTGTCACTTTCATAGCTCTGTTAGCTATGTAATGTAGCAAACACAGATGCATAGCTAACAGAGCTAAAGCTAAGCTTACAAAGTAGCTATGTAAGCTACATAGCAACGTTCTCTAAGTAACTACATTAGTTTAAGCTACGCTTGCTAAAGCTCACATTGCTAAAGCTAACTTATGTAGTGACATTAACTAAATAATAAGCATAGCTATGTTAGCTTCAGCTTAAGCTAATAAAGCTAAAGCGAGCTACCATTTCGTAACTACATCTCAAACGGATGTGTACACAATCAAATCCCAGATTAGATTTTTATCTTTCGTCTCAAATCATGGCACTTCAGAGAGCCATCAGAGGTGTTTAGTCTGCAGGCACCCATCTCCATATAACTGAGGCCCCATCCACAAAGAAATGAATTCAGGTGTATACACAAAAGTCTTTTGTCGGATCAGCGTTTCATCCATACGGAAATGGCGTTTCGGGTGACTGTAAGCAAAACTTTTTGAAAACGGGTCCCAGAGTGCATAAATCTGTAAACGACTACCGTTCCGTCTCTGTGTGGACAGCTATTCGCATCTTTCTTGAAACGATTACATCACACACAGTGTAGCTCTCTTACGACGATTGCGCGGGTCCAACCAAAGCAACAATGGCTGAATAGATAGTTGTGTTCGTGCTGCAGAAGCTACTGAGCTTGTTATGGCTTTTACAGCAAAATCTGATGCTCCTTTACCACCACTGGGAAACGCATACACCATATGTTCTTAAATCCAACATGGAGAGCAAACAGAAGGGCAACTAGAAGAAAGTTTGTGTCAGTTTTCTGTGATCTTCTTCTTCTCTCGTTTGGCGAATGTCCGTGTCAGTGTTACAGGCACGCACAGGCTTGGCATATACACTACAGCGTTATCAGTGGTTCCGTGCTTACGCGGACATTTCATGAAACAATTCCGTCTGTACGGAGAACTTTTACAAAACAAAACAGCAATATATTGTTTTCGTCTCCATGTGGACGGGGCCTGAAGCACTGAGTGATTATATCAAGCTCACACATGGCTGTTAACATCCAAAAGAAGTATGAATGCTAAGAATAGCCATATCCTGTAAACCAACTTCACCCTGATCATTGCTGCTGTGATGCCGTCTTAAATAAACAGTGCTAGATCTGGACTGTGTGAGTGATTCCTTTACTTTAGTCAATGAATTAAATTACTGGCAATTATTTGCAGCATTTACTGTTTTTGAAAAATCAAATAAAAAATGCTCAGTTTTGACTGCTGTCTGAGTAGTCTTAATTTAAATTTCCTTTTTAATGACCAGGAAAAAAAGTCGGCCTGAAACATCTCCAATTGCAACCGAAATATTGCAAATGCTCCCAAAAATTGTAATCATAGAAACACACCTCCTTAACAAACATTTGTTCACAGCTAAAAGAAGAGAGAGAATAAAGTAAACCCTGCCGAGTAAAATATAATGAGCGTTTCACTTTACTCAGCAGATGCATAATGTGGTAGCGGCTGCCTGAAGCTATAGTTGTTCCTCCTGGTAGAGTTTCAAAAACCCATGTGAATGTTCCTAATGGTAAAAAGAAGGGTTAACTGCCAGAATGGGGTGGGCTTTTTAAAGTCTCTCCCATCAGGAGAGAGAAAGAGAACCTGGTGAGTAAATACAGGTCCCTTGTGGCTGTGTAGACACCGGCTGCTGCCAAGAAAAGAAGAGAAAGTCGAAGCTGACTTTAGCCTCGAAAATCCTGACGCTTACTCGCTACTGACAACGTCTGCCAAAAAGCTCCCTTTTCTGGTTAAATGTGTGGGCTGGTGTCAGCTGGGAGGTCTGCACTTCAGAGTGGCATCCAGGCTAAATTGGTTCCCAAAGACTTATTCAGATATTTACCCATTTATGTTTCTGATAATTTAATCAATCTAATTCATTTTGGGACCATTTCACGAGAAAAAGAAATCTAATTTATTAAGACCTTATATTTTTTCCTGTTGAAAGTATAATGCAATAAGGCAGATCTAGGAAGGATTGTTGGCTTTAATAAGCAGCAGCAGAAGGAGGAACAATAGACTGGCTTGATGTGGAATGAAATGATCGAGGAGAAAAGAAATCTGGCCCATAATTGTCTCTTTTGACAGATTTTTTCAGCCAAATAAATGCACCCACTTGGAAATTTATGCAGCAAGGTTTGTTTTTCCACATTTAAGGCTGTTACAAACACAGACATTTACTTTTGATTTCCTTTTTGTCTTGACTTTTCAAAATGCAGGGCTGCTATGCTGGAACGCAGCCTTACATCATGTGATGTTTGACAGTCTGTTTGAAGTAAATTTAACTGAATAATGCAGCTTAGAAATGGCTATGTAGAAATCTGCAAGACCTGGTAAGAGAAGCCCTGTATTAAATAGTTTTTCAGACGTGTCCTGAATATGCCACATAGACCGAAACCAATCACTTTAAAGGGATCACATAGCAAAATAATTTGAGTCTTTAGTTTTTCTATGCAGTACTGTGCATAACTTTTCAGCATGTTTGGGATAAAAATTATGGGTAGTAAGGCATAGATGTGATGAGTAGGCAGCCTGAGGGCACCATCGGGGGGAAGGAGGATTGATACAACCCTGGTTGTGCTCTGGAAGTCTTTGCTGGAGGGATGGGAAAATAATCTATTTTTAAAAAATCACAAATTTCAGACCTTTAGGACGGAGCAGGGGTTGGATGTGGCAAGTAAGCAAGGTCTAGGGTACCATCTGGGTGGGTTGTAGGGTTGCCACAAGCATCTGGTCATGAAAAACACTGGCAGTCTCTGGGCATATTAAAGGCCCGGACAAAAGAGTTGTCGTCAAGCTTGACCTTGGCTGCTGAGCAACACACATGTCGACATGTATCAAGCTTGACTCAGACTTGGCAGGAGTAGACATTGTCTATCATTGGATACTTCACTAAACTTCAGCATCACAGTGCTAACAGACAGAAAGGGTTGAACTGTGGCTGCTTGGAGAAAGACAAAGCCACATTCTGACTTCTTTTAATCATCCAGGACTTAAGACAAGTGAAATATGGATTAAAACACACCTTCAGCAGGTAAGATGTTTGTTCCTGTTGTATCTGGTTCGAGTGAAAACAGACAAGCACTCCAGCATTTAGCCTGCCCCTTGACCTGATGTGGGGCTTTTCCAATCCAAGGAGCAGCTTGGCTCGACTTCGTTTGACCCGCCACAGCAGCCCAGCGCAGCAGGGGATTTGCTTTTCAACCACAACTGTGGCCGTTTTTACCACCCCCCCTCAAACTGCTCATCAATGTCACTTCTCCTAATCAAAATCAAGAAGGGGCGGGACTTCTGATAAAAGCAGAGGAGAGACCAATCTGACTTGTCTGTCTTGTCTTTTTTCAAGGGTAGTTTTCAGGTCTGCAGCTGCAGCCTGTTTCAGGACATGATTGTTTTACATTGTCTGCTTGTCTTCTGTGTGATATTTCCTTGAAATACATTAATATGAAGTAGGTAGAGCTATCTTAAAATGTTAGATTCTACAGAGGAAAGAGGGATTCCTTTTTGTAATGTAGCAAAACTAAGCGTCCTCATGGAACTGGATCTGGATCTCCATCTCCACCAGTATGTTCCTCTCTGATCTTCTACTGATACATGAATCTGTGAAACAACATGTAGTATTTAACCTTGCAAAGCAGATGGATATGACCGTTTCCTTGTTTTTCACTGGCGAATCCATCTTGTTAAGCTCCCATCTGAACCGTTTGGGTCCGGTTAGAAAGTGACAGGAGCAATCAGCGACGAGGGGCAGTACTTTCAGGCACGGCAGAGTCTTTATGGAAACAAGCAGCACCAAGAGCCCGGGGCAATTATGGTGGAAGAGATTAGTGTGGATGCTGCTAAAGTGCCAGTTTTATCAGAACTTGATGACATTTCTCTGTTAAAAGAAGCATAAAGAACAGCAGTGAGTTGGTTTCTTTTCAAAAACGACAAAAGTCAATTACTTACATGTCTACAGTCGCCATGTTTAGTGTTATTCCTTGGTAGCTGTGCATACGCACCTCGCTAGTGGCTACATCATGTGTTTTGTTGCTCTGATTGACCCATAGATGATGTGACAGACAGAACGTTCATCCAATCACACCCCGAGTTTTTTTCAAAGCATCTGCCTTTTCCCAAACCTATCCTATTGAAGCTTTCCCAGACATCCATCTGGCGTGTCAGGTTATGTCGTCTTGACATAGAGACATAAAGTGTCGTCAAAGCATCCAAATCTGCCGTTCGGCCCACCATTTTAATGCTGTACTCCATGGGTCCAGTCCTGCCACCTGAGAACCCCCACCTCAAGTCCAATATATAGGGCGCACTCACACTAGGCCAACCATACCGTGCCATATTCTAACCATGCTGAAGCCCATTTGACCCTCTCTCCTGTCCCCTCTTTGGCCTGCACTCACACTGCTCAATGCATCCAGGCCTTGGCAGGGATACGTCACGCTCCAATGTCATCACACCAAGCCTCCACCGCTGATGAATTTGTACGTGTTGATGACTCAGTATGCATAAGTATTGTTTCTTAGGCCGTAAAATGGCAAAAGATTTATACGATGTCTGATCTGGCACTCAAGTTATTTTAGCTGACCTGGGATCAGTAGCTACGTTAACTATACAGCGCCCAGTGTGGAGAGAGAGCGGTTCATAGCAGAGAATTATCGCTCACATCATATAATCTGGAGCCTGATCAGAGTTCCAGGCACTTCTGCTGAATAAAACCCCAACTTTTAAATTGTATGAGCCCGTACAGTCATTCCTCTGCGTGTCCATATACTATCCAAACCCCCCTTGCATTCCTTTATGCGTCATGAACTGTACTATTTCTATGCGTAATTCTGGATGCCTGCTGCACCAAACAAGTTCTCATGTCACAGGACGGCCTGTGTCCAGAGCAGGATTAAAATGTTCAGTTAAAAGTTTTTTCTTCCAATGCGACGAGAGCAACTTTAACCCTCTGATGAGAGCTGGAGGTGAAAACACCTAAGGATTAATAAAAGATGTTCCATTCAAACGTCAGCGAACAAGATCACAATTTCACTTCTTGGTTACATGATATAGAATTAGAGGTAAGTTAATTCAGTGGATGATAGTTTGGCATTACAATTTTATAATAAGAGAGGTTAAATCAGCCGTGAGATTAACCCCGGCACACACTTGTCCACGTATTTGGTACTCTCCTTTACGCGCGGAGAATGAAAGGTGTGTGATATCCTGTGAGCTGCTGTTTGTGACTCAATCAAGGGAAGAAGCTTTATTTCACAAACTATAAAACCTCCCGCAGTCATTAAAGCCTGACTTTACCAGAAACTTTACATCACCTGAAAGCCCTCGCAGTCAAACAATCCTGTACAGAGCGAGGCTTGCTGTAGGCCATTTGTGGCTAACTCTCCTTTTACTGTCTCATAGAGGGAAATGAAATGTACTGTTCTTAGCGCGAGTCGTGTTTTCTTTGCTGACAAGCTGAAACCTAAATGAGCAAAGACAGATTTCCTCCTCTGCTGCTGGACTGCTATGAACAAAGAAGTAAAAATGGAGGAAGAGGAGACAGGGGCAGACAGGTGTAAAACAGCCGAAGCTTCTTTTCGGAGGAAAAAAAGAAGATAAGACTAGTTTCTTTTCTCTTTTCATGTCAGATCTTATACGAGTCTGCCTTTGCACATTTCTGCCTAATGGTCAGATAGAATTTAACAGAGCTGGGTTTCAGGTAAAGGTACTTTTTTGGATTGAATGTGAGGACTAAATGAAGCTTAAAAGTACAAAGAAACACTAGCTGACCTAACTGTTTATCAGTGTGTAGTCTTAGAACAAGGCAGCATCTGTTTCTTCTTTCCTAACCCATGGTTTTTGTTAAAAAACAGCACTGTCTTGGAGTAGATGTAACAGTTCCAGCTAAGACTGGGCAGTATTATGCTTACACTAAATTCCAGGGTATTATAAAATGTGTTGTGTAATGAGCACATGTTCATAATAAATGGCTAATGAGTGTCTGTTTCCAGCAGCAGCACCAGTAATGAAGCCTCCCTGCACTGGTAGCCACTGTAGCTTCAGTTAATGCCACTGCTTTCCTGCCAGAGCTTTCCCCCAATACATTGCTGGACATAGACGAATTTTACTGCTCAGCATGTCATAGGAACAGCGCAATATGGCAGTGTTTGAACTAGAAAATGGAAATGAAGTTGTGCATAGGCTGTAAAGGGTTATACTCAATCAAAGTGATGAGTAACCACATTAAGCATGATTTCAATCTGCAAAGAGGAATGGAGACCCATGGAGCTAACAGCTAACTTAAGCCATACTCTACTGAGCATACCAGCCTCACATCATATACCCACTGACGCAATGACCCTGTGATGAATTTGACTGTTTTCTGAGCACTATCTCCACTTCAGACTAGTCGGTTACATGCAATATAAATGCCCATTTAGCTGAAACAGACATCTGAGAATATCCTTAACTCTTTGGGCACCAGAGGTTTTTCAAGAAAATATTCAATTTTGGTATCAAGATTTCAAAATGCTGTAGCTTGAAAGTGGTTAGAGATAAAGGCACACTTTAAATGAGAAAAATCTTCAGTATGACCCAAAGTTTGTGATGGGAGTAAAGTTACTCATCTAATTTGCCTATTCTGACATCACTAGGTGGCCTCCCCTGCCATTGGCTGTGCATTTTCTCACGGCTTCTAACATGGCTGCCCCACTTCCGTGGTGTTTTTCATTTCCTACCACCACTATTCGCAGTGTTTTGACCACCCTGACACCCCCACCGCGTCCTCTCCCTCCCCGGCCATGGAGAGGCAAAGCATCGGCCTCTGTATGTGCTGCTTGTGGACTATCATGGCGCACGGACACGCTGTCGGTGCTCACAGACTCACCATCAGTCTCACCCATGGCTTCACCGGACGACTGAACATCATGTCAGAGGGTGAATACTCCTCTATTCCTCCCGGCATTGTGAGTATTCTCGCTACAATTCGCTCTCTTCCTCTCGGTTACGCTCCAACTATAACCACCGCTTCCTTGTCTCCTCAACTGGGGTGGGTCTTTTAAAACTCTCTTTCTCCAAAACTTTGAATAGAAACACACCCACAAATGCTACTGGGATTGACGTTACTACTATGTCCGCCATCTCCTGGTGGAAAGGAGATGCACCATATGTTGCAATTTTGCAACTTTGGAGCTTAGAGGATTGATAACATAAACAGTTGGGTTTGGTTGTACTGCAAGCCTTCAGTAATGGCTGCCTCCACTGCAGTGAATAGCCAAACATACAGAGTTGCACTATGGGTGGGGTTTAGTTGTACTGAAAGTCCTCGGTAATGGCTGCCTTCACAGCTCTAAATACCTCAGATAAAGCTTTAGCATTGCATCTCTTTTACTAGATCAGGGCAACGTTTCTGTATGAAATAAAGAATCATGTTGGAAAAAAATGTTTTTAAGGGGGAAAGTGTTTCTTGTATGAATGCCTGTATACAATTGGCTGCTATTGGAGCGATTAGCTCTGTATTGGTCACAGCAGCACTTTTGTCAAAACTGGACATCTCTTTATTAAAACATGAAGAGAGCAACACAGAAAGCTTTCTATGACAGTAAGGGTGTTTTTGCTCTTCTGCTGACCTGCTTCAGCAGGAGTGTGTAATAGTTATAGTGATGGTTAACCTATTATATGCCACAGCTTATCTGAAAGTGTGATGATTTAAAGGGTAAGATGTTGACAACAGCTGTGTGTTCATTCTACTTATCGTGATACATACATCAATTTTACAAATGTGAATTAAAAAAATAGTGATTTTCTTGCAGTCTCTACAGTCTAATTCCACCGTACAAAGTTGGATTGAGCTCTCAGGTCGTAGATATTGTAGCAGTGATAATAAAAACAAACAGTCTATGTTTGCAGACAAATCATCATATTGGAGGTGGGCGGAACTCTCTGGATCTTAGGAGACCGTCCTCATAGGAAAATAAACAAAGCATTTTTTGGATTAATCAAGCATTTGTAGGAGCCAACCATGCATTGGCTCTGCTCTGTTCCTCTCAGTTGTCGCTGCAACACAAATGGCTGCTGCATCAGCCAACTAAAATCAGCCTGAGGAAGTGTAGTAGAAATGTAGCTTCTGGCTGTCCGAGAGGCAGAGGAGACATTCAAGGTCAAACATGAGGAATGACTCATCAAACACACCTCACTAACTCCACGAGTCGCAGTGTTTGTGTTTGTCTCAGCATGTGTGCGTGGAAGTAACAGGCACGTCAGGAGTGTTTTATTTGTGGTGAATAGTGCTTGAGGCCAATATGCCCCTCTCTCTCCCCATATCTTCCTCCCTGTCTGTGTGAGTGTGTGGGTGTATCTTAATGAAATCTGACAGAGAATTGTGACAATCAGTGAAGAAGCATCCTGCAGAGGTTAATAAGCTGCACTCTCCACAGCGGCAGCAGCAGGCCAGCATGCACACAAACCTCGCTCACCCCGCTCACAAACCTCCATGTGTTTTCATTCTCCTGAAATTATATTTAGAGATTACAAAGCTGAAATTCATGGCTGCAGACTTCCACTTTGTCACCTCCGGAAAAGACTCCCAGGACCAAAGCAGTGACATCACAGCTCCCTGCATTTTCTTGTTTTCTTGGATAAAAAATAAAAGCTTTGGTCTTTTCTTTCACATGCCCCTTTGACGCCTTTTAAACAAGGCAACTCTTCATGAAATCTACTGAGGCGCTAGTTTACCTCCCTAGACTCCAGCTTTTATGTGGTTTGCATTTTCACTTTCTCTCAAATGTAAGATAAGTAGAGAGTAATAGCTTAGTGAGAGGGAGCAGACCACGAGGCAGAATGTATGTAAATACAGATGTTACAGAATCAATACAGCTGCAAATATGGAGCTATTATTGTTGCAAAAGTTTTTGCAAAGGCGTACAAAGATCTGTGCACAAATTCACGAATGAGTGCACAAATCCACAAATGCGTGCACAAATCCACAAATGCGTGTACAGATCTGTAAATGCATGCACAAATCCACAAATGCATGTACAGATCTGCAAATCCGTGTAAAGATTTGCAAATGTGTGCAAAGTTTTGCGAATTTGTACATAGATCCACAAATACGTGCACTAATCTGCAAATATGTAGACCAATTTGTATTTATGGACTTAGTTCATTTTCGTTCATAATCTGCCTCTCAATTGGCTGTCATACACACATGACTTTTGCAACACTTGTACCGCGCGATTTGTACTCAGATCCGTAAGCGTGTACTGAGATCTGTAAGGCTGGGTCTGTTGCCCTCAGTGCAGGCTCACAGGCAAGGCTGCCTTTCTCATCACATCGGAATCACACAGGAGGCAGCAGTTAAGACTTAGTAACGGCTCTATATAACATCAGTGTGGAAGGAGAAATGTTATCGTATTATACTATTATTTTTATTATTCATATTTTGATTGAAAGAGTGAATAAAATAATTACTTCCTTATCTCCAAAATCGTGTCAGAGCAGTGGCTGAATTGCCATCTCTACAAGACAGGGTTTAATGTGCTGTATTTAACAGAAATCCCCATTATGATGCTGTATGAGCAACAAGATCCATAGAGTGGTCTGTAACATTTATATTTATATAAATAACAGGGGAAGAGAAAGATTGATGGCCATGCACAGAGCTGAACGGCACCCACCAATGTTGACATCTTAATCACATTACTCCACTGTCACTGAATGTGTTGATCAGGTGGCTGAGTGGCAACATCGCAGACTTTCATTCACCTAGTTGTGGGTTCAAATCTTGCAATATCCTAAATATTTATTTCTTATTACTTGGCCAGGAAACATATAGGACTTGAAAATGTGCTTTAATGTGTGATCAAAACGATCGGCCTAATGAATTATTCATTTCAGTCCATTACAGTTCGCTACAAACAGTCATTTTAATATTTTGATCATTTGCTCTGACATCATGCTGATAGTTCTGTCAGCTGCCCTTTAAATAGAAAATTGCTCTGCAGTCCCGTGAGCAAAGGAATCCCAACATAAAAATGTAAAAGCTAAAGTTCTGCTGTGGCTACCAGAAAAACTCTGAAATTAAAGACCTCAGAGTCACCTGGCTCTGCCCAATGTGGTGCTGATCCTGCACCTGCAGCACAAATGGCAACTGGTAAATTGGGAGTTTTGCCGCCTGGCTCAGCTCCCTCTTCACCACAACGGTACAACGTCCGCAATACTGCCGATGCTGAAGATGTTGACTTCGCAGTCCCTCACTTGTGAACAATACCCCAATATACTTGAACTCCTTCAACGACACTCTACCCACCCGAACACTTGTTTGCCATCATATCCAACACTAATAGTCAAAATTCCCTCAACCTGTAAAATAGATCAGAGGATCACAAGTAGCATACTTGTGTGTAAAGATCTTAGATGTACAGTGTAGCTGATAATGAAGGCTTCTGGCAGTTGCTTACAGAGCACAAGTAATACAGTTTAATGCCCACTGGTCAGTCTATTGCAGAAACTTTAGTGCCTATGTTTAATGCAAATGTAAAAGAAAAAGACCTTCTTTCAAATACAAGTGGACAAAGTAAAGTGAAACTGAAATTTTACTGATGCTGTATTGTAGTATTAGTATTATCACTGAGGCTAAGGGAAATATCAATACCTTGTAAGAACTGAGCCTTTGCAGCTCGTTCGTTCTGATTGTGTTTGCTGCAAAGGCTCAGTTTGTCAAAATACTAATAGCTGGTTTTGAACGGGAAGCAGGCTGTAATTTTGGAAACGATTACACGTCTTTTCAAAATAAACTTTTCACATGGAAACTTCAGCCCAATAAAGACTCCTTGTTGCTCCATCAGATGTGCACATAAGCAGGATGCAAAATACCAATTGCCAGTGTAGACAGACAGATTGATAGTGCTGTAATTTTAAAATTCTCTTCAAATGTAATGACTGTGATATTGCTATACAACTGTCTCCCCAAGGTGCAGCGGTTTGAATTGGTTGGCGTTTAGATTGTTGCAAGTGTAAGTGCATCTCGTCACAAATCTTTGGTCTGAACTGAAGCAAACCTATAATGTTTCTTCTTTCACAGATGCATGGTAACCAGAGATATCTATCCATCTATTTTCTATACTGTGGGGGGCTGGAGCCTTTCCCAGCTGTCATTGGGTGAGAGGCAGGGTACACCCTGGACTGATCGCCAGTCAGTCACAGGGCTGATACTTAGAGACAACCAGGGAAGACAATTTAGATTCACCAATTAACCTAATGAGCATGTTTTTGGTGGTGGGAGGAAGCTGGAATACCAGGAGAGAAACCACGCATGCATGGGGAGAACATGCAAACTCCGCACAGAAAGGCCCTGACTTGGAAGCGAACCAGGGACCTTCTTGCCGCCATACAACCTTCACAACCAAATATCTGTAAGAAAAATCAAATCTGATATATTATTTACAGAATGAAGTTAAAAACACCAGTGTCTAATAAACTGTTGCTGCTTCCAATCTGTCCTTTACATATTGACATTTCTTGGTTGAAAAGGAAGATTTAATTATGTTTTAATAAGTCAGGCTTTTCATTCTTGCCTAAATTTCAACAAGGAATATTCTAACAGCAGATGGAGAGGTGATTTCAACAGTTTCACCAAAGGGTAATAATAGTAACAGCAGCAGTGGTAAAAATTGCACTAGTGGGAGTATTCTGCAGTCTGCCAAGAATACACTTCTGCACAGAAATGAAGATATTTGCAGAACATGTGGATTTTTTTTTAATACACAAACGTGTTCTTATTTAGTCTGTAAAATAATGAAATGTTAATACTGGCACAGAAGGCTGCAGATTTGGTTTGGAATGAGCAGTATCGACCTTTAAAATCCCTGCTGCATCAGCTCTGCTTTATTCCCAAGTCAGGAGTCATGTCGGTCTGACCATCTGCTCTCTAACCGGGCCCGAGCTGCACAGATCACTGCACTACCACCCCTGGATTATGCCAAACACACACAGACACACACATCACACACACACACACAATTTGGCCTTAATGCTTCTGCCAAGAGATGACAGTGTGTTTGTGTGTGTTCAGCACTATTTTCAGCCAGAATAATGAACGTGACTGGTTTATACACCTCCCATTTTTCTGGTGATACAAACAATTTCTCCAAACAAACCCATTGTAAAACTGTTAGACTGTCATCTGTTTTATTGTCTGCAAATTATTGTCTCATTTAATCAACTCTTTCCCACTGAATGAGAGATATTTATAAAGAAGAAGGCAAATTAGCCAACTGTTCTGCCTCAGATTGTGTGAATTTCCATCTGTTTTGTCTTCTTGGCGTGAAGAAAAGTACTGGCAGGAAGAAGTTAACACTAAACTGAATTTTGAGACGGTGGATGCATGAAGAAAAACACGGACAAATAGCTTTGTGAGCAAAAGGACCATTGCTGATCAATAAAGCTCAACCAGAATGTTGATCCAATATCAAAGGAAACACCCAGTGGTCTCTTCCTAGTCTAGCAGAGGAGCTGCAGGGATTCATTGATTCAGTGTCAACTATTACATAAATCTCCAAATATTTTTCTTATTAAATCAGCTCTTTCCTCAAAAATTTGGGATATTTATACAAAAAGCAACAAGTCTGAATTCAAGCCCATTTACCAATAAATTTCATTTTTTGAGAAAAAAGGAAATTCCCAGATCCATTCAACAACACCTTGTTTGGTTTGTCTTCTCATTTACACAATTAACTGAAAGTATTTGATTAATTTTAAACAAGATAAAATTCAGAGGGGGGAAAATGCATCCACATTCTTCAGTATTCTGTCCAAAATGTGGCATTTAAAAGATCAAATCTTGTCATCTAGATGATTGCACAACATTTTGGACTATGTAGTTTACTCTCAAAATCCACATATGCAGTGTCTGCCTCGTTCAGTGAACTCAGCTCCAACTCCACCTTTGACTCCCACCTTCTTGTGGTGACTGTAGCTCAGTGGGTAGAGTTGGTTGTCACGCAAGAAGAAGGTCATGGGTTCAGTCCTGCAGTCACATGTCAAAGGTCCTTGGGCAAGACACTTCACCCTTTTTTTTTTTTTTTTTTTTTTTTTTTGCCAGGCAACCAGAACAGTTGACAACAATAAAGATGCCCTCTGAAGTTATATCTTGGACTTGTAGAGTTATTTCACAATTAAGTTAACAACATTTGTTGAAACCTGTGAAAACAAATAAGATGGATGGTCCAGGACACCTTTGAGAGAAAGAATGGGAAATTTCCAACAAGAAAAACCCAAAAAGGGTGAAAAGAACACCTCAGTCTCAACTACAACTCCTGGCTAGCTTAAAAGCTAACAACTGCCAGTAACTGCCACGGAACACTGCCTGATCAACAGGAGACGACTGAATGCTATCTACTGATGCAGCGGCCCGGCACTCCATCACTAGCAGCAAAACAAAGCCCTGCACTTACACCAGAACTGACAACGTGCCCACGGAGTTTACATCTTTCCTGCAGGAGATTATCTGGAGAATGGTGCGCTCGGAGACTGAAAGGAGGAGGACGTGGAGCAGCACAACACCTACAGCCAGCTGGGAGGAGGCAGTGACGACATTGAAGGAGAACGCAGGGCAAACAAGCCGGGCTGCAGGCTAGGCTAAGAGCGGCCCCACACAAACCTGCCCTTGAAGCATCTTTCTCCTGGATGCCTGCTCCCTTGCCAGCAGGATGGATGACGTGAGGCTGCAGATTTCTAACCATCGCTTGGAAGACTGTGTTTGCTGCTACAGAGGAGACTGCCAAACGTAATTTCCCATTTTTACAATGCAATGACAATAAATGACTATCTATCTATCTATCTATCTATCTATCTATCTATCTATCTATCTATCTATCTATCTATCTATCTATCTATCTATCTATCTATCTATCTATCTATCTATCTATGTGCTCCCACTGTTGCATCTGTGGTGTATAAATGTGTTCGATTAGCTTGACTTTAATGTGAATGGGTATATGTAAATGTGCTTTGAGTAGTCAGATTACTAGAAAAGTTAATTTACCATTCATATCTGTCTCTGGAGTGGAGTGTTGCTTTGAGCAGCTGGAGAAGAGAGATCACAAGATCGCATGTTCATGCAGGAATGTGAAATTAAGTGAGTCCAGAATAAGAGTGGCATCCAAACAAAGGATTACTTTTGCCTATCTGAAGTTGATGTAGCAAGTTTTAACCCACTGCCACAACTCATTGTGTCAGTCCTGCTTATCTGTTTATGTTAGCAAGCTATATAACCTAGCTAGCTATAAACTTTAGCTGAGTCAGTAACAACACAAGCATAATGGTGAAATATCTCACAGTAATATTACGCTCACTCAGGCAGCCGCATGCTGACAGCTAAGACCCGATTCCGATAAATATGTGCCGATACCAATACTGATTCTGATATATATATATATACACATATTATTATTATTTTTTTACTATTTATTATTGTTGTAGGTATAACATGTGAGGTTACATGAGGCTATAGTAAACCACCCAGCTCCTCTTATTTAAAAGCAAAAAAAAAAAAAATTAAAATTAATTGAATTTAAATGTATTCCAAAAAAATTTTACTACTACTAAAAATCATTTTTTTATGAACACAGTCTTGAAATCCCTGTCTATAATGCTCTTTTAAACCGTAATAAACCTCCTGCCACTGTAGCTTCAGTTAATGGCCGCAGCCTTCCTCTCTGACCCTTCACCAGATGTAAACAATGAGAAGCTCGGCGGTGGTTAACCTGTTAGCATATAGTAGGAAGACAGTTTGCCAAAGTAGTCAATGGAAATAAAGTGGTATGTGGGCTGTCGAGGGTTAAGCTCATGTATGACTACTCACCCGAAGTGAAAAGAGGCCAAATATCAAAGCATGATATTAATCTGCAAAGAGGAACAAAGGCAGGCAGCACTAGCTTTCAATGCTAGCCATGCTGTAGAGAGTATTATCAGGCTAACGTCACACCCACTCTTCTTTGTGTTCTCTCATCTTTAGACTAGTTTTGACTATTCTAAATATAGATTTACGTTTAATTGACTAGTTAATTACACCGCTAAGAACATCCCTAACTAATACTAGCTCAGTTACAGACTGTCTCGTGTCAGACTGCGGTGCGTTCATGGTCTATCGCAAACTGTTGGATGGATTTGGATTGGTCACTTGGATCGGTGCCGTCAGTCAGATATCCGATCTATTAATTACGTCCATATCGGACCAGATACCGATATTGGATCAGATCGGTCCCAACCCTAGACCGGAGCAAATTAGAGTAACAAGAGTTTTGACCAGTGGTGATCGGGGGGGCCGTTTCTGGTCAGTTTGATTCATAATGACTTCACAGCCAGAAAGATAGAGGAAAGAAGATGTGGATGCACATTTAGAGGGCATCAGAGAGGTGCATTTCAAATCTGTGAATTTTATGATGGTGCTTATCCACGTACAGGTGATAGCTCAACACACCTCCCATGTTGCACTGGGGCAGGAGGGTGAAGTGGTTAACCTAGAAGCGGTGTGATTTTACTACATTGTAAAGACTGGATGCTCCTGTTCTGTGTCACTATGATCTGTTTTTTATGTACAAGCTGCTCTTAACCAGTTGCCCCTTGAGGGATTAATAAAGTTGTTCAACTGAATTGAATTGAATAAGAAATTCATTATTTATAAATACACTCACTAACCACTTCATTAGACACATCCGTGCAATGTTAATGCAAACCAATGACAACATCTCTACTAGGAATTCTACTTCAATAAATGACTTTGTAAATGTTGACGCTGTCAGAGGGATGATTCATTTGTCTTTATGCTTATTGCTGAGGTAATAGTGTTGCTATAAGAGATGTTCCTAATATTTTGACCCTCTAGTAGTGCATGTGAGTGGGGTTGGTAAATTTCACATTCCTCAGTATGATGCTCCTCACATCAACTACAACCTCAATAAGAAGCAGAAGAATAATTAGCTTTCTGACAGTCAACGTAATTTTAGAATTAATATTTTTATATTTCAGCTATCCATACTTTATCAAGCTCCAGAGATCTTAAAGAGCAAAAAGGAGAAGAAGAGGGCAGCTTCTGTTGTGTTGTCAAGAGGTCATTTTTCAGCAACTCTCTGCTGGAACGCCTCTCTGCTGTGGAGCTGCAGCACCACAAAAAAATGACTTCCAAGCACCGTGGTCACACACATAAACCCCCCACACACTCTGCGTACTACAGTATTTTACTATCTCTGTCTCTTTCAATCCCTTCGTCCAGAAATACACAGAGAGCTCAGAGCTCTATTTCTGATTCACTTCGACACTAAAGTCAGTCAGGCATTGCTGATGACACAAAGTCACACACAAAAACACACACACCCTAGGCAAGGCAAGACGATGTATTTGTTACAGGGCATTCTCCTGACGATGCAAAATGACATGCTGCCCTCTCTGTTTCCCAGCGCAGTGACAACAACCAGAAACTTCAGTCCACATCCGCTGCCAACCGGCGACAAAATCGGGCTTATCCCTTTAAAAAAAAAAATCCTCGGCCCAATTCTTACACACCACTGCCCTGAATTATAATTTATATAAAACTTGTTGCCATAGCAGCAAACCCCCTTCTTTTGACAGAGGCCCTACAATAAAGGCAGAAACCATCAGAGAGTGTAACTTATGAAATGCAGCTTTCCAAAAAAGTGATGACAGTAAAATCCGTGCAGAGCCTGAACTACACAAAGGGCCAGAAAGCAGCTTTGTGGGATTAAAAATTACTGCATGAAGCCTGGAATGACAGCGGCAGCAAACAAGACCTGCATCATGAATCATGAAATTCAATGTCATGCGAGAACAGCAATCAATGACTGATTTACTGACTGTGCACAAAGCGTGTAGAGCCCAAGTTTTATAGCCAAACAGGCGTGCACTGAAGTGACAACACTGCTGCACAAGATAGCATGAAAAAAAAAAAGAAAATGAAAAGAAGAAATAGTGAGTCAAATTTCACTCTTAGTACGTCAATGAAAAAAATGAAGAATTTAGACCATAGAGGGTATGAACGTGACACCCCAGGCAGTGCAAGTGCCTGCCGGTCCAACGACTGAAAGACAGAAACATCAAGCCGGTGACAGTATATTTTTAAAATTAATATTTCAACACTCTTTTAGTGTTAGTTTTCAACACTCACAGTGTTATTCTTCACACATTGTAGAGTACTTTTAACACACTATTGTGTTTCCTTTCACTTTTAGTGTTAATTTATAGAATTTATTACTTAAGTTGTTGACACAAAGCAATGCACTTTTCATACTAAATAAAAGGACTTCTAACCTTGCAAAGCAGATGGATACGCCTGTTTCCGTGTTTCTCACTGGCAAATCCATTTTGCAAAGGTCCCGTCTGAAGCGTTTGGGCCCGGTTAGAAAGTGACAGGACCAATCAGTGATGAGGGGCAGTACTTTCAGACTCAGCAGAGTTGTGATGTAAGCAAACAGCAACAAGAGGCCGGTGCAGTTATGGCGGAAGACATTAGCGTGGATGCTGCTAAAGCGCCAGTTTAATAAGGACTTGATGACATTGAGTTGTTTTCTTTTCAAAACTGACAAAAGTTGTATACTGACATGTCTACAGTCGCCATGGTTTGCATTATGCGGTTCTCTATGAGTTTACTCCTCGTTAGCGGCTATGTCACGTGTCTTGTTGCTCTGATTGGTCTGTAAAGATGTGACAGAGCATTAATCAAATCACTCTCCAATTTTTTTAAAGGCTCTGCCCTTTCCCAAACACTGTGTATGAGCGGGTTACCAAAAGGATGTGTGAAACAAATCCATCTGGTGTGCCAGGTTATAAGTGTTTAGCATCAAAAACAATAATTCACCAGAAAAAAGCAAAGGGAATCCCAGCAGTGATCGCTGTACAACACGCAACATCTAAACAAATCTAAACTCCAACCCCCTGATTTGAAATAGCAGTAGGCAGGGCTTCAATCAACTGACTCTCTTCAGAGCTGAATTAACACTGAATGGATCAACACTGTCAGGTAACTTCAATACTGCCATTTAACTCAGAATGGAGTTAAAATTACACTTTCAGTGTAGGTCAGTTCAGCACCAGGACTCGTCTACTGAGAAGAAGTGCAGTTATGATGATGTGATATGTGGTTTAGCGTCATCTTGCTGAAACAGTCAAGGCCCTCCTTCAAAGAGATGTTGTCTGCATGGAAGCATATGTTGCTCTAAAACCTCTATCTACTTTTCAGTATTGATAGTGTCTTTCCAGATGTGCAAGCTGTCCATGCTATAGGCACTAATGCAACCCCATACCAGAGATGCAGGCTTCTGAAATGTGCTCTGATAACAAGCTGGATGGTCCCTCTACTCTTTAGTCCACAGGACACAGCATCCGTGCTTTCCAAAAAGAATTTCACGTTTTGATTCATCAAATCACAGAACAGTTTTCCATTTTGTCTTTATTTGAGCTTCAGCCCAGAGAAGACAGGGGCGTTTCTGGATCATGTCCATGTATGGCTTCTTTTTTGCATGATACAGATTTAACTTGCATTTGTGAAAGGAATGGAACTAGACTGTGCAGTGATTTCCTGCCTGTTTCTAATGCAGTGCTGCCTGAGGGCCTGAAGAACATAAGCATCCAATACTGACTTTCAGCCTTGTCCCTTGCACTCAAAGATTTCTTCAGATTATCTGAATTTTTTTGATGATATTATGTACTGTAGTTGTAGTTGGTACGATATTCAAAGTCTAATGTCATTTTCACACCTGATAGTCCGAGGGACTCGGCCCGTTTTGGAATGGAAATTGCAACATTGTTGCACTTTCCTTTGGTTCGGTTCGTGTTCACATTGCTCTTGGTCAAATGGACCAAAACATCTGAACGCCTACAACGTCTGACCATTAGGGGCGCTGTCGTCACAAACAAATGCGACAAGAAGAAAAGAAGGTGTAGAAGAAGATGAAACCGGAAATGCATCTCCTTCCGCCTGTCTTTTCTTCCACATAAACAATGAAAAACACCAAATTTACACTGTCTTGGGGCTTCTGCTTTTGCATTGGGGTATTATGAGCAGCCAGTGAGGCGATGAGCTGTCCAGCATGTCATTCTTTACATGAGACGAATAAATCAGCACGGACTACGACGTGTTGCTATGGCTACACAGATGCCAGGCGAGGTACCGACATATTTGGGTGTATTAAATCACATATAAATCCATTTATCATTATGCTTTATGCCACTTCCAGCCTTTGGTTTACAAGTTGGTCTGCTTTGCTTTCACACTTCAAATGAACAGCACCAGGGATCGTTTGGAAGCGGGCCGAGACCCCTCATTTTCAAGCAGACCAGAGTCCGCTTGTTTGGTCCACACCAGAGTTCGTTTGAGCTTTCACACCACTCCAAACGAACCGGACTATCCGGGAAAATGGACCAGAGTTGGTTTAAAGTGGACCAAACAGCTCTGGTGTGAATGCACCCTAAGAAATTGAGGAACATTTTTCTGAAACTGTCCCACAATTTTTGGACACACTTTCTCGCAAATTGGTGAACCCCTTTCTGCACCCAGTCTTGTTATTGACCTGTTGCAAACTAGCTTAATTAGTTGCAAAATGCTCCACCAGTTGTTTTTTATTGTACCACTTTTCCAGCCCCGTCCCAACTTTTTGAGATGTGTTGCTGACATCAAATTTAAAATGAGCTAATAATTTTCATGACATGGTAAAATGTTTCAGTGTCAACATTTATGTTTTGTGGTTAAAAAATATGGTTTTATGAGATTTGCAAGTCATTTCACTGTTTTCATATACACAGCACCCCATCTTTTCTGGAATTGGGGTTGTACATCAGTAAACAATTTTTTTTAAAACCAGGCAATATAAAGAGAAAAAGGCAAAAATCTTGATCACTAATGATTTGCAGACAGACTATGCAATAACACAAAAATCACTCAGGTTCAAAGTAGGCCAGTCAAAGTCAAAGCTAAAAAATTCAGATCGCCTCAATCACTCTTGAGTCATCCTCAGACATAGCAAGCTGGAGGAAGCCGGAAAGCACTCAGCCGGTAATGTGTCAGAGGGCTGCTCGGAGAGGTTTCAAGGTTTGCTATTTATTCCTGACTCGGCAGAGATCAGCGGTCAGTGTGAGGAGCAGATGGCCTGCTTGCTATCGGCCCCATCCCTCGCTCCCAGCTTTGTCGTGGCCTAATACAACGCGGCACGAGAGAAGCAAGGCTCAGATGTGACGCCTGTGGGAGCGAGTGGCTGTCATGTGACTTGACATATGAAAACACCATTCACTGTCACTGTTGCTTCTGCTGGTGAATATGAGCGGGAAATATCTGCTTTCCTCAGCTTTTATCTGCTCATCTTCTGATGCCATCCTCGGGGAAATAACTGTCTGAAATATTCACTGTATTGGCATTAATAATAATTTAAATACGTGTCATCTTTTAATCAAAAATGCATTCCCAGCTTGAAATTCTTTTTTCTCATTAGTGTGACGTCTGCACTGAAAAGTAAAAGTGAGGCATCAAAATGCATTCAGTATTCTGCCAAATTAGTCATCTTTGCTCTCATCCAGTAGCAGCCCCTTCTCGCAGTAACATAAAATGCCTCTTAAGCTCGCCCCAAGCCGAGTTATGACATGCTAAAACACAGGAACGCTCTTTACACAGCTTTAAGACACAGCACGATGAAGCATTTAACGTTCGTTTTAAATTGTACAATGTAGGACAAGTAATCCTCAGCAGAGGTTTACAAAAGCATTAGTGTCCAGATTATTAGACACTGATGATACTATATGCCTGCTCTATTCCTCAGAGAGATGAGGGGAAATGGGAAAGAAAGATTCATTTATTTATAATGAACATTTAGCACAGCTGCTTACAGCTCATTCTAATGTTTTCTGCATAATTTTAAGATAATCATTTTTCGTTATTTATGGTTCTTCTTGGACTGTGCTTATTTGTGGTTGCTTTATATTAAAGCATTCATCCATTTTACATACTCAGTTTTCCCCTAATAACAGGTCATTTCTAACCTTGCAAAGCAGATTGATTCGCCCGTTTCTGTGTTTTGCAAAGCTCCCATGTGAACCACGTGGGTCCACTTAGAAAGTGACAGGACCAATCTGTGACGAGGGGCAGTACTTTCGGGTGTGGCAGAGTCGTGACGTAAGCAAGCAGCAAGAAGAGGCTGGTGTAATTATGGCGGAAGACATTTGCTTGGATGCTGCTAAAGCGTACGTTTTACCAGAACTTGATGACACTTCTTCATTAGAAGAAGACCAAATAACAGCACTGAGTTGCTTTCTTTTCAAAAACGACAAAAGTTGTGTACTGACATGTCGCCATGGTTCGCGTGATGCAGCTCTCTATGGAGTTAACTTGTCAGTAGAAGCATACCTTGGTTTGGGGCTATGACGTCACGTGTATTGTTGCTCTGATTGGCCTATAAAGATGTGACAGGCAGAACATTCATCCAGTCAATGTCTTGAGTTTCTCTTCAAAGGCTCTGCCCTTTCCCAAACACCATCTATGGAAGGTTCACCAGATGGGTGTGTGAAAGAAATCCATCTGGAGTGTAAGGTTAGCAGCTCTGTAGATATGGGATAAATAAGTCAAGATCACAAGAAGATACATACTTATATCTGTTACTCATTATCACAGGAAAATGCACATAGGGATGTGATGCTTAAGGCATTTTATCTTTTTGTCTCATTTTGCTAAAATGTCCACTCACTGGTGACCTTTTTTTTTTAAAGTACCACAAATAATTTGGTTTTCTTTCTGCCTCCAGAAGTGCTTTCATTATTTTTGGCATTGATTCAACAAGGTAAAACTTTCCTAAGAGATTCTGGTCCATATTGACGTGATAGTATCAGACAGTTGCCGCAGATTTGTCGGCTGCAGATCCAAGATGTGAATCTCCTGCTCCACCACATCCCAAAGGTGCTCTGTTGGGTTGTGGTCTGGTGGCTGTAGGGAACATCTGAGTAACCAATTGTCATGTTTAAGAAACCAGTCTGACATAATTTGAGCTTTGTGACATGGAGCCATCAGAAGCTGGTTACATTGTTGTCATGGAAGTATCAAGAGGTCAGCAACAATACTGAGGCAGGCAAGAGCATTTAGACAGTACTCAGCTGGAGTCAGGTATTCTCTGTCGATAGCTGTGTATTCTGTTGCCCGAGCTACTCCCAATCATCTTGACTATCTTTAATTTAAGCCAGGCATACACAGTGCTGTTTCAGTCTGATTCTGACATGAAATTCCAGCCCAAGCACTTGTCTACATGGAGATGAAAATGTTATACTTCTGTTTCGTTTTGAAAAAGTTTTCCGTAAATATGGGATCATTTCAGAAAATGTCTGCGTAAGAACAGAATCACTGAGAATGACTGAAAACACTGTAGTATATATTCCAAGCCTGTACGTGGTGCTGTATTGCTGCCACGGAAATGCAAAAGAGAGAAGAAGATCACAGAAAACTCCTCAAAACCTTCTCCTAGTTGCCCTTCTGGTTGTTCTCCACATTGGATTGAAGAACATCTGGTGTATGTTGTTCGCCGTGGTGGTAAAGGAGCATCACATTTTGCTGTAAAAGGCATAATAAGCTCAAAAGCTTATGTAACACTCATATAATCTGCCATTGTTGTTTTGGTGCAAGTGGGCTATGCTATGTGTGATGTAATCATTTCCAGAAAAATGCGGTTGGCTGTCCACATGGAGACAAAACGGTAAGCCTTTACAGATTTGAAGTAGGAGTCAACGATAATTGGCCAGGCCAATTGTCAGTCCCCCCTATCATATATAATGATTTATTGCTTGTGTTTGTTGAGAAAAAAAAAAACTAAGGAAATTAAAAAATAATTGCAAATGAAATCGCAATTAGAATATTTTCCCAAATCATTTATTGGCACTGTGGGAGTCTTGTATCAAAAGAACTAGATGCCTTGCTTATCCCTCAGGAAAGCAGATCCATCCATCAGCTTTATTCTCAGTGGGTGTGTCACCAATTGGGGAAAATCTGTTCTAAACCTGAAGCGGTTGGTGCCGATCTGAGTGGGTCTCGGGCTAGGTTGGCTGGACCTGGCTACAGAGAAAAGAGAAAAGCAGGTAAACGGCGAGGGTGCAGTTTGCTGACAACATAAATGCACAGCAGCTGTGAAACAGTAGTGATGAGAGGTAGAAAGATTTCAAAAAGTAGCTGCAGCTTGGTCCATGCTTAGGAAGACACATCTTGTGGTTCTCCATCTTCGGGTGTGCAATGGCGGTTGGCAAGTGAAAACACAGCAAAAGAGCAGCCATACTAAGAGGAAGTGATGCAATACGCTCACTGTACATCAGTACGTCAGCCGTATCAGTGGGCGGGGACCATGGGGGGAGCAAAGTAAAGTGTAAAAAAATGCAACTGTGGAGTATAATACAAAATCTAGACATATTTATGAAGTCATCATGATTCCAGTATCGAACCAATATACCCAAGAATTCCTCTGAGAGGTCTGAATGATAATTGGAGCAACAAGGAGGTTTCCAAGTCCAGACAGACATAGATCCAGACAGACAGCTCTCCAATTATAGTGGTAAGATTGTAATGTTTAACGTCAGTATTGGCCCCAATTTTTTACATCAGGTGAATCTCTATTGTTCGTCTTAATTTCATTATCATTAAAACTGAAATTGGAACTCAATCAAGTGCCCTGCACCACTATAAAGAAACCAGTACTTATGGGTTTGTTGTTATTTGATAGCTATATAATAAACTGAGTTAAGTCACTATGACAGCTTACTTTCACTTTTCAAATTTCAACCTGCTTCTCTGGAACTATTTGAAACAAAAATATATATAGGACTAAGCTGAATTCCTCTGACTATTTCATACATTTACTCCCTGCGATAGCTTCTGTGCAGTGAAAACAGGCAGAAGTTCAAAGGTTTCTATTTTATAGCTGTTGTGTGAAAGAATATGTGCAGGGACTGCATAAAAATTTATCTCCTTGGGTAGTTTTTATTCTATACCAACTGGTTGAAGGAAACCAAACATTTCCTTTTATGTAAAAAAATACTTGCTGTTATTTCCTTGATATATACTGGATGTTATGATCTTGAGAATACACTAACAAGGTGAAAAAGACTTTTATATTCCTCTCAATGTGACTCTGAAGAGCCACCACTGCTCAAAGGCTTGTCACACAGCGAGCCCAAGGCCGCAGAATTACACATTCTTCTCCTAGCCCCTACTTCCTGATCACAAAGTGAAGTACTGAGAGCACAAATCTTATGCTAGTGTCAGTGCTAAATCCTTGGGGGATCTAAGAGATATTAGTGAAACAAAGAGAAGGCGTCGCCAAAAAAAAGGCCACCTTGAAACACATGTGAGGCTCCAGTAGAGCAGCAGCTTGATGTTAATAACACACTGGAGCTGTAAACATACTTTAACCCCAGGTGAATGTTGTGGAGAGGCTGCACCTTTGTGTTAGAAGTCTGGACCCTGTCATTTGGCCAAGTGAGAGATGAAAGCAGTGCTCCTCTGGGCAGAA
Organism: Cheilinus undulatus; assembly: GCF_018320785.1. NCBI lineage: Eukaryota > Metazoa > Chordata > Actinopteri > Labriformes > Labridae > Cheilinus > Cheilinus undulatus. Next base: position 40,423,374 of record NC_054878.1, on the reverse strand, counting down.
AGCATTGGGAATGCCCTTGAAAAGCCCACAGGTGTAGAAGCATAACACTGCTGTAAGCTAAGCCAAAGCAAATGGAATGTTTCGCTGGATTTATTCCTCATAATGAGCTCATAAATATAATGTAACCTATTTCTATAGGACATACATGCTGCTGTAGATCAAGATTCCATGCAGTACAGATAAATATTTAAGCGTTGTGCATCATAAGCCATGTATATTAGAATTCAGCACACATACAGTCTAGAAACAACACTGTGGGAATCAAATGGCATTGAATAAAATAATCTTAAAGTTCATATGTAAGGGAAATGTACAATAACATGATTTTAAAACAGGGCAATGCTGTGTTTTATTTCTAATCTGACTCATTTCCAAGAGCTGCTCGTTGTCATAAGGGATCAAAGTTTGGGGGGAAGCGCCTTATTTAGCTGCATAATTATTTATATGGCCTCCAGAGCAACATCAATCCTGGCAAGTAAAACAAAATGCCAGCACAGTCGGTGTTGCAAATATGATTCATGACTGGTCTGATTATTGTCGTCGCTAATGACCCCGCTATTGATGGATGCAGCATCCGAACAGAGCGGATTTAGCCTTCAGGCAGCTTGTATACCTCCCAAGCGTGCCGTTCGGGTGAGCATGAGCAGGAGTGTGCACCAAACCCCACTGAAGGATTGCACAGTTTAAGGAGTCGCTGCTGTTCGACTTCAACACAGGGTGATAATGCAAGTCTGAGGATATTTTTAGATGCAGACAGCAGCTACGTCTAATTTGGCATGCAACTCAAACACCAGGCAGTGCATGTTTTTGTGAAAGTTTCAACTTAAATCTACAGCTTAGCAACATATCTAGTTTTTAAGATATGCCAGCATTTTTAAATAATATAGAGAGGGTTAGACAATGTCATGTGTATTAAAATACTTTGATTTTTTAGAATAAAGAGAATTTCAGGCTCAATGCTTAGTAAAACGATTGTTGACACTGACTAAACTACCAACAGTGATAGGTTTATTGACCACAAGAGAATCTATTTGAAATGATTTGTCTAAATGGGAAATTAACATTTTCTACATTCTATTGTAAAGCTTAAACATGTGGTGCTTTTTCACATACATGTGGAAATTGTGCTGCTGGCCGTAAGTTAAAGTGTCTTTGTGATGTTTAACATTTGGCTCACACAGAATCAATTCAGAACTGACTGTCTTTGTTTTCTGTACAGCAGTGGTTCCCAATTTTTTCTGCTGATGGATAAAAATATTTCCTTTACTATAAATATCAACACATATCCATCAGTATACGCTGAAAATCTGATCTCACACAGCTCGAATGAGTCAAAGGGAAGGTTTGTGGCTCCCTCTGATCCTTCAATGTACGTGTGAAACCGAGGGCCAGATATGACTCGTCATGTTTTCTTGTCTACAAGCTGTTGATGTCTGGTGAGAATTCATTGTTAAGAGTGGTGCACGATATTTTTGGCATGATAACAACATCAGCAGATATTAGCTTAGAAAGTGAGCTATTGATATTGGCACATATGAAAATTTCTGCCAATATTTACACTAAAACAACTGCCTATGCCAGCTGTGAATACTGGTTATATGAACAAGGAAGTTAGTGTAGTTTTAGGCTGGACTAACAGACCTGAAGTCTTTCTCTTTATTCAACATCATTCCTTACACTTTAAAGCAGAGGTTCTCAAGCTTTTCAACTTGCGACCCCCAAAATAAAGGTGCCAAAGACCGGGGACCCCACTCTTATCAAAGACAAAAATAACATTTTAATAGCCTTCTTAAAAATGTAAATCCCTTTTATTAAAAATAATAATTAAATGGATTAAAAATTGCTAAAATAGGTTAATAATGGCAAAAAACTGGTGGGAAATGTGGTAAAGTTGGATGAGTCAGAAGTAGCAAAAATTAGATAAAAATGGCAAAAAAATAACCAAAAAAAGGCAAAAATGGGCATGAATGGTACAAAGGAGATAAAAAAGGGTCTGAAATGGACTTTAAATTGGCAAAAATGGGTGGAAATGATGTGAAATAGGATGCAAAATTGATATAGACTGGCAAAAAAGGGGTAAACTGGGAAAGAAAAATAGGTGGTTATATATGCAGAAGTTGGTTAAACTAGCAAAATTGGGCATATCAGATAGTGAAATGTTGTTAAAATGGGACAAATTGGGTGTAGAAATTGGTAAAAAGGGGCTAACAGTAGTAAAAATGGGTCAACAGAGGTAACATTAGCCTTAAGTGGCAAGAATTGGTTTAGAAGTGTCAAAAAAGGGCAGAAAAAAAATGGTGGACAGGGTTTAAAATAGAGAAAAATAGGTGTTAAATGAAAAAAATGTGTTAAAATTGGTGGGGAAAATGATGACAAGGGGTAAAATTTTTGGCTAAATTGGTGTTAAGTGGCAACAGTGTAATTTAAAAAAATATTTTTAGTTTTTTCAGGGAATCTGGTGACCCCCTCTCAGTGTCTGGCGACCCCCAAGGGGGCCCGACCCCAAGATTGAGAACCACTGCTTTAAAGTGTGATTTAAGCACTGAATGTGTTCCTTTGTTCATTCTCAAACTTTAAAATGTTGTAAGGACATAAGTTAACTACATTCAATACCGGTACTGACATCAGCATTGGCTAAAATTGAATTTTAAATATTGACATATTGGATATTAGTAAAAAACCACTATCATGCATCCCTAATTGTTAACCCTACATTTACCACTTATCTCACAAACATGTCAAACTCTGCTAGCACTCTTGAGACCACTGCTTTACAGAAGATAGATTTATAGTAGGGTTCTATTAAAAAATACTATTTTAAAGCCACCAATTACTTAATAAGAGTTTGAAGATACTTTCCTACAACAACACTAAGTTAACTAAACTTCACCAAAAAAAGTACGAACATTTATGTTTGGTTGATTACTTTTTTGTTGTAACAATGCTTCTTTGCAAATAATCTTCTCCTGTTCAAAAGCCTGTTTGTTTCCCATTTAAATGATCCCACTTTTGTAAGGAACATGCATTTGTGGGATGAGCAGCAGAGCTGAGTATGGGGGTTGCACCCATGAAAACTTCCAAATCTTCTCAATCTCCTTCAATACCAAACAGCTTATTCTGCTGTTGCTACTAGGGGTGCACCGATTGCAATTTTCTGGCCGATCACCGATCACCAATCTTTAAAAAGCCTGACCTGCCGATTCCGATTTTGGACGATACCGATTTTTTTAAATAACTGACAGCATACACCTTCAATGTTCCAATTTTATTTTATTGAAAAACATTGAACAATACCTGTGAAACAATACAAATTTGTTGTTTTAACTGCACATGAGGTAGTTCTCTCAAATAAATGAAAAGTTTAGAGCATTGCTGTCCAAACTACTAAATTATATCAGTTCCTTTAGTCTTTCATTTTTCACATTTAGTAGGTAGAGGTAGATAAGATCGGTGGATAAGATCGTCTTCATATGTATCGGCCGATCGGCTGATTCCCCAAAATTAAAGAAATCGGCACCGATCGATCGATCAGTGCACCTCTAGTTGCTACTGACTCAATCAGGGGCCTGATTGGCTCCTGATTCTCAGCACTCTTGAGATGAGATTGGCAGAGATCTGGCTAATTTTTCATGGGTGTAACCCACGTACTCAGCTCTGCTGCTCATCCCAGAAAATACATGTTCCTTACAAATGTGGCCCCATTTAAAGAGTACGCTTTCTAATGATATAAGATGTATTGCTAAGAAGCATTGTTACAGAAGAGAAACAATCTACCAACCATAATTGGTTGGTATTGGTACCAACCATAACCATGCCAACCTTAATTTATGTGCTATTTTCAGACTGCAGGGCAGCACAATTGAAATAGATAGATATTGCAGTCACAAAGTCAGGCTATGACATAACACTGAAGGCTGCAATTATTTTTGCACTGCAAATCACAATATTGTCCATTAAAACTGAAAGTAGTAGTGTTGCATGACAGCCAGCACCAGTTAAAGTAAGGGAAAATAATTTTTAAAAATCACTTTTGTTGTCATCTCTCTTTTTGTAAATGAATCAGTCATTGCCCTGCCCTCATAGAAAGCCTATGGTAAGTAGCTGTTCAGCTATTAAATCGTTAAGATATTATTTCGGTCCACATTGCCCAGCTCTACTGTAATCATTCGCTCACCTCTAAATAAATCCCAGCGTCCCTCCACCAAAACACAGCCCTGAAATCGGTGTGAAAGTTGATCATTTCCACCAACAACACTCGTGCTTTTTGTGTTTTGTGAACGCCGAAAGTACTGAAAGATTCTTGAACTTAGAAGATAGCTGGATATTTTGTTATAAGTCACAAAAATCCTCGCCAATGAGAGCTCAATGACTAAATAAACAAAATTCTTAATGGAGTTTGGCGCCTGCTTCCTCCACCAGAGCGGGAGGTAGAGGGTCTAACCCTAAGGTTGGTACATCGCTCGGGGAGAGCTGGGAACAGGCCTCCTTACCTTTGTTAGCTGTGCTATTTTCTTGCTCATCTTCAGGTGCAGGTCTTGGGTATATTCCATGGTGATGCCGGACTGAAAAGACATGCTGGTTCCCGAGGATGTTGTAAATTTCCCCTGACCGGCAGGGCAGTAATACTGCTGCCAACCCGACCCAGTCGCCATCTTCACTATGATGTTTCAGATGCTTTATAGATATAAACGGCTGTGATGATAAACTGCTGCTGAGACGACCAAGAGGACCCGGGACGGTGTCGGATTTTTTTTTTTACCGAAACACAGCAAAAATAGTCAAAAATATGACGCCTTATTAGCCAAAACACAGTTAAAAATTGGTTTCATTTTGCTTGGCTTCGGTTTCAGATCACCAAAAAGGCAATTTAGTTCAAATTTAAGCCAAAGAAAGGTTCGCTACTACCATCTTGTCCGTTCAAAAATGTGACCGTTGGAAGTGCTCCGAGGTGCGGGTCCTGTCTGCTGTCACCTGGCGCGGATGTGGAGCTTCTTCTCGGGCAGCTGACTGGCTCCCCGGTCGGTCACCTTGATACCGAAATTTCTCAACGCCAGCCGTTAAGAGTGATTCGTCCTCGTTGCATTCCGGCTACATTAACGGAGAGAGTGTAGAGATTGAAGGTATGTGTGTGACAGACTCAGCGGTTGGTTGCTGCTCCTCTGTTGCCATGGATCACCTCAACAGTTTATGCTGCATTCACGTAGGATGGGAGCAACGTTCAAGTGTTGTGGGAAAAATGGGGATAAGGACGTTAGAAGCACGTTAAAGAGCCGGGAGCGCGATGAATATGACGCGAGAGCTAGACGTGACGTTCAAGGGGTGTGTTGTTGTTTTGTAATACCGTGATTAATATTTAGATAAATGAGGTCGTGTTTATTTTTCTGAGGTAAATGGGCAGCAGTTATGGAAGCCCATTTATACCAATGGAAAAAAAGGAACTCTCAGCACCTATGGGATTTTTGTGCCTATGTTCAATGGTTAAGAGTTACACATTGTAATTAGAAGATAAACAGCCGGACTTCAGATGGGTAATGAAGTGAATAAAGAATTAAAGGGAAAATATACAAGATGGGAAAAGTCAAAACTGAGAGTAAGAATAGAATTAAAGTTCTTAATAAAAAAAAAAAAAAAAAAGAAATTTAAACCATTGGTGGGTAGTCGAAATTATGAAATTTTGCGAATTACAATTAGAAAACAAAACATAAAAATTCTGATTTTTTTTTTTAAATGACAAAAAAAAAGTCATGGCTATAAGGTTATATGCAAAAAAGACAAAATTAAGGCTATGATTATGAGTAAAAAAATATAAATGAATAATGATTTAAAATCCTGTAAGAGTAGAAAAATGTAAATATGAGATTCAATGTCAAAATTCTGAGGTTAAAAAATAAAAATATACATAAGTAAAAATCATGTGATAATGAGTTTAAACTTTGAGAATAATGAGATTAGAAAAAAAAAATGATTTCAAAGTCAAAATAAAAAATCAAAAAATTGAAATGTAAATTACTTTCATAAGCTAAAAATTGATAAAATGGAAAAAAGGCAAAAAATGTTTCAAAATAATAGCTAAAAAAAAATAGAATTCTGACCTTAAAACCTAAAACTATGAAGTAAGTTTCCAAATTAATAAGATTAAGATTCATCATTATAAGATGAAAGTCAAATTATATTTTTAATACATTTAATGAGATGATCAAATAGTTAGGCAAAATTATGGGATAAAATATAAAACTACATTCTTAATCCTGTAAGTGTGCCCTATCAAATAATGTCGACATTAAATCTCATTATTTGACTATTATTCTTATCGTTATTAATCGTTCAACACAAACAGTTTTTATCACCAATCAAAACTATTTTTTTTTCTACTGGTAGAAATTGGCTTCTATACACAGCACAGTCCTCTCTCTTCATAAAAGTCTTTATGATGGTGATCAGTGCACATACACAGACTTATTATTCACAATAGGCTTGAGCCAATCAGAGAGCCAAATTAGCTCAATTATCCAGACCTATTCCCAGTAATTGCCATCTATTAGCTCATTCACAATCAGCCATTGTCTCATCAATTCCACCATCCATCATTAGTCATTTACTTATGATGTTATTTTAAAACCTTATTTTATATCCTGTCGTATGGGAAGGGGTTTTTAATTAGATTTTGTAAGAAAGAAATGAGAGCGTTTAAGTTATGGCTAATTTAAAAGAGATTACTGCCATTTTTTATTTTCTTTTACTTCAGGGACTTTCAGGAATGATCAGTACTAACAGTCAGCTCACAATGCTTTCGTCTTGATCAGAAATATTGGATATGAGCTTTTCAGAGCAATAGCTATCTTTAGAGAATGCTTGTTTCTTCAGTTTGTGCTAGAATTATATTTGTTGTGTTTAAATAATGATTTTGTCTCTCCTTGTATATCATGCTTATCAAAACATCAATAGGGTATTGATCATGTCACTGATGATTGGATGGATGCTTGTAACATTAATGTGTCTACTGTAGGTTGTCTCAAGTGAAAGCCCTGAGTGGACATGAATACTTAACTCAGTTTCATCATCATAACATATAATTTCCTGCTGTTTTACTGTGATCTTGAGTAATTTGAGATCTTGAATAATTTTTGATTTATCTCAAAAACAGGTTTAGGGAGGACCTCTGTCCCTAAAAGGAAGACCCAAGCCCCTTAAAACCTCCAAAAGTGACTAAAAATCAAGTGAATCATAGTAATGCAGATGAATATTAACTTACTGAAGTGATTAATTGCTAGATTACTGTGTGGTAAAATGGCATGCAATATTTAAAAATGTACAATTTATATCATAAGAACTGATATTACCAAATAATGAGCATATATATTATCTTTTTTAATACACCTGGAACAGACCCATTTGAATAAAACTTTAAGTAATTAAAATGATGATGAAGCACTTTACATTTACCTTCTCGAATCAAATATGAATAATGGAGACAACACAATGATGATGTACACCACTATTTTCTTAAATAGTCGATGCAAATGAGTCAGCATAATTTTCAAGTCATCAACTGTTAGAGCATAATTCAAATTTTATTGAACAAACCTCCCAATGATAACCCTTTTTTTCCAAAATAAAAAACTCAAAATGCACTGTTGTAAATTATTATGCACAACAGAGTTTCAAAACATTTTATAGGTTGTAAAGAACTGAAAATGGTCATTTGTTGAATTTGCAGCATTAGGAGGTCATATTTAGTGAACAGGCCAAGTTACATTTTAACATAGGAGCCCTTCTTTGATATCACCTTCACAATTCTTGCATCCATTAAACTTGTGAGTTTTTGCTTGAATTTCTTTACAAGATGTCAGAATAGCCTCTCCGAGCTGCTTGATGTGAGCTGCCAACCACCCTCATAGATCTTTTGCTTGAGGACGCTCCAAAGGTTTTCAATAGGGTTGAGTTCAGGGGAGGATGGGGGCCACACCATGAGTTTCTTTCCTTTTATGCCCATAGCAGTCAATGACACAGAGCAGCATGAGATGGTGCATTTCCATGCATGAAGATAATTTTTGCTACAGAAGGCACGGTTCTTCTTTTTGTATCATGGAAGAAAGTGGTCAGTCAGAAACTCTATATACTTTGCCGAGGTCATTTTCACACCTCCAGGACCCTAAAGGGGCCTACCAGCTCTCTCCCCATGATTCAGGCCCAAAACATTCCCCCCCTCATTCTTCACATTCTTCCCCCTCCTTGCTGACATCGCAACCTTGTTGGGACATGGTGGCCATCCACCAACCATCCACTACTCCTCCATCTGGACCATCCAGGGTTGCATGGCACTCATCAGTAAACAGGACTATTTGAAAATGAGTCTTCATGTGTTTCTGGACCCACTGCAACCATTTCTGCTTGTGAGCATTGGTTAGGGGTGGCTGAATAGCAGGTTTATGCACGACTGCAAGCCTCTGGAGGATCCTACACCTTGAGGTTTGTGGGACTCCAGAGGCACCAGCAGCTTCAAATACCTGTTTGCTGCTTTGTAATGGCATTTTAGCCGCTGCTCTCTTAATCTGATTAAATTGTCTGGCAGAAACCTTCCTCATTATGCCTTTATCTAAATGAACCCGTCTGTGCTCTGAATCAGCCACAATTTTCTTCACAGTACGATGATCACACTTAAGTTTTTGCAAAATATCTAATGCTTTCATTCCTTGTCCAAGGCATTACACTATTTGATTCTTTTCAGCAACAGAGAGATCCTTTTTCTTTCCCATATTGCTGAAACCTGTGGCCTGCTTAATAATGTGGAATATCCTTCTTAAGTAGTTTTCCTTTAATTGGGCTCACCTGGCAAACTAATTATCACAGGTGTCTGAGATTGATTTCAGTGAGAAAAGCCCTGAGACACAATACCATCCATGAGTTTAATTGAAAAACAACAACAAGAAAAATGAATGTTTATGACACTAAAATTCAGTTTGCATAATAATTTGGAACGCGGTGTATTTACCTTGGCTGGTGCTTGATGACTTGAAAAAAAATTTCGTAAAGTATGAAATATCAGCTCATGGTCTCACAGTTAACTCTGTATCAAACTATGTAATGTCAGTGTAATCAGCAGTCATGTATAGTCATGTGGTAGACATCATATATGAATGCTTTTCTCTACAACTTGCGCAGCATGGTGTGTTTACATAAAGATTAAAACCTTGCCCACCATCTGGTTCTAAAGACAATGTTAGTTCTCTTAATTCTACTTTGTTTAGCCCCAGAGAGACGATAAGACATGACAAACAAATGTTATGCAACTGAAACATGGATGCTTTTCCTGAAAAATTTAATGCATTATAAAAAGAACTCATTTTAAATCACACATTCAACATTTTCTTCTCCAAATGAGCTAAGACCTCAAAATAGACCTTGCATAATTTTGTCCTTCTCTGAGGCTTTTTGCCAGTAGATGTAATTCCCAGCAGGAAAGTCATGCAAAAACATCGTTCTATCATGGAACATGAATGCGCCAAGCTGGATCTTAGCAACATCACCTCATTTATCAAAGCTAAACTGATGTGAAATAAAAATGTAAAGTGACTGGAATGGCAGCTGCAGGCAGTACCTCACATAGTTGTAACAACCAAGATGACTTTGACACTTGGGTTCTGCTTCCACGTGCCTTCTTCTTTTTTTCTTTTAACACAGCAGGAGTTCACTGCATGTGTGCTTGCATATTCTATTCCTCCAATGACATTCTTGAATGTTAACAATTGATGAATTTGTGCATTTGTACCCTCATATTCAAAGATAAAATATCCAAGAAGCTTTGAACATTCCCAGTGTCAGTATAAGGCTACACACATGCTGTAGCCATAATAACTGCTATTTACTGAACCTTAAAGCCAATACGTGTGCTCTAATTTTGTATTGTCTTCATCATGTTGTGGGTCAATAACCTCTTCAACCGTTAAAGACAGTAAAAACATATTGATTCTGCTATAGTCATAAACAGAAAACAGATGCACAGTGTGGAGAAAGCGCTTGTAAAGGATTCATGGAGTGCATTTATTATCACATTTAACTAGAAAGAGCCTCCAGGTCCATCAATAAAGGGATTACGCTTCCAGGTGCTGAAATTATTCAGTATACAAGGTTATCACACAGGCTCAGTTGTTGTTTATGTTCATACCCAGGGCAGGGGCAGGGGGCATCAGTAAGCTTTGACAAATCCCCTGCATCTACAGTCATTTACCTACAAAACCTACAAATCCTCAGCTTATAGAACAGAAATGTTCAGGGGAAAGGTAAAGAAAAGGCATACAACTGTGTGGATGTTATCCGGCCAGCTTGATACATGCTTTGAACAACAACTCTTCCCAACTTTCTCTGAGGTCTCTGATTTGTATCCATCCTAACAGCACTTATCAGATAAGCAAGTCTGTTTCTTCCTGACTGCTATTGATTCAAATTCCATACTTGTCTAAAATATTAACCATCAAAAAATGTAAAATAACCAGCAAATACTTTAACTCCTCTTTTTATGATCAACAGCTCCTTAAATTCTAAAAAAGTTGGGACACTGAGTAAAATGTGAACAAAAACCAAATGCGGTCATTTTCAAATCTTTTTTCAACCTATTTCAACTGAGAGCAGCACAGAGGAAAGATAATGTTTAAACTGATAAATATATTTGTTTTATAGAAACATACACACACTCTGAATTTGATGGCTTCAATATGTTCCACAAAAGTTGGAACAGGAGCATTTTTACCTATATTACATCACCTTTTCTTCTAACAACACCCTATAAGTATCTGGAGGTTGAAGACATTATTGAACTATTGGAAGTGGATTTGTACATCCTAAGTTTTCTATTGCCATTTTGCTCTTCAAAATACACCATACACTTTCAATGGGGGACAGGTATGGACTGCATGCTGGCCAGTCTAGTGCCATACCATACCAGACCATGTCATGCCATTCCATGCCAGACCAAGCCATGCCATGCCATGCTATGCTATGCCATATCATGCCATGCCATGCTATGCCATACCATACCATGCTATGCTATGCTTTGTCATACCATGCTTTGCCATGCCATGCTATGCTATGCAATGCTATGCAATGCTATGCCAAGCCATACCATGCTATGCCATACCATACCATGCCATGTCACTGACAGCTAAGCAGCTCAGCTGAAAATCCCCCACTCTGTGAGTAACTCACGTCCTGCATACAACTTAACTTTTACTGTTGCTTTGAAAGACAACAGGACAGTCCTGTAACCATCCCCCATGATGACCCCACTCCACAAATTACCACCCCCACTTCTCCCACAACAGGGACCCAGGACTCAGAACAACCATCCCTCTCACCTACCCCCTCCCTTCACACCACTCCAACATCTCTCTATAGTCTGAAGAGAACTGTTCACAAGATGTTATAGGGACAGAGCCCCATAAAGCAGCTCAACCAGACTTTACTGTGATTAACTGGAGCTATGGTTAAAGCACTACTGTCCTTCTCCCAATATACAAGCACTGTGGGGGTGAGAGTGCTAATATACTGAGCAGCTGACTGGTTGTATCAATCCAAAAAGCTTCTTTCTATCTACACAAAACAAATGTTTACCTTGTTTTCTTAACAAGTATAATTTTAATTACCTTGACATGATTTGACTGCTTACTTCCTGTAGTCATGTGATATTTGACAAGACATTCGTACTGTGATGTACTCACCACCTACGGGATATCTGAGCATGTGGACGGAAGTCAAAGTCTTTCAGTCCTTGGTCCTTCTGGTCTTACTATTTTGAGACCTGGATGCTGACTGATAGCTAGAGGCGCCAACTAGACTCCTTTGTGACAACTTCTCTTTGGCGCATCTTTGGGTATCGTTGGCAAGACTGTGTCTAATGCAGACAAGCTTAGGAGAGCAAGGATGAGAACGGCAGCTGCACTTTTGCAGATACCTGGCATGCTTCCCTGGGTCTGATCCAGCTCAAAACATACTGGCCCCTAGGACCAGGTGGGCAGATCCAGATACCAGGGGGTGACTGCATATGTCGTGGAGGAAAGTGTTAGCAGGATACCTGGAGAGGTGTAGCATGGGTGTGGCGCAGGCATGGAGGATCACCATCAGGAGGCCAGCAATGTGCTAAACCAGCATATTCTCCCTTACCTGACCTGACTTGTAAGCACACCTGCATGGCTGTATAGCTACTCCACTGCACCTTATGCACATCCTTTTTGTGTTCTTTACACTCTGATTTATAGTTCTTTGTTGTACAATTAAAAATAAGAGAATCAGCCCATGCACTGTGTTGTATCTAAGATTATGAAACTTGGTAGACTAATGGACCATGCCAGAACCTACAAAAAGCCTCTCTGACCCAGTTTGTTAAACAGGTCTACCATTTTGAATTTTAGTTTAACAAACTGGGAAAAGGAGGTATTTCTATAGGTTTCTCTCTAGGATTAACTCCTCCAACGAAGTGACTCTAAACCACTTCAAATTTTGTACAGAGCTAGAAGAAGTCTGTTGAAATAAAGTTGTTTGGTCTGTGTATAAAACTTAAAGGGCATGTCCTTGGCAGCTTGTAAAAGATTGATGTCTCGCCATGAAAAAGGAAGTTACTGCTACTCTAGGCTCCAAACTCTCTAACTGTACTCGATTGAATAGAAAGACCACTTCTGAACATATTTGAATGCCCACTTTAAATAGCAGGACAGTAAGAGTGTTTTGGATCACTTTTTGTCTAACTTGGCAAACAATATCCTGTTGGAAGAATAGCTTCCAAATAGAGGACAGGTGATTATCTTGATCTTTGCCTTACACGTTATGAGTGCCAACTCATTAGTGGGCTTTGTTCTGTCACCAAAGCACCAAATATGACCCAGGTCAGACTCAAATATGGCTACCAGTCAAAGTTAAAGTGCAGATTTGTTTGAAAATGAGTCCCTGTCTGCACCTGTTCAGTGCTCCAATCTTTGGCCAGTATTAGCAGGTGGAATCAGCCTTTTACTTTAAGCCAAACTGTGTGAATAATGAAGTGAACAAAGCTGAACTGAAGCCACTGTTGCTGTGTGACACTAAAACATACATTTCCACATAGGATAAGATATAGAGGGACTGCATTACACATGACATGTTTCAATTCCCAATTTGTTGTGTTAGTATTTCTCACACTCACATTGAGGCTGTTATAGAGAAAAGAGCCATTATTTAGTGAGCACAGATCCTCTGAAGGCCACTTTCCTTTGGCATCATGTGGATGTCATTGAGGTGGACTGCCAGGGGACACTTATTCCCCTCCTCATATCAGTAAATCAATATAAGTTGAATACTCCCAGAGGCAGAAGGAGCTCTATCCTTGGCTTGCTTTCTGTTTCTTTAACAAATCTGGTCATCTTTCAGTGACAGGGGCAGAGGAACAGAGTAACATCAGCCCTGTGTCCTTTCATTTATTAGATACTACCTAGGGACACAGAATCATGTTTGTGTAACTGACTGTATACATCAAGAAAGGGTCCTGACAATCGCAATACAACCATTAAATGCCACCTGCAGCAAACACGTACCATCGCTGACGGATAAGAAATACAGAAAATATGGTTTGATGCTAAAACTATGTTAGTCTCTGAAGCTCAGAAACATATCCCACTGTAAAGCAGCAAATGAGGAAAATGGCTGCCATTTCAGGGGGCATAAACTCTGCCACTCACTGGCAGAATACAACAGGCTTCATGAAATGCAAAACAGCATTTAAGTGTTTGTCCACTGTGATGATGTGTTTTGTGAACGGAGGCCAACTGGTGGCAGAACTTTAGCTAGCTTGAGGTCAGTTAACATCAGAAAGTTACAGACCAGCTGGACGCCTTCTACTATTATTTTAATTGGTTGGCAGCAGATGACGTCTTACAATGAGAAGCTATCCCATGGTCTAAGAATTAATGAATTAATGAATTAATGAATTAATGACTCACTGTTGGGTCAATGGGTCAAGGATACAACAGCCAAGGTTACAAGGTGGACAGACATCCTCATACACTTTGTGTAGAAACCCAGTGTCTATACATATGAAAAACTCAAGGTATCAAAATCTTACAGTTTGAAGATGTCCATGACATTGAACACTAAGATTTATTGGAGGGCTCTTGTGTATGACAAGCCTAAATACTGCATAGCCAGTAGCAATGAAACTGAGCTGTACAAGACATGGGCTATCATGACTATACTTGATGATTTTCAAATTGCAGTTTGGACCTTAGCTGGAACAAAATATATGAGTGAACAAAGGAACAGGTGTGACAAGCATTTAAAAAGTGTACCATGAGCCACTGGGAGGAAATGCATGCATGCATTTTATTTACTCTGTTTCCTTTCATCATGTATTATTTTTAAAAGATATTTACCATGGGAAAACCAGTTTTATCATCCAAGATGATGAGATAAATAGTCCAGATTTTAAGAAAACAGCAAAAAAAAAAATATTCACCATAAGTGAAAGTGGAGTTGGAAAAATATGTAAGTCAACAACAATCAACCTAAGGCCACTATGCATTATGAAAGAAATCAGTAAAGATATTCAACAGTCACAGAGTCACTCTGGTGAACACTCAGCAGTCAAAGAGTCACTCTGTTGAACACTCAACAGTCACAGAGTCACTCTGGTGACCACTCAACAGTCACAGTCACTTTGATGACAACTCAACAGTCACAAAGTCGCTCTGATGACCACTCAACAGTCACAGAGTCACTCTGATGACCACTCAACAGTCACAGAGTCACTCTGATGACCACTCAACAGTCACAGAGTCACTCTGGTGACCACTCAACAATCACAGTCACTCTGATGACAACTCAACAGTCACAAAGTCGCTCTGATGACCACTCAACAGTAACAGAGTCACTCTGATGACCACTCAGCAGTCACAAAATCATTCTGATGACCACTCAACAGTCACAGAGTCACTCTGATGACCATTCAACAGTCACAAAATCATTCTGATTACCACTCAACAGTCACATCTCTCTGATGACCACTTAACAGTCACAGAGTCACTCTGATGACCATCCAACAGTCACAGTCACAGTCAGTAAGCTCTCTGTAAACTGCCTTACCTTACATGTATTTTGGCACTCATCAACCATCTTGAATTATTTTATTGACCATATTTACATCTGTCCACATCCTTGTGTTTTTGTATACCTTTGATCATGTCAAGGTAGTGTTCTTGCACACCTCTCACACTGTGCAACCATACTATCAATGCACATAACTTTTATATAAAATACCTAACAAGAGCTTGTAAATATTAAAATCTTTTTTTTAATTATTTTTTTTAAATTTTATTTATCTTTTTGTATTTTATGTTTCATTCCAGTATATTGAGAGCAAAGCTAGCCTCGGGCAGATTCCTTGTAACATAAGCATGCTTGGCCAATAAAGCTGATTATGATTCTATAAATTAAATATATTACATGGATGTATGTTTGTGTAGGGCTTCCATACATCCTGACATATTTGACTCAAAATCTCAAGAAAGAAACCAAGTATGCTTGTTATCATAGTAGAATAGAGTAAAATAAAATATTTGAATGTATGTCCACTCAAGGCTTCCGCACATTATCATCTGTAGCCACAAATTATTTTTTTCCTGTCTCAAATTCAAAAATCTCTGCGACCCACTTTTGAGCCCACAAGGTGAGAACCGTTGATTTGATGAGAAATGTAGGCCACGGGGTAAATGGTAAATGGACCTGAGCTTGTGTCGCAGTTTTTAGTTGTCTGACTACTAAAAGTGCTCTTTACACCGCAGGCCACACTTACACATTCACACCCTGATGGCAGAGGCTGCCATGTAAAGTGGCCATCAGTGTTAGCTAATCTCACTCTGAAACATTAACAGGCCACTGATGCATCTGCAGGAGCAATTTGGGGTTAAATTTCTTGCCTGAGGACGCATCAACATGTTGCAACCTATCGAACCCCCAGTTATGTGACAGCCAAGTGTACCACTGATTCACAAATGCCACATAAAGCCATTTAAATTACTTCTTCTCTTTGCTCTCTAGTCTTGCTTTCAATGTTTCTCTGCCTCCACAATGCCTGTGCAACTGCTGCAACATAACCACTAGGTTGACTCAAAGTCAGCCCATTCAGCTGTGCTTCAACTTACAAAACATTAGAACAAGAAAACAAAAAACAAAAAAAAACAAAGTTACATTTTAATCTTTAGAACATTACAACATTTGAACAACCCGGATATTCAGTCCAGCATACGCATGAAAGCAAACAGAATGATGGGCTGTTAGCTCATTTTGGACCTGAAAAGTGTGTCAAACTATTACTGGGCTCTGATGTTGGAATCGTTTATTTGTGAGATTTTGCTCATTTTGGGGGGCATTTTTATCCCATTTTGCTGCTCTTTGCTCATTTTAGTTGCTTTACACAAATTTTCAAAACTTTTTGTCCATGCTTGACACTCCTTTTTGACAGTTGTTAATCAACTTTTTGCTGCTTTTTAGCCATTGTCACAACTTTTTGTGCCACTTTTTGTGCCACTTTTTGTCTTTTTATTTTCCATTTTTGGTCGCTTTTCATAATTATGTTATTGTTTTTCCTTTAAAATCATTTCAATTCTTATCTGTTTTATTTTCTGGCGTTCTGACGTCTGTGCACATCTTGGCCTCGCTTTAAAGTCAAACATTACTTTCAAAATGGTTTCTTTCAGTGTTTGTATCCACATTGTTAATTTTGTTTTAGAAAAAAGGGTTTATGTTTTTTAAAAAGGCCATATTTGTACTAGAACATAAATAAACAAAAATCATGAATTGTCTTGCTGATAGTAGTTATTATTATTATTATTATTATTATTATTATTATTATATGTACAGTGCTTAATAAATTTATTAGAACACCTGTCATATTTGTCTCAAAGACCATCCAGCATCATCAAGTGCTTTAATGCGGACTCTTTCATTTTCAGTGAGCTCTCTACGTTTACCATTTTGAACAGGAATGAGAGATTTCAAACTGAATTCACCCAAATTTTAGCCGGCTCACTGGGCTTCTCTGAGAAGTCAGAAATTGATCAAGCATAACATTCAACCACAAAAACTGATTTTTCTGTTCAGGAATGCAAGTAAATAACTGTAATTTGACATATTAATCAAGAAACAATAATGTGCTTTACTATTTTTTCAGGTTTTTTGTAAATCAGTAAATCTGAAAATTCATGGATAACAATAATAATGATATTTTAGCATTAAAAATATCATTTGGGTTAAAGAGCTTCTACATATTGGTGTATTAACGATTGCAGAAACATCAAAAATGATTTTGGTAATTACCAATGCAGTTAATTTAGGGCAGCTGTGGCATAAATCTTACTCTGGTTAGAGTTAGGGTGGTCTTATAAATTTGTTAAGCACTGTATATATATTGTTATCACAGCTTAACTTGACGATGGACTGTGATTTTGCTGACCTCAGTGGGCCCCCAGTTTGACTGGGCCCCAGTAAGCTCTTCCTTTAATCCCCCCTTATGGACAGCCTTGCTTGAGCCTACAGGCTAACGGCTACAACATGCCCACATGTCATAGAACTCAGCTACGTCCCTTTTAATGTGACTGCATGTCACATTAAATAGGACGTACAATCAACATATGGGATAACATACAATCCAAATTGGTGCATTGAAAAATAAATCACACCCCCAAACAGTGTGTATGAGTGAGGAAATATGCATAGAGACTACATCCATTTTTGAACCATGCTGTAAACATGTTTATTTGCGTTGTAGAAATGGGAATTTTACCATGGGACCTAATGGGGATTCATTGGCTTTTGGTGGTAGCTTCAAGTGGACACTTGAGGAATTGCAGTTTCTTGACTTTGCATTGACTTTTTCTAGACTTCAGTTCTCTGCATGGTTGGTTTACTATGTAGACATTTCTTTGACCTCTACCTTTAACACTGACTTCTAAACTTTCTTGTTTTTTTCTTGTTATTTAGAAAATGCCACACAAAGCATTCAGTGTTTGTTAATTTATTTACACCTTTACTTCACTGAATCTATATCCCATCATTAACATATGTCTGGTCACAGTAGAATAACATACAACAAGTTCAATAAACTTGGAAAAAAAAAATAGAGAGGCAACTTTGTTGAAAGTCATCATCATGCAGTTTTCTGCCAGTGTCAATACTTAATTTCATGAATTAAAAAGGTATTCCCTTCTGGCTGTTTTGGATGGTGATATCTTAACTGATCTGAAATAATTTCATTAAGTCTTTTGAGCCAAATGGTTGGGGTCATCTTGGCACCAAGTGGCTTCCACTTATTAGATTAGAAATCAGCAAAACGGGCCTTTTAAATGTATTATAATTACAGCAGATGTTATACAGCCATCCTTTATGCAGGAATTTTACACTCCTTATTGTTCTTGGTGGCCAAGAGTATTTAACATGAACTCAATGGAGAATAAAGTTCTGTAATTTGGACTTAACACTAATTATTTTCAGACTTGCTCTCTGTGAAAGGATGTCAGAGCTGCTGCCTTTTTTACTTGGGGTGTTTTTGACCAGAAATAACCAAGATGCAAACATACAAACATGATACATGCTAATGTTTCACCTGCATCACAAGTCTGCAGCTCTGCACCATGGAAAAGGTTATCAGAAAAACCCTGCAGCTGCTGTGTTAATCAGGAGAAACAGCTGCCGCTTGGTTTATTCGGAGTGCAACTGAATGGAAATGGAGCAGGTTCTGGAGGATTTAAGCAGTGGTTTTAAAGTCAAGAGGAAAAGTAGTCAGACTATTTAGAGGAAATGGGACCATTTAGCACAAACTGCATTGACCTGATGAGACGTTCTGCAGGCCTGACTGGTGTATAAACTGTCGGTACATTTGATGTTGACTTCCATCACATTGGTGCTGTGTTCGTTCAGGTGTGTGTGACAAATACAGAGAACATCATGCTGGATTTAAGCTTGGAGCTGAAGCTGAACAAATTAAAATTCAGACTTTGATTTTCACTCTACCCAGAAGACGAGTTATATTTGGAAGTTGTGCCACGGTTTGTGGATGTTGATGTTTTATTATCTTTGTGTTGACAGGTGCTGGTGTGAAATAGAGTGCAATTATACCCTGAAATAAAAACACTACTTACCTCCATTTATTCCTGTCAAATGTGTTGTTTTTTCAGTGAATGTGTTAGCTCACCAACTAGCTTTAAATGACTGTCAATATTAGCTATTATAGCTCCTATCAATGAAGGTTTTTATGCATGGCCTTATGTATGTGGCCTAATGGACTTGACGTTTCTGCTACTGCTGTTTGGGCCTGTTGGAGAATTTAGCATGCAAATAAGCTCTAAAAAACAAAGTCTGGGTTAATAACACCAACAGACAATCCAAGACTGTGCTCCATTTTTCTTCTGAGTGCAATTCAAACGCAAGGTTGTATGATTTGTGCTGGCACTTATTTGTGTCAGTGCTTACGTAGCTTCTTTGACTGCTCAGGGGTTTCCATATATTTGAAACAGCCATGAGAGGAGCGTGGTTTTTTGTTAACTTTCCCCCATATAATTGGGCTTAGAGCAGCTTCACACCAGACAATTTAAGGCCTCTGCCCCTTAAGCAGTCAGGGTTAGATATTGATTTCATTTGAATCCTTCCACAACTGATGATTGGTCCAAATAATCCTCAAGAGTGTGGCGTCAGTACGATCATTCTGATGGTCCTGATCAAGTCAGAGTCTCTTCGATCTTGAATCAATAACAAGCATGTTTGCTTATGTAGATTCAGATCAGGTTAGCCAATAAGAGCAAGCAGACCTGGAAGCTTCATTAACTGAATGTTACATACTTTTAGAATTGCACAAGATAATGACAGATAACCCATTCAGATAGGGCCATGTTTGGCCCTTGTGAGCCACTGTACAATTGACCTGAGATTCGAAACTAGCTTTTTGATGCATTAAAAGAATTTGGCCAAATTTGCATGGTGTATGCCCAGCTTTACTCGTCTCCAGCTATTCTCTTCTTCAGATATAGTCAGTAATGACTCAATTAAAAGATCTTCAAGTCAATGCCAAAAAAGCAACTTGCGGCTTCAAAGCTGTTGCACAAAAATTCAAGAGGATCTGGCTGCAGACCTCTATAGTGGGGCCTTTTTTGGCCCATTTGTTGCAGACTCTGTGTGTGTATGTGTGTGTGTGTGTGTGTTTGCTGGGGGGGGGGGTCATACATTGCCCAAGCTGGAAACAGAATGATTAACTGAATGCCGTATTTTTTTTCCTGCTTTCTTTCAGAGGTTTTGGTGTCTATTTTTCACAACAGCAGAATTTTATGAATGAAAACAGAAAATGCATCGAGGGTTAGGGTTAGGCACCCAAACCCTTAAGGTTAGGGTGAGGGTAAAGGGGATTTAACCTTGCAAAGCAGATGGATTTGGCCGTTTCCGTGTTTCTCACTGGCGAATCCATCTTGCAAAGCTCCTGTCTGAACCGTTTGGGCCCGATTAGAAAGTGACAGGACCAATCAGGGTTGAGGGGCAGTACTTTCGGGTGCAGTGGAGTCGTGGTGTAAGCAAGCAGCGAGAAGAGGCCGGTGCAATTATGGCGGAAGACAAGAGCGTGGATGCTGCTAAAGCGTAAGTTTTATCAGAACTTGACAACATTTCTTCGTCAAAAGAACAAAGAACAGCAGTGAGTTGTTTTCTTTTCAGAAATGACAAAAGTCATGTACTGACACGTCTACAGTCGCCATGGTTCGCGTTATGCAGTTCTCTACGGCATTTACTCCTCTGTAGCGGTGCACCTTGGTAGGGGCTACGACGTCACATGTTTTGTTGCTCTGATTGGCCTGTTAACATGTGACAGACAGAATGTTCATCCAATCACACTTTTTTTTAAAGGCTCTGCCCTTTCCCGAACACTGTGTATGAGTGGTTTACCAAATGGATGTGTGAATCCCCCTTAACCTGAGCATGTCAGGTTGTTTTTTTGTTTTGACAAATATGCATCATATGTGCCTATGTTTCATTAGAATCGTTTATCATAATTAAACCACACCAGATTTACCAGGGAAAAACCTTACTTTACATGACGTTTGCTTTAAAATCAATGTTTTAACACCAAGCAGTAGTAGGTGTGTGTAGCAGAAGAGTCAGGAGTGAGGATCATGCCATTATTCTATGGTGTATTTAATAATAAAAAACTGAAGGGAAAAGGAAAAAAACGCTCCCATCATTTACATAGCTTGTTGATGAACGACACATTATTACTGTCAGTTAGAGGACTGCAGGTAGACCTGTTCCCCACTCGTTTAGATCTTTTATGATAGGGGGATAGACATCAAACAGACATGTACATCAAACAGGCATGCTGCTGTTGTCATGGTGATTTCAGGTACTCTCTGACAGTTTTTACAGGAAAAAAAATGCCCCAAAGTTTGGGAATCCACTCAGGCTTCTGTTCTCAAAGTGATAGTGAGTGCAGTCGTACCACCAAAATGTCAGATACACAAGTTAGGAGCCGCTGATTGGGCTGGAGTCAACTGTATACACAATCAGGCTGAAAGATGGCTGACTTCCATACATTTTCTATACTGCTTATGGATAAGAGCAAGCCCTCTGGTACTGTGCCCAAAAAATGCTGGCCCCGCCCCTTTCTGAGGAGGAAACATTCCATAAAAATGAATGGCAGTCAATAGGAAAGATTGGGTGATTAGGGATCTAAAAGCTCCAAATATGACACTTAAATGGTTATAGGGAGCCAATGGCCAGTGAGGTTAACATATAATACAGGGCATTTATGTCATTTATGACATTTAGGCCACAGCCTATCCCTGCAGTCATTGGGTGAGAGGCGGGGAACACCCTAGACTGGTCACCAGTTAATCACAGGGCTGACACACAGAAACAAACAACCAGGTTGCTCACACACACCTATGGGCAATTTAGAGTCACCAGTTTACCTAATGATTGGGGAAAACATGCAAACTCTGCATGTTTGACTGGGAAGCTAACTAGGGGCTACAGCAATAACCCCTGCACCACCGTGCAGACCCCCAAGTGACTAATGTGACTCAAAATTTGTGTCTGTATCAGCTTGAACTGCACAGTGTATGCTCAGATTTATTCTCTGGCTCTTTATTTTTTTGAGTTGACTCAGCACATGAAGAGTAGACATGGGGACAGAGAGGGAGAAAGTCCTACTAGAAAAACACCAAAGACTACAGCTATATCCAGAATCCAAAATCACTGTCTTGAAATCATAAAACCATGCTAGAAATTTGTCATAAATTTGATTTTCTAAAGATGTACTGAAGGATCCAGGAAACCAGGAAAATGTCGATCTGATTTTGGCTAATAGAGTTAATTAGTTAATTAGATGATTATCATGTACTGCAAACAAGACAAAGGTATTTTCAGTTATTTTTGTTCTTCTCTGAACAGCCTTGGTGGGTTTAAACCAGGGGTGTCAAAACTTAGATTACTGAGGTCCACATACAGAACATATAAAAGGACGTTGGGGTCACTTTCATATATTAGTAAAAAACAAAACTAATCCAAGAACCAGAACCAGTCTATGCTGCCGGGGGGCAGTACTCCTGGGCCTCTGCCTGCCGCTTGGTTTCCATTGCACCTTTGACCCTCATGCCCATCCCTGTGAGTGGTGAGGCCATCGGGTGGCGGCTCCTTGTTGTTCTTTTGGGCTGGGCCCGACCGGGCCCCATGGAGAGAGGCCCGGCCACAGCGGAAGAAGATAGATGGATGGATGGATGGATGTACGGACAAATCTAATGCAGGTTAAGATATGCTTAGTGATTGAGTATGCTGTTTGTTCATTTTTGCCTTGTTTGACCTATTGTTACCATTTTTAATCCTTTTTCACCAATTTTAAAACTAACTATTCTAACCAATCAAAAATGGACTGTGGGCTACATTTGGTCCCCGGGCCATAGTTTGGACACCCCTGGTTTAAACAGTTGGTTCTCCTTTTCCCCTCTTTAGCTCCAACACTGTATTGGCAGCTGTGCTGCACTTGCGGTAGGTGGAAAAATACCACCTTTCGTCATGATTATAAGAAGGTTGAATCAGCTGGAACTAACTAAAATACCCTATAAATACTCAACATTAATCACACAGATGCTTAGGGAAAATGTAAAGCAGTTACTTGAGAAAAAGCCACCAAGTTAGGCCAGATGTAAAGATCTCTGATAGCACATTGATCCCATGTCCCATTCCGACTGAACACCTTTCGTGTGCTAATGGCTTCTTAATTGGGCTGTCAGTCAGACTGAAACGAGTGTATTTGAGCACATATTTTAAGAGAAATCAGAGTTTGTGATGGTTTGTAAATGGGGCATATCCTCATCTAACTTTGCTCTTTATGAATAATGAAGATGGATGTGCTGGTTCAGCGTTAGCTTACTGACTCTGGAGTTCTGGAGATCAGCTTTTTAATCGCAACATGACCAAGCAAAGCATGGCTAATGAAGATGTATTACGTGTGCATACGTGTGTGCATAGTGTTTATATTTCTGACACACATTAAAGATGACCGTGGGGGAGGAATGCAGGAGGTGGGGTTATATCCTCAACAAAAATGAAAATGGGGCGAGCTGTGGGAGTATGGATCGCATCTGGAGCTACAAAATGATGGACTGCTTTCTATTGTTTCTCATTGTGTACTGGGGATTGACTCTGTAACTGCAAACACACGGGCATGCACACCCACACACACAAAAACACACTCGTTTGTCATCCATCTGTGGTTCTATTTTTAGAGGCTATAAAATTGAGGAGCACATTCTGCTTCACTTCTTCAGGCTTAATAATTGGAATATTTTATAGGTGCGAGCGTCCCCTTGCAGAGGGAATAAAGACTACCTCAATCCAATTAGGGAGGCGCGGTGACTCGCCCAAAAAAAGTAATAAACTTGACAACATAATAACCACAACAATCTAATCTCTCTTTGCTCAGTGAAACGTACAGCGAGCCGCATTAACACTGGAGGGCGAACCATCAAATTGAAACATAACTGCGTAAGCGAGCAGAGGGTTACTGAGAGAGTACGTTTTTACGGAGGAAACACAGAATTGGATCAATTCAAAGCACATCAGTCAGATCACAGCTGCAGCTTCAGACTGACAATTCATACAGAGCTGAGATGCCTGTGACTGCTTAGTGAGAATTTAAACAAATGTGTGGAAACAGAGTGGTTACGCACTTATTCCTGTCCTTCATCGGTCTGACACTAATATGTCATCACCGTCATATATAAACACACTGGTGGGCTCTGACAGAGGCCTGATGTCTGAAGAAAAGTTACATAAGTGCCCTGTTGCGTACCCCTATGGGACTTAGATCACTAAAGAGTGCCTGGGAGTCCTCTGAGAAGAAAAAATGGTTAATGTGTCCCCAGACTACCCTTTCAGCAGACAAAAATATGACAAAGTGCCCCTCTAAAAGACAAAACATGATCAATTGGCCTAAAAGGGTTCCCTTCCAGGGGCAATATATTAGAAAAAGCCCTCCAGGGTGCCTTGCTAGTGGGAAATATGTTACACAGTGCCATCTAGGGAGGTAAGTTAAGGTGCCCATACAGGGAGCTACCCAGCTGTCTCAGCTGGTGAGTGGGGACCCAAAGTGGGTCATGGAGCTGTTTTCTGTGGGTCGTGAACGTTTGCCTGGAATATCAGGGGGTCTTTGATGTACAGAAACCCTAAAGAGTCCTTCCAGCAGACAACACATGATAACGAGCCCTCCAGGGTGCCCACCTAGTACACAGAACATTAGAAAGAGCCTTCCAGGGTACCCATCTAGTACACTGAACATGATAAAGAGCCCTCCAGGGTGCCCATCTAGTACACTGAACATGATGAAGAGCCCTCCAGAGTGCCCACCTAGTACACAAGACATGATGAAGTGCCCTCTGGGTACCAACTTGGTACACCAGACATGCTGAAGTTCTCTACAGGGTGCCCTTCCAGTGAACGTAGTGCTCTAAAATCTCCTCCAGGGTGCCTTTCCAGTGGGCAGTAAGTTCAAAAGTGCCCTGGGCAGCCCTACCATCAGACTGATTTTGATTATGTGGCTCTCAAACATACTGAGTCCACCGTACGCCCCCGCACAGTCAGATTGAAACATTTATTTGCTACAAATATACTAGTATGCATATTGACAGATCTTGTTGCTTTTAATATATGTTTATATATAGGGGTGTAACTAGGGATTTTGGGACCCAGGAAAGCATATTATACAGGGCCCCCCTTCACTGGCTAGACAAGCAAGAAATTAATTTTTGAACCATAATTTCTCATTTTATGAGCAATATTTTTAAAAGGGTTAAATTAAATTTACTTTCATTATTGCGCAGCCGTCGACTACACGGTGAGGACATTTTTAATGTCCCTGTATTTTATTCTATTTTATTTGATAGAAGTTTAAGTCTGTTGACAGATTAACTAAGTCATTTTTGATTCAATGATGACACTTATTACTTAGAAAAATAAAAATAAAAACATCTCTACTGTGGGCCCGGGTGATCAGCACCCTTTTCCCCCCTTGTGCTACGCCCATGTTTATATATAAATCAGATAACAAATCATTAATGCCAAGTTTGAGAATATTTCCTCTCATATTTCATCACTTTTTCAACTTCAGTTCTGATGTCTTGTTTTTGTTAAATGTCATGTATTTTAATGCTCTCTCCTCTAAAAACTTTATACTTTTTGGTGTTTTCTGTCTTCTGGATCATTAATGTGAAGAGCTTCCAGCAAAAACCAGTGTTTAATCATTAAATACCGCAATCATATCCCTAACGGCTAAAATTTAATATGCTGGATAAAGTGCCAAAATTGATAAATAATAGATAGATTTTCTGATGTGATTCCCACTAATGCTGGAACAAAAAGGACCTTTGTTTCTGACCAGTTTCCCTCTTCACCTTTTGTCCCCGGTCTCCTCACCGGCGTCCCAGGAGGACCTTCACTGACAGTTCCCTCGATAACAGAGGATGCTAAACAAGCATGCATATGTATGTACGGCCTGTTTAGGGATTCAGTAAATGTGTATGTGCTTGGAAATGAATTCAAAGGCACTGTGTCACTGCTGTCATCCCTCTGCTCCCCTGCCAGTTTATGGAGTAAACCCACATCCAGTCTCTCTCTTTCTCTGCATCCTCACTGTTAGCAAAGTGCAGGAGATAGCATTCATCCATTATTCACTAAGAAGTGTTGCCTGTGGTGATTTAACATGCAACTAAAAAGCACCAATTCTCAGCCCCCTTATGCTTTTAAAAGGAGATTTTCTTTTTTCATGGAAATTTTGCAGATTCTCTGCACAGTATGAAACCCTACTTCAGAACTTTTTGAGTGGAGTTTAGTTGATTCTTCTCAAAAATGTTGGTGCTTTATTCCCATTGATGTGTTGGTTTCATAATTTACAATGTCAGACCATGCAATGCTTTTAAATGTTTTCATGCAGCTCTGCAGGTTATTTCATTCTGCAATTATTCTGGGATACATTCTGCAACATGAAGCAACCTTTGAGTCCAACTTTCTACTCCTTAAGTGTGCCGTGTCTCTGCACAACAATTCAATTATAAAGAAAAATGTTGGAGACCTGTTCATGGTTCAAACTGCAATTTCAAAATAGGATGTTGTGTAACAGGTGAATAAATGCAAAATGCAGTGATAAACAAATCCTTTTCAGCCTATGTTCAGCTTATGCAGCACAAAACAAGATATTTAATATCCAAACCAATACATATTACTGACTTTTTTCAATGTACTCACACGCTTTGAATTTGATGCCTTTAATATGTTCCAAAAAAGTTGAGACAGGACCACGAAAAGATGTCATTCACAGTCAGGGATGGTGCAAGGTTCTCCTCTTGGGAAAAACTGTGTGCAAACAGTTAATGGACCTCATACACTACCTGTTAATTCTTGAAGTCAGGTGTTTCAGTCAGACCAATTACCACAGGTGAAATGTCATCTTTGCTGGAGATTCCACATTCGACTGTAAGTGATATTATTAGAAAGTGGAAGCATTTAGGAACAACAGCAACTCAGCGATAAAGCTGAAGACCATGTAAAATCACAGAGTGACCGGTAAGAAGCATGGTGTGTAAAAGTCGCTAATGCTCTGCTGATTCCATAGCTGAAGAGTTCTGAACGTCCACTGGCATTAATATGAGCACAAAAGTTGTGCAGAGGGAGCCTCATGGAATGGGATTCCATGGCTGACCAGCTGTATGCAAGCCTCACATCACCAAGTCTAACGCCAAGCATCTGATGGAGTGGTGTAAAGCATTTTGACACTGGACTGTGGAGTGCTGGGGATGTGTTCTGTGGAGTGACGGATGCCCTACATTGCTTACCTGATTGCATTTCGCCAACTGTGAAGTTTGGTGGAGGAGGGATAATGGTATAGCTAGGCTCTTTATCACCAGTGAAGGCCAATCTTAATGCTTCAGCATACCAAGACATTTTGGACAATGCTGTGCTTCCAGCTGTGTGGCAACAGTTTGGGGAAGGCCCTTTTCTTTAGAACATGACTGTGCCCCATGTGCACAAAGGACCATGGTTTGTTGAGTTTGGTGTGGAAGAACTTGTCTGGCCCACACAGAGCCCTGACCTAAACCCCATCAAGCACCTTTGGGATGAACTGGAACAGAGATTGCCAGCCAGGCCCTCTTGTTCAACATCAGTGCCTGACCTCATAAATGCTCCAACGACTGGGCATAAATTACCACAAAAAGCACCCATCCAAGAAGAGTGGAAGCTATTACAGCTGCAAAAGTTGGCCCAACATATATTTGAATGCAATGTCATTGCAGTCCCTGTTGGTGTAATGGTCAGGCAGTGAAAACTTCCATCTATATAGTGCATCTCAACATGCATATGCAAGCAATTCAGAGATTTCACCATCTAAAGTCCTTAACATCATCAAAAGATTCAGAGAATCTGGAGAAATCTCTGCATGTAATGGACATTGCTGAAAACAGTGTTGAATGCCTGTGACTTTTGACACCTTGGGGCATCACTGCATTAGAAAGTGGTATCATTCTGTCATGTGCATTGGAACATGGTCTCAGAAACACTCAAAAGAAGCATTGTATGTTTCTGCATCTACAAATAAAAGTCAAGACTACCTTGCAAAGCAAGACCATATATCAACAACACACAGAAGAACCACTGACTTTTCTGGCCTGAGCTCATCTGAGATGGACTGACTTAAAGTGAAAAAGTGTGCTGTGGTCTGAGAAGTCCATACTGCAGATTGTTTCTGGAGATATTGGCCATCAAGTCCTTTAGGCCAGTAGTTTTCAAACTTTTTTTGCCCAAGGCACACCAAAGGTTAAGCCAAAATCTCAAGGCGCACCATGTTCAGATTGTTTAAAGTGATGCAAAAACATGGTAAAATTGGGCAGAAAGTGGTGAAACAAAGTAAAAAAATGGCAAAAAGTGACAAAATTGTGTTGAAAGTGTCAACAAGGTAAAAATGACTTGGCAAAGATAGTGAAAATGGCTTGAAAGTGATGAAAAAATGTGGCAAAAAATGTGGGAAAAAAGTGGCCGAACAAAGACAAAAATAGGCAAAATTGGTACAATGTTGCAATAATGGGTTCAAAGTTGCAAAAAGGTGGTAAAAAGGGATTAAAAGTGATGAAAAATTTGGCAAAGAATGGCCTAACTATGGCAAAAAGTGGCAAAACGTGGCCAGACAATGGGTTAAAAGTGGCAAAAAAAAAGTAAAAAATGTCACAAAGGTGGCAACCATGGGTGACCACTGACCAAAAAGTTAGTAAAAATGGGTTAAAAGTGATTAAAAGTATGACAAAATAGGGCAAAAAAGTGGACAAACAAAGGCAAAAAAGGGTGAAAATGGGCATAATGTGGCAAAAATGGGTTAAAAGTGGCAAAAAAAGTTGTAAAAAAGGATCAAACAACCGGTAAAAAGAGGATAAGAGTGATGAGATATGGCAAAAATGCTGCTGATCCAACACACATCAATGATATCAATAAATCACACCAAGGGAGAGTCTCATTCTCTGTTTTTTTTTTTTTTTTCTTGTTCAGGGGCCCAGCCAGATCTGTGTGAATGCCTGATTACAGTACTTGCCATAAAGTTGTAGTAATAATGTATGGTTGTACAAATTCCCAAGGCACACCTACACTTGCCATAGGGCACAGTAGTGTGCCTTGGCACACCATTTGAGAACCACTGCTTTAGGCTAAGGAAGAAAAGGACTATCTGGAGTGTTATCAAAGCAAAGTTCAAAGGCGGCATCAGTGATGGTGTATGGGTGTATTAGTGCCCATGGCATGAGTAGTTTACACATCTGTTTATACTTGGAGGTGCATACAGATATGGAGTTGCATATGCTTCTATCCAGACATCTGTTCAGGCATGTCTGTTTATTTAAGCTAGAAAGAGCCAAGCCACATTCTGCACAAGTTACATCAGCTTGGCTACACAGTAAAGAATGCAGATACTAGACTGGCCTGCATGCAGTCCTGACTGTCTCCTACTGAAATGTATGGCTCATTATGAAGCCAAATGTACAACAACCAAAATCCTGCGCTGCTGAACAACTTAAGATGTACATCAAGCAAGAATGGGAAAGAATGCCACTTTCAGTGCTCCAACAATTAGTTTCTTTTTCCCCAGACGCTTACAGGGTGTTGTTAAAGGAAAGAGTGATGCAACACAGTGGAAAACATGCTTCTGTCCCAGTTTTTGGAACTTGTTTGTTTGGCACAAGATTCAGAAATTTGAGTATATTTCAGAAAAGAGAAAGTTCATCAGTTTGAACGCTGACTAACTTGTCGTTGTGCTGCATTCAATCAAAAACAGGCTTAAAAGGATTTGCAAATCATTGCTTTCTGTTTTTTATTCACATAGTCCCAACTTGATTAGAACTGGGGTTTGCATCTTCTTGATACTGATGCCAGAAGGCACATATTTTTAACCCGTAATTCGTCATATATGTTGGTGCATGCACATATGGTTTGCAAGGTTGCTTAAAAAAAAAAAAAACCATCCACCCATCCATAATCTATACTGCAAATCCTTTTTGAGGGTCCCAGGGGGCTGCAGCCAATCCTGGCTGACAACAGATGAGAGGCTGGGTCAATCACAGGGTTTGGGGCAGTCAAGCTCACATCAATTTTAATCAGAATAAGATAATGACTTGACTTAACTGGGCCAAAAGACGATAAAGATGACTGATACTGTTTGATAACACTGATTCAAAATGAAGGCTTTCAGTTACTCGGGAGAGCAGCGTCATGTGATTTGAGTGATACTGAAATATTCATCAAGATTCATTTCATTCATCCTGACAGGAGGATAGAGGAGGAAATAAGTGGACTCCAGTGGGTTTTAGAGATTGTGGTCATAGCAGGAGTGGATAGCAAAGTGGGATGTAAAGTTTATTTCATGTAGTATCTCATGATCTATTCTTATTTTCATTGCATGTGCTGGACCCATGGGAGTACAATGCATATTGATGGACTCTTTGGTGCAAGATGATGGACTCAAGGATTGATTCTATTGTCAGTTGCATTCTGTTGTAATTGCATTAAATGCTTTGGTCTTTATTCAAATCAACTGCACTTTTACTGTCCAGGCATTCCTTGTAGATGCATATAACCACTAGGGAGTAGCTGTGATTTTAAGTATATTATTGGCCTTTACAGGTCAGGTCAGGTATGGGAGCATATGCTGATTCTGCACTTCACCATCAACCTTGGCCTGCACCGCTACAGCCTCCTGATGACCATCATCAAGGCCTGCAACACATCCATCAATCAAGGAATCCCCCCAGCTGGCCCCTCCTTGGGGCGACCAACATCCAATCTGATTCAACCAGTCAGGGAACCTCAGCTGCCAATATCAGGGTTGCGACCAGAAGCAGATTGTCACTGCTAATAACTGGGCACTCCTGAAAACCCTGAAGTCCCTGATCAGCCTCCAGCATCCGTCAGCAAGTACATGGTCGATCTCCTTCTTTGTGATGCAATAACTAGACCAAGTCCAGCACTGGGAATCAGGTCCCTAGAACCACAATCCAGCAATCCTGCTGGCAAACTCAAAGAGCATTAAGTAACTTTCATCTTGTTGTCCAGAGCCATGTAGACTTACACATGCCTCGTAGCCCCCCCTGCCTGTGCCAGTGGTCACATTAAAGTCACCAAGTAGGTGGCATCTCTGTGGACCTACCACTGAGTCAAGTAGGGTGTAGGATGCTTCCTCTGCAGAGAGGTCTCTCAGCCCTGTTGGAGCACAGAATGCAACAAACAAGCTGAATGAATGGGTGAGTCTTGTGTGCAGTAAATGCTCATTGACATGCCTTGCGTCTGATATCGTGGGTGCCAACGCCATCCCCTCAGTGTGGCGTCCATCAGCATGGCCGGACCAGTTGTAGGTGATCCACCTGCACCAGTCTTGCCACTGCCAGGGCACCTCACCTCAGACAAGGCAGTGAAGGCAATCCAAAGCCGAGCTAGCTCCCTCAACATCCCAGGTAGACGAGAGTCCTCCTGAAGAGAAGTCATGTTCCAGGCACTGATCCAGAAAGACTGCCTCAAGATGAGTTGACACCTCAGCACTATCAGCAGTGTTCGACCTACCTGATCAATGCTTGTTGTGCTGGGATTTCCTCCTCATCTGGCAACGAGGGTCCTAAGGGCTTTGCCCTGCCACCGTCTTGTGATGTGCAGCTTTTCTAATAGCTGTAGTCTCAGGAGTACTCCCCCTACACTGATCTTTTATTCATACGTGTTTACATGAAAACTCCTTGCCTGAAGGCAGCAGAGGCAAGGGGCACCAACCAAGAACAAAACATATCAAGCTAAATTAAGCTTTATTGATGGAAGGTAGGGCTGCACGGCAGCACAGGGGTCAGCGCTGTTGCCTCACAGCAAGAAGGTCCCTGGTTCGCCTCTGGTCAGGGCCTTTCTGCATGTCCCCCCCGTGCATGCATGGGTTCTCTCCAGGTACTCCAGCTTCTAAATCTTCTCTAAATCAGCCATTGGTGTGAGTATGAGTGTGCTTGGTTGTCTGTCTCTATGTGTCAGACCTGCAATTGGCTGGCAACCAGTCCAGGGTGTACCCCGCCTCTTGTCCAATGACAGCTAGGATAGGCTTCAGGCCCCCTGTGACCCCAAACGGGATAAGCAGTATAGAAAATGGTTGGATTGATGTTATAAAATAAAGTTTGAAACCTTTATTCTGAAATATGCGACCTTATTTAGACTACAGTAGTTGAAAGTCTAGCCACTGAGTACATTTTGACTAGGACTGAAACAAACCAGCTGAACTAAGATCCTGGCCAGTGCTGATGTCCATAGATAACTTGGTAAAAAGTAAGGATATGAAAGTCAAGAATGTGTTTGGTGAATACATTCTCTGCCAAACATAGCATGCAAACTTTCTGTTGTCTGGAAAACAAACAAGCTACTCTTCCATCTCAGTGAAAGACAGCTTCTTCCAGCACCAAACCTGTTTTTCTCTCCTGAATATATGCAGGTGCGCTATGCTGCAGAGATTCAAGCAGAGCAGCATCGTCCTTTTCCTGATCCTCGTGGGCTTCACTCCTGCAGGAGCTGCTGCTGCCACTGCTGGAGGAGCTTTTTAAAGTTTACACAGAGTGGAGGTGAGTCACACCATCAGCCCGAGATCCGATATGTAAGGAAGAAGAAAACAACTGAACACTTGGACTAAGAAATTCCCATTCAAGATGAGATTATTGACAAATGTGAGCCCTGCAATCTGTTGCAAGCACAGTAGCCAGAGGAGAAGTCAATATCTGTTCATATTTGTTATGTTAGAGCTGCTTTTGCAACTTTTCTTCAAAATATGAGACATAAGACTCTGCCAAAGGCAAAATGAGCAACTGACCTTGCATCAGAGGAAGAAAATAACTTTGAGTAACCTTGATAATGAACTGGTTAGGGAGAAGGAACACACCATTTACTATTCTCTGTGCAATGTCTGTGTAGAACTGAACTTAAAGATCAGACGCTGCTTCTGTGTTATTCCCCTGTGTCAGAAAACATCGCTGTGCTGTATGAGTAAGAGATAAGTTTAGGAGTTACTCACTCTAAGGAGGAGAAAGTCAAAGAAACCAGCTAATTTGTGGTTTGCCAGAATGGATCGTTGGCTTTCTAGCTGTGCTATTGAAGAG
The DNA here is from genome assembly GCF_018320785.1 of Cheilinus undulatus. Lineage (NCBI taxonomy): Eukaryota > Metazoa > Chordata > Actinopteri > Labriformes > Labridae > Cheilinus > Cheilinus undulatus. Next base: position 40,390,186 of record NC_054878.1, on the reverse strand, counting down.
GGTGGAAGAAGATCAGACAACTCTGTTATATCAGCAGACTAACATGGTAAAATTCAAAGAAATTCAAAGGGGTCAAAGAACGTGACCTTGATGCTGTAGTTTGGAGGAGATGTATCTTTGTGACTCTTAAAAGCTACTTTAACAAGTTTCTTCCACCAAAAAGCTAAAACCGATTTTCCTGCATGTCTTCTTTCTTCCCTTCGGTCCTCAGCGTGCTTCTCTTTGTTTGGATGATTGATTTTCATTCAGTAACACTATCATCAAGAGACTCTGATATAAGTGCAGTGTGTTGTTACTCTCTGTGAGGTGTGTGATACCTCCCATTGTCACCTGAACTGAAAAAGCCAAATTATACATCAGAGGCAGGTCTTTATAATATTCATCACAATGCAAAGACACTGTAGGTGATGAAAAATCAGAATCAGCTTTATTGGGAATTTGGGAAGGGATTTGACACTGATAAGCTTTGCTCTCAATGGAATTAAGCATTAAATACAGAAACTAAAACATATAAAGAATTCAGATTAAAACATGTACAAGCTTTTGTAGCACTTATTTCCAGGGGTGGAGAGTAACGTTTCTTTCTATATGTGGACTATGCAAGTGCATAGGGCCCCACAGGCCAAAAGGGGGGCCCCAAAGCTGAATGTTCAGCCTCATCTGAGGAGAATTAAACGACTTGTCTTTATCCCTTACATGCTTCAAAATAAAAGTGGGATATCAGAATGAAATGAGCTGAAATAATAAGCTGTTGCTAGTGTTCTCGTGGCATAGTTAAGTCAAAATCTTTGAAATCCACTGTCACGCAGTGAGTGAGCTTTGCCGACAGGTAGGATGGGAATGACTGGGTTAGTGTATTTTCTGGCAGATCCATTTCCTGTTTGAAACCAGAATGGACTGTGCTATCCTGCCATAGGACTGACGGACTGAAGTAAGTAACATCAGTCGTGTTTTTACTTTGTAAGAAAACAATTTTGAAAAATCATCAATATGTTTTTTGAGTGGCTCAACTTAAGATGTTTAATTTAAATATGAGCGGTTATCATGCATATCATGCATGCATGGATCATTAGCATTGTTAAGGATCATCTCCTGGATTAGGAATCTCTCCATCGTAGTTTTGCAAACTAGGGTCCCCAAACAGCATTTTGCATAGGGCCCCCACAAAGCAGTAGCTCGAGACTGGAGATCACAGGAGAACTACAAGTTCAGAGTAAGTAAAAAACAAGTTAGTTTGCTCTTCTGGGGCTGATTTGCCATTCATGTTGATATTCTTCCATTGCCTCCTCTATAGATGAGTGCATTAGGAAGTTACAAGGTTTATATTTGCTACAAAGAATGTGTGGTTTCATGTAAACTTCTGTGGTTTTCCACCTCAAAAGTTCACTTTTCTTCGTGTTGGTCAATCGAACAGTGACCTGTTGCTTGTGACACAGAATGAGATGTAGTGTTGATGTGATGGTTTACAATCTGGAGTCTGTGCATTGTGAAGTATTTTTAATATGTTACAGGGACACCAGGCTGTATGGCATGGCTGTGAAGTGGAGAAGGGTCAGGGCTTACTCTTTGCCCAGCCAATGGCTGATGAGGATTGTCCTTCTATAATAAAATTTAAACCATTTCAAACATGACTAGCCTGACTGAACTGTATATATTGTATGTACATCATCATCTGGCTTCATAATCTCTGATTCAGTCACAGTGTTACAGTAAAGAGAGGACAATAACAACAGTTATATAATGATAAGCTCTGAAATAGGTCATCATCTGGAGTCACTGGTAACTCCACATGGTGTTAGTCGTACACAGTACAAACTCTATAGTGTGACTAATGTGGGATTTAAATGCTAAGACCACCACAGATTTAACCTGAAAAAAGAAGATATTAAATTGCAATTGAGGCAAAAGCCGTTTGACTATATGAAAAAATATCAAATATGCAGTGTTTCAAAAATGCTATATAATGAAAAGCATGTACTAAATTAAATATAAAGCTCTAGCAGTGCTTGATTGTTACAAAAAAAGCTGCCATCCTCATAAACATGTACTGACCACTTCTTTAGGTACACCAGTTGAGTTGGTAGTTTGCACAAACTTCTAATTAGCCAATCATATGGCACTAATCAAAGCATGTAGGCATGCGTGGTCAAGGTGATGTGCTGAGGTTCAAACTGAGCATCAGAATGGGGAAGAAAGGTCATTCAGTTGACTTAGAAACAAGCCATGGTGAGTTTTTCTCACACTATTGGGATTTTTAATATTTTTTAGGGTTTACAAAGAATGTGGAGGAAAAAGAGAAAATATCCAGTGAGCAGCAGCTCTCTGAGACACACCGGCTTGTTGATAGCCGAGGTCAGAGAAGAGTGGCCATACTGGTTCCAGCTGACAGAGAAGCAACAATTGCTCAGGTAACCAATTGCAAAACTGAGGTTGCGCTGGAAGCAGATGAGCTACAGCAGCAGAGGAGCACATTGGGTGTCACTTTTTGTCAGTTAGGAACAGGAAACTGAGCCTATAATACACCTGCTGGTTGTTTCAGTGTCTGATAAGTCGTGATTTCTGACCCAACATTCGAATGGAAGGGTCAGATTTTGGAGTAAACAACATGAAAGCCTGCAGAACCACCAACAAACATGGTGCAGTCACCCTTCTGATGCTCGGTTTGAACTTCAGCATGTTGTCTTGACCATGCCCACATAACTAAATGCATTAGTTGCTGCCATGTGGTTGGCTTATTTGATATTTGCATTAATTGGCTGCTGAAAAATTGTACCTAATAAAGTGGTCAGTCAGCGTAGAATCTACAGTGCCTACAGGAGCCACTCCATTAGCTGCAAGGAGTAAATTTAGCAGAAAAGGGAGAACATTCTGCAGTCAAAATAACAGAAAATATGGTTGATTTTAGCTTTAGAGAAACTGCTGATTTCTGTGATTTTTAAGCACAGCCATCTTCAGAGTTCACTGAGGATGCTGTGAAACAAAGATGTAACATTTTCCTGAAATGGTTAAGGAAAGGCAGAAGCTAATAGGTCATAACAACAGAAATCATCCAGCGAGCTGCAGCCCTGCAGGCAAAGGCGCACTTGTTAAAGAAAGGGAAGTGAGTGGGACTGGCGAGGCTGGTTAAAGCTGGTGAGAAGGCTGCTGATACTGAAATAAAAAATAGAGGTTTAATATTCAACATCCATCCATGCATCACTCCTTGTCCTAGTTTAGGGTTGTAACTTCTCTTCAGTGCATTTTTGGATGTTGTTGGCATGACCATGTGTCTGATTCTGACCTGTTCAGGACACAGAGGATAGGAAGGGTCAGCTGCTTTGTAGAGGAGCAGAAGCTGTGCTTCTTCAAGTACCTGGAGCACTTTCCCTGACCTGATCCAGCTCACTGTATACTGGCTGCCCAGAACCTGGTGGGCTGGACCAAATGTCAAGGGCAGGCATCTGTATCATGGATGGGTCAGCTGGGAAGATTACCTGGGGAGTTTAGGTGTCGGCCTGGTGCATGCATGGAGGATGGCTATCAAGAGGCCAGAGCAGTACCAGACCAAGCCCTGGCCAAGAGCTTGGATGGCATTTGCTGACCCATACCTAGACACTGGCGATGTTGTCTACATGCTGCTGCTTCCACTCTTTAACCTTGGTTTATCACTCTACTCTTAGATTTATAACAGGAGATCCTTATTACACTCATCACCCGTGTCTCTTCATTTATAATCCCTTATTGGATGTTCACTATCTTGAATCACATCAATGCTAAACCGGTCAACTTGACCTTAGCAAACCCGCTATACTGACTGTCTAATGCTCCAGGTACTGCAGGTTTACTCTGAATTGGGAAAATCCACTTTTAGCTTCTGTTCTCCAAACAAGTGGGATCTTTTACAACGCGCACTTAAGACTGACACTCTCATTTCCCTGAGACAATTTGAGTCAATTATTTCAATAATTTCACTTCAGTTTGTGATCGTTTCTCTGAGTAAAATCTTTGTTAACTGTGACTCGCTTTACGGCTGAGTGTGAAGCACCTCCAAGTCTGAGGCCATAGTCTTCTGCTGGAAGTGGGAAGTGAGTCTTTGCATGAGTGAAGGAATTCAGGTACCTTGGGGTGTTGTTCATGAGTGAGGGTAGGATGGACCGTGAGATTGACAGGTGGATTGCTGCAATGTCAGCACGGCGCTACCATGGTGAGGTAACTTTAAACAATATATTTCCCAAATTCAAATAAAAGTACCAAAAAATTTCAAATTTCTAAGCACACTGCCCCACCCCCAGTAGACAGATCCCCTTACATTTTCAAGAAAATTCCAGAAATACAACAGAATTTCTTCAGCCATCCAAAGCAAATAACTTAAACTTATGGAAATCCTGGACAGTTTCTAAAATAATAATAATGACAGCAGAATTTATGCTGAAGATTAGCCAAAATCCAACAATATCCTTGTATATTCATGCCGGGTCTCAGGGGGATAATGTAATTTTTTGCAGTTCTGCATTGGCTTCATTTTTCAGGACCAGAGGTTGTTGCTTTGTATCAACAGGTTGGCATGGTAGTTCTGCCTGTATGGTGAAAGAAGTGTGCACAAAATAAGTAGATGTGAAATTTCTGCAATGACTCTTGATATTCTTTCTATAATTGTCAAAAATTTGTTTATGTCATTCATGGATGAGAAAATATTTTTTGTTCTTATCATACAAGTCAAGTTTTCACTTCTTCTGGTACGATGTTCAGCATCCTCTGATTCCTCTCTTCTCTCATGAATGTTCCATATCCATGTTCAAAGATCACACTGGTCTGTTTGATGCTAAATCCTTTCTTTCTGATTTGACACGTCTGCTGAGAGCTTTTGATCTGGAGTTTTGTGCATGTGATGTTGTTCTGTGGGAAACTTTGACAGGTTGTTTTCTTGTAAACATCTAAAATTCAGCCAGAATATACCTCACCCTCTTCTTTCTTCCTCTCCCTTTCTTTCTTGGCATTGCATGTCAAAACCAGTGAAATTTACTGAAGCAGCAGCCCACTCCATTTATGCACCATCAAGGGTTTATAAGGTACTGTAAAATAAAAGTAAACATCATGAAAAACTGCTAAAAGTTAAAGAGATGTTTTGAGAAGTCCTGTTCTTCCTGAATGTTCTGTACGAGACTTTTCCCAGATGAATGTGAAACACTGAGCCCCCTCATGGCAGAATTTACATACTGTGTGTTTAAATGGAAATTCTGAAAGCTGAATTGATGAGGCCCTATCACATACAAAGTGTTAGAAAATCGAGTTTCGAGTTGGATTATGCAGAGTAATAGGCCTGCTGAAGGAGAACAGTGCAGCTATGAGGGAACAATAGCATTTCTATGGTAATACATCATAGAAGAAACTATCATTGTTCAGCACACTCATCTAGTTTGTGACTGTGAAAGGGCTGAATTGAAGCACAATTGCAGATTGTGTTTTTCCCACAGTAATATGCAGCGCTCTGAAACATTTATCAAACTGTTTACAAGAAAGTGCGAGAACTTTTTCTCAATAAGAGCGTTAAAGTCAAAAAACCCTCAAGTCTATCTTGTCTCCTCACGTTCAATAAAAGATGAGCTCCAGAGAGAAAACAGTTCCTCCTGCAGGGTTATTGTGGCTCAGCAGATTCCCTCTCCATCCATACACACACACACACACCCCCACACACCCTCCCACACACACACTTTCAAACTCACACATACGTGGAGTCAGGGATATTTTGAGGAATGCAGATGCCGAGGTTGCGTCCTCTCCTCGTTCTGTAATCTGCTGCTGCTGAATGAAAGTTGTTTACTATTTTAAGCTTGGCTCTTTTCTTCTTGTTTAAACAGAGAATAATCCAAATCCTCTGTAGTTCTGCAGGTAAACACACAAGGACAAGAGGTAAGAGAAGGTAGGACAGAAATGTGTGACGAAGAGGAGGAAAAGGAGGGTTTACTACCTGGACAGAGACAGAGTCAATGCAGGTTTGAAGCATTTAAAGCACTGATCATCAACTGGCGGCACGCAGGCCACATAAGGCCCCCCAAGACTTCCTATTCAGCACCAAAAGACCATTAAATTCAGAAAAGGAGGAAAAGAAGATGTTGTGGTTTTTAGAGTATCTTTTGGTTTTAAATCTCTGCAGTGGTTAAATCTTCAAACATAGTTTTAGAACATTTGATCTGTTTTTACAAAAAAATCACTTGTCAGCCATTATTAGTAAATATTTTAAAGATATATTTTAAAAAGTGGGTTAAGACTGGTGGAAATGTTGCAAAAATGGCCAGATAAATTGGTGAAAAAGGGTTAGAGAGTGGCTAAAAGGGACACACATTGGTAGGGAAAGTTGTGAAAAGAAGTTAAAATGGTAAAACGGGAAAAATGGGTTAAAAAAAAGCAAAAATGGTGGACAAAAAGCAATGAAAAAGGGATCAAAAAGTGGTAGAAATTGATAAGAGTGGCAAAAGGTGATGAAACACGAAGGGAAAGGAGTAAATAGGGGTAAAATAATGTCAAGAATTAGGTCAGAGAGGCAAAAAGTATCAAAAATGTATCAAAAGTGGCAAAAATATAGCAAAAATTACCTGGAAAAGTAGTGAAAATGGTATAAAGAGCAGTCCACAGGGGAAATAATTGGCAGGAGAGTGGCTAAAAGGGGTCAAAGAGTGGCCAAATGAGTGAAAAGTGGCAAAACTTGCTTATAAAGTGGCAAAAGTTATAGAAATGGGTTAAGAGTGGCAAAAAATCTTGCAGAAATGGCTAAATGTAGTGTAGGGGGTAGTAGGGGGTAGTAAGTAGTGAAAAGGGGTTAAAAAGTATAAAAATATGAGTTAATATTAGTGCTAAATCCCATTCTCTGGGATTTAAAAGAAAATAAAAATATTAATGCATTTACATGTTAATTTGGCCAAACTATTCATTTGATTTTTGTTTATTTGAAAGTCCGGCCCCCAGAGTCTGTCAAGATTAAAACTGGCCCTTGTGCAAATGTAGTTGATGACCCCTGAAATAAAGGCACAGGTCAAATCATTGAGGAGTGTATTTTTGTAAGTAAGGGGTCAAAAGATGAGGAGATGAGTCATACTGTTATGTGCAACCTCAATTCCAAAAAACTTGGGATTCTGTGAAAATATAAAGAGAAACAGAATAGAGTGATTTATTATATAATCTCATAAACTCATATTCTACTCACAATAGAACACAAACAACATATCAGGTGTTGAAACTGAGACATTTTGTCATTTCACAAAAAAAAAAACATTAGCCCATCTTGAATTTGATGGCAGCAACATATCTCAAAAAAGTAGGGACGGGGCAATAAAAGGCAGGAAAATTAAGTGTTCCTAATAAAAACAGCTGGAGGAGCATTTTGCATCCAATTAGGTTAACTGGCAACAGGTCTGCAGCATGACTGGGTATAAAAGGATCATTTTAGAGAGGTAGAGTCTCTAAGAAATGAAGCTTAGCATTAGTTCATGCAGGACCTGGAAACCATACGCCCAGCAGTGATCCCCAGTTATTGCCTCCCAGCTCCCGCAGCCAATCACAGCTCTCTCTTTCAACACAGCGGCCCATTTAAATACGATAGTTTCTACTAATCATTGCTTGCATTAATGCTGATGCAGCATTATCTAGATCTAGATCTATCCATATAGAGGTTTCTAGCTATACAAGAGCATGCAGCTTGACTAACCCAGGGAGCATCTTTTAAGCAGAGCCTTCTCTGCCAAGTAAAACTGTAGATCCATTTTGCAATAAAACAGATAAATGTATAACAAGAGTTTTCCTGACTGAAGTAAAAATGGGCAGAGGTTCACCACTGTGTGACAAACTGCACCTAAAATCTGAACAATTTCAGAAAAAATGTCCTTAACGTAAAATTGCAGACTTTGAATATCCCACCATCTACAGTGCATTATTTCATGGAAAAATTCAGAGCGTCTGGAGAACTTTCTATGCATGAGGGACAAGGCTAAAGGTTAATATTGGAGGCTGGTGATTCTCAGGTTCTCGGTTGGCACTGCATTAAAAACAGGCACCGTTCTGTTCTGGAAATCACTGCATGGGCTCAGAAAACACTTGAAGAAATCATTTTCTATCAACAAAGTTCACTGTGCCATCCACAAATGCAAGCTGAAGCTGTATCATACAAAAAAGAAGCCATATGTGAACACGATCCAGAAATACTGCCATCTTCTCTGTGCCAAAGCTCATCTGACATGGACTGAGGCAAAATGGAAAACTGTTCTGTGGCCACATAAATCAAAATTTGAATTCTTTTTGGAAACTACGGACGCTGTGTCCTGTGGACTGTTCAAAAGCCAGCAACTCTGATGGTATGAGGTTGCATTAGTGCCTATGGCATTGTCAGCTTACACATTTGGAATGATGAAAAGTATGCAGAGGTTTTAGCAGAACATATACTCCCATCCAGATGTCTCATTCAGTTGCAGGCAATCAAAACCTTTCACCAATAGAAAACATTTAACACTTCACAAGATAAGAAAAACAGGCAAGGAAGACCCATGGCTGTTAAGCAGCTCAAATGCTATATCAGACTAGAATGGGACAACATTCCTCTCCCAAAATTCCAGCAACTTGTCTCCTCACTTCCCAGACGTTTACAGACTGTTGTTAAAAGTAGAGGGGATGCTACAGTATGGTAAACATTGCCCTGTCCCTGCTTTTTTCAAAGGTGTTGCAGCCCTAAAATTCAAAATGAGCTAAAATTTTTATGACATGGTAAAATGTCTCAGGTTCAATGTCTGATATGTTCTATTGTTATTAAGTATGGGTTTATGAGATTTCCAAATCAATTAATTCTGTTTTAATTTACATTTAACACAGCGCTCCAATTTTTTTGAAATTGGACATGAACATGAATGTAGCCAGGTTTCAGCCTGCTTGGACTGGCCCCTGCTCACGGTAACCTCATACATGGATGTTGCATTTCATACCTGTAATGGTTATCTCAGTAGCAGCCTTGCTGTCAGCCTTAACCAGCCATGCCCTCCACTCTGACCCTCTTCTTCTCTACAGTCTTCTCCTGCAGGGCTGCAGCTCCCTCCATGTTTTCTGTTGTTATGACCTTTTAACTTCTGTCTAGCCCCCAGCCATGATGAACAAAACATCTTTGTTTCGCACCATTCTCTGAACTCTGAAGACTTAAAAATGACAGGAAATCAGTTGTTTTTGAAGTGCTTGACTCACCTAAACTTTACCTCATTTCACAGAAAAATTTCTCCCCTTTTCTGCCTTTTTGATGCAAACAACCGGTGAACCTCTAGACCAGATCTGCATGTATTTCCTCTTTGCATCAAGTCAAGTGGCTCCTCAGTGCAGCACTGGTACTAGTGTCAGTATTAGCTCATTGAGGACTTACTGGTCTGCTTATCTGTAAGTCTTGTGCTAAATCATGCCCATTTAAGCCCCTTGAGAGTCACCTGGCAGGCTCTTCACTCTCCACACGTCATTCTTCATCTCTGTGGATCATCAGAGAAGAAAACGAGAGTGTGAGTGATCCCCCTGAGGCGACTCTCCTGTTAAGGTGACTCACAGCATCGTCACATTAGCAGCTATTGACTCTGATGACTGGATTAATGACGAGTTTCCACCAAACATTATGCCTTCAATTAAACAAATCTGAGACTCTGAGTCAGCGTGTCATTCAGAGACAAGGGAGCAAACAACAGATTATTCAACAGACGGCGGAAATAAACAACACCACAGCTCTGACTGGGAGTTAATAAAAAACAGACAGAATGATCTTTTCATCTCTTTTAGCAACACATCGCCAAACTTTGTCAAGACTATCGTGTTCTTGTGTACAGCACAGATTTGCACCGTTACCATGCAATGACGTAAACGTGAAGTCTCATCTGAGGCATATTTGATGATAAAATGTGCATAAAAAGTGCATTACTCCTGCACAAAGAAGCCTACTTCACCTTTGTGCATTTTCAGGCGAAGGTTTCTGAAGAGAATAATTTCATCTCTGCTGCTGTGGAGAAAAACACTTCAGGAGATGGCACACAGGGTCAAGATATTTGTTTTCATCATACCCATGACAACGGGTTAGCGAGAGCAGAAACAGCAGACATGTTACCGCTAATAGTCCTCCGCTCTGTCATCGATAATGAGTCCCTTACTCAGACAGGCAGAGTTTGCATTTGGAAAGTTTCTTGCAAAGTGTCAACGACTATATATAAAGTTTTTAGTCCAAATCCAAATTCTAGAAAAGTTAGGACATCATGTAAAACATGAGTAAAACAATACAGTGATTTGCAACCTATGTTAGTTTAGCACAGCACATAGACATGATATTGAATTTTCAAACCGATCAACTTTATTTATCTTTAACCATGCTCTCATTTGAATTTGATGCCTGCACCATATTCCCAAAAAGTTTGAATGGAAGCATGTTTACCACTTTGTTCCATCACCTTTTCTTCTAGGGCAGTGTTACTCAACCCTGCTCAACCAAAGAGCAAAACTGTTGAAAATACTTTTGCAAGAGCCACAGTATAAGGGGTAAAAAGTGGCGAAACAACTTAAAGTAGCGATAAAAATAAGTTAAAGGTGGCAAAAATAGTCCAAAAGTAGTAAAAAATTGTAAAAAAATGCGAGAAAAGTGACTAAAATGGGCAGAAAGCAGTCAAGAGTGGCGAAATAGGGCAAAAAAGAGAAAAAAAAAGGCATTTAATGGCAAAAGGTAGATTAACTGGGGAAAACTGGTGAAAAAAATGAGAAAAAAGGGCAAAAATGGTCCAAAGTGGCAAAAGGTGGCAAAAAATGAGAGAAAAATGACTAAAATGGGCAAAAAGCAGTCAAGGAAAACTGGCAAAAAAAAATATAGGACACAATTGATATTCAATTATAAAAGGTAGCTTTAATGGGCAAACAATGATGAAAAAAATGGTGAAAAGGGGATAAAAGTGGCAAAAATTTGGATAAAAGTGGCAAAAGAAGTGGCAAAAATTGGCAAAAAAAATAAATAGAGGAAATAACGTGGTATTTAATGGCAAGGGTCGCTTAATTGGAAGAAAAGTGGCAAAAGGTGGTGAAAAAGGGCAAAAATGGATAAATGTAACAGTTAAGTTTGACAATTAAAGCCTTCTGTATAAGTCTGGGAAACAAACTGATTTATGTGACTTATTTCTGAGGTCAAAGTTTCCCTCTATAAAGGTTTTCTGGGGGAATAATATTTCAAATGAAGACATAAAAGAGCCACAAATAGTCACAAAAGAGCCACATGTGGCTCCAGAGCCCAGGTTGAGTATCAGTGTTCTAGGGACTAAAGACACTGATTGTTGAAGCAATCATACATTGCTTACTGTATGTCTAAGTTTGCTTGGCAGTGCAAGGTCTCTGTTGTTGCATGCTGTGCTTCATAATTTGTCATACATTTTCAGTGGGGGACAGGTCTGAACTAGTACCCAATAGGGGTTGCATGTCTTGAGGATTTTCAAAGTCCACTTTGATATGATAAAAGTCGACTTTCGCTAGTCATTGATGGCGTCATGAATAAATCCACAGGAAAAAGGGATTAGCAAAGATAAAAGCAAAGAGGAAGCCACATGTGTATGTGAACACATTCCAGAAATATCTCCATCTTCTCTGGGAACAAGCTTATTTAAAAATGAACTGAGGCAAAATGGAAAACTGTCCTGTGGTCAGATTGATCAAATATCTTTTGATTATGGACTCATCAGACCACAGCAAACTTTCCGCTGTAGGTCAGTCCATCTCAGATGAGCGTGAGTCAGCTGATGCTGTTGAAGGAAGGATATGACTTTGCATGGAAGAGGCTTAACTTACATTTCTAGATGCAGGGACATCCAGTGTGAACTGACAGTGGTTTTCTGAAGTGTTCCCACATGGTCATATCCATCACAGAATGATGCCAGTTTTTAATGCACTTTGCAAATGTATTGTAAAGTACTGAAACAAAGTTCCTCAACGTGATGGGTCAAATATAAAGTGCCTCAACCAGGTTGGACTTCGACATCTGGCTGCTTTGTGTAATCATGTGTTTAAATATGCAGGCTTGTGTATTTATGTATCTATTTTTTGGCTTTTCTGACCCACAATCCTCTGCACTCTGGAATCCACTAAATAGCAGAAAGACGTGTTCCTGACTGCGTGGATGTTTCAGCGCGGGAGTCAAAGTTCCGAGCATATTATAAAATATGTTTCAATTGAGTGCATTGTGCATGCAAAGTCTGCACTCAGCAACAGCACCTACTGTATATCGTGGGTGGCAGAGGTCCTGGGAAGAGGAGGTTGCCTAGTTCAAACCAGATTGAGTCTGGAACTATGTGGTAGCTGAAAGGGTGCCAGTTCACTTCCTCAGCAGTGCTGAGGTGCCCTTGAGAAAGGCACAGAAGTTCCCTGACCACTTAAGTACTCCCTATTTATAAGTATAGATACATATGCATACAGTGGAAAAAGCGAATGGAATAATCCAGCTGTTTCTGATCAGAGAATCACATATCTGCAAAATGAGGGTCTTTATTGCACCAGGTGTTCCCTGAAGGTTAGAGTTGGTTGTCTCTCAACCGGAAGGTCAGGGTTTCAGTTCCTGCAGTCACATGTTGATACATGCTTGGGCATTGCTCCCACCAAATGTGAATGTGTGAATGAGTATGGATGAGTATGAATGAGATTTCCCAGTACTAATGGACACACCGTCATCATTAATGTTTGAACTGGTAAGAATGATCAGCGGTTTGACAGGAAAAAGGTTATTTATGTTCAGTCTAATCACAATTCAACAATGACCACATTAACTCCAATGCACAAATCAGTGTGGCTGTAGATATAAATAGAATACAAGCTGATACTATGACAGATAAAATATTCACACTGTGTCATGGTTTAAGTTTGCTGAGCTGTCGTCTCCCACATTTAGACAAAGTCTCTGTGTCTCTGTCCATGGTGCTGAAACTTTTCAGTCAGTCCTGGTTTGAAACCAAATGTACTATTTACTCATTCATTCACTGCTGTGTATAACATGTTGTACTTCAGAACAATCAGGACATTGATTAACCTTTTTTCTGTTAACTTGAGTTTTTTAAGGATACTATCAAGTACTATAACAGTAGTATACTGCAGAATTTCAAATGAAGTTCATCATAAAAACGTGGAAAAAGATTTTTCCCATTTCAAATCTATGCAGCATCACTCCACCATGTAAACTGTTGAAACCATAGAGTGTCGAGAATATTGGACAGAGTCTGAGTGACATCAGCCTTTTGGTATTTGTAAATGGCCGTTGAAGCCAGCCACCATGTTGAAAACGCTGTTTCAAGCGAACTGTAGATCAACAACAGTTAAATTGTGCTGACCTGCAATCACACTAGCCTTGCCTCTAAGTATGCAGAACTCATTTCCTTCTTCAAACCAGACTGGGTGAGTTACAAAAAATAAAAATAACACCCCCCCCCCCCCCTTCAGACATTTAGTCTTCCAACCAATATCCTTTGTTTTAAAGTGAGTGTGCATGTTCAATGTTAAAAAAAGGAGTATAAACTGTCATTTTTAACATGTATGTGAATTCTGGTGCTCCTGCAGCCATCCTACCAGGCCTGTAGGAACTCCACTTTTTTGCACATCTGCATTGGCTTTGTTTTTCAACCAGGGAGGTTGCTACAAACCACGTTAACTTCTGCATCCATCTACACTGTGAGAAAACTCCATCATGCAAGACCCCCCCTCCCCCACCAAAAAATAAAAAAATAAAAGTAAAAAATAATTTATGATATGCTCTTTCTTTCAGAACAGGGTTGGTGGGACACACTTGCACACTCAGGTTTGTCAGCATATTTGGCATAGTTCATAGTGTTGTGATCTAAGGGATTCTCTGGAAAACCTGCTAGTGAGCGCTATTAAAGTGAAGTGAAAAGAGCAAAATGGTTGACAAAAAACATGAAGGGTGCAAGCGGCAAAAAAGTGTTCCTGTCAGTTTAATATATAACATGCCTTGAACTTGAGGAAAGCAATAAAAGTTAAACCAACATTCCCAATAATGCGTGTGCTGTCAACAAACAAAGGGCTGTCCTATTCATATTTATACCACCACTGCAGCCTCATGCACTGATCACTTCCCAGGTGCAGCCAATTAAGTCCTTACAGGTTCAGGGTTTAGGGAGGAGGTTGAGATTCAGCCAATAAGCCAGCACAGAATACCGCAGCCCTGAAGTATATATCAATTTGACACACCTGGCCACAATCAGGGCCAATCAGCCACACACACCTGGCACTGCACCAACTGATTCACATCAGTGAGTGACCAGAATCATCTCCCCCACATTTATTTTCTAAAAATAGCCTGACATGATCAGACAAATTCAACTAATTAGATATTTGTATCCCTCATATGTATAGTGAACTAAAAAACTCACCAGATATTTGCATTTTGAGTAAATCTGAGCTTATAAACTCACCAAAAGACCGCCATGTTTTGTTGCTTTAATCCGCTGCACTTGTTTGCTACGACACGCACCGTCACAGCTTTCATACCAGGCACGAGTTTGCTGCATGTTGGCTTCGTCTCCCTGCTGTCAAAGCCCAGTCATTCCTTCTAAGTTTTACCTCAGTGTACCTCCCTACAGTGACTTGATTCAGCATACAGTGGAACCATGCCAAGAGCTTTTCAAAATAAAAGCATTATGCACAAACGAAGGGAGTTTCTCTAAAGAAATGCTAAAGTGTGCTTTTATTTTGAAAAGTGCAAACCATTTGGAGAACAACTACATCAAGTAGGCACATTTTACCTCGTGGCCTTCATCAGGGTCATCAAGAAACAGATTTCAAACATATTTTACCAATGTGGACATACATATTTGCTACAGTAGGGTAAATATGACTCTGCATTGATCAATCCTGTCTATTTTGACCAATAATTGCTTGTGGTGCAAAGAAAAAAAAGACTCAGTAATCAAAGGACAAAAACTGAGTCAAAGCACAAGAAATCTATCAAGAAATAAAGGCTCAAAAGTGATGCACACAGGGAGTAATACAAGACGATCTCGCACAGAAGGAAGGATGTGAGTGAAATATACATACAAGAGGAGGACAGACAAGCCCAGACGAGGATCATCAGACAATCACACGCAGATGGAACACATGAGGTGATTACAGATGCAGCGAACAGGTAAGGATGGGCAGGAAGGAGTGATCTGGAAGAGAAACACAAGGTAAGTATACAAAATAAAACAGGAAATGACAAGAGTGGGAACCATGAGGAAAAATTAAAAATGACTTAACTAACTCAACTAGGGGATGTGACAAATACGTTTGAGGTTTTTGTGTTTTATGAAATAAATAAAAAAAAAATAACATCAAAAATGAAAATACAATCACAAGGAGAAACTGAAACCAGATAAAAAAGGACAGATCTTGAAGTGCTGTCAACATTTTCAGTCTATATTTAAACTGCTTTATCACATTTTATTGCTTAAATGCCCAGTATGTAATTTCCACCACCAGGGGGCTCTGGAAAAATGGATGTGTTTCACACGTCCATCTAGAAAACCTCTCATAGACAGCGTTTATGAAAGAGCAGAGCCTTTGAAAAAAAAACTCAGAGGGTGATTGGATGAATGTTCTGTCTGTCACATCTTTACGGGCCAATCAGAGCAACAAAACACGTGACGTAGCCACTACCGAGGAGTGAACTCCATACAGAACTGCATAACATGAACCATAGCAACTGTAGACAAAAGAAAACAACTCACTGCTTTTCTTCGTTCTTCTTTAAATGAAGAAATGTGGTCAAGTTCTGAAAAAACTGGCGCTTGCATCCTGGCTAATGACTTCTGCCATTATTGCACAGGCCTCTTGTTGCTGCTTGCTTATGTCTTGACTCTGCCGCACAAGATGGATTCGCCAGTGAGAAACACGGAAACGGGCGAATCCATCTACTTTGCAAAATTACAATCCTGGCTCACTTGCAGCAATTAACAGGAAGGCCACTTTTAACCGCTTTTCTTCCTCATTATGTAAAAACGTATCCATGAAACCAGAATGTTAGTACACTGTTTTGAAAGTACATTTATGGAGTAGAGTTTTAGTGGGAAAGACTCCTGCCATTTCTCTCCATGATAGTAGAGACATGACCTGCCTTGCCTGATAAGCTTCAGCCTGCTTGTGTTGCTTAGTTGATTCATAAGTAGAGAGGGTAGAGTAGCTAAACTTAGCAGTTCCTCAGGAAATCTAGTAGAGCAAACTGAGCACTTCTTTTTCTGCTTACTTCCCTCATGATAAATTCATAAATATTCTTCCTACCTGAGGTCAGTCAGTAGAAGTGGAGTGTTGAGTGTTTTTAGGTGTACCAAATATTTAAAAGCAGCAGGTTGTTTGTCCTTTGTTGAACGTGTAAATTAAGAGGATGTCCTCTTCTGGAGGCAGCACTACCCCACTGGGTCAGCTCAGGGGAAGAGATGGAGTTCTACAGTTTTGGGAGAAGCTTGGGTGAAGCTGAAGGCAGAGAATAATCATGGTCTAACACAAGAGAGGAGCAGAAAACATGAGTGAGCTACAGTGACAGAACGGCAGCTTTCAGGTATTCTATGGCAGTGGTTCTCAACCTTGGGGTGGGGACCCCCCTGGGGGCCCCGAGACACTGAGAAGGGGTCTCCAGTTGCCCTAAAAAAAACTTGAGAACATGTTTTAAATTACACTGTTGCCACTTTACACCATTTTTTTCCCCTTCTCATCATTTTTTCCACCAATTTTAACACAATTTTACCATTTAACACCTGTTTTGGTCCATTATAAGCCCTTTCCACTGCTTTTTTCTGCTGTTTTGTCACTTCTAAACCAATTCTTGCCACCTAAACTCAAAGTTGTGTGGTGTTTTAATTTGTATTCAGTGTATTATTTTGGTTACTCTGGTTTCCGGAGTATCGTGCTGGCTGCTAACTTTACTCTGCTCTCCCTGAGGCATCCACCCCTCCCCCCCTGGTGCTGTGGAGAGTCACACCTGCAGCGGATCACTCATTTGACAGACACTACTTAAGATCGGCTGCAGCTCTCTACAGCGCCTGAGTCTTGCAGAACTTACCTCACGGTAACTCCAGCTCCATGCTCTCTCTCGAGATCTCCAGAGAAGTTTCTTGTGCTATTTTGAGGATTGTTATTAGTGAATTCCAGTGCTGTATTTTTGTGAACCCTCCTCTAACGTGCCTCTCCTCTTTTTCCAGTGCCTCCAGCCCAGATCACCGCAGCCAGCACCAGCGCACTCTCTCACTCACCTGGACTCTTGGAATCCCCCCTCCCTTGTTCACTTACCTGCACAATAAAACTGTTCAAACCTGCTCCTCCGTTTCATTCTGGGTCCAACCACACTACCATACATAACAAGTTGCCTCTTTTGATGCATTATTGCTGCTATGAACTCCTTTAAACCACTTTTTTCACCCTGTTTTTTCCCATTTTACCATTTGATATGCCCATTTTTGCTAGTTTAACCAATATCTGCTGATATCTGCCTATTTTTTACAATCTCAGTTAACCTTTTTTTTTGCAAGTTTATATTAATTTTTCATCCCATTTCACCAAATTTCCACCGATTTTTGCAAATTAAAAACCTTTTCAGCCAAAGTTAAACTCTCTTTTACTACTATTTCTGCCCATTTTTGCCACACTTTTTTTTTTGCCATTTTTATCCAACTTTTGCTACTTCTTACCCATTTCTGCTACTTTTAAAATCTTATTTCATCACCTTTTCCACAATTTTTTGCCATTGTTAATCCATTTTAACCATTTTTTTAACAAAAAGGATTTACATCTTTAAGAAGGCTTTTTACTACACAAATGATTAAAAAAAGTTTTTTTTCTTTTAGAAGAGTGGCTTTTCAGGTTAAATATGAAATATGGCTATCACAGCTTAACTTTACGATGGACCATGGTTTTGTTGACCTCCATGGATTCCCAGTTTGGCTGGATGCCAGGAAGCTCCCTCATTTATCCTCTTTGATGGACAGCCTTGTCTCCACATGAAGATTCTTGGATGTGCATGTCTGTGTTCAACCACCTTCAGGTACAGTGGGGGGCCCGGTCTCTGGCACCTTTATTTTGGGGGTCGTGGGCTGAAAAGGTTGAGAAACACTGTTCTGTGGAAGCATTAAACCTGTCACGATATCCACAATCACAGTGGAAAAAAATCTACGAACTGAACCTTTAACAAACAACAAGTGAAAGTATAAAGTACCCGGTGCCTTTTTTGCATCATTTTTAAAGCTCTTTGTTGTTTGAATCATCAAGAATACCTCCTGGACTCTTTCTCCTCAGCTTAAAACATCTCTCTCTCTCTCTCTCTCTCTCACCACAGGGCATACTTCTCTTACTGAGTGAGGACAAACCACCTTTGTGCTGTGAGTAATGTGCATGCGAGCTAGGCTGAACACTTTTCTGTGTGTTTACACATCAGCCTTAAGTAGCGATGTTGCCAGAGGGCGTTTTTTGTTCAAAGATGTCGAGTTAAAGACCAGAAACATTAAAGGAGCTTTCAGACATTTTGGGTCTGGGCCTGCTTTTGTGATTGAAAAGAAAGTGAAATCATAAAAACACATCGAAGATTTTTAAAATCTAAAATTAGCAGCCATATTAAAGTCTGAATAAATGTAGAGGGGGTCAGTCCAACACTGTAAGTTATCTCTTCCTCATGTCATGGTCCTCTGCTGCTCCCTGGTGGAAAGAAGAAGTCAGACCTGCCTTTAGCTCCATAATCCAGCCAGCAGTATGAAACCACGTCTGACACTTAGACCAACATTGTTATCAGGACGTCCTGGTTTGAGCTCAGTAACAAACTCCAGTAATGAGAAAACATTGCTTCAGTTGTTACAGCCTGGTGTTCAGTGATTGATGAGGATTGCATTTCTCTTGCTGTTGAAATAAAAAGGATAAGCAGCAGATGTCTGTGTGTTGTTGTTGCTTCATAAAACAGTAGTCATGTTGAATCTCCTCAGCAGAGAGAGAGAGCAGGCTGCTGCCTAAACCCACGCTGAGTGATTTATCTCTGAGCTGACACTTCCTGACACACATTTTGGGAACCGCTCTGCTTATCTTACTTCTATCTCTTATTTATTGTGTGTCAAATGAAACTTTGATACCTCACAAGAAAAATTAAAGCTGAGTATACTTTAAACCATTTGAAATATTCTGAGATTTACACATAAATGAGGTAACACTGTAACAAACACATGATAGATGGGTTGAAATCAGCTAAAAAGTTCCATCAGGTAAACTGGCCAGATAAGGTTTAAACTTCCAACCACAACTACTGATCTTGAGTTATCACCTCAAACCTTCTTGATAATTCACATCCTTCAGTCTCATGACCAGCGTGGAGGCCTGGAAGGCAAAAAAACTCTTGCAGGATGTTTTCTAGTGAGCCTGGAACTTGGCTGACTCTCCGGGATCTTTAAAGATTAAATCCACACCAGTAATTCCAATATAAAACACTTTTTCATCTGTTTACAATCCATTTTTTCAATCATTCTATCAATGGACTAAAGCTAGACTAAAATGTGTTGAGTTTTTCGTCGACTAAAACTAAAAAGGATAAAAATAACTAAAATGGGAGTAAAACTAAAATGCATTTCATTTAAAGACTAAAACTAAAACTAAAATTAAAAATGGCTGCCAAAATTAACACTGCTTAGAACCTTGGTGCTTTCTGGTGAACTAGCGTTCACACCAGTTTAAGCGGAACCAAAGTGGGAAGATGTGATGGACATGTCCGCGTCACCAGGTTTTTCCTCCTGTCCCGGTATTCCTTCTCCAGTTTTTTGAGTTTTTTTAATCATTTGGTCTGGTGTTTGGGTGAACCCAACCTTCACCATCCAAGTTCGGCATAAAACTTCCTCTTCCTTGTATCACTCTCCAGCTTCACCTGTAATTCTGTCAGTGCCATGGATCGCAACCAAACATTGGCACCCTGATGATGTCTTGGTTCCTAAAGAATAACCAACGTTTTTTTGGTTCCAGCTGTGAACCAACATTTCAGGTTCCGAAACTTTTTTTTTTTTCAGTTTGAATGCTTTTGCTCTTTCAAAATTAGGTTCGGGAACCAGAACCATCACGGAGCCATACTGATCTGAAAGGCCTAGGAGAGACTGTGATGTGGCCCTCTGTGTCTCTGCAGACAGGAGCTGCTTTGAATAACACAAGTTCCCAAAAGCACAAGGACGTTCTTTTTTTTTTTGTAAAAATTTTAAATTTTAAAGACATTTTGTCACAGAGTGATTTTTTTAAATTCCAAGATAGGAGAACAATTAAAAAAAAAGACCCTTAGTCATTAATGTTTACTGCGTTTATAACAAAAATCTTGAGTTTTATTTTCCAATCAGTTTTTTCTTTTGTCTTTGAAGTCCTATAACTTTTTTAAATTCAGGTGACATTGCTGCAGCACATATACTCATAAAGCCAAGGTTTTCCTTAAGAAAAGGATGTTTAGAGATTGACTGTGCACCACAGGGTTGATGCTTTACAAGAATTTTAAGACATCAGTCCAGAGAAGACATAATGGTTAAAAGCTGAGGGCCCAGAGTGTTAAAACAAGGGGCAGGTGAGCGATTGGAGTGGTTTGTTAAAGTGGACAGGAGGTTGGAGAGGTGAGAGGATGACGATACTACAGGAAGCAATTATAGCCTCAATATGGACAAAAGTATTCAGCCGCCTCACCATTATACCAGCAGGGACTGTCGTGACTTTGTTTCAAATGCATGTACTTCAATCTGGAGTTGGCCACCTTTTGCCGCTCCAACAGCCTCTACTGTTCTTGGAAGGCTTTCCCCAACATTTTGCAGTGTTTCTGTAGGAATTTGAGCCCATTCATTCTGTAGATCATTTATGAGGCCAGGCACTGACGTTGGATGAGAAGGCCTGGCTCGCGGTTGCCGTGCCAGTTCATCCCCGAGGTGCTTGATGGGGTTGAGGTCAGGGCTCTGTGTGGGCCGGTCAAGTTCTTCCACACCAAACTCATCAAACCCTGGCTTTACAGTCCTTGTTTTGTGCACTGGGACATGTTGGAATAGAAAAGGGTCTTCCCCAGATTGTTGCCACAAAGTTGGAAGCATAGCATTGTCCAGAATGACTTTGTATGCTGAAGCATTGAGATTGGCCTTCATTGGAGATAAGTGGGAGCCCAAACCCTGGCCCTGGACTTGACTCCATTCCATGAAGCTCCCACTGTTGCCAGTGGAAGTTGCTGTGATTCCTAAATGCTTCCACTTTCTAATAATATCGCTTACAGTTGACTGTGGAAAATCCAGCAAGGACGAAATTTCTCAAACTGTCTCATTGCAAACATGGCATCAATCACACTACCACGCTTGAAGCCACGATCTCTTCACAGGCGTGCCCAGATACTTTTTTCCAAACACTGTGTTACACATTAATATAAAATATAATAAACTGTAGAAGAAAGGCACGGAGAGCAGGGGATATTGTTTCTGGCAGCTGTATGAGATTTGCTCTCTCCTCCCTGAGAACTAAAGCCATCCACCAGGCTCCTACAGGGAGATAAACACATGGAGAAGGTTGTTCTAAATTCATTCGAAGGATGTGTTTTTATCTGTCTGGTTTATTTTTCTGTGAATTGTGGTATAACTATAGCTGGTACAATCATATGTGTATCTATTTTCTCCCTGTAACACATTTCAAATTGAATATAGGGGTGCAGAACTGCCATGCATGACAAATATAAAGTCATCTCCGAGGAAACATTTTCCTGGACTGGTCTCTCTTCTTTAAAAGCAGAAGACAGCACACTTTATTGTTTTTATCTGTGTGTAGGAGAGCAGAGGTGATAAAGATGAACATTTGTGTTAAATGATCTTCTCCCACAGCAGCAGAGGTTCAGTCAGATAAGAAAAATGTTCTCATTCTGTGTGTGTGGAGATAAAACAGAAAGAATTAGTCTGCAAACAAAACAAGCGGAGTCAGGAGGCGGAGCGGCCTCAGTCTGTCTGATGACTATCTTTATTCTATTTCCTGTAAAAGAGAGCAGGATCATCAGCAGCAGAGCTTCTTTCTGCTTTGTGACACAAGAAATGAAAAAGAAAGATTACAACAGCTGGTTAAATGTTTTATTTTAATGGTTTATCCTATGTTGGACCTGACACTGAAGTAGATCACCTCTGGCTGCAATCACAGCACTGAGTCTGTGTGGATAGTTCTCCATCAGGCTTGCACATCTGGACGCTGAAATTTTACTCCATTTTTCTTCATAAAACTGCTCAAGCTGTCAGATTGCTGGGGGGGATCAGGTGTGAACAGCCCTTTTCAAGTTCAGTCACAAATTCTCTATTGGATTGCAATCTGTGGGCTTGGATTTGGCCACGCCAGTGCATTCACCTTGTTGTCTTTAAACCATTTCTGTGTCTTTAGCTGTATGTTTCAGGCCATTGTCTTACTGGAAAACAAATCTTCAAGGCCATATTTCTCTTACAGACTGAATAAGATTAGGTTCCTACAGGTTTATACTTTATTTGGCTGAATTTATTTTACTTTCTACCTTTACAAGCCTTCCAGGACTGGCTGCTGAGAAGCATCCCCACAGCATGATGCTGCCACCACCATGCTTCACAGTGGGAATGGTGTGTTTGTGGTTATGTGCTGTGTTTGGCATCTTGTTTGATGGCCAAGAAGCACCATTTTTGTCTCCTTGGACCAAATAACTTTCTTCCACTTGACCATGGAGTCACCCACATGCCTTTGGCAAACTCTGGTTGAGATTTGATGTTTTTCTTCTTCTCTTTTCCACTCTCCCAGAAAGCTTTGACTGGTGCAGAACCCAGGTGTTAGTCGTTGTCTGGCTCTCCCGTCTCAGCTGAAGCATGTAACTCCTTCAGACTAGCCACAGGAGTCTTGGTGGTTACTCAACTTGTGAGGACGGGCTGATCTAGGCAGATTTACACAAGTGCCATATTCCTTTAATTTTGTGGTGTTAGATTCAACTGAACTCTGGATGTTTATTGCCTTAGGAATGATTTGTATCCATCCCCTGAATTATACTTTTCAATAACCTTTTCTCTGAGTGTTCTTTTGTCTTCATTGTGCAATGGTAGCCAGAAATACTGATTAACCAGTGAGTGGACCTTTCAGACACAGTTGTCAATTGAGACAAATTTCCTGCGCTCAAGTGGTCCCTATTTCATGAATTGTGAGACTAAAAACACCGATTGGCTGGACCCCTGAACTTTACAGGAGGTGAATACTTATGCACATACACTGTATTGCCAAAAGTATTCACTCACCCATCCAAATAATTGAAATCAGGTGTTCCAATCACTTCCATGGCCACAGGTGTATAAAATCAAGCACCTAGGCATGCACACTGTTTCTACAAACATTTGTGAAAGAATGGGTCGCTCTCAGGAGCTCAGTGAATTCCAGCATGGTACTGGGATTGACTCCACAGTCACCTGTCAGTGGTATTATAACAAAGTGGAAGGGATTGGGAATGACAGCAACTCAGCCACAAAGTGGTTGGCCACGTAAAATGACGGAGTGGGGTCAGTGGATGCTGAGGCATAAAGTGCGCAGAGGTCACCAACTTTCTGCAGAGTCAGTCGCTACAGACCTCCAAACTTCATGTGGCCTTCAGATTAGCTCAAGAAGCAGTGGAGACGCATCCTCTGGAGTGACAAATCGTGCTTCTCCATCTGGCAATCTGATGGACGAGTCTAGGTTTGGCAGTTGCCAGGAGAACGGTACTTGTCTGACTCTGTTGTGCCAAGTGTAAAGTTTGGTGGAGGGGGGATTATGGTGTGGGTTTTTTTTTAGGAGCTGGGCTTGGCCCCTTAGTTCAAGTGAAAGGAACTCCGAATGCTTCAGCATACTAAGAGATTTTGGACAATTCCATGCTCCCAACTTTGTGGGAACAGTTTGGGGATGACCCCTTCCTGTTCCAACATGACTGTGCACCAGTGCACAGAGCAAGGCCCATAAAGACATGGATGAGAGAGTTTGGTGTGGATGAACTTGACTGGCCTGCACAGAGTCCTGACCTCAACCCGATAGAACACCTTTGGGATGAATTAGAGCAGAGACTGAGAGCCAGGCCTTCTCATCCAACATCTGTGTGACCTCACAAATGCGCTTCTGGAAGAATGGTCAAAAATTCCCATAAACACACTCCTAAACCTTGTGGAAAGCCTTCCCAGGAGAGTTGAAGCTGTTATAGCTGCACAAGGTGGACCGACGTTATATCAAACCCTATGGATTAAGAATGGGATGTCACTTAAGTTCATATGCGAGTCAAGGCAGGTGAGTGAATACTTTTGGCAATATAGTGTATTTTATCTTACATATTTTTGGTTTAATCGACATTACTTTGTAGAAATCTGTTTTCCAAGTACTGAATACGTTCTAGAGGCACTGTACTTCAGGATTCATGAATGAAACTCTAGGATGTTACCATATTCATAAACAGCAGCTCTTTTACTTTCTAAAGGCTGTGAGCATAAACATCTCAACGCTGAAATGTTGTATAGAGTGGTTTGGATGATGCAGACTTTAGAAGTGCAAGATAAACTCTGATGATGTAATTTATAGCCTCAAGTCACATGACCAGTGCAGACCCTGGATGGCAACAAGATCTCAGAGCAGTGGCAGGTGACATTGACCACTAGGTGGAGCAGCAGCGTGGACATTTTCACTCCCCACCTCTTTAAAAGGATGCATGTTTGCATGACATACTAACAGGACAAAGCTGGATTTATTAAATCGCTTCACCTCTGTGATGTTTGTGAACAAATAAACAGTGCCTAGCTGAGAACCTCTCAAAAGTATGGACAGTTTCATGTATTTAAATGTGTTTGGATCTATAATGCCACTGTTTTGGGAAGTGTGAGGCAGTTTACACTCTAGGACGGCCTGTTGCTAACTTGAGTAAGGAACAGACACAAACAGGCACTCAGCTCAAATATTTGTTGAAAACTAAACAGACAGACAACCAACTGAGAATTCTGACTCTCCTGACAGTCAACTGAACTGAGCAAACAACCTCCTCCCTGTGAAGCCTCCCAGCCTGGCTGATTACCAACAGCCATCAGCTGGAGGCAAAGTCTCAGGTGTACCAGATCATCCTGATGAGCAGGGTGAGGTGTGACAACGTTTTGTGGGAAAATCGATCTTTAAACATTATTTTGACTCCACTAACTCTCCTCCCCAAAGGCACTGATGAGTTCTTCAGATCTGGGAGCAAGCGGCATTGAAGATTATTTAATGGACTGTCATCAGTTAATCCAACGCCAGTTAAACTGTGACACCGGCTCTGTGATAACAGAAATGATAGAACGATGATATGTAAGTTTCATCTTCCAGGTGTGTTGAAAAAAAAAAACATGTTATCAAGCATTTTACAATAATTAGGCCTAACAGATGATTTGAATTTTTTCAAAATATTTTCATGGCTCTTGCAGGCTGTCTGAAGTAACATCAGGACCCATACTTTTGGAAACCAGATGCTGATTTTGAGTCAAATTTCCCTCTCCTGACCAAAGTGTTTAAAGACCTGATTGTCTGATGGTTCTACAGATGATCGTTCTAGTGATATGAGGGGTGTTAAGAGTGCTCTTCCCCTCTCTGATCTGCTCATAGATTAAACCAGGAATATGGGAGAGGAAATTGTGTTTTAATTTAACATTTCCAATTTAGCATCTCACAAGTAGTACTCAAACTCAGGATTTTGACTTTTAATTTTATACTTTGAGCATTTCAACTTATAATTTTGACTTTTAATATAATATTTTGAGCTTTAAGATTCATAGTTCTAATTTAAAAGTGATATTTTCACATTTTTAACAAATTACTTTGTATTTCACCTCATATTTTCAACTCCAAACTTTGATGTTATAATCCCATAGTTTGACCTTTTAGACTCAGAATTTAAAATTTTGAATCATATCTTGACTTTTAATTTCATGATTACAAATTTTATTTCATATTTTGACCTTTCAAACTTATAGTTTTGACTTCCTTCTAATATATTTGCCTTTAAAAAATATTTTTCAATTTCATTTTCATGTTTTGACCTTTTTGAACTAATAAATGTAGTTTTCTCAGATTGTGAGCCTTTAAACTTCCCTTTATAACTTTTTAAATATCAAAATTGATTATCATCAGTGCTGTTTTTTTTTTTGTTAGTTTTTTCCCCCATATTTTATCACCGGTGAAACAAGGCTGACATTTTATGGTTTATAAAGTGACCCTGTTAGGCCCTCAGGTTAGTCCTGTACCAGAATCAGGCTCCTGCTGTGATTGAGTTTGACACCCCTGCTTTAAGGCGTATATACACATATATGTTCTGTGTTTATCTGGAACTGGAGATTTTCTATAAACGGCCAGGTAGACTGATCAGTCTCAGCAGAAATGCTACTCTTGAAGACAGTGTTTTGTTTTGTTTGTAGCAAATGTTAGCTTAAGTAGGGTTGAAAGGGAGAGATTCTTGGGTCAGATTAGTTGGTGTTAGCTGACTTTATTGCCAAGCTTGTGTTACCATTTGGAAGTTTATAGAGATGCAAAATATCATTGGCATGATAACAGTATTGGCATATATTACATTAAAAACTTAGTATCATCAGCATCATCAGATATGAAAATTTCTGCCGATGTTACAACAGATATAGGGGCGATAAATATCGTCTTATATTGGCAGTAGAAACTGTCTTTTATAAGCTGTAAACATCAGCCATATTTACAAATGAAGCGCAGTGGAAATTCAAGCAGGAAGACTGTCTCTACTCATTCATTTGTCACCACTTGTTCAAGTCTCTCCTTTCTTTCTCTCCTCCTATGCTGGTGATCAGGTGATTACGAGGATTCACTCTCTTAAGTATGAAAGCAATCAGATTCTGACACGACCTAGTTTGACCAACTATCAAGCACCTGTCATATTTCAAATCTGCAGTCAGCCTGTTGTTTCAGTGTGGATGCTGCAACCCTCCTCCACCCCAGCCCGCTCCATTCAGTTCCTCAGCATTGAGTCCAGACCCTCAGTTGAAAATAAACATGTTAAGTTAGGTAAAGAAAACAACACAAACACAGAGGCAGCACTTATTAAAAGATTCTTTATTCACAATAGAAGTGTAACAAATATAGTTTATTAAAAAGTCTGCTGCTTATTAATATCATTTTAATCCAGAAGCTCAGAAGATTTTTATATAAATGTAGAACGGCTCATCTGCCAGAATGGAATATTTACATTTTTCAATAATATAATAATATTAACACCATAAAACAGATTTCCCCACAAAATTAAAATATTGCATATAAATGCAACATAAACTATGTGCAATGGAATGATTATCAGCAAGATTTTGTACAGATACATTTCTGAGGTTCACACATTTAACTTTTAAAGGACAATGCCAACTAGTTTTAAAAATTATCATGACCAGTTGTTTTAGTTATAATGGTGCCGAAAAATAAAGACAAATCAAATGTTCTTTTTGGAAAATAAGGGATGCATTTTCAAATTGACTGAGTCAGATTACAATTTCTAAAACAGATGGAATTGCCCTTTAATATTCACCACTAGAAAGGCATCGTCACACGCACAGATCGTCAACACAATATTCAGAAAACCACCAAAAACAATGAAACCTCTTTAAAAAAAAATGAAACAAAAATCTGCATGTGGAAATGAGATGTCTGGTGTCACATGTTTTTACACTGACGGCTCAAGAAAAAAGAAAATACATTCTGCAGGTTTGTCCTATTCAGGCAGTGAAACGACCAGATTTATGAGCGGAAAAAATGTTAAATGTTTACATTTTTCTGGTTTAACTCATCAGGGTCATGTATGATTTCAACCAGATTAAATGGGCTCATTTTGGGTCCTAATTTGGACTGAAATGTATCTTCCTATTGAGGGAAAATACAGTGGATCAGCCCTTTAACTTGCAATTACAGCCCCCAAAAATCTGTCTAATGTTTGCAAACCTCATCATTCCCAAAATAAGGAGTTTCAGTTACACAAACACTTGATGACATATCAATAATCCCCAAAAAAAGGTCCAAAAATTGCACATAATCACTGGGATTTTCATTATCAGAACGTAAACTTGTGTCCAATTCCAATAACCACACTTTCAACCACTGATTCAACAATCAACCTAATTGTTAGGTCAAAAACACAAAAATAAACCCATCACCATTAAATAAAATACCAACAAGAATAAAAGTGAAACTGAATCATCAGAATTAATAAAGGTCTGACTTCTATTAAATCTGACGTGTTCTAATGTGGCCTTAAATCGACACTTTTTTAAATTAGGGTTTTGCATGGAATTTTTACACTGCAAAAAGTCAACTCCAAGCAGGTGCACAAGTCTCATTCCCAGTCCACTATGCCAAAAAATGGGACTGAATTAATCAAAATAAGTTTAATATCTGCTAAAAAGTACTTTGGTGGCTTGCACACAAATGTATTGTCATCATTACTTGGTATATCTTATTCCAGCATTCGAATGAAAGAATCTTGCTCATCTCATTGGTGTTTCTTTTGACTTATTTTGAGCTAATCAGGCCTCATCTTCTGCTTTAAGTTCTGTTGTAAAGTCCACATTAAAGTCTACACTGAAGCTAGCTAGTTTGTAAGTTATGCCATCATTTGGTGTAACACTGAGACGTGAGGTTCATCTTAATTAGTAGAACATAAAATCCAAACTAACACAAATACTGCCAGAGAAATGACATTCAACTTTATGTGACCAATCACAATGTTGCTGTGCTGCCTCTCATGCCTTATTGTCTCTGAAGAGCTAATGGCTGGAAGTAACTTCTGTTAAAGTCCCCGTAAAGTGACACCAAATCTTTATCTTAGGTTCTTTGTATGACAAGTCACTGTGTTATAAAACACCAGGCCACATTTCAGTCTCTATGTTTGTAAAAAATTAAGAGAGACAGATGGTGGGGAATAAATTTACTGTTTTCTGGCACAAATCTCTGTTATGATGCTTTTAATAACCAGTTGTCCATCGTGGCTGATGGATTTGGGAAATTTACCTCACAATGAACAGAAACACAGCATGTAACTGGTTGTTAACTTTCAATAAAGAAAGTCCTCAGTGATTTTATATTGTTGTAGCATTAGGGGGCGGGGCAATTCCCCATCAAGTAGTTTATAACAACCTTATTCCAACACATCTCGTGTGTTAAGACACAAAGTCTGGGTTTCACTTTACAGGGACTTTAGTTGCTGTTAATCCTCAAACAGCTTGAAAGTTTCTTCATAATATGACAACACACTGCTATAAAGTGAAAACTGCTGCCTTAATCGAGAGCTAGGGTCAAATAACAGCAGTGACACTGGGTGGTGAAAGTACAACAACATGAGGTAATTCAGCAGTATGCTAGCAATGGAAGAAATGATCCCAGCTGATGACAACAAAGTCATCCTTTATGTCTTAGGGCTGTCATCTATCATGGAAAAGCAACCACTTGAACCCTCTACTCCTAAAAACCCTCCAAGATAGACAACTTTACAAAACAATCCTCATGACTAGTGTATCTTATGAAGGACATGACACCCACTAGGAGTCAGATTGAACCAAAGCCAGTGTTGGAACTATCCCAAAAGGTACAAAACCTTAAATACTGAGTGTGTAGTTATATTCAAACTGGCCTACATCTGAGCTTAAATGGTGCAACCCAAAGCTGAAATTGTTAATGTGGCTTAAAACAGCTATAAGAGCTATCTTGACAACAAATTAGAAAAATACACTAAAATCTGAGTTTTTGCAGGGCAAACTACTTTGACAGGTTAACTCCATAAATTCTGCAGCTTTTTCTCTTTTTTTAACAAACTTTCCAGGCTAAAATTAATAATTTTATAGGGACCTGCATTATATTTAAGCAAGCAATGCTTGAAGATGACTTTACCTTGTAGTCATTGTAGTTTGTCATCTTAGTATAACGTCTGTCAAAGCTGAAATTTTCAGGACCAAACTGATTAATCACAGGGGGGATTTTAAATATCAGAGTGTCTTTAAAAGAGACATGGAGCTATAATTTTGCAGTGTAATATCACTTGTCTTCATTTCGGGTATTCTCATAGGTTTTTACATCCTCTTTTGTCAAATTAAGACATTTCAATCAGTGACTCAGTGACTAAAAGGATGTCATTTACGCTCATGAATGAAAATAAAGATATGCAGACTGTATAAATCTGCGACCCTGACACCTACGTGTCTCTATAATGAGTTTATATAAAGCATTTTCAGCCATTGTGTAAGAGGATGTTTTCATACTCTTTGATTACGCTCCATTTGCTCTTGCACCCATGTTTATGTGTCATTTCCTCAGACAAAAATAGTGAAAACAATAAAAAGTGTATGTTCCATGTCCTGATCCACACCACATGGGGACGTGGATCATTTCCTGTGCTAACGCTGATGTATTTCTGTTATCACACACACTAACAGGCTCATCACTTCCTCTTTTTATGATTTTTCTCCGCCTGCATTGATGATTCAACTTTTTGTGCTTTCAAAGATAAAATAAAAACAAATACACAGAGAAGTGAACACAAAAAACAACAAAAAAAAAGCATTAAAATATTCTTCACTTCACATTGGATGGTACATTCATCATTCGATTCGACTCCTCCTGTACGATTGTTTGATTCACTCCCAGGTGGTTTATTTACCCTCGCTCTTTTTGGTACATAAATATGCAAACACCTAAAGATAACTGAGAAAATCCTAATCTTCCAGTTCTCAACTCCTCCGATGTTCACTACTGCAGAATAAATTAACACAATCAGCAAAAATCAAACATTTAAACATCACACTGAGAATAAATCTGACTAAACATAACACAACAGAAACACAAACACACTGTCGTCTGTACAGCGATGTCAAGATTGTAGAGTGATTTCTCACAGCTCACAAACAGATCTGATCTGCACAGGAACGACTGCCCACTGATGTGTGTTTGTTCTCACATGGCAGGGGATGATGGTCGAGTATGTTGGTGGAAATCTGAAATTTAAGGGTGTTTGTTTTACCAACCAGCTAAAAATCTAACAAAAGGAGGATTAAGCAGGATCCCAGACACTTTA
This sequence comes from Cheilinus undulatus, assembly GCF_018320785.1. Lineage (NCBI taxonomy): Eukaryota > Metazoa > Chordata > Actinopteri > Labriformes > Labridae > Cheilinus > Cheilinus undulatus. The sequence goes on along the minus strand of NC_054878.1, from coordinate 40,359,123 downwards.
GAAATGTATTATGTCTCGGTGTTTGCAAGCCGCATTCGAAGTGACGTTGCATTTTCTCAAAGTTTTCCTCATCAGTTTATGATAAAATGAAGGTTTTATAAGCTGCTTGTTTAGTATTAGGGACATATTTGGTAGAATGATCTTATTAAGGGTGTATGGGGACCTTAAAAGACAAGTTTACTGTCCAAAACTGTGGTAATTTTTGACTCCAAGAATCTATACTAGTCATCTAAACTTCATATGGTGTGTCTATGGTATTGTTCCAGAGCCCTGAAAGGATATGCTTCAAAACATTTTATTCCACCATGTTTTCAGACGATATTAAGTTAATTTCATCTGTTTATTTAAATCTTGAAAAGTACTTATAATCAAGGGAAAATCTGTGGTGTTAACAAGCTTAACAAGCCAAGATCTCCAGCAAACAACTGAGATTTAAGCCTGCCTTGATTCTAGACTACGCCACTTTGAGTGCCGATCTTGGCTCACACGCTTCTCAGCAGCGTCATCTTTATGCCTGTTTCCAGTCCTGCTGCTTGTTTCCTGTTGGTTTTTGCACAGGGAAAAAATAGCAATTAAAACTGGGCCTAGTATGATGAAGTTGGAGCTGATAAACGTTGAGCTGCAATTATTATGAAGACTAAAAGGGCAAAGGCATTGCATGACTTTGCATTCATTCCACTACTGAGAGAGACCTGGATGAGGAAATGTCTAACTCTTAAGACAGTTAAAGAGTAATTTACTGGATGCTATTATTCGCCACTTTACTGCCTCACCTTTAAAAATACAAGAAAAGACTCCTAATACCTCCTGAACCACTGACTAAAGCTCTCTTCAACTTGTCATTTTTGTTTTCATCACGGGTCCAGAGTAAGTAAAAATCATCTTAAACATCCACATCAGCTGATTTTAAAATACTTCCAAGTCATATTTTGTACTCATGCACCAAAATGTCACTAGAAAGTATCTTCCAGCCTATCTTTTTGGAAAAACCTAACAGCAGTCTTATGTTTTTGCTGATATTTCAGACTCCAGTCATGCGGCTCTGGTCTCTGTGGACTGTGATGACACAGTCTCACCACTAGATGTCAGTGTAGTCATAGAAAAAACAGATGACTCCAGTTGGGCCACAAAGACATGATCTATGAGAGAAGTTGGCAGATTAAGACTTGGGAGAAAGATTGCTCATTTCTGGTACAATTTAAAAATGATGCAATCCATATTTAAACAAATGATGAGTCTGATGAGTCTATGTTTTACCAAAAGAAAAGCAAACAGAGCAATGTTTGGGCTTTTCCTCATTATATATTGAAGTTAAAGCAGAAGCTATCCTTAATGAGTGTCTAGTTTTGGTTAATCCTCCTCTGAGATATGAGAACTTCATTAGAGCTCAGTAAAAATTGGACTCTTTGTGTTTGAGTGAGCCGCTCTCCCCTGGGATTCCTCCTTTTCAACAGTGAAGGCACTAGATTAAAGACTAAAAACGGGATTTATCTGGCTACAGTTGTGTGTGGCATCAGGAGAAATCTTTACATTAAAATCTGTCTGAATAACCAGCTGAGTGAGACTGTGATGAATGGAGCAGAGCTGAACATAAAACAACAAAAAAAAGTTTGTGTCGATTCGTTTCACAAGCAAATGGAACGAAAAGCTCATAGAATGATAAAGCTGTATTCAATCAGTATGGCTTCTTGTGTGTGTGTATGAGGGTGAAATATTACAGCAGAGTTGAGTGTCTGCGTCTCCTCATGGAGGAGAGAAGATCCTACAGCCCGTGCTACGCTCAGACTGCAGGACAGAGACGAGAAGAAGCAATACAGCGAAGAAGACGAGGGTTTGACAGAGACAGGGCTGATAAGGATGATCAGTGGTCTTGATTAGAAACCTTTAGGCACACTATCTAAAAAGTTCAGTCATTTAAATGTCCAGATTAGGAACCTTAGAGTTTCTGAGACCGCTTAACCAGGATGTAACATCACATATTAATGTTAGAGACCTCAAAGCAACGTTATGCAAAAGCCAGAGAGTTTTAGCTCTTCTCTTTCAGTGTCTTTTTCAGGTCTTGAGGCTTGATTTTCTCCATGCTGACTAGGATTGTATATAAATCAATGCAAACGCAAATGCATTTTAGTTTTAGTCACATTTTAATCATTTATACCCTTTTTAGTGTTAGTCTAGTTTTAGTCCATAAAAAGTCCTCACATTTTAGTCTTTACTTTTAGTCCAAGCATTAATTTTCTTGCCTAAATCTGATACCAAATCATGGTAGCGTTCTGTACACTCTACCTAACCTTGGGTCCCTGCTTTCTACAGCTGAGGAAGAAGAGTTACAGATGCCTTATTTTTTGACGGATTTAACCAGAGTGGAGAAATATCACAGATTTTGAATGTCCGACAAAAACCACATTACATTTTAGTCTAGTTTAAGTCATCTTGACAAAAACGAAACTTAGTTTTTGTCAGTTTTAGTCATCACAGATCTATTTTTGTTAGTCTTAGTCTAGTTTGTGTCATGGTAAAAAAGGCTGTTGACAAAAAGTTTTAGTCATAGTTTTAGTCTACGAAATTAACACTGCAACGAAACCACCATGACATGACACCCTGGCATGTTGGCACCACTAGCCAGGGCTGTAGCTGTACACTGGCTGTACCTCCTTCTTGCAGATCTGCTCTACCACCCTGAAATATACAAGCACAGTAAATAGTCATAGAAGCAGGGAATCTGGTGGTATTATGATCTAGGAAATTGAGACAAAAACGTGTGCAGGTTTAACTAGAATACAGACCAAAGCAATGGGTTTTTATTCTTCTCATTCATAGGTTTTCTTACCTTTAGACTAGTCTGTCCATTTGGTTATAAATTTCTGTTAAATTGGCTTAGAAGTTATGAATAAACCACTGTCTTGGCTATTTGCAAGTCTAAGTGTTTGACTTGACTTTTTTACAGCTTGACTCTTATCCCTGCCATATAAAGAATTTTTAGGGCCTGGGTCCACAGCTGCTGATTTTAGCGTTGTTACTGCTAATTTTCAATAAAAGTCCGATGTAGTCTAGGGTTTTCAGAGCAGACACCCCTTATTGTTGAAAATAGGTAAACTTTTGGAGCACATCGTACTCATCATTGCCACTTCTCCCTCACTGACTTATCAGACCAAGAATGGGCAGGACCTCTCAGACTCGTCTTTTGGGGACTGTCATGCAGATAGCTGCTGTCTATGTCAGGATGGAATCCTTCACACTGCTTTAAAGCACACAGAGCTATTCAAAAGCCACATTATGGATACTGCCAAACAAAGCAGAAGTCAACTTTCATAACCTAGCAGCCGGTGAGCGCTCTGAAGCTATAGCTGTGGACACAGATCCTAATACTACCTCAGAGTGCCTCAGACTTTCAATTTAGTCTGCCCATTATAACCATGGACTTTGCAGAGAACCTGGACACTCATTAATTTCTGTGTTATTTGATCTCTGTCCCGTATCCTCGAGGAGCGCCTGAGTCTTTCACATATTTTTTTACTTTTGACCATGGGCAGCATTCGCCTCGGTCTATCTAGGAAATTACACAGCAAAAGCAGGAGTACTGACATTTCAGTGTTATTTAAACTCCACTCTCAGTTAAACAGCTGTCAGTGTTGGAGATATTTGACAGTGTTGATCCACCACGGTTAGCCCAATTCTTTAGAGTCAATCTACCCAAGCTCTGCAAACTGTCAGATCAAATATGAAGGATATGTGGGTTGAGTTTTCCCATCATGCCCTTGGAATGTGTTTATATGTGCTTTAGATGTGTTTGCCTTTGCTCATGTTTCTGGTGGATTGCTGTTGTTTTTGATGTCCAATGCTTTTGCATCATGAGTGAAGTTACTCACTGGGTTGGTGACTTTGTTGACTACTATGTCTTTAAGATCTGGCTTTGGGTTTGTCTCTCCAGTTTGTTAATACCAGGGGACACCCCACCTTCTCACAGGGGCTCAACATGACACAGAAAAGCCAACTAAAAATGAAAAATGCATTGCAATGTACTGCTGAGTTAACATGCAAAGCAAAGGGAACTAACCCTGTGTTGTGTTAAAGTACGCATTACTTTGTGATAAAATAGCACTGTGAGAGTTAAATAAATTTGTTATATTTAGTTGAAGGAACACTGATGATTTTGCTGTGTAGCTGCCTTGGAACAGAGCTCGGCACACACTCATTTAAATGCCTAAATAAAACAAACCAAAATGTCTTAAGTGCTTTTATTGTGAAATGCAGCCTCACTTACATAAAGATACATACTCCTGGAGCTCTTCTAGACTGAATCATTAATGCCTGTTTTATTTGGAGAGTTAAAGTAATCAGTGGATCTTTGTAGAAGTGTGTATTTGGGTTACATCACTGACTAGACTTTTTAGACTTTTTAGATGATGCAGGACTGATTTTGTCGGGACAATACTGATCAGAAGAGAGGAGCAGAGCTTCAAGGTGCAAGTTTTATGGCTCAACAAATTGTTTGTGGCGGTCTGATGAATGCTTAGACCAGAGGTGTCAAACTCAAGGCCTGGGGGCCAAATCCGGCCCTTGAGATTTTATTATATTTCTTTTTTAACTGGCCCATCGGTATGAGGCCCGCAGATTTCCTCAAGTATAAAAATGTAAACTTATCCTTGATGATTTAAGATATCCTTGTTAGTCATACAATCGGAAAAAGTAAGGAATAAGAATAATTAGAAAAAAAGTCAGGAATATGGAAAAATAAAGTAATTTGTGTTTTAGTTTCACAATTTCAATTTAGCATCTCACAATTAGGACTCAAACTAAGGATTCTGACTTTTTCTTTCATACTTTGAGCTTTTCAACTCATAATTTTGACTTCTTATATAGTATTTTGAACCTATAGATTCATAATTTTAATTTTAAGTCGTATTTTGACCTTTTTAACAAATTATTTGTATTTCATCTCATATTTTGAACTTCAACTTCATAATCCCATAGTTTGACCTTTTCGACTCACAATTGAAAAATCTGAATCATATTTTGACTTTTAATTTCATGATTTTACTTTCTTTTTAACATATTTGCCTTTTAAAACATTTATTTCTAATTTCAATTTCATGTTTTGACCCGTTTGGACAAATAAATTGACTATTTCTCAGATTTTGAGCCTTTAAACTTATCTTTTTATTTTTTGTTTTTAAATTTCAAAATGAGGTTGAGAGTTTATGGTTAAAAAGGTGACCCTGTTAGGCCCTCAGGTTAGACCTGAATACCGAATCCTGCCCCTGCTGTGATTGAGTTTGAGCAGAATTAACAGGGTAAATGTCATACAGGCAAGGTATTTGATCATGGTGAAAATAGAGCTAAATTTTGATTATCTCTACCCACCTTTGCCTTGAATCACGTCTAATACGGACATCATGGAAGGAGAGAAAACCAGAAAAAGGAGCCTGCCTTCAGGGCTTTTTTGTGAAAACTGTGCCATAAATTCCCCTAGGAGATCCCACCATCTCAACCCAAGTTATACAGTTCAAGTACAGGCTTTGAGTGAGCTGAATAAAAAAGGCAAGGAGCTCCACTTTCCATACAACCACTCAGAGTATCATTGTAATGATGCTGAAGGTGTACACTTTTACAAGGAGCTGCTTTAATCCAACTGTTAAAATATATTTGTGCCTTTGCATCACATAAATGTGCCAAAATAAGTCCAAAGATCTTTTTTAAGAGCATTTATAGGCATTTTAAGGCAAACGCATGTCCGTGCTCTGACACACACAGCTGGGCGAACTCAATCTGATAAATCAGACCAGGAAATGTGGCTCTACATTGAAAGTGAAAGCTTTTCTCCATTTTTTGGTGCGTTTTTCCCCCAGCAACCTTGTAATTATCAAAAGGAGGCTTTTTGTATATGATTTTATAAATCAAGAAGGAGAAATGTGCAAACTTTCCAGGACAAATTTATGAAATAGATTGAAGTTTGTAGGAAGGCGTGTAAGAAATCAGCTTTAAAAGGCCTGTCTCGGTCAAACCCAAGTAAATATCAGTGAACGTGAGAAAGTCAACAGAAAAGAAACATATTGAGTGAGTTTTAGATCTGCAAAAGACAAGTGGAGAAGAAGAGGGACAGCTTTGTGTAAACGTCAAGGGGAGAGGGTGACTTTACTGGCAGGTACAGAGCTTCGTGTGACTTTTCGTCCGGTGTCACTCTTCGCTCAGAGAGAGGGAGGGAAGCAGACGTCTAAAAAGCTCTGTGGGTTTATAAAAAGAGGCTCGGGTTGTGCTGCGTCTTTGTTTTACTCCCACAGAGACAATCGCACGTTTTTAGAGAAGAAAATTCTCTTCTGAAGGAGAAGATGTCGGAAGATGGTGGTTTTGGGACCATCGTTGGTTCCTAATCAAATTTTGAAGCAAAAGACAGAGAAGTAAACTGAGCGTCCTTTAGCTCAATAAGTCAGCCTCAAAAATCCTCAGATTGGTGTTTTTCTGGGTCCCAAACCTGGTCCAAAAAATATCCACATTATGGAGACGACTGGTCCTGGTGTCAGTGTTCTCCTCCACAGAAACAAACAGGCGGAGCTGCAGCTACAAACAACAAAATCACTGACGAATAACATGAGAACTGGTCTGACTGTCCCTCTGAGAAAACCTGGAAGTGAATAAACTCCCACTAAATGAAATGCCATCTTCAGAGAGGATTTCATCCTCAGGAATATTAACATCTCTCTGATGATACCACTGCATTCTTTGGATGAGTTATTATGTAATCCAGCAGAAAATATGTTGGTTCAAATTAGCGTCTGGAATCAACCAGAGCTTAAAAAACAAAACTGGAATCTACAGGAAGAATTCAGCTTCATTTGATTCCATTCAAAATAAAAATTAAATCCCATCAAGAGGCATCTGTAACTCCACATGGCTAGTCAGGTTTCAGCAGGAGGCTCAGGTGTACAGGATCAGAGGTTCTCACACTTTGTCTTTTGGTCTGTTACTCCACCTCGTTGGGTCTGTCTGTTTGGTCCTTCCTCATGATGGGCAGAGGGTGAGCCTCCGTGTTGAAGACCCAGTGGTCGAATGGTAAGTGGTCGTCATCGGAGAAGAGAAGGTAGAGATACCTGGAGGAGACAACAGGGACAGAGTTAAGAACTATAAAAGTAGTGGTGCATCATCGGTGCATAAGATAAGACCAGAATGGGCAGATGCTTGATGATGAAACTATACTCTAACAAAAAGTCTGAACTAATTTAACAGCTTTACTAAAAGAAGTACAATCAACTCTCTAACAGTAAGAATTAGGGTTACCCAGACCATATTATTTTAGATAGAAAGACGTAGATAGACACTTTATTGATCCAGAAGGACATTCAAGCCAATACGATCATCTATACCAGTGTTTCTCAACATGTGGCTCTTGACACACCTGTGGCTCTTCTGTGATGATTTGGGGCTCTTTTAAGTCTTAATTTGAAATATTATTCCCCCCAAAAAGCTCACAAGGAAACATTGACCTCAGAAATTATCTATCACAAGTCACATAAATCAATTTCCCACACTTAGGCTTTAATTCTGTTTTTTTTTTTGTCTGTATATTTCCATTGCCCTTATTTGCAATTTTTTTTGCAATTCATTTTGTCCCCTTTTTCCCTTTTTCTTCCACTTTTTATCCATTTTTGCCACATTAATCCTTTTTGCTATTTGCAAATTTTTCCCCTTTTTTGCCACTTTTCACCCATTTAACCTGCCCTTTGCCATTAAATGCCATTTCCCCCTTTGTTGATACTCTTTGCTCCTTTTTGCCCATTTTCTCACCTTTTTGCTGGTTCTTGCCCATTCTAGTCACTTTTCACTCATTTTTTGCAACATATTTGCTGCTTTTTGACCATTTTTGTCACCTGTAACTAATTTTTTGTCACTTCTTACCCATTGTTGCCACTTTCTGCCTTTGTTGCCACTTTTTCTCCCCACTTTGCCAATTTTGCCCATTTTGGCCACTTTTTTTTGCCACTTTAACCCTTTTTTGCCACTTTTCACCACTTAGATTGTGGCTCTTTTTTCAGGAAAACAGAAAAATAAGTCTGCATACCAGGAGCTGCTCCAACCCTATGGGATGTGCGTGCCTTAGAGCTTTTTTGAACGTTCTCTTTCTCACACAGTACTCCCTCCCATGACTCTTGATTGGAGCAGCTTCTCATGTGCAGAATTGTTTTTCTGTTTTCCCTGAAATATTTTATGGTTCAGCACCCAGTACTCAACCCTATGGGATGTGTGTGCCTTAGACCTTTTTAAAAGGCATTTTTTTCAACAATTTGGCTCTTTGGTTTAGCAGGGTCATATCTGATCATATCTAGCTTCTTTAGCAGTTGGTCAGTCTACTTAACGCCACAGAGTACTGAGACTTCCTGTAGGTGGCAGTGTATCCCATAAAAGGAGCAGAAAAGTCATCCTTCTTCAATCAAAAACATGCTTTTACTTCCTTCACCAGACTACATTAACGACAGCTGAATCATAAAATGTGACGAGTCTTTGACAAAATCTTTATTTGTGCAAATTAACTAACATGATTATTAAACCCAATACTGCAGACTACTTTATATTAATCTGAGCAACAGCCAAAAGATGTGCTTGAAAGGGCAAAACCTTTCAAAAAGAACTTAAAAGATGACCGGACAAATGTTCTATCACATTCATTATGGGCCAATTAGAGCAACAAAGCACATGATGAAGTAGACCCGCACTGCCCTGGAGAGTAAACTATATAATACAAGCTCCACAGGGAGCCGTTATCATCATTCACTATCAGTGGAGCCAGTTGGTTAATTAACTCTTGCTGAAGCTGGTCAGATTTCTCAAACTTTTCAGCCTGCAACTGCCAAAATAAAGGTTCCAGAGGCTGGGGACCTCAACTCTACCTAAAGGTGGTTGAAGGTGAGAATAGTCGTGTGTAGACTTACATTTTAAAGTCTTTTAAACACTACTTTGATTTCAGCATAAATGTCACCAAATGACTAGTTTTTGTTTTACATTTAACTCTTTTTACATGCATATTTTTAGAAAATGTGTACAATGTACAATTTAAAATCATTTGAAATATTTGTTGATTTTTTGAGGACATCTGGCGCCCCCTTAATTGAGAACCACTGGTCTACAAACTTGAAGCACAACTAAACCCCGCCTGTAGCTACCACCTATTTCTCTTCAAATGACACTAATTGGTCCGGTCATTGTCTGACCAAGAAAAAGCCATTCATAACACCAATTTTGATCACATTTATCCATCATTGTTAAAGAAATGAGGCTCAGCGTTAGTCCATGCAGGACACAATCGTCCTACTCCCAGCCATGAGTAGCTGATGGCCCGCTGATCCCAATTATTCCTTCCAAGCTCCCACAGACAATCACAGCCCTTGATCTAAACACAGCGGTGTTTTTAAATATGACGTACTTCTCACTAATCCTTGCTTGCATCAGTGCTGACGCACCACATTTCTGCTGCTGGCACAGCTTAACATCCTCCACCCCAGCCTCCTCCTTTATAGCATAAAGCTTGTTGCACCCCCATATACTTAGATTCATTGCTTTTAAACTAATTTTATTGTATTCAGTAGGCATTTTCATTAATGTATCCATCCATATGGAAGTTTCTGGCTGTGTGCTCCCTGGAAAGCCAAAACATGCTGCTTGACTATCCATTTTTTGCAATAAAATAGTAAGATATATGACAAGAGTGTTCTTACATTGATGGGTGGCACAGCATCACAATATGGTGTGTTTAAGGTCAGGTCAAAATTGAAATTAGGTTAAGTATATACTGAAAAACATCATCATTATGCGACCTGTAACCTCATTAAATACAGTTGATTGGAGTTGAAATTTGTTTTCTTCGCTTGTTATTGTTGTAGAGTTATTGTTCTCAGACTTATTGCTTTCTTTATATTGGTCTATTTCCTTGATAGGATCTTTTTAAGTTCTTTCAAATCCCATGGATCAGGCAGATTCGTCTTACAGGGACTAAAGAGGGTTTGTTTGCGCACTTCTTTAATGTTTTTGGCCAAAACCCAGCAGAAATCTCCTTGAAATCTCTGTGAAAACAGCAGTTCCCGTAAGATCCCTTGAAGTCCCACTAACACTTAAACTAAAATGTCCAGTTTGACTTAGTTACAAACATGTTTGCACCATGGTATGAAAAAGAACTATTTAGCAGTCCTGAGAAAAGACTGTTTTCTATGCTGTTTACTTTAAGAGACATTTCAAGCACTTTATCTTGCAATATTTATCAGCAGTGCTTGCAACCTCTGAAACAGATGTGAAAGTGAGAGAGAAGGCAGGGCGCGGCTCTGCCTCAGACCAGCTTATGAAACTTGAAGTGATGAAATTCTGTGGTTTAACGTTTTATCTTATGAAGCAATACCAAAATAACATTACTCTTCAAAGGAGGGGGGGACCAAAGCAAGTAAATAAGTAAAGTTTGTTTTTAGGAGGGCAGCTGTTTCTGATAAAGTCATTCGATTTTAGTGAGAATAAAGGGAAAGCAGAGGAATCTCTTTAAAGAGTAACTAAACCTTAGGAACACTTTTCCAGCTGAAACCCTGCGTCTGCATGTACTAGTTATTATTGTTTATCTGATGGGAGCCAAATATTGTAATTCAAGAGCAAAGCATTTTAATTAAACATAATGTGTTAGTAATATGCATAGTGACTGCCCTCTACAGGTTGAAACCTGTCTGCTGCAGGAGAATTTTACTATTGGCTGATCTGGTAAAAAATGATGATGTAAACTGTCAGATTCAGTAACAGCAGCCAAGAGCCAAAATTCACAGGTAAAAGTGGTAAAGTGGGCTCCTCTAATCAGCAACATTAATGTAACTGACTAGGATTCTGGGTAATATAAATCTTTTTCCCGAGATGAAATAGAAACCATGTTTTTTCTTAAAACAACGTTGATAACACACAAATACAGCCACTTCTAAGGGATCATATGCCACTGTTTCATCATTTAAATACTCTTTAGTTTAAAAAAATCCACCTAAATAGCCAAATGTAGAAATTTACTAGTGAAGCTGGGCTCCACTAGTGAAAGACATCAATGTGCTTCTCTGTGGGTAGTGTAGCTACCAAAATCAAATAGCAAATTAACCATCTTTTTTAATGGCGATTTATTTACACATATTTTCTGATAAAGAATACTTACAATTTTGAGTCTGATGTTAAATATAACTAGAAGACAAAGATGATTATGTTCACAGATACACTCAGGAACTTTACCTTTAGCCAAAGAGATCGGCAGGTTTAACTTCGCTCCAGAGGAGGACAGAGTTTGTTGTGTGACTTTGGGGAAACTGAGAACAAGATCAATTTTCTGTTTTACTGTCCGATTAAAAACTTAAGGATTGGTTCCCAACCTTGTGTCTTGGACCCCCCAGGGGGGCACCAAAGATCTTAGGGGGGCATGAGGCTTTGTCTACTCTGAGGCTGCCAAAAAAAAGATTAGCAAGTATTGACTAAAAGCATGATAAAGCAGTTATTAAGTAGTTTATACAAAGGTCTTTAGATAAGAAAAGCATGCACAGGTCTTCTTCAGGGTTTTATCAGTGAAACAATTAAAAGCTACGTTCATTTTTGATGGCAGTGTGCCACTTTTTCTTCTCCCTTGGGTCCTGGGGGATCCACTTTTGTATTAACAGAAATGATGGTATAACACTTAAAAACAATTAATACAATGTTTTTTTCTGGTTAAACAATTTGTTTTTAGGGCTTATTTGTTTGGATCTACACACACACACACACACCCACACACACAATTATTTTTATTTTGCCTCAAGGTATCACTTTTTTTTCGTGTAGGTTTTCTTAGAAGAAGGGGGGGGGGCTCAAAGGGAAAAAGGTTGGGAACCACTGATCAAACACCAGTTTTGCCACCATTTTGACATTGCTTTAGCACAATAGGAATGTGGGTAGAACAATTTTTATAACTGAAATTGCATTAAACGAAGGCTGTCAAGAGATACATAAATTTGAATCGCAATTAATCTCACAACTTTCATAGTTAACTCGGGATTAATCACACCATTTTTATCTGTTCTAAATGTCTTGCACAGGAATATTTCTCAAGACTTAAATACCCGTCTCAACATATGAGTGGACTAAAAAGGCTTTCTTTATGCAATTATCTCAAAGATACTTAATGCTCCAAAAATATGCTGAGAGCACAACATGGTAAACTCAAGTCCAACGCGCAACAGCAGATGGGGATACTGACATTAGTGTAACATTACTGAATAATACCAAACTGTAGTGTCCAACTGCCTTTATCCATTTCTGCTGGCCTGCTACCAACATCACTACAGCACCACTTCCTGATCTTCCTGATCTATATTAACACTCAGAGCTGACATATGTGGTTAATATAGACCTCCACCAACTCAGAAACTTTGCTTTGGCACCCTAGGATTGTGGGTAGTACAGTTTTTTTCTCCTTGTGTCTTCTATAGGTGTCTTCTATGATCACACTCATGGTAGGTCTATTTTGAATGGTTTCAACATTATAAATCAAACGATCAAAACCAAAATAAACCAAATGAAGGAGTGAGTGGGCATGTCTTATCCTTGACGTCCGTAAAGGTATTTTTTGAATTCCAGGCTTGATACACCTCAGCCTCCGGGGTTTAGAAAGTCTTTAAAGAGGATTTGTGTTTATGTGTGAAATTGCAAAGAAAAGGACTGAGCTAAATATAAAAACGTGTCAGGAGCTGGGTTTCTGCCGAGCCCTCAACCTCCTCAGCATGTCCCCATCTTCCTCCGCCTCCTCCTCATCCGCCTGCCAGCAGAGCACTAGAAAGCGGTGAGTGATTGGAGGCCGACAGCAGTGTGAAGTACGGCCGTGTCCTTGGCAGCGGAGGGAAGATGAATACTGGAAGTGGCTCCGCACGGTGCCAAGATCCCAGAGTAACATTAGGAGGATTAGACGTATGGGTCTGCTGCTAAATGGGATTGATATTTTCTTGGTCCAGCGAGGGTCTGCTATCATGGATATGATGGGGTTTGACAGATGAAGGTGTTATAGTGTCGCTGTCCAGGCTGGTGGTCAATTTGATTCTGATTTTTCTCTTTTTGTCATGTAATGAGAAATCCCCTTTTTGAGCTGCTTTTACTGTTGAAGACTTATCCTCCCTAAAAAGTCATTTACTTCTCATTTTGACATCTTTGTGTCTGACAAAAGGGATTTTTAAACACCAATCAACACTCATCTTTATGTTGCACCCTGGTGGTGTTGCAGAAAGAACGCAGGCATCTTTCTTTATGTGTGTTTGTGTGTAATTGTTTGTGTGGTGTAATCAGAGGTAGAGGTGACGCCTGTTAAAATTTACTGCCTATAAAAAAGCCGGATTGGATGGCACCTCGCCCCCATCAGGCTCTGTTAGGCTAACCTTGACTTTCTGTCAACAGCTGTCTGCTGTGGGGGAAGAAAAACGACAGAAGAAGAAGAGGAAGAGGAAGGGGACGAGGTGAGGAGGATGTGAACGAGGGAGGGAGAGATGGAGGAAAGAGGCCATAAAAAATTTGAAGTAAAAGAAGCAGAGAGGACGGTAAATTTGGAGGAAAAGTGGAAAAATAAGAATGCAGAAGCTTAACTTCAGATCCATCCGACACAAACGATCATCCACTGTTGAACTGGTTCACTAATTTCATACAATCTACTGTTTAAAGTCCTTTTAATGAGAACCATCATTTACATCAGTTAACCACAAACTCTGACAAAGGGGCCAGCTCTTGTGAAAGGAGGTCAAGTGTGGAAACAACGTGGTGATAACAGTTAGTATGTCAAGTATGTTTGGTTAATCAGCAATTAATATCTATGAAACAGAAACAAAAACAACTAATGCTCTAAAGCAGTGATCCTCAGCTGGTCTAGCAGGACCTATTACCACTTCATCAGTGAGAAATTGTGACCCAGATTTGATCAATCTTTCAATCATGACCAAATTATTTAAATGAAAAATGGGGAAATTTGGACTTGAGATGGAACAAAAGAGGTGACAGAACAAAGAGATGGAGACATATCCTTCAAAATAAAGCAAAGCATAGACTTTTTGCCTCATTTTTTTCAGATACACCTCTGTAATCCACTGAAAATGGCTCTGGGACTCTTTTTTTTGGGTCCTGACCCACCATTTATGAATCAAGCCTCTAAAGGACTTAGAACATGTCAACACCTCCACACAAATGTGCAGGAATATGTGAGATTTTCTTTGACTGCTGCTAAAGTGGTGCTCCTTCCTACCTGTTTTTTGCGTCTCTTCTCTCAACTTTGTCCCAGACACTACAACAACAGAATTTATTACCCTAAATTTCCACATATTCCACCTGAACCACAATCTGGTGGGCACCCACCCTCACCTGCTTGATCTATTGCAGGGGCGCAGTGCAGTGGAAAAGCTCAGAGTAACTATAGAAGATCATGGGAGAACTAGGAGTTCAGGCATGAGTAGTATGTTAACAACAGATTACTTGACCTCAGTGGTCGTTGAGCTGGTCTTCACTTCGATATTATGAAGTTTTTTTCCTGCTTTTACCACAGTTGAGCACATTAGGAAGTTAAAAGGGTTTTTTTTCTTTAAAGAATTTGTGGTTTCTTGTGAAATTCCATGGTTTTCCTCATCAAGTTAACTTCTCCTTATCAGTGGTGCAAGGTAACCTCCAGCCAATAACTAACCGTGGACCATTTATTAACAAAGGCTGTGCTTGTGCATGCTTCATCCCGTTTGGGTTGATCTTCTCTATGTGGACTGATATATTTTGGTTGCCGTCTCAGCTGAAAATAGAGCTGGCGTATATCTCAAGTGGAGCGAAGTGGCGCTTCTGGCCGGGGAGCGTGCAGTGTAATGGCAAAGACTGACTAGAAAGGAAGCTTTTCGCTCCACAGTGTACTATGCTTGCAAATTGCTGTGCAGACTGAGTATGTGCAAATTGGGGGTCAGCATTAGTAATGTCTTTGACCCTCCCTGCTATCACATCCAGAGGAATTTTATAAAACAGAGCCGACAAAGACCTCTTGCTTGTTACCATGCATGCAACTTATTCTTCTTTAAGTCTTTTGATGTACCTGTCTTCTCTTGTCTGTATTTTACCAGCAGTCAGCCAACAGTTATGAGAGTTACTGCCACCTGGATTGGGGGTGCGGACACCATGTGGAGGCCATGTGTGTTTGCCTTTATTCTCCATTTAGACAGACATGCCATGTGAAGCTATGCATTGAACCATGACATCTGAACCCCTACTGACAGTGTGTCTAATTTTGGTACATTCAGTGGCTCTTTACAATGTGCAGATTGGAACTACAAAGTAACTAAATGAACCAGTTTTGGGAGTTGGGAGGTCATTTTTTTGTTGCTGTGGTATTAAAATAGGTACTAATATCTATTGATATTCACTTGTATAGCAGTGAAGTTCAAAATCCAGGTATTGTGACAACTCTTAAGCATATCAGACACATGGGTAACACTTTAAATAAGATGTTTTTTTGCAAATTTTCCTTCACTGCGTGAGCAGACACAAACACACACCCATATTCCTGCTAGCTAAACAGTAGTTGGTGTTCCTCGTCACGGTTTAAGCAGACTGTCGTCCTGAACACAGTTGGAGAGCCATCTGAGAGGGAAAGCCCTATTAGCCAGCAGACATCACACTGTGTGGCTGACAACACGTTTAAAGAGCCATTTGTGGCTCCGTATTCACACCCTCAAACACGCATACTCAGGCAGGCTCACGAGGGTGGTTAAGTAGAAATATCAGACGACTGTTAAGAGGAAGTGAGAAGTCGGAGCTGGCTGTGGAGTGTTGGGACATGCGCTGATTTTCACAGCTTTTCTTTCTCTTCTTTACGAGTGAAAGTAAACACTTTTCACCCACTTACAGTGGATTTTTTAAAGTTAATATCAAGAATTAATGTAACCTGTGAGTAGCAAAATAGAGGTAGAGTTTATGTAGAAACGTGGGTGAAATGTCTGCATTCAGAGTTGTTTGCTTCTTCAACATCAGTCTCTTATTTTGATGATATGACTCACAGCAGAAATCAAAACAGTTTAGTGAGGGTGGATTCTATTAAAGATGGAATAAAATGTTAAAATGTCTTAGATCAGCAACATATGATTCGATGCATCCAAACATTATGAGTCATTTTATGAAGATGCACCAGGAAGCAGGGATCAAGGTTACATCAAGGCCTGTATTAGTGTCACAAACTGTTGATGTTCACCATGAAAATACTCCCTGTGTGTTCTCAAGGATGTGAAATGTTAACATCAGCTCACCTCCTTCCTCTGCTCTACTCGTTTATTGGTATAATTTATTTCATGTGGATAAAAATACCCTCCACAAATGACACAGGCGTGCATCTCCATAGAAATGGGGCTTTATGCAACATAAAATTGTTTCTCCACACACTATTAGTGTGTAAAACCACCTTAACTGGTCACGTTTGATTTACTGCCAGCGTTATTATGTTAACTTAAGAGAAGCTGCCATCTTTAACAGTGTGTTTGATTTATGTTGTTGTAAATAAGGGAAATGGTGGGGAATACTGGTGGTCTGGGGGCTTTGGTATCATGTAATCACCAACACTTGGGCCCAACCAGATATCTTTATTGCTCTCTCCGTCATCTTCTTTGATAAACACATAAATGCTAATAATATCTATAAATGCTCCTCTAAAAATGTTAAGTATAAGATAATATGAAGCATGGTCCCTGGCAACATATCCATGGAGTGCCTGGGGCTTGAGAGCCACCACCAACTTGAAGAAGACCATAGGTATTGATCAGTGCGTCACAAAGTGTGAAAATAATGATGAATATTACAAGTGGGGACTGTCATAGAGCAGTGGTTCTTAAATGGTGAGTCGGGACCCAAAAAGAGGGTCGTGAAGCCCTTTTCAGTGGGTTGCAGAAAAACTGTGTCAAATTGTGTATGAGATTCTGTAAAACAGGCATGTTTCATCCTGTTTCATTGTTTTGCTACACCTTTTGTACTGTCTTAGGCCCAAACTCTATTTATTTTTTATCAAATACATCTGATCGACCAAAAACATCTCCTAAATTTGGGTTGCAATTCTCCTTGAGGTGTTGACCCAACCAGTGAAGACCCCCTGGCCTAGAGGACTGCGTAAAGAGTTATTTCAGCCCAAATGCTGAATTTTGAAAGCCGTTCTTTGAAAATGTTTTAATCTCTTGTGAAAACACACCTTCACTCGTGTGGACAAATTGTTTCAGTGCTTGAAATAGGGTTCCCAAAGTCTTAGCATCACAAAAACAGTGGAATATATGAATAAAACAACAGCATTAATGTTGTCTGTCATTCTATTTTCACCAAAATGAAGCTGAGTCCTCTTCATCACTGCTTCTCAGTACTTGTTTCAAGGATTCTGCAATATTCAAACGCTTTGCCATCATTGCAGATCAACAAGTCTAGTTCTCTCCTCATGCTCCTGGCTCTCTCCTTACCTCTTCTGCAAACACTGTCACAGGGAGGGCCTTGGGGATTCCAGAGTGTCACTTGGTTGGCAAAAGAAGGATGCAAAAATAATGTATGTGCGCAGGTTGACAGACAAAGGAACTCTGGGGGGGGGTGCAAGGCTGGGTCTGCTCCAAGGTTGTAATAATTAGATTTGCAAAAGCAAAATCATGATGAAAAACACTTAATGAACAGTTTAGACAAAGGTCTTTTGGTTAGAAAAACATGTTTAGAGCCATTTTCTTAGGGTTTTATCAGTGATAGGATTTTTTTGTGTATGCCTGCAAGTCTCTGCTGGTTGCTTGTAATCTATAACTGATTGACTCTTCATCTTTTAAAAGGTACTCAAAAGCATGAAAAAGTTTGCTTCATCCTGGCCTCACTCTTCTAGCCCCCTGTTTATTTGAGAACTCCCTTCAAAACTGTACCATTATTATCTATTTAGTCTTTAAATGGATAAGCACCTCAGGACATTTCTTCTCTCTTGAATGTCTAAACCTCAAGATCTTTGAGGCCTGAAGATCAGCTTTGTCTCATTGACCAGATAAAAAGTGATCAATCCTCGTCTGTAGTGGCCTTATTTCTGGAACAAAGCACTGAATGACTCATGTGTTTTAATATTTTTTGTGCTTTTTTAAAAATCAATAGAAGTTACTGATTTTACAGTGCTCTTATTTGCTATTATGTTTCTTTTCTAAATAATACATTTTGTTTTATTTCTGCTGTGTTTTGTGTTTGTATTTCTATGTTTTGGTCTCTGTGCAGCACTTCAGTAAATGCTGATGTATTTAAAAAATCTGCTTAGTAAATGAAGTGAATTAGACTGTGTTACTGTGACCAATCTTTAGATAGATTATAGGCTAGAGAAACACCTTTCTAAAAATTTTTAACTGGTATTTTAGCCACACCAATATAAAGGACATAACTTTAGTTTTAGATGAAAATATATCATTAAATAAAGGTATTTATAGTGCTTCTAATACACTAAATTTCCATCCTGTTTTGGCTTCAATAGAGCAGACACAGCAATAAAATTCTGAGGTCAAATATCGTATGTATGAGTGAGTAAAAGTTTAAATGTTACTATTACTTTTAAATTCTCTCCATCCTTGATAAGTTAATTTTAGCACTTCTATAGCTGGCGAGTCTGTGAAGTGAATTGACCTTCCCTAACCTAACCCAATCTCTGGAGCTCTGTCGGACTGAATGACAGCGTCATATTTTGTGTTTATGTGTGTGGTTGTGTGGCTGTGAGAGAGAGTGACTTGACATCTCAGTCAGTCCGGGGAAGCAGGGCCTTGTCCCTTCATAAAGTGCAATGACAGCTCGATCATAAAAAGCACAGGAGTGAAGAGTGTGTGCCCAGAGACACGCCGGCTGAGTTTGTGTGTCTTACTTGAGCGTCTCGGCCAAGTAGAAGCTCTGCTGTACGTCGTCGTGATTTGGAGCTGAAGCGTAGACGTCCCTGACGCCGCTGTAGCCTCCTTCTACTCTACAGTGCTGCTCCAAGGCCTGAGTGATAGAAAGAGACAACAGAGAGAGAAAGAGGAAGAGAAGAGACATCAGTGAGTGGCAACATTAATCAAGCTCTTTTTATACTCAAAATATCACCAAACCTCAGGAGGAATCATTTGCTAAATATAACAAGAAGCTAAATAAAATGACCTTCTGTTAGCTTGTCTCATGTATTATTAGTGTTTCGAGTGCTTAAATGTTCAAATTAGACAGAAGAGGAGCACAAGCAGCTGGATTAGAGTCAACAAACCTGGACAGCTTCCCAGCCCCACTCCCTGTATTTGGGGTCATGAGTGAACCTCCACATGTACATGTATGTCTCTATGACCTCAGGACGCAGGATGAAGTATTTCTCATTCTGGCGGGTGGCGATGGCCTCAACCCCGCCGTCAAAACGAAACGCCTCTGGACCCAGCTTCAGTGCTGGAGAAAGAAGATAAATAGAAGAAGATAGACACAGATATATAAAAGAGAAGACAGCCTAATTTATGTTTTAAGTTTAAAAGACAACATCATCTTTGTGCATTGAAACGCAGCCCAAAAATACATATTAAAGCTTATATCCTGCCCTTTTCATGCATGATATATAATATAGTGCTATGTTTGGGTAATGTTATGTAAATGAATGCTGGAAGAATAATGTCACAACCTTCATGTCAGGAACAGTATGTTACACAACTGCCTGTAGTGACGTTTGCAATATAGCCTTTAAAAGATGATGACTCATGCTTTGATATGGGGATGGTAAGAAAAAGGACACAGCTAGAAAAATAGGGTGACACAGATCAGGGGTCATCAACTACATTTGTACAACGGCCAAGTTTCTCGTAATGGACGCTTTGGGGGCCGGACTTAAAATAAACTTAAATTAAGAGACCTTTTGGTATAATTAACATGCTTAAAAACATATTTCATTTTATTTCAAATGTATGCCATTTTTAGCCTATAGAATAGGGGTTTCAAACTCAAGGCCCGGGGACCAAATCCGGCCCGTGGTACAGTTACATCCGGCCTGCAAGATCATATTCTACTGTTATTATTATAACAGGCCCTAAAATATAAGGTCCGCAGATTTCCTCCAGCATAAAAATGTAAACTTAACCTTGATGATACCAATTATTCCTAAGTCACACAAATGTGAAAAAAATAAATAAATAAAATAAATGAATAATTTAATTTGTGTTTTAATTTCATATTTTCAATTTCAATTTTGACTTTTTATCTTGCATTTTGACCATTTTCAATTTATTATTTTGACTTTATCTAATAATTTTGGCCTTTTTCAATCTATAGTTTTGACTTTCTATCTCACATTTTGACCTTTAAGGTGGACAATTTTGAATTCTAAGTCATATTTTGCCTTAAAAACATGATTGTGACTTTCTTCATGTCTTCTTCTTAAAAGCATTATTTTATCATCTTCTTGTGTTTTGACCTTTTGAACTAAGAACTTTTATGAGCCTTTTAACTAATCATTTTGACTTTTTAAATCTCAAAATCATTTTTCATCAGTGCTAGTTTTCCCTCCCATAATTTATTACTGTGGGAAGTTGGAAGATGTGGGGGGCCTGATTTGGCTCTCTGGCCGCTGGATGGTGATCACTGCCCTAGATTGTTGAAAATGCAACAATTCATCTGAAAAGCCTCAATCCACTGCTAGTCTCAGTCCGTGGGCAGAAATGGTTGAAAGGATAAAGTGACTAGCTGTCAACAAAAAGCGGTAAAAATATGACCAAATTTGTGTCTGCATTTCATTCACTGGAGAACCAAACTAAATTAAACTCAGATGTGAAAGTTACCAAACAAGTTTTGTAAGATATCCATGACTCATTTTAGTGTTCATGGTCCCTGTGAGAAACTCTGTTGTGAGTGATTACCAGTTCTTGTGTAAGACTCGTGACAGGTCCGGGCGATCTCAGCCGCCTGCTCCATCTGGTGGCCTGTTTTGTCACTTGGCGCCCCATCAGCACCCAGAGCAATCATTCCACCTGCGAAACAGGTCAGGTGTCCCATCTTATGCTCCAGCAGCCCCCCCTTCCACTCGGCAATGTAGGTCAGGCCGCTGCTGGACTTCCTCATCAGATTGGTTTCTATTGCCTGGAAAAAAAAAGTAGGGAGTAGAGTAGTACAAAGAGTTAGCTGCTTAATCATGCCATGCTAAATTTCTGTATATTGAAGACAAGCATATCAGACAAGCACAACATCATACGCTTTACCACTCTGATGGATGGGAGGCATTTAAAGGGGACATATTTTACCCCTTTAAGACAAGTTTCTATTGGTCTCAGAGGTCCCCAAAACATGCCTGCGAAGTCTGTTGCTGAAAAAACACTCCAGTATTGGATTTTTGTATCTCTAAAAAACCCTGTGTTTCAGCCCTGCTCAGAGCGAGTTGTTTCTGTGTCTAAATGTTAATGAGCTGTCTGACTCCACCCCTTTCAGGAAATGGATGTGGCTAAATGGATGTGGCCCTCCTGATGCCCCTCTCAGCTGATCAGGAGAGGAGGACAGAACTTTCTTCCAAACCTGGGGGCGGGGCTAACTCCCCAAATGATATCATGAGGGGAAAATCTAAGAACGGCTTGTTTTAGCACACGTTTTCTGAGTCTCAGTGGGATTGTGGACAGGCCAGGGGCACATATTTTGTTAGAAAAGCCTTTAAAAGTGTACTTTGCACAAGTGAAAGAAACAAAATACTGAAGTGCATTTAGGATGTACATGCTCAAATCTCAACAAATCCCAGATTGTATATAAGCACCACAGGAAGGACTCCAGAGTTATTTCATTATCCTAAAGGGACTGGAGCATTAGCTCTGTGGCGTTCTCTCTCTCACGAGGCCTTGTCTTAGCAAATAAATCATGAATGCTTATAATCCTTGAAGATTTGAAGGGATTATGGGTAAAGTATCCCCTGAGTGTTTAATACAGCATTTTAGTCTTCATGTTTTAAATTCTCTCCCCAGCGTATTAAAGAAAACTTATCAGAGAGTAATCTTCCTCCAGCTGAGACCCTTCGCTTGTCACTGCAACTTAAAAGTGATGTTTTGTTTGAACAAAGAAAATCTGTCCATACAGGAGGAGGCTGTTGTTACTGTAGATTCATCTGCTCCTTGTTTCTTATCCTCTTATTCAAAAGTTTGTTTAGTTCTGCCTGTTTCTTCATCTCCCCATCTGCTCAAGCCCACTATCTCACTCCAAAGGACTGAAAAGAAAACAGTTATGATCACGTTTTGGCATGAGAGATAGGAAAGACTTAACGGTGCATTAGCTATTTCAAGCAAAACAAAAACCCACTCTAGTCAAAGAAATTGAATTTAAAAACAACAGTTACAATCATGGCTGCCTGAAGAAATATTTATGTTAACAGTTAAATATCCTTCTTATCTCATGAGCAGACATCGCAGGAATCACGCTTATTTAGGCATTTGGGTTTATATAAAAGCCCCCTACCGGGAGGAATAAATACAACAGCAAGACCACTTTTCAATAGCTGGCACTGACCTTGTGTTTGTGGTCAACTATTACCAAACAGTCATTTATTAACATTCAGAAGGGGCATGAGAGATGTAAAACCCCTGTGGAGAAAATCTATGAAGCTCCTGATCTATAAACAGCATGTTTACAACCAGAGTTTTTCCATTCAATGAGGGCAGCTTCATACATCACAGCACAGAATTCAGTTATTATAAACAGTTTTAGCTGTTATGCATGTGTACAGACATACTGATATTGATTTACAATGAAATGTCAAAACCACCTCTGATGAGCAACATGCAGCTTTTCTCAGAGGCAGAGAGGCAAAAGATTGGAGACAACAGCCTACAGGGATCAGTGTTATAACATTATTAGTTGGTCTGTATGGACAAATACTGTCCACAGATGGTGCTTTGAGGATTCATGGATTCTGTTCCCAGAGTGCTACATGCTACATCAGTGAAAAAAACCAACAAGCAACCCAGGACTTAGAGCTCAGAAATTCTGTTTATAAATCATGAAGAGCCCTTACTGTAATCGATGAACCTCAGTATGGTTATATTGTACAATTGTGCAATGTTGTTTTTTGGCTTGTTTTGCCTAAACACATCCAGTTTGAAGGGACACCGCTGACCCAAATCTCTGGAAGCTAATGCCACTACTATTGCTAGGTACCTTATATTATATTATATTATACTTCTCAACCTTGGGGTCAGGACCCCCTTGGGGGTCGCAAGACACTGAGAGGAGGTCTACAGTTGCCCTAAAAAAACGAACAATATTTTTTTTAATTACAGTGTTGCCACTTTAGAGCAGTATTGTCAAATTTAATATTTAACACCTATTTTTGTCAGTTTTAAACTCTTTCTGCCACTTTTTTCTACCTGTTTTTGCCACTTCTAAACCAATTCTTCCCACTAAAGCTTAATGTTGTCTCTGCTGACCCATTACTGCTACTATTAACCCCTTTAACCCCCTTTTTCATCCAATATTTCCCCACTTTAACCCCATTTCACCATTCGATATGCCCATGTTTGCTAGTTTAACCAATTTCTACCATTATATGCCTATTTTTCTTTCTCAGTTAACCAATTTTTGCCAATTTAAAACAATTTCAGCTACATTTTAACTACTTTCTAAACCATTGAAACACTTCTACCATTTCTGATACTTTTAAAATCCAATTTCACCACCCATCATACAATTTTTTGCCATTATTAACCCACTGTAGCAATTTTTAAATCATTTATTTATTTATTTATTTTTTACAAAAGGGATTTACATTTTTAAGAAGGCTATTTACTACACAAATGATTGGGAAAAGATTGTTTCTTTGACAAGACTGGTTATTTTTTCAGGTTAAATTCTAAATATGACTATCACAGCTTAACTTTACAATGGACCATGGTTTTGCTGACCCCCATGGGCCCCTCCCATTTATCCCCCTTTATGGATGGCCTTGTCTGCACATGACTGTTCCAAATTGTGCATGGCTGTGTTCAATCACCTTCAGGTATAGCGGGGGTCTCTGGTCTCTGGCACCTTTATTTTGGGGGTCGTGGGCTGAAAAGTTTGAGAATCACTGTCTTACACAACCCAACTTCAAAGACACTGAAACAGCCCTTTAAATGGTGTGTTCTTGATCCTTGGTTGAACCAGGAGCAGATTCTGACCTGTCATCTCATGGATCAAGTTCTGAGGACTGATGAGCGAGGATTTAAGAGAGCAGACTTCCTAGAAAACTTTACACTGAGAGACACACCTTTTAATCCGACATCACTCACTGATTGGAAGCTGCGGTACAGCGGACTTCAATGAAACGTCACAAAATCAGAAGAGTACAAAAATTGAGGATTTATGGACCTTGAAAGAGATGCTGGTCGGACACAATAAACATGAACACACTAAATCAGTTGAAAGAACCGATTTCTGATGAGGTGGGGTCCAAAAGGTGTTCGAGATGAGATTGATTCATCTAAATAAATCAGTATATAGGAGTGTATTCTGTCAAACCGACTGCTCTACAGCTGATCATCAATCAATAAGACAGCTGACTGATGATCAGCTGACACTGTCATCATTAATGGAAGTTGCTTCTACTCGTCTCTCGTCTCTAAAAACCCATTTCTATGAGCCTCTCTCATTTGCTTTGTTTTGTATCTCTATGAATCTTTGGCACGGGGGACTAGAGCGGCCTTACACTAGAGGATTTTACAAAAACTTTTAAAAGACTAAAAAAACTGGCATCTCAGATGGTCTCACATCTAGAGATTATTTGTCAGCAAGTCGCAGAGTTTGTAGTCACAGTTGAAGATTTTGCACTAACTACACGACTAGAATACGATTCCTTTAGAGAAAAACTGAAGCAACCTTCAAGATACCGCAACAACCATAAAACTCTTCCAGGCACACTTTAGAATAAAAGTACCAAATGAAAACGCGAGTAGTCTCACCACAGAAACAAACTGATCAGACATTTGCTTTGAAAATCCCGATAGAGGTTTACCAAACCTGTCATGTTAGCTTGGACAGAATACAGAGACAGGTGCAGCGAGATCTGACTGCAGAAATGTGTCATTCAGATTGAACTACACTCACGTTCATGCTTTGAAAAGTTAACTGTTTTAACATGCTTATGCACAACACTGACTCCTATTGGTTGCTGACGATCGTGGAATTACTGAAAACACAATGTGCATAAGACCAGACTGAAGACTTACGACAATATCAAACATGTTTGATAGTGTCATAACGCCAAGACTGAAGAAAGACCGCCTTTAAACTGCTCAGATTGAGTTTTATGACCAGCTTACAGCTGACGTTTGAGACCATGGGAGCAGGACTCGCGTGATTTTACTCCAACTTTGGAATTTTGACGACGACTTTGCAATCGTTTGAAGTCTTCAGGTGTAAGGCCAGCATAAGCTGTAAGGAAAGACTCAAGTGAGAGATGCATGGATGCCATTTGAGAGACTTGGCATGCGCCCCAAGCACAACCTCTATGGTTGAAAAATTAAGCATTCAGTTATCTCAACGTCCACTTTAGGCTGAATGCAGTCATGTTAAAATGACAACATTTACAAGAAGTTTTACGGCATAACAATCGTTCAAGTCCTCCTGGTCTTTTATGAGTCTTATGGAAATCTACCCAGCATCATTAAAAAGAAGCCAGTATGATTCTTTTTAAGAAGGGGGTTGTTCTTATTGGTCTTTGATTGTTAACAGTAAAAAAAACCTGAAGGAAAAGGTGCAATTCCTACTCTGACAGCTATTGCTTTCAACTCCCAACAACAAAGTACAAGAAAATGGACACTGAAAAAAAATCAAAGAAGTTCTGACCAAATATTGTTGTAAATGACGCATCAACGTTGGCAAAGCATTACAGCGATAAAGAAGTGATTGCATCAGTGTTAGGTTGTATTTTAAGCTCGCCTCGGTCTCCTGGGCAGGTTATCTGCACAAACCATTTTAAAGTGAGCAATCATTTGAACTATTTCATGTCAAAAAAAAGTGAAAAATATCCATTACATCTCCCTAAACCCCAGAGTGACGCCATTCTGTGAAGAAATATGTCTGGCCAACAGTTCAAAGCCCAAAAACTTTTTAGCTGCTGCATAAAACAGAAAAAGCTGCAACTCTTCTCATAATTAAAAGCTCAAATGATTGTCTGATTATGAAAATAGCTACAGTGAGTTGAGTGACGTTAATGACTGAAACTAAGAATAAATGTTTCATTTTTTTCTTTCTGATGAGTCAATGCCACCTCAACCTTTCAGTGTAGACATTTCTGTTGAGTACGTGTGGGCATGTGAGTTTGTTTATTACCTGCAGCGCATCATAGTACATCTTCTTGCCCTCCTCGTCAGTCTTGTCAGACATCAGCCAGGCTTTGAGCAGGTACTCATAAAAACTGTCACCCAGTCCACCCACGGACACGTGATCTGCAACACAGAGATGAACACAAGAGATGTAACACAAAAAACTACACACAGAGGCAGGCAACATGTTTGCTGCTGCAGATTACAACCACTGGACCAGTAATATGTCAAGCTGGCGAGATGCAGGGGCAGATGTATGTGTTTTATATAAGAAGAGCATGCCTACCCTGCATGATTTAGTATAGCATTATAAGTGTGAGTGATTTAAAGGTTGTTATCGTAGGTGAGCCTCTAGCCAGTCAAGCTGTACTTGTGT
Source organism: Cheilinus undulatus (assembly GCF_018320785.1). Taxonomy (NCBI): domain Eukaryota; kingdom Metazoa; phylum Chordata; class Actinopteri; order Labriformes; family Labridae; genus Cheilinus; species Cheilinus undulatus. The sequence goes on along the minus strand of NC_054878.1, from coordinate 40,332,465 downwards.
ATTTGCCCTGCTGATTGTCAGTGAAGCCTCATCCATATGCATGTGTCATTAACAGAGTCCAGCCTGGTGTGTGGAGCGCAGAGATTAAATGTCAGCTGTGATCATGCAGAAGTGAAGAGAAAAGGAGGCTGGTGCTGAAGATGGTTTTGGTATCCGGCTGATAAGAGAACCTGGCTGTCAGCGAGTCAAATATTAAACCGGGAACATGAGCAGCACAAAACAGGGAGAGACAACGCACTTAAATAAAGCATCAAAAATCTGCCAAGCAAAACATCAACTGTCTGATTATAGGCGTTATGTGAAGTGATCACAAAATAACACAGGCATATTTCTAATTCAAACATTGATGCACACATTCCAAAGTTTCCTCAAAGGGTAGTAGCTCTCAAAAATAGAGCTGCAAAGGCTTTAATCTAAATATATAGGAAAGTGGGTTCCACCAGTTCTGTCATATCATAACATCGATATTTCTGTACATTTGTGTGACTCAAGAATCGGCTTTTACAGAGCTCCTAAAAGATGAAAATGATGGTTATTCTAAAATGCCTCTGAACCCACAATCTGGTGGTTTGAGCCCATAATGACAATGTCGAGATTCAGTGCTGATGCATCTATACTCAAAGAAGAAAATTAGAAGGATTAGTTGGTTCTATATATTCTTTTTGAAAGCCTCCACCAATTTATATTCGCCAAATACATTGCCTGATGTTCGGCACCATGTTCCCTGGTAAGCTACTGTGTGCAGAATGCAAATAGCAAGGAGTTTTTGCATTGCAAATACTGCCAACTCATGTGCAGAAAAGGATGCATCTGTGCATCTTCAGTGTCAAAATATTTATGCAATACAAAAATTACTCAAAGCTGCCCTGATGGTTCATTTGTAAACATCTGTGATATAAAATGGGTCATTCTGAAGAGCTCAGTGACCTCAAGTGTGGTACTGTGATAGATGCCACCCATACAACAACACTTACAGTCAACTGTAATTGATATAATTATGGAAGCATTTAGGAACAACAGCAACTCATTCACAAAGCAGAAGAGCAAATAAAATGACAGAAAGGGGTCAAAGACTGCGAAGGAGCATGGTGCATAAAAGTTGCCAACGCTCTGCTGATTCCATAGCTGAAGAGTTCCCCTAGCATTAATGTGAGCAGAAACCTACTGACACCACTACACAAACATGCAGGAAACTGTAGGATTTTGTTGGATTGCTGTTGAAGTTTTGCATCTGTCTCTCTGCTGATGCAGCTCAGGTAATGGTTTTATTCACTGGTCAGCAAATACTTTTTTAAATTGCATTATTAAAATGCACGTTAATGTAGTGAGTCGTTTGCAGACGGTGATGTCAACTGGTCCCTAAAAGTTTTTCTCCAACTCCTTCCCTGCAGGCTGCCGCAAGCTTTACACTGCTATATAAACACTGAAAGCCATAAAATGTCCAAAAGGGACATTAAGAGCATACAGACAGACAGTGAAACCACTCCATATAATTTTTCTGGTTTATATTTTTTTTTTTCTGTATAGTAAAAACTATAAGAAAGTGTGCTTGCAGGGAACATATAAGCTAGTATAGTGGAAAATCACTCAAATCTGTGTTAACGGTTGTGTACTAAAGATACAGAGAACAAATATGAAAATATCCCCATTCTCCATGTTCATCAGTAACAGCGCATTTATCTCTGTAGCTCTAGTATGATGTATCTGTGTCCCAATTTCCTGGGGAGACCTCCTCCCTAGATCTGTTCTGAGGAGCCACTTCACAGCTGAGGGCACTTCAAAACCAGGGTCCATGCCAAGAGGGAGGAACAGGGCTTGGACCAAAGACTTGGTATTTTTCTCCCACACAAAGAGACACACCAGCTGTTCAGACTGAACACAAACCTAAAAAAACACATGCATTTATTATCTGTAGGTACTGTATATTAAAAAACAGGGTGAGAGTTTAAATGAGGCTGCAGTGGAGAAATATTTTTCAGACAACATCAGGCGGCAAACATCCCGAGGTCATAATTTATTCAACAAATGCATTCCCATCACTATTGCGTAATTTCTCTCTGGATGAAAAAAAACCTCTCTGACTAAGACAAGCATGAAAGTGTTTCTGGTGAAACTTGCTGTTTTAATTCAGTGTTCCTAATTGAATATGTCACCATTTGCATAAAATACGTAGATGAAAACACAGTTTCTGGCTGGGGTTAAGAGTGTCAGCTAAACGCCAACAATTAGAACTGTGGATGTGCTTACAGTGGTGTTATTCATCTGATAATTAAAGTAAGTAGACCGGAGGTGCAGGTCCATATTTAACCATCACAGATACTAACAGCTCTCCAAATCAAGGGCTCGGCATTAAAAACACAACTAGAAAGCACCGTGAACAACTCTGAAGCATTTCAGTGGCTCTGAAAAACTCAAATGATAAAATTGGATCAAAGGATTTCTAATTTAATGCTACAACTTTCATGTGGGATTCATGAGAAGTGTGCCCTGGTTTTATGTAGAGCAGTGACCAGCCTCAACAAACATGAAGCTGGAGTGGATGTGGGAGGAATTGAGCATGAAAAATAATTACGTTTCATTAATTTCAAAACTGATATGCTCACGAGATGAAAGCGGGGAAAATATATCAGCTAAAACGAGTAATTTTGAAAAAGTCATTCCAGGTTTCTGTTGATCTTAATTTCTCTCTTTACACCTCTGCGTGAGTCCTTTCTTCTTGATTTACTCTCCACAGTCTCATAGCATGAATTACAAAGGATTTGATGTTTCTGTCATCTTTTGGAAGGAGAAATCTGTTTCAAACAAAGTACATTTTCAAGTCATTTTGGTCTAATTTTCAAAAATGTCACACTAGGTGGCTAAAATGATGAAATAGAAAGCTGCAGGATACTTTTACTTATTTTCTTTTTCGTATTATTTGCTTGAGATACATGTAAAAAAGGCACTCATTAAAAAAAAATGGCGTAAAACTACAGAAGATGACAGTCTGATTTTGAGCGATCAGGTTTTGATAACATAACAGCACGTGATTGACATTTGGGGAATTGAGTCTAATTTCTTGCTGATTAATCAACAAATTAATGGTACAGATATACTGGCTGTTTATTTCCAATTGGTTTGATATACCTGCAGACCAAAAAGGTCTAGGCACCAATTTCAGTTATAGACCGTATAAAGCAGAGGTGTCAAACATAATCACAGCAGGGGCTGGATTCTGTATTTAGGTCTAACCTGAGGTCCTAACAGGGTCAACGTTTAACCATCAACTGTCAACCTCATTTTCACCGGCTATGCCGGCTATGAAAAAAGAAAAAAATGGGTGCTTATGATACATGATTTTGAGATTTGTAAAAGTCAAAATGATATGTTTAAAGGCTCAAAATCTATTTTTATTGTTTCAAAAGGTCGAAACACAAAATTAAGTCAAAATAGGACAGCGGCTCACGGATGCCTACAGCCTGCATCACTCACCATGCAGAGTTCCCTTCCTTACTGAATGCTGGTGTTTTATTGACCTTGATAAATTGGAGAAACCAATCAACCAAAAGATCTGACTGGAAATTTGTCATCCAAGAAGATCAATGGCTGATGATTTATTCCTCTAATGGGTAATAACAAAATAAGCCACAGCCAACATGATATGTCAACTTTAGCAAACCACTACATCAGCTGTTGAAGCTGAAAAAATGCTTAAATAAGTAGTTTTAGATTAGTAACTTATTTCATCTGATGAAGCCTGCAGACCCAAACAACTATTCAGATGCACTGAGGCAGAAGAGTATGTAGCATTGCAAAATAGCGCCAAACACAGCAGCATTCTGGGTAAAAAATGAAACGCTTTAAAATTCTGATACAGCGTAAAGTTGAGCCAGCATAAAACTCCCAAATTACACAGAGTGTAATCCACTAAGCTGTATAGCCTAGCTTCTCCAAGCATTTCCTGTTTGAAGGGGCAATGTTCTCTGAAATCAATGGAGGCTAATGCCACTACTATTGCCAATTACCTTAACCCAACTCACAAAAATACTGGAATATCCCTTTAATATGGGGTTTGCATGTCTTCTGGGGCATCTGAACCAAGCCTCAAGTGAGTGGGAACTGCAGTTTTTTCATTCTTTGGTTTCATTTTTCAGCCCCAGTGGTTGCTGCTTGGATTCAATATTGGCTTCTTTACAATACAATACAATACAATACAATACAATACAATACAATACAATGGTTGTCTAATATGACATAAACACTTAGTATTCTAATCAGCTATAGCTTCTATTAGGGTTTCTTTAAGCTCAGAATCCTTCTTCTTACATCTACTTATCTTTTTAGTATTGCATATCATATCTTCATAGCCGGAAATAAAATCGCACCCGTATGACTGACTGTGAGCGGCCTGACCTAAACCTGAATGGATTGACATTTTTTGGCTCTAAATGCTCACTAGATGCATATTCTAAATCAAATAAGAAATGAAGATGCAGTCATCACTGGTCCAAAGGTTATCAGTGTGTGAATCAAAAAAGATTAAAAGACAATTCTTATAAGACTGTGCTAAAAAATGTACTTTGACAACACCTTTATGCATTTTAACGTTGAACTGTAACCTTTTTCCTCAACATTTCATGGGTGTTTTATTTATTTTAACTTCTGTTTCACAATCTTTTTTTCTCAGCCTTTTCTTAGCCTGTCTTGTTACTTAAATGTGCTATGAAAAATCTTGTCTTAGCTTGGTCAGCATATTTTAGCATAAAAAGAGACATCAAAACTTGACATGGGGGTAATTAGTGCCTCCAGAGAGTCTGCTTATCAAATAAAGTTTGTTTTATCAGTAAGATAAGATGCCTAACAGTTTGGGATCTTTGGTTGGTTTTATAATCTCTGCTGCTGCTGATAAGGAATCATCCATATGTAGCAGGTTAAACTGTCATATTTTTCTAATCTAATCAAAATCCAGATGGGAGAAAAAGCATATTTACCTTGCAGGGTTAACATATCCCCTCCTTGGCCTAACGACACTAGCATCTTTCTCTTAGATATGTGCTCCGGTACGCATCTTGCAACATAAACACGTACGTACGTAAATAGATGTCCCGTGCAAAATAATCTAAAAAAATGAAAATTAAGGGGCAAAGTCTCTACAGTCTAGTCACATCCACAACCCCTGCAGGGTCATAAGAGAAGGATTATACTTGTCTGACTCTATACATTGTTTTAAAAACTTGACTTTTCACAGCATGTATGCAGTGAAGTCCAATTCTCTCCCTGGTGATTATAAATCACTTGAAGCAGCTCTAAGAATGGGTTAGAACATGGATTTTAATCTCCAGCCTGTATTTGTAAATGTCATTTTCATTAAATCTCCTCTGCTAGTGCATCAGTCTTATTACAACTGTCATTTAAACAGGCTTTAACTGCTGGTTTCTTTTCTTAAAATCACTCCGCTGTTTTATATTTCTCTCTCCTCCTTGTATCCTTCTTTGTTCATTTCCTTTTACCTGAATGCCCCCGTTCTCTCCTCTTCCTCATATTCTCACTTCCCTGTCATTATTGTCATTACCTGTTCAGCTACATGCTTTGAAGGGTCTGATAATGGATTGTAAATTACACCCTGTTAGAGCAGGCCTGCAGGTAGGCAGACACGTGAATGGACACTTGGTGTAAAAGACAGGCATCGGGGGTGGAGTGAGTATGAAAGTACTCCACAGTGACACGGTAAATAGCAGGTTGTAGTAATGTAAAGAGGGTCAACAAGGCGTGGATGGAGAGAGCGATTATGTGAGGTGAAAGATAAGTGGAGAGACTTTAAACATGAAATGTCAAACACTAAAGACAGTTTTTCTTCTAATGACCTATCTGTCATAACTGAAACTGTTAAATAAAGCGCTCTTTAGTGAAAAACTTGTTGCTGCGATTTTTTCATGTTCCCACTATAGCTTGATTTTTCCTCGACTATTGTTGCCAGAAGTAAAATTGTCCTAAAATATTAATAATAATATTATTATAATTAACATATAAACAATTCTTTAAACAAGGAAATGCTCAAGTCATGTTGATACTCAACTCATATGCTATTATCAGGGTAACGGCAATAAAAAAAACATAAAGATGAAGTTAGCTAAAAAAAAATAACCATGAATTTTAGTTATAATTTTGTTATTCTGAGTTGATCCAATCGTTCAAAAACATATCCAAGTTTAGATTAGAAAACTAAAACTTCCATTTGGTCTGTTACTAATCATTACTACCAATGGAAATTAAACCTGTCAACTATTTGCTCCATCAGTCCCTTATTTGGGCCTCTGAATTTCATAGAAACATATTTTATCATTTCAAAACTACTGTCATTAAATGTTTTTATTGATGCCCCCAAAATAGTCTCATTTATTGTTGCTATTCAAGTTAGCTTAATTTATAGTTTCATGTGACACCACACACTTATACTTGCTTTTTTGTTGGACCAGTTAGGCAAACAACATCTTAATTATTCTCTGATATAATTTCACTTTCTGCTTTTGTGTTTTTTCCTGTCAGCATATTGTTCTTGATATCTTATCTTGGCATTTTTTTCCTAATTAATTGTACTGTAATCATTTGTACCATTTTGATGTTCATGTTCATGAGTGTTTAATTTTTCACTTCAGAGGGCCACTCAATAAGTCCAAATAGTTGAATTATCATGCTCTGCATGTATTGTATTTCTTGTTTAATTCTGCATCGTTTTCCATTTCTTTGTTCATATGTGCAAAATAAATAAATAAAGAAAATAAACAATAATAATAATAATAATAATTATGAAACTACCCCTTGATGTGCAAGAACCATGGTTATACCACTGATGTAATATTTTTCTTAGTTAGTTTTAGTGTAAGTTTGACTTAATTTCTGTATAATAGGATACTTGTCAGGGGTAAGACCAAAAAGTGTAGGATGAATACTGAAATCAGGTACCGGTACCATCACATCCTGTACCCTCTAAACCGAGAAAATTTGAAACCACCTTTTGCATGGTAAATGGTCAAAAAATTAAAGGCATATGAGATTTCTTGATACATCGGCCCAGAACTGAATTTTCTAATTTAATAAATTGTTCATGAAATTTCAAATGGTAAAAGGCAAAAGAAAGGTTTTAGTCAAACAATATATTAATATCTGCCATAAAACATTTTAAATAATGTGTTAAACTGAGCGTACTATGACTGTCTTTTAGCTAACATTACTTCCTAGAACACTGACTGACAGCTGACAGTGATCCTCATAATATTGTTATGTAAAGTCAGCTAACTTATGCTAGCTAATTAGCACTCACCTATAAGAATAAAACTTATTGATTCTGCAGTTGTCAGGTAATGTTAACGTGCCGTTTTGAGTAGACTGGTGCTGTAGCTCTGCATAGTGGTCAACAGGAGCTGCAACTTTCATAAGCTCCTTTCTGCCCTTACGGCCTTAGAACTGGTCACATTACTGAGAGCTGTTAATATGTTTGGAGTCTTACAAACCTATCTCAACTAGCATATGATAAATAAGCCTCTTCAATGTAAACATTTAGCCATGGACTTCGTCATGACAACAGCTGAATACTCGCAGTGTCATATTTGTGCAAAATCTAGGAATATTGCTTAACCTTGTAAGTCAGCATGGTTCTTTTGCTTCTCACAACATCTTTGCCAACTTCACACCCCTCTGTTTGAGACAAAATACTTGTTTACTAAGAAAGAGAGGCCTTACAGCATTATGGGTTCTACCACATAGTGCTGTTGTGATTGAGAAGGGAAAAAGAAAATGCCTACAAATCAAACTTGTACTGAGGATTTCATCATTCTTGGTTTCAGTTTAAAATTTCTGTTGAAGAAAAGTGACTTTAAAGACTGCAGACAAGTTGTTATTAGCATGCATTAGCGTTCAACAGTCACCTTTAGAAGTAAAAGGTCTGACTTTGGTGACATTCTTCAAACAAATTACATTAATCTCTCTGTTATTCACCTTTGAGTCCAGCTGAGGGTTGACCCAAGATTTCCGACTCTGATTGTAATTGCTCTGTTCAGGAGTCAAATTTCCATCTCATTCTCCCTCGGTTTCACCTCACTTCTTGTAGGAATTTATGAGCACGTCTTGCATTTGTGTCAACAAAACTTACAAGCATAGCTGCGGGGCAGGAAGTACTCGGCTGGATTGGCTGGTTGCCTTGAGGCACACTCAGAGAAATGTTTACTCTGTTTATAAGCAGTGAAGAACAACAGAGTCAGAGAAGGCTACTCCATTTTCACTGCGAGCTAATCAGCATGGTTCACTGTGTGCAAAGTAGCTCTAAGGAGGACTGCAGGAATCACAGAAAACTTAAATCTTCTGTAATGTGAGTGCTGACTCAACAACTGGAATATCTACGTCCTTAAAATTAAATGGAAGCAGCAGTTATTATGTCTGCAACTTTTACAGACTGTACTGGTCTTACTGCTGACGCTCAGTTTTTGTTTAAGAGCAGATTCAATGTACAGGGATCTATTTTATAGATGCTGTGTTGAGGTAAGCTAAGCTCTGAGCTGAAAATTAGTCCACAGCCAGAGAATGACTGGACCAATCAGCATCATCAAGGAGAAAGAAGAGATAGCTATATGGGTGGTTTAGCTGAAGTTACTGCAAGCTGCAAAAAAAAAAAAAAGGCGACTGGTAGAGAATAGCACAGATGTAGCTGTAGCGGTGTTTATTTTTTCAGAACTGGACAAAATTTATAACCTGACATGACAGATGGATTTGTTTCACACGATCATCTGGTAAACCTCTCATAGACAGCATTTGGGAAAGGGCAGAGCCTTTTGGAAAAAAAAAAAAAAAAAAAAAAAAAAACTTGGAGGGTGATTGGATGAATGTTCTGTCCGTCACATCTTTACAGGCCAATCAGAGCAACAAAACATGTGGTGTAGCTGCTACTGAGTAAAAAACTTCATAGAACTGCATAATGCGATCCATGGCGTCTGTAGACATGTCAGTATATGACTTTTGTCGTTTTTGAAAAGAAAACAACTCGATGCTACTCGTTGTTCTTCTTTTAACGAAGAAATGTTGTCAAGTTCTGATAAAACCTACTCTCTAGCAGCATCCACGTTAATCTCTTCTGCCATAATTCAAACAGGCCTCTTGTTGCTGCTTGCTTACGTCACGACTACCGCGCCCGAAAGTACTGCCCCTCGACGCTGATAGGTCCTGTCACTTTCTAACGGGGCCCAAACGGTTCAAACAGGAGCTTTGCAAGATGGATTGCCCAGTTAGAAACATGGAAACGGACGAATCTATCTGCTTTGCATGGTTACAAAATTTCTCTATCAAAAGAAAAGTAGAGCACTGGCAGCGTTTCTGGGTGGAAACAATATTTTTAGTCCCCCTCTTGACCGACTTCAGCAAAAGTTTAATTTATCACCTTTATTTATCATGCTCCACTGATAGTGAACGATAATAGTTGCCTGTTGAGCTGACATTATGGAGGTTCCTCCCTAATGTAGATTATGGAGTGTGCCTGGATGGACTTAAAATATGTATATACCATGTCATGGGTATTTGCAATTAGAGTTGCTCCGATTCTGAAATACGTCCAATATAGTGTTAATTTTGGCAGCTATTTTTTTTTTTTTTGTCTTAGTTTTAGTCTTTAAATGAAATGCATTTTAGTTTCAGTCACATTTTAGTAATTTCTGCCCTTTTTAGTTTTAGTCTAGTTTTAGTCCATAAAAAGTCCTCACATTTTAGTCTGTATTTTTAGTCCAAGCATTTATTTTCTTGCCTAAATCTGGAACCAAATCATGGTAGTGTGTTCAATGCACTCTGCTAAACCTGGGGTCCCTGCTTTCTACAGCTAAGAGGCAGAATGGCTACTGCTGCAATATTTTTTTAACAGATTCACCCACAGTGGAGAAATAGCACAGATTTTAAATGTCCGACGAAAACTACATTACATTTTAGTCTAGTTTTAGTCATTTTGACAAAAACTAAATTTAGTTTTTGTCAGGTTTAGTCATCACAGATCTTGTTTTGTTTGTTTTAGTCCAGTTTTTGTCATGGAAAAAAAAGGCTTTTGACGAACATTAATAGTCGTAGTTTTAGTCGACGAAATTAACACTGGTCCAATACTGCTTAAAATGCAGGCATTGGAATCAGCAAGTGCATGTGTTTATGCACTGATCTGATATAATTTGGTTTAACTTTTATTTCCCTTTTTAGCCATGCTAACTGGTAGCGTTATAAACTGGAAATCAATTCTTCTTTGCTTCCAGAAAACTGCATGCACGAGCTACCATTTTCAGAGCAGCAATGAAGAACCACTGGACCCACTGAAGCAGCAAAGTTTTGTGTGGTGATTATTCTCTGTATGTCTTAGTTAAAAAAAAACTTCCAGATTGGCGTTGGTGTACACGACAAGAAGTGACACAGTTTATTACAAGTTAAATAACTTTTAAACCTCTTACTTGTTTACTCTTGTAGTTTCAAAAAAGATTATATTTTAAGTTTAAGATATTTAGCTGCAAATGCTGGTTGGCTCAGCATCCTAAAGTCCAGAGCTGAAGTGCAGTGTTTCCCACAACCATGGTCAACATAAGTACTCAGACAGATATAGGACAGAGAGAAGAGCAGACAAAGGAAATTGGACATGATAAAGGGTTAAGCAGACTTACGTTGGCCCCACTGGCCACTGTTGGGGTTCAGGTAGTTGGGATACAAGCCTTGAGGTTTGTCCAGGCGATTCAGAACTTTCCGGATGTTCATTACCTAATAGTAAAAAAAGAGATAAACAATAACTGTGCTAAGTACAGCTGACTAAAACCACATCTTTACAGAAAAGAGAGCAAAACTACACACCCTTTAATTAAAAGATCAAACTAATACTGCTAAGACAGATTTCCATGTTAGAAAAAGCTGCAATAGTTTGAGAAAACTGACAAAGCCAGCTCTGTAATGTAGAAGTATTATGCCTCAAGGTGCATTGGGTTATTTTGTATCTCTAGGATGAAGGGAAACATGCTCATTTACACATCCAAACAAATGTCACAACATGTTTTCAATATTTGTTTTTAATACAAGAACTGCTATGCAAAATAGATATCACAGCGTCAAGTAAACCCTACGTTAATATTTGTTAAACTAAAAGCACTGCATTCTGCTATATTTTCCATTTTTTTCTGCTGTTATGTGTCCCTCTATGCAACAGATATCTAAAAAACTATATCTGCATGTGCAGAGTGCAGTGAAAGTGCAGTAAAAGGGGTGAAGAGTCTTGTTTGTTCAGCAGTTTTTATCCTTCCTAGTTTGCATTCAGTAAAAAATCTCTCAAAGTTTCAACAGACAGTTCAAAAGTGCAGAGTACAAATGGAAATCCTGCACAAAAGCTGCCATTTAGAGTGAAAAATGTAATAAGTATTCTAAAGTGTGTCTGTCTGTTACCTTCTGTGCAAACTCAGGGTTTCCTGAAAGTTTGCTGAGGTGCATGAATTCCAGATGCAGGGTGCCGTACTCTGCGAGGATGCTGCTGCCACCCGATGCCCATGGCCAGTTTCTGCCAATGCCACTGGAAAAGGACACACAGATGAGGAGGAAGGTTTCAGTAAAAGCAACAACAACAAAACACAGCAGTAGTAAAAGCATAGTGAAACAAAGCTTGTGTGTTAAACTACCATTGGGTACCCATTGTTTGGGCATGTGAGTCGAGCTTTGACATTGCTCTCCAACCTTCATCCTTGGGGCCCATCCTTTTTATGTCTACAAAAAGTGTAGAAGCTGCCTTTTGGCTGCCTAACCATTTCACCACCAGAGACTGTAATGACATTGTTTTCAAATACATGCACTTAAATATGGAGTTGCCAGCATCCACTCTTCTTGCAAGGCTTCCCACAAGTTTTTGGGGTGTTTCTGTAGGAATTTGTGTCCATTCTAACTCATCCCAAAGGTGCTTGATGGGGTTGAGGCCAGGGCTCTGTGAAGGCCAGTCAAGTTCTTCAACACCAAACTCATCAAACCATGTCTTAACAGTCCTTGTTTTGTGCACTAGGGCACAGTCACGTTGGAATAGAAGAGGTCCGTCTGCAAACAGTTGTCACAAAGTTGGAAGCATAGCATCATCCAAAATGTCTTGGTATGCTGAAGCATTAAGATTGGTCTAATATTAGTCCAAACCCAGTGTCGTAGCAGTGGTTGACCGCACTCTGTTATTTTGCATGGTCTTCTGCTTCATGGCTGCTATTCCTAAATGCTTCCACTTTCTAATAATATCACTTACAGATGACTGTGGAATATCAACAGGGATGAATTTTCACAAACTGTTCATTGCAAAGATGGCATTCATCACAGTACCACACTTAAAGTCACTGAGCACTTCAGAGCAACACAAATGTTTGCAAATTGAAACTGCCTGGCTTGATGTTTGATTTTATCCACCTGTGGCAACAGGTCTGATTAAAACACCTTGATTCAATAATTAACAGGCGTGCCCAGATACTTTTCCCATGCAGTAAAGCAAGTAGGGCTGAACGATTTTGGAAAATAATCTAATTGCAATTTTATTCTCCAATATTGCAATTGCAATTTGATATGCTATTATTCCTTAACTTCCTTTAATTCCTAAACAAGGACTAAGTAATTCTTTAAAAGTGTCAAATTCTAATGATTTTAAGCTCATATTGCAAATTGGATATGAATTGTTGCATTGACGGGTTTCTTTCATTCTTTTATTTAATAAAAAAGTATAGAAATGAGGATTTTAATGTAGACAATTCTAAAAAAAAATGGCACCTGACATGTCATGCATAGCATCTCTGCTGCAAAGAAGAAAAGTTTAAAACTGGTATTTTGACACAATTTCAGATCAAAGAAATATTGCACCATCTGCGATTTGAAAACTGCCACAGGCCATATTGCGATTAAATCTCATTTTTGATTAATTGCCCAGCCCTAATAGCAAGTCTGCCACAATTCCCTGAGTGTTTAGTGAGAAATGATCCATAGAGGCCATGTGTCTTAGCCATTTAGCCGTCAACCATCAACTGTTGGAAATACTGAGTGGTATCATAACACCTTGACAATTCAATCCATTTTATTAGTACTTTTGAGTCAAAGAACTCCTGAAGTCATTCCAACTTTTCATTATTAGATTCTTACTATTATGAACAAGTTTGTGGGCTGTTATACAAGAAAAAGGCATGAGTCATGCATAGCAGCACCCAGTGAAACCTGACAGCTAAAAGCTATGATAAATCATCAAAATATCTCAGTAAAACTCTTAGTGAATCAGCAGTCATCTTTAAATTGTGACTAAAATGTTCCTGATATTGAGCACTTTCATCATCCTGTGCTTTGAGACATTTACAGCCACATTCTTAAAGTGGATACAGAATGAGTTACATTAAAGACCTGGCATTCCATCTGTCATGTTTTTGGATGTTCTGGCTTTTTTCCCCTTGCACTTGAGTTTAGCAACTCCTTGTATCCATGCCAATATCCGCATGTGAAACAAAACTCAAAAGACGCCACCCTTTCCTCTCAAGGCGCCTGTAGCAACAACGATCTGTAATCGTGTGTGAGAGTTGCTGACCCTGTCCTGTTTGACAAGGACAGGGGGCTGAGCAACATGCAGCGTGTGTGGGAGCTGGATCATTAGAGCCACTGACAGATCACTTCCAGGCCAAGGACTGATGCCTCTGGCGGCAAAGCTTCAAGAACCTCCTCATGAATACACATTAACAATTCAGCACATTGTGAAACACGCAGCAGGATGTCTGCGCTGCTACAAGTGGACGCACGGACATGAACTGCACACGCGGGACACATCCAACAAATGAGAAAAAGGAGGAGGAGGAGAGGGAGGGAGATAGGCAGAAGAGCCATAAACACACATACAGCTCTTCAGAGAGGTGCATGAACATACTAATTATCCCCCCTTCAACTCATCACGCTGCACAAGCCATAATTTGTTTCCCATTACACCATGGATTTAATCAAGTCAACCAAACACAGAGAGGACCACAGCAGCATCAGGCAGCCTGCACAAACAAGCCCGGGTCAGAGAACATAACTGCTGCAGGAAAAAACCCTGATTAAGAGTGGAGCTGTGAGTTTGTTCTCTTCTAGACTCTTCCAGACACTAAAAGGAGAAATTCAAGTCTGCAATCACCTGCATGAGTTTGATACAAGCTAAGGCACTGGCACTACTTATTCCTGCTTAGTCTTAAAGGTCACATATTTTACCTCTTAAGACAAGTTTATATTGTTCTCAGAGGTCCCCAAAACATGCCTGTGATGACTGTTGCTGAAAAAACACTCCAGTATTGGATTTTTGTATGTCTAAAAAGCCGTCTGTTCCAGCCCGGCTCAAAACGAGCTGTTTCTGTGTCTGTGGCTTTAAATGTTGATGAGCTGTCTGACTCCGCCCCTCTCTGAAAATGGATGTGACTTAATGGATGTAGCTCTCCTGATCTTCCTCAGCATCTGAGAGGAGGATCAGGAGAGGAGGGCAGAACTTTCTTCCAAGCGAGGGAGGGCCAACTGAGTTAATCATAATCGAGGAAAAAAGTTCTATCAAACCTGATTTCTGCCTTTTGCCATAATCACCCAGCCCTACTTCCACTGCTTCGTCGGTGTAAATGGGTAGGGATGTCTCTGAATGGGATTGGTTTAGTTGTCATAGCAACCTCTGCATCAATGTGTGAATGAGGAAGTAGTATGAATGGGTAGATGTGACATGTGGTGTGAAAAGTGCTTGAGGATTCAAATGACTATAAAAGCGCTCTACAAGCTAGAATCCATTCACCGTTTAATTATTGGAATAAACGATTTGATATGTTCAGACTTAATAGCTGTAACTTCAACATCTATGTAGAATCTGTAACTCTTGTATTAAACTTACTTTTGCACTCTTTTCTCTCTTTGAGGCCAACTTTAAATTGATTGAGATCAATTAAATATATCAAAAATTCAAATTGTAAAGTTTGTTTTATTTAATCCCAGTAACAGAGGATTTTGTCCAACCTAGTCACATTAGCCAAGGAGAGTAGGGCTTGCACAGGGTCACTGACATCTCTGCTGGTCACAGTTTTTTTTACTCTGTCTAGGTACCTTTAAAAAAAAAAAGTATGACTGAAACCAAGAGTTGCATTGTAAAATATGTTGTTCTGTCTTTATTCTTCCTGCTAAAATACTTTTCTAACCTCTTCAAAATGACCTTCTGTGCTGTGAAATCTTTTCAGTAGGTCAACAGCTACATTTTGGCCATGCTGCTTCGATGTTAAGAGGACAGGACAAACATAGTCATGCAGCTGAGATGATGCATTCTTAACTTCAAATCCAAAATACACCATACATTCTTAAGCGGAGAAACATCATTGCTTTATCTCCACCCTCTCTGTGCCGCCTCCGCTTCGACTCAGTCATCTGTAGACTCTGATCTGTCTATCCATCTTTTCAATCCTTCTCTAAACCCTGTGATGAGCGATAAATCTCCTCTCTTGGTCGGGGGTAGGCGGGGAGGTAAACACACACCTTACCAGCTCACCCCTGTCCGGTCCAATCCCTCCCAAAGCCCCGCTGTGAGAACACACTAAATCTCTGTTAAAGAGAACAAAACAAAGACAGCGAGGAAAAGCTGCAGCGTAAATCCAACAGACACAAACCAATGAAGAGCAGATATAAAGAATAATACCAGAGACGAATGGGTGAGGGCGTGTCTGGAATAACATTTATCTGGCTGGGCTGTCTGCAAAGCTCAGAGAGATAAATTAAAGACAAAAGTTGTTAAGAAAATGAAAAGCTGCAAAACAAAAGCTGTCAAATATAAACTAGCTGTTTGACTGCAGGGCTCAAAGTGAATATGCTATTAAGGGTGAGATAAAAAAAACTCGTAATTTATCATCAGAGTCAACTTTTCAGAGGAATAATATAAACAGGAAATTCAAGTTGAACTCTCAAGAGATCAAACATGATCCTTAACAAGTGAGAGCTTTAACAGAGGAACTTAGACCTTATCTCTTTGCTAAGTTTGTCCTGCATGAGTGCAAGTAGTGATCTTCTATGTAAGCAGTCAATATCACTGAATCTTGTCATGATTGTGTTGTCTTCAGAGTCAAAACCTGGCCAGACTTTGGTTTTGACTTGCAGTCAGGTCAAAATGTTAGTCCTTTCCACCTTATTTTATTGCATTAAGTGATATGCACTAAATTCCACCTGTGTGGGGGCTGAAGTGTTAGAGACTCCAGCTGCAGTAACTTTTTTGGGTTGTTTTGATCAGATCTGATTCTTCAACACGCCACTGTTTGAAGTGCTTGTCAATAGTGTTTGGTCGTATTTGACCATATGTCCCATCCATGTTGCACATCTGCTCTTGTGCATGTGCATGAGCAATCATACCATGCTGAGGTCCACCTCCTCCAGTCGTGTCAGGGCCAAGAGGTGTGCCATGCTTGAGTGCGGCAGAGTACTAACACTAGTCAAACAAAATAGACTTCCAGGCTTTGGCACTGTACAGGTTACCTAGTTTGAGTAGGCCCTGGGTCATTGCTGGGTCATAGGTAGGGATGGGAATTGTTAATTTCTATTGCTATTGATACCCTTATCGATACTCCTTATTGATCTGAGTCCTTATTGATACCACTGTCACTACTTTTCTATAGTTGGATTGAAAGACAAAATGAAGGCAAGTACTTAAAATACAAGTGGTCTTAGCTCAGCAGTGCTTAAGTTAAAAAGCTATGATTCAGTCTGTCACATCATAACATGTCGAATAAAGTCGTCTAATTTACTGAGGTTACCTGAACGCATCATATTTTCTGTCTTTCAGCTTGTTAAATTCACCAATTAACTTTAATTCTGTTGATCCCAGCACGGATTTCTACACTGGATTAACACTTTTAACAAACAGGACTTGCTACAAAGTTTTGGAGCACTTTTCAGAATTTATCTGAGCACATGAAGAAGAAAACTGTCCTGAAGCAGCTGAAGAGAGGGATACCAGAGCCTGTTATTCCCAGCACAGGCAGATATGTTTGCATGTGACTTGCAGGTGGAGTCCTTTTCCTCAAGTTGACAGTTGAAGGTACCACATTCTTGTTTAATGTGATGCACAATACTGATGTGCTTTTAGTTTATGTTCCCCTTAAAAGAACTGATGTATGTTTTTACACCAGTCTTATCTTAAAATGACATTACATCACAGAGCCTGTGAGACTCGATAGCAGCAACGATAAGCTAAAATGTTACTGATATTCGGGTATTTCAAAAACACAGAACCCCCATCCCTAGTCATAGGTGCAGGTACTGAGGGCTCGCTGGCGGTTCCAAAGAGATTGCTGCCACCTGATTTGAATACTAACTGCTGCAGTCTGCTCAGTCCTTCACCAACATCTCTCTGTGTGTTTTGCATGTTTCAAATCGCGCGAGTCTGATTACTCAGACTTTGGTTGAAGAGATTTGGTTGATTTTGGGTGCTGGTTTAGCTCAGTGGGTAGAACAGGTGCCTATAGCCCTCCCCACACAGGTCTAGGGGTCGATTCCTGGTATCTGCACTGTTTGGTGCATGTCTTCCCTCACTCTCTCTCCCTATGTTTCCTGTCTCTCTTCAGCAATCCTAAATAAAGGCCAGAAAATAAATGTATAAAGCCATTTGGTAGTGTTCTGATCAGATTCTTCTGTCAGCTAGTTCATGAAACTTTATCTTAAGCTCATAGCATTGTTTTCATACTTGCATCAATACCAATTAAACTGCAGCCTAACTTCGTTCCTGCTTTTTCTCTTTGATATATTTTTTGGCATTGTATACCTTTATCAATGGAGGAGGACAGTGGATAGAGCCAGAAACAGGGATGAGAGAGAGGGAGCGACATGCATGAAAGGAGGCAAAGACTGGACTTGAACCCAGGCTGCCTGTGTATGTGGGGCGCCCGTTAACCACTAGGCCAGGGGTCATCAAGTATCTTTGCACAACAGCCAGATTTATTCTCGACAGAAACTTTCAAATACACAAAAATTAAATAAATATTTTGGTCTGGTTAACATATTATTGTAGTAGTATTTGTATTTTCTTTCAAAATGCAGGACATTTTTAGGCATTACCAGTGAGATCCATCCCTATGATCTATAATGCAGCAGGCCAAAAGGAAACTGGTCTAACAACTGAGCTGAACGGGTCCCTCAAAATCCCAGAGAATGGGCCCTCCAAAATTGTGATTTAGTATTAGTATTAACTCATTTTAACCCCTTTTTGCCTTTTTAACCCAATTTTCTGCCATTATTTAAACTCTTTCAACCACTTTTCTGGCATGTGCCACTCCTATCCATTGTTGCCAGTTTTCTTCTATTTTTTAAAACTTTTTAACCTCTTTTCATTACATTTTTTTCAACATTAGCTGCAACTTTTAACCAATTTTTGCCACTTTTCACCCACTTTTGCCACTCTTTAACCACCTTTTGCGTCTTTTCTGCCAATAATCTCCCTTGTGTGCCACTCTTGAATGCCTTTTCACTAATTTTCCAGGCTATTTTTGCTGTATTTTTGCCACTTTAACCCATTTTTGATACCTTTTTGCCCCTTTAGCCTTCTTAACCCATTTTTTTGCCATTTTTTTAAACCCATTTTCTTTATTTTTTTTGAACTATGTCATTTGTCAGGTAAAGTTTTGTCATTTGTAACCAATTTATGATCCTTTTTTCCCCTTTTTTCCCTGTTTAACCATTTTTTTGCCACATTCTAACCTTATTTCACCACTTTATCTGGTCATTTTTACAGCACTTCTGCCAACCTTAGCCCTATTTTTAAATATTTACTAATTATGACAGTAAATATCTGTAAAACAGATCAATTGTTGAGTCATTCTCACAATATTTCAACATTTAATGGCTACAGACATTCAAAGCCAAAGGATACTGCTAAAACCTGAGCATCTTCTTTTCCTCCTTTTTTATATTTAATGATCTTTCTGGAGGCCGGACAGGAAGCTCTGGGGGGCCTGATATGGCCCCCAGGCCGCCAGTTGATGATCAGCGCACTAGGCCATCTTTGATTTTTCATGTACCTGGCTTCCTTGGGAGTAGAATGTTAACATCATTATATCTAGGTTACCGATAGACCAAGGAGATTAACACTTAAAACAGTGACCTTTTTTCAATTTGACCTCAGGCATCAGTAAAATTGGCTTTAACTTTGTGCACTTAAAGGTTTCTTAATCCAAAATTATTTATTAGGCACTTTTAAAATAACAAAAATATTACCAAAGTGATGTAGAATAAGAAATTAAAACAATCAGAAACACAGTAAGACACAAGGCCAAAATAAAAACAAGGTTTATAAAGTCAAAATATTAAGATTAATTGTAAAGGAGAAGGTAAAAGCCATCTCTTTTGCAGAGTCAAACTGAGACAGTAAGAGTGCTTTAATGTTCAATTTAAAACAGGAAGGCTAGGGAACAACTGAATGAATATGAGGGTGCAGAGTGTTCCAGAGCTTTGGCAGCACCAATGAAAAACCTCAGTCACCCCAGAGCTTTTTATAAGACCCCAAGAATGGCAGTAAACCACGGTCAGAGGGTTCATAGACAATCAGAAGTCATAGATCTTCATGCTTATTTCAATAATATAGTTAATATTTAATGTTCAAAAGCTGGGGGCTGGGCTGGTTAGCACATGCATTTAGTAAACAGTCTAGGGCGCTGTCCCACAAAGGACAAAATTAGAGATAATGGGGCAGCATGTTAACCAGTACTTTCATTTTGAGGTTGCGCTTAAACAAATTCGAAAAGTTGGGGAGTATTTTATCTCAGTGGGTAGAGCAGGCGCCCATATACTGAGGCTATGGTCTTCAACCCACTGGTGGTGGTATCACTTCCTGGTCTTGGTGCTGTTTGGTGCATGTCTTCCCCCACTCTCTCTCCCCATATTTTCTGTCTCTTCAGCTATCCTATGTAAATAAAGGCAAAAAAGCTCAAAATATTCTTAAAAGAAAATGGGATAATACGATTCTTTATTACCCCAAAACAGAAATCAAAATTAAGTGGGTCACAGTTTTCTTGCTGGAGGGGGTGTGGGTTGGTTTCTGCCGACTATGTTCACATTTTTTGGTCCTGCCCGTGTTTTAGTACCTTTTGGAATGATGTGAAGCAGTTAATTGTAACCTTGGACATAACGTTTGATTTTTCCTTAACCTCTCTGTTCCTTGGAAAAATACCTGATTGCCTTTGTAGAAGTGATGCATATCTTTTGAAGATATTTATGGTTGCAGGTAAGAAAGCAATCACCAAAAGCTGGCTTCAAAAGCATCCACCAACTGTGAAACTTTTTGTAAACATTAGAGACTCTATTTGCATGATGGAGAAAAGGACTTTTACATTGCGTGTTCAAAAGGAAAAAGGAGAGAAATATTGGGGAGAATGGGATTGTCACAAATGGACAGTGTTCTTTTGTGCTGTGCCTGTGTTTTTTTTAATGTCTACTTTTATAATTCCGAGATCGTATTGTACCTACCCTTGTCCTCACCTGTTCTATGTTTACTTATTTGGAAAATTTAAAAATAAAAGTAAAAAAAAACAGAAAACAAAAAGAGAAAAAGAAAATCGGAAAAGATAATTTAAAGTTTAATCCATTTAGGTGACATCTTAAACATGAATTCCTGTTCAAATTAACACCAAAAACACTACAATGGCAGCAGGGCTAGCAGCCTGACCACAACAACAAATGGACACATAGATGATTATTTAGTTTGGAAAATTCATAATTTGGACTGCCTCCTTGCTGTTTCTGCTCTCATTAAAACCTCACAGTGACTGAGCCATGATTGAAATAAGTAACGATTAATAATTCACGATTGTAAACCAAATTAAATCATCGGGTCAGGGAGCTGCTGCCGCTCCAATTATGGGGAAATGAACCACATGGCTATTCTCTGATGGGAACTCATTGTTGCTCCTCTCCCTTCCTGCTCTGGGATTTCAAAACTGGCGCTCATCCACTGGTGCACAGAACAGTACAACTGTATGGGTCCATCTGACGGGGGTCCACTGTTGTGTTTGACTACTGATGCAGATGTCCTGCTGGCCCAGTTTCCAGAGCTCTGGTACCAACAAGCATGTTCTACATCCTCTTTTCACACAGGAGATGGAACTAAACTATTCAAACCTCTAAACTATAGTCACACTGGTGTATGAACTCTTATTGCACTCTTGAAATACTGAAATATTTAAAATGATCTCAACAGGTGGCCAAGATTTGAGCATCTATCTTTAAAGAGGAGATCTGACACTCAACAATACAGCATTGAAATCTGTAATGAGATTCTTTTTTTGACTGGTTTTGAGATCTCGGTTGGTTGTACTATCACAGCAGAAAAAAAGTATAAAGATCCATATCAAAAGACAGCTGAATAAAAGGTCGCAGTTTGTTCAGCTGAATTCACTTACCGGAGGCACAGAGGTGTCTCTCACTTTTTGGGAAAATATTGCTCTAATGAGGCTTGCTTATATTTAAAAAGAGTGGTGGAATACTGATTGTGAAATATTCAGTTATTCTCTTCACTTTGTTCTCCAGGTACACCAGATATTAATCACATGATATGGTTATTCAGAGTTAGAGGACTTTTTGAGAGATGTTGTCAGCTTAGGCTGACTATATACTTGCCATACTAGCCTGATTTTTGGCCAATGTTGACCCCTTCATCAGTTATGGTGTGGTCTAACTCAAAGTTACCACAACTTATCATTAGTCCAAATATTCCCCAAGTGTTTGGTGTCAATATGATTATGTTACTGCTCCTGATTGGGCTCAAACATCTGGGTTTTTGAATGATAAATGTCAAACATTTTTGATAGTATGAAGTCACGTTTGGTCTCAAATTTCTGTGAGATCTCATGTCAGTGGAATCTTAACTGTGAAATCTTAACTGTGGCTGAACTGTCTAATGTGCACTATTAGTAATGTTGAAGTAGGCTAAAACTGTCCATACGTCTGTGGTCTCATGCTTTTAAAATGGGTTAAGATTTGAAAATTGTCCAAAGTACAGCCAACTTCAGACCAAGGAAAATATAGTCAGCTTTAGACCAAGGTAAAGTCTAGCCAGCTTTAGACCAAGGAAAAATATAGTTAGCTTTAGACCAAGGTCAAGTTTAGCCAACTTTAGACCAAGGAGAAAACAGGTAATAAACCAAACAAAACGATGCTGTTTGTTTGGTTTATTAGAGAACATGGTCAAAAGTTTATCTTTTAATTCACTTGCACAAGTTTAAGAGGATTTTTTTGTACCATTTCTGAGAAAAATGCCCTTATTTCTAAATGTATTATGGGTGTTAATAATGCAAAAGTGTCCCACTGCCAAACTCACAACCTTTGCTATGAGATATGGAAACAGGAAATATACCGGGGGTGCCATTAGAGGTTGATTTGTAGAGGCCAGTTTTCCATTTGAGTTAAGTTATGATGAAGACCTGGTACATTAAAACCTGGAAACTGCTAGTTACAGGGGGACTGGTTAAGGTAGATGGTCCAAACAACTGTTCAAAAAAATGACAAATGAAAAGTAGACTCACAGTTTTTACACAGCAAAGTTTGTTGACTAGAGAAAAAATAGACAAAACATTAAAGCAACCATGTACTTTCCTAATAGTTTAAAGGTCAATCAAACAGGGCAACAAGTTGCAGCTTTGAAAACCGTGTCCATCCAGTTTCCAGAGTGCCCCAGTCGCCTGCTTTCAGCACTATGTAGCTTTAGCAGCAAGCTTCGGTTTGCTCGTAAGGAGTGCATACATCTTAATGGAACTAGTTCACACACTAGTCTTCAGCTAAAAAGAAGCCAGTTGGTCCATCCCAACACTGTTTGATACAGTTTTTGAGACTAAAAGACAGACTGATAAGGCTTGAAAAATAAAAGAGTGACCAACCAAAAAGCATTAGTCTGACGACGGCAAACCCTGCAGGTACTACCCATATAATATTGTGAAGTAATGTTAGGCTATATCGCTGTCATCATTGTCTCAAGATTAACTGTTTAGTTTAGTTTTAGTAAAGCACAACTGGGTACCAATTTAATCCAGTTCCAGTAAATAAAAAACACAGGGCAACATATAGGCGTTATATTTGAGGGTCTTAATAATTTCTTCCAGTACATTTTTGCATTACTTGCATAAAGTTTTCCTAGTTAATGTTGGGGTAACAGTTTCACTGCTACAAGGCAACTTTTTTAGCAACAATGAGAAGTCTGGCATTTGTCCTACCCAGACATTTTTCTCTTTAAAGCAAACACACACAAATTCTCCCTCTCAGTGCAGCTCTCTTTCGCTCTAACCTGAGGCAGTGGAAGGCTGCCATGATTTAAGGCCTCTAATTAAGTTGCTAACTGTGAATCTATTGCAATTCACATTTTCTCTGCACCCTGAGGAGAAGAAGCACAATAGATTTTAAGACAGAGAGGAAGAAAAATTGAGGAAGAAAAAGCAAGAGGAAAAGTGAGGCCATGGCATGGATGAGTAGGGGAATGAAAGGAAACAGAAAATGTGCTAAAACGTTGGCTCCATCCAAAGACAGAGCATAAATAAATTGGAAGAGTGCTTTGTAACATAATACTAGAGGAGCGTGAGAGGGCGCCTCCTGGTTTGAAACACTAATTTATGGAGATGGAAAGCCTTTTCTGTTTTTCCAGGTTACCGCTTGGCACCACAAAATTAAAATCACAGTTGTTGGACTGGAGAATGGACCGGGGGGCATAAAACGAGTGGGCCCCGATTTGTCATTTCACAGCTGGCCAGAAAAACGCTGTGGATGTGAGAGGTTGAATAATGAAAAGATTGTACAACCCTGAAAGGACAAACAAAATAGACAAGAGTCCAGGGAGACTGGAATATGTTCTCCAGTTTAAACTCTCATAATTCAGAACCTGTAATGACCCACTGTTTTCATTTCATTCACATTGATGCCATCCCAAAGATGGCTGTTTCTCCTGGTTGTAGCTAAGAAACTGCAGCATTTTCGCAATGTTCAATAGATCCCTTATCTTGGTCAATGATCTTATGTTTCCAGTTTAAGCTGATTTATGAGATTAGCAAGCCTTGCAGTTGGTGGAACAATGGATTGCACTACCAAGGTAGGAAAACTGCAGGAGACGTGCAGTTGGTGCTAATATATCATAGTGGGGATGTTATTTGGAGCCAAGACATACTGGAAGGGGGGCTGGATGTTTGAACCATGAAATTGACACGATACTTTTCCCTAGTCTCCCATGGCAACCCAAGAGGAAGAACTCTCTGTTTGAGAAATATATAACTGAATGGTGTATTTTGGCTCTAAATTTTGACCCATGGCTAATCTGTTATCCTTGAGAAAGTGGGGTTAACAACAAATACTGCAGCCATGCAGCACTACACTCCTGGACAGCTGGTGCTCCATCTATCTAAATATCCAGGTTACAGTCTCAGGCAACCGAGAAAAACACTTTTTAAAAAATGGTTCCACAAAAAAAAGTTTAAAGTTTCTTTTATGCCAATTCATTCCTTCCTACTTTCTGGACTTGGGACAAAAGTACAATCTGCAGCATCAGCTGGAGGCTTGTTGACACTCTCTGCAGGCCATTACTTCTTTGCCCTTGTGACGTGTTCCTATTGGTCAAATTCCACTGTAAGGAACTAAGTCTGGGCAATTAAATGCAAATGAGAAAAAAATTGCAATATACCACCAAAATACCACTTTTGGTATGTTGTGCATTACATATCATGCAATCCTTCAATGACATTTTTATAGAATAGTCTGCAAAAAAATCCTACTTTCTTCATTTTTGTCAGTTTTTCTTATTGAATATGAAAATTACATAAAAATTATCACTCCATTTATTACAAGAATTCATGTCTGATTTGCATAACGAGTCAATAAGTTATTTTTTTTCAAATTGTTTAGCGGCGTGAAAGTGTGTTTTTAAGGTCTTATTGACCATATCCTGAAAATAAAGTCACTATGTTTAAAGGCAGTGCCTTGGGGTTACCTCTTGTAAATTCATTTCCAACATGGGCACCTCAAACTTAATCTTTATTGAGCCCTTGAAGCTCTACTTTCAACAGTTTCTCTGAAAACTACAACCTAATATGAACGTCATCAGATCTCTCGATCTTTGTGCTGTTTATACGCAGATGACACCAAAGTTTACCCACGACTTTCCATTTTTTAATATCAGGCCCTAACTATTTTATTTTACTGATATAAGTAAAACAAGCTTCAGATCAAAATACAACCCAGCTGCCTTGAATGTAAATATACTTTCACCTGACTTTCCAAGCACAGCATTGGCATCACTTGTGAATAAATGAGTCAGCGACAGTAAATAGTACATCCCACTGGTGGCAGGTTTTTAAGCTGAGTGTTGTTGCAACTCCGTGTTAAAATTGTTGTGTGTGGGTGGTGTTTGTATCTAGCTGGGAATGTTTTATGTATAAAATTGAGTATACTCTAAATGTATTTCAGATCTGTCACTTTGTCACAAAGTGGCTGCCACAGACTCGATCAAATTGCATATAGCTGGGGGTGAAAAGGTTTCTGCAAATACAGGAAAAGATTTCATAACATCATGAGTGGCTTGGTGAAATTTAGAAAGTGTATTCAAATCATCCAGTCTTTGCAATGTCACATAGACATATGTGTAGACCACTTAACCATCAAACTGAGTTGATGAAAAAGTTGCAAAAGGGCACTCAGCTGACTTGAAAACAGCAAAGTACCTGGTACCAGCTATTCTTTACCCAATTACAAACCTAAATGGATCCAGGCTTGCTTAGCAGACTTTAACCATACAGAGGAAATGAGGCGTAAATGTGTGAAGGATACAATCAATACAATAAGTCTGGAGCAGAATGAACAGCTAATTTCAGGGAGGAGCACAGATTCAGACATCACATCACAAACGGACTTTCCCACAATGTCTTCTCCCATTAGGACCGGTCAGTATGTGGCGCACTGGGAGAGATCTGCAAGAGCTTCATCAGACTGAATGTTAATAGAGGAGCTATGGGACATACTGGCACACACTGATAACGATTGAATGTGTGTTTGAAAAAGTAAGGGGGGAAGTTAAGTGTCAGAGGAAATTCAGGGAACACTTGGTTGGGAGAGTGCTGCTGCAGGGTTGACTAAAGCAGCGTAATAGGATAGAAACTGATAGATGTATGCACAGTATGATGAAGGAAAATGTTTTGAATACTTTTATGTTCATGTTTTTGGTAGAAGTTGTGTGGTTTGTCCTTTAAAGTATCTAATATGAAGACATTTTCCAGTTCAATGATAAACCGACATACTTGCAAAGGCCTCCACAAGATCAGTACTCAATCGCCAAAAGGTCACTGACAAGCGGAAGGGAGAAAAGTCTCTGGGTGCTTTCCCCCTCTATAGCTTGTACACATTTTCAACTTTAAATTATATATTGTGGGGTGCGTTGGTTGGGTCGCATCTCATGTACAGCGACTGCCCTGGTCTGTGGCTCTTACACCATGTCATTCCTCACTCTGGCATTCCTGTTCTGGCTCTATCCATCGTCCTATCACTCTATTAAAGGCAAGACACCCCAGAATAATTTTTCAAAAGAAAAAATATATATAAAGTCATGGACGAAAGTATTGGCTCCCCTGGAATTTTTCCGAAAATACAAAATTTCTTCCATAAATTGTTGCAATTACACATGTGTTTGGTATGCATGTTTATTTCCTTTATGTGCATTGGAACAACACAATAAACAGAAGAAAAAAGTCAAAATTGACATAATTTTCCACGAAAATCAAAAAATGGGCCGGACAAAATTGTTGGCACACTCAACTTAATTGGGAAAAAAATAACTGAAACCAATATCTTCCTATAACCATCATCAAGCTTCTTACACCTCCAACTGGAATTTTGGACCACTCTTTTTTTGCAAACTGCTCCAGGTCTCTCAGATTTGAAGGGTGCTTTCTTACAACAGCAATTTTGAGATCTTTTGATAGGTGTTCAACAGGATTTAGATCCCGACTCATTGCTGGCCACTTCAGAACTCTCCAGCTTTGTCTCCAACCATTTGTGGGTGTTTTTTGAGGTATGTTTGGGGTCACTGTCCAGCTGGAATACCCATGACCTCTGACGCAGACCCAGCTTTCTGACACTAGGTCTTAGGTTGCTGCCCAAAATCTTTTGATAGTCTCCAGATTTCATGATTCCTTGCACACAGTCAAGGCACCCAGTGCCAGAGGCAGCAAAACAACCCCAAAACATCTTTGAACCTCCGCCATGTTTGACTGTAGGTACTGAGCTCTTTTCTTTGTAGGCCTCATTCCGTTTTCTGTAAATGACTATTTAGGGCATCAAAATGCATGCATAATGGTCACACTTTGCATTATGGGATAGCTCCAACTTGCTTACTCTCACTAGCTAGTTACCCTATCAATAGGATGATACCACATCCCAGCAAAGGACTCCAGATCGGGGACTTTCATCCACAACATTAAGTACTTTGTCCAATCCCTTCATCTTAACTATTTTTTAACTAAATGTACATTGAACCAACTTCCCTGGCAACTGTTATGTATTTATGGATTTCCATGAAGCCTTCCATAAAAGCGGAGGAGACAGCATAAATGTCTAATAGAAAAATTCTGTCTAAAAGCATTCACTCAACTGAATATTTTACAAGATGAGACAACTCAGCCATGCCAGAGATGCTATTCTTTGGTTTTATTGGAGTAAAATTCTAAAAAAAAATGTTCCTGTCTATCCTCACTTCCTCTGGTGAGGCTAGAATCCATGGCAGATCAATCTGGCCAATCAATCGGATCTGAGCAGCATTTTCCGCTCAGTTAGTGGCAATCGATGGGTTTATGTACAGATGGAAAGAAAGAGAGGAAAAGGGGGAGAGAAAGGGTGAAGAGCGGAGAGGGGTCCATAAGGGCAGGGCTGTCCTCTGATCCTTTAGGGGTACTGTAACATCTGATTTATAGGATCACATTGGAGCAAAGTTGAAGCTGTTGCAAGTGTCTCTCTGAAGATCAATAAAAAAAACATCAAGACCAAATTTTTTATGATCATCTCCATGAATAATTCTATGAAGTTTTTTTATCTGAAATGATTTCATGACTTATTCAGGGGGGTTTCAACAAATAAACTATATGTTTCTCAAGACTGACTGGTCTTTTGTGGCAGCTCATCAGCAGTTGGGTTTATTAATGCATGGCTTTCCAAGAAAGATGAATTCATTTCCAGAGCATGAACCCTTGTAATAAGTCGGATCTATTTTGGAGCCAATTAAAATGATGCAAAGGAAAACGATGAAATGCACATTACAGGGGAAGGTATTATAAATCAGTTTGGCCTTAAAGTGTATCCTAACATTTGCAGTTAATCATAGGCCGACCTCCTCTAATTTAAACTTTTGCTTTAAACTTTAGTGTCTGCCATTAAAGCCTAGTTCAGACCAAATATTTGCAATGCATCGAGACTGTCTAAGAATGTTCCAGGAGACAGTAAAAGCTGAGCCGTTGCTGCTCAGCAAATCAGACTGGCTGGTGATGGTACCTGCAATTCAGTTAGTCGAATCATCATAAGCTGGTTTGGATATGCAGACAGAAATCTTGTTTTAAAAAGCTGAGCACCAAAAACTATTTATCCAAAACTGAATGTTTTGTTGCGTCCGATTTCACACTCAGTAACAGAAATGCCACCAGTATTGCTGAAAATGCAGGTACAGGTATCGGTAAGTACACATGCTTGTACCCTGATCCGATCCAGTTTTGCTTAAAACCTTTCCAGACCAGCATCGTCGTTTATAATAATGACGACCCCACCCCATCCCACCCAACGATGCATATTGATTATAATAAAATTAGTTCAAAATTAATTACTCCATGGTAGCATGAATCTGAATATAAGGATGCAACAAGCTTTATGCTGTAAAGGAGGAAGCTGGGGTGGAGGAGGTTAAGCTTGCCAGCAGCAGCAGCGTGCACCAACATTAATGCAAGCAGGGATTAGTGAGAAGTACGTCATATTTAAATGGGTTGCTGTGTTGAGAGAAAGAGCTGTGATTGGCTGTGAGAGCTGGGAGGCGATGATAGAGATCAGCTGGCTGTCAGCTGGGCACACCCCTGCCATGTCCTGCATGAACTAACACCAAGCTTCATTAATAGTGAATAATTGAAGCAATCATTAGTGCACAAATCTTTTAAAATCAACATTAATCGCAATATGTCAATGTAATTTAGTGAGCGCTTTTGTCCAAAGCATTGTACACTTGTACTGAGAGAAAGAACAACATGAACAAAGATCTAGACAGGAAGAAAATGTCAGTAAGTTCAACAAAGAGCTTGAAGTCTAAACAGACACAGGTGCTGCCACGCAGTGCTCTAGGTAATGCACATGGTGTCTTCTTGCAGCCACAGTGATGTAATATGAATGCATCAATGCTCCTTAATGTTTAATTCCAGTAAAATATAACTCCCAGGCAGCTCAGGGAATGATACAAAAGTGACAAACTTTGTTGTAAGTTCCTTCTCTGTGGTTAAGTTCATGTAATAATCTTAGATCTACTCAGTTTTTTCTTATCTTTCAAAATAAAAAGGTTTGTATCCAAACAGGAAGTCAGTTACCCTTAGTTTAAGATTGTATAAAAGTCCCCTGCTGGTCTGAACTCACTGCTCCAGGTCAAACCTGGCTTGAGCACAATTACCTCTTGCAATTATGTCATCAAGCCTAACATGGCGTTTCATTCAGGGACTCTGAATGCTTGTGTAAGCCCAAATTCTGAGCAAACACTTGACCTCTGCATTGGACCAATCAGACTGCTTTGTTGCCACTGTTATAAGTAAATGTCAAGGTACGTGCCCACCTCTTCAACTGTGAATGCACCCTAGGAGGCAGCTGAATGTAGGACAAGACCTTCCAGACTGTGTAATTGAGCACTGCATACAATACAAAGTGTTCGTCTCATACCAAGTTTGATTAAATTTGTACTCATAATAACTTGCTGCAAACCCACTGCTCCTGTAGAAAAAGTCGCTCAGACAGGATATTTTATTTTCTGGTTCTGTAAAATGATCAAAGAGCGATTGAGCAAACAAGGTTTTCTCTGTGTTTGAGAAATAACAGTTAAAAACTGTGGCCTTGTTTCTCGCGGTCCCTTTTGGGCTTTTCAGATAGCTACAGGGTATCGACATGAAAAAACTGTAGAGAGGGAATAAAGAGAACAAGGCCGTGGAGTGTGGTGGACCCACAATACCATGTCCTGAAACAAAATTTAGATACTGGGTCACTCCAGGCAAGATGGATGGACTGACAAGGACGGAGAGGGAATATAGGAGAGTGGGGTGTGAAAGAGAAAGGTTTTTAAAAATGAAGGCGAAAGAAAAAGGGAGGGAATGAGAGAGGGGGGAAAGAGAGATGATAATTGGGCCTCATTTGCAAGTGTGTCTGTGAGTGTTTTGTTCTGATTTATTCTGCCTCAATCTGGGTCAAGGTTATGTAGGCAGTCTAACAACTTCTAACAACATAGATTCAAAGTGCGTCACTGATGTCTCTTCTTAAGGACCCATTTAAGCAAACTTTTGATCAGTTTCTATCAGTCTCCCTGTCTAAAAACATATTGAAAGCAAAAGACTTCACAAAGATGTTCAGGCTGCTTGTTTGTCCTGAAGTAAAAGCCGATCATTCATTAAGGCATGGTATGGTGCAGGAAGAGCCTGTTTTTGACAGCTCTAGTAGCCTTAATTACAAGAAAATGTGAGGAAAAGCCAAATAGATTCTTCAGTTGAATTTGGTTAGAACAGAAAATGAAGACCACAGTTCAATACGTGCATTTTTACTGTCCTGTTCTCTCTGAAAAAAGCCAACAAGCACCCCAAAATAAGGCTGACACATAAGTTATACTTGGTTTCTGGAGACTGGACAAAGGCTGGTGAATGACTGTCCTTACACGTCCCATGTTTCTCATTCATTGCAGCTCTTTGCACTCTGTTTTCATTGCCAGGAAGTTGGTTGAATTTATTTTCCTTCAATGTCATTAATCCTGTTTACGTCCTCTTTCCATACGCTATCGAAAATATTGGGTGAAGCCGAAGAGACATCCTCCAATCAGTCACTGTAAAGGGCTTTAAAGTTCAACATGTGTAATCTACAAGGTAAATTTAGGAACTAGAGGAAGTAGTGGCCAGATAGCTTGGTGGTTTACATCACTGACCTCGTTACAGGAGATTGCCGGTTAAATCCCAGTCAGAGTAGGATGAGTATTCAGAGAGTTCTCTAGGCGAAGGTCCTTAACATTTGTCCCACAAATGTACAAACTTTGGACAAAAGTGTCTTCTCACAGTGTAACTTCAGATTTTTGCACCTCTAACACTAGCTTCATTGTTTACAGAAGAGGATTAGGGCCAATTTTGAAGGAGAAAAAAGATTTTGGCATGTCGAGATTAAAGTCGAAATGACGAGATTAAAGTTAAAATTTCGAGAATAAATTTGAACACATTTTAAAGATTAGAGTCGAAAGGATGAGAAAACAGTTAAAACTTGCTATTAATAGCAGATCATAGACACTGTGTGTTCATGTGCTAATGACAGAGAATATCTTTGTAATTAAATCCAATAATGACGTATTATTTCACATTTTCTAATCTCGAAATTGTGTTTGAACTTTATTCTAGTCATTTTGATACCCATGAATCAATTCAAAGTTTTAATAGCTGATTTTATTGATCCTTTAATCATTTAACTGTGTTTTAGTGTCTCTAACAGTTTTATGAATGCTGAACTTCTTGTTTCATGTTTTGTCCCCTGGGCTGCTATTCCTCTTGATGATGTCTTTTTTTTTTTTTTTTGTTGTTGTCTGTACCTCGGCACCATAGTAAATGAGGGTCCTCCCTCAGTGTGTTTTCCGAGGATTTAAATAAAACGAATGAATAATGAATATAAAAATTTCTGCCGATATTTACATCTGATATTTTCCCTGTTTATTTCAGCATATATTGACTGTAGATTTTGTCCATATATACTAATAAATTAGTTGAGTTTTAGGCTGGACCAACAAAATTATGTCAGTTGAGGTTTTTTTCTTTATTTATCCTCATCCTTCAAACTTTAAAGGTTTTTATAAAAGACCTTAAAGTGTGTACAAAAGGATTGAAATTTCTTGTCCGAAAAGCGTATTTAAATATAGGTATCGGCTAAAATGAATCAGTAAATATAGGCATATGGGATATCGGCAAAAATCCAATGTCGTGCATTCCTACCTGTAAGTACATGAAATAAGGTATAACAATATCTTTAAAAATGAACTTTGAAAACTCATGCAATCACTCAGGCATCATCAACTAAGTGACACAGCTGTAGTGCAATAGACAGGAGAGATGCTAACAGACATAATTAACTGTAGAAATGGCCTATTTGCTTAAGTTTCTATAATTCACACTAATGAATCTATCCTGTTAGCGTTTCAATGGCAATTACAATTTTGAGTTAGGATCAAGCTAATGCTATAAGATACACATTCTGATCCATCAGTGAGAATTTGCATCCATAGGAAAATGCACCAGCTGCCTGCTCAGGCTTAAGTTTAGGTTCTTGTTATTAATCCTAGTGTTTCTGGTGGAACATTAATTCAGCTGAACAATAAGCCAATTTGTCCTGAGTCCAAAAAATAAGCTCAAAACCACCACAGAAAAAAAATAACAATGTGTTTTGCTGCATATGTTGGCTTTTCTCTGTTTGCACTGTTTTTTTTCACAAGATTACAATCTCAAACCAATCTTGGTCATGTTTGAACCCCCTGATTTACATTTTACTGAATCCCTACTCTCTCCATGGGTCTCTGATGTGATTGTTCCAGTCAGCTGTGCTGTAATTTTGTGTGGTTTTGTCACACATAATCATTTCAACAAATCACTGAGTTAGTCACATTTTTACTATTATGTTAAATGTGACATACAAAAGGAGGCATAGCTGCTAAAAGGAGTTTAAGGTTCTTACTCAGTGGTGCATAAACTGCTTTGTGTGTGTGATGTATGCATGGTGATACCTGTGTGTGCTGATGATTGTAGTGTGAGTCTGTCTGTCTGTGTGTGCTTCCAAGCTATCATGGCTCACTCAAGCAGGTAAAGTCATCATCACCACCAATCTGTTCAGGCCTCTCGGGATCAGGCACACAGCACACACAGATTTAAACCCACACACGGTTGCTCCCAGGGGTGTTCCTCACTCTAGAGAAAAGGACGGCAGGGTGCAAAGTCCGTTCACCCATAGAGACAGAAAGAAAATTAATTTGTCACAGCGCGTTTATCGTCAGGACAACCTGCCTTTTAATTAACGTCTGACAAACAGCAGAGTCGAGTCCCTCTGGGGAACCGGAGATGAAGAAAGAAAAAGGAGGATAAAAAGTGCTCCTGCAATCGACTGTGACTGACAGGAAGTGGAGTGAAACGATGCAGTGACCCTTGTGTGGTTTCTCTGCTCCCTCAGAAACACACTGATGTTGCGTTTTTGTAAATTAAAGCATCACTAAGTGAAGGACTTTATTGATGAAGCACACAGTAGGGATGTGAGAGGAGTCCAGATTCCAAATAAGAAATGTAAACACTGGTGCATGTAAGGTAAACAAAACATGACTGGCATTATTTCAGAAAAGTGATTGATTGTGAGAGACTGATTGGTTGAACAAATATTGATACAGTAATTTAATCTAGTCTTGGACATTCCTGGTATTCTGGCTCCCTTTATCCCTATTAATATTAATATATTTCTTATCGTATCGTGCTGTGCTGTATCATAGCAATCCAACCTGTGAATCCCATCGCTACACTTAGATACGGCATGTACAGTTGTCAAACTTTCAAAATGTTTGATACTTTTAAACCAAGTGGCAACCTCTGAGGTTGAAAAATGATGGGGTGTTTTTGAGCTGCAGAAGCATCAGAGGTCACATGCACATCACATAACGTGTCCAGTTTGGTTTTAAGGGGGCTGAGAGTTATGCATGAATAGTGGCATGGCTTGAAAGGAGAATTAAGGCCCACCCACCTTAGCTCCACCTCTTTGTCTGTTTCTAGGTTGACTACTATTGAGAATACTTTCAACACGGCAACTGCTGAAGATTGCACTCAAACATCACTCATCACTCAGATTTCACTGAAAACACTCCACAATTGTGTTGTAAAACAACACAATCTCTGCTATTTTAATAATAGCATTGAAAAGTAACGAGACTTTAAAAGAAGTACATCTATTTCTTAACAGCATGCAAGCATCAGATATCTAGTTGCTCGCATTGTATGCTTGCAGTCCAGAAGGTATTATGAATTTTTCACTCCTTTTGAAAATGGTGTTACAGCTTTTAGCAAAACTGGGCAAAATAGTTTTGCCCCTGTGCTGAGTCAGCACAACACATTACAAAAACAGATATGGATACTGCTAATGCAAAATTATCTCCGCTTTGTAACTGGATAAGCTCTGCTGAGTGAGGAAAACGAAAGAAAATTAAGGATATCCTGTTCGACGCTTCTGGTGCCTTGTCATCCACCTGTTTCCTGTTCCTTTCCCAACTTAGTGCAAACAACAGAGCGGAAAATAGGGAATAGAGCGATGAGGGAAAACTGTGCCACGTCACACCAAATCAATCACATGCTTTCAATGCCACATAGAACGCGCCATGCAGTTAAGACACAACTGTGTAAAAGAGGAATAACTCCATCAAAAATTACATGTAAAATTATGCACACCGTCTCACTTGCATAATATATTATCATACACATATTTTGGGAAATTAACCATTGCCAATATACACTATATTGCCAAAAGTATTCAATCACCTGCCTTGACTTGCATATGAACTTAAGTGACATCCCATTCTTAATCCATAAGGTTTGATATGATGTCGGTCCACCCTTTGCAGCTACAACAGCTTCAACTCTCCTGGGAAGGCTTTCCACAAGGATTTAGGAGTGTGTTTATGGGAATTTTTGACCATTCTTCTAGAAGCGCATTTGTGAGGTCACACACTGATGTTGGACGAGAAGGCCTGGCTCTCAGCCTCCGCTCTAACTCATCCCAAGGTGTTCTATTGGGTTGAGGTCAGGACTCTGTGCAGGCCAGTCAAGTTGATCCACACCAAACTCTCTCATCCATGTCTTTATGGACCTTGCTATGTGCACTGGTGCACAGTCATGTTGGAACAGGAAGGGGCCATCCTCAAACTGTTCCCACAAAGTTGGGAGCATGGAATTGTCCAAAATTTCTTAGTATGCTGAAGCATTCAGAGTTCCTTTCACTGGAACTAAGGGGCCAAGCCCAGCTCCTGAAAAACAACCCCACACCATAATCCCCCCTCCACCAAACTTTACACTTGGCACAATGCAGTCAGACAAGTACTGTTGTCCTGGCAACTGCAAAACCCAGACTCATCTATCAGATTGCCAGATGGTGAATGCTTTTGGCAATATAGTGTATTTGTGTCATTTGGAAAATGTGCAAAAAATATGTTTGATTACGGTTATATGTTTAATTTGACTGTATATTTATAAGAAAGGGGAGTTCTGACCTGGTCTGAATGGTAATAACACTGCCCAATCCAGTTAAAAAACACTATTCTATTCACTAAAGCTGCATCCTTATCAGTCATTTTTATCTCCTCTAATGTTGGTATCAATAACCTCATATCTGCCAGGATTTGCAGCTCATTTCCTTTCTGGTTTCTCAATGTGAATCCTTTAATTAAAAAACCAAATGAATTTACTAAAGATGTGATAGATGGTGTGATTTAATAATCAAATTATGTCCAAAGCAGCAGTCTCAGTTTTACCCTGAGCAGCCTTTAATTTCCTTCAAAAGCGTGTTTTTATCCCAGACAGCAGCTTGAGATTTTAGGGCTGCATTATAAAATAACTTGAGGAAAACAAATCAAGAGATATATCCTGAGTCAGGCTGGGTTGTTTGCAGCATATCGGTGTTGGAGGATTTGTGTCAAAACAACAAACATGCTTTACATCTCTGTCATTAATTTGCGTGTGCTTCTGCTCGTGTGCATGCGTAGCTTCAGTCCCAGAGGCAGCCCGTCACTGCGTCGCTGTGCTTTAATAAAAGCTGACTGTGGCCTTTAACCTTGTCTGAGTGCTCAGAAACTTTTGTCTTTTGAGTGTTGGTTTAGTTTGAGAGGCAGCCGCTGGCGTGTAGTCCTCAACGAGAAAACCCTGCCGAGTCGGCTGTGCCATGTAAAACTAAAACATCTCAGCTCGCCCAGTGAGAGAGGAATGTGTTCAGCCAGCTCACATCAGGCCTCAGACCAAAGAGCTCTTTAAAGTATCAAACCATGAAAACAGACCTGCTGCCTCAAATACCACCAGAGTGGACCGCTTTGAGAGAAAGACTGTGTGTGTATGTGTGCGCTTTACCTCTTGAGGTTAAGCAGAGCCCAGGGAATGCCGGTGGGCGTTTTGAAGGCTGGCAGCAGCTTCTCACCCAGCTCCACCGCCTTTCTACGGTACACCTGAGGAAGGAAGAGAGAGAGCCTTATTACAAGAGGTTTCTCCTTGCTGAAAGAGGATTTCACTTTCTCTTTAGCAGCCCTGAAGAAAGACATGACAGCCAGAGAGGGGAATAAAATCACACTATGTGACACAATTTTCAGACAGCAACAGCAAAAACAGCAGGATCAGATCTCTAACTCAAGGATGGTGTTCGGTTACCATGTAGACAATATCAGCAGACAACTTCAACCTTGTCTTAGCCAGGGTGTAACTGGAGAAATCAATGTGGAAAGGCTGTTATAGGACTACCATTTGATTGTGAATCAATCCGACAGTTATATCTTTTCATGGACACCAAGTCACCTGAAAGAACCATTCACACCTTTGAGGCTATGTTAATAGAAATAAACACGTTGAAAATGTGGTTTTGCTGTTTTGCATGGTAATTGAAATTGGGTGCAGGCCCAACCTGGACCGCCTTAAACCACTAGGCCAAGAATCTATCTTTAAAAAAGTGCCTTAAGTAAATTGTTTGTTAAGTCTTTTGTCATGGTTTTACTTTATGTGTACAAATTAGGGCTGTTAACATAGACGTGGTAACGCTTGTGATTATTCTTGAACCCTTAAAAAAAAAAATAACACAATTTAATCATATGACTAAGTTTGACCACAACTTGCTCCTGTAGTCCTCCAGCGCGGATGTTTACTTGCCTGGGGGTGAAGAAGTGAGAGGAGGGTCAGACATAGCCAGCAGTGGTGAGTGAGGAGACAGACCCAGGTCTGCTTAATGGCAATTTTCTTTTTAAAAAGCTGGTGAATGTTAGTTAAGATAAAACCAAAACTGAAAGTACGCTGTGCTGGTAGCTGAGTGGTTAAGGTGCACACCATGTAGGCGGGTGGCCTGGGTTTGAATCTGGCCTTTGGCACCAATTTCCCACATGTCTCTCCCCACTCTCTTCCCTGTTTCCAAGTCTATCCACTGTCCTCCTTTAATAAAGACATGAAAAGGCCCAAAAATAAATCTTAAAAAATAAAACAAAACAAAACTGTGAGTACATGTGGCAGTGATGAAATGTTTTACACCGAAGCACAAGTCTTAAGAACCACCTACAGGCAAAGCACATCTTTGCTAATGTTAGCAAAGACGCTAACAACAACACGGGATCAAGCCATGGTCATACCACTCTCTTCAGCTAATTCAGGACAGTTTTCTTCTTCAGCTGCTCGGATAAATGCTAAAAAGTGCT
Source organism: Cheilinus undulatus (assembly GCF_018320785.1). Classification (NCBI taxonomy): domain Eukaryota; kingdom Metazoa; phylum Chordata; class Actinopteri; order Labriformes; family Labridae; genus Cheilinus; species Cheilinus undulatus. The sequence goes on along the minus strand of NC_054878.1, from coordinate 40,294,778 downwards.
CCAAAACTTTGAGCAAGTCCTGTTTGTTAACAATATTATTCCAGTGTAGAAATCCGCAGTGGAATTGGAAAAATTGAAGTTAATAAGCGAACTTTACAAGCTGAAGACGGAAAATATGATGCGTTCAGGTAACCTCAGTAAATTAGATGACTGTATCCTACATGTTATGATGTGTTCAAATGTCACATAAAAATAGGAAAATGGGGTTTTTGATGAGAAACTTCAATAAATGCAGTGCGAAAATGTGTTTATATTTGAAGGATATACAATAGATGTGACAGACTGAGTCATAGCTTTTTAACTCAAGCACTACTCAGCTAAGACCACTGGTAGTTTCCCTTATTTTGTCTTTCCACAAAACTATAGAAAGTATTGATAGTGGTATCAATAAGGACTCAGATCAGCACTTTCAATGTGCTGTACATAGAATTCAAAGAATAAAAATAAAACAGTTTGCAAAAACAACCTTTAAAAATCTAAATACATAAAAATATACTTAAACCATGAAAAAATGCAGTGATTAATCATGATTAATCACAGTGTAGTGATGTGATTAACTTAATTATTTCTTTTCATCGAGTAACAGCACTAGAATAAATATAATATTGACAACCTTAAAACTGACAGAGCCCTGCACCTGCAACTTTCTGCCCTCTCCCCCTTCTCCAGGAGATTCTGGACCTCGGGTTGGGATAACCTTGCCAAGCAGATGGATACGCCTGTTTCCTTGTTTTTCACTGGTGAATCCATCTTGCAAAGCTCCTATCTGAACTGTTTGGGCCCGGTTAGAAAGTAACAGGACCAATCAGTATCGATGGGCAGTACTTTCAGGCGCAGCAGAGTCGTGACGTTAACAACCAGCAGCAAGAGCTGGTGCGGTTATGGAGGAAGAGATTAGCGTGGATGCTTTATCAGAACTTGACGACATTTCTTTATTAAAAGAAGAACAAAGAACAGCAGTGAGTTGTTTTCTTTTCAAAAATGACAAAAGTCGTGTACTGACATGTTGCCATGTTTCACATTATTCCTCAGTAGCTGCACACGCGCAGCTCGATAGTGGCTACGTCACGTATTTTGTTGCTCTGATTGGCCAGTAGAGATGTGACAGACAGAATGTTCATCCAATCACACTATGAGTTTTTTTCAAAGCCTCTGCCTTTTCTCAGACGTTTACTAATGAAGCTTTCCCAGATGGATGTGTGAAATAAATCCATCTGGCATGTCAGGTTAAGGTTGGGAACCACTGCAGAAAAACAAAATCAAAGTGTACATACTAGCCATTACTCACAGTTTTACTATTACTGGCGCCAGGTCAAAACCTTGTATCTCCAAAAAACACCACTTTTAAGGGAACGAAAAAAGCTGAATGGTCATAGCCAGCATCGTTTTGACTCTCTTTATTGCTTTAAAAAGGGTTAAAACCCACTGACAAATGTAAATGGTGACCAATAGCACTGATTTACGAAAAAAAAAAAAAATGAAAAATGGAGATACAAGGTTTAAGCTGACACCAGCCATATGTTTTTTATTTTGTTTTGTTTTCTCAAAGTCACTTTTTTCCAACATTTCTCCTGAAGCCTGTATAAACCTAAACAGCAGTTTTAAACCATTAATTTGGCAAAATTAACTTGAGAGTTTCTGATACTTTAAGTTTGATCTGCATTAAAATGGTGTGAAAGCAGTGATGTTATAGTCAGGTTTCCTTCCAGTAGTTAAAATTCATGCATGCTGAGTGGGAATGCCTTGCTGGTCAGTAAGAAAAAATGTATTGTAATAAATTCATACTGAACTAATGTGTCCACTTTAAATTTGCATGCTGCAAAAATGATAAAATTGCAATTATGAGCTCTACCTCCTAATAGTCCAAACTTATTCCTTTTATTGTTGGGATTCTTTAAAATTGTTGATTCTAATGCAAATTCAGTCCAAAGGAAAACCAAAGCAAAGCGTTCATAGTTCTGCCTGTAGCTCCATCTTTCCCTCCCCTCTTCATCATTTTCCATCCCTTTATACCAGCCTTTTTCTCCTTACAGTCTCCGTCCTTGTTCTCTCTCGCCAGTGTCCCTCTTCTGCCTTACTGCTGCTTGCAGCTACATTGATGTTTTCTGTCTGTAATTTGAAGAAAATTACAGCGACTCCATACCTCATTTGTTTTTGGGAAGGTCACTTGCACTTTTAAAAAATGTAATTATAAGATGCCTCACAGTAAAACAGATCTTTCACGGATGAAAACAAAGCAATATTAGACATAGAGCTCAAAATAAAGTATTTCATAAGATGCAATGTTAAGATTTTAAAGGGTTTTTTTCAGTAAAATGGGATTCCAGGGCAAAAGCATAAACACGTCTGAAAGACTAACCTTGCATCTGTTTGAATAGGAATAGTGATAGTTGTAGAAACCAGATGTGCTGAATAATTTTGACAATTCACATGCAAATACTCAGCATTGTTTCTTCTGTATAGAAGTGGATTATTCCAGCATCTGTGCGCAAACTGACTGTTTAGAGGCAGCTCTGTTAAGTAAGATATACGCGTCTTTTTTCTGTGCTCCAGCTCAAACATGAAAGTCAAATACAAACTCTCCTAAACAGCAGTGAGTCAGCCATCCGTCAGTGGAGAGCTGGACTCACTGCCGTTTGATGTTTTACTTTTTCTCATTCCTTTGAGAATAAGAAATCACAGGCCGGGCTGGTAAACACGGGAACGCAGTGTCTATTTCAGTGTTCTGACATCAGTTGGCACACTTTTGGAAAAGAAAAAGTTCATTTTTCATCTCTTAAGTTCACCTCTATTCCACTTGGAATTGCTGGTTTGTTGAAAAGTTTGGTGCTGCTTTAAATAAATCCATGTTGTCAGCCCTGAAAAAAGGCCAAAAGAGCACATATATTCTCAGTCTGGGGACTGGATAGTTCCTGGGGGAGAGATGTATGTCAGAGCTATATTTACACAGAAAAAGGCAAAATATCAAAATAATTTTCTTGTAAATTTTTGAATAATTTTAACCTTTCCTCTCATTCGATTTCAGCCCAAACACACATTTATAAAGATTCCCCTCCAGGCTTAAACTATGGAAAAAATGCCCGAGAGTTAAAAAAGAAAAAAAAAAAAAAAGCTCTGGATGTTCTTTTCAATCAATGTGATTTAAAATGTTCAAGTTATGAGGCTATACAGCCAGAGGTTTGCATTTTCCTTCATTATATATAAACTTTTCTGCTCTATGTGGCACTTTATCACCTCATTTCATCAAAAAAGTACATGGTGCAAACTACAAATGACGAGAACAACTGCCTGGTTATATGCTGACATGATCATCCTCAGGTCAGAGTGGACATTTGTGCAAAATCAAGCCCTTCACTCAACCTAACACATCCATCTGGAAAACCTCTCATAGACAGTGTCTGGGAAAGGGCAGAGCCTTTGAAAAAAATTGGAGGGTGATTGGATGAACGTTCTGTCTGTCACATCTTCGCGGGCCAATCAGAGCAACAAAACACATGACATCGTAGCCGCTACCAAGGAGTAAACTCCATAACAGAACTGCATAACGCGAACCATGGCGACTGCAGACATTTCAGTACACAACTTCTGTCATTTCTGAAAAGAAAACAACTCACTGCTGTTTTTTGCTCTTCTTTTAATAAAGAAATGTCATCAAGTTCTTATAAAACTTACGCTTTAGCAGCATCCACGCTAATGTCTTCCGCCATATTTGCACCGGCCTCTTGTCGCTGCTTGCTTACGTCACGACTCTGCCACACCTGAAAGTACTGCCCTCCGATGCTGATTGGTCCTGTCACTTTCTAACCGTGCCCAAACAGTTAGTCCTTCACTGCTTTGTAAACAGTTTTCTGCAAATTACAGAAAACTGTTCACAAGAATGGCCTGGACAAATGGACTCCCCGGTGGAGGCACCAGAACAGAATGAAATGATTTGCTAAACACTGAAACACTGAAACTGATGTGATATTAAAAATGATGCGCCCATTTAAAATCTGATGCCAGCACAATTTTTCAAAAGAAAGGACAAAAAAGGTCGTTTAACTTTTCTTGGTGTGATCATTTATTGTCTTTGTGCTCTTTTCAATGCAGTCTTGGGCTTCAGTGTTACCAGTTATTGATAATCTCCTTTAAAACGACTTCAGATCACGTATTTAATTCTGAAATGTAAGAGTTATAGTGTCTCTGTTGTGCCCTTTTTGCCCTTGAGTAACTATCGGCTCCAAGTGTCTGAGTTTGAAACTCGAGCTTTGTGAGAACATATCTGAGTGGACAGCTTTCAAACAGCTATAGCTGAAGGACTGCAGCGTCTCTTAGGTGTCTGGGTTGTTGGCCGTGAAAGTGAAGTACTTCCATATTCGGCTCCTGGCACATGTTGAGTCAGGCAGTGAGGGTAGAGTCTGGCACAAGACCAGGTGGACTGTTTGGCCCTGCTGTAGAGGATTCAGGAGCTTCACCTTAAGGTTGATGATGGACAAAAGTGAGAATTAGTTTTTTAAGTAAAAAAAATTCTCATGTGCATAGCTATATGATCAATAATATAGAATGGGTGTGCTATCAGAGGCAGAGTATGGGGGGTCATACTTTGCTGCACAGGTGGTTGGATGGGTGGCTAAAAACATGCATGAAGAGTATACCCACTTCTTCACCGCTGGTCCTGACCCACTAGTTGAAAACACTGTGTTAGAAGAAACAAGTTCACTTGTTAAATCAAAGAATTCCACATCCTCCTGGTTGTTTGAAAGTCTGAGGATGCTCAGCGGGAGGCAACTTTCACACTGGGTAACTCAAAGAGAAAAGATCAAACTGGATATGCAGCAGTGTCAGAACAATATTAGTCAGCTAATGAATCAAACAGCAGGACTGAGCAGCAACTCAGCCTCACGTTTGTGTCCCAGGCACATATTACGTCATGTATCAGAGAGCAGGAGTACTGAGATTAGGGGTCGACCAGCGCTGGTTTTCAAGGACCAGCATGACACCGGTTATTAGAGATTATTAGCGATGAAAATGCTTCAGCAGTAGGCGGTAGAAATATTGTAATATAATGCCACTCGGCCAGTAACTGAAACCCAGAAATCAGACTCTAGATAGGGTTGTAGCACATTTAGCAGTGCTAAACGTACAATCTAACCCACAGGTGTCAAACTCAAGGCTCGGGGGCCAAATGTGGCCCACGGTGCAGTTTACCCGGCCCACAAGATCATATCTTAATTAGAATTGGGCTGCTCCTATGAGGTCTGCAGATGTACTCCAGTATAAAAATGTAAATTTAACCTTGAAGATGAAAAAAAAATCCTTGTTAATTTATAAAAATCTGAAAAAGTAGAGAGTAGAAATAATTAGATAAAAGTCAGGAATGAGGGAAAGAAATTTATTTGTGTTTTTGCACCCCAAGATTTTGACTAAAACTTAGGATTTTGAATTTTTATTTTATATTTTGACCTTTAAATTCATAATTTCAACCTTTTTTTCTCATATTGTGACCTTTTAGATTCACAAATTTTCATTTTAAATTAAATCTTGACCTTTTAAACTCTTAACTTTGACCTTAATCTCATGTTTTCACTTTTAAACACCTGATTAAGAACTTTATCTCATATTTTGACCATTTAGAGACACAATTTTGAATTTTAGCTTCTATTTTGACTTATTCGAACCTTATTTTGACTTTAAATTTCATATTTTGACCTTTAGGACTTACAGATTTAGCCTTTTAACCTTAGATTTTGAGCCTTTAAATTCATTTATTTATTTAGCATTTATTTGACATGGACACACAGTAACATTGATGCTGTGATATTTAATCATTTAGATTTTTTTTTTTTTTTTTAGAAATCTTAATCATTTATCATCACTGTTTAATTTCCCCTCAAAATTCATCACCTGTGAAAACACGGTTGACAGTTTTCAGTTAAATCTTGACCCTGTTAGGCCCTCAGGTTAATCTAAATTCAGATTTCGGCCCCTGCTGTGATTGAGTTTGACACCCCTGATCTAACCTAACAGTTCCATCTGTTTTAAGGGAAATTATTGTTAAGAAACACAAGAACAAGCATGAATTCTTGTTTTTCATCATCCCTCTATTATTCTTTTCATCACTGTTAAGTCTTCATATTCACACACATCAGTGTCAGCCTACTAGCAGCTCTGTTCCCACATGGCCTCGCACTCAGCAGGGTGTGACAAACAGGGTCAGAGCGGAGGAAAAGATTTGTGAAGAAGAAAAAGCTCGAGAGGGTACTTGTCACAACAATGTGGCAACTCAACACCTTTTCCTTCAGAAGTCAGAGGCATGACAAGGTCAGTGTGAGCGGACTGGGAGGAGTGGTAAAAGAAATGTGGCGTTCATGTGGAAGGATGTGGAAATGTGACTTCTGGCTGAGAGTCAGCGGTGTTAAAATGTCCATACAGCATGTGTGACAGTAGTGCTGAATATAATCATTCCCATGATGCATTGTGATGCAGAGATGGCTGGAGCTCCTGTGGCTGGAGCTGCTGTCTACACTCCAATGATGACTGGTTTCCCATTCAAACAGGGCTTCTGTCTGTGCATTTCAATGGTAGTCTATTTTGAATGGCACAGCTTTTCATATCTTTATGGTTGTACTTGCCACACTACTCAATCCAAGCCCACCCATGGGGGGGGGGGGGGGGGGGTAAAGGGGAGAGCTCTCTGGTGCCCTGCTAAATGGGGTGCCCATAGGGGTCATCAAAATCAAAACAATAAAAAAATATATTTTCATATTTTAATAACCACTCTTATCAAAGCAACAAAAATGAATTTCCTTGATTCATGCTGTTGTACAATAAAATGTTAATGTGGATGGGCATATTAAACGTAATAATTAGGAAAATAATGTCAGACTTCATGGCTGGGTAATAATGTGCACAAACGCCAGGATGCATAAAGTAGAAGAAACTGAGACTACTTTTCTGGGGAAAGAATGGAAAATTGTAAAAAGACACAAAAATGGGTAAAAAAAAAAGTGCCAAAAATGGATAGATAGTGAAAAATGGCATAAATAGGTTAAAAATGTCAATAAAAGGGAAAAAAGTGATACAAATGGGTGGAAGGTGGCAAAAAGAAGTTGCAAAAATTGACATAAAGTTACAAAAATGGCAAATAGAGACAAATTGGAAAAAAGTGGCCAAAAAAGATGCAAAAAAGGCAAACTTTGCCAATTTATGACATAACATGACAGAAAAAAAATGTCATAAATTGGCAAAAGTGCAAAAAAAAAAATATATATATATATATATCAAATGGGAAAAAAGTCATACAAATTTGCAAAAAGTGTCTAACAAAAGATGCAAAAATAGGAAAACTGAGACTAAAATGCATATGACCTGACAAAAAAATGGCAAAAAAGAGACAAAAATGGGCCAAAGACAATGCAAATGGGCAAAAAGAAACACAAATTGACAAAAGTGGCCCAAAAAGAGGCCAACATATGCAAACAGAGACTGAAATACACATAGAGACAAAAAAGATTTGCAAAAAAGAGACAAAAATGGGCACAATTGGAAAAAATGTGCAAAAATTGGCAAAAAAGACGAAATGGACATGTCGTGACAAAAAATTGGCAAAAAGAGAAAAAATGGGTGAAAGGTAGCTTATAAATGGGCATTCATTTGCATAGAATGGCAGAAAAGTAGGGAAAAAATGGGTGAAAAGCAGCAGAAAATTCAAAAACTGGATGTTTTAGTACCGTTGCAATCCGTTACAGTCCATTTAGAAATCACTGGACCTCTTCGCTTTTTCCAATTTTGTTAAGTTGCAGCCCGATGCCCCAGTATTATTCTATTAATCTGCACTCAGTTCCCCATCATGACAAAGAAACAGACATTTAATAAAAAGAAAAAAACTGGAATACCACATTAATAGAAGTATTTAAAGTATAAATGTAGCTCAGGCTCCTCCCATCTCTCTGGATAGTTGCAGAGATGCTTCCAGAAGGACAACTATCACTGCAGCCCTCCACTGATCTGGGCTTTATGGCAGAGCGGCATGATGACGCTTCTCCTCAGAGAAAAAAAAACATCCCAGATGAATGGTGAAAATTTGGAATATTCCTTAAATTACTGGCAGTGATCTTTGAAATAATACCAAATATCCGCCTTTCTGTTTGAAGTATCATCTTGTAAATTTTGGACTATTGTAAATAATTATTTCATCAATCCTTTCTTGAACAAATACACAAACACTGCTTCTTTTTTCTCCATCAAAGCACCAAAACAATGGAGCGTTTTCAAGCCAAGACTGGTGGTGACACCAAACGACTCCACTGTGTGTGTTTCTGCCACTGTGGCTGCTCTGTGGGGGCAGAAATGTGTCGTAACAAGGCGTCAGATGGCGGTGATTAATGCCTTTAATAATGCCAGGAGCACACTGAGGGGAAGAATAAAATCACTCGCAGGGACGCACAGGAGAATAAATTAAACACACCCTGTGTCCGAGGCCATCAAGCAAACTGCCAACGAGCTTTAATAAGCAACTGAATTATACAGAACGTGAAGAACAGACACAGGAAGCTCGGGGCTGATGTAATTTGTAAAAAGTGATGCTGATAATCACATTTCACACCCAGGTGCCTCTGACACAGATATCCATCAGGAAAATAAACTGTTGCAATGTTTTTTTGTGCGGGTGTTAAATGAGGGAACCAGAAGATAAATACTCTGGCTGTTATTTTATCATTTCTGAAGTAACCATCAAACTTTTTAAAGTCGAAATGTTCACAAAAGAGAAAGAGATCATGTATGGCTTAAATAAGTAATGTATCTCTTTTACAATAGTGTTTTAATATGTGAGGCATGATAAAGACTAATAAAAAGGAGTGATGGCAGGTAGAGCTTAGCGCTGCACTAGATGAATTATTAAAGAGTTTAAAGGGAAAGGTTCCAGATACAGTGTGGTGCTTTTACAGTATTACTGTCTTTATAGAGTTTTATTTCCCCCTATCTTAAACTAGGGTAGTACTTTCTACAATTACTTGATGTGTGATACCTTAAAAAAGAGGGTGTGAAAATGAATAGAGTCAGTATTTCCTTCAGAAAAAGTCCGGCCCATGGCAGTATAGTGAATCACAGGCACAGATCTACAGATGGATCATCAAACTAATTTTAAAATCTTACAAAGACAACCCAAGTAAATACAAAATGGGGGAAAAGGGGGGAAAAACATCCAAACCTATCTTGCCCTGGGTGAAAAAGTAATTGCCCCCCTTGTTAAATCACGAGTTAACTGTGATTAACCACAGTTCTTGGAAAGCTGAGTTCAATTTCACTGGCCACACCCAGGCCTGATTACTGCCTGGTGAAGTAGACTACAAGATCTCAAAAAGAAACACATCATGCCATGATCCAAAGAAATTCAAGAACAAATGAGAAACAAAGTGATCGAAATCTATCAGTCTGGAAAAGGTTACAAAGCCATTTCCAAGGCTTTGGGACTCCAGTGAACCACAGTCAGAGCCATTATCCACAAATGGAGAAAACTGTGGACAGTAGTGAACCTTCCCAGGAGTGGTCGGCCGACCAAAATGACTCCAAGAGTGAAATGATGACTCATCCAGGAGGTCACAAAAGAACCCAGAACCACATCCAAAGAACTGCAGGCCTCACTGGCCTCAGTTAAGGTCAGAGTCCATGACTCGACCATGAGAAAGACACTGGGCAACAATGGCATCATGGGAGAGTTCCAAGGCCAAAACCACTGCTGACAAGAAAGAACACAAAGGCTCTTCTCACATTTGCCAAGAAACATCTTGATGATCCCCAAGACTTTTGGAGAAATATTCTGATGACTGACGAGACAAAAGTTGAACTTTTTAGAAGGTATGCGGCCTGTTATTCTGCAGTTATATATTTAAAAAAAAAAAAATCTCAATTCAGACTGACTCCATTGGAGTAACAGTCATGTCTTCCAAATATTTGTTATACAAAGAAACACACTTGATTTCTACTTTTTGGAGTTCAACAGGGTGCTCCTGCTGTGTTTGGAGTTTAACCAACCTGATTCACATAAATCAAATACAGTACTGCATCAAAGGCAAGCTTGACTGTCTGTAAAAATGATTTTAGCTGGACAGAAAGGGACTCCCTTTGATTTTTCAAAAGAAATGGCATTCAACAAGAGGCAATGAGTTATTAATTCTGAAAAGATATAAAATATGCAACATGTACATATGAAAAGTTTTTATGAGATAACACACAGACCATAAACACAAAATAGTGGTTGAAATACTAACATGCCTCTCAAAGTTACAGACATTATCCCTTCTTTTAATAAATATATATAATTAGAGAAGGAGAATAAAAATGTGTTTTAGGGAGATCGAAAGAGGAAATTAGGAAAGCAAAAGACAAAAGTAAAAAAGGCCAAAGAATGGGTTAATTCAAGATGTAGTTCTACTGGGGAGTCTGCTGAGCTCTGTGTTCTTGGTTGTATAATTACTGTTTAAGTATAAACATTTCAGTCCATTACACGGTCTTTGTGTGGTATCTTAAGGCTGCTATTTTGGTATCGGGTTAACCCTGGATTTAGGATTAGAAGGTTTGTTCTAGGATATTTCCAAAACAAAGAAAAATAACAACTTCAGCCACACGATACATTTGGTAGAAAGCAGCAGATTTGAGAGGCTCAGAGTCAAACATCTGGTTCAGGGATAAGCTCTCCTATAAGTGGTCCAGGTTAGGAAACAGCAGCAGCCTCAGTGCAACACATGATAACAACGGACCAGGGTATAGTGTTCAGGCAGGCCACTGCCATATATTTCCGATCAGCTGATCCCACACGAGCCCTCATCAGCTGATTGCCAGCTGATCGCTCTAAGCACGCTATTGGCTAACTGCACTCATGCCGCCATATTTAAAACTGCCCTGCCTGACCATGCTTTGTTGCTTCTGTTGCAAGCTGCTTTTTGCAACCCTCCTCCACCCAGCTCCTCTTTTATGCGAAATCTGACTTAATCAATGCCATTCTGCTGTCATCGATGTCTGCTTTCCTCTATCTTTTTTTTTTTTTTGCTGCTTCTCTCCCTGCCTCAGGCTTTCCTTGTAGGCACAGGAAGAGCAGAACATGTGCTGTTCCTTCTGTATAGACTTATGGAAAAACAGCCCAGAACAGCCACACCCCCGAATATAAACAACAGCACTGAGAGTAAACAGCTAATAAAGAGAAACATTTATAACTGTAAATCATGTGTGTTTCTTGACAAAATGGTCCTAACTGAAGTGTGGAAATGAAGTCCAGAGAGATTTATCATATACTTTCTGGTCACTAAATTGAGTTTAAGGCCTAGCCCATACAAAAAGACCCCCCAAAAAGATCCCTGAAACTGTTTAATTTCTGGTGTGTGTACAGCATCAATATGGCAAAAATACACCACTTATCTTACAATATCAAGCAAGATAATCCTTCCAATATTCATTTTTGGGCTTTTATGCCTTTATTTAAACAGACGACTCCACGACTGAACCATCAGGCCAACCAGCATCACAAAGACGTTGCTTACTTTCATCTGAAAGGGGAACCAGGCTCAAAATCAGCCTGATCGTCTTGTAGAGTCTACTCTAAGTAAGAAAGAAAGAGGATAAGGGTAGGCGAGTACATCAGGGAAGTCTATACATCATTACACAAACATGACTGAGGTGTTTTCACGCAGTATGGATTAGCTCTAACCACTGTCAACAATGTGAGAAAGCCAACAGTCGATGAAGAGTGAAACAAAACACGCCTCATCACTGACACTCTGTTTCCTGTCCTCTTAGAGGAAAAAGACTAAATGAGGCAGAAACAGACAGTAGAAACCAACATGCACTAAGCCAAACACTCACACTAATCTACCCTATAGGAATATATCAACCTTGTGTGTTAAGAATACACTGCCCGCTATGTATTTAATCTACCAGATCATTTCAGGCCACTTTACAGAACAGAAGTTTTCCAAAAGCCTGGACATACCATAAAGAACTGTTGGAAATTTAATGTACCCCAGATGAATAAGAGACCCAGCAGAATCAATTAAATGGACTCCAGCAGAGCAAACAACACAAGAAGATTAATAATTAGACGGGGTGTAAACAAATCCCCTGTGCACCCCAATTATCTTAACAAATTAAAATGTGACTGGGAAAAAAAATCATCATCTTTTTCCCCCTTATTGAATTCTTAAACTCTGATAACACAAATATTGTATGACTGACCTGTGAGGAAGGGTTAAAGGACAAACAACAAAGGCTGGGGAATCTCTAATATACTCTGTCATGCCATCATTTCTCAGTAAATCAGAGCTACAAAACTCCAAACATGTATTCAATACCTTAACTGTGTTGGCCTGGAGCTTGTAACCTGACACTGCAAAGTCAATGGACTGGCCAGATTTCATGACTGCAAGACTGCAAACAATGGCAACCAATGCCATGATTAGCTTGGACATAGACTAGTGGTAGTTTTATCAGAACTGGACAGCATTTCCGATTGGCCCATAGTGAATGAGACAGACAGAACGATCACACAGATTTACCAAAGGTTCTGCCCTTTGTCCAGGTATGTGGGGTTGCCTTGGATGCTGCCATCAAATCTGTGTCTGTGGATTGTTATTGAGCAGTTCACCTATCTTGGCAAGTAAATGCAAGGTTGAGATCAACTGCAGACTTGGCCTTGTGCACAGGGCAATGGGTTCCCTTGGCAAAGTGGTGCAGCACTTGTGATATCTGAGCACGTGGACCAAGGTCAGAGTCTTTCAGCCGTAGGTCCTCCCAGTCTTGATATACTCTTGTGAGACCTGGAAGATGACTGGTGGCCATAGATGCCGACTGGACTCCTTTGTGATGACTTCCCTTTGCCGCACTTTTGGCTATCATTAGCAAGACTATGTCTAATGCTGGGGCCTTGTGCAGGCCTAGACCAGTGGTTCCCAAAGCAGGGGATGGGTCGGGACCCCTTAGAGGGTTGCAAGACATTATGGGGGGGTCATGGTATGCTTACCAAAAAACAAAGAGCAATTTAAAAATGATTAAATGTGGTTTATATTATCCAGTATAGTAAAAATAAATTAAAAGGGGTTCTATTTTAGATAAGACCATATATGTCAAGTGAGATTTGTGCTTGAATGTGAGTTATGTGTACAAAACCCCATTTAACTATTAATTTGTACATAAAGCTTTGTGCAATATCATATGTTTGAACTTCCTCTGGTAAAGATGGAGGTCGCTGTTCACTGGAGCTTTTTATTTTGAAGGCTGAAAGTTTGGGAACCCCTGGCTTGGTCAATGGCCATCAAGAAACCAAAACTGCAGAGGGCCAAAAGTGACATGGTAAAATTCTGAACCGGCATATGCTTCCATACTGGATCCTCTGACCTTCCGAAATGCATACTATGGGTGGTTGCCCAGACTGACTGAAAACATAACCCATGTAATGGATATATAAAACAGCCAATCTGACATACCAGGTCACTTGTAACCCTATCATATACTCTTTCTGACCAGATTGGTCCTCACTGGTTGCAAATTCCCACTAACCATGCAGAAGACTGCTTAAACTTTGGCACTGTACCCTTGTAAGGTAAGCTTACGTTCATGCTGACCCAATTAAACCAGATTTTGGGGTCAATATTCAAGATTTACTTGGATCTGGGCCTGGGTCCTTAATGTGAGAATGCACTAATAGAGTCTGTATTGGATAAAACACATGATATTAAAGTATGGAACATACTGACAGCCTTAATTGCTAAGGGTGTTGAAGCTCTTCACAATTTTTGCTGTAATTTTCAATAATAGGATGGCTTTAATGCTGTAAGTAGTAGAAGTCAATGCATAGTGTTAAAGCTGTTAAAACGTAACATGTCTTAATGAGGTTATGCTGCTGAGGAGAATTCTGACCTGTTTTTCTCCCTTATGTGGAGCATTAATGCACAGTATAACTTACAGCTCTAACTAACCCTGCTCTCTTGCTGCTTCCCTCTGTAATGGCACTGAATCAGCTGACAGGAGCAGTGGCACTTGTTTGTATAGGCTCCTACAGAGATAAATTACATGAATTAAGGCTTAGATTAGTGCTCAAGTCACATTTAGAAGGAGGTTTAGATTGCATTCATGGTGATGAGGCAGAGGTAGAAGGTCCCCTGAAGGATTTTAACATTTTAAGTAGGTGGTGTGTCCTCCCCATCAAGTCTACAGCTCTTGTTCCGCAACCAGAAATGGTGGCAGTGTGTGTATGTGTGAGTATGATTATGTGTTGCAGTCCACAGAGAGTCTCCCGGACAGCTCCCTAACTAAGATGAATCACCCAGCAGGCCTTGCGGGACATGTGGCCCAGATTAGAGCTGCGTCTGTGGGGACAGAGCGAGCCCTGCATGCCGACATCGCCGCCCGCCTTCTCCTCCTCCTGGATCCTGACACGCTGCCCCTCTCCTCTCCATCCTTCTACCCTCTGCACTCCATCATGAACCCCGTCTTTATTTCACCAACACTGCTGTCACTCATATAGACCCCCAAAACTCCGCCCTCCTTATCAACGTCCTCCTCTTTTCCTTACATTTCTCACAGCAATCTATGAAAATTCCCCTCAAATGCAATCTCCATTTATTACTATTTCTATCAGATATTACCCTGTTGGCCTGGACATAAATTTTGCACTTGCACAACTGCACTTTTATTTTCAAGCAGCAGTTATTTGTGCCCTTGGGTTTAATCTCTCACTTCATGAAATAATGACAGTGAGTGTTCGTTGCAGACTAAATGTGGAGACAGACAGCCAGCACACGACTGTCGGGGTCTCAGCTGAGTGAGCCCCGTCTGCAGGCTGCTGCCCTGACAGCTGTATTGGAGAGGCTTAGGCAACACACACTCTTATGCACACACTCTGAGGAGGTGACAGCTTTCGGTGGTTAAGGAGCTTGCTGTTGTGTGAATGGCTGCTCTTGTCCCCCTCTTCACTCTCTCACTCTCTCTCTCTGGGTTTAATAACAGGCTTCAGGGAGAGGAAACACAGGATGAAGGGCAGCTGCAAAATAAACAGCAGCCTGATGAGAAGAATTAGTAATAATTAAAGCTGAGCATATGGCAACAAGAGAGAGGAGAGAAAAAGCAGAGACCTACTATATACCTAAACACATAAAGGGTTAGGTAATACTTCACATTTTTAAGACATTAGTATGTTTTAAAACTAGATAGTGGGTGTCTGAGGTCAGGATTCTGAGGTGCTCCCAGGCCACTCCAGCGAGTTCTTGGGTCTGCCCTGGGATCTCCTCCCAGTGTGACGTGCCTGGAAGACCTCCACAGAGAGGTGACCAGGAGGCATGCTGATCAGGTGCCCGAACCACCCAAACCAACTCCAGCAGCTCTTCTTCGAGAACCTTCCAGCTCTAAGTCAGAGCCCAGAAACCCTCCTGAGGAATCCCATTTTGCATCCAAGATCTCAATTGTTTGGTCTTTTGCCCAGAGCTCATTAACATGGGTGAGGATTGATCGACTGGTAAATCAATAAGCTTTGCCTTCCTCACCACAACAGTCCAGTACAGCGCCTGCAACAGAGCCGATGCTGCCCCAATCTGCCATCATTATCACGGTCCTCACACGTGAACAATACCCCTGAGGTACTTGAACTCCTTCACTAAGGGCAAAGACTCGCTCCCCTGTAAGAAGCAATCCACTGCTGGCTTTGGACTTGAAGATGCTTATTGTCAAACCAGCTGCCTGTTGGAGGACCCAAGCTTAGGGGCCAATAGAACCATATAGGGCTTGGCAATTAATCGCAAATTAGATTAAATCACAATATGGGCTGCTGAAATTTTCAAATCGCAGACGTTGCAATATTTCTTTAACTTGAAATGTGTCAAAATACCAGTTTGAAATTTTTTTTTGCTGCAGCAGAGATTTTATGCACATTATGCAAACATTCAAGGGGCAATTTTTTAAAATGGTTTACAAAAATCCTCCTTTTAGTGTTTTATGTATTTTTTTTTTTAACCAAAATGAGTCGCATAAAATGATAATGCCCTTAAACAAAGCAAATGACACAACATTTGCAATACGAGCAGAAATAGCTCATTCTATCTAAAACTGATGAAGCTTAGTGCTACTTCATGACAGTCATACCCCAGCTGTGATCAGCCGGTAGCCAGCCTCACTTCCCCCACCCAAGCCACCTCCTTTATAGCTTAAAGCTTGTTGCATTCAGAATCTTGCTACTATGGATTAATTGCTTCAGAAATAATTTCATTGTTTTCAATACACATAGTCTTATTAATGGAATTATTTATTGCTTGAATTTGTCAAAAAATACATAACAGTAACCCAAGAATAATTTCATATTAAACTGCGATCGCAATATTTGGGAATGAAATCACAATGAGATTATTTTTGCAAATCATTCAGCCCTAGAGCCACATCATCTGCAAACAGCAGAGCTAAAACCTGAGGTTGTGTATTTAAGGACATCCTCCGTGTTTAGTGCTCTGTTTAACAGTGTCTGTATGAATGAGTCTATACCAACTATAATGTTACAATGTTATAAACATTGCATTGCTTAATGTTCGTCTGTCACTTGTGTGATAAAGGCAGACAAAAAGGCTTTTTGAGCAGATCTCCATGGATCATACGCACAAGGGAGAGTGGTTCCTCGAGTAAAAATCCCCTTCATTCTCTCCATAGCGCATTTGATTATTCGCCACATTATCGGAAGTATCCAAGCTAGACGAGGTTGAACAGTAAAAGAGCATTCTCTCTTTGATCTTATTTTTCTTTTAAAAATAATGTGTATGCAACTCATTCAAAGCACAACATGCAAAGATCTCAAAAAGTCCAGAATCATTTTAAATATCTGAAAATGAGACGTTTATCTAGATTGTCAGGTGAATGAGGCCTAAAGTAAGTGCTCAGATGTGTCTAACTAGAAATAAGACTTTTTGCAGGTGTAGCTATTTGTTGATTTAGCAAGTGCTTCTTCTTAATATCACATTAAGTAGAGGAATGGCAGATCAGTGCTGGTCTTGACCGGTCTTGATGGAAAATCCCAAGTCCGGCCATTCCAACCAAGACAAGGTCAAGTAAATATGCTCTCGAGTTCGAGACAAGATCAAGACATTCAAAATGTGGTCTTGAGACCGGTCTCAAGACCAAGACCATTCTTGAGTACTACACACTAGCAATCTCAACCAATAATAATACAATACCCACAATCCTTTAGTGCCAAGTGTCTACCAGGCCACGGTATAAAGTGATAATGTTAAACTACCACAGATTATCATTTCTAGTATAATCACTTCAATGTAGATAAGTGTAGAAAAAAGGTAATAAAATGGTTTGAAAGCTTGAAAAGCTTTCATTTACAACAAATAAAATGAATCAGAATGCATTGTGGGATATCTAGTTCCTTCATTATTGTATAGATATATGTATAGTCTTGTACCGTTGCCTTTTTTCTGTTTTGGAATGCCCTTTCTGTGCCAATTCAAACGACTTACTGCCATGAGTACACAGGTTGGGGTTAACTTGGTTCATGCATTAGAAGTGTTCTTAAAGGATTTGATAAAATATCTATGGGGGTTTGAATGATGAATTTCTCAGGCACTGTTGAGCTCTATTGCTGCTTTCATTGCATTGAAAATTTGCACATGATTCATTGACGGTAAAATAGTTTTATCAACCCTATGATGAGTTGTCATTCATCCATGAATTACAAGCGTTTTCTCTATGTTACAGCCTGGAGACCTGCATCAGGTCCGTATGTCTCTCAAAGACCTGACAGCAGTGAGCAGAGTAGCAGGAGACCGCTGCATCAGCAGTTTAAACTCAGCAGAGTTTACTCATGATCCGGAAACGCACCCTTCTTTGGTGCTTGCCTGGTGCTGATTTCAGACCCTGGATTCAGTGTTTCCTTCTTCCACCATGCCCACTAACAGGCAAACAGAGCCAATTCAAATGTGTTGTAAATGCAGGGAAGTAACCCGCCCATATACTTTATTTTGCAGCATTATGTTTGTTTCTCTGAGTTGACACGTTAGTTGAAGTAATGTATACTATAATCTATAAATGAGGATGACAAAGGCAGAGCTGACTGCATCAGGAAGAGGGGGGAGAATCATCAGATAAAAATAAATCAAACTTCCAAAATGATTTCAAGAGCTGCAATGGTATAAAGTATTCATATTTGTACTGGGTATTGGTAGGCTGCCATATTAAAGTGGCTGTACTTGTTCTTGGTCTGAAAAGAAGTGCTATCGAAGCATTCCTACCATCGATGTCACATTTGACAGCTGAAGTATGACAGGCAGAGCAGGCTGCTCTTTAACTCTGACTTGCAGCAGACAGAAGCATGGCTGACAGTCACTGAGGTGTTAAATTCAAATGTCTCTGAGGTATGAAAACATTTCCTGTCAGGGGGCCTCAGGGTGGAATATTCACCGCGAGAACTAATGCTTTTACACGGCACTGAGGTGGATTTGAATGGTATGGAAATGCTGGTAAATGTAAACCCAGCTCTTCGTTTACAGCTCGGTGGGCTGTGCTGAGGTTTTCTATGAATTCACCACAACAGTGATTTTATTTCCTGAGGGTCAGTGTGGTGGAGATTTCTCCAGAATGTGCCTCCTAAGGATACCTCTTACTGTCCAGAATATAATTAAACTCTGACTCAGACCTCGACAAGCAGAGAGAGCTGCAGGTGAAGCAGTTTGAATGCTAATGTGACTGGATGGAGAAACAGAGAGAGAGGATTGAGACTGAAGTGGAAAAGAGATGCAGCTGGAGCACTCCTGGTGGCCGTTAAAGCACCGGTACTCATGGAAGAGAAAAGAATATAAAAGGGATGAAAACTAAGGCCAAAAACACTGTTGAAAATAATTCAGGTTTAGGCATTCAATGCCCTTAATTCATAGGACTCAGGCAGCACCAGGTCCAGGTCCCTCAGGCGGCACTACGATAAAAACAGGCATGATTCTGTCATGGAAATCACTGTACGGGCTTACTGTCTGTCAGCACTGTTGGCTGTGCCATCCACAAAAGCAAGTGAAAGCTGTATCATGCAAAGAAGAAGCCATATGTGAACACAGAAAGGCCTCTGTCTTCCCTGGGCCAAAGCTCATTAAAAATGGATTGAGGCAAAATGGAAAACTGTTCTGTGGTCACATGGATCAAAATTTTATACTATTTTTGGAAACCATGGATGCTTGCAGCTTGTTATCAGTGCACAGTTCTGAAGCCTGCATCTCTGATGGTATGGGTTTGCATTAGTGCCCATGGTGTGGGCAGCTTACACATCTGGAAAGGCTCTATCAATGCTGAAAATTAAATAAAGGTTTTAGACTAGCATAAACTCCCACGGAGACATCTCTTTCAGAGAAGGCACTGACTATTTCAGCAAGACTCATGCTAAACTACATCATCACAACAGCATGGCTTCACAGTAGAAGAGTACAGGTGCTGAACCGGCCTGCCTCCAGTCCAAAAAGGTTGACTTTTGAGGTGGAAACCTACAGAATTTCACATGAAAGCGCACATCTTTTGTGGCAAATATAAGCAGTTTAACTTTCTTATGTACTCACCTATGGGGGAATCATGGAATACTGTCAACACGGATGACAAATAAATGCCTGAGAAGCAAAATAATCTTTTGTTCACATATTCTTCCCATGGTTCTAATGTGATCTCAAGTCACCAGCTGCACAGCACTGCAGAAACGCTTCAGTTGGGCGAGGTCACTGATCATTGGTCGTAGAGAAAAGTGCTGTCCAGCCTTAATAATGCAGCTCAGGTGGAGTATGCAGGACTGATTATTGGTGCTGATATTTGGCATTTAGCTGACTATCGGCACTTCTTTTTTAAATAATCCCAATCCAATCTAGTCCACTTTATTTATATGGCACATTTAAAAAATAAAGCTTACCACAGTAAAAAACCACAGAAACAGAGCACAAACACAGCAGGATATATAATTGATAAAGTTCATTATCCCATTAGTAAGTTAACTATTTAAAAGTGGTTCCACTGTGAAGTGTGTCTTCTCCTCTGGCTTTATATTCTCTCTCTGCAGTCACACAAAAAGTCCTGTGTACAATACAATCTGATTGGCTAGATGTCACATAAATACTAGCCAATCAACACTTATCCACTGGCACAGTGAGCATATGGCATCACTTCCTGTTTTCCTGCTTCTTCTGTGCTGCTCTGTGCCGATCCTCATGCTGAGAGAACAACGACTAAATTATTATCTTCCTTCATTTTTCTGATCATGCTATTTTATTTCTGCTACGTTAATCACATTTTGTACATCATAATAAATGCATATCAGTTCCAGATATTGGTTATTTGGATCTCATGAATGACTACTAATCAGTATTGGCCCTGGAATAAAGACGTTAATCCTGGCCTTTTTAGGGGGATTTTTTAGTAGTCTTGTCTGGCAGTGTATCAGTAATTGCAGACTCATTATCACGGGCAGGTTACCACATACTGTATTGCATTATGGCTCACCATAGGGATGTGAGTCACCCTCACAATCCAGCACATATAAGGAAATCAGCTGATCCACTGGTAGCTGATGGATGCCCAGAGTAATGCCTTGACAACCTGTTTCTGATAAAAATTGTCCTGAAGCTATGAAGGATTTTATAATTGGTCACAGGGCTAAATCAACACTGAGTCACCTCAAACAGACAGTGACTACTTAATTCACTGTATCTTAGAGATTACCATTGTTGCTTTAGCAAAGCTAAGCAATGCACGTCTATGCAACAAATCCAACATGATCCTCATTAACTCCGCTTTCATTTCCCAACGGGATGGAAAACTGTCGTCCTGTTGAGATAATGTCCCTCAAACCGTGAAGACAGATGTCACATCTAAATATCTGGAAACCTTTCTTTGACTTTGACAGACACTTGACTAGAAAGCTAGAAATGCTTTCCAAGACTGGGAAATGCCCCGGCTCTATCCTTCATCTAAACATTAGCAGTCCTCACCTCACTCTTGCATATCAACGCACACACATGGATGCACTCGCATTGAGAAACCCATCCCGATAATATTCTCCCCTCCTCTCCTGTGGCAGGGTTGGCGCTGACTCGGCACACTTTTGACAGTCAGCTCTTTTGACGGTGCTGCTATGGAAATGAAGAAGAAGAGCAGGGAAAGTGAATTTACATAGAAAATTGCCGCCTTGGTAGGAAAGTTACAGGGCAGGAGAGGATACAAAATGCTATGTGAGCAACAAGCATTGAGTTGAGTTTATGCTCCGCTACGAAACCTATCAATTTGGTCTGAGCACGCACCAATGCACATGATCTCAGATTATTGAGTCAAGTATAAAACTGCCGACAGAAGACAAAGCAACTGACCGTTTGGGGAAGTTTTAAATCTGCATGAGATTGCAATTAAAGTTTCAGCCTGCTGAGAAAATATGAGTCTGAATTTCTCATATCAAGAATGTTCTCTGATCCAGCTGAGACAACTGATATTAAGGTGCATCTGAGATGTGCCACAAGAGGCCACTTGGGATTGGATTTATGCCTCCATGCACACATGATTTTATCTGTGGGGGGAAAATAACGCAACTGCTGACACAAAGCTGCACATGTACTGAACGAAGGTGTGGACTTTAGTGTCTTTAACCACATTATTTTCCCATGCCCCTGGTAGTATGCAAGCACATTCAGAGCACAACCTGGGTTGTGTTAAACCTTCTTTGCACTCATTAACTCCAAGACAATTCAACCGATTAGTCAGCATCTTCCTTGTACTTCAGACATTTCAGGTTGCACTCAAAGTCCCTGTGTGAATACAGACCAAATAACTATGCAATATGAGAACATTTTCATCATGATTCAGACCAAAGCAACCATTCCATAGGTGTGAAAACACCCTAAATAACACTATATTTGAGGACAATTTTGCCCTTTTTGTATGAAGTCAGTGATTGACTTTTAACCCTTGGAGCTCACAACACACCCCTTTGTACATTGCTTTGTAACTTTTGAACTGGAAGTCATAGACACTAACTTGTTTTTTCCTGTGAAAGCTCTGTGTTCTGCCTTTCTAAATATGTTCTTCATGCATTCGTAACTCTTACAGAACATTTTCTAGTGAGCCTGGAACTTGGCTGAACTCCCAGGGTCTCTGAGGACGGCATTGTCGTATACAACAAGAAGTGACAGGGTTTAGAAAAATGTTAACTTTTGAACCATAAGTCATGGACACTTTGTCTTTTTTTCCTCTGAAAGCTGACCATTTTCCTGTTTTCCCATTTTGCCGTTCGTTTTCCACCACTGATGTCTCCGTAGCCCTTAAGGATGCCGTTCTAGTGAACCTGGAACTTCGGTGACGTTTTGGAGTTTTTAAAGATTAAGATTCCATGAAAAGCGTCTTTTTGTCCATTTTTAATCCATTTTGGATCATTTATTTTGGCTTCCTTCGGTGGGTAGCGCCATATTTGTTGAGGGCAATGTTTACATGCAATGCATTGTGGGAGGGGCCGTCCTCCAAAAGCAAGATGTTGCATCTCTACTGCTTAAAGGAATGGCACAATGAATCTAACTGCAAAAAAGCACATGGATTTTCTTTGTATATATGTCAATATTTTGAAAACCTTTAGTCACAGAATACCTATTTTTTCGAGAACAAGCCTGTGTGAAGGAAAGGCTTAATCACTATTGTTTACTGTGTGTTATCAATACAAACCTTTGAGTTTCAAATTCCAATTTGCTTTTTTCTTTTGTCTTTAGAGTCCTATAACCTTTTCAAAATTCAAGTGACATTACTGTAGTACATTTTTCCTAAAGCCCAGGTTGTCCTGAAAAAAAAAAAGATGTTTAGATCTTGACTGTGCACCACACGGTCGATGTTTTACAAGCTTTTAAAGACAAGAAGTCCAGCTGAGCCATGATGATGAAAAAAATAGCTTTGAGCTCGAAGGGTTAATGACTTATTCTTACTTTGATATTCCATCATAGAGCTGGAAAATTCCAGCTGTATCCATAGTTAAAAAGCCATCACTTGATTGGTTAGATGCTTGAAAATCTGGGCTTATTGCTTGAAGGCTTTTGCTCTGGAAACATTATGAAGCTTCAGTGATGATAATAGAAGCTGACACATTCATGATCAAAGAAAATATCGAATAATAAAAGGTTTTCCCGCTCTGCACACTTCACTTAACCTGCTTAACAGTGTTTGATAAGCGTATGACAAGGCTAAAGTCCAGAGCAAATGCATTAAAGCAGAATATACACTTGATTAGCATATTAATAACGCATTTCATTGACAAATACATCGACTTTGATTCATGTAAATACCCCTCAGAGGTGGCGAACACACAAGCAGCCCGTCTACAACAGGACGACAGATTTCCATGTTTACATGGTTGCTCTCTCCAGCAGTCATGATGGGAATTATCAGGAAGCGTAGCAGCCTGGAGAAAATTAACTGACAAGTATTTCAGAGGAATATACTTCCTAAAAAAAACAGACTAATAGTAGAATTGAAAGAGAGACTAAGAATCAGAGTGAATGGTAAAGAGAGAAAAGTGGAGTGCCATCCAAGAGTCCCAGCGGAGACGTGGCATTGTCAGACCTCAGCTGCTACACTGCCAGGCTCTTATCTGGAGGAAAATGTCAAATATTCACTCAAACTGTTCAACAGGACCAAAGACCGTAAAAAGCCTGATCTGAAGCCCCCCAGGGCAGAGCTAACACGGACCAAACCGGTGTCACAGATATCCCACATCGTCCTGGTCAGTATTTGTATGTTAAACATGCTGGAAGCAGCTTGGGATGAAAAGACAGAGAGAAGAGGAGACCTGGGATGACTCGGGTCTGACCGCTTGAAATGCAAGAGTGAAGTCAAGCTTTTTCATGTGTGCTGAACAAGGTTGTTATAGTTAACTAAAACTAACTAAATAACTAAAACTTAAATTAAAAAATCAATTTAGTGAACTGAAACTAAATTAAAACTAAGCTTTACCAAAAAAAGAAAACTAACTAAAACCGTACAGTGCGCCTACAAAACTAACTAAAATAAAATAAAATAAAAAATGGAGACAAAATATCCTTAGTTTTAGTCTTTGACACAACCATACAGACAGGCACCGCCACCCAAGTCTGGGGAGTGTAAAATCGCCTACATTGATTGGTTAAGACTTCACACAGTGGTAATATACCTACTTTGTAGCCACAAATAAGTATTACGAGCGCACATTATACTTATTTCGTGGCCACAAATTGGTATTTTGTGGCCATGAATTAATATTTTGTGCGCATGTTATAGCTTTATTGTGGCCACAATTTAATTGTTTTTTAACATGTCATGTCTGGGGCTCCGTAGTTAGGAGAGCTGTTCTGTCTGTTTTGAAGACAGTGAAGACAATCTCTTGATAATTGTGAAGGAGTTAGAGTAGGTTAACACTGAATAAATGGATCATTGAATATTGTTGTGTTGCTAAGTAGTGAGCTAAGGCCTGTCTGTAAATCTACACAGTGATTTATTCAACGCGTTTGCCAGAAAAAAAAAAAAAAGACACAACTGGGTGAGTTTTTCTTTTTCTCTGGGAAATTTAAGTATCTTTCAAACGTGCCAACAAATAAACTAGCAGGCTTATTGAGAAAATTGCAAGAAGTGACAGATTGAGTCTACAGAGAATGATTGTTTTGTTGAGGCGACTGGTAAATTTAGACAAAAGCATCAGAATCAATACGGCTTGCAGAATTTAATGTCTCTTCCTTCAGGCTGTTTTGCAGCTCTGGAGATTTTAATGGTCAACACAAACAGATCTGCTGAAAAAGGCCACAAAGTCTGTCAGCGATAACTCGGATGCTGTCACAGCTACAAGACTTCATTGTTACTGCAACTAGCTGATAAGGCTGGCAGTGTCAAATGCAGTGACAGTATCCAAAGTTTACATTCTAGTGTGTACATTGTAGACAACTGGGCAAAGGGTAAAAACAACTTCTGTATAATCCTGTTGGTCTTAAAGCTTGATTTAAAAACACAAAAGAAACTCAGCTCATAGAGGCATTTGTTCCCCAAAATGAGATTTTAAAATACCAAATAGAACCTGAAAGGCAGCCTTTGAGACGCTGCTGAATGGAAGAAAGATTTTACGATTCGTATCACACCAATCCATATGAGATGAAACAATGATTAGAATAATAGCTGCTCTCTTCAGATATCCCTCAGAGGGGAAAGAATCTAAGGAGAACTCATGAGACCATATAAAATAACAGGGATGTTTCTAAGGATCGAGAAAGGTTACTAATTGAAAGTCACTGGCAATTCTTCAAATATAATTCCTATCATTTATTATTGTGGGCTGTGTGCCAAAATATAGGACAGATTGTGTCCCTTATTGAGTTATGGACTGGCTCTGTGTTTCAGCTCCTCCCCACCTCCATAAATCATGTCTGGTCATGATGTCATGTGATTATTAACTCTCAAATTGTTTGTGGATCACTCGATGACCTACGCCCTCTCACCCTCTTCCCTTTTCAGCATGGAGAGAGACTCTTTAACTTTCTCGTAGCTCTTATTTTCATCTCATGGCATGAGGACCTTTGGCATCTGACGTCACACAGACCGGTCTTGACCCAGTCCAGATAGCATAGCACTGCGTGCTACAACTAAATCAATAGTCATGTCCATAAAGTCCCTTTGGTATTCTGCGTAGTGCACGTTTTACACAAGGAAAGTTAAGAAAGCTTGAAATGCCAGCATTAGATGCCTGTAAAACAGTTTATGAAGCATAAAACAGCACTGGAGCCGTGAATGGGCTAATGCTAATGCTAATTACATCAGTATTACAGTTTAAAACATGATCCTGTTTATGGTTGGCCTTTAACCGAATGAGAGCCGAATGAGACCGAATTGACTAGCATCGATATAGTATAGTGGCAGATTTTGTGATATCAGAAAATGTTCTATTGTTGTCCAAAATATCAACATAATATCGTGACTAAACTGGTGGTTTACAGCCCTAGTATTCAAGTTAAAAAAGGTTTTCATTGCTTATATCTAGAGTGGACTAGGTCAGTGGTAACCTCCATTGACCCCTCCATGCAGCTGGGCTCTAAAGCATTCCCTTTTAAAAATATAGTGGCACAACCAGTAAGAAAAGCAGGTAAATTTGTCTCTAATCTTTATTGATATATCAATATTTGGCACCAGTGTTTTGATAAATGTATCACACAAGTCAAGACTAGCATACAGTGTAATGCCATCTTGATATTTTACCACACCACATGTTCCAGGAGAGTGAAGACTTGTTAAAAATGCTTTTGAGTTGAATTCAAATAAAGTGTGAAATCAAATGTAAAGCCAAGGTTTAGGAGCTCAGATGAGATCGTATAAGAGTTGGCAATCTTCTGCAGCAATGAGACAGTGAAACATGACTTTTATTATGTATGTGTTGAATTTGAGGACACATTTTTACATCTTGAAGGCAGCTGATGAGTGACTGTAACTTTCATTGTTTTAAGCACTGTTGTGAAAATAAAGGAGTGAGAGGAGCTCTTAGGAAGAGCGGCAGACAGACGAGCTGAGTGGAGAACAAAGACCTTTAAGACTGTGTGTAGCACAAGTGTTAAACAAAGCTACCTGTCAAACTGACTGTCTGTGAGGAGGAAAAAAAAAAACGCTTCAGATCTCTAAAACCAGACTGCACACACAAATTGAGAAGCACACCCCAACTTTGCCTGTTCTTTTTAAAAGTCAGGTTAGTCATGCTGGAGAGACAGGTCTGCTGTATTAGCCCCTAAAAGCAGCAGTCTAACATCAAAAAGACATCAGAGGGGACTGCACAAACACAGATGTACAGACAGATATATACAGGCCTGGAAACAAAGCCAGGGAGAAAGCTGATGTAATTGGACTGTAAAGCCCGGAGAGCGGTGAGTCGCCTGGTTTGGAGTTGGGAGGCACGCAGCGGGCACTGAGCATTAATATTGAGCAGAGAGCTGCAGGCCACAGCACACTTTTACCCTGAAGATCTTGAACTCTTTTTGTCTCCTGGCACAGATGAGACAATATGGATGCAGCCAAAGATGATCTGAAGAAGAACTTTGACTCTGGAGCAACAACAGAGGTCAGAGAGGAGCAGCTGAATTCATTAAAGCAGGATGTTTAATCTGGGTTGCAGCTATTTTCCTGAGATTATTCTGAAGGCCTTTAATCAACATTTTATAAAATGATGCTGCTAGTGTTAGATGCAGTTATGTCATGACGTCATTAACTGGCTGGGTAAAACCACAGCCAGTCTCAGGCTACAACCATTAGTACCTACAGTGGGTCGCTGGCAAATAAAGTCAGGAATTTCAAGGCTTGTGGAATTTTATAAATACAACACAACTTTACATTCCACAAGATAACTTCAGTACAGGAAAAGTATAATTTCACAGTATGTAATCAGTGTTTGACTTAAGAATGCACTGATTCAGCCCTGGTATCTGTGACAATGGGCCAATCCAAGTTTAATTCTGTGTTTATTGTGCAGGTACATCACTGCGAGCATTGCACTATGCAAGCCTGTGCATTTTGCTAAGTGGAGCCAACACTGCAAGGAGTGATCTAATGCCAAAGACGTAGTTTACCTGCAGCCCTACAAGCTAAAAACTTCCTTGGGTCACCCACATGAGACTTGATTTCAACTGCCATCAGCGAAATGCTTTATAGGTTTACTAAGTGCATCATACTTTGAAGTAAAATACTAGCAACATAAAAAGGCAGGGACAGCAGAGTTCAGAGCTTTAGCTGCTTTGCACATACAGTGGAGCTCTTGTGAATGAGGGGTCACAGTCACTGTGACAGCAGGGGGTGAAAGTGCAAGAGCACATACGTGTCTGGTAGTCAAAGCCTGCATTGCAAATAGTGACAAAAAACAGAGGCTTCCTGGGTAAAAAAAATAAAACACTTCAAAATTTTTCACTAGTGCGTTTGTTTGAGCCAGAATTTTTTTTGTGAACATTTTTACCAAAAACTCAATTAATTCCTGGGAGAAACTATTACACTGTATAGCCTATCTTAGAGTAGCAATGCTAACTGAAATCACTGCAAGCTAATGCCACTTCTACTGCTAGGTACTTCATATGGCCGAACTTAAAAATACTGATGTATCCCTTTAAGTTGCGCATCATAACCCACTGAGCCCAAAGCTATTTTGTAATCATTTTGTCTCACCTTGGCTTTTTGTCTTAAAAAGCTTGTAAAGCATCAATCCTAGGGTGTACAGTCAGGCTCTTAACATCCTTTTTTTTCAGGACAGCCTGAGCTTTGATAATATTTGTGCCGCAGTAATGTCAATTGAATTTTTTTAAAAAGTTACATTTTTATGTGTGACACACAGTAAACAATAATGGCTGAGACTTTGTTTACACAACCTTGTTCTCCCATCTCTTTGGGACTGAAAAGTGACAAAATAATCAGTCTGTGACAAAAAGTCTTCAAAAACAAGTCCTTCTTGAAGTTGGCTGAATTGATACCATGATTCAAAGCAGTTTCTGTCTGCAGTGACACTGAGGGTCACATCACAGCCTCTCTTGCCTCTTTTCTCTGTTTAGAGCTGTTCCCCTAACTAGCTCTAAGAGTAAAGACGTACAGTTTGGCAAAGCGTGACACAACGACAGAACAGTCTCGTACTGACTGTTACAGCCAATGTAACAACACATTAGGGAAATAGCATTAGCTGCTAGTGGCAGAAACAAGCGAAAACCTCTTAATAAAGGATAAGAAGCCGTTCACGATTGGATTTACTGGTGTGGATTTAATCTTTAAATGCCTAGTAAAGTCACCTAAGTTCCAGGCTTTATAGAGAAGCATTCATAAGAGCTACAAAGGCATGGATAGCATCATTAGAATGGCACAGCAGAGGGCTTCCAGAGGAACAAGTGGCTACGGCTTATGGTTTAAAAGTTATTTAACTTTTTGTAACCTGTGTCTCTTCTTGTCATTTAGGACAACGTTGGTCTCAGAGGGTCAAGGGATAAAGTTCTAGGTTTAAATTTCATTAAAATATTGGTATCGCTATCAGCTAAAATAATTTTACTGCTTGACTTAAATGATGTGTGCATACTCGTTCTAGGGCTGAAAAAGACAACTAACCTCCTGAAATCACTGAATATAAGCAAGTTAAAAACACAAAAACCTAAATTAGTTCATTATAGGACTGAATAATACTTCTTTGTTTTGTCTGTGACCTTGAGTCCCAGTTCTTTCTCTCTGAGGACAGCTTTAAAAACTCGTAAGTGATCTATTCTTCTTCTTTGCCTTCAACTTTTCTGATAAATACCCATTTGAGGCTTTAATGAGCACTTACAAGGACAAAAAGATGTATATTGGTTCAGTTAAATTAGCTGTAGTGCCAGTGGCTGTAGCCTATTGATGTGTTTTTCATTCTATAATAAAGTAATGAGATTAACGCTGACCAGCCTTGTTAGCAGAATCAATTACTTGTTGGTTTTGTGTGTGGGGAAAGAAAGAACATACTACACTTGCACAGTTTCCTTTTGAGTCCAGCAAGCTTTGGTAGACTAACTGCTCTTCATTCTACTCAGAGATGCAGCCTAATGGATGTGCCTGCAGCCCTCCGGCCTCGCCCAGAGAAACTCCTGGTCTTTTCATGCTGCTGAGCAGAGCAAAGGCCAGCTACATCCTAATGCAGCATTTACAGCACGCTTGGTGGACCTGTAATTAAAATAAAAAAAGCACACAGAGTACATGATGCTTAGATGCTTGGTATTTCACAGTCTGTGCTGGTGGGAAAGTGAAACAGTTTGGGTCAATAGCTTTTTAATCAGAGCACTTGCTGGAACTGTATCAAAAGGAGGGGAAAAGGCCTTCGGGCAGACTGCGACGGGCAGGTCCGTGCTTTGGTAATGTAAGTTAGGTGATTACAGTGTGTCGGATGGTTTATGGCCAGAGTGAGGTGGCTGTTCAGAAGGCTTTAGTGCATTTTAACAGCCTTCTTCTGTCCAGTAAACTTCAGCTTTAGAAGGCTATTATGTTTTCACATTTAATGGTCCAAAATCTGCATCAGAATTACTACTCAGTTAAACTAATCATTAATACTTTTATTAATTCAGGTCTGCAACCCAGTCAAATGCTCTGCCTAAACTGTAAAAGAGCTGTCCACCACCTAGTGGACACTCTAATGGCTACTGTCATGCTGTCATAATTTTCTACTCCCTGGATGTAAACAAGCACAGTGAACAGATGACACTTCATATAGGAGCAGTGCAGTTTGGTAGTATCTTGACCTAGACTGCTGGTTCCAAACCTGAGGTCTGGGACTCCCTGGGGGGCACCAATGATCTCGGAAAGCTGGCTTTGTCTGCTCTGAGGTAGTCAAAACTGGATTTACTCATTTTATCTAAAGTCATGCATGAAACACTTCACTTCGACTCCCGACTGTGCAGCCGCAAAGATGGCAGCTTAAGAAAGGTTCTCCCCCACAACGCAGATAGAATTACCCTTAACTTATTAAACTCACATGAAACTTACGACGAGGAGATGGATAGGGGTAAAATGATGACACGTGACAGGCAAATCAGAAACAGATTTCAACAAAATACACAAAATCTCAATGCATTCGGTAGTCACAGTCGAGGAGGCTCTCCAGCTAATGCTGGCTACAGCACACAAGCAGGCGCTAAAAGAGAAGCCACTGAAGTGATGGTCATTTTGAACCATATTCACAGAAATTAAAAGTTTCCAGCAAGACAAAAGCCAACAACTCTGCCAAATAAAGGTAGAGGCTTGATGAAGTGGAGGAAAGAATTTTAAACACAGAGGACAAGATGCAATCAGTGGAAAATGTGATGGAGGGGTTGATTAAGCTTCAGGTTCTCCTGGAAACAACACAAACAGACCACGAAGGCATAGACAAAACAATGTCAGGATTTATTCTGTGTCAGAGGGGTCAGAGGACAAATCGCCCCTGCCAACAGACATGGATCTCCGGATTGAAAGGGCACACTGGGCACTTGGACACGTACCAAGGGAGGGAGGGAGCCCCCCCCCCCCGAGCTCCATTCTAGTCAAATTTCTGAGTTACAGGAACACTTCACTTCAAATAGTTCATACTTTTTGTTAGTGTGGGTCTTGAGGGGGATCAGCTTTTCTAAGATACAAGGCGGTGAGGTTCCATGGAGAAAAAAGGTTGGTAACCAGTGATCTAAAGTAATAGAGATTGAGCTGTATATAGGCTACGTTAGATTACATTTGCTTATTACCACTCAACTGAAGCAATAAATAACTACACTGAGTGCAGACATGTGGACGTCAACCTGCATGGAGGATCTAAGGCTGGCGTTGCTAGCACTGCTAAAGTTAGCAAAACTCAGCAAACAAATTCCCCATTGTTTACTACTGACGCTGTCATACTATGTTTAATAAATAACGCTCTATAATGACTATTTTTTGAGTGTTTAATTTTTAAAAGATTTACTTTGGGCATTTTTGTGCCTTTATTTTGATAGAGGAGGACAGTGGATGGAATTGGAAACAGGGACGAGAGCAGGGTAAGGCATGGGGTAAAGGGCCTCAGGCCAGATTTAAACCTGGGCTGTCCATGTACATGGGGTGCACCTTAAACCACTAGGCCACCTGTGCTCTGTTTTGGAGTGTTTATTAACTTAAGTCTAGTTGGATTTAACTGGATTTGATGACAGTTGCCCGAAAGCATCTCTAATGTAAGCCCATAATGAGAGTTAATTGTTGCGTCTAAGCTGTAATGTAGCCTAAAGCCACTAGCCCTGTACCACAGTTAATGGGCCGACACTCCCAGACTCAACTGTAAAACGCACCTCATATGTTGGCTGTGGCAATTCAGAGTTAATTCAATTAATTCTGTTTGGATGAAATTGTAACACAGAAACTTGTATTAGGACTATTTACTGCTGAGGATGAGGAGCAGACGAGCACACATCACTGTGTACTGAATACACAGGGCATCTACACTCTGCACTGCTCTGTA
The DNA here is from genome assembly GCF_018320785.1 of Cheilinus undulatus. Taxonomy (NCBI): domain Eukaryota; kingdom Metazoa; phylum Chordata; class Actinopteri; order Labriformes; family Labridae; genus Cheilinus; species Cheilinus undulatus. The sequence goes on along the minus strand of NC_054878.1, from coordinate 40,262,824 downwards.
TTCTTCACTGGTAGACTCATTTGCATTAGAACAGATTATTAATGGAAGTATTTGCTTCTCTTTTCCTCATGTGTGTGTAATTGCTTGCTGTGCTCTCTATCCCTTACCTCTGTTCACTGTGTGCTCATTGAGGAGGAGGCTGGCAGCACCACTTTTGAACAGCTTTTCTCCCTTGTTATATGAAAAGCAGTCAGTTAAAGTAAAGAAACGTTTTCTAAGTAAGTAAGAGGACTCCATTGGCTGCCCTTGAGCCTGACCAGGTCTGGGCCTGATGAGATTGGTGGGTGTGCTTCATGGATCTGGTTCTGGACCACCATGCTGAAGCTAGGGCAGAGACTCTATTCCAGTGGCATTTAAAGGAGAAATGGTATTGTAACATCACTTTAAAGCTGAATGAAACCATGAAATGAAAAAAAAAAAAAATCAACATTATCAAATGGATCTGAGCACAAAGGGTCGAGACAGAAACATAGAATAAGGGACAATCCGTGTAAAATATGACAAAAAAAAAAAAGACACAAGAGTGAATGACAGGCGAACAAGTTAAAGATAGGAGCGGGGAGAGACAGCCAAACAATGGGAACTTCAGAGGCAGCTGCTAATCTGCGATTAGATAGTGCCACGCTTTGATAATACTCAAATGTGAGAGCAAGGGGAGAGAGACTCTTGTGCCGCTTCCTCTGTCACTCAAAGAGGAAAGTGTGTCCGTGTGTGAGAGTATATTAACAAGGCAAATAGCTTCTTTGCCTTATCTTCCTTGCGGGGGAAGAGATAAGGTCCGATGAGAGCGTCTCTGGGAAGCAGCACGCCTCTCCTCAGGCCAGCTGACATGAATAAGAAACAAAGAAAAAGCTGTGAACTCTAGGGAAAGTTCAGCGTTTCTAACAATAACCTGCTGCTGATCTGTCTGACAGTAACCCGGGGAGCACATCAGGAGAACCGCTGCACATACACTAAAGTACAGTTTTAATAACATGACTTAGTGGATGTGGTAAGGCATTGTTACAGAGCTGATGTTCGCCTTTAAGGATAAGATCAACTTTGAATGGTGACGCATTCAGTCAGGGGGACAGGAGTGTGAAAGCAAAGACACCAATAAAAGCTAAAAATAGCTAGCATTTTATCATGGGGTTTAAGGACAAACAGTACTGATGTGTTTAAGTATAGCAGGTTCTACCAGTCAATATCTCACATGTATGAAGATGACATGCCATTAAACTTAAATTAGTATACATTTTGTACACAAAACCATGGTCAAGGGTGCCTAAACTCTATACTCTAGCCCTGGGTGTCATAAGCTATCTATCACTGTCTTACACCTGCAGTTGTCATGTGATGTAAACCTGAATCGTGTTATAGGGAACATATTTGACCCTTTAAAGACATGTTTCTATTGGTCTCAGAGGTCCCCAAAACATGCCTGTGAAGTCTGTTGCTGAAAAACACTCCAGAACTGAATTTTTGTGTATCTAATAACCCCTCTGTTTCAGCCCTGCTCAGAATGAGCTGTTAATGTGTCTGTGGCTTTAAATGTTACTGTGCTGTCTGACTCCGCCCCCTCACGAAATGGATGCCGCTTAATGGATATGGCTCCCGTGATCCTTCTCTCAGCTGATCAGGCGAGGAGGGTGAACTTTTTTCCAAGCAGGGAGGTCCAACCGAACCTGACATCATGAGGGGAAAATCTGAGAACAGCTTGTTTTAGCACACCTTTTCTAAAAAAGTGGAGGGGGGGGGGCACATATTTTTGTTAGAAAAGCCTGAACAAGTGTATTTTGTATAATATGTCCCCTTTTAAAGATGTGGAGAATTAATAAGCCCAGTGCTGTAGCTCCACATAGTGGTTAATAGTTCCTAAACTCTTTTTGCCCTCCAGGCATCTGTGACAAACTTGTTCTGCAAACCCATTTGTATATTTTTCCTCAGACTTACCCGTAAAACACGTCTCATTTAAAAAACTTCTTTAAAACATTAAACCATGGCCGTTTCCAATGAGTAAAAGGCTATCTATCAATGTCCTTCATTTTTAAGACTTTTTAAGAATGTATTTTCTAATTCTTACTGTTAAATAACCCTGTTCTTGGGATCTGAAAGCTGGAATTAGTTCAAAGAAAGCGTCTTGTCTGTTTAGCATTAGAAGGTGAAGAAAGCACAGTTTTATGGGGTTATTATGGGATGATGTCCTCACTACTGTATCAGTCTAATACACTGTATTATACATGGACGTAGTCTCAGTGATGTCACTTGAGAGTTCTTGAAGAGGCATTTTGAAGCCCAGTGATGGCGGTCACTACAATCAAATTCTAACATCTGCTGATTTTTGATCAATGTAAAAAGAAGCTAAAAAGTGGAACTGCTGTGGCTGTGAGACTCAAACCTATCAGTCAAGTCAACCTAAATGGATGCAAATAATCCCTTTAGCTTTCATAACATCAAAAAAAATCAAAACAACTGTCTTCTTAAAAACTCAAACAGACCAGAGCTGTTTGACATGGCTATAGGTTACAAAAAAAAGAAAGAAAAAAAGGCACCAAAAAGACTTCTCCTGAACCTGAAATCAAATAAGACTTCCTTTTAACTAACATTATTGTCCCGGAACACTCGTGTTACATAATGCTAACAAGCTAAAGTTAGCTAATTCACTCACTAACAGATAGCAATCACCCATACTTTAAGATTTCTTTTGTCCTTTAGTTTCTAAATGGCACATTATTAAACTAAATAGAACAAATTTTTAGGACTTTCATCCTGGCAGCTGTCTAAAGGCAAATATTCTCCATTACTGAAGAGACAGCATCAACTTAACACCACTGAAACAAAAAAATTCTGGTTCTGACCCTATTAGAACTGAACGATATGCAAATAATCTAATCCAATCTAATTTTTCCCCCCAATATTTCAATTGCAATTTAACGTGATTAGTTTTAGCTTTCTCATCTTACATATTATTCAATATAGACAAGAAATAATTTATTCTGTAAAATAATCTAAAACACTTTAGATAATAATAACAATAATTGTGATTATTTTAGGTTCCTCATCTTACATATTTTTCAATAAAGACAAAAATATAAATAATTTTACATAATAATCTAAACCATTTTAGATAATAATATACAGGGGCAAAACAATTTAAAACAAATATCTAATTGTGATTATTTTGGCTAAAATGGCAAATTTGATATCATTTGTTATGTTGAAGAGGATGATCATTTTTATTTCGATCCTGTTATAAATAAGAAAATCATATTCATTAGTTAGGCAGCAATTTTTATCCTAGAAAAAATTTAATATTTGCATTATGTGCATAAAATCTCTGCTGCAGAGAAAGTATGAAACTGCTTTTCTGACATATTTCAGGTTAAAGAAATATTGCAATGCTTACGGTATGTAAATTGAAGCAGGCCATATTGCGATTTAATCTAATTTGTGATTAACTGCCCAGCCCTAGACTCTATTGACTCTAGCAATTAAAACAACGTCCCTATATATATATATATATATACATATATGATTTAAACTATGAAGATGCAGTGCTGTAGCTCCACATAGTGGTCAACGGAAGCTTCCTAAACTCTTCTGCAACAGTTTTGTGGCTGAAGCTACAAGGCATGCTGAAACCGTCCTTTTTTCCTCCATTAGACCAAAGTGTTGCATCATTGTGCTAAAAATACCTCATTTTCATTTATCTCACTTTGTAAGCAGGAATGCTAATGTCATGGTTATGCAGTGCACATCTCTTTCACACCACACTGCTGCCTCTTTAACACAAATGTATTGCATTTATGCTTAAAACAACTCTGCATACACACTTTGATGGCTTTTTTCTTCACATATTGATAAGAAAAAAGCTCCCACTGAAGATAAGAAGATGGTAAAAACTACACTTTTTCGTCATAAAGCCCAAAGGTACATTCCCTTTAATCCTTTAGAGCAGACTTTTTATTTTGTACTTGAAAAATATCCTCTCCAGCTTTTAGGAGAACTGAGGCTCTCTGATAATACTTCACTTAGTAGAACATTACATTTTTCACCACCTCCTTTTTCTTCTCTGAGTCTGCAGTGGGTTTGTCCTTTTTATCAGAACCAGAGGAGATTCAGTTACAATTTAAAGCAATAAAAATAAATCATCCAACAAAGTTTCGCATGATGAATGACTTAATTTAGTCTGAGTGTTAAATTTCAAACCATCTAGTGGAAGTAAAACATTCTGACTTTATTATTCTGCAGCTGTGTCTGTTTGGCTGAATGAAGAAACAACTTAAGAGGTGGATCCAGGGATGCTTAAAAGATAAAGATTATCTTTGTCTTAATCTTTATCCACAGGCAAAGTAGAGCAGAATCAGAGAAATGTAGATGGAATAACTAAGACCTATAAAACATCTTCTTGGTTTGTAATTCCTCTGATTTTTCCAGGGTTAGTTTGATTCTTTGAGCTTTTTTCTCTGAATAGATAAGTGACAATGTGGCATACTGAAATGGATTTTTTGAAGACAAGAAGGGAGATGGTAACATTTCTGACACATTTCATTCTATGCTTTGATCACTATGGGTGGGGTCCGCCAGCCAGAGTCATACCAAAAGCTTGGCATGGCAGAGAAGATATTTTTTCACGTCTCCTGACCGGCCTAGGCAGAATTTTGTTCACTGAAGAGCTCTGCCATTCACAACTAGTAGTTAAATTTAAAATAAAAACATGGCAATTTGGTGAGATGTATGCTGAAATCAAAGAACTGTTTAAAAAATGTACTACTGGATCATCACCAGTAGTGATTAGCTGATAGTACTGATGCATGTGTGTGAGCGTCATGGCTTATAGTTCCCTCACTTTAGAGCTGAATGTTGAAAGTATTTATTTGTGACACCTTTAACAACTTTTCCTGCCCAAACTTACCACTACTATTTGCCACTTTTCATCAATTTTGCCACATTTTAATCAAAAATTACCACCTTTTCTGCCAATTTATTCCACTCTAAAAGCATTTTTGTCACTTTTGAACCCTTTCCACCACTTTTCTGCTCAGTTTGCCACTTCTAAACCAATTCTTGCCACTTTCTGCCTATTGTTGCCCCATTATTGCCACTGTTTTCCCCTTTTTACCATTTTTATGCCATTTTTTGGGGATGCGCGTGGTTAATTGCTAAAACCGCTTAAATTTGTTCATCAAAGTAGCCGTCACGGAATTTACCAGTCAGTTAAACTGATTACTTATCATTTTTTATGAACACAGGCTTGATATCCTGGTCTATTATGCTCTTTTGAACTGTAATGAACCCCCTGCCATTAGAGGCCGCTGTAGCTTCAGTTAATGGCCACTGCCTTCCTGTCTGGCTCTTCATCGATGTAAACATGAGAAGCTCAGCTGTGACTTAGCGGTTAGCGTGGAGTATGAGCAGCGCAGTATGACAGTTTTTTAACGTAGTAAATGGATAAAGTTGTGTGTTAGCTGTCGAGGGTTTAACTCATGTATAACTTCAACCCAGAGTGAATAGAGGCCACGTATCAAAGCACGATATTAATCTGCAAAGAGGAACGAATGCTGGCAGAGCTAGCTTGTAATGTTAGCCACACTGTATAGAGTATATCAGGCTAGCATAGCATCTGCTTAGGCAATGACCCTTTGAGGAATTTGACTGTTTTCTTGGGATTTTCTCCTCTTTAGACTAGTCGGTTAAACAAAATTTAATTGAGCGTTTTGCCAAATAGGGAAATAGATGCTTAGGAACATCCTTATCCACGTCACCATTTGTTCTGCCCATTTTTGCCAGTTTTATCAAATCCTTAAAATTGTGCCTATTTTTCTGCATCAATCAACCCATTTTTGCCAGATTAAACCAACAACTCCCACCTCTTAATCCCATTTCACTACCTTTTAGCCACTTTTAATTCAATACTGCCACTGAAAACCCCTTTTACCACTTTTTTTATGGCCGTCTTTGCTACTTTTATCTAATTTTTGCCACCCTTTATCAATTTTTGCTCCTTTTAAAATTGTATTTTACCACCTTTTCTGCCAATTATTGCCATTTTCTTTTACCATTTTAATACTGTTTCCAAAAAAAGGGATCTGCATTTTCAAAAACGCTTTATACGAAGACACAAAAAAGACATTTGTTGCTTTGACTAGAGTGGTCAGTATTCAGGTAAAAAAATATAATTAAAAAAAAGGATATCACAGATTCACTTTACAACGGATCATGACTTTGACGACTCCATGGGACCCCAGTTTGGCTGGTCCTCAGAAAATTCGCCCCTTATGGGTGGCCTTGTCTGCACATGACTATTCTTGAATGTGCATGGCTGTGTTCAACCGCCTTTATGTGTCTAGCACCTTTATTTTGGGGGTAGGGGGCTCAAAAGTTTGAGAACCCCTTGTTTAAGGAACATGCTTTCAAATCAGCCAATGACAGAGCAGATGAAGAAGAAGGAATTATGTTCCATTCATAATGATTTCAGCAGCTGCAATCCATCCTTTGTGACTTCACCTCGGAGTTTTCACTTTTCTTTTTCTTCATGAGGAAAATATTGAGCCACAGATGGTGTTATGATAGCAGGTGTCCATACAGTCTGTTTGCTCTGTCTTCCAGCCTAACAGGAGAGGCATGTAGAGAAGTTTTGTTGCAGGTCTTGTAAGCAAATCCGCTCATTCTGCTACTCTAATTGTAGCCTTTCCATCAGAGGTTTAAATGTTGCTCAGTGTGAATGACTTACAAAGCTTGTATGACCTACTGCTCTGTGAGCGTTAGCACAGATTCACAGGACAAAAGAAGAGTGGGGTGGGGGGGTGGGGGGGGGTAAAGCCGAGCGTGCTGTAGCAATTGCACACTTTGTCAGAGCACAGTGGGGGGGAAACACTGGCTTCCTTTTCTGACCCACTGTGTGTTTGTGTGCTTATAGACCACACACACACAAACATGCAGCTAAAGGCTTTGGTTTAAAGGAAAGAGGAAGACTGAGTCCATGTGTGACCCTGTTGACCAAACCAATTTTCCCCTTGTCAGGCAGACTACTGCTGGGATGTGTGTGAGTGTTTCACAGACAGACTGGAGAACAGAGAGCGGACTAATAATGCAGTGGAGGAACAAAGAACCACAGCGCTCCAGAGGGAATACAAACACGATCCTAACGCTCACTCAGAGCTGTGTGTTTGCTGGCATGTTTAACACAACATGGATTATTCTAGCTCTGCTTTGCTGTGTGCTCAGTAGGTTAATCTTGTTATAATGCAGTGTTACGGTGACCAGCAGCTGTAGCAGGTGGGTGTTAGATCTTAGTAAGACATTCCTGCGGTACGCTTCACTGTAGAGAAAGCAGGCCTTTACAGTTCATCTGAACAGTATTTTCCAGGACAGACTCTAAAAATAAATACATGGATGCCACTGTTACTCACCCCCCTTTTTGTGATCATCTTTTCATGTATTCTGACCATTTTGTAGCTGTAAATCTTGAACTCTTAAACCTCAAAGGTAAATGTCAAGTAGGTGTCACACTTTAGCACCAATCTCTTGAACAAAAACATGATTTTAAATCAAATATTTCACAACGTCTCACAGAGGTCATGGTTCAGTTTGTGCCTCAGTTTTAGGTCATGGTTCGGTACGGATTGGATTCATTGGTATAAAAGAAAGATAAAGTCCTAAATTTACAGGCCTAATTCTAGGTTTCCGTAAAGCTGAAAGTAGCATAGCGTAGTTTGATCCCTCTAGTGTGAGAACCACCTGTAATAGTTGGTACAGGCTGTCGCATATTGAACATTAAAAAAGAGGGAAAACTCTCAATTTACCGGTCGATCTTTGTCCCAACCCTCACCTATGGTCGTAACCGAAAGAACAAGATCGCAGGTTTAAGGGAATGAAATGAGATTCCTCAGGAGGTTGGCTGGGCTCAGCCCCCAGAGATAGGGTGAGGAGCTCGGACATCTGGAAGGATCTTGAAATAGAGCTGCTGCTCCTTCGCATCAAAAGGAGCCAGCTGAGGGGGCTGGGGGCTGAGGCATCTGATCAGGACGCCTCCTGGTCACCTCCCTGTAGAGGTCTTCTGGGCACGTCTAACTGGAAGACCCCGGGGTTGACCCAGAAATCGCTGGAGGGATTATATATCTCATCTGGCCTGGGAACACCTCAGAATCCACAAAAAATCAAAAAAAGGAGCACCCTCCCAACACTAAACTAAAAGGTAGGTGCACGACACCTGTTAGCCTAAATAAACGTTTCAAAAGGACATTTTGAGTGCTGACCTTCCTGCTTCCAGAACACCTCGGAATCCCCCATTTTTGGTTGCTGTTCAAAGCCAAGGCTAAGCCCTTAAGCTTGTCAGGTCCAAATTATGCCAAATAAGTGGGAGAAACTAAAAATGCATTTCAACCGGAGCTCAGGTTTCAGGTTAAAGGTGCAGTGTGTAATATTTGGGAATACAGACAACATCAAATGCTCACTTGTGGTGACAAAAATAGGTTTTTGTTGTTTGGTCTCTTTCTTCGGTGCTGTAAGAACATGCAGGATGGAAAATGTGTGTAGACTTATAGGTGTAAGTTAATGAAAATAAAACAATCTTATATATTCAGGTGATTAAACACTAATAATACCGGTCGACTTAGAAATATATTTGATTTTTACCAAATGAATGCTGCTATATGCTTGTTTGTACCTTTAACATAAAGTCTTATTTAGTACATTTTTATCAGTATATTGTCAATTTGCTCACTCTGAAGATTACTTTTCTGATTGGACATTTCTCATGTGAGGTTCCAGCTTTCCCATAAAGTACTCTGAGGGCAAACCTGCACTGATTCATATGGTGATTCACCAGTTAAACCCAAACCATCACAGTGATGTATATCCACACATGAAAAAAAGTATAATGATAGCAGCAAACATCTGTGGAAGCATTAGAACTCCCAAAAGCTCATGTCAAAGTGCTTCAGCCCAAACACTCACTCACTCAGAGGCTTAGAATGCCATGCTTGGTTTAAGTCCATCATTCCTCACTAAGTTTTAAAAGCTGCTGGAACAAAAGCTTCTTATAGCTTTGTTGTCCACTTAGAGGCCATAATGTGACAGTAAGAGCAAAGAAGGCAAAGGGAAATTTACCATATAAACCAGTCCTGAAGAACACAGCTCACTTTGCTGCCTCTTTGAGGAGTTAAGAGCTCAAAAGGCTGACTTTAGACTGACTTTAAACTTACTGGATCCTCTTGATAATTTGGTTAAGAGGATATGGTTTAAAAGCCTGCTACAGGAGAGCCATCGTGGCTTTATCAATGTGAAAAGGGGCGTTTTTGCACTTTTATCATAAATGGAAGTCTCAGACTAACGACTCCTCCTCAGTTTAGCTGTTTTCTTTTAGAGTCTTGTGTGATCACTGATCAAATCATACCAAAGATGAGTGTATTTTTGTGTCAGTGCCCCACCTTCCATCCAAGGCAGGGGTGTCCAAACTATGGCCCTGGGACCAAATGTGGCCCGCGGTCCATTTTTGATTGGCCTGTAGCAAATTCTAAACATTAAATGAAAAATGGCCCACATTTGAACATGAAGCTTGAGCTTCACTGTGTTGTACTTCTTGGTTTCAGCACAAATCAGTGCTGCTGTGTTAATTCTGTAAACAAACATTTTGACAAGAAGAATCTATTGATTTAGGATGTTTTTATTCATTTGATAGGACAGCTATCAAATATGAAGACATGCACCACACACTGCCAGGATGGGGATTCAAACCTATGATCTCTGCACATAGACACCTGCTTTACCACCTGAGCTTCCATCATTCATATTTTATGTAGCTGCAGACATTAACAGAGCATAACAGAGACAGATAATCAACCTGTCAGCGACTTGTTCAATTTAGCCCAAACAGACGGTCTTTCTCTGCCTCTATTTGAGTATTTTGTGTTTTTCAGACTGGATTCTCACTTTGAAGTTGCTATGATGTGAGCTTTCGTTCCTCTGAGAGACACTACAAAGACCAGCCTTTGTTTTTACCCATTACAACACAGACAAAGACTACATTTCTCTCCTTAAATAAAACCTGGCATATGTTTGATTGTTCTAACTTAAAAATCCTGCCAGAGCTAATACATTATAACCCATCAGACTGAGTCCTAACAAGAACTGAACTCTCACAGGCTCTCTTATGGCCCTATTTGTCACCTCACTGAGGTTCCCTTACCTACCAGATAACAGAAGAGTAAAATGGACTATGCGGGAATGTTCAGAGCATATTACAACTGTGAATTAGAATCGACCTCAAGTACAACAAAACAACATTTCTGGTTTACAAGTAGGGGATCTTTTACACTTCAATATTTTACAACTCTGTTTCAAAAGGACCAGTGATTCAAAGACAGTCTAGACTCCTAGGATACACAATGATGTGAATTTTTCTTGATTAACTGACAACTTACACTAAAAAGTAAAACGACCCTGCTGTCATACAGTATGTATCTTTGCACAACATTAAAAATACCACAAAAATATTCAATCTTTACCTTCACTGATTCATTAGAAGAGCGGTTTGTTGAACTTTAAGTCAGCTGAGCTTTAAAGGGGACATATGAAAAAAAAATCACCTTTTCAGGCTTTTCTACCACAAAATGTGCCCCTGCCCTGTCCACAATCCCCTGAAGTACCAGAAAAATCCATTCTCTCCCCCACTCTCTTTCTCCACCTTTCAGAAAATGTGTGTTGAAACAAGCTGTTCTCAGATTTTCCCCTCATGATGTCATGTGGGGAGTTAGCCCTGCCCCCTGGTACGGTTGGTCCTCCCTGCTTGGAAGAAAGTTTGGCCCTCCTCTCCTGATCTTCCTCTCAGCTGAGGGCCACATCCATTTCCTGAGAAGGGCGTGGTCAGGGGCGGAGTCAGACAGCTCAGTAACATTTAAAGCCACAGACACACAAACAGCTCATTCAGAGCAGGGCTAAAGCAGAGGGGTGTTTCAGCAACAAACTTCACTGTCATGTTTTGGGGACTTCTGAGACCAATATAAACTTGTCTTAAAAAGGTAAAATATGTCCCCTTTAATACAAAATTAGTTGAATAGGACACACTACCAGTACTAACTTATTAAACCAAGCTCAAAAATTTCCTGCATCATATACTAGTTCAACCAAAATTGGCCTTTTTTCACACACGCAACCACGATAACCTCATTACGACTGACGGTGGATGTACCGTTGTTGGCATTCGGCTATTGTGCACCTTAGTCAAGGATTAAGTTTAAGGCATATTCTGGAGAAAAAAGAAAGTGACACACTTGTAAGCTTGCTTAATTGGGGTGTGAATCTCTCTTTACCAAGCTACGATTCGATTCACCGACAATTCAGTAAAATACAGAAAAATTTGGTCCGATCCGATCTGATTCGCAGTTCTAAATTGCTTTTCCCCAAAGTGAACAGACGAGCAGGCATTTCGAAAGTCATCCTTCCTTCATATTAAGTCCACATGACTTGATTTATGAGGTGCAGAACTGTAACTGAAAGGTGCACTCGGACTGTTCGCATTAAGATCGGTTAACCGGTCCATATCGCAATATCTCTACAACAAAAACCACACAAACACCCGTGACTCTGTCAACGCAAAGAGTCACTTTGTGGACACTTAAAAACTGTGGATACATCTTTGTGTCCATTCGTTAAAATGCCAAAAAACGTTCATCAGATTCCAAAAAGAGGCATTAATGACTCCTATCACTGTTTTCAACAAAGCCACCAGTTAACAGGGTATTGTTTTGAACCATAATACTGGTGTTGTAGCACTAGTGCTAGCAAATCAGTGTTACATTATGAATGAGATGCAACTATGGATTGTGCTAATTTGTTTGGCATAAAATTATTTGCATGCTTCTAACACAAGCATTTAAAGCTTCCTAACTTTCCTCGTACTAAATGTGCACTACACAGATTACTGCAGGGAATTTGTGGACAAGAGTGTTTTAGCAGTTTTTCTTTCTCATTAGTTCATAATCTACCTTTAAGAAAACAGAGGGGTCCATACTACACATCTAGTGTCTGGGGGGGACTGTAAGAAGAGTAGGATGAATTTCAACCAGACCATTACAGTCTTAATTCCTGGCTCCTGGAGTCACATGTCGATATGTCTTTGGGCACTTAAACCAGAGTTGCTCCCCCAGCTGTGCCAGGGGAGTGAGAATAGTTAAACGACTGGAAAAATGCCCTCAAGAAAGTTCAAGTCCATACCATCAATCATACAAGGCTTAAAGTTCTATTGTACTGTTAGCTAGAAGGAGTTTAAACTCCACATGTTGAAAACAGATGTTACTAAAAGAGATTTTAATCGTTTTCTCCTCTGGGGAACCTGGTGCAACCAACATTTTGTATATCATAATAAATAAAAGAGGCAAATCAACATCCAATGACTGAAAAATGAAGGAAAGAAGGAGTGATGTGACTTTATAACTTGAGGTGAAAAGGACAGAGTGACAGGTCTAACTCTTTCTCTTCTCTGTCCTAAATCCTCCATCTGTAACCCCGCTCTCTCTCCCTCCACACGAGAGATTAGACCGTCTGAAAAGAGATTAAGATAGATATCCAGAAAATTCATTGGGAGGCTGGTAAATAACCTTTACTTGGCTGTAGATGTGCGTGTGGATGTGTGGCTATGTAAGAGTCTTTACTTGCACACAGCAGGAGGACGGTGCAGCCGGCCAAAAAAAAGTAAGAAAGGTACGGGGGCGGTTGTTTTTCTCCTTCCGCCTCCAAAGCCAATTTTCTCACTGAGTGAATGGGATTTCCTGAGGATAGGAGATAGAAGCTGTTTGTCGGCTCCGCCCAGCACACTGGAGCTCTCTGCCCGGCGGCGAGGAGTGTGTGAGTGGCTCAGCTGTCAGCGGTCAGTAGTGCAGGTTGTTGAGCTGACCTGCGCAGTCAGAGGGCAGAGATGGGATTACCCCGTGGGAGGCTTTGTCAATGAGCTTGTCTCTGCCTGTGAGAGTGTTCGTCTGAGTCTGGGCCAGGTATTGATAGAAAGTGTCGAGTTTAAACTGTGAAAGAAAGGAGGGATGGGTGGGCATCCATCCAAATGATCAAATCATTCAGGGACACAGTTGGTATGCTAGCTGGAGTGAGGGTCGGATTATGTAGGAAAAAAACACTTTTTACATCAAATTAAACATATTAAATCAGTTTTACCAGGGCTGGGGCTTTAGGAGGAAATTATATTTGAGTGCCAAGGGTCTGTTATGAGCATGGGCATAGTGAGTCGAAGATTTAAGCAGCTGTCTTTTCTTGGAGAATATCCATAACTGCACATTTACTCTGCATAACCTTGCTTGCTTGAACAGATCACAATATAATTAACTTTTCTTCAGATTTCAACACAGATTTCAACATGGGATTCACATCTTTAACTACCAAACTTTGATGCACTTGTGAGCATTTTTCAGTGCTGATCTAAACTGATGAAGAAGAAAATTTCAGACATCTCAGTGCGCTGCCTTCTGGGAGTTTTTACTGCATTGTTCTGCAAAGGGAGACACTTACTCTCAGATCCGTCCAGCTATACTTCCTTTTCTTCTCTCCAGTAACAAGCAAAAGGAGCCTCCATCACTTTGCATTCAGCTTAAAAACACAAGCCCACTCCTGACAGGTGACCAGTCTGTGCAGATGAATGCACGCAGCTCCCGTGCACAACTTTAGGGTTGGGTTACATGTTTCACAACTCTGTGAGGGAACCAGAATATCCATGCATGAGAACAAGGAAAGGGAGCATGCAAAACTGTTGCATTTTTCATTCACTTACTCAGACATAGTCAAATTTCAGCATTAATCTGAGCAGGTGAAGAAGAAAATTGTCCTGTGCAAGTGAAGCGGGCATTGTGACTGCATGAGTCCAGCACAGCTGGGATATTATTTTTTGTTTTCAAGCTGACAGTTAAAGTTGACACATTTGGGTTGAATTTGATTCATCCCCCAGCAAGAACAGATGTAAACTAGGGCCGACAGCCTCAAGTCGATTGGTCGATTAACTGGTCGATGACCAAAATCCAATTGGTCGAACAATCGCATGTGCTGCTTTAATTGGAAGAATCCATTTTTTTACAGGGGTGAGACGGGAGATGTCATGTGTTTTTATTTTTCAGGTATCTAGTGTTACAAAATATAATATACAAACAATAACTATGAATATAACTATTCAAATATAATTTACTTGTGCCTTTAAAGGGATACTTCAATATTTTGGCAAATTCGCTCATTGCCATAATTCCTATAGTCTTAGTAATAGGTTCGTTACCTTCAGTTGTCGGTGCAAGCTATTTTTAGATCAGCGCTGCCGAGTTCAGACCTGCTGTGCCAACTCAATGTAAGCAGACGGTATTCTGGCTTTCCCACATCAAACTCATCAAATACACAATCCAACAACTCCAAAACGCTCTCGTTGACAGGTTGTGACCTGCACATTCACCACGCTATGAAAAAATCATGGAACATTACGAGACTGAGATGTTTTAAAGCTAAATGCAAAGCCGTAACTACACCCCAGACATGGCTGCTGCACTGTGTCACTCCACCCAGTAGTTTACTCAAGAAATAGTTCAGAGTATTTGCTTCATGTGTCGTAATGTTACAAAATTATACGTTATTATTTCATAAAAAATAAAATTTTGTCAGTAGACAGTTTTAGATGTTTTTTCTTTTTTGATTTATTCATACTCAAAGTTTGGTGGTTAAATTCATGAAATAACTACATTGCAAACATTATAGACCAAGAAACATTTAAAAAAATAAAACAGAAAAAATGTTAGAGGTCTAATCAGGGATTAAATTATGAATAGACTCATTTAAGAAGTTGTTCACAGAAAATGGCTTGCTTTAGCTTTTTAGCATTAGCTAAAGCTAACATAGCTAAGGCCGGCCACACACTACAGGATTTTAAGCCCGATTTGGGGCAAGATTTGCCTCCCCCGACGATCGTGGGGGCATATACCGACTGGAGCCCCGTCGCAAATTATTATTTGTCTGAGTAGTCTGCATGTGTGCAGTGTCAACAAGATTCATTTACTGCTCCAAATCACATCGTAGCCTCCCAAACCCTGAATCAAACATGTTTGATATTTATGATTCTAGGCCGCAGTGCCGTTGATGGAGTACCCACAACAACCAATGAGAGTGAGCAGACCAGGAAGTGTCACCAGACGACACATACCTACTTTCACCGCTCACAACCATAAACACAACTGTACCTTAATTCCAGCCAGGATTTCATCCTGAGTCTTTCCCTTCTTTTGTGATTGTTGCTGCACCTGTGACGCATGCCAGAACACTGTTGTGGAGAGACAGCAAGACGGTATCGACAGACATCCGTGATTTTTTTCTGAAGTCACGTGATCACGCGGGGTCGTAGGCAGGTCGGCAGATGTGTGGTCTCCAGTGATCTGACAGTCTGGCTGAGTCGTCTAGTGTGTGCGTTCAGAGGATTAAAGATGAAAAATCTTTGGAAACTGTCCCGAAGTCTGTGGTCTCCACCGTTTTTAAATCATTTCAGATTAGAAAATCGTTTAGTGTGTGGCCGGCCTAAGATAGCTACATAATCAACCATACCACATAAGCCAGGGATGTCCAAACTATGACCCGGGGGCCATATCAGTTGGTAGACACGATTTGCTCTGAGCACGCCATTGGCCAACACTCTCATGCTGCCTCTAAACTGCTCCTGCCTGGCCATGCTCTGCCACTCTCTCTGCAAGCTGCTGATGCAACCCTCCTCCACCCCAGCTCCTCCTTTATTCTGCTTCTGACTTACTCAATGTCATATACCTCGCCTTGTAGGTAATGAAGTGGCCCTGACATCTTTATGTATTTCTGTATGTGGAGTTAAGTGGAAAAAGTTTGGACACCACTGACATGAGCAAATGTAGCTAAGTTAGCTTTAGCAAGGTGAGCTTTGGCAAACACAAGTAAAGCTAACATAGCTACGGAAAGAAAGTACTTGAGTAACTTCAGGGCCCGTTTGTGAGCTTAGTTTTAGCTATGTTAGCTTAAGAACTATGATATCTGCAGAATTACATTAGCTTTGAACCAGATAAGCTACTTAGCTTATGCAGCTAACAGAGCTATGTGGGCTACACTTGCTGCATTCAAATGTTTTCAAGCTTTTTTCTCATAAGCACACTGTTTACTCTGCTTTATTACATGTTTTGTAATTGGGTTTATCAGGTTAGGTTTTTGACTTTTAACTTTTGATACCATAACCTTTAATTGAGATCAGAGGTCTAATATGGGATTCAATTATAAATAGACACATTTTAGCAGCAAAACCATGTAACAAATAACAAAAAGATGTGGATAAACAAGTGAAAGGTAACTAAAATAGGCAAAAGGGGTAAATGTGAGATATTAATGCAAAAAGAGTGGAAAAAAAACAGGCGAAGAGTTGCAAAACAGTAGAATAAATGGGAAAAAAGTGGTGAAAATGTATGTAATTGCAAAATAGGGGCTTTAAAGGGGTTAAATGGCAACAATTGGAAAGAGGGAACACATCAAAACTGGTTCAAGTGGCTTAACAGTGGCAAAAATGGCAAAATTGGCATAAAGTGGCAAAACGTGACTGGGCACACTGAGCTAAAGTATTTGGAAAGTAATGTTAGACTTTAAAGCTAAGCTATGATATGCACAAATGCCATGATGCCATAACATACAACAGGAATATTGAGATAAATTGAATGGAAAATAATTACAAAATTGGTAAAAGAGGTAAAAAAAAAAAAAAAGGCAAAAAGTGGTGAAAATGCCCCAAAAAGTAGCCAAAAAGAAGTGACAATAAGTGGCAGAAATGAGTAAAAAGCAACTAAAATGAGTAAAAGGGGCAAACATGGGATATAAATGCCAAAGAGTAGAGGCAAAAATTGAACATAAAGTGGCAAAACAGTGTAAAAATGGGCAAAAACTGATGTAATGTGGCAAAAGAATGGCTTAAATTGGTGGAAAACAGCAAAAATTGGCTTCAAGTGGCAAAACGGGTTAAAAACAGCCAAAACCGTGGCAAAAAGAAGCAGCACAATGGGCGTAAGTGATGAAAAGGGGTTAAAAATAATCCCAACATCAGAACCCAGTAATAGTTTGACACACTTAAGGCCCAAAATGAGGTAACTGTTAGCCAGGAGGCTAGCACCAGTTCTACACATCCAACACACATGCACTGGCATCATCAATAACTCTCTACTGGGGACGGCCCACTCTCTGGGCTGTTCAGGGTCCCAGCCAAATCTGTTGATCAGCCTGCTCAGAGGTAAGGAGGCTGGTAATCACTTTAGTAATTCATTGAAAAAGAAGGCCAAAATTCCTAAACCTACTGGGCAATAAAACCCTGATTCTGGGTCCTTTATCGATAAAACTTCTTAGTGAGGAATTAAACTGATGAATGACTAGGATTTTACTCTGCTGCAGATGAATAAATACAAAAAATACTTGAGTAATTAATCAAAGGAGGGAATCTTAAACCTTGGTTCATCTTTCACCTCGACTAAGCTGGCAAATCAAAGCTGGAGAATAGTTTCAAATCCAACTTCTGAAAAGCCTTTCTGATGAATTAAACCAGCACCAGAGGAAAGCAAGAGCTAAGTTACCTCTAGGATAGCAAAAAGAGGCTACAATTAACCATGAATTTGATCAAAAACCCAACAAGCAAAATTGTAAATCTGGCCCATGGATATGGCTTTGCAAGGTGAAGAAAACAAAAGAAACTTCTTACATTTCAAATGTTGCAGTGTTGTTGTGAATTCCAGCTAATATTTCAGTCTTATTTTATGGAAGACACTTAAAAAAAGCACCTTTGATCATCTTCACAAATCATCATTTCTGCTTGGTTTCCTCTGACCTGAGACACAGAAGACACTTCACTGTCAACCTGCCAAGTTGGAGATTTCTCAATTTTATAAGAAACCATGGAGAAAGAAGGGGGTCTATTTCCTGCAGGTTTCTGAATTGCTTTCTCACTCCTTCTCTTACACTTTCAGACATCTCGCTGCCTCCTGGGAGTTTTTTACCGCATTGTTCTGCAAAGGGAGACACTTACTCTCAGATCCATCCAGCTATACTTCCTTTTCTTCTTTCCAGTAACATGCAAGGGGAGCCTCAATCACTTTGCATTCGGCTTAAAAACACGAGCACACTCCTGACAGGTGACTGGTGTGTGCAGACGAATGCACGCAGCGCTCCGGTGTGCGACTTTAGAGTTGGGTTGCATGTTTCACCACTCTGTGAGGGGAACTGGAATGTCCACGCACCATAACAAGGAAAGGGAACATGCAAAATAGTTGAATTTTTTATACTCTTGGTCAAACATAGTCAGGGTGTTCATTGAGGATTCACGCAAGATCACAGACAGGCGAATGAAGAAGCATCACAGAAGTAGGGCTTTTTTGGGGAACTACAGGAGCACATTTATGCTAAAAGCCCCTATCCTACTTTACATATCACTATAAAGAACTGAGTGGCATAACACAAGGTTTTAGCATTTACTGGATGCTTTCAGGTTCATCTAAAGAGGCCATAAAGTCCTAAAGGCAATTAAACTCTAGGCCCATCTGTCCTCTGACATTCACAACAAAATAGTCCACTAAAGAATGAATGAAACCAGCAGAAAATAGTCAGATCTTTACCCTGCTCTACACTCTATTCTAGGGCTGCACAATGAAGGAGGATGGAGTAAATAGAGAGCTGCGGGTGTGTGTGCCATGCTTGACGGGTGTCTGATTGGACGTCACGTTCTCAGGAGGTCGTCTGTCAATGAGGGCTGCTGAGGACTGTCTCTTTGTTCATGCAAATGTGTGAGAGAGATTCTGCCTGTAGGTGTCCTCTGTACGTTCATTTGAAGGGAAGGATTATGCCGAGTCTATCTCCACACTGACTGTTTGATGGAAGGACTCAGCAGACTCATACCTGAATCCTTCCACTATCAGCCAGCGCTGAGATTTACAGACATTATATATAAATTCATGGTTATCCTTGCACTGTCTGACTACTAGACAAATACAGTACCTGTAACAGTCATGTTTTACCCTTTTATTGGTTTTATAAATCAGTCATGGACAATATAATTTGGCTTTTTGACAAAAAAAAAAAAAAAAAAAAATCTTTGTGTCTCAAGTGATAGAAGTATAAATACAGCTGTATCTGGAAGATACAGGCACTGGTTAATTAGCATTCCTGGCTACCATTACACCATGAAGACAAAAGAACACACTACAAGCTTCAGCAGCTGAGATGGGAGAGACTCTGCATACAACAACTGTTGCTGGGGTTCTTCACCAGCCAAAGCTTTATGGAAGAGTGGCAAAGAGAAAGCCGCTGTTAAAGAAGACCCCCTAAATCTCTTCTAGAATTTGTCAGCAGACATCTGGGAGACTCCATGGTCAAGTGGAAGAAAGTTCTTTGGTCTGATGAGACCCAAATGGTGCTTTTTGGTCATGAGACAAGACACAATGTTTAGCAAACACAAAACACCGAAAATAACCACCAACACACCATCCCTACTGTGAAGAACGGTGATGGCAGCATCATGCTGTAGGGGTGCTTCTCAGCAGCCAGCAATGGAAGGCTTGGAAATGTACTACCAGCTGGAGGGCATGCGACCGACTGATGATGTGCCATTTACGAACAAGCGTGTGCTACTAAATCATTGGTTCCCAACCTGGGGTCCAGGACCCCCCGGGAGGGTGCGAGGCTTTGTCTGCTCTGAGGCTGCCAAAATTAGATTTGCAAATATTGACTAAAACCATGATACAGCAGTTATAAAGTTGTTTACACAAAGATCTTTTGATAAGAAAAGTATGCATAGGCTTTTTTAGGGTTTATCAGTGAAACACTTAAAATCTATGTTGATTTTTGATGATAGTGTGTCAATGTTCATCTCTCTCATCTCTCCTGGGGGGGCTCCACCCTCCTTAGGTACAAGTAGGAGGGCCTCCAAGGAAAAACAGTACTAAACACTGTACTAAATGGCTCTTCAATGCTAGCCACGGATGCTAGCTCCCGTTTGGGTGACAGTTTCCTTTCTTCCATAAATCCACATTTGTTCCCAAATGAAGAGCCATTCGGGTGCCAAACTGAGCCAAATGATCTGGACCTCTTTAAAGAGGATGGTGAGACAGACATCGGCTGAGGAAAGACAGGTAAGATCAGAGTTTAATGTGCTGAACTAAGGCAGAACTGGACCCAACCAAACAGGAACGCTTGGTTTAAACAGACCATTTATGACCATGAGTGCCAATATTTACATGAAGCCTTTTTAAAATCTGCCTACTGCTGTTTCTCCATGAGTTTTTAAACTTTATTTCAATTTATTGCCTGTATATTTCACTATTTTCAGGACACAAAAGAAGCTAAGAATTAAGAGTGTTTATGTGTTGCACTGTAAATGCTTGGTATAGTCCTAAACAGCATTTAGAGTTTAGAGTTTCTCTATGCAGGAATCCCTACTTGTTCTCTGCTGCTGCGTGACGTCATCAGCAATAACCTATACTTCCTGTTTTCTTTAAATGTGCAGTTATGACCTCATGAGAGTTACAGCAGTTAAAAAAATCCCCTGTGGGGTCTGTGTTGGTATGTATTCTAGTATGTTCTAAGGAGTGAAGCAGCTGTAAAGTCACCGTGGTATATAAGCCACAGGCAGCATTTTAGATAGAAAAGTAGACATTAAAAGTACCAGTTATAGACTGGATTTTACAGTAAATGATTCCCAGTCTTATCCTCGAAATGAGGAATCAGTATAATACTGGGATCAGATCAGTTCCAGTGCTGGCATCGGCAGATTTCCAAAGCTCAAGTATTGGTTTGGTTTTGGAGCCTAAGGTGCTGGATTAGAGCATCACCAGTTCAAAAGGGAAAAACATAGAATATGTCATCTTCAAAGCTCATATTTTACAGCCTGCTACTCAGAAATGACTCTACATGAAGCCATAATAACCAATCAGAATGAGTTTACATCAATGCCGTGGGTAAACATGAACTTTAAACAATGAAAAGCTGAAATGAAAAAGTTTTATAACCACTTTACCTCCACAGTGAACTTCTTCATATCATAATAAATACAGTAAAACATGCCAGCCTTCTATTCTCCTGCACCCTTCTGTTTGTCTCAATCCTCGTTTCACTGAGTCATTCTCTCTCCTCTCAATGTAAAACCATTTTCTCATGCCAGCCTCCCAACTATTGTTCTCCACTGGAGTTTCTCCTCTCCCCTTTCTGCAGTATTTTCCATTATCTGAGCCGCTCGCTGAGAGCACACCACATTCCTCTGCCTCTGAAATTATTCCTTCTCTTGTCTCATTTCATGTTCTCTACACAGAAACTTCTCTTTTTGTTTGTAACTTTCTTCTTCAGCCTCACAGTATGGTTTTAGAGGGGGGACCTTGGATGTGTTGTGGGTGCAGGAACATCTGCTTTTGATGTGTTTTTTGGCTCAGTCTGATTACAGTGTGAGACGGGCTAATTGGAGACAAATGAGAGGAGCATGTTTGAGCATGTCAGACGCTGCTTTCACTGCTATAATCAAAGAAACAGAGAGGCCTTTCACTCAATGCAACACTCCTACATTAACACATTTCAGATTTTGTTTGGTTGTTTGTTCTTGAAACAGATGGGGCGTTGACGCGCTTTGTTACAACTTAATTCCAGTTTTCATGGATCTGCTTTTACTCAGTGTTTTCTTTCATGCATCTTTTTCCTTTACATTCCCATTTTAAGAGTAATTTGTTCACTTTCTACATTTTCAAAACAAGCCTTGGTGCTTCAGCTTTAATGCATTTGGGTGAAATATTGATGACTGATTTTGCATCACAGCATGCTACTTTTCCAACATCAAGCCTGAAACACAGAGAGGAGATTTCTGAGTGTTTTCGTCATGCTCTATGGATCTAATGGACAGAGAAGAAAGGGGTGAAAGATGCACCAACATGAAACAAATGACAGTCAATCTAAGGAGGTTGCATTATTTAGTAAATGTGATGAAAGCAGAGCACTAGCCAAGTCTGTTAAGCTCACAGCCCATTTAATCATCCTCACACTGGACCGGACAAACAGCTCAATAACTTATTTTTTTAGAGTTTATAGAGAGCGCCTGTCAGTTTGTTTTTGTACTTTTTTGTCCAGTATATGAAAAATATTACTATTCTTATTGCTGTAGGGCTAAACAACCCCCCCCCCCCCAAATTTGCAATTGCCATTAAATATGCAATTTTGTATTTTATTTATTTTTTTATCTTATTTTCTTTTTATTAATTTAATTTATTTTTATTATTTTTGTCTTTCATTCTGTTATTTTTTTTTATTCGTTTAATTTTGTTATCTTTGTTTTTTATTATTTATTTTATTTTATTTTTTGCTTTGTTTGTTTTGTCATTGTAATAATTATCCTCACTGTTTTTAGTTTCACGTGTGTGCATCTTGACTTTTCTGTGTGACTCCCTGTTTTGTACAGCACTTTGGTCAGCTGTTGCTGTTTTAAATGTGCTGTATATATACATTTGATTTAATTTAAATTATTTTTAGGTTCTCATCTTATGTGTTGCTCTACAATATAAGCAAGAAATCATTTTTATTATAACAGCATAACAAGCACAGTATCAGGTAAGTTAAACTAGGGATAAACAATTTATAAAACAATATCTTTCTGCAATTTAGCAAGTATAGCAAATTTGATATCAATTGCTAAACAAGACAAGATAAACTGTAATTGATCCCCATCAGGGGAAATTTGATAATATTGAAGGGGATGATAATTTTTCATATCATTCTTCTTTTGATAATAATAAATTTTATTTTTAAAGCACTTTTCATAGAACTCAAAGACACTGTACAATGCAGAAAACACAGATACTTATAAATGAACATTAACAGTAGATAAAGCCAACAGAAACAGACAAACACAAATGACAGAACAACATCAGAATCACAAATTAAAGCCTGTCTAAAAAGGTGAGTTTTTTTTTAAGTCCGTGCAGTTTTGAAGGAAAACAAATGCATGAAAAGAAGAGAAGGATTTTTGTAAAAAAGTAAAAAAAAAAAAAAAAAAGCATAATGTGTAAAACATAAAAACAAGAAAAAAGATTGTGGTATTATGTGGTGACTGGTATTTTTTGGTTAAAGAAATATTGCACTTATTTTGTACTCTGTGTTTTCACTGCTAATTAAATTTGCAGTTTATAAATATTATTACTCATTGAATTAAGATAATATGATATACAAATTATTACAACTGAGCTGAGATGTTAAAGTTTAAAAACTCCAGCGTGGTAGACATGTCTGTATTCAAATACTTGTACTTCTTTTATCTTAGACCAAAATGCAAGTAAATGGTGGCAAGCTAAATGTGTGATTAATCATGATTAATCACAGCATAGTTACTGATTAAATTCATTATTTTCCAATCAATTAACAGCACTAATTTGTCCCCCTGACTTCAATCCTCACCAATACTGATACTTTGCATGGACTTTTATAAAAACAAAATCCAGTT
This sequence comes from Cheilinus undulatus, assembly GCF_018320785.1. Lineage (NCBI taxonomy): Eukaryota > Metazoa > Chordata > Actinopteri > Labriformes > Labridae > Cheilinus > Cheilinus undulatus. The sequence continues at coordinate 40,239,354 of NC_054878.1, read as the reverse complement.
CCCAGTTTTTTTTTTTTTTCCTGCAACATTTATCCAGTGAGTAGAGCTCCACTTCGCATTTTGTGGAGCTGACACTTGATAAACTTTATTCACTTAGTACTTCTCTGATCATAACCTGTTCATTAAAAGAAATCATGAGGAAAAATGTTCACTGCTGCTTCCAACAATGGCAATCTGAAATATACATCAATGTCATAAAAACTCTCAGAAATGGTAGCAGTGGGCTGTTGGACACTCATTTACTCTCTGATAAACTACTCCTACAGTGAAGGATGTAATCGTCCATGTGCTTGGGTTAAATCTGTGGGGATTTTTGCAGCTTCATGCATATCAAAATGATTGATCTGTAGCTCTCGATGGATTCTGGTTCATGTGGAGCCAGAAGTGGGCAAAGCAAGCCTGCCAACAGGAAATGATTCCCATGAGGACATATATCTCAGACCATATCTGGTTTAACATCACTCTGAGGCTTTCACACTTGTATTCCTTCACCATGGGTTAACCATAATCCCATGCTACATCAGCCCACAGCCCTCCAAACCTCCACATTCATTCACTCGGGGCAAACCGTAAATGCTGTGTATTATCCTGTTACGTCAGAGCTAAGAATGAGCACATTTTAAGTGCTGACATCTTGTTTCAATTTGTTGGAGTATTACACATTTAATGACTTTGGTTCTGACCTTGACTAACACTAGTGATCACACAAGCACCCTGTCTGCCCTGTGGAGCAGAGTCCTCAGGGTGCTGTCAGCCCTGAGGCTACCAACGGCCTTGAGCATAGTGTAACAAAGTCTTAATCTGCATACAGCACATGCACTCTTATGACTGAATTAAAATTCAATAACTAGCAGCTTCTGTGGTCACCATACCATCAGACATACATGTCTAAAATAGTGTGCAAATCTATGCAAACTTCATGGCAAACGCCTGTCAGTTATAATCTGCTTCAGTTCTGGCTAATGTCATGTTTTGCTTGATGCTGCATTTATGACGGCTGACCACGAATGTGAGCTTCTGACAAGAGAGGAAAAGATTATTATATATTACAAGCAGCATACTTGTAATTATTGTCAGAATGCGCAGATATTAAATGTCAGAGGGAAATGTAGAAAGCCTCCAAAAACAAGACGGAAATTAATATCAAACTGCTGAACTCCATGTTTAATTCCAGAATGGCTGCACCTTGGTATGAAATAGTTACAAAAGTAATAAAAGAGACAAGCACTAATGCAAGAATGAAAATGTGACTGGATTTGGTGAAGAATACTGGGATAAACTGCAAATTCATGTTCAAAATCCTCTCATTAAATTTCATACTAGGATGGGGATTGCTTAATCTAATTGCTATTCAACCCCTTACTGATACTCTTTGATGATCAGAGTTCTTATCAATTTTGATAGTTTTTATATCAATACTGTAAAGTTGCTCAGTTGGTGGTAGATGTACCAATGCTGATGTGATTGATACTTATTAACTGGTTATCTGTTTGTTTTTATCAGACAGTTGTTTGAGCGCCAGTGATTTGACTTAAATGGAATGAGAGTAGAGTTGGTCATCTTGCACCTGGGAAGGTAATCAGTGTTTAAGTATAACCTGTGATGTGAAAGTGCTTTGAGTTGTCAGATGACTATCGTACAAGTTCAAGTCCTACACATACTGTACAACCCCCATGGTGCAGTTTACCAAAGAAGCCAGCAGATGGCAGCAGTCATAGAACTGCAGCCCCGCCTCACGTCTCTCTCCCCAAAAAAATATACTAGCTATGCCCAGTTGGTACTCAAACTGGTAACAAAAATGGTGTCTATCTAAGGCCAGCAGGCTAAAGCAAACATACTGGATTATTTCAGGTTTTCTATTGTAATACACACCATATCATGGCTTCTGTATCGTGATACGTATTGTGTTGTGGCCTCTGAATCACGTTAGATATCATATCGAAACCTCTGTATCGGGATACATATTGTGGCCTCTGTACTATGATACGTATGGTATCATGGTGTCCTATCAGGATATGTATTGAACTTTGGCCTCCGTATCAGGTTATGTTTTGTATCATGCTGTTCGTTTTATGATACGCATTGTAATGGGGCCCCTGAATTGCATTAAGTATTGTATCATGACCTCTGTGTTGGGATATGTATCATGGCTGCTGTATTGCAATATGTATCGTATGGTGGCCTCTGTATTGCAATACATACTGTATCGTGGCCTCTGTATCAGGATATGTATTTTATCGTGGCCTCTGTATCAGGATATGTATCGTGTGGTGGTCTCTATACCAGGATATGTTTTGTATTGTGGCCTCTGTATGGGGATATGTATTGTATCATGGCATCCATATCAGGATATGCATTGTATCGTGGCCTCTGATTCGCATTACGTATCATGGACTCTGTATTGCTATAAGTATTGTGCCATGGCGTCCATATCAAGATACGTGTCGTATAGTGGCCTCTGTATCGGGAAATGTATTGTGTCATGGTCTCAGTATTGGGATACATATCATATAAAAAGGCTGGGATAAATACTCAGCCCTAGTTCAGGAACCACCAGACCCAGTAGCAGTGTTGAATAGCTCTAACATTATTGATTTTCAGGCTTTGTAAAGAAAAAAAAAAAAAAAGCCAAGCAAGGCATTGTCTTGACTTCACTGTTACCGTCAATCTCCATCCTTACTTACTACATGCCAAATTCACCTGATATTACCAGTATGATAATGGTATCAGCAGATGCTAGCTTGAAAAGAGATTTATCTGGATCGGCCATATTTAAAACAGATGTTTTGACTATAAAAATCTGCTGTTATCAGCTGTATTTATTGGTGCCTATGTCTTAAAAATCTGGTTTTATAGTTTTCTGTTGTTGGAAAATGTCTGAAGAAACCAAGTTTATTCTGATGTAATACCATGGAGGATGTGGTCTTTTATTGAAGGTGAATCTGAGGCTTTGATACTAGGTTATGGGCTGATTTTCTGGTGGAGTCTCATCACACAAGTCTACAACTCTTGTATCCTTTAATGACCCTGAATTCAGAGGCTTAACAAAATCCAAATGAGTTTCAAGGGGCTCTCCAACAGTCCACTCACAGTCTATCAGTAATCAGTAATTGTGGGATTTAATCATGAAGGCTGAGCATGAAAGTGAAAGATGAATGCTTGCCTGATTGCATATCAAAGTGTGCTGAGATTTGTGAATAAACTTGGGAAAAGCAATCTGAGTGAAGACCAATCAATTAGCAGAAAATATTGGCAAAGTCGTGCTGAGCTATCCTGGTGAGGCTTTGTGCCATCCGATCAATCACTGACAATAAAAAGGAAATGCATCAAGGCCTGGCAACAGGAACCTGAAGAGAAGCTAATTTTCTGTCGTCCATGCCACGGAAATCCATGGAACAACCAAAGAGGGCCAAGGCAAATCAATCAAACCCAGATTAGTGGGATGGTAGACAGTAAAGACAGTTTTTTAAAGACATGCCAGCTGCTGTGACTGCATTGCAGCACTGAATGGTACTGTTTGCCATCACTAAAGGCAATTCAGACAAAGAGTTCTGACAGCTCCAAAACTACAAAATGCTTATTTTCATAATTTGTAGGTTAAGATCAGCATCAGGGAAGGCACTGATCAACAATCAAGTCCAAAGGCTCTCCTGTGTGTTCAAATTGGACTCTGATCTGGTGATTGTGAAGGCCAAAGCCTATTATTCTTGTAATTTTCATACCCATTAACCATTTAGTGACTCCCCATGCCTCAATCAAACTAATAACTTTTCAAATTCCTCTAGGGGGGGATTGGATTCTGATGAATGGGGCGTTTTCATCCTGGTGTGGTGGGATAGAAAGGCTTCTTCACAGGATAATGGTAATCACTCAGAACAGCTTGGTATTGATTTGCAGGGACTCGTGCTTCTAAGGCAACACATGGCTCCCAAACTACAGCAGCAGAAGGCTGTCCATGGTACAAGAGAGCCACGAGCCTTGCAACACTGAAGACACTCTTCATTTCATTTTATTGTTTATTTGGTTTATTGGAAGAATGGATAATAACTAAGAGAGACTATCTACAGATAAAAATGGCTTCTTTATGTCCACCTGCAATGGGCTAAAAGGGCCAGGATATTAAATTGAAATGATCATTAAGATAGAAGCCTTCCATAATACCTGATCGGTGGTGTATAGTGAAGGTGGTAAGATCCTACATTATGTCTGCTGCTCATGCCTCTAAATGGGTCTATTTCAGCGCTAAGCTTTCAATGCCCCTGAAGTCAAATAGTCATTGTTTCTCCACAAAACACCTGAGAATGACTCCGTTGCTTTGGTTTTCCACTGACAGGTGCTTCGTTTTAATCTGAGCTCTTCTAAAGGAATGAGAGAGACAGCTGGGACACTCATCCTGCCATCACCAGATTACTCTGTCAGACCCAGCTAAATGATGGGGGGGTGGGGGGTGGGGGATTACTTTTCATCACAATCAAGCATCATCATGCTTGTTCATAAGAATCATTTCAAGATAAGAGTTTGGAAAGGATGAAGAGGAACCTCCTCTTATGTAGAATTACAGTCAATTTAAAAGAAGAGATCTTTACAGGGAGAGGTTGATACAATCACACTGTGATTTGGCAAAGGAAACCATTTTGTAGTGATTTTACAATAAGTCATGAAGAGAGGACATATGTGCTTCGTCTTCTTTAAAAGCCCACTTCTAAAATTCTTGGGGCATGGTGCAAAATCTAAATAAAAACAGAATGCAATGATTTGCAACCAAATGACCGACGTTTTCTTCCCAATAGAACATGTGCAACGTATCAGATGTTGGAACTGAGACATTTTACCATTAGCTCTTTTGAATTTGACAACAGCAACATCTCTCAAAAAAGTAGGAACAAGGCCACAAAAGTCTGGGAAAAAAAGAAGGAGAAACATGTGAAAACTCACTACATTAGCTGTTAACAAGTCAGTAACATGACTTGGTATAAAAGGAGCATTTTAGAGAGGCAGAGTCTTCATCGAATAGAACTGAGGCAAAATGGTAAACTGTTCAGTGGTCACACGAATCACAAGTTTAAATTCTTTTAGGAAACCATGGGCACCATGTCCTACAGAAAAAAGAGGAGAGGGACCACACAGTTCAAAAGCCTGCTCTGTATCGTGATACGTGATACGTGATATCGTGCCAGCTCTGATGGTATGGGGTTGCATGGGTTCCCATGGTCTAGGCCAGTGGTTCCTAAAGTGGGCCATGGCGTGGTGGTTGCTAGGTACAAGAGCCTTTGCCACACTTTTTCCTTTTGCATCATCCTACCTGTGTGAGGATGTTGCATCTATAATACATAGTCAAATCATAGCTGGACATTGAAAATGAACTAAAAATGGCAGTCCCAGGAGAACACGTGCTCCCATTGAGGTCCTTTTCACACCTGATAGTCTGGGGGACCCAGTCCATTTTGGAACAGTAATTGCAACACTGTTGCACTTTCCTTTGGTTTGGTTCGCATTCACATTGCTTTTGGTCAACGGACCAAACCGTCCAAACATGGACCAAACACTCACAACCTCTTCCTGTTAGGGGCGCTGTCGTCACAAACAAAAGGCAACCAAGAAGAAAAGAAAGCATAGAAGAGGAAACTGGAAATCCATCTCCTTCTGCCGGTCTTTTTTTCCACATAAACAATGAAAAAATACAGAATTTATGCTGTGTTGGGGTTTCAGCCCTTGCAATGGGGTACTATGAGAAGCCAGTGAGGCGGTGAGCTGTCTAGCATGTCGTTGTCTCAGTCAGTGCTGAGATGAATAAATCAGCACCGACCATGACATGTTGTTATGGCTACACAGATGCCAAGCCAGGTACTGACATGTATTTGAGTCTATTAAATCACATGTTAATCCATATATCATTACTCTTTTTGCCACTCCCTGCCTTTGGTTCACAAGTTGGTCCGCTTTGCTTTCACACCTCAAACAAACCAACAAACCACGGAAGCTCGTTTGGCAGCGGACGGAGACCCCCTGTTTTCAAGCAGACCAGAGTCTGCTTGTTTGGTCCACACCAGAGTTCATGTGAGCTTTCACACCACTCTGAATGAACCGGACTATCCGGGAAAACGGACCAGAGTCAGTTTAAACCGGACCAAACAGCTTTGGTGCGACTGAGCCCTTAGACAATGTGTCTGCTAGGAAAAGCCTTGCATATTTCAGCAGAAACAAAGCTAAACCACATATGCATCTGTCACAGCAGCATGGCTTCACAATAGAAGATTCCAGGTGCTGAACTGGTCTGCCTGGAGTCCAGATAGAAAACATTTTGTGTATCATATTGGAAAAATCCAGCAAAGAAGATCCAGGACCTTTAAGCAGCTAGAATCCTACATCAAACAAGAATGGGACAACATTCCTCTTCCATAATTCCAGTAACTGGTCTCTTTACTTCCTAGATGTTTACAGACTGTTGTTAAAAGAAGATGTTAAAAACATGGCACTGTCCCTACTTTTTTGAGATGTGTTGCTGCCATCAAATTCAAAATCGTAAAATGTCTCTCTTTTAACACCTGATGTGTTATTTATGTTCTATTGAAAAAAAAAATCATGCTTCTGCTTCTATTTACACATTGTCCCAACTTTTTTGGGATTGTGTTGCTTTTCTGATGTTTGCATGTTGTTGCTGCCTTTCATAGTCGAAGTTTGATGCTAGCATCATTCCATTGCTTCTGGCTGGTCTATAAAGAGTGAAGTATTCCAGTTCTCTGTGTCCGAACTGGAACATCACTGATGAGTAGAGCAGTATGAAATAGTGTCATGCCAGGGATGGTCCGTTTTCATCCATTTATTAGTTTTCATGTCCCCCCTCTGCTCTTTTCAATTCCTTTTCTCCATCATCTACTGAATTTTCTTTCAGGCTTCCCCGCTCTTTTATTCCTCTGTAACATCTTTCTTCCTGCACTACCTCCATGTCCCCATCTTTTCTTCTCACTCCTCCTGCTGTCCGTCTTTTCTTCATCCTTCCCTCCTTGGAGCACTCAGCGTTGATTAGGAATACTGGGAGGCCTTTTATTTTCTTCTTCTTTCTATACATTGTTGACTTCCTTCCTACTGTCACCTCTTCCTTCGGCCGAGCGCAGAAACATGCTGCGATATGTATTCAGGCCCAGACGTTAAAAGCCTGCTGGTAGGGGGCACACAGCAAGGACCATCTGTACTTCTACTGATCAATTTTTCATCAAAGGCTCCGGTCTCTTTGAGTCGGAGCCAGACGAGGAACCAACAGGGATGAAGACGGGGTGACTTCACTGCTCTACCTGCTCCTTCTGTCAGCCTCAAACACCTCTCAGCACTCTTTGACTTATACAAGAGCGAAATATCACCCTGTTTAATAAAGTATGCTGACAGCATATTCGATTAGGATGCTTTAACGGTAAACCAGACTGCTGACTCATCCGTCTAAAGTGAGCAATCAAGGCAAAGATAAAAAAGGTCAAACTTGGAAGTGTAAGTTGAAGTAAAAACTGAGCTGATACTGATGTTTACAATATATTTAAGCAGATTGCCAGTGCTGATGCCTGTGTTTTGCTCATTAATTCATATGATTTCCTTCAATGAAGACAGTCTCTCTTATATTTTACCATGATAACAGATTTGCTTGGAACACACCCTCTTGACCCAGGACACTCAGGCCAAGAATGTCACACCAAAGTGAATGTTTTGTTCACACCCTCAGCACAAATTCTGCCACGTTCCCCAGAGGGTGTTTACTCTGGCGGGGCTGTCCCTTGAAGTGGTGTTGAAAATTATCATTTCCATGATGCATTATGATGCGGGCATAGACAATTATGCATCGATGCAGAGGCAGCTCAGATTTGATGCGTGTGTATTTTCTTGGACCTACCGTAACGGCTCAAAATCGACCAGCTTACCCTCTAAACACAGCTTCATCCAACAGCAGTCTGTGATTAAAGCTCACAAAAATAAAAAAAATGACATGGGGTTAGGGTTAGGGTCAAAAGGATAATACAGAAATATTGACCTTATTGAGGATTATGCTCATTTATGCACTCAATAATAAGTTGAAGCTCATTTTTCACACATCACTCCACAAGTGCGATGTTGCATGAAGGTGATCAGTCCGTGGCACTGCTGGGGTGCTATGAAGCCCAGGTTGCTCTGATAGCAGCCTCCAGCTCATCTGTATTGTTGCATCTCTCATCGTCCTTTCCTAGAGCAGTGGTTCTCAACTGGTGGGTCAGGACCCAAAGGTGGGTCGCAGAGCAGTTTTAGTGGAACGTGGATGTGTCTGGAAAAAAAATCTATGAACATGCAACCATACCATTGATTTTATTCTGCTTTTATTATAATATCGAGCAAATTTAAATGTTTTATCTATATTTCAAATCCTTTTCTTGCAGTAAAATGGTTGTTTTTACCATGTTAATGAAGTCAATTCTCAAGATCTCTAGAAAATTGTCTAAAATTTAATGTCATCATGGGGAAAGGGGTTGCAAAACATTTTAGTTTCACCCCATCGCTTGCTCCCGTCATAAATTCTGTTCCATCCAAGATCTTAAGGGCAACATTTTTATTTGGTAAATGTGCATTGTTGAAATTTTTTTGAAATTTGGGTCACGATTTGTCATCAAAACTACTGGTTGGTCCTGAGACTAGACCAGTTGAGAATCACTGCCCTAGAACCAATCAATGTCAGCAAACCAGTTTCTGGTAGTTTTGGCTTCACTGTGGGCAGATGCCAAGTCTTTCTGTAAAAGGAAAATCTCCACGAAGCTTCTCAGCAGATGGAAGCATGAAGTGCTCTACAATCTCAACAGTGTTGACTCTAGACTTGATAAAGCACAGTGAACCAACAGCAGCAGATGACATGGCACCCCTAACCACACTGACTGATACTGAAAACACTGGACTTCAAGCAGCTTGGATTCTGTGCCTCTCTGATCTTCCTCCAGGCTCTGGGACCTTGATTTCCAAATTAAATTCAGAATTTGCTTTCATCTGAAAACAGGACTTTGGACCACTGAGCAACAGTCCAGTTCTTCTTCTCCTTAGCCCAGCCCATGCTTATGAAGTTCTCTGTGGTTGGCTTGACACTAGGATCATGACACTTGTAGTCCATTTCCTGGACCTGTCTGGCTCTTGGTCCACTGGAACTCCTTGTCAAGCTCCCTTAAGTTCTTGAATCTGCTTTGTTTGACAATCCTCTGAAGGCTGAATAAATCTCTGTTGCTTGCACTCCTTTTCTTACCTCTTCCAGTTAACTTTCCATGAATATGCTCTGATACAGCCTCTGAGAACAGCCTTCCCTTTCAGCAATGACCTACCCTCCTTATGGAGGGTGTCCATGATTGTCTTCTGAACAGCAGTCAAGTCAGCAGTCTTCCTCATGATTGTGGTTGTGTGAACTGAACCAGAATGAGAGAATGAAGACTCAGCAAACCTTGGCAAATTGGACTTTTCCAACAATATCTCTACTTTTCAATTCAAATACTGGTTGTGCAGTGTTTCTGCTCAGTTCTGTCTGTAGCACACCGAATCAAGGGGCAAATAATTCCTGAGAAGTTTGAGAACATGCATGCACAACTTGCTCTAATCATAAGATGCATTACTAGATTTAATGAAGCAACACATAGAGGCTTTATATAAAGAGAAGCACACAAAAACCTAAATTCAGTTTCTATCAGTACATAATGAAACACTCTGAGCAGACCTGGTGTTGACAAAGTCTCCTCCCTCTAATAAATTCGTTTTGTACTCAGACGGCATCACTACAGCGTGCAGAAGAAGTCAAGGGTCTGAGCCGTCTTTAAGGTCACAGTCTAATGTTTGTTTTTCTCTTTATATTCAGCGGACAGCTTCGCTCTCTGCACTCTGGGCTCTCTCTGGGTCTGAGGGTTGTACATCTTCTCAGGAGGTCAGCCACACTTCGCTTTTTATAGATACTCTAAAGCTAAAAAATGCCTGACTGGTGTTCAATTAGTCCATCTTGTTATAAATATAAATCAGCCTGTAAAAAACCCTGAAAAGCAGCTACACTTTCTAAGGTTTTTTTTTATCTGGAGTGTGTTTGAAAGGCGCTGATGCTGCTGGATTTGTTAGATTAGTGGAAGTTTGTCTCAAATTTACATATTTCATGTTGGATAGAATGGAATATAAACCACAGATCATGTATTTGTGCTTTTGTATTTTGTATTCTGGCAGTGTGAGCTCCATTCAAACCCAGCGGGCATCGATAATGTTCCTTTCTTTTTTGCCCGACAGTCCTTCAGTCATCTCAGCCTTTAACAGCTTTCAGTCCTCCAGGGCTGCCCTTCAGCCATCCATCTAACTCCTCCAGCCTTTAGGGGACCCTGACCCGCAGCTGAAGGAGAAGGACCCCTCAAGGCTGTGATAAAATGGAGGAGACTCTTGAGCTGATTGACTCTCATAAAAGCAGAAATGGAGCTGAGAGTGACTGCTAAGAAATGACCATGGAACACAGTTTGGCTCACTCTTGTAACTTTGACAAGACTGTGAGTGCAAAAGTGTTGCATGTTGTATTTATGGATGATTTATTCACATATGTGCCCAGGGCTGTTCTTCAGCTTCTTTTGCCCACAACTGGTTCTACAGAGGTTGGTAGTTTTGTAGCACAAGACAAAAAAACTTGAAGAGCAATACATATAATGTTATATGTAAGTTAATACTCTTAAAATGGACAACATTAGAGCTGCCACTGTCTCCGCCCTTGGTGAGGATCAGGATTTACACATTCTGACACTAAAAAAAAGCAAACTGCACAGTCGTCAAATGTTGCTGCTGCTTGAAGATGATTAGAGTGATATGTTTGTGAATTAGACCTTGAGATGGAGCGGATGGTGGAGCAAATGAGCCTCATTCATGCTGCTATTTGCTGCTGCAATCCTTTTGAAATTTTAGGTCCGCAGGGAGGAGTATTATATTTCTTACTCGGGTATTTCCTTTATCATAGCGAGGGTGCATCAGAAAGTCAGTCCAGCTGTTGTCGTGGTAATTTAGGATGTTATCTGACAGTTAACAAAAGAAAAACTCCCCCAAAGTTGTTTATTCTGCTCACATTTACGCTCTGAGCATGAAGTGTCTGGAGTTGTACGACCAAAATATCAAACATTCCACAAATCCAGAAATCCATCTGACCAGTTGGGAGCGAGTTGTTGGGTCGTAGTTGGGCTGTGGTCAGCCGTCGTATGCCCCTGTACACAGCACGTCAGGTGATGCCCGATCCAAATGAAAGTCGGCCCGACTTCAAAGTGAGACACGTGACTCAAAATTCATTGCTGAATTGATCGAAAATTGCACAGTGTATATCCGGCTTAATACAGCACTAGCACCATGTTCTAATGTGGGCCGTGAAATATACTTGGGTGTCTGTAAATAGATACCTGGTTCTAAGTATCACCTATGTTTGTGAAACACTGCAGCCACATAACAAAGAGGCTGAGTTGAAAAGGTGTTTACTGTCTCTCCAAGTTTGCACAACGCTGTGACTCACAAGCTTGGGCAAATAACTTATGTGGAGGGCTGGGATGGACCCAAAAAAGCCACAAAATCATTCACTGAAAACCCAGCAGCAGAAACAGAGCTAACAGTTAACCTAAGTAATTGTTAGCCTGTTATTACAGCCTGGTAGACAAATATTACACGTAACCAAACTTTGTCTTATTTGTCTTTGTGTCAGTGGTTAAACCACACAAAATGAAAGCTATGGGCCTTTCCTTACACACATGCAGTCAGCAGTACAATATGCATCTATGTTAAACAACAACAGCACTTAGCCTCACATTAGCACTGTTTGGCTGTTAGCACATTAGTCATCACATAACTTAGCAGCTTACAACAGCCAAATACCATCCTCTACTGATAACAACGAATCGTCTTACCGTCAGTAAGTAAGGCTTAGCCTGTTGTGTTACATTGTCTGACACGAATGCCAGTTTTGGAGATTGTGTAAAAGTGATGATTGTAAGACTTTTAACATTATCGATGCCAGATGTTAACAACAGATAGATCAAGCCATAAAGTAGTGTTAAGCATCTTTTCTGGCTTGCATTTTCCTCTTACTATGACTTTGCAACCTAACTTTCATGAGTGTACTTGCAGTAACAATGATGACTTTTGCTGCTATTAATATAGCATAGCTTAAACCATAGCTTGACTTTAAAAAACAGAATCGACTCAGAGTAAAGCACTTGGAAACGGGTCATGCCATCAGACTAGTATATCTCCATTTATATACCACAGTATGGCACAAGTGTCAACAGCAGCCATTCACTATCACATCCTGATAATAAATAAATAAATAAATCCTGGGGTTAACTCTGAAGATTTTCAGTTTTCAATAAAACCTTTCACAGGTAAGATTCAGGGTTTTTAAAAGCCTGTCTCTCCTCTTATAGGGCACAATCGTTCATTAAGAGTCTGAGGCGTGTAATTAAAAGAAAGAAGAGAAAGAGTTTGATACAAAATCCCCGCGCTGGCAGAGGAAAAGATGATCTGAATGTAATACCCTGCTGATGTCATTTTCACAGCCTGTCCCTAAGAACATTCACACACAGACACACATATATGCACACAGCATGCAGGACGAGCATTATGAGCACAGTCAGAAGCCCCATGGAGTCTTCTTATTTGTCCGAATAAAGCCAGTCTGGAACAGTGATTTGTCTGCACTCACACACAAAAACATTCTCATATTCTCAAGGCTGACCATATATCAACTTTCTTTCCTCCTTTCAACACATACTATTCAAATGCTCATATCTAATCTTGGCTATCCTTTAGAAAACTTTCGGGTTTATCTTCTTGCTGTTACCTAAGGTTGGGCTGTGTGAAAACCTCGGTACACAACTCATCTATTCTGATGCATTCAGACCAAAAGCAAGGCTTATTTTGGCTTTTATTCATGAGGATAGTCTGCTCATGCAACCATTCTGTAAAGGTTTGTTGAACTGGATATACAACGACAAATAACCCCCCTTCGAGATACCCTGGAAAACTGAATAGGAGATCAACTAGGATGGAAACAATAGGCTAACTTTCATCACAGATTCTGTGTCTCAGTTAACTTTACTGCTGTATCCAGTAACTTGTAAGAACAATTTAAGGAGGTAAGGCTTGACAAAGGTTGGCCTAAATGTTTGGGCTAAAACTTCCTCACTACAGCTGATAAAAACATTCAGTCAGGAACACTCATCATAAATGTGACCATTTTATTGCAAAACAAATCTATAGTTTTGCTCGACAGAGAAAGAAAAAGATGCTCCCTGGGTTGGTCAAACAGCACATACCTAAAAACCTCCCATATGGATGGATACCTTACTGACAATAGGTACTGAAAACAATAACATTAGTTCTAAAGCAATTAATACATAGGAGCACGAATGTCAATATGAGGGTGCAACAAGCTTTATGCTATAAAGGAAGAGGCTGGTGTGGAGGAGGTTAGGCTTTGCAAGCAGAAGCAGCAGCAGCATTAATGCAAGTGGGGATTAATGAGAAGTACGTCATATTTAAGTACAAGAGAAAGAGTTGCGATTGGCTGTGTGAGCTGGGAGCCAATAATTGGGAACAGCTGGCCGTCAGCTGATCATGGCTGGGCGTATGACTACTGTGTCCTGCAGGAACTAACGCTGAGCTTCATTTTTTAAAAATATGTGATCAAACAGAAACAAACAAATCAAAGAAAGTCAAACAGTTCAGAAAGGTTCCAAAATAACCAATCCATATTGTCCTACTTGTTTGGCACTGTTAAGTTGGGAACTAATTGTAGCATCCAACCCTTAGGATTAGCGCTAGAGTAACTATAATACTTTGATTGGTTGAAAGAACTGCCTCTTCTCAAATGAAGGTACTAGTAATGGACCAACATAAAAGTGACAGCTGGGATAGGCTCCAGCCCCCCGCGACCCCAAAGGGGTATAGAAAATGGATGGATGGATAGATGAATGGATGGAAATCTTTATGCCAATAAAGTGGGTTATAATTAGTCATTCACACATGACTTGGTTCTAAGTAGGGGATGGACCAAAAATCAATAAGGCGATAGTCATAGTCTTCCCTTGTGCGACACAAGAATTGATATGTTGGCACCAAATATGGATGTGATAAATCATATATAAGTTGCGCTTAACAAATTTCCCTGCTTTGGGACCCAGCATTGCTACTTCATGGCTCCTTATGGTGGTGCTCAACACTTACATGAGAAAATTGGATGGAAATTAATTGGCAGAAGAAGAAGAAAAGGTTTACAGAGTGGTGATGGCAGACAGAGATGCCCCAGCCAAGTCTAAACCTTGCAGAAGTGTACTGAACCAAACCAGAATGCTTGTGGTACTTCTTTTATTAGTACTTTAATTTGTGAGATCAGACATGCACTGTCTATTCAATCTTAGAAAATGGAGTTAATGAGAAAAGTCTGGATATACCACTGCTAAATCATACAATATGATTGCTTCAACTTGGCTGTGAATTCTGTCTGTAATCGTCTCTGAAATGGCTTTATTAAACTGTAAAATAAGATTTGATTTTGGTCTGAACACACCTTAAATGAACAACCAAACGGCACAAAAATCAAGAAAATCAACGTTACAGCCCATAGTAAAGTATGTATTTAACCCTTACATAAGCTAAACTGAATTTCTTTTCAAAGAGCAGAGCAATTGTAGTGAATGAGAGGGCACCTATACTTGGAAAAGAACTAACCTTGGCACTCAGTAATGGGAAACATTCATCTGTACCAGCTATTAAAGGGCATATTACGTGAGACTTTGAGCATATAAAAGCACTCATTCATCCACTCAATCGCCACCATCAATCATTCGCACAGCGCCATCTGTTTCATCCATCAGCCATTCAAAGAGGCAGCAAGTTCCCTCTTCAAGGCCTCACTCCAAGCAGAGGTGACACAAGAAAACACTGCACAGAGCTTCGGTTTGTTCCTTACCTCCTTTCCAGACAGGTAGTAGGCAGACAGCAGTCCTCCAACGAACCGGATGTTCACCTCAAACACAGACACCTCCGCATTCTGCAACACAGACAGCATGAGGAGTATGAGAAAAAATACAACCCAGGAAAACATTTCAACGCCTACTAACGGGGAATTTAGAGAGCACAAACTGGATACAGAAATGTGTCTGGGGTCTGGCTTCATATCAGGTGGATTTGTACAATTCAAGTGGATATTTTTAGATTTGAACAGCCCACAATGTTATTGGATATGTTTTACTTATGGCTGTTTTAGGGCGAAGCGCTGCTGTGAAGCTGGGAGTATACTATAACTGAGTAGGATGAAACAACAAGCCAGTAGAGAGGCTGATTTATCCATAATTTGGCCATGTGCATGTGTGCCTTTGGCAGGTGTTATGGGTTGATTGGACATTGGATGACTCTGCTGCATCAGTATTTTCAGAAGGTTAATGGCAGTTTGTCAAATCCTTTGGTCTTATGGGATACATCATAACTTCTGTTTGATTGATAACCTTGGAAATTGGTCCAGTTAGTCATTGCAGACATTGAAATCACATATCACATTTTCTGTCTGGTGATTCATTGATGTAACTGAGACTCCACTCTGGTAGATGGCGATATGCTCCCTTTCAGCTAGTTAGAACTCAAGAACCAACCTCAGAGGACCCTGCTGAAGCCCTTAGAGTTAGAATCATTACTAAATTAAACATCTTGTTTGAGTTTTTACTATCTGGATATGAACCAAAACTCTCGCTCCTACACTCTTCAGCACCTGTATGGACTGGATAAAGGGCTGGGGAAAAGAGGTAGGATAATGATGATCTGGACTTTGCTGATGATGCCAGCGGCTCTTTACTTGATGAGTGGCAGGGCTGAAACATTGAGAATACACGTCTCCTGGGTCAAAACAATGCTCCAGGCTTTTGGGGACACAGTGGACGCTGCCATCAAATTGAGGTAGGTGAATTGTCAGAGCTATAAGTTGTAGCAGTTTACCTCTCTGGCAGTGTAGCCTTGTGGTTTTGGTCCTCCTGGTTTTGTGATACTCTTGAGAAGGCTGGACCTTGACTAATGGCCAAAGATGCCAGCTGGACTCCTTTGTCAGGACTTCTCTACAGCACATTTTTGGGTATTGTTGGCAAGACTATGTCTCTAATCCTAACGTGCTCAGGGGAGCAGGGATGGGTGGATAAGGGTGCAACAGCTGATCTTCTAAGGGCACCTGAAGTGTCTTCACAAGCCTGATCCAGCTCACCGCGCGCTGGGTGCCAAGGACCCAGTGGGTTGTAGTCTGCTGTCTTAGGTCAAATGGTGGAAATCAGTGCTTTTTGGGTCATTTCCAGGAGTCCTTTTAGGATCAACTCCTCCTTGAGCATTTATCCAATCAAGACAAATTTAAGTAGACAGGTAGAAAAGAAAAAAGTGTTGGAAATGTATTAAAATGTTGTACAAAACGACAAGGGCAAAGCTGTGGCGAGTCCTCAAATTTGTATGGTTATTAACCACTGGTTGCTGTTTACTGGTTGGTATATTCGCCACCTGGATTGGGTTGGTGACACTGTACAAATGCTGTGTTTTTTCCTTTTTGGCTGTTTAGAAGTATGCGTTGTGTGATTGCATTGGTGATAGCCAAACCTTGATAGTTTCGAACAAATACGGATATTACTCCCCTACTCTGTGATCTTTTTATTGCAAATGCTCAAACTGCAAAAATGATCAACTTGCAATTCATTATGCTTCCCTACTATGTCTTAAGAGCCTCAGCTTTCCTTTAGGTTTACTGAATCCCTGCTTGAGGGAAGAGCTGACAAGGCTATTTCTGAGCATTTTGGTGTGCAAAATTTTAAGGTCAATGTTAAAGTATATCCTCACCTGCCATATGTTGACTCATCCTGTCCTATACTTTTTCAGCAGGAGAATCTGCTGATAAAAATAAGTCTCACATTTTGTGCACATTCATCACCAATCTGTTACAGAGCAGTGATGGAGTTTCAGTCCTCTAGAAGTTGCAAAAAGAAATCCACATGGATACAAAACGTCTTAAATGGCAGTGACAAAGCGTGCCTCGTGTAAAAATACAATGCCTCCGTTTCCTGACAGATTTTTGGCAGAGAGAATGGCACAAATAATAACAAAAAATGGAAAGTTT
The DNA here is from genome assembly GCF_018320785.1 of Cheilinus undulatus. Classification (NCBI taxonomy): domain Eukaryota; kingdom Metazoa; phylum Chordata; class Actinopteri; order Labriformes; family Labridae; genus Cheilinus; species Cheilinus undulatus. The sequence goes on along the minus strand of NC_054878.1, from coordinate 40,222,226 downwards.
GTAAAGCTATTTGTCGGAACAATGGCGCTCCATCTCTGCCTCGTTCTCTATGAGCAGAATCCTGAGTCAGACAAAGTTTTTGTGCTTGACTGACAGCTCTCATAAGTCACTGCTGTCAACCACAGATAGGACAATACACTCCATCCTGTGCAGAAAAAGAAAACAATTTTCCCGCCTGACAAATGTTTCCCGTTTCCAAGTCTGAATGACTGATGGAGCGGTTAGATTGTGTAGCTAATTCGTCCTAATTAAAATCAAATTATTTCCTGCACAATGCACAAGCAGCTGAAATGCAAAAATGACAATATTATGTCGTCCTACTGCCAGCTATCTATTAGCAGAGCAGTTTTAATAAGCTGCCGGGGTGAAATAAAGTGGAATGAAGTCATTTTTACCAGCTCTGAATGTGGCGCTGGTGTAATTTCTCTGTGTAAGCCTTTAAACTGTTGGACAATGACCCTCTGAGTCAGCAGTTGTGTGACATTATCTCCTTCCTGTAAGTTGGCAGATGAAGAGTTGAGTTTCCTGATGTGGCAACATTAGAGCCATTACAGACCGCATGTGAAACTGACTAAGCATGGCCGCTTCCTTCCTTTCTAATGAAGGGCTATACGGTGATAAGTAGAGGAGATAATGGCCTGAGTGGACCTCCGTAGCTGAGAGCATATCTCATGATTATTTTTATGAATGAAAAGTTGTCACTGGAGAACTTGTCTTACTAATATGCGAGCTCAAAGTAACATCAACACTTGTGCCTACAGCTTTCTCTTTGTAAGAATCATGGGCTTTTATTTTCTGTTATGCTCTTCGTGATTGACAGAGTGTTTGATTCCTGACAGAAGACGTCTCAGGAGTCCTGCTTGCCCTCCTCTCCTGCACTCTACCTTAAAATAGATGAAAAGAGCACTGTGTAGAAATAAGTGGCAGTGACCTGCGTGGTTCCAGCAGATGGTTTCTGAGTTAAGGTGATGGAGCCACGGTCGTGTTGTTTCAGCTTTTGTGGTGCAGGAAAAACACTCTCCCAGAGGTTGCACTTAAAAGGGCAGAGAGTAGCACCAAAGTCATGAAGGTTATGTTTCTGCTGGTAAGTAGGAGCCTTTAAAACCACAGCACACAATATATAGGTGACACACCTCACAACAGGCATAAGAGGGTAATGTGTTTGCTCTCAGGGTAAAGAAAAGAAGAAGAGTACCTGAAGCTGTTGAAAGAAACTTCAGTTCCATATCTCAATGGTTGAATCACACCATATCACTCACATGTGACTGGCAGAGTATCATAACTTCAGAACCATCGTTTACTTTGTACCATGCATGATCCATCAGTCTGATTCTGGCAGAATAATACATGCCTGCTGCAGAGTTATTCCTTCTATTACAGTAGGAATGTCAGGAGTGGGGATGTCACTGTGCTAGAGGTTTAACCTCCTACAACCCTGCATGTACTTACAACATCATTTCTGCTATTAGAATTTTTGAGATGACTGTCCACGATATCCATTCAAGTTTAAGTGATTTACTCAAAATTTCAAAATTTTCAAGTATTTTCAAGGAAATTTTGGGGATGTTTAGAAGATTTTATTGGGAGTTTTGATGTAAATTTGCTTTGACATTTTTTGTTTTTTTCAGGAGAATATGGGAAATTTCTTTGGATGTTTGGGAGGAATTGTTTTGGAATTTTTCTGGCATTTGAAGGAAAATTTGGTTGTTGCATTTTTATGAATTTTAAAAGACTGGATTAAATTTATTGTGGGGAATTTACCTTTTACAGTTTTTGGTATTTTCATGGAATCTAGAAAACTTATTTGCAAGTTTGTGAAAATTTGATCGGAAATGGAGATGGGGTCCTTTTGGAGTTCCAGTAATTTAATGGAAATTTCAGGGAATTTTACTGGATGTTTTGGAGGATTTTACATCCTTTTCATGGAATTTCAAGAAATGAATTTGTACATTTTTGGGGAGATTTGAGAAATGTTGGGGGGTTGCTAAAAGCTTTCCAAGAATTTACATGGAAGTTTTAGGGTTTTTTTCATCAGAATATTTAGGCTTATGATAAAGTTTCACTTAAATATTTTTTAGGGCTGTCAAAATTGACGCGTTAATGCAGATTACTCCATCATCATGATTAATCTGATAAAAAATTTTAACACAATTAACCCATCTACAGAGCAGAATGACTAAAAATCCCTGCAACGTCTCTGGCAACGCATTTCGGGCAGTTTGTCCATGTAGGATTACCGTCGAGCAATGTGCAAGCGCAAACGGGCCGTTGACTCGGTAGTGACCGACCAACTCGATATGGAAGATGCTAAACAGCACGTTGGCCCTCTCAATGTGAAATGTGAGCAAAGAAAAAAAAAAACAAGACGGAACAGTTGACCAACATAAAGTATTATGCACATTGTGCAGGAAGGAGTTTTCTTTTCACCGAAGCACTTGCAGCTTGAAATACCACATTAACGTGAATTTGTAATTGAACAGCCCTGGCATATATATTCCCCTCTTTCTTGAGTCTGTTTGCTTCTGCATAATAAAACGTGATTAATATAGATTAAAAATGAATGATATTTAATCATGGTTAATCAAAAGTAATCCACAGGAACCATGTGATTAACCTGATTAAAAATTTTAATGGTTTGACAGCACTAATGTTTTTGGGAGTAGTTACAGAAATTTTTGTGTACTCTTTATGGCAATAGTTCTCAACTGTTGGGCTGGGACCCAAAAGTGGGTCGCAGAGCAGTGTCCAATAAGTAGCAAAAGTGTGTCTGGAAAAAAAACAGTTGTCAAAATGTCTATGAAGTAAGTTGAAAGTTGAGAGTTGAAGTTCAATTCTAAAATGGACTGGAAGCCAGTGAAGGGAGAATGGGAATAATGAGCTCTCGTCTGGGTGTGTTAGCTAAAAGACGTGCAGCTGCATTTTGCACTAGTTGAAGGATGATTGAGGACTGGGAGATGCCAACATAAAGTGTACTGCAGTAGTCAAGCCTAGAATTTATTAAAGCATGGATAGCTTTCTCAAGGTTGTGATGGATCAGAAGAGGTTTGCATTTGGCGAGAAGAAGGCATTGATAAAAGCTTGTCTAAACAACATTGTCAATTTGTTTGTCACTCCTAGATTTCTGACAGTTTGACTAAACCAAGAAGACAAAGCTCCAAAGCAAGCCATCACAGCATCTCCAAACAAAATAAACTCTTAACTCCACAAATATGTCCATGATGTTTGAATCACTAAACATACATGGTAAATGTTATAAGAATTATTTTCATATGTGTCATTTTATCCTGAAATCATCCCCACTTTCATATTAATATGTTGCACACTACACATGCTTTTCTTAGATTCTGGTCTCTTGGCCTTCTATAAGCAAAGGTGTACGCATGTTAAAATGTAAATTCTAATATATATATGTAAACACTATTTTTGCTGTTGCTATTCACTTTCCCATTCATCCATCTTCTTCTGATATCCAGGACCAGGTTGCGGTGGTTGCAGGTTGAGCACATCAACCCAAACATCCTCCCCTGCAATACTTTCCAACTCCTCCTGGGGGATCCCGAGGCTTTTCCAGACCAGACAGGATATATAATGCCCTCAGTACATTCTGGATCATCCCTGAGGGCTCCTCCCAGGTGGATGTGCCCGGAAATCCTCCAAAGAGATGCATCCAGGAGGCATCCTGACCAGATGCCCAAACCTCAAAGGAGAAAGGAGGAGCACCTCTACTCCTAGTTCCCTCTGAATGTCTAAACTTCTGACCCTGTCTCTAAGGCTGAGCCGAGCCACCCTCCTGAGAAAACTAATTTGTCTGCTTGTATCCGTGATCTCATTCTTTCGGTCACTACCCAGAGTTCATGACCAGTAAATCGAAAGCTTCACCTTCTGACTCAGCTCCCTCTTCACCACAACAGCCTGGCAAGACGCCTGCAGAATCGCATCGATCCGCTTGTCAGTCTCATGCTCCCTTTTATCCTCACATGTGAACAAGACCCCAAGATGCTTGAACTGCTTCATCTGAGGCAGAGACTCACTTCCCACCTGGACAGAGCAACCCACTGTTTTCCGGCAAAAAACTACGGCCTTGGACTTGGAGGTGCTGGCGCTCATCCCGCCTGCAAACCGTCCCAGTGTCTGCTGGAGGTCCTCAACTGAGGAAGACAAAAGAACCACAACATCTGCAAAAAGCAGAGATGGAATTCTGAGGTAACTGAACCAGAAACCCTCCTCCCTTTTGTTACTTTGTCATTGTGGATCACTCTTGTCCTCTACTGTGAGATGTTGTAATAAGCAAATTTCCCCAAGTGGGGGATCAATAAAGGTTTATCTTATCATTTTTGTGCAATGCAGACAGTGTTCTCTTTCACTCACCACAGCTTTTGGTTTGAATATGTGCAGTGGTATCAATGTAGTATTAAAAAGTATGGATAATAACCAATCAAAATTCAGCTAAAATAAGTCTGGAGTTTGGGGGAAACATTCAAGTGCTACAGCACAGATTTTTTTAGATGTATAAAACAGTGTGTACTTTCTAAATCCCCAAAGCTTATGTCTCCCTGGCCGAGTTCACCGGTGCCAAATAAATTGAATGAACCTCACTTTATCCTTGTAAACCTACCTCTACATCATATATTTGTATTAATAGTTTTCCTTAGCCAGCAGCCCTCATGGCATTGAGAAGGTACAAACCATTATCTGCTGAGATAACATGTCACAGCAGTTATCAGAGGCACTAAAGTACATCACCACTGCTTCTTCTACTGGCTACTGCTGTCATTTCAGTCTGTTTGTACGTACTGACAGTTCAAAGCCACCAGAAGTCGTCGACTTCTCTTAGGGACACTTGTATTCATATGTTGAATAAAAACATCAAGTGTTTCTGGATTGCTTCCATTCTTGGCACAGCATCCAGAGACAAACACTGCTGGCTACTGTCATCACTTCTGTATTCATGAGTGTCAAACAATCCCCCTCATTTGTTTAACATGGCTTTGTCTTTCTCTGCCTCTTTATATCCTCCCTGCTGTCTGTTCTGCATCTACACAGCTCTCTGAAAACTCAAGGTGACTGTACTGAGCCGCGTTATTATGGCAGCAATATGGAGTTTTAAATCTCCTCTGAGAGAGTGACTTGGAGACATTTACTTTCCTGGATTATTCCACTTGAGTCACTAAGGTTTATGCTGCTCATAAGATATCAGGCCTGGTTTACGATATATCATAATCACGCTGTCAGATGTGATAAAAATCCCATTTGTGTCTGCAATTCTACAAAAACTTTCAAAGAAACTGAGGAGAAATTTGGTTTTCAAACTTGAGCTACATTAGCAGACCAAAATGAGTCCAGTGGACATTCTCTGGGTGTTTTCATGGTAACCGACTTCCCATTAAATGGCACTTATTTTAAAGCATATGCTGAAAACACGGAGCATGAAAGGTAGCTTAAAGTCTCAATGTTATGCAGCTCCTGCAGATCAGAAAACAATGGGCCTCCTGCTGTGGCAGTGCAGTTTGAGTGACGGCACGACTGCAGGAAAATACTGAAAATGAGACAGGATTATGCACAGGAAACTGCTGTGGCACGGAAAATTTGGATGTGGCAAGACCCCGAAAGAGAAGCAGAAAAAAATGTTGAACATGCAGAGGTTTGGATATAGAAGACTAAGGAGGATAAAAGCTTATCTGAAAGGGAAATTCACTCAAGCACTTAAGGTTTACAGTGGAGATAGTCTTTGGTTTTTACAACCCTGGACTGACAGGAGAAAACTGGTTTACAGCCTGGTTCAAAAATGAAACATGTCTCATTAGCTAATGTCTTCATCAGAGTTAATTTTGACAGCTATTTTTAATTTTATTATTAGTCTTTGGATGAAATGTTTTATAGTTTTAGTCCAGTTTTAGTCATTTCTATCCTTTTTAGTTTTACTCTAGTTTTAGTTGACAAAAACTCAAAAACATTTTGACGAAAACCACATTATATTTTAGTCTAGTTTCAGTCATCTTGACCAAGAGTAAACTTACTTTTAGTCAGTTTTAGTCTTCACAGATCTAGTTGTTAGTCTTAGTCTAGTTTTTGTCATGAAAAAAAAAAGGCTGTTGACAAACATTTGTAGTCATCGCTTTAGTCGACCAAATTAACACTGGTCTTCATGAGCACACACTGTATAGGGGTTATTTTTTTGTATCACAATCGTTTCAACTATGTTTAGGAAAAACCTCACTGCACACTGATTGGCACGTCTCATTTGATTGACAGATAGCTTGACTGACAGATGATTGCTTTAGTGATAGCTTAGCCGACATGAAGTCAAGCTCGGTGGGCGGGCTATTGTCTGCCGTTAGGTTGATCCAATGTTTGGTTGAGACAGCGATTTCAATATGGAAGCCGCCTTGGATTGGCTTCAAGAGCTATTGTAGTCAAACAGCTGGCATCACACAGGCTTTGTCAAAATGTTTTTCCAGTCTCTGGATTAAACCTTTTGTACTCTTTGGTATATGATATCTTGGCTCCAAATGCTCCATTAAGCGACAAAATCTGACATTTTCCATGATGGACAGGGGCCAGTCATCTAAAACGATAAAGTTGTCACCTTTGTTGGTCGTCATCATTGCTTTTACTCTGTCTTTGAAAAATTTCTAGCATCGTTTGAATGATACCTTCCAACTTTACAGTAGGCTCTTTTTTCTCTTTTGCTTAGTGCAAAGTAGTTTCTATCTAGCCTTGTTTACAATGCATATCACGGGGTGTGCAGATGGCCTAGCAGTCTAAGGCACGACCCATGTATGTGGGCGTCCTGGGTTCAAATACGGCCTGTGGCCCTTTGCCGCATGTCTGAAAAATAATTTAATTAGTCTGGCTTTTATGTAGTACTTTATAATTTTTATGACTATACAGGCTATCACAATCTTTGTTCTATTTTATTCTATTTATTATCTTAAAACATTTTAAATCTTAATTTTAGGGTTTTTAGGCTTTTATTTAACTCTAGTTATGATCATCTATGTTTTTATGTCCAGTCTTATAGGCTTTGAATTATTTGGAATGTTAAATATTCTATCATTTTTGTTGTATTATTTTTACTGTTTTTATGCTAATTTTAATGTTTCTAATTCTATAAATTTTTCCCTTTTCTGCTTTGTCTTTTATCTCTGTCTCTTTTTGATCATTCATCTTTTTAATTACTTTCATAAACTGCTTTTGTGTGCATTAGTCTCTAAACCTTTTTACCATTTTACCTTTTTGTCAGTCACCTTTGTACAAACCTGGAAAGCACTTTGAATTGCAAGTGAATTTGTTTGAAAGGTGCTATATAAATAAAGTTTGATTGATTGATTAACTTCTCTCCATGCTCTCGTCCCATTTCTGACTCTATCCACTGTCCTGCTCTGTCAAATAAAGGCACTAAAAAGCCCAAAAATAAAACTTAAAGAAAAAAAAAAGCCTATCCCAGTGGGAATAAACAAGTTCTTGTGAGTTTACCTCCTAGAAGATACTGGGAGGAAGCTGCATGGCTGTACTATGTAATCATGGTTTTAGTCCTTACTGATAAAACTGTAACTGTACGATGTGAAATGTGATGACTGATTCAATGAGGGACCACTATACTATTGTTAAAATGTCATGTCTGACATTAAAGCTCTCCAGACTCCTCGAAGAAGCATTCACTGCTAGGCTTCTTTTAGATGCTGTCTGCATGCTGTTTAAAGGGGAAAGAGATCAATATCTATGTGTAACATACTTGAATATGCACATTAAGGCGCAGCAGTAGGATAATAGGAAGTCTGATAAAACCTTTCTGAATGTTGATTTGCACAAAAAGCTCATTAACACAAAAAACATAAACATAGAATTGACTAAAACAATCAAAAAAGACAGACTGAAATGAAAATGAGAAAATGAGCAATCCAAAGGGAAGAGTTTGATCACTACTAATCCATCCAGCAGAGAGGTTGGTGTTATGTCTGAGTGTGTTTGGCTGGCACATGGATCTATTAGGCATGCTTTTGGCACTCTGCCTCTGGCCGTTATTGATACAACAGTGGAAAAGAAATCAAAAGTCAATACACTTATTTCCCTGCCGACCTCCATCCTCTGACTCCTCCATGCATTTGTGATGCCTGCTCAGGGAATATGGTTTGTCTCTGCACATTCAGAGGAGTCAGAGCGACAGAGGCCCTTTATAAAAGTAAAACTCTGCATGCTTCACTGTGATGTATTACCAGCAGAGTCCTTTAGAGGCCTGCATAATTGTTTCCTATAATGTAATCATCCAGGCTTCAGGAAATCACATTATGTTTTTTATCATGCCATTAAGGAGACATTTACTACATCAAATATTAAACACTGAGCCATTTTCAGCTTATTACATTTGGACCATTATGTTCTGATTATACCCATCATCATGTGTGTATATCGCCTTATGATGGCAAAATAAACACCCATCTGCAAGCTTATTTTTATTCAATATCTATTTTTATATTTATAGTATTTCATGTAAATTTAGGTCAAAGTTTGTGTAACCATATAACCCTACACATAAACACACGAACCAGTGATTTAAAGCAGCAGTCTCAAGGCTGCTTCTCCATTCAGTTACTATGTAAACTCGTCCTTTAACATCTGTGTGGTCCAAGGTCTCCATGCTGAACCATGCATATGCTGATTTCATATCTGTATTAAGTTTATTTATTCTTATTCCTTTATAGAAAATGCAGAAATAACAAGTAATCATTCATATTAATCACCACCAATTAAAGTCAAAATAAAAAGGGTAACATGACTTTGAAGCTTTCTCTGAAAAAGTAGATTCTTGCAGCTATTGTTATTAATTTTTTTAATATATATTTTATGAGCATAACATTACATTTTTATGATTCTTGTGAATCCTGTTTACAAGCATCCAACATCCTTGGAAAGGAGCTTTGGAAGTGTTTTGTGTTTAGAGGAAAGGATGCTTTACAGCAGTAGTTCTTGGCTGGTCAGACATCAGGACCCACCACCTCCTCCTTAAGAGAAATCTTTAAAAAAAAAAAAAAAAAAAAAAAAAAAAAAATATTCTTCACTATTTCATGAATATTGGTCGCTCAGAATTCTTGGCTACCATTACACCATGAAGACATAAGAACACTCCAAAAATGTGACTCTAAATAGAAAAACACATTGAACAAAGAGACAGGACAAACACATTAAACGCATATTATTACAGAAGGATTTGCATGCATACATCTTATTTAAATCCATTTTCCTAAGATAGCATGGAAGTTTGGCAATCCCCTGAAGAGTTTCCTTAATATCTTGGGTAAACAAGCTTTATTCCCTAGAGAGAGATGAATAGAAGAAATCTTGAGAAAAAATACTGAATTTTACTCGAAATCATAGGAAAACCTGAAAAACTGCACGTACAAATTACTGTATGTCCACTTAGGGCTTCCATAGATAGAGTTTTTATCACCTTCTTTCCCCTGGCATACATTCACGACCCACTAGAAAGAGCTTCATGACCCATTTTTGGGTCCAGACCCACCAGCTGAGAACCACTGCTTTACAGGATTAAGGAAGCAAGGTAGACTATATGGACAAAAGTATTGGGCCACCTGATCATTACACCAACAGGGACTGTAGGACATTGTATTTAATTCAATAATAAACAAGTGTGGCCAAATACTTTTGTCCATATACTGTGTAAACTTACTTTAGTGTATGACTATTTTGTTGGTTCCAAACTTGGAGTCCAGGCCTGTAGAGGGACGCCAAAACTCTCAGGAGGAATGAGGTATTTTCCACTTAGAGAGGTACAGTCATGTTTGCACTTAAATAATGCATTAAAAAGCATTACGTTACAGCATAATAATAATAATAATAATAATAATAATAATAATAATAATATACAAAGGAATAAAGAATAAACAAAGAGCATCATAAAAAAAGACAGAAATGCCTGCTCTTCTGGATTTGTTTGCCTCTTTTGACTACCTTATAGTGTACCAACTTTGCATACTGTTAATAAATGGTTATCCTTTTTAATGCTCTATCTGAGTGCATCAGGCCAACAGCTTTCACTCTTTCTTAGAGAGAAAAATAAATCAGAGATAACAAACTATGAACAACACTGAACCGAATTCCTTTTATTGATGCTGCCAGCTGCTAAATTATGCTGCTTAATCATTTCACCTCCAGGTATTAACATGTTTAAAGTAGTGTTCTTATTTGTTGCTGTTCATATTTCTTTAATTACACCATGACTGAGCCTTAGGTGCACTGAAACCTTTACGCTTTCATATTAAATTCCTATTAACCAAAACGCATGTTAATGAAGGTGCTGAATGGGGAAGGGGATGCTCTTTCAAATTTCCTCCATACCTCTGGGATCAACTTTACAAGTATAAATTAAAAAGGCTGGTTCTTTTACTATTACTCTTTGAAACAGCTTAAAAATGGCTTTTAAAACCCAGAGTTTGAGTCACTCTCACATCGTTTTAGTAACATACAAATTCAATCCTGTCCCAGAGATCATTTCCCATAATACCTTGAGTATTTCTGTGGTTAATTACGGTCAATATCACCTTTTAGTCAGATTCTGAATTTTATCATTTTGCATCAAAAACTCTTTTTTTTCATTTTGGATTTTTGTTCTTTCATAAGCTAAGGATAATGGTTTGCATTTATTTTGAAAGAAAAAATAAACTTTTGGAAAATGGAAGTTAATACCGTTAACTTACCATGGAAGAAGGAACTTGCTTTGGATTAAAAGGGAAATAAGGGGAGTGAAAATGCAAATGTTTGATTAAACTAATGTCATTGTTCTATAATTGGAGTCTTTCCTGATCTTTGCTGTTATCTCCCGGTTTAGAAGGGGATAGAAGGAGGTTTGCACATCATCATATGAGGTACCTAGCAGTAGTAGTTGCATTAGCCTCCAGTGATTTCAGTGTGAATTGCTCCTTTAAGATGAACTCGCTGGGTGTACCAGCCAGGAATCTAGTCTATACAGCGTAACAGATGGTAAAGTTTCTCTGCAGAATAAAGCAATTTATTATTTATATGCCAGACAGGTTTTCAAGAGCTGAAGCATTATGTTAAAAGAATGAATGAAACGCCTGTAGAGGTGAGTGCTCTACTTGCTGTGCTTGCTTGTGCATGCTCCTAACTGCCTGTAAAATACGGTTACCTGGCAGTAATACCATATACCCTGGAAAAGGTCTGATGTTATTAATAAATTAATAAAGCCAAATCCTGTTCATCTCATGTAGCTCCACCCACTTGATCCACTTCTATTGAGATGTGATTGTCTTACAACTCCTGCTCTAGCATTTCCTCCAGTTATTTTGCCATCCTTATAAAAAAAATAATAATTGACATAATAAATCATTCATAGAAATGGCTGATTTACTAAAATTGTGCACAATCAAATAACTTAGAGCTTGAACAGCATTCAGTGACAAAGACTTGTGCAATGAAACTCCACACAAAAATACTGAAATTTTAGACAAGAATGGCCGAGTGCAGGGATGTCAAACTCAAGGCCCGAGGACCAAATCTGGCCCGTGGTGGCATTATACCCGGCCCACCAGATCATATATTTTTATTATAACTGGCCCACCAGTATGAGGTCTGCAGATTTCCTCCAGTACAAAAATTTAAACTTAACTTTGCTGATTTATAATATCCTTGCTGAGTCATAAAAATTAGAAAAAGTAAAGAGTAAAAATAATTTGATAAAAAGTCATGAACATGAACATATATTTATTACCTTTAAAACTCATGATTTTGCCTTTTATCTCATACTTTGCCTTTTAAAAACATTATTTTGACTTTAAATTTCATGTTTTTACCTTTAAGACTTGTAAGTTTGACTTTTTATCTCAGATTTTGAGTGTTTAAATTATCATGTCGACCTTTAAATTTCAAAATCATTTAGGTTGACAGTCAAAGGTTAAATATTGAACCTGTTAGGCCCTCAGGTTAGACCCAAATTTAGAATCCGGCCCCTGCTGTGATTGAGTTTGACACCCCTGGCCTAGTGGTTTAAGGTGCACCGTATAGAATTGGTCGGCCTACATGGGGTGCGCTTCTATCCACTATCCTCCTCTGCCAGTAAAGGCATAAAAAGCGCCAAAATAAATCTTTTAATAAAATGCAGCAATTTTAAATTTGGTTTTTTTTTCCCCTTTAAAAGGAGACCTGACAAAGCTTGACTTTTAGCTTTACATTTTGGCAAACTTCACTCCCCTTATTGTGAGTGATTCACATAAGAATACATTTCTTATTCAGGCTTATTTGGCTGAAGTGAGTGCTTGTAAAGCTCTGGTATCTTATATGCAGTCTATAGTGGACTGATCACATGAGTAACACTACTTAGGGAAAAGAGAAGGGACAGCCTTTAAACCAGGGGTGTCAAACTCAGTCACATGTCAAAATGTAAGAAAAAAGTAAAAACAATAAGTTTAAAAGGTCAAAATATGGACATAAAATTTAAAATCATGAGTTTTGAAAGTCAAAATATAGCTCAAAATTTAAAATTTGTTGATCTGAAAGGTCAAAATACAAGAGAAAAAGTCAACATTATGAGAAAAGGTCAAAATATGAGTTTTAATGGTCAAAATTTGAGGTAAAATGAAAAATTATGAGTTTAAAAGATCAAACTTTTACTCAAAATTTCAAACTATGATTCTAAAAGGTCAACAAAAAGTTAAAACCATAATTTTGAGTAATGATTTTGAGATACAACATTGAAAATATGAAATTAAAACAAATTTTCCCTGGGCCTTGAGTTTGACACCCGTGCTTTAAAGTGTAGATGAGAATGCCACACAAAGGAAACCTCGGTAGGAAGACATTCAATGTTAACCTCTGACCTCACCAGAGCTAAAGAAAATTCACCTCCATTCTCAGAGGCACAGAGTGTTTATCACCAACTGACTATCAGACAGAGAGCACTAAACTACCATGACTTCATTCAAACATTTGACCCGTTCTTCACTGTGAATCAGTACTTGTCACAGAGGTCCTTACCACATTGAAGTCGAGGTTCTTCTCCACCCACTCAGTTGCAGCATCAAAATCTTCAAACATTTCCATGATGTAGAGAGTATCCAAAGCATCCACTATTGTCGCTCCCTTTATACTCCCTGCAACAGAAACAAAGACAAGGATAAAAAATGGTGTCAAACTGGTGTTTTTCTGTCTTGTTGGTGTGCAATTCTTCAGAAAGTGTTGTAGATTTCATCTGTCTGCTTCAGAAAAGAGAAATTCTGAGAAAGAAGTTGGACAAAAAACCTCCAGCTTTGCTTTTGTACATAAAGACAAACTCCAAAGAAGTTCATCTGAGTGTAAAAAGCTTGTTAGTCAGCACTGCTTTCCTTTTGTGAGATAAAATGACAACAGGTGTTGGCATCAGTCTCGGAGAAAAAGCACTGATTAAACAGCAGAAGTTAAGAGTCATGTTTGGAGGTTGAATAAATTGTTCGGCTCGACAGATGGTGGGAAGCAGCGATTATCGGCGCTGATGAAACGTCGGGAGTATTGCTCATCTCTGGTGATTAGCCTCATAGCAGGAGGGTAGACACACAAACCATCATTTCAGGGCTGTCATTACCAAATCCCCGTAATGCTACCCCAACACCTCAGTCCACGTTTCTGCCAGGAAGCTCAATAAATCATTAAGCATGCAGCCTTAAGCCCTCAGCAAGGCTTTTAGTCCTAACATACTTGTTACAAACACGACCAAGTCTGCCGCAGCTATCTGACCACTTAGAGGTGAGACACGAGGTAAAAATGAAAGAAATGGAAGATCAAGACAGAGAGCAGAAATAAAAACATTAATATATCAGAGCGGAGGAGCCGACAGAGAGTAAAGGTAGGAAGAAAAATACTGAAATAATAATAAGGATAGAAAAGTAGTCTGAAGGGAGAATGTTAGAAAATGATGCATCTACAGAGTCAAACTGCAGCCTGCTGCTGCTGTTATTGTATAAATCTGTGGGTTTACATCCCTATGTAAGATGTGGGCGGATGCATAGGCAGCTAAAAGCTTTCCATTAGACACCGTGCTGAATCATCAGCTGGAGGAGCAGCAGGGCGACTGTCGTCCGTCAGAACTCTCACTGTGCTTTCTCTGTCTGTAAAATATTATTATTCTTTATAAATCACAGCTGAGAAAGGAAAACCAGCCGACTACAGTCAAATGACTCAAATTAGAGAAGTCGATATCAAAGGTCTGACCAGTGAAAGCTGCTGGTATGTAAAATTATTTACCTTTATACTAATCAGACCAAAAATACAGATAGTTGGAATTTGAAGATGAAGGTTCAGGATTATGCCTAATGAGACCGAAATTCAGAGATCAGTACTCTATTATGTCTCTGTGAAGCAGGGAGTTAAAACTAGGAGTCAGACATGTGTTTTTTGCTAGGTACTACATGGCGACACTTATTAGGGATGTAAAGAGGCATAAGGTAACATAGAGGCGTAATAAATCAATGAAAGGTAAAAGGGAAGCAGGTTGGATTTTCGAAACAAAGCTATAAAAGCTTATTGATGCATTGATAAGGGGTTAAGTTATGGGGTATGGTTAGGGTAAGGGTAAGGATTAGGGCTAAGGTTATGATTGCATCAATACGGTATTTAAAGCTAGGGATGAGTACTGAAACCAGATGCCAATAGTCTGACACCTGCTGAGCTGAAGCTCAGTGCTTCATTCTTTAGATTTATTTAACCAGGAAAGCCTCATTAAGATTACAAATCTCATTTACAAGACTGTCCCGGCCGAGACAGGCAGCGCAGAGTTACAGACATGAAACATTAAACACAAATACAAAACACAGATCAGTCAAATCCTGAGTCACGGATCAGAAAGTCATCAGTCAACATCTTCATCCTGATACACCTTACTCCAATGCCTTCAATCTACTTTTAAAACAGTCTAAAGAAACCAGCTCCCCAAGACATGCATTTTCCTGCAGAAGATTCCAGGCTGCAGAGGCAGCATACCTGAAGTTCTTTTAACCCATCTCAAGATGGACTTTAGGCACAGATAGGAAAAACAAATCTTGTGACTAAGTCACAGAACGAAGACTGTAGCTTCCAGAACTTTTCACATGAATATGATCTCGGGCTGGGCAATTCATTGCAAATAAGATTAAATCGCAATATGGCCTGCTGCAATTTACAAATCGCAGAAAGTGCAATATTTCGTAAACTTGTAATATGTCAAAGTAGCAGTTTAATACATTCATTTCTTGCAGCAGCTTTACAAGCTTCACCTCCTCCACCCCAGCCCCTCCTTTATAGCTTAAAGCTTGTTGCATCCTTATGTTCAGATTCATGCTACTAAGGATTAATTGCTTCTCATAAAATTCCTTTTTATTTCAATATACATTGTCATTTACGTGTCCACCCAAGAAGTCCTTGGCTGATGTGGCCATATGCTTCATTTTACTCCGTTTTGCTGGACTAAGAGTTAGTTCTGGTTGTTTTCTTGAGGTCTTGACTTAATCCTCCTGTCATCTTGGATGGAAAAATCTTTAAGAAAGCTAAGTTTCCCCCAGCGTCTTAATATCTTGAGACTTTTTAAAAAATCGGACAAAATGTACATTGTACTAGAAAAGCACTCAGAGAGCGCAGACCTCCACCATTAGCCCTATCTATCAATAGTGAAGAATTCTTTAAAAAATTCCTGGATCCATTCCCATGTGTCCCCTACCATGGCATTCGCTGATTACTCCCTCCCTGGTGGGGTGGAAACATGGTGAGGCAAAGCATTTGCTTCGCTACGGGTGGACTGTCATGGTGGGAGCATTGCCTGCCGGTGCCATCAGATGCACTGACAGTCTCACCCACGGTCTCACCGGACAACTGGAAGCAGAGGGTGAATATTCCTCTATTCCTCCCAGCATTGTGAGTATTCTCGCTACAATTTGCTGTCTTTCTCTCTGTTATGCACCAGCTCATCTCCTCGACCAGGTGTGCCACTTTCAAACTCTGTAAACTCCAAAATGTTGAATAGAAACACAGCCAAAATGCTGCTGGGATTGAAGTTACTCATGTCCGCCATCTCCTGGTGTAAAGTGGTAACAGCACAGACCTCTGCCATTAGTCCTATCTCCCAATAGTACAGAATCCTTCAAAAAATTCCTGGATCCAGACGGTAATCCAGATCAGTCCCTAAATCTAATCAGTTCTTCCTTAGGCCATTTCTGACATTTCCTGAAAATTTCATCAAAATCCGTCCACAACTTGTGGAATTATGTTGCTAACAAAAGAACAAACGAACAAACAAACGAACAAACCCACCCGATCACATAACCTCCTTGGTGGAGGTAAAAATCCAAGGTCCAGTCCGCAAAATTTGCACCATTAAAGAAATTACAGACATTTGGGTTTGGCTGGACCAGTTGAGAACCACTGGTGTAGAGTATAACATCACTGCTTCAAAAAAGGGGTTAAAATTGTATTTTTACACATTTCAGGAAAAAGAAATACTGCATCTTATGAAATTTGAAAATTGCAATAGGCTATATTGCCATTCAATCTACAATTTGATTAACTGTTCTGCCTTAAAGGTATTGATTCAGGTACTGTTTAGGCACTGGTACCACTGTAAAAGGGTTGATTTAGCAGTCAAATCAGAAAAAAACAAATGATGTCGAACCCTCTCTATAGATGTTAAATGACATAAAAAGTAAATTATGATGCTTTGTGGACACAGCCACTACGGTTCATTGGTAGCACCAATAGCATCTCATAGTAACAGCGTGTTTTGGCACAGTTTTCATCTAGGAATAGGGAGAAGGTTAGATGTATGCTGTTGTCAGGATACTGGGTTTGCAGCTAAAAGTGAGCAGTAAGCTACATGAATACTCCAGTTAAAGTTTTTGATCATTTCACAACTATATACGGTATTTTTTTAAACCTTCAGCCCAGGTCACATAGACAGAGAGAGATAAGGTCATTTGAAGTGTCAGCAGATTCACTTCCTGTTATTTTCAGTCATCCTTCCTTGAAGTTTCAACTGTCTGTTTTTGCTCCAGTGAAACCTTCAGAGCGACAAGCAGAGGACAACACACTTTCTCCCAGCCCATTGTCTTGTCACTGTGCTTCCTTCCTCCTCACTGCTCCTCCAGTGAGTATGAGAGTGTGATGTGAGAGGTGCAGATGGTCACAGAGTGGCATGAATACTAATATAGAAAGAAAAAGTGAGAGAGGGGATTAAAAGTATTGGGTCTTATGTAAGAGGAAAATACAATATATTTGGGTGAGTGTATGCACAATATTTCAAATAACTTTTCTGATTTTTTAACCTTTTTAAGAAAAGTAGTGTTTACATGCTCTTAAATCTGGTCTCTCTTTTGTTCATTAGTTTGTGTGGCGTCATATTTTCTTCTTGGATAAAGCTGGAGAAGGCTGTAATAAAATATTTTTCTGTCTCCTTTCATAAACATTTTGTGTTCAGTGAAAGGCAGTGATTTTTGTGACCAATTTAAAATAAAAACATGCTGGTGGAAAGATTCCAAGAGCACAGATATTTCATTCAAAAAATGTGTTTTTGTCTACAAATAAAGGTGGAGAAAAATGACTAATTCTAGCTGAACTTTCAGGAAACCCTTAAAGTTTGTTTTCCAGAGCAAAACAGCTAAATGATCTCCAGTCACCCCTCACGCATAGCGTTTAGATAATGGATTAACAACTTCAGCTGTCTTCCACAAAGGAAAAGCTGAGCATCAGCCGATTCAAACTTGTCACATGGGAAGAACGCAGCTTTAACTTGGCCTGTGGCTTTTCATGACGTAGACAAATATCATCTTGTCCAGTGCCATGATGGCAAAGGACACAAGGAAATCTGCTCAAATCAGCTTGTTTCCACATCCAGGATTTGTGTCAGCATCCAGATGGAGAGGACCTAAAAAACAAGACAGGATCCCTGAGGTTGTGAGAGCAAATTCCGATGATCCTTGAGTCGATGCATGTCTGCCGCTGAAGACTGAGTCTCTGTTTGTGAGCTTGGTGAAGAAGCAGATGGCTCAGCAGAGGGCAGCGTCTATGAGGCTTCTGTAAAACACAAGTGGTGCTAGAGGAGGAGACACAAGTCAGAGCTGGAGGGGAGGACAGGGCTTGTGATATTTGCTGTAGGTGGTGGGTTTGTCACAGCAGGGAGGACTCTTCTTACATTTGTCAAAGTTCTTTGAAAATCTCCTTATGTTGCGTGTCCTTGACTCTCAGTCCTCACTTGAAAGGAAACACTCCGGGTTGTTTGTTTCCTGTTGTAACCAGTGTGAGTGCATCGAGGGAATACACTGACTTTAATCTTTACAGCCACTGTCTATGGGTGTCTTTTTGATGTAGCACAATGTGGTGCTGTGAGGTATATCAAAACTATAGCACCTTTTTTATATGATTGTTTAAAACGAGTTCACTACAAGCTTTCCCAATGTTCAGTGCTTGTTACATCAACCTCAGCATGTCTAATATTGACAAAAACAGCATCTTTTTAGAAAATAATGCCTCCATGTCGGTTACTTTCTAGAAAAAGTGGCCTCTAAAGATGGCCACTTTACGACACTTCAGGAGAGTCCCTGCTGATGGTGTCAAGACTGCCATAAACTAGCCTCAGAGGCTGGGGGTTCAGTGAAAGAGGACAAATCAAACTCATTGTTATTACATCAGTTGCCGTGGTGAAGAGTGGTCTGCATCTCAAGTGCACAGGTGAGACCATAACTGGACCAAACCAGACCAGACCAGATCAGACTACACAAGATGAAATGAAACCAGGCAAGACCAAACCAGACCAAACCAAAAGAGATCAGTCCAGATGTTACCAGTCCAGACTAGCTCAGATATGATAAGACCAGACCAGACCATACTAGCTGAGACCAGAGCAGACCAGTGAGATGAGACCAGACCAGACCACACCAAATGTAATGAGACCTGACCAGATGAGACCAGGCCAGACCTGATGAGACCAGACCTAACCAGACCAGGTGAGGTGAGATTCGACCACAGCAGACCAGACTGGACCAGATATGACCAGACCAAACCAGATGAGACCAGACTAGACCAGGCAAGATGAGACAAGACCAGATAAGACTGGACCAGACCTGGTGAGTTAAGATCAGACCAGACAAGATCAGACTACATGACAACAGACCAGACCAGACAAGACCAGACCAGACCATGACATCAGACCAGACTAGACCAGACCAGATACGACCGGACCAGATCAGATGAGATCAGACCAGACCTGGTGAGTTAAGATTAGACCAGATGAGACCATTTCATACCAGACCAAACCAGATGAGACAAGCCCAGATAAGACCAGACCAGATGAGACCAGACCAGACATGGTGAGTTAAGATCAGACCAGATGAGACCATTTCAGACAAGACCAAACCGGATGAGACCAGACGAGCGATACCAGAACAGACCAGGTGAGTCTAGACTACACCAGATTGTATACTGATATTGATATACAAACAGTTCAGACCCAAAACCTAGGTCCTTAGAACCCACTTTACAGTTTAAG
Organism: Cheilinus undulatus; assembly: GCF_018320785.1. Classification (NCBI taxonomy): domain Eukaryota; kingdom Metazoa; phylum Chordata; class Actinopteri; order Labriformes; family Labridae; genus Cheilinus; species Cheilinus undulatus. Next base: position 40,202,713 of record NC_054878.1, on the reverse strand, counting down.
GAATGAGACTATAGCTGATCTGTCAGTCTGTAAGGTATGAAATTTCTCAGTACTATCATGACATCTGTGTCTGACTTGGAGTTAACAACCATTTTATCAGTAATGCTTCAGTTCCATTATTGTTTTGGATTTAAGTATGGTTGTATATCATCCTATAAATCAAATGTAGTCTGAGATTTTTTAAGTGATGCTGAGAATCAGGACTGTATGTTACTATGATGCTTACCTGCTTTCATACAGCCTTTAAAGTAGAACATGGCAAAAGTAAAGAATGACAGGAGGGATGAAAAATGAACGATCTGGCTCCCTTAGAAGACAAGAATCATTACCCTTCTGTATCCAGACAGAGGATCAGGATGGATGGGAGAGGGATGGCAGCGAGAACGGGACACTCAAGGTCCAAAAGTCGTTAACGAGCACTATCAGTTCCTCCAAACACAATCCATCCTGTCGTTTCCTCTTCCTACACTTGCCATCTAATGAGGTATCCATCAATCTTTCTCTGTCTTTACTTCTCTTTTCCTGTAATTCTCTCCTTCCTCCCTGCCATGGTTGTTTACAGCATCCTGCATCCTTCTCTCCTCATCCACTCTGCTGTTTTATCTCTAACAGACATGAGTGAAGAGGAGAGTGATAGATGAATTTCTCAAAAAACAAAAAACAAAAAACAAAAAAAAAAAAAAAAAAAAAAAGGACCAAACCTTGCAGGCTTCATTCATCATCTACATAGGCGGATGTTCTGTCTCTGCCGTGAACACGGCACAATCAAAGGCGCTCACTCCTGCTTGTCACGTCCACTATAATGTAATGCACAAGTTGTTATGGTGCGGCAGTTTGGCGCAAAAAACTCCTGAGTATTAGGTGGTGAATAACTGTAAGTGCAGCTTTACTGACCGCTTCCTTCCTACATTGCAGCAGGAGTGTGTGTGAGCATGTGTGTGTCAGACCGTGAGTGATGCATTGTTTGGTTGTTCAGAACAAAATAACCTTCACTTTCATGCAATCAGGCGGCAAAGACAGAGCTGTAATCTGTGATGCTGTGATGTGGGAGTGAGCATGAGTGATTGAGAGAGATCAACAAATGGGATGGTGAGTCGTCTTTCTCTCTTTAACACACACACAAACACACACACACCACTGACTGGGTTGACAGAGGTCAAAACATCGACATGATCTCTACACAGATCAGTCTGAAGTGAAGAATACATGTAAATCTATAGAAAGCACCTTTGATAAGACTTGAACGTTTTGATGGTAGTCTCATGAAGCAAAGTAGGATTTAAGCATTAAGACTGGTGCAGGTGGTTTGAGCACCTGATCAGGATGCCTCCTGGTCACCTCGCTGTGGAGGTCTTCTGGGTAAATCCAACTGGAAGGAGACCCTAAGGCAGACGCAAGACTCGCTGGAGGGATTGCATGTCTCATCTGGCCTGGGAATGCCCCGGAATCTCTAAGGAAGAGCTGGAAAATGTTGCTGAGGAGAGGGATGTATGGGTGGACTTGTTTACCCAGCCCTAGATAAGCAGAAGAAAATGGATGGATGGATGGATAAATTACACTGATCCATCATATATCGATTTGTAAACTGTGTCAAAATGGTTGTTAGATTCTTCTAACCCATTAATCACTTTTCATTCTTTAAGGTGCACCTTAGCTGAGCCAACATAGCTAAGCAGTCACTATGTCACCATGTGCTTACCTGTTGCATTTTAATGTCTCATTTAACTCTTAAAAACTCAAACTCAATAGCTTCGTTGACAAGTCAAAATATTTAGCATCTTGTTTTATCAAATATTTTCCTTTATACCCTGTCTTTTAGCTGGTTACATCTACTTTAATATCCATAACAAGTTCTTTTTTTCCACTGTAGAGCTAAATTTGTAACTTTAGATGTGCTAGATGTTCCTGATTTTCTGTCAAAGTGGCAGCAGGTCTTTTTTTCTTAAATCAAAACAGGAAGTAAAGTACTCTTAGCTTGAGACGGTATGAATTTCAAAGTAAGATCAGTTTCTTGGAAAAATCTCGTTTTATATGCTCATCTTTACTGGATTACTAAAACAGAGAAAACTGCTAATCTGATGCAAATGCTCTTTTATTAACTAGGATCATTTAATAACAGTGAGTCATTGTGTAGATGCACTCCTGTGTATTTCTTAAGGTATAATAATTCTAAACACTATATTTGACAGAAAAAAGCATTTTGAAGCTGTCTCTTTGGTCTAAATAAAAGTTTCAGTTTCATTAAAGTAACAGCCTACATCTCAAAGTTCCCCATGGATTCCCAAATCAACACACTTGGAGGAACCGCTACCACATTTCAATAAGATTGAAAATATTGTTTAATTTATACATACATTTTTAAAATGTGATTAATCGGCATTACCTACCAAAATAAAGCAATTAATCACACTTTAAAAATTAGCTGTTTCACCAGCCCAATGTACATTTGTTAGGAAATCAGAACTTATATTCAGGATATTCTTCTTCTGCTTAGATATGAAACCTACTGAGGCCTGTTAAATCTACTTTTTTAGCTTTTAGATGTTTAAAAAATTTACAAATTACAAATATCATGGTTGATATATATCACATTTACACTAAAGTAAAAGACTTGTATTTAACATCTTAAATCAATAAGATCATATAAAGGTGAAAATAACTAAATCTTCAAATTGTCTTTAAAATTTGAAGGTTCGATTTAAAAAAAGATTGACACAAAGATTCGGTTTCCTATGCTATATGGATTTAAGTTGATTAGATGATTTAACTTTGCTGCCCTTTTAATCTGAAAACAAAAAAAACTGATCAGTAATACACATGTCTAGCCTCCACCAGCCGAGGATGTAGCGTTGGTTAATCCTGCTCTTTCAGCTCTGCTGCCTGGATGTAAATAAGCAGGACGAACATTTGGCACGGTCAGCTTACCAGCTCAGAGAGGTGTGTGGCATAATGGCTATAGAAGCCCCAGAGTATTATGCTTTTTTAACATGGAGCACATATGACATTAAATGTCCTTGAATTTTAACATGAACACATAATGTGACCTCCACACTTGGCCACATCCTCCAGCAGTGGGTCACACTGAGCTCCTTCCACTGTTATTCAAAGCTCCCGGCAATGCACGATTCAACCTGAGCACAGCGTCTAGGATTATGTCACAGCAGCCATGTGAGGCCGAGCTTTGCTCTCACAATAAAGTCAGCCCTGCAACTATAGGTCGCATCAAATGTGACTCAACGTGGCGTATGTTACCCTGGAGCTTTCTGCTCTTCTCTGTCAGGCAGCATCAGCATTAACTCACATCCAGAAACAAGTGTTACATTTGTGTGAGGGAGGACTTATTTCATGTTGGTCTTTTTGTGAACATCTTCTCTACCTAAAAGGAAAGAGAGGAGTTTGAGTTAAATGTTGGAGCTAGTATAAGTTAGAACTTAAAGGCAGTTAGCTTTGCAACCATAACAAACCCTAAAGTTATTTACAATGCTTCTAGCCCTTTTCCCAGATTCATGCAATGCTGGCACATCTGGAAACATAAATAGTGTATTAAAAACATGCCAAGAATCATAGTAGAAAACAACAATGACTGAGTTTTGATCCTTTGCATGTTACTTCACATTTGTCCTGGCCATGCCCAGAGGGCAAAAGGGACCAAAACTTCCTCATAGTAATCTGTACTCTACATATTCCACCACGGTTATCTCCTGCTACTTAGTTGGGCAAACCACCATGTAAGGCAGGGGTGTCCAAACTATGGCCCAGGGGCTAAATGCAGCCCACGGTCCATTTTTGATTGGCCCGCAGCAAATTGTAACCATTAAATGAAATTTGTCCCACATTTGAACATGAAGCTTGTGCTTGACAGAGCTTCAATGCCAACTCTGTAAACAAACATTTTGACAAGAGGAATATATTGATTTGAGTTTTTTTTACTAAATGAAGACAACACTGTCAATAGAAAACACACTGGCAACCAAAATAAGAACAATATTTTGATTTATAATGCCCTGATGGATTACGAAGGCCCATAGCAGTACCTTTAGTGTTTTAGAGGCAGAGCAAGTAGTAGCCAGGGCCGACAAGGGCCAACTTAAATCTGATTGGCCTCCCTAAAATCCTTAAAATGATTGGCTATTTGCCTTTTCAGCCATTTACTATCTATTTAAGCATACCCAATCACACAGCATATCTTAACCATCAAAAAACTGGTTTTACTTTACAAGTTGAGGCATATGAGAGTGGCCCCACCATCCTTATGTTTTCGTATGCGGCCCTCAGTGGAAAAAGTTTGGACACCCCTGATCGAAGGCTAAGAGGGCCCTTTATTGTTTGTCAAAAGTCATAGAAATAAGGCAAAATTGCATCATAGCCTATATCAAAAGAAGTGACTGCTATTGAAGTACAGGACTGTGTAGTACACATTCTGTACAAGGAAAGTTTCAAAGCCTAGCATGTCTGTGTTAGATACGTGCTAATCATTCATGAAATTTACAAAATATGGCATAGTCCATGTCTCAGAAACACTTAACGAGCGAACGCTAATGTTAGCAAACACAGGTGTTACAAAACATATCACTTAAAAAACAGGTGATGAATGGCAGAGGCGGTGCACTTTGCACCTTTCATCACATTTATGTATGTTTCTCCAAGGTTTTCAGAGTGCAACCAGAGTTAAATGATCACAAAACAGCATCTTATTTCACTCCACCATGGCCTCATTTGCAACTAGCAGCAGTCTGTATGTCCCATCTATGCTCTCTTTCTCTGACGAGATTTTGTTCCGATGAGAGCCAACAGACCAACTAATCGAACAAATGACCGCAAAATCAAATATCTGTGGGACATCATCTTCAGCAGAGGAAACAGCAACTTCAATACTGTAGGAGAGCGAGAGCTTCATCACAAGGTGCATGGAATCCCAAAAAGCTTTTATAACAACAGTGAAAAGTCATAAAAGATTGATATGAAACGACCAGTTTGACCAAACTATTTCACAAAATTTCCTCCACATTGTGGTTGGAAGCCAATGTGAACAGATTTGTCTTAAGTGTGGATGGGCACTTCAAGCAGAGTAAAAAAGATTGAAAAGTCACAGGCTATTCTTCAAGTTATTCTTGTCCCAAACCTCCTTTTTCCTGCCACTTGACTTCACATTTTCTGTAGCATCACAACTGCATCAATCAGAGGATAATCTCCACTCATTTATGTGAGCAAGACTCACAAAAGGACGACCCACAGCTGCAGATATGATGTAAAAGCTCACTTTCATTCAGTGCAGTAGAATCTGTACTTTTATGAATCATGAGGAGGAATTAAGCAACACAATTTACCTTTAAAAGGATTCTGATTTGATATAAATAATCTTTATGAAAAACTGTCTTCACCCTGTAATGATAAAACATGCATCTGTAATCCTAACTGCTTTGATATTAGCCGGCTTCAACCTTTGCTGAATGTCATCTCCCCGTCCGTCACTCCCCATGAGGCCCGTCTCCTTCTTTTATCTGATATAAATAAATAAAAACATGGCTGTAAACATAACCTCTCCCTGGATTTACTGGTAGAGATAAATGGATATTGGCACCACACACTGACTCAGCAGCGGCAGCCTTCAAAAGAGTGACAGCAGCCAAATATTAAAAAGACTGAAGGCTCCTCTCATCTTATGAAAATTCAGTCTTATATATATATGAAAAAAAACCCTTCCTGAAGTTTCTCCTCAGCTCAATGCCTTCCTCATCCCAGAAATATTCTCCAGATTGAAAACAGCTCCAGTGTGTCCCGTATCATCATGCTAACTCGATGCAAACTCCAGGTTTAATCCTTAATCCTACAATTTGATCCAGATCTCAACACCCTGGCCCTGCTGCTGATCCCGTTTAGCCCCAAATACAGCCCGGTCGTGGAGTCTACACTGTATTTTTTTTTGTATTTTGTGAGAGGTCACGGAGCAGAGGTGAGGAAAAGCGATGGCTAAGCTTTTGGCTAATCGTGTTATCGCAGGCAGAAAGCGTGCGCTCGCACAGACGGACACGTACACACTCCCAAAGTGTATTAACCTCTTGGCTCCTGCTGCCAGATACTCAGCATCAACACTTTTTGTCAAGGTTACACTGAAAGGCATTACTAGACTGCACTCAAGTGTTTGTGCATGTGTTTTTATGAAAACAGATGACTAAGAAGAGGAACGTAAAGCCAATCTGTGAAAATCACAATAAAATCAAAAGGCAGATTTAAAATTGCATCAATGAAAAAAATTGCTCTTAAATGAGGCAGTTTAAGATTAAAAAGGTGACGCTGCTAGGCCCTCAGGTTAGACCTGAATCCAGAATAAGGCCCCTGCTGTGATTGAGTTTGACACCCCTGCTCTAAATTGATAACCTGACACTCCAGATGGATTTCATTTACACATCCATCTGGTAAACCTCCCATAGGCAGTGTTTGGTAAAGGGCAGAGCCTTTGAAAAAACAAAACTCGGAGGGTGATTGAATGAACGTTCTGTCACATCTTTACAGACCAATCAGAGCAACAAAACACATGACAAGGAGTAAACTCCATAGAGAACTGTATAATGTGACCCATGGCGACTGTAGACATGTCAGTACACAACTGTTGTCATTTTTGAAAAGAAAACAACTCACCGCTGTATTTGTTCTTCTTTTAATGAAGAAATGTCGTCAAGTTCTGATAAAACTGACGCTTTAGCAGCATCCACGCTAAGCTCTTCCATCTCTTGCACTGGCCTCTTGTCGCTGATTGCTTACATCACGCCTTGCTGCGTCCGAAAGTACTGCCCCTTGACGCTGATTGGTCCTGTCACTTTCTAACCAGGCCCAAACTGTTTAGATGGGAGCTTTGCAAGATGGATTCGCCAGTGAAAAACATGGAAACGGGCGTATCCATCAGCTTTTCAAGGTTACAAAATTGATGAATGTGAATTCAAATCCAACAAATTTAAATAGCAAACACAAGCAGCACATTTATAAGTGTAAAAATTTGCAGATGAATCAATAAAATCATAGTGCCGTGCAGAATTTTAAGGCATATGGGGTGCACAGGTGGTCAAGTGGTTTAAGGTGCAATCTGTATTATGTTCCTGCTTTTAACTTTGAGAATATGAATTTGTTGATATTTTTTCCCTGACAGGATCTAGCAGATGTTTGTGTTTAATATTGTGTGGGACCCTCTTATAAGCCCTTAGGGGTTTCTTTTGTCCCACCTGGGCATTTAATATGTTTCATGTATTCTTTTGTACTATTTTAATCTTCTTTCTTTTGCATAAATAAATAAATGAAAAATGAAAATGTACATGGTTTGAATCTGGCCTGCGGCCCTTTGCCGCATGTCTCTCCCCACTCTCTTCCCTGTTTCTGAGTCTATCCACTGTCATTCCTCTATCTAATAAAGGCATGAAAAGGTCCAAATATAAATCTTTCTAACAAAAAAAAACAAAAAAACAACAAAAAAAAAGAACTTTTAGGCATGTTTTGGCCAAAAAAATGAGGTTTCATTGTGATGTAGCAAGAAAGATTAAATTGTATAGTAAGGAGGATTGACACAACCCAGGTCAAACTCTGAAAGTCCTCGCACTTTACCACAGCTATGGAAGAACTGGTTGAAAAAAATTGTTTCTCCACACCTCTAGGGTGGATTAAGTGGTGGATGTAGTGAGTCAGCACAGCCTAGGGTACCATCTGGGCAGAAAGTAGGGTTGCTATAACCCCTGGTCTTTCTGAGGATATTCCAGGGTCCCAAAAAACACTGGTGGTCCCTGGGTTTATCACCAGGGGTGAAAAGGCCCAGACAAAAGAAGTGCTGTTGGATTTGAACTTGTGGCATAAGGGCCTCCCGATGAATCCTTTGTGCCCTAAATGCCTAAAATGTGTGCACCTGCCTGCATGTACTAAGGGAATTAAATAAAAGAGTAAATAAAAAGGCAAAAAACTGCTTTGATGCACCAGTATCCAATAGTAATGGATTTTGGTGCTGATACCAAGGCTAAGTACTTGTTCTGACAGAAAAAAAATAACTGAAGGTACCAGACTCAGTATCATATAACAGCATCGTGTTACCTTCCAGGTATTTCTATGGTAAGCAAGATTAAGCAACAACTGCAGTAGTGTGATAGTTAACACAAATGTGGATGACAAACGTAGAGCAGACTGCAGACCATGTATTCCTAAATTGTCAAGAGGTGGGCCCAAAGGTAGACACTTGCATCTGCACTAGGTCTGAAAACAAGAGGTCAGGAAAGGCCCTGCTCCACTATGCAGCTCCAAATACAGCACATTTAAAGGAAAATCACTTGTGAAATAAGCTTGTTATTACTAGCTTAATTGATCTTTGCTAAGCTGACACAAGTATCCAAGTTCGATCTGTCAGTCTGGTTTATTCAGAACTTTTCAGAGACCAGACCCTTTCTCGGAGCCTTCATGCAGGTGTTTGTGTGTTAGGGGGTGGTGCTGCTACATTGTGATTTTCATGGCCTTAAGGGGGTGGAGGGAGGGCTTTCGAAGCCTGGGTGAGCAGACTTACTATTCAGTGTGTGTGAGAAAGTGTGTGATTAATTAATGTCGATGCCGACTCAAGGTTCTATAACAAAAGGCTCAGGGGACGAGACACAGAGCTGCAATTTGTGAGTGTGGGATGGCGCATCATGTGATGGATTCCCCCATTTCAGCTGCTGCAGTGCTCCCTCGTCTGTGTCCCACCCCCCTCTGTGCAAAGGGTGATTTACATCATTTCAGACATGACCAAACACAACCCCACTCCCTCCTCTCTCACTAACACACAACATGGAAATCTGAAGGAAGGCCCGGGCAGAATTACTCCATCCATTTCAATTACAGAGATTGAATATCTGATTGAGACGCACACAATGGCGTGTGGGAGACGAGGCTGCAGCCCAGGAGTCAATGTCAAATTATATAACTGAGTAAATGACTCGTCTGGAAATAAAATGACACCAAAACCATCAGGCTCTCCAACTGGTGGGCGATGACGGTATTTTTAACTGATGCAGGATGCAGGAAAATGAATCAGACTGTGTGACTGACTGACGAGGTCGTGGCCAGGCAGAAACGCTCCGTTTGCTTTGATGGCTGCAGACGACACATGAAGGGTCAGTGAGTCACACAACAAAAACAACAAATTATGTGTGATGGCTTTACTGATGTGGTTTATCATTTCACCCCAGCAGAGTTCAACCAGTCTGACCATGAGCCTCCTTGTTGCAGAAAGTGGACCTAAAGCCCTCCAAAGCTAATACAATTGAAAAGAAACAATATCCAGAAGAATAGCGATGAAATGAACATGACGTATAATCCATGCCTCTAAAGCTACAAATATAAAATGATAAGATGGTGTGTTAAGGTCAGGTCGGTAAAATGACTATCAGGGAAAATAAAAATGTCATCATGATGTTTTTAAATGTATTTTTTCTTTTCTTAATACAAAACTAGATCAGAATTGCAATTTCAGCTGAAATTGCGTGGGGATGCTGAAAGCTGAATTGTGGAAGAACTGCTGAAAATAGCCAAAAGCACAAAAATTGCTGAAAGTAGCATAAAAATAGCATAAAATGACATAAAGGTAGCTGAAAATGGCATTCAATAGCTCAAAAAAGGATAAAAAAAAAAAGCTGAAAGTAGCAAAAGAAAAGCTGAAAATCTTTTGAGTCCAATAACTTTTTAAAAAATCAAGTGACATTACTGTAGTAGATATATTCTTAAAGTCCAGGTTGTCCTGAAAAAAAAAAAAGGATTTATAGAGCAAAATTCCAATGGTGTTGGAAAGCTGAGCATTGTGGGCATGCACACATATATGGTTCATTACAGTACTCACAACCATATGAAGTGAGTATTCATAGCAAAACACCAGAAGTATTGCAAGACCGCTACACAGATTCTCAACACTGTAACTCCTCCAAAGTTTGCTCAATCTAAAAAATTCCAACGCTGACAGAGAGCTGAGAATCTGTGCTTTCTGGCATTTATGACGTGTGGTTTATATATCACAGTAATGTTGAACAGCACCGCAAAAACAACAGCTTTGGCAGAAGACGAATGAGAAAAGGAGAGTGAAGGAAGAGAGTAAAAGGAGAGTGAGTGAGAGTGGTGTTTTGTTTTCAAAAAAAGTGTTAGTGGCATTTGTGCGTGTCTGCCATGTGCAATAACAATATGTTACTTGAGAATGTTGAGAATGCCTTTTTCCACCTTTATTTGCACTAACTGTTGCCTATGTATATAGTTATCTTTTGCAATGTGTTTAGCACATCCAGAGTCCTAGACTCAAAAAATGACTAGTGACTGTTCTAAACATGTCTTGGTCTTGGCTTGGTCTCGCCGCCAGAAAATCTTGGTCTTGCCTTGGTCTCAGTGCACTCTGGTCTTAGGCAAGTCTTGAGTACAACACTTGTGTTTGACCTTCTTTGCAAGGTATCTTCCATATTCCTGTGCTGAATGTTGTCACTTAATGCTTTGGGCTAAAACAAAAAATCTGGTTTGTTACCATGTTGCTCCAAAGAAACTGAGGCCATAATGTGCACTGAAAAAGAAGACGCTTCCATAGCTTCTTTAGTCGACCTTTCTTTAAGTTAGTCCCTGTCCTTTGCCTGCCCTTTAGCAGAAAACACAATTATGCCTTCCTTCATCCTGAAAATATGTGAAATGAAGAGTATGATGGGCTGTACAGAGCAGCCAAAAAGTTATTACGTTTAATTAGTTGTGGTGCACTCGACTGTACTGTAAATAACGTCCAAATAAGCCAACTGGGAGTTATTTAATGATGTTATAATTGATGGCATAATAGAGCATGGTTAAATAGACATCTGTGCTGGATTTAAACCAACAACCCAAATCAGCTTCTGGCAGAGAGTGCAGTGCAGCCAAAACCTGGCTCAGTCTCACTCAGAACACAAAGCCTGTCAGTGAAGCAGAACTGAAATAGTTGGTGAACACAAATGGATTCAAAAAGTACAGCCAGGCATGCAGAGTGGTCACTAAGTTTGAGTTTCTATGAGGGATGTGTGTAAAGTAAAGGCTTAAGTAGAGCAGAGTCCTTCCAGCATAACTGGCAAATGATATCTGACACTTACAGTCAAGTGTGAATGCAAAGGAAGAGGTTATACAGCAAAACTAAGGTGATGTGAAAAGCTGCAGCATCACTGGGAGGGACAAAGAGCAAAGCCATTGAGAGGTCTGAGCATGGAGTAAAGGCCACAGGAGACGGGGAGGAAAACAATATAAAGAAAAGAGATCATCATACAAAAACCCCTTCTAGCATCTGTAGCAAAGCCTGCCATTCATCCAACGAGCCTTTTAAAGCACTGCAGGCAGGGCCAGGCAGATAACCTCCGTTGCATAGCCTGTGTGTCTCTGGAGATACACAGGCTTTTTACTTCTCAGCACCGCCTGTAGCTACAGATCCCTCCAACTGTCCAGCAAATAACCCAAGTCTTAACAGGCTGTCAGAGTATAATGGGAATTAGCTAACCCCGAGTAGCAGAGAGGAGATGCTGGTGGAAATAAGAGAGGAGAAAATCAAGAGCTCTTTCTGAGATGTGCAATCCCAGAGCACGATGCAGAGTGCATTAATATTTATTTTCTCATTCAATGGATCCAACTTGATAAATCATATTTCATGGTTTGCTTTGCACATGGAATACTCAATGGTGCGAATCACTAGTAGAGGGGATCCAAAGTGGACTTACTTAGTAGAACTGGAAAAGTGCGCGTAGCAACGCAGAAGCAACAGTATTGCGAGCAGAAGAAGGCAAGTGTGGTGTGCAGGAATAGTGCCAAAACTAGAAAGTATGTGCATTAGTTTGTTTAAATAAAGAAAACTGTTTTTTGTCTTGTTTTATCTCAAATTTCTTTCTCAAAATAGTCTTAATTCAATGGTGCAAATTACCCCTTACCTTACTTCAATGCAAGCACTCAAGCAGGATTCTCCTTCAGAGGGCCATGCTGACAATCCTGTGGCAAATAATAACTAATACAACCCTCAACGATCATTCTAAGATTTCTTCACACGTGCACAAAACCCTTCGGGGATGAGCTGCATGTGTGAATACAAATGGACATTTTTAGTGCGGATGCTGAGCATCCACTATTGATATGCGCATCAGCCATTTCGTTATAATTCTTCTATTACGCCGACTATCTCCTCCTTCATACTTTGTCATATCGACACCATTTCAACTGAAAAAAATTCAGTTTCTTTTTCATTTGACTGCTATGACTTTTCTGATTTCTTATTTTATAGTTTTTAAAATATGGCTATTTTCATGCTATTTTAAGATATTTCTACACTTTTCCAGCCATTAAATGCAATTTCCAGCTACTTTAAGGCCAAAATCAGCTATTTTTATGCTATTTTCAGCTATTTCAAGGCTACTTTCCACTATTTTTAGGCTATTTCCAGCTTTTCTAAGGCTACTTTCAGCTATTTTTATCCTTTTTTGAGCTATTGAATGCCATTTCATGCAATATACTTTAATGCAATTTTATGCAATTTTTAAGCTATTTTCTGCCATTTTTGTGCTTTTGGCTATTTTCAGCAGTTCTTCCACAATTCAGCTCTCAGCATCCCCATGCAATTTCAGCTGAAATTGCAATTTTGATCTAGTTTTCACTGAGTTTACCAAGAAATATTCCCATGTAAAGTTGGGCTGAGCTGATGTTTGAATGCAGCAGGTAGTATTTATTACAAGCAAGCCTTCAGCCCTCACTGCAGGTTAATGCCTGCATGCAACCTTGCATCATTTGCATTCATAAATAAATGCAACAGGTCACTTTCTATGATTCATTTTTAACTTTTTAAAAAAGCATGAAAATAGCTTGTTCCTGAACCCTTTCAGCCCCTTGGATTGCTCTGACAAAACCAAAACTCCTACATGGAACTGGTGCTAGTCCAAAATCTTGCATGCATACTGGCTGAACACATGTAAACTACTCCACAGAAAAGCATAATGCCTAATCTGGCAATGCACCATTTGATTTCTTTAACCCTTCAATTCCTCAGCTATTTTCAACCATTTTGTCTCGCCTGGACTTGTTGTCTTAAAAAGCTTTAAAACAGTCAAGCTCTAAACATCCTTTTTTACAGGACAACCTGGGCTTTAAGAATACATCTACAGCAGTAATGTCAAGTTATGGGACTAAAATGACAAAAAAAGTAAACAGAAATTAAATCTGAAAGATTTGTATGTGTGACATACAGTAAACAATAATGACCAGGACTTTTTGCAATCTTGTTCCCCTACCACTGGGGACCAAAAAGTGAAAAAATAATCATTCTGTGATCAAAAAAAGTCTTCAAAATATTCACATATTTACAAAAAAAACTCCCTTGTGCTTTTTTTGAATTGGCTGTAATTATGCCAAGTGTCTGCAGTGACACAGAGGGACACATCACAGGTTCTCTCTCTTTCTTTCTTTTTCTCCATTATGAGTGATTGAGGCCGTCTCATGATTCGACGACTGAACAGCTTGGCATTGATTGTCACAGCCTCTCACAAAGCATTGTAGGAAAACAATATAGTGGGTTAGCATGCTAAGTAAAAGCACAACTGAGTGAAAATGGATTATAAAGTGGATAAAAAGACATTCAACATGGATTTAATCTTTAAATACCCCTAAAGTCGCCCACCATGAATATCCCAAAGTGTGAAATATCAGTCATGAGTCTGTCTTTTATTAACTATTGTGAGTCTCAAGAAAAAATAGGATGAATGAGAAGCAACAAAAGCTCTGTTCCTAAATTATCTTTGATTACTCATTGTAATATCCAAAGTGTGTGTTACATTCTTCCGGTTAATGTTCAAGTTGTGAGCTGAACTCCAAATGCTTCTTGTTGGAATTAAAGATGTTGTTCCAGGTACTCAGACTTATAGGTGTGCTCAATGTTCCTCAGAAATCGCCCACAGCTTAGACCAAGAGACAGATGGCATCTTAGTTCACAAACACAAATCAACACACAAGCCCAAAACACACACAAACAATGTTCTGTCATACCCAAGGCCAAATCACACTCAGCTAGATGGCAAACAACCCTAAAAATATCAAGCCTTTCCTCTTTTTCCTGCAACAGGAAACATTGGTAGTGACCTTTCCTGCTGTAGACGAGTCAGAGCCATCCTGAGTTCAGAAAGGGACACACACACACACACACACACACACACACACGCATACAAAGCCTGTGGGGAGTTTTTTTGGATGGTTGAACACATGAGCGCCTTTCTGTGCTGGCCCTCAGCTAGAATGAGAGGCGAGCCCAGGCGGGAAGAACCATGTTTCAACCTTTAGATTGTTTGGCTGTTGTGAAAAGCAGCCAGTGGCCTGTCAGCTGTGCCAATTAAAGAGGAGCAGAGAGGAAACCACAGAGACAGGAAGCTACACAGACAGCAGCACTAGATAGATGCTGCATATGCTAACATTTAGACACCAAAACAGCATGAATGATACGAGGGTCACTATAACCATCTTTGATGGAATAACATGAACAATGACCAAAAACCTGGAAAGTATCCATCATTTAGAAATCAGCTAATACTGAGAGTAATACACCTCATACCACTGAGTATTCTCACACAGAAATATGTGCAAATCTGCTACTTATGATGCAGTAAAAACCTGCACAGATTCATAATGAGGTTGACACAATCACTGTTTGACACTCAACAAACAGCTGCAAGAGTCGAGACTGTACACAGAACTGGAGTTGTTCAAATTCCAATACTAGTATTGTAAATACATTCAGTGCTGCTGAAAATGAGGGTTAGGTATGGGTGAGTACAGGTGTTTATGCACCGACCTGATATGGTTTGATTGAACTTTATATTTTGCTTCATTTAGCCATGCTATATGTTAGCTTATAACCAGAAAATAATTCTTCTTCACAGCTCGACAATCTAAACAAGAACTATGGTTACTGGAACAGTGAAGAAGAACCAAACAAAGGAGAAAAAAGAAACTACTGCATCAGCAAAGACTGGAGGAGGCAGCATGACTTTCATTACACTGTATGTATTAGTCAAAAACCTTCCAGATTGGTGTTGTCATATACAAAAAAAGTGGCACTGGTTATTGAGTCAAATCATTTTGAAACCATAAATCACAGCCTCTTAGTGTTTCTCCTCTTGAAGCTAGCCACTGTGCCATTCCAGTGATGCTATCCACATCTTGGTAGCCTTAATGGAAGCTTTTCTATCAAGGCTGGAACTTGGATGACTTTTTGGTGACATTAAAGATTAAATCCACACCAGTGAATCCGAAATGAAACGTCTTTTTATTGATTCTTTTGAGCTCCTAGCTTGAATGCTAACTGCCATATTGTCTCCCCTTGCTTCATGAGGGGCTAACAACCAATAGCAGGCTGTTCTGTTTTCATTTCATGATGTGTCAAACTGCACATGCTTGAACATGCAGTTCAATAGGGAGACAGCCTGAATAGCACATAATGGAGACAAAGAGAGATTGGGCGCCTGTGATGTGGCCCTTTCTGTCAATGTTATTTCAATATTTAGCTCACAATAATAAGCAACAAAAACAACCTTGAGGACCTTTGGACAGAAGCCATTTTCATCTGAATTTTTTGCAAGTTAAAAAAGAAAATTGAGCTTATGTTGTTCTAATCATGTTTGCACACAATTTAAAACAATTTGCCACATTTTATGAATTTTCACCATAAATGCAAATAAAAACGCTACAGGTTCAGTGTGCAAGGTTCAATTGCGTGCTGTCTTTTCAGATTACGTATTCGAAGAAAAATTCATCCAAAAATAACAGACTCAGTGTGTAAAAGTGTCACAGAGAGGCTGTCGATTATGATCCTGTATGTTCAGCCATGTTTTGAGTTCTGAGTATGCCAGTTATCTACAGCACAGTGATGCCAATCCAATGCAAGTTATGTATAAGGGTGCTTTCACACTTGGCCAGATTACTTTGAACTTGCTTTCACACTAACAATATCGATCCATGCCTGGGCCAACTTGCGTCTATGCTTAGTCTGATACAGAAAGTGGCAGCATGCACGTCACTGGTTTACAAACCTGCCAAGTGGAAGAAAGAAGAAGATGCTACCATGGCTCCACTTGGGTCATGATCTGAGCAAAGATTCTTTTTCTTTTAACCTGGCCAAAAAGTCCATCCTTCCACCATGGATGTTTTTAAATCACTTTAGATCGTAAAAAAAAGATAGTAAAAACACACTCTTCTTTTCTACAGCAGCTCAGAGGAATAAATGGGTTCGCACTGCACCTTGAGGCAATTTTTGAGGTGACAGGAGACTTTTATTGCCTTTGCATCTCATCTTACTGATCACAACTTGTGTTCATCCCTAAGGTGAATCATAACAGGCAGTTTGTTGCCTTGATTCTGCCAATTTATCGAGGAAAAATGTGAGCAAACTGCCACATCAGGGAAAAAGTTTTGTTTTTACAATGATGCCATATAGCTGATACAACACTCTGTCTTATATCCAGGCGTAGTTGACATCTTATCTGAACCGTACAGAGTCCACTTGAGACTACCTCCCAAAGTGGGCCTTGGCTCGGGTGCGGTTCATCTTCATTCACACCGACCGAGACGAACCAGACTTTGGGATCCTGGACCACGCACTTGGATTGAAAGCCACCTATGAAATTAAAAATTTTGTTAATGTAATCTCTGGGCTACTTTTAACTGAATTCCTTTGGAGAATTAAGTTAATTTGCACTGAGATGACTCTTCTCTGAGATGTCTCAGCACTACATCAGATGAGTCTTCCTAAATCACCACTGCGGTCTTGTAAAAGAACACCTGGACTCTGTGGTAAAGCTTTGGAACAATCCCCACCTCTGGCTCATTGTTTTATAATGGACCTGAGATTAAATTAAATTCTTAAATGTCCAACAGCAGTCAAGATGTAGCTTAAGGCTAGGCTGACAATTTACTGCCACTGAGCTCCTGATGATCTGGAGAAACTTAACAAGGTGATAATTCATCATCTGGGGGGCGTTTTACATATTCTGGTCAGAGCGATCTGAGTGGAAAAAGCCCCAGTGGTCGACAGCTAATGTTGGAGTCAGATACTTACATGAGTTCTCTGGAAGACGGGCTAAATAATTCAAAATACTCCTCAAACCTGAAATGTTACAATTAGAGCAGAGCCTCTTTGTCAATCTGACATTTCACTCCCACCAGGCTCTTTTCTTACATCTTTATTCAGAAGGTTAAAGCCTGAGTGTTCCTGTTCTTAAACTACAATGTCACAACAGGATTTGACCCGCTCTGGATTTAGAAACAGACACATGAAGTGTACCTGTTCCTGTGGCCTGTGTCTCAACAGCAGCCTGCCGGTTATAGACAGCCGAGTTAAGCGCTGAGAGATGGAGAGAGGGATTGGAAACGACAGAAGGAGGGATGGATGCCTTGTCGCCTTAGGCTGTATTTAATTTTAGCAAAAAAAGGCAGAATGTTCAGTCTCTCCAGGGACAGGAAGCTATTCTATTGTGGCTGATAAGATCTCAAAAAAATACTAATACTGTCCTTCAAATCGCTGTAATGGTCACGCCATAATTAGCAGCAACAAAGGAAGAAGATAAGGACGAGGAGGACGAGATGGTTTAGATAGAAATCAAGCATAACATCAGCAATTTTACTGACATAACTGTTTATGACTTTGAGAAAGTAGGCGTCGGACACGTTTATTAAATTAATCCATCAACTTTGCACACTAATATGGACACTGCATCCAAAATGTCACAATCAGTCAGCATCTATAAAACCAGACAGATCATTTACAAGCTGCACCAACTGTATCTATAGAGCTGTACTGACATGAAGGCCAGAAATCTCAATAAAATGTCATTGATGACTGGGATAGAGGAGTAGCAGTTACACAAGTCTAGGCATCTAGTGGATCAACAATCAGTCTGACCTTCAGGTTCAGATTCATGTGCATTTATACTGCAACAAGGCTCTTTAGTTTAATCCAAATACAATGTGGTGTTGCTTTTAAAAGTCATTTTAATATAAAGACAGAGGCCGGAGATATGCTTGCTGTTTCACCTTGCTTGCATGTGTTTAGCAGTGTCTGGAGGAATTCTTGTAAATATACTTGCCTGTACGTGACATATATTACTGAGGGAAACCTCTAGAGGGCACACCAGAGAGCTCAGGTCATAAACAAGTTATGTGTAGACTACAAACCTAGCTGCAGTGACATTAGTGATGCATCTGAGCTCAAGTATTCAAGTGCTGATTTGTGTCGCTTTGCCTTTTCTCACACAAATTATTAATCAATCTCAATCTTCAATCCTGGAGCGAAAATGTAAAACAAATATTCTCTCAGTATGGTCTATATAAAGAGCAGGTCTAGACCATTATTTGCTGTAATACTCACAAAGATCCAGCATTAATCTAACATGAACAAGGCAATTGGTGACATGAAGCAAAGTGGCAGTGGTGAGGAACAACTCCCTGTTAACTGGCAGAAACCTGCACAACCAGACTCCTGTCCAAAAGCAAGATTTTGGAGTGTTTTTCTTGGAATTTGTGCCCATTTATTCTGTGGAGCATTGATGAGGTCAGGCACTGATGTTGGACGAGAAGACCTGGCTCGCAATCGCCATTGCAGTTCATCCCAAAGGTGCTCGATGGGGTTGAGGGTCAAGGCTCTGTGCAGGCCACAGATTCTTCCACACTGAACTCGTGTCTTTATAGTCCTTTATTTGTGCACCGGAGCAGTCATGTAGGAATAGAAAAGGGTCTTCCCAAAACTGTTGCCACAGAGTTGGAAGCACAGCATTGTCCTATGCATTGGACTTGATGATGTAAGGCTTGCATGCAGCTGCTCGGCCATGGAAATCCATTTGATGAGGCTCCTGCTGCAAAGTTTGACATGAAAGTTTAGTGAAAGTTTAGCACTCATCAGCTTTAGAATCAGCAGAGCGCTCCTTTGCAGTCATTGACCCCACTCTGTGATTTTACGCAGTCTTCTGCTTTGTGGCTGAGTTGCTGTTTTTCCTAAATGCTTCAACTTTCTCATAATATCACCTATAATACAGTTGACTGTGGAATATCTAGCTGGGATGAAATTTCCTGAACTGTCTCATTGCAAAAGTGGCATCCATTGCAGTACCCAGCTCAAGGTCATTAAGCTCTTCAGAACGACCCTAAATGTTTGCAAATGGAGACTGCATCTGTGGTGACAGGTCTGATTCAAACATCTGAATTCAGTAATTAACAGGTGTGGCCAAATACTTTTGTCCATGTTGTGTAGATCAAGACAACAACAACACCAACAAATCAAACATATTACATGCTACAATGCAAATTTTAATGGTAAAAGTATGTGTTGTTTAAAGGTAGCAACATCAGTGTAACCCACTGTATTATCCAGTGTATAAGCCACTCTTTTAATTCCTGTTTTTTCAACTAAAAAGATTATTGGAGCTTAAACACCACTACTAATGTGAATGAAACTTCCCCTTCTCCATCATGTATTACAAGTGACACACACGGACCACAGTGGCTCTACTTTTTAACCGCTTTTCTCCCTCATTAGGTCATAATCCTTCATATAAAGACAACAGCGAGTATATCGTCCGGTATATAAACCTGTAGAGAGCTGCTTTGACTGAAAACACTCCTCAGAAAGACTTGAAGACAGCAGCTTGTAGATGTGCAAATTCCATGCAACAAAAACAGATAAAAAAAGCAACACAGCTGCACAGAAACTGCACATTATGGACTTTGCTGAGCAAAATGAAAACCCATCATGCAGAAGGACAGTTGAAACCTTTTTCTCTTTGGGGAGATTCTCTGCAGCTTGTGCACTAGGGTGACTTAAATCCCAGGTTTTTCGGTAAATGGCTGCTCATTCTTGTATTAACAACAAAGAGGAATAAAACTTGTTGATGTTAATTAAAGCAGCTGAAGTCAAGCAGCTCTTAGATTAACACTAACATTTATGATAATGAGTGCAGATGTAAGACTGATATGAAGCATATCAAATAGTAGTTGAAGTCACGCAGATTCACCACAGCGTTTCAGGCAATGAGTGAAAAAAAGACGAAAAACTCATCAAGAGAAATGAGAAATAACCAAAAACTTTGGTGGAAAACTTTGTTGTTCATGTAGAAGCTCACTGTTAATTGTAAAAAGATTGATAACTGAGGTTTTCGGGGCTTTTAAACTAATCATCCAGATGGGGAAATTAGGTAATTTAAAAAGCAATAAGAGGAGGCACCCTGTGGCGGCCTTATCATTTTGTTGTTGTCGCCTTGGTCTCTGCTGCAGCAGGAAGCAGCTGCTGCTCTGTAAAATACTGATCTTTGCTTAGTGGCAATTCAACTAGTGTGCTTCCCCTGCAATGACCTCTGATGAACCAACTTTTCTCAGTTCTCATTTCCTGTGCTGTGCATACACATATCTAAATGTGGAAGTGTGTACATTCAGTGGAGTCAGAGGATAGGCCAGCCTGAGCCTGTTCAGTGATAGATGGGTAGTACAAACCAACAGCCTGTGACCTGTGCAGCTTACCTTGGTTGATCTTTAATGACCCTGTAAAGTGAAATCCAAAGTTCTTGTCTTAACACACTAGATATGTTGGAATATGGTTGCTGTAAAAATGTGAAACACTGAGATCTACATGTGACTGAATTCTGGATTTAGACAGAAAGTTTTTCACCTCTTTCCTGGCTTAGTTTCATGTGGGCGGGGCCAATATGTGGGCTCATGACATCACGAGTCCACAGTGGGGAATAACTCCACTCCTCTAACTCTACAATGTAAAATCACAGGGCAGTTCATCTCAGTAAAGTCTGTTGTAAGCTGATGTCACTGCCTTTATTGAAAGTTAACACTCAGTTAAATGCTGTTTTTTTGTTCTTGTTTCTTTGTTCTTGTTTTTTTGCCAAATCTATCAGCCACAGTGGTCTATGGATCATTTAAAGCATCATAACAGAGATTTGAGCCAGAAAAACTGATTTTATCTTTTCTCTGGCACAGAGCCAAGCAGCTACGCTCTGCTCTTAAGTTCAAAATTCAGATTATAACATTTTTAAATCTGAGAGGACATATTTTTCCTGAGTGGACGTGGCTTTAGCTCATTCAACAGACACACCCACACCATCCTGAAGCAGATTTTACTGACTAATTTTTCATGATTTTGAAGCTTAATTTTATAAACCTAGAGATGTTTTATATGACAGAAATTTGATTTAGGGCAGTGATACTCAACATGTGGCTCTTGAGCCACATGCGGCTCTTTTTTGATCATTTGTGGCTCTTTAATGTCTTAATTTGAAATACTATTCCCTAGAAAAACCTTAAAAATTAAAACGTCGACCTCAAAAATTACCCATTGCAAGTCACATTAATCAGTTTGTTTCCCACGGTTATACAGTAGGTTTAATAGTCAAACTTAACTGTCAACCTTTATTTTTTCTCTGTATATTTCCATTGCCCTTATTTGCAATTTTATGTCCTTTTTTTTTTAAACATTTTTTGCCACTTCTAATCAATTTCTGCTGCATTTAGCCCATTTTTACCACTTCTTTTAGACATTTTTGCCCATTTTAGCCACTCTTGTCCTGTTTTTGCCATTTTCATTAGTTTTAACCGCTTTTATGCTGCTTTTTTTGCAAAATGTATCCCTTTTTTGCCACTTTCGGCCCATTTAAACTGCCCTATGCCATTAAATACCACTTTTCCCTCATTATCCCACCTTTTTACAACCTTTTTGCCCATTTTAGTCACTTTTCACTCAAATTTTGCCACTTTTTGACTGGGGTAACTCAATTTCGTTTTGATTCTCCCCATTTTTGACACCTTTCACTCATTTTCAATGCAACTTAAGGCCATTTTGCCACTTCACCATTTAGATTGTGGCTCTTGCAAAGGCATTTTTCAACAGCTTGGCTCTTTGGTTGAGCAGGGTTGAGTAACACTGATTTAGGGGTTCATAACACAGTGACCTTTTATATAACAAACCTAAATACGAATTTATTTTCACTTTACAGGGTCTTTAATTGAGGAAAATTATTAATCAAACTGATCCTCCACAAGGTTTATTTACATAGTGGGTTAGCTGTTCTCTTTCCATGCAGGATTGCGATCTAAAGAGGGGAAAAGCTGTTAAAAAGTGGCACCGTCAGCCTCGTCTTCAATGTCATGTATCCCTTCATGTTTTGAGAGGTGAAGCTTGTAATACACAATCAGTTGGGGGTGAATGATCAGAAGTTTCAGGCTGGGGTGATGCAGTAGCTGAACTTGCAGTAATGACAGTGCACGCTCTACATTCTAGTACCAATGTTGCAACCAGCTTTTCAGATAAAATAGGTATAAAAAGTGTGCCTTGTAAACCAGGTTGTGCATGTATTTAACAAGCAGTCAAAGAGGAACTCTGCAGCCTTGTTGTGTGGTTGGTCACTATGGTGTCCGCCACAATAACCTCAGATGAAACCAGCTATTAATACAAACACACTGCTCTTGTTTCTTAGAACAAAGCTGTTTCCTGTTACCAATTTGCAACAAAGAGGTTGCGAGGGAAAGCCAAAGCTGGTTGAATCCAAATTCTAGGTCCATGAGAGAAAATAATGTTATTTATGGCAAGACCAAACCATGTTGATAATGAATATGAGAATACACAATACGCATTTGTTTCTCTGCAAAATAGGTGATAACAGCATTATTAACCTTTATTTATACAGAAAAACTCAGCCATGGCTTTGATGACGAGACTTCTTTAAGCATTAAATGGCACATTTCTATGCATCCATATGCAATATTAAATGAGCTACTCTTCCACTGCTTCTTAATTGGCATCTTGACCTTTTGAACAATTTGTCAAACACTAAAATGAGCCTTATTTTCCCTCCAGGCTTTATTCAAATACCAGGCTTACTGTCTGCAGAGCACAAGAGCTAACAGTAAATTAATAACAGACTAAGAAAAGCTGTTCAATAGGATACTCAATCTGTACTTTAGTATCAGGAGCAGACAGCAGCTTCCTCGTGATGTCTGGCTCTTTGCTTTTGAAATGTTTTGGTCTTAAAAACATATTTCGTCATTCTGTTTGATGAAATAGATCCAAGTCATGGTTGTTTTTCTGCCAAAGTATCTGGTTAAAAAATAAAAAATATCGCTGCCTGCCAATGTTTTAGAAAGATCTTTGGTAGGGGGATTCCCACTCTGGGAATGGGTTCAGTTTTTTTTTTATTCATTAGCCATGTGCATATCTGTTCAAAGACACAACTTTTATTAACTTTAGATCTGGTGAAAGAATGAAAGGACAGACAAAGGTAATTCTTCTTAGCCGCTGGTGACTGAAAGTTGTTTTCAGATGTGAAGGACTTTTTAAAAGTAGCAGTTAAATGTTAGAAAAATGGAGCTGTACCATCTGACAGATCATATGAAATGTTTATTCCTGGTTATGTAAAACCTGCAGACTCTTTAAGTCTTTTGCATCTGTAAGATTTGATGAGAAATGCTCTCCAACCCCCAAAATATGGAGAACATTACAGCACATTAAAACCTTCCTGAATCAGTGCAAATGCATCCGAACACTTGAGAAGCCAACAGCTGAGGGCACAGCTGGCATCTGACACTGAGGAGGTTTTCTCCTTCAGGGAATGACCACAGAAGGGGCAGATTCAACCCCACGCCCAAAAAGGATTCACACAGTCTGACGCTTTTTAAGTGGGCAGCTCTGTAGGAAGTACGTAAGTGCCTGTCTAAGTTAGGGATGGAATTTTACAGTGGTTCTCAGTGGAAAACAGAGGATTGCTCACTCCGGGTGGGGAGTGAGTCTTTGCCCCAAGTGAAGGAGTTCAAATATCTTGGGGTCTTGTTCATGAGTGAGGGTAAAAAGGAGATTGACAGGCGCCGCATCGACAGTACTGCAGGCGTTGTCCCGGACTGTTGTGGTGAGCTGAGAGGCAAAGCTCTCATTTTACTGGTTAATCTACCTTCCAACCCTCACCTATGGTCATGAACTCTGGGTAATGACCGAAAGAATGAGATCACAGAAATAAGTGGCTAAAATGAGTTTCCTCTGGAGGGTGGCTGGGCTCAGCCTAAGAGATGGGGTAAGGAGTTCAGACATCCAGAGGGAACAAGGAGTAGAGCTGCTGCTTCAGATCAAAGGAGCCATTTGAGGTGGTTCAGGCATCTGATCAGGATGCCTCTTGGTCGCCTCCCTGTGGAGGTGTTCCAGGCACGTCCGCCTGGGAGGAGACCGTGGGGGAGACCCAGAATGCGCTGAAGGACTGAAATATCCTGTCTGGTCTGAGAACGCCTCAGGATCCCACAGAAGGAGTTGGAAAGTGTCGCAGGGGAAAGGGACCTGGACCTGCTTAGCCTGTTACCCCCCGTGACCCGGCCCTGGATAAGCAGATGAAGATGGATGGATGGATTTTACAGTACCTTATGAATGAGTACTCAACTACACATGGACTTAGCAGTGGCCTGTTATGTTGTCTGTGTTGTGATGCTCATCAGTACTTCAAATCCCAGTTTTTAATAAAACTGCAAGAGAGATGATGTAACCAAGGGTAATTAAACATATAAATATGAAGAAAAACATCAACACGGAGTTCTGTAGTACGAAAAAGACAGTCTAAACATTTTAACTGCTCCATGGACCAAAGCCTGCCACTCTGAGACAAAGAGGTTGTTTCCTCCAAGCGGTATGGTTCAGTTCTGTAAAGCATGGTATGCGTTTATTTGAATTTCCATTATCAAAAATTGGAAAGGGTCCCAAATAACTGACCTGTGCCATCCTACTTTTTTGGCACCCTTGCAAAGCTTACAGATCCATCCCAAAATGGTGGCGCTTACACACACAACAAACACAATGCAGTTAACTGATGGTTAGAAGAATAGTCACCCCCTGGACAACAGCTGTAATAGACACAAACATGGAACCTGCAGTGTTTAAATATTCAGAGGATGTAGAAAGATGAATATTACCATTGTTAATATTTTATTAATGCTGTCATTGAGTTGTACCACCCCATAGGGGACCTCGCAGGTCCAGACCTTCCTAGCGACTGTCATTGAGGAGGAGGTGCAGAGGGAACTTGACGCTGTGAGGCATGAAAAAGTGTTAAAGCTGGTGGTGTAGCCTTGCTAGTGAGGCCGTACCAAACCGTACTCAATCTAACCAAAACCACCCGGTAGAAACACAGCTCAAATAGCTTATCTAAACTGATATTTTTCAATGTGAGAGATCCCACATATGATGACAAATAATCACAGATTTCACAGCTTTGTTTGTATAGTGTGGTGTAGAACAAGAGGATCAACACAACACTACACAGAGATGGATTCTGTCAATGACTACCAGAGTCTTGGCCCAGTCTAAAACACCAAAACTTGCATGTATGAATACGACTTTAGAGTCAAACTGCTAATAAGGCTGAGCATACTGTGGTTTCAGTTTTGGTTAAGCACCACCCCTTGCCAACTGGTCTGTAGTCTAGATACAACGTTGTTAAAACCTTACTTTGTTGCCACAAATAAACAAGTTCCTCCTCTCTTTCTGGCGTCTTACTTCTCATTTACTATCCTTGCCATGGGTGTGTTTTTGTGTTACTTCCTCCCTTAGCCAGCAAGCTTTCTGATTGGCTATCGCCCTGTTCTATTTGTTTGTGCTCAGCTTTTCTTGGTGTTGACCACACACATCAGGATTTCTGGTCAGAAATACCCAACATGTTTAATATTTACTATATCTGATATTTACAATCCTGAGTTGGAGCACCTCTGATAAGGTCAGGGAAGGAAAAACTTACTCTTAAGACACTGTACACCACAGGATAATCTAGCAAGATAATCTTGGGAACCATCTGATGACCAGGCCTCCCTGACTTTGGTCAGAAGGAGGGAATCAGCCCAACAATCAGCGCGATTGTCATGTAAAGTGTGGACTATTAAAGTGTTAAATTATAATTCCTCTGTATCAATTAACCTAATTCTTCATGATTTTAATCAGTACAAGCCTATGGTGCTGGTCATGTGTTCCATTAAACTCTAATGCAGCTGCCTGCCACTTATAGCCACTTTAGCTTAAGTTAATGGCAGCTGCCATGCAGTCATAATGCTTTACAATCTGCTGTAAACAACAGTGTGCTGATAGCACTGGTAGCATCTTATAGGAACTGCACTGTTGAGCACTTTTTTGATCTAGAAAATGGGTATAAAGTTGAATAAGCTATGCTAGGTTAAACTCACATAATGAGCACAGGAATGTGGACGTTGACCTGCAAAGAGGGTTGAAGGCTGGCATTGCTGGCACTGCTAACCTTGTACAAACTAGCTTCTTATTACACCATAATGCTGTGCTGTTGTTGCTTGATTTTTTATGTTTCCAGAGTGTTTTCTTGACCTTAGACTAATCAATTAAATGCAATTATAATTTTCATTTATGTGAAATTGTCACCCTCACTTGTACCAAAATGTGTACCCAAAAACATGTGAACCTTGCTGTAACCTCCATGAACCATTACACGCCTTTTCGTTTGTAGTTTCCTTTGCATGATGAAACAGATTAAACCAGTAAATGTCTTCTTTTCATCTTCTCAGAGGCAGCTTTGCAAATAATTCCAGAAACCCTGCTGTGTACCAGCCTCATGGAGAACCCGGAGAAGCTCAAGAACTATTGATGATGTTTATTTTGAAAGGACATACTGAACCTTCCTCGTACACTTAGATGTTAATTTCAAACCCTCCTGGCTACTGTGAACCAGCAGTCGAGCTCGCTGTGAATCAAGGAAACAGCCTCAGGTATGTGAAGTTCATTCATTGTGTAATTTTCCAGGTCAGGCGGGCTAATATTATCACCATACGACATGTTCTATAGGAGCTGGAAATGGCTGTGACAAGGGCCTGAGGCGGGGGCTGTCTTACCTACTGATGGCCGCGGCTCTGCAGGGAGCAGCTGACTAAAACCTTTGTAATTTTGCATGGCACTGGCATGACGGAAGGATGGAGAGGAAATACTAACAGAGATGAGGACAGGCTTATCTTAAAATTAGTATTCGCTCAGCTGCTCTGCTCTATTCTACATTTACATATGATAAATTCAAGTAATGAAACAGTGGATTGAATTTACACAAAGCTGATTGAATTTCCTCATTAAACATAAGAAGGCAATCATTAAAAATAAGCCAACAAATCCCCCAGACTCCATAATGGAATAGACTGAGTGGGACTTTTTGCATGTTTTTATGTTTCACTCTAGGAAAGTCCCTAAATTACCACATCTTTTAAAACATATTCCCCTAAATATACCAAAAAAGTCTGTACTTGTTTACAGAGGAGCAGACGCTTGACAGTCCTCTGAAAGCTTTAAAAAATCACTCTGATAGGACTTGATCTAGACAGACAAAAGGGAGGCTAACATCAGAAGAATCATCTCAGAGCCTAAATTGAATAAAGCAAGCCTGCCTCAAATCTACAGCTTCAAGCTTTCCTCATAACACTCGGTATATGCTTCTTTAAAAGTGCTGTCATCCTGTCACTAGTGTATTTAGATGATTGTTGTTACACAAATATATGAGCAGAAACCCCAAAATTAACAGCTCACTCATAATTCAAACTCTCTTTTCATAGAAATGTAAGATTCAGAAACACCTCAGGAGATTTGATGTTCAAAAATAACTCCACATTATAAATTCTAATCTCTTCTTTTTATGCAGCCAAGTTTCAAAGTTAAAACTGCATTAAGGACTAGACTGAGACAGCTTTCAAAGACAGGAGACACAACGAGCCAAAAATTCTACTCAAGGCTAAAATCAGAGCCAATCAAAGGCCATCAAAGGAGGTCAAGTTAGGCAGCTTCATGGCACACAATCAGGTCAGGTCAGGTATGGGAGCTTATGCCGGTTCAGCACTTCGCTATGTGGTCCTGTTGTACTCTGGCCTCCTGATGGCCATCCTCCAGGCCTGTGCCAGGTCCATGCCCCATCGCTCCAGGTGTACCCAGTTGCACCCTCCACAATACAACCCGAAAATCAGTAACACTTTAGATTATCAATACTGCTATCGAGTTTCACAGGCTTTATAACGAATCCTCATCTGGTGTAAAAACATACATCAGTTCTTGCCTTAGTATCTTGGGGTCTTGTTCATGACTAAGGGTAAAAGGGAGTTTTGCAGGCATTGTGCCAGACCAGTGTGGTGAAGAGGGAGCGGGACCGGTCAATCTTCCTCCCAACCCTCACCGATGGACACAAACTCTGGGTAATGACTGAAAGAATGAGACTGCGGATACAAGAGGCTGAAATGAGTTTTCTCCAGAGGTTGGCCAGGCTCAGCCTTAGAGATAGGGTGAGGAGTTCAGACATCCAGAGGGAACTAGGAGTGGAGCCGCTGCGCCTTCGCATTAAAAGGAGCCAACTGAGGTGGTTCGAGCATCTGAGTATGCCTCCCTATGGAGGTTTTTCGGGAAATGCCGGCTGGGAGGAGACCTTGGGGAAGACCCAGAATGCGCTGGATGGAGTCAGGGCCACATCCCGCATATGACACCATGAGCTGCTCCCAACTGGTTGGATGGATTTCTGGCCTGTTTGATATTTTGGTCGTATGAACCAGACAGACTCACAGAAAGAGCAGAAACGCAAGCAGAATCCTCAACTTTGGGGGATTGTTTTCCTTTCTAAACTGCCAGACAACATCCTAAATTATCATGACAACATCTGATGCACCGCTGCTATGGTAAAGGAAATAAATGAGCAGGAAATATTCCTACCCGCAGACCTGCAGCAGACACGGATGGTGATGCTGTTTGTGTGTGAAGATAGAGAGAGGTAGCTGGAGAGAGAGAGAGGGAATATGACTGCAAACACTTTACCCTGAGTGTGTGAGACTTTCTGAAATGGAAACTCAGTGGATTTCTGTCACAGTCTGTTTCGACTGCACTCGTACAGTGTGGGCACTCAGGTCGTGCACGATGGTCGTGCGTTGTAAGCGATTCAGACAGCTGTCATTCTGCCATGATTGTCTTATGGTCACCTTGAAATCGCACAGTGTATACCCGGCTTCAGGCTTCAGTGTCCAAAGTGCTTCACATTCACATGTTAAATTATCATCTCAGTTTTCCTTCTTTTGCCAGTTGATGCAGATATGCATCATTAAAAAACATTAGAATTTTTAAGCCTGCGCATAATAGTCAGTGTTGGCTGCCACTGTAATAAGCTTCTTTGCCTTAAAGGCCTCTGTGCAGGTCACATGACTTGAAGCTATGAACACAGACAATGAAATTGTAATTGGTTAAACATTCATGATGTGAACTGCAACTTGACCGAGGCTTTTCAGTGGTGTGGAAACTTAGCTAGATGTTGGTTTAGTTCAAACTGTACTGCTCTGACATACCATTCTGTTTCCCTCATATAGACGATATTTGGGTGTGCCTACATCTTATTTTGTCATTTTAGTGCCAGTAATTTTCTGCAGCTCTTTGGTGACACTGTTATCACGCAGTCTTAGTTTAGTAGAGTCGTTGAAAACAAGCTGCAATATACACACAAACATATGTATATAAAATGACTTTTATGATGATGGAATAATGAGTGAGACATTTAAAAGTGGGAGTAATGTTATCTTAGTGCCTTAATGAAAAGTACTGCTGATAAATCTTGGCAGAAGGGCTGAAGGACATAAAAATAAAGCTATGGTGTGAGGCAAGACAAGATAAACTGTGTGTAAATAAGATAATGGAAAGGAAGTAAGATGAGCATTAAATGCATGCATAAGCTAATTTAAAACATATACAGATAAATTAAGAGAAATAGTGCTCCAAAAAACCTGAAGCATGCCTTTTGTCAGGTACAGAATTGCAGTTGGCATGGTGTCGGTAAAACGATTAAAGCATTCAGCAGCTGAAAAAACAAACATTTCCTTGAAAGTTAAAAATAATATAGCTGAAAGAAGAGTGTAGCTGTGTTAACATGCAAAATCAAACATTATTTCAAATTTGATGATTGCACTCAAGTCTAACAAATTGATTCATACCTTATTATACATTTTCATTCACCTATTTATTTTCCAGAGCATGTTTTGAACAGTGCCTAATGTGTTAAAGTGGGAAAAAATATTTTTCAAAAGATGGTGCATTTTAATGTGAATGGTAATTCTCGCTCACACAGAGCTGCAGCTTGACATAAGAGGGCATCACTTTAAAAAAAAAAAAGCCCAACAACGACGACGCTGGGAGAAACTTCTGAACAGATCAAGTACGTGAGTGTATTCTGGTGTCAAGAGACGAGTCTTATCAGCAGTGGAGGCACAGCTACTCCTTCACACATGAATGCCATCTTATCTCGTCGAGAGCTCGCAACGGTGCTGCTCTCAACTGTCACATTCACTACCCGCTAACACACACAAAGAAACACGCTCACTCATCTGGAGCTGAAGGTGGCCAAACAAATATTCTGATTGAGGATTTAATTAGGTCAAGAGAGAGAGAAAGAGGTCTTTGTGAATTGAAATTCCAATTCCTGCTCTTATTAATCCAATCAGCCTGAATAAATTAGGCTTCATTATGTGTACAAACACTTAAATGATGCGGATGTAACATGTGCATGGTTCTGTGACACTCAGTAAAGCTTAAAATGTGTTTTTATTACATTGTTGCTCATTAAATTGCATAATGTGCATTTAATGTGCATTCAAGAGTTTCTGTTTGCTTTTTTAATATGAGCCACTCAAACTCAAAGCAGATTTATCTCAATATTTTCCTTCTTCCTCCTCTCATAACTAGAAGAAACCAATTACAGATTAATTTGATCATGGCATTAGTCTTAATGAGTTTCACAGATCCTCTGCCATTGGCATAAGTGTGCTCTAACAACAGATCAGCTTCTTTTAGTGCTATATTCACTCTTGAGGCATTTTTCTGTGTCTACTTTCAAAGCAAAACAGCCAATCAAATGTGTTGACATGTGGAGCAACATGTAGGGAGTATGACTAAAGATAAGGGATAGGATGGGCAGTAAACCGGCATCGATACAGTCACTTCAAATTTCTGCCAGGGTATGGAATCTAGCTTATTAGTGATTTGAGACAGGAAGCAGCTCAGTCTGAGTCCAACTATGAGCATGATTCACTCTGACGCTTAAAGAGCAGCAAGATAACAACCCAAATGTCACCCGTTTGTGTCCTTATGATCAATTTGAAGCACAGCAATAAGGTGAAAGATGTGTTCTCTCCTCCCAAGGTTTGACGTCTGTAATAACAGCGACATGAAGCAAGTGTTCACTTTGCACAGCATCTCAGTTGGCCTGTCCAGGACTGCAGTGACTTGTATTACAACATCTTACACAGCTGTTTAAAGGTGTGTTTAGACTGAAGATTTGCTTGTTTTAAGTCCATGACGATTCAAAGACGAGTCCTGCAGTGATAAATGAGGTCAGAGAAACAGCTGTAGACTCTAGGAGGGCTGAACGATTTGCAAAAATAATCTAATTGCATTTTTTTTTCCTGATATTGCTATTACAATTTACTATGCGATTATTATTAGATTACTCAACTTATGCATTTTTTAACAAATGCAAGCAATAAATCAATATTATAACCTACATTCAGTCAGGAACCCTCATCATATATTTTACCATTTCATTGCAAAATGGATATAGCCGACGGTTTTACAATGCAGGGAAGGCTCTGCTCTAAATATGCTACCTGGGTTAGTCAAGCAACATGCTTTGACTTTCCAGGGAGTAATTGCCTAGAAATCCTCATATGTGTTGATGCATAAATGACAATGTGTATTGAAAAAAATGAAATTATTTCAGACGCAATTAATCCATAGTAATATGAATATGATAATGCAACAAGCTTTAAGCTATAAGGGAGGTGGCTGGGGTGGAGGAGGTTAAGCTTATAAAGCTGCTGCAAGCAATGAAGGTATCAAACTGCTATTTTGACACATTTCATGTTTAAGAAATATTGCAACTTCTGCGATTTGTTTTGCGATTAATTGCCCAGCCCTACTCTGTAGTGTCATAAACCTGCTTGTATCGCTGCTAAGCTACGCTAAATCAATAACAATTTAAGTCTTTAGTTGTGGTTTTCTCTGAGTGCTTTTATTGTGAAGGCCCACATCAGGAAATGTGGTGTATTCAATAGCAACTTGACACACCTCAGCAAATTAGAAGTAAACTTAGAAACTACAGGCTCAATTATGAAGTAAACAAAGAGAGACTTACTGACCACAGTTTAATTCCTGATGACTTCACGGTTCAGAAAGATAGAGGAGAGGCAATTGCAACTGATATTTGCTTATGCCACATTATTTTCTGATGTTAAATGTCAATATTCCCCATATCAGCTAATACTGAGACTGAGTGGGTGTATGGGTGCATCCCTAAAACAAACACAGCAAGCAGTATGGTTTGGGAGTAAGCAAACCAAGGCCATAAATACCCACATCCAGCACAGGCATGTGGCCAAACTTGGCAAACTAATTTGACTTATCTGATCTGATGACAATTCTCAACAAACTGTGCTCAATTCTGAAAGTTTTCTGATGTTTTTCTCACATCTAAACTAGCCGATCTGAATTAAAATTCCATTTAGCCAACTAATTATTCAGTTGGGAAAATCCATTGTTTAAATGCAACACACACTGAACCACTGCTGCGGCTTTCTGCAGGTAAAGTATCACTAAAGAATAAAAAATTATCTCTGTGAACAATACAGTATGATAAAATATGATAATCTCCCTCACTGTACACACACACACCCACCTAACTGGGGATAAACCACTGGTCCCAGTAGAGGAATAAAGTCTAACAAAGTGTGTATGAGTGTTTGTGTTTGTTAACAAAGCCCTGCAGTCAAACAGCAGCAAGCTGTGTGCTTTCACAATATAAATGTTTGAAACAAAGAAAAAGCAGCAGGCACATGGACAGAGTAAGATGCCCCACGTCAACACTCTCATTAACACTCGGGCACCAACAGCCCCCAAGCAGCACAAACAGAATATAAATATATGATAAAGTTGACATTTAGAGGCAGCTGTAGATGGATGTCTCCTACTGACGGCCAATTTGGCTGCTAATCTAAAAGGCCAGGGCCGCTGGTGGAGGGGACGAGAGATCAATCCTCTGTGTCTGCGTTTGTGTGCTGGAGAGGTCGCTCACTCACCAAATAGATTACTGGAGTGGCCTTGCTTGGAGACAGGCCGGAGCTCATTGGAACCCCAGGCGAAGCGCTTGTAGCTGTCCCACGCATGTTTCATCATCTGACAGGGAGGAAGAGGAGGGAGGGGAGGGAGGAGAGGATGACAAATAAAGAGAGTTAAAGGCGACAATCAACTCTGAGCTGTAACAGAGAATTAAGTCATTTTCACAGATGAGCTTGGGTTTTCTGTTGAGCTCAGTAACTCATTTTTTCATGGCTGATACCTTCAAGATACAATGAGTCGTAAGTGATCCAGGTTTTCAGGTCCATTTAAGAGCACAGATCTTTAAATACTCCCAAAAAAGTTTTTTACTGCAATGTAATGATGTGTTTGAAAAGTGTATTATTTCAGTCAGGTTTTCTGAGGCTTTTTCAGTCTGACTCAAATCTCTAAAAGGTTCAGCTGACTATGATCTAAGAAAATAAACGAATCTACAGCATGAAACACATATAAAAGCACAAAACACAATGCATTCACTTCATGAGTTTTGGAAAGCAACAGCCTTCATTTACTGAAGCAATAAATAAGGTTACGTCTGTGGACTTTCACACTTACAATGTTGAATATGAATTCATTCCTGTTTTTCTTATTGTCCTTTAGAGCAGTGGTTCTCAACCTTGGGGTCGGGACCCCATTGGGGGTTGCGAGACACTGAGAGGGGGTCACCAGATGCCTTAAAAAAACCTAAGACTATTTCTAAAACTACACTGTTGCCACTTTATACCAGCCTCACCAAATGCCAACCCTTTTTGCCGTTTGCCACTTACAACAAATTTATGTCCATTTTAAACTCTTTCCATCAGCTTTTCTGCCACCTCTAAACCAATTCATGCCACTTTCTGCCTACTGTTGCCTCTGTTGACCTATAATTGCTTCTATCAATCACTTTTTACAACTTTTTTTTTGCCCATTTTAACCACAATTAACACATTTTTGCCAGTTTATATCAAATTTTCATCTCATTCCACCTAATTTCCAACAATTTTTACACTTGAAAGCTATTTCAGCCACTTTTTAATCCCCTCTTTGCCACTTTAACCCAAATATATTCTTTAGAAATTTAATTTCACCACCTTTTCAACCTTTTTTTTTTTTTTGCTATTTTTAACTCATTTTAATTATGTTTCAATAATCAGAAAATAGGTCTGACACTGGAATCCATTAAAGATTCTTAGTAATAAAATTCACCATTTCCACTCTTTCATTTATACCATTACTCATCTGAAGTATCTTATCTCTGGATTTTACTATTTTCTAACTTTGTCGTACATATCAACCAGATCAAACTAAACTTTTCAAACAAATTTGTTTTGTGCATATAAATTAGCTGGTATTTTAACAAATAAGCAGAGTATAATGAACAGAGGATCATGCATTTTTTTTATTAAATGAACAAAACTGACAGAGTTGACAGTTGGGATTAAAAGTAATGGCCTTAGATATCTTTTTAATCCAAGTAATATCTCTAAAGATGAATACTGATGAAACTGAAAGGTAATCCGAGCTCTCTGCAAGCTCTGATTCATATACCAGATTTGGATTGTGAAACTTAAATTCATTTATCTCCCCAGTTTCTTGATTCCTTATCCTAACATCTACATTTCCAAGTGAGCTGATTGAAGAGATACTTGAATATCATACCATTAAAAAACCAAGGGATATCCGTCCATTCATGATACAAAGGAAACAAAAAGAGGAGTCCCTGTTGCACAATACAGGGTAGATCTTGATTTAATAACCAAAAATTGCAGGTAAACTTCAGCACACTTCACTGGTATCATCATCCATGCATTTCCCCCACTTATCCCATTGAGGGGAAGTAACATCAGTATGCAATAATAGATTCTGTTCCATTACTGCTTTGTGCTGCAAAATGCTCTCTTCCTGCATGGTAATGCATGGTAGAAATGACTGATTTTGACAACTGTCCTGCATTCTGTCTGAACTGCTCTGGTACTCTTACTCATCTTCAATTAAACAGAGACAGCTGTCGTTTTAAAACATGTCAAAAACTATTCATGTATCCAAAATTATACAAACTGAGCAAATTTTATGGTCTCTCAAAAACATTAAAAAATGCCATATAGAAAATCAGGGTGGGAAAGTAAAGATGTGAAGAAGTAGAAAGATAAAGTTCTAACAAATAGTGAATAACCTAGTGTACCGTCAGACTGGCTTATCATGCAAACTAAACAAAAAGAAAAAGATGCCAGTTTCTGCTGCTGACACCACCCAGCTCTCCAGCGAATTCACTGAGGTTTCATCTTACTTTAATGTTCTTTAGGCCGGGGGCTTAAAAGCAGCGTGAACACCAGCTTTCCATCCCTAGACATTTGTTTCAGTGTCAGCAGTGACTCCTCCTCCTGCTCTGTATTTGTCAGTCCTGCTAATCCAGGTTACATAGCCTCCTCCCTCGCTTTCTAGATCCTACCTCTGGATTAGACACACTAACACCCTTCATCCTCCTCCTTCAGATGGAAAATCTGTTCACACACACATCACTGAGCGTATGTTCTTGTCATGTATAGGCTCTTACCGATGCTGTAGTCTAACCTACAGTGTATATAGGGTGTGATTGACACATAAACCACAATGGCAGCTTTGTACACCTAAATAATGCACAACATAAACACCAGCTTTCAACGATGGGATGTGAAGCTGATGTACAGCCTGTTAAATTCCCCCTGGAGGATCATATTACTGTACAACATGACCTGGCAGCGAGCAGATCGTGTTGCTGGCGCATAGATGAATGTGTATGCATTAGTTTGCATGTGTAGTGCTGAGTGGCACAGTTGATGTTGTCACTGCTGCTGACTCAGTGGTAGATGGCTCACTCAAGGACAGATATTCACACAACAAATAACTGTGACTAAACAAAGGTGGGAAAAATGACCGTAACGGGAGGGAAACCAGTAGGTCAACGAGGCATTTGGTCAGGAAAAACAAAATCACTGAAAAAGGCCATCGGATAAATAAACAGAAGTACACTTTGGCTGAATTTTATAATCCCAAAACAGGGTTTCTGCTACAATGTATAGGAGGGTGAGTTAAAGTACAGGGAAAGGAGAGAGGAAGGTAAGTCAGGGTATAATTTTAGAACATTTATACTATTACTATAGTATACTATTTAATACTATTTCTTATATTTTTATATTCTTTATAAGTGCACTTAGAGATGCAAGTAAAAAAGTTTTACAGAAATAATTACAGCCAATCATACCTACTCATTTATTTTACAGAACTAAAAATATAAACCAGTAATCAAAGATTATAGGACAAATGTTTCTATCTTCATGTTTTAATGGCAGATTTTCAGATTTTTTAATCAAATGGTATTTGAAATTGACTGGGGGGCCACAGTGAGAGAGATGGAGGACTGCATGTGGCCCCCAGGGCACTAGTTGCCAATCCCTGGGGTAGGTCATGTAAACTATACAGCAGAGGTGTCAAACTCAATCACAGAAGTGGCCAGATTCTGAATGAAGGTCTGACCTGAGGGCCGAACAGGGCCCACATTTAACCAAACTGTCAACCTCAAAATATAAAAAGAAAGTCACAATCATGTTTTAAAGGCAAAAAAATGACAAAAAATGTAAAACTGTGCACCTAAAAGGTCAAAATATGAGATAAAAAGTCAAAAATATAAATGACAAGGTCAAAATATGAGATAAAAAGTCAAAAATATAAATGACAAGGTCAAAATATGAGATAAAAAGTCAAAATATGAGATAAAAAGTCAAAATTACAAATGAAAAGGTCAAAATATGAGAAAAAAAGTCAAAATGAGATAAAAAGTCAAAATTATAAATGAAAAGGTCAAAATATGAGATAAAAAATTGAAAACAATAAATTGACAGTCAAAACATGAGATAAAAAGTCAAAATTATAAATTGAAAAAGCCAAAATATTAGATAGAGTCAAAATTATAAGTTGAAAAGGTCCATAATTGTGCAATAAAAAGATAAAATGAAATATGAAATGAAAACACAAATGAATTTATTTTCCCATATTTCTTTTTATATATTTTTTATTTCTATTTTTTCACATTCTTATGACTTAAGGATATTTGATATCATCAAGGTTAATTTTCCTTTTTTATACTGAAGGAAATCTGCAGACCTCATATTTTAGGGCCAGTTATAATAAAAAAATGAGGTGATCTTGCAGGCCGGGTGCAACTATACCACGGGACAGATTTAGCCCCTGGGCCTTGAGTTTGACACCCCTGCTATACAGGAAAGCACACTGAAATATAAAGAAACTATACAGGAAGGTAAGCCATGTAATAAAGATACTCTTTGATTCTGGTACAAAGAAACTACAGGGATGTCGGTCAGGTATACAGTTACTGTACAGGGGGGTAGGCTGAGGTACAAAGATACTATACAGGAAGGTAGGTCAGCACACAATGATACTACAAGGTAAGGTTGAGACATAAATCTACTCTATAGGGAGATATTCTGTGACAGAAAGATAATACACAAGTAGGTGAATCATGGTATACTCTACTTGAAGGTGGACCAAGGTAAACAAAAAAAAACATGAACAGACATGCCCAGGAACAATCATGCATTATACAGGGAGGTACAGAAGTTCCTCATAGTGGTGTAGATTGAGATATTATTTCAGGACTCAGATCAAAAACAGTCAGTTTTTTTCAGTCAAGCAGGAAAAGAGTCATCTGACTGACAGAATGATATCTGTCCATCTGCATTACCAAGTATCTGGCTAGGTTAATCTGGCCCTGAGATGGTATCTGATACAGAGGGAAAGAGTGAGGGAAACTGAACCAATGCTAGTAGTTCAAGCCACTGCATCTAAGTGTGCCCCACAGTCACCCAGCTGCAGCAACTACAACAATGTCAGCCTACAGGGCAAACATTTAGCAGTGTATCT
The DNA here is from genome assembly GCF_018320785.1 of Cheilinus undulatus. Taxonomy (NCBI): domain Eukaryota; kingdom Metazoa; phylum Chordata; class Actinopteri; order Labriformes; family Labridae; genus Cheilinus; species Cheilinus undulatus. The sequence continues at coordinate 40,164,648 of NC_054878.1, read as the reverse complement.
GCTGTGCCTGCAGGCTAGGATAACTGTGTGGTGAAACAGACTTCACAGACCACATGTGTGGGCCACACTAGAGAGGCAAAAGTGGTAGCAATTGTGGTTGTTTCTCAGAATTGACACGGAAAAGCTTTTTGCAGTATTTGTACCTTGAAACACAGCGCTGGCTGAAAACTTCTTGCTGACAAGCTGTGACAAGTTGGAGGGAGGAGAAGGGAAGGCAGGGAGCTTGTTGGTATCATATGAAAAATTTTGACAAATACAATTTTTAGGACCAATAAGGAACAACACTGAAATGTGTAAGTTGTATTTTTTTTCCCCAACCAAAACAGTACTATGACATAGAAAGTAACCAACTAAAAAAGAAAGAGAAAGATATTTCCACTGGTGTCAGTGCTATTCTGAAAGTCCCCCAGCCAGAGCAGGAAGCCAGTGTAGAAATGTGGTTTTAATGCAATGCCGTCCCACCTGTTTCAAAGCTATTACACCAAGAGGATAAGAGCAAGAGAAACTCAAGTGAGGTACTGTATTATGAATGAGTTTTTAATACTCACATGGTGAGAAGCTGCAGTTTATTACAACGAACATTAAAAATGTTCACAATGAGACAGAGGAGTCTGTAGACTGTAGAGACACACCAGTAGCTCTGTTAACAGGCAGGTGGTTTCTCTGGTCCACCTCTTCCATGACTAGTAGTGTTCAAGGTAGCTAGACAGAGCACTTGTTCACATTACTAATTAATATCTTGACTATTTTTCTGAGTAGCTGCTGCTATACAGCAGACAATTCTGGACTTCATGTGGAGGATTTGCCCTCATAAATGATCGGGTTGGTGTGGCCCAATCTGAGGTTTGTCAAAATGATTTTTTGTCTGGATAAGTATGTAATGTGTCAACACATCAACACAACTTTGTCTTGAGCTAGGTAGAATGCTGAAAAGTAACTGCTGCATCATGGCTTGATTTTCATTTCAGCATGCATGTTAACAGGACAGGGCTTAAAGTTGGGTATAGCTTAGGTTTTTGTTTGAACTTGATACTTTTTATACAGTGCTGGTGCCTAAATGGTGCCAGAATTCATACTTTTGAGAGAAAAAGTGTGTTGACATTTAGCAGGAGAATAAAAGCAGTCTGGGTATTGTGAATGATTCCTATAAATGGGAACCCAGTAACTTCTTTATGTACGAGGCTCAAGCAGAATTCATACAGTGGCGTTGCATCAGAGACAAACAATACAGTAAACCAGGGGGGTCAAACTCAATCACAGCAGGGGCCAGATTCTGACTTTGGGTCTAACCTGAAAGCCTAGCAGGGTCAATATTTAACCATAAAATGTCAACCTCGTTTCCACCAGAATGGAATAATGGGGGGAAAAAGCTTAGCTCTGATTATAAATGATTTTGATATTAAATAAGTCAACATGATAAGTCTAAAGGCTCAAAATCTGAGATGAAAAAGTGAAACTTATAGGTTCAAAAGGTAAAAACATGACATTTAAAGACAAAATAATGTATTTAAAAGGCAAATATATAAGATAGAAAGTTGACATCATGATTTTTGATGGTGATATATGAGATAAAAGTCAAAATCATGAATTTAAAAGGTCAAATATAGGATAAAATTCAAATTTGTGAGTTTTAAAGGTCAAAAATGAGATACAATTCCAAATCAGGAGCTTTCAAGTTCAAAACAATAAGATACAAGTCTTAGTTATTAGTTTTAATGGCCAAAATAAAATAAATATAAATAAAAATATATATATTATTAATAATATATAAAAGTCAAAGTTAGGAGTTGAAAGTGTCAAAATGTGAGCAAAAAGTCAAAATCAAGAGTTTTGAAAGTACAAATATTGCTCAAAATTGGAAACTCTTAATCTGAAAGGTCAAAATATAAGAGAAAAGTCAAAATTATGGGATGAAAAGGTCAAAATATGAGATCAAATTCAAAATCATGAGTTTTAATGGTCAAAATGTGAGATAAAATAAAAAATTATGAGTTTAAAAGATCAAACTTTTACTTCAAATTCTACATCGTAATTCTAAAAGGTCAAAATATAAGACAAAGTTAAAACCACAACTCTGAGTCATATTTGTGAGATACAACATTAAAAATATGAAATAAAAACAAATTTCTTTTCCATGTTCCTGACTTTTAATCAAATTATCTTGACTCTAAAAAATGTAATTTTATGACTCATCAGGGATATTATAAATCATCAAGGTTAAGTTCCCATTTTTGTTCTAGAGGAAATCTGCAGGCCTCACACTGGGTGGGCCTGTTATAACAAAAATAGGATGTGATCTGGTGGGCCGGATATAACTGCACCACTGGGCCTTGAGTTTGACACCCCTGCAGTAAACGTATCAGTTAGTGTGAATATTTCTTTGGTGGGAAAATGCAAGCAGATCACAGAGATTACCCTGAGATTACATTTATGCTCATCTGAAATAAAGTGACTGCACATTAATCACACAAATTCCATTGCCTTCCATTTGGAGTGGGACTTTGTCACAGTTAGAGGCAGGGTATTAAAATGAATATGTCTGCGCTGTAATTGGTCTGGTAGGTATCAGATGTGTTGGTACCAGTACCGTGTCAGTACTGAATTCTGATACTCCTCCATAGCTTTCAGACTCTCTGTAAGAGCTGTGCATCTACTGCTCCAAATCCACAACTTATCAGGCACCAAGAATCTGGGGAATAGAATGCCTGCCTATTTTTGCCCTAAGCCACGTGCATCTCTCAGCAAAATTAGACAGGATCATGATGCATAGAGTCGTAATTCCCTTGTTTAGCAAGGGTTCACACATCTTCTGGACCAAGAGTTTTGAGAATAGAATACTCGCCTATTTTTGCCCTGAGACGCGTGCATCTCTCGGCAAAACTAAACAAGACAATGATGAAAGAAAGTCATATTCCCCCTTTCTTAGCGGGATTTCAGACATCTTAAGCATCTCAGGCACCAAGGTTCTTGAGAATAGAATACTCACCTATTTTTGCCCTGAGACGTGTGCATTTCTCAGCAAGTAGAAAAAGGAAACTGATGCATAGAAAGTTATAATTCCCTTGTTTAGAAGAGGGTTCACATATCTCCGGGTACAAGATTCATGGGAATAGAATGCTCACCTATTTTTGCCCTGAGCATGGGCATCTCTCAGCAAAAATAAACAAGAAAATCATGCATAGAGAGTCATAATTCCCTTGTTTTAGCGTGGAATCACAAATCTCAAGCACCAAAATTACTGAGAATAGAATGCTTGCCCCAAGCTTGTGCATCTCTCAGCAAAAAAAAAGACAGGAAAATGGCACATTTAGAGTCCTTAATCTCTTGTTTAAGCAGGGATTCAAACAATCCAAGCATCTCAAGAACAAAGAATCTTGAGAATACAAAATTCACCTATTTTTGCCCCGAGCCACGTGCACCTCTCAGCAAAATTAGACCGGGAATGATACACAGAGAGTCATAATTCCCTTGTTTTAGCAGATATGTATGTCCCCATGGGTAGAATATATCAAAGGCTAGTTAATTTCAAAATAGTCAAATGTGTAGCCATCCCATTTTTTTTAATTTGGTGTATTAATGTTCAAAAGTCGAACAATCAGCTTACTTGATGGTCTAGTGGTTAGGTCGCACCCCAAAGGGGGCAGTGCAGGATCATATCCAACCTGTGGCTCCTGTCCTGAATGTCATTTCCAACTCTCTTAACCTGATATCCTACTCTTTTTAGTATTCTGTCATCTTTAAATAAAGGCAAATGCCTCAAAAATGTACATCTAAAATTCGCCTATTTTTTTCCACTCGAAAGTCCATATATTCACATTTATACAAACAGGAAAAAGCAGTGAAATGTAAGTACCTTACTAAGAACCTCATTTCTGTCCAATTCTGATCTATTACTGCCTATTTTGGCCACTTTTACAACAGATTTTTGGACAAAAATCTGTCTTTGAAAGTAAAAAAAGGAGTACATGTCAGGAAAATCTTCCAAATAAGATCACGATAGGGCTTTGAATATTTATAAAGGGAGAAAAGGACTACACAGATGGTAAAACAAAATGTACAGATCAATTTTGTGTCTTTAAAAAGCACTTTAAAAGGCTGAATTCATGACTGCAAGTGCTTTGCAAGCGTATATTCACAAGAGGGATAAATACGGACATTCTGGGAGTGTGATGCTCGTGAGAGTTTGCTCTTTTATTTGTATTGCGAGCGTAACTGACAATGCTTTAGTCAGAGCCGGTCTTCAGCAGGTTGCATCACACAAAGCTGAAGAGGCCTGTGCATGAATAGACTCTGATTTCACGCTTTTCACAGAGCAACTGGTTATTAGATCGCAGTGCACCAGGGAGTACGTGATATTATGCTCCAGAGGAATGAAGGAAGTATAATTAGCAAATTTACTGCGCATCCCTCAAGCTCCATTTGCATGTCTCTATAGAACAAAGATGCAGTGATAACTGCACCAACATCATACCCACATACAAACGCACAGTGTTGGAACATACACAGGGTTTGGTGTTGGTTTAACCACTCCTGACCAGAACAGAACTTTTGAGATGATAAAAAGCTGCTCTATCTTCACATGTGCCCTTGTTTTAAAGTTACACAGTAGAAGAGAGAACAAAAGGCACTTGGTTAGCATTTCATCTCCCACTCACATCAAACGGACAGCTAACGATAGCTTTCCTCCATTTAAACCCACTAATTAAAGCTAGTGAGCCTGCTAATTACCACTCCTATATGCATGCCACATTATGAGATCTACTCTAATACTGTTTTTTACACTCCACACACGCTGCAACACATGAGGAACGCTGGAAGTGATCCAAGGTCTATTCAAGGATGTACGGATCAAGATGGAATGAAACAACAGAGGAACAACAATGTAAACAAGACGGTATTGGATTTACAAAGGAGGTGTTCAAGATGCTGAATAAAAATCAGTGACAAGAATTCACATATTCTAAGAAATAGCTCTTAATCACAGATTGTTTAGCATTCTATGAAAAAGTATTTGCATTATTTGTTCCCTAATCCAATAAATGTTTAAGCCTTCTAAGACCCAGATGGTCAAATAAGAATGCTTGCCAGCCCCCATTAATCTACTCAATATTCACAATCACAATGCAGGCAAGGGTGACACAAATCCAAGGCTTTCGAATTTTTCAAATCTTAGACACCTTCTGGACACCAAGCTCTGTCTAGCAGAGCCTAACACTCTCAGAAAGACTTCAAAAATCCTTAGGGTTATGTACACAATGTGATATAACAAATTTTAAAGGGTTAAACATGGACAGTGAAATTCAAACAGCCTGCATAACAAGCTATCTTAACCATAAACCTGATGTTTGTTAAACATTTCATATAGCACATGCTAGGATGTTGGTATGATGTCTTGTCACATCCACTCATGGCTTGCTGAATGCAGAATTATCCTGGAATCACGTTCCAATAATCAACGTCATGATTTGAAAGTAAATACGGGGTTAGTGACCCCTCCCTCACGGGTTCAGTTACGGTAACAGGAGGCTCCAAAACTTGTCAGTCAGGCCTCATCTGCACACGCTCTCACAGTCCTCTAGGACGTGTTATCATGAGAAGCACGTGGGAACTCCCGTCTGAGTATCAGAGGTCTTTAAACTGGGCGTGTGTGTATCTTTTTACTGGTTACGCCCACGGGGCACGTGCTGCCAGCACAGCAAAACAACAAAAGGTGAACTTTGGTTTGGGATTATGTCTTCAGCTTTGTTTACATGGTGAACAACTGCGGACTTAACCAAATGTTCAGAAAATCTGGAGCTGGTAAAGCAACTGCACCGCAATATTAAAGGCTAAAAGTGTGAAAGCCCTGCTTGACTACAAAAGCTTAAATAAATTGAAAAATCTGCTTCTTATGACATATATCAGTGGTTCTCAAATGGTGTGGCAAGGCGAGGCAAGTCAAGGTGTGCCTTGGGGATCTGGCTCGGCCCCTGAAAAACCCCCAGAGTATGGGTCCTCCCCAGCTGTGATTTATTGATGATCAGTGTATGTGTTGGATCAGTAGCATTGGTGCTAGCATCCTGGCTAACAGTTACCTCATTTGGCAAGCTATTATTGAGTTGAAATTGGTGTTAGAATAATTAATGCTACTTTTAACCAAGTTAACCAATGTTTCTACCCATTCTGCCACTTATTTTGACAACTTAAACCTTTTTTGCAATTTCGCAACTACTATTATACTTCTGACCCATTTTTGCAACTTTTTTGGAACTTTTTGCCACATTTAACCCATTTTTGCTCCTTTTGTTGTCGGTTTCTGCCTACTTTTGCTATTATTTGGGCATTTTTTCCATCACTTTTGACCCCTTTTAACCATTTTTTTGCAACTTTAATCCTTTCCTGTCACTTTTCTGCCACTTATAACCTATTTTGCCACCTTTTTGACACCTTTAACCCATTTTTGCCACCTTCTTGCCAATTTTTCACTCACTTTGCCTTTGTTTGGCCCCTTTTGCCCATTTTCAAATCCCTTTTAACTCGTTTTACCACCTTTTCACAACATTTAACCCTTTTAGGCCACTTTTTACCCATTTTTGCCACCTTTTTGACACTTTCAGCATGTTTTTGCCACTTTGTAACCCATTATTTGGTCCCTTCTTACCAATTTTTGACTTTGTCTTGCCACTTTTGCCCAATTTTGCCATGTTTTTTCATCACTTTTAACCAATTTTTGCCACTTTTCAACCACCTTTTGCCCACTTTTGCCATGCCCAGTTGGCTGGTCCCCAGAAACCTCTCCTCTTTATCGGACTGTTATATTAGTCTATTTAGTATTGATATGAATTTGGTGTGCCGTAAGATTTTGGATTAACCTTAGGTGTGCCTTGGGCAAAAAAAAGTTTGAAAACCACTGATATATACGGGCTGAATGCTGGTAACATCTTATGTAGGATTACCGATGGATGCTTTATTAGAGCAGATTTAATGGCACATATAGACCATTAAAATGCTGCTTTGTGATGAAGTTGGGCCTTTTTCACCACCCATTCTGAAAAGGAAGTTTGCTCTTAAAACCCACTTAGGCAGTTTTTGAAAAGATTGTGGAATTCACTAAAGTTTCTTGAGCTGGCCTCTTTACTTACTTATTTTGAGCGGCACTACATCCACTTAAGAACTTTGTGAGTATTTTTTTATTTTTTTACAGTCTAGTGCATAAATGTTTTTTCAGTGTATTCCAATATGATTCCTGCCGTGTGCATCTTCTGTGTTTGCAAACAGCCCTGCAGTCTCATGCTCTTATATCATCATACAATGTTTTTCTATGCTACTCAGAGAAATGTGCACAAGCTTCCATCTTAAGACAATGATCAATCTAAGAACACAGGTAAAAACAGTGTAGCAGTTGTAGAAAATTGTTATTGGTAGCTGTTTTAAGGACATATCTGACGATATTGATGGATGAGGCCCACTAAGCAGAACATGTTGGTATTTCATTTTCTCTAAAACACCATTTTTGTTTGACCACCAGACTGTAGCACATCCAGGATAAAAACAGCACTTTGTATGGTCTTTCACTCCCGTTCAACTTGAAATCTGAGGAATTTTTATACAAAAAAACTGCAAGAGCAGCACCCTGTATTTAACACCACAATGACCAAATTTGTAATTCCCTGTTTCTATGTTTGCTGAAACACTGGGATCAACCACAATCCAAAGCATCACTAATTCCAAGAAAGGAAAGGGGAGGATTTATTGACTCAATTCAGGACGAACTGTCTCCCTGCCAGGGCTAATGTGTTAAGCTTTAAGTATACAGAGGAATGCAGGTTAAGTAGTGGGGCAGGCTAGTGGTTCAAGTCCTACTGACTCATCCCAACTTTTTTCTTCTTTTTTGCATTTCCATACAGAGAAGTTCTTCCAGGAAAATGTGAAGACTAGCACACAAGGTTATCTTTACTTGTCTCTATCTACTAATGACTAACTCCCTTTAGATTCTTGTACGTTATCATTGGAATTAATTTCTCAGTATTTTGTGCAAAATCTCTTTCAATTAGAGATGAGATGTGCTGTTGTGTAATTCAGCGTGTAAGTCTGAGTGTCTAGCCTGACCAAACATTCCTGTGTGTTAACTCTTATTGGATTTAATGCTCAGGATCCCTACGTGTTGACTCTAATTGGATTAACGGCGCAGGATTTTCAAGACTGACCGCTGTTCTTAGGACCTAGTGGCTGAAGCTATTTCAGACACACAATGGCTGTGCTAATTGGCTCTGTGTTTAAGGTGCAGTGGCTTTCTGGGACACCGACATCAAGTCCAATCTAGCGGGAGGATCTTGAGCACACACACCTGCTCTGAACTCTGGAGTGTGCAGTCACACATTCAGACTGAAGATAAGATTATTAGGAACAGCAACGCTGAGTGAGTTTGTTGATAATCAACTTCTCATCTCTGCTGTCCCCTTGTTTAAACTCCTGTCTTTGTCTATTGATCAGCCTGAGCCAATGCACCGTTGACATACATGCACCTGCATATGATCAGACAGCCAGAACCTTCTCCCCCTCATTGTAAAGCATCGTTTGTCAGCAGGAGCGCTAATGGAGAAGAACTTTTGTTATGTCATGCTAACACGAAGCAGCAAGGAGTAAAAAAGCATCCTTTCAGACACTTACAAAATCATTACCAAGGAAAGAAAGTAGGGCAGTACTGCTGTTTTTGCACAAAATGTGCCAATTTAAATATACTCATGCCTTTTCCCATGAGTGTTTGTGCATAACATCGGGAAATCAATGTTGAAATGTCAACCTCAGCTACACAGCTTTTGAAAAAAGCAACAAAGTAGAGCTACAAAACACTGCAAACTTGATATATATGAGGGTAAAAATTCAATTTTAATACATCTGAGACTTTTAAAAGGAGACATGTTCACCATGTTCACCTAAAGTTTATGTGTTCATGATGTTTTCAGGAATATCAGAGCCCATGAACTTCAGTTTTAAGCCACGTACGAGACCACAATGAGCAATGACTAGTGGTCATCTAGACCAACCAGTTGGTCATCAGGACCCATCGCTGCCTTCTTATGAGAAATGGGTTTGGCAGCTTATTTCTTTGTTGTAACAATGCTTTTTTTCAATAAACCTTATACCATTGGAAAGTTTGTTTATTTCCTAATCATGCCACAATTATAAGGAACATGCCTTTGTGGGATGAGCAGCAGAGCTGAGTATGTAGGTTGCCCCTTTGAAAAACTTGCCAAATCACCAGGTCCTGTCAACCAGGTGCCAATCTCAATGCAGAGAGATGTCAAGATGAGATTCTGCAACCAGTGACAATTCCCTATCTCCACAGTCTGGGACTAAACTCTATCCTCCAAGATGACAATGCTCGCCCCCACAGAGCGGGGTTTATCAGTGACTAACTCTGGAATTTGGGAGTGGAGAGGATGGAATATCCTGCCAGCAGTCATGATCTCAACCCCACTGAAGAATTGTGGCATCAGCTTGGGCGTGTTTGCTAGAGTGACCAACACAACCACGTTGGCTGACGTGCCACAAATGCTGGTTGGGATACCACTAAATCATCAAATCCACCAAACAACACCAAACAAGAGTCAACAGCAGAATCAGCTGTTTGGCACTGACAGAGAAGATTTGGCACATTTTTCATGGGCGCAACTCACATACTCAGCTCTGCTGCTCATCCAACTAATGCATGTTCCTTACAAATGCAGTGACATTTAAAGGGAAATGAACAGGCTTTCCAACAGTGTAAGATTTAATGTTAAGATGCATTGTTACAACAAAGAAATAATCTACCAAACACAAATTTCCTTACCTTTATTGCATTAAAACATGGTTATTTCATATTTATAGTGTGGTTCACCAACAGAAAAGGCTAATATAGTCTTCTATTTTATGCCAGAAGACTTTGAAAGAAGGCAAAAGCCAATCCCAGCCATACATCTGAAGAGTTGGCAGCCACTTGAGTACATATGGGACTGTGTAGTGCACATTTTGTGCAAATAATGTTAAGAAATTTGTAAGTATCAGATACATGCCAATGGTTTAGTGGATTGTAAGGCACAGCATTTTTCAAAGCAAGGATTAATTTGCAACAGAAGCACTTAATGTGCTAACACAAGACTAGCAAATGCTGGTGTTATGGTTAAAAGTGTGACCATGTTTACTGGTGATTTTCAAACAAGATGTTGAAAACTGAGCGTACTCGTGAGTGCCTCTTTGTGTAGTTTTCTATTGTATACATGTCTAAAAAGCATATTTTGACACTTTAATGAAAAACTAAACAAAGAGGCGTTCATGTGGACAGCTATGTAGGCATCAAGGCTTTTGTATGCTCAAGATTACTGCCTGTATGGGGAATGAAGTTTACCACACAAGGAGATAAATCATGATGAGTAAAATTGGGTAGGCTCAGAGCTGTGACTACATCTGTAAAGATCTCAGAAGGCATCAAATACTGATTCTCTTTGAGTCCAGTCTTCAAATGTTTCTCTTGTGAGCGTCCTTGGGGTGACTCAGCACTATGGTTCTGAAAAACCACAATATTCAACCAAATGCATAGCAGTCTAATGTCAACACCAATGTATCCACCATTCACTGACGTCAAGGTGGCCATGTGACCTCCAGAGGTCCATATCTATGGCATAAGAGCTCCAAGGCTTCTCTTTTCTTCTGCAACTGAAACAGAGATTGTAAACCTCTGTTCTCCCACTCCTCTCTTTATGACTTTCAGGCTACAGTCTTCAGGTGCCAATTCTCCACTTCAAACTCATAAAATCTAATTAAAACATAAAACAGGATTTGCTGACAGGACTTGCTGTTCTGTTTTCTGGTCTCTGATGGCTCACTGATATGTACATGTCTGAATTGTTTGCTTGAAGTCTGCCAATTTAAGCAGATAGAGACTGAGGAAGAAAAGCTAAATGATGACTGGAAAAGCAAACACAAGGCATGAGTGACCATGGGAGTGTATGCAAGTATGTGGGGTTCCATTACAACAGCACAGATTTCTAATTCAATTGTATCTTTTATCTGCTGTCTAAAATATAAAGCTTCTTTGTTCATGTCATCGTTGCAACAAACTATATAGTCTTTGTAAGTCTTAATAAGATTGATTGCAGTTTTTGGTGAAGTTTTTGCATTTTATTGATATTCATATTCCCACTCTTTATTTTGTCAAGCTCCACTAATCTTCACATTCCATATTTTAAAGAATGAAACAGGAAACTGAGGTGATCGGCTAGTATGGAAACAAAAAAAAAAGCAACAAAAAACTCTGCTACTGGAAGAAGAAAAGGATAACAATGGTAACTGGCAAAGAAGCTGTAAAGCATCATACTAAATGTACGATTGGTGCCAACAGCTTACAGAAACGTGCAGCAGCTACATATAGCGAGCTATACTTCCCAATTTCGATTGCACAACTTGCCCCAGATAATTACTGGAGAAGCATCTGGAGGTTTCTCACATTTTAAAGCAGGAAATATGACAAATTAAAGCTCTTCTTAAAATCTTAATTAGGTGAAAAAATGAAGGATCTCACCTTTAGATGTCTGAGCAAAATTACAGACTATATCGTCTCCATATTAATCTAGAACAGGGGTGTCAAACTCAATCACAGCAGGGGCCGGACTCTGAACTTGGGTCTAACCTGAGGGCCTAACAGGATCGACATTTAACCATAACATGTCAATTTTGTTTTCACCAGACATGAATTATGGGGGTAAAAAACTTGGCACTGATGATAAATGATTTTGCGATGAAAAGGTGAACATAAGTTAAAAACTCAAAATCTGAGCTAAAAGTAAAACTTATAATTTTAAAAGGTAAAAACATGTAATTTAAAGTCAAAACCATGAATTTTAAAAGTCAAAAACTGAGATAAAATTCAAAATCATAATTTTTAACAGTCAAAATAGTTTTAAAGGTAAAAAAAAGAGATAAAATTTAAAGTTAGGTGTTGAAAAAGGTCAGTAAGTGAGATAAAAGTCAAAATCATGATTTTAAAAGATCAAAAATCAGATAAAATTAAAATCAGCCTTTTTTTAAGGTAAAAAAATGAAATAAAAGTTAAAGTTAGGAGTTGAAAAAGGTGAAAACATGAGATAAAAGTCAAAATCATGACTTTAAAAGGTCTAAATAAGATTTAAAATTTAAAATTATTAATCTAAAAGGTAAAAATATGAGATAAAAGTAAAAGAAATGAGATGTTAAAATATGAAATAAAAAGTCAAAATCATAACTTTAAGTAATAACTGTGAGATGTAAAATTGAAAATATAGAGAAAACACTAATTTCTTCCCCACATTCCTGACTTTTTATCCAATTATTTTTACTGTTTAATTTTCTAATTTTTATGACTCAACAAGGATATAATAAATCATCAAGGATAAGTTTACGTTTTTATACTGGAGGAAATCTGCAGACCTCATACTGGTGGGTCAGTTATAATAAAAATATCATATGATCTGGTGGTCCAGGTATAACTGCACCATGGGCATTTTCCAACAAAAACAAGTTATAATTTATTCTATACAATAGCCAACATAATATTAGCTTGATTAAACCAGGGCTGAACAATTGTGAAAAAAATATCTAATTGTGTTGATTTTGACTTATTTTGTAAAGTGGATATGAACTGCTGTATTCAAGAGAAATACAAAAATGAAGAAAATAGGATATTTTTGTACACTATTCTAAAAATATGCCACTAGAATGATTACATCATAGGTAATGTACAACATCTCAGATGCAAAAAAGTTTGAAAACGGTTTGAAAATTGCAGCAGGCTATATTGTGATCTAATCTAATTTGCAATCAATTGCCCAGCCCTTCTCTACACCATTAATCCCATTAGTAGTCAAGGGGGGGCCTGTAGCAAATCCCAGCCATCATTGGGCGAGACACAAGGTACATACACCCTGAGCTGCTCACCAGTCAGACAAACAATCAGTCACGCTGACAATCACACCTACAGATGAAACCAAGGAGCATGTCTTTGGGCTGTAGGTAGAAACCAGAGTACCCAGAGAACCAAACGTGCACCAGGAGAACATGCAAACACACAGAAAGGCACTGACTGACAGGGATTTGAGCCAGGAACCTTCTTGCTGCTAGGCAACACCATTAATCACTAAGCCACAGTGTAGCCACCATCCCAGTCCAGTGTGACCACGAGTATAAAATACAGAGACATGCACTGTCATTAGTGCACATGCCTCTTCCTTTTTCAGTTACTTACTGACACATTTCATCATTTTATGTAAAATGATCTTATTTGATGCTTATTTTTTCCAAAACAAAATAAAAACATTCATTGATTCATTCTTCTGCTACCATCGCCCACTGCACATGACCTGACACTGCAGGAAATCTGCCCTGGTTCATTGTGTAGTGCATAGAGATGCCATGACATTGGATTGTTGTTGATATCTGATATGTTAATATTTCCTTTTTCATTTTAGCCGATGCCAGTATCAGTGCAGATTTATAGATGTAGTTAAGACCTAAAAAGAAAGACTACCACTGATGTTGGTCAGTTGATCCTGCATAAAACTTATCTGAACATACAGCCAACATTTCGGGCTGATATTTACAGCCTATATATCAGTCACAAACATTTTAAAAAACTGCCAAAACCTACAGTTAACCTTTTAACTTGTATCTGATAATACAGACATCGTGTTTACAATATCATGCATTTCCAGTACTGCATGCAGTGCTTGGCTGTGCAAAATGTACTGGGAAAGATAGTAATGTGGACCAGGCCAAGATGTATTTTTGGTCTTTTTGAATCTTTATTAGACAGGAATGCTAAGGAGACTGAGTGTTTGGGTCCCTGCTCTACTAACTGAGCTTAACTGGCACTCAGTGGAGCACTTTTATACAACTTTTCTCCCTTACAAAGTCACAATTTTCCATTTAAAGAAAAAGCAGTGTTATAATTGAAGCTGCCAATCAATTTAATTTCTTAAGTACGGTTCATCTCAGAGTTTCTGAGGTTAACCACCATTAATTGCATCCGTTTTTATCTCATTGTATATTCCACTAGTTTACAATAAAAACAAACTTCTTTGTCATTGTTGATTTTTCTACTGTCTTAAATAAACCAAGGGTTACTGACTTCCTGTTAGGGTACAGACCTGCTTAGGTAGATCAAACATTATAAAAGAACTGAACTACAGAAAAGGAACTTGTTATGGATTGAAAAGGGTATAAGGCCAGTGGCACAGTTATACCCGCCTCACCAGATCATTGCATATTTTTATTATAACTGGCCCACTAGTCTGAGGTCTTCAGATTTCCTCCCGTATAAAAATGTAAACTTAACCTTGATGATTGAAAAGATCCTTGTTAAGTCATAAGAATTCAAAGGAGTAAAGAATTAAAATAATTTGATGAAAAGTCAGGAATGTGGGAAAAGAAATTTGTGTTTTCATTTCCTAGTTTCTAATTTGCATCTCACAATTATGACTTAAAGTTATGGTTTTGACTTTATATATCATATTTTGACCAATTGGATCCACAATTTAAATTTTTAAGTCATATTTTGACATTTTAAATTCATGAATTTGAATCCCAAATATTAACCTTTTCGATTTAAAATCTTAAATTTTTATCTCATCTTTGGACCTTTATAACTCAATATTTGTAATTTTATCTCATATTTGAAATTTTATAATTTTGAGATTTCATCTTATAATTTGACCTTTTAAACGTATGAATTTGAATGACATCGCACATTTCACCTTCGAAACTGTTGATGTAGAATTGTTTTTCTTTCATCTTGACCTTTTCAACTCTTAAATATAACTTTTATTTCCAATTATTGACCCTTTTGATTCAAAAATGTAAGTAAATGTTTTGACTTTTATCCATAGTTTGACCTTTTCAACTCATGATTTTGAATTTTATTTAGTACTTTAACTGTTAAAAATCATGATTTCACTTTTGACTTTTTTATCTCAATATTATTTATCATCAGTGTTACGTTTTTCCCTGTAATTGGTTGCTGGCGGGGATGAGGTCGACAGTTAAAGGGAAATTTTGACCCAGTTAGGCCCTCAGGTTAGACCCACATTCAGAATTTGGCCCGTGCTGTGACTGAGTCTGACATCCCTGATATAATGGAACAGTGCAGAAAGAAAGATGACTTTTGACTTGTTGACTGAGTTGTCTGCTAATTTTTACCAAGTATACACAGAAAATTTGACACCATATTGAATACTTTAAAAAACCTTTGTCATGACCCTCTCAATACATTCTTAGACCTCACTGCATCTTTAATTTTTAACCAGTTCCATTGATGACACAGTTATGTGCATGCTTTTATAAGCTAAAAATGTGACAACATAGTAAAGAAAATTCAAAAAGTATTTGTATTATATGTAAATCCTGCTTTCTTTGACATGCTAGCATTGCTATCATTAATAGATGCTTTGCTAGCTAGCATTGTACTAGACAAAATCTGCTTTTAATCTGCAAAATCCAGTAAAATATTAACATATATCAGTCAAAACCTCAGCCCCAACACCCCCACCCTTAACCACTTCTCAGAAAACGTGTATTTGCCGATCATTTCCATGCAAACATCACTCGATCACACAGTTCACTTGTTAGCTAAGGACACAGCAGAGAGACTTAAAACTAAATGAAATAAACTTGTACTAAAAACTAAATTAAAAAAAAAAAGCAATTTAAAAACTAGCCTTCAACCTCTTTTGACAATTATAAACACTAAAAACAACTACAAAATGTAAAGTCTTGGATTTTAGACTTCTCAGCTTTTTCAAAGCCTTATGTTTTGTTTACAAAAGCTTGCCACCTCAATGACATTTAAAAGTCCACTGATGACTCCTTTAATCGTCCTTAAAAAGCTGCATTGATTGTGAGTGTGCTTGTTTACACACATATTTATGCACACAGAGGGAGGATGGTGAATCATTAAGCACTGAGTACTGATCTCAGGGTTAATGACCCCGTCTGCTCTAAGGTGTTTTAAGTAATCTGTAACTGAGGGAATGTGTGTGTGTGTCAAACAGAAAATGGGTGTGTGAGTTTCTACAGGGGAGGCTGTGGTGAAAGGGAAGATGAAACCGATTGTTCATCTCCGGGGAGATACTTGCAGCTAACGCCCTTGTAACAGGTGTAAAGAGAGAGAGAGAGACAGAGGGGAAGATAGAGGCTGAATGTGAGAAAGAGGGCAGATAGGTGACAATATGGTGGGTGGGCAGATAAGCACTTCAGACGGCCAACCAACATGTGGACCCTACAAACACCATCAAACAGTCTGCCTGCCAAGGAAGGATCCCTAGTGAGTGTGTGGTGAAGTGCAGATGCTTGACTGCTTCACTGGCTGTCATCACAAAGAGCACAAGGAGAGGGAGATAAAGTCAGAGAGATAAGGAGGGGAAAAGGAGATTAAAGAGAAAGAGAGGAAGGCAAACCAATGTTAAACCCTAAATATAATGGCAAGTATCTGAAATAATAAAAAAAATAAGACATTCAAAAACATGTTGTCAGACAAAGTTAATCCCACCACAAGGGGGTTCTCAATCAAAACAAAACATAGCATCTAGTGTGGTGGATAATAAAAGGAGTGGTTTCCTGCTACTCTAACCCTCCACCCCCACATGAAGATTAACTCCAAATGGACTGTAGTCCAGTGTTAATTTAGTAAACTTGAGCTATGATTAAAAATGTTCATCAACTACCCTTTTGCCATGAGGAAGACGAGATTGACCCCCAATTTCCACATACTCCAACATCACGGAGTTCCGAATGCACAGTGCTTTGCTCTGACCAACACTGGTTTACCTCTAACACTGGAAGTCCGTGCCTAAATTGCCTGTAAACAGTGGATTATTTTGCCTTCCTGGGGTTGATTTGCCATTTATTTCAACATGATTCCATGATTTTTTTGCTTCTGCCATGGGTGAGTGCATTAGAAAGTTAAAAGGTTCATGTCTTCTACAAAGGACGTGTGGTTTCATGTAAAATTCTGTGGTTTTCTACCTTAAAAGCCAACTTTTCCTCATCAGTGGTGCTACTGCCATACTGTGACCCACTGACCTCCAGGTGACCTAAAGCTTGTGCCACAGGATGAGACATAATGTTGATAAAGTGATGATTTAAATCAGGAGTCCATGCATTGTGATGCCTTTTGAAGTACTTGGCATTGTTCCTGACTGTGTGGATTGATGTGCTCTACACAGATAGGTTTGTCAGTGGCCGGCACTGAAAATAGACCTGGCATGTCTCTCTAGTTAAGTGGAGCACCACTACTGGGATGGAGCAATGGAATTGCAAAGACTAACTAGAAAGGGAGTGATTTGCTCCCCCATACTCCTTGCGAGGAGATCAGGGCACAGGTGGAGTATGTGTAAATTGAAGGTATTAGACTAGCTAAAAATAGATCTTCCATGACAAAATCTCTGATAAAAAAGTGAGTTTAGTTTATGTCAAGTAGACTAAAAAGGAGATTGCTAGACTGCAGGGCATTCAAAATCAATGTTTTTTTGTCCACTGCACATTTAAGATAGGCCAGTGTTTTTATCAGTGTATTATACATCAATTAAAATATTGATAGTACATTAATATTATGAGTGTCTTACATTTACATTAATTTTACAATTTTGCTGATTAAATTACACGGTAGAACTTATTTGTCATATGTCCAGCAGTGATCTGTTGATAGCCAGCTGATCCCAATGATTGCCTCCCAGCTCCCACAGCCAATCACAGCTCTTTTTCTCCACACAGTGGTGTATTTAAATAAAATGGACTCTCAATCCCTGCTCGAATTAATGCTGTTGCATCTTGCCTCTGCTGCTAGCAAAGCTTAACCTCCTCCACCCCAGCCTTCTCCTTTATAGCATACAGTTGCACCCTCATACTCAGATTCATGCTACTATGAATTAATTGCTTTTGAACTAAATTTACTGTATTCAATATTCATTGTCAAATGCATCTATTCATATGGGTGTTTCTAGGCATGTGCTCCATGGAAAGTCAAAGCATGCATCTTGACTAACCCAGTAAGCATCTTTTGACTAGCTTCTTCTACACCAAGTAAAACTACATCCATTTTGCAATAAAATGGTTAAATGTGTAACGAAAGGGTTTCTGAATGAAATATATAGCTTGACTTAAATTAAGGACTAAAACCTGAAGAAAATGTTTTTGAGTTTCCATCAACTACAACTGGACTATAACATTAAAGGTTAAAAATGACTAAAACGTGCAAATGAATGAACGTTTTGTTTTTCACAAGATTCATTTTGGGCTTTTTTGTCTTTACTCGAGAGTTAGGAAACTGGATAGAGCCAGGAACAGGGATAAGAGAGAGGGGAATGACATGCTGTGAAAGACCCAGGTTGCTTGAATACATGGGGTGCAACCTAACCACTAGGCCATCTACAACCCACAAATGAACATTTAATCTCAAGACTAAAACCAAATTTGAAAATAGCAACCAAATGCAACACTGCCATACTCAAGACAAAAGGAGCCAGCTTGGGAAACAATGTGCAGATGATAGACGTGGTCCACCTCAAGTAGGCAGCACAGAACTTGAGTGTGGTACAGCAACAGAACAGCAGCTCAACTAGCAGTTCCCGCTTCCTCAGCAGCAGTCATTCTCCAACATCTTGTGTCTCCAACATGCATTGATAAGCATGTTTTGCTGTCATGGCGGACAAAACACACCTTATTACAACAATAAAAATTAAGGATTTCTCTGTTGGAAAGTACTCAACTACATATAAATGACAGGTTCAGCCATGTTTATAATCAATGAATTAATTTCAGTGCCAAAATTCTACACATTTAACTCAAAGAAAAGGTCCACACAAGCTATTTCATGTCAAAATGGTTGAACAGTTAACAGAAGCTCATGAATAAAGTAAAAACAGCAAATACAAAGTGTGCAGGCTTTGAATTTAAAAGAAGCACTTGAAAATGCCTTATTTGACCTGTGAGAATAACAGAAAGTGCACAGCAGGTTAATATTGATTTTTCCCTGAATCTGTCAGTGGAGTTTAAACCAACTTTTTAAACATCACTTTGAAGTCAAATTAGATTTCTGAGCATCACAAAGTCTGCTCAAATGTCATCCAGAAACAGATTTAGGTGTCCAGTGTTTTTTTTTTTTTTTTTTTTCTTTTTAATGTGGAGATTTGAAAACAGAAGCTATTTTCTCTGTAGAGGCTGATTGTCGCCCACCTAGAGTCTGGGTCTGCTCAAGGTTTGTCTTTCCAGTGCTGCCAAGTGCTTGCTCATGGTGAGAGTCTTTGTTTCTGTTAATACAAAGACAAGAACAGTCTAGACCTGCTTTAGAAAAGCACTAAGATAAAAACACAATGACTGGCAATTAGATTTTTCTGACAAGTACTGCTTTCACAATATCAAAGCAACTTTATTAGCAAGTGCCAGACCTGTTGATGGACATCAGCCATCGGCAAATGATGTCAGTGGCTGATGTGCAGCTGTTCTGTTGGATTAGCTCTGATCTGTTCTCATCGTCAAACATGAAGGAATTGTCTGCAGAGTGAGGGTCCACCACTGTCTCTAAGACATCAGCAACATGCAATTTGTAGGAATTGTTCCTGTGAAACTTGAAGAGGGGAAATTACAAACAATGATTTCAAAAAAATCACACAGCTCATATGAAAAACAGAACCAAAGAATTACAAATAAGCATGGAAACTTTGGGTGTTTTCACATAGCTTGTTTGCTTTGTTGCAATTCAGGTGATAAAATGATTCATCGTTGTGTTTCTCCTCTCTCACTGCAATATTGAAAAGTGGGCCGAGGCCCACACCAATGAAGGGCTTCCCTTGTAAATTATGCTACAGCCTAGTTTTCCCTCTTTGTAGTTTACAAATATTATGCATACTGGTTGCAATGCGTATTGAAAAAAAAATACAGAAGCAGGCTTGAGAATTAGTGGTTAGAAAAAAAGGTGTGCTGCAAAACCTTTTGTGACCACATTAATTATCGTATTTCCCCGATGTTTCTTTGCTCTGTTTTCATTAAGGTTGTATCTGATGTGTGACTTTTCACATCCAAAGAACAATAAGGCAATCATGAGTACTCTTGCTTTCATTTCTGTTGTAACTATGGCAATCAGACACAAAGGCAGCTAAAAGTCATCACTTCACATGGTCACTCTTTAAACTGTAACACATGTTGGAAGTCTAAGCAGAGAAACTAAAGACCCACCAGACAAATTCCCCTGGTTAAGCAAGTCAGAGAAACTTCCCTGAACCAAATAAATGATTGAACCAGTGCATGTTGTCAAGTTCTGTGATGCACTACTGATGTTGAATTGGATGCAGACAGATGTTGGGCAATTGCTATTTTTATGCTCATTATGGCCTGAGCAGTAAAAGTGGTGCAGGGGCCCTATAGGATTACAAATGATGACTATTATTCTTATTTATTTATGACCAGTTGCAATAACAACGGTCGTTTTAAAACAGCTCTGTGTGCTTCATATTTCAAAGAAATATCACTCAGGAGACATGCATAGAGTGCAAAGGAATCCTGTCCTGCAGACCTGAAAACTACCCCCTGTAGGTTAATATTTTTCTATTTCTTTAAATTATTTTCATTGTTTTTTTTTATTTTAAGGAATAATGCATAACTGCTGAATCATGAACAAAGTAAACAGTTTGAGCCCCTTGTGTTTGCGGCTATCGTTAAATAAAGTTTTGCCAAAGCGGCTCTCACAACACTTCCTCTAACACATTCTAATTCCAGAAAGCTTTTCACAATAAAAGTCTCTGTCTCTGATACTGCTGAAATGCTTGAACTTTGAAAAACTCTTACAGGAAGTGAGCTGTTTAAGCAGCACCAATCTACCAATTCAGTCAAACCTGCGAAATAAACAAGAGCAGAGGAAGAATTCAGTCTGCCCAGAAAACACAGGGGGCTCGAACTACTTACTTTTGATTATAATTTAGCAGTTTTGCATATTCCTAAAAATGAAAAACAATGAAAATAATGTTAAAGAAATAGATCAAACCTATCAGGAAGCTAGCACAGGTCTCTTGAGGGACAGTCACCTCTACCATTGAACTCTTGGACTAGCTGATGATGTTCTTCTGGTTTTCTTACAAACAGAAAATGACACCTGAACTGGCTGAAAAGAAAAAAAAAAAAGACTATGAATATGTGTATGAAACAACAACATATCAGGCACAGCACAAACAAAATACATGTTTTATCAGTAGTTATGAAGCATAAATGATCCAGTCAAACTGACGCAAAAAACGACAGTCCGCTGGTTTCCTCCTTAAATGTTCATGTAAACGTTTTTAACTGAATAACAACTTCTGGAGGATACGGAGTGGCTTAGCTGTCACTTAAAAACTCATTAGCCAATAGGGATACACCCCAAAAAAGCCCACCCACATGTGACATTTGTGTCAGAAGGAAAGTAAAAACTAAAGGAGCGCAAACTAGGGCTGGGCGTTTCCCCCAGCCTCATGATATGACATGTATCACGATGCAGATGCCATGATGTGATACCAATCCCAAAACACATCGACACATCTGCGTGAAACGGTGTCGCTGTTTCTTTAATGAACAGATGAGTGAGAATAACGTGATCTCCTGATGACAAGTTGAGGGAAAGTGAGTTTATAGCGACATTCAATGCTGCTTGGAATGACTGATTAGCTCAGTAAGTCTAGCTGATGTTGCTAACTGCTAATAAGTAGGGGTGAGAATCAGTAGTGACCCCACGATACGATATTATCACGTTACTTGAGTCACGATTCGATATTATTGCGATTTTAAAGATTTTTGCAGTTTTGCACACTGGGGCTGCAGTTTTATGACTGCTGCCATCTGCTGGCTTCTTTGGTAAACTGCACCATGGAGGGTGTGTTTAAACTGCCGTCACAGCGTAAATGGGCATATCGTCTGTCAAATTTGTATCGATATGTGTATCAGCAAGGGGCACATGATGATATATCGCCATGCTGATGTCTTTGAGCACAGGCTCAGTGCTTACAAAGATGGATGTTCAAAATTTAAAGACTAATTATTTGTTTGCAAGTTGAAAATTTGACTTTTGCTGAGCTTTTTTTGGCGTCAGTCACATTTTTGCTTATTTTTGTTTGATACAGGCCACAGCAGTCATGCAGCAAACATGCACCCAGTCTGAAACAGGCTTTCTTGTTTTGTTTCTAATCACAGAGTGGTTGTTGGGTTCTCCTATGAGCCAGGCTATACGGAGGGAATGATCCAGGTGTGAAAACACCATGGTTCAGAAAAATTAAGGAATTTTTTATCCGCTTAATTGTTATTTTAAGCATCTGTAGCAGTATAAGCTGTGATTTCCACAGTAGGCCCAGGTGCATCTGTACAAAAACATTTTTTAGTCATCAGAAATTAACATTTCTTCCACCTATCTGCAGACAGCACAAGACTACAAAAGGTCTTCTCAACAGACATTTTCATTTTTTACTAAAGGTTTGTAGTTCAGCACATCATAGCTGACATAAACAGATCGAGAACAAGCTATCTTTGGTGATTTTGTTTGTTTGCTACAAACACGAGCAGTTACCATGTCCTTTTTTGTTCATTTCTTTGCAGCACTTCTGATGAAGACATTCTGTTTATCTCTGACACAAGAAGATAAACATCTTTTTCATGAACATGAAGCAGGTGTTAGCAAGATGAAATCAAATAGTTCCACGTTGACTCATCCCCACGATACAGGGGTTTTGGTTTGTGAGGCGCTCCAACACTGCAAGTAAAATTCAGCACAAGATTTAGTTGACATAATGTTTTCGTGCTTAAAACTCCTGAAAAGCTTCAGTACAATTAAACTTTAATTTAAACAGCACTTTTTGATTGAAAACCAGACTGTACAGTCGATAATCATGAAGTATTGGGTAGAGAGATAAACAAAGCAGCATTTAGATATTTGTAAGATTTTCTAGAGGCAAAAGAGTGAAAGAAAAGGAAGCCAGAAGCTTGCCATTGATTCCAGCAGAAGTTAGAATTGATCAAATAAGAGCTTGTTAGCAGGAGAAGTTGAGTGAGTGCTTTTTCCAAAGGTTGTGGATCTGTTGATGTGGCTGCTTCAGGCTTGTTTACCAGGCCTGTCTGTGTTTATGATATCCTGAATTTAATCTCTCCCTCTACATCCGCCCCCTCCCTCAACGTGGGGATGGAAGAAACCGTGTGCACCTCTGTTGGAAAATATATTACTGCATCTTTTGAGCCTATCTTTGAGCCCAGACAGCCACACATGTGAGGGCAAGGCTGGAGACGGCACGTTCACTGCCTTTAAAGGAAATAACTGCGGGGCCATTAAACATTCACTGTGATCAACTTGGTGAAAAACAAGCATAAAAAAATAAAGCTTATTGCGTCATTCAAGTCATACTTAGCAGATAGCAGCGGTATTCATGTATTTCAGAGAACAGAAAATTATTATATTCAAGCAGAGAGGGACAGAGCGCCATGTGACACATTAAACATCATGAAATAGGAATGACATTTTGAAATGTGCCAGAGCCTGGGGCTGCATCCGTATTAGAGAGGAGGAGATGCTGGGAGCCTCTATGCACCATTACACCACTTATGCAAGGACACAACTGAGAGTCGTCTGAGGAAAAGTACATGGAAAAATAGGCATGAGTGCTAATAAGGCAAGTGTTCAGGTTGTGCAACACTTAACCACACTTACAGTTTAACCTCTCAATCAGCACCTTTCTTTCCTTTTATAATAGGCACCAAAAATCAGAGATGCAGAGGGCTCTGCTCCCTTAAATACAAGCAGTCACAATACATGGCACGCCTAAATGGAATGCAGCTATTATCAATGTTAACAGGTGCACCTGGATTAAAAGGCTCAAACCGTCCAGCATTTGCAGGTGCGTTTTTCCCCCACCTGTGCGTGTGGTACCAGCTGATGTTTGGCATACAAATGAGTGAAGGTAAGAGAAATTAGAATTACAAATGTGCAAATATAAAAGCCAGTAACCCAGGTGCAGCTATCTCCTCGGTGAGCTGGAGCTAAATGATGAGGAAATTAAAAGAGGCAAATTTCTCTCCCGTGTTGGGCGGCACATGAAACAGAATTTTGCATGGAATGGAAAAAGCCTGGCTCAAAATGATAAACAAAAGACAAACATGCAATCAAACCGAGGCGCTCAAGATCAGCCGGAGGCACAGAGGTTAAAGATGATGAATTAATCCCCTTCCAGTTTGACATTTGCTTCACAAATCAGGCGTGATCACACAAGTCATTGATGGATTGCTTCACTCTTTGATAGGGATGTCCACATGACCATTCATTTGTGATGATACTGATCATCTGTGAGTGACATTGGCTAATTCGGATCATGTTTTGTGTTTCGCTATAGCAGCTGGTACAGTGGTTGGCCAATCTACTTAACTCTGTAGTGCACCAGGACCTCATACAGGTGGCACAAGAGATGTACCGATGCATCAGTTAAACATAGGCATCGGCCGATATTTGACAAACACTGGGCAAGGGCAAATAAAGTGGCCAGCCAGTGTTAATCTGTTGTATCACACCAATTTAATACTGGCATCTAGTAAGCCTGACTGATTTATCAAATGATACCAGTTGGATAAACTCTGATCTGTTTTAATGTTGCCACAGCTGGAGTCTTATACAAAAAGAAGTGATGAAAAGCATTGGTACCAGCATCAGCTAAGCTGTTATTTTAAACGTTGGTATCACCCATTAATTTTAACAAATGGTGCATCTCTAGATGGCAGTGAAATGTGATACAGAAAAGCCACTCTCCAGACCAACCTTCACCATCAGTGTGAGAGTGGAGTGAATGGGTGTAGATGGGTAAGCATGGCCTGCAGTGTAAAAAGCACTCAAGTCCATTCAAGTTCATTTCATTCAACCTTGATTTAATCAAAAAGCTAAAAGCAGTCGAATGTTCTTTTGTATAAGGTAGACAAAGATTTTTTTAACTATGTAAGGAAAACTTGTTTGTAATAGAGACGCCTATTCCATATGTTGCCAGACTTTTTATTTCCACAGAGCCCACTTCTTCAGCTGTGCTGGTTCCCCTTATTAACCCTTAAAGGAGACATATTATGCAAAAATCTCTTTTTCAGGATTTTCTAAAGAAAATTATGCGCTCCTGGCCTGTCCACAATCCCCTCATGTACTAGAAAAATCCACCCCCCTCCTCTCTTTCTCCACCTTTCAGAAAATGTGTGCTAAAACAAGCCATTCTCAGAGTTTCCCCTCATGATGTCATGTGGGGATGTAGCCCCGCCCCCAGGTTGGGTTGCCCCTCCCTGCTTAGAAGAAGGTTCACTCTACTCTCCTGATCCTTCTCTCAGCTGCCAGCTGAGAGGAGGATCAGGAGAGCCACATCCATTAAGCCTTTTCCATTTCCTGAGAGGGGCGGAGTCAGACAGCTCAGTTACATTTAAAGCCACAGACACAGAAATAGCTTGTTCTGAGCAGGGCTGAAACAGAGGGGTTTTTTAGACATACAAAAATCCAATACTGGAGTGTCTTTTCAGCAACAAACTTCACAGGCATGTTTTGAGGACCTCTGAGACCAATATAAACTTGTCTTAAAAGGGTGAAATATATCCCCTTTAACTTACTCTAATTCCATGCTTTTAATGCATGTTAGTCTCATGGTGAAAGTTAATTTGTCTATATCAGTGGTTTTCTATCTTTTTTTTTTTTTTTCTTTTTGCTCAAGGCACACAGAAGATCAAGCCAAAATTTCCAATCACACCAAAACCATATCTATTCAAAACAGGCCCTTACATGTTACAGTAAATAAACTGTATAGCATTAGTCAGGCAGGTCACAGAGTCAATATAACTGCCATATAACTGAGATCACCTTATCTCACAAAAGCCTTCATCAGCTGATACCAAACTGATTCATTCTCGGCACCCTATTGGCAAATTGCACTCATGCTGCCGTATTTGAACTGCTCTGCTGCTCCCTCTGCATGCCTCTTTTACAGCCCTCCTCCACCCCAGCGCCTCCTTTATTCTGCCTCTGACTTTATCAGGATCATAATCGTATTAGAGAAAAAGTATACAACCACACATCATGTGTGTTTCTTGACAAAGTGGTCCTGACTGAACTTAAGTCACTGTATAATTGTAGTAATTGTTTATGGTTGTACATATTCCCACGGCACACCAGGACCTGGCTCAAGGCCATTTAAGAACCACTGGTCTATATCTAGAGACAGACCTGAAAAAAAACTAAAGCCATTTCATTCTAATGTGTTTTTTTGTTTTGTTTTGTTTTGTTTTTTTTTTTCAAAAAATGAACCTCAAGAAATGAAAATCAAAAATTCCATTTGATAACATGTAAAATGCACATTCAACAGTAAAAGTAAAATCAAGCTGCAGTACTTTAACAATCTGATGACAGAAAATGAGAAATGAAATTAAAATGAACTCTCCTAAATAAAAAACACATTCTTCTCTGAGACCAAAAAATGAAACCATGACACCGCCATAGCATTTCCAGGACGTCAACGGGTAATTTAACTCAAGCTACAAAACAATAATCCACATCTTATTGTACACAGTCTCATCACAAAATCTGCAATGACTCAGCTAAGATGTGTGATCTTTACCAGTCTCCATGACTGTACCTCTCACATAAGTGAGCTAGTCACATTTCTGGCAGCGTGCAGCAAAGTGGCATAAAATATTAAACATGGGGCAAAACAATGAAAAAATCATCAAGCAGTCAACTATGCCTGAGAGCGTATCACTACTTTCTTCTGAAGAATCCAAAAAGGTAGAGAAATGATGACACTGACTCATGTTTTTCATCTATGTCTAAAATATTACGATATTTACCAGTGATGTTCTGGTTCCATGACAAAACACTACACATGCATATGCATAATCCCTGAGGCCAAGTGTGCTGTGACACTCTGATCTGCCTCTTATTCCCACCACAATTCCCCTGCACTGGCTTAGTTGAGCAGAAAACAAGGTTTTTGTTGCCACAATTCCTGTTCTTCCGGTAGAAATCTTTTCAAAAAATACAGCTTACACAAGCCCCGACATCTCTGCTTACAAAACTTTGCCTCCTGACCCATGCTGTTTGGGAGCAAAACTCGCCACCCCACCGTTTTTTTCCAGCTCATCTCTCAACATGTTCTCAGCGCTCAGAGACAGAGGACAATATCCATGTCTGAGCCTGGGGACCGCTTCTTCAGGGATCACTGAGGGATTTCCTGAACTGTTTAGTATTCCAGCAGCCATATATGGGTCAGTATTGTACAGCTGGAAATAAACGGATGGTGCTTTCTCCCTACAGACTCGTCTGACAGAAAAATCTGCTTTAATACTTTTTTTCCATGACAGCTCACCCCAGCTGCTGCTTGCAAACTGTGCTAAATGTGTAACTATAAAACATTTACCATAACACACACACAGTGATTGCTGAAAACAAGTTCTACTTCATGTTTGTTTCTATGAAGACAAATAAAAGGAAATCAATAATGAATGACACAACTTCATCACGCACATAGTTCTGCTTAAACACTTGTTGTTGAATAAATGGGTGGAAAAGTTCCCATCTTAAAGACAAACTCCACCAATAACAGACTTTTTATTAATTTGATCAATCTTTAAAAAATACCGATAGAGATAATCAGCCATATAATGAACATCGGCTCCAATAATCAGCCAGGAATATAATCAATCGACCCCTAGTCCTCACTGAGAGATCATCAAGAATCAGCTGATTACAACCATTAATCAAGACTCTACCTGGGCCAGCTGGTAGAAGATGGACACTCCTTTACACTGTTCTATTGTTTGGTCTGCACAATAGATTAATCAACCCTATCAAAGCCCAGGCCAACTAAATCAATCAGGTAATCTTTCAACCAGTGCTTCGTTAAGTGAAGCAAATGGGTTAAGTGTAAAAGTACCAAGAGTTCAATACCAGCCTGGACCAATCACAGCAGGTCAGTCCTACACACTCCAGAAACCAGGTGTGGATTTTATCGTGTTCTTGATCTTTTTCCAGTGAATTCAGTCATTGCTTTGGGTGACCATAATCACAGACTACAAGAAAATATGATCTGAATCTTCTGTGTGCATGTACCTTAGTAAAGTCTCCAAAACAGAGGGTGTTTGTCCTATTTTGGCTCATTGACTTAGTGACTGGTCAGCTATTCAGATGGATATTCCCCACAGTTATTTCATGGCTCTTACAGAAGCAATGCACCATGAAAAAATCAAAACTGAATCAATATTTTTGTCTCCACTGATAATGTAGGCTGTGTCATTCGGTATTTTTAATCCTGGTATCATATCAATGTATGCATAAATGAAGATAGATGCAGTTAAATATTGCCTTCTTGTTGGTTCCTGATTGCAACTTTCAGCAAAAGTAGTGAGGGTGAGAGATGGCTTACTCCTCATCAGTCTCCACTCCAGAAAACAATGCACACATACAGCATGAAAAAACAATCAATGACATAAGAACAAATATCAACAATTACATCAGTCTGTCACTGAATTTTGTTGACAACATGGAAGAATTGCTTCATCCCTAGATGGTAGGGAGTGTGCACGAGTATTTGCACTGGATTATTTCCTCTCCGTCTTCAGGAAAGTTTGTATTTTATTTAGGGATGCATGATATTATTGATCTGTTATCGGTATCAGCAGGTATTAGCTTGAAAAGGCAAATGTCAGTATCACCACGCTATTCATTGTGTGAATAATCAATGTAATAGGACACACCTGGGCAACAAAACACACCTGTCAGCCAGATGTTCCAATACTTTTGCTCCCATGAAAAATGGATGGGTTCAAATAAATGATATATTTAAAGTGCTGTATCAGATCCAGACGTAAACACCTTGAAATAAAGGCTGAAATGTTGGTCTATTGTCTCATATTCATCTTTTGACGCCAAACCAAAATGTTTTTAGTCTACAGCGAAAATAAAGGAAGTGGGCCCACTCCCAATACTTTTGGAGGGGGCTGTATGTAACCATCTTTCAGTTCATTTACCCTCAGGCATCACTAGGCACATTTTTGTCCATTTGGGCACCAATCTAAAAAACGAATGAATTGACAGGCTTTTCACGCATAGGCCTATAATGGGGTATTGGCTGATTTTAATGATGAACATTAAAAATGGCAGATTTTACTATTTTTCTCAATAATGAAACCATAACATTACAGGATGCATGATAAAATCGTGCGATGGCTATGAGATCAAAAAATGTAGTTTGAATGGGAGTCAATGGGACGTTATCGTCCACAAGTGACTCGAAAGGGTCGTAAATTTTAAATTGGATGCTACACAAAACCTAATAATGCATCAAAGTCAATGTTTGACATACCCAGGACTGATTTAACCCCCTTATCCCCACCCCCCAACATTAGTTTTCTGGAAATTAATTACTGTTTTGTGGGGGGTTTTTAGAGAAAATATTACCATCCTGTAATCAAACTGGCATTTAAAGGGTTAAAATCCTGAAATTGTTCATTATTTGATTGTTTTGATCAGAACTGAATTGATAAAAAGATCTGACCCAAAAAAGCAGAAAAAATACTACTGAATACTATTTTTATTGCCATCTTTGGAAGTGGACATTTTTTGTTCTTAGTGACTCGAAAGGGTCGAAAATTTTAAATTGGATGCGACACAAAAACTAATGACTCATCAAGGTCAATATTTTGGCTAATCATTGGCATGTCCATGCTGGATGTAGAAATAATGCCCTAGCCATCCAAGATTTGGTTTAAGTATGATATCACTTTATTTATTTATTTATTTTGCTTTTTTCATAAAAAACAACCTTGACTTTAAGTAATCAAACTGGCATTTAAAGGGTTAAAATCCTCAAAATGATTGAATGTTTGGTAGTTTTGAGCACAGCTGAAGTTGTTTTAGAGATTTATGCAAAAAAAGCAGAATAAAAGATGATTCTGTTAAGTTTTTAGAGCAGTTTTTTGGAAGTAGACATTTTTTGTCCTTAATGGCTTTAAAGGGTGGTAAATTAAAGAGATGCCTGAGGGTTAATGCCGCTAATTGGCTTTGATTCTGCCGATTTCTACACTGGATAAATAATTGTAACTAAAGGGACTTGCTACAAAGTTGGGAGCACGCTCAGCATTTCTCCAAGCAGATGCAAAAGAAGATTTTCAGCTATAGCCAGTGTTAGGTGTGTATGTTACTCCCAGTGCATGCACAGGAGCTTTTAGCTAATATTCTTCATGAAAGAACTGATGTGATGTCATAAAATGCTGTTATGTCACAGAGCCTGTGAGACTCGATATCAGTATTGATAAGCCAAATGTTACTGATTTCTGGGTATTTTAAAAATACAGACCCAATCCCTGGCTAAGTCCCCAGGCCCCAAGTGTACAGGCTGTAGTCCTCAGAGAGCATGGCCGGGTTCAAGTCTGAACTGTGGCTCTTTTTCAGCATGTAATTCCCAAATCTATTTCTCCTCAGTTTCTGACTGGATCCATGCTGTTTCAAAATAAAGGCATGATACATACTAAAAAAAGATCTCACAATAAAAAAATGAACAAACAAATCCCCTTTAAGCTAGACTGCATTACAGACGTCACTGATGGACACAAGCTCTTTGGGTTAAATTTGTACTCTTGTGCATGAGCAGAGCAAAGTACTCGCTGAGTCATCGTATCAGGCTTATAGAGCAAAGACCAGACTAGACAGAGTATTGACAGAAACATTTAGGATGAAACCACAGAGACAAGGAAGCATGAAAAAAATATCTTAAGCACTCTGAATCACTCAAGAGCTATCATCAGTTTTTAGAAGAATGTAGGATCTCTTGTTTATGTCCCATAATTCTTTGGAAATGTAATGACTGCCCATCATTGACTAATCGATGATCACTCGCTGAGTAAGTCTATAAATTCTGCTCAATAAAGCTACGTTTCCCATCAGACCTTGTTTTGGAGTCCTGCTTGTCTAACAAGCCGAGGCTGCGTCTCACTGACCTGACGGGGGTCATAAAGCACGCCTCCCGAGACGCTCCCAAAAGATTGGTTGTTAACAGTATTCAGTGTGAGCGAGCATACCTGGAAAGCAACACTACACACACACACACACACACACACACACACAGACGTGCACTAATCAATATTAGATGATGGCTGTCTGGGAAATGATGAAATCAAGGAAAGGGAGTAAATCTATATCAGAGAATGAGTGTTTGGTTAAAAGCCGGGTTCTGGAAGTAAAATACTGCAGCAGTGAGAGCACAATTATTGACGACAGAGATGTAACAATGAAGTGAGGTGTTTGTGATATGATTGCTTTCATTTCTGCAAAGAAATTGAGCCAAAATGGCAATCAACAAAGGAGATGGTGTAGGTTTTAAAATAAAATTCTACCTGTTCAGTTATAAAACACCCAGAGAGGGCTGAAAAGTAATGGGTCACAAGTGTTCAAAAGCTTCAAAATGCCTGATGTGTAATCTCCAGGTAAATGGAAAATACTCTCTCTGACATTTATCAGAAATGAGATGCTTTCAAGAGCATTAAATATAATGGGATACTCATTTTGGCATTCTTATTTGGAAGTTCCCTCCTTTATATTTCGCTGTGACTTCATAAGGCCTTCTCTCAGCCTTGCCATTGTTATGTATTGGCTTGCACAACTGTATCAGACCCCACATACACACATTTATTGACTTGACCTTTCCCTTGCTGGAGGAAGCAGCCCAATTGGGTTTGACCCAGCCACTTGACAAAAGGCAAACTAATGAAGACTTTGTGAAAGGCAGATTGATTTTTTTTCCCCTCTCCCTCCCTCCATTACATCCATCGCCCTGCTTCAATGCGGCGGGGCGGGAGAAGAGGGAGGCGGCGGCAGAGCTCGAGCTCATCACTCATTTGTTTAACAGGTTGGCAGAGATGAGAACTCAATGGCGGAGAATGCCAGAAAATACGCCCCGTGCATCCAAATGACTTTGGCTGCAGGAGCGGAGAATTACTACAGAATATGAATTGGCCAAGGCTGACCATTTAAGGCCATCCACAAAACCAAATTAAAAAGCTTTCTGTCTACTCATCCACATTTTCAGGACTTTAACCTTTTTACCAATAATGCTTTAATATGCTGAAGATGAAATTGGAGTGTGTGTGAAATTGTTTCCAGGATTGAGGAGCAGTAGGTTGGAGTGGAAAGAAGGCAGCCAAAACTGCAGCAACCCTTTGGTTTTGTCCAATCAAAAGCTTTGATTCTGCAGGTAGACCACACAATCATCAAGAAAAGAGCAGGATTAAATCACTGTCTGATGTACAAGGTTAAGGTTAGGTTAATCATGCTGGATTGATTGATAAATACTTTGAAATGTCTTTCACAGTCTCCAACAGGTCGTCTTTTTGAGCTCTGTTTTGTCCAACAAAGAGTCCAGATCCAAAGAGATAGTGGGACAAGATCCTTCTCCTTCAAGTGGACCCCAATAAATCTTGTATTCCTACAAATTACAGCATTCACTCAGAGCTGTACTAATAGTGAATTGCTCCATTAATGGCTCAAATGATGCTGCATATTTTGTTCCTCTTAAAACTAGCAAAGAAAACAGTTTAAATTTTTGTAAAAAAGCTCAAAGATGCACCCTACAGTCTTTTGTTCCAGAGGCACTTTAAATAGAGCTCAACAGTACAGATTCAGATGTACAATTCCCATTCTCTGGATTTTATTATTAGCAGTGATGTCAGAAACATCCAAGGCAGACTTACCAAGAGCTACATGAATGTGAATTGCCAGGTTACACTCTTACAAAGCTTGAAGTTTGTCAAAGCCATGCCTCTGATTGGTCGTCTGTAACCATGGAAATGCTCACTGCGTCAGCGAAAACCAACTGTCAGCTGTCGGCAGTAATTGAACTGTACCTGCAATGTTTTACCAAATCCCATCTTACACTTTAAAGGAGACATATTTTAAACTTTTAAGACAAGTTTATATTGGTCTCAGAGGTCCCCAAAACATGCCTGTGAAGTTTGTTGCTGAAAAAACACTCCAGTTTAGGATTTTTGCGCGTCTAAAAACCCCTTTGTTTCAGCCCTGCTCAGAACGAGCTGTTTCTGTGTCTGTGGCTTTAAATGTTACTGAGCTGTCTGACTCCGCCCCTCTCAGGAAATTGATGTGCCTTATCGGATGTGGCTCTCCTGATCCTCCTCTTTGCTGCTAGCTGAGTGGAAGATCAGGAGTGGAGGGCAGACCTTTCTTCCAAGCAGGGGGGGCCAACTGAACATGGGGGCGGGGCTGACTCCCCACATGACATCATGAGGAGAAATCTGAGAAAGGCTTGTTTCAGCACATATTTACTAAAAGGTGGAGAGGGGGGGATTTCAGGCCAGGGGCACATATTTTTGTTAAAGCCTGAAAAAGAGATTTTATATAATTTGTCCCCTTTAATTGGCTTTATTCAAAAAAGATGGTGAGGTCTTTAGCTTACATGAAACACATAAGTAGACCTAAAAGTTATATTGCAAATCATGGCAAATTTTAATCTTCGGAGTCCTCACGAGTATGATGTTCAAATCTTAATATTGCACTAGGATCTTAGATTGGTGACATAGATCCAAGTGCAGCCTCCCAAAAGGTCATGGACCAGCAAAATCTCACATCTAAGAAGTTCAAAATGACATTTTATTCCCCATCCATCACCTACTCAGTTCATCAAACCTTTCAGCTCTAATCCATGTTTGGTAAGCGTTTGATCTCCAGAGTTCATCGATTAGCCTGAGGAGTAATTGCCTGTTAATCCAATCGCTTTCACAATCCCATTAAACAGACTCTATAATCAACATTTACACACCGCTCACTGAACCTGCACAACCTGGCTGTATCTGATTTTAACAACACTTAAATATGACCATCCATTCTACTCCAAAACAGCAGTTTTCCCTGTTTAGTTCTTATTTCTGTGTTCAGTGAGTCATATTTCTCTGATTATGGTTTCTTAACTTTGAAGATGTTGTAATGCATATCAAATTAGATTGGCCCTGTACAGAGTAATTTAGTCGCACAGTTCTAGCTGGAACTACAGTACAATATGGATGGGTACAGCCATGACTATACAAAGCAAGCTACATATTTCAGATTATTTGTGGAATACACACACTAATATGTGCTGCAGTATTTTACCCTGATACATTTAGACCACAGTGCTCCTCATTAGCATAACCAAATATCTCACTACAAAAAGCCTTACAAGTTGGAGACTGAGTTCCCCAGTTGACTCATTCAGACTAGAAATAGTTCATTAATTCCCAGTAACATAAAGTTCGATACATTGCTTGGTGAAGTCCCCAGTTGGAGTTCTATATGGCCCTATATTTTACCACCTGGGCAGCAAGCCAACGCATCCTCTTTATCCAGCTGAAACAGTTTAAAAAGTCTTCCATTTGTAACTATTAGTGGAGCGGCGGGAGAAGGCCAGTCAAAATCCCGTCTTCCCTTTGTGTGGAACAGATCAGTTCAGTCCTAATCTTTAGTTTTCAGAGGGGCCAAAGTGGCTTTGTGCAGCAGCTTTAAAAAGGACACCAGCAGCTTGGAGGGCTGGATTTCAGCCGTACTCGGCTGGAGGATTTAATGTGGATGTGGGCTTTTCTTGGATCATTTGTCAATTAAATCCAGACCCTGGTTGTTATCGGTGTTTTGCAGTCTTAAGAACGACAAATTGTCTTGACTGTTTGCTGGAATGCCGTGTGGATTTAAAGGTATCCTTTCACAAAGAACAAACCAAACAAGCAGTCTCTGCAATACAAACACAATTTTCTCTGTTGTAGTAAAAAAATACAAATCAGTGGTTATGCAAGCCTTCTGCAACAGCTCCCTGAGGGTCATAAAACCCCTACTGAGGTTATTTATACGACCATTATGGTGAAGGCACCATTCTGTGAGGTTAACTTGAGGGCAGCAGCTTCACTTGTTGGAGCTTCTAACATGTGGGAGGACACAGATCTGTAGCCCTGGTACTGACTCACCAGCACGTCTTACTAGCTCACTTTAAAAGCAACCAAGTCTTTATTAACGTTATCAGATATGACTATTTTTTTTTCCTCTACCAGGACAAAATAACAAGTCTAGCATGAGAAAAGTCAATAACCAGAGAAAAACACATAAAAACAATCAGAGACAGGACAGAAAGGTGGGAGTGATGCCCTGTTTAAAGCCACAGGGCTCTGGTTATTGCTGTTTGGTAGATGTGTTCAAACACACACGGGGTCACACTCACAACAGTCAAGAGAGGAGACTATCACCTCCTGGCTATGAAAACAGGAGTTTATAATAGACTGACTGAAACATGTGCGTGTGTTTGGATTCTTCCAGCACTGATGTTAGCTGCTGATGGCTTCTTTTTAAACAGACGTGGTCCCATTAGCACGCTTCAGAGCCTTTTATTAATGGGTTTCGGATGGTTCTGGGTCTCTATAGGGTGGGGTTGTGAATAAACACTGTTACATTACTTGCATAAACTACATGAGTGTTGTTCCTTCAAAAGGGGCTGTGTTTATGCTCCATGCAATCTAAAATCAAATGAAAAGGTCACGAAGTGAAGTGCTGCCATATAACTGAGATCAACTGATCTCACACAAGCCTGATCAGCTGACAGCCAGGTGATTCGCACTAAGCATGTTGCTTTAGCTGGGCTATGCTTTGCTGCTTCCTCTGCAAGCTGCTTTTTGCAACCCTCCTCCACCCCAACTCCTCCTCAATGCTTTATCTGACTTAACCAATGCCTTTCTGTTGTCACAGATGGCAGCTCTGCTCTGGGTTTACTGCTGCCACTCTCCCTGCCTCAGGCTTTCCATGCTGGTACAGGAGGAGCAGGAACGTGTGCTTAATGCTGTCCACAGGCTTTTCAAAGGGCAGGAGGATCCTAGAACAGCCCCACTATCAAATTTAAATAACAGCAATGACAGCACATTAATCACTGCTAATAAAGAGAAAAATGGATGACTGCAACTCAATTCACTGTTTCACTAAAATACCAAACAATTCAGATAAGATCTGATTCAGCTGGATTGGCAAAGGTCAGTATTGATGGCTCATGATCTTCAGGCCCTCTGGTAGCACAGCATTAAAAACAGGCATGATTCTGTACTGTAAATCACTGCATGGGCTCAGGAACACTTGCAGAAATAATTGTCTGTAAACACAGTTAGCCGTGCTATCCACAAAAACAAGTTAAAGCTGTGTTATGCACAAAAGAAGCCATATGTGAACAAGATCCAGAAATGCCACCTTCTTCTCTGGGCCAAAGCCAATTTGAAATGGACTAATGCAAAACGGAAAACTGTTCTGTGGTCAGATGAATCAAAATTAGATTTGTTTTTGGAAATCATGGAAGCAGGCTGCACGGCCGTGCGGGGGTTAGCACTGTTGCCTCACAGCTAGAAGGTCCCTGGTTCGCTTCCTGGTCAGGGCCTTTCTGTGTAGAGTTTGCATGTTCTCCCCGTGCACGTGTGGGTTCTCTCCAGGTACTCCGGCTTCCTCCCATCACCAAAAA
This sequence comes from Cheilinus undulatus, assembly GCF_018320785.1. Lineage (NCBI taxonomy): Eukaryota > Metazoa > Chordata > Actinopteri > Labriformes > Labridae > Cheilinus > Cheilinus undulatus. Next base: position 40,128,121 of record NC_054878.1, on the reverse strand, counting down.
CATTCTCATTAGGTTAACTGGGGGTCATAATTGGTGACTCTAAAAAAATGGCTGTAGGTGTGTGTGTGAGTGTGCCTGGTTGTCTGTCTCTACATGTCAGCCCTGCGACTGACTGGCGACCAGTCCAGGGTGTACCCCGCCTCTCGCCTGATGGCAGCTGGGATAGGCTCCAGCCCTCTCACGACCCCCAACAGGATTAGTGGTACAGAAAATGGATGGATGGATGGAAACCATGGATGCTGTCTCCTGCACACAGATCAAAAGTCTACATCTCTGATGGTATGGGACTGTTGATGCCTATGGTGTGAGCAGCTTACACATCTGGAAAGACACTATTAATACTGAAACGTTTATAGAGATTTTACAGCAACATATGCTTCCATCCAGAAGGAAAGGCCTTGCTGAACATGTCTGCCTGCAGTCCAGACCTTTTGCCAATAGAAAACATTCTGGCCCTTAATAAAACAAAAAATCCAGCAAAGAAGACCAAGGACTGTTAGGCAGAATCCTACATCAGACTAGAATGGCACAACATTCCTCTCCGTAAACTCCCAACCCCCCCGACTTCACAGAATGTTGATGAAAGAAGAGGGGATGCTATGCATCAGCAAACACAGACCTGTCCCTACTTTTTTGAGATGTGTTGCTGCAATCAAATTCAGAATGAGCTAATATTTCTCATGAAATGTTAAAAGTGTTAATATTACTATCTGATATGTTGTTTATGTTCTTTTGTGAATAAAAAAATGGTTTATGAGATTTGCAAATAATTGCACTGTTTTTATGTACATTATTGACAGTACCCCAACTTTTTTTGAAATCAGGGTTGTATCGTATTTAAAACCCCAATTAATCCTGTAAACCTTGTAATTTCCATCAACCCCCCCAATTTGGAGAATTGTAGTCCTGAACCAAGAGCAACTGACTTCCTGTTTAATAATTGACTTGCTTTTATTATGAATGGAAACAAAAGGAAACAAGATATGCCAAAAAAAAAAAGGACACAAAACATGTGATTAAAATAAAAAAAACAACTTATTATGGCCCTTGATCATATTGAGATTAATGCATTAATGCTGACAGCTCTACACATTATTCTGCATCATCTGATTTCTGCCTTTTCCACTGATAAATGCTCAAACACTGAACGTCACTTTTGTTTTAAAAAAGTTTAAATATAGGTGACTTGTTGAAATCAAAATCTGAAGAGTTTACACATCCTAAAACATGCTTTGTGGGGTAGGAAATTTGTAGGTTTTGAGGTATTTTTTTTACCTATTAAGCTTTTAATCCAAAACTAACACAGTATAGTACAGAAAGTACTTGTATACTTGAGCACAAGCCCTTTTTTATCACACTCTTGCCTCTTCTTGAAGCTTCAAGCCTTCTTTCCTCACCTACGAACAGAAACACATTCATAAAGCCTTCATGGACTCAAGCCGTTTCCATTTTAGCGATTGATTGTCCAAATGTGCAGCATAAAGCTGTGCATAAAGACCAATATCATCATCTTCCTCCCATGAATTAGAGCTGTTTCGGGATGCAGGCTGAATTATTTAGTCTGTGTACTTGGCTTGCCTCTCTCCCCTGGTAAATTGAAGCGGGCACAGTACAGCACAGAGCCAACACATGGGTCTAGAAAAACAAACCACAACAAATGAGAGTTCAAACTAGCGAGGGTAGCAGCACAGAGGGTGCATAGAGGAGGTGCTGTTTTGTAAGAAGAAGGTGTACATGAACTCACCGGCCAGCCAAATGAGATAAAAGGTAAGTCTCATCTGAGGTTTTGTATTCATTTGTGCATGGAGGCAGCATCCAACAAAATGAGTAACAAAGCAGTTAAAAGGTAGTAAAGGGATTTCTTAAAGCTCACAAAACTTGCTGTTTTACAGAAAAAGTTTCTCATGTATCTCATGAGCAGGTGTAATGAGTAACTCAGGGGAGAATGTTTAGCAGAATAATGGTGATGAGACGCCACAGAATGTGCAGGGAGTATGCACTGAATAATATCTACAGCAGAAAAAAAAACCTCTGACAAAGAGGGGCAGAGCAGCAATACCAAATGACCATTTTTATGATGCCAAAACAAAGAGTGAACAGGGAGTTATGGCCCAGCAGTCGTTAAAGTTGGCATTCACAGAGATGCTAATGCACCCTGGCGCAGCACGCTCTCTTTGTAGGACATTTATACGGAGGTTGTGTGGATTTTTATCAGCAATCTTTTCCTGTTCAGCTGGAGCTGAACTGTGTCCCGGGTGAAATGTTCTGGAGTGTCATTAAAGATACCTCTACTTCTGCTTTTTAGCATTTTAACTTCACTTCTAATGTTGCTGAGCTCAGTAAAGCAGGGAATTCCACCACTAGACTGCAACTTTTTCAGCTCTCTATCACTTGCGGAGCGTGCCCACAGGGCAGTCCCATTTGCTGATTGTGTAATTACCTGCAACCTTCGTAAATCAGACGCTAATTACAGAAAGGCTGAAAAGTATCGAGTATGTAAACCTTGCCCCAAGCTTACACCGTCCTACAGTAGCTCTATTTGGCTGCTAAAAGAAGACAAAGACCTTAATCGTGTGTCAGACAGAAAACAGGATTATGGGTGATTCTGGGGAGTAAGCCACACAATCTGAAGGATTATGAGAGTGAAACTAAATGACATTTTAATATAATACTCAACATAAGAACAAATGCAGCCATTGATTTTTCTATTTTGACCTTTTCTGTTCAAAATGTTGTGTTCTGCTGCCTGATTAATACTAGTGGAGATAATGTCAAGAAGCTTTATCTTCCAAAACTTCCAAAAACAAACAAAAGAGCTGGTTCTTCTGAGCTGCAGTCTCACCTGGATCGACTGTAAGAACTTGTGATAATGTTTCCCATAATTCATTTCCAGTGTGGGAGCAGATTCAGGGAGACGAAGATGTTTTAGAGGCAAGTGTGAAGCTGGAACTACACTCCAGACATGGCTGCTGGGCAGAGTGATTTCAAAAGCGCATGCCCAGTGGTTTACTCAAGAAAGTAGTTCTGAGTATTTGCTTCATGTGTCACAATGTTACATAATTACATGTTATTATTTCATAGCGTGGTTTATATGCGGTTGGCATTCGCTTCCTTCTTCTATGATGCATAGCTTCTCAGATGTGTGGTCTGTGAGAATGGCTGTCAGAGCTGAGGGATGAGCGGTCTGCAGCCAGACTGTCTTGAAGAAAGATGGAGGCTCAAGACCTGTTTCGTGTTGGCAACAGATGATAGTTCAGAAGCAAAATCTGCATGTATGGCAAAGAACACGTATATGATGTTAAGAAAAGTCTCAGTCTCCCCCTCTGTCTACATGTACCGCGCCATGTTGTCTCAGAGTGAACTGGTCATGTGATACCATACGTTATGTCCTGTGACATGTAAATGTAGAAAAAGTGTTTCGAAACATCTAAAAAAAAAAAAACACCTCATGAGAGTGTTAAAAATTTTAGTGATATTTGGGAGGTTTTTCGAAATTCAGGTGTTTCCATCACCAGTATTTTATTGTGCTATTTAGATTTTGCGCATTTCTAAGGGTATGGAAACACAGCTATAGATGCCAGGATGATGCTGACATAAAATCAGGCCAAGCTTCCCCTCACATCCTACCCAGAGATCATCAGGTCCTTAGCTGATACAATATGCAGGACGGGAATGCTGCAGTGTTAAAATTCTGTCCCTCACATGGAAAAAAGCAGAGAAGGGGAAGGATGAAGAGATTGAAAAATAAATGGAGTATGTGATTGACAGCCTATGATTCTGGGTATTAGACTGAATTGGATTAGGGAGAGAGAACCAGCCGGCCATGACCCTGGATAGCTTGGGATACATTAACAGTGAATATCCAAGAGCATTTTCCTCCATCAGCCTCCATCACTGGGCTACAAGGCTTGGTCACAAAAAAATACTCCACTTCTCTTCTCCTCTGCAGTCTCACCGCCTGAAGTGGTTCAAATCCAAACCAGCTCAGGCATGTGAGAGTCGCCAGCTGCTTTGTGCCAACACTAAGATGCTTGTATTTGCAAAGAAGATTGCCAACTTGTTGACAGGATGTGAAAAGGCACGTTTCTGTCCTTGGACTTTGCGAGGGTTGTGTTATCTCTTAGAGCATCGCAGGAATGCCTTTGAAAGTCTGAGCAGGTGGGGCATCCTCAAACCAAGCTGCTGAATGAACAGGAAACCAGAGTATGGGAAAACACAACCCTGGAAATGAAATATGATAAGCAGAGGATCCACAATGAGCTCATCTCACACAGACAGATGTGTGTATAAATGCTCTGTGCTTTGGCTCACATTCTTGGTACTGTCTATTGGAGAAAAACATCCATTTGGGAACTTATTCATACTCTTTCCAAAACAATGCTGCCAACATAAACAACAAAAACTCTGTTCACTCAAAATGAATTTGACGCCTTCACAAAAAGATTTGCGATTTTTTGGGGAAGTCATTTATTTGTACAAGCACAATTCTCTATGCAAATGCAGGGAAAAAGCAAGTGAAATAAACTCAGAACCAGAGGTGCTGATTGGGAAAGTAAGAGCCTAGGCGAAACATTTCACATCCGATTAAATGGAAATTATAATTGTTGGTTCCTCCATAGTTGAGAAAACAACTAACCTGGGATTAATCTGGGATGTGGGCCTTCATTTGAACCGACTAATAATTCTGGTGCCGAATAGAGAGGGATTGATCTTTATTTACCAAATTACTGATACCGATGTTTTTTGAACAGTTGTTTGCAACTGTTCTAGCATCAGGACCTATCACCACTTCTTTACGACAAAATGGGACTAGAACTTCTTAAAACTTCCAATCATAACCATGTTTTTAATGAAAAATTGATGTAGCTTATAAATGAAGCTTAGTTCATGCAGAACACCCAAGTCATACACCTAGCCATGATCAGCTGATAGCCAGCTGGTCTCCTCCCAGCTCTCACAGCCAATCACAGCTCATTCTCACGATACTGTGGGCCATTTAAAAATGATGTCCTAATCCCAGCTTCATCAATGCTGATGCACCATACTGCTGCTGCTGCTGCTGGCAAAGCTTTAACTCCTCCACCCCAACCACCTCCTTTATAGCAACGGTTCTCAACCTTTTCAGCCCGGGACCCCCAAAATAAAGGTGCCAGAGACCGGCGACCCCCACTGTACCTGAAGGTGGTTGAACACAGACATGCACATCCAGGAAAAGTCATGTGCAGACAAGGCCATCCATAAAGGAGGATAAATGAGAGAGCTTTCTGGTGCCCAGCCAAACTGGAGGAAAATGGAGGTCAACAAAACTATGGTCCATTGTAAAGTTAGGCTGTGATAGCCATATTTCATATTTAACCTGAAAAGCCACTCTTCTGAAAGAAAAAAATATTTTTTTAATCATTTGTGAAGTAAAAAGTCTTCTTAAAAATGTAACTCCTTTTTGTTAAAAAATTGATTAAAATGTTTTAAAATGGTTAAAATGGGTTAATAATGGCAAAAAATGGTGGAAAAGGTGGTGAAATAGGATTTTAAAAGTAGCAGAAATTGGTAGGAAGTGGCAAAAGCTGCTATTATCACCTCCCAGCTTTCACAGCCAATCACAGATCTTTCTGTCAACACGGCCGTCCATTTGACATCATTTTCCCCTAATCCCTGCTTCATCAATGCTAATACACTATGCTGCTGCTGCGGCTGGCAAAGTTTCCTCCAGCCTAGCCACCTCCTTTATAGCACAACATCAGTCGAAACTGATGTCAACCAGATGGATCAGTGCATCCCTACCTCAGAATGTATCTAGAGAGGATGTGACCTGGGTATTTTGCTTTGAAAACCAGATATGCAAGAAAAAAGTACGTAGTCACTCTGTAGTAGTAGTGCTCTGTGGTTATGAAAGCTGGCCCCACATAGGTCACTTGACACCAGATCAGCCAATAAAAACACTGAACTGATGCAAGCTGGTTCAGCCTGTTAGGGGCAGGTACTGTGCATACTGCTAACATAAAATGTAAATTAATTAATGAGCAACACAGCTTAATATCCATACACATTTTTGGCTAATAAAGTGGTCTGATGCTGTAATACTATACGATGACTTTACATGTTGATTTGTTTTTCCCTCTTACAAATTTCTGGACTTAATAGAATTCACCTCTAATGAAGATGAACTATGAACTGTCTCTTCCTTTGTGAGTGCTAAAACATTGCTAATTGTCCTCCTCCTCCTCCCCCTCCTTCCTGTGTGTAACATAATTCTCTCTGGGGTCGTGTGAAGCATCCAGCAGCACTGATCTTCTGTGCGGACAGACAATGAAAAATTCCTCGGTGCTCCGGCTGCTGGTTGCCCAAATATAAAAGTGCTCGTGCTGCAACTTGGTCCTGCTGCTGGCATGTAGAATGAAATATGATGTCTCAGTGCGTCATCTCTCAAAAGTGACATTAGCTTGGCTTCTGTCCAATACTGACTGCCATATTGGGTCAGGAACAGTACGACTGTGTTTAAAAGAGGGCACTGTTTCTTTTTGAAATCAAGTTTAAGCTATTTATATTTAGATACAAAATATGAAGCAGATTTACAAGAGTTTTTAGTGACTTCTACACAGAAACATGTCATATAGCATTGATACTTACTGTGTATGATTAGTCTGCTTCAGATTTCAGCTTTTTATCTTAGCCTGTCTATGTTTATCATGCAGGTATCAGCTGATGGCAGAGTCAAACAATCTCTGTTACAAAGTGCTAAATTTGGGCTATTAGAAAAAAATAAACTTCCCAAACACACACACACACACCTTTTGGTGTTTTGCCTAACCATGCAGCATGTGCCTCAGGGGTGCGCATGCGTCCTCTAAGTGAACTATGATAATGATCATTGGCACTTAAATACTTTTATACATGCAAAGTCATTTGCAATTATAAAACCCACTTTGAATAAATTAATACAATTAAACAATAAATCCTTTATCAACACCAGTAAAACTGCACTTTTTACTAACAGCTCCACCCTCGACTCCACACTAAATTTTTGAATGACCTCTTTTTTAGTCTTTTAAATGTGATAGTCCACCTTATTTGTTAATACGACTTTGTTCTATTTCACTGTAGTATTTTTATGTACATTTACAATGTGAAGTTAAATATTATAAACACAAACTTCATTTCCTCCCTGCATAAAAAAAAACCTAGATCCACCTTTGCTCTGAAACTAAGGAACCAGGCTACCTGTGTCAGGTCAACAGTCAGCTGCAGGACAGAGAGGTGTGTTTATGGGATACAGAGGGCGACAAAAGCAACAACAGAGAAGGAAAGGGACCAAACTTTGACCCGGGTAAAGGTGTAAAACCATCCTTCATTGATCTGATTAACAGAAACGTGCACAACAGCATCTCTATGTGCTTTTATACCATTTAAAACATTTCGCTCTGAGACGACAAATACCAGAAACAAACTTAGAAAGTACAAGAGGTAGTGCTTTAAGTTCTGGTCTTATCTTTCATTTGATATCTTTTGATAGCTTACTAATACAGAACATCTAAGGCCATCACTCACTGATAATCCCTACCTCCATCTCCCTGCAATGAATATCAACTTATAAAAATCCATCCAGATCATCAAAAGGAGTGATTTCTCTCAAACACAATCAAAATGATCGGTAACATAAATACTATTTTTGCACTACAGTAGCAGCATGTTGTAACACACTCATGTAAATTGATTAAAACACTGAAGAGGGTGCATGAATAAAAGCCATCTTGGTTCTATAACCTTAAATAATAAAAAGTCTTAAGAGATGATGCCAGCTGGACACAGAAAACTGAAAAAGTGACTTCTCAGAGCAAAGACTCACCTAATATGCATCCACTAGCACTGCGTCAGACACAACACATAAAGTAACTAAAAACATGGAAGCAATTACAATTGTAGGTCTGCATAAATTACTTTAAGACCAAGGCATTGGAAATCTTTGTTTTGATTCGGTTCACTTGGTATCAGATGGGTGCTGCGTTGGTACTGGATTTGGGTACACATCTCTACTGATCATAGGTGCACCTTGGGCAAAAAATGGTTGAAAAGCACTGCACAGTTGTGACCCACAGCTTGGTAGTCATGCTGTCCAGCTATGAAGAAGTTCATATATAGGTCACAGGCAGTTTATCAGATGAAAACTACAAATCAAAACTGTGTCTTTTACACTGGATTTCACAGACAGTTTACTTCCAGACAGAAGAGTTCTATTAAAAAATATTCTTCAGAACAATTTAACTCTGTCTGAATTATTATAAAATACAGATATGATTCATCCTAAATGTTTTCAGGAGCCTAAGAAGGAGGTAGAAACTCCAAGGAAAATCTAAAGTTGTAGCCACTAGAGTTTTAAAATCATCAAATCTAAGGTTTATGGTGCAAAAGGTTCTATTCCTGTTGTCATCAGCATAAATCCATTAGATAGAATTCTAATAAGATGCTCCATAAGACTTAAAGAAAACACTGATTTATCTTTAAACAACACACTCACCACTGGATATGAAGTGTCATAACAGAGTAATTGATGTCACAATTTTTACACCTCTTTGCCCTTTACCAGCCCCCCTAAAACCTAAACACCACCACTGAGCCTAATCAATAACCACTGAATGCTAATGAGCTAGCAGCGTGTTAGCTCAGAGCGGACAAGATAAATGGCACCTCCTGGCCTTGCTAATCCAACTAGTTGGACAAACGCACAGGGCACAGTCATTAATGGCAACATCGGCCCATAGATTTTATACGTGTGTGTTCACCCAAAGTCCCATGAGGCTTAGAGGCCGACCTGCTCAACATACATCACTGTCTGTGGGAGGAGTAATGCTTATAGTCCTGGAATGCTAATGTAGACTGCTAATGACCCAAACGGCTATATGCATGTCTCGCTTGAACCTGAACTGGGATGTGTGAGGTAGGAAGTTCAATACAAACCAGTTATTCATGATGTAGGCATCCACAAGTGATAAATCAACGTCATGTCACCACTCTGATCTGGCTTTCCCTTTGACTAAAATGATTCTCATAACGCTCTCCCTTAAGAGTGCCTTTGATTATCTTTACTTTCCTCTGAGTTACCTTGCTGTTCATGCAGCACACTCCCTGCACATGGTCCATAATAAAATCCTTGTTGTGAGAGGGTGGGTTTTTTCCCCCTCTAAACTGCTGGAAGTGTTTAATGTGAACCAGATGGAGACATTGTGGTTTTAATAACAGCTGCAACAACAGATTGACGGAGTAAATGGAAGTAGTTTAAAAAGTTAGAGAGACCCCCATGAAATAAAGGGCTGTATTGATTCAGGGTTTGTTGGTGCAACTTGGCCAAGGTTTGACTATTCTTATTCTGACTTCAGTGACAATTTTTTGCAGCTTTATCAGTCTACATGAGAGTTCTGTTTAAACTGTGAGATTCACTTTGCCAGCCAGGAAATAAAGCGTTTTCACATTAGGCATGATTGTTTTATACTGTACCCAGGCATGATTGCTCACTAGTCTGCTTTCACACGCATTCCCTGTCCAAGAGGGTACGTTTTCTGTCTGATGCATTAGGTGGTGCTATGTTTGTAGTTGGTTCCACTAGGCCTGGGAATTGCGGCCTAAAATTCATATCATGCTATTTTCTTGCCCTCCACTGTATTGTATACTATCATGGTATTGCAAAATAAAAGGGATGACTATAGTACTACACTGTATTGAGAGTTTTAAGTTTCATTTCTTGCCTACTGAGGTATGTAAAGCTGCGACTGACAACACTGCATTTCCTGATGTGGGTGTTTACAGTGAAAGCACTGGAGAAAAACAATTACAGACCTTTCTTGTAAAGAACCTGACAGAAATTGCATGCATATCATTGATTTTTCTATCTTTAGCAATAGTGCCAACAATTTTAAGCGACTGGAGAGTTTACAGCTGCTTCTCTGACCTCATTTGTCATGATGGGTAAGCTCACGTTTTTTCGTCCGTCACGATGGCACCATGTCGGACTATGCAACAAGACTCTTGTCCCATCTTGGCCGACAGACTGGCCGAACTACAAGTGTGATTCCAACTGCTCATTGTATGTCGACGTCACCACTGTCGCTGCAGGTTTCACAGGTTGTTGGGGAAGCTAGCGGTGTTTTGCTCTGACAACAGGAAAGAAATCAAACAAGAAGAGACAACATGTGCTTGATCTCCTTCAAATAGAACTTGAAGTATGAACATGATAAAATGTCAAGAAAATAACTGTAAGTACACAAAGCTACCCAGAGGGAGAGAAAGTAGGGACTTGTATAATGTCACTCTGGTAATGATGATACAAAGATAAGAGTAAATGCGCTGATATCAGTAGGCATCAGGATTCACACCGTTTACATCAGGTCAGGGTGTCAAACGAACCAAGAAAATCTGACATGCTGAGCTTCTTGAGTCGTGGGGCGTCTTGGAAGCATCTTAATTATGTCACACCACAAGAGCGCTTGTCGTTACTGACATGCACAACTGGGCTTCATGTTTGACGATGAGCTCTGACGTTGCAGTCGGGCAAAAATCTAGGTGAATTCATGCAGTCTGAGCTAGCAGCTGACATGACAGACGACCTGAAATATAACAAAAATACACGATTACAGCATTCAAGTTTCCCACCAGAACATGGTCTGTGAGGGAATAAGTCTGTTGCATTCTATGAAAACCAGCCTTGATTTGAGTTCAGATACATTAGGCCTAAATAAATCTGTGTATTATTTGCTCATTTAATATTTGATTAATAATTGAATAATAAATACTGACAAAATGGTTCATTTTCTTGTTTTCATTTCTGAAACGGAATCAAATAAACAGGAAATGATGCGTCTTTTTGACTTTTGCTATTAATGATGGGATCAGGGAATGGCATGTTAAAAAACAGCTGTAAGCAGCCCATTTGACTTCAATATTAATTTGCATAACCTGGTGCAGGTGTTGTGCTCAGAGAAGCATCCTGAGAATCATATGCCCATCGCTGAGGAGTTTGCGCTTCCTGGAATGATATACGGATCACAAACACCGGCACTAAGTTAAGTCACATTCCCGCACTTGTGCTCCTTCATTTGCATTCATGCCATGCTTTTGTCCACCTTGTCCTTCCGTGCCAGAGCGAAAGAGTGCACTCATGCTGGTCAAATGTACTGGACTTTTAGGCTCAAACTTTCAGGCACAGTACAGATTGCCAAGTGCGCTCTAACTCGGTGCCGGCATTTGTGTTCCTGTATAACATTCCAGGAAGCGATGGGCATGTAATTCTCAGGATGCTTTTCTGAGCACAACACCTGCACCAGGTTACACAAATCAATATTGCAATCAAATTGACTGCTTACAGCTGTTTTTTCATCTTACATTTTTGATCCCAACATAAACAGCAAAATTCAAAAAGATGCATCATTTCCTGTTTATTTGATTCCGTTTCAGAAATGAAAACTAGAAAATGAACAGTATTTTCATTATTTGATTTGGATTTTAAAACAGAAAAGTATCCAACGAATTTTTTTTTTTTTTTAAATTCAATTATCAATCAAATATTAAATGAACGAATGATACACAGATTTAAATAGCCAGAGCAGGGCTTTATACTAAGAGCCTAAAAAGAAATGTACCCCCCAGAACTAAACGGCAGTATTTGGAAATGAGGTGAGGGGATTATTCCCATGCTAGGGAGGCCTGAAGCGATGACATGATGTGGTTTGACAAGGCCACATAGAAACAATTCACGTTGTTTTCGCTTCTAGCAATGTCATACTTTGTGAGTGGATTTCCAGGAAAATGTCAGGCTAACAATGAATCTACAGCAGACATGACCGCTACAAAAACAAGGATGAGAATATAAAATGAGTCATGACTCACCCTGGGTTTCACCTGTGAAAAAAAGGAAGAAAATGAGGAGTACCACGCTGCTTTCTTTTGCTTTAACCTTGCTGTGTTAGATGAGTTTTTGCGTGGATACAGGTCTATTATTACATGTTGATGTGCATGGTAAAAGCTGGAGTAAATATTTTCATCTGCTGAAGGAGGCCTCATAGAGAACCACTAGATCATTCTGCTCAGGCATACAAAGACGGATCTAATGTTTCACTATGAGTTCTGTTTGAATAGAGAGGTGAAAGAGAATTCAGAGAAAAGGGAAGAAAAACAGGCAGAAGCCAAATCAGGGGGGCCTCCTAACTCCCTGGGGCACCAAATAAAACATGGTCACATTTGTCAAGCTACTGGAGGCCGCCAATAGGCATCAGCCCAGAGCAGAAAGAGGGAGGGAACACGCACACATGCTCACAGCAGAAAAGCAGGTCTACTTCACACTGCAGGTCAGAGCCTGTGGAGTATTGATAGGATTCAGTAAAGAAAGGTAAAGCTCTAAAGCTCACCGTTAGCTCAGCATGTCAGCCTCTACTTACAGGAGGTCTGAGAGGATGAAATATAACGCCAACTACTGCTAGACTCTGCCTCAACTATAAATCCATTTCACCACATTGGCATAGACGTGCCTGTTTGGGCTTGTTCTTTGATGGTTCGAGTGCTTGTCCACTAGTTTATGTTGTTCTCTTGTTGATGGTGTGCGCTGTGAGCTCTCTGGAAGTTCTGAGTGGAGGAGAGAGCCCAGTGAGTGGACTGGAGCATCAGCCAGAGGTGTTTCAAACTGAAGCCTGAAGGATCATCGATGATTTGCTTTTGACATTTCATTTAGCGGCCCTGATTTGTCTCAATCCAGTGAAAGTGAAAAGCACTGAAACACTAACAGACCTATTATTACACATCTAAGAAAAGACTGGAAACAAATTTAGAAGCACCACAGGCCAAACAACACAGCCTCATAACTAATGCAACAATTTTTGGTCATTTAACTTCACTGGGACACTTTGAGCACTTAGAAGCATTAAATCTTAACTTTCTCAAATTGAATCATCTGTCGCCTTCATGCATCACAACACACACAAATTAAGCTTGAGGCACAATGTACCTTTGTGTTGTGTTTTGTTGGCATTTAAGCGGAAACTGTTTCGTCTCAATTTTGTCTCAGCTTTCAAAAGTGTGGAGATGCCAAAAGTGGTGCAGCAACAAACAGAGGCAGCTGTGTTATTTAGGTCTGTAGTAAAACCATAAATGTAGTAAAAGCTGTGCATAAACTCTCCAAAAGCAGCCATATATAAGGGGCTTGAGATTAGTAGTGCTCTGAGAACAATAAGCTTAAACTGTTCAAGTGTTATATAAAATTTTAGCACCCAATTTTGCATTCAATAAGCTGACTGCAGCCTAAATTCTGGTGCAACAAAGATATAAAGTGCTGAGACATGCACCATCATGACCGCAAAAGCAGCTACCAGCGTCAAAATTTGCACAAGACCTTGTGCAAAACTCACTCCTATTCATTGTCTACTGCACACAGCCACTACTGTTCAAAATGTGCTGGGAGACACAACCACGAAGACCAGACCAGCGAGGTTTGGTGCCACTTTTGACCTTGTTTCATGTTTGCATGTAGAGAAATGGAGCTATAGATTGTTCAGGAAATAAACCTTAAAAAGAGGTGGTTTGACTTCTCAAGTTGAGGGCAGAGAACTTGCAGACTAAATGTCAAACAATCAACACCACCAACATCACAAAAGCTAGGAGAGATGCAAAAACTGATGGTAATTTATAGGGCTGGGCAATTAATGGAAAATGTAATTTTCTGCAATTTTAAAAATCACAGAAGGTGCAACATTTCTTTAACCTGAAATTTGTGTCAAAATAGCATTTATTGTTTGCAGCAGAGGTGTTCTGCATTATAGATCATGCAATCAAAAAAACAAACAAAATCCTACTTTTGTGTACATTTTTCTTATTTAATATGAGAACATGAAAATTATAACTCCCTTTAATACATCAATTCCATTCCAAATGTTTAGACCTTTTTGCAGCTTATATACTAGTGTGGCCGAGGCAGGTTCTTGGGAAATTGTGTAGACATGGAGATTTTGTGGAAACTGCAGGCACCTGACCGACATTGCAATCATCGGTCTTCTATTAAATTGCAAAGTTGATAACAAGTATGATCTCACTTAAACTAGTCAGTTGATTGAAAAGCAATCCAATCAACTACAGGCTTTGTAAGTAGTTGTATCTTGATAATATGAGAAGGTCTGCATAACAAGTCGATTTAATGCATAATCCTACTTTTAGTTGTTTGTTTTTAGCTTCCACGTATAATCATACTCTGTCCTTCAGGTTACAGAGAGTTCAAGTCAGTTTTCCCCATCCTGATACACAGAACATTACAAGCTTCTGAAACAGAGACATACATATTCCAGAAAAGGATTACACATCAGTTCATACATGATGTAGATGTAGTTTGGACCTTGGCATCTCTCTGTGTATGTGTGTTTGCACATAAGTGCATCTCACTAAAGGCAGAATGTCCACTTATTAGCTGATCTTTAATGCTGTTAATAGGATGAATAAAATAGTCAAAAATAACACGACAGGGACATTTTTGCTATCAAATTCCCAAAGCTACTGTGGACGCTTGTGTAATGGTACCACAGTGCACTAAATCTGCATTCCTTTTTAATTGACTTAATAAAAAATAATCAACGGCACTTAGACATCGAGCAGTGGTAGCAAAAACTGTTACCTGTTTTTAGTTTAAGGTTCCTGCAGACTGCAATATTTATTACTGTTCTGCTATGTTTGGGCTTTGTAACTGTTAAATACTTCACCTAAATGTCACAAAGCTAAGTGTTGGTGAGAAGGCAGATAAGAGTACAGAGGTTTTTAAGTGTTTTGTCTCTAAAAACTACAGCCTGCTGCTGCAGACTGCCGCACTGTAAGGGTGAAACATTAAAAATGTTGCTGCTTAAACAATGAGCTGAAACCTTCAATGAAACATCATTTTAAACAGAATAACTTTACAGCACCAACATGCTAAGAGTCAATGATTGATTTTAATTAAGTCATAAACTCCGAGTTTAAGCTTTATGGGTTGGCTTTATCAGCCTCTATAAACAATCACAATCTTAAAACAGTGATTTAAGGCTCTGCTGTTGGTCTTGTGTAACCTTTGAACTGTGTTTTGGTCGTGGTTTTCATTCCAGTTTCTACCTGCCACACGTGCTCTTTTATTCTCTTCATGTGCACTTTTAGATGCATTTCAAAATCCTGCAAATCCATGCTGCCAATGATGTTCTGCACTTGTGCACTCTAGCTTTATGGTTGAGATATTCCAGCCCAATCAACTACAAGCTTCCAAGCATGTAGCGCACCTGCTTTGATTACAGAATATAGTACAGGGTGAGGCAACAGAGCAGAAGCACAAAAAAATCAAACATAAAGAAAGAGGCAGAGTATGTGTCATTCAGTGGGAAACACTGTCTACTACTGTATGGTGGCACAGAGTGAAAACTGCACAGAAATTTCATGTATGGGACTATACTGAACCCAAATATAATCATCATGCAGGAAGGCTTTTAAGACCCTTTTTACCTCTGGTAGACCCCCATAAAGATTATACCTTATACTGGGGTGAAACTTACATATTCTAAGTGAGTTATTCTTGGTTTCAGAGAACATCTGTGCTCCCAAAGTATCACATTTCTGGTGACTTTTATTTTAAATAAAGTCCTCCAAACACTGTGTTTTTAGGCTGTGTTTGATATTGCTCTACTGACCGTCACCATTATGTAAAAATGAATCAGGACCACTGTTGTCTTTGCTTTTAGCAAAGTGCTGCAAAAAGCCCAAAGAGATCTCACCGTTCTCCCATTAAACCTTTTTGTTTTAAATAAATGGTTGGTACTCACAAAAGAGCCTGCTGGTGGAGGAGGCAGAAGTTTTCAGCACAGGGTCGAAGCTGTAAAGTCCATTTCAAACTTTTCAAAACTTTAATGTCCATGACAACTGTGGCTGTAATGCTGAAGTTTGTGTTATACACATATCATGCTGTATTTCCCATCCACGCTCCAAGGCTTGCCCGTGCCTTGACCTATAGCACAAATATTGGCTGATGGTAATGACAACCTATCCAATTTATTCTGCCCCAAGCGTTTCCTAACCACTGCTCAATGATTATGCATGAGTAGGAAGGGAGCTGGGAGAGCAGATATAGTATCAGAGTCTTAGATGGACATGCTCTATAGGCAATAACGTCTGATTAAGCGCCATCTCCATACAGGCCTGCGGTGTGTGGGATGATGGGGCTTGCTTCTGGCTATAACTGGTCTTATATTAAGGCTACACACAAAGACACAAACACAAATGGCCACATCACTCACTCTAGGGTCTATATCCCCTTCAGGAGAGACCTCAGGGCCAGGAGGCGATGAACGAAAAGACCTGGACCAGAGTGCATTCATCCTCATCCCCCATCAGTGTAACCAGTTATGTCCTCATATCCACTCCCCCCATTGAACTAATCGATCCACGGTGACTTTAATAGAATCCTGTTCTAACAATTCATACTAATATATGGATTTAAAATATCTAAAAGCCTCCCAGGCGATCCACGAGGACTATATATTTACAGTGACTTATCACGCTATTACAATATTCATTACTTGGATTATACTCCTCGCCAGCGTCTCAGCCTCGGGCTACAGGTGCAGCATGATTTGTCTTCAGCAGGGAAGATGGTGGACTTCCTGATATATTACACTAGCCTAAAGTCCCTGCCTATGGTCAAAGCTATGAATTGGAAATTACCTAATTACACTCACTGCTTCAACAAAGTGCATGCTGTGAAAATTTTCATCAAGCTTATCCATCCAGAATGAAATCTTATAATAGCAATAGCAAGTAAAATCTTTTCCCGAGTGAAAGTGCCAACTAAAGTAAGTGAGAAAAGCTTTAATCTGTGAAATCTGTATTTACTGAACAAAATATTCTTATCAGATTAAGGACAAAGCTGAGATACACACTATTTGTATTATCTATCAGTGTGTAACATTGGGTTGCACGGATAGATCAGTTTAACGTCAGTAGCCCTTTTTGACAAACACTGGCAATCGACAAAGTACTGTATATCTGAATGAAGAGCCATGGCCCTGTTTAAAAGCAAGAGAACTAAAAAAAAGAAGACAAGAAGGCAGCCATTGTCCATAAATAAAGGTAAAATGACCTGGAACAACACAAAATAACTGGTCGAATTCGTTTCACCATCATGGCTGCTCCTGAAGGAAAAAAGAGAAATGTATTTAATCTTTCAAAATTTCAGGCTCAGATGCAGTTGTTATAAAACCAGTAGGTAACTGTATTTAATAATCATGATCTAAATATTAATCTGAATAATTGTGATTGGGATTTTTGCTTTAATTTAGCAGCCCTAGTTGGGGGATCTTGCTAGCAACCTCTGGCAAGACACTAAACCTCAAAACTGCTCCCTCTGCTGTGTCAGCAGCATGCAGATGATGTGAATGGCATGAGTTAATACTCATGCAACAATGCATTTGTTTATGTTTGGTATATTGGCTCTGCTGACAAATGATGAAGCTTGAAGAGATATGAGTTGCCAATGCTCATCTGTTGTGTCCCATCAGTTTACTGCTGGCATTGTATACTTAACCACTGAATCACATAACAGATTGGAAAAACAGATCTGTGCCCCTGACAAAACACAGGTGAAAATGTTGTGAATGTGATGTGAATAGGTGAATGTAACCTATGAGATAAAAAAAAAAAAAGCTTTGAAGACTAGGAAGGTGCTGTAACAGTTGAAGTCCACTGACTATCTAAAATTCCTTCCAAAAGCCAGATTACAGACCCCACTTTTTGAAACTGATTGATTTAATAATGTTCTTTGAAGCAAAATTATAAAAGTCCGATGTTGGATTACTTAAAGGAGTTCTCTTACTGCATTTGCACCTAAAAGCGCATTAATGCACACATGACTCTGCAGGAAGCAGCAGGTCTGGAAGTGAGCTCCAGCTATTTTATAGCTATTAGACAATTAAAGAAAGCACCTGGAGGGTTTGGTTGTAACTCTGCCAGAGATACAAACACACACACACGTCTAGTTCTGCTCTAAAAAAGGAGTGGGGCCAAGGTACTACAGGCAATTAGTGCAACTGGTCGATACAGAAATGGGAGTAATAGGCTGCCAGGTTAGCCTGAGAAAGAGACGGAAGGAGACACAAATGGAGAATTTACGGCAAAAGGCTGGCAAAGAGGCAAAATGTTTTCAGTGCCTGCTTGGAAAGCCACGCCCACACATGCACAGACTCCATAAAGGAGTTGTGTAGTGACTCTGCAAAACAACTAAACTGTAAAGGGCGGAAGATGAAGGAGAAGGAGGAGGAGGAGGAGAAAGGGAAGGATATGATAGGCATGCAGAGATGGGCACTATCCACAGCATTTATGTGTGTCTCTGTGTGTACTCGCAGCTTCCTGTGTGCAGGTATGTCTGTGCATTTCAAAGGAAAGGTGCTGACGGAGGTGACAGCACGTTAAGCGAATGTCCTTTAAGATAGCGAGCTGAAGGAGTAAATACTGCAAACATGGCATGACTCATTTGCATTTCATTTGCATATTTAAACGGCGCAAAACGCCACATCATCACACACAAACACACCCTTTAAAGCATGCACGAACACACATAAGGAGCAGGCTGATGAGTCAGATAGGACGGCAGCTGTTGCTAAAAGCACAAAAGGTGAGACTGTGTGTTTTAATTAGCAACAAGTCTGTCATAATGATAAAAATGCTGCCACAGAAATTAAAGCCTCAGTGGAGACACAGGGCATCCCCCAGAACACAGTGTAATAAATACTCTGTGTACATTTAGATTTTCAACAGCTGTTAGTGCCAGTGAAGATACACAAACAGACAATGTGATGCCACAGTCAAAGATACATATTTAATATTCTGTTTTTGTTCATCATCCAAATATTTGATGATTTTGTACATGGTGTCTTTGCTGAGACTTTCATGTTAATAAAGACTTGAATAATTAAACTGAGCAGGAATACAGCTGTCTGTTCTACTTCCGATCAGCAGCACTGACTGAGCAGAGATGCAACACTACATTAGAGAAACCAGATCACTGTCATCCAGTTTCAACGCCGTATGCTTGACTGAAATCATTGGATCAGATTGATAGTAAGTGGATTTTAGCACATTTTTATGTGGGTTTTTTACTGATTTTCTTTCTTCAAAGGCAGCCATTGTTTACAGCACTGGGAACAAATGTTTCGGACTGAGGCTTTGAAAGATAGATCCACCTGATGACAGACATGGAATGTGGCCAATCCATCAGCTTTGCAAGGATATGAATGCAATGTGCAAGATCAGATGCAAATCAGGCCTCTCTCTAGCCCTATTCAAGTTCTTTGGGTGAGCTACATTTCTTCACAAACACCCAAATTTGTCAACCCCAACTTTGCTTTAAAATTTTCCTGCCAGCCTCTTAGCAAATATTCTGCTTGAAGCTTGGTTGAGCTGCAGGAAATATTTAAGCAAAATCAGTGCAAGCAGGTGGGAGTGGCTGGTTACTAGGGATGGGGATGTTCTGTGTTTTTGAAATACCCGAAAACCAATACCGTTTTAGCTCATCAATACTGCTATTGAGTCTCATGGGCTCTGTGATGTAACGTCATTTTAAGATATAACTGTTGTAAAAACATACACCAGTTCTTTCAAGGGGAACATAAACTAAAAGCACATCAGTATTGTGCATCACCTCAATGTACCTTCAACTGGCTTGAGGAAAAAAAGACGCTGCCTGGGAGACGCATGCAATCATATCCGCCTGCGCTGGGAGTAACATGCACTCATATCCATCTCTTCAGCTGCTTCAGAACAGTTTTCTTCTTCAGCTGCTCAGATAAATGCTGAAAAGTGCTCCAAAACTTTGTAGCAAGTCCTGTTTGTAAAAAGTAGTAATCCAGTGTAGAAAGCTGTGGTGGAATCAGCAGAATTGAAGTTAATTAGCGAACTTAACAAGCTGAAAGATAGAAAAGATGATGCGTTCAGGTAACCTGATGTGTTATGATGTGTTCAAATGTCACATGAAAATGTGAAAATTTAGTTTTTGACAACAAACCTGTGAATATGAAGAATGTGTTTATATTTGAGGGATATAAAAAAGATGTTACAGACTGAATCATAGCTTTTTAACTCAAGCTCTACTCAGCTAAGACCACTTTGAGTGTAAATATTTGTCTCCACTTTGTCTTTCCACCAAACTATAGAAAAGTATCTATAGTGGTATCGATAAGGACTCGGATCATTTAGGAGTATGGATAAGGGTATCAATATCAATAAAAATTTACAATCCCCATCCCTACTGGTTACATTGCCATATGAGCTAACAGTTGGCTGTATGCACCTGACTTAACTGCTTCCTTATATTTTGTCTCCAACATTCTTCCCTGCTGTTTTGTTGCTATTGTAAAACTACAGGAAGCACTGATAAAAAAGCAAAAACTGCCATCGTCCTCTGTCTGCTGCTTGCCTTGCCTCATGAGAACGTCCCCCCTCTCCTTTGTTTCTGACAGGAATAGCCTCCCACTGTGAGGTGTATGTGTGGCCAACCTACTCAAGATCATTTCAGGGGCAGTCTACCTAAAATATATGAGTATATACATGAAAATGGCTTCTGTCACATTTCTGGA
This sequence comes from Cheilinus undulatus, assembly GCF_018320785.1. NCBI lineage: Eukaryota > Metazoa > Chordata > Actinopteri > Labriformes > Labridae > Cheilinus > Cheilinus undulatus. The sequence continues at coordinate 40,107,515 of NC_054878.1, read as the reverse complement.
CATATGCTTTAGTTCATACGCACTCAGAAGAAAACAGGAGTCACATACAACACTGAAAATCGTCCCCTTGTCCATGTCACCCCCTGCACTCTATTTCTGAGTGCCACTCTGCCGTCACAGTACATTATTGTAGCTAGTTTGCAGTACAAGTGAAGGCATTTATTACAAACCCGGGCTGCTATAGCCTGTAGCTTTTTCTTGCCACCAACTACATCAAAGTACATGTCAAATGAAAGCATCGGGGAACATCGGATTCTCTGGCTGCACCCGAGAGACACAGAGAGCATCAGCAACAACTGCAGGCATTTTCACACCATATTCCCAAGTCATGTCATTTCTTAAAGGCATACACATAGCTTGGAATAGTGTTAAAGCTAAAACCTTACTTGTAGATCAAAATAACATTTAAAAAACAATCTCTTACTATTATAAATCAGTAGATGCTATCTCATCCACCATAGCACTAGTCAAGTGTGTCAATAATACAGTCATTTAACAGTTTTTATAATAAGGGAAATGTAAGACAAGGAAAAGACAAGATTGTGTTTCATTTTACGGTACAGTAAATTAAAATGGTAGTAGGTAATGAGATCTCTTCAGGCAAGCGGAGAGATAAATGTGGCTTTGGTATGTGCAAAGGGAACGTAAAAAATCATAAGTAGTAAAAAGTGTCCTCTGTGACTGAGAAATTACATTTCACTACTTTTCATTCATATCAAATGTTCCCCTCTTTTGGTTTACATAGATTCCATTTCACTTGAGAAAATCCCAAAATCTAGACTCCAGCACAGCTGGATTACGACACATTTACTGATAAAGGAAGTGTGAATACAGAAGAACAAATGTGACTCAGATCTACCGAAACTGTATGTCACCTTTTCTAAAACTGTCGCTATGTAAAGAGATTTCATTCAACAGGGGTAATTCCACAGGCAGCCACATATTTATCCAGAATTGTACGGCGTAGTCATGAAAGGAAGTTCAGTTCCAGGTAGAGCTGCCCCAGTAAACTGGAAACTGATCTTTATCAGAAAATTTGTTTTGAAATGTGCAAGGTGTGTCCAGTCACCAACAGATAAAAACAAAAGATCAACCATGATTAGGACCGATGCAGACAGTCTGCTGCAGAGAGAAAACTGTGTAGTATAGGCTAACTGTTGGAGGATACTGTTGAAATGATACTGGAACCAGACATGAGAATGTCTGCTAGTATTCATATTTATCACCTGTAAATATCAGCCTAAAAAAGCTGTCCATATTATCCAATATCAGCTGTAAATATCAGCCTATATGAGATGCTAATATTGGCGAATACTGGCTTAAAATGTCAACAAATACTAGGTGTAAATATTGGTCAGTATTACCTGTAAATATCAGCTGTAAATATCGGCCTGAATCAGCCGTATATATCAGCCTTAAATAATGGCCTATGTTGGCCATAAATATCAGGCTATATCAGCTGTAAATATTAACCTATATCACCTTTAAATATTAGTCAATATCAGCTGTAAATATCAGTTTATATGAGATGTAAATATCTGCCAGTGTCAGCTGTAAATATCATCTAATATTAGCTGTATATATTGGTCAATATCACCTCTAAAAATCTGCCTATGTCAGCTATTAAAATCAGCCTAAATCAGCCGTAAATACTGTCCTATATAGGCTATAAATTTTGGCCCTGTATCCACTGAAAATGTTGGCCAATTTTGGATGTAAACATTGGCCTATATTGGCAGTAAATATCAGTCCAAGTCAGCCATAAATATTGGCCTATATTGACTGTAAATATGGGCCAATGTAAGCTGTAAATGTTTGCCTATAACGGCTACAAATATTTGAGTTGCCAGCTTGAACATCAGTTCAAGTCTTCTTTGTTCTCTAAACTTTAAAGCGTGTTTTAATGTCTGAAGTTTTAGGTCTGAATTACATATACAAATCAGTATTGATACTGGTATCAGCTAATAGGAATACCGGCAAATTGGATATCAGCTAAAATCCCATACCATGAACCCCTAAATAAATCAACTGTAAATATTAGTCATATGTATAGAGACATGTATGGACTTTTAGGCATGACCAACAGACCTACTTCAGCTTAAGTCTTTTCTTTTTTCATCTTCATCCCTTAAAATTAAAGTTTGTTTGAAAGACTGAAGTTTGTTGCATCTGGCACTCCTCAAACTTTAAAACGTGTTTTAAGAACTGAAGTTTTAATCTAAACTACATTTTTATTGCATCACCTGACTAAGGATGACGTCCGTGCTCTTTTTATCAGGTTATGCTACCAACTGAAGGAGGTCTACGTACACTATAAAGATCAGTGGACTGACCAACCTCTAAACAAGCCAGTACATCAAAATACAAATCATGATCCTGACAGGCCGATCTCACTCACAGATGATCAGTATCAACATGAAAAAGAATGTGACATCCCTATTTCAGTGTATCCTCTTGTTCCCTACTAACAGAAGTTTAGATTTTCTGTTACTCTGCCTCTCTGTTGAAGGGTAGTTAATGAAGTTTCAATCAATGCAGTACATTTGATTGTGAATCTATGAATGAGCCACTGTTTACCAAAGTCAGGCACTGTTCAACCTGCTGCTTGCCTTGGTCAAGAAGAGGGTAAAGGATAAAGGGGGCCAATTAACCCCTTCATATTGACATATTACAAAGGTTTAATGAGCAGATTGACAAGACAAGAAAATCAGAAAACTGTGTGGTGCAATTGCATGAAATATTTTTGATGCCACTAGAAACTGTATAAACAAAAAGAATCTCCATTTTGCCAGATTTCTCAATAGGGGACATTGCTCCATGTTTCATAATAACCAATGATGCTATGATGGTAAAAATCCAGCAGTAAGTCCATTCAAAGCTGAGAAAAAACAATGCAACCAGAGGGAAACTAGTTCAATGTGTCAATTAATGCAGAACTCTCTGGCATCAAAGATTGGCCCAATCAGCCTTGCTTTATCCTTTCATTACCCCCTACTGCTCCTGCCTACAAAGCCTCTGAGAGAGCCAGGGAAATTCTACACCATGGACCATGCATGGCTCTCCCTAGAGCCTTTGATTTCAAGCACACAAACAGATTTAGCTGATTGCAGGACTGTAGCGGTCATTCTAAACAAGCCGTTTATCCTCTGCAGAGTGGCCCCCGCAGCCTTGCCCTTTGCAACACCACAAACACAAAACTCACCCACTGAGACCGGGACACGGCAGGGCCAGATCCCTGCATGACCGGATCAGATGCCGCTGGGGTAAGAGGCCAAAATCACAGAATTCTATCCTCAAATAACTTAAGAAATCTCGACTAAATAAGACCATGCCACCGGGGGTTAAGAGAGGAATGTGAGAGTGTGTTTGGGAGGTCAACAGACTTTCGGCTTTACTAAAGAGAAGGTGAAGGAAATATAAAAATCTCAAAGATCAACACAGACGCCCAAAAAAACCCCGACATATGACATGCATAGATGTCTAAATATGGCTTTAAGAATCTGAAAAAGATAAATCAAATGCCAAAATACATCACGTACGACAATTTTCCCTTTGCTAATCATTCCTGAGAAAAGTAGATGATACTGTGGTATATTCAGGAGCTCAGAACAGAAAAGAGAGAAGATTAAACACTGAAATAAGACCTTAAGAATGAAATGCCTGATAACAAAAAAGATATCAACTGCATCTTTTAGAGATGCATAATACAGAAACCAAACCGTAAATTGGTATCAGCAAATATTAGATTATTAAGGAAATAACTAGTTTCAGCAGGTCCGAAAATTTCTGCCAACACTAACTACAGATATATCGTCTGTAAATATCAGCCTATATTGGCAGTAATGATCAGCCTATACTGGCTATAAAAATCAACCTATATTTGATGTCAATGAAAGCCTTTATAAGCTATAAAATCAGCCTCTATCAGTTGTAATCATAAGCCTATGTTGGCTGTAAATATTAGCATTTTCCGCTATAAATGTTGGCTTTTATCAGCAGCAAATATTGTAAAAATTACCCCATATAAACTGAAAAAATAGCATAAATTGTCTATAAATATTAACCAATATGGGCAGTAATTATCACCCTGTGTTGGCTGTAAACATCAACCTATATTTGATGTAAATAACAGCCTTTATAGGCTATAAAAATCAGCCTATATAAGTTGTAATCATGAGCCTATATTGGCTGTAAATATCAGCCTTTTCCGCTGTAAATGTTGGCTTTTATTAGCTGTCTATATGGGCCTACATTGGCTGTAAAAATTACCCCATATAAACTGAAGAATATAGCATACATCAGCTGTAAATATCAGCATTTACTGGCTGTAAATATCAGCGTTTATTGGCTGTAAATATCAGACTTTATTGGCTGTAAATATCTGCCTATGTTGGTTGGACAAATTAGCCTAAATCAGCTGAAAATATCAGCTAATCCTGACTGAAAATACCAGCCTTTATTGGCTGTTAATATCAGCCCATTTCTGCTGCATTACTGGATTTTACCAGATTTTAATATTGGTATATATCGGACGTAAAAATCAGCCTCTATTGGCTGTAAATATCAGACTATGTGGGATGTAAATATAGCCTAAGCCTTTTTTTGGCCATAAATATCAGACTATATTGACTGTAGATATCAGCATACTGTATGTGGGCTGTAAAAATCAGAATATATTGGCTTTAATTATGAGTTTTAATGAGCTTTAAGCATTTGTCTATATCTGTTGTATTGGCTGTATATATTAGCTAACTTGTTTGTGGAGATTTAGTCAGGACCAGCGTCCTCTAAAGAAATTCATCATGTTTCCTTTGAGACGGAGCTGTAAGAGGAACATGCAGCTCTGTAGTGACTTGTAATGCACTGTTGGACTACTGCAACCTTTCCTAGTGTCTTGAAGGCCTATGAGGGTTGTTCACTTTATGTGTTTGACATGAACATAAAATACAATCAAGCAAAGTTACTAAGAGTCAACCTCTGGAAATAAAATCTGGAAATGTTTCCAGATTTGCAAAATAGCGTGAGGAATTGTTGAGTACGCAAATGAATGCACCCATTCAAAACTACAGTTTTATATCCCTTTCTAAACTCAACTTTTTGTTCGGTGAATTCCCAGCTTACTGCCTCGGCACCAACAGCTTTCTCATGTACTTTCAGCTGAGACTAAACATGCAAAGACTTTCCTCTCTTCAAGGATAAATCTTGACAAGTCATGCCATTAATAATTGGACAGTGATTCAATATGAACGGTAATTTGACAGTGAAGAATGTGTTGGTATGTGTTTGTTGATGTGTTTCCAGATGTGTTTCTAAAAATGTAAGAATAACAGATATTATGTAATTGTGTTGCATTCTAATGAGTCTTGTTTTAGTGCCTGCTGATTGTTCTGTGTACTCCTGCCAAGGGACTGTAGATGGAAATTAGTTCATAGCTTAAAATGGAATGAATCATTTCTTCTTATTTAGATCAGTTCTTTAGGCAGGGTGCTTGTTAAATAAAGGCTAATGCTTAAAACAGTTTGCTATGCTTATATATTGCAGTATCTTTGTGCAGACTGAAACTCATTGATTACAATGAGGTGCATCATGGTTTATTTCTGACTGGAAGTTTTGACTTTGAAGCTCCTCTTCGACAGAAGAAGGTAATCTAGGACAGTGTGCTTAGAGTTCTCCGGAGACTGACGCCAACTCAGTACTTAAAATGTACTACATCAGCATGTCTAATTATCTCCTATCAAAGCAGAAAAGAGCTGCAGATTTCATGCATCACAAAATATCTACTAACAACCAAAGCTGCTAGTTTGAATCAATACTGTGCTCAAGGATTCAGGCAAACGAAAACTCCTCTCTGCTGACATTTCTGCTGTTTAATCATATGAGGTACAATTACAGCTATGTTTGATCAGTATCTACCTAAACAGGTTTGTCAGACTATTCTACTTTCTATGTTGATTTATTCAAACGATATCGCCCACATAATAAACAGACCTACCTAATGGGAAAAGATAGGTGTTGACACAGCAGGTTTATACGTAGGTTTGCTTAAACATATCACATCATGCACTTGTTACAAAGATCAGGTTTGCTTTGGATGATAGCTGTCATGGCTGTGCAGCTGGGTGGTTACGCCTTCATTCAAAATTGATCTAATAGTACTTTAAATTTCAACAGAGAGAAAGGTGTCTATCAAATTTCCACAGTGTCTCTGTCATTTTTTTTCAGTGCTAAGCAAAATTGGCAGGACCGCTGTTCTCATGCAAGCAGAGGAGGCACAAGTTAACACACCCTCCTCCTGCTAAAACCAAGCCAGTTAGCTCATCTCAGTTCTGTTTGTAGAGTGGAAAAGACCTTAGAAAAAGAAACAGAAAAGGAAGAGTGGCCGAGAAAGAAGCCGGACTGGCCTAAACAATGGACAGGCTTTGACATGATCCAATACAATGATACAATATGCTGAAATGATACGGTGCAATATGATGAGATACAATGTAATGCACTCTATTGTTCTCTCAGGGAAATTTTTTTTGTCACCAACTGGTCTATTTCAAAATTAAACACCAGGTACAGCCTGCTGATCATGTATCCTATTACTAAATCTATGTTGTGTCAAAACAGGAAGCAAGTGAACAACAAATCATCCCTTTGGTTAAGCAAAGTAACATCTTGTTTTCATGTCTTTCTCCCCCTTCCCCAGTAAACTTGTGATCCAAATGCTCTGTCCTGAGCTGAGACGTGCTCTGATCCACTTCAGGAACCGACAGGCATGCACCGTCAAAAAACTGTGGCATACAGAATTTTTGTTCATGCTGTGAGCACTGAGCATATTAAAATTGCAGGTTACATGCAAATGCTCCACAGCAAACTGTTAGCAACAACGGGCTGTAGACTCAAGCAAAGTCATATTTGTGCAAAATCCAGTATTATTACTGTACTTTGTAAGCCGGCATGATTTCTGGCTTCTCACATCGTATTCCCTGCCTTCTGCAAAGACTTTGTAAGATGTTCTACTTGTCAACATATGCATGCTGTGCATATGCATTGTGTACACTTCACAACATTACAACTGGAATCAAAATCCTTCACTGGACATCTAAACACACCGTACTGCTCCTTGAAAGCCAAACATAGAAAACACAATTAATGTTTACTTGATTTATGTGGACAACAAGCCAAATAAATGGTAAAAGTCAAATCCCTTGTTAACTGGCACCAACATTGCTAATCTTTTACAGGAGTTTTACAGAGTTTTACTCCTTAAACTCACTTTTACAGAATTGCTTACATTTGGCACTTCCTTTAACTTATTTTAAATCACTCTTTTATTCATTTTGTTGCTTTTATTTTTATTTTAGTTAGTTCTTTTTTGTCTTACCTGTTTCTTCTCTTTTATCTGCTATTAATCTTCCTATTTTTGTTTTATTGCTAATGATGTGATGTCGTCTTCTTTTATGTGTGTTCATGATTTTACTTTCATATAATATCATACTGTCTTTCCCTAAATATTTTCATCTTTTACTATTTCAACTGCCTTCCAAGATCATCGATGTCCTTCCCTTTCCTTTCAATTACGCGAATTTCATAGACATCTGTGTCTCAGTTTGTTTTGTCTTTCTGTTTGACTATCAACACTTTCTTTGTTTGGTTAATTGCTAATTTGTTTATCTTGTGAATCCCTGAGCTCTTGCTTTTACTATGTCTGTTAAAGCACTTTGTAAACATCTGTTTTTAAAGGTGCTATATAAATAAAGTAAAAAAAAAAAAAACATTTTATAATTTCAGGCCAACAATCCTGGCTAAATGCTCCATCTAAACTGTGACAAAACCGTCTAGCTCCAGTTAATAGAAACTGTTATGCTTCCAAAATGCTCTCTAACCCAATGTAAACAATGGTGAACTGATAGCACTGATAGCATCTCATAGGAACAGCATGTTTTAATACTATTTTTATAGAAAAAACTGGGATAAAGTCATCTGGGGTCAGGTCATTCTCACGTGTTAACAAAAGCATTAAATGATGATACTCAGCTCAGGCATGTGAGCGTTAGCCTGCAAAGACAACTGAATGCCAGCAGTGCTAGCACCGCTAACTTTAGCCACATTCTATAAACCGTCTTCCCACCATTAACCAACTACTAATGTGATGCTGTCCTAGATAAAAAAGTGTCCAATGTTGACCATTTAATGATGCTTTCTTAACTTTGGACAAGTCAACTAAACACAATTACACTTTGTGTTGAATCATTCATAAAGTTATTCATGGAAGAACATGACTAATTAAAACACACTGGACTTGACTTTCTCTATAATTTTAGACTAAAGATAACTGAACAACCTCACTGCATCTTTTCTACATACATTTTATTATTCATATCCTATGTTTCATTTTACATTTCTTCGATATTCCATCTTAGTCTATTTAAAGTCACCTATCAGCTGAAGCACTGCTGTATTTATAGCCGCTTACTATTTTTAATCTTCCTCTATGCTGTTTTGTCAAATCAACTTCCTTGTAAACGGAAAAGCACTTGGCAGTAAAACTGACTCTGATTGTGATCTGATAATAATCTGTGCTACGTTATCTTGAGTTTCACAACTGTATCTGTTATTTTTGGCTCACACTACAGGTTGGGTTACATCACACATGATGAAGACAAAAACATTCTCTTGGGCGGGGTTTTCTTACACTATACAGGCTTAACTCACTCCCCTACACGTTCTCAATGTGTTCACTAGTTGCGTCATTAAGCCAGAGGTGTTGGCAGTTGTCTGAATTTGTTTTCCTGTCTGGAAATCCTGCACTGTCATGGACCATTTCTGCTCCACTGTGAGTTTACTGTGAGCAAACAGAGATGAAGATGTATCTGGCTTATCCTCTCCGTGACAAACTGCAGCCTCACAATCTGAACAGCTGACACACAGGAAAGCTGTCTGGATAAAGGACAGTGGAAGAAACCATGCAACAATTCTGAACAAAATAAAAAATACATTGGCCATAAATGTACTGACACAGTTTGTTTGAAACAGCATGAATGACAGATGATGATACATTATAGCTATAACCAGAAAACTTGTAGTGAAACGTGATCAGTCAGGATGATCTGTTACATTTCAACAGCCTATTTTACAGCATTTTGCATAAGGATTTAACTCCTGTAGAGATGTAACCTGACATGCCACATAGACCGTTTCACATATCCATTACATAGGATACATTTCACAGCCATCTGAGCAACACCCCATTGACGGTGTTTGGAAAGGGCAAACTTGAATGAATGTTCTGTCTTTCGCATTCATTATGGGCCAATTAGAGCAACAAAACATGACGGAGTAGGCATGCACTGCTGCCGAGGAGCAATAACATCTTTCCACCAAGAAAAACTTTCAGTGTGGGTTTTTCCTCTTCTTTTGACAAATAAATGTCCAGTTCTAACAGAACTGCTGCTATAGCTGCATACATTATAACCTCTTCATTGGTTCCTAATGTTTACAGGCTTGTAATCACTTCAACTAAACCACTCCTGTAGCTACTAGTGCTGGGCAAATGATGGATTTTCAATCTCTATTATGATTTTGGCTTCTAAGGATCATTAAAACAAGATACTTAAGGTTCATTGATAAATGTGCTGCACATTGTGTTGTGCAGTTTTTGCTTTGGATTTGTTGATTTAAGATTTTCATGTTTATTTCACTGATTTATTTTCATCTATTTCTCATTTGTTTGAAGTGCTTAGAATGTTGTAGAAAATGTTATGTGTTTAAGCTGGAAAAAATGAATAAAACATAGGTGTAAAAATAAAGCGTAATCATGTTTACTCAAAGTAATCCCAATTATGATTCTTGACATAATCTCTCCAAATAACACTGATTGTCATTCTCTCACCAGAAACACACATTTCAGCTTGAAACTTTGTAAGATGGATCCGTATAATGACAGAAGTGGAATTTGGACAGTCCACGTTCTTTGCCAGGTTAGTAGCAATGCAAATCTGCAAACATAGAAAAGCCATTTTGGCAACTCTCTAAACTGATTTTCAAAGTGCCTCCCACTACAAGCCTTTCAAAGCCGACGGATTTGTCAGACTCCGGTAAATCCTTCTCAAGAAGCTCCAATCCACAATGTTTATGCCGAACCGAAAACGGTTCTGTCCAATTAGCATCTTTTAAAGGAAATAAGGCAGTAGCTACAGAGAACAACTGTTAGTCATTGGCTCTGATGTAGCTACAGTATAAAAGCATCAAATGTTTCAGAGCTGGACCACATTTCCATATTAAAACAAAAGCAAAGAGTCATACTGAAAGCTTTTCATGAAGGAAAATATTTAGGGTTACCCAATATCGGCCTGATATTGGCAGATATTAGCAAAAAAAGCCAAATATCAGTATCTGTAGATGTCAAATTTTTTGCCAATATCTACATCCAATAATTTGGCTGTGAATATCAGAATACATCAACTGTAAAATTTGGCCACATATACTAATAAATTTGTGGAGTTTTAGGCTGAACCAACAGACCTATGTCAGTTGAGATCTTTTTCTTTATTCATTCTCATTCTTTAAACTTTAAAGTATATTCTGTCACTCTTCTGCCAACCTGTTTTGGCATTGCAGTCATTATGGTTGTGGTTAATACAGTATGCCGGTGTATACAATGTCTACTGCCATGGTGGCAATAAGATTGGATAAATCTTTAAAAAAAAAAGTGGCGGATTAGTCAGAACTTAACCACATTTCTTGCACATCTCACAATAGGCTTTGGCATGAATTTCAGCCACCGATAAGCTTCACCATTAAAACATGATGGTAGAGCTAGCCTGTATAGCTTAGCTTAGCACTGGAGCTGCGTATGTCTACTACCTTATTTTGTCATGCCGCTCTGATTGGTCTGCCATGAATGTGACAGACAGAACTTCGGTCCAATCACCTTCCAAGAATCTTTTGAAAGCCCTGCCCTTCCCAAACACTTTGTATGGGAAGTTTCCCAGATGAATTTGAAATACTTCTTGGGTGGGACAAAAGAATAAACACAAGGTAAATGCCAGGAAAACATGACAGTGGTTGAAAGACACACCGAATAAAAGATGAATAGAAAATCAACCATGGTTGGTTGTTTAATGAATGGCAAATTTCTCCATTCCTTTACTTGACAATTTGTTGAAACAGGTAAATTTCCCACCTTCCTCCATTCTCTTTTCATCCTGATGAATACAACTCAAATGCTGTTATTGTAAAAGTTTGAACATGAGGTAAAAAATGTTTGTACCATCTCAAAATCAACTCCTTTGACTCCAACATGTTTTATTTGTCATCCAAAACTCCTAATGCTTCAAAATTAGACTGCAAACCGGAAAGAACCTGTCATATGTTTGTGGAAAAGAGCTGTCAGTGACCAGAGTGCCTTCATTTTCATCAATTCCACCAATAAATACAACTGATTTTTAAAGAATACATGTTTCATCCTCATCTGCCAACTCAACTGTCAGATTCTGACGCTGACACCTTTGAGTAAAACAGCAGGGGAATCTCAAGAATAAGGTGTTTATTTTAAGGTTTGAAGCACCATTGAACCTGTTTATCAGTTTACTACTTAAGTCGGCGTTAAAAAAAGAAACGTGTGCTGGCCTAAATCTCACAGCGTCTGATGATACTGAAGTACAACTTTGTGTGACACATTTTTCTGCCTGATGCCAGTGGCTCTTTTTTTCACATTTAAATGAACCTAATGTTTTTCGGTTATGAAAAATAGCCCACAGCCTGACAATCTGCTCGCTTAATAAACACAGACAGAGCGTAGTTAACAAATCCAAAAATCTTCAAAACAGCTTTTTCTTCTTTCTTTTTTTAAAGGAGCCCGTGTTATGTTAACTTTTCTCCCAGAAAGCTCTCTGTTGTTGCTTTTAAAGTGGCACAGTTCAGAGTTGAGTTTCTAACATAAACAGAGGGCTGAGATGGAGGAAGTTCGGGATATTCTAGGGGCCTCTTGGGCACTTCAAAATCCCAAAATGTGCTGCAAATGAAGGGAATTTATCTCATAAATAAATTGTTAAAATACCACATTAAAGGATTAGATGGCTTCCTTGACAATGATCTGCTGGATATAGCTTCATGTGTACATTAAATAGAAGAAAAGACTTCAGCTCAGTGCAAATGTTTCAACTGTAAGCCTCTAACCGGCTGAAACTGTGTATTTTTACCACCATTTATATCACAACAAACATGAGGCGTCTGTGATGACAGCGAGTTGACAGGGAGATGCAACATATCAGCACACTGTAATTAGTAAACAGCGCAGCCCTTCACTGATGGGATGTGTTTAATGCTGCGTCCTTGCAGCTGACAGCATGACAGCAGGGTTTCTTAACCTTTCTGTGACAGGTCAGGTGATGGCATCTTAAGGTCAGGAACGACATTTCAAACATGCGGTGATCCTAAATGGTTTCAGGGTAGAGTTTGTAAACAGAGCGCATGAGCATCATTGATAATACATCATGAGACTGGACAGAGTAGGGCATTCCCTGAACATATGACACCACAAAGTTCAAGCTTGTCTCTAAAAGTCCCAGACTCTGCATTAATGCAAACTGACGGGATTTTCCGAGCCTTTAGGGAGTTTATCTGTGATGTCTTTTAAGTAGTGGTCTCTTAAGAGAAATATCTAGGTCCCATTTTCTCATTAAAACTGGATAAGTCACACAAACATCTTATTATGATACATTTTGAGTGCATTGGCCATAGATACAAGGGGGGTTATCACAAAACAAGGCTTTAAACTGAGAAACAATTCATAGCTTTCAATCATGTGACCAGCAAAGGTCTGGTGAGCAAAACAAGATCAGGAGATATCATTAGCTACTGCATGGAGCTGAGGCAACAACCATTTTAATACCCCATCTCCTCTGAATCATGTTTTCTTACAAGATGCATGCTCTCACAGAGTGGCACAGTGGAAAAACATAGACTTTTGTTTGATAGGATGTACTCCACCATTGTTTAAAATGACTGTTGAGAGGAATGATCAATTCAGTATCAATTATGTGTAACATCTACGCTGCACACCTGTGTTTGTGCAGCACAAGCAATCATACTAGGGATGTGTGCCTTTAATTTTGTTTATCAAATTAGCCGTTGTGAGATTTGCGATTCGGTTCAGCCGTATACCTATCATTTATAAACATGGGCTTAAAATCCTGGTCTATAATGCTCTTTAAACTGTATTCATCTTACCACCACTAGGGGCCGCTGTAGCTTCAGTGAATGGCCACTGCCTTCCTGTCTGAGCTTTCCCCAAGCGGCAACCTCCACAATCGTATCGATTATATTTAGGAAAAACCTCACTGCGGACTAATCCGCAGTGATTCATTTGATTGACAGCTTGACGGCAGAAGCTACGTTTCTGTCAACCAGAACGCTAGCTAGCTAGCTGACAGGAAGTTGAGCTTAGTGGGTTGATCCAAAGTTTGGTTGAAACTGTGATTTCAATATGGAAGCCATCATGGATTGGCTTCAAAAGCAGTTTTGAGTCCACCTACTGTAAGCAGACCGCTGATGTCACACAGGCTTTGTCCAATTCTTTCTACAGTCTATGGATTTCCCCCGGCACTTTGTCGGACGTAAACATGACAAGCTAAGCAGTTAGCATGGAGTAGGAACAGTGTGGTATGACAGTTTTTAAGTAATTAATGGAAATAAAGTGCTATGTAGGCTGTCAAGGGCTGAATTCACAAATAACTACTCAACCAAAGTGAAAATAACTCACACATCAAAGCATGACATTAAGCTGCAAAGAGGAACAAAGACTGGTGGAGCTAGCTGCTAATGTTAGCCATGCTGCACAGAGTATATCAGTCTCACAGCACACCCACTAACAGTGTGATGTATTTGACTGTTTTTGAGTGTTTTCGTCTCTTTAGACTAGCCAGTTGAATGCAATTTAGATGAGCATTTAGCCAAACAGGAACATCTTTAAATCAGAGGTTCTCAACTGTTCAGGCATCAGGACCGACCACTACCTCCTTCTCAGAAATCCTGACCCATCCGCTCCAATTTATTCCTGAATAATGTTGCAGTTTGGACCTTAAATGGATCAAAACGTGACTGAAGAGGCAGGACAAAACAAACATGTTTAAAATTTTCACAGTTACAAAGACCATGCTTGCAGAAATTGTATTTGTACTTTCTTCTACACAGACAGCATGGACATTTTGGCACATCCATGGAGAAGTAACAATTTATCTTGGGATTACCAGCGTTGCTATTCCAAAAAATTGAGATAAACGACTGGAAATCTTGAGAAAATGAGACTGGAGACTGAAATGTACTTGTTATCACAGGAAAACTAAGTCAAATAGAAAGTATGGATGTTTGGCCACTTTGGGCTTCCATACATTATAGACTTTTTGTCACTATTTTTTTCCAGGCACTTGTTCGCGACAGGCTCTTCTATCTGTGCAAGGGCTGAGGAAGCCTGAGTATAGAAGGAGCCCTATCACTGGTCAAACAAACTGGACATAAAGGCTCAAGCATGCATGGGCATGGCACAGATTACCTTGTGTGAGTGTGGCTTTAGTCTGAATAGACCACTGCTCTCTCTCTTGCTGCATCTTTAGTTTCTCATCATAAAACATCTGTAGCTTTCATACAAGCGTTGGTATTTTCAATACTATCAATCATGTAACATGGAGATTGCATCAGTGTATAACAGGGTATTGGAAAGTATCAAACTATCTAACCCCAAGGCACAGGCTGTCCAGGGAGGACATCACCTGACCTCATTAACACACTCTTATTAGCACTAGCTCACAATAACCTGCAGAGATCTCATTTAAAATTTATTTCTGAAACGATTTTCAATGAAAGGCCAATATCAGTCCATCTGGATGTCGATACAGTAGCCATATGTACTCAATCAGGACGCCATGCCCTTATCTGAAATCTCGCTCAATGGTCTCCTGTGCAACAGCCTGAATGAGCAAATGGATTCACCTCGCCTCATCGTGGAAACACCTTTAAAAAACGGCACAGATGATAATTCTACCATCTCCATCCATATTTGGTTCAAGATTTTCAATATAGATGTTATACAACATGAAGCCGGCAGGATAACACCTCCAATAAAGCAGCAGGCTGACTGCACACAGCATCAGCAGACACCTGAAACCACCTCTGAGAGACCTCACCACTGGGCTTGTTTCTCACACACGCACACACACTATGCAGTGACATAATGCAACAATAGCTGACAGGCTACCTGTTGGATGAAAAGGCTCTTTTCGGTGTGGAATGAGGGTGCATCGGGGGCAGAAAAGCTACACAATGGAAGTAATACACAAGTGCACTAGAACACTGTCATGATAGCTAAATACATGGGTAACGTGGCTACAGTTGTGTACAAATAAAAGAGACAAGATTTCATTTCAGGCTAGGATCTTTGCAGTACACATGCAGTGTAATCAGTCAGACACTGAAGGTGTGTTTCATCCCACACAGCCATGAATAACCCCCCCAGGGGTTCCCACAGTAGTAAATGACCACCACAGCTGGTTTGGCACCAACTCTATATTGCCTGAAACTGGAAAGACAGGTAAATTAGCCTAAAGGGAGAAGGGGAATCCTGGGCATTCCTTCTTTTTACCAAGAAACTGACCATTTCAAGGAGAGAAAATCGCCACGCAAAACTCTGTTTTAAAAGCAGACAAATCAATGTGTCATATGTGCGTAGCTCCCGCCTATTTCAGCTAAGACCGTTCTGCTGTAGTTTGATCTAGGGAAGTCATAAGTTGGACAGTTGTCATACTAGGGCTGGGCAATGTGGACCAAACATCATACCTTTTTTAAGCTAAATGGCAATATGAAGTTTATATTTTAATGTTTTTCAATGGCGATAACAAAACCAGTTCTAAGGCAAATCTATAGCTCTTTAGATATATCAGATAAAATTATAATTCCCCAATAAGATTAAGATACAGGATATTGTTTTTTTTAACCAATTCTTACAAGCTGAACTTTACAATTTCTTTCTAGCCATATTGATACAGATATTTGTTTTCCTGACCAAAAACTTCAGTCCTCAAAAAATGCGTTAAAGTGTAAGAATGAACAAAGAAAAAAGCTGTAAAATTTAGCAAAAGAGGATGAAGAAAGAAAAATCTGGAGCTGACTTATTGATCCGACCTGAAACTCTAAAAACGTATCTGGACTTTTGGCCAATATTTACAGCCAATCAGCTGTAAATATTGGCAGAAACTGTCATATCCACCAAAATGGATAATAAACGTTTTAAGCAAATATCTGCCATCACAGATATCATGTCAATAACAGTATCCATCCCTGATTTTACACAGATATCTTATGGTTAATCAGAACATTCTTTTTAGTGGCTCTAATTTCATCTTTCTACTGAACACTAGGCTTGGAAGTAAAATATTGTCAAGGGCAGTGATTCTCAACGTGGGGGTTGGGACCCCATTGGGGGTCACGAGACACTGAGAGGGGGTCTCCAGATGCCTTAAAAAACTTGAATATTTTCTAAATTACACATTTGCCACTTTACACCAATTTTGCCAAATTTTCACCTGTTTTTGTCACTTTTTTCCACCAATTCTTTTCATTCCATCACTTTTTTTCTGCCTGTTTTTGCCACTTTTAAACCAAATCTTGCCACTTTCTGCCTATTGTTGCCTCTGTTGACCCATTATTGCCTCTTTTAACCACTTTTTTTGCCAATTTAACCCATTTTAACCACATTTCACTGTTTATTACGCCCACTTTTTGGCACTTTAACCCATTGCTGCAAATTTTTCTTGCCTTAGTTAACCCATTTTGGCCATTTTTTAATCGCTTTTACCAATTTTTATACCTGTTTTTGCCACTTTAACCCATTTTTACAATTTTTGCTTATTTTTGCCACTTTTATTTAATTTTTGCCACGTCTAACTCATTTTTGCTAGTTTCAAAATTACATTTCATCACCTTTCCCACCATTTTCAACCCATGTTAATTCTGTTTTTAAACAGAGGGATTTACATTTTTTAAGAAGGCTACTTACTATAGCACAATAAAATTAGAAATGTGTTTATTTGATAAAAGTGGTTATTATTCAGGTTAAAAATATGGATATCACAGCTTAACTTTACAATGGACCAGGATTTTGCTGACCTCTCTGGTCCCCTAGTTTGGTTGGATCCCAGAGACCTCCCCATTTATCCCCCCTTATGGACAGGCTTGTCTGCACTATTCTTGAATACACGTGGCTGTGTTCAACCACCTTCAGGTACAGTGGGCATCCAAAGTCTTTGCCATCCTTTTTTGGGGGGTCACGGGCTAAAAGGGCTGCACTCATACCACCTTTTTCAATCAAGTACAATTACAAGTAATTACATGTGGGCTGAAACCAAGATCACTTTATTGTAACGGGATGTCCCCAATCCCTTCTCTTGACAATTTAGCAGCCTATTGCTTCTGCCTACTTGACTTTTATGCTATTTTGTGTTGAAATATCGTCATGCCTCAGACATGACTCCAACTTTGCCTACCTGCCAGCTAAAACCATGCTATAAATTAACATCAGCTACAGTACTGGCAATGTTTATGTTTATGAGTAGTTAGGATTCATAACAGCACCAAAATGTCTTACTCTATATCTTAATTTAAAATATATAGATGTTCAAATTGATGTTTCCCAGCCCTATGACAAGTAGCAGCTCAGTAGAGTTTCAATATAGCAGGCAAACCGTAGTAAAAGTTATAATTTCCTTCAATTTAAAACATGAAGGGGACACTGAACATTCATGTGAGCTGTTTGACAAGTTTTACCATGATTGTTTATGATGCTAATTCACATTTCATGATAGATAAACGTCTTATTTTTTAACCACACCACCGTCAGCACATGCTGAGTTCATATAAATTACAGTCTTGCCATACATCTTGTTTGAAAATATATCTATATAACTTTAAAACGATATTTATTGCCCAGCCCTATGGCGTACACATGTTGGTGTTACTGGAGCGGAGTTTCGTTATCGCAGGCGAACATTTTGTAAAAGTTTAAATTTCCTTCACTTTATCGCACCTTTTTGTGCCATGTCTGAGCCGAATCGTTAAGGAGATACCAAACATTCGTGTGAGCTGTTCAGAAATGTTCTCCCATTAATGCTAGCGACTCTAATTCAAGTTTTATGTAGACTTTTATGGTTTCATGGCGGAGTTTGGCGTGGCGTTTCCCCCAACAAAACGAGCAGCGCTCGTGCTCAACAGATCGTTACCTCTTTGACTTTGGCCCGTCTCTCCCTGGTTTCGGAGTCCAGAGGTTCGTGTCCAGTCGCCCCCGGTGGGCGGTGATACTCAATGAAAGGTAAATTATTGACATCTTTCCCACCTTGACCTATACTCTCCTTCACAACTTTCTCTTTCTCCTTGATAATGTCTTGTTTAATCTCATCGGGTCGCTTTTGTAGAGTATCCTTCGCCTCTATCAGAGCCTTTTCGTGGTCTTTCCTGATTTTGGCCAGGACCTTCTCGTCATTTCCAGCCGAACCTGAGTCCACGGTGTCCTGCCCGGTGCGGGTGTTGGTCTCCACCGCGGAGGAATGAAAGAAAACTCCGTGTAGCAGCTTTGACGAGTCCGGTAGGAAGAAAATAGCCCCGAAACACAGGGTTATAAAGGCGCTGAACACTAGTAACAAAATAAATTTCTCAGTCAACCTGAAAGAGGTCGGGCTGGCAGACTTCCTATTCGGGGTCGCGGTAAAAGGTAGAAGAGTTGCAACTGGCATTTTCCCCTCTTCCTTCAACAACTCGTACAACAAAAAAATGAATTTAAACGGTCGAAATAACTCGCGTCGGGCTCACTTCCAGCGTATTCCGTTCAGAAATCCATTTCCAGCTGATGTAAAGCGTGACAAATGTAGAGTACCAGTGGTAAAATCTCCTGTAAAAAGTTGAGGAGTGAAGCTGCTGCCCATACCGGAGACTCTCTGCAGACAGAGCGAGTCTAACAGTTAACACAGGAAGCAACGGCAGATAGGCGTGACTGACAGCCGCGATGAGCTAATCACTTTCTGCCCTGTGAGTGGTGGGAACGTGGGGGGCGGGGCCTCCCAACGGCAGGGTATAAAACCGGTGACAGCAGCGTATGAGGCGTCATTGCTTATCAACTGTCTAGCTGGAAGGCTGAGCTCAGCGTTGGGAATTGAAGTAGTTACGTTTTTCCTGTGAAGGGGAATGTACGTGCTGAAGTCAAATGAATCAACGAAAAACAGAAAAGAGAGGCTTAGTTAACCCTACTAACTGCTGATAGGACTATGCATCACTATGCTTTCACACCTACATAGTTTGGTCTGGACTGTCAGACTTGATTGACAGTTTGAGCTAGACCTAAAAGACATATGTGAAACCTGCCCTGGACCATAGTCTGGACCAATCAGCTGGACTCGAGAGGTGATCCTGGTCCAGACCACACTAAACCACAGTCCGGTTCATGCCCAATGTGAAAGCATTATTCAAAAAGTTTGGACCTCCATATCAGTGACAGCAAATTATGGCTGGAAATACAACACCTTTTCCTTTCCTGTCCTCAACAATAAAGTTACAAAAGGCAAATTGGGCTAGCTATTTGCTCTGCTCTTCGATATGGCACTAGCCTGGTTACAGTAGCAATTCAACATATTATGGTGGTGGAAATGACTGTTTCATTCATTGCTTTTCTACATACAAGCTATGCGAATTATTCAACGTGCTGACTTCAGATGTCCGCCGGCCAACTAACCAATCAGTGTAAACATAGAGACACACAACCTACATAGTTTATCAGGATATCCCATAGGTGTCATGCAAAGTCTGTCTGTCCATTTGCATTAAATACAGTGTGAAACAAGGACAATAGCCTCTGCTTATGGCCATCTGCTCTACCCACTGAGCTAATGTGTAATCTCGGGAGGGAGTCAACAAACACCTTCATTATCAGTGGATTTTATCAGTTAATACTTTATTATTAAAATAATGAAATACTATAGAATATTTGCAACATCAGCAAATAATTTATCAGCATTGATAATTATCATTCACCCCCTATATAAATGTATCATAATATAATAATGTAATATATAATAAATAATAATAATAATAATAAATAATATAATAATATAAACGTATAATAATGGTTAATAATACTTTTACCTAATATGTAATACCTAATAATACCTTTTAGATAATGAGATAGACTTAGTATTCATTAATGCTTTACCATTGTGTTAATAAAACACTTATTGATATATAAACAACATTAATTAATTATGAATATTAAATTATATGTATAAATTATTATTATCATAATTATTATTATTAATTATTAATAATAATTGTAATTATTATTAATTATAAATATTTAATAGTTGTTCATGAATGGCATATAAATTTATGAATGATAGTTTATAAATGACAAGTTAAGTTTTACCAATACTATTATTAGTACTTTTCTAATGCCTAATTACAGTTGCAATCAAACCTGTTAACCCCATTGCATATCAGGTTTATTGTGAAAATGTACAGACTTTCTGCTTTTTGCAATAAACAAATCAAACAAAAGCAACTGAAATAGCTCAGCACAACTACTGCATCAAGTGGTTTCCCCAAATTCAACTGAAATGCAATTTATAATGACAACTCCAGTGTCAAAACTATCAAGCCTTTAGCATCTTTAGTAATTAGTAGAGCACCCTTTTGCTTCTATGACCTGCTGCAAACGAGATGCATAGCCAGACACCTGCTTCTGGCAGTGTTCATGAGGGATTTTAGTCCATTCCTCATGTGCAATAAACTCCAGTAATATTCATGGGTCTGCCTGCTGCAACCACCTTCTTCAAATCCCACCAAAGAGTTTTTATGGGCTTCAAGTCAGGGGACTGTGATTGCCATTGTTTCACACATCCATCTAGAACATAGACATAGACAGTGTTTGGGGAAGGGCAGAGCCTTTGGAAAAAGAACTCGGAGGGTGATTGGATGAATGTTCTGTCGGTCACATCTTTACAGGCCAATCAGAGCAACAAAACGTGACGTCATAGATGTGCCCTGCTACTGACGACTTTTGTTATTTTTGAAAAGAAAACAACCAAACTCATTTTTCTTCTTTCAACAAAGAAATGTCGTCAAGTTCTTATAAAACCAATCTGTTCAGATAGGAGCTTTGCAAGATGGATTCGCCAGTGAGAAACATGGAAACGGGCGAATCAATCTGCTTTGCAAGGTTAGGCCATTGTAGAATCTTCCAAGGCTTCTTCTGCAACTAAGTCTTGGTGAAAATTAAAGTATGCTTGGGATCATTGTCCTGTTGGAAGTTCCAATGACACCAAAGCTGAATGAATCCATCTTGCCTTCCACAGGCTGCAGGTTTCCACTTCCAGAGGATGCAAAGCAGCCCCATAGCATCACCGAGCCACCACCATGCTTAACTGTGGTCATAGTGTTCTTTTCAGCGCATATGCTTCATTCTTCCTCCAGACATACTGTTGATCCAAAAAGTTCCAGTTTTGTTTCATTGCTCCATGGAACAGAGTCCCCAAACCTCTGTGGCTTATTTATATAATTTTGAACATATTGGAGTAGACTTTTCCTGTGCCTTTGGGTCAGTATTAGGGTTCTGGCATGCTTTCAATGGTGTCTCTAGGACAATTCAGTGCCTTTGTTATCTTTTGTATCCTGCTCCTTGTTTGTGAAGGGCAATGATCTCTTCTCCTAACTTTTTGGACTATTCTTTTGACTCTGCCATATTTCTAACATGCAGTCAAATGTGACACTCAACAAACCCCTCACAGTTCAGGTACTTCATGTGTTCCAGCTCAAGGTAACCTGGTGCAATGGTACAATGAAGCCCTTGATTAGTTGCATCAGATGTGCTAGAAACAACACTGGTTTTGCATGTTTGAGCATATTTGTTGTGAGATTCTGTTCAGAGTTTAATCATTTTGAGACTGGAGAAGTCCATTTAAGTTGTATTTTCAGTTTGATTTGTTCATTGCAAACATCTACAAGTCTAGTCTGTAAATCTCACAATAAACTGGATTTGCATTGAGGTTGAATGATTTTGGTTGCAACTGTACATATATTTAATATAACATCTTTCCAAATTAGTCTTTTTTTAATTAAATATTTCAAATGGTGTCTCAATAGGAGAAAATCATTTGGATTTTATGCTTCAAAAAGCATGGAAATAAACTGTATTGGGACTTCAGCATTATATTCTTAACATATAAAACCTCTGAAAGAAGTATAGACAACTAGCTGGGTCTTAAGTGTTTCCCCAAGCTGAGACATTCCTCACTGGCTTAACTTTGGACCATGTCATGTGGCTTTTTTTGTGATTTGGTCCCTTGTGATAGAACTGAGGGTTGGCTTCAGCCCAGTTACTAATGACCAAGCAGGTGACACTGGAAAAGGAACCACTAAACCCTACTGTAGTGCAGAGTTATTGTTGCTGTTCTATTATTTATAACAAAGATGCTCTGACACTTGTACTGTGTGTCCGCTACATTACTTATTTACAATTATGAATAAATGTTGGACTCACAAGTGGCCTCTTTGCACAGTTGCCCAATAATGGAAGATGTAATCTTTTACCAAATGCACGCTGCTTATTTTTATTCATTGGTTTTAAATGGACAAAAACCACATCCCACATTGTATAAGCAAGCATGAGTGAGTGCACACTCACTGATGAGATCTGTAATCTATGTCTGTCGGTTTGCAAAATGGGAGATAAATGGCAATCACTCCAATTCTCTTTGTCAATGCCTAATAACACTTTCAGGAACCAGTCAGTTATACCCATGAAACATGCAATTTCTACTATAAAGGAGAGGGGAATTATAGAAAGAGCTAAAAGAAGAGTGTTATCAGAGAGAAGAGGAAAATCAATCATGGACTTGTTATGCTATAACAGATACTGATGAGTGTGTTCTTTCATTTTTGAGCTGAATAATTCATCTTTAGTGTGTGATTTGAATGTGAAAACCTATTTTGTGGTATGTCGAACATTCACATTTCTTCACCACACATCGCTGACCATATGCTCCCTGATAAATAGCTGCCAAATCACAGGAATGGCAGGAAGAGAAATAGTTTGGATTGAAATCTTCCCTGGTTATATAACGCACCTATCCCATGCTTCACCTGCTGCATAGGAACTAGAGGGGTGGAAAGTCTAATCTGCGGATGACAGATGTGTGCTGCCATATTGAAATTCTAATTCTGGGATGACATCTCGTCTAAATGATGACACGCGTCCACATGATTACTTTCTCACTCTGCGATTCAGGCAGAAAATTAATTCTCTGATGAAATGTATGGCATCTCAATATTAAACTAAGAGTCCCGTGGGGCGTCAGTTTTGACAACCTACATTCTTTCACAGCGATGTTTCATCGAAGTTGGGGTTCTTCAGTGGGATTTGTTTCAAACCTGAGTAGCTGATGATAATGCCTGTATTAAAAGAAACACCCTTTTCCCTGCGGTGCTGAGGTTTTTGTAGGTGTAGAGGAATAAATAATCCTTTGTTACAAAGCAGTAAAACATGTGGTGCAGATACACTTCTAAAGCTCCCCTAAAGGAAAAATCCCCCTTGTTTACCTTTGAATATTAGATCTTTAATCCTGTGCTATTTTGTAGTGACTAAAAGCCTCTGCAAATTGGTGTAAACAGTAAAAATGCACATGGTGAGTCTCAATGGGCATCCTCAGAAAAAAGTTTAATATCTAGAACTATTCAAAAAAATTCAAAAAAGTTAGAAGTTTTGAGCATTTTAACAACAGTGTGGACATAACAAATTACCTTATAATGGCATCTACCTGGTCACTGACAACAAGACATTTACAGTAAAATCTGGTATACAAGACGTACTTCTAATATCTATTTTTATGCCTCAATACAGGCGACCGCTGAGGCCAGAGTCATTACACTTTAGGGCAGTGTTACTCAACCCTGCTCAACCAGAGCCAAATTGTTGAAAGATACCTTTGCAAGAGCCACAATCTAAGTGGTGAAAAGTGGCAAAAACGGCTTGAAGTGGCAAAGAACACAAGTTAAAGGGGGGCAAAAATGGTCAAAAAGTGGCAATTTGAATCAAATTGAGTAAAATATAATTCCTCGGGGTGCCCCTCTTAAAAAATGTCCAAATAGTTTGGTTCAGCACAACAAAATACTGTATTATATAAATAAATAAATTGAATGTAGCCATAGTAAAAAAAAATGCTCATGAATTGGGAAATTATGGTTAAAAAATACATCGAAATGCATATATATTTGTAAAAATAATGCAACATTTGTTGCTTTGCTAGCTGGCTAAAGGGAGCCCAGTGTAATATTCTTAGGGGCCCTAAATCCCTAGCTACACTCCTGCTTATAACTATAGTTATTCAATTTATTGTAACCGTCTAGTGGAATAATGATATCCTAAGAATGCTACAGTACTGAATCTGAACTTTTTGTTCCTCCAACTAAAGGATTTCCCTCCATTTTTGAAGAAACCAAATTACATTTTTAATGCCGCTATTTCCAGAATGTCCACACCTACTCGTTCCTGCCCTCTATAAATGATGCATACAGTACTTTATCTATTGATCCTGACAAAAATCCTTGAAAGCCGTCCTCTCTAATTTATACACTTGAGTAGACTGCAGAATTATTGCCAGACTCAAGGCAGACTTCGGTTCATTTAATGGGGGCTGAGAACTTCTGTTGGATCTGGTCTCAGTCCAGTGAGGTGGTCTCTGCCAAGTCCACCATGCATGGTCCCTTTCGGCATCCTCGTTTATTTTCTTAATGACACCACATGAGTTGTGCCGTTACGTAAGAATGAATCATGGAAGTCTGAGAAGTGATGCTGTGGTTTCCAGGTGACACAGAAAGGCTCTTTTGAAATGTGGAGTAAAGAAAAACAGAAGCCGTGATACAAGAACATCAGAGAGAGGAGAACTTTTTACATTCTTTATGTTCTGCTGTAAGAAAACAGGCCTGCAGAGTGTACCAACCTCCTATATGAAGACTTATAAGTGAAAACATCACACTCTCACACATGCCAAAAAAGTTGGAGCGCTGCATTAAATGTAAAGAAAAACAGGATATAATTATTTGAAAATCTCAGACAATTATTCACAATAGAACAAATACAACATATCAGAGGTTGAAACTGAGGCATTTTACTATTTCATGAGAAAAATTTGCTCAGTTTTAATATGCTGACAACAACAAAATTTTAGTCTGCAGGACATGAGCTCCGTGGTGTCAAAAAAGAATTTAAATTTAAATTCATGACCACAGAACAGTTTTCCATTTTGCCTCGGTCCATTTTAAACGAGCTTTAGCCCAGAGAAGATGGTGGCATTTGTGGATCGTGTTCACACATGGCTTTTTCTTTGTGAGATGCAGCTTTAACCTGCACTTTTGGATGGCATGGTGAACTGTGTTGACAATGATATCTCTAAGTATTCCTGAGCCCATGCAGTGATTTCCAGTACAGACTCATGCCTGATTTTAATGCACTGCCGCCTGAGGGCCCAAATACCACGAGCACCCAATAATGACCTCCAGCCTTGTTTGTTGTGCACAGATATTCATCCAGACTCTCTGAATCTTTTCATGACAATATGCACTGTAGATGGTGGGATGTTCAAAGTCTTCTTAAGTTTACAAAAAGGGCGTTTTTCTAAAATTGTTCAACAATTTTCAGGTGCATTTTGTAGATTGGCTAAACTCTGCCCACCTTGACTTTGAAGAGACTCTGCCTCTCTAAAATGTTCCTTTTACACCCAGACATGTTGCAGACGTGTTGCCAATTCACCTAAAGACGCTGTGAAGTGAAACCCAAAGTTTTTGTCTTAACGCACTAGATATGTTGGAATATGGTTGCTGTAAACATGTGAAAACAATGAGATCTATATGTGACTTCTTTTGATTGAGAACCTGACTTGGTTTCATGTGGGCGGGACAAATGTGTGTCACAAGCCCACAGTGGGGAATAGCCCCGTCCCTCTAACACTACAATCTAAAATCACAGAGCAGTTCATCTCAGTCTGCTGTTAGCTGATGTCACTTCCTTTATTTAAAGGTAACAGTCAGTTAAATGCTGTTTTTTTTTGTTCACTGTGAGGTAAATTTACCAAATCTATCAACCACAGTGGTCTATGAATTGTTTAAAGCATCGTGACAGAGATTTGAGCCAGAAAACAGACTTTGTCTCTTCTTCTGAGGTCAACAAAAGGTCACGAGGCAAGCTAATGGTGTGAGTGCTGTCCTCCATTCAGACTGTTATTTTGTTAAATCTGAGAGGATTGTATTTCTCCTGAGTGGAAGTGGCTTCAGCTCATTCAACAGACATGCCCACACCATCCTGAAGCAGATTTACTACCTCATTTTTCATGATTTTGAAGCTTAATTTTATAAAGAGATGTTTTATTTGACCGAAATTTGACCTGGTGGTTCATAACACAGTGACCTATCATACAGCAAACCTAAATACAGATTTATTTTCACATTACAGGGTCTTTGATTAGTTGCAAAATGCTCCTTTGGAAGTTTACATTAGTACCACATCCTTTCAAGCCTTTTGCTGCCCTGTCCCTATTCTTTGAGATCTGTTGCTGAAATGGTAAAATGGCTCAGTTTCAATATCCGAAATGTCGTTTATGTTTTACTATGGGTGTAACAGATTTGCAAATGAATGCATTCCAGTTTTATATACATTTTACACAGTGCCCCAACTTTTTTGAAATCAGGCTGTAGAGGCAAGTAAACAGCAGCACTCCTGCTGTCAGTGGTCTTAAGATAAAATAAAGGGGTGCAAAAGAAAATACTTAAAGGAATACAATAGAACATTTGTGAAGCAGAAGCATGGAAAATAGCCCAGGAAACAGGACCATTAGGGATGCACACAATGGTTGTAGAATCAGGGTTCAACCACTGACCGGATGGACAAGGATAGCCTCTGTATGGGGTGTCAGCTCCTCTGACTGAGCCCAACCATTACTCCGTTATAGTGTATTTATCAAATAAAAACAGCCTTAAAATGTGTGCTGTTTAAACACAGACAGCTAACCTTTACGACCGAACATTTCACCAGTGTAGCTGCCTGCTTTTGACCCAAGTTAACCTGAAATCAGGTCTTCTGGTGATGATTCAGGTAATAGCTTCCAGTGTTAAAAAATTAATCTATAGTGGGAGTCAAAATCAATGCAGTTCCTTAAGTGTCCACTAGAGGCTGGATGTGCTCGAATTCCTATTAACACTCGTACTGAATTCCTCATTTTGCCAGCACAATTAAACATGTTTGCAGCCTGGTAAAGCATCAGGTTTTGCCTGAATTGCTCATGTTTTATCAGGACACATTCAGAATGAGATTTAAAAAAAAAAACCAAAACAAAAAACTCATCTGCTTTGATTGTATTAAGGCTGAAAGTTATGCATAATTAGAGGCATGACTGATGACTGACAGGTGGGTGTGTTTTAGCTGACTGCCAGGAGCCTCATGTCCACCTCTTCCTCTGTTGCTTGGCTGAATTAAAATAATTGTGGGGCAATGGCAACTATTATTGTTGGGCTTTGAAATCAGAGGAAAATTCTTCTGCACTACATGGCAGAGGTTATCAACCACAGTTGTACAAGGGCCAGTTTATTCACTGGCAGATGCTGTGGAGGCTGGATTTTCAAAAAAATCAAAAAATATATTTTGCTGTCATGAACATATTATTATTCCTCTAAAAGACATGTTGTTTTTAGTCCAACTTTGTGACCAGTCAACATCAGGGGGCACTGAGATATTTCAGGGACATATTTTTGAGGCTGCTGTGTTGTTATATGACACGGTTTGACACTAATATGCTGTGTCGTGACTGGTGAAAAACACATGCAGGAAACAATTCTTTTGTTTTGATCCTTAGATGCAGGGGGAAATTACACTCTCAAAGAGCCTGAAGCAGAAAGTTGATGCAGAAAACTGAAGCTCAGTCAAGAATGGACTGATGTCTATCACACCAGCTTACAGAAATGCTGCACCTGTGTGCCTCTTTTTTAACGGGCGAGTTTGCCCAGTTAAAGGTTTTTATTTAGAATGTAAGAAAAAAGGTGAGTGACAGCATGTGCAAAATCAATGTCTGATAAGAACAGCATGTTAATGATAAAACAAAATGTTAGAGACTGGCAACACCCTCATTGGTAAACACAGACAGTCTTGGACACCAAGCAACATTTCAGTCATAAAGGAGTGCACAACCAGCACAGCAGTGCTAATGATGGCTAAAATTTGGGTTCCTATATGGATCAAATGTTAAGAAATTCCTTATTGAACTGTTTCAATGTCAGCTGATGAATCTCCAAGCCCTGCACTCTGAAACCACGAGCCAGTTGCGTTTCTAGAGACCCCCTGAAAGGTACATGACAAATATACAAGTTATTACATCTGAGTAGACATCAACAGTCTTCAGTTACATCTGCTGCATAATTGTGAATAAGCAGGTGTGACTTTTATTTGTATATTGTTTTTGGAGGAGGCAGCTGGGATGGAGGCGGTGAAACTTTGCCAGCAGCAGTGCTGTTAGAGAAGTGATGAAGGGAGGTGAGAAGGGAGTCATTTAAATGGACCGCCTTGTTTAGAGAAACAGCCGTGATTGGCTGCAAGAGATAGGAGACAGCTGACGGTCAGCTGATTGCAGCTGGGCGTATGACTTCTGTGTCTGACGTGAACTCATGTAAAGCTTAATTTCTGTTGCACTTAAAATGCATTTTGGTTTGGTTTCTTATCATTCTCTAAAACTAATATATATTTTTCCACATTTGAAAACTAAAAAAATTTCTTTTTATACTAATAAATAATAAAATAACTAGGTCTGTCAAAAAAGAATTTTTTCATCGTTATTAATCTCAGTGTTTCTGTAGTTAATTGCAATTAATCACACTCTTTATATCCCATTTTAAAATTCCACTATTTTTTTTTAATATTCTTGTGTCATTTTGGATGTTTCTACTGTCTCAGAAGGGAAATTGACTTCCTGTTGGGAGATAGACCTGCTTTTATAACCTTGCAAAGCAGACGGATACGCCCGTTTCCTTATTTTTCACTGGCAAATCCATCTTGCAAAATCCCATCTGAACTGTTTGGGCCCGGTTAGAAATTGACAGGACCAATTGGCAACGAGGGGCAGTACTTTCAGGTGCAGCGGAGTCTTGACGTAAGCAAGCAGCAACAAGAGGCCAGTGCAATTATGGAGGAAGACATTAGGGTAGATGCTGCTGAAGTGTCAGTTTTATCAGAACTTGACGACATTGTTAAAAGAAGAACAAAGAACAGCGTTGAGTTGTTTTCTTTTCATAAAGCTGTGTACTGACATGTCTGCAGTCGCCATGGTTCAAGTTATTCCTCGGTAGCTGCGCACATGCACCTCGATAGTGGTTACGTCACGGGTTTTGTTGCTCTGATTGGCCCGTAAAGATGTGACAGAATGTTCATCCAATCACACTCCGAGTTTTTTCCAAATCCTCTGCCCTTTCCCAAACGCTTAGTATTGAAGGTTTTCCTGATAGATGTGTGAACCAAATCCATCTGGTGTGTCAGGTTACTGCTTTTACAGGTAGATCAAAGATTATGGCATGGCGACAAAAGGAACTTGTCATGGATTGAAAAGGAAATAAGGGACAGCTTAAAGGTAAATGTTTATCACAAGGTTCAGATAACTTCTGACTTGTCCACTGAGCTGCTCTTGAGTTTTTAAAGTGAAATGAGACGTTAAAGAGTCATAATTACAATCACTGTGACTGCAGGGAGATGCTGCAGTGCTTTAACAAAAGTTTGATAAAAGGGGCAATAAAGCATGTGATTAATCATGATTAGAAAAACTTTTGCACTAATTCTGGATCAAAGTTAATTGCAATTCACTTGGTTAATCTTCACAGCCCTAAAAATAACATATCTACTTATCCTCAAAGTTACTACTGCTTAACCCTCTGAGCCCTTTGCTATTTTCTTAATTATTGTGTCCCACCTGGACTTTTTGCATCAACCCTGTGGTGCACAGTCTAGCTTTGAACACCATTTATTCAGGACAAAATGGGCTTTAAGAATACGTGTGCTACAGTAATGTCACTAAAGTTTAAAAAAGTGATGGGACTATAAAGATGAAAAAAGAAAACAATAACTGGCATAAAAACATATAGATTTTTATGTAAACACAGTTAACAATAATGACTCAGAGGGTTTTTACACAAACTTGTTCTCCTATATCTTAGAGTCCAAAAAGTGAAAAAAGAATCATTCTGTGACAAGAACATCAGTGATTTTTCATAGCAAGGTCCCAGAGTCTGGAGAAAGAGTGGAGAGGCACAGAATCCACGTTGCTTGAAGTCCAGTGTGAAGTTTCCACAGTCAGTGATGATTTGGGCTGCCATGGCATCTGCTGGTGTTGGTCCACTGTGTTTTCTGAAGTCTACAGTCAACACAGCCATCTACCAGGACATTTTAGAGCACTTCATGATTCCTTCTGCTGACAAGCTTCATGGAGATGCTGATTTCATTTTCCAGCAGGACTTGGCACCTGCCCACACTGCCAAAGGTACCAAAAGCTGGTGATCATGGTGTTACTGTGCTTGATTGGCCAGCAAACTGGCCTGACCTGAACCCCATATCTATGGGGTATTGTCAAGAGGAAGATGAGAGACACCAGACCTAACAATGCAGATGACCTGAAGGCCGCTATCAAAGCAACCTGGGCTTCCATTACACCTGAGCAGTGCCACAGGCTGATTGCCTCCATGCCACGCCGCATTGATGCAGTAATTCATGCAAAAGGAGGTCCAACCAAGTATTGAAGGCATAGAAATCATCATACCTTTCCAAAGCCTGACAATTCTGTTTAAAATATCCTTTTTAAAACTGATCTTATGTAATATTCTAATGTTTTGAGACACTGAATTTTGGGTTTTCTTATCTGTAAGCCATAACCATCAACATTTCAAGAAACAAAGGCTTGAAATATTTCACTCTATGTGTAACAGGTCTATATAATATATGGGTTTCACTCTCAGAAAAGAGTGACAAAAAATATTGAACTTTTTCATGATATTCTAATTTTTTGAAATCCACCTGTAAGTGTTTGCACATGCTCTGTCCGGTAAAGCATGACGTGATGACGGAACAGCCTGTCCTTGGTTGTAACAGCCCAGTCACAATGCACTGTGGGATAAAAACAGACAATATGGTGGTCTGTTAGGGGCAGGAATGATAAAAAATTGATTCTAAAATGGATGAAAAGACACTCAATATCAGAGCCTCTGGTGTAAATTTAATCTTTGAAGATCCCGGAAAGTCACCCAAGTTCCAGGCTCGCTGGAAACCATTCTGTAAGATCCATGGATGTGTGGATAGCGTCATTAGAATGGCACAGCAGAGGATTTTAAGCTGCTAGTTGATGATCACTATCCTAACAACAAAAACAGGTGTCTTATCTGAAAGGGAGGGACAGTGAAGTAATATCTGACACATAGGAGTGAATGTTTATTGTCTGATAAATGTTTGTAATGAACCTAACCAAAAATTAAACATCAACCTTTTATTTCCATTTTATCACCATCATGTTTCATCAGTAGTAGCCATGTGCTTTATGGTAGAAAAGAAGGCAGCTTTAAAAAAGTTT
This sequence comes from Cheilinus undulatus, assembly GCF_018320785.1. Taxonomy (NCBI): domain Eukaryota; kingdom Metazoa; phylum Chordata; class Actinopteri; order Labriformes; family Labridae; genus Cheilinus; species Cheilinus undulatus. Next base: position 40,075,851 of record NC_054878.1, on the reverse strand, counting down.
GATAGTTTTATTAAACCAATATTACTAATTTTGTCAGCTTAGTGTGTCCTGGGAATCCACTGTCAGCCAATTTGCTGATGTAAAATAGGCCATGCAGTCATCACCCAGCTGTTTGATGCTTCCTCTCTCTCTCTCTCTCTCTCTCTCTCTTTCTCTCTCTCTCTCTCAGCACACTCCAAATATAACCTTGGCCCAGTCTGATTCAACCGCCGTGGTCTCATCCCTGGGGAAAAATGGACTCATTTGTGCGCGGAGTGAAAAAGAAAGGAACAGGAAAGGGAAGCGAGAGTCCGGACGAGACATAAAGCAAAGGTTTGGAGGGTGGATGAGTGTGAGAGGCGGTATGAGTAGAATAGAAAGTGTGATGAAGAGCGGAGGGAGAATAAAAGACGAGATGTGCTCACTGAACGAGGTCACTAATTGGGTTGAGACTTGTAGCTCCCCTGCAATCTCTTACCCTCCTTCTTGACAGAAATCAAATTATTTTGAATTTCTTTAATAAGAACAAAAGAAATATGCTAATTTTCAGGCGTGTGGCTTTCAAGAGGCTGAGGGAGTATGAGTGGAACCAAATAAAAGTGGACACAATTAAGACATCTATTAAAACTTTGGGTTGTATGCAGGAAAATCAAAGTTTCTCTTTTATTCAAGAAAGCTATGATTACAGAAGAGATGAGATGACATGCATAGTCTCTGTTCCAGCCATGTTACATCACTGTGATGGAAATATCTGGGGTCATTAATCCAGTCTTTTCTGATCCTATTCACATAATGCTCCTATTCTTGCCCGGAGAATCCGACAAAAATAGAAACACATGAATGCCTTTTGTGTAATAAAGGAAAAATATGTATACTATATGATTATTGCAGACGATTATATAACCACAGATGGAGGCATAAATTAAATTGATGAAAGTAAAGGACCAGGGACGTGCAATATTATATGTAGGTTTGGGGGCAAGGATGGAGGGATGCTGATTCAACAAATGAAGGTAAGGGCTGAGGGATAAAAGAGTGGGGTAAGGGTAAAGGTCTAAAGACAGGGGAATAAAAGGATGACAGGAAGGGTCTTGGACTGAATGGATGAAGGATTGTAGAAGAGATGAAGAGATTCAATACATAAAAGGAATAAAGAGATTAGTAAAGGGTCAGAAGATGGAAAGGTTGAATCAATGAGGGCTGAAGGACAAATGGACAAAGGGGTAGGAGTAAAGGACCAGGGATGCAGAGATGAATGACAAATGTGAAGATTGCATGATGAAGGGATGAAGGCAGAGTTGAGGATTGGAAGAATAAAACGATATAAAGTGATGGTAAGAGTGGAGGGATGTAAGGGTAAGGGTTGATGGATAATGGGATGATAAGTTGAAATGAAGTCAGAAGATAAGGCTCACAGGGTGTAGAAATTAGCAGATGTGAAAGTTATGGTTTAAGGATAAAGGGATGAGGGTCAAGGGATGTTGGATGATTGGATGAGGGAAGGATGGAGGGAATAACTGATGGAAGAATAAGAAAAACAGGGATGCAATTAAAGTTTGAGAGATGTGGGATGATGGGGTGGGGGTAGGGATGAAGAGATGTAGAATGGACAGAGATGGTAAGGGCAATACAGCTGAGTAAAAGATGACATCTGATTAATGTATGGGATTAGGGTTTGGGAGATGTGGGATGAAGGGGTGAGGGTGAGGTTGGATAGATGTGGAATGTAGGGATGTTGGTAAGGGTTAAAAAATTAGGGGGAAAGGAAAAAGTGATTTGATATAAAGGGATTAGGTGAACGATGGAGGGGTGTGGGACAAAGGGAAGGGGAAAGATTGGAGAGATGTGGGACAAAGTAATGAGGTTCGGGTAGGGATTTGTGGGATAAGGGATGAGGATAAAAATGAAGGGGTGTGGGATAAAGGGGTGAGGGTAAGGGGAGAAATATGTGGCATAAAGAGATGAGGGTGAGGATGGAGGGGTGTGGGCTTAAGGGATGAGGGTTAGGGGGGAGATTTGTGGGATACAGGTGATGATGTGGGATGTGGGATAAACAGTTGAGGGTTAGGGTGGAGAGATGTTTGATGAAGTGTTGAGGGTAAGGATGGAAAGATGTGGGATAAAGGGTTGAGTGTTAAGGTGGAGAGTTGTTGGATAAAGGAGAAGGGTAAGGCTGGAGGGGTGTGGGATAAGGGATGAGGGTTGGGGGAGAGATGTGGGATAAAGGGATGAGGGTGATGAAGGAATGTGGGATAAACTGTTGAGGGTTAGGGTGGAGAGATGTGGGATAAAGGGATAATGATAAAGATGCAGGGGTGTAGGATAAAGTGTTGAGGATAAGGATGGAGAGATGTGGGATAGTGGGATGAGGTTGAGGATGAAGAGATGTGGATAAAGTGTTGAGGGTTAGGGTGGAGAGATGTGGGATAAAGAGAGAAGGGTAAGGATGAAGAGATGTGAGATAAAGAGTTGAGGGTTAAAGTGGAGAGATTTGGGATAAATTGTTGAGGGTTAGGGTGGAGAGATGTGGGATAAAGGGAGAAGGGTGAGGATGAAGTGGTGTGGGATAAAGTGTTGAAAGTTAGGGTCTAGAGATGTGGGATACAGTGTTGAGGGTTAGGGTGGAGAGTTGTGGGATAAAGAGATGAGGGTTAAGGTGGAGAGATGTGGGATAAAGGGAGAAGGGTGAGGATGTAGAGATGTGGGATAAAGTGTTGAGGGTTAAGGTGGAGAGATGTAGGATAAAGTGTTGAGGGTAAGGGTTGGGAGATATGGGATAAAGGGAGAGGGGTGACGATGAAGTGGTGTGGGATAAAGTGTTGAAAGTTAGGGTCTAGAGATGTGGGATAAAGGGATGAGGGTAGGCTGGAGGGGTGTTGGATAAAGGGATGAGGGTAAGGGTTGGGAGATATGGGATAAAGTGTTGAGGGTAAGGGTGGAGAGATGTGGCATGAAGAAATAAGGGAAGGGAAAGCAAGGTCAAAGAAAATGGAGGGCATATGGCTCACTTAAAGGTTAATGGTCTTATGATTACTACTTACTACAATGTTACAGTGTTTCTCAATGTATATATATGATTTTGACCATCTTGAAAAGGATACAGTTTTGAAGTAAAACGACTTGCTCACAAAGCTTGTGTGTAAAACACTACCTCAATGTTAGTGCTTTCAATCAGAACAGCAAACTTTGTTGAAACTCTCAATACCCTTCCTGCCTCCTCCCAGAGCAACTGTCAAATATAGGTGAAAATACGCTCCAAAATAATCTTTTAAAAAGCAATGTTTCTAATAATAATGTGAATCAAACCAACCTCATCATATCAGTCTGTTTAGAGAGGTATTTATGAAAACCTATGTATAGATACAACTCTTTGTAGGTGCAGGAGGAAGGATCGGATCCATCTCAATAATCCAGGCTGAGCTGTTCAGGCCCTCATCAAAACTATCTCCTAAATCCAGACAGAACACAGATAATCTTCAGTTTATGTGGAATCCTGTTAAGCTTTAAGCAGATATCTGCCTATTTTCTATCTGATTGACATCTCCCTGCAGAGGAAGATGTGTTTCTACCTACATGGTGCTGACACCTCGGTTCAAGCTAATGTGTTTTTGGGAAGGATTAAAACTATTGAAGAAAAACTTTCTGCAAAAACAATGAGGACAATAGTCAGTCATGATATTTGAGAAATAACTTCTTAAGTGTTAATATGAAAGTTTTTAAAGAAAGTTTTGCAGATGTTTCTAACTTGACTAAAAACACAGGACCACTGTATTCCAACCAATAGGTTCAAAAAGTCATGCAAGCTGCTGAAAGTGCACCTTCTTCACAGATGTCTCTCTAGGGAACAGGTGTGAGGACTGCAGCTCTCCAAAGCTGTATGGTGTGAACAGCAGGTTGGACTTGAAAGCTTCTTGACAATCCAAAAGGAGTGTTGTGGAACAGCGGGTACTCACAGGGCTTCGGGGATATCTTATCCCAGCCTTACTGTCAATGGTAAAATGTACTCGATCCAGAATCCTATCCTGAGGCTAGTTGAATCATTTTACATTTGTATACTATCACAGCAAGCAAGCACATCTGTAACAGTGGAACGAATTCACAGTGAAAAAAATGAAGATGTGAATTCACTAAGCAGGGAGGATAATCAATTTCTGCGCTGTGAGTTGAATATGCATATAATTTTGACCTATTCCTCTGACATCTTACAGAAAATAAACCTTAAAAGTGCACAGAGATCATGTTGAAATTGACAATACAGACATTTCTAACAGGCTCAGCTGCCAAGGTATTTTTACAACAGCCTAAAAAAGCAAATGGTCCCTGCTAATGAAGCTGGCACATTCATGGAGCTACAAGAAACCATCTGACATCCTCGAAAGAGTGCTGGAATAGGTAATAACACACATACCTTTGCCTTGAGTTCAAAATCGTTATTTTTTTATAACTTTCTCCATTTTCTGTTTCCAAGCTATAATTTTCAGTACACTAGGACAGCGGTTTTCAGTGTTTGGGGTCGCGAGACACTGGGAGGAGGTTGCCAGATGCCTTTAAAAATCTATGACTATTTTTTGCACTTTTTGCACTTTACCCATTTGTGCCACTTTTTGCTAAATTTGCCACATTTTAACCTGTTTTCACCCCCCCCCCCCTTTTTTTTTTTGCCAATTTTTGCCTCTGACCATTTCTGCCACATTTTAATCAAATTCCAACGCCTTTCAGCACATTTTTTTTTTCCATTTTTAAGACATTTATGTCCGTGTAGTGGTGCACAGTTCATATGTGGCCTAAAGTGATGCAGCTAAAGCGAGGACAGTTAGTGCAGTACAAGTGGTTTCATTGCCAGTGCAAGAGCAGTGTCCAATCCACGAATCAGCAAGTCCTAAAGCACAAATGGACGGAGAAAGACATCTCCTTGACAATGACCTGTGACACCCAGGCTTCACTCAACATAATATAAATCGGTTTTCCACTGGCTCAACATTTCAGAGGAATAGAGTGGCAAAAGAAAGACCAAAACCTAACCGTAACAAATAAAAAAATAAGACCACAGCTGATGCATTTATTGGCGGTGTTCGGCGGCTGCTTTGGCTAGCCCAGGGGAAGCTCCAGCAGCATTTCGATATAAACTTCTCGACTGTCATCATTGTTTGCTATTGTCAGGAACCATCTATTCTAATCTAACAAGTTTCCTCTCTGAACTTTTTTACAAAGCTGCTTGATTTGTCACACCAGAATTAAATTTGTTCAAATATGGTTAAAATAGTGTTTAAATTAGAAACATTATTACCCCATTCCAACCCCAGTGAATGACTCCAGCTGATAAATTGGATTTACTTTTACATTTAATCCAGTAGCTTGAAGGCATATTCTATATATAATGAATAATAATCTTCTGCTGAGACAGTTTTTTGCTTTCTCAGCCAGTGTGTTTCTAGAATTTTAAGGGTAAACCCTGATTAGAGAGTCATTGAAAGATTTAGGAGTAAACCCTCTCTTTTCTGTGCAAAGTCCAGTGCTGGGCTCATCACTTTTACTGAGCTCTACACCGCGGGCTAAGAGCTCTTTATAAATGGGAGGAAAATGAGAAGTGACGATGAAGTGATGGCAGAGAAAGAAAAGAAAATGGCTGGAATTCCTGAAACAGTGAGTGTACTTCACATTGAGAGTAGATTAGGCTGCTTCCTACAGCAGTCTGCACAGCTAGCCAGCAGCAGATCTCCCTTGCATGGTGGGCTGCTTCAACATAAGCTTTGACTCAATGCATTTCCCATGTGACTGCCTTACGTGTGTGCCTGTTTGAGCATGTGTGCCGCCTAAGGCTCCGGTGTTTCCCTTCCATCTTGCAACATGTTTGATCTCACTATGAAAACCCTCTCTCTATAGGTGTGTGGCTGCCGTGTGGAGGAATGCATGCAAACTCTTTCTCCGTGCCTTTAATAGGAGTGTGTGTTTGCATTTAGATGTGTGTGTAAGTGTGTGTACAGCCGGCAGCGGGGAATCCACTCACTCACCAACTCAGCACCTGCACCGTTTGCCTCCTACCTGCTGTGCTCACAGCCCGGCTGCCGGTAATTCATCATCGCGGCCTACGTTCTGCCATCACATCCAATTATTAGGCGATTAGCAGACGCACACATTCAGCACTAATGATGCCGCTTCACTTCCCATTACCACCCCACGCATCACCACCGTACGACAGGGTTGTAAATGACATGGAGGGAGTTTAAGGGGAGGAGCAGTTTTTACGGCAGTGTGTGCTGTCAAAGAGGAGATCAATGGAAAGTTCACAATCTGTAGCAATCTCTGTCATCTGTTATCACTGAGGCTGTTTCAGGAGTACAAGGCAGTCCACTAGGACACCAGAGGATCTGAAATATACAATTCTCTCTTTTGGTTTAAATAATAAACACTCCCTTCATACTTTCCTTTCACTTGCTCAAAGAGGGTGGTGAAACCTCCCTCCTGTGGGTGCATCCTCTCATCTGCTTCATCTGGAAAACAGGCATCACCACTACCAGCTGGAAGAGGGATGTTGTTGTTCCAATCTGGAAGGGAAAGGGTGTGAGAATGTTACAACTACAGGGGTATTACACTTCTCCCAGTGCTGGGGAAGGTCCTCGCACTGATACTGCTAAAGAGGATCTGTGATCGCTGCTCCAACATCAGTCACCTGAACAGTTAGGCTTTACACCTAAGAGGTCTACAGTAGACTGCATCTGGGCTACTGGAGACCTCACTGAGCGCTTTCAGGAATTCAGTGGAGCGTTTCTCGCAGCGTATGTTGACTGAAGCAATTGACTCAGTGAGTAGAGATGCTCTCTGGAGGATTCTGGTATCCCATGAGTCCTCATCCAGCTTATGTCTGCCCAGTTGTCTGTCTTTGTGCCCAGTCTGTCTTTGCATTTTCTAACAACTCACTCAATATTTGGCGACGTTTCTTCAGAAAACAGAATTACTCAGCACTGCCCCCACAATTGGCGGTAAGCGTAGAGAGAATGGATGAAAAATGGCTTAAGTGAATGCAGAGTGAGGACAGAAACGTCAATCTACAGTGCTGTAAAAAAAAGTATTTGTCTCCTTTCTGATTCCTGATTTTTTTTTTTTTTGCATATTTATCACACTTACATGTTTTGGATCATCAAACAAATTTTAATATCTTACAAAGACAACCCAAGTAAATAGAAAATGCAGTTTCTAAATGAAAAATGTATTTCTTAAGGGGGAAAACTCCAAACGGATCTGACCCTGTGTGAAAAAGTAATTTCCTCCCTGAACCTAATAACTGGTTGCTCTACTCTTGGCAGCAATAACTGAAATAAGGCATTTGTTATAACTGCTGATAAGTCTTTCACATCGCTGCGAAGGAATTTTGGCCCACTCTTCTTTGCAGAATTGTTTTAACTCAGCCATATTGGAGGATTTTTCAGCATTAAGTGCCTGTTTAAGGTCACACCACAGCATCTCAATTGGATTTAAGTCTGGACTTTGACTGAGCCTCTCCAAATCCTTAATTTCTGTTTTTTTTTGAGCCATTCAGAGGTGGACTTGCTGGTATATTTCAGGTCATTGTCCTGCTGCATAACCCAAGAGTGCTTGAGCTTGAGGACATGAACTAATGGCCGGACGTTGGCCTTCAGGATTTCTTGGTAGACACAGAATTTATTGTTCCATCAATCACAGCAAGTGGTCCAGGTCCTGAAGCAGCAAAGCAGCCCCAGACCATCACACTGCCACCACCATGTTTGACTGTTGGCATGATGTTCTTTTTATCAAATGCTGTTATTTTAACATCAGATGTAAAGGCTGCACACCTTCCAAAAAGTTCAACTTTTGTCTCGTCAGTCCGCAGAATAATTCTCCAAAAGTCTTGGGGATCATCAAGATGTTTCTTGGCAAATGTGAGGCGAGCCTTTGTGATCTTTGTTGTCAGCAGTGGCTTTAGCCTTGGAACTCTCCCATGATGCCATTTTTGGCTAGTGTCTTTCTTATGGTTGAGTCATGAACTTTGACCTTAACTGAGTCATGTGAGGCCTGCAGTTCTCTGGATGTGGTTCTGGGTTCATTTGTGACCTCCTGGATGAGTTGTTGTTGCACTCTTGGAGTCATTTTGGTTGGCCGGCCACTCCTGGGAAGGTTCACCACTGTTCCCAGTCTTCTCCATTTGTGGATAATGGCTCTGACTGTGGTTTGCTGAAGTCCCAAAGCCTTGGAAATATCTTAGTAACCTTTTCCACACTGTTAGATTTCAATCACTTTGTTTCTCATTTGTTCTTGAATTTCTTTGGATCGTGGCATGATGCGTTTCTTTCTGAGATCTTGTAGCCTACTTCACTTTGTCTGATAGCTTCTATTTAAATGATTTCTTTATTTAACAAATCTGATGCAATTCAGGCCTGGCCGTGACCAGTAAAATTGAACTAATCTCTCCAAGAACTGTGGTGAATCACAGTTAACTCATGATTTAACAAGGGGGGCAATTACTTTATCACATAGGGCCCGATAGGTTTGGATTTTTTTTCCCTTAATAAATAAAATCATCATTTAGAAACTGCAGTTTGTATTTACTTGGGTTGTCTTTGTGAGATATCAAAATTAGTTTGATGATCTGAAACATTTAAGTGTGATAAATATGCAAAAAACTCAGGAACCAGAAAGGGGCAAATACTGTTTCACGGCACTGTAGGTACATGAGACTGGAGGGGCCGAGGACTGAAAGACCCTGACTCTGATCTGCATAATCACATACCGGGATGCATATCACCTTGCCCGGCAACCCATCACTCCATACAATGGAGCCAGCAATATTTTTGGCCCATTTTTACCATAAAATCTTTAAATTACATGAAGCTACTGCACCCGTCCGCAGCGCTATATAGCCTAGCTTCTCAAAGTGCTTTATTATTGAAGGGGAAACACACACTGACATCTCTGGAGGCTAATCTATTGGCACTACTATCATCAAGTACCTCATACAACCCAAGTTTAAACATTCAGAAATACCCCTTTAAATTTTGCCAAGTTGCAAAGCCAGAAACATTCTCTTCATTCTCAGTTTGCATGCTGTTAGTTCACATCAGAGTCTCTGTGAAGCATCAAAAGTGCAGTGGAGTTTTGTTGGCCTGTGCACAGAGCTAATGCGAATTTGCTCAGTACAGCTAGCCAAACCTTAGAGTCTGTGATCTGACAGTCACTGTATAACACTAGGAAGCTACTTAAAGCTTATATAAGGAACTTTCAGAAACAAAAGCCTCATCAAGCTTCATTTTAGTCTTCAAATTCAAGCTGCAAACTCGTCCTTTTGGAGTTTTAAGATTACTGAGCTTAAATCCCGAGCCCTTATTTTGAAAATCACTTCAACATTAAAGTGTATGATGCTTATATTTTGCATCCGACAAATTCTGAGCCATCCAAACATTGTTACCCCTTAATACTTTTTGCTTCATTACTCTGCTAACTGAACTCTTATTAAATAAAGTAGAAAGGCCACCACATCCCCAGCCGTGAGCGCTTTCATCCCCAGCTTTATCCTCCAGGACTTCTGCTGCATCAGCCACTGCTCTTCATGTTGGAGTTCCCGGGAATTACTCAGCCATTCAAATGACTTTTTACGCTGCAGGCTTGAGCAGACACATGGTCAGAAATGTATGTGTGTGTGTACTCCCACATGAGGTTCTGCAATTATGCTTATGTGTGTGTATTCAGAGTGAAGAGCCTTTCATTGGCACAGACGCAGAGTCATTTTGTCTTCATGTGTTTTTATGCATTCATGTTTTTCTCTTCATTTCAGCCTCCATGTGGACATCCATTACTGCTGCTTAATGCCACTGGCTTATTTTTCTCTGTATTTAAACAAAGCATGCATTGTATTATGCATAAGCAAGAACACTATGTCTGAATAATTTAAACTACGTTAAACGTAAGAGAACTGTGCAAATTAGAACAGAAATTTACTTGAACATGCACACAAGATGAACCAAATTGCCTCTAATCTCATGATTCATTTATTATTTCCCTTAAGTTAGAATTAAATCTGCTTAATTTTACATGCTTGATTTTCTTAGCTCACAATCTTGACCTTTAATTCAACCTAGTGATACAGTAATTGAACTTTAAGTTACATCATAGCTATTTTCGTGCTCTGATGCTTGTTTATGTGGCTCCAGCATCCTACTCATATATCGTGGCGTCTCAACAGGATTGTACACGAGGTAATACACAGAATAGGAGCCTTGGCGCCTCTGCCCCAAGGACCAGATCATCCCTCATCCATCGACTGCAGCTATGCTGATGTGAGGGAAGACTGCACGCTCGGCTGGTCATGCAACATTTAGTTAACTGCACTGAAGCAAGTGATGCGCAGCATGATAGAATTACAGATTAGGATCACACCTGATGCACACATCTCCATCAAAATACAATTCATTTCTGCCTGACAGTGAAGAATCTCTGTGATGGATGTCTCTACAATGATTATAGATCAGCATAGGTACAAAGCAGCTGAAAGGATTCAGTTTTAATTAACACGCTTCGTACAATCATCATACATGCAACAGCCACACCGTACTCTCTAATCCAGGGGTGTCAAACTCAATCACTGCAGGGGCCAAATTCTGACTTTGGGTCTAACCTGAGGGCCTAGCAGGCTCAATATCTAACCATGAAATGTCAACCTTGCTTTCACAAGAAATGATTTATGGGGGAAAAAACTTTGCGCTGATGATAAGGAATTTTGATATGAAAAAAGTCAACATGATGAGTCTAAAGGCTCAAAATCTGAGATGAAAAAGTAAAACTTATTGGTCTAAATGGTGAAACATGACATTTAAAGTCAAAATAGTGTAATTTAAAGGCAAATATATGAGATAGAAAGTTGATATGATTTTTGATGGTGAAAATATGAGATGAAAGTTAAAATCATAAGTTTAAAAGGTCAAATATTACATAAAATTCAAAATTGTGAGTTTTAAAGGTCAAAACAATAAGATACAATTCTTATTTATTAGTTTTAAAGGTCAAAATAAGGTATAAAATCAACATTAGGAGTTGAAAATGTCAAAGTATTGCTCATAATTTAAAATTGTTGATCTGAAAGGTCAAAATATAAGAGAAAAAGTCAAAATTATGAGATGAAAAGGTCAAAATATGAGATAAAATTCAAAATAATAAGTTTTAATGGTCAAAATGTGACATAAATAAAAAATGAGTTTAAAAGATCAAACTTTTACTTAAAATTTAAAATTGTGAGTCTAAAAGGTGAAAATATAAGACAAAAATGTAAAACCCTAACTTTGAGTAATAATTGTGAAATACAGTATTGAAAACATGAAATGAAAAAAAAATTCTTCCCCACGTTCCTGACTTTTTATCAAATTATTTTGTCTCTTTACTATTTACAATTTTCATGACTCATCAGGGATATTGTAAATCATCAAGTTTAAGTTCAGTTCACATTTTTGTACCGGAGGAAATCTGCAGACCTCATATTGGTGGACCAGTTATAATAAAAATATTACATGACCTGGTGGGCCAGGTATAACTGCACCACGGGCTGGATTTGGCCCCCGGGCCTTGAGTTTGACACCCATGCTCTAATCCAAGCAGCAGACCTCCAGTCTTGTAAAATGAAGCCAGGAGGAGGTGCAGAAAAACTGTTGTTCAGCAAGTTTCCATTTGAGACTGGCTGCAAAAGTCAAGAAATCCCCATAGGTTCTTTGCAGATGATGTCAAGCAGCAGCACAGAACTCCTGATGGGGGGCAAGAGGGGGTTCATGCATAGAGAAATGCTACCAAAAAGATTATGTTTGAGCTGTTGACAACTATGACAAGTGTTCAAAGTCCAAAAATAAAAAGCATTCTTAATTTTTAAGCTTCTTCTGTGTCCCGAAAGTAGTGAAATATTCCTGGAAAAAAATAGAAAATGCTCACAGACAACAGCGGCAGGTCTAAAATACTGGATGGTACAGGTCAGGTATTTGGGACTGTTTCCCACTTTCAAGAATGGAATGGTTCGCTGTCTCAGCTGAACTTAGGATCAACCCTAATGGCAGGTATCAAATGGGAGGTGGCAATCAGTGCGCAGTGAGGTATTTCCTAAATATAATTGAAATGATTGCGGTACGACCCCCCCCCCCCCCCCCACAGTGTGTGCTCATGAAGACGTTAGCTAAAGAGACACGTTTGCATTGGCTTCATTTTTCAGGACCAGAAGTTGCTGCTTGGTGCCGCCATGCATGGGAGGGCAGGGATGGGTCAGCTACCTTATATATGAACTTCGACTGTGCTTTTGTCGGTACCTTGTAAACCTTCTCAGGCCTGGTCCAGCTGGGTTGGTTCAGATGCCAGGAGAGACTGCATGGGCTCAGTTATCAAATCAAAATCGTGTCATGGAAGATTTTGCAATATGGGCAAGGCTTGACATTTACACCTGCCAACTAGCCAAATGCAGTTGGTTTTCAGCTGTGGCAGGTACCAGATTGACTCCAACTATCCACTTTGGCCAGTGGAATTTATCAGTGTCACAACCTCAGCATTCTCTGGTGGAAATTTGTCTGACTGAGAATTAGATATGTTTATGAAACCAGCTACAATAACAGTCAGTGTTTTAATATTGGTGTAAACTAAATATCCATTAAAGAGGGAAACAGAACACATGTTTCATTTCATACCAGAGGTACCCAATATAGCATACAGGACATAGTTTCCCAGCAACAACCCTGTGGCTAGTGGAAATGCTTAGTGGCTAATAACTGTTCAAAAAGAAGTAGCCACCATGGTTGGTGGGCAGAAAAGTTCATGTCAAGCCCTGGATATGGGATACTGGTTGTCCAAACAATTTTGTATCTTATCGTGTTGAAACTGGTGATTTGCACCCCTAGACAGTGTTGCTGGTTTTTAATAGGCCACAGAGGTGAGCCTGTCCAGACATGATGCACTGACACATTAAGTTTAGAATACAGAATATCCCATCTCTAGTTGATTTTCAGTTGTTCTCTCATTGGTCATCTGTAATCACTGGTTGCTTTGTTATTTTTGTGATGCAGCTGCTCACTAATGACATCCACCCTGGAGGACCCAGCTGCTGAAAATGTTTTGTTTAAGAAATTCCAGATGTTATAAGAATTAACTCTTCCTCTGGTGTATTCACTGATGTTTACACACCAAATCTAAAGCTGTAATCATGTCAGAAATGATCTTAGTAAACTAGATTTTCCCATGTTTGCAATCCTCCAGGCCCTGAAGAGGTGAATTGTATACATATGAATGAACATTAGCGAGTAAAGACGTGAGCATTTTATAAAGAGGTGTATGGCCCTGGGCAGGATGTAGGCACTGTGCTACTAGCTGTTGTATGGGATCAACTAGATACTGAAAATACTGCTTTATCTGGTCTCCTGATGTAGAAGATTAAAAGAGATTCCAAAAGGACTGACACAGGAATTGTCTCCCTAGAGGAGAAGTATTGTAAGTTCTTTAGAGCTTTAGTCTTTTTTTTAAACCAATATATAAGGCCTAATATTCAGTCTTTCAAAAACAAAACTATATGCAATACTGTGCTTGGGCCAAAAACTGAGGCTGAGGTAAGGTGGCACCATTGGACAGAAAGAAGGACTGACACAACCCTGGCTGAGCTCTGGATGTCCTTGCATTGTACCAGGGGCATGGAAAAATACTGTGCTAATTAAATACTAACCTCTAGGGCTGAGTCAGGGGTGAATGTGTCAAGTAAGCATGGGCCTATTCTCAGTTGGGTTAAAAGAGTTACCCTGGCTGTTCTGTTGATGTCCCAAGGGCCCAAAATACCAATAAGTCTCCAGGCATATTACCAGGGGTAAAAAAGCCAAAAGAGATGGCATCAAGCTTGACCTTGGCTGCTGAGTAAAGCATGAGCATATACACGTGTTGAGCTTGACTCTGGCCACCCTCCTCTCCCTCTCCAGGCCTGGTTTGCGGCACAACGGGCCTGACTCCAACTGAGATCTTGAAAACCTTATCACTGACAGATCTGATTTTTGCTGGCATGACTATGTGTTTAACACCGATGTACTCGGAAGAACAGGATTTGGAAGGATTAGCTGCTGGATATGGGAGCAGCAGCTGTGCTTCTGGCGTGCTGTCCTGGGCCTGATCCAGCTCACTGCATTCTGGGTGCCTGGGACCCAGTGGACTGGACCAGACATTGGGGGCGACTGAATGCGTCATGGAGGGGAGGATACCTGGAGAGGCAGGACATGGACTTGGAGCAGATCCTTAACGATTGCCATCAGGAGGCCAGAGCAGTACCAGGCCAAGGTTGTTGCAGCCAAACCAGCATATGGTCCAATATCTAACCTGATCTGCTGTGCTCGTCCCTTTTGCTTGTGCAAGCTTTCCCATTCCAGTCAACTTGCCATGATTGATACAGCCTCTGAGAACAGCCTGCCCTTCCAGCAGTGACCAACTGTGGTGTATCCTCCTTATGAAGACTGTCAATGATTGTTTTCAGGACATTTGTCAAGTCAGCAGTCTTCCCCATGATTGTGGTTGTATGTACTAAACCAGAGTGAGAGAGTAAAGGGTTAGGAAACCTTTGCAGGTGTTTTTAGTTTACTGGCTTTCTTAAGGACTGAAATAATTCAAGATAAATCAAAGAAAGTCTTGAACTATTTCACTTTGTATGTGATGAATCAAGAATATATGTAATTTTATATTTTTGGAGCAATACACTGCAGCTGGATGGTGATGAGGTTTGGACTGTTTGCTCGTTAACTGTTGGTTTTATCTGCTGGCTGGTAAGGACAGCTCCGCGGGTAAAATTTTGGTTTCAGGTGGAGGATTGAGATGTCACTGTAAGGAGATGTACAAAAACAGAATAAGCACCATCATTTTAACTTGAACAGCAAAGAAAGAACATGTAAAAAAAACTGCAAACCTGTCTGAATGACATTGATATGAAATGTAAATGAAAACTTGGTATCTGGGATAAAAAGGATCACACAGCTTTGACTGTGGATATCTACTGAAATCGGTGTGAAATCAAGTGTGAAATGGTGCCAAACTGTTTAGGCGGGCTTATGGGAAAGCTGATGAAAAAGCTTGACAGGAAGGTGAAGGTCACATTGGATGATGATTATAAAGATTGACTGTTGTAATCAGCCCGTTCTGAATAATCCATGTTTTAACCAGAGTGTGTCACTGATAACTGACTCTGCCTCAACTCCTGACCCTGTTCTTAAAGTGATTATCTCTGCAAACTCTGAATTATCAATAATTAATCTGATAGTTTGGGATGATTAGTGCCATTTGAAATGTTTAAGAAAAAAAAACATACCTCTAAATCCTCTTTTTCTAAAATATAGAGATAAGACTTTTGTTCTGGATATGAGTGCACCACCAATATAACTTTTTTGTATTGCATGATGCAAAGCCAATCTCAGTTAATGCAGTGAACAAGCAGTAAACAAAGACAGCAGAAGCTTAGTCAGCGCTGTTGCATACCACCCCGGGTATGTGTGTGATTTTGTGTTTGTGTGTTTACTTCCTATTGACTTCAACTGACCTGTGAAGATTGACTGCAAGCAAACCTACACTGAGGACAATACACAATAGATGTCTGAGCGACTGAGATATCTCTGTTGGTGAATGGAGCGAAATAAAGTATACTGGGGCTTTTATTGGCAGTGAACCGAAACCAGAAAGTCTGCAGCCAAACTGGCAACCATGTGAGGCAGTTGTACTTATTTCACAGCAGAAAACTGTGGAAACAGAGAGAAGATGACTTAGGAAAAAAAGATTCTTTGGAGTAATGACTTCTGCATTTTAAGATAAGTATGTCTCAACTTCAGCGACTTTAGGAGCTGCAGGCATGCTTACTAGGGTTGCTCTCTTACCTTGCTTTCACAGATTTGTGCATAAAAAAGGTGGTATCTGTGACCCTACTGGATAAAAATGATAAAAATAAAAGTCAGTCAGAATTTTCATCAGGTTTACAAGGCTAATGTGGACAGCTGAACCGTGATGTTTGCAACTAATCTGCGTAACATGTTAGTTTTTTTAACATTTTGACATAAAATACAGGTACCACAGTCATGCATGTCCATGTGTGCCCCGTATGGATTATATGTGGGCTGCAAACATGGGTTCCAAGTTAGTTTATCCTCAAGTTCCAAGGTGGCCTCACCTGTGATTGTCCATTTGGACTTCTACCTGGGATCTCCAGATGGGACCTATATGGGTCCCTTATCGATTGATCCCACATGGGAAATCACAGGTGGAGCCACGATGGAACCCACTGACAAACCCACTTAGGACTCATATACAGTTGAAACCAGAAGTTTACATTCAATTTATAGAAGTATATGTTAAAACTGTAAACTGTATTACCTCATCATTTCAAGGAATTTGACTCTGGTCTGCTTTGCTCTCAGTGTACACAAAACATTTTTTTAAAGTGAAAAAAATGATAAAACTTCAGATTCAAACATGTTCAAGCACCCATTAGGCATTTTTCTAGTATTTCCATGTGCATTGATGGTATGATTGCAAGGCCTTCCATGTGTATGCAGACTCATCACCACCATGGATGAGACTGATGGCAGCGGTGTTGGCCACGAGCAGGTGCAGTCATTAGTGAAGAGAGAGAGGAGCAGTGGGGAGAGAGAGCACACCCCTGGGGGGCGTCAGTACTGGTGGTCAGGGTGAAGGATGTGATGCTCCCCAGCCTAACCTGCTGCCTCTTGTCAGTCAGGGAGCATAGATCCACTGACAGGTGGAGGATGGCACTGTGAGGTGGGTGATCGCTGACCTGTAGCTCCATGTTTTTATGTTGCTTTTATGTTAATTCCAAAATACTTACTGATATCAGATTTTGACACGATGCACTGTCATTACCCCTCACTCTTCTTGAATCCCAGCAACCCCCCCACAGCATGGACGCTATCTCTAAGGAGAGCCCTCAGTGATCTTTTATCATGATGATCCAAAATTAGCCAGGAATGCAATGGCCACAACATTTCTGAATGCAACAGCATTTCATCAGGATAGAACGGCCGCGCTGTCATGAATACTAACGAGGAGGAGCAGGAGGAACAGCCGAGGGTCAGGAGATGTATGTAAATATATGGAGAGAGAGGAGGGAAGAATGGAGGAGAGAATAGAGCGCTGGTGAAAAGAGGATTAAGAGATGAGAGGGGAGGCAGAGGATGGAGAGAGGAGGACAGGTACGGTGGAATTTTAATGACAAAAACAGCGAGGAAAACAGGAAGTTGGTCAAATTAAGGACAAAATAACACACCCAGAACACCATTTATAGTCAGAAAACTGAGAGATACAAAAATGTTGATGTTACAGAGTGCACAAGGTTGTATCTGTTAATGTTATTTGTATTTTGTGTTGAAATTTTGCAGCAGATAATGGCTACTATCCTTTATATCAGCTGTGTACGTCCTCAAAAATGCCATTATTACTCAACATTACCTGAAATATTTTCAACAGTTTTCACAACCAGAGAAACTCTTGATTTTTATAGTTGTGACAAGATAAGTCCTGTTATGATGGCTGACATGATGGAGCCACCATGACAGACAAGACTTGATTTATTGATGCCATGGGAATGTTTGGTGTTATGCGAAAGACTGCAACATAATGAGGTGATAACCAGGTGGTAATGAGGTGAGACCAGGCCCACTATTCAGGGAACCCACCTCTGCAGCTTACTTCCTGTTTTAAAGTGAGGACTTAGTTCATTACCTGTTTTGTAAAGTGTAGTGATCGTACTCAGGAACTGACTTTCCCCCATACCATCCATTCCTAATGGCTGTCCATCACTCCCTGATCCCCAACGGACATTTGAGATCACATGACTGCAAACAACCTATCAATAACCATGACTCAAAATCTGAGGTACGAAGTGATCATAGACATTTTTAGACCACACCTATAATTTCCACATACACCGGCTGCAACATGCTCCACAGGGTCAGGCTTGGGACTGGCAAAAATGACCTGAAAAAGACTCTATGACAGAATTACTTAGTTTTTCTTTCTCTTTTGTTGCTTTTTTGAAAGAGTCACTAAGGGTCTAGAGCAGTTTTACTCAACCCTGCTCAACCAAAGAGCCTAAATGTTGAAAAATACCTTTGCAAGAGCCACAATCAAATGTGAAAAGTGGTGAAAAAAATGGGTTAAAGTGGCAAAAAGAATAAATCTGGTAAAAATGGTCAAAAAGCGGCAAAAATGTGGCTGAAATTGGGTGACTGGGGTAAAATAGGCATAAAATAACAAAAACTGGCTGAAAAGTCACAAAAATTAAGAGAAAAGTGGAAGAAATGGATGAGAAGTGACAAAAAATGTGTTAGAGGGAAAATAAATAGTCATAAAGTGATAAATAGGGTGGCAAAAAAATGAGTGAAAAGTATTTAAAACGGGCAAAAAGCAGCAAAAAGGTGGGAAAATGGGCAAAAATGGGAAAAAGTGACATTTAATGGCAAGGGGCTGTTTAAATTGGATAAGGGGAAGAATGCAAATTGCAAAAACTGGTGAAAAAGGGCAAAAACGGGATAAAAGTGGAAAAAATTGGCAGAAAGTGGCAAAAAGAAGAGGCAAAAATAGGCTACAAGCAGCAAAAAATGGAGGAGAGTGTTTTTTTCCTCCTGTCTCTCGCTCTCTGCTCCTCCACCTTAAGCATTGCTGCGGGTGTGGCGCGTCCTGATTGGACAACAGCGAAGGCGCGCACCAGCCGATTATCGGAGGAGTGATGTGGCGTCATCGGCTGCTATTGGCGGAGGCTGATAGCTGCTCATTCAAAAGAAGACAGTGGGAGCGGAGACGCTGACCCTCCTTCCTGACAGCCAACCTTAGTTACAGAGCGTTCATTGTGTTGATAAATTGTGATTTTGTAATTTGTTAAAACTAAAAGTTAAAACTTATAGCAGTCCCGGTAGGTAGGGGAGTGTAGCTTTTTGGGGTTACCGTTTTTTCCTGTTTTTGTTTAGGAAGCCAGTTTAGGTTTGTATAAATTTTCTTTGTTAAGACTAGGTAAGTGTTTTTGATTTATAAGAGTGTTTTGGTAATTGTTTTTGCTACATCTCCCTGAGGTAACTTGTTGAAAGTAAAGAAAAAGAAATCATTAAACTTTATTTTGTTTGGACTGCAAACTCGTTTCCTGACCCTTTTGTGTGAGTTCATCTCTGAAGTGAGGAAGGAGAGGTTCAACCTTTATGTTACGTCTAGTATCCCCTAGGCTGGATGTAACAGGCAAAAATTGCAAATAAGGGCAATGAAGTGTGACAAAAAATAAAGGTTGACAATTAAGTTTGACAATTAAAACCTACTGTATAAGTGTGGGACACAAACTGATTAATGCTAGTTGCAATGGATAATTTTTGAGGTCATTTCCCAGGTTTCCTGGCGAAATTATATTTCAAATTATGACATAAAAGAGCCACAAATGTAGCAACAAAGTTGCTAAGTTGGCAACACTGGTGAAGCAGAGCGGCATTTCAGGGATGCGTCTGTGCTAGACTGCAAGCAGGCAGTGGAACTGCTCTGGCTGACTAAGAGAGGGAGCAATTTCCTCTGCAGTACGATTTGCCGGCGGATTGTGGAGCAGCCTTTGTTGAAAATTGCTGGTAAGTGGATTTATGCAGTTTGATGCGAAAATAGTGGAGTTGTTTTCCGATTCCCTTATCAGTATTGAAAAATACGTCCAATATTGCTTAAAATATAGGTACTGGTATTAGTGAGTACACAAGTTTATACACCGATACAATACCTTCTGGTTTAACTTTTTTTTTTGCTTTGTTAGCCATGCTAAATGTTTGGGTGATAAACCAGAAATCAATTCTTCTTTGCTGCCGTAAAGCACTGCACGCATGAGCTACCGAGCAGTGAAGAAGAACCAAAGGACCCACTGTAGCAGCAAGGAATGGAGGCTGCGTGACACTTTTTCTCTGAATGTGATCGTTAAAAATGCTTTCCAGATGGGCGCTGTCGTACATGACAAGAAGTGTAACCATTTAGCAGAAGTTAGATAACTTTTAAACCATAAATCATTGCTTTTTACTTGTTTTTCATCTTGTTTTTGCCGTTGTGCCTTTCCATTGACGCTACCGATGCCTTTGAATCCCTTACGGCAGCATTTTTAGCAAGCCTGGAATTCTGGTGGCTTTTCAGGACTTTAATAATTAAATCCACACCAGTAAACCTGATACTGGATCAGGTGCTAGTTTGTACTAGTCTGCACAGTTAATCCAGACAGTTCACACCAGTACTGGTTGGTTGCTCGGTATGGGCTGATAACCAACACCTTGGTATTGGAATTGGTATCACAAAGGAAAAATTGGTATCAGAACATCTCTAGAAAATAGACCTGCAGTGTATCTCAGACAAAGCAAAGCAAAGTGGTGCTTCGGGGATGTGCTGGAGTCGGACTGGAGCGTGGACAGTGGAACTGCTTCATTTGCCTAGAGAGGGAGCGATTTGCTCCGCAGTACGTTTGCTACAGGTGCAGCCATTGTATGTGGAATTTGAAGGTTACACCCCTACCATAGACATTACTGGAAAACTGGAAATCACAAGTTTTAGCAGGCCAACCAATCACAGGGATTCTGGTTTGCCCCATTTCAAAATAAAGTTGCATGTTTGAGGAGGTGCACATTTGCTATGTGCATGAGCTTTTGTATGAGGTTTAATGTTACCTGGATCTACTGCGTAGGCCATGTTGTAGCTTCAATACAGGAGTATAAATCAGACTAAAGTCTTCTAGTTGAGGTATGCTCAACTTTTGAAAGCTTTGCAAGAAAATTTAGAACTCTTCACAGTTTTTGAAAGAGTTTGATTCGAGTCTTTATGAGCCAAGATTTCTTTAATGGTTGTTATCCTGATGGTTTCAAAAGTGAACGATTTACTTCTTTCAACCAAAGCAACCACCGTATGTGTATCCTGCCTACGTATACTTCAAAATCAATGGATCTTCATTACATCTTGATTGTTCCTTTTCTTTGAGTGTAATGTAGCAAAACTCAAGGTTATTCTTCTCCCCCTCTCTGTTAAATTTCTCTTGATCGGAGCATCGGCTAAATGTCTAAAAAGTCGAATGAAAATGTAATCTGTCATGTATTTATGTGAGCGTTTACCGTTTTTATGAGCTCATTCAATAACCCCTACATCCCTCGTATTCAGCCACAGAAGCTTTAAAAAGCTTTGAATGAAGCGTAACACAGCTGCTGCTCGGCTCGCATTGCTGACAGGTACTTAAGAGCGGCATTTATTTCTCATTCAGTGGATATCAAGCTCATTCAAAATCTACAGCCCCTTCCCAAGGGTGGGTGGTGGATTGGTAGTCAAGTGCAGCTCTGTTTTCATCAAGCTTTCCACACAGCAGAGCAGCGTCACAGCTGCTGGCACCCCACGTACCTTTTGGGATATTTTTTTAAGGATTGTCTTCTCTTTCTCTTCGTGTCAGGCCTTTCAATACTGCTCACTTTCAAAGGTAATGGATGGGAATAACAGTGGGGAATTGCAACTGTGGCTGTCAAGCCTGAAAATAACAGGCATTGTACATGTGTTCTTTATTTATTTCTCACTGAACGTGATTTTGTTTTGGATCATCCATCATTCCACATGAGAGGATGAATTTGTTTTTCCTTTGGACTTTTATTCAAATGCATTCAAATTGGTTTCAGTGTTATGCAGAGACAGTTTGGCTTTTCTTGTCCCTTCCAGTGATCCGTGAGGAGGGAACAAAAGTACAAACTCCTGAATATTACCATAGAAAATAACACAAAAGTCCTGCCTTCAAAATTACAGAGAGTCTGTGACATTGGTTCCATGGGCAATTCATGTAAAATGCATTTAAGACCAAAGATTCATTCAGCAACACGACCATTTAAAACATTATTGAGGGCAGTTGTAGCTTTGTGAACTGGTTTATGCATGTGTGTCAAATCTACGCCACAGCTACGCTGTAGTGGCGTACGCCGTTGTGAGCACCATGTCCTCGTAGGTTAGTGTGTCGCCAACACTGCGCCCAAAACGCTACTCAGTAGTGTGATTTCCTGCATGTTTTATGAGATGAAAAGTATTGCTGCTATGTCAAGTGAGGCAAAGCACAGGGGAATGTTTTGCATCCTGGTCACTTAAAAATACTTAAGCCAGTGTAAGTATGTTAACTTTAGTTCTAGCAATGTGAGCTTGAGCAGACATAGCTTAAGGTAGCATAGCTACATAGATAACATGGCTAAAGCTAAAACAAATGTAATATATGATGATATAGCTTCATTATCTGTAGATTAAGCTTTATAATAAGCTACATAAGCTACCTAGCAATGCTATTAATGTTATCTACATAGCTTATGTAGCTAATGAAGCTTTGTTAGCTTTAGAAATAGCTTTATTAGCTACACAGCTGCATTATTCATATAGCCAATGTAGCTTAATTAGCTTTAAGCTTAGCAACATTATCTGCCATATCTGACTTAGTTTACAAAGCTTTGTTAGCTCTAGATTTACGTTATCTATGTAGCTAATGGAGCTTAGCCTTAGCTCCATTAGCTACATTAGTGCATTTTCATGGAGGACTTTACTCAGCTTTATTAAAGATTTTGTAATTAGGTTTTGCAGGTCAGGTTTTTTCACTTTTATCTTTTGGTATCCTAAGCCTTACCCTACCTGGAAATTTAATCTGATTTTATTTTTTAGAGTTTTAGCATGTATTTCCACTCTGACAGAGTTGGTGTCCCACAGTAGTGGTTTGCAAGAGGGGAAGTCAGAGATATGTGATCTGCAGCCAGACTAGCCATGTGGACCTTTGGCGTAGGCCAGCAGTTTTCAAAGAGTGTGCATGGGCACTTGAAGATTTCTAAACACATGCACTTTGCCTACTACGTTTTTCTTTTAATCAAGGTGTTTTGTCATAAAAACTGAAACAAACAAACAAACAAAAAAAAAACTGAATTGAAATTATGCTAACGTCAGATTTTCCAGATTGACACACCATTTTGAAAAACCCTGGAAGAATGTCATCAACATCACTACCGTGGTAAAAGTTAGAATATCAATACAATACCCTTCGTTTTAGTGGATGAACACATGAGCAAGAAAAAAAGGAGTGATATGTGAGGGTAGAGTGAGAATCACTGCCTTCATGTCAGTTTTTCTTCAGACTTAACAGAGAGGTGAGAATAATTAAAGGCAAAGTGTTAGAAGAGTAAAAAAGCAGAAAGTTCTGTTCCATGAAAACTTACAGTACAGTGTGAGTTTTCGCCATTGTCTAGAAATAGAGCTAATTAATTTTGCTCATGCTGGTGTGTTAACATTAAGGCTACTTATGTTTTTGGTCACATCAAAATGATCCATCCTTTGACTTTTACAGAGAATAATTATCTAAAATCAAAAGCAGCATGTTTCCACTTTAAGCATTATAATTTCCTTTTTTATTTCAAGTTTGAGCCCCAGGCTAAAATCAGTGCCTCAAAGGATTTTCAGTGTGCTTTAGCAGAGAAACAACAGTGGTAAAATGTTACATATGACTCTCTAATTGCTTTGTACAGAGAGCATCTCAACAATTTAAGCTTGTTGTCATTTTCAGAAGAGTTTCATTTTTTCAGCATGAAGGAGTTCCACAAGGCTCAGTACTCGAACCACTCCTATTCAATGTGGATTTTCTTTTTCCAGCTGAAATCAAAACAGGCATAAGACTTAGGGGAGGCATAATGTTTGAGGTTAAAATGTGAAACTTGCAATAAATGATAAGACTAAATACATTCTTTGTGTTAGAGGTCACATCCTGGTCACATGTTTAGTGCTAGGTGCTCAGTTCTGCAGTCATGGCCTGCCATTGACTGTCATATGTTGTACGTGTGCATTAGCCCCTCTGTAATACAAGGGATAGAAGCGTCTTACTTTCCCTGTTAGAAAAAAAGTGCAACATATCAGCAATTGGAACATGACACCAACCTTCACTGACCTTATTTATAGGTTAAATTTACCAAAGAACTTCAGTTTTTTGGTATTAAAGGTGCAGTGTGTGAAATTGAATATCAACATGCTTATTTCTCCAGTGTAAACTGGGCAACCAGTGGAATCTGAAAAGAAAAATGTGCATCTGTTATTTGATTCCTTTGATTATGTTACCATAGAAACATGCAAAACGCAAAAATCCAAGATGGCAGCATTTGTGGAAAGGGACTGTCACTATGTATGAATAAAAGGCTTATTCTGAATTATTTAAAAAACAAAACAAAACAAAAAGATTTGTTTACTTAGGTTACTTAGGTAATTAAACACTAATTTAGATAGACTTACTTAAAAATTTTATGTTTCATTTTTACCATTTTTGTTCTGCTAAACACTACTAGGCTAAATATTGCACTCTGCACCTTTAAGTATAAAAACAGCAGATAGGAGTTCCACAAGGTTCAATACTCAAACCTCTTCTTTGCAATGTAACAATGCATCTCTTCCAGGGATTGAAAGATATGAAGATGCAAAGAGCTCATTGTTTTAATGTCTAGAGGCATGAGTTCCAGTCACAATGATACTCTCAGATTTGGGCTAATGCATTTGTTTTTCCTGAGACTGGTTATTTAGCATGCTTTTTCTTCCAGCAAAGTTGATAACAAATGAACTTATGTCTTCTACTAGCATACAGGTGCATCTCAAATAATTAGAATATCATGTAAAGTTCATTTTTTTCTCATGATTTACTTCAGAAAGTTAAACTTCCATATATTCTGGTATCATCCTATACAAAGTGAAACATTCTCAGACTTTTCTGTTTCAATCTTGCTAATTATGGCTCACAGATTATGAAAATAAAAAATCCACTTTCACAAAAAGTAGAATATTTTGGAAACGTCCGGTTTGCAAAGGTTTCCAGAGCCTTTATTCTTTCACTCTGGTTCAGTACGCACAACCACAACCATGGGGAAGACTGCTGACTTGACAGTCGTCCAGAAGATGATCACTGAAAACCCTAAGGGTAAGCCTTGAAGATCACTGAAAGGGAAGGCTGCTCTTAGAGGCTGTATGTACGAATATTCATGGAAAGTTGAGCACAAGCAACAGGGATGAGCTCAGCCTTCAGACGATTGTCTAACGATGTAGATTCAACAGCTTAGGAGGGCTTCACAAGGAGTGGACTGAGGCTGGAGTCAGTGGATCAAGAGCCACCACACAGACGGGTCCAGGAAATGGACTACAAGTGTTGTGTTCTTGGTGTCGAGCCACTCTTGAACCAGAGACATCATTAGCGTCTCACCTGGGCTAAGGAGAAAGAACTGGACCGCTACTCAGTGGTCCGAAGTTCTGTTTTCAGTTGAAGCCAATTTTGCATTTCCTTTGGGAATCAAGGACCAAGAGTCTGGAGGAAGATCAGAGAGACACAAAATCCAAGGTGCTTGGAATCCAATGGGTTCAGTATCCACAGTTAGTGATGGTTTAGGGTCCATGTCATCTGCTGCTGTTGGTCCACAGTGCTTTTAAAGTCCAGAGTCAGTGCTGTCAGACATCTACAAGGAGATTTAGGAGCACTTCATGCCTCCATGTGCTGAGGATCGTTATGCCCTCCTTGCCCTGTCCGTGATCTTTTAAGCGTTTTTTCAGACTCCAGGTTGGATGCACCTCAGCAGAAACTACTTGAGTTTAGTTATCCTTTAGCTTTGAGAGAGAAAAACTCAAATGTGGCTTTAGTGAACCAACAGAGCAGAAGTCATTCTCTCTAAAACTTTCTCTTCAGCTGCTTTGAAGATTTCTGTCTGAGATCAAATACATAAAGCTTGCTGTGTTTTTCATTGAGCCTCAAACAGACTATTCATCGTCTCACTAACAGTCTTGTAACTGAGAGCGAGTTGACCGCAGCCTTGCAGACAGACTCACACTGACGTGAAAACAACTCAGAGAGCGAGAGAGAGAGAGAGGATGGAGAACATAAGCTGTGTTCATCCGGACCGGAGCTGCGTGTCTGTGATGCAGACAGGCAGAAGCCGTTCCTGCACAGTGTGTATGCCTGCTGGAATGACATAACCTTGCTGTGCACTCAGCAGAGGAATGAGTCAGGGATGAGGCCGTCGAGCTGCACGGCAACCTGGGCTCCCTGCAAGCCAAATAAGCTGGAGTGACATGGCTCGCTGTGATAATGCTGCCTGCTATCACAACATGAGCATGGGGGATTTTGGGTGGCTACTGCTGCTTGGTATGTTTGACTCCCTCATAAAAAGAGAGACTGGTTTAACCCATGGTACAAGATGTCTGTCACAAAATACAGGGATGGGACTGAACGGCAGTATCACTGAGGCCAAAAGGAGGCATATGAGGCTTTGAGGTACTTTAGGCCACTTGCGCTGCATCTTTTTGTGAGATTATTTGATTACAAGTGTTGCAATTACATCTGGATCTAGATCTCTGTCAAAAAGCACAAACTATAATGCAGATTTTAAAAAGTACCTCTAAGGCTTGTGTCCACTAATGGCCTTTATTGCACTCACAGCATCAGATTTAGAGCTCTCTTACTGTTGCTAGTCTAAGAAAGTTTCTCACAGCACTTGCAGTTCCCTCTCTAGTCCCTACACTGTTCTTATTTATGGATATTTTACAATAATACAAATAAACAGTTGTGCAAAAATAATTCATTTTCTTCATCTGTTTTATATTACCTATCGCCTTTCAGAGACAAACAGTGAAAGTTTATCACAAGCTGGAACCCAAGGATAAAAGAAGCCTTAACCATAGATACAGGCTGCTTTCTTACATCACGACTCTAAAACGCCTTAAAGTACTGCCCCTCGACGCTGATTGGTCCTGTCACTTTCTAACTGGGCCCAAAAGGTCGATTAGCCAGTGAGAAACATGGAACCGGGGGAATCCATCTGCCTTGCAAGGTTACCACTTTCGACCCTTGCCCCATTCAGCTTTTGCCCCGTTATGCCTTTCCTGACCACTCTTCTCCACTTTTCACAATTTTCCCACCAATTTTGTCTTTTTTTTTTTTGCCTTTCTTGACCCTCTTTTTGCATCTTTTAACCAATTTTTGCCACTTCCACCATTTGCCCAGCCATTTTTTTATGCTTTCTTCCCCCAATTATTTAGTTATTTTTCCTTGAAAGTTTTTTTTCGGTTCCCTCTACTTTATTCTCTGGCATCCTGACATTTGCACAAATAATGGCTTGACATCTTAACCTTGCAAAGCAGATTGAAACGCCCATTTCCGTGTTTCTCACTGGTAAATCCATCTTGTAAAGCTTCTGTCTGAACCATTTAGGCCTGGTTAGAAAGTGACAGGACCAATCAGCGTCGAGGTTGCGGTGGAGTCGTAACGTAAGCAAGCAGCAAGAAGAGGCCAGTGCAATTATGAAGGAAGACATTAGGGTAGATGCTGCTAAAGCTCCAGTTTTATCAGAACGTGACGACATTTCTTCATTAAAAGAAGAACAAAGAACAGCAGTGAGTTGTTTTCTTTTCAAAAATGACAAAAGTCGTGTACTGACATGTCTACGGTCGCAAACGTTCGCATTAGTCCTTGGTAGCTGCGCACGTGCACCTCGAACACGGCTACGTCACGTGTACTGTTACTCTGATTGAAGATGTGACAGACAGAATGTTCATCTAATCACCCTCCGAGTTTTTTTTCAAAGGCTCTGCCCTTTCACAAACCCTGTCTGTAAGTGGTTTACCAGATGGATGTGTTTCACACATCCATCTGGCATGCCAGGTTAATGACATCTGACATTGCATTCCAAATATTTTAGTCAATTTGCCAATATACACTGTCAACATTTCACACATTTAAGCAAGATGATTGAAGGAGGAAGCTCTACAGACACAGCCATGCCAATGAAGCATAAATTTAGATGAACAACAGAAAAGGGATAGAACTGTTCAATGAAAAGGTTGAAACTGCTACTGCGATTAGCAGATGGCTAACAGTGAGCCACATTTAGCCTGTTGGCTCCAAAATTGTGTTTGACCAGGCATGGTTGCCAGTTCTGAGACTGGAGACCGTGATTGTTGATTAATTAACTGAACTATCTGACTTTATGCTTCATGTTTACTATCATCACCAAAGCTGTTTATTGTGCTTTCTCCTTCAGTCAGCTTGCATCCTGAGTGGGAAGCTCTGACTGTCCTCCAAGCATGTCAAGGAGTGTAAAATCATTCTTAAGACACCTCAAAACACTGGAAAATGTGGCAAGCATACTTCTAGAGCCATCAAATGATCAGGCCTTTGCTGTACTTGGTTGGAAGATAGAAATCAGACCCAAAACTGGCATCATTCTTTTGTTGTTACCTAGTCAGAGTAAGACTACACTATCAATTCCAAGGCCAGTACAAGTACACTGCTTAATTTGTTTCTTACCATCTAACAGTGTTCTTGGTTCATTATGAATGCCTGGCAAAAAGGACAAATAAAACCCACCTCAGAAGATGGGAATATACCGATTCTGTCATGTCTGCTGTCTGTCACTTGGTGCTCTATTTCTGTCTGGTCACTCTCTCCGTCTTCCTCTGCTTTCTTTAATTTCTGTCACTTTCTGCACACTTACATCTCGGTTTCAGTACTTCCGGTTTTATTTTGGTGATCACGCACCCCTTTGTCTGCACGTCAGTTTTGCTTCCTCTGTCACGTATCACCACAGCTGTTTACCATTAGCACTCATTAGCCACAGTATGTTAGCACCCGGTTTTCACCTGTTCTCTGCTAGTTCGTTGCACTTCATAGTCCTCGTCCCAGCGCTTTGTTTTCATTATCTTAGCTTTCTCGTCTCGACCTTGTTTTCGTTCTTTGGACCTTTGCCTTAGCCTGCCGATTTTGTACCTCTGCTGGAGTTTAACTGCCTACCCGTGTACCGACCCTGTTTTTCCCATTAAAACTCTGATTTTGCCTGAACCTTGCTGTGTCCTGCAGTTGTGTCCAGCATTCTGTGTCTCGTTCCTTGATAGATTCTTTCATTGATCGCTGTTTTGTAAAGCGTGACCGTATCAATGCTGTCAAAAGACTGAAATCTAAATAACGTCCTTGCTTAAATTTTCCTTAATGCAACCAAAATGACTAAATTCTTAAACTTGTAAAGTCCAGTCTTTTATTTTGTTAACCAGTGAAATAAGCTCCTCTGTCTTTGGCGGGATGCAAACATACAGATGCTCAGCTTGCCTTAGAAAACAATGAGAGCTGTTTTTTTTTTTTTTTTCAAAGCACACAGTGACGCCTGCTTGTTCAGAAATGCATTCTGCCAGATTACCATGGAGAAATTGGGTACACACCATCTTAAAGCTCATTTAACTCCAATCCACAAAGGCAGTGAGTGACCTCTGCGTTCAAACTCAATGTCAGCATCATCAAGCTGGCGCTGGGTTTGGGACTGGGTAGGGAAAACAAATTTACTTCAACCTTGAGTGTTCTCCATCCAAAGAGAGGAGTAATGTGTTTACTGTGTTCTTAGAAACCTGAGAAAATATTTAAAACCTGGTGAAAATGCTCTGAAAATTGGCAAAATTTGGAACTATCATAAAGGTTATTTGTTCCTGTAGCTGTCAAGTGTTTTAATGACAGTTTGCACTAATCCCCCCTTGGGTTTAGGGCTCATTACATTCTGATGTATCTAATTTTTATAAGGTCAGCCTTTTTCAAAGGGAGCTTATGTAACTGAATAGCTTTTGTATTGAAGGAATGACATTAATCTACAGCTCTGAGTGCTACAGGTAATCATGTAGCAGGAAATATAACAAAAAAATCATCCCAGTCGTGCTGTGAATAACATCACTTTATCATCATCACCTTCTTTTGTCTCAATGTTGAAACAACGTGCTTAAATAATAGGTAAATGTCAGACCTGTGAATTAAAATCAATATGACTCCCCTTGAATTCTCCCTGTACTCCTCCATTGATTTTTTGCACTAAAGAGAACACATACACAATGTCTTTGTACACTGGAACCACTAAGTTCAGCACTTAACCCCATGAAATTCTCAGATCTACTCTCATGTATAGTGGGTGCATTTGTGCACAAATGTTGGCCCCATAAAATCATGAATTAACAGGGATTCACCACATTTTTAGAAAGCTGATTCAATTTCACTGGCCCGATTACTGCCAGACCTGCTGAATCAAGAAATCCCTTAAATAGAACCTGCCTGATGATGTGAAATAGGCTAAAAGTTCTCAGGAACTTAAGGAATCATTTGGGACTCCAAGGTAAGACAGTGAGAGCCATTATCCACAAATGGAGAAAACTTGGAGCACTGGAGAGCCATGTGGGTGCATTTGTGCAAAAATGTTGCCCTCATTAAATCATGAATCTAACGGGATCAACCACATTTTTGGAAAGCTGGGTTCAACTTTAGGAACCATTTGGGGCTCCAAGGTAACACAGTGAGAGCCATTATCCACAAATGGAGAAAACTTGGAACAGTGGTGAGCCATGTGGGCTCATTTGTGCTCAATGTTGCCCCCGTTAAATCATCAATTAACTGGGATTAAACACATTTTTGGAAAGCTGGGTTCAATTTCACAGGCCTGATTACTGCCAGGCCTGTTGAATCAAGAAATACTTTAAATCGAACCTGTCTGACTAAGTGAAGTAGGCTAGAAGATCTCAAGACAGTGAGAGCCATTATCCACAAATGGTGAAAACTTGGAACAGTGGTGAGCCTTCCCATGCGAGGCCGGCCTACAGAACTTCTCAGAGAAACTGCTAGCCACATAGCTAATGACCATCTAAAGAAATAAACCCAGTGTGTAAATACATTTTCTGTCAGTGATAGGGCAAAAAAGGAAAATCAGATCAAAGAAGCTTCATATCACAAAATGTGGATGTTTCTTCCCAAAATATCCACAGGAAAAAATTTAGTATTTCCAGAATATCTTGCATAAAATTCAACATTTGACAACTATTGAAGAAAGTGATGCATCACTGCAGCTCTTCTTCCCTCTTTAATTTGTTGCCACGTGCTTACAACAATCCTTCATTTGAATTTGACATCTAAATCTCATCTGGAAAGTCAGTTTGTCCATCTTTAGACTTGTTTTGGCCAACCCAGCTCTTTAAATACGGTCTAAAAAAGACAGTCTGATTTGACAGAGGCTCTAAAATGTTTTTCTGTGAAACAGATACAGGCTTTTAAAAAGGATTCATATAAAAGAATTATCTCTTTCTGGGTGGATTCAGCTGTTAGAAGTCTTCTTCATGTTAAAGTGCAGAGCTGGTGCCTCACAGTGATTCAGCACCTTTGTATGATGTGATGAAAATACAGACTGAACTGCCCCATGGCATGTTAATTAAGGGTACGCAGTATATAGCTTCTCTAATGAAGGGTTTGAATCATTTTCAAGCTGTGGGGGACAAAAGGCCCCTGGCAATGCAAAGATCTTGACCCTATAATCCCTCTTAGAGAGTTTTCTCATTCTTCAAAAGAGTATTTACAATATATTCACTGAGCTTTTTGCAGCCTTCTCTTGGAGTAAAATATCTGTAGATTGCTGCAACAGTATTAAGATCCTGTCTGAAGTATCATTTCTATCCACATAGTTCTACAAAACACTACAATAAAGTTTGTGTTATGGCTTAGTGCCGTTACCTCACAGCAAGAAGGTGCCTGGTTCAAATCCCAGTTTGACAGGATGTTGTGTGGAGTTTGCATCTTCTCCCCATGCATGCAGAGGTTCTCTCCAAGCACGGTGGCTTCTTCCTAGTTCAAGTTTGTAACATAAATCTCATGATGCACTCAGACACATCACGAGTGATATCCCAGCATCATAGATCACCTGGATTTCCCAGCCGAGGCTGATAGGACCAATGTCTGAGTGGCACTCCTCCTCAACCAGGGCCATTCAGAGACCCTCTCTGCTGCCTCTGTGCTGTGCTTGATGACCTCTCTCTTTTGAACACCTGTGATGACCTGGGAGACTCACAGAGGGATCAAATTTTGTCCTCTTAAAGGACATCAAGGAGGTATATTTTGTGCTCTAAGAGAGCCTTGAAGAATGCATTTATTTCTGAAAATGTTTTTGACTTAGAGGGAACCGAAGATGGCATTTTGCACTTTGGTCCACTTACAGGAACCAAAGAGAATTCAGCCAAATTTTGTCCACTTGGAGGGAAACACAGAGGACATTGTGCCAAATTTTGTCTACTTAAAGGGCACTGAAGAAGTCACTTTGCAATTTTTGTCTACTTAAATGACACCAAAGAGTCATTTTTGTCAAAATGTTCAACTTAGAGTGCATTAAAGAGGGCTGATAGAAAACAAAACAGTTTTCCTCAAGTTGGCCCCAAAGAGAACATTTTTAAAGATTTTGTCCCTGTTTAAGGCCCCAAAGAGGGTCAAATTGTGTCTGCTTAGAGGCCACCAAAGACAGCATTTTATCAAATCTTGTCCACAGACAGGGCACCAAAGAGGAATTGTTTTTTTTTTTTTTTCAAATTAAAATCCCTCTTAAAGGGCAGCAAATAGGGGATTTTGCTCAATTTTGACCACTATAGAGCTCCAAAGAGGGCACTTCATCCAACTCTTCCCACTTAAAGGGCACCAGAAAGGCAGTTTGTCAAATTTTTCCACTTACTGGGGACCAAAGGGGAAATTTATTCAAATTGTGTCCACTATAGAGCATCAAAGAGGGTACCTTTTGAATTACTTTCACTTTCATGACCAAAGAGGGAATTTTTATCAAAATCCTCTTAAAGGGCAGCAAATAGGGGATTTTGACAAATTTTATCCACTTGTAGAACACCACAGAGGGAACTTTGTGAAAATACTTCCACTTTCAGGGCACCAAAGATTGCAGATGTCCAGTTTTTTCCCAGTAGATGGGCCCAAGAAAAGGTAGTTTGTAAATTGTTTTCACATATTTGGCCCAAAAGAGAGCAATTTGTCAAATTTGGTCCACAAACATGGCACTAAAGTAGGAATTTAATCAAAATTCCTTTTAAAGGCCAGCAAATGGGCGATTTTGACAAATCTTGACTACTTAGAGCACCAAAGAGGGCACTTTGTGAAATTACTTCCATTTTCAGGTCACAAAAGAGATCCTTTTGCAAATTTTGTCCACCTTTACAGTAATAAAGATTGCGGTTTGTACATTTTTCCCAGTAAGTGAGCCCTAGAGAGGGGCTGTTTGTAAATTGGTTTCGCAAAATCGGCCCTAAAGAGAGTAATTTGTCAAATATTGTCCACTTAGAAGGCACAGAAAAAGGCATTTTGTCATATTTTGTCTATTAACAGGTTATCAAAGGGGGTAGTAGTATCGTCATATTTTAGCCACTTGCAGGGCACTAAAGAATGCACTTAGTTCAAATATTCCACTTACAAAGCACCAAAGAGGGCACTTTTGGTGGTCATCTACCATAAAAGCATTCAAAGGGGCACGTGCTTTGTTATTTTTTTCAAACATGAGGACACTAGAGGGGAACTTTGTACAAATTTCCCACTGAAATGGCACCAAAGATGTCAGTTTGTCATTCGTTTCCACTTAGTGGGCCAAAAAGAGAGTAATTTGCCAAAGTTGATCAATTTACATGGTACCATAGAAGGTACTTTGCCAAACCTTGTCTGCTTAGAGGGCCCTGAAGATGGCCTTTTGTCCACCTGCAGGGCACCAAAGAGGGAATTTTATAAAATTTGCACTTAAAGGCACAAAGGAGGCATTTTGTCAAATCCTAAATAGGCCCCCAAAAATGCATTTTTTGTCCTCTTTTGTCCACTTGCAGGGCACCAAAGAGGGGAGTTTTTATGGTGATCTACCATAAAAGCATTCAAAAGAGCACTTTAGCAGCATTTCTCAAACATTGGGGCATCTGAGGGGGAATTTTGTAAAAATCGTCCACTCAAAGGCCACCAATGAGTGCATAATGTCAAATTTTGTCCACTTGCAGAGCACTTTTTTTTCTTGTAAATGGGCCGAAAAGAGAGCATTTTGACAAATACTGTTGATTTCTAGGGCACCAAACATGGCAGATTATCAAATTTTGCCCACTTAGAGGGCTTCAAAGAGGGCACTCGTGATGTTTGTGTACTATAAAAGCATATAAGAGGGCATTTTTGCCCTCAAACATTAAGGCACCACAGTGGGTGATCCATCCTGCCTCCACCTCTGACTCCACCAGTGGATTAGAAATAAAACTAAAATAGGATGGGAAACCCTGTTTCATTTCCCTTCCTTCTCTGCAGACTTTAAAGAAATATCCAAATAATTAAGGCAGGCATTATCATTCACAGTCTATGTGCAAGAAAATACAAATTGTTGCAGGATGCATTCAGTCAGAACAGCCTCTTCAACAAGGACGTCTATTTAAATCTCTGAATGCTCTGCTCACTCTTGCAAAGCTGAATTTGCAAATTGTGCAGCTGTTGCTCATGTAGCATTCATAAGCAAACTATCCGGCACGGTACTACAATCGTATCGCTTCAGGACGGCTTTGTGCAGGACGGGGGCAGAATAATCATGTTTGCAATGCACTCATGTCGCTGCTGCAAGGCCTTATCAAAATACTCACCTCCAACCACGGCTGTGTCGATGTCACAGCGGTGTGTAAGAGGCGGCAAAGGATTCAAATGCAGACAACCAGGCAGACAGGATTGTAACAGTAAAACTGTGACACAAAGGCTCACAGACAAAGGGAGCAAGTCCAAACAGAAAGTGAGCATCTATTAGTGAACAGGTACGGGCAGGTTCAAGAGGAGAGGCTGAATGCCCAGGACATCAAAAATGAGATGAGGAAAATGATTGGTTCAAGAGTTAGATCAGTCTTTGTCATATCTGGACAAGTTTAAATTTGTATTGCCCCTTTGGAAATTGTTGATGAAAGTATATTTTCCCTGACCTCTTACAAACTTTGATTTACATTGCTGTACAGTACAGCAGTGTAAGAATATCTGTCGCTTGTGTTATGAGTCCGTACATTGTGCATATGAGCTGGCAGTATATATATAGCACTGATGAAATAATGAGCTAGGTGAAAAGGTGATAAGTGTTAAGTGTTCCCTCACTGGATCTACATGAGGTGCTGTCATGAACTGCGATACACAGCTAACGATCTACAGAACAACGATAGGGTCAAGACTTGATTGTGGCTGTTTATGTTCTGAAACAGTAACTCACATCTGAAAAGGTTGGACACCATATCGGCACTGAGCATCGTTGTGGGGGCCTTTCTCACAGCTCTAATCCCAGCTTTATTTGCAGAAATGGAGGAGGAACCACTGTCAATTTGGCATGGAAAACCTGCAATAAAACACATTAAAATTACAGAAATATTGTGGAGAGCATCCAGTACAAGCAGTTCTTAAAGGTGTTCAAAAGTGGGGAGCGGGCATTGAGTGTTAATGTGTGTATATTTTCAAAAAGAAATAAAGTTTAGCTGTTTAAACAGTGAATATATATTCTCTTCGTGCTGTATTCAATTAGAAGTAGGTTGTAAAAAGGATTTGCAAATCAGTGTTTGGTCTATTCTGCTTTTATCTAATTTTCACTATGTCCTAACTTTTTTGGAATAGGGCAAGGTTGGGGTGCACAAGTGCAGAGGCCAATTATAGTGCCAGAATTTGATATTGTAAAGCAACTGCATGAGGGGGGTCTGGTTCATACAACAAGACTGATTGCTGTGATAAGGATGCTCCAGTGGGTGGAGGAGGTCCGGCTAAGGGGGGCAGAGTTGGTTTCAGTCAAAGACACTCTGAGGAGACAAATTGGGCAGCCAGACCAGACCTTGTTTGGGATTTTTTTTGACTCTGTTGTATGAAACGTGGAGGCTAAGTAGGCTTTCTTGTGGTGTCTGTCCATGTTGAGGTAGACACGAATGAAACAGCAAACAAGGCAGCTAAACTGGCCCTAAAAAGAGACTTTTATTTGACAATATAGAGCTATCTGAATGTTGTTCAACAACAGAATTGAGGTACTTGGGAGTGTTACTAGAACTGACCTGAGGGAGGCAGCATTGTGCCTGAAGTCATCTAGTCTACCAGAAATCCAACAGAAGAAGAAGAAGAATGAGCCAGGTGTGTCAGCAGGTAGATGCAGGAGCCTGGCAGGAGAGTCCTGAGGACATCTGGTAGACAGGTGGAGAATAGCAGGAGTGGAAAATCGAGCATTATGGGCCTTGGGAAAATGGAGGCACAAATGACTAAGTAAGCAGCCCAAGTGTTTAAGCGGGAGCACATTTGGGGTCTACAAAACAGCTCACAGATTTTTTATTATCCTGTGCTAAAGTTGATCTACTTTAAGAGGTGAGCATTCATACATAAACATAACAGTGCAATGTAGCTAGCTGGTTTGATTGTCCACAAAGCATAGCAATGTAGCAAGATGGTGGAAATGTTCAAACAGTTTGAAGAGTTTACATTTTTAGCCAGCTCATACTAGACAGATAAAACAAACGAAAAAAATGGCTAATGGTTGGTAGCAATAGCATTTTAGCTACATTATGCCTTAATGTGAACATAACTTAGTTCCAGGTAGCCTGTGTAACTGTTAAAAGTATTAAGCTTCCATCTTTGCTAATTAATGCGAGAGAAGTGTCGCAGCAATTAAACTAGCAAGTACCAAAGTTTGGAGTATGCCCAAATGTCCTAAGAATATTTTCTTGTTAGTTCATGCCACACAGTAATGAAAGCACTGCAGCTTGCCTTTTTATGCTAAATGTACACAAGGGTATTTTGCAGACGTAGCTACAGGGATGAAATGTAGCAATGTAGCCAGTTGCTGTTGATGTCCATGGAGTTTGGAGTGTTGATCATTTTGGTTAAATTACGCCACAGTGATGTAAGACAGCAGTTTAGACAGCTCAAATAAGTGATATACCGATAACTGACCTGACAGATAATGAAGGCAGATATTTGGTTTAGCCAATTATCAGCATTTTATTTTACCAATTATCTATAAAATTAATTACAAAGGTTAAATGCTACTATCACACGTTATATTCACTTAACTGTTCTGACATCTTAAAACAAAATAATAATGTTCTCAGCTATGACATAAAACCGCCGTTTTTGTTACCTCATTTACACTTATGAGCCAGCAAACCTCTACAATTCACCATCAACTTCTCGTTTTTTTTACGTTAAACTTTGTCAACACATCAGAAAGGTTTTAAAAGTCCTTTAGATGTGTTTTGGGATAATTAAACACAATACTAACCTGTTAAAGGACAGGAAAAATGAAGATATGAGACATTAGCTGTCAGCATGCAGGGAATTCTCCATTTGAGGAAGAGAAGCTCGGTGCAGTTCTACCAAAACTAGCAGTCATGTTTGGGAATACTCCCTCTGGTGGTGCAAATTGGTAACTACACCTATGTCACATTTATCACAAAAATGTGTTAAAGTTCGACCTTTACACGTAAATTCTACGATTGTGATAACACATTTGTGGGTGTGCATAAGACATTGTTGCAGTGTAGCTAGATATTGTTAATGCCCTAAGAGTTTTGAGTGTTAAACAGTTTTGCTAGCTGGCGCCACAGAGGCCCAACTTAGCAGTTTAGGTAGTAAAGAGAATTAGCCTTTCTAATCCAGAAAAGCTAATTCTACCTAGCAACTTATAAAGCTAGTCCAGAGATTAAAGATACAGCATTTGCTGATAGTGTACACCGCGGAGATGTTATGGTGCTACTTTACATTTTAAAGGTGCTAATGCCAAAAAGAGATAGTAGCACCTAAGTTACCTGGTCAAAATGTCCAAAGAGTAGTGAACGTTTTTGCCTAGCTTACACAACAATGATGAAACAAAGCCAGTAAGCTAGCTACTGTCTGGGCCACATGGTATTTAGCATTTTTAGCTAGCTCATGTCACAAACAGAGTAAAACAGGAAACACAACAAAGCTTGCTAAAATGTGAACACAGGAGAAGTAGATGATGATGAAGATGGGAATGAGTTAAAGCCAAACAACACGGCAAAGATTTTTTAAACATTTAATATTGCTGTAGTGACACCGTGTGTGATGTTTTACTTAGCACTGGACCCAGGAGCGAGACACGGATGAAGGTGTTAGGTAGAACAGTAGCTTTATTGTCACAACTGATTGAATGGAGGTTGATTAGTTTGACGAGGGAGGCTGGCGAGGTGAAAGAAGCACTGAGAAAAAACCCAGACACAAGCAAGGTTAGTTCTCCTTTCAAAAAGCTTCACAAAAATCTTAACAATCCTTAGAAGACTGTGCTAGAGTTGATCCTTTGACCATTGAGGTGAAGGCACACTCTGGCAGATTCCCTGCTTCAGCCTGGAGCATATAATCGGGTGCTGATTACTTCCTCAGACCTGCAGCTGTGTAGGTGCAGAGCCTCAGTGCCTCTTGACCACTCCCACCAGCCTGCAACAAAGGAGGGAGACAGAACAAAAACAACCTCCAAAACTACAAAGAAAATACAAAGCATAACAAAACTCATAATAATCACTAAGGAAAATAAGCAAAAAGTAAACAAAGTGTCCAACCATCACACTGTAGCTTGCAAAGTACCTAAGTTTGTACAGCTGAACACAACTGTGTTGTGATGGGAACTTTTAAAGTCCCTGTAAAGTGAAATCTAAACTTTTTGTCTTAGCCCACTAGATACGTTTGAAAAAGGTTTCTGTAAACATGTGAAAACACTGAGCTCTATGTGTGACTGATTTTTGGATTTCAACCGTTATAAAGTTGTTCACCTCTTTCCTGGCTTGGTTTAATTTGAGCAGGGCAAATATATGTGCCCATGACATCTCTGGTCTCAATGGAGAATTACCTGCCCACCCTTACGCTATAATGATATGAAATCACAGGGAATTTTTATTTCAGAACAAACTATTGTTTGCTGCCTTAATTGAACTTTAGCAGCCAGCTACATGCTGTGTTTTTGTTCATTGTGAGGTAAATTTACCAAATCTATCAGCCATGGTGACCTACAGGTCATTAAACGAATCATAACTGAGAGATTTGTACCAGAAAACAGTAAATTTAACTCACAACTTCTATCTAGCTGTGCTCTGATCTGAAGCATTTTTAAAAATGTAAAAGGATGGTATTTCTTGTGAGTGGGCGTGGCTTCAGCTCATTCATCTGACACGCCCACATCATCCTAGAGCAGATTTTACTGTCTCATTTTTCATGATTTTTAAGCTTAATTTCATAAACTTGAAGATGTTTTGCATGGCTGAAACTTGGCCTGGTAGTTCATGACACAGTGGCCTGTCATACAACAAACCTAAAATACATTTTCTTAATCACTTTACAGGGACTTTAATGTGAAAGTTTGGGGAATGACATAATGGTGCTAGACATAAACCATGAGACGGCTTTCAGCTACGACCCGCTGACTACAGAAAAGTAAGGCCCATCATTTCCATTCTTTGCTGCTGAAGTTTTTTCCTCTGATTGCAGTTTTGTCCTCGTTTTCTGTAGGCAGCTTTGAGTTTGAGTTTGTGCTGTAGAGCTGTGGTTTATGAAGCGTCAGGATGGCTTTATGCTGGGTAAATGTATTCTTCATATTGACAAGTTTTTAACAAGTGGAGGATACCTCTAGAGCAGGGGTGTCAAACTCAATCACAGCAGGGGCCGGATTCTGGATTCAGGTCCAACCTGAGGGCCTAACAGGGTCACCGTTTTAACCATAAACTGTCAACCTTGTTTCAGTGGTAATAGAAAAAAAAAAAAAAAAAAAAAAAAAAAAATATATATATATATATATATATATATATAAACTTAGCACTGATGATAAATGACATTTACAAAAGTTAAAAAGATAAGTTTAAAGGCTCAAAATCTGAGAAAAGTACATTTATTAGTCCGAAAAGGTCAAAACATGAAATGAAAATTGAAAAAAATTATGTTTTTTAATGGCAAATATATTAGAAATAAAGTCAAAATCATGAGTTTAAAAGGTCAAAATATTACATAAAATTTGTAATCATGAAATTAAAAGTCAAAATATGATTCAAAATTCTAAGTTGTGAGTCTAAAATGTCAAACTATAGGATTATGAAGTCAAAGTCTGGAGTTGAAAATATGAGATAAAATACAGAATAATTGTTTGAAAAGGTCAAAATATCACTTAAAAATTAGAATTATGAATCTTAAAGCTCAAAATATTATGTGAGAAGTCAAAATTAAGAGTTTAAATGCTCCAAGTATGAAATTTAAAGTCAAAATCTTAAAGGGATACTTCAACATTTTGGCAAATTTGCCCATTGCCATAATTCCTATAGTCTTAGTAGTAGGTCCGTTTCCTTTAGTTGTCTGTGCAAGCTGTTTCTAGAGCTGGGGGGACTGTTAAACCAGCTGCACCACGAACGCTATTTTAGCAGACGGAATTCTTGCTTTTCCTCATCAAACTCATCAAATACACAATCCAACAATTCCAAAACGCTCTCGTGGACAAGTTGTGACCAGCACATTCATCACGCTATGAAATAATAACCTATAATTATGTAACATTATGACACATGAAGCAAATACTCGGAACTATTTCTTGAGTGAACCACTGGGCGGAGTGACACAGTGCAGCAGCCTTTGCATTTAACTTTAAAACATCTCCGTCTCGTAATGTTCCATGATTTTTTCATAGCGTGGTGAATGTGCAGGTCACAACTTGTCCATTAGAGCGTTTTGGAGTTGTTAAATTGTGTATTTGATGAGTTTGATGAGGGAAATGAAAAATTCCATCTGCTAAAATAACGTTCGCAGTGCAGCTGGTTTAACGGTCCCCCCAGATCTAGAAACAGCTTGCACCAACAACTAAAGGAAAGGGACCTATTACTAAGACTTTAGGAATTATGGCAATGGGTGAATTTGCCAAAATGTTGAAGTATCCCTTTAAGTTTGAGTCCTAATTGTGAGATGCAAAATTGAAAATGTGAAATTAAACACAAATTAATTTCTTTTCCCACATTTCGTGCCAGATTTGGCCCCGGGGCCTTGAGTATGAAACCTGTGCTCTAGAAGATAGTCTACTGTGTGTCTAAATTAGAGGCTGCTATTGTTGACATAAATCTTGTGAATTTGGGGTGAAACTAAAAGTCTTTGCTCAGTAAATGATGTCTTTATATTTGTCATGGTTTGTTCTGCTTGGGTTTTGTATTGACACAAGGGCATTTTTATTATTTCACCATCTATCACTGTATGTAACGATACTCAGGATAAATAAGCACTTCATCAAGGTAAGTGTTTGCTACTTTTGCTAATATGAAAATGCAGTGATGGCTGGCTGTTGTTTTGCTCCCTCTGATGTTTTATGGTGTCTTCTGCCTCATTATGTGCTAAATAATGCTGCTGTCTATCTCCTCATGTGCATTATTTTAATTTGAGTGCTCATTTTTCTTTCCCTGGTTGTTTGGCTTCTGCTTTCATGCTATTGCTTTATGCTGAAATATGATGTGTGAGAATTTTGAGCGATGATTTTGCAGCATATTGTCAATGTTTTGTGTGGCTCTCTACTGGATTTGATGCAAAAGTAGATCTCAAGCTGCAGAAAATAATATATGTTGGCTTTAAGGATGTGGAAAAGGATGTTTCGTG
The DNA here is from genome assembly GCF_018320785.1 of Cheilinus undulatus. Lineage (NCBI taxonomy): Eukaryota > Metazoa > Chordata > Actinopteri > Labriformes > Labridae > Cheilinus > Cheilinus undulatus. The sequence continues at coordinate 40,034,420 of NC_054878.1, read as the reverse complement.
CACAACACACTCATAAAAATGATTTCTCTGTCAGATTTGCATATGAAAAACATGCTGCCTGTCTCACGTAAGACAGATTCTCATTCTTATTTCCTCCTCGCACTTTGCATTCATTCATTCGAAGCATTAAAAAAACAGGCCAGCTCACAGCGGTGTGACGATATGACAGCTTCCGTGCTATTCTTCATATCATAATTACATCTAAACCGCTGAGCCGCTGTTATACTGTTTGCTTCTTGCACATATTGCCACCTTAACTTATATCCATGGGCTGATGGTTCTCTGCTGCTTATCATTGCTACAAGAAGAGATTGTCTGCCTCAAGCCATCAATTTTTGTGCTTCTAATATGCATAACTGAATAATTATCCACTGCTGCATATCAGCTGGACTGCTGGATTTAGACTTGTGCGTCTCATTTCACTCAATGGTATATTTCCCCTCAGCAGCCGGAGGTGAAATGTGGGAAATGGCCACTTGGCAGCTTGTGCCAAGACCTCAGAGTGGATCCAGTATTATAGCTGGACCTCTCACTATAGTAAAGTTTTTTAGGAAAGTTTCAGTTGAAATTGAACAATACTTTGTGGAAAATTGTTAATATTGTATGGTATATGTTGCAAAAGATGTGATAACAACCCCCTTCTGGTTTAAGAGATGTCTTATCAACTCTTAATAATACGCTGTGGCCTTTCAGGCACGTCTTGCATTCAGGGATTGTTATTTTGTCACAGCCATGAGGAAATGCATCCCCTCTTAGCGGCACAGGGGCCAAAAGGTGACGGATTATGAAGCCGCCGATGCAGATTGGATTCCTCTATTATCCTGAGTTTCATCATCTTCCCCAGAGAGCTTATACTTTTCTAATCCTCAGGGGCTGTTTTTCCTCTGTTATCTTCCACTTTGTCTAGAATGAGTGTTTGTGTGATCCTTGTATTTTGGGTTGTCTTGCTCCTTCACGATTGCGTCATTTGGCCTGGAGAGACTTGTATAAGCTTGATTTGAATACCTACAGCTGATAGTTAAGTGGGCGTGAATGAAAGGAAATGTACAAATTCCATTTCTAACTGTTGAAGCGTTCAGTGACTTTGCTGCATAAAAGAATGACTGGGTTCAGAATAATATAACAGCAAACTTTAATATTCAACATTTTTGAAGAGATTAAAGGAAAGTCTTTAATTTTGGTATTTTGAAACCTACCTCAAAATGTATTTTTTTCCTGAAGAACCCTGCTTAGACCTTGGATTAGCAGGGAGTAACATCCTTATTGTGCAATTTAACTTTTAGGTGTGTGGTCATGCCTGAATGTGCCCAGTGCACACTGTGCGGTCTTGGGCTGTCCCAGATGAAAGATAAATCATTTGTCACGGTGATATCTTTGGTCGTGGCTCTAAAACGGTGTTCCTACGTCGCACTGTGAGACAGATTAACAGACAGCTGTTAGCATGGTCTTGTAGGGGGTGTAACAGTATTGGTAATATCGCGGTACTTCGGTATCAGAAGTGTCTAAATCCCGTCCCGTACATGTGGCGGTTTCAAATGATATGTTTTCAGTGCAGAAAGTTTATTTTTTTAATAGACATGGGAACTACAATTTCCATTAGCCCTTGCATTCCCACCATGCTTTGCGCTTCGCTCGCTTGCTCGATTGTACAGCGTGAAAATGGTGGATGCACATAGTGGCGAGGGAGAGAAAGTGACAATGTTTTTGAGACTGCAGAGGATCCAATGACTTTTAAATCTGATGTGGTAACATTTCGGCTTCCTGGTGTCAAGAAATGAGAAAGGAGAAAAAGTGACGAACTAAAGACAGTATGCAGACACTGCCAGACTGCAGGGACACACTTCATGGGGAATACGAGTTACGTGAGACGCAACTTGATAACTCAGCATCCGAAAAGATTTGCAGAGATCCGAGGAGCAACAATCCAGCCAGGCCAAAAGACTCTTAAGGAATTGTTCATAGTCCCACTTCCCCACGACAGCATGAGGGCTCAACAGGTCACAAGGAATATAGGTAAAAATATCGCCAAAGACCTACAGACCTTTTAGTGGTGAGCAACAAAGGTTATAGAGGGTTAGTAAACAAGCTGGAGCCAAAGAATAAAATAGGTAGTAGCATTGAAAATGTTTGGAAAACTAGATTTCATGCAACAGGTTGCCTTTTTATTAACAAAATCCAGCTGGGTCATTTTTTTATTTTGTAAAAAGAACTTTTAGGTCTTCCATTTTCCATACTCTTTTTCCTTTCTCCTCTATTTGTTAAATCTTTCAGAAGTTCCATTATTTTTAAGACTATGGACACATACTACACTTTTTGCACATATTGTTATATTGTGCAGAATAAAGTGCAATTATTGTTTAATTAATGCCGATGATATATTTGCCCAAGTGTTCATCTGTTGTTCTGAGGATTTTTTCACACTGCAATAAAAACCGTACCATGGGCTTGTCACAGAGGTAAATACCGTACCGTGAGATTTTAATACCGGTACATTCCTATGGTCCTGTGACCAAAGATAGCCTGGGATCAAATTCTGATGGTGTCAGAAATTTAGGATGACCATCTCAAAATGCGACTCCTTCTAAGACCCATGTAGACTAACCAACCAATAGGAATGCTGCAAGAAATGACATAACAACACATGGCACTAGTGCCAACAAACAAGTTAGCATTAAAATGTAGACAATGCCAAAAAGCAGATATTTGTCGGATTTCAACAAGGAGGAAAGTCTTGATCCTAGATGCTAGATTATTTACTGGAGCACTGGTGGCATAGATGGATGAAGCACACTGATGACATTTATTTCTTGCATACATCCTAACCTGCGATTCAACAGAATTTAGAGGGAGTTTTCATTGTACTGTCTACACACATCAAACTTGATATCGTATGAGATTCCTGTTGCACAGTGCCAGACTCTTATAATATTGCAAAAAACGCACAGTCTGTTCAAGGCATTAGGCATGGCTCAACATACTAGGCATGGGAACATATGCCAACTCGCCATGTCAAGGCCATTAGGCCTCATGGTTATACTACTGCTTTAACAATTCTAGGATTTTCTGGGAGTCACACCACCACTACAGCCCCCCTTTTTCACCCATAGAGGCGTTTCGATTACAGTTTTTCACAAAATAAAATCGATATTTGTAAAATTTTGATGAAGTACAATTGCGCTTTAAGTGTGTTTCCACATAAACACAATGTGTTTGTAAAATCTCATCTCACGAGACTCCACTGCAAGGAAGATGGATTGTAAAAACCTGTTGCATGTTGGTGCGGTTGTGATTACATCCACAGCAGTTGCCTTTATAATTTTGAACAAAAAACGAAGGCAATGAATGATAGTTCAGAGGCAAAGTCTGTATATGGAAAAAGACACGTATAAGTAAGAAGGAAAAGTCTCGGTCTCCTCTTCAGTCCACACACACCGCACCATGTTGTCCCAGAGTGAACTGGTCATGTGATGCCATATGTCCCGTCCTATGACTTGTAAATGCAGAAAAGTGTTTCCATTGCACTTTGGGATACATTTCTATGTATTTCAAAATGTCGGATTAATCACCTCATGAGAGCGTAAAAACTTTTAAACGACATTTGAGAGGTTTTTCAAAATTCAGGTATTGCCATTACCAGTGTTTTACTGTGCTGTTTAGATTTTGCACCTTACATCGGGTAATGGAAACACAGCTCATAACTACACCTTAACTGTCTATCTCTAACTCACCATGACTCCACCGGTGCAGTACCAGCTGTTTGTGTGGCTGATTGCCCCTGATTGTGACCAGGTGTAGCAACCTTATATAAACTCTTTGATTGTAGCACTCTGTGCTGACTCATTATCCCATCATCATAGTTAGAGCATCCCTCTGTGTTTTCTTGTGTGGGTTGTGATTGTAAATGTAATTTAAGCATTTGAAAACCTTCTCTAAGGATTCTTCTCCTAAAATAGTTGTTTAAATTGTTAAAGGTCTTAACCCAGTCATTTAGTTTCTGTCTTTACACCAGCCTAGTGGCCTTACATTTCATTTTAGAAGTTTTCTCAATCTCCCCAGTAGTTTGTTTTTTTTGCCAGCTGCACTGTAAAACTGAACAAGTTGAAAATACTGGAAATTTTTCTTGAAACTGAACATTACAGTTTCTAGGTAGTGTAAATACTTTTTGTGTAATCCCTGTTGAGTTAATAAAACTCAAAATCTTAGCGCCAACTGATAACATAAAAATTTTAAGTGACTGTAAAAATGGCATTTATTTCGTAGCACGTACTACTAAAGCAGGCGACTTTTTAAAGTTAAACTACACTGTGGAACTTTCCTACAATAAAAGTCATGTTTAAATCCAACTCACAACAATATATATCAATTTTTTTTAAAAATAATTTTTACACCACATAAGGTAGACAAACTTAAGGGACCACTAGTGACCGCATAGAGGTGCACACTGAACCAGGAAGTCCTCCATCATGTCCAGTATACCATCCACTGTGCATTGTGGTTGCTCCCCTCAGGAGCAAAAGAGAAGAGAAGGAGACTTCTCTAACTGAGTCAGTAACTTCACTCATGGTGCAGAAGTGTCTAATGCCCAAAGGGATTCTGGGAAAACTGTGCAGATTAAAGGATGATTGCCAATTACAAAAAAATGCTTAAAATGATTTAGCACTTAGTCAACTCGGAAAGAAAGGGCTGAAATAGCCGTTTTGTACTTTGAAGTCAACACAACTCATTTTTTTAAACAACCTTCAGTTGTTTGATCTTGCAATGTGCATGGCGGCAGCAGTTTTCCAGAAGTGATATGAAGAGCAGGAGCCTTTTAGTCGTACCTTTTTTTATAGTTTTGCCACATTAGTTGTTCTCTATTGTAATCGTTATCCTTCTAGAACAATGAAGCCAGCTTGGCCGTTCATAAATCAATTGCATGGCCATATTTACATTCATCTGGGAAACCTTTCATAATGTTTGGGAAGGACAAGACTTTTCAAAATTTCCTTGGAATGGGATTGGATGAACATTCGGTCTGTCACATTCAGTAATGGCCAATCAGAGACAAAATGTGGTAGGAGGAATGAGCAGCTCTGGTGAGTAACTTTGACAGGTGCTGCCGTAGTTTATGAACAGTGGAGCTTGGTGGATTAAGCTCATGCTGGGGCCAGTTGGGAAAAATGCAAAACATTTTCTCAAATAAAGAGTGTTTAAGTGTGGCACTTTACTTCTCTTTCAATATAGAAATGCTATCTAGATCTGATTAAAACTATTATAAAGCTACATCTGAGCTAATAGCTTCACCAGTTGCAGTCACTGCTTCTGTCTTGCAATACAACTAAACCTTGAATTTAGCTATTGAAAACTCACGCTGAAGCACCAAGAAAACTTTTTAGAGCGGTTCTTTGCTTTTATTTTTACATGAAGAGATGTGTGAAGTTCAGATAAAACTGTTGCTATACTACATCTACATTTGAGCTAATAAGTACACCGGCAGCAGCCATTACCTTCAGCTTCCAGTACAACTTAATGCTGCTCATAGCTACTGCCTCGCTCTCCTGGAATGACACTGATTGGTCCGAAGCATTGTCAGACCTGGCAAAGTCATTTCAGATAGATTTGCTGATGAAAACTGGCCAATCCATCTGATTTGTGAGGTTAACTTTAAGAAACCCTTTGTGCTACTGCCTCCATTCTGACACTGGTCTCATGGAGGTATAAAGCTGCCTGGTAGTTGTCTTAGTGTCCAGGTTTGTTGCAGTTTAATAGACATTAAAAAGCTAAAAAGGTACTAAAGGAAGAGTTGTTTGGGAGCTGAAATACCAGCTGTTGTTGCTAAGCTGAGCCGAATGATTCGTCTGTCTGAAAAGAGCTCAAGTCCCATCAGTATGAGTGAGGCTGAATGGATTTTCACTCTGGAAATGCAAGGGAATTCTGGTAGAACTGAACCAAACCACTATGCAGACGTTTAAGAATTTCCACCCATTCTAATACAACATGTGACTGTTTTAAAACCACTTGTGAGGAAAGCTTATGCTAATTTTGCCACAAACCATTAGCATCTCCATCAAAAACCCTCAATGTTGGCTTCTTCTCCACCATCAGTTGATCCCATCCATTAATCCACCTCCCTCTCCGTCAAATTAGAGCTCTGCTGCTCTCATCGTGGTTAAGATCTCTGACCTTCTGCCTTTTCCAGCGTATTCACACTCTCCCCCCCGAGGAGCGGTGGAGGTTTGACCGAGGCTCGCCACCTGGGGCTCTCTGGCACTGGAACACGCCTGCAGTGATAATTAATGAGAATTACCGTTACAGAGAGAGGCACTTTCGCAGGGAGGGCGAGGGATGGGGAGAATTTGCCTGAGAGAGGATCACTGAGACGTAATGACTGTGGAGAAGACAGAGACGGAGGTGGTGGGTGGAGAGATGAGAAGAAACTAATGTGATTATTTTGCTACTGGCAGGAGACGCACTAGCCTTGGCATTGGCGTGCTTTCTTCCTGTCTGAGTGGCTAATATACAGAAGTTTAACTGCTATATATCATAAAAAACATCTTTATTTAACAAGCTTTGAGTGGCATTGAGATATATTAGGTTGGAGATAAAAGAGTACTATCCCCACATGTAAAAAAAAGTTTCTTCTTTTTTAAAAACCTCTATCTCCCTACTCAAAATCCATTGCATAAAACGCTTGCTTGGTCTCGAATACACTTGACTGGAGAAAAGAAATGCCCGAAGCGAGACTCATTGTGATGAAACAGATCCCTGGGAAAAAGGCCACATTGCACAAGTAAGTAAAAACCAGTGCAAATAATTATTTCAGAGCTAATAGCCTTGAGAGGGTGGAGTAAAGTGGACTTTCAGGGGACACAGTGCTGGTCAGACTTCCTCCAATGACACATTAATTATAATCCACTTTCAAAATGGATTTATACCAAAGATAAGAGCGTTTAGAGGAGAAATAATGCAGTTATTGTCTGCTTTTTTGCATTTAAGTAAGCAGCAAAAGCTGACAAATTTTGATTTAACGCATTGGCTGCTTTTCTTTGTATTTATTACAAAGAATGAACATTTCCCTACAGTGGCACATCCATATTTCTGTCTTGGTTTATAGACATATGACAGCAATAAAAATTCACAGAGCATCCAGTGCAGACAGTGTCTTTAAGAGAGTTTTTTCAACAGGCCAACAAGAAACATAATCTTACTCTACAGAACAGTGTTTTCGCTTTGCTCACTAAAAATGTCACCCAAAAAGTTGCTCTAGAGTCGCAGAGAGATTTTTTTTCTTCTCATCTGAGACAGCTATTGATTTTTCAGATTGTTCCCACCTTAAGTTTTGGCTCTCAGGTTACACAGAGGGTTTATTTTGAAGGTCACTGTTGTTTTAAATCCAGCATGAGAAAAAAATTGGAGACCCTACTGACGTTTCCACAAAGTACGTCTGTGCAGTGATCTGGCTGCGCCACACATTTTGGTGCAGATGGCTGTTAACATGTTAACTAAAACCATGACTTAAATGTTAGTCAACTACCTTTTTTAAGGAGGAAGACAAGACACTGACTAGTAAAGAATATATCTTTGGTAATAAAGTCTGAGTATGAGTTTGGTTTTCACCATGGAGAGTAAAATGAGACTAATATGTCAGTAGTGGGCTGTTGGATGTTCAAAATCCAGGATGTTTCTCCTCTGTGTATTTAAGGTATGATTGCATTTTTATAAATGTTCTTTAGATATGTTAAAATAATAATAGTGCATTGATATGAGAGTTTTCAGTGACTGAAACTATTCAGGTTAAATGCACAGTACGTAAAATTCCACCACCAGGGGGCTCTCAATCTAAACAATAACACAATGTGACACGTACAGACCAGAACCGCCCAGTTCCACTGTTAGCTTCTTATTTAAAACAGATAATTCTGTTTAAAAAATGTGATCTAATAAGGCACATTTACTGAACAGAAAACCAACATTTTGTTTTTATTTATGCATTTCTCAAAATCAGGGAAAATGCACCTGTGACTTGTGTGTCCTGCTGGAAGTGATCCTAGATGAAGCGTGTGCACTTGAAGCGATGCTAGATTAAAATGACAGACATTTAAAGGACAGTACTGTTTTAAAACTATGATAGTGTATTAGGGCCAATCTAAAACGCCACTCTAATTTTCCCCCAAAATGTTACAAGTTCAGAAATTCATAAATTCAAAGAGTTGTAAATTTATGAGAACAAACTCAAATAGTTGATTCCATGGGAAAAAGAAAAACAGACAAAGATGTTTCTCTTGCATAGGAAATGCAGTTGTGTGGCTAATCAAATCGTTTTTTTTTTTTTTACTAGGACTGAGCAATGGGGAATATTTGTGGTTTAAGTAGGCCCTCACACAGAATCGTCTGGGCCCCTGAAAAACCTGGGCCCTCACAACTTTCAACCCATTTTTGCCACTTTTTAACCACTTTTCCCCATATTTACAGCACATATTTACTAATACTAAAAAAATTTGCAACTTTTAACAAAATTTTACCACTTTTCAACCTATTTTTGCAACATTTTAACTGCTTTTCACCATTTTTACCCCCTTTTTTGCCACATTTTTGTGTTATGTCTGATCCCTTTTTTTGCCACTTTTAACCTATTTTGCCACTTTTCAACCGCTTTTCACCACCTATTTTAACCCATTCTTGCCACTTTTAGCCAACTTGTTGACACTTTAAGCCTTATTTTTTGTTCTTGCCAGTTTTAACCTATTTTTACCTTTCTTTTGCAGTTATTTAAGTATTTCTTTTCTGTTGAAGCTATCTTAATTTCATCTCCTTTATTTTCTGGTGTCCTGACATTCTTGCACACCATGGCTTAGCTCTAAAGTCTGAAATTACTTTCCAAATGGTTTAATCCAGTGTGCCCATCCACATTGTTAACATTACAAAAAAGGTAAATCTGTTTGATGACAATGGGTTTACATTTTGAAAAAGGCAATATTGTACTCCAGCATAAATTAAAAAAAAAATCTGCTTTGATAAGAGTGGTTATTACTCAGGTTAAATATAAAATATGGATATCACAGCCTATCTTTAAAATGAACCATGATTTTGCTGACCTCTATGGCCCCCCATCTGGCTGGGCCCCAGAAAGCTCTCCCCTTTATCTCCCCTTATGGGCGGCCTTGGGGTTTTAGCTCAGAATCATCACAATATCACCTAGACTTAGAGGGGACATTGCTGTAAATTGGGTCAATCAAACCACATTTTTTTTAGTTTGTTTTCTGTAAATTACCGATTTTATGTCGTCAGTTTTGGACTTCATAATCTCACAAAAAATTCAAAAATTTAAGACATGCACCAATCAGTGCTGAGACCAGGAATTGGTCCTTGAAATTATCACCTCTACCAACTGAGCTAAACCAGCATCCAAAAATGTCTACATTTTTCTCAAAGTTAGCGGATCCTTTTATTTTACAGAATGGCCCTTACAGGCTGCTGTATAAAAATTTCAAATTTTGATGACCTTTATTGCTGGAGTTTTGTACAGTGAATATAAAGAGAAATACATTTGATTTTACATCATGGTCTAATACTGAAACATGACTGAAATGTGAGCCAACAGCAATAACATTACTGGTCCCTATTATAATAAGGGGAAAGTCAAAGACTTCTGCAAGCATAGGCTTGTACTTTTGGCCATCTGTGCTGTTTCTGCTGTTTTGGGTAACTTAGATGTATCTTTGGGATTTTAACTTTTCATGTCTTTGTGTTGATTTATGGGACATCAGAATCCAATTGTTGTAAAAGCCTCTTTTCTCTCCTGAGTCTGTTCTTGAGCTGCTGTTTCAGGTGCTCAGAGCAGCTCAGTCTCCATTTTAGTGCTGTTATTCTTTCATTTAAAACTCATCCCTGAAAGTAGAACCATTCTCCTACCTCAGGAGGTTTGAATTTGTAGCTTTCTCTTTTTTATTTCTGCTCATACTGGAGCTAAATATACCTGGACGATAAGCCAGCAGCTTATCTCATGTGTCCTTCCATCAAAGACTTTCCCAGAGTGCGATGGTCAAGTTCAAAACAGCCACCGGCAAAACTCTGAAAACAGAGCGGCTGCAGTCTTTTTGAGTTTTTGTCAAACCTGAAATGAAGCCTCACAGAAATCGGTGGTATTTCACGTGGGCATCTCTTTCATCACAGATGTCACGGATGATATGTGAGGGTGGCGGCGACCTTGAGGGTGGAGGTTCAGACCAGTAGAAAGGCCAGAGAGGTCCGTGAAATCCTCAGGCATAAACACAGGAAGTATATTTCCTACATGATAAAATTCTAGGGTTATTTAAGGCTTGAATGAATCAATTTAGCGGTTCCTGGTGTGCCTTTAGTGTTTGAGTGCAAATTTGTATTGTTATATCCACCGCTGTATAGAGCTTGTGGTCATGTCTGCTGAAGATACGATCACCCAGCCGTGTAGGCAATAACAACAGGCCTGGATCTGATTGCATTGGTGTGTGCTGCGTACAGTTGCAGCCATAAATTGCTCAATGAATCTTACTGCGTCAGGTTGTCGAAGAGACAGAACATGGGCCTCTGCAGTGAGTGGAATACATCGATGCTTTCCTTTAGTGTGCAGGGAGTATTTCAGCCTTTCTTCATATATCTTCAACAAGCTGTGGAGTGAGGAGAAGAATGGAAGAACTGCATGGAGGTAGTATCTGACAGGGTACATTTATTTATAATAAGGAGTTTTATGCAGAACTTTTAACACTTGTGAACTTGTGAAGCTGCAAAACTTCATACCATTTGGACTGGTATGGAGCTTTTATTGTTGCAAATCTATTTGCAAATGCGTACGAAGATCCGTACACAAATCTTCATCTGCGTAGATAGATTGCAAATGCGTGCACAACTCCAAAAGTTTGTGTACAGATCCTCAAATGCGTGCAAAGATTTACAAACCTGCAAAAAGATTTGCAAATTTGTACATAGATCCACAAATGTGTGCTGTATGTAAATTCCCCATGATACTGTTTTACTGTTTTACCCAACCTTACTATCTATTCTTCTAATGGCCCAACAAGTCTAACCTGAAACTACAAAAGTAGCAAGAGTCAATATATCAATGGGCTCGTCATGTGGGACCACTCCTTCCACTGGTGTGTCAACAGGATAATCTCACAACACTTAAGGAAGGATTTGATGTCTATGTTAGTACTCATTCATCCAGATCATGTTAGTCCAAATGTTCAACTGAACTTGATTTATGTACTTGAATATATTTCACCCCTCCTTCTTCAGTTCTAAAATCGACTTGTGTCACTCCAGACCCACCAACACACTGAGACAGAGACTAGTTCATCCAAAAGACAAAACACCAGGCACAAGCAATCAGTGTGGTGTATGTAATAAAAACGCACTGAAGGAATCCAAAGACTTATATATTTGAGGAGAAATAAAGAACCCTCACATAAATGCACGACCCAACACAAGAGAGCCATCTCATATGGTCTGGACTCGGTTGTTCACTTACATCTAGAGCAGTGGTTCTCAACTGCTAGAACCCACCACCACCTCCTCAATGACAAATCAGGGCCGACATTTCTTAAATTTCTCAATCATTTTTTTTAAATCGCAAAAAAAAAAAAAAAAGGTAGTTTGAACCAAAGATGTAACAAAAGAAGTGGAATAAAGAGGATGGATACATATCTTTAAAAGTCAAAGTACAGCGTCCACATCTGCAACCCACTAATAATGGCTTCTCGACCCACTTTGGGTCCTGACCCACCAGTTAGGAATCAAGGATCTAGAGGATACAGGGCAGTCCTATGGGGACAGCAATGTTCAGATATTAGCCAGAGAAGACTGCGGGTTTGGGAGAAATGCCAAGGAGGCCTTCTATGTGGAAAAAACATCTTTGAACAGGACAGGACTGTTAAAAACACAGGACTTTGAACAGTGGCAGACTTCTTATTCCCTACAGACAACGCAGGCTTGGAGTACATTTACCAGCGATCCAAATGATACTCTCAAGCTGGATCACATGACCCTGTGACCCTCGGTCAGATCAGGTATGGAAGCATGTGCTGGTTTGGCACTTTGCCTTGTCAACCTTGGTCCTGGACTACTCTGGCCTCCTGATGGCTATTGTCCAGGTCTGTGGCCCATCTCTCCAGCATGCCCCCTCCATGATGCATGAGGTCGCCTCAGCGTCTGGACCAGCCTACCACGTCCTGGACAGTGAGTATGTGGTGAGCTGAAACAGGCCTTGGAAAGCATGGTAAGTGCCTGAAGAAGTGCAGCTAACCCCTTCCCATCCCCTGTTCCATCCTGGTTCTCAACTTGTGACTCTAGCAAACCTGAAAAAGCCTAGAAAGACATATCATCAGGCAAACTAGGTCAGTGACTCTGCCAGCAACTCAGGTGACCGCCAAGATCATTAGCATATGAACAGTAAATGCAGGCTATATTTCCAGTCACGTGTAGAGCTGAGGAAACCTTTTGGAGGAGAGGGGAAAACTCTTCAAGAACCTCAATCAAGGCAAGCTGCCCCCTTTGGACCAACAGTGAGCACTGGTGTCCCAGAACCACTGTCTTCATGCTCACTCTCATTGCCCAGTGTACCCACCCTTCTTTATACTCTACCACCTAGGCATGCCAGAGCAAAAAACATCGCCACCCCGCCTCCATACATGCAAAGTCCAGGTACTGACAACACTGTTACAAGCAGCTGGATAGCTCAGTGGTATCTATCACTGACTGTGGCATCGGAGACTGGGAGTTCATAACCCAGTCAGAGCATGATGGTCCAGTTTGGGTCCTTAAGCCAGGAACACTTGTCCCAGATGTAAGTCGCTTTGGATAAATGCGCCTGCTAAATGACATTGTAAATTGTACACACAACAACCTGAAATCATAAGTCATGTCCCTTCTTGATTCTGATTGGGCACTGACTGTAAAGTGGCACTGACAGGTGCTGTGTGGCTCCAAAAGTTTTACTACTTCCATCCTAGCCTCACTTGCTCCCTGTATTATCATTTTATTCATTTTAAAGGCATGAGGGAGTTCAATAGTCCAGTCAGAAACTGGCATATAGGCTCGTCTTTGCATTTGTTCCACAGGTAACACAACTCATTAAAACTTCAGCTTCTCTTTAAATAAGAGCTGGTTTCACACTAATAATGTCTTCTGCAGCAGCAGTGTTTGCATTTTCACAGGAGCCACCTTGACATGCTGAATTAATGTGAGTGAGCTCTGATACCGCTGTGGTTTATTAAAACATTCCTTCTACACAATTCTTCATATGTCCAACCCACTATCAGCCAATTACTCCATCTCAGCTTCCATCTCTGCATCTTAAACAACAGAAGGAGTTGCATGTGATGCTGAAGTAGCTCCCCTGATGGACACTAATGAATAGAGCAGGTCATGATATTGAAGTCTGACCTCAGAGGCTGGGGGTGAATACATGGTGCTACCTACGCTTACATAGTAATTGCTTTTTGGGTTTAATGAAATTCCCCTCGCAGACAGTCCCTCACCTTCAGAGGTGTCCTTGCATGTGTTAAAAAAGTCAAGGCAGAAGTTTCCTGTCTGTGAGTTGAATAATCCAGGTGTTTTTTTTTTCTGAAAGTCTCTAAAGTTGACTGAAGAGTGGAAGAAATCCATCTCACCTTTCATATCTCACAGACCAACGTGAAGGCAGAAAAGATTGAAGTGCATCAACATTTCAGTCATTCAAAGCAAAAAATCAGATAAGGAAGATTGGCGCTTACTGAACTATTTAAATACCCAGCATTGATCCCATTCAAACTTTATGTACTGTGTTCCACATTGCATCAAAGATCGTGTGTTCTTTAACTTGAACTCTTAGGCCAGAGGTGGACTTGCTGTTATCTTTGTAGATGCATGACAGCTGCCACGCATCCCATGCATCTGTTTTGTCCTCATAAAACTAACTTGACATGAAGACAAGCTGCAGGACACACGTGGTTGAATGCAGAGGTGGAAAAGGTTTAACAACAGACAGCAACAAGTGGAAGGATTTCAAACCTTGAAGGAGTGTCAAGATGTGTCTCAGACCCCGTCCACATGCAGACGAATTAAGGAGATACGCATAATTTTTTTTTTGTCATATTGGCCTTTCATCCACATGGAAATGGCATTTTGGGAGGCCGTAAACGCTACTGTTTGACACCAGGTCCCAGAATAAACAAATCTGTAAACGCTTACCGTCTCATCTCCGTGTGGACAGCCAACTGTACCTTTCTTGAAATGGTTACGTCATACATAGCTTAGCCCACTACGAACCAAAACAACAGTGGTGGATTACAGGGGTGTGTTCATGCTGCAGAAGCTACTGAGCTTATTAAGGCTTTCACAGCAAAATCCGATGCTCCTTTACCAACACCGAGAACAGCACACGCCAGATGTTCTTAAATCCACCGCAGAGAATAAACAGAAGGGCAGCTAGGAGAAAGTTTGGGGCAGTTTTTCGTAATCTTCTTCTCTCTTTTGGTGCGTTTTTGTGGCAGTGTTACAGCCTTATTTACAGTCGTTTTAAGTGGTTCCGTGCTTATGCGGACATTTCCTGAACCGATCCCGTATTTACGTAAAATTTTTTCAAAACAAAACTAAAGTATATCGTTTTCGTCTCCGTGTTGACAAGGCCTCAGTGCCAGGCCTGCTCCATTGTCATGCTGGTGTATAACCTGGCACACGTTCATCTGGAAAAACCTCTCATACACAACGTTTGGGAAAGAGCAGAGGCTTTGAAAAAAAAACTTGGACGGTGATTGGATGAACTTTCTGTTTGTCACTTCTTTATGGGCCAATCAGAGCAACAAAACCCGTGACGTAGCCGCCACCGAGGAGTAAACTCCATATAAAACTGCATAACGCGAACCATGGCAACTGTAGACATGTCAGTGCATGACTTTTGTCATTTTTTTAAAAGAAAACAACTCACTGCTGTTCTTTGTTCTTTTAATGAAGAAATGTCGTCATGTTCTGATAAAACTGACACTTTAGCAGCATCCACGCTAATCTCTTCCACCATAACTGTGCTGGCCTTTTGTTGCTGCTTGCATACGTCACAGCTCCGCTGCACCTGAAAGTACTGCCCCTCGTCACTGATTGGTCCTGTCACTTTCTAACTGGGCCCAAACGGCTCAGACAGGAGCTTTTCAAGATGGATTCGCCAGTGAGAAACACAGAAACGGGCGTATCCATCTGCTTTGCAAGGTTAAGACATTCTAAGCTTCTGACTTCCTGTTTTGGAAGTCAGAAGCTTACCTCTGCTTGTGATCTTTCACAAGCAGAGGTGAGAGAACAGGTTGTGATATCCTGTGTGAAGCACACTAGCCTAGTATTGGCATCAAATTTTAAATGGAAACGATGTTTACGTCCCCAAACCTATACAATATTTTAAATACCGGAGTCAAACCAGTATTCTTAAGCTCATTTAAATCCAATCATTGTCTTCACCTAACCAGTTTTCTCTCTTTTAATTATTTTTAAGCTTCTATTTTCATTCACAAAAGTATCTTCACAAACTCCAGCCTTAACTGGAGAACTGGTGCACTTTAATGAATCCCCCGTTCCTTTAAACTTGGTTTCATTGATTCCAAACACGACACAGGTTGTATACCAAAGTAGCTAGTGGGACAGCTTCAGTCAATGTTGTTAGTCTTAGTCAGATCTTAATTGGACGTGTTGTCTGTAGCTTATTTACATTCAAAGAACAGCCCTCAGGCTCGACCTCATGACTCCCCACTGCCTACACAATACTTGGCCCGGATCGCTTCTTTGACTTCAGCTAATACAATTCCAATATCTAAGGGCACTTAAAACCTGATTATGCTGCTCTGGCTTTCCACAACACGGGCCGACAGTCTGATGCTAAGTAAGTAAAGTGATTTGCTCCTGAATTAATACAGTCGTTGAATAATCTAATTAGGATGCGGTTACAGTGACTGTCAGACTCTGTTAGACTTTCCTCCCTCTGTTCCCACAGGACAGGAGCTGCCATAAGACACACAGGGACAGGCAGGGGTATTAATCAAACGCACACCTGCAATTCATCCACCCATTATTCATTCTTAGAGGCTTGGGCGTAAATTTAAATGCACTTAAAACCAGCTATTTACTTTGTCAGGTTACAGTGCCTAAAAGGGTTCATAATCCTCAATGCTTTAATAAATCCCTGCACTATTACCCATAAAGAAGAACATTTTTCTTTGTTGCTATTAAATGTGGCTAAATCTCAAACATGGGTCACTGTGTTGGCTTTTTCAGTAGTGGCCGGGAAACTAAATTTGGCACAAAGTCAGGGTTTAGAAAGCCAGTTACTGTTTTAAAGTTTTATTATCCATGTAATATTCATTTATATTCACATCTGCACAGAAACTGACATGATTTCACCCATGAATGGAGAAATATTTAAAAAAGAAAGGACATAATAGATGCCGCTACCAAGTCATGGTAGTGTGTTCTACACGCTCAGCCAAACCTGGGGTCCCTGCTTTCTACAGCTGAGAGGCAGAAGAGATCAAATGCTTTGTATTTTGACAGATTTAACCCCAGTGGAGAAATATCATAGATTTTTTCATGTCGGAAAAAAACTAAATTGCATTTTAATCTAGTTTTAGTCATCTTTATGAAAACTAAACTTACTTTTAGTCAGTCTTAGTCATCAAAGATCTATTTTTGGCTGGTCTTAGTCTGGTCTAGACCCGGGATGTCAAAACAATGGCCAAATGCAGCCCATGGCCCAATTTTGATTGGCCCGCAGCAGATTTAAGAAATAACATGAATATGGCCCACATTTCAGCATGAAGCTTGTGCTTAACTGTATTGTACTTTAGGGTTTAGCAAAACTGTGCTACCATGCTAATTTTGTTAAAATATATATATATTGTCAAGAGCACCACCCCAGCTCCTCCTTCTGACCTAATCGATGTCATTCTGAAGCTGTTCTGCTCTGGGGTTTCCACTGATTCTCTCCCTGCCTTAGGCTTATCTTATTGGCACAGGAAGAGCAGCATGCTTGATGCTTTCCAGGTGGGATCCCAGATCCACCACACCACCAAACATAAATAACAACAATAAGTGCTTAATAATAAATGCTAATAAATGAATGTTTATAGCTGCAAATCATTCAAGTTTCTTCACAAAGTTGTCCTTTTAGGCATACTTAATCACTAAGCAAATCTTAACTTACTTATATCCCACCATGTGGATATCAAAGTGGACCTGACATGCTTATAAATGTTTTTTTTTCTTTTTTTTTTTTTTACAAAATTTGGACACTCCTGGTTTAGACAAACATTTTTAGTCATAGTTGTAGTTGATAAAACGAACACTGATACAGTACAATATGGATCAGTCTGATATAATACCATCCAGTCAGATATGACGATACAATATGGTGCAATCTCCATCAATCCATCCATTTTCTGAGAGTCGTGGGGGGCTTGAGCCTATCCCAGCTGTCATTGGGCAAGAGGTGGGGTACACCCTGGACTGTTCGTCAGGCAATCACAGGGCTGACATATAGAGACAGACAACCAGGCACGCTCACACTCACACCTACGACCAATTTAAGGTCACTAAATAACATAATGAGCATATTTTTGGAGGTTGGAGGAAGACAGAGTACCTGGAGAGGGCCCACACATACACAGGGAACACATGCAAAACCTTCTTGCTAACCCCTGTGCCGCCATTCAGCCCCTACTGTGCAATATTAATACGATACATTGGGGAAATATGTTCCTGCCTTAAGGTGAGTCACACCTTTAGCTCTCTCCACAGTCATTCTAATAAGTGCTTGTCCTAATAAGCCATCCCACAGTAGAAAAAGTTTGCCTGATCACCAAAACTGTCCACACACCCCTCATTTAGTTCATAAATGGCAAATGCAAAGTCACTGATTAGTACCTTATTTTACAACTTTCTCAGAGTTGCAGCGAGCTCTTCGTTTCCATTTACCACAACTTCTAAGAAAGTTATCCCTGACAGCTTCTGGCTGGATCTGTTTGTAGTCAGTTGCACTGCAGTGCTCTTCCTATTTGAGACATCTTTTGGTGTTTTTACAGAATGTAGACTGGAAGCTGATGATGCAACTCAGTACAGACTTTCAGCTTCTCAGTGGGTGCCACTGCTGAGTTCACCCGCTGTGATGTCATACGAAAGCTTAAGACTCTCAAGAATGCAATTTAAAGGGGTCGAAAATCTGATCAAAAGACTAAAGCTTCATAGATTTAAGAGAATAGATGTTACCATACTGATTAAAAGCATTTGATCAAGTCATTAATAATGATTGGTATAAAAGTGTTTGCTGTGAGTGAGCTGTACAGTAGGGATTGAAATCCCTCCTAGCTGCATGCTGTTTGCTTCATAATTCCTCCTCAAGCTCCCCCAGAAAAACTCTGAGAAAGCAGCAGTTGTACAAGTTTCAGCAGATTTGTGCTACAGGGAAGCTGTCGATTTAGATTTCCTTCCAGCTGACATGCCTGCAGTCACACAAATTGATTTCTCTCGACAGTTCGAAGTCCTTGACAATGCAGATCCTTAACTCCACGTCATCCTCTCATTGACCTATTGGACTCCTCCATCGTGTTCCCTCCTCCTTCCTGCTAATATCCACCCACATCCTCTCGCATCGACTCCCCTATCCTGGGACTCGGACTGGGCTTCATTTTGAATGCAGGAACGGCTTCTTTCACCTTGATGTTCCAACAACTCGTCTTCTCAAGGTTGCCGTGAGGGTGATACAATCAGCCGGTGTTTGCTGTGGAGAAACATCCTCGCTCTGAGCCTTTGTAGATGAAGCCTTTAAAGGGAAATCTCTCTGGGTTTGGGGAATTAGGACTTGCTGGTGTGTGTGAGAGTTGGGGTATTAGCACAGGACGTTTTGAATTCTTCAGATTAACCTTCTCAAGACCGGATTGGACAAACAAGGAGGCAAGAAAGAAAGGAAGAGGATGGACTTTTAGAAGAATAGGCAGAAAGTTAAAACAAAGAAACAAAAGATGCAAAGAGAGAAGGCCTTGAGAAGGACGAGAATGATGTTTAAAGAAAGAAAGAAAATGAAGTCAGAGAGACAAAAGTAATGTGAAAAATTATTAAAGTGAGAAAAAGTTTTATACATGTTTGTCCCTGCAGGAGTTCAGCTGCGGGTCAGTACTTTGCTCAAGAATTAGAGAACTGCTAAAGGGATAGTTTGGTTTTTGAAGTGGGGTCAGAATGGCCCCTTTAATGAGACACCAGGCTGAGTGCTGACCTGATGGAGAGGCTATACATCACTGCAGAGAGGACCAATTTAACTGTGCTTAAGAAAAAGATGAAGAAGTTGAACAACTCAGTGGGACTTTCAGTTTTACACTGTTATTGAACATGCCACAGAGGTAAGGCTAATATATATGCACATGCATGAACAGGGTCCTACTGAAAAGAGACGCCAAAGTGAGGAGCTGCAAATGAAAGAAAGTCAGCAGTAAACTGGCTCACAGGCCTTAATCCCATCAGTACTTGAACCAGTGACACTCCAGTCCCTAACCCAGGCCTTTTAAGACTTTTCTACTTCAATAAAATTCCAAGGAAACTCCTGCACACTCTTATTTGCAAAAGGTCCTTTATCTTGCAACATTTCTGTATTGAGGGCTGCATGGTGGCACAGGAGTAAACACTGTTGCCTCACAGCAAGAAGGTTCCTGGTTTAAATCAAAAACATGCCCATCAGGCAAACTGGTAACTCTAAGGGCCAATCCCATGTCTACCTCTTCCTCTTGCCCCTGGATGAATGAATGGATGGATGGATTTCAGGTGTAGGTCTTGCTCACCGGTTGCAAATACATACTTTTTCAAGTTAATGCAAAAAGTATGTTTTTTTAAGATTTATTTTTGGGCTTTTTCATGCCTTTATTGGATAGAGGACAGACAGTGGATAGACTCAGAAACAGGGAAGAGAGTGGGGCACTTAATGATGCCAGCCCTCCTCTGTATCCTATATCAAAGAGATCTGTTTGAAACTTGGCTACTTTGAAAGAAGATTTATCAATTTATTAATTTTCTAGTACTTATCTGCAAATAACCTGTACACTCTGAAAAGAAAACCATGAATTTACTTTTAAAAAATTGCTAATCCTCTGAGACTGACATTGTCGTATATAACAATAGGAGACACAGGTTATTTAAAGTTCAATAACCTCTGAACCATAAATCGTAGCCACTTACTTTTTCCTCTTTGGGCCTGCTGTTGTAATGACACCATCCACGCCTCTGTAGCCCTTACAGAGTCTTTTCTAGCCAGCCTGGAACTTGGTTGACTTTTCTGGATCTTTAAAGATTAAATCCACACCAGAAATTCAAACATTGAACACCTTTTTTTTAAAATACATTTTTGGATGCATTTTCAATCCATTTTCGACCATTTCTGCCACTAGCAGCTAATGCTATCTACAATATTGTCTTTTCACATGGGTTGTGACAACCAATGGCAGGCTGGTCCATAGTCGTGCCATGCTTCGCTGAACCGTGCATGTCTACTAGATTATTCAGGAGAAAGCCTGAATAGCTCAAAATGGAGAGAAAGAGAGACAAAGACCCTGTGATGTGGCCCTCTATTTCAGTGGTTCTCAACCTTGGGGTCGGGAGACACTTTTGGGGTCGCGAGACACTGAGAGGGGTCCTCCAGATGCCCTAATAAACTAAGAATGTTTTTATTTATTACACTGTTGCCACTTTACAACAATTTTGTCAAATTTTAACCCATTTTCCTAAGTTTTTTCCTACCAATTTAAACACATTTTTTTCATTTAATGCCTATATATGTCAGTTTTAAACTCTTTCCACCACTTTTTTCTGCCTGTTTTTGCCACTTCTGAACCAATTCTTGCCACTTAAGCTGAATGTTGCCTCTGTTGACCCATTATTGCTACTTTTAACCCCCTTTTTTTAACCACTTTTTATGCCCAGTTCTTCCCATTTTAACCACATTTCACAATTTGATATGCCATTTTTTGCTAGTTTAACTAATTTCTGCCAATATCTGCCTATATTTTCTTTCTCAGTTAATCCTTTTTTTTGACAAGAGCCTCATACACCCATAATTCAATCAGAAAATGACCATCTCTTTAAAAGAATGTTTCATCTAGGTCATTTTCTATGGGCATATACATCTGTCCTTTTCTTCAGTAATTCTTTTACAAAAGTTTCTGTATAGCTCGTTGATGCCCACACTGTAAACTTTGCCATCCTTCTGTTGCTTGTCTGCTCGTTAATATTTCCTCTTCATGGTGAAAACTTTAATGCATCATAATCAGATATGGTGTGTAACAAAGTCTTAAACATTTGCTGAGGAGCCTTTTGTTTATCCGTTTTGATTACTCTTAGTCTGGCCTTTATGTTTGCTGCTGTGGCTGCAGACTTTCAGCTAAATGCCTTTGACTCCTTACGCGGCACGCTTGGCCCAAGGTCGTTCTTAAAAACTTGGCAGCGAGTCAGCTGAGACCTGATTTATACAGTTTTCAAACCTGTGAAATCCCGAGCTTGCCATGTTCCAGCGGGGTTATGTCTCTCTGGACTCTAATAATTTCATTTTGCACTTTGCCAGCAAGCAGAGTGAAATGCTGAGGTTTTAAAAAGCTTAAAGAAAGCAGTTACTGTGTGTCTGAGTGGTCAGGACTTGTTGGAAAGACTGATGACTGAGTAATGATGTCTGCATATTTCTGCCTGGGAGACATAAACAAGATGTCTATGTGTCGTTTAAGATCATTTATAGCTTTTGTTTGAGTGTAAATCCTGAAACTGACACATTCACTTTCACATCACATATTAGAGGTGCCATTTTTCCTCCATTCAGCTGATCTTATAAGACTTTATTAGAATGACTGCAGCTTTAACTCGCTGACTGGACCAGAAAATTGGCCAGTTTCAATGCTATATTTCAGTGGACATACAGAAAAAAATGATGTCACATTTGAAACTATCACAAGGTACTTGTGCCCTACTGAAAGGATAACGCTTCAGCAGACCCAGACTCTCAGTGTGCAAGCTCCATGTAGTGACATTGCTGACATTGCCTCCCCTAGCCAATGGCTCCTAACGGCTCTCCCGTACAGTGCCGATAAAAAGTATTCACCACCCTGGATGACTTACCCTTTCATTGATTTTATATATCAATCATGGTCAGTATCATTTTTTTTTTTACAGAAAAAGACCAAAAAAACCCTCTTTTATGTCAGAGTGAAAACAGATTTTTACAAAGTAATGCCAGTTTATGAAAATGTCATGCAAAAAAAAAAAAGTGATTGCATAAATATTCACCCCAGAGGTCCAGCCAACTGGTCCTAGTAGTCTTACAATCAGTGAAATGGGGATCACCTGATTACACTGAATGTGCCTCAAGTGATTGTAGTACAAGGACACCTATGTCTGGAGGTCCAGTAATGGGTGAATCAGTATTTCCGGCTACCATTACACCATGAAGACAAAAGAACACTCCAGTAAAGGTTATTAAAAAGTATAAGTCAGGGGATGGATACAAAAACATTCCCAAGGCACTGAAAATCCCCCACTTCACTAAAAGCCATGTGAGAGACTCCATGGTCAAGTGGGAGAAAGTTTTATGGTGTGTTGAGACTAAAATGGTGCTTTTTGGCCATCAGACAAGATGCTGTGTTTGAAGGATACCAAACACAGCACAACACCACAAACACATCATCCCCACTGTGAAGCATGGTGGTAGCAGCATCATGCTGTTTGGATGCTTCTCAGCAGCAGGCCCTGGAAGGCTTGTAAAGTAGTTTGGAAAATATTGGAAAACCTAGGAGGACAATCTATTTCAGTCTGCAAAAGAACTGCAGCTTGGAAGATTTTGTTTCCAGCAACACAATAATCCAAAGCATACAGCAAAAGCTGCATAGAAATTGTTTAAAGTCAAGAAGGTAAATGTTCTGGAGTGGTCAAATCAAAGCCCACAGATTCAGTGCTGTGAAAAAAAGAGAAATTATACTGACCATAATTGATTTATAAAATCAAAAGGGTAAAACATCCGGGAGGTGAATACTTTTTATGGGCACTGTAATAGAACACACCTTTTCCTGATGCCAACATTATGCATGACAACAAAGAGAAGATAGATTTACAGAGAAAAGTCTGAAGAGAGAGGAGCCAAATTAATTACTAAGACCAGTTTACATTGTTTTCCACTCTGGCAGTTGCTTTGCTGTGAGGGGAACTAAAGGCTGAAGGGACACTTTTGTACCTGCAGCTACTGCACTTCTAAACAGAGCTAGCACAAGATAATGCACTTAAAATTGAATGAAACATGTATCATTTTACAGTGGATGTCTTCAAAAGCACTTTATCATGACTCGTTTTTAATCATTAATGTTGCTGAAATGAAAACTGAAACTCCAGCATATTTACCTTTTAAGGTACCAATAAAGAACCTGGACCTTGATCAAATGTGTCCTACTTGTGAAAGGTCTGGACTACAGGCAGGACAGTTCAACACTCGGTCTCTTCTTCTGTGAAGCCATGCTGTTGTGATGTAGTAAGTGGTTTAGCCTTGCTGAAATAAGGCCTTCCCTGAAAGAGACGTTGTCTAGATGGAAGCATATGTTGCTCTAAAACCTCTATCTACTTTTCAGCATTAATAGTGCCTTTCCAGATGTGTAAGCTGCCCACGCCTTAGACACTAATGCAACCCCATACCATCAGAGATGCAGGCTTTTGAACTGGGCACTCATAACAAGCATCTGTGGTTTCTAAGAAGAACTTCAAATTTTGATACATCTGACCACAGAACAGTTTTCCATTTCCATTTTCCAGTCCATTTTAAATGAGCTCTGGTCCAGAGAAGACAGCTGTGATTCTGGAACGTGCTCACATATGGCTTCTTCTTTGCATGATGCAGCTTTAACTTGAATTTGTGGATGCGAACTGTGTTGCTGACAATGATTTCTGAAAGTGTTCTTGAGCCCATGCAATAATTTCCAGTATAGACTTTTGTTGCCCTGTCCCTACTTTTTTGAGACATGTTGCAGCCATCAAATGGAAAATGAGTTAATATTTGTTATGAAATGATTAAATGTCTCAGTTTAACATCTGATATGTTGTTTATGTTTTATTGTGAATAAAATATGGGGTTTTAAGATCTGCAAATCATTGCATCCTGTTTGATCTACATTCTACACAGCGTCCCAACTTTTTGAGAATTTGGTTGTATTGAGGAAATCTCGGAAAAGCTGACAAAGTCCTGATGTCAGACAAATGCCTGTGTGTTGGCCCGCAGTGGTCCCCTGGATTGGCTGTGTGAAAACAACACATAAAGCAATGAGTGTTTAGTGCTAAAAGTGAGATTAAACTTGTGAAAATGAAGATCACCTCCTTAATGAATTGGGTTTTAGGTTTAATAGCCCACCTGCTCCAGTCTGGCTCCGTTTGCATAGTGACCGTCTTGGGATTTCCAGAGATACATTAAAATGTAAAAGAGGCCTGTGAATGCCCAGTCAGCTCTCATTGTAGCCGAGGTGTTCTGTGTTGTGGCCCACAGTGCTCCCTGGGCTTTAAGCTATTTAAAAGCCCTAAGCAGTCAGTGTTAAAGCCAAATTTAAATATTTTTAACAAACAGGATGTTGGCAGTGTTGTTCCGTTGGATTAGATTTTACACACAAAAGAAAACAGACGAGATCTGGAGAGCATTGACAGAGCTTTTTAGTGTTTATCATTCTTGTTGTAATATTGATTTTTCATTTCTACACAACTGGCTTTTTGAACACAAATATATGAAAAAGAAAATCATCATTTATCATTTATTTGGAGCTAAAAGCCAAGAAGTAATATAACCTTTGATACTTATTTAACTCCTCATTGTATAGAACTACTACATTTGAATAACGTTTATTCTTAAAGGTCTTATATTAGGCAAAATAAACTTTTTTTTTCCAGCTTTTCTAGCAAAAAATGTGTGCCCTCGGCCTGTCCACAATCCCCTCAAGTACCAGAAAAAAAAAAAATCCCCCTCACCTTTTTTCTCCTCCTTTCAGAATATGTTTGCTGAAACAAGCCGTTCTCAGATTTTCCCCTCATGATGTCATGTGGGGAGTTAGCCCCACCTCCAGGTTCGGTTGGCCCTCCTCACTTGGAAGAAAGTTCTGCCAGCTGAGAGGAGGATCAGGAGAGCCACTTCCATTAAGTTACATCCATTTCCTGAGAGGGGTGGAGTCAGGGGCGGAGTCAGACAGCTCATTAACATTGAAAGGCACAGACACAGAAACAGCCCGTTCTGAGCAGGGCGGAAACAGAGGGAGTTTTAGACACTCAAAAATCCAACACTAGAGTGTTTTTTCAGCAACAGACTTCACAGGCATGTTTTGGGGACCTCTGAGACCAATATAAACTTCTATTAAAAGGGTAAAATATGTGACCTTTAACAATATCATTAACTTTCCCATATCTCTGCACTAAGTCTTCCCTGCATTAAGGTTTAGATGCTCAGTATGTTTACAGCATTCAGGAGAAGTTTTGATTTCAACACAATAACCATAGTCCATTGTTTTTGTAGGCCTTTACTGAGAGGTCTTATTAATACATTTTTGTTTTTGATAACTTCTAGTTGCAGAACTTGATAATTTTAAATCAATTTCTTTGTTGAACCAGATGCATAAAAACAAGAATATTCAGCTTACTTTTTACAAGACTGTGATATTTTCAACGTAAGACAAACATCAGCCAGTGCACTTTTGTTTATTAACTAATCCATTCATTTGTATGCCTCTTCTACAAGTGTGAATTATTACAAAAACCATAACAATTAGATTAAGGTTGTCTTTAGCGGTCTTTTCATTGATTGATTTTGGCCTGAAAGAGTGGTTGAATTATTTTTGTTGCCCTAGATAGTAAACAGATGTGTAACTTTGACTTGTCATAAGACAACTACTGCAAGTTTTGTGTGCATAATACAATAACATCACTAGTTATGGTTGACTTTTTACAACAATCAGCCATAACATTATAACCACATGACTTATATTGCATTTAAGATGTGTTGTTGTATCTTGAACCAAGCTTGTTAAGACTTATTAGTGGGGATGCTGAGCATCCACACTATTGATATTCCCGTCTGCCATTTTGTTTATTCTTCTTCCTCCGCACCGGCTATTTCCTCTTTCATACTTGGTCGTATCGACACCATTTAAATGTAAAAAAATTCAGTTCCTTCATCATTCAACTGCTATGACTTTTCTCATTTCTAACTTTTCTCATTTTTAAAATATAGCTATTTTCAGCTATTTATATGCTTTTTCAGCCACTGAATGCAATTTTCAGCTAGTTTTAGGCCAAATTAGCTATTTTTATGCTATTTTCAGCTATTTTTTATGCTACTTTCAGCCATTTTTAGGCTATTCTCAGCCTTTTTTAGGCTACTTTCAGCTATTTTCTTTATCTTTTTTGGGATATTGAATGCCATTTTCAGCTACTTTTATGCCATTTTATGCTATTTTTATGCTATTTCAGCTATTTTTGTGCTTTTGGCTATTTTCAGCTGTTCTTCCAGTATTCAGCTCTGGGCATCCCCACGCAATTTCAGCTGAAATTGCAATGTTGATCTAGTTTTCATAAAAGTCTTGTAAAAAAATAACCCCATGGTGCACAGTCAAACTCTAAACAACCTTTTTTGGGACAACCTGGACTTTAAGTTCACAAATACTGTTGTAATGCCCCTTGTGTTGCAAAAAAGTTAAAGGACCATAAAGACAATCAGATATGGCTGACTAATATATGGGAGTCACCTTTCAATTCTGAGGTTGAAACAGCTTGGTGGGTGAAGTTAGTTGGTTGTGTTGGTCTTTGGACTCTTTTTGAATGATTTCAGTCGTTCCCAGTACATTTCTTCAGTAATCGGGTCTACAGAACAGAGATTCTTTCTCAGATGTCACGGTTAACCTACAAGAAAGTAACTCTTCCAATGATAGGAGGGGTTCATTGGTGATTGGGTCCTGATTTAAGCAGCTTTGAGTGTTATAAAGCGTCAGGTCTGACAGAGCATATTGAATGAAGGAGAAACAGCCAGAGTTCAGCTCTTATCAAACAAAGTGGCCAAGGAGGACCAAAGGGGGCCTGACATCCTGCAGCAGTACAGCTGTTTTATATGGATAAGACCATCCCTGTGCAATCCAAGCAGACAGCTCCACATGCTCTGATCCATGCGTTCACCTTGAGAGGCAGGGTCAGCTCTTATCTGAAGCTGTGATCAGCTGATGTACAGCACCTGGATACTGAAGCCGCACACGGCCGCCCTGATCTATGAGGCAATTATGGTAAAAACGTCTGTCTAAGCATTCCTGGGGTTGAAAGGACTGACCGGGATATTAAACAGATTACATTATATACAAAGTGAAATGTGATGGCAGAAGACCAAGAGAGGGGCCTTTTGTGTTGGCGATTGCTCCCTTATAGATGGCTCCCTCCCCGTCAAACCTGGCATCAGACCAAGCTGCGGATATGTGTGACTGTGCGACGTTTAAAGAATGTGTGACATGACTGTGAGTGTGCATGTGAGCGCTAAAGCCTCATACACTTTGATAGATTGCAGAGTGCTGGCGGTCTTTTTAGAGCGGAGGAAGCTTGGCAGAGAAGGCAACTTATCCCAACTCAATAATCACTTGATTTACTCTTACACAGGATCCAATCAAGTCAAGGCCACACCAGATGAAGCAAATCAAAAGCAGGCCGGTCCAGAAGAAAAATAAATCAAAGGGAAGAAACTCAACAACACATAAATCCAGACCACAGTTAGTAAAGCTTTATGTGAGCTAGAAGATTCATCATTTATTTCATAGAAACATTTTCATATGGACATGGACACATTTAAGCCCTCAGATAAAGAATCATTTTACCAGGCTTTAAACCTGGAAAATCCTGGTCAAAAAGGTTGGGAATTGTTAAAAAAAAATAAAAAAAAAGGGGGTGGGGGGGGGGGGGGGGCATTTTGGGAAAATCTCGGAAGTTCTGGGGGGAAATTCCTGCAAATAGTGGAAAAAACTTGTAGATTGAAGAAAGAGAGGTAACACTACAGCAAAGAAAGGACATTTTGGGAAATAAAATTGGGAAACGTTTGGAAGAAAACTGTTAAAATTAAGGGAAAACTCAAGGAAACTGTTGAAAAAAGGGAAAATGTGGCAAAAATACTGACAAATTTTGGAAGTAAAAACCTGAAATTTTTGAAGAAGAGGAGGCTGTGGCTGCGGACCAAATGTCTGATGGCCGTAATTTGCTGGTACAACGTATTTCCAGTGTTTGTTTGTTTGTTCGTTTGTTTGTTTTTTAAATTATCTTTATATGGCCTACAAAGTCTGGCTGTTACATTTGTGAAAAAAACCACATTGCAAACATTAAAGACAAAGAACATTTCATTTATAAAATACAGGAAAAACTCAGAGGTCTAATATGGGATTAACTTATATATAGACCTGTTTGAGAGCTAAAACAGCAGCTCGCTTCAGCTTTGCTAGCTTTAGCTAAGGCTAACATAGCTATGCTAGCCCTGTAATTAACATAAGCCAATGTAGCTAATTTAGTTTTAGCAACATTGGCTTTAGCAAACATAGCAAAGCTAACATATCTACAAAGATAATATATCTACGTAGCTCTGTTAGCAAAGTAGCTCTGTCCGCAAAGTCACTCCGAAATCTTTATCTTAGTTAGCTTTCACAATGTGAGCTTTAGTAAACGTATCTGAAGCTAATTTAGCAACCTAGATAACTCAAATCAGCATACATAGCTGCTTTGTGAGCTTAACATTAGCTATGTTGCAATGTTAGCAAAGTAGCACCATAATCTTTAGCTAAGTCAGCTACGTAGATGGCATAGATTCGTAGCTGCTTTGTGAGTTTAGCTTTAGCCATGTTAGCTACAAAGCTTAGTTATCTATGTAGCTAACGTTACCAACAAGCTACGCTTGCTACGTTAGAGTTTTTTCATGGAGGAAGAGCTTTGTTCCTGTAAGCAGACTGTTTATGAAGCTTTATTAAATGTTTTATAATCAGATTTTTTAAGGTCAGGTTTTTAACTTGTAACTTTTGGTATCTTAACACTTAAACTTTAACCCTTACCATTACCCTGAATGGAAGTGTAATCCCATTTTATTTCTATTAAGTTTTAGTGTCTGAAACTGTGTCTCAGATGAACGGCCTGTGAGAGTGGCTGTCAGAGATGCACGGTCTGCAGTCGGATTGTCTTGGAAAAAACTGGGATGTGTTGGGGTGAGGAAAACCTGGAAATTAGAGATAGAAAAGAAAACTCCTGGAAAAGGGAAATTATGGGAAATCCTTTTGAAAATAAAAAAAAAATAATGGGACATTGTTGAAAATTCTAGGAATCTGTGAGGACAAAAATTAGGATTTGTGGGAAAAGAAAAGGGGATGTTCTGGAAAGAAAAACTACGGACTGTTGGAAAATATTTTGAAACTGGAAAAGCATATTTAACATAATAATGAGAATGTTGGAATAATAATAATAATAATGGAAAGGGCAAGAAAGGAAAACTGGGAAGACAAGGACAAAAATGTACATTGAGGAGAAAAAAATCATTGGAATTTGCAAAAAAAAAAAAGGAATGCTATGGAAGAGAATATATTGCTGAAAACTAGGGATATCATGGGAACAAAAGACCTTGTAACTTAAGGAAACAACTGAAGGTCATGGTAAAAAGTGGGAAGATGCAAAGTTGGGGAAAAGAAAACCTAGAAATTGGAGACATAAGGGAAAACCACTGGAAAAGGAAAAATAATGGAAAATAGAGACATTTTGGAGAAAACTTCTGATATTGTGGATTAAAGACAGCAAGCTGTGGGAAAAAAATGGACAGTTGGGAGGAAAAGATTGGGAAATTTGAGAAAATTAGACAAAATGTATTACCTTTTTAAATGGAAGGGAAAGATATGGGGAAAAAATTGGAAAATGTGGGGAAAAGGGAAAATTTATGGAAATCTATTATGGGAATTTAAAAGAGGCAGAATAAAATGAAAACTACTGGGAAGTGGGAATAACAGACTTTTGAAGAAAACTTCTGATATTAAGTTGTTGATAGTTCTGCAAAATGTATTCCTTTTTTAAATGGAAGGGTTGGAAAAAGCCTGTAAACTTATGGGAACAACAGGGAAATGAGGGGCAACTGGCCAACAATTTGAAATTCTGTGTAGTTTTTGCAAAATCTTTCAAAATGTGGGAAAGTTTCAAAGATGGAAGGACTGGAACAAATGTGAAGAGAGTCATTGTGTATTTGCAGATTGTCCTGATCAGTCATCGACAGTCTTAAAACTCTTGTTTGAGGTAAAATTATTCATCAGAAGGATTCTTGCTCCATCAAAGGTGAGAAAAGACATCTCTTGAGATCTCTTCAACTAATCCTTGGAGGGACAATGACTGAATGAATGAAGCTCTCATGTCTTAAAAGCAAAAGAAATCAATGAGCTTATTCAACCTGACCGAGTTACAGTGCTGCATTCAGGGTCGTTGACTTGCTCCATGAGCCTATAAAAGTAATTGCTTTCTCAGTTGTTGGTCGGTGTTTTTTGTACCTCTAGAAAGCTTCATTTAAAGGCGGTTTTATAGACTTTGTTTCCTTCATGCACAAGGTGAAGAGGTGAAGTTCCTCCTCAATCCAAACACTCAAATGCCCACAGAGAAAGATAACATCAGTTGTTGAACAGCAGCTTGGCAGAGTTTTCTCTCATGAAACAATAAAACTCAGCGATTTTAATGTATTGATCTTTTGCAGGGGGTCATTTAGTCAGAGCGAGGCATCATTCGAGCTCCTGACCTAAGTGGATTTTCAAGCAGTGAAAAAAAAAAAAACAAGCCAGACTCTGGCGAAAGCAAACCAAGCCAGGCCATGCAAAACCAAATTAAATTTCACCAGATTGAATTGAAGAGGCAGAGAACTGGAGTGGGTCGGAGGGTCTGCAGCGCTTACATGTCTGGCCATGCATGAAGCAGAAAGCAGCCATAAGCTGAGACGACTGCCGCTGTTTTAAAAGATTGCTTTCCGTCTCTGCTGCCGAGCACTTAAAGCTTATTTCAAGGAAAGAGATCAGATGATTCAATTTACAGATTCGAGAGCTTTAATGCAGACGATGCACTTTAGAATAAAATGCTGGTCTTTAAAGATCGTAGCTCAGCTGATACTGCATGGTTATGAAAAATACAAGTACCTTGGAGCTAAGATGTCATGATCAGAGCTCACTAGTTGAACTGTGATGTATTGTGGCTCTCAGTCAAGCTAGTCTGCCGGGCAATATGTGTTGTAAAAATGTGACCACACTGAAATGGGTTCACAATATTTTAAATAACATTTTAAAACTGCACAGCTATAAAAATGAGTGCATGTTTTTGATGACTTCTATTTAAGGGCCGACAGTTGCACTAGCTTATGAAGCATGGACTCAAGACTTAAACAATAAAGTCATGTGATGAGAGGCTTTTAAATATGGCATAACAGCAAACTAACCTTTTAGCTTACTATGCATTCACATGTACAAACTACAATCCCAAAAAGCTTTGGATTTTGTGTTCAATCTGATTTAAAAACAGAATACAGTGATTTACGAATGCTTCTCAACATACATTCAATAAACAAAGCATAGAGACAACATATTTAATCTTTAAAGTTATATATATTTTTAGAATATGTACATACTCTGAATTTTATGTTTGCAGAATAATCTGAAAAAAAATGGGACAGGGGCAAGAAAAGACAGGGAAAGCTGTGGAATGGTCTAAAAACACAGAAGTATCCACCAGTATAGGCTAATTGTCACCTCAGGCAACACTGCATAAAAAAAACCCCATCATTCTGTGATAATATTAAAACATGGGCTCAGCAACACATCAGAAAAATGTTGTCAGTTAACACAGTATGTCTCTACATCTACAAATGTCAGTTATGACTCTATCATGCAAAGCCAAAGCCATTATTTTAAGAAAGGATCAGCCTGAAAGTTATCAACACTAAAGACCAAAACACACCAGCAGCACGTCAATGGTCACACTCCCCACCAGCCACTGCTGGGCCAGATACCAGAGTCCAGAGCCCACTTGGGGTTCAGGGCATCAAGGAACGATGGTCAGACAACTTCGTTTGGTCTGACAGTGTGGATCACCTGATCCAGCTCAAGGTATACTGGGTGCCCAGGACGTGGTGGGCTGGTCTAGATGCTGGGGGCAACCGTGTGCATGGTGGAGGGGGTAGCTGGGAGGGTACCTGGAGAGATGGGGCATGGGTCTGGTTCAGGCCCAGAGGCCAGAACAATACAGCACCAGGGTTGACACAGTGAAGTGCAGAGCTGGCATATGCTCCCATACCTTACCTGCCACAGCCAGCCGTAGTGGGAAGAGATTAGTGATGTAAATTGCCGCATGTCCAGGAAATATAGAAAATAATGGAGACAAACATTTTGACCCACGCTGAACGATGTTTTGGGCTTGAGTTCAAAAGCCGGCATCTGTAATGTGTATGGGTGTATTAGCACCAAATGGCATGGGTAACTTGCACATCTGTGAGGTTTTGATCTAAATAATGCTCCCACACTGATGACGTCTTTTTCATAGACATCCTTTCTTATTTCACTGAGACAGTTCCAACCCACATGTTGCATGGGTTACAACAGCATGGCTTCACAACAAAGAGTGCAGGTACAAGACTGGCCTTCATGCAATCCAGACCTGTTTCCTTTTAAAAATGTCGCTGCATTATGAAGTGCCAAACGGAAACCCTTCACTGCTGAGCAACTTAAGATGCGCATCAAGCAAAAAGACTGAAAGAATTCCCCTCTCAACGCTTCAGCAAATTGTGTCTTCAGTTCTCAGACGTTGACAGAGCATTCTTAAAAGAAAATGGGATGTAACACAGTAGTAAACATGGCCATATCCTAACTTTTTGGTGATTTTCTGCAGGCATCAAACTCAGATTCTGCGTATAATCTAAAAAACAAAAAATGCTTATCAGTTTGACCACTAAATGCCTTGTATTTTTACTGTACTCAAATGAATTTAGGCTGAAAAGGATTTGCAAATCACTGTATTCTATTTTTGTTTGCATTTTACTCAATGTACCAGCTTTTTTGGAATAGAGGTTAGTAGTGGTTTTAAGTCTTGAATAATCTGAGCCATTTTTACCACACTTCTGTGACTCTTCTATACATAAATAAAGTTAAACATGAACATATGGCTCACACAAAAGAAGAATCTAGAATAAAACACATTGTAGCATGCTTTAAAGCTTTCCTGTGCATCTGTCCTTAACCTACAGCCTCCTTACTTTGTATTCTGCTTAAAGTTCATGCCTGTCACATATTTAACAGGCCCGGTTTGTTCCTATCAGGTCTGCTTTAAAGCTGTCTTCTGAGGACATATGAATATATAACCTTATGATGTTTAAGTTATGGGAGATAGATATATTTCACTGAATGATGAATAACACATTCAGCCTCTTCCTTTCAGCCTTAAATGCACTGAACGTCCTTGTGGCTCTGCTTGCAATTCATTGGTGGTTCTGCACAGGTAGAGCTGCCTCGGGCCATTACCTCACCCTCATAGCTGTTTAAAGAACTCAAAGTATGATCCATGTTCCTGCACTGGAGTTTGTAGCGGAGGTGTCACAAATCGCACCGTCCTCGAAATGAAATCAATCACAGCCGCTGCGTGCGACCGCGGAGACTTCCTGCAGAGTGAAACCATGCCAACATGAAAAACTGGCGAGTGACCAGTTCCATCTCCATTAATATCATATGACGGAGAGAGCAGTTGGCTGCACAGTGCATTCTGGGACAGGGAAGCTCGGAGTTCACAGCAGGCACACGATGCGTGGAAAGCTAGCTACCACAAAATCATTTCATTTATGCAGATGTGCAGCATGCCAACCATGGAGGAAGCAATTTAATTTCAATTCAAGAAGATTCTGTGATGGGTTTTTTTACCCATGAGCTGTCCGAGCATGTCTGTGGAGGACAAATTTATTACAGAGGTGTCAGGTTTGTAGGAGGTAGATAAGTTCCTGCCTATGGGAGGGTAATGTGGAAGAAAGCAGAGAACATGTATATGATTTAGTACATGGTACTGATGGAAGCTAGAAGGTAAGCTGTTTCTGGTTATTAGAGTGACGTGCAGAGCTGAAGATGTTTTAAAGTTCTCAATACAACTATACTTGTATGTTTCTTGAGTTGTAGGAGAAGAGCTTCACATGAACATTTGAGTAACAGCTGCTAGTATATCCTGAAAACAGACATCTCGGATTTGACCAGCAGAATCACAGAGCTGTGGCTGCTCAGTTCAAACAGCTTCAACAAACATGTTTTGAAACTGTCTCGGTATGTCATGAATCTTTGACATGTTCCTAGGCTGGGAACTGCACAGATTGAACAGGAATTTTTGTTTGCCATGAAACAGGAAGTAGTATTTTCTGAGTCTTGTGACTCAGTAGAGTCATGAAACTTGGCCCAAAACTCCATGCTAAGCTGATGGATGTGAGTTTTGTAGGTGGGCGTGGCCTATCGCCTCAGCACTGCCCCCTACAATATTTCAAAAACCCAGCCCCTGCAGCAGCAGTGTCCTGCTTGTTGTTGTGTTTTACAAAGTAATGATGGTCATTCTAATCAAATGTATGAAAAAAAGTCATTGGCAATTCCTCCCATTAATTTGGTGATTACTGTTCAGAATCAGCTCAGTACACCTGCTAAGGCAGTGCTTTTCAAAGCAGGCGGGCCTCCCCTTGGGAGTGCTGCAGGACTTCAGGGGAGGTGCGGAACCATAAACCACAAAAGAGGTAATTTGATTTGCGAACTTCTGCTGTGTGGGGGGAAAAATGAATAGATTAATAGTTAATCTGAGACAAATCTACCATAGGTTCAAGTGTTAAGGACAGGATTTTCCTGCATGTATCCTGATGATGCTCAACAGCCAGAGCCTTTTTATTTCATTTCAGAATGGCACCCCAGCACACTTCTGACATGCTCACTCACTATCACAAACCAGGTCACTCAGATCTTCAGGTATGGGCCTTTTAAATGTGCCTAAAGTGAAATACAAATCAGGTGAAGGCGCATTTAGCCACTATGGTGCTGTTCTTTGGAATAAGCTGCCAATTGACCTGAGGTCAGTAGACACTTTAAGTTCTTTTAAGAGTGATTTGAAAACACTGCTTTTTTCTTATGCCTTTGACTGTTGCACAAAGTATAATATATTAGCTTTTTGCCTGTGTACTCTATGTACACAGAACTGTACATATGTGTGTGTGTGTGTTTGTGGTGGTGGTGGTGGTGGGGGGGCTTGAATTGCTGATTGCGTTTTCTGCTTTTTCTGTTAGTTTTTAATCTTCTGTAAAGCATATTGAGTTTACACATGTATGAAATGTGCTATACAAATAAAGTTGAATTGGATTGAATTAGATGTACAGGCTAATGACAGTATAAGGCTGTGTAAACCCTGGGGCCATATTGAGACAAAGCACTTAGTCTAGTGACCAAAACCAGTGACAGATAGTAATGCTTAACATGCTATGACGTGGTTTGTCATGTTGCAAATCTTTAGTCTGAACTGGACTTGGAACTTCACAGACTGACTCGAACAGGAATTTTTTTTCGCCATGAAACAGGAAGTAGAATTTTCTGGGTCTTGTGACTCAAGTTGAGCCATGCCATTGGCATGCTGAGAGGATGGATATGAGTTTTGTGGGTGGGAACTGTCTTGTAATCTCAGCGGTGCCCCTTACAACATTTAAAAAATTCAGCCCCTGTATCAGGTTCAACCTGGGATTTTGAACATTTGTAGGCATGCTTATCATGTCAAGATGTACAACAAAGCCTCTTGGACCCATATTGGGAAACAAAAAGGAAGGCCTTCCTTTTGATTTTATTGGCAAACACAATGTATTTATGGGGCTGAATAAACTTATCCAAGGTCTTTCATCAAAATTACATCTTTGGTGTATAGCAAGAAGAGATATCATAGGTCAAAAGTTATGAAGGACTTTTCAATGTCAAAGTGTGTAGCCATGACAGCGACTCATTTTAGCTATCTTGCCAAAACATAGGATTTTGCTGTCATGGAACTTACTTCGGCCAAACAGCTCTAAATCAGTCAAGCTTGTTTGAGGGCATGTCTGAACATTGTGTCAAAACATCGGGGCAATCATCTCCGCCAAGCTTAATGGTCTATCTCTGATGCAGTTGCCATGGTGATGTGTTGCCACCACAAAACAAGAAGTCATTTTTCAGGGGTTAAATCACATGTAGAGTCATGAGACTTGGTTGAAAAAAAAAAACCTAGCAGGGTGTGGCTTATAGGCTTCAGTGGTGCCTCCTACTATTCTTTAATAGAATGAGCTCCTGCACTACATTTAACCTAGGATTTTGTACTTTGGTACACATATTCTGCACAGCAGGACCTACAAATATTGCAGCTCCTCAGACTTTGATGTCTCACCACAGCAGAATTTCAAAGGTGAGATTGTGGACATTACAAATACAAAAAAAAAAAAAAAAATAGACCCTGGACTCAGGCCTTAATGGTAAAGCTGGTTCCTAATGTGCATCCCTATCCTGGACAGATCCTCGGTCAGTGCACCCATCAAAGTCTACAAAATGGAACTATGATATAAAAGTGTAGTGAAAAGCTATGAAGTTGATTACAGCTGCAAAGAGGAAGAGAAACATCTCTTGGTTTGTCACTGAAGTCATCCTCTTTCATATTGAAGTTATTTGATTCATTGTAAGTCCTACAGAAACTGTTGGTCCTTAAAATTACATTTAGGCCTACACTTACATCATGTCATGGAGGTGAAAGTTACCTGTACTAAATTAAGCTTTTAAAAATGACAACTTGCAAAAATGTGTTCTGCCCTGCTGAGTTCAAAGACCTATGACAATTCGATTTCATCAGAGCACTATCACTGCTTCTCCCACAGTTTATCTGACAGCATCTTGATGTAATGTACATTTTTCTGGCTGCTTCACTGTAAGATGAGATGTCAGATTAGCCTGAATCATCTGGGATCATTACAAAGTATCACAGTATATAGAGAATCATTGCTCATCCTCCTCTCTCATAATTCAGTGACTATCACTGAGCCGCCTGAATCTCTCATCCTGAAAACTCCTTGATTAATAAACGCCTTCAGCACTTCTCTGAACCAGACTATTCAGATCCTTCACGCCTATAATATTTGATTAGATTTTCAAAAGAAACGAGCCACATTTCTGCATGTTCTCCATTTTGGGATAATCTTAGCTTTTCTTTTTGGGTCGGGCCTATTATATTAACGATGCATGAATGCATGCATGGCTTTAAATGGCAATGTATTCAAGAGACATGACCAGGGGATTATGATAATGAATGAAGATCTCTGAAAGGGCATTTGTGAGGAGTGAAGGAGGAAGGGGAGGCTTGTAGAAAAGAGACAAGAGAGAAGAGGATCAGGGGAAATATTAGAGACTCTACAGGTCATTGACTGTTCTGAAATCAATGAGGACTGAATAGAGCCTCAATGGATCGATACAAGTGATCAATATTGTTTATAAATCAGAAAAAGAACTCTGTCATTGTTTTCCCTAACATGATAAATTTGCTTGATCAACAATAATGATCAGTACTTGGTGAAAAACTCCCTATCAATGGTTTTACCCTGATAAGAATTCACTCTAAATGATTCTGGTGTTCTCATTAGTGAGGTCAACCATTTTTCACTCTTGACAGCTGATTGGAAAATCCCCTTTGTGACATCATTGACTAGAATGACCATTAGTGCACGGTGCAGCAAATGTAAAGCCCATAGGGGACTTCAGCAGCCAAACATGATTCACTTTTATATAATAGTAAACCAGTTATTTCTCCAGGCTGAAAATGAAGCCAGTGCGTCAGTGTAACAAGTGGCAGTTTATCATCAATCAATGTACATAGGAAACACTTCAATTCAAACAGAACCTCTTACTTGCGATTACTGTGTGTGTGTTGGAGTCTGATGTCCAGCTAGAGCATAGGCCAGTCCATCAGTGTTTCTTCCACGGTTTCTTCTGGCAAGCGGAAAGTCCTTTGGCAGCCAGGATCAACTTGAAAGCAAGGCTCTATTGTCTTTCAGAGTTCTTTCAATATTCTTCTTCAGATTCAAGGATAGCTCCCTATCTGGATTTGTTCCTTGATGTCAAAGAAAGAAATGAGGGGGAAAAAACAATCAGTGCTCAACCAGGTGGTTGCTGACTGTACTTAAACTTAAGCTGGGAAAACAAAGTGGAATGCCGCTGGTCTGCTGCTGTAGTGGCAATGGAAATATGACGGAATGGCTCAGGGGAAGTTGGTCACAGGGGCTTTACTACCTGTACCACAGACTAAGGCCTTGTCCACATGGAGCTGAAAAAGATATAGTTACATTTCACTTCGAAAAAGTTTTGTGTAAACACAGGATCGTTTCAGGAACTGTCCGTGTAAGCACAGAACCACTGAGAATGACCTGGTTTCCCTTCTGGTTGTTCTCCGCGGTGGATTTAGGAACATCTGGTGTGTGCTGTTCTCGGTGGTGGTAAAGGAGCATCAGGTTTTGCTGTCAAAGCCAACACGAACACAACCCTGTAATCCGCCATTGTTGTTTTGTTTGACATAGGCATGCAGCTTAAGTGGGCTATGCTATGTATGATGTAATCGTTTCAAGAAAGATGTGGTTGGCTGTCCACACGGAGAGGAAATGGTATTGGCATTTACAGATTTGTTCACTCTGTGACCCATTTTCAAAAGGTTGCGTTTACAGCCTCCCAAAACGCTGTTTCCTTGTGGATGAAATGGTGATACAACAAAAAACTTTTGTGTATACTCCTGAATTTGTCTATGTGTGGATGTGGCCTAAAGACCAGAGAGGAGACCGTGTCCTTTTCACACCCCAGTGTGAAGTGCTGCAGAAGCTACTGGGAAGCTGACTCTCATAGGCTTCCTGTTTCTTTGTCTGAATTTTTCCTCCTGAGGGAGGAAGAGGGAGGGAGTAGGGACCCTGTGTTCAATGAATACAAAAGGAAAAATAGAAAAATGGTTTTCAAATAGGATCGAGCTGCTGCCATTACCATAGAAGAACTGGATCTCGGGATTGGCTTGTTTGTGAATGAGACATCATTAGTGAGAGCAGAGAGGGTCAAGGATATTACAGATGCTAATATATTTTAAAGTTACATGATCATATACGGTAGTAGAGGAGCTCCATTTCAACTGCATATGAAAGGCACTAAAGCCTTGTCACAAGGTCCCTTTCCATGTTTACATAAATCAGTCCATAGTCTATTACTGACTTATATGCTCAGTGATTTACTGCAAATAACCCCTACATCTGCTGTTCCATAGCAACCATGTGACTGCACCCTTTAGAAATCACAGATATGATACATTGCACCCAGATACAAATATTTTACTTAGTTTTTTTAGTGTAGTAATGTTAGAATTTTGAATCAGGAGGTGTTACTCATTTCTGTGTTGCTTTATATTTTGCATCATTTTGTTTTGCTCAAGTATTGCATGGTGGCCAAATGGCTAGTGCAGTTGCTTTACAACAAGAAAATTCTTGGTACAAATCCCCATCACACAGGTCACACGTTCTCCCAGTGTATGTGTTGTTCCCTCCAGGTTCCTTGGCTTCCTACCACAGTCCAAAGACATGCTTGTTAGGGTAATTTGGTGACTCTAAATTGCCTGGTTGTATGGCTCTATGTGCTACCCTGGGATTGACTGGTGCCCTCTCACCCAATCACAGCTCCAGTCCCCTGAAAGCCTGAATTGAATGAATGGTGTAGATGGTGGTAGTTTCTAACAATACTTAATGGAAAAAATGGTAACCCCCCTGAGACCAGTGTTGCTGTATATGACAAGAAGAGATGTGTTATTCAAAGTTACATAACTTTTTAACCGTTAATCGTTGCCACTAACTTGTTTTTTCCTCCAAAAGCCTTATGATGTGGAATGATGATAATGATGCTATCCATGCCTTTGTGGCACTTACAGAATGTTTTCTAGTGAGCCTGGAATTTGGGTGACTTTTCACAGTCTTTAATGGTTAAATCCAAACTTGTAGCTCTGATATTAAATGTCTTTTTCATCCATTTTAGAATCCCTTTTTCAGTAATTCCTGTGGTTGCTGGCTAATGCTGTTCGCCATATTGTCCATTTGTATCCCACAGTGCATTGTTACTGGGCTGTGATGACCATCCATCAAAACGTCCCGCTTTGCCAAACAGTGCATGTGCATGACTTAGAAACTGGAGAGGAGAGCCTGAATGACTCATAATGGAGAGAACGAGACACAGAGAGGCTGTGATGTGTCCTTCTGTGTCACTTCAGACAGGAACTGGTTAGAATAAAAAACACTTTGAAAAAAAAACTTTTTGTAGTCATTAATGTTTACTGTTTAATTTCCGATTAGTTTAGTTTTTTTCTTTCTTTACAGTCCCATAACTAACTGTTCACCACAGCCAGGGCTCAGGGGGTCAAGACAAAAAATAAACTACATTTTAAATGTTCAGAAAATACTTGATTTAATGCTATTATTTTGAGACTCAGAAGTCTTTATTTTGTCTGATGCATGAAATGGGTGTCTCGGTTTGACTGGTGTTGGATAAACTGGTGACACGCCATTAAATATTCTACTATGATGCTCACTTGCCAATTTTAAGAATGTAGAAGTATATTTAAAGACATTAATGCCACTGTTACAGTTGTCTTGGCCACATTTATAGAGATGAATATTACAAAAGAATATTTAAGTGATCGGCAGGTGCCTCACCAAAACTGAAGAAATGGCAGTGGTTCATTAATTGTGCTTTGCAATCCCACAAACACTTTCTGAGTAATGTTAATGTCTCTGACAGCTAAGAATCACACTGGAATTGTCTGTTCATGATCTAAAATCATAAAAGTAAGTATTTGAGATTAATGTTTTGGTTGGACAAGGTTTTGGTGGACCCCAGGAGACTTTCAAGTCTCAAATTAGGCTGAAATCTGACAGGCTGCTCTAACACATGAGGAAACAAGCCAGGACTGTGCTTCTATATGAATCTTTTTTGATAAACCCAGACAGGAAGCAGATTAATGCTGTTAGAGGTTCAGCTGTCCTGATCCTGACATGAAGTACTGTGTTAACTGGAATAAAACTGCTCTGACCTTTTACAAACATTACAGCCCTGAAAAGTGAAAGGTATAGATGACAGCGATGTTGATGTTATTGTAAGCTTATCCTATGTCATGTTAGCTAAGTAGACCTCACCTATGATTTAATGAAAAAATAATTTATTGCTCTTCACTTCCAAATGGCAGCACTGTTGACTCAGACACATCAGAGACACATAAAGCTGTCTGTGCTTTTGTAGACTTTAATTCAGGCGGTTGTGTAAGGGAAAGGATTCTCTACTAAGTATATGTAAATATCACTGAAGTGAACTTCTGCTGAGAGTTGGGCTGTTTTTAGAAATCGAAATAGAGTCCTGGGTGAAGTATGGGGCTTCATATGTGCCCCCAGACTTACGGTTTATTCAAATATTGAAGTTTTTATGAGGTTGTCATGAGATGTAAAAATGCAATATTTTCTGCCCATTTTGCCACTTTATGAACACTTTCCTCCACTTTTTCTGCCAGTGTTGCCTTTAATTATCCTTTTTGTTTTGCACCTTTTACACTTTTTTGCCTGTTTTAACCCATTTTTCTCCAAGATATTCCATTTTCATGAGTTTTTTCTACTTTTTTTGCACTTTTGGCCCATTTTTGCCTTTGTTAGCTAATTTTTGACCCCTTTAATCTTATTTCACCACCTTTTTTGACCATTTGGCCACTGTTGAACTCTTTCTGCCACTTTTGACCCATTTAAGCCATTTTGAAACTTTTGAATACTTTTTTACACCTTAAATGTGAATTTTGCCTTTGTTAACCCTTTGTTGCCACTTTTATTTGCTAGTTTTCATTCATTTTTTACATTTTTTTCACTTTACGCCTTTTTTAACCAATTTTTCTCCACGTATTAACTCCTTTGAACCAGTTTTTCTGCTTTTTTCCACTTCTGACCCATTTTGGTCTTTTTTAGCCATTTTTTGACCCACTTAATTCTATTTCACCACCATTTCTGTCCATTTTGCCACTTTTGAACTCTTTCTGCCACTTTTCTCTGCCTATTATGCCTTTGTTTACCCATTTTTGACCACTTTCTACCATCTGATGCCTCTATAAAGCCGTTTTTGCCACTTTTTAATGCAATTTTTGCCAATTTAACTGCATGTCATCTGTTTTGTCACTTTTCCACTAGTTTTACCATGTTTAAGTAATTCCCACCTATTTCTTGCTTCTGTTAACCCATTTTTGCCACTTTAAACCCATTTTTATTCAGTTTTAATCAAAGGGTTTACATTTTAAGAAGGTTATATACTACTGCATAAATAGATAAATACTGTTTACTTACTGTGGGCCTTGGGAAGCTCTCCCCTTTATTCACTGATTTACAAAAAAACTGAAAAATAGTAAATCACATTAATATTTCTTGATTAATGTGTCAAATTATAGTTTTTTACTTGCATTCCTGAACAGAAAAATGAGTTTTAGTGGTTGAATGCTATGCTTGATTAATTTC
The DNA here is from genome assembly GCF_018320785.1 of Cheilinus undulatus. Taxonomy (NCBI): domain Eukaryota; kingdom Metazoa; phylum Chordata; class Actinopteri; order Labriformes; family Labridae; genus Cheilinus; species Cheilinus undulatus. The sequence goes on along the minus strand of NC_054878.1, from coordinate 39,991,825 downwards.
TGACTTCTCAGAGAAGCCCAGTGAGCCGGCTCAAATTTGGGTATAAAAAGGTGAATTCAGTTTGAAATTCCTCATTCCTGTTCAAAATGGTAAACTGTCGAGAGTTAAATTTATTAAGCACTGTTTATATCTATATTTATATATTTTGGATATGCCATTTGCTAAGAATTTATCTAGAGGGCCAACAATCCACATGAGGGGCTGGGGGCAGAGTCAAGCTTGACACAAAAATATGTTTCACTTGGCAGCCAAGCTCTTTTGTCCGGGCCTTTTCAGCACTGGCACTTTTCAGGTCCTTGGGACATCAGCAGCATGACCAGGGCCTCCTTGCAACCCTATTAACCACAGTAGCCTGGGCCCTTCTTACTCGCCACATCCATCTCTTACACCACCCTAAGGGTATGGGGTTTGTTAATGATTATTTCCCCCCTGTCCCTGTAATATGCAAAGACATCCAGAGCTCAGCTGGGGTTGTGTCAATCCTCTTTCTGGCTTACTCGCAACTTCTACGTCTTATGTCAGCTTCAATTTTTGGGCCAAACATGCTTTAAAGTTCTGCAAATATGTATATGAAACATAGGACTAGTCATTTTTAAAATTATCTTACACAAGTGAGTGCAGAATTCTAGAAAATCCCTAAATAAATGGATAAAAACTCTATCCAACACAAGCTGATTGAGGTGACCAAAGATAGTTAGAGCCTTACAAACTTACGCAAACTAACTGTGCATGTAAAACCCAATCGAACGCTGATAAGTAGCCATCTCCAAAAGAACAATTAGAGTGGAGAGGTGAAGGAAGCAGAGGAGAATTAGCCTCCTCTGCCTGTGTTTACCTCTCTCCACAGGGAATCTCTTTGTTTAACTTGACAATTTTATGGAAACGGCACAATTATCTTATCAAATGAGCCATTGCTGGGACGATTAAACTCCCTGCACACGTCTGGAATCACATATGGCCATCTGCGCTCGTAAGCGGCGGAGGAGTTCAGAGGTGCACCTACGTGCTTTCTGCAGCACAAACCACATTTACATACATGTTTAATACATTTGCTCATATATGACGCCCAGATGTTTTTCTCAGCGTGTGGCAGCTACCTATATTGGAGCGCCGTAAACGTCATGCTTGCTGCGTTGCCGTTAATAATTCATCACATGAAGGCAATGCTGCTCGGCTTTGAAGAAACGTCCTCTCTTCTTTCACGTGACGGTATTTACATGTTTAACACGCCAACACTGATCCCAGCTTTGCCTGACAAAACAACATGACACACGAGGAAGGGAGTCAAACTATCTGTCCTAATGAGAGATGACAAACAGCAGCGTCCTTTAGGAAACCTTTGCTTGGTAAAATCCCATCTCAGCAGGTGGTTGTGGTTCTGATAGACACTTAGCCTCACTGATTCACTGTAATAGGGCAGCAGGAGTGGAAAGAACTGGCTTTACAGTCACATTTTGGTGCTTATTGATTGTTTCTGAGTGATCCTCATCAATGAGAAACACAAGCTTAGGTCACAGCAGGCGCTATTATTTAAAACATAATCCTCAGCTTACAGCATTTGTCTGCCTGCCCATTGTTGATGTACAATCTGTCTTTGTCCTCATGTAAATGTGACTGTCTGAGCAGAAAAAAGCTTTTTGATTGTGATGAATAGAAAAGGTAATTGTTAGCTCGGAAGCAGAATGGATAGTGTCACGATTATCCATCCGGCACATTGTGTGCAGGCATAAGTGGCCCGACATGAAAACATCTGGTGGTTGGATGTTTTGGCTGGAAATCAGCAGTCTCAATGGAAATCTGTGGTGATAATGCGCAACATATCCCAAACAGAAGTGTCTGATATGAGGAGAAAAAGGAGTCTTCTCACACGGCGAGCACCTGCTGTAAGGACGCGGGTGGAGTGGGATGAAGGACAAGAAGGAAAGCGGAGCGGACATCTGTTAGCAATTTGAGTCAACAGGCTCGGCTTAGTTTAGCGTCTTTCCGCAAAGTGGCTTCTGAATTAAGTTAACAAGTTTTAATTGAACAGAAGCCAGCTGCACTTTTTAAGTTTAGAAAATGTGCTGTGTTTGAGTCACTGCATAAAAGGAATGGACATAATGTGTCTTCATCTTAAGGTATGAGGAATACCCCTAGGATAGTTTTAGTTCGGGATCTAAACTGTTGCCATTCCAATTATGAGTCATGATATTTGGAGAAGACAGTGGATTATTATAATGGTATTTACTCGTATGTCTGGCAACCTTTCCACTTCCCTTGGTTTCTCTGGTATTTTTAGGTCATCTCCTGCCCACCTCCTGTTTTATTGTTACTCCTGGTAAACTCCTGTAATTTTCACAGCCTTTCTATAAATAATCCACACTCACATAACCCACAAATTCCACATACTCTGTGTCTGCAGCGCTATGTGGACGCTGCGGTTTTCCTTAGCGCTTAGAGACAAGCAGTCTTGGGTGAACTCTGAATTTATGAAGGAAGTGCAACATAACAGGATGGCAAGTCCAAAGTGAAAGGAGCAGGTTGCCTTTCTGAGGCTGGTTTTCTGTTCACTGCAATATCATTCCAGTTTTTCACACAAGTCTGAATTTTACATGCAGTGGCGGCCAATGAAAAGGGCCAACTTTACGCATAAGCAAATAACCCTACAACTTGTATCCCAAAATCTACCAATACTTGACATTTAACTTAATTATTTGACTTATTGTCAACATTTTCATACATATATTTTTTCTACTCCAGTAGTTCCCAGCCTTTTTCCTTAGGGACCCCCCTACTTGTATCATAGAAAAGCTAAGCCCCACGGGGCACAATTGAAAAAAATAAAACATCAATTTTAATTATTTCCATTGACAAAATCCCAACATATTTGCTACGTACACTTGTTCCTGACAAAAAATCTATGCATAACTATCCATCATTACAACAACAACAAAAAAAAAGGATTTATTAATTTTTAAGAAAAAAGATGTTTTAAACTACTTCAAGTTTTAAAATATATTAATTTACGAGAAAAATTTACACATTTTATAATTCAGCAGTCATAAATTGTATGTGAACAAAAACGTAGATTTTCAGGTTATAAAGTAGAAAAGTCAAAAATCCCACCACTGTTTCCAGTGTTGTTTCTTGTAAATTTTTGGACATTATGTTGTGAAAGTGATGAGTTTGAAACTTGAAAATTTTAAGTGTCTTTTATCAAAATTTAAGATTTTCAAATTTTGAAAATTTTGAGATTTTCCCCATAAATTTCCAACTTTTAAAACTGAGATCTTAATTTCATTTTTTTAGGTTGTTCCTAATACACCCTTTTACTTTATTTTTCTTATGATAAAAAGGTGTTCATCTTCTTTTGACGTCATGACAGATTCCCATGCCCCCTGTTATCGGTGTAGCTAAATTAGCATAAGCTATGTTTGCAAACACTTGTTGCTAAAGCTAACTTGGATGTAGATAACATAGCTATGTCGCTAAAGCTAAGCTCATGAAGCAGCTACGCTTGCTACAACTCATATTGCTAAAGCTAAATTGTCTTATGAAATAACTTTAATTACGTAGCTAGTGTAGCTATATTTAGCTAACAAAGCTAAAGTGAGCCAAGTTCAAGTAACTACTTCTAACACGGGTCTATGCTTTATTTAACCCTGGATTAGACCTCTGACCTTTTTTCTGTTTTTTTTTTCATGAAATGTTACTAAGTCTGCAATGTTTGCACTCAACTGTAGCTTAAGTAGCTCTATTAGCGGCATTAGCTACATAGACAACTGCACAATGTAGCTAATTTTGCCAAAACTAAGCCAACAGAGCAGCTACAGAAGCTACAAATCCACATTATCTACGTGGCAATGTGAGCTTCAGCTACATTTGCTAAAGCTCACATTGCTAAAGCTGACTTAGCTACATTGGCTTATGTAGTAATGTTAATTACTAAAGCTAACAAAGCTAAATTTAGCCACTGCTTATGTTCTGAAATGGTCCAGTAAATAATTTAATTCCAGAATAAACCTCTGATTTTTTTCCTACATTTTATTTTTTAAATGTTTCTTTATCTTTAATGTTTTTAATGTGGTTATTTCACGAATGTCACTGCAGTCTTTGTTTATGAATAAGTTGAATTAAAAAAAAAAAAAAAAAATGGAAATACATTGCGCCAGGAAATTGCGGCACTCCTGTTCTGAGATATTCAGCGTCTCAGATGAACGGTGTGTGAAAGCCTTCTCAATGGCATGACACAAACAGTAGAGTCTCATCCACCAGGCCAACAGAAGAAGAAGATTTTTTACATTTTTTATGTTTTAGTTCCACTTTTTGGGCTAACTATGATATTTAACGTTTTCCACATCACTGTCTAACAGCTGAGTGTTCTCTTGAAGTGGAAAACAACACAAACTGACTGAATAATAACATGAAAACAGAGCTGATGACTGCCATTTTTGCTTCAAAGGTAAACGGCATCATGCAACTATTTGCTCCTTTTTCCATACATGCATGTCAAGACTGCACATGTTTGAACACTCACCCTCTTTTCCTTCTCCCCCAGCTGTCCCTGCTCCTGCTGTGGCTCCCCGACAGTTCTCATTTTGGCATGCTGGGTGACCACCGGGGGATTGGGAGTGAGAGAGGATCACCTTTTATCCACTGTCTCTCTCCGAAACACCTTTCACTTTCTATTTTCTGGATGAGCAGCCTGCTCTGTTTTACCTCACAGGATAAGCACGTCTCTCAGGGAGTCTACCCCGATCTGTCAGCTGAATGCCACCTCTCTCCACCTGTCTGTCTATATGTCTCTCTGCCTATTTCAGTGTCATACATACATGTTAAGCCTGCTTTGGATAAGCTGCATGTTAGCATCTGCGCTCGGTGTATGTAAATACATTCATTTGTCTGCTCTTTGGTATGCATGCATTCACAGAGGTAAACTAATTTAATATAAACCCCATTTCACCTTTTTCCTCCATTTTTATGTCCACGGCACACATCTCTGCTGTTATTACCGCGCACAAATCTACTCCTGCTATTACCACAGAGGGTAAACACACAATTTCCAATGCTTCCAGGCTGTCCAAACAAGTTGAATCTTTCCTATTAAATTTCAATTCTAGGATTTCACACTGCACTCGTTTTTTCCCCCCCGCTGAGAAAGCAAAGGCACATTTTATCCGGGTATTCATTTTTCAGTTGAATAATCGGTAGCTCACGCGTTCCGGCTTTGCTATCGAAAAATAGCTACAGCCATAATAGACACAATATCTCTCGCTAGCACACAGGGCACAGAGCATCGGCAGCATGAATACCCAGATGTTCTCCTGCATTCACTCACAAAACAAAATAACATTTCTATTCCCGGCAGTTGTCTCCTGTTCTGCAGATTTAAAATGAGTTAGTGTTCGCACAGCTGCTGGTTTTAGATTATAAGGCCTATATTTTGTAAAGCAGAGGCTGTCGAAGTTGAAGAATAGCTTCGTGACACAGCGAGGAGCAGAAGTAATCACTTGTTTTGTGTCCTACATGATACTAAGCTTGAGTCGATGTCTGGGAACTTAACCTGCTTCCTGTTGTGTCGACTCATAAGCGGAGTTAGTATTATACAATGATATGGGGCAGAAACATACACCCCTAAACCAATAAAACACCTCTGTATGCTGTGATCCCACCAATATGTGGGCTCTAGCTGATGATATGGACATAAGAAATCTTCTAACAGGCTGTAGCTGAACTTTAATGACCCAGGGTTTACTTGGAGACAGGATTAGGATGTTATTTGAACCTCTTCTGGTCCTAGTTTTGTAATAGTATGCTGTTTTTATTGGCTTTACTGCATAACAAAGAAACATGCATAGAAGATATTTATGTATTGAGACCTCCGTAGTTTAGATAAAAGTGGCAAGAATGGGTTAAAGTGGCAAAAACTGGCATATAAAATGGTGTAAAGGGGAATGAAAGGGGCAGAAATGTGTTTAAAGTGGCAAAAATGGGTGGAAATTTTGGTGAAATGGGATTTAAAAGCAGGAAAAAAGTGGATTTAACAGGCAGAAATGGGTTAAACTAGCAACAATGGGCATAACAAAAAGGGAAATGTTAGTAAAATGGGTTAAAATGTGCTTAAAAAATGGGTTAAAAGTGGGGCTGAATGATTAGGGAATATAATCTAATTGCAATTTTTTTACCCAATACAGCAATTGCAATTTAATATGCGATTATTTCCCCCTTAAGCCCTAGTGGGACCAAATTTGGTCCCGCTCACCTTGATCCAAACAAACTTGCTCTGTGCACTTTATTTTGGCACAAAATAGTCATGTTACACATCAGATTTAACAATAGAAGCTCAGCTTCAAGCCAAAATAGACCATTTTTACCTAATACACATCTGACTCAAAAAGAACAGAACTCAATGACCACATATCAAAGTGGCCGTAGTGCTACATAACCAGACACTTCCACCCTCTATGGGATGGTGCCTGGTACTACAGACACAAACATGGTCTCATTTGAAAGCCCAGCCTCTACTGAAAATTCTAGTCATGTTTGTTGAGTTTCCATTTGTTTCAACAGTTTCTTTAAGTATTTTTGCACTTTATTTTGTGTCGTTTTTTGTGCCTTTGAAATGAAATCTGCTCCTCTTGGTGTCAAACTTTAGTTCCCTTGAAAGACTTACTTTGAAAAGGAACTATATGGAGGTTTGGTGAGTTTGAGAGGCAACAAAAAAATTCCATGATGCAGTGACCACCTATAATGGCATATGAGTTTAAAAAAAGTTTGATACCTGAGATTTTTTAAATGGCAGAGATTGTGCCAAATTGTGCCCAAATGGCATAAGAGGGGATTTCACCTTTCTTATTTTTCTTATATTTCTTATTTTGTCCTGCTAACCCTCTAGTGGCATAAAAATTGAAACAGCAAATATCAAGATGTGGTGCTTTGGCCTACTGGAGATTGTTGAACTTCAGCTACATTATTCCTATGAGATATATATGCTAAATTTGAAAAAAAAAAAAAAAAAGAAACAAAAACAAAAATCAAGCAGCAATTCATTCTATACTATAACCAACCAAATATTAGATTAAAGTAGGGTAGAACAATTTTTTCAAAAAAATATCTAATTGTGATGATTTTTTTACTCATTTTGCAAATTTGATATCAACTGCTGTATTAAAGGGAACTGTCATTTTTATATATTGCTCATATTTAATAAGAAAAACATACAAAAATTAAGAAAATAGGATTTTTTTGGACTCTATTCTAGAAATATGGCACTAGAATGACTGCATGATATGTAATGTATAACATCTCTGCTGCAAGAAAAGTTCTAAACTGGTATTTTGACACAAATTTCAGGTTTAGGAAATAATGCACCTTCTGCGATTTGAAAATTGCAGTAGGCCATATTGCAATTTAATCTAATTTGCAATTAATTGCCCAGCCCTAGTTCAGCCCATCATTAGCAGAAAACAGAAAGAATTGGTTCAGAAGTGACAAAATGGACAGAAAAGTGGTGGAAAGGATTTAAAAGCGACAAAAATGTGTTGAAAGTGGAAGAAATGGACAGAAGAGGTGGTGAAATTGGATTAAAGTGGCAAAAATGTGTTTAAAGTGCAAAAAATGGTGGGAAAAGGTGATAAAAACAGGTTCAAATGTGGCAGAATTGGTGAGAAGTGGTAAAAATGGGCACAATAAATGAAAATTGATGAACATTGGAAAATAAAAAAATTGAAAATTGTTGAAAAATTGGGTGGCAAAAGTCTAGAAAGTTTCAAAAATAAATACTTTCATCATTAGAACAGTATTATTCAGGACACTGGCACCAATGCTATAAAACACACATGGATTAATACTATTGATACAGCACACCTGGGAAGGACCCATTCTCTGGGTTTGTCAGGAGCCTAGACCATTCTGTGTGCAGAATTAGTTTTTACAGCTTTTATGATTGCTTTGATTTCAGCATAAATTTCACTATTATTTTTATTCATATGTTTTCCAAAAACTGGGTAAAATATACAATTTGAAGTCATCAAAAAACATTAGTCTTTGGTGTGTACCCCCAAGGGGGTCCCGACCCCGGAGAACCACTGCCTTACACCATAAGCTTGTTTATTTGCTCAGGATTGAGCATCAGCTGGTTGATTTTCTTTCAATGCCAGTGTTATTTTATCTGAACAGGTCAGAGATAACACAATCATTCTCTTCCTTCTATAGCCATTAAGGGCCCACTCTTGTATCTGATGTCAGATTTTACTTGATTTCCTTCCAGAAAAGTGAAGTCTCTCCGGTTCTCATTTCATGCCTACAAGATCCATTTTTCTGTTGCCATGGCCCCACAACTTCAGCTGATAACGCTCAGTTTTACATAAAATCTCCCCAGGACGACAAAGGCGGCGGTGTTTCTGTCTCCCTTCTGCTCCCACCTGTCGTTCTCTCTCGCCGCCGCTGCTCCGTCGTCTCTCTCCATCATCACAGATCATCCTGTCTGCTTTTGTCCTCTCCTGCTGTACAGCTGTACACCTGAGACCTGCTCCAGCAGCCTCCATTCATCATCCTCACACCTCACTTCATCATTTCCTCTCTGTCACACGCACACTTACACACACCTCCTCAATGATTTCTCATTCATAGTCTGAATTTCTTTTAGCTTTGAAAGGAGCATGATGTACACTGCAGATTTTGGCCAATTCAGGCATGAACCTCAGGTCGCATGACTCTCTTGGATTACTGTATTTGTGTAAAATTATTTAAACAGTGTTCATTATTATTTATATGTAAAAAGTTAAATTACTTTTGAAACACAAATTGTGGCCACTTACTGTCCTTTGGAAGCCCTCCATTTAGCTGCTCTAGTGACACTATCCACCCTTTGTAGCCCTCATGTTGGCTCTTCTAGTGAGCCTGGAACTTGAGTGACTTTCCAGGGCATTTCAAGATTAAATCCACACCAGTGACTCCTATGTTGAACGTCTGTTTCTATTTTTAATCAATGTTTTGATCATCTCTGCTGCTCCCTTGACACCAGCCACCATTACATTTTCCTATAATGGATGCCACTTTGGCTGAGACAACCAATGGCAGGCTGTTCCATCATAATCATACAAACAGGGCATACTTAGAAACTTGATGAGAGGGCCTGAATAGCTCATAATGGAAAGAAGATGAGGCATAGCGCATGAGATGTGTCTGTCTCTCTGCTAACTAACCTGACACGCCAGATGGAAAACGTTCTGTAATAAACTGAAGACATTTTTTTAATTAACTAGTTGACATTTTTGTTTAAATATTTCTGTTTTCTTTCAAATGCACAGAATGTTTAGGCTCGAGCAATGAGATCAGTCCCTACATCACAGCTGGCCACAAGGGGGCAATTAAGATATTTTAGCTGCATATTTCTGCAGCTGTCATGTTGTCTGTCACTGGGTTTGATGCTAATATGCTGTGGAGCGGTAAGTGGAACAACCCAAGAAGCGAAATTGCACTCCACACCTGTTTCCACAGAAAACAGCGATTTTATCAAGAAAGAATGGGCTGATAAATACGTGTTTAACATAGATTATATTTGCAAATAATGGCTGACAAGTGAATTTCTGAAAAAACAATACCCAGAATACGCCAATATATTTTCCTCTGCAGATGTTTTGAATTTGATAACGTTCTGTGGGTCAGATGGGCCCTCACTTGATGATCACTGTGGTAGAAGATGGATGGACGGATGGATGGATGGATTTTTCCATGCCTCTGCGGTTTCATGCAAGGACAGCCAGAGCATGACATGGGTTATGTTGATCCTTCTTCCTGCCCAGGTTACTCACCACATCTACACCTTACTTCAACCTCAGTTTTTGGCCCAAACATTCTTAAAAGTTCTGCACAGTACTGTGCATTGGTTGCACTGGCTTGTAGGAAGAGGCCTTCTTTTGAATGTAGAAATGTACTAAATATCACAGCTGAATGGTCAAACAAACTCAGGTGCAGGTTTAGTCTTAAATTAGCACTAAAAGAAAAAAGATACAAGGAAATTCAGGCAGGGAAACAAAGTCCACAGGCATCAGGTAGAGGTTATGCAAAGTTTGGTCTTAAATAAAAAAAACTGATCAAACAGCAAGCCCAAAAAGTAAACAGATAATTCTTGCCAAGTCTGACCTTGTACATCCAAAATTATAGGTGTATCTTAAAGTCAGAGTGAATATTTATGCAATGTTTTTAGGCAATCCCTGTAAGTATTAAGGGCCAGTGACCTTGATCTTTGGCCTTTGGTCTATGGACCACTGGGCATCCTTGGGTCAGAGTCAAAGGATGCACAATACACAAGGATCCCTGAAATCGTTGCAGTGTTGCTTCTGGATGCATGGAAAACCCTGAAACAGAAGCTTATATCAATGCAGAGGCATACAAATGTATCTTGAATTTGATCAAAACCAGCTCTATAAACAAGAAAACAAAACTCGACTTTTCTTTACTTGACAAAGAATGCCTCGTAGTTTTTTGCATTTAGTTTGTTTAACCTCAGATAACTTTGTCATGCCATATTTAGTTTTCATCCAACCTTTGAATTTGACAGGATTAGACTTTCAGCTGTCTTGATCCTCCAGTTGTTTTGTTTTTTACTCTGGTTGTTGTCTAAAACTTTGAAAATTCTCTGTCTCTGAATCATATATCAGATCAGCATGGTGTTTCCATGTTCAGCGCTGTGTCCTGACAGATAAAAGATTGGAGAAATGGTAGTTTTTGTTCAAGTTTGCATTCCCTCCCCACGTTCAGACGGATGGGATTCTGACAGGACGGAGCATCATGGAGAGTTTGGCATTAGTGTTGATGCACTGCTGTGCATAAAGAAGAAACTCCTGTTGTTGTTGAGCAGAAGAAAGGAAGACACCTGCTGTAGCTCAGACTCTCCCGGAAACTAGACAGCGCCATGCGGGAGTGCAAAGGCAGAAACGCTTAGATATTCTGACAGTAAGTCATTTCTCCAACTATTGATCCCCTTTGAAGAGCTAAGCCATCTTTTGTAAACAGAATATGACCTAAATCTAACAGATAGTCCAACCATCAAATATTTAATTAACAATGATATAAAACAAAGCAAATTATCCCAGTGGATTAGCAGGAACTATGTTTGTTTCAGTCATTCTTTAAACAAAATTGGCAATTATTGAGAAATCACTGTTGCGGATTAATTTTTCTGCTGATAGACTGAATGATCGTTGGTCTAATTGTCCCAGGATTTAATGACTGGCTCTAACTGAGGTAGTTAATTTGTATTAGGGTGTTTAAATGAGGCATTTTTGGCCTGATTGAGTGAACTTGTTTGCCCTGTAGCCGATATTATCGACAGCAGCATTTTGAAGGCATTCAGCAGAGAAGTTTAGGCAGACTTTGAGAGGTTTTTTTTGCATGTTTGCTGATACGTATAGGAGACATTGCACACTCTTGATGCAATTCCCTAATCCAGTGTGAGAGTGTTCACTCTTCCAGCTTGCTGAGGCTGGTGAGGGAGTCATCTCAGTGCAGGGTCAGGTGTGTGTGGTTAAATGGCCTCAGTTAAGACCAGGTATGGGAGGCTTCATGGGCTCCAGCACTCTGTGTGGACCAATTAGCTGTTTCTCAAAGTCCAGGATCCTTCCTCTGTGGGAAGGATCCTCCCGAGACAGGACCCTTGGAGATGAGGCCAGAGCCCTTCCTGCCAACTCTTGAACACACATTTGGAACAGGCCAGCGAGTGTGCATGATTACATCATAGAAAGGGTCACGCCCATATACGCGGCGGCAGCAGAAATCAAAATGAGAAGGTTTAACAACTTTCACAAGTTTTACCCTGCACCATCTAATAAGCTATCACACCATCATATATTTATGGTATATATAAAATATGTTTGTTTTATTATATTTGATATAATCATACAATATAATATATTACATGGCGCTACTTTTGCCCGTCCAGCTTTACTTTGATGAGATGAAATAATGATGACAACATATTCACAGTGGAAACAGGACATTTAAAAGTGTATTGAGTGTGCAAAGAACTTGCTTTCTCCTGATATTATGCTATTTATTTTTTTAACAGAAGGAAAACAATGCACATTGGATTGTGGGTAATTCCTGTGAGCTGAGGGTACACGTGTACATCCTTGGAAAGCCACTGTTTGAAGGACTCAGTCCTTGGAAAAATTTCGAGGCTCATTGACATTAGAACAGTCCTCTGATGGCAGTCGATAACGTAGAATCCTTCAAAAACAGTCGTTTGAGGATCCTTCCTTAGCTGTGAGAAACAGCAATTGTCTTGCTATCAGTTGTGGTGGAAGGTTCTGTAGGCAGGTAGTTTTGAACAACTGAGATTTTTCCCCTCCAGTTCTGAAAACAATCCCATTCTTAAAACATCTTTATTCACATGACACTGCAAAAATGCTCTTTTGTGTGCTGTAAAGAGCATGTCTCCATACTCCATCAAGCCTCAGTCATCTTCCAGTAAGTCCACTTTGGCTCAAACAGTGACGGATGATGCATTCTGACACTGATGAACCTTGACCTTGAAGTTCACCTCTGATATTTTTGATTGTTGTTCTGGGCTCTTTGGTTACCATTCGTATTATCCATTTTTAAAAATTTATCATCAATTTTCCTCTCATTGCCACGTTCAGGGAGGTTGGCTACAGTCCTGTGGCCCTTAAACTTCTGAATATTATGGTCAGCTGTAGTCACAGGAACATCAAGCTGCTTGGAGATGGTCTTAGAGCCTTTACCTTTAACATGCTTGTCTGTAGTTTTCTTTCTAATCTCCTGGGACAACTGTCTCCTTAGCTTTCTGTGGTCCATGTTCAGTGTGGTACACACCATGATACCAAACAGTGACTACTTTCATCCTTTAAACAGACACCTGTGATGCTAATTACAGGACACACCTTAGTTTAACATGTCCATATGGTCACATTATTTTAAGCTTTTCTAGGACCAGTTTCATAAGTTTGTATTCTAAAATAATTCTGTTAAACCGCATTTCAAAATCAATGTCTGATTTTCATTAGCTAATTTTCAGTAAATTTTTATTTTTTATTACTTTCATCAGTTTCAAGTTATTTCAGTAACTGCTGTGGGGTTTCCTTTCTTAAATGGAAGGTACTAACAACTTTGTCCACGTGTGTATTATATGATGATACAGTATGTCAGATGGTGCTGGGTAAAAATTGTAGAAAGCTGTTCTAAGGACCATCTCCATCTTGAGTTCTGCTTCTGATGTAATCACACACACTCACTAGCTTGTTCCAGACGTGTGTTTTAGTAGTTTCCAGGAAGGTTCCTGGACTTTGAAAAAGAGCAAAAATGCTTATCCCTGCTGGGGGCTTTTATTGTGAAATCCTGCTCGACCTTAAGCACTTTTGGAGCGCAACTTGAGTGAAGCCAGTGGTGATACTCCAAAAAGTTTTTTTAGGTCTTAACTAAAAACTGAGTTTTCAGACTTGCTATTTCCCCTGATAAAGCATGTTTGTTTGACATTTCAAAAATCTGATGTTTTTCTCTGTTTTTTTTAAAACACTGGCTAGCATTAATGCTAACTTTAGATAATCATTATAGAAGTCAACTAAAAAAATGCAGCATTTTTATTTTTATATTTTTATTTTTCATTATATCATCTGCATTCTTTTTTTATGAATTCTAATTTTTGTTTATTTCTTTATTTTTCCATTATCATTAATATTACTATTATTATTATTATTATTATCATTATTATTGTTATTTGTGTTGTTGTTGTTTTTGTTGTTACTATATTATTATTGTTGTTTTTATTATTATTATTTGTTGTATTATTATTATTCTTTTTTATTATTATTCCTTTTATGGTTATAATATTTGTGTGCAGTGTGATATGAGGTCACAGATACACATGCTTTTCATTTCTGTTTTGCTCTACTGTCTGGTCTTTGGGAAGGGGTATTATGTGTTGTTTTCAAAATTTCAATAAAATGTGTTTTTAAAGAAACTGCTGCAAAAGTTTCATCTTTGTCATCAAGTCAGTGGTTAAAATTAGATTAGCTGTGCCAACCTGTGACAAAAGTCCCTGTGATGCATCACTAATATAAAAAAAAGCATTGCTTGATTGGGTTTCCATTTGCAACAAAACAGAAACATCTTCAACCCTTTTCCTGTCTTGAAATACTCAACATGATTATTGAACATGATTTATGTTGGGTTCCAATCACAGTCCATCCTCCCGTTATTTACAGTAATTTGAAGTTTAATGTTTGGTCTTTCAGTTCGAGTCACTATTCACAACAGTCTCCCCTGAAAGGAAAGTAGGTTGTTTTTATGCCTTTCACTTTCTAAGAAAGATGAAGGACCACCCCCCAACCCAAAAAACAAAAAACAAAAACAAAAACAAAAAAAAAAAAAAACAACTGACTAAAATGTTACTAACATGTCGTGCACGAAGAGCTCAAAAGTATGGGGTGAGGTTGGGCTTTTATGAGCACACATAAACTCTCACACATACACCATCAGTTTGGCAGAGTATCCCGCATCTTGTTGTCCTTGTCAGACCGACCTGCTGTGTTGGCTGTTGAAAACAAGCAAATTGATAAAACTGTGGATGTGTAAGTTTGTGAGTCAGCCAGGAGGGACACACAACTGGAAGGAATATCAGAGGCAGCAGATCAGACTGAAAGCTTACGTGAAAAAGAAAAAAAAAAACACTTCCATCAGCACATCTGTTATCAACAGTATATGATCACTACAGCATGACAAAGTGTCTCCTACATGTGCTTGACTTTAAATCCTCAATACAAACCTCTGCACTGACCAGTAAGAGCGCTGTGCTCTGTAAATGGGCTCTACAATATATGATCCAGAGGGGGACTCAGGATCTGAGGGCCAGGGGCAAAAATGATGGAAAGGGGCACCTACTTTATGTGGTGGGGCACCAGCACTCCAAAGTTCAAATACATTTATACTGACTTCACCTCTGTAATAAAACTGATTAGGAATCATACATCATGCATTTATTCCACATGCACACTCAAAGGAGAATTTCAGTGAAAATAAACTTTCTTCACTACTGAAAATGTCCCATAGAAGGCCATTTATCAGGTTTCATTCCTGAAGATTGCATCCAATGGCACACTCTTGCCTTATTGTCCACTTATGGGTCTTGAAAGAGGGCAGTTTGCCAAATTTTGTCCACTTCTAGGGCACCATAGAGGGCACTTTGTCTTATTTTATCCACTTATAGGGCAAAATAGAGGGCACTTAGTCTTATTTTGTCCACTTACAGGGCCCCATAGAGGGCACTTTGTCATATTTTATCCACTTCTAGGGCAACATAGATGGCACTTTGTCTTATTTTGTCCACTTACAGGGCCCCATAGATGGCACTTTGTCTTATTTTCCACTTACAGGGCACCGTAGAGGACACTTTGTCAAATTTTGTCCACTTCTAGGGCACCACAGAGGGCACTTAGTCTTATTTTGTCCACTTACAGGGCACCATAGAGGGCACTTTGTCATATTTTATCCACTTCTAGGACACCATGGAGGGCACTTTGTCTTATTTTGTCCACTTAAAAGTCACCAAAGAGGTCACTTGGTGAAATTCTGTCCAGTTAGAAGCCACTAGAGGGCACTTTGTCATATTTTGTCCACTTATAGGGCACCTTAGAGGGCACTTCATCCTATTTTGTCCTCTTAAAAACCACCATAGAGGGCACTTTATCTCATGTTGTCTACTGTTAGACCATCAAAGAGGGTACATTGTTATATTTTGTCCACTAAGAGGACTCCAAAGAGGGCACTTAGTAGAAGGCCTAAATTCTGAAAGGTTTCAAAGAATTTTATTTTAAAGGAAAAGAAAAACTTTATAGCCTTTACATGAATGTATATATCTGTGAGACTGTCAGACTTAGCAGCAACCTCAATACTTTTCCTCAGAGGATTGGTTGACATTATAATAGAGAAATGTCATCTGATCACTGATATGCTTTGACATTTGATATGAGTCTAACACTATAAATGTATTTGTGAAACAAGCTCAGACACCAAAGTCAATCTAGCTCAGAAAGCGTTACTTTACTGAATTATCCAATCTCTATATACTTGCAACGTATGCACAACTCAAGAGATAAAGTTGAAATGAAGAAACATGTTTGAAAGTGTTTTTAAAAAGTCTCAAAACTTTGTGTCATCATAGTGCCTCCTAAATAAGGACCATCCTGACATGAACTGTTAAAAAGTAAAAAAAAAAAAAAAAAAATGCTGACCAGTGTCTACTTTCTTATTTTTATTTCTGCTATTTATTGTCCACTTTTTTCCTGCCAGCTTTCAAATCACAGAGCCAGCAGTTTGAGAAAGATGAATAAAGTGAGCGCTAGTTTTAGTGTATGATGGATCTTGGAGGGTTCAGAGTGAGGCAGGGGGTAAAACTGGCATCCATCGTGCTGACATGATCCCTGGCAGGATGAGACTTTCTGCAGGATGGGCTCTGTCTGCTCCAGCACATTCTGGAGGAGAGCCACATAAGCTGTGGAGGAAAGAGGAGACTGAGCAACCTGGAGGAAAAAGGCACCAAGAAAAGTGTATGTTAAGTTTAAGATCTTACAAAAATCCAAATAAAATTTGACCTAATCCTGCAAATGCAACCAGGTAGTTTGCAAGTTTGATGACCCCCAAATTCCAAATACTCAATCTGCACAGTGATCCACATTCAACATGCACTGTGAAGCAAATCCCTCCCTTTCTAGTGTGTCATGCACAGACTGACTAGAGGAGGAATGGCGCCAGGTCTATTTTTGGCGCTGGCTGCTGCCAAAATGTGTCAGTTATCGAGCAGATCGATCCAAACAGGAGGAAGAACGTCCAGAGCATCTGGTTAATTTCAAAATACAAATTCCAATTGCTCAGAAATACTGATGGGCTATTGCTATGATCCAGCATGGCTTTTCAATTCCAGGCAAACCTGTCAGACAGCATCTGGACAGCTAAGCGGTTTATGTCAGGTGGGGTCAGGTATGGGAGCATGTGCCGGTTCGGTACTTGTCTTTGTCAGTCCTTGGTCCTGAACTTCTCTGGCCTCCTGATGGCCATCATCCAGGCCTGCGCTTGCCCCATCTCTCCAGGTATCCTCCCAGCTGACCCCTCCACAATGCATGCAGACGCCCCTGGCATCTGGATCAGCCCACCAGGTCCTTGTCACCCAGAATGCAGTGAGCTGGATCGGGCCTAGGAAGGCACACTAGGTGCCTGTAACTGCTGCTCCCGTACTAAGCAGCTAACTCTTACCATCCCTGCTCTCCTGAACACACCAGCATTAGACACACAGTCTTGCCAATGATACCCAAAAGTGCACCAAAGAGAAGTGGTCAAAAAAGAGCCAGTCAACATCCAGGCCTTGCAAGAGTATAGTAAGACTGGGAGGACCAGGGACCGAAAGACTCTGACATTGGTCTGCATGCTCAGATACCTGGAATGCCACACTGTCTTGCTCAACGAACCCATCGCCCCAAGTACAAGTCCAAGCCTGTGGTTGATCTGAGTCATGCAGGCAGTGGATCAATGGATTACACTGCCAAGGTAGATGGACTGCTCTACAGCTTCTATGCTCTCAGACACAGATTTGATGGCAGCGTTCAAGGCATCCCCAAATGCCTGGATCTTTGTTTTGGCCCAAGACACGTGCATGCTCAACATTTCAACATCCTCACTCAGCAAGTTAGGAACCCCCGCAAAGGCAGTCCATACACGTACTTAATCCTAAGGAGCTCCTAAGGAGATTGGAGGACATGATCAGTATGCAGTGTGGGCCCTTGGGCGAGGTCCTTAAAGCCATGAACATCTGTAGATCTCTCAGATGTATGTTGCTTTTGACATCTTTTTAATAACTTTTTACCCCCTCGTAGTTTTGATCTTAACAATCCACATTTAGCTCTTTTTATCATCTGTTTTGCTTTGTTTCCTGTCATTTTTCTTTGAGTCTTATATTCACACTGAGATTTTTGACAAGTGTTGGTGTGTTCATAAATCTGCCAGAAATAACCCATGAGCAACAACCTATATAAACTTTTATAAACTTAGTCAAAGTTTATTTCTTCCTCCCAAAACAAGTACGTCTTGTGCAGTGGATATTGATTCCAAAAACAATGCAGAAAGTTAAGAATAGCTCCTTCATACTTTTTAAAGCACAAACATAAACTCTGCTCTGCACAAAAACAGCTGGAGTCTGCAGGTAGACACAGCCTGCATGTTCAAAAACACATCAAGGATGAAAGCTTGACTTCTTAATTTATGTTTTATGAGTTTTGTGTGCAGGTCTGGTCTTTCATGCATGTGAGATTTGAAAAAGTTTTCTAATGAGAGGGTTGAGTGACTTTTATTCAGTTTAGAGTTTTGTAATATAAATGCTTCAAATGCAGCAGAGCAGGTACATGTGTGAAGATGTGATACACAAAGATTTAACTGGTCCAACAGGACAAAACAACACAGAGCCTGGTTCTGGGTCTGGGGAGGATAAAGAGCAAACACAGGATCAGTCTACACAGGAAACATGAATTATTTATTATAACAGAGGTTAAAACAGCTGGTCTGTGAGTCCCTGTCTGCTCCCTCTAATTCAACCATGACATGACAAAACAAAGGAGATCTTTACTTTACATTTTATACATACATTTTATTTCACATTCTTACATTTTATCCCAAGCTCTAGTTTAGTAAATTATGCAGCCAAATATTGATGATTCAGCCTTTAATTTACGAAATATCACCTTCAAGAGCATTCATCCACAAATTAAAAAGCTTATTTTTGTCACGCTGAGTTTTGTGTTCTTCTCATATTACAAAGAAAATTGCTGAAAAGCAGCGAGTTGTCACAATTAGAGAATTTGAACAAATTAATGTCAGGCTTCAACTTCAAAAAGCTTCACATGCTGAAAGCTTCCTCTCAAAAATAGGACTGGCTGCAGAAGTGCCATAACTTTCAGGTCTACTTACTTTTGAAAACTTTTTTTAATATAAAGGTAAAAACACTCCTTTTATGGAATTGATCATTTTCAGTGGAAATTTTAAGAGCATAGCACTGATTATGAAGGATGCAATGGTAACTGGTGTTTACACTTAACTAGAACTAGCGCCTTGCTATAATTTCCCTCTGCAGGAACACAACTGCCATACTGAAAGCACAATTATGGGTCAAGGGGAACGGCAGGGGTGTCTAATTCATAGAAATCAGCAAGGGCTGACTATGAGGCCTACTGACTTTGACCTTTGACCACCTATATCTAACCAGTTCATTCTCAAGTCAAAGTGGGCAAGTGTACAAAGTTTGAAGAACTCCCTCAAAGTATTCTTGAAATAGCAGGTTCACAAGCAAAGGCTGCACATAAGTCAGATGGCCTTGACCTTTAACCTATGACCTTCAAAATATAATTAGCTCCCTGAGTAAGGACGATCATTTATGCATTCATGCAAAGTTTGATAGAAATCTGTAAAAGTGTTCACAAGATATCACTCTCAGAAGAATGGCCTAGAGGGCAAGAGATTGACAGAAAGCTGAATTACCTTGACCTATGACCTCCAAAATATAAACAGTTCATCTTTGAGTCAGAGTGGACATCTGTGCGAAGTTTGACGAACTTCTCAAAGTGATATATTGATTTCACAAACCTAACCTAGATGTGTGAATACGATGAGCAAAAAACAAACAAAGATGTGGACAATTTGGATTGATTCTGCAAAAGTATATACTGCAGTACCCTTTATAAACAGCAGAGGGTGCTATCTGCTATCTGGTTTGCTGACCATTTATTGGCAACCCAACTGGTCTGAGCTGAACCCCATATGTATTGTATCATGGTTTTGTGATTATACAGTGCCTATATATGGTATTCACTCCCTTGTGTTGATTTTATAAATCAATCATGGTCAATAGAATTAGGCTTTTCTGACAAAGAAAAAAAAACTTCTTTAATGTCAAAGTCAAAACACATTTTTCCAAATTGATATCAAACAAAAATATGTAAGCTAAGTGACTGCATAAATACTCACTCCCTTTAAGTCAGTATGTAATAGATGCACCTTAGTCTGCAATCACAGCACTGAGTCTGTGTGGATAGGACTCTATCAGGCTTGCCCATCTGGACACTGAAATCTTACTCCATCCTCTGTTGCAAAACTGTTCAAGCTCTGTCTGGCTCCACAGGGATCAGGCATGAACATCCCTTTTTAGGCCCAGCCACAAATTCTCTTTGACTTGGCTACTCCAGAACACTCATTGTTGCCTATAAACTATTTCCATTTTGCTTTCTCTGTATGCTTCAGGTCACTGTCTTGCTGGAAAATAAATCTTCTCCCAAGCTGTAGTTCTCTTGCAGACTGTATAAGATTTTCCTCCAGGATTTTCCGATGTTTTGCTGAATTTATTTTACCCTCTATTTAGATGCCTTCCAGGGCCAGCTGCTGAGAAGCATCTCTACAGCATGATGCTGCCACCATTGTGCTTCACAGTGGGGATGGTGTGTTTGTGGTGATGTGCAAAGTTTGTGTCTACCAAACATATCATCTTGTCTGATGGCCCCAAAGCTCCATTTTGGTCTCATCAGACTAAAGACCTTTCTTCCATGGAGTCTCCCCCATGCCTTTTGTGAGCTCTTGTCCAGATTTAATAAGTTTTCTCTAAGAGTGGCTTTCTCTTTGCCACTCTCCCATAAAGCTTTGACTAGTGAAGAACCCGGGCAATCGTTGTTGCATGCAACGCCTCTCATCTCAGCTGCTGAAGCTTGTAACTGCTTCATAGTAGTCTTAGGTGACTTGGTGGTCTCTCTTACTAGTCTCCTTCTTGCACGGTCACTCATTTTTTTTTAGGACTGCCTGATCTGTCTATTTCCTGATAGTGGATTTAACTGAACTTTGTGGGATGTTCATTGCCTTGGATATTTTTTGTATCAATTCCCTGATTTATACATTTCAATAACCATTTCTCTGAGTTTTTTGCAGTGTTCTTTTGTCTTCATGGTGTAATCGTAGCCAGGAATACTGATTTAAGGGGGTGATTATTTATTTTACACTACATGTTTTTATTTAATTGGCATTTTTTTGTAGAAATCTCTTTTCAGTCGACATTAAAGAGTGTGTTTTTCCCCCCAAAAGCCAAATTATCCTGACCATTATTGATTAATAAAATCAATAACAGTCAATAACATCCAAGGTGGTGAATACTTTTTTTTGGCACTGTACATCCTGACTGGTGATCATCATTATGTCCTAACTGTAGTTAAATATTTTTGCTTTTTTAAAAAAGTTAAAAATAATTAAAGCTAGAACAGCAAACACTATTCTTAGCATGACCCAGAGGAGCATATCTTTAGTGCCAACTTACATAAAGCAAAGTGTCTTTATTTTCTTATTCTGTAACTCTTTAGCTTGCTCAGAGATATAAAACATGAAATATTCCATCAAACTAAAGCAGATGATTTTTGAACCATGGTTTTGTGCATAAATTCCCAGAATATTCGTCATTAATCTTGTGTTGATAAGGTCACTATGAAGAACCAATTAGCAGGCAGGAAACCTTGAAGGTTTTTAATGAAACTATAAATAATCGTTAAAAGGCAGCATCAAATGAAAGCACAGAGAGAATGGTTAAATATAGTTGTTCTAACAAAATCTATAAAAGCCACAACATGCAAATTAATTCAAATTATCTTCTTTGCACATGAGCTTATCATATGTCAAGGTCTACCAAAGTCATATTAATGCATGTACTTGTTCAAGAACCTGTACTGTGTTTAATAAAGCCATAGAGTGGGTTTTACATTAATGAACAGCCTGTCGTATTTTTCATTATAAAATAACTCAAACACGTCTATCATAGTAGGAATGGGGTTCAATTTTAGTCATTAAAATTAATGGCCCTGAAAATAATGACCAAGCTCTCTTTAAAAAGAGAGTAAAATGTTTTGCTGAGGAAGTGCAATAGACTTTTTCAAATGCAGTATTTATGAGCAGAGATAGACAGCGGTACATTTCGTTATGACATTTAGTTCAGTGTGATAAACCCACTAAAAAGAAAACGCAATTACAAAGCTCTCAGCACCAAAATAAACTGAGGGGTGAACAGGTCAGTGCCAGCACTGTGCTGCCTGCATTACAGAGCATTTACATGAGTGAGAGCAGGATGAAATAAGAGAGATTATCAGCAAGGACGAGGTCTCAGGGGAACAAAAAATATTGCAAATACTATGTTGGAGTGGACTAGATATGTTTCATATTTCAAAAAATGTTTTCCATCTGTACAGCAGAGTAGTATGGTTTATAAAATGGGCCTCAGTATGGGGCATTTGTTCACCTCACACTAAATAAAGCAGAAAAAAAGAATCCTTTGTAGGACAACAGTGTGTTGACAGCAGCTTCTGTGCACACAGAAATGTAGAAACGACTAAAATCATTGTAGTAAACATACCAGGCCAGCCGTCAGTGTGACGTTGCAGTGAAATAAAGGATGCATGATACCATTGGCATGATATTAGTATCAGCATGTGTTAGCCTAAAAAGTAAATTATAAGCATCTGCAGATATAAAAATTCTTCTGATACAAACAAATATATAGGCGATAGTTTTTGGTTGTAAATATAAACTGTATGTAAGAGAAAGTTATAAGGTTCCAGCTGGCTACATGGTTTTAAAGGGGACGTATCGTGCAAAAATCACTTTTTCAAGGCTTTTATGTTCCCTGGCTTGTCCACAATCCCCTCAATACCAGATAAAATCATTCCCTCCCCTCTCTCTAAGTTAGTAAGTTGCAGGAGTCATGGTGTTTCTTTGGTATACAAGCAGTTTCTAAGAGCTGGCTCATTCATGTGAATGACTGGAGCCATCTCCTGTTTTGGGAGGTGGTTTCTTTTTTCCATTTTTGTTCCGTTTTTGTTGCATTTTTCCATTTTTGTACAGCTGGCTCTATTATGTGACTGATTGGAGCTGGCTCTTGTTTTGGGAGATGGTTTCATTTTTTCTTTTCCATTGTTTTAAAGATATAAAGAAAGCAAAATATTACCGACAAAGAAGCTTTTGAGTAGCTGAAATGCTGACTCTAATTACAGAGCAGAGACTCTTTTATGTAAACGAGACAGTTAATCTCGATCATTTAAAAGAGCTGCAATGCTCTTCACTGCAAGCAAGGAAAGATGGACATAAAGAAATACTGTGAATTTTGTTAACTAGCTGAAAAGCGTGGACAAAGTCAGTTGACAGGGTGGTCTTAAAACATCAGTTCCAGTCTGGATGAAGGCGCCACAGACCATCTCTGTATTTAATCGGACCTGCTGGATGTCAGACCTTACATATTGAAGTGCATCGTTACAAATAATTTAGGATTACCATTTGGCACCTGAACACCCAGAACGGATATAAATCCCTGTTAATGCATTGTGTAAACTGAGTCAAAGACATCAAATTGGAAATCTGCAAAGAACATCTCAGTTCAGCTGTCCATTTCTTGCTTCTTGTGGATGTTTTTCCACAACTTTGTGTGTTACTTAACAATCTTATAGCATTATGTGATAACAGCCCTGAGCATTGAACAGAGAGCTGTTCTGTAACAGCAGAACTTTAATATTTCCAATGACAGTTTCTAGAGTGACCTTAGCAGCATTTATCGCCTTCATTGAAGTACAACATTCGCTGCATTAAAGTGAATGAGGTTATCTAAAGGCTAATTCCTCAATGCTCTAGGTCAGGATGTATAATAAATGTTATCTCTTTTAAAAATCAAGTTTACAAATGCTAGCTTTCAGCATGAATCGCTTATCAAACACAGAGTGAATGAATAACGGTAGACACGACGCTCAAACACAGATATGACTCATTATGTCATAATAACCCTGTTCCAGGAAAAAGGATTACATGTTCTTCAACAAACCAGCTTTGAATACACAATGCAACACCGTCTTTGACACCGGGTCATCAATACTGCTGAATAGAGAGAGGAAAAAAGGGCTATTTTTCTACCAGGCTTTTCATTATGATAAAAGATATCTATCTGCAGGGAGGAAAGCAATGATGCTCCATTCATCATGTTTGGGTAGTCATGGAGAACAACAAGCCTTTTTGTGCATGTATTACACACAGAGGAGTTCATTTAAGTGGAGTCTATATAATGGAAGAGTGCACAGGAGCAGAGGTGCTGGACTACATCTAATTAAATTACAGCCAACAGGCTAATTCTTGTGGACTTGGTTACAGTCGCTTAGAAAAAACCAAACCATCAGATAGTCTGAGCAAAACCTGAAGGTTAGAGCTCTCTGATTTAATTACCATCCGTAATATTAGATAAACAAGTAGGCAACTGAGGATGACAATGTATTGTTAGAGTGCATTACTGTCCTTTGCAACACTTTAATCAAAATCCAGTAAGGTTTCTCTTCCAGTAAAAAAGACAGTCAGAGCTAACCTGACAAGTTTTTAACTTATTTTAGTCTTATTTGTTATATTCCTTCTCATGCTGGGCACCAAAAATATGGCATACCTAAAAGCGATTCAAGCCATAACTGTCACAAAGACAATGTCAAAAGGTAGCAGAGAATCATGGCCTGTAGTTGTTTTAATGAATCTAAGTATTTTAAAGCATCTCTTTTCAGGCAACAAAGCCAAAAAACTACAGAAAAAACAATGAAAAAATATACACCCAAACGCCCAATAGTGCTTGCTTATCAGCACTTAGAAGAGCATCATATGGACAAAAGTATTTTTATGAAAAAATCATGGAACATTACGAGACGGAGATGTTTTAAAGTTAAATGCAAAGCCGGAACTACACTCCAGACATGGCTGCTGCACTGTGTCACTCCGCCCAGTGGTTTACTCAAGAAATAGTTCAGAGTATTTGCTTCATGTGTCGTAATGTTACATAATTACATGTTATTATTTCATAGCGTGGTGAAAGTACAGGTCACAACTTGTCCACAAGAGCGTTTCAGAGTTGTTGGATTGTGTATTTGATGAGTTTGATGAGGGAAAGCAAAAAATACCGTCTGCTAACATAGCGTTAGCTGTGCAGCTGGTATATCGGTCCCCCCAGATCTAAAAACAGCTTGCACCAACAACTTAAGGAAACAAACATATTACTAAGACTATAGGAATTATGGCAATGGGCGAATTTGCCAAAATGTTGAAGTATCCCTTTAAGCTACTGGTAATAAACGATAGTAATTCTATTAAAATGGATAAAAAGACATTCAATATCAGGTTTACTGGTGTGTTTTCCCCAAAAGTCACATGAGTTCCAGGCTCGCTAAAAATGCTGCCGCAAAGATTCAAAGGCATCAAAAATGTCAATGGGATGGCACAACAGCTAGCTTCAAGAGGAAAAATAAGAAAGAGGCAACAATTTATGGTTCAAAAGTTATTTAACTTTTGATAAACTGTGTCACTTCTTGCCTTGTACGCCTGCACCGGTCTAGAAGGCATTTCAAAGATCACATTCAGAGAAAAACTGTCACGCAGCCTCCATGCTCTACTGCTGCAGTGTGTCCTTTGGTTCTTCTCCACTGCTCTAAAAATGGCAGCTTGTGCATACAGTGCTTTCAGGCAGCGAAGAAGAACTGATTTCCGGTTTATTGCGCTTACATTTAGCATGGCTAAACAAAGCAAAATATAAAGCTAAACCAAACAGTATTTGATTGATGCATTAACTAGTGTACTCGCCAATACCAATACCTGCATTTTTAGCAGTATCTGACATATATCCGATACTGGTACTGGAATTGGAACAACCCTAGTGCCAACTGTGATGTTTGGTGGAGGAGGGGTCATGGTATGGGGCTGTTTTTCAGGGTTTGGGCTTGACCCCTTATCTCCAGTGAGGGCCAATCTTAATGCTTCAGCACACAAAGACATTCTGGACAATGCTATGCTTCCAACTTTGTGGCAGCAGTTAGGGGAAGGCCTTTGTCTATTCCAACATGACTGGACTATAAAGACATGGTTTGATGAGTTTGGTGTGAAAGAACTTGACTGGCCTGAGTCCTGACCTCAACCCCATCAAGCACCTTTGGGATAAACTGGAACAGAGATTGTGAGCCAGGCCTTCTTGTTCAGCATCAGTGCCTGACCTCATTAATGCTCCACAGAGTGAATGGATGTAAATTCTCACAGAAACATACGGTGGAAATGGCGGTGGCATGCTGTTGTTAAAAAGCTAATGCTAATGCTTAATTAAAAGCATCATTAGCAACATTATCCTGCTTTATCAGGTAAACTATGTAAGTATCAGTAAACCTAGAGAGTAGAGAGATTTCCAAACAGATTCTGCTTTCTTCTATTTTTCCTCCATTCATCATAGACTTTGGAAAATTCTCACTAAGAAACATAAAACCTCTCATATCTCAGGAGCACCCGGTCCCTTCCCACCAACATGCCAGCGTACAGTTCTGTGATAAATATTTAATTGTGTATATATTATGTAACAGTGATGTATTTTAGAAAATAATATGAAATGGAGGAATATACTGTATACTGAAGGAGGATGAAAATGAATATGTTAACAAAAGGAAGTAACAAAAGAACAGTAGCACGGAGCAGATAAAAGCATAAACAGACATAAAGAACATGAGATGAAAAAGGCAGAAAGCCCGGAGAGATAGGGCGAAGCGCATGAGCATCCACCCAGTGGAGAAGTTGCTGTGCTTGCGGTGGTTGTGCTGAAGGCTCAGCCAACATGGCCGGCAGTGATGAATTGGTCCTGTCAGGATAAGCCAAACAAACAGAGATCTGTATGGTGTATGACAACCTTCCTGCAGGCGCTGCACTGAACAATGACATTTTCCTACTCGCCGCCTAACAGTAGCTCCGGAGATCTGGCAGGACACATATGCTGGAGATACACAGCTGTTTATTTTCATATGGATATGCATTAAGTCAGGATATCACTGTGATTTAGTGAAAGCTTTTGGAAAAATGCCACGCAGAGTGCTCCTGGGGAATTACAATGTGGTTTAAAGCTGCAAGATGCAAGCGGTGCTTACCGCCAGAGGGCCGAAAGTAAACTACCAAACCAGCATTGGGTCTGGATATGTATTACTTCTATTAAGCTCCATGCATAAAGTGTTTGCAGAGAATTAACATATAAAGTCATGTGGCAGCAATGAAAGAGAAACATGGATGCTCCAGTTTCTGCTAAATAAAAGCTAAGGCGTAACTGCAGGTTAAGCTATGGCTGTTACTGAAAATAACAACCACTGGGTTCTTTGTTATTTATATGTAAAACCAGTGGATTAACTGATTTGGATGTAAAATAATGTGTTAATATATAAACTCTTCAGAGACAGGAAACAGGTAACAGGTTCAAAAACTGACTGGAAACAAACCTTTTAGTTTACCTTGTGACGTTAATCCCCACTGTAGGTGAAAGTAACAAAAAATAAAAGAGATGATAAAAAATTATGTGAATTGCTAAGATTAAGTGATAAAAGTAGATTAAAATTGAAAAATCGAGTCATAAACTCGTCATTTGATTAACTTTCCAGTGTTTTTGAGGTGAGATACTGATGTTAATGATTGTTAAAATTTACCATTTTGTATAAATGAACATCAAACTGGAGATGCCCTGCTGTCCACAGGGACATGGGATAGAGTTTGAATACCTTTGCTCTGGTAGAATTATGAAGTTGTAGTAACAAAGAGAGTGTTGGCAGAAGAATGAAGCCCTGGAGCTACCTCATGCAGTTCTGCATGGAGTGGCTGTTGCGATCTGGATGTGGAGCAGCATTGCCAAGTTAGGGATTTTGCCGTTATATTTGATGCCTTTTCAGACCCCTCTAGCGACTCTTTTCAAAAAAGCAACCAGTGACAAATCTAGCAACTTTTTCTTGTGTTATTGGAGACTTTATGAGAGTCTGAGGTAATAGCATGTAACGTTCTTTAGTCTATTACATGAGCAGTGGGTACTGCCATTGGCTCTCCCCATCCCAAAGTACTTATGAAGGTCTACTGACTTATGAAGGTCTAGTACTGACTAATGAAGGTCTGGTACCGACTTATGAAGGTCTAATACCGACTTATAAAGGTCTAGTACTGACTTATGAAGGTCTACTGACTTATGAAGGTCTAGTACTGACTAATGAAGGTCTAGTACTGACTTATGAAGGTCTGGTACCGACTTATGAAGGTCTAGTACTAACTTATAAAGGTCTAGTACTGACTTTTGAAGGTCTAGTACTGACTTATGAAGGTCTAGTACTGACTTATGAAGGTCTAGTACTGACTTATGAAGGTCTAGTACTGACTTATGAAGGTCTGGTACCGACTTGTGAAGGTCTAGTAGCAACTTATGGAGGTCTGGTACTGAGTTATGAAGGTCTAGTACTAACTCTTGAAGCTCTAGTCCCATCTTATGAAGGTCTAGTACTGACTAATGAAGATCTAGTACTGACTTATGAAGGACTAGTACTGACTTATGAAGGTCTCGTACTGACTTTTGGAGGTGTAGTGCAGACTTATGAAGATGTAGGGCTGACTTATGAAGGTCTGGTACCGACTTATGAAGGTCTAGTACCGACTTATAAAGGTCTAGTACTGACTTATAAAGGTCTAGTACTGACTTATGAAGGTCTATTACCAACTTATCAAGGTCTAGTACCAACTAATGAAGGTTAGTTACTGACTTATAAAGGTCTGGTACTGACTTATGAAGGTCTAGTACTGACTTATGAAGGTCTTGTACTGACTTATGAAGGTCTAGTACCAACTTATGAAGGTCTAGTACTGACTTATGAAGGTCTAGTACTGACTTATGAAGGTCTAGTACTGACTTATGAAGGTCTAGTACTGACTTATGAAGGTCTAGTACTAACTTATAAAGGTCTAGTACTGACTTTTGAAGGTCTAGTACTGACTTATGAAGGTCTAGTACTGACTTATGAAGGTCTAGTACTGACTTATGAAGGTCTAGTACTGACTTATGAAGGTCTAGTACTAACTTATGAAGGTCTGGTACTGACTTTTGGAGGTGTAGTACTGACTTATGAAGGTCTAGTACCGACTTATAAAGGTCTAGTACTGACTTATGAAGGTCTAGTACTGACTTATGAAGGTCTAGTACTGACTTATGAAGGTCTAGTACTGACTTATGAAGGTCTAGTACTAACTTATGAAGGTCTAGTACTGACTTATGAAGGTCTAGTACTGACTTATGAAGGTCTAGTACTAACTTATGAAGGTCTAGTACTGACTTATGAAGGTCTAGTACTAACTTATGAAGGTCTAGTACTGACTTATGAAGATCTGGTACCGACTTGTGAAGGTCTAGTAGCAACTTATGGAGGTCTGGTACTGAGTTATGAAGGTCTAGTACTAACTCATGAAGCTCTAGTCCCATCTTATGAAGGTCTAGTACTGACTAATGAAGGTCTAGTACTGACTTATGAAGGACTAGTACTGACTTATGAAGGTCTCGTACTGACTTTTGGAGGTGTAGTGCAGACTTATGAAGATGTAGGGCTGACTTATGAAGGTCTGGTACCGACTTATGAAGGTCTGGTACAGACTTATGAAGGTCTAGTACTAACTCATGAAGGTCTAGTCCCATCTTATGAAGGTCTAGTACTGACTTATGAAGGTCTGGTCTTGACTTTTGGAGGTGTAGTGCAGACTTATGAAGGTGTAGGGCTGACTTATGAAGGTCTAGTACTGCCTTATGAAGGTCTGGTACTGCCTTATGAAGGTCTGGTACTGAGCTTTGGAGGTACAGT
Source organism: Cheilinus undulatus (assembly GCF_018320785.1). Taxonomy (NCBI): domain Eukaryota; kingdom Metazoa; phylum Chordata; class Actinopteri; order Labriformes; family Labridae; genus Cheilinus; species Cheilinus undulatus. Next base: position 39,962,126 of record NC_054878.1, on the reverse strand, counting down.
GCAGACTTATGAAGATGTAGTGCAGTCTTATGAAGGTGTAGTGCAGTCTTATGAAGGTGTATTGCAGTCTTATTAAGGTCTAGTATTGACTTATGAAGGCTGACAGTGTTGGATAGTGTGCTGGAGTTTTCTTTGCATTTATTAAATAAAACACAATTACATTAATATTTCTGATGCTTTTTCTGTGGAAGTCTATGAGCCAGACGTCAGAGTGCATTATGGAGCTGCAAGAAATGTGCCTGGCTCATGACATTTGAGTGTTGGCTCTGCCTTAGGTCAGTTGCATTCAGCAAATCCAAAATCCTGCAGTTTTTGTTCTGCTCATTTAGTTCCACATTTCCCACCATGTGGAGTTTGTGTTCCAATGCTTGAGCTGCTAGGATATGGTAAAGTTAATAGTTTTGAAGCACTGACCCACAGCAATGGCGAATCTGCCTGGAGTCTTGCTGCCCACCTCCACTGATGACTGGTGGTCTTTAACTGAGGAGTCAATCAAACCAGCTCTCCTCAAGGTATATTTACCCCACAGGTTGTTCCTTAAATGCAGGATTACCACATGATGAGGGAGAAAAAGTGTAAATGGTGCCACCAGCCTTTTCCACTTCACCATGTATTCCAGCACCAGTTGAGGTCACATGCAGTGATAGCAGCATTTATATATGCATGGGATGCAGCCAACTTAAAGATGGAAACGTAGACATTAAAAGCCATAATTTACAATCACCTCTAAAAGCCTCTACCATTTGTTGTAGTGCAGTAGGATTGATCATTAGCAGCACCATCCTTCTTGGATGCTCGTCTGGCATGCCTTTATGTATGTATGACTCTCTCCACAGTGAAACAACATTACAGAAGCATACATGACTCATACTGCATATAACAATGTGTAGAGGTGTCAGCTGTGGATTTGTATACGTGGGGCGTCCAGATGGATACACAAACCTAACAGCCGGAGGAGGAGTACAGAATCATTACTCGTACACATACACAGCACTGTATACACAAGACGCTCATTCCTGCTAACATGAATTCAGAATGGAGAATCCAGAATGAAAAGCATTATGTGAATCAGTTTAATTGTCTCTGCAATAAAACAGCTCACACTGAAACCGTTCCAACATTTTTGACAGGAGAAAAGAGAACAAGGAGGAGTGAAGTTAGACATTCTGGCCCAAGGCTGTTCTCAGTGTGTCACTGTGTCGCCTTCCCTGGCTCAGCTCTTTTAAAGACAGCAGGATGCAAGTGAAGCAATTAGCAGCCAGGTGGTTGTGGGTACAGTGGTGCTACATGCAAAGCAACATGGGTAAGAGAGATCAGACTTTAGAAACACAGCAGGAAGAGGAGAACAAGAAGATCTGAAAAATGAAGTTTCTTTTTTCTGATATCACTTGTTGCAGCCCAGATTCCCTGTAATACCACAGTCTTCTAGTTTCCTGCTGTTATTTCTTGCATTCAAGACTCCATGCATTTTTATATCAGCAAGTATAAAGTTCAGAATGAAATATTCGTTTTAAATCAGTTCATGAATTACAGAATATATAAAAGAATGACAGCATTTCAGATCACCTCTTGGCAGTATTCTTCCTTTCTCTGAAAACTTTCACCTGCTTATAGTATTTTGTGTTCTGAAAAGTGGCTGTCTTGTTTAAGGATTTCCAGATCAACAGCCCAAACTCTTTGTAGCAATTGTCCCTGTTTTTCTGCAGGATTTGAAGCCGTTTGCATCCCTGCAGCTTCGTCTGTCTGTCATGCTGCCTTCAGGAAGGATTGCCTGAAAAGCTGCGGATGAAGAGATGCAGCAAACAGCGGCCTCTGATTTGTTATTGAGGAAGGCTGCTGTTGATCAGAGTTGCGCGCAGCTCCCTGAAATGAATGCTGGGATATTATGTTGCACAGAAGGTTTGTTGCTTTTTCACATCATCCCCTATCCTCTTAAAGATGATGTCAAGCCATCCCTGTGCTTTTTCACTGCAGGATTCTGAGCGTTTCAGCTCTTAAAAAATTAGATGATTGTGCAAATCTTAAGGAAAAGCTGCCTCGCTTGTTGCGCTATCCACAAAGCTCTGTGTTTTTTTCTTAAAATCCTCAGGCTTGTCCAAAATTTGCTGGAACAGCTGAACCAGCTCAATCTGTTTATCATGGATAGAGCCTGCTGGGCCTCCAGTTCTCCACACTTAAGTATCCATGACAGTTTTCTGTCACATAATTCACTCGACAGCAGAGAAAGATGACTTGGAAGATTCATAAAAATACACCATCTTGTCATCTTTTATATTCGATCCTTATTGGACATGGTAAGATTGAAGGTGCATGGATAACAATGCTGGAGGAGAACCTGAAGATTGATTTTTTTTAAGGCTCCCTGATGTCATCATGGCAGAAAGCCAGTTTACTGATGCAAGAAAGTAGCAGAAAAGCAGCTATAAGCAATGATGTAAGAGGTGTTTTGGTGTAGAAAGTCGGGCGCAGGGACACTGGGACAGAGTCCAGACACAGACAGATAAAAACAAACAGTTCCAGCCCGAGGTGAGGAGGGGCCGGTGGGGAGCGCTTGGTTGGGGATCCTGCAGAAATGTCAAGCTAAGCATACATCAATGATGCCAAGGCGGTGCTGTCAGGGAGCATTAATGCAACACGCTTGATGTTTTAGTAATGAGGACAAGCAGTACACATTGGCAAAGATGCCGCGGACGCAAACAAGTGCGGGGTGAGGCATGGACAATCAGCCGGAGAATCCGGAGACACAGAGGGAATCAAAGATGGAGGCACAAACAAACAGAGCACGACCGAGAGGGAAAAACAGAGGAGGGCAAGAAAGACCCTCTGCTCCTGAGAATAAGTGAGATTTAGAAGATGCCACAACGTTTAATCAGAAATATTCAAGCATCAGTAAATTTCAGCCTCTTGAATCAGGGCAATTTTTACATGTCAGTATCATTTTGAACAGCTGGTTGAAGAAATTCTACCCATGACTCAGGATATTTTCTGCAGGGGTTTCTAAAAACATCTGAGCTGATCTCTCTGCAGCTGAACGTGTTTGACTCTTATGAGTTTTGGGGCTGTTTGCATTGATTTCTGCAGCTGTTTTCAAAGCAGCAGTTGACCTTAACAAAGACTATGATTTATAAAATGTGTACAACCCACCAGCTGGCTTCTTTGTGTCTCCAAGAGAACTTATGGGGCCTTTAATGCTTTCTGTAAACACTAGGCCTGCAGGGTTTTTATTAGAAGAGTCCAGTTGCAGTTTTTTTTCACTGGATGTGGAAGTGCAATAACATTTTAGCTTATCAATACTTCTATAGAGTCTCATGGGTTTTGTCATGCATCGTCATTTTATCATATCACTGCTGCAGAAACATTCATCAGCTCTTGCAAGAAAAAAAAACTCAGAACACGTCAGCATTGTGCGTCAAATTATACCAAATCAAAAACCTTTGACTGTCAGCACTGAGAAGAAAAGCCTGCTGGGAGTAGCATGCACTCCTAACACTGGCTTTAAGGTCTTTACACACTGAGTCTGTTATTTTCGGATTTGTTTTTCGGATCCGTAATCCGAAAAAACGTCACACACTCGGACATCGTACGCTGGGTCTGATGCATTTTTGTTTGCCTTCACTGCAAAAATTTGTAGGAGGTGGCAAAAAGTTTCATTCCAAAAAGGGTTAACTGAGAAAGAAAAAATAGGCAAATGGCAGAAATTGGTTAAACTAGCAAAAAATTTGGCAAAATTTTATCAGATGGTGAAATGTGGTTAAAATGGGAAAAATTGGGCATAAAAGGTGGTAAAAAGGGTTTAATAGTAGCAATAATAGGTCAACAGAGGCAACATGAAGCTTTAGTGGCAGGAATTGGTAAAAACATGTGGTGGAAAGAGTTTAAAGCTGACAAAAATAAGTGTTAAATGATAAAAAAGTGTTTAAATTGGTGGGAAAAAATGATGAAAGGGGTAAAAAAAAATTGACTAAACTGCTGTCAAGTGGCAACAGTGTAATTCAAAAGATATTTTTAGTTTTTTTAGGGCAACTGCAAACTCCCTTTTAGTATCTTGCGACCCCCAATGGGGTCCCAACCCCAAGGTTGAGAACCACTGCTCTAACATACGTCTGAGGCCTTCACAGAACAGCTGTATTTATGCTGAGATTAGATTAGATAGGTCTTACTGGATTTTATTCATGGTATCAGAATCCAGGGGCCTAAATACTTTTGCACACCACACTTTTCAGATTTTCATGAGTAAAAAATGTTGAAAACCATGTACAATTTTCCTTCACTCCACAATTAAGTGCCACTTTGTGTTTGTGTTTCACAGAAAATCCCGATAAAATATATTTACGTTTGTGGTCGTAACGTGTAGAAATGTGGAAAAGGTCAAGGGGTATGAATACTTTTGCTAATCACTGTAGCTGCTACAGAACAGTTATCCTTCTCATCAGTTCAGATCAGCCATTAAAAATGCTCCCAGAGTTTGGAGCAAGTCCCATTCAAAATATTAATCCAAAGCTGAAATCCATGATGAAGATAGATGATAATTAGCTCACTTAGCAGCATGACAGTCGGTTATATAATGGTGTGTTGTCCAAATCTTTGTCACGGTGGCATCTGGCCTTGATTGAGGTTCAGTTGTTTAGATCAGGGGTTCTCAACCTTTTTAGCCTGTGACCCCCAAAATAAAGGTGCACCGGACCAGGGATCCCCACTGTACCTGAAGATGGATCAACATAGCCATGCACTTTCAAGATCTGCAGACAAGGTCACCCATAAGGGGGGTAAATGGGAGAGCTTTCTTGTGCCCAGCCAAACTGGGTGTAAATGGAGGTCAGCAAAATCATGGTCCATTGTAAAGTTAAGCTGTGATAACCATAATTTATAGCTATCCTGATAAAATAACCACTCTTATCAAAGAAATAAATATCTTTTTAATCATTTGTGTAGTAAATAGCTTTCTCAAAAATGTGAATCCCTTTTGTTGGAAAAAAGGCATTAAAATGGGTTAAAAATAGCTGAAATGGCGTAAAAATGGCAAAAGAAGATGGAAATGAGGTGGAATTGGATTTTAAAAGAAGCAGTAATGGGTTAGAAGCTGTAACATTGACATTAAAATGGCAACAAAATTAATGGCAAAAATGGGATAAAGTGGAAAAAAATTGGCATTAAGAGTGGTTAAAGGAGTTCAAAAGTGGCTGAAATGGCTTTACATTCGCAAAAATGTATGAAAATCTAGTGAAAAATTGAATTGAATTGAAATAAACTTTCAAAGTGTTAACTAAGAGAAAATAGGCAGATATTTGCAAAAATTGGTTAAACTAGCAAAAATTGGCATATCAGATGGTGAAATGTGGGAAAAAATGGGAAAAATGGGTGCAAAAAAAGTGGTAAAAGGGGTTAATAGTGGCAATAATGGATCATCAGATCATCATCAACAGAGGCAACATTAATCTTTAGTGGCAAGAATTGGTTTAAAAGAGACAAAAACAGGCAGAAATTATAAAAATGGACAAAAATAGGTGTTGAATGGCAAAAATGTGTTAAAATTGGTGGGAAAATCTATGACAATTGGTTAAACTTGATGTAAAGCTGCAACAGTGTAATTTAAATGAGATGAATGAGAAAGTCAAGTAAAAATGTTATTGTCAGCTCTTTTGGCTGCACATATCTTCTTTTGCTATAAACATTTTGCTGAGTTTTACTCCTAAATGTTAAATTGTGTGTGGATTATTCCAGTATGTTTTTGTTTTCCATAAGTCTCTGGAGACATGCAGACGGTTAGCCATAGGTAATATATTTATTTCCCTCTGCTGTCTCTCCTGAAGTTCGATTTGCTGTAGGAAAATAGGAAAATGAAAGTAGCCGACACTTCCTCTGTGCTCTGCTGTATTTGCAAAAAAACAATTGTGTTGACAAAATGGAGTCCAGCCAAGTAAAAATTCTTTTCCTCTATTCATTAAATTTGCTCAGTCTCGCAGCGAGCGGCGGCAGAGTCACCAGAGTGTCAGCTCATCCTGTTATCTCCACATCAAATTCATGAACGTTTCCCTCCTCAGCTCCACTTGACTCGTCTCAGATGTGTTTGTCCCCTGCACACCTGCCTCTTCATTCACTGTGAAAACTTCATTTTACTCTTCCGCAGTCACACTTTGAAGTGCTTTCAGTCTCTCTGACTTATTCTGCCCTGCATATGAATGCATCATGACAAACTCCAGATCAAACAGCACAACAAGAACTGCAAATTTCAACAGATTTGGGGATGAACTCAGGGCCGTGATGAGAAAAGAGATTATAAATGCAGAAAGGATCAACTACTGCTGACACTAAGATTCCTTTGTCTACATTTGGATCAAAGTTAACATCTACAGAGGCCAAAAAATTCAATGCAAAAGATAGTAAAAGAAGCCATAACAAAGAGGAATTAAGTTAGTGAGCCTGGTGAACAGCTTGGAGTTAAAGAAATACTACCATACCCTGGATGTTTGTCACTGCAAAGGTAAAAGTTTTGTGAGCTTGCTCCAGGGTGAGTTATGTTCCTTCAGACTTTATAGACTTAGTTTTCAGAAGCTGCAACAAGCAGATAAGCACGTAGTCTTTACAACACAAAAGGGCCAGGATTCTTGATACAGGTGCCAAAATGATTCAGTGCCTGAGCACCGCTGTGTTATGTCTTTACACATTTGCTTGAACAACTCTGCTTGATATCAGGAGCAACATGGGGGGAGAATAAGTAAACAGGACCCTGGCTCTGTTTTTTTGATGGGGCTCAGTAGAGTCCAGCATCTCCAGCAGTCACATGTCCATGTGTCTTTAACTCTCAGGCCCTCCTAGAGCCCTTTTAGGGCTTTTTGATTGTATTTTTTACTCTCACTTTGGCAGTTATCATACTAAGATGATGATATTTCACAAAGATGTTCATTTCTTAATGAATTTCTGAAATTTCATTATCCAGACTGTTTTGACAGAATTTTCCACTGTGTAGACAAAAAACTCACACTCTCCCTCCTAAAGCCCTTTTAGGCCTCATTGACAACCATTTAAACCACTTACTTTCATTCATACAGAAATAAGAAATCCTGTTAATTCCTCTGTAATTCAGTCATTCAGAGGTAAAAATATATTCCTCCCAAAAAATGCTGCCAAATTTCGCCATTTTTCAATGTTTGCAGAGAGGCATTGTGGGAGATAATGACCTTGTTTAAACTGATAGGATATATCAATGACTGTAGGCCAGTGGAATCAATTATTTCAACTAAAACTACTTTGGGTGTTTTCTATGGATGTCAGAGTCTGGTGAAAAATTAAAATTATGAAAATGAATTCACATTTTCTATATACGATGAGGACTGGAGTTAAGGACCAAAAAAATTTTTTTAAGTTTTTTCTTTCATGTTTAGTATTTTTAAAAATATTAAATATCCTAAAAGGGCTTTAAGAGAGAGAGTGTGATTTTTTTTTTTTTTTAAATGTTTTTGCTATTACGCAAAATTTAATAGTACGTCAAAATCAGTGTTGCTGCTAATCATTGACACATCCAAGACTGATAATCCCTGCACCAAAAAATCCTCTTTGCATGTTTCAAATAAAAAATAATTCATTTTTTGTGTCAGAAAATGTGGCATTATGTAAACTAGAAAAGCACTCTGAGAGCGCAGACCTCTGCCATTAGCTCTTTCTCCCAATAGTGAAGAATCCTTCAAAAATTTCCTGAATCCGTTCCCTTGTCCCCCCCACCACGGCATTCCCCGATTCATTCATTGTTAATAATTCCAAAAATATCCGATGTCCTAAAAGGACTTTAAGAGGGAGAGTGTGTGTTTTTTTTAAAGGAGAGCTTGAGGATTAAGAAAGATACTTCACGCTAGTTTCCCCGTTTTCCCCATTTACATTAGTGGTGCGCATGGATGTGTATGAATAGGTTAGTTGATACTGATGGTCACTCTATATTAGCAGCCAGTGTTTGAATATGGAGTCCAGATACTTAGGACCCAAGAACTGAGGATCTGTGGGATTATTATGATTGTATATGTTTGGCTGGTTTTTGAGTATCTGGACATCAGACCTGCTGGAAATGTTTACAATTTATTGGGGTATTGGCTCAATAGTGCCCAATAACCCCATCAAGAAACAGCCCCTGGACACCCGTTCACCTCAGGAGTTACAGTCCCCTCCGAAAGTATTGGAACAGTGGGCCCAGTTCCTTTATTTTTGCTGTAGACTAAAAACATTTGGGTTTGACATAAAAAGAGGAATAGGAGACAAGAGGTCAACATTTCAAACCTTGCAAAGCAGATGAATACGCCCGGTTAGAAAGTGACAGGACCAATCAGCAACGAGTGGCAACATGGGATAAAAATGGTAAAAATGAGCAAAAATCAGCAATTCAATCAGGAGAGACAATAGAAGCGTGATCATTCTTTTATTTTACAGAGACAATTTTTTTAATAGTATTTTATGATGAATCAAAAGTCTTTGGCGTAAGACTCCGTTGTGAACCCCGTCAGTCAAAAAGGGGTACGGGCCATCAGATTGAGATAGGATACCCCCAGAGTCTTGACGCTGGTGGTGATGAGTGATTAGGAGAGGGATTAGAATCTTCTGAGGAGCTGAACTGACTTAAAGTCAAAGAGTACTCTGATGCCGTTGAAGAGTGAGGTGGCGACAGGGGAGGCGGAGGGATGCTGCGTTCAGCTGACACGAATGACTGCAGAGGGAGGAGAACAAGTTTTAAAAAGCACAGCGACATGATGATTGGACACACGGGAATTATTTGCTGAGTCTGATTGGACAATAGATCGAGTGAGTAGACACCCATTAAACAGCTGATCACCAGGCGAGAGTGAAAGGCATAATGAATGAAAGGGGAAAAGTCTTCCTGCTTGAACTTTCGCTGAGCTTCATAAAGTGGATTAAGCGCCAAAAGTGGCAAAAAAGGGACAAAATGGAATAAAAATGCAAAAAAACATGGCATAGGCATAAAGTGACAAAATGGGCAGAGAGCAACAAACATTAGTAGAAAATGATCAAACTTGATTAAAAGCAATAAAAAATTAAATATAAATGCCTAAAAATGGCAAAAAAAAAAAAAACTCCACAATAGTGGCAAAAACAGGAAAAAAAATGTAAAAAGAAGTGGCAAAATAATAGCAAAAATGAGTAGCATAGGTGAGAAAAAGGCCATACAAAAGAAAAAAATCATAGAAAGTGGCCTTCCCTTAAGTCAGTTCCCAATTTCAACCACTGTGGTTCTAAGACACATTCCAAATTCTCCCAACTGAAGTCAAAATAAACTAAGAAATCCAAATTTTCATGCAAAACAAATGCAAACACTGTCTCCTACTTTATTCAGCATCAGGAAGGACTGTAAAAAAAAATGAATACCAAATGGATAATGTGTTTTTGAAATCTGCTGATTTGCATCCATGCATCCAGCAGAAGACATGTGAACAGGGTATTACTTGCACATTAAGAGACCCCCACTGTGTTCCTGCTTTAATTTTCTGTTCCATCTATCCGTCTGTCTTAATGTGAACAGGCAACAACAGAGGCCTCTCTCATGTTAGGCCATTTCTTTTCAAACCAGCCCGTCTCTTGTGTCTGTGTCTGCAGACTTCCTCCTGATCAGGCTCATTTTGCAGCATGCCCTCTATGTAAGACAGAGGACAAAGTTTGTTACTCTCTTCTCCAACTCCATTAAATAAACATTGAACACTACACTCTCACTGCTCTCCAGCTGACAGCAGAACTGTGTCACATTCAAAGGGCACAGGAACTTTCAAACTGCAGGCGCTAAATCTGTGCCTGGAACTGACGCTTGGCAGCTGACAAAGCAGTTTTTGTTTATAGGTGCAGTATTGGGTTTAGGAGTACATACACAATAAATGTTTCACTGCAGGAGAAGTGCTCGTGTGTATAAGTATGCAGGTGTAGGGGACTAAGACTGGGAGCTCCTCTTTAAAGATTAAAAGCATATGTTGTTTGATGCACTTTAGGAGGCTTTATTTCAAGTGTTGGTCCTTGAAGAGCAGATGTGTCATCACATGTACCTTGATAGTGATGCTACAGCAAAATGCAACAACTTTGGGGTAGGATGCAATGTAAGTCTCCACTTGACTTTATTTTTCACCATCTAAGGCTGTTTCTTAAAGATAATATTCTGTCAGTCTGGACACCAGCGTGTAGATTTACTCACTCTCTGAAAGAAAATGCTCCCTTGTATGATCTTTCATCTCTTTAGAGCCCCTTAAAGTCATCTGACACTTTATTCAAGGGAAAAGCTCTCTTCAGGAATTCAATCATCAAAAATGCATGCACGATGGAGAGATGCAGACACAACATCTGCAATAAGATAATCACTAAGTGGTCTACTGTGTTGCTCACCATCTGTAAGAATATTAGTTTAGAAATTATTTCACACAAACTCTTGGTGAATGCTCACTCTGGCCAAATTCACTTGTTAGGTGTCATTTTTGAGTAAGAGTGAATTTGTAGTCCATCACTAATGGATGTATCACAATACCAATATTCTGATAGAGTTGGCTCACAGGCAATGTGTAAATTCATTTTAAAATATTTCTCATTGCCAACTCTTTCATTTAAGCCTACCTATTATGTCTGGACAGAATAAATGGATCAGCATTAACACTAAGAGTAGAGCTCTGTGAACAGAAAAAGTGGAAATAAAACTAGCCAAAGGTCATCCTGTATAAAATCATGAGACAAAGAGTCTCTGTGAGTTGTGTTTGTTCTGATTGTCCATGTTCTCCACCATGATCAAAGCTGAGGTGCATTACCTCCACATACCAGTTTTATTTAACAAGATGCAGATTGTCTTTAAAACATCTCACCATCCCATTTATGGAGAAAACATATAAAAAAAATTGAGCATGCAATATTCCCATGTACTTTTTTATTATAAAGGTACAGTCCCAGGATTTATTAACGTACTTCAATTCTGTGATACTGAAGTATAAAGTGAATAAAGTGCACTAAAGGACCACTTCATCGTGCACATAGAAATGTAGAAGTTTAGTAAAACTCTATGGGAAAAATAAGGAACAAAGAGGAGTTGACTTATACAAGCCATGTCCAGAGAGGTGGCATGGCAGCCGGTGACCCCACTTTAAAAAAAATAAAGTACAAAAATCTCTTCCATGTCAAGGTGAAAACAGGTTTCCTCAAAGAAATGTTAATTTAAAAATATGTAATGTAAAATAAGTGACTGCATAAATATTCACTCCCTTCAAGTCAGTATGTATTCAGTTACACTGAGTCTGTGTGGATAGGTCTCAATCAGGCTTGCTCATCTGGACACTGCAATTTTACTCCATTCTTCTTTGCAAAACTGCAAACTCAGCAGATTTGTTTGCACAGGGATCGAGTGTGAAAAGCCCTTATCATGGCCAGCCACATATTCTCTGCTGGATTGAGGTCTCAGTTTTGAATCAGCCATTCCAGAACATTCACCTTGTTGTCTGTATAGGTTTTGCTGTATGCTTTGTAAAATAAATCTTCTCCCAAGCCATAATTCTCTTGCAGATTGAATAAGATTGTGCTCCATGATTTTCCTATATATTGCTGCATTTAAGCCTTACAGGCCTGGCTGCTGAGAAGCATCCCCACAGCATGATGCTGCCACCAGCATGCATCACAGTGGGGATGTTGTGTTTGTGGTGGTGTCCACTAAACATAACGTCTTGTCTGATGGCCAAAAAGCACCACTGTAGTCTCATCTGCCTAAGGATCTTTCTTCCACTTGACCTTTGAGTCTCCCACATGCCTTTTGGTGAACTCTCGTCGAGATTTAATGAGTTTTCTTCAACAGTGGCTTTCTCTTTGCCACTCTCCCATAAAGCTTTGACTGGTGAAGAACCTAGGCAACAGTTCTGGTCTGCAGAGTCTCTCCCATCTCAGCTCCTTCAGAGTAGTCATAGGTGTCTTGGTGGCCTCTCTCTCCAGTCTCCTTCTTGCACAGTCACTCAGTTTGTGAGGACAGCCTGGCCTAGGCGGATTTATACATGTGCCATATTCCTTCCATATTTTTCTGATGGATTTATCTGAACTCTGGGAGATGTTCAGGACCTTGATTTTTTTGTGTCCATCCCCTGACTTATACTTCTCAATAACCTTTTCTCTGAGTTGCTTGGAGTGTTCTTTTGTTTTCATGGTGTAATGGTAGCCTGGAACACTGACTAACCAGTACCTGGAACTTCCAGACACAGGTTTCTTTATACTACAATCACTTGAGACACATTCACTGCACTCAGGTGATCCTCATTTCACTAGTTGTGAGACTACTAGCACCAACTGGCACCTCTGTTGAATTAGGTCAGTCACTTTAAAGGGGGTGAATGTTTATGCAGTCACTTATTTTACAATGCATACTTGTGTTAAATTGACATTACTTTGTTTTAATCTGTTTTCACTCTGACATTAAAGAAGTTTTTTTGTGAATTATTCTTGTCATAAAGCTAAATTATATTGACCATGATTGATTTATAAAATCAATAAAAGGGTAGAACATCCAAGGGGGTGAATACTTTGTGTAGGCACTGTAGCAGGAAACCTCATTCTTACCAATTCTAAAGACATAAACTTCCAGCAGTAGATGAAAAATTTCAGCAGAGGAGCTATGACACACTTTTAGCTCACTGCAGTGTGTTTGCATGTCCTCATTTGCAGCGCAGCTCAGCGAGACAACAGCCCAGGAGAAGGATGTCACACAGTGTCCAAGATTATTAAGAAGCAACCCTTTCACCATCTGTTCAGCTGTCCAGCAGGAAACTACAAAGGTGTGCACAAACTCCTTCCTACCTGCCAGCTCTTCTTAAACTCTTAATGGACACCTTGGCTCAGAACCAGAGCCGACCCTTAGGCATGAAAGAACCACAATCTGACCCTTCCCTGCAATGCACCAAAGTCTGGTATTTCATGTCATTTTTCAGCAGAAGTTATCAGATGTGCGTCGGTGTTTGCGGTGCGTTTAAGTGTCTAGGGTAAATTAAATAAACACTCTGGTAATATCTGCATGCTGTTTGTTTTTTTTTAGTCAAACAGAAGACATTAATTTGGAATCTACTTTGAGTGTTGACATGGTAATAAAGTAGTCTGAATCTGTCACCGCTCTGTGCAGAGTTCTACCAGTTTGTTCTCATTATAAATTAGCCTCCAGCAAGCAATATGTTTGTTTTTGCTGTGTCAAACTTTGTGTTTAACTCCTGCTCCATGCTGCAGGATTCAGAGGGATAAAGTCAACAGCCATTTTTTTAATGTGTGAAATGATAAACTAACATAGGAGCTGGTGCTTTATGGATGCTTTAAACCAAAGTGCTGCATTTTAAGCACAAGTGGGCTTACGAGAGTTAAACTCAGCCAGCTGAAGGATCAGAAAATCTGGGAATAAAGGGCATTTTGGTTTGTTTGTGTCGTTGTAGAAAAATATCGAGACTGTCCTTGAGTTTTAGATCCAGATAAAAGCAACATTTTATCCACCGTAATATGATCTTTTTGATTTTGTAGAAGTTTTCAGTCAAAGAAAAGCTTGCAGCTTACTGCTAAAGACGAGGGTGAACATATATCCCAGTCTGACCGGGGCTGCATGTCCCACGTCCTGCCATATTTTCATAAAACACAAATTCCTCCAAATTTTGTCCAGGGTTTATCCCAGTTTTAACCAAATGAAATACCATAAACAATGCACCGTGCTTGCAACAGGGAACTGTGGAGTTTCATTTGGCTTGTAGGGGGCGCTTTGCTAGCTGAGTGAGGAGGCTGAAGTGTTGAGGATACATGTCTCTCAGGCCAAAACAAAGATCCAAGCATTTGTGTTGAGCTGAGATCAACCTCAACTGATTTATGCAATCGTAATGGGATCGCTGAGCAAGACAGTTTGACATTCCCGGTATCCGAGTATGCAAGAGCTTCTTTCGGTCTTTGGTCCTCCTGGTCTTACTATACTTGTAAGAGGTCTGGATGTTGAGGCACCAGCTGGACTCCTTTGTAACAACCTGTCTTCAGTGCATCTTTGGGTATCGTTGGTAAGACCGTGTGTCTTATGCCCACATGCTCTGGAGAGCAGGATGAGAAGGGGCAGCTGGATAAGGGAACCACAGATGCACTTCTACAGGCACCTATCCGGGCCTGATCCAGCTAACTGCATACTGGGTGCCAAGAACCCAGAGGGCCTTTGTATCATACATCAGCAGTCATTAGAATTACCTGGATAAGGTGTGACCAGTTCTGTTTGAGGCTTTACCTCTCTAAAAGTTAACTCCACATATGTAGTAGATTTCCTTCAGTGGCTTTAATTCCCAGTTTTCATTAATTACTGAAATCGTAGGGATTAGCAGTGTTCAACAGTTCTGGTAAACAGGGTTTTAAACAAAATGATGGAGCTGTTACTCATTTTATTGGTTTAACCTCCCAGGCTTCTCCCAGGCCTGTCAGGGGAGTTCATCAATACAGTACAAACGGCTGTTTAACACAAAGACAAGCACAGAACACATACATTGATTTCCAATTGTTTTCACATCAAGGCTTCCAAACATACATTATACTGTATGTCAGACTGAACAATGGGAAATGTGTAAAAATGATGCACAAGATCACTGGAGCATTTTCAATATATTATATTGTGGTTCAGCTTCGACCAAGTATTGAATCCACTGGAAATGTGTGATATTCTCAGAAGAGGAAAATGTGTCAGAATCAACATTTCCCACCAAGAAAGCAGCCTGTCCAGATAAAAGCATAGACTTGTCCTTGTCCAGTATAACGGCCCACGCACTTGTTAAATGTAAAAGTCTGGAGATGGATGTGCATTAAAGCTGTTCAATGCACATTCATGGATCCTGGAAGGATTCCTTAGAATTAAATTTTCATGTGATACATTTCAGACTTTATTTAAGTCAGATATGAGATTGCTGTCCCAATCACTGTATGATTGAGTGTGTCTTCCCTTTATATCTTGTGGTGCAGTTACCACCAAGTCTGAGCAGAAGGCATTTTTTTCACACAAACGGCACACCTATTTCAATGCTACCATTTGTGAGTTAGCTGCTTTTTGCAGTGAGCTTTGATTGATTTGACAGAGAAGAGTGAGTGGACCAAATGAATGCCTTATGGATCATTTATTCCAGCATGCATAAATGCTCTTTGCTCCACAGTGCAGTTTGGGAAGCACACCACACACCCTTTGGTGCAGTCTATGACTCAGACTGTTTTTTTTTGTTACTTGCACCGGTTTGGATGGATCAGTTGCTGTGTTATTGTCTTTCCAATCAGACTTTGATTATACTGACAGAATGGACCAATTTGAAGTGTGTGTCATGGTTATTCCACAGCAAATGAGCAAGCATATTGGTAGTTGAAAATAAGTGAAAGTATACGAAGAGAGACAAGAAGAAAGATACCAATTATTGACATTTTATAACCATTGTCTCTCATTAGTACTCTTCTGTACCCATCTTTGCACACATGTTGCATGTTGCAGCAGTAAGAAACACTAATTTTCCATAAACTAACCTACAAATTGAAATTTAGTGTGTTTGAAGGTATATTTATGATGGTTTTATGGATTAAAAAAATCAGAGTAAAAGGGTGTCATAGCCTCTGATTTATCCTGGCTACTAAATGAGCCCAGAGCTGGACTGGGAAGAAAATTCAACCCTAGAATTATTAGCTCAAACTGGCCCTGCACTATCAGTTGTATATGACAGAACTCTAGACACCATTCCTTCGTCCGCCTTGATACATACAGCAACCAGTCATTTTCTCCAAAGTATTACATACACTATATGGACAAAAGTATTTGGCAGACCTGTTAATTATTGAATTCAGGTGTTTCCATCAGATCTGTTGCCACAGGTGCCATCTAGCCATGCAGTCTCCATTTGCAAACACTGGTGATACAAAATGGGTCGCTCTGAAGACCTCAGTGACTTCAGGCGTGATTCTGTGATGGATGCCACCTTTGCAAAAAGATGGTTCTTAAAATTTCATCCCTGCTTGATATTCCACTGTCAACTGTAAGTGATATTTACCTCCGCCAAGGAGGTTATGTGATCGGGTGGGTTTTGTTTGTTCATTTGATCATTTGTTAGCAACATAACCCAAAAAAAGTTATGGACGGATTTTGATGAAATTTTCAGAAAATTTCAAAAATGGCATGAGGAAGAACTGTTTAGATTTTGGGACTGATCCGGATCACTGTCTGGATCCAGGAATTTTTTTAAAGGATTCTATACTATTGGGAGATAGGGCTAATGGCAGAGGTCTGCGCTGTTACCACTTTACACCAGGAGATGGCAGACATGAGTAACTTCACTCCCAGCAGCGTTTTTGGGTGTGTTTCTATTCAAAGTTTTGGGGTTTATAGAGTTTAAAAGATGCACGCCCCTGTCGAGGAAACGAGTCGGAACGTAACAGAGAGAAAGACAGCGAATTGTAGCGGGAACACTCACAATGTGGGGAGGAATAGAGGACTATTCACCCTTTGCCATGACTTCCAGGCATCCAGTGAGATCATGGGTGAGACTGTCAGTGCATCTGTTGGCAATGCTGACAGTCCACCCATAGTGAAGCCAGTGGTTTGCCTCACCGCGTGTCCACCCCACCAGGGAGGAAGTAATCAGCGAATACCGTGGTGGGGGGCACGTGGGGACGGATCCAGGAATTTTTTAAAGGATTCTTCACTATTGGGAGATTGGGAGCATTTAGGAACATCAGCAGCTACACCACGAACTGAAAGACCAGGTAGAATCACAAAGCGTCTGATGGAGTGCTCTAACACACACTGACACTAGACTCAGGATCAGTGGAAACGTGTTCTGTGAAGTGACGAATCGACCTAGCAGACCTCTGTACGATCAAAGTGAGAGCTGTGTCCGCATCCTAAGTCACGTTTCTGGTGTGTGTTGGCCTCCATCAGGGTTGCCCCTAATCTCAGATTTCAAGGCACGGCCTCAGAGAGGAGCATTTCCAGTTCGAGGGCCTCAGAATTCCATCCATGCCTTTTGCAGATGATGTGGTCCTGTTGGCTTTCTCAGCTGGAGACCTCCAGGAGGCATTGGGACGGTTTGCAGCTGACTGCGAAGCCATCGGGATGGGAGTCAGCACCTCCAAGTCTGAAGCAATGGTTCTCTGCCGGAAAACAGTGGATTGCTCCTCTGGGTGGGGAGTGAGTCTTTGCCTCAAGTGAAGGACTTTAAGTATCTTGGGGTTTTGTTCACGTGGGAGGGTAAAAGATTGACAGGTGGACTGTCGTGGCATCAGCAGTAGCTACTGCAGACGTTGGGCCCGACCGTTGTGGTGAAGAAGGAGCTGAGAGACAAAGCTCTCAATTTGACGGTAGATGTACCTCCCATATTAAAGTACTCATATTAAAGTACATGTATTTGAATACAATGTCAATACAGCCCTGTAAGAGTAATGGTCAGGCATCCCAATACTTTTGTCCATATAGTCTAGATAGATAGATGTAGATAGAAGGAACTGAATACATGATTGAAGAAAGAAATGGAGACATTCTTCAAAATAAAAGCATATCATTGCTGCACAAATCCACTAAAAATGGCTTTGTGATTTACTTTGGGTCCTGAGCCACCAGTTGAGAACCAGGGACAGATATTCATCATGTAACCCTGTATGGCGCTCATAACTCAATATTGATAAGAAATATTGACATAGTATTCATAGAGCAGAGCTATTTTTATTTGACACCCAGGCCATGAAACTTGTCTGATATGATGATGTGGCTTGTCAATACCTTCTTATTTATGGCAGAATTCCTTAACCCAGCTAGTTGTGTCTTTGAGGATGTTGGCATTTGGACAAATAGCCTTTGGCTGCCAAACATCAATCTATAAAACTTCTTTTTATTCTTATCCTACCTATTTGAACCTCTTTTAGTGTACCTGTCCTCATCTTTTGTCTTTCATTGGTTGTTTATTCCCTCCTCTCTTTATCTTTCAGCTCTCAGTTCAACCCAGTTTTCCTGTTCTCTAAGACTCTTGTCCAACCCTTCCTTTATCGCTCCTTTCCTTTCATCAGTCTTTCATCCCATCCCGTCTCATTGTCTCCTCTCATTCGTCCCCCTTCTGTCTCCCCCCTCCCCTCTCCTCACTCAGAATAAGCCATCAAGAGCCTGTGATGTTGAAACGCCAACCTGCTGCAGAGAAACATAAATCAAACGCCCCCTCCCTTCCTGGTGTCAAAAAGAGAGAAAGAACTCCCTTCTTCTCCTGAAAGTGGAGGAACAGCTTTGAGTACTGTCAAGGCTGCAGAGGTCAATTATGGCTGGCCATCAATTTTACACACACTTAAATGGAGTGCCAGTACAGGTTGTAAAACACTCCATCTGCTCCATACATCAGTCATCTTTATAACTGCTGCCGCTGTCACTCGCTTCCTACGGCTCTCCTCCTTCAGGACACGATTTCAACAGCCGAGGGGTATTTGGAAACAAGGAACAATGGAAGGAGGGGAGAAGGAGGAACAAGAGAACAATCGCTTGTTTGTTACACTTAAAATTAATTTACCAAGAATTTTTGACTCTTTTATCAAGCTTGTTTACTTTAACATCCGTCTGGTTTCTCTTGCCTTTCTTGTTTCTCTTCTTGTGCTTCTTCTCCTCGCCCCTTCTCTTCATCACCCCCTTCTCTTGCCATCACTTATTCTTGTACTTGTTGTTGCTGTTTATCAACTTTAACCTTTTTCTTTTTTAAATGTCCTTCTTTCTTCCTGTTTGACTATTCCTATTCTTTTATCTCCTCCTCTTCTCCTTTTTTCTTTGTTTTTGTTTTCTTGTTTTCCTCTTCACATATGGGGCGATGAGTTCACTGAGCAGGACACCGTCGCGTTCCCACTATCTGAGCATGAAGATGACAGTCACAGTCTTTTGGTCCTTGGTCCTTAAAGTCTCATTATTCTCTTGTGAGGCCTCGACATTCACTGATGGCCAGAGGCGCTGACTGGACTCCATTGTGATGATTTCTCTTTGGCAGATTTTAGGTATTCTTAGCAAAACTGTGTGTCTACACCGTAATCAAAATTATTATGCAAATGATATTTTTCTCTGATTTCCTAAAAATTGCATGCATTTGACAGTCAGTATAATTTTTAAGTCATTAACAGTTAGAGCATAGTTAAGATTTTATTAAACAAATGTCCCAATGATAACAATTAAAAAAATAAAAAATCTCAAAGTGCACTTTTTGAATTTATTATGCACAACAGAGAGTCAAAACATTTTCTAGGTTGTAGAGAACTAAAAATGGTCATTTGTTGAATTTGCAGTATTACGAGGTCATATTTATTAAAATCAAAGCTAATTCATTCAAAAACATCTTAACAGGCCACATTACATGTTAACATAGGAGCCCTTCTTTGATATCACCTTCACTATTCTTGCATCCATTGAACGTGTGAGTTTTTGGAGAGTTTTTGCTTGAATTTCTTTGCAGGATGCCAGAATATCCTCCCAGAGCTGCTGTTTTGATGTGAACTGCCTCCCACCCTCATAGATCTTTAGCTTGAGGATGCTCCAAAGGTTCTCAATAGGGTTGAGGTCAGGGGAGGATGGGGGCCACACCATGAATTTCTCTCCTTTTATGCCCATAGCAGCCAATGACACAGAGGGATTCTTTGCAGCATGAGATGGTGCATTGTCAAGCATGTAGATATTTTTTCTATGGAAGGCATGGGTCTTCTTTTTGTACCATGGAAGAAAGTGGTCAGTCAGAAACGAATACATACTTTGCCGAGGTCATTTTTATACCTTCAGGGACCCTAAGGGGCCTACCAGCTCTCTCCCCATGATTCTGTCCCAAAACATGACTCCGCCCCCTCCTTGCTGACATCACAGACTTGTTGGGACATGTTGGCCATCCACCAACCATCCACTACTCCTCCATCTGGACCATCCAGGGGTGCACGGCACTCATCAGTAAACAAGACGGTTTGAAAATCAGTCTTCATGTATTTCTGGGCCCACTGCAACCATTTCTGCTTGTGTGCATTGGTTGGGGCTGGCCAAAGAGTAGGTTTATGCACGACCGCAAGCCTCTGGAGGATCCTACACCTTGAGGTTCATGAGGCACCAGCCGCTTCAAATACCTATTTGCTGCTTTGTAATGACGTTTTAGCAGCTGCTCTCTTAATCTGATGAATTTGTCCAGCAGAAACCTTCCTCATTATATCTTTATCTGCACAAGCCCGTCTGTGCTCTGAATCAGCCACAAATTTCTTCACAGTACAATGATCACGATTAAGTTTTCGTGAAATATCTAATGTTTTCATTCCTTGTCCAAGGCACTATTTGAGGCTCTTTAGCAGCAGAGAGATCCTTTTTCTTTCCCATATTGCTGAAACCTGTGGCCTGCTTAATAATGTCGACTGTCCTTCTTAAGTAGTTTTCCTTTAATTGGGCTCACCTGGCAAACTAATTATCACAGGTGTCTGAGATTGATTTCAGTGATCCAGAGAGCCCTGAGACACAATACCATCCATGAGTTCAACTGAAAAACAAAAAATTGAATGTTTATGACCCTTAAATCCAATTTGCATAATAATTTGGAATGTGGTGTAATGCTGAAATGCTCAGGGAGAGCAGGGATGGGATGGGTCAGCTGCTTGTTACGGGAATGGCAGCTGCACTTTTATGGGAACCAGGTGTGCTTTCCTAGGCCTGATCTGGCTCAGCGTGCTGGGTGTCCACGACCCAGTGAGCAGGTCCAGACCTTGGAGGTGGCTGCATGCATCGTGGAGGCTCATCTGGAAAGATGAGGCATTGGCCTGGACAATGGCCATCAGCAGGCTGGAGCAGTTCGAGACATGGTGCAGTGATGATAGTCCCATACCTGATCCTGACCTTTATCCGATTCTTCTCCCCCACTGTTTCCCCTTCTTTTTCTCAATCTTCTCCTACTCTCTCTTCTTCTCCTTACTTTTTCCTTTGCAATATTTCTTCTTCTTCCTATTCTTTTATCTCATGTTTATTATATCTTCTTTATTATTTTCTTTGTTTTTCTTCTCTTCCTCTCATTTTTATCCTCTCTACTTTTTCCAAGTTATTTTCATACATTTCCTTTTTCATTTTTTTCCTCTTTCCTTTTTTAACTTCTAATCTTCTAATTTACTTCAAATTTTCTCAGCCACTACCCTCATCTTTCTCTCTTCTAACGGGCTTTTAACAAATAAGTTGTATTTGGTTTAACCTTCAAACTAATACAGCTGAAGCAGCTGGGATGTGCAGGATTAATAATGTTCCTTTAAATGGTAATAATTATAAAGCTAAGAAACGTTCCCTATCTCCTGTTTTTAATCATTTCTAACCAAAGATGCTGCACATCATTATCTATCTGTCCTCCACAAACAATTCTTTTTAGATTTCTGATTCATTCACACGTTTGCCTGCTGTTTGTGACGCGCTGACTCATAAGCCATTCATTCAAAGACCAAGCTTATTAACATTTGAGTTGAAATTGGCCAAACTGGTGAGAATGAGAATAAATTAAAACACCTTCCCTTCCTCACTGTCATTGTTCCGCCCTCACACTCTGAGTTGGTGAGAGAATGCATTACTAATATTGGCTCCGGTTCTTGGCCACTGTGTCCGCTCCACTGTGACTAAATTGTGCTGCAGCTCCTCCACAAAGATCCTGACTAATGTGTTTGGAGCAGAGATATATGCACTCTGTGTAACCTTGAGGAAAAGAACTGAATTAAGTTTATCAGAGGCACCGCCACCGAGGGAGGGAGGAAGTTTCCGTGAAGGTTTTGTTCTTTTAACTTATTTGCTTTTTGTGAAGTTCAGTCAACTTAGATTTTTAATCAACTACTCTGTTTGGAAAAGGTTATTAATAATTACCACGGAGCTCCCACTGAGCTTCTTCATGTTAATAACTTCATACACCGAACCTCCGCTGCTAGGAGAACAAACTGAATACAAATGTTCATATACTGCTGCAGCTGGAAAGGGATCCGACGTGGTTACAGAGTCAGAGTCAGAGAAAAAAATGTTTGTTATCCATTTCAGTAGCTGAAACTTCAAACTTCTTACCAGGTCTAGGTCTACTAAAAGAATAAGCAATGCTAAAATACTTAACATTACTGTATTATCCATTAAATGTTCTCTCATAGAGACCTGACACTCAAGCTGAGGTCAGACTATCTGATGTTTTTTGTCTTTTTCAGTGGTCACTGTCAGCCATGACAGAGCTGTGAATTTACACTGTGACCAGACCAACAGGCATGACAAACGACAGGGTGGTATGCAATTAATCATTGTGTCCCATGTAATGACTTTAGAAGAGAGGGGAGCAGGCTAGAGCAACAATTTAAATTTATTCAACAAAGGATACAGAAGTTTGTACTCACTGAAAATCAGATTTATTGTGAAAATGTTCAGACTTTCTTCTTTATGCAATGAACAAATAGCTCAACACAGTTAATGCTTCAAGTGTTATCCCCAATCTCAACTGAAAATGTAACTTGTAATGCCTTCTCCAGTCTTAAAATTATTCAACCTTCATGACAGCATCTTTAGTACTAAGTAGAGCACATTTTGCTTCTATAACCTGCTGCAAACAAGATGTATAGCCAGACACCAGCTTCTGGCAGTGTTCCTGAGGAATCTGGATCATGTGCAATGCCTCCAGTCCAGTAATATTCCAGATGGCCATTGTAGAATCTTCCAGGACTTCTTCTGCGACCATGCCATGGTGGAGTTTGAGGTATGCTTGGGATCATTGTCCTGTTGGAAGGTCCAATGGCCTAGCTTCAGTTTCCTCATAGACAGCATGACATTTCCTCCTAGGATTTCCTGATACTTCATTGAATCCATCTTGCTGCAGGTTTCCAGTGCCAGAGGATGCAAAGCAGCCCCAGAGCCACCACAATGCTTAGCTGTGAGCTCAGTGTTCTTTTCAGCGTATGCTTCATTCTTCCTCCAGACATACTGCTAACCCATCATGCCAAAACATTCCAGTTTTGTTGCGTCCCTTCACAGAATCCCAAAACCAGTGTGGCTTTTTTCTGTGACTTTGAGCACATTGGAGCCAACTTTTCTTTGTCTTTTGGGTCCTTAGTGATGACTGTGTCAGGGTTCTGGCATGGAAATGGTCTACAGTCAGTACGCGCCTTACTGTACTCACCAAAACCTCGGTCCCTGTTGCCATCAAGTTTTGCTGGAGGTCTTTTGCAATCACAAGGTTTTTTGTCACAACCTTCTTGCTCATATATTTGGTTGCAGCCATCAATAGCTTCCTTCTTCTGCCCTGTCCAGGTAGTGTAACCACTGTTCCTGTAACTTTGAACTTGTAAACTATGTCCAACGGCGTTTCTAGGAACATTCAGTGCGAATGCAATGCTTTCAGTACAAATAAATCCCACCCATATTTATCACCTTGTTCTCCTTAAACAAACACTGTCCAAACGGTGTTTTGTGCCCCCCCCCCCAACTGGCTAGCCAAGCAACAAATGTTGTGTCGTTTTTACAAATATCTATGCATTCAAATGTATTTCTGAACAATAATTTCCCAATATAAGAGGATTTTTTTTTACTATGGTTAAATTAAATTTACTTGCATCGTTTAGGGTTGCTGGACTATACCATGTGGACATTTTTAGGGGGGTAGCACCCCCCCAGTATTTTATTTAAATCTATTTGATATAAATTTCAGTCTGTTTACCTATTGATTTAGATCAGGGTTACTCAACCCTGCTCAACCAAAGAGCAAAATTGTTGAAAAATGCCTTTGAAAGATCCACAATGTAATTGGTGAAAAGTGGCAAAAACTGATTAATGTGGCAGGAAAAATAAGTGAAAAGTTGCATATAATGATCAAACAGCAGCAAAAAGGTGGCATAAAGGGGCAAAGTAGGCAGAAATGGCAAAAAAGTGGTGAAAAGTGGAAAAACAGGGAGAAAAAGTGGCAAAGTAAGGCAGAAAGTGGCAAAAATTAGTGAGATGTTAACCCAAAATTAGTTACAAGTGGCAAAAATGCCTAAAAACAGCAAAAACATGGCAAAAATGAGTGTAAAATTGATGCAAATAGGCACAAATGCTGAAAACAATGGCACTTAATGGCAAAACGTGGCTTAAATGGGCAAAAAGTGGTAAAAAAGGGAAAAAATTGCAAAAGCCAAAAAAGCAGGATAAAAGAGGCAACAAACTGGTGGCAATAATGGGATAGAAGTAGTACAAATGGGCAAAAGTGGCACAAAGAAATGGCAAAAGTGGGCTTAAAGTAGTAAAAATGGATTAAAAGTGGGAAAAAATGGTAAAAAAAAAAAAAAAAAGGTAAATAAGGATTCAAACTGATGAACGGCCTTGCAATAGATAATTTCTGAAGTCACGGTTTCCCTTTTCTAAGGTTTTCTGGGTGAATAATATTTCAAATTAAGACATAAAAGAGCAACAAATCATCACAAAAGAGCCACACGTTGAGTATCACTAATTTAGACACTAATTACAAAGAAAAATAAATAAAAACACACTTTAGACCTCTCCCTACTGTGGGCCCAGGTAATCACTACCCCCCCCCCCCCCCCGTGCTACACCCATGGTTGTGGATGGATGGATTTACCTGATGACAGACATGGAGTATGGCCAACCCTGCTTTGCAAGGCCTGGCCCAGTCCAGATGTAACAAACCCGTCCTCTTAGTACATCTAAAGCTCATTTAAACAAAATTATTTGTCCTGTTTCACAAAAAGGTTGCACTACTCTGTTGCATGGTGCTAATTCAGGGTGATCTAAGCATGTACCAGCCAGAGTTCCACCAAGTTTTTACACCCTTTCCAGATCTGATCTTTTCAAATTAAGCTATGCCATTTCTGAATCACATGTTTTGTTGACCTAAGCCCAGACTAAATCCATCTGACAGCCTGTAATATTGGCCAAGCATGTCAACCAACCCTTGAAGGTCCTGCTTCAAAAATTATGTGCTAACATGCTTAAAATATTGACATGAATCAGTTTGCATGAGCTTAAACAGGCCTGAAGCTGTTTAAAGATTTTTTTTGAGTAACTCAAACAGAATGGTGATGAGTGGGAGGACGAAAATGGATTTTACAAAGAGCTGAATTTATGCCCTCGCCTGTGAGTCAAACTCAACCTTTCAAACCCCGGCAGAGACATCTCTGCTGCAATTGATCTACGGCTGTCTGGATCACCCACCGTCAGAAATTGTCATTCAAACATGAATTTAGCCATCAATCAACTTGTTAGCCCCTGTAAGTGCTTTCAGCTTTGAATTATTTAACACATAGCCTCTGCATATGAATCTTTCATTTTTTTACCTTGACTTTAATATGCTTTTGACAACAGCAGAAACCCATTGTCGTGAGTTAGACTTGTTCCCACTGTCTTAGGCTTCTAGATATTTATAATGTCTTCGTTTTCCTCCTTGTTTGAGTCATTAGGCCTCCTAATTAATGCTGAGCGTCCTCCACAGTGTGTGTCCTGGTAAACACTGTCAAAGTCAAACAAACACTCTCAGCTTCTCGGTTCTGGTGGCCTTGATAAAACCAGAATAGAGCTCATATCAGAGCTTGTTTATGTGTCGTCTTTCCTGTTGCTGTAATTAAGTTTGCTACTGAGCAGCCTCATATTATTCAATGAGGACAACACTGTCAGGCATGAACCCAAATGAGAGGAGGAATTTGGTTGAAAAGTTCAAGAGTGTTGGTTAGATTTTTTTGCCAGGGCGTTCTTTTGATGATTACAGTATTGCTGTGACTGTTAAAGGTGAATTAGAGATGTTGACAACATAAAGCCTTGATTTAATAGAAACATAAACTGAGCAGCAATAAAACAGAGATCATGGTTGTGCCCCCTCCAAGGTCCTGCACTGGGAGGTAGGAGATCCATCCATTATCTACACTGCTCATTCCGTTCAGGGTCACAGGGCGCTGGAACCAATCCCAGCCATCATCAGGTAAGAGGCGAGGTACATCCTGACTGGTCACCAGTCAATCATAGGGCTGACACGTAGAGACAAACTAGCAGTCACACTCACACCTCCAGGCAATTTAGAGTCACCAGTCAGCCTAATGAGCATGTCTTTGGACTGTAGGAGGGAGCTGGAGTACCTGGAGAGAATCCAAGCATTCACAGGGTTAAATGGGTCCTGTCCAGCCAGGATTCAATCCAAGAAGCTGTGAGGTAACAATGCTGGCAACTGCACCACAATGCAGGCCAGTTGGCCGCCCCCCTTTACCTGTAACTAAAATAAAAACAGATTTTAGTGAATCGTCATAGTTTCTAGTGACAAACACTGGTTCCTCTTAGGTCAGGGGTCATCAAGTACATTTGCACAAGGGCCAGATTTAGTCTCAACAGAAACTCTGGGGGCCGGATGTTCAAATACACAAAAGTGAAATAAATATTTTGGTCTGTTTGAAATATTATTGTAGTAGTATTTGTATTTTCTTTCAAAATGCAGGACATTTTTAGGCATTACCAGTGAGAGCTATCCCTATTATCTAGAATGCAGCCAGCCGCAAGGAGACAGGTCTGACAACAGAGCTGAATGGGCCCCTGAAAATCACAGAGAATGGGCCCTCCCTGATTGTGATTTAGCACCAGTATTAACCCATTTTTGACACTTTTAACCTTTTTGATACTTTTTGCCCCTTTTTGCCTTTTGACACCATTTTTTGCAAGATTTTAACCCCTTTTGACCCACTTTTCCTACATATTTTATCCCCTTTGTGCCACTCTTATTCATTTTTTCCACTTTCCTTCTATTTTTGCTACTTTCTATCCACTTTTCTTTACATTTTTTCAACAATTAGCCTCTTTAACACAATTTTTGCCACTTTGAAACCATTTAAACCACTTTTCTGCATGTTTTATCCACTTTGTGCCACTCTTTTTTCCATTTTTGCCACTTTTTAACCCATTTTCTTCACTTTTTCTGCACTATTTTTGTCATACGTAACAATTTTTGATACTTTTTGCCCCTTTTTTCCTTTTTTAACCATTTTTTCCACATTTTAACCTCTTTTCATAACTTTTTCTGCTAATTTTTGTCCCTTTGTGCCACTCCACAACCCATTTTGCCACTTATCACCCATTTTTGCTACTCTTTAACCCCTTTTCACCACTTTATCTGGTCATTTTTGCAGCACTTCTACCAACCTTAACCCTTTTTGAAATATCTAATAATAATAATAAAAAATAATAAAAATAATAATTTCTGTGAAAACAGATCAAATGTTAAGACATTCTACAACTATTTCAATATTAATTGTTTTGGGGGTTGATTTGACAGCTGCAGAAATTTAAAGCCAAAGGATACTCTTAAAACCACAACATCATCCTTTCCTCCTTTTCTGAATTTAATGATCTTTCAGGGGCTGGACAGGAAGCTTTTGGGAGCCTAATATGGCCCCCCGGCCGCCAGTTGATTATCAGTGCCTTAGGGCCATGTCCTTCCTCCCCTGCTTTCTATCTTGTATGTAGACACCTGCTGAGCTAACCAAGAAAGACACTATCTGGTTTAGTTTCCTGATAATACTGCTCTGCTGTCTCCTGAATGGGGCTCTGAGTCAGGCCATTGGGATGCTTCACCAATGTTTGTGAAATGGTGCATAACGATTGCCTAGACCTTAATGTCACAAAAACCAAGAAAATGATTGCTGATTTTTGAAAAGTCCTGCAATGTTCCTGAAAACAGCTTCATCCTTTCAGATTCCCTATTGATTTTTGGAGTCCAGCCTCAAGTAGCTACTCAAGGAACTACACTTTTTTTGCACTTTTTCAAGACTGTGTTGCCACCTGGGAGGACCCCCAATCTACAGCTAGAGCCCCATTTTGTAAAGGGTTGTTTGGGTATTTAATCAACATGCCTACTTTCCTCTTTCCTGTGGAGGTTGGGGCATCGAAATGAGAAATAACTCAGGGAGTGATCCAGATCCCACTGGAGAGACTGCATTATTTATGTGGCATGCATCCCAAAGTAGAAGCTTAAAAATGCTGCTTTGGAGAGGAAACTCTTCACTTACTTGGTAGCCTTGGTAGGTGAAAAGATGGACGGATGGATGGACGGATGGGGCTAACAGCCTGCTGATGACCGCATGTTTCTTGTCTTTTCCATTATAGAGGGAATTTTTAAAAATATAACAACCCAGTAAAAATGTAATTCTCTGCATTTATGTTTTGTTCCTTCCTTTCCGGACCTCCACGTTCCTGTCCACCCTCGCATTTTTATCTCCACTCCTGGCATCAAATTCTCCTTTAGGGGTCTTTAGGCCGCTGCCAACGTCACTTCAATGCCTGTGTTGAGTGCGGGCATTGAAGTGGCGATCAATTCATTTTAATCTGTTGGCAAAACACTGAAGCCGTTCTCCTCTTGAAGAACAAAGACAGATGAAATTCAAGAGCAGCTCCTGCCAAAGGCTGAATGGAAAGCTCTGCGGCTGTGAGGAAACGGGCTAAGAAACATACATGCCAGATGAAACCGAGAAAACGATCTGGCAAAGTACAATTAATCATGCAGGAAGCTGATATCAAAAACCTTGTTCCCTACAAACGCTGTACTGTAAGTGTGGAGTTCTGCTCACTATTTGCAGCTTTGAACTCACCTTAAAACCCCTACTCTGATTTTCTCTTCCAAAAAAAAGTGCACAAACAAAACTGTAGCACCAATCTGAAGGAAAAAAGCCACACTGGGTCCTGTTGATGTTGTTTTCTTCTGTGTAGTGATAGACATTTTGATAGCCTCTTGGCTACTAGTGTTTCTCCAAGGAATGATTTGACATTTTGAGAAATACTCTTTTACTCTTTCTTGCTAAAAGTTTAAGAAGATTGATACCTCTGTCATACCTGTCCTTTAAATTTGTAGCCCCAGCAACAGTTGTCAGACACTGTAATGATCGGTTTATAGACTGACATTTAAAGCCTCAGGTTTGACACTTTGGCTTCTCCATCTGTTGAAAACCAGAGGTGTCTATACTGGATGAGTAGCTGTAGCTCTGAAGGAGTTGAAGGTTGGCAGCTTATCAGATATAAGGTAATATTGAGGGATAATAGATTTGATAAACAATCAGCCTGTGAAAAAAAGCAGATATGAAAGGCTTAGTCAAAATTACATGCTAAGAAATGCAAACACATATACTGTGAAGAACTTTGAGGCATGTTTGGACTAAAAACTGATGTTGTAGTAAGGCATAGATTTTTGTGTAAGATGCCTGGGGTCACCATTGTGCTCTGCATATCCTTGCATATTACCAGAGGCATGGCAAAAGTCTACACCTTCAGAGTGCAGTATGTATTTGTAGTTAGCATGGTTTGGAGTACTGTCAGGGTGGGTAGTAGGTTAGCTGTGGTCTTGCTGTGGGTGTCCCAAGTGCCCAAAAATCACGGGTGGTCACCAGGGGAAAAGGCCTGGTCAAAAGGGATGCCATCAAGATTGAACTTGGCTGCCAAGCAAAACATGTGTTGACATATCTTGACCTCCCCCCACCCACCACCACCAGCATCACCTCTCCAGGTCCAGGTTATGGCAAATCAGGCCCCTTGATGAATCCTAAGTGCCCTATATGCCTAACCTTTGTGCTTATATACATGACTGTAAATTTAAAAAAAAAAAAAAAACTATACTTTCAGTCATGCTAAACAATTGAAACACCCATTTGTCAGATGGTCTGTTGAATGCTTAAACTGCATTATAAGCTGCACCACTGCCTGATTTTCAATCAGGAACACTCTCATCATGCATTTAACTATTTATTCCAAAATGGATACACAGTTTTACTTGGTGGTGAAGGCTCTGCCCAAAAGATGCTCTCTGGGTCAGTCAAGCAGCATGCTTTGACTTCCAGGGAATGCATTGCTAGTCATCGATTAAAAGATATATTAATGACCATGGATGTTAATTATAATGCAATGCAGTTCAGCAGAAATGTTCTCTGTTGTAGTATGAAACTGAATATGAGCAACAGCTTCAGACTATAAAGAAGGAGGCTGGGGTGGAAGAGGTAAAGCTTTGTGGTGTTACCAGCATTGGTGCTGCAGGACTCAGCATGAAGGATATCATATTTTAATGGACCACCTTGTTGAGAAAATGAGCTGTGATTGGCTGCGAGAGCCTTGGGATGATATTTGAAATCGGCTGACTGTCAGCTGATAGCAGCTGGGCGTATGGCTTTCATGTCCTTTATGAACTAATAACAACCTTAAACTGTTTGGTCCTGTCAGAGATTTTTGTACCATCTTAAACTAAGGGTAATTGGTTTCATGAAATTAACTGAAAACTGTGTAACGACACAAGAATGGTAAAAAAAAAAAAAGCTGCAAAAATGGCCTGAAGTGGCAAATTTTGGCTAAATATGGTAAAATGGGCTAAAAGTGGACAAATGGTGGCAAAAAGGTGCAGAATTGAAATTTAAGTGACAAAATAAGGCAAACAATAGCAAAAATGGGTTAAAACAGTTGCAAAAAGGACAAAGGAAAGCCAATAGCAAAATGTTAAATGAAAGGCAGAATTTGATTGAAAGTGGCAAAAATGTGGGGAATATGGTATAATAAGGCAAGACTGGGTTAGAATGGCAAAAATGGGGTAAAATTAGGAAACAGGTTAAAAACATGTTCAAAGGGGCTAAAAGGTTTGGCAAAAAATGAGTAAAAAGTGCAGAATTTTTTTTTGTTGTTGCAAAAAGTGACAATAATGAGCGAAAAGCAAAAAATGTGGTGAGTGGTAAAAAGAAGCTGAAAAATGGGCTACTAGCAGCAAATATTGGTTAACAGTGGCAAAAATAACAATCAAAAAAGGCAAAAAAAAAAAAAAAAAAGGTGAATTTTGGCAAAAAAAATCTTTTAAAAAGTGTAAATAATAAAGGTAAAAAGTAGCAAAAAGAAGTGGAAAAATGTGCGCCAAACATGTAAAATTGGGTTGATAAAGGAAACTAGTGGGAGACTAGGGCAAAAAGTAACAAAAATTGGTTGATATGGCAAAAGAAGTAGCAAAATGGGTAGAAAAAATGATGAAAATATTAAAAAGCAGCATTAACAAATGATTTCAAAATTATATTTAATAATGGGTAAAAAGCAGCAAAAGTCTCAAAAATGGGTTAAAAGTGGCAAAATAAAGTAGCATGAAATTAGATGAAAAAATGTAGGGAAAAGGCTTAAAAAGTAACTGAATTAATAATTATAAATTGCAAAATAACCATCAGAACAGGCAAAAATTAATTTTGTACCATCTTAAACTAAGGGCAACTGGTTTTATGACCTGCTCTTTCTAAAGAAAAATAAGGAAATTTGGGAAGATAAATAACAATGATATGAATTTAACCCAGAAAAAGTAACTTGATACAGATTGAGAAGGAATTAAGGAAACTGTGAAAAAGTGAACTTCTGATAGCACAAGCTGCAGTTGATTTTGACTTTTCCACTGAGCTGTCAGTTTTAATGAAATGGGATACTAAGGAGAAGTGGTGGACTTATTTTACATCACTGTGGCTGAGGGAAGACGTTGCAGCGGCTTAACCAAAGTGTGCTTGAAGGGACAACAATGCATGTGATTAATGTGATTTGAAAAAAATCCATGCACTAATTGCAGACCTTAATTGCAATTACTGAATTTTTGCTGAAAGTCCTAATTGGGAATGTTGTTCATGACCCAATTCCAGTAGTAGATTTAAAACAAGCATTTTATTACATCCATTAAAAGCTGCAGAAGAAACATACCCAGAGGTATGTTTCCTTATGTAGGTGACGCAGCATTTCACAATAAAAGCCCCTGGAGGTCTTTGAGTAGTTATTCAATAGAATCTTTTCAGTTCAGTAGACTGTATCCTCCTTGCTTTGAAAATGACATTGATGAAACTAAATTTAATAGAAGTTAGAGTTTACGATATTTTTTCAAATCAAAGTCCATATTAAAAATGAAGGAAAAATGCTGATAAATAACAATTAACAGATTAACAGATGTGAGCTCATCTCTGTCTATTACCTCTTTGTTTTCTTCATTAATGTTAAATATGTTGATTTTACTCTCCCCCATTGCAGCTGTCATGGCCAATAAGCTCTATGAAGGCTGAAACTGTGTTCTGTACCAGGCTTCAAGCATGTTCATTTCTCATGTTAAATTATACATTTTTTTATGGATGTGGATGAGGACTGACTTACTTTTGGAGTCAGCCTCAAGTGGCAATTTGAGGAACTGCAGCTAAGCGAGCATTACTTGCTTAAATTGCTGAGTCTTTTTCCCTTTCTTATGGATTGAAATGAGACTTGCATTAAAGTTCTTGTCTCAGTACTCTGCCACATTTCCACAATATAAAGCTGTGACCAGGAATTCCATGTTTCTGATCAGGAGGTGATCTATTCTATCATTTTAAATCTGTTGCATGAAACTGTAATATTAGATCTGGATGTTGCAGGTGTTGCTGTAGCTTTAAATAAAACGTGAGCAGTATGGAGCTGTGTGCAGAATACTGACATCACCTGACAGCATTTTTGACTACTTTAAACCTCAAACAGGTACATCTTCTGACCGTTTGGGCCCTCAGACCAGCAAAAGTTCCACAGTGCTGCTTGAAACCTGAACAAACGCTGTCAGGGAGGAAGAGAAGCAGCTCGTACTTGTATCTGCTGTTCCAGAGGAGACTGCAGAGACGTGTACAGAGATGTGAAGAAGCCAGATGTTGAATCATTCATGTCCTTGTGTTTGACTCTCCTCAGAGGGAAACGACCGGGCTTCTATTGTGGGAAAGTGACGGAAGATACACTTTCTCCAGCCTTTTTTTTTTTTTTTTCTTTTAACCTGGACTGCTGCGGCTAAATTTAATCTTCCTTGTGGGTCTTTTAGATACCGTAGATGCAGAGTATTTCCATGCATAGTTTTTAGATGGATGCTGCCCGCATGTCTTATTTGGAAACATGTAGTTCTTGTTTGCAAAAGTTCATATTTCACAGGCACACGGTCTATTTTTGTGGTTTCTTTGTTTCTCCTTTTCTTTTCCCATAAGGCTTTGGCTAAACCATCTAAATGCTTTTCAGAAGAATAGCTATTGTGTTTAGAGCCCTGTAAATGATTCAGATGATGCTTTCTCTCTGGTTAGATGAAATTAATGCATTTTTTACATGTTGGTGAAGAGTCATTGATGTGAACAGTATCAAGACAGCACAGAATCTGAGCAGACATGCACTCCTACATCGTGAGGAATTTCTAGTTTTATAAAAATGGTCCATTGTTGAGTTAAACTGTGATAACCATATTTCATTTCTAACATCAATAATAACCTTTCTTATCAAAGCTACAAAAATGTTCATTTATTTACTAGATAGATAGATAGATAGATAGATAGATAGATAGATAGATACTTTATTGATCCCGAAGGAAATTCAATTTTCAGCTGTTCCATTACACACATAACAAGGACAATAAGAAACAAAGAGATCTTAAGACAGAAAACAACAAAAGTTCTATGGTTCAGAATGTGCAGAAGAATATTAGGTAGAAAACCTGTATGCTTTGGTTCAAGATATCCTTATTAGCTCCGCCAAGGAGGTTATGTGATCGGCAGGTATGCTAGTTAGTTTGTTAGTTTGTTTGTTCGCAACATAACTCAAAAAGTTATGGACGGATTTTGAAGAAATTTTCAGGAAATGTCAGAAATGGCATAAGATAGAACTGATTAGATTTTGGGACTGATCCGGATCACTGTCTGGATCCAGGATTTTTTTAAAGGATTCTTTACTATTGGGAGACAGGGCTAATGGCGGAGGTCTGCGCTCTCCGAGTGCTTTTCTTATTAAACATTTAAACCCTTTACAACAGAATTACCTTTAAATTACCTTTGTACAGACACAAAAGTGAGAGAAAACTTGCAAAAATGGCCTGAGGTGGCAAAATTGGGCAGAAAGTGTTAAAATGGGCTAAAAGTGGACAAATGATGGTAAAAAGGTGCAAAAGATGTAGTTTGATTTACAAAATAGAGCAAATAGTGGCAAAAAATTGGTTAAAAAAAGTTGCAAAAAGACAAAAAGAGCAAAAAAAAAAAAAAAGGCAAAATCGTAAAAAAAAATTGGCAGAATTGGATTAAAATTGGCAAAAGTGTGGGGAAAGTGGTACCAAAAGGCAAGACTGGGTTAAAAAAATGGCAAAAATGGGGTAAAAGTAGGAAAAAGGTAAAAAAAAAACATGATAGAAGTGGCGAAAAGAGCTGGCAAAAATGGATAAAATGCAGACAAAAAGGTTTTTTGTTGCAAAAAGTTCACAAAAAGGCACAATAATGTGCTAAAAGCAGCAAAAAGTGGCAAAAAGGTTTAAACTTGGCAAAAGACTGCAGCAAAAATTGGTAGAAAAAAATCTGGTGAAAGAGCTTGAAAAGAAGCACAAATATATAATTGCAACTCACTAACAGGTTCAAAGTGGCAAATAAAAGCAGCAAATATTGGTTCAAAGTGGAATAAATGGGTATAAAAATGGATAAAAGATTAAAAAGCAGCATGAATAAATGATTTCAACATTAGAACCCAATAATATAATGGGTAAAAAGTGGACGAAAATGTTTACTTTGTAGCAAAATGTTCACCAAAAGTGGCAAATATGAGCAAAAATGTGGCAAAAATGGGTAAAAGTGGCAAAATAAATCAGCAAATATTGGATGAAAAAATATAGAGAAAAGGCTTAAAACATAGCATGAATGAATAATTATAAATTGCAAATAGAAGCAGCAAAATGGGCTAATAGCAGCAAATATTGGTTAAAAGTGGCAAGAAAAACCATCAGAAGAGGCAAATATGAGTTAATTGTGGCAAAAAACTTCCAAAAAGTTGCAAAATGGCTAGATAGTAGCAAAAAGGAAAGCCGTTGTTATGACCTATACTTTAGCCAATCAGCAGGGGGAGCTCTAACTATTTTAGCTTCACTCCTAGATTACTGTTGCTCCGTCCATGTTAGTATACTATCTTTGGCATCATCCAAAGATGTTTGATTTTTATTTATATTTATTATCTTTAACGTCTTTCACAGCTACGATTCTTACAAAAGTGATTTCCAAAGCTCTGACTGAAAGAGTTTTTCCCTCCCAGAAAAGTTTAAGACTGAAAAATTTGCTTAAAGGAGAGAGAGAGTTCTCTAAAGCCTGAACAGGACAGGATCAGAGAGGTAGTATGTATGACTTTGTCCTCAGGTTTGCCAAAACCAACATGAAATATCAGTTCTTCACAGTAGCTAAAGGAAATAGAAAACCAGTCTGTTCTTGCTCAGAAGCTCATAAATACATTATCACACATGCTGGCTTTGCTATTCATAGTGCAGCAGTGATACACAGTCCTGTCAAATATTGACCCATGTATGATACAGCTATTATTGATCATGCTCTGGGATGTTTATCCCTCTGTATTTAAAACTGGGATTCTTATTGGAGTAGCCATGGTCACTCAACCACAAAACATATTGATCTGTGTTCCTCCTGAGGACAGACTCTGCCCTTACATGTCATTGCTCAACAGTAGCTCGCTTTTTAAAATGCTTTTTGCATCATTGCTGCTTTTGGTCACTAAGTTTGAGGTGGTTGATTTGGATTTTCCTCTCCTCTCTACCAGTTTAAAATCACAGATAGTTGTAGCAAATGTTGCTTAATGTTATTCAGTCATATTTTCTCCCAACAAGAAAAAATAAACCTATCGACCCAATTCTGAAAACGTAAAACTCCTGTTAACAACAATATGACTCCAAACGGCTGAACTCTGAGCACTATTCCATTGAACCCACTCAAATATCACTCCAAATCCAAATCCTATCTCTTAACACAAATGTCATCATTTAGCTCACTTACCCAGCCCTTTCTCTGAGAAACTCTGGCCTTCAAAATACAACACACTCATAACCAGGCAGTATCATTCACCTGTTAGTCTGTGTCCTCTTCTATGAGCAGCTGGAGACGAAAGCACACAGAGTTATTGAGAATGAGTTCATGTGGGATTTAATGTGAGAACAGAATGGAAACTATTTGTTCTTTTGTCACATACTTTGCATAAAAGTATTGTTCACAACACTGTATTCAAATACAAGTGCTTTAATGTTGAGCTGGGCCCCTATCACACCCTCTTCTCGGAAGGCTGTCCACAATATTGGAGTGTTTCTGTGGGAATTTGTGCCCATTCATTCTGTGAAGCAGTGGTTCTCAACTAGGGATGGCACGATTTCCCATTTTCATGATTAATTGTGGTATTAAACTTTACGATTAGTTAATCGTAACATTTCCTAAATACCGTCAATTTCCAGAAAAGATTATGCCGGGAACCATATTGGTACATCAGCGCAACTCGCCTGGAACGAAAACAAAGTTACACAACATCCGTGTGTCCCTGCCTCCTGTTGCTTGCGTGCAGTTGCAGGCGGAGGAGTGTCACTGTCACAAACAAGCTACAGCATGGAAGAGGAAGAGCTGTTCCCTCTGAGTAAACAGTTGAAGTCAGCCGTGTGGGATTTTTTTTTACAAAAAAAATGACCAGGGTGTCATTGTAGAAGACGGCCAGCCTAAATGTAAAATATGCCACAAAAAAGTTGCAGTGAAATCAGGCAATACTAAAGGTCCTCAATGGGTCTGAGGTCAGAGCTCTGTGCAGGCCAGTCAGGTTTTTCCACACTGAACTCTTAAAACCATGTCTTCATAGTCCTTGCTTTTTTCACTGGGGCACAGTCATGTTGGAATAGACAAAGGCTTTCCCCAAACTGTTGCCACAAAGTTGGAAGCATAGCATTGTCCAGAATGTGTTGGTATGCTGAAGTATTAAGATTGGCCTTCACTGGAGAGAAGGGGGTATATTTTGAATGAAGTACTGTACTTCACATTTTTAAAAGCATCAAATACTGAGTTAAAAAGACAAACACTAAAGGCCACAATAAGGAGGTCCAAGCTTTCTGCCAGCAGCATGAAAATGATGAGTCACTTGGCTTTCACAACACATGACAGTCAGTACATGCATATAGAGACAGAATGATTCCATGTTTCCTCCCAAATCAGCAATTGCATTGCACTTTGGGTTAGGTCAAACCTAAAATAATCAACCTATTGGAGGTCCATATTTTCTTGTTGTTATCGCTCATTAACCCTTAAAGCTCACGCCTTTCTGATTATGTCCTTCATGCATCCGTAGCTCCTACAGAACATTTTCTAGTGAGCCCTGAACTTGGCTGACTTTCCGGGGTCTCTGAGGATGGTGTTGTTGTAAATAACAAGAAGTGACAAGTTTATAAAAACATTGATAACTTTTGAACCATAAGTCATAGACGCTTAATCACAATCAATTTTCGATCATTTACTTTGGCTTTCTGCCCAGGACATCGCTGTACTGTTTACCTCAGTTTACCTGTGATCTGCCAAACCTAGACTCAGCCATCTGACTGCCAAACAGAGAAGAGTGATTCCTCACATCACAGAACATGTTTCCACCGCTCCACAGTCCAGCGTCGGTGTGCTTTACATCACCATCAGACACTGGCATTAGACTTGGAAATGTGAGGATTGCAGGCAGCTACATGCTACCCCTGCACAGTCTCTGTGCTTACATTAATGCCAGTGGAAGTTCAGCTCTGTTACAGCAGAGCGTTTGAGACATGTATGCACCATGCACCTTAGCAGTCATTGATCTCTGTGATTTTTTGTGGTCTCCTACTTCATGGCTGAGCTGCTGTTGTTCCTGAACGCTTCCACTTTCAATAATATCCCCTACAGTCAACTGAGGAATATCTCGCTGAGATGCATTTTCATAAACCATCTTGTTACAAAGTTGACATCCATCAAAGTACTATGCTTGAAGTCACTGAGCTCTTCAGAAGGACCCATTATATATCATAGGTGTTTGCAAAGGAAGACTGCATGGTTAGTTGACTAACAGATCTGATTGAAACACCAGAATCCAACAATTAACAGGTGTGGCCAAATACCTTTGTCCATATAGTGTCCTTTAATTTAACGAAAATCATGAAAAGGGAATTCATTCTTTCAGAGTTTTAGAGACTGAGCCACAGTTTCTGTAAATATGATCAACATTGAGTTTTTATCATTTCCACTCAGACACAGGTGTGAGAATGACCTGCAGACATCAGCAGACGTTTGGTATCTCTCCTTTTGTTTCTCTGCCAGGCCTGTTCTGCAGCATACCTGTCCATCTTACTTTAATGCTTTTATTTCCTAGAGTTTGGTGTGAAGAATTAAATTTACGATCAGCTAGATGGAGGGCAAGCCCCTAACTTGGCTGTTGTGAATTCTGCTTTTTCCCAGTAAAACTTTGTGGACTTTCTGCATGTGAGGAATGCAAAACAACAGAAACACTGTTCCTAACACTTCACTTTTTAAAACCTAAACGTCACATATATTTTATCTTATGAAATATGGATGTGAAGGAGAAGTGTGTCTTTCTTGTCAGGTTTATGTGCTGAACATCTGGTGCACTTCTGTTCGTCTCTGAGGCAAAACAGCAGAGTTGGGAGGCAGACATAAAACAATGTGACAATGTGCCGGCCAACTGAAGCATATCATTACAGAATAAAAAAAGAACAATGTCACAGAGACGTGTTCAGTCCCATGAACTTACACTGAACTCTCCAAAGCCCTGTCCCACTTCTTCTGCTGCTGCAGAGGTTCCTCTATCACTTCACTTTGACTCATGTAGTCATTAAGCTATGGGCAGCCTGTTAGAAGCAGGGAACCACAGAGCACTGACCTCACAGGATGGACGAACATTTGAGGAGCAGCAATGAGTTTGAAATGTCATTTATTCTACAATACGTGATCAAAGATTGAAGTGGTGCACACTGATATGGGACATGTTTAAAGAAATCATCTCATAGAAGAAGTTTACAGACAGGCTCACCTCTACACTGTACAGAGAGGAAGTCTATCTGTACATTTTTTCAGGCTTTTCTAACAAAAATATGTGCCCCTGGCCTGTCCACAATCCCCCCAAGAATCAGAAAAATCCATTCCCTTCCCCCCTCTCTTTCTCCACCTTTCAAAAATGTGTGCTGAAACAAGCCGTTCTCAGATTTCCCCTCATGATGTCATACGGGAATTTAGCCCCACCCCCAGGTTCGGTTGGCCCTGGCTATTGAAGGAACTTCCGCCCTTCTCTCCTGATCCTCGAGTTGAGGATCAGGGGAGCCAAATACATTAGGCCACATCCATTTCCTGAGAAGGGCGGGGTCAGGGGCGGAGTCGGACAGCTCAGTAGCATTCAAAGACACACAGCCAAACAGGCATGTTTGGGACCTCTGAGACCAATATAAACTTGTCTTACAGGGGTAAAATATGTGACCTTTACAAAGCAAAATTATAAGCTAAAAGTTGAGTAAAAAAGTCAAAACATGAGATTGAAGTCAAAATCAGGAGGTCAAAAAGTCAAAATATGAGATTAAATTCTAACTCTTCACCTTAACAGGTCAAATTATTACGCAAAAGTCAAAACCATAAGATTTATTAGTTAATAGTCAAAACAATGAGTTTAATAGGTCAAAATATGAGATTAAAGTCAAAATCAGGGGGTCAAAAAGTCAAAATATGAGATTGAATTCTAACTCTTCAACTTCACAGGTCAAAATATGAGATTAAAGTCAAAACCATAAGATTTAATAGTTAATAGTCAAAACAATGAGTTTAATAGGTCAAAATATGAGATAGAAATTTGAATTGTGAGTCTTAAAGATCAGAATATGGGATCAAAAGTGAAAGTTAAGAGTTGAAAATGTCAAAACATGAGATAAAATTCAAAATCAAGATATGACTAAAATGTTCATTTGTGACTCTAAAAGGTCAAAACATGAGATAGAAAATCTAAACCATAAATTGAAGTCATAACGGTGAGATGCAAAATTGAAAATATGAAAAAACAAAGTGTCCTCCCCCCCGACTTTTCAACTCATTATTTCTACTTTTTACTTTTTCTGATGTTTATGACTTAATAAGGATATTTTGAATAATCAAGGTTAAGTTGACTTTTTTATACTGGAGGAAATCTGCAGACCTCATACCGGTGGGCCAGTTATAATTAAAATATGATATGATCCCGTGGGCTGGGTACAGGTCAGATTTGGCCCCCAGGCCTTGAGTTTCACGCCTCTGTGTTCTGTGAAGTCAAGTTGTGTTAATAACTGCCTCCTAATTATTCTACATAACACAACAGTTAGTACAAAACTTTCTACTGATAAGGAGGGCATGTATTGCTGCAAAGTTGAACAGTTCTGCCTTTTTATAAGAGTCTGAGTGTGAAAACAAGATGTTAGGATGCTCACTGATAACCACAATCAGTATATAGCACAGTGAAAAAGTGTTTGCCCCCTTTCTGATTCCTGATTTTTTTTGCACATTTATCACACTCAAATGTTTCGGTCATCAAACCAATTTTGATATCTCACAATGACAACGCAAGTAAATACAAAACGCAGTTTCTAAATAATGATTTTATCTATTAAGGGTAAAAATCCAACCCTATCTGGCTCTATCTAGTTTTCACTCACCCATATTGGAGGACTTTCCAGCATGAACTGGCTGTTTAAAGTCATACCACAGCATCTCAATGGGATTTAAGTCTGGACTTTGAATTGGTCACTCCAAAACCTTGAGTTTGTTTATTTTGAGCCATTCAGAGGTGGACTTGCTGGTATGTTTCAGGTTGTTGTCCTGCTGCATAACCCAAGAGCGCTTGAGCTTAAAGTCATGAACTGATGGCTGGATGTTGGCCTTCAGGATTTTCTGGTAGACGGCAGGATTCATTGTTCCATCAATCACAGCAAGTGGTCCAGGTCCTGAAGCAGCAAAGCAGCCCCAGACCATCACACTGCCACCACCATGTTTGACTGTTGGCATGATGTTCTTTTTATCAAATTCTGCTATTTTTACATCAGATGTAACGGGCTGCACACCTTCCACAAAGTTCAACTTTTGTCTCGTCAGTCCGCAGAATAATTCTCCAAAAGTCTTGGGGATCATCAAGATGTTTCTTGGCAAATGTGAGATGAATCTTTGTGTTCTTTTTTGTCAACAGTGGTTTTGGCCTTGGAACTCTCACATGATGCCATTTTTTCCCAGTGTCTTTCTGATGATTAAGTCATGAACTCTGACCTTAACTGAGGCCAGTGAGGCCTGCAGTTCTCTGGATGTGGTTCTGGGTTCATTTGTGACCTACTGGATGAGCCGTTGTTGCACTCTTGGAGTCATTTAGGTTGGCCGATTACCACTGGGAAGGTTCACTACTGTTCCCAGTTTTCTCCATTTGTAGATAATGGCTCTGACTGTGGTTTGCTGGAGTCATAGCCTTGGAAATGGCTTTGTAACCTTTTCCAGACTGAGAGATTTCAATCACTTTGTTTCTTATTTGTTCTTGAATTTCTTTGGATCGTGGCATGATGAGTTTCTTTCTCAGATCTTGTAGCCTACTTCACTTTGTCTGACAGCTTCTATTTATGTGATTTCTTCGTTCAATAAATCTGGTGGTAATCAGGCCAGTTCATTTAGAAACTGTGTTGTGTATTTACTTGGGTTGTCTTTGTGAGATATAAAAATTTGTTTTCATAATCAGACCCATTTAGGTGTGATAAATATGCAAAAAAAAAAAAAAAAAAAAAAAAATCAGGAATCAGGAAGGGGGCAAATACTTTTTCACGGCACTGTAGGTTCATAATGCTTTCACATGTACTCACACTTTTTAAAATCACAAGGTGTGATGGTCTGTTTCTCTTAATCAATTGCACCCACAGACAAAAAACCCCCACCAAACCTTCACATTTTCCTAAAAAACTTTGTCAAGGTCTGAGATCATATTTTGGGAATGAAGTAAACACAAGATTCTGCTTATTCTGCCACAGGCTCAGTGTAATCAATTTCCATGCTGTATATCTCTCCAAAGCTGAGCTAACATACACAGCTCAGTCTGAGGAGGTATTTGGCAACTCGACTCAAAACAAGGTAGAGTTCCTTTTCAGTTTAATCCAGTGTGCACATGAAACGCAGCCAACAGAACAAAAGGACTCAGCTGGAAGCGGAAACTGTGAAGACAAGAGCTCATTACTTAAATAAACACTGTTCTCATTCGCTGTGTCCTCTCTCGTCTCTTCTTCAATCACTTTCATGCATGAACACCGCAGAGGCTTTGTTCTCTTCCTTCAGCACGTTGTTTATGTGTTATTGAAGATAAAAGTTAGAGAGGCTCGCTGTGCCTCCCAAGGGCCGCGCCGTAAAATGTTTCCCAGGCAACTTCATTTAGTGGCGTTTAAAGCTCGGCAGCAAGAGGAATGAGCCGTAATCTGCAGGAAAATTAAGGTTTGGAGAGGCAGGAAGATATCACGTTATGTTGATGATGCTGTTTCTTTCTCATATTGCTTTGTTAGCAGAACGTCACATAACCTTTCCGCACTGTCTTGCATGAACTCTCAGTGAATCATGAGAGGATTGCACACGTCTTTGTCAGCAAGAAAAGGTTGTGTAATTATAGAAGCACTCAAAGAGTTAAACTCACCCCTAACCATGCTACCATGCAATCAGCATCTCTGTGCTCCTGTGCTATTTGCATTATCCATACAACCTGCATAGGTAAATATGGTGATGTGCATAAATTTGGCCCAAATACAAACTCCAATTCCAAAAAGACTGGGACACAAGATTTAAATAAAACAGAATAAAGAGACTTGCAAATCCTTTTTAACCTATACTCAAATGAATACAGCACAAAGACAAGCTTCCTTTCTGGACTTTGATTCTGCAAGTGCCTGAGGACTGAAGACACTGACTGTGTTTACATGTATGTGAGTATCCCGGTTATGAGTCATATCCTGGTTTTTATCATATTCAGGATACTGTGTTTACATGCACACATGAGAAAAATTATTATCCCAGTTTCTGATAACAAGGCAATTTGCAATTTGAGAACATTTAAATCACTGTTGGTTATTTTGGGTTTAACACAACAACAGGTTGCAGAAATGGTATCCACAACTAGTTCCAACAAGGGTAGAAAGCAAAACTGATTTTTTTTTAAGACCGTGTGCATATACAGTCATGGATCAAAGTATTTCTCCCAGAAATTGGTTCAATAACAAATATTTTTAGTATACACATGTTTATTTCCTTTCTGTGCATTGAAACTGCACAAAAAAGCAGAAAAAAAAGCCAACATTGACAAAATTTTACACAAAACTCAAAAAATGGGCCGGACAAAATTATTGGCACCCTTTTAAAACTGTGACTAAATCATTTTATTTCAAGCATGTGATGCTCATTTAAACTCACCTGTGGCAGTAACAGGTGCTGGCAATCTAGAAATCA
Source organism: Cheilinus undulatus (assembly GCF_018320785.1). NCBI lineage: Eukaryota > Metazoa > Chordata > Actinopteri > Labriformes > Labridae > Cheilinus > Cheilinus undulatus. Next base: position 39,918,863 of record NC_054878.1, on the reverse strand, counting down.
CACCTGAAGCCAGTTAGAATGTATAAAAGTTGACTCAACCTTTGTGTTGTGTGCCTGTGTGTGTCACACCGAGAATGGAGAAGAGAGAGAAGAGCCCAGAATCATCTGAGGACTTAAGAAGCAAAATTGTGGAACAATATGAACAATCTCAAGGTTACAAGACCATCTCCAGAGATCTTTACATTCCTTTGTCCACTGTGCGTAATATAAACAAGAAGTTTATAACCAATGGAACTGTGGCTGATCTCCCAGGACGTGGACGGAAGAGAAAAATGGACAAAAGAATGCGACATAGGATAGTCGGAATGGTGGATAAACATCCTCAGTCAACTTCCACACAAATTCAGGCTGTCCTGCAGACTCAGGGTGCAAAAGTGTCAGCTTGGACCATACATGGTCATCTGAATGAGATGAGGCGCTATGGCAGGAGACCGAGGAGAACCCCACTGCTGACAAACAGACATAAAAAAAAAAAACAGATTGGAGTTTGCAAAAATGTACCTGAGTAAGCCTCAATCCTTCTGGGAGAACATTTTGTGGATGGATGAGACTAAGGTAGAGCTTTTTGGAAAAGCACGTCATTCTACTGTTTGCAGAAAACAGAATGAGGCCTACAAAGAAAAGAACACAGTACTTACAGTCAAACATGGTGGAGCTTCAAGGATGTTTTGGGCTTGTTTTGCTGCCTCTGGCACTGGATGCCTTGACTGTATGCAAGGAATCATGAAATCTGAGACTATCAGCAGGACAATGAACTGAAACATACCTCAAAAAGCACCAAGAAGTGGTTGGAGACAAAGTGCTGGAGAGTTCTGAAGTGGCAATGAGTCCGGATCTAAATCCCATTGAACACCTATGGAGAGATCTGAAAATTGCTGTTGCAAGAAGACACCCTTCAAATCTGAGAGACCTGGAGCAGTTTGCAAAGATGATGATGATGATGATGAGATGTCAGAAGCTTGTTGATGGTTATAGGAAGTGATTGGTTTCTGTTGTTTTTTCCTAAGGGTGCGCAACCACATAGTAAGTTGACGGTGCCAACAATTTTGTCTGGCCCATTTTTTGAGTTTTGTGTAGAAAAATGTAAAGTTTTTTTTTTTTTGTGTTGTTCCAATTCACATAAAGGAAATAAACATGTGTATACCAAAAACATTTGTTATTGCACCAATCTCTTGGAGAAATTGTGTGTTTTCTGGAAAAATTCCAGGGGTGCCAATACTTTCATCCGTGACTGTAGGGAATAAATCATCTGCAAAAAAGAGACTGAGGCAAGCAGTGATAGAGATATCTCAGATGAAAAAGCTTAAAATAACTTGATATTTCAAATTATTCTGACTATTAGGCTATTAGAATTACTTTGAATAATCACTACAAAAGTTTGGCAGAGACACCAAGAAAGAGCAAAGCACCTTGCAGATGACTTACTTCACTAAGTATCTGTCTCGGGAACAACTTCAAAATAAAAGCATGTGAAACAGGAGCAGCTCAAAGTGAGCCTTGAAAAAGATTATGCTTTCACTTTGAAAAATACACCAGAAAACACCATTTCTAAATGTCAGACTTGGGAGGCGTTGACAGACTGTGCAGTCTTTCCATCTTCAGCTCACAGAGCTCTAATTCCCAGGTAGCTCATGGCCTGAGCGGTCATTCTGTCTCCACAATAAACTGCGCTCACATTTCATTCATGGCTGAAAAATTAAACTGTTCAGTTCACATTTGATCTAAATGGTAATCATTGGGAGGTTTGTTCAAGAAAATTTGAATTATGCTCTAAAGGTTGGTGACTTCAAAATTATACTGACTGGCATTTGCATTGACTATTTAGGAAAATCAGAGAAAAATATTATTTTTGTGTAATCCTTCAATGTTTTCTTCAATGTTTTCTAGTTTTTCTTTGCCCCCCTCACCTTTGGTGTCTTGGATCGTGCAGTTGCAAATGATTCATGCTGCTTCTCGTCCCCTGACATCCATCCTCAGTAATTTCACTCCTAAATAAGAAATAGATCAGCTATTTTAGCTCCTTTTACATAATTTTCAAACAAACTATTTTCTGTGATACAGGACTGATATTGTCTTTTTACAGCTCTGGAATAAAATTAGCATGAAGTTATTTTGAGCTCCCTCATTTGAATGCTAATGATATTAATCTGACATTTTGACTCAGTTCTACATAAATTTGCATTGATGTCCTGAATTTTATTTTGTTAATGGACTCTTATGACCCCATTTACACCTTGTATTAAAATATTATCTGCATTTACACATTTAATGACAAACAATGACTGTCAGTCTGACTTGATGGCCCCTGTAGGGTACATTTGTTTTGGGCTTGTGTTTGATGGATATTTAATGTGTTGGAACAAATGTGCCACCGTGGTAAAATAAAGTCAGTCATTTGTGAATTAAATGGTGTTTTTATGACGGTGGGAGAGAAAACACTGGGGGCGTCTTGTGTGAGTTTATCAAAAAACAAAATAGTTGTTCCAAAGACAGAAAAGCTGCTTTGCTGTGATAATCTCTGGAAAGCAGATAATCATTTTCTGCACAACAGAAAACATGACTATAAATCCACCACACATTATTGTTTATGTGATCCAAATTCAAAAAGGTAAAGACTGTTGTATAAATAAGTGAATAAGAACAGATTTCTTCTCAGAGAATTTAAAAGAACATAGAGTCCAAATCTTAAAGTTTTGATTTACATATTTTTTCTTTTGTCTCTACAATCCCATAAATTTCCTAAAATTCAAGTGACATTACTACAGCACACATATTATCAAAGCCCTGGTTGTCCTGAAAAATGTGTTGAGCTTGACTGTGCATCACAGGGTTGGTGTTTTACAAGCTTTTGAGACAAATCTTCTCCATCTTTCTTATCTTGTGCTAAGTCCCTGCTTTCTTTCCTCCATCATTCTTATCTTGCACTTTGTCTCTACTTCCTCCCTTCGTCTTTATCTCTCTGTCCCTGCTTTCTTCTTTTCCGACTTTCTTATCTTGTTCTCTGCCCCTGCTTTCGTCTCTTCCAGTCATTGCACTCTGTCCCTGCTTTCTCCTTTCTACCATCCGTATCTTGCGCTAAGTCCCTGCTTTCTTCCCTCCAGTATCTTTCTCTTGCTCTTTGTCCCTACTCTCTCCCTTCCATCATCCTAATCTTGCTCACTGTCCCGCTTTCTTCTTCTCCACCTTTTTATCTTGCTCTGTGTCCCTGCTTTCTTCTTCTCCACCTTTTTACCTTGCTCTCTGTCCCTGCTTGCTTCCCACCATCATCCTTTATCTTGCTCTATCTCCCTGCTTTCTTCTTCCCCACCTTTTTTATCTTGCTCTCTGCCCCTGCTTGCTTCCCACCATCATCCTTTATCTTGCTTTATCTCCCTGCTTTCTTCTTCTCCATTATCCTTATCTTGCTCCCTGTCCCTGCTTATTTAATTCTTCTCAAATACAAATGTCAGTGCTTTGACCAGTGTATTTAACGCCCCAGCAGTTTTGGACTAGACTATTTAGGAGGTAATCCTGATAATGGAAGGACCACTGTAGGGGAAAAGCAAGGACATTTTTGCATGTCAAGGACATCACAGCCCTTCACATTGAAGGACAGACTACTATTGGAATGGCATGCTCTTTTCAGCTCATAAAACACAGTTATTTTTGATAACAGAGGAAGAAAACCTCTGTTTTTATAAATACCCCTAGGTGTTGACTGGCCTAGGACTGTATAGATGATTCCATATACAACCTGCAGGCATATTGTCTATCTCATTCACATAGTAGCTCAATCATTAATTAAAGCTTCAACCCTCATGTGTACAATTACATAGCTCCAACCCAGCAACAGTTCTGGGTAATAAAACTGACATTCAGTTGTTGCTTTGCATACGCAGAGTGTGTGTTGGTGTACATTTGAGGGAGGTGTAACACACCCTGCTGCTTTTTGTCATCATTTTCTGACAGGTTACCTCTTTTTCTTTATCCATCCGCCGTCAAGGTGTCACCTTGTTGGATGACACCCGAGTATCTCTGCGGTGACTGACGTGCATCGATCCCTCGACGAGGAGGGTCCTCTTGATGATGTCATTGTGTGGTAATTGGGTTGTAATTGGTGTTTAATGGTGTGTGCGTTAATGCCGTTGGAGCCAGTCTCTGTAGAGACTCTGTCGTCAAGCGGAGACATATTACACTCCTGCAGGACCGTCATGGACTCCTGCCATCGATTTATGATTCCTTCCCGTCGCCATGATTGCATTGATTTTCCTCTGCAGTCTCTCCAGGCTTTTCTTAATTGAATATCACATGACTTTATGATGTAGTCTCTTGGGCTGACATAATAATTATATCTTGGGGCTTTTTTTGCTCCAGCCAACTCAGCTCTTTTCAATCCAGTGTCCTGATCTATATCTCGACATAACGTCTTTAACTTTCATCAAGCTATCCCGACTTGTAATTAGGAGCCGTAACAATGCTTCCCTGATACGCTATCACGGTTATCCGATGTTTCTGTTGTGTGTTAGAGAGAGTGTGTGGTTTTCGTCTTCCTGGCTTTCTGTTTATAGGCCAGCAGACACATGTGGTGGCTCCCCAAAGGCATCGAAACCCATTAAGAATTCATCAGTGGCAAGATGGTGCTTTCTTAATCAATTCTGTGTGATCTTGCAGATGCTTTCAGCCTCATTGACAGAGAGGGAGGCACGAAAGAGCAACCAATGAGTGTTTTGAAGGCTTGGGTTTTTTATTTATGAAGGTTTTCAGGACCATTTTGTGCTGGCAGTTTTCAGCCCATTTATGAGAAAACTAACAAACATTAACACATTTTTTTATGTGTTTCATTACACTTTAACAACACACAAAATAACTGAAAGCTGGTCAACTCTGTGTCAGTGCAATAAGCTATGATATTATGGACAATGCATCTATCTACTTCAGTTGTTCAAAAGTGAAGCCATCTACACTGGCAAAATCTAAACTGTTCAGAAAGGACCTGGCAAGGTGAAGCAGGGGAAAAGATTTGGGTTTTATGGCAAAGTACATTTTCACATAAAAGGAATTTCAATCGGTGTTTGGTGCAAAACAGATAACACAGAAAAACAATAAAAATATAAAGACGCTATTAAAAATAGAATTAAATATGAAGGGGTTTTTGGCTTAAATGGGTTTTTACAGAAAATTTATATAGCAGCAGTGTGCAGTTACAAACAGAAGAGATAAAATCCAGTGAACATAAATGTAACGCTGCTGGTTCTGAGGCTCAATGAGAGTCTGTAGGGAGATGGCCAGAAAGAGTACATATTGTGCAAAAATAACTTTTTTGGGTTTTTCTAACAAAAAAATGTACCGCTGGCCTGTCCACAATCCCCTCAAGAATCAGAAAAATCCATTCCCTCCCCTCCTCTCTTTCTCCATCTTTCAGAAAATGTGTGCTAAAACACTCCATTCTCAGATTTTCCCCCTCATGATGTCATGTGTGGAGTAAGCACCGCCCCCAGGTTCGGTTGGCCCTTCCTACTTGGAAGAATATTCCACCCTCCTCTCCTGATCTTACCCTAATCCAGCTGCAAGCTGAGATGCTGTATAGCTCAGTGGGTTGACCTGCTGACTTTGGTCTGGGAAATTAATGGTTCAAATCCCAGTCAGTGCACAATCCATGTACAGTTTGGGCCCTTGGGCAAGTCCTTAAATTTGGATAAAAGAGTCTGCTAAATGATATTGTAACATCGGGAGTGCCCCATCCATTTCCTGAGAGGGCGGTGGTCAGGGGTGGAGTCAGACAGATCAGTGACATTTAAATCCACAGACACAGAAACAGCTTGTTCTGAGTGAGGCTGAAACAGAGGGCTTTTTAGACATACAAAAACCCAATACTGGAGTGTTTTTCCAGCAACAAACTTCACAGGCATGTTTTGGGGACCTCTGACACCAATTTAAACTTGTCTTAAAAGGGTAAAATATGTCCCCTTTAAACTGACAGGAGAGGGGAAACTGTTCTTGTGGTGGGAGGTTTTGGTCCTGATGGACCTCAGCCTCCTGCCAGAGGGGAGGGCCTTCAAAGAGTCTTTGACAGGGGTGAAAAGTGTTGGCTGCAATTGTACCTACAGGTCATGGAGAGATGGTAGATTGCAGCCTATCCTTCTCTCTGCAGAGAGAATGATATGCTGCAGCCTGTTGCAGCTGCAGCGTACCAGACAGTAATTGGTGAGGATGGACCCGATGATGGCGGTGTAGGAGTGCACCATCATCGTCTTTTGCAGGTTGAATTTCTTCAGCTGCCTTAGGAAGTGCATCCTTGAGTACATTTTCTACCCTCTGCCAAAGAAGGCACACACTATATAATGATCTTAAAGTCAGTTCCGACGAACCAACCAAACAACTTTTATTTGTATCTCCCCATTTAAAAAACAATATTATCTCAAGACACTTTACAAGGACGGCAGGTCTAGAACAGTGGTTTGGGTGGAACCTCAGGACCCATCAACTCCTGAATGAGAAATTGAGACCTAAATTTCTGATATTTTTTGCCCAATCAGATTTATTCAAACAATCAAATACTGTTTGGATTAGACAAACATAGCGTTCAAACAAGAGGTTTACTTACATTCTATAAAAAGAAACAAAACCTTATTTTTATCACTGATGTTAAATCAGACTAAACTTTTCCTGATTTAGGCCAGTTACAATTATTCAAATGATTTCTATTTTCTGAATGCCAGAATAATGAAAAGATTTTCTGTTTATTACTAGGCTGTCAAAATTGACATGTTAATGCGGATTAATACATCATCATGATCAATCTGATAAAAAATTTCAACGCAATTAACCCATCTACAGCGAGAATGACTCAAAATCCCTATAACATCCCTGGCTATGTATTTCGGGCAGTTTGTCCAAGGTTACCATCGAGCATGCCGTCGCGCATGCGCAGATGGGCCGTTGATCTGTTAGTGACCAACCAACTCAATATGGAAGACGCTAAACAGCACATTGGCCCCCTCGATGGGAAATTTGAGAACAAAAAAAAAAGAAAAACAAGACAGAATAGTTGACTGAAATAAAGTATTATGCACATTCTGCAGGAAGGAGTTTTCTTTTCACTGAAGCACTGCCAGCTTAAAATACCACTTTAACGCAAAGCATACGTTCGTTGGGGATTCTGCTAGCACTTTGGCTAACGCGTCGCCAAGCTTGCAACAAAACCCCCTCACAGAGTGCCAAATTTAAAAGGGAGACTATGAATAAAAGTGAATATTTTTCATCAAATTGATCTGTATTGTTTTGAAATTTGAAATTACTGTAATCTAAATTAATCTACAGCAACCCTGTGATTAATCTGATCAAAAATTTTAATCGTTTGACAGCACTATTTATTACTTTCACCAAAGTCAGAAGTTTACATTCATTTCCTTAGTATGTGGTATTATTGCCTTTAAACTATATGACTGGTGTCAAACATTTTGGGTACCCTTCCACATGCTTCTCATGAGATTTTGCTGGAATTTTGTCCCATTCTTCCTGACAGAACCAGTGTAACTGAGTCAGGTTTGCTCATGCACGCCTCTTCAGCTCTCCCCACAAATGTGTTACAGGATTGAGACCAGGGCTTTGTGATGGCCACTTCTAAAGCACTGACTTTGTTGTCTTTAAGCCAGTTTGTGACTAATTTGATGGTGTGTTAGGGTCACTGTCCAATTGGAAGACCCATTAGCTCCCAAACTTTAACTTTCTGACTGATGTCTTGAGATGTTGCTTCAGTATTTCTGCATAATTTTCTTTCCTCATGATGCCATCTGTTTTGTGAAGTGCACCAGTCCCTCTTGCAACAAAACACCCCCACAACATGATGCTGCCACCCCTGTACTTCACAGATGGGATGGTGTCCTTAGGCTTGCAAGCTCCCCCCCTTTTTCCTCCCTTTTTTCCAATTGAACCTAAGGATGAAGCAGAATTATAGAGGTCCACCATTCTTTTCCTGATGTCTTGGATGATTTCTTTGGATTTCCCCATGATGTTTCACAAGGAAGCAGAACGTTTGAGGTGTGCCTTAAATTACATCCACGGGTGTGCCTCCAGTTTACTCAAGTGTTGTCATACACGTTTAGATCCCATGGTTGGACAAAGCTTATCCTGCATCTATAGTGTTCTTCTACTCCACTTTGTGCTTCAGTTGCATGGTAAAAAAAATATAAAACAGTCAAATATAAAGTTTATTTGTAGTGCAGAGGATAAATTCTGCTTTCCTCCCTCACTGCAAAGCAAACATCACCAATGCTGCTGCCATCCTGTTGTGACTAACATCATAGTAGTCCCGTAACTCCAAAGGTCCAAGATTGGAAACACTGAAGGACTAAGATAACCATCAGAGCCCTCGTATACATCAGGACATTTTCAGCCATTATTTACTGTAATGTTTGGTTTAAGAGAAGGAAAAGTGTCACAAAAAGTCTGATTTATGTATTAAATTTCACCTGGGCTTAATGGATACTTGATTTTGAGACAGATAAGACGAGAGAAAATTGAAAACGTCGGTCTGTTTCCCTCCTCTGCACTACTTCTCCCATTTTCAATTTAGCCAGGCTCATTTAAAAATAAAATAAGCGACAAAAAGAAACCCATGAAATACATAATAATCACTATAAAAATTGAAGTGAAAGGAATATACTCTTATGATGTGGTTTTGGCTGTTCTCACACAAGTGTCTTTTGCAGAGGTACAGTTCAAAAGCAACAATTTCCACTTTTTTAGATGAAAAATGAGATCTGCATCAATGAAAGATAATGCCTTGTCATAAAAAGTAATTTTTCTCTTTTCTAATTCCTCCACTTAAGTAAGAATGGAGACGGTGACTCACTCTTCCTACTGTGATAAAATGAACTCTCCTTTTTTCCCCCTCTCTTTGATATTTCCTCACCTGGAGGCTCTCAGAGGGCAGAAAGGATTTAGAGGAATCGCTCTGATGGGTCTTAAACAGAACCAGAGCCCTGCATCGTCTCTGTAATGAGAAGGATGATACTTCCCTGTCTCCACCTTTCAGCGTGCACCTGCAGCGACTGAATACGAGACATTCCTCTGCCCTCTTTCTTTCCACACACGTCTTCCCCTGATTTGCCTCCTCCTGTGATTTCATATTATCTCCTTCTCATCTCCCCTTTTGTCTGCTTTTTTCCCTTGCTTCTCATTCCTTTTCTCTTTCATATCTGCAATTTCGCTATCGTGCTCATCATGGTCGGGGTCACTTCCAACAATTAAACGGGTGTCAAATCACCACCCAGAGCATGCTGGAAGAGAATATTAAAATTTTCCACTCTTCTGCTCTGCTTTCTTCTCATCTGTTTGTTCTCCTCTCCGTCTTTATCTTTCTCTTAAACCCACCTGCCTGCACCGCTGAACCGTGGGCGTCTGGATTAGTCTGATTGTGGTGAAAGCAGCAGAGTGAGAATAGTAAAAAATGACAGGGAGGTGGGTCTGGATGAGACTGCATAATGGTACTCAAGGGCAGTAATGACTCGAGATTTTTCCACTCTGCCTGTCGTTCATGATTGTGCAGCCTTTAGATAACTATGCAGTGCATTGTGGGGAGGAGGCAGGATGTTAAATATTGCACAACATCCTGTCAATGTAGGTAAAAATACTGTTAGATGTGTCTATTTCAGTCCGATTATTCTTCAGCTGAGGCATTTCTGTGCTGGTTTATAGGAGGAATCTGCACTTTTATGCCATCTACCAGTGATGTAATGTTGCATGGAACATAAAGGGGAAATGATCATGTTTGTTTCATCATTTAAAACTTTTCCACAAAAATCCAGCTGACATTTATTGTGACATTTTTATATTGGATGTAAAGTGCCTATAAAAAGTGTAAGGCACAATAAGTTACTACATAAATATTCAACTAAAGTCAGTATTTATTAGATGCACCTTTGGCTGCAATCACAGCTCTGAGTCTGTGTGGATAGGTCTCACTCAGGCTTGCACATCTTAACTCTGCAGTTTTGCTCCATTCTTCTTTGCAAAGCTGCTCAAGCTCTGTCAGGTCCAGCTACAAATTCTCTATTCAATTCTCCAATAGACTCCAGAACATTCATTTTATTATCTTTAAACCATTTCTGTGTTTTTGCCTATGCTTCAGGCGTTTGTCTTGCAGTGTTAATTTCGTCGACTAAAACTATAACAAAAAATGTTCATTGATAGCCTTTTTTCCATGGCAAAAACTAGACTAAAACTAACAAAAATAGATCTGTGATGACTAAAACTGACAAAAACTAAGTTTAGTTTTTATCAAGATGACTAAAACTAGTCTAAAATGTAATGTAGTTTTTGTCAGACATTCAAAATCTGTGATGTTTCTCCACTGTGGGTAAATCTGTCAAAAAACAATATATCTGTAGCTATTCTGCCTCTCAGCTGTAGAAAGCAGGGACCCTAGGTTTGGCAGAGTGCAGAGAACACACTACCATGATTTGGTACCAGATTTAGGCAAAAAAAGAAATGCTTCAACCGAAAGTGAAGACTAAAATGTGAGGGCTTTATATGGACTTAAACTAGACTAAAACTAAAAGGATAGAAATGACTAAAATGTGACTAAAACTAAAATGCATTTCATTTAAAGACTAAAACTAAGACTAAAATTAAAAATAGCTAGCAAAAATTAACACTGTTGTCTTGCTGGGAAATAAATCTACCAAACTGATTTTCTTATATTTTGCTGCTTTCATTTTAAGTTCTACTTTTACAAGCCTTCCAGGGTTGGCTGCTGAGAAGCAATCCCACAGCATGATGCTGCCACCACTTTGCTTTACAGAGGGTGTGGTGTGTTTGTGGTGATGTGCATAGTGTGAATCCACCAAACATAGCGTCTTGTCTGATGGCCAATCAGGCCAAAAAACTTTCTTCCTCCTCACCATGGAATCTCTCACATGCCTTTTGGTGAACTCTTATCAAGATTTAATGAGTTTTCTTCAATGTCTTTCTCTTTGTCTCTCCCATCTCAGCTGCTGAAGCTTGTAACTCCTTCAGAGCAGTCATAGGTGTCTTGGTGACCTCTCTCACTAGTCTCCTGATTGTATGATCACTCAACATTTCTTCATGATGGATTTAACTGAAATCTGGGGGATGTTTAGTGCCTTCGATTTTTATTTAACTAACATTTCTTTGTAGAAATCTGTTTTCACTTTGACATAGAAGATGCTTTTTTGTAAATAGTTTGGTCAAAAAGTCAAATCATATAGTCCATGATAGACTGATAAAACCAATATAAAGGTACATCCAAAGGGATTAATGCTTTTTATAGGGACTGTATTTTTTGCAGAATTTGTATCAGCATAGGCCAAGATTGTTTATATATATTACACTATATATATTGAAATCAATGTAAAGCTAACTTGCAGTTTGGCCATTTTGATGAAAATTCAGTATTTTTATTGTTTTAAACATTTTGTTCTTGTAACAGGAAGTCTACACCACAAGACAGATTGGTCATAAAATCAGGTTTCATTTCTCAACACACACTGTGGAAGAATGCTAATGTAAATGATGAGGGACCTTTGTTTAATTACTCGTGCTGTCACACTTGAAGAATTCATAATTTAAGGCGATTTCATCTCTGCAGCATGCTAATGTATTCCGCTAACACAGAACGAGACGTGGCCCACCCTTCACTTTTCTGATACTGCCCCTTTGTCATCAGTGTTACTGTCTAAAAATCTCATAAAGCTGCAGAGAAGGCCAGACAAGCCACAAAAGAAAAGAGCAATCCCTCCCCGTTACCATCCAATCAGCCAGGGTTCAATAACTTGAAATGTCTCATATCACACCGTCAGTGGGTTCAATCTGCAGGGAGAGATGGGACTTAACCTTCTGCTCTGCACATGCTCACTACACAAACACACTCATGGCAATGTTCCACTACACAGACAGTGCATACAACAGCTTATAACCCCACACACTGTGGCTTTAAGGCAGCCTGCAACAAGCTCTAAAGGTTAAGAAAGAAAAGGAAATTACTGCATATTTTTCTGCATATATAATACTTTCAATAAAAAAATCTGTGCAACCAGGCACAAGAGCATCAGAATATTTATTTTATCTGCATTTACAGTGCCTTTAAAAAGTATTCACTGCCTTGGATGTTCTACCCTTTTATTGACTTTTATAAATCAATCATGGTCAATATAATAAGGCTTTTCTTCAGTTAATTAAACAACAATCAAACAAACAAATGTAATGTAAAATTTGTGACTGCAAAAATATTCTACCACCTTAAAGTGGCTGACCTAATTCAACAGAGTGGCAGCATTATGCCGTGGGGATGCATCTCAGCAGCTTACCCTGGAAGGCTTGAGTAGGAAAATCCTGGAGGACAATCTTAATGAGACTCCAAGAGAACTAACCTGACATGGATGTTTCACACATCCATCAGGGAAAGCTTCAATAGGAAATGTTTGAGAAAAGGCAGAGGCTTTGAAAAAAACTCAGAGTGTGATTGGATGAACGGTCTGTCTGTCACATCTCTACGGGCCAATCAGAGCAACAAAACACGTGATGTAGCTGCTATCGAGCTATGCGTGCACAGCTACTGAGCAATAACGCGAAACATGGCGACTATAGACATGTAAGTATTCGACTTTTGACGTTTTTGAAAAGAAAACAACTCACTGCTGTTCTTTGTTTTTCTTTTAGTGAAGAAATGTTGTCAAGTTCTGATAAAACTGGCGCTTTAGCAGCATCCACACTAATCTCTTCCTCCATAACTGCACCAGCTCCTGCAGCTGCTTGTTTACGTCACGACTCTGCTGCGCCTGAAAGTACTGCCCCTCGTCGCTGATTGGTCCTGTCACTTTCTAACTGGGCTCAAACGATTCAGATGGTTGCTTTGCAAGATGGATTCACCAATGAAAAACAAGGAAACAGGCATATCCATCAGCATTGCAAGGTTACAAGAGAACTACAACTCGAAGAAGACTTATTTTCCAGCAAGACAATCGCCTGAAGTGTACAAAGAAGCAAAACAGAAATGGTTTAAAGACAACATGGTGAATGTTCTGGAGTGGTTGGGTGAAAGCCCAGACCTCAGTCCAATAGAGAATTTGTGGCTGGACTTGAAGAGGGCTGTTCACACCCAGTCCCCACATTTTTTTGAAATTCAAGATCATACATAAAGTCTAGCAGTAACATTCATGAAATAACAACATTGCAAACCTTACAGACTAGGCGGCATTTCAGAGATAAAACTGAGAAAAAGGTCAGAGGTCTAATCCCAGATCAAATCAGGGGTAGATTCATTTTGGAAGTAGCTACACAAAAAATTGTGAGTTTTATTAGCTTTAGCTAAAGCTAACATAGCTACATTAGTTAATCAATTAACATTTCTTTATAAGACAATATAGCTAAGTGAGCTTAAAGCCGGGTATACACTGTGATTTTCCTGCAATCAGCCACAAATTTGGAGTTGCATGACTCACTCGGAAGTTGGGCCGACTTTCAGTCAGATCGGGCGTCGTTTGTCGTGCTGTGTATAAGGGGGTACAACAGCTGACCACATCCCGACTACGATCCCATGACCTGCTCCCGAGTGGTCGGGAGGATTTCTGGGATATTTGATATTTTGGTCGTACGACTCCAGACATTTCACATTGAGAGCAGAAACGCAAGCAGAATAAACAACTTTGGGGGATTGTTTTCCTTTGTAAACAGACAATGTCTTACATTACCGTGACAATGGCTGGAATGACTTTCTGATGCACCCCGCTCTGATGCACCCAGCTATGATAAAGGAAATGAACAAGCAGGAAATACTCCTTTCTGTGGACCTGCAGCTGACACAGAGGTGAAGCTGTTTGTGTGTGTGAGACAGAGAGAGATAGCAACTCGTGTGCGATGGTCGTGCGTTGTAGACGGTCGTATGGTTTGCTTGAATCGCACAGTGTACACCCACCTTTAGAAAACGTAGCTAAAGCTAATGTAGTTACGAAGATTACATACCTACCTAGCTAACATAGCTGTTTTGTGAGCTAATCTTTAACTAGGTTAACTATATAGCTATATTTGCTATATTAGCTAGATTTGTAGCTACTTTAGCTACATAGCAATGTTACCTATAGCTAAATAAGCTTTAGCAAATGTGGCTAAGGCTAACTTAGCTACAAAGAAAACACAGATATGTAGCTTACGTAGCTGTTCTGTATGCTTGGCTTTAGCTCCTTTAGCTATGTAGCTCTGTTAGTAATGTAGCTGCATTAGTATGTTTTCATGGAGGATGAGCATTTTTACCAAGCTTTATGAAATGTTTTTTATTCAGGTTTAACTTTTGGTATCCTAACCCTTACCTTAACCCATAAAAAAAATCCTAAACATAAGTTTAGCCTGTTTTTATTTTGAAAGTTTTGGAATTTTCCTTTCTGAGATTTTCAGCGTCTCAGATGAACAGTCATGAGTGGCTATCAGGGCTGCAGCCACACTGTCTTGGTAATCACAGGCAAGGTTTAGTTGTACTGCATGGCAGTAAACAATGGCTGCCGCTGGTAAAGCGATTAGCCTGGATGTAGCTATATAGCAGCAGCTTTATTAGAACGGGAAAAGGAAGTTCACTGAAAGCATTTCTAAGAAAAAAGATGTTTTAACTCTTCTCTGGTGTGTCAGGTTAAACTGTAGTTTCATTCTAGGTTTTGGAAACAGCAGCAGTTCCGGTTCTTTGTGGTGAACTTTGCTCTGTTTGTCCTGGCTGCATATGAATCCATTTTCTACACAACTAAACTAAGAAATGAGGGCTAATATCAAGCCCATGACATGAAGGTGCAGTCAGATTTGCTGAAGTGAATAAAGCTTTTGCTGGCTGACTGAGATGACATATTTTTCACATTAATGTCTTCCAGTCAGTGTGTGTGTTTTCGTAGCAGGCCTTAAGGATGCTTACAGCCTTGCAGTTGCAACATATAAGCTATCCTACAACAACTGCTGAAGCCTTTTGATAAAGGAAGCAACATCTCTGCTCAAGGCTGCCCTCAAGGAAACTCCTTCTGTCAACTTTCTGGTTAGAAGCTAAAGCAATCAAGTCCACATATCTGCCTACATACGCCCAATCATACCACAACAAAGCCAGTAAAAGCTTTGCCATTTTATTCCTTTTGTATTTCTTCTTTCAGTTTTGTTTCATTTGTCCTCTCTCTCCTCTTCTCCATCCGACAGGCCGAACGATTCCCATCTGTCCATCAGATCCTCGGTGGCAGACTGTGCTCTGTTCAACCCTTCTCCTACCACCTCTAATTGGAGTGTGGACAGGGCTATTAGCGTGTTAGCGCTCCCATCTGATAAAGGTCAAACCCCCTTTTTTCCTGAAGCAGGCAGCAGAGGGAGTGTGCATGTGTGTGCTGCTGTGTCAGTGTGTGTTCCCTCACTTATTAGGCTTCACCTTTAGGCTTCAGTGAGAGGAGACGCCCTCCTCCTGATGCCTGCTAAATGCCTCGCAGGCCCTGCATTTTCTGGGAGTCGCCCTTCTCCCCTGAGAGTCCAAACGCACACACTAAACCCACACTTTGGTGTGAGGTTTTGCGCTGATTGTGAAGGTGCTGTGCAGGTGCCCGGCTGCTGTCAGATTACGGTAATTTGCTCTCCAGGATGATTTAGTGTCCGCTATGCTACCGCTCATTACGGCCACGGAGACGCAGGGAACGCAGAGGGGAGGTGATTTATAAGAATTTAAAGGGGAGCAATTGAATTTAATGCAAATCAGATTTGAATTTAAACAAGGTTATGAGGGAGTAACAGAGCATAACTGCATACTGCTTAGAAAAGTTTGGATGAAAGGGGAGTGAAGCGATTTATGCATGTAAAAATGAGGATAAATGGCTCAAACAGGATTCTGGGGCATGGATTTATGGCTTACTAGATCATATACACAGGTTTGTCAAAGTGATCAGAGCATTTACAACAGTTCGTAACAGAGCTTAAGGTCATTAAATTACCTTTGTAGTCAACATTAGGTTGAATCTTTCTGCTGATAATGTGGATTTTATTTTGATTTTTCTACATTTGATAAGGTGATTATATTCTATTGACGCGCCATGCACACAAAGTGTTCAGCTCCTACCTCTAAAATCCACATACTCTGCCTGTGCTGCATTCTGCGCATGCAGCAATTTGCTCTGACCGACGGTGCATCATTGCCCTGAGCAGCAAGAAATCACAAGATCATGAGAAGAGCATATAAACAACAGTTCAGCCAGTCATCTGTGGCTTGTATTTTGTTTAAGCATCTATTTCAGCAGCCAAACATTTGTTTGGCTTCAGGCTCCAACTTCCTCACACCTTGCAGCTATATTTGACATGCAGAATTGAGGAGTGATCATCTTAAACCCCCCAGTTAATAACTATAGGTGGATGCTGGAGTGGAGGTGGTTTGAAAGTGAGAGAGCAGTGCTGGTTTAGGGCAGAACTGGCAATTGCAGAGTAGAAGAAGAGAATGAAATCTTGCAGCTTAGTAGACCACTAAATTAGGAGGATGTGAGTCATGTGATATGATTAAGATGCAGGTGTGAATCATTAGCTGAAGCTGATGCCTGAGCTTACTCATGAGCTCATATTATTTTACCTTTCCGGGGTCGATTTTTCGTTCATTTTACTATGATTCCATGATTTGAGTGCTTCCACCATGGGTGAGTGCATTAGTGGAGAATTCCCCCAGGGGGCAAGAAGTGATTTCTGCATACACTGCTTTCCAAATTATTGTGCAAATTGGATTTTAGTGTCATAAACATTCAATTTTTTCTTTTTTAATTAAACTCATGGATGGTATTGTGTCTCAGGGCTCTCTGGATCACTGAAATCAATCTCAGACACCTGTGATAATTAGTTTGCCAGGTGAGCCCAATTAAAGGAAAACTACCTAAGAAGGATGTTCCACATTATTAAGCAGGCCACAGGTTTCAGCAATACGGGAAAGAAAAAGGATCTCTCTGCTGCTGAAAATAGTGCAATGCCTTGAACAAAATATGAAAACATTAGATAATTTAAAAAAAACTTAAGCGGGATCATCATACTGTGAAGAAATTTGTGGCTGATTCAGAGCACAGGCAGGTTCGTGCAGATAAAGGCACAATGAGGAAGGTTTCTGCCAGACAAATTCATGGGATTAAGAGAGCAGCTGCTAAAATGCCATTACAAAGCAGCAAACAGGTATTTGAAGCTGCTGGTGCTTCTGGAGTCCCACGGACCTCAAGGTGTAGGATCCTCCAGAGGCTTGCAGTTGTGCATAAACCTACTATTCAGCCACCCCTAACCAATGCTCACAAGCAGAAATGTTGCAGTGGGCCCAGAAATACATGAAGACTTATTTTCAAACAGTCTTGTTTACTGATGAGTGCCGTGCAACCCTGGATGGTCCAGATGAATGGAGTAGTGGATGGTTGGTGGATGGCCACCATGTCCCAACAAGGCTGTGACATCAGTAAGGAGGGGGCGGAGTCATGTTTTGGGCAGGGATCATGGGGAGAGAGCTGGTAGGCCCCTTTAGGGTCCCTGAAGGTGTGAAAATGACCTTGGCAAAGTAAATAGAGTTTCTGACTGACCACTTTCTTCCATGGTACAAAAAGAAGAACTATGCCTTCTGTAGCAAGAATATCTTTATGCATGACAATGTACCATCTCATGCTGCAAAGAATCCCTCTGTGTCATTGGCTGCTATGGGCATAAAAGGAGAGAAACTCATGGTGTGGCCCCCATCCTCCCCTGACCTCAACCCTATTGAGAACCTTTGGAGCATCCTCAAGCTAAAGATCTATGAGGGTGGGAACTGTTCTGAGGGTGGGCGCAGCACTGATTCGAAATTGATCGCCTCCATGCCAGGTAAATTAGTTAAACAATGGCAAAAGGTACAGTTTTGGATTATGCAGGGATCATTCTTTATGTATGTGAACAACAGAGCTTTGTGAAAGTAGGAGCGCCTCATCCTTCATGTTGAATTTGAAGGGTTATCTAATATTGATATTAAGTGCTATTTGCAGTCTGACTGAAATGTATTCCCAATGCTGTTGTCATTGCATGCTTATTGTTGTTTTGTATTGCATACCTGTGGAGTCTTCATGATAGGTGCACAGCTTCAGCTCATGCAACATAAAGGTTACGCAGGGACAAAAATGGCAAAGCATCCTGAGTCATGCTCGGCATGTTTTCATGTCAGTTACACTTCAGATGACTCACACTGTCGATGCTGAAACCAGCCAGTCTTCAACACAGCGTGCTGTTACAGAGCAAGATTATAGATCTGCAGATAATAGTGACTGAGACTCTGCAGTCAGGGATTAGATATGTTAGAAAGCTGAAACATTTTATCCACATGGACTTTTAGATGTATTATTATCTCAAACATCCAAATATTAAATAAGGGTAGAGTATGACAGAGCAGATCTGGAAGCATTGTTACAGGAACCGGCTGATGGTGGATCTCCAGAGACGCATACAGCACCTTAAAGAGCTTTTTTATGTTGGCAATTACTCCCCATAGTAATTAGTCGTAGAAACAAGCTAAATATTCTCTTCAGCATGAATTTACACAAAAACAAGCCAGGCTGCATGGTCTATGATGTATTAATTTTGTCCCGTGGACTTCTATAGAAAAAGCAGTTTAGAAAGTGTGATCTTAGCCTGCTGTTGGCCTTTTTGTTCTGTTTTTCCCAAGGCTGTCATTACAAACTAATACAGGTCTGTAAAACAGCAGCTGCTGGTTCTGGATTCAGGGTTAATCACATCAGCCTCTGATGTGTATCTGCATTTTGACCAATAGGAGCACATTAAAGCTTCCTCATATACTCAACCAGTCCTTTTCCAATGTAGCAGTTTAAACAGTTTCTCTAAATAGAATCCAGTGAACACTAAACTAACACATGTTCATACTGTATGCAGAGTGAACAGGACAAAAAGGCCTCCAGCTGCTCTTATAACAATGATAAAGGTTCTGTGATTTAAAACTGGATATTCTTTGTGTTGGAAGCAGCAAAATGCTCATCTTTAATTGCTACTCTGCAGCCCGTTTACCATTTGGCATGATGTTAATCAGCAGATGGTATCTTTGAATTGCAGATTCTCAATTCAACATTCATCCAGAACTTTTGGGGTTTGAGGGTTTTTAAACTTGGTATCAACTCTTCTATCCTCTTTAGTAGTGGTGCACCAGTTTTCAAAGCAAAACCAATGCAGATCTGCATTTTCAGTAGTGTTTTCTTGCAGTCGATCCTGCCAATGTCATTTCTCCCTGAACAACCAATCAAAGTCAAGACAGTGCAAGACACCCAAACATCAAGAGAACTCTTAAAATAAAAGAACCTAAACAGAAACAGAAAGTGACCTAGATTTTGAACCCAAATAACATTGGATATATAGATTACAAAAAAAAAATCCCAAGGAACAGCACAAGCTGAAAATCTTACAAAATGACACATTACTAGTTCAGCTGCTTAGTAGCTAGCTTTGAGAGCTCTCTCAGATACCTTTGTAGTTTTTTCTCATTAAATTTGCCTATTTCTCAGCTTGTTTCTGCAGGGGAACAAAACAGTCTGTGTTCTTGTTTTGAAGTGACGGGTGATTTGTTTGGAGATGGCTTTAAGCTTGCTTGGGACCATGATACACTCCTGATCAAACTCTAAAGACCAGTCAAAAAATTGCAAGAATTTGCATTTTGCATTGTTGGATCTTAAGAAGGTTCTAAGTAGAGCTTCAAAATGTCAAAAATAAGAAATGGGAGTGAGACAAAAAAAAAAAAAAAAACACTGAGTAAGCAATTTAGTGAAAACAACAATTAAAGTGAAATAGGCTGTTCATCAGCTGATCAAAAGTTTAAGACCACAGCCTTTTAAAGCCAACATCTGCACAAAAATGTGGATTCAGTGTCATTTTCTGTCAAGTATTCACACTGTCATGGCCTCCTGATGGCAATGGCAAAAAAGCCTGTCTTTGAACGTGGTCAGATTGTTGAGCTGCATAAGTAAAGCCTCTCGCAATGCACCCTCACTGCTGAGGTTTGGACGCAGTAAGACAGTCATTTTGAATTTCTTAAAAGATCCTGAGGGTTATGGAACAAAAAATGTCGAGTGGTAGACCCAAAAAATTTCAATGACGCTGAGCTGGAGGATCCGATTGGCTATCCGTCAAGAGACGGGATGATCCTTGACCCAGATTAAGGCCGTTACTGGTGCCGACTGCAGCCCAATAACCATCAGATGGCATCTGTGAGGGAAGGGCTTATAAAAAAACAAAAAAACGTCTTCCTTCAATGCCACAAAATTCCCCGTTTAAACTTTGCAAAGGAGCATCAAACATGGGACACTGAAAGGAGGAAGAAAGTTTTATTCTCTGATGAGAAACCTTGATGATTCTGGTGGCTTTCAACGTTACTGGCATGAAAAGGAGATCCCATCTGAGATGGTTTCTACGCGGCACAGTGGAGGGGGCGCCGTCATGATCTTGGGGGCTTTTTCCTTCAATGGAGCAATGGAGCTTCAGGATGTGCAGGGGCATCAAACGGCGGCTGGCTATGTGGAGATGTTATAGCAGGCATCCCTCATGACTGTGGGCCCTCGTCTGTGTGGTAATGACTGGGTTTTTCAACAGGACAACGTTGCAGTTCACAATGGCCGCCTGACAAAGGACTTCTTCCAGGGGAATAATGTCACGCTTTTAGACCATCCTGCGTGTTCCCCTGATCTAGATCCAATTGAAAACATTTGGGGATGGATGGCAAGGCAAGTTTACAAAAATGGACATCAGCTCCAGAAAGTGAATGCCCTTTGTGAAGCCATCTTCACCACTCGGAGCAACGTTCCTACTAGCCTCCTGGAAACACTAGTGTCAAGCATGACAAATTTTTGAAGTGTTCAACAAGAAAGGTGGAGCTACTCATTACTGAGTCCTTTGTTGAAACTTTAATTTCTGTTTTGAGGGGTTTTCGGGGTTTTTTGAGCTATGGTCTTAAACTTTTGATCAGATCCAACAGTGCAAAATGCAAATTCTTGCAATTTTTCAACTGATCTTAAAACTTTGATAGCTTCTCCCCACACTATCATAAAGGAGTCTGGTTAAAGTTAGTCCAAAGGAAAGGTAAATTTTGCTTTACCTCCTTGAACTCACCACTTTTGGCTTCTTTTGACCAGCACTCACACCTGAGCATCTCATCTGGGTTAGAATTTTGTCAGGACCCTGGTCAGAGTCTTTGTTTTTCCTTTACAAATATATATCCATTACTGTCGCACTTCTTGTAACTGCCTTAGTCATCACTAATTCTGTTGTCTTAAATAATAAGGTAACTTATTACTGTGCTCCATACTGCCATTAACTGACATGGACGAGTATTACACTTACCAGCCATCACATTGCTGGTACAGGAGCTGAACAATTATGTGCAGTGACTAAATAATATACATTTTGAACCTATAAGGTGAATTCGGATAATTTTCCCACTGCACTAGACTACCAAGGAGAAGTGAAAGTGACACGACACAAGTTTTGCAATCAAGCACAAGTAACACTGAGAAAGAGGTTGTCTGAAGTGTCATTGCAAAAAAGTCAATATGGGCCCCGAAAGACATCAGATAAACAGATCCAGAGCTAGTTAATAGAAGTTTAGGTGATATTTTTCATGTAATTTATTTTGTCCCCCAAAGACAAGGATAACTTTCCAACAAATTGTTCAGCCAACATGAAAACAGTCTGCCTTAATTTTAGGAAGGACACTTACGCCTCCCGTCTTCCTCTGGGATTAAATTTAAGCATCAACAGTAAGAAGTCCAGAGTCTAATCTAGGATTCTTTTGACAGTGAAGGACATTCTTTATGAAGTCTAACAAAACCCTTCAGGTTGGTCTGTGTTTATTTACATCACTCCACAATTCCCCAAAGTAGCCTTTTATGTTTCCCACCTTAAAATGACACCTAGTTTGAATCCAATTTGTATTATTTGACACATTACTGCGCAGAGGAAAGGCTTGCACCGTGTTTGCCCCACAGGAGATGAGACAGACTGTCAGGAGGTGACAAGAACAACGCTGTAAAGATATTTGCACTTATATGGGAAGCATTGTTATCCCCCCCTCTACTAGAAAAAGAAAAAAAACCTCTTTGGAGTTGTGTTTTCCCCAGCTATCTGTTGTTTGTGTCTATAATGAGATCGACTGGGAATCTGTGAGAAAGTCCCAGAAGCAGGGAAGAGAGGGGAAAACCAGAGGCGTAGAAACCACTGATTGCTGCACGACTAGAGACGAGATGATGCCCAGGTAACAGAGGAGTTTGACATCTCAGAGAGGACGTAAACATAGCTGCTGCACTTTGAAGGAAAGGCCTTAGGGTTTAGGTTGAAGAGTTGATCGTACATAGCAAATCCAAACAGACATCTGAGAAAAATATGTGCTCATGTCCAGACTCTACAAACAGTATTTCTTAACTTCAAGACACATTTTAAAAAAGGATGGCATGATAAAGCTAGACCCAACACCTAGATGTTATATGCCTCTTGGGAAGTTTTCAGTTGCTGGGCAGTGGAAGTACAGCAGTGGGTCAAGAAGTTAGTTTCCATAGTGGAAATGCTATAGGTCTAAAAACCATTGCCTTTTATCTTTAACCTCCCAAATCCACTCACTTAGTGGACATATGTGTGACATTTAACACCCCCCTTTACTTCTTGTCCTGCAGACTGACAGTCCTGCACAAACACTAACACCCCTAAAATGACCAATAGAAGAAAAAAAATAGCACTTACAGACAGTGCAGAGTCCTTGCAGTTACTCCATCTGGTTTATTAATGGTAATTCAGAGGAATTATTTGATTTTATGCAGGTTCTATACACTGTTTTTTTTTCCCCCAGAAAAACCATATTTATTATTTATTCATTATTATAACTGTGAACAGTATATCAAATTTTGGTACGTCTTTACTTTGTGCATGTGTATTTGCATGTAATTCAGACTATGCTTGTGTAGCATGGATAATAATAGAGTGTAAACTGGGAATTTCCCTTCAGGGATTAATAAAGTATGACTTAGCTTAACTTAACTTATCTTAACTTAACTTAACTTACTTTTAGGGAACTTTGGTAGCACTTGATTTTAGTGGGCTCTGATAACCTAGTAATTTCAAAGTAAAAAATATAATTATATAGTAACTTCTCATGAATAAGGTGGTAATTACCTAGAAATTATTTGGAATTTTATTATAACTCAGAAATATCAAGCTAACCCAATCGTTTACCTTGCAACCCTAACCCTAACCCTCTGGTAATTATGTGGTATTTTATCAAGTTATTTTTTAGAAATAAGACGATCATTTTCTTTATAAGTAGCTTGATAATTCTAAGGTATTTTTTTATTTTCTTATTTTGGCCCACTAAATTTAAGTCAGACTTTCCTGCATGATTTTCAAGGAATTTTACGAGGGAGGGCTAGGGGTAGGTGAGTAGGGTTAAGGCTCAGAGTTAGGGGAGAAGGGTTAAGGCTCAGGGTTAGGGAAGAAGGGTTAAGGCTCAGGGTTAGGTGAGAAGGGTTAAGGCTTAGGGTTAGGGGAGAAGGGTTAAGGCTCAGGGTTAGGGGAGAAGGGTTAAGGCTCAGGGTTAGGGGAGAAGGGTTAAGGCTCAGGGTTAGGGGAGAAGGGTTAGGGCTCAGGGTTAGGGGAGAAGGGTTAGGGCTCAGAGTTAGGGGAGAAGGGTTAAGGCTCAGAGTTAGGGGAGAAAGGTTAGGGCTCAGGGTCAAATATCACCTAATTAGGAGAGAATTGACACAATAATACAAGGAATAACTTGATAATTAATCAAGTCAGTGGTTCTCAAATGTTGCTGCGGGGCACACTGTTGTGCTGTGAGGCAAGTCTAGATGTGTCTCCAAAATTTGTACAAGCATGCGTGATTACTCAGACTATACAAGTATAAGAAAGTTGAACAACCTCTCAGAAAACTAACATTTTCTGTAGTATTTCTGGTAATTTTCTTACTTTGCCTTTGTTTCATTTGCATGTTTGTTTTTGGATAATACAGTGTAAAAAGGACTTTTAACAGGTACAAGAAGTTTTGGATTCACTACAAAAGATTGCTTCATTCAACAAATCAGAATATGGATAATATGGCTGAAAATGATCAGTTTTAGAATGTGTTTGTGTAAGGGTTGAACGATTTGAGTACATAATCTGATTGCGACATTTTCCCCCAGTATTGCGATTTCATATCCTCATGATGACCAATGCTAATGTCTTTTTTTTTTTTTTTTTTAATAAGACAATCATATACAAAAACGAGAAAATTAGGATTTTTTGCAAATTATTCTAGAAAAAATTGACACCTTAATGTGCGCATGATGTGTAGAGAATAACACCTTTGTCTCAGAAATGTCTAAAACTTTTGGCACACATTTCATGTCAAACAAATATTGCACCTTCTGTGATTTGAAAATTGCAGTAGCACGCCCTCTGATTAACACACCTTGGACCCAACATTATCTGTGCCTTCTACAATGCAAGAGTAATGATTCTACTGCCAGTAAGTGAAGGATTTTGCAGCAGAGCTTTGCCTTCACAGCTTTTAAAAAGACTGAGAAATGAATCATCTTCCTGGCTTTTTGTGCTGAAGAAAAATATTTCCCAAGTTGGAGTCTTTAGTCCAAAAACTTGTCGGATTGGGTGATCCATTCAGAGGCCCCTCGGCAGGAAAAGAAACTTGGAGAACCCGGGGTCTAATTGATGATCACTCAGTACTGAGGGCCCGTCCCCCCCGTAGTCACTGTTGAGTTTTCACTTCAGCTCTCAGTATCTCTGTGTGCCAGCAGGCCAGGGATAGAGTCATTACAGGCAGACGGAGAGGCTTGGAAATGACTGGTCTAAATCACCGACTCACCTGGAGCACTTAGTGATAAGCTGTGAGGGGATGGAGTGGGTGGGTGGGTGTGTGGGCTTTAGAGAGAGAGAGAGCAGTGACACATTTCAACAAATTACTTTCAATTTACTTTTTCTTACTTTTCTCTCTCACCTTTGTCTCTCCCTGTTCCTCTTTTATGACATAAACCTGCAGCTACAGCCCGTGCTCTGTCTTATGATTTCCCTATCAAATAAGTAACAAATCTACAAAAATGACACATCAGCTCTGCAGCTTTGCACATTTAAATATTGTGTGGGTTTTTGTGCCTCTGTTATCCACCTCTTACTTATTTTTATACTCCCCATAGTTCCTGCTTCCCACTGGCAGCATACATTTCCAGGGCTATGTGTGAACATTTATTATCCAGAAAATTCCTTGTGTTAACACTTTGTGGCAATAGTTTATCTTAAGCATAGCTGCATAAATATTTAAACACTTTCAATCATTTTAAAGCTTACTTTTGCAAAAAAAAAGAAAAAAAAATCCCTGCTTTACTGCAGAAATATGCACCGCATTTAATCAAATATATTTATATAACTCAGCTGCAGTGGAGGAATATAAAGGCAATTTGCAGCACTTCTGTCTTATTCAGGAATGTCAATGATGCATCAAAGATTTATTCAGAAGCCTTGTCCAGCTCATGTTTGAAGTTGAATAATGTATTGATTTATATATTATGAAGAAAATGACAAAGAGATAAAAAGCTGGGCTGATATTTTAAGTTTAGTTAACTAACTTATATTACATTACACTATATATTACACATTACACTATAAAGAAAACATTAAATGAAGATTAACTTGAAAAAAACAACAAAATAGCTCAAACTTTCCTGTACTTTGCCGTAGTTGGCACTCATCGACATAGCCTTGTGGCATCACCCATCATTTCCTGAACTGAAGTTGTGAAGCCCAGTGATGGTAGTCATCATGTTAGAGATGTTGACTTACACCAGGGCTATTCTTGGGAGCAGTTCCTGAAAGAGGATCCTGCATGAAAGGTCTGTGACATCGTATGCTATGGACAAAAGTATTCTGCTGCCTGGCCAGTACACCAAGAGGGATTAAATGATGTTGTGTTATGATACATGTGCTTTAATGTGAAGTTTGTCCACCGTTTTGAAACTGTAAAAGCCTCCAAATCTTCTTGTAAGGCTTTCCACAAGATCTTTGACTATTCTGTGGGAATTTGTGCCCATTCATTCTGTGGCACATTTATAAGGTCAGACACTGATGTTGGATGAGAAAGCCTGGCTCACAGTCTCCCTTCCACTTCATCCAAAAGGTGCTTGATGAGGCCGAGGTCAAGACCCAGTGCTTTGTACACTAGAGCACAGTCATGTTGGAAAAGGGCCTTCTCCAAACTGTTGCCACAAAGTTGGAAGCATAGCATTGTCTAAAATGTCTTGACATGCTTAACCCTTAAGATCGCTCTTCACTGGAGATGAGGGGCCTAGCCCAAACCCTGAAAAACAGCCCCATACTATTATCCCTCTCCACCAAACATCACAGTTGGCACAATGTAGTCAGACAGGTAACATTCTCCTGGCACTGCCAAACTTTTACATCTGACTGCCAAATAGAGATTGTGATTCACCACTTCAAAGAACAGGTTTTCACTGCTCCACAGTCCAGTGTTGGTGTGCTTTACACCACTCCATGTGATGCGTGCCATTTGACTTGGTGATGTGAGGCTTGCATGCGGCTGCTCTGTCATGAAAACCCATTCCATGAAGCTCCTGCTTCACAGTTTTTGTCCTTACATCAATGCCAGTGCAACTCAAGCAATGGAATCATCAGAGCACTGGTGCACCTTATCAATTCATGGCTGAGTTTCTGTTGTTCTTAAATGCATCCATTTTCTAAAAATATAGCCCACAGTTGATTTGGAGTATCCAGAGTACATGGCTAACAGAGATAGCAGAGCTACGTCGCTAGATGGAGCTAAAGCTAGGGTCATCTGGTTATCTACATAGCTAAGTTTAGCTATGTTTCCAAAAGCTCACATTGCTAAAACTAGTTTGGCGAATATAGTTAACATAGCTACGTAGCTGTGCAGCTAATGTAGCTAAAACTAAGTTCACGAAGGAGCTATTTTATCTACGTAGTTATGTTATCTTTAGCTACGTTTGCAAAAGCTCACGTTGCTAAAGCTAACATAGATACATTGGTTTATGTAGTGATATGTAAATAACCTAGCTAGCTAATGAAGCTAAAGCGAGCTACCATTTGCGTAACTACTTCTGAAACTGATGTATGCATAATTTCAACCCGAATTAGACCTCTGACCTTTTCTCTGTTTGACCAATGAAATGTTGCTTAGTCTTACATGTTTGCCGTGTGGTTATTTCATGAATGTAACTGCCAAACTTTGTTTATGATTAATGTTGAATTAAAAAAAATAAAATAAAATGAAAATACTATACAGTGTCTCAGATGTGCAGTCTGTGAGAGTGGCAGTCAGAAATGTACGGTATGCTGTAAGACCCCTCTCAAAACATTTGTTGGTGGTATCTACATGGATGGCTTGAAAATCCACCAAGAAGAAGAATAAAGAAGAAGCAACCATGTCTACCTCTAACATTAGCGGTATTTTATGATCCCTGTGGACAATGGAGTCCATCTGGTGGGCTACTACAGATGTTTTTAGTAATTTGAGATGCCAGTAGTGACCTCCTTCTTACTTGCACATCTACCTTGCAGTTTAGTGGATGGAAAGGATTTGCATCAAAGAACTGCCTCTGCAAATCTACTTGCTGTGGCTGTCTCTTCATGCAGACTTTGGCATGGTGCCGGCGTCTGACACATTTACACTCACACTGATCAAATGAGCTGGAGGTCAAGTGTGCTCAGATAAAGGTCAGGGTTCCTAATGTGAACCAAAGCAATGTGATCCAACTAGAGTTGACTTGATTGGTTTAAATACTTTGCAGAATTTTGCAGAGATAAGAGAAATTTGCTAGTTTTTTGTGATTGTACTTACGCTTTTGTTCATATACACCACATTTTTAAGTGAGGTTTTTATCCAGGGTTTCTGGTGCATTCATTTAAAAAAAAAGTCTCAAAAATAAAATGTTTTTAATTGATTTGATGAGTGGAATCAGTCCTAAATGATACATTAGTTTCTGTGCTGTTTAGTGATTTTGTGGAGTTTTTTCCTGTCAGCAAGAGATCAATCCAGCTCTGCAGATTTAGAAATCCTTGCAAATCCTGACCTTCACATTCTGGCAGTTTATCACATGCTGGCTGGTGGCTACTGGCTGCAGAACACACACAAACTCACACTTGTAAAGGTCATCTTATAGGTCAATAAAAGAAGGCAGTAAGGATTTCTTCTTTAACTTTCCATTGCTGCAGACGACCTGAATACTGATGTGTTTGTTTGTATCTGTGTTTCTGTGTGCACTCTGATTCCTCCTGGACTTTCAAAGGAAAACTGTGCGTGTGAGCATGCATGGTGTTTTAACTGCAGTCTTGTCAGAAAATACTTTTTAATGGTGTGTTTATGTGTGTCTGTGTATGCGTGCACCTCCTTGTTCTGTCTAATCCGCCGCAGTTTTCTCTTGACGGGCTGTCAGCTCTGACACCAAACCAGGAGATGTGTGGACCTCCTTGTCAGCCTCTCTGTGCTCCTCTGCTGGTAGATCTCTGAAGTAGTTTTAAAGGTTTCAAAGCCAGCAGATAGTTCTTTAAAAAGGAGATTTGTTGGTGGTGTGAAAAGTTGGAGGGAGCCAGAGATAGAGCTTTAGTTCATTGCCTCCGTCTGAGAAAGATTTTATGTGATTGGGCATGAAGCATTGACAGGAGAGAAGCTTAAAAGCAGCGAGCAGGATGAAGAGAAAAGGCATTCTGCATGACGTCAGGCTCCATCACACAAACAAGAGAAGTCAAACAGTAGCAGACATTTCTTTACTTTAGCTCTGTGGACTTCAAGACAATAACTAAGCATGGTAATATTAGAAATACAGCCATGTGTCATCAACTATTTAATCATTATTCATGTGGTCCCTGTTTCAAGACCGTATACATTAAGAGCAGGTCTAGACTGTTCTCTTTATCATATTGGCTCAACATTAATCAGGTCAGGTATGGGAGAATATGCCAGTTCTGCACTTCACCATGCCAACCTTGGTCCTGTACTCCTCTGGCCTCCTGATGGCCATCATGTAGGCCCCATCTCACTAGGTATACTGCCAGCGGACCCCTCCAAAGTGCACTTGGCCACCCCTGGCATCTGGACCAATCTACTGGGTCATGGGCACCCAGTATGCCCGGGAAAATGCACCAACAATTCACAAAAATATGCCGAAGGGAATTGTCTCAAAGAGCCCAGTTGGTGCCTCTAGCCTTCAGTCACGGTCCAGGCCTCACTAGAGGATAGTAAGACCAGGAGGACTA
Organism: Cheilinus undulatus; assembly: GCF_018320785.1. NCBI lineage: Eukaryota > Metazoa > Chordata > Actinopteri > Labriformes > Labridae > Cheilinus > Cheilinus undulatus. The sequence continues at coordinate 39,889,607 of NC_054878.1, read as the reverse complement.
ATGGCCGAAAGACACTGACTTTCATCTGCATGCTCAGATTCTGGGGATGCCACACTGTCCTGCTCAGCAAAACCCATCACCCCATGCGTGAGTCCAAGTCTACGGTTGATCTCAGTCTTGCAGTCAGCATATTGATGGATGATACTGCCAAGGTAACTAATATTAGTCCACCGTGAGCAAAACACTTAAACACATTAACCAAAGCAGCAATGGCAAGGAACCTGGGGTGCTGGGTCCACTAGCCCTCTAAGGACTGGCTCAGGTTACACGACTTTAGCCAGATTTAGCAACGTTGCAGCTTATCGTCTGGATTTTGAGCCTCTGGAATGACAAATGGTCTTGTAGCGTAACATAATTAACAACGCATCCAAGACACTCCACAACTCGACAAGACTAGCATGTCAGAAATGTTCTTTCATTGTCAGTTAGTTTGACACCCTGACCTGATGTCAAGGACGTGAATCCTGAAGCCTACCAACAGGAGAGCATTTACACTTATCTTTGCATCATCATTTACAAGAGACCCTTTTTTTTATCCCTCCGGAGAACTAATGCATTTCATATTTTATTTACTTTTTTAACGTTACCACATGCATACCCTAAGTGTGAATTAGAGCCAGCCCATATTGCCCTCCTCTGTATACATCCAAACTTGTTATCCATAATCAAACCCATAACTGTTTCTTGTTTGTTGCTCTTCTGTTGTAGAGTGACTGACACTCTTTGTAAACTAGTTAACAGTCTCAGAGACAGTGGTGACGTCAGCATATGATGAGCGGTCAGGATCACTCTTGTAGTAGGGCCCATCTGTCGGCCAAGATGGGACAAGATTTCAGTTTCATAATCTGACACGATGCCGTCGTGAACAACTCAAAAAAATGGTGTAGTCTGAGTTGGCCTTAAGACAGGCTCCACACTATATCGCTGTGACATCTTAACCATTTTCAGAAACATGGGAGGCCACAGACATAAGGAGAGTTTGTATTTTCTTTTATCTCTTAATCCTCTGAATGCATTCAACCAATTCTTCTCAAATGCTCTAGAGTCAGGACCCACCACCACCTTAATAACAAATTGCAACTCAGTTTCTTTGTATTTTCTATCATGACCAAATGTTTAAATAAATAAATGGACAGTATAGAGTTGAGAAGAAACAAAAGATGTGACTGAACGTGACCCAAAGGAAGTGACTTTATGGTACATTTTTGGGCTCCATCTCGCCAGTTGAGGCTAGACAACTCATAGCATGAGACCCCAAACATGCCGTCTGTAGTAACAATCTCACAGTGAATATTTCCCCTACACAAAATCTTAGTAATAAAAAAACATCCATAGTAGCAGGACAGACAGCATTGTCAGCAGGAACATACACTAATACCACCCAGTTGATGGTTTAAGTGGTTGTTACGTCTTCTTCTTTCTTCTTCTTGGCAGATTTGCACATCAACTACATTCATACCTCCAGCGACTCTGTCAGACTGTGTATATACACAGGTCTGTTTGGGTATTGAACAATGCTACTAATATGAAAGCAGACCAGCAAAGGCAAGAGGATGGAAAGGTTCATTCCTAGTTTGAAAAATCTTTTGTCTAAAGCAGGGGTCAAGCTTGTGAACAGAGAAGAGACAGGTTTTAACATAAGACAGTTTGTCAAATGGGTCAAATCTAATGCATTTTGAGGGAATCCGGTTTTAAAAGCAATGATAACCAGCAAAATCAATGAAAGCATCAAGAAAAGGTCATGAAGCTGAAATGGTCAGGTGCGTGACATTGAAAAACACTGATGAGTAATGATAATTGGGAGCGTGCTTCTGAAGAGAATCTGTGGATTAGAAGAGGATCTCATTTCCCTCAGATAGACTTCTAAGTGTGAGAGACAATTCAAGGCAGTGTGACAAGGTTAAAGGAGGTAAAACTGAGGTTAACTCCTCTGTGGAAGCCACATTAGGAATACAGATGTTCAGACTTGAGAGAAGGAGTTGAAGACAAGGATTTTAATGATGCTGAGTAACAAAGGGAGGTTTTGAATGTATGATGCTGTATCTAAAGACAGGATGAGATTTTGTGATACAACCACCGATCACAACCACCGATCACATTATTAGGTACACCTGTTCAACTTCTCATTAACGCATACATCTAATCATTCAGTCACATGATAGCAACCGAGAGCGGTGAAGAAGGCCGCGAGTCGGAACACGTCCATTGTGACCTTGCCTGAATAAAATTGCTTAAGTGCTGACTTTCCATTTTGGAGGCCACCCACGGTTACTACTGACCATTTCCTTTTAATGAATATTTTTCAGTATGTATTAAATCACAGTGTTTTGAGTGAAATAGTAGTCTGTTTTGAGTCAGAGGCACCAGCTTTGAGGAATCAGCAATGACATTGTTGGCTGTAATGTGAGCTCTTTGTTGAAACAAACTTCGGTCCCTTCAGAGTAACATGTAAATGTAAAAACAGCATTGTAACATTTGATACTGAAGATGTGTTGAATAGATGTTGACAGAAAAAAAGAAAAGGTCTAGGCCTGGGTGGTTGCAGAGGGAGTCTTAAGAGACTGGATATAAATGTGGGATTATAGACACAGAGAGAAGTACGACATCAACCTTGCAGGATCTCATTTAAAGTACCTGCTAGGTCTAGCAAAAAGGGAGGCAGTATTGGTGTATGAAAGCTCTGGCAACACTTGGAGTCTGTGGCCTTCGGGGTCACTCATGAAAGCTATAAGCTCCAAGAATTTTAAGTGCTGCTGGACCTTTTAATACTTCAAGGTTAGAGAGACACGTCAAAAAACTCGCTTTGATGGAAAAAGGGAAGAAACAAGGTCAGAAGGTTTGACTTTCTTTCTTCCTAAAGGCTGAATACCATCAAAGTGTCAAGCTTTATGGGTTTTTTGTGCTCCCTGAGGCTTCTGACAGCAAAGCAGTTCATACATGTACTCCTACTTGGTTATTTGTTGTTCCATTGCAGTCAGTTTTATTCTGCTGTGTAGGGAAAGCTACAGGACAGACCCGATAAACCCTGGATTCCTTGGCAATATTCTTGGCATGTCCACTGGAGGGGGATCTTGGCAGGGAACCACAACATTGCATATCACATCTGGTCTGAGCATACTGAGGAATCCCCGAAGATGAGCCTCGGCCAGCTACTGACAAAGAGACTGCTGGGTTACCTTGCATGGCCTGCTGGTACCTGAACAAGGCAACTAGACAGTTCTGTGATGCTGAAGCTTTTGCATGGGCTTGTGCTGAAAAAAGACATGAATTAAGTAGGTTAAGGGCCACATTTCAGCCCAAAGCTTTACTCAAACCACCTCTGTCATTTTCAGTTTACACTGACACCAACGTTTTATCTTTCCAAAAGGCTTTTTGTGACTGTTTTATCCTATTTAGTAACTCAAAGCACAGCAGTTTATCAAGTGTCCACTTAAATTGACTCCAAAAAGCCCATTAACAGTTGAAAAACATGTTTGCAGTGTAGTTTAAAATAGTTTTGAGGTTGATAGCTCATCGGTTTTGAATAAAAGGCAGAAACGCTGGCTACACCTTGGCTGCTTAATCCCGTTACCAAAGACCAGGCTTTACTCATGTTGTTCCATGCTTTGGAAAAATGTAGCTAGAAGACGAGCTAGATGTGCTTGCTTGAGCAACCAAGATATTCATTTAACCTACCTCAGCTTCACCTCTTTATGTACTTCTCAATAAGCTCAAAGATTTTTATGTGTGACAGACACAGTAGATAATAATGACTAAGACTTTTTTTTGCACAAACGTGTTCTCCCAAAAGTCTTCAAATTATTTATTTATACAGGAGGGCACATCACAGGCTCTCTTTCTCTCTGTTATGAGTCATGAGACATGCACAGTTTGACAATGCATTGTGAGACAATGGAAGAGCCTGCCTCTGATTGTCACAGCCTGTCCCCAATGCATTGTGGGATAAAAAGTAGACAATATGGGGGATAGCATTAAAGATTAAAGATTAGCAATATTGGTTCAACTCCTCTAAAAGCAGAGGACCAGCTTCCTGATTGTTGGCACTAAAAATCAGGAAGTTGATCCTCTGTTTTTGAAAGTTAACTTTATGCATCAGACTTACATCCAACTCCTCTACTTGCTAAAAGCAGAGGACCAGCTTCCTGATTTGTGGCAACAACACTTGTCACCAAAAATCAGGGCCTCTATTTTTGACAGTTAACCTTATGCTTCAGATTTGCTTTCAGCACCATGGCTTTATTGTAACCTACTTCTTTCTTCAGTCAGCTTGTCTCTGATTGGCTACTGTTCCATGCAACATGACAGTTTAGAAGGTGCATGCTCAACTGTCCTTGGTGTTCCCCCACATGATTATAAATATCATTCAGGGCTTTGCTGACTTTGGTCAGAGGAAAAGAATCTGGCCTAAAACTGGCAGGACTTTCTTGTAGTGTATAGCCTCCCTTAGTTGGACTCAGCATTTGGTGGTTGCTGGAAGCCACTGTTGAGCTTCATTGAAGGATTCTCATAAACAAATTGGTGATGTCACTGAGATGACGTCTATATTACATATGGTCATGACTGATAAGTCCATGCTTTATACAGTTATGGTCTCTTTGTGTGTTTAATGCATATGTTTGCATCTGGATTTTTCAATGACGCGCTGTGCCTTAACATGGACTAAGAATATTTGAAAAAGGAGTCTAACATTGGGGAAATTTGGGAAAACAGACCATGTTGTTGTCCATATAACATTTCAAAGAAGGAGAACTCATCAAAGTAAACAGAAAATCTTCTCCAAAAAAAACGGGAGAAGCCACCAGTGCAATCTTCAGGAATACTCGCTCGAGTCGAGGATAGGTTACAAAGCCATTAATGGTTCAGGGAATATCTAATAAAACAATAAAATCACAAAGAAAGCCAACCGGTTTTGACCACACAGGGTCTTCATCAGGGCATGAACAAGAAAATCCTCTCAATTGAGAAAAATGGAAGCGTCCAAGGAGCTCACAAATGCAGAAAAAGACTAGAGTATCAGATGATGCATGATAGGCCAGCATAAACCTTTTTACTGGGTTGTGAAAGACTATTACAACTGATGCTGAAGAAAAGAAAGGCCCAAAAGAAATTGGCTGAAATGCTTTAACAACAGAAAAAGAACAGAGACAATTGAAAGTAAAAAGACACAAGCAATTTCCTCTGCCGCTGGTATTTGAGATCTGAAAATAGCCTCAGGGCAGACCTGCTAAAGTGTTACTTTACCCAATAACTCTCCATAGGCTACAAACACTGTCGCTTTCTGTTTCCCTGCAAGCTAACAATCAGGATTTAACAAACACGCACTCTCAACCACACATTTTCACACGAGAAGTAAAACTGTTGACACAAAACAGCTGGTACCCCAGAAAAAACCCTGAAGGTTGTGAGGCTGCAAACAGTCAGGATTCGTACCTTTATTTTTAATGTTTTTGTGTTGATATCTGATGAAATGAAACAAGGTAATGATAGCAACAGCAGTCTTTTCAGTGTGAATGTGCATTTACTCACACTCACTAAAGTGACACTGATTCTGTTTGTCTACAATTCATGCACCTTTTTTACTGTGTCTGTGATTCTAAATGCAGTTGTTAGCAAAAAAAAAAGGTGAACAGAAATGACTACAGTCCCTGAAATCCTAAGAGTTACGATCAGTTCATGTTTCCCTGTGCTCACAAGGGACCTCAAGGGCCTACAATCTCTGGTTGGGACCTGGATTTTTTAGGGTTGTGGACATATCTGTGTACTCTCCACTTTATCATGGTGCAAAGGGGATCATATATCAAAAAGACACTCCTGCTCTCCTCCTGAATCCATCAGTTTTTCCTCTTTTTCCACCGTCAAGGAGATGGTGGTTCTTCACCTCCCTGCTCTGCTACCTAGTTCGTTGTTTGTGGTAAACATGTACAGCCCTTTATTTAATTTATTTATCTTAAATAGATATAAGCTGGGTTTCCATTACACTTGAAAATGCGCAAAATCAAAATAGCGCAATAAAAAACTGGTAATGGAAACACCTGAATTTCAAAAAACCCCTAAGATATCGCTAAAAAGTTTTTACGCTTTTATGAGGAGGTTTTTCAGGCGTTTCGATATAGAAATATATCGCAAAAGTGCAATGGAAACACTTTTTTCCACATTTACATGTCACGGGACGTGACGTACGGTGTCACGTGATCAGTCACTCCGAGACAACATGGCGCGGTACGTGTAGACAGAAGAAGAGACGAGACTTTTCTTAACATCATAATTCTACCCTTATACGTGGCTTTTGCCATACATACGGACTTTACCTCTGAACTATCATCCGTTGCCTTCGTCTTTTGACGAAAGGCAATGGATCAAAATTATGAAGGCAACCACCGTAGATGTAACCAAAACCGTACCAACACGCAACAGGTTTTGAGCGTCAAGCTTCCCTGCAGCAAATTCACACGAGATGAGATTTTACGAGAATTGCAAGGCCTTTGCCCAAAACTCCCTTCAATGGAAACACATTCAAAACGCAATCGAAATTTAAGGAATATCGCTTTTTTTGCGAAAAACTGTAATGGAAACCCAGCTCTAGTGACTGTTAATCAACTAACAAGGACTTTACTACCATAGTTGAAGGGCAAATAGAGATTAGATTCTCATCAAACTTCATTAGAAACTGATCACTTTCAGTAGTTAATCAATACAGAATCAGTATTCAGTGATAACCTGTACGTAAGTCACCCATTCCCTATTATATAATTGTGAATCATCCTGATGAGTAACTCGGTGCTTAATCATTCATTAGTGACCTTTTTGTTTCTCTGCAGTAAAAGTTTGTTACTCATTTGTTGCCTCATAACTGTGCCATTTTTGGAGTACTTTATTTTACAGTGTTACCAATCATTGCATCAAGACAAAAGACAGACTGCTTTAAGCCAGCTTGGACTGAGTTTAAAGACCACATCACACCAAACACCCAAACTGTCTGTGAGTTAAAAGTCACTTGATGCTGTTTGGTGTAAGGGCAGCATAAACTGCTGCTTCTCCCTGTTTGCTGACTTTTAATTCTAGATCTTGTTTACATTATTACAGAAGAAGATGAAGGAAGTGGAGAAAGTCTGTTAAAATATGCGTATGTTTGAAGTCCATAGTATCAGATTGAAATTCAGAGAAGCCTTTGATCATGTCAGTTTTTCGATTCTGGCCTGTTTCTGCAGGTTTTTTAAGGCTGTAGATAAAGCCGTCTCCACGTCAGTTCCTCACAGTTTAAAGGACTTTGAGGTGGAAACTGACAGGCTGCGTATTGAAAAATCTGTAACGTCAGTTTCTAAGATTATCTCTGTTTGACACACTTACCTCTCTTACACCCTTTTTTCCATTCGGATCCTCTAACAAGTGAAGTTCGGCACTACACGGGAAGAACTTTAAATTCAGCTTGACGGGTTTTTTTCCAAACCTTACACATAACAGATAAAGCACTTTTCTTTTGTGTGCCCTCTTTGATCCAAACTGGAGTCTCGACAGTATCTTTACAGCAAGAAATTAACTTTTAGTGAGGAGCTGGAGATTTTTTTTTTTTCTGATTACAGCACCTTATTTTGTCAGGAGAAATTAATGGTGCCATTTGTAGATACTGCTTGAGTGTCACTTGCTTCACCAGGCAGCTTACTTTATTAACGCGTGATAATACTATTGAAGATATGCCAAGGCTTTATTAAGACTTGGTTATTTGTAGAGATTGTGATTTTGTCATCACTAAAAGAGTAATGAGTAGAGGGATTTCCTTTTGGCTAATGAGCGCTGCTGTTCTGTTAATATCAAGGACAAAGATGTGAACTTAGAGGTAAGCCTATTACATCCTCTATTGCACCCACCCCTATTATCTCTTAATAGAGTTTGGACAGCTGATTATTACAACAATTTATATTCCACCCCTCAGTGATGGCAGTAATCCTTCCAAGATTACCCAGGAAACTAGTGATTGAAATGCTGCACAGGATATATGAGCTCCTCAGCTTTAAGTGCTTCATGTAGCCTGGAGTTAGTTTAATATGCTCTGTTTATGCCATTACAATATAATCACATGGCAAAACATGACACTTATTAGACTTAGTTATGAATACTGCATGAGCATGATATTAATTAGACAGTCATCAAAGGGAATGCTCAACCCCTAAAGCTTGCTCATATTATATTTTCCATACCATCTTGTGTTCTAATTATGATTATATTCTATTAATGATGCGCGTGGGATGTTTAATGAGATTCTGTTTTCACTTGACCACCCAGTGAGGAGTATGTCTGATATGATTGAACAGAAAGGAGAGAGAAGGGAGGGAAACTTATTTATCCCTGCAGGGAAATTTACTTGTCATAGCAGCCTTACATAAATAAAGTACACAGTACCAAGTGTAATTAAAAAACTTGTAAGTACAGATGAACAATGCTGCAATAATGCATTTTAACCATCAACCAGACAGATTGTAATCTACACAAAGTTCCAAAGGGAGCATCTATGGGGGTGTATTAGTGTCCATGGCATGGGTAACCTGCACATCTGTGAAGGCACCATTAATACTGACAGGTATACATACAAGTTTAGCAGCAACACGTGCTTCCATGCAGACGTCTTTTTCAGGGGCATCACTGTTTATTTCAGCAAGACAATGCCAAGGCACATTCTGCATGAGTTACAACAGCATGGCTTCCCAGTAAAAAAGCGAAGGTACTAGAGTGGCCTGCATGCATCCCAGAGCTGTCCCCCAGTGAAAATGTATGACGCCTCATGATGCACAAAATCTGACAATGGAAACCCTGCACTGGTTCGCACCCCCGAAAAACAAAAGAAAATTAGTTAGAGCTAATCTCAATTAATCTCAGAATTTTGGTAATTAATCAAATCGAAAGCCTTTTTATGCTTTACTTTGCTTTGAACGGACATAGATTTGTACTTTTTAAATGTTACAACGGCCACTACCCTCATATAAGACCTAACCCACATGAAGACAAATTAAGGAGTACATGCATAAGTTTTCTGTCATATTGGCGTTTCATCCACACAGAAACAGCGTTTTGGGGGACTGTAAACAACACTTTTTGAAACCGAGTCCCAGATTGCACAAATCTGTAAACGACTACTGTTTTGTTTCACTTCCCTCTTCTGGGAAGGCTTTCCACAAGGTTTAGGAGTGTGTTTATGGGAATTTTTGACCATTCTTCCAGAAGCGCATTTGTGAGGTCACACACTGATGTTGGACAAGAAGGCCTGGCTCTCAGTCTCCGCTCTAATCCATCCCAAAGGTGTTCTATCAGGTTGAGGTCAGGACTCTGTGCAGGTCAGTCAAGTTCATCCATACCAAACTCTCTCATCCATGTCTTTATGGACCTTGCTTTGTGCACTGGTGCACAGTCATGTTGGAACAGGAAGGGGTCATCCCCAAACTGTTCCCACAAAGTTGGGAGCATGGAATTGTCCAAAATCTCTTGGTATGCTGAAGCATTCAGAGTTCCTTTCACTGGAACTAAGGGGCCAAGCCCAGCTCCTGAAAAACAACCCCACACCATAATCCCCCCTCCACCAAACTTTACACTTGGCACAATAGAGTCAGACAAGTACCGTTCTCCTGGCAACTGCCAAACCTAGACTCGTCCATCAGACTGCCAGATGGAGAAGCGTGATTCGTCACGCCAGAGAACGCAGCTCCACTGCTCTAGAGTCCAGTGGCGGCGCGCTTTACATCACTTTATCCAACATTGCCCTTGATGTATGTCTTGGATGCAGCTGCTCAGGCATGGAAACCCATTCCATGAAGCTCTCTACGCACTGTTCTTGAGCTAATCTGAAGGCCACATGAAGTTTGGAGGTCTGTAGCGATTGACCCTGCAGAAAGTTGGCCACCTCTGCACACTATGCGCCTCAGCATCGGCAGACCCTGCTCCATCATTTCCACTTTGTTATAATACCACTGACAGTTGACTGTGGAATATTTAGGAGCGAGGAAATTTCACCACTGGACTTTTTGCACAGGTAGCATCCTATCACAGTACCACACTGGAATTCACTGAGCTCCTGAGAGCGACCCATTCTTTCACAAATGTTTGTAGAAACAGTCTGCATGCCTAGGTGCTTGATTTTATACACCTGTGGCCGTGGAAGTGATTGGAACACCTAATTTCAATTATTTGGATGGGTGAGTGAATACTTTTGTCATTATAGTGTATGTGTAATAATTTTCATGGCCTCAGGCAGACATTTGAGGAACAGTAGTGTTTTTGCACTTCTGTATTGGCCACTTGTTCAGACCAGGACTGATAGATAAACATTTAAATGACTCCATAAAAGTGAACCTTTGTTTTCATTTAATTTATTCTTCCATGAAGTCACAACAGGAGCATGTTAATTCATGTTTGAAAAATTGATGCGTATTAGCTTTGTTTACTCGCTCATTATCAATTAAGCAGAAGCCAAAACAACCTGCTGTTTAACCTTGCCTTGATTATCTTGCATTACACAAACCAAAAGGCATTTTAGTTATTGCAGCAAAGGGAACCTGTGCATGATTGTCAGTCTAACAAATTTCACACTGAAGGCAGCTACAGCCTGAATGAATTGTGCAGATGGCCAGCTGTTAAACCATCTGTCTGCTCTGTTTTAATGCAAGAAAACAGAAATCATGAAAGCTGCATATGTTTTTGATCTGAAAATTGTGGAAATTATTTGCTTTGTCATCCTGCATAGATTACAAGGCTGTGAACAACCCGGGATGATGACCTTTCTTTCATTCTCTGTATTTTTTTGTTTTTGACTAGTGTGCAGGTCAAACTGAATATGAAAATAACAAATGCAGAAATAAGACAATTCTCCTTTTCCTTTTAACTCAATTACACATATCATAAATGGATTTACATTTTTTCTGCAAAGGTCAGTGACAAAATGGATTAAAAAATGGATTTCAATGTGTCCAAGCTGTGGCATTAATTTGACCGCTTGTATGAAAAAGCTCCTAAACATGAGATTTCCATGAAGTTCTTTCCTCTTTCTGACGACATTCTGAAGGCGTCAAATGTGCCGTGAAGAGTGAAAAAGTGTCACTTTGAGTGAAGATGAGAAAACTGCCAGCTCTTAATCAGCAGATTCTCCCCCCACTGCTCATCCGGCCGTTATTTTCAGCGCTGTGATCATCGAGCGGTCCACTCTGTGTCTGTTTCATATCTTTCACACTAACGTGACACGAGAAATGTGAATTCCTCCAAGCCTGAGATAACGAGCACATACTGCATTGACTGCAGTTCAAACTGTTATTCAATAAATACAGGGTTTTTGAAGGATGCTATTTTTGGACCACAGTGAGAATATTTCTGAGATGAACCCGAAGGCTGTGATCACACCTCAGTTTACATCATGTCAATAGGAGGGCTGTTTGAGGGCTTTATATCACAGACCATAAAACATGGACGTTGATGATTACACCCCCTTCAGTTTTTGAAGCAGAATTTTGAAGCTCATTGTAAGCAGTCACCAAACTGGAAATTCTGATTGAAACTCCTTTAAATCAACCTAGTAGCAGCCAGTAAGCTGAAGCCGAGGCGTGCCTTAATCCTCCTTAATAGCTACCACAGATCTGCGTCAACTCAGCGGCACTTCTAATCATACACAACTCTTGCGTTTGTGACTTTAAGGGCTTTGACAAGCAGCTTCAGTCAAGCACTTCATAAAATTAATATTTACGATGTATACTCTGCTCTTATTGTGCCCGTGTTTTTGCATGTTTTCTGAAAGCTTAAGTACATTGGCCAAATGTTGAAATACAAGCAGAAATTGTTGGAGCAATATTCATTGCTGTTGATGGGTAGCAGAACACAACAAAGACAATCCTTTGGAAAACAGCAAAGATTTAGAGAGAGGGTCAGGAACAGTGTAAATTTTGTCCACTAAAATTAGACTAAAAACGTTCGATAGCCTTTTTTCCATGACAAAACTAGACTTAAACTAACTAAAAATAGATCCGTGATGACTAAGAATGACAAAAATTATGTTTAGTTTTCATAAAGATGACTAAAACTAGACTAAAATGTAATGTATTTTTTGTCAGACATTCAAAATCTGTGATATTTCTCCACTGTGGGTAAATCTGTCAAAAAGCAATGCATCTGTCGCCATTCTGCCTCTCAGCTGTAGAAAGCAGGGGCCCCAGGTTTGGCAGGGTGCAGAGAACATAGTACCATAATTTGGTACCAGATTTAGCTAAGAATTAAGATGCTTGGACTAAAAGTGAAGACTAAAATGTGAGGACTTTTATGGACTAAAACTAGACTAAAATGTTTTGAGTTTTCGTCGACTAAAACTAGACTAAAACTAAAAAGGGTAGAAATGACTAAAATGCGAGTAAAACTAAAATGCATTTCATTTAAAGACTAAAACTGAGACAAAAATTTAAAATAGCTGCCAAAATTAACACTGGTCAGGGACTACAAGCTTATCGTGGATGCTCACCTGCATGACAACCACAGCAAAACAGATGGTTGGATACTGGATGGAAACTCAATTTCAATTGGATGGCAGCGACAATGAAGTCGAAGTCAGTGCACCCTCTTTCGGACACATTTTTAACATCCACTCCAACAAAAAGCATGTGTGAGAATTTGGGTAGTGACAGTTGTAAACTGGCACACTCGATATATAAAAAACACCGAATCTGCCTTCTGTGACCACGTCACAGGGTGACATGATTGAGTCTGTATCTTCTTATAAATATTTTGGATTCTTAAGCTTCACACTGACCAACTTTTCAAGAAGTTAAAGTTGCGGTTTAGATTTTATTTTGGAAATAAATCTTGTTTTTCATTTTCTGCAAAGAAAAGGCTTGTTGCTGCCACTTTCCTGTGGTGATGTTCTGTACATGCATGCATCTTCTCAGCGCCTGAAATCTTTAGATACTGTTTACCATGGGATACTGAGGTTCATAACAAACCTTAAGTCCTTAAATCATCATTGTATTCTGTGCGATCGAGTTGATTGGCCTTCTTTATCAAAGCGTAGGCCAAATAATTGGCTTATCCTTATTTATAAGGCCATACTAAATCTGCTTCCATCATATGTGTGATCTTATTCATGTGAAAAGTTCTGCAAGTTATAGTTTTCACTCCATGGCTCAGTCACAAGACTTATTTTTGCTCTCTGTTCCAAAAGTTTGTCTTGAAATGGGTAAAAGGAATTTCAGGTACGCTGCTCCTGCAGCCTGGAATCTGCTGCAGGAGACTCTGTGTCTGGAGGAGCTGGTCTCTGAGCTGCTGTCTTGGCCAGGACATTCTTGTAAATGAGATTATTGATCTCAGTGAGGGTTTCCTGGTTAAATAACTAAAAGTGAATAAATAAATATACATATACTGATTCATATACCCATTGTATGGGTTTATTTCATTTCAAGGGCCCAACTTTTGAAAAATTCTTAGAAGATGATTGTTCTGCCTGTGACAATCATGACAGGCCAATCAGAGTGTTAAGACAAAATGAGGGAGCAGGCATGTGCATCCCTATTGCTAAACTGTGTTACATAGGCCCAGCAACTTCTGTCCTGTACTGCTCTGGCTTCCTGACGGCCATTGTCCATCAACACACAAGGCCACTCCCAATGTCTGGACCAACCAACTGGGTTCTGGGAACCCAGTATGGAACTGGGCCAGGAAAGCATCCTAACTCCAACTCACATGTCCAGCAGCTGACCCGCCTCCCCCGTTCTCCTGAGCAGGTCAGCATTAATGTGTGATCTTGCTTACAATACCCCACAAAAAACAAAACAAAACAAAACAAAACAAAAGGAGTTGTCACAAAGGAGTCCAGTCATCCAGCCCTCACAAAAGTACAGTAAGGGTCAGTCCCGTTTCTACCCCTTCACCCTTATCTTAGCCCCCAAAGGTCCCAAAGGCTTTGCTCCACCACCTTCCAGCAGCTCTTCCAACGGCTGCAGCATCAGGCATGCTACCCCTGCACATGTTTCATCCATAGGTGTTGTAGTGTGATGCAAACCCTGTGCCCTGTGGCACCAAGGACAAGGTAAGCCGACCCCTTTTCAGCTGTATCAGCAACTGCCCTTAGCTCCCATAATAATCCTTGCTACCTGGTTGAGAAGCAGAAGTTATGTACCAGTGTGCAGACACAAAAGAAATATTTTTCATAAAGCTTCTGAAACATGTTTGAACTTCTGACTGAGACATAAACAAGTGGAGGGAAGCCCATCCTGTCAGCATTAAAAAAGAGCTACAAACAACAACCAAAATGGGAGTTGACTTTCCTCATTTTTAACCCTCAGGCCCTTCTTTAAAAAAAAAAAAATCACACTCTCCCTCTTAAAGCCCTTTTAGGACATTGGATATATTTAAATGTATAAAAAATAAATGAAAAAACTTTTTTAAATTCTTAGTCCTCAACTCCAGCCCTCATCATGTGTAGCAGATTTGAATTATTTTTCATAATTTTAACCCTATAAATGCCAGTTTATTTACATAATGCCACATTTTCCGACACAAAAAATGAATTATTTTCTATTTGAAAAATAGAAAATAATTCTATTTTCTATTTTTTTGCAGGGATTATCAGTCTGGATATGTCAGTGATTAACAGCAGCGCTAATTTTGACGGACTATTAAGTTTTGTGTAATAACAAAAAAAAAAAAAAAAAGATCACACTCTCCCTCTTAGAGCCCTTTTAGGACATTGGATATATTTAGAAATATTAAAATATATATATATATATATATATATATTGGTTTGTTTGTCCTTAACTCCAGTCCTCATCATGTATCGCAAATGTAAGTTCATTTTCATAAATTTAATTTTTATCACCAGACTCTGACATCATTAGAAAACACCCAAAGTAGTTTTAGTTGAAATAATTAATTCCACTGGCCTACAGTCACTGATATATCCTATCAGTTCAAACAAGGCCATTATCTCCCACAATGCCCCTCTGCAAACATTGAAAAATGGCTACATTTGGCAAAAAAAATTTGGGGTGCAAATATTTTTTCCTCTGAATGACTGAATTACAGAGAAATTAACAGGATTTCTTATTTCTGTATTGCGGTGGCAGTAGAATGAAAATAAGTGGTTTTAGTGGTAGTCAATGAGGCCTTAAAGGGCTTTAGGAGGGAGAGTGTGAGTTTTTTGTCTACACAGAGCACAATTCTGTCAACACAGTCTGGATGATGAAATCTCTAAAATTCATTACAAATGAACATCTTTGTCAAATATCATCATCTTAGCATGATAACTGCCAAAGTAAGAGCAAAAAATACAATCAAAAAGCCCTAAAAGGGCTCTGGGAGGGCCTGAGGGTTAAGGAAGAAAGTATTTTTTTTACATAGGGATCATCAAACTTTTGTTATTATTCAGAATATTTTATTGTAAGCCTTTTATTTATGAATGCACAGGAATGTGACAGCTTATTTTAAAAGCTGAGGATATCTGACTTACATGAAGGACATATGCTGAACTTTTTAGCTGAGAAGAGCAGAATTAAATCCACTGAATCACAGCAAACAAACTCTGAATGGACAAAATCCTTTTTCGTAATAAAAGACGATATCAGCAAACATATCAGTTCCAACTCAGTATATCAAACAGCTGTCAAAGTGTTGGGCTTCAGAAGTCTTGAGGCGTTTTTAATATTTCTGGTGGCATAAAATTCCAGACTGTGTGCAGACAGGCTCTGGAGTTGATATTACTTCACTCTTTCACCCAATTCTCCACAGAAGTTTTTATAAGGAGAAAAATACAGGTGAAGTCTGGACTGTCTGTTCCCTTTTGGAAACGAAAATACAGTGCAGGTAGAAGCAGAATATCTAAAGGTAGAGATGAAGGTAGCTTGCACAGAGCCGGGGCGATGCAGGGGAATGTAATTTAAGCAGAGATTATGATTGACAGCTTAGAAAGGAATGATAGGCATGCCTTATCTTTATTTTAACGGCGAGTCGAGGGGAAGAGAAGGAGAGAGAAAGACAAACAGAAGACTTGGTGAGTCATTAAACAGTAAATGGGGCTCTGATACATTCAGAATCATTTAAAACTCACTTCCCACCACGTGGAGTCGACAGGCAGGCATGGCACCAGAGATAATACCAAATTGCATACATTTTAATGGGCTTGACAGCGAGGGATCAGAGAGTATTAATCCATAGCTTTGTCGCGCCACATCCTGCTAATGTGCCTCTTAACCAAGCTATTATAACCTCACTCAGACACTGACAAATGGAAAATAAAGGGGATGGAGATAGGGTCCATATTCACTGTAGGAAGGACAGCATGTGAGTCTGCAGGGTTAAGAGAAATGTTTGGACATTTTAAGCACATTTAGTTTTACTTACTGTTAGTTTTACTGTTGCATGGATAAAGAAGAAGAACTGGGGGGCTGCAAAATTGCATGTCAGTTCTAATTTAGTGGCAATGGTCAGTAATAACATTACAAATCAGCCTTTATTTATATAGCGCTAAATTATCACCAGTGTTATCTCACACTTTACAAAGAGGCCAGGTCTAGACTGTACACTTGGTTATATTATTCATAAAGACTCAACATTAATCCAGCATTAAATCAGCACTAAGCAACATTTCACAAAGATACACTGGCATTAAAAAGTCTCCTTTCAACAAGCAAAACCAGACTCAGGTTGAACAGCCATCTGCTGAAGCTGTTTGGAGGTTATAAAGGGGTAGAGGGGAACATGCAGACCAACATCTGATCCCCTGATAATGGTATAATAAAAAAAACCTCAGGAAAAATAGAAACTGGAACACTGACATATGGACTTATGTGGGATTCTGCAGGTGTAGCATGAAGTTAATGTGCACAGATGAGGGAATAGCATACGTGTTCTACAACAGTGGTTCACAACCTGGGCACTAAAGATCTCAGAGGGGGTGCAGGACCCTGTCTAGTCTGATGTTGTCAACATTAGGTGTACTTATTTTTTTAAAAAACATGATTAGAGGTGTAATATATTAGGGACATCCTTAAAGATGAGGAAAAAATGCAGAGAATCCATTAATTTTTTGAAAAAAAAAAAATCAAAATTATGGGGAATGAAAAAACATTTTTGAGATGATAAAGTCAAATTTTACAGGAAATCAAACTCTAAATGTCAGAGTTTAAAAATTTTTAAATTTACTAGAAAAAACTTTGTTCCAAGTTTTAAAAGTCTTAAATTTTCTCTTAATGTTTTAAAATCATAATTCTTACAACAGCCCCATACACAACCCCCCCCCAAACCTCATAGTTGGCACAATGCAGTCAGCAGGTGACTCTGCATCCAAACCCAGACTCACCAATCTGACCGTTGAACAGAGAAGCGTGCTTCCACTGCTCTGCTCTATAGTCCGGTGTCAGTATGCTTTACATCACTCTATCTGACACTTAGCATTGGATTCAGTTATGTTAGGGTTGCATGCAGCCGTTCTGCCATGAAAACCCTTTTCACGAAGCTAATGCCGCACAGTTTTTGTGTTTACATTAATGCAGATGGAAGTTTGTAACACAGCTACAGAATCAGCAGGGAGTTGGCAACTTTTACACGCTGTGCGTCCTTAGCTATCTAGCTTAGCTTATCTACAGTATAGCTTCATGGCTGAGGTGCTGTTGTCCCTAAATGCTTCAACTCTCTAATAGTAATAATAATAGTCATAGTCATACTTATGGTGTGATTGAAACACCTGAATTTAAAATAAACAGATGTGGCCAAATACTCTTGCCCATATTTTCTCATTGGAGTGGTGGTTGGTCCTAAAAAAAAAAAAACATTAAAAAAAAAAAAAAAAAAAAGACAAAACTTTTCTTTTTTTATGTTTCTTAAATCTCTGTTACATCAGTGAATCATTCTGTGGCACAAGCTGCTTCCATTCTGCCAATCAGCTGTTTAATAAAGCCATCATATAAATATGTATAACATAAGGACTTAGGCGTTATGAATATTTCCGTTCAATAACAACCCCAAAGCTGATTTGGCTTTCTGCTTATTCTCCAGCCTGTTAAACTGACAGCTCTGCTTCTCGTATTTATTCTTTGATCATTTAACTTACCTCATTATTTATGCCTTTGCTCCCAGTTTGCACAGATTCAAAACTATAAAGAACCCCAGAAAAGGAGGAAAGAAACTTTAGGAGATGATTAACACAAAGAATGGAGGTTAATGATGCACAGAACCTCCTCTGCAGTCGTCTTCCTCCATGCTAGCAAAAACAAAAAGATGAAAATCTCTCGCTTGATGTCTGCATTCAAAAACATTTTCCCAAAAGCAACAAGACATGCCGAGAAGGAGCGTAGAGAGGAAGAAGAGAGCGTGAGAGAGAGAGAGAAACTTCCATAAATACATGAAAGCAGAGCTGGGCTCCCTGTGTTGCAGCGCTGAGAGTAATCATAGATTATTAACATTTATATTGAAAGATGAAGCCCCATTAGAAAGCAGCTGGTAAATTACATTTGGTTAAGCCTCTCTCCGTGTGTGGATGCATGTGTGTTTGTGTTTGAGTGAAAAAAATCTTGTGGTTTATTGCAACATGGCAGACCCTAGCTCATTTTAGCAAGTCAATATGAGCACCCGAGGGTAATTTACATGCAACTATTTATGAGGCCGACTCCTGCAGCTTGCTACATTAGCTGGGGCCAACCGAGGAAAGAGCAGCTGACATGAATCTGGTAGAACAAAGACGTCTTGTTGTGTCTCTGTGTGAGTATGTACAGCTGATGATGTGTGTGTGTGTTTAGTTTATTGTGTCAGTTCAGGAGCTGGCTCCCTGTAGTTCTGCTCATGTGTCTCACAGGGTCGGGGGAGGCTTTTTGAAGCAGATGTGCAGCTTTTCCGTGTTGTGTTTCTGCATGAGAGCATGCTCTTTTTACAGGAGACGCTGCTCGGTAGGTGAGGTAATTGATTTGATACAGAGCAGGTGAGGAAATGTGCAGTTCTTTAACAGGAAAACAATCACCCACTTGTATCGCATGTTATTCTGAATGCACAGTATGGATTTTTCCAGCAGTTAAGTAAGAACTACCTTCTGCCATGGCTGATCAGGATGACTAAACGGGTTATTTTATCATCATATTTAGGAATACTTTAGGTATTCCCAGGGGAAATTAAGACGTTGCAGTTGCTCATGTTCAGAATATCAGCCTCAAAGATGGCAGCAGTTAGAAATAACAATCCAGAACCAATCATTACTGGTCAATTTTCATATAAATATGGCATTTTGGAAGATTGTAATGACATCCTCTTGTCCAGTTATCATAAACTGGTGGCCACAACTTTCCATCCAGATTATTAAATCCAGAAAATTTAAGAGGGATGGACCGCAATGTTTTTAAAGTTATATTTTTGGGCTTCTTATGGCTTTATTGATAAAGGATGGCCTATAGTTGGCATGGTAAACTTATACTTCACACTTATCTTGATTAAAGCTTTGGTTTTTCACACCAATTTTCCAGGCAAGTCTCTTTGAGGGTGCAGTTTCCCTTCCTGAGAATCTACACTGTTTCTTATATTTGTTTTTGGCCAATTATGACAAATCATATTAGTATCAAACTCACTAATCGACATCATGAGGGGTCCAGAAATAAGTACTTAAATATTTCAATCGCCCCCTTGTGGCTGGCTGTAGTATAGGTGACCGGGGCTGATCTCAAAAGGCTAAAAGTTCTGTTAAAGGACATATTTTACAAGAATAAGTTAATCACACCAAAATATTAATTCTATTGTAATTAATTTCAATGTCCAGCCCCCACAGCAACTGTTAAGAAAAATCTGGCCTTTGTGCAAATAGAGTTGATGACCCCTGTTCTGTTCATTAAAAGTGCATACAGACAAATACGGATAACAGAATAATTATATTTTAAAAAATTGGAAGTATGTACAGATAGGTCTATATAGCATACATATCATGTATGATATAACTTTATGGACAAAAGTATTTGGCCACACTTGTTAATTATTTATTCCAGGTGTTTCAGTCAGACCTGTTCCTACAGGTGTATAAAATCAAACACCTAGCCATGCAGTCTTATTTGCAACATTTTTTTTTAATACTAAATAGGTTGTTCTGAAGAGCTGAGTGACCTCAAGTGGTAGTGTGATGGATGCCACCTTTGCAATTTGACAGTTTGTAAAATTTTATCTTACAGTCAACTATAAGTGATATTAATAGAAACTGGAAGCATTTAGGAACAACAGCAACTCAGCCACAAAGCTGAAGACCATGTAAAATCACAGAGGGGGGTCAACGACTGGTGCATGAAAGTCTGATTCCAAAGCCCTAAGATATCAGTTTAAACTACAAGTTTTTGTCATTTAGACTGTTATACAACACCAAATATGCTGTTTAAGTGCTAAAAGCTCTCATTTAAATCATATTTATTTATCAGTTGATGCTTTGGCGAAATTGTCAATGTTACATTCATGCCAAAAAGCTTTTTCATTAAACTGAATTGTAGCAGGATAGAAATCTGGACTGAAGTGAATAGATACCACCTGTTGCAAAACCTGTTGGATCAGGAAGGCACATCCCAACATAAGAGACTGCAGGCTCCTGTGGTCAGTATTTTTCAAACTAAGAGACAAAAGAGAGCTAAGTTAAAATTTGATACTTGAGGCTTACGATGTCTTGCAGCATGTAAGTGTCGTTGATTTCTCACAATAGAATTGCACAAAAACTATGAAATTGCCTTGAAATTCCCATGAAATCCTGAGCGTGTCTGCTGTTCTGTCATCACCATTTATGCTTCCACAGATGTGTGGCCTCTGCTGTCAGGAGCATTTACACAGAGAACCCTAAATCACTGCCATCAGCTCTGCTCTGGGGCTGAAACAACATTTAATGCAGTGGGAGCTAAATAGGAGGTTGGTGAAGTTCTGAGTGGAGCAGAGATTCTGACAGTCCTCATCACCTCTGATTCTATTTTCCTATTAACCTCTCTAGTAGACAGCGTAGTGAGCTTTTATCAGAATTCAATAATTATTCTAAGAGCCTGCCTCGGTGCGTCCTATGCCCCGGTCTGGCTGTCAGTCCTTTAATTACTCTTGTTGTAAAACCCATCAAGCTCCAACTGAGTCTGCACACAGGGGTCCTGCTGTATTCAATACTCCTCTAACAAGGGCTGTGTCAGGGTATAAGGGCTTTTTCTATAGATTCTATTACTAAAGAGCATGGGTGGCATGATGGCTAAGGGAAATTTGTGACGTTTTATGTGGCTACAGTTACTTTGAATTAGAGCTAGTGAAAGAGAGGCTTCTAGAAAATGTATTTGATTGATGCCTTAGAATTCATAAAAATCAATAATATAAGACTATTCCCATGATATTTCAAGTGATTCAAGTAAAGTAATCCTTATTCAATTAACCTTGTAGTAGGCTGTTGCAGCATTTACAAACTTCAGAAATGGGATGCAATTACAACTTCTTTCGATCAAAGCAGCGGTCGTAAGAACCCCCAAATTTTGTAAGAATCCCATCCAAACCTAACCTGACACACTAAAGCTTCAATGGGAAACGTTTGAGAAAAGGCAGAGGCTTTGAAAAAAACTCAGAGTGTGATTGGGCGAACGTTCTGTCTGTCACATCTCTACGGGCCAGTCAGAGCAACAAAACACGTGACGTAGCCGCTATCGAGCTGCCTGTGTGCAGCTACTGAGGACTAACTCAAAACATCCAAAGAACTGCAGGCCTCACTGGCCTCAGTTGATCGGAGTTCATGACTCAACCATAAGAAAGACACTGGGCAAAAAAGGCACCCATGGGAGAGTTCCAAGGCAAGAAACCATGGCACATTTTCCAAAAAACATCTTGATGATCCCCAAGACTTTTAGAGAAATATTCTGTGGAATACTGCAGAACCAGTTATTATGTTCATGAGGCAATTACTTTTTCACATAGGGCCAGATAGGTTTGGAATTTTTCCCCTTTAATAAAATCATCATTTAGAAACTGCATTTTGTACTTACTTGGGTTGTCTTTGTGAGATATTGAAATTGGTTTGATGATATATTAAAGTGTGATTAATGTACAAAAAACTCAGGATTTAGAAAAGGGGTAAACACTTTTTCACAGCACTGTATTTATTGTTTCAGCAAGTACTTGTCTTTATTATCACATTAATGAAGCCAAAGAATAGCAGATCAGTGCTGGTCTCAACCGGTCTTGATGGAAAATCCTGAGTCCGGAAAGTCAGAGACAAGACTGAGTAAAGCTTCCCTTGAGTCCGAGACAAAACCAAAACATTCAAAATGTGGTCTTGAGACCGTTTTCAAGACCAAGACCGTTCTCGAGTTCTACAACAATAGAAAGTTAGTCTTACAAGACACTTTTCATCTTGATGACAAATCTCGTGATGTTAAAGTCTTGCAAGATCTCGGGGTGCGAGATCTCATCACATCCCTTCCCATAGTAGAAGTTGAAACATCATGGAATCATGTTGAAACAAATGACAAATTAACCTGAGAGAGGCAAAATAACCTGTGGTTTACATAATCTTTCCATGTAAACTTATAGTTCCTAAAACAGTAAGTGTGTGATGAAATCGTTTTGTGAACGCTGTCTTGGGATATTAATGGTGTCATGGGTTTAGGGGAATCTCCTCAACCCTCAGCAGCCATGATTCAACCCCCCATAGTAGGTTTGGAACAAAATAAGAACTACATTTCCAGTATTCAGCCCCACTGAGGAAAAGAAATACACTGTGGCCCATTTAAATAAAATGTTTCCAAGCCTTGGTCCATCCTTACTTTGACATTTAACGTTTTTATTTTAAACAGAATCCTCCTTCAGTTCTGCAGATGTCTTATATTCCTAACATCTCCCACGCTCTCTGGCCCCTGAGAATACTTCAGTGAAATGCAGGTGTTAACATTCATGTATGCAGATTGGGACTTGACTCTATCGCAGGTACTGTGGCTAAAAATCAGTCAAAGCTCTCCTTCAGTCCGGCCAATGCATTCATCAAAAAACATGAAATCACACAAAGGTACTTCAAAGATATTTGCCTTTGTGCTGCCGTGCATGCAGGACACACATTAAAAACAATGATTAGAAGCACACATAGGAACATGCAAACACAGAAGAGTGCTTCTGTGTCCTTTCCTGTTCCTGACACGGTAAATAACCACTTCGCCGCCACCAGAGATGGGCAATTTATGCATGAAGAGGATGCAGAGAGGAAAAAGATGCATTCAATTTCTACAGCGCACTCACAGGCACACGAATGTTAATCTCATGTGTAGCATGTGGCTATTGAAGAAACCATGATAATTTGAATTACAATCTGTTGAGACAAAGCAAAGAAATAAAATTTAAAATGGAAAAAGCAATGGGGTAGCCATATATGCATAATATATACTGAGTATAGGCTGACTCTATACATGCATACATACATTCCTGTAGAGTTTGCAGCATTTTTCATATAGGTAGGCAGTGCAGACTGGGATGAAGTCTTTGGAGCAAATGCATATGGTGGAGCCATTAAAATCAGGCAGTGTAACCACAGTAATGATTTCAATTTATGGCTTGTTTACAGTCATTGAAAATGCACTTTATTTTTATGCCTCCTTGCCAGATATAGCAGAGGCCTATGGCTTAATGTTTTTAGATCAGGACCATTTTCACACAATGGCATCTGAAAAATCTCTTTAAAATTTCACACAAGTCCATTTTAGATCAAGATTTACATTGCAGTTTAAATGTATTCAACATCTTGGATGTTTTACTCTTTGCTATAAATCAATCATGGTCAATATATTTTGGCTTTTTAGACACAAAAAACCCTTTATTGTCAAAGTGAAAACAGATTTCTACAAAGTAATTTCAATTAAATAAAACTATTTAGTGTAAAGTATTAGATTAAAAAAAAAAAAAAAGCCAAATTATAATGACCATGACAGATTTATAAAATTAACAAAATGGTAAAGCATCAAAGTGGGTGTTTTTCATAACTCCAATGTCATAATTTGACTATAAATTACAGTTCACATCGGCTCGGTTTTAGGGCCACTCCTGTTCATTCTTTATCTCAATGGTATTGATCAGAATGTTACTAATGCAGATTTTCATTTTTATGCTGATGACACTGTCATGTATTGCTCAGCACCCACCCCAGACCAATCTCTTACACAGTTACAACTTGCTTTTGACTCTTTTCAGCATAATTTTTATGATTTAAAATTTGTGTTGAATGCTTTTCTCAAACTCTAAATCTAAGTCCCTAAACCTGCCTTCAATTATTACTTCTCAGGGTTCTCAGATTGAGTTTATTTCGAGCTACAGATATCTTGGTATTTTTATTGATGAGTCCCTATCTTTTACTCTTCACATTCAGGAGCTGGTAAAAAGGCTAAAACTAAAGCTGGGTTTTCATTTTAGGATCAAACCCTGCCTGTCTTTTGAACCAAAAAAGAAACTTGTTAGTGCCACTTTTATGTCAGTGTTGGACTATGGTGATGTTTTATACATGCATGCTTTGTCTCAGAGCTTACATGCTCTAGACACCGTGTATCATGGAGCTCTGAGGTTCATAACTAACTTTAAATCCCTCACTTATCACTGTTTGTTGTATGATCATGTGGGATGGTCATCATTGTCTACACGTAGACTAAAACACTGGCACATTCTTGTCTACAAGGTTATTCTTGGCCTTCTACCCTCCTACCTTCAGACCTACATCATTCAGAAGAGTGCTGTCAGTCCCAAAGGTCAGAACTGAACTGGGAAACAAGGCATTTAAATTTGCTGCTCCCTCTGCCTGGAATGATTTACAAAAAGAGTTGAAACTCAATGGACTGATCTCATTGGACACTTTTAAGAGAAGGTTGAAAGACTTGGAAGCAGACACATCTGGGTGCAAATGCTTTAATTAATTCTGGCAGCTGCTGCTGAAATTCTTGTGTTTTTTTGGACTACATATCTTGTATCATGTTGTATGACTGTTTTTATGTATGTCTGAAACTCTGTTCACTGCTGTTGTCTTGGCCAGGACACTCCTGAAAAAGAGATTTTTAATCTCAATGAGGTTTTCTCCCGGTTAAATAAAGGTTAAATAAAAAATAAAAATAATACTGGTCCTGTATTTACTCAGTTTTGGATCATCATAAATTTTGCAGTATTGCCCACCATTACGTTTGACGCACCGCAATGATGTAACTGTCCTTTAAATGTGCTCTTTTAGGGACATACCTGTATACCTGTGTGTGTTCTTCTTCAGCTACTGACTGCAACCAAGATGGGCAAAAGGCACAGAGTCTCTTTGAAGATTTTCTTTTTTTCTTGACTTTTACTTGAATTGGATTGTACTGTTACAGAATCGCCTTGAAAAAGCATTTACACAGGTGACATTTAAGTGGGAAAGGTGAAGAGGTAACTACAATGGAAATACAGTACATCTGTATCTAATGAATAAAGACATTTGTCTTTCGACAGCACCTTATCTCCTCTTAGATCCAGTAAATCCAAAGAGGCCTCATAGAAACAAATAAGAGCAGAATTACACTTTGCTTTGACTTTAAAGGAAACGTTACTCAAAAGAAACCCTCCAGTGGCGCTAAAAACAAAAATAGCTCAGCAGGCAGAGCACATGAAAGATAAAAACACCTCTCTATGGAGACGTCAGATTGATAGACGCTTGTCACCAGCAGTGCTTACATCTGCATCCTGATACTTTGTGGAAACACTCCCCTCTGAGATTTCACACGCTATTTAAGTCATTTTCATTTATTCATGTCAGACACAGCATGTGGGACGTCAGCTGTCATGGCCGTCACCTTCGGTTATGTTACCCTTCAACCGGTCAGAGGACGAGATGTTTTTATACCGGCCCTTATCATTCTTCAGCATGTTTCAGCTAGAAAGCTGTCATTCTCTTTAAGACAACATATTATCATGAATATTTCACACATGGGCTGTAGAAACAGAAGACAGGAGAAGGTTATTTCACATGATTACTGTGTTTTTTTGTGTGTGCATTCATGGTGTCAAGCTGGCAAATATTTTGTCATCTGCCATAGTAACTTTAAGCACAGTATGTAACTATTTTTTTATTTTAAAACCTAAGAGACCATTTGAAGATTAAACTAGGATTGCAGGTAGCACTGAACGTGGCGAACTGCTGCCGAGGACTTAGACGCAGAGCACGAGCCAAGGATGCAGATTAAAGGAGATTATTTACAGGTGGTAGTAGTACAAATGAAGTGAGATGGCATACTGGTACCAGCAGGGTGTAGGAGGCACTGTTAGAAAGAAAACAGGACAAATTTCAAAAAGTCGCACACAGAGATTACTTGTAAATCACACTGAATCTGGGGTTAAGCGAGCTGGGTTACCACTTATGAAGCTGAAGTGATACTCTGGCATCAGAGGGCTTGACACAAGGCAGTAAAAAGAGATCTTGATTGCCCAAAGATTGGCTGCAGCCATGAATGCCCAGTGCTCCTGCCCTCCCCAACAAACACACAGAGCCTAACTGTGTACTACAGTTACACAGTGTGTACAACTACACAATCAAACTACAATATCCAAGAAAAACAT
This sequence comes from Cheilinus undulatus, assembly GCF_018320785.1. NCBI lineage: Eukaryota > Metazoa > Chordata > Actinopteri > Labriformes > Labridae > Cheilinus > Cheilinus undulatus. The sequence goes on along the minus strand of NC_054878.1, from coordinate 39,863,072 downwards.
AATTTTCTTACTTTAGTGGGTTTCAGTAGGGAATTTTTGGTACGAACACCATCATTGTATACAAAAAGGGCACAGAGCTTATTGCTGACCCATTATAGGTTCTGATGTTAAAATGTTTAAATTCTATTTTAAAACTTTTATTACTGTTACAATTTTATCTTTTATTTTTTGTAACTTTATTATTTTATTTGTATTATCTTTATTTATGACCCTTCTTCTTATTATTTTGTTTTATCGTATTTTAGATTTATTACCTCCACCAAGGAGGTTATGTGATCGGGTGGATTTGTTCATTTGTTTGTCAGTTTGTTTGTTAGCAACATAACTCAAAAAGTTGCAGATGGATTTTGATTAAATTTTCAGGAAATGTCAGAAATGGCATAAGAGAGAACTAATTAGATTATGGGAGTGATCCAGATCACCTTCTGGATCCAGGCATTTTTTTAAAGGATTCAGTACTATTGGGAGATAGGGCTAATGGCGGAGGTCTGCGCTGTTACCACCTACACCAGGAGATGGCGGACATGAGTAACTTCAACCCCAGCAGAATTTTTGGGTGTGTGTCTTGGAGTTTATTGAGTTTGAAAGACGCACGCCAGGTCGAGGAGACGAGTCGGAGTGTAACAAAGAGAAAGCGAATCGCAGCGAGAATACTCACAATGCTGGGAGGAATAGAGGAATATTCACCCTCTGCCATGACTTCCAGTCGTCCAGCGAGACCATGGGTGAGACTGTCAGTGCATCTGTTTGCACCGGCAGGCAGTGCTTCCGCCATGACAGTCCACCTGTAGCAAAGCCAATGCTTTGCTTCACCGTGTTTCCACCCCACCGGGGAGGGAGTAATTGGCGAATGCCATGGTTGGGGATGCATGGGAATGAATCCAGGAATTTTTTAAAGGATTCTTCACTATTGGGAGGTAGGGCTAATGGCGGAGATTTGCACTCTCCAAGTGCTTTTCTAGTTTTAAGTTATTTTCCTTCCTTCCTCTCAAACTTGATTTCTAACTCAGTCTGATCTTAGATCAGTGCAATGATCATGCTCCTCCCCCTCGTGTGTGTGTGTGTGTGTGTGTGTCCCTCTAATTTTCTTATTTAATGTAACCTTGTACATGCCAGGAGTAGAATATGATAATATCGTTGTACATTTACGATACTACAAACTTTGAAATTTTAAGTTTCTAATGTCAAAATCTTCAATTTTTTGGGAAAATATATGATTTGAAAACCTCCAATATTTTGATTTTTTCTTTCTCCAAAAATTGAGACTTTTTTGCTCAAAAATTAAAGGATCCGTTTATTTTCTAATCTTCTTCGATGGCCCTCATACACCATCATTATGTTTCTAATCATGACTATAAGAAAAAAATTAATGTACATCTAATCTAATTTTTACTGAGTCAGGGCAGACAGCCCTCAGAGATCTTTGATGCTATCATTGGTTTAGGTGTCAATAAACCTAATAAATAAGTACAAAATAAATCCAATTTTTTTTTACTGTTGTTAGTGGTAACAGTCTGAATGACAACAAAGAAAACAAAATAGAACCAACAAAGCCACAAAATGGCTTAAACACCCTCTATGAGCTAAATATCAGGACTTTTCAACCCAACACTGACTAAGAAGGTGTGTGAACCTGATTTTGTTGCGTTATTTGTGGTCTAAAAACACAGTTATTTCATCTTTGTACATCAAAGCCTGCTGTTATGTGAATGCTCAGTGCAACTCACACTAAAAAGCTTCAGCAAATGGAACCCAGAACACCTTAAATGCTGAAAAACAGACCCCTGTGTGCAGACTGTACATCTCTGTAGAGTCTGTAGATAATGATTAAACCCCCTGTAACCCTGTATTTTATATTCCACACACACATATACGTTATATATTGTGTTGAACACTTCTAACACCTACATGAGACTGATCTGTAAAATCATGTCTTTGCCATTGTAGTGTCTCTTTAATTGTAGTAATTATATCATTAGCCAACCTTATCATTTTCCACTCGTTCATCTGGAAAAGAAGTGCCTGAAAAAGCAGAAACAGCTGAAGTAGCATTCAAACGGAAACAACTCAATGGATCCAGTCATTGTTAAAGTATAGTGTAGTCCTCAGAGTCCATTATCCAGGCCCCCAGGGTTTCTTACAAATATAGGACATATATTAAATGGAGGAGGCATACATTTTAGTAATAAGGGAAGTAATCATGAGGATCTACAGCGCTGTGTGAATCATGGTTCAGTTTGTTCCCAGTGAATCATGAGCTGTTCCTTCACCATGCAGAGTTTGTCTGCTGAAGAAGAGAGAATAAGGAGGTGGAAGGGTCAGTCAGTTTGTTGGCTGAGAAGGAACATTCAGTTTTCTTGATGTTCATGCCAAACTTTAGAGAGAGCTGTAGACTAGAGGAAATCCCACCATCAGTCAGACACAAAATAACTTTGATTTTATTTTATGTGTGCAAAAATTAAGAGATCAGTGAAATTTTGGTCTGCTATCATCCATTTTAAATACAAATTTAATTATCTGGATTTTACTTGTTTTAATAGCCATGATTTTTTTTTTCCTGAGCTAGACAGAGATGCTGTCAGACAGAGACAGACTTGGTTGAGTTAACCTCTGGGAGGATATGGAGGACTGACACAACCCTGGTCGTGCTCTGGATGTCCTTGCATATTACCAGAGGCATGGGGAAAATAATCTGTTAAAATGATAATGAAGTAAAGGCTTATGGTGAGTAAGAAGGCCTAGGGTACCATGCAGGCAGGTGTAGGGTTGCCACTTTAGTCCCTGGCCGTGCTGTTGATGTCCCATGGTCCTGAAAATTGTTGTCAGTCTCTGAGAATAGTCAGGTCAGGTGTGTTAACATATGCTGGTTTGGAACCTCGCCGCATCAACCTTGGCCCTGTACTACTCCGTCCTCCAGGGGTGAGCGAGGCCCATGCCCCATTTCTCCAGGTATACTCCCAGCTGCCCCTTCCATGGCACCAGTGGTTGCCTTGGCATCTGGACCAGTCCACCAGGTCCAGGGGACCCAAGTAGGCTGTGAATTGGATCAGGCCCAGGAAAGTGTGCCAGGTGCCTGTAAAAGCGCAGCTGGTTAATTGCAGTTGCTAACCCTGAAAGGGGGCGTCCCTTGCCTCTAGGGCCTTGGGGTGCAGTGTTTACAAGCCCTTAAACTACATTACACTTAAATGATTACAAATGACAGATCTGTGCACTCCTGACACTGCAGCCGTTAGATGAGCTGCACGTCACATAGAGGTGGCAGGGTAAAGCCCTTGGGACCCTGGCTGTCAGATGAGCAGGAAAATCCTGTGCAACAAGTGTTGATCAGGTAGGTGTAATGTTGCTGGTGGTGCTAAGGTGTCAACCAGTTCTCAACTGTTTCAGCTCAATCTGAGGCAGTCTTTCCGGTTGGCGCTTGGAACATGGGCCTGTTACCCGGTATGAAAAGGCCCAGAAAAAGGCATGCCATCAAGCTTGACATTGGCTGCTGAGCATGTGTGCTGATGTGACTGGCCTTCCCCCTTCCAGCCCTGAGTTGTGGCACATCAGGCCCTGCATGCCTAAAATGTATGCTCATAACAGTATCTATATATATCAAGAATGAATGGATATAACATTTCTCCACACCAAGTGTAAGTACAAATACTTACATTTGGTTGAGTACTCTTGACGATATATCAGTGCATCATTTTCATTCTTCTCTTGTTGTATCATCCTCATTTGTGTTAAAATATTACCAAACTGCAGACATGGCTCCGACTATGACCACATACTCACATAGTGAGAGGCTAACATTATGTCTTAAAATGATATAGAGTACAGTATTTGCTATGAGTACTAGTAGGAGTACTTTAACTTGGTATTGGCACTATTACCTGATACTTGTATCATTATCTGTGCATTGCTGATATCTAAATACCTTTTCATGGGACTGACTTTTCATTGAATTCCAGCTCATGAGCAAGGCTGCAAAGACTATACCACGGCACCATTTTGAGTAATTTTAAACTTCCAAACAGCACAAGACAGGCACATTTTTCAGCAATTTTTTAAAAACAGACCCATGTCTTTCCCAAGTGTCACATGGTTCAGCCTTGGCAGTCACATGATCCTTCAGAGCTCAAAGAGAGGTCAGACTTTCAAAGGACAGAATAACTGGTGGGCAAATTAAAGAGGCCAAAGAACCCTGAATTGAAATACATGACTGTTCTGCGAGGCCTGTTGTTCTCCATCCACTGGGGTGTGACTGGATTTAGAGCAGAGCTTTAGCAGCACCGGACTGATTCGTTGTATTCTTCGGCCCCGGCACCCGGGTACCTATTAAACCATACTTTGATACCAAATAAGGTCTAAGTGTTTCTGATTTTTTACTTTGTTTGCTCGAAGTAATCTCACAGCCTTTAATTAAAAGTTGCCAAGTGATTAAATGCCTGCACACATGCACCCCCACATGCATGCGAACACACACTCGCTCTCATTCTCTGGTCGCTGTTGCTTGACAGAGGCCATTTACTAAATCCTAATGGAATTCATTAGTTTCTTCATTTGTGTCCGCAGAGGCTGACGATGCACCGTTAATCTCTTCTCAGGCTGACCCGCAGCCGGCTGTTGGTTACTCAGAGCTGTTTAACATGACTCAAACTGTGTTCATGTAAGTTATAAGAAAATCACCTGTTTTGTAATACATAAATAATGTAACTTATTTCACATGGGATTCGAAACGGTCTTAAAAAAAATATGCATGCTCCTAAGGTTTTCAGATACATTTCAAAACTACATGTTTTAAAATGGAATGATAAACTCGGAATCATTATTTTACCAAAAAGCAGCAGTTTTTAAACAAAGCTGCACCTATGTTATTGGATGTAAAAGAGAGAAATAAATATGTCAATTATTTTCTAAAAATATATATTGCAGTTTTATACCTTTATTCATAGAGGAGGATTGTAGACAGTGTCAAAAAAGTGATGAAAGTGGGGGACATCCTCCTCAGTCTTTGTCAGAGTTGCAGTGATAAAAAAAAAAAAAAAAAAAAAAAAAAAAATCAAGAACCTTGTAAAAGGTCCCATTAGTTAAAGGTCACATAGCTTATTATGCAGAATACACTTTCAGGTTTTCTTATAAAATTTTGTGCCCCTGGCCTGTCAACAATTCCCCCAAGAATCAGAACCCCACCGCCACCCTTCCACCTTTCAGAAAGTGTGTGTTAAAACAAGCTGTTCTCAGGTTTTCACCTCATGATGTCATGTGGGGAGTTAGCCCCGCCCCTAGAGAGAGAGAAAATATGATGTGACTAAAAGTAAAGACTAAAATGTAAGGACATTTCGTTGACTAAAGCTTGAATAAAGTGTTTTTAGAGTTTTCATTGATTAAAACTAGACTAAAACTATGAAGGGTGAACAGGACTAAAATGTGACTCAAACTAAAACTATTTTTGTCTTAAGACTAAAACTAACACTAAACCTAAAAACAGTAGCCAGAATTATCATCGCTGATTTCTGATAACTGCCGACCATGTCCCAAAAAAACTTCTCTTGACTGGACGTTTGATATTTTGGTCATATGACCGCCCACACCTACACAGTTAGAGCAGAACTATGAGCAGATTCCCAAATGTTTGGGCTTTTTTCTGTGCAAGCTGTCACACTGCTTCTGAAATCCCCATGGCATGACCTATTTGATGTGCCTTCCTCTTTATAATTAAGGATCTGATCAAGCAGGAAATATCTGCAGAACTCCAGCTGAATGACGTGTTGGGTGGAAAATCTTGATTCCACACGTACCCCCCCAACACTATAAGCACACACAATGACTGATTCCTCTGCAAGGACCAACTTAACTTCAGAGTGCTGCATCCAAACTTCAGGATACAATTACCAACATTCGGTTTGTACAGTACACACACAGAGACACATCTCTCTGTTTATGTGCCTGAGTATATTTCCCCAATGTTCTCCCATTGCTGGTAATTTGCAGCGAGACAGCGGGGCTGGGTTTGATCACTTTTTATTGCTTTAACTGAATAAGACTGGACTTCCATTTAGACTGCAGCGTCTTCCTGCTGCTTTATTTCTCAGTGGGACGAGAGGGCAGGAGTAACAGCAGACCTCCATACTGATAAAGATAAATAATGTTGTTTAGTCCTTGTCATACCAGTTACTTCAGAGTAAATAAAAAAGAGCTACTTGAGAACGGTGAGAGAAGAAAAACTGTGAAAATATGCCAACATCTGTTGAAATATTAATGCAGCTGAGTAGGGCAGCCGTGTAACAACTTAATTGGTTTAATTCTGATCTCATCTGTCACAAAGTTTTCTTTGCATTCTTACATTATTAATGTTGTGCTTACTCATCTTACAGTTCATTTTCTAGGTCAGTGGAGAGGCATTGTGAGATTCTGTCGTTGTTACCTTACCTTTCCACTCCAAAACTAAACTGTATTTGCAGTTTTATTCTTAAAGAATACTTCACACTCTAACATACCAACCATACTAAAATAAAGGAGTGAAATAAAACATAAGAGCTGCTATGATCAAAGGGAAAACCTCTAGTGTTGAAAGCAAAAGCTGCAGTTCCTTCCACTTGGGGCTGGTTCCAAAGGCAAAGCAATCCTGACTTTTGTAATTTTCTACCTCATTTCTTATTGTTAAAACTGCAAAGTGGGTGATCCTTTTTTCTGATCTTCTTGTCAGTGTCACTTGTCAGTGTTGGCTCTCTCTCACTGACCAATCAACAATCAAGAGGGTTGGATGTCTGAAACCAGCTTTGTCAACAGCAGTGGTGGATTAAATACCTACTGACGTTTCTTTTCAAGAGTTTACATTTCACATCTCCGGCTGCTATGACTGTCACACTTATTTTCCATTGAATAAAATAAATGTTAAGGGCATGGAGCTACACTGTATGGACAAAAGTATTCGGCCACCTGACCATTATAGCGAAAGGGATTGTAATGACACTGTAACAAATGCATGTACTTTAATATGGAGTTGCCCCTCCTTTTACAGCTATAACAGCTTTTATTCTTCTCTGAAGACTTTCTACAAGATTTTGGAGTGTTTCCATGGGAACTTTTGCCCATTCACTCTGGAGAGCATTTATGAGGTCTGGCACTGATGTTGGACGAGACGGCAACATCTCTATCCTGATGAGGTGTGTTAATCTGCTAATGACTTGAACATGTTTCCTGGTGAGGGCATTCACAATATAAGTGTTTCAGAAAAATAACAGCCCTGGACTTTTATTGTGAAGCGCTTGACGGAAGTAGTGTGTTTTGCATTGCATTAGCTTAGCTTTGGCTGCCGTACGGGAGAGTTTTTGTAGCTAGTTTACAGCAGCTTTTCTGACCTCATTTAACATCGCAGCCTGGATCTTTGACTAAATGTTGACTTAGAAAAGAAAGTCAAAAGTTAGAATAGACCTTTAAATGGTTGTTTAAGCCATTGTGAGAGGAAGAGCTGCAGCGTTGGGTTCTCAACAAACTGTGACCAGCCAAAGCAGCACTTAGCTTGTGTTAAAGCCCCAGGCAGGCTGACAGAGACAGCACACTGACTTTGTTGCGGTACAGCCGTCAAACTTTGAGAGCAGAGAACATGTGTTTTTGCCTGCTAACCGTGCTTAGTTTCGACGGCAAAAGCGGGTGACATTCTGGCTACACGTAATACTAGAGCTACACATGCTATTGACTGGACTCGGCCTGAGCTGTCCGTCACAAATCACTCGCTCTGCCAGCTGTGGGAGCAGATATGCCTTGCGCATGCATTCCAGCACAACGTAGGCATTTAAATCGGTGATGATGGTGTTGCAGAAATCCATTCCATGGGCAAAAATTTTACAGGTGACAGTATATGCCAGTTTACCCACCTCTAGCACAAAGTGAGTAGTTTCCACTGTATTAAAGCCAACACTCCTCTTGGAAGAACACCATCACTCCAGGTAATATCCTGCATCTGGCTGCATTCTCTAGGTATCTCTCCCTAAACATTTCTGTCAGAAAAATATGATTTTCTCTTCCTATGGAGCACTGTGGTTTGCATCACTGTAGCCCGTTATCATCACTTTCCCTCTCTGGACTTGTCTTGGCAGCCGTGGCGCCCACCCTGCGCCGCAGCCACATTTAGCATGTGGACAAACTTCCTAAAGGGTGTGTAATGGGTTTGTGGCAGTTCACAAACATTAGATCAGTCCTTTCAGCAGCCAGTAACTCTCACGCATACACAGACACACCGGGGAGTGTCCAGCAGGCACACCTCTGCTGCAGCATAATAAGAAGCGTCTCATCGTGCATCAAAGCTGAAAGCTGTGCAGATGGCCACAAATAATACATAATGCAAGGCCCATTGGTGTAGTGCCTGTGTCAGGAAGTCCATTACTGTAATGTTGAGATGTGAAGTGATCTGTGGAGCTCCTTACCGGACATTTTTCCAAAAAGTCAGCATCTAATGGGAGGAGGTTTTGCCTTGATGTCAAGTGCAATTTCCAAACTCGTGCCTTCGTATTTTGTCCTATCATGTGTAAAATAGGAGAGCCACAGATGGGCGTGCAGAGCGAGGAGCAGGGTAGGGATCATAGATTACCCTGTCTTTGTTGTTAACATCAAAAGGATGCACAATGTGTGTGCAGAGCGAGTGTAAGGACTCATGAAAAGAAGCAAAAAGATGTTTGACAAAAGTGCAATGAGGCATGTGATCATGGACTAATGTGTAAAGCACTATTCACACCGTACCAGTATTACCAAGGGACCTCTGATAATTTATTAATTACCCCTGGAATAGCAGAGGATAAGCCAAGTCTGTAATGTACTCAAATTTAATAACATTTCTGAAGGAAAACATGGAGGTTCTGCATGAAAGCAGCAATGGCAACTCACTGTGTTGAGTTATAATTTCCAAATTCCACACAAAAAATGCAATGTCATGCACATGATGTTTTGCAGGTGGCAGGTGATTGTCTTAATGTATCCTAGATCTACCTGTTTCCAATTCACAATATTCCTGGTATGCACTTTAGATTATTTCATATATCTATTGGATGGATATTTTTCACATTCATCTGGGAAACCTCCCATGCAGTGTGTTTGGGAAGTCCGGGACTTTTTGTGGGAAAATTTTCAGCAGATGACTGGACAAACGTTCTGTCTGTCACATTCATTACAGGCCAATTAGAGTGACAAGACAAATGAAGTGGTAGCATGTGCTGCCCTGGTAGTAACCTGAGTTCAACGGGCATACATAGTTTACAAACAGAGGAGCTTGAGGGTGGACAAAGCTTGTGCCAAGGTCAGTTGGAAGAAATGCATTTAACTATCTTCCAAGAGGTGCTTTCAGTGAGGTTCTTTGCTCTTGTAATCTTTAAAGAAATGTGGTCCAGTTCTGATAAAACTGCTGATATGCTGTCAATACGCTAAATAACCCACCTGTAGCTACCACCTTGTTTTCCTTAAATGGAGCTGATTGGTTAGGTCTGTCCTGAGACCTCACACAACCACTTCAGATTTGAGCATTGCAAGATTGATTTCCCTGATTGACAGACATGGAATCTGGACAATCCATCTGCTTTGCAAGGTTAAAATCTGGGTGTGCAATTTTCAGACATGAAATTGGAGTTGCATGACTTTCAGCTGGATTAGCACTGTTGCCTCACGGCAAGAAGGTTCCTGGTTTACCTCCTAGTCTGGGCCTTTCTGTGCAACATTTGCATGTTCTCCTCATGCATGCAAGGGTTTTCTCCTGGTACTATGGCTTTCTCTCACCACCGAAGACATGCTTGTTAGGTTAACTGGTGACTCTATGTGTCAGCCCTGTGATTGGTTCACGAGCAGTCCAGGGTGTTTTTTTTAGAAGTAGTCACATGAAAGGTGGACACTTTAGCTAAAGCTATCATAGCTCTGCTAGCCATTTAATAAATGTCACTACATAAGTCACTGTTGCTTAGCTAGCTTTAACAAGGCTACATTAGCTACGTAATTAACATTACTACATACAGTAAGTCATTGTAGCTACATTAGCTTTAGCAACCCAAGCTTTAGCAAACGTTGCTTAAGCTAATGTAGATACATGCAAGTATCTACGTAGCTTGCATAGCTGCTATGTGATCTTTAGCTACATTAGCTGCATAGCTATGATAGCTATGTAGCTCCTTTATGTAATTTTAAGATAGCTTTAGCAACATGAGCCTAAAGCCAACTTGGTAAGCAAGATAACATAGATACCTAGCTCACATAGCTGCTTTGTAAGCTTAGTTTTAGCTCTGTTAGCTGTTAGTTTTTAGCTCCATTATCTACTTAGCATAGGCAGCTAAATGAGCACAATGAGCTACGCTTGCTGTGTTAGAATGTTTTCATGGAGGACAAGATTTTGTTTTACTTAGCTTTACCATTTGATAATCAGGTTTTGCAGGTCAGGTATTTAATTCTAAACTTCTTGGTATCCTAACCCTTACCGTAACATAAACTGAAGTTTAATCCGATTTTATTTCAAAAATTTTAGCATGTATTTCCATTCTGGGTTGTACAGCACCCCAGATAAATGGTCAGCAGCCAGACTGTCTTGTGCTATGGCTTTGGAAAGAAACAACGGTTTTGACAAGAAGGAAAGATACTTGGATAGGACGGATATTTTTATCCAGTGGTTCTTCCGGAAGGTTTTTATCCACTTTTCATTTGCATTTGAATTCAACTTGCTCTTCCGAGCTGTACAGAGCATGGAGAAAACATGTCTTTTACTCTCCTCTAGTTGTAAATATGCCAGAATTTCTTGTTAAATGGTAACCAATCCAGCTGTAACCTCTCTAGGATCAAACTAATGTTGGATATCACACGTTCTTGGTACCGAACACTTCAGTTTATTTCAACAGAAACCACCTGATGGTCATTATTTCTAAAAGTTGGTCTATTGAAGACCTTTCCAGTTTTCTCTCCACTTCACCTTGAAAACCTTGTGTATATGTGCTTCACCTTGTTATATCCATGTTGAGAAGTGTCTTACACAGGCATCCTTGAAGGAAGATGAATCAGCTTCCTACTTCATTACTTCTCTATTATAGGAGAAGCCTCTGCCGTCTTGTTTTTTTGTCCCTCATGGTAAATGAAGAGCTATCCCCTCTTCATTTCTTTCTTTTCATCAGTCGTGGCTGATAACAAGAGAGGAGGATTGCAGGGTGGGAAAAAAAGTCATCTTGTCTGTTATGAACTCTTCTCTCTGCAGTCTAATTAATTTTCTAAACCCAGGGCAATCCACGCCCGAGGAGATAACCACAGTCTCACTTTGTGCTTTGGACTCTAATTTTATCTATTAGATCTAATTGGAAGGTAATTTCCACTGCTGCCACAGGACACATGAAGGCTGCACGCTCACAACATCAGTGCTAACCAGAGGGTGGAAATGCTGAGGACTTGAAAGTGCCTGATGTCTATGCCATTATGTATGAGGGGAGGGGTGAGACTGAATGTTAAAAAGGTTGACTTGCATGTTTCTGAGCCAGATGTTTCCCTTCTGCTTCAGTCTTTGGCCAGGTGTCATGCTTATATTGCAAATGTTAACACTGAAGTTTCGTCAACATGTTAGGATTTCGTCAGTTTAAACACTCAAGTTATTTATTTTCCATGATTATTCTAGGTTTTTAAATTTGTCCTTATTCTTCAGCTTTAGTGTATCTATCCCTGAAGTCCTCAATGTACAAGACAGAATGAACGTCATAGGTTAGACCAGTGGTACTCAACCTTATTCCACCAAAGAGCCACATTGTCAAAAAAATACTTTTGCTAGAGCCACAGTCCAAACCAGAATAGATCAGTTAATCTGTGGATGAAATGAAATTAAAAAAAAAATTCATGATTCTAATTTGTATTATCAATCAGTGCTACTGGTGACCCTTTACATCTGTCAGTGGATTTTAACCAATTTTAAAGCAATAAAAAATGTCGAAAGATACATTTTCTTCATTCCCTGAAAAGTGGTCATTTTGGAGATACCAGTCTTTGGACCAACACCAGTATTATGAAAGTTCCACCTGGCCTAAAGGTTTAAAGATATATCTAAAGATATTAGAATGTGCTGAGTTTGAACTATGAGATGCTTTTCAAAGAGCTGATGATTTATGGTTGGCTATTTGGGTATTTATACCTCACATTGGGGCATTTACTGTAGTTCTGTAGCTTTATTACCATAAAAGAGATACTTTCTAAATTTTTCCACTCATTATTCATTCTTTAGTAAAAGGGGGAGGGGCCTCATATTGGTCTTTTCCCTGGGCCTCCAAATGACTAAAACCAGCCCTGCCTCACACCTGCAGCTCTCCAGACACATCATTTCACCCTGCCTCATTTTGGAGCTTTAGTTTTATATTTCTGCTCTTTTGACAATATTTATGATCATGAGTGCATTAAAGATCAAATAAAACACCCACGTTTGGACAACTTTCACTAGATATTAGATATGTTATCTCCACATGTGATCCGTGTGTGTTATGCTCGTTGATGATGACGCACATTAACGTACTGTAACTGTCATAAGATATGGGAGTGAGAGAGCATAGGCAGGAATGACGGACCAATCAAGACAAAATGTGATAGTATACGAGCAGCGCTGGTGAGCAACATAAGCTCAGCATTCAGTTGCTCTTATAGTTAACCAATGTTGGAGCTTTTTGTAAAGAAATGTGACTCAGTTCTGATAAAACTGCCGCTGTGGCTACATCTGAGCTTGTCGCTTCAGCATCAGCCATTGTATAGACCAGAGACAGTACAAGTAAACCCCACCTGTTACTACAGCAAACTCATGTCGAAGCAGATCGGAAGCATTTAATACCATTCTTTGTTCTTCTTTTGATAAAGTCATGTCCAGTTCTAATAAAACTGACACTACACTGTAGCTACATTCAAGATAAATGCATCACTGGCAGAAGCCATTGCCATTGGCTTTCAGCACAACTACACCTTGCCTGTAGCTACCACCTCCATCTTCTCAAATGACTCTGATTGGTCCATCTGTTCTAAGACTTGGCACAATCGTTGCAGATTGGAGCTTTGCAAGATGGATCGGCCTGATGACCGACATGGAATCTGGACAATCCATCTGCTCTGCAAGGTCAGGATTTATCATGTCTCATTGTGAATCTCTGGTCTAAATGGGGCTTTATGTAACATGTTATACATGATGTTTTCCATTATGGACTGGCTTATATACCTGTAGCTTTGCTGTTACTTTTGAGCAAATCCTTGTTGATATTCATCACATTGAGATCAAGCTTCCAACATTATGTATTTTGCAGTGACCCAAGGCTAAACTTTGCTTTTGTCAAAAAAGGAAAAAAAAACTTTACCGCCTCAAAAATTCACCCTGACTCATTTTACAACTACTTTCTGTGAGTAATAAGCTTTCATCTCCCATACCTTTAATTTCCATCCATCCTGCTGATTTGAATGGAGAGAAATATTTATTTTTCAGGGTTGATTCATCAATGAACCACCTCACAATTATTTCTTTTTGTCAGTGCTGGAGTGATGTGAGAAAAGAAGGATAATAAAAGTGTTTTCTGACATCTTTAGACAGATTAAACACAATATTGAAGCTCTGGGCCTATCTGAACGCATATTTTCAGTGGCCTGTTGTAAAGGCTTATGTAGTTAATGGATCCTTGTGCCAAATAGTTAAGAGTTTTATGAATAATTAGCAAGGCAGGCCTTGTGAAGCGAGTTGGCTCCTTACCTTTCCTCTCTCTTTCATGTTCGAGATGGCCTGAGGGTTTGAGCTGTATTTCTGAGAATCATTAGCCGCAGTCGGGTCCTTTGAGATGACTCCTATTGCCTACTCTATGAAATGTAAGACACCGAGTGATACTTTTTGTCACTTGAGCTGATGAGAGAGGAGGGGAGGATGGGAGAGAGGGGAGATGGAGGGGGAGGGAAATAATGACAGAAGTAGAATATAAGAGAAGAAAAAAGTGGACGAGGAAGAAATGACTCAGGCAGGCAGGGATGGTTGGAGTCTTAAGAGTGCTACAGGACCTGATGGATAACATAGGAGAGAATACAACGCTCTATGGAGAGTTCTCTTGTGCTGTGTTGGCATACAATTGGTACAATCTCCAAAAAAGTTGGGACATTGTGCAAAATGTAAATGAAACAGAAAGATAATTTAGTTTAAACTGATTCACTTTATTTTTTCATATTACACACATCCAGAATTCAACGTCTGCATGTTCCAAAAAAATTGAGACAGGGGCATGATTCCCAAACTGTGAAGCCATGCTGTTGTAGCTCATGCAGAATTTGGTTTCGCACTGTCTTGCTGGGATGACTCTGAGGAAGACGCCTGGATGGGAGCATTTGCTGCTCCAGAACCTGTATGTACCTCTCAGTATTAATGATGCCTTCACAGATGTGCAGGTTACCCATGCCATGGGCACTAATATACCCCCACAGGTGCTGGCTTTTGTGCTTTATGTTGAAACAATCTGGATGCTCAATTTTTTCTTAGTGTGCTGGACTCGACAGCCATTATTTCCCACAAAAAAACTGAAATGTGGACTCATCAGACTGAGCCTGCAGGGGTGCCCCTTTTATGCCCAGTCAAGGTACTATCACCAGTTGTGAATTAACCTGTCCTACACACTTGATAATCCAAATAAGTTCTCCTGTTTTCACAAACAAAACCTTAGCACAAAAACTGAGGGAATTTGTGTTTGGTTGATTTTTCTTTGTTGTAACAATGCTTCTTTGCAATAAATCTTATACCATTGGAAAGCCTGTGTATTTCCCTTTGAAATGGTGCCCCATTTGTGAGGAACATGTATTTGTGGGATGAGCAGCAGAGCTGAGTATGTGGGTTGTGCCCATGAAAAATTAGCCAGATCTTCTCTGCCAATGCCAAACAGCTGATTCTGCCATTGACTCTTGTTTTTAGCTTCTCGTACCCCCCCAGGTGCTGACAGTCAGGCACCTGTGAACATGGGCCCTGCTACAGTGGTGACTAGGTGTCTGCTCCAAGAATTGGCTTGCCATGTTTGGTTGATCTGAGGGCCCATGCGATAAGGCAACCTCAAGCAAAACCTAACTGTGGCATTGTTTGGAGTGAGCCCTAGTACCTTCTCAAAACCAAAGGCCAGGTTCCATATAATGGGGGATGTCAGAGACAGGCTTCAAAGTGTGTGTCCCACCAGGAGAAGTTTCCTGTCAGCACTCAGGAACCATAGGCTGTGTTCTACAGATTTGAAGTCAAGGGTTGCAGGACAACATGGCCAACAGTGCTCTGCCCAGACAGTTTGGAACAGACTGCATGCAGCCAATCTCTGGTCTTGTGGGGCTGCCAGGAGGCCTGCCATGACTGCCCTTCACTGTCAGGCCTGTTTGTGCTGTTGTCAGCAACACTTGCAGTGGAACTTGAATGTGTGGAGGAATATCATGTTCAGGGATGAGGGCAGTTGGATCATAGGGTGAAATTGTGGAGAAGATGTGGGGAACACTGTGCTGATTGCTGCACTGATAGAGTAACATCTTTTGGTGTCATAATTTTTCCTGTTTTCTTTTACATCAATAAGTAGAGGTGTGCAGGATGACCATGCTCCCTGCTGTCTGGCAGCTTCTTGAGAACATCCACGGTGTGGGGCAACATATAAGCCTCATCCTGGTTTAGACTTCGCTGGGCCTGGTTCTAAACCTCAATGGTTTCCCTGATCAACCAATGGTGCTTCTAGCTCTCGAGATGGAGAACCCGGCATTTTTCCCAGTCCATAATGTGATCCCTTCCACAGTGGTCTGATGTTGCTGATTTTGAATTTTCCTGTTGAGCTTTTTCTTTAAAGGATCATGTGCACCTTCCAGACCAAATGTAACCCTCTCATCTTCTTTCTCTGTCAGTTAGAAAACACACAAAGACAAAACTACTTACCTGTGGAATGTCTTAGATGTTCGTTGAGCACTCACAACTTTTCCAGTCTTTTCCAGCCCCTGTCCCAGCTTTTTTGGAACATATTGCAGGGATCAACTTGAGAATATGTGAACATTTCCAAAAACAAAAATAAACTTTATTAATTTTAACATTAACCATCTTGTCGTATTCAGTTGAATACAGGTAGAAAGGGATTTGCAAATGCTAAAGTTACATTTTACACAGCATCCTAACTTTCTTGATCTGAATGGTAAAGACAGAATTCAGTAGTACTCTCCTGAGATCAATGTTCATATGCTTTAAGCTGTTTTGTCTTCTCTTTAAAGAATAAAATTCAAACATTCAGAATTATCTTCATAACAAAAGAAGACATTTCTTTATCCCCCTTTGCCTTTGCCCCTTCAGAAAACTTTTAACTCTGCCTTTCGTCATCCGTGTCTCTCTCTTCTTCGCCCTACCTGCCCAGATTCTCATTTCTTACCAACAAAAACCCCTCTTTGATCCAAGACGCCTTCTTCTATTTTTCTTTTCTGCTGACCACAGCAGAAGCTTTTGTCTGAGATTTTCATCCTCAGCTTTGTTAGTGCTCGGCATGCGATGCCTGCATCTTATCTCTTGTAATTACAGAACAACGCCTTCTGTGTCGTCACTGTCTCGGAGAAGAAGCCAAAACAAAGAATGAAAAGAAATTTCTCGCTGGCTGAGACAAAGGAAATTCCTAGCAAGAGCAGTTCTGAGTGTCTTTTGTTAGAGCAGGTTACTGTGCAGAAAAAGAGATGGGGAACAGAGCAACAGTCAGCATATCAGGATGTTTTAGTCAATTTGATGGTATTGTTAAAGATTTCAGAGGGTGTCATAAAGTCCCAGGTAGAACAATACTAGCTCGCAACCTGTCAAACAAAAACGCTTGGTCAGCAGTCCAATCTGTTAAAATATAATGCTGAGGACACCTATCTGTTGGCATTCCTGGAACTTTTTCTTACCTTATCATCTTAATGGGGAATCAGAATGAGGTGATTCACACTGAGACTCCACAGCTTCCTTGTGTTTTCTCCATTTGTGTGTGAATTCACTCACTTGAACAACTTCTGAGCACAGTCGGGTAGGTTTCCAGCGAGTATTGGCCTCCACCAGGGCTGCCCCTTGTCTCCGATTCTGTTAGGGATTTTCATTGACAGGATCTCAAGGTGCAGTCTCGGGGAGGAGAGTTTCCGGTTCAGATATGCAGAATTTCATTTCTTCTGTTTGCAGATGATGTGGTTCTGTTGGTTTGTCTGGCTGGGGACCTCCAGCAAGCACTGGGATGCTTTGCAGCTGAGAGCAAAGGGGCTTGTATGAAAATAAGCATCTCTGAGTCTGAGGCTGTGGAAAACGGTGGATTGCTCCCTCTTGTTGGAGAGGGAGTCTTTGCCCCAAGCGAAGGAGTTCAAGTATCTCAGGGTCTTGTTCACGAGTGAGATTGGCAGGCTGATTGGTGCAGCATCTGCAGTTTTGCAGGCGCTGTACCATACTGTTGTGGTGAAGAGGGAGCTGAGCCACATAGCAAAGCTTTCGATTTACCAGTTGATCTATGTTCAGACACTCACATATGGCCATAATCTCTGGGTAATGACAGGAAGAATGACAATGCAGGTTCAAATGAGATTCCTCTTGAGGCTGGCTGGGCCCAGCCTTAGAGATAGGTGAGGAGGTCAGATACCTGAATGGAGCTCAAGTAGGGCCACTGCTCCTTCCCATCAAAAAGAGCCAGTTGAGGTGGCTCGGGTATCTGATCAGTGTGCCTCCCGGTCATTGCCCTAGGGTGGTCTTCCTGGCACTTCAAAACTTGGAGGAGATCCCAGGGCAGACCCAAAACTCGCAGGAGGGATTATATATCCCATCTGACCTGGGAGCGCCTCGGAATCCCTTAGGAGGAACTGGAAAATGTTGCTGGAGAGAGGGATGTCTGGGTTGACTTGCTTCACCTGCTGCAACATGACCTCGGATGAGCAGGAGGAGATGGATGGTTGTTTTTGTAGTGATAATTTCAAAAATACCAAGGCTGAGTTACTGTGTTAAATACTGAGAGCCTGTCTGTTCTCTGTCTAGCTGTCTGCTGTTGTTGTCTGTCTCTGTGCCCAGCTGAGCTTACATCATATATGTTAGTAGTTTTTAAGTTTCATTTCTCACGGCTGAGGTATGTTAAGCTGCAACTGGCAACATCTAATTTCTTTATGTAGGTGTTCACAATAAAAGTGATCAAACAAAATTACAATTGCAGACTTTTATTGTGACAGTTTTGTCCAAAATGACATTTTTATCATAGATTTAACAAAACTTTAACAAAAGAGCCAGCTAGCGTGTTTACAGCTGCTTCTTTGATCTTGTTAAATGCTACAGCCCACTTCTTTTAATCATCATGGACTTAGAAACACATAAGTCATTTCAAAATTCTGCCAATGCATTAAATGCATTGTTGCTATTGTATCCTAACAGGTGTCAGTGAAGCTTAGTGTTATTTCATGCAGGACACTAAAGTCATATCCACAGCCGTGATCAGCTGACAGCCAGCTGATCCCAATTATTGTCTCCCAGCTCCCACAGCCAATCACAGCTCTTTCTCTCAACAAACATGACGTACTTTGCACTAATTCATGCTTACAATAATGCTAATGTACCATGAGGCTCCTCCACCCCAGCCTCCTCATTTATAGCATAAGTAAAACTGTATATCCTTTTTGCAATGGTAAATTGCAAGTAATTTGTTATAGCATGCAAAACAAGTCACTCTGTTAAAGCTCACAGCTTGTGTTAAAGCCCCAAACAGACCTACAGAGACGTTCTGCAGAGTAAGAGAATTGACCGTATGTTCTTGTTATTATATACAGAAAACTGTGAAAGGTAAAAACTCATGCTGTAACTCATTACACACCGTTAGACTGTTTCATTTATCCATTGCACTGATGTTTTTCACGTTCATCTAGGAAATCTAAAGGGTTTGGGATGGGCGGGACTTTTCATAAAGATCTTGAAAGGTGATTGGACAAATGCTCAGTTTGTCAAATTCATTATTGGAAAATCAGAGCGGCGAGACAAAATGCTAACCTGTACAGACTAGCATTGCTGTAGTGTTTGAACAGATTGTTTGCTTATTGCAGGCTAAAATTCATTCCAAAGCCTTTGGGAAGATGTGCAAAAACACCTCCTATGCTAAGTGAAGCTTTCAGAGTGGTGCTTTGCTGTTTTGTAAATAAGAAATGTGGTCAAGTAAACTGCAGCTATGCTACAGCTACATCCAAGCTAAACGCTACAGCTAAACCCTGCCTGTAGCTACTGCCTCATTCTTCTCAAATGACACTGATTGTTCCAAACTGTTTTCAGTTTGGCACCAACATTGCAGGTTGGAGTTTTGCTGTATCATCCCAGAACAATGCTGAAGGATTCTGGGATTGGTTTTCAGCAAATAATCCAAATAACCCAGCCCCAGCCAAAGCATGTTGACTTTATGGTTTATTATGAAACTAACATGATATATTCTTCTGGGAAAGGTTACTAAAAGGCAGAGACTGACAGATTTTTTTTTTTATCTTGGCCTTATTTGTAATGAACCCCTCCTTGTAGGCACAGCAGTGACCATTACCATCAGTTTCTGACTGAATTATAGCCGATAAATTTCAGCATAAAAGCTAAGATTTTATTTTTATCGCTGCCCAGGCTCCACTCTGTGATTTAAGCTACTAATCTATCTTTATTTTGGTATAAAAATCATGGTTAGTGTCACTTTAATGCTTGAAGCGGCTTTTATTCTCTAGGTTTCCAGGCAGCAGAGACTTCTTACCATTATGTGCGCCATTAGCCAACCAAACCCCCAATCAATCAATATCTCTGGACACAGATACCACTGAGCAATGCCTGCAGCCTCAGGAGCCAAATACACAGAGGCACAAACTGAGATGAAACACCATAACTGCTTTTCCACATGTATAGCCAACACAAAGACAGCAGGATAAACTAGGATAGTTAATCATCAATCCCTATAATTATTGTTTCCTCCTTTCTTATCCTAGAAAAGAGTCAGGCGAGGTAAAATGGTAGTTTTATTATATTTTCTCAGTGGAAATTCTCTACTTCATGGAATTTATGATTTTGGGCCAAAACATTATAAACTGCATAAATGAGATCATTGATGCAAGCTGACAAATCACAGTTTTCCTCTTTGTTTGATTTTTCTTAAGTTCATATCCAGATTCATGCTTGATTTTAGTATCAGTGGAGACTGAGAGCTAGTTTTTTAAATCCAGGGGGCTCTGGTAAACAAAAAGAAACATAAAGTTGTTGTTCTATCCACCTACATGCTGTATAATATCCTTAAGATTAATCTGCAGAGATGACTCACTGCTAGGATAGTGTTAATATCTGCAAAATGATGCATTTCTTTAATAAATAAATGATCTGAAAACGGTGAAGTCAAAGTTTGCTGCTGTACATGACTAATGTTCGAGGCAAAGTTGTCAAGCAGCCCCCATATAAACATAAACAATAAAATTAGTCCTATAAAAGAAAAGAAATTAAAAAATATAACCCTTGGCCAAAACAGGCAAACTTAATTTCACCTGCCTTCTTTACATCTTTTGATATTTATGATGTCGCATCTTGCAAATAATAAATGTTTATCAGATTTGAGCTGCAGACATAAACCTCATCTTCATGAAGCTGGCTCCTTTTCTTAAAGGAATATTTCAGTATTTTTAAAGTTGGGTTTTTTTTAAGTATTTGGTAATAGTAGTGGCAAAACCGACAGTGTTTATTAAACTCAAATAGAGTTAGATTTAACACTAAAGTGTCCTGTAGGATCACCTAAAGTCACAGGTGGGAACTCTAACTCAGTGGATAACTTCACCCATGGTGCAAATGTGTCTCACAAACACTGGTGGATCAACTCTGTCAAATAACTCCTACACCGAGGACAATTTCACTCAGAAAGGAGTTAAAATCAGCTCTGAAATTATAACTGTGTGATATCAACACACCAGTCTTGCTGTTTTGGGAAGCGATGTGGAATCATACTCTAACTATGGGCTACTGTGTAGTCAACAGAGGTGGAAGCACAAGAGCATTGTACTCAAGTACAAGTACAGTTACTCTGGTTAAAACTTAAGAAGGGGTAAAAGATTTTAAAAAGTACTACAAGTATACAAAAAACTACTCAATTACAGTAATTTGAATAAATGGAATTAGTTACTTACCACCCCTGGTAGTGTCGGGAAATTGAACTGAGTCACTCACCAAGGCGAGATGTCTGTTTGTGGCTGATGGACAATTACGCAGGGAAAACATTTGTCGTCCTGAGCGCAGCTGTTTTAATCCCACTTAGGGTAAGAAGTTTGGTTTGACAAGGCAAAAACCTCCGCAACACCTACCACGGTGGAGAAAATGTTATCTACTGTGGCCTCGTTCTTGGCAAACTTTTCTGTGAGGTGCTGTTTTGGTGTGATTTCCACAACATTCCATGTTTTTTGTATCTAAAAGTAGAAAGGAGAGATCTTGTGAATGCCCTCCTCATAATAAGGATTTGTGCTTGTGTGGGGGAATATGTTAGGTTTAACAAGATCTCAGCTGACAAGGAATAATGCAAATGTAATATAACCAGTAGAGTTACCTTTAGCTGTGAGTGACTAGGGCCAGCTGGCTTGTAACCCCTACCTCTGTTATTTATTTATTTATTGGTTTATTTGATTTAATCCAAATTCACATGCATGTATTTCTTAGTGCATGTTTCCAGTGTCTGAGATTCTCCTATATGCTGACGACCTTCAGTGCTACACCATTGACATGTTACTGATCTGTTATTATTGTTCTCATGCTTTCATATAGAAAAATAAAACAAGGGCACGTCCCTAGAGGATCTATAGGGATTGAAATATATAGAGAGATATTGAAAGAAGAGGTACAGGGATGCAGAGGCAGCGCTGTTTTGCTGAACAGACACTCATAGAAGCAGCAGGCCTCCTCTATGTTTTCTCATGCCAAGCGATACCTCTTTATTGATCAGCGTGTATCTCTGAGAGCTGTGAGAATTGAGTCGATTGCTCAACATGAGAGACCCCTTCATGTTCCCCCATCTGCCAGACTCTGCTATTACTAATGACCTGCCGGGGGGAGGGGGCAGAGAGCACGGTAGATTTCAGGTTTTGACTGTAATTTCAACGTGAAAATAGAAAGCCTTTACAAGGTAGCACGTGTCTGGGGACTCGCACTCCTGTGGGTTTGCGTGTCAGTGTGTGAGTTGTAGCATTTTTCAGAGAAGTGTGCTAATTACTGCAGATAAAACAATGGAAATTGAGACTGCCACAAGGCCTGCAGATCCCCGGTGCACAAACACACAAACTGACTGTGAAGAGGAGTGACAATTATCTCATTGCTCCGAGCGCCGCTGCTCAGGCTCATCAGCGACCTGAAGGATATGAGTTGTGACAGAACGAGTAGTGAAGATGGGAAAAGAGCCCGAAAAAGGAAAACAAGTCTCATTCATCTTTGACTTCACAGCGGACTGGAATATTCGAGCCATCTGCCAAAAACAAACAGCTTTGGTGTATTGATAAAATTGACACTGATGTCTCAATGTGGAGTTGGATTCAGTGAACATTAGTAAAGGAGGAGAGAGAGCCGTTAATGAGGAACCAAATACTGCATAGAGGTGAAACAAGAGTTCACTGCCTTCTCTGGATGTCTCACACAGTTAAATTTAAAACTTTTCATCCATCAGTGTGTCTGTTTTTGACTCCGTTTCTCAGATGAAGTCAGAGCAGCACAACTGCAACAGACAAAACACGCTCTTCTGACAGCTTCCACAAGAAATTACTCTATGATTTTATACCCCAAGCATATTTAGGTCTGTCTGGTGCAGATTAACAGTCAAAGCTGTGTCTCACTGAAATCAACTTTATCTAGGTTCTCCTGGTGATTTAACAGGGTCCCAAATGTGTAATTAAATCTATTATTGAAGGACATTTAGACCAGTGGTTCAACATCGGAGTCAGGACCCCATTGGAGGTCACAAGACACTGAGAAGGGGTCTCCAGCTGCCCTTATAAAACTAAGAATATTTTTAAAATTACACTGTTGCCACTTTACACCAATTTGGCCAAATTTTACTCCATTTTAATCACATTTCCCACAAAATTTTTCTAATTTTAACACACTTTTGCTACTTAAAACCAATTGTGTCCATTTTAAACTCTTTCCACCACTTTCCACCACTTTTTTCCACCACTTTTTTTCTGCCTATTTTTGCCACTTCTAAACCAATTATTGCCACCATGAACGACTTTTTACCACATATTTCGCCCTTTTTTGTCCATTTTAACCACATTTCACTGTTTGGCATGCCCATTTTTGCCAGTTTAACCCATTTCTGCCCATTTTTATGTCTCAGTCAATCCTTTTTTACTAGTTTATATCAAATTTTCATCCCATTTGACCACATTTCCACCCATTTCTGCCCATTTAAAGCTATTTCAGCCACTTATTAATCCCCTTTTACCACTGTTTATACCAATTTTTGCCACTTAAACCATTTTTTCTACCTGTGTTGCCATTTTAATATCATTTTTGCCACTTCCAACCCATTCCTGCTACTTTCAAAATCCAATTTCTCCACCTTTTCCACCAATTTTTGCCATTTTTACTACTACTCAAATGAATAAAACAAGATACTTGTTTGCTGTTTTTTTTTTTTTTTTTTTTTTTCAAAAGAGTGGTTATTTTTCAAGTTAAATATAAAATATGGATATCACAGCTTGACTTTACAATGGACCATGAGTTTGCTGACCTCCATGGGCCTCCAGTTTGGTTGGGCCCAAGAAAGCTCTCCCAGTTATCCAGCCTCATGGTCTATTTTCACAGTCTATTTTAATCACCAAACTAGTGTCATTTGGAGCTGATTTAGACATTATACAGCCACCTAGAGGACATGTCAAAGTATCATGATATATATCGAGTATCTGGATATAGCAACAACATATCGGGATGTAAATTTTCGGCCATATCGCCCAGCCCTACAACAGACTGACTGTTGTAATATGACAGCTGCAGGATGATTGGATTAAGAGAGGTCATGGATGAAAGGGACTGGCTCAAAGCTTAAGTGAAGAGACACCCATACCAGCTGATTACTAGAGCAGGGACAGGTGCAGGTAAAGGGATACGATTGAGTGGGTGATTACTAATGAATGAAAATGAAACAGTCTCCCTGCTTGAACTTACGCTGAGCTTCATCATAAAAAGGTTGTTTTTTTTTTTAACCTTGTTTCATCCTGAAATCCTGACACTGTTAAGAATTGATTCACATCCTCAGTACACCAATATGATTGCAAAGTAATTATAAAAAGTGTGGTTTATTACAGTTGACTACCAAATATCAGCGGTAAATCGGATGGTTTAAATATGACAGTTACGTCCTTCACACTATCACCTTTTCAGTGAACTCTGGGTAAATCCAAAGATGGGTCAGCAGAAGTGCAGACTCTTAGAAAGATGTTATTTGAATGTTGAAGGCTGAATCAAATCCCTGATGCACTTGATGACTCGACAGTTGGAAAGAAAGCGTCTCAGAGTCCAGGAGTCTTCAAGTGTGGATGGGGCATATGTAGCTGATCCTCCCTCCACAAATGTAGCCATGAGAAGAGTCATACTTCATCAGTGACAGCTGCATACAAGGACTGTTTATTTTCCATTTAAATGTTGGAGCATAAGCCTCTAGTTTTCAGAGTCCCTGTCCATGAAGAAGGACAATATTAAAAAGCCATTTTCTAGCACCATATGTCAGTCGAACAGTAGCAGCATACCAATGGCCACACTGGCATACCATTAAGAATTAGCATCAGCACCAAACAAGGGTTGCTTACCATCTGTACATGCAGCAGGAGAAATATAATTTATACATGGCACACAGCAGTGGCATCTGTCAGGAAGAACTGAAACCATTTCCTGTGTTATGTCGGCAGTCTTGATGGAGAGCCTTCATCGTTGATAAAGCAGCTTGTGTTTGGCAAAGACGTGATGACCTCCAAGAAGGGATGCAAGGAGCATTTCTAGCTCCTGAAAGCCCACCATAAAGCTGAAACGACAATGACGCTCTCCCTTAAGTGCATGGATGCTGAAACCTGAGATAGCCTTGTGATTTATCAACCAAATCTGTCACACATTTTAGTGCTATCTGTGTACCTGCACTTCTCAGCAGCAATCTGTTGTCGCGGCGTGTGAACTCCCCGAGATAACACCTCATTCAGTCACTCTGATGGAGGAGCTTCTATACACAAACCCAGGACGGTGCAGTTTGAGATTAAGATACATTTTATTGCACTTGCAGGGAAATTAGTCTTGTGTGGTGGAGATACACCACCAAGGACGTAGGGGGGGAAGTAAAAGATACAACAGTGAACAGGATATATGATCCAGACAAGCAGGAAAAGGGCAAGTAAAGCTATGGATTAAGGATAGAGGATAGCTTTCCTGTCCCGAATGGGTGATTTGTGCAACAGCCGGCAGCAACTGTAAAATTTTGTGACATAAAGGATGATTATCACTGATGGACTTTCAAAATAAAATGTTATCACCAACCTTATTTTGTCAGGAATGCTATAAAAGTGAAAAAGAGGAAGAGTATTGTGCTTTGCAATGCCAAAAAGCTGCAAATGAGGATGAATTGCCAACTTTTAACCTTCTGCTTTCATTATAAAGAACCTTTGGAGGAGAGATGATGTTTTAAGATCACATTTGTTTTCTTTCTAAAAGTCTTTTTCTCATCTTTTAATCTTTCCCTCTCACCATATTTGAACAAGAGAGAATTTCAGCGCTGTGTCCGCTGTTTACAATGGATGTCAGGCTGGAAGCAACAAAGCATAAAGCAGCCAGCGTGTTTGGCTGTGAAGCAAAGGCTATATACAGTAGGCTCATAAATAACCTCAAGGTTGGCAGCAGACAGCCAGTAAAACAGGCCTGTTTATCCCAATGTTGCATACTTAGCAGACAAAGGTGGACCGTAAATACTCCTAGCTTCACACTGAGGTTGGGACTTTTGGAGCCCAGTAGAAAGATATTTCTGTTTGGACAATATTTCTTAGCTGTATTAATCTCTATCAATCATAACACAACATTTTTACAAGTCAACTTATTGTTTTAACAAACTCAAACACTCACAGTTAAGCCCTCAAGTGCAACCTCAGTTTCAAAAAAGTTGGGATGCTGTGTAAAATGTAAATAAAAAACAAATGCAAATCTAACAAACCTATATTACACAAACAACGTATCAGATGTTAAAACTGAGTCATTTCACCATTTCATGTAAAAAAAAAAAAAATGCTCATTTTGAATTTGATGAAATCTCATAGAAGTAGGGACGGGTCCATGTTTACCAATCCCCTCGTCTTTTAACAACAGTCTGTAAATATCAAGGGCCGTTATCATCAACTGATGGCCCGAGGGCCACATCAGGCCCCTTACTTCAACCTTAGACTGATCAATATGAGACTACTGAATGCTACCTATAGCATGGCAGCAGCACGCACTAACCTAGCGGTTTGACGCTCCATTACTAGAAGCAAAACAAAGCCCTACACTCATACCAGAGCTGACCTTATGTATATAAGAGACTGCTTCTTTGACTACTGCAAAGGAGATATACCCATGGAGTATGCATCTTCCCTGACGGAGATTATCCGGAGAACGGGGCGTTCGTAGACTGAAAGGAGGAGGACGAGGAGGCAGCATGACACCTACAGCTGATGGGGAGGAGGCAGAGACGGCGTTGTGCGAGAAGGCAGAAGTGGGGCAAACGAGCCAAGCTGCAGGCTAGGCATAGAGTGTAGATTTCTAACCACGGTTTGGACGACTATAACTGTTTCTGAAAGCCAAGGAAGAATCATCAAACGTTTATGAAGGATACTACATCATCGACTGCCGTCAGAAGACTGTGTCAATCCAGAGGCACCTTGAAATTTTTCAAGGACTGAGTCCTTCAAACAAAGAATTTCCAAGGATGCACATGTTTATCCTCTGCAAGCAGGAATTACCCACAATCCAATGCACATTTTTTTCCTTCTCTTAAAAAATTAATAAATAGCGTAATATCAGGAGGGAGCCAGGTCCTAGCACGCTCAATACACTTTTAAATGTCCTGTTTCCACCGTGAATATGTTGTCATCATTATTTTATATCATCAAAGTAAAGCTGGACAGTTAAAATAGTGCCCTATAATATGATTATATTATATATCATATTGTATGATTACATCAAATGATCACTATGATTAAACAACCATATTATTTAATATATTATGATTATATGATCATGTGATAGCGTATTAGATGGCGCTGGGTAAAACCAGTGAAAGTTGTTGTTAGTACCCTCCCATTTTGATTCCTGCTGCTGCCGTGTATATGGGCGTGACCCTTCCTATGATATAATCACGCACACTCGCTAGCCTGTTCTAAACGTGTGTTCAAGAGTTGCCAGGGAGGGTCCTGACTCGGGAGGATCCTTCCCACAGAGGAAGGATCCTAGACTTTATGAAACAGCTTGTGCCTTGATAAAAACAGAGACCTGGCTGCATGAAAACATTCCAGACCTAGCCGTGGAGCTTTTAGGCCGTGGACACCTGACTCCGGTAAAACTAGAGAGAGTTGTTGGCTCTTCCCTCCCTCCCCTTAAAGGGATACTTCAACATTTTGGCAAATTCGCCCACTGCCATAATTCCTATAGTCTTAGTAATAAGTTAATTTCTGTTAGTTGTCGGCGCAAGCTGTTTCTAGATCTGGGGGGACCGAGATACCGGCTTTGCATTTAACTTTAAAACGTCTCCATCTCGTAATGTTCCATGATTATTTCATAGCGTAGTGAATGTGCAGGCCACAACTTGTCCACGAGAGCGTTTTGGAGATGATGGATTGTGTATTTGATGAGTTTGATGAGGGAAAGCAAAAAATTCCGTCTGCCTACATAGCGTTAGCTGTGTAGCTGGTATATCGGTCCCCCCAGATCTAGAAATAGCTTGCACTGACAACTAACGGAAACTAACCTATTACTAAGACTATAGGAATTATGGCAATGGGTGAATTTGCCAAAATGTTGAAGTATCCCTTTAAAGACATCTACCAGAGTCGTCTGATGGACCCCTCGCACCCTGGACGCTGTCTGTTCAGCATCACCCACACAAACCTGCCATACCAAGCATCTTCATTGTAGTTCAATTTAATTGTCTAATTTTCTTATTAACCTGGAGATTCAGGGCTTTTGTGAAAACATTCAGGGCTCTAGCCCCATAAGCCACCCCCTGGCTCCACCCATGCTCTATGCTGTAATTTCACTGGAAAGATAAATGAATATCACAAATCATTCATTTTTGTGTTCATATGAAGCAGTTTTCACTCGTTTGTTGTTGCAAACGACACCATTATCACAAGTTTCATGACTACAGAAAGTTGTCATCTCACAGCTACACCTCTGAATACCTTCCTTGTCCACATAGACGCTCTCTCAGAGGAAGTGGGTTAAAACTTCTGCCAAACCCACAATATTTAGAGCAAGCCCAAGGCAATGCATGGAAGTTTTATTTATATAGAACATTTTAAACACTACAGCACTTCACTCACAGAGGAGCAGGGATGCATTATAAAGGAACTAGAATACAATAAGCTTCGAATGCTGGAATAAAGTCAGTTAAGATTGAATGAAATCGAAAAAACGAATGAGAGAAATTGATGAATGAATTTAAACAAACAAACAGTAATGTTGTAGAATACAAGAGTAAAAAAATAAATTAAAATACAATTTTTAGGTGCCCAGAATGCATTTAAGTATTTAATCTGTATTTTTCAGCTTCTCCTTGTTAGAAAATCTAGCATTAAGTGCATTTGTTTTGCATGCAGAGAAATGGCATTGTAGTGCTTTGTATTGACAACTTTTGACAGCTGTGAGCCCCATAGTTTTGTCTCCAGAGAGCCAGAGTGTAACATGTCAAACAAAAAATGGGTATTACTGATGCTAAGCTGCTATCTCCACTTTGTAAACCAAGCTAGCGAGCTCTACTGGGTGGTAAAAATAAAAAAAAAAATCAAGGAAATCTTTCTGGTAGACTCTCCTGGTACCTTGTCATCTCATTCTTTCTTTGTTCCTTGCCCGTTTCGATACAAGTGACAGAGAGGAAAATAGGAACAGGGCAACAGGGGACAGAAATTGAGCCACGTTGTGTTGTACTGCCTCCGGGCTGTCAGGATACTAGTATAGGAAAGGATGTAATCAAGCTGGATTTGTCACTGACACCTGTTTGCATCACATGCTGCCAAATGTGATGATATAAGTTGTCTGGCCAATGTCTACTGCTGGAGCCTCTAATGTCAGGCCTACACATGTTTGTCTTATCACTTTTGGCACAAACATTCACTTTATTTCGAAGATGATCTGATTGGTACTTGGTGATTACATAAGGAAGACCTAATTTTATCCATAATTGTGACGATGCAACTCAATTAAAGAGACGACCATGGATCCACAGAGTCATTTATCTCTCAGTCTAAAGTTTAGCAGTTAGATCTCAAACTCTTGAAGTCCACTGACACGCCTTTGAGTAAAACACTGAACTCCCTGTGACACAGCCAGAAGTGCATGAATGAAAGAGAATAGTTAATGCTGATGGACATTTTCATAGCAGCCTCGCCATCAGTCTGTTAACGTGTGTATGAAGAGGTGAATGTGACATGCACAGCTGAAGTGCTTTGAGTGGTCAGAGGAGGAGCGCCATCGCTTCAGTCCATTTACTATTTCACACAGAAGTCTCACGGGTTTACTAAAGATGAGCGATGACATGCCCATCTGCTCTTTTATGTCATTATGTCCTAAAAATAAGCTTTTCTAGGCATTATTCCCTTGTGAGTGCCATATCTCAGTTTCCTTTAATAGAAATGCCTTGATATTAACGCAAACATCCACATGGACTCAAAGAAGTGAAATTATCAGTAACCACAGTCTGTCAAATATAATCATAGCTTCTATCCTGATCAGCTGGGGAAATTTGGTGTTTGAATTACACTTTTTTTTTTTAAAAAGGCCAAAAGTAAACACAAAACCCTCTCAGCCCTTTTTAAACTACTAGTATGGCCGTTGTTAGAGGCTGAGATGCAGTCAGTGTGTTTACATGCAGATAGAAAAGCTGGAGTATTGTGCCAGTCTGACTAAAACTGGACTTTAAAATGAACAAACACACCAAGATAATAAAATTATTTTACCATTACATGTATACACCTCAGGCATACTAAAACTAGGCTCCACAATGCTCCACAATCTCCACGCTGGGACCAAGTCCTAAAACGGTAGAGAAAGAGGGTTAGCATAGAAAAACTTACGACATGTGTCTGAGCCTCTGAGTGAACATGAATGAGCTGTAAGAAGCTTGTTCCTTCAGTGTGAACACAGAGCCAATAACAACACATCTAGTGGAAGTCTCACAACTGTCTTTTTAGCGAGTCATTACAATATACAGGACTGCTAAAACAATTCCAACATAAAAAGCTCATTTTTCCCTACAATTCAATTTAAACATTTAAACTTAGACAAATTTCAGTGTAACCATGACGTTATTGTTCTAATCTTGATTATTACAGCTTACAGCTCTCTAAATGTTTGATTATTACAGAACACAAATTAAAAAAAGATTTATAATACAGAAATATATACCAACTGGAAAATTATGCTCATTTATTCACTCAGTGCTTGAATGGCCCTCTTTTTGTATCAGTTACTGCATCTATGTGTCGTGGCATGGAGGCAATCAGTCCGTGGCACCGCTGGGGTGTTATGAAGCCTAGGCTGCTCTGATAGCTGCAGCTCGTCTGTAAAGTTGAGTCTGGTGTCTCTCATCCTCCCAATGAAAATACCTCAGAGATTCTCTATGGGGTTCAGGTCAGACCAGTATGCTGGCCAATCAAACACTGTTATACCAGGTCAGCAAACTAGTTTCTGATAGTTTTGTCTTCCTGCTGGAGAAGGAAATCAGTGTCTCCATAAAGCTTCTCAGCAGATGGAGACATGAAAGCCCCTTAAATCTCCTGGTAGACGGCTGACAGCGAGTCAACGCTGCACACTACTGTTGATGTCAGCACGGTGGACTGACATCAACAGATGATGTGGCACCTGAAACCATCACTGACCGTGGAAACTGGGAACACTGGACTTCAAGCATCTTGAATTCTGTGCCCTCGCTTCAGACTGTGAGACCTTGATTTACAAATGAAATGCTTCTTACTCTTCCAGTCGGTTATCCATGATGTGCTTTGATACAGCGTCTGAGAACAGCCTGCCCTGTCAGCATAGACCTTCAGTGGCTTACCTTCATTGTGGTGTCAATTATTGTCCTCTGGACATTTGTCAAGTCAGCAGTCTTCCCCATGATTGTGGTTGAGTGAACTGAACCAGAGTGAGAGAATGAAGGCTCAGGGAATATTTGCAGGTGTTCTGAGTTATTCAGCTTCTTTCAGGACTGAAATAACAGACAAAAATATGGACATTATTCTAATATTTTGAGATACGATTCTTTTAACTATTTTTATGAACTGTAAGCCATAATCATCAAGAGTAAAACAAAAAGCCTTTGACACATTTTATTTGTGTGAAATAAATCTACAACATATGGAATTTTCACTTTTTGAATTAAATTACAGGGGAAATTAAACTTTTTTTAGATGCACCTGTATAACACACACTACATGCTAAAAAAAAAAATATGGTCTCCACTTTGGGAATCAGTGTTATAACCAGTAGAAACCATAGTGAAACTAGGCCGTTCTCTGCAGTTTCCTCTCAATACTAATAGTTCTAACCCTAACCCTATGTTCCAGTGTCTCAGCCTAACCTCCATCCAGTCTGACTCATGTCTAAGTGCATGCACGAACAATTGCAGCAATCCAGATAACTCATGGATCAAGAGGCCTTGGCTCCATATAATTACACGCATGCAAAACTCTTTTTCCAGCTCATTTTGCAGCCAGGCCCACATGGGATTTGAGTAAAGCACTTTCACACAATCATTAAAGAGCTTGACCTAAATTAATGAGGACAACCGGCTCGTACATGGACGGTAATACTAAAGCTGTTTTTCTGCCGCCTTTCCCTTTTTTTTTTGGTCTCACACTTCATTTCCACTGCACACACGTCCCTCTATCTCTCACTTCCTTCATTCTCTGGCTTTCAACATCCCTGTCCTGCCTCTTTCTCTCATCCTCTCCCTCCTCGGTTTTCTCTCTTTTCCCCAAGTGGCTGCAGAGCTTCCACCCTGCTGAAAGTCGGCCTTTGAGCCTCTGCGCCTTTCTGCGGCTCCAAGCTAAGTAGGCAGAGCATTACCAACATGAGTGAGAAATCCTAATGACTGCCTGCTGCCCTCGGCCCCCAATCCAAGCGTTCCCTGTTTAGAGCCATTGTGTGAATATGCTTCACAGCGTACATCCATAATTGATGAGTTTTTATACAGGGCTCCCACAAAGCTGCCTCATTTATTGTCTGAGTTAAGCTAGGCCCATTTCTTCATCCCATTTTCTTTCCATTCTTCCTTAAGACACTTTTTTCTCCAATAGGTGATGAGCTTCCATGAGAACTAAAGTTTCGGTTTTGAGTATATTATAGAAGGGAAAGCAATGGATGATTTTGGGAATCTGCCCTGGAGATTTCATTATCAGGTCCAAGCTGCAGTATGGCTGTTCATCCAAGCACTTTATCCAAACACAATAACAATCTTTGTAGGAGCTTTTCAAACAACTGCAGTGACGGCTGAACTTAATGAGCGTCTAGATACTTTTAACTCGCTCCTCTGTCTTCAAATACTGCAGCTCTACCACTGTTCAAACTGGTTGAATTTTGAGTCTTTTATAATGTTCCTACAGCATCTTATATATATATTTACATACATACAGTAGGAGAGATACATTTTTGCCAAATATTATTACTACTTTTAACAGTTTTTTCAACTTTTCGCCCATTTTTTGCTACTTTTAAACCCTTTTATGGTCCCTTTTAAAAATATTCAGTCCTTTCCCAGTAAAGTTGTCTGTTTCTTCTCTCATTTTCTGGCATTTTGACATTGGTGCCCATCATGGCTTCATAATAAAGCCTGGCACCTGTTTCTCCACTTTTTCAACCATTTTCACAACTTTAAACCAGTATTTACTGCTTTTCTCCACTCTTTTGCTTCTTGCTCATTTTTGCAATGTCCATTGGCCAGTTTTCATTAATTTTCCCACCTCAGTCCATTTCATTACTTCTTTTGCTCATTTTTAACCAGTTTCTTCCACTTCTTCTTCTACTTTTTTCTGCTGTTTTTTGACCATTTTTGCTACTTTCTTTTGCCTTTTTGCCACTTAATTTTGCCAATCTCAACCCGTTAACCCCTTTTTTGTCACTTTTTCCCAATTTTGCCACCTTTTTTGCCTTTTTAACCCATTTTTGCCCTTTTTTGCTATTTTACTGCCAATCATAACACATTTTTGCCAATACCAATACAAACTTTTTTTGCCAATTTTTGCTAACCTTTGCAACTTTAACCCATTTTTGCTGTTTTTTTCCCCCATTTTTACCTCTTTATGCTACTTTTTTGCTAATCTTAACCACAGACTGTAGAAATATTGGACAAACCCTATGTGACGTCAGTTGACCGTATACAATAGGCGGACTCAAATGGCTCTTGAAGCCAATCCGTGGAGGCTTCCATATTGAAATCGCGGTCTCCACCGATCTTTGGATCAACCTAATGGCCCTCCCACTAAGCTACACTTCCTGTCAGCCTGCTAGCTAGCATTCTGGCTGACAGAAATGGAGCCTCTGCCTTCCGAGCTATCTGTTAATCAAATGAGACGCACCAATCAGGTATCATCCTAAATAAAATCCAAACGATCATGGTACAAAACTTTTACACTTCTGCATTGGCTTCATTTTTCAGGGCTGGAGGTTGCCGCTTGAACTTAACCCATGTTTGCTGCCTTTTCCTGGTTTTTGCCACCTTTATTGTCTGTCAACCCATTTTTTGCTCCTTTTTGCTCCTTTTACTGCCAATCTTAACCCATTTTTGCCACTTTTTTGCCAATTTTTGCCACACTTTTTCCTGTCTTAACCAATTTTTTTTCCAACCTTTGCAACTTTAACTCGTTTCTGCTTGGGTTTTTTTTTTCCCATTTTTGCCACTTTGTACTTCTTTAATTGCCAATCTTAACTCTCTTTTACCACTTTTTTTGCCTGTCTTGACCCCTTTTAGCCCTTCATGATACTTTTATTGCCAATCTTAACCCATTTAGCCCTTTTTGCTACTTTATGTCCTACTTTAACCCATTTTGCCCTTTATGCTACTTTTATTGCCAATCTTAATCCCTTTTTGCTGCTTCTTTTTGAAAATATTTGCTACTTTTTGTCCCTATTTTCCACTGTTTACTCAGTTATACTTCTTTTGTTAATTTTAACCCATTTCTGCCATTTTTGCCAACCTTTGCAACTTTAACCCATTTCTGCTGTTTTCTCCTTTTTTTGCTACTTTATTTTTCCAGTCTTTGCCTGTTTTTACCACTATCTGCCACTTTTTGCTACACAGAAAAATTTGGAGGTTCATTTTTCTAGAGTTAAAAATATCTTACTCAAAAATAGTAAAGCAGATTTTTTTAGTGTATTAATTACCAGCCACCTCCACAGCTGAAGTAAAAACAGAGTAAAACTTTTAGTTCAGCTGCCATCATTAATGGGTAGTCACTGCTGCAGCTCGTTCGGTGTCACAGCTGCAGATAATCACTGGCAAGTAAGATCTCCTCACCTGGTGGTGAACGTTCAGACACATGTGGACTCCAGCTTCTAATCAGGTAACCTGGCTCCTCTTCAACCTTTCAATCTAGTGAGTTTTCAGTGAGTTTTTTTTTTTTTTTGTCTTGTCTAACTCCTTTTTGTCCTCTGTTTTCGCAGTGTTTTTTCACAGTGTTTTATTTTCAGAGTAAAATATCAATCAATTTGAGTCAAATATTCTCAGGCACAGTTACTGTTTACTTTTATTGCCAATCATAGCCCATTTCTGCCATTTTTTTTTAAATATTTTTGCCACCTCTTTTCAATCCATTTTTCCCCCAATTTTTTGCCACTTCTATTGCTGCTGTAAACCCATGTTTGCAATTTTTTATTTTGTCAATCTTAATCAATTTTGCCACTTTTCTGCTCAGTTTTGCCCCATTTTGTGCCACTTTTTTTTTTTTTTTTTCGCTCGTTTTTGCTGCCTTAGCCAGAATCCCTTGTAAAAGAAATTTTTGTATCTCAAGGGGAATAATCATGGTTAAATAAAGGTTAAATTTAAAAAAAATAGATAAACTTTTATCAACAATGTAATCCTATTTTTGCCCCTATTGTATATTTTATTTATTTATTTTTATATATATATATATATATATATATATATATATATATATATATATATATATATATATATATATATATATATATATATATATATATATATATATATTTATAAATTTATTTTTTTTAAGATTTTGGTACTTTTATTTTATCAATCTTAACCTATTTGCCACTTTTCTGCTCATTTTTACCCATTTATTCTAATCTAATCTTAACCCATTTTTTGCCACTTTTTTGTAACTTTTATCAACAGTGTAATCCCATTTTTGTCCCCCTTTTTTGTTTAATAGCAATTTTGGTAATTTAATTTATCAATCTTAACCCATTTTGTCACTTTTTTGCCTGCTTTAACCAATTTTTTGCCCCTTTCTTGTCATGATTCATGTTTTGATTTATCTTAGTTTTTCTAATGTTTTCCTTTGTTAGTTCTGTGATTTCAGTGTTTCTAGTTTGACTTTGTTTTAAGGTTTTTGGTTTATTAGGAGTTTTTCTATCGCCCTTGTGTTTCTGTGTATTTTGCGCTGTATTTTTCATGTTTCTAGTGTTTAGCGGATCAGCATTTATGTTTCATGAATTCTTGTGTAGTCTTTTCCTGTGTTTGTTCTGTATATTTTATGTTTCTAGTGTTTAGTCAATTTCCTTGGTGTGTCAGTATTTCTTGTATGATTTTCTGTGTATTTGGTGTTTCTAGTTTTATTTTGTATTTAGGTTTTGTTTGTTATAATCCCTGTTGCTTCCAGTGTTTTCTGTTCTATATCCTCCTGTGTTTTCAGTGTTTCCTTGGTTAAGCTTCTGGTGTACTGTTTTGTCTTTCAGTCCTTGTGTGCTTCTTGTGAAATGTTCCATGTTTCCTGTTTTATTTTGTAGTTGCCTTCCCTTGTGTGTGATTCCAGTTTTGCTTCCGGCCTCAGTTTCCCTCCACTGTGATTACCCTCACTAGTTTCACCTGAGTCTCGTTTACCACACCTGTCTCTCCTTGTCTAATCACTCCCTGTGTATTTAGGTTCAGTATTTCTCCCTGTCTGTTGTCAGTTTATTGTTTGCTGTTAGCTTCCTGTGCTGCATGTTAAGTCTCCTTTGTGTCCTGGATTTTTGTACCCTGGTTTGTTATTTTCTTAAAGTAAGTTTAGTTGGAGTTTTTCCCTGGAATTTTTGTTAATTAAAAGTATTTTGTTTTTATCTGCACTTGGGTCCCATTTTGATTTTGTTGCCATTTATATTGCCACTTAAACCATTTTTGCAATTTCTTACCCTTTTTTGTCACTTTTTGAAAGTATCGATTCTTTTCTAGTAAAGTTGACAGTAAAGTTTTTGTTTTTGTTCATAGCATCATGGCCTGACTATGAAGTCTGATATTACTTCCGTAATGTTTTGTCCAATTTGCCTATCCACATTGATAACATCAAAATCAAAAGATAATTCTGTTCTAAAATTTAAAAAAAAAGATGAAAAAAGGCTAAGTTGTTCTACAGGATAGATAAAATGCATTGTTGCCTTAATAAGAGTGGTTGTTATTATTCTAGTTAGATATAGAATATGGTTTTCACAGTTTAACTTTACATTGGATCATAATTTGGCTGACCTCCATGGGTCCTGATTTGGCTGGGCCCCAGAAAGCTCTCCCCTTTGGCCCCCTTTCTGTGCCTTCATTTACCTTTCCATTCTCCAGCATAGATAACAGAACAACCAGTAACAGCATTTTTAAAAATCCTGCTGCCTTTAAAGGCAAATGTGATGATTTTTATGAATTTTTGATTCTTATACACCAACACTTAAACCTCAGCGGCAGTAAGCTCAGCCTGTCAACATCCTCTGTAATTCTATCTGGATGCGCTTGTCTTAACGTAACTTAATTCAGCGATAATCAGCTTCTCCACACCAATCTCTGCCTGTGTTTCTGATCAGCGTCCTTTTGATTAGATTTCTATTATGCTCCCATGTATTTCTTCTTCATGCTTTTCGTGTGCGAGAGCTGAACGAAGCGGGCTGACTGACAGCCTCTCTGCTTGTCTCTCAGAGGGGCGGTGAGAATTGAGTAGCAGTAATCCAGCTCACACACTGGCAGGATTTCACACTGCGGCTCCATGCCTGAATTATTTGCTGCCAGGGGAATTTCACACCAGGGGTCCGTTATGTGTGTGCGTGTTTCTGCGTGTGTATGCTGGAAGAGCAATTAGATGATTGATGGAGATTGATGTGGCTGCTCAGGGATGAAAGAGCACACACATAAATACACACTCATCCTTTATCCGCTCCTTCTAGACCGGTCACCATCAATCGGCTAATTGCTTTACACTTCAGCTCGCTGAGTTTGAGGATTGGATCACTATTCAATTAGAAAATAGAGCTGTTCTCTGTGTCCCGTGAGTCTGAAGCTTTAGACACACACAGAGACACAAATGTCTTCAATATGTCTCACGGCCTGTTATGGTGATGGTGAAATGAATTGGTACATGCTGAGTTTGATCAATGAGATTATGGGGAGCTGTAGTATTGAATGAGAGAGGAATGCTTAATGCTACGGTGGCCAGCGAGGGTAAATGATCGGCAGCTGTGGAAACAACATACAGTGCTGGGAAAAAGTTTTTCCCTCCTTACTGATTTCTTATTCTTTTACATATGTGTCAAACTTAGATGATTGAGATCATCAAAGAAATTTCTCTCCCATGATGCCATTTTTGCCCCGTCTCCTTCTTATGGTTGAATCATGAACTCTGACCTTAACTGAGTCAAGTGAGTCCTGTAGGTCTTTAGATGTTCTGGGTTCTTTTGTGACCTCCTTGACGAGTCGTTGATGCGCTCTTGGAGTCATTTTGGTGGGCTGGCTACTCCTGGAAAGGTTCACCACCATTCTAAGTTTTCTCTTTTTGTGGATAATGGTTCTCATATACTGGGAGCCGTTGTCTACCTGCTTGCAGTACAACTGAACCAACCTGTAATTACTGCAAACTTGCCAAGGCCGGTTGGGAGAAGAACGTCTTTCTTCCTGGACAATATTTCCGTGTAGTTCTTTGATAAAGACATGCTGATGAGTTCTGATGAAAATGGACGCTCTTCACTCGAGTGAATCACTTCACCAGCTGTTGTTTACTGGCTGGCAGTACAACTAAACCTCACCTGTAGCTACTGCCTCGTTCTCCTCTAAAGATGCTGATTGGTCCAGTATTTTTTGAGACCAGGCATGAAAGTTTTACATTGGAGCTTTGTAAGATGGATCTGTCTGAATCTGGTCAATCTATCCACTTTGCACAGTAAAGATTGCCTTTTGTGAAATCTTCCTTTTCATGTCAATTGTCAGCTCCATTATAATAAACAGGGGCAGACCTGCGCACAGAATTGGCCCCTGACACCCCCAGTGAATGGGCCCTCCAAAATTGGGAGTTATTGATAGTTTTAGTCATTTTTAAGCTGAAAAGTGTGTAAAGCTGTTATTTTGCCTGATGTGGAAATGATTTATCTGTGCTACTTTAAAACCCTTTCACCATGTTTGCCTTTTCTTTTTGCCACTTTTAATCTTTTGTTGCAGCTTTGTGCCCATTTTTGCCACCCTTTAAGGATTTTTGTCATTTCTTCCCCCTGCTTGTTGTCTCCTCACAATTATTTGATCCTTTTCCAAGAAAGGCCTCAGTTTCTTCGACTTTATTTTCTGGCATTTGACGAGTGCTCTGAAGTCTGGCATCTATTTCATCATTTTTCCCAATGATTTGTGTGACTTCTTTTTGCCTCTTTTAGCCATTATTTGTTGCTGTTCGCCCCTATTTTCCACCTTTTTTCCACTTTTCAATCATTTTTGCAATGTTTGACCATTTTTGCCACTTGCTTTTGCAACTTTAACCCATGTTTGCCATGTTTTCCCACTTTGACACTTTAAAACGATTTTTGCTGCTTAATGCATTTCTTTTGCCACTTTTTATTTCACTTTTTTTGCCCATTTTTACCCCATCTTTTTGCTATTTTTCAACATTGTTTCCCCAAGTTTTCCTTTTTTCCACTTCAACCAATTTTTGCCTTTTTACCCATTTTTGTCCCTTTTTTTTATGGTATTTTTTTTTTCAACTCCGCCATCTTAATCCATATAAACCATCTATCTGGCTTTTGGCCCTATTTTGCTACATATTTTTGTAACTTCAACCCATTTGCCACTCTTTGCCCAGTTTTGCTGTTTTTGCCATTTTTACTATTTTAAACCCACTTTTGCTGCCGAACACCCATTTTCAGACACTTTACACCACTTTTTGCCAAATTCTGCCTCTTTGTTGACATTTTAAACTAGATTTTCCAACTTCTTGCCCTCGTTTGACAGTTTACCCATTTTTGCCCCCATCTTTTTGCCCATTTTCGAAAGTTATTTCACCTATTTTGCCACGTCCCTTTGTGACTAAGACCCTTATTTCCACTCATTGATAATTTTTTACCAGTTTTAACCAATTTGTCTCTTTTTTTTTGCCACTTTAACCCATTTTGCCCATTCTTTCATGCCATTTTTAATTTTTTTTTTCAAACTTATTGCAGTTTTGCCACTTTACCTGTTTTTGCCCCATTTTACCATTTTCCCCCCATTTTTGCAGCTCAACGCTCATTCTTACAACTTGTTACACCACTTTCTGCCCGTTTCTGCCCCAGTTTCTTCTAACTTTTGCACTCTTTTGCCACTTTACCCATTTTTGCCAATTTTTGCCCATTTTTTCTACTTCTTTTTGTAACTTTAACCCAATGCTTTTGTTGGCCTTTGCCCATTTTCCCTCTTTTGCCCCATTTTGCTATTTTCACCTCATTTTTGCAGCTCAATGCCCATTTTCCCAACTTGTTACACCTATTTTGCCCATTTCTGCCCCTTCTTTTGTCAAGTTTAACCAATTGCTTCTAATTGTTTGCACTCTTTTGCTACTTAAACCATTTTTGATTTTGATAAGAGTGATTATCATTCAGGTTAAATGGAATATGCTTTACAATGGACCATGATTTCCCTGACCTCCATGGGCCCCTAATTTGTCTGGACCCTAGAAAGCTCCCTCTTCATCCCCTCATGGGCAGCCTTCAGCAGCGGCACCAACAGGATATTTCAACTAAATAACCATTCCAGGGCTTGAAGGACACCTGATTATCACGTGCACATACATAACAATTCTACAGCTGGTCTTAACAACAATAGGCATGCAGTTAAATGGGAGCAATGACCTAGCCCTTTTGAATACCATTAAAACTTTCGTAGAGGAATGTGAAGCAAAAGTCGATATATATTGATTTCATTATTAAGCAAATGATGGCAAGAACAACAAAGAAAATTGAGTTAGAAAACTTTCAACAACAAGACAAAAAGAATCCCCCTTACTGTTAGGCTGGCTACAGGCCTCTACATCATCTTTACAGAGGTGCTCTCATCATTTAAAATGGGATATATCATATCCATGGTCATGTTTTAGCTCTGTTAGTTGTTCTACATTGTCAGTATAAAGTTGATGACAGTAATTTAGTTTTAAGCATGATGGAGTCATTATTTCTGCATGCATATCTTCACATCAAAGTTATAAAAGCAGCTGAGCTTTGTTTATAATCTGGTGTTGAAAATCACTTCAGCACATTTTCAGTTGTTTTTGCCTTCAGACTGGTTTATTTGCCCACAAAAATAGAACCACATTCACAGCTGACAAATGGCCTTTTCTATTTCACTCCAGCAGCATTTTTTGTATCATTTACATTATAAGATTGAACAGATAACACTGAGGCTGAACTTTGTCTGTTTTTATCAGGCAGCAGGAGAAGAAGAGACACACAGAGCCACATTCACACATACGCAGTGATTGGCAGGCGTAGGTCTCCGTGTCCTTTCTGATAAGGTCTTCAATGTGGAGCCAATTTTTCTGGAGCCTGAAAAGTCTACAGAGTGAATCATCTCACAAGTCAAGGACACGGCATGAATGTCAATAGAGAACTCCTCAGTCTCCCATTTTTCAGGGTTCAAGGTAAGAAATGGGAAACAATGAGACAATGGAAGCCAGCGACTCAGAATAAGTAACTTTAAAGATGTTTTATAGTGATAATTGCTTCTTTGTCAAATAATCAAGTCCGTGAACTAAAAAGGCGGTTTAAAAGGTGGCTTTTAAGAGTATTTCTGGACATGTTTCAGGCAGGTAGTGTTGCACATACACTGCCATGTTTTCCTATCACTTACAGCCACATAAAGTGCATCACTGTATGAGAGCAACTTACAGCTTGGTGCTCCGAAAACAGTGGAGATGGTTGTAGACTTTAAGAAGAGCATCGCCGCCGCCAAAGACATGGTGCACATCTAGTGAGTCCATCCTCACCTCCACCATCCCAGTCTGGTATGCTGCATTCACAGTGGGTGGCAAGAACAGGCTGTAGTGTATCATTCGCTCTGCAGAGAGGGTGATCGGCTTCAACCTTCCATCTCTGCACAACCTGCATGCAGGGAAAACTGTGGCTGACCCCCTAACACCAGACATACTGTTTGAGAGCCACCCCTCCAAGATCCTGTGGTCCATCAGAACCAAAACCTCAACTTATAACAGTTGATTCTTCTGCTTGTTTGCCATCTTCATGAATAAAACCCCTGCCCCACCCCCAAACCCCACACAACTCACTCCAGAGTCAGTGATCATCACAGAATGTAAGGCTGAATCAGATGATATGCTGCATTAATGCAAACTGAATCTGATTTTCTCTGTTTATTCTGCACATTTGGTGCAATTTAACAAGCTGTCACTGTTGTAGCTGCTGTAGCTGTCAATTGTTATTTTTTCTCTATTTTCATTGTTTTGCACCAAAAAAAACCACCTGGAAAACAACAGATATGTGCTGTGCAAGGAAAACAACAACAACCTGCTTCAACAAATTGTTGCACCTAGATCACAACAACACCAATCTGCTGCACCTGGAAACAACGACGATCTGCTGCACCTGGAAACAACACCAATCTGCTGCACCTGGAAACAACACCAATCTGCTGCACCTGGAAACAACATCGATCTGCTGCACCTGGAAACAACGACGATCTGCTGCACCTGGAAACAACGATGACCTGCTGCACCTGGAAAAAAACAACCTGCTGACTGGCTGCACCTGGAAAACAATTAGACCTGCGGCATTTGGAACACAGCAATGATCTGCTGCATCTAGGAAAATAATATCAGTGTATTGCTGCACCTTGTAAACAACAACAACAACCACCTACCGCACCTGGAAAAGAACCAACAACCGCTGAAACCGGAAAAAAACAATGGCCTGCTGCACCTAAAAAACAACAACAACCTGCTTCCATGAACTGCTGCACTTAGAAAGCGACAACACCAATCTGCTGCACCTGGACAACAACGATGATCTGTTGCACCTGGAAAACAATATCAATGTATTGCTGCACCTGGTAAACAACAACAACGACTTGCTGCACCTGGGGAACAATGATGACTTGCTGCAGCTAGAAAAAAAAGACAACCTGCTGCGCCTGGAAATCTTTTGCACCCATACATGAAATCACATTCCTTGTTTGTTTGAATGTTAGTGCCATAACCATTTGGGTCGTCCCTCAGTTTTGGGTTCATGGTTCTGTACGGTTTGGGTTCAACAGCATAATTCTAAAAAAAACTATTTTTTATTTGTTTGCTCCCTTTTTTTGTTTCAATCTACCTGTGATGGCTGGTACAGACAACACTGTTGTATTGAACATTAAACAAAATAAGGCAAAATAAAAGCCAGCACAGAAATGAATGGCAGCTCATGATGGGAAATACTGAAATAAATACATAAAATAAAGCAAAATAGCAGTAATATGTATGTGTACTTTATTATTATCAGAAACATGAAGATATAATGATGGATCTGATTATCATCCCTCTCTCTGCATACTGTGTGTTTTTAATGACTTTTGTTCGAAGGAAAAATGAAACCAATATGTTAAATCAAAATACGATTAAGATGCTTGAGCAGAGGGGGAGATTAACTGTTTATTTCTTCTTTTGATTTGTTTTCCTGCTTTTGTTTTTATAGAAACCACCATGAATCAAATTCACGGATTAGACCCGTGATGCATGAAAAAGCCTCTTATTGAAGCGGTGTGGGTGTGTGGACCTGCACACTCACACGCTTCCTCCTCTCCCATCGCACACAGCGCTGGTGTGTGTTACAGTAGTCACAGATAATCCTTTTAGGAGCACACAGAGACTCATGTGGCGTAATAATTTCTCATGGCGTGGTGTCACTCCCATTTTAAATTGAGATGTATTCCTCTGCTGAATTCACAGATTTCACTTTAAGTAAAGGAGATCAGAACACGTGTACGAAAACCGGCTCAAATATTTCACTTTTCATAGCAAAAAACCAGCAGGCATTTCTGAGTCATGGATTATGATCATTTTCTGTCATTTGTGAGGGTGACAAGTTGCCAATTTCCACCTGTCTGGATGAATCTGCTGCATATTCAGCCTTTCTTCCTCCTTCTGCTGTGGGTTTGTAATTCTATTTGCCCTTCTATATAATTCACAATCCATTTACAGGCTGTTACACTGGAAGAAAAGAATAACAGAAAATATATCCCATATCTTTTCCTGGCCTATCTCAGCTGCATGGACCCATAATTGCATTAGAATGCAGACAGATGAAGTATGTTAGACCTTGATTTTAAATTGTGTGCATTTTAATCTATATATTGTTTAAAATTGTTTTAAAAGCACATATTAGCACATATGGTACAAAAAAATAAGAAGAACTTGGAGGTTGAATTATTTGTCTGAACAGAATTATGAATGTAAAAATAGTAGGAAGAGATCTTAGTGCTTTATTTTGAAACATAAGTGATCTTTTCACTGGTATGTACTAATATAGATATCCCACTGACTGTATATTAAGATGGACAAGGCAACAGCTGAGAGTGAAGCCAATGTATGTAGAGCTCCCCCTGCTGGCTGGCTACAGCATAAGCCATACTAAGCTGACTATTGCCCAAGTGTTCATCTTGCTGAGTATTTTTGTTCTCTCGTGATATTTTAAATAATGCATGTAACATCATGACTGACGGGGCCCAGATGGCCTAGCG
The DNA here is from genome assembly GCF_018320785.1 of Cheilinus undulatus. Lineage (NCBI taxonomy): Eukaryota > Metazoa > Chordata > Actinopteri > Labriformes > Labridae > Cheilinus > Cheilinus undulatus. The sequence continues at coordinate 39,818,730 of NC_054878.1, read as the reverse complement.
GTTAAGCCACACCCCGTCTTTGCAGGCCACCTGGGTCAAGTCCGCCCTGCAGCTCTTTCCCCACATGGCTCTCCCCCACTCTCTCATCCTTTTTTCTGACTATCCACTGTCCTCCACTCTTGAAAAAAAAGGCATAAAAGCTAAAAAATAAATCTTACCAAAAAAAGCATCATGACAGGCAGCATTGTTGAAAAAATGAGACTCCTTGCAGTGTTCCTTACCAAGAAATCGGAGTAGAAAAAGGGAGATAAGTATATATGTATATATACATACATATGCAAATGACATTTTTCTCTTATATTCCAAAATATTTATGCAAATGACTGTCAGAATATTTTTCAAGTCATCAGCGAAGTCATTGGAGCATAATTCAATTGTTTTTGAACACACTTCATAATGTTAACCATTATTTAAAAAAAAAAAAATGCACTTTTCCACATAATTATGCACAACAGAGTTTCAAAACGTTTTTTTGGTTGTTAAGAACTGAAAATGGTCATTTGTTGAATTTAATTTGCAGCATTAGGAGGTCATATTTACTGGAATCAAAGCTATTTCAATTAAAAACATCTTAACAGGCCAAGTTCCATGTTAAAATAGGAGCCCTTCTTTGATATCACCTTCACTATTCTTGCATCCATTGAACTTGTGAGTTTTTGGAGAGTTTCTATTAGAATTTATTTACAGGATGTCAGAATATCCTCCCAGAGCTGCTGTTTTGATGTGAACTGCCTCCCACCCTCATAGATCTTTAGCTTGAGGATGCTCCAAAGGTTCTCAATAGGGTTGAGGTCTGGGGAGGATGGGGGCCACACCATGAGTTCTCTCCTTTTATGCCCATAGCAGCCAATGACACAGAGGGATTCTTTGCAGCATGAGATGGTTCATTGTCATGCATAAAGAAAAATTTGCTACAGAAGACTCAGTTCTTCTTTTTGTACCATGGAAGAAAGTGGTCAGTCAGAAACTCTATATATTTTGCTGAGGTCATTTTCACACCTTCAGGGACCCTAAAGGGGTCTACAAGCTCTCCATGAATCCGGCCCAAAACATGACTCTGCCACCTCCTTGCTGACGTCACAGCCTTATTGGGACATGGTGGCCATCCACCAACCATCCACTACTCCTCCATCTGGACCATCCAGGGCTGGTCCAGATGGTGGGTTTATACACGACTGCAAGCCTCTGGAGGATCCTACACCTTGAGGTTGGTGGGACTCCAGAGGCACCAGCAGCTTCAAATACCTGTTTGCTGCTTTGTAATGGCATTTTAGCATCTGCTCTCTTAATCCCATGAATTTGTCTGGCAGAAACCTTCCTCATTATGTCTTTATCTGCACGAACCCATCTGTGCTCTGAATCAGCCACAAATTTCTTCACAATACATTTATCACAATTAATTTTTCGTGAAATATCTAATGTTTTAGTTGCTTCTCCAAGGCATTACACTATTTGACACTTTTCGGCAGCAGAGAGGTCCTTTTTCTTTCCCATATTGCTTGAAACCTGTGGCCTGCTTAATAATGTGGAAAAGTGTATTTTGAGGTTTTTATTTTTAAAAAGTAACGGTTATCATTATGAAGTTTGTTCAAAAACATTTGAATTATGCTCTAATGGCTGATGACTTGAAAAATACTCTGTCATTTGCAAAAATATTTTGGAAAATAATGACAAATGTCATTTGCATAATAATGTGGAAAGCGGTGTAGGGTGCTGGGTCAGAATCTAGGATCTACCAGCTAGCTCCCTTCTGCATGTCTTGGCTCCAAATAACATCACCAGGGCGGTATGTCCACTCCAGCCACTGCGTATTTTGGCATAGGTATTGTTAAGCAGAAGTAGACCTAGATTTCACGATTTCATGAAAACTTAAACGTGATCATCGTGAAGAAATTTGTGGCTGATTCAGAGCACAGATGGGTTCGTGCAGATAAAGGCATAATGAGGAAGGTTTCTGCCAGACAAATTCATGGGATTAAGAGAGCAGATGCTAACCGACTATTTGTCACCCCTAACCAATGCTCGGAGGCAGAAACGGTTGCAGTGGGCCCAGAAATACATGAAGACTCATTTTTAAACAGTGTTGTTGACTGATGAGTGCCATGCAGCCCTGGATGGTCCAGATGGAGGAGTAGTGGATGGTTGGTGGATGGCCACCATGTCCCAACAAGGCTGTGACATCAGAAAGGAGGTGGCGGGGTCATGTTTTGGGCCAGAATCATTGGGAGAGAGCTGGTAGGCCCCTTTAGGGTCCCTGAAGGTGTGAAAATGACCTTGGCAAAGTAAATAGAGTTTCTGACTGACCACTTTCTTCCATGGTACAAAAAGTAGAACCGTGCTGTCCATAGCAAAGTTATCTTCATGCATGACAATGCACCATCTCATGCTGCAAAAAATCCCTCTGTGACATCTTGCAAAAAAATTCAAGCTGAAACTCTCCAAAATCTCACAAGTTCAATGGATGTAAGAATTGTTAAGATGGTGTCAAAGAAGGGCTCCTATGTTAACATGTGTCTTGGCCTGTTAAGATGTTTTTGATTGAAATAGCTTTTGATTTCAGTAAATATGACCTCCTAATGCTGCAAATTAAATTCAACAAATGACCATTTTCAGTTCTTAACAACCTATAAAGTGTTTTGAAACTCTGTTGTGCATAATAATTTAGAAGAGTGTAGTTCAAGTTTAATTTTGGAAAAAAAAGATAGTTATCATTGGGAGGTTTGTTTAATAAAATTTGAATTATGCTCTAACAGTTAATGATTTGAAAATTATACTGACTGTCATTTGCTTCAATTATTTAGGAAAATCAGAGAAAATATTATTTGCATGATAATTTAGAACATGGTGTATGTGACAATCCCACTGTGCCTTGCTCTCCTGCAATGCCTAAATGCAATGTGAATAGTCATTTGCAGGCACACAATACCACACTGTCATGGTAACAGTATGGATATAGTATCAGCTCTACCACTGTGCTTCATCCATAAAATGTACATTCTGTAAATTATGAATACAGACCTGCAGGTGGCATGAAATTAAAAATGAATAAATAACTGAAACGATTTTTATTCGTATTGTATGAGGACCATACAGCTGTGCCAAACTTAAATGCCGATCACTGAAAATCTGTGGAGATATTTTTGTCTTGAGTAGTCTCAAACTGACCGGCATTGTTGCCTCGAGCCAAGCTGCTGGCTTGGTCACAAAAGAAGTCAATGTTATTCAGGTCTCAGTGGCTCCAGTCCAGTTTCACCCTTCAGCTCCTGACAAAAGGACCCAGACTGTCCTTTGTAAGCTGCAGCACTGGAGCTGCTGTGCTGTACAATCAGGATCAAAGCCGCTCAGGCTGTGTAGGGATTGGGATAGTGTTGCTCAGCATTTACAGTAAGAAAAAAAAAAAAGTAGGTCTAGTAAACAAGTGTTTGCCTGCTGTGGTCAGCATTTCCAATCCAAATCCCCCCACTAATTAGCTTAGAAATGTTGCAGAGTTGCACATTATTTTGTCAAATTCTCTGAATGCACTTGCACATACACACAGGAACCAGTCAGAAAGAGTGGTTTCCACTGCTTGCTGTAATTAATCAGTGGTGTGGGACTCTATTGGCAGAGCTGAATGTAAAACACTGAATTTAAATGTGTAGAGCACACAGTAATCACCACTGGCCCTGCATGCTCAACCAGGCTCCCTTCAGCCACAATAAGTTGTATTTTCTTCCAATTAGCAGACTTCTCTCAGTGGATCAACTTGTTCCCCCCATCGATAAAAAACTTTGGCTTTAGATGTCAAAGATCTATCCAAGGAGCCATCAGTGGAGGCATGAAAAAGGTCAGAACATTAAGAGTAAACCAGGGGATTTACTGAGGCAAGCTCATGAGACCAGAAGCCAAACTTGACTTTTGTTTCCTGCAGGAACATCACAAAGAAACTTATTTTTATCACTCTCCTTTAGACACCAGCTGCCAGCAGGCTGCCTTCATGAACTTTGTGATGGATGTAATGTGATGGTTATTGATCACAGCTGCATCATTAGTCAGAGGCTGTCTGGGAACAGATGCTGGGCCATTTTTTGTGGCAACTTTTGATGAACATTAAGAACTAAAACAAACATCCATGAACTTTTACTACATTTTTTTTCCCCTGTATTTCATCATGTATTAGCACTACTTTGTAGTCATAAACATTAGCTCTCTCTTTTAACAAGACAAAAGTCTATTCTGTTGGGATTTTATCAATGAAAACAATTGAAACTGATGTTTGTTTTTTCTGTGTGGGTCCTGGGGGGTGCTTAGCTTTTCTTATACACATATAGAAAGAGCCCAAGGAAATATGGTTGGGGACCACTGTCTAAGGCCACCTCAAGCTTTCAGAAACCATCCATGTTTTTTTTTCTGCGTCTTTGCGAAAATTCGAGATGTAAAAAAATATCTCTTTACAGTGCTGTGCAGAACTTAAAACATTTTTGGGGAAAAATGCAGACAGTAAGGAGGATTGACACAACCCAGGTTGTGCTCTGGATGTCATGAGGCATAGGAAAATCTGTTGAAAAAAAATAATATAGTTGACACCTTTAAGGCAGAGTCAGGGGCGAATGTGGAGAGTCAGCGCTTCCTAAGGTACTGACCGCGGATGTAGTATGGTTGCCATGAGCCCCTTGTCGAATTGTGAAAGTCCCAAGGGCCTAAAAACTGTCAGCAGTCTCTGGGTGTATCACCTGGGGTGAAAAGGCCTGGATAAAGAAATGCCATTGTGCCACTGAGCTTGACCTTTGCTGTCAAGGAACATGTGTAGCCAGTATACACTGGCTTACAGTGCACCTTACCCCACCCGAAATGACTGCAAATCCATGCTGAAGAGAGAAAACATCTTTTTCCATCATGTTAGATTTAAATTAGGGCTGGACGATTTGCAAAAATAATCCAATTGTGATTTTTTTTCCCCCAAATATTGCAATTGTGATTTAATATGTGATTATTCTTGGGTTAATCTTAAGTATTTTTCTACAAATTCAAGCAATAAATAATTCCATAAATAAGACCATGTGTCTTGAAAACAATGAAATTATTTCTGAAGCAATTGATCCATAGTAGCATGAATCTGAATATGGGGGTGCAACAAGCTTTAAGCTATAAAGGAGGCAGCTGGGGTGGGGGTGGTGAGGCTGGCTACCAGCTGATTACCAGCATTATCATTTTTATGTCACTCATTCTGATTAAGAAAAACATACATAAAACACAAAAAGGAGGATTTTTGTAAACCATTATAAAAAATGTACACTTGAATGTTTGCATAATGTGCATAAAATCTCTGCCGCTGCAAAAAAATGATTTATTAAACTGGTAATTAGACACATTTCAAGTTGAAGAAATATTGCTACTTCTGCGATTTGAAAATTGCAGCAGGCCATATTGCGATTTAATGTAGTTTGCGATTAATTGCCCAGCTCTAATTTAAATGGGGCTCTTTACTCTTGTTTTGATAGACATGTGGTCTTATCCTGATTAAACTGCTGCTGTGGCTTCATCTAAGCAAGGCGCTTGACTAGCAGTCATTATACTGATTCACACTGTAGCAGCCCTCCTCCACAACTTTTGAAAACTCTTGCCCAAGCATGGCAGAAGAGCTAAAACCTGTCTTCCATCATGAAAAGCTGTCAGTGCTGTTCTTTTCCTCTATATTTCAAGAAGAAACATGGTGCCGGTGTGATAAAACTGCCACTACACTACAGCTACATCCAAGCTAATTGCTACACTGGTAGCAGCCTTTACTAACAGCTTGTAGACATGTGTTACTCAACCCTGCTCAACCAAAGAGCCAAATTGTTGAAAAATACATTGGCAAGAGCCACAATTTAAGTGGTGAAAAGTGGCAATTCAAATAAGTTAAAGGTGGAAATTATGGTCAAAAAGCAGCAAACACTGGGAGAAAAGTAGCAAAAAAAGGGGGGGGGGTGACCAAATAATGAGTTAAAAGTGGCAAAAACATTGCATAAATCAAGTGAAAAGTGACTAAAATGGGCAAAAATCAGAAAAAATTGGCATTAAATTTGCAAAAGGCAGCTTAAATGAGCGAGAAGTGTCAAAAAGGGGCAAAAATGGCAAAAGCAGGACAAAAGTGTCAAAAGGGGGGAAAAGTGACAAAAAGAAGTGGTAAAACTGGGCTTGAAGTGGCAACACTGGGAGAAAATGGACAAAAAAGGGCAGAAAGTGGCAAAAACGGTCCAAAAGTGGCAAAAACATGAGTTACAGGTGGCAAAAATAGTCCAAAAGTGGCAATAACGTAAAAATGAGTGAAACGTGACTAAAGTGGGAAAAATCTGAAAAAAGGTGGGAAAAATGGGCAAAAAGCATCAAAGAGTGGCAAAATGGGAAATTAATTGTATTTAATTGCAAAAGGCAGCTTAAATGGGCGAAAAGTGGCTTAAAGGGCAAAAAAGCGGTTAAAAAATTGCAAAAAGCAGGATAAAAATGTCTAAAATGGTCAGTAAAAATGGAATTAAAGTAGCAAAAATTGCTAATAAGGGTAATGGAAATATACAGACAAAAATTAGGGGTTGACAATTTAAGCCTGCTGTGTGGTAAACAAACTAATTAATGTTACTTGCGATGGATAACTTCTGAGGTAAAATTTTCCCTTATTATGGTTTTCTGGGGGAAAATTGTTTCAAATGAAGACATAAAAGAGCCACAAATCATCACAAATGAGTCACATGAGGCTCTAGAGCCACACGTTCAGTATCACTGTTCTAGATCAACTTAACACCATCTGTAACTCTAGCTGCTGTCGTTCTCAAATGAAACTGATTGGCCAGACCTGTCTTTGGGTCTGGACAAATTAATGCACATTTGAGGTTTGCAAAATGGATTTGCCTGATGACAGACATGGACTCTGGGAAATCCATCATCTTTCAAGGTTAGGTGATGATGTTCATTACTCCCAGAGTATTCTGCCAGCTGCAACACCCACAAATCAGCCATAGGATCCATCTAAAAGATTTCTGAGCTACTTTTAGTAAAGCTATTGTATCAGTCTGTCAGTCTGTGGCTGATCTGTGAGTGATATAGCATTGATATAAAAATGATGCCATGAGCTGAAAAACCAACTACAGAGCAAAGCTTGATCTAGTTGCTACTCTCACTAATGGCTCTTTTGTAGAATCTAGTTTATTTCTTCTACTTTCAAGGCCTCCAGCAAGCCTTTAGCAAAGAACCACAGCGGCTGCTTGGCTGCATTTTTTATTCATATCATACATCAACACAAGCATCAGCAGCCTTCTGGGATGCACCGCTAACTTGCTACATGCTCTTATGACGCTCTCTTCATTTAACACACCACTACTTCATTGCTGACCCTGAAACTTGTTTCCATATCTGAAATGAGATTATAACCTCATTTTTTCAGGCCTGTCTTGGAAGTTGTGTTTTATATCTCGCTCGTCTATGAGGGACTTGTTTGTGTATCTAATCATCGAACTAATAAAAGTTTGCTTTATTGTTGTGTACACAGCAAGGACGATATAGAAGCGGTATGTATGGGAGGCCTTGGAAGTCCATGAAATGACATATCACATAATAAAAACACAGCACGGGGAAGGAGAGAGCGATATTGCTTTATCTCGCTGCACGCTCTTCTCGGGACCCACAGGATGTGAAAAAAGTGTGAATTGAAAACTAGCCCCCAACACACTGAGAGCTCAATGGCTGATAATCATTTCTATGAGTCGGCCTTTTGCCGCTGCAGACTCCCATGGTTGGACATTTATACTGAACCAGGCTGTAGCTGCTGCTGCATGCCTCTATGTGTGCAAACTGCAGTGCTTTTCACTTTAAGGTCATTCAACATGCAGCAGATTTCCCTTAACCAAACAATAAACGCTCTAAATTGATGCTTCTCTCCTCTTATTTCCTTCCCCGCACACCATGAGCCTGTCTGTGTGTTTTTGTCTCTGCCTTTTTGTGTGCGTGTGCAGCATTTCCCAAAGCGCACCGCAGAGGTAAATCAACAGGCCCTGCAGCCTTCATGTCTCATAAAGCTGCCGTACTCCCCCACAGTCGTCCCTCCCTGCTGGGTGTAGTTCACAGGCTGGTCCAGCTCTCCTCCCCCGTGCTTGGCTTTAAAGCACACATTTGTTCCCTCCACCTCCTGAATGAGACTTGAATAAGAATCTTTAAGGAGCTGAGCTTGGTTGGTAGGATCATATTTCCAGCGGTTAAAGCAGAGGTACCTGAATCAGTCTACCACAAAGCTGAAGGGTCCTCCACTAAGGATGCATGGCTACACACGAGGGTGGGAAAATAAACAGAGGAGAGAAATCAGAAATCAAAGTAGCTCTCAGCTAACTCATAATTACTTTATGTGCAATGCTCTTATGGTGCTGTTTGATTGCTGCTCAACTGAGATGCATGTCTCAATTGTATTAAACAGTCTGTGAATGCAGCAAAAAATCTTGGTTTTGAGTCTGAACCTCGCCAAAGTAAAGTTCTGGTAAGGATATTACTGTTTTTAGTGATTGAAATAGAGTCCTGGGTGCTATTGTTAAGATCCAAGAGTCCAAAAGTTCCTTTTAATCTTGATATGGTCAGTTTACTGCAGCTATCAGGTGATAGAAATGTGCCATATTAAGAGAGAGACATTTTAAAAGCCCAAGCTGCCTGTGTTAATTTTGATAGCTATTTTTAGTTTTAGTCTTTGTCTTTAGATTCAATTATTTTTTTCATTTTGGTCACATTTTAGTCATTTTCACCCTTTATAGCAGGGGTTCTCAACATTGGGGTAGGGGCCCCATTAAGGGTCGCGAGACACTGAGAGGGGGTCTCCAGATACCTTAAAACTAAGAATGTTTTTTAAATAACACTGTTGCCACTTACATCATTTTGCCAACTTTTTCCTCGTTTTCATCAGTTTTTCCCACCAATGTTATCAATTTTAACACATTTTTGCAACTTAAAACCCATTTTTTGTCAGTTTTAAACCCTTTCCACCACTCTTTTCTGCATTTTTTTTGCCACTTCTGAACCAAATCTTGCCACTCTCTGCCTATTGTTGGCTCTGTTGACACATTATTCCCACTGTTAACCCCTTTTACCACTTTTTAAGCCATATTTCACAATTTGATATGCCTTTTTTTTTTTTTTTTTGCTGTTTTCTGCATTTCTATCCCATTTCTGCTGCTTTTAAAATCCAGTTTTACCCCTTTTCCCACCATTTTTTGCCATATTTTACCCATTTTAGCTATTTTAATTATTTTAATTCTGTTTTCAACAAAAGGATTTACTTTTTAAAATTGCTACCCACTACACAAATGAATTCATTTTTTTGTCTTTGATAAGAGTGATTATTTTTTTTAGGTCAAATCTAAAATACCACAGTTCAACTTTACAATGGACCATGATTTTCCTGACCCCCAGTTTGGCTGGCCCCAGAAAGCTCTCCCATTTTTCCCCCCTAACGGGCAGCCTTGTCAGCACATGACTATTCTTGAATCTGTGTTCAACCATCTTCAGGTACAGTGGGGGTCCCCGGTCTCTGGCACCTTTATTGTGGGGGTCGCAGGCTGAAAAGGTTGAAATACCCTGCTTTATAGTCTAGTTTTAGTTAAAGAAAACTCAAAAACATTTAAGTCTAGTTTTAGTCCATAAAAAGTCCTCACATGTAGTCTTTACTTTTAGTACAAGTATTTATTTTCTTGCCTAAATCACAGTGGTGTGTTCTCTGCACTCTGCCAAACCTGGGGTCCCTGCTTTCTACAGCTGAGGGGTAGAATAGCTACAGATGCATTGTATTTGGGCAGATTTACCCACAGTGGAGAAATATCAAGGATTTATAATGTCTGACAAAAACTACATTACATTTTAGTCTAGTTTTAGTCATCACAGATCTACTTTTGCTAGTCTTAGTCTAGTCCAGGGGTGTCAAACTCAGACTGAGTCTGGGGCCAGATTTGCTCTGATGAGAAGTCCTGAGGGCCAGACTATTTAGACCAGGATTGTGAAAGTCAATCACGGATTCAGAATTTAGGCCTAACCTAAGAGCCTAACAAGGTCAACATTTAAACATAAACTGTCAACCTCATTTTAACCATAAGTAAAATATGGAAAAATATAAATCAAACTGATAATACATCATTCTGAGAAAAAAAAAGTAAAAATGATAAGTTTAAATGCTCAAAGTTTGAGATAAAAAGTCAAACTTATTAGTTCAAAAGGTCAAAACAAAATTTAAAGGCAAAATAATGTTTTTAAAAGGCAAATAAATGAGATAAAAAGTCAAAATCACAAGTTTAAAAGGTAAAAATATGAATTAGAATTTTGAATTGTGAATCTTGAAGGTCAAAACATGAAAAAAGTCAAAATCATAAGTCAGAATTGTGTGCTGCAACATTGAAAATATGAAATGACAGCAATTATTTATTTTCTCACCTTCCTGAGTTTTTATCTAACTTCTTTTACTCTTTACTTTATCAGATTTTTGTAATTTAACAAGGACATTTAAATCATCAGGGTAAAGTTTACACGTTTACTGAAGGAGATCTGCAGACCCCATAACGGTGGGCTAGTTATAATAGAAAGATCATATGATCTTTCGGGCCGAACACAACTGTACTACCGGCTGGATTTGCCCCCCGGGCCTTGAGTTTGACACCTGTGGTCTCGTCTTTCTCTTGGAGAAATTTTGAATGGTGGTCACCACTTTCCTAAACTCTTTTTGCTAGGGATGTCCCGATATCATTTTTTACCTTCCCAATATGATTCTGATACCAAGGATGGATATCGGCCAAGTACTGATCTGATACTGGTGTGAACTTCCTGGAATGACTGTACAAACTTGCAAATTATTTTGCTAGAATCATAACGTACAGCATCTCTGTGACCCTAAAGTATTTTTTTTTCTGATTGAGTTTTACTGCTTTAATACAAGGGGCTGCATCACAGCCTCTCTCTTTCTCTCCATATATTGTGCTCTATCCGGGCAGCACGGTGTGATTATAGAACAGCCTTCAACTGGCTGACAGACCCTCACAAAGATTACACAATATGGTGGTTAGCATTCGTGTTAGCATTGCTTTGGCGGTGATATACTAGATACTATACCCTTTTTGCACATTCATCACTTCCTCTCTGGACTGCTGAGAGGTAGTCCTCTCTAGGGTCCCAGTGTATCCCTTTACAGGCTCCAGTGTGTCCAAAACTACTTCCAGGGTTCTTACCTGCACTAGAGCCTGGCAGCACACCACCTAGACCCCCATCCACCTTTACTGGCTTTGACTTAAGTTTTTAGATTTTAATTCATTAGAAAAGCTAAAAATGGGACTTGGAACATCAGATTATCTTTTACAGATAATAGGCATAAAAGACACATTTGGTAATCAAAGGGAAAGAGCTGGATCAGCTGATGAGGCCAACAGGAAAGCTCTGATCAGCCTCAGTGATCTTCAAAGGTCGTATTCTTCTTATGGGTTCTATGCAGTGTAAAGGTATTTTATATAATATCATATTGATGACAAAAATGCTTCTGTTCAAAAATCTAAAATGCACACCCAGCCATGCAGACACCCACTTCCTCTCCCTTTCTCTCATCTGTTCTCTGGCTCCGTGTCTTCTGATCTCTGCGTCCCTCTCTTTCTTCCTCCCTCTGACACAGCCTCCCTCTCGCTCCCTCACATTGATTAATTCCTCAGGGCTGCCGTCTGAAGCTTTTCAAGCCCCGTCCTCCTACCATCGCCCCGGGCAAGGCGGACGACCGCAGGGACGCTGACTCAATGGATCGAGCCCAGGAGAAAAGAGAGAACTTTTCTTTACCAAGATCAAGACACTTCTTCCTCCAAAAGTTGTTGATAGAGCGTCGGAATGAAAAATAAAAAGCTCCTTTGGTCTACGGAGGAGCAGAAATGATGTTACCTGCCCGACAGGGACACAGCAGCATTTACAAACATTGCTCAGCTGGAGAGGAAAGCACTCTGGCTTTTAAGCTTGTGAGGCCCTGAGATGGAAAAACAAGGCAGGTGCAGGGATTACTGCTGCAATCATGGCATGTAGGAGTTAGAAAAATAACCAGTTTTAAACTAAGACAACAAGATTTCACAAACTTCCATAAATGTATGCTGTTTATTCTGAATTCTGCTTTTATCTGCAGCTTTTAATCCACTGAGAAACAACCCTCTCAGTTAAAAAATGGAGCCAATGCAAAAGTGCAAAAAAAAAAAAAAAAAAAAAAAAAAAAACTCCAGTTCAGGCTGCCAGCAAAACCAATCCCCATTAGATTGCATGCAGAAATAAACAAGTTTACATCCTGGTTCAAAAATCCAGAGTGATTTATTGTGTACAGTATTTGCAGGATGTAATATTTTATCTTACCTGTACCGGGTCAGAGAATGACCTGACCAATCAGCTTCATTTATAGAGAATGAGTAGGTAGCAATGGGCGTGGTTTAGGTGAAATGCTAAACAACTGTGACCGGTGAAAAGGTTAGCATGGATGGAAAGTGGCAGTTTTATCAGAATTGGACAAATTTCTGCGGATAATATTTTATTGTCCAATTACTCAGAAATTTGTCCAGCATCTCTCTAGGACACTGATCATCAACTGGCAGCCAAAGCTTTCTGTCCGGCCCTCAGAAGATCATTAAATTCAGAAAAGAAGGGAAAGAAGATGTTGGCTTGAAATGTCTGCAGCTGTTAAATCCACCCCAAAAACAATTAATATTGAAATAGTTTTAGAATGACTAAAAATTTGACCTTTTTTTAATAGAAATTTACTTGCTAGTCATTATTAGTAAAAAATGTTTAAAAATAGCATTAAAGTTGGCAGAAATGTTGCAAAAATGGAAAGATAAAGTGGGGAAAAGGGGTTAGACAGTGGCATAAACGGGTGATTAGTGGCTAAATGGGTTGCAGAGTGATACAAAGGGACAAAATTGACAGAAAAAGTTTAAATGGGGCAAAAAAGGTAAAAGGAGGGAAAGAAGTATCAAAAATAGGTTAAAAATGGCAAAAAAAAGTGCAATATAGAAATGAAAATGGTTTAAAAACTGGCAAAAATAGAAGAAAAGTTGAAAACATGGATGAAAGAGTGGCAGGAAGGGGATAAAACATGCAGAATAAGTTATTTGAAAGAGGTTAAAGAATGGCAAAAATTTGGTTGAAGTATCAAAAAGGGGCAAAAAGTAGCAAACATGTAGCAAAAATAGCTGGGCAAAGTAGTGATAAGGGGTTAAAGAGTGACACACAGGGGCAATAATTGGCAAGAAAGTTTTAAAAAAGGGTTTAAAGCATGGCAAAAACTGGTATAAAAGTGGCAAAAATGATGGAAAAAAATACAGCAGCGGCACAAATTGCTATGTTGCATCACATGGAGATGCATCTAGCTCCTCTGGTGTTTGTACATAAAAAATAACGGAGGTGATCGTTTGGACAAGTCGGATGGTGCCAGTGTGTTTTGGGCTGAAGATGTTGCTAATATTCCTAATTTTACACACTGTACCTTTAAGGCAAGGATTGTAAATGAATTTGTTCTAAGAGGTGCAGTTCAGGTGACTTACAAGTAGGTGATTTATCATCAAGACCTGCATAAATCCATGATATTGCTTCAGCCATGGGCGATTGCATTAGGAAGTTAAAAGGTTAATATCTGCTTAAAGGATGTGTGGTTTTATGCAAAATTCTTGGGCTAAATTTCCTCAAAAGTTAACTTTTCCTCATCAGTGGTGCCATAGAGTGGTGCAGTCATGATGTAATTTGTAGGCAAAACCCAGAAGTTAGCCTTGCTCTGGTTTCCTTGGTGTTGAGCTTATGGTATTTTTAAATGGGTTTCTGGATCATTGCTGAAAATAAGATCTGCGTCAGACAAAAGTTTATGAAACTTACACGTTTTGTTCACAAATAGATTAATGATAGCAGCATCACATTTGGTTTCTAAATAAAACCGACAAAAGTAAAAAGCTAATGTCATTCTATAGTGAATTACAACACGGTCGACCAAATTTAGCGCCTGAGGAGATGAGTGAGCAGCAGGCTCTTGGCGCTTGAGGTGATGACTACATGGTCCTGACAAACGATGTAGTCCTGTAGCTGTCCTTTAGCAACCGTCTTTATTAAGACGGTTACCACAGACCTTTTTTCAGGCGTTTTAACTGAAAACTCAGTCAAAAATCCTTAGACTGTCAGACGAGGGAACCGGAAGTGCTAAAAGGCTAACTCACACCCGCATTCTAGCACTCTTGCACCCCTCTATTGTAGCTCTGTGACCCACTGACCTCCCAGTGATTCCTTGCTCTCGCTGTAGGATCAGGCGTCACGTTGATATAGAGATGATTTACAAACAGGAGTCTGTGCATTGTGTTGTACTCTGAAAGTACCATATACTCTTTGCTTTTGACTTCCTATTTGGATCTTTCTGAACGGGAATCGACATGTTTTGGCAGCAGCCAGCGCTGAAAATAGACCTCCAGCGTATCCCCAACAAAGCGCAGCGGAGTGGGGCTTAAGGTATGCTCCAAAAGAACTGCTCTGAATGACGAGAGAGAGAGAGAGAGCGCAATTTACTCTGCAGTACGAGTTGCTGGAAGATCGCGATGCATCTAACTGCCACGTCTTCGCTTCTTTTTAGACTGATAGTTAAGCATAGTCAGTATTTCAAAAATAGTAACCTCCATTGTTTGGCTTTAAAATGACGTTCAGAAACAAGTGGGTGACTTCACTGAGACTATGTCGGTGTTTAATACAAGATATGGCTATTAGCCTCAGTATGTCCTAACTTGTTACGGTGTAACCTTAGATTTATTCTAAATTTAAGAGGTTGTAGGCCCAGACAAATCTGACTGCTGCCTATTAATTAGAAATCATTTAAGCAGTACTTAAAGGGGACATAGAGAAACCCACCTGTTCCATTGATCCACAAAAAGTGAATAAACCAACACAGTCCTCTGTTCATGGTCTGCTTATGTCTGAAAAATGAAATTCAGAATCTGCTCTGCTTGTGACATCACACTGAGAGTAGTTATAATACCACCCCAGCCCTCACCTGGCCTCCTAGCTAAACTTCTGTAAAGGTCTGCTGCTGTTTTCCTCACAAGCTGCTAGAATAATTTCAAGCAGAAAAGCTCAACATGGAAACTGCTCTGTTGTTGGCGGCAAAGACCAACATCTTTACTCCAGCCTCAGAGGACCTGAGAGTGAAGTGGCAGGACTTCATTTTTAATGGAAGAATCCTCATTTGGGAAAAACTGTTGGGCAGGACAATACAGGACTGGCTGCCAAACTGCCACTAAAAGACAAGGCTGTACCAACTGTCCTTAACATATTGAAAAGTAAAGTCCAAGTACAGTATTTAAAACACCACCATGTTTTTATTTATGCGTTTACTTCTATCCTGAAGCTTTAAATGCAGAAATAAAGTTTGCAGCAGCACTGTGGTTTTTTCAATGTTAGCATCAGAATCTCTTGATGTGGGCTGTGCCTGTGTGCTTTGGTGAGCCTCCTATTATTTTGGTTTTGTTGATCAGGGATTCAGAGCTGCGAAGCACACCAAGCAGCATGTTGATTCACAGTCTGCTAAACTAACAACCCTTATATATAACCCTTAACACAGCTTTAAGATGTGGCCCCCATGAGGGCTGGAAAATAAAGGCCCTTTTATAACTCACTCAGCTCCTCGTTCAGTTCGTTAGCGGGCTCGCAGAGTTTTCAGTCAGCGGGAGCTAAAACTCTGATCAGGCATAAAGTACGTGCGTGGGCGGAGGCAGGAGAGCGTGTGACAAACCGCAGCTGATCAGCACGGCTCTCAATGAGGCATGATGGGAAATCTATGGGAAAAGATAATCAGTGCAATTTTCCATTTCTGCAAAGACTACATCTCTTCTCTGCAGAAACTGTCCTGCTTTAATGACACAGGGCCATTTGCTTCATAATCACGCCTGCATGGACAATAGGAATTCACTTGTTGCTTCTTGCAACAGCCCAGAATTACAGACACACGTGTGCTTTATGCATTCCCATGCTAGACTTGTGCTCTCACCTGCTGAGAGAAGCAATCTTCATAGGACTTGTACTTCTGGATTTCATATTATGAGACGAGACGGAGAGTGAGAGGGAAATAGGGAGCACACATTAGGCCATCACAAACCCCATGGGATGGACTTTGAAAGGAAAAGGTATTGTGGTGCAATATCTCAGACAGATGTCAGCTCTGCTGATCAGGGATCAGCAGCTCATACTCCTCAGGATGTCTCAGATATGATGCATGACACGGTGTATGATAAAGAGCTTTAGCAGAGTAATGAAAGCACAGGAGTCAGACACAGAGATTGTTTTTGTATCAGAGGTTTTGTGTCCTACCCTCTTTTTCAGGGGGATGCACTGGTGAAATAGGGACTGACGATGATATTAAAATATTCAGTCATCTTTTATTAAAAATATGAAGATTTTGTGCAGCTTTAATGCCAACTTGTGTATTTTTTTAGAATTTGTATTGGGGCATGGTTGTAATGCAGCGTAACCACCAGAGGAAGGATGTAGCACTCCTGATAGCTGCTCAATGACCGACATTAAACCACAAAAAAAGAAGAACAGTAATGTCCAGTGACACAGCTATGATGCTAGGTTGCTCCACTTCCTTTAAAATGGTAATGATCAATTTTACAGAACATCTTCATGTAAATGATTAGTTAAATGAAACACTTTAAAAGCAGGTCTAAATCAGTGGTTCTCAAATGGTGAGGCAAGTCTAAGTGTGCCTTGGGAATTTGTCCAACCATTTTTTACTACTTAGTACTTTTTGCTAAATTTTGCCAATTTTTTAATCGCTTTTTACCTATTTTTCCCTCCTTTTCTCCTCTTTTGCCATTGTTCAGCCACTTTTCGCCAGTTTTTTTCAACACTTTTAACCCATTTCAAACACATTTTTGCAGCTTTTAACCCGTTTTTCCTACTTTTTACCACTTGTAACCAATTGTCCCCGTTTTGCTCATTTTCACCCATTCCTGCTATTGTGTGGCCACTTTTTGCCCTATTTTGCAACATCTTCTTCATCATGTTTAACCAATTCTTGCCACCTTTTCTCCACTTTTGCCATTGTTTGGCCACTTTTTGCCATTTTTTTTTTTTTTTTTTTGTCACTTTAACCCATTTTGAACACATTTTTTTGCAGCTTTTAACCTGTTTTTTCCCACTGTTTTCCACTTGTAACCCATTAGTGCCTCGTTTTGCCAATTTTCAACCATTTCTGCCATTGTTTGGCCACTTTTTGCCCAATTTTGCCACATCTTTTTCATCACTTTAAACCCATTTTTGCCATCTCTTTGCCACCTTTGCCCACTTTTACCAGATTTTGCCACTTTTTTAAAAATCACTTTAACCATTTTTTGCTACTTTTCCCCCATATTTACCATCATTTGATTCCTTTAGCCCAATATTGCTGCATAAAAAGAAAAAAATCATTTTGAACCCATTCTTGCCGCTTTTTGCCCAATTTTACAATGTCAGCCCATTTTATGTCTCTTTTCACAATAGATACATACTTTTATGAGACTTCTATCTAATCAACATGGTCAATAAATTACTTTAAAAAAAAAAAATGGAAAAAAACGCCCTCCAGTGGATTGTCATTCACCAAAATTCTTATTGTATTAAATGTGAAACCAAAAACATATATATGTGAAATATTTTTTTGAATGTTGGTAGGATGTTAAATAAATGTCCTAGTTCCAAATAAAGATAATTTTCTGGCTATTATTTGAGTTGTCAGGCTTTAAGGGGTTGTTTGTTTCTTCTCAATTAAAGTTGTCTCAGTTTCTGGTACTTTATTTTCTGGCATCTTGATGTTTCTGCACACCCTGATGTTTGGTCTAGCTAGAAAGTTGACATTACTTTGCTAATCATTCAGTTAAGTGTCCAACATCAAAGGGGAGTGTATTTTAAAGAAAGCTGTATCTTACCAAAGCATAAATAATAAAAGTTACTTTTCTGCTTTGATAAGCATGTTTATGATTCAGTTTAAATATATTGGTTACAGTGGGTCATGGTTTTGCTGATATCCATGATCCCTCAGTTGGCAGGGCCCCAGAAAGCTCTCCCCTTTATCCCCCCTTATAAGCGGCCTTGACTGTATCATCATTTAAAGAATCTATTTTGTAACAAATATGGTGTGCCTTGGGCAACAAAGTCTGAAAACCACTGGTGTAGATCAGACTTTTTGTTGTATAATTTACAAAGACCCAGCATTAAGCCACAGCACTTTACAATATTTAGCAGAGAAGCTCACAGAATCTCCATACGCCACCTTCCTTTCGCCACTTTGCACTCCAGAACAAATGACTGCTACTCAATGCTTGTGTTTCCACAGAGAAGCTTTAATTTTGGCAAATATTTCAGTAAGTCTAAGTCCTTATATTGAAATGACATTTTAGAGACTTTTACTTTTTATAGTTTATGCCCTATTCACACCAGACTAGGATTACCTAGTGACCTCAGGTAATTTGTAATAATCATGCAGGACGTCTGTGTTCTTAGTCCTGTATGAATTGCCATGTCTGTGATTTTCAGAGTAAAAATTCCGGGACAAAATACCAACTGTATATCAGCACACACAGAGGTCCACAGGTAATACTAATCCTGTGCGAATCTGCAGCTCTGTCATTTATGGTGATAATTATGTTTTACACAGCCTGTACAGCTTTTTCTGCTTTTTCTGATTGAAAAAAAAAATATGAAAGGATGTGCAGGACATTGTTAAGAAGGTTTTGACACATGTAGGTTTTAAATTGTGCTTCTCTTTCAGTTAATTTAAGCTTACATGTGAAAATACCTTTATTTCTTATCTACTTAAAATGTGCTGTCTAATGCACATGTGCATGCAGCTTCCCCTTTTCATGCGCACAGCTGTGCTGCTCCCAACAGTTTCTCTTTGCAAGTGCCTTATCAGTATTTTGTAGCTTTTTATAATTTACTTTTCATGCATAACACAATTTCTGACTTGAATTGTGTTGCTCTACATTTAGTATTTAGGCTGCAATAGCTGATCTGTGAAGGACAGTTGGGGATGGATAGCGATCCCAAATTTATAGAGGGCAAAAAAAAAAAAAAAAAAAAAAGCATCAACTCCATAAAAACTGGAGAGGTTCATATTTAACATCTCCCTTTCTCATACATTAACAGGAAGGATGCCTGACTTTCTCTCTTCCTCTGATCAGCTGCAGATACGCACAGCTGACTTGCATGACCTCGATTCCTACTGGAAGTTAGGGGAGATTGCTTACTCGTAATTAGTCATGGACAGCTTTCTACAGATCTAAAAACTGTTGTATAGAGAGAAAGAGGGAGGGAAAAAAACACTTGAGCACATTAGAAACTCAGGTTAACAGTGTGTATAGGACATGTGCACTGTGCATTTTCATTGCTGCAGCCATGCTGCGCCATCATGTTTTCCTTCAGGAATGTCTGTAAATTTGAGGACTTCACAGACTTCAATTATTCCGTGTGAATGCACCGCACCAAACACTGACTTCAGGTGGAAATTCACAAATTATCAGAGGTCCACACGTGAATGGGAGCCTATCTGGTTTTCATGTGGAGTTTTTCTATCATGTTTCACACCGAGGACAGGCTCCCATCAAGCCAGTCTGCCAAAAACCCAGACCAACGGAGGGCTGCAGTGATAGTTGTCCTACTGGAAATGTGCCCCATCTCCACACAGGATCTTCGGAGCTCAGTCAGAGTGACCATCAGGTTCTTGGTCACCTCTCTTACTAAGGCCCTTCTGCCCCGATTGCTCAGTTTGGCCAGGCGACCAGCTCTTGAAAGAGTCCTGGTTGTGCCAAAGTTCTTGCATTTGAGAATTATGGAGGCCACGGTGCTCTTGGGAGCCTTCATTTATTTTAAACATTTATCAAATTTATTGCATGCCTTTTATGTTAATGTAGTAGTGAATGAATGATTGATTGGTAAAAGGAACACTTGAAATCCTTCAACAGTTTGAAAAGTGGAAATGAAACCTGATATGTTTCTGTTGGACTTAATGCAAGGTCACCTAGCAGCAGTATACACAGAAAATTAGATCCTCTGAACACTGCAGTAAAATTATTTTGTCTACAGTATTTAAGGCAGCAGAAGACTTTAAAAGACTGAAAATGGAAATTTCCCTCTGTGTTAACTACTTAAAGAAGGTCAGAGTCTCTCTGAGGAAAAGTGTCTCCGTGCTCCGAGGGGCTCTAAAACCAGATCGGATTTTGTCAGATATTATGTTGCCTCATAAAAGATATTAACTGGGTTGTGACATCTGAAATAAAAACTTTGAGAAAGGGCGAGAGTTCCTGCAGTTAGAGGCAGATAGTTTTGAAGGGATGAGGAGTCAGGAGAAGGAGAACATTTTCATACTTATTAAAGAGACACCAGTGGTAAAGGAGCGAATGAAACGCTGCCTCTGACTGAACTTAATACCTCATTAAAGAGTAATATCTTGGCGCAAGGTGAGGACGATTTAAGGTGCATTTCCCTCCAGAACTTTGAAAGAAATGGCTTCAAAAACATGTCATCCTTGTAGATTCAAGCACAAGGTAAAAGGAGTCTTGTAATCTTGTGTGTCTATCCTTCAGAGGGTTCTTTTATGCTTGCTTAGAGAGCAGCCAGAGGAGGGATAACAGCAGAATAAATAACACTATAAGCACCCTTGAGTTACAGTGTTTCTTGAAGATAAGATTACAGGAACTTGCATCATGTAGTTGCTCTCTGATATTTTCACACCGCATCCTTTGTAATGTTGTAGGACACTTGCCGTTTATCAGCCTTTCATTTGCATTTGGCATTTTTACAGTTTGCCTTTACACAGCTGGAGGGTTGTGTAGCGGAGGCGGGGGGGTTGTTCTTAAAAGGGCAACAGAACAGAGGGATCCCAAGTATCAGAGAGGATATTTAAAGTCAACATGTTTTAAACATGTTTACTCCATGTGTTTACTTCTGAAAATTAGCTTTATAAACCCCCAAAGTCATGCATGATGATTAAAAAGTGCAAAAAAAAGAGCCACAGTTTTTGTTGAATTCCTATCAGTAACTATGGCGACTGGAGGGAAGCGGTAGTGCATGCATGTACCAGGATTTATTTGGCACCAGTACATGTAGACTTGCCCACAGACTGGACTCTCTGCTAAACTCTCTGAAGCCCCTTTTACACATGAACTCTTGACTTTTTCTTAATAATTTAAGGACATTCAGGCCTTTATTTTTAATTCCTCTGTGCTGGAGATTGCTGAGGCTGGAGGCTATATGATTTCACTTTCCCGGTGTGATCCACTCTGACTATGAATGCAGTATCTCAAGGATGCTTTAATGGGTGCGCTTCAAACTTTCCACAGCCTTTCAGCTCGAATGATTGGATTTTTGAGGTTGTAGGTAAAGGTAATTGGACCTTATGGTCATCCCTTGCTTTCCAGGCCAAAAATTAAAGAGTTTCCTCTTTGGTAGCCTCTAAATGGACAAAATTTAAAAAGGACTCTCTTTGATGCACTCTAAATGGAATTAAAAGGATTGTAAAGTTCCCTGATCAGATGCCTTGTGGTAGCCCCCCTGTGGAGGTCTTCTGGGCAAATCCAACTGGAAGGAAACCCCAGGGTAGACCCAGAGCTCATTGGAGGAAGTTTATATTTCATCTGACCTGGGAACGCTTCAGAATCCCCCAGGAGGAGTTGGAAAATGTTGCTGGGGAGAGAAATGTCTGGGTTAACTTGCTTAGCCTGCTGCCACCGACCCAAGATAAGAGGAAAAAAATGGATGGATGGATGAAAAATACAAAATTTCACCCATTTCTTATGAACTGTCCATGATTAAAGCAAAGAAAGAACTTAATACAGGGGTGTCCAAACTATGGCCGATGGGCCAAATGTGGCCCGTAGCCCATTTTTGATTGGCCCCCCAAAATTTTTTAAATTGCATTGAATAAATCACTCAATAGAGCATGAAGCTTGTGCTACACTGTATTATTCTTCTTAGTTTCAGCACACGGCAGTGCTACCATGCTTATACTGTAACCAAACATTTTGACAAGGATTTATGATAATGATAATAATAATATCTTGAATTTATATAGCGCCTTTCAAGAAACCCAAGGACGCTTTACAGGAACACATATACATGGCTGTTTTTTCAGGGACTAAAATGAGACAAGACAATAAATAGCAGAAATATTGGCAATCAAAATAATACATATATCTTGATTTATAATGCCCTAAAGGATTACAGCAGCACCAATGATTTTCAGGGGTGGGGCCAGTGGTAGCCTTGAGCTGACTAGGGCCCCCTGAAATTTGATTGGCCTCCCCAAAATCCTTAAAATGATTGACCATTTACTTTGTCAGCCATCAACTAGCCATTTAAGCATACCCAATCACTGAACATATCTTACCAACATTAGAATTGTTTTACTAATTTTAATATCAAGGTGAGATATATAAATAATATATTTCTGTATGTGGCCCCCAATGGAACGAGTTTGGACACTGCTGGCTTAATATGATGTAATAAATGAGTTAAATATGGCATGTTGGACTCTGTTTAGTGCAGGGAACATCGTAAAAAGACGCATGACAAAGCATGCACCAGCACAGCTACTTCATCACCTCATCTCAGCAATCATACTGTCCATAAGAGAGAGTCTCTATAGACTGCAAACTTTTCTTTTGTCTTTATTTTGTCTCAACAAGTTTCAAAGATTTTATCAAAGATGAAGAACTTAACCACCATGCACAGCTGCACTGGCCTAAAAACAGCTGCTGTCAGGATAACAAATACCTCCCTTCATAACTGAGCATCTGCCAGAAACGTGGACATCATACCTTACTTTGGTGAGTTACTCAGTTCAGTCTCCCGGATTATGCCAAACTCCTTTTTTAGTTTTAAGGTGTATTTTGGGCTTTTTGTGCCTTTATTGATAGAGAGGGACAGTTGGATACAGGGACAAGAGAGTGGGGAGAGACATGGAGGAAAGGGCCCCAGGGCAGTTTCGAACCCCGGCCGCCCGTGTACATGGGGAAAACCTTAAACCACTAGGCGACCAGGTGCGTGTGTGCAGCTACCAAGGAATAACGTGAACCATGGTGACTATAGACATGTCAGTACGTGACTTTTGGTGTTTCTGAAAAGAAAACAACTCACTGCTGTTCTTTGTTCTTCTTTTAACGAAGAAATGTCGTCAAGTTCTGATAAAAGTGGCGCTTTAGCAGCATCCACGCTAAGCTCCTCTGCCATAATTGCACCAGCCTCTTGTTGAGGCTTGCTTACATCACAACCGCGCCGCACCAGAAAGTACTGCCCCTCGTCACTGATTGGTCCCATCACTTTCTAAACAGGCCCAAACGGTTCAGACCGGAGCTTTTCAAGATAGATTTGCCAGCGAGAAACATGGAAATGGGCATATCCATCTGTTTTGCAAGGTTAATGTGTTGTTGCATCATATTCCAAATAAGCTAAAAGTTTTCATGAAATTTTAAAAAATGTCTTATTTTCAGCATCTGATGTGTTTTTTATGATTCATTGAGAACGTTATATGAGTTTATAAGATTTGCAAATCAATGCATTTTGTTTTACAGCGCCCTAACTTTTTTTGACTTGGGATTGTAATATATACACCCAAAAATCTCTGTTTTGCCTCAAATAACACCTTTACTGCAATCTTTTCATGTTTCTTTTCTGACATCCCACAGAATAAGACCTTTTCTCCTTTATACCAGGAATCTGCTCCTGTTTCTCTCCTCATTTCCTGTTTTTCTGCCACCTCTCTTTGTGACCAACTGCTGTGATGTAATCCTGACGTCTTCTCTAAATTGGTAAGGCTGTGACTCTACCCCCCATGCAAAACTTAAAAATAAAGTTCCCACTCCGGCGTATTTTCGTTGTTTTTCTCACAGATCTCGCTTGTATTTGTGGCAGGACAGTTGTCTGGTTGATGTGTGCATTTCTGCACGTCATGTTGTCAGTGCAGCTTCATCCGGCCTGTCGTCTGCTTGTTACAAACTGTCACGTCACGAGAGTGGCAGAGAGAAACCAACAAAACAACAAGCTGCTGGGCCGTGCAAACATCAGACAGGCTGCATCACACCCGCACACATCTATGCATTCTAATAGAAACACACACAGAAGACAACGACGCTGCTCTGGCTGTTACTGCTGGCTGAAGAAGCTTGACGTTAGTTTTAGCCCTGCAGTCCTGGCTGTCAGAGCTTCAGCTTTCTGGGGTGAGTCAGGGGGAAAATCAGTTAAGTGTGTGCGTGATGGTGTCGGAGACACACACTAAATATCACACCCTCTTGTCCAAAAGTGTTTCATACCATTAAGTCATAGAGCAGCAGCCATTTCTTCCCCATCTTACGAATATATGTGTGTATTTGCGTTATGGTGAGTAGTGGAGCCTAAAAAAACTCACCACTGATAGATGACGCCATAACGGCGGCTGCTGTTGAAACTGCATCATCTATCAAGCGGGTATTTTCACTAAGTACTCAGCACTGATACTGACATTTTACTTTCTGTCTCTGTCTTTGATAAAAAGGGTTCATGATCAGAAATAGAGATATGAAAACATGCAAAGGGGGCTGGTGTCTATCAGCAAGAAATACCAATATTCCAAGACCATTTTAAAACAGATTTAAGGGATTTAGAGGGAGAGCAACGCCACTCTTAAGGCTCAATTATTGCTCCATTCATGTATGGGAGTTGTAACCTAGCATGCCAGATAGACTGTTTCATATATCCATTGCATGGGATATACATTATATGGACAGAAGTATTTGGCCACACCTCTTCAGTATTGAATTCAGGTGTTTCAATAAAACCAGCTGCCACAGGTGTAAAATGAAGCTCCTAGCCATGCAGTCTCCATTTGCAAACATTAATGATACATAATGGGTCATTCTGAAGAGCTCAGTGACTTAAAGCATAGTACACCTTTGTGAAATTTCATCCCTGCTGGATAATCCACTGTCAACTGTAAGTAATATTATCAGAAAGCGGAAGCATTTTAACCTGACACGCCATCTGGAAAACCTCTCATAGACAGCGTTTGGGAAAGGGCAGAGCCTTTGAACAAAAATTGGAGTGTGATTGGATGAACGGTCTGTCTGTCACATCTTTACGAGCCAATCAGAGCAACAAGACATGTGATGTTATAGCTGCTACCGAGGTGTAAACTCCATAGAGAACTGCATAACGCAAACCATGGTGACTATAGACATGTCAGTCCACGACTTTTGGTGTTTTTGAAAAGAAAACAACTCACTGCTGTTCTTTGTTCTTCTTTTAATTAAGAAATGTCAAGCTCTGATTAGCAGCATCCATGCTAATTTCTTCCGCCGTAATTGCACTGGCCTCTTGTTGCTGTTTGCTTACGTCACAACTCTGCTGCGCCCCAAAAGTACTGCCCCTCAATGCTGATTGGTCCTGTCACTGTCTGACTAGACCTAAACTGTTCAGATGGGGGCTTAGCAACATGGATTTGCCAGTGAGAAACACAGAAATGGGTGTATCCTTCTGCTTTGGAAGGTTAGAAGTGTTAAGGAACAACAGCAACTCAGCCATGGAGGCAGAAGCTAACGCGCACAGTGAGTAAAACTCGCCAACACTGCCAAAGAGTTCTGAACTTCCACTTGCGTTAATGTAAGAACAAAAACTGTGCAGCAGCAGCTGCATGGAAGCCTCACATCACCGAGCCCAAAGCCAAGCATCAGATGGGATGGAGTGGTGTAAAAGACACCAACGCTGGACTGTGGAGCAGTGGAAACATGCTCTGTGGAGTGATGAATCAATCTCCTCTGTTTGTCAGTCAGATGGGCAAGTCTGGGTTCGGTGGATGCCGGGAAAATAATACCTGCCTGACTGCATTGTGTTAACTGTGAAGTTTGGTGGAGGAGGGTTAATGGTATTGGGCTGTTTTTCAGGGCTTGGGCAAGGCCCCTTTTCTCTACTGAGGCCAGTCTTAATGCTTCAGTGTAACAAGACATTTTTGACAGTGTTTTGCTTTCAGGAAAGCCTTTTTCTATTCCAACACAACTGTGCCCCAGTGCACTAAGCAAAGCCCCTGACCTCATAAATACCCTACAGCAGTGATCATCAACTGGCAGCCTGGGGGCCACATCAGGCCCCCCACAGCTTCCCCTCTGGCCCTAAATTCATAAAAATTAGAGAGAGATAAATAAGCATGCAATATTTCAAATATATTTTGGGGCTTTTTATTCCTTTATTGGTAGAGGAGGACTGTAGATAGAATAAGAAACAGGAATGAGAGAATGGAGTGGAGACATGCAGGAAAGAAGCCGTTGACTTGAACCTGGGCCACCCGCATATATGGAGCGACATACCCACCGGCCATTTGCCAGAAGAAACCACGCATGCACGGGGAGAACATACAAACCCCGCACAGAAAGGCCTTGACCAGGAGGTGAAGCAGGGACCTTTTTGCTGTGAGTCAACAGCGCTTACCTCTGCACTGCTGTGCAGCCCCTGCATCCCAGCATGCCACTGTTGGCTAACTGCAGAGGTCAGCTCTATAAATGGGCTTGTATGTCTCTGACTGACTGACGCTTTTTTCTGAGCCATACCATACAGAGTTGGGTTTGCTTGTACTGAATGCTGTTGGTAATGGTTGCCTCCACCGTGGTAACTAGAGCCATAAATCCAGAGTTAGGCTATGGGCATAGTTGTCAGTCTCTGTGCCAAGGTGAGCTAACATCATACATGTTTGAGGTTTCTAACTCACACAATAATCAGCTTAATTTTCCTAAAAAGTTCCGGCAGTTTTTCCATTTTTCAAAGGATTCTTCTTTGTTGTGTTTTGGTGCCCTTGATCTGCTGGCCACACTGCTCAACACTGCCCCCATGGTAACAGATGGTATTGGAAC
This sequence comes from Cheilinus undulatus, assembly GCF_018320785.1. Classification (NCBI taxonomy): domain Eukaryota; kingdom Metazoa; phylum Chordata; class Actinopteri; order Labriformes; family Labridae; genus Cheilinus; species Cheilinus undulatus. The sequence continues at coordinate 39,791,860 of NC_054878.1, read as the reverse complement.
GCCTGGTCCATATCAGTAATCTTAGAGAGAACATGTAGAAATACAGACAAAATGAATTCAAATTATGGGCAGAGAGCTTACCAACTTTTTTGGTCACCTCAAGGACTAAGAAATAGTCCTGGAAACAAATTCTACTAAGCTCACGCTTTTGTGCATGACATGAGAAGGTTAACAGTGTCAGCAACAATACAGAAGACTCCTTTACACTGTTCTATTAGCCTGACATCCCTTAGCTTATGTAAAAAACACCACTGATTGTTGGATTTAGTCACGGTGCTGGAAATGATCCAGACATAGCGGTCAGACTTCGTCATCACAGCTACTTCTATCCACACAGTAAATGAAAAATGTAATGACTACCTGCCAGTTATCTCTATTTCTTTTATTTCTTTTCCTTTCCTGTTTCAAATAATGCTTTAAAAATAATGACCATCATTAGATTTATGAGACTGCAGATCAGCTTAGCATAATAACTGATTATAAAGTGGGGACAAAGTAATTATTAATGTCTTGTTCAACAATGAGGTGAAGATTAGTGGAGGTGTTCTACATTGTGCACTTGATAATGGGCTTGATGAATCACCACAACCTAGTGCAGTTCTAACTGCCTTTGACTGTGTGATTAATCAGGGAAACACATTCACATGTTAATGTGCAAACCTGTTTAGCAAATGACTGGCATAAATAAGTGGCTTTTACAAGAAGGTTTTCTAAATATCCATCTTTTTCTGCTTCTCCAGGGTTGGGTCGCGGTGGCACCAGGTGAAGGAAGTCCACCCAGACGTCCCTTTCCCCACAACAGGTCCCAGGCCAGATGGGATATATAATCCCACCAGGAAGTCCTGGGTTTGCCTCGGGGTCTCCTCCAAGGTTATAATAGTTTGGATTTACATTCGTTTTTAATTTTTATTTCGTTTTCACTTTCTGTGTTGGATTTCAGTTCAGTTTTTATTAGTTTTGACTGCTGGTTTGTTAGTTTAGTTCAGTTTCTATTTTGCAAAAAATGCTTAGTTTTAGATTATTTTTTATTAGTTTTATTTTTTTACAGATAGATGTAGGGCTGAGTGAGAGCCATACATTTTTAAAAACATATTGAAACAGGCTACTCTTCACTTATCATTTTATTTACTTGTGAAGTCTTAACCAATCAGATCAGGCAATTTTACACTCCCCAGACTTGGGTGTAGGTGCCAGTCAGTAGGGTTGTGTCAAAGACTAAAACTAAGGGTATTTTGTCTCCATTTTTATTTCATTTGGTCAGTTTTGTAAGCGCATTGTACAGTTTTAGTTAGTTTTTCCTTTTTTTTTGGTAAAGCTTAGTTTTTATTTAGTTTCAGTTTACTAAAAAGATTTTTGATTTTTAGTTTTAGTTATTTAGTTAGTTTTAGTTAACTGTAACAACCTTGGTCATCTCCCAGTTGGACATGCCTGGAAGACCTCCACAGGAAGGCACCCAGGAGGCATCCTGATCAGATGCCAGAACCATTTCAGCTTGCTCCTTTCAGTATGAAAGGGCAGTGGATCTACTGCCACATCCTTCCAGATGTCGGAGCTCCTCACCCTCTCTCTAAGGCTGAGCTCAGACACCCTCCTGAAGAACGTCATGTTGACTGCTTGCACCCGAGATCTCATTCTTGGTCGTTACCCAGATTTCATGACTAGATGAGGATTGGGACAACACAACGGTACGGTACTATACCTGCACAACTGCTGATGCTGCACCAATCCGCCTGTCAATCCCTCAATCCAGTCTACCTGTACTCATGAACAAGACCTCGAGTCTCTGCATTAAGAAATGCATTTCACTGATTGGTCAAAAAGTGTGAAAACATAATGCTATGCTATGCTTCTCTAATTAGATAAACCTTACATTTCTTTGGTGCATCCAAACTATCGCACAACAAAAGTTACAATTTAGTAAGTTTAGACATAGTTTTTAGTGTTGACTTTACACCGTAACTTAAGATAAGAACTTATGCATAATTAGTGCAACAGGCCAATGATTAATTTGCAATTTCACAGTTGCAGGTTCAGCTTCATTCGGTTTGTGAATAAATTCGCACGATGGTAATCACATTTGCACATTTTAATTACAGCATTTTAGCATAAAAAAATCACTGCTGAAACAAAACCTTGTGTGTTTTGTTTGTGTGAATTATTTCCTGTCCAATCCTGACTTTGAGATTAATTAGTATGAGTTTGTGTTTGTGCTCACTCAACAGTTTTCTGTCAATAAGCTTCCATAAAAATAATCCCAAACAAGACGGTCATGCCTGACAGAAGAGATGGAACAGAGATACGGGATATGAAGTTAATCCCTGGAGATGAGTAATGTATCGGCTGGAATAATGCCCGAGCAAGGTCAGTGTGTGTGGTGGAGCACATTGGAAGAACAGATAAAACTAAATGAGACTAGAGTGAAATATGCTTCAGGCATGAACAGACTGCTGAGACAGACACAACACGATTTGATGTAGAACAGGGAGGGCTTGTTCTAACAGCTTTATGACATTCAAGACAAAAGCTCTGTACACAGTGTCTGGTCTTCTTAAACAAACATGCCAATAAAGATGTATCATAGGGATGCCCTGATTGTGTTTTTTTGATACTGTATTGATACTGATCATAATTCTGTTTTGATATATGGTTTAACAAATCATCAACTTAGCTTTGCAGTCTACTGGGACCTCCTACAGGTGGCAGCGTAATCTGATAAAATGAACACAAAGGTCAACATTATCCAGCCAACCACAAAAAGCCTCCTCAGGAGCAATGCAACACGCATCCTACAGTAAAAACAACTTAATTACACAGTAGGGTGATTCTTCCATTACATTTGATTATTAAGGGAATTTATGAAAACAATTAGTAAATGACTGAAATAAAAAATTAAACCTATTCAGTAAGCTCAACAGTGCAACTAGTCTCATGAGTATAAAGCAATACGTCTCAGGACATTTACTTAGCCTTAGCTATGTTTGCTAAAGCTAACTTGGCTACAATGGCTTATGTAATAACATTAATTATGTAGCTAGTGTAGCTTGGTTAGCTTTTAGTGAAGCTAACCAAGCTAAAAACAAGTTGATACACAACTGAATTAAAGATAAGTACTCTGATCTTTTTCTGTTTTATCTTTCAAAGGTGTTTGGTCTGTGTTGTTTACAGTGTGGTTATTTCATGAATGTAAATCCAAGGCTTTTTGTCAGAAAAAGTTGAATTAAAAAAAAAAAAACATCTAAAACTGGAAGTAGGTTAAGAAGGTTTTGATCACAAAATGTTAAATAAAGCCAGGTTAACAGTCTACTTACTGGAAAAATGCTTGTCCTCCATGAAAACACAGTAATGCAGCAAGCGTAGCTTATATAGGGCCATTAGCTACTTAAGCTACATAGCTAATGTGGTTAAGGCTAAGCACACAAAACAGCTACCTAAGCTACGTGGCTGCATTATCTATGTAGCTACATTAGCCTTGGCTATGTTTGCTAAAGCTCATATTGCTAAAGTTAACTTAGACACACTGGCATATGTAATAACATTAATTAGCTAGCTAGCTATATAATTAGTTGTGCTGTTTGCAATGTGGTTATTTCACGAATGTGACTCCCAGGCTTCTTTATGAATAAGTTGAATTTAAAAAAACAAATCTAAAACTGGAAATACGTTGTACTGCCAAATTATTGCACTTCTGTTCTGACACAGATGGCGTTTTAGATAAATAGTGTGTGAGAGTGGCTATCAGAGAAGTACGGTCTGTGGCCAGACAGCTTGGAAGTTTTTGTTAAAGACTAGACACGCACTGGAGGATTAGAAAGACTGACTGGAGACACTGGGATTCGTTCCAGAGTGCCCAGCATGGAGGGAAATCAGCACAGACAGACTAATAAATGTTAAGTATAATGGGCCAGTGGCCTGTTAATACTGCTCAGACTTTGTAGGATTTATTAGGATACAATCTGGAAAGGCTGAAAAATATAGAATTTGAAAGGCAGTTTGAAAATAGTCTTAGGTTTGTTTCATAATAGACAGCTGTTACTATCAACATACTCTGGATTACATTTACCAGAAAGCATTCTGGGAAATGTAAGAAATCCTAAACTGAATCACTGGAAAAGAGAAGTGGATAAAAACAGTCGATTACAGCTCTTCATCAGAGTATTTCCTTGAACACTGCAAACATAACTTGATTATGTTCATCTGAGAGACGAGTGTGTGTCTGCTGTGGTCATCTGGAAGTCTCGGCCCTCTTCTCGTCTCTTTTTTCTTTTTTATTAGTGCATTACTGTCACTGGGATGAATGTCTGTAATGGAGACACTCCACTGAGCCGCTCATAAAACTCAGTGGGAGTGCCTCTGAGTCTGTGCGTAAAACTAATGACTGTGGAGACTCCAGAGCCAGTAACACTTTAACACAGACGTCACGCCAAGCTATCGGGAAATTAATGAGAGACACAGCGGATAAATGGAGACAGTTGGATGAAGATGTAGCTGACACTACTGAGCTAGAAGAGTATAGAAAATCTTCTGACTGGTAATTTGATACTTCATGATTTGTGGGGAATGACTGTCAATATCTGAAAGTTTGTGCCTGAGGTGTCACCTCAGGTCTTCTGACAGAAAAATATTCATTTTTCACAGTGCTAAATATAAAATCTTTCTGTTCTAATAAAATCATCCATAGACGGGTTAAAAGTACAAAAGAAACCAGGGCAAAGGGCCTTACCTCTCCTGCAAAAAATGTGATGGGGAGGGCCTTAGGGATTCCAGAGCTTCAACTGGTTGAGAAATTTTGACAAAGGATTCATCCAATGACGTACCGTGAGAGGGGACATGTGCCCATTGCTCTCTTATTGGCCCTGTAACTCCGGCTGTAAATCATGTAGGATGGCAAGTGAGGGTGGGAGTGAATGATGAGGTTCTCCCATTCACAGAAGTGTTTGAACTGTATTTCTACAATAAAAATGACAAAGATATTAATAAAAACATATTGCGTAGACCTCAGGGAGTTAAAAGTGTGCTGAAATTGACAATAAAACAGGAGATTTTTGCATTTTGTTGCTTCAAATCGTGTCGTAGCCTCCAGACCCTGAATTGTTAATATCAACATGTTTGATATTTACGAATCAGGGTTGGAGTACCTCTCACAGCGTGCCCACAACAACCAATGAGAGCAAACAGAGCAGGCAGCATCACCAGCAGGATTATACATACAATGTACTTTCACCGTTCACAAACACAGCTGTACCTTCCTTCAAGCCAGGATCTCATCCTGATTCTTTTCCCTGTTTTATGATGTTTCCTGTTTTTTTAGATTTATTTCTGGGGTTTTGATGCCTTAGAAACAGGGATGAGAGAGTTGGGGAGAGACATGCGGAAAGGGCCACAGGCAAGATTCGAGCACAGGTCGCCCACATACACGGGGTGCACCTTAAACCACTAGGCCATCTGTGCCCCCCAAATTTTATGATTTTTCCTGCACCAGACCAGTAACATGTGCCAGCCTGTTGTGGAGGAATCGCAAGAGGGTATCGACTGACATCCATGTTTGTGTTTTTTTTTCTGAAGTCACGTGATCACCGAGGTCGTAGGCAGGTCGGCAGGTGTGTGGTCTCCAGTGATCTGACAGTCTGGCTGAGTCGTCTGTTGTGTGCGTTCAGAGGATTAAAGATGAAAAATCATTTGAAATTGTCTTTATGTCTGTGGTCTCTCACAATTTTTAAAGTTGTATAAGATTTGAAAATCATCTGATAATCGCGAATAAGCCTTTAGGAATATTACAAAGAGAACAGAAAAAAGGGGGACGAGACCAAGCCATGACTGGTAGTCTGAGGGCTGTTCTTTTATTGGCAGAGGGACAAAGAGAGGATTAGTTTGGCTTAAATGGTCGTTGACCCAAAGTTTATTAAAGATTACATATAAAGTTACAATTGTCACAAATATCACCTATCTGTCTTCACTCTCACTCTGCGCAGAGATAGGAAAAAGTGAGCTCCCAGAGAAGAAAGCTCAAGAGCACACAGAAGTGACTACCCTTAACACTCAGGGGAGGAGGAGGATCCTCCAGCACTTCCTGACAAGGAGGAGTCCTGTGAATTACGACACTTCCTGCATAACACGAGCTCTTGCTGTGCATTTGTGTTTTAGCCTTTAGAAATATTTTACAATGATTTTAAACATCTTTGTGTGGCAGGCTTTACAGCCATTGGTTACACCATTACCCCGAATTTCCATATACAGCGTGCGCGCCGTGCACCAAAGCGCTGCGGGTTTGCTCCGACTGAAAGGCGAGCGACCTTGCCCACTGGAAGTGAGTCTAGAGCGCTGCGCCGCGATGTGCAAGCCCTGATCAGCAGGAAGAGATCAGGGGAGAACTAAGTTCACCCAGGAATAGCATGTCAACAGCGGACTATTTTACCTTTTGGGGTTAATTTATCATCATTTCCAGTATAAGTCCGTGATAATATTACTTCCTCCATTGAGTGAACATTAGGAAGTTAAAAGGTTAATGTTTGCTTAAAGGATCTGTGGTTTTATGCAAAATTCTTTGGCTAAATATCCCCAAAAGTTAACTTTTCCTTGTCAATGGCGCCATTGTAGCTCTGTGACCCACTGACCTCTCGGTGACTCTTTGCTCTCACTGCAGAATGAGATGTTATGTTGATAAAGTGATGATTTATGATCGAAGGTCCGTGCATTGTTTTTTTTTCTTTAAGTACCGGATGTTCTACGCTTGTGACTCCATGGTTGGTACTTTCTGAACGTCAGTGAATTTACGAGGTTTGGCAGCAGCCGGCGCTGAAAATAGACCTGTAGCGTATCTGAAAAGAAGCGGAGCGGAGTGCCGCACCTATGGAAATGCTCTGATAGACTAGAGAGGGAGCGAAGTGCTCCGCAGTTCGATTCGCCAGTGTTCCGTGGTGCGTGCGCTGTATATGGAAATTCGGGGTTACACCAGAACTTTTCTATCCATGCACAGAGGAAAGTTCCTCATTTTAGGAGTGAGCTTGGACAGTCAAACTCACAGGCAATGGAGGAGAATTGTCATGGTCCATCACAAGTTAGCAGCACAAAGCATGAATAAGCTGCAGCCACAGAAGGGCAGCTTCCAGTGGCATTTCCCTCTTTATTATGTAGTAGTTTTTCTATGTAACATCCAGAGTTTCTAGGGCAAAGATATACAAGTCTGTCGCTATGGCTCCGTCATGAAAGCCACAGTTACAATTATGAATGATCTGCCTTTGTGTTAATGTAGGAACACAACTAAAAATATAACATGTAAACATTTTTTAATTAATGTAGACATTTCAGTGCAAACATTCTAGAAATCGTAGCTTTAGTAAATTAAATAAATCAATCCTGAAGTGGGAATACTGACGTATTTAAAATAGAGTTTAAATATTGTAGAGCACCAATGGTGGAGTGCAAAAGGTGAATGAAAAGACTGAAAAACAACTTTTATTCACCATATTTTTGCAGATAACCTCTCACAGCCTACCTGCAGTACCTTACTAGAGCCCCGGGGTGCCACAGCCCACACTATTACAATTACTGTGAAAGAAAATCAACTCTCTTTGCTGTTAAAAACATACACTTAGGTTTTTAATGTCCATATGCAAGAAGAAAAAGGTTGCATTTTTTCAGACTTACATAAGACTCAAAGTATTATGTTGTACAGAGGTTACACAAGTCCATAACTTTTTGTAGGTTAGTTATATAAAGGTATGGCTTTCTTTGCTTTGGATTTTTTTTTTTTAATATTTAAACTTTAAACTTCCAACTTTGTGTCAGAAAATCAGAAGAACTAGGTTGGAGTAAAATGCTGTTTCATCATTTTATAACTCACTGTGAGGCTCACAATGATGGCTCCCCCTGAGTTGGTTTCTTGATTTTGATCTGAAATAATAAATGTATTTTATCTGAAGTCCAGCTGTACCTCCATCAGCTCTGAGATTTCTAGGATCAGGTCTTTTTATACCTTTAGAATCACCTCATAACTCCCCTTTAATAAACTTTAGATTGGCTCAATGTTCATTTTTAGAATTAATTTTCTAAACTTTTTATTACTTTTGAAACAAGTTCTTTTACTCCTGTGCTTCAGTGTTGGATTGGCTTGCAGAGTATCAGTTTATATGAGACAGTTTTATCCACGTCTGAGTGTAACTTGGAATGAAAAAAAACATTACATATCATTCCTGCTGAGTTTTTTTTTTTTTTTCCTTTTCTCTTTTCCAAAATCAAACCCCAGCACTGAGTTGACACTCGGGTAGTTTTATTTAGTTTTTATTCAGATTTTCTATATTAGGACATAAAAACATGTCTGGAAACCTTTCAAATAAAAAACACTATATCGCAAAACAATTTTGTGCTTGTTCTTTTTTTTTTTTTTTGTAGCAACAGGTTCAGTGAATAAAGGAAGTTGAGGACAGCACTCAGAGTTAATAAAGGTCTGTTTTCACCGATAAAATCCTTCCTTCATTTTGATTCTTTCTTATGGTTGAGTCATGGACTCTAAACCTAACTGAAACCAGTGAGGCCTGCTGTTCTTTGGATGTCATTCTGGGTTCTTTTTTGACCTCCTGGATGAGTTGTTGTTGCACTATTGGAGTCATTTTGGTTGGCTGATCACTCCTAGGAAGGTTCACCACTGTTCCCAGTTTTCTCCATTTGTGGATAATGGCTCTGACTGTGGTTCACTGGAGTCCTAAAGCCTTGGAAATGGCTTTGTAACCTTTTCCAGACTGATAGATTTTAATCACTTTGTTTCTCATTTGTTCTTGAATTTCTTTGGATTGTGGCATGCACGTTTCTTTCTGAGATCTTGTAGCCTACTTCACTTTGTCTGACAGCTTCTATTTAAGGGATTTCTCCATTCAACTATTCTGGTAGTAATCAGGCCTGGGTGTGGCCAGTGAAATTGAACTCAGTTTTCCAAGAACTGTGGTGAATCACAGTTAACTCATGATTTAACAATGGGGGCAGTTACTTTTTCACACAGAGCCAGATAGGTTTGGATTTTTTCCCCCTTAATAAATAAACCATCATTTAGAAACTGCATTTTGTATTTACTTGGGTTGTCTTTGTGAGATATTTAAATCGGTTTGATGATCTGAAACATTTAAGTGTGATCAATATACAAAAAAAATCAGGAATCAGAAAGGGGCAAATACTTTTTCACGACACTGTAAATGCTACAAGGATGCAGATTTTGATGTTTATTGACCTCTGAGATTTTATTTTAATCTGGGTGAGTGAACACAAGGAGATATAAAGGGTTGTTTTGTCTAGTATCCTTGAATTTAAGGACTCTTCTCTAAACTTTGACTCCCTTTCAGAGTCCTGCTCTCTCCTCCATCCGTGTGATTTGTGGATGTGACAGCTCCAGGCCCGTATCATTAATTAAAGCCAGTCTAATGTATGACTCATACCAAAGTCCCAGCCTCTGCAGCTGCTCTCTGCTCTCTTTCTCTGTCTCCTCTCAAACTGGACCAAGCACATTCACATACACAGCTGTTCTCCCTCTCTGTGTCTAATTATTGCTGCCAAATTACTGCTTGTGTCCATATCTTGGAGAGCAAAATGAGGGGTTTTCTGCTCTGGAGCTGCTGTTAAAATATTCAAACTGTCTTAGTTTCAAAACTGAGCATAAATACAGAGCAGATATCCCATCTATGTTTACAAAGCCATGAATACATTACACTTTAAAAAGAGAGGAGAAAATAATTGCCATGTGTGGGGGGGGGGTCACTTTGGCCATAGGCAGCCCTGTTTGTGGTGATTTGTTGCACTGTAAGCCGGTATATGCAATGGTTGCCACCACTGTCGCATTTAGCTTGGATGTAGCTAAAGTATAGCAGCAGTTTCATCAGAGCTGGTTCACATTTCTTCATTAAAACAAGAGCAAAGAGCCACACCAAAAGCTTCTCTTGGCAGAGCAGATGTTTTTGTAGATCTCCGGAACTAATCTGGCATGCCAGATAGATGGTAAACCTTCCATAGACAGCGTTTGGGAAAGGGCAGAGCCTTGGAGGATGATTAGATACAGGTTCTGTCTGTCACATCTTTACGGGCCAATCAGAGCAACAAAACACGTGACATAGCCGCTACTGAGCTGTGCCCCTACCAAAGGAGTAGGCTCCATTAAGAACTGCATAACGCAAACTATGGCGACTTTACACGACACGACTTTTGTCATTTTTGAAAAGAAAACAACTCACTGCTGTTCTTTGTTCTTCTTTTAACAAAGAAATGTCGTCAAGTTCTGATTAAACTGGCGCTTTAGCAGCATCCACGCCAATCTCTTCTGCCATAATTGCACCAGCCTCTTGTTGCTGCTTGCTTGCGCCACGACTCTGCTATGCCTGAAAGTACTGTCCATTGACGCTGATTGGTCCTGTCACTTTCTAACCAGGCCCAAACGGTTCAGACAAGAGCTTTGCAAGATGGATTCACCGGTGAGAAACATGGAAATGGGCGTATCCATCTGCTTTGCAAGGTTATTCCAGAACATCCTTGGTATGAGTTTCATCCGTCAACAAGCTCCACCGTTCATAAACTACCTGTCTGTCAAGCACAGGCTACTACTGGAGCTGTGCATGCCTGACTACCTCATCTTGTCTTGTCATTCGTATCAGCCTGTAATGTGCCAGACCTTCTGAGAGTTTTTGAAAAGTCCTGCCCTTACCAAACACTTTGTATGGGAGGTTACCCAGATGGATATAAAATACATCTGTGCAATGGAGATGTCTAACAGTCCATCTGGCAGGTTAGAAAAAAAGAGCCTGATTGTGGAGTCTTATCTTCCAGTCTTAATTGCCCTCAGAAAATTAGTTCCACACCACTGTTTTCTCTGTTATTATTTATTGCAGTGTATTTGACACTGTTCAGTCTTTCTAACTAAAGAGCAGATTTCTCACCAAATGTCGTGGTCATGCCCAAAACTTGACCTTCTCTGCTCATCCATTCCTGACACCATTTCAAGACTTATGTCAGTTATTTTATGTCCTCTCATATATTTTCTATTTTTAGTTTAATCTCTCTGCTAACTTACACAGGTCATGTCCTCTTCCTCTCTATAAGCTGAACTCAAAGATGTAAAGCCTCCATATGGATCAGAGTCGTGATTTAACATCAAACAGACATAAAAAACAGATGCCTTTGCAACAGTTATGTTGATAGACTTTTGCCAAAACTGTGACAAAAACCTTTGAAACTGTTAACCTTGATTGGAGAAAAGAGGTGTGAATTTCATACCTATTAAATAGAACATAAAGGTTTAATCAAGTGTCATTATTCTTTTTTTTTTGTCTCTGTAAAGAAATTTCCCTATTTTAAAGCAATGTTTGTTGTTGGGGAGAGTAGCCATTAAATATTTTATTCTCAAAATACATTTACATTTCCAGAACCCACAATTTAGTACAATATGTTATGGTGCAATGTGGACATTGTACAGTGTACTTTCGACTTTTTCCCTTCAGTTTTTAGATCCAGCTGCTGTTTACCAGTGGACGTCTTTAAGTAAACAATATGATATGATGGGAAATTATATATTACAATACAACCAAAGACCATACTTAATGTGATATGATTTTCTAAGATATGATATGCTTTACAATCAGAGGTGGAAAAGTACCAGACATTCTGGTTAAAATTTACTTGAGTAGAAGTAAAAGTACTGGTCTATAAATCTACTCAAGTAAATGTAAAGGTAAGTCATTTAAAATTTACTTAAAGTACTGAGTACTGAGTTGCTACTTTTGGAACCCAAGAGGCTTTCAGTGAACTATGACCGGTCCTTGATGTGCAATAACAACAAGAAAACATGGACCTCCAACCAGGCTGTTTATTATACGGTGTAACTGAGTGAAAGTGCAGTTCAACAGCTGCTTTGGCAGGAAATGTGGAAACATTCTCTTGCTTTGTGCATGTACTGACCATCATGTGTTGTGAAAGCCAAAAGACTGGTCCTTTTCATGTTGTTGGCAGACAGCTTGGACCTCCTTGTTGTGGCTTTTAGTGTTTATTTTTTTACTCAGTACTCGATGATTTAAGTACAATACTTAACTCAAAATATACTTAAGTAAAGTAGTGATTTTAAAAAATACTCCAAAAAATACAAGTACACAAAAAACTACTCAATTGCAGTAATTTGAGTAATTGTGACTAGTTACTTTCCACCCCTGGCCACAATACAACCAAAGACAATATTTTATGATACAATGTGATATGATTTGATATGATATAATATGAAATAACATCACATCACATCACGTGACTTGGCATGGCATGATATAACAGGATACAACATAACATGATGTATGGTTAGTCTATGATATGGTATAATATGATATATGAAATGATATATTACATGAGATGACATGATATGAATGACATGGTATATATGACATGAATTGTATGATGTGGTATGATATATGTAAGGGTTAATGCCGGACGAGGTGTCCATTTATCAGAGATTAATAGATGGCGTGGAGGCCTGAACCGCCCTCCACTGCATGTCGGACGTTGACTCTGCAAAGTCCATTAACCCCTGGTAACTGGACACCTCGTAGGGCATTAACCTGCTCATACCATGGTCACTTGCCAACAAAAATAATTAATAAAACTACTAGTTTATAATTTCATACGTTTTGTGATCAAAATAGAAAATTTTACTAAAACAATTTCTTCCCCCCTAGCAACGCCTGAGGGCTTGACTAATAACTGGAATAGCCATTCCAATCCCATAACGTTCTTAGGGAATGTAAACTTTATTCAGTACTCCAGTAAATAGGCAGGCCATAAATACAAAGCCACAACCAAACTAAAGACTAGTCCGCTCAGCACACTTTCTGAACGGATTTATCAATGAAAAGACATGAAGACAAGTGAAACAGAGAGTCATCTGTGATCAGACTATAAACCTGTAAGTTAACATGAACAATCATCTGATTAAAAGCTTAGTTTAAGCAGACCAGCTGTTTGAATAAACAGAATAATTCCTCCTTAGCACTACGAGGTCACAGACGTCAAATGGAGCTGTCCACGCCCTGCAGGTGCTGATTCTCCGTCAGACACATCAATATTTATCAGATATTATCATGACGGTTTATCAGAAGTGTTTCCTTTGGCTCTACAAAGAAATAATGGCTTTTTTTCTTTTGTTTGTGTTATTTGAATCTTCTGACGATAGTTTATAGCAGTTAGAACAGGAGGGAAGTAAGTTTTTTGCAACACTCACCTCTCAGCGTTAAGGTGAACCTGGAAACAAGACGTACATTGATATAGAAGATAAGACCGTCGTACGTTGCTGGTCTTAAACCTGGAGTCTGTCATTTTATTTATGTCAGTTAGGTGACGGTTGATGCCGGTCCGCAGGCCCCTAATCTGGCAGCGCTGTACTCCCTGCTCAGGAAATATGACTGTCTCAGGTTGCTATAGTTACTCCTAACAGAGTAACGGCTGATACGCATTAATTTGGAACAGTGTAATGATTTTTTGACCAGAACTACTTGTGAAGTTCGAACAGTGTCCATATATCAGAAGTTAATGGACACCAATGGAATTTCCAGAGCCAATCAGAATCGAGTATTCACCAAGACCATGGTATAAGATATGATATATCATAACATACAATATGATATAAAATGATACGATCAGTTTGATATAATAACATATGATATGGCGTGTTACAATATGACATGACACAATATGACACGATACACTCGTATATAATATGAAATTTTGACACAATATGATACAATATGATACAAATGGATAGGATATGAAACAAAAGGATATCATAGCACCTCAGATATGTCAGGACAGGACAGGTGAATTCTATAGAGTATGGCATGACATGAAACAATAAGATATATGATACAACTTGAGTAATAAATGTCCAAACACAAAACATTAAGAATTGATATGAAACATTATATGTCACAATAATATTCCATTTGTCATGATTAGAATGTATTATCTCCTTGTGGCATTTGTCCTGGACTATAAATGCTGCAGCTGTCTCTCCAGTTAAAAATGATGGATTTAATTATTAGAGCTAAAAAAAAAAAGAAATCCACATGTAAAAATGGAGGTTGTAACCAGTGAAAAACACAAACAACATACAGCATATAACACATCACTTATTTTGCTGCATAAAGCCAATTATCGCAGAATAAAATTAGAACAACCAGTTTCTGTTGGAGAGCTACTAAATCCTGGTTAATTCAGCGACAAAGCTGCTTTTATGTCTGAGTTTATATTACACTTTCTCTGCTAAATGTGATTACTATTTTGAGTTGTACGTAGTTTACCCTTTTTTCCTTTTAGATTAGGAATATAAACTTTTATTTTTCTTCCAATCACTGTGAGGACAGGTGCTACAAATCAGCATAATAAGTAGGTAATTGTCCAAATGCTACACTATTTGAACAAACAACATTACAAATAATACATGAGTTCTTTCATTCAAAAATGCGACCTTAAACATCTGGGATGATGTTTCTTGCAAATTTCATGCAAGGAAGAGTGACTTGTGCTTTGTTCAGGGATTATTTTAGGTATAACTACACATTAGGTACAATCGAGTTTTTAAGAACCCAAAGGAAAAGCTAAAGATTCCCAGCAGCTAACAGAAATCCTAAAAGCTAAAAGAACAGCAGCCTGAACAGAAACATAAACAAGGTGCTTTGGGAGAGATGCCAGCAATGTGACGAAGCTCCTGCATTATTAAAAACAGCTTTTGTTCAGGAGAATAGGCATGTTTGCTTTCTCACTGAGAATCTGGCAGTGATATGTTGTTGAGTTAATAACAGTGGAGTCGTTTTATCTGACATGATTTGTTTTTAAAATGAGCCAGAGTTGTGTCAGGCTCTCTTTACACCGGCTCTGACTGGAGGGAGATTATCACCACCATCCCATCCTGCTGCGCTTTAAGGCCTTTCTGCTCGCTCTCTCCTCATACGCTGACTCGTTCCAGCTTCTGTCACTGCCTCAGACATTTACAAGAATCCTCTCCACCCCAACCTCCACCTGCATTAGGTTCAGCTCTCTTGTATGCACGCTGGAGGGTCTCCATTTCCAGGTTAATTTCCTCAGCTGTGTGCTTGCTGCTGTGCTGTACTGCTGCAGGAGAAAACGTCCCTTAGAGAAAAGCCATACTGCCGGCTCTAATCTTATTTCCATTTATTATATGGTGAGAGTTTCTGACTCAAGTAAGTGAGCTAAACTGCTGATCCCTGCTAAACAAAGTCTGCAGAAAGCGTCAGTCATTGCATCTCTATGGATTTAGACAACTTCAAAAGCAACATGAAGTAATATGAGGGCTGTTTTGGAGAAAGTGAGGATTAATGTTTGTTGCTGGGACTGAACCTGTTTGCTGACATCCTGAAGTCTGACTCAGCACAATCTGCTGAAGGACAGATGAATAGAAAACTTGCTCAAATAAAATCTGGTGCTTTTTTGAATTTAAATCCTATAAAGAAAGTGTCAGCAAACAGTAAAGCAATGACAGCAGCAAAAATAAATAACTTACATGCACTTTTAACCCAAAAACATATGTCTCCTAGATCAGTTCTGAGCATATGAAATGTGGACGTAGTCTCTGCGACGTCACCCATTGTTTCTGGAGAAGCTTTTTTCAGCTGAATGACAGTAGCTGCCATATTGAAAATTCTGATTTACCTTGTTTAACAATCTGTTGAGCATATGCATGCTCTTTAGTGTATATGTGTGTTGCATGATCAACAGCAAAGTGTAAAAATACATTTCTTCTTGAAGGATTGACCCTCAGAGACAAACATTGTTGTGTTTGACAAGAAGTGACCCAGGTTAATAAAAGTTAAATAACTTTTGAACCATAAATCTTAGCCTATTACTTCTTTCCCCTCTTAAGGCTAGCCATTGTGCCATTCTAATGACGCTATCCAAGCCCTAAAATTCCTTACAGAAGCTTTTCTAGAAAGCCAGGAACTTAGGTGACTTTCTGGGGTCTTTATAATTAAATCCACCTAAGGCATTCAATATTCAACATCTATTTAATCACTTTTTAATCTATTTTCAATCGTTTCTGTTGTTAGTGGCTAATGCCAAAGGCCATTTTTATCCCAGAATGCTTTCTGATGGGCTGTGACAACCAATGGCAGACTGTTTCATTGTAATGTCACACTTAAGGCCCATTTATGCTTAACGTTAAATACGAATCCAGATACGGACGGAGTCTTCTGTCCGTACTCCGCGTTAATTTCATCTGTATTTCTGTACATTTTCATAGAGCTTATGGATACAGTCCAAACGAAGCAGTACCACCAGAAACCGTGGAGGCAATGTTGCTGTCACTACCTGATACGTAGTTCTAGTGAGACACGAAGAATAAATACGATGGCGGAAATTTTTGAGGAAAAGTTGTGCGGGTTGGTTAGAAACGCTGCCTCAGTTTTTGTCTTTTATGCAAGAAGTGCATTATCAATACCTCCTCCACAGTCGCCATGTTTGATTTTGATTTTGTTGTTGTCATAAACTTTTGACTCTGGGCTGCCCCCCCGGTGGATGAATTGGTTAACATCCATGCCAACGTAAAAGATGCATGGAAGTATGTGAGCAGTGACGGTAACATCATTTGAAAAGGACGTATACGTTTTCGTACATAAAGGGAGTATAAACGGGCCTTTAGTCAAACAAATCCTGGAGGAGACGGCCTGAATAGCTCAGAATGGAGAGTGCAGTGTTCTTGTCCAGTGTGTAGACACTCTTGACTTAACACCGAACTAAACAGAAACATAGTAAACTTTCTCTTCTCTTCCTCAGCTGTCTGGCTGAACTGGCTGCAAGAGTTAACTAATTCTCCAACAAAATAAAGCCCGCCTTTAAAAGTTTAGTATGCAAACCCACGTAAGCTAAAGTCAAACCCTGGAAGTGACGAACGCCACTTGGCAACACAGAGAGAAGGAGACACAGAGTGCTGAAGGCCCATTTTTTTCTGTAATTCAGTGACATTCCTGCAGCACTCATATTCTTAAAAGCCCAAGTTGTCCTGTAAAAAGGGTGTTTAGAGCTTGACTATGCACCAGAGTTGATGTTTACAAGCTTTATATGACAAAAAGTCCAGATGAGACACAATGGTTATGAAATAGCTCAGACCTCAAGGGTAAAGGGTCTTCCTTCCTCCTTTTTTCTTTTTCTCCCTTCTTGCTTTATCCTTCTCAGTCCTTTTCCTGTTCCTTCTGTCCTTATCGTCTTCTTCATATTTTTTTCTCTTCTTCCTTGTTTTTTCTTCTTTTTCAGTTCCATGTTCTACTTCCTGTTATTCCCCTCTCTTCCTCTTCCCCCTTTTCTTTCCTTCCTCCTTTGCTTTTAATTCCCTCTTCCCTCCTCTTTTTTCCCTCTTTAATCCTACTTCATCATGTGTCCTTCCCTCTTTTCCATCTCCCTTTTATGTCTACTTCCTCTTTTTCCTCTTTCCTTTTCCTCCTCATTCTCCTCCCTTATCCTTCCTCTTCATGTTGTTCATTCTTTTGTCTTCCTCTTACATTTTCCTTCTTCCTTTCCATGTTTTTCATTCTTCCTCAATTGTTCCTCGTCTTCCACCCTCCTCCCATTCTTCTTTTTCCTTTTTGCTCTTCCTCCTTATTCTATGCCCTTTTATTCTACCTTTAATCCTTCTTGCTCCTTCCTCCTTCTACTTTCCCTCCTGCTTTTTTTTCATCTTCCTTGTTCTTCATGTGTACTTCATCCTTCCTCTTTTCCTTCTCTCTTTTGTCTCCTCTTCTTTCCTCTTTATCCTTCCTTTCCTTCTTCTCCTTCTTTGTCCTCCTCCTCCCTTTTGCTGTTTCCTTCCTTTCCCTCTTCCTTGTCCTTTACTTTCTTTTTTATCCTCAGTACGTTGAACTGTAATTGAACCTGTCTTAAAGTTGCTGCATGAAGAAAGTCGGTTGATTGATTCCTTGTTTATCCCTTATAAGAGCTGCAGCTTCACATAGAAGAAAAGCGGCTTTATTTTCCCATTCAGCTTTTGAATAAGAACTTTGCTATTTGGTTTATTCTTAACCTACGTTGCTAATGAGAGCTAAATTTACTGACAGACTTTCAGTTTATATACCAGCACACACACAAAGGAAGCCCCTGCCTCCCTCTCCTCCCTCATATGTTGAGTTAACTGACTGTTCGTTCAATAGAAGCGGGAAGAGGCTGAACTCTGCAGAGGTGGTTAATTGGAGTGAGACTTTTTTAAATGGAAATCAAGATGAGATGGATATGCAGAGAGAAAGGCTCTTTTCATCTAAATAACAATCAGTACACATATATTTAGCCTTTTCTTGATACTTCCTCACACCCCTCACATATTCAAACTGTACACAGAGACTCGTGCATGTGCGCATTAACAAACAAGTTCACAAGCAGACATAGATGTTACATGCTGATGACATGCAGAAATATTCCTGCCACCAATTTCACAGACTGCACTAGTCTAATATAAACAAGCTTTTTTATTATTAATACCCAAATACAGAGGAGCGAGAGTGCTGCTGACAGCCCGTGGGTAAATAAATTATGTAAACTCCATGAAAAAAGCGCTAACTTTGATCTAAATCACCACTGCAGCTGAGTTTAGAGCTGTAAAACTAAAGCAACACTGCTAGAAGTCACATACCTCTAAGCTGATGATGTGTGTGCACAAACATTGGTGATGCAGTGATTTTCCACTTAAATATGTTCTTCATAAGTGGTCTGGTGGTGTCATGGTGAGGATACTGCTGTTTAATCCACTGCTGACAAAAATCTAAACCCTAGCTTTCCCTTCACACCTTTTAAGGATAACTATTGTTTTGTTATAAAAAAAAACATTGTAAAAAAAAAAAAAAAAAAAAAAGCCTACATGAAAAATACGAAGGAGCTAAATATTTTCAATTTGACATGAAAAACACAAAAAGTCTTCCCACCTCAAATTCAGCTGTTATTCTCCAGATAAGACTATGTACGTAGGTGTGCTTTGGTCCCAATTCTGGAAATTTCCATACCAAATTTTGGGAGACAGGACCCTTTTGTGGCTAGATATAATGGGTGTGACAAACTGCCAACCCAGTTTTCCCCTAGTTTATCGATAGGTTGATCAAATATGCAGTCAGTTTGATAAAAAGCCAAAACATCAAACTAAAATCTTATCTTCAGTCTCGTATTTTGCAGTTCCTTCTTTATGCCTGTTTGACATTTTCCACCCAGCTGCGCATCAGCCTGGACTTTGAAATAAGCTAGTGGTGATATGGCTAACAGCTAGCAGCTAAGATTAAGAAGATAAAGAAGATATTCATTCATCTCTCTTCTCTCGGCTGTGTGGAAATATGCCAGATGGAGAGTACACCAGGGCAGCCATGTTTGAATTCTCTATCTGTACATAATTTCCATATAAGTTTGTCTATGGTTACAAAAAAAACGTCTCTTACAGCTATTAACCCATGGATGACGTAGCACAAGTGGTGTCCAGAACAGGCTCTGCAGCTAAACAGGGAGGTAAACTTTTGCTGTGTTTATAATAATATAATAAACTTTATTTATACCGCACCTTTAAAAACAGAGGTTTAAAAGTTTACAGAATATAACAGTAGTCTGATGTACTGTAACTAGTTAAATTTATCACAAAAACATAGGCTGCCTGAACATGAAGTGATCTATAAGGAAAATAACTCCTTTTATTTAAAAAAAAAAAAAAAAATCAAGATTCATATGCTATAGGCTCCTGGGTCAAATGGAACTGAAATTGTCCCAAGAATTGAAACCATGTCATATATCAGGGGTGTCCAAACTTTTTCTGCTGAGGGCCACATATGGGAAATGTTAAGGATGGTGGGGCCACTTTCATGTACCTTCCCTTTATGATATCAAAGTTTGTGAATCCAGTCCAGTTTAGGTAAAGATATACTAAGTTATCCAATATATTTGAAGCTTAATACACAAAAAAGGTACATTAATGAAATGTCGTGTCAAAATGTTTGTTTACAGAATGAGTACAGTAGCATCACCTAGTGCTGAAATTTAAACACTCTAATCCAAATAGAATTATACCGTCTTCACAAACTAATATTTTTTCTGTGTTTTCTAATTAACAGACAAGTGTAGTTTTGTGTTTTGTGTCACGGACGAGCCCCCAAGGTCATGCAAAACTATGCTCATCTGTTCGAAAACACTGATAAAATATGCACTACAGTAGAGCATGAGTTTCACGTTCTAATGTGGGCTGATTTTCATTATGATTTAGAATTTGCTGCAGGCCAAATAAAAATGGGCCAAGGGCCACATTTGGCCCTCAGGCCACAGTTTGGACACCCCTGACATCTATCATATAATGTCAAGTTGTGCTGTGTTTTATTGTGATAAAACTGGTGAATTACCCCTCGTCCCCACTGCTGTGTCAGAAATCACATGCACGTTTTCTGTGCACTATGAGATGTCTAAAGTAGATTATATAATCACCTCATCAGAACAATTTAAAAAAAAAAGATTTCAGACACCAATTGAACCACAGACAACCATCATTGCAGTTGTTAAATTAAATATTATTTCATCTAATGTTTAGAGAATTGAAAATGAATATATATTGGAAATAAAATGATTTCCTCATTTGAGATTCAATTATGTACTTGTATACAAAATATGCAATATCTTGTTCTCTGTTCAGTGACTGTAAATTACTTTTATTTAACACTGTGAGATAATTTACGGCAATTGTCATGGATATAACTCTATATTATATTGTAAGTTGAATGATGAGTTACTGGGTTTTACCTTTGTTTTCAGCACCATGGACAGAGACAGACCATCCTCAATGCTGCACCAGTGTTTCTCAGTGCAAACCTGCCGTCTCAAACTAGTACTCACAGTGCAACTTAACCAGTGTTTTAACTTTGTTGTATAATTTCTTGTGTCATCTGGTATTTTGAGGCCTTTTTGCCCAACTTTACAGACTGCTTTTTAACAGTAATCATTAAAAAAATCAACTTGTAATACTGTTTTTTTTCTTCCCAAAGGCACTGTTTCCAACATTTTCTTTAATTTCATGAAAATTAAAAGAGGATTTGAAAGTTTTAATGATGCCCTGGAGGTGTCAGACAAGTTGCATATCTAAAATGTTTGCCAAAGGGAAAAACACAACTGCTTTAATGGAAAAAAAATTTAACACTAATGCCACAAAATAAATAAAGCTTCATGCTAGTTTATGCAGGTCACAGAGGTCCATAGCTCAGCTAATACCCTGCTGACTGAATAGTTGCTTCTAACACTTAGAAAGTTCATACTCACCAGAAGGTGGCCCACTTACTTCCTTCTTACTGATCCCTGCTACACCAGCCTAACTGTATAAAGAATACAAGTACAAAATTTAATTTCAAGAAAAAGTTAAAACAACATTTAATGCAGATAAGCCTGTACTAATCCCCAGAGGCACAAAAGTTGATGTATTGTACATAATTCTGGTTTATGTCAAATTTGTTATATCTTTTACTTACTTGTAGCATCTTTTCTTTTTTTTATTCTTTCTTATTTTTCTTGTTTTTATTTATTTATTTATTTTTAAGACCGATGATTGCATAATTGTTGAATGAATGTTTATGTAATGTTTTTATTTGTGTTGGACCCCAGGAAGACTAGCTTTTGTCTTGACTAAAGCTAATGGGGATCCTAATAAACAAACAAACAAACAAACTAGTGCCACCCAAACTGCTGGTAAGGCTTCACCTGCATCACCCCAGCCTCTTCCTTTCAAGCTGAAAAACCTTTGGTTCACCCTCAAATGGTGGTTTGTCCAAAGACATAATGGACTGAGCAGAAAGTGCCGCTGCACTGGGGCTAATGCTGTGACACGAGTCGAGTGGGTCCCTACTTATCTCATTCATTTGTCAGCTTCTACTGTGTCTGTGATCAAATTCGGCTTCAGATTCTCTGAATCTTTTGATGATATTTTTGAACATTTTTATGAAATTGTATCACAACTTTTAAATTCAGTTTTTTCACAGATTGGTGAACCCATCTTTACTTCTGAGAGCTCTGCCTCTCTAAAAATGCTCCATTTATACTCAGTGATATTACTGACATATTTCTAATTAACATAATTGGTTGCAAAATGCTACTCCAGCCATTTTTTTATTAGTAGCACTTACTTTTCCAGCCTTCTGTTATCCTGTCCCAACTTTTTTGAGAAGTCTAATTCAAAATCAGCAAATAATTATCATTTTTAAAAAAGTATCTTAGTTTCAACTGAAATGTTGTTAATGTTCTGTTGTGAAAAAAATATGGGTTTTGTAAGATTTTCAAATCACTGCATCCTGTTTTTATTTACATGTCACACAGTGTGCCAACTTTTTTGGACTTGGTATTGTAGAAGGTCATGGATAAATGTTCACAAACAGGCACAAACACATACATATGAATTCCAGACAATTCCACAACACACAATTTAGAAAAAATGTAGAAAAAAAATGATCAAAGCAGCCTCTGATCAGCACCACAGACACTAAACACGAAGAGATACAGCATCATATAGTCTCCGGTGTTTCCATGGCAACGATAAACATGAGTCCAGCATGGCAGACAAAGCACATCCTGTTCCAACAATTAAAAAATGTATATGTTCGTTGTCTTTGAAAACAGTTGGAAGTGAACTTTATATGTTACTAACATAGGCTTAGTCATTTTAAAAAGTAATCTGTGCAAAAATTCAGTGTATCTTTCCTTTAGTTTGATCATGATTCACACTCAGAAGACCAGAGGACATGTGATAGCCCATAAATTTAGTCCTTCCCACAGACAGAGACCTCTTAACATTGTCCTTTGTGCCTGAAATCATTTTAAAGTCTATTAAGTCAAATCAACCTCCGTACAATGTTTTAAAACACTATTTTAGATCTTTTTTTAGATCTAACAGCCCTTGAAATCTCTATTCCAGTCAGGTTTGGTTGAACTTTAAAAGCCCTGGAGTGTATAATCATCCATCTTCTATTACTGTAGAAACTCATCATGGCTGCATTAATATAGAAATGAGCTGGAGGCTTTAATGCTTTAATTTGTTTTGGGGCTGCCTAGCAATCATCAGCTCATCCCCTGATTTAACAGCCGTGCTCCATTATCTGACCAGTCTCTGTGAGGACTCGCATCAGTGGACACTCTTTTCAGTCTGTGAGAGTCCCAGAGAAACGAAGACTATGATCACTTACTCTGAATGTGTGTTTACTTAATTTTAGGATGTAACAGATTGTGTGAATGTGGCTCTTGATGAACTAGTAGTTCTATTTCAATGAGTGTGTGCATGATGTGTTAACTGTGTTGTTGTAAATCAGCGGCTCTTGACTGGTCTACCTTCAGGACCCAACACAAAAAAATGTTGCAGTTTGGATCTCAGGGGGAACCAAATGTGACAGAACTAAACAAGATGGTTTAAAAGGTGTAGCCTTGCAACATTTACACGTGTGACTCACTGAAAACGGCTCCAAAACACAGTTTAGGGTTCCTACGTACTCATCCCTATGGAGCTGTAATTGTTGCAAAACTATTTGCAAATGCATAAAAAGATCTGTACACAAATCTGCAAATGCGTGCAAAGATTTGAAGATTTGTGTAAAAAGATTTGCAAATTGGTACAAAGCTCCACAAATGCGTGCACTAATCTGCAAATATGTAGACCAATCTGTAAATGTGGATTTAGTTCATTTTGGTTCAGACAGCTCCTTCTTTTTTGCTTCAAGTTGTCAAAATACTCACAAGCCAACACTTACAGATTTGTGCATATAGTATCCTTGTACGCATTTGCAAATATTTTTGCAACAATCATAGCTCCATACATCCCAAGCTGTATATGGGGGTAAAGTTTTCTATTGTTCCGTGGTTTTATGTTTGATCCCCTGTGGAAACAGTGTCTTTTTATGTGCATTAAGATGAAAGAGTGCAGTTTATCTAGATATAGCCATTGACTGTCAGTTTGGGATTCTGGATTAGGTGCAAAATGAAACTTTATTAATTTTTCCTTAACTCTTAAGCGTATACCGCTGGACATGTGGAGCAAACTGCACATGAAAAATCACATAATTTCCTAATTTTCCCACAAAATTACATGTGCAAATACAAACATGACATACTTTATCTGTGTGTCATCCAGATATACAGTGATTGAGTGTTTATCAGTGTTGTAACCCAAAGCAAGTTCATTTTCAAGCACCCTGGTCAACTGAAAGGAAGGTCTTTTGTTTGGTTTAAGAATATGCAGTACTGTGCATAACCCTTAGGCTGTTTGGGCCAAAAGTCAGGGATGAGGTCATGGCAATTAAGCCAGTCTGAGGGCACCATCAGGCAGGAAAGAGGACTGACACAACCCTTATTATGCTCTGGATGTCCTTACATATTAAGGGTATGGGAAAATAATCTAAAAAATGAACAAAGTCCACATCTTTAGGGCACAGTCAGGGATGGATGTGGCCAGTAAGCACAGTGTAAGACACCTTCTGGGTGAATATAAGGGTTATTAACTATTGACCCCCTTTTCATCACTTTATATGCTCATTTTTGCCAATTAAAACTGCGTTTTATAATATTTCTTGCCACTTTACACCAATTTTTTCCTGTTTTTGAGCCTTTTTTTGACACTTTCTTCCTTTTCTGCCTGTGTTAATGTATCTTTGCTACTATTAACACCTTTTCATCAATTTTCGTACCTAATTTTGCACATTTTGTAATGCAAATTTGATTTGATCAATTTTTTGCTTTTTTTTTTAATCTTATTTCACTATCTGTTCATGGCCATTTCTGTCACCTTTAACCCATTTTCCAAACTTTTCTGTCTATTTTTTGCTTGTTTTACCATTTTTTGCCACTATTAAACCCTTTTTACATCTTTTTACACCGCACTCTTGGAAGTTTTAACTGCATTTCACGATATTCCACACCAGTGTTTGCCACTTTAATCCATTTTCAGCACTTGCTGCCACTGCTAACCCAATTCTTCCATCATTAATCCCCCTTTAAACACTTTTTATACCCATTTTTGCACAACTTAATAGCATTTCATTATTTCTATGCTATTATTTGCCACTTTTAATCCTACTTCACCACCATTTCTTGCCCATTTTTCCCACTTTCTACTATTTTTTGCCTCTATAGACCCATTTTTGCCAAGTTTTAATCCTACATCACCACCATTTCACCAACATTTACACCCATTTCTTACCAATTATGCCCATTTTCACCAATTTAAATCAATTTATGCCACTTTGTTAACCCATTTTAGCTGCTTTTAGCCTTTTTTAATACTGTTGTAGGTTGAAGAAGACTTTTTTGGCTTGAATAAATTAGAAAATATGTGCTGCTTTGACTGGAGTGGTTATTACTCTGGTTAAGAAATTTAAAAGTTATCACAGCTTTACCTTACAGTGGTCAATATTTCTTTGTTACCCCCATGAGGTAAAGCTCTCCCCTTCATCCCCCTCATGGGCGGCCTTGTATTTCACAGTTAGTTTGATTACCTGACTGAAGTCTCTTTCACCACAGACACATAATCTTGCTTTCTGTCATACGTGTGTGGATTGAAGCGGCTGGATGAAACTTCTGACTGTGATCCTGGATATAGTTTCTCATCTTTCCCCCCTGAGTGTCTGTGTTTGTTTAGGTTTTGTGTTGCAGGCTCAGCAGCCCTCTGCAGTGTTTCTGTTTGTGTGTTTGTGATGGAGAGTTATTGTCCAGTTATTCTCTGGGGGGTCATTGGGATCAATGAAAATCTGCCCTCTTCGTTTTGCCCTTTTGAACAGCTTTCAGTGCTGGCAGCAGCGCCGAGAGCCAAACACAGATTCATCCTCCTCATTTATCTTTCACCACGTCTTGTTCTGCCTCCCACCAGGCCGGCCTCTAGGTGTAGGTGTGTGTGTGTGTGGATGTGTGTGGGTGTGTGTGTGGGGGGGGTGTGTGTGTGTGAGGAGAGATGGTGTTTATTTTTTCACTTTGCTCTGAGAAAGAAAAGTCATAAGTCTGTGACTTTTTCTTTGTTTTCATGAATGATTTAGTGGGCTGACAAACTAAAAAAATGCCACCATCACAGCGAGTCAAGGAAACCAGCAGAGTCACAGAAGTCTACTTGTGGACTCATCAGTACTCTACAGTTAGTTCCTCACTTCCAAATTCAATTCAGGAAAAATCCAAGTAAGACTGATGTGAAGACATCCATGTTCTGTTCTGCTGCAGAGAACCACAATGAGCTTCTTACAATGGAAGTGGTAAAAGCATGAACCAAAGTTTCAGCAGCAGAAATGGAGAGCAAATGCCGAAGACATGCGATGGCTATAAGGAGGAATAAAGTGTTTTTAGGAGCCGGTGGACATGTTGTTTAAAAGAGGACATCTTTAAAGAAATGATGCCAAGATTGTGGATGTGAGGGGAGGGGGGCAGGGTAGAACTTTCCATACTGAGCAAGGCCGCCCATAAGGGAGGATAAAGAGGAGAGCTTTCTGGGCCCGTGCCACATTTGGGACCAGTGGAGGTCATAGAATCATGGTCTATTGTAAACTTAAGATGTAATAACCTCATTTTTTACCTGAATAATAACCACTCTTATCAAAGCAACACATATATATTTTTTATTTAGTCAGTAGAATGCAGCCTTCTTCAAATGTCAACCCTTTTACTTTAAAGAGAATTAAAATGGGTTTAAAGTGGCAAAAATGGGTCAAAAGTGAAAAAACTGGTAAACAGAGGCAGAAAAAATGGCTGAAAGTGGTGAAGAAGGGTCAAAAGTGGAAAAGGTTGTGAAAAAGGGGTTAGAAATGGCAAAACAAAAAGTGAAATGTGGTGAAAGTTGGCAGAAAAAGGGCATAAAAAGTGGCAAAAACGCGACAATAATGGCAAAAACATGGATCAACAGAGGCAAAAAAGGTAGGTAAACAGCAAAAATTGGTAGAGTGGCAAAATAAGACAGAAAATGTGGTGAAAGGTTTTAAAAAGTGGCTTAACAATTGCAGAAAGAGGTCAATAGTGGCAAAAAATGGGGTTTAAGTGGCCAAACTGGCATAACAGACAGTATACCAAGGTTAAAATTAGCAAATGTGCGTCAAAAGTGGTGAAAATGGGTTCATGGTGACAGAAAATGGATCAACAGAGAAAATAATAGGCCAAGAAGGGCAAAAAATGGGTTTAAAGGGGCAAAATCAGGCAGAAAAAATTGGCAGAAAGGGGCAAAAATGTCATGATAGTTGCAGAAATGTCCAGAAAGGGTGGTAAAATGGGATTTAAAAATAGCAAAAATGGGTCAAAAGTGGTGAAAACCAGCAGAAAAAGTGAAAAGGTGTCAAAAGTGGCAAAAAAAGGGCTAAAAGGGGCAAAATCATGCAGAAAAAAATGGCAGTAAGGGTTTGAATATTGGCAAAAATGGCATAATAGTTGCAGAAATGGCCAGAAAGGTTGGTGAAATGGGACTTGAAAATAGCAAAACTGGCTCAAAAGTGGAAAAAAAACAGCAGTAATGGGTGAAAAGGTGTCACAAGTGGCAAAATTGGCATAACAGACAGTAAACTGAGGTTATAATTAGCAAATGTGGGTCAAAAGTGGTGAAAATGGGTCAATAGAGGCAAAAATAGGCCAAGGATGGGGAAAATGGGTTAAAAGGGGCAAAATGAGGCAGAGAAAAATGGTGGGAAGGGTTTGAATATGGAAAAAAATGGCATAATAGTTGCAGAAGAGGTGGTAAAATGGGATTTAAAAATGGCAAAACTTGGTCAAAAGTGGCAAAAACCAGCAGAAAAAAAGTAAAAATGGGTCACAAGTTGAAAAACATGGATTTAAAGTGGCAAAATTGGCATAACAGACAGTGAAATGTTGCTAAAATTGGCAAACAGTTGTAAAAAGTTGTAAAAAGAGTGAAAGATATGGTGCAGGTGTAAATTTGGATGTCATCAGAGTAGCAATGGAAGCAGAGACTCTGGAAATGGATGATGTTTCTAAGGGGAAATAGGTGAATGATGGAAGGGACAGGACTTAAAACCAAACCCTGAGGGACGCATTGTGTCAAAGGAGCTGCAGTTGTTCATGTGATGTTTAGATTTATTGTTTAGAAATGCAGCTTACATGTAAAATGTCTTTTTTTGACAGCTGCACTGAGTGCAGAAGTCTTTTTTACATGCATACTCAGAGAATAGAAAGGTTTTTTTTATGTTTTATTTTCAGACTCTGGTATTTTAATCATGCGCGGCCCTTTTCTCTGGAAGGCTGACGGTGGGTTTGAAATCTCAAACCACACACACACACACATCCACTTTTATATCACACACAGACAGACACGCACACAGAGGCTAAGCAAGCAGGCGAGTAGGAGCCAGCAGGAGGGAAATGTCAGGACAATGTCAGGATGTAAGCTTGGCATGGCACGGCATGGCTAGCCTCTGAATGTCTCTGAATGTCACCACTCTGGAGACCACGGGAGGCCACACATACACAGGCAAACCACACACACACACTGTAGAGAGGGATCTGTGTTAGCCTCCACCGGTGATCTAGCTGAGGGGAAATGGTCGCTGATGAGACGTCTCTCAGTCCTTTATAAGGTCACTCTGAATGTCACTCATTGATAATTAAAAACATGCCAAACTCCCATCATGTGTGTTCATCAGTGTGTCTGTGAATGTGTGTGTGAGAGCAGAATAAAGGGGGAGTCGCCTGAGTCAGAGTATTACTAATCCTTTTGTACCACACAGAACTGTATTATCATTTAAAGTTCTGCTGTTTGTGTTTGATTAGTCAAGCTTAGGGTGAACTTTTGTTTGGTTGTTTTGCTGCAACAGACTTCAATGTGTTCTTAAAATGGCAGTCAGATATTTTAATCCCTTTTGGTTTGTGCTCACCAAAAAATAATAGTTGACTTCATATCCCAGAGACACATTGTATGCCTTTTTTGTGCAAAATTGTTGCACAAAGTTTGCTTTTGTTAGGCAGGGTACTGAACTGAGATTGCCTGAGAGTTCATGATGCTGATTAGAATTTATGTAACCCTTCTGAAATGACACAAAAGATGCAAAATACTGGGAACACAATCGATATCACTACAATTGGGCCAGCTCCTAATCTGAATAATGTTACAATCAATTCTGATTTTTCTGATTGGTCATTAGATCTTTCAACTGTGTGTTGCCGCTAAATAGTGATGCTTCTACAAATATTACTGATAATATTGTGATTTTACTGTTCCCAGTTCCCAGTTGAGTCATTCTATGGCTGTTTTTAGAGGGGGCTCTTTGCCCCTGGTAGTGCTTACAACTTCAGTTTTAAAGCACTTCTGACTAGTCTTATTGTTCCATGCTTATGAAAGTTGACTTCTGCTTTCCTTGTTAGTATCCGTAAATGTCATTTTGATCGCTCTCTGGGCTTCATAGTTTTGTTTTTGTTTTTTTTTTTCCAGGTAAATTTCTCTTAGAAAGCGTGAAACAATGTCAAGGAATGCCTTCCTGAAAAGCAGAAGCTGTAGACCAAGAAACTTCACCCCTGAAAAGATGAAGCAGATCAGGTTCTTTTTTGTTATACTTGATTTTGATTGGCCAGCTTGTCAATCAACAGGTGACCGGCTCTTTACCCTTGCAGGGGTTCTTGAGGGGGTATAAGAGTTTGCAGATCCACTCTGCATGTGTTTTGTGAACTTGGAGAAGGCTTACAACCATGTCCCATGGGGCGTAATGTGGGGGGCACTGCGAGAAAACAGGTTCCCAGCAGGCCCGCCCACAGAATTAGCTGGGCCCCTGGAAAACCCCCAGAGAATGAGCCCTCCCCAGGTTGTAACTTCCTGATCATATCGATGCATGCGTGTTGGATCAGTAGCACTGGTGCTAGCATACTGGCTAACAGTTGCCTCATTTTGGAGCTGAAAAGTCTGCCCAGATATTATCGGGTTCTGATGTTAAAGTTATTCATTCATGCCACTTTTTAATCACTCTACACTACTTCTTCTGCAAATTCTGCCACACTTGTTCCCACATTAGACCCATTTACGCCACTTTTTATCTGCTTCTCAGCATTTTTAGTGCCCATTATTGCCCCTTGTAATACATTTTTGCTACTTTCAACCAATTTTGCCACTTTTTAACTGCTTCTCAGCATTTTTGGTGCCCATTATTGCCACTTTTGATAAATTTTGAGCCATTTTTGCCACTTTTCAATCAATTATTGCCACTTTTGATCCACTTTTCACCAATTTAAGTGCCCATTATTGCCACTTTTGCCAAATTTTGAGCCATTTTTGCCACTTTCAACCATTTTTTGCTACTTTTTAACTGCTTCTCACCATTTTTAGTGCCATTATTGCCATTTCTAATACATTTCTGCATTCTGAAATTGGCTTTACATTTTGAAAAGGGCAATATTGTACTGTAGCATAAATAAAAGAGATTTTTTTTTTTTTTTTTTGCTTTGATTAGAGTGGTTATTACCCAGGTAAATGTAAAATATGGTTGCCACACATTAACTATACAACTGACCATGATTTTGCTGACCTCCATGGGCCACCCATCTGGCTGGGCCCCAGAAAGCTTTGCCCTTTCCCCTTATGGGTGGCCTTGGGTCCCAGGGCCAATGTGGTGAGCCATTAGGTCCCTCTATGACCAAAGTAAGAGTTGTGTTCATATCCAGACACAAAGTCACATTCCCATTGCATGCCTGCCCCTTATCTCCAGTTCTGTTTGTGTTTTTCATGGACAGGATCTGGAGGTACAGCCAGGTGACAGAAGGTTCTCTGTTAGGTGACCTCAGAATTTCATCTCTGTTTTTTGGTAGATGATGTGGTTCTGTTGGCTTCTTCCACTGGAGGCCTCCAGCAGTCGCTGGGGCAGTCGGTAGTGCAAAGCTGTCTGGATGACCGTCAGCACCTCCAAGTCTGAAGGCTCTCTGCAGGAAAAAGGTGAATTGTTTCCTCCAGGTGGGGACTGAGCCTTTGCCTCAAGTGAGGGACTTCAAGTAACTCAGACCATGAAATTGTCATGCGGATTGGTTTAGCATTGGCAGTATTGCAGATGTTGTACCATACCATCTTGAAGACAAAATTCTCAATTTACCAGTTGATCTTTGTTTCCACCCTCACCTATGGTCATGAACTCTGGGTAATGACCAAAAGAATGAAATTGGGGTTTTAAGCGGCTGAAATGAGATTCCTCAGGAGGGTGTTTGGGCTCAGCCTTAGAGACAAGGTGAGGAACTCCAATATCTGGAGGGATTTTGAGGTCCAGCTGCTGCTCCTTCACATGGCAAGGAGCCAGTTGAGGTGGTTCTGGCATCAGGTCAGGAGGCTTCGTGGTCGCCTCCCTGTCGAGGTTTTCTGGGTGTGTCCAGCTGGAAGACCCCAGGGTAGACCCAGGACTCTCTGAAGGGATTGTATTTCTCAACTAGCCTGGGAATAACTAGGAATCGCCCAGGAAGAGGTTGAAAATGTTGTTGGGAAAAGGACTTTAACGGCATGTTGCCACCGCAACTCAGCCCCAGATGAGCAGAAGAGGATGGATGGATAGTTTCTTAACTCATGAACACATAAAAAATAAAAGACTTTCAAAATGAAAATATACTTTATACATATCAATGCAGCCCTGAGATTATTATAATAATGTACAAGACTACCCAAAGTCTTATATTTATATTATATTTATTAGCTCACATTAACCTGCACATTCACCTGCCTTATCTTCATGCTCACAATGTACTTCTGCTATCCTGTCACACACCTGCCTGTCCTGTAGAGACAGCAACTTACAACCATTGCAGCATATTGACTGAGAGTTTTTTTAATTGACAATTATGTACATACTACATACAGCATTGATCTTTTTCACACTTAAAGCAGCATAAAAGGCATATTGTCTTTACCAGAAAGGTTCAAGCTTTTACCTCACCTCTGACACTGTTAGCTGATGGTCAGTCTGCTTGCATTGTGCCTCACTGGACAAATTTCCATCCCAAGAATTCACATTGTTAAATAAATAAGTTACTAAATATGTTGTTACAGGGGGCAACTCCAGGAAAGTCAGTGCATGAAGGCAACACCTCATCCTGCTGAGACGGATGATAATGCTGCACTCTGACCACGACGGGGTTAAAACTTTAACTGCATGTGCAGGACTGATGCCAAGGTGATGCTCTCTTTGGCATCATCTCCTCATATATTCATTCTTCAGTTTCCCATTGGCTCGAAGTGTACTCTCAAGAATACAAGGAAATAAAATAGGACTATCTTTGCAGGAGGAGAAAGAAGACAGTCTCATATTCATCACTGTATAATTATATAATATTCTGAAGGCGTTCTCTGCCTGCTCACAATGTTATGTGAACATTTAAAGGTTTCCAATGTGAGTTTATACGGTATTTTCCCCATTCTCAAAGGTCAGCCATCCCATCAGTTCATTGTTGTTAATCTCAATATGAATTAATTGAAATCCTTACATTAGCTGAGTGTTTAAGTGAAGGTAAATGTCAGTCTAATCATTGCTCAGATTTTAGGAGGTTTAAGTGTGTAGTTTAAACTGCTTTAAGCTGGCTCATACCACTTTAAAACCATACTGGATTTAAAAAGACCAGATAATAATACATTAACATAAAAAGATGGGAGACATTTTCTTAAACTGAGTTGCTGATTCACATTAAGACTTTGTGTCTTTTTCTTAATATCATTGGAGACAGTGACCGTTGTTTGTGCACCTTGTCTGTCATTTCACTCCAGGCTGACACAACAGGTACGGTAATCTGCCTTTGGGATTTTCAAAGTAAAAGCCAGATCAGCTTGTTTCTGTGGTGAGACTACTCGTGTTTTCTTATGGGACTTTTGGTCTGAAGGGTTTTCAGGATAGTTCTTGGGTTGGGTCCATGCAAAGTTGCTTCAGTGTTTAACTTTCCTTTCATTTCTACTCAATGTAAATAATTTAAAAACATCAAATTATACAAGAAATTAACTTATATGCGATCTCCATCTCCTTCTACATCTTATTTCTGCCCAAAGATTGTTGTTGTGAATTTCCACCAGATGCATGATGGGAAATAATCTCAAAAGGAATCATATTCTAGTCTTGCAGTTAGTAAGCCACAGTCTCTGCAAAATCTTAGTCTGAGACTAAAAACTAAATGGCTTGCTGACAAATTGTCTTTAGATGTGAGAGATGTTAGTCTTTGTAGAGTCTTAAACGTTTTAGTAACGTCCTCTAAGGCCAGCCTTAGACAAAATATATTACACTCAAACTCTGTATTCTGATAGCTTTTTTGGGGGTTACTCCTGTGCCTAACAAAGAAAAACTCTGTGGTTGTTGCCTTTGTCTCACTTATTCCTCATTGACAAATTCGACGTGGTATGGAGGCTATCAGTCTGCAGTCCTGCTTGGTTGTTATGAAGCCCAGGTTGCTTTCATGGCTCATCTGTATTGTTAAGTCTGGTGTCTCTCATCTTCTTCTTGCCAATACCTCAGAGATTTTCTGTGTGGTTGAGGTCAGACCAGTTGGCCAATCAAGCAGAATAATACCACCGTCAGCAAACCAGTTTCTGGAAGTTCTGGCTTCACTCTGGACAGGTGCCAAGTCCTGCTGGAAAAGGAAATCAATATCTCCTTAAAGCTTCTCAGCAGATGGAAGAATGGAGGTCTCTAAAATCTCCTGATAGATGGCTGACAGCATTGACTCCATCCATCCATTTTTCCTTCCACTTATCCAGGGACAGGTCACAGGGGCAGCAGGCTAAGTAAGTCAGCCCAGACATCTCTCTCCCCAGCAACATTTTCCAGCTCCTCCTGGGGGATTCCAAGGCATTTCAAGGCCAGATGAGAATATAATCCCTCCAGTGAGTTCAGGGTCTACCCTGGGGTCTCCTTCCATTTGGACGTGCCCGGAAGACCTCCACAGGGAGGCGACCTGGAGACAACCTTATCAGATGCCCAAACCACCTCAATTGGCCCCTTTCAATGCGAAGGAGTAGTGGCTCTACTTTGAGATCGTCCCGGATGTGGCTGAGCCCAGGCACCCTCCGGAGGAATCTCATTTTGATCACTTGAACCCATGATCTTGTTCTTTTGGTCATTACCCAGAGTCTGTGACCATAGGTGAAGGTTGGGACAAAGATCGACCGATAAATTGAGAGTTTTGCCTTCCGGGTCAGCTCCCTCTTTACCACGACAGTGCAGTACAACGGCTGAAATACCTCAGATGCTGGACCACTGCGCCTGTTGACTCATGGTCCCTTCTACCCTCACATGTGAACAAGAACCCGTTGACTCCAGACTTGATAAAACACGGTGGACCATCACTGACTGTGGAAACTGAAAACACCAGACTTTAAAATTGTACACCTCTCCAATCTGACCCAAAAAGCCTTCTTCAGAAATTAGATGGTAGATGTCAGGCTTTGTCTAATATTTCCTAGTTTATGATCATATTACATAACATTTAACATGAGGAAGAACTGCAGTGAAAAACATAAAGAATCAGTGTTACGTCTCATCAAGGTCCTTGCATTCTCATCGTCCTCCAGCCATCATTTCCCATCAGCCATCTATCTTTGTCTCTGAGTTTATTCACACCATAATGGCAGTGAAGTCACTGTACTTAATAATGCTTCTCCTCTCTGACCTTTCTGCACAATGAACTTCCAGGTGACGTGTGAACAGAGCTGCTGTGACATCAGCCTCTGTAGTGAGTGACAGACTCAGACACATACATCACATCCACACAGTTCATCATGAGCACTCCACACTTCCTATGACAACTCAGTGCCATAGAAGAAGCAGGTTATAAAAGTAACACATTTGCTTGCGATGACAAAAGCAACGCACACACACAGATCTGCACACACAGTTTAGATAATAGAGGTCAGCGATGACAGCAGCAGGATGACCCACTGCTGCGGGGGGGGGGGGGGGCTCATGTGGTCGGAGGTTACAGATTCAATCGATCAGATCTGCAGACTGACTTAAAAATACACGGCTGTTGCTGATTCATTGTTCAGTAAGACGCTGCGTACAGAACACCTGTGTGGGTTTGATAGCATCACTGATCAATAGAGAGATGTTGCCTTTTGTGAAGAATCAGACGGTTCAAAACGGCAAACTAGTGCACCAAAAGAGAGACATAAAAGAAGAAAAATATTCCCAAATACCTTAGTGTGGCTTTAACTGTGTTTAAAGGTTACTGTTGAATGGATATTTTATGGATAAAAATTGTTGTAGAGTATTTTGATGTTGTTGTTATTCAGTGGAAGCAAATTCATAAGAATGGAGGCGTCACATCAAGACAAACCAGAATACTAATATTTAAATACACAGTATCTACCACCAGGGGGCTCTGCAATTAATCTCAGAATTTATGTAGTTAATTGCACCCTATTTTTAAATCCCATTTTGAAATTCCTTTATTTGGGGTGCACAGATGGTCGAGTGGTTTAAGGAGTACCCCCATGTCAGGGGCAGCCCGTGTTCAAATCCGGCCTGTGGCCCCTTGCCGTATGTCTCTCCTCACTCTTGTCCCTGTTTCTGAATCCATCCACTGTCCTCTCCAGAACTTGACAACATTTCTTCATTGAAAGAACAAGGAACAGCTCTGAGTTGTTTTCTTGGTTTGCGTTATGCAGCTCTCTATGGAGTTTACTCCTTGGTAGCGGTGCACACCAAAAACGTCACTTGTACTGTTGCTCTGATTGGCTTGTTAAGATGTGACAGAAAGAACCTTCATCCAACCACCCTCCGAGTTGTTTTTCAAAGGCTCTGCCCTTTCCCAAACGCTGTCTATGGAAGGTTTACCAGATGGATGTGTTAAATAAATCCATCTGGCATGTCAGGTTAGAGAACAGGGGGGAAAAATGTCTAATATAATATAAGAGAGAACCAGACAGTCCAAACATGGCAAAAATGTTTAGAATGATGAAGGAAATACTTAAAAAGTCTTTATAATAATGGCCAAGTCATATAAAAAGCCAACATATTTCAGCCAAGTCAGTCTTTATCAGGGCTAACAGACCATCTGCCTACATCAAGAAAGAACAGCACACAGTCCTGCCTTTCCTGTACCTTTAGGGATGCAGACAGAATGACAATGATTAAGTCAGGTCCAGAATAATGGAGGAGCTGGGGTGGAGGAAGGTCACAAGGAGTAGTAGGCTAGAGCAGTTCAAAAAGGGCAGCATGGGTGTGATTAGCCAGCTGGGTGCTTAGAGCGAATCAGTCACTTGACTCCATGACCTGCTTGAACTAACACTAGAGGCGTAATCTATATGTTTTAGATAGTAATTGAAAATCTCAGTATTGTCCAGTATAAACACAATCACACACTAAATCATGCAGCAGTAGTTTGCATCTGTCCAAATGCATGAAAAAGAATGAGAAACCAGATGAAATGTTGTATTTAGCTGTATTTTAAATGCTTTCTAAATATAGATTGAAATATGTAGTCATCCTTTAGGTTGATTGACTTTTTTTTTTACAATTTAAAACTGAAATATGGAAACTAGAGACGCCTCGATTGGTCAGGAACAAATTGATTAAAAAAGAAAAAGTAAAAAAAGAAAAAGTAACAGAAAGTAAGTGCAACTGAGGTCCTGTTGACAAATTGACCATGAGGAAAAGGTAAAATAAAGTCATTAGGGTGTGTTTTATGTATCTTCAAGTCAAGGAAATGTAGGTTTTGGCAAAGCTGTTGAATAAATAAAGTTTTTTTTTCCCTCTAAGATATGAATAACTTCATCAGTTGTGATACATATAAGTTTATAATCTGAGGTTTATTGTCTTTTTTTGCTCTGTTGAGTAGGCCTGAAAAACAAAACTGTAAACAGCTGTGCTCTCTGATTGAGTAATTAAACTGTTTTTGCCCTTGATGAACGAAGAGCAAACCCAGCAGAGGGATGAGTGTACTCACAAAAGCGTATCTTCTATATTTTGAGTCATCCGTTAAAATCAGACTCTCATTTCTAACCTCGTTTCAGTTCAATCATAAGTTTGTGTGAGTGTGAAATCTTAGTGAAGTTGCTCTGTGTGTGGTTTTACCTCCCCACCTTCTCATTTCCCTCCTCCGCTGGGCTGAGACGTGCCGGCTCAGGGGCCGCCGGGGAAATGTCAGGGATGATCACAACGTTGTCCCCACATGACAACAGATCACAACACTGCTGCTGGAAAGTGTGTTCAGCCGTACGATGCTCGGGTTTTTATTATATGTAGTACAAAAGAATTTCTAAACTCTGAGCTTGTATGCATTCAGGTGTTTCTGTGCTACACACACTGGTTTGCCTTTAAATGTCACATATTATGTTCCTTGATAAAACAGGATGTTTATCTGTACATTTTGACAGAGATCCTTTTAAGCAGATCCATTGAATTTAATTAATCTTCTACAGCCAGTTACATCTCGCCTAATGTCTCCCCTGCTAATATCATGTTCAATATTGTGTGAAGAGCATAAAATAAACCTTGACATCCAGTAGAGGAAACGTTCAACTCTCCAGAGCTCTCTGACTGAGAATGTCTCAGGTCGTTGGACATCTAAATGGCAGCTTAACTGTAAAGAGGATTAAATGAGATTAGCTTTAATACCTGTGACTGAGCGTTGATAGACCACTTAAGGCTGGGTGGAGATACAGTAAAGCTCAGATGTATTTATTTTAAAGAAAAAAGGAGCTCAGTACATAAGTGTTGTAGTGCTGGACATCTTTTGTCATCATTGGAAACTATTTGACTACTTTTATTGTGTTATCACTGTTTAGAATCATTATGATTTTTCTCAGCCAATCAGAGATCAGTCGACATTATTAACAGTGACACAGCAATCAGCAGTGGCCCAGAGTGTCTCAAACTTCCTGTTTCCTCCAGAACTTTAAAACGCAGTTTGGTCTCACACCAATGGCCTTAAAAACAAAACTGTGCTAAGTTAATGAAACTCACGTTATAGAGGTGAATAATGGAGCTAAATATCATGAAAGGTGTTCTGTGGGGCTGAGGTCAGGACTGCTGGAAGGACATTCAACCTCTCCACTCCCAAATTCTGGAGGTAGTCTCTGGTAACCCCGCTCTGTGAAGGCGAGTGTTGTCATCTTGGAGGATCGATCCCAGACTGTGGAGATATGGGATTGCCAAAATGATAATCAAATCTAAAATAGAATTTAAAGTTCTTCTCACCTACTAAGCTCTTAACGGTCAGGCACCAACCTATCTTAGAGCTCACAGTGCTGTATTATCCCTCTAGATCAGGGGTGTCAAACTCAAGGTCAAGAGGCCAAATCTGGCCTGTAGTCTAGTCATACCCGACCCCCAAGTTTATATCATGTTTTTATTTTAACTGGCCAACCAGCATGAGGTCTGCAGATTACTCCAGTACAAAATGTAAACTTAATCTTGATGATTTAAAATATTCATGTTAAGTCATAAAAATCTGAAAAATTAAAGCGTAAAATAATTTGATAGAAAGTCAGGAACGCGGGAAAAGAAATTTGTGTTTTTATTTCATATTTTCAATGTGACAGTTAAAACTTCAATTTATGATTTTGACTTTTCATCTAAAATTTTACTCTTTAAGGTTCACGATTTTAATTCTAAGTCATATTTTGACCTTTTTGGCTATTATTTATTATCATTATTATATCTATTATATTATGATGTTATTTATTTAGCTCTTATAACTATTTTAAATTGTATCTATTTTTTTTACCCTTTCTACTCCTAACTTTGACTTTTAATCCCATATGTTGACCTTTTAGACTCACAATTTAAAATTTTATCTCATATTTTGGTCTTTCAAACAAGATTGTGACTTTCTATTTCAGATATTTTTTTACCTTTTATCTCAGATTTTGAGCCTTTAAACTTTTTATTTTTACTTTTTTTAAAATTTCAGAATCATTTTTCATCAGTACTTTATTATTTCCCATGTTTTATTACTGGTAAAAACAAGGTTGACAGTTCATGGTTAAATGTTGACCCTGTTAGGCTCTCAGGTCAGGCCTGATTGAATCTGGTCCCTGGCTGTGACTGAATTTGACACATCTGCTCTTAGATCCTTGCGCTCCCAGTGGTCATGTCATTAATAATAATATATTTAATTAATAAGTCACATTGCTTGTCTTAAACATGCGTTTGTGAAATTGGTTGTCTGCATTTGAGCCATCCTCTGGAGTCAGTGGGCTGTGCCTGTTATGCACTCAGGGTGATTTTACCCCACCATTCCAGCCCTTAATGGTGACTGCCAAGCAGGGAGGGATTGGGTCCCCTTTTTTTAACTGAATTTAAAACATAGATTATGCTATGAGCTAAATTTAGCAAAAATAATTAAGGTATGTTAATATGACCTTTCAATCTAAAAATCATGGTCACTACCACCAGTGGTTCCCAACCTTTTCAGCCTGCAACCCTCAAAATGAAGGTGCCAGAGAGCAGGGATCCCCACTTTACCTGAGGGTGTTTGAACACAGCCATGCACAATCAAGAATAGGCATGAGCAGACAAGGCTGCACATAAGGGGGGTAAAGGGGAGAGATAAACGTGTCTGTTGTGCTTTGCCTTAATTAAACTGCTTAAAAGGACATTTTCTGAGTGCTGAGGTCTTAGCTGCGGTAAAGTTAAGCTGTGATATCCATATTTCATATTAAACCTGTATAATATTTGTTGAATTCTTTTGTAGCGTAATAGATAGCCTTCTTAAAAATGTTAATCCTTTCTCTTAAAAAAATGAAATAAAATGGGTTAAAAATGGCTAAAATTGTGGGAAAAGGTGGTGAAATGGGATTTTAAGAGTGGCCAAAACCGGTTAAAAGTGGCAAAATGGGAGGGAAATATGTTTAAATGGAATGAAAATTGGTTTTGAAGTAGCAAAAAAATGTTAATTAAACCAGAAAATAGGCCAAAATTGGCAGAAGGGGGTTAACCGGCAAAAAATAGGCGTTAAAAGCAGTAAAAAGTGGTTAATAGAGGCAAAAATGATTCTACAAAGGCAATAATAGGCAGAAAGTGGCAATAATTGGTTTAGAAAAGGCAAAAACAGGCAAGAAAAAGTGGTAAAAAAAAGGGTTTTAAGTGGCAAAAATTGGTAAAATTGTGGGAAAAGTGACAAAATGGGTTAATATTAGGCAAAATAGAGGCAAAGTGGCAAATGTGTAATAAAAAAAATCTTTTTTTTTTTTTAAGGCATCTGGAGACCCGCTTTCAGTGTATTGCGACCCTCAAGGGGGTCTGTACCCCCAAATTTATTTGGCAAAAATAAAATCTTTCATTTTTAACCAATATTTTATGATCTTGACTGTTTAAGTGTTTGTCTAATTTCAAACTTGAATAATTCTGAAGCCAATATAATCAAATTCAGAAATTTAATTTAATAAATCAATGTTAAAAATTTGTCAAAAAATTGATTCAAATCTATTTTGCTGTGAAAACATTACAAATTAATTTTAGAAAAATAGTCTGAATGGGGGGTTGCAATGATTTTTATTCTGAATAGAAGTCTATGTTGCGGTAATGACAAATGTAGGGCAAGTAAAGTTATTAAGAGATAGTTTGAAAAAATAAAACGAACACTGAGTGCCTTTACTAAATATGTATCCCTTAGATATAATGCAACAGATTTATATTTATTACAGACAGATATATTTATATACAAACAGACTATTTTTGCCTGGTTCTGCCACTGTTGTGATGTCTGGTGTAGACTCATTGTTAGTTCTTTGCTTGCTTGGAGATGCCTCTCACAGAATGTGCCACACTCAGCCTTTGCTCTGCATTGATTTTATTTAGCCCCGCCCCCCATGGAACTACTGGCCTGTAAAGTTCAGCTAAACCCAACAAAGAGCCAGTTATAAAACAACCGGTGATCGGTTTAGTTGATCTGTGCCTAGCATCATTAATTCCAGTCTATGAGCCACATTTTTAAAGAAAACTGATCATGATTGCTTACTGATCTTTGGGTTTGCTTACTGAAATGCCAAGGCTATTCTATTTTCACCAGCATTTGTTAATGAATCTCTCCATAGTAGAAATGACTCTGTGTCCAATCTTTGTCTCCAGTCTTTGTCCAAATGTTCCTGTGTGGCATATGTTGCTAACTTCCAAGTCAGCTGGCTTCATCTTCCTGGAAATGAAAATTTTTCGCAGCTGCCCCTCACAGAGAGGAGCAGCAGTGGGCAGAATTTAGTTTTCTGATCGACTTTCAACCACAGAATTATCTATTCTCTGAAG
The DNA here is from genome assembly GCF_018320785.1 of Cheilinus undulatus. Taxonomy (NCBI): domain Eukaryota; kingdom Metazoa; phylum Chordata; class Actinopteri; order Labriformes; family Labridae; genus Cheilinus; species Cheilinus undulatus. The sequence continues at coordinate 39,750,698 of NC_054878.1, read as the reverse complement.
TCTCACTGAGGCACTGTCCGGCCTAACGGGACGAGGCTTCTGGTTGGCTTATTAAGGCAGCCATATTGGTATGAAATTAAACTGGCCGCACGCTGATTTTGGAATAAATTTCCAAACCGGGCTGATTACTTTCACGGCTTTGGCAAAGCCACTTTACCCAGGCCACAATGAGACGCTCCTCTGTTTGTTCCAGGAGGAAACTTCATGTACCAGTACACTCTGGATATTATTGGTCTTTCAGGGATTAAGGAAGCCAACTCTTGATTTTGCTGCACAAATCCGAGGAACGGGTGCAATAAGGAGAGAAGCTGAGGCCGGGCTTGTGCAGAGCTTTGTGTCCATGCAACACGGAGTGAGAAAGGGAATTATAATTCTGTATGTGTCTCCGCCGTCTCCCTCAGACCGTCTGACAGGCAGTCGGGTTGATAGCAGAAGGGTTTGGGCAGAGGGACTCGGGGAAAGCCTGTAGCATGCATTCCAAACAAGAGCGGGCCGCACTTTAAATTAAAGGCAGAGCCTGCAGAGCTCCTGGGAGAGACGGAACAAAACAAAGACGAAGCCGAGACTTTGGAGCATCACTCGCTGCAGTTTTAGGAATCGATAAATCATTGTGAGTTTGTGTCCTCATTAAAAAGAGACCTGAAAATGAAACACAAAGTTCTGACATGTCTATTAGACTCGCCAACAACCTTCTCTGCATACTTATCAATACACCGTGTTTAACAGTTTGTATCATTGAGCAACGAATCCCCAAAGCCAGCCGATTCTCATGCACACAATGAACAACACGCTCCATTGTGGGAAATATTGACCTTAGCAAATGGAAATGCTAATACAAAACTCCCTTAAGCACAGAGCTGCTTCTGCACAGCCAAGTGTGCATGCAAAATGATCAAAATATGACATCTCTGGCTGTTAAAATTGAGTTTCTGCTGAGAATCTGCAAACAAAAGGCATGGAACAAGAAGCAGCAGCAACAGCAGTGACAAAACCAGAACGAGGATGAGAGATAAAAAATTAAGATAACAAGCTGATAAGAGACAAAAGCAGCAAACTCCTGCAGCTACAGATTAAAACCAGAGAGGGAAAACAGCATGAAAATGATTTTAATCAAGGAATCAGTGACACTTACAAATGAGTTCAGGAAGAACATCAGCCGGATAAAAGAGAACAGCTCAGGGTTGAAAGGAAGGAAAAGTGCTGCAGAAGTCTTCAGGCTCCGAGCGGAGTAAGGTGTGTCCTCGTCACTGCTTAATCAGACTAATTACCAACAATTAACCATTTCTAATTGCTCGCTGTCACTTTGGAGAGTCTGTAATCAGGATGAATAGCCCAACAGATCATTATATGTGACTGTAAAGGTTGCCGTCATCTTCATCAGCTCTAAGCTGTGTCTCCTTCTGAGGTCAATCAGCTGCATGCAGATAATGAGCTTTTCAACGCTAATTGAAATAAACAGCTCATTATGTCACAATTAATGAGACGCTTCAATTTGTTGAATGAAGTACAGGTCACACCAAACCTGACCGATGGTCACACAACAGTAATGAAAGATAAAGGGGGGGCAGAGGCTCTTGGACTACTGCATGTATGGATGAACTAGTGGCTTTTAGCTTTTTTAATGTATGTTAGACCCCAAATCTGTGTTTTGGTAGACTATGGGTGCATCCCCAGTCTTCCAGAAGTTGTGTCCATCTGTCCTTTACTTGAGTTTTTCCCTGTGTCTTCCCTGTGGCGGCCTTACACCAGAGGACTTTGCAGAAACTCTTAAAACTCACATCTAAAGGCAATTTGTCCACAATCTATTGAGTTTTTTGTCTCAGACTCAGATTTTGCAGACTGGTGGTCATTAACTACAAGACTAGAGTGCAATTCCTTTTGAGATTATTTCCCATCACGTATCAGTTTGAAATTCCAAACAACATTTTTTGAGCAGAGAAGAAGATGTAGAAGGTCCATTCATCCCGCATCACAGGTATATCCTTCTCTGGTCAAAACACCCCACTTTCACTCCTGATCACCAGCCTAGGTGTTGTATTTGACCCCCATCTCTCCTTCAATTCCAACATCAAACAACTCTGCAAAAGCTCTATATATTGCTAAACTCCAGCCATCTCTCACCCTCCAAGATGCAGAGAAACTCATCCACGCCTTTGTCTCCTCCAGGCTGGATTACTGCAACACACTTCTCATCAGGATCCCAAGCAAGAGCCTTCAAAAGCTCCAGTAAGTCCAGAACAGCGCAGCTAGGATCCTGATGAGAGTGCGTAAATTTGAACACATCACACCAATCCTGCAATCCCTACACTGGCTTCCCATCCATTTCAGAATTCAATACAAAATCTCCCTCCTCACCCACCAGTGCATCTATGGCAATGCCTCATCCTAACTCAAAGAACTGTTAACCCCCCAAACCACCTGGAGACACCTCAGATCCAGCAACTCAAACTGCCTCCTCACACCCAGAACTAAGCTCTGCACGATGGGGAACCGTGCTTTCTGCTTCTCCGCACTCCGCCTCTGGTTCACCCTCCCTGACCATATAAAAGCCCCACAGACAGTCGAATCATTCAAAAAACAGCTCAAAACCTTCCTCTTTCAAAGAGCATTCGTCAACTAGCAGACATTGGCCACTCTGCCTCTAGATGCCTCCCTCTTGGACTTTGGGTTTAGCAGACCTCTGCTGTTTTTAAACTGTTTTTATTCCTGCTTTTTACTGTTCTTTTTTATTCTATTTTTAACCTGCTTTTATTCCTATCAAAGGCTTTGACCCTTTTTCACCTATTTGTTGCACTTTGAGGTATTATCTAAATGTTAAGTGTGTTATGAATAAAAAAAATATTATTATTATTATTATTATTAAGGAGATGGAGATCACATATGAGTTAATGTCTCTTATAATCCGATGTTTTTAAATCATTTACATCGAGTATAAATGAAAGGAAAGTTAAACACTGAAGCAACTTTGCGTGCTACTGCAACAACTGAGGAACTATCCCCGAAACACTTCAGAATAAAAGTACGGTATCAAAATGAGAGTCGTCTCACCACAGAAACAAACCAATCAGGCTTTTAACAAACAGGAAGACAACTCCAAGCCACTCTCTTTAAGCATTAAAATGCCTTTATTTTCATGGCCAGCAGATTACTGCAGCCGTGTTTTATATGTTGATACTCTCTGCACGCCATTACCTTTATGCCCAGTTGGCAGGTTCCTACTGGTCAGGACCACTTTAAAGAACCTACAGCTTCCAGGCTTCTGTTTGTTTGCCTTCCTGATGAAGACTTGATGCCAAAACGCGTTGAAGTGTGCTTTGAGAAAAGCTGTTAAAAGTGGACTTCCTGGTTTACACATCTCAAGAATACCTTGATGGACTTTCTCTAGCTTTGCACAAATGTCAACTGCAATTTAAGAATGAACTGATCAGATTTTGGATTTCATAGGTCAAAGACTAAGGTCATGCAGCCTCATGTTTATCCCTTGCTCTTCAACATACCTCACTTTGAGGGCTTTTCTTCAAGCTTTGGATATATGTTCACTCTGACTTGAGAATGAGCTGAAAATACATTATTGTGCAGAACTTTAGGGCATGTTTGGGCCAAAAACTGAAGCAGAAGTAAGGCATAGATGAGGCAAGTAAGCCACCTGAGGGCACCATCTGGCGGTGAGGAGGACTGACACAACCCCGGTGGTGCTCTGGATGTCCTTGCATATCCCCAGGGGCATGGGAAATAATCTATAACAAAGTCCACATCTTGATGGGGATGCAGTGAGTAAGTATGGCCTAGGGTACCGTCCAGGCTGTGGTTGTGCTGTGGATGTCCAAAGGGCCTGGAAAGTGCCAGTGGTCTCCGGGTTTTTTGCCCAGACAAAAGGGATGCCATCAAGCTTGACCTTTACTCTGCAGCAACGATGTGAGTCAAGGTTGACTGCAGCCATTGCATGCAGATGGCTGACATTAATTGAAGCTCACTTGACTGACAATAGTCTCTAGAATTGCATTATGGTCAACTGTGTTCTTTCTTACCACCAAACCCAACAGGAGCTCGTCTGATATTACTATATTGCCAGCTAGAATCGCTGACTCACAGCTTGAATATGTCCATCTGCTATTTTAAAATATCTCTCACTAGAAGGGAAGAAAAACCCTCATGATTCAGCAGGTTTTTCATTTTGATGCTGAAACTCATCCCAGAGTCATTTCAGGTTTCTTCTCCTGCAGCACCATCTGCACAGTCTCAAGTTTCACGTCTGGGGAAGCTAATTAAACGTGCCCACTCATCTACAACACAATTATGTCTTCTTGATCTCTTGGAACCCATCCTGTCCATTTCTGCAAGTGTACCAAATTTTATGGAAATATTTCTGCTCAGCATCGAGCCCCTCATGCCTCAGTGGGCTCGAGGCTTCAGTATCGTCCCCATAGACCCCATTTTCCTCGGTTAACTCTCTGAGGCATGCTCAGGGGCCTCTGAGGGAACAGCAGCCAGTACAGTTCATGTGAAGGCAATAGAGAGTGTAATTTAATTCAGTTACATCTGATAATCCAGTGAGGCCATTTAATTCTGTATAATCCAGTGCAGACTAAGAGGGAGAAACCTGCTGCCTGAATGTTTCTGGTGTTTCTGAAGAAAAAGGTAGCTCACTGGTGTTAATGCAACAGAGCAGCAATGACATGAAGAGGTCTGATGAACAGAGTCAGCATTATTCTTGGAGAACAACAATATATTCATTATACACACTTTCTGAATTTGACGCATGCAACAAGTTCAAAAAGTTGGGACTGGAGCATGTTAACCAGTGAGTTACATCACCTTTTCTTCTCACAACACTCTAGAAGTGTTTGGGCTCTGAAGACATACTGTTTAAGTTGTAATGCTTCATATGTTTTCAGTGGGAAACAGCTCTGACTGCATGCAGGACAGACAAGTTTTTAGACTCCTTTACTGTGAAGCCATGCTGTTGTAACTCGTGCACAACATTGCTCTGCATTGTCTTACTGTTTCTCCTCAATCTGTATGCACCCCTCAGTATTAATGGTACCTCCACAGATGTGCAAGTTACCCATTATTTAATTATTATTACTGTTTGTTTGTTTGTTTGTTTGTTTGTTTGTTTGTTTGTTTGTTTTGTTTTTAAGGTTTGGTGTTTAAATGTCAATCAGATCCACTAAAGTGCCTGAAACTGCTGTAGTATGCATGCCAGGCCAGTAGTTGGCTGTGTGACTGACAATGAAACACATGCATGCACACCTTTCCTTCCTCCTGGTGGTGTCAACAGACAAACATGGCTGACACACAAATGTTTGTGTGAACAGATGAAGTCAGGTTGCTTCCTAGTGACAGTCAACGACAAAACAAATAGATATTTAAAAAATGGGAACCTATAAACATTGGCAGGAAGTGAGTCTGCGTGACACAAAAAACTCTGGAGGAGCAGCTGGAGAACCACAGAGAGGTTTACCACAAACAGCTGAGCCGACTGAGAGACCAGATCGAAGACGAGCAGAGGATGCTGGACGAGCTCACAGAGTAAGTCTGACTGTTTTAAATCCAACTACATTTAAAAGACATTAGAGACCACAGACATAAGAAGAAACACATCGCATGAGATATTTGAATCAAAGTCTGCAGTAAAATAAGTATACTAATTATTTAGACCAGTGTTACTGAAAACTGCTCAACCAAAGAGCCAAATTGTTGAAAAATACCTTTGCAACAGACAAATTTTAAGTGGAGAAAAGTGGCAAAAATAGATTAAAAGAGGCATAAATGGTGAAAAAGCAGAACAAAAAATGGTAAAAAGGTTCAAAATTGGAATAAAATGGCAAAAACTGGGTGAAAAGTGGCAAAAAAGGAGTTACAGATAACAAAAATGGTCAGAAAGCAGCAAAAAAATATGCTAAAAATAGTGAAAAGTGACTTCAATGGCCAGAAAGTGAAATCAGAATTGGTGTTACAGATGATAAAAATGGTCAGAAAGTGGCAAAAATGTGGTTTAAAACAGTGAAAAGTGACTAAAATGGCAAAAAGCTGAAAAATGTGGTTAAAAAATAGAGGATGGTGACTCAAATGGGCAAAAGATGCAGAAATACGGTAAAAATGAATGAATAGTGATTAAAATGACCAAGAGCAGCCAAAAAATGGTGAAAAGGTGCAAAATTGGAATAAAACTGCATGAAAAATGGCAAAAATGGGTGAGAAGTGACATTGAAAAAGGAGTTACAGATGATAAAAATGCTCAGAAAATGGCAAAAAAAAAAAATGTAGTAAAAAATTGTGAAAAATTGACTAAAATGGGCAAAAAGTGGCAAAACATACAGTAAAAATTAATGAAAAGTGACTAAAATGGGCAAAAAGCAGCAGAAAAAGTGATGAGAAGGTGCAAAATTGGAATTACGTGGCAAAAAACTGGGTGAAAGGTTGACAAAAAGGAGTCACAGGTGACAAAAATGGTCAGAAAGCAGCAACAAAAGGTGTTAAAAATAGATAAAAGTGACTAAAATGGTCAAAAAGATGCTAAAATGTGGTATTAAATAGTGAAAAGTGACTAAAATGGGCAAAAAGTGGCAAAACGGCTAAAAAATTATGTGACAAGTGACTAAAACGGGCAAAAAGTGGCAAAGTGGGCTAAAAATTTATGTGAAAAGTGACTTAAATTGTCAAAAAGTGGCAAAAATGTGGTAAATTTCTGGTGAAAAGTGACTAAATGGGCAAAATGCTGCTAAGAGTGACAAACATGTAAAAAGTGTCATTTAATGGCAAAAAGCAGCTTAAGTTGGATGAAAAGTGGCCAAAAAGATTGCCAAAAATGGGAAAGAATTGCAAAAAGCAGGATGAAAGTGGCAAAAACTGGTACAAAATTGGCAAGATGAATTGGCACAAATGGGCTAAAAGCAGCAAAAATTGATTAAAAGTGGCAACAAAAGGACAAAAGGGAGAGGAATTACAAAGAAGGGTAATAAAAAAGACTTAGACAAAAAATAAAGGTTGACAATTAAAGCCTCCCGTATAAGAGTGGGAAACAAACTGATTAATATGAATTGATATGGATAAATCCTGAGGTGATTTTTTTTTAAGGTTTTTTTGAGGAAAAATATTTGAAATTAAGACACTGATGATTGAATGAAGCCACTGATGTAAAGGGATTTAATTTCAGAAATGTTCTGCCTTGTACCATTTTTGAAGCCAAATAACTGTTTGGAGAAATTTCCAGAAAACACATGAACAAAATGAATATATGTTGCTGTGGTTTGTTGACATTTCTCCAGACAGTTACTCTGCCGTTAAAAACCGCACAATCAAAGTTTAGCGAGCGTCTCCTCTCAGTCTGAACCAGGGTCTGCTGCTGGAGCAGGAGAGGCTGATGTCAGACTACGACAAACTGAAGACTGAAGAGCAGGAGAAGGACGCCAAGCTGCAGAAACTCATGTGAGTAAAGGACTCATCCGTATGTTTATTTATGTTGAATGTGAGTTCATGTGGATTTTGTTTGCAGGCTGCTGAATGAGCAGAGGGAGCAGGCCAGAGAGGACCTGGAGGGCCCGGAGGGTCAGGGTACCAAAGTATCATTTATTTTGAAAGGGCATTTGACCGTATGGAAATCAAGAAAACGGACAACTTCATTCGTTTTTCAATTCTGGAAACAAATCGAAAAACAAATGATGGCCACCATTTTTCCTTTTTGGTTTTCTGAATTAAGACGGTAAAACGAGGAAACCAACTTGGAAAAACGGTTGAATTTTGTTTAATGTCTTTTCCTTTTGTTGTTTTACATTAACGGCCGTACAGAAGCGAAAAGGAATGCTCACGTGACCCAGAAGTAAACGTGAACTTTTCAAAATAAAAGCAAACATCTGGTGGTCATTTGAAATGTGCTCATTTGACTGATCTTTTTCATTTCAAGACAATCAGAACCTCTCACTTCCAAAAAAGCTGCCAGCATTTACTTGTGGGTCACTTGACCGTCCCCCTTCTCTTCTGTATGGCTGTTAATGTAAAACAACAAAAGCAAAGATATTAAACAAAATTCAACAATTGTTCGAAGTTGGTTTCCTCTTTTTACTGTTTAATTATAAAAACCGTTTTGAAAAAATTCGTTTTTCGATTTGTTTCCAGAATCGAAAAACAAGTAAAGTTGTCAGTTTCCTTTATTTCCATACGGTCAAATGCTCTTTCAAATTAAATTATACTTTGGTACCCTGACCCTGGAGGAGATGAGGTCCCCATGAGGGGCTCAGTGATCATCCATGCATGCAAATAAAGACTCCATCCTGTAAAACTCCAGCTGTGTCTGCGTTTTTGTTGCATAACCCCCTACTTACATCTCTGACGGCTCCCCAGGGGGACGCTGTGCCACGTCCCCCCTCCTCCTTCAGGCATGCCTTGATCCAGGTACCGGCCACAGTGGGGTTTGAACCCCAGCATCCCCTGCAGAACTGGTCTAGTCCAGTCCTCTGTGCCACCACCGCCATACCTTTCACACTACCATCTCTTCTCCTGGCGCATTTATCCTCTTTGTTCAGGATGTGGCTTTAAAATTCACTGAGACCAAGATGGGAATCGAACCTGGAACCTCCAGACTCTGAGTCAGTCCACTGTCTCTTTAGGCTACAGAGCCAGACATGCAGCAGAGCCTCAGAGGGGCTTTTCCTTCTTTATTCTGACTCAAATCTTGAAAACTTATAGACTTTAGTTAGATTTGAAAGGCTAACTCCTGTCCAGGTCTCCTGAAGTCTCTATGTGGACTCCGACTTTTAAAACAGATGAACCCATGGTGAGATTTGAACCTATAAACTACTGATTCAAAGTCAGTCGGCTTTTCCACTAATCCACTGAGACACACGTGTTCACCTTTCTCAGAGGATTTGATCTCTGCTGTTGGGGCCTGGACTTAAAAATGCACCAAGAATAAAACCTACAACCTTGGGACTCTATGGCAGCCCCCTTTACTCCTGAGTCAGCAATTTACACCAGCAGCGTCAAAAATCCACAGAAGATTTGAACCAACAACCTCATGATTTGAGGACAGATACCTATCCAACTGAGCTAAAACACAGGCTGATGCTAGCTGCACTACCTCTGAGACTTCACATCTTGAGTAGAACATCTCTACAATCAACAATCTTTGCTGCTGGAAACCATTTTCAGATCATAAATTACACATCTCTATGAGTGACAATCTTTGCTGTGACTTAAGATCAGTTTGTATCTTGAGTTAAACATCTCCATGAGTGATAATCTTTGCTGCTGAAGACCGTTTTCACATCTTGAGTTGCACATCTCCATGAGTGATAATCTTTGCTGCTGAAGACAGTTTTCACATCTTGAGTTGCACATCTCCATGAGTGATAATCTTTGATGCTTAAGACAGTTTTTACGTCTTGAGTTGCACATCTCCATGACTGATGATCTTCGCTGCTGAAGACCGTTTTTACGTCTTGAGTTGCACAGCTCCATGAGTGAAAATCTTTGCTGCTGAAGGTGTTTTTCACATTTTGAGTTGCACATCTCCATGAGTGATAATCTTTGCTGTGGCTCAAGAGTGTTTTTATACCTTAAGTGAAGCTCTCTATTTCAGTCTTTGTTGTGAAACTTTTTCATTGAGTTCTATGTCTGTCTCGTGCACGGCCTTCATTATGACATTACTTTTTGCTTTAGATTCCCAAACTTTCATTTAGGACTGATCTTTCAATCTTTGAACTCTATACTGATATTCTCTACTTCAGAAGTTCAAGTTTAGATTATCAAGCTCTGACTTGGCTTGAACCCCAAACCTTGAGCTTCCCAGTAACTTTTCTTTCTCACTGATCCACAGAGACAACTAGCTTTGCAATATTTCCATTGTTATCACTCTTTCTTTGTGCACCAGCTCCTAAAAGTTCCCTTCTATAAGATTCAAACCCACAATCTCCAGATTTAGAGACGAAACTCCCACTTGTTGAGCTATGGGGGGAGAAGCTTGAAGTATTTTCAGTCTTTGTTTTAGATACAGGCCTTAAAAATCTTGAAAAAAATTTGAAAGATAAACCTTCCAAGCCTCCCAGTCTCTGTCTTCAGTGTCAGGATTTTCCTACATGTTCATTTTTTGTGGTTTCATCTTTTGTGGCTTCAAGCAATTAAATAAGTTAAGAAAATTATTTCTGAAATGTTTCTTTATTTCATGCGATCTTTGACAAAACTTGTCAGATAAATGTGAAGAAAAACTGGTGTTACAACATCTGACCTTAAGGTCCTTCCCTCTCTCTGTGGATCCCTTCAGCTGGTCCGAGATAACACAGACCTCCACCTTTCATGAGTCTGTTAACTCCCTGTAGAGGTCTTCCAGGCATGCCTAACTCGAAGGGGACCCAGGGCAGACCCAGAACCTGCTGGTTTGATGTACTTAGCCTGCTGCCACCAAGACCCAGCCCAAAAAAAGCAGAAGAAAGTGGATCCCCAATAGAACCCAACGGATATAGTTTTCCATGGCCATTTATGAGTCTGATAACTCCCTGTGGAGGTATTCCAGGCATGACCAACTGGAAGGAGACCCCAGGGCAGACCCAGGATCATTCATGGGTCTAATAACCAATATTTGGAATCAATATTCATTTATAAAAAAAAAAAAAAAAGAAACAACATATCCTCAATGTGACAAAAGTAAAAGTGCATGGCAGAAAGTAGAATTATCCTGTGCTTAGAAAACTTGTAGAGTCTTGAAACCTGGCACAATAATTCACAGTGAGATTCTAAGATGACTGCCCTTGGTGTGGTGGCCTCCCCACAGGGTGATGCTGCCACCACTGTGCTTAACAGCAGGGATGGTGTGTTTGTGGTGATGATTGTCTGATGGTCAAAAGCACCGTTTTGGTGCCATCAGACCAAGGAACTTTCTTCCACTTGACCATGGAGTCTCCCACATGCCTTTTGGTGAGCTCTAGTCCAGAATTAATGAGTTTTCGTCAACAGTGGCTTTCTTTTTGCCACTCTCCCATAAAGTTTTGACTGGTAATGAACCCAGGCAACAGTTGTTGTCTGGGTTCATTACCAGTCTCTCCCGTCTCAGCTGCTGAAGCTGGTAACTCCTTTAGAGTAGGTATAGGTGTGTTGCCAAGGACTGAATTTGCTCATATTTTGCTGGCCAGTAGATACTACAAATACCTCAATGATATGCCCCCTTTAAGAAAAACAATAAAAGTTCTTAAAGACAGTCTGGTAAAGTAAATCTCTGCTCTAGTGGCTAATACCACTCCACTTTTTTGCTGTAAAATAAAAAATTGTCACACACAAAGAATATCAGATAAATATGCTGATGTCAGGCTGTTTACAGACGTGAAAACCAATAAAAACAGTTTCAAGTTTGATCCGTGGGCTGACTGTGAGCCGCCATGATAATGATTTTAGTTTATCTGAGCCTTCACCGAGATGAGCAGGGAAACAAAAACCCGGAGGGGAGAAGATTTACTTACAAGAGCGGATTGTCAATTTAAAGTGTTTTTTCTGGACGTGTATTTATGAGATTTAGAAGTTAGAGACATAAAATAAAGCACTGGAATATTGTGGATCTGCTATGAGGGGAAATTGTTTGCATGGATGTTTTAGGTTGAATTATGAGTTCAGCTTTTCATGATGATTTGTTGAAGTAATTTGACAGTGAGATCTGAGATACTTTAGCATTTATTTATCATTATTTGGCTGCGTCTCATTGCTCCAGCGCTCCGTCTGTTTGCTTTGAGTAAAATTTAATGTCAAGCTGTTGCCAGATGCCAGCGTTCGCTCTACTTTGCAGAGTTTGAGCGGCGATACGAGAAGAGTGTTTGTGTCAGCATCAGGCCTATGATATTAGACGTGTCTGTCAGCGCTGTTTTCATCAGCTGGATCCATGTGGACGCTGAATGTGTGCACAGAATGAGAGAGCCGGAGATTGATTCAGAGGCAGAGACGGTGGATGGCTGTAATCTGTCACAGAGGATGCTGAAGTTTTTTTTTTTTTTTTTTACTCCAGGACACTTTGAGGGAACTCGACTTTGCTGAGAGAAATAGATGTTCCTCGCTGCTGGATGGATGGCTCGTCTGGCCCCAAACAGCCCACTTCTTCACTTTGCAGCACGCCGTACAAACTTGTGAGGAGTGAGGGGACGTCTGACCCTCTTACTCGTGACACATGAACAGCCTGGCAGTGATTCAGCGAGAACAGACGAAGGGGACAGCTAACCTTTTAAAGAAAGGAGACACAAAGGAGCAGAAGTTGTCATGAAGTTGTTATGAAAGTCCCACTTTTTTGAAAGCTTGGACTGCTGTTGTGACTTAAACTCCCAGAAAACAAAAAACAATGCTTTAGACTTTTTATTTATGCGAAAGGAGAGCTGAGGAAAAAGGAAAATTGGGCATGCATCACCTGCTATGGATGCAGGGAATACAGCTGCTAAATTCATAGCCTTCAGTCATGTGACTAGTGACAAAAAGAGCATAGGAGAGTGGTGACCATCACTGACAGATGCTTGTAGCAAAGTTTAAAAAGCAACAAATACATTTTTTTACTAATGTAGCCTTCATAGAAATGTAAACCCCATTTTTTAAAACAGAATTAAAATTGGTTGTAAGTAGCGAAAATGGAAGGAAAAAGTGGTTTAAAGTAGCAGAAATGAGTTGAAAGTGGCAAAGATTGATTAACAGAGGAGAAAATGGGTGGAAAGTAGCAAAATGGGTAAAAAGTGGCAAAAACTGACCAAACAAAAGGTGAAGAGGGGGTACAAGTGGAAAAAAATGGGATAAAAGTGGCACAAATTGACATACAAAAACAGCTAAATGTGGTAAAATTTGGCAAAAATTGGTGTAAATAGTGTTGTAAAGGGTTATAGTGTCAAAAATGGGTCAACAGAGAAAACAATAGGTGATAAAGCCCATAAATGGGTTAAGAGTGGCAAAATCAGGCAAAAAAGTGGTGGGAAAAATGGCCAAACAGTTGCAGAAATTGCCATAAAAGGTGGTGAAATGGGATAAAAAGAGTGGCAAAAATGGGTGAAAAGAGGCTAAAATGTAATTAAAAGGTGGTGAAATGTGATTAAAAAGTAACAAAAAATGGTACAAAATGGCAAAATGGACAGAAAAAAATTGATAAAAAGGGGTTAATATATGGCAACAATTGGTATAAAGTGGCAAATTGAGAAAAGCTAATGAAAAGTGGTAAATAAAAGTGGCAAAGATGGGCAAGAAAAGGGGTATAAAATGGGGCAAGTAAGTAATTTTACTATCACAACCCACTAACAGCTTGACACTCTTCAGCCCCAAACGAGGTAGCTGTTAGCCAGGATACTGTCACCAATGCTCCTGATCCAACACACGTCTTTGGTATCGCCAGTAAATCAGAATGAGGGAGGGCTCATCCTCTAGGTTTGTCAGGGGTCCAGCCAAAACTGTGGGCAGGCCTGCTGAGAAGTGTTTACTTAAATTTAAACTCCCAGAAAAATACAGAGTTATGAATTAATAAATTGTGTTACTATTTGTACAATGGGTCTATACATGATTTAATCCCAGATTAGAACTCTCGAGCTTTTTTGGTTTATTTAAGAAATGCTGCTTAGTGGGTAATAACTGCACTGTTTTTTCATGAATGTAACCACCAGACTTTGTTTGTGAATGAAGTAGAATTAAAAAAATTAAATAAAATGGAAACTAAGTTGTACTGGCAAAATTCTGTTGCTTCCTTCCTGACACCTGTAGATTGTAGTCGTGGTCTGCAAGAGAGGGCGTCCGAGATCTCTGGTCTGCAGCCAGACTCTTCGTGTTTAGCCGACTCATTGCACAAATCCCCCGTCCTTTTGTTATTTTGAATTGGAGGATCTAATAACATTAATCTGCAACATTTCTCTGAGTTTTCTTTTTGAAATTCAATTCTGCAGTCATGCAACCCTGGCTTGTCTTCACATTGGAGAACAAAAATAACAACTGTCTTACCAAAAAATAAATAAATAAATAAAAAAGCATAAATAAATATACTGCTAAAACATTTAAATGGCACCTTGGACTAGTAATTTCTTCATGTTGTACAGCCTTTCCTACTACTGGGCAGTTCCATGATGGGCAGTCATGTCACATAAAAGGGGGCTGTCTGCTCTGCTCACTGAGCTAAACCTGCTCCCCATCTAATCTTGAGTTTAAAGGAACACACAAATACAAAGATGAAGGGCCCTTCAGCCAATTTGCAACTCCTTTGTTAAAAAGCCGAGTTCACTGGCTCTAATTGTAGGTGGTAGCTGGAAAATGTGGCTGTTTGATTTAATTGATCATAAAAGCTTTACTGGCATAAAACCCTTGCAGAAAACATTTTCAAATGGAAAAATAAACAGATTAAACACCAGAAACTCCATCAGGAACTAATAGCAAAAAGAGTTCAAAAGAGTCGAACATCAATACTGAGGCTCCATCAGCTGATCTCTACTGCCCTAACTCTAACTCCAAATGGTGTTAGCTGTCAGCACCCATCCAGGGGGTTATTTAGGCTTTACTTTTGTACAATAGGAGGAGGTGAAGATGTCATCCATCTTTATATACAGTAAAAATTAAAAGCTTTTTGTGGAGTTGTGCTCAAAGTAGATAAGAAAACTGATAAATGCTGCTTTGAAGTTTGATTTTAGGTTCAGTACATCTCAGCAGCAGTTATTAAATATGAAAGCTTTGTGTAAAGTGTCAACTTACATGGTGAACATTTGATGTTTTCTGTCACTGTAAGTTGCCCTGTGTTGTGGCTGCCCCTAAACACTGCTGATATGTGAGAGAGACAGAGACGATGAACTGATTTATTATTCAGGCCTTAGAGTGTCTGAAGAGGGACGACAGGACAGCAGTGTGGGGACAGAGAGAGAAACGTCGGTGGTTACTAATGAGGGTTTATCACAACGATACAACCTGCCTCATGCATCTTTCATACAAAGACCTGCAGAAGAACACAAACAGGAGAGACGGCGTGATGCATTGTTGCGTGTGCGAGCATTAATGGTGTGTGTCACAACCATTTGTGTCACACAATCCAGCAGCCTGTGGAGGGCCAGATAATTCAGAAAACCACTGAGGCAAATCATTCAAAAGATTTTTTATTTCAAAGCTTTTAAACTCACAAATTGCAACGATAGTTTTGGCCTGTATCAAAATCCCCTCACAGCTCTAAAAGGTTTTTAAATAGTTTAAACTACATTACATACGAAACATCATCTTATTTACACAGTAGGAAAATAATACATACAGAGGTGAAATGTTCTAAAAACAGCAGCTGTTCATGATCAGACCCATCATATTAAGTGTTTACATTATGAATAGTAGTGTAAAATATGACTCACAAGGAAACTATGTCAAAAATCAACAAAAATAGTTTTATGCTGATTGAAATCCCGTAACCTGAGACTTCAAGTCTTGTAACACTTCCTAGACGTCATAGCAATTAATTTTGTCTAAGTAACATAAACATCAATCACATTTGCCTGCACAGTTAAGTCCAGCTGGTTCTGTCTTAGTTAGGCCTTTAAAGTGGGACACACTGCAAGATTTTTGTGCAGGTTTTGGGCCTGATTCCTCCCTTACACCCAAAGTCAACAAAGGCCTGATTGTCAGATGGTGCTTAAGATCATCTTGTTAGATTTTCCTGTGGTATGAGGTGTGTTAGGAGGGATTTAAGTTCCCTGATTTGCTTTGCTTGGAAGACTATCAAAGCAGCTCAGATTTAAAATCATAAACATCAAACATGTTCAAAAAAGTATGATCAGACATCCTGTTGAGTATGTGTTGGTGTGGGTGGGTGTGTGTGTGTGTGTGTGTGTGTGGGGGGGGGTGTTCTAGGACGAGCATGCACCCTGTGGATTGTCACATGGATCAGAACAATAGCCAATCAGGAAGAGGGAAGAGGGTTGACCAAAAGAGGAAGCACAACTAACCTAGCCATGGTAACGATAGTAAATGTAAAGCATAAAGTTAAATGTCAGAAATGGAGGAGAAACTTGATGATTTGTGGCAACAACACGAGTGTTAATGTAGCATTTCCTGTAAAATGAAAAACAATCAAACAACCAAGAAGAGAAGCTGGACTAAAATCGCCACAGGTAGTCACATTGAGCTTGTTTACTCTGAAGCAAGGTTATTATAGTGTGGTGTTTCTTGTCGTTGTATTATCTTATTTTGGTTAGCTTCCGGTTCCGGAGGCTGTTGCTGGCTGCTAACTTTCTTTGCTTTCCCTGAGGCATTCACCCCTCCCCCCCT
Source organism: Cheilinus undulatus (assembly GCF_018320785.1). NCBI lineage: Eukaryota > Metazoa > Chordata > Actinopteri > Labriformes > Labridae > Cheilinus > Cheilinus undulatus. Next base: position 39,734,468 of record NC_054878.1, on the reverse strand, counting down.
GGTGCTGTGGAGAGCGCACACCTGCAGCGAATCACTCATTGAGGATCACTATTTAGGACCTGCTGCAGCTCTCTTCAGCGCCTGAGTCTCGCCAACCTTACCTTACGGTAAACGTTAGCTCCAGGCTCCTTCTCTCGAGATCTCCCAGAGAAGTTTCCAGTGCTCTTTTTGAAGAACCTTTTTTGAGTAATTTCCAGTGCTTGTATTTTGCTTCTTGTTGTTAACGTGCCTCTCCCTCTTCTTTCCAGTGCCTCCTGCCCTGATCACCGCAGCCAGCCCCAGCACACTCTCACTATCCCTTGGACTCCTGAGATCCCCCCTTCCTTTGTCACTTACCTGCACAATAAATCTGTTAAATCTGCTCCATCGTCTCTGCATCCTGAGTCCTACCATTACACCCACACAACATATAGTTCATTAAAACTTTCTAAATAACTAAAACTAAAATTCAAAAATCATTTTAGTTAATTGAGACTAAATAAAACTTAGCTTTACCAAAAACGACACAAAGTAAAACTGTAAAGTGCTTTTATAAAACTAACCAAAATTTTTTTTAAAAAGGAGACAAAATATCCTTAGTTTTAGTCTTTGACACAACCATACTGACTGGCACGTACACCCAAGTCTGGGGAGTGTAAAATCGCCTGAATTGATTTTTCAAACTTCACACTGTGATAGTTTTGTCTGGAGGTGTATTCAATCATCATCTTCAAATAAATAAAAAGATAAGTGAAGAGTAGCCTGCCTGAATATTTCTTTTTAAATGTATTATGTCCTGACATGTGTACAAAAAAAAAACTAAAAGTAACACTAACACTAATAAAAACAAAACTAAAACAAAGCATTTTTGCAAAATAAAACCTAAAATAAACTAACAAACCAGTAGTTAAAACTAATTCAAACTAAATCGAAATTAAACACAGAAAATGAAAACAACTAAAAATGAAAACTAATGAAAACTCAAAACTCTTATAACCTTGCCCTGAAGTCACATTTGAGATTTGGATTTTTGGAGCAGACTCTGGCTGTTGGTGAATTAATCCGTCACCTTCAATTTCCACATATTCTGCCTGTACAGCTCAGACCTGCGGTGAGAAACCTCAACCACTGGAAGCGTGCTGGGAGTGCTGAGTAGCCTTAACAGCTTGGGGCTGGAGATCGTGGGAGAGCTAAGAATTCACAAGGGAATAGTATGTAAACAACAGATTATTTTGACTTTTGTGGTTGATTTGTCACTCATTTTGATATTAGTCTATTATTTTTGTTGCTTCTGCCATGGGTGAGTACATTATGAAGTTAAAAAGTTTATGTAAGCTACGGATGTGTGATACCATGTAAAATTAGGTGTGCTTTGCGAGGGGATCACGGCGCAGGCAGAGTATGAGGAAATTGGAGGTTAGTGTGTGGTGTGCTGTGTTGGTCATCTCATTGCACACCACTCACTTTTAGAACTTAACTGTTACATCTGTCATTATTTATAGTCATGTTAACTGATTAGCAAGCAGCAAAGTGCTTGTATATGTAATGTTGAAAATATAAACTTCATGGCTTTATGCATTTCTTATATACTGTTCTCTTCTCTTTACTTATGGTTCAAATGCAATGATATCAAAGGCAGACAACAACGGAACTTCTGCCTTGCGTTTATGCTGTTCTACTTTGGTGCCAAAGCCAAGTGCAGAAACTGTGGAGCATGTGCAGAACACCAAACCAATTTGGATTTAACTGAGCTGTAGACATGCAAGAGAGAACTGATCTCCAGCTGCATTCATGGGTGTGTTAGTCTCTTTTAGAGAAATTAAATTTAGTACAGTTTTAGATGGACTAACATGTTTACATGGAATTAAGCTTTAGTTAAAATGACACAATAAGTTGACATTTTCTGACGGCATGTAAATGTACTGAGTGTAAATGTCTTATCTATTGACTGTGCATGGTGCTTTGTATTCCTTGCACTTCATGTTGAAAGATATTCGATTTTATAGTTTGCTTTGTAATTTTCTCATCATCAGCAAACTGTGAATAGACCAACATCAAAAACCTCATTCCTCATTCTCAAGCCTTGTTTCTCACATCAAGAACATACATTTTACAAAAAATCTTAAGAACTAGAGGACTATGACATTTTTAAGTGTGAGTTATTACCTGTAAATATGAAGGGTAGATCATGTACAATAGGAAGACTTTTTGTTGCTGCAGATTGATACAAACGTGGTGTCTTTCATTTTTGCAGTAAAAAGACAGTGTATGTAGATCAGAGTCACAGCCAATAAGATTGTGTGGTTTCACGAATTACAGAGGACATGAAAGCAAGTCATAGAGTGCATTTTTTGCTCATCCAATTCATTGTTGGTGTCTGTTGGTCATAAATTGAATTCATCCTTATCACTGAATCGCTGATGCAAACTTGGACTAATGGGGCTTTTTTCTCTCCAGCTTTTCACAGTGCCTTTAATAATGTGATATTTTCAAGATATCAAGCATGCTGGAAAATGTACGATACTTAGCCAATACAATGCATATTCTTTGTAGCACATATAGGATTTCAGTAAAATAGCTAAATCTCTAACTCCATTTTCAACTAATGTCACAACTTCAAGTATTTTATTCTTTTTGGATGGCTTTGATTTATGAAACATCACCGTCTGGCTGTCACTGAGCTACCTGAGAGGTTTGATCAGCATGACGATATGGTAAACATGTCACTTCTCTAATGACAAAGGCTCATTACACTAGAAATAGTGCATATAAATATTGTATTATACAGGACATTCAATGGGTGATCATCAAGATGAAAGGAATGTAAGACTAATGAGAAGCTGCCCTACAATCACATTAAAAATATTTTAACACTGAGATGTCCTTACTCTACAGGGTTTCGGATAGTTTTCATGTCAGTGAGAACGATCGCTCTGTATCTGCTCTCCAGTCCCTCCATGAACTCCAGGTAGTCGCTCACCTTGAAGTTCTGGATGGGTTCCTCCTGCAGAGAAAGGGAAAAGAAGTACGATAGTATTGGAGTTTTGTTGATATCCAATATGACAATGTTTTACGACTCATTTTAGATACAGAATAAATACACACCTTTTGTTATTAACAAAAAACACCATGTGTATCCTGTGCAAAGAGACTCAAGTGAGACCCATTTACATTTGTACTTTTAGCCAATATTTAAGGCAGATATATCTGGATATCATGCTGGTAATATCAAGCATCCCTAGAAAGAGCTATGGGAATTATAGTGGAATTAAATTCTTACACCACTTTATGTACATCCAACTTCTCATGGAGAGTGGAACCCAGCCTTAAGCACAACTTAAACCCATCTCACTGATAGAGTTTCATGACCCACTGGCCCAGAAGCTCAAACTTCATCTTCAGTAGAGCAGGGGTGCCCAAATTCTTTTCAGTGAAGGTCCAAAAATGAATCGGGGTGGAGGGTCGCAGGCCAAAACTAAACATTCATGTTGCAGTGCATGAAATTAAATATGCCTACAGCATAATTGTGCAAAATAAAAACTCATACAAAGTAATTTTGAAAATGAATAACACTATTCTTTGTTGTGTTTCACAGCATGAAATTACTGAACATCCATATGGCACAAATACTTATTAGGCATGCTGCCTTGAAATCAATTTTAGTGAAAAAGTACTCATGTTCCCAACTATTTTTAAACTTTCTCTTATCTGTGTGCCACTGCCTCACACATGATAATTAAAAAAGAAAAAAAAATCGAACATGGGCAGCGGGCCAAAAATAATCGCTCATGGGCCAAAGTTGGCCCGCGGGCCCCAAATTGGACAGCCCTACTGTAGAGTGTCATAGTGAACAAAAATGAATAAAAATACTTTACTGTCATCACGGAAAAAACAAACAATCTTTCTCTGACAACATTTCTATTTTGCACATTGTTTATAAAAAAATGTAAAAAGTCTGCATTAGGGCAGTAAATGTACTTGTTATAATGCAGGACCACTGTCCCCCTTGTGGCATGGTATCAACCACAGCATAGCTGTTGAAATTATGGCACGTTTCTTATTGAAGTGGACGTTGCTGTACTTCTGACTTCTGACTCACCTCTTTCAGTCTAGGCGCTGCTGAATGCTGGTGCCAAATACGGATATTTTAAACTATTTCTAAATAATGCATTCCAGACAGACTTCCTTTGACTGACTGACTCATTACCTTATGACTCTTCAAGATGGTGCTTGTGACATGAAAAAGGCTCATGCCCAAGCCCATATTAGCACTGGCATCACCCATAGCCTCAGTTTCAGAGGACACCTTACCAATGTTTCAGTCAGGAACACTCTTGTCAACAAAATGCAAAATGGTTTACAGTTTTTTTAACTGGCAGAAAAGCCTCTGCTCAAAAGATGCTCCCTGGGTTATTCAAGCAGCACGCTTTGACTTTTCATAGCTAGACACCCCCATGTGGATGGATACACTTAAGACAATGCTTATCAACTACAGTTAAATTAGTTCTGAAGTAAATAATCCATAGTAGCATGAAACTGAATATTAGGGTGCAACAAGCTGCTGTGCTATAAAGGAGGAGGCTGGGATGGAGGTGACGCTTTACCAGCAGCAGCAAGCGTGGTGCATCAGCATTTATGAGACAGGGATTAGTGAGATGTGTGTCATATTTAAATGGGCTACTGTGTTGAGGGGGTCCAGTTGCATTGTTGAGCTGGGATCAGCTGGCCATCAGCTGATCATGGCTGAGCGTATGACTTCTGCTTCATTTATTGTAACTACGCTGCAAAAGTTGACTTCTACATTGAGTATCTGTAATGTAGTTTTTAAACAGCTCCATATGTTCATAATTTTCCTCAAGAATGTACAGGAATCCTGTTCTGGCATTTGCCACAAATGAAGACCTACAAACTTTACACGGGAAAACACAGGCCAGATCTCAGCTGATGCCGATGGAGTGTTTGCCTCAGGATGCTGAGCATTGAAAGCACTGGACTACATTGGTTTTGTCTGGAAAATGAGTGCAGCCCTTGCAAACAATGGCACCTGGGTATGCAGGCCAGAATATTATATAAAAGAAGACGGAGATGGCAAAGACAAAAAAGGCAAAAACAGTGATGCATGACATGGATGAAACAGACATCAAATTGCAATAAGGATAATTTACTATTCTTTAGGTAATCCAATGTTGGGATTTATCATATGTGGTTGCCTTGCAATACTTCAAATATCATGATATCAGCATTGTAGTGGGCCACATATCATTGATCATCTTATACTATATCATATATCCTATCAATGCTTTGTATCAGATCATATCAAGACCCACTCTGTGATTCACACCCCTAGTCTATAGATCTGTTTTGTTTCATTTGAGAGATTTTTGTAGCCTCAGTAAAAAAGTAACAGAAAAGTGAATATATAGAACTTCTATCTAACCAATACCTCTTTTTCTGTGTTCCCTTAATTATTCTGGGACCCCTCAGTCCAATCTTCAGTCTCTGAGGTGGAGCTATGCAGACAGAAAATGGTTTGAATATTGATGCAGAAAGCAGCTTACTTTATTATCATTTACTTTGTTGGGAGGTGAAGTGTGAATAATTCGATATAACCTTTTGATTAAAATACTTTACATTCAATCTATTTCAAAGTCACAGGAAATCTAATTAAATCTCTGGAAATCGAACGCTGCTCCATGCAAGTAAACAACATCCTTGTTTAGCGTTGAGGTAATGAGGTTTCACGTGTCGGAGGAGCAAAACAGCATCTTAATAAGCGTTAACATCTCCACGCTGCAGAGACAGAACAAGACGTGTTGAAAAAATGGAGCAATATCTTAAGAGACAGGAATCAGAGCGGACAAAGAGCATTTTATTCAGCTCATTTGTTCTGTCAGGATTCTAATTGTTGCTGTTTTAATTGTTGCCTGAGTTATAGTAGGCATCATGACAACTCACAGCCTCATGGGCAATGCTAACAGTGCAACAAAGCAAATAACTGTCTGTGCATTATGTTGTGAGTGGCATCATCAATTAGCACAATGAAGAAAAGCATTGCCCTCCAAAGACACAACACATTTAGAACACAATACTTAGCAATCAGCCCCATTTTACCATGCATCATTAACCACACCAAGGGCTTTAAAAACAAATCACATGTCTTCTGCAACCTGACAGTGATCATTTCTCCACTAACTTTGATTTCTCTTTTTTGTTTTGAGGCTTTAAATAGTCTTTTGTTTTAGGTAAACACCAGTGGCAAAGACATGAGGCTTAGAAGAACACACTATAAATGACTGTAGGCTATAACTTATTCTCCCACTTCCTGTATTTCCACACACATTAAGTACTATACAGAAATTTTAGGTATGTTTGGGCTAAAAACTGAGGCTGAGATAAGGCATAGATAAGACAAGTAAGCCATCTGAGGGTTGACACAACCTTGGTCATGCTCTGGATGTCCTTGTATATTACCAGGGGCATGTGACAATATGTTCAAGACCTGGGGCAGAGTAAAGGGTGGGGGGGCGAGTAATCATAGCCTAGAGTACTGTCCACGCAGGTTACACGGTTGCCATGAGCCCCTAGTCATTCCACAGTCTCTGGGCATGTTACCAGGGGCAAATATGCGCAGACAAAAGAGATACCATTGAGCTTGATCTTGGCTGCCCAGCTACACATGTGTGATGACCCAGGGAAACCCCAGCCCCGGGTTGTGGCACATCAGACCCCATAATGAATTCTTAGCACTGTTCATGCCTAAAACATATGCACATGACTTTATATACATAAACATAGCTATTTGGAGGTTTATGTCACTGTAGAGGGGTAATCTAAAGGGTTTATCTATCTGTCAGAAGATTAATGGCAGGGTGGTTAAATCAAAAGAATATTCCTTTTACTCAACTGATTTAAACTCCGTTTGACGCTTTGGATAAGCCAGTAATATGTGATCAACTTGCAGATAGATTTCCATGACATTTTGTGATATTTGAGAGGTCAAAGTTGATCAAAGTTAAAGGCCACATTTTGTTGCAAAATATACTTTTTCAGGCATTTTTAGCAAAAATATGTCCCCTCGGCCTGTCCACAATCCCCCATCTCTTTCTCCATCTTTCAGAAAATGTGTGGTGAAACAAGCTGTTCTCAGATTTTCCCCTAATGTTGTCGTGGGGAGTTAGCACAGCTTTGGTTGGCCCTCCGCACTTGGAAGAAAGTTCCAACCTCTCCTGAAATTAGGAGAGCCACAGCCATTATGCCACATCCTTTTCCTGAGAGGGGTGGAGTCAGGGACGGAGTTAAGCCTTGGTTATGCTTTCCGTGCGGACAGCTGCACGGACAAAAACTGATGCGGAATCATGATGCGGAAACGTCTGGTGCATTTATACCTAGCGCTGGCTTCCTCTTTGCCTGAAACTGATATTCTCCCAAAAGCTAGGGGGCAGTGACTTCAAGAATCATGTCTGTAGTGTGTTTAATGCCATTTTGACACTGCTGCGTCCGGGTCTGTAAAAATTTGGGGATGTGCGCGGCCAGATGAAAATTGCCTGCACAAAGCCGTCTAAAGCATAAAACAGGCTTCAGATGGCTTAGTAACATTTAAAGACACAGAAACAGCTTGTTCTGAGCAGAGCTGAAACAGAGGGTTTTTTAGACATGCAAAAATCCAGTACTGGAGGGTTTTTTTCAGCAACAGACTTCACAGGCATGTTTTGGGGACCTCTGAGACCAACATAAACTTTTCTTAAAAGGGTAAAATATGTCCCCTTTAAAGACCCTCTAGATTTTTGGCACCATCAGCAGACCCAGATGTTATTTGGAGGGTAAATATTACTAATCTGATACACCAGATAGACTGTTTCAGATATTAATTAAATGGGATGTATATGCCCTTTATTTCTACTTTTGTGACAAAACTTTTCCTGATTTATACATCTGCATCAAATCTGCATGCATAGGTAGCATACTCCACAGATCTGCACAGCCCTGAATCCCACACAGAGGCCTATGCATGTAGCTGATGCATGCCTCCAAAGAAATGTACCTAAACATTGAAATGACTCTGACCACAAGTCTTGAGATTGGTCTGCTGGGTAGCACTGATTTCTGTATCTCATGTACCCTTGAATGTTTTATGTTTACCTTCCTGCTCCCCTGCTTCACTTCAACACAACCAGGATGCATCTTATGAGCCCCACTAAATTCATAACCTTTCTTTATCAGTGATAGTTTAGATTAGGAAACCACCAGAGGACCTTAGTGCAAGCCATAACAGATTGAGAACAAATGGAGCAAAAGTCCTGATTTAAGTTTGGGAAATAAAAGGGAAACAGGGGTGTGATCATTCAGAATGGAGTCTGTGACATCAGGGAGACAGTCTGATGGAGGATTACACTCCTGCAATTAAACAGGAGGCAATACATCGCTACAAAAAGGCCTTTATAAGAGAAAATTACCTTTGATTACACTGTATTATGAATTACAGGACAGACTGTAGACATGTCTGATCTACTGATGTTAATAAAGCATAGGTTAGTTTTCAGCAGGAGCAGCTACATGACTCAAACTCTATTAAACCCATATTTCCTCTCTGTGACGTGTCAAACAAGGAAGCACTACTCTAGAATAATAAAGTCTCCCACTGGATGGTAGTCAGGCTTGTCAGATTCTTAATATCAGTAATGGTTCTGCAAAGTAACATCAATCCTGAAGAAACATCAAAACTTAAATTGCTGTCCTGATTATTTATCTTACGACACATCCGCTCACACAGTTCAACCCACAGAGAGATAAGCAGAGAAAACCCCACAGGAGGGCATATTTGGTCTGTTTTTCTTTGGCAGACTAAAAGATAAAGAACTCATAATTGTGTAGGGATGTGTGTTTGCCTTTTATGTAGATTACTTAAGTTAAACTCAGAATTTAAAACATTCCAGTGCCATGCTGAATATTTAAATGTTTGACAAGTGATATGAGCTGCTTAATGTCCCACATAATCTTCAAGATATATCTGCCATTAGCACTTGTTAGATCATTAGGTAGGTTAATTAATGTTTTAATCACCAAAGATTTCCACGTTTTCTTCTGCTTGTCCTCACATGATGAATGAGTTGTTTTAATGATGACTTTGAGCCTGGGCTTGCCAAGAAAAAGATATGAAGAGGATTTTTTTTAAGTCTATTAAAATGAAATATTAGAGTTGGTGTCTTCTATTGGAGTGATTACATTTATGCTTTTGATAAACAGATGACTGGATTTTTAAAGATTTCAGAAGTTATACTTTTAGACTTAAGCTGCTTTCAGCATTGACAACAGAATTGCAAGGAATGTAAGTTTGTTTGTAACACAACATAAAGTGAAAAAAATAGTATCTGGAGTTGTTTCCATTCATTATGAAGAGTTGTTTTTGATTTTATAAGGCTGAACAAAAGGCTAGACTGTCATCTGCATACAAGTTTAAGTATGACTATTTTGATGTGTCCTGGGGGATTATAAGGTTACAGAATGGTGGTGATGTAACAGATAGGGAAAATTATAATGCCGAAAAATATTGTTTTTGTAGTTTTTTGTTGTTTAGCGTATATATTTTGGTGTAATGAGGGTTAATTTACCCCAAATCCTCTGTTTTATCTGTATGTTTCTAAGTCTTTAATTTGAGTAACTGCATTAGCAATGGTGCTGTACGGCGGTGCAGAGGTTAGCGCTGTTGCCTCACAGCAGGTTTGCCTTCCAGTCAGGGCCTTTCTGTGTGAAGTTTGCATGTTCTCCCCGTGCATGCGTAGGTTCTGTCCGGGTACTCCAGTTCCCTCCCACCACCAAAAAACATGCTCATCAGGTTAATTGGGGACTCTAAATTGGCCGTAGGTGTGAGTGTGAGCGTGCCTGGTCGTCTGTCTCTATATGTCAGCCCTGTGATTGACTGGTGACCAGTCCAGGGCGTACCCTCCTGCTGGGCTCAAGCCCCCCTGCGACCCCCAATGGGATAAGCGGTATAGAAAATGGGTGGATGGGCATTAGCAATATTACAGTGCCCTCTGTTGGCAGGAAGGGGGCATACAGCATCATTTCTGCCCTGTCGTCAGTCTGCTCAGAGCTCGACTGCGAGAGGTGTGTACTCACTGCAGCTTGTTCATAAAATGCGAATATGAAAGTTCTAAGTAAACCTAACTGCTAAAAACAGTTTGTTTGTGATAAATATTTGTGCATGAGATAGAATGCGTGAGCTTTGATGACAACTGCTCAGCCCTGCACAAACAGGAACACCCATAAATGACCTAAATATGAAAAATCAAACATATTTTAGGCACATCCTATATATTTATATTTATTTATTTTCTAGGAAAATCATTTTCATGTTGCTTTCTATTACAGTATGTCAGATTATGCTATGTTTTCATTGTTTTGATAGCCAAACTAATACACAGGATGGAAACTTAAAGGTCACATATTATGCAAGATAAACTTTTTCAGGCCTTTCTAGCAAAAATATGTACCCCTCATGATGTCATGCAGGGAGTTAGCCCCATCCCAGGTGGCCCCTCCCACTTGGAAGAAAGCCCCACCCTCCCCATCTATTGAGCCACATCCATTTCCTGAGAGGGGTGTAATCAGGGGCGCAGTCAGACACCTCATTAAGGTTTAGAGCTACAGACACAGACACAGCTCGTTCTGAGCAGGGCTGAAATGGAGGGGTTTTTAGGCATGCAAAATCCAATACTGGAGTGTTTTTTTTTGTTTGTTTTTTTTTCAGAAAAACTTCACCGGCATATTTTGGGGGAATATAAACTTGTCTTTGAGGGGTAAAATATGTGACTTTTAAAATACAACTAAATTCAATAGACTTGGGTGTCATTTTGTCGCTGTATCTTTTGATTTTGATGCTACAATAAAAAGTACACTTTTATTCTCATTAATCAACACTAACTATCCATAATGACCATGTGAAAACAGAATGGCAGAAATTTTTGGAAATATATTAAAAAATATTATTATAATAATATTATTATTATGAAAGCTCACTTGAAGTTTGCAAAAAATCATGTGTGATGCACTGAGGAAAAGTTTCCGTCTACTCTGCCTTAAAGTCCAGATTAGTGGAGGACTGCAGTGAATGTTGTCCATCTGGAACTTTGTCCCATGTCCACACAGGAGCTCAGTCAGAGTGACCATTGGATTCTTGATCACCAAGGCCCTTCTCCCATGATTGCTAAGTTTGGTTGGGTAACCAGCTCTTGGAAGAGTCCTGTTTGTGCCAAACTTTCATTTGAGAATTATGAAGGCCACCGTGCTCTTGGGAACTTTCATTACAGCAGAATTATTTTTGCTGCCTTTCTTGCGACAATCCTGTCTCTGATCTCTGCAGGCAGTTCCGTCCTCATGGCTTGGTTTTTGCTTTGATATGCATTGTCAGCTGTGAGGCCTTCTATAGAGAGGTGTATGCCTTTCCAAATCATGTCCAATCAGTTTAATTTACCACAGGTGGACTCCAATCAAGGTGTAGAAACATCTCAGCATAGATCAAGAGAAATGGGAGGAACCTGAGGTAAATTTGGGTCTGAATACTTATGTCAATGTGGTTTTCAGTTTTGTTTTTTCTTTCAATTAATTTGTAAAAATGTCCAAAATTCTGTTTTCACTTTGTCATGATAGGGTACTGAGTGTAGATTGTTGAGAATTAAAGTGTTTTTTTTTTTCAACAGTATTATCAGGCTGCAACAACCAAACAGTAAAAGTCAAAGGGGGTTGAATACTTCTAAATTCAATGTATGCACATATGAGGAATCTGCCTTCTAATAAGTCTGTGTTTGTGCAGGTTGCAAATATGTGTGTCTCATGAGAATGGATAACAGGAAAAAAAACACTTTGGAGATGTGGTTTTGCTCTGTTCCACAACATGGCAGAAAAATCTGATTAAAACTTGTGAAGAAAGTATTAAAATATGTGCAAGTAATCTTCATATAACCGAACTCACAGCATGACAGGTTTATCCATGTTGTGACAGGCCATTTTTCTCTGAATATATATGAAGTAAAATGAGGTTTTATTTTTGGTTTATGGTTGGGGTTTTTTTTGTCTCTGAGTCAGTGGCAAACATGTGACCCAGGTCTTCCCCTCTCATCTCTTCATTGCAGCTTAACTCCAACCAAAGCCAGAGGGATGGTACTGAGTCATTTGCCATTTTTAACTTTGAATATAGATGAAATATAGATTCACGCTCTGGTGAGACAGGATAAGTATGAAGGGTGCAACTATGTGAATGTTTAAAGAAAGCTCCTCTAATACCACATCTGTCGGGATAAAAACTTCCTTCACATTGTTCCCACAGAGAGAGAGACAGAGCAAAGGAGATAAGACCCTCGGACAAAAAGGCAAACTTTAGACAGTTCAGCCCAGGACGGGGGTTTTGGAAGTTTCTGAACCACACACAAACACGCAGACACAAAAACGCACACTGTCTCTGCTGCAGTATCTGATGCTACAGCTCATTAGAAGAGCTTCCTCAGATAAAGCCTCCATAACTGATCTTTTATTCACAAAAAGTGTCAGCGGTTGCTGATGGCGATGTTAACACCCGAGCTATCAGCCGCAGACAAGAAGAATTGAGACGTTTAATGAGTAATGACGACGGGTGCTTCGTGTCAGTGCCGGGCCTCGTTCACAATGCTCCTTTTTAATGTTGCTTCAGATATTAGCAGGGGAGCACGTCTCCGAGACTGTGACTTTAGACCTTTGGTGAAATCTATAGGGCCACTTTTCAATTCAGCGATCATCCAAAATTCACCAGGCAGAACTTATTTCAATGAGATGTTAACGTTCAGAACAGGCTGCGAGCAAAATTCGGCAATGTGGGAAGTTCTGTGAGCACATTCAAAAAGTCGATTTGCTCTTCAATATGAATGTGAATCAGGGATCAGTGTGGAATATAAAAGGGGAGCTGTATAATTCAGCAGAGGTCTAAGAAGAGTTCCCATATCGTGTTTAAAATCCAGACATGAAATCAAATTATAAAGCTGAGCTGTGCTGCTACTGAAATGTCTTTAAACTGTAATGATCTGCCTGAATTCAACATTCACTGTCACAGGCACAACAGACTGAAGGAGTCTGCCTGCCGGTCCAGCAGAAGTTGCTCTAAAAATTCACAATCATCTTGACCTGATGCATGCTCTATTGATCAGTAAGTTAACAAATAGGACACTTGCTGTGGTAGACTTCTACTTCTACAGCAGTCATTTCCAAAAGCATACCCTCTTCAGCATATTTATTATCTAAATGGGACTTTAATTCGGGAAATGAACATTGTGCTGACATAACAAGGGCTGTCTCTGCAACTGCATGCTTCCACACCATTCATACTAGGCGTGTGCTCAAAAAAAAAAAGATGACTCAGTATAGGTTCTTTGCAAATGGTGTCACGCAGTGGTGGAGAAATCTACCTGGGGGGCAGGAAGTGATTTCTGCATAAAGAAATGTGACACTTTAATATATTCCGTTTCCAAAAACTGGTCCGGTTTTCTGGTTGTTTGGCTCCAAAACAGCTCTTCATTTTTTAATAGTATGGCTTTTCAAATTTGGATTAAATAACAAAAATTGGAGGAAAGAAGACTGGCACTCAAACAGGAGCTAGCTACTGTGACATCACAAAGAGCCATGGGGATCCAGGCCTCCCTTCCCACCTCCTTTTGCTGTCTGAGTGTGGCTGTTTTCAAATTGGCCTACTGCATACTCCTGCCAAACGCAGTATGCAGTATGTATTGCGCACTGCGTACTGCCCTCCACAGTAGTATGTAGTATGACAGCCAGTTGGACATTATTGTGTGGTATGCTTGGTCCGGTTTAGCTGGTTTCCGGTACACAGAAGTATGTCATACCCTGGTCAATTGCAAACAACACTATAGTGTTTTCCATCCATTTACGTACAGAAAAAAATCTGGGAAGTGTTTTTATTTGATTTTTCGGGATTTTTATAGCTGTTGTTTTTAGCTTAGCATGTATAGTGCAGTGAAAGGACACACTTGACAGCACCTTTCCGGCCGTTACAAGCACTGCTAGTATAGTAGGCAAATTTGAAAACAGCCATGGTTTGTGTGAATGTGTTAATCAGGAGCTGAGCTAAGATCACCTGCTGACAATCAAGCTACCACACCTGCAGCTCATCTCCATTCAAGTCACTGCTCTACAGGATAAAAGCCGGCTCAGATCTCCACTAATCCCCAGATTGCTCATTTACCCAGTGTGGCATACAGCTACTCAGGCCCTTAGTAAGTTTCTGAAAATTATCTTTGCATCGAACTAACACTGTATCTCCATCTTCAGATCTCCGTGTACCAACTCCTGCCAATCCATTCTGATTTTCATGATCCTGCCACAGCTCAAGAAGATTCTGACCAAGAGGACAACCCTGCTCCAATCCTGATTCTATACAATAAATTCTGCTTCTGATACATCCAAAACACCTGTTTTTGTGTCTGTATTGTGGGTCCAGTTTATGCGTTAAACACATCTTTACTCTGTCTATTACCTCACAAGGTTTATTCAGATGATAGTACATCAACGTTTCAATTAAAAGCATGTTTGTAAAAAATAAGGATTTTTTTATATGTTAAAGGGCCTCAACTAGCCTCTTAGCTCAGGACAAGACTCCTCGAGACTTTTGTCTCCCTTCATCTGAATAGACCACAAAAGGAGGTCTGCAGGACTGAGTAAAATTTGATTTTAATCACCTCCATGCCTGGTAAATCTGTTTAACTGTGGCAAAAGTCACTCTTTGAAAAGTGTAATGATCATACTCAGTGTATGTAGAAATTTACTGATGATTATTTGCAGTGTTCAGGTATACTTAGAGTTGTAAAACTTTCCTCCGTTCCCATTCATTCCAGAAGGCTGTCACTAACTTTCTGCTCCCCATTCAGGATCACATGACTGCAAACAACCTATATCATCACATGCTCCTTGCTGAAAAAAGCACCAGTATAGATATTTCAGAACTGATATGGCTGCAAATGCTGTGCAACTTAAAAATGTCCACAAAAAGTCAACAGGTGGCAGCAGACTTTAAACTGCATGAGTGCATGCACAGATAAGAATGTCTCTGAGCTGCCAGCAAGACTGAAAGCAAAGATATCGGATCGTGTCTGGTTTATTCAAACTACATAAAGTCAACAGTTGGACATGAGTCCTTTAATATGCTGTGTGTGCAAAAACAAAGTAAAACACTGCAGCAACAATTTGAATCTCCACATGATAAGACACCAAGATTACAGAAGTTAGCATCAAAAGCTAGGCTTAAAACACCAGGAAAGTTTAAACCTGAGTATCCAGCATTGAAATGGACTGTAAAGTCACAATTTCCCTCAAACTGTAATTGGATCAACTACCTTGCTTTTAAAGACTTGAGCATTAACAGCAGTGTCCATGTGTTATGCAGATGGACAGCAAAAAGACATTCTTGCAAATACAGATGAACTTATAGTCAAGTAAAACCAGATTATTGTTGCACAATAACAGCAAAAGAGATATCAGCATCATTTCAATAGAGACTATAAATTAGACTCAGCGCTTCTTTAAATATACTTCCTAATTAAAGATTTTTACTAAACTTTGACGGATGAATATCTGTATCTCCCTGTATAAGAGAGTTTTAGATGGAGTTTGATAGGACTGTCTGTCTATAAATTCACTATAACGCAGATTTTCCATCTCACCTTGAGGAAGACCTGCAGCTCCTGGGACTGCGTGTGCTGCAGGATGTCAGGCTGCAGATGTTTGAATATGGCTACGCACATGTACACCTGGTAGTCTGGACCCATCAGCACACAGGTAGAAATGTAGTGGCAGATTTCTGTCCAGTCCAGATAGTTCCAGAAACACTGAGTCAACCAGTGGAGGCACATCTGTGGTTAGGAAGACACAAAGTTGTTGCTCATTAATCTGTTAGAATTAAACTGTCACCAGAACATTAAAAATTCCTCTGGACGTGCGATTATTTTCTGATTTAAACATGTGACAAACAAAGGGCTCGATCATACCGCTGTATGAAGGATTAACTTGATGCTTCTGACAAATTATTCATCATATAGGCAAATCACATCCTAACATAAATCATGGTGATATATAACATCTCCAGCAACAGTCCCCCATTAATCTTCTTCCTGCTCTGAATACACAATGCTAGAATAGAAATCATAAAAAGGAAAGCGTTGCTCCAAAATTACAATTATTTTCTGACCCTTACTTTACGGCAAAGTTCTGATCAGTTGCAGTGCCAAGCAAGTTTTAAGCCTCTTAATGTGTAGTTTTACTTTTGCATACATTTTTCTAAATTAAGACCCAAAGTACTGAAAACCTTTCCTTTGGCCTAAAAAAAGATCCAGTTTTTCCCTTAATTTCAGTTATCTTAAAAACAAAAACTGTAGAATTGCAAAGGGGAGGATTGTCCATTTTAACCATGTTTAACTATTTGTTAAGCCAATTTTTGCCTTATTTTTTGCCCCTTTTATCTATTTTTTGCCTCTTCTAGCCCATTTCTGCTCCTTTTGAAATCCCATTTTACCACCATTTTTTTTGCCATTTTCAATCCATTTTAATTCTGTTTTTAGGAAAAACACATTTCGAAGAAGGCTTTATACTACAGCTCAAATGAATAAAAAAGGGACATTTGTTGCTTTGATATGAATGGTTATTTTTCAGGTAAAAATAAAATATGGATATCACAGCTTAACTTTGTAATAGACCATGATTTTTCTGACCTCCATGAGCCTCCAGTTTTGCTTGGCGTGTTCAAACACCTTCAGGTACAATCGGGGTCCTGGTCTCAGGCACCTCTATTTCTGTTATAATGCACACTCTGTTGGCTAAACAGGACATAAATTTAGTTACACTGTGGAACTAGTTGAGTTTGTGAAGCAATAGTTTTTTAATATGTGCTGTTTAAGTGCATCATCACTCCCTCTTGTGTAATATTGCGTCTGTATTCTACTTAGCTTATAGGCAGATTTCCTTTAAAGAGAAAAAAGCAAAAACTTTAGCTGTAACTATGGTACTTTTTTTCTAACTGGAGTTTAATCTGCTACTGGGGGATAAAATGATTTTTAAAGACACATTTAGCAGTGTCTCAGTGAAAAAACTTGCAGAAAACCCTAAAAAATGTGAAAAATAATTTCACATCAGTTGCTTGCTATGTGTCAGGGCAGTCTGACATCAAGTTGTATTGCGCTATACTTTAAAGTATGATATTTTTAAAATTTCTGCAGGATCCTTGCTTGACAGCCAGGCAAAAGTGTGAAAGGACATTGGCTTAGATCAGGGATTCTTAACCTTTTCAGCCCACAACCCCCAAAATAAAGGTGCCACAGACTGGGGATGCCCACTGTACCTGAAGATGGATCAACACAGCCATGCACTTTCAAGATAGTCATCTGCAGACAAGGTCACCCATAAGGGGGGTAAATAGGAAAGATTTCTGGTGCCCAGCCAAACTGGAGGCCCATGGAGGTCAGCAAAATCATGGTCCATTGTAAAGTTAAGTTGTGATATCCATATTTTTATATTTAACCTGAAAAAATAACCACTCTTATCAAAGAAATAAATATATTCTTTAATCATTTGTGTAGTAAATAGCCTTCTTAAAAATGTGAATCCCTTTTGCTGGAAAAGAAATGAATTAAAATGGGTTAAAAATGGCAAGAAAAGGTGGAAAAGTGGTGAAATTGGATTTTAAAAGAAGCAGAAATGGGTTAGAAGTGGCAACGATTACATAAAAATGGCAAAAAAAAAAAGATCAATGGCAAAAATGGGTTAAACTGGAAAAAAATTGGCATAAAAAGTGGTAAAAGGGAGTTCAAAAGTGGCTGAAATGGCTTTAAATTGGTAAAAATGTGGAAATTTGGTGAAAAAATTGAATTGAAAAATTGATATAAACTGGCAAAAAGTGTTAACTAAGAAAGAGAAAATAGGCATATATTGGCAGAAATTGGTTAAACTGGCAAAAACTGGCATATCAGATAGTGAAATGTGGGTAAAATGGGAAAAATTGGGTGTAAAATAGTGGTTAAAAGGGGTTTATAGTTCAATAATTGGTCAACAGAGGCAACATTAATCTTAAGTGGCAAGAACTGATTTAGAAGTGGTAAAAACAGGCAGAAAAAAAGTGGTTGTAAGTGTTTAAAATGGACAAAAATAGCAGGTAAATGGCAAAAATGTGTTAAAATTGATGGGACAATTTATGAAAATGGGTTAAAATTGGTGTAAAGTGGCAACAGTGTAGTTTAAAAAATATTCTTTTTTTAGGTTAAGGTTAAGACCCACTGGCTTAAATTATAAATTAATTACCACTGAGAATACCTTGAATGGAAAAAATAACGATAGAGTTGCCTTTAAAAATGAAGTTCATGTGAATCAAATCCTGTTTATGTTCACGGTTACAGTACTGAGATTAAAGGGATTTACTTTTCAGCCACCTGCAGGTTAAAAACATTACCTGAACTCACACAGCTGTGCCATCATTCTCTATATGTCTGGAGTTTATATTTTACTTTGCTTTATCAGCTCTTCTAAATGAATCTTTCTGGAACTTGTTTACTCTGAGAGTGAAAAATGAAAACTCACGGCATGCCTGAATATTGAGGTGGGATTAGGGGACAAAGAGATGAGGAGATGCATGCTAATGTTTTATTTCTCCAGCTGATGACTGGGCTGAGATCTCTGATATTAATGTAGAAGCTCCACCGAGGGTTTCCCACCTGTTTGAAGTTGAAATACCATAAAATAAAAACATCAATCTATCTACTGAGGAAAAAAAGAAGAACCAAAAACTAAGACAGCACTCACATCTGGAGTTTTGTCGTTTCATGAGTGAAAACCTAATTCAGCACTAAAATAATCCCTGATCATAGAGAAAGGCCAGGAGATGGATATGCTAACATTTTAGATGAAGTTCATCACACGGATGTTACTCTGTAACCTCTCTGTTACTCCTTTGTATCACAAAATCCAACATTCAAAAAGTTAACTATTAGAATTCAAGGCATTCTAAAGGGAATTACTGAGTTTTTAGGGGGATTTTTGCGATAAAGCTCCTGCACTGAAGCTCTGCAGCATTTAAACAGACCATTACAGTACAGTAATGGGTGGAGCTAAGATTACAACGAGTCACTACTACTGATACCAAACAGAAACAGTTATGCAGGATTGATCATGATCTTGAAAAGGCCTAATTGAAGTACAATAACCAACATTTTTGCATAGCTTCGGTGCTCCTCAGATTTGAAGTGGGACTAACTTTGAATTCCATTGCTCCAAGGTTAAATTTGTTTTTGCTTATTTTACAAGTTGCCTTGTACAGTAATTGCTGGTTTCTCCTGTACTTTAAATACTGAGGCCAAATTTTCTCAAACTTGTATTTCCACAATTCTTTTCTTTCAATGTAATACCACGCCATACATTTTGTGAATTGTCACATAAACAAGCAAATCCATGTTTTATTCATACATTTAAGTCAAATTTGAGTCCTCTCAAAACTAAAAAATAAGACTAATGAAGACATTTTATGGCCTCAAATTTTAAAAATCTAGCTCAAGACCACCAAATGAAATGGTGTCTGCAAACTAGATCAGGCAGACAACTTTAGCTGCCCTGATTTCACAGCTGACAGTTTGTTCATCCATCCTTACAGTCCATATAAAAAGTAATCACCCCATTTTATTGATTTTATAAATTAGTCGTGGTCAATATAATTTGACTTTTTGACCAAAAAAAGTTATAAAAAAAATAACTCCTTTAATGTCAAAGTGAAAACCCATTTCTACAGTGTAATGCCAACTGAATAAAAATATGTAATGTATCCACCCCCTTTAAAGTGACTAATTCAGCAGAGGTCCAGGCAGTAGTCTCACAATAGCTGTACATCTACTGAGTGCAGTGACTGTGTCTCAACGGATTATAGTATAAAGACACCTGTGTCTGGAAGGTCCAGTCACTGGTTTATCAGTATTCCTGGCTACCATTACACCATGAAAACAAAAGAACACTCCAAGCAGCTCAGCGAAAAGGTTATTGAAAAGTGTAAGTCAGGGGATGGATAAAAAAGATTTGAAAGCACTGAACATCCCTCAGAGTTCAAGAAAATGGAATATGGCACATGTGTAAATCTGCCTGGATCAGGCCGTCCTTATAAACTGAGTGGGCGTGCAAGAAGGAGACTAGCGAGGGAGGCCACCAAGACACCTATGACTACTCTGAAGGAGTTACAAGCTTCAGCAGCTGAGATGAGAGACTGTGCATACAACAACTTCTTTATGGGAGAGTGGCAAAGAGAAAGTCACTGTTGAAGAAAACTCAGATTAAATTTGGACTCTCCAAAAGGCATGTGGAGACTCCATGGTCAAGTGGAAGAAAGTTCTGTGGTCTGATCAGACCAAAGTAGTACTTTCTGACAACAAGACACCAAACACACCATCCCCACTGTAAATCACAGTGGTGGCAGCACCATGCTGTGGGGATGCTTCTTTGCAGTTTTTTCGAGTCATGAACCTAGATATTAAAAGCTTTGAGGTTTATGACTGCACCGTCACCTCGTCTCTTATGTAATACATTCTTATGACACTGATAAAGTAAAAAAATGTTGATCACAGTAGTTTCATGGCTTTTTAAAATTCATTTACTTATTTTTGGGGCTAGAATGTTGGAAGACAGAACTGAAAGTAGCTGCATGCAGAAAATAGGCAGTTTGTGGTACCATAACAACACACACAGTGTTAAAATCCTGAGGGCACGCTGTGAGAATGGATGGTCACATAGCCAGTATACTGCCAGTCTAAAACAGCCATTTAAGACCAATTATGCAATGGAAATTTTTTTTCCATAACTGTCTAATGACTCCATGGGATTGTCCTGCAACACTTGGGACCCTGAGGTGGAGAATGGTTACTCTAGACTAACATGCGCATGAAGAGACACACAGTAGGCCTCCAACAATTATTAGCAAAGCTACAGAGGCATATAATCACCATGGGGTAGTTCTAGTTCATCATCATTTTAGATCCCTCAATACTTTATCAGTAAATATAGGCAGCCTTGGGTCTAACAGAAGACAGCCTTTTATTATGTTTTCCAAACATTCAGCAAACAACATAATAAACACAGACTGCACTTAAACTAATTGTCATGCCAATAATTAGCTGCTGCACTGACTAATGACACAAGTCTGCTGGAGCATACAAATAAGCTCCACTAATGCTCCATAAACACATCAGATGATTATTGCCTCCTTCTTTTACTCTAATGAAAATGCTGACATCCTGATTTGTTAGTCATTGTAAAAAAGGAACATGCAGTTCCATGTTTTTAAAATCCTCAGGCAGAAAAAGTTCTTTGTGTGACTAAAAAAGGGACAATAAATCCCTTCTAGGTTTTTTTAAGCGTACCAAAAAGTGCCCTCCTCTGCTGTTACTGCTCCTGAGCCACGGCTAAGGGTTTAAAGATGACTGTGTCTGCATCCGGGTAGTGTTCTTTACTTCATTTCCTTTCTGTCATAACCAGGCTTTCAAAGCCGTTATTAATCTGAGCAGGTCAGGTCACTGGGAGATATCAGAAGCTGCCTCTTTGTGTGAAACACTGCAGAAAAGATCTGAGATAAATCAGGGTCACCATGCACAGATTATCATTTTGATCTTATTGTGATCTCATAATGTTCTTTTTTAAAGTCATGTTTCCAAGGGTACAGATGAATCCTAGAGCTGATATATAGGAGATGCCATCTTGGATGGTGGTCATAACTGCAGTGGCAAGTGCAGCATCTGTTGACAGTGACAGTAGGTGATAGTGAGATTAGAAATCTCAGACAGCTGCGGATAAAGACAACTTGACTTTTGTTTTATTATGTATATCAGATGTTGTTAACCTATGTTTAAACTCTTAGAGATACAACGCAATCTTGACTGCTGCATATTTGTGAGGAAGTTTAGTTCAATATAATGTTATATCATCACTGGTTAGCTGAGCGCATCAAATCCTTTTTTTAAAGGTTCATTATGTAAACATTTACATTTTTTTGCTTATGTACCTGGTCTGTAATGACTTCATGCAGCTTTTCTTTCATCACTGGTGACAGAAGATTAAGCACTGTGGAAGGAGAAAGCTTCTGCAAGCTGATGGTGTTTGCTGAGCTGGAGTAAAACCAGCTAACAAAGCTGTATGAGGGAAGAGCAGCAGATTTAATAGCACATTTAAAAAGTGTTGACTGAGTAGCTATTTCTACCCGGGGTGGAAAGTAACTTTTTACATTTACTAGTGGAAATGTGATTGAGAATATTGGGTAGTTTTTATAATGCATATCAGAATTACTTTTACTAAAGTATATTTTACAGAAAAAGCCCAAGAATACAAAGATCTGAGTAAGTCTTCAGAGTAACAAAATTACATCATTAAGTCCACCTCACATATGGTACTGTGCAGAACTTTTAGTCATGTTTCAGCAAAAATCTGAAGCTGAAGCGATTTCAGGAACCATTTGGCAGGAAGATGGTTTGACACAACCCCGTCATGCTCTGGATGTCCTTGCATTTTACTGGGAGCATGGGAAAATAATCTGTTACAAAAACAACAAAGTCCACAACTTGAGGGTGGAATAAGGAGTGGATGTGACAAGAAAGCAGGGTAGTGATTCCCAAAGTGGGGGGGGGGGTCATGAGACACTTGGGGGGGATGGGGGGTGGGGGGGGTGGCAAGATGCCTTACAAAGCACAATGAACAATATTTATCAATAATATTTTACCTATATTGTACAAGTATGTGCAGAAAATTAGTTTGATCTAAAATAAAACTACTGTCGCTAGGTGGGATCTGTGCTGAAAATAATGTTAAAAAGAATCTTAATTTTTAAGTCTGCACTGGACTATTCTTTAATGTACACAGCTGTGTGCACTTATGGGGTCCCCAGTCTGGCAATGTCATTTTGTGGGTTGCGATTTAAAGCCTGGGAACCTCTTGGTTGGTCCTGGTCCTGAGACACTGAAAGGAGGGTTGCGAGATGCCTTCCAAAATCCAGAGAAAATGTTTTGATGAGTTAAAATTGTACATCTTACACATATTGTAAAAATATACAATTAAATATATTAAAAAGAAAACTATAGTCATTAGGTGGGACTGTTGTTGAGATTAATATAATGTTAAAAAAAATCTTTAATTTGTAAGTCTGCAGTACGATTCACCAAGGTTGTGCACTACGTCTGTGTATAGCCATGGGAGTCCCAGTCTATGGCATTGTTATTTTGAGAGTTGCAACTGAAAAGTATGGGAACTTCTGGCCTGGTCCGGGCTGGTTTAAGAGTTCACATGAGCCCCTGGTCGTGTTGGGGATGTCCCGAGGGTTCAAAAACCACTAGCCGTTTCTGGGCATATTATCAGGGGTGAAAAGGGCCCCACCAAAAATGGTGCCGTCAAGCTTGACCTTGGCTGCTGACACATGCCACACACGTGTGTCAACATGTGTCAAGCTTGACTTTCAGAGCAAAAATGATCAAGTAGACATCACACATCTGAGCCCCCCTGTCCAGCCATTTTCTTACCTGGAAATTGCATTTCACTTTGAGGCTCTACAGTACAGACCTGCCTGATGACAGGTCAATCAAACAGATTTGTAAGTTCAGAGTCGGAAGTGATAGCCAAATAAAGTCTGGACCATCTGGCTCATACTACAGAGCTCCATGCTGATTTTTTCTTCATATTTATTCAGTTTAGGTTCAGTTAGTAACACTCTGACACATCACCATCTCACCATGAGCAGCACATTCCAGATCACAGAGTGGGATACTGGCAGGTCAATGCGCTACGTACTGTATCTTTTCACTTTAAAAAACTACCCAATAGGAAAGCTCTCAGGTCCTGAACCTACCTACTTATAGATACATTTCTATAGTAACTCTGATAATGCTATTTTATTCTTATATGATCTTAAAGGGATGTTAGGCATATCTAAATCCAATAAGCTCTTGTTAAAGTGTTGGGTACAAGGCCTATTAACACGTTTCTTATCTTTTAGATCGTTAATTAGTTGTTATTCATGGCACATGAGCCACACACATCCTGTTTCCTCGTGTGATTCAGGGTATTTATCTCTAACCTACAACAGCTCTCTGCTCCAACTAAAGACTCTTTCTGTCACACACACTCCTATTTTCAAGGCAATCTGTTTTAGAAGCTTAAACGTTTTGTAAATGGATTTTGACAGAGGCCTGCCTTCAAACACACACACACACGCCAAGGCACACACGCCTACACAACCTCTACTGTTTGAATGTCAGAGGTGTATAATTCTTCATTTGCCACTGCTGCTTTGTCGGGCTTTCAAAGCTTAAACTTTTGGAATAGGTATTTCCATTTCTGACTGAATAACAGGTGCCCATTATCGCCTTGAAGAGGAAAGAGATGAGCTGAATGTTAACGTATAACCCCACCCCGGAGACGGAGGGTTCAGATCTCTGATGCAGATGCGGTGGGTTGTATGAGCACCCCTGCTGCCGAACATTATTTGAGCCTGAACTGTCAGCCGCCGACACACAGAAGACAGGATCAAACACGAGAGGATTCAAGGTGAAAGCCCTTTTTTCTGCCTCGTTGTTTGGGAGAACGAAGTCTGTGTCAAAAGAATCACGAGTAGAGAGCAAAGATCTAACTTTTCCGCTGTTCTGTTAAAGAAAAAGGAAAAAGATTCAATGTCAAAGACTCGATTTGGAATTTAAAGTCGGCTGAAGTCAAAGCAGGGTAAAAAGGAAAGTCATTCACAGGGCAACTTAGAGAGTGGTTTTAAAGGCTTTAAAGTCCTGTTTTAAGTTTCTTACTGACACAGCTCATTAGATATTTTTATTCAACACTAATGACAAAACTTAATAGGCTGCCAGCTTCTTGGTGTTGCTAGAAACATGAGCATTTTGCATCAGATCAAATCAATCTGATCCAAATTCAAGCCCTTTTATTACCTCCATCAGTAGTCATAACTTTCTTTATTGATCCAAGAATCCCAGAAAATTAAAGTCGTCATAGCAAGATTGAAAAGTGAGGGTTATACATTTGATTGAGACTAATTTCCTGCAGTGTAAACAGAAACTAATGCACCAAAGCTACATCAATCTGGCTCTAATTTTCTGAGTGTTTCTCTGAATTTACTTTATCACTAAAGCTGATTCACTGTTGAGGAGTGCACTAAAGTTAAGCAGCTCAATTATTACTCCATTAAAAGTAGAGTTTAACTTTCAATATTAAATTTAAAATCACTGGGTACAAATGAAAGAAATACAAATAGGTGAGTCTGTAAAATTAATTAGTACCAAAAGTCCTGTAAGAAGTTTTTTAGCTTCAGCCTGAAAATAATAATGATTCTTTTTATGAGCTACAAAAACAACAACTGGGAGGAAGATAATTTCTGAACAGTTATTAGTAATTCTTGTAAACACTGCTGCAGGGTAGGTGTCAGACATGGGGATAAACAGTATTATACTGAAACAAATCCTTTTTGCATTCAACACAGAAAATAAACGTCCACAGAACAAACAAGAAGATCAGTTAGGATTATTTTGGTTGTTAAATGAAAGCAGAAGGAACATTTTGTAGACAAAGATCTTCAAATACACAGCACAAGATTAGCAAGTTGACAAGGGTGAAAATCAAGTCGCTAGTGCTCTGTTGATTTCATAAATGGCAGTCAGAATGGTGAGTCTGGGTTTAGTCAATGCAGAGATGTTACCTTCCTGATTGCATTGTCCAACTGTGAAGTCTGGTGGAGGAGGAATAATGGTATGGGGCTGTTTAGGCCCCTTATCTCCAGTGAAGGCCAAGCTTAATGCTTCAGCATAACAAGACATTCTGGACAATGCTATGCTTCCAACTGTGTGGCAACAGTTTGGGGAAGGCCCTTTTCTATTCCAACATGACTGTGCCCCAGTGTACAAAGCGAGGACTATAAAGACACGGTCTCATAAGTTTGGTGTGGAAGAACTTGACTGGCCCACACAGAGTCCTGACCTCAACCTCATCAAGCACTTTTGGGATGAACTGGAACAGAAATTGTAGCCAGGCCTTCTAGTACAACGTGACCCATCTTTGCCCATTCATTCTGAGTTATCATTGTTTTGTTCCTGCAATTCATATTTGGCGGTGTGGCTGTTCTGGGATCCCCCTGCTCTTCCACGAGGCTATGCCTAAAACATCAAGCAGGAACAGTACACATTCCTACCTTTCCTGTACATACAAGGAAAACCTGAGGCAGGGATCGAAGCAGCAAAAAAACCCAGAGAAGAGCAGGCATCAATGACAACAGAAAAACACTGTTTAAGTCTGAATTAGAAGAAAGGAGGACCTGGGGTGGAGGAGGAATCAGTTGGGGGCCAGCTGAAGAGGGCTTGCTTGAGCTCAGCTGATCTTACCTATATTGTGAGCGCTTGACTCCATAGCCTGCCTGAACAAAACATTATATGCTTGATTTGTTGGTGCCTCGTCTAGCTGTAGCTCTCCCCTGCAACATTCTAAAACAGTCTTTTTGTGTTGTGAATCTTTGGCGTGAATTGGACTTAAGTTGGCAGTTTGTCTTCTTCTTCTTGTTCTTACCTGAGATGGGGTGAAACCAGACATCCTAAAGGCGGAGTGGACCAGAGGAACTTCAGTTTTCAGCAGCATTTCCACATAGTGAGCTGTACACCAGTAGACAGGAGGGATTCCTGATTCAGCTACTTCCACAGGAACATGCACCTGTAGCAAAAAACAATGCCATTATGAGGATCTGCCTTCAGTATGCCATTGCACATCCATATTAAGTGCACAATTGGTGTCATTTCACAGTATGTTACAGCAATGCAGAATCTCAGGAGAGCACTCCCCTGTTGGCTCTGCTGATCCCTAAAATTCCTCTTACTGCCTCTGAATCTGGCACAAAGAGGGAATCATGCCTTGCATTTCCATGACATTCATATCAAGGACCTTAAGTCTCACTGGTGTAATTATTACACCTACCACAGGTTTTTATCTTGTCTCATTTCT
This sequence comes from Cheilinus undulatus, assembly GCF_018320785.1. Lineage (NCBI taxonomy): Eukaryota > Metazoa > Chordata > Actinopteri > Labriformes > Labridae > Cheilinus > Cheilinus undulatus. The sequence goes on along the minus strand of NC_054878.1, from coordinate 39,707,468 downwards.
AAGAAACATATAAATAATTCACAAATTACCAACCCTTCTGCCTGATCTTTAAACAAAAAAGAACAGAACATCGATTGAAATCTCTGTTTTGTATTCAGCTCTGGTCCAGAGATAATAACAAACTTGAAACAGCTCTAACACTGAGTAAATCGACCAGCATGCTGCTTTGTGTTCACATACGACTCTGCATGTCCATGCCCATGTTTCCTTCTAAATACGCTGCTGCCTCTTAATTATTTCTGCCCTTTCCATTTTCAGTGATATTGACTAAATCGATCACATTGTGGAGTTGGAGAGAAACTGCAGTGTGGAGAAATTCACCCGCTCTATCTGCATCCGACACGCAGAGAGCACATAACAGACATTCAGATGAGACCAATCAAGCTGAGACTGACTTTGAAGAAGACGACGGCATGATAGAGGTTGGTATAATGATAGCAAACCTTAATCGCAGCACCTCATTTCACTCCTGCAATTTAGGATGATTGAAACTAGACTTCATTTTAGAGTTCCTCTCCTGACTTAAATTATTCCTTTTACTCTTTTATTTCTCCTCCTTTCCCCCCTCATTTATCATCCTCCTAAAGCTCGCCTCTCTTTTTTCTGTTAAGTAAAAAGCATCCATCAAAGTGTAGATGTTTGTTTTCCACCTTGTTGAAAAATGAAGACGAAAAGTCAAAAAGGCTGTTTGCATTCACTCCCTAACTTTTTGTTTTCTTTTCTTTAGCCTTACTAGGTCTGATGACGTGCTTTGTATAGAAAAGTAGAGATTAGTTGAGGACAATTTAATCCCAGAACTGCGTTTACATACTTGTGTTTACTTTGTGGGAAGGTCTATCTTGTTTCATTAGTGAATATGAGACTTCTCTGTGTGAGAGTTGTATTTATATTCTTTTATTCACTGTGAGGCAGGATCATGCTGGGTGGTTCTGCAGTGCAGATGACTCGGCTAAATGTGTTACTGGAAAGAAAAGAAAAGAGAAGGAAAAAAAAAGGAAAGAGGCTTTGCCTTTTTTTTTTAACTTGATCAGACAGTTTAGTTTTGCTAATAATCTTCACTGTATCAGAAATTAACCAAAGCAGACACTAACAAATCCCAATGATCTTGTATAGCATTTCTGTAGATGCTGTTTCTCCAATATTTCTTTTTTATATAATCTCATGTCTTTTATGCCATTGGTTTCCAAACTGGGGTCTGGAATCACCTAAAGGGGGCACCAAAGATCCCAGGGGTGTGAGGCTTTGTCTGCTATAAAGTTGTCAAACTCAAATAGGCATAAACTGATAGAAATCATGCTAAATAACTTATTTCATTGTTTATATCAAGAGATCTTAGCAAGAAAAGCAACCATAGGCCTATTTTGCCCAGATTTTTATCAATGAAACGATTAAAATCAATATTAAAAAATCTTGAAAATTCCCTCCAAAAATTCCAGACTTTCCAAAACTTCAGAAAATTCCACAAAAAATTGTCTAAAATCCAGACAAAGATTACAAGAATTTTAATAAGGCCTTTAGTTTGGTATTTTTCTAAATTTTTGTCATGTGTTCTTAGTGTTAGACAAAACGGGTGCAACTTTACATACAATTAATGTGTTTGTGACAAAACCATACCATGTATGGTTGTGAATTAGATGTCTAAAGATTTTACTCACAGAGGCGTGTATTCTTGCAGGCCAGATGAACGTTGAGGTCAGCAGAGAGGACAGGTCAAGTAACAGACGTAATGAGCGGTCCGTGTCTCCAGCCATGATGAGGAACACTGTGGAGACCAGCCAGTCATGTCCAGGATAACCATGCTGCTGAGTGACTGCAGAGACGAGTTAAAGAGCCAAAGGAATGGGAGAAGAGTTGAAGAGATCACAGAGTCAGTTTTCTGTGCCAACATATCTCCCCGTTGTTAAATGAAAGTGATGCAATGAAAGGAAATGAGAGAGAATAGTAATCAACCTTTAAATTAGTCCTATAAATAATCATCAACACCAAGTATCACAAAGCCTTTTAGATAAATCAGTAAAAAATCTCAGCGTCTGCCCTTTGTAACTCATCAAAGATTAAAACAGCTGTACTTCTGTGTGCCATGAAACACACCTGATAAATTTAACTGGACTGGATTTCTGGTGACAGAAGTTTTGTTGAACTGATTAAAACATCCTAACAGTTACAAAACCGTTACATCGCGAGACAGAATCAATTTGTTTTCCAAGGATTTCAAAAGATACTGAGTCCATGATGTGTACATACGTATAAGCTGTAATACTTAACTCCATTTGGCTCTGAAGTCAGATGTCGCAGCTGTGGATGGCATCTCACCTGAGTCAAATACATTCCAGCTACTAGTTGATAACTCAAGCTGCAAAAGTTATTTCAAGTTCCAGGATTAAATGTAATGCAGTGTTAGTCAATAACTTTTCAGTAGCAACTGTCAAGAAGACACTGGTTGGAAATTTTATGTAACTTCTGTTAGAAATTTTAAACTTTCAAAACATTTCAGAAATTACAATTCCAATTTTTTTTTATATTTCTACCAAAATTATTGAAAAATTGCAGATTTTTTGTGATCATCTGTTTTGTGATAGTCTTTATGATACTAAAAAAATCTAATTTTCATAGTTAATTTTGGAAAGTTTGTTAATACTGGGAAATTTCATTTGTAATAGTCAGAAATTTTCTGGAACATTTGGATACTTTTCATTTGGAAATTTTCAGATTTTTCCATTAAAATATAGATTATTTTTGGATTTTTGCAATCTAGAACTTCGGGACAGGGATTCATATTTTTCTTCCACAACATATAATTTAACATTTCAACAAAAACTTTCCTTTTTGTGTTTCAAAACCACCAAAAATTGTTAAAACTTTCTTTTAAGTAATGTTTAGGAGTGTAATGTTTAAGAAATTTCTAAAAACTTTCAGAAAATGACAAGAATTATCAGTAATTTTTTTATCAGGAAAAACGTTTGAAACAATAGGTATTTTTATCCAAATTTTTACGAATCTTAAAAATTGTTTTGGTCAGGATTGTTATATTTATGAAAATTAATTAAAGTTCAATTATGTAATGAAAAACATGCTTTTTTAGAATAAGGGATGTGTAAATATCATAAAATGGGGCTAATATTAATCTTATAATTTAAAGTCTTCAAGATAGCCAAAATGAACTGTGATCACAACATTACATTGGGAATGAAAATAATACAGATCTAACAACACTTGAAATACCAAAACTTTTGTTTATTTTTAAGAAATGTATAAAAACTTTCCAAAAATTACAAGAATTGTCAATAATTCTAATCAGGAATCATTGGAAAACATTTTAAACAATAGGGTTTTTTTGCCAGAAGTTTTTGTCAGAAACTTTCGGGGATTTTTAAATTGTTCTGGTCTGGATTGTTTTTCATTTATGAAAATAAACAAATAAAATATTCATGAAAATATGTCTAGGTCAATCTAGGAAAACATTTTTTCTTTACTGTAAATGCTGGACCTCTGAAAGTTTAAAAAAATGTTTTGTCATACTAACAGACTTGGTAAAACTGCTGTTATTACAGAAAAATGAACTCAATTAAAACTGCATAGCTCAAAATCTGGATTAATCAATGAAGTAAAATAAAATCTTGATGTTTCAATAGATTCTGCCAATAATATTTTCATATGCTTTTTGTGATTTGAGAGAGAAAGGGATGTGTAAATATCATAAAAATGAGTCTTCATGATTCTCATAGTTTATAGTTGTCCAGATAACTGCTGTGAACACTGATCACAACATCACAATAGGAATGAGGAGAATACCAATACCAGTCTTAGCACTGTCAGATTCCAAAACAAACTACAATCTTTCTCTAATCCAAGTCCAGATAGTTTATTAAGACCGAGGAGTATTTACTTTGTCAGCTCAGTTTCAGTCATACATTTTAACAGTTTTGTTTCAATCCTGCTAGAGGCAAGTAATATCACAGGTGTGCAGGTATGAGTCCAGGACACAGCCCCAGGCTGCAACACTTATTTCTTTAAATCTTCTGCTAAATAACTATTTGTGAATACTGTGAAATATTCACTTTTGATTCGACTGAATACATGAGAAGAGAAGTGATCAGAAACCTAATGTCAGTATGCAGATGTCTGATATCAAAAAGGGATTCATATTATTTCAAGAGGCTGGTTTGTTTTATGTTGTTTGTTTATAGCTTTCTGAGAACACCTAGAAGTTTTTTGTCTTGGCTATAATCAGCATTTAGTCTCTTAGCCTCTTTATATTATCTCAAATGTCAGTGTGGTGTTAGTATTACAAGGAAAATGTCAGTTCCTGACTTAAAGACCATGTCTCCACACAGGGTTTTCGTATTCAGTTTGTTATTGAGCAAAATTCAGAGGACTGGTATGGGATAAGCACTGTGTAATCGAGCAGCCACAGACATGTTTATATCATTTTCATTAAACACAGTGTCTCATTTTTGTTAAAGTATAAAGAAAAAAAATATCTTTTTACTTGTAATTTTACCCTTCTTCTCAAAGTTGTGTCCCAGAAATAAGCTGGTATTATGAAGTCAAATTAATTTTATAAACTTGTCTGTCAGCTTCATTTCATCAGAGTTTGTTTGTTTGTTTTTGTCGGCAGGACTGCAGAGAACCTCCTTGCCTGTTTTACAAAGAACTTCATCTGAAGAGAGAGGACGGGCCAAGGAAAAACCTATTTGCCAGAAACGTGACAGAGTTTCGGAATGGACCAGAACAGAAGTCATTAAAGTTAAACTGAACCGGCTCTCAAGAAGACCTTGACCAGGATCTAAGATTTTAGAGTGGCTTTCTTAGGACCTCTGTCCACAGCTGACACTTCTTCAGCTGGTAGAGCTTATTTTCATTTCAAATCAATCAAGCCCAGCATTCTCAGTGCTCAGTAATCATGCAAAGCCAATGGACTGGCTAGATTCCATATCTGTCACCTGAAAAATCCTTTTTTTTTTTGCAAAGTTCCAGTCTAAAACAGTTAAGCCAGGTCTGAAAACAGACATGACCATTCAGCCATTTGAAGAAAATGAGGTGATAGCTATGGGTGGGGTTTAGCTGTACTGGGAGAGGACAGCAATGGCTACCTCTGGTGTAGTGTTCAGCTCAGATGTAGCTATAGTATAGCAGCAGTTTTAGAAGAACTAGACCACATTTCTTTATTAAAACAAGAGCAAAGAGACACACTGAAAGCTTCTCTTGGCATTTTGTCATGTTGCTCTGATTGGCCTGTAATGCATGTGTCTTATGGTCATCTCCCAACACTTTGTATGGGAGGTTTCCCAGATGAATGTGAAATATATACATGTATTTTCCATGTGTGTTAGGTTAAGTGCTTAGCACCCTAGCACTTCTCCTACACTTGCCAATAAAACTTAACCTGACATGCCACACATCCATCTGGAAAAGCTTCAATAGAAAACGTTTGAGAAAAGGCAGAGGCTTTGAAAAAAACTTGGAGGGTAACTGGGTGAACGTTCTGTCTGTCACATCTCTACGGGCCAATCAGAGCAACAGAACACGTGACGTAGCTGCTATCGAGCTGCGTGTGCGCAGCTACTGAGGAATAACGCAAAACATGGCGACTATAGACGTGTAAGTACTTGACTTTTGTGGTTTTTGAAAAGACAACAACTCACTGCTGTTCTTTGTTCTTCTTATAACAAAGAAATGTCATCAAGTTTTGATAAAACTGGCGCTTTAGCAGCATCCACACTAATCTCTTCCTCCATAACTGCACCAGCTCTTGCTGCTGCTTGTTAACGTCACGACTCTGTTGCGCCTGACAGTACTGCCCCTTGTCACTGATTGGTCCCGTCATTTTCTAACCGGGCCCAAACGGTTCAGATGGGAGCTTTGCAAGATGGATACGCCAGTGAAAAACAAGGAAACAGCGTATCCATCTGCAAGGTTTAATTAATGTATAGAACCATTTAGGAAGTCATAACATGAAGGGTGGTGCGCTTTAGCTTCATTAGATTTAGCTCAAGCTAACATGACTATGTAAAATATACCTATGTAATTATACCTATGTAATGTATGTAATACCTATGTAATTATCGTTACTGCATGAGTGATGTAGCAGAGTTATCTTTAGCAATGTGAGCTTTAGCAAACATAGCTAAAGCTAAAATAGCTATGTAGGTAATACATCTACTTTGCTTACGTAGCTGCTTCATGACCTTAGCTTTAATAAACGCAAATAAAGCTAACTTAGATACGTCGCAAACGTAGTTTTGTAGCTTTCTTATCTGCTTTGTGAGTTGAGCTTAAGCTAATTTAGCTAAAGTCAACAAGAGCTAACATAGATAAGTAGCAAACTTAAATACCCAGCTTGCGTGGCCATTTTGTGAGTTAAGCTTTACCTCTGTCGTCTAACTAGCTCTGTTGTCTATGTAGCTTTCTTATCTGCTTTGTGAGTTAAGCTTTACCTCTGTTATCTAACTAGCTCTGTTGTCTATGTAGCTTTCTTATCTGCTTTGTGAGTTGAGCTTTAGATACAGTGGTCTCAGAGACCATCCAGCATCATGAAGTGCTTTAATGCGGACTCTTTCATTTTCAGTGAGTTCTCCACATTTTACCATTTTTAACAGGAATGAGGAATTTCAAACTGAATACATCTTTTGATACCCAAATTTGAGCTGGCTCACTGGGTTTCTCTGAGAAGTCAGAAATTAATCAAGCACAACATTCAACCACTAAAACTCAATTTCTGTTCAGGAATGCAAGTAAATAACTATCATTTGACATGTTAATCAAGAAATGATGTTGACTTTTGACAATTGCGGAAGGAAAACAAACCAAACTTGACTTTTTAAGGATAAGTTTACAGGTAAACAGCTGCTGCTCAAGTCATGGCAGGATTCCTTTACATTGTTTTCTTGTTTTCTGGGTGATATTTCCTTGAAATATAGAAATATGAATCATGCTGAGCCATGTTAAGATTTTTTGCCTAAAGAGAAAGGAAACATTGGGTGAGAGAGTAGGTGTAGACATGCACCAAACAGCACAGAGACTGGCAATGGACCCCGTCACCAGTGCGTTAGGCAAACTGAGCCAAACTGGTGCCGACACACTGAGCTTTAAAACAACGTTACACATTCTACCAAGAAAAAGCAGGGGTCTGTTTTTTGTAATGTAGCAACAAGGACCGCTGGTGAGACGTTCTGAAAATGAGGTTGTAAGTGCTGCCAGCGCTGAAAAAGCTGGCTCTGGACACAGGCTCTTCTATTTAACCACTCAATCTAATCTTTATCTAGTGACTATGGCTTTTCTTATTCTGGGCCAAATTTTATCTTCATAAACCCATTTCAGTTTTGTCTCCATTTTGCTTATTGTGCAGTTTTGTTCCCCAATTTACAACCTTGTTGAGTTTTTTGGAGGACGTACTTCACAAGATAACACTTTAAGAGCAAGGAAGCACTGGCAAGGAAGTGAGACTATGAAGTTCTATGTGCCTAGATTCAGAACTATCCCTTTAATCCTTTCTGTTTTTTGTAGATAGTCAAATTATTTGACGACAATCCCATATGCACCTATTTGAACATTAGGGTTGCAAAGAGAATGAGCAGACTGTCATAAAAGGACAATAAATATGAAAAGATTAATTCTTCATAAAGGATACCAAGCTCTGAAGAAGGCTTTATCCTCTGTGTGGACAAGAAGATCCTTATTTGTTTCATTAGCAGCGTCAGATTGTTTACAGCATCATCCTTCAGTAGCTTCAGGAAGCTGCCGTACCTGTGGAGGAGAAGCAAAACAGTAACATTAGAAATCTCTTCCATATGTGTAAATCTTTAATGGGTTTGAGCCATAAACTCCTTCTTTTTTACTCAAAGGCACACATCACAGGAAGAAATGCAACACAGAAGCCAAGCCTCACACACTGTAAGAATAAAGGAGTGCTCATCAAAATTCAATGTAAAAAGTCCAGTTTGGTCAGCTTTAACTCAGCAAGCCTGACACTTGTAAGTCAAGGATTAATTATGAATTCATGTCCAACAACTTTAAATCCTCTAAGACCCGCTGCTCCACGGGTAACGTTCACAGTTCTGTTGATTCCCAAAAATGCAAACATAGCACTCATATTTTTTTTTCTGAACATGCCCTGAAACTTTTCAGCTCAAAGGCTCCCTTCAGGAGACGTGTCGAGCAAAGAGTAATAACAGCTATGTACTGTAGCAGCAGGGTGTCATTAAGAAAGAAACGAGCAGTGTGAGAACAGTCAAGTCAAAGGGCTTACTTAGGGAAAAATATAAAGCAGACAGAGTTTTAAGCTCACTGGCATCATTGGAGAGAAAAAAGAACAGTAGGAGAACATTTACAGACCAATACAGAGAAAGAAAACTGCTGCAGGAGAAAAGAAACAACATTATCTTTCTGTCTACAGAAGCATGTTCATCTGATGCTTTCAAACTGGCAAAATGTTATGGACAGAGAACCTTATCTGAGTTTCCAGGTCCGCTAAAGGACACACCTTTGAGTCGAGGTCAGATAATCCAGTTACTGAATGAGAAAACAGCTCATATCTGATGTTGCTACGCTCAGTTTTAATCTGCTCTCAGTCTAGAAGACACTTTTATAAAGCAGTGAGCTTTTATTAACACCATTTTTACACCAAACAGAAATACTCTTTGAAGCCAGGTGTACACTGTGCATTTTTCAGATGATTCAGACAGGAATTTTGAGCTGCATGGCTCTCTTCGGAGTCGGGCTGACTTTCAATCTGATTCTGCATCATCTGTTGTGTAGAGTACTGGTGGACACAACCATATCCACAGCAGCTGCTCATAACTGGTTGGATGGATTTCTGACATGTTTAGTCATACAACTGCAAAAACCCCCAGTAAGAGCTCAGCCACAAGCAGATTCTCCAACTTCGGAGCATATTTTTTCCTCTAGCAGCTTAAATCCCCATGAAAACAGTAAGAATGTCTGTCTGTTTTGCCTTCCCTGATTAAAATCAATGAAATAAATAAGAAGGAAATGGGCCTACCTGTGGACGTCCAACTAACACAGAATATTTATTATGAAGCTGCTAGGTGTGTTTGCTGGTGATGCAGTTTATGTGTGGGTAGTATAATAATGTTATAATAATTTCCAGTATAAAAAGAGGAGACCAGGCACTCCAAACATGAAAAATGTAAAGAAACCAAAAAAAAGTAAGGAAGTACTTACTACCTACTTGTTCCAAAAAAATAATGGCAGACAAAAATTTCAGAATCAGTGTGCAAACATGATTAGAAAAATATGAGATTGATTTCCTTATTTTTAACGTGCAAAAGAAAAAAAAAAAAGACTCAGTGTGCAAAGGTCTTTAGTCAGATATAGCATAAAGGAGGAGCTGGGGTGCAATTAGCCAATAGTGTGTTTAGAGTGAATCAACTGGCCATCACCTGATGAGGGCTTGCGTAAAATCAGCCGATATTGATTATATGATAGCACTCGACTCAGTGGCAGGTCTGAACTAATGCTATATGCTTGAGCACTTGGGTTTTCTATTTGTTTGTGAGGTTTTGTTCAGTAGAAGCTATCAGTGCCAGTATTCTGCATTTCTCTATCTGTATCAGCCTTTGATTTTATCGTTCACCTATTAAGTTTATTAATAACAAAAAAAAGTGTGTTCTTTTGGCTCTATTGTGAGTTGTGTCATCCCCTCGCTGTTTTCACTCTCCACACGTCCCACTGTGTCTCCACTCCACACGTCCCACTTACAACAGCATCTGAATGGCTAACAGCCAAATTCATCTCTAGTAATTAGTCATGACAAAGTTCAGTTTATGTGAATGATAGACATAAATAACATTGAAATCAAAATTATTGACACTTATGGCTCATTTTCAATGTAGTTGCATGCAGGTTAGAAATATTGGTTAAAGGTCTCATGAACGACAAATAATCACCAAAAATCAACCTCGATTGATCCCTAATCTTGAGAGGTTTGTTATGAGTAGGGCCAAAACAAAGACCAATAAACTGATTGATTGAGTGATCAGAAATATCTGTTATTCTGAGGGATTTAATCCACAACCTTGGGCAGATTATTTTAATAAAGTACTACACACTGTAGGTGGCTCATTTTCAAGTAGAAGCAAAACTGCCCAAAGACATGAACATTTCGCTACTTCAACATTCTATTTATGCAACTTAATGTTGACAATGACATAGAGGACATCAGGAAGAAATTGCATGTCTTTAATTTACATCTTACACATCAGGTAGTTGTATACGGCTAAATCTCTCTCACATGGTGAGGAATCTTTGTGTAACATGTTTTGGCAGTTATATATACAAGATTGCCCTGAGGCAAGCTGAAAAGGCAAGTGTATCTCTATGTCAGGGTTAGCTAAGCCAATTTCTACATGTGTTTCATAACAAACTGAGCCTCAGCAGACTGCTGTTTGGGGTCTACCTGCACTCATCATTTATTTAATGGTCTTTTATTCTCAGGGAAGGGGGATTTTTAGAGGCAAAGGGACTGTAAGCAATCATTCTTATTCATCTAAAAACGCATTAGGGATATTGCTAAGGACATTCCTCTTCTTAAGATCTAGAGCTGGGTTCTCAACCAGTCTAGGGTCAGGACCCACAACCTCCTTTTCAACCAACTGCAACCAAGATTTCTGAGATTATTCAATCATAACCAAGTGTTTTGGATGAAAACACGAATGAACAAAAAGAAAGGAAAAAATGAACATGCTCGAAAAGTGCACATTTTATTTGACTATATTTTGAAGCATGGGAATTTGATCATTTCTCAAGGAATTTCTTCGTTATCATAAGGAAAACAATTTTATCAGGTAGAGAAAGAATATAAGTATGGTGATTTGAGAAAAAACTAAATTTACTTACAAAAATGTAAAGATGGAATGTATATCCACACACTTTCAAAGATTTTTGCCACATTTTTTCCTGGCACTCATTTACATCCCACTGGAAAGAGCTTTGTGACCTATTTTTGGGTCCTGACCAACAAACTGAGAACCACTGATCTTGAGAAAACAATTGGAAATTACTCATTTTGATGGGGAAATTAAGTAAAAATGTATGTGTGTTGCATGTCTGCGTTTATAGGAGTGGATCCAACTGTAGTGTCATAATCATAGCAAACCCTGCTGCTGAGAATAAGACTTGCATTTACACAGCAGGTCTTCTTTCCCAGGGTGCTGCTGTAAGAAGACTTTCTGATCAAATAAGAAGCCTTAAAAAACACACTTCACATACTGCACATACCTGAGACAGGTGTTGACTCCCAGCTGCTCCACAGATGATAACACGGCACTCTTCGCAGTGTGCTCCTCCGCTGTAAAAAGATGTGATAAAAGGAAAAGATGGTCATTAACAAAGCAAGGAAATACTCGGAGAGGAGATACAGCAGGAGGTTTCCACTCCATGGTGGATTATCACCCTCGAGAATGGAAAACATGACAGAGTATGATGACTTCCAGGGCACTACTAGTGTGATGTTTACAGTCTAGGTAATGTTTTATAGCTGAAAGTTTACAGCAGTTGTTTGGCTTTTAATTGTAATGTTTGTGAGATAGCGCAGCATCAAGGTGACTCTGGTAATTTCAGTAACAGTCAGCCATGGGTAATTTCACAGCAGCACTTTGACGCTTTATGGCAGCAGAGTCATAACTCATGATTTTAGGAGCATGCTGGAGTTTAGGAGAGAAGTGCAGTGTGAAATTTTGAGCCTTGTGAGAAAGCTTTTTATCTCAGGACTTTATCTTTATCTGTGGAGCGAGATACAACAGCAGCACTGAAAAATACTGGAGCAGAGCGGCTTTAGATCCACAGGCTGCGGCTTTGTTCAGAACGCAGAGCTATCAGTCTCACCAGCTACTCTCATGGGCTCTTACTTTGCTCCATTAAGTGTCCAGAAACATAAAAATATATTAGTTTTTGGAGGTGCAGTTGTAATTGTGTGGAGAGAACGATGAATGAAGCAATAACAGTGGAGGAGGATGGGTGTTTTGTTTTGGGAGACATCTCTGCTGCATTCAGGCTTTTGGGAAAAAGGATCTTATTGTGTTTGTGTTAATGGATCCCCGGCTTTTGCCACTTTGTGGTGATGATGTGAATTTTCTAACAATTAATACGGAAAGTGTTATCCAGCGACATAAGTGGCAAGGAAAGCTCAAAATCCAATTTACAGACTAATGGTGCAGAAATATTCAGGGGAGAAATGATAATATGGATATCTGAGCGATAATTCAGCATTGTTACTGTTAAAAAAAATCACAGCTGAGCTCTGCTGATTAATCACAGGCCATCAGATCTTGTAATAATTGAGAGAAAATGGCTTGTGATGAGTGTATGAACCACTGCCAAGACAACTCCAGCTGTATTCTGTCTCACCCTTCTCCCCTCTCATATTAACATCTCTAAAAACCTCTTGCTGATGGCAATTACCGTCTAATGGAGATGAATGCTCTCTTGTTGTTTTTATCCCCTCCCTCTGCATTCTTCTCCCCTCCTGTCTCGTCGGTATTGAGCTGCTGGTGTCTATTTTACAGTTTGTAGTAACTCTAATTCAACAATTTAACTGTAATTTAAAAGAGCAACTGCTAAAAGCAGGCACATGAAATTTATCTCTGGCAATAGTTGAAACAATCTGTTGTTAATTGCAAATCTAAGCAGCTGTGAAAGTTATGAAGAGTAATCTAAGGGATCTGTGTTTTAGCTCAGAGTCGATTCAGTTTCCAAAATCCTTCAAATCCTCAGTGCTTTGGGGAAATTAAAACAAAAAGTGCAAAACAAAGACGCCTGCAGCATTGAGAGGATCTGGAGAAGGAGTCATTATGATGAGACACATTAAAGGAAAATCCTTCAAAATGAGCGTGCGGCATTGAAAAGACGCTCCATTATTGGCATGTTACACAAAAACAAATGTGTAAAGCCTTGAAAATAAACATGAAACTGAGATTTGATGACAAAGAAAGCCTCTAAACATAATTCTGTGTGTTAGAAGAGTGTCCAGTCGGCCTGCATGATTTGATAGAAATCTGCTGAGTGTGATAGCGTTGTTAAATATTGAAAATAAGTGAGATAAATAAGTAAATATTACACAGTACAAACTAGTGAAAATACACTTCTTCTTCATCATCATCATCTGTTTTTCATGTTTTATACAGCACCTGTGTTTGCACCGGGTCCTTACTGAATTCAAAACATCCAAAAAGCAACACTGAAGTTATAGGAGCATGCTCACTACAACCTTTTTTTCAGACCCGTCATATTATTATCTATATTCATATCAATATTGAGGCCTTGTAAGCCTATTTTGGCAGGGGTATAACCTTTATGCATTGTACAATAATATAATCAAGTATTAGAAAAAAGATGAACGATCATACTGGCTGCTGCGGTAGGACAGTCCTCTTCACTGAATCAGGTACGGCAGTTAAAAGGAAGCATGCCACAAAGGAAGCATAGCATTGTCCAAAATGTCATGGTATGCTGAAGCATGAAGATTGACCTTCACTGAAGATAAGGGGCCTAGCACCAACCCTGAAAGAGAGCCCCATACCATAATCCCTCCTCCACCAAACTTTACAGTTGACACAATGCAGTCAGGCAGGTAGCATTCTCTCTGCATTTGCCTAACCCAGGCTTGCCCATCTGACTGCCAAACATCGAAATGTTGTCACTCCACAGAACACATTTATACTGCTCCACAGTCCAGTGTCTTGTGCTTTACACATTACACCCAACACTTGACATCGGACTTGGTGATGTGAGGTGCAAGTGCAGCTATCAGCCATGGAATCCAGTTTTTGTGCTTACACTAATGCCAGTGGAAGTTTGGAACTCTTCAGCTTTGGAATCAGCTGAGCTGACACACCATGCCTCTTATCAGTTGTTGATCCAGCTTTGATTTAACACTTTAATGCTTCCACTTTCTAATAATATCACTTACAGTCGACTGTGGAATATCCAGCAAGGTCTTACTTGTCTCAATGCAAAGGTGTCATCCATTACAGTACCACACTTGAAGTCACCAAGCTCTTCAGAACGACCCATCATGTATCACAAATGTCTGCAACTGGAGACCGCATGATATTATTCAACTCTGGCAACGTGTCTAATGGGCTCTATGCATGAACTGCTTCCGCATTTGGCATTAGACCGCTCCCACACTTCCAGTCGGGAGAAAAGGAAAGACGTATGACGGCAAATTCGTTGCGGTTTGCTCGCTGTTTGCATGAGTTACCTGAGCTGACTGTCAATGATGAGTTAAATTTAGCTGAAGATGTACATTGCAGCACGCAGCAACGATGTCCAGAGGAGCTTTTAACCTGTTTTTGAAACATCATTTTAGCATGTTTGGATGCCAAGCGATGATGATAGAGTAAACACAAACAACAATCAAAACAAAAAACCAACAAAACGGACAAATTAAGGCAGTATAGGAGGGTTTAGATTCTGTTTTGACTTAGCACGTATCGATGGGCAGAAGTTGTGAAGCAGCCTTATTTTCCACCGGAAGTATGCCACCCCCTGCCATGCATAGAGCCCATTGACACACCTGAATTCAATAATTAACAGGTAGCCAAGTACTTCTGTCTATATGGTGTATGTTCAAATTCAGCTCTGTGAAATGGCTGTTGATGAAAGTAAATAAAACATCATGATGAGTTCAAATGTCAGTTTAAGAAAAGAAAACTAAGGTTTTGATAGGAACATTGAATATTTCAGCTGTTTGGAGAAGGGATGCACTTTCTTCCAGTGCTTTTTCTCCTTAGCCCAGGGGAAAAGCTGAGAATATTACCAAGGACTGGCTTGACACTAGGAACACAACACTTGGAGCCAAGTTTCTGGGCCTGACTGTGTATGGTAGCTCTTGATCCACTGACTCCAGCCCTCAGTCTCCTCCTTGTGAAGCTCTCCTAAGTTCTTGAATCTGCTTTGTGTGACAATCCTCTGAAGACCCTTTCAGCAGTGACCTTCGGTGGTATTGTCATCGAGGATGACAATGATTATTTCTTGGACAACTACCTTTTGGGATGCACCTGTATGTCTACAAATGCCTTGTGTTTTGTAGATTTCTGGCTCTTAAGGAAAGAAAACACAAGAAAAGTTAGCATGAACCAGAGTTAGAAAGTGCTGATAGAACCTATTTAAATAATGGTTCATTTGAAAAAGCCCAGACCTCCATCTGAGCTATCAAGATTCAATAGTCAGCATTAAGGCCGCTCTCTCTTTGTTTTCACAGCCACCCAATTTCAACTAGCAGCTGAAATAAATGAGATTGCTGGACAGCTGCCTCAATGATTCAGGGCCATGAAGTGTGAGGAGATACAACTCACAACAGTGAACTGACAGAGGTTAATACTCGCCAAATGAGTCTGCTCGCTCCGTACAATGGGAGCACTCGAGGAGGGCAGAGTGGCTGGGACTGTAGTGAGCGTCAATCAAACGCTAAGAGGTGCCTACAGCACACACACACCTAAACATACATACAGGCGCAGGCTCACACACATGTAGCTGGGAGATTGCACAATTCAACAAGAGCCATGACAGCTGTCTGGGCTCCTCAGAGGCTATTTGGTGGGAGGAATATTAGAGGGAAAATGGAAAAGCTGGTCATGTGTGAGTGAGAGTGTGTGTGAGAGAGAGAACATGAAATAGAAGGGACACCAGAGAACCTTCATTTCAGAGCAATAAAGAGATGTAGAGGCGTAGGCTAATACCGCTATTTCATAACTGATTCTGGGTTTGGTGCAGGAGCAGAGGGTGTTAAACCATTTTCTATCAGGATCATGGATTTTATTCAGTAGCTTCTTTGTGTCATTTTAACCACTGAATCATTTTCCCAAGCAGTGGCACAGATGAGACCATACTTGTTACCAGACTTTAAATGCCCTGATTGTGGACTTTTTTTTTTTTTTGCTGCTTTGTCCTCTCTAAAAGCATAGCCATTATTTAACAAATAACATTTTTGGTCTGTTTAAGTCCCTCTTCTCTCATGAATGGTTTCACTTCTTGCATCCTCTATGAGGGGTGTCAAAACTTTTTTCCACTGAGGGCAATATACAGAAATATATCAGGAAATTTTGAAAAACCAGTATAATGTAGGTTAAGATATGCTTACTGACTGGGTATGCCTGAATGCCTTTATGTTTAATGATGTGGCTGTTCTGGGATCTCCCTGCCCTACCATAAGCTTATGCGGAAAGTATCAAACAGGAACAGCACATGTTCCTAGCATAAGGCAGGGAGACAAGCAGCAAAAACTTCAGAGCAGAGCAGGCTTGGTGACAACTCAACAACATTGATTAAGTTAGATGCAAAATGAAGGAGGAGCTGGGGTGGAGGAAGAGCAGGGCGTGCCCAGGCACGAGTAGTTTAAATAAGGCAGCATGAATCGGCAGATGAGGGCTTGCATTAGATCAGCTGATCTGGGCAGAGCTTGACTCCATGGCCTGCCTGACCTAACACTAAATGTCCAATTTAATGGATAACAAGGCAAATGGACAATAATTTCCTGGTTTTGAGGATGCCAATCAGATTTCAAGGGGCCCTGTTTGGCCCTAGCTGCCACTAGCTCAGCCACTCTAATATTATTAGTACTGCTATTTGCTGCTGAAACCATTCAGGGAGTTGGAAAACAAGATACTATTATTTTGATTGCCAGTATTCTTACATTGTTGTCTCAGTTTAGTCACAAAAACACACTTATTGTGCTGAAACTGTGAAGTACAGTACAGTCAAGAACAAGCTTCTTGTTCAAATGTGGGCCATATTTAATTTTATTTCAAGAATTTGCAGGTGGGCTAATCAAAATTAGACTGTAGGCCGCATTTGGCTGCCAGGCCACCCCTGTTCTTGATGTTTGAGGAATGACACTGAAAGATATATATCTGAAAATTTTGACACAAGTGTTTTTAAGAAAATTTCTGAGCACCCAATTTAGATCTGACATGTCCTTACTAGGGATGCACTAATGTATAATGCAATGATGTTGACAACCATCCACATCAGTGTCAGCTCTAATATGTTTCTGTTCTTTGCAGCAGGTCAACTATTGCTTTGCATTGGACAACTGACCCTCCCATTCATTAAATATTAATTTTCTTCTCTTTTATTTTCAGTTTCCCTATGCAGCTTGACATCTGGTGCTTTTATTTTGAAGGTGGACAAACAAAAGTATGGTGCTTCGCATTAATGAACCTTCGATTGCAGTGCCCGACACATCACAAAGACTGTTTCACATATCTATCGTACCTATCCTATTTCAAACCCATCTGGGCAACTGCTCTGCAGAGAGGTTGACTGCCTGAAATCCACCATCTCTCCATGACCTCCAGGATTCTGAGGCGTGCAGGTAAAGCTGCAGCTGACTTCTCTCACTAGACATGGACTTTTTGAGGCTGCCACAAGAACAGAGTGTTCCCTCTGCTGTCAGTATAAGGAACAGAACTCTGAGCTGACAGCAGAGGGGAAGAAACCGACAATTCCACCCGTTGTGAAGCTCCCTTTAGTTCTTGAATCTGCTTTGTTTGACAACCCTCTGAAGGCTGAGCTCATCCCTGTTGCCTGTGCTCCTTTTCTTACCACACTTTCCCCTGCCGTTCAACTTTCCATAAATATGCTTTGATACCAAATGGCAACCTCCGGTCTTGAAAAATAAGGCCAATGCAGAAGTACACATGTACACAACATTTTATTTAGAAATAAACTGGTTCACAGCCTGGTTCAAAAAAAATGAAACGTGTCTCATTAGCTAATGTCTTCATGTCCTCACACTGTACTGGGGGTGAATTTTTTTGTATCACAATTGTTTCTACTATACATAGGAAAAACCTCACTACAAACTGGTTGGTGTGTCTCATTTGATTGATAGATAGCTTTTCAGGTAGACACTACCCTTCTGTCAACCAGAGTGCTAGCTTTAGTGTAAGCTTAGCTGACAGCAAGTCGAGCTCAGTGGGCGGGCTCTTGTCTGATGTTAGGTTGATCCAAAGTTAGGTTGAGACAGCCATTTCAATAAGGAAGCTGACTTGGATTGGCTTCAAAAGCTGTTTGAGTCCACCTATTGTAATCAAAAGGCTTATGTCACTCAGGCTTTGTCCAGTTCTTTGAACAGTCTATGGTTCGCTATGGCCTCTGAGAACAGCCAGCCCTTCAGCAGTGACCTGCTGTTGCTTACCCCCCTTGTGGAGGATGACCATGGACAAAAGCCAAGTCAGTAGTCTTCCTCATGGTTGCAGTTGTGTGTACTGAACCAGAGTGAAAAGCTCAGTGAGCCTTGCAAATTGGACTTTTCCATGATGAAATTTTGAAGGTGGATTTTGATTTTTTGAGCTTTAACTAATCATCTAACCTGACATGCCAGATGGATGTGTTTCATACATCCATCTGGAAAAGCTTCAATAGGAAAGGTTTGAGAAAAGGCAGAGGCTTTGAAAAACACTCAGAGGGTGATTGGATGAACGTTCAGAGCAACAGAACACGTGACGTAGACTGACGAATAACGCAAAACATGACGACTATAGACATGTAAGTACTCAATTTTTGTCGTTTTTGAAAAAACAACACACTGCTGTTCTTTGTTCTTCTTTTAACAAAGAAATGTTGTCAAGTTCTGATAAAACTGGCGCTTTAGCAACATCCATGCTAATCTCTTCCTCCATAACTGCACCAGCTCTTGCTGCTGCTTGTTAACGTCACGACTCTGCTGCGCCTGAAAGTACTGCCCTTCGTCGCTGATTGGTCCTGTCACTTTCTAACCAGACCCAAACGGTTCAGATGGGAGCTTTGCAAGATGGATTCGCCAGTGAAAAACAAGGAGATGGGCGTATCCATCTGCTTTGCAAGGTTACTAATCATCAAGGTGAAACCAATAAAAGTCTTGAAATGTGTCACTTTGAATGAGATGAATCTGGAGTGTATGGAAATGTAACTTTCTGAAGTGAATTGCTGGAGTTTAGTTTTTGAGAGCCTCTTGTATTTGATGTTTGTCTACCTGGGCACAGAAATAGAAGACTACATCAGAACAGCTGGGCAACGAACAACTGGAGCAGCAAGGCACTCTAAAGAGTCTGAAGAGTCCTTCAATGACCTACTCATCTTATTTGTTAAAATACTAAAGACACAGAGTATTTTTTTTTATCTGTCTTAAACCTTGCCTTGAGAACATCTTTACAGAAAAATCCTGGTGTTTTTCTGTCTCTTCACTCTTGTGGCCGACTTTCCCTTTTGTGCTGAAGTTGTTGAGACTCTTGATACAAAACTCAGCAAAACAAACATCAAAAAAGACAAACTTTCTTCAAACATCAAAATGAACCTTATAAATTCATGAATGAGACTCTAGTGTCTGAGTTTAACAAAAAGGAAACAGAAACCAAGAATAGCTACTGAAGCAAACGGCATGGGATCTACTTTTAGAGTGGCTTTCTGGGTGACAAAACAATCATACTTTCCTGTTGTAATAAATTAATGAGCTTTTATTAATGTTGCATGTGTTGTGATTTTATTTGAACAGTAGTTTAGATCAGCAAAAACTCATGAAAGATTCTTATTCCTGTTCTCTCAACTGGCACCTTGAGACTTATGTCATATTAATGATATATTTTAAATCAACAGGATACTCATGCTTTTATATCACTAATTCAGAATGACTAGAGCGCACAGGTCTAGAGTTATGAATTATTTTGCTGCTCATGTTCTTATTTAATGTAGTCGTACACAATTTATTACAGGAGTTTTGGCTTTTGGGGGGTTTGGGCAAAAACAAAAGCGCTCCTGTACTTTTCAGGCCCTGCAGATATGATCCTAAGCATTATGAATTTAGGACAAAATTTGACTAAATTTGATCTCATATATAATTTTTGAACATGGTTAATAAATGCATAGCACTGGACTGGAATAAAAACACAAGAACTCTTAGTGGGCAGGTCAGGTGGGAGAACTAGACCCTAAAAATGTTCAAAGTTTATAAAAATATGCAAATGAGCATGAATGATTTCTAAAAATGTCACAAAACGAAAGAAAATCAACAACTTTGAAGAGTGAGTGTGAACTTAGATAAATAAGTCATCCAAACAAACAGACAGAATGAAGATTCTTCATCAGCGAGCCTCAGAGGAGACGTGTCTGTGAGCTGATAGACTGATAGAGACAGAGCTGATAAAAGACTTCAGGACACTGCAGAGAAATATCTGAAGTTTTCAAAGGAAGAAGTGAAGCTGACATGTCTTTGGACTTCAATAAATTAAACATTTAATAACAGCATAATGAGTAGATTCCATGGTCTTGTTTTAGACGAAACTTTCTCAGCCACAAACAACAGTCGACTCATTTATAACAAAATCTTCTGCTTTAATTTCCTCGGTATCTCTGGGACTTTGTCTGAATGTGTAAACAGACTTATAAAGCATAACAAAGTCCACACTACATCTTTGAAACTACATTACTCTAGGATTTATTCCTACAATAGCAGACTAACACACCACGACCATAGAAAAAGCTCTTTTATAATGAAGGTGAAGAGTTTCCATCTAAAATTCAAACAGAATACAGTTTTCATTAAGTGTACCAAAAACTAGTAAAACAGCCTAACCATTGAAACAATTCTTGTTATATCCTGGTATTTCTATGCCTGAGTTCTTCACAGGTCCTGATGTTCCACATCCCTGGGCTGAAGAGAGGAGGGGGGGCTGCCAGAGTCAGTGTCGACACATTTGACATGTACGTGTGTCGCTCAGCAGCCAAGGTCGAGCTTAACAGCATTTCTTTTTTCCAGGCCTTTGCACCCCTGGTAAAACGCCCAGCAACCACCAACACTTTTCAGATGCTTCGAAAATACACACGACAACCAGGGGGTTGTGGCAACCCTCCTACCCGGCCTAACAGTACCCTAGGCTATGTTTAAGCGCCACATCTACCCATAACTCCGCTCTAAAGCTGTGTTTTTTGTTTTGTTTTCATCAGATTATTTTCCCATGCCCTTGATAATGTACAAAGACATCCAGAGCATGACCTGAGTTGTGGCAATCTCCTTCCTGCCCAATGGGGCCCTCAGGTGGGTGTACTCGCCATAACACGCCTTACTTTAGCCTCAGATTTTGGCCCAAACATGCCTAAAACTTCTGCACAGTACTGTATGTGTATTATGATCACTTATTTAATATCTGAAGTCATAGTTTTCTTTCTCTTTTGGTACTGTGTTAATGTTTTTGTTGCATCTTTTCTTTTTCTTCCCTGAATGTTTTAATGTTCTAATTTTACCTGTAAGAGTCTCCCCACCCATCCTTGAATACCACTTAGGGCCAGAATGGAATTTGAATTAAAATAGCAGCTTTTGGATGGCAACAAATTCAGTTTTTTTATGGGGGATCTGTCTCAGTCTTCTGTGACATGAAGCCAACATGCGACTGAGAACATATAAACATAGCTTTAAAGGTTAGGCCTGAAAAAAAGCAACATTTAAGTTAAACTGAGCTAAGAAAATAATAATAAATGATGTTACTCATCTGACCACCAATTTCAATCAGCAGGACAGCAAGCTTTTATCTTTTTATCACACCTACTCATGTTCCTGCATCAACCATAATAACAGAACTATAGAACTTTGGACAGAAGAGAGCGTGCACTTTTACAGCTATAGCTCTGTTAATGTTATTTTAGTTTTGCACCCACTTTAGTTCTGTTGAGGACTTGAAAGCCTGCGCTGGCTATGGTATATAATATCTGGCACTAATATGTGTACGAGAAATTAGATATACCGCAAAAGAATAGTTGCAGTGACAATAGTACAAACTCCCAATGGAATCTCACTTGGTGTAAATAAAATCTATGTTTTTAAGCATTCTGGCTAATCTCTTAATATACCGTATACTCCTCTAGGAAATCTGTAAAAAAGGGTTAAAAGGGTTATTCTCAGAAAGCAATAGAGAAGGAGCAAAGCTTTTACCACGGGCAATGCATTTCCATTAAAATCAATTAAGTTACAGAATAGAGGAAAGTTAAATGTATTTGACTGGTGCAGTAATTGCTTTAACAATAAGGAAGGTGCCACTATTTTAGTGACCTTTAGAGTCTGTACTTAAAGCTGTAAGAGTGTTTTCTAACTCTCTGGCTATTTAACACAGTTTAAGTGCAATCTACTTGATCTCCACTGACACAACCTAAACTGCCCTTCCTCTCATTCTTCATCCATTTTGTTGTGATATTTTGTAGTTCTTTTGCAGAAATGCCAGGATTGTGATGTCAGTCACTACAGTGAATAGTGCTGATATTAGGCTACCATGTATTTTAGTCAATAACTGCATCCTGGGAGAAAAAAAGGTAAAGCCAGCAGTAAACTGAATTTCAAGCCAACTCTATAAGAGTCATGGTGGAATGTCAGCCCACACTTTGCAACAGAGTGGTTTATGAAGCTGGACTACCATGCGCCATTTATATATTCACACTGTACAAGTGAAGTGGGTACAAACTGTCATGACTTTTATTAGAAAGGTTGAAGTATTGCTGTATTTGTTGTCTCTATTTCACAATTCAAAAAACTACAGCAAGTGACACCACTCTATTCATCTCTCTCACAGCTGGAGGTCTGCAGGTAGGCCTATTTTGTGCTCATTTATTTTCTTTATCTTCCTCCTCTGGACACACAATATGAGGGACTTAATATAGCTTTTAATTCACCAGGATGGCAGGATGGAAACTCCAGATGTCAAGCATAGTTTAAACGAACCAAAATAACAAATCAGTTTAAGCAGTGTATACAAATATATTTCTGTAATTTTCAGTTAGTTGATATGGTAAAAGGTTTAGTACCTTTCATTTGGACACCGCAGTGAAACCTGACGTAAAACTAACCCAGTTAGTTTCTCAATTAAAGCCCAGACTACAATTCATAAAGCCTCGATCCTTAAAAAATGCAGTTAACTGTACTTGTAATCAGATAAAGAAGTAAATCTGAGGGCTTCGTTGCTGCCATTTCTTTCCAAAACTTCCACTGTTTTGTTATCCTTCTCTTAAGTGGTGGTGAATTCTGCTGGCAATGCTGGCTGACTCCTTGTAAATATTGCCACAAACTCCTAATCTGATAAGCCGACTGTGCTTGTGTGTGCGTGTCCTTCAGCTGCACCAAAACACAGTCAAAAATCAGGAAAGTTTGTTTTTGTGACAAGACACAAAGCGCAAACATTTATCCAACTTGGGCCTGACAAACCTCTAAGACTTACTAGCCAAACAGAAAAATCTATCCACATTTTATTAGTAAATTCAAGTTTATTCTACTCCCTGCCAAAAAAATCCCCTTTCATCACAGCACTACCTTTTATTCTGTGCATTCCCGCTGTTGTCTTTTTGCTACATCAATGCCTTCAAATTGTGCTTTGACTCTCTGTGTGATCTCTGCACTCTGGTTCATCCCCTTCTTTGCTTAAAGCATCTGCAGCTTCATTATTATAATCATTTTACTCATCAGTGCCCCCCTGGTAATTGCACAGGTATCAAAACATTATTTGAGCAGCTTCATATTATCCCATTGAATCATGTTTGAATATAATTTTCAAGCAATTATTTAGTTTTGAAAACACAGATCCAACCCTAATGTGGCAGGACGAAAGTATTTGATCACAGTTAATCATAATTTTAATTGGATGTTGTAAAATGTGATTATTTTGCATTTCAAAACACCATTTTTAAGTCTATATTGTTAGTGTGAAGCAGTAATAGCAGTGTTTTAAACTGAGAATTAAATGACTGCATAGAGATGTAGCTATTTCATGATGCTTACTTTTAGAATAATTCTTTACAGGTAAAATATGTGGAATTTGCCCTGAAATGTTTTTACTAATAAAAAAAATCACTTTTCCCATTCTTTAGTTACTTCCTATTGAAGTTCCAACAGTTATCAAATCCATAGAAATTCGATATTTTTATAACTAATAACTAGGGGTGGGTAAAAATATCAATTAATCGATGCATCGCAATATTTTCTCCCCCAATTCAATATCGATTCAGCAAATCCTCTGAATCAATTCACCTCCTGGCCAGTGGGGGTCGCTGTGTGTGTAATTCACGTTGTATGGATGGAGGCCACACTCGACCAAACAACTAACCATAATCATGTTATGTGAGGTTTATCACAATTTCCAAGAGAACAGAAATATTATTTAAGTTACTCCATATGCACAAATAAGTTATTATTGTGCAAATCTTTATTTTCAGATGTTTTATTGCTAAAAAATGTGAGGTGACTTACCAAATATGTTCACATGGACATGAAAATAGTTATCAAAAAATTGTCAACAGGTTATTTGTGTATTTCTACTTCTTACTGAATCAACATTGAAGCATTTAAATCAATTTTGAATCGAATCGATATCAAATCGAATCGCAACCTAAACAATCAAAATCGAATTGAATCGTGAGGTTCTTAACAATACCCAGCCCTACTAATAACTATATTTATAACCAACTGCCTCGGTTATGATTGAAATGACAGCGCAACTCGTTTTAATCTATGCCATCAAATTGCTTGAAAGACTGCAACAATGGCTCCCAACATTAACCCTCTGAAGCCTATTTTCTTAACCATTTTTTCGTACCTGGACATGCTATCTTAAAAAGCTTGTAAAACATCAACCCTGTTGTGCACAATCAAGCACTAAACATCCTTTTTTCAGGACAACCTGGGCTTTAAGAATATGTGTGCTGCAGTAATGTCACTTGTTATTTTTTTAATAATGGGACTATAAAGAGAGAAGAAAAAACTAAACAGAAACTAAAACTCAGATTCTTATGTTTGACACAGAGTAAATAACAAGATTTTTTTTGCAACTCGTTCTTCCAGCTCTTTGAGATCGAAAAGTGAAAAAAGGAATCCTTTTGTGACAAAATGTTTATATTTTTACAAAAAAGTCCATGTACTTCTTTCGGTTAGCTCTATTTGTGCCATTATTCAGAGCAGTTCCTGTCTGCAGTGACAAAGAGGGCCATATCACAGAATCTATCTGGATTAAAAATTGAAAAAAGATGTTCAATGTCCAAGTTTCTGGTGTGAATTTAATGTTTAAAGGCTCCTGAAAGTCATCCAAGTTCCAGGCTCACTAGAAAAGCCGTAAGTGCTATGAATGCATGGATAGCCAAGGTTCATGTCCAGCCTGTGGCTTCTTACCTACATGTTTCTCCCACTCTCTCATACCTGTTTCTGACTCTATCCAATGCCAACAAATGCATAAAAATCATGAAAATATACCTTTAGGTTAAAAAAAAGCTTAGCGTAAAGCAGACATAGAGATGTAGATTAATGACAATGACTGGAAATAACAATTAAGAGCAGTAAGTGAGATAGCTAAGAAAAACAAAGAGCAATTTTTAAAAATAAGATGAGCAATATAAAACATAAAATTTAACTTAGTGTACATAAATTTTCTTCTGTTTAACTTAGGCCATTTCGAATTGGCCTAATGCATACTCCTGCCAAACGCAGTATGCAGTATGTATCGCGCACTGCGTACTGCGTTCGACAGTAGTATGCAGTATGACTGCCAGTCAGACGTTATTGTGCAGTATGCTTGGCCCGGTTTAGTTGGTTTCCGGTATACCATGGTCAATTGCAAACGACACTACAGTGTTTTCCATCCATTTACTGAAAAAATCTGGGAGATGTTTTTATTTGATTTTTCAGGATTTTTATAGCTGTTTTTTTTTTTAGCTTAGCATGTATAGTGTAGTGAAAGGACACACTTGACAGCACTTTTCCGGCCGTTACGAGCCGTAATGGCAAAACAAAAACAACAGTTACCCCATTACAGCTTACTTGGCTATAGTACATGTTAAAAAGGTGAAGATAAAAAGTAATGGCACTTCCATTTGTAACTGTCAGCCACTCCGGTGAAAGTTTTGCCGCTCTCCACCATTATGAACTCTGACCTGGCGCTTTGCTTTGTGGGTAACAGTAGGCGAAGCAGACTGGTCCGATGCATACTGTGAAATTTTCCCGAATCAGTACGTCATCCGGGTATTTTTGGCATACTGCTATGTTTGCATTTGTTCGCATACTGCATACTGCATACTACATTTTGGGCAAACCAGTATGCGCTGCTAGTATAGAAGGCAAATTTGAAAATGGTCATAAATTTGTCTTCCATCTGTTGATTTGTTGTTTCTCTTGTCCCTCTCCTCTTCCTGCTTCTCCCCCACCTCTACCCCTCTTTCTAGCCCTTTTCAACCCCATCACGGCTTCAGCAGATGGCTGTCAATATGAGTCTGGTTCTGCTCTGATTCCTGTCCTTTAAAGGTAAGGTTTTTTTTCACCACTGGGTTAAATACTGCTAGCGCTGAGCTCATGGTAATTAATGCTGGTCTTTATAGTAATAGGCTAATTAAGAGAGTACAGTCTACACCTGTCCTCTTTGTAAAGTGTCTTTAAAATACTTAGGTTATAAATTGGTGCTATGTAAACAAAGATTGATTGCATTAGTTGATTTTGCACCATATTGGCATCACTAAGCACATGTTAACACTGAAAGCTGTATTAAAAATGCATTACTTCAATTCAGAGAAAATCAAATGAGAGTATTTTTGGGAGAGGTCAAAAAGACAACCCTCTTTTTGCTGAAATAAAAACTTTTGGAAAGAGTTTTTTCAGATAAAAATGTATTAGAAATAAGACAGGGGTAATATTCACCTAACACTTTATTACCTTTAGGAAAATGAAAAGTTTGCAAGTTTTTCTGTTTTCATTAATTAGCTGAGTTAATTCAACTTTTGAGGCTGCCATCAGCCTGATCAGGTTGTTTAGCCCGCTGGCTTCCAATCACCTCCTGAAATCTTTAATCCGTTTGATATGAAAAACACATCTCAGTTTTACCTGGGGTAACACACTGCTCTAAAAACGAGGAGGAACTTCTCTACCTTTTGCCCCTTTTCTGCAAGTCTACAGGGATGACCCTGACCTCGGAATTACATTTCTGAGGAGTGTTAACCTATACATTTTTCTGACATGCTGAATTCAAAATTTCAATCACTTTAGGCAACTTCTATTACCTCTGACTGCTTCTGTTTGTCTCTATGTGGATTTTCAGCCGGTCTCAGAGTCAGGGTTAAGTTCACCGCTCTGTGCATTGTGACGCCCTTTGGTTATTTTCCTCTGGCTAAATTGTTGAGAAGAAAACAGAAAATGTTGCTTTTCACTGACCTTTGTACTGAGGTGGAGCGAAGAAGCACTCTGAGGCAGAGCTGGATAGATGAGCTACGACCGTCTCCAGCAGGTCAGCCAGCACTAAGGAGAGAAAACAGACCCAAAGACATGATTAATGCGAGGACAGCTACAACAAACCTTGAGTTCAAAGATAATCAGATTTATGAATTCAAATACATCAGCCTCTCTACTTCTACTTTTTATAGGGAAGGATAACATCATATTATTTATAGTGTTAAGCAGCACATTTACACTGAAAGTGACCCAGAAAGGAACCCTTGTGGTGAATCATACATGTTTAATGAAACAATCTCTGACGTGTTGGCATAAGAAGACAATGATGCACGATGTACAATGATGGATCAGATGTAAAGCAGCATTAAACGTAGCATGGGAGTGTCTTTGGCTACAAAACATGAAAAGAAATACCATCATAACAGTGGCTCTACATGTGACTTCATTGAGACTGATGTTCTGATTGTACACTCTGACATCATAGCTCAAAGGACATTTCACATTTCCAATGTAGAAAAACCATTCACAGTCACAGAGGATCTTATTACAAAAATCCAAGGGAAATATTTCTGTGAGATAAAGATCATACAACTCAAAAACCAACACTTTTAAATCATAGCACTATATTTCTCTGGCATTTAGATTTCTAGAGTATTTTTCAAGAAACTAAGAAGAGCACTTTTTTTTAGATCTGTCCTTATCTTTATTAAAAGGAAATACGTTCAGTAAAAACAGAGGACCATTATTTCTTACCCAAGTACCGTGTAATTGAAACTGATTTAAATAGTTTTAAAGCACTTTCATTAGCCTGTAATTGGTTTAAAATGAGAATTGATGTCCACTTCCTACCAAGCATTGGCATCCATCTTGACTGCAATCAGTCATAAGAGTGTGACTACCACAGATGAAATGAAACTCAATGGCCACTTCATTAAGTTAATTAGCACAATCAAATACAATCAAAGTTGAAAAAAAAAAGGAAACTCCATTATTACTTACTTTAGAATTTGGAATCCATAAAAAGATTTGGTGGCATTGTCAGAAATGTATTATGGTAAATTAAACATAAAGGTTGAATTTTACATCAGAGTTAGAGAGATTTAATTTTTGAGCCTTTCGAATGCACTGACATTAAAGTGGCTAACACTACTACCACTTACTCTAATTTAATCAAAACCATACTATACCCTAACATACCATGCTATATTATACCATTCTACAAGATAATATACAATCCCATCGAATGCCGTACTTAAACATACCATACCATACCATACCTACTATAACATACCATACTACACCATATAATACCATACCATACCATAGCAAACCATACCATAACATACCATGGCATACCATACCATGACATACCGTACATACATACCATACCATACTATAACATACCATACTAAACCATACCATACCATACCATACCTACTATAACATACCATACTACCCCATACAATACCATACCATACCATAGCAAACCATACCATAACATACCATGGCATACCATACCATGACATACCGTACCATACCGTACTATACCATAACATACCATACATACATACCATACATACATACCATACCATACTATAACATACCATACTAAACCATACCATACCATACCATACCGTACCATGCCATACCCTACCATAATATACCAGACCATACCATAGTAAAATACATCATACCATGCGTAACCATACTATACCCTAACATACCATGGTATATTATACCTTCTACAAGATAATATATAATCCGATCCGATCCCGTACTTAACCATACCATAATAGACCATAACATACCATACCATACCATGACATACCATACCATACCATACCATACCTTGACATATCATACCATACCATACCATACCATAATATACCATACCATAACATACAATAGTAAACCATACCATACCATAACATACCATGTCATACCTGACCATACCATACCATACCATACCATAATATACCTTACCATACCATACATTCATACATACCATACCATAATATACCATACCATACTATACTATAACATACCATAATATACTATCCCATCCTGTACTTTACATACCATAAATACCATAATTTACATACCATACCAAATCATACCATACCATAACAAAATATACCATAACATGCAATATTACTGCATATCAAACCATATATCACTATGTGATACAATACCATGCAGCAGCAGGATATGAAAGGATATGATAGGATGCCATACCATACAATACTGTATGATACCATACTTTTCAATATCATATGAAACAGAACCGCAAAAACTGATACGATACAAAACAACACGATATGACACAACACAATACATGAAACAAAATGACACGACGCAATGTGGTACACTTTATGGCCCCCTTAGGAACAGTATAAGTATGCAGGCACACCTGATAAAGCTAGTCATACTTGCATATCTTATCTCTCTCTGGGAGATTTTTGTCAAGTATCAGCTTTGAAGGTAAACTGTAATACAAAAAAGAAATTGTATTTTAAACTTGAAAACACTGTTACTGTAAATACGAAATAGTATAAATGAATTTTACATAACCTCTGCTCTCTCTTTAAATTATATCTTTGCAAATCTTTGCCTTCTTACAGAAACTCTCTTAGCTGAAGGCATAAAAACTTATACTTCTATAAAAATATGTAGCAAATGCAATCATGTGACAGATGCTATGTATAACACAATGAAGACTAATCATATTGCAATGAAGTGACTCTAAGCATAAGTGAAGGCATCTTACTGCTGTTGAGACAGGACAATTAAGCATTCAATGTGCTGGCAAGATTGTGTGGTATTCAACAGGCTCCTCTAATTACGACTGTTTTGATGAAGAGATAGTATACTTCATCATTTTTGTCTTAGAGCTGTATAGAGGCCTCAAGTAGACACAAGTGCTAATCAGGGAGTCTACATGGGCACAAATAGATGTAAGAAAATGCTGAATAAATTACAGTGGAAGGAGGTTAATGCGGTCTTTAAATGCTACAGCTTCCTCCATTAAATATCTTTTATAAAAATAATCTTTGTGAGGTTGATTACATGCCAAATAAAATAGCACTTTTACATGCAGAGGGGAGATTAGCAGATAATAAATCTTAATCATGCACTTCCACTAAAAAGGCCTAAATGAGCTCTGTAGAGCGGAGAGTGTATGCCTTTAAAGACTGAGTGCAACAGTGCACTGATCAAGGGAAGTAATCATGGTACAGTGTGTGCATTAATGGTGAGGCTGTCAGCCCTCATTTGAATGTGTTTGAGTCCTCCTTGAATCACCGCTATTTACTCCCACGATTAAAAAGTAGGCGTCCCTGGCATTATAATGGCAATGGCAGTGATGAGGAGTTTTAAAAGGTTCATGGGCATTAGATCTATGTGATTTCAGTGTGGAGGTGTGCGTGGGGCACCTGCAGTAGCACAAAAGGAGATATCAACAGAGTATGTAGTTGAATACAGAATCCATGCCGGAGTACAGTTGGTATTATCATTTCATGTAATTTTTTGTTCAGTTTTGTTCAAATAATTATTAGTTGGTATATTATTATGTCACAGTGGAGTGACTCATTTGAGTTTTTCATCACATGTAGGTGCGCACATTCCTGCAGCCAAAGCCTTGAATGACCTTCATCTCAGGATTCACTGCCTGTGGCATCTAACTTTTCTCTACATTTGAAACGTACAAAGACGGAGCTTTGCGTCCTTACTTCACATTAATTTCATCCATATTTTGTCCATAAATTCGAAGCATACTGGTGCAGACCAAATACTGCAACACTGCCACTAATCCTGGGAGCAGTGATGAGCAATGTAGCCGACACATCAAGCCACAGCAGCAAAAGGTGGGAAAAAAAAAGAACACTTTGAAAAAGAGTAAAACCTTACTCAAACTTTGTGAGGAATTATTACTGGATTTTGTGTGGGTTGTTAGATACTACAAACATATAAGACATCAGCCCACCCCGGCAAAGACACAGTCAATAACAAGAGCACAGCTTGCCAAAGGACAGATGGAGCAGCAATGAAGGACCGGCGGAAGTCAATGTGAAACAGCGACCTCCAGGGCAGTGGTTCTCACCCACCAACATCTCTTTAATGATCCAAATATGTGAACATTTTCAATTGTACTAGTTTATTTAACTTGACTTAAACTTGGCCTTAAATGGACCAAACCTTAGGTGTGAATGGAGGGAAAGGATAAAACAAATATGTTTAAAAAGTGCATCATAGCAGAAGCCCTGGGAGGACATACATGCAAACATTATACTGTACTCCATTTCCCCTTATAGCATGTACATTTTGGTAGTTTTCAGGAGATCTCAAGAAATCATCATATTATCATAAAAACAGATTATTTTCCCAAGATACTAAGATCATGGGAAAATAAACAAGATTGACAGATTATCTTGGCAAACTGGAGTAGAATGAAATATATAATCATTTGCCTATGATTTTTGCATGTAGGGTGCTTAGGGTTCATTGTGGGCCCAATGTGCCATGACCCAGGGCTTGGGGAGGCAGAGTCAAGCTCGACACATGTATGGGCCCTTGTGACTTCCACAGCACAACCAGGGGCTCATGGCAACCCTATTCCTCACCCAGATGGTACCCTAGGCCAGTAGTTCCCAACCTTTTTTCCTTAGGGTCCCCCTTACTCATGTCTAAGAAAAGCTAACCCCCCATAACCTACTTGGAAAAATTGAAACCTACAAAATCCTAACACAACAGGCCTACATACATTTGTTCTAGAAAAAGATCCATAAACTATCCATTATTATGATGGTGCATTAGGGTCACTCTAAAAAATATATTAAAGAGGATCTGTTAATTAAAAAAAAAACTAAAATAAAAATTTTCAAGTTTAAAAAGTTGTTAATCTACGAGAAAAAAAAAAACTTTAAAAGTGGTAAATGTAAATGAACCAAATGTAGAATTCTTAGACTATAAAGTCAAAAATCTAATCACTTTTTTCAGTTTGGTTTCGTGTACATTTTTCACCTTCCACACCATTTTAAAGACTTGAAATTTTTGCGTTTCTAATGTCAAGATTAAAGACTTTTGAAAATTGGAAATTTCCATTTTTTCTTGTAAATTTCAGACTCTATAAATTCTGAAATTCTGAGTTTGATTTCTTGTGAATATATGACTTAAAAATCTTTAAAAAAAAAAAAAAAAACTTTTTTCACTAAAAAAATTAACAGCTTTGCTTCATTTTCAGTCTTGTAGGTTGGCCCTAATACAATATTTCTAATCATGGTTTTAGAAAATATTCTTGTACATCTAATTTTGAAAACATCGGAGCAGACAGAGTGCCTCCCCCCAGCATCCCCCAGAGGTGCCCAGGTTGGGAACCACTGCCCTAGGATGTGCTTACATGCCACATCCACCTTTTCACTCCAGGCTAAGCAGATAACTTTTCCATGCCCTTGGTAATATGCAAGGACATCCAAAATATGACTGGGGTTGTGTCGATCCTCCTTCCCATCAGATGGTGCCACTCCCTACTAAGCTTCTACACATCTTAATTCCGCCTCAGGTTTTGGCCCAAACATGTCTTAAAGTTCTGCATGGTCCTGGAGATGCATGTTACTAGAGCTTCTCAACATCACTGACTGTTTTGTTGAGCATGTGGGCAGCTGATTTATAATAAAGATATTGTAGCAATAATATCTTGAAATTAACTGAACTTGAAATTAAGTATCTAGAATCTTGGAAGTCTTCCTATCCATAGGCTGATAACTGCAAGTTACAAAAACCCAATTTTTAACTTGTTGATTCATGTGAATGGAGGGATGAAACTTTGTCTCCTGTGACAAAAGCTGCTTCTGAAAACACCCCATTTTCTGATATGGCTGTTTCATAACAGAAGCATTTCAACAATATAATATATGGGTACTTTTATTGTGAAGATAGGATATATAATGTGTTGGGGAGTAGGGAGCTACAGCAAATACCTATGAATCACTGCCACAGCCCTCTTCTTTAAACCACAAACCTCCTTTGAAAGACAACTTTGAGCAGGTCAACCTGTTGTAATAGAGAAGCAGTAAACACCGACCCCCACTCTGACATGAGGAGGGGGAGGCAGTGTTATTTGCTCGGTAAAAGTGTGGGTCTGCCTGGCTCTGCTCCCATTACAGAGAAACATGCAGACTCAATCTGTGCTGCTGTCTTTCACAAATCCCTG
This sequence comes from Cheilinus undulatus, assembly GCF_018320785.1. Classification (NCBI taxonomy): domain Eukaryota; kingdom Metazoa; phylum Chordata; class Actinopteri; order Labriformes; family Labridae; genus Cheilinus; species Cheilinus undulatus. Next base: position 39,674,079 of record NC_054878.1, on the reverse strand, counting down.
CGTCATAAGCAGCTCTGTAACTCCCAAATGAACTGGTAGCTTACCTTTTCCAGTTAAGATGCTGGGTTTGGATGCCATGACTCTGCAATACAGTCTTCTGCACTCCTCCATCCAGCTGTCTTTATTCTTTGAGTCTTTGGATGAAGCCAGAAACGCGGCAATCTCAGAGTCTGTAGGATGGGAAAACTGCTGGTTAGAACGACCACAATAAAGTACCAGTTACTCTTAAAAGCTTTGTCAGTGTTTCTCTTACCCTTTGACTTGTGATCAATCTTTGGTGGGTCTAAAGTGTAGCAGGGAGGCAGAGGGTAGCTTGAAAACATGGGCCAGGGGAACGGATCCCCACCCTGGAATGAGAAAATAAAGACATGTAGATGACTCACAAGGTTTGAGCACCAAAAAGCATCATTACAAACATACACTGAGTAGTTTTGCCTGCTGTAGAAGTGTTTCCAGGCCTTTAAAACCAGCATGATTCAGATTTTTTTCTTTGATTTACTTCTTAATTTATCTGATCAGGTGGTATAGCAGCAGTTTATAAGCCTGCTAGGTTACTGATGCATCATTTTGTTGGATTGTTGGCATTTATTTCTAGTTTAACATCCTTCCTGTCTGAAGAAAATGTTCTTTGATGTGATTACTAAATAATTTCAAACTTCTATCAGTTTAGAGCATTTAGGAATGAATAAGAGAGGAATTAGCACTGAGATGGTATCATTTCATCAAGTTAGGTCATAATCATAGGGCTTAAATTATTTCCTCCTATTTATCTCTTTCTTCCCTCTCTTACTCCCTTTTTCTTTGCAGCCCTCTCATTTATTGCGACTTTCATTACACGTCATATCTTACATTTAAGGAACCACAACTTTTGAGCCACAGCCAGCATGTGACTTGCCAAAATAGTGTGCTCTAAATGTTAATGGGGTTTAGGAGACAGGCCTCTTTATCCCATTGTGTTTGCACTCCGTTCATGATAATCCCTGCTGGCATTTGAGCCTGCCACTCAGGTGCTGTGCTGCTCTGACAATGCACAGCGCCCTGAATGTGGGTAAGGCTTTCATGATTGCATACAATCCTAATAAAGCTTGGGGACTCGCTGCTGAAGGTAATTATTCTGCACTGAACATGATTTGAAGTACTTATATTTAGACCTCCTTAAAAACAGTGCTTGAAGCCACTTTGGAGAGTTTTGTGTAGTTATGGAGCATACAGCAATGAAAAAAAATGTCTCTTTATGACTTTCAAAGCAAACAAGACCTTCACTGAAGGTTTTACAGTACATTGTTTGAGTTGTTCTGATGCCAGGGTTTGAATTTTGATACATTACTAGTAACTAGAAAAGCACTTGGAGAGCGCAGACCTCCGCCATTAGCCCTATCTCCCAATAGTGAAGAATCCTTTAAAAAATTCTTGGATCCATCCCCATGTGCCCCCCACCAAGGCATTTGCCGATTACTCCCTTCCCAGTGGGGTGGAATCATGGTGAGGCGAAGCATTGGCTTTGGGGTGCCAATAAATGCACTGACAGTCTCACCCATGATCTCACCGGATGACTGGAAGTCATGGCAGAGGGTGAATATTCCTCTATTCCTCCCAGCATTGTGAGTAATCTCGCTACAATTCGCTGCCTTTCTCTCTGTTACACTCCGACTCGTCTCCTCGACCGGGCATGCATCTTTCAAACTCTATAAACTCCAAAACTTTGAATAGAAACACGCCCACACTGCTGCTGGGATTGAAGTTACGTATGTCTGCCATGTCCTGGTGTAAAGTGGTAACAGCGCAGACCTCCGCCATCAGCCCTATCTCCAAATAGTACAGAATCCTTTAAAAAATTCCTGGATCCAGACCGAATCACCCCAAAAATCTAATCAGATTTTCCTTATGCCATTTCCACCCAAAACTGATTAATCCAATAATTATTTATTTCAAAACTGCACATCAGAAAGATTCACTGAAGAAATACTAAAACTGATAAATGACATACTGATAAATGACATATTCCCCCAAAATAAAATATGTTCCCAGAACATTTATTAGGAACCTATTAAAAGAGTTGTGCAATGATTCTGTCCTCTGTTGCTAATATCTTGTTTTTCTTATTTAGGATATTTTATAGGTGTGTTTATGAATGTCTGCGAGGCCGTCAAAAGTCTGCAGGTCGCAGCATTAATGAAGACTTTTAGGAACCAGGAGACATTGCTGTCTCTCTCTCTCCTCTGCCTTCTCTGTCTACAACAGACTCAAATACATGTGCAGCTTTACAAGATGCTGAAGAGACTCAATAAAATGTGTCTGCGGTAAATAAAGCAATGACCAAAGATAGAGGCTGTAATAGAGGAAATTTTGGATTTAACTTTACAGGGTCTTTAACAGATAATTTCATGGTTTTTAAAGCTTTATTTTACACATAAAAGACACTTCTCCCATAAATGATGACATGAATTTAAAGGAGAACATAAGAGACAAGAGGTCTGACACACAAAAATCTCTGGAAGAGATTTGTCTGAGTGAGCATTACACCGCTTTTATATTAGGTGGTCCTGTTTGATTGAGTACGGTGTGGTATGGTTCGGTAAACCCTAAAATAGTTTGCAATTTCCACAGATACCTGTACTCTCATTTGGTGGGTGGACAGTTGACATCATGGGGCGTCACATGCAATGTGAGTCTGCTGCTCCACTTGCTGAGTTGTAGAAAGGATCAGTGACAGAAATCAGTAAGGAATAAGCAGCAAACATCTTTATTTCAGCTGAAAAGTGCTGTTTTTAAAATAACGACATCTTAACCATGATAACCGCGGTCAGTACAGATCCTCAGTTGATGGAATACGTGTACAGAAATGTTTGGAGACAAAACAGTCCAATAATGTGAATATTATTAGTTTAGCGGTTTATATGACTTAATATAAAAGTTTAGAGCTGTAACATGAGAATTTGTCACATTAAAAATAAACTAAAGGTTTAACTAGTGTTAAAATCAAACTAGATTAAATCAGAAATCCTGGGTGCAGTTATCTCGTTTTAAAGTGCCCATAGCTTTACTAACACGTTAAACAACCACAGAGCGATCTTTTCACAGGTTACCCAAAGTAAGAAGTAGATGAATAACTAGCTACAATACAGAGAATCAACTGATCTAAATCTTCGTATTCACAAATCTTCAACATTAATTCATCATGGATAAACCAGGCTGATGTGCAAGCTCTGCTTCGTGTACTTAAAATCAGCTCGATTTGTCTCCACACATCAACATCCCAGGACTAGGAAACAGTGTGAATCTCTGTCAAGTCCAAATATCCCTGTCTGTCGCATATACGTTTCCATATATCACATATACAGTACGTGCCAGACCAAACTGAACCAGACTGCTCGGTGGAAACGACCTATTAGAAATGTTTATGACACCTGTTTTAGTTGTTAATCTTCTTTTGTATATAGTTGATGAACAGTCAGTGCCTAACCCTTATTGAAATGCTGAGTCAGTAGCTAGTAACTTGGCAAAGCCAAAAGCCACAGTGGCTGGTGAGCAAAAAAGTTCATGTCAAGCCCTCTCTGTATCATTGCCCAACTTAAAAAAAACAGTTCTTCAGTCAGATGTCTTGAAAACATTGAGATCTTCTGAATGTGCAGATGTTGCTGATATTAAAAGTATATGTATGAAAATGTTGCAAAGAAAAAATGCCCAGATCTGTTTTAATAAATCTTTAACAATCATTTTTTGTCCCTCACACTGAGACTGATTTTTCCTTTTGTTGTCTGAATGCATACAATCTCTAATATATCAAAAAGCTTTTTTCCTCTCTGCATTTCAAACAAACCAGAAAAACATGTAAAAAAAAAATGTGTCTGGAATGACATGAAACAAAACCTCACTGAACTAATTTACACTCCCGCTTTTAGAAATCTCTTTCATATCCTTTCCTTGACCTCAGACTAAATGAGTTTCTTGTTCTGCGTTCAGTGTAAACAACACCTAAATAATTGTAATGAATCCCAAAACATGCTGGGTGAGAGAGGCTGCAGGCTTCAGACGGAATCAGATAAATTACATGAAGCACAAACTAAAAAGAAAAACAGACGGATTGGTTTGCTTCAGGGTGTGATTGTTTAAAAGGTTAAGATTGACTCAGATGGAAAAATCCTTGAGTAAGTTGGATTGATGTTGAGGTACGCTTAACAAGGTGCTTTTTTTTTTGATTCATGAAAATTACAGCAGCTACTTAAGAAGTGCTGAAGTTCTTCTGTCCAAGGTTAATTTTTCTTTTTTTTTTGCTGCTTGAAATGTTAGGCAACCTTGACAGAAAAACAAGTGAACTGACAGCACATAAGAGAGCTGATTTGCCTCTGTTTTTATTTAATCATTCATTCAATTTTTGAAAACCACAATTGTAAAATCAAACCAATTCAGCTTTCTCTCATGCTGTGAATCAACCTTAACCTTAACTTAACCTTAACCAAGTTATAATGACTGACACATGATATCTTCTTTTAGCACTTTTTCTCTCATTAGGACGTTGCTTTTGTATTTTTTTTTTCTAGAGTCATTTACGCCCATGTGGGCTGGTGCATGACTTTCTAATAAAATCAAAGTACAATCACTAGCCACATAATGATTTAAGAATGATTAAAAAGGATGAATAACAAAGATGCCTATCGATTGACTTGATACCTCTTGAATAGTGTGTAACAGTCTGTGATCAGGTTTTTAACTTTTAACTTTTGGTTAGTACCATTACCTTAACCCATACCCGAACCATAAACAGAAGTTCAATCAAAATTTATTTCAAAAGTTTTAGCGTGTATTTCCATTCTGCCAGAGATGGTGACTCAGATGAACGGTCTGTGCGAGTGTCTGTCAGAGATGTACAGTCTGCAGCAAGACCCTCTACACTGCTCAACACTGCCTCCATGATCACTGGTGGTATTGCAATGTTTGGTCTGTATCTGTTATTTTCAAGAGAGTGTGCAGAAATATGGACAAAAATAGTGCAGAGTACAGAGAGAAAGCTCTATCCATATGCATTTCAAATGCAGAGCAAAAATTAGCCTTTAGCAAAAATTAGCCTTTAGAGCTTTGCTGACACAGCAAAAAAAAGAGCATTTCTGTACTTGGGATGCTGAGTTCTTCAAATTTAACAGTGTATCAGCATATTGAAAATAAAACATGCCAGCACAAAAAGAAACAATGTTGATGGGCACCTGGCTTCAACAGGTTTCTATATCTAAAAGCACACAACATTCAAAATAAGAAAATGAAGTGATTTTTTTCCAACTTAAACCAGCTGATACTACATTTTTAATGCCTATTATGCAATAATCAATTTAATTTGTCAAATAGTTGAGAGCAATCATGGATGGTACTCATGTAAAACCAGGTTATTAGAAGAAGTAAAGCACAGCTGACCTCTTGCAGAGCTCGAGGAGGAAGTTTCCTCTCAGACGGACCTCCCACCACGCTGACACGAACCAGAACGTGATTCCTCTCCACAGAGAGACTGTCGATGATGAACTCCCTGAGAGGGTTTCACAAAAAAGGGAAATGGGATAAGAAGAAAATCACTCACTTCTCCTGGGCCATAATTTCATCAGGGACACTGCACTATATAATTTGTGTGCTGGAGCATATAATAAATATGAAATGCAGCAGAACATTAGAAACATTTTTGGTCATTTCATTCTAAGATTTCAGACTTTTTGGGGGCAAATGTTTATCCCGGTAAAGGCTCCTATTGTTCTTGTAAATTATGGGATAAACTGAGCAAATCAGAGAGTTTATTTCTTAATCATTTAAACACCTTTTGGAGAAATTCATGTTTAATTTGATATCATTTTAGTCCTGGAAACTTTGCTAGTTTCAGTATTAACAAATGAGTTTCATTTGTCTGCAGTCTCCTTCATATACTGCCATGGAAATTTTAAGATTTTCAAGTATTTAATTTATTCTATTTTTCTTTTAAATGGACTATTTTCATCTCACAGAACATCAATGTAGTGAAAATGCATGAGTTTAATAAAGACAATATTCCCTGTCATTAAAACAAAGTATGTAACTCTTCTTTTGTGAAGAGTCCCACACTCATTTTAGAGAAAAGTGCAAGGTAAATCATTATGACATCTCAATTAACCAACTCTATGAAAGCCCCCAGTTTTTATTAGCTCAAACAACTTGATTTGAAAGCTTTATGAAAGACTGTGCAGAGTTTGAAGCCTCTGACTGTATTAGTGCTGAAAGGCAAGTTAAAAAAGAGGAGGGATTGCATGTTTGAATTCAGATAAGATTAGAGAAAAGTCAAACTATGAAAGCACTTTAGGGTCGAACTGGTGTCAGCTCTCTCTTTTAGCTGAAGTCATTTTGACAGAAATTAGTAATAAAGCAGACTATTTTTTAAGCATTGGTCTTTCCAAGGGCTTGTTTGCCACAAAATCTAATTTGCATATTTTGCTTTGTGAGTTATACCAATGAAATCAAACTGCAGGGGTCGGATAAAACATGCTGATTTCTCTTACAAAGTACTTTAGATGTTTTGGAAAGCTTCATTGATTTTTTGAAAGGCCACAGCAAAAAATAGAAGGACAAAATGAGAAAAAAGTCAGACGTCACAAAGTAAAATGTAAAAAACATTGAACAGAAGTGAAAAGTGGGTGAGGAAGAGAGGGGACTGACATACGAAAAAAGATCTGATGATATCTGTGATGATAATAGGGGCATGAGGAAAAGAGAGGGCCAGGAATGGGAGATGGGAGAATAAATTAACAAGTCATCATTCTCCTAAATGTAATGCGAGTTGGCATTTCAGGGCCATTTTCATTCATAACCAACAGCCACAGCTCTGCCAGCCATTACCAGGAGAGAGGGGGGCTTTTGAATACCCACTTTCAGAAATGGCCTTTTCACTCACTTTTCACTTTATTCCATTTTATTTGTGACATTGAAAACAAACAAACAATTTCTCATCCTGAGCAATGACTAAGTTTGAAAGTGTTCTGTCATATGCAGATGATGCAGAGAGGAGCAAAAAGCCTCCACTGAACTGGGGAGAATACGGCTTTGTGTACTTCAAGTGTGCTCAGTATGGAAAAAGCACACGTCTAAAAGTCTGAAAAACATCAGTCATTAGATTTGACTGAACTTCCTTGTAGGGGAAGAGTGTAAAAGAAGGAAGCATGATGAGGGTTTCTACATTAAGGCCTAGTGGCGATTACCATTTAATATTCCCATAAGTTTGGTGACCCAGGATGAGGCCGGCTTATCAGCTCTGGGGGCTTTTATCAAATTTGCACATTTTTGGCATGTTTTTAAAAATATAATCTCTCAGGAATCATATCATGCACTGTAATCTAATATAAAGGTTTGAATGGACTACTGGCTATGAACTCAATCTCAGAACCCTTTGGCGTATATCATCCATGAGCTCAGGTCAGGTATAGGAGCATATGCCAGTCCGGCACTTTGCCGCTGCTGCTCTGGCCTCAGGGTGGCTATCCTCCAGGCCTGCTCCAAGTCCATGCCCCATCTCGCAGCTGCCCCCTCCTTGACACCCACAGTTGCCCATGCGTCTGGAGCAGCCCACTGGGTTCTGGGCACCCAGTATACGGTGCGCTGAATCAGGCCTGGGAAAGCCACCCAGGTGCCTGTAAAAGCGCAGCTGACCCCTCAAATCCTTGTTCTCCTGAACATGTCAGCATTAGACACACAGTCTAACAACAATACCCAAGGATGAACCAAAGTGAAGTCTTCATAAAGGAGTCCAGCTGGCACTTCTGGCCATCAGTCAACAACCAGGCCTCACAAGAGTAGAGTAAGACCAGGAGGACCAAGAACCTGAAGACTGACCTTAGTCCACATGCTCAGATACCAGGAACGCCACAGTGTCTTGCTCAGCAAACTCATCGCTTTATGCATAAGTGCGAGTCTGTTGTTGATCTCAGCCTTGCAGTCAGCGGATGAATGGATTACTGCCAAGGTAGGTGACCTGCTCCACAACTTCCAAGCTCTCACCATTCAAACACAGAAATTCGTTTGCAGCATCCAAGATGTCCCCAAATACCTGGATCTTTGTTCTGGCCCAGGAGACATGCATTCCTAGCACTTCAGCCACCTCACTCAGCAAGTTAAGATCCCACATGATGATAACTACAGTCTCTTCAACGATCACAGCATCATTAGCAAAGTCCAGCTCACAATCTGGACACCACCAAATGACACTCTGCTACATTATCCAGTCCATACAGGTACTGAACCCTAGCCACCAAACTTAACAGCACTGTCTGTATCAGAATATAGGGCAGACATCAGCTAGATGAGTGAACATGGGAAATGTGGAGCTCCAGAAGAGGACATCTTGACTCAACGAGTCAAACACCTTCAGGATGTTAACTACTCTAATCCTGTTTTCATGCTACTGAATTCGTGAAAGTGCTCAGTGAGGACCCAAAGTCCTAAGATGTGGTCTAACGTAGACCCTTTAGGTGTAAAGCCCTACTGTTTAGGCTGCTGGTGATGGAGCAGTGGGTCATGGCTCCTGCTCAGCAGTATCCATGCAAGTCTCTTTTAGTCAGTGGGGTTGCTGCCTGTTCTCCATACGGGGCATATGAGGGCATGGTTGTTGAACATGCTACATGCAAAACCATGGACCTGCACTAGTGGAGAGATGTTGTTTGGCCTTGCTGAAATGCTGCCAAGACCTGTTGAGGGTTCAGGGGCACTTTGACAGTACTCAGAAGTGAACTGGCATCTCTCAAGCACCACGCCAAAGTCCAGATATGGTCTGACAAGGACTTGAACCAGCAACCCTCCGATTCCCAGCCCTTGTTCTTACAGACTGAGCTACTGCCACCCCTACTGCTCTTTCACAACCTGCCCACTTGTCTTGAGCATCTCAGCCTGGATCCTGTATACATCTGGTGTTTTTCCAGCCTATATCCTCTATCACTGTATGATATACATCATGGGGGGGGGGGGGCTTATACTGTAAGCCGATAGCTATTAGCTTGGCATAGCTGTAGAAAAGCAGCAGTTTAATCAAACCTGGACCACATTACTTTTTTAAAAAAGAGAAAAGAGCCACACTAAAAGCTTCTCTTAGCAGAGAAGGTGTTTTTGCACATCTAACATTAGGTTTTGGCATGAATTTTAGCCACTGATAAGCTACACCATTCAAATGCTATGGCAGGGCTAGCCTGTATAGCTGAAGTTAGCATACCTACGACTTCATTTTTTCAGGTCACCCTTATTGGCCCATTATGAATGTGACAGACAGAACGTTCCTCCAATCACCCTCTGAGTATTTTGAAAATACCCTGCCCTTTCCAAACACTTCTAGGAGAGGTCTATTTGGTGTGTCAGGTTAAGGCAGAAAACAAACATTCATTCTTCAACATTTTAGTGACTTTACAGGCTAAATGAACAAGACAAAACTTTCTGAGTAGATATACTTTTGAACCATGCAGCCTGTTCCCATTAATTTGTGTCTTAAAACCTAACAGCTCAGAAGTTGTACAAAATACACATCTAAGAGGCTTACTAATATTCTTTTGGTCCGTCTAATTAAGAAAGCAAATTTCTTCAAAGCTCACTGAACTTTTTCTTTAAGCATATTAATAAATCAGTCAGGGAAAGTTTTACTTACAAAAGCCTTTCTTTGTTGTAAAATATAACATAAATCAAATTATTAAGGCTGTCAAAAGACTGTTTCTGTATTTGTCTTCTAATCCCATTTGACACAGGAAATGTGTTTGTTTCTCAGTAGCGCTGTTAAAATTAGTTGTGAATTAACTTCAGTTTAATTACTCTGTAATCATGAAAGACACTTAAACTTTGAAATTTGGCTGGAACAATAACTTTTGATGTTTTTTCTAATGTAATTCTTGCAGAATTTGAGTTAAAGTGACTTTATTTCAGCAAAGTAGAATGTCTTCGCAAGTTAGAAAGGCTGAATCACTGTTTTTAATGAATAAACACCAATTAAGCAACAAAATAGACAACTCTTGTGTTTTTTTAAGTAGCTGTCATTGCTAAAACACACATATTTACCACTGAGGTCATTGATTCTTACCTGTCATCTGAGTCTGGCTCGGTGACGTCCTCCCCCTGACTCTGCAGCAGCATGGAGCAGATGTTGTACTGGCTCTCCAGCAGCAGGAAGGAGTCCAGATTACAGCAGAGCACACTGAGCAATCTGCAGGAAAAACAAGTGGACACAAACAACACATCATCACACAAAGGAGGACTGGCATTTTGAGATACTGCAGAGGAACAGCAGCAAAGAGCAGCTCAGACTTTAATGTTGTACACGCTGCACAGCGGGGTAGAAACCTGCAGACCAAGACAAAGTCTCCATTTGAATTGCTGGATCAGTCAGCACACTGTTCCCCCCACCAGCTCCCTGTTGCCAAATGCAAGCTTTGTTAAGTACGAGGCCTTGGGGAGAGCTTCATGGTTCATTTTCAATTGCTGGTAATGACACCGGGCTCACGCCGGCTTTTAGGCTCCCACAGCACTGTGAGACTCAACAGAGAGTTTTATCTGTGTGTTAGATGATTCAACACCTGTAGAGAGACGAGGCTTTAGAAAAATCTTTGGATTATCCATCATTGGCTTTTAACTTTAGATATTATTATCAGAAACATGTTGTACTTTGAGATCATCAGCTCACATTATCCAAATTTCCGTCAGAGAAAAGATGGGTAACCATGTCCAAGTAAAATCAAAATCTTCAATAATGCTTTTTTGATCCTGCCACTAGCAAAAGAGAGACAGATGTGGTGCTCCATTTAGAGTCACGGGTCAGCAAATACTTGGGGCGTTTTCACATCAGGCATGATTGTTCTGCACCAACATGTGCATAATTGCTACCTCCTCCCCGGTGTATAAAATCAAGCACTTAGCCATGCAGTCTCCATTTACAAACATTTGTGATACAAAAGGGTCGTTCTGAAAAGCGGTGACCTCAAGTGTTGTACTGTGATGGATGCCACCTTTACAATCAGATGGTTATGAATTTTCATCCCTGTTGGATATTCCACAGCCAACTGTGAGTGATATTAGAAAATGGAAGCGTTTAGGAACAACAGCAACATAGCCATGAAGCGGAAGTCCACATAAAATCACAGAGTGGGGTCAATGACTGCAAAGGTGCATGGTGCAGAAAAGTTGCCAACACTCTGCTGATTCCATAGCTGAAAATTCTGCACCAATGTAAGCAAAACACTGTGCTGCAGGAGCTTCACTGAATAGGTTTCCATGGCCAAACATCTACATGCAAGGCTAACATCACTGGCTCTAAAGCCAACATTGGATGGGGTGGTGTAAAGCACACCAACACTGGGCTGTGGAGCAGTGGAAACGTGTTCTGTGGAGTGACAATCATGAGTCTCTGTTTGGCTGTCAGATGGGAAAGTCTGGGTTTGGTGGATGCCAGGAGAACATTACTCGCCTGACTGCAGAATACTTTTGTCTATGTAGTGTAGCTGGTTCTAAAATCCACCACTAAGAAGAAAGAAGAAGAGACAACCATGTCAACCACTCATGTCGACATTTGCTTAAGCTCCTAGCAGACACTGGAGTGTGTCCTTCATGCTACTATGGATGTTTTTATTATTCTAAAGATGTAAACAGCGACCTCCTTCTTACTTCCACATCTACCATGAAGCTTAGAGGACAGCATGGGTTCATGCTAGATTTTGAAAAAGAAAGGAGATATAGGTTACCTTTATAGCTCTTTAAGTTGAAGAGTACCCAGTTCTCTGGTTCAGCTGAGTTTACATCTCCTGCGTATGTGCCCAAATCTACATGGCTCATGCCCACCACTTTAAGTGTACTTGGCCTAGTGCCCTGGAACAGTACAGCTGTTTTCACAATGTCCAGATGGAACCAGACTTTGGCCTCATGTGTCAAGATTCAGCTATGTGACTGAAAAGTATGAATGGTACAGTACCTATTAGGGCTGAATGATTTTGGAAAACAATCCAATTGTGATTTTTTCCCCAATATTGCAATTTTGATTTGATATGCAATTATTCCTCAACTTTCTTTTATTCCTAAACAAGGCCTGAACAATTCTTTAAAAATATCTAATTCTGATGATTTTGACGTGTATTGCAAATTGGATATGAAACACTACATTGAAGGGATTTTGTCATCCTTATATTTAATAAGAAAAAAGTAGAAGAAAGTATGATTTTTTGTAGACTATTCTAAAAATGACACCTCAATTATTGCATGATATGTCATGCATGACGTCTCTGCTGTAAAAAAAAAAAAGTAAAAAACTGGTATTTTGACAAAAATTTTGGGTCAAAGAAATGTTGAACATTTTGCGAGTTGAAAATCGCAGCAGGCCATACTGCAAATTTTCGATTAATTGCCCAGCCCTAGTACCTTTCATTTTCACTGAGTGCCCTGGTCTTCTATTTTCAGTGCTGTGTATCAGTGAGATACAGTTCTATTACAAGAAAATCAGGTGGCTTAACAGCACTGGTTATGATTCACTGTGTACAGTTAAATACAACAGCCAACGCTAAGAGGAGAAAAAGAAAAAGTGACTGAGCAAGAGGTCACACCAGAGTAAATATCTGACAAGTTTTCAAGTTGGTGAAAGCTTCGCTAAATAGCCAGCTGCAAAAATAGTGGAACAAATGATTGAATACTTAAGCAACTTTTAACCAACAGAAAAGACTCCCAGCTTTTTACATTTTGGATCAGTTATTTCCTCCTCTCAGTCTTCGCTGGAGGTTTTTAAAGCCTTTTTGCTGCAGCTAATATTCATAATAGAAGTTTATCTTGAACCAGTGAGCATGCTGCCATATTTCCCAATATGCTGAAAAAAAAAGAGCAGTGGATCCTGTCACTAAAACCGCTTTGTGTTACCTCCTGCCAGTATGGCTTAATAGTCTGGCAGCTCCAAATATGAAAACAATCTGCCAGCTGTTCTGCATATTTTCTCAAACATAAACTGCACGGAAGTGCTCGTTAGAAAGGTGCTGTATGTGTGACACCAGTGTGCAGCAGTGATCAGAACAATTTGCTTAATGTTTGTTTGTCTCATCTGCAATATTAACCCTGCAAATTATTCTTCTGAGATGTTTTTTTTTTTCAAAAAAGTCACATTTTAAAAAAGTATAAATCAGCATGGTACAGTAGCTGCTTCTATCTCTTACAGTAAGGGATGCACAAATTGTGAAAATCAGGCTTGACTACCAATGTTTCAGCCCATTATGATTCCGGTACCATTTTTTGAATAGCTCATCGTAATTCTTCATGTCTGTATTTCAATTAGCTATAAGATTTGGTATTTTAAACTGTTGTTATCAGTCCCTCGCCTACAAATGTCACTGGGACATGTCTCTTACAGCATGGTGCAGATCTGTCTCAGAGAAAAGACTCCCACACTGCCAATATTTTCTTTGACATCTGACCAGTAAATCAAAGCCAACAGATGACTCATTCTGCCCAGTAAAAACAACATATTCTCTAACAACAGTTAGGTCTACTAGCTTGTGTTCATATCTAAAGGTGTAAATGTGAGCTATTCCTGAACAATTATTTAACAAAAATAGAATATTTCCCCATATATAAATACACTTCCAAAAAAGATGGGTTTGCTGTTCTTAGCTTTTTGTTTACAGAACCCAAAGTGTCAATATCTACCAATACTGATGTTAAGTCTAGTGCTGGTAGCACCATTACCAGTAAATGTAATTTATCAACATTGTCATCAGCCCTTTACAGTATATGCACACATTGTGTTGGAGTGCACTTAAGAGCTGGTACCAATGCCACTATTAGCGAATCAGTGATATGTGTTGGACAAACCTCAGTCTGAGTCCAGTCATCAGCATGTTTCACTCTGGCACTGAAGAACAACCAAGTAACAAGCCAAAAATCCCCTGTTTGTGACGATGTACTTGACATGAAGCACAGCAAAATAGTAAAACACATGTTTAGCACTGAATTGCTTATGACGTATAACCACTGTGCACGATTGATGTGTTCACACTGCAATGGTGAAGTTGGGATGGACTGTGACAAAAATCTGCAGAGTTGCCTTTGCAAAAGTCTCACACACTGAGTTTAAAGTTGTATCCAGTCATATCCTTGCTCTCTCTCTATGTTCCACACAAACAAACAGCATCACCACTCGTGTCAACTACAGTTCCATGGTTAGAAATATTTCCTGCTTGTTTATTTCCTTTATTATCCGGGTGGGAGGGTAGGCATTAGGAAGTCAATACTCCTGTTGCCATGACGATTTAAGATGCAGTCTAAAAGTTCACAAAAGAAATACCCAAAAGTTGAGGATTCTGCTCTCATTGTGGGAGTGCATGGAGTTGTATGACCAAAATATCAAACATGTCAGAAATCGATCCAACCAGTCAGGAGCAGCTAATCAGGCTGTAGTTGGGTCGTGGTCAGCTGTTGTATCCCTCCGTACACAGTACGACAAACGACGCACGATTCGACTAAAAGTCGGTGCAACTTCCAAGCGAGTTGTGCGACTCAAAATTTGTGGCTGAATCAGATGAAATTCGCGCAGTATATACCTGACTTTAAACAACTGTTTGAAGATAACTCATGACTAACTTTACAAAAAAAAACCTCATCACTTGAGTCAAACCGCTCATATTATCTTTGTTTTAGCTTGGTGTGGTGTTATTATGCCTGTGGAAGCCCGCAGACCCACAGAGCTGATCAGAGGATATCAGTGTGCAGTGGAAGGAGACAAAATGGTGAAAGCTGCATCGTAAATTGGTGCTTTAAACAGAGGGGGTTTTTGGGGGGAAAATAAATTGCTTTTTCGACATTTTCAACACAGCGTATAGGCGAGCATGGCCCATTTTTATGTAAAACTTGTCAAACCACGCGAAAAAAAACAATCCCATCTACAGCCAGTATGTGCCAGATCTCTCAGAGCTCGTAATAACTACTGGAGCAACTTTCACAGAAATCCCTGGAGGCAAATGCCACTACTATAGCCAAGCATCTCATACAACTCAACTTCAAAAATCCCTTTAGATGAGGTCAGAGAAGCAGCTGTAAACATGGTTGTTCTGTACACTCACCAGCACTGCTCCTAAAACTAAATTAAAGTGAAGATAAACAACAAGAAGTTCTTCACAATAAGTCAAAGTTATTACAGAGTTACATCGTAGTGAACACAGAGAGACTCACAAGAACATTTCATGTGAGCTTTTGCTTTGACATGAGTAAGTATCCCATCACAGGTTTGGTTTAGAGGGAGAAGGGGGTTGCAACACCTGACTATGCATTTAAAATCATTTCATGTTTAAATTTTGTAGTACTTTAATATAATACTGCGACTGCAAAGGGGAAAAATACTGTCATATAACTTTTAGGCAATGTCACCAAGTCCTAGTTAAGCCAATTCATTCACATGTCCCTTCTTTTCATTCATCACGCCCATTGTGAGGGTAAAGAAAGACCTCCTGTCTCAAGCACCAAGCAATAAGAAACCAAGTGGTACTGATCCTTTAAACAACTTGTCAGCATGATTTTGTTTCTGTAAATGTAGTTCTCAAAGCGTCTAAAGTGCAAAACCTTTGAAAGAAAGAAAAGTTTTGCCACTTGTGTGCACTTTTAAGTATACTATTCCTGTCATGTGATGGACTTAAATGAACACTGACAACACTGCATCCCTCGTCTCTATCTGTCTATGGTCTTTAATCATTTCTACATTAAGTTTAAATGCAGAATGACATGAACAGAAATGTCAGTGTTATTTTTATACATTTAAAAGGTGGTTCTACACAACTCTTCTGCTTTTCACTAAATGTCACCTCCATCCCTCGATGCACGTGTTCTTGTTCTTACATAGCTGTAGCGTCAAGCTCAGCATGTTGTTTGGTGCATTTGTCCTTGTGTTGCACATCTCTCTCTTTTATAACAGCTGCCTCGTCTCCTGATGTTGCCGGGCAGTAGTTTGGGTTTGTGTTTGATTGACAGCTCAAGTCAGTCATCCTGTCAGCAGCACAGCGAGAGGCTGAGAGACTGTCAGGCCTTTTGACCCTCTCTCTGTTTGAAACAAAGCAGCAGGGAACCTTTTCCCTAACCTTCCAGTTTGTCTCCTTGATGGGTTTCTTCTATTAGCTGGGGTGAAGAGTGACTGTACAACTACAGGTCTAGTTTTCGTGAACAGCAACTAAAACTGATTTTTAATATCACATTAACTGTTTTGTTGCCTGTTTTTTCACCTGAAGCATTTAAATTCCAAGAAACCAATGGATAAAGTCATATATTTGACTGCCCTGTAAATGCTTAATGCCAGGTTTGCGCTTCCCTTCATGCTCCTATTCTGATTCATTTAATGGCCCTTGTATCTGTCCTTTTACTGCTCGTGTCCCTCCTCCAAATCAATAATCTTATCTCATGTATCTTATCTCCTCAGGCAGACATATTAAAGGTCCTGCACCTTCAGCAAAATTGGATGAAAAGACAACTTAATTTTATGAAAAAGTCAGATAATTTCAACACTGGTTTTGATAAGATATCACAGCAGCTAATGCTGACAGTCCATTTTCTGAGGGGCTCGCTTTTTACCAAAGTAAGTGGTCAGCAAGTTGAGCTTTTTTGTACAATTTGAAGGGCTTGGCACAAATTAAAACACACATTTAGCTTCACAGGAGGCAAGATATGGGTAATGAATGAAGGCTAATTAACAACAAGACGTAGAACAGTGGGGAATCAGTGCTCATTTGGCAGAAATTACTGTAAAAAGAAGACGTGATTTAGTAGCCAACTATTTAATCTGATTTCTCCACTTTATTTCAGACTTGTTACATCTTGCTTAAAAGTGAGGCACTCATTTAGTTTCTATCCAAGGATACAAGGGAAAACACGGAGGCTGTATGTAGAAGATTATCTAAATCACTTCATCCATCTCCCCTTGGATCTTAACTTGGTGTCATTCATTCTGACAAGGACTACAGCTCACTTTATCTTGAAGTGGAAGACGTGCATTGAAACGCCCACTCATGACAGATGATTACTCTCTTTATGATGTGGCCACATGCATCAGAGGACACGCACGCAAACCAATCAAAAACAATAATCTGCTCGCCGGTCTGAGTAATGATCATGCTTCTGATTGATTAGTCATGCCTGAAGTAAGATGCAAATGGTCATCTTTATGGATGCACCATTTGGGAGGCCTTAAACCATTGACAGTCAGGAGAGCATGTTTAAATCAGTCATGAAATCAAAGATGCAGTAATGCAAAGGAAAAGAAATGTGGTGATGAACAGGAACCCTTTCTAAAGGTGTAAAAGAGTACAGAAAACCTGCACATCTCCTAAAGGTTTGCAAGGTTTTATATCAGACAGAGATCAAATGTTTAACTACACCTTCCTCAACAAATTAGAACAAGTACTTTATAAACTCAGTTGCACTTTTCAAGGTTGCAAGGTAGCCTGTACTAGTTTTTAGTGTTACCACTAACCCGAGGACAGGAAAGGCTGCTTTGACAGCTGGCTTATTAGACATTACAAGGGCCAAACAATCAAGGCCCCCCATTCGGCGAGATAAAGGGGAGAGCTTTATGCGGCCCAGCCAAATTGGGGGTCAGCAAAATCATGGTCCATTGTAAAGTTAAGCTGTGATATCCATATCTTATTTTTAACCTGAACAACAGCCACTCTTATCAAAGCAGCCATTTTTTAAATTTATGCTATAGTTTTGAAAGATGTAAACCCCTTTTAACGAATGAACATTATTCATGTTAACAATGAGGATGATTTGTCAAGTATGTCAGACTTCAAAGCTAGGCCATGATGTGCACGAATGTCAGGATGCCAGAAAATAAAGCAGAAAAAAGTGAGACAATTTAGAATGGAGAATAATTACATATTAAAAATAAGTGGCAAACTTTGGGCAAAAAGCGGCAAAAGGGATAAAAATGCCAAAAAATAAGTTTCAAAAATGGATTGATTTGCAAAATTGTGTCTAAACTGGCCAAAAGAAAAGGGAAACATCGGCTAAAAATGGCAAAAAAGGGTTAAAGGCAGCAAAAATCTTTTGATAAGTGACAGGAAAGTGAAGAAAAGGGCAGAAATTGACAAAAAAAAGGGGGAGTTTAAAAGTAGCAATAAAGAAAGTGACAAAAATTGGCAAAAAAAAAAAATGGGATAGAAGTGCCAAAAAGAAGTGGCGAAATGGGCTGGATGTGGCAAAACCAAATGGACGAAAAGTGTACATGGGGAAAAATGGTTGC
Source organism: Cheilinus undulatus (assembly GCF_018320785.1). NCBI lineage: Eukaryota > Metazoa > Chordata > Actinopteri > Labriformes > Labridae > Cheilinus > Cheilinus undulatus. The sequence continues at coordinate 39,655,853 of NC_054878.1, read as the reverse complement.
CCAAATGGGTTAAAAGTTACAAAAAAGAGGAACAAACATCAGAAAAGGGTTAAAAGTGGCATAAATCATAGAAAAAATGCACAGAAAACATTTTTTAAAAGGTGATAGCACAAATAAATAATTCATCAGAATCCATCAACACAGGTTCAAATCCGGCCTGTGGTACCATTTCCCACATGTCTCTCCCCACTCTTTCCCGTTTCTGAGTCCATCCACTGTCCTCCTCTAACTAATAAAGGCACGAAAAAGTCCAAAATTAAATCTTAAAAAGAAAAAAAAAAAAAAAGAAAGACTTCAGCAACAGCTTGACATACTTTTCAAAATAACAGAACTGTTAGCCAAGACACTAGCACCCTGCTACTGACCCAGCACATATGCACAGACATCATCAATAAATCACAGCTGGATAGATCATGTTCTGTGGGCAGGCCTGTGAACAATAAATCATTTTACTTTACACTTTAGCAAAACTCCCATGATTTCACGCCGACTTTGGAATTTTGTCTGCAACTTTGAAATCGAAGGATAAGTTGTTCGGTGTGAGGCTGCCTTAACATGTTATGGATCAAACTTATGAGAGAGTCGGCTCTCACCCCCTTTAAAAGCAAAGTTTGCATTCAAGGCTGGGGAATTGCTATTTATGTAAAGGATTTCAGTCTGTACTCTCAAACAGACTTGACTCCTGCTGAATGATTCAACTTTCCTCCTTAGAGTGCCACTGAACACAAAGATCACTATGAAACACGGCATTTTCAAATAAACATACCACTGGGCACAAACTGCAAGGCAAGTTAATTTGCTATAAAACAACTGAATGAGAATGCTGATGAAACTGCATCAGGTGGAAAATAGGTAGGACACTGTGTTTTTATGTTAAGACACTTTATGATAGGGCCCCTAGTGTTGCTTCTAAAGGAATCAAATGAAAAAAAAGATGAAATTATAGAACAGCATCAAACAACATCAAAATTTTAGATAATACTTGACTTTTTGAGTGAGAAGTGTGGCTCAGGTTGGTTAGATACTCTGACTTTCTGAGACACAGTGGTGCACATAGATTTTGTACCTAAAGATGCAAAACTTTTACAAGCCGTATGTGGAAATTTTCTGTTTTCAATCCATTGTGTTTAAAGGGGCTAGCAGTTGCTCACTGATAGTTTTGAGTGATAGAACATAGCCTTAGTTCTTCATATTCCTATTTTAGTCTAAATGCATCCTTGTGGTTGTCATATGTCAAGTCTATGTGTTGAACTGTGAACCTCTGAACAATCGTGGAATAAAAACACAACCTCTATTGTCTCTAAAACTGCTGCTACACTTAAGAGCATGACAGCTTTGTGCTCATCCTCAGCACAGCAGCTGTCATGGTTAACAAGATTTGTTACCAGTGTTTCCTTCCTTGTCTCATTGCTGGAGTATTTTTAAAACAGTAGCCACCACATCCATTATAATGTCTGTAGTGTTTAGTGGAGATTTGCTGCTGACATAAAACAAAAATCAAATCAAATCATGTGTGAAGTTCTGCACCAGCTCACACTTGACATGTTCAGAGGCATCAGCAGCAGAGAGAGGGGAATAAAGGCATCCAAACAATTCAGACAGGGAGAGAGAAACACAGGAAGGACTGCAGGTTGCCATGAAAACAAAGAGGCTTTCAGTGAGGAGGAAAAAAACTGAGGGGTTTTAGCTCTCATTAGCTTGTGGAGATCAAGAGGGCTGGAAACTGTGGCTTCTTCTTCTTCATTTTTTAACAGAGGTAGCCTTTAAGAATGCTCAGCTTGTGTTTGATTAAAGGTGTTGAAGGTGATAAATACTTTAGAAAAGACTCAGATATAATAAATGACTAAAAGTTGAGAAAAATAAGTCAAAGCTGAGTTTTAGGCTACTTCAGTTATCTAATAGCCACTTCAATATAACCTTTCATGTTGAGCTGTGGTAGCAAAAAGTATGTGTATTATCATTTGACTACTCAAAAATTAATTGTAAATTGAATATCTTTCCATTTTAAAGCACAGGCATTCAGGAAAAACACAGTAAACTAGCAGAAGTGACTGGAGCTGTTCCATATCAGCAAATCAGTGCGGTGAGGTCAGCTGACCTCTCCACCTGCTTTGGTCTTTGAATAAGACAGGGTTGCAGTGCGTTACTGTCTACATTTGACCTCTATTGACGCCATGATGTTGTGCCTTACTGAAGATCTATACAGAGCCACAAGCGCCAAAGGTGCAGGCTTTTCTGAGATGAAATAAATGGAGACCAGTCCAGGATGTGCCCTGCCTCTCACCCAATGACAGACAGACGGGATGAGCGATGTAGATACTGGATAGATGAATTGGATCTATGAAAACAAACTGTTTTTAAATGAGTCATAGTTTATATTTTACATTAATCATACAAAAAAGAATTTTGGATTTGTTCAGTTTTGCCAAGTCCACTCATTATAAGTAACTTTGTTTCTGTAAAGTCGTTTACATAAATTGTCAGTTGCAGGTTGTGGTTTTTAGTATTTGCCCTCAGGTATGAACCTTGCCCTTCCTCCAATCCCCTCCAAATCTTCCAAAACATGATTGTGCTTCAGGATCTATCCACAACAATGCCGTGACTAAGTGTGCAAAATACAGGAAAAGGTGCAATAAAGAGTAGGAGAAGAGAGTGCAACAAAAGTTCTAGTCCAACCTCCGTGAGAGGGACCTGGATGCAGCCCAGGACCTCTACTTCATACCGGAAGTCCGACGGGCGCCCGCCACCATATCTTGTCTCCTAACATTGGAAGGGACTTTAACTGAACGTCTTCTTCATTGTTTTCTCCGTGCATCACCGCCATATTAATAGAGGCAGGTCTGCCACATAAGGAAATACAAGTAGATGAAAATGTGTGAGTTTTTGGACTAACAAGCACAGCGATTACATTACATTAATTTAAATGAATCGATTTACGATCTAAATTTATAAGCTATAAGCTAAATTTGTCCTCATTATTGTTACTATTACTATAAATTGCACTGCCTTGCTATAACATTAATAGCAAGAAACAGGCATGCAGCATCTAACTGTGGAAAAATAGTTCCTCCTTCACGATTTCTTATATTATTTCAGATCATCGAAAAAATTTTGAGATTAGACAAAGATAACTTAAGTAAATCCAAAAGGAGCTTTTAAATGATGATTTCTTTCGTTAAGAGAAGTCATCCAAACCTACTTGGCCCTATGTGAAAAAGAGGTGGCATTCCCTTGTCAAATCATGAATAACTGAGAATAACCACATTTTCTGAAAAGCTGAGTTTAGTTTTACTAGACACACCAGGCCTGATTAGAGGTGGGAGAAAAAAATGATTCTTAGATGCATCCTGATGTGGAGGTGGAAGATTCTGAATCAACCTGTAAATGTCCAATAATCTATAATCCATAATAATTAATTATTTAAATATTCAATACTGGGGAATAGCAGGAACAAAAAGGTGGAACTCTGACACGGAGCATGTAACAGCAAGATTTAGATTACCAGTTGTTATTTGTGAAAAGGACATTTTTATGTTTGTAATTTCAGAAATGTTACAAGGAAAGTATGATGCTACCTTTGGTTCAGTGCAATTGTAACTTTCCAGTTTACACACATCTCCCTTTAGAGGATAGTGGACATTTAATTTATCTCTTTTTTCTAAACAAAAATGCATTGTTTGTTATGATGTTTGACACAGTGAGAACTGAAATTTAAAGAAAAACAATGGCATCAAAATGCATCAATAATCGATTAAGAATCGAATCGTAGCCCTATGAATCTTTATCGATTCAAGATGTGAGGTGCCTAAAGATTGCCACCTCTAGGCCTCGTTACTTCCAGACCTGTTAAAATCCTCCAAATAAAATCTGTCTGATAAAGTGAGGTAGCCTAAAAGATCTCAAAAAGCAACACATCATAGCGCCATCTGAAGAAATTCAAGAATAGATGAGAAACAACGTTTTTGACATCTATCAGTCCTGAGAGGGTCACAGAGTCACTTCTAAGGCTTTGGAACTCCAGCAAACTATGGTGAGTGCCATTATCCACAAATGTGGAAAACTGGAACATTGCTGAACCTTCCCAGGCCTACCGAAATTACTCCAAGGGTGCATCAGTGACAGTGTTAAAGTCTCCTGTTTGGGGTTGCTCTTGTTTACTTGAAAAGAAAAATCATCTCTTTAGGGCTCATCTCCATAGACCTGGTTGATTGTTTCTTTAAATAAATCTGGCAAAACATCTGTTTGCTATTTTGCGTTGAACAAAATATTAATATCTTGCTTTTGTTCCTAGCTGTGATTTTTGTGCCAAGTTCTCATCCTGGTGTATTTCTGATACGAACACAGAGTAGAAAGAGTCTCTCGATGAGATAGGAGTTTGGTTGCCAGGTTGTCAGCATGATTAACCAACTCTATGTCAAAGTTGGAAAAAAGGCAGATTATGCAAATTTGGGGAGTAAAAGATTCAAAAAGTCAAACTTTATTACTTTTTTCACTTCCTGCCACTCTGTTTCATACCAGTGATCCTGTGTCGACCCAAAACTTTGGAGGGAAAATAATGACACAGGGTGAAGGAGGTGGAGGAGCTCCTTGGATCGGGCAAAGATGAAACACAGGCAGGTGATTTTGATACCTGAGAGGGCTTATGCTGTCTGCAACAAAGGGAGCAAATTTCCCCTGAAAGTTGAAAGTCTGTCTCTGGTGGAGTGCAAAAAGTGAAAATATATTTTTTAATACAGTAGTAATTTTGGGGGGGAAAAAACAATATCCATCATGCATGAATGTCTGACCCTGAAAATGAAACCATGCTCAGTCAATACACTTGTTTTTAATAATGCAGCCCTGATGCCAAGGTATTTTCAACATCTCCAATCTTTTTGTTCTAATGAAGCAGTTCTCCTTGAACTTAACAAACTTAATAAACTTTTCTCACTTTACAGTCTAACAAATAAATCACGGTGCAAAAGTTTCACATTATTTAAAATTCAGTGGCCACATCTCTTCAGCTGACCATAGAATAGCCTTGAAGAGAGCTAAGACATTTAAGTATATAAATCTATACTAGAAAAGCAGACATATGGGGTCTATTTGCTTATTGGAGTTTGTTTGTAGCATCACAACCATCTTACAGGGCTCTATAGTCTTTACTAACTTTGCAGCAGAAGATGGCGCTGTTGTACAGGAAATACAATTACAGTTAGCTAAAATTTCATTAAAGACACAAGAGGCATCAGAGCTCTTACCACAGGATTCAGTACATGCATGCGCCAAGACAAACTTCCATTCAGTGTGGCCTGTCTGTAACCTCTAATTCATGGATAAGTAATACTTAAAGTGACTGAAAACAATATTTTACAAAGAAAATACACTAAATTTGAAAAGAAAGTGAAAACAAAAGAATGGTTGCTGGTGGCAGTTGATATTTAGAGAACTATATGAGCCTGTCTGCAAATCCAAGACAATAGAAAGTAGCTTAATAGAGGCGGTGGAGACCAAAATGGAGCAAACAGGATGGCTTACATTTATTTGCAGGCTCTTTATATTATTTCTCTTTTATTCTATTTTTCATTTAACCAGGAAAAGAGATTTAAAATATCTTTTTGAAGAGTGCCCTGGCTGAGAAAGCAGCAGTTAATAGAGTTTCAGACAAACACAGAACAGTCTGAATGCAAAATCTAAATGCATTAAGAGCCACAAGAGAACCAATTTGAAAAGTAAATATTTGCCAAAATTGACCACAGTTTTTAAATTTATCAAAACATCCACTGCCTCCAAGTCATTTAACTTCCTCTTAAAAGTGTCCAGTGAGATCAGGGCATTGATTTTCAAGTCTTTTTGTAAATCATTTGAAGTGAGGATTATCTTCATATTATTTACCAATTGTGAATGTGTTTTCAAAAGATGCATCCGTAGTCTAAGTAATCTTGCTGATTATCTTATCCATCTGTATGAACAAAAAATCCTACAAAAAACTGTATGAAGGGGAGGGGGCACAAGTACTCACAGATGGACCTGTATGTACAGTGCTTAACAAATTTATTAGACCACCCTAACCCTAACCAAAGTAAGGTTTTTGCCACAGCTGCCCTAAATTAACAGCATTGGTAATTCCCAAAATCATTTTTTAATGTTTCTTTGGTGGTTAATATACCAAGATGTAAAAGCTCTTTAACCCAAATGATATTTTTAATGCTAAAATATAATTATTATTGTTATCCATGAATTTTCATATTTACTGATTTACAAAAAAACTGAAAAAATAGTAAAGCAGATTAATATTTCTTAATTAACATGTCAAATGATAGTTATTTACTTGCATTCCTGAAAAGAAAATGAGCTTTAGTGGTTGAATGTTATGTTTGATTCATTTCTGACTTCTCAGAGACGCCCAGTGAGCTGGCTCAAATTTGGGTGAATGCAGTTTGAAATCTCTCATTCCTGTAAAAATGGTAACACGTGGAGAGCTCACTGAAAATGAAAGAGTCCACATTAAAGTACTTCATGATGCTGGATGGTCTTTGAGACAAATATGACAGGTGTTCTAAAAAATTTGTTAAGAACTGTATTTTCAAAAGATGTATCTGTAGTCTAAGTAATCTTGCTGATTACCTCATCCGTCTGGATGAACTTGAAATCCTACAAAACATTGTATGAACAGAGGGGGCACAATTACTCACATACAGACCAGTATCTCAATTTGTTTGTTAAATGCTAATGTATAACAGAAAATGCCATTAATGGGCGAACAGAACTAGCGTTAGCAGTGACCATAAAATGTTAAAGGGGACATATTTCACTCTTTTAAGACAAGTTTGTATTGGTCTCAGAGGTCCTCAAAACATGCCTGTGAAGTTCGTTGCTGAAAAAATACTCCAGTATGGAATTTTTGTACGTCTAAAACACCCTCTGTTTCAGCCCTGTTCAAAACGAGCTGTTTCTGTGTCTGTGGCTTTAAATGTTACTGAGCTGTCTGACTCCGCCCCTTTCAGGAAATGGATGTGGCTTACTGAATGCGGCTCTCCTGACCCTCCTCTCAGCTGGCAGCTGAGAGGAGGGTTAGGAGAGGAGGGTGGAACTTTCTTCCAAGCGGGGAGGGCCAACCGAACCTGGGCGCAGTGCGAACTCCCCACATGACATCATGAGGGGAAAATCTGAGAACGAGGTGTTTTAGCACACATTTTCTGAAGGGGGGGGGTCTGATACTTGAGGGGATTGTGGACAGGCCAGGGGCAGATATTTTTGTTAGAAAAGCCTGAAAAAGTGATTTTTGCATAATATGTCCCATGTAAGAAAGTTAAGAAAAATAGATATTTTCTTTAGTTTAGAGATGCTATGTTAGGTTGTTTTTACCAACTCTAGAGTCTGTCTTCCAACCAGGATGTGCACAGTGAGTCGGTTTAATAACTAATGTTTGCACCTTTGCTAGCTGGCTCCAGAGTTACTAGTTTCATTATGAATATTTTTTAATAAAGTCAAACCTGCAATCCTGGTCAAATGCTCTGTCTAATGCAGTGGCCCATCACCAGTGGCCACTGTCGCTCCAGTTAATGCCGACTGCTGATGATGCTCTACTACTCACGTAAAAAGGCACAGTGAACAGATAGCACTGATGGCTTCTCAGGGAGGGGTATTTTTTTACTAGACACACCCAGGCCTGATTAGAGGTGGGAGAAAAAATGATTCTTAGATGCATCATGATGTGGAGGTGGAAGATTCTGAATCAACTTATAAATGATGTAAAGTTGCATTGTGGCTGTTGACTAAAACTCAGAATTTATACTTTAGGTTAAACTTTATTATGCACATATCTTAAAGAGAATGAAATGTCATTTTACATATGTTGTTGTATGTGATGGAATGTTGAGTTTTTGTTTTTAATTGTTTGCATCGTGTTTTAATATCTTCCTGCCCAATTTTCAATTGTTTACCCGCAAATGGTGTGATCCTGTGTTAAATAAAAATGCAAATTTTTTAAGTGTTTACCTTGGTTTAAATTTGTATCAACTAGGATTTGAAATAGTCACTTAGGAATATTCCTTACACCATTGTGTCATCCTCCAAGAGTCTTGGTCTAAGCAATGAATGTAGCCCAAATGAACAGTAAATCAAGAGCGCATGCCATGCCACCGGTCAATTATAGACATAACAGAAGTAAATGAAAGAGATCAGCATGGTGATGCAGTGGTGGGCGCTGTCACCTCACAGCAAGAAGGTTCCTGGTCTGAACCTTAGGAGGTCGTTCTGTGTGGAATTTGCATTTTCTCTCTGCGTATGCATGAGTACTCTCTGGGTACTCCACAGTCCAAAGACATACTCATTATGTTGAATGGTGACTCTAAATTGCCCATAGAAGTGAGCGTGAGCATAGCTGGTTGTCTGTCAGCTCTGTGAGTGACTGGAGACCAGTCCGATGTGTATCTTCCTCTCACCAAATGACTACTGGGATTGGCTCCAGCTCCCTCACAACCCCAAAGAAGACACCCAGTGTGGATAATGGGTAGATGAAAGAGGATGACCGATGCTTGTGTTTGTCTTTGCAGTATTAGGTTGCTACTCTCAGTAACATAATTTTCTGGAGTAAAAAATCTGCCAAATCTGTTGTTGATTTGTTGCAGAATAATTTACTCACCTTTATTATAGAAGAAATAGACAGCCAAGCCTGCTTGCCCAGCGAGACCTATGTATTAATGTATGTATAAATCATTAATACAATGACAACATGAAAACAATCTTCTTCACTGCTTTTATCTTGACCTTTATCTGCTCCGCCCTCTGCTCTCTCCATATGAGCTGCTTTATTCATACATTTCTTTTGACATATACTTTATCAATGAGTGCTGTGTCCTTGTATTAAGTAGCTGCTTTACTGATGAAATTCCCCCTGTGGGATCAATAAAGCACTATACCTAAGTATATTATGCTGCCATGTCATTATGGGATGAATAATCAGGAAATCCAATAACGCATTTTAAGGGTCTCTTTGGTTCCGGCATGTTTCAGTCAACACTGATCATATGAAGGGTTTGTATTGTACTGCAGTACCCCTGTGGAAATAGATTTTTTTAGTAACAATAAAGTGTTGTAGACAGTACTGCAGTAACGTGACTGTTAAGAGACTTGAAAACATAGACAAGAGGAGAAACTGTACATTTCTTGTAAGTTTTATAACTATCCTTTGAGATGTTTTGTTGTATGTATTTATAGTATTAATGGTGGATTTACCATGCAGAGCAAAGGCAATAAAAAATGTCTGGACTCAATCTGTATTAAACACAAAAACATAAAATTTTAAGTCTTTGTGGCTAAAAATGATGTAGTAGATTAGTTCAGAAGTTGTCTGTTTGATGCAAAAATACAAATGCCTCCAAATTAACGTGGCATGACTACAGTTATTGGCTATGAAATGGCACATTTAGCACAGTTATCCACGCACAGAGAGGCAGAGAGTGGGATATTTGTCAGTTAATCCGTCAGCCCGGATGGTAGACGAACAGAGCATCTTGTTCCTTTCACTTTGCTTCTGGATGTTAATGGGAGTGGGCTGACTGACAGGCACAGACAGGGTGATTGAGTGAGTCAGCACTGCTCCAAACAAGTCGGAGCTATTGTGAATCAGAAAGCCTCCAAGATGGCAAAGGAATTTACAACAGCTACCAGAACATTACACACATAACCAAGGCTCACCTGCGTAGGGGAAATAGAAAGCGTTCCTCTGCAAGGATTTCTTTATATCTGCCTGAGATGTAATTTTAAGTATTTGTAGCATCTTAAATTTGACAAAACATGCCTTGCCTAATCCTTAATATGAGTTTGCAGTGCTAAGCTTTCTTTCTGTGCAGCAGTGCAATGTTAATATCACATTTGTCATTTGAGTTCAAGATCATTTTAGTGTCCCCTAAGGGCAGAGGAGGTACTTCTGGTGCTGCAGAGACCTAAATCTGGCCTCTGCATTTGTTTGGAAGCAAATGAAACAGCATGGCTTGACTCCTTTTTAAAACTACATATTTTTATCAAGTAGTAAATGATAGTAGAGAAACTGTCAGATATGACTATGTTTCGCTCACATTGTTTGGTCTAGAGCCAACAATTTGGATGGGTTGCTTCTGATCGAGTCCAGCAATATTTTTTGTGAAAACTGGTGATTAAGCTAATCCTGAAACTAACTTACAGCTCTAAGGCTGCGTGTCCTCAGGACCTCAGTTCCAGAGCACAGAGTGGTTTTTGTTGCTACATTACAAAAAAAGAATCCCACTTCCTGGGTAAAATCAGTAAAGTTGTTTTAAAATATCTCTATTTGCTTCCTATTTTTGTATTTCAAGGAAATATCACACAGAAAACATGCAGAAAATGTAAAGGTATCCTGTCCTAAGACAGGCAGCAGCTGCTGCTGATGTGAAAACTACCCTCAACAAAAGACGAAGAAAGACGAGTCAGGTTGGTTTCTCTTCCACTATTTTCAGAAGTCCTGCCCCTTTTTGATTTAGATTGGCAAGTGGGGAAGACATTGGCAAGCGCGACACTGTTCCAAAAGCTGAACAATTTAGAGTAGTTATGCATTACTAAATGTTTAAACCCTTAAACCAATCATTTCACTTGGCCGTTGTAAAAACGACATATAACCGCAGCATGCCTGCCCTTGAATGTGTGGACTCTAATGTCATTGTACAGTCTAATTCATGGACCATAATCTGTGTCTCTGAAGCCTCATCACACCACTAACCAATGTGAAAACCTTTAAAGCTCTTTAATATGCTCACAACCTGACAACAAACTAGGCAGAGGCATACAAAATCACACAAACGCTGTGCATGATAACATGCATAATTGGAACAGCTGCACAGCTGATTAATTGAAAACAAAACAGGAGCTTTTGAACTTACTTTTCCCCGTGTTGCTGATCTTGTCCCTTTCATCCAAAAATCCAACATTATAGGGATAATTACACAGTGTATTGCTGCCCTTTTTGTCATCTCACTAACTCAACAGGCTAGCGATGCACACGTACTGGCACAGCTTATACCTTTGGCTCGCTGCGACGTGCCAGTGTGCATACAGGAAAGAAAGAAGGACAGTGCAGATGTGGGACCTCCTTTCTGCTTTTCCTCTTTAAGTAGCCAGAAGAGGAAGCAAATAAGGGATTTTTATTTCAGTAACGGATTATTTTTTATAAAAAAATGTAACTAAAAAAGGATTACTTGAATTGTTGGACTAATTTGTTACTCGTTACAAACAAAAAAAAAAAAAACAATCTGAGTACTCTAACAGATTACTTTGTAACACATTACCTCTAACACTGGCTGGCGTGGAGGGTGTCTTCTTGTACAGGGCACTGAGTGCTAAGAGCCCTGGACTACACTGGTTTTGAATCAAGGGTAAGTGCTGCAAGTACTAAAGAAACAGTTATGGACACAGGCCCATATAAAGAATCTATGCTCATTTTATTGACCCCTAATTAAGCAAATAAATAAATAACAATCAAAGCTTGTTTACAATCTGAATATGTACCCAGCGCTACCAAGAAACACCCCTAACCCTATAATTACACATACTCCACTTACACCAGTTCCAGGTGGAATTTCTTTGACTAATGGTGCATACCTTCTCCAACTGTATGCGTTTCTGAAATGAAGGTACAGCCCTGAGTAGCTGAAGATGAGAAATCTTAAGATCAAGTGAGAATTATGAGTTTGCGAAGTCAACTTTTTTATTGTCCATGACGCAGTGTTACATCTGTGACCTGCTGACCAAATGATGACCTTTAGCTACTGCCACAGGATGAGATGTAATGTTTATATAGTGATGAGATACTACAGTCTGTTGCTTTGCACGTTCTTCCTCCTGTTCAGACTGGTCTGCTCTGTGGACTGACATGTTTCGGCAGCTGTCGGCCCAAGTGTGCGGTAGACTTTGGTAATTAGACTAGAAAGGGAGTGATTTGCTATGGTGTGTGCTTCATTCGCAGATAGCTGCACAGACAGAATATGTGGACTTTCAGGGTCACAAGACCTTTTCACTTCCATAAACTTGCCAGGGCACCTTTTATATTTCCATTTAATTGATTCAGATTTGTGCTCTGTTTCAACTTGTCACTGAACCCATCCCTTAGACCTGTACCTGCTTTTCTTCCTGTATAATTAACCCCATTCTAGGAAGTTTATTGCAAACTCAGACAACAGCAGTACATCATTCAATATCCTAGAGTAACAAAATGACAAAATGACTGAGTAACAAATGGGCTGCTTTGAGTGAAGTTTACAGCTGGGGAAATAGTGGATGGTAACTGTTTTGCTTTGTCTTTGATGACAGACGGCACAACATTTGTCAACTTAAAACCAGATCATTCAGTAAAATTAAAAAAAGAAAAAAACTGGAACCCTGACTGGTCAACAGTACTACTATTCTGAGAGTTTGGTTGCTCTTTAAGTAGCTCACATTTAACATAGTACCAATGTTATAACTGAAAGTTCAAAAGTGAGGCTTTTTGGATGAGCTGTAAGTTGCTTCTTCAAAGTCTGACCTGTTCAAAGTTGGATCAAAAACATTTGATAAAAAGCATCCAATCTTCAAACAGATGGTCTAGTTTGCATCTATGGTTCATTTTGAGTATCAGTGCTAAATAGATTCTGTTTAATAACCAGTAAATAACCCTGATCATATATATAAGCTTTACAGAAGCTCATGCCCATTTCTTCAACCTCTATTTAAACCTGATGATAGCTTCTCTCTTTGGAGGAAATTCTTCAACCCCTTCACCACCCTTCTCACTTGTCACGATGTTGGTTCTTCATAAATATAGAAATGCCCACATATATATGCACACAGCCCAGCGTATTTCTCTCTTATCCACAGAAATCCTTTCATCAGCCTCTCAGTGCTGGGTAATCAAAGTATAAAGAACCGTGTCGGTCTGCTGCTGCCAGAGCCTGAGATGTGTGTGTATCACCAGGTGTTAATCCTATACAATGTGCTTCCCCGCTCATGTTAAGTAATACAGTAGAAAAACATCAATCTCACCTCAGGCCGAATGTGTGAGACTGCTCGTAGTGAAAGAGGGAATGAATCTTTGCATCTGAATTCACAGCAATCAGCCTGTCAATCAAATCCTGTGGAGTAAAAGAGAAAAATGTCACGTTGGTTATGGTGTCAAAAGAAAACAGAGTGGGTATTTACAGTGTGATAGGTGAGAAATGGTACATCATCCTATAAGTGCACTGGGAGTTAAAAAGGAGGAGTTAAAGGCATTGTGCGGGTGGTGGGTGTTTAAACAGGGAATAAAAAGTGCAAACATGCCCTCAAATGGCTGAAAGAGGTATTGCATGTCTGAACGGCAGTGTGAATAACACTCACAGGGATAGAGGTTGGCATCTCTCTTAGGGTGTATTCACTCTTGTCGGCAAGAGGCTGCCCGCCCAGCAGCTCCCACACCGACTGAGACGAGGAGAGCAGGTTGACCAAGGACAGGAAGAACTGGAGGAACACAAAGAAAGAGAGAGAAGTACAATTAAAGTGAAGGAGAAAGCCATAAACAAAATCAACGCAAGAAAGATTGGAACAAACAGTGAAATTAGAATTGAACTTGCAATTAACAACCACGGAATTCATTGAAAAGTTTCTGAACAGAGAACTTGCCTATTGACTTTCCTTACATCCAGTCATGTAATGCTTTTGTGATGTATTTGCATTTTGTTTACTGAACTCTTGTCATTTATGTTTTGGTGCTCTTGGTAGAATGGAAATACCCTTCAAGTCAATTAAGGTTTCAGTTATCCAGTTTCATGAAGATTTAATCAGGTATATTTGTAGTGAAATTTGCATCAACCACTTCCTATGAGATACTGGTAAAAATGGTCAATATGGACACTAATAAAGAGAGAGGAATGCTATTTGGGCAAATGATACATCAGCTCCCAGTGACAGTGTCCTTATAATGATTTATTTGTGTCTATAAGTAGGTACAGACATATAAGTTTGGCTAACAATCCATTTAAAACATTTAAACTAAGCCATAACTGCTGCTTGACACTGTTGTAGCAGAAACCAATCAGGATTTAGATTTCTTGACCAGCTTAAATGAAAATGAAGTGAGTCGCTGGACAGCATGTCTTCTGCTGAACCTAGACTCAACAGATGAGCAGACATTACCCTGGGATGTTATGGGCTAAGCAGCAGTGGAAAAAGTACAAAACTATTGTACTCAAGTAAAAGTATAGTTAACTCTGGTTAAAATTAGGGCTGGGCAGTTAATCCCAAGTTAGATTAAATCGCAATATGGCCTGCTTTAATTTTCAAATCGCAGACGATGCAATATTTCCCAAACCTGAAATGTGTAAAAATACCAGCTTGATACAACTTTTTGGAAGCAGAGATTCTTCGCTTTACACATCATGCATAAATTCAAGTGTCATTTTTCCAAATAGTTTACAAAAATCCTACTTTTCCTGTTCATGTAAATGATTTTCATAATCAAAACTAGAATAACAAAAAAATATCATCAAATATCATATCAATTGATATCAAATTTGCTATACAGGCCAAAAATCGCAATTAGAATTTTTTTTTTCAAATCCTTCTATTCCTAGCTCAAATGATCTAATATTGTGCTAGTTATAATATGATTTATTGCTTGTGTTTGTTGAACAATACATAAGATGAGGACTTATAAATAATCACATATTAAATCACAACCACAATAGTTGGGGGGGGGGGGGTCGCATTTAGATTATTTTCACAAATTGTTCAGCCCTAGTTAAAATTTACTTAAGTAAACGTAAAAGTACTTGTCTATAAATCTACTCAAGTAAAAGTGTTTTGATAAAAGTGTACTTAAAGTACTGAGTACTCAGTAACTACTGAGGAGTTGTACAGTTAAATATGATCTTTTCCCCTTTTAGCAAAAACAAGTAAACACATCTCCAACTAGGTTGTTCAGGTGAAGTCACACCTCTGTAATAAAGTAAAATACACAGCAAGATTTACGGTGTTAATAAAACTCATAGAGTTAAATTTAGCACTTAATACGTGTCTATATTGGTCCACACGAGAGATACTTAAAATGAGAGTGTTAACATTTTACAATATGACAGAGCTGCCATTACTCTTAAAGATCTATGGCAAGGAGGGACATCTGGCAAGAACAAAACAGAGAGTTCAACTCTAACTCAGTGGTTAACTGCACTCATGATGCAAATGTGTCTCACATCAAGCACTTCAACAAGCCACCAGAAACATGTCTGTCACTACACAGGCAACATCCAAACCCAACTAAATGCTGGCTCAGACTAGACAAACTCTGCTAGATTTTGGCCCAACTGGCCTAACTGTGAAATAATTAACAACACATCCAAGACACCCCACAACCATGATTCAAGAAGACTAGCATGTCATAAATGTCTATTTTGACACCATGACCTGGCATAAACGACAAGAATCTTGACACCTACCAACAGGATAGCTTTTGCTCCTGATCTTTGCATCATCATTTACAAGAACCCCTAATTTTTATCCCTCATGTTTGCTGTTTTCTTCTTTTACAAGCAAAAGGATGCTACAATCACACAGAGCACTCTCGTTGTAGAGTGATTGACACTCTTTGACCCGCACCCCTTGACAGCTTGTGAACTCGCACACAGTCATGGAGACGGTGGTGACGTCAGCATACAGTGAGCAGTCGGGATCAGTCTTGTAGTGTGGGCAGGATGTCATGCAAGACGGGGCAAGATTTTAATCACATAGTCTGACATGATACAGTCGTGAATGACTAAAAAAGTCATGTAGTCTGATTCTGCCTTAAATGCATCTAGAACACATCTAAACATCATTTTTGGAACCCCAGATCTGTGTCTTAAGACAATACTGTCTCCAAGCTCTGCAGGTAGTTCTTTTGACCTGATGGCTCGGTTTTTGCTCTGATATGCATTGTCAGCTGTGAGGCCTTCTTTGGAGAGGTGTTTGCCTTTCCAAATCATGTCAAATCAGTTTAATTTACTGCAGGTGAAAACCAATAAAAGTGTGCAAACATCTCAGCAAAGATTAAGAGAAATGGGAGGAACCTGCACTAAATTTCAAGTGTTTTTGCAAAGGGTCTTAATACTTACATCAATGTATTTCAGTTTTTTATTTTTAATAAACTAGCAAAAAATTTCTACAATTCTGATTTCACTTTGTCAGAATGGGGTACTGGGTGTAGATTAATGTACTTTTTTTTTTTCAACTGTAGCATCAGGCTGCAACATGACAAAATCGAAAAAATTGTGGGGTTTGAATACTCTCAGAATGCCTTGTTAATCTAAAGGCTCACACCTCATTTACAAAAAAGTGCCAAAATTAACACTCAACATCTCTGAAACAGAAATAAGCTAACTGTGTTTTGAGATAGGGTTGGTATGCTTCTGAGTTATTGAGTAACTTGAGTAATTGCCCTGCATATATAAAACAAAAAGATGCCAGTTGCCAAGGTTGACATCAGCTAAGAAATAAACTCTGAATATTTCAAAGGAGCACCAACCTGGAGCACAATAAGCCACACAAAGTCCTTCTGCTCTCATCACATTACTGAGGAGAACAGAGGAATGCAAGGGTATCAAAGAAACACGATGATGAATGCACTCACACAGGCTCACATGAACATAAAAGTCTTTTTTTCAATTTAATTAAAGAAGTTAAAAGGAAGAACAAAGCCTGATTTATTGAAGTGATTGTGAAATATATGAAGGCATGTTTCTCTAAGGTTTAAATCTTTGCTCTTTCATCTGCTCCTTCCTGTTTGATCATTCCAAAGGTCCATTATAGACTTTGGCATGTTTTATTCTCTGTCTGCCTCTGTTTTCATGTTTTCCAGCATACAAATGAATCCAACATAGTGCATGTGAAAAAGCTACCAATCCCCCAAACATACCTTTATGAATACATCCAAGCTAACTTTCTTGAGCTGCATATTTAGTTTGTTTTGTCTCACCTGGGTCACAGCACAAACATCATCTTGAGCATTTCTAACTTCACATTTTATCTCTCTCCAACACAAACTCAGTTCTGGGGCTCTGCTGGCAGGGCTAGGCTTAAAGGTCTGACTGTAAGTATGTAACCTGGCAGCTGACCCACTGATAAGGAAGCTTTAAAGTCACCAGTGGCAGGGCACAGGTCACACTTCACTGAACTGTTTGTATTCACTTGGATAGTTTCACGGAGAGTGAAGACTTGGCTCCTGTCAGAGGCGAGCGTCAGACAGACACTCACATACAGACACATATTCAGGCTTCTAGGAAAAGTTTCAGACTGTCCTAGACTGAACCTGCAAAACTTGGACCAGATCTAAAAATTCAGTATTCTTCCAGCAGGAATCCCTACCAAGGTTAAACCCCTTGTGCTTATGTACAGATAAACAACTATGAAAAATAAAAAAGTAACCTTAAGATCTTTTCACACTTGCACTCCTGGAAATTTTTTGACAATTTCAGAATAGTGACCCCTGAAATCTTTCCTGCTCTGTTAGGCAGGAGTGAGGGCCTCAGGGTCAAGACACAATGTGAAAATAATGCTTACAATGTAAGATGGCAGCTAAATCGAGAGATTCTACACAATAAAATAAAAGTTTTACATGTGACTTGTAACTTGTAATTTAACTTATTCACTGTATGAAACAAAGAGGAGAAAGAAGATACTCTAAGAACCATGAAGCTGCATATATTTCACCATTTGCGAGCATAAGGTCAAAGGGCTCACGGCAGTATTTGCTTGTCCACTAGTGCAACTGTTGCTTTTCTCATTGGTCGGCTGGCATGGGACAGGTTATGGCAATACCAATCACCTTGATGTTGTTTAGCAACAAAGGACAGGGACATCAGAAATGCTGGAAACTTGAAAATGTGCAGAACTTTACTAAACTGAAGCACCAGATAGATTTGTATCACACATCCATCTGAAAACCCACTCATACACAACATTTGGGAAAGGGCAGAGACTTTAAAAAAAAAAATTTGGAGGGTGATTGGATGAACGTTCTGTCTGTCACGTCTTTACAGGCCAATCAGAGCAACAAACATGTGGCGTAGCTGCTATCGAGCTGCGCCTCTACCGAGGACTAAACTTAGGGGAACGTAGGGAACTGCATACGCGAACCATGGTGACTGTAGACTTGTCAGTACACGACTTTTGTCGTTTTGAAAAGAAAACAACTCACTGCTGTTCTTTGTTCTTCCTTTAAGAAAGAAATTTTGTCAAGTTCTGATAAAACTGGCGCTTTAGCAGCATCTACGTTAATGTCTTTCACCATAATTGCACCAGTCTCTTGTTGCTTCTTGCTTGTGTCACAACTCCACCGCGCCCAAAAGTACTGCCCCCTTGTCTCTAATCAGTCCTGTCACTTTCTAACTGGGCCTAAACAGTTCAGATGGGAGCTTTGCAAGATGGATTCGCCAGTGGGAAACACGCGTATCCATCTGCTTTACAAGGTTAGAACTCTACAGCATGATGGGCCAAAAATGGAGGCTGAAGTAAGGTGTAGATGTAGTGAGTAAGCCCGCCTGAGAGAGTAGCACTGACACAACCCCGGTCATGCTCTGGATGTCCTGCATATATATAAAAAAAAATCAATATAAAAATAACAATTTCCACACATTTAGGGCACAGTAAGGAGTGGATATGGCGAGTTTAACATCAAAGGTAGTAACAGAGGTGTTGCATGGCAGCAGGGGAGAGCAGGGCTGAGTGTGTTCATCTGACTCTTCCATGAATTCAGCAATGCCATAACACACTGTGAAATGACACCAATACTATGCTGCTGGTGAATTAATATGGATGTACAAAGGCGTATTGATGGCAGAGATTAAACTGTGACTTTTTTTCGGTTAAAGGTAAATCTGTTAAAAAACACATGATACCTTTAGACAGCTCCTGTCTATGGGGTCCATGGGAGTGGGTTTGGGACGAACCACCCTCACATCTTCAGTGCCACACTCAAGAGCAGACCACAGCTTAACCACCAGAGCACAGACAAAACCTGGAACAGAGTACATCAGATAAGGGCTTTAATATGGGTTTATGTGGAAAAAATCAGAACTTTCACAAAACATTCATCATGGATGAGAGGGGCACTTAAATCTTAAAATGCATCAATGCTTTGACTTACATTTATTGAAAATATTTTTTGTTTTTGGCAACAACCTGTTTGTTAATGCCATTCATTTTTTATTGACTGCTGTTTTATAGCTGATACCATAAAGTTTGAGAGGCCTGGAGGTCTCCACATAAAATTTTCAGAAACAGATATTTATTTTCCTGAGCTCTAAACAACCTATTTGTAACATTTTATTGTCTTGCATTAAGCCCACCATTACAGAAGTTTTGTATTCTGTGATGTTATACTGTAATTAGTCTATAAGAGGACAGATATAACAACGCAGCACCGTCACCTTCAGAACATTCTGACAATACTTGCAACATTCACCAGATTTACTTCTTTGATGGGAATCTTACAGAGAAAAGGGAAAACGTGCAAAAAAGAAGAAAAATATAGGCTGCCAGCCTTAAATAAAACTTGGCACACCATCCAGGCATAACCTATGGTTGGGAAACACTTTCACTGTCAATAAAAGTCCCATGGTAACATCTGTAATCACAGACACATCTAGAACAATTACATCCATGCTTGATAAGTCAGATCTTGTGTTCATTCTCCAACTAAAGTCTGCTTTCTGTCATACATGTTATACAACTGCAATAAATATATGTAATTCAAATTATCCAGGATTGTAGGGGGCTGTCTTGAGGAAAAAAGCATATACAATAAAGAGCAGGAAATAGTGAAATCAATTATGTTATACACATCTTGAATATTCAGCTGCCTAGATACTCTATATATCACAATTTTCTGATTCCTAATCTACAATTCAATTTTACACTTGCACTCCTACAGATTGACTGCTTGTATGCAACTCCCCACACTTATGTAAATGTGCAGGTCACTTTCCAACCCCGCATTAATTTGTTGCTGA
The DNA here is from genome assembly GCF_018320785.1 of Cheilinus undulatus. Lineage (NCBI taxonomy): Eukaryota > Metazoa > Chordata > Actinopteri > Labriformes > Labridae > Cheilinus > Cheilinus undulatus. The sequence goes on along the minus strand of NC_054878.1, from coordinate 39,635,868 downwards.
CATGTGGAATGTACTCACATATGATTTACTACTCTCACATTACATATTAATGCGATTCCGAGACAGACATTAAAATCTGACTTTCATTTCTTGCCCAGCAACAGTTTGGATTTAGAGTCAGAATTATAGCTGAGAAGGTTAATACGTGTAAGAAAAGGCAGGTGTTGATGCACACAACATTTTACAAAGCAAAAGAATAAATGTAGGAATGGAGCAAAGTGGGACTGCAACACCAGAGAAAGTTACACTGCCATGAAAAAGTATTTTCCCCTTCCTGATTTGCATATTTGTCACATTTAAATGTTTCACATCATAAAACAAATTGTAATTTTAGATGAAGATAAGCAGAGTAAATAGAAAATGCAGTTTTTAAGTGATGATTGTATTATTTCATTTAATTTATCAAGGGAAAAGAGCCCTATATGAAATAGTCATTAGCCCCTAAACTTAATAACTTGTTGTGACACCCTTGGCAATAACAACTGCAAGCAAGGGTTCAATGTGGAGGAATTTTGGCCCTCTTTAGCAGAATTGTTTTAATGAAGCCATACTGGAGGTTTTTTGAGCATGAATGGCTTTTTTAAGGTCATGCAAAAGCATATCAAACAGATTTAAGTCTGGTCTTGGACTAGACCACTCCAAAACCTTCATTTTGTGTTTTTAGTCATTCAGACTTGGACTTTCCTGTGTGTTTCTGATCATAGCCCAAGTGCACTTGAGCTTGAGGTCACCAACTAATGGCCAGTGACGCACACCTTCAAAAAAGTTCAACTTTTGTCTCATTAGTCCGCACAATATTTCCTGAAAAGTCTTAGGGATCATCAGGATGTTTTTTAGCCAAATATGAGACAAGCCTTGTGTTCTTTTTGGTCAGCAGTGGTTTTGGCCTTGGAACACTCCCATGATGCCATTTTTGTCCAGTGTCTTTCTTATTGTTGACTCATGAACTCTGACCATAACTGAGGCCAGTGAGGCCTGCAGGTCTTTAGATGTTGTTCTGGGTTCTTTTGGGACCTCCTGGATGAGTCATCAGTGCACTCTTGGATCATTTTTGTAGGCCTGGGAAGGTTGCCCAGTGTTCCACGTTTTCTCCATTTGTGGACAGTGGCTCTCAACATGGTTCAATGGAGTCCCAAAGCCTTAGAAATGGTTTTGTTACCCTTTCCATACTGATAGATGCCAATGACTTTGTTTCTCATTTATTCTGATATGTTCTGAGATCTTAAAATTGAAATTAGTTTGATGATCTCAGACATTTAGGTGTAAAGATAAAAAATGAAAATAAATAAAGGAGATCAGGAAGGGGCAAATACTTTTTCATGGCACAGTAAATAGTCTTTACAAAAGCTCATGTGCGCACCATAATGTGCTCTTCCTCCATCAACAGCCACAAGTTGCTTAATCCTTGATTTTTATGTCAACTAGACAAAAAACTCACAGACCTGTAGATTGCAGTTGTTAAGGGTTTGTATAAATAAGTGTAATAGTACCTGAACTGTGCAAAGCCACCACCCCTGGAGCAGTCGCTGCCACCTGGGTCACCATCACCCCATATCCAAACTTCTCACAGCGGCTCACCTGCAAAAAACACACAAATAACACAAGTTTTAGCAACTTTCTTCCCAAGAATGAGGTTGAAAGAGGATAGAGAAGCTATCTAAAAAAGACTACAAATGCTTTTATTTGAATGATAGGGAGAATTAAAGATATGGCATTTGTGATTCAGACTGTAAAGTGTGCAATGACACCACCAGAATCCTGACAAGGGCCTACATTATGTGGTCTAGTTCACTGAAGAGAAAAAAATTGCAAATTGATTTCAGAGTGTTGAGGCCCTTCATTTATAACTACATATTGTCATGACTAAAAATAGACAAAGTATAATTACATTCTATAATTAAAGTCAAATACTAAATTAGAGAAGTGATTACAGCGGTGTGTAAACAATGGCAGTAAATTAAACCCACTAGAGATTAGCTAAGGTTCAGTCTGTGTGTGACTGCAATGTGAATCAGGGACTATATTCTGTATGTGAGGCATATTTAGGGTCCACAGATTAATAAATTAAATTCAGTGTGGGAGTAGCTGCATGTAACAGCCTCGAAGTTTTCTGTGAATACAAAACAGTCTTTAGGAAATACAACTGTGACTGGAAATACACGTATCTACAGAATGTACTAAGGATATGCATGATGGAGGCCAGCAGAATAAATTATGGGTTAATGATGGATTATTTTCTGCAGGACATTACAGAATGCAGCCGAGGAATATTAATGCATACATATTTTATGGATGCAAATATTATTCTGATGAATAATTGTAAATGTTTTTGAGGTCTAAATATAATTTCTTATCCCATTTTAACAGATTAATGCTCAGAATTATCCAAATAGTACATTAATTATAGCTATGTACATTAACAAAAACAATAACCCTGTATCAATTATCACCAAAGATGTGTTTCTGTTATTTCACTGTCTCTTTTATATTTGAATAAATGTTCTTGACACTGCCAGCGTCTGATGACTGAGTGCCTCCTAATCCTGCTGGGGTTTCAGGATTAGCCCCCGTTACTCAAATTAATGTAGCAAAGAATCACTCAGTAAAGCATAATATCACTTTGACACTTTGATGATATCAAGAAGGATTAAAAACAGAGGCTCTGCCAAAGTCAATTCTTCCAGGGCTTTCATAAAGATGATGAAACATTTAGCTCAAGCTATAATCTGATACAGTATCAGCACTTATCTGGACAAAATCTGGACAGCTTCCTGTACCAACATTTGTAGAGCTGCATGACTGAAATTAAGGTAAAGAATAAGCTTCTTCTCCCTCAGTGTCATAGCTGATTTGCCTTTAAGCAAGTCTTTTGATCCCTAACTGCCTAAAGCCTTCAAGCTGTGTGGTTGTGTTTGCACACAGAAGGATCTTGCAGTAATGGAGCATTAGGCTTCATGTACCATCGGTGTGTAAATAAAGGTTTTAAAAAGATATGTGATTCCTGTAATTGGACATATTCACAGTATAAAGCAAAGCACAGGAAAAAGAATATGTCAGATAGTAGAAAAAAAGAATCTGCTTCATTACAGGCACAAAGATTGCACCGGTTGTGACAAATGTAAGTCATCCCCCTTGGCCTGTATTTCCTGAATATCTCCTGCTGTTTTCACTCCAACTTCTTGCAACAGTCTAACTCAGGTGGAAGGCAGGATAAATTCCTAACAAAGTCATGGTTTGCATGGTGGTGAATGCAATTTTGTCCTTTTGCATTCACACACGTAGCTCATAAAAAATAAATTAGGGAATTTCAAGAATTTTGTGCATGTGTCAAGGGGGTATGGACACTGACATAAATTTAAGAAGTATCAATATGGTCGTGCAAAGATGTGATAACTCATGCCCACTAAGTCTGCCAGAAATCTGGGTGTCATGATTGATGACCAGCTAACCTTAAAGGCTCATGTGGCCTCGATTGCTCGGTTCTGCCGATTTGCTCTCTATAACATCAAGAGGATCCGACCCTACCTGACAGAGCATGCAACACAGCTCCTGTGTTGGCAGGCTCTTGTAATATCATGTATTGACTCCTGCAACTCATTACTGGAAGGCCTCCATGCATGCACAGTTAAACCTCTGCAGATGATCCAGAACGCAGCAGCATATCTGATCTTCAACCAACCCAAGAGCTCATGTCACTCCTCTGTTCATCTCTCTACACTGGCTTCCAGTTGCAACTTGCATAAAATTCAAAACTCTAATCATTGCTTACAAAGCAGTGCCTAAATGGTGGAATGAATTACCCAACTCCATTCAATCTGCAGAGTCCCTCTCTACTTTCAAGAGAAAGCTAAAGACCCACAATGCACTTAGCTAGACTGTTCTCTACTGTTGTCCCCAGTGGTAGAATGAGTCTCCCAACTACAGTTGGCTTGCACTGCCCCGCTCTACTTCTGGGATTTTTAGGCCCAGCTCTTTGTCTTTTTCTCACCTTCTTTGTCATAAATATAGTACATTCATTTAGTGGAAGCATCAATATACGTTTAAACAAGTAAGCCTTGTGAGGTAAGGGACTGATAGTGACGTGTTCATAAACAAGTAAATTTTACAGGCCGGCTTTTTATATGAATGACAGAGGCTGGCCCCTGTTTGAGGGCTACCCTCTCCTATTTTTGTTGTTATTTTATTTATATTTAAAAAGACAAACTGATACCACATAAGGAGCTGAACACTGTCTGATTCCTCTATTCAGGCTTTGGACAAAGGTTTTCAGTCCGTGTCTACTGTTGTTTTTCAGTGAGCTGTTTCAACTTTTTTAGAAGAAATAGGAAGCTCAAGCATCACCTGTAACACAGAGACCAACTTTATCTAATAAATAATGAAGCTGTTCTCTAAACTACAAGTGTTGCTGGAGCTTTCTGTTTCTTCCTTTGTCATCTTCCATGTACAGTGGAAGTTGGTGAGCTTGTGCCAGATATACCAACTTCAGCTCTACTTTTCCAACTTTTTTCTTGAATGTGTCACTGCTTTCAGGGCTCAAACTTGTCTTTTTAATTTTAATAGTGCTTCTTTGTGTGGAAATCCTTTCCTGCTCCCCATTTGGAGTTCTTCACTGTGACTTTAAGTCATTTGCAAACAACCTGCACCAGGGGTTGAACCTAAAATCAGCAGGCTGCCTGTAAATGTTTCCAAAATGCATGCAGAATAGATTACTGTTTACATTGAAATGTATAGAAAGCTACTGAGTACGTTTACAGCTGTGTCGGTTGTGTCAGCGTGGCCTCACATGTTCTGCGGCTCCTTGAATGAGTTATATCTTTGTATCATTGTAAATCACATACTTGTACCTGTAGTTTTTTAGAGAAGCGAGAGAACATGTAGGAGACACATTCATTGATGGCTCCTGTCTGCTGGAGCAGCAGCAGGCCTTTAGGGGTAGCAGCAAAGTTCAAAAGGCTGTCCAATAACGTCTCCTCCCAGATAACCCTGTACCAAAGAGAAGGACAGATGGACAGTGAGCTGCAGCGCTACGGTATGAAATCACAAGAAACTCGTAATGTGCAAAATGTTCAGTTGGTAAACTTTTCAGACCTGAAAAGCTGACAATGTCGTAAATACTCATGGTTAGATTGCTCCTTTGTGTTTTCTTTTTTGTATCATTTTTCCTTGTTTAATGGTTCCTCCAAAAATGCAATAACAAGCTCTAAAAATGCTTTAGATTGTGGAATAACTTGACAGCAGGTAGAAAATACTACCACAGGTGCATGTAAATGACCTTGCATTAGCAATAATGACGGTGCAAAAGCTTCAATCATCTTTCCTACTGTGAGTCACCTCTAAAGCTGCAAAAAGTCTAGTTTTCTTTGCATTTGGGCATTCATAAAATGCAAACTACTGCTGTGTCTCCTCCATAGCACTGTATAAAAACAGTTTAAATTATTCAAACTTTTGTTTCAATAGTTGCTGGTCTTGGGGGAACTTCACAAAGTTCAAATTTACCAGTTTAGTTATCTGCAACCACTTCTTTGTAACATTATTTTGTCTTCACCCTGGTAAATAACTCCCTTTGGTTGTAACAATGTAGAAAAACATCAGAATCCTCATTAATTGTGAATTGGTATAATGTTGTGATAATGTGTGTATTAATGATAAAAGCATTTGCATGCAGTCCCACTAAACTGTGAAGTGACAATAAATTAATAAAACACAATTTAAAACCGTTTCCCACTGGAGCAAGGAAAAGCAAGCAAGGTATTAAGTGTGCAGCAAAGATTTGTCTCTTTTCAAATGTTATATTAGATTCAATATGCAACACTATGTCTCTTTAGGAGTGCATATCATGTCTTACTCAGTGGCAGATTAACAGTGCTGTCGAATCAGTACATCCTTATTTTATGGTGCCTTGGCAATCATTGACCACCGTGCCACTGATTTATACCAACATCTGTAAACTGCTGCCCATGATATGATGATATGTAATTTGTTATCTAGTGGTTTACAACCTCTTCACAGACGTTTTATCAATACACACCGCTTATTTTTGTGTCGGCAGTGTTTGCTGTGACGGTGTCCTGCCAGCAGAGCCTGCTGTTTGCGTTGCCTCTTTTGTCTGTCTGTCTGGGCAGTCCTGGACAGTCTCTGTGCTCCTCAGCTCATGTCCATTCTGCTGAGCTTAACTCTAAAACTGTCAGCCTTTCAACATCAAGGCATACTCCTTATGGCACCGTGTTTTCATCTAGTTATCTGTTCCGTAAGCACCCAAACTGTTTTTTTAACTTATAATATCAGAGATATAATAATTAAAGTATGTGTGTTTCGTGAGTATGAGTGTGTAAGGCCTCACATATTTTGCACCTCCTTGGTTGATGTTTCAGCAGTGGCTCCAGGTACTGGGGTTGGAACCCTCTCTGACAAGGAACTGGTCTAGAAATCACGAATAAAAGAAGAATTCAAGACTAACATTTTCAATTCCTTGTTGCCATAACATCTGCCAATGGAGTGGCATAAAAAAGGAGAACATGAGTTATCTCTGTGCAACCCATATTGATGCATAACTGGCTTCTAATTCTAAAAATAAAACGTTTTCTATTGAAAAGTACTATACAAATAGATAAAGTTGAGTTGAGTTGAGAGAAGCTGTTTCATTCTTAAATATAGAAGGTTTAGGCCTACTGGTTGACACAGGACTACCTTTGAGTGTAAAAATAAATAAAACATAGACGACTCAAGTTGTTTGAATTTCTAAAAATACTTAACTTGCTCTTCTTTTCCTTGACCTTTTGGCTTTCTCTGATAACTCTAGTATTTGACTTTGTCTTTGATTCATCTTTTATGCTTGTTCTCAGTATCAATAATTCATAGTACCTTGTGAAAACTTCTACTCCTAGAAAATGTGCAGTTCCAAGGATCTAACTTTGAGGAAACACACTTATCCCATATGTCAATGTAGTTTTTCATGTGATGCTACATTGTATATAAAGCTTCCGTAGCAAGATCCCACCTCAACCACATCCATTGCAATGTGCCCATAAATTTAAACCCGATTATCTCTTCTCCTTTTAATTTACATTGTGCACCCCTCCCTCCCTCCCATTAGGACTCATAGGGTGTTCATCTTGCCCAGGAGGTAAGGCAGCTCTCCTAAAAGGCTTCCCCAAATCGATGTAAGATATTATTCAGAGTTGTTCTTCCAGTAGCATTGGTAGAAAAAAAGACATTTTGCTTGGTGGTGTGGTCGTTGCCACTTATATTTTGGGTACAAAGTTAATGGCCACGAATATGAATTGATATCTGATTTGAAAAACAAAGTAAGTAGGATTAGGTGCCAATGGTAGTTTTCCTGACAAAACCATGTTTCACAATCAAACATGGCTGTTAATCTGCTTTTTTCTCTCTTAAAGCATCTTCCACTTCTGTCCTTCTGAATCTCCCTCTTAACTGTTTTCTGCATCTCCATCTTCCTCTTTCTGTAGCTCCATCTTCTCTCTTTTTGCATTTCCCTCCTTTCTTCTTCTCCATCTCTCTTCTATACTTGTGCATTTCCCTCCTCTCTCTTCCTGCAACACCCTCTATCCCCTTACAGCACAGCTTTGGCATACTGCTGTTCAGATTGAATGTGGTTTTGCTCTGGTTTCTGCCCATTAAAGGGAATTTTTTCCTTGCTCTGTAACTATGCTAAATGTTTCTTAGGGCTGTGCTCATGGTGAGTCTCTATAAATAAAACAGAATGATTTAGATGTCCCTATTTTTTTTAACTGTCTTGAGATAACTTAAGTTGGGGTACACAAATAAAGGGTGGTTGGTTGTTTTGATTGGTTGTTCAGATGGTCCACTGTCAGCTTGTTCATGCTGAAATAAGCTGTTTACTAAGTGTTTACACAAGTAGAATACCATCAAACTTCCATGGTACTAACGGGGAAGTTTCAATTTAGTGTCTACAATGTTATCTTAATAACATTGTATCGAAGTTTTGGCTTACTAGGACTGACTAAAAAGTTCATTTAAGGCACTGTTTACTAATAAATGCACTAGAAATAATATAGTAGCATGAGTGAATCTCCTTTACTATGAATAAACTGTGTATTGAAGACTAAGGATAGGTGGAGGTAGCTGAGCTAAGGTACAGAAGAGTATTAGGGACACTGAAAAAAAAAAATTTGAGACAATTTTTTTTTTTCAATTGTGAGAAAAAAGTCAGAATTCTGAGATTAAAGTCAGAATTCTGACTTTAATCACAGAATTCTGACTGTAAACTCAGAATTCTGACTTTAATCTCAGAATTCTGACTTTTTTCTCACAACTGAAAAAAAAAATTTGTCTCAAAATTTTTTTTTTCAGTGGCCCTAATACTCTTCCGTACTAAGGCTTTATTGTCCCTCTAGAAAAATTTTTTTGCACAGCAAAAGTTCACATAAGGACACATAAGATTACAGGGAATAGGAAATTTCTACCAAGTAAACATTTGCAAGTGTGGAAAAGTTCTTGCAACATCTTACAACATTATCAGGGTCAACACAGTTGTTTTAGTCAACAAACCTTTCACCAAAAACTGTTTATGATGCAAACTTACTAAAGTCACATGCCTACAATACCTTAAGACACCTTTCATGAAACTTGGGGGGCCAATCTGTCCATTTATAGTGGGTGGAGGGAGGTCAAAACCATAGTAACATTATGCAACACTATTACAAAGGCTATAGATTAAGATTAGATTAGGCCTTCTATTTGAGTCAGTACATGGTACAGAGTGTCCCATGCTGCTGTATGTGCAGACTGATCTTTAATATTTAACACATTCAGGATAAAGTCAGCAGGAAGTGAGAGGGAAAATGCTTCAGACTGATGACACAGTGTCGCTACAAGTTAATTTTTCACAGCAATGTCTTAGATCATGAAAATATAAAAGGAGATTTGTTTTCTGTATTTAGAGAAATCAAATATTGAGACATCAAAAATTTAAAAGAACTATGACAGCATGTCTTTTCTGTGCCTCATCTTCACTTCACCTGCGCTGTAGCAGCAGCTGCTTGTTTTTGGTTTTGGTTGCAAATTCCAGTCTCTGGTTTTATTTTCAGTTTTGTTTAACAGTTTTGTTCTTCAGTTAAGATTTCCCTACTTTATTGCTTTGCAATGAGACAAGGAGTACTCTCATAATAAAAGTGAGCAGACTGCAGTGGTTTTACTTGCAAGCACTGGCTGTAGCTTTTCCTTTGTAGTGAAAAAATAAAAGAATGATTACTGCATTCAACAAGGGGAAGACACATATCAAAAGTATTCTAGCTTGTATTTTTGTAACCATAGACACCTTTACTTAAGATCCAGAGACAATCTTTATCCACAAACTTATGAACATTTTTGTAGGCAGACAATTATGCAGCTCTCTTTAAGAAAATGTCAAGGGATCTCATTTTTGCATAGTATACATATCTTCCTTTAATAAACAAATGATTCCAAGCAGAAACAGCAAATGCTGAATTGTTTTCTAATGATTTTAATAATTTGTTTTATGTGTATTGTTTTTGTTGCATTAGGCAACTTGAATAATATTTTAGTCTGCAAGTCTGAGTGCAATACTCCTGGGGATGCACATAACAAACTGTATTTTTGTAAATATTAGTTAGAGATGTATTAGTTTTCCCCTGTTAGCTCCTTATGTTAAAGTCAATTCTTTAAGCACAAAAACTTCAGGGGATCATGTTTAGTTTCTTAAAAAAAGACTCTGTCAGTGTTGCATTAAGAAGTAAAGCAAAGATACCTCTTTCCACACAGCAGCTACAGCCCTGTGGAGGCTGTATGGTCTCAGGACCTGTAAGCCCTCACAGGTGTTGTATATCTGCCTGCAGACAAAGATGAAGGCCCCACACAAAGCGTGGGAGACATCAGGATCACTTAGTGATGACAGTTTCTTAGTCAGCAGCCTGAGGGTGAACTGAACGGTGACATGAGCAGCACAGGTTCTGCAGAGGAGGGAGACAGACAAGGAGACATATGCTGATACAAGAAGACAGATTTTCATGTGGTGTTTGGCACCTCTGGCACAAATACACAGGTCGAAAGAGACTCAAAACACTCTGTCTCGAGTCCTAGACGTTATGTGTTGAAATGTACCCTATACTGCCAAAAGTATTCGCTCACCTGCCTTGACTCACAAATGAACTAAAGTGACATCCCATTCTTAATCCATAGGGTTTAATATGACGTTGGTCCACCCTTTGTAGCTATAACAGCTTCAGCTCTTCTGGGAAGGCTTTCCACAAGGTTTAGGAGTGTGTTTATGGGAATTTTTGACCATTCTTCCAGAAGCGCATTTGTGAGGTCACACACTGATGTTGGACAAGAAGGCCTGGCTCTCAGTCTCCATTCTAGATCATCCCAAATGTGTTCTATCAGGTTCAGGTCAGGACTCTGTGCAGGCCAGTCAAGTTCATCCACATCAAACTCTCTCATCCATGTCTTTATGGACTTTTGCTTTCTTAAGCTAATCTGAGAGCCACATGAAATTTTGAGGTCTGTAGCAATTGGCTCTGCAGAAAGTTGGTGACCACTGCGCACCATGCGCCTCAGCAGCCACTGACCCCACTCCATCATTTTATGTGGCCTACCACTTCGTGGCTAAGTTGCTGTCATTCCCAATCACTTCCAATTTGTTATAATACCACTGACAGTTGACTATGGAATATTTAGGAGCCAGGAAATTTCACGACTGGAATTGTTGCACAGGCGGAATCCTATCACAGTGCCACGCTGGAATTCACTGAGCTCCTGAGAGCAACCCATTCTTTCACAAATAGAAACAGTCTGCATGCCTAGGTAGATGATTTTATACACCTGTGGGCCATGGAAGTGATTTGAACAACTGATTTCAATTATTTGGATGGGTGAGGGAATACTTTTGGCAATATAGTGAAGCTAAGTTTGACCAGATCCTATTTCGAATCGTTGATTATTATTTCTCATATTACCTTTTGGAGGAAGAGAGGGAATAGTGAGGAAAAAAGAGTGCATAAGTGCCATGGATGGAGAGGTTTTTTTAAACACCTGGTGGTAATACTATACACCCCTGTAAAATCTGGGAAGGGTAAAAAATGAATACCACTCAATCCTAATGGACACACCTTAAATGACTGTGTATCAAGCACTTTACATGACATGTGCCACGCTCTCAAAATAGGGACCCTGGCGTCCCTTGTAATAATTGGCCTGTTACTATTGTGACGTCTATTTGTTTTTAAAACAGACATAAAACAGAACAACAACTGATTACACTAGAAATCACTGATCATCAACTGGAGGCCTGGGGCCACATCAGGCCCCCCACAGCTTCTCATCTGGCCCCCAGAAGTGTGAAATTCAGAAAAAGTGCTGAAGAAAAAAAATATTGCTTTATTTAGGGTACCTTTCCTTTCTTTCCCTTTTATGATCCTTACAGATGTTTAAGTAACTACAAAAATAAGTGAGATTGAAACATTTTTTTAAAGACTGGCTTAATGTTTGATCAGTTTTACAAAAATCCAACTATTATTAACCACTATTAGCAAATAAGATGCATGACAAATGTACTCATATGTCTATTCTTGATTAAAGCAGCAGATTTCTGCATAAATTTAACAGTTCAGGGGGATTGAGAGTTTATTTTTCACTGCCTGAGAATTAAAATAAATTATCTTTTTCCTTCACATGTGTTTCACCAATGAGGATGCGGCATATCCACATCAAACAACATGGGAGCCCCAGAAAATGTGGCTTAAATAGCTCAAACGCCCCCTTGTGGCTAGCTCCAGTATAAGGATTTAACAGTGTAAACAGAGATCTGAAATCACTGCTAAAGGCTAAAAATAAGGTATAGTTCAAAGAAAATACAATTATTTTGACAAACAAATGTGTCTTTTATTTAGTTTATTTAATGCACCGGCCCTCACAGTGTCTGCATAGACATAAGCTGGCCCTTGTACAAATGTAGTTTATGACTCCTGCTATAAATAACAGGTGTACTCATTTTAAAATATAAAAATTGAAAGTAATTTCTTCTGATTGCATGTACATGACATATAAAATGTATCACTAACAGGAACAGTACAACCTTGTGAAGGCAAACAGTTCCGTAAAAACCTGCAGAGAGACAGCAAGCTCTGTTGAGAACCAGACAAAATAAAACTTTATCAGATATCATACTTTGATTTGTTAGTTTGTTAGCAACATAACTCAGAAAGTCATGGACAGATTTTGATGAAATTTTCAGGAAATGTCAGAAATGGCATAAGGAAGAACTGATTAGATTTTGGGAGTGATCCGGATCACCTTCTGGATCCAGTAAGAATTCCTTACTATTTGGAGATAGAGCTAATGGTGGAGGTCTGTGCTCTCCAAGTGCTTTTCTAGTTAATCAAGTCTTTAGGTTTTCTATAATTAACTTTGGTGATGAGAAAAAGTGTAACTGATGCCATTTTAGCACTTTAAAAGAAACTTTCTTTTCTCAGAGGGCATACATTGCAAAATAAGCATCAGTCTGTGGGCATTCATTCATCCTAGCTCAGCTGTTGTATAAGCTTTGGTGAATGTCTTCTTGTTATTAACAACAACACACTGTTGTCTGAAGTCAGACACACTGACCAAGCTCACAGACTCCTCAGCCAATTACAACACAGCGCAGAGCTAAATTTGGCCTCAGAGTGACCTTAAGAGTCCTGAATAAAAACATACTTTTGCGAGTTTCTGCTGCAATGAAACTTGAGCAGCTCAAAGATTTAATCACAAGCAAGGCACATCCTCCAGTCTAATCTGCTCTCTGGAGGATTTGTTATGCAAACTTAACTCTGAATTGAAAACTTCTTGCTAAGTCGGGAAAAAAAGTAATTTATTCATTACAATGAGAGACACCAAATGACACTGTGTATTTAATCATTATTCGGTCACGCTGTCTCACCTCTCAGTGTCAGCTAACACTAGATTCTTCTTGTATAGGAAGAGAGCTAATCCTCTGTCGGTGTTTGCGATGCGAGCCAGAACATCAGCAATGAGCGTCAGAGTTACTGCAGGAGACTTTAATTTGGCCTGCAAACCGAAGAGAATAAACACAAAATTACCAAACTGATGAGACAAAAGCAGAGCCCTGGGAGGAATGGTGAGTTAACACAAACTGAAATAATATTATCAGCTTTGACAAAGCAAAAGGCTAAGGCTATTGCATGTTAGTTATATGAACAATGAGAAACCATTAGGGCCCAAAGAAGGCCTGTGTGTTTTTTTTTTTGCTATACGAAAGGGTTTAGATTCTCATTTGGGAAAATATGGTATACGGTAAATGTCAAGTAAGTAATGTTTTGAGCTAAACTTTCAGATACTTGTTAGGAAAAACTCATATTTTTGTGTGTTAGTTCTATTTGTGCATTCAGAAGAGGCTTATTCAGATTAGTTATAAGCTTAGGTGTGGCTTGTGAGTGGAAGTTCTGGAGTAGGGCTGAAGTTTTATAGATATTTCACTTTATTTAATTTTTGCATGGATTAGAATTAGAATTATTTATAAATAATTTGTTTTGTTATGTTACAAACCCCAAGAAGATGCTGTGTTCAGATACCTATCGTCAAAGCTAATAAATCCAACTAAAAAATAAACAATTCAATGGGTGAGGATATAGAAGAACATCATCACTGGGACTTTTCACAATGTGCATCAATCTGTTTTAGCCAAGAGTACTTTTAGTTTACATTGAGGACCATACCTCAAAATCACACAAAAGAGTGTATATAAGTGGTTTCATGATAAAAACCAAGTGTATAGCCTGAGTTCAGGCAGGCAACAGAGTCAAGTGCTGCTATAATTGAGATCAGCTGATCTCACGCAAGCCCTCATCAGCTGACGGCCAGCTGATTTGCTCTAAGCATGCCCTCACTGCCTTCATGCCTTCAAACTGTTCTTGTCAGGCTGTGCTCTCTCTTTACAAGCTACTCTTGCAATCGTCCTCCACCCTAGCTCCTCCTTCATTCTGCTTCTGACTTAATCAATATCCTTCTGTTGTCAGTGACGCCTGCTCTGCTCTTGTTTTTTTTTTCTCCCTGCCTCAGGCTTTCTTTATCGGCATAGGAAGAGCAGGAAGGTGTTCTGTTCCTGCTTAATGCTTTCCATGTAGGCTCGCAGAAGGGCAGGGGGATCCCAGAACGGCCGCACTGACAAACATAAATAACAGCAATAAGTGCTAATTAATAACTGATAATGAAGATATATTTAGTATATCTGCGAATCATGTACGTATCTTGACAAAGTAGTCCTGACTGAAACTGATTTCTTCTCCCATTCATAAATGTAAATGGTACATAATGAAAAATTATAAGTAATTAAAAGATTTTTGTGAGTTTTTAACAAAACCTTATTTTTGTGCATACAGACGATGGTCTCAAATGTCATTGTGAGAAAAAATGTTAATCTTGTGAAGTTTCTGCACCATGGAGAAACAGGTACCACAATTTCAACATTTCAGAAAACACAACAAGTAACTTTTAGCTTATAAATTTTAGTTGGATGTTTGAAAAAGGAAGCTGTGTCTACTAAACTACGGGTGTATTCCTTACTGGCGTTGGTGGTTAGCAACTATAATAAGCTGGTGGGAGAAACATACTTTTCTATGTCTGTTTAATCACAGGAAGCGCAATCATATCTACAGTAGAACCTCCAGAAATAAGGTGGATAGCTATTGTATTAACGCGGTATCACAGTCAAGGTCAACATGTTGAACTGGATAATATAACTGCTGTGATTATCTTCAGCACTCTGCCCATAACCTTGCTTTAATAATGATAACTTTAATAATAAGGCAACTTTCACTTATTTCAAAGGAACATGGTCAATATTTTATCCTCATTACTAGAACTATATGAATATATCTACCCTCTTTAAAACAACATTATAGCAGCAGTGTATCAGAGTGACTTTGTGTGAGTGTGTTTGACCTCTTGTCCACTGAGTAGAGCTATAACAGGACTCAGCAGTGTCTCTATGACGGGGCTCTGGTAGAGACACTCTGCAGCACACTCAGTCCTCTCACACAGCATCCACAGCACATCCATCGCCAGACAGCTGGGCGACAGGGAGTCTGAACACACAAGAGGTCAAATATAATCAGAATAAATGACAGTGCTTTGAGTTTGAACTACTTCTACATATCATTTTGATGAATAATGAACATATGATGCATTATATTTGAAAATGACACTAAACGTGCTATACTAAATCCTCAGTAGTGTAAATAAATATGCATATGTACAGAATACTCAAGTGCTGTACTGTGGTGTGATTTTATATACTTCTACTTTGACATTTTCATTAACCAAACACTGCCGCTCAACCAGGAAACTTTCACTTAGATATAGCTGTGATATTTAAGCTTCTCATCTTAGTCTTCGACAGGTCCACGCTTGAAAATGACATCACTGAAACAAATGGAGAATATCTTTGCAACTAAAATGTCTATATGAGCCTTCCTCATTGATGAGACAAAGTTGAAAACTGTTCTGTGGTCAGATGAATCCAAATTTGAAATTCTTTTTAGAAGCCACAGGTACTGTGGACGAAAGATGGTATAGGGTTGCATTAGTGCTTATGGCATGGGCAGCTTACACATCTAAAAAGTCACCATCAATGCTGAAAATTATATACAAGAGTCTGGGTGCTGAACTGGCCTGCCAGTAGTCCAGGACTTACACCAACAGAAAGTATTTGGTGCATCATTAAATGAAAAATCTCACAAAGAAGACCCAGGACTGTTGAGTTGGAGCTACAATCCTACATCAGACAAGACTGGGACAACCTTCCTGTCCCACTACTCTAGCTGGTCTCCTCATTTCCAAGATGTTTACAGACTGCTGTTAAAAGAAGAGGGGATTCTACACAATGACAAACATGCCCTGTCCCTACTTTTTGAGGTGTGTTGCTGCCATCAAATTCTAAATGAGTTAATATCTTTCATGAAAAGGGAAAATGTCTCAGTTTTTAAATCTGATATGTTCTGTTTGAATTCACATTTTACACAGCGCCCCAACTTTTTTAAAATTGGGGTCGTAGGTGAAATTTCCAAACTGGCTCTTTATGCACATTAGGCTTTATTTTGACACATCTGTGCCTTAAAAGTTCTTCTGGTACTAAAAAACTTCTCGTATCCATATAACTCTTCTGACGTGTAAATCCATGGAATAATAAAAAACTACAAACAATAAATACATTCACAAGTGACGCATGCGTTTGTCATCAGACTGCAGGTAATACATAACTATGCATTTATGGCCGGTTTATCCCATTTTCCTGTTGCAGCCAATCTGATAAATTGAAGGTGGGGATAGTATTGATCATCAGCAGGAAAGCTGCTCCATCTGAATGAGTGATGCAATCAAGGAAGGTTTTCCAGGTAAGTCGGTGCAAGGTTAATAGATAAAAGTTATGATTGTGCTTCACAGGGAGAGTCAATGTGCTCCAGACACAGAGACATCATCGAAACCACGAGTTGAAACTGTGATGCCGTTTATTTCCCTGGCTGGCATGAACTCACCTGTGTATGAGGTGTCACTGTGCACAGGTTCAGGGTGTTGGTACATGATGTTTATTAGGAGAACAACCAGATCTGTCAGGCTGACCAGCTCTGAAACAGGAAATGATAAAACATTAAATCAGTGTGGTTACACAGTGAATGAACAGGAGCTGTAAAA
Source organism: Cheilinus undulatus (assembly GCF_018320785.1). Classification (NCBI taxonomy): domain Eukaryota; kingdom Metazoa; phylum Chordata; class Actinopteri; order Labriformes; family Labridae; genus Cheilinus; species Cheilinus undulatus. The sequence continues at coordinate 39,619,179 of NC_054878.1, read as the reverse complement.
CTAAAAGGTGCTGCTGAGAAGGAAATGGAAAATACTTGGAATTTTGATATCCTCAATGATAAGGATCATCCCACAGCTTTATGTGTGGGATAGGTTTTAGTGCCTGCTGTTTTGAATTTAAATGAATTTCTCCAGGGTTTCCAACACAGGCAATACTTAGGTTGCTCACCCAGGTATATCTACAGGCACCCAAGTTTATCTGCTAATCATGTTTTTCTTTTTGTAATGCATATGTAATTGTCATTTGCACATGTGAGAATCATGCATGTCCCTCCGGTGAATGCATTGATTGTGGTGCAATGCCTCATCTCAAAAATGAAGCTTTGTACATCTTCAATTTCAACATTTTCTCACAACTTCTTGCTCCTGGCCAAAAAATGTGATTTTTACATCTAACCTGATCCTGATTTCACTTGATTTTTTGTGCTTGAAATTCTCTAATGTTACTGTGACCACTATTCTTGCACTTTAAAATGTGATGTAGCTCCAATTCTTATTATTGTTGTGCTAACTTATTGTGTATTATCTGTCTCTTGAATATGTATTATTTATTATGATGTGTGCTGCTGACCTCTTGGCCAAGTCACCCTTGTGAAAGAGATTTCGGTCTCAATGGGTTTTTTATCTGGTTAAATAAAGGTTAAATAAATAAATAAAAGCAGCTTATGCTCTTGTTTAATCAATGATATTTAACAAAAGTAAACAACTTTTTCTTTTGGGAATATGCTTTGGGAAGCGTTACCTTAAAACTTGTCTCTGAAAGTGCACTATGTGCACTTAGTCTTACACTTAGTCTTCTAATTCTATCAACAAAATTGTTAAGTTGAAGTAAATGTAAAACACTCATATTGGTGCATCATCAGTATTCAAATTGAATTAAAATATATTGATGAAAATACTAACATACCTATATGGGAAGTGGAAAAATATCATGAATTTTGAATTTTCAACAGTTCAGTACTAACTTTGTAGCTGACAAAAACTAAAACAACTTTTCCTCAGTTTTTATCACCAAAGATCTATTTTCAGCCAGTCTTAGTCCAGTCTTCCTCTCGGAAAAAGGTACCTGACGAACATTTTAGTCATAGCTTTAGTTGACAAAATTTGCACTGCCAACAAGCATGTCTTTGGTCTGTAGGAGGAGGCCACAGTACCCAGAGAGAGTCCAGGCATACACAGAGAGGCCCTCTTTTATCTCTAGCTCTGCAGGCACCAGCACTAACCACTGCACCATTAAAAAATAAATATATACACAGTACTTTGCAAAAGCTTTAGGCATTTTTGGGCCAAACATTGAAAGTCTGAATAAGGATTGGCACAACCTTGGTCATGCTCTGGACATCCTTGCATATTACCAGGGGCATGGGAAAATAATCTGTTGAAAAACATAACAAAGTTTACAGCAGAGTAAGGGGTGGATGTGGTGAGTCAGCACAGCCGACAGGTACCATATGGGTGAGTAGTTAAGGTTGCCACGAGCCCCTGGTCGTGTGCTGGAGTGGATGACCCAAAGGCCCTAAAAGCGCTGCAGGTCTCTGGGCGTATTACCAGGTGTGAAAAGGCTCAGACAAAAAATGCTGGACCTTGGCTGGCAAGCGACACGTGTGTCAACATGTGTCAAGCTTGACTCTGTCCCCCTCCAGCTCCTGGTTGTGGTATGTTGGGCCCCACAATGGATCCCTAAGTGCCTAAAATGTATGCATATGACAGAATATTTTCAATTGGGATTAGAGTATGTTGAATTAGATGGAATTTGTTGTCCACAGAGAGGAAACCTGACTCAAGAAAAAGAGCAGAGAAAACACTAAGTGCCATGCTTCTAATGTACAATAAAAAAACATACCGTATATACTGAAAGACAGGTAACAATAAAACACAAGTAATATTAAAATGCAATGAAATTGACTCCCTACTGCTGTGATTGAAAAAAATAAAATAAACACTAAAAATGGGGTAGAGTTGGCCTAGCAGTAAGGTCATGCACCATAAAAAGACCCAGGTTCAAATCCAGGCCCTGGCTGCTTTCCTACATGTTATTCCTCACTCTCTTTGATCTTCTCTATCTACTGTCATTTCTAATAGAGGCTAAAAGACCAAAAATGTTTTTGAAAAGAAAAAATTTAACAAAATGAAGGGCTAAAGGATTACAAACTTCAAAGTATTCCCAAAGCAGAGCCCCAAACTTCTTTAATCATGTTATGTCTTTATCACATGCACATTTTGTGCAACACATAGCTTAGCACATAGCAGCACTGGTAACAGTTCTCTTACAGTATGGAAACAAAGAATTAAAGACAATCTTTTCATCAATATTAGGTGTTTGATGGCTTTGATGTAATGGAAAAAGAAATACTTGAACTTTTTGCTGGAAGAATAAAAACTGGTGTAAATCTTTAGGACAACATTAAATGGTGCTCTTAAAAAAATAAATATGACAAGATGTGACAATAGATCAAATTTAAAGTCCGTTTAGCCGGCTCTGTGTGTCTCTTTATGTTCAGTTGAAATGGCACTGTGGTGAAATTAAAAAACCTTAAATGAAGCATAAAATGGGATCAAATGATATTGAGAAAGCCTGAAACAAGTACAGAAACTGTGATAGGTACTTAGGAAGTGACACACACTGACACATGGGAGGGTGAGGAGCTGATCTAGGCGTCTCCACCCAAGAGTGGGCATAAAGCACTCACACTCCTATCATCTGATTACTTCTTAGAGGGCTAGTGATTAATAGTAGTTATATAAAGCATCATTTAAAGTGCTGACAGCAGACACTGAGTCTGTTTTAATGGTTTATCTTTAGATCACTCCCACCATTGCATAATTTTTGAAGTGATTAAGACAAAAAAAATCAATACGTGGGGAGGAGTTGGTGTATGCTTTAGAGGATCTGTCACATTCCTACATGAGATTGTGTGTTGTAAAGATTACACAGTTTGTTCTTTGCAAATTCAAGAGATGAAAGTCTACAGACGGTAATAAACTATCAGCATTCCAGTATTGCTTTTCGCTATATCTCCATGCAACTCATGGGAATATCAGTGAATCTGTCTGAGTCCTGCAGCTGTCTACAATAAACAACTGAAAATATGAAACAACTTGAAATTCATGGTGTAATTCTTTATTTTACAGCTGTGCTTTGTGGTTCTAAATATATGAAACGACCGCTAATGAACACAGCCAGACTACATGGTTCCTTGTTTAAGGCCTCTGTGCTAAGATCTGTCGAATGTTCGACTATGGATAGTCAAACGTCACATATCTCCCCTGTTTCCTGAGTTCCCTTCCAAATGCATCTACAAATATGACTCAAATACCTTGATCAAGTTTGGAGATGGAACTAAAGCGCTAGACTCATGTTTTAGAAAGTCACAAAAGTGCCCCTTTAGAAGATAAACATGATAAAGTGCCCTCTACAGTGCCATTCAAGTTGGCAAAATCTGACAAATTTCCTCCCGGGGTCCCCTTCAAGTGGATCAAATTCGACAAAATGCCTTCTTTGGTTGCGTTTGAATGGGCATAATTTGACAAGGTGCCCTCAATGGTCGCCTTTAACTGAACAACATTTGACAAGTGCAATCTTTGGTGCCCTCTAAAGAAAAAACATGACAAAGTGCCTGGTGTGGTCTCCTTTTGTTGGCAAAATTTGACAAATTACAGCCTTTGGTGCCTTCTAAGTGGGCAAAATCTGACAAAATGCCCTTGATCACTTCTTTAAAACTTTTACAATACTTTGCTTGGTATTGTCCTCTCTCATGGACAAAATTCCAATAAGTAACTTCTTTGCTGCCTTTCAAGTGGTAAAATTCAACAAAAGGCCCTTTTAGGTGGCTACAAAGTGGTCAGTATTCAACATAGAGCCCTCTTTAGGTGGGCAAATTTAGAAAAAGTGCCCTCTAATTGGGCAATATGTAATCAGGAACCCTTCTGATACATGAATAAAGGCATTAAATGCCCCAAAAATATCTTTTAAAAAAATGTGTAATCTAACTAATCTAATCTAACTTTTTAAGCCTTTTTATTACATTCGACCCTGCCCCTCAAACATCCTGGGTCCACCACTGCACAACAGTGGTGAGTCTGACCTCTTAGGAGGATGACACAGTATACAGAGAAGAGGTCTGCCCAATGGCCATGGGCTGCAAGGACAATAACCTGCTACTGAATATCAAAAAACAAAAGAAATCATAATCAACATCAGAAGACAATAGAAGAACTTCTCGCCTCTTCACATTGAAGGAACAGAAGTGAAAAGAGTTTTAAAATTCAAATTCCTTTGGACATGTATAAGAGGGGACCTTTCATGGGCCATTAACTCAACTGCTCTCATCAAAAAGGCACAAAAGAGGCTCTGCTTCCTCAGCTCTCTCCAGAAGACTAACCTGTCTGCAAAGCTGCTCCTCTCTTTCTACCACTGCTCACTAGAGAGTGGAAGAACATATTGTATGGTACGCAAACTGCTCAGCAGCAGACAAAAGGCCCTCCAGAGAGTCATCAACACAGCTCAGACTCCCCCTGCCCCTGCTGGAGGACACCTTCAGAACACACTGTCTCTGCAGAGCCAGCTGCACTGTGAAGGATGTAACTCACCCCTCCAACAACATTTTTTCCACCATCACTGCCACTTTAATATCCAGCACTGTGAGCATGGTTAACATGATGCATTAGTATTTAATGTGCAGTTTCTGCATGTAATGTTCAATATTGGGTGGTGTAATGTCATTAATGTGCATGTGTTTCATTCTGCACAGCATGCTATGTGCAATATTGTTTCTAACTTGAAGGAATGTATCTTTTTAATTCTGGAAAATAAACTCTTGCAGTCTCTTTGATAACATTTCATTTGCAATATGACTCAATATCTATCTTTGATAACACATGTGCATCTAAAAAGTTCAAATGTCATGAAAAATGTCATGTTGTCCTGTAATTTAATTCAAGAAGTGAAACTTCCATATATTCTATATTCAACAATACAAAGGTAAATATTTCATGATTTTTTTTTGTGTTTGTTTGTTTGTTTAAATGATAATGATTACGGCTTAAAGCTCATGAAAGTCAAAAATCCACTATCTCAAAACATTAGAATATTACAAAACATCACCAAAAAAAAAAACATAAAAGGTTTTTAATACAGACATGGTGATGTTCTGGAAAAATATGCTCTCTTATATACTTAGTAATTGATTGGAGTCTGTAGTATTGCTGGGGTGTTATGAAGCCCAGGTCACTCTGATAGCAGCTTTCAGCTCATCTGTAGTCATCTGGTGTCTCTCATCTTCCTCTTGACATTTTCCCAGAGATTTTCTATGGGGTTTTTGCTCAGGCCAGTTGACTGGCCAATCAAGCACAGTAACACCAGTTTCTGGTAGTTTTGGCTTCATTATGGGCAGGTGCCAAGTCCTGCCGGAAAAAGAAATCAGTATTTCCATAAAGCCTCTCAGCAGATGGAAGTATGAAGTGGTCTAAAGAACTTCTGGTAGACAGATGGCATTGTTGAGTCTACCATTTACCATCCACATCTACCAATGACATGGCATCCCATACTATCACTGACTGTGGAAACTGAAAACACTGGACATCAAGCACTTTAGATTCTGGGCCTCTCTGATCTTCCTTCAGATGCTGGGATCTTGATTTCCAAATGAAATACCAAATTTACTTTAATCTGAAAACAGGACTTTGGATCACTGAGCAACGTCTGTAGTTCAGGATTGGCTTGACACAAGGAATTCAACATCTGTAGTCCATTTCCTGGACCCATGTGTGTGTGTGTGGCTCTTGATCCATTGACTCCAGCCTCAGTCTTATCCTTGTCAAGCTCCCCTAAGTTCCTGAATCTTCTTTGTTTGACAGTCCTCTGAAGGCTGAGCTCATCCCTGTTGCTTGTGCACCTTTTTTCACCACACTTTTTCTTACAGTAAGCTTTCCATGAATATGCTTTGATACAGCCTCTGAGAACAGCCTGCCCTTTCAGCAGTGACCTATGTGGCTCATCCTCCTTGTTATGGGTGACAATGATATTCTTCTGGACAAGAGTCAAGTCAGCAGAACCAGAGTGAAGAGAATAAAGGCTCAGGACACCGTTGCAAATGGGATTTTTCCACAACATTCTAATACTTTGAGATTTTGTATTTTTTTATTTTCATGTGGTAAACTGTAATTATTAAGGTTAAAAAAACTGTTAACATTTTCACTTTGTATGTGATGTAAATCACTGGAAAATTTTAATTAATATTCTGATTTTTTTAGATGCACCTGTATATGTGTTTTTTATTTTTGCGTTTAATGTGCATTACAATATGGAGTTTGAAGAACTGCACTGAGTGCGTTAGATATTTAAAAACTGCACATGTATTTTACCTTTGTGCTTCTTCACTCTGATGGGAAACAGCTTCCTCCCATTGGTGTAGATGAGCAGTTTCCCCAGGACACACAGAGAGTGGACAAAGAAGGCATATTCAAGCTCTTTTCCTGTGTAAACACTTCTCTGAACTGAAAACAAAAACAGAAAATAAAGTTGTTAAACTTAAACCACTGAACCACTTTATCCTACTTTCTATTAAGTTTGAATACAGCTTATTTAAAAAAAAAGCAAGCTAGTAATAAAAAATTTAAGAAAAAAGACTGAAAAGCGTAACAAAAAATACATAGAAATGGCAGAAAATACAGATAACTGAAAAGTCTACATCTGCTTGCATGGCCATACACATCATAGTCACAAAAAAGGGCATTATGTCAGATTAAAACTAAACATTACCTTACAAAATTCAATATCCTAACTACCTTTTCTAAAACCCTTGATTAATGTGCTTCAGACGCTTTATTTAATGACATATTTTTTAGCTTCTTCAGCAAAAAGGGATTTGAAAATGTCTTTGGCAACTTTTCAGCACATCAGGGGTGCAGGGAGTAAAAAAAAAAAAAAAACTAAAACAGAGCTCAGATAAACTCTTCTTCTTTAGTGAGGAGTGTATCAGTGAAAGGAGAGGCAGTGTATCAGCACTGAGCCAAGACAAGGTCAAAATGTTCAGTCTGGAGGAGCCAGCTGGCTTTCAGGAGATAACACAATCACACAACCTCACTTGCACCCTGCCTCCTGCTCTATTCAGCTCTATTATTGAATATTCAAAATTAAATGAGCAACTGGAAGTGAAGCAGTTCACCATCAATATGTGGAGCTCTTAGTGTTTATTTGTTATATTTGGATAAAGGTGCCTGTGAGGAGTGTGCTGCTGCATGAAACAAACACACTGATACCTCTCTATGAACTATAAAGCCAGTTAACAGTATGCTGAGTCATTACATGATGCTTTTTAGACATCAAAAATATGAAGCATACAACTGTCAGTGAACTCTACACCTACATGGGTAGTATAGTAGCAGTATCACCATGCCATGGAACAGAAGAGGCACTACTATGAAATGTTGCATACATTTCAAGATACATCTGCAAACCCTGGTACCAAATGGCACTGAGAAACAGAGTAACCAGTTACTTGTTCAGATGCAAGCTTTTAGAGTAACTGTAATGACACACAGTTTTGCTGATGTTGAAATACGGCTTGAGATGGGTAAAGGGGATTCAAATATGTTGCTCCTGCAGCCTAGAATCTTCTGCAGGAAAATGTATGTCTTGTGAAGATGGTCTCTTTAAATTGTTTTAAAAGTAGATTGGAGGTGTTAGCGGAAGATGCATCAGGTTGTAGACTGATGACTTTGTGACTCCTGTGACTCAGGAGTTTGTTGATCTGTGTGTGTATGTTTTTATGTTTAAAGGGGACATATTTTACCCTTTAAGAAAAGTTTATATTGATCTCAGAGGTCCTCAAAACATGCCTGTGAAGTCTGTTGCTGAAAAAACACCCCAGTAATGGATTTTTGCATGTCTAAAAACTTCTCTGTTTCAGCCCTTCTCAGAACAAGCTGTTTCTGTGTCTGTGGCTTTAAATGTTAATGAGCTGTCTGACTCTGCCCCTGACCACACCCATCTCAGGAAATGGATTTGGCACTCCTGATGTTACAGACAATTTATTCCAAAGATCAGGAGAGGAGGGCGACACTTTCTTCCAAGTGGGGAGGGCCAACCAAACCTGGGGGCGGTGCTAACTCCCCACATGAGGTCATGAGGGAAATATCTGAGAACGGCTTGTTTCAGCACACATTTTCTGAAACGTAGAGAAAGAGAGGGGAGGAAGGAATAGATTTTTCTGGTACTTGAGGGGATTGTGGACAGACCAGGGGCACATAGTTTTGTTAGAAAAACCCAAAAAAGGGATTTTTGCATAGTATGTCCCCTTTAATGTTTCATGTATGTGCTGCTGCCTATCTTTGCCACGAAACTCTTGTAAATGAGAATCTTAATCTCAATGAGGATTTTTCTTGGTTAAATAAAGTTAAATTGATAAACTAGAAAAATAAATTCAGCGCTAGCGTCTAGTAAGTAGCATGTCCCTTTCTGCTGTTCGGACAGGGGTGAACAGACATTGTGACATCAGATGCAAAAGGTCTAAACTGATGTGACATTATACTCCAGAATTTACAGTGACTATGATTGCTACAGCTTCTATTAATTAGAAAACTATTTCATTGGCAACAGCAAATGTAAGAAATATTGATAGTGCAATAAAAATAACAGTAATAGCAGTTATGCTTTTAAAATCAGGAGAAATGATGCCATATCTTTGCCTATCTGGGACAGTTTTCTGTCTGTTTTATCCTTAGTGTCTGTTGTTTCAAATGCATTCATCTCTCTAGTGGTTTCTCTACATTCCTCTAAGACAAAATAACTGATGGCAGCTGGAACTTTTACACATGAAAGAAACTAAATATATGATGTCTGCAAAGTCGAGGTACAAATGCATTTAACACCCACAGGCCTTAAATGAAGCATCCATTTCTCATTAGGATCGAAGCCATAGCTCTGGGTCTATTTTTGATTGTTTCACAGGAGACATTAAATCAGCATTATAGCTAATGAGCTGATGTTTACCACATGGAGAGAAACTCAGTCAGGACTGGTGTTCAGAGAAAATCCTTAACAGACACAAAGTTTGAGGCGGTGTTACTTACTTTTGTTCTGCTGCTCTGCTGAATGCAGATCAGATGTCTGATCTGTGGCACGTTCATACGACTCATTGTAATGGATGCACTGCTGCAGGGCTGCAACAATCTGAAATTAAAATATTAAAGCAATGTAGCTGTAAGCACCTGACTGGCTGAATCACAAGGCAACTTAACATCTGTGTCTCTTTGAAGAAATATAAAACAAGAAAAAGTCATTCCGAAAGCTAGTGTAACCACATCTTACTGAACTATAAAATCGACAGTTAAACAAATAAAACAGTTTGTTTGAACCCATATTCAAGCACTTAAGGGAATAATGAAGCACTTCACTGCGAGAGTAGTTAGAAAAGATCAAGGTTCTGAAAGACTTATCGACATTTACTTCAGATGAAGTTTTACACTAATCCTCTCCAAAGTCGGTGTAGGGGTTGAGCGGAAGGTTTGGTAGGAAAAAATCCATTCTTAAATGTCGAAGTGACACCCAGCTCTTATGCCCCACTGTCTCAAAGACTTCTAAAACGATAAAGGCATTTAACAGGAGGCCTCAGTTAAATAAAATCAATGTCTTAAAGTATCCCTAAACCTTCCACTAACAGATTTTATTCTGTTTATAAAGATCTATACAGAAACAGGAGAAAATACAGAAATTATAGTACATTTGTAGTTTTACAGATTTACAAACAAACATAGCTTTGTCTTTGCAGTGCAGCCTTTTTCATGCTGGTTGTTTTTTCTGGTGCAAGACTCTTCAGAAGTACCCTGAAGTAAGTACAAGATATTGATTACTGAGTCAATCACTCACCAGAGGCTTGTATTTTCTCTCCAGGAGTCTGAGGACAACAGTTCGGCTGTAGTACCCATGCTGAGAGAGGAAAACAAAGACAACGAGTAAATACAAAACAAAGAGACAGAGAGAGAAAGAAAGGGAACTATCAAGCATCACATAAAAAGATGTATTTTTTTTAAATACCCACCATCCACTTTTTAAACCAGGTAGCTTTAACATCCAGTAAGGCCAGGAGGTGAATGGGCTCCAGAGGTTTCTCTGTCCCCAGTGAGGCAGAGCTGTGTTCGTGGTGGAAGGACAGCAGGGAGAAGGTGCTTTCTATAACTTCCTCCATATATCTAAAGCAGGTAAGAAAGAAAACCAAAACAAATCAACTAAATATAAGCCATTATTGTTATAAAATTCCTTATGAACTGAAATCTAAACTTCGTCTTAAAACTCAAAATACGTTGGGATGAGGTTGATGTGAAAACACAGATCTATGTGACTACATTTTTTGTTTAAACCATTTGAAAGTTATTCTTCCTTTTTCTGGCTTGGTTTAATTTGAGCAGGGCAAACACAGGAGCCCATGACATCACTGGACTTGATGGGGAATTACCCTGCCCCCTAATGCTACAATGATATAAAATCACAGTGCAGTTCATCTCAGTACACTGTTTTTAGCAGATGTCACAGTCTTTATTGAAAGTAAACAGCCAGCTGCATGCTGTGTTTTTGTGCATTGTGAGGTAAATTTCCCAAATCTATTAGCCACAGTGGACTACAGGTCATTAAATGTATCATAATGGAGAGATTTGTACCAGAAAACAGTAAATTTAATCCCACACCTCTATTTTTCTGCTGTGGTACACAGCCAGGCCAGGAGCGTTTTTTTTTTAATTCGAGAGGATGGTATTTCTCCTGAGTGGGCGTGGCTTCAGCTCATTCAACAGACAGTCCCACACCATTGTAGAGCAGATTGTTTACAGCCTTATTTGTCATTATTTTGAAGTTTGATTTTATAAACTTAGAGATTTTTTTGAGGACTGAAATTTGGCCTGGTGGTTCATAACACAGTGGCCTGTCATACAGAGAAGTACATTTGGACCTAATAAAACCATGGGAAAACCAAAAACTATATACCACATCATGCTGCATGTCTTTCTGCTATATAGCCCTACTTTTGCCTAATTTGTTGACATGGTTGCATCTGTGGCACCTGAGGTAACCAGATTTGGATGTGTGTTGGAGCAAGTACAAGACATTGTTGCCAAATCTCTCTCAAGAATGGATTATCCACCAGGCTGACCAGGTTGCGGCCCTGGTTCTCCAGTATCCAGGGCCTTCTAAAATGCCACCAACTGTAGCATAACTCTTTATTCAAAAAATATTCTTTGAGTGTGTGTGTTTTTAAATTAAAAACAAATACAATCCTTTCTTTGCGCATAGAAATATCAGAATGTTATGATTGGTTTGCTCTTTCTTTATAATGATAATGAGCTGACAGAGGATAATTTAATAATAGAATGAAGTCTGTCCAACAACAAATTCATAGACAACATTGCTTTTCTGACTGCTAACCAACACTGACAAATAAAAGTGGGAATAAAAGCTTAAAAATGGAAAAAAAAAACTAGCAGATATGTTTTACTACACAAGTTAAAAAAAAGTGTTTTCTTAGAATACAACATTTTGGTTGTCTGTGACAGTTTCTGATTTAAATGTTGAATTCACAGATCCTTCTAACTTTACCTTGCAACTGAGAACTGCAAGTGTCTCAAGGTAAAAACAGACAAGCCTCCTGTGCTCTATATTTTCCGTGAGCTGTGCTGCTCATGCAGGCTGTGTGGCTGCTCTGTCTTGTTAGTATGCCAACCACAATGAAAAGCAAGTGTCTGAGAAGGCCACAAACTGCTCAGGCATGCATGTGTAGACTGATGGGTGAGTTTAACAAGCATCAGTGAAATCCTGCATATCTGAAGCCTTATCTGAATGCATCCATAAATCAGGCCTGGTCTAAAAACATCTTAAGTTACAACTCACTTCTCGGGGTGGCGGATCCAAAAGGTGGTCACCTCCTTTTGAAAGTCATTCATTAGTCGAATCTGAGGCAGGAAAGACAACAGTGTGAAGGAGAAAGCTGTAAAATGATGGTTGGACAATAGGATTAAAAACCAAAAGAATTAAAGGTATTCAAAGCGATATACTTTACTTATTCATTAGGAATGTCAAAAATAATAGGTGGTAATGCTGAACCATGCAAATGAGAGACTGATTGTCCAGTACTTTTTTTTTTTTAGGTCAACTCTTTACAATGGATGAGAGCCATGTGTAACCCATGATCAACTTGTCCTAATCTTTCTGGGGCAGTCCCTGATTACAGATGGTCTTTATAGCAGACAGTGTACAGCTTCATCACAGTTTCACTTTTCAAACATATCTGTGTCACATGTTGCATCATCATACTTCAGGTCAACATTGAGCCATGTGATCTTTTTCTGCAGACAAAGTTGGGTCTAGGCTGCTTTGACCTTGAATGTCTCTGTATTGAATACACTGCACTGATGCAAGGCAAACATAAATTTGCCTTTTGCTTTTTGCAGATGATGTTGTTCTACTAGATTTCTCAGTTGGGGATCTTTAACAGGCACTAGGGCAGTTTGCAGCTGAGTGTGAAGCGGTAAGGATGAGGTTGAGCACTTCAAAGTCTGAGGCCATGGTTCTCTGCCGGATGACAGTTAATTGCTTTCTCCAAGTGGGGAGTGAGTCTCTGCCTCAGGTGAAGGAGTTCAAGTAACTTTAAGTTTTCGATTTATCGCTCGATCTAACCCTCAACCCTCATCTATGGTCATGAATTCTGGATAATGACTGAAAGAATAGGATCATGGATACAAGTGGCCAGAATGAGTTTTCTCAGGAGGGTGACTGGGTTCAGCCTAAGAGATAGGACGGATCTTGAAGTAGAGCCACTGCTTGGACATCTGTTCAGGATGCCTCCTGGACACCTCCTTTTGGAGGACTTCACGGCACATCCAGTTGGGAGGACACCTCAGAGAAGACCCAGAATGCACAGGAGGGATAACATACATCTTGTCTGGTCTGGGAACACCTCAGGCTCTCTCAGAAGAAGTTTGACAGTATCCAAGATTTCTGGGTTCAATTTGCTGCCACTGCGGCCAGGCCTTGGATAGCGCAAGAAAATGGATGGATGGAAATTGCATGACTTAAAGCCCCCAGACTAGCGAATGTGTTAATGAGTCTTATGGAAGAGGGCACAAAACTAAAATGGCATGTTTTATCCTGCAAGGAAGAGAGCTGTATCTGCATCCTGACAGTAAGTATGTGTACTTGAGGCGTGGCACCTGTTTAAGCAAACGGCTGATCTCAGGTCTGTTGATGTCGATGACAGCTGAGCCGGTTGGGAAGCTGAACTTGTGAGACAGGAAACTGGACTCCACACTTTTAGCTGCACATTAAAAGACAAAAGATTTTCTTTACAAACAATGCTTTAAATGCACTGTCATACACATAATGCACCATATAAAAGTCCCTATTCAAAACAAGTTGGGACATTGTGTAAAATGTGGAAGAGAATACAGGGCTTCCCAAATATTTCTCAACCTTTATTCGATTGAATACATCAAAAAGAAAAGAAATATAATGTTCAAACTGATTTCTTTTTTAATATACAGTGATGTGATAAAGGATTTGCCCCCTTCCTGATTCCTGAGTTTTTTTGTTGATTTATCACACTTAAATGTTTTGGATCATCAAACCAATTTTTATATTTCACAAAAACAACCCAAGTAAATGGAAAATGCAGTGTTTGAAAGATTATATAATTTTTTAAGGGGGGAAAAAATCCAAACCTCTCTGGCCCTGTGTGAAAAAGTAATTGCCCCCCTTGTTAAATTATGAGTTAACTGTGATTAACCACAGTTTTTGGAAAGCTGAGTTCAATTTCACTGGCCACACCCAGGCCTGATTACCGCCAGATTTGTTGAATCAAAAAATCACTTAAATAGAAACTATCAGACAAAATGAAGTAGGCTACAAGATCTTAAAAAAGAAACACATCATGCCATGAGCCAAAGAAATTCAAGAACAAATGAAACAACAAAGTGATTGGAATCTATCAGTCTGGAAAAGGTTAAAAAGCCAATTTCAAGGCTTTGGGACTCCAACAAACCACAGTCAGACCCATTATCTACAAATGGAGAAAACAAGTAACAGTGGTGAACTTTCCCAGGAGTGGTCGGCTGACCAAAATCACTCTGAGAGTGCAACCACGAGTCATCCAGGAGGTCACAAAAGAACCTACAATGACATCCGAAGACCTGTTCCAAGGCCAAAACCACTGCTGACCAAAAAGAGCACAAAGCTTGTCTCACATTTTACGAGAAGCATTTTGATGATCCCCAAGACTTTTGGAGAAATATTCTGTGGACTGACGAGACAAAAGTTGAACTTTTTGGAAAGTTTGAGTCCCGTTACATCGGGCGTAAAAATAACACAGCATTTGATAAAAAGAACATCATGGCAACAGTCAAACATGGTGGTGGCAGTGTGATGGTCTGGGGCTGCTTTGCTGCTTCAGGACCTGGACCACTTGCTGTGATTGATGGAACAATGAATTCTGCTGTCTACCAGAAAATCCTGAAGGCCAACGTCCAGCCATCAGTATGTGCAATCAAGCTCAAGCGCTCTTGGGTTATGCAGCAGGACAACGACCCGAAATACATCTGCAAGTCCATTTCTCAATGGCTCAAGAAAAACTAAATTAAGGTTTTGGAGTGGCCCAGTCAGGGTCCGGACTTAAATCCAACTGAGATGCTGTGGTGTGACCTTAAACGGCAGTTCATGCTGGAAAACCCTCCAATATGGCTGAGTTAAAGCAATTCTGTGCAGAAGAGTGGGTCAAAGTTCCTCCACAGTGATGAGAAACACTCATCACCCATTATCGCAAACGCTTGATTTCAGTTATTGCTGCCAAGGGTGGCACAACAAGTTATTAAGTTCAGGGGGCAATTACTTTTTCACACAGGGCCAGATAGGTTTGGATTTTTTTCCCCTCCTTAAAAAATTAGATAATCATTCAAACACTGCATTGTCTATTTACTTGGGTTGTCTTTGTGAAATATAAAAATTTGTTTGATGATCCGAAATATTTAAGTGTGATAAATCAGCAAAAAAACAAGGAATCTGTGAATTATAGTTTGATGCTGGGATAATTTCCACAGAATCAGAAAGGGGGCAAATACTTTTTTTCACACCACTGTACACTCATTTGTAGTTTATAATTTGTAGATTTAAAATGCACTCATTTTGGATTAGTACATACAATGTGAATTTCTGCCTGCATTAACTATCAAATTACATAGTTGCTACATGCAAAATATTCATGTGGTATTCAGCCTGTACTGTACTGCAGAGGAAGCAGGAAGCTGAGGGACAGCTATTCTTTACAGATAAAACCAAAACTCCAGCATCTGCGTGGCTAATTTATACAAGCAGTGAGTGTGAAAAAATGTTTTTTCCCTTTGAGACATCAAATAAAGTTGGGTTGTCCCTTTAAAATGTAATTTCTGCTGAATAAAAGTACACCTCTGCTTTGTTCAGTTCAAATATGACAGTGGTGCCCACATCCTCAGATAGATCAGTGTGGCCTACCTAAGCTGGTGTAGATCTCTCGTGTTACATTCAGTGGAGAGGAGGAGAAGCTTTTAGCAAAAAACTGCAGAACATTATCCTGATGAATAAAACGATGACAAATGGATGTTATCAGTGTACAAGCTTGTATATACACAATAATATATGCAGAACAAGTTAATTATACATAAATGTAAAAAAAAAAAAAAAGATGAATTTTAACCAGTTTATCACATTAAAGATCCGCAGCCTCTTAGGGGAAAGTGCCTTGCATATTTGCCACCAATTATCTTTCAATTATTCAGCTGTGTTATCTTGTTTCTTCTCAATTACACAGGCTGGACAGGATTTCACAAAGTGTTTTCAGTAAGTTACAACCAATTACAAACCCTGAAATCATCCATAAAGATGACATGATTACTACTGATTCATTTGGGAGTGAATTAAATCTGACTTTGATTGCTACACTGCTTGGTAAGCGATGTAGCTTGGGACTCACGCTGAGATCGGGGTCGGTCAGAGCTGCACAGAGGTTCCTGCGCAGGCTGCTCCAACTCTCACAGCTCAACACGTCGGATGGAGGAGCGCAGCAGAGGGCCTGAAGAGCCTCCCAACGCACCTACACACAGATTTAAACCACTTAAACTGGACTATCTTACATGGTTAATCCTATTAACATTTGAGGCAGAGATTTCCAAACTTTGCAGACTGCAAACCTTTCAACAAAGCTGCATTTAATCCTCATCACTTGTTGCATAGCCACACACAAAAAGAGGATGGTATGGCCATCAACACTGGCATCAACTAAGTTGTTATCCAAATAATGGTAATGGCCCTAATTTTCACAATTGGTACATCTCTACTTGCTAGCCTTTGTGTACACACTCTCTTCAAGTAGGGAACCCCAGAAAAATACCTCAGAATTGCATGACCCCTGTGTGAACTGACAACATTTATGCAACAAGCACAGTCATTACTGTAATATTTGAGAGTATGTAAATCCTACTACCTCTTTGGGCCGACTGGAGTCAAGTTTTTCAGCCAATATTTGCAGCTGCTCCTGTCTGATGAAGGCATAACTCTGAAGAGGAAAATAGAGTTAAAAAAAAAAACCTTAGGTCAGCTGAAAAAGAAAATATGTGCAAGCTTTGAAGGGTTTATCAAGTTTCAAGTGGTGATATTACCCTATTAGTGATTACATACTCAACAGCATTGTATAGTATTAAAGAATAATCAATCACAAACGTTTTTGCCACACTGTTTTTTCCCCAGGCCCACTGAAAGCAGCTCTGTAATACATCTTCTATGCCTATCCACCAGCTGAGTTACTGCATTAACTTAGGTTAAAAAGCAGCTCTCATTGTCCTGACAGTGACATGCCACATGTTCAATGTGTCACAGGGTGGATCCAGTCTCTGACCTACATTTAGTAGGTACTATTATGGGTCTGCCAAAGAAAAGATAAGGGATACTACCTTTTATGAGTCATCTGTAATAATAATAAAAGGAAATAAATCTATAAAATTTGTCCTGTATTTGTTGTGTCTCTGACCTGGTTGAAGGAAGAGTCGCTGTCAGAGCAGTTATCTGTGTACTGGCTGTTTGACCGACTGTGCTGCTTCTCTGGATGCATCTCCTCCTTTCTCATCTGGTCCTCCTCAAACTTGTTGATTAAAGACTCCACCACCATGATCATGGAGGTTTTTAAGGTCTGCATCATCTGCTGGTAGCTGTCATAGAAAAACATAAAATATATCTGTGTGAAGCTCTCCTACGAAATCTAATATCTGCTATTCAAATTTTGCAAAACAGGGGTTTTCAATATGGAACACTGGTGACATGTTTCAAAAGCCCAGGATGTGCACTGTTGTGCAGGTACAGCTTAAGCTTGTTAATGAATGGTGAATATTATGTCCTATCTTTGTATCAAAATATATCATAACTGTATGTGAAAGCATCCCAGGAACATGGAGTTAGAAATACTGCATCTTTGGGTTTTTGACTTAAACAGCAGCTCAGTTGCATTTTAGCAAAAGCAGGGATAGAAGAATAGAGAATCAAAACACTCTGCAGCTTTCTCCTTAGTTAAGGAACATGAGCAATGGACGTGTAACTTCAAAGTAAGTAATATGAAGAGAGCAACACTTGAGGGCTTAAGGTGGACATCACAGGTAAAACTCCATTTAAGAAAAGCTTTAGCACAGCGCTCACTCATCTGAGTCTCTGGTCCTTTGGGTGATGGCATGGATCAAGATGTCATGACCTGAGCCAATAGCATGTTGTGCATCTCCTTTGGTCAAGTTCTTGGTCTCTTCTTCTACCACAGTACCAAGGGAACTCTCCACGTACTGGCGAAGGTATTTGACAAACTCATAGCTGGGAAAAAAACATTGAAGAAAATAATTTGTATTGAATATTTGTATATACACCTGTGGCACTGGGGCTGCACAATTAAGCACAATTTTATTGTGCTTAATAAATCATTTTATGTTAACAAGTGATGTTTTCTGCCTTAGTATACATATATGTAGCCTACTGGATGGAGGCCTGCATATAATGCTTTTATATTATTTTGAAGCAGTCAGATAATGCATAAGTTGGCTGACTGCAACCTTTGAATTAATTCTGTACAAGTTTAGTGGTGAAAAAAAATACTTATTGCATTTTTAAACATTTTTCTTTTAAGATCATTATCACTTCAGATTATCAACTGCATCTCCTTCTTCTTTCTCTTCCTGTATCTCTGTCTTTTTTCTGCATCTTCCTCTTTGCTCTGCCCACTCTATCCCTTTACTATCGCTACACAGCTTCAGCAGATGGCTGTTCAGTATGAGTCTGGTTCTGCTTAAGGTTTCTTTCTGTTAAAAGGAAGGTTTTTTCACCACTGTAACTTTGCTAAATGTTGCTCAGTGCCGTGTAAAGTATCTGTAGATAACACTGGTTATAAACTGGCACAAACAAAGATCGATTGAGTTTGATATCGCTACACTGAACAATTTTATCTCACATTGTACATTTTTCTCATCTCATGCAGACTTATGTGGCATCATGATATTCAGTAGCAGTGAAGTAAAAGAGCTTTAGTATTGTCTATGAAGTAATGCTGTCATATGGTGCTTAAGCTACAATACTGAAGTCTCACACACTCACTTGTGGAAGTTTTTGTCAGTCTCCTCAAGGTGAAGCAGAATCTCTTCCGCACATTCAGTTGATGGAGCACCAGAGATCCTGTCATTGATACTTCTCAGAAGCTGCTTTACAAGGGACAGCAACTCCGCCTCATCTTCAGCTGACAACTGAGACATCCCTGCCACTCGTCCTTAACATAAGACAGAATGGAGAAGTTATTTTATAGGCTTAACATGTTAAACTAAACAGTGTAAGTGAGGGGAAAAATTCCAACATCTACATAAGTTGTCAAAATTCTTGATACTATAATACTATTATTATAATACTATAATAATACTTTTCACTGCCATGTGTCTTCAAATGATAACTCATTGTACCAACATGAAAAGCTATCATGGGCGGGTGTGCGTGAAAGGAATCAGTCAGCAGGCTTGCAAAGAAACCCCTAGACATCATTGTTACACCTCATATTGTTACTGTATATTTGTTACCATCCTTTGGTAAAATGGTACAGACTCTAAAAATTAACTTTTCGTTTATTGTGACAATCCTTGTATCTATTGGGGTTAAGATCTGAAAAAAATAATTCAAATTTTCTCTCCTTGTACAACACAAATTCCAAAAAAGTTGGGGCACTAAGTAAGATGTAAATAAAAACAAAATGCAATAATTTGCATAACTCATAAACCCATGTTTTATTCACAAGACAACATAAAACACAACATATCAAATGATAAAATTAAGAAATTCTACCAATTCATGAAAATCATTAGCTCATTTTGAATTTAATGGCAGCAACATTTAAAAGAAAAGAGTAGAGAGGGGCAAAAGGCTGTAAAAGTCAGTGGAACAAAAGAAAAACAATTAGGGGAGCAATAGTTGCATTGATTGGCAACAGATCAAACTGATAAAAATGATCACATTACTCCACGAAAGTCATACCCCAGCTGGGATCAGCTGGCAGCCAGCTTCACCTCCTCCACCCTAGTTACCTCCTTTATAGCTTAAATCTTGTTGCACCCCCCATATTCAGATTCATGTTACAATGGATTAATTGCTTCAGAAATAATGTCATTGTTTTCAATAATCTTATTTATGGAATTTTTTATTGCTTGAATTTGTTGAAGAATACAAAAGATTAACCCAAGAATAATCGCATAGTAAATCACAATATATGGGGTAAAAAATCGCAATTTGATTATTTTTGCAAATTGTTCAGCCCTAATATAGGAGTAACATTTTAATAGACAAAGTCCCTCAGGAAGTGAAGATGGACAGATGTTCACCAATCTGCAAAAACTGCATCTAAAACTTGTAGAACATTTTCAGGAAATGCTCCTAAATTTAAAATTGCAAAGTGTTGAATATCCTACCATCTACAGTACCTATTAGCATCATAGATTCAGAGAACCTGGAGAAATCTTTGTGCGCATGGATGAGGCGAAAGGTCACCATTGAATGCTCACAATCTTTAGGCTTACAGGTGGCTCAGCATGAAGAACAGGCATGGTTTTGTACTGGAAATCACTTTGTGGGATCAGGAACACTGTATCAAGCTGTTTCAAGCTGGAAAACTGTTCTGTGGTCAAATGAATCAAAACTTGAAAATCTTTTTGGAAATTACGGATACCATATCCTGCAGCCTTAAGAGGAGAGGGACCATCCAGCTTGTTATAAGTACACAGTTCAAAAGCCTGCATCTCTGATGGTATGGGGTTGCATTAGCATCTATGGGCAGGTTACACATCTGGAAAGTCACTAGCAGTGTTGAAACGTATGAAGTTTAAGAGCAACATCTGCTCCCATCCAGACGTCTCTGTCAGGGGAAGGCCTTGCAGATTTCTGCAAGACAATGCTAAACCACATACTGCATGCATCAGAACAGCATGGCTTCACAGTAGAAGAGTCCAGGTGCTGAACTGCCTGCCTGCAGTCCAGGACTTTCACCTGTAGAAAACATTTGGGCCTCATAATACAAAAGAATCCAGATAGAATCCAACACAAGACAAGAATGGGATAACATTCCTCTCCCTAAACTCCGGCAAATAGTCTCTTCACTTTCCAGACATTAACAGACTGTTGTTCAAGAGGAGGGGATGCTAGACAATGTTAAACATGGCCCTGTCCATACTTTTTTGAGATGGGTTGCTGCCATAAAATTCAAAATGAGCTTCCACAAAATGGTAAAATACCTCAGTGTCAACAGCTGATATGTTGTTTGTTTTATTGTGAATGCAAATTGATTTATAGTATTTGCAAATCATTGCATTCTGTTTGTATTTACAACTTTTAAATTGGGGTTGTAGCTTTAATTTGCCTGGCCTTTTTACAGTATAATAAAACTACATGCATCAGATTCAGAAACATGTCAACAAACACATCGTGCACTCAGCTGCAGGTGAAAAGAGAGGTGGATTCAAAATACTACGGCCAGTGCACAAAAGAGATAAATGCATAGTTATTTTACCACAATTTACATTTTTTATCTAACCTAATCATTGCCAACAGGTGTGATAACTGGTAAATCCTTCATTAAAGTAGTAGTCGGCATAATAAAAGTTAAGTATCTTGAGTAATTTAACGGTCCGAACTGCCGTTTCCACACAAAACAGGCGGAGGGAAATAACAGAAACCCCAAGTCTGCACTAGCTGTACACTTAAGTGGAATAATTTTGTTTTTAACGCTTTTAACGGTCGATAAAACCAGATCAAGCCTGATACTGCTAACCTTAATACATCACCGGTGTACAGCTAGCTCACAGCAAACCCTCTAATGTCGGAGTAAAACCGCTTCTAAGCTAAACAACACAAACTTCCAAGCTTCGTTGACTAAACAAACACTAAACAGAAAACAGTTTAAACCACTCACGTTATTTTTGAATCCGTTAAAGCGTTTTTTATCAAGGTAGAATTGTGAGAGCGCTTGCTACCGACAGTTGCGTCTCTATGGAAACGTCCAGTTCATGAGCACCGCTGTGCATTGTGGGAGTGAAACAAAGTAAATGATGCCTTCGTGAGCATAGGGAATACTAACTTCACAAGTTAATGGCCATAATAACTTAAGCTAGACATTGAATTTGATAAGACAGTATTATTAATAATATCATTTCAACATCATGAGTAAATTATTATATTTTATAGTCTCAGTGGGAATGGAAAGTACATCTATATTTTGGCTTGAAACTTGTTCAAGGGATTTTCTCGTGTGTTCTTGAATGCAGCGCAATGTTTTGATCCCTGTGCCAGGTGCTGGATAGAGGACATCTCTAACCTCCTAAAACGGCTGTATAGCTTGTCACTTTAGTGGTAAATTTACTTTATATGACTAGCGACATGTTTTGAGAATACGCCTTACGTACTGGCTTACATTGCGTTAAGAAATTAAAACGTAAAACCAGTCCAAAAGCTAAAGCTAGCATCATAGCATCAACTTAAGCAGTGAGGACCATGGCGGCTGTTGACAGCTTTCAGTTTCTCTACAGAGAAATTTCTCGGTCATGCAGTGGTTACTTTGAAACCCTGGCCCTGGTGGGGGCTCTGTACACGGCCAGCAAGGTGGTGATCCTGCTGAGAGACTGCTGCATGCTGGTTAGGGTGCATTTCCTACCGAGAATGATCCCAACCAAGAAGCTGACCCAAAGATTTGGAGATTGGGCTGTCATCTATGGTAAGCAAGGATGCTACATGGGGTCTGTGCATCATGCTCTGGCCAGTTCAGTGCAAATTACTGTAGTGAATTTACCTATTTTTGTGAGATCTGGACATCTCAGAAACAACAAAACTTAGACCCACTTTCATTTGTAGTACTTGAATAAGTAATCCATTATTGCTTATTGGATCAACCAAGAATTAAATGTCAGCACTATACTAATTCTTTGGGTATAAATGATTCAATATATTGCTGAATAATTACTTTTTTCAACGTATTAATTTGGACAATTACTGCCTCCATCATTATACAGTTAGTATATTGCCATCCATAATTTTAAATTCTAGGGTTGTCATAATTCTTCATTCTTCAATATTTTTGATAGTTTTAGATTTTAAAACAACAAAGTCTCTGCATGTTAGTGATCAAAAAAATCTGCATCTATTTCATGAAACAGATGTTTATGAAAAGGAATGACTCAGCAAACATTGCAAGAAAACTGCTCCACATTGTCTAAATTGAGCTAGGAGTATTGGTAATCCCTCCAATACATTTCTTGCCATGGTACTGATACTGTCTACTAGAACATATTGAAGTTCGATCTTGTTGCTGCCCTGAATGTGAGTACTAACTTTAAAAAAAACATGAATAGATTGATTCCAGAATAAAAAAGCACAATAGATCCATTTAAATCATTATAGACAAATACTCAGTGACTTTCCAGGAACGCTTAATGACTTAAGCTTATCAAGTTTCTATCCCTTTGTTTTGTTGTTATTGTTTCTGTCATGGTTAATCATGTCTTCTTGGTCACCACTTATCTTGCACTATTAAGTTATGGGGCTGTCAAATAATTAACATTTTTAATCACAATTAAACTCAGAATTTATGTTGTTAATTATGACTGGTTTCTTTTTTTTTTTTTTTTTTTTGTTTATTTTGAAATTCCACTTTCTTGCATTTAAATCTTTAAATTTTTATTACAGATTTTTGCACCATCCTTAACTAAGGGAAACGTACTTCCTTCCTGGATACAGACCTGCTTTTATTTTGAAAGAACATGAGGAACTTTGGGTTGATCAAAGATTATGGCATTAAATTAACCACAGAATAAAGAATCAATCATTCATGGTATGGACTGAAAAGGAAAATAAAAGAACAGTGAAAAGGTAAATGTATAACTAGATAGGGAACAAATGGCTTTTGACTAGTCCACTAAGCTGTCTTGGAGGTTTTTTTTAGGTAAATGAGATATTAAGGAGCAGTAGTGGACCTGCTTACTTGCTGTGACTGTGAATGCTACAGAGCTTGAAGTTCGCTGGAAGTGACAATAAAGCAAGAAGTTCTTATGATTAGAAATAAAATAATGCCCTAATTTTGGACCTACATTAAGTTTGATGAATGCATACATATTGATGGGCTCAGTAAAACTTATTTAGAAAGAATCACTATCAATAACAGAAGTAGCCAACTATGGTTACTGAGAGGGACGTATTATTTTTATTCTCACTGCCAGAGGGTCAGACTTTGAGAAATTGTAGGATACTTTCAATTTAAAAATTATAATAGCTTTTAACTAGCAAATATAATACAGATATATAACTTTTATCCGGTAAATAAAATATTGATGCTTAATTTATCCAGCTTAACACAGAATTTAAGCCAGTTTAAGCTGTTTTTATCATGTAATAAACATAAAAGTCACTGGTTATTTTTGCATATTTTACTTACATATGTACTTTTTTAAACAAAGACAAGATAAGATAAGACTTAACTTTTTGGGGGGGGGGGTTTACAGCATCATACAACACTAACATCCCAACTTTTTAGGATTTGGGGTTGTATATTCTCCTGCGTTTGTGATACTCATGCTTGACTGTTGTCCCCTCTCTCACCAGGTGCATCCCAACCCATAGCCACAGCCTATGCAGAGGAGTTGGCCCGGCATGGTATCAGCATCATCTTTGTCACCCAGGACCACACTGTTCTCAGAGACACGGCTGCATCCATCTCTCAAAACTACGCCGTGGAAACCGTCGTCGTCCTGGCTGACTTCTCTCTCGATCAGGCCGCCAGCAAGCCCATCAAAGAAGCCATGAGGGGCAAAGATATCGGCTTCTTGGTGAATTGCTTGGATGAGTCTTTGGCTTCCCCGCAGAGCTTGATGGAAATCCCTGAGCAAGGCTTGTTGGATTTGGTGAATAAAAACATTGCGGTCGCTACTCTGATGACTCGGATGGTGCTGCCAGGGATGGTGGAACGAAGCAGAGGAGCTGTGGTTAATATATCATCGGGCGCCTGCTGCAGACCTTTTCCCGGAAGAGTGGCACTCACTGCCTCCACGGTGAGACAGAGATCTTTCGTGATCACACAACAAACAAGACACATGACACAGTAAATCATGTAAAATATGAAGTTGATACCTGTAGTTGAAATGCTTCCCTTTTACTGGCTGTCACTCTTTTCTTTGGTCCTTTTGGTGAAAATAATCTTCCTTTTTCTACTCCTGATATTTCAGGGCTACATGGATCATTTCTCAAGAGCTCTTCACCTTGAGTACAGCAGCAGAGGGATCTTTGTACAAAGTCTGATTCCTTTCCAGGTACGGGCCATGCTTGATGACATATTTGATCAACTTTGAAGCTTTTGTAGTGCCAAACGCTAACCATTTAGGGGCTAGTGCCAGACGTCCACCACACTAGTATCACCCACCTTCTACCTCCATGTTGCATATGTAAATTAATACATGTTGTATGCCTTGTATTGTAAGTTTCTCTCTTGTTTGTTTTTGGTATCTCTCTGTAATTTCATATACATCCTTGCTGCATAGTCTCAATGCTCAATACCAGACAGTGCAGTTCCAAATAATATTTCCTGAAGGGGCCCCACCTTTGGTCTGCACTGAACCTTTGCAAATTGGACTTTTCCACAATATTCTTATATTTAGAGAGAGTGGATTTTTTTATTTTTGGGAGCTATAATCCATAATCACCAAGATTTTAAAAAGAAGTCTTAAAATGTGTCACTTTGTATGAGATGAATAGTTACGTTTTGTTTTTTGTGTGCGTATCCAGATAGCAAAGAGCTTGCAAGACCTACCATCATCATCTTTCACTCCGACGCCATCATCACACAGCTGGTTTGTACCAAAGCCAGACATTTATGCTCGCCATGCCATCTCCACGCTTGGCGTCTCCAACAGAACCACTGGCTACTGGCCTCATACTCTGCAGGTGAGGATGAAATCAATCATACTTTGGGATTTTTATCATAATATTCCTAGAATAATTGAGACAAGAGAACGTCACTGGTTCATGTCCACCCTTTGTGATCTGAAATAGACGTTCCCAAACTTTGTAACGCCCCCACCTCAGAATTCCCTCTAGCAACACCTTTGACATTCTGTATACATTATACTTGCAAATATCATAAATTTTAAAATAATATGGAAAATAAGTTTGGGTTGTTTTTTTGATTGGTAATTTTCTGTTTCTCTTTGCTCTTTTTCTTCACAGTACGGTCTGATGAGATGTATCCCTGAGTGGATTTGGGTTCTTGGCTCTCGTGTGTTTGTCAGTATAAGCTAAGCGCTCGCCTCCCGTTCTTTGCCATAGACTTACTGGAGCTTCATGTTACAGCAGCATTTCTCCATTGTTAATCTCTCAGGTTTGGTTGAGGCTCATAGCTACTTTATTGTGTTCTACTGATTTTGAAACTCTTAGTGGGATCCTGCAGCAGAATTGACCTGAAATGATTCACCAATATTACTGTCTTATGATCTGATAATTGATCAACCTAAAGATTAAAGTCTTAGTCTGGGTGTGGCTTTGAGTGAGGGTTTTAAAATTATTGATTTTCATAGTCATAGAGAAGATGAGCCCTTATACTGTTAAGTTTCAGCCCTTTGAACTACTGGATAAGAGATAATGTATCATCAGTTGTCTGCCAAGATGGATCATTAAAACATAGTATGATGCTGGCTACACACTAGATGATTCCAAAAAATCACAGGGGCACAGTCTGATTTGAGGCAAATGATTATTTCTCTATTTCATCTCCATGTATGCTAAGTGAATACAATTATTTTACTGCTCTTGATCAAGCAGTATCATAAATATCAAATGTTTAATAATTATGTTTTCAGATCTGGCTGCCTCCAACAGAATACCACAGTAGCCAATGAGATCAAGCAGACCGGGAAAGGTCATTGGTCATGGGATGTTGCGTACTTTCACAGCTTACAAACATTGCAGCAAAGATAAAACTATGCCCAAAGCCAAGTTAAGTATTTAAAAGGACGACCAGCTTCTTGAATCTAGCAAAACATGAGTGCCTTTATAACATCTCACTTCAAAAGGGCCAACGTCGACTGTCCTCCGTATTTGTTTTTCTTCTGAAGTCACGTTTGATCATGGGAGTTTCTGTGAGACCTCTATTTGTGAAATTGTCACTGCGAACCAAACAGCATGTGTTTGGTGTGATGATCTGGTCTTGTGCAGGGGTTCCCAAACTTTCCATGCCACGGACTCCAGCATGAGCCTCAAACAGGAACCCCTCCTGCAAAGTTTCTTAAATTCCTTGATTCAGCCTGTTGGTAATTTCTCCATTTCATCAGAGATGGCTAGCTAGTTTGTAATGATACACAACTTTCTGACATATTAATGTCTCTCAAAAAATATGCTGGATTCTGGTTGGCTAGAGGGGTAGGTGTTATTTTAGATTGAAGGGTTGACATAAGAGGAAAGAACATAGATTGTAATCTGTAGACATAAAAACATCTATAAATACTTTTATTTAAAGTAGGGCTGTCAAAATTGATGCGTTAATGCAGATTAAACCATCATCATGAGTAATCTGATTAAAAATTTTAACGCAATTAACCCATCTACAATGCAGAGTGACTCAAAAACCCTGAAACGTCTCTGGCAATGCATTTCAGGCAGTTTGTCCAAGTAGGGTTACCATCGAGCATGCGCAAATGGGCCGTTGATCTGGTAGTGACCAACCAACTCGACATGTCTGATAGTTTTGACATGGAAGACGCTAAACAGCATTGGCCCTTTCGATGGGAAATTTAAGTACAAAAAAAAAAAAAAAAGACAGAACAGTCAACTGACATAAAGTATTATGCACATTCTGCAGGAAGGAGTTTCCTATTCACCGAAGCACTTCCAGCTTAAGATACCACATTAACACAAAGCATACGTATGTCGGAGATTGAGTCTGTTTGCTTATGCAAAATGAAACACAATTAATATAGATTAAATGAATGATATTTAATCATGATTAATTGAAATTAATCCACAGCAACCCCGTGATTAATCTGATTAAAAACTTTATTTGTTTAACAGCACTAATTTAAAGTTTTTATCTCAGATATTGTTATCAGTCCCTGCTCTTTTCTCCAAGTTTAGACCCCCCAGGGGTTCAGGTACCCTAGTTTGAAAAGCACTGGTCTCGTGTGTTAACCTTGCACAGCATGACTCCATGTCTGTCATCTTGAAAAGCTCCATTTCACAATGTTTGTGCCAAACAAAACACTGTTCAGACCAAACAGCGTCATTTAAGGAGAAGGAGTAGGAAGCTACAGGTGGGATTTAGTTGTCCTCAAAGCCGTTTGCAATGGCTGCCCCCTGATTAACTGGGATACAGCTGTAGTATAGCTTCAATTTTACCAGAACTGGACCATGTCTGTCTTGGCAGAGAAGACATTTTTGCACGCCACCCAACCGGCATTGGTGTTAATTTTAATCACCAAGAAGCTGCTCCGCTGTTAGCAATCTACAGCAGCGGTAACCTACCTGTCAGCTCAAAAGAAGCTCATACGGACAATGTCATTTTGTCTCGTCGCTTTGATTGGCCGCTATGAATGTTTGAAAGGTCCTGCCCTTCCTAAATTCTTTCTATAGGAGCTTTCCCAGATGAATGTGAAAATACCCATGATATAGATATTTTAAACAGTTGATCTGGCATGTCAGGTAACTTGTGTGTGGGCTTGGAGGATAATAATATAATGTTAAAATAAAATGAGACCTCCTTTATGTCTGTGATTCCATCTAGTGTGTAGTCTGCCTAAGATTAGACGATATAATCTTTAAAGAATTGAATATAAAAAATTGTTATTTTTCTAAGTAGATAAAAAAGGAAATTGCACAATGAAATACTTTTATATTTACTATAAAAGTGTTCTGTAAGAGCCGAATGCTTTATAAAAGTAGAGGTGGATCAAAAGTCTCAACTTGAATGTAACAAAAAACAGAAGCAAAAAGTGTCTTTAAGCTTAAATAAACCACCTTAAAAGAGTTGAGAAAAAACAAGGATTTGAATAGACAAGCAGATGAATGTGATTCGAGTAAATCATTCCTCTTTTTGTTTTTCTTGAGATTCTACATACATTTGATTCATTCCTTAATTCTGGTTTAACCTGATTTTTTTACCAGCACTCACCGCACCTTAATGGCACACATACAAAAACTTATGCAAACACTCCAATCCTCATTTAGAAGACAGATGAACTTGGTGCAATCTTATGAAGTTGGTAACATTTTGGTGTGCAACAAAGGTAAACTAAAACAGACTAAATGATTCATAAATTGTAATTTGTGACTAATTTCTGATGAATAATGTTCCATCTTTGCATAATAAGTTAATTCATTGGTTCCCAAACTTGTGGTCCTGGTCCTTTGGGATGGCTCCAAATATCTCCGTTTGCTCTGAGGCTGTCAAAATTAGGATTGCACATTTAAGCGAAAATAAATATGACCCTTACAGATGGGGCTCAATTATGTCAAAAAAATCATGATTGTGATTATTATGATTGGAAATTGGAAAGAATCATGTCTTGACAAGACAACAGCTGGCTGTCAAGCCTGTGAAATGCAGGTTGGCCCTACGGTACACACCTACTACGTCTTATACTTTGTCCAAGGATTTTTTTTTTTTTTTAAGGATTCTGCCCTTCCCAAACACAGTCTATGGACTGTTACCCAGTTGGATATGAAATATATCTCCTGCAATGGATATGCTAAACTGTTTATTTGAAAAGAAGGCTTCGATATACACTGCTTTGAGTGTGAATTTTAGATGATTTGATAAGTTTGTTTTATTGTCTCAAGGGGTGGACAAATTTTGTAAGCTTTTCAAACTAGCTGGAAGACATGCTGTTGCTCCTTCTGCTCTTTAATCATTAGGAAAATTGGGAGCTAAAATCATAATTGAAATTAAAATCAATTAATCGCCCAGCACTATTCTAAGGTTGCCAAAATTAGATTTTCACATATCACCTAAAATAATATACTTCAGCTTAATCTATGCCTCTGTGTTGATTCTACACTGTAGCTACACTATCACAGCCCATACTGCTGTTAGCACCTCATACTTAGGCCCTGGTGTGTCCACACTGCTCTGCCTAAACCCTACCCAGCAGGATGATTTTTCTGCCAGTTCCATATTTCCTGCTGCTTGTGTACAGGAAACAATGGTGACTAAAACCAAGTGTGGTATGTTGGACTTCAAGCTGACTAAGCTCTGGTTGGTTATACTGCAGTTATTTCAAAGAAGAAAAGAGAGGAGACACTGGAGGAGATGGAAGGTTTGACTGCTGATTTAGCAGAGGCAGTGGCAATGAATGAGGAAATGCAAACCTGATATCTTCAGGTGTCTGCGAGTACATTTTATCTGTTCTATCTCAACTGATGGGTTGTGACTCAAAAGTGTAGGTCACAAATCCATTTTCAGTGGGTTACAAAAAATCTGTTATTTATTTTATTTTTCTCCATCTTTTTGTTTTGTTGCAACTTCTGTTCCATCTCAAATCCAGTCTTCCCCATTTGTCATTAAAACCACTGGGTTTTGGGGTTGTTTTGGGGATGGTGATGGGTCCTTATGCTAGACTAATAGAGAATCAATGCCCTAGATCAGGGGTTCTAAAACTTTTCAGCCCCCAACCCTCAGAAAAAAGATTCCAGAGATGAGGACCCCCACAGTACTTGAAGGTGGTTAAGGTAAAGTTGGACACAGCCGTGCACATACAAGAATAGTTATGGGTAGACTTATATTATAAGGATTTTTTAAACGTTACTTTTATTCAAGCATAAACCTCACCAATGACCATGGTTTTGTTTTACGTTAAACTATTTTTATGCAGGTATTTTTTGTAAAAATGGGAAAAATATACCATTTGAAATAATTTAAGAGTTTTCTTTATTTTTTTGGGAAAGCATCTGGCGACCCCCTCTCAGTGTCTCTCGACCCCCACATTGAGAACCACTACTTTAGTTTGCACACAACATGCCTGTAGACATTATTTAGAGACTGGCAGACACCAGTGCTACCCAGTGGACCAATCACAGGGCTTGTGGTCTGTGTCAGCTCCCCATATAGTTACATTTTGGATGAGGCGCATGTTGGCTACGTGCTACCTCTGGGTAGGGATCAGGGCTACGAAGACCTACAGAGCTGCTTCAGCACAGAAGCATAAATCAAACTTATGTGGATCGTTTATTCAAAGGTGTCTTAAAAGTTTGTTTCCAAACTCAAAAATTCTACTTGTGAGCTACTCTAAAAATAATTTGGTATCCAATGAAATCAAAGTTTGTTAATCTTTGACTAAATATAGCACTTTTTGTTCATGTGGATCCTTGGAGCTAAGCTTTCTTTGAATCTAAGTATGGGGGCTTCAAGGAGAAGGTTGGGATTCACTAAATTGTAACCATTTTAAGGAGCTTTTTGCTGATTTGGACGTTTGATCTGATCAAAGAACAAGCAAAATGTGCTTGTCAAGAATTGTGCATTCTTTAGAAGTGTGTTTACAGCCAAAAAAAGAAGTATGTGTTGCTGGTGAATAAGGAATGAGAGCTTTTGGTGGATGATGTATTATTGCTCAGGGTTAAAGTTTAAAGTGTTTCCGGGGAAGAATTTGAAATGCACTGAAGAGTGAGAGTGTTTTGATTTGGGTGAGAGATGACATTTGATCTGAGTTTATTTTCATGTGGATATTTCTTTAGCAGGGTATTTGTATTTATTCAGATGCATCATGTTGAATGATTGCATACAAAATAAGGTACAGTGTTGACGATATTGCGCTAAGTATGATATGTAACATGACAGCACAAAAGAAGACCAATAAACTCTTTCTCCATTCCCAAACTGCCCTGTGTGTTTTTTCATTGAATGAATGAATTACTGTTTATTCTTAGCATACATTTTAAAGTATGTGTTTTTGAAGATTGGTTTCTTATCTGACTGGTGAGTGTTTGGTTTGCAGCCTATGTGCGTGTCTGAAATGTTGACTGATCCATAGGCTGAAGGACACAAACCTTCTGTTTTTCTCTTAAAACCTCAGGTTGGTGTAAATCATTTACATCAGTGAGCAGGCACTGGGCCAACGGCCAGAGTTTACCCTGTGACCCTTCGGACCAACCAGGTCAGAGACTGTTTGTAAACCGGATGAATACACGTGAGCTGCGGTCTGCTGTAAAAACGTGGTTGGGGCAAACATGACCTGCTTTGTAAGGAAAATGCTAAGAATCTGAAAATACCGTCAGTCTGAGCTGTTTTAGTGAATTTGAAGGCCACAAGCAAAGCCCAATATGAGGCAAAATGCAATTTCTGGTCATAAAACTGCAGGACATACCTAAATCTAAGATAGAAATACTCAACAGTCTTCACTGATCACATCAAGAGCATCATAACTCAAAGTCATCACATCTAAATATTTCAGCATGTGTGTAATATTTTACCAGTTTGGAAATACTACACACGTAGACACCGGTGGTGGTGGAAGGAGTTGGTTTAGATTACAAGGGGACTTCTGAGGAGCTTGACCCAGACACTGATGAGATGACTTAGAGGTGGCGATAAAGGGATACAGGATGCACGGAGATGTAATGGAGGTGGCTGGGGTGGAGGAGGGTTGCAACTGTTGCACTAAAATAAACTGTTGAGGGGAGGAGAACAGATTTTAAAATATGACAGCTGCAGGATGATTGGATTGAGAATGGTCGTGGCAGAATGGGATTGGTTCAGGATTTAAGTAGATGCCCAAAGGAAGACACACGAGTCAGTGATTATTAATGAATGAAAGGATAAATGAAAATGAAATGGTCTCACATTAATCTTTATTAGTAGTTCTAGCAATTCAGAATTCTGGTGCTGATTACTGAAGGATCAGACTTTAACCATTTAGCTGACTAATTACACGCATCACTAACAACACCACCTCTCATGCTACACTTGGCATTTATGCTGTTCGACTTCCCAGTCAAAATCCAGTGCAGAGACTGTGAAGCTTGTACAGAGCACTGAGTCTATACTGGTCCAATTCAGTGCATTCAGAAAGTATTCAGACTCCAAGCAGACTTTAATATGCTTTGCACTGAAGAGAGGCTTCTATCTAGCCACTCTGCTATAAAGTCCAGATCACAGTGATGGTTGTCCTTCTGGAACTTTGTCTCATCTCCACCCAGGATCTCTGGATGTCAGTTGGAGTGCCCATCAGGTTCTTGGTCACCTCTTTTACTTAGGCCTTTCTCTCTTGATTGCTCAGTTTAATCAGGCGACCAGCTCTTGGAAGAGTCCTGGTTGTGCCAGACTTCTTCCATTTGAGAATTATGAAGGCCACTGTGCTCATGGGAACCTTCAGTGCAGCAAATTTTTATTAGCCTTCGCCACAACAATCCTGCCTCTGAGCTCTGCAGGCAGTTCCTTTGACCTCATGGCTTGGTGTTTGCTCTGGTATACATTGTCAGCTGTGAGGCCTTTGATAGAGAGGTGTCATGTCCAATCAATTTGCACATAATCTGATCATTTGCAATGTAATTAATTAAAAGTTTACATCGTGTTCCTTATAATCTTTTTGAAGTTTTTATATTCTTATCTTATTGCATTCAAGTTCCCTGCCAGCAGAACTACAGCTGTGCATGTATCCTCTTAGTATTTTTATTTTTCTTCTGTGTCTGTGTCTTCTTCTGTGTTGTTTGGCCTAATGTCATGCAGGGTTTTTGCAGAAATAGTGTTAAAAAAGACAAGCTAGTCGGTTAGAAATGCATGTTTAAGGTCAAACTTCTGATAGTTTTGTCTGTACCCATCATTCGTCCACAATTATTCCAAGACTGGAGGATGGTTGTTGTGGGAAGGATGGTGTCCTTCATGATAAGACGCCAGCAAGCAATGGAAGGGCAGCTTCTTCATCACTTTCTCTCTTCTTCATCCCCCTGAAACATTGTCTTTTCATTCAGCTCTTTTTTCTCAGTGGGTTTGTTCAACAGGTAAGTCTAATTTTGATATGAAATCCTGTCTGTTGTTCTTTAACCAAAGGTAAAGCATTACATTGTTCTGGGCACGTTCAAGAGGAAAAAAATGAAATAATTGTAATTTTTATGTTTGTGTTATAAGGAGGGGGAATATACTGTAAGGAACAGATACAGCAGTGTAAATGCAAAAGTTAAACTCGAGTGGACATGCTATCAGCATAAATTATCAACAAGTTAAAGACTCAGCTGAAGAGACTGACACTTTTTTCATCAACAAAATGTTGCTCTACAAAATTGGCACAATTTTAATAGGAACAATTAAAAGATAAAACCCCTCATTATGGATATTTTGAATGCATACAAGGCGAATTTAAGCATCTTTAAAGTGCATAACTGGTTGTGCTCATTTCAATAGTTGGGATTTACCGAGGTGTAGGTCTCAGTTTCCAACAGATATGTTTGTTTTGAGGACCTGGAATCAGCAGCTGTGGTGTCTATCAGCAGAAAAAGCCTGCAAAAAAAAAAAAAAAAAGATAACGTTTAGCCTTGTAGGGAGTCGGTCTGCTCTAACTCTACAGCATACAAGGATTTCTGCATCATCTTTTTTTTCTAAATGCTTAATTTCAAATCCAGTCAAGGCCCAACTTTTTCAGCGCTGTGCATAATTAGGATTATTTCATGTTTTTGTGAGTCACAGTACGTTTTCTTAGCATTTTTCTTCTCGCACAGAAAGCAGGACAACTGGCGACTGAAATGGGGGAATGGGATCTTCTGGGCCGCCTGCTGGATAAAGTGCAGAGTCACTCCACGGTTATTGGCAAGGTCTGGCTCACCGTGCTGTTCATCTTCCGCATTCTGGTCCTGGGCACCGGCGCTGAAAAGGTCTGGGTCACGTTCACAACAAAGGAAGCTTGTGGGGAACAGTAATACTGGTGCTAATATGAGTTTCATAAAAGCTGGAACAAGCCTCTGGACATGAAATGTCTCAAAACTTGAATCACAAAGAAATATCTTCAAAGCCAGGAATAGCATTACACAAGTAGTTAGCATTTTTAGGCACAAGGAAGTGAATATTCTTTTACTGTTCTGTACAGCTCTCAAGTTTATGACATTATCTCTTTATTGTTCTTGTCTAGGTGTGGGGCGATGAGCAATCTGACTTTGTCTGCAACACTCAGCAGCCCGGTTGTGAGAACATATGCTACGATGACGCCTTCCCCATCTCTCACGTTCGCTTCTGGGTGTTCCAGATTATTGCTGTCGCTACTCCAAAGCTTCTTTACCTTGGCCACGTTCTTCATGTGATCCACGCTGAGAAGAAGGTGTGTCACTGCAGTGGGTGTAGTCTGGCAGCATGACTGCTGTGCTCAGTGTGTCAGATATGCCAATCCCATAGTTGGTAATTTTGCTGAAGGTTGGCGTGGATGTTTGCAACAAGCCTGTATGACACTAGAAGGTTGTAAAATTTGAGTTTAGGTTGGTACTGCAAAATTATAATGGTTTGCACAGATGTACAGGCTTAATATGCGATGGTGTGAAAATTAATATGATTAAATTAAGTATACATATTGTGGAGTAATGTGAACTCCCTCTGGGTTTGTTGTTCTTAGCGCTGTGTTCACACCAACTGGACAACACTTCCTTCAGCTTGATTAGGTTTCACCTCAGAGGCTCAAACTTGTTGTATATGCTTTTTGGCATCAATCCCTCCCTCCTTCCTTCCCTAACTACTGGCCCTCTCATCATGTGGGGCAAGAGAGATGGTCCTGCCACCCAAAGAGGCTGTGTTTTGGGGGGACAACTAAAGAAAATAATTTTCCGTGGGGTCTGGCTGCGAACTGAAGATCTCAGCCCCTCTTGCAGACCACTATTGGCAGAACAGAAAGGACAAAATTTGCAAGTACGTTTTAAACATTTTTTTTATTAATTCAGTTTTATTCATAATCATCACAGACCAAGAAAAAATTCATAAATAAAACATAAAAAGGTCTGATGTCTAATCTTGGATTAAATTATCTATATAGACCTGTTGTTAAAGTAGTTATGACAACGGTGGATTGCCTTGGCTTTGTTAGCTTGAGCTAAAGCTAACATAGCTTTGCTAGCTACATAGTTTAGTTTACTGCGTAAGCCAGTGTAGCCATGGTAGCCTAGGCTGAAGCTAATGACACTAAAGTGAGCCACTGTTCACATAACAACTTCTAAAACAGGTTTAGCTTTAGCAAACAGAGCATAAATTAATGTAGCTACGTTTGCTTTAGTTTTTAGCTACTATACTTATGAAGCTACTTTAGCTATCTCATCTTTGTAGTTAACATTGGTTTAGATTTACCTATGTTATCTGCATACCTAACATAGCTACATAGCTTCGTTAGCTTTAGATTAAACTACATTAGCTATATAGCATCTTTATGTGCATAGCTAAAATCACTTTGTTAACTTAAACCTTAGCAGAGAATGTTCTTGGAGGAAAAGCTTTTAGCAGACTGTTCACTTGGCCTCATTATACATTTTGTAATCTGGTTTTGCAGGTCAGGTTTTTAAATATGACCTTTTGGTAGCCTAACCTTACCTTAACTCTTACCCTAACCCTAACCCTAACTGTAAGTTTAATCAAATTTTATGTTGTGAAAGTTTTAGTATGTATTTCTGCCCTGACAGAGACAGCTTCTTACCATAGCGGTGTGTAAGGGGGCCATCTGAGATCTGCAGTCCGCAGCCAGACTGCCATGAAGGCAGGAAAGGAGGAAGAGGGAGCTGAGGGCTCTAGGTGTGCTCAAAAAAGGCATTTGTTTTGACCTAAAAATCTGCTCTGAAAGTCACAAAGTCATCCTTTAAGATTGCCCACAATATGCAGGGAATGTTATTTTGAAAATGTTCAAGTAATTCACCTGCATTGACCCTTTTATTTTCTAATCTGGCTGTCCTGCCAACCCAAACTGGGTCTCATACATAAGTGCTGACATTGGCAGCAGGGTTTGTGTTGAAGTAGTGAGGGGCCAGCAGCAACCTGGCTATTTACTATTGTACTGACATTATATGAATAATGTTATCTTTGGTAATAGAATGTTTGATTTGGAAACTCTACAGGGATGGTGAAATCATACCATGGTGTTTTAGCCTGGT
This sequence comes from Cheilinus undulatus, assembly GCF_018320785.1. Taxonomy (NCBI): domain Eukaryota; kingdom Metazoa; phylum Chordata; class Actinopteri; order Labriformes; family Labridae; genus Cheilinus; species Cheilinus undulatus. Next base: position 39,582,539 of record NC_054878.1, on the reverse strand, counting down.
ATGATGTTGTCCAAGTTTTTGGTGTAAAAGCTTTGAAAATAAGTTTTTTTCTCTTAATTATTTTTGCATTTCACCATTAAAAGGGTAAAAAAAGGGATGGGTTGATCATCGTCACTTCCAGTAAGTGCAAAACAGCAGCGCATGATTTGGGACAGCACTACCCTGTTGAGATTATGGCTGTGTACCTAATTGATTTGGAATAAACTTCAAGTCTTTTCTGAGTTACTGAGAAATTTTCTAATCTTGTTTCCTTTCTCTAATCTTAGATGAAAGAGAGGATGAAGAAGCAAGCTGAGCTAGACGACCCAACCAGCCTGTTCCTCAGGAGGGCCTTCAAAGTCCCCAAGTACACCAAAAGCACTGGCAAGATCAGCATCCGTGGCCGCCTTCTCCGCAGCTACGTCCTTCACCTTGTTGCCAAGATTATCCTGGAGGTTGTGTTCATCGTGGGCCAGTACTTCCTGTATGGTTTCACCCTCAGTGCTGTATACGTCTGTGAAAAATCCCCCTGCCCCCACCAGGTGGACTGCTTCCTGTCAAGGCCTACGGAGAAGTCTGTCATCATCTGGTTCATGCTGGTGGCGGCGTGCGTGTCCCTCTTCCTTAGCGTGGTTGAGCTGATCTATCTGTGTGTGAAAGCTGTGAAAGAGTGCATGGCGAGGAGGCAGGACTACACCGTGACACCTGTGACACCCCCGCTTACAGAAAGGAAGGCGTTTAAAAGCCTAGATGATGAGGTGATCCAAAATAGCATCAACCTGGAGTTGGAGCTCCAAGGACGGAAGTTAGGGGTGAACGGGGTCAGCGAGACAATCAAGAGTGTGACGCCTGAGAACAACATGGGGGAGGTTCATATCTGAAGCATGGAGGCAGCGATAAGCAATACGGGACCAAAGCTTTTGACGTCCAGTAAATGTGTGTTTTTACTTTGGTTAGGAAAGGAAAGGGGGGGTGTGCAGAGTAAATAAAGATTTGGTGGGGGCAGGGTCACCAGCTTAGGTAAACAGGACTCAGTCACATGCAAAATATAGCTCAGATTTATGTCTTTTAACATTACTGACACAAATGCTTTAACATTTTCATCACAGTCATCATTTTATAAAGTCTGACATTAAGTTTTTCTCCAGCTAGGTGTACTTTCTTTGAATGATTTCATACATTGCTGTTACAATTTTAAGTCAATAAACTCATCAAATTTGGGTTCAAATCAGATCATTTCCAGTTGCCCTGTCCTTACTATCATGTAGAATTTATTGAGTTGTTTCAAAGGTGACTTTGTGAAGTGATGTCATGTTTTTTTGCTTGTCCTAATCTGCCTTTGAAATGCACTGACTCTAAGGAAAGCATCATCGATCAGAACTACAGCTTTTTCTTCATCTCTCTTACTAAATATTCTTTTGACACTCCTTAAAATGATTTGCAGGCATCCTATACTGACATCAAGCTTTGTAAACTTTCCATGTACAAAATGTCCACTACATAGATCACCACAGGGAATTTGTGGACAATAGTCTTCATTTACCAATAACACCCAGAGAGTTTCATACCCGATTGCTATTTTGTGGGGACACTGGGCCAGGTGGAACAGACATTAGTTGCAAAATTGTCCATACACCAGTGTAAGCAGCCTCAAACCAGGCAGGCAGCACAACTTTTTAACAGCTTTTCTCCCTCATGAGGTCATAATCCTGCATTTAAAGATGGTATGCCATTCAACCAATAAATCCTGTGGAGAGCTGGTTTTGATTGAAAAATATCCTTAATTACCGTAAAATCCAGATTATAGGTTGCACCGGATGAGAAGATGCAGTCTGTTTTGTAAGTCTCTCCCAGACTTCTGCATTACAAATTATTCTGTGGTCAGCAATGTTCACAAGGTGCCGTTTATTTGCAGCTGTGTGATGTTGTAGTTCAATATGTTTTGCCATGAAGCCTTTGCACTTCTGCTAGCTGTTATATGGTAGTTGAGCTGTCAGCCTGCAGTGATTGCTGACAGGTGATGGGCACACAGCCCTACAATCGAGCTGCCCAGCTCCACTGGTGGGTTATAGTCCTCAGTTAAGAAGTCCTTTCAATCCAACCAGCACTCTGAAAGGTATTAATTCTTATAGTAATACTTACTTATTGGGACACACACTTCTATGAGCATAATATCAGCATGGGCAGATATCATAAAATTCTGCTGATATGTACAATCTATACATTTGCTCTTAATATTGGCCTTCATCGACTGGAATCATCATCCGATATTGGCTGGAACTATCGACCCATTCCAGATGGAGAAATTGTCCTATATTAGCTTGAAATATTTCCCATCATTTGCTTAACATATCATCCTATACTGGCAGGAAATATCGTCCTTTACTGGCTAGTAATATTGCCCTTAATCAGCTAGAAATATTGTTCTATATCAGCTAGAAATATCCTTTACAAGCTGGAAATGACGTCCTATATTAGCTCAAATATGGTCCTCTATTGTATGGAAATATTGCCTTATATTGGCTTAAGATATTTTCCAACATTTGCTTGACATATCATCCTATACCAGCTGGGAATATCGTCCTTTATTGGCTAGAAATATTGCCCTTAATCAGCTAGAAATATTGTCCAGTATCAGCTGGATATATTGTCATATATCAGCTAGAAATACTGTCCTTTATTGGCAAGGAATATTGCCCTGTGTCAACCACAATCAACCTATATCTGCTTTTAAAAATTTGCTTTTATATAAATAAATTTATTTTAATAAATAATTCAGCTGAAAACATTGTCCTTTATAAGCTGGCAATGTCATTCTGTATTTGCTTTTATCATTGTCCTATATTGTCTGGAAATGTTGTGCTTTATCAGCTAGAAACACTGTCCTATATTAGCTGGAAAAATCATCCTATATCACCCTGAAAATATTATCCTATATTGGCTGGAAATAATTTTACATATTAGTTGGAAATATTCTTCTTTATCAGCCTGAAAAATAGTTCTATATTGGCGGAAATTACTTTCATACATTGGCTGTAAATATTATCCTATATCAGCTGGAAATATTGTCCTCTATTAGCTAAAAATGACATCCTACACAGGCTGAAAATGTTGTCCTACACAGGCTGAAAATGTTGTCCTTCATGTGCAAGAAATATCAGTTAATACTAGCCTGCATTTCAATTATATAATCAGACTACAGCGCATACACAGAGCTTCTCAGCTGCAGACACCTTAGTATTAACCTCAGAGGGTCATCTGTGTTTAATGGGGACTAAAATCATTCATTCTGATCTACCAATCACTTTCTTTAATAAAAATCAGACGATGATGATCGGTCTTGATCAATCACAGCATCTACAGTATTAATAAATAAATCTGACACTCAAAAAATGTGATTTCTTCACTTTTTTTGAACAAAGTGTTCTTGAACTAAGTGTGTACAGGTCAAAATTAATGTCAAGACAAATAAGAATGCACTTTTAAAGAGATCTTGTTTTTTGAATTCATAAAAAAGACATTCAAGTCAAGTCATTCAAAACTCCTATCAAATACATGCAGAACATTCCTAGGAGCTGTATTTATCCTTAACAGTCTGGACCGCTCCTCAGAGACCTGGCCCCCCAGATACTGAACACCTGTCAATTATTACACATCTTTTCTCCACTTCTCGTCTTTATCCAACTTTTTTCCACCAATTTGCTGATGGGTGAAACGTGACCTTAGAGCCAGATGCGTTGCATAAGAATTTGCTCTCTCATCGCTGTCCTCACCCACAAGCCACAAAACTCCAAGGTCCAACTTTAAGTTAGAGCTCGGCTCCCAATAGAGGCAGTGCTTTCGTAGACGGTCAGCAGGTAAGAAGCAGCTGTTCTTGTTCTCTGCTTTGTTTAAGGATTTGTAGGATTTAGAAAAGATACGTGGTGAGTGATTAATGAAGCTTGAGGAGAAGTATTTCAGACTGGAAGTGTAGAAATTAAATTTGTGTGAATTTTTTCTTAATAATTAGTGACATACTGCAAAGGCATCAGGAACCCTCCCCATGTTAAACTTTTATGTTTTATGCAATGAGACATTTATATTGTAAATTTATAGTTTCAGAAAATATATCTCACTTCTCATGATTGCATTTATCAGTGTTTTTGCTCTTTTTTTAACTTTTCCTTTTTTCATACAGTAGCTCTTGTTTTTCCCTCCTAAGTCTACTACTTCACATTAGTAAAAACTCTCAGAGCTGTACAATTGTCTGCAAAGTTTTGTTTAATTATTGTTTTAGGTTATTGACCAACTAAGTCAGGATCCAATGGGGCTCTAATGTTCTTCTGATAACTTGTCTTTGAACAATGTGTGCCTTTGTTCAAGCAGAAATTGATTTAATACTCGTTGAAGGTTACTGTTTTAGTTAATAAAGGTGTGTTTTACTATCATTGCAGAGAAAGATGTTATCTTATTATGCCTGAGCTTATGAGGATTTCTTCTTCTGTGTCACAGATTTGTAGCTGAACATCACCAACAACAATGGGAGATTGGGGATTTTTATCGGATCTGCTGAAAAAGGTGGAGTCCCAGTCCACGGTCATCGGGAAGATATGGATGAGCGTCCTCTTCCTCTTCAGGATCATGGTTTTGGGTGCTGGTGCTGAGAGTGTCTGGGGCGACGAGCAGTCGGGTTTCATCTGCAACACTCAACAACCTGGTTGTGAGAACGTCTGCTACGACTGGACCTTCCCCATCTCGCACATCCGCTTCTGGGTCCTTCAGATCATATTTGTGTCCACGCCAACTCTAGTCTACCTGGGCCATGCTATGCACATCATCCACATGGAGAAAAAGCTGAGGGATAAGCAGTTGAGCCAGCACAGCAGGAAGCTCAAAGTGTCCATAGACAGCAACAATAAAGAAAAGGTGAAGATCAAGGGGAAACTCCTCGGGACCTACCTGACCCAGCTGGTCGTAAAGATCATCATCGAGGCAGCCTTCATCGTGGGTCAGTACTACCTGTACGGCTTCATCATGGTCCCAATGTTCCCCTGCTCTAGAGATCCTTGTCCCTTCACCGTGAAGTGCTACATGTCCCGACCCACAGAGAAAACCATCTTCATCATCTTCATGCTGGTGATGGCCTGCGTCTCTCTGCTGCTGAACGTCATCGAGGTCTTCCACCTGCTCTGTAGCAAGGTCAGGTGTGGGTCCAGGCCTCGTTCTCACAACATCACTTCGGCAGAAAACCCAGCCAGCCTCTCGGGTCCAAAATGGCCGACTACAGAGGACACGCTCAAGCAGAATAAGCTGAACATGGATATGGAGAGCAGCAGTTTGGGTGGGAGTCTGGATGGGGCCAAAGAGGAGAAGAAACTACTGAGCAATCATTAAAACGTCCAAACCAAGACTCTAAAACTCTTACAATGTGGCGCACAAATCATGACTGAGCTTCAAGTTTAAGCTTGATTGAAGCGAAGCCTTTGTCAGAAAATTTGATGTATGCTGCCTCTTATTAGGCCACTTTGTAAGAATTTAACTTTGTACTTATAAATGAGAAAATAATGGAAACTGTGCAATATTGCTGATGTATTTATGTTGCTCATTTTCTAATCTATGAGTGTGCAGATTTCTATGTCAGGTTTAAAAATGTTTTCTTTAAGTTATTGCCACACTGGTTGTCAAAGACTTGAAATTACATGCAAAAATGAAGATTATGATTTTGTAAAGTCTACTGTGTTTTAAATGCACTTTTGTATGCTGTATTGTTTGTAATAAATGATTAAAATTTGTTAAACATGTCACCATTACTTTCTTTTTCCCTTTTTTTTATCATTATTTACACTTATTTCATTATCAATATGTTCAATTGCTCTCTCAAAAATGTGATTAAATCAGGTCTTGTGCTAAAGATATATCAGAAAGTTGAGGAGAATAACAATTGCAGATTAGCAATTAAATTTAGTGCATCCATAAGTCAAATTAGGAGAAAAACTTCACTTAAAATCACAAATGGGTGAAGAAATCATAAAATATACACACATGAGAGCCTTAAATAGTCAATTTCTTGTTATTCCGGCATAAAGAAACTTGAATTAGGTGCCAAGTAATGTCTTATAAGCCACTTATGCACGCAACCTGACTGCATCTTTATGATTTTACAGTGTGGTTGATAAATAGACAGCTAAAAGCCATATGTACTGATGGCAGGTTCATATAAGGTGAAGGATGCTTAGGCTATATCAGCTGAACAGAGCATAAACAAGGTGTGATACATGACAAAGATCAAATACATTCATAAAAAAAACAGCAGAAGCTGCACAAAAACACAAGGACTTATACACACGTCTGAATTCGGTTAAAACGTCCCTTCAACCATGCATTCCTGTGCGACTTATTCACCCGAACTTTTGGTGAATCAGTCAAAAAGTCTTGTTGACACAGTGTGTACAGAAATAAACGTGGCCGTTCATTTGTCACGTACTATTCATTGCACTGGGTTGCATTAGTGAGCACAGGTGTTCTTGTTATCCTGCACGTAGTTTATTCTATGAAAACACAAGCTTTGGTGGGCTGTATCAACCGTAATGATAAGAGGGGAAAAAATTGCATAACATCTGTAGAAAAATCCTGATTGTGAGAGTTTTATCAATTTTACAGCACTGCCAATCATTAACCCACACATTCTTGTTAGTGCTGAGCCCAAAATGTGTCTACTTTGGTATTTTATCAAATCCAGATGTCACCACAACGTGACACTGTCTGTTGTGCAAGTTCATCCCATCTAAAGTTCAAGGTACCGTAGACAGGTTGGACTGAGCTCAGTCAGTTTTCTGTCATTCAAGCTCAACAGCTGACAGCTGCTCTGTTTGTCTGCACGGAGGTGTTTTACACTTAAAGGTAAGATCTTCAAATATAATCCTTTAATTTTATGGTAATTTTTCTTGTACATTGTAAACAGTGTGATGAATTTAGACCTCAATGTAGTGGTATTTTTTTTTGATTCTGAATCACTGCATTTGATATAACCATGTGTTGGGTAGATGGCTGTAACTGTGAGAGTATTTACACATGTTCCTTTAAACTGATTCGTTGTCCATAATAAATAGGTGAAATCTTGTATTACTTTGTGAACACAACCAGATAAAAATCTTAGTATCATTTATCAATTTTACTCTAACTGGTCTCAATAGTGATTTAAATTTAACCATGTAAGCATGACTTTCTCCCCATCACAACTTTACAGGTATATTTTAACATCCGTGGGATACAAATTCATCTTCTATCATCACATCTAGTAAGAATATATGCAGCAGATTTCATATCACTGTTTATGTAAGGAACTTTCAATACTACACTGAAGACTGAGGTTTTTATAACATGTGTTTGAAGCCAAAAGGAACTTTACGTTGTCATTAGTGTGTTTAATTGAACATTTACAGCACACAATGGTGTGTTTTATGTCTTTTGGAAACAGTTAAAACAGATTGGTTTTGCTGATGCTACTTTACAGCTTCAAAACAATGCCTGATTTGTTAATAAGAAGTTTTCACATATAAACTTTCTGGTCTTAATTCTTTAAATTTACAAGATGACATAAAGGTCTCTTTGAAGACAATTCATGATGACAAATCACGATGGGTTACTGAGTTTTGAGTGTTTTATTTTTATTGTTTAATTTTTAAAAAGTTATATTTAAAAGCTTTAAAGTCATCAGGTCTAAATGATATAGACATATAAGATGATGAAGACATTAAACCATTTAAGATTGTCAGTAGAACTGTCACTTTTTTGATCCAGCATGTCATATTTAGCAATAAGTTGGCATACTGCATGCCCTGTCCACAAGGGGGTGCCAAAATCCTCAAAAACTCAAAGATCCCCACAGTGTCTTTTGATTATTTTTGCTGGATAGTCAAGTAAGCCCAAAAGAGGGTGAAAGGGTAAAGTTTCCTTGGGCCCAGAGTCATCAACAGCAAAGACATTGTCCAATCTAAATGTAAGCAATATTGTTTTTATTTTAAGCCTAGTGCAACAAAAGTACACATTTATTCAATTTTGCCTATTTCAGAATGCAACCCCCTGTCTTCTTAAACTGCTATGAGCCATTAGTAACAAATATTGACATTTTGTTGGGTCTACTAGACCAGTGGTTCCCACAGTGGGGGTTGGGACCCCCCTGGGGGGTTGCAAAACACTGAGTGGGGGTCGTGAGATGCTTTCCAAGAAACATAGAGTATTTTTAAGTGGTTTTAAATTGTGTAGTTTGCACATTTATGTAAAATATATGCATAAAATTGGTTAAAATAAAAAAAGAAATGCATGGTCTTTTATTTCAGTTTATACGAAAATCAAAGCATACAATGCGACAATGTCATATTAGGGATTTTAGTGATGGTAAATCCATCATTTATAATTAATTAAGAAGAAAATAGCAAAAAAAAAAAATGTATGTAATTTTTTTGTGTGGGTTTTCATCCTCAGATCAGACACCATGGGAGAGTGGGGGTTTCTGTCCACTCTGCTGAACAAAGTCCAGTCTCACTCCACTGTTGTTGGGAAAGTCTGGCTCAGTGTGCTTTTCATCTTCAGGATCATGATCCTGGGAGCCGGAGCAGAAAAGGTCAGCATCTCCTTTTGGTCATTTTTTTTGTTTTTTGTTTTTTTTTCGCATAATTCTGGATGGCATGTTTCTGCTGTCTTATTTTGGGGAAGCATCCTTCAAAGGATACATCCTTCAAAGGATGCAGCCAGGTCAGGTTTGATTCTAATGAAGTGATGTGCATGGAAACATCAGTCCTTTACAACTTATTAAATCACAAAAAATGGCTTGTGTGTTCCAGTGTCATCTTTGAATTGTCTATAGTTAGCAGTCTATTGACTCATTCCTTAAATGTCTTTGGTCCTACATATATAATAAGTGACTCCATAAATATTCACCCCCGTCAAGTCAGTATTTAGTAGATGCACCTTTTGCTGCAGTCACAGCACTGAGTCTGTGTGAACAGACTGTTTGGAGTGTTCTTTTGTCTTCATGGTGTAATGGTAACCAGGAATACTGCAGGTACTGGACCTTCCAGACACTGGTGTCTTATACTACAATAACAATCACTCCACTCAGGTGATCCCTGTTTCACTAACTGTGGGACTACTAGCACCAGCTGGCTGGACCTCTGTTGACCTAGGTCAGTCACTTTAAAGGAGGTGAATATTTATGCAATCACTTATTTTATATTACATACCTTTGTTTAATTGGCATAACTTTGTAGAAATCTGTTTCCACTTTGACATTAGAGAGGTTTTTGTACAATTTTGTCAAAAAAGCCAAATTATTCTGATCGTGGTTGATTTATCAATAAAAGTGTGAAATAGTTTTTATAGGTACTGTATGAATAAATGCTGCAAAAGAAAATAGGTCAAATCTGCGTCCATTTCATGTTTGAATACTGATTTACATTTCTCCTCTGAATGTTACAGGTGTGGGGGGATGAACAGTCAAATATGGTCTGTAATACCAAACAGCCTGGTTGTAAGAACGTCTGCTATGATCACGCCTTCCCCATCTCGCACATTCGATTCTGGGTTCTCCAGATTATCTTTGTCTCAGCACCAACGCTGATCTACCTCGGTCACGTCATCCACGTCATCCACAAAGAAAATAAGATGAGAGAATACATGAAGAATCACCCCAGTGAAATTGCCAAACAACCAAAGTACACAGACGACAAAGGCAAAATCAAGATGAAAGGCAACCTGCTGGGAAACTACATGACCTCCATATTCTTCAGAATCGTTCTGGAGGTGGCGTTCATTGTGGGACAGTATTATCTGTACGGCTTTGTCATGAACCCTAGGATCGTCTGCTCCCGGGCCCCGTGTCCCTTCACCGTAGAGTGCTTCATGTCTCGGCCCACAGAAAAGACCATTTTCATTATTTTCATGCTGGTGGTGGCTTGTGTCTCTCTTTTTCTCAACCTGGTAGAAATCTTATACTTGGCATGTTCCCGCTCATCCAGACGGAGGTCTAAAACTGTGCCAGCCGCTGCTATTGCCATGCACCCACGTTTAACTGGTGGCAGTCTTGAAAAATGAGAAGCTGAGCCTCTGATGCCAGTCCTAACACAGCCTGAAGGAGACCATTAAGATTCACAGAGCAAATGTAAACAGGCGCAAGGTTGCAAGGAGGTTAGATGAAGACGTGACTAATAGTTCTAATCTGCAAGAGGCTGTGGCTCTCTGAGAGTTATTTATTTGTTTGATGCTTTAAGATCTCTGAAAATGAAGCAGATTGTAGACTTTTCGCAAATAGAAATGCACATAATAGAAAATGCACAAAAAATACAATGTATTAAAATGTCACTTTTAAATTTGTTAAAAATTTGAGTATTGTGGTTTTACTTTTTACAGAGCTGATGTTTTGTAAATATAACTTATATATGGGCACCACCAAGTGGCACCTTAGTTAATGTGATCATTAGCATCAGTGAGGTTTCTTCTTTTATGGGCTGATTGTCAGAGTGTCCTAACTAGGGCACACTGAACTTGACCCAGCTGGTGACACCTCAGCGTCTGTAAATCAGTTTGTATTGGATGAAAGCCATTAAGAAGCCATTTCACCTCTCTTTCTGTTTAAAGCTCTGTGTTTGTGCTGTAAGTGCTACTTCTTCTCCCTTTTTAAGACTTAAGACTTAATGTTAGGTCTGTTATAACTGTAAATATGTGAAGTAAAATCTGTTTTTATTTTTACTGTTCATATTTGAAAATGGCTTTATGAGTGCTGTGTTTGTAACTGATTATAAAATAAATTATTTTTAAAAAAGGACTGCAAGAGGTGTGCATTCTGCTTATTTATTCAGAGACTCTCCCTCTAATCAAGAGTGGGCAGTGAAGAATCATGCCTCCAACAAGCTGAGACAACAAAGGCTAAAGGATGGATGACCAAATAAACTAGCGAAATGAGGAATCATAGAGTCAGTGGAGTGGGTAAGCCGAAACCACTCTCTATATCTAAGCAACTATGCATATGTTTTTTTGGGACAGATAGACTTAAAATAGATTTAAAGTGAATAAAACTTTATATTCAGTTGCAAATCCTTTGCTTGCATCCGGCCTGTGAACCACTGAAATCACCAAACTTTTGCATTCTTCTTTGTGATGCTTTTCCAGGCTTTCACCACAGCCTCCATCCATCCATTTTCTATACTATTCGGGATCGGGGGGGGGGGGCTGGAGCCTATCCCAGCTATCATTACGGTAGACCCTGGACTGGGGTCGCCAGTCAATAGCAGAGCTGACATATAGAGACAGACAACCATTTGTAGAAGTAGATAGAATCAGTAAAGGTACATATGTTATGGAGAAGGTAACTTATAAAATAAAAATGTAAGTGTTTGCTGAACCATGCACTGTATATTGTAAAACTGAGATGGGAAATTGCAAAACTTGATAAAGAAAATATAAAAGCCTATGTTTTTTGTTTACGGATTTCTGTTTAATTTGCAGTGGTACATGTCTACGTATGACTTACATGTATGTATGCATGCATGGCTACACTGACCAGCCACTTCAATAAGTTCACCTGTTTGAGTACTCATTAAATCGGCCCGTCACATGGCAACAGCAACCAATGAATTTATGCATGTAGACATGGTCTAGAGGACCAATCAAGGTCAAACAGAGCATCAGAATAGAAAAGAAATGTAATTAAGTGACTTTGCATGTGCCATGGTCATGCCATTTCCATGTTGTAGCAGAAAACAACACTCATGAGACCAGACCAGATCATTTTGACCATGTCTATATGCTGTAAGTGTACCTAATAAAGTGGCCAGTGAGTGTATACTCTGATTCGTAGGCCATATTCATATGGGTACGCACCATGTGGTTACCCATTGACTTATTTATAACTTTCTTATTTGCCAATGATTTAACAGACACAATAAAGTACTGAAAAGTGGCAAAGAAAACCAAATATTTTAGGTTAATGCAAAGGACGCTGAAACTGTGACTCAATAGTCTGTTCCTTTCATAGCTGAAGCTGATTTCCAGACAACAGGTGACACATAAAGCCAAATACCATATTTATCAGTACCTACCTGGTTCTGAATGCATCCTCCAACTAGTAAAGGCCACAAGATGGAGCCATTAACACAGAAAACTGAACTGAACTTACATTTTTAACACTAGTCCCTCCTCATAGCGACGAACACCGGTTTCCTCCTCCCCACAATAACAACAGCTGGTCACAGCTAAAGATGGCCGCCGCAACCATGGCGGGGCTCGACGCCCACAGGATGGAGGAGAAGAAGTTAGAATATTTCTCCTCCATCAACTCCATGGCTAAGAAAATTATGCAAGAACGGGAGAAAATTAAAGCCCAGCACGGCTCGGCTTGGGAGAAAATGACGCCGCAAGAGCAGGACACCGCTATCGACAACTGGATGATGGATCCTCACATCCGAGCCCGATATGCTATGCACAGAGTTGACCGTGAAGAAGTGGTCTGTTACCCTAAACTGCTCATTCAGACGGGTCAGAAGATCGTTCACTTTGGAGAGGAGGTACTTTACATTCATTTGAATACATGTTATGTAGCTTTATAGTCGTTTAGGAGGCCGTACTAGCTAATGTTGTCATGGTTGCTAACTAGCCACGTAGCCGTTAAAATATGCAGGCATACGTCACAGGGGCTACCTGATGCGTAATGTCATGGCAATTAGGTACGTTAGGACAATAAATATGGAATAAACTGATTAAAAGTGGATTTTCTTACCAGGTTTCCAATTAAAATTTAGACTTATCTCATGTTAATGTAACACAACACACTAATTTGCCGTGTACAGTAGGAATGAAAGAATACACCCTCATGTTATTAAAGGTATCGCGATACTGGGTTTGCCATACGATGTTACTAATATGTTTTTGTCATTCACCAAAAATATAACGAAAACACTGATTTTTTTTCATTTGCCAAATTTACTTTGAGAAAGCAGTCCATTCATGAATTAAAATGTTTTGCTAATTTACCTTCTATGGCAACAAAAACGGAAAAGTTTACAATTCCTTAGCTGTGTCCCCTTTGTGTTAATAGAGAGAATATTGCTTTGTACATTTTTGTCAAATGTAATGTGCTGAAATTGTTGTTGTTGTTTTTTTTTAGTTTATATTTGTTGAAAACCTAACCACATTATGTATTTTTCTGTTGAGGATATTACCTGGCAAGATGAGCACTCTGCCCCCTTCTCATGGGAAACAAAGGTAAATACTGTTTCTTTTGTGTCAGCCTGTTAAAGGGACTTCAAGGGTAGAATGGTGTTACATGGCTGTGTTAAAATCTTGTATTTTTGTTGCTATAAAGTCATGTGTCAACATTTTTATAGACTATTGTTCATTTTGTCATTAAAATGTAAGCAAATATATGTTGCAAATGTTTCAGCAACAACCTAAAGCCTCAATAAAGTCAGTTTTCATTGAGAAAAAAACAAAACTGTCAAACCAAATGAAGAATGAGGCGGTGACAATCTTGCATGATCTCTGTAGGTTGTGAAGGTTATCAACAATTCCTGTGTCATTTTGAGAAATATATATTTCAGTTTAAAGCAAACAGATGAGTTGATTTGTTTCCTGGGTTCCTGTGTCATTTTGATGAAACTTATGCATGTTTTTGTGACCCTTGGTTCCATCTTTCAGAGCCAGCTGGAGTTCAGCGTGGCACCTGGCACTGGAGAACAGGGGGTTACAACGTCACAGGGAGACTCAAAAGCTGCAAAGGCTCCTCAGAGCAAGACTGCACCAGGAACCAAGGTCCAGTAAATAGTTTATAGTGTTGGCCCAAAAATATTTATATATAGACTGCAAACAAAATAAAGTTTAAAGCATCACTTGGTATTCTGCAAACAATCATATGTGATGCACTGGCAAAGTTTAGTAAAGGCTCTGTTATGCTTTCAGCATAGACAGCAGCACTGACACAGAATAATATGGTCTAAACGTCCCATGTGTTTATACCTTTTGAGATTAAGATGATTACAAACTTTAAACAAAATACCTATTACAGCATGCCACAGTTTGACAAAATGCTTTCTGTAGACAAACTTCTCAGTGGTTTTAATCACTCTGGACCGTCATACAGTCACACTGCTGTTGTAATGTTATTTTTTTCCATCCTTAGTGAATGTAACAGACGATGCTATCTTAACACAACCTAGACTAAACATGTTTTTGTAATTTTGAAGGTGTCTGTTGGTGAGGGACGTCGGCCAGAGGAAGAGTCATCTTTCTGGAAGATCACCTCAGAGAGGTCCAGGCTGGAGGGAGAAAAAGCAGACTTCCAGTCCCTAACTCCCAGCCAGATCAAATCCCTTGAGAAGGGAGAGAAATCCCTCCCATCCTACCTCCGACAGGTAAGCTTCATCCGAGTGTTTCCTTCTAGCTGGTGACCTTTTCAATTAAAACAACAGCTGCACGGAAAGTTTGCTTATAGATTTAGACACAGAGTTTATATTTCTGATCCTTACAGCCCCTAACAAACAACAGACTGGAAACAATTTCTTCCCAAATGGTTGTCACGACTAACAGAGCTCTTGTTTCCTGAAATAGAAATAGCTTAAAGTCTCCACAAGTGGGAGAGAAGCAGAGAGAAAAGGCCGGCTATTTGCTGTCAAAATCAGCAATATAGTGACTAGATTGTTATTGAATTTTCTACTTGGGTGTTCTCCCTCTCTTCTTTCCTCTATATTTGTTTTGGCTTTGATTTTTGGGAGCTTTTTTCCCTCTATAAACACCCACTTTGTGTGTCATTCTTGTATAATCAGCCTTGAAGAAATGAGTCTTAAATTAAACCCTTCATTTGACACTCAATTTAATAATATGTCCAAGCTCAAAGTATCTTAACTGTGTGTTTAATGCAATAAATCTAACTCTGATGATGAAAATACCTACTCAGTATGACATTTCTTCTTCTACAGGAGACTTCCAAAGAGCCTGAGGCAGCAGACCCTCACCCTCCTGCCCCAGCTAGGTCCACTAAGCAGCGAGCCCCCAAACCTCCTGCTCCCCCACCTCCCATTCCCGTCGCTGTCAGCGCAACGCCCGCATCCATCTCCATATCTCCAAACCCGGCCCCTCCGGTCAGCATGTCATCATCGGTTGCAGGCTGGGAGCGATCTCAGAGCACCCTACCATCAGTCAGCAACACCCTGGATGAAGTGTTTTCCTCCAGTCTCTTGTCCAAGTCCCCCAGTCAGTCAAGCCCCGGAGAGAAAGAGAAGGGGGATGATGGTTTAGCCTCCAGCCCCACTTTTGGCCAGGTGAGTTCTAAAACAAATATTGTTCTCAGCCGCAAGGAAAGTTTGTTTTGAATATTTTCTAAATGCAACAGTGTTGGAGCCAAAGCCAAAATCACATTCCATGAGTCCACAGGGGAAATCAAAGTTTAATACCAGCTGTGATAGCTGTAGATGGCCAAAAACAAGTTCAGTGCCAATGGTTATAGGCTGTAATTGTCTATGGATCATTTTACACCAATAACAATTTTTTTTTTTTTTACTGCAATCTGTGAGGGTCTTTTAAGGGTTTGGATGACCAAAGCAGTTTACAGGATAAGTTACCTTACAGTGTTTGCAATAAATTAGTGTTAACTTGTTTGAGAGGAATGGATGCATCTACCATTTCTGACCATTTGCAAAACAAAGGCTCAATTATAAGACAAAAAATAAATCTTCAAATAAAAGCATCAAGAGAGAAAGTGTGTCATTGGATTAGGTAAGCTAGGTAAGATGGATTAGGAAAGATGGATCAACGATAAAAAGAAATTATTAAACAAGAGTATTAAGGTATTTTAAGACTGCAGTTCTTTGACACAGTTCTACAGCAAGAAGCCTCCCCTTGGATTTTAATACAGCTGTTTGATGGTTTGTGTGCGTGTTTATCCATGACATACATGGGGAGTAGAGTAGAGAAAAAGAGACTGTGATGTAACACGAATGGCCCAGTTTTGACTAAAACGGAATCAAACCAACCCTTTTGGTCTCTGTCCGGCTGTTCAGTCCGCAATCATGTATGTGCTGCTGAAGATTTCATTAAACCTGCCCCTGAAATCTTCCTAAGCCCGGCCACGCACCAGACGATTTTTTTAATCTGGAACGATTTTTAAACTGTGGGAGACCGCAGACTTCAGGACAATTTCCAAAGATTTTTCATCTTTAATCCTCTGAACCCACACACTAGACGACTCAGCCAGACTGTCAGATCACTGGAGACCACACACCTGCCGACCTGCCAACGACCTCACGTGATCACGTGACTTCAGAAAAAAAGAAAGAAAAAAAAAAACACGGATGTCTGTCAATACCGTCTTGCTGTCTCTCCACAACAGGCTGTCCTGGCGTACATTACAGGTGAAGCAAAAATCATAATACAAGGGAAAGACTCAGGATGAAATCATGGCTGAAATTAAGTTAAAGTTGTGTTCATGGTTTTGAGCTGTGAAAGTACGTATGATCTGGCTGTGATGCTACCCGGTCTGCTCGCTCTCATTGGTTGTTGTGGGTACTCCGTCAGTGGCACTATGACCTAGAATCAGGATTTTAGAGGCTACGAAGCCATTTGGAGCAGTACAACAATCGTGTTGACACCACACATGCAGACTACTCAGACAAACAGTCGTTTGTGACGAGGCTTCTCTCGGGATACGCCCCCACAATCATCGGGGGAGGCAAATCTTGCCCCAAATCAGGCTCAAAATCCTGTAGTGTGTGGCCAGCCTAAGATGCTTTTTCACATGTTCTCACAGCTGGAGAGTTCCCTGTTTGTCAGAAAAAGGACACGTTGAAATGGCAAACAGCAGAGTTTGATGCAATGATGAAAGTTTCTGCTATTATATAAACAAAAGAGAGGAAAGGAACATGCCAGCAGGCAGAAAAGTTTAATGCTGTTCCATTTCATTACCTGCTTATAAAACTTACCACTAGTTGAAGCTTATTGTTAAATTCTCTCTCCAATGATGAATTTTCATCCTGCTGCAAGATCTCCAACTGCATTCACACATTGTCTCACCCAAATTTTTTGTTGAAATTTGCAGGAAAAATACTGAATTAATGGTGTCATTAAGGTTTTTTTTTTGGAAATGTTATGCATGTGTGAAAAGAAAGAGCTTTAGTGTGAATCTTAGTTTTTCATATGAAACCAGTGTAAGTTAAGATAAATGAAATGTGATGTAAAGCTGTTGAGCATGAGGGAAAGAGATGTTACAGACCTCTATGGATATAATTGAAAGCCCATCATTGACCTTTTTACAATCTCCCTGCACCGGAAGTAGCTGAGGCTAGAGACGTTATGCTTTTTTTGGTTGTCTTTAGAGTCATCACAATACCAGCATTTAGAATTCCAATATAACTCAAGTCAAAATTGAACAATATTGATTAGGGCTGAACAGTATATTGCATTTCTGTTGCAGTGTCCATGCGCAATAGTCACATCGCAATGACGTGCGATAGTCAGATGGATTTTAGCCATCAGTTGCACTCTTGGGCCTTTTCATGTTGGCTAAAGTGACTTTGAATGTTGTTAGAAATGGTTAATGACATTTAAGGAACACAGTAGTGGGGAGCTTATTTGTAGTGTTGATGAAAAAATGGGTTGCTCTGTCCCCCTACTCTGTCTCAGTGTAATATTCGAAAACCAAAAATGATATAAAGACACAATAAGAGAAAAATGTTTCACTGTTTTATTAGAATTTAAAGCTCACATATTGTGCAAAATACTCTGAGACCAATATAAAATTGTCTTAAAAGATTAAAATAAGGGACCTTTATTACATTTAAATAGAGGCATGTCATTTATGCGCTTTATTTATTTTGGGGGGGGGGGGGGGACAAAAACATATATGGCAGTGAGAAAAACTAGCATAATGTCTATATTTTTTATGTCAGTATTGTTCAACCCTGATATTAATGCCTGTATGGCATGTTCAGACAACAAGATGTTTAGCTTTTTTTTCAACCTGCGCATAAGAAAGGTCCCGTAAACCCATACCAAATTTTGACATGCTGTGAATGGAAAAAAAAGGCCAAAAAAAACATTTTCTAGAAAAATTGTATTTTAATTTCCTCTGAATTATCATTATTAAACCATAAGAAGTGTCTGGTCAGTCTTGAATTTCTATTTTTTCTTATACGGGTCAGTTAATGTTTGTAAAGGCTTAAATATCAAAACATGGAAACCGTTTTGTTAGCAATAATGAAGTAATATTGCACTGAGCTTTTTTTTTTTACTTTTCTTTCAAGCCTTTGACCATAATTAACGGTTCTTCTGTGTCTGCTTCTCCACAGTTCAACACAAGCAGCAGCATCCTGAAGACTGGATTCGACTTCTTAGACAACTGGTAACCCACAGCCCAGACCAGTCCTGGCTCTGAATGAATCATCCTCATTATCATTCACTTTGAAGATGGACCACACTGCCATGACCACAGACATCAAGTCTAGATTGAACAACACCAGATCTTAAGTTGACCACATTACATTATTGTAATTATCTTCTGTGGCTTGTTAAGACATTATCTCACCGACTGTGTGCTGGTGCCCCCGACCCAACCACCCACCAATCCCACTAGAAAGCTCCCTTTAGTCTTTGATTAAGGTTGAACCTCTTTATTTGTCTGCCATATATCCCTTCCCACTACAGCTAGCAGGGTTTGAACCTCAAAGATTGTGCGTGCTCTCCCTGACTGTGCATTCACTCTATTAGCTTCTTGAAAGGCTGCACTTCTCTGACCCGCTGCTGCTAATGCTGTTAAACGGTATCACTGCATACACAATTAAGGGGCCATCAGTTTCCATTAAAACAAATGTAAATGAAACCCCTAAAAATGATATAAACACACTACAATTTAAAAGGGCATGGAACCTTTTAAAAATGTTAAAATGGTGTAAACAGCCATCTTTAAAATAGTCATCAGCTCAGAAGTTCAACTGTAGCTACGTCACTGATGTGCAATAGTTAAATAACAGTGTTGGCTGCATCAAAACTTTGTTTGGCTAGAAAAATAAAGGAAGCAAATAGGTTTTTGATGTGGCTAATATGTTTAATACAGCAAAAAAGTGCTGTGCATTGCTGTACTTGATATAGTATGAAAGGGGCATTTGTTTTTGCCTACTTTTACACGTCCCAATGTTGCTGCATGGGTATTACCTTTTATAGCATTACAATAGTGCATTTACCCAGCTAGCCAACTGAAATGACTTAAAAGCTAACCAATTTCCTTAGCAATGGATTCAGCTGCTCCACGGAGAAAGTAATGCCTTCTTTTCTACCCTTCAGTATTTATCATAAGGTTAACAATGAACAAGGAAGGAAGTTGTGGAAACCCATTTTACACCTGCTATAAAGTATATACGCAGAAAAAATAGGAAAAAATGTATACAATAAAGCCAAATATTGTCATGTTGGTATTGCAGAAGCAGTAAATATTTGTTTAGGGTAACAAAACATTATTTGAAGAAAGCACTCAATTGCTGTAAAGATGCCAAAGGCTTCAAATCACGCTATCCAGATGTAAGAAAACATGTTTCGTAGTTCAGATCCAAACAACTTCCACATCATAATGCATTTGAAAGCTGAACAAAATGCCAAAATGAGAATATTGTTGCTATCTCTTTGCTTAAAAGTGCAATATCATTGTCTTGCCACTACTTGCACACCTAATACACAACAAGTGGCACACAAAATTACCAGGAATTATTATTATGAAGCTGTGTAGAAATCCAACCTGAATTTTCTCTTGGGAGATGTTTAACTGGTTTGCACATAAGCAAATTACTTGCAGCCTGTAGATCAAGCTACATGTAGTGTGAATGCACAGTCATGGTGAGACTTGAATGCCTTCATGTGTAAATTTAGACACTAAACTAGCAAGCAAGTATATATTTTGTACTGTAAGCATGTCAGATTGATCCTCTGTGCAACCCTCTAGAACCTTAATCCATTTTTTAATGTTTATTTTTGTGAAGAATTTGCTCTCTATTGTGCT
Organism: Cheilinus undulatus; assembly: GCF_018320785.1. Classification (NCBI taxonomy): domain Eukaryota; kingdom Metazoa; phylum Chordata; class Actinopteri; order Labriformes; family Labridae; genus Cheilinus; species Cheilinus undulatus. The sequence continues at coordinate 39,562,552 of NC_054878.1, read as the reverse complement.
TTTATTTATACTTAGTTATATATTCTTATTGTTAGTCAAATATTCATAGTTTGACAGCTTAAGTAGCGCTCAGTTATGCAGTCCTGATCCACATACTATAAACAAAGCTCCCTCTGGTACTGGAATTCCTTGAATATCTTGGAATTTTCCCATTGCATATTTTTTAATAGTATAGCAGAATGTATTCCATTTTTTCACACATTCATAGAATTAGATTGTGTTTTTCTAGTAAGTGGAAACTAGGCTGTTAGCTTTGAATAAGAATGGGAAGTGCTCAAACTTAGTCATGGAAAACCCATGGACCGTATGTCCAGACTGCCATGTGAAACCGTTACAGATGTCCTGTGTGGATTTAGCTGCTCGCCAACACTTCCTCACCACATTCACCCCTTCAAAAACCATCACTTTTGACCTCAAACTTGTGCCGAGCAAAGCGAGTGTGCATTTATAATAAAAATAAGAGGCACCCAAGTGTTTTAGGTGTTTTAGATAAACAGGCAGGCATGTAGTTATTTGTACCACTTGTGTCATAGATTTGAAAAAAAAAACAGTTTACATGACTAGAGTACTATTTTACTGAATTTTATATTTATCAGCTGATTGTATCTTATGCTATACATGTATATGCACTCTGCAATTTGGGGTCACAAATTGGAAGGAAGTGAATAAAAGATGAGTCAAATGAGCCTCTTGTTTTTTTTCTTTCTGTTTTTGGTGCAAAAAAAATTGATTTGTGTCCACAATCCTATTACCTCATAATGTCTATACTCTTCATTGGCTTTTCCCCCCTTTCTTTTTAGCTCATAACCACCAGACAAATTGTATTTTCCACTTTTTTTATGATTCTTATTATATGTACAATTAGAAATTGCGTGAATAACCCAAATATTTTCCCCTAGGGGTGTCTCCTTTTCCTGTTTTCTTGCTTCTTTCGTTTTTGTTGACCCCAATCTCTGTTCCATGACATCAATCCCTCCAGCTGTAATTCCTGCCAGATCCAGACTGCTGTTCGGAAAGAACGAGTTAAGGATGTCCCTTGTTCAAAGGAAACACATTACCGCCCAGTTGAACACGTTGGCCCACATAAGAACCACCAGACCTCTTTCCATGACTCCCTTGAGTACAAGGCAGCAGATTCCAGATGGTGTATCTCAGGGAAGAGGAGCATTGCTGTGTTTCATACATTTTGTATATACTAAAGGTTAACAAGACTGTAGAAGAAACCTGAGTCAACATGTCAGCATGACACAGATGGTTGTGTTAAGTTAAAACCTTGATGTCCTTTCTGCAGCTGCTATGTTTGGGGTTATGTAATTTTAATCATGGTCGATACACGCCTCAAAGCTTAAGTAATACATGGTTGCCACACATTCCAATTTTGACGCTCATTCATCACCTAGCAGCCCATATCTTACAACAAAACATGCAAAAACTACAACATTCATGTACTTTGTTGAAAATAAATGAAGTTATGCTGTTGTCTGACATTATTTAATACACAAGGCATAAAGTACGACACCAGCCATTTGTATTAATTTAAAAACATATAAGAAAATGAAAGCCCCAGAAACGAGACACAAAAGCTCTCTTACATTCTTAGTAATACGTTTCTAAAATGCCAAAACGAAGCAAGTAAGATTTTTTAACAGATCACATTGCTGGGATCAATAGTGAAGGTACGTTTTGTTGCTTGTAAAGTATAACAATGTGGTTAGTTGAAAATGAAATAACCCAATAACAGTGGTGTGTGCACGGGGGGCAGCGGGGGTCCCCCCCCCCCGTGGCCCAATTGTTGAAAAACGTGCTAAAGTGCCCTCTTGGGAGCCAAAATGCACACTAAAGTGCCCTCTTTGGAGGCAAAATGCACTCTACCATTAGCATAAATGCATTATACAGTACATCAGTGGTGGTCTGAGAGGTACAGTATGTTGTCGTCTTCATCCCCTACCAAACTGAGGCACCTCTGTGCAGACCAGCGACCTCCCTGTAGCACCACGCAACACCTCCAACCTCTGAATAGCATCTTTGTGCTCCATCTCAGCTATTTTTGCAACAAATGTTTGGTGGTATGAAAATCCTTGCACGGTATTGAACTTGGAGCAAAAATAGAAACAAGACCCTTTTTGTGTAACAACAGCGAAGCACCTTTCATCTGGGAGGCTAATGAGGCAGCCTGCAAATAAAATTAAAGGCCATGTTTTCAAAGACTTTTGCCTACTTTCATGGCAGGTTGTAGGGGTCTTGAGCTCTGTGTTTGACTGGGTCATTAGTAGTCTACTGTTTGTTTTTGACTCACAGGAAACCAATGTATGGGTTAATAGTAACCTTAGATTTGCAGACCATTGCATTCTGCTTTTATTTATAATTTCACAGTGTCCTGACATTTTTGGGATTGGAATTACATGGTTGATTCACATACTTTGAACCTTTAAACAATGTGGGTTTACACCCCAGGTCAACATGGCCTTTTATACCACACACTGATGGTGAATTATCAACAAAGCTGAGGAAAAGTTTGGATTTTTTGACTCCACTGTGTACTGAACCAGCTGTTGTATACGCAAACTTAAACACATCTGTCCTTCTTTCCTAGTATGCGCTCAGTCTCTGCCGGAGCTCCTCCCAGTCTCCTGTTCCCAGAGCTCAGACTCTTCTCCTGGAAACTCAGCTGGATTCTTGTGGCATTTTAACTGGCATACCTCCTAGACCGGGGTCCACACTAACACAGACACATGGCAGCATTCACGCACAGTTTTCCCTTTCCTCTTTACGTCATCATTTCCCCTGAATAGAGCATAACCTCATATTTCTGCTCTGATTTATGTCATTATTCAAACAACACTTGGCAGAGAGGAGTCATATTTATCCAAATTATTAAAAAGCCTGTGCTTATAGCTGAGCAAGTTTATGATGAGTTTGAGGCTCCTGTGTACAGACATGCACTGTTTTTCTGTTGGTAAAAGAATCAAGCCAACATCACAGCAGGTTTTCTTGACCTCGTAAATAGTTTCAACAACTGACAGGTAGGTCAGACTACTTCATGGAAGTTGGGAATAAACTTCCATGATTTAATATTCATGCAATGCAGACAAGAAGCTCTAAACTGCAATGAATCAAAGTGCAAAGAGGGAGCTTGCATGTCAACAAATCTGTCTCCATGGCAATGAGCAAACTCCACCAGAGGACAGAAACATACCACTGAAAGCACAAAAAACTCAGCTTGGATTGATATCAAGCACAGATTATTTTGCACTATTTGATCACTGATTCTGGTCACACATGCTTCCCTTAAAGTTTTTCAAAACATAAAGCCTCTCTTCTACATTTGTGATACCTAAAGATGGATAATTTTTCAAATATTTCAGAGGGGAAATCCATCAAATCAAAATTGTACCCTCATTTCCCAAATTTAGACCCAATCTGAAGCATTCTTCATGAATTTGACAACACTTTCCTACTTCTACACAAGTGATTTAAGTCACTAAAACTGAATCAGCTGAAAAATCCTTTCACACAAAGCTCTGATTATGCCTGCTTTCTCTTTACTCTTGGAACATGAGCTGTTTTGTCCATGTTTTTTCCACAGGACAGAGATGTTGTGATGTTTTCACCCACAGTAAAACTGCAGGTTTACACAAAGAGTGGAAATGGGAGGTGGGAGCAAAAACAAAGAGCTTTCCTGTTGTTAGGCAAAAAGGCGAGACGTCCTGAACGTGGCAGAGGGAAAGAGAGTGAGGAGACAGCGGGCGGACTACTGGGAAGTGGTTTTGATTTATAAAGGAACACCTGGGATTTCAGTTTCTGGTAGCTTTTTATAGTTCGGGGATGTAGAGCAGCTCCCATTCATACTTCTTGTGGGAGATTTCTGCTTTGCTGAGTCGTGGATCACATCTCTGGGGGCAGAAGGAGGGAGAGTGGAGTGAAAGAGAGGGAAGGGAGACAGACTCAGAGGTGCAGAGGGAGTTTAGCTGCTGAAGCAGGAGCAGAAAATGGGACCGGCTGCCACCTCGCTCGCTCTGCTGTGTTTATGTTGTCTGTGTGTTTCTACGGGGATTGTGGATGCTTCACCAACACAGGTCAGCACTGCACGGACTCATTTGACTTGAAAATGAAATTTTTAACGAAGATTTTGCCGCTACAGATGTTTGTTGGAGTCAGACACTGTATCCATTCATAATGCTCTGAGTGTATTTACTGTACACGTGTGCAGAAGGGTCTCAGGTAAAGCTAAACCAGGCAAAACAGGATGATATTGGGCTACTTTTTGCACATATGTCAACTGAAAATATTTATCAATGCAAAGACAAGCGGTGCATTTTATGAATGTTTTTTTTTTTTTTTTTTTGGTAAAACTAGTGTGACATTATGGATGTATGGCACACCAGACTGTCTTACTGATGATAATGATGCAACTGCATCAGTGAAGAGACCCCCAATTGCTATGCATCCAGAGTAGATTAAATCCGGATTTTAGATAAAAAAAAAACACCCTTTTAAGCCCATATGATATATGCTGACGTTATTATACTCTAGCTTGTAGTGGAAAAGAGAACTATCACAAAATCTGATTTAAGGGTTTTGGTTAAAGTTGTTTATTTAAAGGGAAGAGACAAATTTAACTTTCAACTTCCTGGTTAGTAAAAAGAAACCAAGATGAAATTGTACTGTTACCACTATAACCAAATCAGAAATCAACAAATGACCATGCTAGGAGATGTGGCTTGTTGGAAAAATAAACAAAAAGATACCGTATGAAGTAGTTAACAATTTTGGCTTCCCATGAAAAATAATCGACACACCTCTTCAATGTCTCATGAAAGCCTGAGTACCTGTGGAGTGACAGACTGGGGTGGTGGTTCCTATTCTTAAAAAGGGGGCCTAGAGGGTGTGCTCCTATGATCTGGGTATCACACTAGTGCTGGGAAAGAGACTTTGGCCGATTGTCGAACCTTGGATACAGGATGAAGAATGCAGATTCCAGTGAGATTTGCACGTCCAGTCTACATGTGTGTTGTGGACTTGGAAAAGGCTTATGACTGTGTGCCACGGGGGGGGGGGGGGGGGGGGTAATATGGGTGGTACTGCAGGAATACGGGGTCCCAGGGCTGCTGCAGCGAGCCATCAGGTCCCTTTATAGCCAAAGTGAGAGTTGCATTCACATCCTAGGCACAAGGTCAAACATGTTCCCGGTGCATGTTAGCAGGATCTCGAGGTGCAGCCAGAGGAGGAGGGGACCAGCAGGCACTGGGGCGGTTTGAAGCTGAGTGTAAAGCGGTCGGGATGAGGGTCAGCACCTCCAAGTCCTGGGTCATAGTTCTCTGCTGGATAACAGTGGATTGCTCCCTCCACATGAGGAGGGTGTCTTTAGTCCAAGTGAAGGGGTTCAAGAATGTCGGGGTCTTGTTCACTAATGAGGATAGAATGGACAGCGAGATTAACAGATTGACTGGTGCAGCATCGGCAGTATTGCAGACATTGTTCCACACCGTTGTGATGAAGAGGGAGCTGAGCTGGAAGACAAAACTCTCTGGTCAATGTTTGTTCCAACTCTCACCTTTGGTCTGGAACTTTTGGTAATGACCAAGAGAATGAGATCAAGAGGTCAAAATGAGATAGTGATGATTAGCACTGTTGCCTCACAGCAAAATGGTTCCTCGTTTGCTTCCCGGTCGGGGCCTTTCTGTTCAGAGTTTGTGTGTTCTCCCCGTGGGATCTCTCCAGGTACTCCGGTTTCCTCCTACCACCAAAAACATGCTCATTAGGTTAATGAGTGACTCTAAATCAGCCCTGCAATTGACTGGCGACCAGGGTGTACCCCGCCTCTCACCCAATGACAGCTCTTCGCCTTGAAAGGAGCCAGTTGAGGTGGTTTGGGTTCCTGATCAGGATGCCTCCTGGTCGGCTTCCTGTGGAGGTCTTCGGGGCACGTCCAACTGGAAGGAGAACCTGGAGTAGGCTGAGGACTGTAATTTTTTAGGGCAAAAATAGATTGCGTTGGTAATTTTAAAGTGCTATTATGCAAAAGCTGTGCTCAAACAAATTAAAGGCCTTTTTGAATTTTATTTTCTTGCTAGTCTCTACTTTTTCTTTTTAAATGTGAGTTTCTCATAGAGATCGTCAGTTTCAGTTCATGTTTTTGTCATTAAAGAGATTTTAAGTCTTTTTTATCCACGATCAATGACATAATCATTAAATCATCATATATCCACTAGATGACTAACAATCTAGGCTCTTTGCAGTCATGTGATTCTGATGGGGGTCAGGAAGTGGGGGCAGCCGTTAGAAATGAATGGGAATGGAGGAAAGTTAGTACTTTAAAGCTCTAAATGGATCTGTGTGCTGCAATTATCTTCAGAAAATGTCTACATACAATTCCTTCACTTTACATCTGCAGTCCTTAGCTTTAACTTAACAAACTACAGCCCACTGTCACATTGATGCAAAGTAAAATGGGTTATATTTTCTGCTATGAATATGTGTACATTCACTATTTTCAACATCTCATTTGAATTAAAGAGAAATTTTCTGTTCAGTGATTACTCTTAGCAGGCATTTTACGGTGTGTTAATTGTTCTCTTCATTATGTAAAGGACCTCAATACTTCCTTACTGTTGTTAAAACTTTTCTTTTACCACACAGAGAGTAGATACACGACTACAAACATTTTGTCCTGCACACAATTAAGATTGTTGAGGTTGACGGCACGATGAACCAAACATTTACTCCAATATGTTCCTTGTTAGGGAGAAGAGACGATTATGTAACAATCGTCCCTTTAAAAACACTGCTCTGGCAAAAGCATCTGGAATTTGAAAATGAGCCAGTTCCAGATGTGAACGGGAGGTAGTTTGTGTTTTGGAAAGAGCACTAATGAGCTTGTTTTGGGAATCAAATGTTGGGTTATAATTATTTCAGAGGAATCTTGGTTTTAGTTTGATTCCATGAGCTGGAGCAAAGACAGAGCTTAAATATGGTAAATCCAGTCTCTAAGAAATGTTGACATTTTGATTCCTTTTTCTACATACCAGACTTCTCAACAAGAGGTGAAGAAGGCAAGAGGCGACGTTCCTGATATTCTTCCGGAGCCTGAACCAGAGCCAACCAGTCCGGTGTCAGACTTTGAAAACTCATACAACTATGTCTGTAAGTCTACATGTTTTTATCTAGGCCTGCCCACAGATATGGTGGTGAATGGGCCCTCCCCAGATTTTGTTTAGTTGTATGAAGACATGCTAAATGGATCAGCAGCATTAGCACCTCGCCTCCTGACCAACAAATGTGACCTTGGCTGGATTCTGATTAGCTTTTTGAGCATATTAATAAAAATATGTTTGCAAATAATGGTTGGGGTTAAATGTCCAATCCAGCCTTTCTTTAAATGTCCAATTCTTTCTTTTGTTTTCTTTGTAGCAGTTTATTTTGGTGAGCCCTATTTACCTAGTGATTTAATAGTATTAAGTTATAATTATCGATTAATTTTCTTAAAAATAAGGTGGAGATTAGGTAGTAATATCATCTTATTTCTAAGAAATTATTTAGTAAAAATAACATCTAATTAAAAGAAAATTGCCACAATATTACAAGGGTTAGGGTAAGGGTTAAGGTAAAATACCACCAAATTACCAGAGAAATGCCACAGTATTATGATCAGTATGGTTAGGGTTAGAGGATAAGGGTAAATTACCAAAGAGTAACAAGAAAATTATCACAATATTACCAGGGGTAGGGTTAGGGTTAGAGGGTTAGGGGTTAGGGCAAAATACCACCAAATTACAAGACAGTTGGACAATATTGCAAAATTGCTTGATAAATCATACAGTATTACTTGGTTAATACTTCCTTGACATCACCATATTTCCAAGGTATTATCTGATAAAATGCCAGCTTAATACCTGGTAACTACCACCTTATTCTTGAGAAAATACTAGATAATTACACTTCTTATTATAGAAATGTTAGATAATTACAGCCCACTATAATAGTTTTTCTTGCCTTTATTTATTGGCATATGAACTTTTGTTCAGACCTTGGCATTGCTCTATGCACCCCAGAACCACTGGCCTTTCAGTTATGTTGAATGATCATCATTACAGTTATAAAAAGTAAGAAATTCTCTGCCTTTGAAAACTTTTGGAAATACCTGAGGCAATGTAAATACTCAACTAAAATCTATATAACATAGGAGTAGTCATGTTTTTATTAATATTGACATGGTATCCTGTTGTCTTCCTCAGTGTCCAGACTGGCCGGTATGGACCAGGCGATCCACAAGCTGAATGTTGGTCACTACACCCTGGATGTTAAAGTCAGTCAGCTGATGGACCGTCTGTCCAGGATGGATGGTAAAACAATCACTGTCTCCTAAAAATCTACCACTATTTCTCTTCATACAGTGCCATTTTCCTGTCCACAGATCACACATTCTTTATTAATCTCTTGTGAAATACAGCATGTATTATTAGTATTTCCACTAACTCAGTAAAATGTTCAAATACTGTATAAATGTGGCATCTTCCTCTGATTAAATATACAAAGATGCATACATTTTCAGACGACGAGTGGCTGTGCTTGTAATTTTTTAAATGTTTTGTGCTGATGTTGATGAAAATACAGAAAAAAAGGAACGGGGTAATCTTTATTCAGCATCATCTGTAGACAATTTTAAGTTATTTCCCCATCATAAACTGTAACTGTGCATTAAACTTAAAACCAAAGTTTTATTTGCCTCTTACGTCTCTCAAGTTACTAAAAATCTCAAGACTGTGACTGCCTGTTCAACTTTCATGTCTTGTTTCTGTTGTTCTCATCACTGAAAATGGCAGCTAGAGTCGGGGAGCTGGAGGACAGCATCCGTGAGGTTTACCAGCACAGCAAAGACAACCGCAAAGAGATGGGAAGACTGGAAGGTATCTTTATTAATTTATATTCAGTACTGCAGGGTCTGCTGCTGAGTTCTCTTTGAAAAGTCCATCTCATTGTTTAAAATATAGGACTGAAAATACATGTGAGTCATACTTAGTTGATCTTCCAAGTTAAACAACTACTTTGTGACCAGTTATCAGTCAAGACTGTATTACTAGAATCCTCTTTACTTACTAATAACTGGTAGAGCTCCTAATTTGATACACAGTTCTTGAACACACATCCTCCCAGGACTGTCATTCAATGTAAAACAATGATCACACTGCACACATATGAGGGAGAACTGGCTGTTAGAAGGAAGATGCTAATATGTTGATGTGATGAGGCAATGATTGATATTTATTATGTAAAAAGAGAAGAGGATGGGACATTTTACTTTAGAGGTGTAACTATCTTATTCCAGTGGGTGGTGCTATATCATGTGTGATGATTAAAATAAGAGTTACGGCAACTTCCTCTATAATGGTGAGGCATTAGTGCCACTGAGGCATCCTTTAATGAAACATGTCAGTGTTGGGGACAGATGATGTGATGCTACTGAGGCTTTCCTTCAAAAACTGAGCTTGAGTGGATCAGAGTTAATCGCATAAAGAAATGTGCAAATTGTGCCACTTCCTGTTGCCAATAGGGGGTGCTATGATCAGATGTTTTCATGTGGGCATGCTCAGTGTAACACTGTTGTCTTTCCAGAGAGTGCTGAAGAACACAGAATGATGTATACTAAAGTCAAAAGGGGTTAAAGTCATGTAGCACCATCAAACACTTGATTTTGAAATTGAGGTGAAACTGGTAGACTTCCTGTTGTGATTTGGGTATGGGTCCAAGAGGCTTTTTTGCAGGTATCATGATGATGCACATACAGACTTAAAATCATGAGCCTAGGTTGAATGGTCTGCTGGGGCAGATTGTTGAAAAATCACTGTTGGAATTTTAGGGCCAGATTGTGGACCCGCCCTATGGTGAAAACCCACAGTTCACCAGTAGATCTCCATGTTGTCTAGAATCAGTAAAAAATCCTGAAATCTATCAGAATAAATCCCTTGGATGATCATCCTTAAGATTTGACACCTGCAACTCAGCCAAAAAATGCCAAAATTTGGCCTCTACCATTCATTATATCAGCTCCTGTAGTTTTTTTAAAAGAGAATAAATGGGTTATTTTGTTCGTCTGTATGTAATACATTTGTGTATTGAAAAAAGCCGTGTGGGGCCATTTTTAGAGGCACATACGAAACCACCAAAATTCGTGAATTTTACACAGGGACTGATGATTCAAATTTTGGTGAGTTTTGGGGCATATTAGGGCCTCCAATTAGCAATTCATTTGACAGGATAACAATATGAATATATTCATTCATTTGTAAGACTTTTCTGTAAACCTTGTGAAATAAACCCATTTATCAGTACTTTATCTTAATAATGGGTTGGCCATGCATAATTTTAAAGTTGTTACTCATAGACCCTGTTTAGACCTTGCATTGACATGAATTTATATCCATTTTGGGCATCCTAATGCCTTAATTTCTTGTTGAAATGTTGAAAGGTAATCTTGTGATTTTTCTGTTGTACTCTCCCCAAGAGGCCAAGAAAAAGTTCATGTCGACTAAAATATTGACTTGATAGTACTGCCCCTTCAGGCTGGTAGACATTTTATAAATTGTAACCCTGATAAAGCGCCTGTTTTGTTTTTCTCTGCTCTTTAGGCTGTCAGAAAGGTCGCAGGATTGGATACAAATGTTACCTTGTGTACAACAGTCAACAGGATTACGCCGGCGCCTCCAGAAAGTGTCTGGAACGAGGAGGCCGAATGGCGATGCCCCGAGACCGCAAAGAGCAGGAGGCCGTCGCTGACTACGTCAAAACATTCTTCCATCCGGGAAACTGGCCCGTCTGGCTGGGTATTAACGACCTGAGATCAGAGGGCATGTATCTTTTTGAAGATGGGACGAGGGTGTCGTACTTCCAGTGGCGAAAACATTTCTTGTCCAGTCAGCCTGATGGAGGGAGGCGGGAGAACTGCGTGGCGATGTCGTCAGATGATGGAGACTGGTGGGACCATTACTGCGACCGGACCATGAACTATATGTGCGAATTCGACGACAGGGTGGCACTTTAAAATGAACATTTATCCTGACAACTTTATGCCCAATCCCAATCTCCTAATTTACACAATCCTGGATTTAGAAGCGTGTTCCCAGTAAGAGTTCCTGGGACTGTCCTAGTTTGAATTATCAAGTGCACAATGACTTTGATGCCAATCCTACAACACAAAAACATTCACTACACGATTCCCTATTTCCTGTGGGACTTAGCTGGAGTTCAGAGCCAACTATGTTACCTTAAGGATGCAGTTCACAGCTTTTGCATGGTGGAACAATTGTGGAAACGCCCCCTGGTGGGCAAAAGAGGCTTTCCACTGCTGTACATTGCAGAGAAGTTGACAGCCTCTGTTGCCACAAGAAATTGGTTCAACTGGATGCATAAACCAATGAGGACACAACCCTGAGTTATACTTTTACAAGACCTTTACACACTTTTTTTGAGAACTTTGTTCTCACTGATGCCATTTACATCTCAGCAGGTTCAGTGTTTAATCTCTAGGGTGGAGATTGGGATTGGGCCTTGTTCTTACCCCCTTGGACTTCACCTCCAACCACTGATTACAAAGAAAGGCAGTATGTTTATAAATTATTTTCCTTCCAAAAAGAGCCTTGTATACCTGGATTGGTTGTAATCACAGGTAAGGTTAAGTCTTCAAATTTCCATCTGAGGAGATCTAGTGGATTTTCATATACACGTCCAGTAAAAATCCTTTTGTTTAGTCATTGTTGTAGGATCATTAAAGTATTAGCATCTTTGGGGATACAGTTTTGCTATAGAAATAATTCATGCTTTTTATAGGTTTTAGAAAGACAGATATAGTTATGTCTCAAATACGCACAAATTTGTCAGAGTTATGACTTTATACATTTAATTATAAATATTAATGTAGCTGCAGAGATATGGGGTAAACTAGTCTGGACTCTGCTGTGATTTCACGCCTGGAATTCTAAATATTTGTTCAACGGATTTTCCAGAAATGGAAAAACATGCAAAGCTGGAGGGACTTTTCTCAGAATCAGTGCAAACTGACCCTCTTAAAGATAAAAATCTGTGTGTGTTTGGGGTTTTAGAAGAATTAGGAAGGGCCTCTCTGTTATTTCTGAGCTGTAAAGATATTTTCACAGTGTCTGGTACCAGATGGGACCGCTCTGTTTAACTGCTGATTCTCCAACATCTCTGACCAGAACATTACTGAGTCTGTCATCTCAGCCAAACACCATCACTGTTTACACGTGTCCCACAATGTGTAAAACAAGAAAGTTGTACATAAAATGCTGAATGTAAATGTTTATTATAAATCTTTACTAAAAGTTGACATGGTTTATAAAATTATTTTTTGATTGGTTGAGACATTTTAGCAGGTAAGAACCAATTTTCCCTCTTAGTATGGCTGGGTATTCTGAACTGCATACTTATGCTGGTGAGGCCACATGGTGGTCTCTGTACAAGTCTGGGCTCTGTCCCGGGACAATGGCTTCCTCCTACAGTCAAACAATGCATTTCAGCTTCATTGATGACTCTAAACTGCCCGTAAATCTGAGTGTGGGCCCACTACGACATAGCTTTGATGCACATGTATGGCTTAAGACTGGCCACAGGACCCCCATGATCCCGCGCAGGACAAGGAGGTTGTTGGTTTTTTTGTTTTGTTTTGTTTTGTAAGATTTATTTTGGGCTCTTCATGCCTTTATTACATAAAGGAGGACAGTAGATAGAGCTGGAAACAGGAGAGAGAGTGGGGAGAGACATGCGGTAAAGAGCCTCAGGCCGGATTCCAACCGGCCACCTGCGTACATGGGTAGCGCCTTAGGCCGCTAGGCTATCTGTGCACCCCAGGACAAGAAGTTTTGATCAGTGGATCCCAAAGTGGATGTAGAACCTCTGTGGAGTCATGAGACACTAGTAGGGGTCAAAAATTCAAAGAGAAATTACAAAAATGGTTTAGATGGAATTTTTTGCCCATTATGATAAAAAATATCCTTAAAATTAATTCGATTTTAAAATCAAACTGAAGTGATTAAGTGTGATCTGCGCTTATGATGTGCACAGATCTCTTAAAAGGTAAATGCCTACATGATGCTTGTGCAACATCATAGCCTTTAACCAACACCCAAGAAAAGCGGGGGTCCATGCCTCCTGGTCTCTGGCATTTTCAATTTGGGGGTCATGGGTCAAAAGGTTTGGGAACCACTGGTACAGATAAAGGATGAATTGGTATCTCAGTGGGGTCCATTAACAAGAACTGAAAGAGTCTGAAAATGTTGGCTGTTGTCCCAATTGAAAATGTGAAGATGGCATTATGCATGCACCATATTTAAAGGAACCCCTTTGTTTTTTTAAATTTAGTTCTAAACAACGGCCTCAATACACCACCACATTTGCAGACTTTGTCACCTACTTCCAGTTGAAATAAGTGCTTGCACTCTTTGAGGGGTTAATTGCTGTAAAACTGCGGATGATCATTCTGCAGTGGAAGTGAGTCAGGTCTGCAAATTCACAAGCCTGCACAGCTGTTCTTCAGTCAGTCTTTGTAACTTAAACCAGACAAAATCTAAAACTTTAAAAACAAATGTACTTGCAGAGGACAGGTAAGTGTAACACCTGGGTTTTTGTTGTTTACAGCTATATAAAAAGATAATACAATCAACCCCAGAGGAGGAAATCAAATGTTGCAGCAGCTCTTCAAGCCAGTCTACTTTTTACTTCTTATTTTCCAGGTATGATGAGTGGAAATATATTCTGTCTTCAATTTTACCCATTTTGAATTTAAGATTTGCTTTGGCCCTTGTTAATACATCTGTTCTGCTGCACCATGCCAATTTACACCTTTTTCAGCCAAACAAAACAGGGAGAATTGTGTACAGTTCTTAAAAGATGGTGCCAGCAGCCCAGTATTCTACACTGAATGACTTAACTTTCATTCTCTATGTACAAAACTGCATGAAAACATTTGTCCTGATAAGGAGTCTAAAATGACCAGTTCATTATGGACATTTTTGGGTACTTAATGCTCTGAAACAGTCTTTTTTCATACCTGCTCTCATGAAAAATTCTAAAAAAAAAAAAAAAAAAAAAAAAAAAACAGCATTCAAAGCTTAGAGGTCATGTGTTTTAGTCCTTTAAAAAAAGGTTTATATTGGTCTAAAAGGTCCCCAAATCATAACTGTTTAGTTTGTTGCTGAGAAAACACTCCAGTGTTAGATTTTTGCATGTCTTAAAATCCCTATGTTATGGTCCTGGTCAGAACAAGCTGTTTCTGTGCTGTCTGACTCCGCCCCTCACAGGTTATTGATGTGGCTTAATGGGTATGGCTCTCCTGAGCTGAGAGGAGGATCAGGAGAGGAGGGCGGAACTTTCTTCCAAGCAGGGAGGGCCAACCAAACCTGGGGGTGGGGCTAGCTCCCCACATGACATCATGATGGGAAAATCTGAGAATGTCTTGTTGTAGCACACATTTTCTGAAAGGTGGGGTGGGGGATTGATTTTTCCGATTCTTGGGGTAATTGTGGACAGGTCAGGGGCACATATTTTTGCTAAAAAAGCCTGAAAAAGTGTATTTTGCATAATGTGCCCTTCAAGTGACAGTTTCGACCTTATATTGACGCTGCGTATAACTGATGTATCAACAGGATGAAATACATGGAAATGAGTACACAGATATGCAGAAATAGAGTATGAATTGGCTTCACTGCAGGCACAACAATAGCACCAGTCATATGATGTAGACACATCGATTTCACCCACTATCTCAGTACATTTCTCTGGATGTTTTCTGTTTTACACACCAACTTCACCACACTTCATGCTAGATATTAACCAGGGTGCTGGCAGGTAAAGGTCCAGGTTAAGACATGGTCACATTTGCAGCACATTTAGTAAATTTCAGGCAATTATCTGGAGTTTTGTGCATGTGCGTATGAGAAAAACCAACAGCCTGATACCCAGCCATCTTCTACTTAATCACCACATCATCCTCATAGATCTGGTTCATCGTTTATGAATAATCAAGTTTCTGCTCTTTAAATCTATTGATTGAGCTATTGAAAGGAAGATCTATTTAACAGAATCAGTTGTCATTTAATGTCTAAGAGCTGCTCTAACTAAAATCTATCTAAATTTATAGCTCACATTAGAAAAAGGATGTAGCAGCAAAAATGTTGTTCATTTAACATCTCCTGTAACCAGACAGATGATTGAAAATCAGTTTATGAAGTAGGCAGCAGAAATACTGCATCCATGCAACGTAAAACAAACTGAAAAAGTGTAAATCCTCCATGAAAGTTTGAGCTGCAACTAAGAAAGTCCAGATAATTAAAATTTGACAACAATCTGTTTTATATAGGTTGTAACCGTGAGTTTCTATCCACAGAGTGACAATGATTAGTGACAGTTTATATTAAAATTAAACATAATCACAAATTTATCCAGTAGCAGTAGTACCACATTTTTATCAAAACTGCAGCACTGACACTAAACTCAGAGGAGCAGATGTCTCCGCCTCACAGCTCTGCATCGGTCACGCATCTTCATGATGTCATGAATGGGAGACGTGACGTCATAAACGAGAGTCAAAGAGCTGCTCTTCTTCTGTGGTGTCAGTGCTTAGTTAACCATTTAAACCCCAGGTGTTCCTCCAGTGTTCAGGCATCTGTTACAGCTTTGATGGGTCCACAGCCTGCAGGATGCCCATCACAGTCGGCCTGTCGTGAGGGTTTTCAGACGGGTGAGAGAGGAGAACTTTCCCTGCTTCATTCAGCACAAAGTCGCCTCCCATCTGGAAAATGAAAACTTATGTAAGCTTTTTTTTTTTAAATGGCAACCAACAACTTTTAGATATGGAAAATCAAGTCAAGTTCATTGAAGTTCTGCAAGTGTCCACTAGAGGCTGGCTCCAAAATTCAAGGAATCCCCACAAGATCTCATATTAAAATCTCATTCAGAAACCCCCATCTTCCTGTCATTTAGACCCTCTCCCAGCTGTCCTTGTTAAAGCTTGTCTAGCCTCTCTGTTCTCCCTGATAACAGACATCATTCTCTCCTCACTTACTGCTGATGTTGCTCCTTCATCTTTTAAATCAGCAACAGCTCCATACTCTAGAAACCATGCTCAGACTCTGCAAATTTTGATAATTATCATCACATTTCCCACCTTCCTTTTCTCTCTAAAATCCTTGAATAAACAGTTTCATCTCAGGTCCATGCTCATTTATTTGACTGAAACCTCTATGAACAACTCCAGTCTGGTTTCCACCTCCTTCATAGTACAGAAACAGCCTCAGTTAAAATAACATAATCTTCTCATTGCAGCAGACTCTGGACTCCTAACCTTCCCCATCCTTCTTGATCTGCATCTGGCCTCTGACACCATTTCCCATCAGACTGGCCTCAATCACATCACAAACAAACACCTGCTCTACCCCTCTCGTTACACTTTGTTCATTTTTTTTTCAAATCTCTCCCATTTGCAGTTTTTGCTGGTGTTCCCTGGAGTTCTGTCCCGAGCCCCCTTCAGTTCATTATCTCCCTTTTTCCTATTGGTCATATCTTCCATAAATTCACAAGTCCCTCTTCCTGTATCCCCCTCACTGCCCCTCCCGCTTGCTTGAACCACCATAGGACCTAGGGCCGCTCGGCTCCCTGCTCAAATCCCACCTCAAAACCCATCTTTTCAAACTTGCATATTCAGTCTGACTGATTTGCATTGTAAAGTGACCTTGAGTGCTTTGAAAGGAAACTATAAATACAATGCATTATTATCATCATCATTATTAAAAAAGCCTATTTTTACAGCAGACATCAGCACACTGTCAGCCTGGTGTAAGAATCCATTTTAGTCTCTTTAGCTGATTTTTATTGGTAAAACAACAACAAAAAAAAGATGTTTTTATTACCTCTGATTCGATAACTTCAGGATAAGAGTTTTGCATAAATTTGCCAAACCTGAATGCTGCTCTGACAAAAAAGTTGAACGTGTTGTAGCGTCTGCCTGATGACCCTACTGAAGCTCCACCTCTTTGCCTGTGTCTACATTATTTCAGCCTATTTTCTCTTAGTTTATATCAATTATTCAGGCTATGAAAACAAATATGTACTAATTTTTAGCATAGTCATCCATTTGTACCTGGTAAAGATCCACCATCAGGCGAGGGGGGACGTCAGGAAAGTCTTTTCCAACAGCTAAGTACTCCGAGTACTGCAGCAGGCAGCTGAACTTCATCACCTTAGCGTAGGACGACCCCAGGCCGAAACTCCTGTATATCTGTGGAAGATGGAGGATGATTACTGTAATAAAAAGTGAACAATTCTGTGAAATATAATTACAGTTGCAGTTTTAGAAGAACATAAGCACAGAAGGGAAAAATGCGTCCACTTTGGATTTAAACTTATTAGAAGTATCAACTGGATGACCAAATCTGGTGTTTAACACAAACAGATGCCATGTTTGACTCTGTGGCATGTGGAAAATCTTCATATTTGGTAGATTACCCTTCATCTGCTCACATCTGGAAGTTGACTTGTCAGAGAGAAAGGTTTAGAGGCTCAGCTTACTGGGAATTTCATGAGAAATCATCAAACAGCTGTTGGAACCTCTGTTTCCCTCAGGATGTTTGTGCTGAGTCACAGTTTAATTTTTCTCTTAAACTTCCGTATATAGACAAAACAATATAGTAATCTTATTGTTTTAAGTCACCTTTGCATACATCTAAAACAAATCAGGGATTTAAAAGTCCATGAATTCCTCTTTCATACTGCATTTTCAGTGTTGAATCCAGACCTTTCTCTGGGGATCCAGCAGCATGTCATAAGTACATCCAGTCTGTTCCAACCACAACTTCGCTCCCTCCACACCACCAAAAGAGATCACCAAGACCTTCAGTGACCGAGCATCTAGGAGAGCCTACAGAAACATTTAAAAAGGACATAAATTTAAAATTAATGACTCCCATTAAAGCCAGGCCAAGGAAATTTATGTGCTTCTTAATGAGCTGTCCCTTTCCACATCTTTCTTCAAATGACATTAATCCATTTTTCTAGAAGAAAATATGCAGCGGCTGCTTGGCTGAGTGACACTTTGGAAAAAAACATTCCACTGTTTTGCAGCGCATGAAGAAAAAAATCAACATATTTCTTGACAGTTTTGGTAAATGGATTGGTTTTCTTTTTTAAATGAGGGTTAATTATGTAACCCTAATTAAACCAGGAAAACCTCAATGGGATAAAAAAAAAGAAAATTAAAGAGTGTCTAGGCCAAGACAGCACTGCAGTTGTTTTCCTTCCTGCATTATATATTTCAATTTTTTACTTAAAAAAAAAAAAAAAAAAGGAAGTTAAACCTGAAAAATATAGTGCCTTTAATAGACATTAAATCAATTTTAACCCCTGTGTATTATTCAAATACACTACACTGATAAGCCATCTAAAAACATTTACTCCACACACACACAAACACACACACACACCTACACACACAGCTTTTTAGATGGATTCTTTTCATCAACGTCACTCCTGACAAAAGCCACCAAATATTTGAATATTTTGGGAGTTTAACCCTTTAAAGGACAGTTTGGCTACATGGAGTAATAGCTGTGTAAATGAAAAAAGTCACAGAAAATGAGTGATGTTGTAAAATATTAATGTCAGGTGGATGCCAGCATAGTCCTAGATATGGCATGTACCCCTACATACATGCATTGTGAATGCGTACATGCATGTATGTACTGATTAATATTTTTCTGCTTTTCTGTCTTAAATCTTTCAATCAATTCCAGTCCTGATCAAAACTACCAAATTTTCAATATTTAAAGATTTGGCCTCCTGAAGTGCCCGCTGGAATACATGGTGTCACTGTTAGGGATGCACAACACTTTGAGCATGATATCAGTATCAGAAGATAATAGCTTTAAAGGGGAAATATTGATATGAGCAGATATTTAAAAACAGTATTTTGACTATAAAATCTGCCTATATTAGCTGTAAATATTGGCTGTACAATAAAATGCATTAGTGGAGTTTTGGGCTGGACCAAGAGACCGACATCAGCTGGAGTGTTCGTCTTTATTCAACACCATTCTTTACACTTTAAAGTAGATTTTAAGGGCTGAAATTTAACCCTGAACTACAATAAAATCTCTGTGCTGGGATCAGCTATAATTACTTTATAAATACTGGCACATCGAATAACTACAAATATGCAACACTCCTAGTGATTCTTTATATGAAAATCACACACAGAAAATTAGTTCCTTTCTATATAATATATAATTTTGGGCAGGGATTTAAAAATATATATAAAGTCTTGGACTTGTCAATACTCATCAACAAATTGATTTTGATGCATGATTTTGTTTTTGTAGAGTCTGATTTAAATTTTTTGCAGAGTGAACTACCGGCCCTTTAAAAAATTGAAAGTGAAATTTCAAAATTTATTCAGAAAACAACCTTCCCACAAACACGTGCCATTTGCAGCAACAGGGACAAAATTATCTCAAAATAAAAGTGAAGAATTCTCCCTTTTGGACTAAAATAGAGTGATATCAGACAGTTTATCAGCACGATGGCCAAGACAGCAGCAGTTCACAGTTTCAGAAAAAGAGCTGTCATACATGACAAGCATGATCATTGATATGGAGTCTACTGGGCAAATTGTTTAAAGTTTGAGTAGACTTTTTTTTGTTGTTGTC
Organism: Cheilinus undulatus; assembly: GCF_018320785.1. NCBI lineage: Eukaryota > Metazoa > Chordata > Actinopteri > Labriformes > Labridae > Cheilinus > Cheilinus undulatus. The sequence continues at coordinate 39,542,846 of NC_054878.1, read as the reverse complement.
TAAAAATTCACTGTTAATCAAATTCAACCTGCAGTTTTGCTGAGAAATGCAGTGATACAATAACATATTAAAGTGGTTATTATTTTTTATTATTTGTATGAATCAGTAATGACTTTTGGCTTGAAGGTAAACCGACCTGACTGGCCTCCAGCTCGGCCAAGTGGTCTCGTCATGGCAGTCATCCAAAATGTCTGATGAGAACCAGCAGCAGCTTCTGCCCCTGATTCAGATAGTCACCCAGAGTCACACTTCTGTGGGCAGACACAACAACACTACATTTAATAATAAAACAAAAGTGTTGAATTGTAATTTAATAATTGAACTAATGAGCAGCATGTGTCTATCCAAGGTTGGGGGATAAAAAAACAACAAAAACATTTAAACACAAGCTGACAGTGTGGACTGTTTTTGGTTGGCTGTTAAACATCTGTTAGACATTGTGAGTCTCATGTTGAACGTCGTTTTGTACCTACTTTCCACTCCGTGCATCAGTGAGCGCGGTTTCAGGGCTCAGGTGGTCAGCTGTCTTCGCTCCTGAGAGCCGTCTGTCTGTCGTCTGCAGATCTCTGTCCACGCCCTCCAGGAAGGAGTCCCACTCAGTCTGAACGACAAACACAGCCAAAATAAGTTCGGCAGATAACCCTCAACTGCTTTTATTACTGGAATAAATACAAAAGCTTATTTGATTTTACAAAAACTTCTTTCTTGATTGATTTGACCACTTTTTTCTTTATTTTAGGTCTAAATAACAATCTAGCCATAAACTGTCATCATCAAGATTTAAACAAAAAGTCTTGAAATATTTCACTTTATATCAGATGAATCTAGAATATATGGAAGTTTCACTTTTGGAATTAGATAACAGGGGAAAAAAATAACTTTTTATATATTCTTATTTTTGAGATGCACCTTTAATCGGCTGATCACTGCTCTAACTGAGCTACACTAGACCCACAGCAGAGATTTTCACCTCTGCCGATACTGTTACTTTATTTTTGCAGCTATTTTCTGCCAGTATCGAAATCATGCCAATAATATTGTGCATACCATGCTTGTTTTGAACTTCATCAGACCTTCTTGACCATGTCTACATGCCTAATTTCATTGGTTGCTGCCATGTGATTTGCTGATTATATAATTTTGCATTAGCCAACAGTTGACCAGGTATAACTATAGTAACTGATGAGTGAATAACTTATCGTTCCCTGTGACAGCTGTTCAGGAAGTAAAATGAATATAAAAGAATTTAATTCTTGTGGCTGATTGTCTTGTTTGCTCTTGTAGGTCATACAGAGACACCACCTGAAATTCTGTTCTTATACCAATAGTAACTGAGTAAATATGATCACATATACAGACCTCCAACTGCAGAAGCTCATCCACTTGCTCTCTCACTGCTGCATGGCTGGAAAACATAAACATCTGTGTCATATCCAAACATTATTTAACTATAAGACAGTCATAAACCACACTTACTGTATCTGCCATAATCATTACAATCCTTTGTGTTAGTCGTTGTGTTTTAGGAGGTTTTTGACAATGATTGATTACTTTGGACCGAACAATATAGCACAAATATGCTAACAGGCACGGCACAAGGATTACAATTTAGGCTTGGCCCATTAACAAAGGTTTCTACAGGGACACAAATGTCCTAGCAGTGGCTCCTTCCCTGCATGCCATTCCCTGCTCTCTCATTCCTATTTTGGTTACTAATCACTGACCTTTCTAAATAAAAAGTCCAAAAATAAATATTTTTTTTACTTGTCATAGGCTATTATGTTCTAAGCTTACTATAGAAACAGACTTTTGTTTTTCATGCAAACGACTCATGAGTCATAGTAATGTGTTAATTGACAGGAGTAAAGCATGCTGCTTTTATTGCCCAATGCACAAAATATGACCTCCCTGATTTTATGCTTAGCTAAAAACAAGTAAACAATCATTTAGAACATTTCTGAGAAAACCATCTCTTTTTGATGAGGATGAATTGGCTCCTTGTTTGTTTTAGAATTGTTCTTCAGATCCTTTCATTGGTTTTTACAGCTCTTAATGGTCTTTGCCCTTCTTATTTGTCAGATTTGCCTTTACCCTATGAGTCCAGTAGAGCCATCAGGTCTTCAGGAAGTGCTCTGTTAACAGTCAGGACTAAACTAAAACATACAGCAAGGCTTCTTTTTATCACAACGGCCCCTTCTTTTGAACAGCTAACCAGAAGACCTGAGGGCAGCACCTAATGGTAATGTTTTTTTGTTCTTTTGTTTAAAAAACTTAGATTTCCCTGTAAGTCTGGCTTTCAATGAAATTTGAGATCATCATCTTCATCTATCTTAGTATTTTAGATTTTATCGCACTCCATTTTAATTTCAGGATTGTCTTTAGTAGTTTATCCTCTTATTTTATCATTATTCACAACGTTTTCTTCATGTGTTTATTTATTTTAGTAAATCTTATTGAGCTGTTAGTGTTTTTATTATGTTAGCTTCTTTTTATTCTGTTTTATCTCATTTTTTATATCATATAGTTATTTTGTTTGTATGCTTTTACCTAATCTCCTGTGAAAAATGCAATACAAACAGAGATTGATTTAAGAGTGGTGCATTGTGCTATCTGTCTGAGCTTGTAACATCAGAGACAGTTTTATTTTTGATACAAGAAGCAAGAAGGTTCCTGGTTCGCTTCTCAGTCAGGGCCTTGGGGTGGAGAGTTTGCATGCGTTAGTTCCCTGCAGGTATTCTGGCTTCAGGTTAATTGGTGACTCTGGATTGGCCGTAAGTGTGAGCGTGCCTGCTTGTCTGTTTCTATATATTAGTCCTGCAATTCACAGGAATCAGTCCGGGGTGTAACTCACCTCTCGCCTTATGAGGCTTCAGCCCCCCCTGTGACCCCCAATGGGATAAGACAATGGATGGATGATCAGATCACACAGGGACATTCAGCACTAACACCTGTCCTTCCTTTTATGTTTTATCACTTCTGATCAAGCCATGAAATCAAGTTAATCCAGTTATATAATCCAAGGGTGGAGAAAGTACACGACTATGGGTTAGGGTTTACCCAAGCACAAGTACAGTTACTTTGGTCGAAAATTACTTAATTAAAAGTAAAAGTACTGTCAGATTAGGTATTTAACTTTCAAAAGTTTAGTTTAACTATATGTAGTTGTGACTGATACAGACAGCTTTAAAGTGTTAAATTTAACGCTATATGAGTTTAATTAACACTGTCGATTTTATTGTGTGACTTACCTGAACAACTTGGTTGGTCTGTTTTCTTGTTGTTCTCAATAAGGAAATAAGGAAATAGCGTGTTTTACTGTACTACTCCTCAGTAACTACTCAGTACTTAAAGTAATGTTAAATTAGATATATTTTACTTTTACTCGAGCAGATCTAGAGACCAGTACTTTAACTTAAGTAAAATTCAACTGGAATAACAGTACATTTACATAAGTAAAATAGTTGTGTACTTCTTCCACCTCAGTCTATTATCTCCAGTCATTTAGGGTGGGGCTATATGCTCCACCGATGACATCGTACTTTGATCAGAAATGAAAAACTGTTGACATTTGAAATAACCACAAACCAGTGATGGTATTTAGCCTCAAGTTTATTATCCATAAATGCTTTTAACAGTCTGTACGGCTTTGTAATTACCTGCCCATCCAGAGCTAAATGCCTTTCTTCATACCTTCTGTGTCATTATGACTTTATAGGTTTATATCCTGATACTTACTGATAAGACTTCTGCCATATGGCCTCTGCTTCGCTCTTCTTCTTCACTCCAAGGCTGCACACAAGCAATGAAACATGCATTTAATTCACAGTTCAGAAATACAGCAATTTTGGGATAAAAACTGCAAGTTAACTTATTTAAACTTCAGCATATTCTGCAGGTGCTGAGGGTATCTTACCTTCTGTAGAAGTCTGCCCCGGCTGTGATGAGGCCGAACAACGTGCTGATCTTATGTGGGACAAAATCCTCCAGGGATTCTGTGTGGAGGAAACAAAGGGCCATAGTTATTGGTGAGCTGGATTTGTGCAATATCATTGTGTTGGCAGTAGGCATGACAAGGATTAAATTACACCACTCTCGTTCATGCCAGCAGGTCTTTTAATCCTGTGGTTTGATCACACTGATCTACTTTTAGAACTTATAAAAGCATGTGTTACAACCAATTAATGAAATAGTCAAAGAAGGCCTGTTCATTCATGAAGACTGTAACAGTTATTGTAACGGTTATAAAACATGTTTGTATTACATGGTAACAGTAAAACATGGTCACATTGAATATCTAGGCACATAACAAAGGTTTTACGCATCTTTGACGGTTAATCAGTGCTGTAGCGATCTTCGTCTATTTTCTATGCATTTTTACAGTCTGTCGCTTACTGAGAGTATAATATAAGAAATAAAAACATGCTGACGCTATAAAACAATAACTAAGCGATATTCTCGATTCGGCTTTGTTATACTGTAGTTGTTCACGCAAACTAGCGGAAAATTTAGTCTTTTTTTTTTTTGTTTGTACGTTGTCGGCTACCGTCAGTGACCGTAACAGTACGCACTTAAAGCAGTTACGTACAGCGTTATTAAAACATGAATATAAGCATTATTTTGTGTATTATGAATGCCGAATTACTCATAAGACTTAAAAAAGTTCACATATTATAATATTTGCCTCCTACAAACTGTTAACTTTTCTAAGAAACTAAAAAACTTTCAACCGCTAAATTGCTAATGAAGTTCATCACCGGAAGTATATAATTTATTTACAGTAGTCCTACCTGCTGCTTGTCTTTTAGCTTCATCTAAAAGAACTTTTCCCCAGTTCACCAAAAGAGTCAGACTGCTTATTAAATTCTCCTCGGGTACAACCACATCCTCAGCCATGGTCACCGGCTCCACTTTGTGAACTGATAGTAAAACCTGTCGACATGTGAACCACAGTGCATCCTGGTGACGTCAAGACGTCATGTGGCGCTAAAGCCGTTTACGGAGTCTGCGACAACTACTGGTGAGCAAACTGTAAAATCTGTTAAAGAAAAACTTAGGGTCAGCAGTAACTTCCTCATTTTGATTAGGATAGCGAAGTTATAACCTCAACTCCAAAAAGTTGGAACACCGTGTAAAATGTAAATAGAAGCAGAATGCAATGATTTGCAAATCTAAAAAAAACCCAAACATTTTATTTATAATAGAAAATAAACAGCATATCAGAAGTTGTTGAAACTGAGACACAATATTAATGAAAAATATTAGCTCATTTTGAATTTGATGGCAGCAACACATCTCAAAAAAGTTGGGATGGGACAGCAGAAGCCTGGAAAAGTAAGTGGTACTTAAAAAAAAAAACTGCTGTAGGAGCATTGTGCAGCAAGAGTCTCCCAGAAGTAAAGATGGGTAAAGGTTCACCAATCCAATTAAAATCTGTGGAACAATTTCAGAATTTTTTTCAACAGCATAAACATTTAGAGAATCTGGAGAACTCTCTGTGAGCAAGAGACCAGGCAGAATGTCAATATTGGATGTTCGTGATCTTCGGACCCTCAGGCAGCACTGCATCACAAACAGGCATGATTCTCTGCTGGAAATCCCTGCATAGGCTCAGGAACTCTTCCAGAAATCTGTCACCGAAGGCATTGGGTCCCAGGAACCGTAGGAGGGGTCACAACACTTTGTCTGCTCTGAGGATGTCAAATATGAACTCAAATCAAGAAAAACACTTTTTATGCATGTTATAAATTGGTCTATTAGTAATAAAAACATGCAGACCTATTTTCTTAGAGTTTAAGAAATAAAACAACAAAAGCAAATGTTAATTTCAACAGCAATGCATCACTTTTTTTCCTCATTTGGGTCCTTCTTGGATAGAAATACAGAGGGGGCTTTGCGTAAAAAAGGTTGTGAACCACTGGTCGAAGCACAATATTAGATTTTTGCCAATATTTAGAAAATATTTTTAGTCAATACAGATATCACTTTAAATGTAGTTCAGGCCTAAATTTTCAGTCCTTAAACTTTGAAGTGTAAGAAATGATGATGAAAAAAAGAAAAGACTTCAACTTCAAACATAGGTATGTTGATCCAGCCTAAAACTCTTCTAACTTATTTGTTGGTTGGCCAATTTTTGACAGCTGATATAGATTTTTATCACCAAAATTTCAGTTGTAAATCTCCTCTAAATTTTCATATCTGCCCATACAAGGAATTCATTTTTTTTAGGCTGGGATAGTTATCACAAAGCTAACAGTGCATGTATGTAAAGTAGTAGGAAGAAGTTTTGATTTTTCCCTGCTCCTTGTAACATGTAAAAACTATAAAAAGCTATATACTGCTTAATAAATAATATTAAAAGTCAATTAATTTAATCTATCGTGATCTTTTTTCTTTAATGTCTATCATCTCATCTTTGCACTAATGGGCTTCCGTAGAATCCTCTTAAAAGTTCAAAGTTTCTAAAAAAGACCAGACAAAGTTGTTAAAATTGTCAACCAGTTTTATTGACTGCTGAACATTCATTCATTTGTTCAATAAAACATTCCCTCCTTCAAGTTTTAAGCTTTACGATAAGTCATGTACTCCTTGTTCTGACGCCCACCATAGCACTTAACAACTGGATCGCCCAGTGGAATAAAGAAAATTACAAACCAGTCAGGACAATCATTGATATGACAGTGGTACAAAGCAAAACAAATGTAAGACTGACTGTAGGAAACAGAAAATAAATCAGATATGCCTTTAAACAGAGCTGTTTGTTGGTGTTTTTGATAAAATTAAAAGACAAAATGAGGAGACATTCATTGCGGCATAGATGTCTTTCTGTGATGACTCTCAAGCTCTGAAGGTTAAATGATGCTGAAGTTTGTTCATAAGACTAAAAACTCTCAGAATACTCGAGGTGCTGAGCTTGTTCGCTTTTTCCTCCTTGTGCTTGAACCAACGTCTTCAATAAAGGCAGCAGCTGTTTTGTAATGTGCTGCATGTAAACATCACATTCCTATGCAGTAACCAAGTATCTTCCCTTAAAGAATTGACCCAAGTTAACATTGTATTAACAGGAATAATGAAAATCTTAAACATTATAGGCTTTATGGGTTGTGCATGTTGAAATTACAAGCAGATTTAAACTGAATAGGATCTGGAATTAATTTAAAAACTTTTGAGCAGACTTGTAACTTTTACTTTCACTGCAATGGCTTTTGTCTTTAACCAAGTTCTTTTTATTTGATTTTCTCTGAAAATCTGTAAAAGGACCAAAGGAAAAGATTCTACAGGAAGTAGATCATGGTGAACATCTGGAGAAATACAAGCTCTTTTTTCTGATTCTATTATTGGTCCAAGATTTCCGTAAGGATGGCTCATACAGGCAAATTTAATCCATGAGATTATAAGAGAAGAAAAACAAAGATTGAGGAATGCTGGCAAAGAAAATAACAGCATGTGGTGTACTTTCCTTCGTCCATAATTAATAACAACAGTCAGAGATATTGGAGAAAATTTAGAAGGCTTTACTAGTTAGCTTCTACTGAAAAGGATTGTCCCCTTATTTAGCAAAGGCTAGATCAAAAAAAGGGCCGTAAATTTTTAGAATCTAAGTGTCAAAATTATTTGAAAAAACTTACTTTGAAGCAACAAGGCTGAATGAGTAACGGGCCAATGTAATAACTATTACATTTGCAGGGATTTATTACGTTAATGGTTGGGTTAAAATCAGTCTCTTAAAATTGAATTAACTTTCCACAAATATAATGTTAACATGAAAAATTTAAGTAAAGGTCATTGTTTTAAGTAGCCTTTTTTTACAACTGCCAGTGAGTTCAAGCTCTTTTCACATCAAGAAATGTAGCTATGGCAATTTTTAGTTCACCATGAAACAGGAGGTAGTTTTTTTCAGTCTTAAAACACTGGTAGAGCCATGAATCTTAATAGAGTTGATTCAAATGAGTCAAACAGACTCTGAAAAATCAACTTCCTGTTTCATGGCGAACAAAAAAAATCACCAAGTCTACGTTTTTTGATGTAACTTGACCTTGAACTGACTTGAACATCAAAGAACAAAAACAATGAACACAAACATTTAGTTTTCGTGTTCATATTACATTTAAAACTCCGCTAAGATTCAGGGCTCTATCGGTGTTTTACGACTGAAAAAAATACTTCCTGTTTCATGGCAAACAAAAAAATGACTACATTTTTTAAAGTGCTTGAGCCCAAGCTGACTTAAACCCGCTAGCAGCTACAAAAAGGCTACAACAAACAACAATGACCTCAAACATTTAGTTTTCATGTTCATATTAAATTTGTGGGAATAATTTCAATTTTCAAAAACCAGATATATTTTACCTTACCACAAATTTAATAGTTATTAGGTTTGTGGGAATTTTGTTGTGTTTTCAGTCAGCAAATACTATTACATTTGTGGGAAATTTATCAAATTTTGGTGACTATTATGGTAAAAATTTCTGATTTATATTATGTTTGTGGTTTACTATGCTTGTGGGCAGTTATTACATTTGCAAGTGTAAAAGACCTTATTATTAAAATCATGAGATCTTTTGCCTCAAAATGTCAGAAAACTAAACTTGAAATCAGAAGTCAGAAATCTTCACATTGGAGGAGATGGAATCAGCAAACAATGGTCTGTTTGCTTTAAAGTTGTCTGAATAATAAAAATAATTTCATAGTTTATCTACAAAAGTCTAAACAGATATACATTCACACAATTTAGTAAGACTCAAGTACTAACTTAAGAATGGGAAGACTGTTGGAACTGGAATTTTAGTTTTTCTTTATCTCAAAATAAATAGCAAATTCATGGGTCTTAGGATGCCCAAAAACTCACCAAATTTGCAGACAATTCAATGACAAAATTTACACATACTAGTTTATTTAACCAAGTTTCCAGTGATATATTTTTTGTTGTTTTCTTGAGACCTCATATAAAAGCTGTTTGTTCTGTGACAAAGTGCCAATCTCAGTTATTCTCTCAAGATCTTGAGGAACTTACTTCTTATTATGGGAAAGTAAGCATTACTCTGAAAGGGGAGACAAAAATGATCTTGAAACTACTTACTTTGTTGGGAAAATAAAAATATGATTATGTATCACTTAAGGGTTTCTGTGTTGGTCAGTTACTCCATAAAGGAAATCTGGTCCCAAAAAGGCCTTGAGCACTCCTCTAAAAATTCTCAAAGATCTCTGACTATTGCTTTATTCTAGTTCTACTGCCAACCCACCCTAAAACCACCAACCCTTTATTGGTCACAATGAAAGAAAACAGGTTTAATATCCCATAAGAGAAGAGACACTTCTTCCCCTAAGTGTCGAGAAAGCAAAATAAAGAGACTGCTTCAAGTATCTCAAGTGGAATTCGATAGCCCTGATGGTTTTTGTTTCATAGTTTTAAAACTTCTTCTCTGCTGATAGGCTGGACTCTGTGTTTAACAGTGGTTTTATAGTTTAAAGTGCCAATTAGACTCCCTGAAGTTAAATTAAATCTTACTTTAGGTAGCAGGAAACATTCACAAATAAACATCCAGATTAAAGCAATCTAAAGCTAAAATTTTGACCATGACTGAGAAACATAAGATTGTTCATGATGGCTGTTTATTAGATGGATTTTGTGCTTTGGTTGTTTTAATGCAAGGCCTGAAAAGCAGAGAAAAGGGAAAAAGGGTGAACATGATCACTTCTGCAGCCCAAACTATGACACTTAAGCTTTCTGTCAACTTTTCCAAAATACTAGAGTGTGGAAATAAAAGGACTCATTGAAAGCAAAGGTGCCGAAAGCACCAAAGGTTCTGTATTTCGTATTAATTACTTGGAAAAAAAAACATCAGCCTGGCTGCAGACAGATGAGCATGAGTTGGCGGTCAAGTGTTTAGAGTAAGGGGAAAGTAAATTTTGTTCTGGATTCTAGATCATTGGTTCTCAGCTGGTCCAGCCTCAGGACCCCTCAGTTTCCTGAATGGCACATCGCGACCCAAATTTCCTAAAATTTTCAACTACGCATGTTTATTTCAGGAATAACATTGCAGCTTGGATCTTGGAGCAAAATACATAACATAGAAAAGAGACAAGGCAGAACTTACTTGTTTTACAAACCACTCCCCCCGATTACCTGAAATTTTTGGCAATTTCATAAGTAGTTGAAAAATTATCTCATGACAGTGGGAAAAGCAGCTTTGCCATTGCAAGATAATGAGATAAATGAATTGAAATATGGGGGAAATATTTGAATTTACCCATGGTAAAAGATAATGTATAGATGCATGTCCAGCAAGGACTTCAGTACTTCGTGGACTTTTTGGCACCATTTTTTTTCAGACACATGTCCTACTGCAACAGCTACGAGACCAACTTTTGGGTCCCAACCCACCAGTTGAGAACCACTGTTCTAGATCACATACACAGCAGATAATTCATTAATTTTTGGGGGCTAAATATGAAGAAAAGTATGACTAGGAACCCCCAAATTAAAATTTTGAGTCAATTTTGGCAATCGGTACTTTTAAAATATTTAAGTTTTAGTGTTGCAAAGACTAAAATGTATAATGTATTAGCATCTGTGGCCAAAAATGGATTAAATCTGCAGGAAGACTTGGTATACAGAGGGTAAATTACCATGTAAACATGAGAAAAATTACAGCCACTGTTGTGTTTCTGGTCTTTCTTTCTGTGGGGCTGAATCAGAAGAAATTCCAGCCTGCATATTCCTAAGAATTTTTGCCAGTTATACTATAAAATCATTACATTCAAATGATGCAAGAACTGAACATTTTAGCTTATAACAAGTCTGTTTTAAACTGTGTAAAGGGCCTGGAATCGCTCCGTGTATGAATAGTTCTCTATGAATAAAGTTGCCCTGCTTTGCCATGCTTTATGTGTAAAGGAGTAATTTAAGGAGCATGAGTGAAAATGGAGCAAACTTTCTTGAACCACACTGCAAAAACTTAAATCTGACTGTGTCTATTTTTTTAGTTAAAAATATCTCATCAAAACAAATATGAGCTACATTCACCTAACAAGTCCAGATGAGCATCTAATTCCAAGATAAAATAAGGTCTGAATTAAACTGCCAATGTGGCAAGCAAAATTTTCCCTTAAATGCACTGTATGAAATGTATGCTTAATATGTATTTTTTCCCTACAAAGTCACCTGCATCGTACAAACTGGTGTGCCAAATATACCAGAATAAAGTGCTGGGACATGCAGTCATTACTGCGAGTGTCGCCACCACAATCAACCACTGCCACAGCGTGGAACCACTTTTCAAAAGCTTTTCCCCCTTATCAGGTCATAATCCTACATTTAAAGGAAAAGTGGTGTGCCGTTAGAGGTTGGTCTCGAAGTGTGCCACGGCAACTGCTGCACACACTTGAAGTAATGATGATTGGTCAGTGTGTGGGTGTAATTTCGGTAGACCCAAAATCTTCTTTGGTTGACTACAGGCCTAATATTAAGTATACTGAGATGTTTCTGAATAGAGATTAGATAAATAAACTTACTCAGATTCAAGTTTTTGCAGTGTAACTTAATAAGTCAGACTTAAGGAAGCTGAAACTGGCTGTCGTCTCACAGAGAAAAAACTTTTTTAGACTAAAATTTCACACCAATTTTATCAAGGATCAAAAGATAAAGGCATATCCATCTCCACTAAAGTTTCATACAATGATTTGACTTTCCGTCTTTGTATTTTGAAATTAAAGCTAAAGATATTAACAGAGAACTTCGTTGTGTTTTGTTTGGGTTGCAGAAGAAGACAGTCCCTTTGTTCAGCCCAGTGTAGAAGCTCCATTATTAAGACTTTCATTAACCACTTCCACTTCCACTAACCACTTCCCGTGTTGAAGTCCTGTTAGGACTTCTTTGGACAGTGTGAGGACGAGTCTGTGTTGAGAACCTCTATCATTGTTCTTGAAGACGGGAACGTTTCTGCCACTGATGGAAGACTCTGGTACCAACTTGGCAAACTGTTGAGAGAAAAAGTCCGATAAGTGGTGCTGTGACGAAGAAAAACAAAGAAATGAAATGTTTTTTTGTCTGCCTACCTTTTTAGATTCATCCAACCTTTTGCTGTTTTACTGAAGCTGTCTGGACTGGGTGTGGTCATGGCTTCAAAATCCACGAGCTAAAATAAAAACAAACAAGTTTAGAGAAGTGTTTTTATTTCCATCATAATTATTCCTGTAAATGCTTCAGGTACTGATCTTTATTCCCATTTATGTCTCTCAAAATATTACTGCCAATCAACAATCCAGATATCCATTAGATTGTACTTGTGGCACTTTTACATTTGTCACGACTGTTTAGTATGAAGCATAGCTGCGAGAGCTAATTCCAATATGTTCCAAAAAAGTTGGGACAGGAGCATGTTTACATTACTTTTTCTTCTAACAACAATTTTTTAAGCATCTGGGGACTGAAGACACTAACTGTTGAAAATTTCAAATGGGATTCTTTCCCTTCTTGCCTGTCATACATCCTTAGTTCCTTAACAGTGCAATCATATATTTTCTATTCAAAACATTCTAATTGAGTTATATAGACATAGACTGAAAAGAATTTCCAAAAATCTGTTTTTGTTCACCCTTTATACAATGTCCCCTGTTTTTTTATTTTAGAGTTGTAGTTTGGATTTACTCTGAAGTACTGTTCAGATGACTTCATGTAGTCTGAGAGAAAATAAATAAGTCCATGAAGGATGCATTGAGTTACCGAATGAGAATAGACCTGCAGCCAGTCATCCTGGCTGCAGGATGCAGAAGAGACATAAATCACTGAAGAAGAGAGCTGTGTACCTAGACAATTTTATGAGTGATCAGAAAGATGCAGACACCAGAATGGTGCTATATGCCATTAACCTTGCCAAGACTAACAAAAGAGTTGCCAAATAACTGATGAAACGGATGCTCCTCTTTTGTTACTGTATAATTAAATGTAGCATGTTTGGCTCCTGATGCACAAAGGTCACACAGGCTAAGACAGGTTTGTGCCAATCAGTGCAGTTAGTGAAAGATTGGTCCATATGCCTTCCAGCGTTATGACAAAACAAGCATTTTATTTTAAATAAATGCTTTTACTTTGAAATTCTCTCCAGGAGTTAACAAGCATGAACGCTTGTTAACTTGTTTCACACTGAATTTATGCTCACGTTGTCACTCATGACATACAAACTGAAATTTTTTATTCACTGTTCACATGAACATTTTGTACATTCGGGCATGACACCACAAGCTGTGCATTAAAGGAAGGGTGTGTGCTCCATTTACCACACATTACCAAACAAGCAGTAACCGTTTACTTCTGATTCATTTCTTTTTATGACCATGGGAAGCTAAAACCATAATCATAAATAAAACTCAATTAACCACTCAGGGCTACTTCGGAGTCCTGTGGTACACACTGGCACTAGACAGAGGGATGCATGACACCTGTACTGTTTGGAAAAACCAGCAGCACCACATGAACTACAGGATGTGATTCACCGCTACTGCAAAGACCAGGGAGGGGACAGATCTGTGTTTTTACCTGACATAGCTGGTTGTGTATTTAGGGGATATTATTTTGTTACTTCAAAGAGAGCTTGTCAGCTAAAGCAAATCTTTTCTATCTGCTTACTGTCCAATTAAACTTGAGAAATATAGTCTGATCATAGATGGCTCTATCTCTCGTCTTCATACACTGTCACTGTTGCGATGCAATCATATTTCCTATACCTGACACATTCTGGGTGTAAAAGCTACATCCAGTCCTAACTCAAACAGAGCGAGGTAGTAAACAACAGAAATGTCCATGGCATAGGTGTGCCTGTGAGTTTTGAGAGAAAAAAAAGTATTCAACCCACTGGATGTTTTACCTTTTTAGTGCTTTTATAAATCAGTCATGGTCAATATAATTGGGCTTTTTTTTTTTTTTACAAAATATATTTACAAAAACCCTCCTTAATGTCAAAGTGAAAACAGATTTCTAAAAAGTAAAGTCAAACAGAAGTACCTAATGTAAAAGAAGTGATTGCATAAACATTCACCCCTATAAAGTGACCTAATTCAGCAGCGGTCCAGCCAGTTGGAACTAGTAGTCTCACAATTAGTGAAATGGGGATCACCTGAGTGCAGTGAATGTGTTTCAAGTGATTGTAGCATGAAGACACTTGTGTCTGGAAGGTCAGGTCGGTATTCCTGGCTACCATTACACCACAAAGACAAAAGAACACTCAATATCCCTCAGAGTTCAATTAAATTCATTATCAAGAAATGGAAGAATATGGTACATTTGTAAATCTGCCTAGCTCAGGCCGTCCTCACAAACTGAGTGACCATGCAAGAATGAAACTAGTGAGAGAGGCCACCATGACTCCTATACTACTCTGAAGAAGTCACGAGCTTCAGCAGCTGAGATGGGAGAGACTCTACATACAACTACTGTTGGCTGGGTTCTTCACCAGTCAAAGCTTTATGGGAGAGTGGTAAAGAGAAAGCCACTGTTGAAGAAAACTCATTAAATCTCCGCTAGAGTTTGCCAAAAGGCATGTGGGAGACTCCATGATTAAGTGGAAGAAAGTTCTTTGGTCTGATGAGACAAAAATGGTGCTTTTCAGCCATCAGACAAGACACCTTACAGTGCACATCACCAAAAAAACACCAACCCCTCTATGAAGCTTGGTGGTAGCAGCATCATGCTGTGGGAATGCTTCTTGGAAGCTGACCCTGGAAGGCTTGTAAAGGTAGAGGGTAAAATGAATGCAGCAAAATATGGGAAAATCCTTGAAAAAGGTCACCTCCTTAACTCCCTCTCTTACAGTGAGAGGCTGCTGCTTTGGCCAGAAGACTGTCATTATCTTCTACACAGATTTTTCAAAACTTAACTTTACTGCTAGATGTTCTTTCCAATCTACCCCCCTTACTGGTAGATAAATGTCTTATAGCGAGCCATCCTAAACATAAATTTCTCTCTTCAGTTGACTATTAAGCTTTTCTGTTTATCCAGTATATAAAGGTATCTGTCAAGGCCTTTGTGCTCACTTCAGCTTAAACCAACATTCCTGGTCCAAAAAGCCAACCTCAGCTGTAGCTCTCACAGACAGCAGGTTTCAAATGTTGGATCAGGTGTCTGTGCTGCTTTGTTTCCTACAGGTGTGGTTTTGTTTCGTGAACAATATGTCTGCTTGGCAGGTATAACATCGGCTGGTGTTTCAGCCAAATTTCCTCTAGACTTTTTTATCGGAATGAATGACACATTTTGTATTTTGGGCTCAACAATGACAAAGTCTGCCTCTTATGTCATGAGCATCATCTCTCTTTAGACACACAAATAAAAGGACCGAAACCAAAACTGGGCTTCTACTGT
This sequence comes from Cheilinus undulatus, assembly GCF_018320785.1. Classification (NCBI taxonomy): domain Eukaryota; kingdom Metazoa; phylum Chordata; class Actinopteri; order Labriformes; family Labridae; genus Cheilinus; species Cheilinus undulatus. The sequence goes on along the minus strand of NC_054878.1, from coordinate 39,527,494 downwards.
GTTATTTTGTAAAACACACTACTGTTCTGTTCAGAAATAAAGTACATAAGATTGCAGGTTGTTAAGAAATTCATACCCAATCACTTAGACACTGTTCCTTCAACTATAAAGCTGCTTATTCAGGTTTGACAGCTGTTTAAGGAAAGAGCCATGTGTTTTTACTATATTTGGTATCTGGCAGCAGGAAAGGATGCAATATCACAGTTGTAACACTGTCCTAAAGTTATAAGGGTGAGACCTTTACTTTTTTGCCACCATATGGTACAAATGTCAAATGAATGGTAATTTAAATCAAGGTTTAAGAAGGATTTCAAGGCCTATCTAACATTAAACATGGCAGAAAATGATACATACCCTAGGGATACACTTGTCTAAATCCACTGTCTTGATTCAACTACTTCATCTGAAATTTCCTTTTCTGTCTTTTCAAAGTTCCATCCCCACAAAACCAGCTCTCCTAGAGATGGTATTGTTAATCTTGCGATGAAGCCTCTACATCCCAGTTCTACTGGACAAACCCTCCATCCCCTGTGTTAAGCTTCTGCCCCACATCTAAGCTTTTCCTTTCACACATTTCCTCCACAGAGTCCTCCTAAGAAAATGTCAGCTCTATAAATTAAACTATCTGCTGACTCACAGACCATAACAGTGTAACAGTGACTTAGACACACAAGAACAAGTGGTGAGACAACGGTTAGATTTGTGTAAAATGATCCATGTTTACCTTTCCTTTTGGGATCCTTCCGATGACCTCTTTCCCACTGGCCATCAGCGCTCCCATTACGACTGAATAAGCCACCACACTGAAGAGAGGCACAACAAGAAATCACTTTCGGAAACACCAGTATTATAACCTGACATAGATAGACTGCTTCATATATCCTTTGATTTTAAATATTTTTCACATTCATCTGGAAAAAATCCCATACAAAGCATTTGGGAAGGGCAGGACTTTAAAAATGAAATCGTTGGAAGGTGATTGGACAAACATAATGTTTGTGACTTTCATTTTGGGTCAATAAGAGCAATGACACAGAATGAGGTAGTAGACATGTACAGCTATACAGGCTAGTGCTACTGTAGTGCTTGTTGGTGGTTAACATTCATGCCAAAGCCGACCGGGACACATGCAAAACATCTTTACTAAGAGAAGCTGTGGCTCTTTGGTTAAGGTCTAGTTAAACTGCTGCTTTTCTACAGCTACATCCAAGCTAGGTAGCTAAATAGCTACATGAGTTGCATAGCTCTGCTTTGCTTTAGCTGTGTTAGCTACATAGCTCTGTTAGCTACGAAGCTTCATTATCTACTAAGCCTACAGACAGAGCTATGTAAGCTATGCTTGCTTCGTTAGAATGTGTTCATGGAGGACAAACTTTTTACCTGTAAACAGACTGTTTACCCGGCTCTATCATATGCTGTGTAATCAGGTTTCGCAGGTCAGAATGAAATTTTATTTCAAATGTATGGGGTGGTTTATGCCAACCTATGTTTCAAACGTGTTTGCATGGACAGCAATGTCTCCTGGACCCTTAAAGATTTTCTTTACGTCCTGACTTGTGGACTTTTTACTGGGAGTGTAACGTCACCACCCAAACACCCAGAAAATATGCTTAATAAGAAGAGAACCACTGCAGACTTTTCTTCTGGATTATTAGAGATAATTCAGACAAAATATTTTATTCAAGTTAGGCCTATACATTATCTTTTAAGAAAATATTAATTATTTCCCCCTTTGTTACTATGAGCAGTATGCCTTTCTTCAGTATTTATTCAGAGAACCTTTCTAAAATGCATGATGGAAATTCAAAAATAACTAAATTCTAGTTTTCAGTGTCCAGGAGATTGAATTATGTTGCTGTGGTATCAAAACTGATATCTGTATAGTTTTATTTTGGCTGATATATTGAAATCTAAAATTCTGGTTAAAATTGTACCTGCACAGCCCAGGTAGTCAGGTGCCAGTCAGTTGCAAGAGCATTGGTAGAAAAGTAAAGATACAATCTGCCCTGCATTGCTGGGTGAACGTGAATATGCCCTGGGCAAACCGTGTTCTTTGCTCCCAATAAAGTCACAGTAAAGTCATTTACAGTTTGCAGCGGATATGTCCTTCTAAGTTCTTGTAATGTGACAGCTTTAATACTACTTCATGTTCTGTCTACTCCCAGAAAAGCCTTTCTTGTCACGTCTTGCCATTAACGTCTTTGCTTAGGGCTATCCACCTCACAAAGCAAGAAAAATGTCAGTCAAATGCTTCGTAATTACTCCTGTCTTTATAAAGCACAAATGAGAACCTGAACTTTTCTTATACATTGTTTATGGTTAAAACATTCATCGTTAGGCCTGCAGGCTGTTCTGGCAGAGATCTTACCTTGATCCCCTGGAAAGTGGCATGAGATTACAGAAGTAATACACCAAGGAGAGGATTAGGTTACACACGGCATCTGCATCCTGAAATAACATTAAAAACATCCTGGGTAAGAACTTGAGACATAAATGCACACAAAGCAAGACTTTATGTCAGATTTTTTTTCACTTTGCTTCTTAAGATTTTCTTTATAGTCAGTATTTATATGACATGAAGTCTGCGCACAGAAATAACAGAGAAAAGGGGAAGAATCCAAAAAGGCTTATTCACCATGTCTCAGACATCTGTATCAGATTGAGTCAACAACTTGTCACGCTGTTGCATTAAAAGTTCATTATTCATACTGAAAGACGCCGACAGCACCCAGCTGGGAAACACATTCTGCTTTAATCCTGATGTATTTGTGAAATATTTATTTTCCCAAGAGAGATCATTAAATTCTATCCATAGCTCAAAAAAACAAAAATCTGCTGTGTTTCTTCAGCAGAATGAAAGAAAGAAAGTAGCGGACCAAATGAAAATGACAGACGACAGACGCACAAACGATGCCGAGATGGAAATTCACTGTCTCAACATGCATCAACTGTGCCAGGTTGACATTTTTCTGCTTCTGTTTCATGTATTCAGTGTCATTATCTCATACTGCCACAACCTCATTCCCATGGATCAGTTAACTTAATGAAATAAACATGTTTGCAATAAATACAACAGTAACTTTGTCTGCAACTGACATTTTTTTTCCATTAATTTATGAATTATTCAAAAAAGGTCATAAAACATTCACTCTCTCTTATTCCCAGAAGCCAAGTTGTCGCATTTAATTGTCTTACTTTTTCTAATCACTGGCTCAAATCTAAATAAAGTCACCAGAACTAGAATTAGCACAAAGTATAGCTAAAAACCCTTACATTTAATAAGCCTGAAACTATTTTTGCCAGTGATTGTTACTGACATTTTATACCCTCTGTAACCCCTGCAAATGTAATAACTGTCCACAAACGTACACCGCGTTCCACATTATTACGCAAATGATATTTTTCTCTGATTTTCCTAAATATTAATGCAAATGACAGAATATTTTTCAAGTCATCAGCCATTAGAGCATAATTCAAATGTTTTTGAACAAACTTCATAATGACAAAAATTATTTTTTAAAAATAAAACCTCAAAATGCACTGTTCCACATTATTAAGCACAACAGCTTTTAAAAACATTTTATAGATTGTAAAGAACTGAAAATGGTCATTTGTAGAAATTGCAGCATCAGGGGGTCATATTTACTGAAATCAAAACTATTTCAATCAAAAACATCTCAACAGGACAACTTCCATGTTAACATAGGAGCCCTTCTTTGATATCACCTTCACTATTCTTGCATCCATTGAACTTGTGAGTTTTTGGAGAGTTTCTGCTAGAATGTTTTTTGCAGGATATCAGAATATCCTCCTAGAGCTGCTGTTTTGATGTGAACTGCCTCCCACCCTCATAGATCTTTAGCTTGAGGATGCTCCAAAGGTTCTCAGTAGGGTTGAGGTCAGGGGAGGAGGGGGGCCACACCATGAGTTTCTCTCCTTTTATGCTCATAGCAGCCAATGACACAGAGGTATTCTTTGCAGCATGAGATGGTGCATTGTCATGCTTGAAGAAAATTTTGCTACAGAGGGCACGATTCTTTTTTTGTACCATGGAAGAAAGTGGTCAGTCAGAAACTCTATATACTTTGCCGAGGTCATTTTCACACCTTCAGGGACCCTAAAGGGGCCTATCAGCTCTCTCCTCATGATTCCGGCCCAAACATGACTCCGCCCCCTCCTTGTTGATGTCCTGGCCTCATTGGGACATGGTGGCCATCCACCAACCATCCACTACTCCTCCATCTGGACCATCCAGGGTTGCACGGCACTCATCAGTCAACAAGACTGTTTGAAAATAAGTCTTCATGTATTTCTGGGCCCACTGCAACCGTTTCTGCTTGTGAGCATTGGTTAGGGGTGGCTGAATAGTAGGTTTATACACGACTGCAAGCCTCTGGAGGATCCTACACCTTGAGGTTGGTGGAACTCCAGAGGCACCAGCAGCTTCAAATACTTGTTTGCTGCTTTGTAATGGCATTTTAGCATCTGCTCTCTTAATCTGATGAATTTGTCCATCAGAAACCTTCCTCATTATGTCTTTATCTGCACAAACCCGTCTGTGCTCTGAATCAGCCACAGATTTCTTCACAGTACGATGATCATGCTTAATTTTTCCTGAAATATCGAACGTTTTCATTCCTTGTCCAAGGCATTACACTATTTGACACTTTTCAGCAGCAGAGAGATCCTTTTTCTTTCCCATACTGCTGAAACCTGTAGCCTGCTTAATAATGTGGAACATGTGGAAAAGTGCATTTTGAGTTTTTTTTTTTTTTTTTTTAATTATAGTTATCGTTATGAAGTTTGTTCAAAAACATTTGAATTATACTCTAACTGTTGATGACTTGAAAAATATTGACTGTCATTTGCATTTATATTTAGAAAATCAGAGAAAAACGTCATTTACATAATAATGTGGAACGCGGTGTAATAGCTGTTACCTACTACAAGTAGTATAACTACTGTATTACTTTTGCAAACATTTTTACGTTTGTAGGAAAGTAAAAATCACTGTATTTCAAATTGTATTAACCTCCCACAAATGTAATGTGTACATGAAAAATGAAAGCCTTTTTACAACTGTCTGCAGGCTCAAGTCAGCTAAAGCTCATAACAAGCAATGACAAGTTTTTGTTCGCCATGAAACAAGAAGGGTTTTACACAGTCTTTCCTTTGTCTACTTGACATCATTGTAAATGAGGGCTTGCCCTCAATGATTTTCGAGTCTAAATAGATTATATATATATATATTTGTAGAGCCATGAATCTTAGCACAACACTTTTAAATGGGAAAAGGAGAGGATTTATGTCAATTTTGGAAAATTCTGAAGACCCTGTAAAGTGAAAATAAATGTATTTATTTTTGTTGTATCTAAGTCACTGTGTTTAAAAAATGCTACAATCTGAATGGAGAAAAGCACTCATGCTATTAGTCTGCCCCCTCACCTTGTGACCAAAGCACAGCTGCCTGGCTCTGTGTCAGAGAAGATACAAAGTCCGTTTCCTGGCTCAAATCTCTGTTATGATACTTTAAATGATCCATAGACCACTGTGGCTGAAATATTTGACAAATTTACCTCACAATTAACAAAAGCACAGCATTTAATAGGCTGTTAACTTTCAATAAAGGCAGTGAGATCAGCAAACAGCAGACTGTACTGAGATGAACTGCTCTGTGATTTTATATTGGAGTGTAAGAGGGGCGGGGTCATTCCACACTGTGGGATGATGACATCATCCCATTCTGCCCCGCCCCGCCCAGCCAGGAAAGAGGTGGAAAACTTTTTGTAGGCCTAAATCTAAAATTCTGTTACATGTAGATCTCAGTGTTTTCACGTTTAGTGTTAAGACATAAATTTTGGATTTCACTTTACAGGGTCTTTAAGCTCTCAGATGTGGGTTCGTCTGATTCAAATATAAGTATTTTACAGTTCAGAGATAGCAGACAAAAAATACCTTTTACTGTGAACAAAATTCCCAGGACAAGGTTGTGCTGGCTCTCCCTATCAAAGCAAATTACCATGTCTTAACACTAGAACCGCCATCGTAAAATTCACCCAAGGTTGTTCTCTATTTGTGTCTAACTTCATATTTATATAATTTTAAAAACTGTCAGTAATTGACTTTTCCTTAATTATTTGTTGTGTAGCACCTGGTGTCCCAATACAATGTTTGCATAATTCCATACTTCATTAATGGCCATTTACATTTAGAACAACCATGTCGGTAAAATTTACCACAACAAACATTGATTTTCCCTGTGTTTTATTTCACATTGGACATTAGAATGGAAAAACTCCTTCAACATGCTGCTGCACTGCAAAATCAGAAGTCATAGATCAACTTTCAACATCGATACCACAGGAAAGAAGAGATTTGATCGTGAAATGTCCATAGATTTGCTCGTACTTTTCCCATCATACTTTTCTTGAGATGGAAAAAGATGCTTCTGCTTGCTATCTATGGGATTACACTGAAAAAATGGGTTCTTGGAGAATTTAAAAAGTAAATCTTACCCCAAGTTCAGTAGAGAGCATCAGTGTTTTTCCTTTGGCAGTGAGATCTTTGTAAATGGACTCTATCTCTGACTGATACTGCTGCGTCCGCTCTTCAGTCGTCTGTGTCTCAACTGAGAATAGCATGTTGCCCACTCTAACAGACAGAAAACGGTGCAAAATATGAGATTCTGAGTCACTGAATATGCTTTATATGACAGTTCACTTCGTCATGTTTCTCAGGCGTCATACCTGTCTCCTGTGATGGTGATAGTGAAACCGTCGTACTCTTTCCCAGGATCCTTCATGCTCGGCACCTTGGAGTTGACTGTGAAGCCATCTCTGGTTTTACTGTTGAACTGCTTCATGAAACAAACACAATAACACACAAAGAAAAGCATCCTGGAGTTTTACTGCTGAGATGTTTCAAGACAAAATACAACCACAAAGAACCAAAAAAGTCACAGTGCTTTTACAGTTAAACAACTTTTAAAAAAAAGTAGAGCTGTCAGCATTACTGCATTATTGACTATTTTAAACCATTGTACAGTGCCTATAAAAAGTATTCACCCCTTTGATGTTTTATCTTCTTATTTTGTATATTAATCATGGTCAATGTAATTCAGCTTTATTTGAACAAAAAATGACATAAATAAACCTTTCAATGTCAAAGTGAAAACAGATTTCTACAAAGTAATTTCAAGTAAATAAAAATATGTAAGGTATAATAATAGATTGCATAAATATTCACCCCCTTTAAAGAGGCTGACCTAATTACAGCCCCCATCCTCTGGAACTCCCTTCTTAAAAACATCCACAATGTTCCATCCCTGGACACTTTTAAAAAACTTCTCAAGCATCATCTGTTCACCACAGCTTATAGTCACTTCTAAACCTGCCCCCTACATACACTCAACTTACTGTTTGTCTTTTGTGTTGTGTCTTGTTTTCCATTTTTCTGTAAAGTGACCTTGGGTCTCATGAAAGGCGCTATATAAGTCCAAGCTATTATTATTCTTATTACCCAGTGCCTGGTAGGTCCAGTCACTGGTTAATCAATATTCATGGCTACCATTACACCATGAAGACAAAAGAACACTAAGCAACTGTGAAACATATCCATTCAAATGGACATATTCATTCTATCTGGCATGTCAGGTAAATTGAAAGCCTTCCTCCAGCAGAATTTTAATACTGTGCATTTAACATGGCACACTTTGTCTTAAAACAGAGAAGCCTGTATATATTCCCTGAACCAAAGAGGCTGTTTACTTATGCGTAAGCTAGCATCTCCTTTCTTTTCGTCCTTACCTTCATTATTGGAAGCAGGTCTTCGACTTTATTCACATTTTCAAGAGCCTGCCGGACCTCGAGGAGCCCTCTTGGATTGTACGCCCTGAGAGAGAGAAAACAAATTAGGAAAAGCAGCAAAAAAAAGAAAAAAATATTCATATCATGTTCACACAAATCAGACAAGCCTGGGGGAAAAATAATTTCCATAACTCTGCTTTGATGGCAGAATAAAGTAGTAAAGTGTATTATCATAACTGCTTTCTGACTGTTTAAGCAGATGTTAGCCATTAACAGCTGTCAGAGGGTTAAAGTTGGGCTAACTTGTGTTAGCACTTAGAGCTGCTGCTGAGATTTTCAATGGATGAGGAGTACTGGTGTAAGAAAAATGAATGAATTTCAGCAGAAGAGACAGAGTAGAATATTCTGATATGTTAAAGTTGAAAGACAGACAGAGTTGAATGAAATTTTGGTGAGATTTACCCGTGATACACTAGTATTCTGTCTTTGATGAAGTCGAGGATGTTGTCAAAGTAGGCCAGGTATCTGATGTTGATAATCTGTCCCCTGAAGAAACAGAGAAGACTTTAAAGTACTGTCAAAATCTATCTTTGAAGAAGAAATGATCTGAGTAAATCTGTCAGATAAAAGGCTAAGCTGAATTAAAAACTAAAGAAACTGGGTCAGATTTCAAATAATTTAAATGTTTTTGCACTACAAAGTTGACACAAGCCCCTAGCAAGGCAGCATGGGAATTTAAGAGCCAGCGTTTGACAGCGACTTTGACATTTAGTTGTTACCTGATGAGGTTGATGTGATTGTTGAAGCCCCGACTGAGACTCCGCGCGGGCATCTGGTCTAACCACAGGACTGGCTGGTCTGGATCAGCAATCCTATAGGAAGAAAGGAACAACCTGTTTAGTCTGTCTGTGCTGCAGGTTGTTTAAAAGAAGTGGAGTGAGACACCATGGCTGAAAATAAAACCAGAATGATAACAGCTTTTGACTTCACTGGATGCAAAAAAGACTGGCTGCACGGACAGCTCTGAGATAATGAATGCATTCAAAACTCAAATCAGTTTTTCTGATGGGTTCATGGCCTTAGTTGCACATTTATAGTCTTTTCTCAACAAAGTACACTATTCTTTAATCCTTTTTATCCCCTCAGAATAAAATATGGAATAAAGCACTACAGATAACTGTACAATGAGATTTAAAGCTTCTTTTGATGATTTAGGCCTGGTTTATGCCACTGCATTGAGACTATACCATAGCTGAATCAGAGCAGCCCACACTGTTGTTAGTAGGGCTGGGCAATAAATCGCAAATTAGATTAAATCGCAAATACGGCCTCCTGCAATTTACAAATCGCAAAACTTGCAATGTTTCTTTAACTTAAAATGTGTCAAAATACCAGTTTAATACTTTCTTGCAGCAGAGGTTTTATGCACATAATGCAAACATTCATGTATTTTTAGAATAAAAATTACTGCTTACTATTATTTTCTCTTATTTACAATGAGATTGACATAAAAATGATTATCCCTTTCAATATAGCAAGTGATATCAAATTTTCAATATGAGCAAAAATAATCGCAATTAGATATTTGTTTAAATCATTTTCCTCTAGTATATTATATCTTATATTGTGTACATTCTAATTTAATTTGATTTTAATTTGATTTATTGCTTGTATTTATTGAAAAATATATAAGACGAGGAACCTTAAAATAATCAAATATTAAATCTCAGTTGCAATATTGGAGAAAAAAATCTCAGATTATTTTTGCAAATAGTTCAGCCCTAGTTGTGAGTGCCCTATACTTGCGCATTGTCATTCTCCACCTAGAGTTGGGTAAAATCAATTTTTAATCTGTGATTTTCTAAACAACAAATTGAGATTTTCTCTTCAAATTCACTGGGATAAAACCAGAGGCTAAAGCTTCTGTCAACAACTTTAATTTTATGTTAGTTCTGGCAACTCCTGTGAAATGAAATGCTACATCTTAAACACTGGTCATGTTTAACCAGTATTTTCAAACTAAAAGAAAAATATCCTGCTGACCTTTTAAAATCAATCATATCACTGCCTCTGAATCTTATTCATGCATGGAAATAATGAAAAATGCCATCCTAGTTGGCTTGGTATTACTTTCATCTGACAGTGAACTAGTGGCAGAGATGACAATTAAATACAAATACAGAAATAAAACCAACAAAACCAATCGCAAGCATCTGAAAACACAAAAATAATCTACTTTTGATGCTGTCTGCAGTCACTTTGTTACACTTTTAAATAGTTCAGTTTAATACAGATTCAATTTTTTCTTTCCCAAAACAAATATAAGATTTTTTTTCTCTAGATAGCAAAAAAACATAAGAAAAAAAAACACTGACTCATTTCATTTGAGTGGAACTTGTGAGGACGATTCAACTTAAAGAGGGGTATAAAGACAGTAATCCTCACCTTCTCCACTTAACAGCTATGTCAAACATGTCTCTCCACTGCATTTGTCTGGTTTTGCCGTTTACTCTCACTTTAGAGTTGCTCCATGTTCGATGCATCGCCTGCATCACCTCTAAGGTGGCTAAACCCATGGCTGAAAGAAGAGAGATGCCATGTTTTAGTACAAAAATATCTCATAAAAACGCATTTGTATGAACCATCGTGTTGATCAGTGGTACCTCTGTGTATTCTTCTGTTGGGTAAGAAACCAGGAGTGTCATATTGCATGAGCGCCCCCAGGTGGTCAGCTGTGCAGATCAACTTCTGAACTTCACTGCTGTAGCTTTCAAAGTTCTGTGGCAGCACATCCCTGCAAACACAAAGATTTAAAGAAAATAAACTTCACCATCAACCATCAGGAAAGTCAATTTTGTTTTTATTAGAAGTAAAAAACACAAGTTAGGAAATAAGAAAGGTAATGGATTCTGAATCCTCATTTCAGACTGACAACACAACAAATCAACCTTGATAGAAGCTAGAAATTGTGCAGTTTGTCAGTGTTAGCACACAGAGATTTCACAGCAGTGAGACACCTCGAACAGAACCATAAGACGTACTTGATATGTGGCTGCAGACCGGGCTGTTCTTCATAGTCTTCTATTAAAAATGGCAAATTTTTGGCCCAGTGGTTTTTAAAGTTCCCTGGTAAGTCCTGGTCCACATTGTACTCTGCTACTGGGATGTCCAAGTGGGAGTGCAGGTAGCGAGAATACTCTGCAAGGAAAACAAGGACATGGATTATAACTAAAATAAAACATACTTATTTATTAGAAATATTTAGCTTATGCCTACTTAAAAGCAAAAATCAGAAGAGTCAGGGCAGGTTTTTTTTTTTAATATTCAGATAACAAATAACAGCACTGAGCTGATATTTCCCTTTATCTTTTGTAAAATACTCATTAGATGATCATTATTTCCTTTTCCTAGTTAAAACTGTTTTGTTTGTTGTGATTTGTGCATCTGTTGCTGTGTTAGTTACAAATGCAATTATAGGAACAAATTAAGCTGTATGGATTGATTAAATCTGTGAATACGTATTTGGACTTTAGAATATACTTCAAACAGGATAAAAACTATGGCATTTTTTGATCAATAAGAAAGAAAGAATAATGCTATCCTACCCAAGTACATTAAGGTATTGATATTCCTCCAAATTTTGAACACATTGAAAATTAATTTTGCATCCTTATTACCAAAAAATAATCCATCTTTAACTTTTTATTAGAAAAAACTCCAAGTTATCAAGTTAAGTATCACTGCTGCCATTATAATATAAAGTAATGAATAGGCAAAACAGCAAAAAAAAAAAAAAAAAAAAAAAAAGCTAAACATTGATTCACAACCCAGAACATTCAAAGTTATATTAGGTATTATGATAGTTTGCATGTTGGAATAGAAGCATATGTAAAGCAGCTATTGATTGCACCAAATAAGCATAAGTTCAAACATATCCTAGTATAAAGAGAAGTTCCTAATTATAACAGGGTTCACGCTCTTCAAAATTCCATTTTTCGCTTGAGTTACAACTTAAATCTTACGCCTTGCCTTGCTCTATGTAGCAGTAAAGTCCTCCTTGAGGAAGAGGAGTAGCAAAGGCTTTAGCAGAGGTTTGGTGAAAGCAGTGCGTTCTCCCTGATGATAATAGCAGAGATAATTCAGCAATTCAACATGAATTTGCTGTTAAATTACCTCATGTTATCCATGGTTTCACCACTAGATGTCACTGTTGTTGTATTACCCTGTTACACTGTTGTATTGCACTGGCAGTAGATTAGAGATTAGAGATCCTTTTAATCCCTGCATCTCTGAAATTTTCTGTGTAATTTCACAGTAACCCTCAAAAAATCCTAGCTTGCCTGTTCACGGTTGTCTCTTACAGCAGGAAATTTCCAGCTGTTTGCCTGTCAGTCAATAGATGGGGAAGCACAAGGGGGATAGCAAGGAAATTTCAGGGTAAAGGCAGGATGAAAAACTGCCGTTTGCGTACAAAAAGCTAAATTCAGGAAGTTTTAAAGAGTTTTGTGTAAGTGTGGATAGGGCTTAAAGGTGTCAGTTATCATCTTATCACAATGCTTTGACAAACACTATATACACAACAGTATTTGGCCACATGTGTTAATTATTGAATTCAGGTATTTCCATCTGACCTGTCGTCACAGGTGCATAAAATCAATGGTGTAAAGCAACGCCAACGCTGGGCTGTGGTGCAGTGGAAACGTGTTCTGTGGAGTGACCAATCACATTTGTCTGTTTGGCTGTCAGATAGGCAAGTCTGGGTTTGGTGGATGCTAGAAGAACCTGCCTGACTGCACTGTGCCAAATGTGCAGTTTGGTGGAGGAGGGATAATGTTATGGGGCTGTTTTTCAGGGTTTGGACTAGGCCCCTTATCTCCAGTGAAGGCAAATGTTAATGCTACAGCATACCGAGACATTTCGGACAATGCTATGCTTCTAACTTTGTGGCAACAGTTTGGGGAAGACCCTTTTCTATTCCAACATGACTGTGCCCCAGTAAACAAAACAAAGACTATAAAGACATGGTTAGCTGAGTTCAGTGTGGGGGAACTTGACTGGCCCACAAAGAGCCCTGAAATCAACCCCACTGAGCACCTTTGGGATGAACTGGAACAGAAATTACAGGCCAAGCCCTTTAATTCAACTTCAGTGCCTTTATTACCTCCGCCAAGGAGGTCATGTGATCGGCAGGATTTGTTAGTTTGTTAGTTTGTTTGTTAGCAACATAACTCAAAAAGTTATGGACGGATTTTGATGAAATTTTCAGGAAATGTCAGAAATGGCATAAGGAAGAACTGATTCGATTTTGGGACTGATTCGGATCACAGTCTGAGTCCAGGAATTTTTTAAAAATTCTTCGCTATAGTGAGATAGGGATAATGGCGGAGGTCTGCGCTCTTTAAGTGCTTTTCTAGTTTACCACATTTCCCATATTTACCCATTATTTGGGTTTGGTTGGACATTACCCTCTACCAGACTTTACTCCATAACTTAAGAAAGAACTGATGCCTAGCTGGTAAAACCATCCTCACATTCTTTGACATTATTTGCATTTTATTCATTCATATCAATTTGAGTTTTATTTTATATGACGCCACAGATGTCTTCATGTGTTTGCACATAAAAAAAACCTACCTCTGAGGTATTTAACTTTGAGGTATTCTGAGCTGGCTTTCTGTCCCAGCAGAGGATCATTCAGCATGACTTTAGTCTGAGCTTTGATTCCCTCGTAGAACTGACCCATCGCCACGTGACTTAACCCTTTCATGTACTGACACACCTCATTGTATGGCTCCAGCTGAAGACACCTCTGGAAGACAGACGCAAAGAGAGGAATACAAAAGAAAGTAATTAAGTTTTTGAAAGGCATGCAGAAGCCTACAGGTTCCAACCAAAGACCTAATAATCCGTTAAATCAGTAGTCTTATTCAGCATTGTTTTACCTTGAAGTTGCCTATGGCCTCCTGCAGGGAGCCATGGTGGTACAGCATCATGCCTCGGAGCTGGAGAGACTGGATGTGGTTCTGGTTCAGCATGAGGGCTTTCTGGAAGCTCTCCATCGCTGACTCAAAATCACCCAGCTCTCTGGAAAGAGGAAGAGGAGATACCAAGAAAGCAGTAGTGTGCATTAGTAAGGCAGAGGGGGAAAGGTTGGACTCTCAATTCCTTAAAAATAAAAACTATCCAATGCCCTTGTTACAAAACAATACAGTTCATGTTAGAGCAGAGTGCACCATGAGATCAAAAGCAGACAGAAAAATACGATAAAAGGCACATAAGAAGATGGTAAAAGTACATAAATAACACAGATAAAAACCCATAACAACATGAATTCTGGAGAAAAGGGATTATTTACTTCTCCAAGAAGTCAAATAAGCAATAAAACATACCTGTAGGCTTGTCCGAGACTTTTATATGCATCTATGAAGTCAGATTTTAGCTTCAGAGCCTCCTTAAACGTCTCTATGGCTTCCTGATGAGAAAGAAAGAACAACTTACAACACACAATGACAAATCAGATCTAAAGAGAAACCAGAGCAGTTACGATGGGGGTAAATGTAAAAACTCTAACTGTTCTTTATCCTCAAGAAGAGATTCAAAAATTTTTTGGTTGCCATGAGCCCCTGGCTAGCTGTAGATGTTTCAAGGGCCTGAAAACTGCAGCCGGTTTCTGAGCCAATTACCAGATGGGAAAAGGCACGGACAAAAGAGACGCCTTTAAGGCCTTGTGATGAATCTTTAGCACCCTGAATGTCTAAAACTTATGCATATGAGTGAACTGAACTCCAATTTTATTGATATGAAGACATTTTTTGGACTTAGACCTTGTTTTGGGGCCAGTACTCCTTCCTGGGGATTATTTTGGCAAATCAATTTCAATGTTGAGGCCTTTTGTCCACTCCTGGTCTCTTAGTTCCATGTTAAATACACTTTCAACCATTGACAGTAGTTTTAGACACATACCTCATATTCAACACACACCTGTAATGACAATATCTTGTGCCTCTATGTCGGTACTTTTTCTTGTCTTATTATCTCACCAGTAAAGGGGGAAAAATAAAGAAATTGAAATTGTTTGTCATAAATAATGGCATTACATGGACATAGTTTAAAGAAAGTAAATGCACAGGTAACCAAGGATAAAAGCAATTAAAAAATGAAAGTGACAAAAACAGGCATATCAGGCTGTTTAAGCAAAAAGCAATACAAATAAAGAGATAAAGCATCAGTTAAGACAATCTTCAATCCTACCAAACAAACAAAAATATATAAAATGATAAAAGAAAAACATTTTTGTACTGTATGTGATCCTTTCTTAATGAAATGAACAAGGTGGCACCTGGTAGCCAAGCAGAGAAGGGCACATTCAAACTGTTTTAGGTTCTGTTTCTTTCAGTTTCTACTGATAAAACTCAGACTCTGACTTTATTTCCATGAGCCTAAGCAGCAGCAAATACCTCTTTTACAAGACGATCACATCCAGGGAAGTCAAGGCTACAACCGAGAGTTTACGTTCATTTAATGTAAAATGTTGTAGAATGATGACAAAGGTAGACGTTTTGGTGTTTTCAAAAACCTGGTATTAATCTAAAAGTTGAAACAGCATCATATTTTGTATGAGACAAAAAGAAGAAGAAGGGTCTCTTTTTGCAGACTATTTCGTGAACTGTTGCTGTTGGTCTAATGTCTTTGGGTGCTGCGTTGGGATTCCCCCAGGAAACAGGTCAAAGCGACGTGTCAGAAGCGGTGATAAACAACTAAAGATAGACATGCATATATCGACATGTTACTAGATAAAGAGTGACAGGCTTTGCAGGAAAGACTTACTGATAAAAACCTGCAGATTAAAAAAGCTGCAGAGGTTACTCTGTATGCCACTTAATCTGACACCATCATGTCAAACTCAGAAGGTGCTGAATTACACATTGAAAAGCTTTAAAATGCACAGTTTTAAACAGCTGTACTAATGATTCACTGATGCAAAATGCCATTGTCACTTACCTTGAGCATGCCTCTGTGGAAAAATGTGAGGCCTTTATACAACATGGCGATGGGCTGATTCTTCTTAAGCTCTAAAGACTGCTGGAAGTCCTCCATAGCTGCCACATAGTCCTGATTAAAGAGAAAACACATGGTCGGAATAAAAGCATTAATGTATACCAACACAAACAGGGCATCTTTGTAAATCTGACCTCTGAAATGAAGAGTAGTGTTCCTCTGTGTCTGTAGAGTCGCGCTGACGGCTGCAGCTGGATGGCTTTAGTGAGGTCAGCAAGAGCTTCACTGATACGTCCCAGCGGAGACAGGATCTACAGATGGGCATAAACATTCAAGACTTACATCAAATAAAGTTTCTTTGACATGATTTTTTGGATGTTGATAAGACAAAGATAGATAAGTGGTTAATTAAGTTTTAGCCTGAATTTTTACTCAGTTAATTTTAAGTTTTGTTTAATTGTTCCCAGCTTTTCCCTACAACAGCCTTGGCAACCCCTGGTGAAACACTAGTTGGGCAAAAAAAAATGGAAATGAACAAATAAATTAATGTATTTACAGTACATTCAGAAATGATTCAGACCACCTTCACTTTTTTCAGTTTTATGTCGAGGCCTGATGGTACAGTCGTTTGAATTCACTTTTTCTCTAGCTAATCTACACTCAGCATAAAGTGAAAACAAAATTTTAGACATTTTTGCAAATCTATGAAAAATAAAAAAGCTGAAAAATCACATTTACCCAAGTATTCAGACTCTTTGCAACAATGCAAATTGACTGGACATGATTTGGAAAGGCACGCAAATCTCTATAGAGGGCCACACAGCTGACAATGTATATCAGAGTAAACACCAAGCCATGAGGTCAAAGGAACTGCCTGCAGAGCTCAGAGACAGGGTTATTTCAAGGCGCAGATTTGGGGAAGGCTACAAAAAAATTCTACAGCACTGAAGGCTCCCAAGAGCACAGTGGCCTCCATAATTCTCAAATTAAGGAAGTTTGGCACAATGAGGACTCTTCCCAGAGCTGGTCATCTCGCCAAACTGAGCAATTGAGGGAGAAATGCCTTAGCATGGTTACTCTGACTGAGCTCCAGAGATCCTGTGTGGACAAAGTTCCAGAAGGACAACCATCACTGCAGCCCTCAACCGAGCTGGGCTTTATGGCAATAAAAGCCAGCTTGGAGTTTGCAAAAAACTCTACATGAAAGCCCAGATCAGGCTTATGTCAACCAGCTCTTGGAAAAGTCCTGGTTTATTTATTTATTTAGTATTAACTTTATTTGTAAAGCACTTTAAAAAAGGGGTTTATAAAGAAATTTGACAGACAAAAACAGAAGAAAAAAGCAACAGAACCCAAACAAAGGACACCAAATAATAACAGAACCCAAGCAGTTCAAGAAGCTTAAACAAAAAGACCTGACCAAGATAAAAACCCAGCAACTTCATAAGACATCAAAAATTTCGACGTCATGAGATGCTATGCAAACCAAGCCATTATAGACATCTTTGGGGAGTTTTCCACTGTAGCTTTTGGCCTTGCTGTGCAAAACTAAGCCATGCTGATTTGCTTTTCCATCACCAGTTTGGCTGAGCCAAGCCACGCCGAGCAAAAATCGATCCCCATCAAGAATGCTTTGTCCGCAATTTATGTAAAGTCAATCTGATCAGACAATGTAGAGAAATTGAGGGGGGGTTCAAAACACTACATCATCAGCTCTAAGATGCACCCTCAAACGGCTAGCTCGGTTGTGGAAAAATAAATCCCCTGCCACGCTGGGCTGCCGTGATTAGTCAAACCAAACCACATAGATACACTTAAACCAAAGGAACCTAGCTACACAGGTTGAGACCGAGAGGACAGGTTTCTGTCAAACCTCTTCCATTTGAGAATGATCTACTGGGAAATGTCAGATCTGTGCCTCCCTGTCTCTGAGCTCTGCAGGTAGTTCATTTAACTTCATGGCTTGGTGTTTGCTCTGATATGCATTGTCAGCTGTGAGGCCTTCTATAGAGAGGTGTGTGCCTTTCCAAATCTTGTCCAATCCATTTAATTTACCACAGGTGGACTCCAATCACAGAGTAGATACATCTCAGCAACGATCCAGGGAAATGGGAGGAGCTAATTTCAAGTGTTCTTGCTAAGGGTCTGAATACTTAAGTCAATGTGATATTTCAGAGAGTTTTTTTTTTTTTTTTGATAAATTTGCAAAAGTTTCTTAAATTTTGCTTCCACTTTGTCATTATGGGGTACTGAGTGTAGATTAGTGAGAAGTAACATCACAAATAGATTCTTGACTTTCCTACAAACTCTCTGGCCATCATTTGGTTCACTTGACTGGTTTCTTTTGACACAGACTTTTCAAAGAGACCTTTAAGATTAACATTTAAATGTGGAAATAGCACATACTATTATCAAAGATGTGACTCAGAATCTAATAGGATTTCTGATGGGTTTTTTTACATTGTGTAGTCATATAACTCTATTTCCTCACTCTGAGTAACACTGTAAAAACTTCCATATTTCAGTAATATGATAAACTTTCACTGAGCCTCCACAGAATAAAGACGAGGCTGAGGAAATATTGAATTGTAACTTGTTTGATGGATGGATCGATCATGAGGGACAAAAAGAGGAAGCAGCCTTTACAGAAAAACTAAAAATATCTTCCTGAAAAATGTACTTCTCAGATAACTGAAGAAACCTGAAGTATGAATTGACTTAAGGTACTGTGTTTCTCTCTGTTCAGGGTCATTCTCACCTCTGCTCTCTGCTCATAGACCTCCGGCCAGTTTGGCTCGAGGGTGATGACTCTGTTGAGCTCGTACAACGCCAAGTCAGCGTTCTTGATGTCCTGACAGGGAGACACAGGAACAAGAGGCGGTTAGGTTCAGCTGACATAAACATTAATATATACTAAACGACAAGGGCGTCATTTAAGATCATAAAATCCTCTGTCTGGCCTGTTTTCTAAGTAACACAGTCCTGTAATAAACCCGCAGATTAAATTTGTATTCAGTCGACGACACGCCGAGTCATTCTGTGTTTACCTGAAACTGCTGCTGTCAACAAAATCCAGCATGCTTTTTATTTCAGGACAAATAAAACCAAAGGCATCCAAAAAATGCGCACAGACAACAGCTCCATTTTCTGCTGAATAACAGGGCGGCTCTAAGGAAATGTGCAGTGTTGTTTTAGAGGAATTTGAGAAGTTTTGACACAAATAAAGCAAAGTTTTAAAGCAAATACAAGCTGCACATCAATATGGAGGACAAAGAGGGCACTGTGTAACTCATAAAGTGTGAGTCATCTGTGAGTAATCTTAAGACCTTGACTGATGTGGCAGCATACTACTCAAGTTTTAAAATAGCAGAAAATCAGGAAACATTTTTCTCCTCACTGAATTTTTTAGATAAAAAGAAAGCTTTGCATCGTAAATAAGTGTGCAATCATTTATGATTTAAGCTAAAACTTTATGACACTGTAAAGTTTATTATGGACCAGATTAACTATTAATGATTGACATGAAATGCTTCTCATTATCTATGTGGGACATTTAACTACATTTTATGGTTTGGGAGTTGAACAAACATTATTTTTATTGCACTTATGGAGAGTAGGATTGCACAAGGCAGCTATTTACAACCCCTTTAAAGGGAAAAACTCAATTTTTAAACTTTTTTTCAATAAATTTACTTAAAAGTTTTAGATTTTGTTTTTCTTCTCTTGCAGATATCCTTGTAGAAAATAAAAGTTTGCTTTGTTTTTATTTCTTTTTGCATTTTAATCTCTTTTCCATCCATTTCTTTTTTTTAATTTACTTATTTTTTAAAGAGTTTTGGGGGCCTTTTTTCTTTTATTGGGATAGGACAGCTGAAGAAAGACATGAAACATAAGGAGAGAGTGGGGGAAAATGTGCACCAAATAGCACCAAGACCGAGAACCTATCCCACAGCTAGTGCGTCGAGGACCACAGCCTCCATACATGGTCCCCCAGTCCATCATCCAAGCCAAACTTGAGCCCTCCTCTCAATATTTTGATCATTTTTTTCAGTATCTTAGATAGAATATAACCAAGCTGCCATGCTCTGTGTTTTCCATGAATCACTTTTATTGCTGTTAGTCCATGGAAATGAAATCAATCGTAGGATTTATGACAAACTGATCATGATTAATAGATTAGTATCTTGATGGTGTGAGAAAGACCGGATTACATATATTAAATCTACCCATTATTACAGGTTAGATTTAAGAAACTTGGCTATAAAGTGCAGTGAAAACATTTTTGCCCGCTTTCTAATTGCTAATTTTTTTTTGCATATTTATCACACTTAAATGTTTTGGATCATCAAACCAATTTTCATATCTCACAAAGACAAGGCAAGTAAATACAAGATGCAGTTTCTAGGCGCACCGGTAGTCGAGTAGTTAAGGCGCACGCCATATACGCAGGCGACCCGGGTTCGAATCTGGCCCGCGGCACTATTTCCTGCATGTCTCTCCCCTGTTTCCAACTCTATCCACTCTCCTATCAAATAAAGGCCAAAAATAAATCTTTAAAAAAAATGCAGTTTCTAAATGATGATTTTATTTAAACCTAACTGCCCAATTTGAGGCAACATTTGCCTCCCTCAATGATCATGGGGGCGTGACCAGTGGAGCCTCATCGTAAAGATAATATGTCTGAATAATATGCAACATGATTATTTTACTTCTCCAAATTGCATTGGAGCCTCCCAGACCCCAAATCTTAAGTGTTAAACATGTTTAATATTTACGATTCTAGGTCGTAGGTTGGCTCTCCCTGCTTGGAAGAAAGTTCCACCCTCCTCTCCTGATCTTCCTCTCAGCTGCCAGCTGAGATGCTGGATAGCTCAGTGGGTTAAGCCTGCTGACTTTGGTCTGGGAGATTGATGGTTTGAATCCCAGTTGGGTCCTTAACTTTGGATAAAAGTGACTGTAACATCAGGAGTGCCACATCCATTTCCTTAGAGGGGTGCGGCCAGACGTGGAGTCAGACAGCTTATCAACATTTAAAGCCACAGACACAGAAACAGCTCGTTCTAAGAAGGGCTGAAACAGAGGGGATTTTAGACATGCTAAAATCCTATACTAGTGTTTTTTCAGCAACAAACATCACAGGCATGTTTTGGGGACCTCTGCGGATAATAGAAACTTGTCTTAAAAGGGTGAAATATGTCCCCTTTAAAATCATTTCAGATTTAAAAATCTGGTGTTTCTGGTGTGTGACTGGCCTTAGACTGACTGAAGTTGAGGCAATCCAAAATTGTTCCCACCCTCTTCTGCAACTATCAGGACATGTACACCAAAGTTACTATTACCCCTAATATTACTGTTTTAAGAAAACTTCCTCCAGAGAACAACTGGTGAATGAGGCTCAGTGTTTTTTTCCATTATTTTGCATTTTTCAAAGCCTCCAAACCAGAGAAAATCAAGTTTTTTATCTTGCAAATTGGGTATTTTAACTCCAATAAGTGCATTGCAGTAAAGTGTATTCAAATGAGCATGAGTGCAGGTGCGTTTTACATCTTTCACTCACCTGTAAACTTTTCTTCCCATACGCTATCCCTCTCCCATAGATGGCACTGACCAGCTCTGGGTCACTCTGTCAAAGACAAACAGAAAACAAAAGAAAAATCAGGGTCATAATCTTGGTTTGGATACACATAGAGGATAGCGAGATAACAAAATAGCTTAGTGCTGCAGTGAATGGACAGTATAGAGTTGTAAACTCACCTGTAATAATAGTGAGAAGTGTTTGATGGCTTCATCATAAAGACCGTTGGCTATCAGAACGTAACCTATAGCTGCAAAGACAGAACAATAAATGTCGTCTTTCTTATAATGTGTTAAACATGAAACAAGATGTATCAAAAAACAAACACCTAGGTCTTCCTTACCTAGGTCTTCGATTGTGTTGAGGTTATCCACGGGGAAGGGGATTTTTTTCTGTTCAATGAACAACTTGGCCTGATTCTGTTAGAGAAATAAGAACACATACATGTTAAAAAAAGAAGATAAATGAATATTAGTGACAAACAGGAAACAAAATGTTGGGTTTCCTGTGTGGAGAGTTGCAGTGTTTTCTCCTTCTGTCTGCTAGGGGCATAAGTGTGACTTTTGCATCTTTATGAGGAACTAAATAGATTTTAAAACATCCAAATTTGTACACTTTTAAATTCAAACAGACCTTGGCTTTTCTGTCTTTTGCTCAAAGCAACTCTGAGTTAAGATCTGACTTGAGATGTGTAGTTTCTTGTACGTTTTGTTTTTTTTTTTTGTCTCCAAACATGGGACAAGCCTGCAGGCCTTCTGCACCCCAGATTGCATCATTTTAACACATATAGTATTTAAAGTAAACTAAATAATTAATAATTCAGACAATTTTAAAAGAGATTTATTTACGTAACACAGAAAAAAATCTTGTACCCCAATTAAATTCTCCTTCAAGGGCAATCTGTTAAGAGTTTTCCAACAAGTTTTCCAGCATCTCTGAAAGTTAAAAGGAGCCCCTTAGAAGAAAAAAACATCCTTTTAAATTCCAAGGACACTTTTCAGAGCAAAGAGAATTCTTGTGTTGTGATAAACACTCTGCGTTTTCTATCAAAAGGAGAGTTTTCTTCCTCCTTCTCAAAGAGTCACCTTGAATTTAGTGCATAATCCCAAATAGAGAGCAGCTGAATGACATAATGCAAACATTAAAGGATGCAAATTTAACAGCATGCAAATGCTGCTGCAGCAGCCTAAGTCTCCAACACAGCGATGACAGAATTGACAAGACAAGTACTTGTCTTACAAGTGTAGAAAAGGAAGTAACACCTTTTACGTGACTTTCACTGGTATGTTTTCAACACTGTGAGGTCCAAGGTGACCTTGTAAAAATGCTTGAATGCTCGGTTTGCACACAGCAAACAAGAAAGGAATTACAATGGTGTTAGAAGGTATTTGCAGAAGTCATGAAGAGACATCGCCTTCACAATCTGACACTTCTGCTGGGTGTGTTGCAAAAAATGCCACCACACCTAAATTTATGGTCTGAGGTGATACATCAGCGTTTCCCACAGAATGACACTGTACCCTTCTCTACTTTTTTGTATGTTCAATTCTTATGTTTCTGTCCTTTTTTTATACAGTACGCTGTATAAAGATGTTCAAATAACGTTACTTCCCTTTAGAAATGTTTCATTCCATCGTGTACATCAGGTGAGCTGTGAGTTTGGAGGCTAATTGTTTCAGACATAGCATATCACAAGCATACAAATTTAGTGTAGGATTAGAGAAGGATATTGGCAGCAAGTAGCCACAGAAAAATGTTGAAACAATGGCATATGAAGCTTGATTTTAAACATGAGATGCCGCACCTCAATCAGAATATCTATCGGAGTAGTGTTAATTTCATCAACTGAAAGTATGACTAAAGTTTTTGTCAACTCCCTTTTTTTCCATGGGGAAGACTAGACAAAGACTAGCTTAAAGTAGATATTTTGTGATAAAAACTCTGACAAAAAGTAAGATTTGTTTTCATTAAGGAGACTAAAACAAGTCTAAAATATTAGTCCTGGTCTGGTGGATGTTCAAAATCCAATTTTATCCATTGTGATATAGGTATGCAAGTATTTTTACCAGTGTATTTCAAATCAATTAATGTGCTGATAGTGCATTAATAGGAATTTTTTACATTTAAATGTATCAATATTTAAATCTGGACAGCTAAATTAGTTAAAAGAAAATAAATAACTTACTTAAAAGTCTAAAATAAAATGTAAGGACGTTTATTGACTGGATCTTAAAAGGATGTTTCTGTATTTTTGAAATAGGATTGTATAAGGTACTTGGCAACACTAGTGGCATTAGCCTCCAGAGATATCAGTGAGCGCTGGCCCTTTAAGAACAACCTGCTGGTCCAGGTAGGGAAGGCAGAGTATACAGCGTAGCAGATGGGTACATTATCGCTGTGTAATTTAGCAAGTCTTAGATAAGAATGGGCCAGAAAACAATGTCAGCTCAATTGTAAGCTTTATCAAAAATTTTGAAGCATTTTCTTTTCGCCTCTGTGTTTGGTACTATTTTGCAATGCCAGCTTCAGCTCCCAGCTACGTGTTCTTCTGCCTCATTGTATCTGATCAGCTGTTAAGTCTGCTGGCTTTGACAGAAACTAAACAAACTAAGCATAAGCAAAACTTCTCAATTTGATGAGGTGCTGTTTACTGTTGATTTGATTGGATATTTTTAAGAGTACAGAGGAACTTCTACAGATGGAGAATCAGCGGGAAGAAAGTGAGAGGAGAAACCTTAGTGGAGACTAGTTAGCAGGAGAGATCTCGAGTTACTTGATGGTAGAGGTGTGCAAACTGTGTGGCCACGCCCACAGACAAGGAGAGACACTGCTGACAGAGTGGGACTTATCAACACTTTTTCAGGGCATTTCTGATGAAGGACAGCGGCTCACAGTGTCTGCAGTCTGTATCTCTCTCCATCCAGAGTTCCCTGCCTTCCTGAACACCGGTGTTTTACCAACCTCACTTAACTTTCTGTGGATAAATTGGATGAACTGACACTGAGCAGAAGAGGGAGCTGTTAGTAGTTCCTTGTTTTTGTCTCTGATTAAGCCTGCAGACCCAAACAGCTGATCAAATATACCAGCGTTTCCCAACCGTTTTTCCTTGGAGGCCCCACCAAGAGCCACAGGAAAACAAAAAGTGATACACTGCTGTAAAAAAATCAACATGGACTTAAATACTTTCATTGATAAAAACCTTTTTTAAAAAGACCTATGCATGTGTTTCTTACCAAAAGACCTTTGTTTTAGTTACTTGATAACTGTTTTATAATGGTTTTAGTCAATATGTGCAAATCAAATTTGGGCAGCCTGAGAGCAGACAAGCAGACACTTGCGCCGCCCGTGATCTTTAAATAGTAAAAGAAAATGTGTGGATGTTTATCTACTAAGGGCTTAAATACATATATTTCAATTCTAAATGTGTTCTATACATGTTTTTGATAAATAACTAAGTTGAAAATAGTGGAAACTTTACTGACTAACACAAGATTATTGATAAGATACAACAAGAAAATGAGCATGGTGTCTGCATCATCATTTTTCACAAGTGTCTGCTTCTTTCCATATTCACTACACTAAAATCCTCAACTTTTTCAGGGTTAAAATCATGAAATTTCAGCTTTTAAGAATTTTTAGACACATATTTGGGTATTTGGAGAATCATCTGAGTCCCAAAAATGTGAAATAAGGAGTAAATATGCAAAACAATGATCATACTCATAAATTAATTTAATTCATTTGAATTTTAATTATTAACAAAGCTGTATAAACCACATTTTAAAGTAAATGACAACCTATTGCACTAGTTCTAGTAGGGCTGGGTATTGTTAAGAACCTCACGATTCAATTCGATTTCGAATCTTTAGGTTGTGATTCGATTCGATATCGATTCGATATTGATTTAAATGCTTCAATGTCGATTCAGTAAGAAGTAGAAATACACAAATAACCTGTTGACAATTTTTTACGTATTTGATAAGTCACCTCGCATTTTTGAGCAGTAAAACATCTGAAAAATAAAAATGTGCACAATAATAACTTATTTGTGCATATGGAGAACAAAAGTAAAAAACATGACAGTTCTGTATAAACACTGAAAAAGTAAAGTGCATGTAAACTTAAATAATATTTCTGTCCTCTTGGAAATTGTGATAAACCTCACATAACATGGTTATGGTTGGTCGTGTGCGGCCTCCGTCCATACAACGTGAATCACATGCACAGCGACCCCCATTGGCCAGGAGGTGAATCGATTCAGAGGATTTGCTGAATCGATATTGAATTGGGGGAGAAAATATTGCGATGCATCGATTAATCGATATTTTTACCCACCCCTAAGTTTTAGACCAGATAATGGTATGTCTTTGCGTGTGTGTCTTTGTGTTATCTCACCAAAATCTTCTCGGCATTAAGAGAGAAGACTGACTCGCAGGGAGGATTGCTGCCCTCTTCGCAGTCTGGGTCATCCAGCTGTAAGATGGAGGACTCTGCAGAGACAGAAATTTTGAGCATTTATTATGGGCAATAGGACACAATTGTTCATATTTTTACCACTTTAACTTGTGAGAATCAACTTAGTTGAGTTCAAGCTTAGCTGTTACAGCACTCTGATTTACATTCATCAGTGTTTGATTTCAAACAGTGTGCACATGAACGATCTGCATCCATCATCTTCACCGGGGTGCACCCTGGACTGGTCGCTAGTCAATCACAGAGCTGACATACGGAGATGACCAACCACGCACACTCACACCTACGGGCAATTTAGAGTTACCAATGAACCTAACAAGCATGGCTTTGGTCTGCAGGAGGAAGCCTAGTACCTGGGGAGAATATGCAAACTCCACATGAAAAGACCCTGTCTGACAGGGATTCAAAACAGCCCTATCCCCTGTGACACCATGCAGCCTGCACTGATGCAATTACAGAACATAACGGATTGTTGTGTAAAGTAGTTGCTTGTAGATTTTGGCCATGGCTGGACCTATGAAAGTTATTCAGTTTGGTGTAGAGACATTTATGTTGACATTGATTTTAAGGCATGTTCTCAGTTCTAGAAAGGGAATTCATATTAAGAAGAAGCCATGAAATTAGCAGAGAAATTTAACATAAAAACAATAAAAATAAAGCATTATCTAGGGAAGGAGCTGTAAAAATTTAAAGCTGTGAAATAAATACAAGGAGAAACAGAAGTAATAGAACCATGTCAAACCAAAAAATGAAGAGCAGTAAGAATAAGAGAAAAAACAGAGAAAGCATATGAATAGAAGTGATAAATACAAATACAAAACAAAACAGCAGTGAAAGAAATTGGGGATTTTTGGTAAATAGAAGAATAATGAGAATTATTAGAAGTACTGCAGGCTAGTTGACCCTCCCATCAAAAGTAAAACTTAGCCTCATTACATATTGTTAATATTGTGTGGAAATATAGGGATTGATTTGTAAAGTCTTTACCTCATTGCGACACAAAGCCAACTTTGACGTTATAATAACTGACTCAGCTTTCTCCTAGATGAATTAAACTACAATAAGACTGCCTGGAAGCTCAGAAAAAAAATATTTATAGGCCAAATATCAGGTTACACTTGGACTAAAACTGGCAAGCACGGTGGTTTGGCATGTTTTTTTTTAGTGTAGAAATCACTTCAAGTATCTCCACGGTTGAGCACACATACTCTCAAACAGACATTTATCTAAACATTGCATGGACTTGTACAACCAGTTCATCTGCCATTCTCAGCATGCACCAAAGGGCATGACAAAGTAGGGATGCTCGACTTGGCTTGGTGTTCATGCCAGGTATGTTTTTTTTTCCATTATGGGACCCCTTCAACTAGGTGGGTTGTCACAGCAGGGCTATGGAAAACTACCATGATGTCCAACAACCATGGAGGACATTGCAGTTGTAGTGTAATTTGTTTTTTTGTTCCAGCAAGGAGACAATTGAGTTTCACAGACAGTTGTGAGCAGCAGAGGTTTGATTCCTCTGTCAAACATTTAGCCAAACTAGTGGCACTGTTAGGGTATACTCACACTCAACAATTTGTACAGTACCCTAGCGCATTTGACACCCAAAGCCCAGTTTATTTCACAAGCCAGAGTGCTTGATACAGCACCACAGCATGGTACACTATTGGCCCTGGCATGAATGGAGAAGGTTTGTTACAGCATGGTTTAACTGCTCATGCACACACAATGTTATAAGCACAGGAGCACAACATGGACATGATGTATAATCAACACAACTGTTCCTAAAAAAAGGGTCCAAATTACTCAAAATAAGTGCCAAAGTGAGTAAAGTAATTGTCATGTTGACTGTGTATTTCTCAGTTAGGGCGAATGTGACACAGCAGTACTTGTACAACACATAAATATCCACGTGATGGCGTAGCCATGTTCAGGCCCTGCTATGGCAGGAGCAATGCAAGTGCAGAAGGGCAGGGAACTGGGGAGGTGGGATAAATGCACTTCAGCATGGTACGGGGCAACTGCTATTCTCTGACCAATTATCGGTTAGCAGGTATCTCGAATTAACATTTAAGGATTGGCTCAGCTCACTTGGAAACCTCAGAGGTGGTACCAAAGAAAGTACAAGGTAAGTGTTGGTGCTGTTTTTCAGAGCTGATATCAAGACCGATTATAAGTAGAGAGCATGAGACTGATAAGTGATTTTGGAACCGATATGCATTTTCAATGGTAAATAAAATGTACTTCACATGACAAAAGTAAAACTGCATTTAAAAAATAAACATGGAAAATAAGAAATTTAGCATTCGCTCTGTCAACAAGAGACACAGCCCAGAGCAACACTGTAGCCGCAGGAAACAGGAAGTGATACTGCACACTTCCTGTGCCAGTTCCACCCAGGCCTCATTGCTGATTGGCAAGTAGTTGTGTCACATTAAGCCAGTCAGATGGTGTTGTGGGCGGGACATTAGGCAAAACTTTAGGGAGAGACAGCAAAGCCAGAGAGGCGGACACCTTGCAGCAGGTAGAGCACCTTTAAATTAATTAATTTCATAACTTATTAATTTCTGATAATCTCAAAAATGCCAAATATCTGCATCAAAAATCAGCCATGCTGATATTCAGTCTACCAGTCCTACCAGAAAGCAGGTACCTTCCCTAACAGGAAATCAAAAAAGTGAAGTCAAGATAAGTCCAGCCAGCACTACATAATGGAAAAGCACATAAAAATCAAATAAAGCTATGTTGTTATTATAATAACATAATTTTGCATGAATTGTACATGTGATCCAAAGAAATTACTTTCAGGTTTTTTTAGTATCATCTATATTTGACAAAGAATACATCCATCATTTGTAGTGGCAATTTTTTTGGCCTTTTGTGTCCGTTTTCAACATTAATAAAGACTGCCAAAATGAGAGAAACAGCTCAGTTATAGTATTCCAATATTTATGGCTATCTTTCAGTATTAGCGTCGTTTAAATGAGTTTAAAAATATCAGCAAGAGTCTAATATCGTGCATCCGCACAATAAAAACTGATAGATAAAACAAGTGCATAACTGTATCAATTAAAAGAGTTCCCCTGACAACAACAGCCCTCATATTAATAATAAGTTTACACTTAATAATGGAAGATTTACACGTCAGATGAGATGAAGATAAAAATGCGTATTTTTGATAGAAGTTTGGCTTGGACCAATAGGGGGAAGCTAGAATGCAGTAGTGAGTGAGTTTTTTGTTTTATTCAGAGTTTTCTACCTGTAGTGTACATAAGTATTCACTCTTACTGTTCAGCTTTCTTTGTTTGATCTTTAGTTTCCAATCCTATTTAACCTCCACTGCAGTTAGAGCAGCAGCTTATCTTAGTTATCTCTCCAGGCTGTCACTGCTCGCTGTTATTAGCTACCTAACGTTAGCTTTAAACGGATAAGCTAGCCGGGGTTACACAGTAGTGACAGTTGAATCGAGGAGGACGTGGCAAACTAACAGCGAAAACAGATACTTTACCGCAGTCCGCCGCGTACTCTTCCCACTCCGACAGCGAGCTGCATCCCTGCTTGTGGAGCTCGTTGTTGAACAAAGTCAGAGTGGAGAAATACTCCGAGGAAAAAATTGCCCGACTCAGGTACAGTAGTGAGAGAGCTACCACAACAACAGCCCGGCTGTAAGGGGCCATGTTGTGCTACATGTGTGACGCCAGGGAGCGGAAGCTGCAGTTCGAACAAACCGTACAACTGGACACGCCCCCCTCACGCACACGACTCCGAACGAGAAGACCGCAGCGTATGAATATAAAGGAACCAGAGATGGCGATAAAACTACATTACCCAGGATACTCTGCGGCTGCCAAACCGGTCGATCCAGTGTTAACAGATACGACAAAGTGTTTCCGTTATGACTTTCAAAGTAAAATGATCTATAGAATAAAATGTGTCGTACTCATTCTTTCTACAGTCTATGGTCGTACTACATAAGAAAACTAGTTAGTATCCTCGTGAAAATCAATAAGATTTCTACTGAATTTCTTGTTGAAATGCCATATAAAATGTATTTTGCATGGAAGTGATTAATTAGGGTTATTATTACTGCCGAAAAATCTGTACACAATATGATATTTTAATGTAATTTTAACAAGGGAAATTAGGATATTTTTTTAAGAATTGTTTTTGAATCTTCCATGTAAATAAATGGTTGAGTGCAGGTAATTTTGGTTTTGTTTGTCACATTGTCTAAACAAAACACTTTAACCAGTCCTTCAACAACCTTTCTATTTAATACTGGTTTGTTATTTAACTTACTATTCCTGTATTATGATATTGAGTTGTACTGAAGGCCAGTTTCTTTTAAAGGAAATTTAAAAAAGCATTACCATTACTATTTAAAGATAATTCATTAAAAGTTATAGCTCCTCTTACAGTTGTTTTTTACACAACACATAGCCTATCATTATAAGTGTTGTAATGACATGCAAGCAGACAATTTCTGGCATTTTGCTCGTATGACAACAGCTATAAACTGTGTACTCATCATGTAAATTAATGTGTCACATTTAAAACACTTTGTCTCTTTATATCTTTGAACATACAATAATGCCTAAAAAGACAATTAATACAGCAGGCACAGTTCAGATTATGCTTAAGATAAGCCTTTTGGTATAAATACCATAGCCATAAAGTATACAATATAATATTTTGCTATTCAATCAAAACATACCAGTAAAGCTCCGTACCAGAAAGGGCATAAAAAAAGCACATTGGAATCTAAATTCTCAAACGTTCCTTTTAAAAGAAACCAATCAAAAAAATGTGAAATGCACATAAAATCAGATGGAATTACAAAACATATATCCTGTGTCTAATTGATTTTAAACATACTGTGAAAATGCAGGCGTATCCTTTTTATTATTTTTTATTTGTTTATTTAGTGCGACAAAGTTACACTGCTTTAAGATACCTACAAATATAGGCACACGCTGGAAAAAGAAAATACTTCATGTGGATGCATCACTCACAACAACATATAGGCGTAATTCTAGAAACAGCAAGGAAAATCAAAGTATGGACTTTTATTTTGAAGGCGGGACTCTGCAGAATCGTTTTACTTCCACTGTGGTTGTTTGAAATGTTAGCCTGTTGGAACACGCCACAGGCTGAGTGATGGGGAAAGATGAATTTAGATGTATTGAATGTAACGAAAAAGCCTCGGAGTTACACAGGGATTACAGTAACGGAATCTTGAAGATTACAATATGTGTGCGTAACCTTGGATTATTGTTGTGGTGATTGTTCATGCTAAAGATGCTAGCTAGCATGATCTATCTTCCACCGTTCTTATAAATGTTTTGATTTAACAAATGGTTTATGCTTCACACTGTCTAAATATACCCATTGGATTCTTTTCTTCAGTTAAAAACTTAACAAGAGGGTAGACATTTCCAATCTGTGTCCACCGGCTGTAGCCACGACAGTAACAGACGCATTTGTATCAAAGACACCAATTGACACGGTCGCACGTCAAACCAAAACACCAATCTGTTTATTTAATGAAACCCTGCTCCTTTACTGTAACAGTGACTACATTATAGGCGAATGTTTTTAACTACGGCATTCCTAGAATTTATTTGCATCATCGTATTTCTTTCAAGTTATCACTTTATTACCTGTTTAAAGTTGACTGTGTGTTTTTATTCACAGAAGTCATGCCAGAAACCAGTGGATAAGTACATTGAATATGACCCAGTTATCATCCTCATTGATGCCATATTGTGCAAGGCACAGGCTTTCAGACACATTTTGTTCAACACAAGCTTGAATGTAAGTTATCTACTATTTCAGCTTCCTCTCAAATATGTACTGAAAAATAAATCACTTTAGGACCTCTTCATAACCTCATAAACTATCAAAACATCCTCTCTAAGCTCAGCTGTGTTGCTCCTTTATAACGAGCCACAGGATCAAATGAGTTGCTTTCTTCCTCGTGCCTGTTTGGTAATGTTTCCTTCCACCTGTGCAGATTCACTGGAAGCTTTGTGTTTTCTGCCTGCTGTGTGAGGCGTACCTCCGATGGTCTCTGCTTCATGGCTCCGAGCAGAGCAGTGACCCTGCTGACATCATCAGGTACACCAAGGAGTGGGACTTCTACAGTATGTTTGGGCTGGCTGCCCTCGGTAAGAAGGAAACAAACTCTAACATACACTAAAACCACTGGACTGATGGTGCCTGCATGTACCACCACCATAGGGTACAATTTTAGAATTAAGGAGCCATCTGACTACAAGAGACGTCGTCAGTATTCTTAGATGTCTCCCTCACATTAAACAGCTGAATGTGGGACTGAGTCATGATTAATACAACCTCATTTCCAAATAAAATGGGACATTCTGTAAAATGTGAGCAGAGCTGAACAATTTAGGAATATAATCTAATTGTAATTCTTCCCCCCAATGTTGCAGTAACTCTTTATATGTAGTTTTCAAAAAACAAGCAATAAATAATTCTATATTATAACAAACACAATTTTTGATAGGCAACACTATGGCTGCAAATTCTTTTTTTGTGATAAAATGTTTTTTATTTATATTAAAATGTTTTTTATTGCCCAGCCCCAATTTTGAGCAAAACAGAAAATGTTAATCAGTGTTGTGAAGACATTGTAACCCTATAATTAACTGGAAAAGAGCACAGATAACCATATCAGATGTTTGGCCAAAGATTTTTAACTTTTTTAAAAATAATATATCCATTGTTAATTTGATGGCATTGATATAATTTTAAAAAAAGCTTTTTCCTTTCCACGAGTGTTCCAGTCTTTTGTTTCCACTGTCTCAATTTTTTTTGAAAAATGTTGCCACCATCGTGTCCAAAACAATCATGTAATTTACCCCAATAAATGAAATTTGTCAGTTTCAATTTCTTTTGCATTCTATGTGGGGGGTTTTTTCAATAAAATAGTGAGTTTCAGGGTTTTATATCCCAACTTTTTAAGAAGTAGGGTATTTTTTGTCTTTTTTTTTAACACAATAGAATGACCATTTTTGTCAGCTTCAAATTTTACTTCAAAGCTGCATAAATGACCCCTCTTATTGTTACTGTAACTGTCGAGCTTAAGAATCAAATGTTAAGGTAGTAAAATAAAACAATGTAGTATAAAATAGCTTTAAATGTATTTATTAATTGAGGTTTAAGATTGAAAGCAGTGCTTACATGTTTTATTAAAGATAATGATTGTTCTAAACAAAATAAACAACCTAAAGTGATGGATTTGAATAACAGTTTTACCAAAAAACCATCAAATCCCAGATATTTAACTTTTATTTAACAGTTATGACAGAAAAGTAGAGAATGCTAGCAAATTAACACATTTCACATGCCAGAAGAAATAAAGACATTTTAACATAAATAGTGTTAAATTTATCTACCATGTGTTTAAATTAACTCATCAGTTGCATAATTACTTAGTTTATTATCATGTTTGTTTCAGCATCTTTGCCACTGCTTTACTGCATTATTATTGGCCTATCTGGCCGGTTAATCTAGTTTTGATTTAGATTTTTTTCCCTAATTAGATAGGCTGATGTAGAAGTTATTTTTTCTTGACCGTTCGCTCATCCTTTTAGCACAACTATATGGGAATAATATGATTTTGGGCTGTCTGAGTCCTAATGGTATCACAGGTGTAACTACCTGATTAATGCTTAATTCTCACCATTATCCAGCCTGCTTTGGGCTCAGATTTTATTTGCAGTTAATAAAAAGAACTTTGCTTTTACATGTTTTTGCTGTTGGTTGTGTAGAGCTGTCGGCGTTCTGCTGCGGCGTGTTGTGGTTCCTCTGGCTGGTGGTGGGTCGTCTGCAGGGTGGGACCATGGAGATGAGCCTCCTCCTCCGAGCTTTGCTGCTCTCCTGCTATGGGAAAGTCCTCCTCATCCCCGCTGTGATCTGGGAGCACGACTACTCACCGCTCTGCCTCGGCCTCATCAAGCTGTTTGTGCTCACGTCAAACTCACAGGCTATCAGAGGTAGGGAGGATGATGATTTACCCGCATAATGAAAATAAAACATTTCACCTTATCTTAATGTAGTATTATAATGCTACAAATATGTTTTTGATTTACTAGGGTATGAGACAATTGGGTATACTGTAAAAAACCCAGAGTGTTAAAGGCTCCACTAAAATGATAGCCTGTTAAAAGACTGACATTCTCTCTTCAGCACATGGCTTTAATCTCCACCCTGTCTAGTATTGAGTGAATTTTAATACATTAATGACAACAGCAAATTAACCTTGAGTTCTGAGGACATGTGATTATTTTTCAATAAAGGTAAGAACTATTGTACAACAGTTCAGCATATTAAACACAAGTTTTTGTTGGTATTGTGGACTTTGTAACAGCTTTAATTCGTTATGAAACTTTTAAAACTCCTTCATACACCGAGTTCCAGGTTATTATGCAAACAACGTTTTTCTCTGATTTTCTAAATATCAATGCAAATGACAGTCATAATATGTTTCAAGTCATCAACAGTTAGAGTATAATTCAAATTTTTTTGAACAAACTTCATAATGATAACTATAATTTTTAAAAAAATAAAAACCTCAAAATGCACTTTTCCACATGTTCCACATTATTAAGCAGGCCACAGGTTTCAGCAATATGGGAAAGAAAAAGGATCTCTCTGCTGCTGAAAAGTGTCAAATAGTGTAATGCCTTGGACAAGGAATGAAAACATTTGATATTTCAGGAAAAATTAAGCATGATCATCGTACTGTGAAGAAATTTGTGGCTGATTCAGAGCACAGACGGGTTTGTGCAGATAAAGACATAATGAGGAAGGTTTCTGATGGACAAATACATCAGATTAAGAGAGCAGATGCTAAAATGCCATTACAAAGCAGCAAACAAGTATTTGAAGCTGCTGGTGCCTCTGGAGTCCCACCAACCTCAAGGTGTAGGATCCTCCAGAGGCTTGCAGTCATGTATAAACCTACTATTCAGCCACCCCTAACCAATGCTCACAAGCAGAAACGGTTGCAGTGGGCCCAGAAATACATGAAGACTCATTTTCAAACAGTCTTGTTGACTGATGAGTGCCGTGCAACCCTGGATGGTCCAGATGGAGGAGTAGTGGATGGTTGGTGGATGGCCACCATGTCCCAATGAGGCCGGGACGTCAACAAGGAGGGGGCGGAGTCATGTTTGGGCCGGAATCATGAGGAGAGAGCTGATAGGCCCCTTTAGGGTCCCTGAAGGTGTGAAAATGACCTCGGCAAAGTATATAGAGTTTCTGACTGACCACTTTCTTCCATGGTACAAAAAGAAGAGCAGTGCCTTCTGTAGCAAAATTTTCTTCAAGCATGACAATGCACCATCTCATGCTGCAAAGAATAGCTCTGTGTCAT
This sequence comes from Cheilinus undulatus, assembly GCF_018320785.1. Taxonomy (NCBI): domain Eukaryota; kingdom Metazoa; phylum Chordata; class Actinopteri; order Labriformes; family Labridae; genus Cheilinus; species Cheilinus undulatus. The sequence continues at coordinate 39,492,243 of NC_054878.1, read as the reverse complement.
TGGCTGCTATGAGCATAAAAGGAGAGAAACTCATGGTGTGGCCCCCATCCTCCCCTGACCTCAACCCTATTGAGAACCTTTGGAGCATCCTCAAGCTAAAGATCTATGAGGGTGGGAGGCAGTTCACATCAAAACAGCAGCTCTGGGAGGATATTCTGACATCCTGCAAAAAAAAATTCTAGCAGAAACTCTCCAAAAACTCACAAGTTCAATGGATGCAAGAATAGTGAAGGTGATATCAAAGAAGGGTTCCTATGTTAACATGGTACTTGTCCTGTTGAGATGTTTTTGATTGAAATAGCTTTGATTTCAGTAAATATGACCCCCTGATGCTGCAATTTCTACAAATGACCATTTCCAGTTCTTTACAACCTATAAAATGTTTTAAAAAGCTGTTGTGCTTAATAATGTGGAACAGTGCATTTTGAGGTTTTTATTTTTTTTTAAATAATTTTTGTCATTATGAAGTTTGTTCCAAAACATTTGAATTATGCTCTAATGGCTGATGACTTGAAAATATTCTGTCATTTGCATTATATTTAGGAAAATCTGAGAAAAATATCATTTGCGTAATAATGTGGAACGCAGTGTAGTTAACAGTCACAGACAAGTGTTTCTGAGGGTTGAGCAAATCTTTTAGGCTAGTTTTCGTACGTCATTTTAATGAGGGACAAATGACAGTGTCTGTAATCTGATCACAAGTGCAGTGAAGTAGAGAGCTCAGTCCTTTCACTTGTTGGTCCTTGAATAGATCTTTTTACTGTCAGCTCTTGAAATAAAGGTTGCATTTGTTTTTCCACTGAACTATCAGGAAGTTTCTCTGTTGGCTTACAAACTGAAGTTCTCACATGGATGTGCAAACTCTCTACAGCCTTTTTCATGCATGCTCTCTCAAAATCTACGTTCAGGACAGTATTCACTGGCATTTTCCTGACTTACCTTTTCACACATGCCTCCCACAGCAGGAGATTTTGCCTGCTGAATTTGCACATTGGCATGATACTAAGCAATCATACATAATGATGCCATAAGAGGCCAGCAGGGGGAAGTCTGGATAAAGCTGGTGTGAAAAATGAGCTGATTGCATCCTGACCTTGAAAAATTATAGAATTTTCAAGAGTCTAGTGCATGCATGCAAGGAGGTTTTGATATCAGATTTTTCAGATGTACTTTAGCTGATATGACAGCAAAATAAATCATGGAAAAAGATTTGTTCTTCCTAACTTTCTCATCCTTTTCTCTCCCTCCTCTGCAGTGATCCTGAACAGCAGCAGGCGTCTCTCGTTGCTGGCCGTGTGTTTCGGCCTGCTGTCAGAGACTTGTGTGGCTCAGGCCTGTAAGAAGATACCATGGAGCATCGAGGACTTGGTGACTTTTGAATGAATGGTTCATCAAATTGAGATGACTGTGAAGGAACTCAGGAAATAAAATGTGATTTTTAATGCTGACCTGAGGCAAAGTTGAAGCTGGAGCTGGTGAACTTTTTGCACAATGAGGAGAAATGGGACAAGAAGATGGCATCAAAATAGACAAGTGTTTTCTCTTTATGGAGGATCAAAATCCATCTTCAGTTTTGAAGACTCAAGGCAATGACCTTGGTCTTTTTATTTTTATGGGTACCATACTCTCTTGTCTTTTACTGTATTGTATTGTTACTCATGCTTCAATTCTCTGAAGCCTCTCTCTCTAAGAATGACACAAACACAAAACCAGAGGCTGTAATTTAATAAAAAATTCTTCTCTGTTTAGACAGAAACCGACCAACATGCTTCACATTCTTGACTTCTTAGTAAAATGCTCACACTAACGATGCTCTACTTGGCTAGTGGTGGAGGCTAGGCGCTCTGGGTGGCTCCCTGCACCTTTTTTTGTAGTGGTAAGCGCACTGGGACACAATAGTCTGCACCTGGTTGCTGTGTTGTTCATGAGTGTTGGGTTAGTTAACTCCTGAAACACTCCCTATGACAGACTGCCGGCTTCCCTTTTTATTATGTTTCAAACGTGGTACATTTCCTTAGGTGAAAGTCCCTAGATGGTGTTGTCTGGTTTATATTGATAAAATCTATTATTGTTACTTTGCCACACTAGTCTTGTTCAAGATGATTCTGTTAAACCATAATTCAAAAGAAATGTTTGATTTTCAATAGTTGATTTTCAGTACATTTTAATTTTTTAAAATTAATTTGTCAGTTACAAGTTATTTCAGTGACTATTGTGTTTTTTCTTTCTTTAGCAGAAGAGTACAGACATTTTTGTCCTTGTGTGTAAATGCACAGATAAGCTTTACATTTCATGGACAGCCATATATTCCTATAGAAAAACTCTAACATGGGGGCATTTATGGTACAACTGACACAATGTGTTGAACATTATGCAAGTGTTTTACATTCATATGGTAAATATGTGGAAAAATTACAAAATAATTCAAAAAAGACAATTGTGTATACTGTAAAATTAAATAGTTTTTCCCTTTTTAATCACTGCTTTAGCTGGATATGCTTTGGACAAGCTTTTTTTCTTCAGTGATAGTTGGAATGCAAAGTTGGGAAAAAATCACCACGATAGATTGATTTGATAGATTAATATTACCACTTTATTTCTGCTCGTGTGATGCAATTTAATATGTACAAACTAACAGCCATTTCGCAAGATCCAGCCCTCCAGAGCTCAGAGTTTTGTTTTATAAAACTACATAAAATGCATGTTAAAGCAACCCATCATAGTGATACACATTTATAACAGCTAACAGAGCACCCTCACATATTTGACCTGAGTGATTTGTCAAATGACTTTAAGTCAGCCACATTCATCAAAATATGGCACTTTACAACAGTATACTTAAAAAATACAATCATGCAGGGTGGAATGCTGTCTTTGCAGCAGCAGGTTTGATTGCTAACATTTCATTTAAATCCACTCAGTATCAGTGGACCTCACTTACATCTGAGTCAAGACCCCTCTGAATGGATCCATGTGAGCCTGGAGTCACTCTTCTGTTAGCTTGGTGAATGTCTGGGTTTCTTAAACAGGTGGCTGACATGTTCATCAGGGTTTGTGGATGAGGTAGCCCCTCTGGTGGCAATGCTGTCTCTTGGAAACTCTTCTATTTCAAGTATTCTCTTCAGGGACGGCCTTGAATTCCAGCCACAGCTTCTTGCAAAACCATAGACTCCTCCAAACAGACCAGGAAATAATGACAGGACATCAACTTCAGCAGCCTCCTCTTTGCTGAGAATAAAAAGAGAAATAAATCCATATTTATAAAATATCTGTAACAGTTAAGGACAACATAAGCAATCTATTTGGCAAATTTAAGCAAAACTCATGACAAATATGATAATGGGCTGTAATAAATTAAATGTAGGAGTGTTTTTTTCCTTCCCATAGATGAAGACTTCAGCAGCTCTGAATAGAAAAACTTGTTGTACGATATATTTTTGGAGCATTTGGTGTATGCATATTTGATGAGGTGTGGGTCAATGTTGAAGTAAAATGAGAGATGATAAAATATTACCACATCAAAAAAAAACCCACATTTTTACATCAGTCAAACTCACTGGTGCACAAAGAGGTTTCGAATGAAGCGCAGCAGTCCCAGGGTGTTTTCAGCGTAGGGTTTCTTCTTACTGTCCACTTTTAGGAGCAACTCTGGAGAAAACTAAAACATAAAACGTGAGCTACAGTTACATCTGTAAACTGAAACTCGCATTGCTTGGTGTGTTGTTTTCCTGTATGTTCTTACAATAGAATTAAAAGAAAAATGGGAGTGGGGATATAAACTGGGGAAAATGTTATGCCGCACTTACCTGAGTTTTCCATCCTTTGATGGATCCATTTCCTGAACATTTTTCCATTAAAGAAATCAGTTCTGGATCTGCACTGTTGTACTGTTTGACTTCATCCATGTCTCCCATCTCAATCAGATAGTTTTCTCTCCTGGATGAAAGAGTTGTAAATTAATGATGGATCTGCCATTGAATCTTGTTTGATGGAATGCATGATTGAAGTCTGAAGAAACAAGACATTGGCAATTTAACTTTTATTCATTTAATAAAAAGGAGCCTCAGTTGCGTGTGGAACAACCATACACAGCCACAACAGCCTGGCTCCTCCTCTTCATGCAGGTCAACAGCCTGGTCACACACTGCTGAGGGATGGCATCCCATTCTTCAAGCATTTGCCGCAAGTCAGCCAGCATGGTTGTGTTGGTCACTCTGACATGAACAGTACACCAAAGCTGATCCCACAATGGGGTCGAGACCACTCCACTCCCAATCTCTGGAGGTAGTCTCTGATAAACCCCGCTCTGTCATGTCTGAGGATCGAGCTCAGTCCCAGAGATATGAGAGATTTCTCTCTGCATTGAGATTGCCTCCAATGATGACAAGCCTTGTTTTTCCAGTGAGGGAGATGCTGCCTCACACCAAAAGATGGTACTCTATCAGTGCAGCAATCAGCGTTCGCTGTCCACACTTTGACCCTACAATCTAACTGCCAAAGGCAGAATCTGGACTCATCCTTGAACATGACGTTCCTCCACATGTTTACCGGCCCTATCCAGAACAGTCAAAAGGTGGCATGCTGATTCATGGACCAAACACTTACCATCCACTGTAGTAGGGCCAATGCTCACAGGTGCTAACAATCAGGGTGCCAATTAGGATAATTGTCAGCACCCGGGGGTACAAGAAGCTTAAAACAAGAGTCAGAACAAGCTGTTTGGCATTGGCAGAGAAGATCTGGCAAATTTTTCAAGGGTGTAATCCACATACTCAGCTCTGCTGCTCATCCCACAAATGCATGTTCGTGCACCATTTAAAAGGGAAATAAACAAACTTTCCAACAGTCAGAGATTTATTGCAAACAAGCATTGTTACAACAAAAAAATAATCTACCAAATACAAATCTTGATGAGTTTCTCATCAAAAACTGAATTTTGCATTTAGAGCTTTTTTTGCTTTTTTTGGAATGCAAAATTCCAATGACTAAATCCCAAACACAGAAAGAAATCACAGATGAAGGAACATCTAACTGTTTTACAAGATGTGATCTGGCCATGTGGCACAGCCAGAAGAAAAAGAGTCCATAGCTGCCATACTTGTTGCCATTACAACTGAGGAAAATACTGTCAGTGCTTTTTTAGATGCCATTTTAACCAGTAAATAAAACTATCTTAGTTACTCTCAACCAGTATTGTAGACTAGCCAAACAACTGAAGATACTATCAGATAAAAAAAAAAAAAAATACAAGGACTCAAATAAATCTATTGATTCACCAGAATTTTGTTCTTACCTCTGCTGCTCCCAAAAGAAAGGATGACTCAAGCATTCCCAGACTTTTGGTCTCTTCCTTGGCTCTTCATTGATCATCATCTCAATGAGATCCTTTGCCACCACATCTTCAACATGGTCCAGCTTGTACCTCCCCTGAACAATGTTGTTCTCACATTCCCAAGCTTTGTCTCCAAAAGGATGGTGACCCCCGGACAGGATGTAATAGATCAGCATCCCTGCCACCTTCAGAGTGAACAAACACAATCAAGGAAGGAATTTTTCATGAAGCCATCAATGAAGTATTGAAACAAAACAAACAACATCAAAAACATACCTGTATATCAGTGCTGGACTTGTATGGTACATCAGCATCTTCTACTAAGGTCTCCTTGGCCTTCCAGCACTCTGTTCCAGCGGCCCCTGTGTGATAAGTCGTTTGGCCTTTGGGCAACCGTCGACTGATGCCAAAATCGGCTAATCTTGCCCTCCCAGTAACATCTGAGGAAAAATCAAGAGGAAACTTGTTAGAAATGTGGATATTATAGACCACTACGTGATATAATTCATCATCTTTAGAGTATACCTTCAAGTTGTCTCACCAATCAAAACATTTTGTGGTTTGAGATCCCGATGGAGAATTGGAGGGTTCTGACAATGAAGCACCCTTAAACTCTCAAGGAACTCATGGACAAGTTTCTCCTTCGGCAGACCTCCATCTTTATTGGAGTTGATGTATTCTTCCAGGGTGTACTCACAAAGCTGAAGACCAAGGTATCCAAAGGTCTTATCCTCAGCAAAGTCAACATATCGTACGATAGATGGATGATCCAGCTCTGGGAGTCGTAGAAATCCTTCCTCATTCTTCAGCTCCTTATAGCTGCGTTTCAACATTCTCTTGATGGCGACCTCAGTGCCTTCGTCTCTCAGCCCCAAGAAGACTTCAGTGCCATTGCTTCCCGCTGCTATCCTGAATTCATCTTCATCCACAAAAATCATGCTTCCTATTCTGGTTACTCTGCTTTCATCAGCACTCATGAGCTTCTCTAATTTTTCTTGCCATCTCTTGCTGATTGGATGCCATCTGTGTTTCACTGTTGTTGCAGTGGTGTTGCTGTGAAGAGGCTCAGCTGCTGCTGAGTTTGATTTGCTCAGATGATTTTTCAGACGTCTGATCACGTCTTTAAGATCTCTCAGCATTCCCATGTCTGCAGATGTCAGGATGTCATCAGGCACTGAAGTTATCCCTGCAGATGTCATGAAGTTTACAGCATTTTCCACAAAGAGCAAGTTTCCGAATATGGCATATGTGATCAATCTCATGTCAGAGGAGTATTTCTCATCAACAAAAGGGGCGACTGTTCTGCATAACTTCTCAATAAAGTCTGCATCCCAGCCATTGTTGCCTTTTGTTTTCTGTGTTATCACATAAAGTGTTTTCATAATCACATAATCAGCATCATCATCATCATCATCATCATAATAATAAGGATGATGTCTGGTATCTGTGCCAAGCTGTTCCAGGAGTTGTGGAATCAGCGCACAGCCTTGCTTACTTTGCACTTCTTCAACAGTGCACAAAACTGTAGACAAACTCTTAATAACCTGATGCACACGGTTCTTCATAACATTTGGAAAGCGACTGATCGCACTTGAGATGTAGGTGTCTACACTGTCAGTGTCTTTGAGCCATTTGATACAGCCTTGGCGGAACTTTTCTGCATCATGCCCAGTTATTGAAAATAGGGTTTCAATAATGGTCACAGAGGTCTGAGGATGCTCCAGCAGCATGTTACTGCCATAGGTTTTGAACACCTCTTCAGGTTGATTGTATCGCACAGCACGGTCCAAATCCAGGAAGTAACAGATTTTCCCCCCTTCAGATGCACTGTTATGAACTATCTGATATAGTCGTTTGTTGTCGTTAGGGGAAGAATAGGGTAATTCTTCTACCAGAGCACCAGCAGAAATGAGTGTTTTCACAACATCTTCCCTGTTGTTCTCAACAGCCTGTTTCAGTGGTGAGAACCAGTGATAATCTGTAGTCCCATTTGGATTAGCATTTGCTTCAAGAAGTTTCTCCACAAAAAGCAGTGGTGCATTGTATAGAGAGACATAATGCAAAGGTACGAAGCCTTTTCAGGAAGAAACATCTGGTTTCGCACCCTTCTGCAGAAGGTACATACAAATGTCCTCCTTCTGGTATACAACAGCAGCGATCAGTGGTGTTATTAAATCGTTTAACTGGGCGAATGGGTACGTTCCATTGATGTTGTTGACCTTGAGTAATTCTTCCAGCTCCTTGAGGTCGTTGTCAAATATACTCTGTATTACAGGATGAGTTTCTCTTATGATGTAATTCGTTAGGAGGTCTGCGAGGGGATCATTCAGAGTAGCTGTGAAAATATAACCGTAGAAAATAAATTGAGGTACAATAATTCTCAAAGAATTTCATATTGTTTTCAAGTTTATAAAAATGTGCAAAATGTCACCTGAGAATAAGACTGAAGTCTCTTTAGTTATTTTACAGATTTTTCAGTGCATTGACAAGCTAAAGTGAAAATCCAGTTTAACAACTGAATGTGTCAAATACGATGGCAACTCATTCAGAAAGAAAAACTCAGCTTTAACCTGAAAAAAGACAGAAATAACTTAGTAGACGAGTGTGCAACACGTCAGCTAGGCTGGGTAAAATAATTTTACCTCATTCTCATTTTCTGTATTAATAAATCAAAGTCATAAAAGTTGATAAGTCGTGAAAGATGAACAGATCCAGTGGTTCTACATTTTATTACTGCTTATGCAATTTATATTTACTCACGCCAACATTTGAAAATGCAAGAGAAGTGGTGCACCTTAACTTTCTTATCCTTATTTATGAAGCTAAATACAGTAGCATGTTTTAACAACGACATTACAAAAGAGAGAAAAGGTTTCAAGTTTGCATTTTGGTCCACAATAAGTCAACACTTCATGGCTTTAATAATTGGCTGCCTGCTGAGGTCAGCTGTACACATGGCTCTGTATGTGTCTGACTGAGTGACTCTACTTTCAGAGCCGTACATACTAGGGCCTGCATAGACTGCATGGACTAGACTAGTCAACCCTTTCCCCATAACTATCACATAGTCGTGCCGAAGCAGGTCGGCAGAAGAGTAAAAACACCTTTCATAAGATGAAAATCTTTTAGGGTTGTTTTTGTTCTTTATTTCATACACAAACAGGGTCTCGTTTGAGTAAAATGAATGCAGTGCTAAAGCTATATCTGAGGTATTTACCGCAGTGGAGGCAGACCCCCCGATGAAACCTGGCCCATAGCGTAACTCTGTGTAGAAAGGCTCTGAAAGTAGAGTCACTCAGTCAGTCAGTCAGACGCATACAGAGTGTGATGAAATACAAGCATGAAGGGGTGTTGTGCAGGAAGTGGACTTGTGTTGTTGTCAATGAAAAAGTGAAAGTTATTCAAGTTGTGGTGCCTTCCAAGTTTAGAGGAGTGGTGTTGGGTGTTGCACATAATGGAGTTGCTGGTCACTTAGGAGTTAAGAAGACTTATGACCGTGTCTTGAGTCATTTTCTCTGGCCTCGGTTTAAGCGTGATGTCTCAACATATTGTAAAACTTGTCATACATGTCAAATGACCGTGAAGCCCAACCAGAAGATCAAACCAGCTCCTTTTATGCCCAATTGCAGTTACTGAAAATCCATTCGAGTATTTGCTTGTGGACTGTGTTGGTCCGCTGCCTAAGAGTAAATGTGGTAGCAGTTACTTGCTGGTGATGTGTAAGTGTACTAGGTACAGCTGCTGCTTTTCCTCCACGCTCAGTTAAAGTGAAGCTGGTTCTGAAAGCCCTCACTAGCTTTATGTCTACTTTTGGTATTCCAAAGTGATACAAACAGATCAAGGGAGTAACTTTATGTATCGCACTTTTGCACAGGTGTTGAAGCAGCTTCAGGTAAAACACAGTGTGTCAAGCGCATACCATCCAGAGTCTCAGGGGGCTCTGGAATGGTTTCACCAGACTGAAGTCAATGTTACGATCTTATTGCACTGAGCTTTCACAGTACTGGGAAGAAGGTCTTCCCTGGCTCTTGCTTGCAGTCTGGGAGGTTTGTCAGGAGAGCATAGGCTTTTCTCCCAATGAGTTATTTTTTTGGCACACTGTACATAGTCCCTTGGCAGTGTTGAGTGATCACTGGAAGACTGTTGACCCTCCTGAAAATATTTTTACTTTTGTGAATGACTTTCGTTGTCATTTATACAATGTCTATGCCACTGCTCAAAGAAAACTTGGTATGGCTCAGGACAAAATGAAGGACCTTTTTGACCGTAGAGCTAAAGCTCAAAGTTTTAAACCAGGGGATCAAGTTCTTGTATTGTTGCCTACGGTGGGCTCTCCCTTTCAGGCTCACTTTCATGGGCCATACACAGTTAAGAGTTGTATGTCTGAGTCTGATTATCTCATCCATACCCCAGATAGGAGGAAGAAAGTCCAGAGGTGTCATGTTAACCTTCTTAAGCCGTATTATGACAGATGGTCAGCTGTTGAGGCAAAGAAGGGGATCGGTGTTGAGTCTATGAGTAGTTCTTAAACTAAGGCTGCATGTGTTTTAGCAAAACCTGTCACTGTTCCGTCTGAAGATTTTTGGTTCCATCAGAGCAGAGTATTGCTGGAAAACTTAACAACTCAGCTTATGTGAGCAACTTACAGTCTCTTTTGAGGGATTTGTCAGATGTACAAAAGACTGATCTCATACAGCTGATTAATTCCCATCTTTCCTTATTTTCAGACACTCCATCATGTTCCAATCTTGTGGAGCATAATATAAATGTTGGTGGCGCCAAACCAATTAAGCAACGTTTTTATTTGGTTCCTGATGAGAAGGGACAGAGTATGGAAAAGGAGCTTGAGTACATTATTGAAAATGGTATAGCAAAACCAGCAGCGTTGAACTGGGCCTCACCTTGCCTACTTGTTCCAAAGTATGATTGTACAGATGGATTTTGTACAGACTTTAGGAAGGTAAATGCTGTTTCTAAGCCAGATTATTACCCATTGCCACATATTGAAGACTGTGTTGATGAGGTTGGCAGTGCAAAGTTTGTCACAAAGCTTGATCTCCTGAAGGGCTACTGGCAGGTACCATTAATCCCCAGAGCAAAAGAAATCTGTACTTCCGTCACACTGAAGGGATTGTTTTCATATAACATCATGCCATTTGGGTTATGGAATGCCCCGGCCATGCTCCAGAGGTTAATGAACAAGGTTTTGCACGGACTTTCAGGGTGCATTGCATATTTGGATGATGTTGTGGTGTACAGTGACTCTTGGGATGATCATGTTCAGCGTATCAAGGCCCTGTTTGGTCACTTGGTGGAGGCTAACCTGACAGAAAACTTGTCAGAATGTGAATTTGCTAAAGCTGGGGTGACTTATCTTGGCAAAGTTGTTGGCCAAAGAGAAGTGCAACCTGTGAGAGCAAAAGTTGAAGCTATTGATAACTACCCTGTGCCAAAGACAAAGGAGGAGTTGGAGAGGTTTTTGGGTTTAGTGGGGTATTACAAGGGATTTTGTCAGAACTTTTCTACTGTGGTAGCCCCACTGACCAACCTTTCAAATAAAAAAGCTGCCTTTGAGTGGTCTCCTCAATGTCAAGAAACATATCCTAAACATTTCCAAGACTGTAAAACTCTTCCATATTCAAATCCCTGCTCAAAACCCACCTTTTTAAACTGGCTCTTAATGTTTGATTCTTGTGTCTTGTCTTTTGTGTGTTGTCTGTTTAGCTGTGTTATGGGTAGTGTGTGTTTTGTTTTTCTTGTTGTTTTGTTCCCCCACTTCTCTCTCCTTTTCTCTTTCCCCCTCCTCCTCTTGCCTTCTCTCTCCTCTGCTCCTCTCTCCTTTCTCTCTTTCCTCTGCTGCAGGTTTGTTCCTCACCTGCATCAGATCAGCAGTCAGACCTGCAGCAGAGGAGGTTACAAAGGAGAGGGGAAAGCTGCAGACTGTCTCTAAAGCTGAAAGCGTGCAGGCCTGCAGGAGTGAAGCTGAGCCTTATATGACTGACCTCGTTCAAGAAAGACTTTCTTTTCTTTTCTTTAACTTATATACTAGGTTGATTAGCTTCAGTTTTCTTAGGAAGCTCTTTTTGTTAATTAACTTATTTTTGGTAAATAAATTTTTCCTTATTTTTGAGTGTTTCCTGCCTCCTTTCTACAAATCAATTGTTAATTCCGCTTGTCCCCTAGTTACGGGAAACGTAACAAGCTGTTATAGTGTCTTTTGATTTCTTTGGCATGCAATGTCTTTTAACTTTTGTACAGTGTCTTTGAGTTCTTGAAAAGTGCTTTATAAATAAAATGTATTATTAAGAATCATTTGTTACTGTGAAAAACCTGCTCTGTTGTTCTGCTGTGCTTGCAGCTCCAAACTTCAAAAAACCATTTAAGATTCAGGTGGATGCAAGTGGGGTCGGTGCAGGAGCTGTGTTGCTACAAGAGGGGGAGGGGGCCATTGATCATCCAGTCTGCTACTTCTCCCGTAAGTTTAAGTGTCACCGGTTAAACTATTCAATTGTGGAGAAGGAGACACTGGCAGTTATTTGGGCCCTTCAGTACTTTGAAGTTCAGGTTCAGAAATGTTCTGGCAGATGCTCTTTCCCGAGCGCAGATTGATATTTACAACACATCTCTCATGTGCAATGTTTGCTTGGTACTGCTGCCTCTATCTTTTGTTTCAGGGAATGGCTCCATCTGGTGGTGGTCAGTTCGGGTTATCTATCCCTGCAGTTTGGAGGCAGAGCCATTGATGATTGCTACACCTGTATTGAAAGGCATAAGATTTTCCTCAGTTGTTTCCCTCTCTCTTCCCAGGGACTGAAAACCTCCAACACCCATCATGTCTGGTCTGTGTATCTTTCTAAAATAAATGTAATATTTGCTGCAAAACCTACTGTGTGGAGTTCCCTTCCTTGTGTGGCTTATACCATCTAGCCATAACACGAGCCATGTGTAGGGCAGAAAATGTTATAATTTGAACCTTCCCCATGATGGTTTTAATGTTTCTGTAAGTGTGGATTTAAATATGAACTGTTCATATTTAATGCATATCTTTAGGAAATCAAATCTATAATATACATTCTTGAAAGTAACATTTCTTTCTTTAACTGAATTATTAGTAATCACAGGGGTTGAATTGAGAAAAAATCAACAGTCTGTAATAATTTGGCCCTTTGGCACTGACAATAAAATAATATGGCCTTCTTGGTAACCAAAGTTGCCCATCCTTTGACTAGAAGGTCCAATGGTGTACATGGGAGAGAAGAGAGAGCCCTGAAATGTTTTCTTTACTCCCTCAGTTGAACTGTGGACCTTTTGGTCAGTTCCTCTCAGTAAACAAACCCTCCTAATTCAAATTTGAATAGTATTGTAACCATACAGAAATGTTTTTATCATGTTTATCATTAAAACAGGTAACTTGAATTCCAGGTTAAAACATCTAGTAGTATGGGTGCTTATCAATAACACGACAAAATAATCTTATAAAGTTAAAGTGGAATATCTGCAGTTGCAATTTATATCTGTCCTGATTAAAAGTGCTAGGATTTTCTTGCTTTTCTTCTCTTACTCACTCTTGTTCATAATCTTGAGAGCTAAAGTGTTTGCAAAAAAATTTGGATGTGGTTGTCAGGTAGCTGACATTTTCAGGGTAAGTATTTTGGAAACAAACTAGCTGAGCTCAAAGTCCCAAAGGCTAGACAGAAATGTTCATTTGAACACCAAGTCTTTCTTTGCTGTCATACAAGCCAACCAAAACCATTTCCACTCATGTTTGCCTCTCAGGCTGCCTACACAGAAGAACTGTTACCTATTTCAGCGTTGTCACTCATGGTTGCAGGACAGGATAGGTTCTCTCATTAGGAGCAGGTCACCAGCAGTCCAGGCTAAAACAGAAGGAAAGACAAATGAGGAGATGAATTAAACTTCAGAACTGGTCACTTTTTGGTTGACCGCTGAGGTCAGCCCCACAGATGGCTCTGTCTGTGTCTGACTGACTGAGTGATGCTACTTTCAGAGCCCTACCATACAGAGTTGCGTTTGCTTGTACTGATTCCTGTCCATAATGGCTGCCTCCACTGCTCCACATACCTCAGATTTAGCATTAGCATTGTGTCTGTTTTACCAGAACTGGACCACGTTTCTGTATGAAATAAAGAATAAAAACAACCCTATAAGCTTTTCATGTTAGGAAAGATGTTTTCACTTTTCTGCTAACTTGATCGGCATGACTACATGATAGTTTTGGGGGGGGGGGTCACTGTGAATACTTGTATACAAGGCCTGCTAGCGGAGCGGTTAGCTTGGCCTTAGCCAGAGCAGCACTTTAGTCATTAATGTCCAGCATTTCATCATTACAGTCAGCGCTGAGAGCAACACGGATATCTTTCCATTGACAGAAAATGTCACTCTTCTGCCATCCTGCTTCAGCAAGAGTACATGGGGAAAGGGTTAGTTGTTGTGAGATAAAAAGCCTGCTAGTGCAGTCATTAACTGGGACTGAGCAGTGGCACTGTTGTCTGAACAACACATGTCTAAATCAAAACAAGTGCAGAGGACAACACTGAAAGCTGTCTGTGACCAAAAAACCATCCTCGCTCTACTCCTGGCATGGCTTTCCAATCATGGCGGTGGGCTTGTCCTGTATTGTCTCGCGTTAGCTGTTAACTTGCAATGTTGCTGTAGGACCACTGCAGTTTACTCCGAACTGGACCACAATTCTTGTTAAAACCTGAGCAGACAGCCACACCGACAACTTGTCTTGTGCAGAGGAGAGGTTTTGACGTGTTTGTTGCAGCACAACAGAGCACAGAATAAAGCCATGGAATTTTCTCCTCAACATTCTCAAGGGCTGTGGCAGAGTTGTTGAGTGTGTTGGTGCCAGAGGTTGCGCTGGACTTTTTTGTTATTTGTCATTTTGACGGAAAGGGTCGTAAAAATTCCGTCATTTCATTTTACAATCCATCATTATAATTTCCTCTTTAATATCTGTAATATGATATAATTCAATATGATTTTATTAGTTTTTTTTTATTAAACTTTTTATTTATCGAAAGAACAGGATATACATGTTGCACTTTTGTGTACATATCATCATGTCTAAATAAAAATCCAGATAATATGGGAAAACAAAATTAGAGAAAATACATACATATATATGTTTTTTTAATCTAAAAGTCATAATAGTGGATAATTAAATAAATAAAAGAATGAAAGAAAATCGTTTTTATCATTTACAGTTATCACAGTCATGGTACACCAGAACTACCAGGAAAATGAGAAATGATGCATTAAGTGTAAGCTATAACAAATAAAAATATAATAAATGTAAAAGATAAAAGATGGACATGGCAGCAAATATTAAACAACCTCAGCTATAAGAATTAGTTTGTCTGTACCATGTTCACCTCCCCCTGTATGTCCTCTGTCTCTTATAATAGGGTGAAAGTAACAAAAGCATCAAACAACATAGATACTGATAATAGTACCAGAAGAAATGAAAACATTTTGTGCATACATGTAAAATTACTAGCGAGAATTGTATACTGAAACAAAACAGAAAAAAAAGGGGAAAAAACTATGGAAAAAAAAATTGAACCAGATGAGTGGAGTCAAAAACAAGGAAGTTTAAATCATTTCACCCAGTATTTTGTCTAGAAGTTGCCATGTAATTTATCCAGATATTCCATAAACTCTCAAAATGATCTTTTTTGAGCCTAAGAATGAATGTTAGCTTCTCCATTTCATAAATATCTTGGACCACTTTAATCCAGTCCTTGACTGAAGGAGGATCTTTTGTCAGCCATCTCCTTGTAATTGCTTTCTTACAAGCGAGTAGAAGAATGTTATACATACATTTATTCTCAAACCCCTTCACAGTATCTGGTCTTAACCCCAGATATAAGGCCTCAAACCCTGAGGGGATCACTACTCTCATGATCTTTTCTATAGTCACCTTGGTTTCTTCCCAATATTTTGAAATGGCCGGGCAGTCCCAGAAAACGTGGAAATGAGTTGCCTTATTATTGCCTCAGGATCTCCAACAAGATGTGCTTCCTCTTTGAGAGATCCTTTGAGCTGGAACTCTAAAAAACCTAACCTAATTTTTCCACCCAAATTCTCTCCAGGAAGGAGATGATGTACTTTTCCATTGTTGTAAAATTATTTTTTCACACGTCTCCAGCTGCAGTGTTACGTTACTCTCTTTCTCCCATTTCTCCTTATATAAATAGTGTCATCCCTTTCATACTCTTGTAACACCTTGTATATCTTTGATATGTTTCCACGGCCTGAGTCTGACCTATAACCAAGTAGAAAAATCTTCAGTATACCCGAATGGGTTAGTTGCCACTCTTCTCTATTCATAGTTTTCTCTACATAATGCCTGATTTGCAAAAATCTATAAAAATCCTGATTAGTTAAACCAAAGCAATTTTTAAGATCCTGGAATTGACGTAGGGTGCCCCCCTCAT
Source organism: Cheilinus undulatus (assembly GCF_018320785.1). Classification (NCBI taxonomy): domain Eukaryota; kingdom Metazoa; phylum Chordata; class Actinopteri; order Labriformes; family Labridae; genus Cheilinus; species Cheilinus undulatus. Next base: position 39,476,448 of record NC_054878.1, on the reverse strand, counting down.
ATAGGTCACTGTGTTTTGTTAACCCTTTGTCAGCCCAGTGTTTAAATCCTGCGTCCATTCCATCTGGTAAAAAAAATCTGAGTCATATCTATCCATCTCAAGCTCCAGTATGGTTCCTTAGCTTTGTTTTCACTAATTACACTGTGCAAGATGCTAATAGGTATCTTTTTCCACGGATTAATGTCTTTGAGGCGATCAACCAGCCCACTGTCCCCTATGATCGCTTGTAATGGGATATCACTGGATATTTGAAATTCTATCTCTTTCCACCAAAATTTTTATCATGCTGCTCGGTAGTAATTTTTGATGTTTGGTAGGGAGAGGCCTCCTTTGTCTTTTGCTAATTGAAGAGTCTTGTAACGGATTCTTGGTCTCTTCCCCTGCCAAATGAATCGTGATATTAATTTGTCTAATTCTTGAAATTTTCCATTAGAAAGTTCTGCAGGTATGTTTTGGAATAGATATAGTAATCTGGGAAGCACGTTCATTTTTATTACTTCCACCCTCTGTCCTAATCCTAAGAATGGCACTAGGTCCCATCTGGTCAAATCAGATTTAATTTTAGAAAATAAGGGGTCATAATTCTCTGATACAGTCATGTTTAGGGCCTTTGCAATATTCACACCTAGATACCTAATTGACTTTAATTCCCAATTGACTCAGAGATCTTCTCTAATTGATTGGCTAGGGGAATAATTAAATGTCAAAATTTGGGATTTATGGGTATTAAGTTTATATCCTGAAAATAATCCATATTCCCGCAGGGTTGAGAGCAATTCTTGAAGAAAAGTGGATGGGCGTCCCAGGTATATCAAGATGTCATCTGCGTACATGGGATTTTATGTTCTCCATGAGCTAATCGGATCTCTTTTATCTTCCCATTCTGTCTTATCCACTGACCGAGAGGCTCTATAAAGATGGCAAATAAGAGTGGAGAGAAAGGACAGCCCTGTCTACACCCCCTTTCTAATTTAAAAGAATGTGATAATCCTCCATTAATCCTTATTTTATTAGTAGTAGTTTTTATTTAATGAAGCACCATTTCTAAACTTATATTAAGAAAACTATATTTGAGGTTCTGCATTTTAATGGCACTGAGATAAAGATGAACACAGTGGGAACTGTTATTAATCATCGGTCGCCTTGGACACATACGAAATTTCACATAAAATCGAACCTGTTACAAAAAAAAGGGAAATAAACGACAATTTCGGCATCAGTGTGCAGACATGATTAGAACAACATGAAACAGGCTCATTGTGCAAAGGCCTTTGCATGTCTACCTGTGTACTGAGACACGTGCAGGCTGCAGAAGCCTCTCAGTGCTGTCAGCACGGATACTGACGCGCTTTCATTAATCTACGATGTTGAGGTAAGTGAGCTAGCCCACTGGCTACAAGATTTTTAATAGATTAAATAACCTCCTTGATAGTCCATGTGTGCAAAATGGAAAAGGTCTATGCATCTGTCTGTGTGTGTGCGCTGAAATGCAGGGTCATCATCATCACCATCATTCCAGTCCTTCAATGAAATGATGGACAGCCTTCAAAATTCTCTATCATCCTTCAAAAAAATCCATCAATGATGGAGAATATTTGGTTAATGCAACCTCTGGTTGGTGCATTTTTTTCACTCTATGACTTAACCAATCAGATGTGAGAAAACAAAAGGGGTGGGGTTAAGGGCTCATTTTCTCGAATACGCAGAGGGAGAGAGACAGAGAGCAGAGAGAGGGGCCAGCATGTAGCCATATACATTTAAGTAACCGCTTACAATACATTTGACTAACAAAAAAATAACAATAATGATAAAATCACTCTGCCAGTCAGCTGGGCTTGACATTTACATCCATCAACTAGCCAGGTGTAAAGATTTGAGCTGTAGCCGAGCAGTCACCCTAATTAGCTACAATGGCGGGTTGACCTTATCAGTGTCACACTCCGACCGTGCTCGTCTGTTAGCGCCAGTGTTTATGCCGTTTGGAACATAGAAGACTAAAATTTCCCCCAAAATAACTGTAAAGTGACTGGCCTCAAACAGATGTTTGTGCGTTTTGTGCAGCATTTAGGGCTTTCATGCTGTAGAACTATGACACACAAATTCGACACACACATATGCTGACACACGCGCTGTGTTGGTAATGTAGACTGAAGGCTTCCATCTGTTGATGGGAAATGTTTTTGAATGTTGGAGGATATGAACTGATCTAAACTTTCTCCTTCTGCTTAAAAGTTCCTCTCTGTTCGTGGAGGATCAGCACGTTTGTGCTGTTTGTGTGTGTGTTCCAGCTGTGAGTCTCTGTCATGTGAGCCAGGGTGTTCAGTATGTCTAAATATAGTTTGATTCAAGGTTGTTATAGTTAACTATAACTAACTAAATAACTAAAATTCAAAAATCATTTTAGTTAACTGAAACTAAATCAAAACTAAGCTTGACCCAAAAAACAAAAACTAACTTAAACTGTATAGTGCACTTACAAAACCAAAATAGAGTAAAAATGGAGACAAAATATCCTTAGTTTTAGTCTTTGACACAACCATACTGACTGGCACCTACACACAAGTCTGGGGAGTGTAAAATTGCCTGATCTGATTAGTTAAGACTTCACACAGTGGTAGTTTGATGTCTGGAGTTGTATTAAAACATCACCATGAGTAAATAAAATGATAAGTGAAGAGTAGCCTGTTTTAATATGTTTTTAAAAATGTATGACGCTCACTCAGCCCTGACGTCTATCTGTAAAAAACTAAAATAATAAAACTAATAAAAACTAAACTAAATTAAAACTAAGCATTTTTCTTAATTAAAAACTTAACTAAACTAACACAGAAAGTGAAAACGAAATAAGAATAAAAAGTAATGAAAAATACAAAACTATTATAACCTTGGTTTGATTAACCCCAACCCTTTATATTGTTTGTTTGAGTTGAGGGTGACCTAAATGATAAAACCTCTGCAGATGGGCTTTGATTTTAATGTTATTAAACCTTTGACACGTTTGTATACATCAGATTTGCTGTATATCGATAATTAACGGATATAAAAGATGACAGAAACTCTGAAATTTTAGTTCACTGAGGCAGTGATAAACAGAGGCAGAAGGATAAAAGTCTGTAACTGATAACTTAGGAGCCAAAATTCAACTGATTAGTGATTTCTTTTTTTTTTTTTTTTTGCTTCTAATATTAAACAGCCAACAGTTGTTTACCAAGTATCAGCTGTTTTCCAAATGTGAGCTTCATGCACCAAATGTAAGTCATCTATTATTTAATTGATAATTTCATCAATTTCAGGGCTTTATTTCACACATATCAAGATATTTCCACCATTAAGTTTTTAGGAGAATAGAGGGGAGGAGGGGGAAGTTTAACACTCGACATTCTCTGGTGGAGATTTGTCAGAGTGGAAATTAGAGATGTTCTTGTGATCTGCTCTTTGTTAACGCGCGTGCGACACAATAAATTATCCGTGCGATATACTAAAACGCGCACACGTTTAAAAAAAAATAACATGCTCATGTTCATGTCACCTCCCGGGCTCCGTATGATGACGCTACTGTAAAAGTAGGAAAAAAGGGGAAAAAACAGTTCCGTAACGTCAAAAACGTTACAGTTGTAAAGAATTTGCTAATATGCGTGTCTTTGTTCAAGTATTTTTAGGATGCAGTTTAAATGAATGACTATTTTGATTAAAAAAATGTCATAAACTTACAAAGTTGGGGAGTGGTTTCCGCTTTGAAGTGACTTGAGGCGATTCCGGGTCCTTGACACTTTATTTTCTTTCCGCCTCTCCTCACTTCCTCGTTTACCGGAAAGATTTGGGCGGCAAGGATATGGTTGTTTTGGTGAAGTTAGTTAGTAGGAATTGCAGGTTAAATGCCTATACATGGTCCAGATGTGCCCTCGGTTAATGAAGGGAGATAACATTTTCAGTCAAACTCCTGAGGGCTTTATTATCCAGTCGCCGTTTTCTTCAGAATAGTACAACTTTATGCCCTCAGTTTCGCCTGTCAGGCATACAGGCTGCTCTAACTGTAAAACTAATGTTGATACCAATAAATCGCCATTGTAATTAGACAGGTAAGCACTGATGCTTTGTCAAAACCTTTGGTGATTCATTAAGACGGAATGGTTATTACAGAGAGGGTTGCTCTTTTTTTTTTTTTTTTAAATTTTGCTCTAACCTCAGTATCCTGTAGATAGTATTTAGGGATTTTAAAGTAACCAAGTCTCATACTAGTAGCGTATGTCTGTCTGTGAATGACTGTGTGCGTATGTGTGGGTGGGGCGAGCAAGAGTGTGAGAGAGAGAGAGAGAGAGCGGTAGCAGAAGGTGCGGTAGTTGTGTACACAGTCGGGTCTGAGTTCAGTCATGTCAGAGAGTGACTTTGTTTACACCGGAGAAATTAAAGTGCTGCTTATGTACTGTTCTGAGCTCGCTGTGGCCGATAATAAAGACCCCAACTTCCTCAAGATACAGCCGGATTCCCTGTGTCTGCTTACCTCTGCTGCTGTTCAATATTAGGTGAAGGGAGTTAGCCCCGGAGCTAAGGATAGCTTCGGCCCTGGAGCAGACCACTAAGTCTCCCCTGTGCGTTCTAACTACGGTCGGGGCGATGAAGCAGGAAAGGGTTAACACAAGCATTCTTTGGTGTCATTTTCTTTTTTTTTTTAATCAATTTGAGGGGAAAAACCTGTGTTGTTGGCATTTTGAGAAAGTTGTCTGTTCTCCTATGTGTCTGAGAACCAGAATACTGTATGGCAGGGGTGTCCAATGAAGGCCCGAGGGCCAAATGTGGGCTGTTGTCCAAATTTGATTGGCCCATTTGCAAATTCTTGGAATACACTGTACTGTACTTCATAGTTTCAGCACAATTCATGTGTTTTTGTGACTAAACTAAGACAACACTGTACATGGTAAAAATATTGGCAATCAAAATAATAATATCTTGTTTTTCTAACTCCCTGATGAGTTTGGCAGTACCAGTAATATCTGAATGGCTGAGCTAGTGGCAGCTAGGGCCGAGTAGGGCCCCCTGAAATCTGACTGGCATCCCCAAATACCTGGAAATGCTTGTCTATTTGCCTTGTCAGCCATTAAATTGGACATTTGGTGTTAGTTCGGGCAGGCCATGGAGTCAAGCTCTGGCCAGACCGGCTGATCTAATGCCGATCTAAATGATCTTAATTTCACATTCAAATGATCTGAACAGCTGAGCATTTGTTCATGAGCTTCTAGTGTCCTACTGGACAAATATCCACTCAAACTAACTATTTATGACAGTATTGTGAATGCCATATCACAAGAACCCTTTTAGAAATTTTCTTCAAATTTTGGGATCTAAACCAAATTAAGAATAAATAATTAAGTTGTAAAATGCTATCCACCCAGTGGATTTCACACTTTTAGCATTTTGTTTCCACTGTCCTAACTTTTTTGAAAATGTTGCTGCCTTCATGTTCAAAATGAGCATGTCATTTTCCAAAATCAGTGAAATTTACAGTCTCCTATTTTACATGTTTTCTATATTTTGTCCAATAAAATCTAGTGTTTTAGTGTTTTGCATATATTCTAATATTGTTTTTATTAACACATAATCCACCTTTTCAAGAAACTGGGTATTACAATTTCCCTTCTGATTGCCAAATAGAGTAGTGGAATAAGTGTCAAAAATTGCCTGAAAAGGCGGTAAAATAGGTTAAAAGTGGCAAAAATAGGCTGAAAATGTGGTGAAATTGGAATAAAAGTGTCAAAGGTCTACAAAGGTGGTAAAATAGGATTGAAAGTGTCAAAAATGGGTTGAAAATGTGGTGAAATTGGAATAAAAGTGTCAAAGGTCTACAAAGGTGGTAAAATAGGTTTGAAAGTGTCAAAAATGGGTTGAAAATGTGGTGAAATTGGAATAAGTGTCAAAAATTGGCTGAAAATGTGGTGAAATAGGATTAAAAGTGTCAAAAATTGTTAAAAAGCGGCAAAAATGGGTAAACAGGTAGAAATAGGTGGAGGTAAAAAACAGAAAGTGGCAAAATGGTTTAGAGAAAAGGGTAAAATGTGAAAAAGGTGGTGAAATAAGGTAAAAAGTCAGGCCACCAGAGGCAAAATGGGTTAACATAGGCAAAAAAAAAAAAATCTGCAGAAAGTGTCAGGAATTGGCTCAAAGTGGCAAGAACAGCTTGAAGAAGTGGGGAAAAGGGTTTATAGTACCAAAAACTGGATAACAAAGGCAACAGTTGGTGGATAGAGGCACAAATGGTTTAAAATGTGCAACAACAGGTGTAAAAAGTGGTGAAAAGAGGACACAAGTCACCAATGGGTAAGAAGTGGCAAATAAGGTAGTGAAATATGATTAACCAGTGCAAAAAATGGGTTAATGGTGCCAAAATGTGTTTGAAGTGGCAACAATAGGAGCAAAATTACACATTATTGATAAAAAAATCACTAAAGCAATGAGAGGTTTCTGACTGATATTCTCTTTGTAAAGCAGTAAACAAATCTTGTTTGAAAAAAAATCTCTGCCTCTGTGCTCCTGACTCCATAAACCTTCAGACAGAGAAATAAACCATTACATAACATGTAAGTACAGGATTGTTCCGGATTTCTTCAGTAGCAGCTCTACAAACATAAATGCATCTGTTGTTTTTGGCATCAGGCCTGTGAGCTGCAAACAAGGACATGTTGTTGAGCGATTAACAGTGTGTTGTTCTGATGAGGAGTTTCTGTACATCATTTTAATGAGGGACAAATGACAGTGTCTGTAATCTGATGACAAGTGCAGTGAAGTAGAGAGCTCAGTCCTTTCACTTGTTGGTCCTTGAATAGATCTGTCTTTTTAATGTCATATCACTTCTTTCATTTAATGTTGCATTTGTTTTTCTGCTGAACTATCAGGAAGTTTCTCTGTTGGCTTACAAACTGAAGTTCTCACATGGGTTTACAATGATTTTACAGCTTATTTCATGCATGCACCCTCAAAATCTACATTCAGGACAATCTTCCCTTGACATTTTCCTGACTTATTTTCACACATGCCTCCCACAGCTGCAGATTTTGCCTGCTTGATCTGCACCTTGGCATGATACTAAACAATCCTACCTAATGTTAAAATGCCTTAAGAGGTCAGCAGGGGGAAGTCTGGATAAAGCTGGTGTGAAAAATGAGCTGATTGCATCACCACCTTGAAAAATTATGGGATTTTCAACAGTCCAGTGGATGAGTGCAAGGGGGTTTTGAGATCAGATTTTTCAGATGTACTTTAGCTGACATGACATCAAAAAATCATGAATAAATATTTGTGTATTCCTAGCTCTCTTATCTTTTCTCTCCCTCCTCTGCAGTGATCCTGAACAGCAGCAGGCGTCTCTCGTTGCTGGCCGTGTGTTTCGGCCTGCTGTCAGAGACTTGTGTGGCTCAGGCCTGTAAGAAGATACCATGGAGCATCGAGGACTTGGTGACTTTTGAATAAATGTTTCATCAAATTGAGACGACTGTGAAGGAACTCAGGAAAAAAAAATGTGGTCTTTAATGCTGACCTAAGGCAAAGGGGAAGCTGGAGCTGGTGAACTTTTGCACAATGAGGAGAAATGGGACAAGAAAATGGTATCAGAGGAGACAAATGTGTTTTCTCTTTATGGAGGATAACATTTCATCTTCATTTTTGAAGACTCAAGGCAATGACCTTGGTCTTTTAATTCAAATTTTTTTCTTATTTTTCATGGATACAATGCTCTCTTGTCTTTCACTGTATTGGTTTTGTTCCTCGTGCTTCAATTCTCTGCAGCCTCTCTCTCTCTAAGAATGACACAAACACAAAACCAGAGGTTGTAATTTCATAAAAAGTTCTTCTCTGTTTAGACAGGAACCGACCAACATGCTTCACATTCTTGACTTCTTGTTAAAATGCTCACACTAACAATGCTCTGCTTGGCTAGTGGTGGAGGCTAGGTGCTCTGGGTGGCTCCCTGCACCTTTTTTTGTAGTGGTAAGCGCACTGGGACACAATAGTCTGCACCTGATTGCTGTGTTGTTCACGAGTGTTGGGTAAGTTCACTCCTGAAACACTTCCTATAATAGACTTCCTCATCCTTGCCGGCTTCCACTCACTTCCCCTTCCCCTTTCGTTATATATCAAACTCAGTACATTTCCTTAGGTGAAAGTCCCTAGATGGCGTTGTCTGGTTTATATTGATAAACTCTATTATTGCTACTTTGCTACACTAGTCTTGTTTAAAATGATTCTGTTGAACCAAAATTCAAAAGCAATGTTTGACTTTCCACAGTCAATTTTAAGTACGTTTTCATTGTTTTCTTTCTTCAACAGAAGAGTACAGACAATTTTGTTCTTGTGTGTAAATACACAGATAAGCTTTACATGTCATGGACAGCCATACATTCCTATAGAAAACTCTGACATGGAGACATTTATGGTACAACTGACAAAATATGGACAAACATGGTGTGTTGAACATTATGCAAGTGTTTTACATTTATATGGTAAATATGCAGAAAAATGACAAAAACATTTAAAAACTCACAACTGTTTATACCATAAAATTCCATTGTTTTTCCCTTTTTCATCACTGCTTTAGCTGGACTTGCTTTGGACAAACTTTTTTCTTCACTGATAGTTGGGATGCAAAGTTGGGAAAAATACAGGATTCATGATAGATTAATTTTATAGATTAATATTACCACTTTATTTCTGCTCATGTGATGCCATTTTATAAATATTTACAAACTAACAGCCATTTCATAAGATCCAGCCCTCCAGAACTACATAAAATGCATGTTAAAGCAACCCATCATAGTGATACACATTTATAACAGCTAACAGAGCACCCTCACATATTTGACCTGAGTGATTTGTCAAATTACTTCAAGTCAACCACAGTCACCAAACAAAGGCGCTTTACAACAGTATACTTACAAAATACAATCATGCAGGGGGGAATGCTGTCTTTGCAGCAGCAGGTTTGATTGCTAACACTTCATTCAAATCCTCTCAGTATCAGTGGACCTCACTTACATCTGAGTCAAGACCCCTCTGAATGGATCCATGTGAGCCTGGAGTCACTCTTCAGTTAGCTTGGTGGATGTCTGAGTTTCTTGACCCGGCTGGCTGACATGTTCATCAGGGTTTGTGGAAGAGGTAGCCCCTCTGGTGGTGATGGCCTCTGTTGAAGACTCTTTTCTTTCAAGTATTCTCTGCAGGGACGGCCTTGAATTCCACCCTTGGCTTCTTGCAAAAATATAGACTCCTCCAAATAGACCAGGAAATAATGACAGGACATCAACTTTGGCGGCCTCCTCTTTGCTGAGAATAAACAGAGAAATAAATCCACATTTATAAAATATCTGTGACAGTTAAGGACAACATGGAAGTATATCCAATCTATTTGGCAATTTAAGCAAAACTCATAACAAATATGATATTGGGCTGTAATAAATTATGGTGTTTTTTTCAGTCCTGTATATGAAGACTTCAGCAGCCCTGAATAGAAAACTTTGTAGTACAATATATTTTTGGAGCATTTCATGTATGCTAGGCTGTGCTGACAATTTATAAAGAGTGGAGAAAAGTCTATCTGATTTTTGAGGGGGAAAACATTTTTTCAAACAAACAAAAACATTACAATGTTGAGAAAGTAAAGAATTAGATATTGGAAAAAAATTATGCGGTTGAGAAGTGTGGGTCAGTGTTGAAGTAAAATGAGAGATGATAAAATATTAAGACATCAGAGGAAAAACTCATTTAAAAAAAAGTGTCAATTTAACTCACTAGTGCACAAAGAGGTTTCGAGTGAATCGCAGCAGTCCCAGGATGTTTTTAGTGTAGGGTTTCTTCTCGCTGTCTACTTTCCGGAGCAACTCTGGAGAAAACTAAAACAAAAAACATGAGCTACAGTTACACCTAGTTATAAACTGAAAGTCAAATTGCTTGGTTTGATGTTGTTTTCCTGTATTTTCTATCTGTGATTGTCTTTTTTTGCCACTGATGTCACTTTCATGTTCTTACAATAAAACTAAATGAAGAAAATTGAGAGTGGGGATACAAACTGGAGGGAAATGTTAAGCTGCAGTTACCTTAGTTTTCCATCCTTTGAAGGATCCGTTTCCTGCACAGTTTTCCATAGCAGAAATCATCTCTGAATCAGCAGTCTTGTACTGTTTCACTTCATCCATGTCTCCAACTTCGATCAAATAGTCTTCTCTCCTGGATGAAACAAGTTGAAAATGTGTGACATGCAGTTGTTTTTACACATGAGGACAAAATTACTAATTAATTTCATTGATTTAAACATATTTCTCAAGTGATGTTAAATAAAGCAAATAATTTTTAACACTGCTTTTGCAAACATCCAACTTTTATTCTGGATGCTGAAATTATTTTGCTTTGCACACAGGAATGAAAATATTCCACAAAAAACAAAAACTACCAGAGTCAAAATTATTAGCCCTCCTCGCACTAATAGTCAATAGTAGCTGTTTCTCAAAGTCCAGGATCCTTCCTCTGTGGGAAGGATTCTCCCAAGTCAGGAGGCGAGGCTAGAGTCCTCCCTGGAAACTTTTGCACACACATTTGGAACAGGCTAGCAAGTGTGCGTGATTACGTCATAGGAAGAGTCACACCCATAAACATGGCAATGGCAGACATCAAAATGGGAGGGTACTAACAACAACTTTCACAAGTTTTACACATGCTGTTAATATATATATATATATATATATATATATATATATATATATATAAATTAACAGCATTGGTAATTACCAAAATCATTTTTTATGTTTCTGCAGTGGTTAATACACCAATATGTAGAAGCTCTTTAACCCAAATGATATTTTCAATGTTAAAATATAATAAAATGTAATTATATAATTATTATTGTTATTTATGAATTTTCATATTTACTGATTTACAAAAAAACTTAAAAAATAGTAAAGCACATTATTATTTCTTGATTAATGTGTCAAATTATAGTTATTTACTTGCATTCCTGAACAGAAACATTTGTTTTAGTGGTTGAATGTTATTCTTGATTAATTTCTGACTTCTCAGAGAAGCCCAGTGAGCCGGCTCAAATTTGGGTTTAAAAAGGTGAATTCAGTTTGAAATTCCTCATTCCTGTTCAAAACGGTAAAACGTCGAAAGCTCACTGAAAATGAAAGAGTCCGCATTAAAGCACGTCATGATGCTGGATGATCTCTGAGACAAATATGACAGGTGGTCTAATAAATTTTTTAAGCACTGTATATGTCGAGGATCGAGGGTATACATGGTGGACGATACGCATTTACAGTTGGCATGTGTATGTAGGGTCCATAGTTAGTTTGTGCTCGGGGCCCATGGTCATGATAATCCGTCCATGCCTAGATTAATTACTTTCTATCATTAATGAACCTCGTGTATTTTCTAAAGGTACTAGTAAGCATTCTAATTTGCCGACAATATGTTTAAAATTGCCTAGGCCCAGCTATCTGTTTTCATATTAATATATTGTGCACTTTTTCTCCTCTTATCGCTTCATATAGAGCAAACCCAAAAGTCAAGCAAACTTGGGAACAAGTTAAAGTAAAACATAAGAACATTATTCAGTGTGGTAAGGGAATATCATTTGTTCCATGGTGTTGAATCGGAAATGTTCCCAGTGTATGTGCCACTAGCAAAAAAAACGCAATCCTACACACAAAGTTTGAGTGACAGTAAGTGCATAGCTGTGCCAGGCAATACTCGCCCTATCTGCTGTTGCAAATAAATAATGCCTTGGCAACTGAAACAGTAATGCTCATACAAAAAATCAGCAGAAAATGATAAAGGATCTTGGAGATCTCGGATCAGTCTTTCCCTATGAAATGCAGCACGGGTTATTATTGCTCCTAAATTGACTTGGTCTCTCAGGAAGGGAGCTTCCTTTTTTTTTTTTTTTTTTTTTTTTTTTTCTTTTGGGGTGTGTGTCTTTAGATCTGGCTCCTTGAAATAAACCTGCCCTGGAGCAGGTTTAAGTTTACTGATCTGTTGCTATAGTGATTTAGCTTAACCTGCTTCGAGGCACGGAACAAGCCTGACTAACATCAGGTTATTCTGAAATTATCCAGCTAACTGAGTTAGCCAGGTACGAGGAACAGGAGCCTGGTCTATCTGAAGTATACAGGACATTCCTTTGAGGACAGCAACATTGGGATACTGGCCAGAGAAGACCGCTGGTTTGAGAGAGGTGTCAAGGAAGCCATCTATGTCAAGCTAGAAAAACCACCTTTGAACGAAGGCTTGAATGACTGAGCTGCCAACAACTCTGAGGTCCCGTCCACACGGAGACGAAAACAAAATCTTTACATTTAATTTAGAAAAAGTTTTCAGCAGAGACCGGAAATATCTGCTTAAGCGCGGAACCACTGAAAATGACTGAAAACGCTGTAGTGCATATGCCAAGCCTGTACGCGGTGCTGTAACGTTGTCATGGAAATGCACCAAAAGAGAGAAGAAGCTCACAGAAAACTGCCACAAACTTTCTCCTAATTGCCCTTCTGGTTGTCCTCCACGTTGGATTTAAGAACATATGGTGTGTGTGTTTCATGGTGGTGGTAAAGGAGCATCAGATTTGCTGTAAAAGCCATAACAAGCTCAGTAGCTTCTGCAGCATGAACACAACCCTGTAATCAGCCATTGTTGTTTTGGCCAGACCCACGCAGGCGTCTTAAGAGAGCTACGCTATGTATGACGTAATCGTTTCAAGAAAGATGCGGTTGGCTGTCCACACAGGGACGTTCACAGATTTGTGCATTCTGGGACCCATTTTCATAAAGTATCATTTACAGTCACCCAAAACGCTGTTCCCGTGTGGATGAAATGCTGATACGACGAAAAACTTTTGGGTATACTCCTGAATTCGTCTCTGTGGAGCCTTAGGTTACCAGTCAGATCATGAGCATGTGAATTGTCAACAGAGGTGACATTTTCTGGCTCTGGCCCCTGTATCTTTAGGACTGAAGAAGCCTTTTGCAGGACAGGTGAAACATCTTCAAGAACCCATCAAGTCTCCCTATGACAGGAGAAAAGCTTGAAATATTGTTAGGGAAAAACATCTAACTTAGCCTTCTACAGATGCGATTTGTCCATGTGACATGGCCAGAAGGAATGGATCCATGGTTGCAAGACTTCTTTGCGCTGTAACCATGGAAACTGCTGTCAATGCTTTTTAGATGGGACCAAAAGTGTGCACCTTAATCTTGTATCCCAACTTTTCAGCCATTTCAACCTGTGCATTAACTCTGGAACAAAGTTGTGACCCACAAAACAACTGAAAATGTCATCCAGACTAGAATTTAAGAAATCATTTGACAAATAAATCTATTGATCCACCAGAATTTTATTCTTACCTCTGCTGCTCCCAAAAGAAAGGATGACTCAAGCATTCCTTAACTTTTGGTCTCTTCCTTGGCTCTTCATTGATCATCATCTCAATGAGATCCTTTGCCACCACATCTTCAACATGGTCCAGCTTGTACCTCCCCTGAACAATGTTGTTCTCACATTTCCAAGCTTTGTCTCCAAAAGGATGGTGACCCCCGGACAGGATGTAATAGATCAGCATCCCTGCCACCTTCAGAGAGAACAAACACAATCAAGGAAGGAATTTTTCATGAAGCCATCAATGAAGTCTTTGAAAATAAAAAAACAAAACAAACATCAACATATACCTGTATATCAGTGCTGGACTTGTATGGTATATCAGCATCTTCTACTAAGGTCTCCTTGGCCTTCCAGCACTTTGTTCCAGCGGCCCCTGTGTGATAAGTCGTTTGGCCTTTGGGCAACCGTCGACTGATGCCAAAATCAGCTAATCTTGCCCTCCCAGTGACATCTGAGGAAAAATCAAGAGGAAACCTGTTAGAAATGTGGATATTATAGACCACTACGTGATATATCATCTATAGAGTATACCTTTAATTTGTCTCACCGATCAAAACATTTTGTGGTTTGAGATCCCGATGGAGAATTGGACGCTTTTGACTATGAAGCACCCTTAAACCCTCAAGGAACTCATGGACCAGTTTCTTCTTCTGCAGACCTCCATCTTTATTGGAGTCAATGTATTCTTCCAGGGTGTACTCACAAAGCTGAAGACCAAGGTATCTGAAGTCCTCATCCTCTGCATAGTCAACATATCGTACGATAGATGGATGATCCAGCTCTGGGAGTCGTAGAAATTCTTCCTCATTCTTCAGCTCCTTACAGCTGCGTCTCATCATTCTCTTGATGGCAACCTCAGTGCCGTCGTCTCTCAGCCCCAAGAAGACTTCAGTGTCCTTGCTTCCCTCCGCTATCCTGAATTCCTTTTCTTTCACAAAAACCATGCTTCCCACTCTGGTTACTTTACTTTCATCAGCGCTCATGAGCTTCTCTAATTTTTCTTGCCATCTCTTGCTGAATAGACGACATCCCTGTTTCGCTGATGTTGCAGTGGTGTTGATGTAAAGAGGCTCAGCTGCTGCTGATTTTGATTTGCTCAGATAAATTTTTAGTCGTCTGATCACGTCTGTAAGATCTGTCTGCAATTTCATGTCTGCAGATGTCAGGATGTCATCAGGCACTGAAGTTATCCCTGCAGATGTTATGAAGTTTACAGCATTTTCCACAGAGAGCAGCTTCCCGAATATGGCATACGTGAAGACTCTTATGTCAGAGGAGTATTTCTCATTCACAAAAGGGGCGACTGTTCTGCATAACCTCTCAATAAAGTCTGCATCCCAGTCATTTTTGCCTTTTGTTTTCTGTGTTATCACGTAAAGTGTTTTCAGAATAAATTCACACACGGCAGGTCTTGCTTCCGAGACAAGCAGTTCAAGTAACTCTGGAATCAGAGCACATGCTAGTTTATTTTGTACTTCTTCAACAGTGCACAAAACTGTAGACAAACTCTCAATAACCTGATGCACACAGTGCTTCATAACATTTGGAAAGCGCCTGATCACACTTGAGATGTAGGCGTCTACACTGTCAGTGTCTTTGAGCCATTTGATACAGCCTTGGCGGTACTTTTCTGCAGATGCCCCGTTTACTTTAAAAAGTGTTTCAATAATGGTCACAGAGGTCTGAGGATGCTCCAGCAGTATGTTACTGCCAAAGGTTTTGAACACCTCTTCAGGCTGATTCTTTTGCACAGCACGTCTCAAATCCAGGAAGTAACAGATCTTGGAGAAAAACACATCCCCTTCAGATGCATATTTATGAACTATCTGATATAGTCGTTTGTTGTCGTTAGGGGAAGAATAGGGTAATTCTTCTACCAGAGCACCAGCAGAAATGAGTGCTTTCATAACATCTTCCCTGTCATTGATGAGAGCATAATTTAGTGGTAAGTACATCTGATTTTTTATCCTCTTATTTGGATTAGCATTTGCTTCAAGCAGTTTCTCCACAAAAAGCAGTGGTGCTTTGGATAGAGAGACATAATGCAAAGGTGTGAAGCCTTCTTCAGAAGCAACATCTGGGTTTGCACCCTTCTGCAGAAGGTACGTGCAAATGTCCTCCTTCTGGTATACAACAGAGGCGATCAGTGGTGTTATTAAATCCTTCGGCTGTGTGCATGGGTATGTTTCATTGATGTTGTTGTCCTTGAGTAATTCTTCCAGCTCCTCGAGGTTGTTGTCACGTATACTCTGTATTACATGATGTGTTTCTGTTATGTTGGTCGTTCGGATCCTAAAGAGCGCTTCTCTAAAGCTAGTAACTGTGAAAATATAATCATAGAAAATAAATTCAGATACTATAATTCTCAAAGAATTTCATATTGTTTTTAAGCTTATAAAATCATGCAAAATGTCACCCAAGAATAAGACTGAAGTTTCTTTAGTTATTTGACACAGAATTTTCAGTGCATTGACAAGCTTAAGTGAAAATCCAGTTAAAAAACTGAATGTGTCAAATACAATGGCAACTCATTCAGAAAGAAAAACTCAGCTTTAACCCGAAAAAGCCATAAATAACTTAGTAGAGTGTGCAACACGTCAGCTAGGCTAGCTGAAATAATTTTACCTCATTCTCATTTTCTGTATTAATAAATCAAAGTCATAAAAGTTGATGTGTCATAAAAGATGAATAGGTCAAGTGGCTCTACATTTTATAACTGCTTATGCAAGTTATATTTTCTTATGCAAGATTTGAAAATGCAAGATTAGCGATGCAACTTTACTTTCACTACCTTATTTATGAAGCTAGACAGCATAATTAAACAAAGATATTACAAAAGAGGGGTAAGGTTTCAAGTTTGCATTTCTGTCCACAATAAGTCAACACTTCATGGCTTTAATAATTGGCTGCCTGCTGAGGTCAGCCCTACACAGCGCTCTGTATGTGTCTGACTGAGTGACTCTACTTTCAGAGTCGTACATACTGGGGCCTGCATAGACTGCATGGACCAGACTAGTCAACCCTTTCCCTGTAACTATCACATAGTTATGCTGAAGCAGGTTGGCAGGAGAGTAAAAACACCTTTCATAAGATGAAAAGCTTTTAGGGCTGTTTTTGTTCTTTATTTCATACAAAAACGTGGTCTTGTTTGAGTAAAATGGAGGCAGTGCTAAAGCTATATCTGAGGTATTTACTGCAGAGTATTTACCCCCCCTTCAATGAAGTCCGGCCCATAGAGCAGCTCTGTGTGGTAAGGCTCTGAAAGTAGAGTCAGTCAGTCAGTCAGTCAGACACACACAGAGCCATGTGTAGGGCTGAAAATGTTTCAATTTGAACCTTCCCCATGATGGTTTTTATGTTTCTGTAAGTGTGGATTGAAATATGAAACTGTTTATATTTAATGCAAGTCTTTAGTAAATCAAATCTATAATCTACATTTTTGAAAACAACATTTCTTCCTTTAACTGAATTATTAGGAATCACAGGGGTTGAATTGAGAAAAATCAGCAGTCTGTAATAATTTGGCCCTTTGGCACTGAAAATAAAATAATATGGCCTTCTTGGTAACCAGAGTTGCCCATCCTCGGACTAGAAGGTGCTATGGTGTTCATGGGAGGGAAGAGAGGAGAGAGTCCTGATATGTTTTCTTTACATCCTCAGTTGAACTGTGTGTTTAGTTCCTCTCAGTGAACAAGCCTCTTAATTCAAATTTTAACAGTATTAAAACCATACATAAATGTTTTCATCATGTTTATCATTCAAACTGGTAACTTTAATCCCAAGTTAAAACATCTAGTAGTATGGGTGCTCATCAATAATACAACAAAGTAATCTTAAAAAGGTAATAGAAGTGAATAAAAGTGGAATATCTGCAGTTGCAATTAATATCTGTCCTGATTAAACATGCCAGAATTTTCTTGCTTTTCTTTTCTTACTCACTCTTGTTCATAATCTTGAGAGCTAAAGCGTTTGCAAAATTTGGATGTGGTTGTCAGATAGCTGACATTTTCAGGGTAAGTATTTTGAAAACAAACCAGCTGGGCTCAGAGTCCAAAAGGCTAGATAGAAATGTTCATTTGAACACCATCAAGTCTTTCTTTGCTGTCATACAAGTAAACCTACCTGCCTACAGAGAAGAAGAATTGTGTTACTCACACATTGTTGCAGGACAGGGTAGCTTCTCTCGCTAGGAGCAGGTCACCAGCAGTCCAGGCTAAAACAGAAGGAAAGACAGTTGAGGAGATGGATTAAACTTGAGAACTGGTCACTTTTTGGCTGACTGCTGAGGTCAGCCTTACAGATGGCTCCGTCCGTGTCTGACTGACTGACTGGGTGATGATACTTTCAGAGCCCTACCATACAGAGTTGTTTTTGCTTGTACTGATTGCTGTCAGTAATGGCTACCTACACTGTGTTAACTAAAGCCATACATACAGAGTTGTGCTATGGGTGGGGTTTACTTGTGCTGAAAGCCCTCTAATGGCTGCCTCCACTGCTCTAAATACCTCAGATTTAGCGTTAGCATTGTGTCTGTTTAACCAGAACTGGACCACGTTTCTGTATGAAATAAAGGATAAAAACAACCCTATAAGCTTTTCATGTTAGGAAAGATGTTTTCACTTTTCTGCTGACTTACTTCAACATGACTATGTGATAGTTAAGGGGGAGAAGGTCATTGTGACTGGTTGCATACAAGGCCCGCTAGTGGAGCACTTAGCTTGACCTTAGCCAGAGCAGCACTTCAGTCATTAATGTTCAGCATTTCTTCATTACAGTAAGCGCTGACAGCAACACGGAAATCTTTTCATCAACAGAAAACAATGTTGCCACTCTTCTGCCAACCTGCTTCAGCATGAGTATGTGATAGTTACAGGGAAAGGGTTAGTTGTTGTGAGATACAAAGTCTGCTAGTGCAGTCATTAGCTGGGAATGAATCTGTCTAAATCAAAACAAGCGCAGACAACAACACTGAAAGCTTTCTGTGACAGTGCTATACTCCTGGTCTGTTTCGGCATGGCTTTCCAATCATGGCGGTGGGCTAGTCCTGTATTGTCTGGTGTTAGCTGTTACCTTGGATGTCGCTGTAGGACCGTTGCAGTTTACTCCAAACTGGACCATAATTCTTGATAAAACCAAAGCAGAGAGCCACACTGACAGCTTGTCTTGTGCATAGGAGAGGTTTTGCCATGTTTGTTGTAGCACAACAGAGCACAGAATAAAGCCATGGTATTTTCTCCTCAACGTTCTCAAGAGCTGCGGCTGAATTGTTGAGTGTTTGTTGGTGCATTTGTTTCAGTCTACGACTTAACCAACCAGATGCGACAAAACAAAAGCGGGGGGGGGCATTGCTCAGGGCTCATCTTCACAAATACACAGAGAGAGAGGGCAGCATGTAGCTATATACAGTGCTTAACAAATTTATTAGACCACCTGTCTCAAAGACCATCCGGCACCATGAAGTGCTTTAATTCAGACTCTTTCATTTTCAGTGAGCTCTCCACATTTTACCATTTTGAACAGGAATGAGGGATTTCAAACTGAATTCACCCAAATTTGAGCCGGCTCACTGGGCTTCTCTGAGAAGTCAGAAATTAATCAAGCATAACATTCAAGCACTAAAACTAATTTTTCTCTTCAGGAATGCAAGTAAATAACTATAATTTACATATTAATCAAGAAATATTAATGTGCTTTACTATTTTTCATCAGCTCCCCCAGGCGCTCAGTGACTTCGTTGTTCCTCAGAATGTCAGGCTTGTGAAACATCTCAAGGAGACCAAAATAAAAGATTTCGAATTTATTATTTGTCAATATATTTCATATTATTTAAAAGTCAAAGCCTCTGCACATGAGTTAGTGGCTCAGAACTACTCTGACTGTGTAATGCATTTTCATTCACTTCTACATTCACTCCTTAATGAAGCTTTGTTTCTTTAACATTCAACCATTACAGACCAATCAGAGGTAGATCTGATGGTAATGCTATCAGGGAGATTAAGGCACAAATCTGACGAGGCAGGTAAACATTGAGGCTTAATAATGATGACAACATGATGATCATGGTAACATCATGTGTCAAATGTCGTCAGATTGACAAGTGATCTCATAAGTAAGCAAGAAAAGGCAGAAATACCTATGTAATAGTTTCGACCCACGTTTCCTCTTCTCATGCTTGTTTTTCCCATATAAAGTTTTTTCTTCTGTCCTATTCTTTTTATTTTTAATTGTAGACTTAAATAACGTTTAAAAAAGCATAAGAACTGTCAGAGCGTGATAATGTTATTGTAAGTAGGAATAAGAAAAAAATAACACTCCCGTGATGTCAAAAACGGTAGAATTGTTAAGAATTTGCTAATATCCGAGTCTTTTATTGAAGTATTTTTAGGATGCAGTTTAAATGAATGGCTATTCTGATTAGAAAATGTCATAAACTTACAAAGTTGAGGAGTGGTCTCCGCTGTGAAGTGCCTTGAGGCGATTCTTAGACACTTCGGGTGCGTTCGAAAAGTCCATCTTGCCTAGGAAGGTTCCTAACTGAGTGAAACGACCCGGAAGTATTTAAGTATCGGCCATGATAACGACTGTTTGAATTCTCCAAATGGTAAGGAAAGGAGCTTCATTATTTCCTTTATTATCTCCTTTAGCCTAGGAAACACTGGACTATCCTTTACCAAAGGAGAGATGAGAAGACGACCCACAATGCTTTGCGTAAACTTCATTTAAAGTGCCGCACCTGTTGACCGCTCATCAGAACAAGTGAATAACTTGAATAACTTTACTAACCCCGATTTAAACCGTAAAATTCAGTCAAACGTATAATACGCGTGATAAACGGAAGGCAGTGGGGATGAACAGAGAAATGTTACAGACATGAACACTTTGTCATTCAACTTATGATCACGATTTCATTTCTTCTCATTTCCATTTTATTTAAATAGTTAACCGATAGGTCAGTATTTAAAACTGTATTTGTTTTGCTGTTTTGAAATATTAAAGTAAACGTTTTAAGTTTGTAAATCACAACCAACTAAAGCGATAAAGTCGGCATGTTGCTATATTGTGAATATTATATTTATCATTATAATTACGCAGGGAAGACGCGGTTTATAGAGCTTTTCACAGAACGAGCTGGAAGGAAGATGAAACCAGAGTAGACTCTGTAATAAATGTAATAGAGATGAAAGAATTAAATAAAAATGATTAGGTAGGGGATAAAGCAAAAGTATTTAATATCGTTATGAAACAAAAGGACTTGAACATTATTCATCTCGTTGTATTGACTTAGCAGAAAGTTCAGATTAAGAGAAAGGTTTCTGCTGCTCTAGATGTTCACGGTTCCTCTTCCTGAAGAGACTTTAGGATATTAACGTTAAATTGCAGTTTTTACACAAAAATACACGTCACGTCCGTAACATCCGCCTAGGGAAAGTGCAGTCAGATTCCTTACTCACCTCAGTTCTACTTTCCTATGCTCTTACTCCCTCCTTTCCTTGACCCTGTGACGTTTCTCGTCGGGGTTAGGGAAAAGTGAATAGGAAAGGACTTAGGAGGTAATTTTTGGACTTTTCGAACGCAGCCTTCATTTGCTTTCCGTCTCTTCTCACTTCCTTGTTTAAGCGGAAAGATTTGGGCGGAAAAGATGTGTCTGTTGTGGTGACGTTCGTTAGTTTTGCAGTCTAAATGCCCATGTATGATCCAGATGGGAACTCGGTTGATGGAAGATGATGAAATTTTCACTTAATATCCCGAAGGCTTTACTCTGCACTCGACGTTTTATTCGACGTTTAGTAGCTAGTACAATTTTATGCCCTCAGTTTAGCCTCTCAGGTATACAGGCTGCTCTAACTGTAAAACTAATATTGTTGATACTAATAAGTCGCCATTTTAGTTAGGTAACCGCTTTGTACAAACCTTTGGCGTCTCATTAAGAAGGAATGGTTAATACAGAGAGGTTAGCTCATCTTTTTAAAATTGTGCTCTAACCTCAGTATCCTGTAGACAGTATTTGGGGATTTGAAAATAACGAAGCATTGTTTAGTTCATTTTCTTTTATCAATTTGAGGAAAAAAACCGTGTTGTTGGCATTATGAGAAAGTTGTCTGTTCTCCTATGTGTCTGAGAACCAGAATACTGTATGGCAGGGGTGTCCAATGAAGGCCCGAGGGCCATATGTGGGCTGTTGTCCAAATTTGATTGGCCCGTTTGCAAATTCTTGAAATACAATGAAGTATGGCCCAAATTTGAACATGAAGCTTGTGCTTGACTGTACTGTACTTCATAGTTTCAGCACAATTCATGTGTTTTTGTGACTAAACTGAAACAACACTGTATATGGTAAAAATATTGGCAACTGCTCTAAATGATCTTAATTTCACATTCAAATGATCTGAACAGCTGAGCAGTTGTTCATGAACTTCTAGTGTCCTACTGGACAAATATCCACTCAAACTAACTCTTTATGACATTGTGAATGCCATATCAGAAGAACCCTTTCAAGAATTTTCTTCAAATTTTGCACAGATGTTTGCTCAGACTAAAGGATGAATTGATGAAGCGGCCATCAACATGGAGACAAGTTTGGGAGTATCAAAAGTTGTTTTTGTTTTGTTTTGTTTTTTAAACATGTCTGCATTTCACCCACATGGATCTGGCATTTTGGAGCCTGTAAATGCATTTTTTTTAAACCAGGTCCCAGAGTGAACAAATCTCTTTGTCCCAATGTGTGACTGTATCATGATTAAAAAAAAATTGGGACATTATGTAAAATGTAAATAAAAGAAAACGTGCAAAACACTGAAAACTGTATTCAATCAACACAAAGCCCAAAGTTAAATATTCACACTGACAATTATTCAGTGTTTTTAGAAATTTGTCCCCCTATTTAGAACTTGATGGCACTAGCATGTTTCAAAAAAAGTTGGGACATAAACCAAATTAAAAATAAATAAATAATTTGTAAATTGCTATCCACCCAGTGGATTTCACACTTTTAGCATTTTGTTTCCACTGTCCTAACTTTTTGAAAATGTTGCTGCCGTCATGTTCAAAATGAGCATGTCATTTTCCAAAATCAGTGAAATTCATCAGTCTCATTTTTTACATGTTTTCTATTTTTTTTTTCCAATAAAATCTAGTGTTTTAGTGTCTTGCATACATTATTATATTGTTTTTATTTACACATTATCCACCTTTTCAAGAAATTGGGTATTACAATTTCACTTTTGATTATCAAATAGAGTAGCTTGCAAAATTATTTAATTCATATTTATCTAAATGAAAATATTATTATATTATTTGGGGGGTGGGTGTTTGACCTTAAATGATGAAAACAATTCATGCGTATTTTTGACAGCAGAACTCAGTTTTAATGATGTTTTTTTAATGTTCACTTTACTGCAAAAAAAATCACACAACTTCAAAGTTAAATATTTTATTCTGACCATCATTGAACTGTACATTATAACGAACACTAATTTGTGACGCATGCTCCATATAGGCGCACAAATATATAAAAAACAAATCTGCCAGGGTTGTTAAAAAAAAGCAGCAAACACAAAAGTGTATTCAAACACTAAGAAAAGTCCAGACACTGAGAAAAGTACAAACACAAAGAGGCAGAAGACTCCATGAACTGACAAAGACTGACAGGTGAAAGAGGTAGTAGATATTCTGGTTCACACTCCATACCAGTAGGTGGCAGAAATGCACCATTTTGTTTTGCCAACCACCAGTAAACCTCACAGAAGAGAAGAGAGAGAGCATTGATTACACACAGGTGTGACAAACAGCACAGGTGAAACTAGTTAGGGGGTAAAGGAGGAGTTTTCTGGGGCCCAGCCAAATTGGAGAATCAGGAAAATCATGGTCCAATATAAAGCTAAGCTGTGAAAAACACATTTTATTTTCAATCTGATTAATAACCACTCTTCTCAAAGCAAAAAATTGTTGTATTATTTATTCATGCTGTAGTATAAAGCCTTCAAAATCGTTGAAATGGGTTAAAAGTGCCAAAAATTGGCAGTAAAGGTGGTGAAATAGGATTATTAGGTGGTAGAATTGTGCACAATTGATTTTAAAAAAGTGTCACCAACAGTAGCATCAATGCCACTGATCCAACACACACACATTTATCCTGTCGATAAATCACAGCTGGTAAGAGCCCATCCTCTGGGTTCATCAGCCCAGTGAAATCTGTGGGCAGGCTCGTGTGTCTCAGAGGTATGCTGTTGATTCACTAAAGCACTGAGAGGTTTCTGACTGATATTTTCTTTGAAAAGTGGGGAAAAAAATCTCTGCCTCTGTGCTCCTGACTCCATAAACCTTCAGACAGAGAAATAAACCCATTACATTACATGTAAGTTCAGGATTGTTCAGGATTTCTTCAGTAGCAGCTCTACAAACATAAATGCATCTGTTGTTTTTGGCATCAGGCCTGTGAGCTGCAAACAATGACATGTTGTTGAGCGATTAACAGTGTGTTGTTCTGATGAGGAGTTTCTGTACGTCATTTTAATGACGGACAAATGACAGTGTCTGTAATCTGATGACAAGTGCAGTGAAGTAGAGAGCTCAGTCCTTTCACTTGTTGGTCCTTGAATAGATCTGTCTTTTTACTGTCATATCACTTCTTTCATTTAATGATGCATTTGTTTTTCTGCTGAACTATCAGGAAGTTTCTCTGTTGGCTTACAAATTGAAGTTCTCACATGGGTTTACAATGATTTTACAGCTTATTTCATGCATGCACCCTCAAAATCTACATTCAGGACAGTCATCACTGACATTTTCCTGACTTACCTTTTCACACATGCCCCCCCACAGCCTGCTGGATCTGCACCTCGAAATTCATACCTAATGTTAAAATCCCATTAGAGGCCAGCAGGGGGAAGTCTGGATAAAGCTGGTGTGAAAAATGAGCTGATTGCATCCTCACCTTGCAAAATTATTGAATTTTCAAGAGTCCAGTGGATGCATGCAACACGGGTTTGAGATCAGATTTTTCAGAAGTACTTTAGCTGACATGACAGCAAAAAAATCATGGAAAAAGATTTGTGTCTTCCTAACCGTCTTGTCTTTTCTCTCCCTCCTCTGCAGTGATCCTGAACAGCAGCAGGCGTCTCTCGTTGCTGGCCGTGTGTTTCGGTCTGCTGTCAGAGAGTTGTGTGGCTCGGGCCTGTAAGAAAATGGAGCATCGAGGACTTGGTGACTTTTGAATGAATGTTTCATCAGATTGAGATGACTGTGAAGGAACTGAGGAAATAAAAAATGTGATCTTTAATGCTGACCTGAGGCAAAGGGGAAGCCGGAGCTGGTGAACTTTTGCACAATAAGGAGAAACGGGACAAGAAGATGGCATCAGAGGAGACAAATGTGTTTTCTCTTTTTGGAAGCTCAAATTCCATCTTCAGTCTTGAAGACTCAAGGCAATGACCTTGGTCTTTTAACTTTATTTTTTATTTTTTTATGGGTATCATGCTCTCGTGTCTTTTACTGTATTGTATTGTTACTCATGCTTCAATTCTCTGAAGCCTCTCTCTCTAAGAATGACACAAACACAAAACCAGAAGTTGTCTTTTTAAAAAAGTTCTTCTCTGTTCAGACAGGAACTGACCAACATGCTTCACATTCTTGGACATCTTGGTAAAATGCTCACACTAACAGAGCAGATTTGGCTCAACTCTTCTTGGTTTTAGTATCAGACACGTAGCTTTTCATTGCAGTGAATACTTTGATTGTATCTTCACAACATCGGCATAATGAGCCTTTCATTTTTTTATCTTTTCCAAATGTGAACCTCATGCAGCAGATTAAAGTCGTGTATGGTTCAGTGCACTTTAAAGTTTTGTTTTACAAATAAAGAAACTTCTACCATAATTGAATGATCCCTTTTCAGCTCCCTACAATTTGATTTTCAGACCAAAATTTGTGAAATTTTGCCTATAAAAACTATCAATCATTGTCAATGTATTTACGCTTTTTTGACATAAAAACTCTTCAATATCAAAGTGAAAACAGATTTCTACAAAGTAATGTCAACTAACAAAACTCATATAAAGTAAGTGACTTCATAAGTATTTACCCCCTTAAGTCAATGTTTAGTAGAGGCAATCACAGCGCTGAGTCTGTGTGGATAGGTCTCAATCAGGCTTGCACATCTGGACACTGAAATTTTACTCAATTTTTGTTTGCAAAGCTGCCCACACTCTGCCAGGTTGCACAAGGATCAGGCGTGAACTGCCCTTTTCAAGTACAGCCACTGGGGTTTGCGCTTTTGTCTTTAAACCATTTCTGTGTAGCTTTCGCTGTATGCTTCAGGTCATTGTCTTGCTTGTAAATAAATCTTCTCCTAAGCCTTGCAGATCGAACAAGTTTGCTGGATTTTCTGATATTCCGCCACTTTTCTTTTTAAACTCTCTACCTTTACAAGCCTTCTGGGGCCTGCTGCTGAGAAGCACCCCCACAGCATGATGCTGCCACCACCGTGCTCCATAGTGGGCATGGTTTGTTTAGGATGTGCAGTGTTTGGTGTCTGATAGCCAAAAAGTATCATTTTGGTCTCATCAGACCAAAGAACTTGCTCCCACTTGACCATGGAGTCGCCGTCATGCCTTTCGGCAAACACTAGTCCAGATTTAATCTGCGTTTTCTTCGACAGTGGCTTTCTCTTTGCCACTCTCCTACAAAGATTTGACTGGTGAAGAACCCAGCCAACAGTTATGGTATGCAGAGCCTCTCCCATCTCAGCTGCTGAAGTTTGGAACTCCCTCAGTGTAGTCACAGGAGTCCTGGGGGCCTCTCTCACTAGTCTCCTTCTTGTGATGACTAGTTAGTTTTTCAAATATGCCACATTCCTTCTAATTCTTGATGATGGATTTAACTGAAATCCGTAGATGTTAAGTGCCTTTGATTTTTTTTGTATCCACTCCCTTACTTGTACTTGTCGATCAACTTTTCTCTGAGTTTCTTGAAGTGTTCTTTTGTCTCCATGGTGTAATGGTAGCCAGGAATACTCGTTAACCAGCAACTAGACCTTCCAAACAGACAGGTGTCTATACTACAGTCACCTGAGACACACTGACTGCACTCAGGAGATCCTCGTTTCACTATTTGTGAGACTCCTAGCACCAGTTGGCTGCAGTCACTTATTTAACATTACATGTTTTTATTTAGTTGACATGAATTTGCAGAAATTTGTTTTTGCTTTGACATTTAAGAGGCTTTATAGAATTTATAAAATCAATAACGGTGAAACATCCTAGGAGGTTAGACTTCTTTATAGGCGCTGTAGCTCTTCAAATCCCCACTCAAACAGAAAGGAATGCAATTATTCATGGTCAACAAGCATTAACAGACATTTAATTGGTGCAGAAGTTTGGTTTAATCTTGCTTTAAGTATTTGGCCAGACATCTGATTCAGAGTGAACAAATTTAATGTCACCACAGTGGCTCAGCAAAACCTAAACTTACTGACCCAGGAATGTGAGCGTCTGTAATCAGAGCAACATTCAGAACGTCCTCAACAGACAGAGAGTCGGTGGAATGAGGGGAAATTATAGTCCGCTTACCTGCAGAATGAAGGGGCAGCTAAACCTGCTTCACCCACCACAAGTCTTTGCAAAGGTCTCAACCTTATTATTTCAAAGTGCTGCGAGGCGAGGGAGAATTCTTTCTGAACACATGCAGGGGGCTTCAGTTTAGCATTAAATCAGGGGTGGCAGCACCTTCTGCCATGACTAGAAGTCTGATCCATTAGTGTAGAATTAGTGCCATCTTTCTTGGGTTATTTTGCAAATATTAAAGCAAAATCACACCATTAAATCCATATAAGACTGCCTGTGTTATCACATTAAAGTAAAAAGTCCATATTTTGCTGCTTTGAGTTTATGTGAATTTTGCAGTGGCAGATTTTTCCTCATTTGGCTTATTTTTAAAATGTTGCAGAAGAGCCCTGCCATAGTTATTTTGTTTCATATCAGGGCAAATACATTTTTAATGAATCATGCACAGAGCAAATTAAAGTGCATTACTGAGCTAAAAGCAGAACTTTAAGAGCACTAAAAGAGATATGACATTAAACAACTGAAACACTGAAGCAGTCTGTCTTTAGAAGAAAGAGAAATACAAAATAAGGCAAAAATAAGCAGATTAGTAATTAATTTAATTCGTAAAGAATTAAGAAAAGAATTGTTTGGAGCCCAAGAAAGGCCCAGACAGATTGAGTCAGCTCATGGAAATCTCAAACATAATCCCTCTGGTCCCAGCTGTAACACAGGTGTGGAGGCATAAATGTGAATATCTACAAAAATCATAAAGTAAGACTGGTGATGAAGTGATCAAATTTAGGAATGCAGTGGGAAAAATGCTTTTAATATCTGTTTTAAAAAGGGAATAAATCCAGATATGAGAGGAAAAACTAGCCATATATACTGTGACATTTAAAGCAAATCTTAAATCTCACTGTTTTTGTTTCTTTGTTTGTGTTTTGCTTCTGTAGCAAACACTTCTGCTGTGGCTTTCTGTTACAGACAAACCTGAAATCAGGCTGGAGCTCATGCCTCGATGATAGATTATGTAAAATGAACCTGAAGAGCCAGTTAGTGACGAGCTGCAGAGAGATTCAGTGTAGATAAAAGTAACACTGTGCTCTTTAAATGTTCTGTCATCTCAAGCTATAAAAAGAGAGAGACTTCATTTACACACTTGGATGTGTATGTGGTGATTGATTGGATGTGTCTTTGTGTGCTGACTCGGCACGTGGCTGCGTGTTGTTACAGGCCTGTGAATAGTTGAAGAGACAGCACACGAGTGAGGAATGTTTGGTTAGGTGTCCTCACCCTGGGTGGATCTCTGCTTTCTAGTCTCTGCACAGAAACTGTCCGGATTTTTATGAGATTTAAACACTAACATCGGCCTGATGAAAACATGCCAGGGTTTAAGTATGCATGAGATAAATTGCTGTTTTAATGCATACAAAGGATGAAATGGCTTGAATAAGTGCAATTAGTCTTTTGAAAATGTGAAACGTTGCAGTAAAATTAAAGGAATATTCCTATATTTTTCTAAGTTGTGTTGTATACGCTCCCTGATAATAGTAGGTGCATTAGCCTCACATGATTTCCGTGTGCATTGCCTCTTCAAATCTTGACGAAACTTAGTTTTAGTTAGTTTTTTCCTCGCCTACTCTTTCTCATGGAAAAAAAGGCTGTCAGCAAACATTTTTAGTCATAGTTTTAGTCGACAAAATCAACACTGCCCTAGCCTACGAGTCACATCCACCCCTTACTTGATCATCAAAGTGTGGACTTTAACTTTTCGACAGATTATTTTCCCATGCCTCAGGTAAAACGCAAGGACATCCAGAGGACAGCCTGGGTTGTGTCAGTCCTTTTCCACCTGATGCAGCTAACTCGCCACATCTGTGCCTTACTTCAGCCTCAGTTTTTGGCCCAAACATGCCTACAACTTCTGCAAAGTACTGCATCTGTGAGAAACTGAATAAAGGACCAGTGACCAGATTTCTGTTTTGTTTTCTGGATACCAAGATATACGTCCTAATTTCAAGAAAACAAGTTTTGTTATTGTTATCCTGATACAATGAAATAAATTAATCTGTTTTATTTGCCACATATATTAAGAGAAGACTCAGGGAAAATAAAAAGATCTAAATTTATGAAGTATGTGTACAGCTCTGTTGGATATATTCTTGTCTTTATATCGAAAATTCATCATTGATGCACAAACATGGTGTAGCCTAACAAAGTGAATAAATGTTACATGCCTTTATAACCTGTTAACACAGTTACGGATCGTTCCAGTCAAAATCTTTCTGATCAAACCAATGAGGGAGTTTCTAAAAGTGGAGTCCAAAAAGCTGGTGGTCAATTACTGAGGCATGCAGAGGTTTAATCTGAGTCTGTCTAATCAGATTACTGGAGCAGCTGTCTGCCGTTTATTGAGATTGGACCAGTTTGTAAACCAAAGTCTGGAGCCCGAGGGCAGATCAACCTGAAGCCAGCTCTCTCTCATAAGCCCCTATAAAAAGGCACGGAGTAAATATAATGAAGCAATTTTACATCACAAATTCAGACTGGAATTCATAGTGATATGAATTTTTGTTTTATAATCCATTTTCTTTTTAAATATAGGGGAATTGTCTTGCACTTAGATTATGGAATAAGTGTTCACTGATTTGACTGCTTGTCAAATTGTAATGAATGATCCATCCAGATCTACCCAGGGGCCTTCTTCCAGCAGGACAGGCCAGGAAGACCTCCCCACAGAGATGACCTGGATTCATCCTTATCAGATGTCTGAACCACCTTATATGGCTCCTTTCAAAGTGAAGAAGCAAGCTCTGCTCAGCGTCCTCTGTCTGAGCTCCTCAGCTGAGCCCAGACACCCTCCTGAGGAGTCTCAGCTTGAACCCAAAGTCTCATTCTTTCAGTCAAACCAGAGCTCATGACCAAAGGTGAAGGCTGGAACAAAGATTGACTAGTAAGTTGAGTCTTTTGCCTTTCATTGTCCATTCTACCCTCACTCATGAGCAAGACCCTGAGATACTTGAACTCCTTCACTTGGGGCTAAGACTCCCTCCTAACCTGTCTCAGGCAATCCACCATTTTCCAACAGAGAACCAAGGCCTCAGACTCAGAGGTGCTGACTCCTTCCAACCGCTTTGTGCTCAGCTGTAAAGCGCCCCAATGCCTGCCGGAGTTCCTTGGATAAGGAACCAACAGATCCACATCATCTGCAAAAAGCAGAGATGAAATTCTGAGGTAACCAAACCGAAAGCGCTTGACTGCACCTCAGTTGTTAAACTATATTTTTATATTAATATTTTTATATTATGCAGTATCAACAAAATCAGAAATTGTCAGCTGCAGATAGTTTAAAAATATCACCTCTGACAAGCCGAATATACGTAGGGCTTTCATCTTCATTGCAGTATTTGTTACTGTTAAAGACAGGCCTTCCTAGCTCTGATGTGGAAATCCATCCAATTCCTTCTCGTGGAGAGAGTGATGCGCACCTTGGATTTACTCTCTCAGTCAAGATTATGTTAATCTGCTCTAATCTCCTAACAGACGCTCAGAGAGGCAGCATGAGACCTGGGCACAGAGCAGAGAGAACCGAGCATGAACTCAATGCATTTACACAGAGGACTTCTTCTCTGGTTTCAATGACTATATTTTGTTCTTTCAGTGGCGGTCACAGCTTGTAAATGTGACTGATTTAACCCTCCATGCTGGTCTATGCATCATGAATTTGAATCAAAAACTTTAAGGTTTGTTTCCCAAACTTACAGGAAGAGGGGAGAAATTTGATAAGAGGGTATAAATATGTATGAAAAAGCTTTAACAGGACGCCTGGTGCTCAGTGGTAGAGTTGATCATTTCTGCACCAGTGGGTTGGAGGTTTGATCCCTGGCTCCTAAGGTCACATGACAAAGTGTCCTTGGGCAAATTACCCAGTCAAACTGTGTATGCTGTGTATACTGTGTACAAACTGCTGTCTTTTTTTAATTAATTCTGTTGGCTGTACAACGAATTGACCCTTGGCGATAACAAAGTTAACCTAACCTAACCTAATCTAACCTAACCTAACTTAACCTAACTTTATCAAACCTGGCAGCCTCTACCATCATCTTTCGGTAGCGCTGTTCCTTTTAGCACCCTGAAAATTTCTCCAAGTGTCATATCGTGTTGTGTCATGTATGTTTTGTTGTTTTGTATCCTATCCTATCCTATCCTATCCTATCGTGTTTTATCTGACTGTATCTGTTATGGCAGCTATAGGACGTGTGCAGTACATGGCGTCCAAGACAATTATTGAATCATATCAAACGGAATCAAACCAAATCATATCAGATGGATCTGATCAAATCAGATTGTAAAGTTTTAAATTGTGAGGGATCATACTGAAGTGCAGGGATGTGTAACTTTAGTTACCAGGAGGGTCAGATTAATTCTATTGCCAGTGCCAAAAGACCAAATTGTTCCTCACTGTTGGATATTCTTAATTCAATCCCTGTGATTACTAATAATTAAATGGAAAATAGAATATGTAGCTTTCCTGACAATTTATTAAAACAACATTTATGTTTTTAAACTCAAGTCTTAATGACTCACACACATAATTAAATTAATTTCAAGCTACCTTTTCAATGAAGTGAACATGAGTCTTACTTTTTATTTCTACCTTGCATATATTTACAAGTACATTTACTGATGCATATTAAAAACTTGGAGAAACAATTGCAGCCAATTTAATCTACCAAAAAGAAAATCTCACATCTCACAGGGAGGTTGGTGGGAATTCAAATAGAGTATGAAAATATAAACAGCGTTATCATCATCAGTGATTCATCCGCAGCTCTCAGCATGAGGAGCTGCTGCTTCAAAGGCGGCGTGTTCTGCTGCAGTAATGATCAATTAAAGCAGAACTGCAACGGCACTGCAGCCACAGATACTCAAGACCAAACAAAATGCAGATTGGTGAATTTAAATGCAGGTCAGAGTGAGAAGCATTGAAGAGAGAGAAAGAAGTAGGGCAGCACTGGGAGGATAAAGACTGCAGATTGGTCTCAGGGAGATACTGTGTGTCTCTTTCAATTTTCTGGGGTTTGTAGGGATTAGAGGTTAAAATAAGAGGTGATATTTGTTCATCTGAAGACATTTTCGCACTTTCAAGCATTGCCAAGGCTATACACTGTAAGGAAAAGTTGATGTAGTCAAAGTGATGTCAGCAATTGGTTTAAAGATTGACATTAAAGCTTCAAATTTGGCTCTTTGGCTGTTCAACTTGTTTATTGTACCTCTTTTGTGAATACTAGGGCTGCTTTTACACTTATGTCGCCTGGTCCAGTTCTATCCAAACCTAAATGACAGGTATGAAACCTCCCCTGGACCAAGGCGCGGACCAAAGAGCCAGATCAGGATCAGGAGAGGAGGGCGGAACTTTCTTTCAAGCGGAGAGGTCAACCCAACCTGGGGGCGGGGCTAACTCTGACATCTTAAAATTAACGTTTTTAAAAATAAAAACATAATGGATGATAACAGCTGGCTTCACATGCACTTTTGCATACATAACATAATACCTTTATTTTCCACTTTAGTGTTAAATGAATAATAATCCTGCTATAAAAAATGATGATAATGTCACATTTTACTTCTCAGGTTTTTCACACTACAATGACATTAGAATTAAATCATCAAATGCAGCATAACTCTGAATATTCAGCATGTTAACACTACAGATCTCATGTAAATAACCACCTATATGGCTGCCTGTCTTTCTTTTTTTCTTGGCTGATTCACACGCTATAAATACCACAGATCAACAGCATGTCTCAACATGTGTTAAAGAGTAAGGAGCATTGATTAGAGCCTTGTGAAAATTGATGTTTATGCTTTGAGTGGTGTTTTCACAGGCGCAAAAATGATCATTTGCTGCCTCATAATTACCAGAAACAACTCCCCTTTTATTAAATATCTGCTCCACATGAAACAATCGATTGAGATAATTTGTTTAAGGGTCATAATTGCTAACTATAGTCCATATTTCCCAGAATACTTCTGGGAAAGTCTGGGAGTGACATTAACACAGGTCTTGATTGCCACTAAGTATTGACAAAACACTCAGGTCTTCATTGCTTAGCTATCTGGTTATCAAGGCCACTCTAGATAGAAAAATTGACCTTTCTACTCCCTTTAGAGTTTCAATTTTCTTCATGATTGTTCAAAGTTGGTGCAAAAATGGCAGCTTTGCAAAACAAGCCTTCAGAGATTGGCACCAAAATATCACATTAACATACATCCATTAAAACTGCTGTAAATACTTGTTCACGCTGGGCCACTCATGGTGCATTTCCACCAAACGCTCTGGTTTTGGTTTAGTTTACACTGATCATGCTTGTGTTTCCGCAGCCAGTTGTTAATTTCTGCCTGTTAATGGATACAAACGATGCACTATTACCAGCAATCGTGGAGCAATGTAGATAATAGTTCAAACCAGAGCAGAATAACAACTGTCTTCAAAACTTTCTGCAGAAGTTTTGCCAAGTATTGTGCGAGTTGTTAGAAACTACAAACACATATGTGATGCTAGACAGATAGAGTGGCAATAAAGGAATAGAGGAGGTCTGTTTGAGGCCCAACCTTTGGTGGATTCATTTTTGAAAGATTGTTTTTGCTATCAATGAAGAGGACAGCTGCGGAGAGACAGGACGCAAGAGAGGGAGCATAGGAAGACAGGTTTCCAAGATTGGGGCTCAGCACATGGGTGTCTGGCCCACTGAGTGAACCAAATCGGCACCCTGTGGATTCATTTTTTTCGTTCACCTCAAAGTAACAGAAGTGCATGAGTATGTGGGGAGTGGTGCTTAAAATAAACACCTTTATTTCAGTGTTTATTATGGGCAGCTATTTTTAAATTTAGTTTTAGTCTTTAAATGAAATGCATTTTACTTTTAGTCACATTTTAGTCATTTCTACTGTTTTTAGTTTGTTTTTAGTTTTAGTCGACGAAAACTCAAAACATTTTAGTCTAGTTTTAGTCCATAAATAGTCCTCACATTTTAGACTTTACTTTTAGTCCATGCATTTATTTTCTTGCCTAAATTTGGTACCAAGTCATTGTAGTGTGTTCTCTGTACCCTGCCAAACCTGGGGTCCCTGCCTTCTACAGCTGAGAGGCAGAATAGCTAAAGATGCATTGCATTTTGACAGATTTTACCCACAGTGGAGAAATATCACAGATTTAGAATGTCTGATGTAAACTAAATTACATCTTAGTCTAGTTTTAGTCATCTTGACAAAAACTAAACTTAGTTTTTGTCTGTTTTAGTCATTACAGATCTGTTTTTGTTAGTTTTAGTCTAGTTTTTGTTATGGATAAAAAGGCTGTCAACATATAGTTTTAGTCGACGAAATTAACACAGCCTATTTGGATGCGTAAAGGGAACATAAATGAAACTTTACTTTGCAGGCAGAGGTATGGGTTGTTTACAGCTAGCCATGCTAGCTACATTATAGCATGGCATCATATGGAAAGTGACAGCTCTTTTGGCCAATCAGTGCACTGCAGTGTGACTAGCACCACCCTTTAGGATCAGATAGGTAGACTTGGTAGTAGTGATGTTACTAGGCAAATAAGTTCCCATCTGATTGATTGCAAATCTGTATTATGTTAAGCTGACTAGACGCGAGTCAAGTAAATTTCCACCATCTCTTGTATGTAATTTGTTCAAGCATTCATCCTGGCAGCATAGCATTTGTTTGATTCCAACTTCATCACTCCTCACAGATTTATTGTACATGCAGAAGTGAAAAGTGATGAGATAACATCTTCAACGCCCCGTTGATTTAAGGAGGATGCTGGGGTGGAGTTGGGTTGAAAGAGAGAGCACTGTATGATTAAGCTCGAGCTAATGCCTGAACTAACTTGGCTTTTTATTTTTTTACAACTTCTGTAAACCATCTTCACACTGCAATATAGATAACGTTAGTAGTGCTAGCACCACT
The DNA here is from genome assembly GCF_018320785.1 of Cheilinus undulatus. Classification (NCBI taxonomy): domain Eukaryota; kingdom Metazoa; phylum Chordata; class Actinopteri; order Labriformes; family Labridae; genus Cheilinus; species Cheilinus undulatus. The sequence continues at coordinate 39,441,520 of NC_054878.1, read as the reverse complement.
GGCCCGCATTCCTCCTTGCAGGTTAGCATCCTCATTCCTGAGCTGAATGTCATTTAATGCTTTGATTATGTGAGTATAACCTGGACAACTTTATCCCCATTTTCTAGATCAAAATAGTGCTATACTACACAGTTCCCACAAAATGCTATTGGTGCTATTAACTAGCAGTTCTGAACATCGGATTAAAGAGCATTGCAGTTAAGACAGGCTATCTGACCGAGATTGTGGGCCTAAACTGGTTAAAAAAGTATTATGAATTAGTTGAAGAGGCTCTTAATTCTGGTGCAGACTCCTAAGAGATCTGGTTTAAACCAGCTAATCACACACATCCCTATTTTATACCCCGACAAAAATGTGCCAAGAAGGAAGGACAGTATGGATTGGTTATTTTAATACCTTTCCAATTTTCAACAGTGAAAACACAAATTTTGCATACTATACCAAACTGAACAGAGCCAGATTGCTTGGTGGAAATGCAGCTTTTTCTTTTGAATATAAAAACACCAACAAATCACAGTGTCACATTACAATCGTGTTCAAATATTTAAGATTACTTTTTTCCCTCCAGGGTGACAGAGCCACAAATTTACCCTGAGATGACACCACCACGTTACACATCCAATCATCACACAAAAAATGGGGTTTAATAGCAGGAAAAATCACATTATTCAACATATACTGGATATACTTTGCTGGTGTTTCACTCTCTTGTGCTGGATTTAGTTGCAGAAATGTTACTGTTTAATGAGAACAGTGAGCCTGTGTCTAAAACACCAAGTCAAAGAGGATTAGGTAGTTATAATTTTGCAGGATTTCACACGTAAGACCACAAACAAGTGCAAATCCATAGCTGGAATACTTGCAATCTTTGTGCAAGCAAGCAGTGCACCGTGTAGCATGAATTACATGACTAATTAAGGCTGGTACAAATTTTGGAAGTCAAAGCTGCTACATGTGAAGAGTTTGACGGCATAAATGGAGGAGTTATTTTTGTATATCTTGTGGTTGATGTTTGATGTGTACAATTTCTGGGAAGCTTCAACCCAGACAGGAAGACAAGTGGTTCACTTTGTGGAGAGAGAGCATGAAGAAACTCAAGTTCAGAGGGAGAAAGCATCAAAAATGCACCACTCCCAACAGCTGCTTCCTGCTCAATAAAATAAAAAAGGAGACTTTGACCAAAGGGTAAAACAAACAAAAAATACCAAACATTTTCAGCAGCTTTTTATGGAAGCTGTGATGATAAATACATGACTTTTAAGAGATTTGGAGTTTGAAGTTTAAAACTGGGCATGTAGCAGCTTTAATTACCAAGTGCATGTCAAACAAGTCATTCAGTTTGTGGTAAATACTCGTCCCCATCCAGAACATCAAGCTACAAGTACAAGACCTGAAACTTTACAAAGGCACTAATTGTGTCAACATCCAATAAAAAGTTTGGGGTCAGGAGTTTTACTAAAATACATCAGACAGATACTTGTTTCCAATGTGCTTTAAGTGAAGTGACTGGCTTTTTAAACTGACCCTAAATGGGAAATTTGACTGCAGATATTCATAGCATTCTTGGCAGGCTAACTTTACAGACAAAATGAACATATTCTTAAACAAATAACAAAGAAAACATTCAATTTAAGTTATTATATAAAGATAGAGTCAGTATTGAGAGTTGTATTATTATGAGGAATCATTTAGGAAGTCTGTATTTACAAAACCTGCATAATGGATATTAACAGGACAAGTTGTCGGCATTAAAAGCTGACTAGTGTTGATGATTTTGATGGTATTTGAAGAAGAAACGCTCGTTCAGCTGCTAAAGATGGCAAGAAGAATACTCTGGAAGTTTAAAATTTACTCTAAGGTTTTGTTTGTTAAAGGAATAGTTTCAATATTTTAGGAAATATGCTTACTGGGTATGGCATAGACACTGTCATAACTCCACAAACTTACTGGATCATATGGCTGATAAATATAGACAGTATGGGCTGGTATTAACAGCTGACATGGGCCAATATTTACACCTGATACAGGCCGATATTTACAGCTAACAAAGTCCTATACTTAAGGCTGATGTTTCAATTTTTAAAGCCGATGAAGGTGGGAATGTGTACAATACAAGAACTTTATTTATCCCCGAAGGGAAATTCACTAACTGATTAATTGATGGTGTAACTGATATAGGTCAATACTTACACCCAATATAGGCTGATATTCACAGCTGATATAGGCCAGTATTGACAGCTGATTAAGGCTGATATTTACAGCCAAAATAGACTGATATTAACAGCTGAAATAGTGTGGTATCCATGGCAGATATAGGCTGATATTTATAGCCAATATAGGTTGATATTTACAGTCAATACAGGCCTATATGTACAGCCAAAATAGACAAATGATTATCCCCAATATAGGCTGCTATTCACAGCTGATATAGGCCAATATTGAGAGGTGAATAAGGCTGGCATTTACAGACAATACAGTCTGATATTTAGAGTCAAGACAGGTCAATATTGACAGCCGAAACAGACAAATTCTTACCACCGATTTGGCTGATATTTACAGCTGATATAGGCCAGTATTGCCATCTGAATAAGGCTGATATTAACAGCTAATATAGGGTAATATCTAAAGCTGATACAGACTGATATTAACAGCTGATATTTATAACTGATACAGGCTGGTTCTTATAGCTCATATAGGCTATCACATGAATTACCTGCAATTTTTGATTGCTTTTTCCCACCATGCCCCTGTCTTTTGAAACAGATGTAGTTTATGGAACTATAGCATCACAATTTCAACTATGGTTAACAAAATATCAAACTGTATCACTTTAAAACTCCTTGAATTAAAAAGGTATCAGAGTATTAATTATTTAGAAAAAGGTCATTTCAACCAAATAAGCACAATCCCTAAAATGTGTAACTACTCCTTTAAAGTTGTACCATGTAATGAGAGATAACTGTTGTGATTAGAGGTTTGAACACAGTGACAAATACTGTTTTGATGACTTCAGGAGGTTTTTATGTTACGTGAAGCTACTGTGCCTTTCACTCGTCAGTTTGTGACACCAATTTTTACAAAACCACTGAACTTTATGTCAGTCAGCAGAACATACTTCTTTAAGACAGCTAACTATCACTGCAATGCAAACCATCTCCTAAGAATGACAGAGAAAACATGTTTGTGTAAGTTTTAACTCCATTCATCAACTGCGATATGCTTCGTTTAGACATTCTTCAGGACATCTGGTGTCATGATGTACTGTACCTTTAAAGTAGGATGTAAACATTCAAAAGCAGTTGATTTCTTCAGCACCTCAAGTCAAATACATTTCATTTTAGTGTCTTTGGTTTGTGTTCTACAAGCACACAAATAGGTAGTGAACCAGTCTACATAACAGATACAGCTTTAACTCGCTACTGGAACTCTCCACACCTTCTCAGAGCGATGGTGGGTGTTGAAAGAGTATGAGTGATGTAACAGCTGCTGTGTGTTGCATGCTACAGGTGCAGCGACAATCTTTGCTGTAGATATTTAGGAAGACTGTGCAGACTGTGTAGCATAAGTAAGAATTTGTTCACATCTAAGTGTTTTCACCTATTGAAACCAATACTTTGAGCCTAAGTTAAGGCTGCATTTGTGAATTCAAAGCTAGATTTAAAAAGCAGAAATTCAACAGAGAGCTATCTAGTTCAGTTTAAGATGAGACTACGTAGTTTAAGAGGCTTTTGGAAGGTTTGTAAGTATGTTGAAACTCTTCTACCATACCTACAAATATCCATCCATATCAAGCCTAATCTTGAGCTAGTATAATGCGTCTTATTGTTGCCAGAATATAAGTTAAGCACACAAAGCAGTATAAAGTACCCTGTATTTAGTTGATAAATGCAACCCAGTTTTCAGCTCTGTGTTTACACTGTGAGCAACATTTGAAGGCCACAGACACCAAGGTAAACAAATCTGTTAGACCAAAACTGAACTCTCCAAACATGCTGGCCTCACAATCCCACTACAGAGTGCAAATTCAGTGACATTATGTGTTAGCAGACAGGGTTTCTAAATTCTAGGCAACATCTATCTGATAAAAATTGATTCTTGAAGCAGGTTATGTTGAAATAGCTGAATGATTCAGTACGTTTACATGCAGTTAGAGAAAGAGTTGATAAATCATGTTAGTCCAGAGTAAAATGTCTCCAATCTGGACTAATTCACCTAGATAATGTAGTTGGGTATTGACTTTCTCTTGCATGTATACACCTTATTAGGACCCAACATGGCCTATGTGTTCTGGACATGCTCCACAGTTGACCCACAAGTCTACAAGAATACTTAGCGTAGCAGGTAAGCTAGATGGGTCATATTGAGCAAAAAAACAGTATATAGCGCATGTACAAAATGACCAATACACTGCTTGCTAAATCTTTAGTAAGATCAACTGCAAGAGTCAAGACATGTCTCTGTTGATAAATCAGTTCTGCCCTGATGCATGTGTAGGTTGTTTGCAGTCCCCTGATCCTGATGAAATGTGCATGTCAGATGGGGGGCAGGAAGTGAAGAATACTAGTAAGGAATCAATAAGAATGGAGGAAAGTTAGTACATTAAAGCTCAAGGTGGACCCGTATGCTGCAGTTATCATCAGAAATTTTCTACAAACACCGGGTATGATCCCAACACTTTCCAGGGGTTAACCACTTTGCCTATAGAGGCTATCAATATCACAAATGATGTACTCCTATAGACCTCCTACTGTACATCCAGCTAAGCTGACATGCCAGAGGGATTTGTTTCACACATCTATCTGGAAAACCTTCAATACTAAGTGTTTGGGAAAGGGCAGAGGATTTGAAAAAAACTCGGAGGGTGATTGGATGAACCTTCTGTCCAACACATCTTTACGGGCCAATCAGAGCAACAAAACACGTAACGTAACCACGACCAAGGTGCATGTGCGCAGCTACCGAGGAACAACGCGAACCATGGCGACCGCAGACATGTCAGTAAATGACTTTTGTTGTTTTGGAAAAGAAAACAACTCACTGCTGCTCTTTGTTCTTCTTTTAACGAAAAAATGTTGTCATGTTCTGATAAAACTGGCACTAGCAGCATTCACGCTAATGTCTTCCGCCATAATTGCACCGGCCTCTTGCTGCTGCTTGTTGCTTATGTCACGACGGGCGTATCCATCTGCTTTGCGAGGTTAACATCCAGCCAGATGAAAGGAGAAAAGAGACTTGAGTTTTGTCTTGAGCTAAAAGCCGGGATGTGCCTCTTTAACAGCTTTTCTCCCTTGTTCAGCTATAAACACTCTCTTTAATAGGAATGACAATATAATGTTAAGCACATAAACCTTGTGGGATAAATGACTCAGTAAGAGTGTGTCATTCATAAATGGGATGGTTGTAAAACCTGGCTCTTTCATACAAACAATAGAAGCTGGCTCCTGTTTGAGAGCCAGTTTCCTGTTTATCTATTTTTGTCATTTTTAATATAGGTATTAAAAAACAGACTGGTACCAAAGGAAAAGCTTATAGGAAGAAAATGGCCAGCTTTCATTACTGAACTGAATCTTTACAAAGAGCTGGAGTTCCTATTGAAACACAAACATCAGCTTTTAAGGCATAAACTGGGTAAGGATTTACATCGCCAAACCGTACTGAACCAAACTGGACAATATGTTAGTGACTTACTCCCATTCGTCAAGCTTTAGACGGAGGCTTAAAATCTACATCTGCTTTAAAAATTTGCCTTAATGCTTCACTACTCTAGGGACTTAAATGTAGCTCATGGTATTTTTTATTTGACCAGTTGACATAGTTGTAAACAGCATACATGTTTGGCATTTTGATAGCACTTTTCTATGCAGAAATCACTTCCTGTTCCCCATCTAGAGTTCCTCACTGTGACCTGCTGCCATCTGCAAGCCACCTATCCTGGGACAAAGAGAGTAGTCCAGTTAAATCACTTAAGTGAGAAAAAGCTGTAGTAAGACTTAACTTTGCATGTAAACGCACTGAATCATATATCCTGATAATTTTCAGTCTATGCTGCATAATAAGCTCTGCTATTTGGATATGTGTTTAAGTATAACTGTATTTAAGTACAACATGAACCATTTCTTAATGTTTAGTTTGTTTCTATCTTTTTTCTTTTTTTTATCATTTTGCAGCTTGAAACAAAACCTCACGTCCTCATGTTACTTGCACAATGTGTCACATTGCCCTAGATATCACAGATTAGTATACAAGTTATAACCCACAGAAATCAAGGGCAAAAGCACAAGAACTACAGCCAAGTTGATGTATAATGCATCATTTGCTTGACAGAAACCATCTGGGTCTTTCACAACACCCAGTCAAGGTCCTGCTTTGCATCCAACAGCTTAGAAGGTTTGGGGAAGTGCACTATCTGCAGCCTGGTAAGCTGGATTTCCATGTTTTGTGTGACCTATGCAAACATTTTTGAATTGTTTCCAGCATTTTACATTTTCAGAGCAAATATCAGTTTTCCAAAATGCAAAGAAAGTTAAGCTGACACTCTGTCTTTGCAGCATTTTCACATGGTAACTGAGTCTTAAGATTTCACCTTTTTCTTGAACTCCAGTTGAGGCAACCTTGATTCATGTCAATGAATAATTTTCCCGCTTAAAGAAGCACAAGCACCATCTTCATCCATTTGTATGTCCACACAGTTCATAGTTTCTTTGCATTAACACTGATTGCAAAGTCTCAGACAGACGTCTCATATATTTCTTCACCTTTGAAGTCCAAGTTCTTTAGGGCTGCTAATGCATGGCTGTACCTGGTAGACTAATGGTACAAAACATCCATAGAGAGTAATAGGAAAGTGAATAGTTTGTTATTTATATTATATAATAAATAATACAACTTTGTTCATAGATTTTGTATATGTAAAAAAAAAAAAAAAAGAAAAAAAAAAGTTCTGCCACAAAGGGATGGCTGGTTAGCAAAAAATGCTTGATAGAGAAGCAGCAGAGCTGTTTATATAAAGATATCAAATACATATTGCAATATTTGAGTATATGGAGCCTTGGGAGTACAATCCATCTCAACTCCTGAGTTTGAGTGCCCTTTGTCAAAACTCTGCAGTCTGACGGAACTCCTGGTCACGCTGCAAAAAAAGAAATACAAACTTCTGCAGCACAAGCAGGAGTGTGCTTCACCTGAGGAGTAGTAGGAGTTAAGCTGGAGCTTTATTTTCACAGTCTTTTATGGTGCAGAGATTATCCACTATCTCTAACCAAGCGGTTCCTTCTTGAGGCAAATAAGTTTCCAGAGCCAGCTCCTCCAGCTTAACTCAGTCTTTAAACCCCAAATTGTGCACCAAAATCAGCATCCTCAGATAGTAACATGAAAGGAGTCCCAGCTGTCGTCTTTGCTGATGCTGCTTCCGTTCTTGGCTGTGGCCATGGATGATGTGCTGTCTCCGATCTCTCCGTCTGTTCGTTCCTCGGTGGGTGTGGCACCAGGCTCCGGGTAGTACTCATCATCCTCGTCGAAGTAGCCGTTGAGGCTGGAGGCAGCGCTCAGGTCCTGGCAGCTGCCCTTGTACTCCTGGATGGACTCATGCAGCGACCACAGCTGACACAGCAGGGACATGTCCTGCTGACGCAAACCCACCTGGAAGAGAGCAGCATTAAGATTCAGATCAAACATTACTATGTGATAAAGTGATATTTCCTCAGCTGTTTTATTGATTTCCAAACAATGCTTGCTGTTTCTAGACCAGGGTTGTCCATTTTTTTATTTGATAGACCCCAACTTAAGTCTATAACAGTTAGGGAAACCAATTCATTATACAATAAGATATATGAGTAATTGGTTCAAGACATAACAACCATACAAGACAGTTTTCCAGTACTAGCTGACAGGACAAAAAGCTCCGCAGAAGAGAGAAAACTGCACAAAGCTCTCAACATCTGAGTGATGCTGCCTGCAGATGAATAGCAAAACATGCCTTGCAAATTTGCTACTGTAATCCTTGTGTTTTTATTTATAAAAGTGTTAGGAATTAAGCTATCATTATTGTTTCGGTTGTCAATATGTTTACCATTTTAGTCATGAGAGAATGCAACTTGTCAAAATGTTTGTTTACAGACTTATCACAGCAGCACTGCATTTAAAACTAATAAGGACAATACAATCAAGCACAAACTTCACATTGTAATATTTGTCATATTTCACTTAATTTTTTGAATTTTCTGCTGCCCACAGGTCTTATTTGACCCAAAGGCTGTAGTTTGGATACCCTGTTGTAAACCTTTGGTTTCTCTCAGGCCTGTGTGGAAAAAGCAAACCATTTTTCAAGTTTAACCGTTTGAAAAATGTTCAATATACTAACCATGGATTTCAAGATTTGACATACTGTAAAAATTTTGGATACTATGCATTTTAAAAAATACAGAATCAGTTACTGTAATGATAGTACCAGAGTACGGAGCTTTTAAGAAACTATGGATCCAAGACAACATGAGCAAATGAGAGAGGACTGTCTAAACTGCACTAACACATAGTATTACTGCAAGTAGGAGTGTGCAGGAGTTTGCCATCATTTTTGGTAATAACAAAGTTAACAGTAAATTATTGTTAAGTTTAAAAATCCAGGATTGTGACAACCCTACATGAATGTACATAAGATGCACGTGCTAAATATAAGTCCCTTAAGAGGTTAAAGTGATACAAGTTTTTTTCCTGAGATAATCCAAGATTAATGCTCTCAAGACCCCAGCTTTGCCCTTTCAACTCTACATGCACCCCCAACAACCACAGTACTGTTGTTAATGTGTGGCACCAAAACCAGATTCACAATGACAGGACTACGGTTGCCAAATTTAATCAGTTTCAGTTGATTATCTCCAGATTAAAACATCTTAGAGTGTCCAAAAAAGCGCTATATAAGTGTGATGTATTATTATTACTTCAGAAATAAAATGAGAAATACTGACATTTTAAAGGTCCAATTTGAAGCTTAAAAGTCTTGTTGTGTTAGAGAAAAGCCATTAGATATTAAAAATTGCAAGGCAAAACAAGATTAGCAGGAAACTGTTTATCTGGGGCAGAGTAAAGCCTTTTCTGTCCTTCAGTATGATGATAAATTCAACATTTTTGGTTAAAAGGAAGGTTAGCAATTACTTTTTAATCCATCTATGATGTGAATGATTGCTCAGGACAACAGACAAAGAAATGCAGCAAATCCTAACCCAAAAAATAGAGATGCACAGATTGTAAAATGTAGGGCCAGGGATACTGAAATCTAAAATAACAATTTAGCTCATGACAAATGGACTTGAGCTTGTGTATCGCTTTCACTCCCCTTTACTCCACATTCACAAAATCATGGTGAAGTAGAGTGGCCATCATACATGGTCATTTATACACACTGACGCCACTGACACAGCGATGGCAGCCACGTCGACACTGCAGGAGCTGGAGATCAAACCCACAACCATCCAGTTGAGACTACCAACTACCCAATACCACCATCAAAATAGATCAGAGTTTATCTAAGCAGCTCTTACACGTATGCAGATAATATTATACACACCTAAAATGGTTTTTATTAAAAACTGTTATTTAAGAACTGTTTTTGGACTGTTTTTCAGAAAAAAAATTTTGGAGAGATATTGTTTCCTTTCAACTATTTTCATTTTATCTATCAGTTCAAAATCACTAATCATGTAAATGTTTTGCCGTAAATAATATAAAACAAGTAAAAGTAATGAAATCAAGCCCTATCTGTTCTCTTCTTACAATGATGTCTAAAATCAACACCAAAAGAGTCAAAGGCAGGCTTAAAAAGGGCATTTCCACTGCATAGCACTGAGCTGACAGTGCAGTTTGAACTCTGGGTCACTGCATTGTCTTTCAAACAAATTACACTGGGCAGACGTGCAAGTCAGAGTCAGGACAAACAGCTGAGAGCCGGCTCTGTTCTCCAGCGGCTTACAGACTCCAAAATATAGGACACTGCCAACTTATTAGAAAATATGAACTCAAAGTCTCAGAGCAATATATTAACAACAAAGCAATAAGCCTGGAGTAGCCTGGGATTTACTGCAGGGAGGGTACAACACATGAAGTCAAAACAGGATTTAGTAAAGCATGTCATAATATCCAAAAGTGGTGAAGTTTCATTAGAAGTTTGACCTTTCTCATCCAAACAGCTGGATGTTAGGAGACAGGCTATTGTCATGTGGGGGAGTATACCTTGAAAATGAAATCTGGCCTGGCTCTGGTTATTAAAATCCCTGCTCCTGGCGGGGGAGTATGCAGGGTGTGTATTTAGTGTTTCACTCAGTTAACTTCTCAGTGAATGTAATAACATGTATTAGTTCACCTAACCCTAACTCCCCTAAGCTAAAAGGTATTAAATTCAGCTTAGAATAAAAATCAGTACAAGCCTAATGCTTTAATTTGTGTCATCCAATGCAAAGCTGCTCCTGATCCTGCTTTCTCTTCAATCGAGGTATGCCAATGCCAGGTTCCATTTACGAAATCGCGTTTTATCCTCAAGTGATTAGGAAAGACTTAGTGAATTAAAAATGGCATACTCCAGAAATTGACAGGGCTTTCCTCCACCCTGGGCACACGTAAGCTGGAATACACTTAAAAGAATTCATAGAAATGCTAAAATCCTCATATTTTGGGACGGGTCTGGTACTACCATCTTCAGTTGAAAATGTAGGAGGGCTGTCGCGAAAAAGCAACTTAAAGGACCTAAAGTTGACGTTTTACCAATAGTAAACGGTGTATGGTAACTGATACGTGTGCCGAATTCAAAAGGGGTGTCTAAAATGTATTAACACACCAAACACACTGCTAAGAGGTGTGTTAATATGCCCAAAAGCTAAGCAACGCCAAACTGCCGCAGTTTCTTTGGGAGGTTCGGCTGTTCAGCGTGTAGGGATTAACCAGCTTCCAACAAACCAGTGGTGAAAACCGACCACTTTCTTCTCTTCAAATAAACAAACACTCCGTAAAATACTTACCATCTCTTTCCGTAAAAGAGCCAAGGCAGCGTCGAGGTTGGCCGGCTTGTTGGCCAGTAGGTTGTCGGTGTTGTTTCTACCTCGGCTCAGGTCGTCCTGGATCATGGTTTTCTTCACGTACATCCTCTCCATTTCTCTCCAGGAGCCGCCGCTTGAGTTCAGCAAGCCGCTCAGGCTCTTCGGCAGTGGGGGAAGACCCTCGATACAGGCCATTCCGCCCAACGAACCGTTCGTTGACTTACCATTCATTGTCCTGTGAGTAACTCAGCGAAATATTTCCAGTATTTGGACAGGGGTTGACAATTAAGTCCTTAAATCCTCCCAACGGTCGGAATAAACAGTCGTCTCGCGCACGAAACAACCAGAGCAACAGCCGTGGTTTTCTCTGCCCAGGGCGGCCAGCGACGCCACGTCAAGCTACCCGGATGTTAGTGATCACATATCCGGTAATGCATGTCAAAATAAACTCCCGCCGTCAAAGTTTAAAAATGTAAGATATTGTTTATAAAACAAGATAGATTTACATCTGAACAAAAACATAAATGGATTAAAGCGTTAATAATCAATAAGTGCCCTACGTTATGATAGGCTAATATCGTCTAAGTAAAGGTTTTGTGCTATTTTATTTAAAGATACACAATGTATTTTATAATCTGTACATTGCCTTTATAATGTATGAAAGTATTTCCAAATAGCCTGTTTTTGAAACAGAAGTTTTGGTAAACAAAGACACTTTCAGTAACCGAAATCCTTGGTTCACAACTGGTGGGTCGGGATCCAAAATTGGGTCTTAAATCCATTTTCAGTGGGTCACAGATGTGTGCCTGGAAAAAAAAATGTGGCAAAAAGTTTATGATGTGCTTTTGTTTTGAAGGGTACTCCTCCACCTCTCCACATCTTTTTTCTCCACATCAAGATCAAACTGCTCAATAATGCATTTGGTTATGATTGAAAAATCAAAGAAAAGTGTGTCAAAATTTGCCATTAACAGGGTGGAGGTGGGTCCTCCTGACCCTGAACCAGTTGAGAAACCCTGGTCTAAATCATGCCCTTCTGGATGTTATTGCATTTTTTTTTGTTGTTGATAGTAATGACAAAAATAAAACAATTGCAATGGAAAACAGTTACTATTTTAACACCTGCATCTGGATTTAGAAGAATGACCAGTAAGACTATAAATACACTGACTAGGCTACTATTGTTGCTGCTCTTGTGTGTCATTTTGCAAACAAAATAGAGTAAAACATAGGCTTTATTTTATACTGTGTCAACTTTAAAAGCCAGTTTAGATCCAACATTGGAAATATGTTTTGTATAACAAAACAGCACAAGCTATCTGTACTATAAAAATAACCTTTAGCTTTTGTTTTGAATACTACTTTTAGGTCTCGCTCTAGCTAATTGTTGTGAGCTTGACCATGCTGGATTGTGACTAAATAGTTAAATCCGCTTCCTGTCCATTTAACACAGTGACTGCTGGGCGTATCCCTTCCAACTCTTCAAGCAGAGTAACTGAATCTTTATTTTCTTCTTTATTTTTACATATTTCAGTTATTATAGATAATGATTTTAATAGAACAGTTAGGCAGGAAAAAAAAATGAAGGAAAATTATATGATTGTAATAAAAATAGTGACACACTGCCACAACTGAGCATAAACAATGGCGTCTTTTAACTTTTTTTCAGAAATAAAATATAGCTATCCACATAAATGCATGCAAATTTGGCCAGCATACAAAAAGACAAGCTACTGGTTATACAGGCCTATTGAAAAAGCAAGGTTATTTGAATTCATCTATTTAATTGTCTGTCTCTGTTAACAATGACTGTTTCCTGTTGACATCAATAGTCAATACTTCAAAAATCTGTCCATTGGTGTTAATGTGGGTTATGATCTGATTCCCAGCAATAAGAAAATGGTACATCTCCCCATTAGTGTGTTCACAGAGACTGTGGGGTCATGACTGGAGTGTGCGTGTGTGGAAGACAATAGTTGGAGCATAAAGGACAGATGGTGGGCTTCACTTCCCGCCCCCCCCAGTCTACAACCCCGTCACAACAATAACACAACAATAACCTTGAAACTAACACACAAAAGCATCACACACTCCTCAGCAAAAGAGCAGCATGTGTTGTACCACACACAAACACAGACACAGCAACAGAGTCAGGCAGATGGATGATGCCTCCAGCCTGGTATTCCTGAAAGTTTTATTGACATGAACTAAACTTTAATCATACAGTATGATATGCACTAGGGCCTCAAGCTTAAAAAAGACACCTTTCTTTATTTTCCATGCTGTTTTTTTACACATGCTTGCCAATTAATGAGTATAAGCAATAGAGTATTTTTCCTAAAAACCAAATTATTAGAACAAAAAGGTTTGTGAAGCTGTCTTTCAGGGATAACAAATTGTAGTCTAACAACACATGTTTTCTCAAAGGAAAACAAAAAGATATAAACAGTGTTCAAAACAAGACACATTACCCTAAAGAAGCTGACATCACTTTCAATAGGCTGTTTTACTCCTTGCCATTTTACAAGCTTTGTTTCTGAAATATGCTAACATGCTGTTAGCTAGATGGCTGCTATGTTGGCTATGCTATTGTTTTACTTAAGCTACACAAATGCTAAATATTCTTTAACTCAAATCTTCCAGTGCCATTTTCTCTGCTATTTATTTGTGAAGTAAGCTAAGCTAGACTGCTGGGTGGAACACAGTTTACGCTAGGTCAACCAATTTTAAGACACCTGTAACCTAATCCGTCCTCTGTGCCACCTTCTCTTTTTTGTATTCAAAATAAGCTAACATGAGTAGCTTGTTATCTAGGTGAATTATTCATTCAAATTTCAATAAATAAACACCAAATCACCACAAGCCACTCTAATGCTAACCACATTTTTTTCCCTCGCCATTTTCTAAATTTGATATGCTTCTGAGGTGCGCTAGCATATAGATGGCAATTGTAATAGCTTCCTGAATTTTATGTTAGGTACACAAGAGCTAAACACTTTATTCTAAACTCATTGTTTTGTGCCATTCTCTCTGCTAAGCTATACTAATGGTTTGCTAGATGGCTATGTGTATTAGCAAAGATAGATTTACCACTGTTTAACACACTTGTATGACAATCCTTCTTCTGTGCCAATTTCTCAATTTCATTTATTTTTGAAGTAGGTTAAAATTAGCTGCTTGTTAGCTCGCATTAAAGCTGCATTCTTTAAAATTGCTACTCACTTGCTAACTCTGATTTCTCTATGCTTTTTAACCATGGCTGTTTATAAGCAGGGTGGTGATGTGTTTGCTATTGTTTTACGTTAGCCACTCTAATGCTAAACACTTTTTCAAGACACACAAGCCCTAAACACTTTAGTGTATACCATTTTCTCTGTTATTTGCTTCTGAAGTAGGCTACAAGATGCTGCAAGTTAGATGAAAATGTGTGTTAGCAAACTACGTTAAAATAGGTTTACTAATGCTCAATCTTAAGTGTGTCAATTCAGATCTATGCTGTTTTCTTTATTTAATTTGTTTCTTAACTACTAATCATATGCTCAAGGTTATATTAAAGCAACCTTGGGCTGTACAAAACGTACTAATATCAATGGTTTAAGGATTTTTTACTGGATGAATGATCAGTTATTTTGAGTCCTAAAGCTTTAACAGTATTTGGTGGGTTCAATGGCATGATCAGTTTACACATCATGGCACATTTTCCCTTGAAAACACCACACATCCACTGTTTATCATAATCCAGCTCTCAAAACAATTAGCCATCAGCTGGTAGTGCACAGCTGCACAATTTAGAAGGACTAATGAAGGGCAATCTGTCTCACTGGGGGTATTTATGAGCTGAAGGACTCCTCTGTAAGCTTTCATCTCCACCATCACCATCATCACTGCCTCCTGAGATCAGAGGATTAGGCATATGATGGCACCCCCTGGGGATTTTGTAACCCTAGCATGCTGGTGTTAATCTGCCTTACTAAAAGCACAATGAGTTTACGTCACTTAGCACGGGCCAGCTAATAATGGGGCAAAGATATCCGATTATGTCTCAGCTGGAAAGTGATATCTCAGAAAAAATTACGGTAATTACTCATCATGACGCAAAACACCTACAATAACCCTGGATTCTCTCATCATTTGTATTTATAATGTTTGATAGTTTTGGTGTATAATTGTATTAATTCTCACCATAATATGGGTTAAAACTGATAAAGGTCATTAATTTTTTGTTTGAATGGGGAATTTTATTATTTATGTAGGTCCAGGAAAGGACCACTTTGATTTAATTCTCACTACTGTGGGCGAAATTGTGACAAATTGTTGGTTGATCTTAATAAGACAATCCCAATCACGTATAATTCAGTATAAGAAACGCCTTTAAGTCCAATATATCGTACTAATATAGTGTAAAAACCCAAACGCGAACATAAATGTACCACCTAGGACTATATATATTTTTTCTTTAATGCATCATTAGAGCATATAAAAGCTACACAAATGCAACCTGCAAATATTACATTGAACTTGGAGCTTGTCTGGGATGCATCACTGTCAGAGAGACACAAAAGCACTGAAAAAAAGAAGGGAGGGAGTCTGTGTATGTGTGTTTGGAGGAGGTCAGCTCCCTATAGTGTTAAACTATAGTGTTAGCGTACAGCAGGTCAGAGAAGAGGAGTGGCTGGTTAGAACAGCTGCTGTCATTGACACGAGTTTTTCCTCCTCTGAGGGGCCCCAGGAGGGGACTAGAATGACGTTATGGTCATTGTAGTGAGAATGGCTATATGTTTTATTGTGTAGAATCACCAAAAATATATATGATTGGAAGCTTCTTCCACGATAAAACTAAAATAAACACATAAAGGATTTATTCAGGCCCAATAGGGACAAATATGTGTAATACTTGCCTGTTATGGGGTCAAACGATGAAAAAACAGCTTCTTCCTTAAGGCTTCCTTCCTTATTTCTGACAGGAAAGTGTGAGTTATTTCCGTGGGAATTATTGTGGCTATTTTGTCACTTTCTAAACCATTGGTTCTTGGGTTGGGACCAAAAGAAGGACTAGTTTTCATTGAGTTGCAAACATGTGCTTGGGATATGTGCATTTAATTTTGCTCAGCTTTGCTACAATAAATAAAAACAGGTTGCTTTCTTAAGATCTCAACTTATCTCCCATGATAACAGAAAACAGCCAAAACACCTCTTCCCCTGACCACAATGATAAACAGGTTAGTTAAATGGTACGGTGGCCACGTCCATGCTCATGTGATTTGTGTGTAATTTGTTTATTCATTCATGGCTCCTACACATATCTTTTGTTTTCTTTGGTAATTAGGTCATACTGAAGGCCCCTACGGTTGGAAGCAAGTATAAAGCCATGCCTTCCTCTCCAGATGTATTCACTTCAAAGACAGATGCACATGCAGACAGATGGTATCAAACATTTGCAGCAGCAGCAGCAGCAGACTGTGGTAATTGAAATGAGATGGATGTTTGGTCTATGTGCTGACGTGTGTTGTTTTTGCCTCTGGCCTCTGTGCAATCTGTCCTAAAGAGACCGGAGGGCGGGGTCCTAACCAGCAGCTGGCCTCACGCTGTCTGACCCCTGCCCTCCCCCTCCTCCCCCTCTGTCAGCTCACTCACCAGCTCTGACATTTCCACTTTGTCTGCCTTTACCGTCACAACTGAGTTCATTGAAGGTCTCTTCATGGATAAAGCTGCTAATACAACCTTGACTGTGTATCTAAATGAATTTTTTTTTTTAATCCAAATCCAAATCTAAAACTCAATCTGGCTCAGCAAAAACACTTCAATATAGTAGCAATGTAGTAAACCAATTTCTGTGGTTGAAAAATGCCTTAAAGAGATTTAGCAAGCTTAATTCTAGATATGTTGTAACTAAATAGGATAATGAAAGATACTAATACAAAAGGAAACCAGGGCTGCAAGCAGCAGTGAAGGGCCCTCACACCCAGTGCATGTCAGGGTGTGTGGCAACTGCAGGTCTGTTACTTGGGTAATAGCAACCTGCAGCACAGCAGAGAAACTACATAGATCCTCTCAGGACTGCCATTAAATTGAAAAAGAATGAGCACATTGGGGTTTGAACAGTCTATGGCATAATGACAAAGGAAGATGCTGATATGTAAAGGTGACCAAGCCAGAACCAATATATATTTTGTAAAAAACATTTAAAAAATGGGATGTAATTTGTAGGCGTTGCTACTGGTGTCTTACAGAAGGTAGTGCTACAGCAAACTACAAAATCAACATTTGAATGTGTAGCGGGGTAGACCCTGATCATACATGTGAAATTTGAATGGAATCAGATGTTTCATATCAGAATTAGTCCAACTTCCTGTGAAATTGGCGAGAAATTAAAATGCCTGCAAATGGAAATGTGGTGACCTTTTATTAGATGTGTTAGAGTTGTGGATGAATATTGAGGCATTTCTGTAAGAGGAATAGAGAAATGGCGCTGTTTTGCTACTTCATGTTGCCAATAGGGGGGGCAAAAAAAATGATAAAAATTTACCTTTTAATGTGTAGAGGGGCAGACCTTGATCATACATGTGAAATTTGAATGGTATCAGATGTTTCATATCAGAATTAGTCCAACTTCTTGTGAAATTGGCAAGAAATTAAAACGCTCATAAACAGAAGTGTGGTGTCCTTTTATTAGATATGTCAGTGTTGTGGACAAATATTGAGGCATTCTGTAAGAGGAATAGAGAAATGGCACTGCTGTGCTACTTCCTGTTGTCAGTCGGAGGGCGCTACAAAGATGATAAAATTGACCTTCTAATGTATAGAAAGGCAGAGACCTTGATCATACATGTGAAATTAGAATGAAATGAGATGTTTAATATTAAAGTTATCCAAAGCATCCATTAATTAAACACGTGTTGGGGACAGTTATTGAGGACCTAAGTTTAAAAAATCTGAGCTTGATAGGTTCAGTACAGTACGGGCAGTAAACAAATGATGCATGTCACTTCCTGTTGGCAACAGATGGCGCTATGATGAAATGTTTGCATGTAGGCATGTTCAGTGTGATACTCTTGGCTTGCCAGAAACTGCAGAAGAGAACAGAATGATGTATACAAAAGTTACCAGAGGTTTAAATCATTTGGCACCATCAAAACACCTTATTTTGTAATTGAGATGAAGCTGGTGGACTTCATGTTGGGATTTTGGCATGGGTCTTTTCTAGGTCTTCCACTGAGGGTCAATTTTAGGAAAAGTTTAGTGAGTTTTCAGCATTTTCAAGCCCCCAAATAATTGATTCTTTAGACAGAATAACTACAAAGATGCACTGTAGAATATACATACGTAATTAAATTAAGGTAGAACTTTTATTTGGCAAAAAATTAAACATCTTCAACATTTTCTTTAAAACACAACATATAAAAGTTGAACATACAGAAAAAAACTGTCATCCTGTAGCAGCACACTGTCAAACTAACCCATCCTTAATTAACCTTCTTCATATCTGATGGATGAAGTACAGCAGCACCACAGAACATTATTATTACTCAGCAGAAGGCAGACTTTAGTCCTTCCTGACCCTGCAGAATGGTGCAGAGTAAATGTGAAGACGTGCAGAAAATAAATAGCTTGCAAATGTGAAACCTGATTCTTGTAGATCAGCAGGGGTCAGTGGGTGTCTCCTCCTGCTGTCTGAAGGACAGCAGAGTCAGATTAGGGGTGAAGGAGACAACAGGATAACCCTGCCAACCTCACAGGAGGTACAACAACTTTATACAGAGATAGCACTGCATCTGATTCAAGCCATATATGGCCAGCCCTCACATCATAGCAGAAAATTTTAATCAACTGCCTGTATTCAACACCCAAAAAGTAACACTGGACAAAAAATGAAATGTTTCAGTTTTCTAAAATAAAATGATTTTTTCTTTTAGCAGACAATTTGTTCAAGTAAAAGCCCTTTAGCATACATTATCCTTTAAACCCTGCTGTTTTCCAGGTATAAGGCAGAAACGGTCAAACAGGCACTAATACAGGAAGGTATTCCATTATTGAGAGTCAAACATGTGGAAAACTTAGGTTTGTTATACCTAGTCCATGTGTGGGTGTGTATTTTTCAAAACTGAGGTTTTTCTAATGTGTTTTGACCTTTTGTTTACAAGAAAACTGCATTTCATGTCCCCAAAAACCTCCTAGAGCTTTGGGCTTGTAGCATTACACTACATGCTGATTTCTCCTCTGTTTGATGGCACTGATATGCAACATTATCATTTGGTTTCAATGGGAAAGGCAGGAACTAAACTTCTTGTTCTTGGTTTCAGCATTCCTAACTGGACCTTTGACATTCCTTAGCATACATGCACAGTTACACTCCCAATATGCTGAAGAACAGAGACCTCTGAATGGAGGTTACTGATGCTTCATACAATACTCTGAAGATGCAAACCCTGCTGCCAACATCAGTGGTGGTCACTGAAGAGGGGGCAAGAAAAATTAGCAAATCAAGGACATCATTACAGTCTGATTGAGCTGCCAGTGAAGAACAGACTTCTGCTGACATGGCATGCTCTTTACAACATGCAACAGTGCCTTTTCATTGGGGCTGGATTATTTTTGAAAACCTCTGCTTTCGAAAATACTCACCCACGTTTGGACTTGGCTTTACTTTAAGCAAAAAACCTGACTCAAGATCTGTAGTTTCCTCTCAAAGCTTCTGCGTTTTTTTTAAACTTTTCCATCATTAAAATACAAAGACTATTGTTTTAAAATGCATAGTATCAATAAAAGTATCAAAGTATACCAAACCTTTAACAGCCTACACAAAACATCTTCTTAATGAGAAGTTATCCCACTAAATGGTAAAGATTTCAAAATTTAAAAGGATATTTAGGACACCTTTAGATCGATGTAACACACAAACTTAGATAGATATTTGGAGGTTGATTTTTCTTCTATTTCAGCATCTTTTATTTTCCTGTATGTATCCTTCTCCTCATTCAGGAGAGGCATGAATCAAGATGCTCGTTGATCTTTGACTCCAGCACTTTAGCTTGGCACACAGGACAGCTGACCATTAATGCAGAGGAGGAAGTAGAGGAAGAGGAGGACGAGGACAAGGAGCTGGTAGAAGCCGTGGCGTTTGTTCTTTGCTGCATTGCAGGTGATCTTATCTGTCCTGACTCCCTCGACGCTGCTGAATTGCTGCCTAATGTCTTCTGGAAGAAGTCAGAGATGCTTGCAGAGCTGCTGCGCTCATCCCATGGTCTTTTCCTGGAAACTTCTCCTGAGGCACTGTCACTGTTAGAATTACTGAAGTACTTGGATTGTGTCGGTTTAATTGGGCTGCCTTTGATTCCGGAAGCAGAAGACATAGAACTGCTGGGTCTGCTGGGACTAGGTTTAGATGTAGGAAAGGAAGCAGAGTTGTTACTTTGTCCTTTAGGAAAGAAGGAAGAAGCAGAGATAGCACTTGTTCTGTTTGGTGACTCTTTTCCACTATCAGTGTTAGAGTTTGATGTTTGACTCAGAGGTTTTCTGATGTTTGTGCTGTTAAAAAGGTCTTCTATGGACTTCTGTTTGATTCTATTAGCTTCCTGGCTGCTGCTACTGCCACCTTGAGGTTTCGAGATTCTCACTGGTGAGCCATTAACATTAACAAAAACTCGTGTGTTACTAACAGACCTCTTAATAGGTGGTTTTGGTCCTGTGGAGGGAGCAGGTTTGACTGAAGGAAAGAGGTTAGGGAGTCCTTTGGTATCCACATTTGAGCGGACAGGAGAATTGAGACTTTTAGCAGGAGGTGAAGGAGTGAGTAGTTTCACTGGAGAGGATACAGGGCTGGAGGAGGATGTTTTCAGGACAGGAACTGCTGAGGTTTGAGACGTGGAGGGCTGTGACTTCCCTCCCAGCAGGAAGCCTTTGCCACTAAATGGGATAATGTTCCTTATGTCCTGTAATCCTGAAACAGAGAGGGAAAAAAGTACACATTCATTGGCTGGCACCAGACTTCGTATGACATGTTTGACCTACAGTAATTGGCTGTTGTGGTGGAAGGATTCACAAAAACTAAACACTATATTTGACTTGTAGGGCTAATACCACATGTAAAAACTTCACCTTTAAATATGATTTCACATTTTGGGAACAGGCAAAGCCTCAAGCTGATATGCTTGTTCCCTCTCAGAGAATGACCCAAAATGACCCATTTTGGGTTTGGCCCAAATGACAACCCCTGATGAATGTGACAGAATGTCCATCCAATTGGTCTCCAAGATTTTGTCCTACCCAAACACTGTCTATTGCAGGGGTCATCAACTCCATTTTCACAAGGGCCAGCTTTTTCTTGACCAACGCTGGGGGGGCTGTACAGTGGAATAAACTGAAGTCTTCTAATTAACACATTCTGTGAAAATATTATTTACTTCCTTCCAAAGATAAATGGAATTTTAAGCTATAACAGTCCCTATACTGCAGCCAGCTACAAGGGGGACAGTTGGGATATTTTAGCTACATATTTCTGGAGCCTTCCTGATGTCAATCACTGAGTTCAAGTGCTAATATGCTGCATTGTTATTGGCCAAAAACTCAAGCAGGAAACAGATCTTCTATGAAGATTCAGAGAGGGGAAAAGTGCACTCTCAAAGAGCCTCAAGTGCAAAACTAATGTAAAAACCACAACTTTAATCAAGATAACAATAATTATGCCAAATTACAGAAATACTAGTGTGCTTCCTGTCTGATAAGCCCCTAGGTTGAGGGTTTAATTCAAACTTCAAGAAAAAAAAGTCAAAAAATGCTATGCCATATTTCTGCTTTCTCAAATTTTCTGAATTTAGTAATCACCTGGGGGCCGGATGGAAGCCTTTGTGGGCCTGATGAGGCCCCTGGGCCTCCAGTTGATGATCACTGGTATATGGGTTATTGCCCAGATGGATGTGAAATATATCCCATGCCATGGATGTGCAGAACAGTCTATGTGACATGCAAAGCTGGGCACACACTGTGCGTTTTTCATAAGACTAAGACACGATTTGAGTCACGACTTACTTGGAAATCAGGGAAACTTTCCGTCTGACTGTGGGTTAGGCCATTTATTGTGCAGTGTACATTGGGATTCAATGGCTGACCACGGCTCCACTAGCTGCTCCCAACTTGTCCAAACAGTCAGAATTAACACAGATTTTTGGCATGTTTGATATTTTCGTAGAACAATTTCTCACATTTGCACAGTGAGTGCTGAGCCAAGAGCAGATTTTCCCACTTTAATGCATTTTTGTCCCTTGTAAACTGTTTGACAGCATCTTAAACCACTATGAAAACAGCAGGAATAATATTTACATGCCTTACCAAGCTAAATTAAAGAAAACAAACAGGAAACAGGCCAACCTGTGGACTACCAGCTAACATAGAACATTTGTAATTATTTAGCTGCTAGTTGTGTTTGCTGTCAGTGCTGTGTGTGGGATGCTGAGAGCAGTTTTGTCGCTGTTTGTAGCTTTTTTACGTGTGAAAACGAGACAATAGATTCCATAGACTTTTCAAATTAAAATCTTGCATGATGGTTGTGTGGCATAAACAATGCAGATAGTCAGCTTGAAATAACACAGAGTAAAGCCAGCTCAAGGTAAAGCAGTTCCCTGTCAAATTTCTTTATAATAGTAAATGTAATGACGAAAAACAAAATGGTTAGCATATTTTATCAATGTACAAAACCCTAAATGTTTCAATATAATATTAAAAAAGAGGCATGCATTTTGTAAACAGACCCATCTTTGGATTATATTGACTTTGAATCATGCAGCCCCTTTAAAGGAGGCAAAGGATGCTTAACATGGGAGCAGAAGGGTTTGTGAGTAAATACAGTTATATAATAGCAAGTCATCACCTGTCATTGTACTCGAAGGCTTTCCATTTCCTGGTCCCTTCTTCTCCAAAGACTTCCCATCCTTCTTGCCTTTTTTACCGTAGCCCTCAGGTTCTTTAACCTTGGTGTAGGTCCCTCCACATGTTCTCCTGTGGTCCTCCCACCAGGGGTCCAGAGCAGACGGAGCCCGGTTCATGGACCTCTTCACATAGCCAAAGTAGGGTTTGCGGTTCTGGCACGGCCCGTCACATTTCCACCAGTGCTGTCGGTACACATCGACCTCATCATGGAAACTGTGGTAGATCTGCCAAGAGGAGAAAAAGGTATGCAACATGTTTTAGATGGTTATTCTATCATTGAATTCTCTGTTGAAGGTTGTGACAAAGTAAGATGGTTTAGAAATACTGTAGGAGTAGATAAACATACAGAAATTTTTGTCCCTGTGGCGTCGTTGATCCGATTCATGTGTTTGCAGAACTCAGGACCATGACCATCGCGGTCTCTGTTGTTCTGGGTCACAAATAGCAGTGCGTGGATCATTTCATGAAGGAGAGTCTTAAGAGGAGACAAAAACACAACCATTAATGTAGAATATATTTTTAAGTTAAGACAGTGTCCTCTCTGTGAAAGTTTGGTTATAATCTGACTCAATGACTATTGTGAGTGTAACTATCTCTGGACAAAGGTTCAGGAGATGCTGTAAATAAAGTAAAAAGGGGTATTTTCAGAGGTTTTTTTTTGAAATACAACTTTTTTAAAATCTTTTTTCCTTTGAAAGTATTGTAAATTGTGTGTTTTTAAACACCAGAGCACTATAAGAAAACAGGTTGTGTACATTTTAAGCTGTATAATGAGCTGTTTTACAAGTGAAACAAAAATCAGTACAGTAAATCTCGCTGCTTGATGTTAATTTAGTATTCTTTGTTGAGTTTATGCGGTTTATTTGCTCATCTGTGACATAACTGATTTGAAATACTTAAAAATAATAACTGAAGGAGAAAAATATACAAAATATCAAAAAAAGCCAGAGTTGTATGATATTCCATCTCACCTCCACCAGGTCTTTTCTTGGTCTGAGCTTCAGAAGAGGCACACTGAGTCTGATTGAACACAGTCCGCCTCGGCCTTCATATGAACACACGCCAGCACACCTGCAAGACAAGCAAGAAAGAGCATAAGATAATGGAAATACACACCTGTCATGAGCTTAACTGAGAGGATCAATGCTAACCATTAATACTGGCTACCCAGGTAATTATAATAGGGCAAAGCCCATTCTCCACTCATGGTTATGCCAGACCCCATACAAAAATCTGTATGTTTTTAATAACAAATTAGTGTAGTTTCAGACTTTGACAACACAGTAACAATATGACAAGTAATAACTGGCTTACAGTGTCATTCTGGGGCTCCATTTAACCTCAACCCCACTCAGTTTCCCCCAGAAGAACATGTCATTAAACTCCAGAAACATGGCTCTGATATCTGGGTTGGGGTCCAGCATCTCCCAGCTCTCGTCCACGATAGACAGCGGCCTCTCGGGCTGGGCAGCAGGCTTCCAGTAGGGCACAACATCGCTGCCACCACCTCCAGCTACCTCCACCTTCCGTTTCTTACTGCTTTGTCCCAGATCATCGTCCTCAAACCCGTTTGATGAAAACACCGAAGACTCGTACTCATTGTCAAACTGCTCCTGCAACTGGATTGCGAGCAGAAAATCCCCGTCCATCCCCAAATAACAGTAGTGATGTAAGCTGAGGTAGCTAGTTATGTAGCTTCGTTTGATAGCTTGCTGAGGCAAACGTTAACGTAGCAAATCCAGGACTCTCAAACATCGAGTGACAGTTTCACTGGAGCCACAGCACAGTCTGTGAAATACACAACATATAAAATCTAAAGGCTTTGGAGCATTATTTCAACAAACGTTAGAAGTTTCGTGGTCTCCTGAAGATAGAGCTAACGGTTGACGTGCTGCCACGGTTCAAGTCAACAGTAATGGTAAACACCTTCAAAATAAAATGTAGGGAGGAAAATACCCTATTTCCAGAGGGCAAATGAGTGTTTCTCAAAAATAATTTATTTTACAGAATTGAATCAAATGATATGGGGTTAATCTAGGCGTGTGATATGGGTTTTAAATTGCTGTGATATTTGTTATGACTACACCTTCTCTTTTTTGCGATTTTATTTTGGCCGTTCAGCGAAACTTCCGTTTCTTTGAAACAACAGCACTTCAATCCAGGGATTTGTAGTCTTTCTTTTAATTTACAGTCGGATGGCCGGTAAAAACCTACTCGGAGATTATTTGTTGTGGTTTCTTATTTGTTGTATGGCTAAATGTATCCTAATTTCTGTATATTTGTATGTTTATATTTCTCTTTATTATTTAATGCTCTATGGTATATAAATTTGGAACTTTATTATATTTGAAATTAAATTTCATTAAACCTATGATAAAACAGCAAAATGAATAAATTTTACTTAATTTTCTCTCTTTTTTTCCTGTTAATGGACATACTACTGTTAGTCCCTGTTCTTTATCCTTCTTAAAATGTTTTTGTTTCTACTTTCCTAAATTATATTTGTCTGCTGCTTAAATCAATCCCAGTTTATTATTCAGCTGAGTATTTTCATGTACATACTCTTATGCAATGATACTGAATGAGTAGTTCTTGAGCCACATGCTGCTCTTTTTTAACATGTGGCTCATTTAAGATTTAATTAGAAAAATGAATCCCCCAGAAAACCTTCAAAAAGGGTAAATTGTGACTTAAAAATATCCATTGCATGTCACATCAACCAATTTTTTTCCACACTAAAACAATAAACTTTAATTGCCAAATCTATTTTCTGGCTTTATCTTTGTTTTTCCATGTTAAACGAATCATCTTAAGTAGTTAGTAATAAATAAGGATTCGCTGGTAATTTAACAAACAAGAAAAATAAAATGAGCATAAGATAATGCGGTTTTGCTACATTTGGGCATGCCAAGACATGACTGTTATAGTGCGCTTAAAATAATGTAAAGGTTTTTGTTGGCCATCCTTTTTCTTGATCACGCGATATTTCAGGGCGTCAACCAGTTACCACTTCCTGTTTGGGTTGTTGGTGGATATGAACGGAGGAGGCTCGATAAACTCCTCTTCTGCCTCCATTTTTATATAATTTGTCAACATTTTTGTTAACAATTAAACCAAAACGACATTGAAGATGTCGGAAACGGGGAACAGACTACGGAAGCTTCTCGAATCGCCAAATTTCGACCCCCAGAATTACGTGAAGCAGCTGTCCCAGCAGTCCGATGGCGACAGAGATTTGCAGGAACACCGTCAAAAAATCCAAAACCTGGCCGATGAAACGGCTCAAAACCTGAAGAAAAACGTCTATAAGAACTACAGACAGTTTATAGAGACTGCTAAAGAGATTTCGTACCTGGAGAGTGAGATGTACCAGCTGAGTCACATCCTCACGGAGCAGAAGAGCATCATGGAGAGCATCACTCAGGCCTTGCTGTCCACGGATAAGGACGAGACCTCTAAAGAGATGCAGGCTGCTTTCCCTAAAGAAACAGAGGAGGTGAAGCAGAGGACGCTCACATCACTGCTGGAGAAAGTGGAGGGAGGTAAAAACATCATGGACACCCCAGGGAGGCACCTGGTCTACAATGGTGACCTGGTGGAGTTTGATGTTGATAACATGTCCCAGATCCAGAAGGTACACGCTTTCCTCATGAACGACTGCCTGTTAATCTCAACCTGGCTGCCAAACCGCAGAGGAGCGGTGAAATATAAATACAATGCTCTGTACGACCTGGAGAGCTTTGCTGTGGTCAACGTCAAGGACAACCCACCCATGAAGGACATGTTCAAGATCCTTATGTTCCCAGACAGCCGCATCTTTCAAGCGGAGAACAGCAAAATCAAGAAGGAGTGGCTGGAGATCCTGGATGAGACAAAGAAGAACAAAGTCTCCAAAGACAGACATAAGAAAGAAGAAGAGGTCCCTACGTCTCCAGTCAGGGCGGAGGTGTCCACCAACCCTTTTGACATGGACGATGATGAGCCAGCAGACGCTGAAGAAAATGTAGACCTGAGCCTGGAGTGGATCCAGGAGTTGCCAGAGGATCTGGATGTCTGCATCGCTCAGAGAGATTTTGAAGGTGCTGTGGATCTGCTGGACAAGTTGAACGAGTACCTCAAAGACCAGCCGGTCACGCCGAGGGTCAAAGAGCTGAGGGCCAAAGTGGACGAGCGCGTGAGACAGCTAACGGAGGTGCTGGTGTTCGAGTTGTCGCCTGATCGGTCTCTTCGTGGAGGACCAAAAGCCACAAGGAGGGCCGTGTCCCAGCTCATCAGACTAGGTCTTATTTTGTTTTTATTCACATCAGCAGTATCTCAGAAATCACTGAAAAAGTTTGCTTTATTTCTCCACAGCTGAAGCAGTCTACACTGTCTACTATATAACGTTAACATTTTTAAGAGTAGAGTTTAATTCATTTAATTCCTATAACTGTAGTATTTGTGGAAATTGAGGAGATTAAGTAAAATCTGGAACAGAAACGGATATCACAAACTACAGTTTTCATAGTCGGTCGTTAAAATACGGATCAGTATGGGGCACAGTGGCCATCACAGTTTTGTTAAATCTCAAAATGATGCCTAAAGTAAGTTTGTTTTGTCAGTTTGAAAGTCTAAAACTTCTATATATCTGGCCTCATTGCAAAAGACAAACAGAAACAACATATTATCACAGTTTAGAAGCTGGTGTGGTCAATCATCAGGAATCATACTTAAAAACATGGTTTCAAAATTAAATACTTAAATATTAGAGTCATATGAGATACAGCTAATGCCCATCAAAAATATTAATTACTTTCAACACGAGTAAATAAACCTTTTATATCTTCTTCAAACTTTTTTTATGGTAAAACTTTTATGTCTAATCAGAATTTTGAACCTATCTATGGTACTAGTAAAGAATAAAACTATATTCCTGCTGGTCTTGATACTACAGCAATAAAAGTAGAAGTTACAGGCAGCCTTATGCGGTAACATTTTTATTTCAGTTATCAAAAAGTTGCAAGTGAACTCCTGTAGACTTCTTAAACTGCACAAAAATGTTTGCAACATTCTGGTAGCTAAAATTGAATGGCTTAATTCCTCCCCTGTGCACATACCTAATGAATAAAAGTATTGAATATTGAATTTTTGACAGCTTTAGAGGGAAGTGTTTGTCTTTTGAATTTCAAAATGTTCTTAATACTTATAGCAGGCATGAAACCAGTAAACAAAACTTTATTTTGTATATAATGTATATATATATATATATATTTAAAGATACCATTTGATACTCTATGATATCATTTTAGTTAATTTGAAGAAAACATATCTATTTAAATGCCAGACTTATTAGAAATAGCTTATTTTCTCCATCACAGTCATTCTAAAATGGTGTGGCAAGACACACTGGTGTGCCTTGGGGCAAATCTTAGTGTGCCGTGGGAATTTGTATATCCATACAACAAATTACAGAAATTAACTGGAAAAGCACTCGGAGAGCGCAGACCTCTGCCATTAGCCCATCTCCCAAGAGTACATAATCCTTTAAAAAATTCCTGGATCCAGACGGTGATCTGGATCACTCCTAAAATCTACTAGTAATCAGTTCTTCCTTATGCCATTTCTGACATTTCCTGAAAATTTCATCAAAATCCTTCCTCAACTTTTTGAATTATGTTGCTAACAAACTAACAAACCCACACACACATAGGGTAAAGATAATTTTACATGCGTTTTAGCAGATATTTTTGATACTACATTATTGTTTTAAAATTTGTAATATCACATAACAGCAAAAAACTGGACAACCTCTTAGAGAACTATTTTTCCTGCTGTATTTCTGGTATTTTCTAACTGGGCTTTTGTTTCTGAAGTATGTATTTTGGATTATTTGGTGTAAAAATGACAAAGTTACAAAAAGTTTTGACTACAGCAGATTGCTAATCAGAAACAGTGAATTAGGCTGATATGGATGAAATGTACACTGAAATATACACTTTGAAGTGTAGGGAATGTTGATAAATGAAGAAAAAGACTTCAGCCGATGTAGGTCTGTTGGTGCAGCCTGAACATTAACTGGCTTACTTTTTAGTACAGTTGATATTTACAGCTGATATTGGCAGGTCTTCATAGCAAAAATGGCTGTTGTAAATAGCGGCAGAAATTTTCTTATCTGTTGAGGTTGATGTCATGTCGACAGTATCGCACATCCCTTGAAAATATACTAATTTTCAATAAAACTAGTTTTTCAATGATGCTGTGGAATGATTGTAGATGTAGACTTCTGTAATTTGAAGGGGGGGATTATGATATAGATATAATTAACTAAAGTGATAACATTTTTTTGGCAGTAATATCTTAATACATGATGTTTAGACATATTGATCCCTGTGTTTTGTAATCAATGAGTTAACTTTAACACATAGTGTCTTGTCATGATGTTAGATTATTGCCAGGTTATTGAGCTTCAAATTCAAAACTCTAATCCAGTCTCACAATGGTGGTAAAACCTGCCATGAAATACCTCCTGTCTTACTGCAGTATACCAGATCCATATTTGCAGTATATCTGAATTGTTTTATGTGTTTCAGGCCAGTCCACCAAAGCCTGTGAGTTATTCCTGAAGAACCGAGCCGCTGCGGTCCAAACGGCCATACGGCAGCTTCGTATAGAGGGAGCCACGCTGCTCTACATCCACAAACTCTGCAACATCTTCTTCACCAGCCTGCTGGAGACTGCCAAGGAGTTTGAGATGGACTTTGCAGGAAACACAGGCTGCTACTCTGCCTTCGTAGTCTGGTCACGATCAGCCATGAGGATGTTTGTGGACGCCTTCAGCAAGCAGGTAGGAGGAGGATGAGACACAGAAGGTCAGACTAACAATTATCCGCCTGTTACTGGAGTTTTCAGAGCTAAGTTAGAAGACTGATGACTCAGGCCAATGTGCAGTATGACTAAATAATGTGACTTTTTTTGTCTTCTTCAGGTGTTTGACAGTAAGGAGAGTCTGTCCACAGCAGCAGAGTGTGTTAAAGTAGCCAAGGAGCATTGTCAGCAGCTGACAGAGATCGGCCTGGACCTGACCTTCACTCTGCAGTCGCTGCTGGTCAAGGACATCAAGGCGGCTTTGCTCAGCTACAAAGACATCATCATGGAGGCAACGAAGCACCGAAACTCTGAGGAGATGTGGAGAAGGATGAACCTCATGACCCCTGAGGCTCTGGCTAAACTTAAGGTGAGTACAGAATTGAAAACACAATTTTAGAATGTAAATATCACATTTACATAAGTATTTAGACCCTTTACACAAACACTTGAAGTTTAGCACAAGCACCTCCCATTTCTTTTAACCACTGCTGAGATGTTTCTACACCTTGATTGGAATCTACCTGTGATAAATTAAATTGATTGGGCATGATTAGGGAAGGCACACACCTCACTGTAGAAGGCCTCACAGCTGACACTGCATATCAGAGCAAAAACCAAGCCATGAGGTCAAAGGAACAGCCAGCAGAGCTCATTGACAGGATTGTTGCAAGGCACAGAGCTGGGGAAGGCTACAAAAAAGTCTGCAGCACTGACGTTTCCCAAGAGCACAGTGGCCTCCAAAGTTCTCAAGTGGGAGAAGTTTGGCACAACCAGGACTCTTCTAAGACCTGTTCACTTTGCCAAAGTGAGCAATCAAGGGAGAAGGGCCTTAGTTAGAGAGGTGCTTTATTGAAGGCCATTATCATTTTTATGTCCCTCATCATGATTAAGTAAAACATACATAAAACACAAAAAGGAGGATTTTTTTGTAAACCGTTATAAAAAATTGGACTCTGGAATGTTTGCATAATCTGCATAAAATCTCTGCTGCTGAAAAATTCAATTTAATTAAACTGGTATTTTTGACACATTTCAAGTTAAAGAAATATTGCGCATTCTGGGATTTGTAAATTGCAGCAGGCCATATTGTGATTTAATCTATTTTGCGATTAATTTCCCAGCCCTAGGATGGGGTCTAACTTTCTGAATGTTATGTACTACATTCTAATCAAGCAAGCAAAGTTAACAAGGTTGCCGATACTGGACGTTTCCAAGCACTGAGATAGACGCAAGGTTTGTTTCTCTATCAGAAAACCTGGCTTCATCCTGACTTTGGCGACCGTATTGGTAGTGTGTGCGTTTAACTGAAGTTCATAATCAGTAAGGAAACTTGTACTTATAGTTTGAAAATAGCTCTATAGAGCTACCTTGCATTTGAAAATACCAAGAGTTCATCTTGTCTGCATTAAAAACCAGTCTAAGTTTCTGCAGACGTGACTCAAGAATATTAAAAGCAGAATGTAAAAACTCAAAAGCCTCAGCAATAAAGCAATAAAGAATAGTGTCATCTTCATAGAAATGATGCAAGGCATTTGGCAAGTTGTCACACGGACTGTTGGCATAAATGGAAAATAAATGTGTCCTAAGACTAAACCTTGGGGTACACCTCTGTGTTTCTAGACTTCTGACTATAATCATAACATTATGACAACATTAAACTGTTTATCAAACTATGCATACATCGATCATAAGGTAAACAAACAAACCTTTATACATGAAAAACCCATACCTTTACAGCTGTATTCATTGATGTTTTTATGAACACAATGAAAAAACAATATCATACTTTGAACAGGACTGTGGGCTGAACAACAGGGGTACAAGATAGCTATATACTTGCAGTAACTGACCTTACTGATTCAAGTGATTTATAAAGCCCAAATTTTACATACTTTCCATAGTGAATATTTACAGATGTTTGCCATATTTCTCTACATTTCTCCATATGTAGTGTTCTTCAAAATTGGCACTTTGGTAAATCTTGATTACCATACCTCCTTTTTTAATCTCACATAGGATTGACTGAAAACTTATTGATAAAATGAAGATTTAAACTAAGTAAAAGTAGTCCTTCTTGCTTTACAGTTCCCTTGTCTAAATTTCTGTTGATAGTGTTGTCTACTTTTTTAAGGGGATCATTTCCAGAAAAAAAATACCAGGAACAGTAAGAATAAAAACTGTCTGTAAAATCACTGTTGTGTGTGGCATGTTACAGTATTTTATTTCTTCTCCCTGCAGGATGAAATGCGCAGCTGTGGCATGGGCAGCTTCGAGCAGTACACTGGCGAAGACTGCTGGGTCAATCTGAGCTACACCATCGTGGCGTTCACCAAGCAGATGATGAGCTTCCTGGAGGAAGGCCTGAAGCTCTACTTCCCCGAGCTGCACATGGTGCTGCTGGAGAGCCTGAGGGAGATCATCCTGGTGGCTGTTCAGCATGTGGACTACAGCCTGCGCTGTGAGCAGGACCCCGAGAAGAAGGCGTTCATCGTGCAGAATGCCACCTTCCTCCACGACACCGTGCTGCCCGTGGTGGAGCGGAGATTCGAGGAGGGTGTGGGGAAGCCGGCCAAACAGCTGCAGGACCTGAGGAAGAGCACCAGGCCGGTTAGGATCAACCCAGAGAGCACCACGTCTCTGGTCTGATTATGAACCTCTGAGGCTTGAGGAAAGACTGCTGTACAGGAGGGTGGACATAATCACACACAAGCGTCCTTTCATTTATATTTCTACATTTCAACTCCCATTTAGAGATAAAGGATTAAAAAAAATGACAGGATTCAAACAGAAAGCTGAAAATTAGTATGACCAGAAAGATACATTGCATCTACATTTATAAAAACCTACACTTAATATCCATTAATATTAACTAATATTGATTAACAATGATTAGAAGCTAGTTTTGCTTCCAGGAATTCACATTAAAATATCAAATATTTGATGGTGAGATATAAACATATCCACATTTTCACACTATGACAGGTGTAATAATCAGCAAGAAGAGCACTGTTTGCTCAAATTTGTGTAATTGTGCAACAAAAGAGACATTTCAGATATTTAATGTTTACTTTTGTGAGCATTTGATCCTGTTTCTTTTGAAAATTCTCCCAAAAATGTGTATGACATTGAAATACATGTGAAATCAGCACATGATAGCATTCTGTTCTGCTGATTTTGGAAGCAATATTTGTTTGATTCAAGCTCAGACATATTTTATTTGACTCCAAAGCACCATATTTAGACACTAACTAGTATTCCTCCATACTGGAACTCATTTAAAGGGATGACTGAAAGCTAATGCACTTGTTAATGTTTGCTGTTGTTATAGTCAGAGTTTGTGTTTCAGATAAACACATGAAATTTAATAAAGATTATTGTGCACCAGAGAAACCTTTGATTTTATTTAATTTAGTATATTATTTCTTTGATCATTAACACCAAATGAAATGGGTATTAATTCGTTTTATGTTCCTGTAAAGCACTTAAGATTGCACTGTGTCTAAAAGCGCTATATAAACAGAGAAATGTGGCACACTGGATGATAGAACACCAGCTTTGGGACAGATATGAGTTCATCTTCCTCTCTGGAAGCTGAAAATAAATTCCAAGCTCAACAAAAATGACTGATCATCAGTGTATCCTAATCTCTAGAAAATTGTAATGGCAATAAGACATTTTGAAAAGATGTTATTCTTGTTCTTATGGAAGTGAAAGTGGTTACATTTTTACAGAACACAAAATCCATCCCATAATTTTTACAATGAATTAAGAAAAACATTAGATGCTTACTCTTCAATGATTTCTAAATCTCTGTAGATACAATGTCAAATCATGCCAAACTACAGTGTGCACAGTATTTATTGAACAAGGACTCATGGAAATGCCGCCCTCTTGTGGAGACCTGCCAGAATCATAAATAATTAATTCCTAAGGGGAAACCTCAATGATTACACAGTGATGATACTTGGGGTTTGGGACTGCAGGGCTGTCGGTTCAAGACTTGAGAGGAGCTTGTTCGCTTCTTTAGCACTGCTGAGTTGCCCTTGAGCAAGGCACTGTTCCCTTCGCTGTTCGAGGGCTCTATTACTCTGAAATCTCCATCACTGCGTATCCACACAATCATGTAAACACTGAATTTCCCCTCAGGGATGATCTAATTAACATGAGTAATGCATTATTTCAATATGAAGGCATTATTTTTCATTTATAAATAATTTATTTCATAATGATAATTGTCACTAAGATTAATACAAATACTTAAAAGATGAATGTAATTGTATATATTGGGTGTTTGTTCTCTCTGTTGTGAAAAGTCTGGAATAAATATTTTAGATATGTTGGGGTGAAAAGACTGAGAAGTTTGATGGGAAGGATTTCATAAGATTGCACTTCTTGCTACTATGGTAAAGTCTTTAAATTGAGTTAAATTAGTGGTTGTTTTTTTTCTGTTTGTCTACTTGTATTTAGGTTTATTTCTCTACATATTTATCTTTATAAAGATATTCAAAGGAACCATGCATATCATCTGTAATGGCCTTTTTACATGAACATAAGTGTCTTTTATGCAGTGCCTTAAAAAGTTTTCAGATTTTTTACCATTTTATTGATTTTATAAATCAATCATGGTCAATATAATTTGGCTTTCTTGACATAAAAACCTCCTTACTGTCAAAGTGAAATTAGATTTCTACAAAGTAACGTCAATTAAGTAAAAAACTGTAAGGTAAAATAAGTGTCTCCATAAATATTCACTCCCTTTAAGTCAGTATTTAATAGATTCACCTTTGTCTGCAATCACAGCTCTGAGTCTGTGTGGATAGGTTTCAATCAAGCTTCCATATTGAGGCACTGCAATGTTACTCCATTCTTCTCTGCAGAACTGCACAAGCTCTGTCAGGTTGCACAGCCCTCTTCAAGTCCAGCCACTAACTCTCTACTTTGATTGAGGTCTGGGCTTTGACTCAGCCCCACCAGAGCATTCACCTGGTTGTCTTTAAACCATTTCTATGTCGCTTTCGCTGTATGTTTCAGGTCATTGTATTCCATCAAACTTCTCCCAGACTGTTATTCTCTTGGAGACTGAATAATATTGCCCTTCCTATATTTGACATTCATTTTACCCTTTACCTTCACAAGTCTTTCAGGGCTGGCTGCAGAGAAGCATCCTGACAGCATGATGCTGCCACCACTGTTCAGAGCCGGTGTTACAGTTGTTGTATGCAGAGTCCCTCACATCCCAGCTGCTTCTTGCACGCTCACTCAGTTTGTTAGGACGGCTTGATCTAGGCAGATTTACACAGGTGCTATACTCCTTCCATTACTTGATGATGGATTTAACTGAACTCTGGGAAATAGGATTTTTTTGTGTAACAATCCCCTGACTTATACTTTTCAGTAACCTTTTCTCTGAGTTGCTTGGAGTGTTCTTTTGTCTTCGTGGTGTAATGTAGCAAGGAATACTGATTAACCAGTGACTGGACCTTCCAGACATGGGTGTCTTTATGCTACAATCACTTGAGACACATTCACTGCACTCAGGTGATCCTCATTTCAGTACTTTTGAGACTACAAGGCTTCCAGTACCCCCCAACAGGCAGTTTTAGTTGTTTTGGAGGGCCCAGGAGACACTTACCCATCTAGCTTTGAACAATTATAGCCAGGGCCATTTCTAGCCATTTTGGTGCCCTAGGCAAACTTAAAATTTGTGCTACGCCCATGGGGGAGAATACAGACAGAACTATCCAACCAGTATAAAGTTGAGAATGGTACGCCGCAAAGGAGTGTAGTAGGTCGAACACTATTCTCAGTAATGATTAATGATATTTTTTAAAGTGCTCCATGTGGACTAGAGAGATCTTTATTTGCAGATGATGGTGCCTTGTGGAAAAGGGGGAGGAATTTTGAGCATGTAGTCAAGAAAGTACAGGAGGGAATCAGTCAAGTTGAGAGGTGGGGAACTAAACGGGGGTTTAAGTTTTCAGTGGAAAAGCCAAAAGTGGTTTTCTTTCCAAGAAAGAAACTAACAAATTGCTGAAAAAAAATGTGTGGAGATGAAATTGGAAGAGATGAAAGCTTTGGCTTCTTAGGGTTACAGTCTGACCGGAGATGAGCAGATCATGTCGATCATATGATCAACAAGTGTAAACAAGTTTTAAATGTAATGAGATGCCTTGTAGGACTGCGGTGGGGTGCAGATTTATATCACTAAACTACATTTATGTGGCCCTAATCAGATCCCGGTTGGACTATGGGAATATAGTATGTGGTTTAGTAGCAAAGTCAGTGCTGGCAGGCTTAGATGTAATCCAGGCACAAGCGCTAAGACTGTGTTTAGGAACAGATCTTCTCCTGTATGTGCACTCCAGAGGAAATGCCGTTGTGCTTGAGGAGGACGCAACTGATGGCCCACTACTGGGTCAGCATAAAGGGCAGGGTGATGAGCACCCTACAAAAAGTGTGCTGCAGGTGTGTTGGGAGAAGGAAAGAGCACAGAAAGAAAGTTTTGGATGGAAAGGAAATGGAATAGCTGAAGATATGGGGTGTTTGTAAAAGGAAGACATTTATATTCATTAGAAAATAGAGTAAAATCATCAAGAAACAGAGGACATAAAAGAAAAGAGCAAATAATAATAACAAAACCGAGGATTGGACATAATAACTTGAACTTCATGGATGCCAACTGCCGTTAAACACCAAAGAAGCAGAGAAGAAGAAGGGGCAGCAGAGTGACGTCACAGCCAGTCCGGCTGTACTTCACGTGGAGAGCGGTGGGGGGCGGTGTGTATTTAAACCGGTGCCGACACATGGAAATCTGTTTGAGGTAGCCATGGCGGATCCAGCTGTGTGAGAGTGCTTAATGAGCAGCTAAGAACTTGTTCACAAACAACAAACGCGACTAAGCTGTCTTTCACCGGCTGGTGGGCACATGAGGAGCCTCTTCGGATGAAGAGCAGTCTGGATTTTGGGAGCCTTTGGCTGGAGAGCGACCCAAAGTTGGGCTGTTTCTGTTGGACAGGTGGGTCTGATTAACTGGCTAACTTCCGGTTGGCTTGTGCTAACTCGCTATGCTGTAGGCTTTTCAGTTGAAAACATATCATGTTCTCATTTAACTTGTAGTGTAGGAATAAAGCATCTATGTGCTCGCTTAGTCTGTTGTCCACTAGTACTGAAACATCTACGTTGGCATTCCTGATAGCTTGATAGTTAAACTGGGGCCTACTACGACTTAAGTCGGCCTGCGTTCAAGCCAGGGAGCATCCTTAGTTAAAGTTACATGACTATCTTTATTGAAGGTAATCGTTATTGTTGCTCCTGCAGGATAGACATCACCATGGCGTGTTTTTTATATGGAGGGCTGATGATTATCTGGTTAACAGCACTGTACCCTCTTGTTGCTCCTGCAGGATGGACATCATTGTAGCATGTCAAGGACATAGTGCAGAGATGTGACGACCCATCTGCATTTCATGGTAAGAACAGGATACATACACAGTTGTGCAGATGTTTTAGTGTATATGTGTTTCTGTGATTAGGGCAGATTTTTAGCATGCAAAAAATATATTTCTATATTTTAGGGCCTTTGGACCTCCTCCATGTTGCTGACGAGCTTGGTTGTCTTGCAGCCAGTCAGACAAGGACCTGGACTGAGAGAGGGAGCAGGACTTGCCACACCCTCACTATGCACTATGCCCCCAAGTACCTGAACCTCAGGTACATATTGTTTATTTTAGTGGTTGTTGTTGTTTGCAGATGGTATTGATGCAGGAGTCTAGTCTTTTTAACTGGTACATTCTTATTTACAGCGTGTACAGTTACAGTTTGTTGTCGCTATTATTTTGGTATGCTTAATCCTCAGGCATCACTTTAATTTACTATCCTTTGAAACCATTAAGGGCACAAATGTCCACTTCCAAAAAACTGCTACGAAAACTTAACAGATTTATATTTTTTCTGCCTTTTTTTTTTTGCATAAATCTCTTAAACAACTTCAGCTGTGCTCAAAACTACCAAACATTTTGAGGATTTTAACCCTAAATGCTGGTTTGATTACTTAAAGATCAAAAAATGTGGTTTGAATGAGAGTCAGTGGGATGTTTTTGTCCACGAGTGACCATGCATCAAAGTCATACCCAGGAATTTTTTACCCCCCCCCCCCCCCCCCGAACATTAGTTATCTGCAAAATAATTACTGTTTTGTGTGTGTGTTTTTTTTTTTTTTTCTTTTAGATAAAATATGACCTTTCTGTAATCAAACTGGCATTCAAAGGCTTAAAGTCCTGAAAATTATTCAATCAAAAGATTTGACCAAAATTTGAAGGGCTAAAATCCTCCAAATGATTGAATGTTTGGTAGTTTATAGTACAGCTGAAGTTGTTTAAGAGCGTTTATGCCAAAAAAAAGGCAGAAAAAAATATTAATATGTTAAGTTTTTATAACAATTTTTTTGGAACTCAGAGGAAGAAGAGACACCAAGGATGGCGGGGGAGGCCTTTGTCCAAGCTGAGGTCTGGAAAACATTCTGCTCCTCACCCACATACAGGCACTGGACGACAGAACCAATGATGGTAATTGCTGGGACTGACTTTCACACTATATATGTCCTCTGTTTTGTGGACTAAACTGTGACGTTGTCTGCTTGATAAATAGGGTAATCCTTGATGTGCCCCCACTCTCTTAAAATAAATGTAGATTATGCCCAATGTAAGCATGCTATATCTACAACTATACAGCTGCTTCTATCCCTCCTAAAGTTAACTTCTTGGCAAAGCTAATTAAAAACAAGTCTGGCCTAAGATAGTTGGCCCAGGCCCAGCTGGAAACAACTGAGATATTGTAAAACTCTCTTTTAAACACTTAGTATTTTTTATTCCTTCATATTGGTATCGTCCCCCGAAAATCCATATTGGTCTAACCTTAATGTAACCTTAATGTGAACTTATCCTGATGATTAAAGATATCCTTGTTAAGTCACCAAATCTGAAAAAGTAGTAAAAATATTTAGATAAGAAGTCAGGAATGTGGGAAAAGAAATTAATTTGTTTTGATTTCACATTTTCAATTTAGCATCTCACATTTAGGACTCAAACTTATGATTTTGACTTTTTATTTCATACTTTAAGCATTTACACTCATAATTTTGACTTCTCATAATATTTTGAGCTTTAAGATTCTTAATTCTGATTTTTAAGTGATATTTTGACCTTTTTAACCAATTATTTTGTTCTTAACCTCATATTTTCAACTCCAGACTTTGACTTCATAATCCCATTGTTTGACCTTTCAGACTCTGAATTTAAAATTTTGAATCATATTTTGACTTTTGATTTCATGATTAACTAGAAAAGCACTCAGAGAGTGCGTCCTCCACCATCAGCCCTGTCTCCTAATAGTAATGAATCCTTTAATAAAGGAAGGGGTTTTCTTTCAAATATTTGCATTTAATAAAAAAACACATAATTTTTCAATTCCATGTTTTGACCTTCTTGAACTAATAGGTTAACTTTTCTCAGATTGTGAGCATTTAAACTGATCTTTCTGACTTTTTAAATTTCAAAATCATTGATCATCAGTGCTACTTTTTTTTTTCACATTTTATTACCGGTGAAACAGACAGTTTCTGGTTAAAAAGGTGACCCTGTTAGGCCCTCAGGTTAGACCTGAATCCAGAATCCAGCCCCCGCTGTGACTGAGTTTGACACCCCTGATGTAGAGTTAACACAGATGACATCAGAAAGGTTGGGTTCTGCATCATATCTCCAAGTTGACTGAATAGTAAATCATGTGGAGGCACAGCTGTGAGACTGAGAGTGCCTGAGGAAAATCGGACTATAAGGGGCATGCAAACATCTTGTGTACAAACCAAGTTAGTCATGCATGGGCTCTCAGTACTGCTGACAACTAGGACTTTAACACGCTGTTGTCTCTTTTTCATGACTGTGCAAAGCTAAAATCGTAAATGAAACTTGATTAATGTTGGATGACCAATGGCACTGAGAAGGGGCTTAACCTGTAGCAGCTCTAAACGTGAAAAGTTGTACCTGCAAAAAACCAAATCAGTTGCTTACAATAAGCTGTGCAGTTTCTTATTTTTAGCAAAGAAGGTGACGTTTTAAACTGTCAAACTATCATTAAAACTTCTGTAAATGAATGGAATTAAATGCTAAACATCTGCAGTTGTATTTGAGATATTCTGATCCTATTTCTTCTTCTTTTTTTAGCACTTTGTCACATGAAGTCCATCACACATCAGCAATGAAGAACCTTGAAGAAATATCAGGTTAGTGGTTACACTGAACTTCAAGATATTTGTAAGAACACAGGAATGTTTTCTTTATTCTAAAATGATTTATTTATTTTCCCTTGTTAGGTTCTTTTGAAGAGGATGGAGTGGTGATCTACGATGTTGACACACTCAGATCAGTAAGCATCCTCTAGATGTGTAGTGCTTCTTTGAGAACACTACACTCAAAAAAAACAAGACAAAAGGGAACCACTCTGGCCAGGAGGACGCTGCCTCCTGCATCAACATCTATGGAATGGCTGCTTGGACTAGGAGGGCATGGTTCCTTCTTTTTAACAAGGCCAGACATCCACTCTAATTGCCCAGCAGGCCAAATGTACTGTTGCAGTAACTGTGTGCACTTAGAAAAAGTAAGTAGCATTAAAAATGGCAGCATAAACTGGGCATGCACAGTTTTGTTAAGCCTTTTAAAAGTTATGTCACAGGAATAGAATATCTGGGGGATATTAGAGGTCAGTAAGTGGGTAAATTTGGTAGCAGAGACAGAAAAATGCTTCATTCAAACATCCCTCCATGTAGGCCACCTAAATAAGAAAACTCTAGACATTTATACAGTCCACATGGTTCCTTGGCTCACAAAAGGCTCTCAATCTTTACAAGGGCAAATTTTGATAACCAATATTAAAGAGTACATGAAATTAAGTCCTTTGTCTAACAACCTAAAAATATATCACGTTAATCAATTTGATAATAAAAAAGATAGAACTGTATAAAAATGAGATTTCCTTAAAAATTGCAGAAGCTGCTGGTGAGGTTGAAGTGGAAATTTGGTGGGTGTGGCACCATCAGTAGGGCCCGTCCAGGCTGCCACAGGATGGCCGGGACCAAAAATTACTGCTGCCTGTTGGGCCTTCGGCCATATTCAGCTTTGAGGCCAGGGCTACGCCTGTACCTCGCGCCGCTGTGTGACTGCGGCGATCACAGAAGGCAGCACACTGCCGAGGCTTCATCAGCTGCTTCCTGTCTGTGTCTTCAGTCTGTTTCACAGCCTGGGCAGCTGCAACTGTAGACACCTAGGTGGTCTGAGCCAGGGCGTAGAGTGCCTGGCCTCATTTTTGTCCTGACTCGACCTGTGGCATGATTATCCATGGCACTGTCAAAACCACAAGACACAGACATGTTGGATGATGTGATGTTTGTGCTGGTCATTGAGTGGCCACAGGTAGGTTTGACTGTAACTTAGTGGTTATGTAGTCAGGTGTTTAGGTGTCCACCTGTGGAAGGCTGACTTCCTGTTCACAGTGAAAGAAACAGCTCAGACAGACTTGTGATCATCTGCTT
This sequence comes from Cheilinus undulatus, assembly GCF_018320785.1. Classification (NCBI taxonomy): domain Eukaryota; kingdom Metazoa; phylum Chordata; class Actinopteri; order Labriformes; family Labridae; genus Cheilinus; species Cheilinus undulatus. Next base: position 39,400,148 of record NC_054878.1, on the reverse strand, counting down.
CCTGGTTAGTTTTCATTTACATTCAGGGTTGGGGTGAGAGAAGCATCTGCACTGATTGTTAGCTGTCTGTCTGTGGGTTATCCTGAAGAGTCTTGTCATGCCCATTGTCCCTGTGCATGGTGCTTTACAGGGCCAGTGAGGCTTGAGGTGTAGAGTCTTGAGTCTAGGTGTATTGTGACTGCAGAAAACGCCTTGGTGTGCTGACAGCTCGGAATCCCGAAACCATATAATTGTGTACCTTTTACACAAACCCCTGAGCTCTCGGTGCATCATGGTTCTGTGGTTGCTGTATGCTGAGACGCAGGACTCTCCTTTAAGCCTCGCAGGCCTTGTGGACACCAGGCATGGGGATTTGGGTTTGAGAAGACTGTTCAGGGTAACCTGTAGACAGATGGCTGACTGATTAGTGTGCATGGTTCTCTGATTCTGACCCTGAATGTGAATGAGACTACCAGGCTGTGGCTGATCACATCTTTCCAGAGATGGGTCTCTTCACCATGCACAGGAACTCAAATTTTCACAGGTGGGATGTTTGTTTGTTGGGATCTTGTGTGATCCAGTGGGACAGGTCTAGTCATCTGTTTCAGTCGTGTCACAGGTAAGGTGATAGGGTCTTTTCCTAGAGGAAGTAGCACGGGGTGTAGGGTTGGCACGTGAGTGCCGGACTGTTAGAGTAGCATCTTGTGCCCTTTGCATGCAGCATCTGTGGGTAGTGTCTGGTTGTCCTACCGGCTCAGGGGTTTGTTAGGTACACCTTTATAAGGTTTCGGGATTCTGAGCCTGTGGGATGACCAGATGCCACCTGCACCTGCCGTTTTCAAAGCAGCAAGATGGTTAGATAAAGGCTTTACTGGCCTACAGAGTTCCTAGTCTAGGGTTTTAGGAGGAGAAGCATTTCTTGGTGTGACATTCCTCTGCTCTTGGTTTGTCTGATGGGGAGTTGATGGTTGTGTGAAGTTTTCGGCTGCAGTTTCTAGAGAGGATGAATACCCTGCTGGTTATGAACCAGAGTGTTTATGTTTGTTTCTGTGCTGGTCATTGAGTGGCCATAGCTAACAGTGTTTAATGGTAGGGTAGTTTGTCATCATAGCCAGTAGATCACCCGAGTGAAAGGGTAGCAGATAACTTAGTGGTTGTGTAGTCAGGTGTTTAGATGTATGCATTAGACACTCAGGTGAAGGCTGGAGCAGAGCTGTCCACCTGTGGAAGGCTGACTTCCTGTTCACAGTGAAAGAAACAGCTCAGACAGACTTGTGATCATCTGCTTCCTGGTTAGTTTTCATTTACATTCAGGGTTGGGGTGTGAGAAGCATCTGCACTGATCGTTAGCTGTCTGTCTGTGGGTTATCCTGAAGTGTCTTGTCACGCCCATTGTCCCTGTGCGTGGTGCTTTACAGGGCCAGTGAGGCTTGAGGTGTAGAGTCTTGAGTCTGGGTGTATTGTGACTGCAGAAAACGCCTTGGTGTGCTGACAGCTCGGAATCCCGAAACCATATAATTGTGTACCTTTTACACAAACCCCTGAGCTCTCGGTGCATCATGGTTCTGTGGTTGCTGTATGCTGAGACGCAGGACTCTCCTTTAAGCCTCGCAGGCCTTGTGGACACCAGGCATGGGGATTTGGGTTTGAGAAGACTCTTCAGGATAACCTGTAGACAGATGGCTGACTGATTAGTGTGCATGGTTCTCTGATTCTGACCCTGAATGTGAATGAGACTACCAGGCTGTGGCTGATCACATCTTTGCCAGAGATGGGTCTTTTCACCGTGCACAGGAACTCAAATTTTCACAGGTGGAATGTGCCTGTTCCCAGTGAGCATAGACTCAGGATTACTGCTGTGTATTAGCAGAGAAGACAGGTTGTTAGAGTAGCATCTTGTGCCCTTTGCATGCAGCATCTGTGGGTAGTGTCTGATTGCCCTACTGGCTCAGGGGTTTGTTAGGTACACCTTTATAATGTTTCGGGATTCTGAGCCTGTGGGATGACCAGTTGCCACCTGCACTTGCCGTTTTCAAAGCAGCAAGATGGTTAGATAAAGGCTTTACTGGCCTTGTGAGACAGTGTTGGTGTAGATTAAAACTTGTTTGACTTGAAGGTTTTGTAAGCATTATTGGATTTGAGTTAGGAAGTTTAGGTAAAACTGCAGCCCCACAATGCCTTTGTGTTTTGTGTGTCTGACTAGTCCACTGGTGATCATGTGATAGGCCTGGACTTGGTGAATCTGAGGCCAGTAATTATGTGTCATGGTGAAGACCTCCTCGGGGTCTGTGCTCTGCACTGTTCAGGTTGTGTGATGGTCTGACAGCATTCCATTACAGACATCCCATTTTTTCATTTCTGTTTAATTCCATCTCTGGCCTTTTCCTGGCATCTGGAAGCCACATTGTTGCTGATATTAAGCTCGGGGTGGTGTTGCCTCTAGTGATCGTTAAAGCGCTCCTCAGCAGCTCGACGTACAGGTGTAGCCCTGACCTCTCTGCTGGATGTGGCCAGAGGCTCTACAGGCAGCAACAATGGGGTCTCGGTCCTCCTGTTGCAGCCTGGACTGGACGGCATGGGGTGCCACATCCACCACCTCACCAGCAGCTTCTGTCAAGGAAGCTGGGGCCGTTACTAAAATGGCCCCAGCTTCCACGACTGGAGGGCCAAGGTAGTTGGGGGCCGTTTTAGTAACGGCCCCCAGCTACCTTGGCTGGGGGGCCAAGGGGGCCAGAGGGCCTCCTTCTTTAATGGCCCCAGGTACCTCGGCTGGGGGGCCAAGGAGGCTAGAGGGCCTCCTACTAAAATGGCCCCAGCTACCTCGGCTGGGGGGCCAAGGAGGCTAGAGGGCCTTGTACTAAAATGGCACCCAGCTTTCTTGGCTTGAGGGCCATCTGCTTCATTGGTTAAAGGCTTTAGCTGTTCCCTTTGGAAGAGCTTCCAGGAAGCTCTTCCTGATCTAGGAAAGGTTGGCCTTAACCTCACAGCCTCCCATTTACTCAGGATTCAAAGAACTGGTGCTGAACTACTGGTTGTCAAAAAGATCGAGTGGTCCAGTCAGCACACAGTATATTAGCTGCCTTTAAAACACAATGCTACTTTCATTATACAAGGAATGAGTGAATTCCTCCACATGGGTTCACTTTCAGTGTGCACACAGTGAAACGCAGCATGTCTTGTTTGCTTGGCCTTGCATATTAGTGTCATCTCATCGAATTATATCTGTTTTTCATAATGAAACCTCATTAGTGCCAGCTTGCCAGTGTGCTTGATCTCTGCTACTACTATATCTCTACATCTGCCTGAACAAATGTCTTAAGAATGCTCAGTGTTGGGGGGGAAAGTCTCACACTTGTATAGTATAGACTCGTGTCTTGAACAGTTAACCACATTATCCTTGAAGTAGGGCAAAACCACAGGATTCGATGACTAATTTTGTTAAAAACATTAGGCCTAATTTTTGTTTGGATTTATATTTATTTTCATTAGCTCTTTTGTTGTGTTTTTGTTCTGGATTTTTAGTTGGTATTAGGGCAAAATTTAGATGAAATCAGCCTGGCCCACTGCAGATACCAGATTGCAAAAGGTGCAATTTTTATTCAACTTGAATGTATCAAATACCATTTTAATACGTCTTGCAAGCATTTGTTTGTTTCTCTAGAATAATTTGCAAAAATGATTTGTTCCCTTCAGTACAAAACAATCATATAAAATTGGCAGTACAAGTCAAAATATATATTTTAAGTTGGTTATTTTTTCAGAATTTTTCAGCCCTAGTGTTACCTACCCTGTATGCTTTCTGTTATAATACAGAATCATTTATTGCTCTGTTTTATTAAAACACAGGATGACAGATTTAAAAATCCCATATTAAATGGCAATCAAAATTTTGGGAAAAAATCGCAAGTGAAATATTTTGCACCAAACTAGGGCTGAAGGATTTGGGAAAATGTATCATAATATATTTTGTTCTATGGAGGCTAGAGTTTTACTATCTTGATAATTTGCTCTTCTATTGTCTTCTATATTTTTCCATTTTAGTCCAACTGCCTTGTTTCCTTGTCGCAATGCCTTAATGGCATTTCCTCAATTTAACGTTTTTTTTTAAGTTGTCATATAAAGTTTTAGCACAATGAACTTTAATTGACACCTGGATAATCTCTCATCTCTAGATTGTTTCTGTCGGTCTTGCAAATTGCTGTTATTGACCAATAATCCTGAGTCGTCAATAACTGTAGCGTAAATCCTGCAGCCATTATACGGTTGCAGGATTTACACTACAATGGTGTCTCCTGTTGCCTGCTGACTGTGACAGCAGCAGAGATTGTTGGATTAAAAATGTTAGCTGTAATTTGATAAATCTAACTTTAGTTAAAAATGATCTGATTCTGGTAGCTTTACCAGCAGCTAACAGTTTTAATCCATACATGCAGTTTTACCTTATCTACTGTTCTTGCAAGCATAGTTATGAGATTACTTTAGAAAACATCTTGGGATGCATGATAGTGGATTTTTGCTGATATGGTGGTGTTTACAGATTGATTCTGATAGCAGTATGGATACCAATATTTACATGTTTTACAAACCTAAAAATCCACTATTTTTTTAGTTTATATGGCCAAAATTTACAGTCAATATATGCTGATATTCTCAGCCAAAATACCAGCTGTAAATATTGTCAGTAACTAAAAAACGGCAAATACCAGCAGATGTCAAACTTTCTATCTGCTCATACTGATATCAGACTGATAATATCATGCATCCCAAGAAACCTCTACAGATCACTCAAGAACAGTTGGAAATATTTTTGCCAGTTTGTCCTTTTTAAAAAATGTAACTGTGGTCTGAAAAAATCTGTGCTTTCACTTCATGAGTTCTAGAGCAGTTCAGAAGTCGACTGATTCTCTTTTATATCCTGTAACTGGTTGCAAACATGCTCTCATTCAAACACACTTGTATATTAGAATGGGTTACCACCACAGCAATGCCGGCTTGTCCACTTCCTTGTCTTTCCCTTGTTCTGTCAGTGTTGAAGATTTCAGCACTAATTATTGACCTGTTTAAGATCAAATTAAATCTAAACCTTGATAATCAATGAAATATTGTATTAATTTGTACAGTGTTTAATAATCAAATGGTAGAATCTTTAGTCTCAAGACTTTGGTGTTCAAAATAACTAATTCTAACCGAAAACATTGAAAATTAAAATTCTCAAACCTGTTGACTGGTTTAACGTTGTTCAAATGTATAGACTGCATTCATTACAACTCATTTAATTATTGTTTTGTTTTCTCCACATATCTCAAGTATCCTCTTCTGTTTACTTGAAATAAAATAACTTGACCTTAAAATTAGTTTCGTATTGGTCAAAAGTCTTGTATATTGTGTGTTCCCTATGCCTCTTGTGTTTTGGTTTAATAAATGTTGCCGAGAGCATAAGGCTTCTGGTGTGATTGTTTGATAATTATGAGTTAAAGTTAAGGTTTTTATGGGGTTTTACCCGTTTTATTATTGACTGACAAGTAGCCCTTACAGAATCTTGTCAAGCCTAGGTTTGGGTGGCTTTTCGAGGTCTTTAAAAATTAAATCCACCCATTTTTAATCTTGCCTTTAAATTTTAAAAGGAGCAGTAACATTCAGATGATTACCTAGTTAAAAGGACAATTTTGTGGAAATCAGAAATTAAATGTCTCTTTCAAGACATACTGTGCAAAGTGGAGATGAAATTTAAATGCTAATTGAATAATTTTGGGTCAAAAAATGCAGATTCTTACTCAAAATCTCTTTCATTTGTTGTTTTTAGTATCGGTACTTGAATTTACATCAGTGAATGTAATCGTAAACACTAGCAGACTAAAATGTAAAGACAACAAAAGAAATGTGTGTTATTGTTGTGTTAAAGTGATTTTATAGTATTTATCAATATCTAACCAATAATGTAACGATGACTTTACTAACCATCTCTATCTTGACTGAACTGGACCATGTGAGACGCTGCATTTTACTCTCAGTGACAAAGGTAAGTACATGCTTCTGGCTTAAAGAGACTCCAGTATTGTAGTACTCATGACCACCTCTAGACCACACCTTTGGTGTGGGGAATGGTGAACCTGGAATGGTGAAAGTCCATCCTGCAGTTTTTTTCTAGGTGGCGCCAAAAGTGAGATAGAGCCCTGGGTAATACCTATGTGCATGGAAATCGGTACACATATCATGATGAGACGAGGAAAAATTACATAATGACCATCCTCTAAAACATACAGGAAACAAACTACAGACACCAAAATGTCCAAATTTGGCCTTTTAATTAACTTGTCCAAGGGCTTTATAGCATGTGATCTACATACTTTAAAGCACTTCTTGAGAGCTTCAGGACATACTCAAGCCTGAAATAAATACCCAACAGTAAAACTCATACCACATCTAAACACCTAAAAATGTCTGTATGGGTCGAGCCTAACTTATACAGATAAAATAAATAAGCTTATTATTAGTCCAATATGTATCTTCCCTCCATAAAGCTTACAATTTTATTCATGGATGCCATTTCAGTGTACTGCAATCCACCAATCCATTGCTTAAGTCAGTGGTTCTCAACGTTGGGGTCGGGACCCCGTTGGGGGTCGTGAGACACTGAGAGGGGGTCTTCAGATGCCTTAAAAAACTAGGAATATTTTTTAATTTACAGTTTCCTCATAACACCAATTTTACCAGATTTCAACTTGTTGTCTTAACGTTGGCAAAATTGGAGGTAAAAAAAAGTAAACACATTTTGCCACTTAAAACCCTTTTTTGCCAGTTTCAAAACCTTTCCACCACTTTTTTTCTGCCTGTTTTTGCCACCTCTAAACCAAATTTTGCCACTCTGCCTATTGTTGGCTCTGTTGACACATTAATGCCACTATTAACCCCTCTTTACCACTTTTTACGCCACATTTCACCATTTAATATGCCCATTTTTGCCAGTTTAAGCCATTTCCACCTATTCCTGCCTCAGCTAACCCCTTTTTGCCAGTTTATATCAATTTTTCACCCAATTTCAACACATTTCCACCTATTTTTGCTACTTCAATATCATTTCAGCCACTTTTTTAATCCCTTTTTACCAATAAATATCCCAGTTTTTGCCACTTTAATCAATTTTTTTGCCAATTTTATCTAATTTTTTTTGGCACTTCTAACCCATTTCTGCTACTCTTAAACTCCAATTTCACCACCTTTCCCATTTCCATTATTTACCCATTTTAGCTATTTTTAAAGTATTTTAATTCTGTTTTAAACAAAAGGATTTACATTTTGAAGAGGACTACTTACTGCACACATGGATTAAAAAGATATTTGTTTCTTTGATAAGAGTGGTTATGATTCAGGTTAAATATAAAATACCACAGCTTAACTTTATGGACCATGATTTCGCAGGCCCCCAGTTTGGCCAGGCCATTTTTTCCCCCCTAATATGCAGCCTTGTCTCCACATGACTATTTAAGAATGTGCATGACTGTGTTCAGCCACCTTCAGGTACAGTGGGGGTCCCTGGTCTCTGACACCTTTATTTTGGGGGTCCCGGGCTGAAAAGGTTGAGAACCACTGGCTAAAGTATGTCTACAGGGATTTAACTAAGGATAATTTGCTTGATAAGAGGACGTTTTTAGGGTTTTTTGAGGGGCTTTGACCTTGCTGATGATCTTGGTTATTTTCAAATTGACTTTTTATCTAAAGTTTTAAAACAAAAGTTAGTCATAGTAATTTATTTGGTTTAAAGTGTGCATGGGGTGAAAAACAGATGCTCTGAAAATTTTACCACTTTTGTTTTAAAACAGCAAAACAAGTTATTTATTCAATCATTCGATGAGTCTGTTTTGCAGCAGTCAAAACAATCTGCATCATGAAAACAATTGCTCATCCCTGTCTGAAACATTTCCCAAAGCCTAATGTGCCACGATGGCAGATTTAGATATTTTTAGAGCCCCGCTCACGATTCCACACACGATTGTTCTCTCTGCTCCACAGCTCATCTCATTATAAGTGCTGATTTGATCGAGGGCTGCAGGAAAGCCTCGAGAGAAGTTATCAGCTTATCCTCAGAGAAGAAACATCAGGCTGGTGGGATTATTCAGAGAAAAAGTCCCCGAGGAGACGGCGGTAAATGCTTGTGTGATGAAGAGATGGATTCTTCATCAGCACAGGATAAGAGAAAAGGGAGCATATGGATTTTGGGGTATTTCAACTGAAAATCTGCATCTAAGGGGGGATTGGAAGTATTTTTGCTTTAACCACAGAATAAAAACAGGATTATTTGTTTTCTAGATAAACATTTCCAGACTTATTTTGCTTCCAACATGTGGGTCTACAGGTATGTTTTCAATCTTTGCTCTTTGTATGGTATTTTTAATCTTACAAACTGCTTTTGGGTTTAATTTGTGGAGGTGAGATGGGGGGAATGGCCCACACAATATTGCAGTATGTAAGATGTAGAAAAAGCATGGAGACAATGGTAAGTCTCTTCAATAAGGGAAAGAACAAGAGTTGCTCTTCCAGCAAACAAGATGGGAAAAATGGAGGATGCAATGCCTGGGCAATATGCTGCTTTTTATAACCAGAAAAATCAAAATGACAAACTTCCTGTTTGTTATACAGCATGGGCCCAAGAGGCTTTTTTGTAGAACTTAACATGATATACATGCTTAAGAATTTTCAAAATCCCTGTTTTTGAAATATTGTAGGGGGCGCCACTGGGCCAAAAAGCTGCGGCCACCAACAATAATGTTATCATTCATCTCATTTTCCCACTGGCCAAGTTTTATGGTTTTACAAGTTTTTTAAGCACCATATAATTCTACTTCCTGTTTCATGGCGAATGGAAAATTATCATGACTGCCCATTTCAAGATAAAGACTCTCGATCTCTGAAAATTGAATCAGGTCAGCATCAGGGGATGTGGGCAAATTTCAGCAGGATTTACCTATGGTATCTCTTCTTACTGTGCAAGTTGGAAGGAAGTTGTTTTGATAAACGCCCTTGGATTCAGATATGACCCCTGAAATACACTGTTTCAACAAAAAATACAAAAATGGTGGACTATGTTTGATTTACATAATGGGCCCAAGAGGCTTTTTTTGTAGATCTTGACATTATATATATATATGCTCAAAGAATTTCAAAATCCTAGGTTAAACCTGTGGTGGGGGCTGAATTTTTGAAATATTGTAGGGGGCGCCATTGGGCCAAAAAACCACAGCCACCAATAAAATAATCATACCATTCATCTCATTTTGCTACTGGCTATTTTTGTGCCAAGATTTATGGCTTTACAAGTTTTTTAAGCACCATGTAATTCTACTTCCTATTTCATGGTGAATGAAAACTGTCATGGCTGCTCATTTTAAGATAAAGACTTCTGATCATCTGGAAATTGAGTAAGGTCAGCCTCAGGGGATGTGCCTGGGCAAATTTCAGCAGGATTTACCTATGGTATCTCTACTTACTGTACACCAAAGAGGAAGATGTTTTGATGAACGCCCTTGGATTCAGATATGACCCCTGAAATACACTGTTTCAACAGAAAATATCAAAATGGTGGACTTCCTGTTTGATATACAAAATGGGCCCAAGAGGCTTTTTTGTAGATCTTGACATTATATATTTGCTCAAACATTTTCAAAATCCTTGGTCCAACCTGTGGCAGGAGCTGAATTTTTGAAATATTGTAGGGGGCACCAGTGAGCCAAAAAGCCTCAGCCACCAACAATATTCTGATCATTCATCTCACTTTGCTACTGGCTTTTTTTGGCCAAGGCTTTTGAGTAAGGTCAGCCTCAGGGAATGTGCCATGGCAAATTTCAGGAGGATTTGTCCAACATTGTTACTAGTGGGCTCTATGCACAGCAGGGTGTGATGTATTTCTGGTGGAAAATAAGGCCACTTTACAACTTCTGCCCAATGATACCTGTCCTACACTGCATTTATTTGTCAAAATTTTTTGTTTGTTTGTTTCAGTTGTTGTTTGTGTTTATTATTTATCATAATGGCATCCAAATGTGCTAAAACAATGTTTCAGAAAAGGTTAATAGCACTTCTGGATATTATTGCTGTGTGCCGCAATGTACATCTTCAGCTACATTTAACTTGTTAGGGTTAACAAGTTTGCCATCATATGCCGTTCTCTTCTGTGTTGAATCTTCTGACCAGAAGTTTGTGAGCAGCTTAATGACAAATGCGGAAGTGATGCATTCATAGATCCAATTGAATTTTTGATGAGAAACAGCCCCTATTATCCCATGATTAAGCATCTAAAATCTGAGGGCCACATCACAGCCTCTCTGTGTCTTTTTCTCTCTATTAAGAGTCATTCAGGCTCTCTTCTCCAGTTTCTAAGTCTGTGCACTTGTGCTGTTTGACTTAGCACAACATGACGGCAGAACAGCCTGCCATTAGTTGTCGCAGCCCAGTCACAATGCATTGTGGGAAACAAACAGACAATATGGTAACCTGGAAAGACCCCGGAAATTCAGCCAAGTTCCAGGCTTGATAGAAAACATTATGTAAAAACTACAAAGGCAAGGATAGTCTATTCTTAAAATTTTGACTTTATTTCTAATGTGCACAGCAATATTTTTTCTTCACCCTTGGCCTTAATCCTCTTTTGTATTGTTTACAATTGATAAATGAGCAGAAAATACAGTAACTCTACTCACTTTGTGGCTTATTTTGAGTTGGTCCTGGTCAGATTTAGCCATCTACCATGCTGCCATAGTTTCAAATCAGTGCAAAGAGAAACAGCAGTATAGATGTAATGTAATGTGCATGTTGCAGATCTGTGCTTGTGTGCGTGCATGAGATATAGCACTGTGCCGAAATCCAGCTCTACCATCCATGCCCAGCCAAGGAATTATGCCATGCTTGAATATACTCACACCAGTCAAAGAAACCAGACTTTGGCAAAACATGTTTGGGCATGGTACTGGTGAGCATGTTTGATGTGTAAAATGGCATCCGAAGACTTACAAACTTGGGAATCTTAAAAGTCCTGGAAGCATTCAGATTCATGGTCAGTCCCTGATAGTCCAGGTAACTTTCCTCCATTACCATCAACCTAAAGCCCCATCAGACTTAATATTTGCTCTAATCCCTGCCATTAGCTCCATTTGCTCTAGTTTTCCAGATAATAGGAATGGGGACTTGTTCCTTTGGGTGGCACCTTTACAGACTTTAAATTGTACGAGAGAAAAAGCTTGAATGTGCCAAAGATAAAATGTTGAGTTTCAGTGCTCAGAGCTATTCTAGGTCATATCAAACATAACACTACATCAAAGCATCAACTTGTGATGCCTGTTTTTTAAGTGACTTTCTTGTGATTTGAACTTAAGGGGGTTGTTTACATTAAATTTTCTGTTCAGTTACTAATTTTCCAGGTTATTCTGGCTCAGTGCAAGAAAACAGGGCTGGTACATTTATTTTTTTTGGACCTTTCCTGATTAAACCCGATTTTTAAAGTCTTAACGGATCTTGGAAAAGAATTAGAGCACACAAATGACAACCAACAATGACAGATTAATCAGTTTTGATCTGGAAGTCTGATTGACGACTGACGTAGTACAGCACACACTAACAGATTCATTCACAAGCACCCAGAGTCTGCACGCTCCAAACTCCACTGGTACTCGTCTCTTCTGGCTATAATACACTGTTGTCAGATTTGAAACTTGCTTTCTGTTCGATCCTATAAGCCTTAGTGCTTCCATTTGACCTAATTAAATCAAAGAACTGCACAGAGCTTTGCCTCAGTCTTCATTTAGGTCGCCCCCTGTTCTCTTGTGACCCAGCTTGACCCCCTTTAATGTGGCTTCATTGATATCACTTCTACATATTTTCAACTCTGAAAAATTATATTTGACCAAATACTAGTCACAGTGATATTTTGATGTGTCCACACTGGTAAGGGTGAGGACAGGGGGCATTATTTTTTAGGGCTCTCCATCTGTCCATCGAGGACATTCTTGTGAAGGCAATAACTCAAGAGCACTTTTAAGGATTTTCCTTAAACATTGCACAAACGTCCACTCTGGCTCATGGATCAGCTAATTCGGTTTTTGAGGTCAAAGATAAAGACAACTTTTAATTCATGTTTCTAAGCATATCTCAAGTTACTTTGAAGGATTTTCTTAGATTTTGCACAAATGTCCACTCTGACTCAAGTGTGAAATGATTAGATTTTGGAGGTCAAAGGTCATGTTAGATTGTGTATCCCTGTTTCTTGGACCTTTTTTTTATCAACCATGGTTGTTTTAAGCACTATCAGAATAAAGTTGACCTTACTTGACATCAGTAAAGCTTGATCTGAATAAACATACTAAATTCCTGCTAAAATTAATGCATGTACAGCTGCCTTTCTTGCTCTCTTTAGACAGTTGAATGCATTTCTGACATGAAATTAAAATTTTCCAGAAGGTTTAACATGATTTCCTTCTGGTAATGCCGTCCATTAATAACCCACAACAACTCTTCCGTGACTGAATATTTAAGGGGACGGCACTGTCGGGTATTTGGATTCTCTTCAGGAGCATCTTCAAAGATCGCTCCAGTTTGGAGAACCATTTAGATTCATGCTTTGCTGTCAAAGTGATACTTTAACTGCAGCTTTCATCTCATACCGTGCTGTCATACAGTGACATACAGTCCTGCCTTAAAATTTTTATGCCAGCATATCCTCAAATGACTGAAACCAGGGGAAACTTAGCTCTCACTTGACAAAGAAGCTTAGATTCTTTAAAAGTTAAGTCAGACAATAAAAGATGTTGGAGGAAGATAACAGTTTGTACAGATATATTTACATTAAAGTGAGTGTTTTTTAATGTGCATGCTCATTTCACCACAGGACAGATGTATGACTGCATAATGGGATGCTGACAGGGCTAATAAATGCTAAGCTGTCCCAGTAGGTGGGATTAATGCTGCACCCTGAGGGGCTTCAGTCACAGCAGCTGTCCGGTCAATTAAATGTTGCACTTACACCGAAGGCTAATGCCACACAGCATAAAGGTAACAGGATCAAACCGATAACAAATGTTCACACTTTTGAGCATCCGTCCACTTAAGTGTGCTTGATATGAGAATCTGATGTCCTAATTAGTCTATGGTAAAAGTCATTCCTACGTTTGTTTCATCTTTCAGTGACATATGTGCTAGTTTCGCCTGCACAATCATCCGTCTCACACTGACAGGCAGAACAAACGCAGAGCATCAGGCAGTCACAATAAATGATCATCATTCTCATCAGCATCACTGTTGACATAATGATGGACAATTGTAGCCTGTCAGCTCCCTCTGTGATAAGGATAACTGGCCCAGCCATACACCATAAAAACAACCTGTACAATCTACTCAATGAAGTCGAGGTAACAATTTGCACTCATTTTAATAGTGTACATTTTACTCAATATTTAGAGTGAATAAACAACTATAATGGAAAATATGTAAATATAATCGAGATTTATAATTACATACTCCAACTTATCACTTTAAGAAAATAAGTAATATTCACTCTTTATTGTAACGTTAGCAATATTTCATCTTATACATTTTTTTCCCATAGGTTTCAATTAATAATATTTTGTACAGCCTTGTTTTTCTTAGAAGCCTGAGCGGCTCAATGTATGCAAGAGACAGGCAAGTGAACTCTGACCCAGAAAGGGCTTCTCTATGAAAGTTACAGCAGCTTCCACAGGTGGAACGCCTCTAACTGAGTGGGTAGCTTCAGTCATGGTGCACACAGGTCTGACCACAAATGCAACATTAATACCAGGAGCAAGGTCAAAATAATCTAAACAGTGATAACTGCATAACAGACATCATCAGAACACATTTAAACAATTTCTACTGGCTTTTAGTCCAAAAGCACAATGCCCAAGGGCATGCTGGGAAAACGCTGCCCAGGCATGAGCATGACAATCCCACCAAGAATCAGAAAAATCCCCCCCCCTTCCTTTCTCCACCTTTCAGAAAATGTGTGCTCATGATGTCATGTGGGGAGTTAGCCCCAGCCCCAGGTTTGGTCGGCCCTCCCCTTTTGGAAGAAAGTTCCACCCTCCTCTCCTGCTCCTTTTTTCAAGTGCCAGCTGAGAGGAGGATCAGGAAAGGCACATCCATTTCCTAAGATGGGTGTGGTCAGGGGCGGAGTCAGACAACTCATGGTCTAAATGTCCTGTTTCATCAACATTCAATATTAGCCTTTCTGCTAGTTGTGGTATAGAATTGTTTTGTGGAAATATAACATGATAACATTGTGCTAATCTGTTGATTATAGACTGTTACTTTTGATATTAATAAGAAACAAAGTTTTCTCTCACAGGGCACTGACATGATAATGATCATGAAAAATGTTGGGCATTAAGAGGACAGAAACAAAGATGGCTTTCAGCATTTAAAAGCTGCATTTGAGCCTCTGGTAGCATCTTAGGCTGAAAGTGAACAACTTTTCCTTGCTGTGGGGCCAAGTAAGAAACAGCCAGCAGGAAGCTGCTAGCTATCAGGGTTTGTGTTTGTTTCCATATATAGGTCAGATTAATACATGTAAACATTACCATATACTTCCTCTGAACAACTAGGTAAACCAACAGATGCTTTTTCTGTGGGAGAGAGATTTAATCTTTTCATTAGTTTCCTTTACATGGGATTAACCCTTAACTGAAAGGTAAGTATGAACAATATTGAAATAATACATTAAAAAAAAAAAAACACTGAATAAATAAGGGCATTTATTCCCACAGCAAATTTAATTACGTGTGTTAATGACTCTTAAACAACACAGAGCAACGTTTGAAAAACAGCCAACAGGCATCAGTTAACTGAATAAATAAAAGAAATGTTGTATGTAAGCACTAAAAATTAGAGATTTCCTCCGGTTTGGTGTCAGGGCAAAACATCTGTGTGCTCCAGAGCCTTTTAAATGTACCCAATCAATCAAGCCCAGTCCCCGCCCCTCTTCGCGCCTGCGCAGATCCATTCAGGGAGCTGTCCGTGTGTCAGTCGGTGCTGGAGTGTTTTCACTGAAGCTGCTTCTCCTTCGCCGGTCCACAGAAACAGACGGCAGCGATGGAGGAAGAGTTAAAATGCCCCGTTTGCGGTTCCCTCTTCAAGGACCCTATCCTGCTGCCCTGCTCCCACAATGTCTGCCTGGCCTGCGCCCGGAACATCACCGTGCAGACCCCGGACGGAGAGACCCCTGTGCAGAGCCGAGCCTCGGGCAGCTCTGACTACGACTACCTGGACATGGACAAGATGAGTCTGTACAGCGAGACGGACAGCGGATACGGCTCCTACACGCCGTGCCAGCTTAAGTCTCCAAACGGGGTCCGGGTGTTTCCTCCAGCCGTCCCCCTCCGACACTGCTCCCTCACCTGCCCACTGTGTCACCGGAGCGTCTCTCTGGATGAGCGCGGGCTGCGGGGTTTCCCTCGGAACCGGCTTCTCGAGGCTATCGTGGCGCGGTACCAGCAGAACCGCGCCGCCTCCGCTTCCGCCGCCTCTTCTTCCTCCACAGCGGTGAAGTGCCAGTTGTGCGACCGTAACCCGGTGGACGCGACGGTGATGTGCGAGCAGTGCGACGTCTATTACTGCAACGCCTGCCAGCAGCGGTGTCACCCTTCCCGCGGTCCGCTCGCCAAACACCGCCTGGTACCACCGAGGAGCCAAGCGGCAGGAGGAGGCGCGGCAAGCGGAGGAGGCAGCGGCGGCAGCGTTGGTGGTGGTGGGGGAGGCAGCGAAGGTCAACAGCCGCCTGCTACCGCGAGGAAACCGGCCACTTGTATTGACCATGAAGCGGAAAACTTCAGCATGTACTGCTGCAGCTGCAAGATCCCCGTGTGTATGAAGTGTCTGCAGGAGGGAAAACACGCCAAACACGACGTGAAAACGCTGGCTATGATGTGGAAACAACACAAGGTGGGTTAACACACTTAAACACAAACACCAGGAGCTTAACAGGTCCCACCTGCAGGGGTGTCACCAGGATTTCTGGACCCCATGGAAAGATCACTTTGGGACCCCCAACACAAAGTCACCCTGTGATACCTTGCTGTTAAAACCACATCTTCATTAGCAGCATAAGCAGGGGGTAAGGTGTTGAATAATAAACAGACTACTTGAATTAATACCAAAACTACTTTTTTTTTTTTTTTTTGCAAAAAGTAATACAGTACACTTATTCTGCAGTTTAAGTTGTTACCGTCAAAAAGAATTAACCCCTTCAAAGCTTCTGCATGGTTTCTGTTGCACTGTTTCTGTTTCTCTCTTCTGAGCAAGTCAGCAAAAGCTTTGTGTTCATAGGGATGGGTACGTTTGGGCTTTGTGTGATACCGGTGCTAAATCAGTAGTTTTTGATACAGTGCAAGTACCTAAACACTCCCTGAATCAACACTTTTGAGAGGAAAAAAAGTGTGTTGAATGTCAGTGGGAGACCAAAAACTGTGTGGGTGTCACAAATGATTCACATATGATAATATGATTGACAGTATATTATTAAACTGAGATATAGATCCCCCAAAGCTTCTGCACTGATTCCGTTGCACTGTTTCTGTTTATCTCCTCTGGGCAAGTTAGCTTAAACTCTGTGTCCACATCCATTTTTTTCCTCTGGCAGTGCCCACAACCTCAGTTTCAGAGTGCTTTTTACTGGCATCTGTCTTTTTTCTGTTCCCATTCAGCTCTCATGGCTATCCCTCACTGACCTGATCCCAAATTATTAGGGATCATGTGATATCAAACAACCTGTTGATGTTATTGTCACATAGAGTATACAATGTGTGTGGTTTGCACTGTGGTTGTTTGTTTTGGAGTTTGTAATCAATCTAGGGAAACATACAGCCAATCATAATATGCCACGTCATCATGTACATGCACATTCCAGTGTACCGACTATCATAATGTGTTACATCAGCAGGAGATGCAGGATACCGAGCAGATCTGGTACCTAGACCGCTTCTCTTGGTAGTATCTGTAAAATGTATTAAATAGCTTGTGCATTTATTGTGTCTTTTATCCAATGAAAAATAACACGGAAGATATAAAAAAATGCAAAGCTATCCTGTCCTGGAATTTGCTCTGTGGTAGACCAGGGTATTACACTTTCAGACAAGTCAGATCATTTTTTTCATTCACCAATGCTGCAAGGCCTCTGCAGTTGACAGAAGTGATACCAGAAGTCCCGCCCCTTCTTGAATGTGATTGGTTTGTGAGAGAAAAGCAAATAGCAGTGTGGCATTGTTCTAAAAGTTGAACTATTTTCAACTGAGAGCCCTGTCCAAACAGCTGCCAGCTACATGTTGCCATAACGCTCTTTAATACGATGTAAACAATGGTGAACTGATAGCATTGATAGCACTCATAGGAAAAGCACAGTATAACTCTATTTTCATCTAAAATGGGGATAAAATCTTCCAGAGGCTCTGTTTGGTTATACTTACATGTAACCAAAGCAGTCATTGATGAAATTTAGCATAGGAATATGAACAAAGAGAATGTATTTACACAACTTAAGAGTTGTCAGCTAAATGCAGTCTCAATTTGCGGTAATTAGATGTGAAATTATTTACCAAGGAACGTCCCTGGTTTCTGAATGAAACAAACTTTACTTTTTTTTGGTCCACAGGATTTGTCATATGTAGTTAAAGGGGTGCACCCTTCCTTCCTGTACAGCCGTGGTCCCCAACTATTTTTCCTCAGAGCCCCTCTTGCTCATATCGAAGAGAAGCTGAGCCCCTCAAGAAAACACACATTTTTTTAATAATGTATTGGTGTCAAAAATTAACATCCATTTAATTTCTTCATAGATGATACCCTAAGAAAATAGCTATGCAAGTTTTTTTTCTTACCAAAAGCCCATTGTATAAACTGCTAATTTAGTGTTTAATCATGATTTTACTTAATATGTGCAAATCTAATGTTGACAACCACAAAGCAGATCAAGCTTTACATCTAGGGGGTCCCAGACCCTTTACTTACTTGCTTTACTGCCCTTTCCTCCAAAACAGCTCTCACTTAAATTTAAGTGAAGAGCAGAGGAAGCCATGACACATACTCCAGTTAGTTTGAAAAGTTACAGCGCATAAGAAGACGACTGGGACAATGCAAATTAACTTGCAGAATTTGTTAACCTGTTATGGCTGCGGCCCCTAAAGGCATAGGCCAAATGTACAGTATGTAATCTTTTGATAGTGATTTTAATATAGGTTTAAAGATAATCACAATAATGACACGTGTAATGACTGGGCCGTCCTACAACATAATGACAGCCTCAGCACCATCAGTATAACTGCCTACTGTCCAACAGTGCTTGATCATTCACATACTTACTGTACATGCGTTAAAGCGGAGATATTTTTTCAAGGAAGTAAAACTTAAGTCAGGTCTTATTTAATTTAAAACAGCAATATCACAATAATCAGACATTTTTGGTTGTACCTGAAGTGATTAGTAGCAGTTGATTCTTTTCATAATGCGCAATCATTTGGCCAGTGCGCATGAGCTGTGCTTTTATGGTTGCTGATGCACATCCTATACTAATAGTTCCAATTTAAAGTCACTGGCATGCATGCAATACAGTCAGCTATGAGCTGGACTGAAGTGAGCCTAGAGAGGTTTGTGACTGTTTCTGGGAGATCAGGAAGCTCTCTATCTCTGCTGGGATGTTAGGGCCTGTACACTTACACACTGACCAGAGAAAGGGCCTTCTCCTTTTACCTCTCACATCTGAGTGCTGATGATTCAATTTTTCTTACCTGTATTGATGGCCTTACAAACTGATATTAGGCTACTACTGCCAGAATAGAGGTCTTTTCTCTCTCCCTCTCTCGCTGAATCACTCACTCACCCACTCACACAAACACAGATTTTATCAGAAGTTGTGTAACTCACAATTGTGCCAAAGCATCAAAGCAGAAGTCGATCAATAATCCTCCAATTCATAGAAAGCATCAATGCACAAGTGCATTTTCTGAAAATACCAAAAATAACATTCAATTTTGATTTTCTCCTGCATGCATATACAATAAAATACTTTTATATTACTTTTTCATTTTTAAAATATCAGTTATATTAATGATTGAAAAGTATTAAAAATTAGCAAAGATTTGAAAAAGGCATCTATTTTTAAAGAAAAGTTGCAAACAAGAGGAATGAATCCACTAAAAACTGCAAGCTGAGCCATGCACACTATATAAATAGCACAAAAATTGGCAGTTTTTCACAAATTGGATGGTGTGCAGGAGTTTGTTAGCATTTTTCATAATCTAACCGATATTAGGTACTGAGGAGCTGTATTGTTGTTGCCATGGTATCAGAATGGGTATTGATTAGAATACCCATTCTGATTAGAATCATGAGAAAGTTATAATTTTCTAACCCAGACAAGCACCCGCTCTCAGATCAGGGACACATAAACCCCTAAAAGGCCTTCAGCAATTTCAGTATTTGTGTGTTTTTATGAGCAGAAAACTCCCACACACGGACACAAACTGATCAGGCCTTATGTGTCCTCACCAGCTCTCAAAAGCTTGAACTGTTTGGTTAAAAAGCAAAGAACATCAGGGTTAAAATCTGTCCTTATATGGTCTAAATTTTGAGTAGTAGCCTAATTAAATTGTTGGTTAAATGAGTCACATGTGAGGTGAGTTATCAGTGCAGTGAGAGGAGGCTACAGTCTGTTAGTCACTCAACATGGAGAGAGAGAGAGCGTTTATCCCTGAGTGTTGAGTTTACTGTATGTGGGGCAAATTGTGAATTAGAGAAGCCTGACTGATTCATCAGGATACTCACACACTGAAATAATTACTGTAGGCGTAAAACCCTGCTCTCTGTGTGTGTGTGCGTGCAGTATGAGTCATCTCTTATAGGTCACACAGCTTTCTGCTGATATTTTGTGTTTTTGGCCCACATCTGTATGATTGGTAATTGTTTTTTTTATTTATGACTGTATTGTTGAAAGAACACCGTGGTGTTGAGTCTCATGCATACAAATGAGAATTTCATGCTTTTTGGTAAATTTAAAGAAATGTGCTTTGACAATATTTCAAAAACCTTTACTATTTCAGAGAGAAGGATTGTGCATTCTGCCATGTTCAGGTTTATCACTTTGCAACATCTGTCAAAGGGTGAATTCCCCTCTTGGCTATTTAAGCTTACTGCATTTACATGCTGTGCTGTGCTAAAGACAGCGAGTTTTGAATATCTAATATATGAATATTCATTAGAGCCTCTGGAAACCCACACAGGTGTTTCTTATTACCCTGGCTGATTAGACAAGGAGAGGTTGAAATTAGGTGGAGCTATGATGAGAATTTACGTGATGCCACACAGATCCCGAAATTCCACTAGGTGTGTGTTCGGTCCATCTCTGCTCCGTGAGTGCATTAGAGCAGATAGGTTTCAGTTTTAGTCAATGAGAGTGCTTCCACCAGCTCTGCTGCGCCTCCGTCAAACCTCCAGCAGCGCCCTCCACAGCAGATACGCAGGACTTCTATTTTTGCTGGATGCTCGACCATTGCGCATCAATTTAGCACGGAGAAGGCAGGAGGTTTTTAAGACAGTCAGCTCGGACTGTTCATCTGAAATGCTGTATATCTCAGAACAGAAATGCACCCAAAAACTTTAGGATTTAACTTCTGTTTTGGATTAAGGTAAAGTTAACGGATAGGATATAAAAGTTAAAAGACTGATCTGCAAAACCTGATTACAAAACTAATAAAGCCGAGTAAATAGTCTGATTACAGGAAAAAAGCTTGCCCTCTGTGAGAACATTCTAACACAGAGTAGCTTACAAAGCTACATTAGCTATGTAGAAAATGTAGCTATGTAAGCTAATGTAGCAAAAGCTAGTGTCACAAAGCAGCTACATAAGCAACATATATATGTTATCTCTGCAGTCTAGTTAGTTTTAGCTATGTTTGCTAAAGCTCAGACTGTTAAAGCTAACTTAGCAATAGATAACGTATCTACATAGCTAATCTCGCAAAGCAGCTGCATAACCTACATATATATGATATCTACATAGTTTACAGCTAGCTTAGCAATAGAGAACATATCTAAGTAGCTAATGTATTTAAAAATCTGATGTAGCTAAAGCTTAACTCACAAAACAGCTTCAAAAGCTACATTTATGTTATCTACGTAGTTTAGTTAGCTTTAGTGACGTTTGCTAAAGCTCACATTGTTCAAGCTAACTTTGGGAAATATAACATCTACATAGCTAATGTATCTAAATAGCTAATGTAGCAAAAGCTAAACTCACAAAGCAGCTATGTTAGATATGTAGATACGTTATCTATGCTGCTAAGTTAGCTTTTGCTGTTTGCTAAAGTTTACGTTGCTACAGCTAGCTTAGTGATAGATGACGTATCTACTTAGCTCATGTATCTATGAAGCTAATGTATCTAAAGCTAAACTCGCAAAAGAGCTACATAAGCTGCATATCTGTTATCAATGTAGTTAAGTTAACTTTAGCTGTAGCTAATGTTGCTACATAGCTAAGGTATCCATGCAGCTACCGTATCTACGTAGCTAAAGCTAAACTCACAAAGCAGCTATATACAATACGTAGATACTTTATCGATGCCAATAATGTAGCTTTTGCTATGTCTGCTAAAGATCATGTTGCTGAAGGTAATTTAGTTACACAGGCTGATGTGGTAACGTTAATTACATAGCTAGCGTAGGTATGCTGGGTTTAGTGAAAGCTTACAAGGCTAAAGTGAGCCACAGTTTGTGTAACTTATTCTAAAATGGATCTAAACTTTATCCCAGATTAGACCTCTGACCTTTCTCCCTGTTTTATTTATATGTTGCTTAGTCTGTTATGTTTCCAGTGTCATTATTTTACAAATTTTACTTCCAGACTATGTTTATAAATAAAGTTCAATTAAAAAAAACACTACGACAGGAAATATGTTCCACTGGCAAATTATTGCACGGCTTATCTGAGAATTATGGTTTCTCAGATGAACGTCTGTAAGAGCGGCTGTCAGATATTTACAGTATGCAGCCAGACCCACCTCTGCAGTTTTGCAGAAACCAAATTAAAATGCCTGGTAAAATTTCACATTAAAATACCCCATGTTGATGCCAGATTGTATTCCCTTTACTACATAAACTAAATGTCAGTGGAGCATAGCTGCGCTTGAAATCAACAGGTTAGAAGAGCAAGAAGAACAGGGTAAGCTTATTTGAGTCGTACTTCTCAAACAAATTATAGTAAACTGATTAAGCACATATACAGGTGTTTATAAACAGGTGATTTACCCATGGTTGTAGCACAAAAGTCCAAATTAAAGAAAGAAAAAAGGACAAATCTAAGCAAGCCAAACTCCTGCAGTTTGGAACAATAAATTTGTGTTTGTTATGTTTTTACAGCACTTCAGACGTGTCTTCTCTGATGGCCTGGGTGATTTTGTAGTTACTGTGTGAACTCCTCATTCTCGCAGGTTCCACCAGTCTGGCAGTGCTGCTCCGTGCTGTGTACTAAAATACAGCAGATAAGAAAAACCAGAGTCATTATTGTTACAAAAATCGAGAGTGCATTTGAGAGCATGATTTATTGATCTTGGGATTTGATTTTTCTTCAAACTTTTCTTCAAGATTTTTGCTGTTTGTGCTGGCAGATCTCTACTTGGTCTTTAAACTGTTGTTGCATGCTCAAATTTCTGTGCTAATGCTCAAACCATTCTCTCATTCAGGTTGTGAATCTGCCACTGTGTTTTTTCAAACTTTCCAGGCCATGTATGAAACTTTCTCTGCATAAGCTTATAACGTACTTGCTATAACGGTACCTTCCAACAAACCATATCAAATGTACTGAACAATTCTGACCACCCTACTGCGTGTATAAAAGGAACTATCCTTGTTAAACACAAATACATACATCAAAGCTACTCATCAGCTCATTAAGAAGGCTTTTCAAACTAAAATACATGATGATCCAGTTAAATATTCATGTGTATTTGAATATTTTAATATACATTTTATGAAGCAGCTTTAAATCACAGCTCTCATTCACACAGATCGGTCATCACAGCTATATAATATATTCATTTCATGATCAATGTTCCTGAATGGGGTGTATTTATATATTTTCTGCACAAACTTTAGTGCTTTAACTTAAATGAATCTGACCTTTGCATATTAATCAAAAGAATGAATAATATGTTCTTAATCTTACTTACATAAAAGCAAAGAATCTGGCGTTCTCCCTCTGGCATCTGAGGTTGGAAGATTAAAAACATTCACAAACTAAACTGACTGAGCTGTGGGATTTGGGAAAAATGGAAAGTGAGTCACAATTTCAGTTGCATTATATAACTTTTAGGCATTTGTTGAATACAAAACTGGCATTTCCTGGTGTCCGGATGATTCAAGCAGAATGTGGTGTGCCCAGGTTTGCAAACTATGCCTTAAAATGCTTGAAGGAAGCCAAAATTAAGTTTGCTCTTATTTTGATTTCTTCTACAACTCCAGTTCCAAAAAAGCTGGGGCACTGTGTAAAACGTAAAATTAAACACAATGAAATGATTTGCAAATCTTGTAATCATACAATCCAGAAAAAGTCCAGGAAATGAGAAGACCAGTTGCTGGAGTTTTGGGGGAGGAATGTTGTCCCATTCTTGTGAGCTTTCTTTGCCAGATTTTACATTTAAAAAAATATCAGCCTCTTTTGAATTTGATGGCAGCAACACATCAAAAAAGTAGGGACATGACAACATAAGGCTAGGAAAGTAAGTGGTACTAATAAAAACAGCTGAATGAGCATTTTACAACTAATTAGGTTACCTGGCAACTGGTCAGTAATATGACTGAGTACAAAAGGAGCATTTTAGAGTGGTAGAGTCTCTCAAAAGTAAAGACAGGCAGGGGTTCACCAATCTATGAAAAAATTAGTCAAAGAATGTGGAACAATTTCAGGAAAATGTTCTTAAATGTAAAATTGTGAAGGCTTTGAATATCCCTCTACAGTCCATAATGTTGTCAAAAGATTCAGAGAATCTAGAGGAATCACTGGGACAGGGCTGAAGGTCATTATTTGATGCACATGATCTTCAGGTCTTCAGGTGGTGCTGCACTAAAAAAACAGAAATGATTCTGTTCTGGAAATCATAATTTGTCAACAGTTTACTGTGCTGTCCACAAATGCAAGTTCAAGTTGTATAATGCAAAGAAGAAGCCATATGTGAACACAATACAGAAACGCCACTGTCTTGTCTGGGCCAAAGCTCAAAAAAATAAACTGAGGCAAATTGGAAAACTGTTCTGTGGTCAAATCAACATTTGATATTCTTTTTGGAAACAACAGATGCCGTGTCCTGTTGACTTAACAGGAGAGAGATCATTCAGCTTGTTATCAGCGCACAGTTCAAAAGCCTGCATTCCTGATGTTATGGGGTTGCATTAGTGCCTATGTAGTGGGCAGCTTACACATCTGGAAAGGAACTATTAATGCTGAAAAGTAGATAGAGGTTTTATAAACTCCCACCCAGACAACGTCTCTTTCAAGGAAGGCCTTGCACATTAAAGCAAGCCAATGCTAAACCACATACTACATCCATCACAACAGCATAGCTTCACAGTAGAAGAGTCGGGGGTCTGTAGTCCAGAGCTTTCATCAACAGCAAACTTTTGGTGCATCATATCACAAAAAAATCAGCGAAGTACTGTTGAGCAGCTCGAATCCTACATCAGACAAGAATGGGACAACATTCCTCTCCCAAAACTCTGGCAACTGGTGTTTTCACTTCCTAGACTTTTACAGAGCATTTTTTGGGGAATTGGGGTTGTAAATGTTTTATGGAATGTTAATTAATTTTCTTAACGAACATCTTTAAATCCACTGGGAACAAGTTGATGTTGCAGTGTTTGCAGATCTGACTGCATCCCTGTGGCTCTGGCTTACATTTTATAATCCGGAGTGAAGCAAAAATGATGACAGATCACCCGAAATGTAATCATTCCTTCACTTTACGTTGGATGAATTTGTCTAAAACCCGGATAATAGCTCTGTGTTTTACCATTACAACCTCATCCGTCCTCTGCTCACCCCTCTGCCTGCCAAAAATCACCCGCCTGCATCATTAAAGGATGATTAAAGTGATTTATGATTTAATTCATTTTTTTCATGACTCTTTCATTAATTTAAAAGTGTGCTCCGGGGCCGGGGTCAACTCAAGTTCACCTCCCTCAGGTTTCAGACCGCCCTGACTTTTTCCTGCATAAATTTTAAACACGTACCATGCTAATTTTTATCATATATATGCAGTTTTTAATCATTTTGATCAGTATTTTTATCCAAACCCACAGGAGATGATTGCACAAGGGGTACAATTTCTAGCAATATAACAGTAAAATAATTGTCATTACCTTATTAATAATGGGATTAGGTTAAAAAAGGACCAACTGGGAGGGAATTAAAAGGGTTTAAAGGAAAATTAATACAGCTAATACTAGTATTAAAGAGGATGCAGGAGCAGTGTTTCACATTGAAGAAGCTCAGCTTTTAATCAGACCTCTACCTGCTGCATTTTTAAAGCCATCATCATCACACAACAGTTAATTGGTGTACATTAAGGTCGTTTTCGTCTGCGCCCTGCTAAGTGGGTCAAATGCTAATCCGTCCCTTGGATTTTTGCTGTTTCTCCATCATCTTTGCTCGTCATTCACCCGTCTTCTCTCCGTCTCTGTCTTATTTACCTCCCCCTTCCGCCTTGAAGCCCTTCCTCCATCCTTCCCCCCGCCACCCAGTCCCATAAATGGACCGTGAAAATCCCATCAGAGTACAGGAGTGAGAGGGGCGTTGATAAGTAATGAGCAGCGTATGAATAAGAGATGGCCGCCACTTAGTTAATATGGTGTCCTTCATGTTGAGGGAGATCGATGAATGGCGGTCTTCCTCGCTCTTCGTGTGTCTGAGACGGCTGTTGAGTTTTTGAAGTGTCTCTCAGCGAGGTCGGCGCTGCAGAGTGGAGAGAGTGGAGTTTTATTTTGGCAGGGAGCCCCATCTTCCCATCGTAGTTCACATGCAGCAGTATTTCCACGTTATATCCTAATAGGCAGGTAATATTGTTAATAAAAGGAGAAATCAAAGTAAAGTAAATGTGATGGTGCAGCTGAACAGCCACGTAGAGCTGAGATGAGAATGCCTCGGCTTGGATGAACCAAATGTGGACAGAATATGAGTTATATCACAATATTTTTTATTTTGATTGTAGTAGAGATAACTAAGGAAGATGCTTGGAGAGTCGGCCTTGGCAGACATCTATGCACTGAGTGTTCCCTTTTAGTGTGAAATGTTCTCTTTTTTAAATGTGAAACTGAAGGTTTTATTGTAAGTGCTGTCTGATGTCTTGTAAAAAGAAACCAAGAGTCGGCCTAGAAAAATATATTAGGAGCACAGTGGAGAGATGTTTTGTTTTGAAGAAGAAGAGGAAGGCCAATTGTCCATTATTTTTTTATCATCGTCTTTGTCTGCAAGATTCATTTATTTTGGTCTGAGGGAGATTTTGGTCTTGGACAGGCTGCCACAAAATATATGACAGTACATTTAAATAAAGACACCAAACATAACTCCTGTACATAATCCAAGTGCCATCAATACAGTGAATGTCTGTCCATCCCTGTCATACCCAAACCTTTTGGCCTTAGTTTAGGAGAATAACTGATATGGGGATCACTTGAGTGTCCCATCTTCACCATAAACCCTTAGTTTAGATGTGCAGGTGCTGAACATTAAGGATGCAAAAAATAAGCTCAGGACACACAGGATTCCTACAGATCCTTGAAAAGTCTTAGTCTTAAATTGCACTTGTGAAATCCTTGTTCAGCCTTCATTTTCTGGCCTCTACCTTATACAATTTTAATCTTTTTCATCCACAAATTGTTGCGTAAATATCAGAGTTTTTCGATTCTGATACCAGTATTAAAAATAGGTCAGACACTGCTTAAAATGCTGGTATTGGTATCGGCAAATACACAAGTTTATCCACAGATCCAGTACCATGTGGTTTAACTTTATATTTTGCTTGTTTGGCCATGCTAAATGTTAGCTCTATAAACCAGAAACTAATTCTTCTTCAAAGAATGGTGGCTGCAGACAGTTTTTCTCTGAATGTGATCGTTAAAATGCTTTCCAGACCGGTGCTGTCATACATGACAAGAAGTGATGCAGTTTATCAAAAGTTAGATCACTTTTGAATCATAAATCGTTGCCTCTTACTTGTTTTTCCTCTTAAGTCTAGCCGTTGTGCCTTCCCATTGACGCAATTGATGCCTTTGAATCTTTGTGGCAGCATTTTCAGTGAGCCTGGAACTCGTTTGACTTTTGGAAACTTGAATGATTAAATCCTCACCAGTAAATCTGTAATTAAACGTCTTTTAAGCCATTACAATCCAATTACGATCATTTACTACCGCTAGCTTGAATGCTAACCAACCTTTCAAGTAGGAACCCTACCTGATTGTGCCATGATTTGCGGCACAACCAGGGATTAGGTTTAAGGGGGCAATTACTTTTACATACAGGGCCAGTAGGGGTGGGAGAAAAATCGCTACAGCATAGTATCCCAATATTTTTGTCTGGTGATATATCGTATCTTCTTGTTCACCAAGTATTGTTTTTTCAAATTAATTGCTAATATAAACTGAAGTCTATGATAATGGAGAAATATAATCAATTGTTTGTCCCATGAGGTTTGTACAGGTGACGGTCATAGAGCAGGAGAAAGTTAGTACAACAAACATGGCAGCACCAGGGAAAGGACGTTAGGAATGCAAGCAGGGCAGGAATGAGATGGAAAAGACACATAAGGTTTGCAAGGAGTGCTACATGAAAATAAAATATTGTGGAAGACTAATGCTAAATCAGCTAAACAGTTAAAAAATGGTATAGATCGCAATATATCACAATATATGGTATCGCAATAGTCACTGTATTGCAAAACGTTTAAAATCGTGACCCAAGTATCGTATCGTGGGGCCACCAGTGATTCCCACCCCTAAGAGCCAGGTAGGCTTGGATTGCTTTTGTTCTCTTAATACATGAAATCATAATTTAAAAACTGCATTTTGTATTTACTTGGGTTATCATTGTCTAATATTAAAATCTGTTTAATTCTGACAAGTATGCAAAAATGAAAAGAGATATCAGGAAGGTTAATGGGGGTACAACCAAACCACAGCTGTAGTTACCGCCTAGTTTCCCTCAAATGACACCGATTGTTCTGCCCATTCTCAGAGTGGACGCTGTCTTTTCAGATTGGATCTTTGTGTGACTGATCTGCCTGATGACAGCCATGGAATCTGGCCAATTCACGGGTTAACACAAGGCAGCACCAGCCAAGAAAATAACATGATCATAAGTTGGTAATGAATAAACAAGAATTACACTGTCTCACAGTGGTCTAAACCCAGCTCATGATGCCTATTGGTGGTATGAACTATTAAACGCTCAGTAAATTCTGTTTCACAGTGATCAGAAGGGCCGACGTTGAAGGATAGAGTCGATCATGTGGCTTTTGTTTACTCAGTTGGTGCTCTTTTAGTGCAAGCTGGTACTGATCAAAACACGATATCAACCTTGCAAGAAAAAGCTGATTAACAGCAGTTGAATTATGTATTCAAAGCTCAGATTGTGGACTACATTTAAACAAGCGTAACACTTGTCTGCAAGGTTTCTAAAGACCAAGACAGGGCGATTGCATAACTAAGTGTTGTGCATTTAAATGGGTGTATTTTGTTGGTAATTTGGCTGCAGCACTTGTAAATGTTGTCCTGTAGAAATACATATTCATGCCTTTGACTTTGGGCTACAGAAGCATTAATTTACATGATGATGTGCCTCCAAATCAAACTGATGAAGGTCCTTTATGATTCAGCAGTTCAGCTCTCTCTCTGGGTTACCTAGGGTGGTAGACTGTGAATAACATTATGTCTCATTCCTCGAGTTGTCAGTCAAATTCTTCTGAACATGAAGCCCTTCTTTCCGCTCTGGCACTGAAACTTTAGCTGTGTGTATGATCTGTATTTCGTTGATTTTGTGTGTATTTGAGCAAATTTACACATATTTGGTTGGTTTTAATGCTTTACAAGTGTCATATTTTAGTGAAAACACAACTTCACAGAGCTTTCAAGGGAATACATTTGGATCGTCATTGAATTTGTTGTAAATCAAACACTGAGTAGACCATAATGCAGCCTGAGGGTGACTTTCCCACTCAAATGCACACCCTAGCACACACACACGAGCACCCACATACACAATGAAGGCCTAAATATGCTTTAGTGAAGCGGATGAACTTTCGCTGAGGGAATGCAGAGGAAGACACACTGATCCAGTTTCCTCTGATCAGTCAAGCAGAAAACACACGGTCTATTTAAAGCACTCACACATACGAGCATCCCACATGTGTGTGACCTATCTCCGTCCAGTGAAGAGCAGCTAGCCGTGGCACTGCTTAGAGTTAAATATTAAAACCCTCGAGTGCAGAGTTGCACTTTCTCCCGCTGTCAGTCTGCACCGTCATCTAAAGTTCATTTAGATTTTAAAGCTCAGATAGTCTCCTGCTGATATTCATATCATGGTGTTTTAAGTTAAAAGCAGCAGCAATATTTGTGAGGTGAGACTCATAATTAAAATTCAAAGGCATTAACATAAAAAACAGACTTGAAAAAAGCAATTTATGTCTTCTGAGCTCAATTTTCACCAGGTCAGATTAGCCCTGCAGCCATGGAACATGCACAGACAGTAAACTGTTAATCCTGCAGAGAGGGGATGCTGGGATGGAAGTGTAATCAGATGCAGATTGACCTGCTATCTTCTCCATGTTTTTATTTAAGTTTTAATTGGTGAAAAAGCGCTGGCTTAAAGGGTTTTCCTCTTCCAGTCTTTGAGAAGATTTGTTTTCATGCTACCAGAAAATCCTAGCAAACATTTTTGAAGAAATGCAGCACTTCCTGAATAACACAGTAACCAGGGCTGCCAAATGGGTACATTTTTGATTAGGGATGCACAACATTATCGGCATGATATCAGTAGGGATGGGTATTGAAACCTGGGTCCATAATGATACTTGAAAATCAATAACGTTTTAGCTTAACAATACTGCTATCAGGTCTCACAGGCTCTGTGATGTAACGTCATTTTAAGCTACAACTGGTGTGAAAATATACATCAGTTCTTGCAAGGGTAACATAATAGCACATCGGTATTGTGCATCACATTAAACCAGAATGTGGTACCTTCAACTGTTGGCTTGAGAAAAAAGATCCTGCCTGCGAATCACATGCAATCATATATGCCTGCGCTGAGAGTAACATGCACTCATACCACTCTCTTCAGCTGCTCCAGGACAGTTTTTTTTCTTCAGCTGCTCAGATATATGCTGAAAAGTTCACCAAAACTTTGAGCACGGCCTGTTTGTTAAAAATATTAATCCAGTGTAGACATCTGTGTTGGAATCGGCAAAACTGAAGTTAATTAGCAAACTTAACGAGGTGAAAGACAAAAAATATGATGCGTTCAGGCAACCTCAGTAAATTAGACAGCTGTATTTTATATGTTATGATGTGTTCAAAAGTCACATAAAAATGGGAAAATTTGGTTTTTGATGAGAAACTTCAGTGAATACAGTTATGAATATGAAGAATGTGTTTATATTTGAGGGATATGAAATAGATGTGGCAGACTGAATCATAGCTTTTTAACTCAAGCACTACTCAGCTAAGACCACTGGTAGTTTAAATATTGGCCCTCATTTTGTCTTTCCACCAAAACCGATAGTCATATTGATAAGGACTCTGATCAATAAGGAGTATTGATAAGGGTATCAGTATCAATAAAAGATTAACAATACCTATCGTTAGATTAATTTCAACCTAATTTACAGCCACTATATCAGTTGTAGGTATTGGTAGTATAATTCACGTACTGGCATTGGCCTAACATACTGGCAATGTTCAGTTTTACTATTAGGTATAGGGTGTTTCACTTCAAGGGTAGAGCTGCACAAAAAACATTATCCTGTTTGAATAAAGTTGGTTTTGTATCAGGTTTTGTTCATATTGACTTATCTTAATGTTTATTTTAATACGACTATAATGTGCTCAATGCCTCTCTCATCTCCTCTCTTCCTGCACATGCAGGAGCGCTCAGATGCAAACACTAGTCTGCACCTCAGTCATCGGCTTCTGCTGCTTAGCCACTCCTTTTCTCTATCGCTAGGCACTGAAACAACACAACTCATGTTTCACTCATGATTCCACAGTGACATGCTGTAATGCATTTTCCAAACCAGAAGTAAAGACATATAATATATAAGACAATTAAAAGCACAGCTAATATCAAATTACTGAGAAAATCTCTTAGTTAAATCAGCAACATTAACTGGATTGCTTCCAAAAGCAGTCATATAAAGCTAGAATATTCAGTGTGAATCTTTGCTCTTGTTTTGATAAATTAGTCGAGAAATTCTGATAAAACAGCCGCTTTTCTATAGCTGCATTTGAGCTAATTCTACCAGCTTACAGTACAACTCAACCCGCCTGAATTGTTTGCAAACTGATACTGAGGCAGGTCGTGAGAAGAGCAAAAACATCTTTTCCATCATGAAAAGCTTTCACTGCTGTTCTTTGCTCTTTATTTGATAAAGAAATGAGGTCCTTTTCTGATAAAAGTGCTGCTACATGATGGCTACATCTGATCTGTTAGACTGGTGGAAGCCATTTCTAACAAATAAGCCCCGCCCTTAGCTACCGCCTCGTTCTCCTCAAATGATGCTAATTGGACAAGACTATGTTTGGTGCAGCAGAAGCGGTGTGGATTGGAGCTTTTCAAGCTGAATTTGCCTGAAGCTGGGAAATCTGTCTGCTTTGTAAGGTTACAGGGAGCAGTTTCACCTGAAGATAAAGAAACTGCAGCAGCAACAGGCTATATGAAGGTGTGTGATACTCTGAAAAAGAGGTGATTCCACTGATCACACAACTCACATTCTCTCCCGTGTCAGCGTTGCCATAGCTTGCAGGATTTCATTCTGTTTTCTCCTTTCCTTTCTATGATGATAAAGTTGTCATCTGATGAGAAAGCCCCAACTTTTGGAATTGGGGTGTGTATTTTGACTTTTTCTAGCATCATCACGTTTAAAACGATGGCTTCAACCCTAGCTTCATCTGGTATCATGTTAGATGAGTCTCTGGCAGTAATTTAACGTCCAAACATGATTCCGCTGAGATCCTGTTGCCCTTTACCTGCTCCAGTGAATTCATGTCATAAAATCCATAACAAATCCGTGCACTCTGTCAGCTCCAAACACCTTCATGTTGGCTGAATATACCATACCCGCTCTCATACACCTCCCTCACATGAATTGCTTTTTTGTGGCATGTGTCTTTCTGTATTTTTGCAGATAAACCCAAAATCAAAACACTTCCTTTCCCCACAGAAACCTCTCTTCTCCTTGCCCAGGTGGCTTTTAAAGATTTCTATGTGCGCCCTCAAAGATTGGACCATTACTGTGTGAGAAATGAAGTGGGATCTGTACACAACACCAAAGTGTAATTGCTCCCTGGGTATTTTGAGCTGCTCTTAGAAAACCTGTTATGTTTCTCCTTCTACTTCCACCTGCCACCTGATTTATCCTCATTTTGTTATTCTGCTGAGCCTTGTTCTCCAGTTTCTAGACATTTCTAGTCGACTGTTTGTCTTGTTTTCTGCTGCTGTAGCCTGAGAAACAAAGCCGCTGCTGTTGCGGAAGTCACTTCTCTGATTTCCAAAATACAATCTGACATTCAGCCTCCCATATTACATCTCCTCAACAGACATTAAGTCTGTTTTCCCCTCTGTCACATACTGAAAATCATGTTTCATTTCCTGTGCGTCAGATCCACGATTTTGTCAATGATTGTCAGTGTTAGATAATTCTGCCCTCATGTTGGGATCTCTGTTTGAGGATTATCTTCTTGATTAGTGTCACTCTGTTTCAAGAAGAAAGTAACACACCTACTTCTGGGGTTATTTTAATGCACAATTTTCCTTTTTTGGAGCCATTGTTACATGCAGCCCTCACTGGAGATAAGGGGCCTAGCCCAAACTCTGAAAAACACATAACACTGATGCCAGTGGAAGCTCAGAAAGTAGCTGGATTGGTGCTTTAAATCATCTCTCCCCAATGCTGTGGATGCATGATTTTTAAACGCTGTATCACAGAGCTAGTTAAGTGAGTAGGAGTCAAATTGATGTAGGGAATGATGACCTTTGCCCTCTAAGATCTAATAATTTCACCCTTAGATTCTAGTTTGCACCAAAATTGACAAAAACACCTCGATGCGCTCTTGACATTTGTACTAACAGGATTTGAGGTCACTTGATCTCTGACCTCTACAATCTAATCAGTTCATCCTTGAGTCAGAGTGAAAAGTTTGAAGAAAATCTCTCAGCATTCTTCAGATATTGCATTCACAAGATAGATGGACAGACGGGCTGACAGATGGATAACCCAGTGCTGGCATGGAGGCGTAATAGTCACTAGATGACATGTAGAGTATAGATTTACTGAAAACATTCTCCATCAATACACTAGCATGCAGCGTTCACAGTGAAGTAAATGTTTTTCTCTGATATTATGGTGCCATTCATAATAAAGGAAATAGGCTGTAAAATGTGGCTTGAAAATCTGAATGGCATCGACTTATTCCCTGGAAGGACTGGATTGTTCCAGATGGACATCTTTAGAAAAAGTACTGATGAATTTTCTCCTGAAATCTTCAACATTCTCATCTTGAACTTTGATTGTGCCAACAGTAGGTGTGTGGTAGTGAGAAAGCGAGGAGCCCAGATGGCCGGTGGGTGTTTTCTTAAGATTTCAGATGATGTAGCTCCTTTTTGGTTCAGTAAAATGATTGCTGCTGCTTACACAGCTTAGGTGGCAGGAAAAGCATGTTGGTACGTCTATTCTTAACCCTGGGAAACAAAGAGGATTCCCGACTTAGAGACGGTGACATGGGAAATCAAGACAAAGATAACGCTGTGCTTCCCTTCTCCAAAATGACATCTCCATGAGTCATGTTTGTGATAATCTCCTGACATTAATCACCCCTCTGTTCGCCTGTATACAGACATACCGGGACAGGATTGTTCTCCCTGGCTCCCTCTCGCGTTACATCATTTAATATTGACAGTAAACAATTTGTCTCACTTGTTTTCTCCTCCACCGGGACTCTGACACAACAGTTTTGACATGCGTGTAGCAATCTGAGCCGCCCGCGTGCACGTAATCTTTGATGCGGTTTATTTTGGTTCATGAAGCTTTTATGTAGATCAAAATCCAAAAGCGTTTAGAGTGATTCTGCACTGACTGGAGTATTGAATAATCGCCAAATCTTTCATAGATCTTGCTTGTGTGCACCAGGCGAAAGAGTAGTATTTTTGTGGAGTGGGAGGATGGTAAATCTGCTCATGCATGGTCTTTGTTTTTTAGGAAAAAGATGGAAAAGCAGGTCAGAAAGTGAGGATTGAAAGCTGAAAACATTTAAATAATCACCAAATTACATGCCCTTTAGGAATAAACATTGACATGGCTGCTCTTTTCCATGCTTTGCTCATTTTATCCTAAGAAGAAGTGAAAGAATGAACTTCTAATGACACACTAACCTTTCCTTTATCTTAGGAAGACCACAAAGTGAAAACAGAGCTCATATCTCCCTCCTGTTAGACAGACCATATTCCTTCGAAACATCTTCTACCTCCTTTAAAATTGAATTCAGCGCCAAAGGCTGTGTTACCACAAATTACAGCAATTTTATCACAAAGAGTAGGTGCTTTCATCTCTCCGAGTGGCTGTTACCGAGCTAATTTAAAAGGCTGGAGTGCTGAACTGTGCCGACCGGCCGTGCCGGAGTAACCTCATTCCAGATGGCAGCTCGCCGATCATGTCAGGTCAGCCTCACTCGCCTGTTACCTCAGGCCCAGCCTCACACACACAGAAACACACACGGGAACACACACTAACGTGAGCTGCAGAACTTATGAGGATGTCCTGGTGACCTATGGAGTCCCAGGTGTCCTTAAAAAGCTTTGAAACATTCTTTTTTTTCCCAGTTTATGCTCTTTCCTCAGTGAAATCAAGGTGAGAATGTGTTTGAAGGACTTTTATAAGCAGACAGCTCTGTTAGTGGCAGTTAACAGATCTGAAGTTCACTATATTAACGAAAGGTAAGGGTAAGAACATGCAGGATTTGTATATCTGCAGGTACACTGTAGATTTAACCCTTTATATGGCGCTCAATGAAATACTTTGAAATTCAAAATTCAATACAATATTATTGGGGGACTTTCTCAAAAACTTTTTCACTTACATATATATATTATATAGGTTTCTTGCCCATTCAAGTAAGAATTAACAGTTTACTTGGAGTACATGTATATAAAGTTGTTATTTATGGAACAATAAACACAAAAAAGCCAAATGAATATTTACTTACACTTCTGGCCTTAGAATACTGTATAAGTGATGATGGCAACACCAGTTTTATCTGATAATTTAAAAGGGACACCTACAATAATCACAAATATTTAATTGCTAAATGAATTATAGCTGTAATAAGGTAACAATAAAAAAACTGATATGCAATTTCAGTAGAATAAAACTGCTATACTCCTGTAACTGACTAAAATAACAGATATTTCACTATTTGTACCATTTATTTTCTCTTTTAATTCCATCAGAAAAAGTAAAAAACTCATAAAAATTAACTGTCTAAAATAATCTAGGCAGAAATGAGACAGTAAGAATACAAACTGACACACCACACAAACTGCTGTATTATAAAACAGACCAAAAAAATCACTCCTATTTTAATATTTACACCTTGAAATTTTCTGCAAATTTATTAAAATTTAACACCAGATCACTCTTTACATCAACATCTAACACTGCTCTTAGTATGGTTGCTAGATGATTTAGCCATGTGTTTTATTTTAACCCCCTTAAAGGGGTGTCCGCTAAATATGGTTCCTCAGTTTTTCACACTAAAATTGCAGTAATTGTGAGAAATCCTTTGCAAATAAACCTATCGTGGCATTCAGCACTGCTACTCACCTGTGTAATGTGTAAGTTTCATGAACTTGTCATGGTTAGTTTTGATGTTGAGGCTGTTTATTTGGGAACACAAGAGATGTAAAACTGTATATCAGGAGTTCTGGAGGAAACAGGAAGTTTGACACTTCACAGTGGTCAGATGGTGTGATGTCACATTCTGTGATGTTGACTAATTTCTAGTAGTTGCGTGACATTAAGCCAGTCAGAACGTGTTGTGGGTGGGACACTGGGTGAGTGAAAACAAAACCAGAGGGAAAACACTCCTTTCAGTGGAGCCATAACAG
Organism: Cheilinus undulatus; assembly: GCF_018320785.1. NCBI lineage: Eukaryota > Metazoa > Chordata > Actinopteri > Labriformes > Labridae > Cheilinus > Cheilinus undulatus. The sequence goes on along the minus strand of NC_054878.1, from coordinate 39,363,769 downwards.
CACACCTTTGAATTAACTGATTTCAGCGGCTATCGGGAAATAAAATGCCGATACTGATAATCAGCTAAATGCCAAATATTGGCATCAATATTCAGCCAGGCCTGTAATCGGTCAACCCCTGATTATGATGTTAAAAATCTGTGGAGTCTGTCCTTATGTCCGTGGTCTCCCATGTTTTGCTTTGTTTTATAGATAAATTTTTGTGGCTTTTTAAGCCTTTATTTTAGAGAGAAGGACAGGGCATAGAGTTAGACACAGGGATGAGAGAGAGGGGGAGAGACATGAGGGAAAGAAGCCACTGGCTGGACTTAAACCTCGTACATGGGGTGCGACCTGACTACTAGGCCACCTGCACCCCCTCCCATGTTTTTAGATTTGAAATTATCCCAAGCGGCGATACTCAACGCGTGGCACTTTTGTGATGGCTTGTGGCTCCTTTAAGCCTTGGAAAAATAATTCCCCCAGAAAAACTTTAAAAAAGGGACATTTTGACTGCAGAAGTGATCTCTTTCAAGAAACTTTTGTCAGATTTACTATTAGCCAGTCTCCCTATATTGGCTTCATCATTTATATTTAGCATGAACTACAGGCATGTTTGTTTACCCACACAGCTGTCCTACCACATTAGGAAAGTGTATCCACTCCACCTTCACCTTCCTCATATTTGACACATGCTTGTGTTTGGGATGAATCATGGATGGGAGGACTACTAGACACTCTGCCATAAGAAATAAAACATGAGCCTGCAGATTTGTAAATAGGACTGAACGTGTGAAAAACAGTTGAATTATTCTTTTTGTGGCTTCACAGAAAATAAATCTAAAACTGCCTCAAGTGATGACACTTGAGTGGAGGCATTCAGCTCTAGGCTAATCTAGCTGCTTCTAGCATAGCACAGCCGGGGATGTGAATGTGTTATGCTTCTAGCATAACACATTCACATCCCCGGCTGTGCTGTCAGTAGTCGAGTTGTCGAAGTTTGCCACAAGAAGAGAGATTTAGTCAGTAAATAAGAAAATCTCCCCAGCTCTGCAGCATCAATTTCAATACTTGTGCTTTTTTAAGAGGATTTAGGACGTAGAGTCTAATCTTTCTTCTAACCTCCAGACCCTGAAGTCGAGTATTAACCCTGAAATAAATGGTTAACCTTGTGGGAGGCGGATTTTGAGCCACACATGGGAGCTCAGTGCCCGTTATATGACTGCGTTAACAGATTTCTGCCTCACAATGTCATGACACATATCACACACACACACACACACGCAGCGCGTCGTAACTCAAGGCTGTGCTGCAGGAGTTTGTGTGCTGCATGTAGGTTAATGCACACTCTACTACACTTCCTCTCCTCTGGATTTAACAAGATCTGCAGAGAGGACATTCGTGTATGTGTGGGTGAAAGAGAGGAAGAAACACATGAAGAGAGGAAGGAATGAAGACTGGAGAGATGAGAGAGATGGAAAGAGGGTCAGACTGAGAATGAGATACATAGACAGTAAAATAGATCACACAGAGAAGTGGGGTTTTCATCCAGATGTAGGCGATGATGAAATTTAAATGTGTTTTGAGAAGTTTGGCATGAAAATGTATACACCAGCTTCTGTTGTGTGAGTATTAGAAGTCAACAGGTCGAGCAGTAGGCGGTGCTATGTGTGAAAAAATAAAAACATTGCAGAAGAAGATTGCTCAATGAGAGTACAGCCTGCTGGAGCATCATTAGCACAAGAAGAAGAAGAAAAACAAGACTTAATGCTGCAGTGTGGTCAATGGCTGATAGCTTGGAAGCAAAATGAAAGGGAGTTTTGGTCAGTGTATTTTCTGGCTGATACTTTTCCTGGTTGAAACCTTAATCAGAAAATGGGAAAAACTCGCGTTATTCTGTTTTTGACCAAAAATGGAAACAAAAAATGAAAAATGAGTTGTTTTTCTGTTTTCCATGTTTTTTTGTTTTTGACCACAAATGGAAAAAAACTTATTCATTTTGGTCACAGTTTTTTTTTCCAATTCCATTGTTTTGTTTTCTTTATTTTGTGAAATACTTGAGGAAAAGAAAATCATGTGACCATTGAGAAAGGTGAGCTTTTTTAAATACAAGCTTCCATGTCAAACGAGCCATATGTATGTATACATATAACAAAACAGTCCATTAAATCACCAGTACATTTACAACTTACATTGTTTATCATACATTGTATATAAAACATTTTGGCAATGGATGGCTCTTGTTTTGCCATGGAGGCTTTTATTTTGAAAAGTTCACCTTTCCCAGTGGTCACATGATTTCCTTTTCCTTGAGTATTTCACTAAATTAAGAAAACAAAATAATGGAATTGGAAAAAAACAACAACAAAATTGGGCCCTTTCTTTAAAATGTTATTAGTTTTTCCATTGCTGTGACCAAAATGACAAAAATAGAAAAACGGCTTTTTTCCTTGTTTTTTTTTTTTGTTTGTTTTTTTCCATTTTTGGTCACAAACATTTTTTTGTCAAAAACGGAATAATGGAATAACAAAAGTTTCTCCCGTTTTTCAGTTCGGTTTCAATCAGGAAATGGATCTGCCAAAAAATACACTGACAGGTTTTATTGGTTGAAATGGAGAATTTTGAACTTTTCTAAACCTGCTACTCTTGAGAAGATCCTTGTAGAGTCTGGGGTGCCAATTTAAGGCCGCTGTTCTATTGATTTCTGCTACTTATTGAAATTTGCTACTTTGCCTGTATTCCACATGAGCAGAAAGGCAGAAATCTTAACAGTATTATGAAATCTTTGTTAATATTGGCTAAGTGTTTAACATGAGTCAGGTGAGCATATTTTGGAGCCAAGTCTCTGAAACTCCATTTATTAAATCTTCATCAAGAAAACCTTTTAGGGTAGCATATCTTAACAGAGCAATAGCCTAAGGATGTTCCTAAGCTTCTATTTCCGTATTTGGCTAAACGGTGAGATGGTCAGATTCCTCACAGGGTCATGGTGTAAGCGGGTGTGATGTTAGTCTCGTATACTCTCTACAGCAAGGCTAACATTACAAGGTAGCGCCGCCAGCCTTCGTTCCTCTTTGCAAATTAATCTCGTGCTTTGATATGTGGCTTCTTTTCACTTCAGGTGGAAGTTATATGTGAGTTCAACCCCTGACAGCCTACATACCATTTTATTTCCATTAACTACTTTAAAAAACTGTCATACTGTGCTGTCTCTACTGCACGGTAACCGCTAAGCCACCTCTAAGCTTCTTGTGTTTACATCAGGTGAAGTGCTAGACAGGAAAGCAGCGGCCATTAACTGAAGCTACAGCGGCCTCTAGTGGTGAAAGGTTCGTTACAGTTTAAAAGAGCATAGAGTGGGATTTCAAGCCTGTGTTTCTAAAAATGATGGGTAGTTTGCTTAACCGACACCCAATCCGATGCCGATTAATTTGATAAACGGATTTAACTGTTTTAGCGATTAACCGCGCTCACCCTTACAATAACCCCTATCAAATAATGCTCCCACTGCAAAATCTACTCAAATTACATGACTACTCACCTCACTGGCATTGTAATGTTGTAGGGAGCACATTTGATGCTCTTTTTTAGAAATCTTTGAAGTATCTCAGGGGTAGTGTTCTTGCTGCGGGAGCATTTTATGGCTAGGCAGCAGACATCAACAGAACACCGGCTCAGACTACACAATTTTTTTGGTGGTTCACGATGTCACCATGTTGGACTGTGCAACCAAAATTTTGTCCCATCTTGGCCGACAGACTAGCCACACTACAAGAGGGATCCTGACTGCTCATCATATGCTGACGACACCACCGTCTCTGTGACTGTTCTGAAACTGTAGTTACAAAAATGTAACTACATGTTAAAACAGCACTTGGTGACAGCCCTGTGATTGGTCCACTGGGTAGCACCTGGTGACTGCTGGTGTCGAGGATGTTTAGAAGCATACTGTGTGAAATTGAGGGTGGGATGAATGGTGATATAACAAGCATTTAATCTACAAGCCCAGTTCCAAAAAAGTTGGGTTGCTGTGTGTAAATAATAAAAAAATTGCAATGATTTGCAAATCTCACAAACCCATATTTTATTCACGATAGAATATAAACAACATATCTCAAAAAAGCACATCTCAAAAAAGTAGGGACGAAGCAACATCAGGTTGTAAAAGTTAGTGGAACTAAAGAATAAGCTGGAGGAGCATTTTGCAACTAATTTGGTTAACTGGCAACAGTTCAGATTTTAAATATCCCACCATTTACAGTACATAATATCATCAAAAGATTCAGAGACTATGGAGAAATCTCGTTGCACAAGGGACAAGGCCTAAGGTCAATATTGGATGCTTGTGATCCCTTGGGCCCTCAGGCAGTGCTGCATTAAAAACAGGCCTGATTCTGCACTGGAGATCACTGCATGGGCTCAGGAACACTTCCAGAAATCACCGTCTGTCAAAAAAGAAGAAGTCATATGTCAAGATGATCCAGAAATACCGCTGTCTTCTCTCACCAAAGCTCACTTAGAAAGACTGAGGTAAAATGGAAAACTGTTCTGCGGTCAGTCAAAATTCAGAATGATTTTTGGAAACCACAGAGGTCTGTGGACCTGTGGACTAAAGCGGAGAGGCATTTGACAAAGCGCCCCAATGTTTTTGGAATTAGGATTAAAGACAGACGTACTGATGATTACCTCATACTCAAGCATGGATGCTTCCAGATCTTCAGTAGACTGTGCTCAAGTACAAATTGTGCCAAGACTACCTCTTCACTATGCTTGTGTTCACACTGATTAAATGAACCGGACTTTGGGGGCCAAGTGTGCTTGAATCCAAGCTCGGGTCTCTAATGTGAAACCAGCAATTAAAAGAGACAGACAGAGGGACGGATAGGAGACACTGACAGAGAGAAAGTGTAAGTATTTGGCTTCTATTTTCAGTAGCACAAAGAGTCCTGATGTCAGGGCATGGACATCCCACGGAGGTGCAAGTGAGCATCGTTACCACGGCAACAAGCTAGTGCTCATTCATTAGGAAGCCAAATAAATTAAACAGCAGATTAAACGCTTATAGATGAGTCTTATGTTTGAGTGAGCGTGCCAGCTTTTATGCTTCTCAGCATCTTTAACACTGCAGTGTAGGAGTGGAAGAATTGTTAGCACAGGAAAACGCACAGCAGTCTGTAATAGATTTATCTCCCCCAACAAACCTCATTTGCACTTGTTTTATGACAATTATGCTTCAGGCAATCTACCTACCCTCTGCATGTATTAATATGGAAGATGCCCTGATCAATAATTGAATAGCAGGGCTGTTCTTCTTCGCTCTGCAGCACTTTTGTTGCCCCGTCCCTCTGAAGCTCACCCCTGCGAGGGAAAGCCGTAGTGATAAAATGATGCTTCCTTCTTCCCCTTGGAGCTCATTCCAGCATTTCCAGCTATGCTCACTGATCCCTGTTATGGTTTATCTAAAAAGACAGTGGAGGATCTATTTCTCTGGAGATGATAGGGCTGTTTTGTGTGGAAAACTCAGCAAATCCACATGATAGTGAGTAGAAGTGGGAGCACTTAAAGAGGCTTCTTCTGCCTCTGCAGGGACTCACATTGGATTTATTGATACATAAAGCAAGCAAAGATGAGCTCGCAGTGATTTAGTAGGAGTATAAATACTTTTATAGTTCATTAAAGACAAGACTTAGTCAAAAAGTTCATAAATATGAAAAAGCTGCTGACTCATGGAGCAGACTGCACCAGCAGAATGTGAATTAACACTTTTGCAGCGCTGCAGCGGACATGCATGAGCACTGAACCTTATGTTTGAAATATTCATGCTTTACATATGGATGGTTTCAAGCTGCATATGGCATTCATAGCATTAAGGCTTTTTGCTACATATGTAGAATAACTTCTGCTCCACATATTGGTTTCTAGGTTAGAGTAAGCAAAAGTAGAAAATGATGTTAAAGTCACGCTAGGGTCACAGCTGAAAGTTTGATGGTTTAAAAAATATCTACCAATATATGATGATGGTTGGCCTAGCTGTCAGGCTGAGCACCTGTGGTCATAGTCCTTAATTATTGTGATAATCCCTTAATTTTTTGGCAGTTGTCTAAAGCAGGGGCCCTCAACCTTTTCAGCCTGTGACCCCCAAAATAAAGGTGCCAGGGATTGGGGCCCCCCACTGCTCTTGAACGTGGTTGAACAACCATGTACATTCATGGTGTTGGGGGGGGGGGGGGGGGGTCCATTGTAAAGTTAAGCTGTGATATCCATGTCTTATATTTAACCTGAATAATAACCACTTTTGTCAAATATCTTTGTTTTTGTTCATTTGTGCAGTAGTATATTGCCTTCTTAAAAATGTAAATCCCTTTTCTTAAGAACACAGTTAAAATGGGTTAAAAATGGTAAAATAAGAGGTGGAAAAGGCACAGCAATAGGATTTTAAAAGTAGCAAAAGACCTGGCAAGAATTAGATAAAAGTGGCAATAAATGATCAAAAATGGGTTAAAGTGGCAAAAACTGGCATAGAAGTGGTAAAGGGGCATTAAAAAGTGGCAGAAATGGGTTTAAACTGGCAAAAATGGGCTAATTGAGGCAGAAAAAGAAGAAGAAATTGGCAAAAACTGGTGTAAAAAGTGGTCAAAATGGGTCAGTAGCAGCAACAATGGGTCAACAGGGGCAACAACAGAAGTAGCAAAAACAGGCAGTCAAAAGTGGTGGAAAGGGTCTAAAATGGACAAAAATGGGCAAAAGTGTGTTAAAATTGGAAAAAAATGGTGAGAATGAGGTGGATACCATGTCTTCAAATGGATGTTGGCATTCAATAGTGTTGAGCCCAAAATAATTCAGTAGACTTTTTTCCTATGATTAAAAAAAAAAAATGCCATGGTTTGTGTTGTAAAGGTAAGCATCACAGACGCCGGTGCAGATACGATTCCATTATTAGAAAACCAGGATGAGAGTATTTCTCATGTATACAGGGATCTGAACCAGGCTTCTATGTCCATGTAAGCACAGTCATTGTTGTAAAGTCTTTTAATGACTCATCATTTCAAACACAAGACACATGTTGTAGACCATCCATTTTAACATCCTGAGCTTATAAATTCCATCTGCAGCGTGATATGGCCTACTAAACATGAGCACCTCAACACTGACATTTTAAAGTGTCATCAGCATAAGTTCAAAGCAATGCTTCACAGAAATACAGCCTACAGAGCCCATAAACTCTATGTCTTGTGGTTAGCCTGTGTACTGTTTTAAGTACTGTTTACAGAATTTAATCAATCATCACTTGGTTAAGTCAGATGAAATGACAGCAGATTAACAGGATATGTGCATACGTGTTTATTTGTGCAGTTAATCCCAAAAATAGCCCACCCCTAGTCAAAGGATAATCAGAATGCTAATTTACAGAAGCTACTTTAGATAAAGCACTATGCATTGAGAGTGTGACTTTAAAGTGTCTAAGTGACCTATCTTGAAAGTATTTATTGTGGATTTTTCATTCCTGGTTTTCACATTTTCACTCTATGCTGATGACAGATTCACTTTTTCTACTAAATCCCAAATAAACGCTGCATTAACACGTATATGACTCATGTTAATACTAGCTGTCTGTGAGTATTGTTGGCTACTGAAGCAGTTGTGCTGCAGCTCTCTTTGTTGTATTTTAATGTCAGTGTAGCTGAGCAGCGGAGGGTTGTGAAGCCAGGCGGCAGTAGATGAGAGGATGAAGAGGAGGATGGGGAGAGCAGATTGGTTTTGACCTCCAGCAGATGTGAAATACGAATACTGTAATACAGCTGGCTGACCACACTGTGGGGGCAAATATTGTTCCTTTTTCTATTTCTGGACTACAAATACAGTAGGCTATCATCATGCTTTCAATGGCTGTTCTTTCATGATTGTGTGTTTTCACTAGCTTATTCTTTATTTTGACACCAACACAAGCAGTGTTTTCAAACCCTTATCTGTGCTTTTTAGGGTCAATCATGCAAATGCATGAAAGGCATGATAAAAAGTCTTCATTTTTGCATGAATATCTTCTGCAGAGGTTTGCCACCGGGTTCTCTTCCAGCAGAGAAGAGCGAGTGTGAATCATGAAGCACAGAGTGGAGACTGTGGAGGCAGCTGCATCTTACTATATCAGGAACTCACCCTGCAATCTGCCACTGACTCATATCGGCTTCTCGTGTGGTGGAAAGTGTTTTTCCTCACACTGAGCCATGGATCTTGAAGTACCAGGGGAACATTTCAACCAAATGTGCTGTTTAATTTTAAGGACATAATGATTACTTAGATTCTGAAAGAGGAAGTCAGTTTTCATTTGAGAGAAGTGGATTAATCCTGTGCCAGTTTTCCTCATTTTAAAGCTGCCAGTCTGCAGTGATTCAAAGTTTTTCACGTGGGAAAAAGATTTGATCAGTCAAATATTCTTACTCCTACACAATTTGAAAGTTGCACAATGTTATTTCACTAGAAAGGTTTATAAAATGTTCGATAATGTGCTGTTTCGCTATGTGACATGTTCTAAAATAGTGCAATCTTTGATATTCCAGTGATTTATTGTACTGAAAAGGTGCCAAAATTTTCAAAAGACATCTTTTTTCTCTAGACACATGTGGGAAAAATTGCATGCAAACCCCTGCATCTCACCTATATGGCACAAAAACCTTTACCCTTTCCACCTAGTTATCAAAATAGATTACGGTATCATTTGAGTTTTTCTACACCTGCGTCAAAGTTTCAAGTTCTTGCATCAACTTTTTTTCCCCCAAAGAAAAGTGTACTTACCTCTGAGTATTTTTATGTGTAAGGAAAATGATGATCTTCAAAAATATTTGAATTTCAGTCTCAGCCCCTAAGCCGGTTTGAGTAAGAGGGAGCTCTTAAAGTGTTAAAGATAATTGAAAAAGGACATAGAGGAGGATGTAAAGGCTTCTAAATGCAAATGAGAGGAAATAAAAAGGGGGGGTGGGAGGTAATCGAGGGGTTCAGCCCCTCCTCCATGTCCCAGGGGTGTTATTTTGACAAGGTCAACACCGCCATCAACCATCCCCCGGCTGACAGCCAAACACATCAGAGTGGCCCATTGTTCTCCTGATGCTCATATTCACTCCAGTCTCCTCACTGAGATTACTCACTGCAAATGTTTCTATGTGACGTTTCAAACTTTCCAGAAGTCACTGAAGATTAGAAATTTACGTCTTTATGCACGTGCAGTCAAAAGATCCCTGCCTTCATTTATTATAGCCCATGCATATGTTGTTTTAACATTTGTTGGATACAAACACGAGTTCAAGTAACATAAAATATGGAATTTAATTCGCTTGGGTAAGGACAAGATCTCATGCCCCATTTCTTAGGAGACTGAAACATGAGATATTTCATTCGTCTGTCATGGTGGGATAGTTCAGTGGTTTACAGCACTGACTTTGGGACAGGAGATTGGGTATTCAAATCCATAATCAGTATCCAGTGTGGACTCTTGGGAAAGGTCCTTGTCGCCATGAAGACCTGCCTTTGTCTCCTTGGGTAATAGTGTCTGCTTAATTACATTTTAATTGCAAAGATGACAGTATTAAGAGTTTTGTTTTATAGTGAAGTGCTGACCAACACTAACCTTGCAAAGCAGCTGAATACACCCGTTTACCTGTTTCTCACTGGCAAATCCATCTTGCAAAGCTCCCGTCCGAACCATCTGGGCCCAGTTAGAAAGTGACAAGACCAATCAGCAGCGAGGGGCAGTACTTTCGGGCGCGGCAGTGTCGTGACGTAAGCAAGTCGCAGCAAGAGGCCGGTACAGTTATGGTGGAAGACATTAGTGTGGATGCTGCTAAAGTGCCAGTCTTACCTGAGCTTGACGACATTTCTTCGTTTAAAGAAGAACAAAGAACAGCAGTGAGTCGTTTTCTTTTCAAAAAGGACAAAAGTCGTGTACTGACATGTCTATAGTCGCCATGGTTCGCGTTATTCCTTGGTAGCTGCACATGCGCACCTTGGTCGTGGCTACGTCTCGTGTTTTGTTGCTCTGATTGGCCCGTAAAGATGTGACAGACAGGACATTCATCCAATCACACTGCAAGTTTTTTCCAAAGCCTCTGCCCTTTCCCAGACACTCACTATTGAAGGTTTTCCAGATGAATGTGTGAAACAAATCCACCTGGCGTGTCGGGTTAGATCAACATAGCATACCACACATTTCCAGATTCATTCAACAACTATAAGATCTCGTCTTCCAAAAGTCCAAATCTTGCACAGTCTACTGTGATTTTGAAGTAAACATACTGACCGTGCTAACTGTTAGCTACCTGCTACTTACAGTGTGGAAGCAATTTCAGTGAAATTCCTCCCCTGGTCTCTGACTGTGGTATGTTTTACAGGACATGTTGTATGAAAAAAACATGTTATTGCCACGAATCTACAAGTTGTCTCTTCATTTCTAATGCCGTTTTGACTTTTTGCTTCACGTTTCCAATTGTTGCTATGGCTGTGTTTGTTGTGCTTCCTCTTTCAGTCAGTCTTTCAGTTCCATGTGACAGTCCACAGAGTTTGACTCTGCTGTCCTCAGTGCATGACGGCATTCCATTCTGATGATAGATATCCAACATTTAACATTTACCACTTCAAACTGGGGCTTCCCCCATGCTGACTGTCTTAAAAGCAGATCAGGAAGGGTAAAATCCATCTGACATTTAAGGAAATTCTGGCAAGATAATCCTTAAAACCATCTGATAATCAGGCCTTTGCTTACTTTAGTTGGAAGGAGGGAATCAGGCCAAAAATCGCCCTGATTATCTTGCAGTCTGTACCCTGTTTAAGGTAAAAACCTCAATCAATCAAGTCTTCCCTGTGCAGCAGTGATAAACCATCCCTGCACGTCCTTGGAGTCTACCTGGGGAACTTTATCTTCCACCAGTAACCTACATTTAGATGAGTTTGTGTCCCATTCTGATCATAAAGTTTGTGCTAAAAGTGTCCACCCGTCTGGGTAAAAGTGTTCTTCAAAAGTGCCTTTTCAGGTTCTGACAGCTGCAGGAGTCTGCAAAAATACCTGGAGAAGCTTTTGTCTTCATAAATTAAATTATTCACCAGCTCAGTTGAGTAAATAATGCATTCTGTCACAGTGAATTTTAACCTTTAAAGTGGGCACTGCTAATAATAGAGTGCCTCATCCTGTATTTTTCATTACAGAGTCTTCAGAGACATTAAAATGATTCTTAGAGTGTGCTCTCAATAGAGAAGCATCTGCAAACAGTTGTGTGTAACACAACAAATAATGAGGATTAGTCAGGGTGAGCTGGCAGGGCAAGAAGACGAACATTTAACAGCAAACTTTCAACAAACTATCATTACAACAAGTTTGAATGCAGTGGTATTTAGATGCACGTGTAGTGTTTATTTTTGCTACAATTTTCACTTGAGGTAACTAAATAAAAACAAAAAAAAAATATTCTAATGTTTATGTAAGGTCACAGCCAGGAAATGATGCTCGTCTTGCACAAAATTAACAACTTCTTTACCAAAGTTATAATTTCTCTGAGGAGTTTCAGTTGCCAAGAATTTGCTCACATGTGACTTTTGTTCAGTAGAAAACTTGAAGCTTTGTGGACTTAAAAATGCAAGGAGTGCATTTCCTCCACAAAGTACTTTCACCTTTTTCTCCAATTAATTTTTCAGTTTTTCGTGTCTGTACTTGAGGACAGGACAGTGGCTGGATTTGGAAACACGAATCAGAGAGTGAGGGATGTCAAGTGGTACATGGCCAAGGCTGGTAGTCAAAACCACTGCTGCACGATTCCAGGAAAAAAGGAAGTTGAACAGCTGCCATTACTGTGTTGGTGTTTTACTTTAACATTTGTGCTTTAGAATGAAAGCTGACCAAAAAAGTGAACATCTTTCCTCTAAAGACTTCCCATTTTACTTCATTTTTGACAACAGTGCACAGGATAAGTCGTCCTATATGAGCAGACATTTCACACAAATACACAAGTATGTACTGTCCATGGGTTTGTCTGACATTATAAGCTTTTAAAGGAACAGTATGTAGTGTTATTGCACTGAAACTACTCTTATTTTAAATAAACTCTTAAGTTGCATGACCTTAAATATTTCTAAAGCCAGTGGCTGTCATGACTGAGCCATGACTGTGGCTCAGACTATTCCAGGCCAAGTAAGGACCAGATGTGCTGCTCATTTCTGCACAGCTATACCGTTTAAATCTTGTTTAAGTTAAAGGACTCAATAAAAACTACACTCCATACATAAATACATAATTCAGTAGTGTCCGAACTACGGTGCTGCCATGCCAATTCTGTAAAAAAACATTTTGACAAAAAGAATTTAATGTTGTGTTTTTAAATATGTGACTAAATGAAGATGACACTGTAAGTGGTTAGGCTAGGCTAGGGGTATAAGTCTCTCCTGCCCAAGACGGCTCGATTCAAATCTCGATTCACAGTCTACGATTCGATTCATTAAAATACAGAACAATTCTGTCCGATTCGATTTGGTTTGGTCCGATTCGATCTGGTACAATCTGATTATAGGATCAAAATAACATTCTGAAGTTATGTTTAAGAAAGTTTTTATCACACCCAGGTGCTCAGGTGTCTTGTTTTGACATTAAATTGGGAGAAAAATATTAAAATGAGTTTTTACATGTTTGTCCGTCTGTACTTGTAACTTCCTTAGCATTATTAATCCCAATAACAATACAAACTAAATATCAAATTTTCCTAAGAAGCACAAATTAAAACAAATTTAAAGTCACAAGGAGATCTGGATGGACAGAGCTCTGTGTGTCGTGTTTGAGAGCAGCAACGGTCATCACCCCAGTGTAGAGGTCTGCTGCTGAACGCCCCACCATAGAGGTCTGCAGCCAGATGCCTCTCATAAGTTTGGCTATTTTTCTCAGATTTTGAGCATTTAAACTTATCATGACCTCCGCAAAGGAGGTTTTGTGATCGGGTGGGTTTGTTAGTTAGTTTGTTTGTCAGTTTGTTTGTTAGCAACATAACTAAAAAACTTGAGGATGGATTTCAATTAGATTATCAGGAAATGTCAGAAATGGCATAAGGAAGAATTGATTAGATTTTGGGAGTGATCTGGATCACTGTCTGGATCCAGGAATTTTTTAAAGGATTCTGTACTATTGGGAGATAGGGCTAATGGCAGAGGTCTGCGCTGTTACCACTTTACACCAGGAGATGGTGAACACGAGTAACTTCAATCCCAGCAGCATTTTTGGTGTGTTTCTATTCAAAGTTTTGGAGTTTATAGAGTTTGAAAGACGCACGCCCGGTCGAGGAGACGAGCCAGAGTGTAACAGAGAGAAAGACAGCGAATTGTAGCGAGAATACTCACAATGCTGGGAGAGTAGAGGAATATTCACCCTCTGCCATGACTTCCAGTCATCAGTGAGACCATGGGTGAGACTGTCAGTGCATCTGTTGGCAGGCAATGCTTCCATCATGGCAGTCCACCCATAGCAAAGCCAGTGCTTTGCCTCACCATGTTTCCACCTCACTGGGGAGGGAGTAATCGGCGAATGCTGTGGTGGGGGGCACATGGGGACGGATCCAGGAATTTTTTAAAGGATTCTTCACTGTTGGGAGATAGGGCTGATGGCAGAGGTCTGCGCTCTCCGAGTGCTTTTCTAGTTTTGACTTCTTTTGATCTCAAAATAATTTATAATCAGTGCTGATTTTTCTCCCAATAATTTATTAGTGTTGAAAATAAGGTTGACAGGTTTTGGTTGAAAGTTGACCCTGTCAGGCTCTCAGATTAGACCTAAATTCAGAATCTGGCCCCTGCTGTGATTGAGTCTGACACCCCTGCTCTCGATCAAACGACATGGCCTCATCTTAGACCTCTTCTTTCAGCTGAAAGAGACTTGTCTACACAATCATTTACACTTATCCCTTAAAAAAATCCCTCAAAAATCAAAAATTAAATCAGTTTACAGATATTGCAAGTGTTGACAACAAACGTAAACACAAAAAATACTATTCTTTAAGCTAGGGCTGTTATTGTCAGTGTATTGTGCGTGACAGCAAACAGAACGCCGCATCCCTCTCATAGATGTGTTCGCTGTGTGCGATCGCCCTGCTGAATATTTGATTAATGAACTTCTTCAAACCTGTGACACGCCATCCTTTTTCTCTGAGCTGTAGGGTAATGTGATCATACTTTAAGACATTTATCATCATTACTGTCCTTCACATTAAACATTAAATCTACTTTCAGCAGCCATAACATGCTGGTCTTCTTCTTCTTGAGAGTTTTACGGCGGTTGCCGTATGCACAGATTCTACCAAAAGTCCCTTAGAGTTGAGTCTAATGTCTCTCCAGTGAGGCCAATAACAGCCTTCTGGCAGCATCCAGGGCCATTTTAACCTCCTTTGAATATCCATGCAGATACTCCAGTCCTTCCTTCATCCCCGTCCCTTTCCACTGGTACCACTTGCTTCATTTCCTCTGCTCTCTTACATGGCGGTGGTCACTATCACTAAAGCAAAACTAACATAAAATATTTTCACACATGGATCTGTTGATCTACACCCACGTATCCGGGGTGAGGAAGCTCAAACTCTCCTCTTACTCTTCTTTAAAGAACATTTTTAGCAACATGAGCATCTCAGCTCTGCTGCTCTGCTTCCTCTCCAGCATCTCAAACGTATCCGCCGCGCCTCCATGAATGTCAGCAGCCTCTCTGAATGTCACAGTCTGAATAAATGACCCCTCGTATTTCCCATAATAAGATAATGAGATAATAGCACTTGTCTGTGAGAGCACCTCTGAAGGGTGCTGACAGTGGGGAAAAAGAAAAATGACACTCTAGTTTGGAGGAGCAATAAAGGCTGTAAAAGGTCAAGAGGAGGAGAACAAAGGACACAAAGAAATGATGGAATTAGATTTCTGAATGTCCATTTCTGCTCTGCAGGTGCCTCCATCCAACACTCTTCTTCTTATTATTATCTCATGTTGTGTTCTTTCCATCGCTTGTTATTTTTCACTTTCTCTTTCCTCTACACGAATTCTCATTTTTCTGTTTTTCCCTTTTCTTCCAAGTGCCTTCATCCGCTTGCTTGTTCACTCCCTTCAGGGCACACTTGTCACATTTCCACTCTGTTATACACAGTTTTGGGGCCTGTTGTAGGTTGACACATCGTGACTGTGGCCAAATTTAGACTTTTATATTGTACTGGCAGAGTTTTCAGGCTTGGTATGAGGAAGAACCTCATGAACTGGTTTTAAAATGCCTAAAAATACAGGATTCTTGGATAAGAGTTCTGCTCTTTGGTCCTGTTTTTGGGGCTTTTATAAGAAGCTTTCTAAGAGTATTTTGTAACTAGCTGAATGAGGACAACAATGAGCACATTCTGATGACATTTGTTGAATATGTAAACATTTAGATTTAGGATTTGGCATAACCAATCATTAATATCGTTAAATCTACCCCAAATTTCCCTGTGCTGTTTGGCATTACCACCATGTGATTTATTTCTTATACCATTCTTATTATATAGGAAGCAGGCCAGACCAAGCAAACAGAGGTCATGCTTCTACATACATGCATTTAATTGTTCAAGAAAATGTTTACTTTACTCTCTCTCTCTCACTCTCTCTTTTATGTATTTGGCCTCCAGTGAAATTAGTTTGGGAGCCTCTGATTTAGCAGATGTGACTATGCACTGCTGTGCCTGCGGTGTGTGCTGTGAGTCAGACTGAGGGCCAAAGAAGGCAAAGCACTGAGGGACTACAGTGCCTATAAAAAGTATCCATCCCCTTTGGATGTTTTACCCTTTTTTTGATTTTATAAACCAATCACGGTCAATAAAATATTGTTTTTTTTTTGACAAAAAACTCTAATGTCAAAGTGAAAACAGATTTCTACAATGCTAATATAATAACAATAAGCAGTGTAAGCAGTGTTCTTCTGCTTATTTGAGGCTGGGTCATGGTGGCAGCAGGCCACCAAACAACATTTTCCAGCTTTTTCTGGGGGGACTTCAAGGCGTTCCCAGGCCAGATTAGATATATAATCCCTCCTGTGAGTCCTGGGTCGACCCTGGGTTTCCTTCCAACTAGAGGGAGACCGACATCCTGATTAGATGCCCCAACTTTTATCTCATCTATCAACCACCTCAACGGGCTCCTTTCGAGGCCAAGGAGCAGCGGCTCTCTACGGATGTCCAAGCTCCTCGCCCTATCTCTTAGACCAGTGGTTCTCAACTGGTGGGTCGAGACCCAAAAGTGGTTCATGGAGCAGTTTTCAGTGGGTCGTCACTAGTTGTCTGAAAAAAAAAATTGGGGCCAAATTCCTGATGTCCTTATTGGACATGCATAAATACCTTTCATTTTACCATGTTTTACTGTGAAATATGTTCGATCAATATTTAAATTAATTTATGGAATTTTCTTGCAATAAATGGCGACTTTTCCCATGATAATGAAGTAATTTCTCAAATCCTCTGGAAATTTAGCCAAAAATTGACATATAATGATGAGGAAAGAGGGTATAAAACGTGTCATTTTTGTCCCTTTTCTTTTTTATATCAGGTGTTTTGGTCCAATCATGTTCCAAACTGCAACATATTTAATTAACTAAACATGTGTTGTTGAATTTTTTTTTTTTTGATTTGGTTGCAGTTTGTTATAAGTCAGACTGGTGGGTCCTGAGGCCAAACCAGTTGAGAACCACTGTCTTAGACTCCCTTCTGAGGAAGCTCATCTCAACTACTTGCACATTCTTTCAGTTATTACCCAGAGTTCATGACCATTGGTGAGGTTTGGAACAAAGATCGACCGGTAAATTGAAGGTTTTGCCTTCCGGCTCAGCCGATGCTGCACCAATATGCCTGTCGATCTCGCGGGCCACTCTACCCCCACTTGTGATCAAGACCCTGAGATACTTGAAGTCCTTCACCTGGGCCAAAGTGACCGCACAAATATTCACCCTTTGAAAGTGACTGACCTAACTCAGCAGAGGTCAAATCAACTGGTGCTAGTAGTCTAGCAATTAGTAAAATTGGGATCACCTGAGTGCAGTGAATGTGTCTCAAGTGATTGCAGTATAAACACACCTGGAAGGGCTAGTTACTGGTTAATCAGTATTCCTGGCTACCATTACACCATGGAGACAAAAGAACACCCCAACCAACTCAGAGAAGAGGATATTAAGAAGTAGACATCAAAGGGATGGATGCAAAAAAAATCCCTAGGCCAGTAAAATCTACCATCAAGAAATTGGAGGAATATGGCACATGTGTAAATCAGTCTAGATCAGGCTGTCCTCACAAACTGAGTGACTGTACAAAAAAAAAAAGACGAGTTAGAGAGGCCACCAAGACACCTATGACTACTCTGAAGGAGGTACAAGCTTCAGCAGCTGAGATGGGAGAGACTCTGCAGACACCAACTGTTGGCCGGGTTCTTCACCAGTCAAAGCTTTATGGAAGAGTGGCAAAGAGGAGGACACTGTTGAAGAAAGCGCAGATTAAATCTGGGCTAAAGTTCACCTAAAGGCATGTGGGAGACTCCATGGTCAAGTGGAAGAAAGTTCTTTGGTCTGATGAAACCAAAAGCACGGTAGTGGCAGCATCATGCTGTGCTGACGCTTCTAGGCAGCCAGCCCTGAAAGGCTTGTAAAGGGTAAAATGAAAGCGGCATAATGTAATGATTCATTGTCCATTAAGACAATGAACTGAAGCATACAGGCATACAAGCATATTAGTATATTTAACATCAGTCTGCAGATCACATGCAACCTGAACCTTTAGGGGGGATCTGAAGGAACCAAGAATCAGCTGTGAGCTGTTTCAGCTCTAGGTAATGACTACACTGGCTGATGAATGCAGAAAGTTTACATCAAGAAAAAAGTGAAGCAACTTCAAAAACGGTGCAAAAAGAAACATGCACAGGTAAAAAATTACAGCTACCTACCTCGAATGAAAAATATGTGGTGCAAACACCTAAAGAGCTGCATTAACAGCAAAAATGCTTGACAGGAATACACAATGCAAAGCCAGGAAGCATATATATTCAGAGAACATCTGCATGAAGACAAAGGCTACAAATACTGCCTGCAACAGAAGTGCCCCTTGCCTCTGGCTACAAATAAAGAAATCTCTCCAGCCTCCTGGCACATTAAAAAGAAGTAATATGTAAGACAAAATCAATGAATGAATAAAAGATGTCTGCTACCGTAAACAAACAAGCATTGGGAGCAGCCAGGTGGGTGTTAGTAGCTCAGATCTTTGACCTGGTGAACATGAAGCAGACAGAACAAATGAGAGAGGAGGGGCGGTGCCAGGACAGCCCTCGTATGGCACATCCGTCATCCCCTTGTTAGCATCTTGGCATGCAAACACAGACGCACACACATGCTCTAAACAGGCCAGACAGCTTGCTGGGCCAGATGGCCTCTTGGTGAGGAGCAGCGTGGAGCTCCACAGAAGGGTTGGCTTGATTTGTGAACCATGACCTCCACACGTCCCTCCCACCCGACTCTGGACAGCACGTGCATTGAAGAGGAATGGACGAGGATAAGATCAGCGTGCAGTGTGGGGGTGGAGTGGTTATTGTGGAGATACGGAGAGGGGATTATGCATACAGAGCGCTGACTGTGTGGTGGGAGATTTCCTTTTTATATAGAACCACAGGAGATAGCCACAGGGAGGAAATGTATTATAATCACAGCACAAAGTCAGCTACATTCTCTGCATTGTTAAAGACACATTAAGGCTTTGTTGCTTCATTATTCACTTAATCCTGTTTACTAGACTGTCAATCCTATTGTTGTATTGACAGGGGAGATGATAATAGTATTTATTCTTGTAGTCTCACAATAAAAACATCAAAATCAGACAATCAATAGATATATTGTAGTGTTTTCTATTGATTTAAGCTCTGCTTTCAGTGTTTCAGCCTCATTGCTGATCAGGAAACGGGCTCAAATGACCTTAAAGCCGTTTAGTATCAAAAGGTTTGATTCCTTTTCAGTGTTAGGATTACTTAAAGACACATGACTGTTAAGGCCCTTGTCCATAGCTGCCTCTTTAGCACTGGCAGCTAGAGCTGAATGATTCATCTCAATATTATTGTAATTGTAATAAAACAGCCTCTGAAATTTCTGAAACACATGAAGTGCAATGTCTCTTTAAGGTGAAATATGTGTCAAGGATCCAGTTCAATTATGTTGACTTAAATATTTATCAGTGAGATGCTGTCGTGCCCATTTTGTGCACAGATGTAAGCATAGGTTGTCTTTATTTGTGCTGACATTGTAAAAGAATATATGCATCAAGACTATAGTCTTTCAATAATCACTTCATATTATCTTCAATTAAAAAGAGAATAAAGATATAAAAAAATGTCCCTCTTTTATACCATGGTTTCCAACCTGGGTATAAAACACTTCAATATTTTTCTTCCAAAATTGTTAAGCACCTCTGGAAACCAGTGAGGTCCAGTATTCTCAGCAGTCAGAGTCCAGAGGGTCAGCTGTTTTTTTGTACTCTCCTATGAAATCACAAAGATGCAGGACTGATATCAGCTTACAGTGATGTACAGGTGCATCTCATAAATTAGAATATCATGAAAAAGTTCTCATTGAAAGCAGCTTTTTAAAAATATTGGAAATGTTTAACACTCTGGTGTTGCTGATATATATTATTGCTCATTAGATGAATGGAGTTTACTTTCATTTTTACGTCATGAAAAACAATAAGTGATCCAATATCGTGTTTCTAGGACTTCTATTTTGTCACTTTGTTATTAAAACAGGTTTGATTTTTTTCTTGTATCATATTAAAATTTTAAACTCTTGTTCTATGACAGCTACAGAGCTTTTTCTTTTACATTTCATATATGTAACCTGAAGCAGATAAGAGCTGGTTGGTACAGGTGTCTGTGAGAAATCTAATGATCCCTATGTGATTGTGACCTCTGCTCATTGTAGCAAACAGCTGATATTTATTACTTCTGCTAACAAAAGAGGAGATCAGCCAGCTTCATAACCCCTCCTGGCTCTGAATATCTGTGTGTGTCTATGTGTGTGTGTGTGTGTGTGGGGGGGTGTGTGTGTGTGTGTGTTCAGAGGGAGAGGGGCAGGTGGGGAATGTGGGTGTGGCAACAGCGGAGGAGATTCATCACAGTCCAGCTTGTGTGGAAGCGTGTTTCCTTTGTCTTGTCTTTAACCAGTGACGAATGCATGCACACACTGACTGGAGGATCTGTATCTGGTTGGAATAGCCGTCTGATGGAGAAGGAGATGAATGGGAGTGTTTGCTGGTGTCTATCATCTGTTGTCTCTGTGCCGTTCTGACTGAACACCATCTGGATCGCTGATAATTCTTCATCCTGTTGTCAGTTTTCAATCTATTTGGGTTTGTTGGAAAAAATATGGCATGAAAAGAATACATGTTGTGTTATTAGGCTGTTTTACGTTTTTAGGATAAGACAGGACTCTTAAGCCTGGTTTATACTTCTGTGTTTGAGCTCAGCCATAGGGGCCCAAACTGTTTCTGCATTGGTGCATCCATGTCACCCTGCAATACCCTGACCAAGCGGTGCTCGGCAGTGTGATTTTTATGCCAGTTCCTGGTCCCACCACCATCATATTACCTGCTTATTTGCAAAAAACGGTGCAGATACATTGGAGTTAGAGGTTTCACTTCTTTGGCCACTTAGGGGGTCTTAGGGATGAGGAAAGTCAGGAGCCCTTTTTTAAATGAGAATTTTATGTTGTTGCACTGTTATATTTATCACAAAAATAA
This sequence comes from Cheilinus undulatus, assembly GCF_018320785.1. Taxonomy (NCBI): domain Eukaryota; kingdom Metazoa; phylum Chordata; class Actinopteri; order Labriformes; family Labridae; genus Cheilinus; species Cheilinus undulatus. Next base: position 39,343,013 of record NC_054878.1, on the reverse strand, counting down.
GATAAAATGTTAGTAACTTTTTTTTTAAGAAGATGGGACTATGACAGGCTAAAAAATCTGATCTTTGATAAACTCTAATGAAAGGTTGTCTAGTTTTCAAGGCCACCCAGAAGGGGGGAAAAAGTGGGACCTTTCTGGGGCCCAGCCAAACTGGAGTCAAGGAGCTCAGGAAAATCATGGTCCATTGTAAAGTTAAACTGTGCTAACTGTATTTTATTCTTAACCTGAATAATAACCATTCATATCAAAGCAACAGAAAATGAATTTTATTTATTTATGCTGCGGAACAATATAACCTTTTTCAGCATATAAACCTCTTTTCTTAAAACAGAATTACCTTTAATTTGATGATGTTAACAATGTGGATGAGCACAATAAAATAAACGATGAGACAGAAATGTCAGACTTCATAGCTAGGCCATAATGTGCACAAATAGAATAGTCAATAATGGGTGAAAAGCATCCAAGTATCTAAATTTTCCTGCCCATTATTGTCACTATTATTTGGCACTTTTTATCAATTCTGCAAGATTTTCACCCATTTTGCCTCAGTTTAACCCATTGTTGCAACATTTAACACATTTAAGTGACTTTTAACAGTTTTTTTGTTGTTTTGAATTCCCATTCAAACCCTTTTCCACTCATTTTTACCACTTTGGCCTCTGATAACCAACATTTTGCCCCTGTTTAATCCCATTTCATTGCATCCATCACGCTTTACAGACAAATTCAAGCCATTTCTGCAACTTTTAACCCATTTCTGCCACTTTCCACTCAATGTTGCTGCTGTTGTCCCATAATTCCCACTATCTATCCCATTTCAGTGTTATTCACATCAGTTTTTGCCAATTGTAACCAAATGTCACAATTTTATTATGCTAGCTTTTTCCCACTTTAAACTCATTTTAGCACAATGTAACCCCTCTTCACCATCGTTGCTGCTGTTCCTACCACTTTTAACTAACTTTTGCCAGTTTCTGCCTAATTTTTTGGTTCTGTTATCACATTTTTGCCACTTTAAACAAAACATTTTTGCCACTTTTTACCCATTTCTGCCACTTTCCTCCTAATGTTGCCACTGCTGACCCATATTTTCCACTATTCATCCCCTTTCTTCACCTTTTACACCAATTTTGGCCAATATAAACCAAATTTCTCTATTTGATATGCTTATTATTTGCCACTTTTAACCCATTTTAGCACAGTGTAACCCCTCTTCACCATCTTTGCTGCTGGTTTTTGCCAATTTTAACTAGTTTTACCACTTTCTTTGGCATTTAACCAATTTCTGCTACTAATGTTATGGCTCTTGTCCCATATTTTCAACTATTTACCCGTTTTCTTTGCTTTTTACACCAATTTTTGCCACTTTTAACAGAATTTCAATGATTTGTATGCTCAATTTTGCCACTGTTTACCTATTTTTTCCACTTTATGCCTATTTTTTGCCTGTAATCCCATTTTGCCACGTTCAAATACACATTTTGCCACTATTAATCAATTTCTGCTGATTGTAAAATCCCGTTTCACCACCTTTCCACCTGCTTTAGCCACATTCTGTTTAAATATAAAGGGCTTACATTTTCAAGAAGGCTATACTGCGGCATACATGAATAAAACATATTTGTTGCTTTTAAAAGAGTGGCTGTTATTAAAATAAAACAATAAAATATCGTTATTATAATTTAAGTTTGAAATACACCATGATGTCCTAACCTCCATGGGCCCCTAATGTCTCTGGGTCCCAGAAACTCTCCCCTCTACCCCCCCCTTATGGACGGCCTTGCACACAGCTGCAGCACCAAGATAACTTTTATACTGTGTTTTATCTTTCAACATGCAATTTATCCAACGAGTACAAATAAAAGTAAACCTCTAACCTTCGTTTCTAGGCTGCTACTGTCTGGTTTAGTGCTATTACAGGGGTCGTAGGTGTTAATGAGACTCCCACTCACTCTCATTTTATGTCTGGAAATCAAGCGGTGATGAGATGAGATTATCCAGCCGACCAAATTAAACAGTGGTAATTCTAACTCACATTGTGCCATGAGTTATTAACACTCTAGCATGTATCATGTCAGCTGCAGACAGAATATGGAGCTGCTGATAGTCATATATAGGATATTTTATATTATTAACATGCAAAACGTCTACAGTGGCCCATTTCTCAGATATGAGGCAGAAAATTGGGGTGAAGTGGTTCATTTAGAGGAGGATAAAAAAAAAAAGAACAAAGAGTGTCAAAAGTATTAAAATTTACTCAAACTTAGACTTTAAATTATGTGTTCTTATTAAAGATATGTACAGACATTTTTAATTCTTTTTGCTATTACTTCTAAACATTTGTACTGCATTGATGGTGTAGTCTGAGTGTGTTTTTCCACATATTTCTTTTATTTTATGCTTTTATATGATAATGACCGCCATTGCTGCATTAAAACTACACACCTTTGTTCATTAATATTGTATTTTATTCTAGCATATTTATCTGTCTAACTGATTCATTGGTGTGGGTAAAGAGTAACAAGTGGACGTGTTTTCACACTCTGCATGGATTTTCCAGACTCTAATCTCGATCATAATCTAATCTAGATTAAGTTAATCCCCATTACTAAGACAATGTAAAGTCTCACCCTATGGGAGGAGGTCCTGTGCTCAGGACGAGGATCAAATTTAATCTGAGCATAGAGGGAGAATGATCTTCTCTGTCGGGTTAAATGGTTACATAACCAACGTCTTAGACAAAGCCTGGGTTGGTTGCTGGTCGCACTGGTTGCACTGGTGGTTCACAGTTTGCCCCAGAGGCAGAGCAGCCTCCATTCAGCTTCATCCATGCTGGGCTGGAGTTATATTTTATGGATTATGTTTAGTGGAGATGTCTGCAACAACCAAAGGCTTGTTTGATTTTTTTTTCAAAGGGCTGTCAGCATCACTCTGTTCATATGAATAAGGTTCACTATTAATGCATTACATTTTGTAAACTAGCAGCTCCCTGCTCTCTCACTTCAGTGTGTTTACATGCAGATAGAAAACATTTAATGTTAATCTGACTGAAATTAGACTAAGGCTGAGCATTCAATTGAAATTAACATTATATTGCAATATGGCCTACTGCAATTTTCAAATTGCAGAATCTTTAACCTAAAATTTGTCAAAATACCAGTTAAATACATTTTTTAATGCAGAGATTTGAGTGTAATATTTTTAACTGTTTGAAAATAGTCCTATTTTCCTCATTTTTGTATGTATTGTTCTTAATCAAAATGAGAATGGCATAAAATGACAATTCCCTTCAATGAAGCAGTTTATATAGAATTTGCAATATGAATCAAAATTAAATAGTTCTTTAAAATCTTTCAGGCCCACGTCAGACTGATACTTCAATAATATATATATATAGGTCTATATATTCTAGAAGACCCATCTAACTTCCCTAGTTCCTCTTTACTCTTGCACCCAACCCCCAGGCCACTTCTTACTAAATATTTCATAAATACCTCTGTTTTTATAGTTATGGGTTCTTAGAAGGAAGATACATATTGGAGGATTCCAGGTCTTATTAAATTGTAATAATTTCTCCTTTAGAGGGAATCTAATCCTCTCCAAGTAGAGAGTGTCAGTTAAATCATCCAGCCACATTTTTAAGGTTGGGGCCACTGCTCTCTTCTACAGCATTAATATTAGTTTTTGTGCTTTAGGGCAATAGGAGAGAAAGCACAGCCATGCACTGAGAGGATTAAGGAAATGTTTGAACTTTAAGAGTTGTGTCTTGTAAAATGATCACCTGCAGACTTGAACACCATGAGGCTTAAAACTGAATGATGGAAGTCGTTAATGTGAGTTAAATGGACGATGAAGTCCTGCAAGCACATTTCAATAACTGAATGTATATCTTTCTGTCCCGTCTCTGCAGTGCCAGCTGTCCCAGGCCCTGAACGGGATCTCTGACAAAGCTAAAGATGCAAAGGAGTTCCTGGTTCAGCTGAAGAACATGCTGCAGCAGATACAGGTAACAAGACTGAATTACACTGATCTATAATACCAGATGGAAAGATTTCAGGACGGTTTAATACATGACAGAACAACCACACATGGTTTCAGGGATTAAGCCACTACTGCGTTTAATCCAATAAAAACACACTTGGGAGAACTTTTGACATTTTCAATTTTTAGTTAAGCATACTTAATGTAAGGCTTTTCGGTGAAGTTAGTGGACGCCATAATCTGACAGTGTGATGCAGAAATAAGAATTCTTAATGCTGCAGTTTTTTTTCTTATATATGTACAGTGCTGTGGAAAAGTATTTTCACCCTTCCTCATATGCATTTCTCTGCATATTTGTCACACTTAAATGTTTCAGATCATCAAACAAATATTGATATTAGTAGAAGATAATTAGAGTAAATACAAAATGCAGTTTTTAAACGATGATTTCTTTGTTATGGGAAAAAAGCTGTCCCAAACCTACCTGGTCCTACCTTGAACTTTGTATCACCCTTTTGTGTTGTTCGTCTTGTTTTTGTATTCTTGACATCATTGAAAATGAGAGCATGCTCTCAATGATTCCTCGAGATTTATATAAAGGTTGAATGAATGAATAAATTTCACTCAGGCAAGAGACACCAGCGCTAAAAAAGTGGTTGGTTTTCAACTTGCAGCCAGTCAAGGGTCTACGTCAGAAAGCCTTCAGTCTCTGGATCTTTGTGTTTTCACAAAGATTGTCCTTGAACCTCCAAAAGCCTGTCTAGACCAAAGTCTGTCATTGGAAATTGTTAAAAAATTTACACCATGTCTGATCAGTTACCTCCACATGCAGTCTTTACATAATTTACTGCAGCACTGATGTTCTTTCACACTAAATGCATTCTGCTTTAGGGAACCTGCTGCTAATGGGCTATGAGCTCCAAATAAATCAGTTACACAGAAACATTTGGACTCCTCACGCTGTGCAGCTGGGAGTTAAATCCACTGAGTCACCAAACTAAAACAAACCACATCAGCCAAAAGTCTGCCTGCCAGTGTGTGTGTGGTGTTTCCTGCAGCTCTCTTTAACACACATCCACACACAGTCTGCCCCGTCATATTTTGTTTGCCACAGCAGCACGAGCAGGCATTAAGAGTCTTAAACTCTGAGCACTTATTTGCTCCGTCTGGGAGCCAGAACAGCGGGAGAGAGATGGACGGATAAAAGAGAAAGAAAAGATTGTGAGTCATCCTCTTATAGATCTGAAGCGTCATTCAGCGGGAGAAAAGCTTGACTGGAAATCAGTTTTATCTCTGAGCTCATCATGTGAGCTGTGTGTGGAGAAAAAAATACCCCTGAGGATGTTTCTCTCATTAACTCTACAACTACTATTCTGCAGGAATTATGACAGGAAAAACTCTAATCCAAACATGTTTATTTGCATTATTTCTGTGTAATGGCTCTTTTCTGAGCCATATTTACAACCACAATTCCAAAAAGTTGGGGCACTGTATAAAATGCACAATAAAACATAAACAGCATATCAGAAAAGTGAGACATTTTACCATTTTATTAAAAAGATTAACTCATTTTGAATTTGATGGCAGCAACACAGCTCAAAAAAGTAGGTACAGGGGAAAAAAAAAGGCTGGTAAAGTAAGTGGTACCAGTGAAAAACAGCAGGATGAGCATTTTGCACCTAATCAGGTTAATTTGCAACTGGTCAGAAACATGACTGGGTATAAAAGAGCATTTAAAAGAGGCGGAGTCTCAGAGGTAAAGATGGGCAGCAGTTCAATAAGCAACAAACTGCATCTAAAAATTGCAGGCATAAAATATCCCACCATCCACAAAATCATCCAAAGATTCAGAGAATGTGTAGAAGCCCCTGTGCACGGGTCAATGCTGAAGGTCAATATTTGATGCAAGTGATCTTGGGGTCCTCAGGTGTCTCTGCATTAAAACCAGGCCTGATTCTGGACCGTAGATCCCTGCATGGGCTCAGAAACACTTCCAGAAATCAGTGCCTGTCATCAGTGTTTGCCATGCCATCTGCAATGTAAGGTGAAGCTGTATGATGCACAGACGAGGCCATATGTGAACATGATTCAGAAACGTCTCCGTCTTCAAAGATAGCACAATCGCATCCTCTGAACATTGGGTGTGACTGTGACCTTATCACTGCATATGTTGCATCTTGTTACCAGATGGTTTTTTACTTGAAAAAAGATGCAAGTGGATTGTTTTTCTTTTTGAGACAGCTGAAGCACAGTGTTAAGACTAGAACATGATATTTAGGAAGGTTTTACAATGTCAATGTAATTGCTGCATAGGACACAGTGCACATTTTATGCATATCATGGTTAATGGTATAGTAATGTTAAAGGAATGCATTTCTCCTCTCTGTTGCAGAGCTGTGCCAGCAGTGCCTACTTGTACCAGGATGCATTGTGAGCGAGCAGCCAAAGCCTCAGGCTTGGCCTCGTTTTGCAGTGCATTGTTTGAATATTTGAGTCAGCCAAACGCTGTGAGATTAATCCTCATCCTGAACATCCTCTGATACTCACAATACTCATCTACATTTTGGTAGCACTGTATTTTAGTGGGCCCAAATTACCTACTAATTTTAAAATACAAAACTTGTAATAACCTAGTGATAAATTGGCATTTTACCAAGTAACAACTCAGTACTATTAAGAAAATATTAAAGAGGCAGTGAACACTTAAACATTTCTTTTTCATCTGTACACTTGAGTATCTGACTGAACTATGATAAAACACATCAGTGCTGCTGTTATTTCTGAAATTTGCACCAAACTGATAATAATTTTTACAGCTTTTAATTAGCTTAAACGGGCATCTGCCTTGAAAAATCTTTTCTGAAAAGGTGGGGGTTATGTGACGTAGGTTTCTATGTCACAAACTCTTTATAAAAGGTAGAATGTTACCGCCTCTAACTGACTTTACCATTCAGAGACCACTCCCATCCTCTCCTGCCTGCACCTGCACTGCTTCGGCTCCGAGAGCTACGGCTGTAGTAACGCCGGTGCTGAAGCCAACGGCCCAAACAGTTAGCGGTCAGGACTACCACGGTCCACCACCACACTATAGCCTGATTCAGGGGACTCTGGAGGGAAAACACCTCCACCTCAAAGATCGCTATGAGGCAGCAGTGCTGTGGGACTCTGTCTGTGTCTCTCTCTGACAAGCCGATGTCACTGCCACTCCCACCTCATCTGGAAACCCCCCGTCCTTTTCCCCTCCCTCCTCTCAGTACCAAACTGCTCACTCTCTACACATTTTATGAATTACAGAGGTGGGCGGAGTTAGCTCTGAGCCGGGGGTTCACTTACACTTTAACTGAGAAACAAGATATCAACTATCAAATAATTCCTCATAACCTTCTAACAGTTCTTTGGTAATGAGGTTGTATTTTACCCTAACCTTAGTAATATTGTGGAAATCATCTGTTAATTAGGTGGTAATTTACCCTAACACTCAAACCCTTTCAGTTGTAATATTGTGGTAATTCGCTGTCAATTAGGTGGTATTTTACCCTAACTCCATAACCCTAACACTTGTAATATTGTGGTGGCTCGCTGTTAACCCCTTAAAGCCAGTTTTATCATATTTACCCACACCGATGAAATCAGCAGGGGGTTATGTAAAGGGTTTCGTATCTTTGTTTGTTTGTTCGTTTGTATGTGTACGAGATAACTTGAGAACAGAGAGTCGTATCTTCACCAAACTTTCAAGGAATATTGGGATAGTGACAGGGAAGAATCGATTAGATTTTGGTGATGATCCGCACACCCATTAATTTTTTCTTGGACTTCGAAATTTTGAACACCATAGTAATCAGTGGGAGTGTGAGTTCCTTGGTGGTGCTGCTTAGGCGTGGGTCTGCCGCCTCAGACGGCCATTCTAGTTTATACATACTTTTATGATACTTCTATCTAATCAATATGATTAAAAAAATTACTAAAAGAAATTCTGAATACAATCTGATAAATGATAAAAATGTCCTCAAGTGGATTATCAAAAACACCAAATGTATCGAATGAGATACAAAAAATGGACATTTGGATTTTTTTTGGATTTCAGTAGAAAGTGAAATAAACATTTCAGTGAAAAAAATTAGGTTAATTAGGTGATATTTTGCCCTAACTTTTTAACCCTAATAATATTGTGGTTTTACCTCTGTTAATTAGGTGGTATTTTATCCAGACTTTTTAACTCTTATCCTAACCCTGGTAATATTGAGGCAATTCTCTTTAAATCAGGTGTATTTTACCCTAACTCCCTTACGCTAACCCTCGTAATGTTGAGGTTATTCTCCGTTAATTAGGTAGTATTTCATCAGGTAATTTCTTTTAAAAAAAGATGATAATTTTCTTGAAAGTTCCCATGTCATCTCTTTATTTTGGCCAACTGAATGACAATGAGTCTGTCCTGAGAGTTAGCCTGTTAGGGCTAGAGAGTTAGGGTGAAAAACCACCTGATTTCCCGAGAATTGCCACAATATAACAAGGATAACCTATACTTTATTAATAGGTAAATACTTCTGTAATATTACCATAATTCTTAGTTATTGCTTGGTAAAATGCAAACTTATTACAAGGTAATTTTCATCATATCCCTGAGAAATTACTAAAGTACTACACTTATCACTAATAATTAGGTAAATAGGGCCCACTGGAATAATGTGTTACTCATATATATGTGAAGGACGCTAGTTTTACCTGTAACATCTTAAACAAAGTTGTTTATGTGGTCTGGTGAAAATTACCATAAAGTCAAAGGTCTAAACCTAACGGTAAATGTTCCCTTCTTTCAGGCTGTTAGATTTTGAGGAAACTCCCTCTGGAGAAATATTTTTTGTGACAAGTGACTAAACTGTAGATGGCGTGTTATTCAGTTATCCATATATCTAACATTTGTCTATGTATTTTAAGGTTAGGATGTGATGTATGTGTGTGATTCTGGAGGAAATTTTAGTGGAGAGCCTGACTGCGGTGCAAACAGATGGTAAACATGATTATTTTTTTTTCTCTGCAGTCGATTAAAATAATTAACACTCTCTTCTGTTTATGTGCTGAAAACAAAAATAGAACAAGATGCTGCTGGTAATTAACATTCCAGCTACAAACACAAAGCTGCAGCTAAATGAGGCAAAAAAACACAATTGTACTCATTTCAGTCACTGAGATTTTTATTTTTTGACTCTAGCCCATGATGAGAATGACTTTGAGAAACCTTAAAAAAGCAAGAGTGCTCATAAAATATAACCTGTATTTACAGATTCTGCATAGAGGTTTAGAATGTGTACAGAGGTTGTGATTTTCAGCCTGTTTAGTTTTCTGATTTTGGTGTTTGTTTTTATATTTATAGTCTGTCCTGTTGACCTGTTATATTTCAGCAGACTTTAGTGTAACCCTAACCTGTAGTGACCTACGCCATCATGATAACTGCATACTTGTGCAGTGGTGTGCCTGTGTCACCATGCAATTCTCTACCTAAACACTACTTTGCAGTGAGATAAATCGTCCAGTCCAGCTGCTGCATTCCCTGCTTACCTGAGCATATTATGTTGGAGCTGGAGCTGATAAATATTGAGCAGTAGGTGATTATACTGAAGTTATTATAAAGAAAGGAAGAGACGAGACACTGAAGGAGATGGAAAGTTCGGCCACTGAATCAGCTGAGGTAGAGGATGGGGAATTTAATGCACAGGTGCAGCCACTTACTGCGGCATCAATGAGTAATAATATCTGATCATTTGGGTCAGCAAGTAGGTTTGACTAATTGTGCGGCTGTCTGCCGCCATTTATCTCACAGCAGAGTACACAGTATGTCTGTATTACCGAGAGACTGCTGGACACCAAGTGCTACCCAGCAGACCAATCACAGGGCTTGCAGTTGATGCCAGTCATTCAGTTCTAGTTGGGATGACAGACCAGCCTGGTGAACCTAACTGCTGTTGCTCACTGTTAATTAGCCTGGTGTCATGTGTCAAAAAAAATTGGTGTTGCTGCAGTGTTTTACCTTGTTTTTGCACAGCTTGCATGACTCATATCCAACTCCAGACTTTCAGGTCTTTGAAGAAACCTGAAAAAATCCAGTATCTTTACTTTCAGACTTGCTGGCGTTAGATGAAACCTATGATCCATTTTACTATGTGACTACCACCTCTAACTTGTTTTGGTTGAGTAAGGTGCTGCATCATGCAGTATTATTACTACTGCCATCTGCTGGCTATTTTGTTAAATGCACCATGGGAGAAGTAACTGCCGTCACAGCATTTATAGTCACATTGATTCTGTAAAATCGGTGTCGATTCATGTATCAGCAAGGTGTATGTGACAATAATTGCAGTGTCATCCATTGGACCCTCAATCCATCCATGGATCCATTAGTCCCTTATGGAGAATTCAGGGCCACATCTACTTATGGTGTATCCTACGGCTCAGATTTGATGCAAAATAATAAATCTTGCTTTGTAACTTACTTGTCTCTGTAAACACACACCTGCACCAAAGTACTGCTTTGAAAAGCCTCATAAATCAAACCTCTGAAGTTTTTCTGAAGTTTTTTGTGTGCACTCAAGAAGAGATCTGACAAAGTTTGATTTACTACTGTTTTCAAACTGACGTCATGATGTCTTTTTTCAGCAAACGTTACTCCCCTTAATAAAAAGAAAATCATGTTAAGATAAGTTTATTTTTCTGGCTAACACAGCTGAAGAGAGCATGAGTAAAGCTGCAATATGTGACGTACAGTCTAGAGTGGACTAAACAGATGGATGGAGCCACTCAGGGGAAAAGAGAAATGACAGCATTTATATGTTAGATTTAAATGCTACACAGGAAAAGAAAATCTTGCCTGGAAGTCGACTAATATAAACCACTGGCTTCACTGGAACTGGAGAAAAATTCACCACTGTTCCCAGAGGGAAAAAGGCACTGTGCCCTGTAACAAAGAGTGGTCTCACTAGCTTTAACCTTAGCTGTTATCATCACTGTAGACAAAAGGAGCCACTCACTCTAATCTTAGCAGAGAAAAGATTAACTATATCTAAAAGTACAATGTGTCATCTTGTAATAGCTCACAATGGGGTTTAAGATTGCATCAAACATGTTTCATTGGGCTGCTTTTTCTGGTTCACTTATACTTTTTTAAGTGATTTTTTTTTCTTCTCTGAATGTGTATTTGTATGTGTGTGTTGCTTCAGGAGAGCGGTGTGGAGTTTGAAGCGTGCGTCGTGGCCCAGTGTGACTCTCTTATCGAGGCGCTCACCAGACAGAAAGCCAAACTGCTCACCAAAGTCACCAAGGAGAAGGAGTACAAGCAAAAGGTGGGACTTTTTTACTTCTCTGCACGACCATTAAAGGTTAGAAAGATAGCAGAAGGAATACAGAGCATCATGTTTGTGCAGGAATGATTAAGAAGGAACTGGAGCAGTTCTGTTACTTTCGTTACAAAAGGCTTATGGTTGAAGGATTCAAGGGTCAATCCATGGAAGGTAATCCAAAGCAGGCAACAAGTCCAATATGGAGCAGGCAAGAATTAAAAAAATCCCCAAGCAAAAAAGACAGAATACTAAGAAATGAGAAGCAGGGCATCAGGGGGCAAAGACAAACTGGCTAACCTAGAGGGCTAGTAATAATGCAGCTTTATTATTCCTGGTTTCATTTCAATTTTATTCTCTTTTCAACAGGCATTATAGTGTGTGCCATTGATTTAAATGTGTCTACTTATTCATGGCTTTAAATAAGTCCCAGGAGGAGTTGGAAAATGTTGCTGGGGAGAGAGATGTCCTGCTTTCCGCCGCGACCTGACCCTGGTTAAGCGGAGGAAAATGGATGGATGGATGGCTCACAGTCCCTGTTGGTGTAATAGTAAAGAGCCTGAATACTTTTGTGTAGTGTTCGACTACATGGATATAATCAAGTAAAAAAAATCTCCCTAGATACACCCTCAGATCGTTGAAATTTTAGCACAACAACCAACAAATCAAATGCTCATTGGTGCCCCACTTGAGTGAGTTACAGAAGCACATCAAAACAATTCTCCAGTCTTGGGACAGCTATCAGAGGGATACAGTGAACTCTTCGCCTTTAGAAAGAAGCTGATTAAACGAATATGTTTAAAGTCTTTTAAGTCTCATCCTCTAAAGCAGTGATTTCTGTCAGACAGTCAGGTTTTCTACTTTCCTCCCTAAATCCTCTGCTGGGGTTTTCCTCAGTCTTACTGTATCACATGGACGCCTGCCCAGCCTCAACGTGCCCACCGACCGACTGACCGTCTGTGGCTGCTGGTGGGGAGATGTTAGGAGGGAGTTTGGACTGAAGCCTCGAAGGACAGCTGTTGTCATTATCTGCAGACTAGGGATTGAGATTTAGCCAGAGGGCAGAGAGCTGGAGGCTGTGGCAAAGCCGGGACAAGAGAAGAATAGCTGCTTGTCAATGGCTGATGATAAAATAATCAACATTTATACAGAAATGGTGTTGGATAACATTTTTCTCTCCAACTGATCACGTGACAGACTGTTATTCATGTGGAGACAAATTAAAACTGACCATCTGTGGCTTAAATGATTTGACTTAAAATCAACCTCTTTACTACATGACCTGACTAACTTCCAGACTTCCCTCACTTACACATTTTTTGATATGCATCACTCAATTGTGCAACATTTAACACTTTTGATTATTGCTTATACTTCTTAATGTATTTCTTTTTCCTGTGATTATACACCACAGGAAAAATTGTGGTTCAATGATGTTGGAAAATTGGACATCACCAAATCCCAGGGTGTGTAGCATGTTTAACAATAGAGAGTAAAAATGAATTTTCACATGAAGGATTGATGTCTTCATACCAGATTAAGGTTTTCAGGTACAGTTTTACATTGGTTTAAATCTTACCTGCCTCAGGGGTCTGTCCAGGGACCAGTTTTATTAACTATATACTATTGCATCCCAAAATTATAAGAAAACCATAAAAACGTTACTTCTTTCCTGTAATTTAATTCAAAAAGTGAAACTCCAAAATACTCATACAAGGTAAAAAAAATTCAAGACTTTTTTTAATACTGATGATTACAGCTTACAGAAAAAAATCCACTATCTCAAAATTCTAGAATATCATAACAATCAATAAAAAAGGATTTATAACAAAGAAATGTTGACATTTTAGAAAATAATTCTTATTCCCTCAATTCTTGGTCCAGCTCCTTTTGCATCTATGTAATGTAGCATGGAGCTGATCAGTCCATGGCACTGCTGTGTGCTTATGAAGCCCAGTTTGCTGTCATAGCAGCCTCCAGCTCATCAGTTTTGTTGATACTGGGTTCTCTCATCTTCCTCTTGACATTTCCCCACAGAATCTCTCAGGTCAGGCCAGTTGGCTGCCCATTCAAACACAGTAAAACAATTGTTAGCAAACCAGTTTCTGGTAGTTTTGGCTTCACTGTGATCAGATGCAAAGTCCTGCTGGAAAAGGAAATCAGTATCTCCATGAAGCTTCTCAGAAGATGGAAGCATGAAGGTCTCTGAAATCTCCTTAAAGATTGCTGACAGCTGACCCTGGACCTGATAAAGATCAGTTGACTAGTGTTGTAGTATGCATGAACAGTCTTGGTCTTGAAACTGGTCTCAAGACCACATTTTAAATGTCTTGGTCTTGTCTCAGTCTCGAGAGCATATTTACTCGGTTGGCTATACTGGCTTAATCTGGATTTTCCATCAAGACGGGTCAAGACCAGCACTGATCTGCTATTCTTCGACTTCATTAATGTGATAATAAGGAGAAGAACTCGCTAAAACAACAAATAATGACACCTAAAAAAACTCTGACATCAGTCCATCTTATCTCTGATGTCTTGGTCTTGTCTAGGTCTTGGTCTTGACTTGGTCTTGACCCTCAAAAGTCTTTGTCTTGTCTTGGTCTTGCTGCACTCTGGTCTCGGGCAAGTCTTGGTCTCAGATAGTGTGGTCTTGAGTACAACACTCCAGTGAACCAACAGCAGCAAATGAAACTGAAACACTGGACTTCAAGCACTTTAGATTCTGGGCCTCTCTGATCTTCCTCCAGACTCTGGGACCTTGATCTCCAAATGAAATCAGAAACAAAATAGATTTTGATCTGAAAACAGGACTTTGGACCACTGAGCAGTGGTTCAGTTCTTTGTCTCTTTAGCCCAGGTGAGAAGCTCATGACATCTATGGCTCAGGAGTGTCTTACCACAAATAACCCTACACTTGTGGTCCATTTCCTGGACCCCTCTGCATGTTGGCTCATGATCCGCTGACTCCAGCCTCAGTCCTCTCCTTGTGAGGCTCCTTTAAGTTTTAGAATCTGTTTTGTTTGACAATCCTCTGAAGGCTGAGCTCATCACTGTTACTTGTGCTCCTTTCCTTACAACACTTCTCCTCTCTAGTCAACTTCCCATTAATCTGCTTTGATGCAGCTCTGGGAACAGCCTGTCCAGTCAGCATAGACCTTCTGTGGCTTACCCCCCCGTGGAGGGTGTCAGTGATTGTCTTCTTGGATTATCGTGAAGTCAGCAGTCTTCCTGTGATTGTGGTTGTGTGTACTGAACCAGAGTGAGAGAATAAAGGCTCAAGAAAGGCTTTGCAAATTGGACTTTTCCACAATAGTCTTATACTTTGAGATGGTGGATTCTAGATTCCTTTGAGCTGTAATCATCAAGATTTAAACAAAGTGTTGGAATATTTCATCTGTACTGGTGCCTTAAATTTTCCTGATGTTGTGCAAAACACAATCACAAAAGAATTGACGGAGTTACGACTTATATTTCTTCAGTTTAACGTGAATACAACATTGTCTTAGGAATAACCATGGGAGGATATGGCAGACTACAAAAGACCATCTATTTCAGTCATTTTAATATTTTCTGGCTGTGACCTTTGCCCTCTTTTGTGTATCAGAAAGCACTCACAGGCATTTAATCTGTTTCTGCAGCCAGGCACAAAATGAAGAATAAACAAAACAATGATAAATAAATAAAACTCTAGCAGTTGTGTCCACTGTAAAAGAAAGGCAGATGTTTTTGAAATTCAGCAAAGCCAGAGCTTAATCCTTTAAAAGCTATAGTGTTGTCTCTTTCAAAGAACAGAGGAGAGAATACTCTCTGTATTCAGCTGTTCAAACCAGGATGCTAAAACTGAAATGCTTTATTTTATGTTTTTTAATCTAATATTAAGATACAGTATTAAAGTCTGTGTTTTTATAGTAGTCATGATGTTTGCTACAGTAACTGTTACAGTGTTCAGCTGATTTCTGTGTCAAAGCCAGTGGAAGATATTTAAAATCCCAACATATTAATGGCTGGTTAAACAAATGATATGTGCTTTGTTTCAGCGGCTGTATCACTGGACAATATCGTACAAACATAAATAATTCTATATGTGCAGTTAGTGGTATCTTAGTATGTTAGTGTGTTGATCTCCTCTGAGCCAGTCTGACCTTTACTAGACTCACATACAGCTTTATGCTATATCTATGAGGACCCTTTTGAAGCAGCTCACTCCTAAGTCCTAATTTAGAGATGGGCATACTTTCAACTGTTACACTGAATGATGAAGTCTTTTTCTCTTCTATAATTAGATTTTTTTTTTTTATCACATCAGAGTACAGTGAAAAAAACTAAGTATAGAAATGCTGGTAAATCATCAGATTCAGTGAAAAAAAGAAAAAAAGGGGCCGGTTTTCACTAGATAAAGAGTCTTTGCCTTGCATTCTTTAACATAGACTTACTAATTGTTTCCTGAGGGAAAGCCATTGAAAAAAGAGTAATGCAGGCCTACCCACAGAAATGCCCCTAAAGGCCAGTGAATGGACCCTCTTTAGATGTGATTTATTGGTGCTATGTAGTAACACACACAGTCAAAGCTTGTTAAAAAATGGAGTTGTGTTAAGGCCGGCTCAGACTACACGAATTTAGCCAGTTTTAAGCCTAACTGCAACGTCGCAGCTCATCGTCAAAACTCGCGTTGGGAATGACAAACGGTCTTGTAGTGTGACATAATTAACGACACGTCCAAGATCACCACGATTCAACAAGACTAGCATGTCAGAATTTTTCGTATATCGTCGTCTAGTTTGACACCCTGACCTGACGTCAAAGACCTGAATCCTGACATCTACCAACAGGAGGTTTTGCTCCTCATCTTTGCATCATGATTTACAAGATTTACCACTTTTTATCCCATTTTGTTTCCTAAAGCTATGTGAATTTTATTTTATTCAAGTTATCACATGCATACCTTAAGTCCTATCAGAAAGAGAGCCAGTCCATATCGTCTTCCTCTTGGTACATCCATACTTATTATCCATAGTCCAATCCATAATTGTTTCTTATTTTCCTTTTTTGAGCAAAAGACCACTACAGTCACACAGAGCACTTCTGTTGTAGAGTGAAAGACACTCTTTGACCCCCCCCCCCGACAACCTGTGAACTCGCACGCAGTCACGGAAACAGTAGTGGCGTCAGCATATGGCGAGCGGTCTGGATCACTCTTGTAGTGTGGCCACGTTGTCAGCCAAGATGGGACAACATTTGGGGTTGGGTTGGTGAGTTTTTGATTCTAGGATTTACATTAAAACAAATCCTTGCAAGGTTAAAGCCACCTAGCTCTCCCTATCTCAGTGCTGTTGTTTATTTTTCATGTAAAGTATTGTCTGCTTAGCTGCAGTCTGCCTAGTCAGGTGACCTGCTGCAGCCAGGTTGACTCAGGTGTGAAGTAGAGGAGGGGCTGAAAGAGAACAAAGACAGAAGGTGAAATGTTTGGAGGAGGATTTGGCTGGTGCTTCTGCAAGTAAAGCGTTTCCTAGAGAGAGATTAGTCTATTGTTATGGTGATCCATGCATGAACGTGGTCATTGGTGAGAAGGAGGGCTGTAAATATTGGAGATCACTACAAAAGAACCTGTAAGAGTGAAACTTTGGGGAACATTTCCCAGGACTGGTGAGTCTTTTGCCTTTGGATTATTTTTGGATTTTTGAAGTGCATTGCTTTTGATTTTTGTTTTCCTGTCTGGAATATTCCATTTTTGAGATTTTTTTTTTTAGTTAAAGTTTTAGTCTTTAAATGAAATACATTTTAGTTTTAGTCCCATTTTAGTCATTTCTGTCCTTTTTAGTCTAGTTTTAGTCGACAAGAACTCAAAACATTTTAGTCTAGTTTTAGTCCATAAAAAGCCCTCACATTTTAGTCTTTACTTTTAGTCCAAGCATTTATTTTCTTGTCTAAATTTGGTACCAAATCATGGTACTGTGTACACACCCTGCCATACCTGGGGTCCCTGCTTTCTACAGCTGAGAGGCATTAGAGCCACAGATGTATTGCATTTTGACAGATATACCCACAGCGGTGAAATATCACAGATTTTGAATGTCCGATGAAAACTACATTACATTTTAGTCTAGTTTTAGTCATCTAGACGAAAACTAAACTTAGTTTGTGTCAGTTGTAGTCATCACAGATCTATTTTTGTTGGTTTTAGTCTTGTTTTGTCATGGAAAGAAGGCTGACGACAAAAATCTTTAGTCATAATTTTAGTCAATGAAATTAACACTGGATACCAGGACAAGTTCTCTATACAGAGGCTTTTTCAATAAAAAACAATGGTGTTTAAATTAGCTTATATTGGGGCTGACATTTAAATACACACATTTAAATATATATTATCTGCATGTTGTAAGGGAAAAAGAGAATGTCTTTTTCTTTATTAGCCACAACTGGCAAGACGCATCTGAAATCTCAAATGATCTGTTTACAATTTTAAGTTGCATTATGGGTTACGAAAGCTACTTTTTTAAACTAGAGGCAGAACACATGAATAAATAACACAATATTTCTAGCTCCACTGCATTTAAAGCCATTGTTTTATTTTGAAAACCCGTCAGAGTTATCTGACAGTTTTGTAGAGTGCTTTTTAACCCGAATGCCAATAGGGAAAGGAGGAAAAACTACAAAAAACATGTCAACAATTCTCTTCTGAATAAAGTCTTTAACCTCAGACAACCCTCTGAAAAAGTGAAGTTTCATCCACTCCAAAATCTTTTCTCTTAATGGTCGAGTGGTCCTCACAAATTCAAGAGATAAAAACACACACACATATATTGTGGTCTGAGCCATAATCCATCAGCTGACAGATTAATCTTCATAACTCACTAACCCATAAAGAAGAGAGCGTGCATGTCTGTGTCTGAGTCCTTCTATGAATGAGATTATGGGTCATAAATCCTCAGTTATTGAAGTCGGAAGCCAATACTGTCATTTCATTTCTTTGTCAAACCCGAGGAGCCATTGAAAAGGAAGGTGGGAAAATAAAAGCATAAAAAAGTAGACATTTAAGTCAATAAAATTCTATAGAAATATATAAAATTGATGAATGAGTTTGAAAATCTAAAACATAAATAGATTTGACATACAACATCATAAAGTAGGAATCTCTTGCAATTCAGTCATCCACAGGCGGAGGTCGCTGCTCACTGAAAGGACCAGTAATGTCAAAAAGGTGGGTTCTTCCTCAGAGGCAAATCCAACGAAAAACTGGAGTGCACGTGTCACTTTCTGCAATTGGAGACACAGACAAAGAATTTTTAAGACTGCAGCACCAGGCCAACATAAAGATTGGGTTTTCAGAGCTAATAAAAATGAACAAAATCCACCCGGAGTGTCACCCTAACCTGACCTGGAAACTGCTTCAGAGTGGGACGAAAAGGCTGCGGGTCTCATAAGCCCCATGTCTGGTATCTGAAATCTGGGCTTGCTTTAACATGTTTATATATTCACACTCTCTAATTCATTTGAAATGCATGTGGAACGTATTGAAAAATCGTCTCTGGCCTGCAGAAGTGTGTGGGAGAGGAGCTGACTGCAAATCTCAGGGGGGACTGAAAGAAAATTGAAATAAATGTTGAAATTTACTCAGGCTTCACGCTTCACACTTCATGTTGTTTACACACCAGATAAGAGCCGGGCTCTGGCAGGATGAATTGAAAAGCTGATTTTGTCTCGGTGAATCATTCAAGTGTCTGCATTAATTTTGCTATAGGTGAATTCTTGCTTCATGGTAGTGTTACGGGGATACACAGAGTCAAAATCCACAAATTCTCCATTTTATTCCTGGAATGACCTCAAATAAACCTGTGATTCCTCCATTACCTGTCAGAATTATAAATCCTAAAGTAGATCTCATTACCTAAACCTTTTCAGAGTCTCAACACCTGATACATAAGTATAAAAACCCACAAAAAAGTCATGAACACACCTTTGTTTACTAGTTTAATGCACATCTTTCAGGATGTTGTAATTCTACTGGAACTTATACATGATTGTATGCAACATCTTTAGCTTGTAAGCGACAAAACAAGATAAAATGTGTATTTAAAGAATCTTTTGAACAAAAGACATAAATTCTGAAAACACTAAACATTTTGAAATTTGGCTAAGTGGTGGAATTTAAAACTTTTTTGTGTTTATTTTTGTTCTGTCTTGAACTTAGACCAACTGACTTACTGTGTGAAAAAGACATGCTTCTGATTTTAAAGACGGAACTTTGAGTGATCAAAGATTATGGCATTAACTTAACCTCAGAAAAAGGAATATGTTATGGATTGAAAATAAAATGAGGAAAAGTTAAAAGGGATTTTTACTGACAGCACAAGGTTCAGATGATTTTTGCATGTCTGCTGAGCTGTCTGTGAGTTTTCCAAGCTGAAATATGACATTAAGGTGCAGTACTGCCTTGTCTTACATCATTGTACCTGCAGGGAGACACCATGGCAAATTGTTAACTAAAAAAATCCATTCTCTAGTGACCAACCTTAATAGGTTGTTTGCAGTCACATGATCCTGAACATGGCGGTCAGGAAGTTGGGGAAAGCCATTAAGAATGTTTGGAAAGGTAGGAAAGTTAGTACTTAACAGCTCTAAATTGACTTGTGCGCTGCAATTATCATTAGAGTATTTCTTCAGACATTAAATACGATCCCTTTACTTTCCATCAATGTCACAAATAATCACCTCTGCCAAGGAGGTTATGTGATCGGGTGGGTTTGTTAGTTAGTTTGTTTGTTAGTTTGTTAGCAATACAACTCAAAAAGTGATGGATGGATTTTTATGAAATTTTCAGGAGATGTCAGAAATATCATAAGGCAGAACTGATTAGATTTTGGGAGTGATCTGGATCACCGTCTGGATCCAGGAATTCTTGAAAGGATTCTTTACTATTGGGAGATAGGGCTAATGGTGGAGGTCTGGGCTGTTACCCCTTTACACCAGGAGATGGCGGACATGAGTAACTTCAATCCCAGCAGCATTTTGGGTGTGTTTCTATTTAAAGTTTTGGTGTTTATAGAGTTTGAAAGACGCACACCCGGTCGAGGAGACTATTTGGAGCATAACAGAGAGAAAGACAGGAAATTGTAGCAAGAATACTCACAATGCTGGGAGGAATAGAGGAATATTCACCCTCTGCCATGACTTCCAGTCTTTCCGTGAGACCATGGGTGAGACTGTCAGTGCATCTGTTGGCACCAGCAGGCAATGCTTCCACCATGACAGTCCACCCATAGCGAAGCCAGTGCTTTGCCTCACCGTGTCTCCACCCCACAGCGGAGGGAGTAATCAGATTTTGGGACTGATCCGGATCACCGTCTGGATCCAGGAATGTTATTTAAGGATTCTCACTATTAGGAGATAGGGCTAATGGCGGAGGTCTGCGCTCTGTGAGTGCTTTTGTAGTTCACTTCTGCAGACTTTCTAGCATCTAATGTTATCTATCCAGGAGTCTTGTACTAAACTAAAAGGCTTTATATGAAACTGTGATGTACTAGCAGCCAAATAAACCTTGTATGGTGAGTGACTGGTTAAGGCAGGGGTTCCCAAAGTGTGCCGTGGGCACCCTCAGGGGGGCACGGCATCATGACGGGGGGGGTGGGGGGGATAACAAGGCTAAGCAACACCAGCTTATATTTTTAGCTCTGCAGAAGAGGAATAGTTCATATATGTCACCTCAGATTCAACAATATTATTGCAGTCAAGCCCAACACATTGTCAGAATTTTAGATTGGAGCAGAAAAGAAATACCTTCTGATAGGCAGGAGAGCCCTGGCCACACTTCTTTTTTGTAGCATCCTTACTATGTGAGATGGGGTTAATGAGTTAAATCTTTAAATTTGGACATTAAAAGTTATCTGAGTGGCAGTTTCACAGCTGCACCCAAGACTGGAAAATATCTGTAACGCCAAAGCCCACACTGAAACTGTGGCAGGACTGAGAGTCCGATTTTTAAAAACCTTTTAAGGCGTTGTTATTTTTACAAATTTCTCAGGTTTTATGTAAATTCTAACAAGTAGTAGAAGTTTTTGTTGACAAAATTCATGACCTACAGTGTGTTTTTCATACGTTTTATATTTTTGCATGTTGATATGTTTGGTAAGGGGTGGGCCTGAAAATTTGCCAAAGGGGGACCCAACGGAAAAAGTTTGGGAACCACTGGAATAAGGAGTGCTGTTCAAGAGTCTCCTGTTTGAGTGCCAGTTTCCGTTCCTCCATTCTTCATTATTTAATCACCTTCTAAAAAGCCAAACTGGTACCAAATAAAGAGCAATTTGGGAGCCAAATGAAGCGTACTTAGGATATACTGGTTCACAAGCACGGAATAAACCTTTGACCTTTGACCTCCTAAATGTGTTATCATGATTCAGAGTGGAAATTCATGAAAGGTTTGTAGAATATTCCTCAAAAGCCTTTGAGGAATCAAATCCACAAGAATGGCTGGTATGTATGAACTTATAAACATAATGCCTCAGCCGTTTGCTATCATGGGCCTGAACACTAAGGTTTCACTTTTTTTACTGCTAGCTTGTTAGTTTAGTTTTTATTTTCCAAAAATGCTTTTAGTTTAGATTTTTTAGTTTTTTCGTATGCATGCCAGGACTGAGTGAACATCATACATTCGTAAAAACATATTCAAACAGGCTGCTCTTCCCCAATCCTTGATTTATTTAAAGATGATGTTTAAGTACAACTCTAGAGATAAAACTACCACTGTGTGAAGTCTTAACCAATCAACTCAGGCAATTTTACACCCACCAGACTTGTTTGTAGGTGCCAGTGGTTGTGTCAAAGACTAAAACTAAGGATATTTTAGTTAGTTAGTTTTATAAGCTCACTATACAGTATTAGTTAGTTTTAATTTTTTTTGATAAAGCTTAGTTTTTATTTAGTTTCAGTGAACTGAAATGATTTTCAAATTTTAGTTTAAGTTATTTAGCTAAGACCCAGGCTTATTTCTAGGAATAAATGTATCTAGAATAATTTTTACAGTAACTCTTAAAGATTTCAATCCTTTTTTGTGAATGTCCCCATAAGGACAAAGCGCCATCCCGTAGCTCCTCCCATAAATCATCTTAGCTGAAGCATCTGTACACAAACACATTCTCCCTCAAACGGCTGATTGTCTTGATTCTTTTTACACCCTTCATATTTTAAATTAAACAGCAGTTGACGGGTGAATAATTAACTTTGATCTCATTAACCATCAAATAAACGAGCGGGCTGATTAGCAAGACCATCTAATTAACTCTGATTCATTTAGGCGGTCGTTTTGGTAACCGTGTGATTAATCATCTTTGTTTCACCAACATCACTAAACGTCTACTGTCTCATCTTTTGTTTAACCTTTGAAAAGTTTACTTACTCAAAAATACCTTTAAATGACTTTATATATATGTAAGGTAGAGAAAGTTAACAGCATTATTATTTGGAAATGTGATGGAAGTACAATGAGATGTAAACAAATGACTAATAAGGTGGTGACAGTCTGCTGAGGTTCACTTAGCCTTGAACTAAAGGTTTAGACAGCCATCTCTGTCTAATTTCCCTCCTGCTCGTGCTTCAGTCAGCAGATAGCATGTGATGTTTTCACATGTGAGACATTCAAAGAGATGAAAAGTCAGAAAAAGAAGCCCATCTTGCATTGATCTTGTTCTTCTTTTAACGCCTCTGTTGCATCACTTTCTGAAAAAAGGCTTCTGGGCCCTATAGATTTTTTTCATGGGACTGTATATTGATGCCGCCAGCCAGTTTGATTATCTGACACAGTTTTTTCTATGTCTGTTTTACTTGCCAGCATCAATCTCACGTGTTGTTCCACCCGTTCCAATTACCTGAGCCGTCAGTATTTGAACACCAGGTTCAGCAACAACACACCTGGGATTAGGTCAAACAGCACAAACACATTCATTCCTGTGCCCATTTTTACATTAGCTATAACACAAGCTTTCAATCCTTTTCTTTTAATGTACAACCACCTCTGGAACAAAACTTGCCTCCCTGCCGTGGCAACGACCCCGAGACTTAGAACCAGATACTATCTCTTCGATGTCCACCATTGCTGTTGTGTTCAACCCCCGCATATGTTGAGACGGTACGTCCAAAGTTTGCAGCTCACTAAAACTGAGTTGAGTTTAGCCGAGCTGGTACTACATGTGAAAATGCACCAATATACTCCTGTAAATATTTGACTTTTTGCAGTCAGTGCCGGGAGAGATTAGAGAGGAAGCTCTGAAGGTCTTTTTCCTTGCATTTAGAGAATGCACTGCTCTTATCACGGCTGCCACTTAGATGCTTCCACATCATTTCACTGAGACACTCACAACCTTCTGAAGCACAAAAAGAGACAAGTGGAAAAGTGGTGAAATCCACAGTAGCTGCCAATCCAAGCTTTCCTCCCCATCTTCTCCATACTAAAAGCCTGCATTATTCTCATATTAGCACGCTAAATGGTCTCACTCTTTACATCCTGTTCTCCTGGAAAATGGGGCAGCCTTTTCTTCATTCCTTGACCTTGTTTGTACTCACTTCCACCTACACACGGCCGGATCATCTATTTAGCAGTCCTCATAGTTGGAGTCTTTCTTGCCTGCGTTCAGTGTTTTGCCTCTGCCTACTCTTTGGGCTTATTTTTCTTGGCTGTGCTCCATTTGGTCATGCTTGAGGTGAGGGCGGAGAATCCTGTTTAAGTGGAGTGCAGGCAGCATAAGAGGAAGTTGATCTCATGTTAAATCTCCATTAGCTGATTAAGAAACAGCTGGAGGTGGAAGAGATGCTGTGACAACATTTAATCGTTTTACTTAGTGCTGGCAAAGACCCTGCAGATTTTGATTCAGTCATGACAGAAATGTTGTGCATATACGGTGCCTATAAAAATATTCACCCCATAGAACGTTTTACTCCTTTAATTGATTTTATGAATTTATTATCGTCAATATAATTTGACATTTTTTGTCAAAAACTTGCAAAAAGACTTCTTCAGTGTCAAAGTAAAAAGATCACTACACAGTAATTAAATAAAAATATGTAATATAAAATAAGTGACTGCATAAATATTCACCCCCTTCATGTCAGAATTTGGTACATGCACCTATGGCTGCACAGCACTGAGTCTGTATAGATAGGTTTCAATCAGGCTTGCACATCTGGACTCCTTTCTTCTGCAAACTGCTTAAGCTCTGTCAGGGTGCTCAAGGATTGCTTTGGTTCATTGTCTTGCTGGTAAATAAATCTTCTCTCTAGCCGTAGTTCTCTTGCAGACTAGATAGGATTGTCCTCCAGGATGTTCCTATATTTGCTGCATTAATTTTACCCTCTATCTTTATAAGCCTTCCAACATCGGCTGCTGAGAAGCATCCCCGCAGCATGATGCTGCCACCACCGTGCTTCACAGTGGGGATGGTGTGTTTGTGGTGATGTGCAGTGTTTGGAGTCTACCAAAAAGCTCCATTTTGGTCTCATCAGACCAAAGAGCTTTCTTCCACTTGGTCATGAAGTCTCCCACATGCCTTTTGGCAAAATCTAGTCGAGTTTTCTTCGACAGTGGCTTCCTCCTTGCCACTCTACCATAAAGCTTTGACTGGTGAAGAATGATTGTTGTGTGCAGTCTCTCCCATCTCACCTGCTGAAGCTGTCTTTCAGAGCAGTCATAGGTGTCTTGGTGGCCTCTCTCACTCGTCTCCTTCTTGCTCAGTCACTCAGTTTGTGATCTAGGCAGATTTACACATGTGCCATATTCCTTTAATTTCTTGATGATGGATTTAGCTGAACTCTTGGGGATGTTCAGTACCTTGGTACTTTTTTACATCCATTCCCTGACTTCTACTTGTCAATAACCTTTTCTCTGAGTTGCTTGGAGTGTTCTTTTGCTTCATGGTGTAACGGTAGCCAGGAATACTGATTAACCAGTGACTGGAATTTCCAAACACAGGTATCTTTATGCTACAATCACTGAGACACAGTCACTGCACTCAGTCAATCCCCATTTCACTAACTGTGAGACTACTAGCACCAATTGGCTGGACCTCTGTTGATTAGGTCAGCCGCTTTAAAGGGGGTGCATATTTATTTAGTCACTTATTTTACATTACATGTTTTTGTTTAATTTACATTACTTTGCAGAAATCTGTTTTCACTTTAACATTAAACCAGTTCTCTTTTGTTTTGTTTTGGTCAAAAAATCCAAATTATATTGACCCTGATTGATTTACAAAATCAATAAAAGGATAAAACATTCAAGAAGGTAAGCTGTATAAGTGACCGTTCAGGACTGCCTCCTTATGAAACAGGTAGATTTATGTTTTTGGGTACAGGTCTTGACATTAAGGAATTTAAATGATCAGAAGTGTTAACTTCTGCTGCATTACTGCTAACCAACCAACAACTTCGGGTACTTTGTAGATAATCATGTTTTCTTTCAGATTTAAAAGCCAACACAACAGATTCTTTGCTCTTCTTCTATACCTTACCTTCTCTGCTCTATGTCTCTATCAGGTGGTACGTGACCAGATCACCCACTGCACCATGAAGCTTCGTCAGACCACTGGCATGATGGAGTACTGTCTGGAAGTCCTCAAGGAGAACGATCCCAGTGGTTTCCTGCAGGTATGTCAGCCCCTGTAGTGTGCTTTTAAGTATGTTTTAGTCTTTCTTCAAGGTCACTTCATGTCTCTGATTCTGGTTGTGCTTAGATACTGGATAAAGGAAGGTTACAGTCCGCCTTGAGTAAAAAGCCTTCCTTTTTTGGTCAAGTTTTCCTAACTTGATAAAACAATCTTGTGTTGCTGAGAACTTCAGGGTCAGAAATTAGAATCAGAAGTGCTTCATTAATTGCTCAGGAAACTTACAGGTGCTCAGAGTGGACTTTGGTGCAAAGTCGGAAGAAAATTACTACAAAATTTCTTGAGGTATGCTTAACAAGCAAAGGATGAATATGAGGCCTAATGACCATGACTCTTGACCACCAAAATCAAATCAGTTCAACCTTGAATCAGTGTGGACATTTGAGCAAAGTTTGAAGAGAATCCCTTTTGAGTTACTGCGTTTTGAGTTACGAGAAAAGCCTAGATGGATGTTTGGACATGCAACCCAAAACATAACGCCCCCTAGCCCTAGCTATAAGGCAGTGCAGGCCATAATTAGAAATTAAAACTAGTTTTTCTAATTTGACCCTTGGAAATGGCCCCAAACATCCCAAATTTTGCAAATAAATTCAAAATATCAGATATCCTGTTGGAGTTAGAGGCATAGTCCCATGGGGTCTTTTGTAGATCTCCCCAAGCCACATCTGCACACGAAATTTCGTAAATCTTGGTAAAACTGGCTTCCTGCAGTGTTCTGTCAAAGTACAGAAGGTGACACTATAGAGCAAATCCCCCAAATGCAATCGCGATGTCAGGCTGTGTGATTACTTAACTGCATAAAGGACTGACTGCATTTTTGTATTAAGTAGTACTTGAGCTTTAGGTAAGTGCCACTTCTCATGCAAATCTGTGCATATCTAATACCCCAAAGATGGGTGGAAGTGGGAGAAGAAAAACAACAGAATCTTGATCCATGATTACATCAGAGCTCTTGCACCCATTTGGTGCTCAGGCCCTATTAAGTACAAGCAGTTAGTCCGAAAATGTAGAGTATTGAAAAAAATAAAGATATTTGCCTAAGTGCAGAGTGTGAAATGAGATAGAAGAGTACTTGGTGGAGCTCAGTGGAATAGAGGCGTAAGTGTTATCAGGTTGTGGCAAAATTAATTAATTTTTTGGATTTAGTCTCAGCAGGGAAAATGATGAACTTTATGAATCAAAGTCTTTAAAAAATACAACATCAAACCAAAGTTTCCAGACCCACAGGGGTCTTAATGTACGGTTATAGAACTGACTTTCTCTGAAGTATTCCCTACCAAAAATGTAAATGTGAAAGAGGCTGCCTGAAAACATGGTTCCTATTAACATAAGAGGAAAAATGAGCATTACAGGGAGTCTCTGATGTGAAAACCAGAGCAGCCAAAAACAAACTGCAAAGTCAGAGGAAAACACACAAAAACACACACTTCACACAGGATGCATTGGATTTGTTTATTGGTTCTACAACCCGTCTATTTTTAATCGACCTGGCAGGATTGGCTCTCCCATGCTGGGATACTCTGTAGTTAATCAATGATTATTGATCATTGCAAGTTAGGTCAAACAGTAGAGGTCAAATGTGACTCGTGCGCCTGCTTGGAGAAAGATTAAGAATCAAAGTGCAGTGATTTATTCTGGAGACCACTTGGCCTTATTTAAACCCTTAGTAAGTACACATTATAAGTTTTGTTTCCCACTATATCTCTTATTTACTCTTTTGCTTTTCATTGTCACCAGCTTTGGTTTGATGAAGTGATTTTTTTTGGGGGGGGGGTTAAGTATTGGAATGGCTTTTTATGTAGCACTTCCTATAAAGTCTCTGCTGCTGCAAAAAATGAGCGTATTAAACTGTTATTTTGAGATATTTTAAGTCAAAGCAATATTGCAACATCTGCGATTTGTAAATTGCAGCATGCCATATTGCAATTTAACCTAATTTGCAATTATTTTCCCAGCCCTTGTTGGAAGCAGGGATGACAGAGTGAGGAATGACATGCAGGAGAGGAGCCACAGGCCAGATTGGACCACTGGCTGCATTCATGTGGCATGACCTAACCAGTAGACGATCTGCGACCCTTGTTATATTCCTAATCTGTTCAACTAGGTTGCCGTTTTAGCTATTAAAGATCATAGATTTAACTTTATGTTCATCTTATGTAGTTGTTATAAACTTCACCTTCAAGTCTGTTGAGGTGTATTTAAGTTTAATTGGTTGTAGTTTTAATCCATCACAATATAAAACATTAAGATCTATAAATAAACATAAAAGTGCTGGCAGACTATTAGTCTTTGTCCAATGCCTGAAAACAACTAATCTTGTCTGTTCACATTTTGCACAGTGAAAGAGAAGGTCAGTTATTCATCTATTGAGAGTCGATGCAAGGCAAACATCGTCTGTGGTCTTCATTTGTATAATGCCGATTCATGTTTCCAGTCCTGTCTAAATAAAGGCAAAATCCAAAAAAATAATGTTCACATAAAATGGATTTTTTATTTTTAAATCCAGGATAAAAAAAAAACTTTAGTTGTCGAAATTGCAGTACAGGATCAAAACACAATGTAAAGGAACAAATAAGAGTAAAATGAACAATAAAAACTGGGGCTGTCAAACTATTAAAATACTTAATTGTGATTAATCCTGGTATTTCTGTAATCACAATAAATCTCCTCATTTGAAATCCTGCAATGCTGCATATTAAACTGTTCTGGTTTATTTTGGATTTGTGTCTTCAAATCAAGTGTATAGCATTAGGTCAAACAGGTCATGAGGTCAAGCGCTGTCATATAATTGATATCAGTTGATCCCACGCAAGCCCTAAAGAGCTGATGGCCAGTTGATTAGCTCTAAGCACGCAATTGGCTAATCCCACTCAATCTGCCATATTCAAACTGCTCTAGCCTAGCTAAGCTTTGCTGCTCCCTGCTTTTCACGACTCTCCTCCACCCCAGCTCCTCCTTTATTGTTATACATCTGACTTAATCGATGCCATTCTGTTGTCACTGCACCTGCTCTGCTCTGGATTTATCGCTGCTGCTCTCTTCTCTCCCTGGCTTTCCTTGTAGGCACAGGAACGGCAGGAACTTATTTTACATCAGTGTGGCTGCAGGGAGACGCTGCAGTGGCTTAACCTAAGAGCTGAAGGGACAGGAAAGCATGCAATTGATCGTGGTTTTAAAGAAATGCATTGATGATGGAGCTTAGTCATGATTAATGCATTAACTCTGACAGCCCTAATTAAAATATAACCATTGACACAATAAATAAGAGCAAAAAAATCTTTGATATTTGTCTTTTAAAGAAAATGATCAATTTGTACATAGCTCATATGCTTTATGGTGGTTTATATAGTATCTCCATTACAAAATGGACAGTTAAAGATGTTGAAATAACCCATACTTTAGTGCTTTTAAGTGTATAAAATATTAAATTTTAGTAAGGCAAAGGTTAAAGGAGGAGATTGGTTGATTTTGCTTTTACCATCTTCATTTCTGTATGGTCATATGCTGCCCCTGACAGGAAAATAAGATTAAAAATTAATCAGAAGACCACCTATGATGTTAAAATAGATCAAGTTTTACCCTAAGAAGTCACCGTCTATTGAAAGCCTCCAAGCCTGCAGAAACATTTATGGCTGTTTCCGTTCCTCTCGAGTTACAGGAGATTAAATTTAAGCGTCTGTGTCTCTGGTTATGAATCATTTCTCTTTCTGGTGAGAGATAGCGGGAGAGAAATGGAGTAAGGTGGAAGAGAGAGATGAAATAGAGATCAAAGAGACTCCTGAGGGACTGGCACAGACACACATCCCTTTGCCTCTATTTCATCTGAATTTTTTATAAAGTATTGATTACGGGACTCTTTATGGTTGCAAATGCCTAAATCATAACTAGGGGCTTTTAAGGAATCAAAGGTGGATATTAGGGGTAAATTACGTTCAGGGACGCTCAATGCAACTAATCTGAAGTAGGAAAAGGAGGCTAAATGAAGCAATTTACGTTTTAATGCTGGAGGATGAGTCTTTAAATCCTCTGCTCATGTTTTGCCCTTAAAGAAGATAGCAATCATGCTTTTTTTCTGCTGAGTGCAGTTTAATGTAATGTATTCACTTAGCCTTCCCCTTCCTGAGGCAGTGAGGCTCCTACCAGCAAGGGGTCTAATTCTT
Source organism: Cheilinus undulatus (assembly GCF_018320785.1). Classification (NCBI taxonomy): domain Eukaryota; kingdom Metazoa; phylum Chordata; class Actinopteri; order Labriformes; family Labridae; genus Cheilinus; species Cheilinus undulatus. Next base: position 39,312,896 of record NC_054878.1, on the reverse strand, counting down.
ATCCTTAAATATTTGAACTGCACTAATGCGCGCCTCATTTGGCTTGTCAGACACAATGTAATGAAGCCGGGCTAATGGAGCACAACCCAGAACAGAGGAGAGGAGAGGAGCCGCTCTGCATGCAGGGATGGCACCACAGTAGTTAAATAAAGATACTGCATTGTTTTACTATAAGTGCTGTCTACCTTCTCTGGGTGTGCATGCATATTTTGACCTTTTACTATATTCTGAATATTTATGTGTGTCTAGATCTCTGATGCCCTGATAAAGCGGGTGACATCGTCTCAGGACCAGTGGGTGAAAGGGGCCCTGGAGCCAAAAGTGCGCCCCGAGTTTGACCTCACCCTCACCACAGACTCGCTGATGCAGACCATCCTGCAGCTGGACTTCTGCCAGGGCAAAGGTAAATGCAGGACAGCACACACCTGCCTGCTTAAAATTTGGTTCTGTATTACTGATTTTGGCTCCGTCAATATGTCTTTTATTCTAGTATCTTGTCATTGTTGTTAGGTCGTGGTGTTCTTAATTCATTAGTAATTTTTGTAAGTGCATACCCCTTTAAGTTTGCATTGCAATCTAAAAACCAAAAGCCCAGATTCTACTGCAGGCAGCAACCTCTGGTCTTGAATAGCCAGTGTGAGAGTGAAGATGGAGACAAAAAACAAGAATCCCCTTAAGGCGTCATACTAAAATTTCCCTTTTTATAGCCTCGTTTTGGTCTGAATGGCTCCTGGAAGGGGGTTATCTTTTATAACTCATCTTTTTCATTATATAAAGGCCAAAAAGGCAAAGTGATTTTCATAATTCATGATCTAATTTTAAAATGCATGCTGATACAGATGGAGTTTTATGTCTATATTCTACGTGTATTTTTGCACCTTCTCTCATATCTGATGGATACCGATCAGTGTTGTAATACCACTGGTAATCTTACTATGTATTGAGTTTACACAGTGAGTTCAGCTTTTTATTGAAAATTCACAAACTGTTCTTTTTGATACCTAGAACAAGGATGAATGAGCCTTTAGGGGTGCAGCTGATTTGACCAACAGTAGGCGGACTGTAGTGGTTTGTCAGGAAGCATAAGGCCCACCCCAGCTCTATCCTTTGCCTGTGCCAGGCACACACGAAATAGGGTTGAGGTGGTACTTCCAATATGGCGACTGCCATTGTTTGGCTTTAAAGCACCTTTTCACAAACCAACAGGTGACGTCACTGACGTCACTGTCCATGCATTATAGTCTCTGGTCAACTGGAAGACAAAGTCATAACAGCACTAGTGTTAACCAAAGCATGCAGGAACATTCAAATAAAAATCCAAACTTAACTTTACTTAATTAAGATTACATTCAATTTGACGTGAAACTACCTCGATGACTTATTTGATCATATTCATGGGCATTTTAGGTCCATATCTATGTTCTTTTTATTGTGAACCTCTTCATGATTTTCTTTCTGTAAGAATAAAAAAAATCATTTTTATTTTTTTTATTAGTTTTGTTCTAAGGTAACTTTAAATGAATCACAACCAATAATTTCAACCCTCAGTCTGAAAGTTTTTAAAGTATGTTTACTCTCAAGATTTTGAAGCCATAAAGCCTATCAGATAAATCAACCTTTTTTACTCTCAGTATTTCTGAAAGCTGTTCTCACAGCCTAAATCAAAGTTTTCAATTCGTGTTAATAATATAATTGCTATTGATTTCCTTGCTGTGAGATATGTAATACACGATATGGACAAAAGTATTCAGCCAACTGACCATTACACCAACAAGGACTGCAATGGCATCGTATTCCAACAAATGTGCTTTGATATGGAGTTGGCCCCCTGTTGCTGCTATAACAGCCTCCACTCTTGTTGGAAGGCATTCCACAAGATTTTTGAGTGTTTTTGTAGGAATTTGTGCCCATTCATTCTGTAGAACATTTATGAGGCCTGTCACTGCTGTTGGATGAGAAGGCCTGGCTCACAATCTTCATTCCAGGTCATCCCAAAGATGCTCAATGGGGTTGAGGTCAGGGTTCTGTGTGGGCCAGTCGAGTTCTTCCACACAGAACTCATCAAACCACGTCTTTGTAGTCCTTGCTTTGTGCGCTGGGGCACAGTCATGTTGGGATAGAAAAGTACCTTCCCCAAACTGTTGCCACATAGTTGGAAACATAGCATTGTCCAAAATGTCTTGGTAGTCAGGCAGGTAACGTTCTCCTGTCATCCCATAATCGAGCATCTCTGCCAAACAGAGAAGCATAATTTGTCACTCCACTGAACATGTTCCCACTGCTCCACAGTCCAGTGTCATTGACCCCGCTCTGATTTTATGTGGTCTTCAGCTTTGAATGCTGAGTTGCTGTTGTTCCCATACGCTTCTACTTTCTAATATGACACACAGTTAACTGTGGAATATCCAGCAGTAATGCAATTTGATGAACTGTTATCCATCACAGTATCACATTTGAAGTCAGTGAGCTCTTCAGAAAGACCCATTTAGTATCACAAATGTTTGCCAATGGAGATTGCATGGTTAGGTGATTGATTTCATTCACCTGTGGCAACAGCTCTGATTGAAACACCTGAATTCGATAATTTACAGGTGTGGCTAAATACTTATGTCCAAATAGTGTATGTTTCCTGTTCTTTTTTCCATCAAATCTTTTTCATGAATTGATGGCATTTTGTTTCTTCTAATAAGAGCTAAAAGAAACTGTTAGGAAGCTTGAAATATGAATTTAAACTTCTAAAAAACAGATTCAGTCACTATTTTATTCCATGTGGAACATGCGAAGTCTTTTTGACCCGTTTAGATCACATCCCTCGGCATCTTGTGCACACATTAACAACATCTGCTAAAAACAATGAATATCTGTTTGTATTCTCTGAGTGAAGCCCGTCATGGCTTCTGTCTGTTGAGAGAAAAGACTTCTGCAGAGGTTTCTTCAACCTAATTGCAACAAATGATGTCAAATAGCACGCTGCCAGTTTTAATGTCAAAGTCTCAAAGAAAAATCAATATGTCAAACTTTTATATGCTTACTCCTTTATAAAGCTTTTCCCTCACAGGCTAAGTAGGAATCAAGAGAGATGCCCTTTCAAACAGGCTTAATAAATAATCAACACAGCGTACAAACACACTTGACCTGAAACAAAGACAAATTCCCCCTGATGGTGTTCTTTATAGGCAATAAACAACCCTTAATTTCTGCTGATCTTCCCTTTGGAGGTTTCTGCAAGATGTACAACAACGTGCACAGCTGATTAGATATTCATTGGCTGGAGCAACCCAGGAGTTTTGGTGTGCATGAGTAAACACAACATCCTTTAATGTATACCACTGCAGTCTTAAGAGATTACCCAGATGTAGTGTTAATGAAGACTGAATGTATAATCAGCACCATACATCTTTTAATATATAGTAAAAATGATCTGTTTTACTTTGCAGATGCAGATTTAACCTCAGTACACTATTACCTTTAAGTCTGTGCAATTAGTCATTATGATATATATGTTATGGAGCATTTTTATACCCTGATGAGTTTAAAACAGTATGAAATATACATAAAGATCCATTGCAACTCATTAAAAGCATGTTTAATATCATCATTGCGTAATCATTTTACATGATAATGTGATTATGCTCTCATAATAGGTCAATGATATTCCTACAGGCTACAGAGCTGTGAAAAGTATTGCCCCCTTCCTGATTTATTATTTAGCTGCATAGTTGTCACACTTAAATGTTTCAGATCATCAAACTAATTTTTTAATATTAGACAAAGATAACCTGGATGGGGCCCTTTTTTAAAAAGTTTTTGAATGACTGAGTTTGATTTTCACACCGAGGCCAGATTTGTAGAATCAATAAATCCCTTAAATAGAGTCTATCAGACAAAGTGAAGTATGCTAAAAGATCACAAAAAGCAACACATCATGCCGCCATCTAAAGAAATTCAAGAACAGATGAGTAACAAAGTCACTGACATCTATCAGCCATTGCGAGGCTTTGGAACTCCAGCGAACCACAGTGAGAGCCATTATCCACAAATGGGGAAAACTTGAACAGAGGTGAACCTTTCCAGGCGTGGGCCGGCCTATCTAAATTACACCAAGAGTGCACCGACAATTCATCCAGGAGGTCACAAAAGAACCCATAATGACATCCAAAGAACTGCAGGCCTCACTGGCTTCAGTTAAGGTCAGAGTTCATGACTCAACCATAAGAAAGACACTAGGCAGAAATGGCATCCATGGGAGAGTTCCAAGGCCAAAACCGCTGCTGACAAAAAAGAGCACAAAGGCTCATCTTACATTTGACAAAAAACTTGATGATTCCAAAGACTTATGGGGAAATATTCTATGGACAGACATCACAGAAGTTAAAGTTTTATGTCCCGTTACTATCTGGAGTAAACTCGCTCAGCATTTCTTAAAAAGAACCTCATGACAACAGTCAAACGTGGTAGTGGTAGTGTGATGGTCTGGGGCTGCTTTGCTGCTTCAGGAGCTGGATGACTTGCCGTTGTTGATGGAACCATAAATTCTGCTCTCTACCAGAAAATACACTGGTTCATGACCTCAAGCTCAAGCACGCTTGGGTTATGCAGCCAGACAGTAATCCAAAGAACACAAGCAAGTCCACCTCTGAATGGATTAAAAAGAAACAAAATTACGGTTTTAGAGTGGCCAAGTCAAAATCTGGACTTTAATCAATTGAGATGCTGTGGTTTGACCTTAAACTTGCCGTTCATGCTGGAAAACCCTCCAGTGTGACCGAATTAAATCAATTGAGTGGGCCAAAATTTCTCCAGTGATGTGAAAGACTCATTGCCTGTTATTGCAAGCACAAGCTTGGAGTTGTTGCTGCCAAGGGAGGCACAACCACCAGTTCTTACGTTTAGGGGACACATAGGACCAAAAAGATCTGGTTGGCTTTTTCCCTTGATATATGCAAATATCATTTAAAAACTGATTTTGTATTGTTTCTGGTTATCTTTGTCTAATATTAGAATTAGCTTGATGATCTGAAACATTTAGGTCTGACAAATAGGCAAAAAGAAGAAATCTGGAAGGGGGTAAATACTTTTTCACAGCACTGTTTCCCCAGGGAGACCTTTCATGTAATGTATTGAATGGTAAAGATTTTCAATCTCTTGCATCACCATCGTCTTTTCAAGCAAAGATTTGAAGCTTTTGACAGGCATCTCCAATACTTATATAAAGAATCTGTCCTGTATCTTCAGGTCATATCTGAGGCTGAGTTTAAGTAAATGGAGAATTTCTCCCGCTGAAGAGAATGTGAACAAGCTATTAGCAGTATGGACACTTTGGTCATCCCAGCTTTGAACTTTAACGGCAGTGACATAAAATCTATCTGTACGTTCCCTCACCATCCTACTCATCATCTGGAACAAAGCTAGGAAGTTTAAAGATAGATTATTTGATTTCATGCCTTTGAATTGAAGTCTTTGACATCCTCAGCAGCAGCACAGTGTAGGAGGTGTCCTCATTCACAGGCTGCCTTAAATTATTCGCTATCATTATGAAAGTCTGTCTGAAGGGAATGAGCCGTTCTGAATAACATGTTGTTAAGAAGATTTGATCTCCTCTGTAGATTAAAAAGATAAACTGAAGGGACTTTTTTAACCATTGTTTGACCAGGAAAATAGCACAGAGATTGAAAATCTCAATTTAAAGAGCGTACAGGCCAAGAGAGGCACTGGCAATGTTAATAAAGTTTCTTACAAACACCGATCAGCCATACACTCAAACATAATGCCAGACTATCACACATGAAAATATTCTCTCAGAACACCCAAAATTATGTCAGACGAGACATCTTAAAAATATCCATTGAAACAAGTTTATTAAGTTACTTGGCCCAGTACAAAAAAAGACTTTAATGAACACGTGTTTCTGAAATTCCTGAAATAAAGATGTAGGAGAAATACTAAAAAAAAATTACCTGAAAAGAAAGAAATATCCCTTTGTTTCCAATCAACAGGGTTAATACTTGTTCTTTTCTTCTGCCAGTTGTAAACCAGAAAACTAAAAGTGCAGATAGTAGAGATGTGACTCTTTAAGTATCTCATGATTCTATTTGATTCAAATTCTGGGGGTCAGGACTGATTTTAGATTCAACAGATTAATGATTAACAACATATTTCTTATGAAGAGGGTGTAAATTCAGCATCTCATCCAGTCTGCTATGCATTAAGGGGCTGTATATTATTATTTGATATTAAAAAGGTCAGAAAAATGTTTTCAAGATTATGCATTTTTAGCACAATTGTACCATTTTTAACAGCAAATTATAACAACAACAGAAATCAGTCATTTGCGCTCAATTATCAATAAAATGTTTCATGAATAAATGTGTGGGCTTAAGCAGGAAACATACCAGAAATTTGTCAGTGGAAAAAGTGATCATAGATCTAAAGGGTTTGCTGAAACTTTGCTTTGTGAAATTTAATCGTAGAAATTAGCATGTGCAACTCTGATAGACTCTTAATATAGTAAATTTGTCATATAAAAAAATTAAAACTTTTGTTTTCTTCGTTAGTTTATAGTCTCCAAGGATTTGTAACAAACAAATAAGCTTCTTTACCACAATATTTAAGCAGACTTAAGTAGAAAGTATGAATTGCGTGAAGTGTTTACTGTAAAAAAAAAAATAACACTCCAGTTTGGAAGCATTTAACACTAATCAAGGAAATCTGCATTGTGATCTCTGTACACTGACTTCAAGATTACAACAAAAAATCATTTCTTATTTGCTCAGCAATAAAATTTGTTTCACAAACGAACAAACGGTGCAGGCCATTACTTTAAAACCAGATTTTAGAATTAGGACTTGGATGAAATGCATTTTTAAAATCCTGTAACATGGCCTGATAGCTTGAGTTGAGTTGCTTTATGATTCTTCTGTTTAGGGTTCCTCTACTGTTGTGGCTTTATGTCAGTCTTAAAGCAAATATATGTCTATATGCAGATGATACCATACTATACACTGATCAAATGCTGTACAGTATTTACATTTTGAAAAGACAGTGAAGAGCTTTTATAGATGTAGATATAAACATCATCTTTCAAAAAACATCTTTGCGGGATATGATATATTTTTGAACTAAACAAATCAATATTAAATGCTGCATGTAAGAAGATTCTCACATCTTTTGCATGCACAGAAATTTCAAAACTTTTTTTTTTAATTCCAAAAAGTTCTCATATTTTTGGGAGTTAGTACAAAGATACTCTGCAGATACTGTATATATGCAGGAAATACGGAGATGATATCATATTTTGCATTGGTGAAACAGTTTACACAGGCTTCCAATGTTAAATGTGGAATGTATTGGAATTTTGATGACTTTAACATGAAGGATTAAGGCTTTATTGTCTGGAGGAAGAATGTTTATTATTTTAGCATGCCTATTGTGACTGGTCAAATATTTTAAAAGCAGTCTTCTGCTGAATTTAGACTTCTAATGATTTTCTAATGTATTCAATCTGAACTTCTCTACTGGTCTCACTGTCAGTTCCACCTGCTTTTTCAAGCTGTCTTTTGTCCATGTGCTCTTTTATTAAAACATCAAACCAACACCATATTTCCAGATGTACAGGAGATTCCGTTATTGAAACAAATGCAGGCAGCAGGCAGTGATGAGACTGACATGGAGACAGAGAGCCCGGGAGGTATTTCAGAGACTTTTCACAGTAAACCTTTGTTACCTTCCCTGAGTTTATTTGTCACTCCTCCCTCCCCCCTCAGCCCTGATAGTCTTCACGGCCATTCTGGTTAAAAACTCACTTGTCTTTTTTGTCCCGAAGCGTCTTCTCTGGTCCCCTTCCTCTGCATGGTTACTGTTTTCTTCCAGGATCCCTCCAATGAACGGCAGCTTTACAAACTAGCTCTGCCTTCAGTGGAAGACCCCAAACATACACAGATGCACAGAAATGTGTTGGCTGAAGTAGTTCTTTGCTTCTAGTAATACTCTAATTTTATTTGACTTTTTATTTATTATATCATATTTGATTTAGTTAGGCATCCTTTTTTCAAAACAAAATCTGTCCAGGTTGTTGATTGGCAAAATGAGAAAATACATGTTACACACACTGCTCGGAGAGTGTGCTGCTTGCAAAAAGAAACAAAAACAAATGAAAACAAAGAAAAAAAAATGCAAAAGTCTATATCTAGAAACACTTGCATTGCATTCAGAAAGTATTCAGATCCCCCTTCCATTTTTTCAACTCTGTGATGTTGCAGCCTGATGCTATAGTAAAAATGCATGTGTTATTATCATTGAGCTACACTCAGTACCTCATCAGGACAAAGTGAAAACAGAATTTTAAAAATTTTTGTTTTTATTAAAAAATTAAAAACCCCTGAAATGTCACATTAACATAAGTATTCATCCCTTTGCAAAAACTCTAAATTTAGCTCAGAGGCCTCTCCTTTCTCTTGATCTTTGCTGAGATGTTTCTACACCCTGATTGGAGTCCACTTGTGGTAAATTACATTGGTTCAACATAATTTGGAAAGGCACACACCTCTCTATAGAAGGCCTCATAGCTGACAATGCATATCAGCACAGAAACCATGGATTGGATTATTGCAAGGCACAGATCTGGTGGAGGATTCAAGGAAATTTGGCTGAAAGTTCCCAAAAGCAGAGTGGCCTCCATAATTCTCAAATGGAAGAAGTTTGGCACAACCATGAATCTTCAAAAAGCGAGTCGCCCGGCCAAACTGAGTGAACATGATAGAAGGGCCTTAATAAGAGAGGTGACCAAAAACTTGATGGTCACTCTGACTGAGCTCCAGAGCTCCTGTGTGGACATGAGACAAAGTTCCAGAAGGACAACCATCACTGCAGCCCTCCACCGATCTGGGCTTTATGGCAGAGTGGCTAGAAGACTTTTCTCAGTGCAAGTGCATGTGGAGCTTTTTGCAAACTCTGAGTGGACTTTCATGGGTTTTGCATTGACCTGCAGCTTCAGTCTAGCCACTCTGCCATACGCCCAGGTGGGTGGAGGGTTGCTCCTTCTGGAGCTTTGTCCCCTTTCCACACGAGATCTCTGGAGCTCAGTCAGAGTGATCAACAGGCACCTCTCTTCCTCTCTCTCTTACTCTTTTACTCTGATATGCATTGTCAGCTGTGAGCCTTCTATAGAAAAGTGTGTGCCTTTCCATATCATGTCCAATCAGTTTAATTTACCACATATGGACCCAGTCAAGGCGTAGAAACATCTCAGCAATGACTGGGAAAAATAAGAGGAACCTGAGCTAAATTTACTGAGTTTTTTTTAAAGGGTCTGAATACTTGTCATTATAAATTCACAGTTTTTCACCTTTTATAAACTTGCAACAATTTCTTAAATTCTGTTTTCACTTTGTCATGATGGGTTTCTGAGCATAGACCCTTGAGAAAGATATTTTGACTGTAGCATCGGGAGCAACATAGAAAAACTGAAGAAAGTAAAGGGGGTCTGGATATGTTCTAAATGTCCAGACCCTTTTTCTTTAGGGCCCCCTCTACTCATGTCTAAGAAAGCTAAGCCCCCCTTGGACCCACTCAGAAAAAGTACACATTATTTGTAATTGTTTTCATTGACAAAATCCAAACATAACAGGCCTACACAGATGACTGACTAAAGATCTGTGTCCAAACTATCCATATTACAACAGTGTATTAGGGCCACTCAAGGAAAAAAGAAATGCTAATTAAAAGAAAATAAATCAAGTTTAATAAGTTAATTTATAAGAAAAAGAGGCATTTTTATGACTTTAAAAGCGGTAAATGTGCCTGAACCCTGGATTAGAAATTTTTAGATTATAAAGCCCAAAATTCAAAATCTGACCATTGTTTTGAATTTGGTTTCTTGTAAATGTCTGACTTTACATTTTGTTTGAAACTGACTTGTCCATAGAAGAATATTCAAGTTCAGTGACTTCAGAAACTTTTAGGTCATTGGATCAAATGAGAAAATAATAACTGTATTTGTTGAAATCCAATCTAAGCGTATTAAAGTACTCCAGTGAAAATATCTTAGTACATTTTCTAGAAATGAATTCAAATTGAACAGAAACTTACCATGCTCAAAAATGCTTCTCATTATATTATGGTTATGCATGAATCAAAGAACTACTTTGGCCACATAGTTAGACCTTAAATGTTAAAATGAATCATCTGAAACTATACATGTAATATTCAGTCCTGTAAGGTTTGTCCCTTTGTCTTGACTGCTGCCTTTCCTCCGCCCCTTCCCTTCTTGTATCCTGGTCTAAAAAAAAAAATCAGATGCTGTCTAAAAAATTCATACGAAGCAGATTTATTCCCCTCTGATACCCGATGTTGTTTGCTCACTTCTCACGTTTACCCTTTTTGTGTTTGTTTCCTTTTAGAGTGTGGTAGTTTCACCACCAACGGGGTTAGACAGATATGCCCCTTTTTTACTGGAGAAATCCTTTGATTTAATGCCAGCCTGCTGAGAATCCAGCTTTGACTAAAGCTCTTAATTGATTCAAAGCTTTTTTATCAGTCTTACTTTCAATTGGGAGTTTATAGTTCAAAATTCTTCACAGTGGAGGTTTCCCTTATTGACTGGAGCATTATTCCCACTTAATACTTGTCATTTTAATGGATTTATTGGCAAAATATAGTTGTGTTTTAGTGATTTTAGCTGGAAGCTTTGGCCTTTAAAGCTAATATCAGTCTAAACCTTTGCACTCTAGCTTGGTGGCTCCACAGGGGTATAATGTCCTCACATGGCCTACTTAAAGCCTCCACTGATTCCCAGCTGTTGCCCTACAAAAGACCCTGGAGCTCATTCACCTTTAAGGCTCTGTTTTATTTCCCACTTGATCCGTATTAAAGCTCCTCTTTCTCTCCCCTCAGTCGGTTTAAAGGCAACCAGCCAGCTGACCACATCACCCTGTCTGTCCTCCTCAATCATCCACCTTTTCATCTCCTCATATCCCCCCACCCCCCCCACGCTACAACATTTACGTATTATCTACCTACTTCTGTCCAGCAGTGGAGGCCGGACCCCTGGTGCCAGCAGCTCCTCTCCTGCAAATGGAAAAGTGCTGCACGAGGAACAACAGCGCCACCCTGGCCTGGAGGGTAACTGCGCACCCTAGCAACCCTATTGAAGGCTACATCCTGGAGCTGGATGATGGGAACGGAGGACAGTACAGGGTTTGTGTCGTACAGAAACCTCCTCTCAGTCCTATTGTGTGACTTAGTCTAAGGGCCACAGTGAAGAGAAAAAGTCTGAGAATTTTCAATTTTATGGTGTCCAAAATACAACCTCAATTCCATAAAAATTGGGGCACTGTGTAAATAAAAACAGGATACAGCTCCATATTGTATTCACAATAGAACAAAAACAACATGTCAGATGGTGAAACTGAGACAATTTACCATTTCATAAAAAATATTACCTCATTTTGAATTTGATGGCAGTGACACATCTCAGAAAAGTATGAACAGGGCTGTGATTTTGGTTATGTAGTATCCTGTCTTCTTTTTAAAACAGTCTGTAAACATCTGGGAAGTGAGGAAACCAGTTGCTGGAGTTATGGGAGAGAAATGTCCCAATCTTGTCTAATGTTGGATTCTAGCTGCTCAACAGTCCTGGGTCTTCTTTGGAAGATTTCTACTTTTTTGATGCAAATGTTTTCTATTGGTGAAAGGTCTGGTTCAGCACCGGGACTCTTCTATTGTGAAGCCATGCTGTTGTGATGGATATCTAGTACTGTATGTTGCATTTTCTTGCTGAAGTAAGTAAGTAAGGCCCTCCTTAAAAGGGAAATTATCTGGCTCTGAACCCTCTATCTACTTTTCAACATTGATAATGCTTTTCCAGATGTGTAAACTGCCCACACCATGGGCACTAATGCAACCTCATACTATCAGAGATACAGACTTTTGAACTGTGCACTGATGAAAAGCTGGATGGTTCCTCTCCTCTTTAGTCCACAGGAAACAGCATCCATAGTTTCCAAAAAGAATTTCAAATTTTGATTCATGTGACCACAGAACAGTTTTCCATTTTGCCTCAGTCCATTTTAAATGAGCTTTGGCACAGAGAAGACAGCTGCGTTTCTGGATCATGTTAACATATGGCCTCTTCTTTGTATGATACAGCTTTAACTTGCATTTGTGGATGGCACAACACACTATATTGACAGACAATGATTGCTGGAAGTGTTCCTGCACCCATGTAATTATTTTTAGTACAGAATCATGCCCGTTTCAAATGTGGTGCTGCCCGAGGACCCTGAAGATCATGAGAATTCAATATTGACTTTCAGCATTGTCCCTCTCATACAGAGATTTCTCTGAATCTTTTGATGATATTATGTGCCGTAGATGGTGGGATATTCAAAGTCTTTTCAATTTTACTGAACATTTTCCTGAAATTGTTCCATAAATTTTAACAGTTTTTCACAGATTGTAAACCTCTGTCCATCTTTACCTCTGAAAGACTCTGCCTCTCAAAAATGCCTCTTTTATACCCTGTCATGTTACTAACCTGCTGCAAATAACCCCAATTAGTTGTAAAATTGTTCCTCCAGCTGTTTTTCATTAGTGCCACTTATCCAGCCGCTGTTGCCCTGTCCCTACTTTTTAAGATATGTTGCTGCCATCAAATTCAAAATGAGCTGATATCTTTCATGAAATTGTAAAATGTCTCAGCTTCGACTTCTGATATGTTGTTTTTGTTCTATTGTGAATAAAACATGGATTTGTGAAACTGCAAATTATTGCATTCTGTTTCTATTTACACTTTACATAGCATCACAACTTTTTGGAATTGGGGTTGAACATTGAGGCCTTTCGTGTGTAATAGTATGAGTAGATAGCATAATGCTACAATGACAGCAATCTAATCTGAAATGCAGTAAATAATGCCTTTTCAGCTAGTCTTTTTTATTTTATTATTAATAATCCATATGCTGCTCAACTCTGCCTAAAGCCAGATGGTAGTGTGTGTGTGTGCAAACTTAAATAAGTGTGTCATCAGCAAACATACATTTTTAAGTGCATGAGTGCAGCTCCCATCTCTTTGTCTGCAGTCATACTTAATTCCATGCATGCATCTTGGAGTGTTTAAGCAGCAAACATACACGTGTTTGCACTTAATCTGCATTTATAATGATGTGGCTATAATGAGTGTCTGTATGTGTGCCCTCAGGAGGTATATGTGGGGAAGGAGACAGTGTGCACCGTGGATGGCCTCCATTTTAACAGCTCCTACAATGCAAGGGTGAAAGCTTACAATGCCATCGGTGTTGGGCCGTACAGCAAGACTGTGGTGCTCAAGACCTCTGATGGTAGGTTGTGGGTGTTTGTGTGTGTTGTCACATTGATTGCTCCCACTAGGAATGAGAATTCTGTAATACTGCATCTAAAAAAGCCACAGTATTGCTTTGAGTACAGTCATGGAGAGTCACGTAGTGTTTAATAAAGACCTCAAGAATGTGTGTCTGTTTCCACCAGCAGCACCACTGCCTGTGTGTGAAGATGCTATGCAAGTGATTAGAGAACTCTTATTATTGATGTCAGGCTATTTGTCAAATATCAAACCTATCAATTAAACAATGACTTTCTTATATACTTGCACATTAAACTTATGTTAAGCTTTTTTTTATATGTAGATGAAGTTAGACTGTAGCTGTTGGTTATTGTGGGCACTAAAGTAGTCTGAAACTTCATGAGCTTCGAGCAACGTCAAAAAATATATAAATTTACAGATGATCCTAATCCAAGGCTATCCAATTACAAATTCAACTGGGCCAAATTTTAAAATCAAGAAATGCCAGGCCAGACATGTTTGGCACCCAGTAAGCAGCTGGTAATATCAAATTTGGAACCAATACACATCAATTTGATGAAAAATATGCACTTTTTGTTCATAGTCTCCCTTTTAAATTTGGCAGCATGACTGTTTTTTTTTTCATTTTAATTAAAATAAATAGAATGAAAAAACTAAAATGACCTTCTGTAAATAATAGTTTTGGTCACATCTTACCCAGACATTTCTTAAAGTGCATAACAACTACATTTGTACAGCTGTAGTTGCGGTTGAAAAGGATGTGTTTTATACTTGGTATCTTTGGGCTACGCCTGTCAGCATCGCTAGCCACGCTTCAAAACAATGTGGTGCATTGTAGTTAAACTGTTGCGAGGCTACGTGGAGTGTTGCATTCACAGTCTGAAATAGTGTGGGAATTTATGAAAACAGGGGAAACAGGTTGACTTGTGCAGCTCTGGCATGACCACAGGCTGGGCCACTTGGGGGTTGGTTCTGGCCCTGATCTGTTAAAAAGCACACACTACATCACTTCATATTCCTAGATCCTGTTGGATAATAGCTTAGAATTATTATTTCTCACATTTCCTCGGAGCAGGGAGGAGAAGACTGAGTACATTATGCAGAGAATGGGGAATAAAGACACAAATTTAACTTGAACCTCTGTCCTGATGAAGTGTGAGTGTGAAAACAATTCTGCATCTATAACTCTCTTCCAGCACCCCTTCAACACGTTCATTGCTTCTTTTATACTCAAAGCATTTATAAAATGATTAAATGAAACACCTGTAGAGGCGCAGGCTCTGCTCATGCACCTAGGCTTGTCTCCTCATCAGTTAGCACATCCAGCTAAAGAATAGCTCTCTACCACCAAAAAATAAGATTAAACTGGCTTAAACTTGTAGTTGGCCACTGAAACCATCAACTTCTGCATAGCAGGAGGACGCCATCATTGTGCATCAGGAGGGAGTTCTTTGAGCATGTGAGATAGATGTGAAAGCAAATACTAATGACTTGTCATCAGAATAACTGAATTTAACTGGACTGGACTGATTACAGTTGCAGATATGTTGCTCTGAAAAACATTAAAGCGTGACCAGTTAGAGAACTGGTGCCAAAACAGCTGATTTATTTTAGACACAAATAAAGAAATGATGGCTCATTTTAGAAGACAATCAACTATTCTCCATGTAGGTATGAACGGCACAGCAGTTGCAATTGTGCAAGGAAAGAAATACTTGGGCACAAATATTGATGACAAACTGACATAGAACAATTTGCAAAAGGCTCTACAGCATCTTTATTTCTTAAGAAAACAGATGTTTTGATGTTAAAGGCACCTTGCTGAAATTGTTTCACGACAGCTTCATTTAAAGTGTTAATCCTTTGTATGCAGTGTTTGGATGGGGGCATTGTTGGTACAGAATTTGAACAAACTGCACAAGACTATTCAACAAGGTACAAAAATAACCAGGACACAAAAGGGCAGCATTGCTGACCTGACAGAGAGGTACATTCTGAATCTAGCTAACAAGTTTATAGTGAACAGAATAAAGCCTCATCCTTTGTACTGGAGAGCATTCAGCTGCTTTAAATGCTAGGAGAATCAGACTTAATGCACTCTGTCTTTATTTAATAGAAACTTGCTGCTTGACCTTCTTTATATGTAACCAGCGATGCCTTAATGATGTATTTTATTGATTTTGTTCCATGTTATCATCTTCTGTGCGGTACAGATGCTGATGTCTCTTCTTGTCTTTTGTCATTTATTTCTTTATGCTTTCATTGCAAGACAAATTCCCCTAGAGCCATTAAGGTTTCATTCCAGCTCGTCATATTGGAGTTAAAAAGCTTCATGAAGTATGTAATACACTTTTTACTGACTTTACGATGAGCTCCTCTGCAGAACAGTTTCATTTATATACTGATCGTGTTCTTACAAACAGATTCAAGTAATGTGAAACACAAAATATAAGCTTTTTAGAAGAAAAGTTAGGGATTTTTTAACAATGAACATGTAAGAAGGGTGGGTAAGAGAAGCAAAATCAGAGGGGAAATCAGTCAATCAATCAATATGTCTTTGTTAGTATAGCACCAATTCATAGCCAAAGTTATCTCAACACACTTTACAAAGAGGGCAGGTTTAGACTAAATTCAATGTTGTGGCCTATTATAATAGACCAGCGTTCATCATTATTATGATAAAGACTATACCCCGTTATAATAAAGACCAGCGTTGATTTATTATTGATAAATATTGCAGTGAAGTAGTATTGCTCTTGGATTCAATGTAACTTCTCTAGTGATCTTTGTAGAAGTAACAGTTATCACTGTGATGCTGGCATAGCAAGAATAATGACAGTGAACAGAAAGATTTATAAAAGATGATGATAACAATGCAGTTTGAACCGTTTTTAAATTCTCTTTAAGATATGAGATAATAATCGTAGTTTCAATGATAATAAGTGTTCACAGTAGCAGGTCGCCCGTCCCAAAATTCCAGATGAATCTTTGCAGCACAGGGCCAGGAAGAATCCATGGAGATAGCGGTGGCAGAACTAGAACATAAAGACTCACACCACCTACCTAATATGATATGCATACAGGGATAAAGAGAGGGAGGAGGAGCTCAGTGTGCCATGACCCCACCAGCAGTCTAAGCCAATAGCAGCATAACTTACTAAGGACTGGTCCAGGTCTGAGCCAGTACTAACTATAAGTTTTATCAAAGAGGAAAATTTTAAGCCTCTCAGACCCCGACAGGTAGATGGTTTCAAAGGAGAGGGGCCTGATAACTGAGGGATCTACCTCCCACACTACTTTTAGAGACTGAAGGCACCACGAGCAGGCTGGCATTTTGGGAGTGCAAGGCTCTAGAGGGATAATATGGCACTATGAGCTCTTTAAGATCGGTTGGTGCCTGACCATTTAGAGCTTTAAAGAAGTTTAAATTTTATGCTAGATTTTATAGGAAGCCTATGCAGACAAGCTAAGACAGGAGTGATATGACCTCTTTCCCTAGTTCTGGTCAGCACACGTGCTGCAGTGTTTTTGACCAGCTGAAAGTTCTAACCTAGAGGTCGTAAAAGCATAGAGAGGTTTTCCTGCATCGTTTTGAGACAAGATGTGCCTGATTTTTGCAAAGGTCTGTCTTTGTCTTCTTTATGTGAGAGTTGAAGGAAAATGCAAAAGACAGGCAGAGAAAATAAAAAGACAAAGGAGTGTGGTGGAACAGACAGAAATATAAATCTGAAAACAATGTTTAATTTTCTCTAAGCTGTTTCAGTCAAAAGTCCTTCTGTTGAATCGCTCTTATTTTCCCCCTACTATGGATGATAGGTCTAACAAATTTGCCTGACAGTGCTCAAAAATACAGGCATTTGGCAGAATTTTTTGTGTTTATTTTAAACTTTGCACTTGGGTTTCTGCAGTTTTTTAAGTTTATAAAAAAGTGTAAGTGGGTAAAGAAATGCGCAGCAAAGAAACAAAGTAAACAAGACTTGCTGAATGAAAACTTAAACAGAAAAGCTAGAGAAAGCTTTAGTAAATTGGAACTACCACACTAGACTAGAGTAAAGGAATCGGGTCAGACTGGAAGGAAAAAAAGGAAAGAAAATGGACAATGACAGAATGTTCCATAACAGCAGCTGGATTGGAAAAAAGACTTTTCTCACATTCACATAGACACTCACACAGCTGCAGTAACAATAGGCATTAGCCTGTTTTCTGACTGATAACCGTTTATCCCGATGTACCCTCTGTTCCCTCCTCTCTGCCATTTTTCTTTCTGCCTCCTCAGCCTCGTTTTTCTTTCTCTCACCAGACATTGCCTCCATGCTCTCTCTCTCCTCTCGCTCTTGCTTCATTCAGTCACACTGAGGAGGGAAATTACAGGATGTGACTCCTTTTGGCACAAAATGCAAAACACAGGCAACAATGGCTGCAAAAAAAACAATGATTTTAAGCCAAAATTTGAGAAATTTTGTCATAACATTGTGTTACTGTGCGAGTGAGTGTCGGATGTGTCACCACTCTTTTGGTGAGGCAACATGAGGTTGTAGCTCAAACAGGAGGCACGTCTGTCCTAAGGCCTGGATAGTAAGTGTCCCGATGTTCTTTCGCTGAGAAAGACCTCTACAGAGTGAAGAAACAGAGGTCATCTTGGCTTTAAGGCGCTGTTTTAGGGTTAAGACTTGGTTTAAGGGCTTTAAGGGTGTCAGCAGTGTTGCGTTGGTGTCAAGGTTTTGCTTTAACTGACAGCGTAGTAACCAACCATGTCGTCAAACCCTGAGATTTAAATTTCATTATTATGAACTAAAGCATTTGTCAGTAACAAGACTGCCCAAAAGTGGGAATAAAGGGGAGAGCTTTCTGAGGCCCAGCTTCATGGAAGAGCCCAAGGCAGCTAAGCTTTGACAACCATACTTTATTTAAGCCCATTCTTATCAAAGCAACTAAAATACACTTCTTTCAATGTTAACTGAACTAAAATATTCATGCAGCAATGTCAGACTTCATAACAGTGCCATGACATCATTTATTTATTTAGATTTATTTAACCAGGAAAAAAACCTAGTTGAGATTAAGAATCTCATTTACAGGAGTGTCCTGGCTAAGACAGACAGCAGCACAGTCAAAGATATAGACATAAAAAAAAGCAGTTACAATCACAGTAAAAACCAAATCCAGAGTCACAGAGCAGCAAGTCATCAGTCAGAGCATCTACAACCTGATACATCATCCTCCAATGCCTTCAATCTACCTTTAAAAAGATTTAAAGAGACCATCTCCTCGAGACATAAGTCTCCTGAAGAAGATTCCAGGCTGCAGGAGCAGCGTACCTGAAACTCCTTTTACCCATTTCAAGACAGACCTTTGGCACAGAGAGCAAAAGTAAAGTTTGTGACTGAGTCACAGGGTGAAGACTGTAGCCTCCAGAGCTTTTCACATAAATGAGATCACACAAGTATGATGGAGGCAGATTTAGTAAAGCCTTATAAATAAAGACATGCCAGTGGTTTAGCCTACGTGTGTTCAAAGAAGGCCAACCAACTCGATCATATACAGTACAATGATGAGTTAAGGACTTAAGATTGGTTAAAAACTTAAGTGCCCCGTGACACACAGTATCTAAAGATTTAAAGCATTGAGAAGATGCATGCATGTGCAAAACATCACCGTAATCAGAGGCAGAAAAGTGGCGGCAACAAGTCCTTTCTTTGCAGTAAAGTAAAAACCAGACTTATTTCTGAAATAAAAACCCAGTCGCAGGTTTAACTTCTTTACAAGTTGATCAATGTGAAGCCTAAAAGACAGCGACTCATCAATTAAGAAACCAAGATATTTATAAGAAGACATGAATTTCCATCAAGATTAATAACGCATCTATCTAGCCAGCCAGCCAACAAATGAATAGACAGATGAGTATTTGCGGTTCACAAGGGTAACTGTTTGGTTCGTTCTTGGTTGTGCAGCTTACATTCTTTTTCATCTAGTGTTATTTAGACTTATCTGTGATGGTTGGTATGTCTTTTGATGTATTTAATTTGGCTTGAAGATTTGCCTAGTGTCATATAAAACTATTTTTAATACATTAACTGTTGTGCATTGTAGCATTTCTAACAGAGTTTTCATGCTCTTAAGCCTTAAACTCTTTCATAAATCTATCTTTGTTGTGCAGAAAATTTGTAGGCTTCCTCCCTGCTCCAGGCTAAACTCTATGAAAATGAGTTAACTTATATTCATTTACGAGCCAGATTAAGTATTGTAGTGTAATAGTGGAAACAAAAGACATACTGTATCTATTTATAGAGTATTAACATTTGAGTTGAAATGTCAAAACAGGATTATACAAGAAAACCCCAAATCAACATGGTATTTTCCCTCTAAAGACCTCTTTTAAATAAAAATGTGAAATATGGAGATGCTTATATAGAATAAAACAGATTCATGAGCACCACTGAAGTGAGGGGATGCTACTATGATGAAGTCTAATATTTTTATTATATCATAACTCCTGCACTGATGTAAGTCACTGGCTTAATTTGTTTGAATGTTAGCAAAGCCTTTTCAGACTTTCTTATTCTGAAAGTTGATTTTTTTAAAACCTTACATCTGTGCTTTATATTTCATTGTGTTTTAACTGATTATCCTGTTCTTCTCTTGTTAAATCAAAAACAAGGTTATTACCTGTCAGATGTGGCTTCATGAACATTTTTCTCTCTCTCCAGTGGCCTGGTTCACCTTCGATCCCAGCACAGCTCACCGTGACATCGTTCTGACCAATGACAACCAGACCGTCTCCTGTAACAGCTACGACGACCGCGTGGTTCTGGGAACGGCTGCTTTCTCCAAAGTAAACACACATTCAGCTGTTTTTTTTCTTCTTCATTGATTTTTAAAGTCATGTCACAAGTTTCTGGCTTTTCAACTCATATATTGATTGGGTTTATTTTCTCTTGAATCTCAGGGTATCCACTACTGGGAGGTCTGCATCGATCGCTACGACAACCACCCAGACCCCGCTTTTGGCGTGGCACGAATCAACACCATGAAAGACATGATGCTGGGGAAAGATGACAAAGCGTGGGCTATGTATGTGGACAACAACCGCTCCTGGTTCATGCACAACAACTCCCACACCAACAGGTCGGTATACAGAACTGAGGAGTATTGTGGGTTTTGAAAGCTGGATGCAAGTTATGGATTGCTGATGTCATACTGTAATGTTCAGTAAATCCCCAAAACTGTAGGGTTATTGAACACTGACAGGATTTTAAAAAGGACATTTATTCATCAGGTCTTACCATACATAAAAGCATTACTTGTGCTTTAGTTTAGATGTTTTATCCACATTATAGATTTTAGCGTTACAAAAGCTTTATGGAAAAGGTAAATTTATTTAGCATAGAAATACTAGTTTGCATCCTCATACCCTTATTCCAAATGATAACTGCTGTGGATTGAATAATGAAAAAAGATGAGCTACCTACCCTGGCTCACATCAAAGTGCACAGGCTCCTTCATGAATGGCACATCATCACTTGATCACCCTACAAGGTTTATTCAGGTTTATTCAGTTGATAGTACATCACCATTTCAATTAAAAGCATGTTTGCAATAAAATTAGGATTTTTTTTACATGTTCAAGGGGATCTTATCTCAGGATCCTCTAGACTCTTGTGTCCTTTTATATGACTAGATCACACTTGAAGGTCTGCAGGACTGAGTAATTAATTGGTTAAACTGTGGTGAATATCACCGTTGTGAAAACTGAAGGGATCATACTCAATTAAGTAGAAATTTTCTGATGATAATTGCAGTGTAGAAATCTATTTAGAGCTTTAAAGTACTAACTTTCCTCCATTCCATTCATTTCAGGAAAACACAATTTAAATCACTGCATGTAAAGTGTTCTGATTAAGATGTGAGCTACTCCAACCAAATGATTATTTTGAACCAAGCTGTTGCCATGTTTACCTCTGCTGACAAAATGAGCATTTTAATGAGTGTGAATGGGACCTCTGAGCTTTTACCTCCAGCCTCAAGTGGACATTTGAGGTACTGCAGTTTTTTTTGCTCATTGCACCTGATTCATTTTTTACAACCTGACGTTGCAGCTTGTTTCTGAAATGCAGACAGTTTTGGTGGAAGGAGAAATATACTGTCCTCTGGAAAAATTCCACTCCACATTTTTTATCATTTATAAACTCAAATAAGTCATTATTTAAGACTAACTTCTGTAAAGGAATTAATACAATTCCAGTTGAAGTTTGAAAATTGGTTCAGGTTTTATTCAAAAGTGAGCATCTTAAAGATGGAATAGCTTTACAGACTGAAATAAGATTAGTCAGTGATTCAGTAACCAACAAATTAGGCAGTTGGTTAAATATTTCTTGAACTTTCGTGCCATATAAAACTGGAGTGCTCATCTTTTAAGCGTATTTACAGACGTTGTTTGTGTGTCAATAAAAACAGCAGGAGACAGACTTCCTGGGGTGCAGCTCCATGCTTCCGCTCAGCATTTATCCTTCTCTCACACACTTGCTCAAACACGCAAAAACACACACAATAATGATACACACACAAGATGACAGTTGGACCTTCGGGGTTTCATACAATAGCGGCTAACAAACACATCAGGGAGCAGCAGAAGAAGACATCAAACATCTCTCTGCTGCCTCTCTCTGCATGTCACAGCCAAACTATCAAACACTCATTAAACATTTATTTTAGAGGAAAATCTCTTTTCTTCACAGAGAAGAGACCAAACTTTCTGCAGAAATGTGTAAAATCCTCTGGATCTATGTAGCTCAATGAACCTCGAGCTCACCCGTGCAGATTTATTCCCTCAGCCACTTGTTTTCATGTTGTTAATCATCTCATGCTGGTTTCCATGTTATTTATTACATATTAATGCCTTCAGTGCTGGATCTCGGTCAGGCGTTTTGTGATCGTGCATGTAGCTTGGAGAAATACAGCTCTCTGTTCATTTATTTCACCAGCCTTCATTCAAAAACAAATTTAGGAAATAAAAAAGGAGTATAAATAAGAAGGGTCCATTTGGGAGTTCCAATGCTCCAGTGTAAATTTTCAACTTTACGGCTCCACACTGAACAAAACCCACATAACTGAATATGGAAGTTTAATTTTTAATACTCTCACTATTTCTTCTTAGCACATTTTGTATCATTATTAGCAATTAAAGTATAAAATGATTATATCTTATTCCATTTGTGAGTGCAAGAGTCATTTGAGCTTTTTCAACAGTCTGTGTCCTAAATGAAACTCAATCAGAGGCTTATAAAAGATGCTTTTACTTTGTAGATATGAAAATGAACCTTTCTCGTCTTTTTTTTTTTTCTGGTATTGTGTGCGTGTTTGTAGGGCAGAGGGAGGCATCACTAAGGGCTCGGCTGTTGGCGTTCTGCTGGATCTGACCAAACACACTCTGACTTTCTTCATCAACAAGCAGCAGCACGGACCCACTGCCTTTGAGGGCCTGGATGGGGTCTTTGTTCCTGCCGTCAGCCTCAACAGAAATGTACAGGTCAGTGTGTGTGAAAGGAAAAGAAACAGTATAAAATATGGATGTAGTCTTGAGCCCGGTTTATACTTCTGCATTGAATCTACACCATAGCTACACCGTACTGGCCTGTGCTATTGTTAGAACTAGGCATGGATGAGGAAATGCAAGTCTAAGATTTCTGGATGCCAGCAAGTAGATTTGACAAATTGTATGGTCATCTGCAGCCATTTATCTCACACTAGAGTACACATATGTGCCTATAGACATTATGCAGAGGTGGCTGCCACTTGTTGCAACCAATCAGACCAGTTGCAGGGCATGCAGTCTGCATTGTTTCAATGCATACTTAAGTCAGCTACAAGCAGGAGCATCTGCATAGCTTCAAGCCTATGCAGGCCTAGATTCAATGCAGAAGTATAAATCTGGTTTAAGACATTACCCATTGTTTCTGTGGAGACATTATGAAGCCCAGCAATGGTGGCTGTGGTTTTAACTAATGAAGACATGAGCTATTGAGACAGAAACCATTGCCTCAAGGTTTTAAACATGTATCTGACTAATGCTGACCTCACACTAGAGCAGTGGTTCCCAGTGTGGGGGTCGTGAGATGCTTTCCAAAGAAACAAAGACACATTTAAAATAATTCAAAGTGATATATTTGATCCATTATTGTAAAATATATCTTTAAATTAGTTCAATTTGAAATGCTGTGTAACATCGTATGCTTGAACCCCCTCCAGGGATGTTGGGGGTCCCTGGTCTCCTGCACTACTATTTTATGGGTCATGGGCAGAAAAATTTGGGAACCCCTGCACTAAAAGACTAGTGCAAAACCTTTAAAAGATTTTAAAAAGACTAACGTCTGAGACCCTCTCCTATTTAAGGACAATTTGCCAGTTTTTTGTTGCAGACTAAGGTTTTGCAGACGGGGTATTAGTAACTAAAAGACTAGAACAAGATTCCTTTGAGACTATTTCCCATCATGCATCTTGGGGACATTCACAACAACTTTTGGGCAGAAAACAATGGAGCAGAAACAAAATCAGCTTTTGGCCACTATAGAAGAGAATTAAAAACTTGCAGGTTACTGCAACAACCAAATAACTATCACTTCAGAATAAAAGTGCTGTATAAAAATGCAGGTTGTCTCACCACAGAAACAAACTGATCGGGCTTTTACTTTGAAATCCCCAGTGAAGTTTTACAGTCCCTGTCCACACCTGTAGGGCATACAGTGGTGCAGAGATCTGCTCAGACTGTGAAATCTGATGTTTTGCATAAATACCTGAATGCTTCAGCTGTATATTTACATGTATGATACATTTTTCTGCTTCTGATGTGTAAATCTGTGCTAATTGTTCATACTTGTATGAAGTTTGCAGGTTAAATCCACATCAGTACATCATATTCAGAGCGATTATCATGTTTGAGGCATTTCAAGATCCTCCAAGTGGGATTTAAATATTTGATGTAGCTTAAAAAGTTACTCTCTCAGCCCATCAAGAAAACTTCTATCTTGCATATGTGGTAAGTGTAGCTGCCATGCTGTATAAATTAAAAGGAGTACAACCATCAAGTGTGGGTTAATGCAGCTGATATTATCATACGTTTAATCTGAAGTGTGGTTGAAGTGTATTTTGCAAACTCAAGTGGTTGAAGGAGTTTCTCCTCGCTATTCAAACCACAGCCAGGTTTTTATTTAACCTGTTTGATTTGATGACAGTGTGTCCTCAGACAATCAGCACTGATCTGGATGTTTGCTCTCTGTGTTTGTGCAGGTCACCTTACTGACAGGCCTGGAGGTGCCAAAGCATATCAAACAGTAGAAGACCCGTCCTCCCCCTGTGCGTGTCCTGGATTCAAACCAACGATGACATACACAGTTTGGCTCCCACACGGACCTTTTTCCCGTCACGTCAAACCTCTCCCATCTTCTCAAGGTGCCCTTTGTCTCGGAGTGTGAAGCCCTGAAGTTAAAAGAATAAATTTGAGTCAATTTTTGCTATAAACATGATGGCTGAAGGTTTTGGAAATTACTGCAGAGATTACTAAAGATGCTATAGGTTATCATACTTCTTCATATCCCTGTTTAAGCCCAATAATCCTTACAAAACTGTCAGGAATTGCAATTTTTAAAGAAATTGCAACCCTAAATTTCCTGTCAATGTTGGAAACTTAGACTTTAAGATTCCCAACATGGTGCAGAGAATAATATTGTGCTAGAAAGTCAATTTTAACCAATAAATCTGATATATTTAGAGAAAAACAACACCACAGTCCACAAAAAGCTGCATTTAGGAGTTGACACATATGAGTGTGAAACAGCTTATTGTTCTGTTTCTCTCTCAGGTGTGTTTACAGCTCACAGCCAAAAACTCAGAGTGTTTTGCAGAAGCTGTAGTGGCACCGCAGGATGTTTCACTCATGAAATATTTAAAAGCTAAACTTTCTCTTCTATCTCAGTTGTGGCTCGCTGCTCTCCATCTCCTCTATCTTATACAAAGTGTCATAAACATTGTTTGGCACTGTTTGTCTGAGAGGTTTACACGCTGAGCTCATGCTTGGAGGGAACAGGCTCAGCTCCATTTCAATTTTCAGTGATGTGACAGATCTGCAGAGGACAGGAGGAGGACGCCCTGCAGAAGAGGTGCATAATTTTGCACTTGAAGTGCTGATTATGATGCATATTTAGCTGGTCAGTATGCTCTGAAACAGGCTTGTTTGTTATGGTTGTGATACTGAAGTGGCTTTTCATTGTGAGATTAAGAAAGGTGGTAATTAGGGACACTTGAGTGCTTGCTGTTTGGTCGTATAGCTTCACAGTTAAAAGGAATTCCCTGTGTTTTTTGCTGTATGATATAAATATGAATTGACACCGTAATTAGTGTTGTTTGGGGGTGCTCGTTAGTGGATATTTTTTCCTTCAAACAGTGCCAGACTGGCTGTTTCTCTCAGTTCATGCAAAGCGTAGCTGACCAGCTGCCAAATTCATATTCAAGCAGCAGAAATGAGAGTAGTATAGATCTCCAAATCCCACTTTTGGATAGAGTAAAAAGGAGCATATTTTAAGGAATGCCTACTGTTTACTTGTGTAGTGTTTTTATGTTTAATTCAAACAGCTATGAAATATATAAAAGTTTATTTTTTTTAAATTGGTGCTAAGCATAAAAAAGAGACAAGCCACACACTTTATTCCACCAAGACTTCATTTTAATAGTCCTTGTTGTGTTAATATCAGATAACCATGCTGCAGATGATAAAGACCACAGGGTTGCTGCCCACTTTGTCAAATCAAATTCAAGACTTTTTAAGACCCAAACAAAGAAGAGAAATAATTTTTGCACCACAAAGCAGACTTGCCTTGTGTCCCGTTGTCCTGAGAATAAACGACTTTTTTGCATATCTTGCAAATTGCCTCATAATTACTGTTTAACCCAGCAATTACTAATTCTCAGTCAACTTTACCTTGAAGCCAAATTCCCATAAACTTGCATTTCCCTGTCTTTCTTTTTCTATTAGTGGCTTGTGAACAAAAATATAATATAGTACCTATAAAAGTATTCCTCCTTTGGATGTTTTCCCCCTTTCATCAATTTGATAAATCAATCAGGGTCAGGGTTAGCTTTTCAATCAGGCTTGCACATCTGGACACTGCAATTTTACTCCATTCTTCTTTGCAAAACTGCACAAGCTTGGCCAGGTTACATGGGGATCAAGAGCGAACAGCCCTAGAGGTCTGGGCTTTGACTCAGCCACTCCAGAATATTCACCTTGTTGTCTTGAAGCATTTCTGTGTAGCTTTCTCTGTATGCTTTTGGTCTTGGCCGGCTGTTGAGAAGCATCCCCACAGCATGATGCTGCGACCACCGTGCTTCACAGTGAGGATGTTTGTGGCGTCTTGTCTAATAGCTGAAAAGAACCATTTTGGTCTCATCAGACCAAAGAACTTTCTCCCACTTGACCATGGGGTCTCCCACATGCCCTTTTTTGAACTCTAGTCCAGATTTAAGTTTTCTTCAACAGTGGTTTTCTCTTTGCCACTCTCTCATTAAACTTTGACTGCTGAAGAACCCTAGCAACAGTAGGTGTATGCAGTCTCTCTCATCTCAGCTGCTGAAGCTTGTAACTCCTTCAGAGTAGTCAGGTGTCTTTGTGCCCTCTCACACTAGTCTCACTCAGTTTGTGAAGACGGCCTGATCTAGGCAGATTTACACATGTGCCATTAAACTTCCATTTCCTGATGATGGATTAACTAAACTCCAGGGGGATGTTCAGTGCCTTGGATACTTTTTTGTGTCCATCCTCTGACTTTTACTTTTCAATCATCTTTTCTCTGAGTTTCTTGGAGTGTTCTTTGGTCCTCATGGTGTAATGGTAGCAAGGAATACTGATTAACCAGTGACAGGATATTCCAGACACAGGCATTTTTAAACTGCATTCACTTGAGACACATTCACTGCACTCATGTGATCCCCATTTTTAATTTAATGAAAACTACTTTATATAAAAACAGTTTTCCCTTTGATACTAAAGATTTTTTTGTTTTTATAAAATCACTAAAAGAGTAAAACATCCAAAGGGGTGAATACTTTTTAAAGGCACTGCACCACTGGCTGAACCGTTCCATCAAATTGAAATATTGCACCCATTTTGAGCATCATTTTGCACTGTTAACTTTAGGGCCTACTCTACAGTTTGAATTATATGAGAGTAATGTTTGGCTGCGGAGCATTATGACTAAACCACCTGTGTGTCAGAGAGGTTAGAGGTTAAAATATGCTGGCAGCACTTCACTAAAGTGTGGGAACCTTCTGTTATTGCGTTTGCCAAAAGTACAAAATAGTGTGCAAACAAGTTGAACCTCTTCCTGCTGAATAAATCAAAGCGAGGGAACAAGGGCGATTGACTGCCTGCAGGAGCATTTCCCTGTTTTGATGTTTTCCCCGCAGCCTCATGCTGGTTCTGCATCAAGCTCAGATGTTTTCACCTCGAGGGATGAATGTCAGAAAATGCTGAAATGAAATGGAGCTGAGCCAAAATGGTGAACTTTCTCTTTTGTTTTGTCACACCAACAGCTTCTTAAATATATCAAACGTGGATGTGAAAAAAAGTGTCTCATGGTAATTTCATTCCTCGCTCATCTCTAAGTCTCTCTGTAGGTTCTCCAACACTTTCAGGCGTCTTTAATCTGTCGCACCGAAAACGATCTTGAAAAGTCACATCAGGTAAAGCTACATCTGCTGCTGCATTTCACATCAGGGATCAGATACGGCAGCCTGTAGGGGACAGTAGCTTCAAATATCAACCAAACCACTGTGACTAAGGATATAAGACATGTTTCACCTCCCTTGTATATTTTATGAGTCATTTAAAGCTACAGAGAATGGAGAGGCTTGTTTTAGTTATTTAATGTTTGATATTATCATGATTTAGGACGTTTCTATTCCCGATTATGTTGTGAGTGTGAAAAAGGTCGACCTGCCATGCAAAGATGGGATTTAATTTGGTGTGAATGGAAGCTCATTTCATGTAAATACTGGTATGTGAGTTATGATTATGATGTGTGATATTAAGCATGGATTACCAAGTTTACAAACTATCTGAAGCTGTATTGTAAATAGTGTACTGTAATACTGCTGTCTTTGCTTTGGGTGATGTTAAAGCCAATTGCGACAACAGCTCGCCCTCTGCTGGTGAAGAGTGGGAACAAAAGCAACAGGATTAATGCATCTCTTTTCTAATCCTGTTGTTACACACTGGCCAGCTGTGTTTTGGTACCTTTAATTGCTGACTTTTTAAATGTGTCAGCAAACATTCAGTCCGACATGCTGTCAGATTATATCATACACTATCTCATGATATGGAAAACACCGATCAGGGACCTAAAAACTGCAGTCATTTATATTTTTATTTGTTTACAAAGATTATGATTACAGGCAGCACTTATATCTAACTGAGCTGTTATTTTACATTCTTAATTCAACACAAATTAAATATAACAGAATTAACTGGAATTAGTGAGGTCTATTTTCAATACAAAAGCAGTTATCATGAAATGTGTACGGCTGTGGTTACTTTTTTTATTTAAATTGTATATCGGTAGAGCAGTAAATTATGGTTATATATTTCAAACTTTTGTTTGTTTTACTTACTTTTTCTTTTAAATAACTTAGTCATTATTTTTCAGTTTCATTGAGTCTTTTTATATATTTATTTATGAATCAAAGCTGTTAAGTAGAATGTGAAACTTATGACATTTACATCCCTGTACACCAAACTGCAGCTATAAAAGGCCACACGTTTAGACTGCTAAATGCTCTACTGACTTTCTAAATTTGATGCTGCTTTCAGTTTATGTGAGAAAAATTATTTTACACTGGTTAAAAGTAACATTTTTATCATAAAAAGTGTGTGCAATGTGAGAAGGGTTGCATGTCATGATAAATATCCCCTGATGTTCCATTTCATAGGATATACAGTGTTTGACATCCATCAGGACAACAGCCCAGAGACAGTGTTTGGGAAGGGCAGAATCTTTTAAAGAAGCTCAGAGAGTGATTGGACGAATGTTCTTTCACATTAATGACAAGGCAACAAAACATACGACATAGTCGGCCTGGACTGCTCCAGGAATAAACCACGTAACAAAAGCTCAACAAGCAGTCGTCATGTCAACTCATGATTCTTCAAGCTGGTCAAAAGAGCAAAAACCATCATAACCACCAAGAGAAGTTTCATTGCAGTTCTTTGCTCGTCTTTTAGCCCACTGAGACTTAAGACTGTCTTAAACACCCTCTAAAACCTAAGTACTCTTTGAAAATGATCACCAAAAACCTGAGGGTTTTCAAAGAACCTGCACAGAATTTCAACATTTAGCCCAGGTAGTGAATACGCCCCGTTCCAAATAATAATAATTTTTTTTTTCTAATTTTCCTAAATAGTCGATGCAAATGTCAGTCAATCTAATTTTCAAGTCATCAACCATTAGTGAATCATTCAAATTTTATTGAACAAACCTACCAATGCTAACTATTTTTCTTTTCAAAAAATAAAAATTTAAAATGCAATGTTCCATATTGTTATGCACAACCGAGTTTCAAAACATTTTATAGGTTGTAAAGCACTAATAAATGGTCATTAGTTGAATTTGCAGCATTAGGAGGTCATATTTACTGAAATCAAAATCTATTTCAATCAAAAACATCTGAAGAGGCTAAGTTCCATGTTAACATAGGAGCCCTTCTTTGATATTACCTTCACAATTCTTGCATCCATTGAACTTGTGAATTTTTAGGGTTTCTGCTTGAATTTATTTGCAAGATGTCAGAATGTCCTCCCAGAGCTGCTGTTTTGATGTCAACTGCCTCCCACCCTCCCAAGATAATTTTGCTACGGAAGGCACGGTTCTTCTTTTTGTACCATGGAAGGAATTGGTCAGTCAGAAACTCTATGCTTTGCCAAGGTCTTCAAACACGACCCCCCTTCACTGAGCCTTAGCTAGCAAGTCCATGGTTTGAGCATAATCTTAGCTGTCGCCATTGTTGATTTAATCTTCTAAAATACTGTTAAAGCATACCTATAAGTTGCTTCTCTGACTGTCGACTGCCAGCCATTGTCTGTCAATACTCAACAGTGAAAACTTTTTCATCCAACAACTTTACCCTGAAGAGGCAAAAACCAAATGTTATTTATACCATCCACTTTCTAGCATGTTTTAGCAAATCACATTGCAGTTCATCTGTCACATGTCTAAGATCGTCCAAAGTGTGCTTACATCACATCAGATCTTAAAAGTAGAAGTACACAAGCTCAGGAGGTCTTAAAAGTAGATGTCTTCATGGGTTACTAAAGAACTGCCGCTATAGCTGCGGTCACACTAGTCTCACCACCCATCACCATTGTTTACAGTCTTGCAGTCTCTTTAAATAAACCACTGATACAGCTAGCACCTCTTTTTTCTCCAGTGACTTTAATTGGTCCACTCATTCTCTGACCAGGAATGAACATTTCAGCTCGACTCTTTGCAAGATAGATCCACCTGATGACAGACGTGGAATCTGGTGAATCGATGGAGCTTTGGAGTTAGTTTCCAACGGCTCTGTTGGCATCTTTCAGCCCTTAAACTCCAGTGTTTTGTACCATCCTGTCCAAAGTGGAGGGGGGAAACATGCTGCAACAAGCTAGTCAACATCATGGATAATTAAGCAGCTGACGAACCCAAATACTGAGCATTTACTAAAAGATACTCTGCCGTTCCTTGTTGCATACTGGTATTTGTAACAAATAAGCTAAACAAATCCATGCAGTACTTTCTGTCCAATCCAAGGCAGAAAACAGATTCTAGTTGCAACCAGATGGCCCACAACATAGGGAATTCAGCAGTCATTTTCAGTAGTTTTAGGACTCATTGGAGAACAAAAATGGATGATGTACAACTGGGTTGGCTGTCAATAAAACCCCTTATGAATGCTAATTGGTTTAAGGCATGTTGAAAATATGAAAAGTTTTCTCTTCTACTCAGCCAACCTATATTAGAGGTGATAAATCAGTGATGTGGACTGCATGGTGGATTGGTAGTTAGTGCTGCTGCCAGGTTCCTGGTTTGGATCCTAGTCAGACAGGGTCTTACTTACTTCCATACCAGTTAGAGTTGGTATGTTCACTCAAAATTACCAGTTCTCTCATGTAAAATGAATGCAGCATCAGTGGAAAGTCAGTATCTGAGCATCTTTGTATCCATCCAGAGAGCAAACATCTAAAGATCTCATGGAGGGGTTTTCTCCTGATGTGCCGCAGACTGCCAGCTACCACCTAAGGGCTACATTTGCATCATGCGAAGCTTTCTGGCTGTTCAGCCTTCCCCTCTGACAGCGCTGCCACCTTTCACACACCAGAGGAGAACCCTGCCCCGTGGTTACCTTTACCCTCACCAGGAATAGATTTCAAACCCATGAGCAAAGTGAGACATCTATCGTTAAACCACAGAGAGAAAATACAAACTCTGGATGCAAAAATGGCACAGAGGGGAACGGCACCGGAGGGAATGAAAAACTAATACAAAGGTGTTATTCACAGGAAGTCAGGCGGTGTTTCAGGTGAAAGTAGGTCACTGTTTTTTGGGTTTTTTTTTGTAAAATCTAACAATACTTTCAGACAAATATAAACACATTTCTAAGAAGTCACACTGTAGTCACTGGCTCCTATCTAAATGTTTGAGTGCTTGTTTGGCATGACCTTTGACCCAACACTTGCCCACCCATGAATGTGAGGTATATTACTAATTAACTTCAGGATGGTGCTGGGAAATGAGCATGTCACTGCTGTTTGCTATTTAACTCAATGGCTGATTTATTTACTCTATAAAGTATGTGAATATATTTAATTATATATTTATTTTATTTTGTATATCACCCTCTTGGATTTATGAGTATAAGAGTTGATGGCTACTGTTTGAATATATATACTGTCTATGGTTGATTGCCAATATTTGCAGGTTTTCAAACTAAATCTCCTCGATGTAAAAAAAAAAAAACAGATTTGCTTACAAGCTTGTGCGACGTGCTGCAGATAAGCTTCATGTTTGCTTTTTTAGATCTATAAATAACACGAAAGCTGCTTCAAGAGAAAAACGGTGTGAGATTTTGTGACCTCACCCAGCCGCACACTGCCAGATCACACCTCTCGTTTCGCCGTCATCTTCATCGCTCAAAAATCCATCAAGTGTCGAGTTTTCCCTTTAACAAGACAAACTGGTTTCTGTAAAAATCCGTCATGTTTACATCTGGAGAGCATGCAGCTTTTTTCAGGCTAGCATAAAGCCGTGTACATAAAGGTTTATATGAAGAGGGAAGCGTTCTCATAGGTCATTTATACCGAAGCTTTAAGTGGACATGCATCCTTACATTTTATATTCTGCCATTTTCCCCTGATAGCGAATACATTTCTGCTGATTCCTAAAATTCTTGACTTATTCCTTTTGTAAAACAAAACTATTTTTATGATGTTAACTTTGAAGGATTTATTTATTTTTATTATAAAATCATAAATCTGTGAGAAACCAAACTTGGAATTTTCTAGTTTAAAAAGTTGTAAATTTATGAGAAAAAATCCCCATCTTTGAGTTTAGGAAAGTTGTAAATGAACAGGACAATAATTGAAACTATTGAGTTTAAAAAGCCATACATTCAAGAAAAAAAATGTACAAGAAAAAGGTCAATGTCATTGAGATTATATTTTATATTTACAATAAGTACAATCTTTGAGTTCAAGAAGTTGTAAAAGTACAGAAAAACATTCTATTAAGATAGAAATTCAGAAAGGAAAACTCTAAATCTTGAGTCTTAAA
This sequence comes from Cheilinus undulatus, assembly GCF_018320785.1. NCBI lineage: Eukaryota > Metazoa > Chordata > Actinopteri > Labriformes > Labridae > Cheilinus > Cheilinus undulatus. The sequence goes on along the minus strand of NC_054878.1, from coordinate 39,279,710 downwards.
AGTCATAAATTTACAAGAAAAACTAAATCCTTAAATTTGAAAAGGTGTAAATGTACAAGAAAAAATGAAAATTTATGGTTTGGAAAGTTGGAAATTTACAAGACAAAACCTCAAAATCTTTAAGTTAGAAAAGGTGTAAATGTAGAAGAAAAAATTGAAATTTTATAGTTAGAAAAGTCAGAAATGTGCAAGACAAAACTCAGTCTTTTAGTTGAAATTAAGTAAATAAATTTACAGGAAAAAAACATGGTCTTTGAGTTAAAGTAGTTCTAAGTGTACAAGATGAAATTAAAAATTTTCATGTTTAAAAAGTCATAAATTCATGAGAAAAAACTCAAAAACTTTTGAGTTTGAAAGGCTGAAAATGTACAAGAATTTTATCAAGTTTAAAATTTTGGAAGTTTACAGAGAAAAAAATCTTTTAATTTTAAATTGTTTTACATTTAAGACTATAGTGATGTGAATGCATGACTTAATGAATTTAAAATTTTTGAGTTTGTACGGTCAAAAGTCAAAACTTTAGGAATTCAAAATTTTCTTTTAATTTCACAATTTTTTAAACTTAAAACATTCTGAGTCTGGTTTCTCATAAATTGTGATTTGATACACTTAGTTTTCCTTTTTTCCACTGAAAATTATGGATGCTTTAAAATTATTGTGTTAAAGAGACCCAAATGCGCCCTTGTAAGTTTTTCTTACATAGTAAGGCGATTTCAGTTTTTGTCTTGAAATCTTATTTTCACTGGAAAACAGGCATTTATCAAATGATAGCATAAAAAAGGTCAGGATCTTAAGATCTTAAGAACCGAACAGAAACTCTCTCAACATCAAGGGAAGATTGATGTAAATAAAGTGTATGGATGTATGTCCACTTTGGGCTTCTGTACATTTAGATTAAATGTATGTGTTTCACCATTAAAACTTCTACAGAGACTTTCTTGTGCGTGTATTTTTTTTATCCCCTGCCATCTGTCCTGTTATGACCCCTGCCCCCTTCTTGCTGATGTAAATGTAACTGTTTTGTACGACTACATGGTTTGTATATGAAAAATGCATTGTAACAGCATAATTTTCAAACCTTTACAGTGTAAACACGAGAAAGGCAGATGTCTTTTTTGGTTCTTTTGTCATTTATAAAAACAAATAAATTAACTGTGATGGAATAATGATTTGTGTCCAGTTTGGTGCCTTTACATTCTTCCAGTGGATGCATTCGGGGTTTATTCCAGGGATCAATATATTGGATTCATGACTCAACAGTTTGTCAAAGGTTAACAGTCCCATATTTCACGGCAGGCTTGTGACAGGTCCTCTGGAAATCTGTCAGTCTTAGTGACTCAGAGCTAAAGTTGTTAGTCCTGCAGAAAGCTGAGTCTTTGAAACCCATTCTTCTTTGCTTATTTCTGCCTGCGATAGAGGATTCAAGCCTTCACTTTCAGACTTATCACTTGACAGTTACAGCAACCTGGATGTTTTCTTCTTCGAACTAGACGACTACTAGGTTTTCTGGCTTTCAATTCCTCTCAGGTACAGCAACACTGGCACACCTATTTTCACCTCTTGTTGCCTTTGATTTTCTGGATCTCCTTGGAGCTCAGGATCAGCATGCCGTTCTTGAAGCGGCCCACCTGACCCGATGGTGCCGTCCCTGAACCAGAGGACACCTTTTTGTTCTTCTCCCTGGAGTAAAAGAGCCACAGAAAAGCACAGATTTTAACCACTGAGATGCAACGACACAAGCTTCATGAATGTTTGTTTATGGAGCTTTTCAATGCTGAATACTAGGGGTGGGACATTAGCCGTTTTCACAAACTGAAAAATTCTAGAAAATTTCAAGAAAAATGTTCCCGAAATCCTCCCTCCTAAGTTTGTTGTTCACATGTGTAACTCACTGTGGAAGACCATCTCTGTTTGGTAGGAAATGGATTCATGTGCAATACTTTAATATGGTTAAAAACACTGATGGGGAGTCCATGGACATCAACTATGTGCATATACATGCATCAGCCATTAACTTTAAGAAAAACATTCAGACATGCATGGAGCTGTCCCACCAGTCTAATCTGAAAGAGGAGGAAAAGGAAGCTGATCATTCCCATTAAAACTGATGAAAAATGTGATCTTATTTTTAAGAAATTGAGCTCTACTCGGCATAAACTCACCATAAAACTGAACAGTATGAGCAGAACTTTGCATAGTACAACATTTGAAGTAGATATTTTTGCTACTGATTTTGTTTTTTGTTTTTTTTTTAAACATTTTTACTTTTTAAGATCATGTTCAATCAAAACTGATGCCACACAGTTTGTTCAACCCTCCATCATCATTTAAATTCTTGTTTTTGATAAGTATGGTAGAACCACTGAATCGGCCTGTGTTGTAATCTAACACCGCTGTCACTGCAGCCTCCTCTTCTATTCCCCTCACTGTGAGACAAATATTTAATTCTCCTCTTCCCTGCCATCCTTTACTTTGGATGACTGTTGTTCTTTTTTCAAAATGAACCACATCTTGCACTGCTTATGATCTTTTTTCTGCTCTTCTCCTGAATTACACTAAAAACTCTGCAGTAGAAACTTCTCCAGCATTCAGTAAAAACAGGGACAATGACCATCTGCTGGAGGACCCTCAGACGTGCAGCAAGAGAGAGGCAGACATGCACAAGCAGAGCAGATTAACCCTAACCAGGACTATTTAGGACTACTGATCAGAATTCTGATGGACATACACCAATCCTCTCCTTCAGGATGAAATTCCAGCCTGAATGGTATCATATCAGAATCTCTGCATTAACATGTTAATGTGACACATTTTTATTCTGATGATCATGCTTTGTTTTGATCTGATTTTTTTTAGGTGCAATCATATTAACAAAAGAGCAGAGAGGGAGTGTTTTCATTCTTGCAGAGATCACTCTGCTTGAATGTTAAACAGCTATTCTGCTTGCTGGTGCTGAATTTTCCTGAATATTTCCTGCTGCATTCACACACCTGATCAGCTTCTTTCAGGCAGAAAATAACACACACAGATGCTAGAATAAACCTGGCTGAAAAATGTGTATTCAGCTCACAGAAAAATTATAAAAATTTTCTGGAATTTATGCAAATGTGAAAAGGTGATGAATAAACACCTGTTATTACCAGGGATGTAACAATACCTCACTAAAATTAAAAATCCATAAAAATAGGAATCTAAATTTGATACAAAAAAATAAATAAATAAATCATATTGTAAAAATAAAATGGTATCATGAGTTATATTGTTACATCCCTATGTCTGTCTTTATTACTATTACATTTGATAAGTTACTGCTACTGAGGGGTAAATCTGTGCTGGGGAACAACTATGATTAGGGATGCACGATATTATCAGTCTGATATCGGCCGATAACAAAATTTCTGCTGATATTTACATCGGATATTTTTCCTGTGTATTTCAGCATGTATCAACCGTAAGTTTTGTCCATATGTACTAATAAATTAGTGGAGTTTTAGGCTCAGGTGAGGTCTTTTTCTTTATTCATCCTTATTCTTAAACTTTAAAGAGTTTTTAAGGACTAAAGTTTGTTTTCTTGGTCATCTTCAAAAGTTAAAGTGTGTCCAAAGGGACTGAAATTTCTTGTCTGAAAAGCGTATTAAAATATCCGTATTGGCTAAAATGAATCTGTAAATATCGGCATCCCTATCTAGGATTGGTACAATATTTTGATGATAGACTTAGGAACACTTACAGACAGAAAATAGCGGACGACGTGTTTGTTTCAGTCTATGTCTGATTAAAAAAAAAAACAACATACTACCATGTGTTAACTATTAGTGGAATCGTAGAGGTTATCATCAGAAATATGTTTTTACTCACCTTTGATTGCTCTGTTTCTTTTTCTTCTTTTTCTTCAAATCCTAAACAGTAATAAAAATAATGAGACATGAACAAGTCTATATAGAGGTTTTATAAGAGTTCAGAAATCACAAACCTTTTAACATTTACTTTAAAAAATGATATTTTGTTGTTTGAATAGAGCACAGACTGAGTGAATGAGCAGCTCTTACTGGGTGAACTTCCTCCTTCTCTTTCTGCTTCTTCTCTTTAATCTGCTGCTGCAGCGCCTTGTAGTTGACATATTCCTTCTTAGGAGGCTGTTAAAGAAACAGATCAAGGTGTGACTATTGCCTCAGCTGCAGGTAAAATGTCTTCAGCAAAACCCGAAATGCCCCAGTTGATACAATTATAATCAGCCAATTTTCATTACACATGTGTGACCGGTACATCAGAATGAATATTTGCTAATGCCATCAATCACCATAACTGATCATATGTTAATATCCTGGTCTGCAGCTGGGAGTAGCACCGTATGTGTGTGCAGTGTAGTTTAATCACACAGGTTAATTTAACCTTCAGACAGTAAGTATTAAGCACATCAGCACTGTTAATCTAATTAAACTGAAAACAGGCTTGAAACACTGATGTTTTATCTGCTGCTGTGGGTCAGTCATCCTCTTCTGCTAAAAGTAGCTGTGGTAGAATCCCCCAAACTTTGTAGAGAGACCAGTTAGTGAGAAATAATAATGCAATGTTGAAATACAGTGGATGTTTTACCCTTTTTTAATTTTATAAACCAGTTAAAGTCAATATAAGTTGGCCTTTTTGACAAAAAAAACCCTCTTTATTGTCAAAGTGAAAACAGATTTCTACAAAGTAATGTCGATTAAATAGAAATGTTTAATGTAAAATAAGTGACTGAAAAAGTGAGTAAATATTCCCTTTAAAGTGACTGACCTAATTCAACAGAGGTTCAGTCAATTGGTGCAACTAGTCCCACTAATTAATCAGTGTTCCTGACTACCATTACACCATGAAAAACAAAAGAACACTCCAAGTGGTTGCCCGGTTCTTTACCAGTCAAAGCTTTATGGAAGGGTGGCAAAGAGATATACACCGTTGAAGAAAACCCATTAAATCTGGACAAAAGTTCACCAAAAAGCATGAGGGAGACTCCACAGTCAAGTGGAGGAAAGTTCTTTGGTCTGATGAGACCAAAACAATGCTTTTTGGCCATCAGACAAGACAAATGTTTGGCGGACACCAAAGTCTGCACATCACCACAAACACACCGTCACCACCAAACATGGTGGTGGCAGCATCATGATGTGGGGATGCTTCTAAGCAGGCCAGGGCAAGGCAATGACCCAAAACATACAGTGAAAGCTACACAGAAATGGTTTAAAGACAACAAGGTGAATGTTCTGGAGTGGCCAAGTCAAAGCCAAAACCTCAATCAAATAGTCTGTTATTCCTGCTGCATTGCTCCCTTATTGTACTGCTCTTTTGAACAAAGTAAAAGCTTGTCGTTGACTTACTAAGGATGACAATCATGCTCTTTATATCAGGCTACACTGCCACCTGTAGGAGATCACCATACACTACAAAGCTAGGGAGACTGACCTCCTAAACCAGCTGCTTTAGCAAAAATATAAGATATGATCAGTATCAGCAGCACAAAAACATGATTGGGGCATCTGTTAGTGCTTTAGATATTTCATGTACATCAGCTGTCCTTACTCTAGCTCCCAGCATGATGGCTCTGTCCTGTTCAAACACACGCTGCTGCTCTTTTTTATAGCCTGTGATTCCAAACCGATGGACCTCCAGACGAGCCTGATGTGAACATGCAGAAGAACAGAGTAAGATAAAATACTTCACAAAGATTAAGTGGGCTAGGTATTAAAGTTTTTTTGTTTCAGGCTGTAATAATGTACAGCCACATACAAAAAAAATCAGAAAATTCTTACATTTGTAAAGGAAGCAACACAACGCTTTCACACTGAAAATGTAAAAGCAGCCCTAAAATACACACAGTCATTGTAAACCAAGAAAAAAAACTGTCACCTTTTCCAAACTGAGTTCTTCTGGCTGGCTGCTTTCCTTCTTCTCCGTCATCAGAGGGGCCTTGAAGTGAGGACAGCACAGGCCCAGAGGCAACACAGACAAGAGGAGAGACAAAGTGAAGCAAATGGATGTTGACAAGAAGAGCATAAACAGAGGAGGACTCGGGGTCACACGGTCCCACTGAAGTGGTGAGGTTTCCAATTTTGGCCAACAGGAAACGAAGTGCAAAGCTAAACTACATGCACAAAAATAGATTTAAATGCACTCGACCTATGTTTTTCTTTTTCTAACTTATGTAATTTCCACGATAAATCCTAGAAAGCAGCTTTTATGATCTAACTTTGCTTGTGGTGCATTTAAATTTGCCACAGAAAAGAGATAAGTCCATATTACCAGCTCCATTAGCTTTCATATCATTCCAAAAGGACTGTGTTTTTTTAAGAACACATACAAAGTAAGGTAAAGCTGCTTAGACTTACAGGTTTTTTCTCTGGGACTGGGGTCTGCTTGGTTCTCTGTTTCTTTCTAGGATCCTGAAATGTCACCACCTCCACCTGGGGCACGATTTGACCTGAGAAAGAAATAATGCATTAAAACTTTGCAAAGAGGAGAAATGGGTGAGTAGGGGAGTGTTTAAAAGCATACAGTCACGACAGCCATGCATGTGTATAGAGCTTGAGAAAGGTCATAAGAAAAGGGTCAGTGTAGCCTTTTAAACATGACTTAATTCCCATTATCAACCCACCTGTTTGTTCAGTTTGTTGCTGATTTTCAGCATTGACATGATCTGTTCTGTTGTCCTCAGCATCACTGCAAGCATCCTGGACGGCTTGGAAATCCTCCTCCTCCTCCTCCTCCTCTAGCTCACGTTTTCGTTTTTTCTTCTTTAGGGACGTTTTGTTCTTTTTTGATGATGCTCTATTACCTGCATGACAAAACAAGCAAGAATTCACATTTCTTTTTAATATTTCGAATATTGCAATACAGAGCTTTAACTGAGACATGGACTGAAATGATGAAAAAATTAAGTGTCTGTTGTGAACCAGAAACGAATCAAATTCTTGTGCTTTGAGAATATTTATCAAGTTCAAGAAGCAGTTTTACAGGCTTACAATAGAGTTTTTCACGTCACCAGTAAGTATTGGGTTTGTATGTGAAACTTTTTCTGCCTGTGTCCTTGAAGTTGCTTCATATTGTCATAATCTGTGAAAATAATGTGTGTTTTCTTGTATAGGTATACTCAATGATGTGGGTGCTGAATTACTTACTTACTTGAGTATGTTAGAGTTCTTTATAAGTATAATCATAAGTTATAAGTTATAATCATGTGAAAGGATTTGCCTGAACAACAAAGATTTGCAAATTAACTAGCGATAAGTGAGAATTAAAATTAAAAGGGTGTTGGGGTGGACCCTGTACAACAGGGTGGGAAATTAGCACCACCGGACAAATTGCAGTTACAATTTGACTAAATGAGGTAAATTAGTAGTGTCTGATGTTTCGTTAGCATGTCAACTTTGTAATTTGAAAGTTAAAAATAAGCCATATTGATTAAAATGCTTCTAGTGTTTAGTAACCTTATGGGGAGCCAGTTTATTCCAAGATAGTCACGGTGTATCGTTCAGTAAAACAAGCTGAAGGTCTACATTTCAACCGTGCAAATACCACAATTATTAATATATGGGCAAAACTTTGTTTAAATAGATAAAAAAAATCTAGCAGCTCTGTGAAATAACGAACAAGAAATTAGAAAAACGAGTTTGACACACTGCCGGTGTTTCGGTTTAACAAGTGACCGTGTTAAACTGGTGACTTTCAGCCAGGTGTGCATATGGTTGTCGCAGTTCCACTAGACCTTAAAGTCTCTTTTAACAACACCCCTGTGTTTGTATATATTTTTATTATTATGTCAAACTATCCTCAACAGATATGAATTTCGTGTAAACCAGAGGTAATCTCGGAGGTTTGCAGTTGTCAACAGTTGCTGTAACTACGACAGCGACAGACGTATTCGACTGCAAGTCACAAGTTAACACGGCCCCTTCTTACACCGTTACACCATCAACGTTAAGTTACAGCTAGCTACAGTTGACATTTTTAGTTTTGACTATTCGTCTGTTTGATTTTGCGTCGAGTCACAAGAGACAGTACGTATGTAGCTGTTGACCTGTGCCAGCATCTCCATGAAATACGACATCTGAGGGAGGGAAGAGTCCTCAGTCTCGTTGAGCTAGTTAGCATACTAGCTAACAGCACTTACCAAAGTCATAAAGTTTATCCAGAACGTGTTCAAGAAACGCGCAGTCTTCGTCCTTTTCCCCGTTTATTTTCGTGTTCATTTTGAGTTAATAGCAGCAGCAAGTTTATGTCTTGTATTTCCCCTCTGCAGGCTGTAGCCAACAACCGCCGCGGTGTCTGGTCTGAATGGATAACAACAAACCGTAACAACACGTGGGACACAAGGCTTGGTCCTTTCCGGCTGCCGTACTCCCGGAAGTAGCACGGAAATGTCACTGAGATGCCAGTTTACACGCCCATGTGAACTTCTCCGGGCGCTGCTAACAATTATAAGTGTTGTATGAAGTGGAAGAACCGTTGAACTATTAAAAACTTCATCGAATGCAGCGTGTTTGTGCCCGTGAAGTGTGACAAATCATGGCATCCAAAGCGGTTTATACGGTAGGTTTGCTGTTCTTAACACAGGGCTAAGCTAACTTCTCCCCTCAGCTGCAGCTTTGAAAACTCTTATTTGACATTCGCCTTTAAATTGAAAGAATTAAATGTCAGCACGTAAAACAATGCTTATCTTGCAGTAGTCGGAATGAAAACTTAACATTACTATAATTTTCCAGTTAACCATTTGTTTAGCGACATTTCACTGGTGCTAAAGAGGACTGTAAAAGCAATCACTACAGCACATTTCAGCGTCTTTGCAGCGCTCCAGGCATCTTCATGTTAAATCTAACGGTTGTTGCATCACTTTTTAGATTTGTATATTTAGATTAAGCGCCATGTGTCTTTGAAGAACGGACAGTTGTCTATAATCCGACATAAATTATCTGATTAAGTAATTAATTGATTCGTTGTCCTGCCTTAAACAGACTTATCGATGGTAAGTGGATGGAGCAGTGTTGTACCAGTGCTACTTCCTGTTAGTTATCCATCCTGTCATGGAGAAGTTGGAGGAAAACACTGGACTTAGGAGGCAAAATGTTCCTCCTAAGGCATTTCGATACCTCTGGATCCCACACGTTTTAAACCATACAGTCTCTGTTGTAATTGTCAGTAGCATCGAGAACTCCATATCAATATTGTGGAAAGTACAGATACCTGTAAAATGAAAACAAATTTCTCAAGACAGGTGTGTAGAAGAGGATTAAATCCATCAGAAAATGGCAGAAAAATGCATGCACACTGTCTAAACTGCACAAAGACACTCATCATCTTTGTACTGAAACATCCACAATTATGTAGACAGTGTGCTGGAAATTGCCTGCAGTTATTGATGATTAAAAACTAGAAACTGCCCGACATAAGGTGCCTATGACTTATATTTTTGTCTAACATTTCTATCCAGACAGGTATCATTATCGTTTGATTTTTACTAGCATCAGTAGGAATGCACAATGTTATTTCTGCCAGTATTTACAACTTAAATACATAATTTATATTTTGGCCACGCAAATCTGCCTATACCATAAATCAGCATGTCGGCCACAGAAGTCCAGTATCTTGCATCCCTAAGTATCATATCAAAGTTTAAAGTTCTAGCGTTGTGCCAACCCTACACAGTAGATGATGATAAATATCATTTGAGGCTGGTTGTAGATCACCACAAAATTCAGTTTAATTTGCTTTGCATGCTTCATTGCATGTATTTATTCTTGATTGTCCAATTTAACAGGGATGCAACAATACATTCAATCAACGATATATATATTCCTAATCATAATAATCATAATTTTGTATGATTACCAGTTTTAAACACAAGATTGAAGACATCTGAATAAATATTACTTAAATCTGATTCTTTGTCAAGAAAAATGTAAAATACCCCTTCTTCTTAATTCTCTTTACAGAAGTAATACATAGAGATGCACTGCTGCAAAGGTTCAGGCCTACATCAATGCTTAAAATAACAACACAGACAGTGCCAGTGTTATTTCATCACTTTTTTAGGTGTAGGACTTTCACTATGCAGACGTTTTCTCCTGTTTTTGACCAAATAAACAGACTAGAGTTGGTCAGACGGATGGCTTCTTCTGCCTAAAAACAGCTTTTCTCTGAGATATACCGCATAGTAGAATAGAACTTATCGGACAACAGATTTATGCTGACTGACATTTATTCATGCCACGTTATTCTTCAACGGTCAGTGTTTGTCAGCAGGGCTGATATTTGCCAAAACCGATGTTAATCCAACAAATAGCTGCGTACCTAGTATTACATTTTAAGTGACACTGATATATGCCATTGTCTTAGCTACTTATAACCATTAAGAAAAGCCAAAATCTGCTGGTTTTTATTTTTTTAAATATTTTTAAGAAAAAGCTGTTGTGTACTTTTTGTCGAATGGATGTAAGTTGTTTATCCTTGTATCAGTTTTTTTTTTTTTTTTTGGCGAGGTATTTTTATCATCTCTACATTTTACAATACTTTACACTCCTAGCAGGGATATAGGGACATTTACCGTTTTTTTTTTAAATCCCAATTTGATAATTTGTGGCCTCTAGTCACTGTTCTTCAATTATTTTTCATACAGAAATAGCATTTTTATGATTCAGTTACCCTGAAACATTTCAAATTTTGTTGATCATCGAGATTAATTGCTGAAAACTCATCATGATCATTTGAAATTGCGATGCTACTTTATTTTATTTGATAGAGGAAGGCTCACATATTCTGGGTGCTAAGAATGTTCATACCATAGATAAGATGGGATTTGTCAATATTTGGCCTAACCATAACTATTTTATTGTAGTTTCATCCATAATGTCAGAATTTTAAAAAATGACTTTTCTTGTAACTTTCTACCAAAAGTGAAGACCATATTTGATATAGTTGTGGCTTAATATGGCACATTTTTTCAACAAAACACATATTAAAAGACAGTGACTTCCATGGTTAAATGTAATTTCATGTCTTGTTGTAATATAGCATGATGTTCTCCCCACAGCATAGAGACCCTGTGCTGAAAAAGAGAGATGACTTTGAGGACATTTTGGAGGAGAGGAGGAACTCCAGTGACCTGAGATACGCCCTCAGATGTTACACTCCTGTTCTTTACAAAGGAATAACGCCGTGTAATTCCAGCATGCTGAAGGGGATGGTGCTGCAGTCCGATCAGCTTCACTATGTCATCAATCAGGTAGAAAACGGGCTTACAAACATTCTGGTCTTACCTGACAAACGTGCGCTCATGATTGAAGTAAAAAATGTTCAAGTTAGCCAATACCAGTCCTGTTTTTGTGCAGTTTCTTTGTTTTTTTTTAGGGGGGGATTTAGAAGCTCAGTTAGAGGGTTGCATTTATTCTCACTCCGTGCATATATCAGGTTTAATATGTAATTGAATAAAAGTAAAACTATTTTCATTAGTTCATTAGTTTGAACATATATCAGAGCCTTTATTGCATACAATTCAACAATGAAAGTAACAAGAATTTGGTAAAGCAGCCCTGTTACAGCAATATTATTTTACACAGCAATCTTGCTTTATAAGCTTGCTGACATTTTAACTAACAAACAACATTTATGGACATACAGTATAGACATTTTGTCAAGTTTGAACACTGTTTAGTTTCTATAATATGACATTAGCTTAAAAAAAATACAACTTCAGACTACTACAAACCCATTGCTGTCAGTTTACACTATTGTATAGGTTAGAAAACGTGTTTTGTTCAAGTTTTGAGATATAAAATTAGATTTTTACATAAAAAAACATTTATTTTATTGAAATGTGTTTTTATTTTCATTAGGTCTGTTAGGGTTGTGTCCTGAACTCTCAATGCTGCTACCAGTAATGTCATTACTGTTGTACTTCTCTTACTGTGTTGCGAAAGTTATCATAGGTCTTTTTCATTTTTAAAAGGCACATTATTAAAAAAAAAAAAAAATAATCCATCCCTTGTCTGCGTAATTTTAAAACACAGTTCTTATGGGATTTCTCTTCTTCTGTTTCACTTGCTCTGTGTTCAGCTGTGTAAGGAGACAGGAAAGGCTACTGATGACATCCAGGAGGAGGCGTCCGCTATCTTGGAGGAGATGGCTCACTGTCTGCAGCTCAGCACCGTTCGCTTTTTCGCCTTTACGCTCAGCAAGGTGTTCAAAACGTTGTTCAGGAGCATCTGTGTCAATGAAGAGGGCATCCAGAGGGTGAGAGCAGACTCACATGCGCCACTTAGATCGAGAGAAACTATCAGGATGATTGATAAACTAAAAGTAATCTGCTTTTTACTTGTTATTAGCTCCAGCAGGCCATTCATGAGCACCCGGTGGTCCTGTTACCCAGCCACCGGAGTTACATGGACTTCCTGCTGATGTCATACATCCTGTATACATACGACCTGGCGCTGCCTGTCATCGCTGCCGGCATGGGTGAGCACTGATACAAATATAACACAAACACTTAGCTACAAGATTTTAGGGTATAAAGAAGCTCAAAGTTCAGTTCCTTTCTGCAATGTGTCAAGAAAGGTATTGAACTAAACATTATTAACTTCTCTCCCATCATAAGACCCATTATTTTTTACTGGTTGGAGTTTTTTCCAACTTCATATCTAGTGCAGTTCATTAAAAGTGTTTCTAGTGTTTCATTAAACTGAATTAGGGGGAGACAGTTGGAGTAATTCCCTTATTTAATGCTGCCCAAACAGTGGTGTTAAGATTTGCATCAACCGTATGACTTTTTACATTCCTGCAGACTTCATGGGGATGAAATTCGTCGGGGAGATGCTAAGAATGTCAGGAGCATTCTTTATTCGGAGGTCATTCGGTGGAGACAAGCTCTACTGGGCTGTCTTCTCAGAATATGTCAAGACCATGCTCAAGGTGAGAATTCTGATATCTTTTTACTGCATTACTGACATCTCTTAGGCATTTGTATTCTTGTTCTTTAATTTGTTTCATAATCTCAAATGCAAATGAAAAACGCCTGTTCATACAAATCCCTGTGACGTTATTTCTGATTTTGGTAGATGTGGCATAGCACGCGTTTTTATTGTTGAACATTTTCATTGCTCTTCAGAATGGATTTGCACCAGTTGAGTTTTTCTTAGAGGGGACCAGAAGCAGAACATCCAAGTCTCTGACTCCAAAATTAGGTGAGGTATAATTAAGTCTGAGTAAACTCTTTCCTTACATAACATGGGAAAGCAAAGCTGGCCTTCTTGGTGAATTATATTGTTAAATCATTTTTTTCTTACATAAAGGCAAACTGTGTTTCAATAATTGAATCTTGTTGTCACTATGTTTCAGCAAAAAGTAAAAACTTTGCAGCACAGCTTGTCATGCTTCTGTGCGTTTTGTCACTCTCTCTCATTTTGGTCACTGTCTTCCATTAGGTCTGTTGAATATCGTCATGGATCCGTTCCTTAAAGGAGAGGTTTTTGATGTAAACCTGGTTCCTGTCAGTATCAGCTACGAGAGGATCCTGGAGGAGTCCCTTTATGCCAGAGAGCTGCTGGGTGTTCCCAAACCAAAAGAGTCCACTTCAGTGAGTCATTTCAACACCTCATGTTTGTCTATGATGGATGGAAACACAAGGATATGCATTTTTGGTAAATGTTTTTATTTGTCATTTAACACGTCTAAATCTTTTCCATTATTTCTTGGTTTTAGGGTCTGTTTAAAGCCAGGAAGGTCCTCAGTGAAGACTACGGCAGTATCCACGTGTACTTTGGCCAGCCTGTGTCTGTCAGAAGTTTAGCTGAGGGAAAAGTTAACCGCTGCCAGTTCAACTTGGTACCAAGGTATTTTATATTACCATGATACATGCTAAAATAAGTAAATACACTATAGCAGGGGGTGTTAAACTCAATTACAGCAGGGGCCGGATCCTGAATTTTGGTCTAATCGGAGAGCCTGACAGGGTCAACATTTAACCATAAACTGGTAACCTTATTTTTAACTGTAATAAATTATGGAGGAAAAATGAGCACTGATTATAAATGCTTTTGAGATTAAAAGAAGTCAAAATGACACATTTAAAGGCTCAAAATCTGAGGCAAATAGTCACACTTATTAGTTCAAAAGGCCAAAACACAAATTAAGTATCAAAATAATGTTTTAAAAAAAGGCAAATACATGAAAAATAAGGTCTGTCAGGTATGTTTTAAAGGTCAAAATTTTAAATAGTGAGGCTTAGAGGTCAAAATATGGGATTAAAAGTCAAAGTTAGGAGTTTAAAAGGTCAAAATGTGACATAAAATAAAAAAAATAATTAGTCAAAAATGTTAAAATATGACTTAAAATTGAAAAAAATTGTGACCTAAAAGGTAAAAAATGACATCAGACAAATTTGTAAATTTGAAAAGGGCAAAATGTGAGAACTTCTATGAAACTAATAAGATTAAGTTATTATTATGAGATGCAAAATGAAAAAAAATGAAATGAATACACAATTTCTTTACCACATCCTGACTTTTAATGTAATTATTTTTAACCTCTGTTTTTTCATTTTTTAACCATGAAGATTAAGTTTACATTTTTGTACTGGAGGTAATCTGCAGACCTCAGTGGGCCACTTATAATAAACATATGATATGATCTTGCAGGTTGGGTATAATTGTACTGCGGGCCAGATTTGGCCCCGGACCTTGAGTTTGACACCCCTGCACTATATGGACAAAAGTATTTGGCCACCTTTATTCCTATACATGTACTTTAATATGAAATTGGCCCCTCTTGTGCAGCTTTTAACAGCTTTTCAAAAGATTCTGGAGTGTTGATGTGGAAAATTTGTGCCCATTCATTCTGTAGAGCATTTATGAGGTCAGGCACTGATGTTGGACGAGAAATCCTGGCTCGCAATCTCCATTCCAGTTCATCCCAAAGGTGCTTGATTGGATTGAGGTTAGGGCTCTGTGTGGGCCACTCAAGTTCTTCCACACCGAACTCATCACATCATTTCTTTATACTCCTTGCTTTGTGCACTGGGGCACAGTCATGTTGGAATCGAAAAGGACCTTCTCCAAACTGTTGCCACAAAGTTGGAAGCATAGCATTGTCCGGAATGTCTTAGGATGCTGAAGCTTTAAGATTGTACTTCACTGGAGGTAAGGGGTCTAGCCCAAACCATGAAAAACAGCCCCATACCATGGTATCCCCTCCACTGAACTTCAAAGTTGGCACAATGCAGTCAGGCAGGTATGTCTCCTAGCATCTGCCAAACCCAGACTCACCCATCTGACTGCAACACAGAGAACTTTGCTCAACTTCCTCTGTTTTGTCACTCCACAGAACATGTTTCCACTGCTCTACAGTTCAGTGTCAGTGTGCTTTACACCACTGCATATGTCACTTGGCAATGAACTTGGTGATGTGAGGCTTGCATGCAGCTCTAATACAGATGTGGCTAAAGACTTTTGTCCATATAGTGTATCACATGTCCTCTCCTTATCCTAGAAAGCTGGTTTCAAAATTGTTTGTACCTCATTTCTACTTACTGTTCTGTGTTTTGCACCTTGTAATCTGCTACACACATAACTACACTTAAGTGACTTTAATGCTCACGAAATAGGAATTTGAAAGGTGTAGCTGTAAATGTCAGCTGTACTCTGTATTCTTGTAGACACATCCCCAGGAGGCCCGGCGAGGAGGTTCATAGCTTCGTGAACGACTCGGCTTACAGGCTGGTGCGGGCCCAGGAGGAGAACATGGTGCTGAAGCCATGGGTTCTTATGGCCTCTCTGCTGCTGCAGAACCACCACCAGCAGCAGACAGCAGAAGGAGAGAAACGAGGGATGGCACTGGAGGAGCTGACTGCACACGCTCTGTGGCTCAGAGACCTTTCCCGGGAGTACGGAGCCTTCCTGCACTGGCCTGGTACAATGAGCTCAGAATTTAACTATACTGCTTTCTGTTGACTTTTTAGACATAATGAGATTGCATGAAGAATTTGTCTAAAAATCCTTAAATGTAGAATTCCAGCAGATTTACTTCAGCCCTTCTCTTAATCTTCATCACCATTTCTTTCCATTCTCATGTATATATTTCTCCACTTCAGACCACACTTCCCCCTCAGAAGTAGTTTCCTCCAGTCTGTCCCTGCATCGAGGTCTGGTGAGGATCTGTGAAGGAAGAGTCCATCTGGCAGTGGGACAAGGTTTTTATTTTAGTTATCCCTATGTCAATCCAACAAAGTTAATTTAAATGTTCATGTCACTTTCATGCATCTGACAAGTCCAGCAGTGTTTATTTCCTGTGATCAGACAGATCTTTCCTCTATACTTTGCTTGTAAACACCAAGAAAGTTTATAAAGTCAGTGTTCATTTAGTCATTTAGAAGCACATTTTTAAGTTTTCCCTGAAGCTGTTGACTCTTTGCCCCATTAAGCCAAGCTGTGTTGAAAATTTTCCAAAACTCAGACACAGTTTAGCAGTTTTCTTACCTTGAACTTTATCTTGCAGCAGCAGCCCCAGCAAGCGTGGGAGAGCCTCAGAGCACCATCACTCCTGAGGAGGAGGTCCTGAGCCAGGCAGTTGTCATCCTCTCCTGTGTCTCCTACAGGAACCAGGCGCTGCATGTCTTCCTCAGACCAGCTCTGCTGGCCTCAGCCATCCACACAGCCTCTTCCAACAACAAACGTAAGACTGAAACTGAAGTACTTAGATCATGTAGCAAAGGAATGCAGCCCCTCCGCCACACACGTCAGCACAACAGCAGGATTGGATAATCACTATACAGTTTTATTAATAGTTCAACAATCAATTTATGCTGGCCTTAGCGGCGAGTTGGATCACAGAGGTGTCAAACACACATTAACAATCAACAGTGGCATAAGTTTTCCCTCCCAGGCTGTCCTTTAAAACCACAATACTGATGGTTGTGGTTTTAAAGGACAGCCTTTTTTAATCCAACTTCTCTCAACCTGCCTCGCACCTGTGCAACCTAGATACAAGCAACGTGATCAAAATAGCACAGCTAGAGCTCTCAGCAGCTCAGCTTCATGGTGCAAAACACTCGAATATTACTTGCTGGTCAAAGCTGCTATGTGGAATTGACCACCTGACTGAAATATAAAATAGAAAGTGCCCTTATTTATGAGCAACTAATGAATATACATAACATATATGTATCACACATCTATAATTCCATAATATGCTTACATTAATATGTATCAGTAGCTATTTCTGTGGATGTCTATGACAGAGGAAATTAGCCTAATTTATTGTGTTAATGTTCTTATGCCTGGACAGGGGGGTGGGGTTGGAGGGGGTCTATGTATGTTTTACCTGTTCTTTTTTATTTTTTTGTTCTAATGTACATGCACTATTGTTATTATTTTCCTATGCTTAAGTATTATTGTCTTATGAGAGCACACGCAAATGAAGCAAGACTATCAATGAGCCATTGACATACGGGATGGGGGTAAGGGGGGAGGGAGGGAGGGAAGGTATACAGGTACAAAAAGAAAAAGATGTATAGCCTATGCAAGCATGCTCTAATGTATGATCCACAAACCAACACTTGATCACAAAAAAGTAATGTGATCAAATTATGCAGCTTTCACCCCACCAGCACATACTTATTTAAAATTACATTCCTAGTACTTTGTTTAACCCGAGTTTGCCTCATCATGCGTCTCACTGCAGGCTCAGTATTTCTCTAGAACGGCATAGCAGATGCCTTATTACCTGTGCCAGCCCACCTATGGCAGTCCTGCCGCTGCCCTGCCTTACCAACATAAACTTAGCACAATAAGTAAGGACATTTGTGTTTGGTAGATTGTTCTTGGTAATAAATCTTTTGCCTTTGGAAAGCCTGTTTATTTCCCTTTTAAATGGTGCCACATTCGAAAGGAACATGCATTTGTGGGATGAGCAGCAGAGCTGAGTATGTGGGTTACAGTGTTAATTTCGTCAACTAAAACTATGAATAAAAATGTTCGTTGACAGCCTTTTTTTTCCATGATGAAAACTAGTCTACAAAACTAACATCTGTGAGGACAAAAACTAAGAAAAAGTATGTTTAGTTTTCATCAAGATGACTAATTCAGACTAAAATGTAATTTAGTTTTTCGATGGAAATTCTAAATCCATGACATTTCTCCACTGTGGGTAAATCTGTCAAAAAAAACAATACATCTGTATCTCTTGTACGTCTCAGCTGTAGAAAGCAGGGACCCAGGTTTGGCACGGTGCATGGAAGACACTACCATGATTTGGTACCAGAATTAGGCAAGAGAATAAATGTTTGGACTAAAAGTAGGGACTAAAATGTGAGGACTTTTCATGGACTAAAACTAGACTAAAATGTTGTTGAGTTTTCATTGATTAAAATAAAAAGGGTAGAAATGACTAAAATGGGACTAAAACTAAGACATGCAATCAAAAGACTAAGACTAAAATTTACGAAAGCTGTCGAAATTAACACTGGTGGGTTGCACCCATGAAAAATTTGCCAAATCTCCTCTGCCAATGCCAAACAGATTATTCTGCCATTGACTCTTGTTTGGTGGATGTGATGATTGAAGTCTGAAGAAACAAGACATATTGGCAATTTAACAATTTATTCATTTACCAAAAAGGAGCCTCAGTAGCTTGTGGAAGAACTGTACACAGCCATAACAGCCTGGCACCTCCTTCTCATGCTGGTCACCAGCCTCTTCACACACTGCTGGTTCATCAACCAACATTTGTCGTAATTCAGCCAACGTGGATGTGTTGGTCACTCTGGCACAAACAGCACGCACAAGCTGATCCCACAAGTGTTCAATGGGGTTGAAGTCGTGACTGCTGGCAGGCCATTCCATCCTTTCCACTCCCAAATCCTGGAGGTAGTCTCTGATAAACCCCGCTCTGTGGGGGTGAGCGTTGTCATCTTTGAGGATATAGATCCATCCCAGACTGTGGAGATATGGGATTGCCACTGGTTGCAGAATCTCATCTTGATATCTCTCTGCATTGAGATTGCCTCCAATGATGACAAGCCTTGTTTGTCCACTGCCTCCATCAGTCGGTGCAGCAATCAGCACAGTGTTCTCCACGTCTTCTCCACACTTTGACCTTAAGATCCAACTGTAGTAAGCATTATCTGGACTTAGCTGAGTCAATGACAGAATAAGCTATTTAGCATTGGCAGAGAAGATTCAGTGAATTTTCATGGGTGCAACCTACATACTCAGCTCTACTGCTCATCTCACAAATGCATGTTCCTTACAAATGTTATACCATTTAAAATGTAAATAAACAGACTTTCTAACAGTATAAAATGTATTTCCAAGAAGCATTGTTACAACAAAGAAATAATCTACCAAGCACACATTTCCTTACTTTTTGTGCTAAATTTATGTCTCAATAATGTTTGAACAGCCAGGTAGTTTGACATATAAGAGTGTTAAAGATGGATAAAACTGTTTATAGGCTGCATGTCATGTCATGATGTGATGGTGTATCAGTGCTCATGCCTGTTTGGGCTTGGAGCAGTGTGCATGCAGACCAACAGGGGCCTAGGAAGGGGAGGCAAACATGCTTCAGTGCAGTACTGTGGATGCACTCCAAGATATTAGACATAGCTTGTGCAACATGCTACAGAATCAAAGCCTTTTTTTATGTACCTATAGTGAAAAAGCTTGTCTGCTCTCCTGCATAGTAAAGAAAAACAACAGCAGAACTATAAGTTAAAAATTAAATGCTGATGTTTAAATTTTTATTTTGCAGAGGAGGTTTTCAACAGTTTTAGCTTCCTGAGAAACATGTTTTACAACGAGTTCATCCTCTGTCCTGGAGCTACAGTGCAGGTGGGAGCAACAAAGATTTCCTACTTTCAATAATCTCTTAACTTTGGGAAGATGTAGAAAATGAAGTCTTGCCTTTGGGTATCATTATCGCATGATCTTTCAGAGATCTAGCGTGGGTTTTATATCCTTCTTCTTCTGCCTTGTAGGACTTTGAGGAGGCCTGTTACCTGCTGATGAAGACCGGAGCTCTGCAGGTTACCCAGCAGGAGGTCCTGGTTACTGAGAGTGGACAGAAAACTGTGACCTTCCTCACCAGCATGTTAGATTCTTTCTTACAGGGATACCAGGTGAGAGACACACAGTTTTAAATGTAGGGAGTTTTCTGCTTTCTCATGTTATTATAGCATTGTGCATACATCTAGGCCACCTTTAGCTTTGTTTTAGATCTTTACTAAGACACACCCAGAAAGTACAGGGAATTTGTACCAAAAATGTAAAGAGGCAAAACCATCATTTGAAATAATTGTATATCCGTGTGTTTGTGTTATCTCAGGTGGTGTGCAGGTTCTTATGTGAGGAGGCCGCTGACTCTCTGACAGAGAAACAGTTCATCCCTGCAGTCCGGAAGTTCATCATCAAACTCCTCCTTGCAGGTTTGCAGTCTTTTCTCTGTATGATGATTCTCACTCATCAAACTGCTCATGCCTTGGTTTAACTCTGTATAGGATGTCCTGACTGTGTACTGTGCATGTGTTTTATCCAGGTAGGCTGAGGTACTCAGAGGTGTTGTCATCTGACCTCCAGAAGAATGCTCTGGCTGCTCTATTGAGACTTGGAGCTGTACAGAAAGTCAAAGGGTATGTTTTATTTAATCATCCTTATGTGCGTTTGTTAGGAATTACCAAAACACAATCAAATGATACTAAAATACATGTTAAACAGTTTATACATAGAGAAGACCTTCATCTAGAATGTCAAGAACTCCTGAATAATTGAACATGATTTCCTTTTAAACCTTTTATGATTTTAATAGCATGGTCATAGTATTCATATTCATTAAATCCCGATTGTTGTCACTGTAGCATATTTCTTTTCTGTTCCCTTAATGTTTTGAGCTCATTTAATAACAGTAATCATGATCATTTTTACTAAAAGCAGGGGTGTCAGAGCTACAGCCTCATTTTTAATTGGCCCTTATAAGTTTCTTAAAAAAGTGACTGATTGATTGATTTTAGTGTACCTCTTAGTTTTGACACTAGGCAGTGCAGCTCTTTTAATTCTATAAAAAACATCTGACAACATATTGACAACTAAAACAATGATATCTCAATTCATAATGTCTTTATGAATAAAGACAAAAGCATTACACAACCAAATAGCAGCATGAATCACACTTATTGTCCTCACTCTCTGCTCTTGTCTTAAGGCCCAATCATCTTCAAATGTCAAAGTTTGGCAGCTCTGAGCAGTTTTCTTCTTTTTTTTGTGTGTCTGAATGTGGAGATGAGCCATCAGCCTCATTCCTCTCTGCTGACCAGAATGTAATTCTCATCCCAAGCAGGGGCCGATCCAGGGGTGGCCAGAGCCGACCACGGCCCCTCTGAAATCTGATTGCCCCCCCAAATCCTTATCAATGGCTACTAAGCGTATCACCGACCGACATTAGCTTGGTTATAATAAACTTTTATGATAAAATGACCCAGTCATCCTTAAATTTTTCAGTATGTGGCTTTTATTGAAAAGTTTTGCCACTTCTGATTAAAAGATTAATTGAACACCAGAGTTTCAGCTGATGTTCATCTACCCTGTAATAAAAAAAAATGCCTTTAGAGCATCATGTAAGGGGCTGAGAAGGGGAAGGGATTATACATGCCATCCCCTTCTTCCAGGCAGCAACATCATACTTCTGCAGATTTGACTAATAACCTTAATATCATAACCATCCATGTAGATGTCTAACAAGCTCCTTGAGTATAAAATGATTTATTTACCATTTAAAGTTTAAACATTTTAGACAAATGAACAAATTTCAGTCCCTAAAACACACATTAAAGTGAGGAGAATAATGATGAATAAAGAAAAAAGACTTTAGCTAACATAGGTCTGTTGGTCTAACCTAAAATTCCACTTAGTTATCTGTTCATACGGCCAATATTTACAGTTGATGTAGGCAGATTTTTATAGCTTAATATCCATTTAACATTGGCAGAAATTTTCATATCTACTGATAATTCGGTTTTTAAGCCACCATCTGCTAATGCTGACATCATGGTGGTTTTATTGGACATCCTTTGTATTTATGTCTTTATAACCCCAATTCCAAAAATGTGGGGCACTGTGTAAAATGTACTGTATTTTCCGGACTATAAGTCTCTCCGGAGTATAAGTTGCATCAGTCAAAAAATACGTCATGAAGAGGAAAAAAATCATATATAAGTCGCACTGGACTATAAGTCACATTTATTTAGTGTGTTTCTGACACACCGTTGTCCGTGCTCTGATAGAGAGGCGGTTGCGTTGCATGAGGCGGTAACACCAAGAAGGCCGGCCTGCAAAGTCATTTATATTCATCTCCTTGGCAATTACCAGAGCTTGGAGACATAACTGCACCATTGACAAGTCTCTCCCGGCAGCACGTTGTTCAAGCACCCATCTGTGGACTCGTTCTTCCAGCTCTGGCCATCTTGCTTTCAGCCTGCGATTATCTTTCTTTGTTTTCTTCATTGCAGTAAAAGTAACCTCTGCTTTTCGCCAGTCCCTCACAAGTTTCTCACTCACTCCAAACTTTCTTTCTGTTTTCTTTAAGTTAATGTTTCACTTAATTTTTTCAGTGGTACAGAAGCAGCATATAGTTGTCACAAGCCAAAGCCCTCTAGCGGCTATAGACGGTAATGTTTACTCCTTGGTTCATGTCAGTCAGTATGAATTAACATTTAAAAACATGTTAAATTATATATTTATATATATTTTGATATATAAGTCGCACCTGACTATAAGTCACAGGACCAGCCAAACTATGAAAAAGGTGCAACTTATAGTCCAGAAAATACGGTAAATAAAACAGGATGCAATGGTGCAAATCTCACAAAAAGTAGGGATGGGGCAAAAAAGGCTGGAAAAGTAAGTGGTACTAATGAAAAACAGCTGGAGGAGCATTTTACAGCTAATGAAGCTCAGCATCAGGCCCCGTCACGGAGACGAATTCAGGAGTTTACACAAAAGTTTTTTGTCATTGTGGCATTTCATCCATATGGAAATGGCGTTTTGGGAGACCATAAATGACGTTCAAAACTGGGTCCCAGAGTGCACAAATCTGTATACACCTGTTGTTTTGTCTATGTGGACAGCCAGACGCATCTTTTTGAAATGATTACGTCATGCATAGCGTAGCCCACTTAAGCCACATGCACGGGTCCAGCCAAAACAACAATAGCAGATTACAGGGTTGTGTTCGTGCTGCAGAAGCTACTGAGCTTATTATGGCTTTTACAGCAAAATAAGATGCCCCTTTACCACTACAGAGAACAACAAATGGTCATGGAGAACAGCATACACCAGATGTTCTTAGATCCACTCGTTCTTGTGTCTGTGTCAGCGTTTTCAGTCGTTTGAAGAGGTTCCGTGCTTACGCTGAAATTTCCTAAAACAATCACGTGTTTACAGAAAACATTTTCAAAGTGAATTGGAAATATATCGTTTTCATCTTCGTGTGGACAAGGCCTCAGTTCATGCAGGACGCAGTAGTTATACACCCAGCTGTGATCAGCTGACAGCCTGTTGATCCCAATTGTCTCCTCTCAGCTCCCACAGCCAATCACAGCTCTTTCTTCTCAACACAGTGGTCCATTTATATATGACTTACTTCCCACTAGTCTCTGCTTGCATTGGAGTCGATGCACCATGCTGCTGGCAAAGCCTCACCTCCTCCACCCCAGCCTCCTTCTTTATAACATAAAGCCTGTTGCACCCTCATATTCAGATTCATGCTACTATGGATTAATTGCATTTGAACTAATTTTATTGTATACCATATGCATTTTCATTAATGTATCTATCAATATGGGGGTTTCTAGCCATTTACTCCTTAGAAAGTCAAAGCATGCTGCTTAAAAAACCCAGAGCCAGCAGCAGGTCGGTGGGTTTAAGCTGAGCATTTGGATTATTTAATCTTTTCTTATAGATTTATTTGATAACTTGACAGCACCACTGTATACATACCTCAGATGGAAAGAGATAATATTGACAGTCTGCAAACAATCGCTTCAACTCTGTGTTTCACAGAAAGCATTTTATCCACCTTTTAACAAAAGGTCACCACTGACGTCTTTATATCTAACATTTGTGCTGTAAATAACCACATGCTTTAAAATGTTTTGATTTCAGAGCGGAGCAGGGGCCTTTAAAGGTTAACAAGGTGATGGTGAACTCATTGGAAGACACTCTCGGTAAGAAACAAGCTGTCAGCTACAAACAGAAGTAAATGGTGTTTTGTTTCTCTCCAAGCCTTTACAACAAATCTCACATTTGTCTCTGTGTTTAGGAGGAAAACTCCCAACTCAGAAAGCTGTGTCCGCTCGCCTCTAACTCACCGACCTCATTAGGGGACTGAAATGGTTCGAATCTTTCCACCTGTGTCACCGTTTTTTCAGAGAAATGCTTTCTATGAGAGGTGAAACTCAAGAGTTTCCATCTGGAGACAGCTTTATTTACTCTTTCTTTAAATCTTTTTTCTTCACCTGACCTCTCCCTTATTTCCATGACTCTTCTACTCAGAAGCTTTTATACATGTTGATAAAACCAGATGATGAGTGGAGCCTTTCAAAGCCGTATCATAAAGCTTTTTTTGGCTCATTCTGAATAACTGACCTTTAGCTACGAGTGAAAGCGTCTGAATGTGCCAGCTCCTTTTAGGAGAATAGCCACTCTG
Source organism: Cheilinus undulatus (assembly GCF_018320785.1). NCBI lineage: Eukaryota > Metazoa > Chordata > Actinopteri > Labriformes > Labridae > Cheilinus > Cheilinus undulatus. Next base: position 39,254,996 of record NC_054878.1, on the reverse strand, counting down.
TATTTATGTGTTTGATACGTATCCTCTAACACTCGGCGTGCTTTTTTTTGTGCTGTTCTCATCTAAGCTTCAGTCTGCCTTTTAACTAGCGCCTAGTCTCGTCTGTCTTTTGTTTGAGCACTTTAAAGTATTTATTCACGCAGTGTGGTGTGGGCCTAACTCTCTTTATACCTACTGTTTCTTTTTTCCCCACATTTTTTTGATTTTCTGAAACAAATATTGCTAAAACTGGTGGAAAGGATCTGTTGTTGGGCTACCTTTTTACTTTTGTTTAAAAAAAAGCATTTTCGTTTGCACTGTATGAAAGTAGGAATTAGTGTATTTGAGTTCAAGTTGCCACAGAGCCCAAACCTACTTGAAGAAAAGCTTTTACCAGGTGTTAAAATTGGATTCAAACCACCTTGGATCAAGCTTTATATAAACAAAAATACTCCAGGATTCATTTGTCTTTGTTTACACAGTGGAGATAAAGCTACAGGCTCAAAGCCAGTGTCAAAAAGTTGCCAAACTCCATTAAAAATCTGCAGTTATGTAAACAGAAACTTCACCAAAGAGAGTTTTAAATATATATTGTTTTCTGTTGTTTTCTAATCTTGAATGGGTTCTGAAGATGCATCAGAGTTACTGATAATTGTACATTTTCAAATATTGGAAACATTTTGTTACAAGGGAAATAGGAAAAGGCAAAAATAAAGAAATGTGTGACTTGAAAGTTGGTGGATCAACAAACCACCTTTGTGGTCACTCAGGATTAAAGACTCGGTCCTAGTTGTTTTTCCCTGTTTAGACTAGAGTTAAATCCTCATTGGAAGTTATTTATTTGGTACTTGATGTCTTTGTCTTTTGAAATCACAGCTGGTGTTGACAGCAGATTGTGGTTTTACTGAAACAGTCAGAGCTGCTAAAATTTTACCTCTTTGGTTGAATTACAGCGTTACAGTGTCATTTAGCAGATGCTTTTGTCCAAAGTGATATACATCTGAGATTAAGTGCAACACAAGCAAAGACTAGACTGGAGGAAACAACATCACTGAGTGCCACAAAGTGCTTAAAGTCCAATCAAACACATGTGCTACCATGCAGTGACAAAGGCTATTCATATGGTGTACGGAAGCGTTTTTTTCCTCTTTTAACGAGCAATGAAACAACATATCATTTATGTGAGACCTCTCACCATTAAATACGAACAAATAATGACCACAGTGCTGGGTCACTCACAAAGAAATGGATGCAAAAAGCTCCAACAAAACCTAGTTTGAGCAAAGGTTCTTACTTACAGAGTTTAAGGCAGTGGTTTCCAAAGTGGGCCATGGTCCCCCCCAGGGGGCGCGTCATAATGATGGAGGGTGTATCAAGGCTAAGGAACACGACTTCAGAATCAGCAATGCACAATGCAGTGGCAGTTTAAGTCCAAGATGTTGTCTACATTTTGTATTGGAGGGGAAAAGGAGTACCCACTGCTAAGCAGGAGAGCCCTGACAACACTCCTCCCTTTTGCAACACCCTACCAGTGTGAGATTCTGGTTTTCAGATTTTTCTTCTGTTGCCTCAGTCAAGACAGAAAAAATCAAAGCTAGTCACTGAAATTTAACTGAGACTCAAGAAGACCTGTGGCACCAAATAAGCCCACGATAGTGACAGGAATTCTGTAGGACTGGGGGTATGAATCTCAAGAGTTAGATCTTTAAAACTCTGTTTAAGGGCATGATTGTTGTAATCGCTACAAAGGTTTTATGAGGTTAAATGTAAATTACATTTAAAAAAAGGAATTTGTTTGCAATTATTGTAACTGTTTTCATCTGCCAAAGGGGGGCCTGACAGAAAGAGTTTGGGAACTACTGATTTAAGGTGTTGCACCAGTTGAGATAGTTTCAACGTAGGCTTCAGCATAGGTTCTCTATGAGCAGTAATACTGTTGTTTTCTATGAGCGGAGATCATTTCCACTGGCTGCAGTTTAATTACCGTGAGTTATTAGCGATTTAACCACTTGATGTCAGTGTTGTAATTTATCCTGGCTCTAAGTTCAGGCTTTGGAAATCACTAAAGGAAAAATCCTTCGTCATATTTTCATCCACCCTCATGGCTGTTTGAGGATTATCAGCAGTTAGCATACGTTATTTTTAGCCGTTAGCATCTGTAACAAACACGGGGTTAAAAAAATGCTTTTCAGTGATTGGTTAATTTATGTAAAAATGTCATATCTGCGACAATATTTTGGTTAGTTTGGATGCAAAGCTCTCCTAGTTAAGATCAACCTTACATCTCCGTGCTGTAACCGAACAATGTCACAACTCAAGTTATAACTGGACTAGTTTTAAAGTTTTGGGGAGTTTAGGGTGGACTTCACACCACAACTTAAGACAGACTGTATGCTTTGCTGGTGCAACAGGCTGCAAAAGTAGAGCAGTAGTTTGGAGACTCTTTCTACCACTGAGGACAACAGCGGAGAAGAGTCCAGCGTTTAAAGAGTTGAAGTGTTGAATTAAACTTCGATAACTGTAGGCAATGTGTGACCAGGGGAAGGGTTTGGCAATAAATGTAAGAATTTAAGATATTTTGATATATTTCCTTGCTCTTTGCTAGTCCTACCCACTTTCACAAATGCTGCCTATGTGTTTGAACGGTTTAGACATTGCTCTTTCTCTCTAGGTTAAAGTCCTTGTAGAGCAGTGATCATCAACTTGAGGCCTGGGGGCCACATCAGGCCCCCCAGGGCTTCCCATCTGGCCCCTAGGAGATTATTAAATTCAGAAAATTTGAGAAGGCAAAAATATGGCATAGTGTTGCTTGACTTTTTACTTGAAGCTTTGATTAAAACCTTCAACCTAGAGACTTATCAGTCAAGAAGCACACTACTGTTTCTGTAATTTGGCATGGTAAACACATGCTTATCGTTATCTTGATTAAAGTTTTTTTGTTGCATCAATTTTTTCCACTCCAGGCTCTTTAAGAGTGCAATTTCCCCCTCTGAGAATCTTCACAGATTTGTTCCTGCACTGAGTTTTTTGGGCCATAATGACCCAACATATTAACATTGAACTCAGTGATAGACATCAACAGGGCTCCAGAAATATGTAGCTAAAATATCTCAGTTGCCCCCTTGTGGCTGGCTGCAGTAAAGGGAATAATCTCACTGTTTGAGGCTTACAGTTTGATTAATTTTTGGAAAGAAATCATATTTTTACAATAATATGTTAATTAGAAGGGTAAAGGAGATTTTATTTTGGTTTATTTCTATGTCCAGCCCCCACAGCATTGGTCAAGAAAAACCTGGCCCTTGTGAAATTGGAGTTGAGGACTTCTGCTGTAGAGTAAAATCCAAAACACACTAATTTATGTTGGAATAAGGTTGCTGTAAACATGTGAAACAGTGAGATCTACATGTGACTGAATTGTTTAGTTTAGACCATTATAAAGTTGTTCACAACTTTCCTGGCTTGATTTTAACTGAGCAGGGCAAAAACAGGGGTCCTTGATATTCACCCCGCCCCCCCAACACTACAGTGATGTAGAATGACAGAGTAGTTGATCTCAGTACAGTCTGCTGTGAACTGCCTTCATTGAAAGTTAACAGCCAGCTACATGCTGTGGACTACGGGTCATTAAAGTATCATACTGGAGAGATTTGTGCCAGAAAACAGTAAATTTAACCCCAACTTCTGTCTTTCTGCTCTGTCATAGAGCCAGGCAGCTGAGCTCTGTTCAGAAGCATTTTTAAAATCTGAGAGGACGTATTTCTCATGAGTGGGTGGGGCTTCAGCTCAGTCAACCGACACGCCCATGCCAGCTAGAGCACATTTACTGCCCCATTTTTCATGATTTGAAGTTTAATTTTAACTCTGAGATGACTGAAATTTGGCTTTGATACAGCAACAGAGCGGCAGCTTCTAGCAGCAGTTCATGCTGACTTTTGTAACACTGAATAATTATGTAGTCAGAGCAGCTCTGCTATGACTCCCTCTGGCTTCGAGGGAATGTAAGCACTTAACAAAAATGAAAAAAATCTACATACTGTACCTTCAAACCTCCACAAAATGATTCTAATTTGTAGTGAAAATCGCCTCCTATGTCTGTCAGCCAAATTTATTATCAAACATGAATGTTTTGACACCTGAAACACTTGTTCTCAGGTTTTCTCAGGTTAATTCATCCAACAAACAGCAGCTCTGCTTCCAAGAAACATTCATAAAATCACAATCTGCCTGTCAGCATACATCATCCAAAGTGCAAGTCTGCTTTTATGAGTGTTTTTGTGTTTTTTCAAAGATAACAGCTTTTTTTTAAACTGTAAAACTCCTTTGTGTCTTTCTATGAGTGTGTGCATTCATGCAAGCGTGTTTGTTTTGGGTGAAGCCTTTTCATACCTAATGTACAGGCTGATGAAATATGAAGCATGTGAATAAAGTGTTTGGTAAGATAACTTTCAGACCAGATTGTCTGTTTTCTTTGGCTGATATAGTGATATGAGGTCAGATTGTTTTAAACTAGTTAAAATTCCCCCCATCATGCCCTCACATCCATGTTTCTGTCTGTTTACAGTCAAACCTCCCGTGACGGACGGCTCAGAGACACTCTTTGATGCTCGCTCATTAAAACACGATGCCATCATATTTAATTAGGATGATCTGTTTACTCAAAATAAAAGAGAAGATCTTGGTTTTATTTGGTGCCTCTCACTGGACATTGAGTTTTTAAAGTTGCTCACAAACAGAGCCAGTGAACGCACTTGACTGACATCTGCCAGAAGTCCCAACGGCTCCGCTGCTGTTTTAATCAGAGCAGATATTTCAATCATCCCTGATTTTGAAGTCAACAGAAGTCCAGCTTTTGAAGTGACCAAGGCGTGCTTAGAACACTGAAGACTGAAAGATTTCAGTCATGACTTAATATATATGGTATATATGGTGCAACAAGGAATAAAAATAACATGGAATATACACCTAGCACCTAAAGCACCTAAAATACTGAAAAATTAATGGTCATCCATTTTTTATGAAAAATACTTCACATATGTTTGTTCACTGAATTCGTACCATGCAGTATTGTTCCTTTTTTTTGTCCTGGTAGTTCTTCAAACCCAAACTGACAACTGAAAAATGAAAAATGGACAAAATTAGACCCCACCACCATAGACCACCTACAGCTACAGGCTTCTACCTATCCTTGGATGCAATTGCATTGTACATTAGGGTATATTTACCAATCTACAAACACTAATCACACATGTAAGAGGAAACAAAGCATTAAGCTAGTAATAATCATATGAACTAACATAATATTTGTATTTATGATGAAAATGTATTGCGCCACTTTACCATTACATTACATTAAAATTGAAACAAGCCATAAAAGTAAAATCAAATACACAAATAATAAATAAAGCAAGTAAACATTGAGATTAACATCCAAACATCAACTTCACATACTGTATATGAATAAAACATGTGGAAGAAGTATGCCACAATGCCAAAAAGCCTGTTGATTAAAGAAAAAGTAAAAAAAAAAAAACAACTCAGCCTTAACATGTGGCATCATCAGGGATGTGCTTTGGTAGCACCTGGCATCCCGAAATAAGATAAAGAATTGTTTTATATAGTCTTAACAAAGTATTAGCTGTCATCTGATTATTAAGCCTGTCAAAACATTTTAGAATTTCTATAGTTAATCACACTAAAAACATACTTAAAAAACAAATCCAACAATATAAAAGGGTGCCAACTGGGACCCCCAAACTTTGGAAAACATCAGCTGCTTCCCAAACATTGCAACACTTGCTAGTTTACCCAGAAGAAACAGCTCCCTGCCTTATTTTTTCAAGAAACCTCAGCATGATGGCCAGCTGGACACAAGACAACTTCTAGAGACATTAGACTTAGATGAAGCCATTGAGGCATTCAAGGTCCAGCTGCAGTGCATTCAGATGGTATTCAGACCACCTTCAATTTTTACATTTTTCTTATGTTGCAGCCTGATGCAACAGTAGAAAAAAATCATTTTTTATTCCCATTCATCTTCAGTCAGTACCCCATCATGACAAAGTGAAAGTAGAATTTTAGACATTTTTACAAATGTAGTAGAAATAAAAACCTAAAATATTTTTATTTAATCTTGATTTAACCAAGAGAAAACCACACTGAGATTAAAAATCTTCTTTTCAAGAGTTTCCTGGCCAAGACAGCAGCAGCAAACAGAGTTCCAGACAGACAAAAAAACAGTCATACACAAACAACATACACCATATGCATCAAAGGCACACAATATCAATTTAGGCAGCAAATATTTACCATAATCAGCCATATTTGTGGATTAACTTTCTCTTACAAGTGTCCATTGAGATCAGTTCATTGAGTTTTAAACATTCCAGGCAGAGGGAGCAGCAAATTTGAATGCCTTTTTACCCAGTTCAGATCTGACCTTGGGACAGTCAGCAAATAAAGATCCTAGGAACTAAGATTCTAAGTTCCTGTACTCTTCTGACTGATGGAAGTCTGAATGTAGGAGGGAAGAAGGCCAAGAATAGCCTTGTAGACAAGAATATGCAAGTGTTTTAGTCTACGTGTAGACCATGAAGACCATCCCACATGATCGTACAACAAACAGTGATGAGTGAGGGATATGTAGTAATGTATGGCTGTCAAGGCTATGCTGCAAAGCCTGAGTATATTTTTGAAGTTGCACATCAGTCCAGCCTATTCTGCTGCACTGTGTTTTTTAAGCCCCACCACACTCAGCAGTGAGAACCAAGCCATACTGCAAATATGCCATTTAACTTTATCTTGCAACCAAATCTTCATGCATATGAGCAATTTTACACATTCCAGCAACTTTTTATTTTCTAGTGTATAGGATCATCCCCTTGCACTGCTGATCCTGCACCTGGTGCATGCATCTCTCTCCCCAGTGCACATTTGTGGGAAGAGCGTATAAGTTGATTTAAATGGTTAAGTATACTCTAGGCAATCAAACCCACTCTGGCATACACCCCAGGTTTAAAACCTGCAGGCAGGATTACAAAGAACAGATCATATTGATTATAAGATATTATTTTGTGTCCTGTGTTCCCATAGATTACAGCTGGTGCTGCAGAGAAAGACCACTTCACATAATCTACCTCTAGATGTCAGACTTGTCTCTCTGTGAGTTTTCGTTCAAGCCGGCGGTTGATACACACACACATTACACACACGCTATCACAGCAGCATTTTTCATCATGTTTTGTGGCTCTGCTGCTGAGTAAGAGACCGCTGCCAGCAAATCCTCCACTTTCCATCCATACTGCCCTTTCTCTCACACTCACTCAGGCTCTGACAAATTATGGGTTCATCTAAAGTTGCCACAACAAATTGCCTTTACACACACTCCATCCGTCCGTCCAACCATCCATCCGTCCGTCCATCCATCCACCCAACCATCCATCCTGCTTTCCCTTTCCCTCCATCCGTCTCCCTGGTGATGTTGGTGTATAATAGAGTCAGCCACAGCCGTATCAGCACTTTATCTGCTCCATTATGACACACACAGCCATGCACACACTCTCACATGTAATAAATAAACTACCTTCTGACCTGCGGCAGCCGCTGGGAAACAAAAGCAGCAGACTGCTTCAGTTGTGAGAGCAGAAGTGCAAAATGTTTAGTTTTGCTCCTTTTAGTCTGCTCTGTGTTATTCAGTCCCTTCAGGATTTTGTGCGATTTATTTTGGGATCATTGCCACCTAAAATGTCTTTTTAGTGAAAGCTTTGTTTTTCTAAATATTGCAGCGCAGGTTTGGATATTTGGAGGCATGTTTTAATGATTGATTTGCAGGAATGGGTCTGCAAAAGTAGCTGCTACTGTTGGGATTGTACTCCTTATAAAAAAGAATGGCAAAATGAAGGCAGTATCACTTCAGCAAGGTACAGTACTGTGCAGAATCTTTAGGCACATTTGGGCCAAAAATTGAGGCTGAATTTAGGCGTGTAATGGTGGATCACCCTGAGGGCACTATCAGGCAGGGAGGAGGATTGATACAATCCTGGTCCTGCTCCGCATGTCCTCGCAAATTACCAAGGGTATGGGAAAATAATCTGTTGAAACAATAATAGAGTCCACACCTTTAGGGTGGAGTAACAGGTGGATGTGGTGAGTAAGCACTGGCTAGGGCAGCCCCAAGACCCACTTGGAAAAATGACAGATCATTTTTCATTGACAAAATCCCAACATAGTATTCCTACATACCCTTGTTCTTAACATCTATTTCTAATTATTATTATGACAGAGTGTCAGGGCTGAGAAAAATAAATAATACAGAGGATCTGTTCATTTTCAAGGGAAAAAAAACTTGATGTTCTCAAGTTTGAAAAGTTGCTAATGTATGACAAAAAGCAATAATTTTTTTTTATTTGAAAGTCATAAATGAACCAAATCTTTGAATTTTTTAGATTATAGAGTCAAAAATCCAACCATTATTTTCAGTTTGGTTTCTTGTCAATTTTGACTTTACACTGCTGTTAATTTATTATTTTGAAAACTTGAAATTTTTGAGTCTCTTATGTCAAAATTCAAGACTTTTTACACCACAAGATTTCATGTTTTTTCATCTTGAATTAACTTTTTAAACTGAAATTCTGAGTTTGTTTTCTTGCAAATACATGACTTTATAACATTATTTTTTTCATAAATTAACAAATCTTCTTTATTTTTTTTTAATAAATCCTGTAGTTGCCCTTAAATGCCATCATACATCATGTTTCTAATCAGGATTTGAAGAGAATGTATATTGCTGGGGCCAGGCCAAAACCTTGTACCACCATTTTTCATGATTCTATATTTTTTCATAAAACACTACTTTTAGTAACTCTTTACATCATTCAGTGGGTTTTAACCAATTGTAAAGCAATAAAAAATGTCAAAAGAGGCTATCACCCTTTAGTGATAAATTAATTGAAAGATTCAGCTTACTTTCACTCCCTAAGGAGTGGTGATTTTGGCCTGATTCTCACATCTAAAGCCCCATCCACACAGAGATGAAAACGAAATATTGCTGTTTCGCTTTGAAAAAGTTTTCCGAAACGATGGGACCATTTTAGGAAATATCCGCTTAAGCACAGAACCACTGAAAACGATTGAAAACGCTGTAGTATATATGCCAAGCCTGTAAGTGGCGCTGTAACTCTGCCACGGAAATGCACCAAAAGAGAGAAGAAGATCACAAAAAAACTGACACAAATGCTGTTTTCGAATTCGCCTACTAGACTAGCAGTGCGTACTGATTTGCACAAAATGTAGTATACAGTATGCGAAGAAATGCGAGAGTTGCAGTATGCCAAAAATACCCGGATGACATACTGATTTGGGAAAATTTCACAGTATGCATCGCACCAGTCTGCTTCGCCTACTGTTACCCACAATGCAAAGCGCTGGGTCAGGGTTCATGATAGCTGAGAGCGGCGGAACTTTAACCGGAGCAGCTGGCAGTTACAAATTGAAGTGCCATTACCTTTTATCTTTACTTTTTTAACATTAATATAGCGAAATAAGTTGTAATAGGGTTACTGTTGTTTTTGTTTCGCCGTTACGGCTCGTAACAGTTGGAAAGGTGCTGTCAAGTGTGTCCTTTCACTGCACTATACATGCTAAGCTAAAAACAACAGCTATAAAGATCCTGAAAAATCAAATAAAAACACTTCCCAGATTTTTTCTGTACATAAATGGATGGAAAACACTGTAGCATCGTTTAATATTGACCATGGTATGGCGTACTTCTGTATACCTGAAACCAGCGGGCCAAGCATACTGCACAATAACGTCTGACTGGCAGTCATACTGCTTACTACTGTCGAATGCAGTACACAGTGCGCAATACACACTGCATACTGTGTTTGGCAGGAGTATGCAGTAGGCCAATTCAAAAACAGCCAGACTTTCTTCTAGTTGCCCTTCTGGTTGTTCTCCGCATTGGATTTAAGAACATACGGTGTATGCGTTTCGCAGTGGTGGTAAAGGAGCATCAGATTTTGCTGGACCCGCACAGGCATCTTAAGAGAGCAACGCTATGTGTGATGTAATTGTTTCAAGAAAGCAACAGTAGTCGTTTACGGATTTTTGCACTCTGGGACCCGTTTTGAAAAAGTAGCGTTTACAGTCTCCCAAAACGCAGTTTCCGTGAGGATGAAACGCCGATACGACAAAAAACTTTTGCGTATTCTCCTGAATTCGTCCTGTGAAGATGGGGCCTAAGTTTGACAAAGTGAGAGCAGACAGGGCCCTGCACCCCCCTGAGATCTCCAGTGCCCCCCCTAGGAGTCACCAAACCCCAGGTTGGGAACCACTGGCATAGGGTAAAGTGCAGGCACGTAGACGGGTTGCCACAAGCCCCTGGTTGGTATGTGGATGTCCCAATGGCCTAAGAGTAAACATGTGTCATGTATGACTCGTGCCACCCCCCCCACCCCACCCCCCAGCCCCGGGTTGTGGTATGATAAATCCTTCTCACCCTACATTGCGACATGAATTAAGCATGACTGCGTATAATTGCCAGAGTGTGAAAGTACAGTGAAGGTATAGCTTATAAGAGGCTACAATATAATACAGGGTCACAGTGACCTTTGACCTCCAAAATCTAATCAAGCCATCCTTGAGTCAGAGTTGACATCAGAAGAAAATCCCTCAAAGTGTTCTTGAGATTTTTGTTCATGTGGATTGCCGAGGCAGACGTACAGTCTAAAATAAATTTAAAAAGCCATAATGCTTATTGTGTTAGGGCATAAAATAAATAACAGGCTTTATCTGGATATGAAGAATACACCTGTGGTACAACTTAATCAAATTTGATCTACTGCAGGCAACAAACACAACAGATGCACAGAAGAAAACAGAAATTTAAATAAAGAAATTATGAACGTCCGAGTGAAAGAATAACACTCCTACAGCACAGCTCCAGGAGCTGAATCATCAAGTAAAGTCAAGGCCTGTCAGTGGTGAAATAAATACTAATTACTCATCAAGTTATACAATGAAAATCAGTCTAATCGTATGTCTAATGCATCATTTATTATACCTAAGAGCTGTGTCTCATTTCAGCGGTAACATCCTTTGATGGACATGGCCATGATAGGACTCTTAAACCTGGTTTATATTTCTGTGTTGAATCTGTGCCATAGGTACGCCATAGTGACCAACACTGAGCAGCACGTCTTTGTGCTTTCCTGTGTCAGCATCACTCTCAATACTCCTCTCAAACACTAATCAGCAGTGCAATTTTTATGCCAGTTCCTGATCAGGTCACTACATTTCTATCTTGTTTGTGTACAAGAAACCATGGCAACATGAAATGAGCATTTCACGCTGGAGCTGGAGTTGATGAATATTGTGCAGCAGTTTGATTGGACAACAGTTATAGAAAAGCAGAAAAGAAACGAGACATCGGAGGAGATGGAAAATACAGCAGCTGAATCAGCTCAGGCAGAGTTGTTCAGTGACTAAGGCCGGCCACACCACAGGATTTTCAAATCTCAAACAATTTTAAAAATGTGGAAGAAAACAGACATTATATAAAATGTTTTTTCATCTTTAATCTAATGAATGCACACACTAGATGACTCATCAGATCATAGAGAGCTCATGTGATCACGTGACTTCAGAAAAACACAAACAAACACGGATGTGTGTCGATACCCTTTTGCATTACAGGTGCAGCAAAATCATAAAACTAGGAAAAGAATCAGGATGAAATCCTGGCTGGAATAAAGCTACAGTTGTGTTTTTGTGAGCGGTGAAAGTACGTATGACCAGGCTGGTGATGCTACATGTCTACTGGTTCTCATTGGTTGCTGTGGGTGCTGCATCAGAGGCACTATGACCTAGAAGTGTAAATATCAAACATGTTTGATTTATTGCTTATACTTGTTGAAAAATACACAAGATGAGGAACCTATGAATAATTGCATGTTAAAACGCAATTGCAATGTTGGAAAAAAAAATCACAATTAGATTATTTTTCCAAAACGTTCAGTACTGGTTCCATTTACCTTGGAAGTCGGATGTGGGAGCTAATGATGACATCACATCGGGGTTGAAAATTGGAATTCTGAGTTCAGGATGCATTTGTGATGACGTATGCGACTGGCCACTTGGAATCGCACAGAGATCTACTGGAATGCACCTCTTGTGCCATCCCTGTTAGCTTGCAAATACAGGAATAAACTAAAATAGCCAGTTGACTGTGTTTTAACCCTTTTTTTTTTAAATTGCAAGGGCCCAAATGTTTATCATTATCATTGGTAATAATTAAACTGAGTTGACACTAGTTACCTCCATTTCAAATCGTGCCACAGACACTTCAGCGTCCATTAGCTGCTTTAGACTGTAGCTTTAAATTTCCCAAGATTCATTGCACATCAAAGGATAAACGGGATGGATTAGGGCAAATAAAAAGGTTTTGTTGATGATTGAAATGGGAAAGACTGGCACATTTCTATGGTGTAATTGGTCTTTAATGCACCCTCCAAAGGATGCAGCCCCTGAATTGGGACCAAGCAAGTGTCTGGCTTGCAGTAGCCCAAACCTGGAAATGGATATCTTTTTCTACAGATAAAGAAAACAATACCCTCTGTTTTTGCAAACATCACTATGAGGACAAAGCTTTTTAACAAGCTTTTTAGTGCTCAGTTACAAATAGGGGTCAGTCATGGCATAATAAGAACAGGTGCAAAATCAAAATTTTTTCTCATGACAGGGACTGGGAATTGCTTGAAAAAGTATCTGAGAACGTCTAAGTTTGGTCAGATTTGCAATAAGGTTGTGACTATAGGACACATTTGTGAATTTAATGCAGAATCATTGGGGATTTTTTCAATCTGAGTTAATTTTCTCAATCATATCTTCCTTCAGGGAGTGATTATTCCTTTACTCTGTAAGTGTGTGCTTTGCTACAGTGTGACTGAGTGCACACACTGACCTGGTGTTGTGCCCTGAGGGGTTTGCGGAGGTCTATATGTAGAGAATTGATTGAAAGAGAAAGGGACCCTGGTGGATAATGTTTCAGCAGTTAACCTTAGGTGATGTTAGTTTGATGGATTGGACTCATCAGCTCCAGCAGATCCTGTTCATCAGCTCTGTGCTGGAGGCTGACACATTCACCTACAGAAAGAAAAGAGGCACTCAAAATCTAAGTCCTGGTAGAGACCCCAAAGACTCTTTTAGATCCTAATTAGGACACGGTTAAGTTTTTTCTCAGTCCAAGCAGAAAGGCAACCAGCTGAGCGACAAACATCTCTGCTGCTCCTCTCAAACCTCTGGTCTCATTCTTTATTGACAAGCTGAAGAAAGGAAGCCCATTTCTAAAAGTACAAAAATCAAACATCAGAAGCAGTAATGAAAAAAATCATCCATAAATTACTCCAGAACTCAACTGTGAGCTTCAGCAGGTTGAAAGAAATTACACTCCCCATCAAAAAAAAAAAAAAAAAAAAAAAAACTCTCAGAAGCTCTGCACAGGAAAGACAACACGACCTGATACTAGACTAATCTTTTCGTCTTGCTGTTTTTTTTTTTTTTTTTTAATTTTGTGCAGGTCACTGAAAACATTTGTTTACTTAAATCTTCAAAAATGCTCCATAGGATAAGCATGACTCTCTAATGGACACATAGGTAAATTATAGAAGGAGGAAGAGGAAGCACATATTCTACATGAAGTTTTCCATTGAATGCTTCTTTGTACTAAAGCACCACAACAATGCAGAGGAAAATATCATGTTTGACTAATACTTTGCATAAAGTTGTCAACATTTTTGACGACGTTGATAGATTTAGATAGTAATGAAAACTAGAAAAGATTTATTAAATACATCTGTTTTATAAAACCAGTGCAAAGAAAGGGAATGAAGATGTCCAAATTTCTCAAGTAAACCCCTGCACTTTTCCTACATTATACAATGGGAGTTTTTCGTATTCAGAACTGCAGAAACTCATTATAATTTGGATTTGATCTGATGTGACATTACTCGCCTTGAAACATCACCACTGATTTGTAAAGGACAAAAACCATAGTGTTTTCATAGACATATGAAAACACTGTGGTTGAGAGCTGATGACCCATGATTGCTTTTATAGCAAACACTGAAGAAGACTTAATGAATGAAAGGATGATTGAGTATCTTCTCGATCTTATGTTAAGCTTCTTAAACTGATGATAATAATAATAATAATATTAAAGCTGCAAGCAGTGATAACGGGCCCTCGCAACCCGTTGCATGTCGAGATGTTACGCGAAAGTGGATACATAGCAACCGTTGCATGCCAGCAACAAGGCGCGCTGCACCCATTGATTATTTGAGCTTTGCAACACTCACACTGTCACAGAAACAGAGGGTGATACCAGTCAATAATTTCCAGAGCTTGCCATTATTTTGGCAGTAAAACTAATGGGAGGGAGGCATGCACCCTAAAAATTTTGAATGCAGCTCCAAATTATGAACAAATGACTGTATTGTCATTTTCACAGCTCCCCTTTCTGCTCTGCTTGGCTCAGCCACTGTTTCTCTATCTCCCTCTCCTGCATGCTTGCAGCCTCACTCCCTCTCCCTCGTGTGCGTGCTCACTCGCAAGAATGACCGAATGGCTAAATGCATTAACCAAATGTTCCAATCAATGGTGATGAAGATCAACCAGAGGAGCAAACAGAGAGCTCAAGATGTGTACAAGTTTGTTACATCATTTTTGTCAATGCTTTTATATCTATTTATATCTCCTCTCAAGTATGAAAATGGTCTTCAGCAGCAAAGATTATCACTCATGGAGATGTGCAACTCAAGATGTGAAAACGGTCTTCAGAATCAAAGATTATCATTCATGGAGATGTGCAACTCAAGATTTGAAAACGGTTTTCAGCAGCAAAGATCATCACTCATGGAGATGTGCAACTCAAGATGTGAAAATGGTCTTCAGCAGCAAAGATTATCACTCATGGAGATGTGCAACTCTAGCATGAAAATATGGTCTTCAGCAGCAAAGATTATCATGATTGTAGAGATGTTCTACTCCAGATGGGAAGTCTCAGAGATAGTGCAGCTAGCTTTAGCCTGTGTGTTAGCTCAGTTGGACAGATAACTACCCTGGAATCATGAGGTTGTTGGTTCAAATCTTCTGTGGATTTTTGAAGCTTTTTTTGAAGCTGCTGGTGTAAATTGCTGACTCAGCAGTAAAGAGGGCTGCCATAGAGTTGGAAGGTTGTGGGTTTGATTCTTGCTGCATTTTTAAGTCTAGTCCCCAAAAGCAAAGATCAAATCCTCTGAGAAACACCAACAGGTGTGTGTCTCAGTGGATTAGTGGATTAGTGGAAAATCCAACTGACTGTAGATCATGAGTTTACAGGTTCAAATCTCACCACGGGTTCATCTATTTTAAAAGTTGGAGTCCAAATATCAACTTCAGGAGACCTGGACAGGAGTTAGCCTTTCAAATCTAACTGATGTCTTTAAGTTTTCAAGATTTGAGTCCAAATAAAGAAGGAAAAGCCCCTCTGAGGCTCTGCTGCATGTCTGGCTCTGTAGCCTAAAGAGATAGTGGACTGACTCAGAGTCTGGAGGTTCCAGGTTCGATTCCCATCTTGGTCTCAGTGAATTTTAAAGCCACATCCTGAACAAAGAGGATAAATGCGCCAGGAGAAGAGCTGGTAGTGTGAAAGGTATGGCGGCGGTGGCACAGAGGACTGGACTAGACCAGTTCTGCAAGGGGATGCTGGGGTTCAAACCCCACTGTGGCCGGTACCTGGATCAAGGCATGCCTGAAGGAGGAGGGGGGACGTGGCACAGCGTCCCCCTGGGGAGCCGTCAGAGATGTAAGAATGGGGTTATGCAACAAAAACGCAGACACAGCTGGAGTTTTAAAGGGTGGAGTCTTTATTTACATGCATGGATGATCACTGAGCCCCTCATGGGGGCCTTAGCTCCTCCGCTGTAGGAACAGGAAATACTTACCCCGTCTCCTCCAGGGTCAGGGTACCAAAGTATCATTTATTTTGAAAGGGCATTTGACCGTACGGAAATCAAGAAAACGGACAACTTCACTCGTTTTTTCGATTCTGGACACAAATCGAAAAACGAGTGAAGTTTTCCGTTTTCTTGATTTCCATACGGTCAAATGCCCTTTCAAAATAAATGATACCTTGGTACCCTGACCCTCCAGGCCCTCCAGGTCCTCTCTGGCCTGCTCCCTCTGATCATTCAGCAGCCTGCAAACAAAAACCACATGAACTCACATTCAACATAAATAAACGTACGGATGAGTCCTTTACTCACATGAGTTTCTGCAGCTTGGTGTCCTTCTCCTGCTCTTCAGTCTTCAGTTTGTCGTAGTCTGACATCAGCCTCTCCTGCTCCAGCAGCAGACCCTGGTTCAGACTGAGAGGAGATGCTTGCTAAACTTTGATTGTGCGGTTTTTAACGGCAGAGTAACTGTCTGGAGAAATGTCAACAAACCACAGCAACATATATTCATTTTGTTGTTCTGGTTTCTGGAAATTTCTCCAAACAGTTATTTGGCTTCAAAAATGGTACAAGGCAGAACATTCCTGAAATGATAGAGCTTTACATCAGTGGGTCCCAACCTTTTTTCTTTGGGGTCCCTCTACTCTAAACACTCTAAAGCCCCCAGGACAATCTCTGAGAAATTAAACATCATTTTTAATTGTTTTATTGACAAAATCCCAGCATAACAGGCCTCCATAAACTAGTTCTTGATAAATATCTGCATATAACCTATTCATTATTACACAACGGCATATAGAGCCACGATAAAAATACGAAAATAAGAAGGTTCAGTCAATTTTTAAGTAAAATCTCAAACATTTCTAATTTAACAAGTCATTAATTTACCAGAAAAAGAAAACTGGAAATTTATGTCAACTAAAAGGTAGAATTTTTTGACATTATAAAATCCAAAAGAGCCATGGAAAAAGAAAATGACAAGAGAAGAAGCTGTTTTCCTTCCATAAGTCCTACAGTTGATCACCTATTAAAGAGATTTTTCTTAGTAGGATTGATCAGTGAGGAAATGATCCAAGAATGATCACATTATCATTATTCCCCAGACTCTGAAGAGACATTTCTATTCACTGTTTTCAGTTTGGATCCTTGTAAATTCACTACTTTAGAATGTTAAATTCTGACATTACAAACTTTTTAAAGTGCATGATGAAATAATTTAGGACTTTTGAACCAGAAAATTCTGAGTTCAGGTTCTTGAAAAAATACGACTTTATAATCTCAAAAATGTACTTTTAAATGTCACCTTTTTCCAAGAAATGTACTGATCCTCTTTATTTTGTTAGACCATTTAGATGGCTTTAATACTTCCTCTTACATCACATTTTCAATCATGACTCTATAAATAAAAGTTAATTATAGGCTTAGTTTTTTTCATTACAATTATTTCTAATTCTTCTCCCTTTTTTTTCCTTTTTTTGACACTTTTAATCAATTTTTGCTTCTTTTAGCCAATTTGTGCCACTTCTTCTTACCAGTTTTGTAGTTTTTGCCACTTTCATCCTGCTTTTTGCTGTATGCAATTCTTTCCCCTTTTTGGCAATTTTTTTGGCCATTTTTCACCCAATTTAAGCTGCTTTTTAACATTAAATGACACTTTTGACGTTTTTGTTACTCTTTGCAGCATTTTGCCCATTTAGTCACTTTTCACCAATAATTTACCATATTGTTGCCACTTTTTGACTATTTAACTCAATTTTCACCTTTTTTTTTTACCACATTTTTGTCACTTTTTACAATTTAAGTCACTTTTCACATAATTTTTTCAGCCCATTTTGTCACTTTTTGCCCCTTTTCAGTCACTTTTCACCATTATTTTACCACATTTTTGCCACTTTCTGACCGTTTTTATCATCTGTAACTCCTATTTTATGTTGCTTCTCACCCGTCGTTACTACTGTTCACATAGTTTTTGCCATTTAATGCCTATTTTTTGCCTATTCACCAATTTTTTGCTGCTTTTAGCCGTTTAGTCACTTTTCATTCATTCTTGCATTTTCTTGCCCATTTCAGTCACTTTTCACTATTTTATACCACATTTTTGCAGCTTTTGACAATTTACTTACTTTTATCTATTTTTTCCACATTTTTTGCTGCTTTCTGACCATTTTTATCATTTGTAACTCCTTTTTTATGTCGCTTCTCACCCGTTTTTTGCCATTTCATTCCAATTTTGCACCTTTTCACCGATTTTTTTGGCTGCTTTTTGACCACTTTAGTCACTTCTCACTATTTTTTTTGCCACATTTTTGCCGCTTTTTGACTATTTCAGTCACTTGTCATTAACTTTTACTACATTTTTGCCACTTTCTGACCATTTTTATCATCTGTTACTCCTTTTTTAATGTCACTTCTCACCCATTTTTTCCACTTCACACCCATTTTTTGCCATTTTATTCCAATTTTGCACCTTTTCACCATTTTTTGCTGCTTTTGGTCGTTTTAATCACCATTCATTTTTACCATATTTCTGCATCTTTTTGCCCATTTTTGCTATTCTAGTCACTTTTCACTATTTTATACCATATTTTTGCAGCTTTTTGACCATTTTAGTCACTTCTCATTAATTCTTACCACATTTTGACCATTTTAGTCACTTGTTACTAATTTTTACCACATTTTTGCAGCTTCTGACTCTTTTTATCATCCATAACTCCTTTTTTTTATATCACTTTCCCCCTATTTTTGCTGCTTGTCACCAAGTTTTTGCCATTTAATGCCTATTTTTCACCTTTTTACCAATTCTGTTTCTGCTTTTTCCCATTTTAGTCACTTTTTACTATTTTTAGTATATGTTTTGCTGCTTTCTGACCATTTTTGTTATCTGTAACTCCTTTTTTGCCACTTCTCAACTAGTTTTTGCCATTTTATTCCAATTTTGAGCCTTTATGCCCTTTTTTTCCTGCTTTTTGACCATGCCTCTTTTAATCCATTTTTGCCACTTTTCACCACTTTAAATTTGGCTATTGCAAAGGTATTTTTCAACAATTTGGCTCTTTGGTTGAGCAGTTTTCAGTAACACTGGTCTAAATAATTAGTATACTTATTTTACTGCAGACTTTTATTCAAATATCTCATGCCATGTGTTTCTTCTTATGTCTGCGGTCTCTAACGTCTTTTAAATGTAGTTTGATTTAAAACAGTCAGACTTACTCTGTGAGCTCGTCCAGCATCCTCTGCTTGTCTTCGATCTCGTCTCTCAATCAGCTCAGCTGTTTGTGGTGAGCCTCTCTATGGTTCTCCAGCTGCTCCTCCAGAGTTTTCTGTGCCATACAGACACAAAAAAAATTAGTTATTTCACATTTCTGTAACAGAGATTCTCAGTGACGTGTTTCCTCCTCATCTTTATGTCCCCGTCCTCATCGTGTCTGCCGATGTCCTCCTTCTCCTCTCCTGATCTCGTGTCTTTTCTCTGATGAAAAACAAAGAGGAAAATTCCATCAAGTTAGCCTGTTTTTACTTGAGCTAAGATGTTTAAATGGTTAATATAAATGTGCGAACCGTGAGCCTGCAGCTTAGCGAGCTCCTCAGTCAGAGCGTCCTGGCTCTCCTCCAGCTGTCTTTTCTTCTGCTCCATGTTCTGCATGTAGTCCATCAGAGACTTGATCTTGGCCTGGTGCTGCACAGTTGACACAAAAATGTGCTGTTTGTTTGTGCTGCTCACTTCCTGCCAACGTTTATAGGTTCCCATTTTTTTAAATATCCATTTGTTTTGTCATTGACTGTCACTAGGAAGCAACCTGACTTCATCTATCCACACAAACATTTGTGTGTCAGCCATGTTTGTCTGCTGACTCCACCAGGAGGAAGGAAAGGTGTGCATGCATGTGTTTCATTGTCAGTCACACTACCAACTACTGGCCTGGCATGCATACTACAGCAGTTTCAGGCACTTTCTTGGATCTGATTGACATTTAAACACCAAACCTTAAACAAAACAAAACAAACAAACAAACAAACAAACAAACAAAAAACAAAACAAAACGAAACAAAACAAAACAAAACAAAACAAAACAAAGAGGAAAAAAAACAAAAAAACAAAAAAAAAAAAAGAAGAAGAAAAGGGAATCTGTTCTCAGAGGGTAGTTTTTGTGTGAAAATGGCTGTAATGATAATTATACTAAATGTGCTGCTTTTTGACCACAAAAATAAAAATGGCAGACTTCCTGTTTGTTTTACGGCATGGACCTGAAGGCTTTTCTGTAGAACTTTAAATAATATATAAGCTCAAGAATTTTCAAAATCCTCAGATAATCCTGCTGCAGGGGCTGAGTTTTCAAATCACTGTAGGGGGCGTTACTGAGCTAAAAAGCCATGCCCACCAACACTCATTGTATCAATCATCTCGTTTTGCTACTGGGTGTTTTTCTGCCAATTTTCATGGTTTTTTCAAGTTTTATAAGCACTAGATAATTCTAATTCCTGTTACATGGAGAATTAAAAATTGTCACCGCCACACCATTTTAGGCACGGACTCAACCCTCAAATTTGAGTAATACCAACCTTGAGGGATGTGCCTGGGCTAATTTCAGCAGGATCTGACCAATCTTGTAATAAATGGAAATTTTTTAGCTAGCACCAGCCACTTTTATCACATGATGAAGCATTTCAATGTAAGGGGCCGCCATGGCCACGCCTTTCAACTAATGAGAAAATCCCGAATAACTTTGAACCTAAGACATCTCTTCTTGCTCTACACCAAAGATCAAGTAGTTTGGATGAACGCCCTCAGATGAGTTCGTTCAAATATGACCCCTAAAATATGGCTTGTTTAACCAAAAAATTCAAAATAGCCGACTTCCTGTTTGACTTACGATATGGGTCCAAGAGGATTTTTTTTGCGTCCTGACATGACACATCTGCCCACACATGTTCAAAATCCTAGGTTAAACCTGTTGGGGGACCGAACTTTTAAAATGTTCTAGGAGGCGCCATTGACCCAATAGGCCACGCCCACCTACAGAATTAACATCATCTCAACCATGTAGGTACTGCGATGCGAAATTCAGGAACAGTGACTTTCTGTTGCCAGAGGGTGGCGCTGTTCAATTTTTCAAAATTTCAAGTATGGATGTGTTCTGGCCTGGACTGTTATCAAGCACATGAAATCTGTCTGATCATGTAAACTAGAGTTATGACTGTTTAAACATTTTTGGCGAGACAAAATGGCGACTTGGAAGGAAATGACTCAACAATTTGACAACAATTACTCTTGAAAAGTCAATTTTATTTTTCACAAAGCTAAATCCACTTTTTTATTCCTTCCTGACACAAATTTGAAGTGGATATCTTGGATAGTTTTTAAACTGTAGCTTGCACCATAAACTTTGACATTTCCTGTCACCACTAGGTGGCACTTTGATCTATAAAAATTCTGACCATATGAATAGATAAACTACTTCCTGTTTACCAGAGAAATATGCAAATTTGAGGGCTTGCCATCCATTTGTCACGTAGCTCTGTGCTGAAATACAAGTCGACTGGATGAAATCCCCCAATCCCCCAATTTTCACAAGACCGGATGTATGTGCAAAGTTTCCCGCAAGTTCAGAAATGTTAAGGATCTCAAAAGCCCTTGCAATGATGGCAAATGCGTAAGTAAAATAATCCTAGCACATACAATTAGGTCCTTGCACCACTCGGTGCTCGAGCCCTAAATAAGGGCCCGAGGGGGTGGCATAAGGGTCTTTCTTAAGAGCCCCGAATCTTTAAGGTTGGTTGTAAGTATGTTGCTTATGGCCTTGCTGATCACAGCATGGAAATGTAATTTTTAAATTAATTTAAAAAATCAGATCTTTTTTTTTTGTTTTTTGTTTTTTTTTTACTTTTAAGAATGTACAGTATGTATGGAGGAGGATTAAGGACATTCAACAAAAAATTGGGATGCATTGTTAACTAGAAAAGCACTCAGAGAGCGCAGACCTCCGCCATTAGCCCTATCTCCCAATAGTGAAGAATCCTTTAAAAACATTCCTGGATCCAGACAGTGATCCGGATCACTCCTAAAATCTAATTCTGCACATTACTCCCTCCCCGGTGGGGTGGAGACACAGCGAGGCAAAGCATTGGCTTCGCTACGTGTGGATTGTCATGGCAAAAGCACCCATGGTCTCACCGGACAACTGACAGTCATGGCAGAGGGTGAATATTCCTCTATTCCTCCCAGCATTGTATTCTCGCTACAATTTGCTGTCTTTCTGTCTGTTGTGCTCCGACTTGTCTCCTCGACCAGGTGTGCGTCCTTCAAACTCTATAAACTCCAAAACTTTGAATAGAAACACACCAAAAACATGTTGCTGGGATTGAAGTTACTCATGTCCACCATCTCTTGGTGTAAAGTGGTAACAGCGCAGACCTCCACCATTAGCCCTTTCTCCCAATAGTGAAGAATCCTTTAAAAACATTCCTGGATCCAGTCGGTGATCCGGATCACTCCCAAAATCTAATCAGTTCTTCCTTATGTCATTTCTGATACTTCCTGAAAATTTCATTAAAATCCATCCATGACTTTTTGAGTTATGCTGCTAACAGACGAACAAACAAACAAACAAACCCACCCGATCACATAACCTCCTTGTCGGAGGTAAAAATTCTAGTATAAATGAAAGGAGTATGAGTTTTTTTTCAAATTTTGAAAAATGCATGCCGAGGCACGCAGATTGTCAAGTGGTTTAAGGCGTGCCCCATGTACTCAGGTGGCCTTGGGTTCGAATCCGGCCTCTGGCCCTTCGCCACATGTCTCTCCCCACTCTCGTCCTTGTTTCCGAGTCTGTCAAATAATAGGTTAAGAAAAAAATGATGTTATCAATTAAGTCTTTTTTTTTGGTTGAACAACATTATTTTCACCTAAATGATGAGTAGTTTTTTGGCATTTTGAATTTAAATTTTTATTAAAAGGTGCGCAAAAATAGTGTATAAAACTGTTTACGAAAGTTTTAAATTCTAGGGAAGTGCCCACCCCTCAGCTTCAGATTTTAAACATGTCTGGCTCCGCCCCTGAATGAATGGATGAATGAGTATCTTTTTGAGCTTATGGTAAGCCTCTTAGCTAAACCATAAGAAGAATGTATGCCCATACATTTAGTAAGACTGTAGTCTGAGTGCTGCCATCGCAGTTTTCTTTCACTGTCATCTTCAAACAGAATTTTAACTTTTACAGCTATCGAGGTTTGGTAACAGAGTGGTGTTTTATATAGTGACTTAAATTTTTCCTATCTGTTTAAGCAGTGAAACTATCAGCAACATTAAAATAGGAACAATTTCAGTGTTTTTCCTGTGTGTACATAAATCCAACCTGTCTGGATAAAATCAGCAGCTGATCTCTGGTCACAAATGAATCATTGAGTGCAAACAATGAGACATAATTACAGTATTGTTATTCAGTATTTTTTGTGTAGTTAATATATTCCTCCTGCTCTTTAATGCATCAAAGATAGGCTCCTCTCAGATCAGAGATTAGCTCCGACTGGAAACATTTGCATTTTTAACTCTATTTGCATAAAACAGACATGCACCGATCTAATATGCTGAGATAATGTCTCCAATTAAACTGAATATGATTTCACATTCTGGAGGCATTTGATTTAAAGTTTAACACAAGCGAGCACACACACATACCCCGTCTCTGTGGGACTCCTGGAGCTGCCAGTTCTTGACAGCAAGATAAATAGTAATCCTCTGATGGATGCTGCCATGAAGTGAAAGCTCAAGAAGATTTAATAAAATCCAATAGAATCTAATTGAAGTGGCAGGAGTGTGTGCGCGCACGTGTGTGAAAATGTGTGTGCGTTTTTAGTCGACCTCCCTTTGTGAATCTTTGTTATTTGAATAAAGATCCAGTAAACACAGCTGACAGGCACTCTTTTACTGCACCTGTCTGTTTCCCGTTTGTATTATTTTCTTCAAATAACCCGATGTTTATCGTTCTTATTTTTTATTCATCTTGTCGTACAGCAAAGCAGAAATTGAACACTTTCTTTTTTCTGGATAATGTTTTCAGTAGTTAAAGGATTTTTTCCGCCTTTGAGGATATACTGTGGAATAGTTTGTGGCCGGTAGCATCACAAAGACGTGAAATGTCATTCATGTTTTTTCAATAATTCTCTGTCGAACCACAGTAGGGTTATTTGGCAAAACTTCACCAACTTTGAAGGAGAAATCTTAAAGGAAACCGAAATCTCCAGCAGAACCTGAACTCAATTACACCAACAGTGACCCCTGAGGAGGCCTTGAGCCAAAACATGCTGGTCTAATAAACTAAACTAGTGCTTCTGCTTCCCT
This sequence comes from Cheilinus undulatus, assembly GCF_018320785.1. Classification (NCBI taxonomy): domain Eukaryota; kingdom Metazoa; phylum Chordata; class Actinopteri; order Labriformes; family Labridae; genus Cheilinus; species Cheilinus undulatus. The sequence continues at coordinate 39,230,694 of NC_054878.1, read as the reverse complement.
CCCTTATTATCTGCCATCAGCCGTGCACTCCATCTCCCAAGCTTCCTGTTCATCTTGACCCGGGCCTGTTAAAGCTTAGCTTAGACCAAAATTCTCTTTGCAGTGTGATGAGACTGTTGTAGAACGTCAATGGCCATGATCGCAGCTGTCTGAGGCCTGGTCCGATACGATTCAGCTCAGCAAGTTGCAAACGACTGGTTTCAGGACATTGCAAGCAGATAAATGGGAATCCCTTTTGAGGGAATATGTGAGAAATTCAAGCTAAATTTGTCCATGAAAACTTAGTTATTCTTGGCAGATATCTTTATTCTAACAAGACTGAGGCAGCATATCTAAATTACTGTTACATCATCTGAATAGGTTCAGAATAGGTGCTACGAAACTGCCCTTTAATGTGAGCCACGATAGGTGGCTCCTGTTTGAGTGCCGGTTTCCTTTCCTCCATCCTTTGCCATCATTTAATCCAGATTTAAAAAGCCAAACTGGTACCAAATGAAGAGCCAAACAACCAGCCTCGCTGAGCTGAGCCAAATTATCTGGATCTCTTAAAAGAAATGAATTTCTTGTCACAATGAGCGAGGCTGGACAGACATCAGCTGAGGATATACAGGTAACATCAAAGTTTAATGTGCTAAGCCATGACAAAACTGTTCTGAACCAAACCAGATCACCTCAGGAAATGGACTAAACCACTCGCCCAGGCTTCAGATGGAGGGTTTTTTAAACTGTGCCTGCAGTCGTTTCATTGTGATGACTGATTCCACTAATATGATGCCACTCTTTAATTCCCTCGATCAGTAGATCATCCATCCATCCATTCATGTGTCCGTCTGTCCATCCATCCATCCATTAACTGTCCATCCATCTTAAACACTTCACCTTTAACCAATGTAGATTAATTGATGTAAACATTTCAGCACAAAAATTTGACATATTGTACCTTTAAAAGGTTGGGAATTTGTCTGTTGATTGTGAATCTGGACATAAATGTCTCTAAGGATGCCTGAGGGTTAAAGTAAAAAACATAAATAGTCACACCAGCCAATCCCAAACCTCCACTGCTGTTTGGCTCATTTTAAAGCATCACAAAAAAAAGTACAGTTAGGGGTTTCTGCCAGGCATTTGGGGAAAAACAAATGTGAGGTATCATTTTTAGATAATTAAGATTTAGTTAATTTATTTACCAGGAGTTGATATTGCTTCATTTTTCAGCTTTTATTGTGATAGAGGAGGACAGTGGATAGATTTGGAAACAGGAGAGAAAGTGGGGAGAGACATGCGGCAAAGGGCCACAGGCCGGATTTGAACCCCGGCTGCATGCGTACATGGGTGGCGCCTTAGACCGCTAGGCCATCTGAGTGCCCTGAAATTGCTTCATTTTTCTATTAAAAGATAAGTAAATAATGTAAGCTTGTTGTAAATGTCAGTAGATTGCTTTTCCTGAATTACACACATGGACAAAACTGTTGGTAGCCCTCTGATGAAGAAAAAAAACACACACAGTGTTATCTGAAATAACTTTAAGATAGCAAAGGTAATAATAAATACAAATTTACTGAAAATTAACTGATGAAAAACAGATGTTGCTTTTGTATTTTGGTTCAACAGAATCATTTAAAAACAAACTTATAAAACTGTCCCAGACAAAACTGATGGTACCTCTAGAAAAGACTGAAATAATGTAACCATAGAAACATGTCAAACTAGAGAGTTTCCTGTAATTAGCTTCACAGTGTCTTCAAACTTGTAATCAGTCAGTCTGTCTATTTAAAGGGTGAAAAGAAGTCACTGTGCTGTTTGGTATCATGGTGTGTACTACATTGAACATGGACCACAGAAAGCTAAGGAGACAGTTACCCCAGGAGATTAGAAAGAAAACTATAGACAAGCATGTTAAAGGTAAAGGCTCTAAGACCATCTACAAGCAGCGTGATGATCCTGTGACTACAGCTGACCATGTTATTCAGAAGTTTACGGTCAGCAGGACTGTTGTCAACCTCCCTGGACGTGGCCACAAGAGGAAAATGATGACACATTGATAATATGAATGGTGACCAAAGAGCCCAGAACAACTTCCAAAGAGATTAGAGGTGAACTCCAAGGTTAAGGTACATCAGTGTCAGAATGCACCATCCGTCACTGTTTGAGCCAAAGTGGACTTAATGAAAGACAACCGAGGAAGACTCGACTGTTGAAAGCTAATTAAAACAACGCCAGACTGGAATTTGCAAAAACGCATGTCAACAAGTCACAAAGCTTTTGGGAGAACGTTCTTTGGACAGAAGAGACAAGACTCAAGGTTTCTTGCAAGTAACGTCAGCTCATAAAGGCAAAAAGGAAGCATCCAAAGAAAAAAACACTGTAGCAACTGTGAAATATGGAGGAGGCTCGATTATGTTCTGGGACTGCTTTGCTGCATCTGGCACAGGGTGTCTTGAGTCTGTGCAGGGTACAATGAAATCTCAAGACTATCAAGCCATTCTGGAGTGAAATGTGCTGCTCAGTGTCAGAAAGCTTGGTTTCAGTTGAAGGTCATATGCAACTAAAAACAGCCAATAATGGCTAAGAACAAAACACTGGACTATTCTGAAGTGGCCTTCTATGAACCCTTATCTAAATCCTGTTGAACATCTGTGAAAGGAGCTGAAACATGCAGTCCGGAGAAGACACCCTTTAAACCTGAGACAGCTGGGGCAGGAGTGGGCCAAAATACCTGTGGACAGGTGCAGAAGTCTCATCGAGAGTTACAGAAACTGCAGTTATTTCAGTGACCAAAGTGGGTTTGACTTTCTCTAACAGAGGGGTACCAACTATTTTGTCCAGAGACTCATTTTTGTACAACTTTAAAATTTTTGTTTCTGGACCTTTTCTCTATCAACATGCAGACAGTTAAATTATAAACTAAAGTGCTAAAGTCAGTAAAAGCCTCTTGTTGATCTGCATTTCCCCACCAGCCTCCAGTCATCCACCAGCTATGGCACAGGCTCAGAAAGCTGAACCCAGAGTCAGATGAGCTGGGGCCGTCCTCAGTGGGGCTTTTTAAGATTGTGAAGGTAAATCTGGATCTAATTAAAATGACAGGAGTGGTAATCTCCCACTCCTTCTCAGCACTGTGAGAGCTCTCTGGGGCCAAAATAACTTCTATAATTATGAGAGAATTGATCGTTGACTTTGCCTCCATCAGGAGAGGCTGTGGGGACCGAGGAGCACAACAGCTTGGGAATGAAATGTAGTGTTAAGTGTGATTATTATTTCAGCGGAGCTATGCACAGGAGTGGAAATGTCAGAGTTTTGCCTTTGACTTTGCAAATGTGAGGCATGGAAGGTAATAACGATGGTACTGTTGTGTTTCATTAGACCCAGTAGTTTCATAAAATGCCCCGCAAGAAAACACACCCCAGTACAATTATAAAAATTAAGAATTCATCTGATTTTGAAAATAATCAGTGTCAAAGTCAGTTAACTTTCTGTGCACTATACCTACACAGTGGTATGAAAAGTTTCCTGTATTTTAGAAACCACACAAACAAGTCCACACTCTGCAGAGCCCACACACTAACGCTGCCAACAATGTGCACCTGTCATCATTCGCTGTCATGTCTCTCCAGGACTACGGATTAGACTTTGAACAGATTTTAATAACTTCGTCTTTTCCCCAATTACCAGCTTGTTTCACCACAGGAGGTTTAGATTTTGTCATGACTGCAGCAGAAATGTGATGAGAGACCTGACATGTTAAATCATTGCAGCCAATCAGCACACATCTGTACCAATTAACTCTATACATGGGGTACACACTGCACCCGCTTAAAGAAGAATAGAAGCTAATTTAAACTAGGACCCTCCCCAATTACTCTCTATCATCTGACTGAGACAGAAATATTTATTAGATCCACGTCTGCTGTTGACGATGGCTGACAGACTCACAGTTTATGTTGTCATGTGAAGCCATTAAAAACCCACTGTCTCTGCAATTTATGACAAGTCCATACAACACGGCTTTCTAAAAGTAAACTGACGTGTTTGGAGATGTCTTATATGAAGTCTAAGAGACGTGGAAATTGTTACAACTTTTCAACTCATTCAGTCATGGAAACCCTAGTTCTGCTGAGATTTCTCTTGATCCAATCAAGCTACTGCTGTCAGTCAGTCTGTTGTATCAGTGCGATTGCTGCAACCCTCCTCCACCCCAGCCACCTCCATTACATCTCACTGATCTCCAGGTCCAGCTCTTCCATGTCAGTTTGCATTCATCCATAGCCATCTTCAAACAATCTCACTGGTGTCTGAATCAAGCTCCTCAAACCTCCAGTCCTCATCTTATCCCACTCCTTCCATCAACACCACCAGTGTCTAGACTCCATAGGAGATATCGTATCCTGCCGTCTGCCTCTCCACCCCTCATGATCATAAAGACATCCCAGTGGAGTCTATTTGACGAACACATTCGACATTTTCAAACATTTACAGACTTGTACGATAAAGCTCTCATTAAGTCTCACCTCATTAATATTTTACCTTCTGTGTAATATTTGTGTTCCACTCAGTTTTTGTTGCTTCACAAAATGTTTATTAATTTTATTAAAAACAATTGCACCCTTTAAATAATTTCTGTTTCATTAACATGTCAGTTTTATGGATTTTTTTTCTTTTTTCTTTGTTTTTCTTTAAGAAATTTTAAGTTTTATTAAATATTTTGCACTAAAACATTTTTCAGGATTCAAGTTTCTTAAAAAATATATATATTTTTTTTTGTTAGTAAAATACTTTTATCTCGTGAATAATGTTGTAGGTTTAAATATTTTTTTGTGTTTTATTTCTGTTTTAAAGTTGTGTAAATATTTTTCATTTTGTTTCATAAAATATTTTTGTGTTGGACAAAAAAATTGAAAGTCACCTTTTTGCTCAATCAAAAATTCTGAAATCTTCTGAAATATTATTTTCACAAAAAACATTTTTTCTTTTAAAAAGTATTTCATCTTTTTGACATAATTATGTAATGTGTCTGCATTTTATAAAACACAGTAACATCCTCTAAAATATTTGTTTCATGAGACATCTTTGTATTATCTGTAATTTAATAAATAAAAAAAATGGTTTTTTTTACAATATTTTTGAAATACATGAAATATTTTTATCTTTACTGAAATATGTGTGGTTTTCAAAAAAGCTGAGTATTTTTTGTGTTTTATAGTATATTTTATTTTGTAGAAATTATTAATATTTCATGAAATGTTTTTGTGTTTTATTACATTTTTTAGAATACATTAAAGATTTTCAATGTTTTGAAATATTTTTGCATTTTAAACACTTTTTAAACATTGTGTAAGTGTTTTAAAAATCTGTTTGTGTTTCACAAAATATTTTTGTGTTGTATTAAATACTGTAGCATTTCATTAGATTATTCTGTGAAATGTGTCTTTTTTACAAAACGTTTTTGTGTCATCAAAATGTTGTGTTCATAAAAAATATTAGTGTTTCACAATTTAATTTTCCACCTTAGAAATGATTTTCGTATTAAATATTTTTGGTTCACAACTTTTTCATGTCACATGCTATGTTAAAAAATGTTTTTTGTTTTAATAAATATGTTTGTTTCATATTAAAAAACTTTGTGTTTCATGAATTTTGTGTGTTACGTTTTTTTTTTTTGTTTTGTTTTTTTTAGAAATACATCACATTGTTTAAAATGTTTTTGTCTTCCATGATTTTTTGTTTTTTTTGTTTATTTCATTAAATAGTTTGGTGTGCCGTATTTATGTATTTTTCACATTTTATCAAAAATTCTTGTGCTTTCTGAAATATTTTTTTTGCCAAGTGAAATGTTTTTGCAGTTGCCCTAAGGGCCACCGTACCAACCGGCTCTGGTTGTCAAATAGTCTGAGGCAGAAAAATGATGACTGAGACCGTTTGTGCTTCGCCACCTTGGCATGAAGTGTACAGGTAGTTTGTGTGACATATGAGGCACATGCCATGAAACATGATTCCCACACAAAAACCCTCCACAGACAGAAACACTCACATACCTCAGCTGCAGCCCTGAATGAATCGGCTGTAATGTGGAGAAATGAGAGGAACAGAGAAGTGGCCCACGACGGGTTGTTAATACATTTCTGTGATCTGTGGCCTGAGAGCAGACATGTGGCACATCAGAAAGACAGTACGAGATGAAGAGAGAGAAGCTAATACACAAAGAGGATGAAAGAGATGGAGAGCAATCAGTGTGAAAAGAGAAGAGAAAGAGTGAGGGAGTGCATGGGGCGAGGCTGACACTTTGTCACAGCCTGAGCTAGTTGTCAGATGGGTTAATACCGCCGCGGTTCAAGTCCCTCTTAAAGACGTCAGATCACACAGGCAGATTGCCCGTGGAGGATTTGAGGCAGGCGCCCGCCGGGGGAGCTGGGAAATTGCATTTGCTGCCTGCTACAAGATCCTGATAAGAGCAGATTTGTTCTAAGAATGCAATGACAGGGCAAGGTTATCACAAAGCTGCCTGGCCTCCCTGAGCAGAGCAGAGAAGAGGCTTCCTAACGCTCCTGAAACCTGCAGAGAGGACGAAGAAACACTCAGAAGAAAAAAACTATATGTTAGCCACCTGTCCAACATAACCTGAACCACAACAGCAAAGTCTGTGGGGGTTTAAAAGCATGGACAGATGGTTAAAATGCATTTTACTTCATTATAATTTCACACAAGATGAGGAAGTCTACAAGAGAACTGATTCAGGTCTGGAATTTTGTTGTCTTCAGTCTCCTCATTGATCATATTAAACATGGACCTGATTTCATTGCTGTTGGGATTTGTTATGCTAGATTTAGGTTATTGTTAAAATTATTATTATTATAAATGATGATAATAATAATAATAATAATAATAATGTGACGGCACTGTAGCGGACATAAATGGACACAGCAAAGGAATTCAACAACATATAAGTAGGGACACAAAGACAACAGAAACTTCAATGAATGCACATGAAATCCTTCCTACAGCTATCTAGTTTATTAGTTTATTTGACAGGGGCCATGCACAACACGACTCTTGAGGCAGAATTAGCTTTAAAGCTAATTTATATCTGTGGTCCCTGGGAAAGAAGATGTAAAAATATACACATTACAAATGATGAAAAACAAACATGGAATTATTTCAGTCTAAACAAAGCCTATTTCTTGTGATCACTCTGTGTGATAAGAGTCTGAGTCCAGCTAGATCCAGGAGTGAGCAGAGGTCAGTTCATTAATGTTTCTTCCATGGTTTCTTCCAGCAAGTGGAAAGCCTTTGACAGCAGGTATCAGCTTTCTCAGAAGAGCAAGGCTCTATTGTCTCTCAGGGGACAGCAGATTAACTTTTTCAATGTCCTCAGATTCTGGAGTCTGTCTGTAGCTCTCCTATCCAGATGTGTTCCTTGACAGCGAAGAAAGGATTGAGAGAAGAAAACTCTTGGTGCTCAATCAGTTAGTTGCTGACAAAACTTCAGCTGAAGATGGGAAAACAGAGCACAAGAGTAGGATGCAACTAGTCTGCTGCTGGAAAGGCAATGAAATGGCTCAGGGGGGAGAAGGTCACAGGGGCCACATCATGAGGACCTTTGGTGCTTTGCTCAATCAGAGAGGAGACTGTGTCCTTTTCACGCATAGGCGTGAAGTCCTGCAAGGGATACTGGGGAGATGAGTCTCTCATGCTTCCTGTTTCTGTGTTTGAAATTTCTCTCAAACCTACAAATACAGACGTCTGCAAAACAGACTAGGCCCGAGTCTTTGTCTTCCACGTGGCTAAGCCTAACAGTGATGTCATCCTTTTGTTTCTAAAGCAGTTTTGTAGCTAAACTATGTAGGCCACCATACTGTGAATGCTGACTCAAACTAACTTCTGGACCACTTTAAATGGTCAAAACAGGTGAATTATATGAAGATTCATCTCCAGTTGTGTGCATCATTGAAGAAATAAACAATTTAAACCCTGGTCATTTTTTGAGCTCGGCTGTAAACACGTTTATTTCTGCTTTCAAAACTGATATTCAGATATGGGATTAAATGGCACTTCTGGGCTGTTTGGACCCAGCCCCAAGTGGACAGTCTAGGTACTACAGTATTTTGCTCATTTGCTCAACAATGCAGGTTGCTACTTGGTTATATAAACAACTTCTTACTCAGCATCATGCTGAATGGATTCTTGAATTTCCTTGGCTTTTTCATGGTCATATAATGGGACAAAGATTCCTTGTTAAAAATGAGAGTATGACATTTATTTACATGGGACTTCTGGGGGAAAGTCTTCTACTTTTTGGACAAATCCATCAACATTCAACATCCCATGCTGTTGACATCATATGCCACTATACTTAATACCTCAGTAAGTATTTTATGGTTCAGATATTAAATATATTTCCAAAGACTTTATCAGTCTGAACTCTCAATATTGTGTCCATGAACATGAGACTTTAGATTTAATTTAGTAAACAGTTCAAAAACTGCTGCTTCTGCTTGCTGTTGACAACACATTACACACAGGGTTCCTCTGAGATTGCAGCCAAGCTTTCCATTTTTTAAACCGACTTTGACTCTTGTGATGTGTTATTAAAAGATATCTTTTCATTCGGTAGCTCTATTTATTCAAAAACTCTCCTGGAAGAGCTGAAAGCCTATCCAACAGATGGGAATGCTCCAACTATCACCATGTCTGCACAAACATGTTTATTTTCAGATCAGTTAGAGGGTTGAATAACTCCTATAGAGGTACATGGAAAGAAAAAAACGAGTGAGCTTTCAATAAAATTGAGTGGTTTTGGCCTTGGAACTCTCCTATGGTTGTCATTGTTGCCCAGTTTCTTTCTTATGGTTGAATCATTAATGCTGACCTTCAATGGGTCAAGTGAGGCCTGCTGGTTTTTAGATGTCATCCTGGGTTCTTTTGGGACCTCCTGGAGGAGTCATCAATGCACTCTTTTAGTCTTGAATGTGTAAATTTGTGAGTCTTTTTCATTGTGAATTGATTTGGCAATTAAAGTGAGAATTTCCATGCCAATAAAGCTTTTCTAAATTGAAGTCATTTTACTAGGCTGGCTACTCCTGGGAAGGCTCACCACTGTTCCAAATTTTCTCCATTTGTGGACAATGGATCTCACTGCTGTTTGCTGGACGCCAAAGCCTTAGAAATGACTTTGTAAACCTTTCCAAACTCATAAAAGTCAATGACTTTTTTTCTCATATGCTCTTAAATTTCTTAAGCTGGTAGCATGATGTATTTCTCAGATCTTGTAGCCTACTTCACTTTGTCAGACAGGTTCTATTCAAGGGATTTCTTGATACAAGAAGTCTGGCAATAATCAGATTGGTATGTCATCAAGAGTCCAATTAAGTAAAAGTATCAACATAAGCCTTGATGAAAGAGGTACAGAAGCTATTTTTACCTATTACTGTCTGCTCATTCATCCAGCATGTGTTGTGGTCTGTTTTAAATGTTATGACTTCAGCATCAGTATGATGTTATTGAGTATTTTCGTCTGGTGTCCAGACGAGCTGTTGACAAGCCAAGGTGACAGAGCTTCGGGGGGGTGTTTGTGTGCTGAAGTGTGACTCTAAATGATGTCAAAGCTGTTTCTTTTTCCTAGAATCTCACAAAAAGAGCACATAAAAACAACATTAAACCTATATTCATGAATGTAGATGTATCATTAACTTTGTACTCTGTTGGCTTGTTCTGTTATTACTAGGAATAAACAAGATATTGATGGTCATCTGAAACACCCTTTAGATGTTTATTTTACAGTTATAGTGCTAAATTCTTCTTCAGCAGTGGTGGGTAATAGTATTTATTAAAATGCAACACTTAAAGTGGCATTACCTAGAACTACTACCAGATGTTTTTATGCCTTCATAAGGTTTATAACTGCCAGAAAGAGAAGCACAATAATAGGTTAACAAGAACAACTGTTTTTTTTAACTCATCCTTCCAAAATCTCATAAGTTCACCATTGAGTCATTTTGAGACATTTTTGCAAAGTTTGCAAAGAATCCCTCCAAACATTCTTGAGATATCGCAATCAACAAGCAATGGATGGATATAATGAGGGATTACCTTCTCTCTTGATCTAAAACCTCCAAAATATTCAGCTTTGAGTCAGGGTGGACGTTTTAGCAATGTTTGAAGAAAATCTGTACCACTCGGATGTCGCCTGCTTTTGGGTTTTTGTGTGTGAAAGATTAACATGAGGCCCAATGACCTTGAACTCAGACCTACAATCTCAGTCCTGCAGACCTCCTTGCATCTGGAGTCATCCAACCTGACAGGAGAAAAGAGTCTAGAGGAGTCTTGTACTGAGCTAAGAGGCTAGCTGAGACCCTTTAACATATAGAAAAAACTTGTTTTGTCATAAACCTGATTTCATTGAAACTGTAGTACACTATCAACTGAATAAACCTTGTGGGGTAAGAGACCGAATGATGATGTGCTGTTCACGAACAAACCTGCGAAATGGCTGTTTTATGTAGAATAACCAGCCCTACTGAGCTGAGCCAAATGATCTGGATGTCTTAAAAAAAAGACAGATTTCCTGTCATGAGTAACGCTGGAGGTTGGTGAGACAGACATCACTCGAGGAAACACAGGAGATCAGAGTTTAATGAGCTAAACCAGGGCTTTACAAAGTGTGTGAGAGTGAGCCTCTCCTAAGAAGAACTGATCTATTTGCTGGACCCCAACCCACAAAAAGGATTCAAATAAAAAAAAAAATTAGACAACATTTCAAACATTTATGTCTAATCCTTAAACATTTTAAATTTAATATTTTTTGGATATTTTGGTTTGCAAATGTCCTTAAACATCTGCCTTTCCTTCTTATTCAGTTAAAATACCATTAAATACCCTTTTTCATATTTTTGGGGGGCTTTTTTACAACTTCTTTTTGCTTTTTTCCCCCCCATTTTTTCCACTTTTATCCCAATCTTTGCCCTTTTTCACCTTTTTGCCCATTTAAGCTACCTTTCATCATTAAATATACCTTTGTTTTCCAATTTGTTTTTGCTCATTTTTGTGATATCTTTTTGCCACTGTTTCCCAAGTTTTGCCACTTTTATCCCATTTTTTCCTTTTTTTAACCATTTTTTTTGCCACTTTTTGTCCATTTAAACTATGCTTTGCCATTACATACCACTTGTTTCCTCTTTTTTTTTGCCCATTTTTTCACTCTTGACTGCTTTTTGCCCATTTGAGTCCCTTTCCACTCATTTTTTTGTCATATCTCACAAATTTTTGCTACTTTCTGACCATTTTTCCACCTTTTCTCCCCATTTTCACCCATTTTTTTTTTGCTGCTTTTTGACAATTTATGCCACCTTTGACCTACTTTTATTGCTACTTCAAGCTGTTTTTGCCTCTTTTTACCTCTTAGATTGTGGCTCTTGCAAAGGTCAACCATTTGGCTCTTTGGTTGAGTAACACTGCTCTATAGCACAGTCCTTATTGTAACTATAAGTTTATCCATTTTGCTCCATGCACAGCAGAGGTTAGCAAAGCAAATCACCTTTGAGTGATGTGTGACCCTGCTTGTCCAGGCCGTACGTTTAAATTTCTGTCTGCTGCTGCTGCCGAGTGTTTTTTTTTTTTTCATTTTACTTATTTTTTGCCTGAATATTTCACTACTTTCAGGACACAAAAGTATCTTCATAATTAAGAAAGTTTATATTCTCCAGTTTGAATGCTTGGCATAGTAATAAACAGCTCAAAACAGGTTCTTTTTGGCAGCATTTCTCTATGAAGGAAACACCGCTTACCCCCAAAGGGAAGTTCTCTACTGCTTTGTGACGTCATCTGCAAAGAACCCATGTGGGTCAAAGCTCCAATCTGAAATGTATCTGCCAGGTCTGAAAGCCGACCGGATCAATTAGCATAATTTGAGGAGAATAAGGCAATAGCTACTAGCAGGATTTTGTTCTACGGCGGTAGAACCCAGTAAACATGGGAGCTGGTGTAGCCGTTACCTCTGTTATAGCTGAAGTCTAGGGGCAGGTTTTATCAGAATGTTTTTGCCGCTCTCCTGACCAGCTTTGGCGTGGTTTGTTACACCAGCTGGCTCCAGTAATAGTTAGAAACCGTATCATCTACTGTAGTGAGTTCATGCTCTGGAGCTGCACCCACTATGCCATATGCTTCATTAATCTGACTGTCCCATCTGTGTGACTGCCTGTTTCCACAACTGAAATTTCAATAGTTGATGCTGGAAACAAGATTCTCACACTTCCAATTAGAAATCTAAGTCTGTTAAAACTTTCCCCATGTTGTAATTGAATCTCTCACCTTGCACATGGTTTTGTGTTAACAAACAGACAGGCAGGTTTACTTCAGAAAAAGACATTCTGTCAATCTGCCATTCACCTTGAGAGAGCAAGCATTGGTCAGCAGGGAGAGACAGAAAGAGCAGAGGAAAAGTTCAGAGCTGAACGTGTCGAGGTGTGAGCTTTGAAGGCTTTAGGCTGTCAAAACCTTAATCTATCTGTCATGAGGTGTGTGGACGCCGGGCTTAAAGTTGGCGGGATGTTGAACTGATGTCATTTGGACAGGAAAAAGCCATCACAGGACAAAATGTCTCCAGCTGACACTTTATTCCTCGATACAGGACTTTCTCCTCCGGCTCCCCTGTCAGGACGGGAATGATGTGTCTGTTAATGCTAAGCCCAGGGAATAAACACGATTCTACCAGAATTATACTTTGAGATTGTTAGAAAATGGAGACCATGGGGATATTCTAAAGAAACAGTATCAGTAATTAAGATGAACACAGTTGTGTTTGCACTTCCCATGTGCAGAGGATATTGGTTCTTATCTGGCTTATGGCTTCTTTCCCACATGTGATTCCCCACTTCAATCTGTCAGCTTGCCCTTCCATGACAGCACTTCTGGCTCCTCCTCCTCCTCCCCTTTTGGTTTCTGCTGCCTAAGGTATAAACTGAGCAGGTTGTCACTGGGGGCCATCTTTCTGATGCTGTTTCATCCTGGATAGTAGCTCTGATCCTCACAGGTCTTTAGACTTCCTCCTGTGTAGTTAGTTTCACCCAAAGTCCAGCAACCATTCATGAGGAGTTTCTGTCTTGATATCAGAAACCACAGACCTTGCTGACTTGGCTGACCTGAGACAGTACGACCCTAGTTTCATCATATCTCGGGTATAGGTAGGTAGGTGGGGTTAAAGACCAAGCCTAAGGACTGACTGTGCCCTGCCCAGCATTTGAACCCCAGTCTCTGGTCAGTGGTATAATTTGACAGCAGCATGCTTCTCGCCGTCTTCTGTTCTCCCAATGATACAAAACAAGAATGCCTTCATGCCTTATTTAACTTCACAAAAAAACATCTCACAGTTAGCACAGTGGAAAATCACAACGTTTTGATACAAAATAGTTTACCTTTTCCATTCTCTTTAGCTATTTTCATTTACTTTTCCATAGAAAGTAAGTTCTTTTTTTCCGTGGCTAAGCCTAAAGTCACTTCCTACCAAAAGTTCCTTATTTTATTTTGAAATAAAGCAAATGATGAAGCTCAGGGTTAGTTCTTGCAGGACACAGTAGTCGTACGCCCAATCGTGATCAGCTAAAGTCCAACTGATCTCTATTATCTCACCACAGCCAGTCACAACTTTTTCTGTCAACACAGCAGTCCATTTGAATATGATGTACTTCTCACTAATGCCTGCTTGCATTAAGGCTGATGCACCACACTGCTGCTCCTGGCAAAGCTTCACCTCCTCCACTCCAGCCTCCTCCTTTATAGTATAAAGCTTGTTGTACCCTCATATTGAGATTCATGCTACTATGGCTTCATTGCTTTTGAACTAATTCCATTGTATTCTGTACACGTTGTTGTTAATGTATCTATACACATGGGCTATTCACTTCCTGGAAGGTCTAAGCATGCTGCTTGACTAACCCAGAGAGCATCCTTTGAGCAGAGCCTTCTCCGCCAAGTAAAACTGTATATCCATTTTGCGATAAAATGGTTAAATGTATGACGAGAGTGCACCCTGCTACCAAGGGTTTGCTCCATGTCACTCTTTTGTGTTGAACCCGGTGAGGCCCAATGGAGAGAACCCCAGCCACCAGATGGTTGCCCGAAGCTCCCCCCAAGGTCTGGCTCCAGGGAGGTCCCCCTGCATCCTACATCCTGGTGAGATGTCTGGCCTCCCAGTTTGCCGGTTACGCACCCATGATGAGTGTTTGAATCACTCTTTGTCTGGGCCTTCTCACAGGACCAATTTGCCTGATGAGACCCTTCCAGGAACTAATGTCCCAGGTTCACATGGTCACGTAACTCCACCTACCGTGATATTGTAGCAGATCTTTGGAGGGTGGTTGGGCTCAACCTTAGAAATAGGGTGAGGAGCTCAGACATGCAGGGGGAGCTCGAAGTAGAGCTCCTTCATATCTAAAGGAGCCAGCTAAAGTGGTTCCAAGCCACCTCCCTTTGGGGGGAGGAGACCCTGGGGTAGACCCAAAATCAGCAGAGGGGTTGTATATCCTGTCTCATCTGGAAACACCTCGGGAGCCCTCAGAAGGAGTTGTAAAGTGTCGCTGGGGAGAAGGATGTTCCCTGAGTTTTCTTGCTCAGCCTGCTACTACCAAGAAGCCGCAGAAGAAGATGGATGGATCTAAACGTCAACATCATAGAATACATCTATTTGACCTTATTTGATCTATAATTCAAGACACTGGAAAAAACATCACAGTAAGTGCCAAAATGTTATGATTAATGGCGACTGAAAAATGTAATCCTTTGATAGCTGTAGTTTAGGGACTGCTCTGATTCCATTCATATATAACATTATGGTGCACACTGCATAAAATAGCATTCACATATTTCTTCCCATCTCACCTTAAATGCTCAGGATCTCACCCAACAGATGTACCTGGAAGAAATCAAGGTGAGGTGTTGGTTCCTTAATCATGAGGTACAGCAGGTGGTGAGAACAGCTGCTTTATCTGTACACTTTCAAAAGATTTTATCTGTGGAAGGTCTGATGTGAGAGAGACACAGCGTTAGTGAGAGAAGAGAGAAGTGTGAACTTTCCGAATCAGCGATAGAGCAGTGTAGACAGAATCATGGTTTGATCTACTGTTCGTCAATGTGAGTGTGTGGATATTCTTCCTGGGTGTGATTTAGTGCCTGAGGAGGTAAATTAAATCATCTCTCAAGGCCTCTCCTGTCAGCTCTGTCACACAGAGAGATAACGCTGTCGATGCAGCCTCATCTTCACTAAACGCTGCCAGAGCAAACCAGAGAGACACCAGCAGCTTTACTGGCTCAGAATGAACAGTTTAATGTCATTGTTAGAATTTAGTATGACTGTAGTCAAATCTAACTTTAGTTTCTGTCCTTCTGAGCAAAAAACAACCTCCTAGTGAATTTTAAATGCACTATTGTTTGTCAAATAGCCTCCATTTATTGTTCTAAGGTGTCCATTTATCTTTGGAAGAAGCAGCCAAAATATCCTCAGATATGAATGAATAATGTAAAACTTTATTATTCAGTGTACTAGGGCAGTGGTTCCCACCATGTTTTCCAGTGAGCCCTCCCCCCACATCTATAAAGGTGCTTTCACACTAGCAACATTGAACTGTGCCCAGGCCCACTTGCGTATTTACTTGGTCTGAAACCGCAGGTGGCGGTATGCACAAAGCTGGTTCACAACCCCGCAAAGGAGGAGAACGAAGAAGAAGCTACCATGGCAACCACTGGGGTCATGACCTGAGCCAAGATTTGTTTTTTGTTGACCTGGCAAAAAGTCCATCCTGCAGCCATGTATGATTTAAAACCACTTCTTCAGATGCCAGCGACTTCGCTCTTCGTATCTGCACATCTATGTGCAGCTCAGAGGATTAGATGGGCTTGCACTACCCAGATACAGTGGTTATTGAGGTGACAGGAGACTTTTATTGCCTTTGCACCTACACTCACTGACTCTAGCTTGTGTTCATCTGTAAGGTGAGTCACAACAGATCATTTATTGACTGGATTCTGATGATCTCTGCGCTTTATTGAGGAAAAATGTGAACAAACTGCTGCGCTGTCGGAAGAAGTTTAGTTTTTACGATGATGTCATAAAATTGATATGATGCTCTGTCCCATATCTGGGCGCGGTTGTATTCACATCTCATCCAAACTGAGCCAGAGTCCATTTGAATCGTGCCAGAGACCACCTCCCCAAGCGGGCACGGTTGGTTTGCATTCACACTACCAAAACGAACCGGACTTTGGGCTCAAGGGCCGGGACCGGGCCCCTAATGTGAAAGCACCCTAAGAAGAGTCATGGCCCCACAGGACCCACATGAAAAAAAGTGTTTAATTGCTGTCAGAAATAAACATCAATTTGAATAGTTTTCATTGGTTAAAGCCAAACAAAATAGCCCAAAACACAAGTGTTATTTCCTAAAGACCTTTATATGAACCATTCATATGGGTTTTATCATGATTTTAGACTGTCTAAGTGAACCTAATTTTAAAGGGGACATATTGTACCCCTTTAAGACAAGTTTATATTGGTCTCAGAGGTCCCCAAAACATGTCTGTTAAGTTTTTTACTCAAAAAAAACAAACACTCCTGTATTGGATTTTTGTATGTCTAAAAAAAAAACTTCTGTTTCAGCCCTGCTCAGAGCGAGTTGTTTCTGTGTCTGTGGCTTTAAATGTTACTGATCTGTCTGACTCCGCCCCTCTCAGGAAATGGATGTGGCTTAATGGATGTGGCTCTCCAGATCCTGGCAGTTGAGAGGAGGATCAGGAGAGGAAGGCGGAAGGCAGAACTTTCTTCTAAGTGGGGAGGGCAAACCAATCCTGGGGGCGGTGCTAAATCCCCACATGACATCATGAGGGGACATTCTGAGAACGGCTTGTTTCAGCACACATTTTCTGAAAGGTGGAGATTTTTCTGATTGTTGGGAGGGATTGTGGACAGGCCAGGGGAACATATTTTTGTTAGAATAAATTTTGCATAATATATGACCTGTAACAACCTCAGAGCAGGAGAAAGAAGAAGCAGGGATGGTGGCACCACTTTGGTCATGACCTTATTGATTGTTCATGTTTTAAGACTAAAGATGAGTCAACCCTGCCATTTTCAGGACCTGTGGTGTGGCAGACTGGGGTGGTGGTTCCTATTTTTAAAAAGGGGGACCAGACCTCTCCCAACATTTCAAGCAAATCACTTAAACTTCAGTGGACATTTATCTGTAGGAAAACCTAAATGTAATGTCCTTATATTTGCATGCAGCGTCTTCAGAGGTTAAAATGTGATGAATGTAGGGATTTCTTAAAAAGTGTAATGAAATGCTGATAGGAAATGTAGTCTTCAGCCTTTGTTAAAATAATCTTGACCTTTAAACATTAAAAATGCAGAGGAAGCAGGAATTACAACAGAGTTAGTTTCCATATAATTATGTGGTGTTTTTATGAATAATAATTTAACTAATTTGCGCTTTAATTTGTTGTCTTTGGGTTAATGTTCAAACAAAATTGCATGAATAGTCTCCTCTGGGCTTTTTGTTTGGATGCTGTTGAAGTATTTAGTGACATTTACTGCAGAACAGCAGAGCCGAGTAGTGACACTAGCTCTGTTTAGATAGATGGAGCCCTGTCGTGCTATAAATCATACTCTTATTAACCTGTGGGCAAGTGAATGTAAAGTCACATCAGCCTCAGGGGAGCCACTACACAAGGCTGTTTTCACTTTCAGTGATTCTTCCAGCCTTCAGCCTGTGCTCATGGTCAGATTACACCCTGGATTTATGACTGGAGAAAAGACAAACACTGTATTTACATAGCAGTGTTGGTGGGCATGGCCATTACAATGATTTATCTGTGAAACTTTAGCATTTTAAATTAATATGATGTCATTAAATAGGTAGCATGTCTTCTCTGAGCCAGTGAATTCAAAATGATCATCCCCTTTTGACTGTTTCATTTTAATACACCCACAAGAAATCAAACTGTATAATATTTCTCATTTATTCAGTTTGAATTTTTGAAGGGGATTTTCTTGCCTTTATTTTTGAAGACTAGGATAGTGGAGGGACTCAGAAACAGGGATAAGAGAATAGGGGAGAGACATGCAGGAGAGGAGGTGCAGGCCTGACTTGAACCTGGGTCTCACGTATACATGGGGCACGACCCAAGTACTAGACCATCTGAGCCCCAATTTGTCACAGTTGTTAAAGTAATCAAGAAACTTGATAATTTTTTTTACCTTATTTTTCAATCTAAATGCATTTCCATCATTCTTTTTATAATTCACATGCATTATCACCTTCACTTTTATCATTTATCACATCCACTTTGTGGAAAAGTCTGAAAACCTAAAATCAAAATGTTTGCAGAAATCATTAAAAATCTGTAGAAGTTAGCAAACAAGTGAATCAAAGCATTGGAAGCTAAAAAACTGAGGTCTGTAGGGGGAACTGAGCTGGAGTTATAGGACTTGGAAGTCAACTAAGATGATATATGGGAATGTCTGGACTCTCTGTAAGAGCAAAGCAAATGTCTCCTGGAGAACAGCACAGCGACACCGGGCAGAGCAAAGATGATTGGTTGAAAAATATAATGTGTTTCTATTGGCTGGTTTTGAAAAAATCCAGGAGCAGAAATATTTTAAAAATCAGGAAATATAAGCCCCATTTTGGCTCCCAAAGGGTAATGGGGTTTAAGAACAATTCAAGTTCTATTCAACAAAGTCTACAATGTGTGGTTTTTGTGCAGCTGTGGTCCTTTTTTTTTTTAGCACCATCTGTTTTCGCAGTTTGAAGTCTGTGTGTCTACTTCCTGTAATACTGAGGAGTGTTCTCAGTCAAACTAGTGCTCCTAGTGTTTATTTACTCAGTGGTATACTTCCCATTCTCACTGTTATGACACGAAAAGGGGGAAAAGCTGTTAAAAAATGGCGCCAACTGTTGCAAGTGTTGTATGCGTTATTCAGCATTTTCTGAGCAGTGACACTGACGCAGCTTTTAGCTTCAGAGATCAACAGTACATGCAACTTGAATAGCGCCAAAGATTATCTCCAAAAAGTGAGTCAGGGCCAGGGGTCGGGCACGGTTGGTTTGCATTCACACTGACCAAAAATGAACCTGACTTCGGGCTCAAGTGAACTCGGATCCAGGACCGGGCCCCTAGTGTGAAAGCCGCCTTAGTTATAGCCCAGCCTGCATGTTCAAATGGCCCCATGTGGATTATTTGTGGGTTTGTCTATGGTGGCCCCACCTGTTACTGACCATGAGAACTGCAAGTGTTGATCAGCCCATATGAGACCCATACAGGCCCCATCTAGAGATCCCTGCGATTGCTAGTGTAAACTACAAGTAGGAGCTATCTCCAGCTTCTATATGGAGGCTACTCTGACATTCTGGCTGAGAGGTTTCCATATCGTTTTTAGTGCTGAAATCCACAGACAAAAAAGTATATAGATCCACATATTAATAGCTAATGGTTAATAGATTAACAGATGTGTTTACATGGAAACTTAACACCTGTCCTGTATAAACCACTTTTGTTTAGTTCCTATAAGAATGAATGTAGGTCCACAAAAACAGCCACCTGAGAATATTTCCAATAGTCGTTAGAAGCGTGTTTGTCTACCTTAGAATTGAGTTTACCTCACCTCTTTAATTCCTTTACACACAAACACACACACACGGACACACACCCTACTCTCTACCTGCCAATATATCACAGCCCCTAGGTAGGAAGATTGATGGCATTAAATTGCTTCTATCCAGGTTTTTTATCAGGATTTACAGGCGTCGCTGTACCTAGAGCTTTCCAGCACCACTCCCTCCCATAAATCATGCTTTTTTTTTTTTTAACCTTACTACCACTCCTGGAACACACACAATTCTCCTGCACCCGTACACACAAAACACCACACACATGCACGAACACCACAAGACCAGCACACAATAAAGTACACGCTCACAGACTTTGGGATATGGCCGTAACAAGATGGATGACCTCCCTGCCGTCTGCTGCCAAAACGAACCTTAACCCACACACACCCACTCACAAACACGACGACTCAGATGGAGCAACACATGTACATTTTGACTCTGTAATGGAAAATGTCAATCTCTGTCGATGGCGGGTCCCGGAAACGCAGAGATTCCTTCCCTTCCACCCATCGCTCTCATTATAGGAAAATGTCACCTCATTTCCCCAGTACATGTCGCCTGATTAATTTCTGAGAAGGGGAACGAGAGAGACAGAGATGGTGAGACGGAGAGAGGTGGCATCTGTCCGAGAATGACGATGGAGTTGTTTCTTTATAAGTTTGTGAGGCATGAAGTGGCGGAGTCTGGCCTTGAAACCAACAACAGGTCTGAGTGGGACACCTCGAGGTCAGTGGGAATGAGCAAGAGAGTAGTCCTGACAACCATAAGCTCTCCTTAAGAAATCCCAAGTCATACCCTGACAAAATGGGCCGTGCAGGTTCATCTCATTAAATCAGTATATTGATGAAAAGTCAATCTATCTCAGTCATTTAATTCAATTAAAAATAAAATATTAAAATAATGACAGACCCCATTTTTCGCTCTGTGTAATGATTCTAATTTATATAATGTATGAGTTTCACTTTTTGAATTGAACTACTGAAATAAATCAACTTTTCCCACACACCCACATATGTATGTATGTATACCTTGATAACATGTATGCTAAGCCTGCAATTAAGCATAAAAAAATCCAAAGTAGTGAACATAGCTTACGTAGCTCCATTAACTGCATAAGCCATGCAGCTAACAGAGCTACAAAGCTAAAGCTTTGATCACAATGCAGCTGGGTAATCTCTGTACCTACATAGCTACGATAGCTTTAGCTATGGTTGCTAAATCTAGTGTTGCTGGATGGTGAAGCTATGTAGCTAACATAGCTACACAGCTAAGGCTTAGCTTACAAGGTAGCTATGTGAGCTGTTTAGATACATTGTCTACAAGGCTATGTTAGCTTTAGCTAAATTAGCTCAAGCTCAAATGTTAAAGCTCATGTTGCTTATGCTACCTTTGCTATAGATGACAGAACTACAAAGCTAATTTAGCAAAAGGTAAACTCACAATGCATCTACATTATCTGAGTAGCTATGTTGTCTTAAGCAGTGTTAGCTTTAACTAAATTAGCTGTAGCTCACTTTGCCAGGGCTGCCGTAGCTACATTGCCTTATGTAGTACCCTTAATTGCATAGCTATTGTAGCTGTGTTGACATTGGCTTGAGCTAATGAAGCTACATGAGCCACTGATCATGTAGCTACTTCTGAAATTGACTGTTGTGTTATCAAAAATAAGGATTATTTTGTCACAGCAAGCATTTACTGGCACCCTGAGTAAACCCAGACTGCAGCTGCCAAAAGTTCTCAGATCCTCTAAATCTTTTGTGATATTTTGTACAGCAGATCATGAAATCTCTAAATGTTGTTTAACTGCATGTAGAAGAATGGTTTTCATAAACTGCTGTATTATTGCCCACACAGCCTTTCACAAAGTGGGGACCCTTGAGCCATTTTCGAGTGGGAAAATGCAGAATAAGTTGGATTTTTTGGTAATTATCCACTGAAGTAATTCACAAACCACATTCAGCACAGACATGTGAATGTTGTTTTGCAAAGAGGATTGAAGGCCACCTATGCTAACCCTGCTAATGTTAGCCACACTAAGAAAAACTATTTCTGCAATCCTGTTTTGAATAATAGCACTCAACTTTGACAGTTTACTGTGCGTTTTCATGACTTTAGAGAGGATAATTAAATGCAACTAGAATCTGTCTCTTAGCAGATTTAATCAAGAGGATGTGGCTGCAGACCTAAATGATAGGGCGTTTAGCTGCAGTCAGTGGGGCAACCTTGGCCATGGGGAGGGTGGCGGCATACGTTACCCAACCCAGAACCAGAATGACGTACTGAATGCTGTATATTTTCTGCTTGCTGGCAGAGGTAATGGTAAGTGGTTATTATTCACAACAGAACAGATTCTATGAACAAAAATAAAAAATTTACTGACAGATGAATTAAAAATTGAACACACCACAAACTAATGGCCGTCTGAGGCCAAGGAACTCAGGTTCCCGTTAATTACTATGGTGTTCAAAATTTCGAAGTCCAACAAAAACCAAACAGGTGCACGGATCATCACCAAAATTTAATTGATTCTTCCCTGTCACTGTCCCAATATTCCCTGAAAGTTTGGTGAAGATCCGACTTTTCGTTCTTGAGTTATCTTGTACACATACAAACAAACAAAGATACGGAACCCTTTACATAACCCCCTGCTGATTTCATCGGCGTGGGTAACAAAGGAAAACCCAAATGGGTTAGGCACTCAAACCCTAAAGGTTAGGGAAAAGAGGATGGAGATAAAATTAAAAGTAACACACCACTGACTAAGGAAAACCCCTCGGGGTTAGGATTAGGCGCCCAGACCCTTACTCTGAAAATACACCAGATACATGTTCGGTCCGTCTCCGCTCCAGCACAGTAACGAAGCAGATATGTTTTAGTTTTAGTCAATGAGAGAGCTTCCATCAGCTCTGCTGCACTGCATCTCTGCATCTCTGCTCTGGCAGAGCTCCAGCAGTCCGGAGCCTTATGCAGCAGATACGTGGGACTTTTATTTCTGCCGGATGCCGGAGCCCTGTGCATAAATTCAGCACAGAGCAGATTGAAATGGCAAGAAATGTTTTCCGGAAACCAAATTAAAACATCTGGTTAAATTTCAGAATAAAATACTCCATGTTGACGCCACACAAATGCCAGACTGTATTTAATTTCAGTATATCAACAAAAAGTTATAATGGGGCGTAGCAGAACCCGTGGTCAACAAGGCAGAGGAGCAAAAACAAGCGCATTGATTTATAAAGTGTTTCTGACTCATGGTAGAAGTATAAAAATCTACATGAAAGAACAAAACAGAGACAAATCAAACCAAGTTCATCCTAATCCTGCAGTTCAGAACAATAGCTTCACATGTGTTTGTTATGTTTTATGGCACTTAAGTAGTTTCTGCTCATACAGTCAGTTGTGATTCTGTAACTACCTGAAACTCTGAAACTCCTCGGTCTCGCAGATCTAGCAGTCCAGCGGTACAAGAAGCCCCTCGCAGCAAACACAGTCAGGGGTGTTGACGGGCAGCAGGGCACGCAGTCAAACTGCAGCTGTGATGGAAAAGAGACGTATCTGGTGTATTTCAGGGGTAAAGGTTAGGGTAAGGGAAAGTGGTTAGGCACTCAATCCCTTAGGGTTAGGGTAAGGGGGATGGGGATAAAATTAAAAGTAGCACACCATAAATAATGGAAAACCTTAAGGGGTTAGGGTTAGGCACCCAAACCATTAAGGTTAGGGTTAAGTGACGTACGTCACTTCCTGCCCCACAGTCAAGGTCACTCCAGTGTAGAGCTCTGCAAAAGATGAGCTTAAAACACCCCACCATAGAGGTCTGCAGCCAGATGCCTCTCGATTTAACCAGATTGGTCCGGGGGTGTCATAAATGTAAATGCTTACACTTGTTTCTTTTTGAATGCACTAATGAACTGTTATTGATCTCCTGTTTGAACAATAAGCAGAAAGACATCAATAAATGGTTAAAAAAAGTCTTGCACTGGTCCTTTAAATGGCATAGCTTGCAGCAGAAAAAGGTGTGGAAGTCTGGCAGGATGGGACTGAAGCCAGGAAAATGGCGATTCCTAACAAATGAGGTGGAAGCAAAGCAGAGAGGCAGCGACAAGTGTTTTACAGCTGCTAAATAATTAGAATCAGATACAACAGTGGCATTCTCCCTCCCCCGCCTGTCATAAACTGGATAATGCAAACAAATGACCCTCAAATTGAAAAGTGGGGGGACAACAATGGAGAGCACCCTTTCTCATCAGAGACACACATAAACACACACACTTTTGGGCCGAGAAAACAGTTTACAATCCAAATTATGCTGTGATGACCATCCGATTCTTTTTCATTTAAACACTGATGAAATCCCCCCGCTGCTTTTGTTGTCACCCACAATGAATCTGGTGTGTGCTTGTGTGCACTCAGCACAAACTGAATATTGAATTACTGTACCTTCAGTCAGAAACACTTTCTGCTGCCTCGTTTTGAATACCAATACTGCATTTTATTGGTTATTGTAAGCGAGGATGAAAATAACCTTCATACTCATTACCAGCCTAACACTGCTTCACTGATGTTAATGAACATCATTTGCAGCTTCAATTGACCAAATCACAAAGTAAAAGAACTTCCCATCTTCTAGAAAGTAAGTATGAATGTGAGAATGCCACCAGATTAATTGCCTGGCTGCTATCGAGTCTTAAATCTGAGATTGTTTCCTATGCAGCTGTCCAGGGACTACACGTGAAAATTAAACTGAGGTAAGGAACAAATGAAAATCAGTGTGCAAGAGATGTAAAGAGGGGAATAAGGATTCCAGAAACCATGGATGCTGTAAGCACTGTGATATAGTTTAGCAGGAAAAGGCTATAAGTGTAAAAAGCAATACAAAAGTAGAGTTGTCTTAAGGTGCTGCCATTCATATGCCAACTGGCATAATGGGACTACACATCAGGACTCCAGGCTAAGACCAAAGAATTGCAACGAGATGAGCTGAAATGCTTAAGTGCTTGCAACAAGTGACTCTGCAACAGTCTGAAAGCCTGTTAATTAACACCAATGTAACTGGGAGAGACAACATGCAGGTGCAGCTCAAACAATTAGAATACCATGTAAAAGTTTATTTTTGATTTACATCAGAAAGATATATTTCCATATATTCTAGATTCATCTAGAATTCATCTACGGCAGGGGTCATCAACTACTTTTGTACAAGGGCCAGCTTTTCCTAATCAGGCACTTTGGGGGTAACCTGACACGCCAGATGGATTTGTTTCACACATCCACCTGGTAAACCTGATTGGATGAACAATCTGTCTGTCACATCTTTATGGGCCAATCAGAGCAACAAAACAGGTGATGTAGCCCCTACCGAAGGAGTAAACTCCATAGAGAACTGCATACCCATGGTGACTGTAGACATGTCAGTACATGACTGCTGTTCTTTGTTCTTCTTTTAACAAAGAAATGTTGTCAAGTTCTGATAACACTGACGCTTTAGCAGCATCCACACTAATCTCTTCCGCCATAATTGCATGGCGGCTTACATCACGACTCTGCCACTCCCGAAAGTACTGCCCCTCGACTCTGACTGGTCCTGTCACTTTCTAACTGGGCAAAAATGCTTCAGATGGGAGCTTTGCAAGATGGATTTGCCAGTGAGAAACAAATAAAAACATTTTTGTTTTAATATTTTTATTTTCTTTTGAATGCATGTAATCTCTAATGGTGAGATTAGGCCCCATATTGCAGCCAGCCACAAGGGGGCAACTGAGATACTTTGGGTGAATATATCTGTGCCTCTCGTGTTGTCTTTCACTGGGTTTGATGCAAATATGCTGTGTAGTGGTAGCTGAAAAAAACCCAAAACACCTGTTTCCACAGATAATGGCAGTTTTTATAAAGAAAGAATGGACTGATAAATACATCCATGCATTATATTAGCTATTAATGGCTGCCAGGTAGGTTTCTGAAAAATGAAAGAAATAAAGCATTCTTGGTTAAAGGGGACATATTGTGCAAAAATCACTTTTAATGGCTTTTCTAACAAAAAATATGTGCCCCTGGCCAGCAAGTTCTGCCCCCTTCTCCTGATTTTCCTCTCAGCTGGTATCTGAGAGGAAGATCAGGAGAGTTGCTTCCATTATGTCACATCCATTTCCTGAGAGGGGTGGAGTCAGACAGCTCATTAACATTTAAAGCCACAGACACAGAAACAACTCGTTCTGAGCAGGGCTGAAACAGAGGGGGTTTTAGACTGGAGTGTTTTTAGAAACAAACTTCACAGACATGTTTTGGGGACCTCTGAGATCATTATAAACTTGTTTTAAAAGGGTAAAATATGTTCCCTTTAAATTGTTTCAGTCTCAGCTGTGTTGGAGTTACTTCCATAGCTGTAAGAAATATCAAAGAAAAGAAAAAAACACCCGAAACCCAACATTTTAATTTGATGATGTTCTGGGGGGCCTGATGTGGCCCCCAGCCTCCAGTTGATTATCACTGATCTATGGTATAATGGTTCCTAAGACTCCATCTGCACTTTACTGACTGAGGAGACCACAAGGACTCACATGAGGCCAAATGAAGATGTTCAACAAACTGATGAAGACAAGGAGAAACACAGAAACTAAATAAACTGGGGGTGATTATACACAGGTGTGGCAAACAAGACACAGGTGAACCTGATGAGAGCAATCACAGTGGAGGGAAATGCACAAGGGACTCCTCCTGTTGTGTTAATGTTTTGATTAAGAGCCCCCTGGTGGCAGAATTTTACATACTGTGCCTTTAAGCAAATCCTGCACTTGTGTTAAGATCTTAATTTTAAATAAAATTTTGAAACGACCCATCAGAAGTGTGGGATATGGCCCTGGACTGACACAGCCATGTAGTAACAAGAAGGAACACTGATGGCAATGCTCCAGCATGCTCATAAGTGCTTAGATGGATCAGTAAAAACACAGATTCATTAGAGCAGGAGTTCTGTGTAAAAGCTGCAAACATCTCCCTGTTTTAATGAGCGCAGACTGACAGCTCAGCCATCAATGAGTGAAGGGACAATCCAGTTTGAAGTAAAAAAGAAATTTGAAAGATCTTGTTTCATTCAGTGAAGCTGACAGTGACACTTTTCTTTGTTCTGTCATTTCTCTGCAGCTTTCTCTCTTTCTTACTTTCTCTATCTGCTCACTGGTGCAGCAAGTGTACGGTGAAATTGAAACACTGACAAAAGACAGAGAGATTTAAGACGAGTCTCCTGTGTGAGTGTGTGTTGGCTCTGCTCTCTCTCTTTCTTTGTGACTGATGGAAGTGTTACCTGCAATACATAGCGGCATTTTCTTCTGCTTAGCAGGAAATATGCCGAGATGGAGTTTTATGTCACAGAGGCATTGCTTTTCTTTTACAGAGCTCAGCTGCTTTACACACACACTCACACACAGTGTAAGGCTAAGGTGTGAATCAGTGGGGAAAAATCAGATGCAGGTGGGATAGTTCTTTGTCTTTAAATCTGATTAAATGGTTGATACATGTGTGTTAACATCATAATCTGATCACTTTATTTGGCATTAAGAATCTCATATAGAATCATTTTTATTTAATTAATGAAACTAGACTCGTCCCTGAGGCTTTCAATCACTACAACTAAAATCTTGGAGATGCCTTCATAATCCACTTTAACTTTAGCTGCTCCTACTACGGTCATTTTACTACCACCGTATGTTCTGAGCTTCATCCTGCACTGAGCAAGCGTGGGCTTTTAGCTACCACAGAATAACTTGTAAAATGCCGACCTTGACATTGTAGTGTATCCACAGCCTGTGTCTACTTCAAATATTACATTTTTCCTATTTACTTTGAGCTCTTTTCTGATTGGTTCTTCTCTAGGAATGACTTTTCATTCAGACTGTGCATTGTCATGTCCCCTTCTTTAGGTCTTTGCACATCTGTATTAAAAAGATGCTCTGCATCTCACCACAGCCCTATGATGCATGAGCGTCTGTTGTATGAAGATCTGTCAGGACTGTGCAGGCCAGTCAAGTTCATCCGCACCAAACTCTCTCATCCATGTCTTTATAGTCCTTGATTTGTGTACTGCTGCACAGTCATGTTGGAACAGGAAGGGGCCATCCCCAAACTGTTCCCACAAAGTTGGGAGCATGGAATTGTCCAAAATCTCTTGGTATGCTGAAGCATTCAGAGTTCCTTTCACTGGGACTAAGGGGCCAAGCCCAACTCCTGAAAAACAACCCCATACCACAGTCCCCCCTCCACCAAACTTTACACTTGGCACAATGCAGTCAGACAAGTACCGTTCTCCTGGCAACTGCCAAACCCAGACTGGTCCATCAGATTGCCAGATGGAGAAGTGCAATTCATCACTCCAGAGAACGCATCTCCACTGCTCTAGAGTCCAGTGGCAGTGTGCTTTACATCACTACATCCAACTCTTTGCATTGCACTTGTTGATGTATGGCTTGGATGCAGCTGCTTGGCCATGGAAACCCATTCCATGAAGCTCTCTATGCACTGTTCTTGAGCTAATCTGAAGGCCACATGAAGTTTGGAGGTCTGCAGGGGTTGACTCTGCAGAAAGTTGGTGACCTCTGCACACTATGCACCTCAGCATCTGCTGACCCCACTCTGTCATTTTACGTGGCCTACCACTTTGTCGCTGTTGTTCCCAATCGCTTCCACTTTGTTATAATATAATATAATAATTAGGAGCGAGGAAATATCACGACAGGACTTGTTGCACAGGTGGCATCCTATCAAGGTACCATGCTGGAATTCAGTGAGCTCCTGAGAGTGACCCATTCTTTCACAAATGTTTGTAGAAACAGTCTGCATGCCTAGGTGCTTGATTTTTTACACCTGTGGCCATGGAAGTGATTGGAACACCTGATTTCAATTATTTGGATGAGTGAGTGAATACTTTTGGCAATAAAGTGCACATAGTGATCATCAATATCTCCCTGTTCTTCTTGTACAAAAAATAGCTCTCTTTTCATACTACTTTGTCTCCCCTTTAAACTGTGTAGTATTTCCTTTACCCCCCTGTTATGCTTTGTTTCTATGGGTCTTCTCTATACTGTTCATTGGTCTCTATGTCTCTAACAGACTGAATGATTGTGTCTGTTTTACTAGACCACGTTTCTGTATTAAATAAAAAAATTTGAACAACCCTGAAAACTTTTCTTGATTTTTTCGCTCTTGTGCTGACCTGCTTCGTCATGAGTTTGTAATAGTTACAGGGGAAAGGGTTAGTTGTTGTGTGAATGCATGGATGCAATGCTTACTAGTGGAGTACAAAAAGAATTCACCCCCCGTACAGTGAGAACACATGAAGACATTAGCTAATGAGACAAGTTTTGTTTTTTTTTAACCATTGGGTTGGCATTGGCTTCATTTTTCAGGACCGGTGGTTGCTGCTTGGCTAAAACACTGCCCAAATGGGTAGTGTTTGCCATGCTGTAGAGCAGGTAAGATAAATAATATCTGCATGTTGGTATGCACCCATTAAGAGAGTGTCCCACTTGACAACCTAGTTATGTCCTGTCCCTTGCCACCCATCAGATAGGACATGTAAGTTGTAAGAGCTGTCAGGAACCATGCAGTAGGGTAGAAGAATCTGCGTCGTCACTTCCTGCCTTTATGGCACCTGTGAACATGCTGTGGCAGCTCAGGGCCATGCGGTGGGTTCAGTGTTCAGGCACACAGTGGAAGAATGGAAGAATAAAGTACGGTGAAATACAACAAATATCAGTGTGATAAGAGCCGGTCTGCTTTCTGGAGACATTCAAATTGCCACAGTATTGGTGCTTAATGGATAAACTGACATGGTCAAGAGCTATTCTGCTCTGTGTAAAGCTATGGGTTTGTATTTTGGAGTGTGTATTAAGGAGTCGAGGGTTCCTTGTAAGCCAGAGAAAGGTAAATGTCACCTCCCCATCGGGGCTGCTGCTCTCACCGTGCCGTCGGTGCCGACAGTGTAAACGTCTGTAAAGGTTGAAAAGGTAAGTCTGTTCTCTTTGTCTCTCTTTATCTCTTCACCTCTGATTTTTTTTTCTTAGTGCATGTCAGCCACCCTCTTAGTCACTCCGACCTCGCAGGAAATTCACAACATCTTTCAAACATTTTGTATAAGAGATTCACTCCCTCTGAAGCATTAAATGGAGCTTTAAACCTACCAGGGATTGTATGAATGTTTACAAGCATAAGGAGAAAGCAGCAGCGGGTTATAAGGTCTTTCTCAGGTGGAGGCAAACACCTGAGAGCCACATCAATGAGTAAACAACTGAGCAGAATATTAATGCTTACCTGTGGGCTTCAGCTGCTGAGAAACAGTCCGCCCACAAAGCTCATGTTTATTTCTAATATCAGGAAGAATAATGCAAATCACCCATGAAGTTTGAGCATGAATATAAAATGAAGTGGAAACTGATTTCTTACTTTGCATGAAAAGTCTCAGAGTATTTGATTCCACATATTTATGTGTTTCTCTGTAAAAAGAGAATACTTTGGAGGGCCTCTCTGAGATACTGGCTGCTTATTATGTAGCTTATATTTGGCAAGGGGTACTGAAATGAGTGTGGTGGGTTTCATTCAGTCATCTTATCCCAATGAACAAGACAGCTAACTGACTATTATATAACCAGTTTGACCAGTATACTGGTGTACAATTTAAAAACATGTACTGCCACAATTACAGCCAACACCACTACCCACTTCCCAGAGCATGCTGTCTTAAGCTGGCTGCACAATTGTATGATTTTAACTCTTATATGAGGTCAGATTTGCCTCCCCAAAAGATCATTGGGGCATTTCCCAAGTGGATCACCATGTTTGTGGTGTCAACTCGATTATTTTACTGCTCCAAATGGCAGCTTAGCCTCCCAGACTTTGAATCCGGGAATTGTAAACGATAATTAGATGTTGGAGTTTAAGTGGTCTTTCATGTGTTTTGCACTGAAAAGCTTCCATCTAGCCACTGTCCCATAAAGCCCAGATCAGTGGAGGGCTGCAGTGATGGCTGTCCTTCTGGAACTTTGTTCCATCTTCACACACCTCTGGAGCAGACATAGGCTGACAGACCGGCAGAGCTCCGTGCCGGTTCCTGTTACCAAACCTAATTTTGAACCTGCCGGCTCGTTCAAACCAAAATTAAAAAAATTTGGTTTGGAACCTGATAAGACGGTTCTAAGCTGGAACCAAAAAATAGTTGGTTCTTCCTCATGAACCGTGACATCATCAGTGGGCGTGTCATATTCTAGGTTGTGAAGATGAGTAGAAAATGGAGAAGTGGTCTGTTGAGGAGACAAAATGTTTGGTTGTGATCTTGGCTTGGACTAACCATGCAAATCAGATGGATACACCCATTTCCGTGTTTCTCACTGGTGAATCCATCTTGCAAAGCTCCCGTCTGAACCGTTTGGGCCCGGTTAGAAAGTGACAGGACCAATCAGCGATGAGGGGCAGTACTTTCAGGTGCAGTGGAGCCGTGACGTAAGCAAGCAGCAACAAGAGGACGGTGCAGATATGGCGGAAGACATTAGCGTGGATGATGCTAAAACACCAGTTTTATCAGAACTTGACAACATTTCTTTGTTAAAGAAGTCACTTTCTAACTGCACCCAACGGTTCAGACAGGGGCTTTGCAAGATGGATTCGCCAGTGAGAAACAAGGAAACTGGCGTATCCATCTGCTTTGCAAGGTTAGGAGAGCAGCACAAGGAAGAGCAAGTGTGACTTTGCCAGAAAGCACCAAGGCTCTGATACACCAGAACCTGTCTGAAAGCACTATCAGAGTGACCATCAGGTTCATGGTCGCCTCTCTTACTGAGGCCCCTCTACCCCTGATTGTTAATTTTGGCTGGGCGACCAATTCTTGGAAGGGTCCTGGTTGTGCCAAATTCTTCTATAGACAGGTGTTTGGGCTGGCTTTTCTTAGGGTGCTTTCACATTATGCCCAGTTGTTTCGAACCGTGCCGCGGTGCGATTTCCCCCCTACCCCTTCCCCCCACTGGCTTTTGCTTTCACACTAGCAACATTGAACCGTGCCCGAGCCCACTTAGGTATTTACTCATTCTGAAACAGCAGGTGTTGGTATGCAAGTAGCTGGTTCACAACCCCAACAAGGAGGAGAGAGAGAAGAAGAAGCTACCATGGCAACCACTGGGGTCATGACCTGAGTGAAGATTGTTTTTGCTTTGACCCGGCAAAAAGTCTATCCTGCAGCCTTGGAGGATTTAAAATCACTTTTAAGATGCCAGCAACTTCGCTCTTCGCTCTCACTGACTCCACCTTGTGTTCATCAGTAAGGGGAGTCACAACAAACTGTTTATTGACTGGATTCTGATGATTTCTGCCCTTTATTGAGGAAAAATGTGAACAAGCTGCCGCGCTGTGGAAAGAAGTTTAGCTTTTACGATTACGTCATAAAGCTGATACGACACTCTGTCCCATATCCGAGCGCCGTTGCATTCACATCTTATCCGAACTGTGCCAGAGTCCACTTGAATAGCACCCGAGACCACCTCCCCAAGCGGGCTCGGGCCCAGGGCCCAGGCGTGATTTGTTTGCATTCACACTACCAAAACAAACCAGATTTGGGCTCAAGCTCAGATCCGGGACTGGGCCCCTAGTGTGAAAGCACCCTTACATACAATTGTGATACTTCTACAGCTCATAACATGTGCTTAATAACAGCCAAATGGAAATGGTGACTGCCTCCTGAATGTGTAGTCACATTCAGGAGGCAGTCACCATTTCCATTTGGCTGTTATTAAGCACATGTTATGAGCTGTAGAAGTATCACAATTGTATGTAATTGTGATACTTCTACAGCTCATAACATGTGCTTAATAACAGCCAAATGGAAATGGTGACTGCCTCCTGAATGTGTAGTCACATGACAGGAATTTTTTAAATCAGCACACTATCAGCTGTTTTCTTCTGATAGTTTTTCTTGTCTTATCTGTAGACCCTGAACTGGCACTGTCTTGATAGGACAGACATCAGGTTTTTGAGTTTTTTTGATGACTCAGTCAGCAGTGTGAATCTATTTCTGTTCATGACTCTGTAGTTGTTCTAACCATGCCATCAACATGTATTTATAACTCTCTAACCCTGTGAAACTGCTCAGTCCCTCTGAAGCTGTGAACGCACTTTAACAGGAGGATTAAATAACACTTAATTATCAGGGATGGGTCCTTCACCAGCACAGGAATTTTCTCCTCTGGTTTCGCTTCTCGCTCGTCCCTCTCTCACTCTGTCACTCGTGGAAAAAAGCAGGGAGGGGAAGCAATTACAAAGTGTGCTGATCATTTCATTTACACTTGTTACACAAACATCCACACACAGGTCAGATTGTTTCAGTGGTGTTGATTTGTTTTTCTTATTTTAGAATTCAACTTCCTCCCTGCCTGATCCAGATCTCATTTCCTGACACTTGGCCCTCTGGGAACTCCGTGTGCACGCGTCTGTTTATGTGGGACCAAGCCAACTCAAGATACCGAGAGGTCTCATTCTCTGTCTGCTTCTCCCCATATCCCATCATAACTACGACACAGCTTCAGCAGATGACTCTTCAACTTGAGGCTGGTTCTGCTCGAGGTTTCTGCATGTTAAAAGTCAGTTGGCCGTCGCCACTGTAACCGCTAAATGTTGATAACTCTTTCTAATGGTGGATTCATGCTGGGCCTTTGTAAAACATGCCATGGAGTACAGTTAAAAAAAAAACCCCAAAATGACACACTAGGCCAGTGATTTTCAAACTTTTTGCCTAAGGCACACCAGAGATCAAGCCAAGATCTCAAGGCTCATGCAAAATAGCCTCTTTTGCACATACTGAGGTATCTTTAGTTGCTGTTGCACAGTTGCAGTAGTAACATATTGGTACAAATTCTGTTGACACACCTAGACTTCCTCAAGACACACAAGTAAGTCGTGACACACTGTTTTGGATCAACTAGACTAGGTTACCGAGTGCAAGAATAACTTTTCTTGTGAAATGGCGCTAAACAAAAACTGATCCACTGATGTGAACAAAAAGTTTGTCTGACTTCAGCAGAGATACATGAAATTCAGAAAACAGAGTTCACTTAGTAGGTTCAAGATTTTTTTTTCCATTTTAAATCCAGCAAAGAGGATTTCAGCATTGACAACACACTCAGTGTTTCATTTAAATTCACTGTCTGCACAGCAGAAGAAACTTTGGAGATCTCTGAAAAAAAGGATGTTTGTCTCTCTATGGTTTCTTTTATCTTTTACAATTTCTGAAGGGTTTTTTATTTTTGATTCCTTCTGGAATTGAAACTACATCAAAATTATATCTGGACTCCTTAAATAACTGGGTTTTATGAACAAAATAACCACACAATGTTTGCATTTTTGTTTGGGTTTGAGATGCTGAAGTGAGACACTTTTGACATGTTTTACTGTATATTGTAGTGTCGTCATATTCGAGAACGGTCTTGGTCTTGAGACCGGTCTCAAGACAACATTTTGAATGTCTTGGTCTTGTCTCAGACACGAAAGTATTTTTACTCGGTCTTGTCTCGGACTGGCAGGAATCAGGATTTTCCATTAAGACCGGTTTGAGACCTAACCTTGCAAAGCAGATGGATACGCCCGTGTTTCTCACTGGCAAATCCATCTTGCAAAGCTCCATCTGAACCGTTTGGGCCCGGTTAGAAAGTGACAGGACCAAAAACTCGAACATCATTCCATCTTTATTCTAGTCAGAAATAGCTCTGAACACTTACTGTAGACCTCATTAACCTGACAAACATCTCATTTTCAGATATTTAAAATCATTCTGGACTTATCAGTGGCTTTTAAAGGATTTAGTTTTTACAAGAAGATAGTTGAACAAATTTGTTAAGATGTAAGATTTTTGGCATGTTGTGCTCTGAAAGTTGCAGACACCTTGTTTTTATCTGTCAAACGTATTAAAAACAAAACAAAAATTAAAGAAATAATGATTTTTAACTGCTCAACCTTGTCATGGTTTTATAAACTGATTATTACGGTCTTGGTTTTGTCTCGGTCTAGGCTTGTCTCTGTCTCAGTCTTTTCTCGGTCTTGACCACCAAACGTCTTGGTCTCGGTGCACTCTGGTCTCTGGCAAGTCTTGGTCTTAGATAGTGTGGTTTTGACATAACACTAGTATATTATGCATTAGTATCATATATGACTGAAACTTGTCAGACTTAACAGACAGTTCCATCTTCCAGCTCATCAAATATGACTTTTTGTTAAATGATATCTGCTTTAAACTTGAAGCTTCAGGGACTTTGCTAGTGTCAGTTTTGCTGCAGGGCTCTGCCACCTGTGAGATATTCAAACGTTTTACGGCAGTATCATTTGAAGCTTAGGGCTGAAAGCTTCCATGTTTGACCATTAAAGTGAGAATCAGCTCTGTTTGGCGTAACTGCTCCTCTTGTGTCAGTATTCACAGATGAACAGAAAATCTAACTTTCACATTTCTGTCCGCTTTCAGAGATGAACCGATGCAGAAATGGCAGACGACATCCCTCCGGAGGGCGAGTTCTCCTCTATACATCATCATTTTGTACTGCTGGGACCTTTTCAGCTCCCCAATTTTTCATAATTCAATTTCAGTTCAAAGTAGTGTGCTGACACTCCAGTCGAGCACAGAGTCTCCATGTTACATAATATCTATTTGACATGACAGTCCTAGATGAGTCTGTCTGTCATTCCTGCTTTAAGCTGACACTGTAACACCAGTCTTTTACACATCCTGATAGTAAAATCAACATGGGAAGGACTTTTGAAATGCTGAAATATTAGGCCTGAATCATTCCCTGATGTGACAGACTGTGAATTCTAAAGAGGAACAGGTATGGCATTTATTTCATCATAGTTATCATCAGAAAATAACTCAAATGGCTGTTCATAACCCTTCAACTGGAAATATGTTATTCAGTTTAATGTATGTTGTCTCTCTGATATATACAGTGTCTCAAATGAACAATCTATGGGTGTATTAATGTGTGTATTAATTTATGTAAGTGTATCTTAGCATCCACCTTGGAATATGATATGTAATTTAGTAACTGGGACTCTTTGGTCACTGTGAGTATGATAAGAGTAATCAAACATTATCCTATCAATACTGTAGCAAATAAATTCTGAAAATTCATTTGGTGACCCAAAACAAATCTCCTGTGACTCAACCTTGGGTCCTAACCAAGACTTTGGGAATGAGTGCTCTAGGACAGTGGTTCTCAAACTTTTCACCCTGCAACCTCCAAAATAAAGGTGCCAAAGACCGGGGTCTCCCACTGCGCCTAAAGGTGTTTAACATTCAAGAACTGTCATGTGAAGACAAGGCCGTCCATAAGGGGGGATAAAAGGGAGAGCTTTCTGGGGGACCATGGAGATCAGCAAAATCATGGTTCATTATAAATAGAAGCTGTGATATCATATTTTATCAGCTGAATAATAACCGTTCTTAATAGAGCAACAAATATCTTTTTTAGTAATTTGTGCTGAAGCATATAACCTTCTTAAAAATCTATTTTCTTGAAAACAGAATTATAATGGGTTAAGAATGCTAAAATGAGTTTAAAAATGTAAACACTGGTGGAAAATGTGGTAAAATGGGATTTTGAAAATATTAGAAATGGATAAGCAGAGGCAAAAATGTGATAAAGCTGTAAAAATTCACAAAAAATGGCAAAAAAGGGTAAAAGTGGCAAAAAAAGGCACAAAATGTGGTAAAAGGGGATTAAAAGTAGAAGAAATAGGTTTAAAGTGGCAAAAATGAAAAATTTGGTAAAACAGGATTTTAAAGTGGGAATAGTTGTTTAACCAGTCAAAAATGGGTAAGCTCATGCAGGATAATTGACAGAAAGTGGCAGAATTGGGTTAAACTGGCAACAATGGGCCTAAAAAAGAGGTAAAAAGGGATTTATAGTGGCAATAATGGGTCAATGGCAACTTAAGGCATAAAGTGTCAAGAATTGGTGTAGTAATGGCAAAAATAGGCAGAACGTGTTGGAAAGGGTTAAAAATGGACAAAAATCGGTTTGAAGTGGCAAAAAGTGTTATAATTGGTGGGAAAAAGTGAGGAACGTGGGTTTACATTTGGCAAAAAATGCTGCAATATGACAAGAGTGGGTAAAAAGAGACAAAATGGGTAGATATTGTGAAAACTGATGCAAAGTAGCAAAAAGAAGTGGTAAAATTGGTCCGTGCAGGTGGTTCAAACTTGGCACATATAAATAATTTCAACCACAGAACCCAATAACAGTTAACACTTTTAGCTCCAAAATCAGAGAACTGTTATTCAGGATGCTAGCACCAGTGCTATTGATACAACACACATGTATTGCTATCATCAGTAAAGCACAGCTGGAGAGGGTTTATCAGGGACCCAGACAAATCTGTAAGTGGGCCTGTGACTTACCTTTTTTTTTTACAGCTTTTATGATTACTTTGATTTCATCATAAATCTGACCTAATCACCGAACGATGGAGTTTGGTGTTGGATAAAACTCAAGCTGGTCGGGAGAAGAGCAACTGCCAAGAAAAGCTTTCAGTGTGGTTGTTTGCCCTTTTATTTAAAAAAGACGTGGTCCATTTCTGATAAAACTGCCGCTTTTCTATATCTACATCCAAGCTAATCGCTACACTGGCGTCAGACCTTGCTATCGTCTCCCAGTTCAAGTAAACCCTGCTCATATCTACCGCCTTGTTTTCCTAAAATGACGATGAGTTCGGCCCTTTTTTAGACTGGACGCAATTGTTTCAGAAAGGAGCTTTACAGGATGGGCCTGCCTGATGACAGACATGGAATCCTGTCCAACAAAAACCCTGAGTCCACGACTGCTCTGATATTGATGTTGTGTATGCTGCCAGTACAAAAAATGCCAAAAACCTAAATGATTACTAGAACCTCTTAAAAAACATTTGTAAAGAAAGATGCATGCCTGTCAGAGGAATAAGTAAAGCAGGTTTGTCCATCTTCTGTTGAGCTATGTTTCCATTTTCTGTTTCCACTCTTTGCATTACCTCCATAATAGGATTCATAGATCCAGACACATGTCCCATTGAATGTGGACAATAGTGAACTCTCAGCACCCACCAGGAAGGAGTGAGGACTCTGAAGGAAATAGGACTTTCTCTCTGCCTGACAGTGTGTTAAACCAGTGAGCACACACAACCAGCACACTATGAAATCATCACGGGTGAGTGCCCAATTTGACAAATGTGAGGAGACAGGCTGTAATGAGAAACATTGTTGGAGGAGAGGAAAAGATGGACGAATGAATGTGTGTGTTTGTGTGAGAAAGCAAAAGTAGAGTTAGAGAATAAAGGCAGGAAATACAGGAAGTCTGGCATACAGCAGCAACAGGCTCCTCCTAATGACTCTCTCTTTGCCTCATCTTCTCTCCATGTGCTCACATCAACCCTGTAACTCAGCAGAACTAATATCGAGACGACTCTGAAAGAAGGTGAGGAGTATTTCTGGGCCTCCTGACTTCCAATTATAAGTCCATTTGGTCACGGATATTTGAGGAGCGAGAGCAGAGAGAGAAAAAGAAATAGAGAGAGGGTGAGATATTTGAATATTTGGATATTCGGCAAGTTCGTTCCCCTCTCCATCATTGCTCGATCAATTTCCAATTCCACAACCTCGGAAACTCTCAGGGGTCACAGCGAATCAATGAGCGCTCCCTAACGAAAAACTGAATAATTATTCTATGAATCAGAGAGATCGGGATTGGTTATGATTTATTCATCAGTTTTTTTCTTATTTTATTGAGGCAGCGCTGCATAATAGAGCCGTAGCGAATGAGATGGATGCTGACGGCTTACAGAAAAATAAAGAGAGGGAGATGAAAGGAAGGAGCGAGCGCCTGTCAGGACTGATTGAGTCAAATGGACTGATGGAAAGAGGAGATGGATGTAGGAATGTTGTGGTTTCTGTCTCTCTCTGTAAAGCACTCATACCGTATATGATGGAGTCACGTTCGCCACTTTCCTCCTTTTTTTTAATGACTGTATGTTCAAGTTTGAATCTTAACCCCAGAAAAATAACCTTGTTAAAACATGGCAAAAATAATAACATACATGTTAAAAATTTAAACCGTCAAGTAATGTATTCTTTAATTTTTTATGGGTGACGGTTGGAACCGTTGCAACATGCTTGCAAAACTGATTTATCTGTATATGTGCCAGTCAGTATGGTTGCTACTGTTAGAGGAACATCAAAAGGAGTTTCAACAGACTCTAAGCCTAAAGGCCTTTGAACACACTTAAAAAATAAAATCTGACTCTTTTTGCTCTAATCATGTTTGCACACTGACACCTAAATTTTCATTTATTGTTCATTTCGGAGTAAGTTCTATCTAATGCAATTTTTTGTGTTAAATTCATTTACCGGTAAACTGTCAGTAAATGATTTAAAACAGAGCCTGCTGCTTCCCTCTCTCTCACTCACTCATTCCCGCCCGACCCCTCCACTCTCGTTCCCTCTTTTGCGCCAAAACCTCCCTTAAAAAGCTGTGATTTGGCCATGCATCATACGGACATCCCTCTAACTGTGACGGATAAGCTGGTGCCGCATGAAACTCTCTCAGGATGGATGGATCAAGTATGATTTAAAGGGTGCTTTCAAACTAGGCCCGATTGTTTCAAGCCGTGCCGTGGCGCGATTCCTCCCCCTCCCCCATGCTGGCTTGCTTTCACACTAGCAACATCAGTCCGTTCCCAGGCCCACTTGCGTTCTTGGTCTGATACAGCAGGGGGGGGTATGCAGCTAGCTGGTTTAGAAACCCACCAAGGAGGAGAAAGAAGAAGACGCTATGATGGCTACCACTGGGGTCATGACCTGAGTGAAGATTGTTTATGATTTATCATAGCAAAAAAGTCCATCCTGCTGCCACGGCTGATCTAAAATATCTTTTAAAGATGCCAGCAATGTCGCTGCTCGTATCTACACATCTTCGTACAGCTCAGAGAATTAAACGGGCGTGTGCTGCACGGCTACAGCGGGGTTTTTTTAGGTGACAGGACACCTTTTTTTCCTTTGCATCTCATCCCACTGACTCCAAAATGTGTTCATCCGTGAGTCACAACAGATCGTTTATTGACTGTATTCTGATGATTCCTGCCTTTTGTTGAGGAAAAACGTGAACAAACTGCCGCGGGAAAAAAGTTTAGTTTTTACAATGACGGTATAAAGCTGACACGGCCCTCTGTCCAGTATCTGGGAGCGGTTGCATTCACATCTCATCTGAACCATGCCAGAGTCCACTTGAATCGCACTTGAGACCTCCCAAAGTGGTGGGCCCAGGTGCGGTTCTTTTGCATTCACACTGACCAAAAGGAACCGGACTTTAGGCTCAAGTGCACTCGGACCAAGCCCCTAGTGTGAAGGCCACCTTAGTGACTTAAATGGGTACTTAGAACGTGACAACCAGGATATTTTATCGTTTTATAGATGTTTGCTTACTTCTCAACTGGTGGGTCGGGACCCAAAAGTGGGTCACGGAGCAGTTTTCAGTGGGTCGTGACTAGGTGTCTGAAAAAAAAAAAAAAGGTGGCTAAAGTCCTGCAGTCCTTATTGGACAAGCATCAATACCTTTAATTTTACCCTGGTTTACTGTGAAATTGGGTACATTTAATTTTTTTTGTTATATATTTAAACTAATTAATAGTAAGTGTTCAGAAAGACGCTTATAAATAAAGTGTATTATTATTATTGATAGTTAATACAATAAATGGCTACTTTCCTGTGATAATGAAGTAATTTCACAACTTCTCTAGAAAATTGGCAATCAGGCTCCAAACTGTAACATATTCAATCAACTAAACATGCGTTGTTGAAAATGTTTAGGAAACTTGGGTTGTGATCTGTCATAAGACAGACTGGTGGGTCATGAGGCCAGACCAGTTGAGAACCACTGCTTTAAAGGAAGTGTACTGTACCTTACATGTCAGCCTGGGATGAACGGCCAGGTGGGATAAGCCCCGGTGTAGTGAGATCATCTCTGTACACTGTATGAACACGCTCTACTGGAATCATAAATTTTCCAAAGACACTAATGTTTTATTTTAACTGATGAAAATAACTTGTTAAGCATGTAATTATGCAAATAAAGACCAAAATCTCTAAGGAATGTTTCCAACACCTCGTTGAATCTCTGCCACCATAAATAAGACGATTCTAAAGAGTGCAACATGGTCCAAGGAGTGCTGTACTCATGACCACACTATCCGAGACCAAGACTTGCCCGAGACCAGAGTGCATCAAGACCAGTCTCTCTTAGTTTGCTTGTTAATAAATTTGACAAATAAAACACACGGAGATGAAACGGTAGTCATTTACAGATTTGTGCACTCTGGGACCCGTTTTCAAATAGTATCATTTACAGTCACCCAAAACGCTGTTTCCGTGTGGATGAAACGCCGATATGACAAAAAACTTTTGCGTATACTCGTGAATTCGTCTCTGTGTGGACGGGGCCTAAATGTCCTGTTAAACTCTAAGTAAGCCCCACAGCAAAGGCTGCAGACATGCAAACTCTCAGATGTTGTGTATTTTGCTGTTGAAAATCCTCCATCACAGCCTTGCACATTTGATAATATGACTTTAGGAAAGTACTCAGACACTTTCAGAAAACCCACCACAATATCAGTGAGGCTGTGGGCTTAGAGTTTGGGATCTAGCCAATGAGTGGCAAGTGTAAGAGCTTATCACATCCAAGTGCAATCTGCTATGGACTTTATCAAAGATTGCAGACAGCAAGATGAAACAGATAAAGGTTACATGCAATTCTTGATACTGTATATTGCTCCTAGCATACGCATGCTTCCTATTGGCTAAAACAGAAGCATAAAAGAGGACCCTTCTCCATGTAAAGTACATTTTTTCCTGTTAAATGTTATTAATTCAGTGATCTAGTGTTGAATAATTCTCTGTTTGCTCTCCCTGTTAAAGGGTCTTGAGAATAGTCCTATAAATATCCACTTTTATGTTTTATCCAGTGCTGAAACACACTGGTCATACGACTTTACAGGTCCCTGAGGATATTAGAGTTTTACTGTATCATGCCACTTAAAATCCCTCTGTGCCTTTTACTCTCCCCTCGTCAGGGTTATTTTTCTTTTTTTGTGCTGCCTGACTTCCTCTGACATCAGCATGAACAGAGATCTATGTTCACTGTCCAATAAGTACAAACTCAGAGAAGTGAAGCGGTTTACTTTCCTCCTGAGGGAACCATGGATGATCACATCCACTGACTAACACTGACCTGTATTGATCACAGTGGAGACGAGGCTCTTTTACATGCTCCTGCACAGAGGAGGCCTTTGTGTGTTTTGCCCTGAGAAGATAAAAGTCGGCGTCTGCTGCAGAGAAACTGTCTGTAAGATATTCGAACAGTCTGGACTCCCTGTTGACAGCTCTTTACAGACAGGAGGCTTTCTTTTCTCCGTGCTTCACTGGCTCACATTGTGTTCAGCTGGAGCACAGGCTGACAAAAGAGGAGGAATAAAAGATTGAATATGCAGGAGTCACAGCTACTTACACTTGACTTGTGCACCTTTATTGGCTCATTACCAGCAAACACACAGATGCAAAATAGGGACTTTGTCTGCAGAGAAAAAAGAAACCCAAACAACAAAGAGTCAGCACAGTAAACAATGATAACATTAGCTTAGACCTTTAGCTGTTATTTACTTAAAATAGACGAAATGAGAGACAGAAGACATGCAAAGATGTCTGGGCAAGCAAAAGAAGACAGCTCATTTTGAAACATTTTGTAGGAATGCACAGGTGCATCTCCAAAAATTAGAGTATCATGTTAAAGTTTATTTTTTCCCATGGTTCTACTCTAAAATACACACAACCACAATCATGGGGAAGACTGCTGACAGTCCACAGGGAGGACTGTCAAACAAGGCATACTCAAGAACTTAGGGGAGCTTCACAAGGAGAGGACTGAGGCTGGACTTGGTGGATCAAGAGACACCACATCCAGATAGGTCCAGGAAATGGACTACAACTGTTGTGTCCCACCTATTGAGCCGATCCTGAACCACAGATGATGTTGTAAGCTTCTGATCTGGACTAAGGAGAAAAAAACTGGACTGGCCATCGGTGGGCGAAAGTCCTGTTTTCAGGTGAAACAAAATTTTGGAATTCATTTGGAAATCAAAGTCCCAGAGTCTGGAGGAGGATCAGAGATGCACAGAATCCAAGATGTTTGAAGTCCAGTGTTTTCAGTTTCCACAGTCAGAGATGGTTTGGTGTGCCATGTCATCTGCTGCTGTTGGCCCACTGGTCTTTATCAAGTCCAGCGTCAATGCTGTCAGATGTCTACTAGGAGATTTTAGAGCACTTCCTGCTTCCATCTGCTGAGCAGCTTTATGAAGATTCTGATTTTCTTTTCCTGACAATCTTCTTCCTGTTCAGTGACACCACTAATGGCTGCACCACTATGCAGTTTCCAGGGGTAAACGGGGGCAATTCACCTAGTTGCAAAAGGAAGTTTGATTGTACAGTAGCCAATAAGAAAATGCCCTACTTCTAACTGTATATTATATTATATTCACCTCATTTACCTCGGATTTATCAAACAACACTCATTTCCCAGATAGAAGTTATATTTGGCAGGGTTGCTCTGTTCTGGGATCCCCTTTCCTCTCAGTGTACAAATGTTGGAGGCCTTAGGCAAGGAGAGCAGCAGCAAGGACAAAGCGGGCATCAATGACAACCACAGTCGACATAGAAAAATCAAATAGAGCAGAAAGAAGGCAACTAAAGTGGGTTGCCGAAGAATAAAGGGTGGGAAAGTTTAAACTAGCTACCTTTTGTATGAGATTTGCCCCTATAATGGAAAGCTGAGCTGTCCTAGGCCGGCACTATGCTAATTGATTTGGCTCTTTTATAGTAAAATAGACAGCAGATCAGAGTATGTCTTGTGGACATTACTATAATTTGATAGATAGTCCCAAATAGGATGATTTGCCATTTTAGGACAGATTTATAGCAATGGGAGTGCAATCTTTTATCCAAATATGGTTGTATTTTAGCTCTGAAATAATAATTGATGGCATTGAAATTCATAAATCTGAGCCTAAAAACTGAGAAATGAAGACAATTTGAAAAACCCATACTGAGCCTCCAGATTACAAATAAAGAAATTTATTTATAACCACACATCAAGTGTTTCCTGACTGAACTTAGTTTATTGTATAGTTGTAGTAATTGCTTATGGTCGTACATATTCCCATGGCACACCAAGAATTGGCTCAAGGCCCACC
Source organism: Cheilinus undulatus (assembly GCF_018320785.1). Lineage (NCBI taxonomy): Eukaryota > Metazoa > Chordata > Actinopteri > Labriformes > Labridae > Cheilinus > Cheilinus undulatus. Next base: position 39,186,778 of record NC_054878.1, on the reverse strand, counting down.
AGTGTGCCTTGCCTCACCGTTTGAGAACCGCTGCTGTAGACGTCCTATCAGGTACTCTTGAGTTGCTGAGTGAGGAGGCTGAACTGTTGGGACTGCCTGTCTCCTGGACCAAATCAAGGATCCAGGCATTCAGGGATGCCTTGGATTCTGCCATCTAATCTGTGTCTGTGGATGGTGAGCAGTTAATTTACCTTGGCAGCAGCATCCATTGATCTGGAGCCTGTGAGGCTGAGCTCAGTTGCAGACTTGGACTCGTATGTGGGGCGAAGGGTTCACTGGGCAAGGCGGTGTGGCACTAGGAGTATCTGAGCATGCCAGTGAAGGTCAGTGTCATCCTCCTGGCGTAACTATACCCCTGTGAGGCCTGGATGCCAGTTGATTGCCAGAGCCACCACTTGGACTCCTTCTTGATGACTTCTCTTCAGCACATCTTTGGGTATCTTTGGTAAGAACATATGTGTAATGATGGAGAGAATAAAGGAGAGTGGGGTTGAGAAGGGTCAGCGGCTGGTGTTTGGAGTGGCAGCTGCACTTCTACATGCAACTAGTGCCTGATCCAGTTCACTTCATACTGGGTGCCCGGAACCTGGTGGATTGGACCAGACCTTAGGGATGTCCACATGTGACCTGGACTAATGGGGCAAAGGCCTGGTGCAGGCCTGTATGATGGCTACGAGCAGTACAGGACCAAGGTTGATGTGGTAAAGTCCTGAACTGGCATACACTCCCATGCCTGACCTGACTTGAATGCGATGTGGAGTGGCCCCTAAAGCCCCGTAAGTCTCATTAAAACCAATGCCAAAAGTCCCATTTGTACAGGCGATTTCATATCGAATTTAATAAGAATTCTGAATAAATTTGCATAGTCAGGGCAGATGGCAGTGGCTTGTAAGCAAGTATGAAACTGTTGGCCAGAGCACTTAAGGCTGGCCTCAGCTTCATCTCTTTGCATGTTTTTTACGTTGGCAAAAGTCGATTGGAGATGGGAATTTTCAACAGGGCAGCTGCCACTGTTGGACCACAGAAGTTGGCTTCAGAGACCCATGGGTGATTTCACCGACACTTTGTTCATGTTCTGCAGTCTATGCTCAAAACCCCAAAACACTAGATCAGAAACAAAATGGTCGACCTCACGCTGGCTTTGCCAACTTTTTGTCTACAGTCCACATGCTGGATTTCCATTAAAAAAAGGGGGTGAGATGAGCCTAAGGCCAATAAACTTTTTCATCGTTTCTGACAAAATTTCTATGTAAAACCACAGAAAGAGCATTAGGATGAGTCCGCTCAGGAATATTCATGTCTGTATTAAGTTGTAAATGAATTTTACAGCCTTAACTGCCACCCAGGGCCAGTCATCAAACAGGCAAAGAAACAGACTATTTAATGATACTTTAAGCACTCAGACTTATTTAATATTCATCAGAGACAGGCTTTTTACTGCTATGAGCTGCAGGAGGTGGCGATGCTGCTGGTGGTCTCACTGGTGCTCTTAACTCTTCAATAGCATTGTTATAGGATAATATGTACATTATCACCCCTCACACACATAGAGGCACACACACAGGGCTTCACAGGCTACAGGGACCATAATAATGCATCAGAGGAGCAAAAGGAGAATTCCCTAAAGCAAACTGAAATGAAAGCCATTGTGGCTCACACTAAATCATCTGTTGGCTCCGGTAGTTTGCCAGACGGTGGATAAAACGAGAGTTCACAGTGGGGGAAGAGGGAATGGTTGTGTTAAGAAAATAGTTCACTTTCTGTGGGTATATGATTTTATATGGTCGATTATGGTCTCATACATTGATGAATTGAACTGAAATCCAATGTTAGCAGGAATAGAAGAGCCATAGTTTATTTGTCAAATTTTAGGATATTTCAAAGTTTTTTGTAGTTTTATTTCTGTCTTATGTTGCCATTGATGTTACAAATGTTTAGCTTGTGACTCTGTAAAGTACATCAGATAGCATTGTGCATAAATCATGCTTGATAATACACTTTTTCTTCCTTTAATTTTGATACGACATAAGCAGGTATTCAAATAGCTGACAACCAGGGAGACTTGTTTGGACAGGAGCAGGAGGTTTCAACTGGTTATTGGACGTTATTTAAACCATATCTTGATTTTAATTTGAAGTATCAGTTTCCAGTAAGTGACGTCTTTTGTTCACTACTAGCTACTGCCATGTGGACCAATGCACAAGTACGTAGTGCTAACAGTCATGTTGGTACAGACAACATTGATTTTACGTAAAGGTATAAACCAGGCTCTACTCCATGTGAAGATATTATCAAATCAGCTGATTTGATATCAGCTTTGACAGCTTTATATGAAGACAATACATGTAGATCCTACATGGCTCTGCTGGGATCTCAAGGAGTTTTAGTTTGGAATCTAAGTCATTTCACAACAGGGATTACCTTCAGTGATAAAGAGATTCTGCTTATTGGTTATGAAAGAGGGAAGAGGGGAGTAATCCTGAAGAGAAAAGGTGGGGGTTAGATGGAGGACTGGTGTGTGGGGAGAACTAGAAAGTAAGATGATATGATTATAATTATTGTTTGTGAGAGGAGGGAGGGGAAGAGAGGTGAGAAGGGGGAAGAAAATCAATGAAAGCTAGATGAAGAGTGGCACATGAGATGAAGTAGATGGTTGATTGGACCCTTTATGGCCGTGGGGACAATCTCAATACTGTACATGAAAGAGCTGTGGCTGTAAAGTTAGCTAGTCTTCAAGACAAATGCTTGGTAGGAGCTTTTCTTAGTGGAGCATATGACTGGTAATTGCGTTGCATTCTTGCCATGTGTAACCACTGAAAAGGAGGAAAATAGTAAAGTAAATGAAATCCACTCACCTGTCTTAGCAGACAGCCGACTTCCTCCAGCAGAGCTTCTGGTTGGCTGTATGTGCCTGGTCCCATGGTCATGATGTTGGTGGGAAGCCAGCGAGGGATCATGACCTTGTCTCTGGACTGTTGGCTCCTGCTGGTTGAAATTTGGTCCAAAACATCTCTGAGCAGCAGGTTCAATCCATAGACTATATAACAAGATGGATGGATGACAAAACAGCTTCCAAAAAGTGGAGCTAAGCATATGGAGCTTCTTCTACCAGCTGGCTGCAGTAGAGGTCATAAGCTGTACCTCTTCCATGTTAACAGATGGGACTTTGGTCAAACTATATAATAAAAAACTTAAAATAACTTTTTCTTAAGCATAGTTTCTGCCATAACAGTTAGTCCTTAATTTATGCCTCAGTTTTACATGTTTAAGTGCTTTTCTATTTGATGTTGTAAAAACCAGCTCATTATACAAGAGAGGGAACAATGACAAGGTTGATTTATTTAATGTCGATTTTTATAGGGACAAGTATTAAGCAAGTAAACCAGTGTGCATTACCATTACTGTAAATCTCATAATTTTGACTTTTTATCTCATTATTTTGAATTTTTCTCAAAATTATGACTTTTTATATCATAATTTTGAGTTTTTATATGATAAGTTTGACACCGTATCTCATAAGGATGACTTTGTATGTTATAATTATGACTTTGTATCTCACAATTTTGAATTTTATGTCATAAATTTGAGTTTTTATCTCATAATTTCGATTTTTTATGACTTTGTTTCTCATAATTTTGACTTTTTATCTCATAATTTTGAGGTTTTATCTCATACCTATGACTTTGTATATCATAATTATGACTTTTTATATAAGTTTGACATTGTATCTCATAAGTATGACTTTGTATGTTATAATAATGATTTTGTATCTCACAATATTGAATTTTTATGTCATAATTATGACTTTTTATCTCATTATTTTAAGTTTTTATCTCATAATTTTGACTTTATATCTCTTCTTTTGAGTTTTCATCTCATAGTTTATGAGATAACTTCTGCATTTTTCTTCATTTAGCAGCAGAAATGGGCTTCCATAGTGTTCTCACTCTACAGAGTTTAAAAACTTGTTTTACAAAGTGCAGGTATAGACGCATCAATAACATCCCTGACTGAAATGTTGGGCTCTGATTTAACATAAATACAGAACTGTTCATGCCACTACCATCAAAACAAATCATTTCACTTCTGTCTCTCCACCTTCAAAATAAAAGCACTAAAATTTACCGTTAACACACATAACAGCACACAAGCATCAGATATCACTTTGCATTGCGCAGTGTCGTAAATGCTTCTTTGTAGAAACAGAGACTGTGTCACAGGAGTTAAAAATGCTGCTGAGAGCTGACTGCTTGTCTTGTAACGTAACATCTCTTTATTTTCTATTTTCTTCATACAGACAGGAACTTCTTCTGAAAATCTACAATAGTGTACAAGAGGCATACCGCCATCATCTCAGGGTTTGTTTGAGTAGCAGCGTTTAAGTGGCCTGACCCAGAATCTACAGTTTGTCCATAATGTGTTTTTATTGTACATCCATCAGCCCAGAGAGTGCTTCTATTGATGTATAAATACAACCTATTATCCATAGAGCTCTTCTGTCCTGTTTTAATGGTATACTTCTCTATTTCCAACAGTGGATAAACATAAGTCTTTTATTTTGTAATTTCTTGTGCAGGTCCTTGTACAGTTGTCTTGTTCAAATCATGCAGAACACACTGTTGATCTGTTGTCTAACCGTGTCCAGCTCTTTGTTGCATGTTTGTCCAAGCTCTTGTATTTATTTGTTGAGTCTCAGATGGCTGGTTTACACAGTCTCTCTGTTATCAACCAGGCATACAGAATCTTTTTGTGTTTTTTTAGTCAACCTCGGTTAAATGTCTTGTCCAATCCTCGGCGTTTTATCATTTTACTCCCAGTGCAGGTGCGAATTTCCTTCTAAGCCTCACAAATGTTCAGTGTGTATTCTGGTCACGGCTTCTTGAGAAGGAAACACACATTTGTACTCTCTGACGGGGATTCTGTGTTTTTCCATGTGCAGTCACAGCTTCTCAATGTCCCTGTATTTCTTCCTCAGGATAGAAACCTGATCCCTGAACAGCACCGGGTCCAGCCTCATCTGGGAGTGCACCAGAGGCATGAAACCCAGCCAGTGACTGAAGGCGTTCATGCAGGTCTGTCGCTGGGCAAAGTGGTCCGGGTCGGCCCACCGAGACGACTTGGAGCCCTAGGTTTGGAGAAACAGAAACAGAAAACAGAGAGAGATCGACTGAATCAACACAATAACACGACTTTATAAATGAAAAATCCTGTCAGCTAAAAAAGATCTACCAAATAGAGGAAATCATTAGTTCATAAATTTCCTACATTGTATGTTAATCTCGCTGATTTTATATTTTGGCTCCCAATAACTGTTTAACCATTCGGTTTTTCATATTTTAAGCTTCTAAATTCCCAATGACCCGATGTTTCCCATCGACTGCTCTTCATATTTAAGAGGCGTTCTCCCCCAGAAAGGGGCGGGGCTGGCATTATTTGGGCAAAGTACCCAGATGGGTTGCTCTGGTGATTTATTTTACATATGTTTGTTATTCATGTAGCTAGGTTGGCTTTAGCTATGTTTGCTAAAGCTCATGTTGCTAAAGTTAACTTAGTTACATTGGCTTATGTTGCAATGTTAATAATGTAGCTGGCTTAGCTATGTTAGCTTTAGCTACGTTTGCTAGAGCTCATGTTGCTAAAGCCAACTTGGTTACATTGGCTTATGATGTCATGTTAGGCCGGCCACACACTAGACGATTTTTTAATCTGAAACGATTTTAAAACCGTGAGAGACCACAGATTCCAGGACAACTTCCAAAGATTTTTCATCTTTAATCCTCTAAACGCACACACTAGACGACTCAGCCAGACTGTCAGATCACTGGAGAGCACACACCTGCAGACCTGCCTACCACCTGGTGTGATCACATGACTTCAGATAAAAAAAACAAAACACAGATGTCTGTCAATACCATCTTGCTGTCTCTCCACAACAGGCTGTCCTGGCGTGTGTTACAGGTGCAGCAACAATCATTAAACAGGGGAAAGACTCTGGACGAAATCCTGGCTGGAATTAAGTTACCGTTGTGTTCATGGTTGTGAGCAGTGAAATTATGTATGATTTGTCTGGTGACGCTACCCGGTGTGCTCGCTCTCATTGGTTGTTGTGGGTACTCTGTCAGCGGCACTACGACCTAGAATCAAAAATATCAAACATGTTTGATATTTAAGATTAAGGGTCTGGGAGGCTACGATGCAATTTGGAGCAGTAAATGAATCCTGTTGACAGCACACACATGCAGACTACTCAGACAAGTAATCGTTTGCAACGAGGCTCCAGTCGGAATAAGTCCCCACGATCGCCGGGGGAGGAAAATCTTGGCTAAAATCGGGCTTAAAATCCTGTAGTGTTTGATCGGCCTAGCTTAGCTATGTTAGTTTTAGCAATGTTCGCTAAAGCTTATGTTGCTGAAGCCAACGTAGTTACATTAGCTTATGTTGCTAAAGCTAACAAAGTTACATTATGTTTTTATGTTAATTGTGTAGATGGTTTAGCTATGTTATCTTTAGCTACATTTGCTGAAGCTTATGTTGCTAAAACAAAGAAAGTTACATTGGCTTATGTCATAATGTTAATTATGTATCTAGCTTTGCTATGTTAGCTTAAGCTATGTTTGCTAAAGCTCATGTTGCTAAAGTTAACTTAGTTACTTTGGCTTTTGTTGCAATATTAATTATGTAGATGGCTTAGCTATGTTAGCTTTAGCTACATTTGCTGAAGCTTATGTTGCTAAAACTAAGAAAGTTACATTGGCTTATGTCATAATGTTAATTATGTATCTAGCTTTGCTATGTTACCGTAAGCTATGTTTGCTAAAGCTCATGTTGCTAAAGTTAACTTAGTTACATTGGCTTTTGTTGCAATATTAATTATGAAGATGGCTTAGCTATGTTAGCTTTAACCAGGTTTGCTAAAGCTCATGTTGCTAAAGCTAACTTGGTTACAGTGGCTTATGTCATAATGTTAATTATGTAGCTAGCTGAGCTATGTTTACAAAAGCTTATGTTGCTAAAGTTAACTCAGTTACATCGCCTTTTGTTGCATTGGTAATTATGCAGATGGCTTAGCTTTGTTAACTTTAGCTATGTTTCTAAAGCTCATGTTGCTAAAGTTAACTTGGTTTAGAAGGCTGGACTTGCACTGCTTAGTGTGCAGGTACACTGCTCTTTAAGGTGGTTTGTTTTTGTGTCTTCATGTGGACAAAGATGTGTTTTACATGCTGTGCATGTGGACGGGGTTACTCTTGAATATGAATGAGGAAAACCTCCAGTTTTAAAATAAATGATACGTGTGGACAGGCCTTATGGCTCCAGCCCCAGTTAGGGGCCGATTGCAATGTGGCCGGCTGAGCACAACATCTGAGTAGCATTCTAAGCTAAGGTATTTAATTGTTTAGTATGTAAACCAGAATCCAACAATGTTCATAAATGGGACGGTTGGTCTTTAGCCCCTTGGATTCTCCTGTCAACATGGTGAGCAGCAGTGTTCATTTCATCGCCTAAAACTAAACAAAAAACGAAACAAACTTTTTTTCCATGACAAAAACTAGACTAAGACTAACAAAAATAGATCATTGATGACTAAAACTGACAAAAACTAAGTTTAGTTTTCATCAAGATGGCTAAAACTAGACTAAAACGTAATTTAGTTTTCGTCTGACATTCAAAGTCTGTGATATTTCTCCACTGTGGGTAAATCTGTCAAAAACAATGCATCTGCAGCTATTCTGCCTCTCAGCTGTAGAAAGCAGGGACCCCAGGATTGGCAGTGTATAGAACTCATTACCATGATTTAGTACCAGATTCAGGCAAGAAAATAAATGTTTGGACTAAAAGTAAAGACTAAAATGTGAGGACTTTTTATGGACTGAAACTAGACTACAACTAAAAAGGAGAGAAATGACTAAAATGTGACTAAAACTAAAATGCATTTCATTTAAAGACTAAAACTTAGACTAAAATTAAAAATAGCTGCCAAAATTAACACTGATGGTAAGGAAGATTGTGCCAGACACAAGTGCCCTTGTTATTCTGTGATCATTTTAAATGTAGCAAAGGCCAAAAAATAATAATAATAATAATAAAAAATTAGTTCTAGTGATATTTTTTCACACATTTTCTTGTAATGGATAGCTAGATTTGTTAGAAGGTAGTGACTGATTTTTCCCACAAACCCTGGTCACAATTCACCCTCATTCTGAGAGCTTGGTGCAGCTGTGATGGCTGCTCCCAGCTGGTGGCTGTTACTAATCAGCTGGTCTGAGGCTGTAAAGGGAGCAGGTTGGGTGTTTGGCTCAGTTGATGGTGAGCACCAGTAAAGTCAACAGCATCAGCTGGCTTCTCTTTGTTTTGGGGTTTAAGAAAAACAAAAAACAACAACAAAAAAAAAAACTTAAGGGCATGTTTGTGGGTCTTTCAGTGTCCACCATACTCTCCATATCCCACCATTGTTGTTTTTGGATAAACACATTCAGCTTGAGGCTTTTCATTTGTTTCTTTATGCTGCAGTCTAATAATCTTGATTACGTGTGCAGATCTTATGACCAGGTTTTTTATATTTTGAAGAATCATTGTGGTTGAAACAAGCTGAAAACTTTTTTAGTGGATCCAATCTCATAGGATACCTTGATGAAGTGTTACTAATGAACACATCAGGAATGGCATCATGTTGACTAATCCCCCAGCATGTTGTGCACTGATGATGGCCTCCTTGCAGACCATTAAACGGGTAAAAGATGTCTCACATGACTGCATCTTGATGGTTCAGGGTCGTGGGAGCGCTTCCATGCTGGTGCAGCAGCTCCTTATCGTGGACAGCCTGTCATTACATAGCAGGAGGTGTTGCTCACACTGTACTTCCTGCTATTTGTTTTCACCACCTGCTCCTTCAGACAATCCAGGTTCATCACGCTGACAGAGCTGCACGACCTGAGCAGCTGGTTCACTCTGTGGGAAATCCCTCCAGAAGTTGTTGACACTCCAGTAAACAGCAGCACAGCCAGCCAAACTGACAGAAAACATACAATGAAGTGTCTTTCCAGTGCTGTTGGGAAGTACAGTCTGCTTTGACACTTTTTCAGCTCTATCTTGCAGGTGGAGTAACTCACTCTGTCGGTCAGTCTGTGTGTTGGTCCAAACAAACTCACTCTGTTAGTGCAGCCGGGGTACTTATTACTTGGGAGTGCTGCAGAGCCAAGAGTGTAGCTGATCACAAATCACACACAGAGTCTCTTCTTTCAGCTGTTTTCAAAAAATGTCCTTAAGTTACAAATTTCTATTCTGGCACACCAAAGAAAGTCATCATGCAAACATCTGCACTACATCAATTTGAGACTCGATAAGGATGTGAGAATGTCATCTGCATAAAACTTAACCTGTGCTCCTGATTTATCAGCCTGAGAGTGTAGCCTTCATCTAAATTAACATAAACACAACTCTATATCTTCAAGACCTTTCTCCCTTGTCAGAATGTATTTTCACAATAAAGTGAAACATTTCAAGAAGTTTATGTTTAATGTTGATGAATAGCTCACAGGAAGAAAATATCCACTATCTTAAAATATTAGAATATAACAAAACACTGGCCAAAGAAAGGATTTATAATATAAAAATGTTGACCTTTTGGACAATTATGCTCATTTCTGCACTCAGTAATTGCTCAGTTTCTTTTACATAATAACTGCATCTTTGTGACGTGACATGGAGGCAATCAGCCCGTGGCACTGCTGGGGTGTTACAAGGCTGTGGTTGCTCTGATAGCAGCCTTTTGCTCGTCTGTGTTGTTGAGTCTTTCATCTTCCTCTTGACATTTCCCAAGAGGTTCTCCATGGGGTTCAGGTCAGACCAGTTGGCCAATCAAGCACAGTAATACCATAGTCAGCAAACCAGTTTCTGGTAGTTTTGGCTTCACTGTGATCAGGTGCCAAGTACTGCCGGAAAAGGAAATCGGTATCTTCATAAAGCTTCTCAGCAGATGGAAGCATGAAGTGCTCTAAAATCTCCTGGTAGAAAGCTGGCCATGTTGATTCTGGACTTGATAAAGCGCAGTGGACCAACACCAGCAGATGACATGGCATCCCAAACTATCACTGACTGTGCACACCAAAACAACTGGACCTCAAGCAACTTGGATTCTGTGCCTTTCCAATCTTCCTCCAGACTCTGGGACCTTGATTTCCAAATGAAATGCAAAATTTAGTTTCATCTGAAAGCAGGACTTTGGGCTGCTGAGCAATGGTCCAGCTCTTTTTCTCCTTGCCCAGGTGAGATACTCATGATGTCTGTGTTTCAGGATTGATTTGACACTAGGGACATGACACTTGTAGTCCATTTCCTGGACCTGTCTGTATATGGTAGCTCTTGATCCACTGACTCCAGCCTCAGTCCACTCCTTGTGAAGCTCCCCTAAGTTCTTGAATCTTTTTTTTTTTTTTACAATCCTCTAAAGACATCCCTGTTGCTTGTGCTCCTTTTCACTTTACCTTCTAGTCAGCTCTCCATAAATATGTTTTGATACAGTCTGCCCTTCCACTGGGGACCTTCTGTGGCTTACCCTCCTTGTAAAAGGTGGCTACGACTGTCTTCTGGACATTTGTCTAGTCAGCAGTCTTCCCCATGATTGTGGTTGTGTGTGAGTGAGAGAATGAAGGCTTAGGAAACCTTTGCAAATAAGACTTTTTCACAATATTCTAATATCAGCATCACAGTTCAAAAGATGACCATGCAAAATTGTGACTTTCAGTTGATTGTGTCTGTCGTTTTTGGATCTGTTTTTTATATTGTTACAGACATGACAGTCTTGTCTTCCCCATGAAAAAGGAAATTAAAAATTTAAACAAAATGAACACTAAGCCTATCTAGAAATATATATTTAATAATAAAACCTCTGAAAAGTTTAGTTTTCATCAAGGAGACAAAAATGAGATCAAAATGTTAGTGCTGGACTGTTGGATGTTCAGCAGCCCTCGTGACATCACCAGCCCACATACTTGCCCCGCCCGAAACCCAGCCAGGAAGGAGGTGAAAAACTTTCTAATGGTCTCAATCCAAAATTCAGTCACATGTAGATCTCAGTGTTTTCACATGTTTACAGCAACTATATTCCAGCATATCTAGTGCGTTAAGACAAAAACTTTGGATTTCACTTTACTGGGTCTTTAAGTAAAAATGCTCGGAGCTAGTGCACAAAAAAGTTGGAAATCTTTGTTTAGAAAGACGCTGAGCTCTGTGTTTTCCCCACAGGCGTTCTGCAGCATTGTCTCTCTCATAGAGAACAACTGAAAAAGACCGTGGTGCTCAGAAAAGAAGACCAAATGGACCCTTCGAAGCCAAAGTTCCCATCCCAGCAGATCAGATATACAAATAAGATTCTCACTGCAGTTTTTGGAACTATGCATCTGTTGTTGTGTCTGAATAGCTGCTAGGCAACTCCATGATGCTATCATCTTTTGCTGCTCTGTGTCCTCGCCTGGTTATCAGACGTGGACAGAGGGAAGGGAGGGGGTGGACCCTTGGGTGGCTGCTGCTGGTGGATGAGTTGACAAAGGGGGCAGCTGAGGGCAAGGTGGAGGGCAGCGGCCCATTTTGATAAGCTGTTGCACGGGGGCGTGGAGTTAGAGCAGATTCATCCTGAGTGCTGCAGGAGGGCGTCAGCGGGGAGACTGAGGGTCAGGAGGAAAAATGACACAGCAAAGAGTCGCCACTTTGACTGAGACATCTCTGCTCTTTAAGAGCGATAAATACTGAAAGAGCTGGAAAATATATGTTTAGTTTTACTTCTTCATGTAAAAGTTTTCTTTGGTAGAAAACGCCTGAAAGCAGATTCTGAAGTAAAGCAGAAAAAATGTTAGACTGAAAAAGAGAATATAAAGAAAGAAAAAGGATAAAAACAGAACAAAGAACAAAAAGATGATAGAAAGTAATGAAGATAGAAAGCGAATGAGAACTGAAGGAAATTAAAAAAGACTAAAGAAGAACAAATAAAGTTAAATGAAAAGTAATGAAGATGAGGAGAAAAGAATCAAAGAAATACACAAGACAAGAAATGATGAAGACAAAGAAAAAAGAAGAAGGTGGATATCATAATGGAAGAGCATTGGCAGAAAAGTAGTGATGCAAATGGAAAACTTTCTTGCTCATGATAGTTCTGCTTGCAAGAAACTTCACTGTGGACAAAAGTATTTGGCCGCTCTACCAATACAGCACCAGGGACTGACGATACTGCATTCAAATACATGCACTTAAACACAGAGTTGGCCCCCTTTGCAGCTATAACAGTCTCCACTTTTCTTGGAAGGCTTTCCACAAGATTTTGGAGTGTTTTTGTGGGAATTTATGCCCATTTATTCTGTAGTGCATTTATGATTTTGTTGTCAAAGACCTAGCTCATAATCTCCATTCCAGTTCATCCCAAAGGTGCTGGATGGGGTTCAGGTCAGGGCTCTGTGCAGGGCAGTCAAATTCCTCCACTCATCAAACCATGTCTTTACAGCTTGCTTTATGTTGGAATAAAAAGGGGCCTTCCTCAAACTGTTTCCACAAAGTTGGAAACATAGCATTATCCAAACTGTCTTGGTATGCTGAAGCATTCAGACTGGCCTTCACTCGAGATAAGGGGCTTAGCCCCATACCATTATCCCTCCTCCACTGAACTTCACAGTTGGCACATTGCAGTCAGGCAGGTAACGTTCTCCCAGCATCCACCAAACCCAGACTCACCCACCTGACTGCCAGACAGAGAAGTGTGTCTCACCACTCCACAGAGCATGTTTCCATTGCTCCAGCTGTCATTGTTGGTGGCATTCAGGAACCACTCCATCTGACCTCGACATTGGACTTGAAGTAAGGCTTACATCTAGCTGCCCCGCCATGGAAAACAATGTCATGAAGCTCCCACTGCACAGTTTCTGTGTTTACTTTGATACCAGTGGAAATTCAGAACTCTTCAGCGGTGGAATATCCAGCAGGGATGAAAGGACACAGACCGTCTTATAGCAAAGGTAGCATCCATCACACAGCTAGGTACTTTACTCACCTCTGGCAAAGAGTCTGATTAAAACCCCTGAATTCAACAATTACCAGATGTGGGCAAATACCATTGTCTGTATATTGTATCACAGGCTCACCAGAAACAATTTAATGGGCATGCAATAGTATTTGGTTAGCATGGCACCAGAAACGTACACTTTATACCTATGTTTTAGCAAATATCCATAGAAAGTAAAGACAAAAAGAGAGAGATAAAAAAAAAAGGAAAGACAAAAAAGAAAGAAAAGCAACTGTACAAAAGGAGACAAAAGACAAACATACAGAAAAAGGACGTAAAAAAGAAGGAAAGACATGAAGGCAATGGAAGACAAAAAAGCTAAAGAAACGCTAAATAACAAGGGCAGGAGCCAAAAAGACACCAAAGGACAAATGGGAAGAAAGACAGAGTCAGAAAAAATGAGAAAAAATCCCTGATAAAAACATGAGGGAATAAAAGAAAGAACAAAGGACAGAAGGGACAAAACACAGACAGGAAGAGACAAGAATAAACAAGGTTGGAGAAGAGAGAAGAAACAAAGACAACATGTATAGAATGCAAGACACAAAAAAGAGAAAGAGAGTGACAAAGTATTGACAAAAAAGTAAAAAGACAAAGGAAGGGGCAAAATGGCAAAGATGGACAAATGAGACAAAAAGTCAAGAATGACCAAAAAAAAAAAAAGACAAAATACAAAAATAATAGACAGTCATGAAGACAGAAAGAGAAAGACAAAAGAATGAATAAATAAATGCAGAGAAAAATAAGAATAATTCAGAGATATGGAGACTAAACAAATGTGAGCCAAAAAAGACAAGAAAAGAGAAAAACAGACAACAACTTAAAGAAAAGACAGAATGAAAGAAAGTGAAGGGAAAAAGGAGTAAATCTGCATCTGCTGTGCTGCCTTCACAATTAAGACATTAATCACTGAGTCCATACTGCCGAGTCATCGTCCTGCCTGTGGTCAGGCCATCAATCAGTACGTGGCTTTAGGCCGGCCACACTAAAATCCCACACATACACTCTCTTATAGTGAACGTGCACACAGGGAGAAGGTCAAAGGCTGTAGGAGGCCTGAAGATTCTCATCACTGTTAATTCAACACAGCAAAGTGAATCTCTGTCTTCTTCTTTATTCATAAAAAAGGAGACAGGGACGACAACATTCTCTGAAACATGGAGCCTTGCTACTGCTCTGTTGAAGGGCCACCATGGATTATTTGACCACTCACAGTGCTTTGGAGCAATATTTGACACAAATTACTTCAGACTGTCATTTACTTTAGCTCAATATGAAGTGTAAGAAAATGCATCAACACGCACTTCCCACATACGTTTGTCACCTTTGTCTACTTATTAATGTTTGTGTCAGTAATGATCCAGGGTAAAGAAATTCAACAACAAAGTCAAGAAAAGAAAATATCTATTTTAACATGAAAGCTCCAAAGTTTGTAAAGACAACTTTACACAGAGGACCATCCATCCATTTTCTTCCACTTATCCAAGGTCGGGTTGTGGTGCCAGCTTAGTAAGTCCACCCAGATATCTCTCTGTCCATCTCTTCCTGGGGGATTCCAAGGTGTTCACAGGCCAGATGAGATATATAATTCCTCCAGCAAGTTTTGGGTCCACCCTGGGGTCTCCTTCCAGTTGAACATGCCTAGAAGACCTCCACAGGGAGGCGACCAGGAGGCATCCTGATCAGATGCTCCTTTCGAGGCAAGGGAGCAGTGGCACTCCTTTGAGATCCCTTTGGATGTCTGAGCTCCTCACCCTCTCCCAAAGGCTGAGCCCAGCCGCTTTCCTTTCCTGGTCTCATTTTTTTGGTCATTACTCACACTTCATGACCATAGTGAGGGTTGGGATGAAGTGTTTTGCCATCCGGCTAAGCTCCCTCTTCATCACAACAGCACGATACAAAGTCTGCAATACTGCTGATGCTGCACCAACCTGCCTGTCAATCTTGCAGTCCCTTCTATCCTCACTCATGAACTAGACCCAGAGATACTTGAACTCCTTCACTTGGGGCAAAGACACTCTCCATATCCATAGTAATGTCTTAAGTTGTGGTGTCAAGTCCACCCTGAACTCTTCATTGAAAGTTGTGTCATTGTTCGGTTGCACCAAGGAGATGTAAGGTTGACAAGTAGAACTTTACGTCCAAACTAACCAAAATCTGTCACAAATATGATGTTTTTACTTAAAGGTCACGTGCAAAATAAACCTTATCAGGCTTTTCAGAAATGTGTGCTGAAACAAGCTGCTGTCAGATTTTCCCCTCATGATGTCATGTGGGGGTTTGCCACGCCCTCAGGTTTGGTTGGCCCTCCCCGCTTGGAGGAAAGTTCTGCCCTCGTCTCAGAGCCACATCCATTTCCTGAGAGGGGCGTAGTCAGACAGCAACTTTTAAAGCCACAGACACAGAAATGGCTAGTTCTGAGCAGGGCTGAAACAGAGGGCTTTTTAGACGTGCAAAAAAAACAATACTGGAGTGTTTTTTTTCAGCAACAGACTTCACAGGCATGTTTTGGGGACCTCTGAGTCCAATATAAACTTGTCTTAAAAGGGTAAAATATGTGACCTTTAATTCAACCTGTTCTTAAATGTACTGATTGTAAAGCTGAAAACTGTACCTGGCCCATCATGGTTTCCTTGTACTGCTTCTTCTGCGTGACTTTGATCGGTGGCTGCTTGGTGACGGCTGAAACCAGGAAGTTCATCAGGATGTCCTCACAGTTGGAGATCCGGTCCACTGTGGTCAGCAGGCTGGGAGGGATGTAGTGTGTGTACAGGTAGTGATAATACCTGAAACATACATGAATATAAAAAACAAGACAAATGAGCTTCTTTGCATATTTACCTCCTCTCTTCTGCTCTTCTTTCTTGTTCTGTATGGCGGCTGTGTTTGCTCTCTCAGCATCATGGGAGCTCTAGATCACTGTCATCTTTTGCCCTGCCAAGGTCTGCTCACATACACACATTATCCACCTTCCCCTCTCTCCCGCTGACTCATTTCTTCTTCTGCATGTTGGCATTTGAGATTTTAAATAACAAAAGGACTAAAGAGTTGCTCTGAGCGTCCTAACAATAGAACAATGAAGAAGCTGTTTATCTGCACAACAAAATGCTTCAAATCCCCTCACTCACTCTCCTCGCTTCAATTTACCACTCTGTTAAACACTTTGACTTTCATTTCGTGTTCAGTCACAGCTTTGTGCCTTTTTAAAAACCATGTTAGAAGACCAGGAAGAGATGGAGGAACATCGTTTTTAGCGTTTCGTTTTTCTATTATGATAAATGTCAGGGATGTGAAATGTTTTAATGTGGACTTGTTTTCTCTGGAGATTAAAAAGTCATTTTGTGATGGTGACAGGTAAAACTGCACCATGAATAAAACCACAGAGCTTTCTAGCATTACACTATCATTTAGTTTATTTGTTGTCATGAAAATGAGTATGAAATTACAAATTATAATGAAAAACAATGACAAACTAAATTTCAACAAGCTTTTCCACAAACACCAATTCCATAAAAGTTGGGACAGTGTGTAAAATGAGAATTAAAACAGAATACAGTGAGTTGCAAACACTTTCCAACCTATATTAAACTAACAACAGCACATTCTAAGACACATTCTAAATTTAATGCCTGCAACCTGTTCCAAAAAAGTTGGAATTGGGGCAAAAAAATGCTGGGAAAGTTGCTGAATCCTTAAAAACACCTGGACATTTCCCCAGGTAAGTAGATTAACTGGTAACAGGTGATCTTTCCTCAATCAGGTATAAGGGCCTGTGTCCACAGCAGGTGCTTTTTTAGCACTGGCTGTGCATATTTTTAATTCAAAAGCAGGGTGCACGAAGCACCCTCAGTGTCAGCTGTTTTTATCACAGGGTTTAAAGCACTTTCAGTTATAAACTGTTCAAATTTTGAAACAGCGCTGCACTCGTCAGTGTCCCCTCTCTTTCACTTGCCAATCAAAATCAAGAAGGGGCGGGACTTCTAACAATGGCGGAAGAGAAATAAATCTGACTTGTGCTTTTGAGGGTAAGGTCTACAGCTACTGCCATTCTGCGTGAGTCACAACAGCATGGCTTCACAGTAAAAGAGTGTAGGTACAGTCCAGACATGTATGGAACATTATGAAGCACAAAATACAACTATGGAACCCCACAATGTTGAGCAATTTAAGATGAACATCAAGCAGGAATTCAAACTCAGCACCTCATCAGTTAGTGTCTTCAGTGCCAAGACCAGTGATACGCAATATGTGGCTCTTGAGCCACATGTGGCTCTTTTGTCAGGATTTGTGGCTCTTTTATGTCTTAATTTCAAATATTATTCCCACAGAAAACCTTAAGAAAAGAAACTTTGACCTCAGAAATTATCCATTACAAGTCAAATTAGTCAGTTTGTTTCAAACACTTACACAGTGATTGTCAAAACAACTGTCAACTTTTATTTTTGTCTGTATATTTTCATTGTCCTTATTTGCAACTATTTTCCCCTCTTTTTCCATCTTTTTGCCACTTTTAATCATTTAATGCTGCTTTTAGCCCATTTTTGAGAATTAGTTTTGCCACTTTTCACTAGTTTTTGCCCCTTCTATTCTGTTTTTTGAGATTTGCAAAATTTTTTGCCCTATTTTGCCTTTTTTTTGGCCACTCTTTGCCTTTTTGAGCTGCCTTTTTTTGACAATTTTTTGCTATCTGTAACTAATATTTTTATCACTTCAAACCCATTTTTGCCACGTTTTGCCTGTTTAAGTGGTCTTTTGCCATTAAATGCCACTTTCCCCCCAATTTTTGCCACCCTTTGCATATTCCAAACCTTTTTGCTACTTTTTTGCCCATTTCAGTCACTTGACTGATTTTTTGCGACTTTTTGACCATTTTTGCCACCTGTAATTAATTTTTTGTCTGATTTTGCCTTTTTATGCCTATTTTGCCCCTTTTCACCCATATTTTTGCCACTTTTTGACCATTTTTGCCAGCTTTAACTAATTTTTGTAGCCATTTTAACCCTTTTTTTCACCACTTTTCTCCACTTAGATTGTGGCTCATGCAAAACTATTTTTCAACAATTTGGCTCTTTGGTTGAACAGGGTTGAGTAACACAGGCCTAGATGCTTAAAGTTTGTTATTGGAGGAAAACATCATAAACAAGCTCCTGTCCCAACTTTTGTTGGGGCGTGTTGAAGGTTTCAACTTGCATATATTTCCACAAAACTATAAACTGTATTTGATTAACATTTTCCACAGTGTCCCAACTTTTTTTGAAATGAAGTCTTGTACTATGAACATTCTTATTCAGTTGTTTTTACAAGGTTAGTTTTTGTAGTCTTCTTTGCATTTTCCACAACATATTATAACATAATTATGGCAGTTATTCTCTATGAACACTGAAAATGCAGCAGAGCCTCAGTGTGTTTTTACCTGTGATAGAAGGCTGCTCCTGTGAGGACCATGGAGTAGTCATTGGTCCATTTAGAGGTGTAGCCCCAGCGGGATCTGGAGCTGTCCCAGTAGTGGCTCCTCGCAGGATAACCAACGATACGCTCTGGGAAACTTTGCCAAACGATAAAGGCGAAATCCACCTGAGGGAGCAGAGAGTAAAGAAAAAGGGCAGAGGAGAGAAAAGAAGAAGAGGTCAGCAGAAAATAAAGAGCAGGATAAAGTCAGAGGAAATAGATGAGGAGAGAAGTGTAGGAAAAGAGGACATGGTAGATCTGATATATGAATGCACTTGGCTTTTACACTTTCTCTACTATTACCTTTCCTTTGTCTCTAATAATTTCAAATAAGAGTACTCGACAAACTAAAATGCGCTTTCATACTTCACTAGTCTCTGAATCTTTGTTCCACGTTGTCTGACTCACGCCACCCCACATATCAGATAAAGACCAAACGTCTCATGGAGCACCTGGTGTCCTTGAAGGGGCTCAGCTACCTGCTAAAGAGCCTCTTTTGAAATCAAAAACACCATAGACACGAACAGGCGGCCACTCCAGAGAATAAGGGGATCAGAACGTAATGAAATACCTGGTAGCACACACGCTCATCCACACGCACCTGCTCATGAGCTGAGGGAGGAAATTAATTAACAGGATGGCAGAGGTGGAGAGACAGGTCGGGGGGAGGGGATGGGAGTGGATGTTTTTTAGTGATACCTTGCGGCTTCTGTCACAAAGTGTGTGAGCAATTACTGTAAAGCATCTGAGCTAAGCTGAGAGAGGTTGGAGCTGACATTCTCGCTGTAGCCCCAAAGAAACTGACATGTTACATGGTGTACGCAGGAATGAGTCTAATGTGTCTGCATGTTTCAGAGCAGGGCTGAAGGATTCATGATATCAGGCTAATATAATTTCAGCCTTCAGAGATGAAAAGACTCTTGTTAATGTGAACTGACATACATGAGTGTTTACAGCATGTGTGTTTACAAGTGAGAGATGGACAGAAACTCATAATCTGTCTGTTTTCATTATGTTTTAAAGTACAGGCTGGAGGATGTCGCAGGAATGTAAGTCCATTTATGTGCATTAGTGTGTGAGAAGCCAACCTGTCATCGATGATAGCTCGGTTTACCAACCCTTATTTCAGTCAGAAGCACTTTGTCAAGAAACAAACATGATTTATGGTTCATAAATGTTCTCTTTATTAGCAGTTATTGATTTGCTCTCATTGCTGTCATTTATACACTCCTGATCAAAATGTTAAGACCAGCTGAAAAATTGCAAGAATTTACAATTTGCGCTGTTGGATCTTAAGAAGGTTCTAAGTAGTAAAAGTCAAAATGCAAAAAGAAGAAATGTGAGTGAGAAAACAAAAAAAAGTAAGCAATTTATTGAAAACAACAATTAAACTGAAATAGGCTGTTCATCAGCTGTTTAAATAAAATACAAGTTTCAAAAAAGACTCAGTAATTAGTAGCTCCACCGTTCTTGTTGATCACGTCAAAAATTTGTTTGGGCATGCTTGATGAGAGTGTTTTCAGGAGGCTCCACGTGGTGAAGATGGCTTCACCAAGGGCATCCACTGTCTGGAACTGATGTCCATTTTTATCATCTTTCCTTGCCATCCATCCCCAAATGTTCTCAGTTGGATCTAGATCAGGGGAACACGCAGGATGGTCCAAAAGAGTGACGTTATTCTCCTGAGAGAAGTCCTTTGTCAGGCGGGTATTGTGAACTGCAACGTCGTCCTGTTGAAAAATCCAGTCATTACCACACAGACGAGGGCCCTCAGTCATGAGGGATGCACGCTACAACATCTCCACATAGCCAGCTGCCGTTTGACGCTCCTGCACATCCTGAAGCTCCGTTGTTCCATTAAAGGAAAAAGCATCCCAGATCATGGTAGCGCCCTCTCCACTGTGATTGTGATTGTGTTTTATTTCACATTTTCAATTTTGCATCTCAAGATTACAACTTAAACTTATGGTGTTGACTTTTTATTTCATGCTTTGACCTTTTTAACTCAGAATGTGGACTTTCTGTGTCACATTTTGTTTTTTTAGATTCCCAATTTAAAATTTTAAGTCTTATTTTGACCTTTTCAACTCCTTATTTGGCGTTTTAATTCCACATGTTGACTTTTAAACACATGATTTCAATGTTTTCTAATATTTGACATTTTAAATTCATAATTTTTACTTTTTATATCATATTTTGACCTTTAACACTCCCAATTTTTAATTTTGATAATATTTATAACTTTTTAAGTCATCCTTTTGAATTCTAGCTCATATTTTGACATTTTTAATTAGTAACTTCGGCTTTTTATCCCACATTTTGAACTATCAGACTCACAATTTAAATTTTTTTTTAAAGATTTATTTTTGGGCCTTTTCATGCCTTCATTTGATAGAGGAAGGACAGTGAATAGACTTGGAAACAGGGAAGAGAGTGGGGAGAGACATGGGGCAAAGGGCCACAGGCCGGATTCGAACCCGGGCTGCCCATGTACATGGGTAGCGCCTTAAACCACTCGACCATCTGCACTCCCATAATTTAAAATTTTAAGACATATTTGACTTTTAAACTCATGATTTCAAATTTGATCTTTCATTTTGACCTTTCAAACTTATGATTTCAACTTTCTCCTTGTATATTTGCTCTTTGAAAACATCATTTTTCCGTGTTCTGATCTTTTGAACTAATAAATTGGAATTTTCATCTTAAATTTGAGCCTTTAAAATGATCATTTTTACTTTCTTGAATTCCAAATGACTTATCATCAGTGCTGTGTTTTTCATATTTAATTGCTGGTGAAAATGAGGTTAACAGTCTAAGGTTGTGTTGACCCTGTTTGGCCCTCAGGTTAGACCTAAATCCAGAATACAGCCCCTGCTGTGATTGAGTTTGACAACCCTGGCCTAGTGGTTTATGGCACGCCCCGTGTACGTGGGTGGCCTGGGTTCGAATCTGGTCTGTGGCCCTTCCCCACATGTCTCTCCCCGACTCACTCAGCCCTGTTTCTGATTCTATCCACTGTCCTCTCTATCAATAAAGGCATAGAAAAGCCCAAAATAAATCTTTATAATATATAGATTATAATATATATATTATAATCTATAATCTATATATTATAATAATCTATATATTATATATATACACACACACACACATATATATATATATATATATGTGTGTATATATACATATATATATACATATATACAATCTTGGTCTTAAAATGAGGGGTGGTGATGCACACAGCTTTTCATAAGCAGTCTGTCCCTTTAAAAATATTTTTATATTTCTGTGCTTTTTGTATTACGTCACATCTTTGACAGGCAAAAACAAGAGGAAATGATCCTGGAGTGGTACCTTTAACTCTGTATTTTGACACTTTTGCAACACAAGTGTGAGAAGTGGCTGATGTGTCTGGGTGCATGTGTTGGCATCTGTGTGATCCATACTAATAAGTCCTACAAGGCCAAAATTGATCTGAAGAGCGGAGGGTCAATCCAGTGATAGATCTGCAACAAATCTCTCTGGACGTTTGGCTTTAACATGCCCAGCCTTATGAAATGAAGAACAGTTGCATCACATTTTCAGGCCCTCTTCCTCTCAGTATGTGGTCTTTATCGGTGCGTTTTTAGAGCTTGTCTGTTTTTTTTATTCCTCACCCTCTGAAGCAATGCCCCTGCGATGCTTTCACTGTCAACTTCCATCAGATAAAAGTGAGGAAAATGTGTCTTAAACGCAGCACATATCCAGCTGTTTTGGAGTGCTGTGGCTTTGATGAAGTTTCACCAACAATCTCAGCGTGATCCCAGACGACCAGCTGGGGTCTAAGGTCCAAACTGTGGCCACGAGTGGCTACCGCGGGTTTCTCCTTTAAAACATCTTTTCAATTATAGCAGCTCTCACCGGGGATTCTGTGTGCTGTGTGGTTATGTTTGGTCTGGATGGATCTCAAAGTGTCCTCCAACAGTTATAAAGAAAACTCTCCTCGAGCAAACTTTCAGCCTTTGGAAATCTTCTGCTGTCTGGGGAGTTTGAATCAGGACAACTGTGTCTGTGAAAGACCTTTGTCTATTAAACAAGATGTAGGAGTGTTAGAAGATGAGCCACATGTAGGCCATCATGGTGGAAAGAAATCCCACAGGATGATGCCAGACTTTTTCTTTTCTTGGCACACGATGCAGGTGCCTTCTATTTTTACCTCCCGCTGTCGTCATTTTCACATTCAGCATCAATGATGTCAGGCAGAAAGCAAGCATGCTCCTATAACGATGAAACCTGGTCTAAAGTCTACAGCAGCATCCACCCATCCATTTTCCTCTGCTTTTTCAGGGTGAATCAGGGTGGCAGCAGGCTAAGCAGTGAATCCTGAGGTGTCCCCAGATCAGATGGCATAAATGATCTCTCCAGTGAGTTCTAGGTCCGCCTAGAGGTCTCCTCCAAGTTGGACTTGGCTCACAGACCTCCAAGACTTCACTCTCCACACAGAGTACACTGATGTAAGCATAGTTAGCCTTCTATTGATCCTTCTGTTCCTCAAGGTTGTCTAAAAACTCTGAATCCCTGAGAAAAATTTTACCAGAAAGGCTGATTTTTCTAATGCAACACTCCCACACAGACACACATCAGGGTTGCCAGGTCTGCGATTTTCCTGAGGAATTGGGCTACTTTTTACATAGATTTTTTTGTCCAAGGTTGAGCAGGCCTATTTTGATGTCCTGTGTATGTGTATTTACTATCCAAATCAGAATAAAGAACTTATTAACCCTCAGAAACAACTAAATCAACCAGCAGAGAATCAGGAAAACATAGAACATGGCACACACCCAAAGATCCGCTGTGCCACTCTGCACACAGACATACAGAAGTAGCACCCTTGCACTTACACAAGCAATTATGTGATGTGGCAGAGGTTTTACTGGCTCATGTTGTATGTCAGCGCTGGGCTTGGTGTTGGGCTAGTTTTTATTGGCCATTGGGCTAGATTTGTCACCCAGACCTGGCAACCCTGACACACATGATCAGGCATGACATAGATGTTGGAGACATGCGGCTGCGTTAATCCTAAAAAGTGTTAAGTATCGAAATAAAGTACAGTGCCTATGTCACGCCCGGCTCAAAGACATGACAAAAACAAGGAGATGTATTGTTTTAACTAAAAAGTGAAACGGTTTTATTACGAAAATATTGATTAAATGATTAACAACTGAAGTTAATATTAACTAAACTAGCAAAGGAGATAACTAAACCAAAAATGTAGTGCAACAAGGAATTGCTGTGCTGGGGATCAGAGCAGCAGCAGAGAGAGTGTGACTGCCAAAGGCCTTATACACCTGAGGGATCTGCCCAGGTGTGGCAAACACACCCACCAAGAGACCGACAAGACAAAACGCCAGTACAGGGGAAAACACAACAGCAGGCCCTAGAGGCAGGCTATTTCTGTGTCTGTGGCTTTAAATGTTAATGAGCTGTCTGACTCCACCCCTGACTTAGGAGAGGAGGGCGGAACTTTTTTCCAAGAGGGGAGGGCCAACCGAACCTGGGGGCAGTGCTAACTCCCCAAATGACATCATGAGGGGAAACCAGAGAATGGCTTGTTTCAGCACACATTTTCTGGGAGGTGGAGAAGGTGGGGGTGGGGGTTAATCTTGGGGGGGATTGTGGAAAGGCCAGGGGCACATATTTTAGTTAGACAAGGCTGAAAAAGTGCATTTTGTATAATATGTGAGAAGGGGTTTGACTGTTGTTGACTTAGAGGTCTTTTGCTAAATGACTGTCTTGTAAAAGTGAAAAAAAAAAAAAGGGGAAAGAACTCAAATTTTGACCCCACTGTTTTGTTGTATTTTTGATGATAAACTTAAGGTTAAATTGAAGTTTACGGGGGTGTGTGGTTCTGGGTTGGGACCACGTTTCCATGGAGATGGTGTGTTGGCCTCTGGCCACCAAGGCCTGCTGTGTGATCTCCCCTGTGTCTGCTTGTCTTCTGTCTGCATCTGCAGGTTGGTGGTTGGTGTTTGCCACAGCTGGGCAGACCTGGCCAGTCCCTCAGGTGGATAAGGTCTACCAGTTAGTCTCCACACTCCCTCTGCTTCCTTGATTACTCATCTTTACATTTAATTTTTTCTTATGTTAGTTTAGTTCCTCACTTTTTAGTTTAACCCTATATCTCCCTTGTCTTATCATGTCTTTTAAGCCGAGTCATGACAATACTGCTTATTCTGCAGACTGAGAACATGCCAGCACCCTACACGGACCTAAAAAAGCCCTTTAAATTCCAAGAGGATCACAGTTCAGCCGTTGCTGTAGAGTTTCCACATCCAGCATATTGAAAATGTCTTCCAAAGGGCATATCACAGCAGCATGCTTGGCCGCCCAATGAGAGACAAAAGCTTTGTCAGGTTTTTCCAGTCGTATTCCCTCCTCTGATCTCCCTTCATGGAATAATCATACATTAAATGAGCCAAAACAATGTTATTATGGAATTGGCACAACCGATCTTCCACTGAGGTATTATAATATGAGAAAAAGTGTACCGTTCTCTCTTGCACAGTTCCACTCACTTGACATATTTCATCTAATTTCAATAAATCCCCTCTTCATATTAAAAGGGCAATTAGAGTAACGGGTTAGTGAGCACAGCAAAGACTCACTCTGCTTCCTCTTTATTATTCCTCTCTCTTTTTCTCCCTGACATCTTCCTCTTCTTCCTCTCCTTCATAAAACATGCTCATAAAAGTTTAGTCATACAAACTCGCTCGTATTGCTGTGCCGCAAATCGTAGTCGTAAAGAGTAATTGTGATCCCGTCAGCGTAGAAAAGGTGAGCATTGACTTGCTCCCATCAATAAAACATCCCAGAGTTTAAAGATACATCAGATCTCTGGGGCTCATCGGGTCTCACGATCATTAATGATGGCATCTTTAACGTGCCGACGGGAAACCAGGGTCCTGTTTGTAATGACTATTTAAGTAGAGGCACTCATTGAGCATCACAGATGAGCTGGTAATGATCATTTTACTGCCAAATGCTTAATATTTCAAAGATCTTTTAAAAAGCATGCTGAAAAACTACACTGCTATGAAAAGTATTTGCCCCTTCCTGATTTCTTTCTTTCTTTCCTTTTTTTTCTTTTTATTTTTTTTGCATATTTATTACATTTTAAATGGTTTCTTTTATGAAGGGAAAAGCCATCCAAACCTACATGACCCCGTATGTGAAAAATGGTCCCTTTTTAAATCATGAGTTAACTGTCTGACAAAGTGAAGGAGGCTCAAAACCACATCATGACACCAACTAAAGAAATTCAAGAACACATGAGAAACAACATTATTGACATCTAGCAGTCTAGAAAAGGTTACAGAGCCATTTCAAAGGCTTTGGGACTCCAGCGAACCGCATAGAGAGCCATTATCCACAAGCGGAGAAAACTTGGAACAGTGGTCACCCTTCCCAGGAGTGGCCAGCCAACCAAAATTACTTTAAGGGTGTATTCCCACCAGAGCTGTTTGGTCCACTTTCCTGGATTGTCAAGTTCGTTTGGAATGGTATAAAAGCTCACACCAACTCTGGTGCGGACCAAACGAGCGTATTCTGGTCTGCTTGAAAACTAGGGGTCTCGGTCCGCTTCCAAATGAACCCTGGTGCGGTTCATTTGAGGTGTGAGAGCAAGTGGACTGACTCATGAACCAAAGGCAGGAAGCGTCATAAAGCGTAAGGATATATGGATTTATATGTGATTTAATATATTCAAATACATGTCGGTACCCTGCTTGCCGTCTGTGTAGCCATAGCAACACATCGTAGTCTGTGCTAATTATTCGTCTCATGTAAAGACATAAGACGCTGGACAGACATGCTGGACAGCTCACCACCTTACTGGCTGCTTGTAATACCTTAATGCAAAAGCAGAAACCCCAAAACAGCGTATATTCCATGTTTTTTTGATTGTTTATGTGGGAAAAAAATACTGGCAGAAGGAGATGGATTTCTGATTTCGTCTCCTTCTCCTGCTCCGTTTGACCAAGAGCAGTGTGAATGCGAACCAAACTGAAGGAAAGTGCAACAATGTTGCAATTTCTGTTCCAAAACGGACCGAGTCCCCTGGACTATCAGGTGTGAAAACGACACCTGATAGTGCACTGATGACTTATCCAGGAGGCCACAGAAGAACCTAACCTGACACGCCAGATGGATTTGTTTCACACATCGATCTGGAAAACCTTCAATACTAAGCATTTAAGAAAAGGCAGAGGATTTGAAAGAAACTCAGAGTGTGATTGGATGAACATTCTGTCCGTCACATCTTTACGGGCCAATCACAGCAACAAAACACGTAGCAGCTATCGAGGTGCGCGTGCACAGCTACCAAGGAATAACGCGAACCATAGCGACTGTAGTCATGTCAGTACACTACTTTTGTCATTTTTGAAAAGAAACAACTCACTGCTGTTCTTTGTTCTCCTTTTAATGAAGAAATGCTGTCAAGTTTTGACAAAACTGGCACTTTAGCAGCATCCACGCTAAGCTCTTCTGCCATAATTGCACCGGCCTCTTGTTGCTGCTTGCATACGTCAGGACTCTGCCATGCCTGAGAGTACTGCCCCTTGATGCTGATTGGTCCTGTCACTTTCTAACTGGGCCCAAACAGTTCAGTTGGGAGCTTTGCAAGATGGATTCAAGATTGAAAAATAAGGAAACGGGCGTATCCATCTGCTTCGCAGGGTTAAGAAGAACCCAGAACATCTAAAAACCTGCAGGCCTCTCTGACTCAGTTAAGGTCAGAGTTCATGCCGGAGGGAAACTGGGCAACTAAACCTGTAGCTACCACCTCATTCTCCTCAAATGACACTGATTAGGCAGAACAGTTTTTGGCTTGGCACAAACAATGTGGACTGAAGCTTTACAAGATAGATTTTCCTGATGGCAGAGATGGCCAATCAGTTCTAACAAACCTTATCCACAAAATTCCATATGTTCTTTAAACTCTCTGGTCAGTGGATTTGAACTCTCATTTGATAAACTGTAAGGTTTTTTTTCATTTTAAGCTAAATCATTAAAGACCCCATGTTTTCTATTTACCTCTTTTGATTTTAATAAATGAATTGAAATCGATTAGCCACATTTGCCACCCCTGACAATGGTGGAGTCCTGAGCTTATGTTTAGGATCTGAATTGGAAATCACTGCATGGGCTCAGGAAATTCTTGTCTGTCAGCATAGTTCACTGTGCCATCCTCAAATCTAGATAAGTCTGTATCATACAAAGACAAAGCCCTATGTAAAAAAGATCCAGAAATGCTGCCACCTTCTCTGGGCCAAAGCTCATTTACAATGGACTGTGGCAAAATGGAAAACTGTTCTGTGGTCAGATGAATACAAATTTGAAATTCTTTTTGGAAAGTATGGACGGGGGGGCGTAGCCACAAGCCGTGTACATGGGGTGGACCTAACCAGTAGGCAATCTGCGCACCTTGGAATTGTTTAAGATTTGAAAATCCTCTAATGTGTGGCCAGTCTTACATCCAGGCCAGTCCAGATGAATATCGATACACGTGCAATAGAAAATTAATCTCCACCCACGCTGTCTAGGTGTGATGGTCTGGCTTTGATAAATTTGATTTGGTATAAATTAAACTGGAGTAATTCCATAGCATGCATTGTTTAAGAACCATTTAAGTCAGAAGAAGGGATAAACCCACAGTTTTTATGATCCAATAAAAGCTGTGATTCAGTTTTGTGGCTGTACAAAGTGTTTGTCTGACACCCAATTTATACAAAACTTATGCTGCAGTAGCTTCACTTGAGTTATTTGAGTTAGTAACTTTGCCATCTTGTCAAAGTCTTGATTAAAAAGGGAGAACCGAGCCATTATTTCCACTCCTGACAAGGCTTTAGACAATTCACTGGTTTCTAATTTGTTCTAAAACAAGAGTCCATGTAACAAACCACCATGGTGTTCCTCATCCTTTCTTTTAAGTAACGGCTGAGACTTTAATCAAAGCGTGGCTCTGTGTTTTGACAGTGTAATGATACAGACAGAGGTAATGGCTCTTGTAAAACTACTGACTCTGTGAAAGCACTTTGTTTTTCATTATACTCTCGTCAATGCCCTTTTCTACTCGCTTTTCTTTATTTCTTCTTACTCTGATTTTTGCTTTATTGTCTTTTTTCCACCTTTTTTCATCACCATCTTCTTTTCCTCCCATTCAGTTGTTTTTATCCCCCCTTTCTTTGTCTCTTCTTCAATTTTCCAGCCTTTGCCTCGTATTTCTTCTCCTCCCTTGTTTATGCCTTCCTTTTTCTAAACAGCATCACCCTGGTCGTTTCAATCTCATCACCACATTTTAAGGTTATTTAATCAAGACTCAGTCCAAAGCAGCCTCACAATGTGGTGAATCTCAAAACATCAACAATATTGAAGCTCTGATAAGAACCATAGAACTGTTCTGTATTTTAAAACTGTTGTCTGGATTTGTTGCTCTAACTTTACTCTCTCATTAGTTCAGTTTCACCTAATGCATCTGAAATCATCCTTTAAAGGCAGATCACATTTACCTGCCCTGGCTCAATGGCCGCTGCAGCATTTGGCAAAGTGGTCTGATTTATTTCTAATGAATGGTATTCATGACTGTGCGTGGACCGACTGCCTCATTTCAGGAGGGATCAATACGATGTTGGGACTTCACCTCTATTCACCATCGGCTGGCATCAAACTGGGCCGACTGGAGCTACATGAAACATTTCTACAGCCCCAAATTGCCAGAATAATAATAATGACAATAGTAATAGTGATATGAAAATGATAATAATAATACTATTGATATTATTATTATTATTAATAATAATAATAATAATAATAATAATGATAGTGATCATGATAATAATATTAGTAATAATAATAATAATAATAACAACTAGAAAAGCACTCAGAGAGCGCAGTCATCTGCCATTAGCCCTATCTCCCAATAGTGAAGAATCCTTTAAAAAAATTCCCGGATCTGTCCCCATGTGCCCCCCACCAGAGAATTCATCAATTACTCCCTCCCCAGTGGGGTGGAAACACTGTGAGGCAAAGCACTGGCTTCGCTACGGGTGCCAACAGATGCACTGACAGTCTCACCCATGGTCTCACTGGATGACTGAAAGTCATGTCAGAGGGTGAATATTCCTCTATTCCTCCCAGCATTGTGAGTATTCTCGCTACAATTCGCTTTCTCTTTGTTACACTCTGACTCGTCTCCTCGACCTGGCGTGCGTCTTTCAAACTCAATAAACTCCAAAACTTTTAATAGAAACACACCCAAAAATGCTGCTGGGATTGAAGTTACTCATGTCCGCCATCTCCTGGTGTAAAGTGGTCAGAGCGCAGACCTCCGCCATTAGCCCTATCTCCCAATAGTAAAGAATCCTTTAAAAAATTCCTGGATCCATACGGTGATCCGGATCAGTCCCAAAATCTAATCAGTTCTTCCTTATGCCATTTCTGACATTTCCTGAAAATTTCATCAAAATCCGTCCATAACTTTTTGAGTTATGTTGCGAACAAACAAACAAACAAATGAACAAACAAAAAACAAACAAACCCAGCCGATCACATAACCTCCTTGGCGGAGGTAATAGTAATAAAAGAATCTGACGGTAGCAGCACATGTAAAAAAAAAAAAAAGGGGGGGACAAGGCAACAAAATGCTTGAAAAGTACTAGTACTTATGCAAAACAGCTTGGGGGGCATTTTGCAACTAATTATATTAATTTGCAACAGGTCAGTAACATGATTGGGTTTAAAAAAGAGCAATTCAGAGAGGACGAGTAAAGACAGTAGTGAAGAAGATTAGTGTCTGTAACCCCAGCATCGACTTGTCCGTCTTGTTTGTTTCCTGTCTGTTTTGCCTTGTTTGTATGAAGTCACTCCATATTGCTTTTCACTTCACAGAGGTGAGTCTAAGAGACGGCAGGGTCCTCTCAGCAATCCAGAAAATCCAGAGAAGTAGACCAGGTGCAGCACTGACCTGTCCTTCTGTCAATGTGAAATCATTTGGACTTCATCTTAGTTTAAAACATTTAGAACTTAAAAGATACTTAGATCCAAAGAGTTACTGTTCACCTTTGGTGTGTTTCTAGCAGGCAGCCATGTAAAACTGGCTTCTTTTGGTGATTAATTCAGTAATTGAGATTCCAATCCAGATGTGTGATAACAGTGTTTTGGTGGTCTGGAGTCTTGGGATTGTGGCTGTCTCACCTCATTTTGTTGATAAAGAATCAGCGTCTCAGTTCACCAGCTCGTGAAAAAAATTCAGTGTTGTGCCAGCGAGTTGATAATTCCTGAGCGACTCACCTCGTTTGTCGAGAGAACAGAGTCTTCGTCGAGACTGAGAACAGCATCGGTGAGGATCGTGTCGTAGGGGAAGAAACGACTGCTCATTGTCTGCAAGGAAAAACAGAGACAGAGATAATAGATATCATTAATTTTATTTATTTTTAATTAAAATATTTCATGTAGAGCATGTATGGCATATCTGAAGAGGAGGAATTTCTCTTGTTTCAATAACTATCAGTGTTGCCCACCTGTAACCTGTGCTTTTGAAAGATTTGTTTAAAACCATGAGCATTTCTAAGCCTTTCAAGATACAAAAAAATGATGAAAGTTAATTGAAAAAGAGACAAAGTAAAGTAAAAATCTGAAGTCAGTCTTGACTACACGAGTTTGATTTTTTTTACCAAGAGAAAATGTGCTTGTTTCACCCCCTTCTGTGTCTATCGATCAATGAACAGACTCAATACATTTCCTGTGAGTCTTCATCAATCCAGAGCCTAACAGAAAGCCTTACAGACCTTCATCCATTAGCTTAAAGAGGGCTGCTGTTGATGTTATTGACTGGTAATTAAAGTGTGAATTATTCAGCTGTTGAATCGGTGAGGTGAAGCTCGGTTTCAACAAAACATCTCTGAAAATAAACAAAAGTGTAGAACTGCAAGAGTATGGGAAAATAAAATCAATGTTGATTGATATTGTGATCACAATTATCAAAATGATCACTGAATGATTTTACAACTCCTGCATTGATATGTGCATGAATTTCAAATGATTGAAACATTTTAGTTGGTTTAGAGGCAGCTTCTCTTTTCAGTGTATGTTGTAAAAATGACTCCCAGTTGTGTCCATAATAAGTGCAAGGATTTTTAAAAAATTGCTTGAATCCTGCAGCCACAGTGATGTCAAACAAGTCCACCACTGCTCCTGACTCAGCCAGAGGCAGCCTTGTCCACATGATCACTGTAAAGTTTACATGTGGCACAGTCATGACCAACTCTTAAAAAATTTATGTTACTTCTTTGTGCATTTGTTGGCACAGGTATTTGTGGATTAGATCCATCATCCATCCATCTTATCCGGGGACCGGGTTGCAGTAGTAACAGGCAAGTCCACCTAGACGTACCTTTCCCTAGCGACACTTTCCAACTCCTGCTGGGGGATCCTGAGGCATCCCCAGACCAGACAGGATAGGTAATCCCTCCAGCGCATCCAGGGCCTTCCCCGAGGTCCCCTCCCAGCCGGACATGTCCGGAATACCTCCACATGGGAGGCGACCAGGAGGCATCCTGATCAGATGCCAAACCATCTCAACTGAGACGGGTCTGGCTGCAGACTGTCAAACTCAAACAGCCTTCCAGCGGTCGCTTATGTGAGACATTGCATATCTCAGACAAAAGCTTAGTACTGGTAATAGAAGGAGAAGACGGAAGCTAATGCCAACGGTGTATAAACACCAACGAAGAAAAAGAGGAAGTGAAGGTGTTAGTCGTAGACTATTTTACACGTAATGGTTCTAACAAACAGCACACCTCAGACACAAAACAAAGGCTTTGACTGTCTAACTCCATATAAATAGATGCATAGCTAAAATGCTTAATCCAGAAGTGTACTCTGGTTTTATTTTGAAAGGTTTGTGTTAATTTCAGCCCTGTCAGTGGTAGATTTACAGCTGAAGTTTAAACAGATTTTATTTTTGGAAGTTTAGCGTGTATTTATGTTCTGAGATGCACAAAGTCTCAAATGTGCACCTGTGAGTCGGAAATGAGCCGTCAGACATAAGCAATGAGCGGTCTGCAGCCACTCTTTCTTGGCACATTCTGGGTCTTTCCTGAGGTCTCCTCCCAGCCAGACGTGCCTGGAATACCTCCACAGGGAGGCAACCAGGAGGCATTCTGATTGGATGTCCAAACCACCCCAACTGGCTCCTTTTGATGCGAAGGAGCAGCGGCTCTACTCCTAGCTCCCTCTGGATGTCTGAACTCCTCACCCTATCTCTAAGGCTGAGCCCTGCCACCCTCCGGAGGAAACTCATTTCGGCCGCTTGTATCCGTTGTCTCATTCTCTTGGTCATAACCCAGAGTTCACGACCAGGTGAGGATTGGGAGGTAGATTGACCAGTAAACTGAGAGCTTTGCCTCTCTGTTCAGCTCCCTCTTCACCAGTACAACGCCTGCAGTACTCCTGATGCTACGCCAATCTGCCTGTCAAGCTTGCCGTAAGGCCGATTTCCACAGTTGAAAATTACCTTGAAGTTTCCATCACTTGTTGTGTATGTGACCAATCAAGACATTTTTCAAGCTCTGTTTCTCAGTGTTAATATCAGTATTTGTTGTGTATTCCAGTTATGTTGGCAAATGTACAGCAGCCATAGCTCTTTGGAGCACACCTTTAGTGAGGTCTAGTGTACAGACCTTGATTGGCAGGTCAAAAATACTCATTCACTGTCCAGCTGTGGTTTGATGATTTTCTTGGCTTCAAAAATGTTGTAAATTACTTCAAGAGCTGCTGAGTTTGTCACTTGAAGTGTAATTTTATGTCAAATAAAGTGGATTGAATCCAACCCCCCCAGGGGTAATATTAAGAGGCTTACTTTCAGAGTAAAACCACAAAAATATCTGCAAGGTTAATGTCGCCTTCCATCTCAGCTTAATGAGTTGATGGATGCAGAGTGCTAATTCATCAAGAAATTAAGCAGAACATCAAACGATTTAACACAAATCCTCTGAAAAAAAAACTGCATTAAATCACTGCGCAGAGTAGGAAACTGTATTTTCTTTGGATGGATGCCCTGTAAGCAGCAGGCAGGTAATTAGTTCAGTCAGGATTGTGTTCATAGAAGTGAAACAGTGTCTCAGCTTCCATAAGTAAACCACCATCACAGTGTAATTGACTGTAGTAAATTTCTAGAATGATATGGCCTTCATGCATCCTGAACTAATGGTCTAAATATTCTAAATGCATAGTATGAAAGATCTGCATAAGCAGCACCACATCATAATCTACACTCACCAATCATTTTATTAGGTACACCTGCTCAACCGCTAATTAATGCAATCAGCCAATCAAATGCACCTGCAGTACATTTAGGCATGTAGGCACGGTCAAGTTGATCTAAGCAGAGCATCAGAATGGAGAAGAAAGGGGATTTGAATGATTTTGAACATGTCTGGTGTGGCAGACTTTCATGTATCTACAAAATTCTGACCGTACCACTTCAATGTTGCAGCAGAAATTGGAACTCATTGGACCAGGTAGCAATTTTCTGATCTTCTATTGTCTTATTTTGGTAAGCCAATTGGCACCCAGTGTGGTCTTCTGCTGCTTGAGCCCATCTGCTTCAAGGTTTGATGCATACACTCCACTGCGTATCTCACTTTGATATCCACTCAAACCAGTCTGGCCATTCTGCTCTGACCCCTGCTATCAACACGTCATTTTCACTGCTGCTCATTGGATATTTATTCCTTTTCTCACCAGTCTCCATGTGCATGAAAATCCTATTAGACCAACAGTCTGTAACATACTCAGACCAGCCCATTTGGGGTGAAAACTTTTTGTAGGCACTGTCTGAGCTGTTTGCGTAAGAGGTGGGTTTGTTAGATTTAAAGAAGTAGTGAACACGAACATTTTTTTCAGCTGAACACTGAGGTACCTGACTGAACTATGATAAAACACATCAGTGCTGGTGTTACTGCTGACATTTGCACCAAACTGATAAAAATCGGCATTTCGTGGCTTTTAATGAGCTCAAATGGACATCTGCTGTGAAAAATCTTTTCTGAAAA
Source organism: Cheilinus undulatus (assembly GCF_018320785.1). NCBI lineage: Eukaryota > Metazoa > Chordata > Actinopteri > Labriformes > Labridae > Cheilinus > Cheilinus undulatus. The sequence goes on along the minus strand of NC_054878.1, from coordinate 39,152,191 downwards.
GGCGGGGCTTATGAGCTGTAGAATCCTACCATCAGTAGTTTTCTACGTCACAAACTATATAAAAGGTAGAATGTTACCTCCTCTTACTGACTTGCCACTCAGAGACCACGCCCATCCTCTCCTGCACCTGTACTGCCTCGGCTCTGAGAGCTCCAGCTTCAGTATTGCTGGTGCTAGAGCCAACAGCCCAAACAGGGGGTGCTCAGGACCACCACGGTCCACTACCACTCCACAGCCTGCTTCAGGGGACTCTGGAGGGGAAAAATCCTTCACCTCAAAAGATTGCTATTGTGGGAGTCTGTGTCACTTTCTGGCAAGGGGGCATTGCTCTCACTCCCACCTCTTCTGGAGAACCCCGTCGTTTACCCCTCCCTCCTCTTAGTACCAAACTGCTCACTTTCTTTGCATTTTTTGAAATCCTGAAGTGGGCGGAGTTAACTTTGAGCTGGGGGCTCACTTACACTGAAATACTGGGTCATCACTGAAGATGTATTTAATTACGTAGTTCATTAGTCCACCATAGTGTAGCCTAATGTTTAAACAACCCTGAAAAAGATTGGATGACTTATTTGTGTCTAAAACAGTTTCTGAACAAACAAAATGGTTTTACATGAACAAATTATCCTGTTAACATGAGCAAAGATGTGCCTAATAATAACAGCATTGCAGTGTTGTTAGCGTCATGTTCTTCCTCATTAAAATTAATTCACATTGTGTCTAATTTAAATCAAAACTGAAGGTGTACATCCCACCAGTGTGTGACAGAGTTTAAAGCCAGTGCCCCATAATGGACTTCATGTTGTGCTGGATGTTTTTCCTTTGACAAGATGATAACACTGTACAGCACGAATATTTCAGTCTGAAAATGGCTCACCTGAACAGAGTCGTAAATGATTTTGAATATTTTCATTTTCACTTGTCAGAAAAACACCCATGTCAACGCTGGCCTCAAAACATCATAATTGCTGAACTTATCTGTATTATGTCTGTATGAAACCTGTCTAAATGACACTCCCAACCCCCCCCCCCCCCCACTCTCTCTCCCCCTCTGGCCGGTGTCAATTCATTCCTGCCTCTGGACAGAGATTAGATCCCGCTATGATCTCTGCCAGTTCAATGGTCTCAACCTTATCTTTGTGGCTCTCTTTCCACCTGGTTTCTCTCATCTTTATACTTTTCATGACTCTTGCTACTTCAAGGGGACTCTTTGGCGATATGAGCTGTGAATTTATGTTGCACCGATAAATCTGGATGTCTGCAATTTACAGTTAAAAGTCAAAGATCACACAGCTGTCAGTGACACCGTCATAACTATGCAGAAGGACTTTATCTCATCATGAACTTTTAGTTGGCATACTGCTGTGAGAAATAATGGCACTTCAACAAAAATGCTCTTTGCTATCTCAGTCTGTATATGTCAGACTCTTTGATTTATATGCAGTGAAATATGACAGGAGTTAAAGTAGGAATAGACTAGAGTTAGAGCAGAACTAACCCATACAAGTGGATGCAATGAATGAAATTACATTTGAAATGACTCTGCTCTGTAAACCTAGCTTTTAGCAAATTTGATCAAAAAGCATCCGTTTAACCCCCTGCATACCTGCCTGTGTGCACCAGAAGAAACAGGAAGTAAGCAACTAGATGTCTATGAAGACTAAAAGGGACTAAAAACTACAAATCCCCAAGTCCAGAAACATTGGGATGTTGTGAAAAATGTGAATAAAAACAGAATACAGCAATTTGCAAATCCATATTATTATACCATACTTAGTTAACCTTGCAAAGCAGATGGATTCACCCGTTTACATGTTTCTCACTGGCTAATCCACCTTTCAAAGCTCCCATCTGAACTGTTTGGGCCCGGTTAGAAAGTGACAGGACCAATCACGACTGAGAGTACTGCCCCTTGACACTGATTGGTCCTCTCACTTTCTAACCTGGCCCAAATGGCTCAGATGGGAGCTTAGCAAGATAAATTCACCAGTAAGAAACAAGGATATGGGCGTTTCCATCTGCTTTGTGAGGTTAGCATTGAGTTGTTTTCTTTTCAATAACGACAAAAGTCGTGTCCTGACATGTCTACAGTTGCCATAGTTCGCGTTATGCAGTTCTGTATAGAGTTTACTCGCTGGTAGCAGCTACGACATCTTGTGTTTTGTTGCTCTGATTGGCCCATAAAGATGTGACAGACAGACCGTTCATCCAATCACCCTCCAAGTTTCTTTTCAAAGGCTCTGCCCTTTCCTAAATACAGTCAATGGGAGGTTTACCAGATGGACGTGTGAAACAAATTCATCCGGCAGTCACATTAATATTTAGTTGAAAAAAGCACAAAGACAAGATGTTTAATTTTCCATCTTACATTCTTGGTGGGAAATAAACAACCATTCTTCAATTTACACCTTCAACGAGTTGAAAAAAAGTATTTTTTCATCAATAAATGAAGCCTAAAGAAAGCTCTTGCAGAATGAAAAATAAAGGATACTTCAAGGTCAACACAAGACCATCAATTGTACTTTGAGTCTTTTGCTCTGACCTTCTCTTCAATCAGGTTTAACGTCAACTACTACTTGACCTTTAACTCTTTACAGTCATTCAAATGCAGACATCAGCAGCCTGGATCAATGTCTAAGATTACTTTATCAATATGAAATTGTTGGTGTGGGGCTAAGATATGCAATATCACAGAGTGATTGATGGAAGTGCAATATAGTGGATGTATTATCAGAGATAGTGGGGAGTCCAGGGGTCAGCCCTTTGATAATATTGATGAGTGGGTTAAAAATGCTGAACAAGCAGGATTTCACTTATAGCAGGGTACAGCTAAGGAGCCTGATTCATCTGATACAAACTCTCCTTATAAGTTTAAACTGATGGTGAGGTATTTAAATGTGCATAATCCTGAGTCAATAACAAGGCTGCCTTCATTCATAGTTCAAAAGTTTCTACCCTTTAATCAGCGTACTAAAATTCAATTATTAGATGCCAGTTACAGTGAGAAAATCACAAAATCATGAGAAGTATGGTAGTTTTAATGTCAGTCTGTATGTGGGATTAATCTAATTTGCTGAGATCAGCATTAAACTATCTAGTGTACAGCCAGCCAGAATTGCATTAGAAGAAGAGGCATCTACACTCTCTACCCCATCATAACAAAGTGAAAACAGAACTTTAGAAACTTTTGCCAATGTCTTACAAGACAAAAACTGAAGCATGATATTGCCAGAAGTATTCAGTCCCTTTACCAAGTACGTAGTTGGAGCACATTTGGCAGCAATTACAGCCTCAAGGCATTTTTGAATGTGATGCAACAAGCACACTTGGATCAGGGTATTTTCTACCATTCTTCTTTGAAAATCTTCTCAAGCAGTCAGGCTGGATGGGGACCATCAGCGGACAGCCAACTTTGGGTCTCTCCAGAGATGTTTGATAGGATTTAAGTCAGGACTCTGGCTGGGCCTCTGTAGGACATTCACAGAGTTGTCCCTAAGACACTCCGGTGTTGTCCTGGCTGTGTGCTCAGAGTCACTGGCATGTTGGATGATAAACCTTCAGCCCAGTCTGAGGTCCTGAGCGCAGCAGAGCAAGTTTTCATTAAGGATACCTCTGTGCTTTGCTCTACTGAGCTTTCCCTAAGCCTTGGTCAGTCACCCGGTCCCTGCTGCTGAAAAACACCCCCACAGCATGGTGCTGCCATCACCGTGCTTTCCTGTTTGGATGGTTTCAGGCAGGTGATGAGCAATGCCTGATTTCCTCTAGACATAAAGTCCAAGCAGGCTTTTGTATGTGTGCACTAAGGAGAGGCTTCTGTCTAGCAATAAAGCCTAGAGGGCTGCAGTGATGGTTTTCCTTATGAAACTTTGTCCCATCTCCACACAGGATCTCTGGAGCTCAGTCAGAGTGACCACTGGGTTCTTGGTCACCTCTGGGGCCCTTCTCCCCTGGTTACTCAGTTCGGCCAGGTGACCAGCTCTTAGAAGAGTCCTGGATATGCCAAAGTTTTTCCACTTGAGAACTACGGAGGCCACTGTTCTCTCTATCAGCAGCAGTGTAGCTTTGTAGCCTTCCCCAGATCTATGACTTGCAATAATCCTGTCTCTGAGCTCTGTAGGCAGTTCCTTTGACCTCATGGCTTTTTTTTTTTTGCTCTAATATGCATTGTTAGCTGTGAGGCTCTGTAGAGAGCTGTGTGTCTTACCAAATTATTTCCAGTTAATTAAATTTATGACAGGCATACTCCAAACAGGGGGAAGAAACATCTCAGCAATGATCAAGAGAAATGGGAGGAACCTGAGTAAAACTTCAAGTGTTATTGCAAAGGGTCTGAATACTTATGTCCATGTGATATTTTTATTTTTTTATTTCTAAAACTTGCAAACATTTCTAAAATTCTGTTTTCACTTTGTCATGATGGGATACTTAATGCAGATTAATAAGAGAAAAATGAATTTAACTGTAGCATCAGGCTGCAACATAACAAAATTGAAAAAAAGCAAAGGGGGTCTAAATACTTTCTGAATGCGATATATTAATAAGTACATTTTTGCACCCAAACTCAAAAATACCTAAGTATTTCTTTAAAATGGGTAGGAGTTGTGTAAACATATGAGTGCAAACCAGCGTATTGCAACTATTTGTCAGGCTGCTCAAGAACAGCAACTTTCCCAACAATTTTGCCTTAGCCCCCCTACATGCACCTAAGAAAAGCGGAGCTCCCACAGGACCCAAGAGAGAAGAAGAAGTGGCACACTGCCACTAAAAATCAATATAGATTTTAATTTTTTCACTGATAAAACCCTAAAAAAGGCCTATGCATGACTCAAAAGACCTTTGTATAAACAACTAAATAACTGCTTTATCATGGTTTTAATCAATATTGCTAATTTAATTTTGGCAGTCTCAGATCACAAAAAGCTTCGTGCCCCCCCTAAGATCTTCAGCGCCCCTCCTGGGGGGACCTTAGGTTAGGAACCAATGAGCTAGGTTGACAGAAAGGTAGTTTTAGACAGGGTTATCATTAGGCGACCTAAAGACGGTTTCGGCAACCGAATGGGTGATTGGTTTGCAAATCTGCCAAGAAGAAAAAGCAAAAAGGACAGCCAACTAGGGCTTTTACATTACATTAGCTCTGCTTGGTTTGACTTGGCACAGCAGCCCAGCGTGGCAGTGGATTTGCTTTTCCACCACAACCAAGCTATCTGTCGAGAGCGCATCTAGAGCTGATGAGGCAGCATTTTGAGTTGACGATGAACAGCTGCACTTCAGTAATCATTGTTTTGTTCTAGAGTTAGCCATTGTTTATACTTCAAAGTTTCTTCTTCTATTGTTAATCCAGCAGGTATTTCAAAGTTTTGTGCAGTGGTTGCTACTTAAACGTTTCTTTGAGGTGTCCCAAATGATGATGAACTGCTGTGACAGCTTGGTTTGGATCGATGCAGGCAAAATCAGTGGAAAAGCCAATGAAGTCCATCATGACACTATGAATGCTTTTACCATTTTCAAGATGCTAACAATAACCACCTTCCTACTGCTGCGTGCAATGAAGAGACAGGAGGCGTTCAGAATCACCATTACAACGCTACTTGCTACTTGCTAACAAGTACCCAGTACTCGAGCAGGGTTGCATTCACATCTCCCATGGACTATACTTAAGAACATGAATCATGCTTGAGACCTGAGTCTAGTGCACTTGGCTTCACACTGACCAAACTCAGGCACTGGACTTTGGTGTCTAGTGTACTCGGATGTGGACCTGGCTCCATAAAGTGAAACCAACCTTCATTTCCCTCACTCTTTGTTGACTGATCGGTTTCACTTGATGCTTCCCCTTTGGATGAATACTTTCTGTATTTAAACCATCTAAAATCAGCAATCTCTCTCCATTTCTTCAGCCATAATAATCCCTTCATCACAATGATGCAAAACAAAAAAAAGGAAGTGTTTTTAAGGGAGAATAGCCACTGAAGCCAGTTTGTTAAACTATCATTTCAAAAGATTTCATCAGTAGGCTATTATCTCAAGTGCCATTGTGTTATCTAATGTGGTGAGAGTAACACGACAGGGATTTAATCAGTAAAAACCTCAGAGCATTATAGCCTAGAAATAAAGACAAACAGGAAGAGTACTTTTAGAGTCCATAAAAGGGAAAATAACTAAGTAAAAGCCTTTCTCTCAACATTATGGTGTACATACACCAATAACCAACAACAAATTACTCTACTGCTGTGCTCTGCTGTAGCAGATGAAAACCTTCTGTGTTTCTGTGTGCAGTTATTACAGCGGGAACAAACAAAGCGAGTGTGATCAGAAGGAAATACACTGAAGAGCATCTGTCTGATGATACTGGGTATTACACACACATGGATACCACCTCTACGAAATGTTTTATTGTCACCAGGGTGTTTCATGGAGAGAAACACTAACATGAAAACAAACAGAAGCAATTAAAGCACAAAGCATCAGGATTAGAAAGAGGTGAGCAGATGTTTGTGGGTGGACTGAGTGAGTGAGAGAGGAAGTTTATGACTGCAAGTGTTTAGATACAAGCTTGACTCTTCAGATCGTTATAAATGTGATGTACAGTATATGGCAGTACATCTGTGCATGTACCTGCAGAGAGTACATTACTTATTACTGCAAATGAGAATGATTCCAACAAAGTCACACTCCTGACCGTGTTAGCACGCTGTCGTCTGGAGAACATTTAAAGCTAAATAGAACTGCATTACAATAAAAGCATGAAACTAAACTGTAAAGGAAGTCAGGCAGCAGTGTGCCTTGCAAGTTTCGGTAGGCCAAAAACAGGAAGAACGGAAACATTCAGTGCCAGAGAGAATTCTGTTGAAGGTCTACCTTTGGTATCTTGCAATTTTTTTGCACATTTGCCACACTTAAATGTTTCATCAAACAAATGTTAATACCAGACAATATTACCTTAGTAAATACAAAATGCAGTTTTAAATTGCCCCTTTAACCTAACAACTGCAAGCATGTGTTTGCAATAACTGGCGATGACTCTTTCACATCCATGTGGAGGAATTTTGACCCACGCTTCTTTGCAGAATTGTTCTCATTCAGCCACATTGAAAGGTTTTCCAGCATGAGCGGCCTGTTCAAGGTCAAGCAATCAGATTTAAGTCTGGACTTTGATTAGGCCACACCAAAACCTTCATTTTGGTTTTTATGCCATTCAGAGGTGGACTTGCTGGTGTGTTTCAGATCACTGTCCTGCTGTGTATCCCAAGTGCGCTTGAGCCTGAAGGCAAAAAGTGATGGTCAGACTTTCTCCTTTAGGATTTTCTGGTAGATACAGAATTCGTGGTTCCATCACTAGCTGAGTTTCCATCACCCTTAGAAATGTGCAAAATCTAAATAGCTCAATAAAAAACTGGTAACGGAAATACCTGAATTTTGAAAAACCTCTCAAGTATCGCTAAAAAGTTTTTACACACTCATGAGGAGGTTTTTCAGAAGTTTTAATATAGAAATGTATCACAAAAGTGCAACAGAAACACTTTTCCACATTTACACATCACAGGTCATAACGTCCAATGTCACATGACGTGTTCACTCTGAGACAGCATGGCGCAGTACGTGTGGACAGAAGAAGAGACCGGGACTTTTCTTCACAAATATTTACACCCTTATATATGGCCTTTGCCATACATACGGACTTTGCCTCTGAACTATCATCTGTTACCTTTATCTTTTGTTCAAAATCATCAAGGCAACTGCTGTAGATGTAATCATAACAGTTCCAACACGCAACAGGTTTAAAACATCCAACTTCCTTGCTCCCTTCAATGGAAATGCATTCAAAGTGTAATTCTACCTAGTCGAAATTTTGCGAAAAATTGTAATGGAAACCCAGCTAATTACAGCAAGACATCCAGGTCCAGAAGCAGCAAAGCAACCCCAGACCATCACACTACCACCACCATGTTTGGTAACCTTGCAAAGCAGATGGATATGCCCGTTTCCGTGTTTCTCACTGGCGAATCCATCCTGCAAAACTCCTGTCTGAACAGCTTGGGCCCAGTTAGTAATTCTTTTCAAAGATCATTAGGATGTTTTTTGGCAAATGTGAGACGAGTCTTTATGTTCTTTTTGGTCAGCTATGGTTTTGACCAGTCAGTAAAAAGAGCTTTAAACATCCATGGTCATGGGGTGAAGTTTACATAAGACTGATTGTGTTGAGTTGAGCTACACACCCAAATTATGGACACTTAAGCTCAACTTTTTGGCTTGATATAACCAAAATGTTTCAGTTATAGAATAAATACACCATTCTACTGTTGGTACCAATTGAATATTGAGCTATAGAGACCAAAATCCAGTATTGAACCAATCTGCAAAAATGTTTATTTGTTCTGTAAAAATGAACATTTTAATATGGGACCTAATGGGGGTTCTTCAGTTTTAGGAGCCAGCCTCAAGTGGACATTTGAGGAACTGCAGCTTTTTGCTTTTTAGCTCAGGCTGTATTTTACCAACCCCAGAGGTTGTTGTCTCGACCAAACTTGTCAAAACATATGAATACACCCACTGACTAAAATTAGAAAATATATTCTAGAGAACCTTCTGAAGAGATTGTTGCTCTTAAATCATAAAACTGAAAACACAGCGGGTGAAGGAACTTGGAGAGGTGTGACTGTTGAACAAAAGTATGACTACACCTCTGCAGGTGTCGAAATCTCCACACTGATTTTCAAACACTGCGTTTGAGGCAAAAACTGTTAGAGCTGATTGTTTTTCTTCCCCCTGTAAATTAATTTTGGGCTCAGAGGGGGGTGTAACAGGGGGTCATCACACCTCAAAGCCCCTGCTTGGCGATGGGCCTGAACCAGATGGTGGCACACCACCCAGATATTAAACACTGTTAATATTAATGCCAGCAGTTGTGTTGTGAGAACAGAGACAGTTTTCAGGAAGGGAGCCAGTAAAACTCTGGCCTCAAACACAGGTGTTGGTATTTTTATGGTTTTAAACTCTTCACAGGCTCATTAGGGAAGGAAAAAGTGTTTTTTTATTAATCCATCCTGACAGACGTGACAGAAATGATAGGCAAAAACAACCACACACTCTCTTAAAGAGAGGTCAAACCAGCCAGTTAAAGCAAAGGGTAGCCTAGAAATTTACAGACATATAAACAGTTTTAAATCATTTTTATGATGCAATGCCAACAGCCATGGCTAGAGGCATTGTTTTTGTCCATCATTGCCATTTTTATGAACCCAATATCTAAAAATAGCTTACAGGGAGTTTCCTCATATTTTGCACAAATGTCCTCTAACTCAGAACTGAAGTGATTGGATTTTGGTAAAAGGTCAAAGTTCAAGGCTATTAGGGATTATCTTCATCCTTTGTGAATGTAATATCTAAAAAATGCTTACACAGTGCACAAATGTCTACCATCTTTTCACTCTCAGGTAGCTCGTGGTCACTCTAACTTGGCTACTTCTGATAATATGGCAAATAATCAAATCCCCTATGAAGAAAGTGAATAGGATTTTTTTCTTCTGTAACCACAAGCTTGGGCCCGATGTCTACTCTAGAGAAGCCCATTTTATGCCCCCCCAAAAGAAAAAATGTCAAAGTAAGCCAGTTCTTGAAAAAAAAAAATTAAATCTTAAGTCATAATTATGAGATAAAAAGTCATAATTATAAGATTAAAAATCAAAAATATGAGATAAAAATTCTAAAACATGAGATAAAAAGTCATTATGATGACTTTTTATCTCTTAAAAAAGAAAAAAAAATGAGAAAGTAAGGCAATTCTTAAAAAAAAAAAAAATCTGAAGCCATAATCACAAGAAAAAATGTCGAAATTATGAGATAAAAAACATAATTATAAGTTAAAAAGTCAAAATATTGAGATAAAAAAGTCAGAATTATGAGATAGAAGTTCAAAATTATGAGAAAAATTATGAGACAAGTCTAAATTATGAGATAAAAAAGTAATTATTATGACTTTTTATCTCAAAATTTCAACTTTTTATTACAAGATTTTGAGTTTTTATCTTCAAATTATGACTTTTATATCATAATTTTGACTCTTCATCTCATGATTCTGAATTTTCAACTCAAAATGTTGACTTTTTAACTGATAATTAGGGCTTTTATCTCATAACTTTGACTTTTCATTTCGTAATTATGACTTTTTAACTCATATTTTCAACTTTTTATCTTGCAATTATTACTTTGTTTTTTTTTAAAGAATGCCTTACTTTTACATTTTTTCTTTTTGTATTCGGCAGGAATGGGCCACCATACCACTCTGACTCAAAAATGAACTGACTACATTTTGGAAGGCAATGGTCAAAGTCACTGGGCCACATGTTCATCCCTTTGCTGGCATCTCAAGAAAACTATGATCAATTTTCATCTAACTTTGCAAAGTGTCCACTTATGGGGATCAGCTTTATGTATTGGAGGTCATAGGTCGAGGCCTTCTTTAAAGCACGTTTTTTTTTTTTGTTTGTTTTTTTAAGTAGCTATAAATTTGCCTTTCATTCAAAAAATATTTTTTTAACAAAGCATGTAAATGCATACAAACATTTTCATTCTGTTTTTAATTTCCATAGACTTGCGCATAGATTTACAGCATACAGCAGAACACCAACAACATGAGGGAGAAACCACTGGTCACTCACTGAGTGTGAATCAATCAGTAAAATTCCAGGTGTGTTTGTGGCTGACTGCCCTGGATTGGGAGCAGGTGTGGTAAGTTGATTTCTACGCTTGGGTTACAGCTCTCAGCTGACTCATTATCTCGCCATCGGAGACACTGAGAGTATCTGCTTTTGTTTTTCAGTGTGGGTTTTAAATATAAGCATTTGCTAAAGCACCTGCAGACTGTTCTGAGATTTATCAGTTGACCTGTTGTTAAAAAATAGTTGGTGCTGGATGCCTAAACCTGGCCTTTTAGTTTCCTTTTTTCTCAGTGTAATTAGGAATGGTAGCTGGTTTTGGCTTGCCACCATATTGTTTTAGTATTTCCTTCTACCAGGTGATCATTCATGGTATTAGTGGTCATCCTTCTGGGATAACTACAAGACCTCGATCTGAAATTGCGTACCAATTTCCTGGTTCCTAACAAATTACGTACTAAAGTTCTAAACATCCAGTTGGTTAAACTTCATATAACTCTATTGAGAGGACAGGATCATTTGGACAAATCTGTTGTATAAATTCTTCAATCTGACCAATCCAAGCCGTTAAAACACACAAGAATTCACACGCAAAAATTTCAGCTCACTTTTAAAAGAATGAAAAGTTTGAAATAATTTCCTGGTATGTTTTTCTTCAATCAGGGCAGCCTTCCCTTATCCAATCTATTTGTTTTAATCCTCTAGCTGAGCTAGAGTTCTTCTTTCACATATTCATCCTCTCATTTATATGCCTCAAAGTTGTTCAAGACTAACTTTAGTTTAACTTGGTTAAAACCACAAACAAACTTCAGCCAAAGTACCTCTAAGCAAATGTGTTTTATAAAAGGGGATAAATGTCTTCTCTGCAAAGCACCAAAGCGTTCTTTAATACATAATGGATGCAAAAAGCCAGCAGCTGTTACCTTGGTCTGTCCTTCGATGACAGAGAGAGGCACGCTGGTGGAGGGCCACTTGTTCCGAGGAGGTAAAGGCTTGTCGCAGTTCCATAAAACCACGATCTGAATGAGAAAAGCAACAACGCCATTAAACACTTGTTTCTGCATTTCAAATAGCTGATAACTCTCAGCCACAGAAGGATGTGTTTATCACATTTAAAAGGACAAACATCAGACCAGTCGAGGTCTTCTTTTCACTCAGAACACTGCAGAGAGAATCTGATTATCAGAAGAAATACTCAGTTTGATACACAAGGTAAAACCTGAATAAGCCACAAAAATATCATGAAGAATAAGGGAAATAAAAGTCATGAAAAGTGAAGTCCTCTCCGTTTAATATCAATCAGTGGGCTCAGACGTATTGATTATGTCACCAAATCAATCACTCTGGTTAACAAGTTACAGCTGTAATAAAACGGATTGTTTAACAGTGATAACTGAAGACTTCCCTGAGTTTTAACTCAGTAAAGTGTTTATTTTTGGATGTGCTTGTGCCAGTGTTAATTTTGGCAGCTATTTTTCATTTTAGTCTTAGTCTTTAGATGAAATGTCTTTTAGTTTTAGTCCATAAAAAGTCCTCACATTTGAGTCTCTACTTTTAGTCCAAGCATTTATTTTCTTGCCTAAATCTGGTACCAAGTCATGGTGGTGTGTTTTCTGCACCCTTTCTACAGCTAAGAGGCAGAATAGCTATAGCTGCATTGTTTGACAGATTTACCCACAGTGGAGAATTTATCACGGATCTTGAATCTCAGACGAAAACTACATTTCATTTTAGTCTAGTTTAAGTCATCTTGACAAAAACTAAACTTAGTTTTTGTCAGTTTTAGTCATCACAGATTTTGTTAGTCTTAGTCTAGTTTTTGTCAAGGAAAAAAGGCTGTCGACGAACATTTTTAGTCATAGTTTTAGTCGATGAAATTAACACTGGCTTGTGCTGTTTGGTGTTAGTGTCTTAGCTAAACTTAAGCTCTGCCATCTCAACAGGTGAGATTTTTGGTGAGCTCTTAATCGCTTCTCACCAAAGCATACAGACGGGCAGACATTTCGTAATTATCCTTCCTTCATATTAAGTCCACATGACTTGATTTCTCAGGTGCAGAACTGTAATTGAAAGACGTTTTGGCGATGACCGGTTCAACACATCCAGCTACCTAAGTTCACTTTATTATCCCTACAGCGAATCTCGCTTAATGATAAAAGGTCACCGTGGGTCACGAGAAGATTAAAGACACTGATCCAAAGCATGGTGGAACGGGCTATGAAAACAAGAAGCCTCTTTTTTACCGATCCAGAGCCCTGCAGACTGATGCACTCAGACCTTTGATGTTAAGATAGGTTAGCTGATCCATATCGGATTATCTGTACACTACTACTGAACGCTATTATAGCTCAATCTAAGAGTCCTAAAATTTCAGGACACATCTGCCTCAAAAGATGATTCTTAATTCATGTTTTGTGTTAACCACGGCCACATTTAGGATGCCCAACAACCCCCTTAAAAAAAGATAATGCAAGGACATCCAGAGCAAGACCATGGTTGTGTCAATCCTCCTTCCCACCTGATGGTGCCCTCAGGCAGGTTACTCCCCACATCTGTGCCTTACTTTGGCCTCAAATTTGGCCCAAACGTGCCTAAAAGTTCTGCACAGTAGTGTAGGTAGACTGAGGATTGTGATTTGAACAGATGGCCTTTAACTTGTCCACTGAGCTGTCTGAGGTTTTTACAGTGACATGAGACTTTAAGGTGCAGTGGTAGATTTATTTTACATCACTTTGGCTGCATGGTGGCATTGCAGTGGTTTAACTAAAGTGTGCTGAAAAGGACAATAAAAACATGAAAAATTAAAAGAAAAAAAACATGAATACACTAATTGTTAACCTTAATAAATTGCATTTACTGTGATTACTCTAGGCAGCCCTGACACATTACCTTGTATTTGACTAGTTATATTTGTGTTATCTTGTTTTTCAGCATCATTAAAGACATGTGGACAAACTCCCCACCTGTGCACAGAACTTGGACTTGGCTACAGCAATGATGAGCTTCACCACAGGGGAGATCTGAGCCTGCAGAGGAGTCACCGTGTGGATCACAGCTGTGAACTGCTGCGAGGGGCTCTTACCTGCAAGCACAGTACACAAACACACACATGTTTCAGAAGCAGCTGGCCTGGGTAAACTTTAAAGGTCTTTAACACACATTCGTGCAGATGTAGCGCTCCATAATGGTTAACTGGACTCAGGTTGCTCGGTGCTGCTCCCATCATTAATCTCTGTGACAGATTATAAACCCTGGGTGTCCATGAGTAAACATGTCTAATCCAAGAGTGAACACTTTGTTTTCAGTGTCTTTTTTAGTGAACTGTGAATTATGCTGATTTGTTCCAATGGAAGACTAATTGTATTTTCTACACACTCCCAATAAAACAGCCTTTGTAGGTGACTTTTCTTGCATTTTATTGCTGCAAACAAATGATGCAAACTGGACAAAAAGAGAAATTATGAAGTGGAACCAAACTTTAAATTACCACTTTCGATAAATGATCCTGAGCGTTCGGGTAAATGGGGTTGAGGAAATTGATTCCCCCTCTGGCAGTCTGTGCCAAAGAAAAGTATCAATATTATAAAGCATCGGCTTCAACCAATGGATCTTGTCCCTGAATACATTTTTTATTCCACAATAAGGGAACGTATTTGTGGTTCACAGAAACCTCAATAGTAGAAAATTAAAGCTCTAGCCATGAAAAACTTAAACACACATGGCAGGTTGGAGCACAGCCCTGCTACCCCAACCCTACCAACCCCCTACCCCTTTTGGTTTTATTTCATGACATTTTTAACCACCCTTTCTATTCTTTAATCATCACCAATTGTCTAATTCTCTTCTCTAGCACAGTTTATACTTGCTACCTGTATCCATTAAAAGCACTTTAATAAAATTTTAAGGATGTCAGGTGATCATTTTTCAGTCAATCTTTTAATTCAAGTACTCTACAAAGATTAATCACATTCCTAATCCACTGTTAAAACTGTAAAACAAAATGAGAATACAGGTAAGACTGTTGGAATGAGGCACCAAAATAAGGCTCTGACTACAGACCTCATCACGCCAGCATGTGGCTGGATACTGGAGAAGGGGATCACACATCCTCATGGATAAGTGGAGGCAGGGCACTCTTTAGTGTTGGTCCATCCATCTCTCTGACACTAAACCCCCTGACCAGACATCTCAGGTGGGCTGAAAGGTATTTATGGAAGAATGAGGCCCCCTTTTTTGGTGGGGGATCTCAAAGAGAGACTCAGTCCTTCAGTTTAATATTTTCTGTAGGAGTTTAATTACACAAGTTGATAAGTGCTACTTAAAGCATTTTTTTGTATTATCAACTATTCAGTGACAGCCAGAATTCTTGCTAAGCTGCTGCAAGTAAAAGAGAAAACTTTTTAAAATTGAATTGTTTAGATAAACTGCAAATGCATTTTTGTGCAGTTTAGAGAGGGAAATTACCCAATATCATAACTATAGTATCATATTTGTCTATCAAAACAAGAATCAATATATTAAGATTTTTATTAGTGTCATCTCTATGTTTATAAAAGTCTGGTATCATGACAACCCTTAATGATACGACAAAGTAAAACTGACTTGCTCCTGAGAGGTGTTTTTCTTCTCTCAGGAGGTTTTTTTCCTGTTCAGGTTGACTGGCGGCTCTGTGATCAGTGTTTAACCTCTGCGGGGTTATTCACACCCTCTAATTGGTCGAGGTCACATGTGGATCATCTATCTGTCATGAGAGAGATGTTAGAGTCACACGAATCAATGTGTTAGCTGGTGTTAAATTGTCTCAAGAGAAATAGCACCACGGTAGAAGCTAGATCTTATGTTGACAGCTTCCTGAATAATATTCACTTATATTCTGCTGCATTGGTTGAAGTCATTAAAGACATGTGTGTTTCTCTGTACTGTCCTGCTGACCTTTGTATAAGCTCAGTTGTAGTCTGAGACCAGAGATCAAACAGTGATTTTCCTTTAAGTACACATCTCTAGAAATGATGTATTGAAATGGGTGAAAATAGACTGAGAGCTGTATGGAGTTAGACGTTTCAGCACCATGGACAGAGACAGACGTTTATTAGGCTCATCTGGAACTTGCTGATAAAACTTTTGACTCTTTCACTTTGAAATAGTTTAAATTACATTCAAGGAGGTAAAACTTCTTTACTTCTGGTATTTTCTGTAATTGAAATTCTTATATGCTGTGTTAAATAAACGAGAACGTCTTTGCATTACTCTCAACTTTGAAACAACTCAAGTACTGTCTGTTGCAAACATACTCATCTACTACAGTGAAAAGCTTAGCTTCTATGCCTGCACTTTAACCAGCTTCTCTTTAAAAGGGCAACACTGACAGAAATCTCCTGTGGCTGATCTACTATTGACAAGGACCTCATCTAACCTCACTTCATGGCTTTATCCTTCAACTTACTTGATGAGTGCGTCGAATAACCCTACCTCTAAGAAATGTTTGAGACTCTGTTTCTTGTGATTGCAGGGAGTGTCTGTGCATCTACTTTATAATCTGAAAAGGGGGAGAAATTGATGCAGAAACAGGGCCATATTTTCACTGCCTTCTTCTTTATTCTATCTGTGTTGTCCTGTAATGTCCTTTGTGACCTAAATAAGTCTGTTCGTCATTCTGTTGTTAGTTACAGGAAATGAAATTCCTTGATGCCCACAAATAGCCTGGACTAAAGGTAGTATGCTCTTGGGTCCATCCTTACATACTTTTGCCAATTGCTCAAATCTCCACTCTGACTCAAAGTGAAACTCATTAGATTTGTGAGGAAGAATGCTTTAAGGGAATCCATTAAACTAAAAAAAGTAAAATAAAATAACAGATTTGATCTGGAAGCGGAAGGTCAAGGACCGAAATAGTTGGGCCTCATGCCATGCAATATCCCAGGAATTCTTGAAAGGATTCTCCTTTAACTCTGCACAAATATCCACTCTGACTTAATGAAAGACAGACTCCGGATGTCTTAAGTCAAAGCCAAAGGTCACTGGGCTTTATTCTGACCCCTGCTTTTGACTGAACTATCTCAACAATGCTTGGAAATATTTTCTTCAAACTTTGCAATAATTTCATCTCTGACTGAAGGCTAACTGACCTCATTAGTTTTAAAGGGGACATATTTTACCCTTTTAAGACAAGTATATATTGGTCTCAGAGGTCCCCAAAACATGCCTGTGAAGTCTGTTGCTAAAATTGAATTTTCAGTATTTCCAGGATTGGATTTTTACATGTCTAAAAACTCCTCTGTTTCAGCCCTGCTCAGAACGAGCTGTTTCTCTGTCTGTAGCTTTGAATGTTATGGAGCTGTCTGACTCCATTTCAGAGGTCACTGGGCCTCATGTTGACTCCTTGTTTGAGATCATTATACCTCAGGCATGCTTGAAGAAATTTTCTTTCTACTTTGTGGAATTATCTGCTCTAAGTCAAAGACAAACTGGTTTGATTTTGGAAGCCAAAGATTAAATGTCAAGGTCCTTAAGCCTCATGTTAATCCCTTGCTTATTTTTGCATTATCTCAAGAATTCTTGGAGGGATTTTCTTCAAACTTTCACTCTAATGCTCACTTTGCTCAGGGATGAACCAGCTGGGTTTTGGAATTTATGTGTCCAAGCCACTGTCATATCAGCCTCTTGTGATTGCATGACTCAAGCAGGCTGGGATGGATTTTCTTGAAACTTAGCAGAAATATCCACTCTGACTCAGACATGAACCACTTAGATTTCTGGAGGTTGTTTGCCAAGGTTGTTTGGCCTCATGCTCACCACTTGCTCGTGAGCATGACATTTTAAATTTATTTGGATATTTGTTCCCTTAACTTAGCTCAAATATCTGCTCTGACTTGTAGAAATTGATTATGTTTTAGAAGTACAAGGTCAAAGGTCAACCAACCATCCCAGCCTTATTTTGAACACACCACTATGCTTTTATTATATGGAACTTTTATACCTTGCAGAGACATTTTAAATGCTTGGCAATTATTCTAGTAATTTCATTGATTAAGGAAGTTCTAAACCACACTACTGTACATGCAGCAGCCCAACACTTTACAAACTAAAGATGTAAACTAAGCCATAAAATCTTGATGTTCTCTCTGCTCCTGAGGCCTCTGTACGCCTGAGCAGTAAGTCAAACTTTTACAAACTATCAGGCAGAAGTTCCAACTGCTTTGCCATCAAAAGTTATGGGGAGGTGGCAGAGTGAGACCGTCGCACTCTCGGCATCGACGACAACTTATTCCCCGAGCTGCAGCAGAGGTGGCAGCAGCTAAAATAGTGATTTACTGCAGTGGAATAAACCAAACTGCCCCATCTTCCCCTTCTATCCCTCAGTCCCTCCGTACTCTCTCTTCTCTCTAACCCTTGAGTCCACAACTCCTCAGAGAAAGGCAAACATCGATCTGAGTTACAGCCCCTGTCGGCTGAGAGCCTCTCCTGTCTGCATGCAGATCTATACACACACCCACGTAGACACAAACAGACAAGACCACTTTACAGACTATTATCGCCTGCAGCTGGAAGTGTTTTTTAATTATAGATTCAGATATCAACCAGTAATGCAATGAAATCTTTATTCCTGCTATTATTACTATCAGAAACAGCCACCTGAAGATCCTTTTTTTTGGTAAAAACAGCTCTTAACTTTAGAATAGTAATGCAACATTTGTCAATTGCATAATTGGTCCGAAAAGTACATTATTTTTAATTTAAGTAGCAGGCTGTCTCCACTGCAAATGCTTTAGCATTTCAGATTTTGTCCCATTTATTTCAGCTATTAGAAAACTAATGGCAGCAGCTCCCTTCTTCTTTTTAAGTCACTGCTACATTTTTCAAAAGATCTAACAATTAAAAAAAAAAAGCCCCTTTAGTGGCTAGCAGTTAACTGAATCTATGAAGGTATGGACCATGAGTGCTGGTGAAGTGAGGCAAACCTTAAAAGTAAAGATCCTAAGGCGAGTTTTTTGCTCCTTTTATCATCGACATTATTGAAAAATACAGCCGTTAAAGTTTTAAATAATGACCAGATCATCACTTACCCAGTGCCGCATAGTAAAAAGGGAACTGGGTGGGGTCAGCAGAGTACTGGGGGAGTGCATAGAGACCACCAGGTAAAGAATTCCATAGCAACCGGTTTCTGGACACCAACGAGTCTACTCGGTCCTGGATGATCTGGATGGAAGAGATGAAGAAGAACAAATGCACGCATTAGGGCTGTCAGAATGCAGGCATTAACTGCAAAGAAAAGGTCAATCAATTTTTTAATCACATGCCTTATTGTCCCCCTCAAGACTCTGGTTAAGCCGCAGCATCATCTCAGTGATGTAAAATAAGTCCACCGCTTCTCCTTAATTGTCTCATTTCAGTTTGAAAAACTCAGACAGCTCAGTTGTCAAGTCAAAAGTTATTCACACATTTTTTCATCGTCCATTTCACTTTTTACTGCTCCTTTATTTTCATTTTCTGTTCATATCAACTTCCTTTTTCTGTGAGAATATTTCAGTATATTTTTTAGTTGGCCATCTTCTGCCCCACATTCTTTGTGTCATTTGGAGACACCTAGGGGTGTAGAAATGTACTGCACTTATGTTCTATTTACTTGCCGTAGGCAGCTCAGTTAAGTTTTAGTTTCTGCTGAGAGAACAAGCAACAGTTGACTACTGCTTTCAACCTTCTCATGTGAATAACAAGTCTGTAAGTACTCTTGTGTATAGCTTTCACTGCTTTGTAGATTTTGCAAAGGTTATTCTTTGTTTTGTTGTTGTTTTTGTGCAGAATTGTTAAAGATGCTAACCACAATTAACATTTGCCTTTGAAAACAATGTAAAAGTTAGCTTAGATGCTAACTAGGTCTGTATGCCTCTTATTTGAGGTTGTTTACTTCATTATAAGGATGTTCCTAGGTATCTATTACCCCATTTGGCTAAATACATATTTAAATTTTGTTTAACCAACTAGGCTAAAGAGGAAAAAATCCTTTGAAAACAGTCAAAGTCTTCACAGGGTTCATTGTGTTGGTGGGTGTGATGTGAGTCTGATATACTCTGCTACAGCATGGCTAACATTAGCAGCTAGCTTTGCCAGCCTTCATTCTTCTTTGCAGATTAATATCGTGCTTTGATATGTGGTCGCTTTTCACTTTGATTGAGTGGTTAATCATGAGCTCAACCCTCCACAGCTAACAATTCACTTTATTTCTATTTATTACTTCAAAAAAACCTGTTATTGTTCCTACTACATGCTAATCGCTAAGCTACCGCTGAGCTTCTCTATTTATGTCCAGTGAGGGCTGTGGGAAAGCTCAGACAGAAAGGCAGTGGCCGTTAACTGAAGCTACAGTGACCTCTAGTGGCGGGAGGTTTATTACAGTTTCAAAGAGCATTATAGACGGGGATTTCAAGCCCGTGTTTGTAAAAAATGATAGGTAATTAGTTTAACCGACTCATAAATCTCACGCCGGCTAATTTTATATATGAATCTAATTTTTTAACCACGTGCATCCATAGTTTCTTATGTTACGGCTACATGCTATATTGAGTTTTTTTTTTTTTTTTAACAATATAGGCGCATGAGCACTTTGTAAGGACATAATTTCATTATTTCACAGTTTTACAGAAAATAAGAAGAATCCATACTAAAACCCCAAACTCAAATCTGGTTTTTTGGGTCTTTATTTAATGGATACGATGTTAGTTATCTGCTAAGCTGTCTAGTAAAGCAAGAGCGGAATAGGCCGTATGACAGGGATGTCCAAATTATGGCCTAGGGGCCATAACCCGTGGCCCACTTTGGATTGGCCCGCAGCAAACTTTGAATAGAAAATGAAATTAGAACATGAAGCTTTTGCTTGACTGTATTGTTCTTCTTAGTTTCAGCACAAGGCAGTGCTACCATGCTTATTCTGTAAACATTTTGACAAGAAGAACTTATTGATGTTTTCATTTATTTGTGACTACACTAAGACAACACTGTAAATGAAAGTAAATAAAGTAATAATGTTATCTTGATTTAAAATGCCCTAATTAATTACCCTTCTAAATAGCAGCACCAATAGTGTTCCTGGTGTGTAGCCATTGGTAGCCAGGGCCAACCAGGTCCCCCTGATATCTGTCTGGCCCCCCCAAAATCCTTAAATATATTGGCATGCCTTGTCAACCACTAACTAGCCATGTGAGCGCACTCAATCACTAAGAATGTCTTGATCTACATCAGACTGGTTTACAACTTTAATATCATCAAGGTGCAGAACATGTAAGGGGCCCCACCACTTATATATTTCAGTATGTGGCCCTCAGTGGAAAAAGTTTGGACACCCCTGCCGTATGAGGAACTTGGACGGATTATAGTGCTGACTTTCTGCTCATAACAGCGTATGCAGGTGGGTAGAGTTTCTCTGCCTAATTTAGTGAGTTTCAGGTAAAAACAGGCCAAAAAACAATGCTGGCTCAAACATACAGTACACTATTGAAAATTTTTGAAGTGTTTTATTTTTTGAAAGCCTCTGTGTTTGGCACTATTTTGCCATGCCACATTTGGCGTTGGTCGTTCCACCACAGTATATCTTCATCTTGTGGGGCCACTATGTCTCAGTTTCCCTTTACCCAGTTTGCTCCCACTGCTTTGTCGGAGGTGTGTAAATGGGTATGGATGTGTATAACTGGGTTTGGTAATACTGATGGCCACTTCTCCATCACCATCAGTGACTGAATGCGGTGTGAATGGGTAGGTGTGACCTGCAGTGTAAAAGTAGGACTGTTAAAAAAGAAACCTGTTTAATTACAGGCAACACAAACTCATAAATAGTGATTTTGAATCAATTTTAGCCAGTTTATGTATTCAAGAGCTGGAAAAGACTTAGTATGACTATTGCCTGGATGTTTAAAGATGACATGCCATATGACATCTTCATTACACTCTTCTCTCTTCAGACATACACTCATATTTTGAAATAAAAAATGGCAAGCTGTCTTTCTTCATCTAGAGCTTTCTAAACTCTCTAGAAAGTGGAATGACTCCAGAAGATGGGCATGAAACATATGAGCTGCTTCACTTGGGGCATCAGCTCGCTCCCAACATGAGGAGTCCATTAGCTGTTTCGCTAATATCATCCATCAGACATGTTACCAAAGGTCAGGTTAGCTTGTTTAGTGTTGTCAAGTCATCAGGGAAAAACCAGTAACACAGTTTTAACCTGCTGAAGAGCCTCTAAATGCACATTTCTACAGAGAAACTTCAGTTACATATTGCTCTTCCTATGTGAAATTGACCATATAAAGCTAATTAAGCATTGAGCCTTGTATAATAAAAAACAGGAATAAGAAATAAAAGAATAACACAAGGTTCGAAACACCTAAACTCCATTTGTGCTCCATTTCTGAAGGATGAAAGGTGGAGATGACTCGAGCAGAGGGAGGATCATCGAGCTGGCTGGTCTGCCAACTGCTAAATGAAAAGCTTTAGAGGGATTGAACCAAAAAAGTCTTCTGAAAAAAGCTCATAACCTTTAGGTGTGCTTTCCTGTTGTCTTCCTCTGTCATTTATTTCTTCTTCTTCTCATCATATCAGCAAATCAGGTGTTGACTTCAGGTCCCCATGTGACAACAGCCTGAAGTGTGATGGCTTTATTTACACAGTGCCAGAGAAGTGTTTCTGCACCACATGCGTTTCTATACAGTCAGCATGAGATAAGTATATGCACAAGTGTGACTGTACAAGTGTTAGACATACATTTGATGGAAATTTCATTGAACAAACATGGTTAGACATACCCCAATTTCAAAAGAGTTGGGACAGGAGCTTGTTTACCACTGTGTTACATCACTTTTTCTCCTAGTAACACTGTTAGCCTCTGGAGACACTAGTTGTTTAAGTATTAGAGGTCGATTTCTTACCATTCCTGCAGGATGTGTGTCTTAATTCACTCAACACAGCACATTTACAGTGTGGCATATTTTCAATGGAGAAAGATCTGGACTTCATGCAGGCCAGTCTAGTGCTCTGACTCTTTTACTGTGAAGCCATGCTGTTGTATCTCATGTGTAATGTGGCTTAGCATTCCTGAAGTAAACAGGACATCATTTAAAAAAAGCTGCCATCTAGATGGCAGCGTATGTTGCTCCAAAACCTGTATGTCCCTGTCAGTGTTAATGGTGCATTCACAGATGTGCAAGTTATCCATGCCATGGGTATTGAAACACCCCTCTAACATCACTAGTGGTGGTTTTTGAACTTTGCAATAACAACAGTCTGGATGGACCTTTTCCTCTTTGTCCTGGAGGACTAGTCTTTGTGTCTTCCAGCCTTTGATCTTTCAGTTCTTGGTCTGTTAGTCTTACCTTTGTTGGTCTCAAAGGTGCCAGCTGGACCCCCTTGTGACAACTTATCTTCTGTGCATTTTTGAATATCCTTGGCCGTGTGTCTACAGCTGATGTGCTCAGGAGAGTGAGGATGGGAAGGGTCAGCTGCACTTTTACAGGCACCTGGTGCACTTTCCCAGGTCCAACTCACGGCATACTGGGTGCCTGGGTCCTGGCTGGTTGGACCTGGCCTCTGAGCTGGGCATGGAGGAGTCAGCTGGGAATATACCTTGAAAGACTGAGTAAGGCACTAGCCCAGGCCAGGAGGATAGCCACCAGGAGGCTGGAGCAGTACAGGACCATGGTTGACTAGGTGAAGTGCAGAACTGTCATATGTTTCAGTCCCTGACCTGATCTTACCAGAGGATTCAAAGGCCATCAGGCAAACTAGGTCAACAACTCTGCCAATGACTCTCAGGTGACCACTCACATCATTAGCATACAAATGGACAACAGAGACAATATTCCTAGCTCTGACCTCAGTCATTTTTGTGACTGATGACTTCTTTCAAAGGAGAGGTGAAAACTCCTCAAGAACCTCAATCACGACCATGCTTGTTTAACCATGATGAGAGTAAGAACCTGAACAGACATCTAGTAATAACTGGACTAACACAACCCTACTTTTTTAAGGTCATGTAAATTTAAAGAATAAAATCTACTTAGTGGCCCAGGCTGGTTGTAGCAATCTGCAGTAACATGTATCAGCTTGGAAAAATGCACAGATTGTGTTTCCAGTCCTGTTCTGTGCATAGATTGGAAAATCAGCACACCAATGTTTTCAACTCAACACCCAATTCATTATACTGAAGACTGCCAATTGGCTCTTATCAGTGGTCCTTAGGCTCAATCACCCAAAGACAAGCCTTCAAGATCATAACTATTATCATTCAAATAACTACAACAACGAGAATAAGGCATCGATTTTATTGTGGCATTCTCCTTTTCTTTTTCATCCCTCTGACTCCAAAGCTCTCTACTGATCTGTGGAGAATTAGCTTGGCACTTACAGCCAGCTCTTAACACACACACATACACCCACACACACCTCCTGACACCAACTGTCAGCCTCGCAGTATGTGGGACACTACAGTTATCAACAACGCCTCATTTCACCCATTTAGCCTGGTGGCATGCTGGCTCTGAGGTTTTAGCACATCTGGCCAGCAGTGGATGGCTGTCAGTGGGCTTCTGTCTAATTTCACACCCTGCTAGCACTGGGTGTTTGACAGTGTCACTAAGGTCATGTTTTCGCTGTGATTTTAAGAGGAAAAAGCACTGCAATTTGTGAAATGTTTGCACTATTAAGCTGAAAATACATTACAACATCAATGTTTTGGAGAAGAGTCTGTTTATCACCCAATCTGTTAAAATGGCTCCATGTTCTCTGCGATCGGCTGCTCTTAATGGGTGGTAGGCATCATGCAGACACTTAAATATACATTACTTTTAATGAATACTTTGCTTGAATGACAGCAGTGCCATCCAGTCATTCAGTATGACTAAGCTTTTATCTCTAGATACTGATGCTGTGCGTCTCTCCTTGTGTTTCTGAAAATGTCCAGTCTTATTCAAAGACTTGTGACCTTCTTTAGGCCCCGTGTCTGTATAGACAGAACCTGATGTGTTGGCAGTTCCCCAAACCTCACTTTCAGAGCTCTTTAGGTAAGCTCGGGTATGGGAGAATATGCTGGTTTAGCCTTTGCTACATCAACCTTGGTCCTGTACTGCTCTGACCTCCTGATGGCCATCATCCAAGCCTGCACCCATGCCTCTAGGTATTCTTCGTGTGGCCATCCCCTGTGTCTGGACCAGCCCACGGGGTCCTGTGCACTCAGTATGTAGTGAGCTGGATCAGGCCTGGGAAAGTGTGCCAGGTGCTGTTCCTGTATCAAGCAGCTGACCTTTCCTATCCCAACCCTCATGAGCACGTCAGCATAGGACGCACAGTTTTGCCAACGATACCCAAAGATGTGCCAAAGAGAAGTTGTCACAAGTGAGTCCAGCCAGCACCGCTGGCATCAGTCAACATCCAGACCTCACAAGAGTAGAGTAAGACCGGGAGGGCCAAGGACCAAAAGACTCTGACTTGTGTCTGCATGCTCAGATACTGGGAAGGCCACACCTGCTTGCTTAGTGAACCCATCATCCCATGTGCAAGTCCATGTGTGAGTACCCACCCACACTTGTGTCATCAGTGACCTCACAGAAGGCAGCATCGGCAATCCCAAGCTTAGCCAGTTCTCTTGACATTGCAGGTATGAAAGAATCCTACTGAAGACTGGTCACTTTTCAGGTGCTGACCCAGGAAGACTGCGTTAAACCTACCTAATTACCTCTATGTACCTGCCTACCTACCTCTCTCCCTCCCAACTTACCTATCTGCTGACCTACCTGACTACATACCTACCGAACTAAATATTAACCTATTTACTGAGCAACCAAAGCAGTCTACACACCTACCTACCTACAAACCTATCTACTTGACTTTGTACCAGACTATTTACCTACCTACCAAAGCAGCCTACCAAATTGCCAACCTACCAAACCCAACAAAATACACACTTGCCAGTGCACATTTCTACCAATCTACCTTCCAATAACAACGATTGACCAATCTACCTACTTATCAGCTGATCTGCCTACCTACCAACCCACCTACCTCACCCATCAACATAACATCCTACTTACTTTGAACTACCTTCCTATCTATCCCACCTACCTTTCTACCAATGAACTTACCTCACCCAGCAAAGCAGTCTTACTCGCTTCAGCCTAACAACTACCTACCTATCACCAACCAACCTATCTACCAACATATCTTTTACTTACCACTGATGAGCCTAAACCATGTACCTACCCACCTTTCTTCCAGCCTATCTACCTTCCTACTTACTTAACTACCAAACCCATAATACAACCTACCTACTCATGTATTTACCTACCTACCCTAACAAACCACCGTTGTAACCCACATACCTTATCCACCCCTCCCTAACAACCAGACCTAACTACCCACTTACCTTACTAACTCAAGTACTTAACTACATGCATACCTGGTCGAGTCACCTACCTACCTTCCTCCCTACCTACCATCCCTTTCTTCTTACCCCAGCCTACTTACCTGACATATTTCTGGGCTTTTGTATTGAGAATCTCCACCATGTGAAATGTAGAAAGGGTAGTTTCTTCCTGAAATGACATTGTCTATGTTTACTCCATGGTGTAAATGCTGCTGTAGCCTTGACAGTCGCTCCACAGAGAATCTCAGTACCATCGCTTACATTATGTTTTTCTTTTGTGGGCCATAAAGAGGTACTACTGATCGATTCAGTCAGACTCATAATCAACTAAAAACTCCTCAAAGGAAAGTTGAAATTTTGCAAAACATTCACTCACTGAAAACATATCCAACAAAACTTCACATGGGAAGTAAGCAAGTTTTAAAAGCACAAATTTATACTTTTTCAGGTGAGTAAAAAAACAAAAATACTGCGAATCACACCCTGCTTTCAAAAACGCTGAATGGTTTCACTGCTTCAGGCTTTATTGCTCTTCTAGTAATGGATGTTTGCCAACTTTAGTCAAATAATAGTGTTTAACTAATTACTGAGCCAGTTTGCCAACCTTATGACTCATCTCTACTTGTGCTAAATTATAATTGAATATATTTAACAAGAAGATAAAAATTTCCTGTAATCGTAGCTTGTGGCTGGTTGGCAGAAAGCAAATGTAGAGCAGAAGCTACCAGGCTTAGTATGGGTTGACTGCACCAAATATATGAGCTACTTAAATGCACAGTTTGTGTAAAGACTTCACACCTTAAATACACATTAAGGGTAAAAAATATGTTAAAAACTGATGCTAATGGTAGATAGTGACCAAATCTTCAATGCTGATAATCTCTAATGCAGTGTTGTTGTTTTATACTTCTATGCCAGCAATAGTCAGGGCAAAAAGCATTGCATTTTCATATTCATCAGTTTCTACACTTGTCCATGCATCCATGAGATTATTGTGAAGGTGATATCTTATGTAGGGTTGTTCCGATCCCGATACAAGTATCAGAAGTACGTCTGATACTGCTTAAAATGCAGGTATTGGTATTGGCGAGTACATGAGTTTATGCACCAATCCGATACTGTTTGGTTTAGCTTTATATTTTGCTTCGTTTAGCCATGCTAACTGTTAGCGCTATGAACCGAAAATCAATTCTTCTTCACTGCCAGAAAGCACGTCATGCACGGGCTTCTGTTTTAGAGCAGCAAAGAAGAAGCAAACAACCCACTGCAGCAGCAAAGAATGGTGTCTGCGTTAGTTTTTCTCTGAATGTGATCGTTAAAATGCATTCCAGACCAGTGCTGTCGTACACGACAAGATGTGACACATAGTTTATCAAAAGTTAAATAATTTTTGAACCATGAATCATTGCCTCTTACTTGTTTTTTCCTCTTGAGGCTAGCCGCTGTGCTTTCCCATTGATGCTATTGATGCCTTTGAATCCATCGCGGCAGCATTTTCAGCGAGGCTGGAACTCGTGTGACTTTTGGGGACTTTAATTACTAGATCAACACCAGTGCACATGATATTGAACGTCTTTTTATTAATTTCAATCAAATTACGATTGTTTTTTACCGCTAGCTTGAATGCTAACGCAAATGCTAACCATCATGTAGTGAGCATGATATCTGAAGAACACTTTGGAGGATTTCTTCAAACTTTGCAAGATATCCACTATTAGTTTAGATGACCTGATCAAATTTTGGAGGTTTTAGGTCAATAATCAAGGCTATTGGGCTGTATGTTCATCCTTTGCTTGTGAATAGGGGTGCATCGACTGCAATTTTCTGGCTGATCACTGATCACGGATCTTTAAAAAGACTGACCTGCCAATTCCGATTTTGGCCGATACCGATTTGTTTTATAACTGACAGCATACACCTTCAATGTTCCAGTCTTATTTTATTGAAAAACATTGAACAATTCTGTGAAACAAAACAAACTTGTTGTTTTAACTGCACATGAGGTTGTTCTCTCAAATATAAATGAAAAGTTTAGAGCCTTGCTGTCCAAACTAATAATTATATCAGTTCCTTTAGTCTTTCATTTTCACATTTTAGTAGGTAGAGGTAGATAAGATCAGTGGATAAGATCGGTTTCAAATGTAAGTATCAGCTGATCGCCGATCCCCCAAAATTAAGGAAATCGGTGATCGATCAGTGCACCCCTACTTGTGAACAAGGTATATCAAGATCAAGGTCATTGGACCACATGTTTATACCTTGCTAGACAGGATATCTCAAGAATGCTTAGAGGGATTTTCTTCAAAGTTTGCAAAAACATCCACTATGACTCAAGAACAGTTTTTTCAAATTTAGAGGTTTTACGTCAGTGACCAAGATCATTGGGCCCCATGTTAATCCCTTGCTTGTGGACATAATATCTCAAGAAGATTTTAAGGGATTTTCTTCAAACTTTGCAAAAATATCCATTCTAATTTAGGGATTAACTGATCCAATTCTGGAGGTTGTCGGCCAGTTATCAAGCCTATTGGGCCTCAAGGTTTTCCCTTGCTTTAAGACATAAAATCTCAAGAAAGCTCAGAGGGTTTTTCCTCAAACATGGCCAAAATATCCACTCTAAAGATTAAGTGATTAAATTTTTAGGCCAAAGATCAAAATAACTGGGCCTCATATTCAGCCCTTGCATGATGTTTAAAGAAGACCAGATTTTTTTTTTTCACACTTTGTGAATATGTTCACTCTGACTTACTGTTGAACTAGTAAGGTTTTGGAAGTTGTAAGTCAAAGATGAAGATCATTGTGCCTCATGTTCATCCCTTGTTTGCAAAAATGTTATCTAAAGAACACTTAAAGAGAT
Source organism: Cheilinus undulatus (assembly GCF_018320785.1). NCBI lineage: Eukaryota > Metazoa > Chordata > Actinopteri > Labriformes > Labridae > Cheilinus > Cheilinus undulatus. Next base: position 39,123,279 of record NC_054878.1, on the reverse strand, counting down.
TTTCTTCAAACTTTGACCTCCCAGATGTAGTCAGAGTGGACATTTCTGCAAAGGTTAAAGTTACTGTGACCTCCAGTCTTGTAAAACCAGTATTTCAAGATTGCATTGAAGTATATTTTTCAAATTTGGTACAATCCTACATTTTACCTTATGGGTGAACATATGACATATTGGAGGTCAAAGGTCATCAATACATCATTTGCCTCTTCTACACTTGTTCCGTTATGCTAAGATAACACAAAACATGCACGCACCATCAAAGAAATAAGTTTTCTACCAACTACTTCACCAAACTTTTAAATGATGCAGAATATTTTAAGTCACATTTTGTTTCAGTGTGTTAGAAAATGACATTAATCCCACTGTTAAACCTTTCATTAAAAGGCAATAGCAGCTTCAAAGTTATTGCGGTGATAGAGGTGATAGTGGCGACAGTGATGTTGTAGTTGTGGTGGAGATAATGAGTTAAAACAATATTATGTGCTGTAAGGGATCATAGTACTCTGAGTACAGACACAGAGCATCATAATTATCATCTTTATTACCAGCATCAGCATTAGTCAGAAACGTTACAGAGAGAAAATAGTCCCCGAGGAGAGAATCAAGGCTGTGAGGAGGTGAAGTAAAGAATAAAATGAGAGGAGGAAGGCTCTATGAGACGGGTTCATCTGCTACACTCGAGCTGGCGAGGTCATTTAATGAGCCAGCCTCCAGCTCTCTGGTCTTAAGAGGAGGCACACACATATATACACAGAGCAGCCTCTCCAACCTGAGTGCTCCCAGCCAATGCTCCTCTCCTTCACATGCAGCTCTCCACGCTACCTCTCATACTCACATTGGTAGCTTCCAGGCGTCAGAATACTTGTTTCCAGTTGATGTGTTATGTCAAAGTCAACTTTTCTGTTTCTTTTCTCAGTGTCTGTCATATTTGCCCATGAGGTTGGATGCATGTCTTTAATATTCCTAAAGCTACAGTTGTTAAGAACTGGCTAAAAAGCCTGTTTTGCAAACACTGCACAAGTTTTACACCAAATGTTTCAATTTGTATGATTGTCTTACAAGCAGTGACTAAATTAAAACTATCTAAGATTAAACGTATCTGGTTATTAACAGGCCCTTAAAAACCCCAGAGAATGGGCCGTCCCCAGTTGTGATTTATTGATGATATTAATGTGTGTGTTGGATCAGGAGCACCGGTGCATCCTGGCTAACAGCTTCTTCATTTTAGAGCTGAAAAATGTGTGAAGCTATTATTGGGTTCTGATGTTGGAATGATTTATTTGTGTATATTTTTAAAAACCACTGTCACCACTTATTTTTCCATCTATTATTTCTGCATTTGTTGCCACCTTAACCCATTTTGCAGCTTTTGCCCATTTTTTTCCCCTTTTTAACCACTTTCTCACTTCTTAAAAACTTTATTGAAGGCCACATATTATGCAAAAGTCACTTTTTCAGGCTTTAATAGCAAAAATATGTGCCCCTGGCGAGTCCACAATCCCCAAAAGAATCAGACAAATCCATCCCCTCCCCCCTTCTCTGTCTCCACCTTTCAGGAAATGTGTTCTGAAACAAGCCGTTGTCAGATTTTCTCCTCATGATGTCATGGGGGGAGTTAGCACCGCCCCTAGGTTTGGATGGCCCTTCCCCCATGGATATCGCTTGGATGTCAGCTGCAAGCTAAGGCTACATCCACTAAGCCACATCCATTTCCTGAGGGGGTGGCGTCAGACAGCTCATTAACATTTAAAGGGATACTTCAACATTTTGGCAAATTCATCCATTGCCATAATCCCTATAGTCTTAGTAATAGGTTCGTTACCTTTAGTTGTCGGTGCAAGCTGTTTTTAGATCGGCCACTGCCGAGTTCGGACCTGCTGTGCCAACTGAATGTAAGCAGACACTATTCCAGCTTTCCCTCATCAAACTCATCAAATACACAATCCGACAACTCCAAAACGCTCTCATGGACAAGTTGTGACCTGCACATTCACCACGCTATGAAATAATAACGTATAATTGTGGAACAGTATGACGCATGAAGCAAATACTCGGAACTATCTCTTGAGTAAACCACTGGGCGGAGTGACACAGTGCAGCAGCCATGTCTGGAGTGTAGTTCCGGCTTTGCATTTAGCTTTAAAACATCTCCGTTTCGTAATGTTCCATGATTATTTCATAGCCTCTGAGACCAATATAAACTTGTTTTTAAAGGGTAAAAATAAAGGGTAAAATATGTGACCTTTAACCACTTTTTGCCCATATTTGTGCTTTTTTTTTCCCTTTTTTGATCTTTCTGCATCTCCCTTTTGTTTTTTACTTTTGCCACCCTTCTCCCATTTTGTGCCCCCCCACCCCACCCCGCCCCCCAATTCTTTCCTCTTTTTAACTACTTTTTTAAACTTTGTTCGACAGAAATTCCACTCCATGAGGTACACTTACTTAAAAGTTTTTTTGGTTGCTTTGGTGAATTTCCCATGGTGAAAGAGAAAAGGGAGGAAAGTCACTTTTAACAGCTTATCTTTTCCTTTTTCCTTTTTTTTTTTTTTTTTTTTTTTTTACAAATACACTGTAAAAATGAATATGAGGGCACAACGCAAAATGAATAGTTTCACAGCTTTTTTGAGTTGAGGCTTACAACTCAATACTTCGGGCTAATTGACAGAACATGCTCAATGGAAATACACATTTCAGTTGGCGCATCTTAAGTAGTTGCAGCACCTATTTAAGTTGAGCCCCCAGAGAATTTTGGCTTGACTTAAATCTTTATGCTCATTTAATATATAAGCTATATTATGATAACTTAGAAAATTAAGAAACACAATATAATGTGTTAAATCAACCAGTTAAGTATCAGTAATGCACCCAATACTTCATAATTTGGTCACTCAACATTAATCAAGTTGGATTTTTACAGTGTACAACCAATTCAGTACTGTTACTTATGAACAAAGTCCTCCATTTAAAACAAGAAGAGATGGGTACTGGGCAGCGGGCATGATCCCTAGGAACTTTATGGGGGGAGGGGGAGTTCCTGAGTCCCTTTATAATCGAGCAGTACATGTGAAGACTAAAAACATTCAGTCAACTCTCTTTGGATGAAAAAGAAAAAACTATAACTGACATTTTGTGGGGATTTCTCTGTGAAATGGATGTTTTTAGGAGGTAGGATTCAGCCAGAGGCCATGTAGAGTATAAAACAAGATGTAGCAGCCCGCCTGATTGAACAAAGCTCTGCCGACAGAAGTAAATCCAGAAAACCTCCCATTAACTCAGTTTTTTTTTCCCGAGCTTACCTCCAGAGTAGTTAAGACGATTTTGGCTACAGAGGAAAAGTAGGCGTCCCAGAGGAACTGAGTCTGCTGTCGGAGAGCCAGGATCCTGTCATGGCCCACAGACCGGGTAATGGAGGGAACCTGGAGGAAGAAAAGCAAGAAGACGAAACTGACAGTGAGATGGATTCAGCTCGATTTTAAATGATGCTCAGAGATGGAGGAGAATCGCTGTGTGGAGAAATCAAACAGGGAAGCAGACAGGTGGAGGAAGCATGAGTAATTATGTCTTCATGCAGATAAGATGAGAGGAAATACTCGCTTTATTCTTCCTCCACACCTCACTCTGTCTACAAGCAGCTCACCCCCAGGACAATATGAGGACTAAAGCACCTGCTGACCGGCTCTTCTACACCTCGTAGGAGGGCCTTTTAAAGGTAGAGTATGCAACTTTTAGAGTAGACGTCAAATAGATATGACATTCTCGCACCGGTCTCCACGACCCTGTTTATACAGCACATTAACACCTGATTCTAGCATTCAGTTACCAAGTGGTAATCTTAATGCTAGTGATGGTAACACCTAAATGTATGCTGATAATGGTTTGATATCTGACACCTCAGACTGCATGCAGATGTGGTCTGGGAGACTTCATCTGCTTTAGATTGGTTGTGTAAGTACTAGCAAGCACTAAAGACCACCGTGGCAGCTGACGTGACCTGCTGTATTCTGCAGTATTTGGCTGTTTCCAATTTTCATTTTTTCCTGGTCTGACATGAGGATAAGTATATTTTTACCTTGCCCTTAATTTATTTTATTTTATGTTTTTACCTTATCTCCACCAGGAATTTGTGTCCTAATTTCTTGTATTCTTGTTTACCTTTATTTGTTAATTTATGCTGTAGTTATTTTTCTTTAAATAAAACAATATCTATTTAAATGATACATGAATTAAAGTCCTCCACTGAGATCTACATGTGACTGAATTTTTGATTTAGACTGTTAAAAAGTTTTTCCATCTCTTTCCTGGCTTAGTTTAATTTGAGCAGGGCAAATAAAGGAGCCCATGACATCATCAGTCTTAACTGGGAATGACCCCACCCCCCAAATGCTACAATGACATAAAATCACAGAGCAGTACATCTCAGTAAAGTCTGTTATTACTGCCTTTATTGATAGTTAACAGCCAGTTACATGCTGCTTTTTCGGTCATTGTGTGGTAAATTTCCCAAATCTATCAGCCACAGTGGCCTATGGGTCATTAGAATTATCATAACAGAGAAATTTGTGCCAGAAAACAGTAAATTTAATCCTCTCTGCTCTGACACATAGCCAAGCAGCTGATCAGATGTATTTTTTTTTAATCTGAAGAAGATCGTATTCCTCGTGAGTGGGCGTGGCTTCAGCACATTCAACAGACACGCCCACACCATCCTGGAGCCTATTTTACTGCATTTTTTTTTATGATTTTTAAGCTTAATTTTATAAACTTAGAGATGTTTTGCATGGCTGAAATTTGGCCTGGTGGATCATAACACAGTGGCCTGTCATACAGTAAACCTAAATTAACATTTTTTCAATCACCTTACAGGGACTTTAACTTCAGCTTTGACAGTCAGGTGGCTCTCTTTGAACTGTACTCTACATATAGCATCCTCTATTGGTGGGGCTTGCAGGGCTCACATTTAGAAATGGAGAGTTTACAGAAAATGTAAGTATAAAACATGTTTAAGCCTCTGAGTAAAAATTATAACATCCATATTGTCTTGCTCAGTGTCATGACTCCTGTCTTTTAATGCCATTTTTTAAAACTCTGTAAGGATCAATGATCGAGGATTTCTTTATTGTCCCACTGAGAGAAGAACTGTTCACAGCTAGCTGTAGCATACAAACCATTAACAAATAATTAGAAAAAAATCATATTGTAAAGATCTTTGCATTGCTTTGTATAAATGTTGCTCTATGATTAACCTCCATGACCTTGTGTTAGAAGGATCGTTTAGCCTGCAGCACTTGATATATTTATTACTCTAATATAGGAATAAACAGTGATAGTCTGAGCCATGCTTTAAACTCACCAGGAACTACAACTGTTTAATGCTCCTTTTCTTATCAGATTTGGCAAAACATAATAATACATAATACAAAGTGAAAACAGGTTTAAAGTCAAAAGTTTTATTTGTAAAAGCAGAAAAAAGTGAAATGATAAAATTCCAGGAAACCTCAGATGCACCTAGGATTCTTTTTGGACCATCCAAGAGTTCCAGCGTTTCTGTTTGCGTCATGTGTCAACAGCAGAGCGAGCCTTAATTGTTCATCTCTCTGAGGACGAATCCAAACAACAGCAATCAAATCAGAGCCATTCTCTCCCCCTCCATTCACTCTAATAGTGTTTATGTTTCACAGCAGGGGCCCTGGGAGTGAGTGTGGTTTTTTTTAGTGTGTGCTCTCACACAGGGGGAATAGACTCTCCATATTAAACAGGCATGTATTGCAGCTCTCAGTGATGTAATTGAAAGTAATGAGATTCAGTCTCTCAGCAGGTGTTGGAGTGGGAGTCTTGGAGCACTAGTGTGTGTGTTGGAGCTGGGTTGTGTGTTGTGGGATGTGTTGAAGGAAGTGAGTGTGGCAGAGACATAGACAGTCTGTTTACCAGCTATTACCATCTTCTGAAACTGTCACTACACTGACTGAATGCTGTCAAAAACAGATAATAACACATTAATGTTTTATAAACTTTAGAGTAAAGCTGCAGTAAGTTTCTAGGAAAGATTTACCACAAATATTCAGATAATAAGCTATCCTAGCTTAAGTTACCTGATCATCTCAAATAAATGAGTCGGCCTAAAGATGGATGGATGGGCAGACGGACGGACGGACGGACGGGTGGGTGGATGGATGGGAGGATGGATGGATGGATGATTGGATGGATGGATGGATGGATGGATGGATGGGCAGACGGACGGACGGACTGATGGGTGGGTGGATGGATGGGAGGATGGATGGATGGGTGGATGGATGGATGATTGGATAGATGGATGGATGAATGGATGGATGGATGGATGGATGGATGGATGATGGATGGGCGGACAGATGGACGGACGGACGGGTGGGTGTATGGGAGGATGGATGGGTGGATGGATGGATGGATGGATGGATGGATGGATGGATCACTCATTGGATGGATGGATGGATGGATGGATGGCTTGCTCATTGGATGGATGGATGGATGGATGGATGTGTGGATGGGTGGGTGGATGGATGGATGGATGATGGATGGATGGATGGATGGATGGATGGATGGATGGATGGATGGATGGATGGATCACTCATTGGGTGGATGGATGGATGGATGGATAGATGGATCACTCATTGGATGGATGGATGGATGGATGGATAGATGGATGGATGGATAGCTTGCTGGATGGATGGATGGATGGATGGATCACTCATTGGATGGATGGATGGATGGATGGATGGATGGATAGCTCAATAGATCAATGGATTTAAGGATGTCTTGCAATTGGATGGATGGATGAATGGATGGATGGATGGATCACTCAATAGATCAATGGATTTAAGGATGTCTTGCAATTGGATGGATGGATGGATGGATGGATGGATGGATAGCTCAATAGATCAATGGATTTAAGGATGTCTTGCAATTGGATGGATGGATGAATGGATGGATGGATGGATCACTCAATAGATCAATGGATTTAAGGATGTCTTGCAATTGGATGGATGGATGGATGGATGGATGGATGGATCACTCAATAGATCAATGGATTTAAGGATGTCTTGCAATTGGATGGATGCATGGATGGATGGATGGATGGATGGATGGATCACACCATAGATCAATGTATTTAAGGATGTCTTGCAATTGGATGGATGCATGGATGGATGGATGGATGCATGGATGGATGCATGGATGGATGGATGGATGCATGGATGGATGGATGGATGGATCACTCAATAGATCAATGTATTTAAGGATGTCTTGCAATTGGATGGATGGATGGATGGATGGATGCATGGATGGATGCATGGATGGATGGATGGATGGATGCATGGATGGATGGATGGATGCATGGATGGATGGATGGATGGATGGATGGATGGATGGATGCATGGATGGATGGATGGATGGATGCATGGATGGATGCATGGATGGATGGATGGATGGATGGATGCATGGATGGATGGATGGATGCATGGATGGATGGATGGATGGATGGATGCATGGATGGATGGATGGATGGATGGACTATAATGTGAAATACAAAAAAAACCATGAGAGATCTAATGAGCCACCTGTCAACTGCACTTTTTCGTTTTTAATTTTAGTGCATTCAGAATATGTGTATAATCAACCACTTGGAAAAAGCTGACTGCCAGCTGATTGAGCTTTTGTCAGCCAGTTCTCTCAACCAATCACAGCTCATTCTTTAAGCAAAGCAGTCCGTCCATTAAACATGACTTCCATCTTGCAATCCTTCCACTTCAGTGCTGGTCACACTGCGCTGCTGTGTGCCAGGCTTTGCCTCCCCCATCCCTGCCTGCATCTTTCAAGCTTTAAGCTTTTGTTGCACTATTACATTCTTTTTCATGCCACTAAGGAGTTTTGCAAAACTAGATTTATTTGTATTTAACATACAATGACATGAATGCATCTATGTATATGGGGGTAATGGAAGAATGCCAATTCCATTGCCTTTTCTTTGTCCTCTTCTTTTTTCTCCCTTGTTTCTGTTTTATGGTCTAAGTGGTAGTAAAGGAGGAGAGGAGACAATCTGGAGGAGAATGGAAGGAAGGAACTCAAACTGACAATCTTCACCAGATTGTAGGTTAAAAATATGTGAGGTTTCACAGTTTGTAGTCAAGAATGAAAGATCACTGAGTGTGCTTCTCTCTAAACATGTCCATATCAGCCACTATATTGTAAATATCAGTGTTTTTTTGTTCCCATCTCTAGATCTAAATAAATTCGAGTGCTTGCTCAATACGTCTGTGAATAAATGGAAGAAAATTTTCTTTTATTTTGTCATAAATCGTTGTTTTAATATCTCAAACTATTGAGGCAAAACCCCTCTAGACATTTTATTGTAAACAACAATTAGCTGGCTTTTATTTGAAGGAATAATAAAACAGCAAATTACCCCCACTCCATTAAGGCCTGTCTCAGTAATGTTTAATGGCATTTATTTCATCTAAAAGCCAAGTTTGTAACACATTAATGACAACTTAAGAGAAAAGTGAACCCACCATCATTATTAGCAGCTAATGGAGGGCTGGGACACATTAATCAGAGTCACACACTCAGAAACACACGTAGTTTCACATATGTTGTCCAGGGGGTGGTGTGGGTCACACAGGTGGCTCTCAGTAATAGGAGTAATTAGAGAAAGTAAATACCACACGCTCAGCCTGCTGCTGTAATTAAAGCGAACAGGAGGCGATGCAATTGTAGAATAATCCTCCTCAGATAAAAATAGTTCCTGCATGGCGGAGGTGTGAATCTCACAGCTGTCATATCTGAGGGAAATAGAATTAACTGAAATCCACATGACTGTAGTTAGGCTCAGTTGTTTCTCTGAGCTGAACTCGAGTCGATATATCAGTCATGTGTTACAGGTGATAATGGTTACCTGCTTTGAAACAGCCATTTTCTTTGTGTAAAATAAACTCTTACTGTTGGTATTAAACTTCTGCCCATCAATTGTATGAGTATTTTTGTTCCAAAAACCCAGTGACTGATGCATATGTGGACCAGATGTTTTATATCCCTGTACAATCGTAGCATAAAATTTGTGAAAAGCCAGGGTTAGACCACATGTTTTCAGCACAATTGCAGTACCTATAAAAAGTATTCACCCCCTTTGGATGTTTAACCTTTTTAATTGATTTTATAAATCAATCATTGTCAATATAGTTTAGCTTTTCTGACAAAAACTTCCAAAAAATCTCTTTAATGTCAAAGTGACTGCATAAATATTCACCCCCTTTAAAGTCACCGACCTAATTCAACAGCCAATTGGTGCTAGTAGACTCACAATTAGTGTGATGGGGATCACCTGAGTGCAGTAAATGTGTCTCAAGTGATTGTAGTATAAAGACACCTCTGTCTGAAAGGGCCAGTCACTGGTTCATCAGTATTCCTTGCTACCATTACACTATGAAGACAAAAGAACACTCCAAGCAAGTCAGAGACAAGGTTATTGAAAAGTATAAGTCAGGGGATTGACACACAAAAAAATCCTAGACACCAAGACACCTATGAATACTCTGAAGGAGTTACAAGCTTCAGCAGCTGAGATGGAAAAGACTCTGCATACAATTACTGTTGCCTGGGTTCTTCACCAGAGAGTTGCAAAGAGAAGAGAAGAAAACTCAGAATAAATCTCAACCAAAAGGCATGTGGGCGACTCCATGGTAAAGTGGAAGAAAGCTCTTTGGTCTGATGAAACAAAAATTGTGCTTTTTTCACCATCAGCCAAGATGCTATGCTTGGTAGACACCAAACACACCATCCCCACTGAAGCTGGCAGCACTGGCAGCATCATGCTGTGGGAATGCTTCTCAGCAGCTGGCACTGGAAGGCTTGTAAAGTAGAGGGTAAAATGTAAGTTACGCAGTAATGGTTTAAAGACAAACAAGGTGAATGTTCTGGAGAGGCCAAATCAAAGCCCAGACCTCAATCAGCCTGTTCATGCCTGATCCCTGTGCAACCTGGCAGAGCTTGAGCAGTTTTGTAAGGAAGAATGGAGTAAAATTGAAGTGTCCAGATGTGCACGCCCAAATGAGACCAATCCACACAGACTCAGTGCTGTGATTGCAGCCAAGGGTGACTTTTCTTAACACTGAGTTGAAGAGGGTGAATATTTATGCAGTCACCTATTTTTGATTTTGTTTTTGATTTAATTGGCATTACTTTGAATAAATCAGTTTTTACTAAACAACCTTGTTTACCGCCCATATTCTTTAATGCTACACTCTAATAACTTAAACACTGTTGGTTGAATGAAAACATACATCATTAGGTCTGACACTTGTATTTCATGTTGATGTTTTTTTCCTTTATTTTTCACCCAGAAATTCAACATGCACTTACTTGGCAGATAATGCACAACTGAGCTGATATTTGCAAATTAAACCTACAAAGGGATTCCCAGAAAATGTGTTCTGAGCATGAGCTCTCTGTTGGAAAAGCTCGAGCCACTCTAATTTTATTTTAAAATCATTTAAACCAGATAATGCCGAAACGTTTACACAGGGTTTAATAGAAATCCAGCTGCTGAATCTATAAACATTTGCAGCATTTTGCACGTTGTACAGCCCACATCTGCTCCAAACATTTTAACAGAGACTCCTGATCTGCGAGCTGCCTGTCCTCTGGGTTTGAATCGGCCCCAGCTGGATCTGCGCGATCGCTCGGGGGGATCTGGAGCCAGAGATGACAATTATATCAGGAGGATGTTGGCATTTCAGAAGAGAGATACTGAGTTAGCCTTTGCTGAAAGGGCACATTTGATCTTTAGATGCTGTACAGTTAGGAGATTTGGGTTACTCTGCTTAAGCCTTTACTTACCTATAACCATGTATTATTACTTTATTTAAATGCACTATTTGTTTTAGGAGTGCATGAGCCCTTTCTTTGTCTATAACACTGAGCAGCACTGAGATAAAAGAGCCTATACAACATTTTTTGATGACTTTTCAGATTTGTTGGACCTTTTTGATCATGTACCTTGTTATGGATAGATAGATTTGTTAGAAAGTTAGAGATAGATTTCCCCCACAAAACCTGGTCACCAGTTACCCTGCTCGTTAAGAAACCTTGGTGCAGCTGTGGTGGCTGCTACCAGCTGATGGCTGTTCCTAATCAGCTGGTCTGGGAGGCTCTTTAAGGAGCAGGTTGGGTGTTTAGTTCAGGTGAATGTGAGCACCAGAAAGGTCAAGGCAGTTAGGGTTAGCATTAGTTCTGTGATCCATTTTTGCTTTCAACTCCATTTTATTTGGTGTGCAGTTTTTGCTAGTTCCCCCATTAGTGGACTTTGTTTCTCAGTTTTGGGTTCTTCAAGGGGAAACGTTAACAACATTAAGAAGCCAAATTGTTGGAATTTGTCCCTGGCAGTGTAAATAAAATTCACATTGCCCTTTTTCTTTTAACCTGACATGCCATTCATACTATCTCACTGAGGGCCACATAGAGAAAAATACAAGGATGTTGGGGCCGCATTGATATGATTCACATTTAGGATATTTATTTCAATAAAACTAGTTCAGTGGAGGATAAGATATGCTTAGGTATGGATATGCTTAAAGGACAGCTTAATGACTGATGAGGCAAGAAGCCAATAACTTTAAAGACCCTGTAAAGGGATAATACATCTGTATTTAGGTTTGTTGTATGAAAGGTCACTGTGTTATAAACCGCCTAGTTCTAATTTCAGTCAAATAAAACATTTTTAAGTTTATAAAATTAGTCTTCAAAATCTTGAGGCAGTAAAATCTACTCTAGGGTGGTGTGGGCGTGTCAGTTGAATGAGCTGAAGCCACGCCCACTCAGGAGAAATAAGATTATCTCAAATTTAAAGAATGCTACAATCTGAATGGAGGAAAGCACTCGTGCCTTTATCCTGCTTTTTGACCTTACATTGACCTTATGATCAGAGTGCAGCTGCCTGGCTCTGTGCCAGAGAAAAAACAAACTGTTTTCTGGCTCAAATCTCTGTTATGATGCTTTAAATGATCCATGGACCACTATGGCAAATAGATTTGGCAAATTTACCTCATAATGAACGACAAAACAGCATTTAACTGACAGTTAACTTTCAATAAAGGCAGTGACATCAGCTAACAACAGACTGTACTGAGATAAACGGCTCTGTGAGTTTATTGTAGTGTAAGGGGGGCGGGGTTATTCCCCACTGTTGGCTCGTGATATCACCAACCAATATTTTTGCCCCGCCCAAACTTAACCCAGCCAGGAAAGAGCTGAAAAACTTTCTAATAGTCTAAATCCAAAATTCAGTCACATGTAGATCTCAGTGTTTTCACAAGTTTACAGCAACCATATTCCAACATATATAGTGTGTTAAGACACAAATTTCGGATTTCACTTTACAGGGTCTTTAAAAGGAAATTTGGGTGTCCAGTGAGATCTTAGGGTCCCTGGTTGCCCATGGCTACCACTGGCTCAGACCCTGGTCAGGATGAGAACGACACTCTGTGCAGAGAAGAAAGCCACTGACAGTTCGTCTCTACATTTAGATACAAAACAAGAGTAAACATCACAATTTCTATAAGGTTTAGCTTTTAAACAATATAAAAAGCTTTCGATGTGGTTCTTTTCTCTTGTTTTAATAAAGAAATGTGGTCCTGCTGCTATACTAAAGCTACAGCTGAGCTAACAGCTACACTAAGCATTAGCCATTGCTATTAGCTCACAGTACAACTAAACTCCACCCATACCTGCTTTACAAGGTTACTTTTGTTTCTCATCCCTGCTGTAAGCAGTAGCCTTCTTCTGCTGTCATATTACTTAATCACTGTTACTGTATCAAATCTTTCCCCCCTCTGTTCATTTAGTCCTCCTTCCTTTTAACCATACATTAAAACACCTCTTCTGTCAGACATGTTCAGTACCTGTAGCAGCAGTCTCTCATCTCCGATGATGGCGGCTTTCCTCCAGTCGATGACTTCAGAGAAGGGAAGCTCCCAGCCGTTACTGAGAATAACTGGGATACACGCCGCCTGTGTGAGAAGAACAAAAGAAGAAAAAAGGATCAGCATGATGGAAAAACTCCTCCGCTAAATAAATGACAGTAAAAAAACTTCAATAAATGAATGAAAAGGGCACCCTCAACTATAAGCAGCAGTTTGGGTGACAGCTTTCCTGTTTTAGACCATTTTAATCAGGATTTATTAAAGGAAATTGTTGTTTTTAAAGTTTAGAACATGCCATGCTACAAGATAAATGTGCTCACAACAGCAAAGATGTGTCCCCTCTTTCAAAGAAAATATTTTACCAACCAAATTCAGTGAAAAACTTACTATAACAAATCCCAGCTAGGGTTGGGAAGACTGTGCAATATTTCTTTAATCTGAAATGTGTGTCAGAATAAAAGGTTTCTTTTTTTTATCAGCTGAGATGTTTATAGAAAAATGTACAGAAATCCTACTTCCCTTGTTTATTTATGTTTTTCCTTAGTAAAATAGTGACAAATAAACTATAATTTCATTTAATAAAGCAATTTATATTAAATCTGTAATATTAGGCAAAATAATTGCCATTGGATATTTTTCCAAAATTGTGCAGCCCTGGTTAAATCTGATATTGTATTACTTACAAGGTAGACTGATTTGTTGCATGTGTTTGTTGAAAAATGCATGAGATAAGGAACAAAATAATCACATATCAAATCACAGTTGGTCCCAATTCGATTGTTCACCCCAGTCCCAGCTCAGATCCTTTTCCTTCAGCGTTGTGTGAAGGATCAAAGTGACACTCTACAGCTCATGTTTCACGTATTTCAGCTTTCAAATGATTTCAGTGCACAAGAGGGAAATTCTGAACACAGGGGGCGCTCAATCAAAACTGAGAATTTGGCCTGAAACGTCACATTGTGTGCCGGTTTCTCCTCTGACATCACTGGTGTGCGATATTTCTTTGGTTTCCATAGCAACGTCGGACCCAGCCAAAGCTGTGCTGCAGAATTTTCTCCATGCTTGCACAAAATTATTTGCTCTCCACCTTTGCTGATAAACTTAAATTGAATGTTCAGTACTTCAGAATATTTTTTTGTATCCATAGACTTGTAAGTTGCTTGGAGTGTTCTTTTGTCTCCATGGTGTAATGGTAGCCTGGAATACTGATCAACCAGTGACTGGACCTTCCAGACACAGGTGTCTTTATATTACTATCACATTTACATTTACTACACCCTTGCTATTCTCTTTTTCTTTCTGGAAAATAGAAAATAAAAAAAATCTAAATGTTTTTAAATGTTTTATCAACCATTATTTGGACATGAAAAAGCAAATCACCTTGCATTTTAATTTCTGTGGTTCTATTATAAAACAAAAATAAATAACCACACAGTTTTTATTATTTATCAATATTAGAACCAGAAATCCAACGACTCAAAGACACTGACCCTGAGAAAACTGTTGGAAATATCTGAGGTAATGAAAGAACACAGTGACAAAAATAACATCAATAATTTTTTTTCATGAATGTAGACGTTTCAGTGTGGAAATCCAACAGATTGTACCTTGAAATATGACAATACCCATAGAGAATATTATTTGTAGACAAGCTCTCTCAGCCTGAGAGAGAAAGTAACCGAAATGATTAACCAGAGGAGGAAGTATTTTTCCCTTCAGTGAGGGGTTTATTATCCTCTTAGGTACTCTCTCCGATGAGACTCTTTCAAATCCTTCCAAGTTCCAGTTTTGCAGAAATAAACAAAGCTGCCAAAAAGATTAAGGACAAAATGAAATGTATTTATTTATTTCCCAGTTTGCATTAGTACTTAGAGGATTCATTAATGTGACTTTTTTCATCAGGAGCTTTTTCCATTCCCCACAGGAGTTTGTGCGAGGCTGTAAAATCCATTTTTGATGAGGGGTCTTTAAACATTTCATCTATTTTGGTTAATGGATACTTCACTGCACTGTAAAACTCCATGTTGAGGGAGAAAATATGTTGTTTTCTGAATAATTTATTTCACTTTACAGGGATTTTGACTCACTTATAAGCTTGTGGTGTGCTTTGTTCACATTCTCAGCTTTAATTATAACAAGAATGAAATCATTTCTTTTGGAGTTGGAAAGTCCTGTTATCTAAGAAAACAGGTTTGATGAAAATACTTCAGAAAGTCAGGGTTTACTTTTTCATTAGAGTCAAAGAGGCTGACTGCTTAAAGTTTGAAAAAGTATGCAAAGTTGTTTTTTTTCACAGCTGAAGGTGAGGAGAAAAAGTTCTTCAGCATGAAAGTGTTTCAAATAAAAGTTTACTGCTGCTCATTTGAAACAATGGTCTCTAAGAGCCATCCTAATAGGGTGCCCATCACAAAGGTCACCCTATCAGCCACTCCATCATGTTTTGGAAGGGTTCCATGTTTGGCACTTCATATCCACTCTGAGAGAGACCTACATGCAGGTCACCATGTTTTTGTCAACTGTAACGGCACCCAAGAATGCACTTTATCTTGTTTGGCACTTTATCATGTTTTGCCCAATGAGGTGATACACAACAGGGCACTTTATCACAGTTTAACCACTGAGTTTGCACCCTTCAGCACATTTTATCCTGTTCTGCCCCAAGGGCACTTTATCATGATTTGTCCACTGTAAGGTGACTTTATGAAGATTTGTCCTCTCTAAGGGCACTTAATCGTAATTTGTCGACTAGAAAGGCCCTTTATCATGATTTGTCCTCTGTAAGGGCAATTTAGTTACTCTAGAGGGCACTTTATCATGTTTTATCCACTAGAAGGCACCCTAGGGTGCATTTTTTTACATTTTGTAAAATTGACAAACTTTAGAGACTTTATCATGTTTAGTTTACTAGGAGGGCTCCTTAAAGAGGGGATATTATACTTTTCCGGTTTTATAACATAAATATAACCCACAGTGTTGGGTGTCCATACTTCACGTATGCAAATTTTTAAACCGCAAGCTGCCAGCAAAGCGGACTAGACCGCCCCCACAAGGTCTTTTAGCTATTTAGCAACACAGTAATTAAACACTTACCAAACATATACGTCCTGCTCTATCCTTCGCTGCTGCTGCCCCCCCCCAAACTATCAGGGTCAGACTCTGGGTCTAACACGTACGGACGTTTATCAAAATTCACCATATTTTACTCAGTCGGACCGGTTCATTCAAAGTTTTCAACTACTAGAATAACAACATCAGCCACATTGGAGGAGGCAGGCACAAAACATTGAGTCCTGCCGCCGGCCAGCCTCCGGAAAATCAGCCAGTCGGAGATAAGCAGGTCTGTGGAGCTGGGGGGGGGGGCTTTAAAGGGACAGCAGCGAAAATGAAGCGTTTCAGACGGAGGTTAAAATAAGGGTTTTTCAGGATGCCAGTGTGAAAAACATGAGGAGTTTTTTGAGCTGTAAACCATGTTAAGCTACTACGTGGGTATCAGAGGAATGGTGTAAAGCTTTGAAAAAAAGGCATAATTTTTAAAAAAAAATTTCAAACGTGTTCAACTATATCCTACCCACCATACTCAAAGACAAGCTCATGGAGATGGGAGTGGATCCTTCCTGTGTTTCTTAGATCACAGATTACCTGACAGGAAGGCCACAGTTTTGTCAGGCTGGGGAACTGTGTTTCTGGGACATTATTGAGCAGTACAGGGTCTCCACAGGGAACAGTCCTGCCTCCATTCCTGTTCACACTGTATACATCAGACTTCAAACACAGCACTGAGTCCTGCCACATACAGAAATACTCGGATGACGCTGCTATCGCGGCACGTATCAGAAATGGACATGAAGCAGAATACAGGGATCTGATAAGTGCCTTCAGTGACTGGAATCACAAAAACTGCCTGCTACTCAACACCCCAAAGACAAAGGAAATGATCATAGATTTCCGCGGATCCAAACCCCCTCTTCAGCCAGTGAACACTTGTGGTGTGGACATCGAGGTGGTGACATTATATAAATATTTAGGTGTACACCTGGATAATAAGTTGGACTGGTCTAAAAACATAGACTTCATCTACAAAAAGGGGCAGAGCCGCCTCTTTTGCCTCAGAAGACTTTGATTAATAGATATCTGCAGTAAGATGCTGCAGATCCTTGCACCCTAGAGGGCACCCTAGAGGGAACTTTATAACATTTTGCTCCATGAGGCATCACGGAATCTCATAGGATGTTTTGTCATGTTTTGTCCACAAGGAGGCCCCCTAGGGGTATCGTAGCATTTTTTTGCCCACTAGGACTCTATCATATCCTGTCCAATGGAAAGGCACCCTAGCGAGCACCTCACCACATTTTTCCACTGAGTTGGCACCCTACACTGCACATGATCGTGTTTGTCCACTGAGAGGGGACCCTGTAGGACATGGTGTCATGTTCTGTCCATTGAAAGGGCATCCTGGACGGCACTATATCATGATTTATCTAAAAGGAAGGCAGCCAGGAGAGCCCTTCAGGTACCAAATTGGCATCCAAGAAGACAAGAGGGCACTTTCAGGGTGTTTTTTCAAACATAATGGCTCCAGTCTGGCTGCTGATAAGAGAGTCAGTAGAGATAAGGCTAGGAGGCTAATGAGTCACCACAAAGTCCTCTACTCAGTGCAGAGTAATCAACGGTTGCGTAATTTTAAGCACAGCCTAAAGTTGCATGCCAAGTTTATGAAATTGCTTCCAGCTGCATCAAGCTGAACAGAGATGACTGATCTAGAAAGATTCAGACACACGTTTGCAAAGAGCATCCAGTCAATGTCAGAATAAAACATGCTCAATGTTACAGAGGGCACATATGTGATAGAGCATGCTCTAGAGGCAGAGAATATTCATAATCCATCAACAAAAATGTAAAGGATTGTGGCTCTAAAATGCATGCTTTGACATAGCACAGTTCATTAATTGCTCCTGTACTGAAATGAAAGGGTTAATAAGAGCTGATAACATGTCACATATGAAATATGTATATGAATAATGGCACACTGCTTGCTCTCATTCATGTGTGTGGTCTGGAGTAATAAAGCCATGCTAGAGAAGAAAGGACATAAAAACCCTCAATAAGTCTGGTATTTTCATTTAAAGTTCAAGTTGGACCTGATTCTCCATCACTCCAAGCTGAGAGATTAAAGGAGATTCTCAAAATGTCGAGTGCATAATCAGTGACCTGTCGACGCAGATCTCAACGCTTTGATTACTTCTCCTCTTTTGCTTCCTCATGTCTTTAGATTTTTCTCTCTGCTGACCTCTGAAAACCCATGATTAGAGCATCTTTGTGTGATTTTGCTCCCCTTGCTCTCTCCTCCAAACAGGTCTGATTCACCGAAAAGCCATTTAAACAGTTGCCTTGTTTTTAAAAATGAAGGTTAATTAAAAGTTTTGCTCATTTATACTAACAGCCATTCTTTCTGTTACTTTGTGCCTTTTTTCCTGAAAAAAAATCCTTGATTTCCAGAGTCAGCACAGTTAGGTCTCTCCTCTGTGGATACTTTTGATTAAACACTGAATATTTTCATGAGCAAAATCCAAATTACAGAGAAAAGAGATGTTTGTGGAGCTTATCTCTTCTTTATTTCTTTTAACCCATTTGCTGCCGAGGGCTGTATGAAGAAAAAAGGTTTTATGTGGTATTTTTTTAATTTGACTCATCTCTGATGAAGTTAGGTAAAGACAACTACGAGCTGTAAAATAAATGATGTGATCAATTTTACCTCCCTGTTTGCAGTTAAACAACTCCAACTAAACTGACCAAACTTAAAATTTCCACACAATTGATCATTTATGGTAAAATATGTACACTAACTCTTACTTTAAGGGAGTCCTATTGCAAAAGTAAAAGCAAGTTAAACAGATATTCAGGAGCAGTTTCCAGACTGTCCTCAACAGTATAGCACCTATAAAAACTATTCACCCCCTTGGATGTTTTCCCGTCTTATTGATTTTAAGGTTCAATCATGGCCAATATCTACGGAAGAGGATTAGGGACACTGAAAAAAAAATTGAGATATTTTTTTTTTTACTTGGGAGAAAAAAAGTCTGAATTCTGAGCAAATAGTCAGAATTCTGAGATTAAAGTCAGAACTCCGACTTTAATTTCAGAATTCTGACATGTTTTAGGAGTTAAAATTCTGACTTTCATCTAAGAACTCTGACTTTTTTCTCACAAGTAAAAAAAAAAAAAAATGCATCTCAATTTTTTTTCAGTGTCTCTAATCCTCTTCCGTAACTCTCACTTAGCTTTTTTTTTTTTTTTTACAAAAAATCTAAAATAATCTATTTAATGTCAAAGTGAAAACAGATTTCCACAAAGTCATTTCAATTAAATAAAAATATGTGACTTAAAATAAGAGACTGCATAAATATTCACCCCCTTTTTAAAGGGCTGACCTAATTCAACAGAGGTCTGGCCAATTGGTGCTAGTAGTCTCAGAATAAGTCAAATGAGGATCACCTGAGTACAATAAATGTGTCTCAAGTGTAGTATAAAGACCCCTGTGTCTGGAAGGTAAAGTCACTGTTTCATCAGTACTCATGGCTACCATTACACCATGGAGACAAAAGAACACCAAACAACTCAGAGAAAAGGTTATTGAAAAGTTGAAGTCAGGAGATGGATACAAAAAAAAATCCACTGAATGTCCTCTGGAAATGAATTAATTACATCAAGGAAATGGAAGTTCTATGGCACATGTGTAAATGTGCCGAGATCAGGCCGTCCTCACAATGTGAGCGTGCAAGAAAGACGGGTGAGAGAGGACAGCAAGACACCTGTGACTACAAGCCTCAGCAGCTGAGATGGGAGGGACTCTGCATCGACAACTGTTGTCCGAGTTCTTCACCAGTCAAAGCTTTATGGGAGAGCGGCAAAGAGAAAGCCACTGGTGAAGAAAACTCATCATACCTCAACTAGAGTTCACAAAAAGGCATGTGGGAGACTCCATGGTCAAGTGGAAGAAAATGGTGCTTTATGGCCATCAGACAAGACACCAAACACTGCACATCACCACAAACACACCATCCTCACTGTAAAGCATGGTGGTGGCAGCATCATGCTGTGGGGATGCTTTGCAGCAGCCTGCCCTGGAGGGCTTGTAAAGGTAGAGGGTACGTAAATAAGTTCAGGTTAGGAATTAAATTAAAAGATTTTCTCAAGAACTTGTTGTTGTTATGCTTTAACTTTATACTGTCTAAAGATAAGGGTATTTTACTTCCTGTTTGGATAAAAACCTCAGAAAAAGTAGGCGCTACATATCAAAGAGTAAAACAAACTTGTGAAAGTTAACGACAAAAGAGTGAAAGTCACAAGGTGCAGATTATGAGATTTACAAGTGAAATGAAACATTGAAAGGGGCAGTGGTGCCCTTATTGTGCTTCAGCGGCAAAGCAGGAAGATGCTACGATGTCTAGTATCTTCCTGCTGCTCAGCATTAACTTTAGTGCACTTTATCGCCCTGATAAGAAATGAAGTAATACCAGCTAAAATACCACAATTTCTCCACTACAGCACCTGGCCTGTTGGGAATCACAGCAGAAAGATTTTCCAGTCACATAATCCACAGCTGGACACATACATCATGCATAAACACAGACCTGCAGGGCCTCCAGGAAGCGAAAGGATCCCAGTCGTCGTCCCCGGGGCACCAGGCAGAAACTGGAGTTGTGGAGCAGCTCCTGGTAGTCAAACCTACACAAAGAGAAATAAAGGGTTATAAAATAGCAGAAGTAGACGTGAGGAAAAAAAGAAACCTCAGAAAAGGTACAAAAAAGATTTTTTGACATGAATCACCCCACTCTGGCATACAAGCACATTAAAAGGGAGAGCACTGAAGTACCTTGAAGAAGAAACAGGATGTTTAAAAGTCTGATTCAGTGGAAGAAAAAAAGAATAAAAAGAGATCAAGAAATCACTCATGGACTCCCTCTTAGCATCCAAAGTGAGTATTTTCAGACAGTTCTCCAGGTGACAATGACATCTAAAGTGATGAAAAACGAAGAGCAAACTGACAAACATTAGTCAGACCCCTGATCTATTCCCAGGTTGTCATTTTTTCAGTTTCCACATTTCAAAG
This sequence comes from Cheilinus undulatus, assembly GCF_018320785.1. Lineage (NCBI taxonomy): Eukaryota > Metazoa > Chordata > Actinopteri > Labriformes > Labridae > Cheilinus > Cheilinus undulatus. Next base: position 39,102,225 of record NC_054878.1, on the reverse strand, counting down.
AGCAATCAAAAGCCACTCGCTCCGAGATGGCAGTTAAAACTTTGGCAACATTTTGATCTACATCCTGAATAGAACTGTAGCTGCTGCACAGTTCACAGATACGGGCTGGATAAATAATAAAAGCAGTTTACAGCTGTTATACAACCAAACACCAAAAGTCTCTGATGCATTTTATCTGATGGAAAAGAACAGAGAATATACGGTCCTATATGGAATGTTTTTTTGTCACTGTACATTGTCTCAAATCTGTCAAGAGAAATTATTTCAAGTGTGCAATTGGCTACAAAACCACATAGATTATTGGTCAGTTAATTTTTGTGCATACCTTATAATTACGTAGGTAGCATACATAGATATGGCTGGCGCAGCTATGTTAGCTTTAGCTAAAGCTAACATAGCTAAAGCAAGCCTCTGTCGGACCAGACCTCTGACCTTTTCCTGTTTTATTTTTTAAATATTGCTTAGTCTTTAATGCTTGCAATGAGGTTATTTCATGAATGTAACTGCCTGACTTTGTTTATGATTAAAGTTGCTTTTTTAAAAATCTGAAACTGAAAAAACATGTAATGGCAAATCACAGCACTTCCATTCTGCAAGAGGGGCCGTCAGAGATCTGTCGTCCACAGCCAGACCTGATTTATTTAGCCATTTCTCACTAATATGTTACATGGATAAAGTGAACTTTTACTTAAAAAAGGACTGATTTTATAGTGCTTAACCAGAGTTTACTACATATCATCTTACCATGGGGACAGCATAGTGCAGACTGGCTATCAGACATGTTTGCAGGGGACCCAGCAGAGGGTGCTCTTGTTTCATGTGGAAACTCTTAAGTCCCATTATTTACTGGGGGTATTTGTCATGTTTGTGTCATGGTTCTGTGAATGCAGCCACACAACACATGAAGCTCAGCTTTAGTTCATGCAGGTCACAGTGATTATACACCCAGCCGTGATCTACTGACACCCAATTATCGCCTCCCAGCTCCCACAGCCAATCACAGCTCTTTCTCTTAACACAGCAGTGTATTTAAATATGACATACTTCTCACTTATCCCTGCTTGCATTAATGCTGATGCACCATGCTGCTGCTGGCCAAGTTTAACCTCCTCCACCTCCACCTCCACCTCCTCCTTTATAGCATAAAGCGTGTTGCACCCTCATATTCAGATTCATGTTGATATGGATTAATTGCTTTTGAACAAATTTGATTGTATTCAGAATGCATTGTCATAAATGTATCTATCCATGTTTTTTTTAGCCATGCACTCCCTTGAAAGTCAAAGCATGCTGCTCGACTAACCACCATCTCTGCCAAGTAAAAATGAATATCAATTTTGCAATAAAATGGTTAAATGTAAGACGCGAGTGATCCTGACTGAAACATGTCTAAACTGAGAAAAAAGGCAATCAAGTGTGCCGGTATTTACCTGCCAGTCTAGGAAGCAGTAATGCTCATACATGCTAGCCAACAGCTGTTAAACACCAACAAAGAAGAGGGAGAGGCCAGCTCAACTAAACACACAAAGAAGAAATGTACGCCAAAGTAGCAGGAAAAGCAGAGCTACGAGACCCGCATGCTTCTTTTCCCTCTTATCAGATGTGGAATCAGAAGAGGTCAAAGACATTTCAGATGTAAAAACATATTTCAAAGTTTATACATGGACATGAAGATGCAGAGAACACTGACTGCAAGAGTGTATTCAAGTGCTCTGCTCAGGCTCCATTACAACGTCCCATCTGGTGCATTTCTCCAGAATGCATGTATTATATTTAGTCTTTTCAAATATTCATCTTAGCTTTCAAAATTAGTCACTGGGGTATACATTTCTATATTGCTTTTAATTTTGCACAATTATTTTTTTCCTTTTTGCATCATGTTTAAAACACCACAGGCTGTTGAAGGCTGATTGTGTTCCTTTTTAACACAATCAAAATAATGAAATAAAGGCTAATAATGGCACATGGGATGATCAACAAATCTGCTCATAGAGTATGTGCTCATATTTGAACTGTTCTACCTCAAACTGGAGGAATTTCTGTAACAGTAACTCAATACTATCAGTCCAAAGTCAGCGCCTTCAGAGGTGGTTTGTGGGGTTGTGTGGCTGTATGTGTGCACATGATCTCAGGGCTGGCCTGAGGAGATTTCCGATTGCAGCCTAATCTGTCTGGGGATCAACTGTCCCTGCAACCCCACCACCAGACACCACCTGTGAGTGTGTGTCTGTAGTGTGTGTGTGTGTGTGTGTGTATGATGAGGGAACGTCTGGAATATCACTTACTGCCACCACTGTGCACATGTGCCTGTTAGTAAGAGAGAGAGAGCAGAGAAAGATGTCAGGTGTCCAGTGTGTCAGCCTCAGACAAGGTCAGAGTAAAGAGAGACACAAATACCTACAGACGGCTTGTCACAGCTAGACAGATATTTGGGAATAAAAACACAAAGTTTGATCTCTGTAAGAGGTTTTAAAAGCATGAAGAATCTACAGAAGTAATTCTGAATCTTTTAATGAGTCCTGTACCAACAAGCGAAAGCTATTTATGTCATCTAGTCTGTCACAATCAACAGGAGGCTTTTTCAGGATGTGAGTTATGAGGTTACATTCTATCTTCATAAAGAGTATTTTAAAATTTTGTGAGCATGACTCACTGATGTATTGCTCAGGCCTTTTTCTCATATCCCCCTCAAAAGTCTGCTTTTATGCTCAAAACCCTCTGACTTGTGCTTAAATAGTCTCAAGCTATTGCCATTTTAGGATTGCATCAATTATGTCTAAATGAGTTTCAATGATTACGGTGTGTACTCTGGATGTCAGTTGTTTCCCAAACTTTGTTTCTTGTGACCCACTTTTTAGAAGGTACAAACCATCTTCATTTGGAATATCTTTGTTTAGACTCTATCCGGTCCTGACCTGGCACTTTGAGCCTGGAAGAGGCCACTGAATGCTTGGTCCCTAGGGCCCTCAGCGGCTGTCTGATCTGGAACAATGCGTTTTTATGAGTCAAGCATCCATGCCTGTGACTTTAGATACTTCACCATCCAGTGGCTGATAGAGTCTTGTCTTGTGTTCTAATAAGGGTGAGTGTTAGAGGGTGGAGCCTTCATGTGACTAAAATGTGTAATGTAGACATAAATGTGCCATTAAATACTCTAGGAAAGAAATTATTAAAAACTAATTTGGTGACCCCAAAAAATGTTCCTATGACCCACCTGTGGGACTTTGGGACCGAGGGCTGTATAGAGGGAATAAATAACATCAAAATACTTTTAATTTATTCAAAGAAGTCCCAGGGAAGGACCAATGGACCGCAACAGCAAAGTTTAGGCCCATCAAATGGCACGAAAGTATCTTCATACCAAGTATCTCTTAGACAGGTAGAACCCTCAAGACATATTGAAACAATGAATAAGCGAACTACAGCAGGGATTCTTAAACTTTTCAGCCTGCCATACCCAGACTGAAGGTGCCAGAGACCAGGGACCCCCCAGTACCTGAAGGTGGTTGAACACAGCCATGTGCACTGAAGAATAGTCATGTGCAGACAAGGCTGCCCATAAGGGGGGACAGATAGGAGAACTTTCTGGGGCCCAGCCAACCTGGGGGACCATGGAGGTCTGCAAAATCATGGTCAATAGTAAAGTTAAGCTGTGATATCCATATTTTATATTTAACCTGAATAAAAACCATCAAATAAGCAATTTTTTGTTCTTTTCTGCCGTAGTAAATAGCTTCCTTAAAAATGTAAATCCCCTTTCTGAAAAGCCGAATTAAAATGGCTTAGAAATGGCAGAAACTGGTGGAAAGGATGGTGAAATTGTATTTTAAAGTAGCAGAAATGGGTTGGAAGTGGGAAAAATGAGTGTGTAGCAACACTTATTTTGTCATAAAGATGGTGGTCCCATGTCTTGTAATCCTCATGGGGGAAAAAGATACTCTGTTTTGAATCAACATTTTCTTACAGATTAAATACTCTGGTTAACAAAAAGTATATGAAAAAAGTTTTCACATGTGTTTCTGAGCTCTTCTTGTTCGTCCGTCATATTTGAGAGTAGCAACCGCAATGCATGATGGTAAATATTGCTGCGTTAGTGACCATCAGCTATTCACTGCTTTTAAAAATGCATTGTGGGATAGAATGAGTGCACTATATATTGAATAACAATGCTTACTCTGAATTCGGACACCACTACAAAATGGCGTATTCACTATACAGTGAATAGGGAGTGATTTTGGACACAGCCATCGAGAAAGACAACCAGGCACACTCACCCTCGCATTCACACCTTCGGCAAATTTAGAGTCACTAATGAACCTAACAAGCATGTTTTTGTGGTGGGAGGAAGCCGGAATAGCCAGAGGGAACCCACACATGCACATGGAAAACATGCAGACTCCACAGAAAGGCCCTGACTGGGAAGCAAACCAGGAACCTTCATGCTGTGAAGAAACAGCCCCAACTCATCTAACATGGTTAAAATATACACTAGCTGTGTGATGAAGGTTTATTAGATCTCTGGTCAAACGAGAGGACTGTTTGTCCAGTTTGATAGCGAGTCTGAACAGGCGCTCATACACACTTATGACTTTATTTATAACACTAGAATGCCAAAACCTGTCCAGATAAGCCATCATGCTTACATTTGATTCACTGGCCATTTGATCTCCAGTGACTGTCAAACTGTGGGGTTTTTTTTATATCGAAGTTTAAGTTGCTAAAGGCCCAATCTTTCCCCTTTACTACCAGTCATTTTGAAGAAAATTTTCACACTAGTGGTGTTAAAAATAATAATTTCCATGATGCATCCCGATGCAGACATGGACAATTCTGAATCGATGCAGAAGCAGCTCATAATCGATGCAGATGTGTTTATTCTCCCTTGCAGCTGGACCTATTGTAAATACTAAAATAATAAGTAAATAACTAAAGTAATACAAATCTGTGTTTACATACAGTTTAGGACTAGCATGAGCTGTGTAAATAGCATTAAGTACTGCTATTCTGTTCTTTCCTCTTCTTGCTTCCACTCTTAATCTGCCAACACAATGCACACACAACTGCTGTTCTAAATTGGTCCATGCTCCCGTGATATAAGTAGTCAAAGGATTAATTCAGAAAGATCTGGTGCAGCTGGCTCCTGGTTATCTCCGGGCCGGGCAGCTCATGTTGCAGTAGCTTGCATCATGATCATACGTGGCTCAAGCTTTGCAAATGTGGGCATCCAGATGGACCAGGTGTGTCACGGAGAGCTGATAGGAGCCAGGTAACTTTTAAAGCTGACTGTGAAGCTCATCAAAATTCTGGCAACCCACGAGGCTACACTGGATACAGCCTGCCTCTCAAATATACCAGACTTCATAGAGCCTCCAGCCCAGGCTGTCACATGTTTTCTTGCCAGGTGTTGACGTTGATTGACTGTGCAGGTAAGCAGCATGACAGCAGCTCATACCTGTGTTTCCTGGTTTGTCAGCCATGCTAAGGTGTTACTCTCAAAGGTTCTCTATCACGGCTCAGGTCCTGCTTTTTTTAAGAGTAAAATCTTGCCTTTCCTTCCTATTCTTTCTATAACAGTATAGATGTGATATATATAGATATATCACAGATTGATATAGCAGCTATGGCTAAAAGTGGTGAACCTCAAACTTTAAAATGGGAATTCTAAACCAGTGGATGTCAAACACATCCTCTTCTTTGACCCGGTCTGATGGAGGCACTCGTACATCCAAATTTAGCCCTCAAAGCTGCTTGACCACACAACCTTTCTCTCAGTAACACACACCTCTCTCTGCTCTCTGCCTCCAGGCTGCTATTTATCTGTCTGCTCACTGTGTTTAGAGAGGAAAAGGTCAGCGATCAAGGACAAACACTGGTCAGTGCTACTTCACAGGAAGAGAAGGGGCCACTTAAATGTGAGGAAAGCCCTTCGACACTTCCTTTGACACTAATATAGTGGAGAAGATCCCATGAGAGGCTGGGATAGCTGAGCATGGCCGACAGGGAATCCCAGGAGGAAGGAAACAGGACATATGGCCTATTATATCAAAAGGTCTGACCCAGATTAGCAGCATTAGAATAAACCTAAGCAGACCAGAATTTTCTGGGCCCCTGAAAAATCTCAGTAAGTGGGTCTGCCCCAGCAGAGACTTATTGATGATATCAGAGAGTATTGGATGAGAAGCAATGGTGCTGGCATTGTTTCTAATAGTTACCTCATTCTGCTGCTGAAAAGTGCATCTATCAAAGTTACAGATATTTATTCACCTTCATTTTTCACCACTTTGTCTGGCTGCTTCTGCCATTACCTGTTTTTACGCTTTTCACCCATTGTTGCATCTTTTAACCCATTATTGACCCCATTTGACCCCTTTATCCAACTTTTGCCACTTTAAATAATTTTTTACCTCATTTAACCCTTTTTTAACCACTTCTGACTGATTTTAGACACTATTTCACCTCTTTCCAGCAGTTTTCAGCACATTTTTGCCCTTTTGACATCTTTGTAGCTCTTTTTTGCCACCTTTATCCAACTTGAAAAATTTCATTAATTCGACCTCTTTTAAACAATTTCTGACACGTTTGTACTTTTATGCTTCTTACAGGTCATTTCTTTTGACACTTTATTCATTTTTAAATAATTTTCACCTATTTAACCTATTATAACCCATTATTTACCCTTTTATAAATAGTTTTCACAATCAATCTAATTGTCTTACCTCTTAACTAATTTTGGACACTACTTACCCTTTTCAGCATTTTATTCCTGCCAATTCTTGCTTATTTTTGCCTCTTTGATGTCTTCTTAGCTTCTTTTTGACAACTTTATCTATTTTTTTTAAACAATTTTCATCCATTTAACCCCTTTTAACCAACTTTTACACTTTTTCGGTTCTTTTGCCTCTTACAACTAATCAACTAATTTTTGGCCACTTTGAATCAATTTTTGCCTCATGTAATCAATGTTTCACCCTCTTTTAACCAGTTTTGATACTTTTCTTACACTTTTTGCTTCATTTAACCCATTTTTGACACTTTCTGACCTCTTTTCACCTTTTGCCTTGTTAAACCAATTTTTGTTAAATTTATCGTTTATTTTTTTTTACCTCTTTTAACTAACTTTTGACCTTTTCAGCAGTGTTTTCCTGCCACTTTTTTTTTTTGCCTCTTTTAGCCCTTTTGAGCTCTCTTTAACTTCTTTTTGCTACCTTTATCCAATTATTTAACACAATTTTCATCCATTTAACCTCTTCTGACCAAATTTTACACTTTTTGTGCTTTTATGCCTCGCACAACTCATTTATAGCCACTTTGAATACATTTTCCCTCATCAAATCCATTTTTTTTACCCTTTTTTAACCAATTTTTAGCCATTTTTGACACTTTCTGTCCCCTCTTCACCCCTTGTATTGCCCATTTTGCCTCTTTTTTGACCTTTTGACCTTTTTTCAAAAAAATGTACCTATTTTATCTCAACTAACCCATCTTACACTGTTTCCTTTTCTTCTACTTTTACTCCTTTTTTCAGGTTTTTTATAGTATTTTTTAAATTCACCCATTTACCTCCTTTAACCCATTACTTTAACTTTTTAACCTCTTTTCACCATTTTTTTCCAGCCCATATGTGCCATTTTTACCCCATCTTTGCTACTTTTGGATTTATCATTTTCCCATAAAGTTGTTTCAGTTCTTCTGCCTTATTTTCTGACATTTGTGCACATTATGGCTTAGCTATGAAGTCTATGATGGTTGAGTTCACTTTTCTCACACTGTCAACATGAACAAAACAAGGTATTTTGGAAAAAAGGTTTTATAGAACTACTGCATAAGTAAATAGGTTATTAAAATCCTTGTTTGTTATTTTGATTCAGGTTAAAAATTAAATCTGGTTATCACAGCTTCACTTCACTTACAGTGGACCATGATTTTGCTGACCCCCATGGGCCCCCAGTTTGGCTGAGGCTCAGAAAGCTCTCCCCTTTATCCCCCCTTATGGGCGGCCTTGCACCTATGTATTTGATAACAGGCCATTGAATGAGCATGTGAGTAAACATGAATCTCCTGCATTAATAAGTTAGTGTTTTTAATTATTGATAGTTAGATTCCAATCATTTGTTTGAATTTCATGAACCAGAAAGAGTGCATGACATGAAAGTTGTGTATCAAAATGATCCCCCATGTGTCGAGCTTGACTCTGGCCATCCCCACCCTCTCTCCAGCTTTGATTTGTGGCACATCAGGAATTATGATGAATTTTGAATTCAGATTGTTGAAATGTTTGTAAAATAATGTTGATGCAGTTTGTGAAGTTTGTTGAAATGTCTGTGTAACCGTATATATTCAGTGTTTTGTCTGTTTGTGTGCATTAAAGAAACCCAGTGACGGACAGAGACTGTCTGACTTGGATGATACCCAGTGTGATGGAATTAAAAATCAATATGTGCCACAGAGAATCACTCAGAACATTTTAGCTGAAAAACAAAAGAAATGGTGTTGTTCACTGTGAAGTGAAAGGCTCTGTCTATCAGCAGAAGGTACTGAGTGTCAGGAGTGATGGATCGATGCGAGGCTGTACCGACTAAACTAGTGAAAAACATGCTTTGATTTTTGAAAACCCACAGAGATAAATATCACAGAAAAAGTGACGAACTGTTCATGTCAGAGCCACAAAGCCATGGCTTCAACAGCCTGAAGGATCTACTGCCAGCAAAAGTGAGTCTGATCCATTTAATCAGCTGAGGATCGGGACTGAGCACGCTGAACATTACCAAGATGTAGGTATTAAAAAGACGCCGCTTTTCAGTTGAAATAACGCCACTTACTGTTTAATCCCTCCTGATTCCTGTCACCAGCTCATGATTTCTCCCACTCAGCAGCTGGAGCTGCAATGACTCCCTCTAATCTCTGCCATCAGCAACATAAGCAGTTTTACCATTACAAGAAACAAGGCCAGATTAACTAGTTCCCACGGGCCTCGATATCTACCAGGAGTGGTAGGTGCACGACCCAAAAACTGGCTAGTTTACTTTAGCCTGTGTGCCACTGTAGCTTTTCTCACAGTGCCACTAAAGTACCCCTCCCTACCTGTCAGCCAGCGTAGGATGCCAGTCAACTCAGTGTTGGTCAGCATCAATTTGCTTTCAGAAGGCACCAAAACAGAGAAAGCAGTGTGAGTGGGGGTGCCACGGGTCATTAGAAATGCTGAAAAAAAGGCGATGTGTGCTAACAATTCAATTCTGGCCTGTGGCTACTTTCCCTCATGTTTCACGCCTACTCTCTCATCCCTGTTTCTGACTCTATCCACCTTCCTCAAATTATAATAAAGTAGATCCATATTTAAACAATAAAATTTTGAATTATTATGTGGTAAAATTGCATCAATACATTAAAACTTGTCATTTGTGGCAGAAGAATGGAGAACAGCAATGCATAAAATCACAGAGTGAGGCCAATGACTGCTATGGTGTGTATGCGAGCCTCACATCACCATGTCCAATGCCATGTGATGGACAGAGTGGTGTAAAGCACACCGACTGTGAGGCAGTAGAACCGTGTTCTGTGGCGTGGCGAATCACACTTCTCTATTTGGCAGTCAGATAGGCGAGTCTGGTTTGGTGGTTCTTCAGAGTTTGGGCCAGTGCCCCTTTTTAGACAATGCTATGCTTCCAACTTTGTGGCAACAGTTTGGGTAAGGCCCTTTTCTATTCCAACATGCTTGATCCCAGTGCACAGAGCAAGGACTGTAAAGGCTTTGGCAGATGCCACTGAGCACTGTAGGGATGAACTGGAACAGAGATTGCAGGCCAAGTCCTCTGATCCAACGTCAGTGCCTGACCTTGTTAGTGCTCTACAGCAGGGGTTCTCAACTTTTTCAGCCCGTGACCCCCAAAATAAAGGTGCCAGAGACCAAAATCATGGTCTATTGTAAAGTTAAGCTGTGATAACCTTATTTTATATTTAACCTGAAAAAATAAACACACTTGTCAATGAAACAAATCTTTTTTAAATCATTTGTGTAGCCTTCTTAAAAATGTAAATCTATTTTGTAAAAAAAAAAAAAATTAAAATAAGTTAAAAATTGAAAAAAAATGGGTTAATAATGGCAAAAAGGTGGAAACTGTGGTTAATTTGTATCTTAAAAGTAGCAGAAATGGGTTAGAAGTGGCTAAAAATTATATAAGAATGGCAAAAAGTAACTGAAAAAAGGCAAAAAAAAATTGGTTACAGTGGCAAAAATGGGCATAAATAGTGGTAAAAGGGAATTAAACAGTTGCTTAAAAGGCTTTAAATAGGCAAAAATTGGTGGAAATCTGGTGAAATGGGAAGAAAAATCGATGTGAACTGGCAAAATAGTGCTACTTGAGAAAAGACAAAATAGGCAGATATTGGTAGAAATTGGTCAAACTGGCAAAAATGGGCATATCAGACAGTGAAATGTGGTTAAAATGGGAAAACCTGGGCATAAAAAGTGGTAAAATGGGGTTAATAGTGGCAATAATGGGTCGACACAGGCAATATTTGGCTTATGTGGCAAGAATTGGTTTAGAAGTTGCAAAAACAGGCAGAAAGATGTGGTGGAAAGGGTTTAAAATGGCAAAAGTAGGTGTTCAATGGCAAAGATGTGTTAAAATTTGTGGGAAAAATGATGAAAACTTGTTCAAATTTGGCAAAATTGGTGTAAAGTGGCAACAGTGAAAGTTTTTTAATAGAATCTAGAGACCCCCCTCTTTGTGTCTCATGACCCCCAAGGGTGCCCTGACCCCAAAGTTGAGAACCACTGCTCTACAGAATGAATGGGCACAAATTCTCACAGAGACACTCAAATATCTTGTGGAAAAACTTCCAAGCACAGAGGAGGCTGTTACAACTGCAAAAGGGAGACCAGCTCCGTATTGAAGTTCATGTATTTGAATCCCACATTATTACAGTTCCTGTTGGTGACACTTCCCTCCATATAGTGGATCGTTCCATTGTACCAGTTGAACATGTATAGTACTTCTTCACCACTGTGTATTACATATAAACGCATTAATTATGGACTTTGACATCTTAAATATGTCCCTAAAAGTCTCCAGTCTTGTTCATTTACAGACCTCCATGCCTGATTATCTGACCTTCTCTTCATAAATATTATCTCCTTGTACATTAATCTTTTTCAAATCACCTTTTTCTCCATTTTTCTCTCCTTTCCGGCAACTCTTCTCAGGAACACATTTCTCACTGTACACTGAAGTTGTTCAATTTATTTCCATTGTCTCATAAATTGCACAAGCGAGCAGCATTTTTTGCCCCGTGTGCTCTTTTATGAACAAACGTTGTTTTTCTCTTCAAGGACATCCCGGTATGTGTCTCTGCTTCATAATGAATGGATACACACAATGAAAGTGAGGCTTCACACAGACACCGAACAATTACACCAGAAGGGATGACTCGGCTCTGTGTTAGTGTGAGGTGCATGTTAGTACCAGTGATTAGAGCTGATGGTACTCAGAATTTCCACAATACTTTGCATTTATAGTGATCAATAATGAGCACGACTTTTATCAAACAAGATAAAAACACTTTTCTTTTGAATTGCATGAGAGATACTCAATCATCACGCTGCTTTAACATCTCAGGATTTGTAAGGGTACTCAGAGGTCAAAATGTGTTGTGAATTGTGGAGACACCAGAGTCTCATTAAATCTAAGCCTGTCTTCCCTATTGAAGAGGAGACAGCAAATTTTAGGATTCAACAGGCCAACAAAGTAAAATGAAGGAGAAAGAGTGTGAGGTTTGATAAATTCACCCCAAAATGGGGGGCGCAAGGAGAGGCACCCTCAGCAGAACAAAATGTGAAGCAGCTGTGATTTGTTAAGTCAGGCTGGGAGCTGAAGAGTTTTTGTGTCTCTGTGTGAGTAAATGTTTTTGAGTTTATTTTATTTAAAAGAGAGTAGAGGAAGAGTCAGATGTCTTTTTTATTCAAGCATTTCAGTAATCTCATCAATAGTATTTGATTGCAATGAAGGACTAAAATATGCAACAAATAAGTGACAAGTACTTCTTTAAAGTCCACATCAGTGTCCAAATCCAGCCCCAGAATCAATAAACCAATCAATCTTCATCCAACCAATAATATCACAAAACACTGCATAGAAGGCAGGCCTTGACTGTACTATTTCTTATTACCTCTAAAGACCCAGCATCCACCATGAGCTCAGCACAAAGCAGTATTTAGTCAAGTTACAGCGGCGAATATGGTTGCAGTAAACATGTGAAAACACTGAGATCTGCTTGTGACTGAATTCTGGATTTAGACTGTCAGAAAGTTTTTCACCTCTTTACTGGCTTGGTTTCATGTGGGCGGGGCCAATATGTGGGCTCATGATGTCTAGCGCCCATAGTGGGAAAGACCCCGCCCCTCTAACGCTACAATATAAAATCACAGAGCAGTTCATCTCAGTACAGTGGGCGTGGCTTCAGCTCATTCAACAGACACGCCCACACCATCCTGGAGTAGATTTTACTGCCTCATTTTTCATGGTTTTGAAACTTAATTTTACAAACTTAAAGATGTTTTGTGTGGTTGAAATTTGACCTGGGGGTTCATAACACAGTGACCTGTCGTACAACAAATGTAAATACATATTTATTTTCACTTTACAGGGTCTTTAATTAAATTAAATAATCCAACGTGGTCAGTAGAGGCTGTTAATACATTTCTGCTAGATTGTGTAACATAGTTTTTAGACATAACATTATGTGAAATGTAAGCATTATTTGTATTTCATGGTATATTTCTCGACCCATGCTCCATTTAGAGACTGATTTGTTTGGGAAATATTTGAACAAAGTACCACTATTTATTTTTGTTTTATTATTATTCATATTTTAATGGGAATCACATAAGACTAACCACACTGTATTCTAAGTTTAATGTAAAAAAATAACTCACAACATTGAGCATATTGAAAAGTTATGGAATGGGTGCTTGTCTGAAAAATACAGTTTTATATCTTTTATTATGTAATATTTGTGCTACTCTGAGAATAAAAAAAAATAGTCCAACAATTTTCTGAAAAGTAACTAATGAGAGTGTCTGTCTTTAATTTCCAGGATGGCCTTCTCAAAAGTGCAGTCTGGAAAGCTTGACCCGCTCACTGTCAAAGTGATGGCAGTCAGTACCGTAATAAAAGTAAACAAATGGAAGTCACAGGAGGACAAAGACAGTGTCATTGGGAAAAATATACAAACAAAGTTGCTGCAATAAGTGGTGGCATATCGGTCATAAAGTTTGTAGCCTTTGACGAAATTGCTCATCTAGTTGAGGAAGGAAAATGCCTTGTGATTAGGAATTATGGACTCAGCAAATTGGGCAAAAAATGTACCATCCTAACCAAAGAAATACAGCTGTCTACGAATGCACCAGCTTCCCCGTCCCAGCCTCCATGGAGGAGGAAGGAAAATGGCTGCTGAAGCTGAAATCTAAATGTGTCACCATCAAAGAGGCCCAACACATCCAGGACATGTGCGTGACTGTGCATGGCTTTGTAAGCCGGGTAAGCGAAAATTGCGTTAGCAAACATTACTGGACTTTGATTCGGGAAACCATATTAGGATTAAAAAAGGACACTTACGCCTGCTCTGTATGGATTATAGAAGCAAGTTTGTTGCTGGTAGCTGTTTGTTAGCATGTGGAATCACTAACTTATAGCAACCACGATTTGCTTTCACCCGTTAACACTGTCACAGTGTATTAAGTTCGCCAAAGCAAACCATGCCCACTTGCTAGTTCACTAATTTAGCTCATTGCTAACGCAAGTTTCATGAACGCCACCTTGTTAAAAGTGCAGTGTAGATATTGTTCAATAAATCCGGTCAATGTGCGGATGTGTAGGGTAGTATCTAGTGCTAAATTTTATGAACACAAATGACAGAGAAAGTAGACACACCATGAGGAACAATCTCCACCGTTGGCCAACATTGCTGATAAAGCTTCGCGGGCAAGCGGCAACCTCCGGTCCTGAAAAATGAAGCCAATGCGGAAGTGCAAAAAATTGCTATACCATGAGTGTCCACTTGAGGCTGGCTGCAGGAAAACCGGAAGTTCCGTCTGCACACATGTTAAACAGCCAGTTTTGACACACAAAATAAACTGGTTTACAGCCTGGTTCAAAACACCGAACGTGTCTCATTAGCTATTGTCTTATTGTGCTCCCACTGTAGGGGGGCTGAATTGTTTTTGTACCACTATCGTTTGGATCATATTTAGGATAAACCTCACTTCATGATGATTGGTGCATCTCATTTGATTGACAGATAGCTCGGCAGGCAGAGGCTCTGTTTCTGTCAACCGGAATGCTAGCTAGCAGGCTGACCGGAAGTTACGCTTAGTGGGCGGGCTGTTAGGTTGATCTAAAGTTCAGTTGAGACCGTGATTTCAATATGGAAGCCTCCACGAATGGGCTTCAAAAGCCATTTGACTCTGCCTATTGTAAGCAGATGACTGACGTCAGGGGTTTGTCCAATTTTTTCTACAGTCTATGTTTGCGGGTCTCTGTCACATGACAGAGGGAGCGAAACCTGATTGGCTGGACGTTAGATCAATTGAGACAGGGATCGATTGCTTCTCCCTGTTTTACTCGGTCTCTTTTGATGCTGTAGTAGAACTTTTTTGCTGTTGAATTTTTTGCTGTTGAATTTTTTGAGACGTTGAATTTTTTTACACTGGATTTTTTTTTTTTTTTCAGATTGAATTTTTTTAAAAACTGAATTTTTTGAGAAATTGAATTTTTTTACACTGAATTTATTTTTGCATTGGACAAATTTAAAAAAATCGGCGCTACTTTGATGATTTTTCAATATTCAAAATCCAATTTTGATGCTAAAAAATTTTCAGTTTTAGAAATTTAAATTCAAACTCAGATGGCACTGATTTACTTCCGTACAGATGCACCTTATACATTTAGCACACATGGACTATCAAGGAGGTTATTTAATTTATTAAAAATACCGTAGCCAATGGGCTCTATCACTGACCTTGACACCGTATTTGTAAAAGCACGTTGTCTCCATGCTGACAGCACTGAGAGGCTGCTGCAGGTGTCTCAGTACACAGGTCGACATGCAGTGTTAAGGCCTTTGCACAATGAGCCCGTTTCATGTTATTCTAATCATGTCTGCACACCGATGCCAAAATTGTCATTTTATTCGTTCCATTTTTTGGGGAACAGGTTCGATTTCATGTGAATTTTGGTATGTGTCCAAGGTGACCGATGATTCAAAACAGTTCCCGCTGCTTCCACCTCGCTTGCTCACCACCAAAACCTCACTTTAAATGCCAAAGTTTGCTCTTTTATCATGTGGTTATCAACCATGGAAATATAACAGAGAGATGGGTGAATGATGATTCAGATCAGCGCCTGTTGCTTTATTCTCTCTTGCTTGCTAACCACCGCCCGACCCTCTCTTTCTCTCTCTCTAAAACTTTACTTTAAACACTGTAGTTTTCCTATGTATGTTGATATCAACCATGAAAATATAACAGATAAATATGGCAAGCGGTTTCAACATTAAAAAGCTAAGTTTGACTATCCGAAATTAAAATTGTAGATATCTACAATGTCTTTTTGACTAGTCATAATTCAATTTTGACTAGGCGAAATAACAATTAGAGATATCTGTAATTCAATTTTGACTGGGGGTAATAACAATTAGAGATATCTGTAATTCAATTTTGACTGGACGTAATAACAATTAGATATACCTATAATTCAATTTCGGCTAGTCCTCTTAACTCGGATTGTATCTTCTAGTGTCCATGTGTACAGAGACGTTTTCATCTCTGATCTGAATGAATTTAATCTGATTGTGAAAAAAAGGCTCATGTAACCACAGCTACTCATTCATTTAGTCAGTCCCTCAGTCACTCACTCAGTAAGAAAGTAACTCAGTCAGTCAGTTGATCACACAGTCAGTCAAATCACTTGTCAGTCAGTCACTCATTCAGTCAGAAGGCACTCAGTCAATATTAATTAATTAATCAATTAACAGTATTTGTGTAAATATTTTAGAAACAACAATTTCTGTCTTATGCTGAATACAATTTTTATGCCTTTTTTCCCTGTCCTGTTTGATTGATACCGTGAGGAAACAAAAAGAGCCAAATGGGACCTTCAGCCCTGTAAAGGAAGGTATGTAACCTTTGTAAGGAACATCTTACATAATGTGATTCGCCACTGTGAAAAATATATAATACTTTTATATGAATCATATAATAGATGAACAAATATATATACAGATATGTTTGTCATTACTGATGTAGGATGGGGTTGAAGTAAAAATAGTTCTCTGGAAGGAAGCGAGCCTGGCCACATTTGCCACTGGAAGTCCAATAAGGATTTCACATTTAACCATGAAACAGGGTGAAAGTCACTACTTCCTGCAGACAACAGCAGCATCTGTTGTGGAAGGTGAGTCTTTTTCCTTTTTCACTGATCTCATAATTGCTCGTTTGACTACAATAGAATTTGTGTTATTTGTGTATTTATTTCTGCATGATCAGTTTTAGGTTGCAACAGTCGAGCATGAAGCCCTGGTCAGCAACATCACAAAGATGGAGGAATAGCTATCCCCACATTGCCCCCCCCTACCTTTTCCTAAATAAAACACATTATTAACTTTAATGTTATTCAAATAAATTTTAAAAGATGTGTACTTAGTTAATCTGTTGTTGTATTAAATTAATTGTGTCTATAGTTAGAAATGTTAGGTGATTTGGAAATTATTTTGTTTAAATAAATGAGTAAAAGAGAGTTGCTGTCTCATTGTTATGGTGAACAACTTTGAATGATCTCCTTATTTTGCATTAGGAGATCATCCGCCCCTTCAACCCATAATTATTAGTTAAGTGAAACCAAGATTCATTCGGAAATTAGCTGAAGACTATCCACTTTTTTTTTTTTTGTATGTTTGTTTTTTAAGGATGACGGCGAATTTTGAAGGCTGTCCGATGTTTGATGGACTGGAATGATGAGGAAGAGCCTGCATTTCAACGCACACACATAGACAGATGCATCTTTTCAATTTAGCACATATGGACTATCAAGGAGGTTGTTTAATCTATTAAAAATCTTGTAGCCAGTGGGCTCTATCGCTGACCTCGACACTGTATTAGTAAAAGCGCGATGGTCTCCATGCTGACAGCACTGAGAGGCTGCTGCAGGTGTCTCAGTACACAGGTCGGCATGCAGAGTGTTAAGGCCTTTGCACAAGAGCCCGTTTCATGTTGTTCTTATCATGTCTGCACACTGATGCCGAAATTGTTGTTTTATTTGTTCTGTTTTTTTCAGAACAGGTTCGATTTCATGCGAAATTTCATGTGTGTCCAAGTTGACCTGCTGCTTCCACCTTGCTTACTCACCACCAAAAGCTCAATTTAAAGGGACTCTAAGTAAGATTTTTGCTTTAAAACTTCCCACTATTGAGTATATAATAGTCTGCAATTTATCCTGATGTGAAGAATGAGGCTTTTTATGTCTTCCTTGTTTGCCTGTATAAGCCTGTGGAGCCAGTTCTCTGTAAAGAATTTGAGCTGAATTTTCCGCGAAATCTCAATGGAAGTGAAGTCGGGTACTACATAATAACCATAAACAACACACCATACACATAAACAACAGCGTGTTGAATGGAGAAGGCTGCTTCCGTGAGTAAACGACCGGCTAGCTCAGCCCAAACACCCACACCAACTCTGCGAAAACATAAAAAAACTAAGAAAGTTTCATCTGCTGAAGCCCGTCAAGCTAAACGAGAGTGTGACCGATGCCAGGGGAAATCAAGGATAAATATCGGTGGAGCATTTGAGAAATGGAGGGAGCTACGCTAGGCGCTCGGGATAAATACCAATCCAGAGATGACCGTCTTTCTGTTGAAAAGGTAAGGCATCACTCCGGACTATGAAATACAATGTAATGATTTATGTTGTACAAACTATATGCTACATCACGTTAGCTTGCTTAAGAAGATGCCATCCAAACAACAAGAATGTCATGTTGCTCATTTAATGTTTTCCGGGTAACACTGCATCTTTTCTTTCTTCCTGGCACTGGACTCAACTTACTTAGTTTATTTTTTGATACTTAGTTCGTAAAATATCACATAACGTCAGCTATCTTATATCCATGGTTGAGGCACCATTATCAGAGCAATGTTTGCCTTGTTTCTGCTCTAAAACGTGTTCCATTCAATACACATTACACATGTGAAAAGACAATAAAATTGGTCAATGCTGCACTAAGTAGCAAAGTTGTTGATTTATAGAAATGGTCACGAAAATATTGTCCTTTTTTTAATCGCCTCATATTAACCTATATTTAATTTTGTGCCATGTCCGCACTAGAGGTTCAAATATACTTTATTCATTTTCATTTTTAGTTTGTGGAACTTTTATGTGTTACTTCAGTTACCTCCTCTGTATACATGATGCCGATAAATCACCTTGGTCTGCGCGTGTATCAGCTGATACACCGGAGGCTCGTTCATGAGCAAGGAGCGCGCCGTCATGGACGAGCAACACAATGTTGTTGTAGTTCGCCTAATTGCTGGTGGTCTCGCTACACTTTTATTTTTCTAGATCTTGCAGATAGAGCCCCTTTAAACACCAAAGTTTGCTCTTTTATCATGTGGATATCAACCATGGAAATGTAAAAGATGGGTGAATGATGATTCAGATCAGCGCCTGTTGCTTTATTCTCTCTTGCCCCCCCCCGGAAACTTTAAACACTGTAGTTTTCCCATGTATTACTCGGATATCAACCATGAAAATATAACCAATAAAGGCATATTTTTGTAGCCTTCTGACGGGTCATAACAGAGACAGAATTATAAAGTTGTTCTCCATCTCTCCAGCTTGTCTGTGCGCTATGACACATGAGCGTGTGTTGTATGAAGCTCTGTATCAGGATGGATCCAGCGGGATTTGACAGAGACATGGGCTCGCAATACAAAACTATTCACCACATTTTACAAATTTTCACAGTCAAGGCCCAACGCCCCTGATTAAGTGTGCAAGGTCAGCGTGTGTGACATTTTATTCGGATTAGACACCTGTGGAGCAGACAAAAATGCGCATGGCTCCACAGTGCAGCCTTTTAACAACTTGTTACCACCTATGGTCATCAAACTACAACATCTTGACTCTAAAAATATCCTTAAAACTGTACACGATATCTGAAATGGCCCAGTTCATAGTAGCTTGCTTAAAGACAGGGATTGTTGCTCCACCGTCACTGCGTAAAAATGACGAGGAGGAGACGCTAGGGATGCAATGGTACTCTGTAAAATATTGAGCCGTTTGGTCCACTCTGCACGGGACAAAATGCCCTAGTGGACCGCAGATTTTCAGATTTGTAATTCATTTTTCACTGATGGTTTACAGGCCATTGTGTGTGTCTGTATGTGCGTCTGTCCTGGCAAGAGAAAAGCCCTCCCCACGAGTTAATGTCCAATCATTGTTGTTGCTTCACCCCCATAGCCCTCGTCACACTGTTTTGGAGCCGGGTTCATGCTGCCGCTCTCACACTTAAGCGGGAAAAAAGAAAACGAGCGGAGGAGCTGAGACATTTGAAGAAGCACCAGCTTCATTCAAATCAGCAGTGTGGGTTAATTTCCAGTTTCGCCGTCATTCATGTAAATGCACACACATTTACATGAATGCACATCTGTGCGTCGCGTCCAACACTGTCAAAGCTCATGAAAAAAAGTGCATAAAACGATCAAATAAACTATTTCTCTAAATTGGCTCTGTGCACGGCAGGGGGTGGCGTATTTCTGGTGGAAAATACTACCGTTTCACAACTTCCGCCAACAATATGTGCTAAGTCAAAACAGAATCTAAACCCTCCTATACTGCCTTAATTTGTCCGTTTCATTGGGGGTTTTTTGTTCCGATTGTTGTTTGTGTTTACTCTTTCATCATTGCTTGGCATCCAAACATGCTAAAATGATGTTTCAAAAACAGGTTTAAAGCACCTCTGGACATCGTTGCTGCGTGCTGCAATGTACATCTTCAGCTAAATTTAACTCATCATTGACAGTCAGCTCAGGTAACTCATGCAAACAGCGAGTAAACCGCAACGAATTTGCCATCACACGCCTTTCTCTTCTCCCGACTGGAAGTGTGGAAGCAGTCTAATGCCAAATGCGGAAGCAGTTCATGCATAGAGCCCATTACAGCAAACATGTTATTGATGGAAAGATTTCTTTTGAGTGTTTTAAACATGGATGTCCTTAAAGAGGATGAGAAATAGTTTAATTTGACTGATGCAGCTCTTTATATCTCAGTCCGTTGTAAACTGTGTTTAAAGTAGCCTACTTTCAAAAATAATCAAAATGTTTTTTTTAGTGTAGTAAAAATAAAGATGTGGTAGACTATTGGAATGAAAGGTTTGATTTGTAGAGCATTACAATGTACAGTTTGAGTCAGAGTTAGACAAGATAAACAGTGTTTAAGCATTGATAGCCTATTCAATAAAAGAAGAGTTAGTTTCAACATTTCTAAATAGACCTGAATGCTTGGCGATCATGACCTATAGCTGAATAAAGGACATATTATCCATCAATCTATTTTTTTTCCAAAATTGAAAAAAAAAAAAGTTATATTATTCAGTACACCAGTTATACTGGAATTTGTTTACTGTAAAATGCAGTTTTTACTGACAAATAAAATAAAGAGATACTTGCGGGAGAAAAAAAAATTCTCTTTCGCACAAAACAGAAACCGAAACTGAACCCAAAACCAAGGTACGGACCGTACCGTGGGTTACCTGTACCATTGCGCCCCTAGTAAACGCTGTGCTGCTGTGTTCATCTTTGTCTCAGTGCCATTTAAAAACGCAGAACCTCAGAGAGATTTTTTTTTTTAATATAAGTTTAGAAAGGGTGCTTCATTAGTGAAACACTAGAAATAAAATCATAATGAATTATGTCATATTACAGATATTAAGGAGAAAATTATAATGACAGATTGTAAAATGGCATGACGGAATTTTTATGACCCTTTCCAATGATCCTGCTCTGTGAGCATGTTTTGTTGCTTTTTCAGTACTGATAGTAAAAAAAAACAAAAAACAAAAAAAAACAAAAAACGTGATATTTCACTTTAAACATAAAAAAGTCTACGGGGCTGTAACAGCATGCATGTGAAGTCACAGACAATGTGAGTCAGCTGTTGCAGCAGCAGAGTTATAGAAAGGATGAGTGACAGAAATCAGTAGGGAATAAGCAGTTAACAGCTTTATTTCAGCTGAAAGTGCTTTTGAAAAAAAACTACATTTTAATGATGTTAACAGCTGTTAGTACAGATCCTCAGCTGATGGAATACATGTACAGAGACGGTTTGAGTTGTAACGCTACGTTAATATGTGAATATATCTAGTCTAGAACAGTTTATACGACAACATAAAAAAGTTTAGAGCTGAACTGTGAGAATTCACCACACTAAAAATAAAGTAAAAGTTCAACCGTTGTTTAAATCAAGCTAGATTAAGTCAGAAATACAGGGTGCGCTGATCTCGTTTTAAAATAGTCTGCAGCCTGAAGTTTTATGAGCCCGATCAACAACCACAGAGCGATGTTTTCACAGGTTACCTAACGTAAGAAGTAAGTTAATAACTACTTACAGATGAGAATCAACTGTTTTAAGGCTTTGCATTGACAAAACTTAAACATTAGTTTCTCATCCATCGCAGATGGATCAGGCTGATGTGAGCCTTTGGGCTCTGCTTTGTTTTCTTAAAATCAGGTCCAGATAAACGTCAGGAAACTTGATTTGTGGCCAGATACCAATATCCATAGACTAGGAAACGGTTTGGATCTCTGTCAAGTCCAAATATTTCCCATTTAGGCAGATATTGGTCTATTTTTCCCCCGTTCTCGCCCGCTTCTCACAGCCCAGACTTCCGTGTTTGAAGCCCGGAGGCGAGCAGCTGAGTCGCGCGCTGACGTGATGTCAGTGAAGCCCCTATTGTTGTGGGGTCAGCTCCACCTTTCTGGTACGGTTAGGTAAGACTGGCACCCCTATGGAAGGGTGCCAATAAGTGGGACTGTATGGGTCAGTTTTTTGGGACCCTTTTCAACTTTTGCTCTATGGAAATGTAAAAAAATGCGTGCCGCACCGCACCGAACTTAGCCGGACCGCTTGGTGGAAACGACCTATTACAGTCATCATCCCCAGCACTTCTCAAAAGTCACTTTTACTAATAGTTCCACCCCACCCCACCCCACACTTTTAAATACCAACAGAGGCCCTTGGTTAAATCCATTCTGCAAAGGACTGATGTGGTCTAAAACAAAATAAGAGGACTAGTGTTTGTGCTGTCTCAACTTCTCAGCCAACTTTAACGGCACCTGGCTCTTTTGAGTCTGTTGGAAGCTGTTAAAAACGCTGTCAGAGCATCAACAAGCTATTTAGCACATCATCAAAGAGCATGGCAGGGTATGTTTGTGTGTCAGTGTGTTTAAGTGTGTGACTGAATGAGTGTGTGCTCTCTGGCACGGCTAGTCTTGATAATGTGTCTGCCCACATTAGTGCAGAGGCGTGCCCAGCCAGTTAAAAGCTTTGCCATTGTCTCCAATTTGTAGTCAACAAATCACATCACATTCAGGGGCCATATGGAGAATGTTTGATGCTTTAATGGCTCATACTGCAAACAATGGCAGAAGTGGAGGTTTGGACTGAAGTGGAGGGAGCATTAGTGATTCAGAGCTGTCTAGTGTGTTTGTGTTTTGTCCAGATGTCAAAATAAGCTCAGGGATGTATGGAAAATACTCCAAAAAGAGGAGAATTTCATCAACCAAAGAAGGTTAGGGTCTGGATTAAACAAGAGGGTTAAGGCTTTAGGGTCAAATTAAGTTTTTATTCCTTCAAACAAGCAGACTGGAGAAGAATGGCCTGCTAATACTAAAGTGATGACTGGAGATAAGCTCCTGTTATGTTTTGTGACTGATGGCATCGGTTGAACAGGAGTAAACGCCACCATGAAGGCTAACAACAGCTTCAAGAGTGGGGAAATGAGAGAAGAGCAGCAGGACTGAGTGTTCTTTAAAAGTCTAGATTTTGGGGTGAGTTCATGGAAAAGATGTTGGATAGTTTTATAACTCCTCTCTTCTTTTAGAGTGTTTGCACTTTCCAAATAAAAGTAGCTTATTTCTGCCTGCCACTGATATTTCTTTCTGTGTCTGAAGACAGCGGTACTCAACCTTATGCTACCCCAGAGCCACTAATTACAAAACTTTAGCGTGAGCCACAATCCAAACAGGGGATGTGAAGTAGATCCATAGATCAATTTATCAATAGTTGAAATGAAATGAAGAAGTAAATTGGTGGATTCTTGTTTGGTTAAATAGGATGCAATAGGCCGCATGAAAATGTCTGTCAGAAGACAGGATTATGACAGATTACTAATTATTGGCATTTTTTTTTAAATTTATTAATACAATGTTAGAATGTTAGTTTAAGCCCTGAGACACTGTTTACACACTGTTGAATTATGGTTGGCTATTTTGGTTTATATATCTCACATTTGGACATCTACTGTAGTTCTGTGGCTCAGTTTAATTCTAACCCTCAGGCCCTCCCAGAGCCCTGTTATGGCTTTTTGATTGTATTTTTTTTACCCCTACTTATCATGCTAAGATGATGATGTTTGACAAAGATGTTCATTTTCTGATTAATTTTTGAAATGTCATTATCCACACTGTGTTGACACAATTTTCCACTGTGTACATAAAAAACTCACACTCTCCCTCCTAAAGCCCTTTTAGGCCTCAATGACTATCATTTAAACCACTTACTTTCATTCTACTGCCACCGCAATACAGAAATAAGAAATCCTGTTAATTCCTCTGTCATTCAGTCATTCAGAGGAAAAAATATTTGCACACCAAAAAAATGCTGCCAAATTTTGCCATTTTGCAATGTTTGCCAAGAGGCATTGTGGGAGATAATGACCTTGTTTGAACTGATAGGATATATTAATGACTGTAGGCCAGTGGAATTAATTATTTCAACTAAAACTACTTTGGGTATTTTCTATGGATGTCAGAGTCTGGTGAAAAATTAAAATTAGGAAAACAAACTCATATTTGCTATAATGAGGACTGGAGTTAAGGACAAATAATAAGAAAAAAAAATCACTCATGTTTAATATATTTCTAAATATATCCAATGTCCTCAAAGGGCTTTAAGAGGAAGAGTGTGATTTTTTTTTAATTGTTTTATTACACAATATTTAATAGTACGTCAAAATCAGTGTTGCTGCTAGTCATTGACATATCCAAGACTGATAATCCCTGCACAAAAACATCTGCTTTGCATTTTTCAAATAGAAAATAATTCATTTTTTGTGTCAGAAAATGTGGCATTATGTAAATAAACTGGCATTTATAGAGTTAAAATTATGAAAAATAATTCACATCTGCTATGCATGACGAGGACTGGAGTTGAGGACCAAATGTTTTAAAAAAAGTTTTTTCATTCATTTTTAATACTTTTAAATATATCCAATGTCCTAAAAGGGCTTTAAAGGCCCATTTATACTCTGTTCACGTACGAAAATGTATATGTCCTTTTCACACCATGTTGCCGTCACTGCTCACATACTTCCATGAGCCCTTTATGTTGGCATGGATGTTCACCAATACATCCACCAGGGGCGGGGTGCCTGTGGCCGAATCTGTGCCACGTGAGCTCATCAGTGGGTTTGGCACCACTATGCCGAGTCCTGATTGGTCAGAAACACGTGAAGGAAACAGGGCTTTCCTTTTCAATCTCAAGCTTGGACAACTGCACTCTCCAAAAGCCTGAAGTGAAAAGTTGACAAAAAACTGAAGATTCAATCAGGACTTGAAGGATGAGTTCATCAGGCATCATACCAGTGGGTGCTGACGGACAGTGGGGCATGCAGTTACAACGCTGTAAATCTGACTGCTTACTGAACTGTTGACTCAATCACCCAACTAGGTATGGTGTACATTTTATGACATCCTCAGATCTCGGAGTGAGGTGTCAGGTGTCGTATGAAAACAACATCAGGTCTCAGGAAAAAAGCCATCACATCTCAGGAGAAAAGACATCAGGTCCCAGGAAAAAAGGCGTCAGGTCTCAAGAAAAAAGGTCTCAGGAAAAAAAGACATCAGGTCTCAGAAAAAAAAGGCGTCAGGTCTCAGGAAAAAAGTTCTCAGGAATAAGGTGCCAGGAAAAAAGGTGTCAGGTTTCAGGAAAAAGGGACTCATGAAAAAAGGAGTCAGGAAAAAAGATCTTTTTGTCGTGAGAACTGGTGCCTTTTTTCCTGACGTTTTATTTTCTGAGAACTGACACTTTTTTTCCCTGATTCCTTTTTACTTGGGACCCAATGATTTTTCATTTGCCACCTGACACCTTACTCCGATATCCTAAAATGTACACAGTTACTAGGGACAAGCAATGGAAATCAGCCATAAACTCTCTGGAAGCACATCCGCTTCATGTTCTGTAGTGAACCTGCATCACTCTATTAAATAAAATAAACTTAATTCAAAACAGTGCTGGACCCACATAGTGTTCAGAGATGTGATAAAGTAGAATGAATCTGCATGTTTTAACAACATCACGCATATATTCCAACCAATAGAGAATGTTGCCATGATAACATCATTGGTGGCATTTTCCTATCTTTAGCTGGAGAACAGGCAAAATAAAGCGCCTCAGTCTTGTCACTTTCTCTGTTTCTTCAACTGCATTTTTTCCCTCGTAAAGGTCACCATCATTATTTCTTGGCAACAGCAGTGAAAAAATTTGGATGCATGGAGGACATATGCCGACCCTAAACACTGACGGAGCACACGTAAGTTAAGGAAGACATACTGAACTTTTTAAAGAGGAAACTCAGAGTAAAAACAAACCTGTGTGCACCACTTTTAACCTTTACATCCACACAGCAGCGCCTAAAGAGTGTTTAAGTGCTGGCCAGAAAAAGGTCTGGGATCTGAGGAGTCCTAGAGGAGGTTCCTCAAAGTTCATGTTAGCAGCAGAATTACTCTGAGAGCAGATACTGTTATTATAAAGGTCTGCTCCTGTCAACTTTCTACAAAATACCTGAAGACAGATGGCACAACTTCACAGAAACACCTGAGCTTTGAGTGTGTGTTCCAGGCAGAATCATTTGCATGTTGGTTGTTGTGTCGGTGCGTCTTTGAGACGGAGTATTTCCATATTTATCACCATGTTTGAGTGAGTGTGTATTTGTCTGTTTGAGTGTTGTGGTTTCCTTCTCTGGCGGAGTTGAAACACAGGTCTCTGAGCTGCCATTAAAGCTTAATGTTCCAGACTGCCCTGGCTCAGAATATCAATTCACCTTCACTAATATTTACAACCAAACACACACTGCAAAAACACACACACATACTCACATAAACACAGAGCTAATAAGATGAATAAATAAGAAGGAAATAAATACTCACAGTTAGGCTGTATGAGTTTTATAAGACAGAATCATGATCACGATTTTATCGACTTAGTCTGATTTTAAAGGCTGATCTACAGTATAAGCCACAGACCAGATAATAAAAAATAAACCAAAATATAATTTTCTAAATGCACAAAAATGGTGCTATTGAAACAGATTTACATGGTTTTCTTTGCTGTCTGAAAAAACTATAGGTAAGTGCATTATTACATTAACAATCATCCATATATCCATCCATCCATCTTTCCATCTATCCATCCCTCCATCACCCATCCATTCATCCATCCAACAAACATCCATATATCCATCCATCCATCCATCATCCAGCCATCCAACAATTATCCATTCCTCCATCATCCATCCATTCATTCTTCCCTCCATCCATCCATCCATCCCTCCATCATCCATCCATCCCTCCATCAATCCATCATCCATCCATCCATTCCTCCATCCCTCCATCAATCCATCCATTCATCCCATCATCTATTATCATCCATCCATCCATCCATCATCCATCCATCCATTCATCCACCCAACAATTCAACAATCATTCATATATCCCTAAATCCATCCATCTTCTTCAATTTATCAGTGGCAGCAAGCTGAACAAGTCAACCCAGAAATCTCTCTTCTCACGTATTCAAACTCCTTCTGGGGGATCCATATAGGTCTTTCCTGAGATCACCTTCCAGCTTGACACGCCCAGAAGACCTCCAATGGGAGGCACCAGGAGGCATCCTGACCAGATGCCCAAACCTCCAACTAACTCCTAGTTTTGATTTATTGATATCTTTATTAATAAAAACGTATAAAAACATGACAACATAAAAACAATTATGAAAAGAAAAATGAGTAAGAGAAGAAATAGGAGACAACAACCTCCACCTGAAAACATCTAGGCGTCTGAGTTCACATGGGTGAAAATGAGTAGGATGAAGTATCTCATTTCTTTCAGCCATCACCCATAGTTCATTACTATAGATGAGGCTGTGGAGGTAGGGCAACCTGTAAATCAGAAGCTTTGCTTTCTGGCTCAGTTCTCCACAACGGACAACACCTGCAGTCCTGCTGATGCTGCAGTAATCTGCCTGTCAAACTCATGCTTCCTTTAACCCTCACTCGTGAACAAGACCCCAAGATACTTGCACTCCTTCACCTGAGGCAAAGACTCGGCAGAGAACCTCGGTCTTGCTGATTTACCCTTCATAGCATCAAAAGAATCAGACTCTACCTGACAAAGCATGCTCACAGCTCCTGGTAAAGGCTCTTGTAAGGTTGACTATGGCAGCTCATTACTGGCAGGCCTCTCTGCATGCACACTAAGCCAGCAGCAACCAACCAACCCAAGACAGCTCATGTCACTCCTTTGTTCATCTCGGTACACTGGCTTGCAGTTGCAACTTGCATCCAACTCAAACCCATAATCAGTGCTTACAAAGCAGTGACTAAAACTGCTCCTGTTTACCTGGAATCCCTCATCCTGGTTTACCATCCTTCTTGCCTGCTATGCTCGGCTAGTGAAAGGCGCCTGGTACTTCCAGCACATCATATCCCTAGATCACTAGCCCAACTCTCCTCTTCTGTTGGTGGAACTAATTACCCAACTCCATTCGATCTGCAGAGTCCCTCTCTACTTTCAAGAGAAAGCTAAAGATCCAGCTCTTAAGAGAACACTACCCACCTAGATAGACCAATGGTTCCCAACCTTTTTTCCTTGTGCCCCCCCCTACTCAAGTCTAAGAAGAGCTAAGCCCCCCAAGACCCGCTTGGGAAAATTACACATCAATTTTAATTTTTTTCATTGACAAAATCCCAACATAAACAGCCTACACTTGCTGTTGACAGAAGATCTATGTATCCATCATTATTAAGGTGTATTAGGGCCACTCTAGTAAAATGTGAGGAGGATTCGCTCATGTGCACGAAACAACTCAGAACTTACAAGTTTAAAAAGTTATTTCTTCATGACAGGAAACAACAGATTTTTACTTAAAAAGTCATAAATGTCGGTGTACAAAAACGTTGTATTTTTGAGATTATAAGGTCAAAAAGTATAAAAATCCTACCACTGTTTTCAATTTGGTTTCATGTAGATTTTATCCTTACACTGGTGTAGATTGCATGGTTTGAAAACTCCATATTTTTGAGTCAAATGTCAAAATATAAGAAAATATTTTTAAGTTTTTAATTCTTTTTAACTATAACTTTCATTTTTAACTTTTTAAACTCTATTTTAATTTTTTTATATATATTCTGAGTTTGTTTCAGAAATATTTTCTTTCTCAAAAAAAATATTTTGGACTCAAAAATTAATGGATCCTCTTTATTTTTTCTCCATTATTCCTTAATTTTCTTTTTTTATTTTATGAAATAAAATCAAAAGGCCAACCACAGTTTTCAGATTTTATTCTTGTAGATTTTGACCTTAAACTGGTATAGATTTCTTGTTTTGAAAAACTTAAAATTTTTGAGTCTCTATGGTCAAAATGTAAGATTTTTTAAAACCTTTTTCCACATAATTTAACAACATTTTAAACTCAATTTTTATTTATTTATAAAATATTCTGAGTTTGTTTTTTCTGTAGATAGACAACTTTAGAATCTCAGAAATATTTTCTTTCCAAAAAAAAAAAAGACTCAAAAATTAACAGATCCTCTTTATTTTCTTCTCTGTTGTTCATTGTGTTTCTTACCATGAATTTATGAAATAAAATAAAAAATTTGAAAGTCCAACCACTGCTTTCAGTTTTTTTTTCTTGTCATTTATTGGCTTGACACTGTTGTAAATGTACAGAAGAGAATAAGGGCCACTGAAATATATATATATATATTTTTTAGATGCACTGTCTTTTTTCCAATTCTGAGAAAAAATCCGAATGCTGGGGAAAAGTCTTCTGACTTCAATTTCAGAGTTCTGACTTCTTTTTTTCTCACAGAGTACCAAAAAAAAAAAAAAAAACTGCATCTCAAAAAAAAAAAAAAATTCAGTGGCCCTAATCCTCTTCCATACAAATGCATCATTTTCTTTTTCTTTTTCTTTTTCTTTTTAGGCTTTTCATGCCTTTAATTAGATAGAGGAGGACAGTGGATATATTCAGAAAGGGGACGAGAGAGTGAGGAGAGACAGGCGGCAAAGTGCCGCAGGCCAGATTCGAACCCAGGCCACCTGCGAACTTGGGTTGTGCCTTAGACCACTAGGCCCACAAATGCATCATTTTGAAAACCTGAAACTTTTGAGTTTTTAAATGTCAAAATTTAAAACTTTATAAATTTGCATTTTTTAGAAGTCAACTTTTCTCAAAAATAAAATCATCCTCTTTATTTTTAAAAAATCTTTTTAGTGGCCCTTGTATGCTGTCATACATGATGTTTCTTATCATGATTTAGAAAGAGCATATGCACATCTAAGTTTGACGGCATCAGAGCAGACAGAGTGGTAGAGTGCGTCTCTCAACTACTGTTGGTTCACACTGTCCTGCTCCACTTCTGGGGTTTTGTGCCCAGATCTTTGTGAGTAACTCAGCACCAGTACTTTAGTCATTATTTGTTGGTGAAGACAATTTTATTTGATGTTGATGATGTAAAATCCTCTCCATTAGGTTCACTGTTGATGTTTATAATTTTAAAGTTAAGAAAAAAAAAACTTCTCTACAGTGTTTGAGCTTGCTTGAGTTTATATGTCTTCCACTTCCCCAGTGAAATCTAGGATCAGTTCCAGTCTCCCTGAGATTGTGGATGAGTTGTTAAGAAAATGGATGGATATGTGGATAGGCCTGCAGTTTAAACATTAAAAATGTGTGTAGTTTAAGGAGAATTTCAATTCAGTGCTTTATGGATCAATCCAAACATCACTTAAGAATCCTAACTTAAAAAGTTTTGCAGTAACAGCCTAAATTTTTCACTTTGGCTCATATTATTTTACCTCTCATCATTTAAGGTTGGCTCCTAGCCTTCATCCACCCACAGTTGCTCAGAGGCAGCACCTTCTCTCCTTTCCATCCTTTTCGATGACTTCAATTTGGCTTTTTATTTTTTTATTCCGCTGAGCAGTGAACAGCGTGTCACAATAACAAGAGACTATTTGGCCTTGGGTGGATCTAAAAAGAATTTAGCGCTATCCCGTCTCATTCAAGTGGGCCGAAATAGAGATGTTGTCGCCGGGTAGACATTCTCGCACAAAACAGGTAAAAGCTTTCTGCTGTTAACCAATCAACTGTGACCTTTCATGGTCCACATCCTCTCTCTCCCTGTCCACCAAGGACGAAAAATCCCTTCAAAGTGGAGGAATAAAAAGCTGCAAACAGTGCATCTTTTTTTTTTCTCCACCCTAAAGCGCAGATCAGCAGGTGATGGGCTGACATTTTCAAATCACAGAAGAACGTTAGTGTGAGCATTATCAGCAGGTGTGTGTTTTATCAGGTCTTTATTAGCAGGACGTTTTAGGAAACTAAAATAGACGTGCTGAATGTGGTGGTGTGTTCAGTGAAGACAGCTTTGATTGCACTTGAAAGGTTGAGAAAAAATCAACATAAACTGATGAAGATGATGCATGCAGTTTTCCTCAATATGTAAGATGATAAAGATTAGATTGCTTTTTATCACTATATGAATCCGAAGTATATCAAACTGAATCGAATCTGTTGTATTTTACGTTTTGTGTCATGCTGTATTGACTTGTACTGTCTCATATTTTATTGAGCTGTTAGTAGTAACATATTGTATTGCATGGTTTCCCATCATTTATCCAGACGAGGTGAGACATTTGTTCCTCTCTGCCTTAACCACGTAGGATCTATTTATCCGTATGGATTCGTGTGCTCCCACCATGTCTCTCTCACTGGCTCTGTAGTGCTGCCTTAATGTCTTATTTGATATGCCGGTGAGCGCCTGATTGAAAAGACTGAGCTTCAGTCACATATCACTTTATAGGAAATAATAGCAGTATTTATAGTGGGTATAAAACATGTTAAAAACTCTTTCCACTCACTAATAAAACAGAGGAAGGAAAGAGGCAAGATTTACAGTTCTATCTGAGTGAAACAGTCTCTGATTACAGTTATTTGTTGGATAATTCATAATTCCTTCAGGAGTTTGAGAGAATTCTTCTGCTCTTTTTCTGTGATTTAATAAATTCCTGACTCACATTAACAAGGCAGGAAAAACAGTGTTAATAATGACCAATTATTTCTCTCTAGAATGTAAACTTAACAGAAATTAAATGGACACATTAAAACAGATGGGGCTGCACGCCGGCACAGGGGTCAGCGCTGTTGCCTCACAGCAAGAAGGTCCCTGGTTCGCTTCCTGGTCTGGGCCTTTCTGTGCAGAGTTTGCATGTTCTCTCCAGGTACTCAGGCTTCCTCCCACCACCAACAACACGCTCATTAGGTTAACTGGTGCCTGTAAATTGGCCGTGAGTGTGAGTGTGCCTGGTTGTCTGTCTCCACACGTCAGCCCTGTGATTGACTGGCGAACAGCCCAGGGTGTAGCCCAATGACAGCTGGATAAGCAGTATAGAAAATGAATGGATTTAAATGGATTTTGTCTAACTCAGGCTAACTAACATAAAATATGTGACCTGATGCAGTTTGGAAGATTTCTAAAATAAACATCTATTCAGTGTTTTTTATTATGAATAAAAACTGGAATTGTCCAATCAAAATCTAATCAGTCCACTTCTGATTTAATTTCTACCAGATAATTTATTTAACCCTTTAAAGCCTTACACCTCAAATAATAGCCAGAAATTCTCATATTTTAGAACTGAGAAAGCTTCAAACAAAATCCATAGAAAAGAAAAATTTCATGAGAAATGAAATTTCATGAAAAATACATGAGGAGTTTTTGGCAAGTGATAATTCACATTTTTATATTTCTTCAGATTGTATACTAATGTTTTTTATGGGTTTTTTACCATGTTGATTAGTTAAAGTTCTCACAAAAATGTGTATCAAACATGATACAATTGGATGTAAAAGGTTAAAGACAAAAACTTAATTTTGCTCTAAAAATGCACAAGAATAGTGCATTTTACTACAAAAAATCAAAATTATTCACCTGGGGGAGCATGCCACTGGACCCACCAAGAAGGTTTAAGGACCCCCACCAGAGTCTCCTGAAATCCTGAGGGGTACTGGTATTGTATCAAACTGAATCTGTCATATTGTGTCATATTCTGTCATACTGTTTCAAAATAAATTGATCCAAGATCCAATAGGGAACATAGGACAACAGACTGTGTAAAAACCATAGACTGTAGAAAGAATTGGACAAACCCTGTGTGACGTCAGCTGGCTACTTAAGTTAAGTCATACTTTATCAATCCCTGAAGGGAAATTCACAGATTACACTCTATTGTTCTACATGCTACACAAAAATAGGTTGAATTACATGCAAATACAGGATCCCCATGGACATGCACTAGTGGAGAGATGTCAGAGTGATGGCTGCGCTGCCCTCATTGGAGCGCTGCCATGAGCTGTTGGGGGTTCAGTGCCTTGCTCAAAGGCACTTCGGCAATGCTCAGAAATTTTTTTCACTTCTGTATTGGCTTCATTTTTCAAGAACAGAGGTTGCTGCTAGTTCAAAACACAAGAAGTACAACAACAATTAAGTTTTAAGTATAAAGATCATGCTTGGAATATCTATCTGTCCGTCTATCTATCTATCTATCTATCAATCAATCAATCAATCAATCAGTCAATCTATCTATCTGTCTATCTATCTATCTATCTGTCTATCTATCTATCTATCAATCAATCAGTCAATCTATCTGTCTATCTAAAACTGGGCTTTTCTGTCAGCATCCAGGTTTTTTCTGATGACTAATGCTTCTCTCACACACGCTGAAGGAGTCTGTGTGTTGTTGTTAGGCACCATTAGCACCCTCCCTGTGCCCCTGCAGGTTTCAGAGGGCCAGGATGAAGGAAGATGGCTCCATGCGTGTGCATGTTAGTGTGTCAGCAAGTGTGTTATAAAGCACTTAACACATCAGTCCCACTCCTTATTCCCTGTTGTGGTCCATTTTTTATAACTGCTGTTTGAGTCGAGATGGAATAAATGGAAGAAACTATAAAATTTGAGTTAAATTTTTACAAAGACATTAAATTTTAAACATGCCCAGTATTTAGGGTCTGAAATTGATGAGGCGATGGTAGCACTCTTAACACACCTTACACCAGAGGAAAATCTGACGTGACACTTTTTAAAATCATCAAAAATCAGGACTTTATTTGACAGAAAGGAGGAATCAGGCCTCCATTCGTCCCAGTTATTTTCCAGCTAACACTTTCTCCTGCAGCTTCTAGTTTTCTAATAATTTATCATGTGAACTGAATCATATTGATTTAACCTGAAAGCTTTGTTTTTATTCAGCCTGGCAGGTTCACAGTCCACGCTCAGAGATCCACTTATGACCGCAGACACACTCTTCACACTCGCACATGATGGAAAATAAACTGGCGAGGTTACACTCAGTGCATGCAGACAGAAATCAATAATTCTGAAAACACGCCACTTAACTCGGCTCTGCTGCGTTCTGCTACTACCTCGCTCTTTCTAGAAAAGAGGAGAAGACGAAAACAGGCGAGTCAAAGTCACCCCCATCCCCAAACACTTCAGAACGGTCTGTTTCCAGAGATAGCGACAGACATTAAACAACATGGAGCAGGAAATCTGAGATGTGACGATGTCGTCTGCTGCTGAATTATTGAACACTACAAAAGGTAGCTAACGCGATATGCACAGACACACTTTCATAGAATTTCATGCAGGGAAACTGATGATGGCTTTGATAAGAGACAGCTCAGACAGCATATCCTTTTTTTTAATTCACTTTCTTCATCAGTCTCAGCTTTCTTAGAACCACAGCCCTTCACACTGTCGATCATCAACTGGCGGCCAGAGTGCCAAACCAGGCCCCATATAAAGCTTCCTGTCCGGCCCCCAGAAGATAATTAAATCCAAAAAAAAAAAAAAAAAAAAAAAAAAAGAGGAATAGAAGATGTGGTTTTCAGAGTATCTCTTGGCTTTAATTGTCTGCAGCTATTAAATCCATCCTAAAACAGGTTAAAAAAGGTTAAGACTGGCAAAAATTATCAAAAAATGGCCAGATAAAATGGTGAAAAGGGGTTACAGAGTGGTAAAATTGGGTGATAAGTGTTAAAATTGGTAATGGAGTAGAACAAAGGGACAAAAATTGGCAGGAGAAGTTCTGAAAGATTGTTGCAAAAATTGGTTGGAAAAAAAAAGGGGCGAAAGGTTTTGAAAATGGGTTAAAAGTGGCAAAAATTGTGCAAACTAGTATTGAAAATTAGGGAGACACAAAATTGGATTTTTGTTGATATCCAATATGCCGATATTTACAAATTCATTTTGGCCGATACCAATATCGATATTTAAATATGTTTTACGTAACTAAAAATCAGTCCTTCGAACATAATTTAAGTTTTGAGGATGAAAAAAAACTTTTTTTCTTGAAACACACTTAGAAGTTTAAAGAATGAGAATGAATGAAAAAAAAATGTCTCAACTTGCGTAGGTCTGTTGGTCAATCGTGAAACTCCACTAATGTATTGGTACATATGGCCAAATTTTTACAGTTGATAAATGCTGATATTAATGGCCAAAATATTGGATTTAAATATCGGAAGAAATTTTGATATCTGTCGGAACCAATGTTTGCCTTTTTTTAGCCAATATCTGCCGATACTGATATCGGGGGTTAAAAAGTGGCAAAAAAAGGATACAACAATTGCACAAAGGGGATAAAACATGCAGGAAAGGGAGCAGAAGGGGTTGAAGAATGGCACAAATTGGTTTAAGAGGCATAAAGAATCACAAGTGGGTGGCCAACTGTAGGAACTGTTTCCTGTGGATTCATTGAAAGATGTATTTTTTGGTTTATTGTCTCTGCTCTGCAGGTGTTGCTGATTTACCTCAGTTTGTTCATATTGGACAAAGCTAGAACCATGCTGGTTCATTTGAAACATTTGAAATGATGAGCACTAATAATGATGTGTATGATCAGCTAATGACCAATTACAGCCATGTAAAATGTAATTTAGACCAGTGGTTCTCAGCTGGTGGGTTTGGACCCAAAAGTGGGTCGTGGAGCAATTTTCATTGTGTCGGGACTAGGTGTCTGAAAAAAAATGGTGGCAAAAGTCCTCAAGTCCTTATTGGGAATGCATCGATACCTTTTATTTTACCCTGTTTTACTGTGAAATTGGGTAAATATAAATGTTTAATCAGTATTTCGAATAATGTATCTCCTCTTTTTGGCTACTTTTCCCATGATAAGGAAGTAATTTCACAAGTTCTCTAGAAATGTGAAAAAAATTGACATCATGATGGGAAAGAGGGTATAAAATTTGTCTGTTTTATATATATATATATATATATATATATATATATATATATATATATATATGGTGTTAAGGTCCAATCATGCTCCAAACAAAAACATATTCAACTAACTAATCGTGCTGTTGAAAATTTTTTGGAAACTTTGGTTGTGATCTGTTGTAAGACAGAACGGCGGGCCCTGAGGCAAGACCAGTTGAGAACCAACCTAACATGCAAGATAGACTGTTTCACATATTGATGGCATGGGTTATATTTCACATATTTCACATTCACGCTGACAATACCCCAAAGAGGATGTTTGGGCAGGACAAAATCTTTCAAAAATAAACCAGGAGGGTAACCGTGCACATTCTCAGAGAGTAAATTACATAACAGAGTTTGATAAGCAGCTGTTATCATTGTTCAACAACAATGGCTGAGGCATGATGGGAGAGTAGCAAAAACATCTTTTCTACCAAGAAAATCTGTCAGAATTGTTGTACAGCTGAAATAAAACTGCTGCTATAGCAGCATCCCTGCTGATCTCTCTACCGACTGCCGTTGTTGACTGGTTTCCAGTACAACTAAACTACGGCTACCTTGTTTTCTCACGCTGATTAGTTTGATCGTTCTTCGAACAGAAACGTGTTTCAGCTTGGAGTTTTCAAAGATGGATCTGCCTGATGTTAGACATGGAATCAGGCCAATGTGTTTACTTTGCAAGATAAGTTCAACAGAGTTAAGTTGTTTTCACACCTAACAGTCCGGTGGACTCGGTGCATTTTGGAACAGAAATTACAACATTCTTGCACTTTCCTATGGTTTGGTTCGCATCCACATTGCTCTTGGCCAAACAAACCAAACCATATGTTTGTGGCACTGTCATCCTAAAAAAAGAGTGGCGAAGAAGAAGAGGAGACATTTAAGGAGATAAAACCAGTAATCCAACTCCTTCTGTCGTCCACATAAACAATGGAAAAACAGAATTTACGTTGTCTTGGGTTTCTGCTTTTGCATTGGGGCATTACAAGCAGTAAGCAAAGCTGTTAAGCATGACAATCTTCACATGAGACTAATAAATCAGCACTGAGGAAAAAGGGGAGCCAACATGTGAGCCAGAGACCATGACGTGTTGCTATGGCAACAAGGAAGCCAAGCGAGGTACCAACATGTATTTGAGTGTATTAAACCACATATAATTCTGTACATCATAATGCTTTATGCCACTTCATACCTTTGGTTTACAAGATGGTTTGCTGTGCTTTCACACCTCAACGGAACCGCAACAGGGTTTGTTTGGAAGCGAACCAAGACCCCTGTTTTTAAGCGGACCAGAGTCCACTTTTTGGTCCATGCCAGAGTTGGTGTGAGCCTTCACACCACTCCAAACGAACCAGACGATCAAGAAAAACAGACCATAGTTTGTTTAACCAAACAGCTCTGGTGTGAATGCGCCCTTAGAGGGCAAAACAAAGGACAAAATTGTGTTACTTCCTGTTGCCAGCAGGGAGTGCTATGACGAGTTTTGCATGTAGACGTGTTCAGTTCAAGACTTTTGTCTTGCATGCCAAGTTTGAAGAATACACTCATGTAAACATAGTTGTTTATATGAGAAACTAAATCTAAATCTAGGTTGAATACTTTGCAAGGGCTGAATATTTCAAATTTTGTAGGGAGAAAAGAATAGTACAAATGAAGAAAGCACCTGTTGGCAGAAGGGGGCACTGCAAAAAAATGAAGAAATTCATCATACCTTGATGAAAAGCACAGCAGAGATAAATGGAATATGGATACATGTCCACTTTGAGCTTTCATACTTCTAGACTTTTTGACACAGTTCCTTCCAGGCATAAATTTGTGACCCACTTTTGGGCCCTGACCCAGCACTTGCGAACGGCTGCTTTAGCCATCATGGGTTACACAGCGTTTCAGTTGTTTTGACTTAAATTGACTCTTTTGTTGAAATGCTCTGAGTAAAAACAAGAGCAATGTCTGTAAAAGTTGTTTCCATTCACTAAAATTGACTGAGCAGCATCTATCTTTCTGCAGTGTTCAACTATAGCTGTTTATTGGTTGCACAATATTGACACTGACAAACAATGATACCCAGCTTTCCCCTTATTCCCTCCTGATTCTTTTAGCAATCACATGATGATCATTTCTCATTATCGATAGATGGGAAACGCAGATGGCGAAGCCAGAGGCGGGGGATCGAAGGCTGTGCTCTTGTTGGCTATAGAGTGATTTATATCCCAGTCTGTTTTTATATACAGTCGGGGTACGCGTGTGTTTGTGTGTGCGTTGCCTCCAGACAGACCAGTTTTCTCAGTGAGGAATGAAAGGCCCGGGACGTCATCAGTTCCCATATTGATTTTCCTGCTCAAATGCTTAATTGAAGTTGTTGGGGTATACATAATTGAAGTTGGTTCTCTCAATCACACTCTCTCCTGCTCTCTCTCTTTCTTTTTTTCTCAAATGTTGAAAAAAAAAGAAAAGCCATACTTCTTCCTTCTCTCCATCGTTTTCCCATTTCTTTTCAGGAGACAAGTGTTAATGGGGCGGCCGGTGGCTATGTGCTTTTGATGGAGTGGTGCGGTGCAAGCATGTGGGTGTCTGTGCTGGTACATGTAAGATGTGTGGAGTTACTGAGGGAACACTGAAAGGAGAGTCTGCTGGAGGAGAGAAAAACACACAACACATGTAAACTGGAAATACTTCATACGAGAGAAACCGGCTCCTTCTGAGTATACACCACTGACATGTTATTCTTATTATGGATAATTATCACATCTGCAGTAAAGCCAGCAATAAATCTCTTAGGGTCAAAGTGAAATGCAGATCATACAACACAAGCTCCAGTTCCCAAAAAGTTGGGACGCTTTGCAAAATGAATGAAAACAGTACTCTGCCAATCATTTCAACCTATGTTCAAATAAAACACTATATTTAGGTTAAAACTGAGGACGTCTATTATTACTTTTAATATGCATGAATTTGATGACTGCAACACATCCAAAAAAAGCTAGGGAGGTTGTTAAATGCCCCAAAAACACCTGGAATATTCCACGGGTAAGCAGGTTAACAGGTTACAGGTGATAGTATCATGATTGGGTTTTAAAGGTCACATATTTTATTATTTTAACCCTCACTCCCTTGTAATTTTTATCTACATCTGTCCTTGTATGTCCAGAAAACGGACATGCAGAAAGGTGTTAATAAAATAATCATTTTTCAACTTTTTTTTTTACTTTCACTGCTTCAAATCTCTTCAACAACTTCAACCCTGACCACTAAAATAAATAAATAAATTAATTAATTAATTAATTCAATGTTACATCCTTTTTATGCCAGTTATTGTACACCATGTCACTGGTATTTTTTATGGTAAAAAACACAAAAACACCGTAATTCCCATATAAAATGATCTAGAAAAAAATCTTTTTTCAACAAATAGAGTTGCCAATAATGAGTAGTAAAATTGATTTTGATTAAAAAAAATTTTGTGGTGCCAATTTCCATATTTTAGCTCCATCTGTCCTTGTTTGTCCAGAAAACGGACATGCAGAAAGGTGTTAATAAAATACTAATTTTTCTTTTTTTTTTTTTTTTACTTTCACTGCTTTAGATCTCTTCAACAACTTCAACCCTGACTACTAAAAAAAAAAAATAAATAAAAATTTTAATGTTACACCCTTTTTATGCCACTTATTGTACACTATGTCTATGACTTGGATTCAGTGAGCTTAGCGTCCATGCTGAGCAAATGAGTCCATCCATGCGTAAAACATGCCAGTTTTACCATCCTTTTCTGGAGCCTTGTTCTCTTTCAAACCATATGTGAGCAAATGCATTTGTTCATGTTAGGTTTATTTTATATACAGGCATAAAGAATCAGAGGATATATGTAGGATGTGAATCACGAACACGCACATTTCCACCTCTAACCAAAATGTGACCACAAATATGCCAATTACGCACATATACAAATTTACTGCATCTTTGAGATATATTCTTACCTATTGATCGAAAGGACCCGTGCATCCTCATGCATGTTCACCCACTTGCTATGAAGTGAGGGCAACGTTGAAATTGTCCAAATGTCACTCTTTCTTAGTCCCAGCCTGCAGAACTCAGAAGTAACATTTTTGCCTGTTAATACTCCACTTACGGCATTTCTGACTGTGAACACAGATACAGATTCGCACCCGATCACACACGTAGGAGCACACAAACTTTTACTTACAGACAAACAAGGGTGGATGGAGCTATTCTGTGTCATGGGCGTTCTATGGGCGACACTTTTTTTTTTTTTTTGAATGAAGAAAAACAATAACTTTGGCCAAATTTGATGCCTCAATCTATAAAAATGTGACTATCAACTCAAAAAAATGATGATAAAAATGATGAATCTCTTAAAACGGACATAGTAGGATCCGAGGGTTAAGACAAGTTTATACTGGTCTCTGGGGTCCCCTGTGAAGTTTGTTGCCTACAAAACACTCCAGTATTGGATTTTTGCATAAACCCCCCCCCGTTTCAGCCCTGCTCAGAGCGAGCTGTTTCTGTGACTTTAAATGTTACTGAGCTGTCTGACTCCGCCCCTCTCAGGTATCGGATGTGGCTAAATGGATGTGGCTCTATAGAGATGTCCCACTGGAGGATTGGAGCATCCCTGCTTATTTCATGCAGACAATGCCAAGCCATATTCTGCCTAAGTTACAACATCATGGCTTCACAGTTAAAGAGCGTAGGTGAAATCATTTCTAAAACACTGAATTCTGTTTAAATTCACATTTTAAACCCTTTCCCAACTTTGTTTTTGTTAAAGATGTAGCACTGTTTCTTTCCATCACCATTTAGAGAGGACAACATTTACCAAAGGATGAAAATGATGTAAGCCTATGAACTGGGGCCGATCCCCTGTGAAGAGACTTTAGGGGAGGTGGTATTTCTCCTGTGGTATAATTGGTCCTCCTCCTCCGCTGGAGCTTTGCCTCTTTAAGATCATCCGTCTTTGAGATAATCTTTACCCTCATCTTTTTTTTCACTCTTCTGCTTTGATCTGGTTTCCTTCTCAGCTTGCAAGACCCTCCTCCATTTACTCGGACATCTTCTCCTTCATCTTTACCACAGGATCTGCTCTGACATTTTCCTTGTACTTTTAAAGGACCCTACATGTATTTCCTCAGAACCTGTTTTTTCTGCTTTGGTTCTGGCAAACTTCCTCCAAACCATAGAAAGAGCTCTTTAGCTCAGTCAGTATTTCTTGGCTATTTTAGAATATTTTGATGACCAGAAGGTCTATAGACTTGAAGAAAAATATTCTATAAACTATGTTAAAGCATTCTCATAGAATTTAACCTTTTTTTCCAATCAATATGTGCTTTTGATTGACTGTCTAGGTGGGTCTGAGCTATTTTTCTAGGGGAAGATAGCTCAGAGCTACCTTGACAGTTAGCAGGCTTGTTATCCCAGGACAATAACCCAAGTTTATTCTAAAGTTGTGCATATAACACAGTTTGCCTGTCCCGTTGCCTCTTATATCATTACTGTCAACAAATCATCCCTCTTTAACAGAGCAGTTTACACTCAGAGAGCGGAGGTTACAAAAAGTGGAGTGTTGCTACACTGCTAATGAGCTAAGTTAGCTTCTTTCAGTTTGGACACAGAATTTTCTTCCAGTCAGCACTGCTAATACACCTGTCTGCTGAGAAGATCCGTTTAAAATGTTTTTATATGCCTTTGGAGGACCCTCACAAACAGCAGTCTGTTTTAATTTGCTGTTACTGTGATTGATATTTAATTTACAGAAATTAGCACATTTAATTTTATAATGAAGTATTATGGACTTTTTATGCTTTATAGAAAAAATGACAGAGGAATGTGAAGAAGCGGCCACAAGGCTGCAGGTACGTCACAATTTAATTAAATGTTAATCACTTGATGAAGATGTTAGCTTTGGTAGCATTTTTCCAGTCAATCCCTTAATTTATTTACGTAACAGGTTTTATCAAATAACAAAAAAATGTGGCATTTTGCAACGTCTTTACAGCTGAGAGGCCATGATGACTCAAACACCTCAAAATTATATGAGTGTCTTTAATAAAATCTACAAATAACGGATTATAATCTACAATAAACTTTACATCATCACTGTCTTCACTGTGGCGATGCTCCAAAAGAATGTAACTTCATAGGTCAAGCAGTGTTTCACAATAAAAGCACCCATAGGCAGAGACCGCCTCTTGGCTGGTTATTTAATAATACCAGAGCTGGAATAAAAGTTTGGACTCAGTAGTGTGGAGCCGCATTTCCAAAAGTGTTACCCAGTCCTCTAGAGTTCAAAATAAACTACAATAAATACACGTACCGATATCGGTGAAGGAGGACGAGGAAAAGCGGAACATCTGGCTCACACAGACGGACACAGAAGCTGAGGCTAAGCTAGGCTAAGCTGTGGTAAAAGAGGAAGGGGACGTTAGGAGAAAAGCTCCGACAGAGTATTAGGGCCACACGAAGAGAAAAGAATTAAAGAATTGTTTTTCTTTTTTGACAGTACAAGAATAAAGTCATAATATTACAAGAATAAAGTTGTAATATTACAAGAAGAAAATCATAATTTACAAGAATAAAGTTGTAATATTACGAGAACAAAATATTACAAGAAAGAAAGTCTGCAGTTAAGATAAGCGATGTTGAGCATCTTGTGAAGCTATACTTTAGTATCGGTTTCACAAATAAGTATACTTCATCTTTTGGCACATTGGCATTAAATTATCAGAATCAGGACAATACTCCGACATAGATCAGCGGCAGACTGTCTTTCTTGTAATATTTTATTATCGTAATATTACAACTTTTTTCTCAAAATATTACAACTTTATTCTCATAATATTATGACTTTTTTCTCATAATATTACAGCTTTATTCTTGTGTTATTACAACTTTTTTCTCAGAATTTTTTTTCCTTTATGCTTTTTTTTTTTCTCTTTGTGTGGCCCTAATACCCCGTCGTAAAAAGCAGCTAAACTGTGGGGTGAGTGTTGTTAACTTTATGTACGTGTTAACGCACAACAGCGATTAGAAATAGAAGAGCAAAAAATTAACTGTAGCTCGACACTTAGAAAAACACAGCTTCTTCTCCTTCTTCGGGTGTTTAATTTCATTGCAAAGAAAGAACAACAGTACTTAGATGAAGTAACGCAATCTGCTCACTGTACATCAGCACAGCAGCGGTATTGGTGGACGGGGATGTGAGGGAGAACAAACTGAAGTGAAAAAGAGCAATTTTGGAGTTTTATACAAAATCTACACATATTTATGTTTTAGTCATGGTTCCAGTTTTGAACCATGATACCCAAGAAGTCCTCTTAGAGGTACACTATATTGCCCAAAGTATTCACTCACCCATCCAAATAACCCTAACCCTAACCCTAACCCATTCTCTGGAGTGATGAATCGTGCTTCTCCATCTGGCAATCTGATGGACCAGTCTGGTTTTGGTGGTTGCCAGGAGAATGGTACTTGTCTGACTGCATTGTGTAAAGTTTGGTGGAGGGGGGATTATGGTGTGGGGGTGTTTTTCAGGAACTGGGCTTGGCCCCTTAGTTTTAGTGAAAGGAACTCTGAATGCTTCAGCATACCCAGAGATTTCCATGCTCCCAACTTCGTGGGAACAGTTTGGGGATGGCCCCTTCCTGTTCCAGGTGACTGTGCACCAGAGCACAAAGCAAGGCATAAAAACATGGATGAGAGAGTTTGGTGTGGATGAACTTGACTGGCCTGCACAGAGTCCTGACCTCAACCTGATAGAACACCTTTGGGATGGATTAGAGCGGAGACTGAGAGCCAGGCGTTCTTGTCCAACATCAGTGTGTGACCTCACAAATGCGCTTCTGGAAGAATGGTCAAAAATTCCCATAAACACACTCCTAAACATTGTGGAAAGCTTTCACAGAAGAATTGAAGCTGTTATAGCTGCAAAGGGTGGACCGATGTCATATCAAACCCTATAGATTAAGAATGGGATGTCACTTAAGTTCATATGCGAGTCAAGGCAGGTGAGTGAATACTTTTGGCAATATAGCATTTGAATGACAGTTGTTGCACTTTGTTGCAAAGTGACACATACATACAGACAGACAGCTCTCAAATTATAGTAGTAAGATGCACTCTGAGGTCGTACTCCAAGGGACAGTTGCCCTGTTCTGTGCTGAGGTACACATGCACCCCCTCTCCAACTGCCAAATGACCTGCACCCACATCTCTCCAATCCCAGCTAGGCCTGTGCATGGGTGCATCATTACATCTTAATGTAACACACGTGGTCTACATTGCATGTGCTCTCGATGGAGAAATACACCGACATGACAGCAAATACCCACTCTTTTAATACATCCATATTAATTTTTGTTATTCGAGACAACATTAACTTTAAAATATGTCGCTGTTAGCCTTTGAACAAACACTCAGAGGCAAGCCAAATTTCAGCTGCATGTTTTCCCTTCTCCCTCTTTCATCATCCATGTTTTTCTAATTTCTATCATCTTGTGATTTGAAAAGCTCTTATTAATCACAGGCTTGTATTGCAATGACTCCCCACTGGGAAAAAATGAGAGCTCAACATCTCCTTTATTCTGTCTTTGCGCTGACCTCCTGCTGGTCTAATTCATTACAGAGAGAAATAACAGATAAAGTGATTTCAAGCCGGGTTATTCAGCTGTTGCCATGGTTTTTATTTATTTACTCTATAACAAGGTTGATAAAAAAGATAGATGATAGAGAGAGAGAGAGAGAGAAAGAGAGATATGGGCCCAAAAGTCATCTGAGATCACACCGATGCTTCATTTCTCTTCATGTTATTGAAAGGCT
The DNA here is from genome assembly GCF_018320785.1 of Cheilinus undulatus. NCBI lineage: Eukaryota > Metazoa > Chordata > Actinopteri > Labriformes > Labridae > Cheilinus > Cheilinus undulatus. The sequence goes on along the minus strand of NC_054878.1, from coordinate 39,057,532 downwards.
CGCACTAAAAGCATCAGATAATTCAGACTAATACGGGCTTTTATTCAGGCATGGATAATAGAGTCTGATGCATCAACCTTTGTGATGGAGGTTTTTGCCTGGCCACAGACACATTAACACTGTCTTTCAAAGCTGTTTTTAAGACTTACTCATGTTTATTAAAAGCAGGTCATGATTAGTGAATTTAATTTGTAGTAGTGGATATGTAGATGTTTTTCTAAAAGCTGCCTCATAAGAGTTTTTGCCCTAATGAGGTTTTTTACTATTAGAAAGAAGGCTGATCTTTTACAACAGAAAAGTAGTCACAGAAAACCTGTTTTCAATGAATCATGACAGTTTTGGAAGGTTTAAAACATCAAGCATTGTCTAGTGTCAGCTATAACTATGACCACTATACACCCGTCAGTTATTGAATTCAGGTGTTTCATTCAGACCTGTTGACACAGGTGTAGCCATGCAGTCTAATTTTGGAAACATTTGTCATACTAAATGGATCGTTCTGAAGAATACAATAAGACGGTTTGTCAAATTCCATCTCTGCTGGATATTGGAGTTAAATGTGAGTGATATGATTCAAAAGTGGAAGCGTTTAGGAACAACAGCAACTCCTCAACAATTTAGAGAAGGCCCTTTTCTATTCCAACACGACTGTGCTCCAGTGCACAACAGGGACTGTAAAGACATGGTTTGATAAGTTTGGTGAGGACCGACCTGACTGGCCTGGACAGAGCCCCGACCTAAACCCCACTGAGCACCTTTGGGATAAATTGGAACACTGCTTATCCCATTGGGGGTCGTAGAGGGGTTGGAGCCTATCCCAGCTCACATGCTCACACTCACACCTACAACCAATTTAGAACCCATGCATGCACAGGCAGAACATACAGACTCCACACAGACAGGACCCGAGCAGGAAGCGAACCAGGAACCCTCTTTATGTGTGACAACAGCCCTAACCCCTGCACTGTTGTTAGGATACCAAAAGTTTAAAGTAAAAACATGACCTGCAAAACCTTATTACAAAATGTTCAATAAAGCCGAGTCAACAGTCTATTTACAGGAAAAAAGCTCATCCACCATGAAAATATTATAATGCAGCAATTGTGTTTTTATTGGTCTTTTAGTGCTGTTGGCTACTAAGCTACGTAGATAACATAGCTTAAGGGAAGTTCACAAAGCAGCTACTTGAGCTACATATGTACATTATCTAAGTAGCAAAGTCAGCTTTTGCTATGTTTGCTAAAGCTCATGTTGCTTAAGCTAACTATGTTAAAGACAACGTAGCTATGTAAATTAGCATAGCTGCGTAGCTGATGTGTCAAAGCAGCTATGTAATATGAGTTGCTAAACTCATGTTTCAAAAGCTAACTAAGTTATAGATAGCCTAGCTACTTAGCTAACATAGCTACATAGCTAATATATCTAAGCGAAGCTCACAAAGCAGCTACATAAGCTATGTTTCTACCTTATCTATGTAGCTGAGTTACCTTTAGCTACGTTTGCTAAAGTTCATATTGCTAAAACTAACTTAGCCACATTGGCTTATTTAGTAACATTAATTAGGTAGCTAGCGGAGCTATGCTAGTTTTAGCTACCATTCATGTAACTACTTCTAAATCAGGATTACACATAAAATAATCCCTGATCAGTCCTCTGACCTTTTTCTCTGTTTCATTTATAAAATGTTTCTTAGTCTGTAATGTTTGTGATTAGTTCATGAATGTAACGGCTAGACTTTGTTCATGACTATTGTTGAACTGAAGAAAAAGTAAACTGGAAATACATTGTACCAGCAGATTACTGCATTTCCTTCCTGAGATATACAGCGTCTCAGATGAACGGTCTGTGAGAGTGGCCGTCATGTACTTGCTGTCAGACCCCTCTAATTTTTGGCCCCATTTTTCACAGATGAAGATTGCCTCTTGGTTTGAACCAGGAACTGCTGTTAGTAGTATCCTCTATCCCTGCCAAAAAAATTTTCAACATCCCTGAAATCCTTTGCAAATGTCTGTTACAAACTGGCGAACTAAAAATCTACTGTGTTGTGGATATTTACTCGACCGTGAAGGCTGGGGCCCTTAAGCTAGAAGTGGATCAATTAAGTTGGCATGATTGAATGAGGAATGAATCTTCATTGTTTTGTCTTTTTCTTCAGGCTAAAGAGTGTACTCAGGACCAGATTAATTGCCCGGCATGTTAATTTGCTGTCTGCCCTGTGAATGCCATGTGTCTCCATTGATTAAAATTAGCCTCTGTTCTGTTGCTTCTCTTTGTTCGTCTTACGGGGTAATTGATGGAGTCTTGTCCCCTGTCCTCCTCTCCCTCTCATCCCTCCTCTCTGTTTTTCCTCCTTCCTTCTCTCCTAAACACTCCTGTTTGCCAGTGGCCCAGCTCCTAAATCATGCTGTTTGCAAGCTGTCTCCTCAGGCGAGAGCGTGTGTGGATGTGTGTGATTGTGTTTGTGAGTACAGTCCCTGCACACACTGCTCTGAGTACCCATTTCACACGCTAACGTTACTGCCCGCCAGTGTTTGGTTTGGTTTATTAATCCTGACTGTTATATAGGTCAATATAACAGGTTACAAATAGGAAAATAATAAGGTGCTAGTGTTCCCCGCAGAGCTCCAGTAGCCTTACGTACTTTTTCATTTGTCTAGATGTGTCGTATAATCTCATGCAGAATGGAACATTTCATCAGCATGTTCAGGCAGGGACATCAGCTTCTGCTATTTCTGTCACATCTGCCCTTTTCAAATATGAACACCAGCCGTACAGCAGTGGAACTGACATTGATCAGAGAGGGAACAAAGAACTGAAAAAGAACCAGTCCAAAGGGAGGATTTTTTTCTGCTACACTTCCTCTGTAAACCTTGATACACCCAACCCTTAAATACCACAGTCAGGGGACTCTCAGTCAAAACCATAACAAAATATGACGAGTAAAGACCCAAAGCTCAACTTCATCTTTTGTTTCAAAATGAGAACTCTGTATAATGTTTAGTGAATGCACCTGTCACTGGTTAATCAGTATTCCTCGCTACCATTACACCATAATTACAAAAGAACAATCCAAGCAACTTATTTAAAAGGTTTTTGAAAAGTAGAAGTCAGGGGATGTGTATAGAAAAATCCAAGGCACAACACCGTTCAGACTTTGTTCTGGTAAGACCAAGTGGTGCTTTTTTGGCCATCAGGCAGACACCAAAAACTGCACATCACCAAAACCACAGTGGTGGCAGCATCATACTGCGGGGATGCTTCTAGGCATCCTGCATGGAGGACGATCTTATGCAGTCTGCAAGAGAACTACAGTTTAGGAGAAGATTTGTTTTCCACTAAGAAAATGACCTCAAGCATGCAGGGAAAGCAACACAAACATGTTAAACACAACAAGGTGAATGTTCTGGAGTGACCAAGTCAAAGCCCTGACCTTAATCCCATAGAGAATCTGTGGCTGGACGTGAAGAGGGCTTTTCACACCCGATCCCTGTAAACCTGACAGAGCTTGAGCAGTTCTGCAAAGAAGAATGGAGTAAAATTGCAGTGTCCAGATGTGCAAGGTTGACTGAGGCCTATCCACACAGACTCAGTGCTGGGATTGAAGCCAAAGGTGTTTCTACTTAAGACTGGCTTAATGGGGGTGAATATTTATGCAGTCACTTATTTGACATTGCATACTTTAATTGAATTGACATAACTTTGTAGAATTCTGTTTTTAATAAAGAGATTTTTCAGGGGTTTTTTTGTCTGAAAAATCCAAATTACTACATATTGACCATGACTAATTTATAAAATCAATAAAGGGATAAAATATCCAAGGGTGACTACTTTTATTAGGCACTGTACTCACTTTTCAAGTCTTTCATGCACAAAACACAATACAGTAGCATATAAATGCATTATTACCACTGTTCTCTCAAGTGACAAATTTGGAGAAGACATCATGATTGGCAAATCACTTAGCCCCACCCTTATTTATTTATTTATTCACTTATTTGTTTGCATAAGAAAAAAGAACTAACGGTACACACAGCTTTCACAAGGAAAGTACAGACATGAATTTGTGCAGGTGAGCTAAGGAAACCTGAGAAGGGTTTATAATTAAGCCTAACCATGTAAAGTGTTAAGTCATTACCAGCCAGTAGTGATAGATAAAAAATGAACTAAACATCAAACATCATGTGTCAAAGTCCTTGCACACCTAATCTGCATTTGAATACAAGCTAGTGGTCCTTCGCAGAAGAATACCAGAAATTTTCTTTTTTTTTTTTTTTGTGGTTTGTTTAATTTTGTTATAACTTTTAAAAATGGTCAAATTATGTCGGTAAAGTTAAAGGGATATTTCAGGATTTTTGAACTTAGGTCCTATGAGGTGCTTGCCTATAGTAGTGGCATTAGCCTCCAGTGATGTCTGTTAAAGTTGCTGACAATGCAGCTTTCGTCATTTTGCCTCCTTCCGCAGCTACAGGGATAATAACACCACACCAAGCTAAAACAAAGATAACATGAGTGATTTCAACTTGAGTGATGATGACGTGCCGTTTACTGTGGATACCAGAGGATATTTGTATGAACCTGAGTACACCGAAGAAGAACTTATACAGATGGAGAGTCAGCAAGCTGAAAGAGAGAGAAGAGAAACTTCATTTGAAAGTCTATGAGCAGGAGAGATCACAAGCATGGGTTCGCATTTTCAAAAACTACACCACCAAGTCGAAATAAGAGCAACTTTCACAGAACTCACTGGAGGCTAATGCCACTACTACAGCCAAGCACCTCATACGACCCAACTTCAAAAATCCCGAAATATCCCTTTAAAGCAAAACTTATTCAAGTATCTATAGAGACTAGAGAGTGAAGTGAGTTTATTCTGTTCCATAAACTTAACATAAGCACAGCAGTGTTGCCTTTTAATTAGACTATGTGGAAGGCCACAGTCAGCTCAGTGTAAAGAGGATCAACAAGGACATCTTCATTGTTCTCTGGTAAGGCAACACAGTTTGCTGCAAAGTGACAAGTATATGTAACCTCATACACTAGAGAGAGCTTTGTTTTCCCATATTGGTTATATTATTCAAACAGATTTGTAATAGTTGCCTAAAAGGTCTGAGATGTTACATGTCAAACAGAAACCGTTTCAGATTTCAGATATGAAACTTTGAACATTTGCTGCTAGCACTCACATCTCCCCTGACAGCTCCTACACTCATTGTTTGCTTTTTGGCCTGACTCATATCTGATCAAGCTACTCTCAGAAGAGTCATCTCACAACAAGAACTGGAGATCTCTTTTGTCAAACGAGCTGTTACATCACTCTCCTGATGCAACCGCTAAAAATCAACAAACAGGATTCTGCTCTTCGTCTTGGTCTTCATAAAAGGGCACACATTTGAACACAACACGCTACACGTGCATTTAAACTCAATAATGCATCAAACTAGGGTAGAGACTAATCAAGGTCATACCTCTGATCACACAGAGCAGCTTTAGAGAAACTGACCAATACAGGAGCAACAGAGGATGTGCCGAGCATTTCCTGTTCACATTAGGGTGCATACAAAGATATTATTGAATAATAAAGACATCCACCTGGTCAGATTGGTAGAAACATATCTAGATGCTTGGTTTGTTATTCAAGGAGAAAAAAATGTTTTACAGTCATATCATTACAACAAAGACATGAGTAAAGCAAATATCTTTGATTTGTGAGTGCAGAGGAAGTCAACTTCAGTGGCATATCTGAGCAACAGGTTTGCATGTAATAAAGCTAGATAAAGTTTGGACCAAATAAGGCAACAAACCAATTTTACCAACAAATGGAAATCAGCTTGTAGTCGATTAAAAATAGACTCAAACGGTACTGCCCAAGTCTTTTTTAAATTTCCTAGCTCCTTGCTTTTGCTGTAAATTTGGGCCATCCCAAAGATCTTTTATCCAAATCAAATCAAGAATCAGGGGAAAAGGAAGGAAATCTTCAAGCATAGAGCCATTCATCCATCCATTATCCTCACCACTTGTTTCCTGCGGGGCCATAGCCAATCCCAGCTGTCACGTAAAGGTGGTCGACACCCTGGATTGGTCATCAGTCAATCACAGGGCCAACATACAGAGACAAATAACAGTAGGCTGGTTTCCAAACAGGAAGTCAGTTACCACTAGTTTAATGAAGTACAGAAAGCCAAAAAGAAGTTTTTAACAAAGAATTTTTGTCAAGCTCTGATAAAACTGGCACTTCAGCAGCATCCACGCTAAGCTCTTCCGCCATAATTGAACCAGGCTTCTTGCTGCTGCTTGTTTACGTCACGACTCCGCCGCACCTGAAGTACTGCCCCTCGTCGCTGATTGGTCCTGTCACTTTCTAACCAGGCCCAAACAGTTCAGATGGGAGCTTAACAAGATGGATTCGCCAGTGAAAACAAGGAAATGGGCGTATCCATTTGCTTTGCAAGGTTAGATCACCGTCTGGATCCAAGAATTTTTTAAAGGATTCTTCACTGTTGGGAGATAGGGCTAATGGGGGAGGTCTGCGCTCTCCGAGTGGTTTTCTAGTTACTCTATATTTTGAATCATTCAGGCTCTCTTTTTCATTTTCGAAGTCTGTGCACATGCATGATGTCACAATGGAACAGCCTCCCATTGGTTGTCACAACTCAGTCACAATGCATTCTGGGATACCAACAGACAATATGGTGGCAGGCTAACTGGTGTAGCCAGCTAACTGCAGGAACAATCAAAAAATGGATTATAAATGGTTAAAAATTAGTGCTGTCAAATGATTAAAATTTTTAATCAGATTAATCACAGGGTTGCTGTGGATTAATTTAGATTAATCATGATTAAGTATCATTCATTTTTAATCTATATTATATATATGCCAGGGCTATTCAATTACAAATTCAACTTGGCCAAATTTTTAAATCAAGAAATGTAGCCGGGCCAGACATGTTTGGCACCCAGTGAGCAGCTGGTAATGTCAAATTTTGAAACAATACAGATCAATTTGATGAAAAATATTCCCTCTTATTCATAGTCTCCCTTTTAAATTTGACGTTCCGTGAGGGTGGTTTGTTGCAAGCTTGGCGAAGCGTTTGCCAAAGTGCTAGCAGAATCCCAGAGGAACGTATGCTTCGCGTTAATGTGGTATTTTAAGCTGGAAGTGCTTCGGTGAAAAGACAACTCCTTCCTGCAGAATGTGCATAATACTTTATGTCAGTCGACTGTTCCGCCCTTTTTTTTTTGTACTCAAATTTCCCTTCGAGAGGGCCAATCTGCTGTTTAGCGTCTTCCATAATGAAATGGTTGGTCACTACCGGATCAATGGCCCATTTGTGCATGCGCGGCGGCATGCTTGACGGTAACCCTACTTGAACAAACTCCCCGAAATGCTTTGCCAGAGATGTTTCAGGGATTTTGAGTCATTCTGTGCTGTAGATGGGTTAATTGTGTTAAAAATTTTAATCAGATTAATCATGATGATGGATTAATCAGAATTAATATGTCAATTTTGACAGCCCTAATAAAAATACTTCAAAAATCTGAGTTACTGGTGTGGATTGTATCTTTAAAGACTCCAGAAAGTCAGACAAGTTCCAGGCTCACTAGAAGACGTTCTGTAAAAGCTATGAACGTGTGAAGAGGGTCATTAGAAAGGCACAAAGTAGAGCTTTCAGAGGAAAATAAAAGTAAGCACCTACGATTAATGGTTCAAAAGTTACAAAGCAATTTACCAAGAGTGTGCCAGACTGAGTTTGTTTATTTTGTCCGGATTTTTCGCATGTTCAAAAAGAAAATTAAGCTTATGTTGTTAAAATCATGTTTGCATACTGACTCCGAAATTTTCGTCCGTCATATTTTTTTTTTCGGAACAGGTTTGATTTTATGTGAAATTTTGCATCAGTCCAAGCCATTTAAATGGGTTATTGATGATTCAAAACAGTCCCCTCTGCATCCTCCTCACTTGCTCAACTCTGCCTGACTCCTGCTCTCTCTCTCTCTCGCACTGAACCCTCACTTCAAACACCAAAGATTGCTCATTTATTATGTGGATATCAGCCATGGAAATATGACTGATAAAGGCATAAGTTGTAACCTACTCACAGGTCGTAACAGAGACTGAATTACAACGTTGCTCTCTGTTTCTCCAATGTGGATCAGCACTATGAGGCATGAGTGTGTGCTGTATGAAGCTCTCTGTCAGGATGGATTCAGCAGGATTTTAAAGGAGTGACACAGACACAGGCTTGCAGTATGAATCTCTTTGCCACATTCTACGAATTTCCGCAGTGAAGGCAAAAAAATAAATAAATAAACGCATCGGGCCCAGAGTGCAAGGTCCGACATTAACGTAAACAAGGATCGGAAAATAACGGACCCAGTGTGTAAAGACCTTTAATCATGAAGCCTGATGTGCCTCTACAGTTTTGTGGATTATAAGTGAAAAACGAGTTTATCTGCTGATCAAAGTGAAGAAACACACAGAGGATACATGTGATTAATGAATGGATCCATTCAATGTGGCAACGGACTCAAACTATGATGAATGTGGACAGTGTGTCAAAGACAAACTGTTTTTGGCTGAAATGGTTGTTTTATCTAAGGTGAGGATGTTTCCCGTATCTGAGAAATAAATATCGAATTCACTCTCTCCTTGATGCAAACTTTTTTTCCTCTGTGCATCACTGGTGGGAGCGGCTAAGATGGAAGAGAAGGATGCAGGTAAGGGCAGCATGGATGCAATTTAAGCCACCAAGGATGCACCTATAGAGAGAATATTATGATAAAAAGAAGAGCCAGTGAGGTTATGGTGACTAAAATGTGTAGAAAGGATTACATGAAGAAGAAGAAGAGAATATTAGAGATTAGAGCAGGGAGTGGAGGGTGAAGAAGGGAGGACTCTGCAGAGCGAGGAGTCACGTACAGCGCATTAGTCACACTTCCACTGAGCCATGGCGACACACACTTAGTGCTGTGACATACGCTGTGTTGGGGCAAGAGACAGTCACCTCAGGGAGAAAGCACACTGCAAAAAAAAAAGGGTTTAACCGTGCAGAGAGGGAGGCACTCTCTCTGTAACTCCTGATGTGAAATGGATGAATTCGTGAATCCGTATGTCTTGTTTTATGAATAATATTTGATGCATACACATCAGCTTCGGCAGGCTGTCTGCAGTTTGTATTTTATATTTATTTATGAGCTCTGCCGGAGACATATTTCCATCGCCTTGTGATGGAAAACAAAGAGTCTGAATCTGAACTTTTATGGTGTTTGTTGTTCAAAAATAAGAAGCACACAGAGCCAGATATTAAATATTTTAAGCTGCGTCTCAGTACAGAAAAGTTTCACCGTTCACAAGAGAATATGATATGTTTTGTAAACTCCATGTCTTGATTCTCCTCTCAGCAGGGGGACTGTTCTTAAAATAAAGTTTGTATGCATGAGAACTAACAAGTTGTCATAAGTTTGAATCTATTGAAATACAACTCTTCAAATACTTTTGCTTGGTCTGTGGCCTGAGGATTCTGAATATAGCACATTAGGTATTTCTACAGCAGCATAGCTAAGTACTCTTTGTAGCATTACGTTTTGATGTGTTGTCAACGTCTGGTGCATGGCAGAGTGAGAAAAGCCTGAACTTTTCACATCCTATTACTCAGAAATATGGTTAAGCTGAAGTCATCACAAGCGGACAACTCTTAGCAAAGCTAATCACACCTGGCCAGGTCATTTGTCTTTTATATACCTGATCATGAAGCCTGATGCTCCTCTGCAACATTTTTTGATAATCAGTGAAATACAGCAGTGTCACTGCTGAGTGACCTCTGCTCAAAGTGGAAAAATGGACAACAATTTCTTGCCAGGGCACACCTAAGATCAAGCCAAACTCTCAAGGCACACACACACATTAAATCCATTCAAAAGACATCTTTTTGTATCTTCAGGTCAATCAGGTCAACTTAACCAAGAACCACACAAAGTTTGCAGTTATAATAATTTACTGTTATTGTGCATTTATTGCCATTAGTTGGTAACATAGCTGTTCTGGGACCCCCTGCCTGTCCACAAGACTTCTTGGAAAGCATTGCCCTTCCTGTGCCTACAAGAAAGGCTTGAGGCAGGAAAAAAAAAGCAGCAAAAAAGCCAGAGCAGGGCAGGCTTCAGCGACAAGAGAATGACATTGATTAAGTCAGATGTAGTATAATGGAGGAGCTGGGGTGGAGGAGGGTTGCAAAAGCAGCTTACAGTGGGTACAGCACCGAGTAGGAAGCTGGAGCAGCTTATATGGTGGCATGAGCGCATTTAGCCAATAGGAAGCTTAGCCTGAATTAACTACTCTCAATGAAATGACAGTACTTGACACTGTGGTCTGCCAGAAGTAACACAATGTGCTCAAATTGTTGTATAACGTATGGTTTTACAAATTCCCATGGTACGCCTAGACGTTCCTCATGGCTCTTGCCACACCATTTGAGAACCACTGGAATATCACACAGATCCATGCTGTCAGATGAATTTAGACAAGACTAACCTGGCATGCTTGAATGGGTCTCAGTCAGTCCTCCAGATGACCGTCATCTGAAGCTCAAACCAAGCATCATAATGGAGAGGAAAGGTGTCTTGAGTGACTTTGAACATGTAATGCTTGTTTGTGAAATGCTCAGACCAGCATGTCTGGCACCAACTGCTGATCTACTGGGATTTTTATTTTCTAACTTTCTTTCTTTATGAAGCCTTGCATATAGTTCTTGCTGGACACAGTAGTCATACTCCAAGCCGTGATCAGCTGACGGCCAGTTGATAACAGCTCTTTTCCTCAACACGGTGGTGCATTTAAATATGACATCTAACTAATCCTTGCTTGCATCAATGCTGGCAAAGCTTAACCTCCTCCACCTGAGCCTCCTCCTCTATAGCATAAAGTTTGTTGCATCCTTATATTCAGATTCATGCTACCATGGATAAATTGCTTTTGAACAAATTTTATTGTATTCAGTATGCATTATCATAAATGAATCTATCCTTATGGGGTTTTTGCGCTCCCACCAAAGCATGGTGCCCCATGTACAAAGGCTTTAAGCCTGATTTGTACCTCACATCCCAATCAGGTAGCATTGTATAACTGTTAGTCTCATTTTTACAGGTATATTATGTGCATTTTGGAGTGAAATAAATGGCTGCAGATGATGATAAAGCTGGTCAAAGCTTGCTGACATCCAGAAATTTCAAACATGTATTTCCTCATCCGTGTCACTCTTAGAGGCTGAATTAGTGCAAAACGACCGCCTGTCCTTTGCCTTAGCTGAGTTAGCATCTGATGCTCAGTATTTATCAGCTTAAACATGTTTGATTTCAGTTGTAATTGTTTCCTGAACACAAGCAAGCAGGAAATTTGACGACAGGACCAGGGACTGGCATAAAAATTGCACTGCGGCCCAGCATTTAAGCAGAGTATTGCAGAACAACAAGACAACACTAATGTACAAGCATGTAGTGCTCACAGCACTGGTGTTGATAAACCAGGCTTCTGTCATAGTCCATGCATGCCATCCCCTGTTTAAATCCAAATAAATCAAACAAAGCCCCAATCAAACCTTAACTTAGAAATATATTCCCTACTGATTATAATATCTTCACTGTGTTGCCCTTAAGAAGTCCATTGGGCATGTAATTTATTCTGCGTGTTTCCACACAGAGGCATTGAGCAGCTATATCCAGAGGGTTTTTACATCCACTAACACCCAGGTGTCTGAGCTGTGTTTAGCTTCAGGCTAACAACAGAAGCAGCCACGAGCTAAGCCGTCTGCATGCTGAAGTACTTAAGGACAGTTTTGAGTAAAACATAAAAATAACATCAACCTGCCATGGGCGCTGTGACACCATAAGCACTCTTGTGTATGATTGGAGTTATATTTAAATATACGTTTGTAAAAGTGTAAGTGCCACAGGCTGTGCTGGCAGACTCTCTGGTTCTGATACGCCTGCCATTCACCAGAGGAGAACTTTAATATTCCAACAGAAGCAGCGACACCCACGTGCACCTTTAAACACACACATGATCGCGCACACGGGCAGGTGGCGGTGGGTGGCCCGTTCATACGCCACCTCTAGCTTCAACTGTGACGGCCTCCCACAGGGCCAGACATGGAGGGAATCACATTTTGTGAAAACGCACCAGCAAACAGAAACCAGCATCTTAGCACTGAATTTACAAGCAATTCACATACTTTTATTTATCTATAAAAGCATGCTGGGGTTTGACTTCAAATGTGCACTGTAGCTGGAATATAATGTTCATGTTTCTCAGAGGAATCTGTACCTTTAGATGACACTGTGGAGAACTTTATGGAGAGGTTGTCCTAGCTTTTCTCTTCCTGGTTAGCTGGCAAATGTGTCATGTGTTTTAAGGTGCAAGATGTCTGTTCTTTTAATAAACAACAGGCAATGCAAAGTACAGTGCTGGGGTGGTGTCCAAACACAGGACCAAATGACTTGACATCCGAGCACAAAGACCTCCTCAGTTCATCATCGTGGATGTCGGTGGAGAGTTTGAGGAAAATCATCATATGATATTACATTCATTAATACAATTTCTTAAAGATTCTTGACACGCTTATATCACATTAAAAAGAAGAGCATGAACATAAAACCTTGGATGGTGAGATCATGGAAGGGGTGTAGCAGTCCACCTACTTTGATAGTGTAATCCAGTGGTTCTCAAAGTGGGGTCATGGGAGACTGAAAGGGGGTCTCCAGGTGCCTTAAAAAAAACTATGAATAATTTTATAATACACCTTTGACACTTGACACCAATCTTGCCAAATTTTAACCCATTTTCATCACTTTTTCCCACCAATTTTGCAAATTTTACCACATTTTTTTCACTTCAAAGCCATTTTTGTCCATTTTAAACCCTTTCCACCACTTTTTTTCTGCCTAGGTTTTCCAATTCTTACCACTTTCTGCCTGTTGTAGCCTCGTTGATCTATTATTATTGCTACTATTAACCACTTTCTATCACTTTTACACCCATTTTTGCCCATTTTAACCACATTTCACTATTTGCTGTGTCCAATTTTTCCAGTTCAACCGTTTTCTGCTAATTTTTCTGCCTCCAGTTAACCAATTTTTCCAGTTCAAACCAACTTTTCATCCCATTTCACCAAATTTTCCACTGATTTTTGCTAGCTTAACCCATTGCAGCCACTTTTTAATCCCCTTTAACCACTTTTTAGGCCAGCTTTGTGACACTTTACCACATTTTTGCAAATGTTTGGGAAATGATTACCACTTTTATCTAATTTTTGCCACTTCTTACCCATTTCTGCTACTGTCATATCTAATTTCCTCATCTTCTTCACCATTTTTTGCCATTTTTTGTCATATCCAACCCCTTTTAATTCTGCTTTTAATAAAAGGGATTTACATTTTTAAGGAGTCTATTTCCTATGGCACTAAAAAATAAAAAATGTGTTTAATTGATGAGTAGTATGACAGCTTAACGTTACAATGGGCCATGATTTTGCTGACCTCCATGGTCCCCCAGTTTGGCTGGGCCCAGGAAAGCTCCCCCATTTATCCCCTTTTATGGGCAGCCTTGTCTACACATGACTATTCTTGATTAAGCATGGCTGTGTTCAAGCACCTTAAGGTACAGTGGGGGTCCCCGGTCTCTGGCACCTTTATTTTGGGGTTTGCGGGTTGAAAAGTTTGAGAACCACTTCTCAAACCATCCATCCATCTGAAAGCTGCGAGACTAAGATCAACTTGGTCTTGCACAATGGGCAGTGGGTTCACTGGGCAAGGCAGTGTGGTGCTCATAGAGTCTTTTGGTCCTATAGTCTTCTTGGTCTTACTGTACTCTGTGAGACCTAGATGTTGGCTGATGGCCAGATCCACTGGCTGGACTCCTTTGTGATGACTTGGTTGGTGTATTTTTGGGTATCAATAGGAAGGCAGAGTGTATAATGCTGACATGCTCAGGAGCGTGAGAATGGGAAGGGTCAGCACCTGGTACGCTTTCCCAGGCCTGATCCAGGTCACTGCATACTGGGTGCCTGGGACCTGGTGGGCTGGACCAGACCTCGGGGGCTGCTGTAAATGTCATCTGAGAAGCTCCTGGAGAGATAGGGTACGGTCTTAGCGCAGGCCTGGACAACGGCCATCAGGAAGCCGGAGCAACATGGCCTTGACCTTTGACCTCCAACATGTCAACAGTTGTCTTTGAGTCAGAGAGGACATTTTTGAAATTTATCTCCAATCATTTTTGAAATTTTGTGTTCGCAGGTATGAACATAAAGCCCAGTAACCTTGACCTCTAAACTGAATCAGTCCATCTCTGAGTCAGAGTGGAAATCTGTGCGAAGTTTGATGGAGATTCCTTAAAGTGTATGCTTTCTCAAGAATGGCCTGGACATACAGATGTAAGAATAGAGAAACAGAGAAAACATAATGCCTCTGGCCCTGCCAACGCAAAGCCAGAAAATAGTGGAAATAAATCAGAGTGTTTCTAAGAAGTAAGTAAGAAGAAGAAAACTGCCTAGTTTCAGCCTCTAAAGGGAATTTGTTAATACCAATGAAAGATTTAAATGTCTCCTCTGAATAGAAGCTTCTTTTGTTGCTTAGGCCTATTGAGGTTTGCTGTGTTTGATAAGTTAGTGCTGAATATTAGTCACTTAAAAAACAAGAATAATTTGCTCTTTTCCAGGAAGTACCTGGAGCTTTAGACAACAAAAACACATCATTAAATTATAGAAATGAAAATCAAACGATCACAACAGCAATCCAGACAGTTGTTTTTAGTGTATGAAGTATCTCATGCTGAATGCTGATGCATTGTTGATCTATGTCATTTCTCTTCGTTTTATAGTGATTGATTCTGGTATAAATCTGAAGACAAAAGATTAGACAGTCATCACTCTTTATTTTAAAAGTTATACAACCTCTGGTGTTCAAAAATAAAGCCATGCCAAAGTGCAACAATGCTGCAGCTCTCCATGCATCAGTTAGAAGTTTGCTGCATCTTAGTTCCTCTTTCTAGGGAAGCATGCGGTGCAAGGACCAGGACAGAGGAAGTTACCCTTTATTAAGCTAAGGGTTTTCCATAGGCAAAGGCATCAGATCCATTGCACACAGGTGAGACTTGCCTTTTTAAAACCACTCATTTGGAGCCCCTCACTTTTTTTTTCAGAGTGCTTTGAGTCAAATCCACTTCACATTCTGGACAGTAAGACAATCAAACCAACCAATCTTCATCATCTACTATATATCTACTTTAATGTAGATGTTTATAAAGTCCATGGAGCAGCTAGTTTGAGGCTATCTCTTAGCTAAAGTAGAAAAAAGATATAAAAAGCTAAAACCAGAATTATATCAGTCAGTCGTCACAAGTCTAGAAGAACAAAACTCTGAGTGTTTTTCCATTTGGCCCACAGCCAGCAGTTCACTCGACTGGTTTAAAGCAAAACACGGAGACAAGCGGAGCGTGCTGGTGGCAGCATTTAGCTGTCACTCCCGATCTCACAGTCACACACTAACAAACGGACACACGCTGACACACACGTACAGCTGCTCTCGTATTTCTCACACGCAGCGCTCGGCTTAATTAGGGTTGTAATGTGAACAAAGGCAGCCGTCCAATCTGCCACCACAGAGCTCCGAGATCAAGTTCAGGCAAGAAAACTCATTGAAATCATGTGGGGGTCCTTCATTCATCCCTCTGTTTTAAACACATGAACACAAACATTTAGGACAGAAAGGTCAGGCACTCGGACAAATCCTATTATCAAGACAAAATAACACGACAGATCATGCAATGAGGACAGCTAGAAGAACCTCTGATTATGGTACAGCCAGTCTGCTCAGAGATACAGTATGTTTGCTCCTGTTTTTGCATGCACTGTAGTCTCTATGCACAGTTTATTTGGCATAGATCCATGAAAGTTAGAAAATAAATCTTTAAATGCACCTTTTCCCTCTATGCTGGCTTCTTGTACTATAAGTCAGTGGTTATTGCTCAGTGTGAGGAGGGCCTAGTCACTTTAAGGTGGAACAGGAAGTGACATGATTGGACCATTTTTCATTCCTCAGATTTGGATAGAATACTTCAATATTTGACCACAACACTGACATGTCTTATTTAAGTATTCCTTGATGGTGATTGCAATCATTTTTACCTTCATGTCTTTTTCATTTCCACTCACATATAGTTGCGATTGTGGCAATTTAAAGGACAGAAGAAACGAAATATCCTTACAGCAGTTTGAAAGTAGTTTTTTTTTTTTTTTTTTTAAGGTAACTTCTTGTGTTTTTGTGACTTTCAGTTCAGTTCTGTCAGATTTTCCTGCCCCAGCATCTGTGGCAATAAAAGCTGGAGTTTCCCATAAAGACTGGATTGGCTTGGTTAAGTGATTGGCTCATACACATCTAGATAAAAAGCACACATACACAAACACGCACACACAGACGCGTCCCTGATCTCCTGCCAGTAATGAAGCAGATAATAAGCTGCTTCACGCTCTGCTGTAGCAAAACCAAAATCAAAACACTGTTGATTTAAGAATCAAAGTGCGTACACTCATGGGTTTTTCATCTTCCATGCTCTGTGGCAATGATGAGCTGGTGTGTGTGTTGGAGCTGGAAGCCGGAGGAGCAGGCTGTGAGTTTTTCGAGGCAGCGTTGAGAATCCATTCCTCGTGCCTCCTTCTTCATTTCAACCCTTTTTTATTTCCAAGAAACGAGTCTCTGACTTTGACACTGATGTCATCACAAAAAGAGTTTTTAGAAATTTAACTGAACTTGTAAAAAAAAAAAAAGAAGAAAGAAAGAAAGAAAACATTAGTCATGGAGGGATTCTGATAGAAACATCCAAAGAAATGAAGCATGAATGGGATCAAACTTTCGTATGTTTTTTTTTTTAATTCCACATTGAAACATGACGCAGATAAAACCAAAGACTCCTCCCCATTTCATTTAGTCTGCCAAGAAGGTGTTTCCACATAAAAGGCTCTCCCACTCATTGATTTTCCTCATTAAAGGATGCTCACACGTACACGAGGGATTTTAAGCTTTGAGCTACATTTCAAAGAGGCGTCTGATTGGCTAAATAACCGAACTGAGTTTTATATTTAAACTTCCAGTGTAAGGACCTCCTCTTAAAACAGAGCTGTACCTCACTGCCTCTGCTATTGGGATGATATCTCGGCCCACTCTCCAAATCATTTTGTTCATTTGGTAGTGTTCCTTTAGGGCTGTCAAGATTAATCGCATTAACTGTGATTGATTAATTGTTGCACTAATTAATGATAATCCCCATTAGTCACTATTTATTGTCACTTTGAGTGCACTTTGCTTGAGATGGTAATAGGAAGATTTGTATTCTTCTTTATGTGGCTGCTAAAATTTAGCTCTAAGTTTATGATTGGACAAGGTTTTCTGGCTTGATTTGTGGGTTTTAGTGTCACTGAGTAAATACTGACTTCTAACCTCTTTATCTTTGGACTGAAGACAAGCATTGTAGATTTTCTTCATTTAACCCTGTGAGACTGGTGTTGTTGTCTAAGACAAAAAGAGACATGTTATTCAAGGTTAACTAACTTTTGAACCACAAATTGTAGTCACTTGCTTGTTATTCGCTCTGAAAGCCCTCTGTTGTGCTGTTCTTATGACACCATCCACCCCTTAGTTGCTTTTAGAGAAGGCTTTGTTGCAAACCTGGAACTTGGCTGACTTTCTGGGTCTTTAAAGATTAAATCAACACCAGTAAGTCTGATATTGCACGTCTTCATATCCATTTATAATCCTTTTTGGATTGTTCCTGAAACAAGCAGCTTAGCCCATTTGCATCCCAGAATGCAAGACAACGAATGGCAGGCTGTTCTGTTGTCACGTCATGCTTTTTTGAATATCGCAGATGTACTCACTTAGAAACTGGAGAAGAGAGCCTGAATGACTCCAGAGAGAAAAAGACACAGAGAGGCTGGGATTCGTCTCTCTTTGTCACTGAAGACAGGAACTGCTTTTAATAAGGACTCAAATTCCCAAAAGACGTTTTTTGTAAAAATATGAATATTTTGAACTTTTTAACCCCAAAGAGATGGGAGAACAAGTTTGTGCAAATAAACATCTTTAATACTGCAGCACACATATTTTTAAAGCCCAGGATGTCCTGAAAAAAGGATGTTAAGATCTTGAGAGGGTTGATGCTTTTAATATTTTTTTAGACATTAAGTCCAGACCAGACACATTGGCTAAAACTGGTCTCAGCTCAGTGGTTTACATCAACGATTGTGGTATGAGAGATTGGGAGTTCAAATCCCAGTCAAAGCTAAAGTGTCCAGTGTGGGCCCTTGGCCAAGGTCCTTAACGACAAGAACAACTGTCCAAGATGTAAGTCGCTTTCAAGAAAAGCGTCTGCTGAAGGACATTGTAACATTATAAAAAATCGCATAGGGCTCAGACGGTTAGATGTAGAACATTTTGGGTCACTGATTCCTTCAGTGCACCTACTCACTGAGTGTAAAGGTCAGTAGCTGTGGGATGACACTGAGATGTACAGTTGTGTGTCATCTGTATAAGCAAGATTAGAGATGTTATGATATTCTAGAATATAAGCAAACAGCAGCATGTAGATATTAAAAAAGAATTGAGCTGATGTTTGGGCTGAAAATGTCTCAATCTAATATTTGGTTCTGATGTTCAAATTACTTATGTGTAGCATTTAAAGCCCTTTTCATCACTGTTTCCACACATTTTTGTCACATTGTTTCTTTTTTTGTTGTTTTTGTTTTGCATCTTTTAGTTAATTTTGCCACTTTTAACCCTTTTCACAACTTAAGTCTCACATTTTTTTGCTACTATTTTGCCACAGTTTGCATCTCTAACCTATTTTCATATTCAACCTATTTTTGCCCCCTTTTGCCATTTGGGCCCATTTTTTGCTGCTTTTTAACTGCTTTTCACAATATTTTTAATTTCTTAATGCATATTTGCCATTTTCAACCACATTTCCTCCCATTTTTTGTCACTTATAACCAATTTTCTTTTGCCTACTATCATTTTTTTGCCTCTTTATTTTCCCCTTGAATTTATTTCAGTTTCTTTTACTTTGTTCTCTGGCATCCTCATGTTTGTCCACATCATGGCTTGTCTATAAAGTCTGGCATTAATTTCCAAATGCTTTAGACAGTGCGCCCATTTACATTGAAGCATTACCAGCAAAAGGTAACATTTTTTTAAAGGCCGTAGTTCACTACAATATATACATTTTTCTTTTTTTTTTTTTTTTTTTTGTTATTTTGATGAGTGTCAATTTTTCAGGTTAAAAATAAAATATGGTTAGAACAGCTTAAATTTACAATTGACCATGATTTTGCTGACCTCCATGGGCCCCCAGTTTGGCTGGGCCCCAGAAAGTTCCCCCTCTATCCCCCTTATGGGTGGCCTTGTCTTCAGGCTGTTTATTTCTGCAGTATAAATTTGCACATGGAACCTACTGTTCGTTTTGGAGCCAACCTCTTGCGGATACTGTGAAATCTGCCTTCTTTTGCACTTCCACCTGACTTTATCTTTTTTTATCTGGGTGCTCTGCATGGATTAAAAAGCATGTAGTCTCAGGAAAAAGACAAATAATATGAATTCTTTATATCTTGAATGAACTATAGCCATGTTTCTCAGTAGGTCAAAGAAATCTGCAAGTGTTGTAGCACTTATTATTCCAACAATGCCTCACTGACGTAGTTTTTTATCATTCACACACTCCCCTGATCTCATTACATTTAGAGCTGCCACTCTGCCGGCTGTTTCAGGGGTCCTGATGCCACTCAGTGGCTATTGAATAATGACCCTGAGAGAGCCAGCTTTAGCCTGATCCCTACTTGAAAGCTATCCTTCCTCTAATTCAATCCCTCTTTAAACCCTCGCTGGAGACCAACGAGTGCCGGGTAACACACACTCATGCACACCCATGCACACACACACACCTGGATTAATGCTGCCAGACTGTAGAGGTGGATTCAACAACATCCTGGAACTGAATTATGACAAGAGCTTCAAGGAAATCCACATATAACTTTCAAACAAGGATTTTACTGCTTAAAGAGGCATTGATTAGACGACAGGGGTGACATTTATCCAATTCTTCACTTTTTACCTTGTAAAACTATCAAAAAAGAAATCTGATTCTGCAGAATTTGGATGAATACCAAAGAAGTAAATCAGAAAAGAATGGTCTGAGTTAAAATGGAGGATGTCACTGCCTTAGCACTGCCTACTGATTTCTCACCTGTGTAAATGGGGTTTAGTTGCATTACTGCCAAATCGTGAAGTGAATTGAGTTAACTGACTTTGAAAACAGATGGTCTTTTATAGGTGGATCGAAGAGTGTAACATTAATGTTACCACAGAAAAATGGCAGTGGTGGACTTATTTTACATTACTGTGGCTACAGGGAGACGCTCGGCAGCTTAACCCTCTGAGTCCTAAACTGTTTGTCTCACCTGGACTTACTGTCTTAAAAAGCTCCTGAAACATCAAACCTGTGGTGCACAGTCAAACTCTAATCATCCTTTTTTCTTTCAGTAAAACCTGAAAATCTAAAAAAAAAAAAAAAAAAAGTTCTGGGACTATAAAGACAAAACAAAAAATAAAGGGAAATTAAGATTTTTATGTGTGACACACAGCAAATGACAATAACTAAGACTTTTTTGTTGTTGTTGCACAACCTTGTTTTCTCATCACTTGAGGACCAAAAAGTGAAAAATAATCTCTCTATCACGAAAATATCTTTTTTAAAAACAGTCCTTGCATTTCTTTGTATCGGCTCTATTTGAGTTAATTTTCAAAGCAGTTCCTGTCTGCAGGGGGCGCTCTTCCTCCATGACCTAAGTGTTAAGACATAGGCAGTTTGATACAGCATTGCACAAACCAGCCAGCATGTTCTTTTGGGGCCCATGAAGCTCAGCGCTCATGCAGGACATGGTAGCCATTGCCTCCCAACTCCCACAGCCAATCACAGCTCTTTCTCTCGACACAGCGAGAAAATGACGTGCTTCTCACTAATCCCTGCCGGCATTAATGCTAATGCACCATGCTGCTGCTGCTGCTGCTTGCAAAGATTAACCTCCTCCACCTCAGCCTCCTCCTTTATAGCATAAAGCTTGTTGCACCCTCATATTCAGATTCATGCTACCATGGATTAACTGTTTTTGAATTGACTTATTGTATTCAGTACGTATTGTCATAAATATATCAATCCATAAGGGGGTTTAGCCATGCGCTCCCTGGAAAGTCAGAGCATGCTGCTTAACTAACCCAGGGAGCATCTTTTGAGCAGAGCCTTCCCGCCGAGTAAAACTGCAGATCCATTTTGTAATAAAATAATTAAATATGTGATGAGAGTGTTCCTGAATGAAATGTGGATTATATGTTGGCTGCAACATGGGTCTCATGGTGGATCAGCCCATTTGAGACCCATATAGGCCCCATCTCTAGAGATCCTACTTGTAGTCCACATGGGCAATCACAGAGAGACAAGATGTTGTTTAGCATTAGCTTCTAGCAGCAGAAATAATTGAAAATGGAAAAAAAGACATTCAATGTCAGAGTTATTGGTGTGGATTTAATCTTTAACTACCTTGTGAAGTCACCCAGGCTCGCTAAAAAAGCTTCTGTAAGGTCTCAGAGATATGGTTAGCGTTATCAGAAGGAAAAAGGACAGGCTGCAAGGGGAAAGAAACTTAGTGGCTTCTAAGTAGCTACGACTTCTGGGTCAAACTTTTTGCAACTTTTGTCTGTTCTTGTCCTATACAACAATGTCTATCTCAGAAGGTTATAATAAAGTAAGAATCGTAGGATTTCTGTCCAAGGAAGACAAAGACAAACATTCATGGTTTTATTTTTAGCAGGCTAGTTTGCTGTTATGTAGATTTCACAGGTCTGACTAAAAATCTATCAGACAAAGTCGGCTCATCCAGAATACTGCAGCCAGAGTCCTCAACAGCTCCAAGAAAATAGTCCTCAGATCTCTGCACTGGTCTCCTGTGAGTCAAAGGATTGTTTTTAAAAAGAAATATCGACATAGTGGATATTGGATTTTTTCTAATATCCTCCTTCAGCCAAGCCGATTCTGACACTATTAATACTGATATACAAATGCTGTTCATACCTAAAACATGAGTCATTAAAACACTTTCAAGTTTAAGGATGAACAAAGAAACACATTTGAAGTTTAAAGAATGAGGACCAACAAAGAGATAATGGCATTTATATGTTAATACAAACTTCATGCAAGTTTTTCTGCACAAATTCGTGCAGGCAATGAATGCATTAAAACCTTTTTGAAAACGATGAAAGTGAAATTTGCATTCAACAACATTTTGAACAATGCAAAATTATGAACCATGCAATCATATACCCGAGGAAGAAAAAGCTTTAGACTCTGAAAAGAACGGCTCATTTTACTTAAAAAAAATAAACCTTTGACCCAACAATGAATCCCATCCATGACTAATTTCCCATCAGCCACTGCTCATTACACGTTTCTACTCTTGTTAGTTGACTGTAAGTGGTTTAAGTATTAGTTTCAGGGCTTTAGTGAATGATATTGCTGCACTGGAGTGAGCTTTTCCTCTCAGACTTCATTAAGCTCAAACTGCTCCTGATGTATGTCAGTTTAAGGCAGCAGCAGATTATTTGTGAAAATCCCATTAGACATGCCAGTGGATGCTACTGTAGCTGTCTGAGTCTGTCATTAGTGGAGCCAGTGTAGAGAAGAGGACTCTGAACAGTAAGACTCTGGAGAAGGGCGTCATACATCAGAACGGTTCTGGTCATTTCTGCTCAGAATCTTTAAATCTATGGATAAAATGCACTAGGCTCACTTTTACAGCAACAAATAAATAGACAATCATGCTAACAAGTATTACAACAGGACAGTTCATGTTTTGCTTGATGCATCTTGTGCAATCGGTTGCACAACCAAGTTGTGGTTTTCATGTTTTCTCACATGTTCATGCTGAATAATGCATGACAACCATGGTGACCATTTCACAACAGCAACGTTATTACAGCTAGGATTTTTTTTTCTTTAGTTTTTATCTAATTATGCTTTCACTTGTATTTTTCAATTTTTGCTTTTTAGTAGATTTTACTGCTGGCTTGTTAGTCTATTTTTCATTTTGTGAAAACGCTTTATATAACTTTATTTATTTTTCAGTATTAAACTTGTGAGGGGGAGACCCAAAAGGGCCAGAATAAGTAACACAACTATTTTACAGAGAATATTTAATCAGGCTGCTCTTCACTTTTATTCAGTTATTTCTATTAAAAGCTCTCAACCAATAAAATTGTATACTCTATAGCCGTGATTCTCAATTGGTGGGTCAGGACCCAAAAGTAGATCGCAGAGCAGATTTCAGTGAGTCGCCAATGTGTGTCTGTAAAAACATGATGGCAAAAGTCTATACGAACATGCATCCATACCTTTTATTTTACTGTTTTATTGTGACAATAGGAAAATGTTTTATCAATTTTTCAACTCATTTATCTCCTTTTCTTGCAATAACAAAGCTCAAGATCTCTGGAAAATGAGCTAAAATGAACATGTTATCATGGAAAATGGGGAGTAACACATGTCCATTTTGTCCTGTCTCTTTTTCCTGTCATAAATTCCGTTCCATACATGATCCAAAGTGCAACATTTTTAAAAAACTAAATGTGCATGTTGAACATTTTGGGTTGTGGTTTGGCATCAAAGATATTGTTGGGTCCTGAGGCTGGACCAGCTGAGAACCACTGCTCTATCAGCTCGGGTGGGGAAAAGGTTGTGCGGCCCAATGTATTTACTCACTAGAGGTCAAATGATTATTGGAGATGTGTTGTAGTAAGTGTAAATACATGCTACTCACTTTTGTGTCTGAAAACCTGATGCCACTATTTCACAAGTCCATAGTCTGTACTGCTGGTGCCCCTAAGTCAAAAACAAACAAAAAAAAATCTCGTGCAAAGTGTCAGTCACCGTGTTGAGGAAATCATGAAGAGCACTTTCAGATACCACAGCTTTAATTCATTTTATTTAATTTTAATGTAACTTATTTTTATCTTAGTTTTGTAATCAAACAATACAGTTGTACTGAGCTTCATTTTATTTCAGTTTTACTCAACAAAAATAGTTTCTATATTTCAACTTCAGTTTTTTCCATGCTTGACAAAACTTAGCACAAAAAGTAGGGAACTTGTGTTTGGTAGATTAATTCTTTGTTGTAACATCACTTCTTTGTAGTAAATCTTATATAATTAAAAAGCCTGTTTATTCCCCTTTAAAATGGTGCCACATTTGTAAGGAACATGCATTTGTGGGATGAGCAGCAGAGCTGAGTCTGAGGGTTGAGCCAATGAAAAATGTGCCAAATCTTCTCTGCCAATGCCAAACAGCTGATTCTGCCAGTGACTCTTGTTTGTTTGGTGGATTGATGATTGAAGTCTGAAGAAACAAGACTTATTAGAAATGTAACATTTAATTCATTTAACAACGAGGAGCATCAGTGACATGTGGAAGAACCAAACAGCCACAACATGAGACCAGGTGGCTGGCAAGGGCAGAGGCCCAGAGGTACCTAGGCAGTGCAGACTGGTTCTCATTTACAATGAAAGGAGCCAGTTGAGCCAGTTGTGGTGTTTCGAGCATCTGATCAGCCTTCCTAATGGGTGCCTTCCTGTGGAGGTCTTCCAGGCATATCCAAGTGGGAGGAGACCCCAAGGCAGATCCAGAACTAGCTGGAGGGATTATATATTCCATCTAGCCTGGGAGCGCCTAGGAATCCCTCTGGATTGATGGATGGTTACCATTTTTGCACTTTCCACCTATTTATCCATTCTATACTGCTTATCCTGTTGGGGCCACGGGGGCTGGAGCCATCCCAGCTCTCATTAAGCAGGATGCGGGGTACACCCTGGACTGGTCACAAGTCAATCGACACCCCCCCCCCCGGTCACATCCAGGTCACTTTTTTCGGCTTTTTACCACTTTTGCCCATTTGGCATGGTTTTTGCCACTTCTTTTTGCCATCTTACCACACTTTTGCCACTTTCTTTACAATGGACCATGATTTTGTTCACCTTCATGAACCCCCAGTTTGGCTGGGCCCCAGATAGCTCTCCCTTTATCCCCCCTTATGAGCGGTCTTGGGTCTCACACTGCGAATGAGTCCTTGGACCCAGGGGTATGCATGTCCTCTGGGGTCAGCTTGGCCAGCCCGAACAATAAGCTCTATCAAAGAGGTACATTTTAAGCCCACTGGTAGATGCTTCAAAAGATTATTTAACAAAAAGCACCTTTTTAACCTCATGTCATTCTGTCTTCCTTATGGAAAAACAGTCGTCGACTAACATTTTTTGCCATATTTTAGCTGACAAAACACACACTGTTGATGTGATGTTAAAGGTTTAATGCTGCACACTAGTGATGACTTCATCCTTCCACATTTGGCTGAGTTATGCTGTGTTTTCCTCCAGAATTGTGCAGAGAACATTCACCAGGGCATGAGCAGAGACACATGGGTTCTTGCCTCTGAGCCAGCTACAGCTCAGATGCATCTTCTTGTCTGACTGGAGCTTATTTTTACCCTCCGCAGGCCAAACAAGGAGTCATTGAATTTTTAAATCAATGACCAATGCTGTCTATAAAACAGTGGAGACATTAGATTTAAGAGGTTTCATTCATTTAAAAGGTTTTTATTTGATATTTTAAAGCATCAAATGTCAAATAGTGAGCGCTTTTTACACAAAATAACTGCTAAAAGGTTTTTCTTCTTTCTTGGACAGAGAAACACAAACTCTAGGTTTCCTGGGTTTCATATTGTGAAGCACAGGAGGAAAGAAGAAGCAATGGACACCAGAGATGAAGGAGAACAGACGACACAGAGACTACTACCGAAAATAAGGGAAGCATATTGTATCGGAGAAATAAAAAAATGCTTTCAACTTCATAAATTTAAACCAAACAGGCCCATTAGGAACAAACACTTCCTGTTTCTCTTATCTGTCATCCAGCTTTCTCACCTGACCTCATCTTTGTGATGAAGAAGAGGAAGCAGAGCCAAAGGAAGTGATAAGATAACAATCAAGCTGTTAACACTGATAGAGTAAGAACTTTGCTCCGTCATTGCCTCGTTCTGCTCCGATGAACCACAGAAGCACACGTGTGAAGCTGTGAAACTCTCAGAACAACACAGAAGAGCTGGATCTGCTCATCCAGACCTAGTATTACTATCAAAAAGAATAAACTGTTAATTATGAACTACAGAAACTGGATTAAATATGACCTACATCACTGATCATCAACTGGAGGCCCAGGGGCCACAACAGCCCCCCAACAGTTTCCCGACTGGCCCCCAGAAGCTTGATTCAATTCAGAAAAGTGCTGAGGAAAAATACATTGCTGTCTTTTTTTGTATCTTTTCTTTATTTTAACTTTTTTAATCCTTACAGATGTTTAAGTAACTCCAAAAAAACACGATTTGCTCCATGTTTGATCAGTTTCACAAAATTCCAACTATTATTAACCTTTATTAGCAAATAAGATGCATGACTAACACATACTCTATTCTCCATTCTTGATTGAAGCAGCAGATTTCTGTGCTGATTTTGATTCATTACACGCTTGTATTTTCCAGTTTAGATGCATGCTGATGAGGCAGGTCTCCAAAAGAATGAGCAACAGGTGAGAAAAAGGGGAAGAAGCCCATCTCCCCAATAAATGTCCACTCCTACAGACTCCAGAATATTCAAGGCCTTCAACACAGCCGTCTACAGACGGACGGTCCAGAAAAGAGAGGGGACACAGGAGCCTTTCTTCATCTGTGTGCAGAAAGGTAAAACTTCTTACATCCCAGCAGAGACAGAGGAGTGGAGGACTTCCTGATCTCCCAGAAACAATCACAGTCCTTTCCAGATCCACAACAGTCCAGCTCTCAGCTGAATTTACTGCATAAATGCCAGTGGGCTCAGAGTGTGTATCTAATAGTCCCCCCCCCCCCCAAATTAGATGTACATATATATGTTTTTATTGATGATTGACATAATGTATTAAGGCTAACCTTAAAGCTTAAAAAAATTAAAATATTTAGGGGGGAAAATGAGATTATAAAGTTGTTTATTTACAAGAAAAAAAAAACTGAGTTTATAAAATCTTGAATTTTGAAAATAAAAACTAAAAAATGTCAAATTTAATCAATTCGACATTAACAATGGTGTTGGCCAAAAATGTACAAGAAACCAAACTGAAAATAGTGGTTGGATTTTAGAGTTTATAACAGGGTCGTCAACTACATTTGTCCAAGGGCCAAGAGGCACTTTAGGGGCTAAACTTTTAAATAAAATAAAGACTTTAAAATAAAGACTCCAACAGTGAGATCAGTCAGTATATCCCAGCTCGCCACAAGGGGGCGACTGAGATATTTTAGCTGAATATTACCGTGGCTGTCATGTTGTCTATTCTGCGTAGCGATAAATGAAAAACCCTAAACAGGAAAACTGTTCTCCCAAAAAACTCTGAGCTGAAAGTTTCCATGGAAAGCAACAGTTTATTAATCAAGAATTAACTGATAAATACGTGTTTAACATGCATTATATCTGCTAATAACGGCTTATAGGTGGATTTCTGAAGAATGTATGAACCATAAAGTCATTCCTGATTGATTTTTTTAATCTCAGTTGTTTTTGGAGACAGTTTAAAGCTTTAGAAAGTTTATCAGAAAAAAAAAATACCACAACATTTTTCCTCTAGAATTTTCCCTCTGCACATATTTTGACTTTGATCATGATCTGGGGGCCGGATAGGAAGATATGGGAGGTAGCAAAAAATGTCAACTTTTTCTTGTAAATAACCAATTTTCTTAAACTTGAGAATTTAGAGAACAAATCCTCTTTATTGTTGTTTTCAAGAGCAGCCCTAATAGTCTCATAATAATGGGTAGTTCATACATTGATTTTTATCAAGAACAAGAGTATGTGGGCCTATTATGTTCAGTTTTTTTCAATGAAAACAATTCAGATTGATTTGAATTTTATCAAGTGGGTCCTTGGAGGCTTAACTTTTGTCAGACCCAAATGGGGGAGCGCTGAGGAAAAAAGGTTGGGAACCACTGATGTATAGGGATATTCATCAGAAAAGACACACTGGTCAAATACACGAGTCTTGTTAAACTCATTTTAAGAATCAACTGAGACGAATCCCTTCAGGTTTAACTATAATAATAATAACCAGGACTATACATATATGTTGAATTCTCTCAATATCATGTTTTATTATGCTGTTTGAAATAAAATGAAGGGGTTGCATCAGTAACAGTGACTGGCAGCCCAAGTATGCCTGGGCCAGGCCTGCAGTCATGCATGAATACCCAACCTTTAACACTCAGTGTGACTGTGAACCATGTGGTTTTATCCTTATGAAAACAGCCAAATTATTTAATAACCATATCCAGAATGGTACAATATGAAGCACAGGATGTGACAACAGACCCCCACACTGTGGTGCCACCTAAGATGTACATGAAGCACAAATGAGAAAGCAATCAATTTAAAGGGTTTTGAAAATCACTGTATTCTGTTTTATTCACATCCCGACTTTTTAAGAATTGGGGTTTTTATTGTAGGCTTTTATTTAAAAGGCTTTAATAAGGATCTAAACATGAGGAAGTGATGAGAAAGGCTTCTGCTCAAATGCAGAACTGAAGTTCTTCTAAGAAAGTTGCACAACATCTGCCCAGACCAGCCTTTATAAAGAGACGGCTGCTGGTCAGTGAGGTAGGTATCCACACAGGCTGGTGAACTCTGACTGCGCAGCTTGAGACCATCTGAAGACTGGAAAAGTAAGAATGGCATTATTCGCTTGTAAAAATGTTTGTGAACTTTTGACTGATGCTTTTTTTTCTTTTTTCAGGATGAAGTTTGTTACGCTCTTCCTCATGATGTCACTGGTCGTCTTCATGGCCGGACCTGCGGAGTGCATTTGGGGAGACCTGCTGCACGGAGCCCTGCAAGGTACAGCCAATTAATGATGAATTAATACTTAATTAAATATCTGAGAAATGTGAGACAGAAAGTTTGTCCCAGCTGAATTTCCTATAGCACTGTACTAGAGAGCATATATTGTTGTTATTTAATATGAATATTTAGGCCCAGTTATATGGCTGATTGTGGTTCATGTCAGACCATGATAATAAATGGTCACTGTTTCTATTACAGTGGTTCTCAACGTTGGGGTCGGGACCCCCTTTGGGGTCATGAGACACTGAGAGGGGGTCTCCAAAATATTTTTTAAAGTTCCCTGTTGGCACTTGACAACAAATCTTAACCCCTTTCCTCACTTTTCCCACCAATTTTGCCAATTTTAACATATTTTTTCCACTTAGAACTCATATTTATCAATTTTAAACCCTTTCCACCACTTTTCTGCCACTTCTAAACCAGTTCTTGAGACTTTCTGCCAATTGTTGCCTCTGTAGATATATTATTGCCACTATTAACCACTTTTTTTACTGCTTTTTGTGCCCATTTTTGCACATTTTAACTACATTTCACTATTTCATATGCCAATTTTTTCCAACTTAACCTATTTCTGCCAATTTCTGCCTGTTTTTCTGTCTCAATTAACCATTTTTGCCAGTTTAGATCAATTTGTATCCTGTTTCCACCCATTTTTGCAAATTTGAAGCCATTTCAGCCACTTCTTAATCCCCTGTTGCCACTATTTATGTCCATCTTCACCACTTTAACCAATTTTTACTTTTTTTTCCAGTTTTATCTAATTTTTGCCACTTCTAACCCATCTCTCCCACTTTTTTCCACCATTTTGTCCCTTATTAACTAATTTTAGCCATTTTAACTCATTTTAAATTCTACTTATTTTTAATAAAGGGGATTTACATTTTTAAGAAGGCTATTTACCAGACAAATGAAAAAAAAAAAAATTTTATTTCTCTAATAAGAGGGGTTATTTTTCAGGTTAAATGTAAAATATGGATATCACAGCTTAACTTTAAAATGGATGTTGATTTTGCTGACTTCCATGGGCATCAAGTTTGGCTGGGCCCCAGAAAGCTCTCCCATTTATCCCCCTTATGGTCAGCCCTGTCTGCACATGACTACTGCTGAATAAGCATGGCTGTGTTCAAGCACCTTCAGGTACAGTGGGGGTCTGCGATCTCTGGCACTTTTATTTTAGGGTTCTCAGGCCGAAAAGGTTGAGAACCACTGCTCTATAACATAAAAAGCTCCTTTAAATGTAATAATTTTCATCTCTTTTCTGTTTATATTTTAGTCGGCCACCTTGTCCACGGGTAAGGACTGGTTATCTTTACACCTTCTACACAACTATTTGCCATTAAATACTTGTTAAAGTTTATCACTTTAACTGTAAGAGTTCTGAATGAGTATTCCTCCCACATAGAATCTAAAATTCTGTTTGTGTATCTCTACCAGGATTGTGCGCGGCCATCATGGAGTGGAGCAGCAGGAGCAGGAGATGCTCGACAAACGTGCTGTTGATTTCACACCGACACCGGGCTTCCAATAGATGAGGGGCCAACGTGAAGCTTTCCAAGGATTTTTTGCAACAATGCTTCTGGCTTTGCATTTAAGAATATAAAGAAAATCTAAAGAAGATATTAATTTTTAATCGTGCTAATGCTTCATAGTAAAGTGTGGTGACTTTCACTGAGAAATGTTGCTGAATGGCTGTTGCTCTGAATAAATTTGCATCACGAAACATGTTGATTTTGTTCATTGTCTTATTGAAAATAAACCTGATGAAAAAAGGGGGAAAAGGGAAATTGAAGGTTATATTTTTTTCCCATATATTATGGGCCACCCAGGTGTGCTGGAGTATATCTGCAGAGCATTTTTCTTTTTTAGATTATAAACACCACCTGTGATTGTAACATCTATTAGCACATCTCTGCTGTGAATCTAACTAAAGTGTGATGTCTCATGTTTAAAACGAAGCTTCATATGCCATCATATCAACATTTCTCTGCAGCGTCTTGCTGCCAATATTATCCTTTAATCCTGCACTGGAGCAGTGGGTCCCAAACTCGGGGGGCATCCAGGGGGGTTCCCAGTCTCTGGCACTGTAACTGGGTTGACCTCACACACCTGATCAGGGATGCCAAACTCCATCACACCAGGGGAGGAATTCTGAATTTAGGTCAAACCCTAGAGCCTAACAGGGTCAACATTTGACCATAAACTGTCAATCTCATTTTCAACAGTAATAAATTATGGAGGGAAAAAAATGAAACAAAACTTAGCATTGATGATAATTGGTTCTAAGAGTACAAAAATAAAGTGAATAAGCTCAAAGGCTCAATATCTGAAATAAAACGTCAAACTATTTTGTTCAAAACATGAATAAAAAGACAAAATAATGTTTAAAAAGCAAATATATGAGATAGAAAGTTGAAATCATACGGTTTAAATGTCAAAAAATAAGATGAAATTCAAAAAACGAGTTTAAAAAGGTAAAATATGGGCTCAAAAGTCAAAGTTTGGAGTTGGAATGGTCAAAACGTGAGATTATATTGGAAATAATGAGTTAAAAATTGTCAAAATATGACTTGAAATTTAAAGTTGTGCATCTAAAAGGTAAAGGAAAATCATGAACAGAAAAGGTCAAAAAAACATACTGAGCTGTGTGAGATTTTAAAAGTAACTGATGTTGCTTTACCAAACATTATTGAAATAAATCATTTGATCAGTTGCAATTACAAAAAAATTAATGTACCATATATGGACCTCGATTGCATCATGATGAATGCATTAATTCTAACAGCCCTGGTTAACATCCCTAGGCTCCATGGCAGATGTTTGTTGTGCTGTTATGTCTAAAAGGATGATAAGATGTCCTCTGTTATTCTGAGTGTGTTAAAAACCTACAAAACCATGATAATGCGTGTGCAGTGATTCATCCTACTGTGAGTTGAGCCTAAAACATTTCATTGAGTTTTATCACTGATTTACCCCCTGAAAGAAGAATTACATTGACACCGTGGCTATTTCTGAATACCCCAGGAAACCATTTACCATATTACAGCCAAACATTAATATTGATCACATATTGGGAGTGTAAGGAAAAGGGCCAGAGAGCTGTGTAATGTGTTGAGTTAAAGGGCAAGCAAAGGAGACGTGCAAACACTTGAACTCAGAGAAAGAAAGAAAGAAAGAATGATAAAGTTCCCTTTACTGGTTTTCTTAGAGTCCAAAGTCATGCTGGTTTAACAGCATCATTTGACAAAAGCCACCGTATAACCTCGCTCACCTTCAGTGGCTTCGCACTTACTGAGCAAAACTCCCACTGGTGACATTCAGCAAATACAAAGCCATTCAAGGTAACACCTTTTACTGCCTGCAATACAGAAATGATAAGAATGACTTTTTAAACATTCATGCATGTTATAATCTACATTTAATATAACTATTCACACTGTTGCTTTTTATAAATGCATGTATTCAGTACAGCAGTCAGCATTACAAACTGAATGTTGAGAAAAGGGTAAGAATATAGGTTTTACTTCTACCTAATACTTTTCAGACACAATCAGTTTTGTCTTTTGTTATACTTTCTGTTGTTTTTCATTTATTTTGTTGTCCTTTTTAAGATCAGAAGTTTGAATTATTTGTGAAATAAAAACTGAACATCCTGTTCATACAAAAAAGGTGCAATGAATTCTGCAGTTAAACCGACAAGAGATGCATTGGTTGTAGAAATCATTATTTAAAAATCAATTTAGCCAGAGCTGATACCAATGCCAAACATACCGATGTATTTCGTATTACTTCTTTAGGTGTAACACTCCCACAAGGCCAACATTTTCTTTGTTTTTGATCAAATAGATCAGAGTTTGTCCAGCGGGTGACTTCTTCAGCTTAAAAAATCTCTTCATTAAATCAGTAGTTAGATGAACTGGATGCAGAGGCGGTATAGACCAGGGGTGTCCAAACTGTGGTCTGAAGGCCAAATGCTGCCTGTGGTTCATTTTCGCTTTAGAACATAAAGTTTGTGCTCCACTGTGTTGTATTCTGTAGTTCTACCACTAGGTGGTACTGCTTGTGTCAATGCTTTAAACAAACATTTTGACACAATAACGTTGTTTTATACTGGGGTCTGGTCTAGGGCACCAAAATGACGGTCCAGACTAGACCCTAGCATTCGATTAATTGGACACAACAGATAAACATTGACTGCTGATACCTTGGGGTGTAACAATCGATAATAGCATATCGGTATATCAATTGGTTGATTAAATATCCAACCAGATCAATGGAAAGACAAAATATTGATCTACACGTCACCTTTTAGCTACACTTATATGTTTATATTCCTTCTACCTGCCTGTTGACAGTTTCTTGCCCTACGTGCCATTCACAAGCTAGTGGTTTTTGGGCATAGACTTCACCATGGTGACTTCATGCCTTATTTTGCAGACTGTCTACATGTTTTATCTATATACAAGCACCTTATGAGATCATTTACAGACATAAACCACTCTACCCTGGTTATATCTGGAGTAGTGTGAGTGGTGTCTGATACAGGCTCTACAGATAAACAGAGAGGGAGAAGTCTGCTATTTCATGTCTTGTGATGTCACAAGCCCACAGTGGGGAATGACCCCGCCCCTCTAACACTACAATAAAAAATCACAGAGCAGTTCATCTCAGTACAGTCTGTTGTTAGCTGATGTCACTGCCTTTATTGAAAGTTTACAGTCTGTTAAATACTGTTTTTTTTGTTCATCCTGAGGTAAATTTGCTAAATCTATCAGCCACAGTGGTCTATGGATCATTTAAAGCATCATAACAGAGATTTGTGCCAGAAAATGGACCTTGTCTCTTCTTCTAAGGTCAACAAAAGGTCAAGTGGCAGGCTAATGACATGACTGCTTTCCTCATTTCAGATTGTAGCATTTTTTTAATCTAAGAGGATTGTATTTCTCCTGAGTGGGCGTGGCTTCAGCTCTTTCAACTGACACACCCACACCATCCTGGAGCAGATTTTACTGCCTCATTTTTCATGATTTTAAAGCTTAATTTTATAAACTTAGAGATGTTTTATTTGACTGAAATTTGACGTGGGTGTTCATAACACAGTGACCTGTCATACAAAAAACCTAAATACAAATCTATTTTCACTTTACATGGTCTTTAATGATAAACATCTGATCACTACTGGTATATGACCGACCTTCCTACATGAAGCAGGTATTAGTTATGATGAAACAGCTCTACATCCACAATACTTTTGGGAAAAAATAATCACATTTAGGAACATTAAAGGCGAATTGGTCCAAGCACTGGCCTCATTCCCTGTAGCAGTGGTTCTCAAATGAGCCAAGTCTTGGTGTGCCGTGGGAATATGTACAACCATTAGCAGTTACTACAACTATATAATACACACCTGATGTGTGGTTACACATGAATTTCTTTATTAGTAGATATAACTTTGGACTCGTTACTGTTATGCATCTGTTTTGAGATCCCACTGCCTACATGGAAAGCATCAAGCAGGAAGGCCACATGTTCCTGCCTTTCCTGTGCCTACAAGGAAATCCTGGGGCAGAAAGGGAAACAGCAAAAAACCCAAAGCAGAGCTGGCATCATGATAACAGAATGGCACTAATAAAGTCAGAGGCAGAATAAAGGAGGAGCTGGGGTGGAGGAGGGCTGTAAAAAGTGGCAGCAAAGCATAGCCAGGTAAGAGCAGTATAAATATGGCAGCATGGGTGTGAATATGCTTCTGTTGTCATCATCATAAACAGTATACTGGTTCATAACAGTACACAACTGTTTGTTAGTTTTGTATATAGTAACCTCTGACTGTAACTTGCCCTGCTAATTTGAGCAAGGAGGCTATCCATCAAAATACATATCAGTTTTTCCTACTTGTATCTTTATAAATGTTTAATAAGAAGCTTGATTCTAACATCAAACATTCATTTTTCTATTTCCAGAGGCTTTAAGGCTAGATTTAGCACACGTGTAAACCAACCCCTCCCTCCTCTCACCCTCACCTGAGCTGCTAATTCAGCTTCAGAGAGAGCGATCCCGGCAGGCTGAGGTGTCAAAGATATGGATGATGGATCTATCTCACTGTCGCCTGCAGACAACCTAAAGGGCAAACTGGACCCACGCTGAAAATGACACCTGAATCCCCTCACTCCCTCCCCTCTGTAAAATAAACAAACACACCAAGCGAGCGGCCAGAGTTTGTTTTGGAAGGATGGAGCTCCGCTTAAAACATATCGATCGGAAATGAGATGTGGTCAGAGGAGGGATGAGGTGAGGAAGGTGTGAGTGTGAGGGTCACTCATGTCATTGGCCGCGGTTGTTTACCGTGAAGCGATTGCTGGCCTCACACAGACAGAGCTGCGTGGTAAATAATAGAAAAGCGATGAAAGAGGGCAGACGCGCCAACAGAGATCAGCATCAAGGTTAAAGATGGAGGAGGGGGCGGTGTCATGGTGGATTTCTTTATCGACGTGTCATTAATACATGAGGAGGGGTTACAGACCACAGAGGGAGGGGCAGAGAGAGAGTTATGCAAGGATGCTGTCATCTACATGTCAGAGGTATGAGAGGTGTGTGTGCCTAAGTGACAGCTCAGTCGATGTGATTGAAGCCACACTGCACAGTCAGGTTACGCCTTCTCACTTACTCACATTACATCAGCATTCATACTGTAAACATGGATCTAATCTCAGTGACATGAGCCATTATTGTTGATTCTGAAGATGCATTTTTAAGCCCAATGATGCCGGCCAAAAGCTGACTACCTATATTTTCATCAGTCTAGAATTCGGCAACAAGGTAAAGCTGAGGCCAGCCTTAAGCCTCCAGGTAAACAGCTACAACATCATATCATCTATGGCTCCAGTACTGCAGATTAAGAAGTGAAAATTCAAAATTATTCAAACTGAATTAACCCATTTTTACCTAAAAGTGTGCACCGCTAAATACATGACCTCTGACACCATATTCATGGTTATATCCTTTTGTAAGCATGCTTATTCCTACTGGAAAAATGGGATTTCTTGATTTTAAGAACCAGCCTCAAGTGGACACGAGGAACTGCAGTTTTTTGCACTTTCAAAATCAGAGTCTACTGCTTGATGCTGAGCTAATGGTAGGCCTGCACAATGCAGTTAAACTATTCAATCAGCTATGAAGTTGTTCAGATAATTATATAAAGTGCTGCCTAGAGTTTCTATGACCACCACTTTTTTTTGAAGGTACATTTTCCCTCCTGACATGCCATATCTTCCTGTTAAATTATACCATATTTCATCATATTGCATTGTGTTATATGGAGTCAAACTGTATGGTGTCTTACCCAATCGCATATTATCCTGTAATATCATTGCATACCATATCTTATCATATGGAATTGCATCCTGTCGAGTGGTATTGTATCGTATCTTATCCCATGGTGTCGTTATGTTATTATATGGTATGGTATTTCACTGTATTGAATTGTATCTCATCATTTGGTATCATGTCATATAGCAGTGATCATAAACTGGTGGCCCAGGGGCCACATCAGGCCCACCACAGCTTCTCATCTGGCCCCAGAACATTATTAAAAACACTCAAAAAATGTTGTGATATTTAGGTTGTGTTATTTAAAAAAAATCCTTAATTGGCTGAATGTTTGGTCCATTTTAGTGGCTAAGATGCATGATAAAGACATACTCATTAGTCCATCCTTGATTAAAACTACCGTCATCCATGTCAACTCTCCACTTCAGGCACTTTGAGAGTTCGATTTTTCCTGCCAGAGAACCCCCCAAAATAGACTGGTTTCCTGCAAGTTTTTCCCACCAATCACAACACAGCATTTTATCATCAAACACAGTGATAGACAACATGCCAGCTCCAGAAAAATATAGCCAAAATATCCCAATAGCCTCCTAGTGGCAATCACAGTTCAGGCAGCTGGGACTGGTCTCACCTCCAAAGGCAAAATGAATAGATCATTTAAAAAAATATACATTTTTGAAGTAAATTAAAGAATAAAACAATAGAACATTAACTGGACCAAAATTGATTCAATGTTAGTTTTTGTGAATTCTGGCCCTTTTGGTGTTTTCCAAGGAAAAGCTGTAGCTGATGACCTCTGTCATATAGGATTGTATTGTATCTTGCAGTAAAGTATCATATTGTATAATATCTTATCATTTGGTATCGTGTTGTATGGCAACTTGTGAGACAACTGAGAATATTTTCATCTGCCACAAGGGGGGCCCCACTGGAAAAGTTTGGGAACCACTGGTTTATGGTATGGTGTCATATTGTGTTGTGGGATATAATTGATATCAATCAGTATATGACATGATACTGTTTTGTAAAGTATCATATTGTATTGTATTGAATAGGTCAAATGTAGACATGCTGAGTGAAAGATCACAGATTGTTTACATAAATCCTTCCTCATGGGGATGAATTTGTGCTTTCCTTATGTGCTCACTGCACAGAATCATATCGCTAGTATCATGCAGTTGTAATTGCTGTGCAGCCTGAATCTCTCAACACAGCAGGGAGGAAGATTCTTGATGGTAAAACTTTATGTGGCAGGACAGGTATTTTCATGAACAATATTTGACATTTCCACACACCTGTTATTTAATTTAGACACTAAAAATCATGTTCATTAGAAAATATTAATGCATATTCATGATGCCACAACTTGTGTTATCCAAGAACTTTTCAAAATAAAGCTTTAACGTCATTCATGTCGTCAATTATAATTGGACAAAACAATTGTAAAAGGTTCTTGAAGAGCCAAAAAGACATCAGAAAAACACTTTTTTTCTGTCCTGTCCTGAAGTGTCCTCTTAATAAAGGCCTGCTGTGAGGAGTCAGACAGGGCAAACAATAAAGACGGGGCAAATATGTCACCAAACACAAAGGCTTCAGGACAGAAAGACAGCAGCACTTTTTGTCCTCTCATTTAGCTTCTTTTCCTTTTGTTATTTACTCAGTGTAAAACAGAAATGATCCTGGCTGATTCATAAAGTAATCATGATCTCTTTCTTCCTCTCCTTCTGTCCTCCTATCCCATTCCAGCCAGTCGCTGTGGACGACTTTTCACCATGGTTCTGGTTCAGATTCACATTTAGTTCTTCCCTGCTGTTGTTTCTCATTGTTGTCTATGACTGATGAAAATCTGGTGCCTCTAAATAATAGAACAATGCCCCAGGTGTGGTCTTGGTTGTCACTGATTATGACACAGAACATGAAATAAAACAATGGACCATCCTACAGCTAACATTCTGGCTTATAATGCTTACAATATGCAATCTGACCTCAGCATGAAAAAATCTCTGAAATTTGTAAACCTGAAGAGATGAAGACGTTATGAAGAAGATGAAGGCTGGAGCAATAAAGAGCATGGATATGAAAATAAAAGGTTTGAAGTAAGGAGTATGGTGGCTCTGAGGTCATGCTATACTACTCCAGTATTTGTGCACCGTTAAATGCACTGATCAGTGTGGTGTGTCCTGGCTAATCAGCATTAGCAGTGTGGAAAGATTCCTCAAAGAGAGGGCTGTACTGAAGTATCCACAGTGGACACTTCTGTCTTTCTTCAGGTCACTCCAAAGAAACCATGATGCTTAGATTTTATGGTCTTAGCAGAGGTTACAGTTGAGATCATCAGTCTATGACGTTTAATATGGGACAATTGATGGTAAAACACATTTTATTTTATTAATTAGTGAAATTTAGCCAAGAAATGATAACAGTGGTTGACAAATTAGTGGGGCTGCATTTTTAGATGTGGAAATTATACTAGAGTATCGATGTGCTTTTTAATTTTTAAGAAAAACTAAAATCTGACATTGATAACAGAGAGATGCCACTGTACTGTGTTATATAACTTTTAGATTTTGGTCTAAAAATGTCTTTATGTAAACAAAGTTCCTACTTGATGACACTTTCCTGAGCAGGTGCAAATATGAGTCCTCCCTGTGTTTGTTCTGCGCACTCTTTTTGACTGGATTGTAAGCAGAAGCCCGCTCAAGTCGCACAGCCCACCCATATAAAGACATATGCAGCCTCCCCCTGCTGAGTAAATCCATAAAAGTTGAAAGCCAGTTTTGATTCAGCTTTTAAGTTTGACTGAGCCTCATAAAATCACAGCAGGCAGTCTGTGTGTCTGTGTCATCCTCATCTGTCAGCTCCATACAGGACACAGTGATCCAGCAAACGCCTGTGTGCGACTCTGTCTGTGTGTGTGAGGCTTAAGTGTGTATTTATGTATTGATATGAAACACATATTCAATGCAGAGACAGCAATAAAAATGTAGAGGAACTGGCATTTATAAGATTCTATGGATACTGCTTATGACTCTGATATCTAAGGTGTCCCCTTATTGACTTGTGGTCTTTGTTGTGGGTTGATTAAAACATGCATAGACAGGTTTTCAGCAGTCCAGAAATATATTTTTTCAGCATGATTTTCATGGACAGGATCTCGAGGGGCAATAACATACTTTTATGTATAGCTTATTCATTTTGTACTGTCAGAAAAATGGAGTAAAGTGGTATAATCAAGGTTTTCCCCTATTTTGTGACATTTCTTCATTTAGTGACCAAACTATCTTTGCTGTTGCAGCTATATCCACATCTGAAGATTAAAAAGACCATACTTGAGTAGATAACACAATCACAAGATTCACACTGAAGCATTTAACCACTTTAACCAAGGCTCTTTGTTCCCGTTCTACAAAGTGGCTTCAGTTAAATGATAAAAGAGCCTGAGAGAGAGACAGAGAGCAGACAGAGAACAAGACAAACTGCTTTTCCTCTGTCAGTCCACAGAAACGCACATTAACACACACCACACACTCAGAGGGAAAGAGCTGTGTGTTCACATCAAAGGCGAACAGAAACCCCACAGATCAGGCTGTGATCCTGGTGTCACACTGCCTGATCTTATTACAAACCTCATTACGGGCAGCAAACGCCACACGGTCCTTTTTTTAATCCAAGGCTCATAAAGTGACAGACAGTCACAAATCGGGGTTAAGACCTGCTGCTCATAGCGCCGGATTAAAGCTATGAGGCATAGAAGACATAACAGCCGCGATTAAAACAATCAGACTCAGTCATTTATGGGGGAATCTCCCATTGTTTCTAAAGGATTTCCTATGCTGTATTTCTGCTATACAATTTCAAGCTTCTCATAAGAGCACAGACTGTATTAAACAGGCCGACCTGGTTACTATCAGACTTGTTGAACCAAGAAATGACTTAACTAGAACCTGTCTGACAAAGTGAAGTAGCTAAAAGATCTCAAAAAACAACACACCATACTGAGATCTATGGAAATTCCATAACAGATGAGTCACAAAGTCGTTGACATCTATCAGAGCCATTTCTAAGGCTTTGGGACTTCAGCAAACCACAATGAGAGCCATTATCCACAAATGGAGAACATTCGGAACAGTGGTGACCTTCCCAGGAGTGGGAATTATTCCAAGAGGGCATCCACGACTCATCCAGGAGGTCTCAAAAGAACCCAGAATAACTTCTAACAACCTGCAGGGTTCACTTGACTCACTTAAGGTCAGAGTTCATGACTCAACAAAAAGAAAGAGACTGGGCAAAAATGACATCCATGGAAGAGTTCAAAGGCTTAAACCACTTAACCTGACAAGCCAGCTGGACTGTTTCGTACATCCATTGTTTGCATCCCGTTACACCTGGAGTAAAACTTTGACAGGACTTCATATAAAACATCAGACCAACAGTCAAACATGGTGGTGGCAGTGTGATGGTCTAGGGCTGCTTTGCTGCTTCAGGGCCTGGTCGATTCGCCATGATTAAAGGAACCATGAATTCTGCTCTCTACCAGAAACTCCTGCTGGAGAATGTCCGACCATCAGTTTGTGGCCTCAAGCTCTAAAGCACTTGGGTCATACGGAAGGATGATGATCGGAAACACACCAGAAAGTCGGGTTTTAGGGTTTTGGATTGGCCTTCAGAGTCTGGACTTAAATCTGATTGAGGTGCCATGGACTTACCTTAAACAGGCCATTCATACCTTGAAAACCCTCCAGTGTCAGGTAATTAAAATAATTCTGCAAAGGAGAGTGGGCCAAAATTCCTTCACAGTGAAAAACTCACTGCCAGTTGTTGGAAATGCTTGCTTGCAGTTGTTGCCACCAAGGGCGGCACAACCAGTTATTGGTTTAGGAGGGATTACTTTTTCACACAGGGCCAGGTAGGTTTGGATAGATTTGTTTCTTATTTGTTTGATGGTCTGAAACACTGAAGATGATAAATATGTAAAAAAGAAAGAATCAGTAAGGGGGTTAGACTGTAAACTAACAGAATAAAGTGGAGACACTTCAGTCCTTTTAAGGAAGAATGAAAGAAATCTCGGTGATATTTGCAGGAAATCTCTGCATCCCTCAGAGTGGATTTTACAGCAGAGATGCCCTAAAAATAGGCAGAGATACATTTCAGACTGTGTCCATTAGTGTAATTAGAGCTACTGCACAGACTCAAATGAAGATATTTTCTTTCTATTTATTTCTTCTCTTGTTTTGGTGGCGCCTCTTGCTGGGTTTTAAATGGCACTAAATAACTTTGTAAGAAAACCCCTAACCATTCAAAATGGCATCCTTGATTTCTATTTGAAGTCTTTCTTTTCTCAGTGTGGTTAGTAACAGTCTTTCATGTAACAACCATCATTTCTGTGGTAATGATAAACAGGTCTTGTCTGTCATAGTGGCTTGGCTAAGGCAGCCACTGAAAGAAAACTTATCCAGTTACAGTTATAAGTATAACAAGCTTCTCTGGTTTTAAAAACTGCTCAAAATATTTGAGATAATATAAGAACTAGAAATATACATAGGCCTTAACTTACAATTTGTCATCAGTTTTACCAGAATGTAGTGTAATTGTTGTAAGAACTGAAAATGGCTTGCTCAGGGGTGGACGAGCTCAGAGTTTTGCTACAGTGCCAACAAAAAAGTATTCACCCCCTTGGATGTTTTACCCTTCATGGTTTAATGAATAAGTCATGGTCAATAGAATTTGGCTGTTTGACCATAAGAACTCACCGCCTTCAAGTCAGTATTTATTAGATCCAACGTGTGGCTGCAATCACAGCACTAAGTCTGTGTGATAGGTCTCAATCAGGCGTGCACATCTGGACACTTCGATTTCACTCCATTCTTTGCAAAACTGCACAAGCTCTGCCAGGTTGCACACCGTGGTGTTTCCTGGATTGAGGTCTGGGTTTTCACTCAGCCACTCCAGGTCATTCACCTTGTTGTCTTAAAACCATTTCTGTTTCGGGCCATTGACTTGCAGGGAAATAAATATTTCCCAAGCCATAGTTCTCTTGCAGATTGTCCTCCAGGATTTCCCTTTATTTTGCTGCATTCATATTACTCTCTAACTTTACGAGCCTTCCGGGGCCGGCTGCTGAGAAGCATCCCCACAGACTGATGCTGCCACCAAGGCAAGGCAGGTTTATTTGTATAGCACCATTCATACACAAAACAGTTCATAGTGCTTTACAGAGATTAAAAGGAAAAAGCATTAAAAAAAAACAACAAGAGGAAATTACAATGAAACAATGAACAGTTAAAATTCAAGTTCATTTAAATAAATTTGGGTTTAAAAGAAAACTTTGAGGGATTCAATAAATAGTAAGTTAGATAACATTTTGAATAGAGGAATAAAAGAATTTGTTGAACTTATGTGAAGGCAGCAGTGAATAAGTATGTTTTAAGTCCTGTTTTAAAAGTGTTTACAGATGTAGAAAGCCTGAAATTCTCTGGAAGTTGCTTCCAAAGGTGAGGAGCATAGAAACTGAAAGCTGCCTCTCCTCACCACTGTGCCTCACAGCGGGGATGATGTCTTTATGCTGTCTGCCAAACATAGCATCTTGTCTGATGGCCAAAAAGCATCAATTTGGTCTCATAAGACCAAAGAACTTTCTTCCGCTTGACCATGGAGTCTCCCACTTGCCTTTTGTTGACATGTAGTTGATATTTAATGAGTTTTCTTCAACAGTGGCATTCTCTTGCCACTCTCTTGGCCTCTCTCACTAGTCTCCTTCTTGTGAGGATGGCCTGATCTAGGCAGGTTTACTCATGTGCCATATCCCCTCCATTTCTTGTTGATGGATTTACTGAACTCTGGGGGTGTTCAGTGTCTTGGATTTCTTTGTATCTATCTGACTTCAATAACCCTTTTCTCTGACTTGCTTGGAGTGTTCTTTTTTCTTCATGGTGTAATAGTAGCCAAGAATACTGATTAACCAGTGACTGACCCTTCCAGACACAGGTGTTTTTATACTACAATCACTTGAGACACATTCACTGCACTCAGGTGATCGCCATTTCACTAGTTGTGAGACTTCTAGCACCAACTGTCTGGATCTCTAAAAAATATAAGGTTAAAACATCTAAGGAGGTTTTATAGGCCCTGTATTTATGCTGTGATATTTCAATGCATTTTATTTCTTCTGCAGACATGAAACAAACAGCAGATTTTAGCATTAGTTTACTACAGTTCTCCCTCAAAAACAGGGTCGATGAAATACACATCCCTGAAAATAGTTCCCTGTATTTAATGCAGAGTTTAAACCATCCTAGGTAAACCATGCTCTGTGCTTTATACAGTATGAGGTAATGAAACTCCATCCCGGGCCAACGTCCCCTCTAATAAGAAAACTATTAAACACTTAACAGGCTGACACGGCTGAATGAAAATGTATATTTAGAGCACATCTCCATTTTTCCTCTGTGCCCTGTACAGTAAACTGAGACCTGTGGGTTGTGGCGGCCAATATTAGTTAAGTATTTATTTACAGACCCTGGCAGAAATGTCCTGTGAATAATTCATCTTCCATGCTCCGAGGAGTCCGCTGACAAGACGGCCTGACGCAGGGGAAAG
Source organism: Cheilinus undulatus (assembly GCF_018320785.1). NCBI lineage: Eukaryota > Metazoa > Chordata > Actinopteri > Labriformes > Labridae > Cheilinus > Cheilinus undulatus. The sequence continues at coordinate 39,013,573 of NC_054878.1, read as the reverse complement.
GAAATCGATGCAGCTATGATGGGCAGCAGACTCTAGCATATCTGCTCCTGACCTCAACCCAGCTTTAGGTGTGTGTGTTCAAATGTGTGTGTAGTTACAGTAGTTACAATACAGTCCTATGTAAAGTGATCAGGTCTTGATCTGCTGATCTGAGTGAAACAGAGTCCGTGGAGGGCAGACAGACCGCAGGGAAATGTCATCTTCTCGTTCCTCCTGTTCTTCGCTGTAGACAGTAACTCTAGTACGCTTCTACACCTGAACCTCCGTTACACACAGGACGGACCATCTGGAACAAAACACTTTGTTGTTGATTCAACTGTTAGTTCTGATTGGTCAATAGACTTTCCATGACTGTCCACTGAGCACTGATTGGGCAAACACTAATAACAGTAACTGCTGGTCTGTTTTTGAACTGTGGAAAAAGCACTTTTTATCCCCTCCATACAATGCAGCCTTGAATTCGTTTCCACAGCAGTCCAAATGAAGCTTTCATGCTGGATCACACGACCCAACATCATGTGACGATAATATGAGTAGAAAGGAGGATTGACACAACCCTGGCTGCACTCTGGATGTCCTTACATATTACTAGGGCTAAGGGAGAATAAGCCGTTGAAAAAATTACAATGTCCACAACTTTAGGGTTGAGTAAGGGGTGGATGTGGTGAGTGAACACAGCCTAGGGCAGGGGTTCTCAACCTTTTCAGCCCCCAACCCCCAAAATAGAGTAACAATAGACTGGGGACCCCCACCGTACCTGAAGGTGGTTGATTGAACACAGTCATGCATATTCAAGAATTGTCATGTGCAGAAAAGGCTGTCCATAAGGGGGGATAAGGGGGACAGATTTCTAGGGCCCAGCCAAACTGGGGGCCTATGGAGGTTGGCAAAATCATGGTCCATACCTGAATAATAACCTCCTTATCAAAGCTACAAATATGTAACTTTTATTTATTTGTGCCAACGAAAACAGCCTTCTTAAAAATGTAAATCCCTGTAATGTATAAGGTGGTGAAATTGGATTTTAAAAGTAGCAGAAATGGGTAGGAAGTGGCAAAAATCACATGCAATTGGCAAAATGGGCATAAAATGTTGTAAAAGGGGGTTAAAAAGTGGCAGAAATTGGTGGAAAATTTGGTGAAATGGGATTTAGAAATGGGAAAAGGTGGTTTAACCTGGTAAAATGTGTTAACTGAGGCAGAAAAATAGGCATAAATTGGCAGAAATGGGTTAAAATGGCATAAATGGGCATAACAAATGGTGAAATGTGGTTAAACCAGACAAAAATGGACAAAATGGGGTGAGTAGTGGCAATAATGGGTCAACAGAGGCAACAATAGGTGGAAAAGGTGATGGAACAGGGTATAAAATTGATAAAAATCGGTAAGTTTAAGTAGCAAAAAGGTGCTAAAATTCTGTAAAAATGATGCATAGTGGCATAAGCTGGTAAAAAAAAAAAAAAAAAAAAAAAAAAAAAAAAGGCAACGATGGTTCCATAGTGCGCAAAAACTGATTTAAAAGAAATGGACAAAATCTGGTGGGAAAAACGGGTAAAAGTGGCACAAATAAATATTTAAGATAAATAAATAAATTTTACAAAATTAAATAAGTAAATAAAATAAAATAAAGAAAAACATTAGAACCCAGTTTGAAACACTTCTCATCTCCAAAATGAAATGAATCAACATTACTTTGATTTCAGCATAGATCTCACCAAATTACTATTTTATTTACATTCAGTTCATGTTATGCATATATTTTCATTAAAAAGGATAAAATATAAAGTTTGAAATTATTTAAATATTCTTATGTTTTTAAGGCATCTGGCGACCCCCTTTCAGCATCTCACGACCTCCAAGGAGGTCACGACCCTCACGTTGAGAAGGCCTGGGGTACTGTCCAGGCAATGAGCTCCTATTTGTGCTGTGGATGTCCCAAGGGCCCAAAAACTGCTGGCAGTCTCTGGCCACATCACCAGGGATGAAAAGGTCTGAGCAAAAGAGATGCCATCGAGCTTGACCTTGGCTGACCTTGGTGAATCTTTAGCGCCCTACATGCCCTGTATACCGGCTCTAATGAACTGGATTAAATGAAAGTGCTCTCAAAGTAACCAAAACATTTGAAGCTTTTCCTGACAAACTACTGTGCAGGTCATAAAGCATGCCTCCTCCATGTTAACAGATGGGACATGAGTCAAACTTTAAAATCAAATACATGACCAATAAGTTCCCAAAAATGGTTTCTAAATGTAATTTTGGTCTCTCTGTGCAGATTAAAGTCTGAGGGGCAGATCAACTAAAACACAAGAGTGGCTTTTGCACATTTTTAGCTACACGAATGGAGATGAAGATAACGTCTGATCCACAGAGCATGTACAAAGAGGAATCCATGCCAACTGCACACAAAATACATGCAAACTGCTCAGCCCAGCAAGCAGCGGCCTGTCCCATTAACACCGGTGTAAATGAGGGTATATTCAAATATTTGGAGCAAAATTGTTCTCCTCACATGCAAATCAGCCTCATTACAAACTGCAACTATTTTACAAAGCGCTGTGCAAAAATCGTAGTGGCTCTACCCCTCAGAGTTCACTTTTCTGCTGAGTTTAGTTTTTTAAAGTTATCTGAGTAAGTCTGACACTAATATGCTTTAACAGATCAGAAAACAGAGCACAGTGACATTCTGGAAGGCATGTTCAAACAAAACACTGTCATTTAAATTTGAGGACTTGCGATAATATGCTGCTCATTCTGGTAAAATAAAGGCATTTTCATTAAAACAATGATGTAATAAGACCTGTTGCAGGAATTTAGTGATCCCATTTAGGGATGTCACAGTTTGCTCAGCCCACCGTCTGTCCACCTCACTTTCCTCCCTCATTGAACGTGTAACCACATCTCTGCTCCACCATTTGTCTGTTTCCTGTTAAACATCACTCAGGCTCTCTCCTCCCATCCTTTAAATGTCCTCCAGTAAAATGAAGACAAACTGTGGAGAGATAATTGAACACTAACAGGAGTCAGAGCGAGATGAATGAAGACGGATGACAAACCTTCTTTGAGGATGTCTTTGCTCCAGGCTCACAAATTTAACACTACAGTGAGTGAGAGGCCTTAGGGGTTTTCAGCGCATTGATGTGAGTAACAACAGTAAATACCTCCACAGAAGCTGCCTCTATTCTACTCGATGTGTATCAGTTTGAAAGCCTCTCTTCTCTACATCACAGGCTAAGGGTACAGTGTGCGACGTGACGATTCTGTAAGAGCTGCTGTTGAATGTCAATACTCACAATTTTACAGTGTCTATATAAATGTATTCAACCCCCTGAATGTTTTTATCCTTTTATTAATTCTATCAATGAAACATGGCCAGTATAATTGGACTTTTTTGACAAAAATAATGCAACAAAACCCTTTTAATTACAAAGTGTACACAGATTTCTACAAAGTAATGCCAGTCAAATAAAAATAATGTAAAATAATTGAATGCATTAATATACGCCACCTTCAAGTCAGTATTATGTGCATGTACCTTTAGCTGCAATCACAGCACTGAGTCTGTGTGGACAGGTCTTAATCAGGTTTGCACATCTGGACACTGAAATTTCACTCCATTCTTCTCTGCAAAACTGCTCAAGCTCTGTCAGGCTGCATGGGGATCAGGCATGGACAGCCCTTTCCAAGTCCAGCCACAAATTCTCTATTGCACTCGTCATTTACTGGCGGCCTAAGGGCCAAATCAGGCTTCCTGTCCGGCCCCCAGAAAATCATTAACCTCCTAGGACCCTGCATGCACATATAGTAGAAAGACATTACATTCTGGCTTTCCTACAAAACAGTGAAAATTTCTAACATTAGAGTTGTTGAGATAATTGTCTGGAAGTTAAAATAATTCACTTAAAATAATGAGAGGATTTACTATGACATCTTGAGAAATTTTCATGGATATTTTTGAGAGTTTCTTTGGAAGTTTGTTGCCAAGAAATTATTGGGTTTGTATGACAAATATTTTCAGGTGTTTAGGGGATTTTTTTTCCTGGAAATTATTAGGTATTTTGGAGAATTTTATTTAAAAAAAAAATCAGCAGAATTTGCTTTAAATTTTTAGGTAATCTCAAAGAAATTTGGGAAGTTAATTTTTTGGATTTTGGAAATTTGATTGGTAATTGGGAGGTGAACTGTGCTTTGGAAATTTCAGGGAACTTGACCGGATGTTTGGGTGAACTTTTGGAATCTTGATATATTTGTACGTTGTGGGGAGCATGTTGGCTTTGAGATTTTTGGAGCGTTTTTTTTTTTTTAAATTTCCAGGAATTTACATGGAATCTTCTGGGAAATTTTCATTAAAATTTAGGCTTGATAAAGTTTCCCTGAATAATTTCAGGTATATTTTTTGAAATTTTGGGGTACTTTTTATGGGAAATTTTAAAATATGTTTGAGGATTTTTCAAATAAATTTTTCTATAAAATTTCGGGGAATCTGTGTTGATATTAGACATTTTTGGTCAAAATAGTAGTTGTAGAATGACTTAACATTTGATCTATTTTTACAGATATTCCCCTGTCAGCCATTATTAGTATTTTTTTTTAATGGGTTTTAATGGTTTAATGGGTTTTTAATGGGTTAAGACTAGAAGAAACGTTGCAAAAATGGCCACATGAAGTGATGAAAAGGGGTTAGAGAGTGGCAAAAATGGGGGACAAGTGTCAAATGAGGCTGTGGAGTGGCACAAAGGGGCAAATATTTGCTGGAAAATTGGGGGAAAGAGGTTAAATGTGGAAAAAAAAAAATTGGTAAAAAGAGGAAAAAAGGTGCAAAAAGTATCAAAAAATGGGTTAAAAGTGTCAAAAATTGTGCAAAAAATGTAATGAAAAGGGCTTTAAAAGTGGCAAAAAGTAGATGAAAAGTGGTAAAAAATACCAAGAGTGGCACAAAGGGGATATAACATGAAGGAAAAGTGGTTTAAAAGGGGCTAAAGAATGGAAAGAATTGAGTTAAAGAGGCTAAAAGTATCAAAAATGGATTAAAAGTGGCAAAAATATAGAAAAAATATCCTGGCAAAGTAGTGGAAAGGGGTTAAAGAGTGGCACACAGGGCTATAATAGGGAGGAAAGTTGTAAAAATGGATTAAAGAGTGGTTAAAATGGGTGAAAAGTGGCAAAAATGATGAAAAGTGGGTTAAGAGGGGCAAAAATGCTGCAGAAATGGCCAACTGAAGTAAAAAGGGGTTAAAAAGTGTCAAAATGAGTTAACATTGGTGCTAAACGACAATTGGCAATCAGCCCTCCAAAGTATCTCACTGCAGTACCCTCAGCGGCTGAAATTCAGCCGGCGTCTATACCAAGCCCTGCTACCATCACTGTGTCGGCTTTTGCATTAGGCTCATGTGTTAGTACAGATTGATATCTCCTACATATGAGGCCCCCATGGAGGTAGAGACCCTAGACTACAGTCCCAGCTAGCCTGTGCATTAGTGTGCCTATGACTGTCAGACAGTTTGTCTAGATGCAATCAGGAAAAAGCCCTGAAGTTGGGGAATCAGGTTGTGGCTTTGTGCAGTCATGTGGTCATATATTAAGGGATTATCACTCCAAAAACACAGAAGATTTTGTTGATGTAAGTGCGAATAGAGGAGCTCATATTCACCTCTCCGTTTCCATAAATCAGCTTGTGATGTCTCCCTTTGTTGGCACAATCCAAATGGTCTGATAAAGTAGGAAGCGCCCTCACGGTAAGGTGCATGTTCCAACCATGTTTATGTTTTTCCATCAGAAACAGGAGGACAGTAGGGTAACACTTCACTGGATGGCACATTTCTCACCATTTGAAAGACCTGATTGAAATAATCAGCAGGCTTCCAGTCAACCCTCCATAACAACTCTGAAATGATGTTCCAAATACAGCAAAGATGCCAATTACCTCTCGCTGCTGGAGAGGTAATTGCAGTGTGTGTGTAAAGTTTGTGCATGTGACAATTTCCCCATGATTCCCTGCCAGTTTACACAACTTCTTCTCACTTCTCCCCCGCAATTAATCACAGTTCATCATAGAGCTACTGAGAGCGGAGGAGAGAGTCCAACAACTGGGTCCATTTATCATCTTATCAAGCTCTAAGCTGTCAGTCAGAACACCTCATTAACAATGGTACATATATACATATCCCTCCTGTATACGACTCTTTTATCAAACTAGGAGGAAGAGGCACATCCCAGTTGGATGCTTTTATAAATATTATTTCCATTTACAGCTAGTGTTGGGTAAAGTTTCCAAATTATCAATTCCAATTTGTGATTCCACTTCATAAATCTGGTTCTAATTTTGGTTTCAATTCCAATGTTTTTATGGACAGTTACCCACACTAGTGTGTTTTAGACAATCTGATCATAGAGGCCACTCCATCTATGATCCAAACTTATTTCAATGGGTTTTGATGTTTTAGATATAAGCAGGGCTGTGATTGGATTGATCGTGTGATCAGTGCAGGACAGGCTATTGACAGAGTTATATGATCTAGGATCAGTGAGGTGTCATGATTGCAGAGAAGTAATAATAAGATATGGGAAAAGAGGGCAAACCAGTCAATTTTGTTGAAACACTCCATCAAAAATGGGCTGCATGGTGGTACAGTGGTTAGCACTGGATTCTCTCCGGGTACTCTGGCTGCTTCCCGCACAACAACGGCATGCTTATAAGTTCACTGATAAGACACTTAACTGTCCATAGATGTAAATGTGAGTGTGCCTGGTTGTTTTTATTCATGTCAGGTATACAGTCCAGGGAGAATGCCGTCTCTCACCCAGTGACAACTTCTGTGGGCTCCAGCCCCCCATGACCCTGTAACCAGATAATGGATGGATGGGCTGAGTCAAAAGTAACGTCATGTTGCATTGGAAGTGATAAGTGCAGCTTTCAAGAACTGAAAAATTCTCCCTGACTGTGCTCCGCAGTGCCACGGTTTTGCTCCAACTGAAGGTGAACGACCTTGCGCACTGGAAGCATGTTTAGAGCTCTGAGCCACGGCACGCAGCCAGTCCATGGCGTTATTGCTTCAGCCATGTGTGAGTACATGAGGAAGTTAAAAGGTTAATATATGCTAAAAGGATGTGCGGTTTTATGTAAAATTCTTTGGCGAAATTTCCAAAAAAGTTAACTCTTTCTTGTCAGTGGCGCCATTGTAGCTTGGGAACCCTTTGCTCTCACTGCTTACCTGACATGCCAGATAGATATGTTTCACACATCCATCTGGTAAACCTTTCATAGACAGCATTTTGGACAGGGAAGAGCCTTTGAAAAAACTCACAGGGTGATTGGATGAACGTTCTGTCACATCTTTACAGGCCAATCAGAGCAACAAAACATGTGACGTCTTAGCCCCAACCCAACCATGGCGACTGTAGACATGTCAGTACACAACTTTTGTCGTTTTTGAAAAGAAAAAAACTCAGTGCTGTTCTTTGTTCTTCTTTTAAGAAAGAAATGTTGTCAAGCTCTGATAAAACTTATGCTTTAGTAGCATCCACGCTAATGACTTCTGCCATAATTACGCCGACCTCTCGTCGCTGCTTGCGTACGTTACAACTCTGCCCCAACTCTGCGCCCAAAAGTACTTCCCCTCAACGCTGATTGGTCCTGTCCCTTTCTAACCAGGCCCAAACGGTTCAGGAGGGAGCAAGATGGATTCACCAGTGAGAAACAAGGAAACAGGCATATCCATCTGCTTTGCAAGGTTATTTTACTGCAGGATGAGATATAATGTTGACATAGTGATGATTTACAATCAGAAGTCCATGCATTGTGTTATATTTTAACAGTACCAGATAATCTACGCTTTTCACTTCCTGTTTGGAGCTTTCTAATCAATGGGAACTGATGTGGATTGGCAGCAGCCAATACTGAACATAGACCTGTAGCATCTAGCATCACTCCAAAGTGTGGTGGAGTGGCAATTGAGGCACACGCTCCCATCAGATTGGAGCGTGGGCAGTGAAACTGCTCTGATTGACTGGAGAGGGAGCAATTCACTCCTCAGTATGATTGGATGTATGTGGAAATTGTTGGTGAGGATTAATCCTGAGAGACTTACTTTAAAAATAGGAATGTAACTTGTACTGGTATTTTCTGGGGTTCTCTCTGGAGGAATCAGGATTCCAGGTGTGCAATGCTTTGCTATGACCAACAGTGAGACGCCTCGCACACAGGAAGTGCTCCTGAAGCTCTGCACAGCATAATGCAGCCCTGAGCAGCTGGAGACTTGAGCTCAAAAGATCTCGACAGAACCACGGGATCATGTGGAAGGAGTAAACAACAGATTTTTCCTTTCTGGGGTTGATTTGCCATGCATTTTAACATTATGCTATGATGGGTGAATTAGGGAAGTTAAAAGGTTTATGTTTGTGTGGTTTCATAGTAGGTGCTGCTTGTGCAATAGGACGAGACATAATTTAGATGCACTGATTTACTATCAGGGGTGGAATTGCAATGACTGGCTTGAAAGCGAGTGATTTGCTCCACTTCATGAGTGGATTGTAAGTGGAGGATGTGGCAGCTGAAGGTTCCATTGTGTAGCTTCTGTGCAGCAGTCTACCTAGCAGTATTATGTGCAATGTGTTATGGTGAAGGCTGCACTCAAAATAATGACAGTGCATGTCTCTGCATCAATATTGGCGTAATGGTTGCACCGTTTCATAGGACGCGGCCAACCTTTGCGGTAAGAGATTGTTATTAAAGTGTGTCTTATCCAGCAGTAGAATTCTGTGAAGAACTGAAAAGCAGAATCAAAATTCACAGCCTTATGAAGTCCTTGAAAGTCAGAAATTCTGAGCTCATTCCATGTTGAGAGTTCTTGATACTGGATCTTGTCATAGCCTCTGCCCTGCTGTTTGTGTGCTGATATAAAAGCATGCTGACACTGACAGAGTACAGTGTCTTGTCAATCTGAAGATGCAATTTACCAGCATGTGACACATGTAGTCTTTCATACCTGTCTGTTAGCCGTATGTTGTGTGAAGGCTTTTATCCATGTATTGTTAACCTGTGATTTTCCCAGCAGTCCACATGCCACATAGAGGCTGTGAGTGTACAGACCTTTACTGATGTGTTTATGTTCCTCCAAAGATACAACCACAGGAGCAAAAAGAAAACCCGCAATTGCAATCAGCTTCTTCAGAGACATGAAAAGCAGCGAGAAGACCCCTAACGAGGCGAGAATGTGGTGAGTGATGGAGCTGACAGTCAGTATATATAAGATAAATCGAAGAATATATGAGAGAGTGCTTCGGGAATGACTGCAATGATTAATAAGGCAGGAAGAGAAAAAGATGACAGAAGAAACAAACTCTAATCTTTTCCAATCCTTGTGCCACCTGTGTTTTATTATGAGGGTGGGTTTTGCAGGGATATGGATGATTTGACTGTAATTGCACATTTTTTTATTTAATCTTTAGAAATCAAAATGAATGAGCAAAAGATGGAAGAAAACAGAATGAAGAAAATCTATGGAGGAACAATTTTGCAATCATAATTTTTGCAGTGTTTAACCAAGCAAGATCTTTACAGAAGCAATTTATTGCACAAACCTGCTCAGGGTTGAGTGTGTTCGTGTCATTGTGGTTTAGTTTGGTTTGTTATTAAAAAGTTCATAGATTTTTTGTCACTGACTTTTTTAAATCCACTTACACAGATAGAGGAGATTTATTTTTGTCTAAATGGCAAATATTTCTTTGGGACAATGGAGAGGACGTTTTTAATTTTTCCCCTGAATGCCTTCACAAGTACATTTTTGGATTGACCCCTTGTGCATGCTTATTTCTGAATTTTAGTTTTATGTATCTTGTTGCAGCATTTATTGTCAAATTCAGTGATGACTATGAAAGTTACAAGTTAAATATTAGGACTTAAACATTGTGGTGTTGAGACTAAATCAGATTGTTCTCCAGGATTTTTCTATCTTCTGCTGCATTCATTTAACCCTCAACTTTCAGAGAGAGACTTTCAGAGAAGCCTTCCAGAGACATCTGCTGAGAAGCATCCCCACAGCATGATGCTGCCACCACCATGCATTACAGTGTGGATAGTGTGTTTGTGGTGATGTGCTGTGTTTGGTGTATGCCAAACATAGTGCCTTGTCTGATAGCCATAAAGCTCATCAAACCAAATAACTTTCTTCCACTTAGCCATGGAGTCTCCCACATGCCTTTAGCGAATTCTAGTTGAGACTTAATCTGAGTTTTCTTCAATAGCAGCTTTCTCTTTGCTTTGACTGGTGAAGAGCAACTAGAGTCACCTAATCGTTGTTATTGTTGTCGACTAAAACAATGAATAAAAATGTTGGTCGACAGCCTTTTTTCCATGAGAAAGACTCGACTAAGACTAGCCAACAATAGATCTCGTATGACTAAAACTGACAAAAAGTTAGTTTAGTTTTTGTCAAGATGACTAAAACTAGACTAAAATGTAATTTAGTTTAAGCTGGACATTCAAAATCAATGATATTTCTCCACTGTGGATAAATCTGTCAAAAAAACAATGCATCTGTATCTCAGCTGTAGAAAGCAGGGACCCCAGGTTTGGCAGGGTGCTCAGAAGACCAGATTCAGGTAACAGAATAAATGCTTTGACTAAAAATTAAGACTAAGATGTGAGGACTTTATGGACTAAAATTAGATCAGAATGTTTTTGAGTTTTCATCGACTACAAATTATAAAGTGTAGAAATGACTAAAATGTGACTAAGACTAAAAGGCATTTAATCTAAAGACTAAGACTGAGACTTAAATATAGCAGCCAAAATTAACAATGCACCTAAAACTCCAAGATGGTCAAGTGGAAGAAAGTTCTTTGGTCTTATGAGACCAAAACAGTACTTTTTAAACATCAGACAAGAAGCTTATTGTGCACATCACCGCAAACGCACCATACCCACTGTGAAGCACGGTGGTGGCAGCATCATGCTGTGGGGATGCTTCTCAACAACTGGTCTTGGAAAGCATCAGTTGTTGTTTGCAGAGTCTCTCCCATCTCAGCTACTGAGACTTATAACTCCAGAGTAGTCATAGGTGTTTTGGTGGCCTCTCTCGCAAGTCTCCTTCTTTCACTCTCACTCAGTATGTGAGGACAGCCTGATCTAGGCAGATTTACACGTGACATATTCCTCCAATTTCTTTCTGATGGATTTGACTGAACTCTGTGGGATGGTCAGCGCCTTGGATGTTTTTTGTTTCCATCCCCTGAATTACACTTTTCAGTAACCATTTCTCTGAGTTGCTTGGAGTGTTCTTTTGTCTTCATGGTGTAACGATAGCAAGGAATACTGATCACTGGGCCTTCCAGACACAGGTGCTTTTATTCTACCATCACTTGAGACACATTCACTGCACTCAAGTGATCCCCATTTAACTGTGAGGCAAATAGAATCCACTGGCTGGAATCAGGTCAATGACTGCAAAGGGGGTGAATATTAATGCAGTCACTTATTTTACATTACACATTTTTTAAATTGAAGTTTCTTTGTAGAAACCTCTTTTCACTTCAGTTTAAGAGTTGTTTTTGTCTTTTCTTTATGTTAAAAACAACACATTTATATCGACCATGATTGATTTATAAAATGAATTAAAGGGTAAAACATCTTAGGTCTTCTGCCCAGTGTCAACACAGAGCTGAGACCAACAAACCAAGAGGGAGCACTCTCTTTCTGGGAGGTCATCACACCACAGTCTGTATGCCCAGTGTATTTGCACTTGGACATAGAGGATTTTTGATATAAAACACCAAGGATGTTGCGTAGTAAGATTTTGTGTTGTTTCCTAATAATCAACTGACCAATCAGATCAATATGGAGGATAAAAATAAAGGAGAGGACGTTTTTGTGTGTTCCCTTTAGGCTGCAAATTTAACAGAGTGTTTTGGATTTTCTTTAATTATTCAAATAGCAAAATTTATCACCCCCCACCATCTACACTGAAGCCTCTGAGCACAGCCTGGCTCACATCCTAGCTGGTGGTGCTATAGAAAGTGACTCTTTAATGCAGGACCAAAGTTAATATTTTTCAGCTACTGCTTTTCAACATCAAGTCCTGCTGTTGCTGGAATGAGTTCAGTGAATGAAGCATGATATATATTATACTTAAGACACCGGAGAAAAGCATTAAAGTGATCTGAAAAACAAAGACGCAGGTGAGTGGAAGCCGGGAGAAGAAGTCCCTAAAAGAAAGTTGAAAACGCAGCGTGTGTGCGCGAGCGGGAGGAGACATTTTCAATTATTTTCTGAAGTATGCAGTCTGGAGGAGACGGAGGAACTAAAGGAGAGAATAGAGACAATCCATCAAACCGACAGCCTGCACAGTCAGAGCAAAAGGAGAAAAAATGAAAAGCCTGGGAACTACCTCACACAAGTCTGAACACCTTGCTACAAGCAGATCTTAATATGCTAAATATGTCGGCGCTCACAGGGAGAAGAATGGAAACGGCGCTGTCACGTAGTGGAATAAAAGCACAAAAAATGTCTCCTTTTCACTTTCTAACATTAATATTTCAATAATTCCCTACAAATAACATCCTGCATGAGTTATTCCTGCAACCATTTCCCCTTTAAGGTCATAAATGTACATGCCTGGGCTGTTTACAGTCCAAATATGACATATATTAAAATCAATGTGTGCTTGTCATTTTATTTTAGCCAACACTGCTCAAACTACTTATATTTTGTTCTATTTCTCACATTTCTCTTCATGACAGAATCCCAGCTGTAGCATCAAAAACAAGCTTTGAAAAAGAAAACAATGTGCCAGCGTGTTGTCTTGTGCCTGATTTCATCAGCCTTTCCACACTGCCCCAACGTTTCAAAGAAGTAGAAAGTTTGAAATTGATGAAGATGCATTTCTCCAGTGCTTTGTTCAAACAGTTACGTCTTTCTTTATTTTACTTTGTCACACAAGCCTTTATGGGAGTTCATTTTTCGTCAAACACCAAGACTGACTGCTCCAGGGACTCAAACTTTTTATTTTGAGTTTGTTTTTTCTATCTTTTCCAAATAAATATACATATTTGTTAAAAAAAAAAAAGAAGCTTTTTTTGATGTTCTCAAGTACACTGTTGAAGAATAGCTAACATAAGAGGCGTGTTTGTTTGCTACTGTACATAAAACTGGGCTAAAAAATAAGAATTTAGTTACGCAGTCTCAAAATAAAGTCTTATTTTTCTCTTAAAGTACTTCAAAAATTATTGTCCAGGGATTTTCTGAGGGTTTGGAGGAGACTACAGTGATGAACTTTAAAGGGACACTTCAACATTTTGGCAAATTCGCCCATTGCTGTAATTCCTATAGTCTTAGATAGCCTGGGGGACTCGGTCCGTCTTGGAACAGAAATGGCAACGTTGTTGCACTTTCCTTTGGTGTGGTTAGCATTCACACTGCTCTCTTGGTCAAGCAGACCGAACCGTCTGAACACCTACAACCTCTACCCACTAGGGGCGCTGTTGCCACAAACAAACGGCGACCAAGAAGAAGCGAAGGCGTAGAAGAAGACGAAACTCCTTCTGCCGGTATTTTCTTCCACATAAACAATGAAAAAACACAGAATTTACGCTGTCTTGTGGTTTCTGATCTTGCATTTTGGCATTATGAGCAGCCGACAAGGTGGTGAGCTGTCAAGCATGTCGTCCTCTAGACGAGACAAATAAATCAGCACGGACTACAAAGTGTTGCCATGACTACACAGACGCGAAGCGAGGTACCGACATGTACTTGAACGTATAAATCAAGTATAAATCCGTATATCATGACGGTTTATGCCTCATCCTGCCTTTGGTTCACAAGTTGGTCTGCTTTGCATTCACACCTCCAACGAACCGCACCAGGGTACCATATTCCTATCCGCGGACCTGCAGCTGACAGATTATGCTGTTTGTGCGTGTGGGACAGAGAGAGATAGTGGGAGAGATGGGGGGGGGGGGACTGTAGACACTTCACCCTGAGTGTGTGAGTCTTTTTAAAAAGGAAACTCTGTGGGTTTCTGTCACAGTCAGTCCTGGATTCAGTCAAACAGTGTGAGCACAAAACTCACGCGCAATGGTTGTGCGTCGTAAGCGATTCAGTTGTACAGTATGAGATAACATTCTGCCACGACTGTCGTGTGGTCGGCTTGAAATCACACAGTGAATACCCGGCTTAACTTGCCAACTATCTTACTAGCCAACTAGCTAATGACTAACAAACAAACTAATTTGTTACCTTACCTACAAACTTACGAACTAACCATCCAGCTAAGCTAGCCCTTTAACAAAGCCCCTAAGTAATGAACTAACTGATTCACTAACTTACAAACCAACTAAATTACTTACCAACTTACTGACTAATTTGGAAACCAACCATCATGCTAAGTTTCCAATGAGCTAACCAACTTACTAACTTATTAGTCAGTTATCAGCACAGCGCAGATCTTTGGTCGTGGCATAGAAAGAAGACGTGGGCTGGTCATACACATGCACAAGCTACCTGTACGTGACAATCTACACAACTGTTACTCTTGGCGATCATTTCAAGCAACGGTGGAGTGTTGGAGAGTTGTATCTGACTAAAATGAAGCTAAAATTAGCCTTAAAGTGAGAAAAGTTTCTGTCATGCCCGTGCTTTTTCCTTTGTAACGACTCTGGGAGACCATGTGTCTGGTAAACTCCATGTGTCATATTACATATTAGATATTTAGTGATGAAGTAGCTCAGTGGATCCATGCCCAGGCCTGCTTTGGCTTGAAGCAGGTGTGAGGGTAGGCCAGTGTGGGACTGGGAAGAGGGGGAAAGCATGTTTTAGCACAGTACAAGGTAACTGCCTCTAGAGTGAGTAAACCCTTACCTAATGCTTAGTCTTGTCTTATTAAGCACATTACAATAGAAACACATGCATAAGACAGTGATGATGACGCTGCAAAACAAAGAGCACAAACTAATAGAATACACAGAAATCTAGTCTGATAGAAAGCAAATGGGATGTAACCTTAACTGTAAAATTAACAATATCCTTACCGGGTGCCTAATTCTTAAATATTAGCTTACAAGGCAGACTAAGCCCCCAGAGGTGAGTTTAATTAGTTTCCACTGTAGTTTAAAGCCACACCAATGTAATATTTTTTACAAACCCAGAGGGGGCTTGCTCACATTAGCCGGTGTCACTGTTACCCTTTTGAACAACATGCAAATCAGCGGCCTAATTCTGCGGCAATAGTTTGGAAATAGCAGCTCTATTAGTGTGTGAGAAAGGCTCATCAATCATCAGAGCTGCTGTACGCTCATTCATAACAGAGCTCAGGTCGAGTCTGCAGCCCAGACAACACCGGGTATTAATTACTAAAGTGTTCCAGCAAACTTTTCTAATACTTCCCTCTAACCTCTCCAAGTTTCTCTCAGATTACTTGACATTAAAGAGAGTGTGTATGTGAGTACAGTGCAGAAGGTATAAGTTCTTCAATTTAGCATTATTTTTCCTCTCTAGTCTTTTGTGTGATTCTACAAAGTTACTGGAATTGGGTTCCTACGTGCAGGTGAACTAAGCATATTTGGGAAGCCTTAATCTATTTCAGCACGTTTCAAAATGTGAGGGGATGCCTCAAGACTTCAGGGGAGGCATGCTGCACCTGCAAATGCAATGACCTCCCACAAACATTAAACAAATCTGCAGTTTTTTAAAGTAATAACCCCACAGATGGGGTGAATTTGCAAACACAATAACTAAATTCACACAAACGGCAGAAGTATGACATTTGCAGAGATTTATTCTGTTCGTTTGGAAGGTAAAGATCCGTCTTTTACAGTTAGTAATAATCTCCCATAATGTAATATGAACATGAAAACTAAAAGTTTGTGGTCAGTGTTGTTTGTTGTAGTGTTTTTACATCTGTGGTGGGTTTCAAGTCATGGCAGTCATGGCAATATTATCTTCGCAATGAAACAGGAAGTAGTTTTTATCAGATTCTTAGAACACTTGCAGAGCCATGAATCTTAGCAGAGTGATTTAAAATTTCTGAGATTATAAATAGCATACAGAAACACTGTCCAAAGGTCAGATCTGGTCAGTTATGGGAACATATGCTGGTTTGGCACTCTGCCGTGTCAGTCTTGGTCCTGTACTGCTCTGACCTCCTGATGGCCATCCTCTAGGCCTGTGCCAGGCCCATGCCCCATCTCTCCAGGTATCCTCCAAAATGCACACGGTTGCCCCCGTATCTGGACCAGCCCATCAGGTCCTGGGCATCTAGTGTGTGGTGGGCTGGATCAGGCCTGGGAAAGCACGCCAGGTGTCTGTAAAAGCACAGCTGCCGTTCCTGTATCAGGCAGCTGACCTTTTCCATCCTCACTCTTCTGAGCATGTCAGTATTCGGCACACAGTCTTTGTAGGAACTGCTCCCCCGTCCAGCTTTATTGCTTTACAATGACTTAAAATTCCCACTCAAGTTCTTCTTTCGTCTCACACACACAGCCTTTCCCTGTAAGTTTTGTTCAAGGGCAAAAATGCATGTTTTTGTAAGCTCTCATGAACTGTAAAATGACTTATATTTGTATCAGATGAACCACCCCTGAGGGCCTAACTCATAGAGAACTCCAGCAGAATTTTCCAAAATATACATAAATTCTCTCAAGTTTTCATTCATTCATTATTATTATTATTATTATTATTATTATTATTTGCTAAGATACATGGCTCCTCAAACTGTTTTAAGACTCTGGGGGAAAAAACAACTTCCTGTTTCCTGGCAAACAAAAAATTCTGCCAAATCCAATGGGTTCTTCTTTACGGAGGAGGATCAGGGCCACTGGAAAACAATTTTCTGAGATGCACTTGTTTTTCTAATTCTGAGATTAAAGTCAGAATTCTGAGATCTAAGAATTCTGAGTTAAAAGTCAGGTAAAAGTCTTCTGACTTTTACCTCAGACTTCTGGCTTCTCACAAGTAAAAAAAAAAAAAAAAATTGTTTTTTTAAGGCCCTAATCATCTTCCATAGGTCTTGAATCAAGCCAAATATACAAGTTTGTATGTGTACAAGGTTACTCCAGAACGGAAAGTCGTATCTTCACCAAACTTTCAGGGAATATTGGGATAGTGACAGTGAAGAATCGATTAGATTTTGGTGATGATCCACGCACCAGTTCGGCTTTTCTCGGACTTCAAAATTTTGAACAACATAGTAATCATTGGGAGCGTGACTTCCTCAGTGGCGCTGCTTAGGCGTGGGTCTGCCGCCTCAGACAGCCATTCTTGTTGACTCTGCAGAAAGTTGGCGACCTCTGCGCACTATGCGCCTCAGCATCCGCTGACTCCGCTCCATCATTTTACATGGCCTACCACTTCATGGCTGAGTTGCTGTTGTTCCCAATCGCTTCCACTTTGATTTAATACCACTGACAGTTGACTGTGGAATATTTAGGAGCAAGGAAATTTCACGACTGGACTTGTTGCACAGGTGGCATCCTATCACAGTACCATGCTGGAATTCATTGAGCTCCTGAGAGCGACCCATTCTTTCACAAATGTTTGTAGGAACAGCCTGCATGCCTAGGTGCTTGATTTTATACACCTGTGGCCATGGAAGTGATTGGAACACCTGATTTCAATTACTTGGATGGGTGAGTGAATACTTTTGGCAATATAGTTTCTTTAAATTTCTCTCTCCATGGCTGTTTAAAGTTTGGATTTTCACCTGAGTGTGAAACAATGATACATGTTCATGTAGAAGACACTATTTTATATGTAAAAAAGCAAAAGTACTGCATTACCCACAATCCTATAGTGTCAAAGTGATGTCCTTGATTGGCTGTATGAGTGAAACTTCCATGTTGGTGTGCTACTACTGCTTGAAGTGAATTATCCTGGATAACAATGCTTTTTTCCTGTCCTCACTGGTAAATATTGCCTTTCACCTCCAAGGTCAAAGTGAATTTGATTTCTTCAAGATGGCTTCATGTACTCCTCCAAGGCAAATTGAAGATAAATGATGCATTTTCCATACTCAACAAAGGTAAAATACCACTTTAACTGAAACATGGAGGAAGAAAGTTTTCAGTTATTTTTCATAAAATCCAAAATGCGTCATTATGGGGAAATGAGAAAGGAGGAAGTATGTTCACAAGTCAGTGAAAGCGCAGTCATCACTGCAGCTACCATCAAAATACCTGATAACACTGTATTTATTTTACATTTGACTTCATATTTATATTCACTAAGTCTATCAAAGTGACAGTTAAATGGCGTGAAGGACATTTAAAAGGAGTATTAGAATAATCTGTCTGGGTATAGTATTCACTTGGCCAAAAAGAAAATGCCACTAATCCATCAAACCTGACTTCAGTGAATTTATCTGAACTATAATATCATCTAGCAATGCAAGGACACAGCGGTTTCTTGGTCCTGGGAGATCAAACATGCTGGAGGCGACAGTGGCATCAATCAGCTGATAATCTGAGAGACACACCGCCAATGACAAAAGAGAAATAAACACAACAGCCAGGATAATACAGAAAATATGTTCCAATAAAGCGGGACAACAGCAGGTTTGTGCGATGAATCTGTTCGGCTCATTTTTCCAAAGTTACACTACAAATCAAACATTAGTGGATGCTGTCAGGGTGGAAGGCTGTCAGAATAGTGACCTAAATGGCACATGAGTGACAGAAATAGAGAGTCGGAGAGGTCACCAGGACAAAGAAAATGGAAAAATGAAGACAAGTTAACCTGAGGGGACGTGCAACCTTCACCAATCCTATTTAAAAAGACAGCAGCTGCTGCTGTTTGGTCATTACAGAGGAACTGAGGACGTGTCTGCATTTAATCATGGCTCTTTACATATGAATGTACTCAATGATGCAGTTTCTCCTATTCACTTGAACACTCCTTCAATGTTAACTACACATACTTCTGAAAAAATCAGTACGGTATAGAGTTCCCATTTTAATCAATGAATCATTCATTCTGAGCAAGAATTATGCAGAAATGTCGCTGCATACACTTTTCAGTTTGTACCCAAAATGAAGTCAGGGTGCTAAAGACAGGATGAAACAGTCCTGATTTTACCAGTCCATTCATGATACATTATGTTTGGTACAGAAATATAAGAATTTAAGTTACAAAAGAATCACAGCTGGAAAAGCAGAACTGTTCTTTATTTATTGATGTAAGCGAGAGTAATGTCTACAAGAGCTGGCTGTAACAGTCTTTGATCACTAATCACACATCTTTTTAAAAACAACATTTAAAAAAACTAGCAAAATAAACTTTTTCATTCATCCATTCAACATCAGTGAGTGCATGCGCTAGTTTTCAATGAAGTTGAGAGAACAACAAAAAATAATATGCATTAATCAGAACTATGAAGAAAGTCATCAACATAGTTAAGATCAGTTATATTCAAAAGCAGAATAGCCCGTTGGCATAATGATTGCAGTTTGAATGTTTGTTGTAAATGTGAGAGGTTGTATATACCAGGCATAACTCATCATTTATCTTTCTCCTGTACTGCATTTGTAATAGTTTAACCCTTTTTCAGTGGCATTTGTTTAATTTTCTGTTGTTGATTTGCGCGAGTATTTGTCTGAAGGTTATTCTGTCAGTGTTAACAAGAAAAGAACGGTTAAAGTTCATTTAGAGCTTTGGTTATGTGCATCAATTGCTTCAGCCTAGGGGCTGCAGTGAGGGGAGATTGCGCTGTTTCTTCACTAAATACAGACGAGTGAGGAAGTGTGTTTCCTTGTTCTTTACTTACTGCTATTATTCCCTTTTTAAGGTAAATATTGTACTTTTCTGTTGTATTGTCAAACGTTCATTATTGTAGCTCAGCACAGATGATAAATATCATGTTATTGTGATGCTATGTTTGAAAATGTACATGTTTAAGACCTAATACAGATGAGTGAAGAAGGCAGTCGCACGTGTGTTTCCTGGTTCTTTACTTACTGCTAATATTCCCTTTTAAAGGTACAACATAACGTGTCACATGTGAACGCAGCGGAGAAGCTTAAAGCAGTTTTTCCAGAAACAGAGTTTGCACATGGAACTTTAAGCTTCAGAAATTTTTCAGGGGCCCATTCTCTGGGGTTTTAGAGGCCCATTCTCTGGGTTTTCAGGGGCCCATTCTCTAGGTTTTAGAGGCCCATTCTTTGGGCTTTCAGAGTCCCTTTCTCTGGGTTTTCAGGGGCCCATTCTCTGGGGTCTTCAGGGGCCCATTCTCTGGGAGTTCAGGGGCCCATTCTTCGGGTTTTCAGGGGCCCATTCTCTGGGGGTTCAGGGGCCCATTCTTCAGGTTTTCAGGGGCCCATTCTCTGAGTTTTCAGGTTCTGTGAGCGGGCCGGCTCAGAATGGTGCTTGTGTTAATCTGACTGTTTACAGGGACAAAAATGAATCTTCTTATGAACATCAGATTAAATTGAGAAGATGTATAAGGATGAATTGAAGAAATGTTTATCAATATGAATAGTGTTTTTTTTTGTCCTCTTTGTGGATTGCTTAAATGAGCCTGCCTACACAGACAACTTGTGATTTGATTGACATAAAACAACAGTTACATAAAGTTCCTGTTTCTGTGGGAGTGAAGGGTTCGTCCCAAAGCTTACTGCTGTGTTAAACTAACAAAAGGGGGCTTCATTCAGCTGTCAGAGTAACGTCAAACAAGTTCACTCAGTGCTGGAGGATGAAAGTGGAGGGACCGGTTTGAAAAAGTCCCTACAGAAATTTTAGTCTAGAAATCAGTGAAGAAGTGAGAGTGGAGATGAGGCCTCAGTTACCAGACACCAACCTGTCAGTCGAATTATGCTAGAATATGCAAAACTCCTGACCTTAAGACAATCAATATCAATGAGGCTTATACTAGGGGTGTGAATCTCTTCTTCTCAAGACGATTCCATTTGAACCTCAGTTCACAGACTACGATTTGATTCACTGACGATTCATTAAAAAACAGAACGATTTGGTCTGATCCGATTCAATTTGGTTTGGTCCAGAACAATCTGATTATTGAATCAAAATACCTTTTTGCTTTAACAAAAATTTGCAAAAAAAAAAGGGAAAACAATATAATTTCATAATCATCTAAGTTTATTTGATCTTATTCATAAAACAGACTAAATGCCAGGCCTCCTGTGCTAACATTCTGAAATTATGTTTAAGAAAGTTTTCATCACACCCAGGTGCCCAGGTCTTATTTTGACATTAAATTGGGAGATAAATATTAAAATGAGTTTTTACTGGTATATGTTCGTCCTTCTGTACTTGTAACTTCCTTAGCATTTTTAATCCTAGTAACAGTGCAAACTAAATATCAAATTTGCCTAAGAAGCACAATTTAAAACGAATTTAAAGTCACAAGGAGATTTGGATAGACAGAGCACTGTGTGTCTGCTAGTACAGGAGAACAAGGGGTTAAAATAATATTGAAAACAGTCAAATTAAAACAGCTTTCTATACATTTTTTTCCTTTCATAATTCCTCTTAATGTGAGTATTCAGTCTACATGTTGCTAAAACATGGTTATATCCTTTCTCTGTGTATCTGACTGTTCTTGATTGTTTCCATTCTTGTATTAATTCACTGGAGATCAGCTGATCTAAAGTCCTCTCTGTTTAATATCATATCATGGGGTTAAATGTATTGATTATATCACCAAATCAATCACTCCCAACAACACGTTACGATTGTAAACCCTGTGAATAAAAGGGCTGTTGTTGTAGTTTTAAGTCAGAAAAGTGTTTATGTTCAGGACTGTTTGTGGTGCGTTTGGCGTTAGCATCTTAGATAGATAGTCATTTATCATCATTGCATTGTAAAAATGCAACAAAATTATGTTTGGCAGTCTCCTCTGTAGCAGCAAACACAGTCGTCCAAGCGGTGGTTAGAAATCCACAGCCTGGCAAGGGAGCGGGCATCCGGAAGAAAGATGCTCAGTATGACAGGTTTGTGTGGGGCCTGCAGCCCTGCTTGTTTGCCCCGCTTTCGCCTTCTTGCACAATGCCGTAGCTGCCTCCTCCCCACTGGCTGTAGGTGTTGTGCTGCTCCACATCCTCCTCATGTCAGCCTCTGAGTGCCCCGTTCTCCGGATAATCTCCATCAGGAAAGATGTAAACTCCTAACCCTGCAAAGCAGATGGATACGCCCGTTTCCTTGTTTTTCACTGGCGAATCCATCTTGCAAAGCTCCCATCTGAACCTTTTGGGCCTGGTTAAAAAGTGACAGGACCAATCAGCAACAAAGGGCAGCACTTTCAGGCGCAGCAGAGTCATGATGTAAACAAGCAGCAGCAAGAGCTGGTGCAGTTATGGAGGAAGAGATTAGCATGGATGCTGCTAAAGCGCGTTTTATCAGAACTTGATGATATTTCTTCGTTAAAAGAAGAACAAAGAACAGCAGTGAGTTGTTTTCTTTTCAAAAATAACAAAAGTTGAGTACTTACATGTCTATAGTCGCCATGTTTCACGTTATTCCTCAGTAGCTGCACACGCGTAGCTTGATAGCGGCTATGTCACATGTTTTGTTGCTCTGATTGGCCCGTAGAGTTGTGACAGACAGAACATTCATCCAATCATACTCCGAGTTTTTTTTTTTTGAAAGCCTCTGCCTTTTCTCAAACATTTCCTATTGAAGCTTTCCCAGGTGGATGTGTGAAACAAACCCATCTGGCGTGTCAGGTTAGTAAACTCCGTGGGCACGCTGTCGGTTCTCGTGTAAGTGTAGGGTTTTGTTTTGCTGCTAGTGGTGGAGTGTCTTAAAAGACTAATAAAATTTTTGATTTACACTGTTGCCACTTACACCAACTTTGCCAAATTTTAACCCGTTTTTTCCCCACCAATTTTAACACATTTTTGCAACTAAAACCAATTTTTTGTCAATTTTAAACCCTTTCCACCACTTTTTTCTGCCTGTTTTTGCCACTTGTAAAACAAATCTTGCAACTCTCTGCCTATTGTTGGCTTTGTTGACACGTTATTGCCACTTTTTAAGCAACATTTCACCACTTTTTAAGCAACATTTCACAATTTGATATGTCCATTTTTGCCAATTTGAATTTCTGCCTCAGCTATCCATTTATTGCCTGTTTATATCAATTTTCATCCCCTTTCACCAATTTTCCAGCTGTTTTTGCCACTCTAACGCCATTTCAGCCACTTTTGAATCCCCTTTTACCAATTTATATGCCCCATTTTTGCCACTTCAACCTATTTTTGCCTTCTTTTTTTTTTCTTTTTTTTTTGGTTATTTTGCCACTTTTATCTAATTTTTGGCATTTCTAACCAATTTCTGGTACTTTCAAAATCTAATTTCACCACCTTTCCCAACTTTTTTTTTTTGCCATTATTAACCCATTTTAGCTATTTTTGATGTACTTTAATTCTGTTTTCAACAAAAGGATTTACATTTTTAAAAGAGGGCTACTTACTACACAAATGAATAAAAATGTGTTTCATTGATAAGAGATTGATTATTTTGGGGGTCCTGGGCTGAAAAGGTTGAGAACCCCTGCTTTAAAGCACATGGAGCTACATTAAAGCAACATTATGGATCCTACCAAGGAAAATAGTCGTCTTCTTTTGTAGTCCAAACGCTGGTGAGAATCGCCCCTGAGGTTGTGAGTGCTGCTTGTGCTAAAAGCCATGGAGAACAGAAACATTTCTGAATCAGGCTGTAGACAAATGTACGGCAACTGTTAAACTATGCTCATTAATATGGGGCCTAATGGAGACTCTCTAGCCTTATGACACGACAATGCAGAAGCACATTTTTTGCACACCTGCATTGACTGCATTAGTCAACATGAAGGACACAGTCTAATGTTGAAATCTCGCTGCTTATTTTATTCATACTAAGAAATCAAAAATGTGAAACTGTGTGATTAAGTGAAGCCCTGGACCACCTCCAGCCTGGCATTGTCTTATCTTTAAATCCTCTCAGGTTCAACATAAGTTTAAAAAGTAAGGAGTTTGGGTCGATATTCTGAGCTGGTTAAGACCTTCACATGTTTGATTTTTGCAAAGAATGAAGGGAAAAAGAAACTTTAGACAAGGTTAAAATTTTGTTCAAAGATAAGAAAAAGACAAGCAAACCAAAACTTTACCCTGAGAACAGCAAGCATCCTTATGAGAGTCAGAGAACAGGGTGTTTTTTTTTTCATTCTTTTGCCTCTTCTAAACTCTTCATATTGGAACAAGCTTAAAAAACTACCTGAGTGAATTTGTCTTATCTTTGTATTTAAAGCAACAAGGGAGTGTGTGATTTATGCACTAAGGTTCTCCTATCTGGAAGCTGCCCAGTACAAGCAGCTTCAAACTGTTGGCTGCTGAGCAGCTCTGCTGAGGTGGGGATTAAACGTCCTGCATGAATGCACACTGATATGGCTAAAAGTGTGCAGGAAGTGACCGTTTTCCAAAGTCATCCTTTTCCCAACTGGATGCAATTTGGAGCAAGTAACTTTCCGGTCGTAAGATCACATGTCTGAACTTCAGATCAACACTAGTGCTCATTATCAATCTGCCATCTCATTTCTGAAAGCATGTTTGAACCAGTTTGGACTCGGTTGAATGAAGATGTTGTCCTACTGAACTTTTAAACCGAGCGGCTTTTTTCTTTTTCTGCCAAACTCAACTGGCAAACGCTGGATGTTGACTTTCAGATGTGAGGAAGTGGGGAAAGGGTTCAAAAGAAAGTAATGATGTCAGCCACAGGGCTATCTTAATCTTCATGGTGGTGGCCACACTCTTAATAAAAGATGCCAAATTAAAACACCAATCAGAATTAAAACTTGTTATTTCTGGCTTTAATGCAAGGTAAAGACAGTGGATTTTTCACTGTTGTTCTGCCATATTTTAAAGGTTTGTTCTCATTATTTTTAATCTTTTTGTCTTTGTATGACAGACCTGACACACACTGAGATATTTGTGTAAACTGGTGTGCAACAAGATGACTAACACCGTACAGTGACTCATTTACAACCAGAGTCTCATCCTAGGGGTCTGGAAAGCGTGCCTCAGAGTAAACAAGCTAAATGTGTCTGGCTGTTAACTTCCAGCTATGCTCACTGTGACGGGGCAGACTCAGGATGTTTAAGGGACAGGGGCGCACATGACAAAAGGGCACCTACCATTGTACCTGATAGACCTCTTTAAAAAAAATACAGATGAGGAATTACTAGCTTTTTAACTATTTATTTAATTAAGAGAGGATGTCATTTAAATGACTTTTACCCTAAGGAGCTCAAAGCACATCACTGCATTTTCTGAAGTGTTGGACATGTGGGTTCAACCACTGAGAGGACACTGCCCTCTTAAAGACAACCCTGGAGAGCATTTTATTACTTATATACCACTGGAGAGGCAGCACGGAGGGCAATGTACCATGTATTGTCCATTAAAAGGCAGCCTCTAGATATTTTTATACATCCACTGTCATTAAAGGGGCAATTTGTATATTTTTGTCTATTTAGAGATCACCAATGATGGCTGTCTGTCAAATTTTGTCCACCTAGAAGGCAAAAACCCAAACTTTGTCTATCCAGAGTGCACTTAAAAAGAACCGGATATGATCCAGCAAATTCCCCTAATTAGATAGATATTTGTATCTCTCATATGTTCACCAAATTATTAAGAAAATTATATTTTTCTCTGATTTTCCTAAATAGTCGATGCAAATGACAGTCAGTATCATTTTAAACTCATCAACCGTTAGAGCATGATTCAAATATTATTGAACAAACCTCCCAATGATAACTGATGATTAAAAAAAAAAAAACTTAAAATGCACTGTTATGTTATTATACACAACAGAGTTTCAAAACATTTCATAGGTTGTAAAGAACTGAAAATGGTCATTTGTTGAATTTGCAACATTAGGAGATCATATTTACTGAAATCAAAGCTATTTCAATCAAAAACATCTTAACTGGACAAGTTCCATGTTAACATAGGAGCCCTTCTTTGATATCACCTTCATTATTCTTGCATCCATTGAACTTGTGAGTTTTTGGAGAGTTTCTGCATGAATTTCTTTGCAGGATGCCAGAATATCCTCCCAGAGCTGCTGTTTTGATGTGAACTGCCTCCCACCCTCATAGATCTTTAGCTTGAGGTTCTCAATAGGGTTGAGGTCAGAGGAGGATGGGGGCCACATCATGAATTTCTCTCCTTTTATGCCCATAGCAGCCAATGACACAGAGCTATTCTTTACAGCATGAGATGGTGCATTGTCATGCAGGAAGATAATTTTGCTACAGAAGGCATGGTTCTTCTTTTTGTACCATGGAAGAAAGTGGTCAGTCAGAAACTCTATTTACTTTGCCGAGGTCATTTCCACACCTTCAGGGACCCTAAAGGGGCCTACCAGCTCTGTCCCAATGATTCCAACCCAAAACATGACTCAACCACCTCCTTGCTGCAGCCTTGTTGGGACATGGTGGCCATCCACCAACCATCCACTACTCCATCTATCTGGACCATTCCGGGTTGCACTGCACTCATCGGTAAACAAAACTGTTTGAAAATTAGTCTTGCTGCGTGTTGGCTATGTCTCCCTGTAACTCCTCATAAGTGTAACCTCAATAAACCTCCCTACAAGTAACAAACTGGAGGTTTTTTACTACTGTGTGTTTAAGAAAAACAGATTTCAGACATATTCTACCAATGTTGGAATACATATTTGCTACAACAAGGATAAATATGGCTCTGTATTTATCATTTTTCTGTCTATTTTGACCTATACTGCTCAAGGTGTGCCAAAAAAATAGACGACACCTCAAATCTCAGAATTCTCCATGTGTATCAGTGTGTTAGATGCAGCCCTCACATGTGTTGCTGGTCTGAAGGTTAAGGTATAAAACACTGAGGAGCGCTGTGGTGAAGGGATGCCACAGTACCAGTGCAGACCAGAACATGGCAGCTTCCTTGTGAGTTTATTAGCTCAAATTTACTACAAATCCAGATATCTAGAGTTTTTTTTTTTTGTTCAGTATACATATGAGAAATACAAGTATCTATCCAGGGTTCCTTTAAAGACACCACTTTGTCAAATGTTTGTTCATTTAGAGAGCACAAAGCCACATTTTTGTCCACTTAAAGGCACCATATCAGCCACTTTGGCAAATCTTGTTCCCTCAAAAAGCCCCAAAGAGGGTATTTTAACATGGTGGCACAGAGAGGGCACTTTTGCAGTGATTTTTCAACATTAGAGCACCAATTGGGGGACCACTGAAGTTATCAATATGGATTTTTTTATTTTGTCTGTTGTGTTCTTAGGATCATGCTCTAGTTTGTAACAAAAACAGAAAATATTATTTTTATGTTTTCTTTATTTTTACCTATTGTATTTGCTTGCTGCTTTGGTGTAAATGTATTTTTCTTATTTGTCACATTTAAACTTTGTTTAATCTCCAATGTGTTTGTCTATTTCTCATGTATTCTCTAACTCCATTAAAGCAAGTTTTAAATGGCTCTCCTCTGACTCCATGCTAAGCTGCTTTAAAAAAAAAATGTGAGAAACTCAACCACCCCAGAACTCCTCTCCAGCACTCCATGGTGTGTTTGTATACATCAGCCTATGCAAATAGTGTCCCATAAGAATGCTCTGTACCCAAATAACCTCCCTCCATCTCCACATCCAGCCGCTGTGAGCTTAACACTAATCTAATAGAGGCTGACTTTGTCATTAAACAATAATCAAATACCTTTTCAGCCAGTGGCTCCAAATGATTTAAGTCTGGGGAAATTGGACGAGATATATCCTTGGCAGAGTGTCCTATCTCATATTTGTGAGCCTGGTTGGCAGCTCTGGATGTGCACTGATAGTCATTCTGAAAGTGATCCCGCTGTGGAATAAGTCTTTGAAGCTGTGGACCTCAGAAAAGGAACGGATTTGTGACACTGATTGTGAAAGTGAAACTGCCAAGTGTTGGGAAACTGCAAGTTCCCCGCTACCGGCATCAATGCGAAGTGGAGTTTTTGAGCACGGCAGCGGGAGCCTCTGCCAGTTTATTATGTTGGTGTTGGCTTTCAGTTGTTACAATAGGAGCACTTTTTACATTTCAAAGAGATATGAGGCTAAGTAGGGATTATGTAAGGAAGAATACTTTTAAATTCCTTTTGTTTGTCACTGATTTGAAGCTTTTGCTTCTGCCTAACTGTATATTCAAAAAGACAGTGCTTCTCTGTCTCCTCCTGTTGTACAGTACTGAAGCCAAAATACCAATGCAGGAACTGGCATGTTGCACTGGTGTCCTTGGGGCATTTTGTGCCATTCAGTTTTTTCAAGCCATTTTGGCTGTGTTGAATGGACAAAGCTTAAATTTTTCGGAGGACATTCATTTAAAAAAATATTTAGAATTGTTGTCTCAGTTATTTAAATTAGCCTACAATGACTAAGCTAAATAAAAACTGACACATATGTTCCTAGGGACAAAAACTGTAACCTTGCACAGCAGATGGATTCGCCCATTTCCTTATTTTTCACTGGCGAAATCCCTCTTGCAAAGCTCCCATCTGAACCATTTGGGCCCGGTTAGAAAGGGACAGGACCAATCAGCAACGAGAGGCAGCACTTTCAGGTCCGGCGGAGTCGTGAAGTATGCAAGCAGCAACAAGAGCTGGTGCAATTATGGCGGAAGAGCTTAGTGTGGATGCTGCTAAAGTGCCAGTTTTCTCTGAACTTGAAGGAGTTTCTTCATTAAAAGATGAAGAAAGAACAGCAGTGAGTTGTTTTCTTTTTAAAAACAACAAAAGTCACATGTCTATAGTCCCCATGTTTCACGTTATTCCTCAGTAGCTGCGCATGCATAGCTTGATAGCGGCTGCGTCACGTGTTTTGTTGCTCTAAATTGGCCTGTAAAGATGTCACAGACAGAACGTTCATCCAATCACACTCTGAGTTTTTTTAATCCTTTGCCCTTTCCCAAATGCTGTATATCGGAGGTTTTCCAGATGGATGTGTGAAACAATTCCATCTGGCATGTCAGGTTACGTCCCATTGAAAACCACTGAAACTGCCATTTTTGATCCCACATTTATCTTAACATAAACCAACGCATTCCTTTATGTGAACAATTAATTTTGGACAACTAGCTTTCAGTTTTAAATTTTTATATTTCTCCACCAGCTGGCGCTACTTTTCCCATCCCACAAAATGTCACACTTTTTAGTGATTTCGTCAAGGGTTCCTTGCTACTGACGGGATAAGTGCGTATCACTAATGATGTGGTGTGTGTGTATGTGTGTATTTATTAGACATAGGAGGACAGTGGATAGAGTCAGAAACAGGGTCAAGAGTGGGGGAGAGACATGCAGTAAAGGGCCTCAGGCCGGATTCGAACCCTGCCCGCCGTGCACATGGGGAGCGTCCCAAACCACTAGGCCACCTGCTCCCTGTATGTGTGTATTTATTTGAGTTTTTGTGATTTTGATCTATCAGAAACAGTGGAGTTGTGTTAACATACTGGCCTTTAATGGACATTTCAGGCTGAAGTAGTTTTAAAGGGCGAACTTGTTTAAAGTACAAAAATATTGCTTTATAGAATTTTTACAGCTGTTTTTGGGAAATGGACATATTTTGTCCTTAGGGAAAAATGCGTTAGGATATTAAAGAACTCTTAAGGGTTAAAAAATAAGGCTTATAGTTTCTGGCATCCAGCCTTCTTCTCCAAGAAATTGGGGTCAACTTCTTGAGGAAGGCTGGATGCCGAAATGTGGAGTTTGTCTTTAATCATGCTCTACTTTAACCTACTACCGAGGAATAACGCAAACCATGGTGACTGTAGACGCGTCAGTACACGACTTTTATCGTTTTTGAAAAGAAAACTACTCACTGCTGTTCTTTGTTCTTCTTTTAACGAAGAAATGTCGTCAAGTTCTGATAAAACTGGCGCTTTAGCAGCATCCACGCTAATCTCTTCTGCCATAATTGCACCGGCCTCTTGTTGCTGCTTGCTTATGTCACGACTCCGCCGCGCCTGAAAGTACTGCCCCTCGTTGCTGATTGGTCTTGTCCCTTTCTAACCGGGTCCAAACGGTTCAGACGGGAGCTCTGCAAGATGGATTCACCAGTAAGAAACACAGAAATCCATCTGCTTTGCAAGGTTAGCTCTACTTTAGGAAGATGCTAACATAAGACATGTCAAACATTTTTATAAAGAGAAGAGCCTCAGTTTCTTTAACAGTTTTCAGCATCGAAAGTAGCCTTTAAAATGGGACACGGCATTGATTATCCCCCCTGGGTTTGTATGACTGCTGAACTGATTCAAAACAAGCTTCCCTCTGCACGACTACAACCTAGCCAAGTATGTTGCTTCTTTAAATGAGCTGTTTATTGCTACATGAACTGCTGACATATCCATGTTTTAATGTTTGTGTAGCTGAGGTTTTATATCACACAGAATCAATAAAAAGACAGCATATGGACAGGTTCACTGCTTCAGAATGTGCAGCTATAGACTAAACAATAAACCTGACATTAATACTGATCCGTTGCATGACGTACAAATGATAAACTGACATGCCAAAGCTTCAACAAAGCAACATGCACACATTTTTGCACCATTAACAGACAGCAAAAACCATCAAGCAATGGTTGGAAGAACGCGGCACGAGAATGAAACACTGCTGTTATTTTTCTTCGGATCGGTGCAGCATCAGCGGTGCTGTGCTGGACTGCTGTGGTGGTCCAGCACAGAGATGATTACCATTGTGTGGCATCCCCTCTTCTTTTAACTACTGTCTCTACATGTCTAGGAGGTTAGGAGACCAGTTCCTGGACTTTTGGGTGAGGAATGTCATCCTATTCTTGTCTGACGTAAAATTCTAGCCGCTCAACTTTCCTGGGGCTTCTTTGCCAGATTTTTTTTAAATTTTATGATGTTTTCTCTTGGTGAAAGGTCTGGACTGCAGGTGGGCCAATTCAACCCCCAGACTCTTCTGCTGTGACGCCATGCTGTTGTGATGCATATGGTGGATGGTTTTGCAGAGTTTTGGGTCACAGATGTCCTAGTGGTGAAGTTTACATCCAGAGGACATAATCCTCCAAATGGGTGACTTGTGGCTCCTTTCCCACATGTCACTCTCCAATCTCTCTGCCCCATGTCCTACTCTACTCACAGCCCAGTAAATAAAGACAAAAATTCCTAAAATTAATCTCTAAAAAAGTAAGTGAAATGAGTTTCATGCAAACTATAAATGTCATCTTTAAGTGAGCTAATATCACCTAGCCTATAAATAAAGACTCCATATCCTCAAACAGGCACTGAATCTCACAAATGGTGAATCCCTTTAGGCTGAGCTCTGCTTTTCTACAGAGCTCAGACCGAGTCACTTCCTTTATTTCCCATTAAATAAATGACTACTTTTAGTGTCTGTGCCGCTTTGTCACAGCATCACCGATGACTGCAAGATGAGAAGTCAAATTATCTGTTGTGGCTTTGAGGTTGATAGAAACAGACACGCAGATTTGTCAAAGTCAAGGCTGATCGCAAAACACACCAAATATCATCTTCAGTGTCACAAAGAATTTCACTGTCTGTCTCTCTCAGTCTGCACGTTTCCGACATTAGTGTATGAATGCAGTGCACTGTATTTTAGTGTCATTTATGTGGATTTCTCTTGCTGTCAGGTATCATTAGACACACTGAGAGAGCTTTTATTTCGACAT
Organism: Cheilinus undulatus; assembly: GCF_018320785.1. NCBI lineage: Eukaryota > Metazoa > Chordata > Actinopteri > Labriformes > Labridae > Cheilinus > Cheilinus undulatus. The sequence goes on along the minus strand of NC_054878.1, from coordinate 38,981,929 downwards.
GATTACACAGCATGTTGCATGAATATATTTTAAACTGTCCACCAAACCTTTCTCTGATATTTCTCATGTTTAGGCAGTAAGGGTTAAAAAAAAAAGCTCTTATTTTTGCAGGAAGTAATCAATAAAAACAATGCTAATGGAAAAGCAAACAGTGATGAATGAAATTGATTGTATGTGTGGTTAAAACAAAACTTTTGGTAGAAGAGAAAAGTATTACCACTTCAGAAGACACTCGTCGAAAGAAGAATCTACAGTATAGCACAAGTTCACTGCAACTTAATAAAATGTTTGATCTCAGTGACCTTTGACATCGTAATTCTGATTAATACACTGTCAAGTCCAGGTGTGGGTTTTGTTTAAAATTTGACAAAAATACCCTGATGGCTTCTTCAAATATCTTGCTCACAAGACTTGACGTATCACCTCCAAAATTTGATCATTTTATTCTCCAGTCAGAGTGGACATGCAGATTTGTGCAAAGTTAAAAAAAAAAAATCTCTAGAAACATTCTTGAAACATCCCCTCCACAAGAAAAGGATGACCAAAGTCTCAATGGTCTTGACCTTTGAACTATGACCATCAAATTCCACAAGTTTATCATGAAGTCAGAGTGAACATTTATGCAGCGTTTAGAGAAAATCCCTAAAAGTGTTTTGAGCTACTGCATTCCCAAAAATGGGATATCTTTATCTTTAATTTAGAGTGGACATTGGTATAAAATATTTGAAAATCCCTAAAAGTATCCTGGACAAATTTCCATCCCATTCTTTTGCACACATTATCTCAATCTTGGGACCATAATGAGGCCCCAAGACCTTGACTTTTGACCTCTAAATTTAACTCCTCATGTGGCACACCTCACATGCTGCCTCTAACACACCCAAGTAACAGCACATCACTGGTCAAACTACCACTGCTGGTTCAGGTTGATACCAGAAGCAAGAGTCACCTGTCTCACCTCACCTGGTAAGTGAAAAGATGAGGAGAGCAGTGGTTTGTGGATGGATGGATGGATGGATGGATGGTTGGTTGAACAGATGGATAGTTGGTTGGTTGGTTGGTTGAATGGATGATAGGTTGGTTGAACGGATGGTTGGTTGGTTGGTTGGTTGGTTGGTTGAACTGATGGTTGGTTGATTGAACGAATGGTCAGTTGGCTGGTTGAACAGATGGTTGGTTGGTTGGTTGGTTGGTTGAACTGATGGTTGGTTGATTGAACGAATGGTCAGTTGGTTGGTTGAACAGATGGTTGGTTGGTTGATTGAACGAATGGTCAGTTGGTTGGTTGAACAGATGGTTGGTTGGTTGCTTGCTTGGATGGTTGGTTGATTGAACGAATGGTCAGTTGGTTGGTTGAATGGATGGTTGGTTGGTTGGTTGAACTGATGGTTGGTTGGTTGCCTGGATGCTTTGTTGGTTTGTTGCCTGGATGGTTGGTTGATGGTTGAACGGATGGTCAGTCGGTCGGTCAGTTGCTTGGTTGCTTGCTTGGTTGCTTAGATGGTTTGGGGGGTTGGTGGGTGGGGGGCGGATGGATGCTTCATTTGTCCTGGGGGAAAATTCAAGTTCAAATGTCTCAGATTTCTAAGACCTCGCATTTATTCTACACCCCAAATGAAAGATGGCTTTAAATTTCGTCTTCTGTGATCTCAAACAAAGCTGACACTTAGCAGTCAAGATGTTAAAAGCAGCTATTTTTTCACGAAAACACTCTTCCTAACAGCCAGACACACTGGGACTAGAGCGGTCTTGTAAGTACCACGGTGCAGTGCTACCATGTGCATCTGGCCACTGCCACTGTGTGTGGGTTTGTTCAAAGAAAATAATGGGGGAGATTATTTGACTCCAAGTCAGATGGCATTCGGGCTTAAGGATATTATATTCACAAAAATGTGTTGAACATAAGGCTTGATGTTCTTGACCTTAGACCTTTGACCCTTAAAATAAAATCTCATTATCCACAAGCCAGAGTAGACATTTGTGGTAAGTTTAAAAATAACCCCTCAAAGCATGCTGGGGTTGCTTTGTTCACAAAATTGAGATGTCACATTCATAAGAATGGAATGACCACTAGGCTTGATGATCTTGATCTTTGACCCTCAGTCAGAGTGGACATTTGTGCAAAGAAACCCCTTAAAGCAGTCTTGAGATATCAGGTTTATAAGAACGGCCCAAAAGACAGAGGGACGGACAATGGCAAAACATAATGCCTCCAGCTCTGGCTATCTCTGGTGTGCAGCCATGAAAACATTACTTGCAGTCCTCCTGTAGTAATATATTCAGGCACTGCTTGGTTTATTAACATCTATTATTCTAAATGTGGTAAGAGCTCCGTGAGGCATCCAGAAGGACGTTAAAGGCGCTTTATCCAACTGGGAGGGAGACGCATTAACCTTAAACTGATATTTAAATGTCAGGACAGTATGTGTATGTGTGTCGACGTGCATATAGAGAATGTAACTCAATAGAGGCCTACCCTTTCCAGCTGCATATTAGATCAGATTATGCAGTCAGAGATGACTGATTACCCGGGCCGATGTTTTCATCAATTAGGTCCAATTACCAAACAGCTCCAGTCGCACACGACCTCAACCCGCTCAATTATTCAACCATGTTGTGCTTCTCAACGCAGAGGAGGAGATTTTTCAGCTGCAAAAAGCTGTTCTTTTCAAAGACTGAGCATCAGTGATAAAGATAACAATGTGTTTTAGAGCTCTCCCGAGGGTTCATATGATGGTTGCATAACTGTTGTGAGCAGTCCTGCTTTCTAAGTCTGTCAGAACGTTCAGTACCTACAATTTGATACCATTTTGAAACAATGTTTTCTCCATCAATCAGTATTGCTGATGAGACAGATGTGTAGAGCAGGAAAGAGTACATCAAAAAATGCTGGCAAACTTGTATACACATCTAAATTGTGGAAAATCAAACAAATTGTTCTCCTATAGCGCATAGAAACAGTCCTGCAATTTTGTTTTGCAAAATCGGATGTAAAAGAGGATGTCCTGTGTTTACTCTTATTTATTTTTTTGCATATTTTGGGGTCTTTATGATGGATACAAAGGACTCTGGAGTCACTGCAGTTCATTGCCTTAAAGTAGGGGTGCTGAGAGGCTGTAATTGCTGCATTGCAAAAGGATCTGACCAGAGTTAGTGATTAAGATGCCTTTTTTATGCTCACAGGCAGACAGAGGCATGCTGTTTTGTTGAAGAACAGAATATCGTTTTAGACCTTGTGCAAATGGGATTGCATGCTGGAGATTTATTGCAGTTATGGTTGGAAAAAAACAAGAACTTAATACTGGGTATCCTGGGTATTTTACATCACTGGTAACAAAACAGGTATCAGTATAGTACTGGATTTAACAGTTCTTGTATCCTGACAACCCTATTTGCTTTCTTAAAGCTCGAGTATGTAACATTCGATGAGAACCATGTAGAATCAACTCTACTCCCATTCCCTTCCTGTTCTTCTCCGTGTTTGGGCCCCGTAGCTCCACCCATATTCTCACATACCTCCTCGTGAATATGCACATCCGCTGAATCAAATACTGACGGTGGCAAAGCTCTTGTGGAGTGATTTTGCTCCGCTGAAATCAATGGCCAAATTACAGGTTAGAAAACACTTCGTCTCAGCATGAACAAATAGGACCAAACACCGCTGGTAACTCCGCCATTGTATCAACTTCTCACTGAGCTGAGGAGCAAGCGCACCTACTATAGCGGCCAATAGGAACACTCCCTCCATCCTGAATCGTGATTGGCTGCGAGTACTAGCCTCCTCATTGGTTGGAGCATCGTCCATTGCTGGTTTTCCTTAAGTGAGAGTGCAGCACAAGGAGGCGTTGCAGAAGTGTGTTATTCTTTTAGATGGCTTCAATAATAAGACCCTGGCGGGATGTGTTGTTTTTGTGGGCATACGACACTAAAAATAAATCGCTTACTGCAGCTTTAAAGCAAAACCAATGCTTTTGCCTCACGTAGAATCCCTACAGGCCTGGAGCACTTGCATTGTAATTGATGGGCTTGCAGCACTTATCTTTTACAGTCTTAAGGTGCAACATCTTAAAAAGAGAGTGAAGTCAAAACTGATTCTAGATTTGTTGATCTCAGCTCTGTGTTGACACAGACTGGATGGTTCTTTCTTCAGCTTTTATATGTTGTTCAGAGGTTCAAATATTTTCTCTGTGTTTGTTTGCATGAACTCTTCCCTATCTAACTACACACTCTGCCACTACTTGAAGGAGAAGACATGGCGTCTTCCATATACAGACTATGTTTCTCAGGTCAGGTCAGGTATGGCACTTAGCCACATCAACTCTTTGCCCTGTAGCTACTGCTCTGGCCTCTAGATGCCCCTCGCATCTGGACCAGCCCACTGGGTTGTGGGCACCCAGTATGCGGTGAGTTGGATCAGGCCTGGAAAAACACGTTGATTCCTGTAAAAGTGCAGCTGTCATTTCCATATCAAGCAGCTGGCCCTTCCCATCTTTGCTGTCCTGAGCACGTCAGCATAGACACACCGTCTTGCCAACAATACCTGAAGAAACCCCGAGGAGAAGATGTCACAAAGGAGTCCACTTGGCGCCTCTGGCCATCAGTCAACGTCCAGGCTTCACAAAAGTATAGTTAGACTGAAAGGACCGAGGTCTGAAAGACTTTGACTTTCGTCTGCATGCTTAGAAACTGTCTTGCTCAATGAACCACTCACCCCCTGCGTACTCTAAGTCTGTGGTTGATCTCAGCCTCACAGTCAGCGGACTGATGAATTACTGCCAGGGTAGGTGAACTCCTCCACAACTTTCATGCTCTCACCATTCACAGACACAGATTCAATGACAGCACCCAAGGCATCCCCAAATGTCTGGATCTTTGTTTTGGCCCAGGAGACGTGCATTCCTAACACTTCAGCCTCCTCACTCAGCAAGCTGAGAGCCCCAAAGACATCTTCAGTCTCCTCAAGAATCACAGCATCATTAGCAAAGCCTAGATCAGTGATCCGGACATCGCCAATGACACCCAACAGTGTGCTGCCCCTGTTACCTGCCCTATTCCCCAGTCTATGTAGGTACTGAAGTGTGTATGGGCTAAGATGCTCCCCTGCCTCACCCTAGAATCAACTGGGAAACAGTCAGAGGTTGAGCCACTAAGTTCGACAGCCCTCTCTGTACCAGAATATGTTCTCTTTGGGCTAAAAAGATAGACAGATGATAACAAATCAATTTGAGATGTGTGTTGTCAGGTGTCTGTTGTCCTTCCCAAACTTGCAGTGAAACAGGATGGGACGAGTAGGGGGAGAGTAGAGGTGGACTTAGTACTGGAAAACCGTCCAAATGATCAACTTGGTGATATTATTTTATGATCCCTGCAAACCATGAAGTCCATTCAGCAGTTCTGGGTATTTTTATCATTTTTGAGAGACGAATGACCCTCAACAACTTCCACATCGTCCATGTAGCTAACAAGATAAAACCAGTCCGTATTCTGTGGATATGATGGTTTTTTGAGGAGACAGGAGATGAACTCTCCTCACTCATATGTGCCTCGTACTTAAGCATGGTTGCACTCATCTCCTATGATCTATGCTGGGGTACACATGGATTGCCCAAAAACCTAGGACCACATCTTCAAGTAGACTCAGGTAATGTGCCTTTACGCTTTTAGACTTGACACACTTCTTTCCTAATGGAAGTTTTTTGGGTGCTTTTTCAGGCCACCCACGAGTTTGATTTGTTGGTGTATGAGCTCTGTAGCACCTGTAAATTCACCATACACTGGTGTCAGTGTTGTAGGTACATAACTGATGTATGATCCAACATATCTATACTTTTTGAGTAACACTACACTCTCCACAAACAGTGAAACACCTCGTGGACAAGACCCGCTCCCTCAGAGTCTCCCTCTTTTATCCAAACATCTTATCTTGTTTAAGAATGTCATTTAGGATTCTGTCATTACAGGACAAGCTCTGAGAGCGGTCAGGATTGAAATCTTATCTTCTCCAAGGGCAAGATGTCAGATCTTGCCAAAATCTCTTAAGTTCAGAAAATCCTAAATTACTTCTCTAAAAATAGGACAACAGAGCACATCCTGCTGCTCTGGTTTTCAAATGTCCATTAGAAACAGAAAGTAGAAGCTGAGAGCAGGTATAAACACTGTCACACAACAGACACACGACAGACACACGACAGACGGTGACCGGGATTTTCATGCTGCATACATGAGCTGCTGCTTATTATGTTGATGACATGAGTTTATTTCTGTAGCTCTCTTATGTTTTGGAGCCTGTTAAAGAGTTAGAACTTTGCATTCTTTTCACTTAAATGCAACTAAAAACTTTTCTTAGTCAGATTGCCTTATGAAAACTAAAGCAGAATCAAAACATCTACACAAACTATCTATCAAAATAGGCAACACATGCTGGACATTTCTAGACAATATCATGAGCTAATACCTGTTAAAGGACAAATATTTTAGTCCTTTAAGACAAGTTTCTATTGGTTTGAGAGGTCCCCAAAACATGCCTATAAGTGTTTGTTGCTAAAAAAAGAAAAACACTCCAGTGTTGGATTTTTGCATGTCTAAAAACCCCCTCTGTTTCAGCCCTGCTCAGAACGAGCTGTTTCTGTCTGTAGCTTTAAATGTTGCTGAGCTATCTGACTCCGCCCCTCTCAAGAAATGGACATGGCTTAATGGATGTGGCACTCCTGATCAGGAGAAGAGGACGGCACTTTCTTCCATGCAGGGAAGGCCAACCGAACCTGGGGTGGAGCTAACTCTCCACACGACATTATGAGGGGAAAATCTGAGAACGGCTTGTTTCAGCACATATTTTCTCGGGGGGGGGGGGAGGTCTGATTCTTGAGGGATTGTGGACAGACCGGGGCACATATTTTTGTTAGAAAAACATGAAAGTGTATTTTGAATAGGATGTGACCTTTAATGTCTGCACAGTAACCCCTCTGATGTTGCATGTTGCTTGTTTTTGACTGTTAGACATGAATACATTTCTAAATATTGTGTTTTACTGTTAAAAAAATAAAATAAAATCTTGCATAATAGTTAATTGGACAAATATGATTGCTATGAAGTATTAAATAACCAAAAGACTGTAAGACTGTGTTTTAAGGTGTTTTTAGGTGAGGGAGATGCAGAAAATCAGAAGAGGAGATGCAGAACAAGAGAAGAGAAAGAAAAAAGCCACCAAAAAGAAGATAGAGAAGCAGGAAAAGAAAAGACGGCGATGCAGGAAAGAGATGCAAAAACAGGAGGGAGATGACAAGAAGAGACAAGGGAGATGCAGAAAATGAGAAAAGAAAGATGTAGATAGAGGAAGATACAGAAAGAGAAAAGAGGGAGAGGAAGGAAAAGTAGATGAGGAGGGTAAAGGGAGATGCAGAAAAAAAGGAATAGAGAGAAGAGGGAGATGCAGGAAAAGAGAAGAGGGGGATGCTGAGACAGAGAGAGAGAGAGGATGGAGCTATAGAGAAAGATAAAAGGAAAGTTGCAGAAAAAGAAAAACGGGAGATGCAAAAAGAGAAGAGGGAGATGCAGAAAGTAAAAAGGGGTGATGTGGGAAAAGGGGAAGAGTGAGATGCAGAAAAGAGAACAGGAAGAAAGAAAAAGGCAGATGCAGACAAAAGATAAGAGAGAAGAGGTAGATGCAGAAAAATTCAGAGTGGGATGCTGAAAAGAGGAGATGGAGATATAGAAAGAGAGAAAAGGGGAATATGAGTAATAAAGGAATAAGGAAATGCAGGAAAATAAGGGGATCCAGAACGAGAGAAGAGTGAGATGCAAGAAAAGAGGGGGAGATGCAGAAAAGAAGAAGAGGGATACAAACAAAAAAAGAAGACATGGATGCAGAAAAAGGAGACAAAAGAAGAAAAAAGAGGAAGATCTAGACATTGAGAAAGGGGAGATGCAGAAACGGAGAAGAGTGAAAACGAAGAGAGAAGAAAAAGATGCTGACAGAGAGAGGAGAGGAAGATGCAGAGATGCAGGAAAAAGGGGGTAGAAGCAGAAAATGAGGGAGATCCAGAAATTTAGAAGAGGAGAGATGCAAATAAGAGAAGAGGAAGATATAGAAATAGAGAACAGGGAGTTTTAGATGAGAGACAAAAGACATGCAATGAAGGAGAAGTGAAGAAGGAGATGCAGAAAAAAACATCAAATGTCTGACATTCTTGTGCAGCGAAGCAGTCCCCTGAAAAGTCTTTGTGGTAAGACTTGTTTCTTTTGATTTGGCATGCAAAGGTGGACACCTCTCTCTGTAAACATCACATTTCTGCCTCATTTTTTCAGGCTGCTGGCTCGTAGTTGCAGTGAGCAGATGTAACGTTGAGGGAGCCAAACTGCAGGAGCTGCTGTGTTCTATTAATTTTAGATGCTCCTCCAGCTTACAGGGCTGTATCCATTTACCAATCTCAACAAGTGCGCCACAGGGCAACGCATACAATATTTACGCAGCTTAAATCAGGCTGAAGCTGCAGAGGAATCACACCTGAACACATTTCATTACAGTTCTGCAAAATTAGCATAGAAAATGACCCAAACTATGTTTTTTTCATCAAAATTCAAAAGCAAAATCTGATAAAGGTGCAGATAAAGGCCCTGAGGTAGTCCTGTGGCGCCACAGTGAAATGTTTCAGGACTAATCTGGCAGCTCGCTCAGAGAGGCGGCGTGGACTCTCAGTGGGAGAGAGACACACTCCCTCTCTGCAGCTGCAGCCAGCGCTAACACCAGCAACAAAAAGGTATCACAAATGTTCCTCCATGGTTCATCTGCCAACGGCTCTGCATGCGCACAATCCATTACTGAACCCAGTGCATTTAGTCGCACAGCAGCCGGCTTTATTCATAAAACAAAGAGCTGGTGGAGGGGGGATTTGGTTACTGTCAATGGATGAAAAATGCACATATCATGTAGATTTATTTTAGGATGCCAGCTGCCGAGCTGGTGTGAAATATGCTGTATCATTTTAAAGCATTTAAAATGTGGCTTAGACATATCATTAAGACTCAAATCTAATGTGTTCAATCAACGACAGATCTAATACACTACGCGTTAAAATTCAAGCCCTATAATCCTCTTTGCTTACTGGATTTCATTGTGCAGCCTTAAATGTGGACACCACTATGGCCATCAGAACGCACTTAGGTCTTTGTGGCATCGATTCAACAAGGTGCTGGAAACATTCCTGGAAGAATTCGGTCCAATCACATCCTGCAGGTGCTGGAGATTCGTCGGCTGCATCTATAATGTAAATCTCCCATTCAGAGTCCTGTAGACTCTGGGTGATGACCGGAAGAATGAGATCATGGATACAAGCAGTGGAAATGAGATTCCTTAAGAGGGTGGCCAGGCTCAGCTTAAGAGACAGGGTCAGGAGCTCAGACATCCAGAAGTATCTCGAAGTAGAGCCGCTGCTCCTTCATGTCAAATGGTGCCAGTTGAAGTGGTTCGCGCATCTGATCAAGATGCCGTGGAGGTCTTCAGGGCACGTTCTACTGGGAGGAGACCCAGAGGCAGACCCAGAACTGACTGGAGGGATTATATATATATTCCATCTGGAAAGTGTTGTGAGGGAGAGGGACGGCTTGGTTGACTTGCTTAGCCTGCTGCCACTGCGACCCAACGCCAGACAAGCAGAAGGAGATGGATGGCTGTGGAGGCCATTTGAATGAAGAGACCTCTCTTGATCAAGAAACTAGTTTAAGATTGTTGAAGCTTTGAGACATGGTGCGTTATACCCCTGGAGGTAGTCATCAGAAGATGGGAACACTGGCTTTAATTGGGATGGACGTGGTCCGCACCAATATTCAGAATGGATGTAAAGCATTTTAACGATGCTCTGTGGGTACTAAGGTGTCCAAAGTGGGTGTAAGATATCCCCCGCATGACTACACAACCACCAACGGTGAACGGTGAACCACAGGCCTCTTTCTACACATCATGTAAGTGTAACTGACCACTTCAGTGGTGAAAGAAAACTCTGTTTTCACTTCTAGCCAAAGCATGTCTCTTCATACCAGACACTTCTGTCCTAAATCAAAGAGTTAATTCATCTGCAGAGGGCATTCAACAAAAGTAACTGGCTTTACTTAAGTGAAGCCACAGCCCACTTTGGGAACCGCTTGATTAGATATTTGCATCTATAAGGAAATGAGCAAGTGGAGACAAATCTCAACAGATGATATAGTCAAAGCAGCAAGACTTGCTTTTGTCATGCATGAAAAAACTAATGAGAGTAGAATTTAAAAACACACACGGCACCCTGGGAATACCTGTTGCATGCATAGAGTGTTTCTTTTGGTGGAAACAAACAGAATGCAGAGGGTAATGTATGTTAATATAGAACAAGAGGAGCATTATGGTGCTAAATCACAGCATTAATCTTTCATTACTGAGGACAGTAGCACAAACTGTAATAAATGTAAGTAAAGGTCTGCTGCTGTAAATTTTAAATCATTTAAACTTCTGTCACACCCCACTGACAAGCAGATGGCTGCTAGCTTTGTGTGTCTGCATATCTGTGTGTGTTTCAGTGTGTGTCGGCACTTCAGAAATGTGAGCTCAGCAGGTTACTCCCCCGTCTGGCGGCCAGCACCCGAGGGTTTGACAAATAGAATCTGGCCCAACGGTGCTGCTTATTAGCAACATTTGTATGAGAGCTCACCTGTGTGTGGGACTACACTGTATATGCGTGTGTGTTTCTGTGTGTATCACTTAACATTTGAATGTGGTCTGGGGATCTCACCTTTGCTAGACGTTCAGTCAGCGTTTCTGTGCTGCAGACTCTCAGCTCAGGTCAGGAGCAGCTAATGTTCCTTAATACCTTCCACGCCGCTTTCATACGGCGATGAGTAACACCTCCTGAGATCAGCGTTTCATGATGAGTGGAGGAAATGTTGAGTGTAGCTTCTGGATAGTGCTGATGAGAAGCAGAGATGCTGGAGTTTGAATGTAAATGTTAAAATTATTCTGAACTTGCAGAAAATTGTTGAGGAACTGAATATAAAGTGCAGATTCTGATCAAGACAAATAAAAATGCACTTTTGCCTTGTAACTCTCCCCTCCTTTTCAGTACCCTGAACATACATGCACTTTTTATGTCATATTCACTGTAAAATCAGTGAGACATAATCAAAATTTGTTGCAATTGTAATAACGGGCAATCAAGACACTGAAAGTGAGAGACACAGATAGAGAGGGGGCATGGACAGCCATAGATGAAGGAGCAAACTTGACATAAATTTTTAAGAAATACCAGTGCTTGTGTAGCCGTAAAATCTGGAGCCGAACCCTGCTTGCATTAAGGCTGATACTGGCAAAGCTTAACCTCCTCCACCTCAGCCTTCTCCTTTATAGCATCAACCTTGCTGCACCCTCATATTCAGATTCATGCTATGAAATAATTTTTTTTTTTAAATCTAATTTCATTGTATTCAGTACACATTGTCATTAATGTATCTATCCTTGTGGGGCCATTCGCTCCCTGGAAAATCAAAGCATGCTGCTTGACGAACCTAGGGAGCATCTTTTAAGCAGAGCCTTCTCCCCTAAGTAAAACTGTATCTATCTTGCAACAAAAGTAACTGGCTGTACTTAAGTGAATAGTTGGCTGTTTGGCCAGCAGCAAAAATGTGCATAAAGCCCTGCTGGAGTTCACAATTTGCTTCAGGAGAGGATTAATTTAATCTCCATCAGAAAACATGATAGGAAATCCTTTCACCCATTTTGCTGCTTTTAACCTGGGACAACTGGACAACCTTGAAACAATGAAATTACAAATCCTGAACCATGCTGTGCTTGCAGATCTGTAGTTTGACTAAAAGTCTGATTACTCTCAGAATAAACTGAGGGAATTAAATCGTCAAGTGAAGCAGAGAGAAAGCAGCATACAGTCACCATTAAGTTAATGAGCGGTGAAATGAAATGTAGTCCTAAGCCCACAGCCTCCTAAATATCAGCTAACACGCCAAATGAACTTCACACTGCCTTCAATTACCCACGGACCTGATGGCCTTACACGCTGTTAACATGGAGGGGGAGTAGATGCTACAAGGAACAGACAGCAAAGTAAGTCTAGTGACTCAGTCAAGAAAAATATAGTGTGAAGTGAATAGACCCCTGATCTTAGTTATGCTCTATCAAAAAGCTGCATCAGCTTCCACATGGCCCTCAGCTGCCACAGCTTCAACAGAGCCATGCAAGCTCCAGATAGTGGCAACACCAACCCTACTGCATGGCCGCCATCCGCTCCCACAACTCCCAGAACACAAGAGAAGATAGAAAACAGAGGAAAGTCTGAAGAGAGGGGGAGAAAAACAAGAAATTTGCTTAATTTTGCACCCCAAAATAGTTTACAGGGTCACATAAGGGTCAGTCTATCCACATAAAAACTCGCCCTACTTCTCACTTCGCTGCCCGTCCTCGACTGTTATCCTCTCTCTCTCTCTCTCTCTCTCTCGTCCATCTTAACTCCCTCTCCTCCTCCCCTTTGACGCTAATAAGCAGTGAAGAGTGTTGTGCGCTGGAGTCCCATGCAGCCAACAGTCATCTCCAATAAAATCATCCCCGCTCTGCTTTTTTAACCTCACACGCAGTCTGTCGCTTTCAGAAGCACAGCCAACACGAAACGGACATAAAGTGCTTCTGAAGTGTCCGACTCCTGACGCGTGATTGGACAGGTATGTTGTGGAGTGAGTCACATGCAGTGGTCATCGAGGGTCGTCTGCTCTGTGAGATCAACGTATGACCGCTGCTTGACATGTAGAAGAGGTGTGTAGCTTTAAAGAACAGGGGGAGGATTGTTTTAATCTGCTTTTAGATGAGTGTAACAGTGACAGCTTAGCTCAAATAATACTCTCCACACCAGTGGGTTTCAACCTTTTTGTTCAAGGCACACCTAAGGTTAAGCAGAAATCTCACATCGATTAAAATAGACACTTTAAATGTTACAGTCAAGGCCGCCCATAAGAGGGGGATAAAGGGAAGAGATTTCAGAGTCCGAGCCAACTGAGGGATCATGGAGGTCAACAAAACCATGGTCCACTGTTAAGTTAAGCTGTGATAACCAATATATTTGACCTAAATAAAAACACTCTTATCAAAGCAGCAAAAATATTTATTTGAGGTTTGGTACCATATTAACCTGGCACACCAGATGGATGTGTGGAAAACCTCTCATAGACAACGTTTGGGAAAGGGCAGAGGCTTTGAAAAAAAACTTGGAGGGTGATTGGATGGACGTTCTGTCTGTCGCATCTTTACGGGCCAGTCAGAGCAACAAAACATGTGACGTAGCCGTAACTGAGGATGTAAACTCCATTTTTGAAAAGAAAACAACTCAATGCCGTTCTTTGTTCTTCTTATAACGAAGAAATGTCGTCAAGTTAGAACTTACGCTCTACCAGCATCCACGCTAATGTCTTCTGCCATAATTAAATCGGCCTCTTCTAGCTTCTTGCATACATCAGTGCTGATTGGTCCTGTCACTTTCTAACCGGTCCCACACGGTTCAGATAGGAGCTTTGCAAGATGGATTCACCAGGAAGAAACACGGAAACAGGCAAATCCATCTGCTTTGCAAGGTTAGTACCATATGGCTTTCCTAAAAATGTAATCCTCTGAAAACAGAATTACCTTTTTATGGGCACACTGAACTAAATGATTAGGAAAGTTATGTTGACTTCATAGCTAGGCCATAATGTGTGCAAATATCAGGATGCCAGAAAATAAAGCAGAAGAAACTGAGAGAACTTAAATAAGAAGAACTGAATAATTGTGGAAAAAGACAACCAATGGGTGAAAATTGGCAAAAACAGGTTGAAGTTGGTCAAAAAGGGGCCGAACAATGGTATAATGGAGAAAAAAGAGGCAAAAGGGGTTTAAAGTGATTTCAAAAAATCTTGTAAAATTTGAAAAAAAGTAGCAAATTGGGTTTATGTGGAAGATTTGGGTTAAAAAATGGGGTAAAAGTAGAGAAGAGGAGAAAATGGGCCACAATTGGTGAAAAAGTGGGAAAAAGTAACAAAAATGGGTTAAATGTGACTAAGAGAAGTGGCAAAAATGGCAAAAAGCAGCAAGTGCTGGTTAAAGGTGGCAAAAGAATCAGCAAAAATGGTAGTGAAAGTTGTTTTATTGGTTCAAAGTAGCACAAATAAATAATTTCAACATCTGAACCAACAATAGATTGCCACCAAGCAGCAACCTCCTGTGCTGAAAAATGAAGCCAATGCAGAAGTGCAAAAAAATCGCAATACGTCAGTGTCCACTTAGGCTGGCTGTAGGAACACTGGATGTCCCGTCTTAACACCTGTTAAAAAGATGTTTTTTTTACGCTAGAAATAAACTGGATTACAGCCTGGTTCAAAAAAAACAAACATTTCTCATTAGCTAATGTCTTTAGTTCTCTCACTGTACGGGCAGTGAATTTTTTTGTACCACAATCATTTTGATTATATTTAGGAAGAACCTCACTGTGCACTGATTGGCGTGTCTCATTTTACTGACAGATAGCATGACAGGCAGCAGTACCTCCAGAAGAACAGCTTTAGTGCTAGCTGAGCTGACAGGAAGTTAAGCACAGTGGGCGGGCTCTTGTCTGCTGTTAGGTTGATCTAAAGTTTGGTTAAGACCACAATTTCAATATGGAGGCCGCCACGGATTGACTTCAAAAGCTGTTTGAGTCTGTCTACTGTTAGCAGACGGCTGACGTCACACAGGCTTTGTCCAGTTCTTTCTACAGTCTATGACTGCCACATTTGTCAGGACGCTAGCACAAATGCTAGTGATCCGGCACACATGCACTGATACCACCAATAAATCACAACTGGAGAGGGCCCATCCACTGGGTTTTTCAGGGGCTCAGCTAATTCTGTGGGCAGACCTGGTTACAGTACTTTTCATAAAGTTGTAGTAATAATGTACGGTTGTATAAAGGCACACCTAGACTTGCCTCAAGGCACACTAGTTTGCCTTGCCACACCATCTGAGAACCACTGCTCCACACTGACCTGATTCTTGGCTTTCTCATGTCCGGACACTATCGCTCTCCCTCCCCTCATACCTGCTGGTCTGCTTTCACATTAGTATCATCCTCCCTTGCCCAAGCACACTTGTGCATGTTTTCTGTCTGATATAGGTAATAGGTGCTGGTATGCACAGAGTTGGTTTGTACATCCGCCAAGAAGAAGAAAGAGGAAGAGACAAGTATGGCAACCACTCAGGTAGACACTTGTTTGTGCTACATGCTGACAATGGAGTCTGTTCTGCTGGCTTCTATGGCCGTTTTTATTACTTTCATATGCAGCAAACAACCCTCTTCTTTACTTCCACATCTACCATGGAGCCTAGATGATAGAACAGGCCTCTGCTGGGCAGATACGATGGTTTTTAAAAGACGTTTAACCCTCTGAGCCCTATGCTGTTTTTTTTTTTTAAACCATTGCGTCTCATCTGGACTTTTTGTCTTAAAAAGCTTCTAAAACATCAACCTTGTGGTTCACAGTCAATTTCTAAACATCCTTTTTTTAGGACAACCTGGGCTGTATGTGAAGATGAGGGACTTTGTAGATGACTCAAACAATTCCAAACACAGCTGATGGATGTGCCTTCATGTGAAAGACGTACTGTATTCACTCCTTGTACTCTGTGATACTTGTACTCCGCAGGCTGCTAACACTTATTCTAAAGCACACACTGAACCTCCCAGGAGTTGGAATATAAAAGTGGCATCTTTAGACCCTCCTGTGGACTGGGCGGTCCCATCAGATAAAGACGAGGACCGAGGCAGCGAGCAGAGCACCTGGTCAGATAAAGTCAGATTTCATCTCCACAAAAAAAGAGGGCTAAGGAGAAGCCGCCATCTTTACCTCGACACAATCAGAGGAAGCAGACCAACAAAACTTCAGCTTTTCAAAAGGAAAGAGTGAAATGAGAAGTGCTTGATACTGGATATGAGGAGACATGTCTAAAGGCAGAGGTGGCACAGAGTGAAGAAGAAATAGGACATGGCAGGGGGTTCTGAAGTCATTCCATCACTGCAGAGACAAACCGCAGAGGAAGATCCATCTGACAAACAACAGATGTGGAAAAACATCCAGGTTTGTCCTAGAGAAAAGATCAAGAAGACGGCTTAAAATGAAAGGTGATCAGTAAAGCACGGCACTGCATACCTGGAAATATGCATACCTGGAGTAGAAACGTTAACAACGTAATGAACTAACGATAGCGTCATGTAAGTTTGAGCCACATGTATAGCAAATGTCATTACTGATATACATTTATGCTCTGAGTGAGATTGTCCTGAGAGCAAAAACTGTTTGAGAATAGAGGGTTTTTATTTTTTTCATTTCAAGGGTAAAAACAGCCTCAAGGTCTATTTCTTTTGTTCACAAGGTACATTCTTCATCCATTGAGCAAATCCTGTACCCATTACTAGCCTACTTAACAACACTCTTCATACACATATGTGCTGTGCATAAAAGCATGCTGGTGCAATCAGTGCTATTTATGGACCTGTACTTTTAGTTAGCACCAGTACAAAGCATTGCATTTGTCACAGCAGGTATTAATAAAGCAGCACCTGCCAGCAAGCTAGTCCAGAAAACTCCAATTGCAGTGATTTAACACATGGTGCCATTGTCATCCAATCACCTGGCAGCATGTTTCCTGTTCTCACCTCCTCACTAAGTGAAGAAACATACAGCTATTTTGGATCACATTGTTCACTTTTTATGACTTGTTATATTTATCCGCCTCATCCAACTTTGAATTGCTCCTTTTCTTTGTTCTCTTTGCCATGATTCCAGGGAAGAAGCATATTCGTATAGTCTAAAAGGGGTTTGCTGTTAACAAGGATTCATGGTATTAGATTTTGCTGATATCCTTTGTTCTTATCTCTGAAATTTCTGCTGCACTGAAGGTTTTCCAAGGAAACAGTTTGGCACAACCGGGACTCTTCTTCTGGTCACTCCTCTGAACTGAGCAATCTGGGGAGAAGGGTCTTTATAAGAAAGGTGGCCAAGAACCTGATGGTCACTCTGACTGTCCTTCTTTGTCTCATCTCCACACAGGATCTCTGGAGCTCAGTCAGAGTAACCATCCATCCTCATCCATCCTCTTTTACTAAGGCCCTTAGAAGACCAGCTCTTGGAAGAGTTCTGGTTGTGCCAAAGTTCTTCTATTTGAGAATTAAGGAGCCCACCGTGCTCTTGGGAACATTCAGTGCAACAGAATTTTTTTTTTAATCCTTCCCCAGATCTGTGTTGCAGCAATCCTGTCTCTGAGCTCTGCAACCTCACAGCTTGGTTTGATGATCTCATATTTCTGTTATAACTGTCCCATCAGTCTGAGGTCTGCAGATTCCCTCAAGTACAAAAATGTGAACTTCTCCTTGATGATTTAAGATATCCTTGTTAAGTCATAAAATCTGAAAAAGTAAGGAGTAAACATATTTAGATAATAAGTCAGGAATGTGGGGAAAGAAATCAGTTTATGTTTTAATATCATATTTTCAATTTTGCATCTCACAATAAGGATTCAAACTTAAGATTTTTACTTTTAATTTCATACTTTGAGCATTTAAACTCATAATTTTTACTTCTCATATAATATTTTAAGCTTTAAGATTATAATTCCAATATTTACATGATATTTTGATCTTTTTACCCAATTATTTTGTGTTTATCTAATATTTTCAACTTTGGCTTCATAATCCCATAGTTTGACCTTTAAACTCATAATTTTGAATCATATTTTGACTTTTAATTTCATGATTTTAAAATTTATTTCATATTTTGACCATTTAAACTAAAAATTTTGATTTTCTTTCTATTATATTTGCCTTAAAAAACACAATTTTTCAATTTCAATTCCATGTTTTGAGCTTTTTAAACTAATAAATGTACTATTCTCAGATTTTGAGCCTTTAAACTTATCCTTTTTACTTTTTAAATGTCAAAATGTATTTATTATCATTGCTAAGTTTTTTGTGTTTATTTTTTTGTTTTGTTTTGTTTTTTTGTTTGTTTGTTTGTTTGTTTGTTTGTTTGTTTGTTTTTTACATTTTCTATTACTGGTGAAATGAGGTTAACAGTTTATAGTTAAAAAGGTGACCCTGTTAGGCCCTCAGGTTAGACCTGAATCCAGAATCCGGCCCCTGCTGTAATTGAGTTTGACACCCCTGTTGCAAAGGATCTGAATACTTATGTCAATGTGATATTTCAGTTTTTTATTTTTTTTGAAATTTGCAAAAATTTCTACAATTCTGTTTTCACCTTGTCATTATGGGGTACTGAGTGTAGATTTATGAGAATAAAAATATTTTTTTTCAACTGTAGCATCAGGCTGCAACTTAACAAAACTGAAAAAAGTTAAGGGAGGTCCGAACGCGCTGTGATTGATTTATACTGACAAAATGAATGACCGATATATCCATGTTAAATATCAGCAGAAATGTGCACATCTGTCGATACTGATTTCATGCCGCTTAAATTAGTGCATCCATAGCTGTTTTGGGCTACTTTGCTTTTATGATGATAGGATAGCTGAAGAGAGATAGGAAAGACGTGGAGAAGGGAGAGTAGGGGGGTGCACCAAACAGTGCTGATACCAAGATTCCATCTCAGGACCAGTGCATTGAGGACTATGGCCTCTGTATACGGGGGGCTGCTCCACCTGGTGCCTGTGGGAGGTTTCTGAATGCAAACATCTCCAAACATGCACAAGCAAATATGAATAAATGCGGATGTTTTTGCATCAAAGCACATTCTACTTTTACTCCTATGTTAGACTCTAGGATGGTTTCATACACTTTTGATTGATGGGGGCCCTGGGGTTTATTGCAGCAGTATTTATGTTCAAACTGGGCCCTTTAAGTTATTTCAATCCAGGCTGCTGGTGGTACCTGTGTCATGTTGCGAGGCTCTGGGGAAAACAGCAATTAACCGCCAACAAAAATGGGAATGCTGAGGGAGAGAAGTTTAAAAGTTCTCCAGTTTCACCCAAAGTCAAGAGCTTGAAATAGGATCAATACCTAAAGCTGCCAATCATATCTCTGAAAACGGAGTTGAAACCAAAATATATCATGGAGACGTCTGTGCCTTTATGTCTCTGCAGGGACTCCTCTCATATCCCCGGTGTCTCTGGAGGTATAAATGTCTGTGTAAGAAAGAAATTCCCTCTAATATATGCACACAAACACAGCGCTCCCTCAGCAGTTGACTTTGAGGCCAAACGCGATTGTTGGAGGCTGAGCAATGAGAACAATTGTTGGGACAGTGTGTTGAGATTTAATCCCTTCATCTGGACCCTCTAGTTCCATCGCACACACGGTACACACACACACACACACACACATTTCTCCTAGCATAGCAGCAGACAGAGTGTAACCTCCCTTTATTCACAGATTTCCTCTCTTGCTTTTCAGGCCCCAGAAATGTGATTGTACAGAAATGCCAGTATACAGAGACACTGAAATCAAAGTTCACAGGCCAAAGATCTGTTTAGAGATGAGGTTTTCTTCTGACTGTATCACTGGGCAGAGTAGCTTTTTAAAAAATAAGAATACTCCAATTATATCAGTCTCCACAAGCTCCTCTGACTGTTTAAGGGACATATCGGTTTATTTGAATTTGGGTTGTACTAGGCGATAACAGTGGCATCAGACTGCGCCGTTCACTGGTATAATTTCTCCACATCATTTATGAGTTTGAGGCAGGGGTCATCAACTCCATTTACACGAGGGCCATCTTTTTCTTGACAGACGCTGTGGGGGGCCGGACCTTGAAATAAACTAAATAAAAATCAATTTTTGCTCTAATTAACATATTCTTGTAAAAATATTAGTTCTTTTAAAAATGAATGGTCATGTCTACTTAACACCTCTTATATACTTATCACCTATACTGAAGCCAGCCACAAGAGGGCGAGCATTTTCTTTGCACAGACTTGTTCTGACAAAACAGTGAAAAAAATATAAGTTCTGTGACTAACGGTTTTCAAAATATCTACATATATACAAAAACGTCCATGTGCTTTGTTGCAGTTAGATTCATTTGTGCCGTTCCTTTAAGCAGTAGAGAAGCAGCTGGTCGACCACCACACGCATTGCATGTAAATACTGCCCACAACAAATATGGCACTACCCACCGAAGAAACCCAAAGTAAAAGATCGAAACTGGATTTAAAATGGACAAAAAGTACGTTTATTATCAGATCTAATGCAGTGGATTTAATTTTTAAAGACCCTGAAAAGTCCGGGCTTGCTAAAACGGCATCCTGAAGGGCTATGGAGACATCGAGGGTAGCAAACGAATGGCAAAATGGTCAGCTTTCAGAGGAAAAAAGTGTACGGTTAAGTGACTTCTGGTTCAAAAGTTATTAATGTTTTTCTAAACTGTGTCACTTCTTGTTGTATATTACAACCCTGTCTAGAGACCCCGGGAAGTCAGCCAAGTTCTGGGCTCACTAGAAAATGTTCTGTAAGAGCTACGAATGCATGAAGAACATATTTAGAAAGGCACAACACAGAGCTTTCACAAGAAAAATCGAGTTAGTGCCTATGACTTACGGTTCAAGAGTTACCAAGCAATTTACAAAGGGTTGTGTCTGTGGCACAGATCCGTGCCGCTGGAGCGCTAAGGGTTAAAGAAGAGGGTCTAACCTGGGCACAGGACAATAAGAGCTGACACAACCAGTCAAAGAAGGAAAACACTGATATTGTAAGCACAAGGATTTGCCTACAATGAACAAGTAGAATGAACCTTAGAGTAGATTAAAAGTGTCCTTTAACACTTAGCATGACATCAGTTCATCCCAAGTCCACATCACGTTTGTCCCCATTATGAGTACAACCGCTCCAGGCGTTCCTGAGATATCTCGTTCACAACAGCAGTGAATGACAGACAACCTCAGAACAGAACGCCTCCTGCCATGGCTGTCAGCAGAACAAAAATAAAACAAGTCAGCTAGGGCTGTTATTTTCAGAACTGACGGCGCTGGCAAGTGCATTTTTGATCAGATGAAGTAATCGTTTTCTCTGGAAGATGTTAGAAAAGAAAGAAGTGCAAAAAAACTCAAAGAGAATGCCTCGTTCTTTCCTTCAAGCCAGAGTGATATTCAGAGTCTGAGTGTTTTACAAAGTTTGACGAGACAGCAAATGTTCGGCCTTTTCTGTGGACATGTTGCTCTGCAAAGATCAGTCTTCTCTTAATGAATCGAATGAGTCAAAGATATTTGTTTCTACCTCATCTTGTTCAAAGGGATTTTCTAGCTTTTTACAACCCAATCCTGTCCAACATTAGCACAAAAACCATCATGAACACAGTACTGTGTAATAAGAGCGTGTTTATATTAAAATGCTCTGAAAGTGTGTGTCTGTTTCCAGCAGCAGCACCACTGCCTGTGTATGAAGATGCTGTAAAGAGACAACAGAGTGATCCACACCAGGGTGATTAGAAAACAATCATTCTTTCTGGGGTAAATCAGTGACAAGAAATGATCTGAAGTGTGTTGTCTGATATTATCATAACGCCAAGACTGAAGAAAGACCGCCTTAAAACGGCTCAAATCGAGTTTTATGACCACCTTACACCTGACGACTGAGATCTGGGGAGCGAGCTGCGGCTTGTACTTAAGAACTCTAAAAGTTGATTTCATAGTTTTTTATGATACCAGTGAACATTCAAATGATTATTAACAGAAATAACAGATAACTGCTGTTGAAGTTAACTTCTTGTTACCAGATTGACAGCTGGAAAAGTTAAATGAACAATTAACTGTGTCCACTTCTGCTCATTTAAAGTAAATGAGTTGGTAATGCAGTTGCACAAACACCGTCTCTGTATGATTATCTCAACTGTTCAACTGACATGTCTGCAGTCTCAGCATCTGTTAAAAGCAATCTTATGTGACCGTGTGACATGATGCTATCACACAGTGTCTCCATCTCTCAAAATAGCACACAGCCTCTCACTACCTGTGTTCATTATGTGATAAAAACCTGTTAACTGCTTTAATGAGACTCGCTGCAGCTCCGAGCTAAAAGTGACGTGTGTGTGTGAGAGAGAAATGTGTAGAAACCCAGATGGAGGAACATAACAGCGAGAGGGAACACCCACACATACCTGAGGGTAAATGAAAGGGGACATAAGCTCAAACCTCGGGGTCACAGAGAGCTAAAGGTATGCTGCAACAACTCCAGGATAACACATACACACTCCTCGTCCCTAAATGAAATGTCATTGTCAGCCTGTGTCTCTGAATGCCTTGACAGTCAGCCGTCCCAGCGCTGTGCAGCAGAGGCGGCTGCTGCATTGTCTGCCACACAATAGTGATTAGGAGGGCGACACAGACAGAAGGAGAGCGAGGGAATCTTATTGTGTGTCGTACAATGGCATTTCAGAAGAATGCTAGAGAGAGAAGAGATAAAAAAGAGGGTTTATTGTCTGTTCTACAATAGTGTTCAGCTGCAGGAGATCACAGGGCTAAAGGAGAGACGAGAGGAGATTTAACAGGAGATCCACTGGATCTGTACCACTGTTGTTTCAAAGAAGACCATGAAAACACATTGACGATACACACATTCATAAGTATGCTCTTTAGGAGTATGATGCATCACACTGTAAATGTTTATACATGTTTAATGCAGTGGTTCTCAACATGGGGGGAGACACTGAAGAAGGGCCTTAGAAAAACTACAAATGCTTCAGAAATGATTTCTAATCATAAATTTTACTCATTTTTATGAAAATACATTCATAAAATTAGCTAAATGTAAAATACAAACATGGTCATTTGTTTAAAGTAAGTCACACAGTTTTGGCCGGGCCCCTGACAAACCCAGAGAGTAGGCCGTCCCCAGCTGTGATTTATTGATTATATCACTGCATATGTGTTTTATTAGTAGCATTAGTGCTAGCATCCTGAATAACATTACTTCATTTAGGAGCTGAAAAGTGTGCCAGAGTATTATTGGGTTCTAATGGTGAAAGTATTTCCTGGTGCCACTTTTTAACCACTTTTCCCAACAAATTTTGTCACCCAATAATTGCTTTTTTTCATCGGTCTATGAACAGTTTGGACTGCTTTTTGCCTCTTTTTGTCACTTTACACCAATTTGCCAAATTTTAACCCATTTTCATCTCTTTCTCCCACCAATGTTTGCCCACTTTAAACCCTTTCCACCACCTTGTTCTACCTGTTTGCAACTTCTAAACTAATTCTTGCCATTTTCCACCTGTTTCCCAACTATAGCTTTTTTTGACCTATTATTGCCGCTATTAATTCCTTTTTACCAATTTTTCAACCAGTTTTGCCATTTTTAACACATTTCATTATTTGTTTATCCCATTTTTGCCAGGTTAACCCATTTCTTAACCTTAACCTTTTTTTGCCTCAGTTAACCCATTTTTAACTGTTTAAAACCACCTTTTCCTGCTTTTAAATCCCATTTCACCAAATTTTCACCAAATGTTTTGCCACTTTCACCCATTTTTGCCACTTTAATCTCATTATTGCCACTTTAACCCATTACTGCCAATTTAAAAATCCTCTTTCACCACCTTTTCTACCAATTTTAGCCCTTCTTAACCCATTATAATTCTGTTTTTTCAGAAAATGGATTTACATTTTAAAGAAGGCTTTATACTATGGCATATCTGAATAAAAATAAATTTGTTGCTTTGATACATGTGGTTATTGCTCAGGTTGAATATAAAATGTGGATATCAAGACTTTGCTGACTTCAAGGGCCCCCAGTCTGGCTGGGCCCCTGAAAGCTCTCCTCTTTATCCCCCCTTTGGGGTAGCCTTTCATGCACATGACTATTCTTAAAAATGCATGGCTGTTTTCAACCACCTTTAGGTGCAGTGGGGGTCCCCAGTCTCAAGCACCTTTATTTTGGGGGATGCAGGCTGAAAAGGTTGAGAACCACTGGTTAAATGTTTGTAAGTGGCATGTCCTCTTAAAATGTCTCACAAACTAGAGGTGAGATTTACTGTCCAAGCCCTGAGACTGAGCCAGGTCTGGCCAGGATCCACAACCAGGCCAGTTTGGCTCAAGGGGAACCAAAGATGTCTCATCAGACATGATAAGATTTAATATTGTGTCTTAAGCTAGATTTTTTTTATTTTTGTCTGTTTTGCTTGTAATCACTTCAGAATAATTTCCCTAGGTCCAGACTCACCTCTGAAATAATGACTAGAAATGTGCCCAAGGCCGTATCCAGGGATGGTCAGGTGACATTATATCAGGCAGTTTGATGGCGTGTCAGGTGGTAACCATATCAGTGCCTTTTTACTGAGGTGTGGTTGTGCCGAAATTCAACAGATACCAGTATAAAACGATTTCACTGCATGTAGAGATGCTGATTTGAGGAAAAATTTTGAGTGGTCTTTTTATAATTAGAAAAAAAAAACAGGGGAGTTCCTTTAGAGGAGGATGCCAAAATTAAGGGTTTTGGTGTCTCTAATTATTCTGGAACAGATAAATCTAGTAGCTCGTGTTTATCTGTTTCTGGCAGGAGTTTTTGGCTCCCATCCACCCAGAGAAGTTTCCAACTGGCTCGGTTCAAATCAGGCAAGTCACAACCATTCATCTCATCTGGGTTTAATATTTTGCCTGGCAAAGAAACATTAAAGGAAAATACTGAAACATAGGTGCAGTTTATGTGATTTTGAATTTGCTACTGAATCTGTAAACCAAGTGAAATGTGTTTGAAGTGGCACACAAACTCAAAGTGTTGGCACAAAATTGTGATGATGCTTTGCCTGTGCATTATGGTTAACTAAAGGTCAAATGTCATTAAAATAGTAACTAGCTACCCAATCTTACTTCTGTAGCTCTTCCTGGTTGTGGGATCAGAACAACCCGGGGGGTGGGCCAAAGAGTGTCAATCACTCTGCAACAGAAGCGCTCTGTGTGATTGTAGCAGTCTTTTGCTCATAGGAAGGAAAATAAGAAACAACTGTAGATTGGATAACGGATAATATGTATGGATGTATCAAGAGGAGGACAATATGGACTGGCTCTCCTTCAGCTAGAACTTAAGGTATACATGTGATAACGTAAATAAAATAAAACGTACACATTAGTTTTGGGGAATAAAAGGGGATAAAAGTGGTAAATGCAGTAAATGATGATGCAAAGATAAGGAGCAAATGTTCTTCTGTTGTTAGACATCAGGACTCACATCATTAATGTCAGGTCATGGTGTCAAACTAGATGACGATGTACAAAAAATTATGACATGCTAGTCTTGTATAATCGTGGTCGTGAAGAATCATAAGGAGCCTTGGACGCATCATTAATTATGTCACAATACAAGACCATTTGTCATTCCCGACTCTCAAAATCGGGCCCGAGTTTTGACGACAAGCTGCAACGTTGCAGTCGGGCTTAAATCTGGCTGAATTCGTGTAGTCTGAGCCGGCCTTAAACCTAAACCTAAGAACCAGTGGGATTTTTGCTGGTTGCTATCTTTTGCAAACCCTAGACCCCAGTTCTAATACAGTTATTTTATTACACAACCAATCATTTGAAACAAAATATTGATTTTTTTTCCCAAATAAAAAATAGCCTAACACTCTACTAAAGTCTACTTTTACTACTGTTGGAGTGCAACCAAAGACTTTGGGAACATGACTGCGGTGCAACGATCTAGACATGCCTCCAGTGGGCAATATCGCTCGCCTTTGGCCGGAGCAAACCTGCGGTGCTTCGGTGCGTGGCGCAGTCATCAGATGTGGAAATTACAGGTTACGTTTTACTTTTACTTGTGTAGATTTATAGAACAGTACTTTTACTTCTACTCAAAAAGTTTTAACCAGAATAACTGTATTTTGACTTGAGTACAATAATCTGGTACTTTTTCCCCCTCTGAATGATGGGAATAAAGGAAACCATCTCTGAGGTCAAATGGTGTTTTCTTGAGTTTTGCATTGTTTAGTAATTCACCTGTTAAAGATACTTGGAGCAAATGTTGTGTTTTCTACCAAATTTTTTAGGACAATCAGCTTTATGGATACTGAGGCCAATTGTTGTCCTAGAGGACTGGTTAAAGAGATATTTTAGCCCAAAAGCTGAATTTTGAAAACTGATCCTTAGACATTTTTTAATCTCTTGTGAAAACACACCTTCACTCATGCGGATGAAGTGTTTTGGTGCTTGAAATAGGATTACCATAGTCATAGCTTCAAAAAAGTAGTGGGATATCACAATAAAATAATAAGTAAGTGCAGAAAACATGTTTAAAATGAAATGTTGTCATTTTGTTTTTCTGAGCTTAAATGTTGTCTGTCATTCTATTTTCACCAAAATGAAGCTGTGTCATCTTCATCGCTGCTTCTAAGTATTTGTTCCAAGGCTCCTGCGACATTCAAACACTTTACCTTCATTTGACATCAACACGTTTAATTCTCTCCTCTCACTCCGGTCTCTCACCTTACCTCTCCTGCAAAAGCTGTGATAGGGAGGGCATTAGGGATTCCAAAGCATGAATCCACAGGGAAATGTTGACAGACAAAGGATTCATCTAATGATACACAGTGCCCATTGCTCTCTTACTAGCCCTGTAACTCTGGCTGTGAATCAAATGGTGTGGCCAGTGAGGGCGAAAGTGAAAGATGAGATGATCCTGTTCACATATGTGTTCGAACTGCGTTTCTATGGCAACAAAGACATAAATAAAAACAGCAAAAACGAGACGGCGAGTGCTTAGACCTCAGAGGGTCAAACCAGCCTGCCCTCAGTGACATTTTGTGACTCCCTCATTACTTGTCCAATTGACTCAGTTGTCATTTCAATTTAACCCACAACCAAAAAAAATAATAGCTAAATAGTATATCATAGTATTATTATTATTATTATTGTATTCTTTTCATGGTTGATTTTGTGTTCCTAGCAGTGCTTGTAAGGTTTGTTCTTCCTAATAAGGCTGTGTTATCACAGGATTGCATGTGCAAGTGTTGAACACATTTGTGGTATAATATGTTAAAAATGAAAATACCCACAGTATCACAAAAATACAAACTTGGTAAAGAGGCAAAAAAAATGGAACCATATTCATTATGTCAAATGTTTACCTTGCTTTTCCTTCCCTGTCTGATCACCCTCTTCTGTCCCATCTGTTCCCTCCATACCAATGTCCTCTGTCCTCCATTATCCTTATTGTGATTGAGCCAGGTGTGTCTCAGGATCGGCTCGACACTATTTCTCCTTCTCCTTAAAACTCTTCACTTTAATGCTGTTTGCAGGAGTGACTTTGCTGGTCATCAACGCCCAACTAAACCATCCTTTTCTGACTTTGGAACGTGACGAGATTTTCCTGGGATTACGTCAGAGTTTTTCAAGTGTTCTGCTGTGACTTTGTGGGGAAAACAAAGCTCCTCACTCTCACACGCAGCTGAGATGCCACTTTCATTTTCACCTCTGCTCCTGTCTCACCTACCAGCAAAAAGTCACCAAAGAAAATTCCATTAGAGTCGAGGAAATAGGGGTCAGAGAGAAGATAAAAGATGTTTACCAGAAGAGAAGAGGGATCCTGTAACAGAGCTCAGGGTGAGCCGTTTGTGATAGCTATCATGTGAAAGATTTCACATCTCCTCGGTGGTAAACTGGCAGAAGGTCAGGGATATTGAACAGACAGGTTGCCAGAAGTTTGGCTTAGTGGATTCCCTGGGATCTCAGTTTGGCTCTTGTCAACCAGCCTATTTTTAGCATTCCCAAGCTTCTCTAATACAAATCTCTATCCATCTGTGAAAATCAAACCCGCTTGACCTTTATCCAATTCTTGTCATACTCCAGCGTGAAGCTGAAGGATAATCTGCTGTTAAGGGAGGATTGGTTTGATAAACAAGAATGGATCCCATTCTGTTTCAGATTGATTCCACTCA
The DNA here is from genome assembly GCF_018320785.1 of Cheilinus undulatus. Classification (NCBI taxonomy): domain Eukaryota; kingdom Metazoa; phylum Chordata; class Actinopteri; order Labriformes; family Labridae; genus Cheilinus; species Cheilinus undulatus. The sequence continues at coordinate 38,954,029 of NC_054878.1, read as the reverse complement.
GCTGACTGTTTGGCCACTTTGTTAGATATTTTCTTTAGAGTCTTCCTCCCACACAGAAACACAGCAGACTGGAAATACAGCTTTGAAAGAACTTACACTGAGAGAGTTGATGTTATTCTGCCAAGGTGAAGAGCTGCAAGGCTGCATTAGTATGCCTGCAACGCTAATGGAAACTCAAGAACAAAGCAAAACCCCAACAAATGATAAGAGCTGGAAAGACCAAGTGCAAAGACCTCTAAAAATGTACAAAGCAATTGAATTTCTCAGCATTTTGGCATGGTTTCCTGTTTCTGTGCCTGCCAAGACAACAATGTGGGAGCTACGTTTATTATACTTAGAAATAACTGGCTTGGTATTTAAGTTGGACCCTGAATGGACTTGGACTTGAGCTTTAGTCATCTTACTACTCAGAAGAATTTTTTCTGACTCCATCAGTATTAACCCCAGGTGAAAAGTAACTAATCACATGTTTGGAAATTACTGTAATTGAGTTGTTTTCCTTGTAATTGTACTTTTTTGAGTACATTTTAAAATCAGTACTTTTACTTAAGTACGTTTCAACCAGACCAAATGTCATACACTTGGACCTTGAACACTGAGTTGGATGCGTTTTTATCTGCCTTCACTGCAAAAATTGGTAAAATGTGGCAAATTGTTTTGTACTGCAAGCCTGTGGCTCTGTCACTTCTTTAAAATCCAGCTGGATCCATCCTGACAGAGAGCTTCAAACAGCACACACTTATGTGTAGTAGTGCTGAGCCAAGTTGGAGAAATGGAGAGCAACTTCTTAATTCTGTCTCAGTGAGTAGGCTAAAACTTCTGTCTTTATCTGTTGTATTTTCCTGGCTGTTCACTATTTTGAATCATCAGTCGTTTATTTAAATGAATTCGATGCAAAATTTTGCATAAAATCAACAACAAACAAAAAAATGATGGACAAAAATGCTGCCGTCAGTGTGCAAACATGAGTACAACAACATAAATCTGGACGAAGAAAACAGACTCAGTGTGCAAAGTCCTTAACTGCCACTCTGTCTTACTGAAAACTTTTAACACTTTCAAAAGTGTAGTCTAACTATGGGTAATGTGGACCAATATAGACACTTTTAAAGTGCTAAATTTAACTATATATGAAGTTAATTAACTCTGACAATTTTGCTGTGTTTTACTTTACTATAGAGGAGTGACTTTACCTGAACAACCTGGTTTGAGATCTGTTTTCTTGTTGTTCTTTCCTATAAGGAAAGATCATATTTTAGGAAGTAGCAACTCAGTGCTCAGTATTTAAAGTAACATTTAAATGAGAAACTTTTTACTTTTACTTGAGTAGATTTTCAGACCAGTATTTTTACTATTAGTAGATTTTAACCAGAGAATCTGTACTTTTCCTTGAGGACGATACTCTTGTACTTTTTCCACCTCTGGTATTAACTCATGCCATTCATATTCGCATTCACATGCCTCCAGATAAGTCAGGGCCTTATGGATATCTAATATTTGAAAATACTAGACTGTCCTGTATTTGTAAAAATAACATTTACAGCAACTTCAACACTCATGCATAGTCTTTGTTTCTAAGTTGCATAAAGCAGCAGTGATCCATCATTATTTCCACATAGTATGTCATAAAAAGGACTCAACCCTGGATAAAGTCCGAGAATTAGAGGTTTGTTAATGTACATAACTGCATGGATGCCTGTGGTAACTGTCTGTGGTTGCGTGTTTGTGTCTGGTCGTTATCTAAAGGTTAATGAGCGGGGAGGCATCACAGTTTAACACCGGAGCTCCTCGACGGCCCACGGTTAATTGGGACACTCTTTAACTTGATGGTTAATGATGTCAGACACAGAGCCCAGACACACTGTGTGAAACTGTCTGCTGACTGTGTGTGCATGTGTGTGCGTCACAGCTCCTATTAACCAGCCTCCCCAGGATTGTGCTGGTAGACAAGAACGAGTTACAGAAAATCAAGTAGGAGTAGCGAGCATTGGCTACAAATGTGTATTGCGGTGCTCTGCTCAGACTCCACTGCAGCATCATATCTTGTGTTTACAAGTCTGAGGTCCTTCACTATCATGAGTCAACACTGAACTGGGTTTTTACAAACAGTGTCACAGCACACTTCATAAATTATAAATACATAATGGCCAAGTCCCCATTGGAATAGAAATACCAGAAATTATGTCAGGTCTCTAAAGTTGTGAAATTTTGAAACCTTGGTGCATTTTTGGGCACTCAGTGCCATTTAAAAATTTTGGGAGTAAAAACCAGGTCTGCATTCCTTTTAGAAAGTGATGTCCCCACGTTTCACCATCCTACAGGCTGCTTTTTGACGTTCTCACTGGGTAATAAAACAAGTACAGGTGTGTGTGCATGGGTTAGGGTGTGTGTGGGTGGGGGTGTGTGTGTGTGTCTGTGTGTGTCTCTTTCATGTCCAGCTTCACGCACACTGTTTATTCAATACTAAAACAAAGTCACAGTTTTTGCTGCTTTTGATGTTGGATAATGGTGTGTGTGTGTATGGGAGGGGGGGGGGGGTGTTGCGTGTGTGTGCATCCCAGCTCCTATTAGTCAGCCTCCCCTGGTTTGTGCTGGTAGACAAGAATGACTTACAGAAAATCATGTCTTCATTATATAAATGGTAGCTCTCTTGACCTAGGCTAATTCCAGAGCTAAAGAGTAGAAAACACAAACCATGGACAACATTCTGGGTGAGATTTTTAATAACTGATAACCCATTGTGAAGCACTGTTTCAATGTTTTCAGTCTGACATAAAGAACCAGACTTTATCAGAAGCCACCTGTGGCTCTAGAGAAACCCATCAGACACCGACCATTAGTTCAGCAAATACCCAACTGTGTGATATCAAGCATCACTGTATACTGATGCAAATAATAAAACTGTTTCCTGGATATTCACCAACACAAGCAAATTAGAGTGAGAAAAGTTGTTTTGCATAAGGACAGTCTGGAGGAGATTGAAGCCTGATTCTATCGGGACCCACTTCTGCATTTTTCAAATCCAAACATCAATGACGACTGAGCTAACCAACGCTACTGTTGAGTCTTGCAGGTTATGTGATGTAACTTTGTTTTTATCATATCACTGGTGCAGAAAAACACAGTTCACATGGAGGACCATGAGCTCCAAACACATTAGTGTTGTGCAGAACAACACATTTGTGTTTTAGCCCAAAATAGTGAGTGGATAGAGAGAGGGGAAGAGAGAGAGTGCAGAGAGGGTCCATCTCAAAACAATGAGTGCTTGTGTCCTGTAGCTAAAACAGAGCAGTCATTGTTTATCAGCAGTTTTGCTATGATCAGAAATACACCGACACCTCTGCACAGACATGAAGGATTCAGAATTTTGTTTGACTGTTGGTGAAGTTGTGCCTTTTTCTGCCTGCAGCACTACACTTTGTCCTTTGTCACAGCCTCAGTGTTTTCTTTCTTATGTGCATGCTAGGAGAAAAAAATAAACTTTATTGTCAGTGGCAGTGTTTAACAGGTTTCAAACATTGTTTAATTTTTAACTTCTATACAAATTCTAAATTCTGGTTCTGGGACTACTCTTACTCTATGGCAGTGGTTCTCAGCCTTTTTAAGTCGCGACCCTCAGTTTAACACGCACCCCCCCCCCCATCCCAGTGTGAATGGATAAAGCGCTGTCCTTGGTGCTGAAACAAAAAACGGTGCAGTTATAAATTTACTTTGAGTTCTTATACTACTCCCTTTATTGGCTGTCAATGAAACTCTGGCTCTAACTTCACTCTAATGTCAGTGGAGAAATCAAGAGATAGCAGAAATACGACTAAGTGAAGCGATCGTCAACAAGTGTGAGAGAGAAAACATTTTGGAGAGGGAGAACAGCAGCAGCTTTGCCTATGGGGACAAGCTTCTGCACAAGATATTGAGGGATATTTCTGTATATGATGAATAACATGCACAATAAATCTTAACAGATACTTGTTTTTTCATGACATTCTGTTTAAATTCATAACTTCTAATATTTTAAAGGCATTCCGTGTCCTTTTTGCCACTTACACACCCGGCCAATACGGCATACTATCTGTGTCTGATTTACAAATCAAGCACTTAAGGTCACACTTAGGCTATCAGCTTCTTATTGAGACACAGATCTTGCCCAAAACCACAATAACATCTTATTTTTGGCAAATCGTTTTTGGATTTATTGAAAAACATACAGCAGCATCACAATAACTCTTTAACGTGACCAACAGACCGACAATGGTCGCTACATCACATCATATTGCTGGTAGTTGAGCCAGTTAACGTAGATAAATAACGCAAACTTTATTTTTCTTTTTAATTAAAGAAAACAATCAACACATACTAATTAAAGCCTTAACAAAACACAGTAGGGAGAAAAACAGCCCACGTTTCATTTTGAACATTTATGTTGCTGAGAGCTTGTAAACATGAAAAACACACTGCAGTTATAATCGTGCTTGAAAAGCCATATTTTAGAAAGTTGGGCTGGTATTTACAGCGCCTCAAAGCTCTGATGTCAGCCGGTGTCAGCCCCAGTGCCTCACGTTTCTCAGGTGGTGGAGCTGCTGTTAGGCTTTCTGGTAACTGACCTTGAGACCCCTGCTGCTGCTGCTGACCCAAGTCTTGAGCTGGAACACTTTTTCTGTGAAGCCATCGCTTCATTTTTCATCATCAGGTAGATAGCAAACTTACTGCAGCTGCGGCTAAAGCAACAATGCACAAGTTTTTTTTTCTGTCTCTTTTTCAGCTGTGTCACTGAACAGAACCTCACGCACACAGTTCAGATCATACAAACTGGGTTGATACAATGAATTTTGGAAAAATAATGAAGCAGAAAACAAATGAACTATTTTAAAAACTCGTTTGTGCCCACCGCAATTAGGGTTTTGAATAATGTTTCATGAGGATGTAGCCGGATTGTGCAATAATGTCATGGTGCTCTTTTTAACTATTTATATGAGAGTCTTGTGCAATATGAGTATGTGCAATATGTGTGGTTTATGCAATTGTATCTTTGTTCTAGTCTATTGATTCTGTGTTATTAATTGGCAGCTTCATCTGTGCAGCTCTTGGAGTCCAAGACAAATTTCCCTAAGGGGAAAATAAAGTGTATCGTATTGTATCGTAAATAAAATCACTCCCTGTCTAAAATAATGTAATTTAATATTAATTATGTGTGTATATATTTTAAATTCCTTGAGAAACCAGAGGAGGCCGACAATGTTGATAAGAAGTGGAGAATTTTCTTGATTTGATGATGTTGCAGCAGTAAAGAGTATAAAATAAAAGAAAGGATTGAATGACCAGAGGAAATTAGATATAGCTCAGTCGATAGAGCTCTGTGACCTGTCAGCTGTGAATGATTGGAAAAGGAAATGACAGACAGCTTTGCTGTTAGTGATCCACCTCATCACAGTCATACATTTGTTTCTGTGTTTGTGCCGGGTGATTTAGAGACGGCCTTTACGGTAAAGTAGCATGAAGAACATCAGACAAATGACACTGAGACCAGAAAAGATTGATTACAGGCAGATAAGTCGAGGACAAGGGGGTGGATGAGTGGGAGTGGGTTACACACAGAAGTGCCCAGTGAGGGGGAAACATCATGGCTGAAATGAGCTGTAACTGAAACTCATCCTAATGGGTCAGTTTAGCAGGAAAGCGTATCTTATTAAAAATGTATATTATTCAGCAGTCATGTAGAGTAGCAGCTCTGAGTCACTGAGAGAGCCAACCAGAATCACAGATAAATACTCCACACTTTCAATAAAAGCAGGAGGTAAATCCTGCATACTTAGCTGTGATAAGTATGAAACTTTAATGATCCCAGCGGGGAAACTGGGTCAGTGCAGAGAAAACGACACATCATACAACAATAGTGTGGTAGCGTTAAGTTAGGGAGAGAACAAACACAACAAAATATCTCCTGCAATAAAGATGACTATGTAAAGTCACCTTAAGTTAAGGGACTGTGCACACAGTGACCAGTGTAAGAGGTACGTGCAAAAGTTTATCAGTGTTTCATCCACAAGGAACCAGCGTTATGGGAGCTGAAAGGCTACTTTTTTCCATAGTAAACAAACACATACATGGCACCCCTTGTGTCTCTGTGTATAAAACTAAGGACAACAAATGGTCATGGGGAACGGCGTACGCCACATGTTCTTAGATCCACCACAGAAGGGCAGCAAGAAGAAAAGTTTTGACAGAGAGAAGAGTTTTGGGTGCTCTTGCTCCACAGTCTTCTTCTGTTTTTGGTGTAATTCTGCAGCGTTACAGCGCCTCTCACATGCCTGGCACATAAATGACAGCATTTTCAGTCATTTTCAGTGGCTTTGTGCTTATGCAGTCATTTCTTACAACAATGCCATTTTTAAAGAAAACTTTTTTAAAATGAAAAAGATCATTTTCATTTCCATGTGGGCAATGTACGGAACCCAGGAGGTAACATGAACGTGTTTATTTTGTAAATACGAATCTACGTATTTATTATCTTGTGCGCACGTTTTATTCGTATCTTGTGCGTGTGATTACTCTGTATCTCACGCGTGCATTTTATTCGTATCTCATGCAAAATAGTAAATACCTATATACGTAAAACGCGCATGCGAGATACAGAGAAAACATGTGCACGAGTTACGAATTAAATGCACGTGCAAGATACTGAAATGCGGGCACAAAATACTAAATCACATGCATGTATTAAAAAAATAAACACGTTCATGTCACCTCCCAGGCTCCGTAGCAAAGCCTTAAATATAACAGAGAGTCAAAGTTTTAGTGTAAACTTAGGGAGTAAAAGTCATTTATGCCAGCATTTAAACTTCATGTACTGATTTGAAAAAAACATTGATATTTTCATGAAAAGTTTGACAAAAATAAGAGAAACCAAGTCATGCATAAAACTGTGGAAGTCCTAAAGCCAGGTGTATGAATTTTATCAGATTCAGACTTACAGTGCGCCAGTAGTCGTGCTGTTTACAGGGAGATATAACGGACAACCCCTGGCCGACTACGGCCTGACCAGCTGCTCCCGACTGGTCGGATGGTTTTCTGACACGTTTTGATGTTTTGGTCTTACAACTCCAGACTCTCCCACAGTGAGAGCAGAATCCCGAACAGTCCTCAATTTTGGGGTAGTTTTTGCTTTGTAAACTGTCAGACAGCATCTTAATTCACCATGACAACAGCATTAATGACTTTCTAATGCAGCCCGCACCCGCTATGATAAAGGAAAAAAAACAAGCTGAAAATATTCCTACTCATGGACCTGCAGCTGACACGGATGGTGATACTGTTTGTGCCTGTGATAGAGAGAGAGCATAAATCCGACTGGATACAATTCCAACATCAGTGTGTGGGAGTTTTCAGAGAAAACTGCAGATTTTTGTTACAGGGTTGGCTTGAGATCGCACAGAGTATGCCTGGCTTAAGAGGTCATGCATCAGTTCTCTTTTACTCAGTTTTTACAAAATAAATAATTTCAGTTATCCTCTCAATGATGCATTTTTCTTAGAATCTCAAAATAGTAAGGGTGTAACAGTTTTTGTAATTTTCCTGATACACCCGAACCATTAAAAAGTAAACAAAAAAGAAGAATGTGACAAGTATTTACCCACTGATATAGGTAGCAGCAGCGGTCGTGTTTACTATCTGCTATTAAACAACCAACAAAGAAGGAGAAGCCACTCTCTCCTCATCTCTGCTGTGTTTTTAAAAAGCCTCCACATTACTATTACTAATACTTTTTAAAGACGATACTCTGATCTGTAGGAGCAGAACAGTGGCTACAAGTGTGTATTGTGGTGCTCTGCTCAGACTCCATTGTACCATCATATGTTGTCTTTATAAGTCTGGGGTTCTTCACTGACATGAGTCAACACTGAAGTGGCTTTTAACAAACAACAGGGTCGCAGCACACTTCTTAAATCATAAATATGATACACTGCTCTAGAACAGAGCAGTGTATTCCTTGGAGCCCCCCCACATATTTTGTATTTATTTTTATTCTTTCAAAACAGGAGTTATTAGACTGGTAATTTCTGATATGCTTTGTATTTTGCAATTGTTTTGTTTTCTTTTTTGTCTCATGTTTAATACATTACAGGCTGTACCATCTATCACTAATAGTTCTATAAAAACACTAGATAGGACAAAGTATAAGCTGCACTAATGTGAGTTTAAAATAATAATGATGATAATAATAATGGTAAAAATAGCAATAACATTAATGATAATAATAATAATAATAATAATAATAACAACAACAATAATGATAATAATAAAAGAAGGGAACCTAGAATTCTAAATCTGGGAGTTTATGTTCCTTTTTTATTGATGAACTGAATCCATACCAAACTGTGACCCCAAAACCAAGGTACAAACCAAACTATGACCTCTGTGAACTGTTACACCCCTGCAAGATAACAGTGATAGTTTCTCCTGTTGAGAGTTCTTTATCAGTTGACATCTTAAAATATAGAGAGATTAAACCGTTAACATTAGACAAACAGCACATTTTTAAGTTAAAGACACACACATTTCATATCTAGAGAAATCAACCAGAGATAACTCTTTATTCCTGGACAAAAAGGAGTAGAATAGAATACTGTATGCTTAGCCTGGTTCCATCACAACCCAGTCCTCAATAAGTGCAAGAAAGTGGATGGATTTCCATTTAGGGCGTGTGTATTACACAACATGTAACAGTATGTCCTAACAGCATGCAAGACTATGGTGTCATAGTCTCTCCTGAATTAAACAGACACAGCAAATCCCAAAAATAAACTTCCCGAACTTTCCAGACTCCAGCAGCTCTTTGGTTGGAAGTTATTAGCAGCACATTAGCACATGAAGGTCCTCGCAGGCTTCTCAGAGATATAACGAGGCTGCAGATGTTTGTGTGCCTGCTCAGCTCTTTAACTTATAGTCATGTCACACACAGAGACCCCAAACTGTCAAAACTTTTCTGCTGTGTCTCCTACTTTTAGGATTAAATCAACAAAGCAACAGTTATGAGCGTACCTGGGAGAAGATGATGTATGATGCAAGAACTTTTATTCTTGCTTCCTTAAATTCAGACACTTTGATTCCTGTTAAAGTTTGTCAGATACTCAAACATATGTGGGATAAACCTTCAGACAAGATGAAACCCTGAGTATATGGATATCTCATAAGATTGTTGATCAGTTAGTGTCCAAATCTCAACATTTGAGTGCAAAGTTTTGAGTTTTAGATAAACTGTTTTAAATGCTCTTTCCTTCTAGCCAACGGCTAAAATCTCCAAAAGGGTCTGCCCACTTTCCCCATGACTTTAAACTTAACTAAGGTAGGAAGGTAGTAGCACCTGATAGCTAAGATTCATCAGCAACAGCAAGCTCAAATCAAAGACGTGTCTGTGGCACTCTAGGATTGTGAGTCAAGTATCTAAAGCTAAAGCTCAGGTTGCTTAAGTTCACTTAGCTACATTGGCTTGCATAGTGATGTTAACTACATAGCTAGCATAGGTATGTTAGTTCAAGCTAAAGCTGACAATAGTAAAGTGAGCTAGCCTTCATGTAACTACTTCTAAAATGTGTGTATACTGGGGTGGGAAATTAGCACCTGCTACCAGCCAAATGCTGGTATTTTGTCAGTTGAATTTGTTCAACCTACCAGCCACTGAGGCAGGTAAATAAAAGTAACATAATGGAATGATTTTGTGACATATGCTTACAGAAAAAAAGCTTGTTCTCCACAAAAAATGTCTAATGTAGCAAACACAGCTTCTGTAGCATAAGCTACGCAGATAACAGAGCTACTTTGCTCATGTAGCTACGTAGCTAACATAGCTAAGGCTCAAGTTTATGAAGCTCATAAATATCAATACTAACAAAGCTACGAATCTAATGTTAGCTACGCAAGCTGCGTAGTTAAGTTAGCGTTAGCTACACTTGCTAAAGCTTGCGTTGGGAAAGACAACTGCTAACTGACTTTGTTTGTAAATAAAGTCAGTGTGCTGTCAGGATGGATCCAGTTGGATTTTAAAGGAATGACAGAGCCACAGACTTGCACTACGAAATTCCGTACGAATTTTCTGAGTCAAGGCAAAAAAAATGCAAAAGCTTCAGTGTGCAATATCCTCTAGTAAATCTGAGCTATATTCATTCAACACAGTGAAAAGGGCTTAAAATAAAAAAAATTGAATGGCACAAAATATCCCTAGGATCTGATTTTGTTCATTTGACACCTAAAGCAAGCTAAAAGTGAATTATTTATAATGATTTGAGTTCAGTCTTCCAATAATCAGTGGTTTTTAATGGATATCAGACCTGTCTTCACTCCCTCCACATTAAAGCAGAGGTTTCCTCTAAAAGTACCCATCCACTTTGGTCAAAGTGGTGCACAAACACCATTCAGACACAGCAGACGTAGTAAATGTTTTTGTTATGAGGGTGCTAACCTTGATTCAGCAGACACTCAGGTGGAAGGAAACACAAGGACAGTGTTCATTCTTCTGAAAAAGCCCTGAGGGGCCCCTGAGAGCCGCCAGAGGCCTCTACTTCACACACAGAATCTAAGCACACAACCCGAGCTGGCTCTCTGATCCCATCACAGAAGGACTCGTACTAATGTAGACATTTTGTTGTTCTTTAAAAGCATCTTGAACTCACCTTGCCTGCAGAAAAAAAAGCGAGGCCAAGACCAAAAACAGCCCAAGGGCAACACCACACAAATACACACCTCTATGTCAGAGTGTGACCATAATAAAGCTGTGCTACGCTCTGTTAGCATTCATTCTCCTCTGACACACTAATATAAATACACAAATCGAATGCACACTTGACTGACACATGAATGCACCCGTGGCCTGCACACAATGCTCAGCTGGCCGTGCTTTTCCTCAAACACCAGGCTACTTCCTGTCAGTCAGTCAGTCAGTCAGAGTCTGACAGATAAATACAGCACAGAGCTGCAGACAGATTCACAGCATCCACTGTCTGATGTGTGACTCTTTAATAATGGCTTCAATTTAGGAACAGGTCATATTCTTCAGAAATGATTCAAGTCTTTGTAGACAAATAAGAAGTGGAGTCAGGAAATGGAATAACTGAGAGACAAGCTGAGAGTTATAAACTTTGTTTTGGTGTACGGAAGAAAGAAAAGCAGCTGGAACTCTAGCTAAAATTGTCAACAAACAACTTTTCTCATTTTTCATGAATCTGCAATGGCAAAATTATTTGATAATTGTTTGGGCTGTTGATGTTTATTTCTTATGTTTTATTTTATTGATTTGACCATAAAAGGAAGCTCAAATGTGCAGCACTGAAGACCAGACACATCTATTCATGGTGAAAACAATGTCATATTGTATTTAATTGTACTGTATTGTATTGATCATATCATATCAGATCAGATCATATCATATTATGTCATGGCATATATTTGATATTTAATATAATAAATATACAGTCATGGATGGAAGTATTGGCACCCCTGGAATTTTTCCAGAAAATTCACAATTTCTCCCAGAAATTGTTGCAATTACAAATGTTTTGGTATACACATGTTTATTTCATTTATGTGCATTGGAACAACACAAAAAAAGCAGAAGAACAAAAGCCAAAATTGACATAATTTTACACAAAATTCAAAAAATGGGCCAAAAAAATTATTGGCACCCTCAACTTAAAATTTGGTTGCACAATCTTGGGAAAAATAACTGAAACCAATCGCTTCTTATAAGCATCACCTAGCTTCTTACACCTCTCAACTGGAATTTTGAACCACTCTTCTTTTGCAAACTGCTCCAGGTCTCTCAGATTCAAAGGGTTCCTTCTTGCAACAGCAATTTTGAGATCTCTCCATAGGTGTTCAATGGGATTTAGATTGCTGGCCTCTTCAGAACTCTCCCGGCTTTGTCTCCAACCATTTCTTGGTGCTTTTTGAGGTATGTTTGGGGTCATTGTCCTGCTGGAACACCCATGACCTCTGACGCAGACCCAGCTTTCTGATACTAGGCCCTAAATTGCGGCCTAAAATCTTTTGATAGTCTCCAGATTTCATGATTCCTTGCACACAGTCAAAGCACCCAGTGCCAGAGGCAGCAAAACAACTCCAAAACATCTTTGAACCTCCACCATGTTTGACTGTAGGTACTGTTTTCTTTTCTTTGTAGGCCTCATTCCATTTTCTGTAAACAGTAGAATGACGTGCTTTTCCAAAAAGCTCTACCTTAGTCTCATCTGTCCACAAGATGTTCTCCCAGAAGGATTGAGGCTCACTCAGGTACATTTTTGCAAACTCCATTCTGACTTTTTTATGTCTCTTTGTCAGCAGTGGGGTTCTCCTCGGTCTCCTGCCATAGCACTTCATCTCATTCAGATGACCACAAATGGTCCGACCTGACACTTTTGCACCCTGAGTCTGCAGGACAGCCTGAATTTGTGTGGAAGTTGAGTGAGGATGTTTATCCAGCATTCCTGGGTTGCATTCTTTTATCAATTTTTCTCTTCCGTCCACGTCCAGGGAGATCAGCCACAGTTCCATGGGTTATAGACTTCTTATTTATATTACGCACAATGGACAAAGGAATTTCAAGATCTCTGGAGATGGTCTTGTAGCCTTGAGATTGTTCATATTTTTCTACAGTTTTGCTTCTTAAGTCCTCAGACAACTCTAGGCTCTTCTTTCTCTTCTCCATGTTTGGTGTGACACACACAGACACACAACTCAAAGGTTGAGTCAACTTTTATACATTCTAACTGGCTTCAGGTGTGATTTCTATATCGCCAGCACCTGTTACTGCCACAGGTGAGTTTAAATGAGCATCACATGCTTGAAATAAAATGATTTGCCAACAATTTTGTCTGTCCCATTTTTAAGTTTTGTGTAAAATTATGTCAATGTTGGCTTTTTCTCTGCTAATATAAGTGGTATAGAAAATGGATGGATGGATAAAATAGACTTATCATATCGAATCCTATTGGATTGATGGATCATAGTGCATTGTGGTGCTTTTTTGAGGGGGAGGCTCTTGAATTACATTTTGATTTTAGAATTTTTGTTAATTGAGCCATCAGCTGTCCTTTTGTTTTACCATCTGGTGTGTTTTTATGAGTTTTCAGTTAGAAAAAGTTTAAAAATCCAACTTTGGTCATTGCACTGAATGCACTTAAGATGCCAACATGCTACAGTCACAGTCCGGGACTGGCACCTTCATGTGTGTTTTACAGTCTGATTCCACCCTCTTTGTGTGTGTGCATGCGTGTGAATGGGTATGCGGGCACTCTCCCCCAGCTGGCCAACATGTCATCCGAGTCCTTGGCGACCCCCATAAATGTCAGGTCACTTCAACGTCACATCTCCAGCATCCACTCTGGTGAGAGAGGATGTTTTCTCTGGCGAACCTGTCAGCTTTATAAGGCTGTTAAAATGATCAAAGTCCCTTTTAGAAACCCAGAGAGAGAGGACGAGAGAAAAGAGAGAAGAGCAGACACATGCAGACGGATAGACGGACAGTCAGACAAGAGGCAGTGGAGGATAAACACGAAGACAGAAGGAGAACTGAGGGAAATAAAGAGACGTATTAGTCCTCTGAGAACAACAGGACACTGTTATCAAGCCGGGCCCTTTGGTTCTAATTACACTTCATAGTAAATCTGCAGGCAGGCTCTCTCTGAGCTGTAATGAGCAGCACTGAAGCAAACATGATGTAATCTAGAAGTGGAGGATGGTAACGCCAAAGAGGAGATGAAGCTGTTGGAGCTGTGGGAGAAGAGAATGAGTGAGGAAAAGTTCTCTAATAGTCCACCAGTGAGTGTGAGCGGGCTGTACAGGAAAGGAAAGGATGATCTCCTGGGCATTATTAAAGTTTCTAAATAAACAAAACGAGTAAAGTTGGGAAAACTAGTGACGCTTTTATCATAAGGATTTTTTTGCAGTAGGTAGAAACAGTTTGCAAAGGAAGCTACAAGATATCAGGTGTTCTTTTTTCTGATTTAAAATACTATTTCTGGATCCTTTTGATGAAATCTGCTCTGTTATGGATGGTAAAACTTCAAACCAAAGCCAGTCCTGATTACATACCCCCCTACTTTTGTTCTGGCTGTGTGAAGGAGAAACACTGGTCTCAGTTGGAGACCTACTTGTATTCGGCTTAAATCTGGTTTTCTTTACTTTCATTCAAAGGTCATGTGTCACATCCACTCAGGAAGATTGTGGTACCTAAACGCTTTAAGCTGTCAAGTTTGCAGAACAACAATAGGGCAAAGATAACCTGACACACAAGATAGATGGTTTCATCAATCCATTGCATGGATATATTTCATATTAGTCTGGATAAGCTCCCATAGAAAGCATGAGGAGGGCTGGACTTTCCAGAGAACTCTCAGAAGGTGATCAGACCGTTGTTGTGTCTGTCACATCCATTACAGGTCAATCAGAGCGACAAGGCAAGATGAGGTTGCATGCATTCCCTGCAGCCAAACCCTGCCATAGTTTCTGAACAGTGGGTGTTGTTAGTGGCTAAACTAACACCTTTACAACTCACTTGTAAAGGTGGAGGGTAAAATGAATCTGGGAAAATATGGGAAAATTCTTGAGAACCATCTTATTCAGTCTATCAAATTATTTTGATCATCACCAATTTATAGAATCAATGAAAGGGAAAAACATCCAAGGGGACACTATAAATCTTTTAACTTCTTCATGAACTAACCCAAATTTCCGAGTGACTTTTTTTTATGGGAAACTAGCTAGTTTTGTTAACTGGCTAATGATGTGCTAGCAAATTTTAGCTTAGCCTGAAAATATCATGTGGTGCAACAACTGTGAGTACGATTCATGAAAGAATTAGCTTTTTTTTCTTTTGTTTGTATAGGTACTTCATATGGTTCTTTATTTCTATATTACTTTGAGTATGTTTTCATTCAGATTCAGTCATCTTTTAAATACTATTGATTCAGTTCTTATTAGATGTATCACAACAGAAATGCAAGAAAGTCTGAAGCAGGAAGACACTTGAGATAAAGCTCAACCGTAGCATCTGCTCTAGAACATTCAAAGAACAATGTAGTATAAGGAAGAAAGTAACCAATCAACTGGCTCTTTGATTTCCGTGCACTGTAGGTGGATGAACACGTACGTGCTGTTTCTACACCTTGACTGGAGTCCACCTGTGGTAAATTAAACTGACTGGGCATTATTTGGAAAGGCACACACATCTCTATAGAAGGCCTCGCAGCTGACAATGTATATCAGAAAAATGACCAAGCCATTAGGTCAAAGGAGCTTTCTCTGAGCTCACAGACAGGATTGTTGCAAGGCACAGATCTAGGGAAGGTTACAAAAAAAACCTCTGCCGCAATGAAAATTCCCAAGAGCACAGTGGTCTCCATAATTCTCAGATGGAAGAAGTTTGGCATAACCATGACTCTTCCAAGAGCTGGTCGTCCAAGGACCTTGGTTAGAGAGGTGACCAAGATCCTGATGGACCCCCTGACTGAGCTCCAGGGATCCTGTGTGGAGATGAGACAAAGTACCAGAAGGACAACCATCACTGCAGTCCTGCTGATCTGGGTTTTATGGCAGAGTGGCTCGACAGAAGCCTCTCTTCAGTGTGAAACATAAAAGAAAAACTCCACATAAAAGCCAAATAGGCTCCCGCTCACATGGGACTAGTATTATCTGTGGACCTCTGATAATTTGTGATCAACCCCCTGAGGTCCACTGGTCCAGGCTTTATGGCAAAGCTATAAACGTCTCCTCAGTGCTTTAGAAATCAGAAATGCTTCCCTGGTACACAGCTGTGTATTTGTTGCAGTTTTAAGTCTCTGAATCTTGGAATAGTAACGAATTAGAAAAAAATCCTTTAACATACAGGTATTGTGCAGTAATATTCAGCATGCTAGCATTTTTTACATCAGGTGGAACCACTTCGGCACCATTTTGCCAATCACATTTCCTCTGTCAGTCATCAGCTACCTTATAGGCAGAATTACATTTTCTCATACACTATATTGCCAAAAGTATTTGCTCACCTGGTGTTCTATCGGGTTGAGGTCAGGACTCTGTGCAGGCCAGTCAAGTTCATCCACACTCTCTCATCCATGTCTTAATGGACCTTGCTTTGTGCACTGGTGCACAGTCATGTTGGAACAGGAAGGGGCCATCCCCAAACTGTTCCCACAAAGTTGGGAGCATGGAATTGTCCAAAATCTCTTGCTATGCTGAAGCATTCAGAGTTCCTTTCACTGGAACTAAGGGGCCAAGCCCAGCTCCTAAAAAACAACCCCATACCATAATTCCCCCCTCCACCAAACTTTACACTTGGCACAATGCAGTCAGACAAGTACCGTTCTCCTGGCAACCACTAAACCCAGACTCATCCATCAGATTGCCAGATGGAGAAGCGCGATTTATCACTCCTGGGAACGCATCTCCACTGCTCTAGAGTCCAGTGGTGGCGTGCTTTACACCACTGCATCCGCATAATCTGAAGGCCACATGAAGTTTGGATGTCTGTAGTGATTGACTCTGCAGAAAGTTGGCGACCTCTGCACACTAGGCGCCTCAGCATCAGCTGACCCCGCTCTGTCATTTTATGTGGCCTACCACTTTGTGGCTGAGTTGCTGTCGTTCCCAATCACTTCCACTTTGTTATAATACCACTGATAGTTGACTGTGGAATATTTAGGAGTGAGGAAATTTCACCACTGGACTTGTTGCACAGGTGGCATCCTATCACAGTACCACGCTGGAATTCACTGAGCTCCTGAGAGCGACCCATTCTTTCACAAATGTTTGTAGAAACAGTCTGCATGCCTAGGTGCTTGATTTTATACACCTGTGGCCATGGAAGTGATTGGAACACCTGACTTTAATTATTTGGATGGGTGAGTGAATACTTTTGGCAATACAGTGAGTGTAATCATGTGAAATTAAGAATCCTTGTGGGTTCCTTCATATGTAAATGAGGCGTGTGATCTTGTGGAGTCTACCATGTTTCTACTGGCTCAAGAGGATGACATTTTTTTGTGTTTAGCAGCAGCTTTCAGTTTTTCTGTAGACTTTAAAGGAATGTGTGAGTGCAGAGTATCAGTCCAAGCTATGTGCCACTAAATCACACTCACAGCTCTGTAATAAGATTGTTTTTGTCTTCACACAGTGGAGATTCAACCAATCAATAATCAAAACAGAATGACAAAGATATGTAAAACATGTCCCCTGCTGGCTCTAAACCAGGAAAATGTAGTTACATCCCCTCCAAAGCAAAGACTGCATTCACATCTGCACTTGCAGCACGCTGGAAAAACACTTTAATTGCTGCAATAATCTGATTTAACCGCAGCACTCATAAAAATGTAATGAAATCTAATCTGATCAGTACAAATGACTTCTTGTTTTTCACAAGCTGGCGGGAAGAGAGCGTGAGGAGAGGAACCGGCGGCAGAATGAGTGGAGTGAAAGAGATTGAGAGGACACCTCTTTTAATTATTTGTTCTCCTGATATTATCGACTTTATGATGAATTCACCATCACTTCAGACAGATTAGTAAATAAATTACAGACTCCTGACGCGGGGTCAGAGATCCCATCTCTGTTTCACAGCACATCTCACCACCTCACAGAGAGATTCTTGTTTCTCTTTGATCGTGTGGTGCAAAAAGACAAACATCTCCAAACCATGGGGGACTAGTTCAAAAGAGGGGGGAAGGAGCCGGACCACAGCCTTTCAAGAATACATGTGCATTTACACTGGTCTTTCAGTGTGGTACAGATGTATTTACCCACATTTATGGGGAAGAAACCAGAGAAAAAGATGCATTTACAACTGATCAAGCACTACCATCATCCTCAGTGTGCACTATTAAATTGAAGGGGTGCACGATATTAGGTTTTTGCCGATACGTGGCAGTGGTTCTCAACTGGTTGGGCATCAGGACTCACTACAGCCACCTTAAGAGAAACTGCAACCCAGGTTTTTGAAAATGTTTAATCACTCAAATTGATCTAATACAGTTTTGGACCCTATGGAAAAGACACATACTGAATAAAGAGACAAGACTAAATAAACAGGTTTAAAAGCACATTATTACAGAAGAAAACACATGCATACATCTTATTTTACTCAGTTTTTCCAAGACAGCATAGACATTTTGTAATTTCCTGAAGAAGTTCTTTGTTATCTTGGGACAACCCAGAGGTGTTATCAAAAGAAAAGGAGATAAATGAGTAGAAAGCTTGAAACAAATACTAAAATTTACTCGTAACCCAAGGAAACCCTAAAGAGTACATGTAAAGCTACACTATGTCTGCTTAGGGCTTTTGTATATAGAATTTTTGCCTCTTCTCCTGGCACACATTCGCGACCCATTGGAAAGAGCTTCGTCTCACTCTTTTTGGTCCCGACCCACCAGTTGAGAACCACTGCTATACGACGGTATTTATCTATCCACAGCTGATACTTTTGTCTTTCTTTGGGACTGCTCCAAGTTAACCGCAATGGTTGGCTCTGACTGTTTTGATGATGGTTATCTATGAGAACTAATATGGGATAAATGCCTGTAATCTCCAATTTCCACATACAGCGAACGTGCTATGAAGTGCCGGCGAATCATACTGCGGAGCAAATCGCTCCCTCTCTAGTCTATCAGAGCATTTCCACAGCCAGTGCTCCAGACTGGCAGCGGTGCGTGCCTGGAGGGCCTCTCCACTCCGCTTCGTTCGAGACACACCGAAGGTCTATTTTAAACGCCAGCTGCTGCCAAACCGCATCAATACCCATCGATCAGAAAGCTCCAGAAGAGGAAGTCACAAGCGTAGAATCTCCGGTTCTTTCAAAAGAAAACAATGCACAGACTCCTGATCACAAATCATCACTATATCAACATTACGTTTCATCCTGCAGCAAGAGCAAAGGGTCTCCAAGAGGTCAGTGGGTCACAGAGCTACAACGGTGCCATTGATGAGAAAAATTAACTTTTGATGACATTTAGCCAAAGAATTTTACATAAACCTACAGATCCTTCAAGTAAACATTAACCTTTTAACTTCCTAATGTACTCACCCCATGGTGAAAGCAATAATATCATGGACTTATACCGGAAATGATGATAAATTAAGCCCCAAAAGGTAAAACAGTCCGCTGTTGACATGCTATTCCTGCGTAAACTTGCAGTTCTCCGTGATCTCTTCCTGCTGATCAGGGCTGCATGCCATGGCGCAGCACTCTAGACACGCTTCCAATGGGCAAGGTCAGAGCAAACCCACAGCACTTCGGTGTGCGGCACAGTCGTCCTATGTGAAAATTGTGGGTAAGACTCCATCCATCCATCCATTTTCTATACCGCTTTACCCGTTAGGGGTCACAGCCTATCCCACCTGTCATTGGACACCTTGGACTGGTCGCCAGTCAATCACAGAGCTGACATGTAGAGACAGACAACCAGGCACACTCACATTCACACCTACAGCTAATTTAGAGTCACCAATTAACCTAATGAGCATGTTTTTGGTGGTGGAAGGAGAGAACCCATGCGTGCACAGGGAGAACATGCAAACTCTGCACAGAAAGGCTCTGACCAGGAAGTGAACCAGGGACCTTCTTGCAGTGAGGCAACTGTGCTAACCCCGCATGGCCGTGCAGCCCGCCTGTAAGACTCCATTTTTTTATTAATGCTGAGTTTTTAACGTTGGCGCACGTTAACAGCACACTGGTTAGATATTTGCTCGTATGACTTGTCGGTGTTTTCAGTGGAGGACGGTTTATGACTGTTCTAGGTTGCTAAGTTATGGTAGCAGCCAACGTGCTAACAGTGCTAATGTGTAGCTAAGTTTTGTTTATGTGTTTAATGTAGGTGTACATTGTTTACAGTTCCATTTTATAGTAGACGTGTCTCACCTTGTAGCTGTTTTATATGTGTAATTAGTGCCTGACACAGTGGGGGGGGTGTCGAGAAATGAAATGCCTTGTATGTTTTCGACACAGTGTACAGGCGAGCCAACATATTTTCTGGGCCCATTTTTACATAAAACTCATAGAACAACATGGATAAAACTTTCCCATTTATAGCCATTATGACGTGGATCTCTCTGAGCTCAACCGCAGGAGTGATTTCACAGAAATCACTGGAGGCTAACGCCACTATTATAGCCAAGTACCTCATATGACCCAACTTCTAAAATCCTAAAATATCCCTTTAAGTCCACCTCCAAGAATCTTGGCAGCCTGTTTGATAAACACTTAAACTTTGAAATAGTGTTCCCCAGAATATTAGATCTGCAGATCCCATTGATTCCTTTAAAAATCTACGTAATATCCATATACACAGGTTTTCAGATGAAAAAGAGAGTCTGAGGGATTCTTTATTCTTAAAATGTATATATATATAACTTTTTTTGTGTTATTTTTGAGAGTTTCTATGCTGTGTTTACTACATTAAAGTAGTAAATCTGAGTTATTTTCCCCCACTGGACAACAGACATCCTCCACTGCCTCATAACTTCTCATTAAGCAGAGAAACTCCAAATGAACAGAGCCAATCTGCTTCAACACCAGCAATAAAACTTATTCTGTCGAAGTGAAGCAGCGAAGCCCAAACTATGAGAAAATCTCTTTATTTGTAACTTCAGCTCCATGTCTTAGACTGATAATTTGGCATCGCTTAATTTATTGCAAAGACATCCATTTGCTCAACATATGAGCTAAAATAAAAAAATGCATTGTATTAACAAGAAAATCAAGTAACAGATTACTCAAGAGGCAAAGAGCCCATGCAGCGCAGATAAAACAATAAATCATATGCTGAAATGAGATTTATGCAAAGGAAAAATGATGAAAAATTTAATTATTGAAACTAAGCTGCAGCTGATAATCTCCACTCTCATTTACATCCACCTAAACAGATGAACATTATACACCATCACACATCTATGATTGCTCTGAGTCACACCTTTCTTCTTCCACAGGTCAATCAAGATTTCCCAGACTCAAAAATGATCCAATGTATGAAGCATGGTAATGATTTGAGGCTAAATTTTACACGGGTATTGTAATTGTGTTCAAACTCTGCATGCAGCCTGCCAGTAAAACAAAGGCGATCCCCCCTCCTGGAAGAGCCTTCTTTTCCCGGGTTCACATCCCAGCAGGGCTCTGTGTGTGCTTCCTCTCATTTATATCCCTCCATAATCCTTCCCTCAGCTGTTGAGGCCAATAAATCGCGCTGTCAGGGTGGAAGAATAGGCAGGGGAGTGAAATGTTCGCTCTCAATGAGGGAAATCGCTGTCCGTGTTAGTTAAGCCAACTCTGGATGGCTGCTTGAAGTTTTTGGTTGGCAGAGCGAGCGAGCGGGATAAGTGGGGAGAGAAACAGACACCGCAAGTGCGACTCTAACTGCATCCACACGTATTATACAAACTTCTAAACATGATATTTACAGCAGTGCAGCCAAGCATGAACAGTAAACATTACCACGAGCAAACATCAGCCTCATATGCATTCACAAAGCCCCCACGAAAATCCTCTCAGTGAAATATAAATTATGAATTTATATGAATTATAGCCCTGCAGGTCTGCGGCGTCTGCTCATTAATCAGTGTGTTTTCAGTGCAGAGGGAGAAATATCGCCCAATCCCTGCACGTTAATTCAAAGAACAGGTAGGTACACCTTCAAATGTGCAAACACAAACAAACGAGCAAATTACATTCACAATCAGTCACAGATTTTCAATCAGCGTGGCCTCTTATTCACTCACTTTCATTTGAGAAATGCATTGTTCTTTTTTTTTACATTTTCAAAGCACAAAGACTCAAGAGAATCAACAATAATTCTAACACTATTTATACAGGAAGTAAAGAGATAAAGAGACTTTGTGAATGTGCTTTTATCCCTTTGTTTGGACTGAATTCAGTCAAATTGGACAACTCGCTTTAGTGCAGATTATCAAAGTACTAAGTAATCTGGTGATTTAATGAATGACAGTTGTTTGGGAATCTGTACAACTTTAAGGCCTGAGATACAGCTGCTGTTTCACCTTGCATTTACATATCCATCCAGCTGTGTCGTGAGAATAACTGCAAATATGCTAGCCTATACACAACACGTGTTACTGGAGGATACCTTTAGAGGGCGCATTCTTTCTTTATCCTTTTTCCAATGGCATCTCCCTCTTCTGTAGCTTCCATTTTTTTTAAATCCCTGAATCTTCCTTTTTTTTTTGTACATCTCCCTCTTCATTTTTCTGCATTCCCCTCCTATCTCTTTCTACACGTCTGTCTTCTCTCTGCATCGCCCTCATCTCACTCGATACACCTCCATCTTCTTTTTGAGCATCTCCCTCCATTAACTCTTTTCTGCATCGCCCTATCTCTTCTCTGCAGCGCTCTCACTTTTCTGCATCTTCCTCTTCTCTTTTTGGAAGTTTCTTTTTTTCTACTTCTGAATCTCACTCCTCTCTTCCTGAATCTCCCTCTTCTTGCCAGCTGCATCTCCCTCTTGACTCTTTTTGCAATTCACTCTTTTTTCTACATTTCCTTTTAATCTCTTCCTGCATCTCCCGCTTCGGTATCACCCTCTTTTCTCTGTTTGCATCTCCCTCTTCTCACTTCTACACTTTCCCCACCCCCCTCTCCTCACCCCTGTTATTTTTCTAGATCTCCATCTTCTCTGTTGTATCCCCCTACTCTCTCCCTGCATCTCCCTCTTCGCTCTTTCTACATCACTGTTTCCCTTTTTTGTATGTCCCTCTTCTATTTCTGCATCTCCTTCTCCTCTCTTCCTGCATCCTCCTTGTCTATCTTTTTGCAATTTACTTTTTTCTGCATCTCCCTCTTCTCTCTTCCTGCATCTCTCTATTCTCCATCTGCATCCACCTCTTCTCACTTTCAACACCTCCCTCTTGTTTTTCTGCATCTTCCTCTTCTTTTTATGTCCGTCCCTCTTCTTTTGCACCCCCCCTCTCTTTTTGCATTTCTATCTTCTCTTTTTTGCATCACCCTGATCTGCATCATCCTCTTCTCAGACCTGTACCCTCCTCATCTCACTTTCTACACCTCCCTCCATTTTTTCCTGCATCTCCCTCTTTTTTTGTATCCCCTCTTTTTCTCTCTAATTGAATCTTCCTTTTTCTGTCTTCGTGCAATTCACTTTTTTCTGCATCCCTCTCTTTCTCTGTCTGCATCATCCTCTACTCATTTTCAATAACTCTCTCTTTTTTCTGCATCTTCCTCTTCTTTTTACATCTGTCCCTCTTCTATTTCTGCATCCCCATCTCTCTTTTTGCATCTCCAGCTTCTCTTTTTTGCACCACCCTCATCTGCATCTTCCTCTTTTCTCTCTCTGCATCATCCTCTTTTCAGATCTATACCTTCTTCATCGCACCTTCTACACCCCCCCTCGCTTTTTCCTTCATCACCCTCTTCTGTTTTTGTATCCCCTCTTCTTCTCTCAGCCTGAATCTTCCTCTTCTGTCTTTTTGCAATTCGCTCTTTTTTTTCTGCCTCTCTGTCTTCCTTTGTGCATCCCCTCATCTCTCTTTCTGGATCTCCCTCTTTTCTCTGTCTGCATCTCCATCTTCTTTTTTCAGTATCTCGCTATCCTCAATTCCTGCATCACCTTTTTTCTTACTTTCTGCATCCACCTCTTCTCTTTCCACATCTCACTCTCCTCTTCTGCATTCCCCTCTTCTATCTTTTTATAGTTCCCTCTTTTCTCTTTCTGCATTTCCCTCCATCTCTTTTCAACCCCAACACAGGACACACACACACAATTGCTACTGTAGTTTTTATAAATGTTGCTTGGTGCTGGGCTCATGATGGATTAATGTTGGGCCAGACTAAACCTGCCTTCTCTGTAAAGTGTCTTGTGAGGGGACTTCTGCACTTGGACACATTGCAATAGTGGCTGAAAATAAAACACTTTTCACCCCTGTGGTAAATCTGATTGTAATCCAATCACACTAGTCATTGATAGCATTGCTGGTATCTTTAGACTGTAAATTGATGGTTTTGCAGCACCATGTCAGGCTGTCAGAGCTTTCTATACGTGCACAAAGATAATTGGCAGTGTCAGACGCAGCGATCGCAGCTGATCAACACATTTATTTTCGTGCCTTCTGTATGTCACAGCAGGCTGTAGCCATAACCACTGATAATGAAAAATCATAAAGTTGTAATGCACTATTCAAAAAGGTCCATCTGTCATTACAAGTGTGTATGAGAAATACTCTTTATAATATTCATCATGCCCAAAGAGCATGCTCTCTAGACTGCAACAGGAAGGCTTTTTCCTGTTACGGCAAAAATTTTGACACCGAAAAAGGGAGTTTTATTTCAAACATAAACCTTCAATAGTCCCAGTATAGAAACATTAACGAGCTACAGCATCCTGTTCACAGAAAGCATTTGCTGCTTAAAAAACGGACCCTGTTTCTAAGTCACGAGTCCTTTGTGCTTGATGTGCACTCACAGATTTCCCTTCAGCTTGGCTCCTCAGGAGAATCCCTGCTGCTGTCTTAAGTGCTCTTCCATTACGCTGATAAGATAACTCAGGTGAACTTCCCAAAATAGACCTTTCAAGAGCCCATAGAGAGAAGGAGAGCCAGATAGAGGGGGAGTCAACAGCGGTGTAAACACCAGCAGCCCATTTTGCCCAGAATTCCTTGTGATCATTCATCATTACCTGAACACAACACATAGTGGCAGGACAAGCAGTGCATTAAAAGGATATTTAGAGGACTACAAGTACTACAGTACAGCGCAGTACAAGAAAAAACTCTCTGGCATGAATGCAACTCACAACCTGGGCCATTAAGACCAGGTACAGTAGAAATAAGAAGATGGTTCTCTGGAATAATGGATTAAAGGAGGATAGAAAGTTGGATTTGACTATGAAAGTTCATTTTTGCTGTGATTTAATGCTACAAGTTTCTATTTTCTACATTCATCTCATACAAAGTGAAATATTTCAAGACCTTTTTTGTTTAAATCTTGATGATAAATCCACAAAAATCAAAAACCTACAATCTACAATTATAATACTATGACTAAATATCAGATAAATACAGAAATACTGTCTGGAAAATTATGCTTATTTATGCACTCAGTACTTGGTCGATGCTCCTTTATCACAAATTACTGCACCAATGCAATAGAGCATGGAGGCAATCAGTCCGTGGAACTGCTAAGGCGTTATTAAGCCCAGGTTGCCTTCAGTCGTCTGTATTGTTGAGTCTTGTGTGTCTCATCTTCCTTTTGACATTTCCCCACAGATTTTCAGGTCAGACTAGCTGCAGGGTTGCCAGGTCTGGGTTACAAATCCAGCCCAATGGCCGATAAAAACTAGCCCAAAACCAAGCCAAGCACTGAAATTCAACACAAGCCAGTAAAACCTCTGCCACATATATTACTTGTGTAATGCAGATGTGCTGCCTCTGTATGTCTGTGTGACAGAATGGCACAGGGGATCTTTGGTTGTGTGCCATGTTCAGTTTGCCTGCTTCTCTACTGGTTGATTTAGTTGTTTATGAGGGTAATAAAAGTTGTTTATTCTGCTTTGGATATTAAATACACATACCAAACACATCAAAAATTGGTCTTCTCAACCGGCGGACAAAAAAATCTACCCACAGCAGTACATAAAAAGCAGTCTAATTCTGCGGGAAAACCGCAGACCTGGCAACCCAATAGGCTGGCCATTCAAACACAGAAATACCATGGTCAGCAAAACAGTTTCTGCTAGTCTTGGTTTCATTGTGGGCTGGTGCCAAGTTCTGCTGGACAAGGAAATCAGAATCTCCATAAAGCTTCTCAGTAGATGGAAGCATGACGTAATCTAAAAACAGTAGTTCTCCTGTTTTTGTAATCATGTGTCCTCTTTTTGCTGCTATATTGGTTTTACCTGACTAGTAAAATTATTATGACTATTATTATCATTATGATTAATATCATTCACTTTTTAGAATTTTTACTATAGGTTATGTGATTGGGTGGGTTTGTTTATTTTATCAACATAACTCAAAAAGTCATGGACGGATTTTCAGGAAATTTTCAGGAAATGTCAGAAATGGCATAAGGAAGAACTGATGAGATTTTGGGACTGATCTGGATCACCGTCTGGATTCTGTACTATTGGGAAATAGGGCTAATGGCAGAGGTCTGTGCTGTTACCACTTTACACTAGGAGATGGCGGACATGAGTAACTCATTCAAAGTTTTGGAGTTTATAGAGTTTGAAAGACACACACCCGGTCGAGGAGCGTAACAGAGAGAAAGACAGTGAATTGTGGTGAGATTACTCACAATGCTGGGAGGAATAGAGGAATATTAACCCTCTGCCATAACTTTCACATGTAGCGAAGCCAATGCTTTGCCTCTCTGTGTCTCCACCCATCTGTGTTTTTAAAGGATTCTGCACTATTGGGAGACAGGGCTGATGGCGGAGGTCTGCGCTCTCTGATTGCTTTTCTAGTAATTTTTTTATTTTGGCTTATTAATTTCTACAAAGTTGAATTGTTTTTATTCTCCTTCTTACTGTTTTTATTTATGTTTCTTTATGTCTCTTCCTAATATTTTAGATGCTCTTACATTTCTGGTCCTAGGTATCTTTTATGTAGTTGGTTCCTGTGTTGCCTGAATTGGTCTAGGTTATTCTGGGTTTTTATTCTTGGTTTACACTTTTATTCTGGAATGTTACAGTTATGATGTCTTTCTAGCTTGACACAATTTCGTGTTTATAATGTTCTACTGGGTTGTTATGATGTTAGACTTACATTGCTGGCTGAGTTTTTCATGGGTTCTGTTGTTGTTGGGGTTTTGTCCTTCTCTTTGTTATATGCTGTTTGTGTTTGATGCTTTGTCATAGTTGTGATTCTGCTTATTGTCAAAGCTTTTTGTAAACCTTTGTTTTTAAAGGTTCTACACAAATAAAGTTTATTATTATTATTATAACTGATCTAGTCTCAGGACCCATAAACAAATCCTTAATGAGAAACTGTGACCCAAATTTCTGATATCTTTCAGCCAATCAGATTCAGCTCTTAATTTCAGCCCCTACAAGTTAACCATGCTGGTCAATGAGCAGCAAAAAGCCAGCAACTGGTTGTAAAAAGACCCTGTGACCCACTTTTGGGTCCCGACCCATCAGTTGAGAACCAGTGCTAAAATCTCCTGGTAGATGGCTGACAGCACTGACTCTGGACTTGATAAAGCAAAGTGGACTAACACCAGCAGATGACATGGCACCTCAAACCATCACTGACCGTGGAAACTGAACAGACTGGACTTCAAGCACCTTGGATTCTGTGCCTCTCTGATCTTCCTCCAGACTCTAGGACCATGATATCCAAATGAAATGCTAACTTTACTTTAATCTGAACCACTGAGCAAAGGTCCACCCTAGGTGAGACACATTTATTAATTTGGCATTAATAAGCCTTTTTTTCCTATGACACTGAAACAGAGCTGTTAAAGTTAAACCCTTGATACAAAATGTGTGCATTTCGGGCCTGAGTGATATTCATGTCATGGTATTTTACAGTATCTTTTACAGTATCTTACAAAATTAAAAGACAATGCATTTAAATGTTTAATCAGGTGATAAAGCCCTCTTCTTCTCCTACAACAAACATGTTGTATTCATGAATACAATACGTCATGTACTGACTATAACATTCTTTCTGATGTCGTCATTTACGATAAAAGTACTCAAAAAATAAAAACTACAAACTTTTATTTTGAAGAACTTCATGGAAATAGGGCCTGAGCACCGAGTTGGCAGTGAGGACCCTTTTGTATCTGTAGGCATTATTATTGTTGTTCTGTCAGAAGAACTGCTAATTTTGAGCTTTGACCTTCTAAAAAAACTCACACGGGGTCCCAGAGTAGCCCCAAACATGAGACAGGTGACTAAGTAAGAGCTACAGGCATAAAAATTAGTACATTTATACATCATGATGAAAATAAAATTAATAGTAACAATGACGGAGGAGCTGGGGCGGAGGAGGGTTGGAAAAAGCAGCTTGCAGAAGGAGCAGCAAAGTGTAGCCAGGAAAGAGCAGTGTAAACATGGCAGCATGAGAGTGCTGGCCAATAGCATGCTTAGGCCCCGTCCACACGGAGATGAATCCAGGAGTATACGCAAAAGTTTTTTGTCATATCGGCATTTCATCCACATGGAAACGGCGTTTTGGGTGACTGTAAACGATACTTTTTGAAAACGGGTCCCAGAGTGCACAAATCCGTAAACGACTACCATTTCATCTCTTTGTGGACGGCCAACCGCATCTTTCTTGAAACCATTACATCAAACATAGCGTAGCTCTCTTAAGACACCTGCGTGGGTCCAGCCAAAACAACAATGGCGGACTACAGGGTTGTGTTCGTGCTGCAGAAGCTACTGAGCTTGTTATGGCTTTTACAGCAAAAACTGATGCTCCTTTACCACCACCGCGAAACGCATACACCATATGTTCTTAAATCCAATGCAGAGAACAACCAGAAGGGCACCTAGAAGAAACTTCGTGTCAGTTTTCAGTGATCTTCTTCTCTCTTTTGGTGCATTTCCGTGGCAGCAATACAGCGACACGTACAGGCTTGGCATATGCACTACAGCGTTTTCAGTCATTCTCAGTGGTTCCATGCTTATGCGGATATTTCCGGAAATTATCCTGTCTTTACAGAAAACTTTTTCAAAACGAAACGGCAATATATCATTTTCGTCTCCGTGTGGACGGGGCTTTAGAATCATTCAGCTTGCTGTCAGCTGAGGGTTTGTGTGAGATCAGCTGATTTGAGTTATATGGCAGCGCTTGACTCCGTGCATGGCCTGCCTGAACTAGCTCTGTAACATGTAAAGTGTTGTTTTGTATAGATAGAGTTTTGATGTGGCTTGAAATTTTGGCTCAATCTTAAGCGTACTTGGGGAGGTGCTAACTCCCCACATGACATCATGAGGGGAAAATCTGAGAACAGTTTGTTTCAGCACACATTTTCTGAAAGATGAGGGGGTTGGGTTCTGATTCTTGGGGGGGATTGTGGACACACCAGGGGCACATAGTTTTGCTAGAAAAGCATAAAAAGTGTATTTTGCATATGTGACCTAGTCATGAGCATAAACACACCTTCAAATCGTCTTTTAAGCCTTTATAGGATGAATCGCTGTAGCATGAGCTAAGGATGAACTGAGTTGATCCAGCTGCTTGCTGAAACATGCTTAAGACGGATGTTGCAAAAATCCATTCCAAGGCTTACATTTTACCAGTGATGCTATTGAGAACAGTTTACTGCCTACCACTAATGCATTTCTGAAATCATTACTGAAAGAAAAACTCAATATTAAGAGGAAGACAGGCACATTACCTTGGAATAAGATGAAAGAAACATCAGCATAATGGTCATAAAGACATCAAGACCTTAATTGGATTATCCTGAATTTAAGGCTCATAAAATTGATATTTAAATTATGAAATTTAATTAGACTTAAGTCCTTCTAATCCTTCTCAGGTGTTCATTCTGTTTACGACTCCTCTTTTCCTCGTCTGAGTTTCTGCCACAGTAACAGGAGTAACAACATCTCTTTTATTTGCATAAAAACAACTTCATCTACTGAATATTTATCACATTCCTCGGCTGCTCTTTCATCTACATGCACAAAAAAATGCAATTTTGCTGAATTTCTCTTGTTAATCCAATAAAGCTAATTTGAGCAGCTGAATTGGGTCTTTTTCTCGTGTAATATTTCATCCTGTGACAGCGAACATGACTCACAACAGATACAGCAGGTACCGGCAGACAGCAGCAGCAGACTCTTTATTATAACTCCACACCTCTCTGGATGGATGGAGGAGGAGGAGATGAAGGGGAGAAGAGGAGGAAGAGAGAGGTGAGAGGTGGACATTCCAGGTGGATGAAGGGAGGGCATGGAGGAGGAGGTGCAGGGAGACGGCGGGCTGACAGCGCTGCAGCCCGTAATAGGCTCACATCACAGTTCTGCCATCTTCGCCGTGTCTCCTCCTATCTGTCTCTGCGCTGTCTGTGAGCCTGTCGCTGCTCATCAGAGAGGGAGAGGGAGAGACGCAGAGAGAGAGGCAGTGTTGATAGAGAGAGACAGGAAGCACCTTGGTTTTGATAGAAAAATAAAATACTTTGGTGCGTAGGGGGTCAGTGTGCTAAAACAAGGGCTGCATTTGCACAGGTCACAGATATAAATGATGCATGGGCCAATTCACATTTATTTTACTTTTCTATTTATTAAGTAATCCAATAAAATGTAGCTCATAGTTTATCATCATATCCCATTAGAATATTTGCAATTCCAGGAGTGCAGTTCCACAGCTTGTGCTCCGGTCCAGCTCTGGTGGATGTCAGAAGCGTCACTCTTCTCTGCTCTACTCAGGGTATGTGCAATGTCTGTTTTCTTCCTGCTTCAAAATCCATCAATCCACAAAGAGAAGATCAACCCAGATAGTAAGAGAAATACAAATTAAACACAATGCATTGATTGCTGCTTGTAGTGCTCTGCACTATATCAACATAATACCAGTACTGGAGGCAGAAGCCACGGGGCACCAGTCAGTCTGAGGGTCACAGAGGTAACAACATCATGTCTTGTTTACTGATGACTGCTGTGCAACCCTGGATGGTCCAGATGGAGGATTAGTGGATGGTTGGTGGATGGCCACCATGTCCCAACAAGTCTGCGACGTCACCGAGGAGGTGGCAGAGTCATGGGGAGAGAGCTGGTAGGCTCCTTCAGGGTCCCTGAAGGTGTGAAAATGACCTCGGCAAAGTATATAGAGTTTCTCACTGACCACTTTCTTCTATGGTACAAAAAGAAGAACTGTGCCTTCTGTAGCAAAATTATCTTCATGCATGACAATGCACCATCTCATGCTGCAAGGAATACCTCTGTGTCATTGGCTGCTATGGGCATAAAAGGTGTGGCCCCCATCCTCCCCTGACCTCAACCCTACTGAGAACCTTTGGAGCATCCTCAAGCTAAAGATCTATGAGGGCAGGAGGCAGTTCACATCAAAACTGCAGCTCTGAAGCTATTCTGGCTATTTCTGAAGAAATTCAAGCAGAAACTATCCAATAACTCACAAGTTCAATGGATGCAAGAATAGTGAAGGTGATATCAAAGAAGGACTCCAACATTTCTCCAAACGTCTTTGATCGAAATAGCTTTTGATTTCAGCAAATATGACCTCATAATGCCGCAAATTCAACAAATGACCATCTTCTGTTCTTTACAACCAATAAAATGTTTTGAAACTCTATTGTGCATAATAATTTGGAGCAGTGCATTTTCAGTTTTTGTATGTTTGCATTGGGAGGTTAGTTAATTATGCTCTAATGGTTGATACTGGAAAATTATACTGACTGTCATTTGCATCGACTATAAAATTAGAGAAAAATATTATTTGCATAATATTTTGAACACTGAATAAATTTTCACCCTCTTTAAAGTGACTGACCTAACCTGAAGGAAGTGGAAGAAAATGAAAGTTGGCACAGAAACTGAGATGCTCGTGAAGGAAAGGACAGTGAGAAAAGACTAATAAATAGAAAACACAGACTGACACTACACTGCTGCTGCACGTTTCTCTAACTGTGTATCGCTGCTGCTTTTGTTTACGGGCCCACACTTCTTTCTTCACATAATGCTGGATCTGTCCTCCACTATAGGATATTCTTAAACTGAGTGTTGATTGACTACGGAATAAATAAAGTTTGATCGATGTTCAAAGGTGTTTATTTATTCACTCTTTCTTATTCTGTCAAGCTCAGCATGAACTATGACTGATTATGAGAATATATTATGACTGTGTGAGAGCTGTCCAGGAACACTTAGCTCAGTTATAAGAATAAATACACGCAGGTGATAAAGATGTGCTCAGTGACAATAAGGCAAAGATGAACCTGTATGACACAGACACCACGGGTCTGTTTCCTCTGTGCATCTTGAAGCAAAGACAAATTAGATCAAACTAGAAATCAGACTGTTAAGGAATTTATTAAACACAATTTTAAGTACTGGCGCTATTCTCTGCTGTTTTTTTTAATCATTTCTTGGTGTTTGGATTCCTACATAAAATGATGATATTAAGGTTTGGCCACCTACAATCAGGGCGAACGAGGGTGAGACTTTGATAATGAAATGCTGGTTGAAATATCAGATTTTGGAAAATGAATATGAACACATTGTTCATACTTGGAAGTAAAATATAGCACACTAGAAATGTGTAAAAATGAAACTGTCTGCCAATATCCCTCTGCTTTTAAAATACACATGGTTCACAGTTTGCTTACTGGTGTCAACATTTTACTGTCAGCTCTGTTTTTAATAGATCACAGACTTTGCATGGGAAGTGGCTCACGCCAACTTAAGGCCCTGTTCCTGTTTTGTGCGTACGCAATCTTTATAAATGAGATCCCTGGTCAGGGCTAAACTTGTTCACCTACATCTAAAAAAGGAAAATAAAAGTTAAAAAGTATTTGCCCTCTTTCTGATTCCTGATTTTTTTGCATATTTATCACACTTAAATGTTTCGGATCATCAAACCAATTTTAATATCTCACAATGACAACCCAAGTAAATAGAAAATGCAGTTTCAAAATGGTGACTTTATTTATTAAGGGTTTTAAAAAAAATCCAAACCTATCTGGCCCTAGGTGATAAAGTAACTGCCCTCCCTTGTTAAATGATGAGTTAACTGTGATTAGCCTTAGTTGTCAGAAAGTTGAGTTCAATTTCACTGGCCACACCCAGGCCTGATTACCACCAGATTTGTTGACAGAAGAAATCACTTAAATAGAAACTATCAAACAAAGTAAAGTAGGCTACAAGATCTCAGAAAGAAACACATCATGCCACAATCCAAAGAAATTCAATAAGAAATGACAAACAAAGTGATTGAACTCTATCAGTCTGGGAAAGGTTACAAAGGCATTTCCAAGGGACTCCAGTGAACCACGGTCAGTCATTGCCCACGATGCCCACCATGGAGAAAACTGGGGACAGTGGTGAACCTTCCCAGGAGTCGTCGGCCAACCAAAAAAAGGAGAATCGACTTGTCCAGGAGGTCACAAAAGAAACCAGAACCACATCCAAAGAACTGCAGGCCTCACTGGCCTCAGTTAAGGTCACAGTTCATGACTCAACCATCAGAAAGACACTGGGCAAAAATGGCATCATTGGAAAGTTCCAAGGCCAAAACCACTGCTGACAAAAAAGAACACAAAGGCTCGTCTCACATTTGCCAAGAAACATCTTGATGATCCCCAAGACTTTTGGAGAAATATTCTGTGGACTGATGAGACAAAAGTTGAACTTTCTGAAGGTGTGCAGCCTGTTACATCTGACGTAAAAATAACAGAATTTGATAAAAAAGAACATCATGCCAACAGTCAAACATGGTGGAGGCAGTGTGATGGTCTGGGGCTGCTTTGCTGCTCCAGGACCTGGACCACTTGATGTGATTGATGGAACAATGAATTCTGCTGTCTACCAGAGAATCCTAGCCGAATATCCAGCCATCAGTTCATGCCCTCACGCTCAAGCGCTCTTGGGTTATGCAGCAGGTCAACGACCTGAAATATATCAGGAAGTCCACCTCTGAATGGCTAAAAAATAACAGGTTTTGGAGTGGCCAAGTCAAAGTCTGGGCTTAACTCAAATTGAAATATGCTGTGGTGTGACCCTGAACAGGCAGTTCATGCTTGAAAACCCTCCAATATGGTTGAGTTAAAACAATTCTGCGAAGCAGAGTGGGCCAAAATTCCTCCACAGCGATGGAAAAGACTCATTAGCAGTTATTGCAAACACTTGATTTCAGTTATTGCTGCCAAGGGTGGCTCAGCCAGTTATTAGGTTCAGGCAACTACTTTCTCACATAGGGTCAGAAAGGTTTGGATTTTTGTTCTCCCTGAATAAACCAAACCATTATTTAGAAACTGCATTTTGTTTTTACTTGGGTTGACTTTGTGAGACATTTAAGTTGGTTTGACAATACGAAACATATAAGTGTGATAAATATGCAAAAAGCCAGGAATCAGAAAGGGGGCAAATTCTTTTTCAGGGCACTGTATCATCGTCTATGGGTTAAAGGTGTCAAAAGAATTGGCAAAAATTGGTAGTAAAAGTGAATAAATCTTTTCATCATATGAACCCAATTAAAACCTGCCACACGTTTCAGCTCTGACTTAAACATTTATACAGCAATTTAGAGGAGATTTCAAAATTTAGCAGTATATTCGTGTATTGCAATATAGCCAAAATATATCTCAGTATTAATTGGTGGCCATATCACCCAGCCCTTATTACAACATTATCAACTAAAATATATTCACTGCAGTAAAGTGTAGAAAAGAGGTAATTATATGGTTTGAAGCCTGAAAAGCTATCATTATCATGCTTGAACAGCAGGTTCAAGCATGAAAAGCATTGTAATGTGGACCATACGAATTTTCTATGGGGGATCTGAATGGTGATTTTTTTTTTTTTT
Source organism: Cheilinus undulatus (assembly GCF_018320785.1). Classification (NCBI taxonomy): domain Eukaryota; kingdom Metazoa; phylum Chordata; class Actinopteri; order Labriformes; family Labridae; genus Cheilinus; species Cheilinus undulatus. The sequence continues at coordinate 38,919,535 of NC_054878.1, read as the reverse complement.
TTTTTTTTTTTTAACTTTTATTAAACCAGGTTAGTCCTATTGAGACCGAAGACCTCTTTCTTAAGGGAGACCTGATAATTGAAGTTAAATAAAATGTCATCATTGTGCGTAGAATTTAACATCAAGAAGGGAAGTGTGTTTTTTCAACAATATAAAACTGGTATAACAGATCAAATTTAGCCATTATAACTTCTTAAAACAAGGTCTTCTTAGCTTTTACCACTTGGGTTTAAAATGTGCGGTCCTCTCATCTTTCCACCAGATCCCCATCCCCATTATGACACAGCGATATAGTATGTTTTGGTGGAAATGTGATGATTGACTCAGTCCTTCATGTGTGTTTTTCTTTCTCCTGAAGTAAAAGAACAATATTGAGGGAGAACGCTGAAAAAAATCAATGCAGTGGCCCAACAGGGAGCCATGAAGACGTAAAAGCTCACAGACGGATCCTGGCTGTGAATGAAGTGGCAGCAGCGGCACAGAGCGAGCAGGGAGTTTGACAGCTTAAACACAGCGCCCCAATACAAGATGGCAATTAGACGAGGTCAGTGATACATGAATGCTACTCTCAGTGTGTGTCTGAGGAGGCCCTAACAAGCAGCCGCTCATACACTGACACTACTTGACTTTAAATGTAAAGATTCTGACATTTTTGGTAGAAATTTAAAATAGAGCAGATTAAATATAAGTCAAAGTTCCTTCAGATTGTAGTGTGGATGAAAAATCTGTCTGAGAAAATGTGGACGTTTCAGCTGCTGTCACTTTGTGTGGCTTGTACACTTTGTTCTTCTTGCTGCTGAGGGTTGGAGCCATAATTAACACCCATGTGGGAAATACTTCATGTTATTTATGTCGCGCACATTGTGTCGAGGACATCTTTACATCATGGAGCGTGTCTCCGGAGCAGCTCCCTCCCCCGAGCTGCCTGTTGGCTCTCCGTCATTTAGACAGCCCGGCTGTAAAGACGCTGCTGACAAGCACAGTTTCAGATCAAATTGCTCTTGGCACTAACAACTTTATCTGGATGTTTTGCCCTTCGGATATACTCCAAACCAAAATGCTTCTGTTACTGTCACCATCTGTCAGCTCCTCAGCGCTGAGATTTATTTCAGAGACAGACAAGTCGAACCCAACAAGGCCGGGCCCTAAAATCCTCCTCAGATGGAGATAGTCGAGGATTGGAGTGTGACAGTTTAATCTGCAGCACTAAAGATGTTTTTGGAGCGCTGAATTAACACCTTCAGTCTGAGCTCTCTCTTTCTTATGGCAGCTCTCTTTAGCCTCTTTATCCCTTCAAAGATCCGGAATACAAACAAGTCAATACAGTGCCTAATTGCATTGTGTTGACTACATTAATTCTTATTTGCATTATTGGGATTTTCTTGTAGTTACCTTCAAGTAAAATGCAACTAGAAGCAAAACAAAGCCCTACAATTACACCAGAACTGACATTCTGTATATAAGAGACTGCTTCTTTGACTACTAAGGAAGCATGCCCACAGAGTTTACATCTTTCCCGACGGAGATTATCTGGAGAACGGGGCGCTGGGAGCCTGAAAGGAGGAGGATGCAGAGCAGCACGCCACCAACAGCCGGGTTGGGAGGAGGCAGAGACGGCGTTGTGCGAGGATGCGGAAGTGGGGCAAACAAGCCGGGCTGCAGGCTAGGCTAAGAGCTGCCCCACACAAACTCGTCGTACCAAGCTTCTTTCTCGTAGGTGCCCACTCCCTCACCAGCAGGATGGAAGACATGAGGCTGCGGATTTCTAACCACCGTTTGGACAACTGTGTTTGCTGCTACAGAGGAGACTGCAAAACGTAATTTAATTGGGTATTTACAATGCAATGACAATAAATGACTATCTAAGCAAGTTGCACTAATAATAAACATGTTGAGCAGTGGCGTAGCCAGGGATTTTGGGCCCCCAGAAAGAATATTATACAGGCCCCCGCTTAACTGGCTAACCAAGCCACAAATATTGCATCATGTGTTTTAATGTATTTTTGAACCATAATTTCCTTATATGAGCAATATTTTTACTATTGTTTAATGAAATTTACTTGCATTATTTTAAAGCACGGGACTACACCATTTTTAAGGTAGGAGCAGGGGCCCCCCAGTTTTGTATTTTACTCTATTTGATACAAAATTCAGTCTGTTGACTGATTCATTAAATCCCTTTTGATTCAGCAATGGCACAAATTACTAAGAAAAGACAAATTACAACACGCCTATCATTGCAAGCTTCTCAAAACCCCCTCCCGTGCTACACCTATGTGTTGAGTCATGACAAGAACTAATTTGGGTCGACTGGCTGAACTTACGCTATTAGCTTTTTTTTCTGTTTGTTGTCTTTGCAGCCTCTTTCCTCCAGGATTGGTCTACAGATAAATTCAGAGGGGTCTGGCTGCAGACCACCACCTTGGGACACCACCTCCATTGGGACAGAAGAGGCGTAATTTGCCTGTACAGTGTTTTTGTGATTTAGATATAGCTGTACAAACAAAGGCTAGCTTTAGCTGTTCAAGCTGTGCAAGTGTAATTTTTTTCTGTGAGAAAATTGTTTAGTCTGCTTTTTAAAAAGTGCCTAGAAACATTTTAAAACATGATGTGGTGAGTCTGATTTACAGTGCTCTTCTATGAGCTGATGAAGTACTGTAGGCTATTTGGGTATTTCTGTTTAAAATTTGGGTTCTTCCCGTAGCACTCTGTCTTTGGTGTCCAAAAAGAGAAGCTTCAAATGAGTATATCAGTTGCTATGATTGCTTTTGGCTAAATGGAGGAGGGCCTAACCCCTTAAAGCCTGATAACTCAAATAGTAGCCAGAAAATTCTTGTTTTGGGGAACTGAAATTTTTATTTAATAATCTATAAAAATCAAAAAAAAAAAAAGTCATAAAATGACCCTTTTTTGGTATCACATTTGATCCATTAGGCATTTTGTCCACTTATAATCCACTGGAAGGCATTTTTATTATTTATCAGAATGTATTGAAAAGGTTTTGAAGTAATGTATTGGTCATGTCATTAGATAGAGGTGTCATAAAATTATGTATTAAATATGAGGGGGCTAATGTTGATCTATGCCCGGGGACTTCAAATGATTAAAACTACCCCTGGTTATAATAACATAGTATAAATATAAATGTGGTGTTCCTTGGCTTCATCTCTAAGGTGTGTTGAAACATCTAAAAATCAGTGATCTATCTTATAACACCAGCCAGAGTAGTATTTACACTGTATGCACACTTTAATGATCATCTGTTAAACTTTCTTTGTGATCAGTTATATGATATTAACCCTCTCAGTTTACTTTAGTGAGGGTACTGTTTGCAATGACACAGACAGTTGTTTAAATATCCTGTTTAATTCAAACCTGCCAACCATCAGACCCAAGCATTATCTGTAGCCATGATAAATCCACATTAAGGCTGAATAATACTCAAGCATAAAGGCTGGTCATGTAAATAAAACAGTGGCTGAGTGCTTTGAGTGTACGTCTTGGGATTTCTTGGTACAGTAAGGCTGTCCCTCTGTCAGTAATAACATAAAGGACCGCTCCCCTCCAATCCCAGAGCACGCCTGTCAGACTCAATCTGCATGTGAAGCTCAGGAGGACTAGCTGGGAATGTTGGGAATTCTTTGATCATACTGTATGTTGTCACATACATAAGTTAAACGTGTTCAGTGCTTTTTAATGGACAGCTATGGGGTTTAAAGGGAATATATTTGGGTTAAAAAGGGAAACACTCCCCATTAGACAGGACACTGCATTCTGATTTTATAGTTTTCAGATTTGTACTTTTGAAATTTTTTCTATCAAAACGCCAAAGCTGGTTAGGAGAAGAGAAAAATCAGCTCTTCTACAGAGCAAAGATTCCACTTGGATTCTTTGCTCTTCTTGTAATAAAGACATACTGTTCAGTTAGGATAGAAACTGCAGCCAAAACTACCCCTGAACTTATCACTACACTGGTCGCCATTGTTTACTGGGTTGTAGTACAAGTAAACCCCGCCCCTAGCTATTCCTAAAATGCCTCAGATCAGTCTGGTCAGTGCACAGATTGGGCATGATCATATCAGACTGGAGCTTTGCAAGATGGATCTGCCTCATTGCAGACATGAAATCTGGCAATTCCACTCACTTTGCGAGGTTGTATCTGCAACTTGGCAGTTTTTACATCAAATTGAAATAATGGCCCAGTCTCCATATCCACACTCTAGGTTTAGGGCTGTCCCAATGTCAAACCATAAAGTGCATGAGGGATCTCTTGCAGACTTTTTAAGCCGTTCGTGCACCCTTTCCATGAGTGGGCATATCTGCAGACTTAAGGCCTTTGCACACTGGGTCCGATTATTTCGTCAAAATTTTTCACACATTAAAAAAAGAAAACCAAGCTCATGTTGTTCTAATCATGGTTGCACACTGATGCCGAAATTGTCATCCATCTTTTTTTTTTTTTTTTTTTTTTTTGGAACAGACTTGATTTTGGGCAAAATTTCACATCAGTCCAAGTCATTTAAATGGGTGAGTGATGATTCAAAACAGTGCCCACTGCTTCTTCCTCTCTCTCTTCCTCTCTCTCGCCCTCAAACCTCACTTTAAACACCAAAGTTTGCTCATTTATTATGTGGATATAAACTATAGAAATATAACATAGATGAGTGATTGATGATTCAGATCAGCGCCCATTACTTTATTCTCTCTCGCTCACTCACCCCCGTCCAACTCCTCCCTCTCTTTCACTCCCGAAACCTCACTTAAAACACCATAGTTTGCAGGTGTGTAATGTGGATTTTAGCTGTGGAAATATAACAGATAAAGGCATATGGTTGTAGCCTACTCACAGCTCATAACAGAGACACATGAATGGGTGCTGAATGAAGCTCTCTGTCAGGATGGATCAGCACGATTTTAAAGGAGTGACAGAGATACAGGCTTGCAGTACGAAACAATTTACCACCTTCTATGAATTTTTGCAGTGAAGGCAAATAAAAACGGATCAGACCCAGTATGCAATGTCCAAGTGCGTGATGTTTTTTCGGATTATGGATCCGGAAATAATGGACCCAGTGTGTAAAGACCTTTAGAGTGAGGGAATTACCCATAGTTCATAGCATTGTGAAGTACAACAGGGATTTTCTTAGGAAGCCCGCTAGCAAACACTATAAAAGGGACGTGAAAAGAGCAAAATGGTAAACAAAAATATGCATAAGGTGTAATAAGTGTTGACGCCGCAATAAAAACGTTTTCTTTACTGTAAGTAGATCATATAAACCAGCCTTCTTCAGGTCTATAGGTGAGGCATGCTTGTTTTTATCTTTGCATTTGTTCAATCATTTTCCATGTGTAGTCAGTTTAGTCCTTAAGGGCTCAGGGTTTAGGGAGGAGATTTAAATTCAAAGGCAGCAGATGACGGTTCATAGGCAAAGTTTGTATGGCAAAGCCACATATAAGGGTATGAGTATGATGTTAAGAAAAGTCTTGTTTCCTCTTCTGTCCACATGTACCGCGCCATGTTGTCTCGGAGTGAACTGGTCATGTGACACCGTATGTCACGTCCTGTGACTTGTAAAAGCAGAAAAAGTGTTTCCCTTGCACTTCTTGAGCGCAAATTTTTTCAGCGATATTTGAGAGGTTTTTCAAAATTCAGTTTCCATTGCCAGTCATTTCTAAGGGTGATGGAAACACAGCTATTGGCTGCTACTGCGGGACAATCCTCCTCATCTTAACTCAAAACAGTGGTGGTAAATGCATCCTAACCTAGCAGGAAGTCCTGGTAGAGTAGTCAGAAACCAGCAGGATAAAAGCTAACAAGCTCTGTAAGCACTGTAACGTGTTTAAAATCAACTTAGAAAAGTTGCTGTTAGGCTGTGTCAAATTAAATGTCATCATAATGTGTTTAACTGTCACATGAAGGAAAAGAAAATACAATTTTTGGTCAAAACCTTGAACAAATAGGGACAAAGGGACAAATATGCCTGTTTTTGATTGGCAAGTCTGGAGCATTGGTGGTGTGACTGAGAATCCTAGCTTGCACCTTCTTTTCATTGGATAGTGGCTCCATTTTGATTGAGTTCAGCACCCTTTGTTCATTTATATGTCAAGTAAAAAGTGAAGCTTTTCTTTGTAAGGACTAGCAGGAGAGCAAAGCTTGTTTCTTGTAAGATGCCCTTGAAGCAGCTTGGCATGGCTGGTGGAGAAACTAAACTTTTGACAGCAAAGAAGAAAAGACACAGCAGAACTTTCTGTGCTGCCAATAAAGCATTTGGCAAAGATTGAATGTGAGGAATTTGTGCTTTAGTTCTCATTTTATGACAACAAGAAAGGAGATTTGGACTCTCCAGAATGGAATGGTAGTATTTTGATGTTTTTTATGAAGGATAGCTGGGACTCTCTGTGGTTTAACATTTAATTTTCAGTTTTTTCTCAGCTGTCACGACAAACACAGTCCTCTTTTCTAATCTTTTCTCTTCCAACCTGGTCGCTGAAGCTGTAGGTTAATATGTCTTCCTGTCAGCCTCCACTTATCCAATAACAAAGAGCCTCAAGCTTCGCCCCATTAGTTACCATGCAAACGAGATCACTATTGATATCTCTTAACGAACTGCCACCATGTCGGTTCGATTTCCTGTTAACTCACTCCAGACAACGAAAATCAACATCCAGCAATTAGTTTGAGGGCCGGGGGATCCGTCTGCAGGGCTCCGACATGGTGTGGATATTCATTACGCTAAATGGGGCCTGCCTCGCTGCTGTTCATTGGTTCACCGTGTTGTCACTTGTCTTATTGAGCATAATGGGCCTCAAGGGCCAGGCTGAACACATCTGCAGTGGATACAGAGCTGGAGGTTGAGTCTGTCTGGGATTTTTGATTATGAATCTGCACCGTTGTCTCTCTGTTAAGGATTTAAAACACACTGAGATGAAAATGAATCAGGCTGCTGACCATTTTTTATCTATTTGTGGCAGTTTTTTGTCTCATCGTGGTAGTTTTCCATATCTCTGTTGTTATTCTTGTTTCTTCTGATCGTTTTCCATGCTTTTATAGCAGGATGTTTGAGGGGTGGGGGGTCATGAAAAGGGCATCTGCTGTACACGGTGGGGCACAAGCACAGAAATACACAAGTGAGGATGTCAATGAAAGCTAACTCTTAACCGAGGAGCTTTGTCAGGGTAGGGGGTAGTCAGGGTGCTGGAATCAAAGTCAATTCTGCTTTTGGTCATGTGTTTGAAGATATCAGTGACCTTGTTTGGGTCAGCCGGGATGGATGGCAGCAGAAGATCAGAGCCTGTCTTCACTGCATCTGTTCCTGGGCTAAGTCTTGATCAGCTTCAGTTTAAAGAATGACTGATCTACTAAGCAGTTACACTGGCAATGAAGTATAAAGAATTTGGAGGAGCTTGGTCAGGGTAAGGTAGGGCTAAATACTATATTTTGTTCAATGAGAGGACAACCTGGAGGGCACTGTATCATTTGTTTACTAAAAGGGCACATAAGAGGGCACTTTTTCAGATTTTGTTAATTAGAAGAGCACCTTTAAGGGTACTTCACCAAGTCTTGTCCAACGGAAGAACATCCAAAAACAAAGGACATCCGAAAGGGCACCTTATCATGATTGGTCTACCTTAAGGGATACTCAGAGGGCACTTTATCAAGTTCTTTTCCACTTTAAGGGTGTTGTGGAGGGCACTCTGTGCTGTTTGTTCCATGGGAAGGGTACATAAAAGTACACTATCAAGTCCTTTTCATCTGAAGGACCCCAAAAGAGCACCTTAACATGATTTGTTAACCTGAAGGGCTACGTAGAGGGCACTTTATCATGACTTCCCATTTTAGGGCACCCTGGAGATCACTCTTCTCTGTGCTGTCTACTTGGTGGGCATTCTGGAGGTTACCAAACGCTGTTTGTTCCATGGGACGACCACATAACAGGGCACTTTATCACATTTTGTCAAATTTAGGGGCTATTAAAAAGGCACTTTATCATTTGTCTACTTAAAGGGTACATAAGAAGGCACTTTATCAAGTTTTGAAGGCATTTTATTATCTTTTGTGAAGTTTTGTCCACTTTAAAAGCAACCTGGTGTGAGTTCTTCTTCACTAATGGTATCACTTCGTTGGAGTTATCCCAAAGGCGTTCCTATAGACAGTGCAGACTGGGAATCTGTGCTGGAGCCATGCTGTATTGAGGCCTGTGACACAAGCAAACCATGTTGGATGGAGAGTCTTTAAGATTTCTCTTTGTAAAGTGGAGAATTGTATTTCCTGTCAAATCCTGAAAATGTGTCTAGTTTGCATCTATGATCGAATTTGGCAGCTGTAATGATAAATAAACATTTCTTCATGGGAATCACATGTCCATGCTTTCCTTCGTCGCTATTTGTTTTATTTCCATGTATATGTATAATAATCTGACACGGCACATGGACTTGTTTCCCACATCCATCTGGTAAACCCTCCATAGACGGGGTTTGGGAAAGGGCAGAGCCTTTGAAAAAAATACTCTGAGGGTGATTGGATGAACGGTCTGTCTGTCACATCTTTAGATCAGCGTGAATAAATATATTGCTCTAGCTGCCAGTGGTGCTGATCACAGGGGGCTTTGGATGATATTTTATGGTATATTTCTGACATTAATCGTCCGTTGTAGAACTGTCTAGAATGCTTGTCTGGCTGTGTGTGCTTGTGCAAGAAGGCAAATCTGTCAAAAAATATATATATTTGCAATATGGCCAGCTTAAAGTCACATAGTTTCATAGATCTCTGTCTTTATGGTTGTTTTTCTATCCTTTGAAATTCTTTGGAATCCCTTTTATTCTAATAGTAATACTAAGAAGGTTTTTACAATTTTGTCCAACTCTATGTGGTCCTTTTGTGTTCTTTAAGAACCAAGAATCCAATTCCTGGTCTTCTTGGGCCTTATTGGAGTATTTTTTTTTTCTTTGTGGCGATGTTAAGTCGTTTTGGGGGAGGTTTTGATCTCACAGAGATCGGAGGATTCTGTTTGAATCCTCTCCATATCCCTCCTAGTCCATGCCCAGATCTTAGCTTCCTCTTCCACCATTGGCCAGGACATGATTTCTCTGGGTGACAGTGTAACATTCATGACGTTCCCCTAGCTTTCAGGCGCTCTGATGTGTGCCATGTTTGCTCTCATTGTGATGCTGCTCTGGAAATGACGAGGTACAAGAGCGACCTTTCGTATATCTCTGAGTCCTCCTCTTTGCTTGTTGTGTAGAACAAATGGAGGTTAAATAAAGAAACACAAAGGAGAAATGATGACATACTGAATGATTATATAGGTTACATTAAGTAAGGCTTTCTTTTTCCCCTTAAAAAAGCAGAAAGTGGACTCCTCAAATGTCTAGACTGTTCTGATATTAAGTTTGAAAATCTGGCCAATTTACTTTGAGGTTTACAGTTCATGGAAACCCTCCAGTTGGCCTTCTGTGACCATGAAAAAATAAGTCAAAAGTTTTTTTTTATAGCCATTTTCTCTGCTTCTCATTTCTTATTTTCTGCTTTGCCCCTGCTGCTCCTTTCTCACCATAACAATAATAACCTCCTTCTGTCACAAATAAAGCAGCCTCAGCAGAGAGAGTAACAGAGGCAGCATCATGGACAGTGAGCCCAAACCCAGACTACAGTATCAGTGGGATTAATTGGAGCGTCATTACCTGAATGCTTGTTTTTCTTAATGCTGATGTGACTAATTTCTTCCTCCGCCACCGCCCCTCCCACACACACACACACACACACACACACCCACAGCCAAGCGCGCTAACACACGCAGACATTTCCATCACTGCAGCTGGGGTCAGTTGCATGTGGTGGGTCGATGCAGATTCATGGACGCCTGCCATGTCTGGGCTTGGATATGCTAAATCGAGGCTGTTTGTAAGGAAGGTAAACTTTATAGAGAGTGGCAGCTTTAGAAATAAGTGATCATCAGACACATTTTTAAAGCTGCTAATAGCTATAGCTGGCTTTCCTGAGTCCAAACACTCATCATACAGCTTTTTCAAGTCCTTATAGATAGCAATGTCTTAAAATAATATTTCAGAAATCGGTGTGGCAGTTTGCATTTTGTAGTATTTGTGCTGAATGTGTTTGAGCTTATTTCACATCATTTTGTAGCCGTTTTTGATCATTTGTTGCTGTTTTTATATCACTGTATTTTTCACAGTTTCAAACTGTTTTGCAAATTTCCAGCTCTTTGACATCATTACCTCATGGTTGGAATGTCTAAGCACACCTGGAAAATTTAGCAACATTTTGTGTCTGTTCTGCGTCTTTTCACAGTTGTTTTGCACATGATTGCGCATAAAGTACCTTCAGAATTATTTGTAAAAGTTTAAGGCATCACTGGGTCTGATGTGCCACAGCCTGGACTGGAGAGAGAGGGAAGGACAGCCAGAGTCAAGCTAGACACATATTGCTACACATGTATGTTGCTAAGGTCAAGGTCAAGCTTGACAGAATCATTTTCGCTATTTTGCTGTCATAATTTTGGCTTGTATTATACAGTAAGTAGTTGTGTTTTTTTTTGTTTGAGGTATTTTGCTTTTTTGTCACTTTGATCACATGTTATAGGTTTTTCTATTGCATGTATTCATGGTAATTTTGCAAAATCTCACACCTATTTTGCACTATTTCAGCCATTTGGCATCATTCTCTTATGGTTTGCATGTCTAAGTAGCTAGTTTATTGATTTTTGGTTATTTTAGCATCATTTTGCAGCTGTTTTAAATGTTTATGGGGGTTTGCATCTCTCTGTGGTTGCTTTGCATGTATTATAGGTTATATGCATGCATTTTTAGGTTGTTCCACACTTTTGCTGCCGTTATGCATGAATTTGCAATGGTTTGTATCCCTTTATTTTGCATGTGTTTGTGAATAGTTTTCATCACTTTGTAGCCAACCATTCTGACCATTCTGCAACACTTTGTCATGAGTCCCAACCCAGTAGTTGTTTTGCGTGAGGTGATTTTGCATTATTTGTGGTACTTTGCATCACTATGATTTGCATTTCTTAGATGTAGTGTATGCATTTGATTATACTCTGCATGACTTTGGAGCTATTTTGCATAATTTTGTTATGATTTGCATCTGTTATAGCTGTATTGCATCACTTTTGGTCTTTTTACACCATTGTGGAATCATTTTGAATGTTTTTTGTTGTTGTTGTGACCTCATTGCTGTGATTTTCTACCACTGTTTCAAGTTTTTATTACTCCTACAACTCACATTAGCTTTGTGTATGGTCCTCCTTATCTCTTTATAGTCATTGCTAATTTGTCTTGTCTTTTGGACTTGTATGTGAGCATCTGAGTTGTATGATTTACTTTCTGATTATAAGGCTCCCTTCATACACAGATGTGTCTCGTTGCTAGTCAACCCATTCAAACAGTGCACCAAGATGCTCCAGTGTCACCGCTCTGCCCCATCGATGGCACAGCTAATCTTCTATCCCTCTGACCTTATATCTCTCTTCTTTTCTTCCCCTTTCTTTGTTGCTCTCTTCTTTCTCCCCCTCTCAAATCTCCTCTTCTTACCCCTCTGAGATTAGTCTCTTTTTATTTGTATCCAAAAGCGAAACGCAGAAAGAGAAACTGGAATATTGAAAGAATGAGGCCAGTGTATTTGTCATGGTAGAGCAGAAATACAACACAGTACCACAGCTGAATAAATCTTTTCACATGGCGAGAAAAACCTATCAGGGGTTTGAACAAAAAAAAAAAGTCTAGACTAATTTGCCTGGAGGCAACCAACCAAAACCTCAAAACAACATTGGACTTCCTACAAACATCTGTTAATCCAGTTATTGCCCACCATGTAGTGCTAAACAAGGAAACAAGGTCCTTGGAATCACCTGTGCATTATTGATCTGAAATTGAGTCAACATTTAACAATTCCTTTATGTAAGTTAAGAAAAAATCACAAAGAGAAAGCTTAGCTTGTATACCTTGAAATAAAAAGGGCCAAAATGCATCGAAACAACTTTAAATTAAGGCGTTCCATTGTTGTAGTTTTCAAATTACCAATGCTTCACAAAGCATTTCAGTAGATTTCCCATAACACTTGGTCTGGACAGTGCCTCCTGTAGCCTTACCCCTCTATTCTAACAAGAATCAGGACATCCTGCTCCTATACAGGAAAATCTTCATGCCTCAGTGTAATGGGCATAATGGTTAGAAACAAGGGATGAAACCTGGCCAGACAGGAGTGAAGCCAGAGAAGGAAAGTCAAATTTAAATGTGAATAAAACACATAGATGTCATCTGTCAGCACAGTTTGCTGTGGCATCCTCAAATACAGGTTAAAGCTGTGTCATGTAAAGACGAACATATGTGAACAGGATTCAATATTGTGCCATCTTCTCTGGTCCAAAGCTCATTTTAAACAGACTGAGGCAAAATAGCAAACTGCTCTGTGGTCAGATGAATCTAAATTTGAAATTCATTTTGGAACCGCAACTGCTTTCCTATCAGCACACATCACAAAAGCTTGCATCTCTGATGGTACGGGTTAGCATTAGTGTCTCTTTTGTGGGCAGCTTATGCATCTAGAAAGGCACTATCAATGCTGAGAAGAATATGGAGGTTTTAGAGCAACATATGCCCCAATCAAGACAACGTCTCTTTCAGGAGAGGCCTGATTTCAACAAGACAATGTTAAACTACATTCCACATCCCTCACAACAGCATGGCTTCACAGTACAAGAGTCCAGGTGTTGAACTGGTCTGCCTGTAGTCTAGATCAACCTTTTCCAAACTGAAGTTTACTGCTGCTCAGTTTAAGACCTGAAAAATCTTCAAGGGCCCACTAGAAACCCTTTTACAACCATATATTTGCCTTTTATTTATCATATTTTGTATCATAAACAGGGAATTTAAATGTGAATGCTAAGTTTTCAGAGTCTTTACTCAGAAAGTGTTTGTGGGGTTACAAAGTACAATTAACACATCACTGCCACTTATTTTGTTTTAATCAGGCATCTGCAAAAACACTTACATTTTATTTTCTTAATATTGATCTCAGTGAACATACTTTGTTGCCCTTTTAACTCTTCCCAAGTAGCATTATTGTCTTCAAAGACGCTGATAAAATCTTACAACCAAGAGGCAAATGGCATAGAAGAATACTAAACAGAGTGTCACTAGTTAATCCAGCTTCAATCAAACCATGACACCAACAAAAAACATGATAAAATGACAACTAGTTAAAATTTATAACCATAAATTAAATAAATAAAACACTACCATGTTTTGTAACTGCTGAGACTTAAAATAATAACATTTTTATAAAGTATTGTATTATCATTTGATTTTTTTTTTTTTTTTTTTTTTTATGATTTGTTGTTGTTGTAAGCGACCTCTCGCAGCCCTCCTCCAGTCCCTCTGGCGTCCACCAGTCATGCCTGTCCCATACGTTGTGTAGCTGTGGTCTAGATCTTTCATCAACAAAAAAGATTTGGAGGGTCCTAAAATGAAAAATCCAGCAAAGAAGACCAAAGACTGTTGAGCAGCTAGAATCAGACATCAGACAAGAACGGGACAACATTCCTCTCTTGTTTTACGAAAGATATGTGGTCCAGTTCTGATAGAACTGCCGCTGTATTATAGCTACATCCGAGCTAACTGCTACACTGGCGGTAGCCATTGCTAACGGCTCACAGTAAGGTTCAATCCTGCATGTAGATACTGCCTCTTTCTCCTCAAACAACGCTGTTTAGGGTTCAGCAAAAAACATTGAGGATAGGAGTTTTTAACGATGGATTTTCCTGAAGATAGTCTGGCAATCCATCTGCTTTGCAAGATTAAGGATGCTCCACAATGGTAAACATGAGCCTGTCCCTACTTTTTTGAGATGTGTTCCTTCCATCAAATTCAAAATGAGCAAATTTTTCCTGAAAAGGTTAAATGTATCAGTTTCAACATCTAGTATGATGTCCCATTTTGAATAAAATATGCAAATCACTGTATTCTGGGCTGGGATTAGCGAGAGGGCTTCCTGGTAAAGGCCTTTCTGTGCAGAGTTTGCATGTTCTCCCCGTGCATGTGTGGGTTCTCTCCGCGTACTCTGGTTTCCTCCCAACCACCAAAAACATGCTCCTTAGGTTCAGTGGTGACCCTAATTGACTGTAGGTGTGAGTGTGTGCATGCCTGGTTGTTTGTCAATGTATGTCAGCCTTGCAATTGACTGGCGACCAGTCTTAGGGTGTACCCCACTTCTCACTCAATGACTGCTGGGATAGGCTCCAGCCCCTGCAACCCCAAATGGGATAAGAGGTGTAGAAAATGGTTGAATGGATAGACAGCACCCTAACTTTCTGGGAACTGGGAGTGTAGATCCATGGACACCAGTAACATAACAGTGATAGTTATGTCTAACACGAGTCTGACACCAAAAATCTCTGATGTGGTGCAAGGCCTTGTCTGCTCTGAGGTTGTCAAAATAAAATTAGCTTATATTAACTAAGACCACGGCAAAATGTTCATACAATACAGCTTATACAAACATCTTTTGGCATGATAAACAAACCTTTGGTTTTGCCCATGAAACAATTTCCCATGGGGTACCACTGCACTAGGGTACTGATCTGGAAACCTAAGCTGAAGAAGAGAGAGAAATTTTCACTGATTTAGTTCATTCTGGATGTTTTAAGGCTATGACAGCTTGTTTTGTACAGAAAGGATCATTAATTTATGCTGTAAATGAAGCCATAACACAACTGCTTTACTCCCATATTAGCACTCAATTGAGCTGTAATGAATGACTCCATCTCTGCAGTATCACGACCAGTAACAGCAGCCGTTTTTATCGTTTCCTTACACAAGAACAGGATTCGGCAGTTCCATTTCCAACAATCATTACTTCAGCCATTAGCCGCTGCATTAGCTACCGGAGGCATTTCTAAATCAGCTATGTATAGATTTACAAACGCTCACACACAAATACATATCGCTGAGTCCATTAGGGCCTACAAACTAATCAAAGAGGAAATACAAACCCTTGCGCTCCATTGCTGAAAATGAATATATGCAAAACAAAGAGCTGCTCTGGCTTTTAAAGCATCAATCACATAACGGTCCTGAATTAAGAAATGGGATACAGGAGGCAGGATGTGATGGTAACAGGTAAGAAGAGACAGCAAGGTCGACAGATGAAGAAACTCAAGGTTAGATCTCAAAACACTAATCAAGACAAGCTGGAAAATAGTGGACACAGTGGTGTAAACAAAGCATTTACCTTGATCAGCATTTCATACCAAGATATCAATTGCCTATAAAAACATTCGTTATACTCTCAGTTCATGTTATATTCAAACTAATGCACTCATACCTAACATTCATTTCAGCTCTGTTAGCAAGTCGCTGCTCTCGGCAGATATTCCTGACACTTTGTTGCTGAGCAATGTTGGGGAAACTCCCGCAAGGCATCGGTTTCTCCTTTTGTCTGTCTTCTCATACCTGTCTCTTTCTCTCGCTCATGACATAAAAGTGGTACTTTTGCTTTCAGGCATCTCTTAGAAAGCCTGTTAGGTATCTGACTAGAGACAGCAGAGTCAAACGCAGAGAAGGGAGAAAGAAGGAATCCAAATAAATGAACTTCATAGACTGTCGGCAAGCATTGAGGAAAGACAGGGAAAAGTGAGCGCCGGAGCCAGACGGGGGAGAGGCTGCAGGATAGAGGGAGGCTAAAATAAGACAGAGGTGGGAGTGTTAGATGGCGAGAGAAAGACAGCCAGACAGAGACGTCTTGTTGTCCAATCCTGACCTTTTAACCTCTTCTTCTTCACTCTCACTATCCCACTTTTTCTGTCCAATATTCAGTTTGTTTTTGTTGCTTAGTCATTTTAGAGTTTTATTTAAAATGAGATTCTGCCATGGAAGATTATCTGTTATCATTTTTTTCTACGTCTGACTCACAAGCGCTGGAAGGAACAGGCAGTTATCGCTCTCAAACATCTTTGTAAAGCGCTGTAGGAAATAAATATTGGCAGACTAAAGTCAGCTGTCAGCACATTGACATAAACTGATAAGTTGTTAGACTTCAGCTGCAGAAGTCTTTAGGGAAAACATTTTTTAGTTACGTCAGATCAAGATTATTTGAAGGGGGTTGTATAGTTTCCAGTGAGAAGAGTTCTGCGGAAGAAAGTCCTTCCAGTTCACAGGTCAGTGGACCACAAGTCTTGGGCATTTTTACATCAGCACAGTTGTTTTTATTGTGTCCAAGCATCATTATCCTCCACATTAGTAACACCGCTCCTTCTGGAGTACACTTGCATATGTATGTATAAAGTCTAGTACAGTAGGTACAGCAATGGCCAACGTCCTACTTCCACATCTACCGTGCAGATCAGAGGATGAAATGAGCCCATGCATATTACATCCCAAGGATACTACAGAGGAGGGGGGCCTCATTTCTGAGGAAACCATTATTCCACTGAGCCAAGTCCCACAACCAGACCTGATGGCGAAACTGAACTGGGCAGGAGATTAAGGTGTGAGGCCTCCATGGCAATGCGAAGAGATGCCAAGGCTAGGCATCATGGCCTGTGTGAAATGGTAGAGGCCCACCTGGGCAAAATTGCAAAAATATAGAGCTTCAAGTCAGCTGCATCCTCTCTGCACTGCTCTACAGTAAAGGCACCCAATGACAAGATCCTGACAGATCCAAGCATTTGGAGATGCCTTGGATGCTGCCATCAAATCTGTTGAACATGCGTTGTTGGGTTTGCTGGGCAAGGAAATCAGGCATTCCTGGTATCTAAGCATGCCGACAAAGGTCAGAGTCTTTAGGTCTTTGGTCCTTCTGGTCTTAGTATACTCGGATACTGACTGATGGTCAGAGGTGCCAACTGGACATCTTTGTGTCAACTTCTCTTCAGCACGTTTTCAGGTATCGTTGGGTGTCTAATCCTGACATGATCAGGAGAGCAGGGCTGAGAAGGATAAGGACTTTTACAGCATCTGTCCACTTTCTCAGGCTTGATCTAGCTCACTGGATACTGGGTGCCCAGGATCCAGTAGGGTGGGCCAGAGACACGTGGGGGTGTCAGCTGGGAAAATACCTGGAGAGATGGAGCATGGTCCTGGCACAAGCCTGGACAATGGCCGAGCTGATATCTATCCTGTACTTATCCACAGTTCTGTTCACATTTCTTGACTGTGATTGATTACAAATATGCTTTGTCAGCTGGAGATCCATAGATATATCCTTTCAAAACTTTTTGTTAATTTGGAGAGGAAAGACAGACAGAGAGATATGGCTGCTGTAACCAAGGTGCTCACAGACGCTGTCCAACAGTTTCAAGAAAAAAAGCCCTGATTTTAGGGAACCAGCTGATTTCATTCATGTGCAAGAGTGTCCAGTTGCACAACCACAATATTGCTTATGGAAAAAAACTCTTTTGACAGCTGGTCTGCCAATTATCAACTGTTCTGTTCACTGCATGAAAATGCACAATAAGGCTAAAATTTACCTCAATTTCCAAACCAGCCTTATAACTAAAAAAATCTGGTAAGAATTGGCTTAAAATTGCACGTTGTATACCCGGCCCAACATGTCCAAACCAAGTATTTCCATATTTGGTACCTCTTAACTATGACTAAGATGCTGTTGTGATTCACAAACAATGGTTGAAAGCAGGTTTCAGAGGTAATTTTGAAGACAGCTCAATATTTTTCAGCTGATTGAAAAGTTATTATCCAGTCAAACTAAACAGCTGTGCTGTTACAGCATGGAGGATATAAATAGTCAACCTGCATGGCCCATTAAGAACTGCTGCATTATAAACTAATGTTGTCTACAGAGGCAAATAGCTCAGACGGCGAGGTGAAAAAACATCAGAGACTTTAGCCTCGGGCAACAAATGCTGCTGTCAGAGGGGCTGGAAGAGACTAGACTAACTCACACACAAACACACACATACGTTTGCACCTTTTCTGCAGTTTGCTCTTGCTGAATTCATCAATTCAAACAGTTGCTCACAGAGCGGGCCTGGTATTAAAGGTTTGTTAATATTCTGCACCACAGTAAGCGTTGAGCCTTTTTACAGGAGTGTCCTATATCTTTTGTGGAATGACACTTTATGAGGGGGTTGTTGTTAAAGACCTACATTTTAATCACATTTCCTCCACTTAAATAGTCTCATGACACATTAGGCACAAACTTTTTGGAAATACTTGGTCAAACTGATTTATGTGATGAATAGTCAGCTATGTGGCATTTCCAGCTCGGTCCCACGTGTAGAGTTGGTTCTTTTGTTGCTGCAACATCACTACAGTCAGCAGCTCTCCCTTTAGCTCCTCTCATTTTGTAATGTTATATTACAGCGTTCATGCATGTTTAAGTAATGATAAATGCTGACAATTGTTTTCTTTGTTGAGCCTCTTGATTCCAAATAAACTGCAAAAATGCTGGATACTCAAAAGACCAAATGACATTGGACCCTACATGAGAATACTCAGCCAATCAACATTTATGTTTGAAAATCAGGAATAGGAAAGAAAATGTTTGTATAAGTCTGTATGGTTATATTGTTTATTTGGTAAAACGTTTAATATAAAAGCCTGAGGTAAAACTAAAAGGATCTTTTTGTGCAACAAAACATGCCTGAATAAAAGCCTTTCCTTTTAAACATGAGATGATAGAACTCGTTTTAGTTTTCAGTGAACAGCACTTAAACAATTTAAGTATTTTTTTATTACTCAAATTTTTTGGGTTATGACAAATCTGCAGTTTTCCCAGCATGCCTTTGGGCACTAAACCTTTATGCACTCTGTTTGCTGTTGCTGTCTTGGCCAGGACACTCTTGGAAAATAGATTTTTAATCTCAAAGAGGTTTTCTCCTGGTTAAATAAAGGTTAAATGAAATAAGGGAGAAAAATCACAAAAAAAATCTTTAGAAAAAGTTAACAGTCCACATATTCAGTTTTTTTTTTTTTTTTTTTTTTTTTTTTCATTTTTCAGCCAAGTGTGATTTCTCATGATCAAAAGCCTTGACTGAGTTTTTCTCGTCTCATACCACACACTCACATCCCTGGTTGCTTTTATAGATCCCTGGAACATTTAAATTTCTGTTAAATTGTCCGTAGTGAAAAGTAAACCTTGAGGCAGAAACAGAGACAGGAACGAGGCTGGATTTAAGCTCCATGCTCTTTACTTATTAGGAAGTGATTCTGTCTGAGAGTGTGCATGCATTAATGTTTTATCATCTCTGAGACTCATACACAGCTGCTTCCTCGCAGAGCTCTGATTAATTATACAGTATCTGACCTCTTAATGTTCACTTTGTTAAACTCTCTCCAGCTCTCTTTTTGTCTCCCTGAGTCTTTTTTCATCTCTACTTCTTTTATCTGAACTCTGATCCTGCATTTTCGGATAAAAGCAAGACGATTTGCTCGGCTAAGCATACAGTACAAGGAAAGCTCTCCATGTTTCTTGTCTCTGATCTTTTTTCACCCTTCTTTCTACACTAAGATACTCAATGTGACATGTTTAATTTGGCATGTTGGGCATAAAAAAACAGCATATACTACCTGACAATCCGTCCAGGTTACTGTTTCTCTCTTTTACTGCTAATGAGTTGACCTCCATGTCGAAATGATAAGCTGCTTAACCTTTTGGGGAGCCGGGTTTGTGTGAACGACTGTGTGTGATGGATGCATTACTGCAGTTCTGTCCTGTACAATTGATGCTTATATCCTGCACATACAGTACTGTAGAGGAAACAGCGTGTATGTTGACTAGAAAGTCTCCTAAATGGTCTGTTGGTTTGACATGAAAAGGACACTAACATTGAACACTGGGTTTGTGTGCCTTGTCCCAAGCTTGTAAACAAGGGGGAGGCAAAGGAAAGGAAAGATTTGGCTTAGCATAACTTTGTTTAACTTTGACAATTGTTAATCAAGTCTGTAAAAGTCCTCTACCTGTTGTACCTTGTTCACTTCTTTCTTGTAGCTCCATGTAGGCAGAGCCATACGCTACCATTTGGGAACACATGGGCCCAATGCTCCCTGCCACTATAAGACGGGGTACACAGTACAAGATAATTGGACCAATCTTGAGCCTAATTACCCCCTTATGACTCACGTTAGCTCAAGCCCATTTCTCCAGTGGAATATTGTTCAGCCTGCCCTGATTTGGAAGCATAAATATTACACGTTCAATATTTACAATAAGAAATTATTTTGTATGGGGTAAACACAGGTCACAGTGGACTGTCACATTGAGCATAACAATAGCCAATCAGACAGCAAGCTGACAGAAGCACAACAAACAGTCATGGCAATGGTATGTTCATGATATTTTTTTAATATCTTTGTCATTTTACGGTCTAGAAATGCGCTTCGAACACTTTTGTGAACAGGAGAATTCCATCTTTCACTTCTGCCTAATCCCACTTGATTGACAGCCAGAAGTACAGGGCCAATAAGAGAGCAATGGACACATGTTGCCACCTCTCACTGTGCCTCATCGGATGAATGAATCCTTTGTCAATCATTTTGCGCATACATAACTGGTCAAATCCTTTGTCCATCGACCTTTCCCAACCAATTGACACTCTGGAAACACTAAGGCCCTCCCTATCACAGTTTTTGCAGGAGAGGTAAGGTGAGAGACAAGAGCAAGAGGAGAGAATTTGGCCTGTTGATCTCAGATGATGGGGAAATGTTTGAATGTTGCAGAAGCCTTGGAAAAAACACTGAGAAGCAGTGATAAAGACAACACAGCTTCATTTTTGTGAAAAAAGAATGACAGACAACATTAACGCCTGTAATGACTTTGAAAATTCTTAATCAAGTCTGTAAAAGTCCTCTACCTGTTGAGTTGTACTTTGTTGACGTCTTCATGTAGGCAGAGCCATAGACTACCAATTGAGAGCATGTGGGCCCAGTGCTCTCTGCCACAATAGGATGAGGTAAAAAACTCAAAAAACAATATGACAAAATTTAATTTTAAACATGTTTTCTGCGCTTACCTATTATTTTATTCATATATTCCACTACTTTTGGAAAGCTAAGACTTTGATAAACCAAAACAATTTGACCACAAGTAACGGTGTGTTTTCACAAGACATTCAAAAATGTTAGAAAATTGGATTTCAAAATCCTGCATTTGGGCTAAAATAACTCTTACACATCTAGGACAAAAATGGGCCTTAGTATCCATAAAGCTGAGAATGTCCTGAAAATTTTTAGATATTACTCTTGGATAATGTATTATTTGCAAGTACTTTCAAGCTGAATTTAAAAATTAAAAAAAAAAAAATCAAATTAAGTAAATACCCTTAGATGTCAGAGGGTTAATAACGTTTTTGTGTCTCTGGTTTTTCTATTTCCCTGTGTCATTGTGGTTTCCAGCTGAGGTAGCAAAGGGCGCTCTGACGATAGTTCCTCACTCTCCCCATAACAGGATTGTTTTTTCCAGGTCAAATCTTTTAAACCATTAAACTTGTATTATGTTTTTTAAGTTTATCATCTTCCACCAACTCCTGCACACTTCCCCAACATAAAGAAAACATCTTCACATTTTCTTTTTATTTTCTTTTTGTGATGTTATAATTTGTCTTATCATCAGCGAGATTTATATCAAAATTCAGCAGTAAGTGCTTAAATGAAGCCCTCGTCTGCATAGTAGCACAAAAGCACGGTTGCATTTGAAAGTGTGTGCCGTCAGAATGATCCCTTACGCTCAGTTAATGTTACTCTTGTCCTTGAGTTATGAATGCAAATGGCAGCTAGCTCCATTTTCCCCATTGCACAGCTGGAGAGGCATTTGAAAGCATCACTCTTCACCTCCTTTCACCTCCTCTGTGGATGTCTCTCACACATACAACACACCACTACTGTGGGAGTGTTTAGAGAGTGTTATGCTGTAATGACCAACAACTCACATGCATTAAAAAGTTTCCACCTCCGCCTCTCACGACACAGATGCCCGTCATTTTCACACAGGATGGCTACAACCTTGACTTGATTTATCTTCCTCGTCTCCATGGCGTCTCCGTGTCCTTTTTTATCGCTTTTTATGTTTGTATGTGTGGGTGTGTTTGTGTGTGTCACTCCCTCCCTCTTTAGGGCAAAGCGCTTTAGGGTGCATTTAGAAAGTCAGCCTTGCGAGCGGTAAGATGGCCGCTCTTTACTCTGACACCGAACAAAACTGTACACCTCCCCTGATGGATGGTCCTGACCTCGCACTGCCGGGGACAGAGGTAATGTATGTGTCTGTGCGTGCCGACTGTCTGTCTGTCTATGCGTGTATTCACATAAGCGACCTTTTGCGGCATGACAAGGCCATTGATCCCGGCCTGTAATTGGAAAGCATCAACTTTCAGAGCGGAGCGCCTGCATGTACGAAGACTTTGTGTATGGATATTTGCACATGTGTTTCTGAGCCATTCACTGCATTTGAAGGAAAGGTTCACTGATCTTCACACTACTTTGGAGCTAAATCCTGATTTATATTCATGCACTGTGACACTTTCACAGGAGAGAAGCAAAGTGGCAAAGCTCAGATGTATCCTCAAGTTTTGTTATTATTTTTCTGCATGTCTCGACACACAAGTCTGGGGAAAGTTTCTCTTAACATACTGTAAGTACATTTTCAGAGCCAGGGGGGCATTAGCCTCTTGATTGACCATTATTCCAATTCTGGTTCACATGATTTCTCATATCTGATTTGAGGGATTTCCTTGAACTTTTGTACAAATGTCTACTTTGACTTTAGGGTGAGCTACTCAGATTGTGGAGGTCAAAGTTTAGAGGTCAAGGACATTAAACCTTATGTTCATCCCTTGCTTGTAAAAGGGGATATCTCG
The DNA here is from genome assembly GCF_018320785.1 of Cheilinus undulatus. Classification (NCBI taxonomy): domain Eukaryota; kingdom Metazoa; phylum Chordata; class Actinopteri; order Labriformes; family Labridae; genus Cheilinus; species Cheilinus undulatus. Next base: position 38,896,703 of record NC_054878.1, on the reverse strand, counting down.
TGCACAAGCAGTAAAGATGAGTGTAGCCAGAGGATTGTCAAACATAAAGATTGAAGCATAAAGTCTTTAAAATATTCACATATTTATAAGAACAGTCCTTGCATTTCTTTGTATTGTCTATTTGTGCCATTAGTCAAAGCAGTTCCTGTCTGCAGTGACACGGAGTGCCACATCACAGGCTTTCTGTGTCTCTTTCTCCCCATTATTAATTATTCAGACTGTGTTCTGCATTATCTAAGTGTTAAGACATGTATGGTTTAAAATAGCATGAAGCGACAAAAGAGAAGCCTGCGACTGGTTGACAGCCTGTCACAAAGCATTCTGGGGAAACAATATGCTGGTTAGCATTAGCGGCTAAGGTGAAAAATGATCTTAAATGGATAGAAAGATTTTCTGTGTCAAATTTACTTCTGTGGATTTAATCTTTAAATACCCTGAAGAGTCACCCAAGTTGCGTAGTCACTTGAAAAGCTTCTGTAAAGGATTTGAAGGCATGAATATCGTCACTGGAAGAGCAGAATGGTAAGCTTCAAGAGGGGAAGAAAGTGAGAGGCTTTGGTTTATGGTTCAAAAGTGACCCGTAAGCTGTAATCATCAAAATTAAAGCAGAAAGTCTTGAAATATTTCATTTTTTAACATGATGAATCTAGAGTAAAGGAAATTTTCACTTTTTGAATTTAATTACTTTTTCAGGATATTCTAACTTTTTGAGATTCACCTGTATAACCACCAAGTGGTACGGAAAGCTATGGAAAGGAAGATATCTGTGAAAGATATTAACGCTTTTCACCATAGGCGCCGATTTATGTTTATGCTAGTTGGTGCTCTAAACTTACATGACTGCTAGCTTTCATAAAGCAGCATAAAACACGTGTTTAAGCACTCAACGTTATTAAAAAGCAGCGCAAGCATACAGACACGCATACAGACACTACGGTAGCAACTGGCATTTATATAGGCTCAGGCACTTCAGCACACACACACAGACAGACACGCAAACTCACTAATTGTACACATGACACAAACAACTTTTCAATCAATGCTGTATCATTAATGCAGGAGGCTCTGGTGGACAAAAAGAATATAGTATAGGCCTATAAAAAATCTACAATCCCACTCCCCAGAGACTGGATAGCTGAACAAAGCACTGTACTTAATAGGCCATCAAGAACGGAGCTATCCACGGTGCTGAAAGTTAGTGCCGTACATCAAGACATGCCAGTCAGCTACTTATCAGTATCTGCAACAGTTTTCATGAATTACTCGTATCAATCCTGCTCTTACTGTTAACCACAGAGCCTTTAGGAGACTAATATGATTACAAAACTAAAGTTTTACCATACACCATGGGTGCTTGGCATTCTTCATGGGGGCTCAGGCCCCAAAGCACCAACGGAATATGTGCCTATGCTTTTCACCAATATGTGGTACTAGATTAGGCAAAAACAGACAGATTGGCAGGCCAATGGACAGACAACCTGAAAACATGATGCCTCCAGTCTGGGCTATTGCAGGTGTGGATGATGGAAACCCTCCAAAGTCTCGTGTTTCAAACACTTTTAAACCATCCAACCTGTACCGTAAAGAAAGACCACATGGATGCAGGAGTTTCCATGCGCTGGCATTACTGAGAAAAGGAGATATAGGAGACCATCACTTGAGCTATGGGATTTAATCTTGATATTGCAAGGTATATAAGCTGTCTAACTGTAAGTTTAAGTTTGTTTCATTTATCTTAAAGTCGTGTTGAAACCATGTGTAGATGTAAAATGTCTCAAATGAATTATGCACTCCTTTGTTCAGTGTTTCAGCTTTAAGACCCAAAAAACCTGTCCTTTAAAATAAGTCAAAGATTAAGTCCACACATGGACGATTAAGTCCACACAAAACAGAATACCAGGGGAAAGACTGTGTTTCATAACTGGAGGTTAAGAGCCAGAAGATGTAGGTGTTTGCAGGCCACAGAGCTCTTATATAAGATCAGATCTACCTAACCTAAACAGGAAATGTAGAATCCAGAGATTCTGATCAGTTTTGGATGTGGATGCAAGGCTTTTCTAATCTTGAAATTGCCTAAAAGTGTGATTCTAAACTGGAGGTTTGTACATAAAAGAGCTCCATTTGCTCCATTTTGAGAGCTTATTATCTTACATTGGAAAGCTCAAACATCCATCTGTTGTACTTTTATTTGAAAAACATTCATTCCCTTATTTTTCAATTTCAACAAGCAATTGAAAGTGCTGCATTGTATTGTATTCAAGACCTAAATTAAGAGTTCAGAGGTATTTCTGACTAGAAATAAGATGGACTGATATCAGAGTTTTTGCAGGTGTAGCTATTTGTTGTTTTAGCAAGTGCTTCTCCTTATCATCACATAAATGAAGTTGAAGAATAGCAGATCAGAGCTGGTTTTGACCAGTCTTGATGAAAAATCCAGAGTCCAGCCACTCTGAGATCAAGAGGAGACTGAGTAAAAATGCTCTCGAGTCTGAGACAAGACCAAGACATTCAAAATGTGGTCTTGAGACCGGTCTCAAGACCAAGACCGTTGGCGAGTTCTACAACACTAGTGCTGCATGTGGGAAAAAGAACAAAACATAAAAATACAATACATAGAAATGGCAAAAAGACAGACAAATAAAGGGGAAACAAAAAAAGCTGAGGATCCAAGCTTCCTCACTTCCCTACAAACCAAGTTTTTCACAGAAACGCCAAAACAACCACAATCTTCAACCTGCAGCTCTGCTGGATTTGTCCAGTTTAAAAAGTACCAACACAAGGTAAAACCCCAAACTTGAGGCTATTTGTACTTTATCAGTGTTTGCATGTAAATATGATCCACCTGCTGACACTGACACTTTCCACTCCTCATTTTATGCCTCCATACTTCCCTGCAGCATGGCTCACAAATTTAAGCTGCTAAACTTGTGTATCTGTAAACCACAGGGTCAGATTGTCTACTTACAGCTCATATCAAGAGAGGAGGATAGCAGAAAAATCCTTTAAAAAACATTCACAGAATTTAAAATGTTAGCCTCTCCCATCTGAATCCCATTAGTCTGTTTCGGGACTTAAAGCCCAGGATGCACTGGAGGATAGCTTGGATGTTGTGAACATATTTGGGCAGCTGGGAGCCCATGATCCGAGGCTCGGCTGGCACCGCCGCTCATCCATCTGGGTGTGAGAGTTTTCAGATTCAATGACAGTCACGGCGATGGAGCCACAGACTGATCTGAGCTGCCTCGATTAAATCAGACACATTTGATTTTTATAACACAGGTCTGTGCAGATGCAGACTGCTGTTTGACTGATCACTGCAGGAACTCGACGAGACAAGCAGGGCTGTCTGGAGCGTACAGCCCTGTTTGCTCCCACATGAACCGTGCTGGATTTTTCTCTTTTTATCACCTTGAAAATCATTTTGGAGAGGTTGTTTGTGGTTAAAGCAGGAATGTGTGGTTTTTAACCAAGTGGAAACCTTTATGGTTAAAAACGAAGCAAATGTGGGAATGCATAAAACAGCAGTTCCACCACTGTCCACTTGAGCCTTTGTGTGAAATCACCAGAAATCACATACACACTACATATTAAAATGATGCCCAGCTATCAGCATTGTAGCTAAAAGTATAAACCCCAATTCTAAGACAACCTGCAAAATGTTTGGGGTTTGTCTTCCCTGCATGTTTACATTCTTAAAAAGACCCCATAAAATAATTGGCTCTCCTAAATTAAAGCTGAGGACTGAGCTGAAAGCCTCCTGCAACAGAAAAGTTTGAGAGTCCTGCTGATCCCACAGAGAATCCACCGTCCGGCCTGCAGCTCTGTGCCGTTTTCAGCTCTGTGTTTTGGTCGTCCACACCATCTGGCTGAGGCCTGATGGCTCTCATCAGACCCCCCCATAGGACTCTACAAACAGCAGCTCTGCTTATTGTCTCTACTCCAAGCCAAAGCTCAGGTAAACAAGAGCCTGCTGAAGAGATGTGAACACCTCAAAAACGAATCAATGCTTTGTTACTGTGGAACTAAGAGAACATTTCACTTCGTAGCTGTCGTGTTTACCTTGTCTCTTTAATGCTGCAGGTCAGGATCTCATTAAAACTATTCTTTTCATGGTATTTCCCTCATAAACTTCATCATTGCTGTGAGCTGGTGTGTTGCAGAGTCTCTGTTGCCAAAGAAACACTGATATAAAGGAACATTTTCAGATATTTTAAGACACTCATTAGCTGCATCATTACATCTTCATACAAAGCTTAAGACTTTTTCATAGTGCATGTTTTGACCTGTAATGACAGGGGAACACTTGCATAACTGATAAAGCAATACTTTGGACATCAAGACAGTCTTAACGATAAATTAAGCTATGACATTCCCAGTATGTGCTGCACACACACAGACAGCTACATATTCAAGTTTCTACTCATCTGTCTGTCTGTACCTGAATCAAAGCAGGCATGGCTGTGCTAGTTTTCTGTCATAATCTTAGACCCTAGAAATGTTAACAGATGTTGAATTGTGAGAAACCTCACACACACAGTGATGAATAACGATAGATGTAAAGTACCTATAAAAAGTATTCACCCCCTTGATGTTTTACCCTTTTATTGGTTTTATAAATCTATCATGATCAATTTGGCTTTTTTGACAATAAATACAACAAAGTAATGTCAATTTTATACGTAAAATAAAGTGACCACCCTAATTCAACAGAGGTCCAGGAAACTGGTGCTAGTAGTTTCACAATTAATGAAATGGTGATCACCTGAGTGCGGTGAATGTGCCTCAAGTGATTGTAATATAAAGACATCTGTGTCTGGAATGTCCAGTCACTGGTTAATCAGCATTCCTGGCTACCATTACACCATAAAGACAAAAGAACACTCCCGGAAACTCAGAGAAATATACTGAAAAGTATAGGTCAGGGGATGGATAGAAAAAAAATTCCAAGGCATTGGACATCTCCCAGAGTTCAGTTAAATCCATCATTAAGAAATGGACGGAATATGGCACATGAGTAAATCTGCCTATAGATCAAGCTGTCCTGCCCTGGTTTAAAGTTCATGTCCCATCCCTGTGCAACCTGACAGAATGTGAGCAGTTTTGTAAAAAAGAATGGAGTAAAATTGCAGTATTAAGATGTGATAGCCTGATTGAGACCTAGCTAAGCAGACTGACTTGATGAGGGTGAATAATGATGCATTTACTTATCTACATAATTTGGTGAATTGATATTACTGTTTTACACTTTAACATTAAAGGTCACATATTATGCAAAATTCACTTTTTCAGGCTTTTCTAGCAAAAATATGTGCCCCTGGCCTGTCCACAATCCCCTCAAGTACCAGAAACCCCCCAAGTAACCCCTCCCCACCCCCAGAAATTGTTAGCGGGAACAAGCCATTCTCAGATTTTCCCCTCATGATGTCATGTGAGGAGTTAGCCCCGCCCCCAGGTTTGGTTGTCCCTCCCCGCTTGGAAGAAAGTTCCGCCCTCTTCTCCTTATCCTCTTCTTAGCTTCCAGCTGAGAGGAAACGCTACATCTGTTTCCTGAGAGGGGCAGAGTCAGGGGTGGAGTCGGACAGCTTAGTAACATTTAAAGCCACAGAAACAGAAACAGCTCGTTCTGAGCAGGGCCACAGACTTCACAGGCATGTTTTGGGGACATCTGAGACCAATATGAACATGTCTTAAAGGGGTAAACTATGTGACCTTTAAAGAGAGTTGTTTTTAGTATAAAAAAATCAAAATCATATTGATTATGACTGATTTATAAAATCAATAAAAGGGTAAAACACCCGAAGGGTTAATGATTTTATAGGCTCTGTAACAGTTTTGTTCCTAAAGTGTGCGGTGAGCAATGATTTCATCAACAAGCTGACTGTAAGACCTGGAAATCTTGCAAAATCACAACATCACCTTCACATCATTTTTCCATTCAATATAGTTTCAGAAAAACCTGCTGTAGAATTCAAATAAAGGTTTGCTTCTATAGTCTTCCAATACATCTGTCAAATATAACCAGAAGCCATAAAAATCCTTGACAACCCTCCCCATAAAAAAGCAAGTTAGGAACCACAGCAGAATTTGTGGTAAACTTTATTTTTAAATCCAAATATGTGAATCTCCTCCCTGCCCTCTCTCTCTATGATGTGATGACAGCAGTTTGTCTCCACCAGCTTCTCTTTATAGACAGGCCCTGCTTTGTGTGAGCCTGTTTGTGTTTATGTGTGAGCACATGCACACCCAATCACCATCGTCCCCTGTGACCCCGTTTGTTATCTGCTGACAGCTTCCTTGTTGTTTTGTTTATTTCACATCGCCGGGTATTTGTTCCATATGCATATGCATGAGCAAACTCACACATACACCAATGCAATTTTCCCTCCACAGCACAGGCGATGACACATCCCCCCTCTGAGTGCTTCGGCTGCCGATTGGAAACTCAGACGCTCTCAGAAGTGAGCGTTCAAAGTCGTTTGTGTTTGTAAACGCTGCGGGCGGATTGTTCACGGCCGCTTCTCAGACGCTGCGCGTCGGAGGAAGCTGTGTGAGGGCGCAAGAATAAGAAAGCACTTTAATCGAAAGTCTAATCTCCATTCTTATTACCTCCCACTTCCCTCTCACTGGGCTCTGTGTGAGAGTGTGTGTTACAGTGAGTGTGTGTTATCCCCCCTCTGTCACATTTGCATCGTTACACACACACACACATCCATTTGACTTCTCTCTTGACATACAAGTGCTTTCCAATGATTTTTCATGATTGGATCTTTGATCTAACATTCCTTTAATAACTCATCTTATACTAGAACTACCGCCAGGTGGTCATGTGTCTCAAGAAGGTTGGACACTGAGGGTTCAGTGGCTGATCAAGAAGAAAGGTTGCAGTGATGTTAATAGTCGTGGGATTGGTGAAATTCTACTCTGCTATGCTATGTAATAAATTTTGGATTACAGAGCTAGTTAAGCATATGGAGGTTAGGGGTGCTTTCACACCAGGGGACCGGTCTCAGATCTGAGTGCACTTGAGCCCAAAGTCCTGTTCATTTTGGTGTGAATGCAAACTAACCGGGCCCACTTGGGGAGGTGGTCTCGGGTGCAAATAAAGTGGATTCTGGCAAGGTTTCGATTAGATGTGAATGCATCCACGCCCGGATACAGGACAGAGAGTCGTTTCAGCCTTATGAGGTCATCGTTAAAACTAAACTTCTTTCCACAGTGCAGCAATTTACTCACATTTTCCTGCAAAAAAAGGGCAGAAATCATCAGAATCCAGTCAATAAACAGTCTGTTCTGACTCACCTTGTGGTTGAACACAAGTTGGAGTCAGTGAGAGGAGGTGCAAAGGCAATTAAAGTCTCCCATTTAATCCTCTGAGCTGCACGTAGATGTGCAGATACGAAGAGAGAGGTTGCCGGCATCTAAAAAAGTGTTTATAAATCATCTATGGGTGCAGGTTGGACTTTTTTGCTGGGTTAAACCATAGACAATCTTCACTCAGGTCCTGACCCCAGTGGTTGCCATGGTAGCTTCTTCTTTCTCCTCCTTGGCGGGGTTGTAAACCAGCTACGTGCATACCACCACCTTCTGTTTCAGACTGAGTTCATACGCAAGTGGGCCTGGCTACAGATTGATGTTGCTAGTGTGAAAGCAAACCAGCGGAGAGAAGGGGAAGGGGGAGGAATCGTGGAGCAGTGTGGTTCGAAACAACAGAGCTTAATGTGAAAGCACCCTAAATTGATGCATTCCATTCAAAAGTACCATAAGGTCTTTTTTTTTTTAACCTTTATTTAACCAGTCTAGCCCCATTGAGATCAAAGATCTCTTTTTCAAGGGGGACCTGGCCAAGAATGGACCTTGACCTTGGACTCATGACCTTCAAATCGAATCAGTTCATCCTTTAGTTGGAGGGGACATTTGTGCAAAGTATGAAGGAAATTCCTCAAAGGGTTCTTGAGATATAGAGTTCATAAGAATGGCCTGGACAGACACGTTGCTTCCTGCTTGGCTATCAGTGGTGTGGAGGCATTAGCAGGAAATAGTTCAGCTCATATGCTTGTAGAATCTCAACCCTTTTAAGCACAATCAAGTATTAGACACTGATCTTTTTCAGGACAACCTGGACTTTCAGAATATGCGTGCTGCTAGGATGTTGGATAAATGCATCAAAAGTTACATGACCAGAAATCAAAGTAAAAGAAAAAAAGCTAATTGAATCTCATAGGACTCCATCAACTCACATCCAGATCAACAAGGACCAGTCTTTTTCATGTCTGCATTTAGTTCCAACGGGCCTTGTCTTTCAGGAGAAAAAGTAAAACTTGCTAACAAACACATTCATTCATGGTGATAAATGTCGTCGTCCATGATGGGGACAGAATACAAAAGTTTTAAAGCAGAACTTCAGTTTGAGAATCAGCCAGAGAAATCCTGACAAGGTGTCAAACAGCAGCACCGTGCCTGTGTATGTGTTTGTATACATGTTTGTGTGTGACGTATTCCAGTGTGCCACAGTCAGCAGGAACAACATATGGCTCCATTAAAAATAACACAAGTCAATTACTAGAGCAGGTTAGATCTGCCAGCACAGCAGCGCAGCCGTCACAGAAATCCTTTACTTTTATGACACGACAGATTGAGCGAAACTGAAACAGCGTGTACAATAAATCCTGATACAAAGAAATGAATGCTCAGCTGTTTTTCTTCCTTTTGAATGGATTCAAATACAACAAATTATCCTTTATGGGGAAAATCAGGTTTCAAACAGACTACTGGAATCAAACAACTAACATTTAACCTCAAACTTTTCTTTGTTAAATCAATGTTTGTCCAACACCTGCTTGAGTTGTGTAGCAGTTTAACTTTACAACTCCCTACAGGATATTTTCATTGTTTGAGAACCCAGTCCAGAACTTTACTGTTCTGTTCTCTGCCAAAGATCTCGTAGCATCATTTACTGCAGCTATTTTTAGAGAAAAAGTTTTTCAAACTGCTTTAAACTATTTGGACCACACCAAACAGCAGACAGACACGATTAATTAATGTACACAGAGACAAACAGGTAGGAGCGTTACTGCCAGCTAGACTGGGAGAGTTGAGATTTAGATTTACTAATTTTTAGGTATATAATGATCATTGTTACAGTTGCAATAAGTCAACCCCCATTTCAAATCAGGTTTATTGTGAAAATTTTCAGTCTTTCAGCTGTTTGAAAAAAAAAGTGTATTGAAATAGCTCAACACAACGAATTCTTCAAGTGATTACACCAAACTCAACTGAATATGCAACTTATAATTAATAATCAAGTACCTCATTGATTGCACCAGGTTTGTCTGGAAGCACATTTAAAACAGAAAAATGTGAAAGTTAGGCGACTGGGAAGAAAAGGCTCCTTATACGTAATTATGAGATAAAAAGTCAAAATTATGAGATGACTGTTGCTCTCATAATTTTGACTTCTTATCTCAAAATTTCAACAGTTTATCTCGTTATTTAAACTTTTATCTCATGATTTTGACTTTTTATCTCATAATTATGACTTTTATCTCATTATTTCAAATTTTTATCTCATTATTTTGACTTTGTATCTCATTTTTTGACTTTGTATTTCAGAATTATGACTTTTATCTCACAATTTTGACCTTTTATCTCATATTTATGACCTTTTCTCACAATTTTGACCTTTTATCTCATATTTATGACCTTTTCTCACAATTTTGACCTTTTATCTCATATTTATGACCTTTTCTCACAATTTTGACTTTGTATTTCATAATTTTGACTTTTATCTCATGATTTCAACTTTTCATCTCATAATTATGACTTTTATCTCATTATTTTAAATTTTTATCTCATTATTTCAAATTTTTATCTCATTATTTTGACTTTGTATCTCATAATTTTGACTTTTATCTTATTATTTCAACTTTTTATCCCATTATTTTGACTTTGTGTCTCATAATTTCGACTTTTTATCTAATATTTATGACTTTTTCTCATATTTATGACTTTTATCTCATAATTTTGACTTTTTATATCACTATTTTGACTTTGTATCTCATAATTTTGTCTTTTTATCTCATTAAAGAATTGGTTATGATTCCTCAAGTATGCTGCCAGAAGCTGGTGTTTGGCTATGCAGCTAGTTTGCAGCAGATCATAAGAGCAAAAGGGTGATTTGCTAAGTACTAAAGATGCTCTCCATGAAGGGCAGAATAATTCTGAGACTGGAGAAGATGTTGTAAGTTGCATTTTAAGTTGAATTTGGGGAAACCACTTGAGTTGTGTTAAGCTGTTTCGATTGCTTTTGTTTGATTTATTCTTTGTAAAAAGTCATTTTCACAATAAACCTGATTTGCAGTGGGGGTTGAACAATTATGATTGCAACTGTGCATTCCTAAACAAAAGTCTAGAAGCCATCAGATTCAAACTGCACTCTTCAGAAGGTCACTCACCTGATAGACTACATCTCCTATCCAAAGATATGTACCTGACGACTGTTTGAGGAAAATGGCCCTATGCATAGAGTCGCCACAGATATCTGGATATCACAAAAACAGTGAAGAGTGTATCAGAAATAGGCCAGAGTCATTCAATTGGACACACGCTCTCAAACAGCATACTTGAATCTCCTAGAAAAGAGGAGACAAACTAGAAAATGTTGTGTAGCGGCTCTGCTGTAAGGAGTCAAAAGGCCTCTTACCATTTCTGCCTCACCAACCCTGAGGCTGTTTCTGCTCTATATTTATGACTGTGTGTGTGTGTGTGTGTGTGAGCGTGGGCAGCTCTCGCCCCGGGCATATCAAACTCTCAGCATGTAAGGATGGACTAACAGGCATCAAGCAGACACTCACTCACACATACACATTATGATCCCACGTCTGGTCTGATCTGGGCCTTCAGATGACCCCCTCTCAACCTGCTGTCACCACAGAAGACCGACTCCAACCTCGCTCTGCGACAGAGAGAGGACCAGAGAGAAGAATCTGAGGAGTGAAGGCTGAAAAATGTGAGAATGGAATAAAAACTAGATGAAAAGAAAAAAAGAACAGGAGAGAGGAAAGTTTGGTGGAGAGATGGACAGAAGAGTAACAGGTGATTGTAGAGAGGTGAGGAGGGAAGAAAACAGTGGAGAAGAGAAAGAAGAAGAAAAGGTTTAGAGGAGAAAAGAAGGTGAGGGTAAGGCCAAGGAAGCTGGGTTAGAGGAGAGGAACAATAGAGAGATGAGTAAAAAGAAAAAGAATGAGTAGAGGGATAATGATGAAGAGGAGAACAAATAAAGAATGGGAAGAAAGCTCAGTGGACTCACAGAAGAGGTGAAACTAGAGAGAAATTTCAAATGTTGCTCCAGGAAGTTATGTGAAATTTTACTTTAAGTTAGCTGGGGTTTTAAAGATTTTCCAAGTAAGAATAAAAAAAAACTTTTGTTTAACATTGTCAGGAATTCACCCAGAAAAATCATGAAATTTGAGGATATTTTCAGATATTTTTTGGAGCATAGAGAAAGTAACATTTCCCGAGCATTATTTGCAGATTTTTTTCAGATATTATTAAAAATTTTTCTAGATTTTTTTTACCTATTACAAGAACTTTCTTTCACCTTCACAAAGAAAACAAAAAAACTTTTGTCTGACATTGTCAGGAATCACCAGAGGGACCCAACTGCAGTCAAGATGGCCGACATGGGCGTCACTTTACATCCAATCCATGCTGGAAGTCCCAAGCGGAAGTTTCTTCTTCATGTTGGACTCAGCTGCTAGTGTTTGTCAGTCTTTTTCCGCCTAAGCCTAACCCTTGGTGCTGGATCTCAAATATATCACCTTCGGGTTTTAACGCCAAAGCCTAACCTTAGACGTACAGACTGCTGGTTGAGACTTCCTTTATGGACTGGATGTATGTCGGCCATCTTGTCTGCATCAAGGTACTCTTGGGAATCACCCAGAAAAATCTAGAAATTTGAGGATATATTCAGGTATTTTTGGAACAAGAAATTATCAGAAAATTCCAAACTTTTCCCAGACATTTTTCAGATTTTGTCACAGGGACTTTCTGATATTATTCAGGGACTTTTAAAGAATTTTACTAGTTTTTTTTTTTTTACCTTGTAATTCCTGGAGTATTTCTCTAAGAGTTTTGCCAGAATTGTGAAGAAACTATTACAGAAATTTTTGTCTAACTTTCACCAAAAAAAAAAAAAAAAAAAAAAAAAAAACTTTGTTTGGAATTCACCTAGAAAAATCCAGAAATTTGAGGATATTTTTAGATATTTTTGAAACATAGAGAAATTTTCTGAAAAATTCCAAACTTTTCTCAGGCTTTTTCTTTTTTGTCAAAATTTTTGCAAGGACTTTCTGATATTATTCAGGAATTCTCAAGAACTTTCCTAGATTTTTTTACCTTGGAATTTTTGAAGTATTTCTTAAAGAATTTTGCAAGAATTTTTCATTAAACTATTACAGAAATTTTCTTTAACTTCACCAAAAAACAGGAAATTTTAAGAGAAAATTTTGGTGTATTTTTGGATTTTTTTTCTGTAATATGCTGAAATTTTCAGAAACACCCAGGAAAGGCCCTGACAAAAATATTCTGATGACTGATATTTGCTAGAAATAGTCAGGGAATTTTCCAACTTTCACAGGATTTTTCTGTTATTTTCACATTAATTTTCCCAGAAATTGTTTATTTTTTCCTTGTTTTTCAGGGTGAAAATTTGAAACTGCTTAGGACTACGTCCAACATTTTTTTCCTCCCATGTTTAGGTTATTTACTGATATGCTAAAAGGCGGACAAAGGAGGGAGAAAGTGAAAGAATGAAAAGGTAAAAGGGAAAGTTTAGAGGAATGATGAGAGGAAACCACAGGTGGTTAGAGGAATAGAGAAGAAATGGTTAAAGGAAACTGGTAGATGTAGAGATGAGGCAACAGAAAAGAAAGAAAATGAAAATTGAGATGAGAAGAAAAAACAGGTGAATTAAGGTTATAAAAATGGAGGAAAAGAAGTAGGAGGGGAAAAAAGAGAAAGACTGGCACAAAGTAAAGCAAATGAGAAGAGGAAGCTGTGGAGAAGGGAAGAGGAAGATAAAAGGAGACTAATGGGGAGACACGGGTTTGAAGAGGGAGCTAAAGAACACCTTCAGAGTAAGGGCCTTCATCCACAGCCACTGTTTTAGCACCCACAGCCTCAGCTTCAGGGTGCTTTTATCCTTGCTAAATTCTGACAGCTGACTCCTGCTTTCTTCTGTGTTAGCCCTAACATCATATTTTCTTATTGTCCTTTATTCAAGGAAATGAAAAGAGTGCAAAAGGCATCCTGTCCTGGAGTTACCTGGAAACATTTCCCTTAAAAAGACGAGTCAGATCGGTTTCTCCTCCTCGTCACTTAACTTTTTTTTTTTTTAAATGGGACTGGCCAGTGAGGGAGAAGTGGCATTGATGAATGCAAAAAGTTAAACTGTTTTCAACTGAGCCCGCTGTGAGCTCTGATAAAAAAAAAACAGCTGAGGCTGAGACAATGAGCACTGATAACACTGGACTACGCTGGTGTTGTATTTAAAATGCCTGCACAATAGACAGCAGCGGTGGAGTAAGGCCCTGAAGGAGGAAGGAGAGGAAAGAGGGGAATCATGGGGATGAAAAGAGGAAATGGAAGTATAAGAGTTCTGAAGTTCTGAGAGGAAGCAGACTGCTGGTTGTTGAATGAATAAGTGTGTGATGAGCAGCAGCGATCTGCTCCATCTGCTTCAGGAGAAAAATCAAAAATGCTGAGTGGCTCCACCTCTGGACCTGCAGGATGACGAGGCTGCAGGTTTTTGTTTCCTCCGTCTCTAAACCATGACTCTGCACAAGTCCAAAGGCCGAGAACAGCCACAGGGGCTTCAGGTGTAATATCACATTTTCATAAGGAGAGTCAATGAGCTGTAAATCTCTGCTGACGGGGTTAGAGAGCCACAGGAGCTCTGTGAGACTTTAACTGTCACCTCCTTTAGAGTTCTTTAGTAGAGCTCGTGAATAAATAGAAATGGTCACTTTTCACCTCTGTGTGTGTGTGAGCATTACAACATGTGTCTCTGACCTGATTTATGGTCCCACAGGCAGCCAGCTCTCATTTTCAACACAAAACCATTGAGTTTAAGTATTTTCAGTGGTCAGCATCCTGAGCACATAAATGCTCTCCATGTCAGCTGTTTTAGATGCAGTACTGGAGCTAATAATCACAGAGGAGAAGTCGATTATCCTGCAGTTACAAAGAAGAAAAGAGAGGAGACATCAGAGGAGATGGAGAGTACAGCTGAAGAGGAAAAGCACCTCAATATTTCCAGATTCTGACACGTCAGTGTGACTAGTGTGGCTGTCTGTAGCCATTTATCCGACCCTAGAGGTGGACCCACCAAGTCATTAAAGAAGGGGTATTATGCCTTTTTTCAAGGCTTTACACCATCTCTTTAAAACCCACATAGTAGCTTCACATGGTTTACAGCTCAAAAAACTCCTCATGTTTCTCACACCGGTGTCCTAAAAAACCCTCATTTTAACCTCCGTCTGAAACGCTTCGTTTTCGCTGCTGTCTCTTTAAACCCCCCCCCCCCCCCCCACAGACCTGCTTTCCTACGATTGGCCGATTTTCCAGAGGCTGGCCGGCGGCAGGACTCAATGTTTTGTGCCCGCCCTCTCCAATGTGGCTATGTTGTTATGCTGGTGCTTGTAAACTTTTAATAAACCGGTCCAACTGAGTAAAATATGGCCAATTTTGACATACGTTTGGAGAGAGAGGGGGAAGAAAACCAGCAGCAGCGAAGGATAGAGCAGGATGTATCTGTTTTGTAAGTGTTTACTGTGTTAGTAAATGGCTTTGATAATGGTGGGCGTATCCCTCGCTGCAGTTAGCAGTGTATTTATTCCTCTCTGTTCATCATGTGGGGGCGGTCTGTTCCGCTTTGCCGGCAGCACGGATAAACCAGTCAGGAGATCCCATTGCGATGACCTCATCAGTTCGCTCCATTGAAATCTCGTCTCGGGAAGATCTCGGAGAGATTCCCAATGAACCGTTTTCATCAGTTTACACTCTAATTCCAAGATTACTGCCACATACGTTTATCTTGTGGTTTGAAAATTTGCATACGTGGAGTATGGGCACCCAACATTGTGATTTTATATTTATGTTTTAAAAATTGGAAAAGTATAATACCCCCTCTCTAATAAGCAATCCTGACCCAATATCTCCACCCAGTCATCCATTTTTCTATTTTGCTTATCCCATTGGAAATTACTCTAGTTTTCCTTAAAACATTTAAAGTAAATTTCCTTAAATATTTTGTGGAAATTCCTTAATAATTATGAAAACAACTGTCAAGACTTTTTTTCTCCTCTCTGGTTTCAAAAAACTAAAACTACAGAAAAATAAAGCGCTTCAAAGACTCTTTAGAGATGGTTTTTTCCAGGCACACATTCGTAACCCACTGTTTATTTTATTTTTGTATTTATATTTTCATAAATACACTTTGATTATTATATTTAAATATCATTAATATACATAGATATATGTACATTTAAAAAAAATGTCCTCCCCTCTTCATCTCTCACTGTCCCTCATGTACTACTTGAATATCTCTCCATCTGTCTTATTTCTCACCAAAAGAAAGGAAATATAAAAATGTAACTTACAAATTAAAAAAAATTTGAATAGTAAAAAAATGAATATTTTGTGTAAAATTACAACAAGAATTATTTATTACGGAAAAATCTCTTTTTTAAAAAACTAAAGGTACAGAAAAAAATTGTACTTCATGGATTCTTTATAGATCCAGGCACACAGTCATGACCCACTGGAAACAGCTCTGTGACCCACTTTTGGGTCCCAACTCACCAGTTGAGAACCCCTGTTCTAGAGCAGTGGTTTTCAATTTTTTTTGCCCAACGCACTCCAAAGATTAAGCTGAAATCTCAAGGCAAAGAAAACAAGTCATTTGAAATTGAGTGGCGTTGACAGTCGTTGCTATGGAAACAGCCTTGCTGTGTCTCCTCCATCCAGTTGTAGCAGTGTGAGCTCACAGGCTTTTGGAAAGTTGCAGAGCAGCCAGTCGTGGGATGATTCAAGTTCCAACTCGTGTCGTCATGAATCTTTGGTCTGAACTGGGCTAAAGATGCCCGGTGCTTCAGCCCCCTCTAGTGGCCACTGGAAGCTGCCCTCAGCTCTTTTTGCCCTCCAGGCTTCCATGCAGCCCATGACACTGAAACAGTTCGGATTCAGCCAGAATATTTCTTGATGCCTGGTTGGTGTGTGAACTTAGACGTATAAAACGTATAAAACGTATAAAAAGGCTCACCTGTTGTCTGTTTGTTAAAATTGTAGTAAAAATCTTCACCTGACTCAGGTGGCGATCTTAATTTCATCCTAACAGCTCAGTTTCAACTCCAACATCAGTTCCATCCTACAGCTGTTATGAGTTTGTGTTTATCACTCTGCATACAATCCTCACTTAAGTGGCTCCAGGCGTTTTTTCCATATCTAATTATCTTAGGCAGTTAATTGAGGCCTTATCATATAATATCAGTAACCAAGTGGTCATTAAACACCTTGTATACATTTATTCAGTTAATCACCCGTCATTATCTCAGAGGAGAGGAAGCCTGGAGGGTCCTGGGTGTGCTTGTGTGTTTGTGTTTGTAATCCAAACACGCTGTCTGCTAATTTATGTGCATCTCTGTCTGCATTAACAATTAACAGCTCCACATGGAGGTTCCCTGTTTAACTCTCATCTTGATGCTTGAATTCTCCTTGTTTACAAGCTATGGATTTTAAGTAGGCAGATCCCATGATGCCGATGGGTGAGTGTTTAACGTACACAGGAGGTGTTCTGTATGTCTAAGGCCAAATATAGCCAAAGCAGCAGATTGTTTTATGAGGTATTAAACATTTTATTGATCTGTCTTTATTATTTTAGAGGCACGTATGGATAATTACATTGTTGTGGTGCTTTTCACCTGAACAAACTCAGGTCCTATTGGAGGGTTATTTGTGCCAGTGTGAAAGCGGTCAACCAAGCTCTGGTGCAGACCAAACAACCTGACCAAGACTGCTGAAAAAAGCAGGTCTCAGTCCTCTTTTATTCAGACTCTGGTGCAGTTCATATGTAGTGAGAGCACAAACCAACCTCAACACGACCTCACTTCAGGAAGCATTGTAAACTGTTAGATCAAAACGGCTGCCATAGCAAGTCGAACACATGATAAAAACCACAGAAAGACCTGAGCTTTCTTCAAAATCACCTGTGCAGGTGTCTTTTTCTCTTTTTTCATCAGGCTGCATCTACATGACAAACATAAATGAACATCCACGTTACCTGGGCATCACTCGAAAAGGGGGCTACTTCAATAATTACAAAACACAATGCTGTTGCTTCTGCCTTATGGCAGTGATTTAGGTCATCTGTCATGACTGACTAGTAGTAGGAAGGAAACCAATATCAGGTCACTCACTGGGATAACTCCTGCCACTCAGAAGCTATGTGTACATGGACCACTTGTAATCATAATAAATGCCAGATCTGAATAAAAATGCTTCATATATACACGGTGAAAAGTCACAACAGTTTGTTAACAGGTGCAGAAGAATTTCTTCTACGGCAAATTGTCGGTAGATTTAACCAGTGGGATGATAAAGCAAATTTTTAATTCAGATCAGATTGAGATGCATGAGCTCGCACATCTGAATGGGATTGTATCTTCCAGCGTCCATGTGTACAGAGACGTTTTAATCTGAAAGAATTTAATCTGATTGTAAAAAAAAAAGCTCATGTAACCGCAGCTAGATTGAGAACCATCATCCACACATTCCACTTTGACGCTTTAAGTGCAGCCAGGTAACTAGCTGAACTGCATCTTATTGTGTCAGTGTTGATGTCGGTAATAATAGCAACATGTAGCAAGCGTGACCGCTTTGCAAAGCATCTCTGTCGGCCTGTCTGGGGCTCTGACACAAACTTTGTGCTGCAACGGATCAACTTGGTTTGAAAGCACAACTAAAACTAGACTAAAACTTTCCAGGGTGAAAACGACCAAAATCTAAATTAGTTTTAGTTACATTTTGTTACATTTGTTTCACAAACTAAAACAAAAACTACATTTAAAATGAACATTGACAAGGTCAGAGAAGCGGCTATAAACACCATAGCTCTGTACACTTGTTGGTACCTCTGCTAAAACTGAGTTAAATCAGTGATCAACATGGTTGACAGTTTCTTATTTGGAAAGACTAATGGAAAATGTCTTAAATTTTGTTTAAAGCTTGCAGGAAGGGAATATCCACCTGAGAACAAAAATGTCCCTGAAATACCACCATACCTCTAACAGCTAGCCTAGTTTACATTCAGTGGCTTGCCCAACACTGTTAATATGTACCATAAAACTTTTTACTCTGCAGAAAACAACACTAAGTAAAAAAAATAAACATTTTAAAAAGTAATGTCCTCTGTCTGGTGATGGATTCAACAACTTTTGGTGAGAAAAACAACTGAAAGTGAAACAGTGCTGATAATTTAGTGAAATTAATAAATGATAAAACAGCATTCTCTGTTGGTTTGCTCAAGGGCACTTCAGTGCAGTCGGGATATTTTTACTTCAGGCGACATTTTCAGGGCTGCGCTCAAAGAGAAGTACTCTGACTGAAGCTGCTAAAAGCAAATTAATTGCAAAGAGACTCTCAACTCTCACTGGAAACGCCTGCAGGATGATGTGTTTGTGTGTTTGTGTGCGAGTGCCTCTGGCTAATTAGAAGTGGCGGTACGCACTGGGACACGTAATGCATGAGGTGAGACTCTTACACACACTTAAAGAGAAGATTAATTTCACAGTTTTATCTTAAATCCAGGCGCTAAATGTGTGTTTCTCTCTGTGCAGCATGCAGCACACACACCTTCGAGGACACTGCAGTGATTCGCATTGATTCTCTACAGGGAGGCTCTGACCTTAACGATAACCAACTGAAGCTTAACACCTGCTCTTTTCCTGCCCTTGACCTTACCCCAGTGACAACACTTTAGTCAGTGTGACTGTAGTGACAACATCGTGACCCCAAAGAAGTTCCTCACTGGTCCATGAATGATGGCGAGATGAATAAATATAGATCATGACTGCACAGTTAAAAGAGTTTTCATGTTGTTTCACTTCTTATCACATCACATAAAACTCAGCATCACTTTGATCACAACAGTTTATCTGCCAAATTCCTCTGCTTTGATCGGCTCCCTGTTGATCAAAAATGAAAAAAAGGCTGGTTTCCACTTCCTGCTAAAAGGTTTGGTCTACAAAACCAGAAAAGAAAAAAGCTGGATCCCAGCCACTGAAGTAACTTTTTATTCCAGCACTTTCCACCATGAAGTCAAGCATACATCTGCAAAGACATAAACCAATTTAACTACAATGTGACTGTTAATCCTTATATGAACAGGATACTGATGCTGCTAGACTTCAAAAAACAGAATTTAAATTCTGCCACCAGGGGGCTCTCTATCAAAACAATACCAAAAGATTACCAGCAGATATGAGCTGTTAAGCTCCACCCACCTCTGCATGGATCAGAGCAGTCGAACATTACCTCCCACTTGCCACGCCCCCATTTGGGTGATGTTTGGGTGACTGAATTGCATTAGATTAAAAAACAACAGTAACTGGCGCGCCAGTGGTCTAGTGGTTGAGGCGCGCGCCATGTGAGCAGGTGACCCTGGTTCGAATCCCACCCATGGCACTATTTCCTGCATGTCCCTCCCTGTTCTCTTTCCTGTTTCCGACTCTGTCCACTGTCCTATCAAATAGAGGCAAAAAGGCCAAAAATAAATCTTTAAACAAAAACAAAAACAAAAAAAACAACAGTAACGTGATTAAATATTTTTGTGTTGCGTTTTGGGCTTCAGAGAATTAATAATGTACACACTATTTTAAACTCAAATGATTTACCTGTCAGATATCATAAAGTTTAACTCCTGATTCTGTTATCCTGAGTCGTTTTCAAGCAGAGAGACGACGATATCTGCAAGGTAGGGAAGTTCATTGTTTTAAAACATGTTTTAAAAAGAATAATCACTGATATCCATGCATTTATTTAGCCTTTATTTATTCTGTTGCATTATCTCACCCTGCATCTCTCTTCCAGGCACAAGTGGGACACTAACATCACCACTCCATCAACAAACTTTTTCCCAATCCTTTCATAAAGAAAAAAAGATAAGATTAAAATAAGAAATACTACTGACCACGTGTCTAAGAAACTGATTCATTTAGATATATTGTTTCTGTACACACAAAGGGGCAGGGCAAGCATCCCAGATAGATTGCACTCAGGCTGTACACCTAAGACATCTACGGTAGACCGCATCCTGACACTGTGGGTCCTCATTGATTGCTTTCCGGCATTCAATAACTGGTTGCTTGCAGCCTATGTTGACTCCCAGAAGGCGTTCGACTCGGTGAGTAGAGATGCCCTCTGGAGGGTCCTGGAGCTTCACGGGATCTCACGTTCACCCATCCAGCTGAGGTGGTGCCACCTCTGACTTCTTCCCAGTTGATTCTGGGGTGAGGCAGAAGTGCATCTTAACCCCGAGCTCAGTATCTGTGTGAACTGGGTAGTGGGGAAGCGAACTGTGAAGCGTCATTTGGTAACATCCAGATCACTGATCTAGACTTTGCTGATGATGCTGTGATCCTTGCACAGACTGTAGAGGTCTCTGTGGGGTCATTTAACTTGCTTAGTGAGGAGGCTGAAAGGTTGGGAATGCATGTCTCCTGGGCCAAAACAAAGATCCAGGAATCTGGGGATGCCTTGGATGCTACCATGTGTCTGTGAATGGTGAGAGCAGGGAAGTCGATCGGTTCAATGTCTCAACTGCAGACTTGGACTCATACATGGGGCAATGGGGTCACTGAGCAAGACAACATGGCATTCCCAGTATCTGAGCATGTGGATGAAAGTCAACATCTTTCTGGCCTTGGTCCGCCAGTCTCATTTTGCTCTTATGGGGCCTGGATGCTGACTGATGACCAGAGGTGCCACCTGGACTCCTTTATGATAACTTCTCTTCAGCGCATCTTTGGGTATCATTGGCAAGACTGTGTGTCTAATGCTGACATGCTCAGGAGAGTGGGATAGGCAGGGTCAGCTGTCTGATACTAGAACAGCAACTGTGCTTTTACAGGCACCTGGCGTGTTCTTGCCCAGGACCTGGTGGGCTGGTCTAGAAACCAGGGGCAACCACATGGTTGTGGAGGAGCCATCATTAGCACTGAACTATTTTATCGGAGTTGTGTGGCGTTTCCTCTGCATTTGCTCTAGTCAAGGGGAGTCCAAACTTTTTCCACTGAGGGCCACACACAGAAATATCAGAGGACTTTGGGACCACTTTAAATTCCACAAGGCAATAAAAAAAATACATGGCATTGATTAAGTCAGAAGCAGAATAAAGGAGGAGCTGGGGTGGAGGAGGGTTGCCAGGCAAGAGCAGTTTTAATAATGCAGTATGAGAGCGAATGGCCTAGAGCAAATCAGCTGGCCGCCGGCTGATGAGGACTTGCATAGATCACCTGATCAGGACAGAGCTTGACTCCATGGCCTGCCTGAACTAACGCTAAATGCTTGATTTAATGGCTGACAAGGCAAATAGTCAATAATCATTGCCAGGTTTTTTGGGGCGTTTCAGGAGGCTTTGTATGGCTCTAGCTGCCACTGGCTCAGCTACTGGAAAAATTACTGGTCCTACTATTTGCTGCTGAAACTCATCAGGGAGTTAGAAAACCAGATATCCTTATTTTGATTGCCAATATTTTTACCATGTATAGTTCTGTCTCAGTTTAGTCACAAAAAAACACATCAACAAATCTTGCTGAGATGTTTGTTGTATGGTAGCATCATCTTGTGCTGAAACTATGAAGTAGAGTGCAGTCAAGCACAAGCTCCATGTTCAAATGTGTGCCATATTTCATTTAATTTCTAGAATTTGCTGCGGGCTGATCAAAATTGGGCCGCGGGCCACATTTGGCCCCCAGTGGAGTCAGCTGGGAGAATCCCTGGAGGATGGCCATCAGGGGGCCAGAGCAGTACGGGACCAATGTTGACAAGGTGAAGTGCCAAACCAGTTTATACTTCCATACCTGGCCTGACCTGATTGCTCTACGACCCCCAAAAATAAAGGTGCCAGAGACCGGGACCCCCATTATACCTGAAGGTGGTTGCCATTCTAGAACAGTCATGTGCAGACAAGGCCGCCCATAAGTGGGGATAAATAGGAGAGCCTTCTGGGGCCAAGCAAAACTGGGGGCCCATGGAGGTCAGCAAAATCATGGTGCTTTATAAAGTTAAGCTGTGATATTTCATTTTTTACCTGGATAATAACTACTCTTATCAAAGCAACAAATGCCCCTTTTTATTCATTTGTGCCATAGTATATAGCAGTCTTAAAAATGTAAATCCCTTTTCTTAAAAACAGAATTAAAATAGATGAAAATGGCTATAATGTGTTAAAATGGCTGAAATTTGTGGAAAAAGGTGGTGAAATTGGGTTTTAAAAGGAGCAGAAATGGTTTATAAGTGGCAAAAATTAGATAAAGTGGCAAAAAAATAAGCCAAAAATTGGCATGGGAAGGGGTTTATAGTGGCAACAATGGGTCGGCAGAGGAAGCAATTGGCAGAAAGTGGCAAAAACGAGTAGAAAAAAAGTGGTGGAAAGTGTTTAAAATGGAAAGAAATGGATTTCTAGCGATGAAAATGGGTTTAAATAGGCAAAAATTGGTGGGAAGAAGTGATGATAATGGGTTAAATTTGTCAGACTGGTGTAAAGTGGCAAAAGGGGGAAAAATTGGTCCAAATTATGCAATAAACTATGAAAAGTGGCAAAAAAAAAATAGTTGCAACATTGGGTAGGAAGGTCATTTAAAAAAAAAAAAAAAAAAAAGATACTTTCAACATTAAACCAATAACAGTTTAACAGATTGACTCAATTTTACATGCACTGATATCGTTAGTTAATGACTACTGGGGAGGGCCCACTCCCTGGGATTGTCAGGGGCCCAGCCAAATCTGTGTGCACTTACATTTTACAGCTTTTTTTAAACATTACTTTGATTTCAGCATAAATCTCACCAAATGACCATGTTTTTATTTTACATTTAACAAATTGTATGTATATATTTTCATGAAAATTGGTAAAATATACAATCTGAAATTGTGGAAAAAATAATTTTTTTGAGGCATCTTGCGACCCCCTCTCAGGCCCCATCCACACGGAAATGAACTCAGGTGTATACGCAAAAGTTTTTTGTCCTATCAGAATGCTTGTGTTTACACTGATCGAATGAACTGGTCTTTGGGGTCAAGTGTAATCAGATCAGCACCCTTCATGTGAAATTTCACACACACAGTTTACTTCTAAAGCTCCACATATAGCGCAGTATCCCATAAAGCTGCACACAGTACAAGATATTCTGCAGCTTTTTCATCTTTTTGATAAAAGTAAGCAAAGTCCTGGTTTGTACTATTTTTTATCATAAGAATATCTTGAAGAAGGAGATACCCCACCACACTTGCTCAATACTATCAAAACTTTATTGTTTCATTACTTTTAAAGGGTACAGTCTGCTCCAAAGAGCCTTGGGCAGCTCTCTCTATTTGTAAAGCCCATGTTTATGCCATCTCAATGACTTCATACATACCTGTCTTTAGTTGTTCTTTAGCCAAAGAGTAAGGATGGACACATCTGCTGCAAATGTTTAACAACTATCACAGCAGATTCCTAAAAAAAACAAAACAGTAAAGAAAGTATGTCTTTCTGCTTTTAAGGCCATCTTTGTCAGCTGAAGAAAGACAAATGCATATTGACATGCAGCAAATGAAAAATCATACAAAAACAACACTTTTTTTTTTTTTTTGTAGGCACAGAGTGGTGTGTTTGATGGATTCCTACTGCAATCCATCCTGCCACACAGTGTTTCCACTATTTTACCGCCTCTCTAATTCCGTCCTCTCTGTCTCTCTGATCGAGGATGGATGGAAAACACACCAGAGCGACCCACACACCTTTACTTCGACTACACTGATCGTCAGCTCTCTGCTGCTAAAAGGATAGGCAGAAGGGGGGAAGAGGAAAGAAAGGAAAGCCAGAGACGACAACAGAGAAATTAGAGTGCGCTCTGCAGAGAAGCGGAAATGAGACGGCAGAGGAGGAAGGGGGGAAAAACAGTGGCTGAGTTGAATTGTGTTCCTGGCTTAGTTTCTGGGTGAAGGGGAGAAACAAGTGGTGTAGGGCTGAGTGAGGAGAAGGCTGGCAGCACTTCACACAACTGCAGAAAATGACATCCTCTCTGCAGACAGACAGCACAGCATCACATGTTGTTTTCCCCAGAAGAAGGGATTGTTGCTTCGGTGTGTGTTGTCATGACTGTCAAATGCGTGCTACGAGGAATGGGCACTTATTTTTTCTTAGAAAGAATAAAGACAAAATTTGAGGTTTTGTTCTGAATATGGAGCGAGGATCAGGCAAAGTTTGTGAGAAAGGTAGAAGACAAGAGCATCAAGAAGGCATGTTGATCTCCAAGCTCAAGAAAACCATGAATTCCCAAAAGTTTTTCAAAAGCTGGAAAGTTTGAGCATCTTCAGCTCAAAGGCAAATAAGCAATCTTAGAAAACTAGCAGTACCAACCGAAGGTTGCATTCCTCTGCTAGGTATATGACTGCTGGGCAATGAAAATACAATGATGGATCAAGAGGGTGCTTTTTGTGGTAGAGATGTTGATAGAAACCATACTTCTTTAACAGCACAGGGGTTTTTGTGCATATAAAATTACAAGGCCACCGCCTCCAGCAAATTTTATGCCACCCCCCCAGCTCTCAAAGCTCTGACACTCTGTTTCTTTCTGGCAAGCATTGCATTTGGATGTCATTTCTAACTAAAATTGCACCAATGTGGCGGCACTGTATCAGCAACACTGCAACAAGAGTCCCTGCCAAAAATGCCAAAGAGGAATAGATGTAAGAGATGATCACACAGTGTCCCCGTTTGTGATCTTTACAGCCTCAGCCTCTGACACTTTAACTCCTTTTCTGTGCTCAGACTGACAGTGGGTCAGCTAAAATAAATGCCAAGGCCTCATCGCTCTAAATGCCAATCTATGTTTGGCTTCCACACACCAAACAGGACCATTAACCTCCATTCATGTGCTGATTGGCTGCAATGGTCGAATCAAATCTGATCGATAGAGTTTCCTTTTTACCCTCCAACCCACTCTGACAGAAACCTTCGATGTATTGATGAGCTGAGCTCGTCTGCAGGATCAGGAAGCTGCAGACGCCTCAAGGAAACTGTTGGAAAAATCTGTAAACTGTAGAAAAAGGCACTGTAAACTTTTAGAAGAGCAGTCAACAAGGAAAGAAGAAAAAACTTTCTTTATTTCATAAACAGTACAAAAAGTAAGGATATTTGTGTCTGGTAGATTATTTCTTTGTTGTAAGAATGCTTCTTGCCAAAAAATCTTATAATAATGGAAAACCTGGTTATTCCCTTTTAAATGGTGCTGTATTTGTAAGGATCATGCATTTGTGGGATGAGCAGCAGAGCTGAGTATCTGGCTTGACAGTTGTTGACTCTTGTTTTGACAGACCAAGGAAACCATTTCCTCACCCTGTGAGCACTTAAGAATTGTAGGCTTGCAGTCAAGGTTTGCAGGAGGATATGGCCTCTCTGCCCAGACAATCTGAAACAGACTGCATGTAGCCAATCTCCAGTCTCAGGACTGCCAGGAGGCCTGCCATGACTGCTCTTCACTGTCAGGCCTGTTTAAGCTGTCATCAGCAGCACAAGCCTTGCAACCTGAACATGTGGAGGGATATTCTGTTCAGCGATGAGTCCAGGTTCTGCCTATGGCAGTAATACCATAGGGTCAAAATGCTCTATCGATGCTGATTGCAGCATCGATAGAGCATTTTGACCCTATGGTATTACACTGGCACCATAACATACACCATAACACTGCCTTACACTGGAGGCAGTGTGATGGTGAGAGGCAGCATCTCCCTCTCTGGAAAAGCCAGGCTTATCATCATTGGAGGCAACCTCAGTGCAGAGAGATATCGACCAGTGACAATCCCATATCTCCACGGTCTGGGACCAAACCCTATCCTCCAAGATGACCATCACCCACACAGAGCAGGGTTTATTGAAGACTACCTCCAGAATTTAGGAGTGTAGAGGATGGAATAGCCTGCCAGCAGTCCTGACCTCAACCCCACTTAACACTTGTGGTATCAGCTTGGGTGTGCTGTTCATGCTAGAGGGATGCCATCCCACAGCAGTGTGGGACCAGGCTGGTGACCAGCATGAGGAGGAGGTGTCAGGCTGTTGTGGCTGTGTATGGTTCTTCCATTGGCTAAATTGCAAACACGTCTTGTTTCTTCATTTTTTTATAGGCACAACCCACAAATAAATGCATGTCCTTTACAAATGTGGCACCATTTAAAGGGGAAATAAATAGGATTTCCAACGGTATAATATTTATTGGATCAGACTTGGTGATTACTGATTATGTGACTGCTGACAAAAGTAGCAAGATTAATTCTGAAGAGTAAAGTTCTATATTCAGCTCACATTCAGCCTTAGTTTGAGCTGTTTTTTAAAATTGTATCCCCTTTCCCCTAACCCTAACCTTCGGGCTCTGGTGCCTAACCCTGACCCTCTTTGGGTTTACCTTGGTTTGTGGTGTGTTATTTTTAATTTTATCCCCCTCATCCTAACCCTAACCTTTAGGGTTCTGGTGCCAAACCGAACCCTATTTTGGTTTTCCTTATTTTGTAGTGTGATATCTTTATTGCATCCTCTTACCCTAACTTTAGCCTTTAGGGTTCTGGTGCCCAACCCCAACACTCTTTGGGTTTTCCTTAGTTTGTGGTGTGTGTTTTCATTTTACCCCCCTTACCCTAACCTTAACCTTTAGGGTTCTGGTGTCTTACCCTAACCCTCTTTGTTTTTCAAAGACTTTATGAAGTTAAAGAAATGAATCATTCTTCAGTGTCCAAATCAGTCATCTGATCTCAACACAACAGAGCATGCTTTTAGTTACTGAAGACAAAACGGAGGGCAAAGAGACCCACAACCAAGCAGCAACTGTAAAGCTCCAGTAAAGCCCTGACAAGACTCAGAATTTGGTGATTTCCAGACACTTATTGACCGTTAAGAATTTTCATTCAAGTATAAAAATCACTATTGTCTATCAGTTTGTCCTATTATACTTAAAAGCACCTGACTAAAAGTCTGAATAGAATAAAATGGATGTAATTCAGAAATGGCGAATACAAAATTGTTGTGAAACCCCTTCATACACATCTTGATTTTTTATTTCAGGTCCATTGTGATGCCAAATAAAAGCAAAATAATGTTTAAAAAGTTGTGATGCTGCCGTGCATTTCAAGCTAAAGGGAAAAGTAGTTTTATCCCTTCTTTTAACTGTTTGTTTAATCAATCACACATCAAAGATGGTTAAAAGTCCTTTCTTTCTCTCTCCAGCAGGCTCTTTTATTATTCCTCATGGTGCTCCTCATCATGCCTTGCATTAAAGATGCACTGAGACAGCAACTAAAACCTTTTCCACGCTTGGGTTTGGCACGGTGGGCGAGAAGGGAGGAGGAGCAGAGGGAGCAGAGTGAGGACGAGGACAGATAAGGGAGCAACAGGGAGAATAAGAGCACGGGAGAGAGGAGGAGAGGATGAGGAGGAGAGAAAGAAAGAGGAAGGTGAGGAAGGGAGGGAGATAAGCAGCAACAAGGAGGGAGGACATTGACTTTTTTGATGTGCTTTAATAGAACGTCTCACAACAAGACTGGGAAGAAACCACTCGCACATACACACGACCCACGCACACACAACGCCGGCCACCCACATGACCACAGCTGACATTTTAATTAATACTGTCAGACTCTTTTCTCTCGTCATACATATTGAATTGTGCAGCTGCCAAAGATTCACAGATGTGACAGCAGCTGTGTTTCCATCTGAGTGTGTTTTTTATGCACACTGGGATGCATCAAATTATAAGGCTGACTGGAAGGAGCACTTTATAACTAATTCATTTAATGTCTTTACTTTCTTATTATGAAGCAATCAGGGATAGAAACACATTTGTTAGAAGATGACAGAGTGACGTGTGGGTGGAAATATCTGTCTATCATGGTCTTCCAGAGACTTTGTTTGTGTATGACCATATTTGAGTTGTTACAAGATGATTTAAGTTTGTTTATAGAAACAGAGTATAAAACACCAACTGTACACGTCACTATAATTATTTTTACTGTTTAATAATTCCATATTTGATAGAGGTTCAAATGGCCAAAAACTTGCACAAATCTATCTCCTTTAAAGTGTTTTATTCTTGTCCAAGTTTACGCTTGTGCTAAAGTTGACATAATCCCTCAATGCATTGTTGACATATTGGGTTCACAAGACTTGTGGGAGGAGTTTGGCTGCAGCCAATTCATTTCTGGTGGCCACTCTCACAGCCGTCCATCTGAGACCCCGTACATCTCTGAAAGGAAATGCCATTATTTCCCGGTACAATTACGAGTTTTAGCTTTTTTTATTATCATTATTATTAAACTTTAATCATAAACACAGTCTGGCAGTGGCATTCAGTAAATACCTACATTTCAAAAATTACAGACTAAAAAAATATCATTACTAAAATAGAAAAAGATCAGAGGATTAATCCAGGTTTGAATCATGTATAGACCTTAGCATTACCGAAGAAGCCAATCTAGATAGCATAGTTACGTAGCTTACATATCTGCTTTGTGAGCTTAGCTTTAGCGATGATGTGAGCTTTAGCAATGTTTGCTAAAGCTCATGTTGTCAAAGCTAACACAGAAAGCTATGTAGATAAAGTAGAAAGGTAGCTTACATAGGTGCTTTGTGAGCTTGGCTTTGACTACATTGGCTATGTTAGCTTTGTAGCTCCGTTATCTATAGCTAAGTAAGCTTTGGAATAATGAGCTTTAGCAAATGTTGCAAAGCTAACTTAGCTATGTGGATAATGTAGACAGGTAGCTTACATAGCTGCTTTGGCACCTAGGCTTTAGCTACATTAGCTCTGTATCTCCATTATCTGTAGCTGAGTAAGCTTTAGCCCTATGAGTTTATGTATCTAAAGCTAACTTAGCTATGTGGATAAAGTAGCTAGGTAGTTTACGTAGCTGCTTTATGAGCACAGCATTAGCTACATAGGGTCTGTAGCTCTGTTATTTATAGCTTATTGAGTCTTAGCAATTACAGCTTAAGAAAATGTAGCTAAAGTTACCTTAGCTATGTAGATAACTCAGTTAGGTAGCTTCTGTAGCTGCTTTGTGAGTTTATCATTTGCTATGTTGGCTACATAGCTACATTAGCTACATAATATTTAGCTATTTTTTGCTAAAGCTCATATTGCTAAAGCTAACATAGAGAGCTTTTGAGATAACATAGATACGTGTCTTAAAAAGCTGCTTTGTGAGTTTAGCTTAAGCTACATTGGCTATGTTAGCTTGGAAGCTGCGTTATCTATGGCTAAGTAAGCTTTAGCCTAATGAGCTTAAGAAAATGTAGCCAAAGCTAACTTTTCTATGATAATGTAGATAGGCATCTTAAATAGCTGCTTTGGCAGCTTAGCTTTAGCTACATTAACACTGTAACTCAATTATTGGTAGCTAAGTGAGCTTTAGCACTATGAGCTTAAGCAAATGTATACAAAGCTATTTTATTGATGTGGAAAACGCTGATAGGTCACTTACATAGCTGCTTTGTGAGCATAGCATCAGCTACATATGCTCTGTAGCTCAGTTATCTATGGCTAAGTGAGCCTTAGCAATGTGAGTGCAAGCAAATGTAGCTGAAGCTAATTTATCTATATAGTTAATTCAGCTAGGTAGCTTACATAGCTGCTTTGTGAGCTTAGCTTTAGCTAAATTGGCTATGTTAGCTTTGTAGCTCCATTATCTATAGCTAATGAGCTTTAGCATAATGTGCTTTAGCAAATGTAGCTAAAGCTAACTTAACTATGTGGATAATGTTGATAGGTAGCTTACATAACTGCTATGTGAGCTTAGCTTTAGCTACATTAGCTCTGTATCTCTGTTAGCCGTAGCTAAGTAAGCTTTAGCACTATAAGCTTAAGAAAATGTAGCTAAAGCTAACTTATGTATGTGGATACTGTAGATCGGTAGTTTATGTAGCTGCCTTGTGAGCATAGCATCAGCTACATAGGCTCTGTAGTTCCGTTATCAACAGATAAGTGAGTCTTGGCAACGTGAGCTTCAGCAAATGTAGCTAAAGCTAACTTAGCTATGTAGACATCTCAGCTAGGTAGCTTACATTGCTGCAAACATGCACAAACCTGATCATCCTTGAGTCCAAGTGCACATTTATGCAACATTCAAAAAATCGCATTTTTGAGATGTTATATTCACAAGCATGGGAAAAACCAGAGGCCCAATAATTCTGAACTTTGAACTCAAAAACCTGATCAGGTCATCCCTGAGTCAGAGAGGATATTTATCCTTAGGGCAGCCCTCCTCCTCTGTTCATTTTTAATCAAAAGCCAATCAGTGGCCTCCTCTCAGTTTAGCCGTCTGTCTAATTCCCTTGCAGAAGTTTAATTCAATGTCATTTAAAGTCATCTGAGTGCTGCCACTGGCCTGTCAGTAAAGTTGAAGTATGGATGTAAAGAAAATAAAGAAAAGTGTCTGAAATAGCTTCAGGGTCGTATGGAGTAAAAAGGAGAGATGAGGTCGATGAGCAGAGAGGAAAAAGCAGAAAGGAGATGTCAGCGGGACACCTCTCATCGCATCTGACCATCATCTCCCCTCTTCCTGCTTCCCTCCTCTCCTCCGACCATGAAAGCCGTCCTGAAAGACGTGACAATGATCTGAAATGAGCGATTTTATCTGACACTCTGTGAATCGAGCCCCTCGGCCTCAAACATTTCTTTGGAGAGACACTTGAAACGCAGAGCTCTAATTGGCAAAAGCAGGCTGTTATCTACGTACAGTAAAAACAGCCCGAGTTCAATCCAGCGACGCTCAGTGGGAGGTGAGATCTCTATCTATCCCCTTCATTCACAGCTTAATTCAATTGGAGGGCAATTATCGACCGCCTTCCAGGCTTCCAGATCCTCGTCGGTTTCTGTTCCCATCAGGAAGCTTTGCCGTGTGGGATCCTCGGCAGATGCGCCGACTGATGTCTGTATCAATGTGAAGCAGCAGAGCAGGCAGCAGAAAACAGACAAGAGGACTTTATCAGGCACAGCCCCGAGATTAGAAAGATAGTGAAGGAGCGATGTTTACAGACGATCATGATGGAAGAAGACTTTTTCTCCTTGTAAGTTCAGAAACATCACATTCCTTTGGCAGACAGTTTTATACTAAGTGGCTCATTATAGGTTACAAGTTGGTGGAATGCAGTGAAGTCAAACTCGAGTGCTGCACTTAAGCATGAATGACACACTTGGAATTTATTTTACCGCTTTATATCCTTTCCCAAGGATTTTTGATTTTGATTTTTTTTTTTTTTTTTTTTTTTTGCAGCATTTTCGGCCCCTCTCAACCCATTTTTAATCATTTTGGCCACTTTTTACCTATTTTGCCACTTTTTAACCCCCTTCCACTACGTTGCCAGGCTATTCTGCTATATTTCTTGCACTTTTAACTCATTTTTGATACTTTTAGCCTCTTTAACTCAATTTTTTTTTATTCTTAAGCCACTTTTAAACCACTTTTTCTGCATATTTTATCCCCTTTATGCCACTAATGTATCAATTTTTGCCACTTTCCATCTATTTTTTTGCCACTTTTACCCCTTTTACTTTGCATCTTAGCAGAAGCTAACTTCTGTAATGTATGGGTCACAATGGATCAGCTTTTAGCAACTACAGAGAGACAGATTCTGCAGGGAGTGGAAAAATAGGAAGTACAACGTCGACCACTCAGTTTGTATTTTCCTGGATCAGCCTTGATCATGCTCCACAGCCACAGCGTGTAATATGAAAAGAGATTCAAGCTAATGATGGCAAACTCAGGCATCTTATTAAGACTGAGTAATCAAGTTTGGTGACCAAGCAAGGGGAGTTTGATAGGAATATAAAGGAATAACAGATAAAAATGTAACAGAGACATTTAGAACTGTAAATACCAAGGAAACTTGTGTCAGTGCAAGTTTCTAGCATTGACAAAGATCAGAAGTAAGGATGGGTGCGATTTAATGTATAAAACGTGTATCAAATTAGCCAGTGCGAGATTTACAAGTTGGTCATTTTCATTAACAACGGCTTGAAATTTTAGTTGCTCATTTAAACTGTAATGAACCTCCCACCACAAGAGGCCGCTGTAGCTTCAGTTAATGACCCCTGCCTTCCTGTCAGTTTCCACCAAGCACTTCACCCTAAACTCGACAAGTTTAGCAGTTATTATGTAGTAGAAAGAGCACAATACGACTGTTTTTTGTTTTGTTTTTTTAAGTAGAAAATAGAAATAAAGTGCATAGGCTGTCTATGGTTGAAGTCATGTATAACTACACAGTGAAAAGAGGCCACATATCAAAGCACAGGCTGGTGGAGCTAGCTGCTAATGTTAGCCACGCTATACAGTAGGGCTGGGAAATTAATTGCAAATTAGATCAACCCTTTAGGTGACACAGTTTTTTCAAGAAAATATTCAATTTTGATATCAAGATTTCAAAAGGCTGTAGCTTAAAAGTGGTTAGAGATAAAGGCATACTGTAAATGAGAAAAATCTTCAGTAGTGATGGGAGTAAATTCACTCATCTAATTTGCATATTCTGACATCAACCGTGAACACCCCTGCTGCCTCCACCACCATTGGCTGTGCGTTTGCTCCCACAGCTTCTATCACGTCTGCCGCTACCTCCGTCACTATTCGCGGTGTTTTGACCAGCCCTGCTATCCCCACCACGTCCCCTCCTCGGAATACGCCGATTACTCCCTTCCCAGCCACGGTGAGGCGAAGCATCGGCTTCAGTATGTGCTGCTCGTGGACTTTCATGGCGCATGGACTCGCTGTCGCTGCTCACAGACACACTGTCAGTTGCGGTCTCAGGGGACGACTGAATGTCATAGTCAGAGGGTGAATATTCCTCTTCAGTGAATATACCGCAACGGTGAACAGACCTCCCGGCATTATGAGTATTTTTGCTACAATTCGCTCTCTTTCTCTCTTCTCGGTCCAACTACAACCACTACTACCACTTCCTCGTCTCCTTGACTAGGGGTGCGTCTTTCAAACTCCATATACTCCAGAACTTTGAATAGAAACACACCCACAAATGCTGCTCAGATTGAAGTTACTCATGTCCACCATCTCCTGGTGTAAAGTAGTATTTATTTCATTTTATTTATTTATTTATTTGATAAGGACAGTGCACATCAATCAACATTTTTGCAAAACACATCAATGTAAATATGCTGGAATTAGCACAATAGCTAAATTTCATCTGTTGTCCTAAGGCAGGTAATTACAGAAAGAGCAAAAGACATTAAAATAAAAGCATGATTCACAAGACAGCACACAGAAAACACACAGTTTTAGTAACAACATTAGGCACCATATTTGCAGCTATAGCCTGTTTAATTCAGCAATGTTGCTTGTCGCAATTTTGCGACTTTGGTGCTCAAAGAGTTAAAATTGCAATATGGCCTGCTGCAATTTACAAATGGCAGAAGTTGCAATATTTATTTAACTTGAAATGTGTCGAAATACCAGTTTAATATATTCACTTTTTGCAGCAGCAGAGACTTAATGCACATTATGCAAACATTAAAGTCACAACAAAGTGGTCCATTAAAATATGAGGTACTTCTCACTAATCTTTGCTTACATCAATGCTGATTGCCCACGCTGCTGCCGGCAAGACTTCACCTCCTCCACCCCAGCCTCCTCCTTTATAGCTTAATGCCTGTTACACGCCTTCTCCGCCAAGTAAAATTGCATTTCCATTTTGCAATAAAATGTTAAAATGTATGATGACCCTGAATGTAGGTTATAATCTCGAATGATTTATTGCTTGAATTTGTTGAAAAATACATAAGATGAGAAACCTAATTGTCAAATTTTAAAATGCAATTGCAATCTTGGGGGAAAAAATCGCAATGAGATTATTTTTGCTATTTGTTCAGCCCTATTATACAGAGTATTTTAGGCTCACATCATACCTGCTGACACATAGGCACAGATTCATTGTTTATTACAAGCAAGCATAATTGTAAGGCAAAATTGGCTGTTGACTTTATTGCAAAATTAGAGAGTAAAGGCCTCAGAAAGACAGAAGTTAAAATAGAGAGCACATCTTTGTGCGTGTTAGTGATAAACACAGGAGTTGTTTTGTATGTTCTTAGAGTGAAATGGTTTTTATTCTGCTGACATGCGAGTGCTTCCTGCTGTTCCTTTCTACTGATTTCTGCTGAGCTGTTGAAAGGAAATCACCCTGTAGGACTGCTTGCATGTTTCATTATCCAGTTATTACCATGAAGTCAGCCAAACACGTTTTTTTCTTTACATAGGAGAGCAATTTGAGAAACAAGCAATTTTCCTTGCAATGTTCTGTCGAGCCAGAGTCATTGCAGAAATCTCTAATCCAGTCAAATCAGAATGAAAGTTAAGTCAACATTCAGCTATTTTCTAGCTTTATAAAGCATGTTCTGTAGAAAAGACAGCAGTCAAAGTCCTAGAAAGCTTAAAGTCTAAAGTTCAACCACACAATTTTATTTAATCTCCCCCAAAAAATGTGCGAGAATAGGGCAGGATATGCAAACAACATTGATTGAAGCCTTCTGCAAAATTTTCATTTCTGTTAGGCAGTGCTTAGCAGGTGGTTCTCCTTTGGGTTTCTTCTAAATCCAAACCCAAAATATGCAACAGATGAGTCTTGGGCTAACATTCAGTAAAAAGATGTGAATGTTGTTCCCAGTTTCAGTCCACATGCAACAATTCCTCCTCTTTCAGCAGCCAACTCTTGCTAAAACCTTCAGAAAGGCTGAACTCCTCACATCTCTGATCGCTTTTCTCTCGATCGACTGCTGAGACGACTAAACTTCTCTTCTTCTCCTTCTCTTTTGCGCACACAAAAGCATAAAAACACTCACATTTCCACTGCATTTTGTCTCAGGAGCATAGAAAGTCCCATGACGATTGTGCAATATGCACATGAAAGCATCCAACCTGCTTCATTCAAATAAAGAAATGGAGATTTGTGTGCTTCAGCAAGTCCCTAAAAACTCTTGAGCGGGAGAGCTTTCAGCCAATAAACTGCATTTGTAATGATCGACAGCAGCAGAAACACACTTATCTCCCTGCACACAAACACAACAAGCACTTGTTCAAGCTTTAATGATGCAGAAACGCGCTGCATCTCAAACAACCGACAGCAAATAAGAGCTGATAATGAGATAACTGCCACAAGCACTAATGTCCCCTAAAATGCATGCTTTCTGCAGGAAGAATGAGCAACAAACAACTCTTGTAGACAGAAATAACAGCAAAGTATTGCAAGAAAAGATAAATGAAGCCTCTTCATTGATAGATTGTAAAGGCAATCTTATCAAAAAAGACTAGACGCCCAAAAGCAGCAAAAGAGACCAAAAAGCATGACTTACTTTGAGTATTCTTGGTTATCTCGGTCACAGCGAGAGTCCTTATGCTTTTCCCAATCCTTTCCATGTTTACACGTGGTCAGCAGGATAATATCTTCCCCGTTGTGGATGTGATACAGAGCATTCCTTGTCTCAGAACCGATGCCCGTCAGGTATCGTTTCCCTTTGAAAACCAGCAGGTACTTCCTGGACGACGGTGCGTTGTTAAGCGCCAGATAACCTGCGCCTCCTCTTTTCAAAGGGTGTTCCTTGGAGAAAAGCGGGATGGAGATGTCAAAGTTGGGTCTGAAGTTGACCACATCCGCACTCGCCTTGGCTAGCATGGCCTGGCCAACCTCAAAGCCCAGATCCTCCGTGTAGTCCGGCCATGTGCCCGAGTAGAGGTTAAATATGAGGTGGTTCCTGCCATCGTTCCACGTCGGCAAGTTCTGGATACGGAGCCTGACGTTCTGCACAAACTGCACAGAGAGCTGGTCCCTGTCCAGCGTGTCAACAGCCAGGACGAACAGGCAGGCCCGCGAAGGGTCTGTGGTGTGAAAGCGAGAGCCCTCAATGGAGGTCAGGATCTTCTGGTAGGTCTCAGAGATCTCGTCCCCTCTCTGAGGAGGGTAGATGTAAACCTTGAAGCCCGACTGGCAGCGAGAGAAGTCAAAGCACGTTTCCATGCGGCAGCGTTTGTTCTTGTAGATGTTGTCGCGGATCGCACGCCGTTCGTGAGGAGAGGTGTGCTGGTGGTGGAGCTGAGGGGTATCCTCCTGCAAACAAACACAACATAACAACTATTAGACTTGTCTGTTCCTTATCAAAGTGTCTTTCAAGGTGGGGGTCCAGAGAGGATTGCTTGGGTGTGCGAGGGCAGTCGTTTCCAACCTAGACAGAGGCTTTTTGTGGGGTTTTTTTTTAGATACTACTGGCTGCCATTTCTCTGTCAACTTTTTCCAAAGATTTTTATAAAGAACGTTTATATTCCACACTTTGAACGTTTGGTATAGTCGTAGACAGCTCAAAACATGGCCTTTTTGGAAGCATTTCTCTTTGTAGAAAGAATTTCTTGCACCCCAAAGGGAGTTCTCCGCTTCTGCATGATGTCATCTGCAAAGAAGCTATAAACTTTAAAGTTAGCATGTTACGATGATTTAAGTTAATGTGTGCATAACTTATTTTGACAACCTCAGAACAGACAAAGCCTCCTGCCCTCTAAGGGTGGCCTGACCCTAGCCTTCGAACCATTGTGCCAGGGCGTGAACTAGAATGATTTGAATGGGCAACTTAAAAAAAATACAATTGCAATTACAATTACGGCCAAAATTACAATTGCAATCTTGGAAAAACAAAAATTGCCACAAGGCTGGAGAACATCATTTGATGGTCACATGTCATCCGCAGAAGCGCCTGGCGTTCACATTAATCAATGTACACTTGAAAAGACTGAATAAAGTTCAACTGTGACAACAGTGTTGTGTGGGCCTCTTTGTATAAGTGGGCTGTTTAATTATGATTTAAAATGATTATGATATAAATTATGGAAATTGAGGCAAGACATATTGATAATGAACTAGCTGAATATGAAATTTTTGTGCATTGCAAATTTTTCTGTATTATGTGAACTATCTATATGCTGAGGCTATGAACGTTTTTTCTACAAAAATTACTACGAAAAATACATTTGCAAGAGTCAAAATCTAAGTGGTGAAAAGTGGCATTTAAAATAAGTTAAAGGTGGCAAAAATGGTCAAAAAGTGGCAAAAAAGGTCAGAATGTGGCAGAAATGGGTGAGAAGTGACCAAAAAGTCATTTAAAGGTGGCAAAAAATTGTCAAAAGTGGCAAAAATCAGTAAAAGGGTGGGAAAATGGGGGGAAAAAATGGGTGGCAACAATGGGTGAGAATTGACAAAGACATGAGATAAATGTGGCAAAAATGACCAAAAAGTAGCAAAAACATAACAAAAATGAGTGAGAAGTGACCAAAACAGGGAAAAAAGAGGCAGAAAAGATGGGGGAAATGGGCAAAAAGTGGCAAAAAGGGGGATTAAATGGCATTTAATGGCAAAATGCAGCCAAAATGAGTGAAAAGTAGTTGAAAAAAATGCCAAAAAGAGCAAACATTTGCTAAAAGCAGGATGAAATGGGCAAAAACTGGTGAAAACTGGCAACAACAGGATTAAGGGGCAAAAAGAAGTGTCCAAAGTGGGCTTAAATCTGTAAAAATAGATTACAAGTGGCAAAAAGGGGGAGATTGGTTGACAATTAAAGCAAACTGTATAATTGTGGGAAACAAACAGATTCATGTGACTTGTAATTTCTGAAGTCAAAGTTTCTCTTTTTCATGGTTTTCGGGGGGAATAATATTTGAAATTAAGATATAAGAGAGCCACAAATCATCACAAAAGAGCCACATGTGGCTCCAGAACCACAGGTTGAGTATCACTGATCTATACCTTTCGTGTAGGATTGGTCAGGAGGCGGTGCTTTTATACTCGCTGATCTCGTATCCAGAACATAACCTGCTCCGGAGCAGGTTAGCTGTTCAGCATAAGTTACCGCGGTAATTCATCCCAGTAAGAAGTGAACCAGTGTTGTCGTACAGAAAATCCAGGGTTAATCCTGAAGTTATCTTGATAAGAGAAATCCAGCCTCGTCGTACAGGCCTCAGGTGCTGGAGCATCATAACACAAAAAATCTAGCAAAGAAGATCAAGGACTGTTGAGCAGCTAGAATCCTACATCAGACAAAAATGGGACATTCCTCTCCCAGTTCAAGTTCAGTTTCAACATCTGATATGTTTTTTATATTTTATTCTGAGTAAAATATGGCCTTATGAGATTTGACAATCATTGCATTCGTATAAAGCGCCCAAACTTTTTCGGAATTGAGGTTGTAAAACACACTTGGTGGTTCTGTGAAAGGCTGGCTGTTTAACTCCTCGCTCCTGGGAAGCTACATTTTCACAACATCTGCACTGACAGAGCATCTTTTCTGCAAATTGTGTCTCCCCTCTCGCAGACTGACACGGGGATTTATTGTTTTATTGCATGACTGAGCTGCAGCCGCTCTGACAACCGTCCACCATGAGACGATGAGCACTGATCTTTGATTCCCCTGAAGCACTGATTCTCCAAAAAACATCCCTATGTGTGACCTTTGAAAGCAAAGCATGTGTCCTCATGTCCCTGGTTTGTGGTTACAGGATATCTATGTCGACATGAGGACAGGAAACAGAATAAAGACAAATACGTGCCACAGCTGGTTCTTTGACATTTAGGAGAGGCTTATTCTTTTGCTGCAGTGCAGAATGGCCAATCAAAAAGTTGCAAGGACGTCATTTTGGCAGATTACTTTGCAAAAGTGACTCAGGTCAGATGGAGAGGAGTCTCCATAAATAAAACCCATTTACCGTCCTGCCATATATTTTTGATTTGCTGCAGTGGTTTGCTTTATGCACTGTAATCTTCTAAAACACCTCCTCTGTCTGTTTTTTGACATTTTTATTTCTCTCTTTCTTTTCAGTTGTATTACAAAAATCAAACACTTAAGGATGCTTGCATGCATAAATTTTTCACTTGAAGACTATTATTTATCCATTCCTGATGTACAGTTGTAGAAACTTGCAATCTTATAAAGCAGGAGGCTGTGCTTTTAGTCGTGGGTAAAGTAAAGGCTGTAATTAGAGATTAAATGGATTCTGCCAAAAAAGCCTTTTATAACAGCAAGATTAGAGATACATTCAACCCTTTAAAAGAAAGGAGTTATTTTTGTGAAAAAGTACTTCTAAATGGGAAAGGCAAATGCTATGTTTGTCAAATAACCACAATTTAAAGCAGAATCAGAATAAAAATGCTTATAAATAAAAAGATTCTGGTCTGATCCCACCGCAGACAGTCAGGGGGAGACTGGGTCTGCTGAAGGTGGAGATGCTGCTTGAGCTGTGAAGGCCATGTGGTAGAAAAGTGGAGGTCTTCATGTTGGTATGGTGGGTCTTGGGAGCTACCATGGAGGCAGGCGGCTTTGGGACACTGGAGCTCCCTGTTGGGCCTAGCCGGGCCTGGACGCAGAGTTGGCTGCTGGGCCCCTGAAAACCCCAGAGAATGGGCCCTATCCAGTTGGGATTTATCGATGATGTCAGTGCATGTGTGATGGATCAATATAAGGTGCAAGTGTCCCGACTAACAGTTATTTCATTTTGGAGCTAAAAGTGCAGGTTCTGATGCTGAAATTCTTTATTCAAGCCACTTTTTGAGTTTGTTTTTTAATAATGTTTCTTAGTTTGTTTTTTAATAATGTTTCTTACGTCTTTTTGCCGTTTAAACCCCTCCTGCTTTTTGACACTTTTTGCAGCTTGAACCCTTTTAAGACAGCATTTCTTCAACTGGCTGACACTTATGCTAGGTTTTATCTCACTCTATTTTAACTTCAGGATTGCCTTTTATCATCATTTTAAAAAGTTCTCTTTTTGTGTTTCATACTTGTTTTATATAGTTTTTTAAGCTATATTTTATTGTTTTATTGATACTTTAGTATCTTCTTATTCTGTTTTTGTTTCATTTCAGTCTATTTACTGTCACTTTGTCTTAAGATCCGTACGCACCTTCCTTTTTGTAAGGAATCCATTATTCATGATATAAATGACTCATGTATTTTCTTTTAATTTTATGTTTATGTGTAAAGCACCTTGTGTTACACTAGTTTGTATGAAAAGTGCTATACAAATAAAGACTGACTGATTATGCTGCGTTCCTTTTGTCATCATAACTCGTATTCCAACTTGTTAGTCCAACTGTGGCGAATGGAACATCTCCCCAAGTTGTATTTACAACTCCTGGCCTGTTTTCAGAACATTTTGCTTTTTCTTTAGTAGACTTTTTGAAATCGTAGACACAGCACTACCCTATGGTTGCATGTAGTGCACAGCAACAGTCTTGCAATTCCTGAAGTACTGAGCAGTGTGTTGTTTTAAAGGCTCACCAGCTAGCAACTGGTGAATGTTGCTAAAAACGATGGCTGGCTAACGCAACAATGGCATCAATCATTTTTCCAACTCATCGTGATTGTGACAAAAGGAACCCAGCTTAACTTTACAGTGGATACTGATTTTCCTGGTCCCCAGTTTAGCTGAGCCCCAGAAAGCTCCCCACTTTACCCCCTTTATTGGCGGCCTTGGGCCTACCCAGGGTTTTGTGGGACCGATCAGATGAAAATCTAAAGGGACGTTCTCACTAGACAACCCTAATGACTTCCTGACTCCTTCTGCTCATCAGTCTAAATATCATCCATGAGCGGCCATGTGAGGGTACGCAGAATCAGAGCGGTCACTACCTGGAGCTTACAGACGAAGCTTGTGTCTGTTTAAAGTGGAAATTAATTCATTAGGAAAGCTAAGTTCAATTTCACTAGCCACACCCAGGCCTGATTACTGTTAGATCAAGAAATCCTTTAAATAGAAGCTTCCTGACAAAGTGAAGAGGCTAAAAGATCCCAAAAAGCAACACATCATATCACAATCCAAATAAATACAAGAACAGATGAGAAACAAAGTTACTGGCATCTATCAGCCATTGCTAAGGCTTTGGGACTCCAGCCAGCCACTGTGAGAGCCATTATCCACAAATGGAGATAACTTGGAACAGTGGTGAATCTTCCTAGGAGTGGACGGCCTAACTAAATGACTCCAAGAGAGCACAGACGACTCATCCAAGAGGTCCCAAAAGAACCCAGAACCACATCTAAAGACCTGTGGGCCTCACTTGACTCAGTTAAAGTCAGTGTTTGTGACTTAATAATGAGAAAGAGACTCAGCAAAGCTGGCCTCCATGGGAGAGTTCCAAGGCCAAAACCACTGCTGACCACAAAGGCTCGTCTCGCATTTGACAAAAAACACCTTGATAAAGACTTTTGGGAAAATACTCAGGGTTTATTTTTTTTTTAAAGTACCCCCAGCAGAAATAAAGAAATATGAGGAAATACAGCACTGAAACTCAAGTGAGTCGTTCTTCAAATACTCCTTTAAATGTGTAGAGATGCAGGAGGATTTTCTTTTCTTGTTTATAAAGACTTTGCTGTGACTCTTTACCTCTTGCTCTCCTCCCTCCAGGTACGGCTCCAGCAGCTGGTCAGACTCGGGCCAGTGCCTGGGGGGTCTGGACGGGCTTCTCTGGGGGAGGGGCTGCGGCTGGTACACGTACTGGCTCTGGTGGTAGTACTGGTACTCTTCCTGCTGCTGGTAGTGGTACTGATGGTACTGGGGGTTATGGGGAAACTGACGATACTGGTACGGCTGCTGCTGGAAGTCCCCGATTTGCAGAGCCCACAGATAGACGAGGAAGAGAAGACCGGCCCCCACAGACACGAGCAGGTACCGCTTCTTGGCCTGCATGTGTGCTGCAGGGGGAGAGGAGGAGGAGGAGGTGGTGGGTTTAGGGGGGGAGAACGAAGGAGGGAGGGAGAATA
Source organism: Cheilinus undulatus (assembly GCF_018320785.1). Lineage (NCBI taxonomy): Eukaryota > Metazoa > Chordata > Actinopteri > Labriformes > Labridae > Cheilinus > Cheilinus undulatus. The sequence continues at coordinate 38,854,608 of NC_054878.1, read as the reverse complement.
GTAGGGAAGAAGAACGGAAAAAGGAGAAAGAGGGGAGATTTATGAGGGGGGAGAGGCAGAAATAAGGCAGGGAGAGAAAAGGAGAGAGGAAGGGAGGGTAGAGGGTTGAAGAGGGGAGGAAGAGGAGCTAGATGATGGTCAGATCGACCCACGGGGCAGCCGCTCTAGCCACAGCTCGGCATTTTGGGATTCGGAGTCACTAAAAGAAAACAAGACACAAAAAAATTACTTGAAATCATCATAATAAAAGGATACAAAGATCTGTGCTGTAGGAGCAGCAGTGTCAATGATTCACTTTGATTTCCTACTTTGTCGTCTCCTTAGAAGTTTCCACTAGGACGAGTACTTTGTGTAATGAGCGCCCTCTGCTGGAGCTCCAGCAGACTGAGCTGTGCAGCCCGTGTTGCATGACAGTCTGCTCTATGCTGTCCCCTTTAAGATGATTTGTAATAAGCTTTGAAATGCTTAAGTTTTATCTATGTGACATACACTATATGGACAAAAGTATTTGGCTGTCTGACCACTGCACCAGCAGGGACTGTTATGACCTTATCTTCACATGCATGTACTTTAATATGGAGTTGCCCCCTTTTATAACAGCCTCCACTCTCCTTGGAAGGCTTTTCATCAAATTTTGGAATATGTTTGTGGGAATTTGTGCCCATTTATTCTGCAGAGCATTTATGAGGTCAGGCAGGAAGGCCTGGCTCACACTCTCCATTCAAGTTCATCACAAAGGTGTTTGATGGAGTTGAGGTCAGTGTTAACTTCGTCGACTAAAAGTATGACTAAAAATGTTCGTCGACAGCCTTTTTATCCATGACAAAAACTAGACCAAGACTAACAAAAATAGATCTGTGATGACTAAAACGGGCTAAAAGTAAGTTTAGTTTTCATCCAGATGACTAAAACTAGACTGAAATGTAATGTGGTTTTCATCGGACATTCAAAATCCATGATATTTCTCTACTGGTGGTAAATCTCGTCTGTCTCATAGCTGTAGAGAGCAGGGACCCCAGGTTTAGCAGAATGCATAGAACACACTAACAGGATTTGGAACCAGATTTAGGCCGGCCACACACTAGACGATTTTTTAATCTGATACGATTTTAAAGCCGTGGGAGACCACAGATGTCAGGACAATTTACAAGGATTTTTCATCTTTAATCCTCTGAACGCAGACACTAAGACTCAGCCAGATTGTCAGATCACTGGAGACCACACACCTGCCGACCTGCCTACGACTTCGCGTGATCACATGACTTCAGAAAAAAACATGGATGTCTGTCGATACAGTCTTGCTGTCTCTCCACAACAGAGTGTCCCAGCATGCGTTACAGGTGCGGCAAAAATCATAAAACAAGGGAAAGACTCAGGACGAAATTCTGGCTGGAATTAAGGTACCGTTGTGTTTATGGTTGTGAGCGGTGAAAGTAAGTATGATTCGTCTGATGACGCTACCCGGTGTGCTCGCTCTCACTGGTTGTTGTGGGTACTCTGTCAGCGGCACAATGACCTAGAATCGTAAATATCAGACATGTTTGATATTTATGATTCAGGGTTTGGGAGGCTACGACGCGATTTGAGCAGTAAATTAATTGTGTTGACAGCACACACATGCAGACTACTCAGACAAATAATCATTTTCGACGAGGCTCCAGTTGGTACATGCCCCCACGATCACTGGGGGAGGCAAATCTTGCCCCAAATCGGGGTTAAAATCCTGCAGTGTGTGGCCGGCCTTAGGCAAGAAAAAAAATGCTTGGACTAAAAGTAAAGACTAAAACGTGAGGATTTTTAATGGACTAAAACTAAAAAGAGTAGAAATGACTAAAATGGGACTAAAACTAAAAGAAATTTTGACTAAAACTAACATTAAAAATGGCTGCCAAAATTAACACTGGTTCAGGTCAGTGCTCTGTGCGGACTCATCAAACCATGTCTTTATAGTCCTCGCTTTGTGCACTGGAGCACAGTCATTTTGGGATATAAAAGGGCCTTCCCCAAACTGTTGCCACGATGTTGGAAGCATAGCATAGTCCAAAATGTCTTGGTATGCTTGAGCATTAAGATTGGCCTTCATCTGAGATAAGAGGCCTAACCCAAACCCTGAAAAACCCAGGAAGAAAACATTCTCCCAGCATCTGCCAAACCCAGACTCACCTATCTGACTGCCAAACAGAGAAGTGTGATTCTTCCCTCCGCAGAACCCATTTCAACTGCTCCTCAGTCTCTCCGTCGTGGAGATGTGAGGCTTGCATGGAAACCCATTCCATGGAGCTCCTGCTGCACGGTTTTTGTGTTTGCATTAATGCCGGTGAAGGTTCAGAACTCCTCAGCTATGGAATCAGCAGAGCGCCTTAGCAGTCTGTGATCTTATGAGGTCTGCTGTTGTTCCTAAATGCTTCAACTGTCTAATAAAATCACCTTCAGCTGACAGAGGAATATCCAGGAGGAAATTTCATGAACCATCTTAATGCAAAGGTGGCATCCATGACAGTACCACTCTTGAATTCGCTGAGCTCTAGCCTGATCTTATACACTGGTGGCAACAAGTCTGATTGAAACACCAGAATTCGATAATTAACAAGTGTGGCCAAATACTTTTGTCCATGTAGTGCAGGCGGTGTCAAAACCAATCACAACAGGGGCATAACAGGGTCGCCTTTTTAACCATAAACTGTCAAACTCATTTCACTGGTAATAAAATATGAAAAAACAACTTAGCACCGAAGATAAACAATTTTGACATTTAAAAAGTTAAAAAGAAAAGTTCAGGCGCTCAAAATCTGAGAAAAACTAAATTTATTAGTTTGAAAAGGTCAAAACATGAAACTGAAAAATAGTAAGTTTTTTTAATGGCAAATATATTAAAAAGAAAGTCAAAATCATGAGTTTAAAATGTCAAAATATGAAATAAACTTTGTCATCATGAAATTAAAAGTCAATATGATTCAATATTTTAGATTGTGTGTCTAAAAGGTCAAACTATTGGATTATGAAATCAAAGTTTGGAGTTGAAAATATGAGGTAAAATACAAAATAATAGGTTAAAAAGGTAAAAAAAAATCACTTAAAAATTAGAATTATTAAACTTAAAGCTTAAAGTATTACATTAGAAGTCAAAATTATGAGTCGAAATGATGAAAGTATGAAATTAAAAGTCAAAATCCTAAGGTTGAGTCCTAATTGTGAGATGCAAAATTGAAAATATGAAATTAAAACACAAATTATTTTCTTTTCCCACATTCCTGACTTTTTTTCTAATTATTTTTACTCCTTACTTTTTCAGATTTCATGACTTAACAAGGAAATCTTAAATCATCAAGGATAAGTTCACATTTTATACTTGAGGAAATCTGCAGACCTCAGACTGATGGACCAGTTTGAACAAAAATATGAGATTATCTTGCGGGCCAGATTTAACTGTTCCTCGGGCCAGATTTGGCCCCCGGGCCTCGAGTTTGACACCTGTGATGTAGTGTATTGTAGAAATCTTTGAGGTCAGTATCAAAAAATCTCTGATCACCACAGAAAAGGCTCGATGTGAGATAAAGAAAAATAGAAATATTGCTTCTAAGTTTTGGCTTATCATGATAAATAAATTCAGATTCTCCTGAAAAATTATGACAGAAAAATACTTTTTCTTGGGTTATCATATTTATGTGAGCACTACCAGCAGCTAAAACTGGAATTAGCTCGTGTAACTGGTTTATTCAATATATCAGATGAGGCAACGTAGCACTTTTAGTATCAGTGTATCATTACATCTCATGACATAATAATCAACAGAATAATTCAAACAAGTCAAATGCCATCAATTCTTGATTATAAATGTAGAGCTAGATGCATAAATACCCATGTACATGCTGATATTAATCCAGTGTTAGTAAAGAGCTGAGATTTGTCTCTGCTGATGGTGTTTGTTGCTGAGTCAGTGAGGAATTGTCATTGATTGTGATGCAGCTTAAAGGCAAATAAGCATTGAAGCTTTTGCAGTGTAACCCTTTTACGTCAAAGTTGATCAACAATTCTGGGATTTAAATGCATTTTTCAAAAACTAAAGATTGCAAAAGACAAATGCATTTTATACGTAACAATTGCATTTGTGCAAATTTGGCATTTACAGTGATTTTGCAAGTTGTAATTTTTAAACCGCCTTTTTTTTTAAACAGGGTTTCCTCCTGTGAATGGGAACAGCAGGAGGAATCTACAGCAGATGTGGCTGCCTTCAAGTCAGTTAAACTCATGAGAAATAGATGACTGTGGAGAGAAAGTGCTGCTTTACCTGTTATTTCATGTATTTTAATGTGTCCTCGTATTAAATGTGGATTTATGTCTGCCTGTGAGGGGTCAGGACACTTGGGAAAGAGGTTTTTGATCATAACAATTACAAATACACAACTGAAGTCTGTCTACAGTGAAAGGCAGCTGCTGTGGTATAAATGATGGACATTTATCAGAGGATTTCCTTAATGAAGTTTGATGACCAAGCAAAAGAAATCGACTGAGTGGAGTTTGGAGCAGTTTGCATGGAGAGACAGCACGTGCATTATTCGTTATTATTGCCTTTAGGAAATGCAATTCAAACTGTGCTTTCTATTTTTCCTTCTCTGCATGCAGACCCACCTGTGCGCAAGGAACACCTGTGGTCCCAGGCAGGGATCGGGACGTCCGCTGCTCTCCCCTCCAGCCTGAACAAGACTCCACAGTTTGAAAACACATTATCCTTCAGTTATAAACCAGAAACACCCTCGATGTCACAAATCCATCCATAAGTTAGATGAAAATAGTCACAGAGCTCCGCAGCTGCAGGAAAGGTGCGCTGCTTCCATCCTCCAGCGCGTCCCAGCCTTTTCAAACTTTTCTCCAAAAACGATCACGGGGTGATTCCTCTATACGTGAGCGAGGTTTGAGCGCAACAAGGACTCCAAGACACACAATCATCTACCAAAGCAGCACTGATAACATCCATCCAGATTGAAGCGATGCGTCAAACGAGGCGCGTTCATCTCCAAACAGCCAGTGTCATCCCGTCTCAAACAATCCTGGAAGCAGAGCACATCCAAACTTTGGAATTTAAATCCAAACTCCCACGTGTGCGCTGCAGCTGTGAGAGAAACACGCAGAAATCCTCATCCAGGTAAGTTCAAAGAACCTGATCCAGAGAGATCAGGTCTAATCAGGAGAGACTTCACGCTCCTCTGAACAGCAGGTGGACCGATTTCACAATCAAAACAGCGTGAACGCACACTGACTGGCTTCCTTATTCCATCCTGTCTCCTCGCTTCCAGCAGCCCTCCTCTCCTCACGTTTCCATCCTCAAATCCTCAGCTGGCTCTGGGCTGCGCCTCCGTGCAGCATCCAGCATCCAGCAGCAGCAGCAGCAGCGCTGATAATCCAGACAGCAGCAGCAGCAGGCTGGCAGCAGGCTGCGGGGATCCGAGCGAGCACCGAGCGGGGCGTCAGCTGGCTCTCAGGAGGAGTGGAGGGAGCTGGCTATAAGTCAGCATCGCTCTGCCTGCATCTGTGGCTTTGTCTGGATCAGTTTAATGAGGAGGAAAGTTACCAGAGAAGGCCAAATCACTGAGAAGTCCCACTGGAGCATCTGGAGAACCTTTAAAGTGGCTGTCATCCTAATTGGCAAACCAAACTCTGCTCAGGAATCAGCAAATTTAGGCTTCTTGCCTGTAAACATGGCTTTAAAAAGTGGACAGTATTTACAGTATATAGGAGGGTGATCTTTAATTAAATATCCAACAACATGTGGCCTAAAGTCCACGCAAAAAGTTAGGATATTGTGTTGAATGTGGATTAAAATTCACTTTTAATCACTGAGAAGTCCCAGAGGGGCATCCAGAACCTTCAGAGTGGATGCTCTCCTTGTTTTCAGCTTTTTTTTCCATTAAAATCCAAACAATCAAGAAATGTAAGGGTTCTACTATAAAACTGTACACAAACAAGCTGTACAGCATGCTTTAACAGCCCTGTCTGTTTATATGCTACATCAGTGTTACTCAACCATCCTCAAACAAAGAGCCAGACTGTTGAAAAAATACCTTTGCAAGAGCCACAATCTAAGAGGTGAAAAGTGGCAAACATGGGTAAAAGTGGCACTAAGAATACATTAAATGTGGCAAAAAATGGGAGAGAAGTGACAAAAAATGAGTAAAGCATGGCAAAATGGCCAAACAGGAGCAAAAAAGTGTCAAAAGCGTGGTAAAAAAATGAGTAAAAAGTGACTTAAATGGGCAAAAAGTAGCAAAAGCGTGGGAATCAATTGGCTAAAAGAAGCAAAGAGGGCCAAAAAATGGGAAAAAGTGGAATTTAATGGTAAAAGGTCTTAAATGGGCAAAAAATGGCAAAATAGCAATAAGCAGGATAAAAGAGATAGCCTAAAACCTGGTAAAAAAAAAAAAAAAACAGCAAAAACTGGATAAAAGTTGCAAAAAGAAGGGGGGAAAAGTGGACTTAAAGCAGTAAAAATTGATTAAAAGTGGCACAAAATTTTAAAAAGGGCAAAAAATTGCAAAAAAGGGCAATGGAAATATACAGACAAAAAATAAGTTTGACAATTAAAGCCTACTGTAGCAGTGTGTGAAACAAACTGATCAATGTGATTTTCAATGGATAATTTCTGAGGTCAAAGTCCCTTTTTTAAGGTTATTTTGGTGGAATAATGTTTCAAATTTAGACATGAAAGTCACAAATCATCACAAAAGAGCCTCATGTAGCTCCAGAGCCACACGTTGAGTATCACTGTGCTACACTCTAAAAATAATATTTGGGGAAAACTAAAAGTAAAAATGCAGCGTGTTAACTTGTGTTACATGAACTTAATTCAGTTGTTTACCTCTTGAATCAAGACGGTTACTTGAGTTGCAGCTGAACTTGAATTTAACGGGAAAAAAATGCCTCAAGTGATAACAAGAAATTGAATTAAATGCAACAGTGCAAAAGTATCTAAAATGTGCATTTTTTTATGCTCAATGCAGAAAAACATACAGCTACTTCAGAATCTCGCAGGAACATTTAGAAACTTGAAATCAGGAGTGTCTGGACTTTTTCCACTGAGCTCCACATGCAGGAATATGTAAGGATGATGGAGCCACTTTCATCTACCTCACCTTGTGGATATTAAAGTTAGCAAAAGCAATCTAATATGGGTAAAGGTATGCTTAGTGGTTGCTTAAATGGCTGGTTAATGGCTCACAAGGCAAACAGCCAATCATTCAATGATTTCAGGGTGGCCAATCAGCTTCCAGGGGGCCCACATTGACCCTGGCTACCTCTGACTCTGGCCCAGCCTCTGGTACTACTGCCATAGTCCATCAGTGTGTTATAAATCTAGATATTATTTTGGTTGGCAATGTTTACCATTTACAGTATTATCTCTGTTGTTATATTGTTATAAGAGGTACAATACAGTCAAGTACAAGCTTCATTTGGAGATTTTGGACCAGTTTAAATAAACTGCAGGCGGCAGTGGGCCCCTGAACCATACTTTGGATTCACTAAAACTGAGACAGTCAGCATTCAAAATGTCCTTTAGATCAGTTTATTAAGGCTTTAAGGCACAACGGACATGTTTAGACTCATGGTCTTCTTCAGCATGCTTTCTCACATGACCTTGTCAGTTTTAGTTTCTTTTTTTAGTCATACAACAATCATTTAGCTTAGTATTGGGAAGGTGCTCCTTTTGTCGCTTTCTTCCATACTTTGGATACCCCCTGCTTAAATGCATTGATTTAAATTTGCAACTCTATCCATACATTTACAAATGTAAGATTCTTGACAGTGCATGTCTTATAACTTATCATCACCACTTTACTGTTTGTTTCTGGTGGAAGGAACTCTTATGCAGCCTAAAATGTTGCCCCATTATGTAACAAAATGTGCACCACTTAAAATAGTTTTATTTTGCTTGGATCAGCAGGAGCTTCAAACTTTTAAGTGGAAGTAATCCCTGTATTTAAGTTGCATGCAAAAAAAGTTAAAAATTCATTTTACATTCAAGAAACACTAAATTTCAAATTCTTACCTGTAAACACAGGTTCAAAAAGTTGCACAACATACTTTTGGTATATTTTGGGGATGATTTCTTACTGTAGTTGCACTGACAAGCAACAAAGCTATGCATTTGTTACGTATATTCTGTTTATTGAGTTTTTAACAGAACCAAGTAAACACACAAACAAATAATAATACAGCTAAAAGACTGGAACTATGTATTTTTTATATCAAAAAGTATCCAAGATATTGAAATTGTGTCATCTTTGTTTTCAATTTGTGAACCAAAATCTCTTAACAGCAATTTAGAATTCCTCACAGTTTTCTTTATGTATGTTCATATTTTTAAGCATATATAGTTGCTTCAATATGCATCAAGACTTGCTTGATTGAAGTCATAGTAGATAAACAATAGCATAATAGCTTTAAAGTGACTGTAGTCTTGCCTGTAAATATGGGATACATCGAGTTATTAATAGGGATGCACCAGTGCATTAGTTAATCATCCTATTGGACGATATCCTCCCTGCTGGCAGACACCAGCCATCAGCAAACAATGGTGTACAGCAGATATTAGTTTCCAGTGTTTATCTGCTGTATCCAATCAGTTTAATGCTGACATATAGTTTACCTAATGACTGAATCATAGGGACTTTTTACCATGCAGAAGTCACCTTTTAGAAAGTCTCTGATCTATTCTCATAGCCAGACATGACGGAAAGTGTTGGTATAGTGGGAATGTTTCATCACAAGAGGTGAATTATTAACACTGGTACTGGTTAAAGTGTAAATTATCTTTACAGGTTCATTGTTGCTTTTGAACATCCTGTGATGGCACCATTTGGACACTACAGGGTCATCTCATTTGCAGCTGCCCCAATGTGGAAAAAAAATGCTTCAATTTTATATGAAAAAGTATCTAAAAGACAAACTCTGTGTGCTTAATTGATGAAAATTCACTTTCAAGCAAGGTGTTCAAATATTATCAACTGGGCTCCACTTTTTGGGGACAGTTTAAATTGTCACACTGCATAAAAAACTTAAACATGTGCATGTTTTGGTCTCACTGTGAGTTTATGTTTTTTCAGTGGCTAAAGTGCTTAAAAGGATTTTCCAGTGGTCTGTGAGAGTTTGTTGAACTGACTCTTCTGTGAATCTATGCACTTTTAATTAAGTCTTAGCTCATTAAACCTGCTAATGATTCAAATATTGGGCCCAATTCATCAACTTTGAGCGCTTGTCTTTCCATCTCTGCTGCACTTCGATCATGCTGCTGTTATTTGCACAGATGTAGCTGACTGGAGAAAATTATTTTCTCATGTTTGAATAGATATCATTATGAGATGAATTAGAGAGAGGGGGGTTTACAGATGCTGGGCAGCCACACTGAGGGATATCATGTAGCAAACAGCACCATCTAGTGGTTCATGGTATAACCCACATTTCAGCAGTACAGAGTGAAACCAACCTCATCTGACTTTTATGATCAACTCTTTAGATTTCTCCTTAAATGTACGGAGAGAGAGAGTTAAAAGTTTCAGTGCTGGTTGTCTGGATTGCATTATTTTGTTAGAACTCCCTATTTTGTTTTAAACTATTGCAGAACTGAAGAAGTCCACTTGGTAAAAGACAACATTTCTGTTCACTTCTTAAACCTTTTCAAAGTGTAGCACACAGCATTTTGGTTTAATCTCCCTCTTAGTAAAGCTCAGCCAGTACAGAGACTCTTGATGTTGTTTGAAATCCTCTCCAGGTCGGCCAAATCACATAATGGGAAATGATCCAACTGCACAGCTCACAGTAACATTTTAATATTAATCTAGTCAGCCTTTGATGATTTTTAGCAAGAGGTGCATGGGCAAGTTGAGAATAATTTCAAACTTCACTGTATGTGACACAGAAACAGGGAAAAATTCTTTCATCATATGAAAAAGAATACAGTGAGAGGATTCAGTAGCATCCAGTAAAGAAACTCCCAGTTATCCCAGCTGTGCCCTTGTGGTCTTGTTTACTTTTGTAAACCTGCTAAATAGTCCTTATGTTTTTGTTTGTTTGCGCTTAATTTCAGTCAGCATTAAGAGTTTCTATCGTCAAGGCAACATTTTTGGAAATAATGGCCGTTGAGTCCTCTGGTCTGAAGAGAAAAAGGACCATTCAGACTGCAATCAAAGCCGAGTTCAAAAGCCAGCACCTGTGATGGGGTGGGGTGTACTAGTGCCTGTGGCAGGGGTAACTTAAAGACCCTGTAAAGTGAAATCCAAAGTTTTTGTCTTAACACACTAGATATGTTGGAATATAGTTGCTGTAAACATGTGAAAACACTGAGATCTACATGTGACTGAATTCTGGATTTAGACCGTTAGAAAGTTTTTCACCTCTTTCCGGGCTGGGTTTAATGTGGGTGGAGCCAATATGTGGGCTCATGATGTCACGAGCCCACAGTGGGAGATGACCCTGCCACTCTAACAGTACAATATAAAATCACAGAGCAGTTCATCTCAGTACGGTTAGCTGGTTTCACTGCCTTTATTGGAAGTCAACAGTCAGTTTAATGCTGGTTTTTGTTCATTGTGAGGTAAATTTGTCAAATCTATCAGCAACAGTGGTCTATGGATCATTTAAAGTATCGTAACAGAGATCTAAGCCAGAAAAGGGACTGTGTCTGTTCTTCTAAGGTCAACAAAAGGTCAAGAGACAGTCTAATGGCGTGAGCGCTTTTCTCAATTCAGATTGTAGCTTTTTTTTTTATTTGAGCGGATCGTATTTCTCCTGAGTGGGCGTGGCTTCAGCTCATTCAACAGACACGCCCACACCATCCTGGAGCAGATTTTGCGGCCTTATTTTCACGATTTTAAAGCTTAATTTTATAAATTTAGAGCGGTTGTATTTGACTGAAATTTTCATAAAACAATAACCTGTCATACAACAAACCTAAATACAGATCTATTTTCACTTTACAGGGCCTTTAAACATCTGTGAAGGCAACATTCACGCTTAGAGGTTCACACAGGTTTAAGAGTAACATATGATTCTATACAGACGACATCCCAGCTTATTTCTGCATAACAATGCTAGCATGCCTTCACAGCTAAGACTGGCCAGCATGCAGTTAAGACCCGTCTGTACTGAAAATGTGCAGCACATTATCATCAACCCAACAATTAAACTTTGATTACACAGCAGCTTCCAAACAACTTTAACTGCAGTTCAACGTGCTTTACTGGAGAGAAGAAAAGTGATTGACCAAAAGGTGAAATGATAACTTAATGACAGAGGTATGATAATCAAGGACTGGCTCATGATTGGCTAACTAGCTATCTGGAGGACAGGCATCAATCTGTACACATTAATAACTTTTTACATGTAGAAACATTAAAATTAATCGAATATGATAAAACAATGATAAAAGAATAATTCAAATTCAAAAACCTAAATGTGAATAAAAGGAGAGATAGAAATAAAATGAATGAATGCATTAATATTGAGCTATTTTCAGATTGGTTTGTCTCTCTTGGCTGTTCCAAAGAGCAAAACTAAAACGGAGGATGTGGGGGGGCCGTCCTGGTTCATAGACTAAAACCATATCTGAAAGGTAGTCTGGAGCAAGGCCATTTAATGCTTTATAAACTAGTCAAAGAGTTTTAAAATTCATATGGAAAATGACCACAGGAAATCATTTTAAACATTAAAATGTGAAATTTAAAGAAGAGAGAAGAGTTTTTATCTTGTGTTTAAAAATCTATTCTCAGCTCCTTATGGAGAGTAAAATATAGCAACAGAAATCGTGCACTGTTGAACATGTTGAGATGCAACACTGGTAAGCATGCTCCTGTCCTGATTTTTTTCAGACATGTTGCAGGTCTTAAATTCAGAGTGTTCATACCCCCCCCCCCAAAAAAAAAAAAAAACATTTAAACACAAGTCATCCTGGTGCTTTTTCTACTGAAACTAAGATTTCAAAGGGTCTGCATAACTCTGTACTCTGTTCTTACTGACATTTTACAAAACATCCCAACTTTTTCAGAATTGTGAGGTGTACATCTTACATTTACACTTAGCATAATTCAGTGATATATGGTGTATTCTTGCTTGATGATTTAGCTTTTTCCTCTGTAAGGTACTTTGACCAACCTTACTTGTAAACATGCTGTATTATAACACTGAACTGACTAACAAAAATAAAATAACAGTTTAAGAGATGACATAATACACTGTTTGAATGCATTTGTTTATTTGTGTCATACTTAAAGCTACAGACGAGTATAAGAAACATGGGTCGACTGATGTGCATTTTTCAGGGCTGAAAACCAATTATTAATTATGTTACTTATAACTGATATTTGGAACTGATAGTATTAGTGGTGCTCAGGTTTCAGTGCTGATCGGCTACTACACATTTGGCATCTAGCCAATCAGAGTGTTGGCTAGATGCCACACCTTGCAGCAGACCCAAAGTGGTTTACTTTTTAACTGACTTTACTGGCCAAATGCGTCTCTCCTCCTTTTGGCTTTAGATGAGACACGAGACTATGATTTGATTTAAAATCCGCAATCAGTGCATTTTCAGGTTCATTAGTTCAACGTTCTGTCAACAATTTTATGTTGCACGTGTTTTTATGTTTCTGTCCCTCTCACAGAGAGTGGAAGCATAACGGTTAAGGATTTTTTTTTTTCAACTCAGAGAGGGTAATAAAAAGACTTCTCTTAAATCTTCGGATGTAACTTGATTGCAGCCCTACATGGCTAAACATTTGTCTAAAACACCACCAGATTCTTCCCCAGCAGCCTCTCTCTGTGAAGTTTTGTTTCATTTACCTGTGAGGTGATAATTCTGAAGAATCGGCTGGCGTTGAAAGCATCATGGTCCATCGGGGGAGGATAAATCAGGAAAGGTCTCAAAGCAGCAGAGAGGAAGGGGCAGTTCTGTCGAGTGCTTTGGCTCTTCTTCCTCATTTTCAGCATCTATCATGGAAGCTTATTATGGGATATTTCAGGTGGACAGCTGAAGAGAGTAGACACTTAGCCATCCAGGTATTACAATCGTCCACGATTTATTGTAATTTAGACGATATTGGCATCTCCTTTCACTCCTGTGTGCCTTCTGTGTTTGCACACAGCCTTGTCCTTATATGGGCATAGAAAGGTGTTTCTCTGTGCTAATTGGAAAGCATACATAGCATGTGCCTCCAGCTTAACAGCACCTGGCATTCATTAATTTAAGCACACAGGTGCAAACAATTCAGCAGTTTACAACATGTCACAAATCCCAGGTAGATTTTTTTAGTTAAGAATTTTCTGTAATCTTGTATTAGATGTAGCATTTCAGAGGCAAAACTTGTGTTTTTAATTTTAAGTATCCTGGATCATTAATGCATCTCTGACGTTTGTGACAAATCACTCTCTCAACAATCTCTCTCAACAGTTGTGTCAAACAAACTCTGACTACCTAAACTCACCGACGTAGATCCCATCCACACGGAGACAAATGCCGTTAATGCTGCTTTTAGAAACTGGGTCCCAGAGTGAACAAATCTGTAAACGCTTAGCATTTCTTCTCCGCGTGGACAGCCAACCATATTTTTCTTGAAACAATTAGCCCACTTATGCCGCATGTGCTGTCGAACCAAAACAACAATGGTGGATTACAGGGTTGTGTTCGTGCTACAGAAGCTACTGAGTTTATTATGACTTTTACAGCAAAATCTGATGCTCCTTTACCACCACCGAGAACAGCACACGCCAGATCTTCTTAAATCCACCACAGAAAACAACCACAATGGCAACCAGGAGGAAGTTTGTGGAAGTTTTCTGTGATCTTCTCTCTTACGCTTCGTGTCAAAGCTTGAATTATTTTTAATGCAGCAGGAGTCTATGAGAAAACGCGGTGCACAGCAGCCAATTGATTGACGACGTAACCAAACCTAATTCACCTCATATAATTGAAACACTTGCAGCCTGTCGACCATTTCTTTGAAAAAATAAAATTTATGTTAATTTTTGATTTACAGGTACATCTAAAAAATTTTAGAATATCATGAAAAAGTTCAATATTTCTCATCACTCATTTCAGAAAGTAAAACCCATATACTATATAGACTCATTACATATGGAGTGAAATATTTCAAGCATTTATTTTTTGAAATGTTGATGATTGTGGCTGACAGATAATGAAAACCCAAAATTCAGTGTCTCAAAAAATTAGGATATTTTGAAAAAGTTCAATACTGGAAAGTCATGGTGTCACACTCTAATCAGCTAATTAACTCCAAACACCTGCAAAGGTTTCCTGAGCCTTTTAATGGTCTCTCAGTCATGTCTCCCCATAACACAGCTTAAATGTCGCTGTGGTCCAAATGGCTCTGGACTGATGAAAATCTTTACCATCTTTACAGTCTGACCTTGCAGCAGTCAGTTTACACTCTGAAAGCTGTGAGGTGAATGCATCAAACCACAGACTGATGTCACCACCACTCACTGCCAGTGTGTGTGTGTGTATGTGGAAGAAACATATTAGGGTCAATCAATAGAAGAGAGAGAGGATGAAGAGGAGAAGAAGGAATCCTCCCTGACCTCTTTTTTTTTCCTCTCATTTCCCTTCTCTCTTACTCTCTTCCTCTGCAGCTCTGGACTCCCAACCTTTTGCCCAGCCTGGGAAACATCAGTGGAGGCTCGCTGGAAGAAAATGGGCCATTGTCATGGAGAAACAACAGACTTCTGCAGGTTAGATACCCAAGCTATCAATATTTATCATTTATTTAATCTGTGTTAGTGTTGGTATTTGAAAAAAGGTTGTGCAAATTCATTTTGTAGGTTGTAACAGCTTTAAGTTGTTATGCTATGTAAAAATATAAAGAAACAGTGCACATTTCAAATAAAGCAACTACTATATTTCTGGTGTTTTTCATTTTATTTCCTTTACCAGAATGTAAATGAATGATGTCAGTAATATAACTTCTTAACAACAGACAGACCTCATGCTTTGGGCTCCCTCAATTGAAAAGATAAAACTACATACACAACACAGTCAGCAGGCAGCTGTTGTCATGTCAACGATGATGCTGACTGGTCTTGTCTTTCTCTGCAGGAACAAGAGCTTCAGCTTGAAGCTTTGCAAGATAGATCCCTACCTGATGACAAATGTGGAATCTGGACAAACCAGATGCTTTGCAGGTTAGAATTAAACTTCAGCGACTCAAGTTATGTAACTAACATTCAGGTATGAACCCCTGAATGCATATTTGATACATACTTTTATGATACCTCTATCTTATGAATATGCTCAATAAATTACTCAACAAAACTTCTGAATACAATCTGATAAATGATAAAAAATGCCCTCAAGTGGATTATCAGGTACCAAAAAACACCCAATGAATAAAATGAGATACTAAATATATAACTGTTCAATTTTATGGAAATTTTGATTTTTTTTTTTATTTCAGCTCCAAAAAATTTGAATCTTATGGCTATTATTTGTGTTTTCAGGCTTTAAGGGGTGTAAATGAGCATCTTGCCAAATGGAGGTAGAAGTCTAAATTTGTAACTACATTTTTTCAGATCTGCATGCACTTGCATGGGATCATCAGTGACTCTGTTGCATTCCATTGTCTGGCCCTGGTCCACCATCAGCTTGGTCACTCCTCCCCCGTGTAGCCCACCAGTTTGTCATAAAGCTGTACCTACTTGATACCAATTCATTTTTTTCTCTGGCTGTTGTGGTGCACCTAAAATTTTGCAGGTCACAAAGAGAACAACTGTTAGAATGTCTGCTTAAAAATTAACTTGATTGTGTTTATTTTTGTAATTGTACTGGCTTAGATGACAGATTTGGCTTATTTATTATAAGCCTTGGAAATAAGAACACAGTAGTAATATGCCCAGCTATGATCAGCTGACAGCTACATGATCCCACCGCTCCCACAGCCAATCACAGCTCTTTCTTTTAACACAATGGTGTATTTAGATGTGACGTGCTTCTCGCTAATCCCTGCTTACATTAATGCTGATGCACCATGTTGCTGTTGGCAAAGCTTCATCTCCTCCACCCCAGCCTCCTCCTTCATCGCTAAAAGCTTGTTGCACCCTCATTTTCAGACTCATGCTACTATGGATTAATTGCTTTTGAACTTTTATTGCATTCAATTTGCATGATTATACATGCATCATCACATACATGCGGGAGGATCTTTTGAGCAGAGTACTCTCCACCAAATAAAACTGTATATCCATTTTGTAATAAAATGGTTAAATGTATGACAAGAGTGTTCCAATAAACAGTGTTGCAAAAAACATTAAACTGCTGACTGTCTGTTGGTTTTATTATTTCACTGCCAGTTGATATATATATTTTTAAAGGATTTTTTAAAAATCCCTGAATGATGTTCTTTTGTTGTCCTTACAGCCAGTAAGATTGCATGTTTTAGTAAAACCCTATGAAAATGTTTGAGGACCCTCATAGTGTGTCTGTTGTTGCTCTCCACATCTTTCACTCTAAATGACTGACACACCAGCAGCTTCTCTTACTCTCTAGTTTAGTTCTTAAATCCAACACAGACTTAGAGCTGTAATCCTGACTGAATTGATTTGGTATCAATTTTAAACCCTGCTCACAGCTTATCTCAAATTGAACTTCTCATAATGTTCTTCCACATAAAGGAGAATCCTATTCGACCACTGGAACATGATGATATGTTACAGACTGAAGAGATGACTTCCTCCTCACAGGGATTCATTTCACATCCTCTCTGCTACCACAGAGTGTCCTGTTTTTTTTTCCACACAGAGAGCAGTGGATGGGATATAACTCATAGAGCTGATAAGAGCAGGTTGTATTGTGTTCCTGGATGAGATGAAATACAAAGTGCTGAAGCTGGATATTGTTCAGGAGTGAGCACAACAGTTGTGTCTGCAGGACTACAGTGTCTTTTCTTGCGTCACTTTATTTTTCATGAGCTTTTTGCTACTCCATTTGTTCTGACTCCTCCCCTTTACATGAAGAATGATGTTTGCTATAACACAAAGGTGTAGCATATTTGATTCTGATTGGCTAATTACTCACAGCAAAGGTCTGCTATCCCTTAATGGCAGGATGTTGTCAAGAGGAACAAAATGCTACCAGCTGCCCTGAAATATTTGTTTTGATTTACCTCGAAATAAGACAAACTTTCAAAAACGTATTTTTTCAACTAAAAAGTTAGCTGTATCCTCACACTTTGAATCTAAAATGTTTTTCAAATGGAGAGTGCATGGCTAGGTGCTTGATTTTATACACCTGTGGCAACGGGTCTGATTCAAACATCTGAATTCAATCATTAACAGGTGTGGCCACATACTTTTGTCCATTTAGTGTATGTAAGTGTTGTCTGACACAGACACAGTGGCTTCTAGGGGTGGGCAGCTACTTTCTAGCTTAGATAGAACATTCGACTGAGATTGTGGGTCTGAACTGGTTAAAAATATTAAGAATTTGGTAAACTGACTAGTAATTCTGGTGGCGACTACAGACAGACCAGGTGTTAAAGCATTTAGCCTGTTAATCGTGCACATCCCTTCACCAATACGTGTATACAGTTGTCCATATAAGGCTGGCCTGGAAGATAACACTGGGGATGTTCCTGGTGTTTTCTCCATCTTTTCTGAGTAAAAATGGTAAAGCACTCTTTCTGTCCATGTCCAGCTGGCTGCTTCATTTGATAAATGTTCTCTAGGAAAGATGAAGTCTCTCACAGCCTCTTCATAAAATATTTTCAGCGTTTATGTCTTCTGATGGAGGCTGTAAATTTGTGTTAAAATGAAGCAGCCATCTTGGGGTTTTGGCATTTCAATTATCCACAACACCCCACGCTGTCCACTCTGTCATTCTGTCAGCTTTAATGTTTTAATATAGTGTTTTAAGTACTCACTCACAAATACACACACATAATACACACTCTTCTGTTTGGGCATTAAGGGCAAACACACTCATAAATTTTGATTTATAATCCCAGATATGCCTCAGTGACTAACCAGAGTGAAATATTTATGTGAAGGCAGATGACTGACATTCTCCAACATTTTCAAGTGAAGAAGGATGATTTAGGATGTAATCCATTTGAGCAGCAAGCAGGCAGAGAGGAAGCACGCATCATGATGGTGATGTCGACTGTAAATATGTGATTATTTTGATCAACTTGACACTTAAATCTGCACCAGTTAGGTTTCAATTGCATGCCTCTATACACTGAAACAGTTTAGTAGAGTAGAGTAGAGTAGAGTATAGTATAGTATAGTATAGTATAGAATAATATAGTATAGTATAGTATAGTGTAGTGAAGCATAGGGTAACTTAGCATAGTGTAGTATCGTAAAGCATAGCGTAGTGTAGTGAAGTGTAGTATAGCATAGCGTAGCTCAGTGTAGCGTTGTGTAGTACAGTGAAATATAGTGTACTGTAGTGTAGTGTAGTATAGTGTGGGGTAGTATAGTATAGTATAGTGTAGTGTAGTGTGGTATAGCATAGTATAGCATAGCATAGTATAGTAAAGAATAGCATAGTGTAGTATAGTTTATCATCGCACTGCATAGCATAGCGTAGTATAGCGTAGCATTGTATAGTTTAGCTTAGTATAGTATAGTATTGTGTAGTGTAGTAAAGCATAGCATAGCATAGCATAGCATAGTATAGTATAGTATAGCATAGCATAGCATGGCATAGTTTAGTGTAGTGTAGTGTAGTATAGAATAGTGTAGCATAGTGTAGCATAGTGTAGTGTAGTGTAGGATAGAATAGGGTAGCGTAGTGTAGCATACTGTAGTGTAGTGTAGTGTAGCATACTGTAGTGTAGTGTAGGATAGAATAGTGTAGCGTAGCATAGTATAGTGTAGTGTAGTGTAGCGTAGTGTAGTGTAGTGTAGCTTAGAATAATGTAGCGTAGCGTACCATAGTATAGTATAGTATAGTATAATGTAGTGTAGCATAGTATAGTATAGCACTGAATAGCATATTACAGTGTAGTGTAGTATTGTATAGTATAGTTTAGCATAGCATAGCATAGCATAGCATAGTAGTGGTGTGAAGATATATCCATAGATGCACTGGTACACACCATCAGAGATGTATCCTGAGGTCATCGGGTGTTTCAGGTCCCACAGCATCAGACACCTCCTCTCATGCGACCAAGCCAGGGTTGATCAGACCCTGACCCGTGTCCCAGCAGCACTGGCCCACTTCTCTGACCTTTTGATCCAAATCCACCTCAAGGCTCTCTCGGTAGACACTGTGGTGGACTTGATGGCGCTCCTCTTCACAGCTCCTGTGATGCCCAGAAGGAAGTAGAGCTTGCAGAGGGAGCAGCCAGCGAAGCCTCTACATCCCACCTCTATGGGCTCACAGCGCGCTTTCCAGGCCCTTCTCTGGCACTCCTCTACCAGCTCATGGTACTTGCTCTGCTTGCATACGTTGGCCTCTTCTATTCGGTCCTCCCAGGGGACTGTCAGCTCCACAAAGAGAACTTGTTCTGAAGAGGCAGATGTTAGCACCAAGTCTGGCCTCATGGAGGTTGCTGTTATCTGCTCTGGGAACTTGAGCTCTGTAGCCACATCAGATGTATTTTTTAGACACCTTCCTGCAATCATGAGAACATCAAGTAATTACTGCAGACAAGAATTATAGCAAAACTACTTTAACAACCCTATTAAGCTGCATTTCCCCTTTATAAACACACAGTTAGTTTAAACTTCAGCTTTCACGACTTGGATGGGCTGATTTACCAAAAGTGGACTCAACTTGGACAATTCCTGCTGACAGCACAACAGCCTTAATTGCTTCAACCATAAAAGTTTCTCTGCTGTTTTCACTGCTATAACTTAGGAAGAGAAAGTGTGAGTGAACTGATATGAGTTCACACATAATATATTGTTACTTTTTGGCAGAATTCAATCTGCAAATGCAATTAAAAGAAGACGTATTGGATATGAGTGAGCAGAACAAAAGGATTGCTTGCTGCCGAGTGAGAGTAGGTGGAAAAGAATGAATGTAAACACAAACCAAAGCCCCTCAAACTACACATTAGTCTTCAAAACAAATGAGCATCAGTTCCAGCCCAGGGAGCACAATTTAACTTAAATTCTCTATAATTAGCTTCCTCCTCATGTCGTCCCTCATTTCTTCTCTTTCATTCCTCAACTTTTTCTCACCTGAGTTTGCAGGAAGTTAAAGTGTTTACCAAGAAGAATCTAAAAGAATATTAGTTAACCACTGTCCAAAGGAAACACTGGCTCAGACTTCCACTTTGACCCACTCTGGTATTCAGCAGTAGGAGCCTGAATCAGAGGAGAAAGATAAGAAGGTTCTTTAACATGCTGTGTGGAAAAACAAACTGCTATGTTTAATTCATCAAGACTTGCCTGGATGTTCAAAGTGTTTGACATTTAATGCAATCAAATGTAATGTCACACACCATTTAAAAAAAGAAAAATCATTAAAACAGTGACTAAGCGTTGTCGTAGTGATAATATGATAATATGATTCTTACACATTTCTGCTTACACTCTCATCACACGTGAAGGTGTAACAATATAACAGAGCCAAGACAGGATCGGTAGAACCAGCAGGGAAGCACAGCACACTGTGAGTGTCTGACTGTGTCTGCTTGTGCCTTCTCACACTTCAGCAACCCTGCAGAGCAATGTTAGATGAACAGACACCTGAATTTCACTGCTGCAAAATCAGGATAAATGCCTTGGCTTCAGACCTCGAAAGTGGGGCGTTCAGCTGCAGACCTCCACAATAGGGTGACCTCAACCGTGGGGTGGGCAGTGACATAAATTACCCAGGCCGGAACCAGAATGATGTTCTGAATGATGTATATTTTTTCACTCACCGTCAGAGGTTATGGTAAGTGGCTATTCAGAATTTCATGAAGGGGAGCTGGTGGCCTAGTGGTCAATGGCGCTCCCCATGTACGCGGGCGGGCCCGGTTCAAATCCGGCATGAGGCCCCTTACCGTACGTCTCTCCCCCACTCTCAACCCCATTTCCGACTCTATCCACTGTCCATCTCTATCTAACAAAGGCACAAAAATGCCCAAAAATAAATCTTAAAAAAAAAAAAAGAATTTCATGAAGAAAAATCAAAAACTTGCAAAGGACATAAATATAAATTTAATACACCACAAACTAAGGCAAACCCAAAGAGGGTCAGGGTTAGGCACTCAAAGCTGGGGGTTACGGTAAGGGAGATGGGGTAAAATTAAGAATAACTTCCCATAAAGTACGGAAAACCCAAAGAGGGTAAGGATTATTTATGTTGCAGCCTGTTGCTTCAGTTGAACACTAACAGTGGAGAGAATTGATTAAATGGTTAAAAAAAAAAAAAGCAAGGAATAAAAGGGTTAGTGATGGCAACAATGGGCAAAAAATGTTCAAAAGAAGTTAAAGAAATAGGCAAAAAGTGGTAAAACTGTGGGAAAAAAGAGGCAAAAAAGTTGCAAATACAAATTCAAAAATGGGCAAAAACGGGCAGAAATGGGCAGAGTGCCAGAAAAATGGTATCACTGGTCAAAAATGGGTACAAAGTTACAAAAGAAAAGGTGGCACGAATGGGTGAAAAGCAGCAAAAATGACAAAAGATGGCTAAAGTAGGCAAAAGTTGCAAAAAGATGTTATAGAGAATGGCAAAAGGGGCAAAAATTGCAAATGTGGGCAACAAAAAAGCTAACAGAAATGGGGCAAAAGGGGCAAAAAAATGGGGTAAACTGTTAAAAGTCCCAAAGTAGAGGTGCAAAAAGAGGAACAAAATGGGCAGAAACAGCCAAAGGTGGCTGAAATAGATAAGAGTTGCAAGAAAAACAGCAAAAATTGGTTTAAAGTGGCAAAAAAGGTGTGGCAGTAATAGATGGATAAGGTTGATTAAAAGTACTGCAAATAAAAACTTTCAGCAGCAGAATACACATGAACTATCATGAATAAATCACCACTGGGGAGTGCCCATTCTCTGTTTTGTTTTTTATCCTCTTCTCTGTGATGTATGTTCTTATACAGTAGGACGGATCCTGATCAGTTGGGGCATCTCTCGTTTTTTGCATCTTGAAGTAATGGTGATCACTTTTATTCATTACAGTTTGTTGGTTTTGTTTATAGATTTACTGACTGTGGGAATTTAAACTGTTGCCACAAGATTGAGTCCTCTACCTAAAAATGAAAAGTCTCCATTAGCCAACACAAATAACTTCCCTGATTTCATTCATTTTATTTGACTGACAATTTCAGTCTAAAGTGTTATTTTAAATGGTCATTTTGTGGCCACATACTGCAGCGCTGAAAAAGCATCATGAGCTCATCTCGCAGCTTTTCTTTACTCTTTCCACTCCATTGCTTCCAATCCAGAGAGGATAAATCAAGTGAAAAGATTCCACTGATGTGAGAGGAAATAGATGGGCCGTTTGTTGACAGAACTCATTTTCCAACTTCCAGGTAATTTTGTACTCGGTTCTGTTTTGGCTTCTTCTTTTGTAGCTGGACGTTTGCCACCTCATTCGCCATCCTTCCTGTGCCACTTTTTTGTCTAGATTCATCTTTTTTTTGTTTTTTCCTTCCAGACGGTGACCATGGTTGGACGAGTACACAGCCACACATAATCACACTCATTTAAGTTTGATGTCAGTGGCATCAGTGTTGCTACGTGGATGCACTAAAACCAGACTTGTGTGGGTGATGACAGTGATGCAGAGTCCATTTCATGGCATAATAATACCGGTGATGGTAATAATAGCATTTTACCACCCATCAATAACTCATGTTTGCTGCCTTTCCACTTTCATTCATCTGTCTCTTTTTATTCTCTGTTTACTCCAAACCAGGTGTAAAAATTCACCAAATTCAGAGGCAAAAGTTCATCTAAAATTCTAACAGCCTTAAGCCTGAAAAATGAGCTTTCTTATCAATTTTAAAGGCTAGAAAAAAACAAAATTCTAAAGGAGATTTACTGGAGAATCTGAAAGCAGCATATCATGTCAAACTTTTCTTCAGTGAGATTATATTTTACATCTCGGCTTCCATTCAGCGCCTCAAATGCAAACTTTTCACAAGCCTGCTCCTTCCTGAAACTCATAAACTTTAGTCTGTTTTTTGCCGTCGTCTCTGTTGACCTTCCTCACAGTAAGGTCAGCTCACCTGAAGCCTCACTCCGGGAGCAGTGAAAAATTCAATGTTTTTCTCAAGAAGAACTCTTCAGCAAGGCGGTCTGCTTCAGGAGCTGAAACCTCACTCTCACTCCACCACCTACATGTCTGCAAAAATGGATTTATGTTTGAAAGCAGATAGTTGTTAGACGCAAAGTTTCTCTGATACCAACAACAGGCAAGGCGATAGCTTTCAGCAAGCACAGATTTGTGTAAATTGGATCAGTGTTGGAGATGTTTGGTGGACCTGAACTGAAGGTTTTCTATCAGGTAATACCAAAATGCACTGCTGAACAGAAAGAGGTGAAGATGTATGCAGAAGTATCAGAACATTCTTCATGTTCGCATGAATACAGTTGATTTGAGCTGTAAAACAAGGAAAGAGGATATTTATAAAGATTTTCTTCTGCTTATCCGTGGCAGCAGACTAAGCAGCTCCTCACCCTATCTCTAAGGATGAGCCCAGACACCCTTCTGAGGAATTTCATTTCAACCGCTTAATTGAACGTCGATCCCATTCTTTCCATCATTACTCAAAGCTAATGACCATAGGTGACAGTTGAACAAAGAGAGCTGAGAGCTCTTCACCAATGTCTGCAGTACTGCTGATGTTGCACCAATCCGCCTGTTGATCTCATGCTTCCTTGTACCCTCACTCATGAGCAACAACCCGAGATACCTGAACTCCCTCACCTGAGGCAGACTCACTTTTCTATGTTTTCCAGCAGAGAACCACAGCCTCAGACTTGGAGGTGTTGGCCCTCATCTGGATCACTTCGCACTCAGTTACAAATGTCCCCCAGCGTGTGCTGGAGGTCCCCGGCTGAGGAAACCAACATAACAACACCATCTGAAAAAAGGCAAAGATGAAATTCGTAGATCCCTGAACCAAAAACCCTCCTCTACCCATCTGTGGCTATCCTGTCCATGAAATTGACAGTCAGAATAAGAGATAACGAGTAGCCCTGATGGAGGCCAAAACGCACCGGGAACGTGTCCAACTTTATGCTTGGATTTAAACACAGCTCTCACTACAGTTATGCAGGGACTCGATGGCTTGCAACAGCTGACCTGGGACCCCATATTCCCTCAGTACGCCTCACATGACCCCCTGTGAGACCTGATCAGAAGCCTTCTTTAAGTCCACAAAACACATTTAGACTAGATGAGCAAACTCCAGTGCTCACTCAAGGAGCCAGCACATTAAGCAAGGTATACTAGTACACCGTGCAATTTCAAGCCAATCATATGACAGTTGTGGCAGAATGTCATCTCATAGTGTGCGACTGAATCGTATACGACACACGGCCATCGCGCACAAGTTGTTTGCTCACACTTTACGATCTGACAGTCGTGCACGGCCTGATTAATCTCTCGCCCTCTCTCTCTCCCTCTCCCTCTGTGTCTCTCTATCCTACACACAAACATCATCACCATCCATGTCAGCTGCCGGTCCGCTGGTAGGAATATTTCCTGCTCATTTATTTTCTTTATCATAGCGGGATGCATCAGAAAGTCATTCCAGCTGTTGTCATGGTAATTTAGGATGTTTTCTGACAGTTTACAAAGGAAAACAGTCCCCCAAAGTTGTTTATTCTGCTCCCGTTTTCTGCTCTCACTATGAAGTGTCTGGAGTCGTACGACCAAGATATCAAACATGCCAGAAATCGTCCCGACCAGCCGGGAGCAGGTCGTCTGGTTGTAGTCAGCTGTCGTACCCCCCCTGTACACAGCACGACAAACGATCAGACCAAAAGTCGGCCCTACTTCAAAGTGAGTCATGCAACTCAAAATTCGTGGTTGGATCACAGGAAAATCGCAGTGTGCACCTGGCTTTAGTGGACAACATTAAACTGTTGTTTCCAACCAACATTTGTCAACAGTGATGATATCATCCACTACCAGTTACATCAGTGCATCTTTAGTCATATGGAAAAATTACTAAGAAGTGCACAACCATTTTTGTTACATGGATGAGTTTTAGCTAACGAAGGAGAAAAGCTGCTAAGAGTGTCCACCCAGGTTTGCACTGCTAGCCATATGCTTTGTAGGGAACTTGCAGCGCAAATCAGTAAGGCCACTCTTGAAAGCTTTTCTCCCTCATTATGTG
Organism: Cheilinus undulatus; assembly: GCF_018320785.1. Lineage (NCBI taxonomy): Eukaryota > Metazoa > Chordata > Actinopteri > Labriformes > Labridae > Cheilinus > Cheilinus undulatus. The sequence continues at coordinate 38,829,330 of NC_054878.1, read as the reverse complement.
AAATTCATCCATGAAACAAAAATGGTCGTTTAGGAACAAGACCTTATGAGGAACAATTTTTTACTGAACGGAGTCCTTAATTCAAGCTGAAAAGTAAGCAGAGGAGATGATTGTTCTGATTGAGAGTCCCCTGGTGGTGGAATTGTTTAATTACTGAATTGTTATTATGTGAAAACATTTTTTTTCAATTACTTTCATGTTTCTATATTTATCAGTACTACGTGATTACAGAATTTGAGCTTCATACCATGCATGTGATGTCAAAGAAAAATGATCTACTCACACAAATCTTCTTGGTCATCAGCCAGCTGCAAATATTTTAATAGTGGGAAAGTAAAATCAGGCCATACTTAAGTCAGGAAAGCCCTTCGGCTTACCTTATAGGAGTACTGACACACTTTCCAGCTAGTATAACTCTCATCCATGAAGTGACTGCATGCTAACACTAGTGTCTGACATTGTTTTGCCACGTGAAGGACTAGCAGTGCAAACCCACGCCTCAGTAATCCCTTTCACCAGCAGCAGTTTTCAGAACAGGAAACAAACAATGTTTCAAAGAATGTTTGAAGCCAACAGCCACATTACTGAGTGTAACAGAAACTAAATGTGACAAATTGGTGCTCCCAGGAAGTCATAAGTGGAGGTTTAAAATGATAACAGTTCAGAGGCAAACGCAGAGCTGCTCTGAAGTAAAATGAGCAGCAGATTCCTGGCATGGCCTCCTCAACTCTCACATCTCCTCTGAACTTTGAGTGAACTTCTCTTTGCCTCGCCTCCTTGTGGCTTGATGCTAAGTCATTATTCTTTCAGAAACTATTGATCTTTCTTTTTCCCTTGGTGCAGCTATGAATAAATCAGAAGAAAGTGACAGATAGGCTGCCGTGGCTGGCTGATGCTGAAGGACTGACGGTGGGGGAGCTTTTAACTGACTGTTTTCAGCCGGCCTGTTTGAAACCTGCCTGAAAGCGTTTGGTCTCCATCACAGCAGCAGTGATGGGCTGATCTTGTGGAACAAGAGATGTATTTTAGTCACATACGGTTGTTTCTACTATCTCAACATGTTCGCCCTTTTATATCATCTGTATAAAGAAAAAAAGGAGGATTTTTTAAATTGACAGAGCGCTTTGGATGTCTTTTACCAGCTAAACCTGAGACAACAAAATATTTGTAGTTTCTGGAGTGCAAGAATTTGCTCCACAAAATAGATATTTTTAAAGCATTTGTGTCCAACAAGGCAAGACGAAGCCATGCAACACCTTTTTTTTTTTACATCTGTATGGTTCGGGAGGAGAGTCAAGCATAAAGGCATTTGTGACATCTACAAATGTGTGTAACAATTGTAGAATTTATGTTTGTTTATGTGTAAAGGTCAAATTCTAATGCTTTTTTGTGATTAATGTGACTTAGATGTAGTTACCAGTTTGTACCACTAGAGGGAGTATCCCCAAAAATGAGCGCTGGTTGTAGTAGGACTGCACTGCTCCTCTTAATGTATCATGTCGTTTTTCCATTCCTTTAACAGGTTAGTATGGTGATTAATTATCCCAAAACCCTTCTAAAGGACTTTAAAAACCTTTCTGATGTCATACTGACAAAGTTTAATGTCAAAAATGATGTGAAACATAGAAGTGGCTGGTCAATTGTAAAGAAGTTTTGCTAGCTCACAAGTGTTAACAAGGTAACAAAGATGGTGGTTTTATGCAGGGACTTGTCTTTGTTTTGCTTTTAGCTCCTTGACATTATTATTTTGCGGTAGTATTAAATTGCCCAAATAGAAAATGTGTTATCCTAGTAGTTAGCCCCTTTCAGAGAAATAAGCTAAGCTAATTTAGCAAACAAGTTGTAGTCATTTTTTCAGAATTGAGAAGGGTCCAAACATAATATTTTTAGTCTTAGTAATTCCTCAAACTCATGTTTTTGGTGAAATCCTGGCTAAGATGAGGGTAAAGTTGTGTTTAAGCTTATGGGGTATAAAGCTAATGTCTGGTTGGTGAAGTTTCCCGCTCTGTCCACTCTCAGTGAGTGTTTCATTGGGAGGTAGTCTGACCTTGGAACGTAAATATCAAATGTTTGATGTTTCCAATTAAATGTTGGGGAGGCTCAAACCGGGTAGGGTGCAGGAAAATAATTGTGTGTACACCACACAAATCTGGCCTGAGGTTGGACTTAAAATCACGTTTAACAGTTTGGCTTTAACAGTTTGACTAGTGAGGACCATACCATGGCGCCAGCAGAGCCATGCCATGGGTGCGAGGATAAATGTGCCAGTATGCACGCAAGTAGTTTGCCAAATTAGCATAACATCATTAAGGAGAGGGCTTTAATAATTTTTAAAGCATCTTCACACACACGTAGTGGCAATGGACACAGACTCTCCAGACATTTATTGTAAAAATGCGCTCATTATACAGTATCGTCTTCACGATGGTAATTAAGGTGATACTGTTGCTGTTTTCTAACACCCTGGCATACATTATAACAATATCACTGCCCATTCCTACTGCCCAGTGTACTCAAAGTTACATGTGCAGATATTCTTTTTTGCATAATGCTAATTGACTTTAATAGAATTAACTTCAACTACTGTTGAAGTTAAACTGGCATAAGTGTTAACTGGTTCTGATTCACTGTGTCCACCTCTCATTATAGCCAAATAAGGCAGAAAAGCTGTTCAAAAGTGGGAGTTACTAGATATTCCAGCATGCTTTAAGAAGTGATGCCACTGCCTGAAATATACATTGAATAGGGATGATTTTAAATTGTATCAGGTTGAGGAACAATGGGTGATGGTGGCGGCTGCATTTGATGTAAAGAGTGCATGTATCAGCATTTCATTCCACTAAATTTGTCAAAGCGGTTTATAGGAAGCAGCCCACTTTTTGGAGAGTCTTAAAATATTAAGAATTGAACCGTGAAACTGGGAACAAACTCAAAAGAAGTAAGTCAGCATAGGAGGACAGTGAGATAAGAGGGAAAATGAAAAAACTAAGACGAAACAGATCCCCAGGCAGCGAGCCACACAGTGCCCACATAGCTCAAGGAATGACAATCACTATCACGTTATGTTTAGGATTGATGTGCTGACATAGGATGCAGTCCATCTTTTCCTCTAATAAGCTTCAGAATTTTTTTTACATTAACCTAAATGAAAACTGATATTTAAGTCCACGAACTTGCTAGTATACTTTCATTTGTCTCTAAAAAATAAACACAGTTTGTATTTGTGTATTCAGCCTCCAGGTTTTGGCTCTGCTGTCAGGGTCAGACCTGTATTTCATCATCCTCTCCCTCCATCACAGAGCTGGATTTACGTCGGTGCTGACCAAGCACTTCCACAGCCACGCCCAGCAAAATCAAATGTCACCCCATCTCCTGAGGAATTAATCACACCAAGACACACACCGCACACACAGAAACAGAAAAATAGGTGAGTAAAGGTCGCCTGACGGAAAGTGTGAATATGTAAATCATTGTAAACATGCGCTCAGACTCATTCACTCTCCTGGTTACAGAGTTAGCTCTACAGCATGTTGTTTCTTGCCCCTAACAGCTCTTTGCCTCGTCTTCCTCATTCCTGAGAGAAAGGTAGACTTGGAGCTCCTGTAAAGGTTGGCTTAGACTACACACATTCAGACAGATTTTGGCCGGCAACATTGCAGCTCATCGTCAAACCTCAGGCCTGGTTTTGCAGGTAGGGAAGGACAAACACTCTCATAGTGTGACATAATTAACTTGTCCAAAATGCCCTGCATCTATTTCTCGACTAGCATGTCAGAAATTTTCTTGCTTCGTCATCTAGTTTGACACCCCGACCTGACGTCAACAGGGTGCCTCGGACGCGTTGTTAGTTATGTCATACTACAAGAGCATTTGTCCTTGCTGACATTCAAAATCAGGCACGAGATTTGACGATGATCTGCTACGGTACAGCCAGGCCAAAATCAGGCTGAATTTATGTAGTCTCAGCCAGCCTTTAGTGTAAAAGCCTTTCTACAGAGGTTTTGCAATGAAACTAAGTTTACTTTACGCTCATTTTTCGGTTTCATCAACCCACCAGTCTGTCTAAACATGGGGTGTCCAAACTTTTTCCACTGGGGGCCACATACAGCAATATATAAGGATGGTGGGGCTACTTTCATATGCTTCACCTTGATATTAAAGTTAGTAAAACCAGTCCAATGTAGTTAACATATGCTCAGTGATTGCATATGCTTAAATGGCTAGTTTATGGCTGGCAAGGCAAATAGCCAGTCATTTTAAGGATTTTGGGGAGGCCAGTCAGATCTCACAGGGCCCTAGTCAGTTCTGGCTACCACTGGCCCAACCCCTGGAACATCATTGGCGCTGCTGTAATCCATTAAGGCATTATAAATGAAGATATCTTGATTATTTTGGCTGCAAATATTTTTAATAATTATAGTTTTGTCTCAATTTAGTCCTGGAAAAACAGCAAGAAATCCCTCTTGTCAAAATGTTTGTTTACTTATTAGCATGGTAGCACTGCCTTGTTCTGAATCTAAGAATAATAATACTGTCTAGCACAAGCTTCATGCTCCATTGCAGGCCGTATTCCATTTAATTTAAAGAATTTTTGTGCGGGCCAATCAAAAATGAGCTGCGAGCCACATTTGCCTCCCGGGCCATAGTTTGGACACCCCTGGTCTAAATTCATCCCATGCCAAATAAAAACCCAGAACTTCATCTGCAATTTAAGATATTAAAACGTGGTGTAGAGAGATCATGACAATGGGAGTAAACATGTTTCTCTTTCAACACAACAAATAACGTCAGTGAAGAGCTTGGACAAGCTTTAAGTTTAGAGTACAATACTAAGTGAAAAAAAAGGATTATTGATATTTTTTGTCTTTATTAGTTGTTTAATGATGTGTGTAAATTAATCTCTGCAGCTGTAAGGGATTTTCTCAAGCAGCACCTGCAGTGTTGATTATGATGTCAGTGTTAAAGAACAGAAATTGCAGTAACTCTGAAAACTGAGGTGCCCATTAACGCTTATTTTCCTCTGTATATTTCCCACTTTTCACAGCAGAAATAAAAATATTTCCAGCCTGGTTGAAGTGTGACCATTGCTTTTTGAATTATTCATTAATTTGCATGATCAGGGACAGGCTGATTTGACTAACAGTTGGGAATATTTGAGCCATTAGCCACAACGTTTTAGGCCCATCTCAGCTCTTCCTCTTTGTTCATTATTAGGCCAACTGGAAATGAGCTTGTGACCGCATTTCTAAAATGGCAATCACCATTGCCTGCCTTTAAAACACTTCAGTGTTTCACCTTATTTGGGATGGTGGCACCTGCCACTGTCACCACTAAGAAAAAAATGGGTGAAAAGTGTAAAAAAAAATATGAAAATGACAAAATGTTTCCCTTTTTTAAGGTTTTCTGGGGGAATAATATTTAAAATTAAGACATAAGAGCTACAAATAATCACAAAAAAGCCACATGTGGCTCCACTAGATTAGACTGATTTGTTTGAAGCCTCAGCTGTGATGTAAATAAACAACCCTTTTATTGCACAGGTCATCAAAAACTGCACTTTTTGTCATTAAAGTCATTAACACTAGGACTTTCACTGCACTCATAGATTTTATCACCAAAATTTTGAAGAGTTCTATATCTTTCACAGCTTAATTCATAATATGTATACATTTTCACGAGAGCACTGAAAGTCTATATGAAGAAAAAGGCTTTTAGTTTTCAAATTCAAAGCAGAAAGATTAAACTAGATGACTGATGTGTACTGTGAAAGAGAAAAAAGAAACTCAGCAGGCAAAATTGTGATGCAACTTTTATTTCACAAAATGCTCTCCATCAGTGCCTGGCAGAATTGTTTAGAAATAGACAATATTTTATGAAATTCATGCAAACATAAGAATTGATGTCCAAAATCTACTAATGAGGCTCATTTCTGCTTGTTTTAAATGCATACAGACAAAGCCCTTTATCCGTGTTTCTGCACATCTTCTCAGAGATTATGGACATGGACCAAATGTTGCAATACCACCATAATCATTGGGGCAGTGTCAAGAGGTATAGCAAACAGCTCCAGTCAGACCAGCATAACACAACAAAGAATGCTTGGTAATGAACAACAGACATTTGGATGAATTTAGTTCATTTAGGCACAACTACAACAACACAACTGGGCAGAGCCCGGCTGGGAGTTGAGGACGGCGATGAAGAAGAAGAGTAGGGTTGTGTGAGACTGCAACCCTTGTGGATTTACCTTTTTTAAAAGACTTTTTTGGGGGGGAGCTTATTGCCATTATTTAGACAGGACAGCCGAGAGAGAGTGGGGGTGCACCAAACAGCACCCAGAATGACAATCAATCCTGCGACCAGTGTGCCAAAGACTAGAGCCATCATATATGGGCAACAGCTCCACCCACTGAGCCTTGTTGGCACCCTAGCGGAATCAAGGTTAAATGTCTACACCAAAGTAAAGGAGGCATGAGTGCATCAGCAGAGACAGTTGTAGAGAATGCACTGGGGATGCACAATGCCATCTGCATGATATAATATGAACATTTCTGCTGATATTTACAGCCAGTAGTAAGAGCTAACAGATGTAAAATTGACTGGTGTTAACTTGAGTTTAGGAAACAATCAATTTTACTTGACAACACTAAGTTAAAAAGATTGTTTTGCTGATTATTTACATAAAAATAGTCAGTATAATTCACCTTATGTATTTGTAAATAAAGACTAAAGCTAAAAAAAAATGCCTATCCCTTGCTTTATCTAAGTTTGAGCAGTTCAGTTTCTGTATATATTGGTACTGCTATTGTCAAAAATTGAATTTGAATGAAATCAAAATGCATATGTAAAAACAAAGGACCATAATGCATTGAATAAACATTAAATTACGATATAAAGGGTGCAGATGGCCTAATGGTCTAAGGTGCGCCACATGTACATGGTATGCCAAGGTTCAAATCCAGCCAGTGGCACTTACCCCAGCTCTCTCGTCCCTTTTTCCAATTCCACTATTCTCCTCTGTCAATAAAGGCATAAAAAGACTCAAAATAAATCCTAAAAAAACATGAAACTAAATTGTAGTTGTAATTTTCAAATCTTGCTGATTTTTCTCAAGGTTCTGGTTGATTTTGGATTTGGAGAGCGTACTGGAAATTCTGTGTTCGAAGGGCCGTTCACTCCTGTTCACATTCTAACTGTTAGCATAAAGACCTTCAGACTGACTATGAGGGAGTAACGCATAACACAGAAAACAAATGATCTGTTATCTCTACTATAATTGGCAGCCTGGTTGGGGGCTGGGATTCAGCCTTAGACAGACATCAGAAATTTTGAGAACCACTTGAAATAAGGACTTAACAAGTTATAATTCTTCCAGCCATATCACTCACATCAGCTTCATCACATTAGCAAATACAGCAGTATAAAAAAACAAGTAAATCTATGAAATGTTGAGAGAAATTTTGCAAATGGTATTCACTTAAGAAATGTAATCACTGGTTGTGGTTCAACAGTCAAAATACAAGGACTGACACCTTAAACAACAGCTGCTTTTTTAAAGCTCCTTGTTCTCCTGCTGCTGTCGAGGCATTTCAGTCCCGACCAAGCTAGTGGACAAACAGAGAAAAGGCCAACCACATGGTGACGAAGCTGACATGGCTAAAAATATTTCCTATTACACCGCTGGAGTTCAAGAGACAAAGACAAAGACGAATGGACAGCAGGGATCAGAAAAAAAGATGCTCAGACAAAAACTAATCTCATCCATCTGCAGCGCTCAAATTTCACACAGGAAATGGGTTTCTCGCTCTCGTCCTTCCTCATTGATTCTTCTTTCTCTTCACCTTCTCTTCTTATTTCCATCCTTCACATGGATGAATGGACGGACAGGAAATAAAAAAGTACGCTGCACTTCTCCTGGAGTTATCTATTTTCTGTTATGGCGAAAAACACTCTGGAGAGGAGAGAAAGGGATAAATAAAATATAAGTGAGCAGCTGGTTTCTTTAATTAGACAAAAATGTTTTATTTATAGGAATTAAAATGTCAATCATGACTTTGTTGGAAGATTTGGAAACACCCTGAATGAAAGTGTTTAGAACCAGGCTATCAACAGAGAACAGCTGTTTATTATTTTAAATGTAAGGAAAGAAAACAGCCACTACTTTGTATGAGTTTTGCAGTTTTTTCCGAGCTACACCCTGAAGATAATGTCACTTTGCATTCTCACCCTCGCAGATGTCATTGAGTTCATCAATTTCTTCTTGAACTCGGAGGAGGAGGAGGTCTGACAACATTTCCTGCTGCTGCTCCTCATCCTCCACGCCGAGGAGCTCCAGGTGATGATCCTTCAGTCTCAGCAACGCACGGCCTGGAGAGAGATGAGATGTCAGCATTGATTCCAAAATATGACGTTTATTAATGCATATCAGTAAAGTAGTTTTATACAGGAAACTCCAAGAAGCATGACTGATTAACCTTTTATTGTTTTAACTAACCATCTTTGTAAATATTTATATGTATAATCTGTACATATGTTTGTATATATATTTGTGTGTATATATAACTATATGTGTGTATATAGGTGTACATATAAATATCTCCACCACACCCAATCTGTAATATATTCAACCTGTACATAACTGTTTGTAAATACTATTTATATTTAGTTGACATTTTTGTATTATATATTTTGTGTTTTTGTATTTATTAGTGCTCTTGAAAACTACTTTTATTTGTCCTCTATTTCCATTGTATTTCTGTTGCCAATGGCCTGCTTTGTCTAAGACACTTTTTCGCTGCTGTAAATTGGAATTTCCCCTTGTGGGACTAATGAAGGAATATCTTATCTTAAATTATCTTATCTTTGCTTCATGTTTTACCTGATATAGCGTGTTTAATGATGGCTTTCTGAAGCGTGCCCATGTGGGCTGGATACTGATCCTGCACCCACTCCAGAACCTCCTCCACGGACCACAGTGACACTCGTTTTGTAAGATCCATCACCCAGAGAGAACGTCAGCAAACAGCTGGAAAGGCAAAATCAGAAAAGTTTGTTAAAAGTAGCACAACGAAAATCAAGAGCAGAAAAGCCTTTGTGTGTTGTTTCAAATTATTTGTGTTCCTGAAACTTTCCAGTAAGAGAAAACAAAAGTTTCCAGTAAATTTATTTTTGAATTTGTCTTTTGTAAATATTTATCTTAGTCTAAAAAAAGAGACGAAACCAGGGACTCCAGGCATGAGAAATGTAAAAATATGAAGGAGGAAATACTTAAAAGTCTGACAAAGTCCTACACAGTTGAAACATGTTGGCTACCATGTACCTCCCTGCAGGTACACATGAAGACATGGTTACGTTTTGGCATTTGGCATTCCTATTCTGCTAATAGAATTTTTGGATTGTTGTTCAGAAATTCTATAAAAGTTTAAGTAATTTGCTTGGGATGTCTGTGGAAGCAGGTTGAAATTTTCTTGAAAATTGCTGGGGGTGTGTTTTTGTATTAAGTTTGAGTTGAGGTTTTTTTTTTTTCTTTTTTAGGGGGGAGGGTAACCCCCCCGGCCTTAACAAGTTCTTGTGATGCATCATCAGAAAAATTAACACAAAAAGACATAAACAAAGAGCTGACAAAGTCATGCACCCTCCCTAGATGGGCCCAGACCTCAGGTTGGGAACCACTGTACTTGGTGAATAGTGCAGCTCATGTCAGATGTTGGTGTCCAGATGATGACATCCCAGACCCCCTCTGCATGCAGCCTGAGCTATCAGACTATTTTCCACTGATAAATTCAACAAACTGAACAGGATGATAAATACGGGAGCATGACTGATGGATTCCTCCAAGTTTAACCTAACAGAAAGGTGAACTCAACCTTCTCTGAAAAAGTTAAAGTTCAGGAAAAAGTAGCTTCAACATCTTTTGCTTCATTTGGCTCTCCTCCCAGCTGTATCCTCCTGAGCGCCTCTGCTATAGGGCAAAAAACTGCAAAAATGTTGATGTGACCTTTTCAGCGGGCCAGTCTAGTTATTGGGTTATAAATACAGGAATGTAATATCCTGTGTTAATTAAGGGGGGCTGCGTGATTGGCGGGGGCCGTAACGAGGTCCCAGCGGAGTAATTGACATACAGAAAGTGGAGACCTTTACATCGGGGCAAAGACACGGAGGAGACGAGCCAAAGAGGGGGAAGACAATCTCACTGGTGTCTATATGGTTTGTTTTATGCCTTAGGACAGTGTTTTTAAACTATATAGCTCCCATGTAGGGTCTGCATCTGCAGGGGAATAAAGTGACTGTATATACAGCTCCTTTTATTGCCTCTGAAACATTTCATTCACATTTTTACACTGCCTGGTTACAACCATAGCAGGACTTGTAAACAAAAGCAATCAACAGTTACAAGCAGAGTGGAAGATTGGCTTTTGTGCAGCTTATTAAAAATGTAAATGCACGTTTAGGATGTAATCAGAATAGGTGTGTTTTAATCCACACTTAATATATAAAATCTCTGCTTTAAATGCATTAATCTCCAGCCAGATTCCATTTCTTTTTCTTGCTGTAACTTCTCATGTTTTCTGCTCCTCTGCCAACTTCAGCCTCGACTTTGACAGTTTGATTCAGCTACAGGGAAGCCAAGTAGAGGAGTATGTGTGGGCAATTTTGTTGGTTTTTCTTGGCAACTCTGTTCCACAAACAGCTGGAAGGGTGCTCAGAGTGCAGGCCTCCACCAAGGTCAATAGTTGAGTTTTTCTATGATATGAATTTATAAAGGAAAGTAGTAAACTTTGGGGATAAAGTCAAAGAAAGTCCAACATCCTGAAGGCTTTACATTATTATTTACCTTACTACTTCATGCATTTCTTCTACATTGGAAATATTTGACATAAAGTATGAACTAGGGCTGAATGATTTGCAAAAACAATCTTATTGCAATTTTTTCCCCCAATATTACAATTTAATATGCGATTATTCTTAGGTCAATCCTATGTGTTTTTCGACAAATTCAAGCAATATATTATTGCATAAATACGACCATGTGCATTGAATACAATAAAATTATTTCTGAAGCAATTAATCCATAGTAGCAAGAATCTGAATATAAGGGTGCAACAAGCTTTAAACTATAAAGGAGGCAGCTGGGGTGGGGGAGGTGAAGCTGGCTACCAGCTGAGGTATGACTTAGGTGAAGTAAAGCAATGCTTCATCAAATTTATTTTTAATGAGCTTACTACTTTTGCTCATATTGCAAATGTAATGTTATTTGCTTTGTTTGAGGTTGCTATCATTTTTATGTCACTCATTTTGATTAGGAAAAACATACATGAAGCAAAAAAAAGAGGATTTTTGTAAACCATTATAAAAAATGGCCCTTGAATGTTTGAATAATCTCCATAAAATCTCTGCAAAAATGATTTATTAAACTGGTATTTTGACACATTTCAAGTTAAAGAAATATTTCAACTTCTGATTTTTGTAAATTGCAGCAGGCCATATTGCAATTTAATCTAACTGGGATTAATTTCCCAGCCCTAGAGTGAACATTAGGGATGTTCTGATACCATTTTTTCCTTCCTGATACGATTCCAATGCCAAGGTGTTGGGTATCAGCCGATACAAAGTACTGATCCGATACCAGTCTGAACTTTCTACAGCACAGCAAAGTTAAATAACTTTTGATAAACTGTGTCACTTCTTGTCTTGTGCGCCGGTCTGATCACATTCTGAGAAAAACCGTCACGCAGCCACCATTCCTTGCAGCTGCAGCGGGTCCCTTTGTTGTTCTTCGCTGCCGCTGCACTAAAAACAGAAGCCCCTTCATACAGTGGCAGGGAAGAAGAATTGACTTCCGGTTTACAGCGCCTACAGTTAGCATGGCTACACAAAGCAAAATACAGAGTTAAACCAAACTGTGTCGGATCGGTGGATAAACTCATGTACTCGCCGATACCAATACCTGCATTTTAAACAGTATTGGACAGATTCCCAGCACTGGTAAGGGAATCAGAACAACCCTAGTGAACATTAAAAACCATTTATTTTAATGTGCATTTGTACAAATATTAAAAGCTTTGACTAAACAAAAGGATGAAGAATGCAGCTTGTTATCTAAAACAGATGGACTAAATGTTGTACGCTCATATGGGAAAAACTTGAAAGTCAGATCTGCTCCAGAATATAATGGAGCCGTTCTCAACCCAGGCTCTACAATCACCATTAAACTCAGACCAGCATTTTCCTGTAATCCCACCACCAGACTTTTATTTTTTTTTTTTGCCTGAATATTTCACTAATTTAAGGGCACAAAAGTAGCTTTAGAATGAAGGTTTTTATGTTTGCACTCTGAACCCGAGACATAGTCATAAAGAGTTCACAACATGGCCTTTTAAGTATTTCTCTATGTAGAAACTCGGGCTGAACGATTTGGGAAAATAATCTAATCGCAATTTTTTGTTTCCCAAATATTGAGATTTGATATGCGATTATTCCTTAAGTTCCTCATCTTATGTATTTTCAACAAACACAAGCAATAAATCATTATATATTATAACCAACACAATATTAGATTAAACAAGGGCTGAACAATTTTGAAAAAAATAAATTGCAAATTGGATTGGGATTATTTTACTAAAGGAAATGATAACTTTTATGTCATCCTCATATCAGAAAAATGAACAAAAATGAAAAAAAGTAGGATGTTTTTGTAGACTATTCTAAAAAATGGGCCTTGAATGTTTGCATATGATATGCATGACATATCTGCTGCAAAAAAAAAGTTTTAAACTGATATTTTGAATCAAATTTCAGATTAAATAACTATTACAACTTCTGCGATTTGAAAATTGCAGCAGGCAATATTGCGATTTAATCTAATTTTCAATTAATTGCCCAGCCCTAGTAGAAACCACTAATTGCCCCCCATTGAGAATTCTCCACTGCTGTGTGAAATCATCTACTAAAAGCAATATGGTGCCAATATTGATGTTGGAAATACAGCCCTAAAATATTCCAACCTGCATGGATTTGATCACAGTAGCATATGCATACATGGAGCTACTGCACATGATAGAATAATAAGGAGCAGTTACATTTAACTTTATTTTTACGATATATCAAGAGCCAAACTGACTCCCATGTTCATGACAAATCACACTTCAGTCGCAGGTTGCAGCCATCCTATCTAAGGTGTAATCCTACCATCTTGTGGAGCCTTGCAGAATTACTGTATCTCTTGTGTAACCCTGAATATATTTCTTTTAAAAAGGAGCTACTACTGAGTGCTCTACTTAGCTCAGCTCTTTAATCTGCAGCTTTTCTGCACTTATTATGATGCAATCTGGCCTTGTTGCATTCTTTCTCCAGTGGATGGAGGTTAAAGCCAATTTCTATCCAAAATCCAAACAATGTTCAGTTTGAAATGGTGTCTTCTAAAAGCAAATGAAAAGACAGATTTTATAGCTAAATACAGCCTTGAAACTTGTGAAGATGTGTCACCTGTCACTTCATCTGAGACTCCTTACAACGCCTTGGCTATCCTGTGCTCAATCTTATGTTCAATGCCATGTAACCGTCACTAGTAGCTGTTGTACCAAATACGGCAGTCACTTCTAAGCATCATTACTCTGTTACAGCAGGTGTGCAGCTGTTTACATTTATCTCAAAGATCAACATCCACCGTGTTGTCTTGAGATCATCAGGGGAAAACAGCCAGACCAGCGGTTTACCTCTAGCTACACCCATCAACATCTGTTTTTAAAAACACCTATAAACCGTGACAGACTTTAGAGAAGTTTAAAAACCTGACGTTTCTACAAACTTTATGACGGTTTTATTAAGTTATTAGTTATTAGTGATTATTTACCTCCATCCGGGTCCGTTTGAGACTGATAAAGTATTAATGGCGAACCTTATCCGTACCTGTTCCCTCCACGGAATGCTACCTTGAGCACGTTCTAGGCCTCAAGCTCCGCCTACTGAGCATGCGCCTTCCGCAGACAGACCCGCTGCACAGCTGTTTGTGGTGCCTTCAAAGACTGTCAGAAATCCTGGCATCTCTACACTGCTTAATCAAATCAGGTGACGTGAAAATATTGTCTTTATTTTAATGATGTCATTTGATAAACAACCCTACATAGTCTTTCAAAAGACAACACAGTATTATATCATATTGAGTTAATTTTTGACATTTTAGTCTTTAAGTTTTACTTTTTAGTTTGTAAGAGGCCTTTTTTGTTTAAAAGAGGTGTAGAAAAGTATATTAAACTGTATTAGCTGGTTTACACCAGAATGAACCCTTTTAAGGCCAAAATGTGCTTTGTGGCTTGATTAACCTTTTATTACCAGGTAAGTTTGTAATTCACTGGGTAGGCTAAGCACTAGAGTAAGCTAGCTTAAATGTTTAAAGGTGGCTACTAAGCCAGTGGTCCACGGATGCAAATGATCTTTAAGCTAACTCCAGCAAATGTTAATATTAATGTTAAATATTGAAAATGGACCCTTGCAAATACAAGCATTTGAATAAATTAAACTCAAATTTAATACAGGGAGGAAATTATAATAAAAATATAGATCCTACTGTGTATTTTTTTTGTAATGACGCATCATTTAAACAAATAAATTGCTAATTTCTTGCAAAGGTAGACAGTACCTTGTTACATTCCTCAAATTACTGTACTTGAATAGTGTTTTGAGTATGATTTAAAATCAGTAATTTTACTTCTACTTAAGTAAGTTTTAATTATAGTAATTGTACGTTTACTTGTACTTTTTTCCACATCTGTTGAGTAGCACACAGCAAGAGAACGACTTCACATTAACAGCTAATGTATTTCACTTTATCACTCAGATGTTACTTTACCAGAACAACCTGGTTGGATATTCATATTCTCTCGCTGTTACTGGCAATAAGGAAAGACCATATTCATTGTACAACTACTCAGTAGATACTAGGGCTGAACAATTTGGGAACATAATGCATATGTTTTTCAAGAACTGATGAATGATGGTTGGCTATTTGGGTATTTATATCTCACTTTGGGACATTTACTGTAGTTCTGTGGCTTTATTAACATAAAAGAGATGCTTTCTGATTTTTTTCCCACTCATTATTGATACCTATAGCTAAAGGGGGAGGGACCTCATAGTGGTCTTTGCCCTGGGCCTCCAAATGACTAAAACCGGCCCTGCCTCACTCCCGCAGCTCTCTTAGTTCCACATCGCCTCTTTCTGTTGCTGTGGTTTCCTGTTTCTGCTCTTTTGACAGTATTTATTATCAGCAGTACATTAAAGATCAAGTAAAACACACGTTTGGACAAGTTTCACGTGATATTACGTTATCTCAACCTGTGATCAGTGTGTGCGAGGGTCGCTGATGACCGACGACACGTATGATCATCAGTGATAATAAAATACGAGTGTGGGAGAGCATGGACAGGAAGTGACTGAGGAAACTTGTTAAAATGGAGAAATAAGAAGCTTCAGTTTGAACACAAAACAGCACCTGAATGACTGAACCTACTGAAGAGACGGCCATCAGCGGACTTCCTCTGCTCTCTGCACGTTCCTCCGTCGCGCGCACCCGACGATAATAAAACAGGATTAAAAGTAAATAAAAGTTTTCATTAAGACTTGGCACTAAAGAGCCACAGGCGACTGGAGAGCCATGGGCTGAGTATCCCTGCTGTATACGTTAAGCAGAGAGTAACACAACGCTGTGGTGCATTCCTTAATTATTTTCACACAGTTTTTACTGTGTTTCTTGTTAGGGGGGCTGATGAACAGTTTAGGAAGGCTTACGACGCCTATTTAGTATTTACGGTATTCTAGTCGGCAATTCAAGCTGATAGGGCTCTGTCAGTGTGGGCTTCGCGTGTCTTTAAATATTTATAGAGTGTTTCCATTTCTGAGGCTTTCTCCTCAATTATAGCATTGTAGCTAATTTTACCATGGAGACGGACTGAAGAGAACAGAAATCTCCAGCAACACTTGTAGTTTATTCAAGTGTAACACCCATAGACATTATATACGTATATTATGGTAACACCATATAAGGGAAACCGTATCTATTCAACTATAAACGCCATCTTTGTTTGAAAGGGTGGGGCTTTGTGACGTCAGGTTCTATTCCTTATGACGTAGTTGTCCTTGCATGTTAAAGTACTATAAGAGGCTCCCACTTGGTTTCTGAATTAGTTGACGTTAGAAGTAGTTAGCGCTGAAGGAGACACAACGTGTTTTTGTCTTCAAGTTGGCTGAACTGCAGAGCATTTTTTCGAGCTTTTTAGGTCATTTTAACTGCTAAAATGTTTGGACTTTGGTGGATTGCGTTGGGCGTTCGTCACTGTATTGGGTGCCAGGGAGAAAGCAGCACGAAATCCAATGCCGATGATTCTTCAGATCCTCCCAGGTCTGACCCTGAATCACCTGCGAGGATTGACTTGTCACCTGTAAGGGAGACTGGTCTGAAATTGCTGCAGAAAAAGGATTTGGAAAGTGTAGACAAGCAGAGAGATCAGGGAGAGAAGAGTCCTCGGTCTCCCGGCCTGCGTTCACATCCACCCTCCCTCCCAAAGACAGTCCATTATTACATGCGTTGCACAAAAATGTATTTTTGTGTGAAAAAGGCAAAAATAAAGGCTTATTTTTTGTCTTTGGACTATCCAGCGATATACGGCATGGCTAAACTGAGACTTACAGCTCTATTGACAGGAACAAAAGACAAGTTTCTGTCTATTTTTGGATCTGTCTTCAGAGTTTTTTGGCGATCCAAGAAGAAAGACAAGTCAGCCAGGAAGGCATTAGCTGGCCAGGTAGTGGCCATAGAAGACACCACTGCTGGTCAGCCAAGGGCCAAAGCAGAAACTGCTGCTGGTCAAACAAAGGCCAAAGAAAAAACTGCTGATGGTCAAACAAAAGCCAAAGTGGAAACTTCTTCTGGTCTGCTGGAGGCCATAGCAAAAAATGCTAATGGTCAGCTGAAGGCCAAAGCAGAAACTGCTATCAGTAACCTGGAGACCATGGCAAAAGCTGCTAATGATCAACTGCAGGACAAAGCAGAAACTGCTGCTGCTTTGCCAAGGGCCAAAGCAGAAACTGCTATTGGTCAACAGAGGGCAAAAGAAGAACCTGCTGTTGGTCAACCAAAGGCCAAAGCAGAGCCTGATGTTGGTCAACAGAAGGCCAAAGGAGGACCTGATGTTGGTCAACAGAAGGCCAAAGGAGGACCTGATGTTGGTCAACAGAAGGCCAAAGCAGAACCTGATGTTGGTCAACAGAAGGCCAAAGGAGGACCTGATGTTGGTCAACAGGAGGCCAAAGCAGAACCTGATGTTGGTCAACAGAAGGCCAAAGGAGGACCTGATGTTGGTCAACAGAAGGCCACAGGAGGACCTGATGTTGGTCAGCAGAAGGCCAAAGGAGGACCCGATGTTGGTCAACAGAAGGCCAAAGGAGAACCCGATGTTGGTCAACAGAAGGCCACAGGAGGACCTGATGTTGGTCAGCAGAAGGCCAAAGGAGGACCTGATGTTGGTCAACAGAAGGCCAAAGGAGGACCTGATGTTGGTCAACAGAAGGCCAAAGGAGGACCTGATGTTGGTCAACAGAAGGCCAAAGGAGAACCTGCTGTTGGTCAACCAAAGGTCGAAGAAGAGCCTTCTGTTGGTCAACCGAAGGCCAAAGCAAAAACTGCTATTGGTCAACGGAGGGCCAAAGCGGAAACTGCTATTGGTCAACCGAAGGCCAAAGAAGAAACTGCTATTGGTCAGCTGGAAGCCAGAGAAGGTAACTCTGCAGCCACAGAAAAATCCAGCCCCAATAAGACCACCCAGAAGAATGGTGGCCATAAAAAGCGCAATAAAAAGCGCAAAAAATAAGGCCGCCAACAGAGAAGAATAAGTCACAAGTCAAAACTGTTCAAGTGACTTCTTCCAGGGCCTTTACTTTCTTTTGGGTTTTCTCCAGGTGCTCTGGTTCGCCCCACTTTATTAAGTGAAAAAAACTTTATTAAACATGCTTATGCAAATAAAATGTTAAAATGTAAATTTACGTTTTGTCTGTATTAGGGCTGAACAATCAATTACAAATTAGATTAAACTGCAATATGACCTGCTGCAATTTATGTATCACAGAGGTAGCAATATTTCTCTAATTTGAAATGTGTCCAAAAAAACTGTTAAATATATTCATTTTTTGCAGCAGAGATTTTATGCAAATGATGCAAAAATGTGTCAACACGGGTATCCATTTAAATATGACATACACCACACTGCACTGCTGCTGGCAAAGCTTGACCTCCACCCCAGCCTCCTCCTTTATAGCACAAAGCTTGTTGCACCCTCATATTCAGATTCATGCTACTACTACATGCTGTTTTTACAGAAATTCACTGTCACGATTTGTCGATATTTTAAAAATAGTTAAGGTTGGCAGAAGTGCTGCAAAAAATTGGCAGAAAAAAGTTGTGAAAAGAGGTTAAAATATGTCAAAAATTGGTAAAGGAGAAAAAAGGGGCAAAAGGTATCAAAAATTGGTTACTAATGACAAAAAATAGTGCAAGAAAGTAAAGAAAAGAGGTTAAAGAGTGGCAAACATTGAAGAAATGTGGCAAAAAATGATTACAGAGTGGCACAAAGGGGACAAAACATGCAGAAAAAGTGGTTTAAAGGGGGTTAAAATCTCTCAAAAATTGGGTCAGTGAGGCAAAAAGGGGATAAAAGTATCAACAATGGGTTAAAAAGGGGAACAAATGGTTTTAAAGTTTCAAAAATTGTTGAAAAAAATATAATAAAAGGAGTTGAAAAGTGGCAAAAATAGAAGCAAAGTGGCAAAAATGGGTAAAACGGTGGCACCAAGTGGATAAAACATGCAGGAAACATGGTTTAAAGGGGGTTAAAATTATGCAAAAATTGGGTTAAGGATGCAAAAAGTATCAAAAAGGGGTTAAAAGTGTCAAAATGGGTTAATATTGGTGCTAAGTGACAGGGAGGGCCCATTCTCTTGGATTTTCAGGGGTCGAGCCAATCCTGTTGTCAGGTCTGTCTCCTTGTGGCCTGCTGCATTATCGATAATAGGGATAGATCTGACTGGTAATGACTAAAAATGTCCTGTGGTTTAAGGAAAATACAAATACTTCTGCAGCAGTATTTCAATCAGACTAAAATATTTATTTCATTTTTGTGTATTTGAAAGTCTGGCCCCCAGAGTTTCTGTTGAGACTAAATCTGGCCCTTGTGCAAATGTACTTGATGACCCCTGCTCAACATCTTTGCTAATTAAACAGTGTGGTCACTGAGCATTATCAGGACCAGTGCAAGACAATTCTGACTTCAATAGTCCACTCTTATAATTGCTACACTCAGCATTACTTTCTCTATTGACTCACATCTTTAGTCTGAATAAAGTGTCTTCAAATGTGAAGTAACTAAAAATGCACTGGGGAGTTAATATTAACATTAATTTGACATTGTCACCCGTCATAGATTACCAAGAAGCTTAAACATCTTAGCTTTCTCTTGTCCATATCTTGACCATGCCCATTGTGAAATAACAGCGATCACCATGTAAGGTAGAGATTTTTCAGACTTTAGAGATTGAGAAAAATGTCTTTTGATAGGTGTTGGAACCTTTGATAACCACAAGGTGGCTCATGAGTCCTTAGAGTCAGTGGTTCTGAAATGGTCTAATCTCAGGACCCACTGCAATCATGTTAAGAAGAAATTCTGAGCCAACTTCTCCAACATTTTCAACTACTAAAACATTGTCATTAAAAATGTTGAACCTCATCCGAGAGAAAATATGACAGAAGAAAGAGACAAGGCAAAACAGAGCAGTTTAAAACATGTTTTATTTTAAAAACCCCTTAGGGGACCATGCATACTTTTTATTTTAACCCATGTGATGACTTTGCATTAGTTGAATTTTCCTTGCCACATTTCCAGGACTTTTACTGCCTCTTACTGTGAACTTACTGTTTTGTTTCACAGTTTTTAGTGAGAGATGTGTCCCTGTTAAAAATCCTTCAGTCCAAAGGTCTGTGTTAGTACTTTATCTGAAGCAGCCTGTCTTCACATTATCTACACAGGAAAATCTGGGGAGTAATTTTTCCAGAGTAAAAAGTATTTCACTCAAAAATAGTAAAATTTACTCTTTATTGAGTATATTCATTACCAGCCATCACAAGAGTTTGAGTAAAAACACAGGGTGCTTCTCATTACAAAGTTTTGTCCATCCTCGCCTCCTCTCTCCTCAACTGACCCGGACATCGTTCTCCCTCCACCATGATGGAAGATCTTCCAATTCCTTACATGCACCTGGAGGAGGCGAGGATCGAGGAAGGAAACAGCTCTGGAAGGAGCGTTGAGCAAGGAAGCACTGGTGTATCCTCCACAGAAGTCTTTTTACCAAAGGTGCAATGTGATTGGTTTGGAGACCCAGCAGCGAGAAAAGCTGCATCTCTGCACGGTTCATGACTGTTTATATTCTTACAGCACTTACTTTCTTGAAATAAAACCCTTAAACCAAGATAGAGTAAATGATAAATTTGTTTATTTGGAAGTTTTAACTTTAAACAGGGTGATATAATCTGACAGGATTTCGACCTCACTAAGGCAGAGGTTTGTTGATTGTTCCTATCTAAACAAAAAAAAAATGCACACTTCGCACAGTGTCTTGAAAGAGACATTTAATTTCAAATTTCCAGAAAATTGTCTGTTAACTAGGTAATCATTTAAAGGTTACTGCTCCTTTTAAAATTTAAACGCAAGATAGAAATTAGATTAAAAATGGGTTAAAAAAATACAAAATAATTTTTAGGTCGAGTTATTTTATTTCAAGTAAACAGAAGAGGATACCTGAGAAATGTGGAGTAAACAAAAACAATGATTAAATGAGTTGTAATGAATGCAGTCTATATATCTGAACAATGTTAAACCAGTCAACAGGTTCAAGAATTTTAATTTTCAATGTTTTTGGTTAGAATTAGTTTTTTTGAACACCAAATTCTTGAGACTACAGATTCTACCATTTGATTATTAAACACTGTACAAATTAATACAATATTTCATTGATTATCAAGGTTAAGATTTAATTTGATCTTAAACAGGTCAATAATTAGTGCTGAAATCTTCAACATTGACAGAACAAGGGAAAGACGAGGAAGTGGACAAGCCGGCATTGCTGTGGTGGTAACCCATTCTAATATAAATAAATAAAAAGTAAAAACAAAAAATAAAAAATAAAAAAAATACAAAGATTTTTTCAGACCACAGTTACATTCTTTAAAAGGACAAACTGGCAAAAATATTTCCAACTGTTCTTGAGTGATCTGTAGAGGTTTCTTGGGATGCATGATATCAGTCTGATATCAGTATGAGCAGATAGAAAGTTAGACATCTGCTGGTGTTTGCCATTTTTTAGTTATTGACAATATTTACAGCTGGTATTTTGGCTGAGAATATCAGCATATATTGACTGTAAATTTTGGCCATATAAACTAAAAAAATAGTGGATTTTTAGGTTTGTAAAACATGTAAATATTAGTGGGTTTTTGCTGATATGGTGATGTTTCCAGATTGATTCTGATAGCAGTACTGCTATCAGAATCAATCTGGAAACATCACCATATCAGCAAAAACCCACTATCATGCATCCCAAGATGTTTTCTAAAGTAATCTCATATCTACTGTTCTTGCACGCATAGTTAAGTTAAAACCACATGTACCAATAGATGGTTGGATTAAAACTGTTAGCTGCTGGTAAAGCTACCAGAATCAGATCATTGTTAACTAGAGTTAGATTTATCAAATTACAGCTAACATTTTTAATCCAACAATTGCTGCTGCTGTCACAGTCAGCAGGCAACAGGAGACACCATTGTAGTGTAAATCCTGCAACCATATAATGGCTGCAGGATTTACACTACAGTTACTGACGACTCGGGATTATTGGTCAATAACAGCAATTTGCAAGACCGACAGAAACAATCTAGAGATGAGAGATTATCCAGTTGTCAATTAAAGTTCATTGTGATAACACTTTCTATGACAACTTCAAAAAATAATAGTGAACCAAAGATTAAACGTTAAATTGAGGAAATGCCATTAAGGCATTGCGACAAGGAAACGAGGCAGTTGGACTAAAATGGAAAGATATAGAAGACAATAGAAAAGCAAATTATGGAGATAGCAAAACTCTAGCCTCCATAGAACAAAATATATTATGATACATTTTCCCAAATCCTTCAGCCCTAGTTTGGTGCAAAATTATTCACTTGCGATTTTTTCCCAAAATTTGATTGCCATTTAATATGGGATTTTTAAATCTGTCATCTTGTGTTTTAATAAAAGAGAGCAATAAATGATTCTGTATTATAGCAGAAAGCATACAGGGTAGATAACACTAGGGCTGAAAAATTCTGAAAAAATAACCAACTTAAAATATATATTTTGACTTGTACTACAAATTTGATATGATTTTTTAGTACTGAAAGGAACAAATTATTTTTGCAAATTATTCTAGGGAAACAAACAAATGCTTGCAAGACGTATTAAAATGGTATTTGATACATTCAGGTTGAATAAAAATTGCACCTTTTGCAATCTGATATCTGCAGTGGGCCAGGCTGATTTCATCTAAATTTTGCCCTACAACCAACTAAAAATCCAGAACAAAAACACAACAAAAGAGTTAATGAAAATAAAGATAAATCCAAACAAAAAATAGGCCTAATGTTTTTAACAAAATTAGTCATCGAATCCTGTTGTTTTGCCCTACTTCAGGGATAATGTGGTTAACTGTTCAAGACACGAGTCTATACTATACAAGTGTGAGACTCCCCCCCCCCAACGCTGAGAAGTCTTAAGACATTTGTTCAGGCAGACGTAGAGATATAGTAGTGGCACTAATGAGGTTTCATTATGAAAAACAGATATAATTCGATGAGATGACACTAATATGCAAGGCCAAGCAAACAAGACATGCTGCGTTTCACTGTGTGCACACTGAAAGTGAACCCATGTGGAGGAATTCACTCATTCCTTGGATAATGAAAGTAGCATTGTGTTTTAAAGGCAGCTAATATACTGTGTGCTGACTGGACCACTCGATCTTTTTGTCAACCAGTAGTTCAGCACCAGTTCTTTGAATCCTGAGTAAATGGGAGGCTGTGAGGTTAAGGCCAACCTTTCCTAGATCAGGAAGAGCTTCCTGGAAGCTCTTCCAAAGGGAACAGCTAAAGCCTTTAGCCAATGAGGTAGATCGCCCTCAAGCCAAGAAAGCTGGGTGCCATTTTAGTACAAGGCCCTCCGGCCGAGGTAGCTGGGGCCATTTTAGAAGGAGGCCCTCTGGCCTCCTTGGCCCCCCAGCCGAGGTAGCTGGGGGCCGTTTTAGTAATGGCCCCCAGCTACCTCGGCCCTCCAGTCGAGGAAGCTGGGGCCGTTTTAGTGACGGCCCCAGCTTCCTCGACAGAAGCTGCTGGTGAGGTGGTGAATGTGGCACCCCGTGCCGTCCAGTCCAGGCTGCAACAGGAGGACCGAGACCCCATTGTTGCTGCCTGTAGAGCCTCTGGCCACATCCAGCAGAGAGGTCAGGGCTACACCTGTACGTCGAGCTGCTGAGGAGCGCTTTAACGATCACTAGAGGCAACACCACCCCGAGCTTAATATCAGCAACGATGTGGCTTCCAGATGCCAGGAAAAGGCCAGAGATGGAATTAAACAGAAATGGAAAAAATGGGATGTCTGTAATGGAATGCTGTCAGACCATCACACAACCTGAACAGTGCAGAGCACAGACCCCGAAGAGGTCTTCATCATGACACATAGTTACTGGCCTCAGATTCGCCAAGTCCAGGCTTATCACATGATCATCAGTGGACTAGTCAGATACACAAAACACAAAGGCATTGTGGGGCTGCAGTTTCAACTAAACCTCCTCACTCAAATCCAACAATGCTTACAAAACCTTAAAGTCAAACAAGTTTTAATCTACACCAACACTGTCTCACAAAGCCAGTAAAGCCTTTATCTAACCATCTTGCTGCTTTGAAAACGGCAGGTGCAGGTGGCAACTGGTCATCCCACAGGCTCAGAATCCCGAAACCTTATAAAGGTGTACCTAACAAACCCCTGAGCCAGTAGGGCAATCAGACACTACCCACAGATGCTGCAGGCAAAGGGCACAAGATGCTAGTCTAACAACCTGTCTTCTCTGCTAATACACAGCAGTAATCCTGAGTCTATGCTCACTGGGAACAGGCACATTCCACCTGTGAAAATTTGAGTTCCTGTGCACGGTGAAAAGACCCATCTCTGGCAAAGATGTGATCAGCCACAGCCTGGTAGTCTCATTCACATTCAGGGTCAGAAACAGAGAACCATGCACACTAATCAGTCAGCCATCTGTCTACAGGTTATCCTGAAGAGTCTTCTCAAACCCAAATCCCCATGTCTGGTGTCCACAAGGCCTGCGAGGCTTAAAGGAGAGTCCTGCGTCTCAGCATACAGCAACCACAGAACCATGATGCACCGAGAGCTCAGGGGTTTGTGTAAAAGGTACACAAATATATGGTTTCGGGATTCTGAGCTGTCAGCACACCAAGGCGTTTTCTGCAGTCACAATACACCCAGACTCAGGACTCTACACCTCAAGCCTCACTGGCCCTGTAAAGCACCATGCACAGGGACAATGGGCGTGACAAGATACTTCAGGATAACCCACAGACAGACAGCTAACGATCAGTGCAGATGCTTCTCACACCCCAACCCTGAATGTAAATGAAAACTAACCAGGAAGCAGATGATCACAAGTCTGTCTGACATGTTTCTTTCACTGTGAACAGGAAGTCAGCCTTCCACAGGTGGACAGCTCTGCTCTAGCCTTCACCTGAGTGTCTAATGCATACATCTAAACACCTGACTACACAACCACTAAGTTATCTGCTACCCTTTCACTCGGGTGATCTACCAGCTACAATGACAAACTACCCTACCTTTAAACACTGTTAGCTATGGCCACTCAATGACCAGCACAGAAACAAACATAAACCCTCAGGTTCATAACCAGCAGGGTATTCATCCTCTCTAGAAACTGCAGCCGAAAACTTCACACAACCATCAACTCCCCATCAGACAAACCAAGAGCAGAGGAATGTCACACCAAGAAATGCTTCTCCTCCTAAAACCCTAGACTAGGAACTCTGTAGGCCAGTAAAGCCTTTATCTAACCATCTTGCTGCTTTGAAAACGGCAGGTGCAGGTGGCATCTGGTCATCCCACAGGCTCAGAATGCCGAAACCTTATAAAGGTGTACCTAACAAACCCCTGAGCCGGTAGGACAACCAGACACTACCCACAGATGCTGCATGCAAAGGGCACAAGATGCTACTCTAACAGTCCGGCACTCACGTGCCAACACTACACCCTGTGTTACTTCCTCTAGGAAAAGACCCTATCACCTTATGTGTGACATGACTGAAACAGATGACTAGACCTGCCCCACTGGATCACACAAGATGCCAACAAACAAACATCCCACCTGTGAAAATTTGAGTTCCTGTGCATGGTGAAAAGACCCATCTCTGGAAAGATGTGATCAGCCACAGCCTGGTAGTCTCATTCACATTCAGGGTCAGAATCAGAGAACCATGCACACTGATCAGTCAGCCATCTGTCTACAGGTTACCCTGAAGAGTCTTCTCAAACCCAAATCCCCATGTCTGGTGTCCACAAGGCCTGCGAGGCTTAAAGGAGAGTCCTGCGTCTCAGCATACAGCAACCACAGAACCATGATGCACCGAGAGCTCAGGGGTTTGTGTAAAAGGTTCACAAATATATGGTTTCGGGATTCTGAGCTGTCAGCACACCAAGGCGTTTTCTGCAGTCACAATACGCCCAGACTCAGGACTCTACACCTCAAGCCTCACTGGCCCTGTAAAGCACCATGCACAGGGACAATGGGCGTGACAAGACTCTTCAGGATAACCCACAGACAGACAGCTAACAATCAGTGCAGATGCTTCTCTCACCCCAACCCTGAATGTAAATGAAAACTAACCAGGAAACAGATGATCACAAGTCTGACTTCCTGTCCACAGTGAAAGAAACATGTCAGACAGCCTTCCACAGGTGGACACCTAAACACCTGACTACACAACCACTAAGTTACAGTCAAACCTACCTGTGGCCACTCAATGACCAGCACAAGCATCACATCATCCAACACGTCGTTGTCTTGTGGTTGTGACAGTGCCATGGATAATCATGCCACAGGTTGAGTCAGGACAAATATGAGGCCAGGAACTCTACGCCCTGGCTCAGACCACCTAGGTGTCTACAGTTGCAGCTGCCCAGGCTGTGAAACAGACTGAAGACACAGACAGGAAGCAGCTGATGAAGCCTCGGCAGTGTGCTGCCTTCTGTGATCGCCGCGGTCACACAGCGGCGCGAGGTACAGGCGTAGCCCTGGCCTCAAAGCTGAATATGGCCGAAGGCTCAACAGGCAGCACTAATTTTTGGTCCCGGCCGTCCTGTGGCAGCCTGGACGGGCCCTACTGATGGTGCCACACCCACCAAATTTCCACTTCAACCTCACCAGCAGCTTCTGCAATTTTTAAGGAAATTTCATTTTTATACAGTTCTATCTTTTTTATTATCAAATTGATGAATGTGATATATTTTTAGGTTATTAGACAAAGGACTTAATTTCATGTACTCTTTAATATTGGTTATTAAAACTTGCCCTTGTAAAGATTGAGAGCCTTTTGTGAGCCAAGGAACCATGTGGACCGTATAAATGTCTAGAGTTTTCTTATTTCGGTGGCCTACATGGAGGGATGTTTGAATAAAGCATTTTTCTGTCTCTACTATCAATTTTTACCCACTTACTGACCTCTAATATCCCCCAGATATTCTATTCCTGTGACATAACTTTTAAAGGGCTTAACAAAACTGTGCATGCCCAGTTTATGCTGCCATTTTTAATGCTACTTACTTTTTCTAAGTGCACACAGTTACTGCAACAGTACATTTGGCCTGCTGGGCTATTAGAGTGGATGTCTGGCCTTGTTAAAAAGAAGGAACCATGCCCTCCTAGTCCAGGCAGTCATTCCACAGATGTTCATGCAGGAGGCAGCATCCTCCTGGCCAGAGTGGTTTCCCTTTTGTCTTGTTTTTTTTTGAGTGTAGTGTTCTCAAAGAAGCACTACACATCCAGAGGATGCTTACTGATCTGAGTGTGTCAACATCATAGGTTCTTTTGAAGAGGATGGAGTGGTGCTCTAACAAGGGAAAATAAATAAATCATTTTAGAATAAAGAAAACATTCCAGTGTTATTACAAATATCTTGAAGTTCAGTGTAACCACTAACCTGATATTTCATCAAGGTTCTTCACTGCTGATGTGTGATGGACTTCATGTGACAAAGTGCTAAAAAAAAGAAGAAAAAATAGGATCAGAATATCTCAAATACAACTGCAGATGTTTAGCATTTAATTTCATTCATTTACAGAAGTTTTAATGATAGTTTGACAGTTTAAAACGTCACCTTCTTTGCTAAAAATAAGAAATTGCACAGCTTATTGTAAGCAACTGATTTGGTTTTTTGCAGGGACAACTTTTCCCGTCTAGAGCTGCTGCTACAGGTTAAGCCCCTTCTCAGTGCCATTGGTCATGTTCCTGTGACTACAGTTACACATATTATTCAGAAATTTAAGATCCACTGTAGCCAACCTCCCTGGACGTGGCCGCAGGAGGAAAATTGATGACAAATTGAATAGACGGATAATACGAATGGTAACAAAAGAGCCCAGAACAACCTCCAAAGACATTCAAGGTGAACTTTAAGGTCAAGGTACATCAGTGTCAGATCGCACCATCCGTCATTGTTTGAGCCAAAGTGGACTTCATGGGAGACGACCAAGGAGGACACCACTGTTGAAAACAAATCATAAAAAAGCAAGACTGGAATTTGCCAAACTGCATGTTGACAAGCCACAAAGCTTCTGGGAGAATGTCCTATGGACAGATGAGACAAAGCTGGAACTTTTTGGCAAGGTACATCAGCTCTGTCTTCACAGACGCAAAAATGAAGCATACCAAGAAAAGAACACTGTCCCTACTGTGAAACATGGAGGAGGCTCTGTTATGTTCTGGGGCTGCTATGCTGTATCTGGCACAGGGTGTCTTGAATCTGTGCGAGTACAATGGAATCTCTAGACTATCAAGGTATTCTAGAGAGAAATGTGCAGCCCAGTGTCAGAAAGCTTGGTCTCAGTCGCAGGTCATGGGTCTTGCAACAGGATAATGACCCAAAACACACAGCTAAAAACACCCAAGAATGGCTAAGAGCAAAACACTGGACTATTCTGAAGTGGCCTTCTATGAGCCCTGATCTAAATCCTATTGAACATCTGTGGAAGGAGCTGAAACATGCCGTCTGAAGAAGGCACCCTTCAAACCTGAGACAACTGGAGCAGTTTGCTCATGAGGAGTTGGCCAAAATACCTGCTGAGAGGTGCAGAAGTCTCACTGAAAGTTACAGAAATCCTTTGATTGCAGTGATTGCCTCAAAAGGTTGTGCAACAAAATATTAAGGGTACCATCATTTTTGTCCAGGCCTGTTTCATGAGTTTGTTTTTTAAAATAATTCTGTTGAACCACAATACAAAAGCAATGTCTGATTTTCATTGGTTTATTTTCATTGAATTTTTATTTATTACCACTTTGGTCAGATTCAAGTTATTTCTGTGACCATTGTGGGTTTTCTTTCATTAACAGAGGGGTACCAACAATTTTGTCTACTTGTGTACACAAGATGTTTGCATGCCCCTTACAGTCCGATTTTCCTCAGGCACTCTCAGTCTCACAGCTGCGCCTCCACATGATTTACTATTCAGTCAACTTAAGAGATATGATGCAGAACCCAACCTTTCTGATGTCATCTGTGTTAACTCTACATCAGGGGTGTCAAACTCAGTCAGAGCAGGGGCCGGATTCTGGATTCAGGTCTAACCTGAGGGCCTAACGGGGTCACCTTTTTAACCAGAAACTGACTGTTTCACCGGTAATAAAATATGAAAAAAAAAGTAGCACTGATGATCAATGATTTTGACATTTAAAAAGTTAAAAAGATCAGTTTAAAGGCTCACAATCTAAGAAAAGTAAATCTATTAGTTCAAGAAGGTCAAAACATAAAATTGAAAAATTATGTGTTTTTTTGTAAATGCAAATATTTGAAAGAAAATCGTTACTATTAGGAGATAGGGCTGATGGTGGAGGACTGCACTCTGAGTGCTTTTCTAGTTAATCATGGAATCAAAAGTCAAAATATGATTCAAAATTTTAAATTGAGAGTCTAAATGGTCAAACTATGGGATTATGAAGTCAAAGTCTGGAGTTGAAAATGAGATTAAGTACAAAATAATTGGTTAAAAAGGTCAAAATATCACTTAAAAATTAGAATTATGAATCTTTAAGCTCAAAATATTATATGAGAAGTCAACATTATGAGTGTAAATGCTCAAAGTATGAAATAAAAAGTCAAAATCATAACTTTGAGTCCTAAATGTGAGATGCTAAATTGAAAATGTGAAATCAAAACACAAATTAATTTCTTTTCCTACATTCCTGACTTCTTATCTAAATATTTTTACTCCTTACTTTTTCAGATTTGGTGACTTAACAAGGATATCTTTAATAGTCAGGATAAGTTCACATTTTTATACTTGAGGAAATCTGCAGACCTCAGACTGATGGGACAGTTAGAACAGAAATATCAGATCATCATGGGGGCCGGATTTAACTGACTTAACCGTCGTGAAGGAATAAAAAATACTGAGTGTTTAAAAGAGAGTTTTACAATATCTCAGTTGTTTACAGCTGGGCCTGGGCCAACTGTCTTAGGCCAGACTTGTTTTTAATTAGCTTTGCCAAGAAGTTAACTTTAGGAGGGATAGAAGCAGCTGTATAGTTGTAGATATAGCATGCTTACATTGGGCATAATCTACATTTATTTTAAGAGAGTGGGGGCACATCAAGGATTACACTATTTATCAAGCAGACAACGTCACAGCTTAGTGCACAAAACAGAGCACAAATATAGTGTGACAGTCAGTCCCAGCAATTACCATCATTGGTTCTGTCGTCCAGTGCCTGTATGTGGGCAAGGAGCAGAATGTTTTCCAGACCTCAGCTTGGACAAAGGCCTCCCCCGCCATCCTTGGTGTCTCTTCCTCCTCTGAGTTGAAGGACCCATTGGCATGGGAAGTTCAGGGCTCCAGTTGCAGCTCTGGCAGTGGAACCCCAGGAAAGCATTTAGGGATAATTCCCACAATGTGTCACTGTGATGAGAAGGAATGCAGCGCTGCAGGGAACTCTGGACAGCATGAATGCATGTCAAGGTGGTCTTGGAAGCCACTTCTTATCAAGGTTGTTGCTTTTCCTCCTTCATGTGTTCACAGGTTTAAAAGGGCAGTCTCCCTCTCTGTGTCAATGGTCTTAACTCTGCAAAACACAACAGAACTGATTCATTACTCTCTTACTAGAACAGAGGAAAGGATGATGCAAATGGAACCTTTATTTTGTTTCCTTCTAGTATAAAGAAAAGGTATATTTCTCTAATTCAGTTGCTCATTTTTATAAATCAGTTGCAACAACACAAAATAAAAAGATCAACAAACAAATCTGAATAACTTTTTGTGAGATAGAAAATTGCCATTTATTCTGTTCTTACCATGAAATGCAGATTAGTCACCACATCTCTGCAACAAGACAAAAGTGGTTCACTATGTCCTTGACATGCCACAATGATGTCCATCCTGCAGAAGCAACAAGAGGGTACAGAGCTGTTAACCCTTAGAGCTCACTGACATTTTTTTCACCATCATGTCTCGCCTGGACATTTTGTTTTAAAAAGCTTGTAAAACAAACATCAACCCTGTGGTGCACAGTCAAGCTCTAAACATTTTTTTCAGGACAACCTGGGCTTTAAGAATATATCGCCACAGTCACAGCCAATGTCACTTGAATTTTTAACAAGTTATAGGACTCTAAAGACAAAAGACAAATAAAATCGGAAATTTGAAACCCAGTGAACTTTTTTTATAACACACAGAAAACATTAGTGACTAAACCTTTTCTTAGCACAGACTTGTTCTCCATCTCTTGGGGACAAAACAGAAAAAAATAAATAAAACATTTTATGACTGACACTTTTCAAAATATCTATCCATATCTATGGACAAAGAAAAGTCCATGCATTTTTTGCACTTTGCTCCTTTGGGACTGGCACAAATCAATCTGAGACGCAACTGGTTGACTACAGCTCCCACAATGCATTGTGGTAAACAACATGGCAATGCCCTGAGCAGAAAAGTAGAAATTTTTACTGCTTAGTAGTAAAACCAGAATGTAATGTCCTCATACGTGCATGAAGGGTCTTAGGAGGATAAAAGGATGTTTCTGTGGCACGGATCCATGCGGCGTGAGCTCTAAGGGTTAACCTTCCATTTACACGAGACTACTGTATGGATCAGCCTTATCAACATTAATATACAATCTGAAATCTAATGTAGCATCTATTTATGTTTTCTAGGCTTTGTGATTTGATTGATTCACCCGTTACTTCACACAAAGAAACAGACTGTGGACTCCTGCACAATACCATCTGCAAACAACAAAAATCAATAATATAAACACATTTTACCTGAAGTTCAGGTACTTGGACATCTTTAACTCTCATGTGTTAGTGAGGGTGGAATTAGTCCTGGTCCCTGCAGGGCAATTATGCTCATCCCAGCAACATGGAGGAGGTCCAAAGGTCCTAAAATTTTAAAAAAGCATATTTGCATGCTAAATATCAGCCCCAACCACAAAAATACAAATAAATAAAATCTGCATAACTTTGTATGTCATTGATAGAAAAATGCAGTTTTCCTGTTCTTACCATGAAATGCAGATGAGTCATCAAATCTCTACAACATGACAGTCTGGTTCACTATGTCCTTGACATGCCACAATGATGTCCATCCTGCAGAAGCAACAAGAGGGTACAGTGCTGTTAACCCGATAATCAGCAGTCTTTCATTTATACAGGAGTAGTGTATGGGTCAGTCTTGGTCATACCACAATCATATGGACAGTCTGCTCCCTCCCTCAGCCCAGGTCTTTGTCCAACTGCAAGGCAATCATGCTCAGCACAGCAACAAGATGGAGGTCCAAAGGCCCTAAAAAATAAAAAGGTATTTATTTGCATGCAAAAAAAAATGCCCCAACCATACAAAATTTAACAGCAGTCTGTTTTTAAATAACTTTGTAATTGATACAGAATTGCCATTTTCCAGTACATACCATGTCATGCAGATAGGTCATCACTTCTCCGCAACATGACAAGAGTAGTTCACTATGTCCTCGACATGCCATGGAGACGTTAATCCTGCAGAAGCAGTAAGAGGGTACATACAGTGCTGTTAACCAGAAATTCAACAGCCCTCCATTAAGGAAAAAAAAATAAATAAATAAATAAATAAATAATGGGTGTGTTAACCCTCAGGCATCACTAGGGACATTTTTGTCCATTTGGGCAAATTTTTCCTTTCTCTGCCCTTCATTTTGGCTGTGTTAGTGCATATGGTCTGATTGTTTGCAACAAAGTTTCTTTCGAGGCAAATTTTTAAATTCAAATTTCAATTGCTCTAATAGGTCAGGGGAATATTGTGAAACAAATTTAACACCCTTTAAAGCCATTAAGGACAAAAATGTCCAATTCCAAAAAAATTGTAATAAAAACTTAACATATTGATATTTTTTCTGATTTTTTTGCATAAATCTCTTTAAAAACTTCAGCTGTGCTCAAAACTACCAAACATTCAATAATTTGGAGGATTTTAACCCTTTAAATTTTGGTCAAATCTTTTGATCAACTTCAGGTCTGATCAAAACAATCAATTATTAAATAATTTTCAGTATTTTAACCTTTAAATGCCAGTTTGATTACAGGATGGTCTTGTTTTTTCTAAAAAAGAAAACAAAAAAACTGATTATTTTGTCATATAACTAATGTTTTGGGGGGGGCGGGGGGATCAGTCCTGGGTATGTCCAACATTAGCCAAAATATTGACTTTGATGCATATTTAGTATTTGCGTAGCATCCGATTTAAAATTTACCCTCCTTTAAAGTCACTCCTGGACAAAAACGTCCCATTGACTCCCATTCAAACAACATTTTTGGATCTTTAAGTAATCAAACCAGCATTTAAAGGGTTAAAAGCAGTTTTTGGAAATGGACATTTATGTCCTTCATGGTTTTAAAGGATAGTAAATTAAAATGATGCCTGAGGGTAAAGGCCGGCTCAGACTAAACGATTTTTTTGGGTCGTTCACAATGGCACCATGTCAGACTATGCGACCGAAATCTTGTCCCATCTTGGCCGACAGCCTGGCCACACTATAAGAGTGATCCAGACCGCTCAGCGTATGCTGACGTCACCACCGTCTCCGCGACTGAGTGCGAGTTCACAGGTTGTCGGGGGGCGGGCCAAAGAGTGTCAATCACTCTACAACAGGAGCGCTCCGTGTGATTGTAACGGTCTTTTGCTCAAAAAAAAGGAAAATAAGAAGCAATGATGGATTGGATCATGGATAATAAGTATGGATGTATCAAAAGAGGACAATATGGACTGGGTCTCCTTCAGATAGAACTTAAGGTATGCATGTGGTAACGTAAATAAAATAAAATGTACACATTAGTTTAAGAATAAAAGATGATAAAAGTGGTAAATCTTGTAAATGATGATGTAAAGATAAGGAGCAAATGTTCTCCTGTTGTTAGACGTCAGGATTCACCTCGTTGACGTCAGGTCAGGGTGTCAAACTAGACGACGATGTACGAAAAATTCTGACATGCTAGTCTTGGAGAATCATGGTCGTGAGGAATCATAAGGAGTCTTGGGCTCGTCGTTAATTATGTCACACTACAAGACAGTTTGACGTTCCCGACTCTTAAAATCGGGCCCGAGCTCTGACGACGAGCTGCGATGTCGCAGTCGGGCTTAAATCTGGCTTAATTCGGGTAGTCTGAGCCGGCCTTTAAGCGTACCAAAATAATAGCGACAACAAACTCTAACTGTACATGCTGTAAATAAGAATGTACCAGTTAAAAAGACTAGACTTCTGCATCAATACCATCTGCAATCAACAACAACCACTAAAATAAACAATATTTACCTGAGGTTCAGGTACTTGGGGGCATACTGCATAGTGAGGGTGTAGCAAGTCCTGCTCCCTCTCTCAGTCCAGGTCCTTGTCTGACTGGCTGCAAGACAACCAAGCTCGTCAGCAACATGGAGGAGGTCCAAAGGCCCTGAAATATAGAAATATATTTTTTGCATGCTAAAAATCTGCCCTAATCACAGAAAAAAATATACACTAAAACATCTGCACAATTGTGTTTGTAGAAAATTGGTATTCATCCTGTTCTTACCATGAAATGCAGATGGGTCCTCACATCTCTGCACTATGTCCTTGACATGCTACAATGATGTCCATCCTGCAGGAGCAACAAGAGGGTACAGTGCTGTTAATCAGATAATCATCAGCCCTCCACATAAAAAACACGCCATGGTGATGTCTATCCTGCAGGAGCAACAATAATGATTACCTTCAATAAAGATAGTCATGTAACTTTAACTAAGGATGCTCCCTGGCTTGAACGCAGGCCGACTTAAGTCGTAGTAGGCCCCAGTTTAACTATCAAGCTATCAGGAATGCCAACGTAGATGTTTCAGTACTAGTGGACAACAGACTAAGCGAGCACATAGATGCTTTATTCCTACACTACAAGTTAAATGAGAACATGATATGTTTTCAACTGAAAAGCCTACAGCATAGCGAGTTAGCACAAGCTAACCGGAAGTTAGCCAGTTAATCAGACCCACCTGTCCAACAGAAACAGCCCAACTTTGGGTCGCTCTCCAGCCAAAGGCTCCCAAAAACCAGACTGCTCTTCATCCGAAGAGGCTCCTCATGTGCCCACCAGCCGGTGAAAGACAGCTTAGTCGCGTTTGTTGTTTGTGAACAAGTTCTTAGCTGCTCATTAAGCACTCTCCCACAGCTGGATCCGCCATGGCTACCTCAAACAGATTTCCATGTGTCGGCACCGGTTTAAATACACACCGCCCCCCACCGCTCTCCACGTGAAGCACAGCCGGACTGGCTGTGACGTCACTCTGCTGCCCCTTCTTCTTCTCTTCTTCTTTGGTGTTTAACGGCAGTTGGCATCCATGAAGTTCAAGTTATTATGTCCAGTCCTCAGTGTTGTTGTTATTACTTGCTCTTTTCTTTTATGTCCTCTGTTTCTTGATGATCTTACTCTATTTTGTAATGAATATAAATGTCTTCCTTTTACAAACACCCCATATCTTTAGCTATTCCATTTCCTTTTCATCCAAAACTTTCTTTCTGCGCTCTTTCCTTCTCCCAACACACCTGCAGCACACTTTTTGTAGGGTGCTCATCACCCTGCCCTTTAATGTTGACCCAGTAGTGGGCCATCAGTTGCATCCTCCTCAAGCTCAATGGCATTTCCTCTGGGGTGCACATACAGGAGAAGATCTGACTGTTCTTGATAGGGCTTTATGTTGTCGTGATGATTGCTTACAAGGCTATAAGTTCAAATCAGGCAATTTACTACTGTGATTGAAGCAGATAAATACAAGAATGTCACTCATACTGATTCATGCATCATCCAATTTCATCCTAACATACAGATGTGGCCTACAGGAGAGAACAGTAGGTTGTATAGTAGAATGATGAATTAGACAAACCTAAGATTTATTAAAGAATAATCGCATTGAATCACAATCACTAAATTGGAGAAAAAATAATATATCACTTGATTTAAGTAAAATATAAGCTCCATAAAAAAGGGGCGAACTTGTATTTAGTGATCTATTTCACTTATTGTCAGTCAGTTGGTTGTGAAAGTGCTGTTTGTAGCTCTAAAAGACAGATGCAGTTTGGTTTTATTAAATATACATTTTATATACAATGTTCATGTATTATACAGAAACCACCTCCAGTTTTTATAACTGAATATCTATATTTGAGACATAAAACATGCATCATTTATTGTATTATCAAACTTTTGTCTTGTTTTGTTTCTTGACTACAACACTGATAGTGTTGTAGTCAAGACCACACTATCCGAGACCAGAGTGCACCAAGACCAAGACAGGATCCAACACTTTTGGAGGATGGGAGACAAGCCCAGACCGAGACAAGACCAGACCCATAAAAATCAATAGAAAAAAAATCATCACAAGGTTGAACAGTAAAAGAGCATTCTCTCTTTAATGTTAGTTTGCTTTCAAATAAATTTGACAGCAAGAAACAATCTGCAACTCTGTTTTCAAAGCACCACAATGCAAAAATTTCAATTCTAAGCAAATTTGTACAACTAACTTCTTATCAAAAATAAATCCTTGTATGTAGTTAAAGCCACTGACAAATCAGAAAATGTTTAAAATATCTTAAAATTAGATGCTTATCTAGATTTTTCAGTTAAATGAGGCCTAAAATAAGTGTAGGTATTTCTGACACATAAGACACTTGAACAGATTTCCATGGAGGCATAATAATCAGTGACCTAACGGTAGCTGTTGTAAGTCAGCCACGTACCAGGATGGTTGCAGTAGTTGCAGTTTTACTTTATAAAACAAGCAAACAACCACTTTTGAGAGGGGGAGTCAAAGAAAAACCATGGAAATCTTCTTTCTTATGCCTTGTCATCTCCTATATTCTTCGCCCCGCTCAGCTTGAGTTTCAGAGAGGAAAATGCAAACAGGATACAATGACTGGAATCGGTGTGATCATGCTGACATTTGCATGTGCAGTTAGGACTTCAGTAATAGGTCAGATCTTGTGCAAAAGCACACCTATATTCTGGCATCTGTCTTGCTATTGGTATCAGCTAAAATGGATTTGGCATCTGATACTGCACATCCTTAGCTATCATCCATGCTGAGATTATTTTCATAACTTGGCCTCCTGTCCAACACCAACAAACACATCCCAGCAGTGATGATATTCAGAGTAACATCACTCCATCTCATGGGATATTGCTTCCCCTCTAGGTTTATTTATCCATACCTACTTATTTCATTGCACTTGCTTTTCTTTCATTTTATGTGTAAAAGACATATGAACGCATAAAAAAGATGCAGTGTTTCATTAAATTTATCTTAAATACAACCGTGCCATACAATAATAATCAAACAGTTTTTAGGATGTCCCATTTCAACCAGCCTGATCCTGTCTCATGATAACTGAACTGTGTTTTCAGTCATGTAAAACTTAACTGGACTGAAGGGCAAAAGTGCAAACATGCACATACACAAGGAAAGATTAACATGAAGTTTGCTCCTGTGTAGATAATGTGAAGATAGTCTGCTTCAGATAAAGTACTAACCTACATATACAGACCTTTGGACTGAAGGACTTTTTAATAGGGACACATCTCTCACTGAAAACTGTAAAACAAAACAGTGAGTTTACAGTAAGAGGCAGTAAAAGTCCTGGAAATGTGGCAAGGAAAATTCTACTAATGCAAAGTCATCACACTTTTTAAAAACATTTTCAGTGATAGGTGTGCGATGTATTTTCAAATTGCAGTGTAATTAAAATATTGAATAACAAGAGATAATCAAAAGAAAAAAATCACTTCTAAGGATTTCCTATTTGCTCCATCTATGACTCTTAATGATGGCAAAGGGCAATACTTGACAGAAGCCCTGAGCAGATATACATGTATATACACACTCGGACACCTTAGTTCAACATGTTCCTATGGTCACATGATTTTCAGTCTTTTCAAGGGAAAGCTTAAAATTTTGTCCAGGCCAGATTGATGAGTTTAAATGGTTCTGTTGAACCACAATTCAAAAGTTTTGTATGATTTTCATTAGTTACTTTTCAGTCATTTTTGGTTGCTATTAGTTTTGTTAGTTTCAGTGGAAATGGAAGGGTACCAACAATTTTGTCCATGTGTATTAGATTTTATTCAATGTTTCTGTGATAATGACTACACTTTGGTTGTTTCCTTGTCTCCATGGTTAGTCTTGTTATCTTGGACAAACAACCAAAATGGGTTAAAATAAAAAGTATGCATGGCCCCCTAAGGGGTTTTTAAAATAAAACATGTTTTAAACTGCTCTGTTTTGCCTTGTCTCTTTCTTCTGTCATATTTTCTCTCGGATGAGGTTCAACATTTTTAATGGCAATGTTTCAGTAGTTGAAAATGTTGGAGAATTTGACTCAGAACTTCTTAACATGATTGCAGTGGGTCCTGAGGTTAGACCATTTCAGAACCACTGACTCTAAGGACTCATGAGCCACCTTGTGGTTATCAAAGGTTCCAACACCTATCAAAAGACATTTTTCTCAATCTCTAAAGTCTGAAAAATCTCTACCTTACATGGTGATTGCTGTTATTTCACACTGGGCATGGTCAAGGTATGGACAAGAGAAAGCTAAGATGTTTAAGCTTCTTGGTAATCTATGAAGGGTGAAAATGTCGAATAAATGTTAATATTAACTCCCCAGTGCATTTTTAGTTACTTCACATTTGAAGAAACTTTATTCAGACTAAAGATGTGAGTCAATAGAGGATGTAATGCTGAGTGTAGCAATTAGAAAAGAGTGGACTGTTGAAGTCAGAATTGTCTTGCACTAGTCCTGATAATGCTCAATGACCACACTGTTTAATTAGCAAAGATGTAGAGGCTAATGACAGCATAAGGCTGTGTAAACCCTGGGGCCATATTGAGACAAAAGCACTAAGTATAGTGACCAAAAGAACAAGTAAAAGGAATTTCAGTCACTGAAGGTTACTGAGACATTTAGTGCTGTAAACACTCAGACAGCCTGAGCAGGTTTTTGGCACTACCAATGATCAAAAGCGATACCAGATCAAAAAAAATCTAACTGCGATTATTTTAACCCATACTGAAAATTCAAAGTGAACTGTTGAGTTGAAGTGAACCATTGTTTTTATGTCGTTCTCATTTATAATAAGAAAAACGCATGCAGAATTAAGGAAAGTAGGTTTTTGCAAGTCTTTCTTTAAAAAAAAGTGGCACTCCAATGTTTGCATAATGTGTAGAGCATAATATCTCTGTGGCAAACTACGTATTAAACTGTTTTTAGACATTTTTTGTTTAAAGAAATATTGTATTGTGTTCAGTTTGAAAATAGTGGGCCATACTGCGATTTATTCTACATTTTGATTAATTGCCCAGACTGTGCAGCTCGATACTCAATATTCTGAGTGAACCCCAAATTAAATACTTTTATTTTTACTCAAGTACATCTTAGCCAAAGTAACTGTACTTTTAAATGCCAAAAGTTCACTCTTGGCCCAGTACTCGTTTAATTGCATCACTGCGGTAAAGGTCGTGTATTTTGTGTTTTTAACGGAAAATCTCAAGTTTACGAGGGGCTATGAAGGCATCATTGGTAAGACGTACATTTAACCGCAGAAAACCGTAATTTTCACCTAAAAAGTCGAAGAATATCGTTTCTTTTTGACCATATTTCAGATTTGTCGTAATCCTTCTCTTTATATCTGCGTTAGAAGCTCAAACCCACATCGAAAAACCATCCAGGTGTCGTCTAGACACTTCCTGTCTTTGTCCAATAGAGGGCGGCAGTGTACAGCATGTGGCGCCACCTTTATTCACTTCGCCTCTTCTTCTTCTGCTGGTACACCAGCCGCTCAAACTTCAGCTGGAGTTTAGTGACGGTCACATGACGATGTTGTGGGTATATTACTCCAAATGTGTGTGCTTGTTCTCCTGCACAGAGCTGCTGACTGTCTCTGCATCCTCAGCACCGAGGACCAAACTACCCATGGTGCAGCGTTTCAACCTGCTAACAGTGATTCTCTGCTGCAGCTTTGAATGACACTCTGACAGCTGACAGACTCAACGGAGAAAACGTGGAGTTACAGAGTGAGGACGCGACTTTTTGAAGGGGAATTATGAGAAAAGTGGAGCTGTGAAATTGCATCCGATTGACAGCTGATAAGGTGAGAAACCAACTATTTTGCTTGCTTTTGAAGTTTGATGTCTTGACAGGAAAGGAAAATTGTCAAACTTGTGTCTCAAAGTGAAATTGTGCACCTGTTTGATACTTATAGACACCTGTCACCCATGTTAAAGAGATATTGTCTATAATTTGTGGGCTTATCTGAGCCCTTGAGTTTAAAGTCTAATGAACTTGCCTTTAAACTAAATGATATGCAATTTGCAAAAGACTTAATCAGTGATTTACTCTTTATTTCTGAGTTTTAACAGGATAATATTTTTGCAGCTACACTATTTATTGTGTAATTTTATGCAGGTCAAACTTTGACCCTACTTAAAGCTGCAAACTGTTTGACATATGCTAAATATTTATTTTAATTAGTCTGAAAGCTGTTAAAAGGCTGATGCCTTTTTTTAATGATAATTCACTTTACAACAGGTCAGGGAATGAACTTTTAATAGACCAGTCTGCGGAAACATGTTGCTTTGTGTTTCAGTGGTCATGGGTGAAGTATCTGTGCCTTAATTAACCAAGGGAAAAATGGGTTAATGTTGCACACGGATGACTGAGCAATGAATATGTGGGAGGTTTGCCCGCATATGAATGATGCAACTAAACCCAGCCTCTGTTTAATGACATAATTAATCCAATTTGGAAAAAAAATACATAAAACGTATCTAAATTTCGTTGTTACTGAGTATTCTGCATGTCTGCTCTGTTTACCTGCCCTATTCTATATAAAATGTTCAAAACTCACTGCTCCTACAGCGTCTGTCTAATACCCTGAGCTCTGCAGAGACCACACGCGCTGCTCCTCTGACCTCGCACACAATCGGATGCTCAGTTGGAGGCAAATCTTGCAACGCGACGACGCATGACAAGATAATTATTTCCTCTCGTGCTTGGTGAATCTCCCCTCTGTCTCCCTCTCACTTCATCAGACTGCCACCCTCTGCCCCTCAGAGCATATTTATGGAGGCAACTCAACCTGAATCTCTCTGGAGAGTGTCCAAATCCTTATGAAACAGTGCACATAAGTGCAGCATTGAGGAATGTTTACTTGGGTACTCTAATTTCTTGTCCCAGAACCAATCGTACTTGTTAACTTAGCTTCTGCAGTTATTATCATATGTTTTTTTACAGAGTCACATTTTTAAAACAGAACACTTGCAAACAAGTGCTTCATGGCCTTTCTGTCTTGTGACCTCTCGTGACAACCAGTCGTGTGTCTGCTTGGGGCTCCTTGTCACGATTCAGATGTCTACGAGTTGTCAGCAGTTCCACCAAGGACACATTTCCCTCTTAACCTCTCACATAGTTTCTTTTGAAATAACTTTCAGGGTCAAACAGGGAAATGACCCATATTTCACTCAAGAGCAGAGACTCCATCTAGACACATAGGATGAATTCATTTGTATTAGTATGTGGGAACCTTAGATATCTGTCTTCAGATAATAACAGTGCTGTTAAAAACACATTTACCCCCTTTTTTGTTTCATTTTTTTGCATATTTGACACACTTAATTTTTCAGATCATCCAGCAAATTTTGATTTTAGATAAAGGTAGCTCAAGTAAATCCAAAATGCTCCTCTAAATGATACTTTCAGATATTAAAGGACAAAAGCTATCCAGATCTACCTGGCCCTGTGTGAAAGAGTCATTGGCCCTCTTGTTATATCATGAATTAGTTGTGATTAAGCACATTTTTTGGAAAGCTGAGTTCAATTTCACTTGCCACACCCAGGCCTGATTACTAACAGACCTGATGAATAAAGAAATCAGTTAAATAGAACCTGTCTGACAGAGTGAAGTAGGCTACAAGATGTAATAAAGCATGATCCCATCTAAAGAAATTCAAGAACAGATGAGAAACAAACTTATTGACATCTTCCAGTCTGGGAAGGGTTACAAAGTATTTCTAAGGCTTTCAGATTCCAGCAACCCACAGTGGGAACCATTATCCACAAATGGAGAAAACTTGGAACAGTGGTGAACCTTCCCAGGAGTGGCTGGCCAACCAAAATGACTCCAAGAGTGCAACACCGACTCATCCAGGAGGTCCCAAAAGAACCCAGAACAACATCTGAAGAACTGAAGGCCTCACTTGACTCAGTTAAGGTCAGAGTTCATGATTCAACAATAACAGAGACTGAGCAAAAATGACATCCATGGAAGAGTTCCAAGGCCAAAACCACTGCTGACTTTAAAGAATAAAGGGCTCATCTCACATTTGACAACATTTTTTTTTACAATTTTCTGCAAATTGATGAGACAAAACTGAACTTTTTGAAGGGTGTAAGTCCCATATTATGATCTGAAGTTAAACGAACACAGTATTTCTTAAAAACCGCAGGGGTATGCGCTGTTGCCTCACAGCAAGAAGGTTCCTGTCCCGTGCATATTGGGGTTCTCTCTGGGTGCTCCAGCTTTCTCCCACCACTAATAAAGACATGCTCATTAGGTTATTTGGTGACTCTAAATTGGTGTAGGTGTGAGCATGCCTCATTGTCTGTCTCTATATGTCAGCCCCGTGGTGACAAGTCCAGGGTGAACCTCGCCCAAACAGTCAAACATGGTGGTGTTAGTGTGATGTTCTGGGGTTGCTTTGCTGCTTCAGGACTTGAACGACCCCACGTGATTGATGGAACTATGAATTCTGCTCTCTGCCAGAAAATCCTGAAGGAGAATGTCCGACTGTCAGTTCATGATCTCAAGCTCAAGCACACTTGGGTTACATCAGGACAACAACCCAAAACACACCAGCAAGTCCACCTCTGAATGGCATAGAAAAACAAAATGAAGGCTGTGGAGCGGTCAAGGTCTGGATTTAGATCTGGTTGAGATGCTGTGGCGTGACCTTAAACAGGCCATCAATGTACAAGGGCAGCCCAGGTTCAAAACTAGGCTCTGGCTCTTTCTGCGCTCCATTTGCTGCTCTCTCATCCCTGTTTCAGACTCTATCCAAAATAAAGGCAAAAAAGCCTGAAAATAAATCTTTACAAAAATAGACCTGTCATGCTCAAAAACCCTCTAATGTGGCTCAATTAAAACAATTCTGCAAAGAAGAGTGGGCCACATTCCTCCACAGCAATGTGAAAGACTCATTACCAATTGACACAAATACATGCTTGCAGCTATAGCTGCAAAGGTTGGGAAATTTAATTTAATTTAATTTAATTTAATTTAATTTAATTTAATGTTTCTCTGCATAAAGGTCCAGGTAGGTTTGGATGGCTTTTTCCCTTAATAAATGTCACATCATTAGAAACTGCATTTTCTTTTAACTCTGGTTATCTTTGTCTAATATTGAAATTTGTTGGATGATCTGAAAGATTAAAGTGAGACAAATATGCAAAAAAAAACAAACTCAGGAATGGGGAAATACTTGTTTATAACACTGTATATCAACTGATGGCCCTTTAAAGACTCTTTAACAGGAATTTTAATACAGGCTGTATCTCTTTGGCTGTAGTTGAACTCCTAAATCAGTGGTTCTCAGCTCATGAGTTGGGGCCCAAAGTGGGTCATGGAGCTGAACAGTACAATCACTTTCATTTGGGAGAATGG
This sequence comes from Cheilinus undulatus, assembly GCF_018320785.1. Classification (NCBI taxonomy): domain Eukaryota; kingdom Metazoa; phylum Chordata; class Actinopteri; order Labriformes; family Labridae; genus Cheilinus; species Cheilinus undulatus. Next base: position 38,785,700 of record NC_054878.1, on the reverse strand, counting down.
CATCCATTACATATCCACAGCGTGCCCCGGTCACTTGCTTTAAGTGAGCTGAGAAGTGCATACAGCACTCGTTCACACAGCTAAAAGAAAAGAAAAAAGTGATGTAGCCCACCTAACTACAGTATGGTACAATGGCAGAGGCTGAAGGCTTTTGCATACCAAGGGTGACAGGAGTAAATGGCATGAAATTGTGGATAAACGGTCCTTTCTATCCACATTAGGAGCAACGCTTTTTTGCATAAATTATGTATACCGTAAAGAAATAATTGTGCCATGGACATCTGCAGTTTAGTTTGCACTTTACACTGGAAAACTGAGGTACATTAGAGCAGATGATCACGTTTTAGTCTCTTTTCCTCCTGATCATATTAATGGCCCACCCCAGTTAGGCTGGGCTGCATCACAGCACTGGGAAGAGAAGTAAGTCCAGGGAGCTGATTGGCCCACAGCAGTGAGCATTTGGTTCATATATATTATTGAGCATGTGCTGGACTGCCTGCTGCCTGTCTTCACCTTTTACTAAGCTAGTTAGTTTCACATTAAGGAGAAAATCACTTGGCACTGGCTAGAGACAATTATATGAATAGGAAAAAGCCTCATACGGCATCAGCCTCAAAGCTCTGATCATGGGCAATAATGACCATTTGGTTGGTCAGATGTGTACTCATCTGAGGCACAGCTTTTGAAAACTTGGCCATTGTCTGGAAAAAAAATGCATGGTGAAATAAGTTGCTAGGGTAAAGGTTGCATAGACAATGCCATGCAAACTGATCACATGAAAATAATGCATCTGGTGCAAAGGGAATGAAGAGGGCAGTGACTGATGAAGCTAAGACGAGAGCAACCAAGCAAGAAGCTGTCAAAAAGCAACGATCCTGCAGCAGAATATACATCTCTGCAAAAGCTGGCCATGTCAGTTTTACTTCCATTTAAGTCTCTTTTTTCATTTACAAGTTTTCTAACGCAGTGGTTCTCAACTGGTCCAGCCTCAGGACCCATCAAGTCTGTCTTACGACAGATCGCAACCCAAGTTTCCAAAACATTTTCAACAACACGTGTTTAGTTCATTGAATATGTTACAATTTGGAGCTTGATTTGACCGAAACACCTGATATAAAAATGAAAATACACATAAACTGACAAATTTTATACACTCTTTCCTCATCATTATTGCCAATTTTCCAATGAGCTCGTGAAATTACATTATTATCATGGGAAAAGTAGCCATTTATTGCAAGAAAATGAGACAAATTAGTTGAAATATCGATCAAACATTTACATTTACCCAATTGCACAGTTAAACAGAGTAAAATAAAAGGTATCAATGCATGACCCTAAAGGACTTCAGGACTTTTGCCACCATTTTTTTTTTTCAGATACCTAGTTGCGACCCACTGAAAACTGCTCCGTGACCCACTTTTAGGTCCTGACCCACCAGTTGAGAACCACTGGTCTAACGTATGTATTTATAACAGAAGAGGTCAAGAATAGACAAAATAGCATTGTCACCTGACATTATTTGAGTGCTCAAACATGAACATGATGTGTGTGCAGCTTTGCTTCCTCTTTCTCGCGCTTCAGCTTGAACTGTTTCACTGACTGAACGGGGCTCCAAGTAGGAAAGCCTCCAGTCGTTTGAGGGATGAGGAGAGTTGAAAACCCGCTTCCCGTAAGATTTTAGTCACATTATGGCTGGACTCAATCAAGATTCCCTCAGGCCTCTTCAGCTGATCAAGCGGCTCTTTGACACTATGATGACCAGCTGATGTTGAGTATTAAAGGCTCCTTTGGTGTTAAAGTAGACTTAAATCTGGATGCCGGATAAAGTGAGTCATGAAGAACAGGTACAGTTTGTCAAAAGTAATGACTTGTAAGTGTATAACGTGAGTGTTTAGCTTGGATGTAATGTAAGCTTTGGACTGAAAGGTGTTTGGCTCCTTGTGCAATAATGAATAAGGTTTTGTCGGTTCAAAAGGTAGTGTTTCCTTGCCACTGTGCAAAGTGCTCGCTCATTGGGAGATTGATATTACACCATTGCAAGGTATAATGATGGTTGCTATGGTGATGTTTTGGCATTGCAATCTCAAAAGGGAAACTGTCTATCTGCTGCTTTTGATATTTGATAAAGTTCCAGTGTTAACACCCAACAAAAACACCAATGAGAGTGCATTTACATTTGCTATTTTAAAAACATGAGCATACAGTGGAAGAACTACAACAGTGTCAGGTGCAAATCAGGAAAAACACCTGAACTAGATGCCAGAACGCTTTTAACGATTTGACCCCATTGTTCTTTTTAAAGGTGCTGCAGTTTGGAACCAAAGTGACTGTCTCTCTTCAGTCTTTGCTTTCCCACCCTTCTCTGTTGGCAGCGACTATCAGAGCCCAGCTGAGTTTGTGATAAACTGCGATTTCCCTCCAAACTCTGTGTGATTAAAAGATAACTCACCTCAGTCTCTCACCCCGACTCGCACTCGCTCTGTGGACACACAAACACTCAGAGAGTTTAGTGGAATCTCCTAGCAGCCCTAATGGTTTCTCCCTAGCTTCAGTCTAAATGTCAACCTGACCCCTCCATCCCCTCTGTAATGAGAAAGTCCAGACTGAGCGCTATTTAACGACTTCGTCAAACAGCCGCAGATCTGCCGCTGGGGCATGTGGGAGTTCAACAACCAGTGAGTGCAGCAGATTTGACTCCTCAGAGATGTCTGTGTCAGACACTACCGCTCTGTCATGAGTCCTATCTATTTGTTCTGCGTCGGCTATATTTGGTTTACATCATGTGTAGCGTGGGAAAGACTACCCAAACTAGAAGAGCAAATGTGTTCAGCTCAGAGTAAATAGTCCGTCATTTTCCTGCAAGGTATTGTGAGACGACAAACTTAATCCGCCAGAAAGCTCATTGGATTCTTCATTAAACATGTAAATTATTGTGTATCTTGCCAGTTAAATTCAGCACTTGAAAATATTGTTTTATTAAATGTGCTTTTAATTTGAGATGAAGGAATGGTGATACAGATTTTGCACCGGTAGCTCACCATGTTTGCACCTCCTGGATGACACATTAAACTATTTATTTAGTATAGACTTACCTTTTGTGAAAAGTGTCCCAGGGGACAAATTCCTCTCTCCAAGGAAATGTTCAGCCCAGATTAATGTGCCTGATTGTTCCTGGCTTTGAGAGGAAATTGGAAAGCAGCCATGACTGTATCTGAAGCAGCCTTCATTTTTTATCTGAAATTATTCCCATGTGGTTAAGTTCTTGAGATACGTTTATCACAGCTGCTTATAACTGTAGATGGAGCTGCATTTTTTAGAACTAGTCACAAAAATGTGGGAGGCTTTTATGAGGACCCCCTTACATTCTCACGACTATTAACTGGATGTGAGATCAATGTTTTATGTACTCCACAACTGGGGCTGGGTGTTTTCCACAGCCTCATGATAGGATACGTGTTATGATACAGAGGCAACGATACAATATGTATCACAAAACAGTTTGGATACTAAAAATGCTGATAAGTAAGGCCAATATATTCATACTACCAAATATGTACTACCAATATACTGGCTTTAGATATAGTCAGAAATCCAAATCAGAAGTTGACCCCACAGTGTCCTTCAGTCTCAGTTTGGATTGCACAAATTCAGCCTGGTGTTGCGAGCACAGTACTGGTAATAAGGCTGATGTTATGTGTACCTGAAGGTTGATTGTGTTGCTACTGTGTTTTACCTTGTTTTTGCATCGCTTTGCATTACATATGTCCATCTTTGGACTTTCAGGTATTTGAAGAGATCATAAATACTCCAGCATATTTGCTTCCTGTCTAGTTGGCAATAGATAGACTTTCTCTGCAGACTGGTTTGTTTTAATCAGAGGCATGCGATGCATCATGTAGCAGGGGGTTTTTTTGTTAACAGCACCTTGGGTAACACTTTTCGCAGCTGTATTATTAAAGTAAAAACGGCATTAATGCTCCTAATCGATATATTGCGATATATTGCGATATCAATTTTTTTTCATAAGAAAGAATACATTTGAGTAAAAAACTATATAGCACATGCACAGTTAATCATGAACAGGGCATCTGCATGGTAGATTGCACAATAAAATAATGCATCAGAAATCCCAATCAAATAATTCTCCCAATACATCGTAACTTTATATGAAATCACTTCTCAATCCCACTGACTGTAAAAAGAATTGGACAAAGTCTGTGTAACATCAGCTGTTTAATTGCAATAGACGGACTCAAACAGCTTTTGAAGACAATCCATGGCAGCTTCCAAACTGAAATCACTGTCTCAGCCAAACTTTGGATCAACCTAACGGCAGACAAGAATCCACCCACTAAGCTCGACTTCCTGTCATCTAAACTATTACTTAAGCTAGCCTTTTGGTGGTAGTGTCTGCCTGTCAGGCTATCTGTTAATCAAATGAGAAGCACCAATCAGTGAGGTTTTTCCGAAATATAATCCAAACGATTGTGGTACAAAAAAATTCACCCCCTGTACAGCTAGAGGAGATGAAGACATTAGCTAATGAGACACATTTCATTTTTTGAACCAGGCTGTAAACCAGTTTATGTCTAGTGTAAAAAAACGCTGTGTACGTGAATTCTAGTGTTTCTGCAGCCATCCTCGGGTGGACCCTTGCCATATTGCACTTTTGCACTTCCGCATTGGCTTCCTTTTTCAGGACTGGAGATTGCCACTTGCTCACTCCACGTCAGAAAATTTGGGGCAGCAGCGCACATACTCATTTTGGCTATTAGATGTAATACTACATCAGATTTTTTTTACCCTTCTTTCCCTAATGTTTTACCACATTTTGAAGCTCTTTAAAGTAAAGTGACTAGAGCAGATGAAATGTGGCTGTAACACAAATCCTCATCCCAGAGGAAAGACATCACATAATGCTGGACTACAGAGCAACACTTCTCCCAGTCCTCATACCACAACAGTTTCCTCCTTGCTGTTTTTCTTGGACTTTTTGTGGGTGTGCATCGTGCATGTGCCTGTCAAGTCAAGTCCGATTCTCTTCATTGTTATTTAAACCACATACAATTACACAGTAAGATGAAATGATGTGTCTCTGGGCTGTAATGCTATATAAGTCCACTCATGCTCAACTCTCATAACAGTTGCAGTTGATTCCCCACACTAGAGGGCATCACTTCAAACAGATACACAGTTTAGAATCTCTATATCAGTGTGAGGTCGCACTGGTAAGTGTGTTTCATAAATGAAAAGATAAACCTCACCCCTCTAAGTTAACCAGTTTTCTAAATCCTAAATCAAAGCATTTCACAGTCAAACATTTTCTCTTAGATTCTCCAAAGATCTCAAACTGGAGACACTAAACAGCATATTTTTAACAGATGGTTTGAGTTTAATTCTAGTTCTGGTAATTTTCACAATATTCACATCGTATTAATCTTCATCATAGAAGTCAATGACCCCTGATGAGCTGCATAAAATAAGTTATGATTCATAACATTAAACAGCCTCAAACATGAAGAAGGAAGAAGTTATTTTCTTGTCATCTGAACTGTCTTTTATGGTCAGACTTATGTGTCAGTGGTTTAGGGTGGTTAAGGACAATTATTTGTGTTGATTTCAGAGGATCACAATGATTTTATGTTTTCTCTCTAGAGAGGAGGAGATGGAGAATAAGGCCATGTATCTGAGCACATATGAGGAGAGAGAGAACGGCTCGATGTATGAAGACCCCTACGAGGGACGCAACCTGTCCAAACTCAACCTGTGTGATGAAGGTAAGTATCAGATGAGAGATGAGACTTCAACAGTTTTACACAAAGAGTCTGGAAATACATGAGCTTTATGCCGAGATACGGGTTTTTTTAGAGTAATGTACAGGTAGGATATTGTCTACATGCACTCAAACAGGGACTAAAATATGATTTTCCTATTTACATTTCAGAGTTGAACCTACGCTGTATATATAAATGAAATATATGGGCTGTGTAAAAGAGACTACCAGTTTCTCTCTGCATTTCGATATGATATATTTCCTTTTTAAGTACTTAAAATCAAATCTGATGCCGGATAGACTTTTTAACCTATTTATTGCATTTCACATCCATCTGAGCAACAGCCCATTAAAGGTGTTTGGGAATGGCTAAACCTTTCAAAAACTTATCAGAGGATGACTGAGTGCATGTTCTATCTGCCACATTCATTAAGTAACCATGAAAAAGCAATAGAGTGGCCAGATCCCATGTCTATTGTCAGACAGATCCTTCTTGTAAAGCTCTAATCTGAAATTGTTGTGCCAGGTCTGACCAACCAGACCAATTTAGCATCATTTGAGAGGAAAGGATGCATTAGCTACAGGCATGGTTTAGTTGTACTGCAAGTCAGTAAACAATGATGTCTGGTTTAGTGATTACATCAGATTTAGCTATAGTATAGCAGCAGTTTTTATCAGAACAGGACATCTTTACTGGAAGAACAGCAAAGAACTGCAATCTTTGAAGGTGATTGGACGAACATTCTGTTGTTATTGGCCAATCACAGCGACAAGACAAAATGAGGTAGTGGACATGCATAGCTCTAGTATCTAATGTAAGCCTAGCAGTATGGTGCTGTTGTAGTTTATGGAGCTTTTTGTTAGATAAAACTCATGGCGAGGCCAGTAAGAAGAAGTAAAAAACATCTCCAAGAAAGGCTTTCAGTGTGGCTCTTTGCTCCCTTTTTCAGTACAGAAAAGCTCTCTGATTAAACAGTCGCTTAAGCTACATCTGACGTAATAGCTTCATCTTAAGCAGCTATTGCGAATGGCCTGCAATACAACTAAGCCCCACCCGTAACTATTGCAAACTCATGCTGACGTAGGTCAAGAGGGGAGCGAGCCATAAAAGGTTTTCTTTGTGACTTCTTTGCTCTTGTTTTCATAAAGAAATGTGGCCCAGTTTAGATAAAACTGCCACTGTGGCTACATTCAAGCTTTTTCTCCACTTGTAGCCCTTTGTTACCAGCTCACAGTACATCTAATCCCCTCCTTACTATTGCAAACTCATGCCAAAGCAGGGAGGGAGAAGTACTGAAACATCTTTTCTACCATGAAACGCTTTCAGCACTCTTCATTGCTCTCTTTTTGTCAAAGATACAGTGCTCTCCACAAATGGCACTGACTGGTCTGGTCATACTTTGACCTGGAAGAAGTGCATGACTGAAGCTTTTTAAGATTGATCTGCCTGATAGCGGACAATGTGAAATACATTTCTATTTAATATAACAAGTGAGCACTAGAAGGAATGTAAAGAAAGCCGTCCGTGCAGATTCCCATTCATCCAGGTCATGGTTATCCATATCTTGGTCCAAAGAGAGGGCAACTAGACTTAAGAGCCTCTATTCAGTTGATCCCCTTTGGACCAAGATTTTGATAATGGAAAGAAAGGGACTTTTACAGATCTGTTTAATAGTGTAAACAAAAACGCCCACACAGAGTAATAACCAATACAGACTCAGCTAAGTACGCTAACACAGGCACACAAGCAGCAGCAATGCTGTCACCACTTGGCGGTCTTTACCCTCTCACTATGGTCATCTATGAAAGCCAGGAATGTCCAGGAGCAACATCTGCTGCAGCGTGTGTTTTTCCTAGTGTGTCTGTTAGTGTGTATTAGAGTCTAAGTGCAGGTGCAGCTGAAGCAAATCCACAGCTGACCCCGTGGTGTTCTCGGGTTTCGACTGAGACCTCGGCGAGTTTGGTGGGAAAGTCTTAACTGGAGATTTCGTGGACTTTTAATGGAAAGTGGACAATGGATGCACACATCAGAACGACCGTCATCTTCCAACTTTGCTAATCCGGGAACATTTTCACACCTCGTTCAATTAGAGGGCATATTCCCAGGAATGGCATGGTTTGATTCTTTGGGGTACTGTAGAGGAGAGAAAAACAAAGAACTCAGGAAGCTTCTACAGGAGTGTGATCCAAACGTGATTCACGCAGCCAGAACCCATGTTAACACAATATGAATTCTGGGTAAAGAGCAGGAAGAGGAATCAAGGTTTATGAGGTAAAACGTTGTGAATTCTGGCAGTAATGTCGCCATTCGTGTGAGGTGTTATTAAGCCTCTCCACCCACACAGATGCCCAAATTATAACAGCACGTTACAATTAATTTGACAATGACATGTTAATGCTTAAATATACACACCTGAATTAACACATTTAAGCCTATCTGTTTGTTTGGATATCAAGTTTTCCTATCAAATCCAATCTAAACATACTTGTTGATTTCAGTCAGTGTTGGTCTTTTTCACAGAATCGATGCGGCATGTGTGTTTGATTAGGAAACTAAAAGACAAAGAAACAACTGCCCTATACTTGTTAATCATGTATTTGATCAAAAACAGCCAAATGCAAGATCAGCGCCAGTAACTGACTCATACCCACCCTGTTGGAAATAAACAGACACATGATATGTGTCAGAATGGCTCAGAAGCTATTTGTTCTCCTCTTTGAGATAAACCTACAAGACTGATAATAACTGTCTAGTCTACTTATTTGCATGTGTGTAAAGCAACATCAGAAATTAATCCCTAAATGCACAGGATAGTTTGGGAGAAAGTTGCTGTATTTGAGTAAAAAGGCAAAGAGCTATGTGTGACTGAGTTTTGATTAGACAAGTTGATTTTTTTTCCCCATATTCAGGTCTGGTTATTCTTGGGCTGGGCAAAATGTAGGGCTCAGTGACTCACGTGATGAAGTATCCTGCCCAACTAACACTACAATAATAGAAAAGCACTGAGGACATTATCTTCATGCAGTGTTTGCACATGTCTATGCCTTAATTGGAAATTAGCGTAACATAACAGAGTAATATGAGACAGAAAGCAATGCAAATTTGTTCCCAGACTCCTACTTCCCCTGCTTTATCCTGGATGTTTAAAGGAAGTGGGCTGTGATTGTCTCTCTCTCAAAGCAGCCGCCATTACTCCCCGCTCTCTGCTAGCATCGCAGTACTTAAGTTCAGATAATCTGGCGATAGACACATTTGATTTCCACCAAATCTGTCTCTGCTTCTTATAATCATTGAACACTTATTTTGAAGAGCAGTATCAGGAAATGTAGTGTATTCAGCAACAACTTATCCCTCTCAGTCCAGCACTGTCAAGAATTGACACAGGTTATTAAAAGTTAAATAAGTTTTAAACCATAAATTCTAGCCTCTGACTTAATCCCCTTTGAAGCTAGCTGGTGTGCCATTATAATGATGCTATCCATGCCTTCAGATCCCTTACGGAAGCTTTTTTGGCGAGCCTGGAAGTTGGGTGACTTTTCGGGGTTTTTAAAGATAAAATCCACACTGGTATATTTGACATTGGACATCCTTTAATTAATTTTTTAACCCAATTTCGATCTTTTGCCCCCTTAGCTGCTAATGCTAACCACTGTATTATTTTCCCAGGGCTGTTAAAGGATGGGAGGCTGTTCTATTGTCACATTACACTGCATTAAACTGCTTTGCTGCTTTGAATAATGACACAAATAGAGCTAATACAGAGAAGTACAAAGACTTTTTTTTGTGAATATGTGTGAATTGCTGGAATTTCAATGACTTTTTCTCACATAATGATTGTTTTTTCACTTTTCGGTCCCCAAGAGATAAAAAAAGGCTGGTGCTAAAAATGTCTTAGTCATTATTGTTTAATGTGTTACACATAAAAGTCTTTGAGTAAAATTTTTGTAGTTTTCTTTTGGCTGTGTAGTCCCGTAACTTTATTAAGATTCCAGTGACATTACTGCTGCACACATATTTTTAAAGCCCGGATTGTCCTGAAATAAAGGATGTTTAGAGCTCAACTGTGCACCACAGGGTTGGTGTTTTACAAGCTCTTTAAGACAATAAGTCCAGGTGAGACGAACTGGTTAAAAAGTAATTTAGGGCTCAGAGTATTGATAACTGAGACGTCTCAAAAACACACAAGAAACATTACTTCACATCACTGAAAGCTAATGAAATATTAGGAAGCTTGAAGTCTTTAAATGCAGGATGAGAAAATTAAACTGAGGCTTTTTAGCACTGAACTATCTGCCAGTCATGACATGAATGTGATTGTGGCTTTTGTGGCCCAAATATTGAGCTGACAGGTCCAGTAGAGTAGATAGATGAATCCTCCATTCAAGCTGCCACATATTTTGAAAGCTGAGAGAGGATTGTCTTTCTTGTGGCTGGTTGTGGTTTCAGCGCAATCAACCAACATGCCCACAGCATTTTAGAGCAGAAATTTCTGCCTCATTTTCTCATGATTTTGAAACTTAATTCTACACACTAAGAGATATTTTTCATTACTGATGTTTTTCTGGCAGTTTATAACATCCTTCTGTCTACAGCAAATATACATACGTTTTATTGCTTTAAAGATTCATAATCGATCTTTAGATACAGTCAGTTATGATTTCTTGACTTCACTGGTCTTTCATGTCCACTTTTTTTCTTTATTTTTTGTCTGCAAAACAAACATTATTTGGCTTTTGGATAAAATGTTGTTATATGATATTCATCATTTTCATCTGACATCACTTACCTTTGGAACTGCCCACCTTGTGAGCAAGAAAGGTTTCATACTGCTACACATCATAGTGTCCCAGGTGCTGTATAAAAGTTAAAAGTGGCCAAAACATACAATTAAGTTGTTGGGGTTTTCTCCCTGCGGTTTTCTGGTAATGTAAACATCCAATATTTTGAAGAGATGGACAAAAAAATGACTGGTGCTGCAGCTCCACATAGTGTTTCATAGTAGCTTACACTCTCTGATTAAAGCTCTGCACAGTCCCGTGACTGAAAGCAATCAATTAAAAGTACAATCCAGCATTAAACTCATGAAACAAGGATACCGAAGAGAGTTTAATAATTAATTAATTAATGATGCATTTCTACATGTCAAGCAGTAACAGTTTACTATAATGCAAAGAAAGATGTTATTGATATAGTTTGAGAATGAATTGCCTGTTCATTTTCTTTCCAAAGCTATGATTAGAAAACAAATGTTTCTCAACAAAACTTTTCATCCGCCTGACCCTCACACCAACAGGGACTGTACTGACATTGTATTCAAATACATGCACTTTAATATTTTGACCTCCCTTTTGCAGCAATAACGGCCTCCACTCTTCTTTAAAGGCTTCCTGCAAGATTATGGAGGGTTGTTGCACCCATTCACTCTGTAGTGCATTTCTGAGATCAGGCACTGATGTTGGACGAGAAGGCCTGGCTTGCAGTCGCCATCCCAGTTCATCCCAAAGGTGCTCAGTGGAGTTGAGGTCAGGGCTCTGTGTGGGCCAATCAGGTTCTTCCACACTGAACTCATCAAACCATGTCTTTATAGTCCTTGGTTTGTGCACTCATGAACAACTCATGTTGGAATGGAAAAGGGCTTTTCCTAAACTGTTGCCACAAAGTTGGAGGCATAGCATTGTCCAAAATGTCCTGGTGTGCTGAAGCATTAACATTGGTCTTAACTGGAGATAAGGGGCCTAGCCTAAACCCTGAGAAATAGCCCCATACCATTATCCCTACTCCGCCAAACTTCACAGTTAGCACAATGCAGTCAGGCAAGTAACATTCTCCCCCACCATCTGACTACCAATCCAAGACAGGTGACTCATGAGTCCACAGAACATGTTTCCACTGCTCCACAGTCCATCCACCACTCTATCTATGGCATTGGACTTGGTGCAGCTGCTTGCAAGCACCCACTGCACAGTTTATGTGCTTACATTAATGCCAGTGGAAATTCAAAACTCTTCAGCCATGGAATAAGCAGATCTTAGCAGTCGTTGACCCCACTCTATGAATTTACGTGGTCTTCCACTTCATGGCTGAGTTGCTGTTGTTCCTAACCACCTCCACTTTCCAATAACATCGCTTACAGTTGACTGTTGATTATCCAGCAAGGATGAAATTTCATGACCGTCTAATTGCAAAGGTGGCATCCATCACAGTACCAAGCTTGAAGTCACTAAGCTCTTCAGAACGACCCATTTTGTATCACAAATGTTTGCAAATGGAGACTGCATGGCCAAATATTTTTATCCACATAGTGTTTCTGTGTAGCAGTTTGACGCTAGAGCTGCAGACAGTGAGCCTAGCTTTACACAAACACAGGAAGAAAAGGAAACAACTAGCCAGCCTGTTTATAGCTAAAACATATGCTTATAATGACTCTTGTTAAATTCAAGTAAATATGTCGTCTGACCCATGTTGTCAAAGAGGAAGTTTTGATCCATTTGTTGGCAGAAATGTCACCCTTCCATGTGTTTATGCTAAGCTAAATATTTCCATGTTTTCTACGTTGAAGAAATACTCACGAGAGAATTGAATTAATCTGCCCAGTGCATCCAACATTTTGAAAAAACAGCAAACAAGGCAGCATCCTGAAATGATGAACTGTTTATATTCTTTACACTTTTCAAAGACACAGGAGACAGAGTTGAGATGGAAAATGATGCGATAATTTCCTCCCTTAAGCTTCAGCCAGCTGATTTTATAACCGCGTCTGTTTTTGATGATCCTGTTTGTATGATGTGCCATTGTTTGGGTTTTCTATAATAGGCCAATGTGCGTCTGATATGGAGTTCATTATTAGCTTGACTGAGTTAGACTAGGATGGTGTTCATTTTCTGTTCCTATACATTCCTTCTATGTGACACACATCGCAGCCAGCTGTGTTTGCCTTACGCTGGACAAGTGTGTGTGTGTTCTTCATCATAAAGGGGAAGTGTGAGTGTCCGTGTGTGTCCATATGCGTGTGCATGAGCGGCAAACCCACCAGTGTTCACTGACAGATTGTCACGGTCCAAATGAAACCATGATGTTGGGAGGCCACGCTGTAGAATCAGTGTTTATATTTCAAAGTCAGACTGAAGCCAACATCAAGAGTGTTCATAGGAGGGTAGAGTCTCATTATAACCTAATAACGTCTCAGCGGGCGTAACATCCATCATAATGTTCGTGTCATATCAACACAGTGAAATCACATCCTTTCTAGGGACTGTTAGCTCAAGACGATTCTGGTCCAGATTTTTTGTCTTAGGTCACCTCAAAAAACATGAAGTCTTTAGGCATAACTGGCTGCTTCACGATGATACTTCAATTTTTATTTTGGATTTTTTCTGAATTGAAACACTGACAACATAGGGTCCCTTATACATGGCTACTAGATAATTATCTTGTGGCTATGATTACATTTAAATAAGCCTCTATTGTTAGTAATGTCCAGGGATTTGTCTGTATGTATTACCCTTCCTCAACTCGACTATTTTCACAGTTGAATGGGGCCGTGTGTAGTGATCACTCACCTGGAAAGAAAAAGGTGAAACACAGTAGTAATATACAGTATTCATTTTATGTGGGTAGCCACATCATTATTGTTATTAGGTTAACTTAAAAAAGCGGTTCAAGCTCTGTTAGGTTACATGAGATTGGGTGTGAACAGCCCTTTTCAAGTCAAGCTACAAATTCTCTGTTGGATTGAGGTCTGGGATTTGACTCAACCAGTTCAATACATTCACCTTGTTGTCTTTAAACCATTTTTGTTTAGCTGTATGCTTCAGGTCATTGTCTCGCTGAAAAATACATTTTCTTGCAAGCTGTAGTTCTCTTTCAGACTGAATATGATTGCCCTCCAGGGCCTTTTAGTCCTGGCTGCCTAGAAGCATCACAAAAAAGCAAAATAAGGAGCACCCTCCAAGCACAAACACTTTTTTAAAGGTGCCAGACAAAAGACTTACTAGAGTTAGAGAAGTGTCAGCACTCAAAATGTCCTTTACAGTAGTTTTATTCAAGGCAGCAAGGCACAACAGACGCGTTTTGACTTAGTCTTCCTCAGCGTTGAGGAAGACTCAAATTAAAAATTGTACAATTGTAAAGGATGGTTTCAGACTTTGGACTTAAATCATGGATGGTTTCAGACTTTGGACTTAAATCATGATAAACATTGCTCTGTATGTCATTCGTTGCTGTTCTTTTACTGCATTAATATTTTCTGGACTATCATTCTCTGTATTTTTCTCAGCTAGAGTTATTCAGATTGCTGTGTCCTTTTATATCATTGTGGCGTGGGGTTACAGGATAACGCACTTGGGACCGGCATAATTCACTAAGCCCTATTAGCCCGGCCAAAAATTAAACCTAGTCTTGAAAGTGTCAAAAGACTTTGTGATCCAATTCCATGACTAGTTCATGCATAGTCCTCAGTCTTTCCACACATTCACAGCAATGTTATACCAATGTGTAGTGTTCTTGGAGACACTTGAGATTTCTGGTTGGGTTTTCAAGTGGCAAATGAGCTCCTGATTGTGCATGCTGTAAAACTTTAATCAAACAGAATTTCAGTATGCAAAGAAAGATCCTAAAGGTAGTTAAGATTGCCACTTAAGAATGTCTCCCTCCATTGTACACAGCCCTGAACTGCAAACCCTTATTAAAGTCTTTAATTTTGAGGTAACCAACAATAAACTCATGCTGAGATCCTCTGTAAACAGTCAAACAGTGGTTCTGCATTCCTGTCCAGATGACTGATGTCAGATGTGACTCCAGAACATCTTTCACGAGTCTCTGCATCCTCTTGACCTGAAGGGAATGTTCCCTCAACATCAGCAGCCTAATCCCTGCCTCCTGCCAAGCTATCACACTCACACGTGCACACACAGAGGAAATATTACTATTATTCATGTCACCACTACTTAACACTCCTCTCAGGGTCAAACAGATGTTCAAGAATTATCTTCTATAAAAATGACACATTACTGCTTATGAATGATAGAGGTGTTTTTTCCACTTTTACTAGTCTGAGTGCACTTCTATTGGAAATTAGATCTCTGTTGTTTTCGTGCTTTTTGTTTTTTAATGTAGATCAAATTCAAAGGCACCAGTTTTACTACATTAGTAAAATGTGTTTGGTATTTCTGCTTGCCTACTCATTAGATAAACGTTCTGTGTGTTCTTTTAGCTGATCGTATACATGTGGTATTAAGTGTTTGATTTGTGTCAGGTTGTGTTTATAAGTAATGTCATTGTTCTTGTAAAGGTCAGGCTTTACTGCCTTATAAAAGCTTAAGATTTATTTGTTTACCTCCAACCAGCAGCCTTTGATAAGATGAACTCCAAATGATGAATTCTAACCAACTTTTGTTCTTTCAAACTTTTTATAGACAGTTTTTTAACCTTCATTTTACAGCAACCTCACTGGGGGGAAAGACACAGCCATTCAGATGTTGACGTCATCGACATCATAAAAACATTTTTTCTTTCTTGTTTTTGTCTTTGATGGCGTTTCTTACCTTGGTTTCCTTCGTCTTTTTCAGGCTCTGCTAAGCGGCGCAGGAAGCAGGATCAGTGCTGCAGTCATCTCAACTCCCTCTCAGCTATCAAGTATGCCATCGTCTCCCTCTACATCCTGGTTCTTCTCACCATCTTTGGACTCTGCCTGGCAGGTAGGGAGAATTGCCATCTACCTGTAAGGATCATTAGAAGGCTTTATGATCTCCATTGGTAGATGAAAATACCAAAGCGTATTATTTGATCGCTAAGGATGTGCCATGTAACATTCTAACAACACTTTTAGCTAAACAGTTCACACAAAGAAAAAAAATCACAAAACCTCAGCTACTTAAATTTTGTTTACACCCACTTTTTGCATCTGTTTCAGTAAGGTTAGGTGAGGTTAGGTTAGGTTGGCTTATGCCTCTGCAACCTTGCTGACTATTGTTGGAGTTCAGCAGCCTGTTGCACTAGCTATGTTTAATTAATGTCTTAATTTATGGTGTTAAGCCAGCACTTAACCCAGACTTAAAACTAGCTAAGTTTTAACTTAAACTGTATCATTGTTTGATTGCAGAACATAGACGTAAGGTTCATCGTACCTCCAAGAGCTATATTTCCAAACTAACCAAAATATCATTGCTGATAGAATGTTTTTACTTAATTTGACCAATCAGTGGAAGAATTCTTTAATCTGATGTTTATGACAGTGCTGCCTCTTGTGTCAGATTGTCTCTGAACTGGTTTTTAGCTGAAAATAACTCCTGCTAACTGTCGTCTATCTGCAAATCGCACAAGTGTACGTGCAAGTATGACCACGCAACTGCTTAGGTCAGCCTTTCCCAAACTTCAGCGTGCTGTGGCCCAATTAGAGAAAATCTTCTGGGTTCTACCCAAACAAACCCTCTAAACCATAACATAAGACTCGAATATTTCCCTTATATAAATCCTCATTTGGTTATAGAAAAAGAGACTATAAATGCAAATGCTGTGCTTTCAGATACATTAACAATATTCGAAAAGTGTTTGTGGGGTCAGAAAGCACAATGAATGAGCCACTGCTATTTATTCTGTTTATTTAGGCATCTACAAAGTCACTTAAAGTTTCCCTCAGATATTCATCTCTGTAAATGTACTTTGTGGCCAACTAAACTCTTCCCAAGTAGTGTTAGTGTCTTTAAAGAAACTGAAAAAAATCTTAAAATCCAGAGGCAAGTGGCATAGCAGAATGGTTAACAGTGTCACAAGTTAATCCACCACCAGTTAAACCATGACACCAGTTGTGCACATCAATCAAAACATTTTTTTCTTTTGATTTGTAGGCTCTTTAGCTGTTGTAAATGCCCTCTCACTGCCCACCTAAAATACCTTTCTGGCCCACCACTGAGTCCCAGCCCACACTTTGGGAAACACTGGCTTCATCAGTTACCAAAGTCCAGATTTGAACCCTGGCCACTGCTGTTCTGTATCTCTTTATGTTTATGTTAGTCTACACCAGTGGTTCTCAACTGGTTGGGCATCAGGACCCACTATCAACTTCTTTAGGAGAAATTGTTAAATTGCTCTAAATTGCAGATAATTTTTGGCCAATCAGATTTACCTAATAAAAGATAGCACAGCTTGGGCCTTAGAAAGTACAAATAATGTGACAAAACAAGGAAAATGGACATTTTGGCACAATTTTGTCCAGGCCAACTGTAAAGGACTTTTTGATCTACTATTGGGTCAAGTTGGGAACAACTGGTCTGGACCAGTGTTTCTCAAATGGTGTGATGAGGCACACTGGTTTGTCTTGAGACAAGTCAAGGTGTACCTATAGAATTTGTACAAGCATATGTTGTTCTAAGAACTCAAGTTACTGTAACATGATTCAAAGGAGCTTTTATGATATAATATGGTGTGTATCAAGATGTTAGCTTGATCTCAGGCATGCTTCGTCCCAAAAAAGGTTCCATATCACTGGTCTAGACCAGTAATAAACAGACTGGAATTGTGTGTATTTTCAAACATAAAAAGGTATAGTTCCTAAAGGGAAGGTCACTGCAACCTCACTGCTTTGACCTTTGACCTTTAAAATCTAATTAGTCCACCCTCAAAATCAAAGATTTCAGGTTAAGATTATTATGATATTGCACGTCTAAAATGTGATCAGTCCATACTTAAGGCAGCGTGATCGATCATACTAAGTTTGAGAAAAAATGTGAGAAATTGCATTGGCAACCAAAGGATGAAATTGAGGTCTAATGGCCTTGACCTTTGATCTTTGACATCTGACCTCCAAAATCTAATCAGTTTTGTCTTTGAGACAGAGTAGACGCTCCTGCAGAGTTTGAGAGAAATACCTTGGATGCATTCTCATGATACAGCGTTTACAAGAACGGCCCAGACCAGTAGACAGACAGAACCCAAACATATAATTCCTCTGACCTTTGCTATCACTGGCATGGAGGCAGTGAGTGCTAGCCAGCTTGTTTTTGACAGCTCTTTCCCCTATGGATTTTGAATAAGAGCCTATTCATCAGCAAGCATCAACTTTCAATTGGCATTTTGTATTTCCATAGCAGAGGAGTTTTTCAGCTGTATTCCGGTAATGTTCTACAGATTTCAACAGTGCCTACATGTGCAAGAAAGTAAAGTTGCATGGCCCAGAAATATGACAAAGGAGTTTACCCCAACTGTAAGCAGTCTGCATACAAAGTTCATAATATGTAGTGGCAGCTGCAGTGCATACTCGCATGAAAAACGTCACAGGGAGTGTCACAAATAAATTTTGAGTGCATGTTGTAAATTAACTGACAATCTTTAAACTCCCCTACATTCCCTTGTTGCTCATTTTTCCAGCCTCAGTCAATGATGAAAAGAAATAAATTATAAAAGATGCTTTGAAATAAGAGAAATCTATAAGTAATGTAGTTTTCTGCACCGTTCGCCCTGAAATAAAGGGCACATTGTCCCTTCATTGTTCTCGGAGATCTGTTATGTAGATGACATCACCTTCCCTTAAGGTTGAACTGTAATGAAGGACACACACATGCACCACAAAACCCACTTAGTCTGAAGTAACACTCTGGGATGTGTCCTGAAACCTGACTCCCCTTTTAAGCCGTCTGCTCCAGTTTAGCAAAGAGAACATGCAAACGCACATACACTCAGAGAATGCACTAGCATTTAACCTAAACTCTAAAAATGTGAAGTCCTTCTGGTGATTTTATGGACTTTATGACTTAACGTGACAATTTTACAGCTATATCTGTTGAAAAGTTTGACATAATGTGTCAGTGCCAAATGTAGACGTGTGATCTTTGTGTGGATTTGCTCTGTCCTTGGAAGTTTTCCCAATCTGAGTTGTGAAATCAGTTTTCCAACTGTGTGCACGATTGACCTCTGAGCACCCTGAATCTTTGCATGTGTGACAGATTGAAACTCGACTACCACATGTGAAAGTCGTGAACGTCACAGATTTTTGGAAGTGTGACGAACTTGAACGTTTAGAGAGCTACTGTGCATAAAAGATAAAAGATAAAAGATGATGGCTGCCAGCTCTGTGATGCATAGGCCGCCACTGTCTCCCATGTATGGCGTGCAAGGTTTTGTTCTGCCTGGGATCACGGGTTAACAGCCTCTTTACATGAGGGCATCTCAGTGTAATGAAGAAACTGCATGGCCTTTAGCCTGATTCAGATGTTGGCATTGTATTTGTTTTTGTAGAAGATCTAACCCATGATAGCATTGCTTGTGCAGTCAGGAAAGGTTCAGCTTTCAGCCACTGCCATCTCTTGATTGTAAATTAAGTCAGAATCAATTAGCTGTCAGAAAAGTCCCAGAAGTAAGGCTTAAATTTGTAATGATTTATTGGGTTGTGACCATTGTAAACATGTTACTGCAAAAGCACATCTCAGTTCATCCCCATTGGTACCAATACGTCATTTGTTGAATTACAGTCCACTGAGCTTTCCATTGAAAAACCTCTACACATCAGAAATGTCCTGGTTTGACTGGTAATTTCTTCCAGAACCTGATATTGAATGATTACTGAAGTGGAAAGTAAATTGAGTTGCCCAATGTGGTCAATGTTGGCCACTTTCTTACAGTGACTGATCACTTTCCTAGGCCGCCTGTTCAACTGTCTATGAATGCAAATTCCCACTCGGCCAATCACATTGCAGCAACCAATGCATGTAGGCATGTAAACATGGTCAAGATGATCCATTGAAGTTCAAACTGAACATGAGAAAGGAGATTTTTGAGACTTTCAATATCACATGGTTGTTTCATGTTGTCTGCTGTTGTCCAAATCTGGCAAGCCTGTGTGAATAGTAGCCTCCATTTCCTGTTTTAGCTGACAGGAGTTATATCCAATCAGGTCTTCTGTTTCTGTAGTCATTCACTGTGTTGTGTTGAGATGCAATTGTGTTTGTACACAATGATAACATTTTTTGTGGGCTAAAGGCCGGCTCAGACGAATTCAGTCAGATTTGGCCTGACTGCAACGTCACAGCTCATATTCAAACCTCGGGCCCAATTATGAGCATTGGGAACGACAAATTCTCTTTTGGTGTAACATGATTAACAAGACGTCCACAATTCAACAAGACTGGCACGTCAGAATTTTAATGTGGTTAATATGGAGTGTGTGTCTATGGTGATGGAGTGGGTGGAAATGTAGAGCTGAATGTCGTCTGCATAACAGTGAAAATGGAGACCATGGTGGATGACATGACCAAGGGGAAGCATGTCGGTCCAGCTGTGAGGTCCAGGAGGATGAGAAAGTGAAGGTCGGAGTCTGAGGAGAGGAGAAGGTCGTTAGTACAAGAGCAGGATTAAAATGGTTCATAGAAATTGTTATGGGAGAGGGGAGCTTTGAGTTGTGAAGTGATGATATGTTTCAGGATTTTTGACAGAAAGGGGAGGTTGGATTATGATGACTGGACTCTAACTGAGCTGTGGTCTGTTACATTACACTAATGGTGGCATCGTTTAAGTCTCGTGTGCACTACAACACAACACAAGCATTGAAACTGGCGATGACATTGTTGCAAATATCCATGCCACGGCAGAAATTTTATCATGACAGTATTGATACCAGTTTCCCACCCACCACTAGTGTGTAGGACCAGGCTATTCAATTGGAGGCCCTGGGGCCAAATCAGGGCCCCTAGGTCCTTTTGTGGCCTCTTAAAGATACATTATGTAACATTTCTGCACTGAAATATCTGTATTATTTTAAGAATTGAAACATGGAAACCATTTACAGGAACTTAAGACCAGCACTGCTCATTGCCACCCACTTCCACAGTCTAGTTCTTGAGAACTGTTCAATAAAAACATCACTTCATAAGGCATACCTACTAAGCAAAACAAAATCAGCCTCTAGTTTTTATTGATTTGATTCTCATAATGAGGGAGAAATAATCTGAAAAGGCACTTCCAGGTTCCAGATGGTTCGGTTTGTTTGGAGTGGTGTGAAAGCTCATATGAACTCTGAAGCGGACCAAACAAGTGGACTCTGGTGTGCTTGAAAACGGGGTTCTCGGTTCGCTTTAAAACAAACCCCAGTGCGGTTCGTTTGAGGTGCGAAAGCAAAGCGGCCCAACTTGTGGCACAAAATCCATGATTTACAGATATTTTAATAAACTCAAATACATGTCAGTACCTTGCTCGGCGTCTGTGTAGCCATAGCAACACGTCGTAGTCTCTTGCTCACATGTAGGCTTGCCTTTTCCTTAGGTACCGATTCATTCGTCTCATTTTAAGAACAACATGCTAGACAGGTCCCTGCTTCACTGACTGATCATTATACCCCAAAACAAAAGCAGAGATCCCAATTCTGTATAAATTTGGTGTTTTTTTTATTGTTTATGTGGAAAAAAAGACCGGCAGAAGGAGATGAATTTCCAGTTTTGTCTTCTTCTATATCTCCTTTTCTTTGTTTGGAACAACAGCCCCATAGTCCTATGGTTTGGTTCGTTTGACTAAGGACAATGTGAATGCAAACCAAACCATAGGAAAGTGCAACAATGCTTTTTTTTTTTTTTTTTAAAGATTTATTTTTGGGCCTTTTCGTGCCTTTATTAAATAGAGGAGGACAGTGGATGGACTCGGAAACGGGGAAGAGAGTGGGGAGAGACATACGGTAAAGGGCAACAGACCGGATTCAAACCCGGGCTGCCTGTTTACATGGTGCACGCCTTAAACCACTCAACCATCTGTGCACCCAGGGTTACAGTTTCTGTTCCAAAATGGACTGAGTCCTCCGGACTATCAGGTGTGAAAACGACCTTAGAGTCAGCAGGGTTGGAAATTCAGTTTGGGTGTTGTATCACCAACATTTTTAGGACTTTGCAAGTAATTTAAAGACTCTTCTATGGTCTTTTATGTTACAGTTTCATGAGAGGTCAAACGACAGCCTGGTACTCTGTGTTTGTAGGTGTTAACAGGGAATAAGGAGTTCAACTGTTCTCTCTTGGATCAGCCTACGAGGTTTCTGGGAAGTCAAGTCTTCAAAGGTTACATCATGCCACCAAGCGTTCTTGCCAACATGCACAGTGGTCTAGTGTCACTTTAATGCTAAGAAGACAAAGCGTGTCTCTTGAGTAATGGTCCTCCTGTTCAGCCAAAACAAGTGACTACAAAGACAAAATGTTCTCCAGCAGGCGCCTCTGTGATGATAAAAGTCTGGCTTCTGGCTCAAGGACATTTCAGCGGGCTTAGGCGCTGGCTATCACGGGTATTAAACAAACTCTAGTCTGCTGAACAAAGCTGTCAGAAGTCCTATCTGTGTGGAGATACGGGACTGATAACGCTGCAGAGAACGTCATGATAAATAGAGCAGGATTTATCTGGCGCTTTCATCCTGTCATTTCAGTTTCATCTGCTCCGTTTCTGTTTATCACTCTCCCTCCTCCACTTGTCCAAACTTAAGATTTAAGAATCACAAGCGCTGACACAGAAAATGCTATACTTCACTTATCACGCCAGGAATGCAGATGTTTCTAATCAAAGATGATCCTTCCAGCAGTGAAATATGGGTGCTTGAATGCAGCGGAAGTTTGGAGAAAGGCCAGAGAGGCGGCTTAAGAGTCAGAAAAAAAACAAAAAAAGGCAAAATCAAGGGAGATTTCAAACAAAAGGCAAATGTGGATAAGTCAGATCTTTGCTCACATTGGAAAACTGGCAGCTTTTTTGAGTGTGTTTGTGAATTCAGCGGAGGGGCCTCCTGCATGGCTGGACCTTTTGGATGGCATTTAATTTAAAGAGAGGCCCAGTTTGATTGCTTTCTAAAACAGCCTCATCTAAAAGCCTTAAATAACCAGATACCTCTGTGACGGCAACCAAACAGGTCCAAACTGCATCCCTGAGCCTGGGAATACACACACAGTTAGAGCATTTAATGGCAGCAGCCCTGTGGTTACAGCGTGAGTGGGCAGCCTGGGGGATGGGAGGTCTTGAAATGATATTAGGATTACTGAGAGGCCTGATTTCTCCAGGATCCAACTGGTCTGAAGCCAGACAGCTTCATAAACCTGCTCCTGGGTCTGTCACTTGTCTTTCTAACTCCTCTCTCTTTCTCCATCCGTCTCTTTTTGCACTCCCCTCCTGTCATAACAGAGGTGGCATTTACAAGGAGGCCACAGCAGGGTTTGTGGAAGGTAATAGCCATAACGTCTGACACACCTCCAAAGACTTCTCATTTGCACGTACAAACAGGAGTGGATTGGCCATGAGGCGACTCCGGCGTCAGGCCAGGGTTTTTCCAAAAGAACCAGGACACAGAGGACTAACTCCAGCAGTGTGAGCTCTGAAGATGATGGAATATATTACTACACTGTGTCACTGGGCGAACGATACAAAATAACAACAGCTAATGCTAATTTCCAAAACTCACAGGCCCACATTTCCACATTACAGCTTCAGCTATTTAGTTCCAATCACTACAACATGTGGTGTTTGGACGACTCGGCTTGTGCCGCAGAATTTGGAGGTAGTAATAGTGGTTTGGGACTGGGTGGTTTCCACTTTTTTAAAGCTGGGGAAATGTTTCAGTGGTTATGACTGCACGCTGTCCTTTATTACATAATGTGCCAGTGACATGGCCATTGGTCTTTTAGCTATTAACAGCTTAAATGTGGGGCTTTAGCAAGTTTTGAGTTGTGTTAAACCCCCCAAGTTATTTTTGCTAGTTCAGAAAAGATTGGCGTCTTCTGGGTCTGACCACTTAGAGCTAGTGTGCATTTTCTGATTGTGGAAAGATGATTTTTATGTTCATCAGATCGTGCAGTTTTATTAAATACTTTACTCTCTAGTATCTGATTGTTAAGCAGGACACCACACCTTCTGTTGGTTGCAGTTGATTAATTGTACATGTGAGACTCTTCGGAGTTGAACCTTTCCCAACTTTTCTTGAAAGAAACCAGATGCAGACTTTGTTTGAAGCTGCTGCTTTTTGTTGTCCCTCCATTAACAACGATGCCAAATGTGTCAGCAGCAGATAGAGCGTTAACTCCTTTTTATAAAGCTACTAAGCTCTTTCAGATGTTTTTCTCTGAGTATGTCCAAAGTTTTGAATGCATCAGGTCATGCAGACACTATTAAAAAAATATTGTGTATTAAACAGGAAGACAAGGCAAGAGATGTTAGAGTGAGATATCTACAGACAATCAGAACCATGTATGCAGGCGAATGAAAATGAATCCTTATCATATTCATGGAATTTAAATAGAGTTACACACTTAAGATACAATTTAACACCTCATAATGACATTTAGGGGCATGTCTACAAAGACAGAATTGCACACACTAATAGCACCAGGATTAGCATTAGCCCATTTTTTTGCACCATATCTGCAAAAAATTTGCACTAATCAAATACTGGTGCTAGCACACTGTCAAATTTGGAAGTTGAGCTTTTTGGCACTGTCCATATGGCAAATCAATAATAAAGGCATAGAGATGAACCCTTTAAAGGCCACTCATTGAAACACTTTGAAGGGTTAAATGTAAACTTATTTTCACATATCCCTGCCATTGGGCCTGTAGCGCCACATTATGTAATAATGCCACATTATGTTATAACCCTAACCATAGGACTTAGTGTGGGCTTCAAGGTATGCCCTACCCAACTACCTTGCACTAACTCTAACCGCTTAGTGACATGCCTAAACCTAACCCCCCTTCAGGGCTCTAGACTAAACACCTAACCTTAACGCTAGGACTTAAGGAGGGCTCCAGGGTATACCCTACTACTTTGCCCTAACCCTAACCCCCCAGTGGCTTACAAAATGTGGCGTTATTACATAATGAATTGAAAATGTATTACATTATTACATAATGTGGCGTTATTACATGATGCGGCGCTACACAGTGAATGACAAAAACACTGTTTTCTTTTTCAATTAACTTTAACACAGAATAGTGATAGTCAGCATCTTTCTGTAACTTTACTGGTTAAGAATATGGCTGAACGATTTGGAGAAAAAATCTAATTGCGATTTCTTCCAATATTGCAGTTGTGATTTAATGTGCGATTATTTTTCAAGTTCCTCATCTTGTGTTATTTTCAACAAATACAAGCAATAAATATTTCTATATTATAACTAAGGGTTGGCCCCATAATACAATACTATCACGATTCTTATGCCACGATTCAATATTATTGTGATTTTAAACATTTTACAAGAGTTTGCACAGAGCATTGCAGTACCAAATATTGCGATATTTTGCTATCTATACCATTTTTTCAATTGTTAAGCTTATTAGCATTAGCCTTGCCTTCATTTTTATCATATAACCACAGTCTTTTTTTCATGCGGCACTCCTTGCAAACTCTATGTGTCATGTCCATGTTGTTCATGCCCTGCTTGCATTCCTAATGTCCTTTCCCTGGTGCTGCCATATTGTCAGTGCTCTCCTGCTGTATGACCGTCACCTCTGCCGACCTCACTGGACAAAGAGCACAACAGCATCATCAAGTAGACAGAAAAGCAAGTCATGCTATTTATCCAGTATCGACTTTAGTTCATTTTAGCAATTAATTTGAAAAGAAAAACGATACTTGGCAGACAAGACAATATGGTATATCGCAGTGCAAAATATTGTGATACTACGATGTACTGATTTTTTTTCCTCATCCCTAATTTTAACAAACAGAATATTAAACAGATTAAGGTAAACCTGAAGAATTTTGAAAAAACTATCGTATTGCAACTTTTCTTCAAATTGCAAATTCAAAATGAATTGCTGTATTGACGGGAATCATCATTTAATGTCATTCCCATTTTTCATAAGAAAAAAATGTACCAAAGTAAGGAAAGCAGGATTTTTTGCTGTTTACTTTTGAAAAAAAATGGTACTTGAATGTTTGCAAAATGTGTAAAGCATAACATCTGCTGCAAAAGATTGCTGTTATTTCAACACACATTCTAGGTCAAAGACACATTGCATCTTCTGCGATTTGAAAATTGCATAAGCCCAAAGTGCGATTTATTCTGAATTTATTCCTTAGTTTAGAATTTATGTGCATGTAAAGGATGACCAATAGCAGATATTTATGAAGAAAATAATTTAATTAATGAAAATGGAAATATGGGGTTTTTCCCCGATACCAGCAATAGCTATTCAAAAGTGGCACTCACACAAGCCCAACCAGTTCAACGGTGCAGGGTTATAAATAAAGTTCATCTAATTGCACAGTAGAAACTAAGGAAACAGAGAGAGAGGGAAAGAGGGATAGAGAGAAATAGCTCTGATTTAATACATAAGTTTGGATGGTATAAATTGCACCACTTTTAGTGCTTGTGGCAGTTAGTGCTGGCCTTTATAAATTAGATGCTATTTGTACCAAGGCTTGTTTGTGTAGGATGGGAGCAATTTGCTCCAACTTTTAAATATTCTCTCATTTACATGAATGCAAGTGGGAAAGGCGCCCTCGGGTCACAGTTTGCTTGGCAGGGTGGGTGCATGCAGTTTGCATCATTTCTTCCTTCGTGCATGCTCTGTGGGTCAGGCGCTCTTTTTCTGCCATTTGCACAGGCTTTAGCTGTGCAAAAGTAGCACTATTGCTTTACGTATTTGTCCATGAATTTAGCTTTGCTTAATGGTCATTTTTCTGAGTCGACCTTGAACACATCACAGTGTTTCTTTCTAATTAGCTTTTATCTTGCTGGATTTCAACATAAGATGACTATTTTGAACTATCAGGAGTTTTTATCACAGCTGTTTTGAGCTGGGATGAAGAGGACTGTCCCGTAGCAGCAGCTAATGTGTTGTGATGCTAGTCACAGCAGCTACGACAGAGCTCAGTCAGTCGTAGGTACTGCATTTTTATGTAATTTGATGCAGATATTGTGTGTATTCTTGTATTTCTTGTTAGAGAAGCTCTATTTTTAGCTCATTACAGTCCTGTTCCCCCCATGGAAGAAAGAACCTTAACATTTTTTGTCATATTTTTGTTGATTAAATTAACACCAAACCACAATGGTTGATTTCCCCCTTTTTTCGAGGTATTGTTAATTTGAACAAATCCTAGAAACAGATCCCTGGAAGACCTTCCCCTCCTCTGTGGATGTTTTTGGTTTTATTGTGGTCAGACGTTGCTGCAGATACCTCGTGCAACATCTGGAGCTAGTTCTCTGAAAAACAGGTTGTGTAAAACACCCAGCATTCAGTCATAACAGCACAGACTGGCCCATATATGGGCTTGCAGAGAGAGTTTGCAGATAACTGCCTGGGTTTTTGGGATTTGCACTATTTGTGTCTTAATATGTGAGCTGGATGATGATCAAAGTCACAATCATGCCAAGAGGATAACAATTGGTGCAATTTGGTCCAAATCCATCTGCTATTGATAATGTATGCCTGTAGAAAATCCAGGTTTAGTCACACCTGTTGCTTTTCAAAGGTATGATGGAGAACCTGAGCCATAAATGTTGACTGGGTAATCTTCCTCCCCCTTCAGCAGGTCTTCAAACATGGCCTTCATGCTTCTCTGTAGCTTGTACTGTAGGTGCAGCTGACTCATGTTTTCCAGTCGGAGCAAACATGCAGTTCTCAGGTTTGGCGTGGTTGTGCTCTTTTCCTCAGCCATTTAATTGCTGGAAAACATGATGGTGGGTTTGTTATTCTTCTCGTGAGCCATGAAATCGTTGAGCTCGAGTTTGTCTCTGTCACTGATAGCTAACAGGCAAGAATAAGCAGTGGGCACAGAAACAGCTCGGGGTTATTTTGTTCTCTGGCTCTTTGCAGTGATTGATTTGGTCATGGATTTGTTATCATCATTTGATTTATGCTTGCATCAAATTTTCCTGCTACTATATTAATATGACTATGAATAACTGTATTTTGGCTCAGACTAAAGACGGTTATTTATAGTTTAATTTTTTGTTGAGTCGCTGTAGTCTGAGTCATAACAACAGACACTAAAATAAGTACCAGGTAGAGACAAACACACGCATGCATTGGAGGTAATAGCATCTAAAATCTCAAACATTTTGTTTCTGTACCGTTACCTTCAATTTTACATAGTCCCACATAATGGTCCAAGAGTGGCGTTCCTGCTTTGTAGCACCAATGAACTCTCATAACACTCATCAATCTACACTCAGTAAACCATCATGACAAAGTGAAAATAAGATTCTGGAAATTTCAGCAAATTTATCAAGAGTAAATAGCTTAAATATCACATTGGCGTAAGTATCTGGACCCTTTGCCTATCTGCTACTTGGTTCAAAATAAGTTTCAGGAACTGGAATGCCCTGCCAGACTGACAGGCCTTTGAATGAGATCCAGAGATCCTGTGTGGAGATGGGACAAAGTTCCAGAAGGACAACCATCGCTGCAGCCCTCCACTGATCTGGCAGAGTGGTTAGACAGAAGCTTCTCCTCAGTGCAAAACACATGAAAGCTCACTTTGAAAAAAAGCACCCGAGGGACTCTGAGACTGTGAGAGAAGATTCTCTGGTCTGATGAAACCAAGATTGAACTGTTTGGCCTCAGTTCTGAACATTATGTCTAAAAGAGACCAGGCACCACTTATCATCTGTCCACTATCATCCCATCAGTGAAGCATGGTAGTGGCAGCATCATGCTGTGGGGATGTTTTTCAGCTGCAGGGACTGAGAGACTGGTCAGGGTTAAAGGAAAGATGAATGAAGCAAACTATAGAGATATCCTCAATGAAAACCTGCTCTGCAGCACTCAGAACCTCAGACTGGGCTGAAGGTTCACCTTCCAACATGACAATGACCCTAAGCACATAGCCAAAACAACACAGGAGTGGCTTAGGGACAACTCTGTGAGAGTGGCCCAGCCAGAGTCCTGACTTGAACTCTAATGAAAATCTTTAGAGAGATCTGAAAATGGCCGTCCACCGACGGTCCACATCCAACTTGATTCAGCTGAGAGGGTTAAGGTAGAACATATCTCAATTCAAGTGTGCAAAACTTGTTGCGTCATATTCAAAAAGACTCAAGAATGTAACTGCTGCCAAAGCAGCTTCAACTACAGTAAGTACTGAGTAAAGGTGCTGGATCACTCCACAGTGTGCCATGGTTGTCTGCTTTCAGCACTGTATAACTATGGGCCTGCAGACACTAATTAAAGCAGATTGTGATGTGACTTTAGACTGGATCTTTGTCCCTGTCAATGTTGTCTCATGTTTAGTTGCTTTGGTGTAGAAGGTCATCTTTTACAAGAGTGCAGTTGCGCTTATAGACCTTTGGTGTTTTTACCTTTTTTATAGCAAGCAGGAGAAAGACAGAAAATGTAGAAGGGGGTGACATGCACTAATCTGTGTTTTTCAGAACCTACTGCCAGTGCAGGGAAGACTATAGCCACTATATGGGCAGCTTGCTCTTAGAACTATAGTGCCCCAACTTGTTATGTTGTGAATTAAAAGACAGAATATTAGCTTGTAAGCCAACATTTTTGTAACAAGCCTCTAACTTTTCCAAGGCTGTCTTTTGGCTGTTTTTTTCCAATGTATGGAAATTTTAAGGTCTGGGGTTAGCGCAGGGGTTAGCGCTGTTGCCTGACAGCAAGAAGGTCCCTGGTTCACTCTCCAGTCAGGGCCTTTCTGTTTAGAGTTTGCATGTTCTCCCCATGCGTGCTCTCCAGGTACTCTAGCTTCCTCCCACCACCAAAGACATGCTTGTTAGCAGTGTTAATTTTGGCAGATATTTTTAATTTTATTCTTAGTTTTAGTCTTTAAATGAAAAGTATTTTAGTTTTAGTCACATTTTAGTCATTTCTACCCTTTTTAGTTTTAGTTGATGAAAACTCTAAACAGTAGTCTAGTTTTAGTCCATAAATAGGAATTAAAGGCACAACATCCAGTTCAAAAACATGTTCTAATATATTTTTTTTTCTTTTGCAGCTAACCTGCAGCCAGTATGCATGGCTGCACACTTGGCAAATCAGACTTCAGCCATAGCACGACTTATAGATAGGGACTTGGGATGATAGTTTTATTACAATTTCTGACTTTTTTGCCAATTCAGTATTCGGTCCTGCCCTAGAGGATATTATATTTCAAGGGAGGATAGCCCATATTTCTGGCATTAAAAAATGTAAACGATGAGGTCCGGGGGACACTGCTGAGGCAAAGACATTGACATTCCTTACTCAAAGAAAAACAAAGACAGACTAAATTTATCACAACCTCTGGATTACGTTAGTCCCTTTGAGGCATTTAAGGAAGCAAACACTCTTTTACAACATGATACAAGATAAAAACCCTTTCTTGAATGTAGACCATATGTTTCTAGTTATAGAACATCTTTGAGAGGGTTAATCCGACACCACAAAGTGCCACTCCCAGTGACTTAAAAGAGAAACTGTAAAGGTTTTAAACCCAACCTCTGTGAAAACAATCAGAATTTTGACTCCTAAAGATGAGGTGGCCCTGATCTCAGCCTGTTTATGTTCAGCTGAGGTGTGAAATTCCTTTTTTTAAACATGCATCACCGTGAGAAAGAAAAATCAGATGCACAGCACGTGCCAGAAAGGACACACATATTCAAAAGCTCACTGAGTTTTTCATGTCTCTGTGTGCATGAAAGGGCATATTCCTATTTTTTGCGTGGAGTAGATATTCAGAGAAACCTATGACTAAAAGCTAATAAATGCACACACACACATGCTGACACAGACACACAAAGCATGAATGCTCACATTTAGATGTATGTGACATATGCAGACAGCGCCAGGGCCTCTAAACTGACTCAGAGAACATAAAGCCTTTTCTAATGAGTTTCTGTACTGCGGTCATGGTCTTTATGTACAAAAGAGTCTGGAGACGGTCCAGCATTCCCAGTAGGAGTCCTTCATACACACAGAGAGGAACATGCAGAGAAAAGTCAGCCCTTCGTTCTTCAACAAGAGAGGTCCCAGAAGTCAATGGACAGCCTCATTCAGACAGACAGAGTCAAACACAGGTCATTAACATGTCAAGACTAATTGGACCAGATGCCCCCCTCTCTGTTCCTCACTATATGTTCCTTCAGTGCAAAGAACTTTTTGTGGTTGTCCCGAAGCAGAAAACTTGGTACTCAGCACAGAGATAGAGAAATGTTTATAAAGAACTGTGTCATCATGTGTGGTTGCATACTAATTAAATTGAGAATTAGATTTTCAATCAGAACTGGATTTCCTCTTGTTTACTTGTCATCTTCAGCATGAAGTATAGTCGACTTCAGTAAAGATAAAAGGCAACAACAACTCACCACATTGTAATTAATCTCTCATACTATTCCATGAGGATGTGGTTTATAATATTACAGAAGGATTTTTAATTATAATGGTACAACTGATGGCACATTAATTCACTTGCATCTGATGTACTTCCATGTTTTTTTGTAAAACTTCTCTTCACAACTACTTGTTAAAAACATGTCACACTGGGGTCTTCAGAACTAGATATCTGTCCATCCTGTAGAAGGCTCAGTCTATGCTTTGGCTCATTACTCAGTCACATGACCAGCACAGAGGCCTGGAGAGCAAAAAGAGCTTAGAGCAGTAATAGCTATCATTGACCACTACTCAGAGCTGCAGCACCAGGCAGGTCAATTCTCTATCCTTTCAAAACAGCATGTTTAAATCACCTGACAACTTTAGAAATTAGATATAAAAGGTCGCATATTACACAAAATACACTATTTCAGGCTTTTCTAGCAAAAATCTGTGCCCCTGGCCTGTCTACAATCCCCCCAAAGAATCAGAAAAGCCATTCCCTCCCTCCCTCTCTTTCTCCACCTTTCAGAAAATGTGTGCTGAAACAAGCCATGCTCAGATTGTCCCCTCATGATATCATGAGGGGAGTTAAAACCACCTCCAGGTTCGGTTGGCGCTCCCTGCTTGGAATAAAGTTCTGCCCTGAGAGAAGGATCAGGAGAGCCACATCCATTTCCTGGGAGGTGTGGGGTCAGGGGGGGAGTCAGACAGCTCAGTAACATTTAAAGACACAGAAACAGAGGGATTTTTAGACATGCAAAAATCCAATACTGGAGTGTTTTTTCAGCAACAAACTTCACAGGCGTGTTTTTGGGACCTCTGAGACCAATATAAATTTGTCTTAAAGGGGTAAAATATGTGACCTTTAATTTAAGCTGTAAGCTTTTGACATGTTTGACCCCAATACAGCACCTGGGACACTGATAAATCACAGACACCAGAAAAGTCCCAGCCAGAATTATTAGACAAAGATAACCCGGAAAATACAAAATGCAGTATTTAAATGATGGTTTCATCTGTGAAGGGAAAAAGGCCCTCCAAACCTACCTGGCCCTATGTGAAAAAGAAATTGCCCCCTGAACCTAATAACTAGTTGACTGCCATGTGTGACTGTTGGTATCCATCCAACAACATCCAAAAAGATCAACTTTTGTCTCATCAGTCCACAGAATATTTCCCCAAACATCTTGAGGATCATCGAGATGCTTTTGGCAAATGTGGCCAGCAGTGGTTTTGGCCTCAGAACCCTCCCATGGATGCTATTTTAGCCCAGTTTCTTTCTTATTGTGGAATCATGAACACTGACCTTAACTGAGTCAGGTGAGGCCTGCAGGTCTTCAGATGTTCTGGGCTCTTCTGTGACCTCCTGGATAAGTTGTTGAAGCACTCTTGGAATAATTTTGGTAGGTCAGTCACTCCTGGGAAGGTTCACCACTGTTCAAAGTTTTCCCCATATGTGGATAATGGCTCTTGCTCTGGTTTGCTGGAGTCCAAAACCTCAGAAATTGCTTTGTAACCCTTTCCAAACTGATACATGTCAGTGACTTTGCTTCTCTTCTTGAATCTCACTGTGAGAGGCTGTCTGTTTTTTAGGAACCTCGGTGCATAATAAAGGTGCAGACTGTCTTAACACTATCATGTTCAGCATGTTCCCTGGCATGCAGTTTCAGTGTAACTGTCTAGCTCTTTTAGACAGTCTGCTTTCATCACGAGGAGTTTGCAGTCCTGATAGTTGACTGTGTAATAGCTGAGCTCTTAGAGTATTGATAGTTGTGAAGTACAGACCCATAGCCCATGAGTGGTGATGCCCACCTCCACCCATCACTTGTTGTTTTTAATTTAGGAGTCTTTTCAGTTAAACCAGTGCTTCAAAAGGTTTATTTATTTAGCAGTGTACCTCTCATCTCTCTAAATGCAGGATTATGACATTATGAGGGAGAAAAGCTGTTCAAAAGCCCAGTTACTGTCACTGTGTACCCTGTATGCAACTTTACTGACCAGAGAACTGAACGAAAATAAGCTTTTACAGATAACCTTAATGTTTTGCAGGAAGTGTTACTCATGAATATAAAATTTAGCTAGATTTATTACTTTTCCAGTGCTGCAGCATATCATGGCAAACTGACACGCTTTGTTTGAATGAACAAGCTGTAAAAATTCACACAATCAGTCCAGCTTTCAGCTGTATAAGGTTATGAGTTACCATAAAGTTGAACACTGCAGTGTGCAAATAACAAACACACGTCAACGCAGCAGGCCTCACTCTTGCAGCTCTCCATAAAGAGCTACAGAGATTTTGGGGGGGTTGAAGCTTCAGGGATTTAGAGAGCGATATAGCAGGCGCCTGAATTAGTCCTCCAAAGATCTTTTTTCTCTTTTACTAGCCGACTAATTAAGCAACAACAGACTCCAAAGACTCTGGCAGGCAGTGCACCGGCCCTAATACACTGACACATCCACTTACACATTCTGCAGGGAATTTAATGGAACTAAATGTGCTGATGGAGCTGAGTGAAGTCCAGTGAAATGTACAATGCAAAATTATGAGATCTGGCATACTTGATCCCATTTGGAACTTTACTTGCATTCAGCACGGTTAGGACGAGAACTGGAGAATTACACAAATGATTGAAACGTGTGAAAAACAAAAACACATCAATTTCTTTAAAGATAAAAGTTTAACTATATAAAAAAGGAAATCTGTTTTCTTCTATTTGAGGCTAAGAAACATCAAATAACAGAAACTGATCAGAACTGAAACTGAAAAAACGTAATGATTAAATATCGGTTTGTTAGCCTTTAGTTTTCTGTTTTTTCCTGGCATGTTGCTTCTTCTCAGCTATCTGTTGATTGGTGGATTTGGCAGGAATGTTTGTTATCCTCACAAGCATTATGTCTGCACGGCAATTTCCTGTCTCCATCATGGTAAATAAGCCCTGGGCTGTTTGTCAGTGCATGCAAGAGGATGTTTAAATTCATGGCTGAAATTGCCCATGAAAAAAAACTTTTTTGTGCTGCTTTGTTTGCATACTTGTCCCAGTTACTTTTTACTCTGAGCTTTTTGTAAGCCAGTAGAGATGTACTATATTATTCTGCAGGTTTGGTTCAGGCAGTAGACAAAAACGTGGTTCTCTATGTATACAAGTAAACCATTGCAATGGGATTTTTCAAAAATAGATTCTTCATCAGTCAAAGCTTTATGAGAGAGTGGCAAAGAGAAAGACACTGTTACTGTTAAAGCAAAGTTATATCTTGATGAGGGTTTGCCAAAAGTTATGTGGGAGACAAGATGCTATGTTTGGCAGACACCGAACACTGCACATCGCCACAAACATAACATCCCCTCATGGCTGTGGCAGCATCATGCTGTGGAGATGCTACTCAGCAGACAAGAATCCTGGAAGACGATCTTATTCAGTCTGCAAGAGACCTGCGGCTAAGCATACAGAGAAAGCTCCGAAGAAATGATTTATGGAGAACAAGGTGAATGTTCTGGAGTGGCCGAGTCAAAGCTCAGACCTCGGTCCAACAGAGAATCTGTGGCTAGACTTAAAAATGGCGGCCCAGGCATGATCAACCTGACAGAGCTTGAGCAGTTTTGCAAAGAAGACTCAGTGCTGTGATTGCAGCCAAAGGTTCATCTACTGACTTTAAGGGAGGGAGCATGCAGTTACTTATTTGACATTACATATTTTTGTTTAGTTGGCATAACTTTGTTGAAATCTGTTTTCACTTTGACATCAAAGAGGTTTTTTGGTCAAAAAAGCCAATATATAAAAACCCTGATTGATTTAAGACGCTAGTAAAGGGGTAAGATATGGGGATGGATATCTTTTATAGGCACAGCAAAACACAGGAAGAAAAAGTAAAGATGGGCTTTTGAGGAGTTTTATTTCTAGGCTCCATGCCTTCTAACCAGTCTTAATCTTTGAGAGGTTAATTGTGCTAATTCAAGGATGAAAAGATGATTGAGGCTGGTTTCACGTCAGAGACTCATCTGAGCAAATTTGAGCTGAAATATCTGATTCATTTGATCAGGGTGAGTCAAAGCATCCTGGATCCCCATGCCCAAGTATGTCTGAAGACGGTAGTCTTTGATTCATGTGTCTGCTCAAGTAGGGTACTGCTCAGCTGGAAGAGTTGTAGAGGCTATTCTTGACACCCTCTCTCTCTTTAAGAAACAACCCGAGCTCATTAAAGCCTCTGAGCTGCACAGTCGATGTGGAAGAAGGTAGACGGTCATTGTTAGTGTCTTAGAAACAATAAAAACATCTATAGATGCCTGCAGGAAGGACTCAGAATCTGCACAGAGCATAAATAAATTCAACCTGGGTGGGTACCATGGTTGCTTCTTCTTCTTTCTTCTTCTTGGTGGATTTGCAAAACAAACTATATGCGTACCACCACTGAAGGAAAGTGGGGAGCAATTGAACTCAGGCATGATATGACATAATCATGCCTAATGTGAAAATGCCATGAGTAAAATCATTACAGTGCTTATGCAAAACACAAATTTATCTGTTCATGGTATCTGTTTTGATAATGGATTTCAGCTTAAAAACTTTATAATTTGCATAAGAGAGTTTGCTTAAATTCCATTGTTAATGCTTATGCAGATATATTATTTTGCTTTTTTAATTCATGCAATTATCCCTAAAAAAACAGAGATGCCCCCACATGATACAGAAAACAGGTCCTTCTTTTATACCAATGGTTCCTAAATGGGGTGCCCAGCCATACTGCTGTGCCTTGAGGCAGGTCTTAGTGTGTCGTGGGACTTTGCACAACATGTTAAAACTAAAACTTTACAGCAACTAAAGGTACCATAACCTGCTAAAGAGGCCATTTTGCATGAATATGGTGTGCCTTGAGATACTTGCTTGATTTAGGTGTGCCTTGTGCAAAAACAGTTTGAAAATGGCTGTATTATACACAGACACAGACATACACAGGCCTGTTAAGCCATTGAGCCCTCACAGCACGAGCCTCACTTTGAAGTCTGCCACATCAGATGGAGTTCACACTTTAAATCAAACGAACCCCACCACCAGCACCGCTGCTGTCACTTCATCTGGACATTCCTGCAGCTGAGATACAGCTGGTTCAACTAAGAACACAACAAAACACACAACCTCCCCCAGAGAAATATTAAAACATGACTGCAGGGAGACACTGTTTTATGACACAAGACTTAAATGACCAAATAACCTAAATAAATATTTGGAAATTAGACTCCTCGTCCACAGTATCTGCCATTTTCAGGATCATCAGATCATGCTTCCCGTCTATCTTGATTTACTAGGAATAAATATTTCCACTTAGAAAACAGATTTTCATAAGGCGAAGTCCATACGTATACGTCTGCATGACAAATTAAGCACAATCAGGATCAAATTTGCTCACTTTAAAACTTGTTGCACGACTCAAAAAACATGTAAGAATTGTCTTGAAATTGCTCAGTGTATTCCCAGCTGTGAAAAGTCTTGGTGTGGGAGTTATCAACATAAATTAACACAGAAATGTGATCAGAAGAGCAAGACAGTAAGTGTTTCGGTTCAGCTTTGACAGCTCTGGCAGCTGTCACTGTTTCTTTGCCCTCTCAATGATGAAATATGCGAGACACTCTTTCTTTGAAAATGTTTTTATGCATGCAGAACTTTCCACATTTGAAAATGCCTGAAGCCAAATAGGGTCATGCAACTATAACATGAGATGCTATGTTTTCTGAGAGATCCCCAAGTCTCGCTTCGCTTCCCAGAAAAGACCAACAGTGAAAACAAACAATCACATCCAAACAATCGGAGTACATTCTGTCTCAGCAGCCGGACAGCTGGAGCTCGGCCGCGTGTGTGTTGTGTCTGTTGTGGATTGTTTGTGTATTGAACTGTCCAGTTCGGGGTGTGATTGTTTATCTGAGGTAATCGAGCATGATCAATTACAAAACTGTTTCCATTGAACTGATTCCGATTCAGCACAAACGGAACTGTGAGAGGGAAGCACAAACACAATCTGATAAATCGTCTGTCTCCAGCTGTCAACTTTATCTGGAGTGATCTTGTGAAAATGTAAATGTTTCCATTTGTTGTTGGAGTGTTGTAAGCGCTGCTCTGTACACAGCAGGGAAAGACTGTTGAATAGACAGATGCCAGCTTTCCTAAATAAATATGTCTCCGCTACACAGTTCTACAAGCTGGCACAGCTAGCAGTATCAAACCCAGGCAGAGATAAGATGATGTCTTTTCACTCGACTCTACTGTGGGTATAATAATGGTCTTTTTCTTTTTATTGCTTTTCTTACAGAGTTATTCCCACTCATGGTAAAATGTAACCTTGCAAAGCAGATGGATACCCCCGTTTCCTTGTTTCTCATTGGCAAATCCATCTTGCAAAGCTCCCGTCTGAACCGTTTGGTCCCGGTTAGAAAGTGACAGGACCAATCAGCAACGAGGGGCAGTACTTTCGGGCGCGGCGGAGTCATGACGTAAGCAAGCAGCGACAAGATGCCGGTGCCGTTATGGCGAAAGAGATTAGAATGGATGCTGCTAAAGCGCCAGTTTTGACATTTCTTTGTTAAAAGAAGAACAAAGAATAGCAGTGAGCTGTTTTCTTTTCAAAAACGACAAAAGCATGTACTGACATGTCTATAGTCGCCATGGTTTGTGATATCCAGTTCTTTATTGAGTTTATTCCTTAGCAGCGGCAACGACGTCACGTTTTGTTGCTCTGATTGGCCCGTAAAGAAGTGACACACAGAACGTTCATCCAATCACACACCAAGTTTTTTTTTTAAAAGGCTCTGCTCTTTCTGAAACGCTGTATATCGAAGTTTTTCTAGATGGATGTGTGAAACAAATCCATCTGGCGTGTCAGGTTAGGTAAAATGTGAACCCCAGTTCCAAAAATGTTGGAATTTAGAAAAATACATAAATAAAAACTAAACAGTGATTTGTAAATCCTTTTCAGCCTGTTAACGGGTGAATACAGAACCAAAACCATATATCTGATGCTCAAACTCATAAACTTTATTGTTTATTCTATATGTACACACTCTCTGAATTAGACGCCTGAAACAGGAACCAAAAAAGCTGGGATAGCATATGTTTACCTCTGTTTTATTTCACATTGTCTGAGCACTGAAGACCTGATTACCTGATGTACATCTTAAAAGGATATTTCGGGATTTTTGAAGTTGGGTAGTATGAGGTACTTGTCTATAGTAGTTGCATTAGCCTCCAGTGATTTCTGTGAAAGTGGCTCCTGTGGTTACTACCAGCTCAGAGAGATCTGCGGAATAATGGCTGTAGATGGGAATGTTTTATCCACATATTTTAACGGGTTTTACATAAAAATAGGCCAAGAAAATATGTTGGCTTGCCTGTTCGCTGTGTCAAAATGTACAAAGCACTTAATTTCTGCCAAAACACCCTCTGTGTCACATCAGCAGTGTGGATCTGAGAGCCTCTACAGGGATAATAACAAGCTAAAACAAAGATAATATGAGCGATTGTGACTCGAGTAATGATGCTGTTTACTGTAGATACAAGAGGATATTTGTATGAACTGGAGTACACCAAAGAAGAACTTATACAGATGGAGAGTCAGCTGGCTGAAAGAGAGAGTAGAGAAACTTCATTTGAAAGTTTTGAGCGGGAGTAATCCTCAGCATAGGTTTGCATTTTCTACACCTACACCAGCAGGTAACTTGGGATTTCTCCTGCTAAAAACTTTCAAATACATATGTCTCCCTCTCCATGCTCCTCTTCTTCCTCTTCCTTCCTCTTATCACTATCGCTATCTCTGTCTCATCACTTACAGTATTCTGCAAGATCAAACAAACTAAACATGATGAGGGTGGAACAGAACGAGCTATTATCTTAATTCAACATCTGTAAGGTTGCTACAGGGAAAAAGTCATCCCACCAGCTTATTTCTTAAACAGTATGAGAGGTGATGCTCTGTATGGCTAATTCATGTTACTCCTAAAATACACCCATGTATAATCGAGCAACTCCATACAATTTCTTTGCACTTCATGCCTTACTTTGCACTGCTGCACGCTGTCAACATTGCAAAATAGACAGACATGCCCTGAATCACTGTATGCCACACCAGGGGTGTAGCTAGGGATTTTGGGCCCCCAGAAAGAATTTTACACAGGGCTCCTTCAATGGCTAGCCAAGCAACAAATGTTGCCTCATTTTTACAAATATCTAAGCATTTTAATGTCTTTTTAACCACAATTTTCCCATGTATGAGCAATATTATTACTATTGTTAAAATTTAATTTACTTGCATTATTTCGCAGTGCTGGACTATACCATGTGGACATTTTTAAGGGAGAAGCATGGGCCCCCAGTATTGTATTGTACTCTATTTGATACAGATTTCAGTCTGTTGACTGATTCATTTAGTCACTTTTGATTCAATTATGACACTAACTAGTAGGGGTGGGAATCACTAGTGGCCCCACGATACGATATTATCACGATACTTGAGTCACAGTTCGATATTATTGTGATTTTGAACATTTTGCAATACAGTGAGTATTGTAATACCATGTATTGCGATATATTGTGATCTAAACAATTTTTTTCATCTGTTTAGCTGATTTAGCATTAGTCTTGCCCTCATGTTTGTCGTATTTCCCGAGTATGTTATTTTCATGTAGCACTTCTTGCAAACCTCATGTGTCATGTCCATCTCATTCGTGCCCTGCTTGCATTCCTAATGTCCTTCCCCTGGTGCTGCCATATTTGTTGTACATATTTGTTGCGTTACTATGCTGCATCGATTTTTTTCTCCCACCCCTACTATTTACTAAGAAAATTAAATAAAAACACACTTTTCATTGCAGGCTCCTCAAGGGCCCCTCCCTACTGTGGACCTGGGTAATCAGCATTACCCTCTTCTCCCCTGTGCTATGCCCATGTGCCACACACATGAGAGCACATTCTCTGTGTGTACACACAAAAACAAACATCCATTTTTTCCTATCAGTTTTCACCATTTCATCCAGACTATACTGTCTGTCATTCTTGGTAACTGCTGCAATATTCCATTTGAAAAGTCATCTCTGACACATTTCAGTTTACAGACAGTTGTTTGTTATTGATCTTCACTCTGGATATTAATCTAGTCTTTTATATTCATCTGTTTGAATAGCAGTAATGCCTGCCTTTGAAGGAAGGCATGCTGTTTGAAGATCCTGTAATTACATTCTCATTCACCACTGGAAGACTTTCAGGTCTGCAGTTCACAAAAAGGCTCTTTCTTCTTTGTTTCCTTCCCTCCTTCCTGCCGCTGGCATCTCCTCAAAGTCAAGTGGGTTGTTTGTCTGGTTGGAGGTGAACGATCCCTCTGTTTCCCTCACTTACACAGGGAAACATGGAATCTGTTGTGACAGATGTGGTGTCCATATCAGTCCTTATTATTAATAATATAAGTCATATTAGAGGGATATTAATTCAAAAATACCTTTGATTAAAATCTGATAAATCTGGTATGTGTCCACTACTAACAGTTAGGACGAAGCGTTCTCATTCACAGGACACATATGGTAAACTGGCTATTAATACACGAGAACCAGCTGTTTTAATATTTGTCCAGGTTGCTATTTTTCCCATCCTCCTCTCAGGTCCGATCGTTTTCAGCTCTGGCTGGTCAGTTGTTGAGCTTGTCTGAATCTGAGTTGTATTTCAGAGTTACATTACATGGTGTGCAGAGTTGTTCCAAAGTATTTTACTCAGACAAGAAAAGTTTTTTTCAGCCAAGT
This sequence comes from Cheilinus undulatus, assembly GCF_018320785.1. Lineage (NCBI taxonomy): Eukaryota > Metazoa > Chordata > Actinopteri > Labriformes > Labridae > Cheilinus > Cheilinus undulatus. The sequence continues at coordinate 38,744,909 of NC_054878.1, read as the reverse complement.
ATCTGCAGGAGCTGCTCTCTTACTGGAAGAATCTACAATTTACACTCAGCACCAATTCAAGTAATGTAAAATATTGTGCCAAAAAGCTGAAAAATGGGTGTAACACAACTATGCTTTTTATGCTTTCACACAGGAATAACCATGGGACGGTCAACCATGTTGTCAGGGTGTCCACTGGGCATTTTTTTCTCTCCAAATCCATACAGAATACTTAATATTTGAAACAGTAAATGACACTGGGTTACCAGTTATCATCTCTAGGAATTCAATAGATGTTTTACAGTATGTTGATAGTTGTTGTGAATGGCCTCCTGCTGTAGACCTGCTTGGCTCCAACTGCTGAAGTTTCAAATATCAGTCCACCCCATTTTATCATCGTTGTAGTTATAAAAGAGTAATTAAAGTCTAAAGACCACTGTCTTTCAGCCGAAAACATACACCATTTGGACAAAAGTACTTGGCTGCTTGACCGTCACATCAACAGTGACTATAATGACATCGTCCTCAAATGCGTAGAAAGGGGAGTTGCCGTTTTTTTGCAGCCATAACTGCCTCCACTCTTCTTGGAAGGATTTCCACAAGCCTTTGCATGTTTTTTAGGATATTTGTGCCCATTTATTCTGTAGAGCATTCATGAGATCAGGCACTGATGTTGGAGGGAAGGCCTGGTTCACAATCTCCGTTCCAGTTCATCCCAAAGGTGTTCAATGGGGTTGAGGTCAGGGGGATCTGTGTGGGCCAGTCAAATCTACCTCCCCAAACTCATCAAACCATGTCTTTATAGTCCTTGCATTGTCCTCTGAGGCACAGTCATGTTGGAATAGGAAAGGGCCTTCCTCAAACTGGAAAGTTGGAAGCATAGCATTGTCCAGAATGTCTTGTATGCTAAAGAGATCATGGGCCTAGGCCCATACCATTATCCCTCTTTCACCAAACTTCACAGTTGGCACATTTCAGTCAGACTGGTAACATTCTCCATGCATCCACCAAACCCAAACATGCCCATCTGATCACCAAACAGAGAAACGTGATTGGTCACCCCACAGAACACATTTCCACTGCTCCACACCAGTGTGCTTTACACTACTCCATCCAACGCTTGGACTTTGTGGTGTGAGGCCTGCAGGCAGCTGCTCAGCCATGGAAACCAATTCCATTTCCTGATCTGTGATTTTGTGTTTCTTCATCTTCCCCTTCTCCCTTTCTTCATTTCCCTCTGTCCCTTTAGAACCCTGGTACAGTTTCAGCAGCAGGCTGTTGAACAGGGGTCTGGTTCTGCCTGAGGTTTCTGCTTTGCAAAAGATTTTTCCTTGTCATTGTAACTATGCTTTTCTGCTGAGCTCTTTGTGTCTTGAAAACAACATATTCTGCCTCTCACTTGATCCTAAAATGCTCATCTGAACATGAAGAAATCAGGGATCAATCCTCTCAAGTCATTATAATAAGTCCCATATGTGAATGACATGTCTTATTTAACCACTGATTGCAAAATGGATGTATTGTTAGTTTTGACATTCTCAGTACAACAGTTTCTCCCAGAGTTAGCCAAGCAGAAGGTTGTGGCTTTTAAAGTGTATAATGCCCACCCCTTATGAGGGTTAACTAAATAGTTTTAAGCTAGAAGGAGAAGGCTGGAGAGCTGAGAGCAAAATATGTCAGCAGCATCAAGCAGACCATGAGCAGGACTGGTGTTGCAGGGAGCTCAGGTACGTGACGTCTACATCCTGCATAGATTACCCCAGAATTTCTACATTCAGGGGTCATATTGCAATTCCTATGCCAAGGTTTTACTTTTCACTTGAGGGAGAGAAAGCCATAATTTCCCACACTTTCTTCGTCCCTAAATGTGCCTCAGATCCATCTTTATCAGAGTTTTGTTACCTGATTCCTCCTTTGCTCTAAAGGGTTATTCAAGGTTCTCCACAGATCAGACTTATCATTTGAGAACTGTTTGTTCTGGCTTTTAGAGTTTGGGTTGGGCAGCAGGAAGACTGTGACATGTTTGCCAAAGATCAGTTTCAACAAGATGTTCTGGTTAAAGTCAAGTTAAAAGCTCCTCCACAGCCATCCCTTATCAGACGTGTTTCCTCTAAAGATTAATGTGAGTGTGGAGGTGGTGAGGTCAGGGGGCCAGGAGAGGCTCTGAACTCTGTCCTGACCCTGTCAGACATGTCTGAGTCCTTCATGGAGGTCCAGTAATAGAAGGACTGTGGGCAGACGTGTCTACTGACCAGTTTGTCTTCTCTAATGAGGCGTTATGCAGTAATGTGTCCAGCGTGGAGTAGCTGTTGTGTAGATGATGGAGAAATGGTCATACAGTATAATCATATTTACATTCTTTCTTTCATTCTGAAGCAGCAGTGAGTCACAGTTGTGGTGAGATGAAGGTTAAACATGTTTTTCTAGATCAGGAAAAATAAAAGATCAGCTTTTCAAACAATTCATCTTTCCACAAATGTCAGCAAACGCTACCACACACAGTCAGATCTATCTCACCCTGTTAACACTGCACATAAACACGGATTTCTATCCAATTTGGCCATTCCGATACCAAGTGGTAATCTGTAATGCTTTGTGAGGACGACCTCAGTGTGCACTGAAGACCATTTGATAACCAGTCACTCAGACAGCATACAGAGGTGGTCTGAGATGCCTTCACATCTCAGACCAGTGGATTGGTTGCATAGACACAACAAGTGCTGGCACGCATTGAAGACCACCCCATCAACTGACGTGGTCTGCTTGTAAATAGAAGCTTTATTTACGTCTCTTGGGATGAAGGGAATGACAGCTATTTTTAGAGATCTGGATCATGTGGCTCAGCTCGGTTATATGAGAGCCGGTCTTTTGTCTCCCAAAAAGCTCTTTACTCTGTACCATTTTGCCTTTTTGATATCTTTAAAACAATAACAATTATAGAAAAAAGGTACATTTGTCTTTCATCTGAAGTCGGTTCCCACTACTCACTCTTAGAACCAACTCATCTGTGAGCAGCACGTCACAACTCCCTCATAACTTGTCATCAAGAAGTTTTGCTAAATAGTAGAGATGTATTGTTATTGTTGATACCTTTTATGCCCAAGGCACACCTACGATCAAGCCAAAGTCTCAAAGCACATCATGTCTTCGTCCATACAAAATAGCCTCTTTCAAACATGTTACTGTAACTTCATTTGTATAGTTATAGTAAAAGTGTACAGTTGTACAAACTCCCGCAGCACACCAAGACTTGCCTCAAGGCATGCCAGTGTCACACCACCAACACTGGTCTATGGGGGCACCAGTGTGACTGCAACATTTGAGATCTCAGAGGCTCCAGTGACTTTTAAAATCTGATGTGTGGCAGGATTTTGGTTTCCCGTCAACAAGAAATGAGAAAGGAGAAAAGGTGGCAGACAAACAGAAACAATATTCAGACACTGTCAGACTTTGGAGACACACTTGATGGGGAATACGAGTAACATGAGGAGCCACAATCCCACTTCTCTTTAGGGCGCATTCACACCAGAGCTGTTTGGTCCGATTTAAACGAGCTCTGGTCCTTTTTCCCGGATAGTCAGGTTCATTTGGAGTGGTGTGAAAGCTCAAACGAACTCTGGTGCAAACCAAACAAGCAGACTCTAGTCCACTTGAAAACAGGGGGTCTCGGTCCGTTTCCAAACGAATCCTGGTGTGGTTCGTTTGAAGTGTGAAAGCAAAGTGGACCAACTTGTAAACCAAAGGTAGGAAGTGGCATAAAGCGTAATGATGTACGGAGTAATATGTGATTTAATACGCTCAAATACATGTAGGTACCTCACTTGGCATCTGTGTAGCCATAGCAACATGTCATAGTCCGTGCTTATTTATTCATCTCACGTAAAGAACGACATGCTGGACAGCTCACCGCCTAGCTGGCCGCCCATGACGCCCCAGTGCAACAGCAGAAACCCCAAGACAGTGTAAATTCTGTGTTTTTTTATTGTTTATGTGGGAAAAAAGACCGACAGAAGGAGATGGATTTCCGTTTTTGTCTTCTTCTACGCCTTTTTTTCTTCTTGGTCGCCGTTTGTTTGTGACGACATCAGCCCTAACGGGCAGAGGTTGTGGGTGTTCAGATGGTTTGGTCTGTTTGGCCAAGAGCAGTGTGGATGCAAACCAAACCAAAGGAAAGTGCAACAATGTTGCAATTTCCGTTCCAAAACAGTCAGAGTCCCCTGGACTATCAGGAGTGAAAACAACCTTACCATACTGTGAGATTTTGATGCCATTACATCCCCACTAAATAGTATATCACTATGTCCTTTGTCAGGTTTATGACAAAGTTAGGAGGAAAGCTGTTAACTTGTGGCTAATACATTTATATTCGGTCCATTCCAGCCTGCTTTTTTCACTTACCACCACACAGCATTCCATCAAACCCAGTGACAGAAAACATGACAGCCACAGAAATATTCAACTAAAATATCTCAATCTCCCCCTTGTGGCTGGTGGCGATATAGGGACTGATCTTAATATTAAAGCCTAAAACATTACATGCATTTGAAAAAAAAAGAAAAGATTTCAACAAAAAATATGTTAACTAGACCATTTTTATAAGTTTATTTATTTGTTTATTTTATTTTTATTATTATATGGGGGGGATGATGAGATGTTGCACTGGGCTAATTTCCTCTACATCATTGTTTATTCACCAAATCTTTTTGCAATATTTCAAGTTTTTTTTTTTTTTTTTTACTTTGTTGCATTTTCAGTCAAGTTGAAAATGGGCGGTGGATGGAGGGACACGATTGATTTTTTTCTGTATGTGAAAACTGTTCATTTCTGAGAATCAGTTAAAATGTTGTAGTTTCAAGAGCACAGGATGATTCAAACAGATTTAAACTTCTCAAACCATCAGTAGAATCAAGTTTTACTTGAATTTTGAATCTGTTAGGAATCACTGCTGTTGAGGCCTGGCTGACCTCATTAAATGATGTCGAGTAATGAAGTGTGCCACTGAACCAAAGTTGACTATCTCAACACAGTTCAGTCCTCTTGGACTTAAGCTAAGTGTGTTATTAATGGCCGAGTTGTTTGGAAGCTAAATAAAGTGTTCTTAGAAACTGACACACAACCACACACATACAAACACACATATTAAGTAACTTTATTAAAAACCCTGAGAGAGCTAGACCAGGAGATTAGTATCCATGGATGCACAGCTAGGAGTCACAGAACTTTCAGACTTTTGACCTGTATAGAATTTTTTATACAGCGGGTTTACAAAGCTTTGGTTGTAAAAACAGGGATGCACAACATCAGCGTGATTAGTTAGTATTGCGTGAATAATTAATATAAATTAACATGTTATTTTGACTTGGACAAATGTTCAGTGATAGTACCAATAGGTTTTAAGAATTTTGATACTCATCTTTTTAGATTTTAACCCAATCTAACCTGCTGTGTTTCCTCATTATGAACTCAAGATATCATTTCCTTGGTTCATAAGTTTCTCTTCTTGCAGTTTTTATTTATAACACATCTTCTAGCCTTGTGAAATTGATTGTGGGATTTGTTCTTTTTTTGTTTTTTGTTTTTTCAATGCAAAGCGCTGTGTGCTGCTGTTTTGTATGAAGAGAGCTATATAGATAAAATATGAGTTATTGATAGATAATTAATTAAAAGACATCCCATTTATTCACTCAGGAATCGAGTCACAATCTATCAGTATAAGTTTAAAACACATAAAATGTATTAATTTTGATATGAATGGAAGTTCAACACAGGAAATGTAGTTGGTACTTTGCCAATTTAAATCATAACAACTCAGTTTTACTTGTACCTTTGTGCTAGGGTAACTTTTCTTAGTTTAACTAAGCTGTGGATATTTCTTTTACATATTTAGTTTAAATCCAACTAATACAAAATGAATATGCATAATTTTTAATATGACTTTATATGGAGTATGTTAACAAAACTACCAGAGGACCTAAAGTGGAACACCACACATTTCATGTCAACAGAGGAAGAAGTCTTTCTTTTTTCATGAAAGTTTTGTTTTAAATGTTTTTTTTTCTTTCCCAACAGACTTTTTAAAGAATTGTTTTTGGGCTCCTTAAGACTTGAAATATAGAATAAATGCATGTTGTCTAACTCAGTGGGTAACTTCATTCATGGTGCAAAAGGGTTGAATGCTCAAAGGCATTTAGGGAAAATTAGACAGATTAAAGGATGATTGCAAAATCAAAAGTGATTGTACTGTACTGTCTACTTAAAACTAAAAATGTCTTCTATCAACTCAGAGAAAATTCTGAGAGCTATTTTGGATTTTTTTGAACCAACAACATATTTTTTTAACAGTCATTAACTGCTCTGTCTCACATTGTGCGTGTTAACTTTACCTATCTTTGTTGTCCCTGATAAAAAAAAAGTTTAACCACTAAATAGTATACACAACTACATAAATACAATCATAATAACATGTAAATATTATAAATATTTTTGTGGCTAAATGCAACAAATAAAAGAAAATAAAAACAAGACAAAAAATGTTTAACTGTTTTTCAAATTTAGCAAAAATTATTTTCTTTTGAGTTTTTAGTTATAAACAGAGAAATAAAACTACAAAAAAGCAGAGAAAGTAAAAAAGTGAAGTTAACTAAAGCATATAGATGTTTTAAAGATGTTTACAATGAAATTTGATTTTTACATCTGAAAATGTGAAGAAGTGAAAACTCATTCAGCTCCGTCCTCTCTTCAATCATCATATTCCTTGAGCTACACTTTTTATATACAGCAAATTTGTCCCATACAAATCAGTCTTTAGAACGTAGGTTGTTTAAAAGTGTCGCAGACATATTGAAATGTCTTAAAGAGTAAATCTCTCACTGGCTGCAGATAAAGAGTTTAAGAAAAGGCACCGTGTTGTCTTTGGCTTTGCCCACACAGGAATGCATCTCTGATAGACCTCCCTCTGTCTGCCCCGACCGTGACACTGTCCAGACGGCCCGTCTGTCTCAACAGGACACTCTGTGTTTGTGTGTAGTTTTCAGATATCTTTGTTCTTCTACTTACATTTCAGGAGCCCACCTTTGTTTCTTTGTATTGGTAGTTTGACTTTGTTTTAGTTTCATGGTCAGAATAGGCTGATACAGACTAGGGAAAGCCTTTCTTGACCAAAGAATGAGGTAGATCTAGCCCTGCATTTGAAGACTGGGAAGATGATACAGAATCCATTCACATTACTCACTGAAGCCCAGCTGTTGACCTGGCCTCCTTTCCCAACACTTGATACAATATTATGAAGTTTCTCCTTTACAGACAGATTCAAATGCCAGTCCTTTAAACACATGTACAAAACAAAACAAATGGATTTCCCATTCTACAAGGCTGAACTGAAGTATTAGAGGTTTGAAATGGATTTATCAGGCAGGTGTCTCGTCCCACTCAGACTGGTCTCTCATGGTGTAATTCACCTGCAGTCTGACATGATGATTGATTGATGAAAGAAAATGGCAATTACAGCTCACTGGGATATCTATCTTTTGTCTAAAGTTTTTTTAATATTAATGTATCATATTTTTGTAAAGAGATCCAGTAGGAGGGGATGGCAAAATCTAAATCTGTAGGAACTTGGATTGGCAGCCTCTCACTCTGACATCTTTCCATTAGCGCATTGATACATATCCTATTTTCTAATTCATATGTTTCAATCAGACCCATTGCCACCTGTATATAAAATCAAGCACCTTGCCATGCAGTCTTCATTTGAAAACAGTTGTGATACAAAATGGGTCGTGCTGAAGAGCTCAGCAACATCAAGAGTAGTACTGTGATGGCTGAAACCTTTTACAGTAAGACAGTTTGTAAAATTTCATCCCTGCTAGATATTCACCAGTCACCTGTAAGTGATATTATTAGAAAGTAGAAGCGTGCTAAATGTCACCAGTGCTCTGCTGATTCCATAGCTAAAAAGTTCTGAACTTCCACTGGCATTAATGTAAGCACAGTGGGTTTCCATGGTCGAGCAGCTGCAGGCAAGCCAGTGCGTCAGATTGACTGGTGTTAAGCACACCGAAGCTGGACTGTGGAGCAGTGGAAGCCCGTTCTGAGTGTGGGCTTATGTATGCTGGGAGAATATTGCCTAACTGCACTGTGCAAACTATGAAGTTTGGTGGAGATATGATGGTATGGGGCTGTTTTAGAGGGTTTGGGCTAGTCCCCTTATCTCCCGTGAAGGCCAATCTTAATGTTTCAGCATACTAAGACATTTTGGACAATGCTATACCTCCAACTTTGTGGCAACAGTTTGGAGAACCTCTTCTCTATTCTACAACATGACTGTGCCCCAGTGCACAAAGCAAGGACTTTAGGACATGGTTTGATGAGTTTGGTGTTGAAGAACTTGACCGGTCTGCACAGAGCCCTGACCTGAACCTCATCAAGCACCTTTGGGATGAACAGGAACAGAGATTATGAGCCAGGCCTTCTCGTCCAACATCAGTGTCTGGCCTCATAAAATGCTCTACAGAAGAAGAAATGGAGGCTGTTCTAGCTGTAAAAGACGGGCCAACTCCATACTGAAGTGCGTGTATTTTAATACATTATCATTACAGCCCCTGTTGGTGTGGTGTTAGAGTTCAAATGGCACAACTGTTGGCCTTGACACTACATAATGAGTAGGTCCAGTCTTTTTTTTAATAAATATTACCGCCTTGTCTTGTACTGAAAGTCAAAACGACTTTATGCATGATGCAATAAATAGTCCCCTTTTCCTCTGGAAAGAATAAAAGGTTCCCAATTTGAGTAAATGACTTTGACAAAAGTGCAGGTTTCACATCTCATGAGTCCAAAGGTCAGTGTTAATGCATTTAACTGATATAACCTTTCTTCTCTAATAACTTAATATGAGATCACTTCCTTCTTTTCTAATTTCCTTGACTTTTTAGCCAAAACCCTGATCTCCTTTTTGGACCATACCATGTTGTTTTGGTGTCTAAACCTTACCAAACTGCACTCTTTATAAAAAGTTTAATTGCAGGTACAATCTGTTATTAATAATTTTCCCATGAGGACATTTCTGGTGATATTCCACCTGTTACTCAGCCTGTTGTAGTGATAACAGCTGCTAATGAGTCATTTTATGATCTGTAAACATGCAAAGTGAGTGCCTGATCTGCAGGCAGCTGTTTAAATGTGTAATTAGGTAACAAGTTTGGCAAATTAACTTTCCAATGTGATAATATGTCAGAGTTTACAGCTTTTTCCACCGCTCCTAAGAGGAAATAGAGAAAGGAAAAGCCTTTAATATCCATGTCATTACCCAACAGTGACCTCTCTATGTTAACAGAGCAGCAGCTGAACAGACTTTACTTTGTGGAGATTGATCTCTATTGCTGATTGATTATTCCTTTGGGGTTTGGAAACAAAGGGCACAGTTAAAAAAAAACTCTTCAGAAGTGATTAAAAGTTCATGCATGTCTTAACTCTCAAGGCGCGCAGTTTCCCTGAACTGTGAGAACTCGCAGCCCCAAACTGTCCGTGGTTAACAAATGTAATCCTGCACCTTAATCTTACAAAAACCACACTGTGGTTCCGCAGACAAATTTTAGAAAATCTGGAAACCATCCCTCAGATTACATTAACACTGAGCCCTGCTCTGCTGATCCATCTGTAGCTGCTAAAGGTTTCTGACAGCATTATCTCACAGGCATGTAGTTTTTATGAACTGCACAAGCACAAGCCTAATGTGCTAAAGTTAACCTATGAAAGGCAAAGTATGCAACAAACATGTTGTTTGTATTTTGATCTCTTTTACTCTGCAATCTTTAAAACTCAGAAATCCAGCTGCTTGGGTTGTGCTGCATGCCACTGGGAAAAAAATGGCTCCAGTGGTTAAAGGTGTATAGCCAAGTAGATTTTAGCAGAAATTAAGCATAATAGTTAAAAGTAGGCCTATCTAAATTAGTGTTTAAACACTTCAGTGTAAAAATTTTTTTTTTTTTTTTTTTTTTTAATTAGGTTACAGTAAGCCTTCTAGCCATACATTATGAGGGTTCCCTCCGTAGGCTCTACCATCTTGGATTTTTGCATCTTGCATGTTTCTGCAGTACCATAGAAGGGACCAAAAAAAAACAGATACCTATTTTTCCTTCTTTCTGTCACAGTTACCATCAGAAGTGAGCATCAAGATCTAGATCCTGACTGTTAAATGTTGCGTATATTCCTTAATTTTACACACTGTACCTTTAAGGGCAAGTGCCGTCTGATGGGGTAAACAGTGGTGCACATGAATCAAAGCTAACATGAATGCTTTAGTGTAGTGGTTCTCAACCGCTGGATTGGGAACTGAAAGTGGGTCGCAAATGTGGGATAGAAACATAGACTGTAGAAAGAATTGGACAAACCCTGTGTGACGTCAGCCGTCTGCTTACAACAGGCGGATTCAAACACTTCTTGAAACCAATCCACGCAGGGCACCATATTAAAATCGCTGTCTCAACCGAACTTTGGATCAACCTAACCCTTTAGCCCACTAAGCTCGGCTTCCTGTCAGCTGTCCAGTTAGCTACGACAGAAACGTAGCTTCTGCCTGCCAAACTATCTGTCAATCAAATGAGATGCACCAATCAGTCCACAGTGAGGTTTTTCCTAAATATAATCTAAACCATTGTGGTACAAAAATTTCATCCCCCCATACATCGAGAGGACATGAAGACACTGAACCAGGCTGTAAACCAGTTTATTTCTAGTTTGAAACCAGCTTTTTAACATGTGTTCAGATGGAACCTTTGGTGTTCCTGCAGCCAGCCTCAAGTGGACACTTGCAGTATTGCAATTTTTTTGCTCTTTCGCATTGGCTTCATTTTTCAGGAATGGAGGTTTCCGCTTTGTACATAGACAAAGAGTTCATGTACAGAAGCCCTAGGTGGAGATACAGGAAATTCATAAGGTACCTATGAAAGTATTCATCCTTGGATTTTCTACCCTTTTACTGATTTTTACACCAGCTTTCACTCATGAAGAACCCAGGCAACAGTTGTTGTATGCAGAGTCTCTCCCATCTCAGCTGCTGAAGGTTGTAACTCCTTCAGAGTAGTCATAGGTGTCTTGGTGGCCTCTCTCATGAAACTCCTTGCATGGTAACTCACTTTGTAATGACAGTCTGATCTGGGCGGATTTACACATGTGCTATATTCCTTCCATTTCTTGATGATGGATTTAACTGAACTCTGGTGAATGTTCAGAGCCTTGGAAATTTTTTGTATCCATCCCCTGACTTATACTTTTCAATAACATTTTCTCTGAGTTGCTTGGAGTGTTCTTTTGTCTCCATGGTGTAATGGTTGCCAGGAATACTGATAAACCAGTGACTGGACCTTCCAGACACAGGTGTCTTTATACTCCAACCACTTGAGACACATTCACTGCACTCGGGTGATACCCATTTCACTAATAATGAGACTACTAGCACCAACAGGTTGGACCTCTGTTGAATTAGTTCAGCCACTTTGAAGAGGGTGGCTATTTATGCAATCACGAGGGACAAATACTTTTATAGGCACCGTACATGTATTTTTTAGGTTTTCCCATGATGTTGACTAAATGTCAGTAGATATCTCAAGATTTTGCCTATCTCCTTGTCTTTGGATAACACAGCTGGTTTTCTTGGGAAAGTGGAAGGTTTTTTGTCTTTAGCGTTCAATTCCAAGGTAGCTGTGAGTCCTGACCTGTTGAGAACCACTGCTCTAAGAATGTATGAGTAAGGGCAAGAAGTTTGCATAAAAGATACACAATATATGACAATGAAAAGAGAGAAGAGTCTGCAAGCCCACGTGGATGTTGAATAGCGTGATTTAAGTCTGCTCAAAACTTTATAAAATCATTTATTTCCCCCATGGAGACATTTTTTAAATTTTACTGCAACAATACCCATGTGTCCGATTACTGCTGCAATAGTTTTATACTTAATGGTGTCATTATTGTTCATGCTTTCTTTTTTGCTTCTTTTCTTATCCTTCATCAAAATCATGGCCTTTTCTGCCAATGTTTTAAAGAGGAATTAGCATGAGAAGTCCCTCCCAGCAGGTTGTAATGGTGTTAAATTTATGTCTGTGTGTGTTCTTGTGAAAAAACACAGCTGCTGACAGACCATCATTTAGCAATTAGGCACCCTGTGAAGTGGATAGATTTCAGATTATTTAGTTTTTCAGGTCATTAGGAATGAAGCTAACATACATAATGAGCAGGAATTTAGATGGCTTGTTTGCAGCCATGTGGCTTTGCAGCACTTTTCTTGCTCTGAGGTCATACAGATGTTTCTTAGCTTTGATGCTAGCTCATGTAGCCACACTCACAGAAACACTATCACTCTCTTGGATACACAGGAACAGAAATACTGTTTGTATCAGTCTGAAAGAGTGTCAGAGCACATGTGTGGAGGCAGTTATCTGCTTCCACTTGTTTTCTAAGTCTTTTCTTTTTTTCTCCATCTGAGGTTTGTTTGCAGGCGTTGGTCCCTGCTGAGAGTTTTGGTCATGGCGTAACGCTCAGGATCTGGTTTCAAAATATCTTCCGGGCTATCGAGCCGTTACCACGCAACATGCTCCCAACATAACATGAAACCAAGGAGCTTTTTCTCATTAGACACGGTGGTGAACAGAGAAAAGGCAGAACAAGAAGAAGAAGTGTCCTTTATGCCACAGCCAAAAGAAAGACAAGAAAGGTTCACTGGTAATATGTTAACTGTAAACAAATGTGATGTTACCGCTAAATAAACATGCTGTAGCTCAGATGAGCTCTCAACTTTTCTCTGTTCTTTTTTATACCTGGTTCTCTGAGATTTTTATTTTAAAATCCATTATCGAATAAATGAAAGTCCATGACTTTAATGTAAATTTAAGGCTATATTACAAATCATAACAATTACATGTTTTTATAATGAGAAACAGAGCCATAATTCAACATTATGCATTTCAAATGAAAAGGCAAGATCAACAAGCTGTTGCTGGGAACTTGCAGAAAAGTTATTCCTGTATATGACTGAAGTATAGGAAGTTATATGACAAAGTAAAAGTCAATTCAAAGTAAGCTGCTGGTATAGGTATTATCCCCCTCTCCTACAGGATGGGTCTGTGGTAAGGTTAAACTCTGCTCAGCTCAGTGCATGGGTGTCTCTGTTGGGTTACAGCTAATTGAATGTTTTTAGGCTGCCAAGGGCATGTTTATCTATCCATGACAATTTCCTGATATCCTGAAGTAAAACTCTGACAGTGTCAAAATTTAAGATTATCATCTTACAGTGTGCCTGCTGCTATGACCTACATCAAACCAATAGGAATGCAGCGAGAAATGACATAACGATAAATGCAACACCGGCACCACATCTGATCTCAGATGTTTTTCTAAGCATATGAATGCTAGAATTACAACGGCTTTGTTGTTGCATTGCTTCATTATTTACTACAGCACTGGCGCAAGGAGGAAGAAGCACATTAATGTTTTAATTTCTTGCATATCCGATAACGCCGTAGCCTGAATTCAGTAGTTTAGTAGGAGTTGACATTGTGCAGTCTGCACAAGGCAAACTTGATGTCGTCTGAGATTCATGTAGCTCAATGCAGCATCCTAGAAATTTATAAGATTGCTAAAAAATGCACAGCCTGTAGGAGGCTTTGCACCACTTTATCCAACACTTGACATTGGAGTTGGTGATGTGAGGCTTGCATGCAGCTTCTCAACCATGGAAACCCATTTCATGAGGCTCATGCAACACAGTTTTTTGCTTACACAGTGGAAGTTCAGAAATCTTTTAAACCCCCCTTCAAAAAAACATGGTCAAATTTGGTTTGAAGTGACAAGAACAAATAGTAAAAATGGGTATAAAGTCAAAACAAGGTGGTACAAGTTGACTTAATTGGCACAAAAAGGTGCTTTATGTGTTTAAAGGGTGAAAAAAAATGGGACAAAGAGGTTAGAAGTGAATAACATGGGTTTCATAATGGGTAAGACGGGCAAAAACGTGGCAAAACTGGTTAAAAGTGGCAAAAATGTAATGACAAAGTTACAATTGGCATACATGGATGGATGAAGTGGTGAAAAGGTGTTAAAAAGTGGCACACTTACCAATTTCAACATCAGACCCAGTAATAGCTTGACATACTTTTGAGCTCCAAAATGAAGTTGGCAACTGTTAGCCAGGGTGCTAGCACCTATGCTACTGGTTCAAATAAACCACAACCACAGAGGGCCCATTCATTGGGCTTTTCAGCAGCCCAGCCAATTCTGTGGGCAGGCCTGGTACAAAGCGATGCCTAACCTTAACTAACTTAGAGCAGATCAAAATGGATGCTAGTAAGCCTCAAGAGGGTGGAAGTGGCAATGAAGATATCCAGATATCATTCTAAGAGATCATGGAATCATGTTGTTTTTTAGTTCATTGAAATATCTGAAAAGATCATTTGTTTCATGTTAAAGAAGTGCAAGGTGAATGTTCGCTTTGCTCTGTGTTTAAATATACCTTTATGATTTAAGGGTTTTAAGATTTAGTCATATATGCCTTGGCTAGCATATAGTGGATTTGTGAAATTATGGTTTATTTACCTCCTCTGGGCCTTGAACTTCATATAAGACCAAACTTTTAATGGAGAAGTATGGGATAAAAGCAAAGTTTATTTAATATGCAAGCCCCACTTTTCCCCTAAAGGTTACAAGCCAGATACGTGTTTTATTTTAAACAATGTGTCATTTTCAAGCTATTAAATGATTGTTTTCTAATATCTGAAAAAGTAACAAGTCTCTGCAGCTATCAGATAAATGTAAAGTATGTTTATGTAATCCATACCATTCATTTTAAGGAGCCCATATGTGAAATCTATATGTAAAAATTTTCAGGATGAATGCATTCTCTCTGGGAAGAATTGGACGAACATCATCGCACAGCAGCCAATTTCAACATCAGTCAAAATAAAGACTGAATTTCCACATCATGTTTGTCTGTACGGCTCTGAGAACATCACAGTAGGCCAACAATGGAAAACAGGATTTGAAGTCAAAACAATATTTAGGTTTTATTTTCACAAAACAGTATGTTTAACAAAAGAGAACCAGAATTAGTGCAGGCGACTGATTCTACATCTGCTCTGCATTAACATGCTGGCTCCATCAGTAGTGATTGATTGTAAACGATACTCGATTCAGGGACTTTCTGGAGCATTCAGTGAATCAACACCCAGAACTCAATTGTAACTCTCTCTATCTCTCTCTTCCTCTCTCCAGTCTCTCGATCCCAGGTGTCTTCACAGCGCCAGGAGGTGCTGATGGAGAACGTGACCCGGATGTCGGAGCGCTCTCGGCAGCCACAGCAGAATCCGGGCGAGGCTTCCACTCAGGCCGACCTGCTGGAGAACATCTGGAAACTGGAGAACCTTTTCCAGAACCACAGTGACTGGCTGCAGAGGCTGGAGATTCTCATCAAGGTATGACATGACAGTTAAAAACCAAGAAACTGGGATTTTTGAGGACACGAAAGGATCAGTTACCAAATGTTCAAGTTTGTCTGAAATGATGGTTTACTGGAGCTGATATAAACATTAAAATGAAAGTCGTAGCCCTCCTAAATTTTGTCATAAGGTATGGATAGTAGAAATACATTTTTAAGTTTGTTAAAGCTCATTTACTGGGAGTTTACATCATCCTTGATAAACTGTGGTATTAAGCTGGGTATACGCTCTGCGATTTCAAGCCGACCATATGACTGTCGTGGCAAAATGTCATCTCATACTGTGCGACTGAATCGTCTACGACGCATGACCATCATGCATGAGTTGTGTGCTCACACTTTACGATCCGACGGTCGTGCACGACTGGAGTGCTCACCTTGTACGACTAAAGCCGGGACGGACTGTGACAGAACCCCACAGAGTTTCCTTTTATAAAGGCTCACACACTCAATGTGAAGCATCTCCAGTCATATTCTCTCTCTCTCCCCCGCTATATCTCTCCTGCTCTCTCTCTACCGCTATCTCTCCCTGTCTCACACACACAAACAGCAGCTCTGCAAACAGCACCTCTGTGTCTGCTCCAGCTCTGTGGACAAGAGTATTTCCTGGCCGTTTATTTCCTTTATCATAGCGAGGTGCATCAGAAAGTGATTCCAGTTGTTGTCATAGTAGTTTAGGACGTTGTCTGACCGTTTACAAAAGAAAACAATCCCCCAAAGTTGTTTATTCTGCTCGCGTTTCTGCTCTCACGGTGAAGTGTCTAGAGTCGTACAACCAAAATATCAAACATGCCAGAAATCCTCCCGACTAGTCAGGGGCTGATTGTTGTTGTCGGGCCGTGGTCGGCTGTCGTGTGACCCTGTACACAGCACAAGAAATGACGCCTGATCCGACTGAGAGTCGCATGACTCCCTTTGAGTTGTGCAACTCCAAATTTGTGGCTGAATCGCAGGAAAAATCGCACAGTGTGTACCCAGCTTTAAGTGTTGGCTAAGCAAGGGGGAACACTTGAGGTAAAGGCAAAGTCAACTTGTTTTGACTGATTCTGTCAAAGATAGACATCTTTATGATCTTGAGGGGTAGTGAGGCTGGCAGCAGGATAGGATAGCCCCTTAATGAGTCAAGACACTGGTTGGGGTGATAGAAGGAGTAGGATAAGGTGATGAATGGACATCTGAGAAGCTAACCAAGATTGACGAGATGACATGGAGATGGTGATGAAGGGATGCAGGATGGGATGGGACATGCTCAAAACATGGATCATAAATAGCTTACGTGAGGTAACGTGGCCAGATAGCTAACTTTTACTTATGTATTACACAACCCAAATGCATTAGAAGGCCCTTTTTAGTTGTTCAATGCTGGCTGACAGCATCGCACCACTCATAGCTCTCTAGTTAGCTAGTTGAAAATGGTTTTTCTTGGTTTCTCAAGGGCTTTTTGCGGTTTCTGTAAAACTGACCCCATGTCGTATGTTTATTTAACCCCTCTGAGACAAAGTTGTTGTATACGAAAAGAAGACACACAGGTTATTAAAAGCTAAATAACTTTTCATAATCATAAATCGTAGCTATTTCATTTTTTTCCCTCTGGAAGCCTTCCATTTTGCTGTTCCAATGACGATATACATTCCTTCGTAGCCCTTACAGGGGCTTTTTTAGGAAGCCTGGAACTTTGGTCACTTTCTGGGGTGTTTAAAGATTAAATCCACACCAGTAGCCCCAACATTGAATGTATTTTTTATCCATTTTTATTTCAATTTTTTCTCTCATTTCTGCCACTAGCGGACAATGCACTGTGACGGGCTGCTTACAACCAATGCTAGGCTGTTCCGACGTCATGTCATACTTTGTCTTTACAGTTAGATCATGCAGGAGACGGCCTGAATAGCTTGTAATGGACAGAAAGAGAAACAGAGAGCCTGTGATGTGGCCTTCTGTGTCACTGCGGACAGGATCTGCTTTGAATAATGGCACAAATAGAGCCAATACAAAGAAGCGCAAGAACTTTTTTTATAAAAATGCATATATTTTTAAGAGTTTATGTGTCACAGAATGATTATTTTTTACTTTTTGGTCCCCAAGAGACGGGAGAACAGGTCTTAGTCATTATTGTTTACTGTGTGTTTCACATAAAGATCTTTAAGTTTTCATTTCTGTTTATTTATTTCTATTTACCTTTTAAAAAAATTCTAGTCACATCACCTCAGCACACGTACTCTTAAAGCCCACGTTGTCCTAAAAAAGGATGTTAAGAGCTTGACTGTGCACCACAGGCTTGATGTTTTACAAGCTTTTTTAAGACAATAAGTCCAGGTGAGACAAAATGGTTAAACAATAGCTCAGGGCTTTAAGGGTTAAATTATATAGCTAAATTCATCACTAACATGTTCCACTCTCAGGGCCTGGAGGTAGAGCTGAGGACCATCCAGGCTCACTCCCTTCAGTCAGAGGGTTATCTGGTGCAGCTGGACGACAGGTTGTCCTCTCTGAGCAGCTCCGCCAGTAGGAACCTGA
The DNA here is from genome assembly GCF_018320785.1 of Cheilinus undulatus. Lineage (NCBI taxonomy): Eukaryota > Metazoa > Chordata > Actinopteri > Labriformes > Labridae > Cheilinus > Cheilinus undulatus. Next base: position 38,726,932 of record NC_054878.1, on the reverse strand, counting down.
CGGGCTTGAACTCAGAGGTGTCCAGAGCCTCCACCTGGCTCCGCGACCAGGAGGTCCTGCTTAGGTACAATTCTTTCCTACACAACATCCCTATTTTCAGGCACTGTTTTATTTTTCTGAGATAAGACTAGTTGCATTTTTTTTCTGTTCTCTGTCAGGGAAACCTCGGGACAGGTGAGCAGGTTGAGAGAGAAACTGGACGAGGTTAACTGGACGGTGGGAGCTGTCAATCACACCTTCACCAGTGACATCAGTATTCATCATGTGAAGATACATGACCTACAGGTTCTTTAATCTAACATCACAATCATGAAATATACAGCTGAAAAATGTTCCTTTATAGCAACAGGTTAAATATTTATCCCATACAACTCTTAAAATATTCATCTTAAGAGTTTGAGTTCATGCATTGTCCTTAAATCTGACTAAATCGTGCTCATGATTTACTGCTGTTCAAACTCTCCCTGCCTGTGCTCTCACTGCTCAGATCCAGATCAGCAACATCACAGAGGACACCAGCAGTTTGTGGGTTACCCACGTCCACACAGAGGCCCAGCTGAGGAACGAGATGGAGATCCTGAACACAATCACAGAGGACCTCCGCCTGAAGGACTGGGAGCACTCCATGGCTCTGAAGAACCTCACCATATTCGAAGGTCAGTAACAAATAATAGATGCCTGTTCAAATTGCATCTATAACAGCAAAAGAGCCTTGTTTGCTCCTCTTTTAACTAGAATTTGGCTCTTCTCAAAGGAGACATTTCTGTGCTTCATTCTGGTCCAAGCTCAACACTAAAGAGGCACTTGAGAAATCAAAGTGGACCCTTCTTTGACCAAATGTCTCCCTTAAGTGCTCTTGAGGTTAGCTTTTGTGCTGATGTCAAGTATGCGTTGATTTGCAGGTCAAAAGTTGTCTTGACTGGGCTGAATTGAGTTGAAAAGTGACTTTTTTGTGCATTTAGTGTTACATAAGTCAGTTTTTCAAAGATTCACATGATTACCATCCCAAAGTGAAGAGAGTCCTAAGTAGCACCTTCTAATTTATACTTTTAGATTACCACAGTATTATGCTGTGTGTGGGCTTCCCATTAAAAGTTGTTAAGAACATTGGACTTGCATTTTTCTTGGTCTAACTAATGCAAGTTTGCTCTTTATCCTTGTCTTAGTGTCAGGGCAGGCATTAAACTCCACAAACCATGTCTCAAAATCACTGCAAAATACAAAACTAGCAGAGTTAAAAGGGACAAGTTATGCCCCTGGCCTGTCCACACTCCCCCCAAGTACCAGAACCCCTCCCTTTAGAAAATGTGTGCCAAAACAAGCCGTTCTCAGATCTACCCCTCATGATGTCATGTGGGGAATTAGCATTTCCCCCAGGTTCGGTTGGCCCTCCTCGCTTGGAAGAAAATTCCGTCCTCCTCTCCTTTTCAGGAGGAGGATCAGGAGAGCCACATCCATTTCCTGAGAGGTGTGGAGTCAGATAGCTCAGAAACATTTAAAGCCACAGACACTGAAACAATTGGTTTTGAGCAGGGTTAATAGAGGAGTTTCTTAGTCATGCAAAATCCAATACTGGAGTGTTTTTCAGCAACAGACTTCACAGGCATGTTTTGGGGATCTCTGAGACCAATATAAACTTGTCTTGAAAGGGTAAAATATGTCCCCTTTAAAACCAGACAGAGGTGATAGAAATCTAAAAAGCTTGACACCAGCATACATCCAGGCTATTGGCTCCTCCAGTAACCCAGAAACTGTAATTACTGTGAAAGGATCCCCAGAGCATGATCTGCTCTGCCAAAAATACAAGGTGATCTTAAGGGGTGAGAGTGTGGCTGACACTGATTATGTCCTACATGTGTGAAAGTCACAATTTGACAATGTTGGAGCTTGACCGTACTGTGATTATTTAGAAAATATGTTTGATAAAACTTTTAGTGCAATCTGCTCAACTTCTGTCCACTGAAATTATCCCCCTACCTTTTAGCAGCCTGGCATGTAACACGCAATGCTGTGGAAGGGTTTTATAAGTAAGTGCAAATAGGCATTATATGATTTTTTCTTCCTGTGTGGAAATCGGATGTGTTTCGGATTAAAAGAGCAAAAAGAAAGGCTTTAAAATGGAGTTTTGCGTGTAAAACATTATTTTAAACTGCTGCTGAAAGAGTCTGATGTGACCCTGAATTGAAAAAGACTTGAACAAAGTGATGAATCTTATTATTGAACATCTAAATCCAATTTCATGATGGAATTCAGAGACAAATCCTTCCTACTGTTTTTCCCATGAGCTCATCTTAACCAAGCCAAGCTGAGAACTTGGGTTTCCCCCTCCTGGAGTCCTCACAGCAGGTGGTAGCTTTGCCCTGCTTTGGCCCTCTGTTGTGGTCCAGCTTTTGGCCAACCTGTGATGGTATTCCCCTCTAACTTCTAAACCCTGACTTTGATTAGAGTGACTCAACACAAGCTTGTGCTGATGACGCAAGAGAAATGCTCTGTTTGTTGTTTTTTCTCTCAGATCATTTGTTGCTTCTTTGTGGTTTTAGGTCATTTTCCCATGAACACTGAATGCTTTCAAATATCAACCTTGTTTGGCTTATTTATGCTCAATGCCGAATTATCAAAATAATTTGACATTTATTTCTGTGCATAAAGATTGCACACTAAAAGATTTTTGAAATCGTAACAGATTTTTGATATTTGAGAGATCCCACATATGGTGACAAATTATGACAGATTGAATGGTTTTGGTGTCCTGTGTGCAGTGTGTAACGAGATGACGAACACAGCACACCACACACAAACAGCCTGATTTACCAACAATAAGAGTCTCCTCTCTTAAAACTTAAAATGTCTCATAGTCAACATGACTTTTGAGTAAACAAGATAAATGTGGCCAACTGTTAGATTCCTACTGCGTCATTATGGTAATAATTTCAGTCCAGCTCTTCTCTTTGTCACTTTGATTGTGTTTTGTTTTATAGTAAACACTGTATAAACACTTTTGTTGTTGCCACAAATCAACAAGTCCTATGGACCTCTGATATCCATCTAACTGCTTCAGGTTTACTGTCATTGCTGTTTTTGTTGTGCCTCCTTCTTCAGTCAGCTTTCTACCTGGTTGGCTTCCTGCTCATCCCATCTAGGCTATCCCCGGTGTCACCCCACACTAAAGGATTTCTGATCTTAAATATTAAACATTTAATATCTATAGTTGTCTTCTACCATGTACAGCTAGCAAGTCTTTACAAGTAAAGCATAAGGGCTGCTTGTGATCTTCTGATCCTGTTGAGAGGTTAAGGGAAACTTTGACTTCACACTGTGCTTGTCACAGCCCGCACTGTCCCGGTATAGCAGGCCTAGCTTTTGCTGCTAAAAGCTAATAAGCATGTGTAGATTAAGATTGGTGTTGCTGCAGTTTTTTACCTTGTTTTTGCATAGCTTCTATATTGCATGACTCAGGTCCAAATCAATCTTTCTGATATTTGAAAAAAGCCCTCCAAAAATTTACGTCTCTATGCTTTCTGTCTGGCTGTAAGCCAATAGACTCATCCATGTTACAGGTAGTCTTGTTTTGATCTGGAGCATGCATTGCATCAAATGTGTATTTTGAAGATGTCACTACAGCACCGTGGCTGTATCAATTTGGTAAGATATGTATGGATAAATGTACACTATATGGACAAAAGTATTCGGCCACCTCACCATTACACCAACAGGGACTGTGATGACACTATTCAAATACATGGACTTAAATATGGAGTTGGCCCCCTTTTGCAGCTCTACCAGCCTCTCAAGCTATAACAGCTTCCCACAAGATTTTGGAGTGTTTCTGTGAGAATTTGGGCCCATTCATTTTATAGAGTATTTATGAGGTAAGGCACTGATTTTGGACAAGGGTTGAGATCAGGGCTGTGTGCAGGCCAGTCAAGTTCTTCCACACTGAAGTCATGAAACCATGTCTCTGTAGTCCTTGCTTTGTGTACTGGGGCACAATCAGGACCTTCCTTAAACTGTTGCCACAAATTTTGAGGCATAGCAATTTCCAAAATGTCTTGCTATGCTGAAGCATTAGGATTAACCTTCACTGAAGACAAGGGGCCTAGCCCAAACCCTGAAAAACAGCCCCATATCATTATCCCACCTCCACCAAAATTCAGTTGGCACCATGCAGTCATGCAGGGCATCTTCTAAACCCAGACTCCCACATATGACCACCAATCAGAGAAGCGGGATTTGTTACCACAGTCCAGTGTCAGTGTGCTTTGCAACACTCCATCTGACACTTTGCATTGGACTTTGTGATGTGAGGCTCACATGCAGCCGCTAACCCATTCCATGAAGCTCCTGCTGCACAGTTTTTGTACCTATATTTTTGCCAGTGGTAGTTCGGGATGCTTACAATGGAATCAGCAGAGCGTTGGCGACTTTTACCCACCATATGCCTTAGCAGTCATTGACCCAGCTCTGTGATTGTACATGGTCTTTCGCTTCATGGCTGAGTTGCTGCTGAGATCTTTCAAACAACCTGTTTTGTATCGTAAATGGTTGCAAATGGTGACTGCATGGTCCAGGGCTTGATTTTAGTCACCTGTGGCAATAGTTCTGATTGAGACACCTAGATTCAATGATTAACGGGTTTGGCCAACTATATATTTCCATAACTGCAATGAGCATATGACAATGTATTGCAATATCAGCTTTTTGAATACAGGTCTAGTGTGCAGCAACCCTGAATTAGGGATGCACAACATGACAATAAAAAACATGCAATTTGCAATATAATTATTTGGTGTGGCAGTAACAACATCATGTTTGAGCACATTTTTTATGAATATACAGTTTTTAGAATCAACGGTATGAAAGCATATCAGATCTTTTTTGTTGCTTTAGTTGATGCAATATATGAAAACCTGAACAATGTTATCACAAATGCTCATATTATGTCAATAGCATTTAGATTTACTCTGCAGGCTTAACAGCAACAACAAATACATCAGTGTATGTTCTGTTCTCATAACAGTAACAGTACACAAAACACATAACCCCTGCATGGAAACATGAGATCTTTAAATTAAGGCTTAATGAACCCCTTTGGGCTGAAATCTGTGTTCAGAAAAGATCTTTTACTAAAGCTCGTCTGAGCCAATCAATGTTTTCACTATGATTGAATGCAAGTGACCCAAGTATGCAAACGTGATTTTACACTGTGGAATTACTCACTGAGAGCAGCGTTCAGTGTTCTTCCTCCAATCTGTTGGGATCTGATTAGTCCCGACGTGGTATGACTCTCCCTGCCAGCACTCTAAATGACTCCCCTGGCTTGCTCACATCAGTAATGGTATGCTATGATGTAATGCTGGCAGGGGACGCGGGCCGAGCTGATTGATGGCAACTCAGAGCGAATGCGACCCCTGATCTGGTGCCTGCCTCACATGTGGGTGGGATGCTGTTCCTGCTGAGGCTGGAAACAATTGTGGGTTAAATTTAGATGCTACATCTAGAATCAAAACTCAACCACTCAGCTCTTTCATTAGTTCGAGCTGAGCGGCCCATTTGTTTGTTGTTAGCCAGCAGCCACCTTAGCCAAGAAAAGTTTTACATCTCTATCCATGTTTATCCTCCTCTGTTCTGTTCCCCTCTCATGTCTCCTTCTCCTTCTTTGCCCTCTCTTCTCTTATTTTCTCACTCAGGTCAGTCGCCTTTATTCCACTGAGTCACACTGTGATGTTCATGCCACACATGGTACTTGTTGTTATAAAGACACATGAGAAGCTGTTTCAAGTGGCCCCTGGGGTCTTTTTCATGGGGATTTAAAAATCATACCTCTCCAGGTGGTCAGTTTTTATACAACATGGGATTATTCAGTCATGCTCCTGCTACAGGAAGCTGTTTTGATGGTTTTGATTACTGCTTAAATCCTGTTTAAAGTTTTCATAATGTATAATAAATTGGTGTCCTATCAGAGATTAGACATCTGGATTTTCAAACATCAGTGCAAAAACTTTGAGGATTGATAGCACTGGTGCCCAAATTATATGTAAAAAGGAATACTACACATATGGTGCTCCATTCAGAATGTATGCTTTGTTTTAAACATCTTCCTCCAGTTTTTTCACCATAGATTGTACCACTCACTGTGAACTCAACTCAGTAGCAGCCAGGGATGTTACAAGGCAACTGATTTTATAGTTGACCTAAACATTTAATTTATATTCATACAAAGCAACTCGTCCAAAGAAATGAGAAAAACTGGGGGGCGCACATGGCCTAGCGGTTAGACTGCATCCCATTTATGTGGATAGCTGGGTTCAAGTCCAGCCTGCGGCAACTTTCCTGCATGTCTCTCCCCCACTCTTTAATCCCCATTTCCTCCATCCACTGTCCTCTATGAATAAAGGCATAAAAAGCATAAGAATATATCTTCAGAAATGAGAACAATTGTTCTGTTTGTGCTGCACATTCTGTAGCAAAACACAGCCTTCTAGACAGTCTTTGCTTTTCTACAGCACACATCGTGTTCAGAATTTGGCTATGCTACGCTCTGCTCTGTTTGAGTTACATGCCAGGTCTACAGTCATCAAAACTCACTGCCAGCAGGCATCAATCTGAGCAGAGCAGATCAATCCAAAAAAGAACAAGAACACACAGAGCATCTGGTCAGTTTGCATGCATGACTCCTGATTGTAAATCTCATCTCTATATCAACGTAACGTCCTATCCTGCGGCACAAAACACCAGTCATCAGTCGGTCAGAGGGTCACAGAGGTAAAACAAGGCCATAGAGGGAAAAGAGTACATCTCAGAAGTGGAAAACCACAGGATTTTTTATATGACACCATTTGTGCTGCGTGATTGATCGCAATTGCAGTCAGGCTGTGCTATTACCCAACTGCATTAAGGCTGCAATTGTGTTTGCATTAATTACTTCTAAAATCCCTGCAATAAGGCATTTAAGTTTACAGCAGCGCTACTATTGCACTTTGTGGATGTACTTTTGTTTTCATAGAAGGAAAAAACCTATATTTTTGGAAATAATTCTGGGAGTTTTTGCCTTTATTTGATAGGACAGCTGAAGACAGACAGGAAACACAGGGAGAGAGAGTGGGAGAAGACACGCACCAATTATGCGCAACGATCTTGCAACCAGTGCATTGATAACTATAGCCTCTCTGTATGGGTGCCTGCTCTCCCAACTGATCCAAATCAGCATCCGATATTATGTTGTTTTGAAGGCATAATAAAATAATACAGGTGTTTTAATCTTTCTAATGCTGCATAATATTTGTATGTTTTGAGTTAAGAAATTCACACTTTAAACTATTATTTTTCTCTGTATTTGTTTCTCAATAACCAAGCAAGTCGACTCATTAGACCAGGGGTGTCCAAACTTTTTCCACTGAGGGCCAAATACAGAAATGTATAAGAATGGTGGGGCCACTTTCATGTATTTTGCCTTAAGCGTATTTTAGTAAGTAAAACCAATCTAGTGTAAGTTATTATGTGCTCACAGATTTAATACACCTAAATGGCTTGTCAATGGCTGGCAAGGCAAATAGACAGTCATTTTCAGGATTTGGGAGAGCCAGTCAGATTTCAGGGGGCCCTGTTTGGCCCTGGCTACCACTGGCTCTGCCCCTGAATGCTGTTGGTGCTGCTATTTGGTGCAATAATCTATCAGGACATTGTTAGTCTAGATATCTTCTTGTCAAAATGTTTGTTTACAAAATCAACATGGTAGTACTGCCTAGTGCTGAAACTAAAAAGTACAATACAGTTGAGCACAAGCTTCATCATCTTAATCGGGCCATATTTCATTTTATTTCTAGAATTTGCTGCGGGCAAATTAAAATGGACTGCGGGCCCCTTTTGGCCCCCTGGCCATAGTTTGGACATCCCTGCATTAGACTATGTTTGTAATATATCTTAATGACCTCTCACCAAATGATAGCTAGACTTCAAACGGGATAAGCAGTGTAGGAAATCGATGGAAATGGATCGTAATGGCAATCTCATATCGCAGTCTTGTCCAGTATTATCACAGTTACTCCACTTACTCCAAGTGGAGTGTTTCAAGTTGTGAGAGCGTGTCTGACACTGTAGGTGTTTATAGACATGTCTGAAAGGCAGTTCAGGAAACTATCTGGTCCTTTGTATTCTAAAATTATCCACAATTTGTTAGTTTTATGTCTGAAAGGTGCTTTAGTTATGTTGCAAGTTTCCTAGTCTTTAAGTTTACAGTTCACAAATTTATAGTAACCTACTTTTATTAAAGAAAGTCTCAGCATAAGGGCTGCAAGGGTCTGGACCATTTTCTCTCTAGCTAATGTTTCTCCCAAAGGCTTTTTTGCCTTGGAATCCACATCTCATCAAGAGTGACATCACAGTCTTCATGTGACATGTAGAGATTAGGATGTATGATCTGCTGCTGAAACGCTGCTGAGCTGCTAACTTAGTCGTATTTTATGAGTTGGTTTGAGCAGGTTGGAGGTCTGGAAGCATTTAAAGCCTCTGTGTCATCTGATGACCATTAATGCACATTTTGAATGGCATGTTTGTTTTAGTAGTGAAGGGTCTCATAGCTCAGTGACGGCTGACCCTCACATGCCAAAGCCTATCCAGACACAGAAACTCAAATCAGCTCACTATTTTGTCAGTCTTACCTAATTTTTGTTTTTATTTAGAAAACAGCTAGTTTTCTTTTCCTTTTTCTAAGATTTATTTATGTATGTATTTAAGTTTTAGGTGGGACACTGGAGCATTAGAACAGCCTCTGTACATGAAGTGCTTACCCATTAGCTGTTCCACTTATCACGAACAGAACTGTTATTCCTTTTAATAAATGTGACATTCTCCAAAAGAGGCTACTTCAGATGAACTTACTACACTACCACTCAAATACAGACATGGAGACACTGTAGAAGAGCAGTAAAAAGCCAATAAAACAACCCTAACTGCAACAATCTTGTGACTTCAACACAAAGAAAAGTCTGATTTTGTGAAAATGTCCACGATGGAACACACTTTCTCAAACGCAGTTCCCAGAAAAACACCAGGGCCTATAAAATGTATTCATCCCATTAGATGTGTTACCCTTCTCATGATTCAATAATTAAATCATGATCAGTAGAATTTGGCTTTTTTGACAAAAAAAAAAAAAAACTAAAACAAAGGTCCAAACTATTAGTGCTAGTAGTCTCTTTATTAGTGAAATGGGGATCACCTGAGTGCAGTGAATGTGTCTCAAGTGACTGTAGTAAAAAGATACCTGTCTCTGAAAGGTCCAGTCACTGGTTAATCAGTATTCCTGGCTACCATTACATCATGAAGACAAAAGAACATTCCAAGCAACTCAGAGAAAAGGTCAGTGAAAAGTATAAGTCAGGGGATGGATACAAAAAAAATCAAAGGCACTGAACATCCCCCAGAGTACATTTAAATCCATCATCAAGAAATGGAAGGAATATGGCACATGTGCAAGAAGGAGGCTAGTAAGAGAAGCCACCAAGACACCTGACCACTCTGAAAGAGTTACAAGTTCCATTAAGGGAGATGGGAGAGACTCTGCATACAACAACTGATGCCTGGGTTCTTCACCAGTAAAAGCTTTATTGGAGAGTGGCAAAGAAGAAAAGTCATCAAACCTCATTCTTTAGCCTGATGAGACCAGAACAGTGCTTTTGGCCATCAAATAAGACGCAAACACTGCATATCACCAACAACACACCATCCCCACACCCATCATGCTGTGGGGATGCTTCTAGGCAGCTGGCCCTGGAGGGCTTGTAGCAATAGAGGGTAAAATGAACGCTGCAAAATATAGGAAAATCCTGGTGGACAATATTATTTAATCTGCAAGAGAACTATGGATAGTGAGAGGACTTATTTTACAGCAAGACAATGAGCCGAAGCATGCAGCCAAAGCTACTTAGAAATGGTTTAAAAACAACAATATTGAATATTCTGGAATGGCAGAGTCAATGCCCAGACCTCAATCCAATAGAAAATATGTGGCAGGAGTTGAAAAAGGCTGTTCACACCCAATCCCTGTGCAACCTGACAGAGCTTGAGCAGTTTTGCAAATAAGAATGGAGTAAAATTGCAGTGTCCAGATGTGCAAACCTGATTGAGGCCTGTCCACACAGACTCAGTGCTGTGATTGCAGACAAAGGTGCATCTACTAAATACTAACGTGAGGAGGGTGAATATTTATGCAGTCATTTATTTTGCTCGACATATTTTTATTTAATTGGCATTACTTTGTAGAAATCTGTTTTTTTACTTAGACATTACTAAGGGTTTTTTATTTTTGTTTTTATTTTTTGTTAAAAGAAAGCCGAATTATATTGGCCCATCTTTGATTTATTAAATCATTAAGAAGGTAAAATATCCAAAGGGCTTAATACTTTTTATAGGCACTGTATATTTTCACCAATCAATACATTTCCAACAACTTCTCTCTGTAATGCAGAGGGATACTGGGGAAAGCCTCTGCTCCTTATCCCCCATCAAAACAAATCACTTTTCATCACCAGCCTGTCCCTTCAGATCAGGCACATGTTGAACATTTTAGCCTCTTTTTGATCACAGCTTCATCCATCTGTTCCTGCTTAAAATGCCTGTAACCTCAAACAACATAAACCCTGATCGCTTCTTTCGTCATTCGTCATAGTGATTAATTCCCCAGCATCCTCCTTATCTCCCCTTACGTTTAACATACATGTTGTCACTACGTGTGAGAGATAGCCTATCTATAACATATCTGTTAAAGGAGAGAAAACACAAGCTCTCTGCCCTGTTGCTCCCTGCAGAAGATCTGTAACACAGGCTGCATGTTGGATGGAGGTGCCTGAACTCCACACTTGTGTTGTGTTCTTGGAGTTAGTGCTGTCAGATGCTTTCATGCTGATCCTGAAGGGAACACTTGGCTTGTTTTTGTTGAACCAACATCAGCTGAATGAACAAATATGACTCAGAGAGCCAAGAGATCACTTATTTGAAGCTCTGTTTAAAACAAGCCATTAACGACAATGCACTTTCTTCAAAACCAGAAGAGCGTCTTTAAAGCTGATACATGCAGATGTGCACATATGTATAGCAGAACTGGTCATGATCTGGCAGGTTTCGTTTCCAGACTATAATCTTTAACAGATGATTCACCGTGTTGATAACTTAAAATAATTGGCATTAAAACTGTGGTACATTGTCTGCTGAATATGAGGCCGAACTCAAAAGGAGAAAGCTTTAGAATTCATAGGGGTAGGCTATAACTAATAGAAATAAAAATAAAAACTCTCTTAAACAGTTTTGGCTAAAGCAACTGATGAAGAAACTCTGTAACATCTGTTGTTCATATCTGTCTCCAATTAGGACTGTGGTGGACAAGAAACAGTGGATAAGTCAGATGAGATTAGGGTTATTAATTTTTGAAAAGACAAATCTAGAAAACGATACAAAAGGGAAACCTCCTTTGTAAATAAACTTTATTTTTCATCTGCAATTAGCAGAATACTTACATGATTGTTGGCCTAAGTAAGGTGTGATGGGCTGGCTAAACTATTAAATTCAGTGCTTGGTAGGCCTGTGCTCAAAAATGCTCCTTGCAAATATATATTTCAATAGAGATGTTACAGAATCAAGTTTTAAAATACACATCCCCTTTGATGCAATTAGCATAAAAGCAAGATAAAGGTGGTACTCACATAGATCATAGTCTTTATCTACTGCCAGCAAGACTAGAAGCAAAGGTACAGGATTATTTCAGGTTTCTCCAAACATAGAAAGCCAGGAGTTGGACATGAGTCATACAAGCTGTGCAATTAACAAAGTTCAGTCTATCAAATCGTTATTGTTAAAGAATTTATTGTGTTAGCATAGCATTTATTTGCCTAGCATAGCGTATATATATTTAGCTTCATCACTCCTCCCAGATTTGTTCTATATGTAGAATTGATGAGAAACTAGAAAAGCACTCAGAGAGTGCAGACCTCCACCAAGGCAGCTTAGCCCTATCTCCCAATAGTAAAGAATCCTTAAAAAATTACTGGATCCAGATGGTTATCCAGATCAGTCCCAAAATCTATCAGTTCTTCCTTATGCCATTCCTGACATTTCCTTTCAAGAAAATATCCAATTTTGATATGAAGATTTGAGAAGGCTGTAGCTTGAAAGTGGTTAGAGATAAAAGCATACTGTAAAAGAGAAGATACTGAAGATTTTTCTCTCAAGCCTTGAAATGAAACTGGCCCTAAGTAGACCATTTGCCATGCAATTTAAATATATCCATTCAGTGGAGCTCTTGCTGTAGTTCAGAACTCTTCAGCTATGGAATCAGCAGAGCATTGCCGACTTTTACGCCTTAGTAGTCATTAACCCTGCTCTGTGATTTAGGTGGTCTTCTGATTTGTGGCTGAGTTGCTGTTATTCCTAAACGCTTTCACTTTCTAATGATATCACTTACAGCTGACTGAATATTTAGCAGGAATGAAATTTCACAGACCATTTTTTACAAAGGTGGCATCCATCACAGTACCACGCTTGAAGTCACTGAGCTCCTCAGAACGATCCATTTAGTATCACAAATGTTTGCAAATGGAGCCTGCATGGCTAGGTGTGTGATTTTATACACCTGTTTCAACAGGTCTGATTGAGACACCTGAATGCAGCAATGAACAGACCCATGGTCAGAAGACCATTTCTTTTCCTGCTCTTTTACTTTGCAGTATATCTTTAAGTAAATGTGAACACAAGATTCTGAAAAAGAATTTTCTCTTAAAAGCAAAGCCTTCTGGGGGTATATTTCTGTGAGTGTTTAAAACCAGATATTATGTAAAGCACTTTGCAGAGCAGCATTTGTCTAATGTATGATCATGTAAGTTAAAGGTTGAATCCTGATGAAGTTTTTTAGATTAGAGCATCAAGTATTTTCCTTTTAAACCAATTAATTCTGGAATGATTTAAGATCTAAGATCATGATTTACACGTGCAAAGAGAAACGCAATCACAATAAAAGATAAGCTGATTGTTTTTCTAGTGATTTACACCCAGACTCTAACCTCAACTTGAACTCAATCAGAGCACTTAATCTGGACTCTTGTACTCTTATCCTCAAAGGAATAGAAATACAAGAGCACACATATGCACTGGTCTGTTTGTAAACGTAAGGCCTCCACTCATGATCTGACCTTTTTAGGGTCACATGAAGTGCCGCTGCCAGTAAAGTGTGTGCAGCAGCAGCAGCTCCAGGCAGCAGCAGCAGCAGCAGATCTGTATCTGAAAGCTGGTCAACATCACAAACTTGAAGAACATGAAAGCTGTGAGCGACCAGATCTTCTGGACAAAAACGAGCACCGTATTTCTAACATTCCCACAGGCTGTGTTGTGGTCCATCTTCTTAAACATGTGGTTCCTATTGTGGCCAGAGCTCACTCTTTCTTTCTCTCTCTCTCTCTCTCTCTCTCTCTCTCTCTCTCTCTCTCTCTCTCTCTCTCTCTCTCTCTCTCTGGCTTTTTTTTTACTCACTCTTTCCAAATACAACAAACTTCTTGGACTGAATCCTTACACCAGTTGTAAGACCCAGTTTGGCCTTAATTCTGTCTTGTTTTGATCCTGTGTGTGTTTGCGTGTGTATATCGGAGTGTTGTGAACTAATGAAAGATTAAATAAGGCTTGATTTCTTGATGCTGATAAAAATACCAATCTTCAGGAATTAAAGGCTCTCTGAAACAAATTTTAGTCCCATGTATTCACTTTTCAAGTGATAATCTACATAATTCTTTCCTTCCTTAGTTTTGGCAGGAAAGAATCGAGAAGGTCCAACATGCTGTTGTGATACAGACACAGAGGACCCTGGGTAATGGGTGCATGACTTATGGTCTAAAGTGCTTGTTTTAAGAGGAGTCCAAGTCTTCTTCTGCTGGTTAAATAGCTTATAAACTGGGCACAAAATAAATGTGGGAGCAAAAATGTTGTATTCACTCTCCTAATCACTCATTAATATGCTTTGGGCACGACATGAGTCAGTCCAAGTAAGAGTGTCATCTGAAAGGCCTGTTGTGTCTGCATGTTGTTTATGGCTGGGAAGTTAAATTGATGTGACAAAGGGGTGGGAAAATGAAAAAAAAAATCAAATCATAATTTTATTTATTTATTTATTTTTAAAGATTTATTTTTGGGTCTTTTCATGCCTTTATTTGATAGAGTAAGAACAGCGGATAGACTCAGAAACACGGTAGAGAGTGGGGAGAGACATGCGGCAAAGGGCAGCAGGCTGGCTTTGAACCCAGGCCGCCCTCGTAAGTGGGCAGCGCCTTAAACCATTCGACCATCTGCGCTCCCATATCACAAATTTTTATGGCAAGATCACGATCTCGATTTTATCTTGTTTTTTTTCCTTTAATCTTTTAAGACAAATTTGTAAGTTAATAACCAGAAAAAGCAACCTTTTTCTTGGTGATTTTTTTTTTAGATACTGTGGCAACAAGTCAAGTTTTCTCTTTTTCTTCTGCAACAACCTGTTTGCCAATGCATTAAATATTTTGAAAATTTTTAAATTATTTCAATTTTAAATAAACCATCAGGTCAGGGGGGGTCTACTGTCTTGAAGTGTTCATTATGAACATGCCCATTTTACTCCAGAAGTTTTTATGGTGGTGATTAAATGAATATCATGGCTATTTTAAAATGCCCTTCTAACTATATCAACTGTCCTTTCGAAAAGCATTAACGCCTAAAGTGTCATCTCTGAATACTGCAGAAAGGCTGAAGATCCATTTTTGTTGGCCTATTTGGCAGTCGCTTTCTTCTGGTCAAGATATTAGCAATGCACTTTTGCAATACGATGCATTGTGTCAAGGTACTTTTTTTTTTACGGAGCTTAGTGTAAAATTTTCTTTGAACTTTAGCTGAAAGTGTTTAATGTTACATTTTATATTCTACCACCTTTATCAGTATTGAAAATGTGAAGGATAAGCCATCAACATGAAACTAACTGAGCCCAAAGGCCTTCTATCTTTGTCTAGCTGTATGCAGATGTATGATCATGCAGGTAATAAAGGATTCAAAAGTGGCTGTCAGCAATCACATGTCTTGTATTGTTGTCAAAGTATACTGATGCTTCATGTCTTTAATTGTTATCTAATTTTTTTTGTCTTTCTGCAGGTCCTCCAGGGCCAAAAGGAGAGAAGGGAGATACTGGACCAATAGGGCCTTCAGGGCCTCCAGGGTTTTCAGGACTAAGAGGTGAGCACAACCAGACAACCCTTTATTATTTAGTACACTGTAAAAAAAGCAATGGTTTTCATCATCATCATTTTTTTTTTAAATCTTTAGGGGACAAATTTAGGGACAGCCCTCATTCTCAGAGGTGTCAAGGTGTAAAACAGAGCAGATACAGAGAAATCAAGCAGAAGCAAGTAAAACTCAGAAGTTCAGATGTGACCAGAGAATTAAGATGGATGAAACAATAAATGAAATCTGAAGCCCTAACACAAATGAAGTTAAAATATGCAGTTATTTCGTGGTAACTGTGTCATTTCAAATTATTTCTAGAGTAAATTCCAATTTTGTATGCTAACTAAAAGCAGATCTTTCAAATTCTGTGAGAACTCATGTAGAGAACAGGAAGGCCTATTTTTGATAGGGAATAAACATTAAGTCTCAGAGCTTGTACCAGAATCCACTCTTAGTTCAGTGATGCAGAGTATAAAAGAGGATGGATTGGCCAGATTCCAGGTCTGCCATCAGGTAAATCCATCTTGCAAAGCTCCGATCTTAAATGATTGTTCCAGGTAGAGAGTTAAGCAATCAGCACCATTTAAGGAGAATGAGGCAGTTGCAAGCTGATAACAATGTCTGCAGCGGTTTAGTGATTAGCTTGGATGTAGCTTTAGTATAGTGGCAGTTATATCAGAACTGGGCCACATTTCTTTTTTAAAACAAGAGCAAGGAGTCGCACTGAAAGCTTCTCTTGGTGAAGGAGATGTTTGACTCTTGTCTTGACCAGCCTCAACAAGAGTCTTATCCACCGAACAAGCTTCATTGTTTATGCACCTGCCTGCCGAGCTTGTGTTTACTACCTGAGCTGTGCATGCCTTGTCTTGTTGCTCTGATTGGACTATAGTGAATGTGATAGACAGAATGTTTGTCCAATCACCTTTCAAAAACATTTTTAAAAGTCCTGCCCTTCCCAAATGCTTTGTAAGGGAGGTTTCTCAGATTAATGTGAGATATATCCTTTGCGGTGGATCTATGAAACAGTCTATCTGGTGTGTCAGGTTGAGCTTATACCATTTATATTATGTTATTTTTTTATGGTAAAGCAAGAGACACAAAGTAACATTTGAGTTGTGTGTAACATTTTTATCGTAAATTTGTAGTTGGTATTTTTCAGCCAACCAGCATTGAGTTTGCAGTTGATGGTCTTTGATTCTGCCTTATTTTCTCTTTTCATTATTTTAATTCATTTTTACAGTTTTTACTTTATTACAGTTATATATCAATCAATAAATGTAAAAAAAAAAAAGTTGCACCTTGCATTTCTTGGAGGATTTCAACTTGTTAGCAAACTGTCTAGCTTTGAACAAAGGCTACTCTTAGGACAGTACAGAGAGCTTCATAAATAGTAGACATTTAAAGATTAACTTGATTAGACTCAGCCCATTTTGGCTTGTGACCTTCACCCAGGTCATGAAGAAACACATTGCAGACATGTCTTACCAGTGTGGACATAGATATCTCCATAAACAGGGTAAATATGGCCCTCTGTCAGTCATTTTTTATCCATTTTGACTAAGCTGCACACAGCTTGCGTAAAAACCACCAAGCCTTCTATTCCCTAGTTTCTCCATCTCATGCGCAAAACGCAGCACACACGCTGTCAGGCAGAAGCCCTGACTTGTTAACATGCAAACCAAGCTGTGCTGAAGCAGAGATGTGCATCACACACACCCAGTCTGAGACGGGCTTTTGCCCACTGTGTCGCTAAAATGAAGGCAGGATACCTCGACTGGCTTGCTCCAAAAAAAGGAAGATGTTGGAAAAAATCAGCTGTTCTTTGGCAAGATGAAACCTGTTGGAGACTGCGAAGACATGACAGGTCATTCTTTTGCCAAAAAATAGTAAGGCACGAAATCCCCCATAAAACCCCAACTTGTCATTTTTACAGTTTGATTTTTGTCTTATTAAAATTTGAAAGATAAAACATAGATGACGTTGTGGAGAGCAGTTTCCACTTTTTTCCAGTGTCTGTGCTGAGCTAAGAAGACCTCCTGGCTCCAGCTTTACAGTTGATTGACAGAAATGAACATAGTATCCATCTTCTCATCTAAATGTCAGAGAAGCGTGGATAAGTTTACTGCCAAAACACTGAGCAATTCCTTTGACATGTGACAGTAGAAAAGAGGTCAAAGCTCCCTATTGAAAAACACCGTAAGATCACTGAGCCTATGGATTTAAGACGAGATGCCCATTAAATGTAGTTTATCAACCTCAGTACAAAGCAAGGATTTTTCTGTCCCCCATGTTGCTCAAGTTGTGATTAAAGTGACAGTTTTAGGGCCTAAAAATGTGTGTCTTAAAACAGATTTTAAAATACTTTAATCTTGATAAATCTACTAAATGTCAGGTTGAGCTCATTGGAGAAAGTTTTGCACATCCTTACATCCTCTCAAAATTCAAA
This sequence comes from Cheilinus undulatus, assembly GCF_018320785.1. Lineage (NCBI taxonomy): Eukaryota > Metazoa > Chordata > Actinopteri > Labriformes > Labridae > Cheilinus > Cheilinus undulatus. The sequence continues at coordinate 38,709,261 of NC_054878.1, read as the reverse complement.
TGAAGAAAAAAAAAAAACATTAAGGGTTAACGCAAGGGGGAGAGGTGGTGATGGTTATATCCGGTTACTGTTGCACTCTCAGTGCAAGTAATGAAACTTATTCAATACGTTTTTGGTTTTCCTGAATTTTTTTTGGCTTTTTTGTTGATGCTGTGATTTTGCAGAATTACATGTAAAGACAAAAACTCTAAACATAGCATGGCAGACTGTTGCATGGGAAAAATTCCAGCATGTGTGGTAAAAAAAATCAACTCAGGAAGACTTCAGGCATATCAGCCTAAAGCATGTACGAAAACAGCTCCTATAAGGTTCAATCTTTGGTGCAAACCACTTAAAAGAAGCCTCAATCATAGGGAGTACTGTGCTACTGCAGGGTTGAAAGCACTGTAAATCTCCTTCATGCTTGAAAGAAAGAAAACATCAGAATTTCATGGTATTATTCTGGGTGTTAAACTATTTCTAGTGAATTCATGTGAAGCCACAGATTCACAGAGTCCCTTAATACCTGATTTCCTGGTTTACTTCTTTCCTGCTGTGGTTTTTTGATGATTTTTAACAATCCCATGGGTCATGAAATTTACCTGCCCTATAAACGTCCAATGTAAACATCACATTGAGTTACAAGCTGTTTTATATGCAGTAGGATTTCAGTTTGAGTGGCATGAAAGGTGAAAATCTAGCTCTTTTTCACACAGGGCAGACTTTGGCTGTGGTTTCTACCTCTGCTTTTGTGATTACATTACATTGCATTAATAATGCAATATGCACAGAGAATAAAAATGGTCATATAAATCTGCCTATGAAAACACGGACCCAGACTTTGGATGGGGATATATTTTCAGACAGGGTGTGGACAGGGCCAGTGGGACGGGTCGTCTATCTTTGTCTTGCAGGTCATTCCACACAAAACCACAGCATGAACCTCCATCCAGACAGAACTGGCACCAAAATGACCATTTTTCATAACTAGGGTAAGATAGGAACAGCTACAGTTTGAATCCAGATGTTTTTCAGGACCCTGTCCAGCTTGGTACCTCTTGAATCATCACCCTCTCAGCTCCTCCCTCGTCATCATCCATCCTGCATTCCTGGGCCGATGAACTGCAGCTTCTGCAAGACATTTCCAAGAAGCATTATCTATCTGCTGAAAGGAAAACCCCCTACTGCTGCCATAAGTCTAAGAAATGTGAAATGAATTTCTTACTGTACTGCAGGGAAGGACTCTTTAATAGAAAGCATGGAAACATACCAAACTTAATGGAGCAGCCCCCAGGACCAAATTAGAGACTAAACAGAGGTACCGCCAACAGTCGTTAGGCTGTGGTCTTCAGGGAGGAAAGCCATCTCTAATGTAGGGGGTAAAAATATGTTGCTATATCATCACCCTGGAGAATAAATGTGTTTAACCTATACAGTAGTGTAGTAATGATGATTTTACTCTGGTTCCCTCATCTCAAAGTCTTTGGGGTTTTTTTTATGAGTGTTCAGTTTGTGCTAAACACAAAGTTAACAGGTATTAACATTTTTCTAACGTAAAATACATTGGCCCCACTTGTGGATTTCAAAGTTTTTTGTACACCTTATGAAAAGTGGCATGATGACATTAAACGTCATCACGCCAAATATAAAAACTCATCCACCCAGTGTGTGTTTTGCACTGATAAAAACTCTATTCAAGCTTCTTAATTTTTTGCCACACTAAGAAGAAAGACTTTTTTAGAGAGTAAGGAAGAACTTGTAAAAAAAAAAAAAAAGATAGAAGCTTAGTGGTGGGGATGCTGAAGTCAGTCGACAGAGGTGTGGTTTCTTTAGCCAAAAGTCTGTTTCAGACTGGACCTGTTAGACGCATCTTGGCTTCGACACTGTTTGTTTGAATGTTAACAAGTCAAGATCATTCAGACTTCCCGAGGGAGCGTAACATCTCATGTGCCTGGGACTGGGTTGACAGTTCAAAACTATGTGAGTGGTGTTCATTTGTGAGGATAATTTTGAGACTATATATATATATATATATTTTTTTTTTTTTTTTTTTTTTTTTTTTTCTTAATTTATTTTTTTTTTCCAGAGCTTATTTTCAGCAGTAAACCAAAAACCATGTAAAACTAAGATATAGCCTTTCGCTGATGGAACCAGCACAGTGTTTACCTTTGGATTGGCCTCAAAATACATCATCCCTGCTACACTCTCTATACTAGCATCCTGGTTTTGAAGAAAAAGCATCCTAGTTTTGACTGTATACAAACAGGTCACATGGCACCTCTTGCCACCTGAGTGTTTTGCTTCATGCAGCTGCTGAGCGTGTCTACTCTGGCATTCACTATCATGGCTTCCATACCAGACATGTGTGCTGTGTGTTGGCTGTGTCTCTCTGCTGTCTTAGCCCTGTATTTATTCATAAGTATTACCTTAATAAATCTCCCTCAGACTAGATTAATAGCCAAACAGAGCCAGGAAAATTTCAGAATATAAGCATTCTGGTGAAACAGAAGGAGTGTCTCCAAAGAAATGCTAAACCAGGCTTTTACTTTGAAAGGCACACAATTTTAAGTGTACTCGTACTGTGTTTTTCCTGTCTGTGACATTTTCTACCGATGTGGAAACGGAGAGCATCACCAGCAGTAGAAGTTTAGAGAACAGCTTTATACAGACACATTTCTGCTCAGTAGAGTCATCAAGAAACAAACTGAAGACATATTCAAACAATGTGGACTTAGAAATCTTCTAAAACAGATTAAATCTTGCTCTCTATTTTTTATTTCCTCTCTATTTTGTGTGAGAGCCACATGTCTCGTGAAAAAAAGGCGAGCCCTCTATTCTTAAGATTGCCTGTTCATGAGACGTGTATCAGGCAATTCTCCTACTGACCAGCTGCACATGATGCACCCTGAGTACTTGTGCTGCAGTCCATTTGACTCAGAACTTGAAAGTCGGGGCTGGGGATGACATCACACCTGAGTTGAATACATTCCAGTTGGTACAAGTTGGTAACCCTAAAGTACTGAATTTTCTCCCAGTTTCCGACTCAGGATTCAGAGTTCAGGGCACAGTTTTGGTGACATATCTTATTGGCAACTTGGAATTTCTAAGTTAGGACAACAACTTGAACGCACCACTAGTACTCATCAGTGAATACAAGCGGCAACCTGAAAAATGAAGCCAATGCGGAAGTGCAAAAATTTACAATATGACGAGTATTCACTTAAGGCTGGCTGCAGGAACACCGCAAGTCCCGTACACAACACATTTTAAAAAGCTGTTTTTTACACAAGAAATAACCTGTTTTACAGCCTGGTTCAAAAAAACGAAACATGTCTCATTAGCTAATGTCCTCATGTCCTCTCACTGTAGGGGAGGTGAATTTTTTGCACCACAATCGTTTCGATTATATTTAGGAAAAACCTCACTGCGCACTGATCTCATTTGATTGACGGATAGTATGACAGGCAGACGCTACCTCCAGAAGGCCAGCTTTAGTGCTAGCTTAGTTGACAGGAGGTCAAGCTCGGTGGGCAGGCTCTTGTTTGCGGTTATGTTGATCCAAAGTTTGATTGAGACAGCGATTTCAATATAGAGGCCGCCACGGATTAGCTTCAAAAGCAGTTTGAGTCCACCTATTGTAATCAAACAGCTGACGTCACACAGGCTTTGTCCAATGCTTTCTACTGTCTATGCTGAATACTGTGATACATAACCTGACACACAGGATAGACTGTTTCATATATCCATTGCATGGGTTTTTTTTCTCACAGCCATCTGGGCAACTGCCCATCATGAGTGTATGGGAAGGGCAGAACCTTAAAAAAAAATCTTTGAGGGGGATTGGATGAGTGTTGTGTCCGTCTCATTCATTACAGACCAATCAGAGAGATGAAGCATATGATGTAGTGGGCATGTTTAGCTCCAGAGTGACCTCGACACAGTTGCTGCTATCCTTGTTAACTATAAGTGGAGCCAGTTGTGAACCAAACTCACGCGGAAGCCGGATGGGAGAAAAGCAAAAAACATCTCTTCAAGTAAAGCTTTCAATGCAAATCCTTGCTCATCTTGTAGTCATGAAATGTGATCCAGTTCTGATAAAAACTGTGCTGCACAATAACGACATCCAAGCTAATCACTTCAGTGGTTGCTGTTTACCAGCATGGTATACAACTAAACCATGCCTGCCTCGTTTTCCTCAAATGATGCTGATTGGTCAGTTCCAGAGCAGGAACAATCATTTTAGGTTGGAGCTTTTGAAGGAGATCTGCCTGATGGCAGACATGGAATCTGTCCAGTCCACTGGCTTTCCAAAGTGATGTTAAAGACACCAGAATTGACATTTTCTGTGTTTCCGCTCTGATGGCTGATGCTGGACCATCCATGGTAAAAGCAGGGCTTCATTTTTAATTTATCAAACAACCCTTTACTTCTGTTGCTTCATTCGCAACCAAAGAATCCATCGTTGCATTCAGACTTTTAAATCCTTTTGGATTCATGAAACCATCTCATTGGACTTTCCCTGCACAAACACTAGGAACACTTCTTCACTCCTTCCAAAATATGATTAATACCATTTTCCCAATAGGATCCTGAGTAGAGAGTTATTGACCCTTCACAGCACAGAGACAGCAAACCACAGAAAACATGACGTCGTCCATCATCACTTTATTTTTTTGTGTTTGGCTGTCATGTGTGGGGTCTAATTGTTTCATTCAGATTGCCAGAAACAACAGTGTAATCAGAGCATATCAGGACAAGGCGACATATGACAAAAGTGCTTTAAACACACAATTACCCCATTATTCTTGAGTCATTAGAGTGCTGGCTATAAACAAGTGTTCTCACTGTGTGGCAGTGGGTTGGAGTTTGCCAGAATATAAAGGACTTTTTAATGGAAGAAAAATTTATAACATTGTTCTTCCTGAGTCAGCAAGTATTCAGGAGTGAAGCACTGGCAGATGGTGGAACAACAGAGACCAACTTGTGCAGCACTAACAGCCCCTTTTTTGTTGATTTTAATAATAGGAGGGTGGAGAGCAACTGAAAGCAACAATGTGTCCATAAAGGCATCACATTTTTACTTTTATTATTTAGGGTTGTATTTGAAAGGAAATGATAGAAATTAACAAAGATATGAAAGACTATTAGGACAAAGTCCTGATTCCATTGATTTCTAACTGAAAATAAACCAGGTGTTTTATACATGGATACAATTTAAATGGGAAAAATCAACACCAGGAGCTAAAAAGGACTTCTAAAACGTTTTATTTAGTGGAACCAACCAGAACATACTCCATCTGGAATTCATTCAGCAGAGTTATTCTAAAACTGCCAGGAAAAGAAAAGGATGGATTTGAAAATTTTAATTATATTTCTGAAAATGTCTAAGAATTTTCATCCAGTGCACTTAATAAGATTTACCCTCAGACTGGATAAAATCCCTCAGCTAAAAGGAGTTTGAACGATGCCAAAGCTACTGTCAATAAAAGTGTAATGATCAAAATTGCTGTGTATCATGACTACACTGCTTTCACTGTTGACTGTCATGATTTATTGATATATAAAGGGTATGTGTTTGTTGTTTCAGGGATTACAGGAGAAAAAGGCAACCAGGGGCCTCAGGGGATGAAAGGAGACAAAGGCATTCAGGGAGAAAAAGGAGACATTGGGCCTGTTGGTCCAAGAGGTGAGTATAAAATACTGTCCAAGAAAGTAAATCTAACGAATCATGTGGAGGCACAAAACGTTATTTAATCAGGAAAACTCTTTTCATACATTTAACCATTTTATGTAAAAATGGTTATACAGTCTAACTTGGCAAAGAAAGCTCTTTTCAAAACATGCACCCAGGGTTAGTCAAGCAGCATGTTTTGACTTTCCAAGGAGTGCATAGCTAGAAACCCCAATATGGATAGATACATTTATGACAATGTATATCAAATACTATTAAATTAGTTCAGAAGCAATTAATCCATAGGATGATTCTGAATATGAGGGTGCAACAAACTTTATGCTATAAGAGAGGAGGCTAGGGTGGAGGAGGTTAAGCTTTGCCAGCAGCAGCAGCAGTGTGGGACATCAGCATTGATGCCAGCAGAGATTAGTGAGAAGTGTGTCATATTTAAATGGACCGCTATGTGGAGAGAGAGAGCTGTGGGAGCTGGAAGACGATAACTGGGATCAACTGGCCATCAGCTGATCACAGCTGGGTGTATAACTTCCATGAACTAACACTAAGCTTTGTCGCCTATATCCAGTTGTCTTCATACACAAACAGTGGTTTACTTAAGGGAAAAGAAGTAGTTTTAAAGTAGTCAGTTCCTAGATCGCCCTAGGAGATGTACACTAGTTAAGTGATCTCATTCACAAGCCAGCTGGTTCAAAAAGACTGACTCTTTTATAGGAACAACGTTTGAGAGCCAGTTTCCCTTTTCCCCATTTTTTTATTATTTAGTGCCTTGGTCCTCAACTGGCTGTTTGGGACCCAAAAGTTTGACGCAAAACCATTTTTTAGTGGAATCACTGACTTGTGCCTTGTGGAAAAATGAAGCTAAAAGTCTATTATGCACTTTTATTTTGAAGGAGATTTCTCCAATTCTTTGTTTCACCATATCTTTTGATCCACCCCAAGTCCAAACAGCTCAATTTTTCACTGACAACAAAATCTAGTTATGATTAAAAAATGTAAGAAATTTGGGTCACAAGCTGTTCTTATGGAGGTGGTGGTGGGTCCTGGTGTTAGACTGGTTGAGAATACAGCAGTTGTACATGATAGTATATCACTGTTTTGTTTGTTAGTTTGTTTTTAACTCTTTATTTACTGTAGTTTAACATATGACAGATCATAACAAGTGAACTGAATACATTCACAGTTATCTTATACAGCAGTCACAGTATGATATTCTTGGCAACAGCACGTTAATGGGAAACCACGCTTTTACAAATTTAATTTCTTGAAGTACATTTGATGATTGAAAACTCATTGAAATAGCGTGTTTATTATCGATTTAACTTCTACAGCTGCTTCTCTGACCAATTTTAAAGCCACAGCCTGCTTCTTTAAATCATCATGGGCTTAAAACAAGAAAGTTGAAGCACATATTTAAGCAGTTGTTTAGGCTATTATCATATGTATCTCAGCAGCATTGGGATAAAGTCAAACTGAGTCACTCTGTTGCAGCACAGAGCTTGTGTTAAAGCCCTAAACAGGCCGACAGATGCTCTGTTGTGTGTGCAGACCAAGACAGTCGTCAGCTGTGTAAGATGAAGCATGGAGTAAGACAGTTCTGCCATAGGTGATCTGGATTTTATAAAGGAGTATATGAGTTTTTTATGGCTACTTATTTTGTCTACAATTAGTCCACTTATCCATCCAACCCTTAATAAAACCCACAGTAGTTTTTCCTCTCGTCTTCATTCATCAAGTTGTCGTTAAGAAGAGCTTTCAGTCTTCTATTAAAGCTGTCTCAGTATGAGAAAAGCCAAAAATCAGTCCTTGAAATGCCTCAAATGAAACGATTAATCACAGACATTGGTGGAGCGCTGGTTATTATTTTCCTAACACTTTTCAAGGCATGCAGAGGCCCAGTACAATTCCACAGAAACTACTCATGTCATTATTGTGTGTTCTTGTAGAGAGACTAATACTTTGAAGTTGGCCAAGTAATTCTTTCATATGATGCAGTATCCATAATGAGTATTTAATAGTGTCAAGACAGCTGTTTATGCCATTATTAGTAAGAGAACACAAATGTTCATATCCATTGGTTTTCCACTGCACATTACCTTCTTTTGACAAGAGCATTTAAGTTTCCAAAGTAGACATGAGGACAAGATGTTATGACACAAATATTATTACCCTCTTCTTTCTAAAACAGATTTTCTCTGAACACAAGATAACTTCAATGACCAGGGGCAACACATTTACTGTCTTTTCACCATCTTCTTTTTCTTACATCCACTTATCCATTTAGTCTTTATCTACATGAAAGCCTTGGAGTCAGGCTGTTGGTGTTTCCTCTTTGGCATCACCAGCTGGACTCCACCACTGAAAACAAACACACACACAGGGTAGTTTTAGGAAAAACGTACCCATGACTAACAAGATAAGGTGATTTAGTCCTTTTTAGGTCAGCATGTCAGTGTGTGTTTGTGTATAAATCTGTGCATAGCCAACAGCTGTTTCTGATCACAGTTTGATTTGGCTGAAATGTCCTGTGTTGGAGTCCCACAGTCTCAGTGTTGGCCAGTGGTGCTAAAACCTTTGGAATCAGACTGCTCTGTTGTCCTCATGTGTATGGCTCAACACTATGTAACAGAATCCACTTTAGTTTTGGTTCATTTGTAAATAGATTAATGCACAAGTTCCCAAACTTTGTAATCCCATGGACCCCTGTATAGCATTAGTCTTTGGAAGGAGAACACTTCTTGCAAAATTATTAAATTCCTTATGCATTATGATAGCGAATGTCAAAATTTCAACACACAGCTTCTTAATACTAGATTCTTTTATTAACTTTTAATAGTCCCACTTATTCATTTCGTTCTGTGTCTCTACTATGAATCACATTTCCTAATATATCCAACAATGAATCAACAGCAATCATTTAAAGTTTTCTATTATCATCATTACTAGGGCTGAACAATTTGAAAAAATGATGTAATTGCAATTTCTTCCCAAATATTACGATTGCAATTTAATGTGCACTTATTATTAGGTTCCTCATCTTATGTGTTTTTAAAATAATTCAAACAATAGCTTATTCTATATTATAACCTACATTCATTCAGAAACTTGCTCATCATATGTTTAACCACTGAACCGTTTCATTGCAAATTGGATTTGCAGTTTTACTTGGCCTTGGCAGAAAAGAATCTGCTTAAAGGGGACATATTATACCCTTTTAAGACAAGTTTATATTGCTCTAAGAGGTCCCCAAAACATGCCTGTGAGGTTTGTTGCTGTAAAAACCCTCCGGTGTGGGATTTTTCCATGCCTAAAAACCCATCTGTTGCAGTCCTTCTCAGAACAAGCTGTTTCTGTGTCTGTGTCCTGATGTCACAATATCATTAAGCAGACTCTTTTATCCGAAGTTAAAAACCTTTCCAAAGGGCCCAAACTGTACTGACTGGGATTTGAACCATCAACCATCCAGACCAGTCAGCAGGGTAACCCACTGAGCTATCCAGCATCTCAGCTAGCAGCTGAGGGGAACATCAGAAGAGGAGGGCAGAGCTGTCTTCCAAGCAGGGAGGGCCAACCAAACCTGGGGGCGTTGCTAACTCCCCACATGACATCATGAGGGGAAAATCTGAGAACTGCTTGTTTCAGCACACATTTTCTGAAAGGTGGAGAAAGAGAGGGGTACTTGAGGGGATTGTGGACAGACCAGGGGCACATATTTTTGTTAGAAAAGCCTAAAAAAGGCAAAAAAAAACAGAGAGTCGACCTCATAGCAAGGCAATCCATACTGATGAAAAATTTTCCCCAAGTGTCCTTTAGGATTGCCTAAAGTCACAGATGATAACTCAGTGGATAACTTTGCCCATGGTGCACTTGTGTCTTATCACAACATAACAACATGTCACCAGTTTAAAAGAAACCAGCAGGATCACTAAATTCAACCCAGAAATGTTTAACCCTGAGATATCAACACTGCAGATTTTGCTTTGTTTGAGACAGTATTTATAAAATTGCAACTGTCATTAACAAGCTCCAAAACTCTGCTTCAGAAACCAGTGGAAGACATTAGGGTGTTTATGAACACTCTGTACAACTTCAGAGTAAATCCTGAGTGGTGGAAGTATCATGTTTTGCTAATGATTGTCACTTGTTTGTGGTGTTTGTATAAATCACTTAGTAAAAGCAGTTGAGAGGAAATCACATTATGCTGTAAATCATTGATTCAGATTGTAATTTTGTTTAATAGGCCTCTGACTTGTTTGGAGTGAAGAAAACACTGAAAATTAGCACAGACGGGGGATGGCCACTATGACTAAACAAAAGTGAAAAGAGTCTTGGTGTTGACATTGTTTGATTGACAATCTAATTCTGTCATTAAGTTTTAAGCAACGCACAAAAAAGTGTCTCTGAATAAAATAGAGACAAGATGAGAAAAACAAGGATCCCTTGTGGATGTCAACTACACTCTAGCAGTTTATAACAATGCCTGTGTGCTTCATCCATCTGGAGTCTGGTTGTGGTTTTAACAAACCAGTGAAGGGTGAAGAGTTTGTAGACTTTCTGGTGTGAATGGGGCTCAGCGGAAGGAGGTTGTTTGACTGTGGAGGGAAGAGAGATGCTGAATGCTTGTAAAGAAAAGCACTGGGAAGCTTCATGGTTTGTTTTTATAGATGAAAGGTGAATAGAATGAGCAAAGAGTGCATTAAATGTTGGCTGCTTCTATAGTTATGAAGCATTACTGATCAGCTGAGTATAACGTGCATTCTCAGATAGTATTTTCTGCCAAATTATATTTGACCTTTTATGGTAGAAAACTCCCTACTACACTGATGGAGAGCCTTAATTATCTTGAAGATGGATAACATGTTAGCAGGTTTTTAGAGTGCAGAGTCTTTAGATGGAGACACAACTTTTTTCTGTTGGAAGTGTTTGATTTGGTTCAAAGTTCACTGGCCTTGAAGGGTATGCCGTCTCTACCCTGTTAAACTTTCCATGTTGCAAGCGAAAAAAGAGTAAGCCATTTACACTCACAGTCTTCTGACAAAAACTGAGCTGTAATCAATCTTTGTAAGATATCTGCCAGCATGCACTGCCAACAATCCACTCATAGACATTGGTCCTCAACTCCAACTCTGTGGAGCTTGAAAGCTGCCAGTCAGACTAAAAGAAAGTACTACAGGGGAAAGGAATGGATGGCTCAGGGTCCTTGATGGCTAAACTCTTGTTCCAGAAGACCTCTCCAAACATTTGCTATCACTCCAAGGAAACCCCAAGAGGTCCCAAGAAAACAGTCGCTTTTGTGATTGCATACCAGTGAATAAGCAACAGTGCAAAGACTGACAGAAGAAAGGGTCACAGTACCATATATTCCTGATGAACCCCTTACAGGCCTCCTCGTAGTACATATAGATAAAAAAATAATTATAATAATAATAATATCCCAGCTGTCATTGAGTGAGAGGCAGGGTGCACCCTGGACTGGTCACCAGTCAATCAAGGGCTGACATACAAAGGCAGACAACAAGGTATTCTCACACCTAAGGCCAGTTTAGAGTCACCAGTTAACCTAATGAGCATGTCTTTGGTGATGGGAGGAAGCCGGAGTACCTGGAGAGAACCCACAAATGCATAGAAAGGCCCTGACAGGAAGCAAATAAGGAACCTTATTGCTGTGTAGCCCCACCTGTAGTCATCATACTTTAGTCATATTATACAGTAGCAACCTCCCATGATTCTACGGTTAAGTCTACAATGGCCAAGTCTAACAGTTTTGCTCTGTGTTTCCCTTCACCAGAGTTTCCCATTGTTACAATTCTGTTTGTGATTTTTTGGGAAAGGATCTTGGTGTTTGCGCCCCTAAAACTGCATTTCGTAATGTCGTGTTCCTCCTGTGGTCATCCTCATGACCAAAACAATCAAAGTACAGATGCAAGCGGCTGAAATGAAATTTCTCTGGAGGGCCGCTGGGCTCAGCCTTAGAGATAGGGCAAAGAGTTCAGACAACTACGGAGATCCTGAGCAGAGCTGCTGCTACTTCTGACCAAAAAAAGGTCAGTTGAGGTGGTTCAGGCACCTGACAAGGATGCCTTCCTGTGGAGGTCCTCCAGGGTTGCCAACTTGTATGAGATCTCAGGGCATACCCGGAATGCCTCTGAGGGTTATATATCCTATCTGGTCTGGGAATGCCTTGGGATCCCCTAGAAAGAGTTGCAAACTGTCACTGTGGAGAGGGATGTCTGGGTTGATTTGCTTAGCTTGCTGCAACCATGGATGATTATGGATGAGGTTGTTTTGGCTTACAAAATATCTAGATTTTAAATCCATTATTCAGCCCCATCTCAGCTATGTTCAGCCAACACCTGAAAACATGAGGGTACCCTGCTGAAAAATGCTACACCATATTCTCAAGGTGACTTAGTTCCTTTGGAAAGTCATTTGATCCTCATATTTGTTATCATTTAACTTCTAAGCATCTTCAACAGCTGAGAACACAATCCCACTAGGCAAGACATGTTGTGCCAAAGCATGTTTGACCCCCAAAGTCTGGTTTGTTTGGTAAGTATAAATGCCCCATATTGTGCTCTTTCCTGGCCCTAGTAAAGTTAAAAGTTGTGGGCTTCGGCTCATGCATGCAAACAAACATGGATAACCAACATGGCCATCATGTATAATCAATATGAATTGGAAATCCTTGGGTGTATCTGACCAAAGCAACTCAAAATCAGCCACAAAGAGCAAAGCTGCAATGCTCTTTGTTGTTCTCCATTGGACTGACTGTCACACCATGTTTCTTGTACCCATGGTCACACGTGTTGTATTATGACATGATGACATATATGTAGAGATAAGCGTGCTCAGGCCTGAGAATTTTAAGTGCAGTCCAGGAAAGGACTGGGGAAGGGGCAACAACCAGTATGAATTGGCCCAAACTGTGAGTTCACCCTTAAATCCACTCAGTTCAAGTACATCCAGCAGTTGTGGAGATAAAGCAGCCTTATTAAGCATTCACCCATCCACACCACTGAGGGCCACCGACAGAGAAAATGCATTTGTAGTCTGAAATGAGATGCATCTGTTGTGGCTGAGCAGTAGCTCACCAGTGTGTTTGTGTTTGCCTTGCAGTCTTACTTAGTTGTTAAGGATGTGGTCGAGATAGAGGTGATTCTAACAGCTTAAGGACGTCACAGGCTGGGTGTGGTGTTAGCTACGCTACTCAGTCCTGGAAGCACACCCATGCAGTTACACATGGTAGGTGGGACAGAGTGTCACCTCAGCTGGCAGCAGCACTGTGGTTTTGGATGTGAAAAGAGTCAAATTAAAGGTGGGATAACTGCAGACTTGAGGCTGATCCTCTTATAGCTTCATGGCAAAAACAGACTTGTGGTTTTTTAAACTGCATGGCTGAAAATGAGCAACAAATGGTGCTAAAAGTGACTCTTTGGGGTCTACTCTTGGACATTAGAAGTAGATTGTAGTTTGGAATGAAACAAAAAGAAACAGTGGTATCCAAGACAGTGATTTGAGGGAGGTGTTGTGGGTAAATGACGATAATCTTGCAGAAACCACAAATAAGAGGAATTTTACTTACACTGATTGAGCAGCTCTGCATTAAATCAACTTTTCCATCATCTAAGCATGAACACTTAACACTCCAAAAAGCAATCTTGACACTGGTACACTAATTTCGCTCCAAACAATCTGTTATACTTCTTCTTTCTTCCACTCTTTCAACCTCTTTCACCTTCACTCCAATACAGAAAAACAGGACATCCAACCACAACTTTTAGAGGTAAATTAAGCCCCAGACCGGAGGGTGGGGTTCCTCTAATTTTACATTTTATGCCCATATCACATGGCAAGATTACAGGGATGACTACTTTAGAGGCTTTTTCTGAAAATATACAAAGGGAGTAGAAGGAGAGGAAATGGGTGTGAAGTGGAGGAAAGGTTGTAAAATTTAAACCTGGAGATAGTTGAGCTGCTTCTGTGAGTGATTTCATTTCCTCCCGCTACGTGTGCTATATTGTGGGTGACACTTCAGTGCACATGATGAACAGAGTAGGTTGGGAGTGTTGGAGTCAACTGATAAATAGGTCTACCATTGATGGTCTTTAATAAAATACAGGTTACCTTTGTCAAATGATTTTCAAGGGAAAAAAGTCAACTTTATTTTAGGGTTGTCAGGATTGATGCATAAACAGGAATTAATTAAAGTCTTTAGTAAGTTTATATTTTTTTTGCAATTTATCACATGCTTTATTGTTCCCTTTGGCATACTTTGTTGAAGCCACTGCAGCTTTTCTCTGCAGCTACAGTGATTTAAAATAAGTCCATCACTGCTCTTTAACGTCTTGTTTCCCTTAAAAAAAAACTCAGACAGATCAGTGGACAAGCCAGAAGCCATCTGCACCTTGTGTTATCAAACATTTACCTTTTTTACTGTTCTATTATTTCCTTTTCAATCCATAACAAGTTCCTTTTTCAAAGTTAAGTTAATGTCAAATTTATCCATCTTCCAAAAGTTTCTTTTTCTTTCAAAATAAGGTCTGTATCCACACAGGAAGTGATTTACCCCAAGTTTAAGACAGTAAAAAAAAAATCCAAAATGAAACACGAGCATGTAGTGTAGTGGAATTTTGAAATGGGGATATTAATCATCATTAACTACAGAAAATGCTGAGATTATTATCAATTTAGTGCAGATAATGAGAGTTTAATACACTGATTATTCAGGGGTTTTTTTGGTCAGGCTTATTCCTGTTAAAAATTCTGTACAAGTACATGCGTATTAAAGAAGAGCTATGTTTAAAGTTTGATTGTTCAGTTTAACTGAATTACTTTCCTTGGAAAAATCAGTGTATTGCCACAGGCATGTGTGCCTTCCCAACGGTAGTCGGTGATACACATGTGATTCTCAAGAAATTGGAATGTCATGTAAAAGTGATTCTTTATTTTTTTTGCCATGATTTCATTCAGAAAATTAAACTTCCATGTATTCTAGATTCATCTCAAGAAAAGTGAAACATTGGAAGATTTTTTTTTTATCTTGATGATTACAACTTCCAACTTACAAAAATCCACTATCTCAACATAATAGGGGGGTTCCGGGCCCCAGGTTGGGAACCAATACTCTAACCCACGGTGATATCTGGAGGTAGAAAACAATGCAACATCTGCTATACCTAACAATAATGCTCAACAGCTTCTAAGTCAAAGATTGTCAGAGAAACTGTGGAGCATGCACAAACGCCTAGTTCAATCTGGTTCTGTTGCTGTGTATACAAAAGACAGTTCATGTCCAACCTCGTTATCTAGGTCTAACTTCAAGAAACTTGGTTTAGTCTAGATTTATTTATTTAGTATCTCACTCCATTCAACCAATTTCTGCACCGCTAATCCCATTTGGGATCACAGGGGGCTGGAGCCCATCCCGCCTGTCGTTGGCCGAGAGGCAGGGTACACCCTGGACTGGTCGCCAGTCAGTCGCAGGGCTGACACACAGAGACAAAAAGCAAGGCCAATTTAGAGTCACCATCTAACCAAATGAAGCTGTTGTACCTGGAGTGAACCCATGCATGCACATGGAGGACATGCAAACTGCACAGAACGGCCCTGAAGTGAACCAGGAACCTTCTTGCTGCGAGGCAACAGCACTAACCCTTTTGCCACCGTGCAGCCCTTAGTCTAACATGTTTTTATGCATTTTAAAAGTGAGATTTTAGTGGAATAATTGTTTGACTTCTTCCAACTGTATGTAAAGGTACTGATTTTGTTAGATTTGATCTCTGCTTCTGTAAGGTTCAATGGATACTTATTTAGTTTTCTGTTGTGTTTTCAGGTGACAGAGGAGACAGAGGGCTGAAGGGGCAGAAAGGGGATCGAGGAGACAGAGGAGAGAAAACAGGTAAGACCTATTTTATGATATGAGTTAACAAGGGTGAAGTAACCACATATCATCCAAACTTTTAAGTGGAAGTAATTTTTGCCTTCAGAAACAGCTTACGTTCTTTTCCATACCTGTATTTCTATTTTCAGGATTACTTTTTTGCCATGCATTATAAAATGAATGTGATACAAATGTAAAATGATTCTAGGAAATCATAATATTTATCAAAAAGCATGAGTAAATGACAAGATAAACTACTGAAATGTATAGCTAATAAAATGTTGTCTGGTTAAACAGTCACTGTAAAATTCCTATTTGGCACACTGCCGTAGTACCAGCACATAAATCAATGCATACGATCCAAAGCCAACCGTGTACTGTATAATGCAAGAACAAAAATTTATGAACTGATGACTTTATGAGCGCCGTGCATCGCCACTCCACCTGACATCCTCTGCAAACTGCAGTGGGAAGTTAAAAGGATCAGAGGATCTGCTTTCCTTTCAGCTTAATCTCACGGTTTCCGACACACGATGAAGAACCACATGGCTCAGAGTACATCAAAAGGCCCTGAAAACCATTATATGTATGCACATGTTCTGTGGCTGTAAGCTGAAACCTCATAGAAAAACCACCAATCTGGATTCAGAGAGAAAGAAGTCCCATTAATAACATGAAAATATTCCTCATCTGTAACCTTAAATGTTAGTCTTCTTTTGTTACATCATCACGTGCTGAGCGATGAACGTGACGTTCATATCAAATATCAGTCTGCCATCTGAGCTTTCTCTGCCCATTAGAGAGCCGTCAAAGATCCATTCTTTCCTCACATCATTAACAAGACACTGATGTTGTAGGCTTCAGAGCGAGAAACCCAGACCGAGACCACATGCTGGTGGTTGTCAGAAACATCAAATCTCTGTGTCCTGCACTTTTCTGTCACAACCCTTATGTGGCTGACTTATAGTCTGATGCATAACCCAGATCCTCTTACACTTCAAAGCATCCAGAGCATACCTGTATGATCACCAGAACCAGAAACAGACACCCAAAACCAATGAAGTTTTGTCTGGGTGAAAAAGGCACATTCCTCCATACATTTTGGGTGTTAACACAAAGGGAACCTGCCACACTGGGCGTTAAAAGGATCAAAACCTTTACCACCTTTGAAAGCCCAGACACTTAAAAAATGAGAAAATAGACTCTGATTAGAGTCATGTGATTACTGGGAAGAGAGATAGGTCTTTCTCTCTCTCTTTCTCTCTTTCTCTATCTGTGTGAAACAGTCTCATTTATCCTTCATGGTACAGCATATCCCAAGATTCATTGCAAGCCAGTACAAGCAACACATTTTGACTGCTCCACAGTCCAGTGTCAGTGTGCTTTACACCACTCCATCTGATGCTTGGCATTGGACTTAGTGAGGCTTACATGCAGCTGCTCAGCCATGGAAACCTCATTCCATGAAGTTCCTGCCACACAGTTTTTGTGTTTACATTAATGGCATTAGAAGTAAGGAGCTCTTCAGCTATGAAATCAGCAGGTGTTGGTGAGTTTTACACAGCATGCACCTTAGCAGTCATTGACCCGCTCTGTGATTTTGCAGGGGCTTCTGCTTCATGGCTCGATTGCTGTTGTTCCTAAACGCTTCCACTTTTCTAATATCACTTACAGTTGACTGTGAAATATATCCAGCAGGGATAAAATTCCACAAACCGTCTTATGGAAAAGGTGACATCCATCAGTGCCACACTTAAAATCACTGAACTCTTCAGAACGAACCATTTTTTATCACAAATGTTTTCAAATGGAGACTGAATGGTTAGGAGCTTGATTTGATACACCTGTGGCAACAGGTCTGATTGAAACATCTGAATTCAATAATTAACAGCTGTGGCTGAATACTTTTGTCCATATAGTGTATGTTAGCTGGTTCGGGTGCAGCTGTTGAGGTTGCCATGTTAGAGGAGCAGGGTTTAAGGGTAAAAGTTGAAACAGCAGACCCAAACAGGGAATCTGTAGACCAAAGCCTCTCATGTTAGTTCAGCCTGTGCAGTCTAAACAGGCTGCACAGGCTGGGACCTTCAACTGATGTTACCTTGAAGCAAGCTTGATCCATGTTGACACACATGCCTGTCACTTGGCAGCCAAGGTCAAGCTTGATGGCATTTCTTTTGTTGGGGTCTTTTCACCACTGGTAATACCCCTGTAGACCGCCGTTGGTTTTTGGGCTCTGTGGACATCCACAGCAGTACCAGGGGCTCATGCTTACTTGTCCCATCAACCTCTTACTCTACAAGGTGTAGAAGGTGTTATTTTTTTCAACAGATTATTTTCCCATGCTTCTGGTAATGTGCAAGGACATCATGGGTTGTGTCAATCCTTGGGCAGCTTACTCATCATCACACCCTTCACCCCAGGTTTTGGCCCAACATGCCTAAAAGTTCTGCATGGTACTGCATATCTCATATATGTCCCCTGCTGGCTTACTTTAGAGTATGATATTGTAATTAGTGCCTTCAATCAAACACTTTTCTTTTTTATGTTTAATGCACATGTTTATGTTTTGCTAACCTTCGCTATGAACCCCACAAACTAACAGCCATTTTATCAGCACAGTGACCTTAAGATAACTAGGTTGCCATGCTTTCTATCAAGTTAGAGTGGATAAAAACTCTAAAATCCATTCAAATGCTGTGAATTTGTTCTTGTTTTCCTTATAATCAACATAGACAGTTGATAATAAAACTGTTCTGCATCACTTTGCTATGATAGAATAAAAGCATGAAAGATTTCCAACAATCAAATTTTCTTCTTATAAATTCCAACAGACATTCTTTCCATGGGAAAAGCAGAACATGTAATTTGATCTCCAATTTTTGAGTTTTGCTAAATTAGGTGATATTTTCACTGACAGTTGGCTTATTGTAAGAATGATTGGAAGTGACACATGTGTGCACAAACCCATACATTGTCTTTTCTTTGACTTTTAGAGCTTTTTGGCAGTTTCATCCCATGAGTCCAACTTTAAGTGTTGTCGGTTTAGTGTTTGGCTCTTTTATTTTTATAGCAAATCTGTGCAGCTACGAGCTTCAGATAAATTATTTCATTTTCAGACCCTCATGAGAAATATATTTCATCAGAGAACTTGCATTCATTAAATCAACATGTTGTTATTTTAAGTGCATGTTCA
This sequence comes from Cheilinus undulatus, assembly GCF_018320785.1. Classification (NCBI taxonomy): domain Eukaryota; kingdom Metazoa; phylum Chordata; class Actinopteri; order Labriformes; family Labridae; genus Cheilinus; species Cheilinus undulatus. Next base: position 38,690,520 of record NC_054878.1, on the reverse strand, counting down.
CCTGGAGCCAAACATCAGTACCAAAGAACAGATCATGTCTTGAAATACCCCCTGCTTGCACAGTTTTTATTACTTATGTTGACATTTATGAGCTAAATCTAATTATCCGTGCGTGGGATAGGACAACTCGACTTCCCTACAGCATTATTTAATCTAATTTATTCATCTCTAATTTTAAACACGCACAGTTTAGCAAATACACATGCAGAAAAGGCTCATGCAAAGGTCAGTTTAAGGCAGTAAGGTGAGTCAGTCTTGGTTATACTAAATATCTTTATCTGCATACCAGAGTTGTATCATCTCATCATCCACTATTCAGAAATTACTGAACAAATCATTAGAATAGAGGCCCAGAGTGGCTCTGTAACCAAATATGCATTTATGCTCCAAAAATTTGGAGAATGCATTTTCAGCATTCAAGAAAAGCCGACTAAAAGCAAATAGATTCATGGAAATGAGAGACATTATAGAAGTAAAGGGTAGAAACCTTTGGAGAGGCTAGGAGGGTATCCAGAGTCAAAGACAATAAGAGCAGAGTTTCAGGGAGAAGATTTCATAAACAGATGGAGCTTGTTAACTTTTGCCCCAAAGCTCTTCACTGCTGTCCAGTTCAGAGTCTTCCTGCCTGCCAGATAAACATTAGTAATACACGATCACTCCATGTTCTGGCTGCTTTTCCTCAAGTATTGACAGTCTGCTGCTGGAACTCCCCTGGCTTCTGAGGTTTAAACCATTTGGGAAGACCACAAATGCTTAGCACTCAATGAAGTTTCCCAGTCAGATACACTCATTATACCTTTAGTAGCCCAAATAAATGAATAAAATGGGAGCAAGAATTTTTGCAAAGTATCGTGTTTTCGTCCAAATTAGCTAATGCTTCTATTTCATTTGTTGGGTGTCCAGTATAATCAAAACAGCTGTCAAACTGTGGAGAAGCAGGATAATTTAGAGACACAATCACTGATTTTTTTAATTTCTAATGAGTGTTTATTTTTGTTTGACATTTTGCTCCAAAATGTTTCAGTCTGCCGAAGTGCTTCACCTCAGGAAAAGTCATTAACTACTTAACTTAAGTGTTAGTTAGTGCTTTTTCAGATTTATTTTCCACCCTAGTAAAGCATCTTTAGTCATTTTAATCAGTTTTGTTCCAAAAAATGTAAGCTGTGGTTTTGAAAAGTTGACATTGCATTATATTACAACGCTGTGTGGAGGGAAGAGTAAAGGACGACAGAAAATGTTTTCACCAAACAGTGTCAAGTTAGCTACAGTTGCTACGTCTAGTACACTTTCTGCTCACATACGGCAAATATGTGGTTAATGAGGGCAAAAACCACTGTAGTTTATGATTTTTTTAAAATAAAGAGTCCTTAATTAGGAAACAAGATGTTTTTTGCACTCAACTGCTGTAACAGGATGGCTACATAAGCTTTGCTAATATGATTAAGGCTAAGGCATAGATGTTTCTGGCATTGTGGCATTGCTTCATCAAAATATACATCATATGGACAACAGTATTTGGCCACACCTGTTCAGGTGTTTCAATCAGAGCTGTTGCCACAGGTGTATCAAATCAAGCACCTTGCCATGCAGTCTCCATTTGCAAACATTTGTGATACTAAATGGGTCGTTCTGAAGAGTTCAGTGACTTCAAGCACGGTACTGTATTGGATGTGACCTTTGCAATAAGACGGTTCGTGAAGTGTCATCCCTGCTGGATATTCCACAGTCAGGTTAAGTGATATTAGAAAGTGGAAGCATTTAGGAACAACAGCAACTCACCCATGAAGCAGGAGACAGAGCGGGGGACAGCGACTGGTAAGGCACGTGGTGTGTAAAAGCCATCAATGCTCTGCTAATTCCATTAAAGAGTTCTGAACCTCCACTGGCATTAATGTAAACACAAAAACTGTGTGGCAGGAGCTTCATAGAATTGGTTTTCATGGCTGAGCAGCTACATGCAAGCCTCACATCACCATGTCAAATATAAAGCACCATGGTCCTTTTGATTTAGAACGTTGTGAAACTAATATCCCACATAGTAGAAATGACCAGTTTTGTTGTTGCGATACATAAATACTAAAGACGACCACTGATAACATAGCACGGACTTGAGGGGCCATCCTATTTAGTGAGGGAAGATTTCATCACTCTCCTTGTAATGGTGTCCCAAGAGACAAGGGGGCACATGAGATCAAGGGGTAGGGTTAAAAGTTAGAAATGGGACTGAGGCAAATACTCTCTCTAGGACAGCATCCAAGGTATCCATTGGTGGACCAAACAGTGAACAGGAGAACTTACAATCAGCCATATCAGACCACTGTGAAAGGGAAAAATGCACCACAGACAGGGATAACCCAGAGGTCATTCTTACAGAGGGCAACAGGTACCATAAGGGAGGCTATGAAGACAGGTCCAGAGGGCTGTGAACTGGGACGAGTGGGTCAACATGTTGCCCAACGGGTTGCCCAAGCTGCTAGACGGCAGGGGCGTGGTCGTCCTCTCAGTCTAGACCGGAAGATCCAGTCTGTTTAAGATCAGCTGACAAGACATGTCAGAGAAACATCATGTGACTTTTCTGAGGAAGACTGCAGGAAGTGAGCAGTTGAAACGTGCCCAAGTAACAAAAAATAATATTTTTCTGTCAGTAAAAATCACAAGGAAAAAACAAGCTCTGTCAGTCTCTGCTCAAGAGGAAAAGAAGACAACTTATGTCTTCTTAACTTAAATCTTCTTCATATGCCAGTAGGTCTTTCAGGTTTTGACTTTTGATAAAAATCAGACGTTTTATATTTGATGAGTGACTATCTGTTTCAGATAATTGAGTGTTCAATTACTCATCCTATAAGGTCGGAATGTGCTGTTCTAGCACTCTTTGCTTTCTCTTCTCTTAAGAGCAGCAGGAGGTTAAAAGTGTTCCTTATTTCTGGTTTTAATCAGCAGTTTTCCTGCAGGAATACTATACAGCAGGTATGATAGTATAATATTATGGTCAATATTAAATTATGATGGGCTAGTGAGTGCAGACGACTTCAGTTTTTAATGAGAGTTAGATTGTACTCAGTTAAAATTTATGATGGTCTGATGAGGCTAATATCCTGTCTAGATCCAATGTCTGCTTCGTCTCTCCAGCACTTTTTGTCAACAGTCTCATTCAGTGTGTGTCTTAACACCAGCTGTGTGGTTGGATGTGTGTGTTTACTCCCTTTCTCATTTTCTGTCTTCACACTAAAAGCTGATAAATCAAGTCTGTTATACGAGCACAGCTGCTACAAGTCGCAGGATTACCAGATGTTTGGTGGATCCATAGAGCTTCTGCAAAACAAACAGGGCCACATTACTCCTAGAGATGCACACATGAAGTGAACACAATCTATTTTGATTTAATTATATGACTTTTTTTCTCATTGACCAGGTATCCTTGAGCAGGGCATTAACAATCTTAATCCACACAATCACAGAGTTCACACATTGTATTAAATAGTTTCTACTGTCACATTTATTTTCTTATCAGCCCAGTAATAAGAAGATCCTTAAACTCTGTGTATTAAGCTTCTACTAGAAAATGCCATAACTGAAACTAAGTATTGTGTTACAGTGAAAAAAGGCAGTCAAAGTTTTAGCTCTTATTAGCAACTAAGCAAAGAAATCTGAACTCAAATGCCTAATAGGGATGTAACGGTATCAAAATATCACGGTACAGTGTTTACCTCGGTGACAAGTCCACAGTACGGTATTTATTGCAGTATTTTTTTAAAAATCAGAACAACAGATGAAGAATTAGAAAGAAAAATGACATTGGCATTTATTGAATAACAATTGCACTTTAAATCTAACAATATGTGGGGAAAAAGTGTCGTAGGTGTCCACAGTCTTAAGAGTCTTTTGGCCTGCCCAGATTTTGCTCCTCAAATCTCTGCGAATCTTTTCGGGATGATGATTTATCAAGTGGCTCCTCGTGTTACTCGTAAGTGTGTCGCTGTGGTCTGGCAGTGTCTGCATACTGTCTTTTGTTTATCTGTCACTTTCTCTCCTTTCTCATTTCTTGACACCAGGAAGCCAAAATGTTTCCGCACGTCAGATTTAAAAGTCATCGGAGCTTCCACAGTCTCATAAACTTTGTCACTCGCCTCTCCCTCGCTACTCCATGCATCTGCCATGTTGTCTTTCATGAAACTGGTTTGTGGCGCAAAAAAGGCTGGGGACTGCTGTCATGGAGGGCCGACCACAACCACAACTGACTGTAAGAAAAGGAAATATTGATAAAGACATCTTGTTAAAGACATCTTTAGATGCGTGGAGATGTGAACACTACTTTGGATTTGTTGCACAAAATTACAAGATGATGACTTTGAACTTGAAGGTGCTGACCCTCCTCCCAACCACTTCTCACTCAGCTACAAATCACCCCAATGCCTGCTGGAGGTCCCTGGCTGAAGAAGCCAACAGAACCACATCATCTGCAAAAAGCAGAGATGAAATTCTGAGGTTACCACCCTCTGGCTGCCCTTTGAGATCCTTTTCCTGAAACTTACGAAAGATACAATTGTGATTTATTTTAATTAACTTGCTTTGACTTTCAAAACCCAAATTTTAAAGTCTGTTTTGATAATATGAAGCAGTTCTCAGCAGTGTTTTGATTTGAGAAACAGAAAATCTGTATGTCTTGATTTGCTACATGAGGAAGTGTGAGCTACTGGAAGCTGCTGTCATGTGGCTGCATCTCATTCATGTTTTGTGCTGCTTATACTTGATGGACCTGATTTTCCTTTGCCATTGGGTACATGTTCTAACACTAAAGTTCCCTGTTTGCATTAACTTTGGTCCACACAGAAGTCTATTTTACAGGGGTAGAGGCGTAGAGAAGCAAGAAATCCCTTCAATGCTATCCTTAATGCCATCTTTTGCTATTGTTTTGATTGAAAGCCACCTACAGACATGTGGCTTATCACATAAGAAGGCTAAAAGTGGAAAAAACACTCCAGTCACCAGCGTCTCTAAACCAGACACAAAGAGTTCATCTCTGAGGTTGCCCTCACAAAAACAGGTAGTGGTTTTGTGAGGGGTTATGTGTGGGTTTGTTCTTTAACTCTGTGGAGTCTTGTCCAGTAAACTGAGTGGATAAATGCTTACAGATGCATGAGAGAAGTTATGAATTTCAACATCTTTGAGAACTGGCTGTGCTGTCAGGTTCACATGATTGCTTGCCGACTCTAACTTATGATGTTTGAATGAAGGTCAGCAATCAGTGAAACATTCCTTTTGGACAAAAATGTGATACAAGTGTTTTTGAACCCCTGCTTTTTATGAGGGGAAAAGTCCCATCTCCCAGAATACTGATTTTTGTTTTCCTACTTGGACAAAAGGAGGTTTTTGTGGTTTTGGACTATATTGTTTTGCAGCACAAAAACAACCTCTTTATCTCTGTTTGTGTTCATATTGATTTGATTTACAATGCTTCATTAAACCCCTAAACACTCACAATGAAAATCATCTCAGTGTTGCTCAAAGCCATGCCAACACGCCTGATACAAGAAAGTCGTGCAGAGTCAGAGGCTTTACTCGTGTGCTTGTTCGTAGCTGTTGTGTTGGCGTAAAAATAAAAAACCCACTAAGGAACATGGCGTCTTTTAATGCTGTTTGAGACACTTAATGACATGGAGGCTTCATGAATACATGAAACAGTTTACAAACATATTAAACTGGGGAAACAAATGCGTTTGCCAAGTCATTCATGTTTTGCAGATTGTAATTTTGATGCATGTTTGTGTTTGTTGCAGTGGAGGAGACTTTGGTGCGGCTGGTGAATGGGTCAGGCCCTCATGAAGGTCGCGTGGAGGTTTTCCATGAACGCCGCTGGGGGACGGTTTGTGACGACGTTTGGGACATGAAGGATGGAGACGTGGTGTGTAGGATGCTGGGATTCCGAGGAGCCGTTGAGGTGCATAAGACGGGACGCTTCGGACAAGGTGAGAGATTTTAAACACATGAATGGACACTACTGTTTCACCAAGGCCTCTTCTTAGAATATTTACCATTCCCTGAAAACATAGCATTTCATCTAAGTGTATAAACAGCATGAAAATGTCCTTTAAAGATTTACATAAGATAACTAATGATGACCACACTTCAAACATGTAAAAATTATGACATCTAGCATTTTGAATTTAAATTCAGAGTACTAGAAATGTGGTGCTGTAGAGCATAACATTCCAAACACAGGTATTGTTGGGTATTGTTATTGCACTAACATCTCCACTTGAGTGGCAGAGAGGAGAATAGGGAAGGGGCAAAGGAAATTGCATGGCATCATGCTGCATCACTCGCATCCTATTAGGATAATACATTAGGAAAAAATAAATTCAAGCGGATTTTGTCGCTGACTCATACTCATGTCGTACCGTAGGGACATGCTGTAAGCTTAGGCAGCTGTGGCTTTGTGAAAGCCAGTCATATTTCAACCATAAATCAGGGGTTAACAGCCAGCAGTGTGTGAATGTATACGCATATGATGAGCTAATACTTACAGACACTTGACTTAGCATAGCAGAGTTCATCATTTCACAGTGCAATGTTTGGTATTGACAGTGTGTGATTTTGATTTAAGATAGCCTGATAGTTTTAATAGACTTGCTTTTATGTGATGTCGTCCTCTTATTTAGTTTTTATCCTCTCCTCTGTTTCCTCCTAATCTTTTGCTTGAATTTATTCCCTTTTAATGTAATTTCATTTCCTTGCCTCCTGTGGCTGTTTTAAATCGTTATTGCATTCATCCCTTGAATGCTTTTATCTCTTTTATTGCTTGTCTTCTGTATACCTGCTCTATTATATTGTTTTTTTGTTCATTTTTGTCCCCTTTGTTTTTAATTTTACTGCTTTTTACTGTTTTTATCTTCTCCTTTTTGCTTCTATTCCTTTTTTTTTCTCTTTTAATCTCTCACATCTTAAATTTTGGTCCTCTTGGTCTCAGCCTGTCTAGCTGGGTTCCTGTGTTGCCTGGGTTCCTGGTGTTTTTATGGTACTTACGATGTCAATGTGATATCTGCTTTCTGATGACGTCCATGATGTCTTAGTTGTGTATTATTGTATGATGCCTGCACGTCTTGTGATGTCTTAGTTTCTGTGGTAGCTCATGATGCCTGAGTTTTTGATGTCTCATGATGTTGTTGAATATTATCATGATCTGATATTTTTGGTCTTTAAGTGTTTTGGATTCTGCTGAAGTTGTTGGTGTCTTCTGTTCAGTCTTCTTTGTCTTTTGTTTGGGTTTGTTGATTTGCTTTTCTATTCGCTTCTTCACAGCTTTTTAAAGTTGAGAAAAAAATTGGAAAGTCTGGACAAAATATCTGGCCGTGGGATTTTTCTGTCACGGGGTAGAAAGGAATCATTTTATTTCTGGTTGCTCACTTTTTTTCTTCAAGAAATGTGTGCGCATTACATGGCTACAGAGATTTTTAAAAAGCTCCTTTGGGGAAGCATGCATGATGCAGCACCATAATGTAAGTTTTTCAGTTGTAAGGACAAATGTAGGGAGAACTCTGTAAATTTCTAAATCTTTGTGCCATCAGAATAAAAACAGAAACCAAGAGTACTGAGGAAGTGAATTCATACCTCTAATATTCCAACCAGATTGAGGAATATAAAGTCTAAGTTCACCTGGGTTTGCTCCAGAGTAATGTGGCAAAAGGAAGATAATATGTCTATATATATTTGAGAGTGCTCTCACCAGACGCTCCTTCCTTTAAGTGTTTTAAGGTGGTTTTGTGAAATACACATCTACACAATCATGGCAGGAAATCAGTGAAATTTCTTTACATTCTGCACATTCCCTGAAGGAAGTCGTTCTGTTTTTTTACTAACTTTGTCGACTCTGAAAAGTGCCCTGAAATGCTGCGGGGATTAATATCTAAAGTTTTATAGGGAAACTCATGTGAGCCAGATGTCGTCAAGAAAGAGTCTCCGAGGGCAAATCCATCTCTTTATTTCTCCTCTCTCTTTCTCTCTCTGCATTTTATTTCATTCACACAGTCAGCCTGACATCATGCAGAGTCCACGTCCAGGCAGAGTTGTTAGAAATAAGTCTGGAAAATTTGGGGGAAAACAGCTTTTGTTCCATAGGATGACGTCCAGACAACAACAGTGACTAACATCATGGCTGGGTTCAGTTTCAACACAATCGATTATTCAGATATGTCCTTTCAGATCAGTCATACACCTTTATTTATGACTGTTTGGTTCAATATACTGTAGACAACTGTAGTGTGCCCTGCATGAGACATAAAGGCTAACATTTTTTAGTATTCCACAGCTCAGGGCACAGATGAGTTTACCTCCATATTTGTGAGCTGTAGAAGTATGCAGCACTTGATGGGTGATGCTTCTTGCTCTCATTGGCTGTGACAGATATTCTGTTGGAGGCAGCCTGATCATGAATAGTTGTCAAACATGTTAAACATTGATGATTTGAGATTGACGGCCTTTGACTTGATCCAGGGCAGTAAAATAATCACATTGGTATCCCACTCTAGTGGATTTTTTTTGTGTGTAGTCCACCTAATTCAACACATTCAGAGTAGAAATGAAAGAGCAGGAAAGCTGAGGGCCAAAGTCATGGAGGAGCTCATGGAGCAAAGATATGGTCCATCCTGAATTTAAGCAACACTGACCTTTGAGTTTCAGTATCTCTATACCCTTGTGGACATGTGACGGTTTCAAGCAAAAGATCCATCCATTCATCTTCTTCAGCTTATCCGGGGCCGAGTCACATTGGTAGCTGGTTAAGCAAGTCAACCCAGACATCCCTCTCCCCAGTGGCACTTTCAAACTCCTCTGGGGGGACCCCGAGGCACTCCCAGACCAGCCCAGACCTTTCGGTGTGAAGGAGCAGCCGCTCTACTCCTAGTTCCCTCGAGATATCTGAACTCCTTACCCTATCTCTAAGGCTGAGCCCAGCCACCCTCCAGGGAAAACTCATTTTGGCCCGCTGTGTGTCCACGGTCTCATTCTTTCAGTGATTACCCAGAGTTCATGACCATAGGTGAGGGTTGGGTGGAAGATTGACCGGTAAATGGAAAGCTTCGCCTTCCAGTTCAGCTCCCTCTTCACCTCAACAGCCCGGCACAACACCCACAATACTGCTGATGCTGCACTGATTCGCCTGTCAATCTCACGCTCCTTTTTACCCTCACTTGTGAACAAGACCCCAAGATACTTGAACTGCTTCACCTGAGGCAGAGACTCACTCCCCACCCAAAGGGAGCAATCCAGCGTTTTCCGTCAAAAAACCATGGCCTCAGACTTGGGCCCCATCCACACTGAGAAGAATTCAGGAGTACAAGCAAAAGTTTTTTTGTCGTATCAGCATTTCATCCATATGGAAACGGCGTTTTGGGAGGCCTTAAATGCTATTTTTTTTAAACCAGGTCCCAGAGTGAACAAATCTGTAAACGTTTACTGTTTTGTCTGCATGTGGACAGCCAACCTCATCTTTCTTTAAACGATTACGTCATTCATAGCTTAGCCCACTTAAGCCGCATGCGCAGGTCAAACCAAAACAACAATGGCGGATTACAGGGTTGTGTTTGTGCTGCCGAAGCTACTGAGCTTATTATGGCTTTTACAGCAAAATCTGATGCTCCTTTACCACCACCGAGAACAGCACACACCAGATGTTCTTAAATCCACTGTGGAGAACAACCAGAAGGGCAACTAGGAGAAAGTTTGAGGCAGTTTTCTATAATCTTCTTCTCTCTTTTGGTGCATTTCCATGGCAGCGTTACAGCACCACTAACAAGCTTGGCATTAATACTACAGCATTTTCAGTCGTTTTCAGTGGTTCCGTGCTTAAGCGGACATTTCCTGTAACGATCCCGTATGTACGGAAAACTTTTCCAAAACGAAAGAGAAATATATCATTTTCGTCTTTGTGTGGACAAGGCCTTGGAGGTGCTGAACCTCACTCCCACTGCTTCGCACTCAGCGACAAACCACCCCAGTGCCTGCTGGAGGTCCCCGACTGAGGAAGCTGCTCTTCTTCTTTTTATTTCTAAAGATAAGTCTTATGCATGTGTTGTATTTTTTTTTCAGATCCCACTAGGAGCAGTTTAACTGAGCCAGCATGTGTTTTTATTTATTTGCATTTATCTATAATTTATGAAAATATCCAAAACAGATGAAATTCATAAGATAATTGTTCAGTTTCAATCCAGGCCAAATCTAATGATGGTTACTGTTAAAGGGCTAAGTGCAGCAGACAAACATGGGATACATGGAAAAATATTTCAGCATTATGATATTTTAAATGTAAAACTATAACATGCATACCCATGTAATCATTCTATTTGTTTGACTTTGTCCGCCTCTGTCTCCACAGACCAAAACATTTGTTCCTCCAGCTCAGTTTGTGAACATAACATCTACCAGAGGATTTCAGTCATGAAATAGTAGCTCTCTCTGCAGAGGTGAACAGAGATTTCTATCTCCCTAGACTAGAAACAGAAGAACAGAGTTTGTCTGACCTTATGATCAGTGAGGAGACGCAGACACGGACCCACAAGGAGAATCAGTTACAGAGGTTTGAAAAACACAATGTCTAACAAAACCCAGGACTGCGTGATCCTCTGCAGACCAGGTTTGATCCATGTCAACACAATCTTAAATTTTGTCTCAATTTCTTCCCTCCAAACATTCTTGAAATCACCAAGAAATCGATTCACTGTTTTTCTAAAGAATTGCTGGGTGGTTCCTTTCAAATCCCACTCATTGTTTTTGGAAATCAAACTCATAATTGTAAGAAATTTTGTAAATTTGTCTGTGACCAAACTGACCCACAGTCTGCAAACAGTGTCAGAAGTGTGTTAAGCTCCAGAATAAACAGCTTAAAGGTCCGTGTCCACCTAAGCAAACCCTGAGAAAGCTCAGCAGCAGAACAGCTGGAGCTTGTGTATCCTCCAGTGCATACCTCATTTCCATCCTGTGCACGGCTGCATGCAGACACGTGGGCCTGCTGTTTCACGCTGCTTTGAAGATGTCAAATCTGCAGCCTGTTCCTCTCTTGTATGTTACATAGCGAAGGGAAGCAGTATAGGAAGCATATGCTTCCACTGAGGTGTTGTTTTGTTGATGTTGTGGTTTTTATTCAGATTTCAGCTTTTAAAGAACACAGTCTGATTGAATTTTACAGAAAAAGCATGTTTATGGAAAAAGAAATTATTTACGTCTAGTCACTCTGAAGAAAGAATTCCTCTGCTGTTGTTTTTTTTTTTCCAAAGTTTTATTTATTCTATTTCTCTCTGATCTGAACTCTATCTAATGATGGATAGTGCCATATGTTGTGCAGACCGTTAAACCCTTTGAAAGTGATTTTTGATTGCAGACAATGAGCTGTGTAAATAAAACTGTCCCGACCTGACCTACAGGTTTTTTTTAGTGCAGTTTAAAGATGATTAACGTTTTTATAATTTCAAACTGTTTTCTAGCTCAGGCTGCTCTGACTGATCTTTAATGTTGCATGAAATCAAAATATAAGCAGAGTTGATGCTGGCAATGCCGCTGACATACCAGCTGAGCACTATAGGCAGCATTCTGCAGGAACATTTCAGACAGTAAATGTTTTACTGCAAAAACAAAAAACATCAAAAGCTAAGCCTGGCAGAACCTCATAGCTGCTATGTTTATGCAGCTGATCAGATGTTATCAGATATAAAAAGGTTAGACAGAACTACCTATATCTAATCATCTTTAAGTGGCTGTACAGTGGCTTGCAAAAGTATTTATACCCATTGAACTTTTCCACATTTCTTCATGTTACAACCGTAACCGTAAATATATTTTATTAGGATTTCATGTGATAAATTCAAATAAAGTGGCCTATAACTGTGAAGTGGAAGGAAAATTATACATGGCTTTCATTTTTTTTTCACAAATAAAAATCTGAAAAGTGTGGTGCGCAAAAGTATTCAACACCCTGGAGTCAATACTTTGTAGAGCCACTTTTCACTGTAATTACAGCTGAAAGTCTTTTGAAGTATGTCTCTACCAACTTTGCACATATAGAGACAGAAATTTTTGCCCATTCCTCTTTGCAAAATAGCTCAAGCTCAGTCAGATTTGATGAAGAGCATCTGTGAACAGCAACTCTAACACATTTTACTATGTTTTTAGTTTACATCCCACACATTAGGTATGGTAAATGCACTTGAGCGTGTAAAGTGCTTTTCTGACTACTCAAAGTGCTTTTACAACACAGCTAACACCTACCCATTCATTCCACATGCACACGCTGATGGCTTTGGAGAACTGGCCATCAGTATTAACAAATCCCATTCGTACACATCCATACACATTGTGGGACACATCGACATGAGACGGCAGTAGCTTGGGGACCTTCTTATTGCAAGACAACCAACTTTGCCCACTGATCCACAGTTTCCCCTATCTGCTTGAGGTAGCTGAACTCTCTTGTGTGCCCTGTACTGGAGTCCTCTACTAACAAATGTGTTGTGTACAAGCAAGTATATTTGCAATTATATCTCCAGCCTTAATCGGCTGATTTTGCCTCAAAGTGGAGTGAGTGGTTGTGAATGGGTTAGTGTGACCTTATGTGTAACAACTAGAAAAGCACTAAACAAATTAACTAGTGCTGTCAATTGATTAAAAATATTAAATAAGTTAATCACATCACTATGCTGTGATTTATCTTGATTAATCACAGCATTTCTTTAGTTTTAATAATTTTTAGATTTTTAAACATTCTTATTATGAAGTGTTTATTTTCATTATTTTAACTTTGTGTACAGCACTTTGAAAGCGCTTTTTACAAAAAATGTATTTTTGTTGTTATTATTATTATTATTATTATTATTATTATTATTATATCTATAAATTAACATTAGAAATACTACTATTTACTTATATTTTTGTTTGAGATAAATTAGCACATGTATGGTGTTTAAATGAAGAAATATTAAACAAACTAGAGTTTTTAAACTGATTTGTGGTTTGTAAATCAGAGTGTTTTAATTCACTGAGCAATAATATTTACAGACTGCAAACGAGCCCAGAAGACAAACACATCAGGTACTAAATACTGTATGCTGTAAAGTGAATGATCAGGTGTGCTGTTACACTGAGGAAGCTGAAGTTGCTGACTGATGTCCAGTGGTCTCTCGTCAGTGTAATAAATGTAGCTCGGGCCAGCTGCTCCACTTTAGTCCCCTTTTTAGCTGTCATACAGTTCACGGATTTTTGTGACAGTAGTTCGTAGGTGTTCTGTGGTACGGGTCATCCGAGGCGGATGATGTCTTGAAGCCCCTTGTCGTCAACGATGTCGATGGTCTGCAGTCTCTGGCAACCCATTAGCAATCGCATTAATCAGCTTAGATGTCGTCGGTTTGGGGGCAAATCCAGGTCTGCTGGACTGCACAGGTGTAGCTTGGCAATATGGCTTGATCTTGTGTTGTTGTAGCGTCTCTGCTAACATTAGCAATGATGCATTTTGCCTAGAAGTGGTACTTCAGACTCATTGTACTTCGGAGTAAAGACAGTTCATCACCACACACACAACTTTTGTTTCATCCAGAGTTCCATTAGGCAGCTTTTTAAATCAAAATTTGCTGTAAAGCAGACCTAGGTCTGTCTCCTCACTCATCACTGCTGTCTGGGTTTGACCCGCCTTTAACCTTTTCACCCCAGAGATGTAAACATCCATGCAGGAGAACTACGGGAAGAAGTTGTGGTCAAACTTATTCATATGATTAAATTGCGTTATTATTATTTTTATGTGTTTAGCTTTCCAGATTAACCACAAGCGTTAACGTGTTTATATTAACAGGCCTGAAATGAACACTAATACCCCCTGCTCTTTGTTCATACCACCTCTGTAACTCTTCACTTCAACTCCACTCCCTTTGTGTTTTGACATTCAAGCTGAAGCTGAGTACAGACATTTGTAGGACTGATCTCTATCCAGATATGTCTGAAGTTTATTCAGTTGCAAAATATTTGTCTTTCAGTCCAAAAGAAACCTTTTCTTTGCTTTGGAAAGTCTGTTAAATCTCCTTCAGTTACACTCGCATCAATTCTCCATTATTTCTTGAGAAATAGTGTCACTGAGCTTCCCAGGGCAAACGGTGGAAATAAAACATGTATGAAACATGTTTTAGCCTTTTAGAGAAAAAAAGCTACAAATTATAAAGGAGAAGTCAGTCTGAGAGCAGTGACCACAGAGCTGATAACAACAACCCCAGAAGGAGTTTGACTTTAAGGGAGTTTTAAGAATCCATTCCTCCACACAGTTCCACAATGTATGCCTGTTTTTTTTCTAGCGCAGTTATATATTCAGCCTATTAGCATGTGTTTATTATTATGAAGGCCCATTCATTTTGCCAGTGAGCTAAGGATATGTAATAAGAGTGCTTTAAGGTAGGTGCAGTCCCTAGTCCCTTAGCATTTAGGACCAAATTTTCGTGACCCTGCTCTGTCTCTCTCGGAGTGTGTATAGAGTCATTATGTTTTTCTTTTTCATTATGTTTATGAGTCATTATGTGTTGGAGAATGGAGTCATTAGTGTGCTCCCAGCTGAAAATATGGCTCTGTTGTTATTGCAGTAAATTTTTTGCCTTGCTCAGTTTAGAGCAAAATTCTTCCACTAATCAGCTATTAAAGAATTGTGTTATTGAAGTGATATGATGTCTTGGTTTCCTGTAAAGAAATGATGTCTAAATTTTTAATTCAAAAGAAAATTTAAGAAGAGGACTGAGTATTGCTGGAAAGTTTTCCTGCTACGATATGGCATATCAAAATTTATGGTGGAGAGCTTAATGTTAATGTTGCGTTATGGTATCATGTTACTGTTATTGAGCGCTGGACAAATATTTGGACCAACTGTGTTGTCATAGATTGGCAATGTTGGTTTGAAATATTCCTGCCAAAAAAGCTCTGGGAATTGAAATGAGTTCAAAGTCATCTAAGGACTAACAAAGCATTAGTCATGTAGTTCTGTAGCTGCCCGAAACAAACCTGACATTAGAAAAATAATTTAAAAATGCACTTTTATGGCTGAATTAAGGTGGTAAATCAGCTCTCATATAAATGTGGCTGAGCAACTAATGATGCTGTTGGTTAAAAGTAAAGAATCTGCCAAAAACATTCACTTTAACAAACCAGACTTTGATGGTCAAACGGGACTGTGATGGTAGGTGGACTTAAACTTGTCTAGCAGTTCACACTTACCTATTCACACCACATTCAAACACTAATGGTGGAGAATCTACACTACATGGACACAAGTATTTGGCTGCCTGACCATTACACCAACAGGAACTGTAATCACATTGTATTCAAATATATGTACTTTAATATGGAGTCGCTCCCCCTTTTGCAGCTATAACAGCCTCCATTCTTCTTGAAAGGCTTTCCACACAATTTTTGGAGTGTTTTTGTGGGAATTTCTGCCCATTCGTTCTGTAGAGCCTGGCCTCAATCTTCATCACAGTTCATCCCAAAAGTACTCGATTGGGTTAGGTAAGATCTCTGTGCGGGACAGTCAAGTTCTTCCACACTGAACTCATCAAACCATGTCTTTGTAGTCCTTGCTTATGCACTGGGGCACAGCAATGTTGGAATGGAAAAAGGCCTTTCCCAAACTGTTGCCACAAAGATGGAAGCAAAGCATTGTCAGCCTCATACCATTATCCCTCCTCCACCTAACTTCGTAGTGCAGTCAGGAAGGTAATATTCTCCTGGCATCAACCAAACCCAGACTCCCCCATTTCCCCCACAAAGGCTCTTTAAACAGTCTCGTTTGCAAACGACAAATCACAAGGGCTCTTACCTAGTCGTCTTAGATTGAATTATCATTATTTGAATCTAACCAGAACCCCTCAAGGTTTATTTACAAAATAGAATATCACAGTTTCCTTTAAGAATGTGTTTTTAAAGAACTGAGGGAGAAAAGCTGTTCAGCTCAGTACAAAACATGGCACATTCTATGTTTGTCCAATATTACTGCTGTCAAACCTATCAGCAGACTGTAATGAGTCTACAGTACAGCTCCACTCTTTTGGGTCAAACAGGCACCCATGGTACCCCAACTGAAGGAAGGTACAGATCCGCTGTGTTAGTAGATTTCTCAACTTTTGACAGTGGAAACCCTAATAACTGCACTCCTTACCTAACCACACTGAACTGAACCGGACCACTTGGTGGAAACATCTTGCCTAAAGACACATAAACATGTGACAGCAGAAGCTGGGGATTGAAACCCCGACCCTCAGGTGAGAGATGACTGACTTTACCACTGATCCCCAGCTGTCCCATCTCAGAAACACAATAAAATTCTGACACAGTTTCACATAAGTGATAAAATGATGAGTTGATCTCATTCCCGGCAGCTTTGAGGTTTAATCCACTGGGACATTTGTTTGGTTTCTCTTTGCCTTCAGAGTTGATGATGAACTTTTACGACCTTTGGGTCTGCATCTTGTTTATTCTGTAGAGCTGGACACAAATTAAAAACAAAGGCTTCACCCACAAGAATTTAAAAATAGGTTCAAGCTCAGTTCAACAAATCACAACAGCAATCATAACTCAGATGGTCTTAATGGCGCCGTAATTCTTGATCTTGACAGCGCCTTGAACTTTGTGCCAGTTTCCAAAAATAGTTTGATAAAGAGTTTGTGTTCAAATATTTCAGTTTGGCCTGAAGCTGAATGAATGCTTTTCATTACACTCCTGCGTTTTATGTTAAATTGGATTTTGATTTTGTGCTTTTTCTCTGCCTCGTGATGATATTTGTTATGTTATATACTGCATATGTTTCCACTCTTGATCTGATGTTACAGAACACTGCAGTGTGTTTGACTTTCCCTCTGACAGCACTGTACACCTGGGTGATTAAAAGCTATGACTTTCAGGAAACGGGGGATCAGATGGATGCAGACGCTGCCTTTAGGAGCAGCCCCGTGGTTCAGGCTTCTTTATTGCCTACAGTAGATTAACCATTTCAATAACAAGATAGAACATAAACCAAAATGATTCAGTCTTATACTGGTTCAAATGCATACTATTTTGTACCACTCTGTTTCTGTTTTATGTTGTTTCATAGTGTTTCAGATAAACCCTTGTATTGCCAGTTCTATAAGAATGGCAGAACAGCGGGGTCATGTACTGACAGTTGGGTATGGGTCCCATGTTTGGCCTGAATGTCCAACCCTAGTCAGCATTTTTTTTTTTTTTTAGCATTTTTAATTTAGACTTTTGACAAATTCAAAACGTACTAAAACAACCACCTAATTACTGTAATTTGAGTAAATATAATTAATTTCTTTCCACCCCTACAAAGCGATACCTTAAGGTATGGTACAATACAAAAAGACAGGATAAGATACTTTATCATATGATACAATATAATACAAAAAGACATGGTAAGATGTGATGCAATACAAAAAGGTACAATGTGGTACAATATGATGTACGCTACAATGCAATGTAATAAGACATTTTCAGCACAGTACAGTGTAACACTTTGTGATGAGGTGCAATAGGATACAATTAGATACAGTACAATAAATTAAGATATGGCATGGTACAATAAAATATAGTAAGGTACAAACAGTTAGTGGTTCTCAACTGGTTGCATGTTTAGTTAATTGAGTGTGTTGCAGTTTGGAGCCTGATTGGACCAAAACACCTGCTATTAAAAAGAAAAGGGACAAAACTGGCAAATTTTATATGCTCTGTCCCCATCATTATGTGTCAATTTTTGCCAATTTTCCTGAGAACTTGTGAAATTTCTTCACTATCATGGGAAAGGTAGCCATTTATTGCAAGAAGAGGAGATAAATTAGATGAAATATTGATCAAACATTTTAATTCACCCAATTCCACAGTAAAACAGGGTAAAATAAAAGGTATCGATGCATGTCCAATAAGGACTTCAGGACTTTTGTAACCTTTTTTTTTTTTCAATGAAAACTTCTCCACGACCCACTTTTGGGCTCTGGCCCACCAGTTGACAAACTACTTAAATAAGATAAGGTGCGACCCTATACAAAACCAACGGGTTCAATACGATGCAATAAACAATAATACTAAGGTTTATTAGAGTACAATTCAACACTATTGTATCCCCAATGGGAAACAATACAATAGGAAACTATACAACATGATAAGATAATCTATTGTGCAGTACGGAACAATAAGATATGATACAGTTAGGCACAACATGATTCACAGCAATATGATATGAGATACGCAAAGATATAGTACGATACGATAAGACAAGTTACGATACGATACCAGTAGGTGCAATGTGATACGATGCAACACAATATGATATCGTACAATACAATACAGTATGGTATAATACATTATGGTACAAAGCCACGATACGGTACAATATGATATGATACAATATGGTATGATACAATAAAACATGGTATGGTATGATACAGTACAAAAGGATACAATACAATACTGCACGTTGTGATACGATGGAAATACAATGCAATACGGCACATTATGAAATAATACATCATAAAACAGTGTGTTATGTCATACCTTTTTATTGTTGTAGGAATTTTTTAATCATCCAGTCAAAACCAACAGTACATGAAAAGAGTAGCACAAAGTTTACACATCTGCTCATTCTCCACATGAATCACAGCAATGATAACCGATAAGAGTGCCTGAAGCTTATTCACAATCTGTGCTGCCTCAGGAAACGTTTCTAACAGTTTCACTAAAGTTGACCCAGATTGGTTTTTATTATAGACAAGTTTTTGTCAGGGTCCCATCATCTGTCAGAGAATAAGGCCTCATACTTAGTGAGGATAATACCGCACGGGTCACATTATTCCTCTTACTTTTGTGTCCTTAAGAAAACATAATGAGTGTGAGTACAACCAAATGTGTCTGAATCTCACTCTTATTCCCTCACAGCTGAGCATCATCTCCTGCGGCTGTCGACAAATGTTAGAGAACCGGGACTTTCTGAAACACTCCGATGATTGTCAGGAACCAAGTTTGTTATAAAAATCAGCCAAGGCTCTGCGTACCAGCTGGAGCTGTGGATTTTATTCCCAGATATGATATTATCTGATCAACAGCTCTCACAGGAAGCAGTCTGAGGACTTGTTGTCTCAATCAGAAAACTTATGTGCTCACATTTCTAAATGGACTAACTCTTGGACTGAGATTTTGATTTGTGTTGTCGAGCAGCGGTATCATTTTACTTTACTGTGGCTGTTAACCTTATTTAAACTGTTGAAATGACAACAAGTTGAGAATCTTTTGTCTGCTTGAAAAGACATTACCGAGCAGCTTAAAAATGCGTTCTGTTAGTAAGATGGTAGGAGAACTCTGTTTTCTACTGCCCACAACCAGGAGACAGGAATGTGAGAATAACTTGGATGTGTTTAGGATGTGTTTATGTTTAGTTTGTGTGTATGATTTTTATAGTGTGTATGTGACACTCACATGCTTAAGCATGTAAATAAACTCCACTGAGCTTCAGCCAAAACATTCCTTCTTTCTGGCTGCAGTTGCATCATTTTGACTGAACATGAGGAGAACGTGATCATGAATGAGCCATAAAAGGAAACGCTGAACCTGGACTCGCTGCTGTCGAGGTCCAGATGTGATTTTTTTCTGGCCTTCAAAATACATTGGCTGCACCATTGGTCATCATGCACACTGATGAAGAAAACTAAATATGTTTTCTTTCACTCATTTCACTCCACTTTTTAACGCACATGTTTTACCGTAGATGGAGGCGTCTCTCTTAGTGAACTGGGAAAAGGAATTTCCTCAATTATCACAGGGGATCAGTTTTCAAACTCCTGTTTTGGTCCCACTCAGGTTTGTTGTTTCAGGTTGATTTTCTTAATGAAGTTTCTACGTACATGAAGATGTGGATACACACTCAGCTGTGTGCCTTAAGTTATTACCTTCCCTCAGCAGTAGCAGAGTGAGGTGCTTAGTGCTTTACACACTTTTTTTGCCTTGATACTTTCCTCTCAGGCTACTTAGAACAGCTCCAATTTATTTAACTCATAAGAATTAAAAATCTGAATAAATCCAGAAATGATAATATAGTGTGGAGTAATGACTTCCTTTATAGAGGGAAGTCGAACTTCCTCTGGGTTTGTTGGTCTTAGCTCTGTGTTTACACTGATTGTTTGATCTTCTCAGTGAAACAAAGCAGCCAAAGAAAGCACCACACATGCTTTATACTTTTTTTGTTTTTGTTTGTTATTTTGGAATGAACCCTTCCCTCTCTAACTATTTGCCCTGCCACCAGGTGGAGGAAGAGTGATGGTCTCCTCTTCTCAGGGACACTGGGGTGTCGTTCAGAGAGCACAACTGAAGGATACAAACTGAGGAACAGATTTTCTTGAACAGACCTGAAATTGATATCAAAATCTTGTTTTCTGATGTTTACCAGCACTTCTATGCCTCTCTAGGTCTTAAGCGTGCCACACATTACTAGATCATTGTGCAAGATCATTGTTTTTGGCTCGATTCCCCTATTCTGACCAAAGTCAGACGTTTCAAAAGTTATCTTGCCAGATGATCTATGGTGTGAGGTGTTTAAAGAGTGATCCCCCTCCAATCTTCTTGGAAGATAATCTGAGCCTCTCTGTTTTGAGAGCCATCACAAATTCTGTTGTGTGTGGGGACGTGAACAAGATTAAACAAGGGAAGAATAACCAATCAGAAAGTGAACTGCCCCAAGGAGGAAGCAGAACAAACACAGCCAAGGCAACAATAGTAAATATGAAGCATAAAGTTAGGCGATGTCAGAAACGGAGGACTAACTTTGTTTTGCGTTACAGCAAGAGTGTTCATATGTGTTTTTTAAAACATAACACGATCAAATTTACAAGGGAGGGAGCTGGACCACAATTGTTATCCATATGGGTATAGCAGGTGGCTAGCTGTTAGCAAGTGGCTAACAGCTTGCCACATTTCTCTATGGTTATTATTATCTGTAGCCATGTGTGGTCTCTCACGTTTCTAGAATCAGTTGAGATAGATGTTTACATGCATGGTAAAATCAAGCCACAGTTATAGCTCTGTTAGGCAGTTTACCCATGCAGAAGAAACTAGCATGTCTGACTGCTATGATATGTCCCGTTTCAGCTAGTTTCTGTGGACCATATTCTGGTTAGTCTTGCAAACAATTTAGCAAGCAACTAACGGCTTATAGATCAGTTATTGATCAGGTGTGCAGTGGGAATTTGTAAACCACAAGGGGTAGGTCAAAGCTCAGCGCTGAAACTGTGGGCCATTTGCACAATGCCAAGTGAAGTCAAGTATGACTGAGGTGTATACATGCAAGAGAAAACCAATTTCCAACCACATTTGCTACGTTTTTCTGCCCAACATAGAGAAATTCAGTTCTGTAGAATGTGCATCAGATCAACATGTTTACATGCATCATAATTGTCTAGTTTAAGTCAGACTATTACGATTAGGGATGTATTGAGGTAGAATGGGATGAAGAGGTTCATCCAGGAAAGCATTGGTTTTGGTCCCAAAATCCACCCTGAAAGTTACATACTGAGCCTTTAAAGATCATTGCCCTGCATTTTTTTATTTGCCCTAAAATTTCCCAAAAATCTAACACCAGTCAAGATGAAATCATAGCATGGAGTTCTCTATGCTTACATGGTTAGAAAGTGGCTCAGTTATCAGAAAGTACCTGGTGATAATTTTATTTTTACAGTCCTCATGTCTACAAAGTTTTGACAGTTTTCCTGCATTTCCAAAAACAGAGTTTTAATACATCCGTCTCTTCTCTCAGGTACCGGTCTGATCTGGATGGATGACGTGGCATGCACAGGAACTGAAGACACCATCCACAAGTGTAAGTTTCCAGGATGGGGTAAAACAAACTGCGGCCATGTGGAGGACGCTGGCGTGACCTGTGCTGTTTGATTCTTTGATCTATCTGGCTCTGATGCAGCTGTGAACTGTCTCCCTTAACAGTGCCTTTATAAACTCTCATGAAGCCACAAGGTGCAAAAAAAAACCCACCACTGCTGGAGTTTACTAAAACAGATATTTGCTTTTTTTCCTGCTAAAGAAAGTGCCTTCTTCCTGGACAAACCACCATGGTGTGTATGAAGGAAGTTTTTTTCCGTAATTTCCTGATCGAACACATTATTTTTGCTGCAAGACTGAATCACGGAGTTGAGAAAGTGCACATATTTTCAGACTTTGTCCTCCCCTAACATAAGAGCTGTTATGTGGAGATGATGGATGACAGGACTGTGCATCAGGACAGCGTCTTCAGGCTGAAGAGTGAAGATCAAAGATCAGCTTTAACAGGCTCATCCAGGGTCAGGTTTGTTGTTTTAACCCTGGACATAAGAAGGGAATTAATCCAATGAATTTATCATTCCAGAGTCAGCTGTTGACAAGATGCTGCAGAGCTGAAACGGCACATAAAAACTGTCAATGGCAGCTGCTCTTCACAGTATTAACTAGAAATGGCTTTTAAGTGATGCTACATATACACAGTTCTGCTTTATTTTATATCATATCGCATTAGTCAGTCATTCAGTGATTTGCAGGTCAAAAGCAGTAAGCAGATGCAACAGGGAAAGATTTGTGTTAAGATTCACTTTATTACAAATTGATCTGCAATTTGTTTCAACTTTAAAGCATCTTTGCAAGGTTTTGTGTTACCCACAAAACCTTATGTTGCGCATCTCTGACCCCATATATACCATGCATTAACATGGATAAACATCTATTTTGGGCATTCAGATACCAAGTGGTAAACATTGATGCTGTGTGTTTATTAAGGCATACTGAAAACAACAGCTCAGACGGCATACAGATGTGGTCTGAGATGCCTTCATTTGGGTTGGTTTGATAGAGAAGATGCTGCGATTACTCCCCTGTCAGTTGAAGTAATCTGTGGTCATTCACCAGCTAACAAAAAGTATGGCTTTGTTTATGTCCATCCAGTCTGGCTCTGAATAAAAGGAAATCCGTTTCTTTTTAGAGATTTGGATCATTTGGTTCTTCTCAGCATAAGACTTGGCTTTTTGGCCCGAATACAGCAATCCATTTGGTACTATTTTGGTTTTTGTTATGTCTATTAAATAACAAAAAAAGGAAAAAAACTCTTCAACTACTTGTCCCACATGCCAGTGGTAGATGGCATGAAGTTGACTGTATGTTTGCCAATGTGTTGACTCAACTGCAGCCTTTTCTATGACCATAATCTGTCACTCTGCAGCCTAATAACAAAATAAAATGCACCATAATTTTTACAGCTCTTTCTTATGCTCCCAATCTGACAGTGAACTGTAAAGACAGACACTGAAGTGGCTGTGCAGCACAGCTATTTCACTGAAAACAATACAACTGGAGCAACTAAACCTACATTTAACTATAATGTCGCTTTTGTCCTTTTCATCAGTAAATTAACATTATTGTGGATATTTCCGCAGTGTAATGTTGTTGTCTCTACCATCTCACTAGCTTAACCGTTAACTACACATGTGCAATGACAGTGGTTTACCCTCCTATTACGCACATCTGAGTGCCAACAGAAGAGAAACAGAAACTGTGTACAGGCTTTTGGGGCTTACAAAAAGTAAAAGTAAATAATGTTTTGGGTGTTTTTTTTCAGTTGAAGTAAAACTGTAGTAACATCATTTGACAGATCACACTCAACATTGGTGTTATTTCTATTGAGCAACTACAAAATATCAAATAATCTTTACTAAAAGTTTATCAATAGTATATGGCCTGTGGATAAATTGCTCACATTCATAGCTTCACTGCACATCATTTGCATGGATACCTTCATCAGTGAAATGATGCATGAGCTATTATTTGCATGTGGCCAGTTATAAGTCATCGCAGACCGTCAGTGAAGACATGCTGCTAACATGCAGAAAATGCACGAATGCAGAAGTTTATACTTAAGTGCAGTAAATGTTATATCCGAATGCCCAAAACAGATGTTGAAAAAAGGTGTAAACTACCCCTTTAAGGTTTATCTGAAATGCTGGGTACACTTCCTTTAACATAAAATATTTGTAAAGAATTGCTTAGAATGCTTTATTTTATTCACATCCATGTTTTCCAGCTAGCAGTGTTTTTTCAAGCACAGACCCATCAAACCAGCAAGATCATTTTAAACCAACCAGGAGCAGGAAACAAATGTACACATGCACCAGCGTGCAAAAGAGCTCCACCTGGTGTAATATTTCTCCATACTGTTAACAGTGGCCATAAACTTACCCTGGTGGCATTTTAATGATTCTTTTTTAGATCTCTTGTCATCAAGTAACACAGAGGCTCTTAGCAGCCCAGCACTTACATGTTATCTACTCTGTTTTCTTGTGATACAGAGTATCTTCAGGTTGTTTTCTTGAGATCTCAACATTTTCTGTCCTTTTTTTTTGACAATCTTAAAAGAAATACAATATTGTTATGGACCAGATCATGGCATGCCATTCTGCATGCAAATGATCTTGCTGTCGCAGGAAAATAAATTGCACAGATGAATGTCCACTCAGGGCTTCTGTACATTAATAATTTTATACACACAAAAGTATGAATACAGATATTTGGCCTTTTGTAGTCATTAAAGGGTCATAGTTTTGTTTTCAGTCTTGTCTTCTAACTTTTAAATGAAATTTTATTCAACCTGATCTCCACCTACAACAGGAAGCTGAGAGGTGTGCATAAAAAGCTGGCAACAAGTGAATGAAGAATATTTGGCTGTCTGTCTGGGTAGTTTGATGGGACCAAAACAACAAAAACATGAGAGGAGATGTTCAGTGCCTTTTTCTGTCACAAAAAGATTATAAGATGCTTAAATATATCCATGTTTCAGTTTGTTTCAGTTTGTTTTTAAGTTCTTCCTCCTTGGATTTGGAAAAAGAAAAAAAAAGAATTCATATGCTTTTTGCATTTTTACCTCAACATCTGGGTCCATTTTAACCTGCAAATCACCAAATATGTGCCTTATTTTTCTGAAGTGAAAAAATGAAGGATAACATGCAACTAACAAAGGTTTGAAATGGGTTATTATCATTTACTGAAGTTGACAGATGAAGCAATCATGAAAGAGAACAGATGAGTATAAACAGATGAATGCATTGACGCCTGCACTGCCCTCTACGATTTACAGCGGCAAGTCTGTCGATGTTTTCTGCCAAAACTTCAGTTGTTCTAGCATTAATGTGGGCGTGTACGCACACACAATCATACATAAATCCAACCATAACAAACTCAAGTTTTATGCCTCTCTGTAGGGTTTGGTCTTTACGGCCGACTTCAGATCCAAAAAAGATGGTATCTCCCATGATTTCTTTTCAGACATGGAGCTGCAGGTTGTAGTGAGATGTTTGCATCAACCTGTCTCTTCACTTGGTCATGTTTTATATTTGAAAAGGGAAAACTCTTTTAGTGCACCTTAAAATCTGTCAGACATACAACCCTCACATTTTCCCCCCGGGGAGCTGTAGGTGATTTCCCACTGTTTTTATATTCTGTAGTGAAATCCGTCTGTGTAAGCAGATCATGAACAGTCAGGCCTGCTTTCTTTACATGAATCTCATCTGCACACATGATGTCCATTTAAATGGCTATGCAAGGCAGGGAAATAAATGTTGGATATGAATTTGACTTTATAAGCCATTACAGCCACAAATTTCCCTCTCTACCTCGTGCTCAAGTGCCTCAGTGTTTGCCTGTGGTTTCTGTTTGAAACCACGGCATCACCACAAACAAACAAATATTCATGGAGGGAAAGGGAAATAAAGAAAAGGGAAAATGAGGTGAGAAACCAGACTTAAGAGGCGGATGTGTCTCAGTAGATGCTTTGGCAACACTAAAGAATAAAGTAGTTCCCAAAAACTTAGGTGAAATCATGGACATTTTACAACAATTGGCAGGTTTCTCTGTGTGAGAGAGTGAAGCATATGTAGAATTTGCTTGACTGTGTTCTTGCTAATAACCAGCAGGGGCCGCCTCCTTCATTGAAACTTGTAGTAGAAATACGCCATGTGACTGACTTGGTTCCAGCCTTTCTGTGACTACCAGTGGGAAATAATTTGCAACTCCTCTCAAGCTCAATCAGGTTTGATGGGGGCGTTCAGTGGATAGACATTTTCAAGTCTCTCCAGAGATGTTTCATAGGGCTAATGTCAGAGCTCTTGCTGGGCCACTCTATGAAATTAACAGAGTTGTCCCTAAGCCACTCCTGTGTTGTCCTGGCTGTCTGCTTAGGGTCACTGTCATGCTGGAAGGTTAACCTTCGGCCCAGTCTTAGGTCCTGAGCACTGCAGAGCAGGTTTTCATCGAGGATATTTCTGTACTTTGCTCCATTCAGCTTTCCCTCAACCCCAACCAGTCTCTCAGTCCCATGCGTCACTGTTGGGATGGCATTGGGCAGGGGGTGAGTGATGCCTGGTTTCCTCCAGACATAACATATGGGACAGGGGACAAACAGTTAAATCTTGGTTTCATCAGACCAGAGACTCTTGCTTCTAACAGACTGAGAGTCCTCCAGGTGCTTTTCTGCTAACTCCAAACAGGCTTTCATGTATTTCAAGAGAGGCTTCTGTCTAGCCACTCTAAAAATAAAGCCCAGATCAGTGTAGGGCTGCAGTGATGGTTGTCCTTGTGGAACTTTGTCTCATCTCTACAACAGGATCTCTGGAGCTCACTAAGACCCTTCTCCCCTGATCACTTAGTGTGACTGGGCGACCAGCTCTCAGAAGACTCCTGGTTTTACCAGGCTCCTTCTACTTGAGAATTATGGAGGCCACTGTGCTCTTGGAAACCTTCAGCACAGCAGAACTTTTTTGCAGCCTTCCCCAGATCTGTGTCTTGCAACATTCCCATCTCTGAGCTCAGCAGGAAGTTCCTTTGACCTCATGGCTTGTTTTTTTGCTCTGATATGCATTGTCAGCTGTGAGGCCTTCTATAGCAAGGTTGTAGCATGTCCAGTCATTTTAATTTACCACAGATGGACTCCAATCAAGGTGCAGGAACATCTCAGCAAAGATCCAGAGAAATGGGAGGCACTTGAGCGTTGCAAGCATTGTTGCAATAAGTCTAAATACTTATGTCAATGCGATGTTTTAGTTTTGTATTTTAAAGACATTTTCAAAAATTTCATGAGTGTAGATTAATGAGAGGGAAAAATTAAGTAAAACAAATGTAGCATCAGGCTGCAACATAAAAATTGTGTTACTTAAATGTCACCACTTCTAACAATGTCAGAGTTAATTTGCACTTTCAAACAAGGGCTTTAGTTGAAAAATGTACACACGGTCTCTTCTGAAGCCTTTTCATACCTTCATAGGAATGGGAGTGAAGGTCATTTAAAGGGGACATATTATTCAAAAATTACTTTTTCAGGCATTTCTAACAAAAATATGTGCCACTGACCTTTCCACAATTCCCTCCAGTACTAGACAAAATACCACCCCACCCCCCACCCCCTTTCTCAACTTTTCAGAAAATGTGTGCTGAAACAAGCCATTCTCAGATTTTCCTCTCATGATGTCATGTGGGGAGTTAGCCCCTCCCCCAGGTTCTGGGCAGGGCTGAAACAGTGGGTTTTTTAGACGTGCAAAAATCAAATACTGGAGGTTTCTTTTCAGCAACAGACTTCACAGGCATGTTTTGGGGACCTCTGAGACCAATATAAACTTGTCTTAAAAGTGTATAATATGTCCCCTTTAAATGTATCTGCCATGGCCTAGAATTCAGAGAACACAAGCCAGAGGAAATATGCATTACATCTGCTTTAGCCGATGTTCATTCAACCTGCCAACATCAAAGAAAAATCTTGTGATTGTTTCCTCTTATCTCAGGTAGTTTTTCTGCCAAATGACTCATAATTCTGTACACAAAGCAGCCTTTACAAATGAAAACATCACAAAGCAATTCAAACTAAATGCACTTAACCACTTCAATGTGCCATTTTCTATCAGTATTGATGTTAAAGTGTTCTATTTTTATGTATACCTGGTTGTACAAAGGCCTTAAAGTGCTACTTTTTATAAACATGCCTCTGTTTTTACTACATTGTGCTGGTCATAACACACATACGGAGTTAAACATGATTGCTTCACTTTTACTTAAAGAAAACACTTCATGTTCTGTTGATTTTTGCCACTAAATGCTGTATATGCACTGCTGAAATAATAAAATGTAGGTGTGTTCAAACAGGTGAGCTGTTTTTACTGACAACATGGAGGTGAGGCTTTGAAGATGTTGACAGGTGAAGACAGAGAGGTATTACGTGTGTGAGTGAGTGTTTTCACATGATCAAAAGCACAGCAGCGTGTGGGTGTATACATGTGCACCTCCACTGTCAGCCCTGAACATAATTACATGTATGAACGTTTCCACATGTGAGGCGGATGTAAGATGATTGGCTGACCTCGCTCACACATGGCCGTCAGTCAGAACAAAGACTGTGGACCAGGTCTGATCCCGGTCAGCGTGGTTTTACTTATCCTGCAGGACAGTGCTTTATATGATTTTTTTATTTGATAGAGTGAAATGTCGACATCCACAAGTGGAACTACTTTTACACACGTCAGTGTTTGAATGGATGGAATCAGGAACACTTTGGTCCTGATTTCATCAAATTTTAGAAACATCAGACAGTTCTGTGCTCAATTTGTACTGATGTAGTACAAGCAGCGCTGTGGGTTTTAACCATAAAATATGATCTTTTCAGCAAGTTGAATCAAAATGTTGTCGCAAGCATAGGCAGTTTTACCATCAGGCAAAGATTGGCATCCTGAGTCCTCGTGCTCCAAGGGGCTTCAAGCTATTGTCATTACAGGTGTGCATCAAATGTAAGGTACACTTTACAGACAAATTATTTTGTCTGTACAGTTTTAATAATAGAATTCAGGTGTTTTAATCAGACCTGTTGCCACAGGTGTATAAGACCAAGCACCTAGCCATGAAGTCTCCATTTACAAACATTTATGATACAAAACCGGTCATTCTGAAGAGCTCAGTGACTTCTAGTGTGATGCTGTGATTGATGCCACCTTTGCAATAAGACAATTTGTGAAATTTCATCCCCAGTTGATATTCCGCAATCAACTGTACGTGATATTATTCGGAAGTGGAAGCGTTCAGGAACAACAGCAGTTCAGCCAAGCAAAATCACAGAGTGGGGTCAACAACTGCTAAGGTCATCAAGTCTCTGCTGATTCCATAGCTGAGGTGTTCTGAACTTCCGCTGGCATTAATGTAAGCACAAAAACTTCACGGCAGGAGCTTTATGGAATGGGTTTCGTTTGCCGAACAGCTGCATGCAAGCCTCACATTACCAAGTCCACTGCCAAGCGTTGGATGGAGTGGTGTAAAGCAGTGGTTCTCAAACTGGGGTCCGGGGACCCCTGGGGATCTGCGAGCCAATGCTTGGGGATCTGCCAAAATAATTCAAAATGAATTATAAAAGTAATGTCATGTCATCAAAAAGCAAATAAATGAAAAAAAGCTGGTGAGTCATTTCTGTCGATGATCTCGAGCACAATGATTCCCACCTGACATGCATCTAATCAAGTCACATGACTTACATCCTCCTAAATTAGTGGGCTTTTTAAGCTGCACATTTCCAGTCACTTCCTCTGCTCTGCAATCGCTGCTGCCTCGGATAAGCACTGTGCTCTCACTTTCAACCCGCCCCAGCATCCACCTGTTGGCTCCAACTGGGGGTTTAAGCTGATATCTTATCACTCCTCAAATTCTGTATATAAAAATCTGCAAGGAGTGATCAAGTCGGAGCCTGATGCCAAACATGTTGCCATAATAAATGCTTAAATTGCGTAATGCTTAAACCCATCTCAGCATACCAGGGCATTGTGGACAACGCTATGCTTGCAACTCTGTGGCAACAGTTTGGGGAAAGCCCTGTTCTATGCCAACATGACTGTGTTCCAGTGCACAAAAGCAAGGACTCTAACGACATGGTTTGATGAGTTTGATGTGGAGGAACTTGACTGGCCCACACAAAGCTCTGACCTCAACCCCACTGCGCCCCCTTGAGATGAACTGGGATGGAGATTGCAAGCCAGGCCTTCTCATCCAACATCAGTGCCTGTCCTTGTGTATTTGTCTAAAATCAGGTAAAATCACCAAGTCAAGAAGTTGTTCTTTATTTTGTCATTTTCCAAATCTGTTTGCAGTTTATTGTCTTTTTTTAAAACAGAGGTTCACATGACTGAAATATTTTAGAACTAGCATTATTATTGTTATTATTATTATTATTATTATTATTTAGTTATTTAACTCTTTTCCCTGGTCAGCCATATTGGTGCAGCTCTTAAAACTACTTTTTAGGGCCACTTGCGGTAGCAGCACAACAAGCTGCAAATCAAAATATAACATGTACAACCCTAACACAGCTCATGCGATGACTATAAGCTGTCTTCTTTTGTCTCCTTGCTTGGTCTCCACCAACACCTGAAGAACATATCTGTTACTTTATCTCCCACATGCTCTATTGTTGTGATCAGAAAGGCTACCAGCAGCTTCACATGTGAGGACACATCAGGATCTGATTCTGCATTCATAATACAGTAAGACAGTTTCTACAGGGCCCTCGAGAGCCACACGAACAAGTGAAAGACGAATTTACCAAAATATTGGTTTAATTTTTGCACTGACCACAACAAAGATGTATGAGAAATACAATAGCTGATGTAACTTCCTTTTTCATGCCGTCATTTGGAATTTATGATTGCTGGTTAATCTTTGGAGGCTTTTTGGTTTCCCTTTACAAACACAAACAGGAAGAAAACGTCAGAGTAAATTATGCGTGCAGTATGTTTGCACCACAGAAAAACGTCTGTCCTTGGCTGCAGTTGTAGAAGATTTCATAAATAAAGTAAGACACTTTCTCTCAAGTGGGAAACAACCACGGAGAAAGGAAATCTAATTTATCCGTAAAACTTGACACATTTATCCTGGGTGGTCTTGAACAAGCTCTGCTATCTCTCTAGCAGTGACTTTAATATATCTGATAAAATCTCTTATCCATTGATCCTCTCAAATAATTACTGCCACAAGTTGTAAATATTTTATAAGTTAATTTAATTTCCCCAACTTTTGAGTTGAGACTGCTCCGACAGATAATAAATGCCTATTTGCTTGGAATAGATGTTTAACAATAACATATGGGTTTAATATTAGGGCATACTTTTTTGCTTTGTAGTGAATAGAATCACCATCCTTCCATTATCCATCCATTATCTATACCACTTGTCCCATTTGGGGTCACAGGGGGTTGGTGCTAATCTCAGCTGAAGTACCCTGGACTGGTTGGCAATCACAGGGCAGACAATCATAGAGATGAACAGGTGAACACAGACAACTACAGACAATTTCAAGCAGGGGTGTCCAAACTTTGGCATGGGGGCCAAATGCGGCCCTTAGTCAATTTTTAATTGGCCCACAGCAAATTCTAAAACATGAATGAAAAATGGCCCACATTAGGACATGAGACTTGTGCTTTTCTGTATTGTATAGTTTATCTGTGTTTTCTTACTGATGGATGAGTATACTTTTGTGTGATCTTGGGGGCTCGTCCGGGAAGGCAACACAAAACTACACTTGTCTGTCAATTAGAAAACAGAAGAAATATAGTTTGTGAAGACAGTATGAATTTATTTGGATTAGTGTATGCTTTACTTTCAACACCAGGCCAGGCTACTGTGATGATTCTGTAAACAAACATTTTGACACAACAATTCATTGATGTACTTTTTGTGACTTAACTTAAAAGCATATCAAACCACTTAGTGCATCTTTACCTAAATTGGACTGGATTGAGTTCCTTTATCATTAAAGGGAGGTATATGAAAGTGGCCCCACCATCCTTGAAATTTTCTGTATCTGGCCCTCAGTGGAAAAAGTTTGGACACCCCTGATTTAGAGTCTCCAGTAAGACTAAAGAGCCAGAGTTATGCTTGACATGCATCGACACACGTGTCACTCAATAGCCAAGATCAAGCTCGACAACATCTCTTTTACCGGTGGTTTTCTGGACATCCACAGCACATCTGGGGGCCAATGGCTCGGATTGAGTATGGTTTGGGGTTTGTCTGACACCAGTGCTAAATCAATACTTTCTATACTGTGCCGGTGCCTGAATAATACTGTGTGTCATGAATACTTTTCAGAAATATCTTTAAAGTTGTCCATAAAACATGGCATGAAAAAAGGAAACCGGTGTAACTTCTTTATGCAAGAGGCTCAAGCAAAACTTGTGTACTGGTGCTGCATCAGAGACAAACAATAAAGCAGTTGTGTCAGTAAAAGGGATCATTTCCACAGCAGGAAAATTCAAGCAGAGCAGAGATATTACTCCAGACAGCAAAACAATTTAAAGACATTCATGTTCAGAAAGTGAGTGCAAGTAAATCACAAAAATTACACACATTTCTTGCCTTTCATTTGGGCCAGCAGGGTTTAAAGAAGTATCGATATCTGTGTTCGATATCTGATGTGTTGGCACTTGTACCATGTCAGTACCAGTTTGGATATTTATTTATTGCAGCCCTACTATTCGTCTTGATGGTACCCTAGGCTGTGCTTACTTGCCACATCTACCCCATACTCTGAATGAAGGAGTGAACTTTGTTATCTTTCCAACAGATTTTTTTCCTCATGCACCTGGTAATATGCAAGGACAAGTTCTGCACATTACTGCATGTCCACTAAGTGCTTTGGTACAAAAGTACACTGCCGTTCATCAACTTTGATCCCAAAATGAACAGATAAAATAGACAACGGAAACAAAAAACATCCCAAAAAAAGGTTGTAGATTTAATCATCTTGGGTCAAGTCATTAAACGTATGATATGATCAGTCCACAAACCCTGCCATCTCAATCTCATGTTCAAATTATCATTCCAGTTTCTTTAGGGTGTTACTTTATCATTTTAAACCTGAGGTAGATAAGTCCAACGCAGACATGAATCCACATTTTTTTTTACTTAATTTTCCCATGACTGGGACTAAATTTTGATATTTTTATGTGATCTGAAGTCGTTTGTCTCATTTTTAAGGTAATGATAACAGTTTCAAATCAATCAAAACAATCAATCAGTTTTGGTTATCCAATGAGGATGAGCAAGTTTAAGTTGTTTTCCAGAGATCTCTAGAAGTTAACTCGTGATCATAGGAAAAGTAGCACTGCTGTCCTGCAGAATAATGACATAAATAAGTCAAGAAAACAACCACAATTGTTATACTTGTGCATGTTTTTCAAAAAAGTTAGAAATGTGATTATCTTAGATCAAGAAAACAAACTTTTGATATGATAAAATATGCTAGAACAGCTATTAAATGGGTTTGTAGTAAAAGAAATACTCATATTTCAATGGAATGTGACTTTTGCTTTCTTAAAACTGAAGTAAACTTGATTTTTTAAAGATCAGTTTGAGCGCTAAGAGGACAGCTATGTGACAGCATTCCAGAAAACAACATTGTGACCCACATTTTTATGGGAGAAAACAGTGAGGCCTCCAAAAAGGCTGTACTTGATATCAAAAACAGTATCTTGTCACAATTTGTATTCCTCCCAGCTGCAGACAATAAATACTTCATGTATTTGGATCATTAAATCAAATTGTTGTCATTTTCTCCACATGATCTTGACAGTAGGCACCCTCCTGTCCTTCAGGCTGTTTCTCTGTGGTCTGACCAGAGATTAACCCATCCTCATTCTATAAAATGTACCACAACATGTGGCAGAAGAGCCAACAAACATGAGCTCATCTCCCAACAGGGGAAAGAAGAATGGGGAGAAATACAGAGGGAGAGGAGGAGGCAATCGTCCCAGTCTTCCCCTCTTCATCCATTTGTCATCAAACTACATTCCTCGCTCCTCTTCCTCATAATGAAACAGTTATCCCTCCACACAATGAGGAGGCCAGGCCGGGAACGTCTGCAGTATGTGAAGGAGAGGAGACAAAAAGTCTGATCATGAGAGAAGAGGTCAAGGTCAGCTTCAGCATCTGAGGGGAGGGAGATCATTCAGACAAGTCCTGACATTAAAGAGGGAACAAATCTCCTCTTATCTGGCTCCTACCGCAACATCTATCCATTGATGGTATAAGTGTTTTATATACTTACATGCACTGGTACAGGATGGGGGAAATCTAAAAGGCAATGGGGCATTCCTCCTTCTAAAATCATTGCTATTATTTATTTGAACTTATTGTAATTTTGTGTAAGAGAAAATAGAAAAAAGCTGTTCTATTAGCAGCAAAAAGACTGAAGAGAAATTACCTTTGAGAAAGAGACCAGTTATTTATTTATCAGTTATTAATATTAGCCAGCATTATTGCCTTTATGGATACCTTTGATTGGTTCACAACCCTATCTCTCCATATATTTTATTATCTATGTAAACTTCAAAATAAGATTACAGTTGATCAAAAAATATGTTACTTTGTGTCGGAATTTTGCAGTTTTTGACAGCCAACCTGCAACCTTCCCTGAAAACTAGAGCACTATTTTGAAAGTCGGCTGCCCTCTGCTGGTGAAAAGTTGTTTAGGCTATAAACTCTAAAGAATGTAAACTTATCCTAAATTTCAGTTTCAGGAAATACTTAGGTTTTTCTGTGATTGCGTTGTACATTTCACACTTTTTTCAAACGGTCTCAAACATACGATGTCAAATATAAACTGAGAAAGCATTTATGTTAGGTCAGTATTGGGATTTCCTACCACTAAGGAAGCGCGTCTAGTTTGTCCCTCAGAGGCACCCTGACACCTAAACAGGAACCATTTGAATGTTTGGCGCGGTTTAACTGAAGCAGTCTTGTGTCTTGAAGGAAAACGCAGGTAATGTGTTTATTATTCTTGACTAAACGTTTGTGTTTCTTGACACACTATTAAGGAAGAAAACCTCAAACTCTCGCTATATTTGTAACAGCAGCGTGTCATTTCATTGACGTCGAAGCTAGTTGTTCGGTTGATGTTACGTCCAACTTCCCAGCCGTTGAGTTGGGTTGCTGTCTAAATGCTATGCTGGCTAAATGTTAAACGTTTAGCACTGTTTGACATACAGAAAGAAATGAGATCAGTTATTTAATTCCAATGCCTGTTTTGCGCCTTCAAATACTCCTTTATCACCCTTAAAAAAAAAAAAAAAGATTTAGCACGATGTTACGGTTATAGCGTTATCTGTGTTGATTGGCGACGTACGGCCGAATGCCTATGGTTTCGTAGTCACCACGGGCGTCAAAGCGTACCATCAGTACTCTTTTTTTTAATCGACATTACGATAGAAACTATATAGCAAAATAGGCATCCATTAGGACACTCCTGCTCTAAAATTGTTGTAATTACCACGGACGCATGCGCGTGCGCGTCGCCAGGTAACATGGTCACATTGTAAACCGTAACACCACAACGGACCCTTTAAAATAACACTTGTCTTTCTATGTAGTCATACGCATACCTTCCATTCAACCAACCTATGATTCACCATGTCACGTTTAAAACGTAAAGTATTATTTTTTCTTGTACTACAAGAACTGACCGTCTTTTGTTGTTAAAAGAACATTATCTATGTAGATAAAGAATCATTTAACAGTGGACTACGTTCACACTGCAGACCTCATTTTTCAATTTTGATCTTTTCTCACTTCTGATTTAGAACCACATATGAAGGTGGACTTAATCTGATATATAAAGCTCAGATTCAGTGTGACTTATACTGTTTGCACTGCCAGAAAAAAATCAGATACTAGTCACATATCGGCAAAAACAAGGCACTAGTAGTATTTAGCCCCACTTCTAACTGTGTGAACATAGCTAAAGTTTATCTTGTTAAGCTGAGTCCACTGAATTGCTTGTTGAAGTCACTTTTGTGTGTTTGGTTAACAGCTGTATCTAAAGGGTGACCATTTTGTCCTAGTGCTGTCCCTGTACAGAATGGCCTCCCCTGCCACACAAAGCGATGAGGGTTCATTCAAGACCCCTAAAACTGTCCGAGTGAGAAGCTTTGGAAGCAATGGAGGGACCCCCATCAACATCCCAGCTTCACCTTTCATGAAGAAGTTGGGCTGTGGGACTGGGGTTAATGTCTACTTAATGAACAGGTTTGTATTGTTAACTACACTGATTGATACACTATATAATAATTAGTTCATGTACATATCTGGAATATTTCTTATTATTTATTAGGGGCATTGAGTATCAAATTCCAGTACCAACATGGTATCGGTACCAACAAAAGTAGGTTAAGGAATTCCTACAATTTATGTGTCCTCCCTTTATTTCAGCAGAGGATAAATGGCTGTTAATTGTTTTGCTGTCCAGATTAATTTCTGTCCTTGTCTGTATTTTCCTACTTTGTTTGTTTCTGACGCAATGTCAGTGAGTTTTTGCTTGAGCGTCTTCCATAAAAAGGTGACAGTTATTTTCTTTACTTATATGCTCTTTTGCCATCTTTTAAAGATATTTATCTGAATCATTTAGGATACTGAGACTCTTATTCACTTAACAAATTTTCACACTATTTCTTCTCTCAAAAGTATTGATTCAGCACCTATATCGGAAAAACCCAAACCATCCACAATCTTATTAATAACTGGACCTGGCCTTGAACCATCATTTCTGTACCCGTACTTCTGCAGTTTAACTCTGGCATTGCATATGATGACAAAATCTTGAGGGATAATGACCTATACATTAAAAGTGATTGTCTGCAGTTCAGTTAGGAACACTATCTTCATATATTTAACCATTCATTGCAAAATGGAAACACAGTTTTGCTTGGCAATAAAGACTGCTCAAAAGGTGCTCCCGCCGAAAACTTTTCATGGGGCATAGATCTAAATGAAAACCCATATAGATGCATGGAACTACACGGTGCCAGATCCACCCGGCCTGTTTGATGGCCACGTCTGGCCCATGTATTTGAAACACAAGAACATCAGCATGACAATGCATGTCAGATACTATGAAATTTAGTTTGGCAGCAATCCTCTCCTCTACAGCATAAAGCTTTGCAAGCAGCAGTGCAGCGTGATCAGCACTGGTGAAGCAGGGATCAATGAGAAGGACGTCTTATTTAAATGGAATGCCATGATGAGAGTCTATACTAAAAGACAATGATTTAAGCAGCTGGGCCCTACACTCAGCTTCATTTTTATCACGTTGTTTTATTCAAGCTTGTGCAGAAATCTTAGAACAGCTTCTGAAATCTTACTTATTTATAGTAGATTGAAGGGATTGCTAGTGTATTATGGAAGCGTAAGATAC
The DNA here is from genome assembly GCF_018320785.1 of Cheilinus undulatus. NCBI lineage: Eukaryota > Metazoa > Chordata > Actinopteri > Labriformes > Labridae > Cheilinus > Cheilinus undulatus. The sequence continues at coordinate 38,653,236 of NC_054878.1, read as the reverse complement.
TTAAGCAATTCTGAATGATATGTGATGTTATTCCAAAGATGTATTGAATTAAAAATCTTTTGTGTTTGTTACATGCTTAGAATATTATAGATAGAAAGTTAACTACAATCTTGTGGATTCATCTTAGATTCTAGTATTTATAAGTTGTATTTTCAAAAACAGTGGCATTTTCCTTTTTGAACAACTTTAACCAAACAAGTTTGTGTGCTGTTGATCAACCAGAGTGGGAAAGTTGAATGCATCTCCCTGGGCTGTGAAGAAAATCAACAGTAAGTGTGCGACCAAACAGCTGTCCGTTTATCAAAAGCGTCTGAATGAAGAGGCAAAGATCCTGAAGGGGATTGATCACCCAAATATTGTTGGTAAGACATGACAGCAGCCACACAGTACATCCACTGTATAACTCATTGTTCCTGTAAGGATTCTTAAGTTGACAGTAATATTAATAGATTTTTCTCAACATTTACTCGACAAGCATTAATGAAATAGCTTCCCATCAATGGGCACAAACATCTATTATTAACCATCAATTTCATTAACATCTGTCCTTTATTGATGAACTTGTAGGGAGAAAATCCAACCTAGCTACAGATTCAAGTTTAGTAGACAAATGCGATAATATTATTGACTTTTTCAGCTTTTACAAAGCTTGTTAGCCAGGTTTGTTTGTCCTCTCACAAGTCAAAAACATTAGCAGCCAAACTTATGATCAGTTAAAATGGTGTTATAATTTAATGTTTTACGCCATGTCCTTTCTCCAACATCAAGGGTTTCGTGCCTTCACTACGGCCAAAGATGGATCAAAGTGTCTGGCGATGGAGTACGGAGGAGAGCAGTCTCTCAATGACCTGATAGAGAAGAGGAGAGAGGAAGGACTCAAAGCTTTTCCCGCTGCCAAAATACAAAAAGTTGCTCTGGATGTTGCTCGTGGCCTTCAGGTAAGTTCAGGTCTCCCTCCTTCTTGGCATCTGTCATTTTCAGTGATTTGGATGCATACAATTCAGAACTAACCCATGTCCTCAAAATCAACCTATGTAAATTAAAAAAAAAATTTTGAACTTCTAAAACTGGCATCAGAGCAGGTATACTGAGTTATTACTGAACAATCTGCATGTTAAATTATGAGATTTTCACAAAATTTAAGTTAAACACTTTGGCAACCTTGCTACTTTACACCTGTGTCCCTGTTGAACCATAAAAACACCTGCCTGCCCCGTCTTTGTTTCTCTTGTTTGCAGGTTGAACCAATCTGCATATTTTAGTGTGTAATATCACAATAAGTATGGAGTTAAGAAATAAGCTCTTTAAGATGAACTAAATAACTTTTGGTTCTGATTGTAAATGTGTTCTAAAAGTAAGTATGCAAAAAAATACATTCTATTTTCAGTCTTTCATTTGTGGCATTCTTCTATTTTTTTTTTTGCTTTTTAAGCCAAGAAGAATAAGTGAGTTGTTCATGTTTACAATCTGATGTTAATAAAAACATTCATGGGAGAAAACACGCTCAAAAGATCAGCGGTTCTTTTTCCCCAAATCCATTTTTGTCTCCTCTTAACGTCAGCCATCTTTTAATTCAATTTCACCAAATGAGGAGGGTTTAACAGAACAAATAAACACAGAAGGATGTTGTTAAGCTGTGACTTTGAGGAATGTTCTCAAGTTTGTTTTTCTTCTACAGTATCTCCACAATGAGAAGAAGCTGCTGCATGGAGACATGAAGTCCTGTAATGTCGTCATCAAGGGTGACTTTGAGACTGTCAAGATCTGTGACGTTGGAGTGTCTCTGAGGCTGGACGAGAACATGAAAGGTAGTGGTGGTGGTTAATTTAACAATGGAGTGACTTATGGATGTGAAAACAGCTCTGTGCTCTGAGAGGACGAGTTTGATAAATGTCTCCTACAGAGCTCAGTGATTGCTCAGAAAACCAAAAATTCTGCTTCTTTTATGTAAAATAGTTGTTTAATTTCAAAGACACTGTTTTTTCAGATAGAAAGGAATGTGTAAAAAGCTTCTGAATGTCTTTTTTATTTGTTTTCCTTTTGAATTAGAAAACACTTTCTAAGAATGACACACTATTAAGCATTCTCGAAGTATATGTAAATACCTAACACCTCATTTGTGGAGCATCATTAACTTATTTGTGTCATTCAGCAGGGTTGGAAATTAACTTTTTCACCTACCTGCTACTTTGGCTTAGTGGATTTAAAAAAGTATAGTATAAAATCAAGAATTATAGTGTTCGGGTTTTGGCCATTTAAAAAAGGGAAATGTTCCAACTACTGAAGTTAATACTGACATGCACTCTGTCTGGTTTGTATTATTTTGTTGCTATTTTGAGTCTCCATTGCACGCCATAAAAAATCAGATTTAACTAATCAAGCCTCAACTGAGAGGCAAGATAATCAGCTTGTTGTTATGAGTTCATATTAGGAGAGTTATCACAATCATTAAAGTTAAGCTGGAAAGTGTGAGTGTTGTCACTCATTTTTAACCAGTTTTTCCTGTAATCGACTGCAAATGTTTGATGTCTGACACACAGGGGCACTGGAAATTAATTCAGCATGCATTATGAATGTCATACTTGCAATAATTTAATATTTTGTGCACAATTCCTGCAGTCTGATGACAGAATTCAGGCCTTATTTAACTATCTTGGACTTAAGACATGTGAAACATTGGTTTAAAGATCTTTGGTATGTAGACCAGCTGTAGCACTACTCATACTCAAATCTTCCCAGCACATCAGTGACATAAACATTTGACAGCAGCTCTTACACAGGGACAAGGGCGCGAGAGGATTCTTTGCTCAAGCAGTGTTATGTAGGTCCGCTCAGTTCTGATCATAAAGTCTGTAAAAAGCAACCAGGAAACCAGGACTCAATGCTGTTTACCATCACAAATGTATTACCTGCTCTGGTGAACAAATTTCCAAGACACTGCTCAAAGATTCCCACATTTTGCCGGCAGCAGGTGCTTATTTCCCACCCTGATGTCATGTACAAAGTAAACACAGCTGTAAATGCTTTATTGAAGCGTGAGTTAGTTCTCTGCCCAAGATGGGTTTGATGTGACCCTTGATGTTAAACTGGGTCAGACCAGGATCCCTGCCCTTCCCTTAGGCCTAGGCAGAATCAGGTTTGAACGAAGGCGCCCTGTCAGATGTAGTGGTAAGATTTTGTTTTACTCTAGATTTGATACCCATCAACATTCACTTTCTATATGCAAATCAACCACATAGCATGGGTATAATGTATAAATACAGTATATAGCACTACTACAGTATACATTACTTAACTACTAATAATATTGATTGATGTATGGGAATAAATTGTTGGCATAGTCAGACACTGTTATGAGAAGTTGGGGCAGATTTTCTCATGGGTGTCAGTAAATCTTGATCCTTTAGGCAAAGTAAAGTAACTGGATATAACAGGCTTTTTAAATCTGTGTTAATGTGATCAATTTCTTGTTGGTTTTGGTCCTTACATGGATTTGTTGACAATAATAAAAGACTGTGTTCACATGGGAACAATTATGATGTGGGTTAAAAATTGGCAGAAAACATGTCAACTGTTTACATCAGTTGATTAACTCTGTGTTTGTTCCCAGGCCTGAAGACCAGGTGGTTACATTCAGACTGCAGGCCACAGTTACCTCACAAGTGACCTAGATCTGTTTTTAAATAACTGAACCGCACAAGGAATCACAACGTGATTCAGGCTTTTGGACACTAACACAGCAGAGTTTCAATCAATCTGACCTTGTCTGATTCATTCAGCTTTTATGTCATTTTGAGAGAAAGAAGCCAGATCTCAGTATAAAGTCAACAACTATGTCTTTTAACATTTTAAGCAGCTGATTTGGGGTTGGAAAAGGGAATTTTAGGCCAACTTCTGAAACTTTCTTGTTGCAAGATGCTGAAAGAGCAGATGTGTTACAGAAAATAATACATGCAATGTTTTATTATTTAATTTAAAAAAAAACAATTCTCTCTGTTTTCAAGTGTCTGATCCAAAGGTGGAGTACATCGGCACAGAGCCGTGGAAACCAAAGGAAGCTCTAGAAGATGATGGAGAGATCACTGACAAGGCGGACATTTATGCTTATGGTCTGACTCTGTGGGAGATGATGACGCTGTCCATGCCTCACCTTGAGATGCTCGAGGATGATGGGGAAGAGGAGGATGAAGGTGAGAAGTAGGGGTCGACTGATACTGGCTTTTCATGGCCGATACTGATTATTGGCATTTCTTATACTGATAACTGATACTTGGAGCCAATATGCTGTCAGTGATACCCAGGCTTAAGTGTTTATTGGCTACTCATGTGATGTCCAGCCAATCAGATTGTGTCATATACAGGACATTTGTTGAGACTGTGGAAAGTGAAAATAAAGCCATAGGGGAAGACACATTTTGCAGTGGAGCCAAAATTGTGCACCTTTCAATTAATTTACTTTATCGATTTTCGATAAACTAAAATGCAAGTACCAATAACTGGCCACATGCCACATATCAGTCTCAATAATTGGCCAGCCCCCAGAGAAAAGCCCTGAATTTTAAGTTCTACATTTGCATGTAGTTTACAAATGCATTCTACTGTAAACACATGTTTTTAAAAAACTGATAATGCTCTGGAGACAGTGTGGACCATTTTAGATTGGAATCTGATATCAGAGCTGTAATGTGTATGAACTTTCTCCTCCATTATGCCTTATTCTGCCCAGATAAAGTCACCGAGGTTAGCTACCTAATTTTTGTGTAATGACATGATTGCTGTTGCAAGTTTATGGCTGAGAGGGAGACGGAGAGACCAAGCTGCTTCTACATCGCTTCAGTAAAATCACAGATTAAGTTTTGATTTCTCATTTCAATTTAGAGATACATGATATTAGATTTTGGCCAATCGTTGATATTTACAAATTATTTTCAGCTGATACTGATTTATACATCGATACTGATGTATAAATGAAGTTCAGGCTTTATATTTCATTACTTCAGTCACACTTTATCAGGATGAACAGATGAAAGACTTCAGCCTGTTGGTCATGCTAAAACAGCACAAAGGTATTAGTACATACAGCCGATATTTAGAGCTGATTTATCGGTTGTAAATATCTTTAAAAAATGTAAATTTCTGCCAATGCAGATGAAATGTCTCTGGCTTATAGGAGCCAGTACCAACACCATGCAGATAATATGATGCAACCTTAGTTGAAACTAAATGCCTACCTATAAATAATTTTCTGCAGTTGTCAAAGCTCCCCAAAAGTGCTTTTATCCCCTAATAATACCGAAATCCCTTAAAAGTAGATGTTAACATACATAAAGGAAAATCTTATCCTTCTTTGATGAAACGAATCACTAATTTTTTTTGCACTACATAAAAAATAACCTGTGTCCATGATGGTTAATTGTCCAAAAGCTGAAATAAGAAATAAATACCTGCAGTTGAAAAGAAAATATGTGTAACTTAATGACAACAGAATTTCCTGCACGACCAGCGTTTACATTTATTCTAGTATTACTGACTGTTACATTTTTCATCATTCTTACAGAGGATTCAATGGAGGTGAGTTTCGATGAGGACGAGTACTATGCACGGCTTGGTACGAGGCCGCCACTGGATGTGGAAGCTCTAGGCAGCTCATACCAGAGGATGGTGGAGCTTTTTTGTCTCTGCACAGAGGAGGACCCCAAGAAGAGACCCTCAGCTGCACAGATAGTCCAGGTTTTAGAGCACAACACCGCAGTGGAGAAAACACCCAGTGAGGTGATCGTAATTGATTGATTTACACTTCTGTAACTGTACTTTCATCTACCAGGGAGGAATTTTGTTGGGTGTTTGACCTGGACTAGTTTCCTGGTCATGGCTTAAAGAACAGTTTGTGGAATTTGTTAGAAATTGAAGAATATACGGATACAACATGAAAACTTGAATTGTTGTTTTGAGGGTAGTGGGTTTGTGTAACAATTTAGAAGCTTCAGCAAACATAAAGACTATTCAGCCTTAATGTAGACACACATTAGTTAATGCTGCACAACTTTATTAGAATGAATTCTGTATATCTCCATCTCCTGCAGTTATTTATATGTTTACAGTTTGTCTTCTTTTTTGTGTATGTCACTGATAGATTGTAAATGTTTTTACTGCCTTTACTCTTGAATTCTTGAAATATTTTTTTGTGTCCCTGTACTTCTTTAAACTTTCATATTTCTTTACCAAACTCTTAAAACTCCTGTTTTTATTTCACCGTTTTAACATTTTGTATAAGACCTAGTATGTTAGAATGTTTGCAGTGGTTTATATTACAACCAAACTTTCCTTTAAGCCAATCTGCTTTACTGTTGGCTATTTTAATGATTAAAAGATCAGTATAGAATTTTACATCTTAAATTCAGTGGTTTAAGTTTCTCTTATTTCTCTGTCTTCTATTGTAATTAAGAAAAAACTGCATAAATAATCATTATTAAAGAGACAAATTTAAAGGCAGAATGCTTAAGTGGCACTTAAGTAAAACCTTTAAGGAGTAACTATTTGTAGATTTTATCTTCACACGAAAGCAAAACTAGTCAGAGATGTGTCTTAAGACCCCAGAACAGATAACACTAGAAAATGACTTAACCAAGACAGGGGTTGAAGCCTCGCAGTCCTGCACAGGAATAGACTGAGAGGTTGCAGAACAGGAAAAACTCCACTTCTGCAGAAGAGACGCCTTCAAGCCAGACTGTTTGCCAAGTTTGCTAAGGACAACCTGTAAAAAAAATTAGGCATACTTAAGGCATGTCTTTCAGTCAGAAGAGACCAAACTAGAGCGCTTTGGCCATAAAGACGTAAAAAGAAGGGAGAGGCGTATCACCCAAAGAACGCTGCAACACTGTGAAAATATTAACACTGGGAATCTCAAATGTGGAAGGAATCATGAAGAAAGCAGGATGTGTGAAGATTTTGAAAGAAAAACCTCAGTCAGTAGAAAAACTGGGTCGTTGCTTTGTCTTCCAACACCCCAAACAAATGTGGCTCCTGGTAAAAAAACCACCTCCTGAAGACCAAAGTGAACGTTACCGACTAACCTTTACAAAGCACTGACTTGAATCCCATCGAAAGTCTGGAGTGAACTGAAGAGGTTCATGCCAGAAAACCATCAAATCTAGACTGGCAAAAGAAGAATGGGCAGGGATTCCTCAGGAAACGTGTCTGAGACTTGTTGAAAACGACTGCAGGCTGTTATCCAGCAAAAAGGAGACATGGCTCAGTATTCAGGGGGACTAATAGTTTTGACCCTGGTAGTTTTTGTGTGCATCCTAAAAACTAGAATGTTTGGAAAAGCAGTGGTAAAAATGGCTTGCTCTGTTTAGGGAAAAACTCAGGGGGCTAATAATTTTGTCCACATATGATCAAAGCCATACTGTGACAATAGAGGCATTCATTTTTCTACACCCCCATGGGTGATAGCCAGGGACCAAAGGCATCAGGTTTCCTATTGGTCCACATGCGAGTGCATACATGGGCAAGTCCAGTTATGTTAAAGGTATAATCTCATATTAGTCATGGCTTTCTCTTGAGCCAGCAATATAAAATTACACCTTAATCCATGCAAACTGTTAAAAAATAATTCCATAAGACAAGGATCCTAAAAAAGGAAAGATGTTTATTAAACTTATTTACAGAGTATAATGCCAATAAACAGTGATGGTAATTACCTTTCAACAGGCAAACATGTCCTTTCAAAACTGTTCAGAAAGCCTTTAACTGGAAGCAGAAAAAAATAAGTCTGAACATTTAAATAAAACAAAAAGGCTCCTGGGACTTGAAAAGGATACAAAAATATTCCAGTGAATCAAACAAGCTAAGAAATGTGAAATATGCCCAGTCACTGCTTATTCAGGGAGAATATAAACATCTGAATAGAAAACATTGCTAACATTAACACAACTGGAAATCAAGCAGTGCGGTGTATAAATACTGAGTCATGAATCTTTAAAACTCTACGCCTACTAAACAATGACAACGTAAAGACGTCCTGAAACACCTGAACAGTGTTGGTTTTGCATATGAAAGGCAATTTTGATTTGAATGGATGCCTGACGAATGTCAAAACTGGTTAAAGGTGAACGACTGCCTTATGTGACCCATCGTTAACAAACTTCATGCTATGAAGTTGTAAACGAGGAAGGTCGGTGTGTTGCTGTACTTGGTAGCGAACAGTTTTCCATCCGGTGTTGGGTCAGAGAAGGCGATCTCTTCCTTTGTCAAATGACTGCCGTACATGAAGCTGCTCCTAAAATACACAACAGGGAAATTATTTAACAAGAGAGAAGAACAACACAGTCTTTTAGGTAAGATCTGAAAGATCGATGGATTAATATAATAAAATTGTACTGATTTAAGCTTCTAAAATATAAGGATTCAAAGCTATTTGTACATCCACAGCAGGATTTATGTTTCGTGTTGAATCTTCGCAAAAAGCTAGCGTGCAACTTCCTTAAAATGAAGCTTTAATCTAAAGTGATGCACGTTGCAATCACTGCTATGATTAGTTCACTGGTTAGCACTAGGTGCTCTGAAAATACTTAAAGGCATACTGTGTGTGTTCTAGTGAGATAAATGATTGCAGACGACAAAACAATTTGTCAAATCTACTTGATGTCATCCAAAACAGTTTGAAATAAATCCCCCTGCTCTCAGCAGATTTGGAGCCTCTCTTTTCTTCTTAGCAATAACCAGCATTAAAATTGCACTGGTGAGTAGTAGGGCTGGACAATTAATCGCAAGTTAGAATAAATCGCAATATGGCCTGCTGCAATTTTTAAAATTACAGAAGTTGAAATATTTCTTTAACTTGAAATGTGTCAAAATACCTGTTTAATTAATCAATTTTTGCAGCGGCAGAGATTTTATGTATTTTATGCAAACATTCAGGTATCAATTTTTTTAATGGTTTACAAAAATCCTACTTCTTGTGTTTCATGTATGGTTTTCTTAATCAAAATGAGTGACATAAAATGATAATGCCCTTAAACAAAGCAAATGACATCACATTTGGAATATGAGCAATAATAGTTAGCTCATTCTATCTAAAACTGATGAAGCCTAGCATTGCTTCACAAGTCATACCCCAGCTGTGATCAGCTGGTAGCTGCCCTCGCCTCCCCCACCCCAGCTACCTCCTTTATAGCTTAAAGCTTGTTGCACCCCCACATTAAGATTCATGCTACTATGGATGAATTGCTTTGGAAATAACTGTATTGTTTTCAATACACATGGTCTTATTTATGGAATTATTAATTGCTTGAATTTGTCAAAAAAATATGTAAGATAAAGCCAAGAATAATTGCATATTAAATCGCAATATTTGGGAAAAAATTGCAATTAGATTATTTTTGCAAATGGTTCAGCCCTAGCGAGTAGTGTTCGGGTTAATTATTGCAGAGAAACACAGACGCAATGAAAGCATGTAGTGCTTGGCTCAGATGTATAACCAGACTTAAGAATTTATAGAACAAAATCTTATTTTATTCTATACCATTTAAAAATTCCCTTAATGAGTAAAGCTACTTGATGATAAACTTTATCTTGATTCTGAAAAGCTAACTTAGGATAACAGGAAGTTGACATCATACCTGACTGTGTCCAGCATGCGTGTGGCGATGCCCCGCCGTCTTGCCAGACTGAAGACCCAGATTCGGCTGATCCCGCAAAGGGCCTGTTCAGGGATGGTGGAGCAGCACCATGCTCTGTGTCTCTCCATGAAGTCGTCTTTCTTCATATCTTTATGTTTATCAGGCTGCTCAAGGACTCTGTATGCCTGGAGGGGACAGTAAGTCGATATCATCAAAAGTCAGAAGAAGCACAATTTCATTTCTTCAGCAAAAGAGGGCTTCTATAGTTCCATGTGTAACGTGTCTTTTAGCAGTACCAAAATTAGAACACTTCATATCCTTTATTTCCCAGCCCTATTCCAGCCTACCTGACGTATAGGTTCAGCAACCAGACAGCCGACCACCATGCGCTCTGTATTGATGAACAGGTAGGTCTTAGCCTGTGTGGGTCTGCTCAGAGTCACCTGCTGGAAACCCAACTCGCTGTCTGCTACTTGCCGCACATCCTCAGCCTTGAAAATGCATAAAAAAGCATGTTTATGAAGAATAGGGCAGTAGAAAAACATGGAAAAAATTAGCTTATGAGGACCACCAGTATCTTTTAAACAACACCAGATATTAAAAATTATGGAACAAGCGGGTCTGTGTTGTATGTTTTGTCAAAAAATAAACTGTCGTGTCTTTGATCAATTAAATCAAAGACTGAGAAACAAGTTGAAAGTGTTGCTCTGTACCTTTTTGACAGCGTATTTAGGATCATCAGGCAAGACGAGGAGGATTTTTCCATCCCAAAACTCAGCCACCACCCGCTCTTTCTTCCAGCCCTGGAGACAACACAGAAGAAGCTGCAGTTACAAGCCAACAACTCCAAGCAAACTCACCTCCCCGTGAAGCAAACTGTGCCAGCAGACACGGTAACAGATTTTATAATATCAAAGCAATTCAAACAGAAAAACAAACAATTTCATTATTGCAGAAGCAAAAGGAAACAGATGTTAGGGCAGTAAACAGTGCTTCTGAAGGGTGTGACATCAAACTTGAATCTTAAATCTCGAACAACACATTCAACGGACTGAATAGTTTTTGTGGCCCTTTTGAATTCTCCAGACAATTAAATCACAAAAATAAACTGATAGATTTAGACTTACTCCAAAAATTGCTCACGCTTTACATGTTCTTAATTTCAGTGCTACGTGTCCCAAAAAACAGAGTTCAGAGTAGTTTAAATAGGAAGATTTACCACAAATTTAATGGAGTCAAGGAAGCGCTGGTGGAACTGGCTGTGCTGGAAATTGTCCTCTGGGTTGTCTGCACTGTAAACCATCCCACATGAGCTGCAGGTTGTTGCTCCAAACTGTTTCTGCCCTGCATCCTGATGAGGAAATAAATCATTAGAAGGTTTTTATGCACACTGTTGACACATGGTCAAAGCTAGAATGTACCAAAAACTGGCTCTCCTCTGATAACGTACAATGATGAGCTGGTCATCGCCCTGTTTCTCCTTCCTCCTGCGAACAGGTCTCTCTTTAGCTGAAGACGGTGTCTGCAGTGATGTTATAGGACCAGAAGGGGTGCTGCAGGACACTGGAGCCCGCAGAGCAGCAGTCCTAGAGGACAAAAAAATGGCGTAGGCTTGAATAAGTGCACCAACTTAAAAAAAAACACTCGGATCAGATTCATCTATTCATTTAACTACTTTATCAAATATCATATCAATGACTTGTTTCCATCCATTAGTAGGGAATTTTTAACTAGTGCCTGATTAAAAAACTAATCCAGCAGGGGGAGACTGCTTGGGTTTTTGCTCGTAATGCTTGCATATCTTCAACAGTTTTTGTCTTTACTGTAGATGATAAAACACCTATTTTTACCAAGTATTTCTGTAAGAATCTCAGACCATAACACTTCATATTCTGGGGACACAGAACCGTAATCTAGTTTTGTGTCATACAGAAATCTCACATATTACTGCGTACATGTTTGGAATGTTACAGTCTTGAGACCATCTCACCTCTTCGAGCTTGAGCCAAAGATGGGATACATCGGTGCAGATTCTGTGGAGAAAACAACACTTAAAGCCTTAATGGAGCAAAAGCAATCATGGCATCAAAGTAATCCAGGATGGCTAGATATTGCAAGTAAAGCCTCCTGGTAGGAGGGAAATAACTGGGTAACAGGAGCAGAGAAAAAGTCTGCGTACCTTTGGGTTGGCTACCACCACTCACAGGACTGATTTCACTCAGGTCCAACATGGGTTCAGAGCCACCATCCACCTGGAAGGAGAGCTCAGTTTTATGAATTCAACAATAAATCAGAGAAAATTATAATTGGCACAGCTTTAAGTGTTCAGACTAGAGTAAACTTAAATGTTTAAAACCATAAAAGACCATGATTATCTATGATTATGATAATGGTGTACTCCTGTCATACCTTTGCACTAAAAGGTGAATTCCTGGAGGCAGAACTTGGTGTTGGGGTCACTACTGCAATCTTCCTGGTGCTCTGTTTGGGAGAGCTGCAGAAAAAATATTAATTTTATCAACGCCACATAACAATTCACCTGCCTTTACATGTTGAGCTGACAAGACAACTAAGGCTCTTAATGGGTTTTAACAATTCTGGATTATAAAAGCTGCTCCTATAGAGCAAAGCACCTTAAAGCCTGTGGAGACTCAGCCTCCTCACTAACAGAGTCCATCCAGTCTGTGGGATCAAACTTTGACCTTTGCTTGGTGCTTGGCTGATTGTCTTCTGTCTTAGCTGGCTGGACAGCAGTCTGCAGAGAAAATGAATAATACAATTATTATCAACAAAGCAACAAAATCAACTACATTTGCCCTAAAATCATTTTGGGAGCTATAGTATGTGACCCTAGCTGGCTAATGACACATAAGAGTAGGAGAACATTTTATTAAGACAAGAAATGGACGTTCAAATTCAAGTACCTACACCTGAGGGTCCAAGATGAATACCATAAAATCATGGTGTATACGCCACACTTTTAATACCAATTGTTTCATAAAGAGTTGGCTCTATGTTATATACCAATGCAACCAATAAACCAGTATAATGTGCTGAGAAGTGATAATTACTGCAAGGGCGTGCAGCTGCCACTATCACAAACAGCAAGCTTGAAAATCAGAAAGACAAGCAGACCTGTGGCCAACAACAAAACATAATGGCTCTGGCTGTAGCTATAACTATTACCAATACAGTACAGGGCTGCCCAGATAGCAGGATTTCAAACTTAAAAACCATTCCAGTAAAATTCAAACAATATCTATCCCTTTTTCAATGCATTGGTGATACAAATAGAAGTTACCATCACCCAAAGTTTCTTAATCCTAAAATGTGCAAGCAAACTCCTGCACAACATCTATCTCTCTCAAACACATTGGCAATGTTCCAGTACCAAAAAGCTGCCAACATATTGGTGCAATTTTGGCATTGCAACTTCTTCCACTCTATTTGCAAGACAAAACTTTTTCATCTTAACAAGATGAGAAACATCTGTATATTACAAAACATTAAAATGCCAACCTCAATACAGGGCCATAAAATGTCAGGACAACTTAGTTTTTGCCCTGTTGAGTACCAAAATAAAAAAACAATGCTATAACTCACTTCTGCAGGTTGTTTAGGTTGTGAATTCACCACAGGAGCTGGCAAATTCTGCTGCAACTTCTCACTCTTTGTCTGTGGCAGCACAGCTTTGCTTTTCACTGGAGCTGGCCTATTGGAGGACTTTGGTGCAGATTTCTTGTACATAGATGTGGGTTTCTTCCCCGTACCAAAGAATGCGGCTCCCACAAAGATCTTGGGTTTAGGCTTAAGGCTGCTGAAAGAGACAGTGATGGATTTCTTGAACTCTGGGTGCTTGATGCTGCTGGAAGGAGCCGAGATGGTGTTGGTGGTTGTTGTCAATGTTGCTGGTTTAGTAGGGACACTATTGAATGAAGTAATGCAGAAAAGGCACAAACATGAACACATTTTAAAGCCCAGGAAGCTAAAACATGGTTACAAAAAGCTATAGTAGCAGCTGTAACTGAGTTGCATTTCCACAAGCAATCAGGTTCAGTTCAGTTTGATATGGTGCAGTTTTTTTTTCATTTTTACTGTCAAACGTTTGGAAATGTACCAAAATAACCAATCCATACCCTGTTACTTTCTTGGCACCTTTAGTCGAGATACCAAGTAAGGGTATGATTTGCTGTGGAAATGCATGCAAGATGAGGGTTGATCAAACTGAACCAAGCTGGACCACTTTGTGGAAATGCACTACTAGAAACAAACCTGTTTTTGAGTGTAGAAGGCTTGATTGTTTTCGAAGCAGTCATGCTTTTGGCACCCTTCCTCCCCACATTGGATCCCCCTGCCACCTTTCTTGACATGCTGCCTCCTTGAACATTCCTCTTCTTTTTCTCCAAAGAGGGAGGAGAAGGCAGGGGTGGTGGAGGGGGAGAAGGTAAAGACTCTTTTATGGCCTTTCTCTCTAGTGGGGTGAGATAGACTGACTTCTGTTTGCTGTAGAAGGAGCTCGTAACCACTGATTTTTTGAATGGAGATTTGCAGGGTGATTTGGCAGGGGAGCCTAAAGAGATCAAAGATAAAAGGGTGTTTTTTTAAGGTTATGAGTAAAACCTTAACTGCCAAATATGATGACTAAAATTATCATCAACCCTACCTGCTAGTCTCCGTGGGGACCTCTGTGGTGAGGGACAGTTCTCTTTGTCCACACACCTGCCTGGCTTCTTCCTCGGGGATCTTCTCCTCTCGGGGGACATCTCTCTCACCCCCTTCTTGGATGGGTGACTGGAGATAAAATACAGAAGAGATGAACACTTCCACCCAGATTTAAACAAAATTACATTTTAAAATTGAATCAATGCACCTATTTGTAGAAATTCAACTAACCTTTTAACATGTGTCAATTTGTCACAAGAGGCATGCACCAAAAACATATGAACAGGAAATTTAATTTTACACTCTGTCAATGAAAATGCAACAAGCACACTGACTGAAATACATGTGCAAACAAAATTTCCGGAGGAAATGCACTAACGGAGAGACGTCAGTGTTGGATGCTGCATATGATGGCCCACCTAAGCTCAAGGATTCAGTGACTTGCTCAAGAGCATTTCAGCAGGATCCAGAAGGTGAACCAACAGTGGAACTATCATACCAATTTTGAGACTTTGTCTGTCTGCACATGGCCAAAAGAACACCATACCTATAATGAAGCTTTAAGGGGGCAGCATTATGCTTTGGGGCTCAGAGGCACAAAACTCAGGTCTCTGTTAGGAAGCTAAACATGATGAGGATTTTCACTTCTCAGAGCGACAATAACCCAAAGCATACAAACAAGTCGACGAAAGAATGGCCTCACTGGAGTAGCTTAGCCAGCACTCAGCCTGAACCCTGCTGAAAATGTGAGGGGTGACCTGGAGAGGGTTGTGCATGGGAGACACTGTTGTATTATGGTACATTTTGAGCGCTTTGGAGTGTAAAGTTGGACAAATTACGCCATTTAAAGATAGGCTACAATGATAGACTCCTACACAAAAAGACTGAATGTTGTCATATAATTAAAGGTGCCTCAATCACGTATTAGACTGTGCATATTTAAGCAACCAGTATTTTTACATTTAAGGTGGATGTAGGATATTATCAGCATGTTATCAGTATCTGCAGATATGAAAATTATTGCAGGTATTTACAACAAATATCTCACTGTACTGCTCTTCCTTGATCAACTGTAAATACTGGCCGTAAGAACAAATCAGTTTTTGGAGTTTTAGGCTGGACCAACACATCTATAGGCGGCCTAACAACTTTTCCTCCGATTTCAAAGTTGCAGTAAAATCATGGGAGTCTTACTAAAGTCGCAGCTTGCTCCTGTAGTCTCAGTCGTCAAGTGTAAGGTGGTCAAAAGTCAGCAAACATCTTTCTAGTTATTCATCACCACTCTCTACACTTTTTAAGTTTGTTTTAAGGACTGACATTTGTTCATCCTCAAACCTGAAATTGTGTTGTAAGGGCTACATTTAAATATTGGTATTGGAATAGACTAAAATAATTTTTAAATACTGAATTCTGCAAAAACCCAACATCATGCATCCCTATTGTGGAGCAATCTGGTATCAAAGGTGACACTGATGTCATCTTATCTAACCTGTTGGCTACAGCAAGGGAGCCTGGGTCTGTTTTAGTGGCGGTGTTGTGGTGGCTAATAACCATGTGGTGGTAGGTTATGCAACTTGTAAGTAGCACATAGGAGCATTAATGAGTTGGGGTCTTTTCCCTGAGTCCTCCTCCTGTTATTAGGGCACAAATATCTTTTCAAATTAACAGTGTGTTCAAAACTCACCTCTCAGAGTCCACAGAGGGGAGTTTTCTCTTCCTGGTAGCAGTTGGCATCTTGTCGCAAATATCACCTACACACAGAGAATATAAGAGTAGCTTCAAAATATGTAACTTTAGCTAAAAGAAAAGCTCAAGAATACAGCTTTGTTTAACTTCAATATTACTAATATTAATCACATAATTCTTTATGGAAAAAAATCTAAGAGACATTCTTTTAAAACACTTTCCGTCCTTCGCTTCTGCAGAAATCACACTCAGAAACGTTCGACTAAAGGTCTTCAGTTAACACGGTCACAATTTAAACTTTAACACCGGTAAACTCTTCACCGTAGCCCACTCATATATATCATCGGGGTCTGAATCGGTGTGGTTGTCTAAAACGTTCTGTCTGTCATTGCACAAACAGTAAATATTTTTGCAGTGCTGATGCACAAAGGCACCTATAGTGTTATGGGCGTTAGCACAGCGTTAGGTTTCAGTTGATGTTAAACGTCTCTATCAGCTTAAGTCCAGATGAATGGATAATTGGCGGGATGATTAGCTTATACAAATGTGACTGCCGCATTACAAACTAGCTACCGTGTCGAAGTCAATAAGTTATACACCCCTAACAAAGACAAATGATGAGTCTTGCTAATATGTTACCATGTGTTTAAGAACTATTAAACAAATCACAACGTCTGACGCGTAAACGTTTCTCAACGTGACAGTGAATACAGCTAAAGCAATAAGTTAAAATACGATTTACCAAAAAGAAAAGAAAACTTATACACAATAACGCAAAACTAAACACATGTAGTGTATCTTACCGTGCTACATAAGACAATAAAACTTGATAAGTCTGAGCTCGCGCGTTTACTGCCTCCTCAGTGCGCGGTTCTCTTCTGTGTGTTTTGAACAGCGCGCGCTAGCCTCTAAAAAAAAATTGTACAACTAGGCAGACCCGGAAACGGAAACGCTTATTTAAACTATCAGGCTCTCGTAGCTCAACGAGGGGAAAAGTCCTAGAATTTTCCTTCAAAATAAAGTACTCCTATTTTAGAAATTATATTATTTGTATTCTGTGGAAGTAAAATGAACTTCTACATGTAACTGGTGCAATATAACACACCAGATGTACCTAGTCCTTATAAATTTACACATTACTTAAACCAGGAGTTCTCAACTGAGTCGGGCCCAAAAGTGGATTAAAACATGTTTTGTGTCAAACATGCTGGCTGTGCAAAAAAGCTGCAGTTTTTGATTGAAGTAAAGTGTTTTGATGAAAAAACTATCAGAAATTTGGGTCAGGAAGGGGTTGGTGGTGGATCCTGAGGGCTTACCAGCTGTGACCACTGGCTTAAACTATTGTGGAGTTGTACAGTTGGTATAATTTCATCTTTTCACAACATTTTACTTGCTTTTTACATAACATCAAGTTATTTCATATAAATATATATACTAGTATATAAAGCACAGTGAAAAACAGCAGGAGTTAAATTAGTGGTCTTAATAGCAGACACTATGAAGGACACAAGAAGGAAAAACCTGTTTATATACAATCTGGAAAGAGAGAAATATTGAATCTTATTTAAGACAATGAAAGAGACTGGAAAAGCTACAAAAATAACGGATTAAAAAAGAAACCATGAAATAGCAGAAATTAGAATTTAAGTTTTTCTTTTCAAAGGAGGAAAATGACTTAATCTGGGGCTTACATTAAAGATATAATTCATTTCAGGGAGCCCCTGATAAACAGTAAGGGGATTTTGTTTCATCTTGCGCAAACAATTTATGATCTGGTGAGTAAAGCTAATGACTGACCTGTCACTTCTGGCTAAAATACTTTATCTTGGCAACGACAGAGGCATACTATGTATCTCTCACTTGCCATTATAATAACATCCAGAAATAGCTGACACACAGAAATAAATAATTACGTGAAGTGTGGGTTCGTGGGCAACATCATGGGTATTATTGACTGAGATTGAAAGTGTAAGATCATATCAATGAAATTTTACATTCTATATTTTTGACCTGGGTAAATATCTACCGAATCACCTAATTATATCCTAAAATAATCTCAACATATTGGCTGAATAAAAACAACAGTGCAGTTTTTAGTATTGGGTTTTATATTCTAAGATTTTTCTTAAGGAATGCTTTGTGTATGATAAATTTGGGGATGAAGGTAAACAGGCTTTTAAAAGAGATTTTAATTAAAAAAAATGTTTTACTACAAACATAATATTTAGTCAATGTTCTGAAGGAATTTCCCCTTTATTTTTTTAACTAGAACTGGCGCTTCCTGATTTATGGCACACCAACTTCCTGTAGCTTGACGCAGCTGCATAACAACTTCCTGGGTCAACTTGTACGTGCCAAAAGTGACAGTAGCAACGTTCAGTCGGCAGAAAACTTTTTATATTTAGTTGTTTGCTTAGAAACGTGTTGTATTGAAACATATTCACGAAGAGAGGCGACTTTTAAGTCACGAAAAATGGTGTTTTACTTCACAAGTGCTGGTAAGTAAAGCTAGATGGTTAGCAGTAATGCTAGCTTGTAGCCCGGTTAGACAATTCTCTTCTACAGCTTCAATCAAACTTTTTTATGTCTGTAATTTGTGTGTTTCGCATCACTTACTATCTCAACCCCATTATTGAACTGTTATCTTGTTTTCTTTTAGTGGTGAACCCTAACTACACGATCTACATGGGAAAAGACAAATATGAAAGTAAGTTTGTTATCGCTAGGCCACAGAGAAACTCTCTGTATAAGCACTTCAAGCTTTTTAATTCTTGTGCTCATCTAATGAACTTATAAAAGTCACGTAATATTTAAACACTTACTAGTTGAGGTTGTTTTTGCAGACGAGGATCTGATAAAGTACGGATGGCCTGAGGACATCTGGTGAGGCTTTTGTGATTTCTGCACATGGATTAACAGTATTGTTTACATCTTCTTATGCATTAATTATCGAAATGTTAAGGTCAGTATTGTCAAACACACCTTGTTTTTCCTTCAGGTTTCACGTGGACAAATTATCCTCTGCTCACGTTTATCTGAGACTGCCAAAGGTAAGAGGTCCGCGGTTAAACTGAAATTGTACCATGTTTTTACTTCAGCTTAAATTTTAGATGTGCAGTCAGACTTCATTTATTCCAACGTTGTTAATTTCTCATGTAAACTTACTGCTGTAACAGCACAGTTTACCAGTTTCGGATCAATAAAGTCCATCCATCTATTCATCTGTGATTTGATTTCACAATAGTACTAATTTTCAGTACTTCATCATGTCACAAGTTCTGATTGGTTAAAGTTTATATCTGTATAAATAACAGTATCGATGAACTGCCTTAAATATTTGGTTTATTCTGGTTTTGGTTAACGTGTTGCAACATGTAATTAAGCACAAATGAGTTGAGATGCTTATGTACAGAAGTTTAATAAAATCTTGAAGACAGCTAATATTTTCACGAACATCCTTCAGGGTGCGCTGTTGCTTTAAACAAGACGTAGAGAGATCTTGAAATGCAGGCACTTCTAAGTGCGCAATTCTAGCTGTTATTATGAAATGAAAACAGAATAGAAATAAGTAGTTGTTTTAGCATGCAATTGAAGAAGAAGTGTGTTTTTAATTTGCAAGTGCAGTGTGCCATTGAAAACACAAGGCTACACATCTTAATTATTACAGCTATTGAATTTTTGCAGATTTTATTTGTGCTGTTATTTACAAATTCATTTTAGCCAAGACAGGTTGAGACATTTACAAAAAAATCTCTTTTTGTCTATTTTAGCATGTTCTCCTCCAAAATACTTGATGTTAAACATTTTTAGTGTTCCAAAAAGAAAATTCACAGTATGGAATTGATAAGGGAATCGATATCAATAAAATCTTATCAATTCCCATCCCTAGTTCAGACACAAAACTTCAGTCCTTTAAAACACACTTTGAAGTTTAAGGAATGAGGATGAACAAAGAAAAAGGCTTCGAGGTCTTGCCTAAAATGCTACTAACATATTGGTACATACAACCAATATTTACAGCCATTATATTTGATTAAAATATTAGCAGTAATTTCATACCTGCTGATATGAATAATTAGCTTTTTAGATTCAGATTCAGACACATTTATTTATCCTATAAAGGCAATTCAGTTTCACAGTCTACCAAGCCTTATTAAAAATGTTAAACTGATATCTACTGACATCAATATCATGTCCATTATAGAAAAAAGGGCTTTCTGGCACTGTGTGAGGATTAAACTAGCTCTTAGACTGAACGATTTGATGCATCTGGATCATTCTTAACGCCCTTTGTGTGTATTTTTTCCTAGGGTCAGACAATAGATGATATTCCTCCGGAGGTGCTGATAGACTGTGCCCAGCTGGTTAAACAAAACAGTATCCAAGGTGACAATCTGTTTCTTTGGCTGTAAAATGTCCAATATGTAGAGTTTTCACTCTGAAATGTCTGCATTTATTTAAAAAGGACTAAATTTATGTTATATATTTTTAGTTAAGTACTTCTATGACCTCAAATATGTCCTGGAAGTACTTGAACTGCTACTGAAAGCTGCTGTATGTCATTCATGTTTTGTGCTGCTTACTTGTGATAGACCATGATTATCCTCTACCAACTCCCAAGCTCCCCTACTTAATATTTGAAAAACTGCTCTCCATAAGGTATATTAACAAAACAACTACTGTTTTGATTTCATTGGCGAATGTTACATACATAGGGAGAAAAGCTGCTTAAAGTGGTGTTTCTGGTTTGCTAGTACCTTGTTGTGTAGACCAGAAAAGCCACTTAAAAACTCCTTTCTCCTTCATTATGTCATATTTATCCACAAAACAAAATGCTGTTTTTTGTTTAGTAAATGCACTTCATGGAGTGCAGTTCTTATTAAAAAGACTCCTCAGTTCAAAAAAGGAAGTCAGCAGTGGAGTTTCTACTCATTTTTTATTTCCCCATTTTCTCCTGCCTCTTGCCTTTTGCAAACTGTGAATGCATTCATAATATGTTGGTCTTAATGCCGTAAATCAACATTAACTTTTTTACTTTAACAGTGATTTTGTCAAACATGTTGTAGTAACATTTCTCCTTGTATATAAAAATAAACTGCAATGTTTTCTTTTAGGCTGTAAGATGAACAACATCAATGTTGTTTACACACCGTGGGCCAACCTGAAGAAAACCGGGGACATGGATGTAGGACAGATTGGCTTCTATCGACAGAAAGAGGTCAGCAACTGAAGCACTAATTTTTTTAAAATGCCATTAGTCTGTTTTGATTACTTAAAAACCAGTTGACATTTCCATGCTTGTACTGTTTTTCAGGTAAAGATCGTGGCAGTCGAGAAGAAAGTCAACGAGATCGTAAACCGCTTGGAGAAAACAAAAGTGGAGCGTTTCCCTGACCTGGCGGCGGAGAAAGAGTCAAGAGACCGTGAGGAGAGGAACGAGAAGAAAGCTCAGCTACAAGAGCAGAAGAAGAAAGAGAAGGAGGAGCAGAAGAGGAAAAAAGAGATGGAAGAACTCAGGTTTGCCCAAAACCCTGACTTTATTGTTCTTGTCTTAAAATAATTAAAATAACAGCGTTATTCTAGTGACTTTTGCTGATGTATAAGGCTATACGGTAAAAGATAACTTCAGCTCATCATTTGTGAATTCTGGTGTGAAATTTTCTCACTGTCTGACTAAACACCCTTTAAAATTATCTATTTTTATCCTTTGGTGTCTCTCCAGGAGCTATTCTTCACTGATGAAATCTGAGAATATGAAAACAAATGAGGTGAGACAGATCCACAAACTTTGATTAGGGTTTAATATTTCCCACTTCAGGGTCATGCGTGGTCTGTGTTTGGTGTCAGCAGTGATAAATGTTCACACCATTAACTTTTCCTTTATGTCCAGGATGGCTACGATTCAGATGACTTCATGTAAGAGGTGAACACCGGGCAGCAAGCAGACCAGAATCCTCCTCCACCCCTCAGACCTGCCGTCAGGATGCTCCCCTGCTGCTTTTGCTTGCTGTAACTCTGCACTGACACAGGAAAAATAAGGAAAAATGGATACCTATTTTGCTTTTGAACACTATGGAGCAGAAAGCGAGCTGATGAGGGACGGCGCCAGGACCTGTGCTATGTGCTGATTGGCTGAGACTCTGTGTCTGATTCAAATCGAGCTGACTGGCGTCATTGTGAAGAGATGACACTGTAAAAGAAAGAACAGGACAACGAGAATGCTGAGGATTAATATGAGGGGAAAACTCCCAATGCTGATGTATGATAAAAACTAGTGTGTGGGTGTGTTAATAACCCAACACACCCTTCTGTTCCTTTACTTCATCTTGTCATTTTTCTGCATGTCAGATTTTATTAAATATATTCTATGTATTAGCTTAAATCATAGTTTTGTTGATGAATCATAATATTCTTTCACAAAGTACCATAAATCAGCCGTTTAACTGCAGTGTTGACTCAGAGGATACATGAAGTGCTACATTTTCTTTTCTATGGATACTGTCTAAACCACAAGAAATAACTAACTTTACAACATGAAAACATTTTTATGAACAGACATATTTAAAAATGTATATTTTATTCTTTTCAAATGAACTTGGGGCAGGAAATGAATAGGAAGCAGTTGTATTTTGAAGCATTTCTGTGTGTTTTTTTTTTCATTGAACAGTTATTTCAACAGAAGAGGATTACAGTCTGATATGAGAATGAAATTTTGTTTATTATACACTTTGAGAATAAAGTTGAAATGTCAAGAATGATACTGAAACACAATTCTAAGAAGATAGAAATGTCATTCTCCCCTCTCTAGTCCCTGTTTCAGACTCTATCCACTGTCATTCTTTTATTAAACAAAAAAAAGGATAAAGGCCTCTAAATACATTTTAAGAATGGAAAAGTCAGGGAAAAAAATAAAAGTTCAAGAATAAAACAAATACAATTTCAGCTTTATTCTCAACATTTCAGTGTCATTTAGGAAAATCTATTCCAAATTTATTCTTGAAATTCTGTCTTTTTTCCTCCACATTTCTACTCTTTGTATTTTAACATTATGCTTGGCATTTTGGCTTTATTTCTGTCACTCTGCTGTAAAAGTCACTCTTCTAATACACCTGTGGTCTGGCTTCTGCAGTTTTCACTCTTTTGAGTGATTGGCAGAAGTCAAACTACATTTTGAAGAGTTAAAATACAAACTAACAGTTCAATAATTCTGTATTTCCTGTAGGTAGAGTGAGTTTTAAACCTGCTGTAGCTACTCCACTCCCCCTGTTCTATTAGAAAAAAAATCTGCTGTGAGAATTGCCTACAAAAAAAGCCAAACAGAAAAAGTATACGGAGTGATTTCAACATGTTAAAGCTACTGTATTTCAAGAAGGTAGTCTATTGATATGAATCTTAAATGTACAGGAAAATGAGTCACATCGTTTTCATGAAATTACTCAGTCAGTGAGAGGAAAGAACAAACTGGTTGTAACTGGATGAATAGTTGGCTGTTTGGCTGGCAGCTGGTGCTTATGGAAAGCCCTGTAGCAAGACAGAATTGGTCAATTAAGGTGCTTTGATTGTATAAAAAATGTAATCAAACTTCATCATATTAATGTTCGGGGATTATATCTGTGACTTGGTTTGTTCACTTTTCATGTCAAATTGTGTCCCTGCTGTCCAGTTTAAAAATCACTGTTTTGTATAATATCTATAAAACAAAATGGTAGCAGCAAATGCTTTATATTCATGGGTAGTGAATCAGAATGTTGGGAAAATGTTCATTTAAGGAGAAAAGTTTGTCCTAAGCATCTGAAATGTAGCCTTGTTATTATTACTATATGTGCTGTCATTTGGGATTAAAACCAACACTTGCCTCTTTATTCACTGATTTATTTTTTCCAATATAACCCCCTCCCAGATAGAAGACTTGTTTAGCTAGTTTAACACAGTTTTCAGCTGGTCCCATTTTGTGTGCTGTTGTCAGTATCTTTATATTGGAAGATGATCTGATTGAGGTGTTAGGCAAGCCGGAGTAGTTTTGCTTTAGGTAGAATAATGAGAAAACATTAAACTTTTATATCTAAAATCTTCATTTCCAAACTTAGCAAACAGCTGAGTCAGGATTCTTCCATGTGTCTCTGTCTTTGCTGAAATGGGGCTCATGTAGTGAAGTTACTTTCAGATTATACAATGGCATTTTCCTGTCTAAACAGGGTGTTACAAACCACACCGCTGTCTGTCCTTTCTGCTTATCTTCCCGTGACACGTCCAGTATTTACAGTACAGATTCAGCTATGATTGTTAAACATGCAGAACAAATAATTTGGAGGATGCGGGCATCGATCTCGCTACCTCTCGCATGCTAAGCGAGCGCTCTACCATTTGAGCTAATCCCCCGTGCTACATGGAACCTTGGTGACGTCACGAAACTAAGGTAAATTTGAGACGTTTTGGCTTTTTTATGGATACTACCATGGACGAAATTTTGATTTCAGAGGTGGGGGGGACACAACTGGTTTGAGTACAGGGGGTATGGTCAATAGACCTCATTTACATAAAATTATACCTAATTTTTGAGTAAAAATAAGCTATAATAAGATATAATAAGATATAAAAATAAGATTATCATCACTCTAACATTTGTCACAATGCTCAATCTCATGACTAACATATCTTTATTCTTTCAACCTCACCTGTGAGCCTCCAGTCTCTCCTCCTCTACCTCCTCCATCTCCTCCAGCCTCTCTTGCTCTACCTCCTCCTGTATCTTCTTCTGGATTTCTATTATCTGTCACCTGACAAAAAAATATTGATGGATGACATATGAACAGTGGAACAATTTGGGATGCAACAATCATTGAAACTCAGTTTCTCAATTATTATGTCTAATTTATTCACAAACAATATGGATGTATAAAATCACATTTATAATCCAAGGTTTTATTTTATTTTTCCCACAAACTTTCATTGTTAGTGTTTTTAAACAGTGGCTGCCTTTCAAAACACAAATAATACATGAAAAAAAAAAAATCAAAAAGTGTATCTCTTTGGCTTTAAATATACGCTTTTTTAAAATCTCTGTGTTGTTGAGGATCTACAGTAATAATAATAATAATAATAATAATAATAATAATATTCTATTTGTCAGCTCTTTCAATAAAACTGAGACACTTTACAAGAATAAAACATAAGTTTATCATAAAGTTAAATAATAGAATATTAAAAAAAATTCAAGTAATACTATTACTACTACTACCACTACTACTAATAATAATAATAGGAGGGGAGAGAGTCTGAGTTTCTGATGGATGAGGGGAAGGAGTTTGTGGTGTAATGTGTTCATCTGAGTAACTTACACTTTCACTTCTAAAGAAGTCTCTTATATCCAGTTTTCTTTTTCCGACATCTTGCCACCTGGCTGCGCCTAATTAGCAAACACACATTCACATGCATGCACACACACAGACACACATTCAATGTTAATGTAAACGAAACCTCTGATATCAAAATCCGTCTAGCTGACGTGACCAAGGCAGAACAAATGCCCAACATGTTAACAACTTACAGTGACAAATGAACGTGGACTCATGGCCAACTATCTAAACACCGGTGTGCTCATGTGCTATAGTCCAGGCGCTGTTTACAACCAGATGGAGTGACAGCGGGGACGGCCAATCACACGTTAGCAAGAAATGGCAAAGCCAATCACTGAGCTTGTGGGCCAGTGGGCGGTCTAAAGAGAAACAGGCTTCAGCTTGAGCAGCCGTTTTCCGCTTGGTCCTAGTGCTCAACCTGTCTCCATTTAATATAGCGTAACATTGTTTTTGGATGGTAAAAACTGCAAGGGACCAAAACTGCCTTTTTAAAAAGTGCAGGGGACATGTCCCCCCTGCCCCCCCCCCCCAAATTACGTCCCTGGATACTACCATCTTTGCTAGTTGTGGAAATCAGAATTCTTTACTCGGTCAACTTTCATACTATGCTTCCATTCTGCGGTTGAATTTCTTGTACATTGGTATCACTGAAACATCTCAGACTGCTATGAGGCCTAAGTTATACATGCTTAATGACGAAATAACGGCTTTGACAGCACGAATGTTGTTTAACGTGTCATTATTGTGATCACGGCCGACTTTGACAAAAAAAGACTCACAGGCAGCATCTCTCCGAGGGTCCGACTGCACTTCACCTATGTGTGCATCAGTACTAGAAATACAAAAACACCATCTCAAAAGACATTAGCCGTGTGTTTGAACTGTAAGCTATGAAGCCAGGTGTGCTAATAGTGTCATCCTCGAAAAATGAAGCTTCTGGAGGATGCGGGCATCGATCCCGCTACCTCTCGCATGCTAAGCGAGCGCTCTACCATTTGAGCTAATCCCCCATGTTCTGTTGCCGTCTGATGACGTCATTATAGAGAGACGGAGGGACGGGCAAACCTCTTCAGTTTAAGAACGTAGGAGGGTCTGGTGTTGTGCTAATTTCTGCTACCTGTCAAGAATGGGAACTTTAGCCTCCCCGCAGTTAAGCTTTAAAAACACAAATAAACTTAATTTCTGTGCAATTTTACATGTAAACGAGGATATAGTTTTAATTAACGCTGGGACTAACCTTTATTTCAATGTGTCCTCACAATTTATGAAGAAAAATCACCCCGCCTTTTTCAAAAAACTATCATAAAGGTACCATCCTAGCTTACTAACGCTGCCGATGTTGTTGTAACGTGGAAAAAGCAACTCCTTCGAGCCGGATTTGAACCAGCGACCTAAGGATGTCTCCAGATACTCCTCTACAGTCCTCCGCTCTACCAACTGAGCTATCGAAGGGGCGTGGCTTGGTTCCAAGTGGTTATTGACAATATAGATTTTGATTAAATACATTACATTAGCAATATATAAAAAACAACACATGACTCTTTCGGCCCACTCGGGGGATCCTCACAAAACAGGTGCATTATCACAATAAGCAAGCCCTAGAATGAAGTCCTTCTCTTGCCCTCTAAAGTCTACATACACACTTCGAGCAGCAGTTTAACAGGAGAACTCAAAATAAAGCCTTTGGTGAGTTAACGTAAGTGCAAATATTTACATTATCTTTTTTTCCTGTTTTTGATCAAAGAAACTGAAATGTACGTTAATATATTATAAAGCACTGATAGGAAAGCATTAAAATCTTATGATGCCGGAATTTTTTCATGTATTTTTGTCTATTTTTTGTTTCTTTTTGTTCTTTTTTATCACAATGTTTTTTTTCCTTTCTTATATTCTTTGTTACAAAGTCTTATTATAATATGGTCATGTTTAATTATAAGCCCGTTGATTTCACGCTACATGAGACTCTTTCAGGCGTTTAATTTCTTCAGCATTGATAAAGAATCAACCAAATGTAAAGGGTAAGGTGTTAGCTCATTTTCGTTACCTGTCAAGATTTAGAACTTAAGCATGCCTAAACTTAAAACCAAATAAACTTAATGTTCTGTTCAATTTTACTTGTAAATGAGAATATAGTTGTTATCAACACTGGTACTTATGTTTTATTAAGGCCTCCTTACAGTTTATGAAGTCAACTCACCCCGAGTATCCAGAAAACTAGCTAAAAGGTTGGACACTAGCTCACAAGTGTTAGCGGTTGATGGGCTAAGGCTAAGCTAATGTTACTGATGCGTTGTTTAGCATTTGACATAGAAAAATTAACTCCTTCGAGCCGGATTTGAACCAGCGACCTAAGGATGTCTTTGAGTGATCCACTACAGTCCTCCGCTCTACCAACTGAGCTATCGAAGGGGCAAGACTTACAATTAACCGATTGTGGACCTTTCGGCCCACTAGGGGGACTCTTCACACACAGAAGGTGCAGGATCTCAATAGGCAAGTCCTGTGCGTCGTGTGTTTTGTTTTGGTTTTTTGTTTGTTTGGTTTTTTTGTTAACATGGAGCCCCCTTGGTACTTTATATCTTCTAAGTTTGACAAGAATACATAAAATAAGAATCTCACTTACCATTTTGAAAGCAGTAATGAATCTGCGTTTAAGTCTCGTACATATAAAAACATCGTCGCGTTAGTGTGTGGTCAACGCAGACAATTACGACATCTCTTTCCAAAAGAAGATGATTGGAGGATGCGGGCATCGATCCCGCTACCTCTCGCATGCTAAGCGAGCGCTCTACCATTTGAGCTAATCCCCCATGATGCGTAGCGACGTGATGACGTCACGATATGATCCAAATCAACGGGCAACAGAATCGATCGCAACAGTTGTCCGAGCCGCTGACAGTCGACTCTTATGTTCGCTCCTCAAAAAGAACCCACAAATTCTCAATAAACATCACAAAAGTGATAATTACAACAAATGTATTGTAGCAGCTGTACTACTCGACTTTTTCAGAAGCTCAAGACCACATGTATGCTTACAATAATTCTTGTCAAACTTCATTGACAAGAGTGATGCCGAGGGCAAGAAGGGTCAGGGGTTGCGCTTAATTTTGTTACCTGACAATACACAACAAATGAGTGTTTTAGCTAACTACATTTTAGGATAGAAAACACAACAAACGCCGTTCTGATCCTCCATGACATGCATTTACATCTTGTTTGCTTTTACGAAAACTCGAAACATAACTTGCATTACATTTCTCTGCGAGCTTTTGAGTAGAAAAGGTATTCAAGCTAGTTAGCTAAAACTTTGGATAACTAGCAAACGTTGGCTTGGCTAATCCATCTGCAGTAGGTTATACTTCTGAAGCCATATCCGTTAATTAAAAGTCGATTCCTTCGAGCCGGATTTGAACCAGCGACCTAAGGATGTCTTTGGAGGGTCCACTACAGTCCTCCGCTCTACCAACTGAGCTATCGAAGGCGGTGGCATGGAAGAGAATGTTGTTTTGTACTAGAAATTGGGACCCCAAACTCCCAGATCAGCCAGGGATGTGGTGAACCTGAGGCAACTAGGGTGAACTTTTACCTACCCTGGTACGACGTCAATATGTGTGTGATTACTATTAATACAATAACAATTTTTCTGCAGGACCCTTGCAAAATACTGTGGAATAAAAATGTATGTATGAGATTGGTACAGTTTCTTTGGAGGCATGTTGTTCTCATGTGTTGAGGTTGTTACCTAAACCATTTTCCTGACTTTTATAGAAACATAACCATGTACAAACAGTGACTGGGTTGAATTTTTTATTATAAATCATTTACATTACAAAGTAAGACATAAGTCATTGCCATATCCATTCATATATCTTGCTCTAGAGGGGTTCATGAATCACTGGTCTCAAAGGTTTGTCTAGACCAGAAGAGGGTGTATTCTTATTTATTTCCACATTACAAGGGGACGTTGGCACGCACTGATCATAATCCCATTATTGAGAATTATCATGTCCCCGTACAGGCACACACACACAAACACCCAAAGAATATCATTAGTTTTCAAGTATGAGTACACAACCGTAGTGCTGCTTTTAGCTCTGGTGTTGAGATTCTGATGGCAAATGAAAAAGCAGGAGAGACAGCAGACATAGCATGAACAGCAAAGATGATAAAATGTGCACAATAGACAAGACAGAAGGTAGATTTCTTCATCTTCTTTTCGTGGAAGTTTTTTTATTCGTTTGCAGCTCCTTGTGTCATGTTTTGGGCGATGCTGCCCACTCCATTTCTTTGAAGTCAAACCATCAACAGATCTAATCCTAATCCCACAAGCTTCCCTCTACAAGGCCTTGCATTGTGAGATTTGAGGCTTTAATGCACACAACAACACTGCAGCTGACTTCACAATGAGTTGGACAAAGATTGGTAGATGAGTCTGACTTTAGCTGATGAGGTCTTTATTGGCTTTAAGAAGTCTGGAATATGTTTTTTGGTCTTTTCCCTGCCCTTAACCAAGTTTTCAGATAACACTTTTTTATAGCTTTAAATAAAAACGGTTTATAAATCATCTACAAACCTACATTTTCTATAAATTACACAGTTTGTTTAACCCAAAAGGTTAAAGCAACAGCTGACATTTGCAGTAGAAAGCTCAGGGATAGAGAGAGAAAAACGACCTCTGCATCCAGCAGTGACAAAAAGGATTGGTAGAAAAAAATATCTATACAACAGCAAACTGATTTAAAAATTTTAGCCAAAACGAGAGATAGAAGGGTCCTTTTTGAGCGGCCGTTTGCTTGTCTGACCCCACAGTGTCCAATCACAGCTGAGAGGGGAGCCAACGCTCTGAAAGGCCACCTCAGATTGGGGCAGTGTGTGTTTCTGTATATTACTTCACATGTGTGTTTCTTGTATGCGTGTATCAGTCAAGTGTCTCTGATGTTATCATGCTCGTGTAAGCAGCTCCTGAGCCCACGTCTTGATGGCCGACGTCGTATGTTGGAGCAGCTGCCACGTTGAGTTGGTAAAGGATATGGCATGCTCCTGCAGACACGATAGCGATACCTCACCGCTGCAAGAAATAAACAGAAGAGCATGTTTTTGAGTTTTTCTTATTCTCAACAAAAGTCAATGCAGGGGTCATTGCACAGGTTGCGTTAATCACTTAAAATTCAAGCCTCTAACCAATAACAAAAATATAACACGTTTTCTCAAATGAGGTTGAAAGAAAAAAGTTTTATCCTTATTTTGTCACCCACATGATGTCCTGCTCACAACAAAATTAAATCAAAAAGGGCCCTTAATCAGTTCTAGCTCATATGCTGGTAATTGCTGTGAAAGACTCCCTGAAACTTTGTGAAAAATTTCCAAGCAAGCAAGGCTGTACCACAATTTGGAATATACTGATGGTGCAGCCATGAGAGCCCATGTCTCTGCATTTTATTCTGGTATACTGGCCACACTGGTATATAGGATTTGGCCAACTTTTTAGGCTAAGAAATTGACATTAAAAGTAGACAGTAATCCATTTAAGACGCAAAATGTATATCAAACCAGAGTTTCTTAAACCTTTCAGCCTGCAACCCCAAATATATAAGTGCCAGAGGCCTTTATTGAGGAAAAATGTGAACAAACTGCCGCGCTGTTGAAAAAAGTGTAGTTTTTTACTTTGACGTCATAAAGCTGATACGGCGCTCTGTCCCGTATCTGAGCGCGGTTGCATTCACATCTCATCTGAACCAAGCCAGAGTCCACTTGAATCGTGCTCAAGACCACCTCCCCAAGTGGGCCCTGACCCGATGCCCGGGCGCAGTTCATTTGCATTCACACTACCAAAACGAACCGGACTTTGGGCTCAAGTGCACAGATCCGGGACAGGGCCCCTAGTGTGAAAGCACCCTAAGTTAAATAAAATGTCAAAATAGAAAAGAAATTCTGTGAATATCCTCTCCAGTCCAAAGTCACCAGAAGAAAGACGCTTCAGAGTACTGACTTGCAAGAGTCCTGTAGGTTGGTCCATGCCCTTTGTAGTAGTTCAGATATGTATGCCAGTGCTGGCAGGATGTAGTTCTGATGGAGGAAGAGGAGGAGCTCCCTTATATACGCTATCACCTGGAACACACTGTCTGGGGTGTTTGTGTTTACCTAGTTGAAGGTACACAGATGAAAGAAGGAAATTATAAAAGGAAAAAGGAAAGGCAGACATAAAACATGAGCAGATAATGATCTCTTTAGATTAATCTTGTTGACTAAAGAGACCATCTTTAATTCTTCTGATTAAAATTAAAAGACAGGTTGTTATTAGTATGAGATAAAAGTATTATGTATTGTCTTACCCATTCTATTGCAAGCGGCGTCTTTTCTTTGACCCAGAGAATAAACTGTGTTGTGTTTTCAGAGATGAAGATTGCTGCTGTTTTTGCCTTCTCAAAACCTTGCTCCATTAGTGGCCCCAAAACCCGCACACACTCAGAGTAATAATAAGGGGTGTTTGTCTCCAACCAGCTGCAGAGGATGAAGGAAAAACACAATTCAAAGGTTTAATTGAAGCAAACAGTCCTTCAAATACAACATATCTGTTATGGCATTTTAGTCACAAGGACGCAGGCTTGCCTGCAGATATCAGACATCTGTAGTTTTTGTACTTTAATGCCTTTATTTAGATAAGACAGTGGATGGAGTCTGAAGCTGAGGAAAGAGAGGGTAGGCAATGACGTACGGGAAAGGAGCCAGAAGGATTTGAACTAGGCTCGCCCACTGTGAGGACACCAGCCTCTGTACATGAGGCGCACTGACAGCCACTAGACTATCAGTGCTCCTCAGATCTATTTTTTTTTCTGTTCTGATTTAACTGTCAACTAAGTTTACAAAAGTTATCAGAGATAATGTCCAAAGACAAACAACAGACCAATCCTATCAATATCTGGGACATGATGGACAGTTGATCAATGAATTTATCAGACGAAGAGCCACTAACTATTAGTAAAAGTGTCACACGCACGTGTTAAAGGTAAATTGAGTGTTTAAGGCCGTACCTGAAGCCCTGTTTGGAGTAAACAGTTATTTTTCCCCAGGCCTGCTGTGATACAGCTGTGATCCCTGAGTTTTGCAGATGCCTAGCTGTCGTAGAATCTGAAAATACACATTCAAGTTTTACAAGAGAAAAAAAACAACAAAACAAAAAAAAAACAAAAAAAAAAACAGCAGTGCTAGTAGGACATTTAAAAACAAAAGCTCGTGAATGATAGGGGAAAAGCAGGACAAGGACAGACCTGCAAAGGAACCCTGGGATCTGATGTCATGAGCAATGAAACCAGCAACAAACACAAGCAGAACCATGAGCAGTTTGGACCAGGGGAACCCACGACCACGCATCTTTACCTGCAGATTCTGAAGACAGAGGAGCAAATACAGAGCAAAAGTTTTACAGGGGCAGAATACTGTTTTCATGAATGACAATTTGAGGCAGATTTGCTCTAAATCATGAAATGGTGTTATTTAATGTACATTTTTTATGGATTCAAAAACAAGGCATAACAGATGCTTAAGACATCTGTTCTTGTTGCCATGGTATCAAAGTAAGTATTGCTATCTTTAATTTTTTACCTAGATTAAATTGAGATCTAAAATTCTAGTATTGTAACAGCCATAACTTTGGCTTTAAGTGTTTGCATTACCTGGCACAGGTTATTGCACTCCTGAAGTTCCTGAGATTCAACAGTGTCCTTCATCTCCTCGTTGGTCACTCTGAAAGACTGGATTGTTTCTTCAAGGTTCTTCCGGAGCTAAACGTAAAATTTAAAAACAATATTATACAAAAGATGATCCAAAATACCATAAGTGAGACAAAACTTTTCCTGAAGAAGCACATTCTATTCTATGTTCTAAAATCTGAAACTCCCTCTGACTCTAGCAGGAGATATACCTTTGGTGGCAGGATATTCCAGGATTTCAATAAATGGTTCAACAGCAGACTAGAAAGGAAAAGAGCAAAAACGAACAGTCAGCCCTTCTATTATTAACATAAATCCAGAAATATACAGTCAACATAATCAAACACACAGGAATAAACTATTTTCTTTCTAAAACTACAGTTAAAATGTAAAGAGAAACATATCTCACCTGGACTGGGGTAAATGTTTGGTATAGAGCTGCCTCCACACTCCAAGACTCTGAACATCCACGCACAAACACTCCGTCATACTGCTGAGCAACTATAAAAACATGAGATGGAGGAGGAAAGTGAGACATGTGACTTATTTCTTTCACATTTTAAAGCTACAATCTGTTTAAATTTATTTTTTTATTTCCAAAGTTACAGCAAACCAGTTTTATCTGGAACCACTAAAAGACCATATCCTTCTCCAAATACATCTTTAACAGCCATATTAAATAGCTAATGAAGACAGCAATATCTGACTTGTTTATAACTGCTGTAACCTTTTCTATAAACACTTTTTTTTACAATAAAACTCAATTGTAGTAGATAAAAGTAGACAAAATAATGTCATTTATCTGTGACATCCCTCTGACATTTTTGTAGCTAGTGCACTCCAACAAGTAAGTGCTTTCATGCAAAAAGATATAAGGATAATTTTTAACAGTGTACTCTCCTTCCAAGTTAAACTGTTGTGCTATTATGCAATTATATATATCACCATGATGAAGTTCACATTATGACTATTATAAGTTTGTCAGTAGTATTCTTTTGACTGTGATGAGTTTCATCACCGTACATTAAGACTTGTAGCTGCAGGGATAGCTTCTACCACACATTTACTAGAGAGTGTGGGTGCATGCATTCACCTCTCTCTTCATGTCATCTGGACAGTGCGGTGTTGCTCTGGACAGGAATGACGGCAGGTATGTGTGTAATGTGCTCTCAGGTTTGGCTCCAAATGCGAGAACCTTCAGTCGTGGGTACAGACGCCTCAGCTGTTCCTGTAGACTGAAAACAAACAACAACAGTTTTGTTACTTGACATGCAGAAAGAAAACAGGTTCTCTGATAGCAACATGATACCTTTTTACAGTTTTCTTGGTGATTAGTATCTTCTTTCTCCAAGAAAGTGATCCTTGAATATAACCATAACCCTTTATTATAGCATTGATCTTTTTTGTTCCACAAGTAAACAGAATATACACTAAATGCATCCATACAATCCATCCATCTCTGCTAACTTAAACCAAAGTCAAGTGTAGAGTATGTATGATATCTACAGAGCTGTACATTTTGTCTTGGTCTGCAGGAAGAAAGCCCGTTGTAACTTGCTGAAAGGACACAGATTGCCACCTACCCTAGCAGAGGCAGACATGCTCCAATTAATAAATTGGTTCTTACACTTTGCATGAATACAGGGAAAGGGAGAGTAGTCCAGCTAAACTGCCTAATCTTTAATTAAGCTTTAACTTCCTATACATGTAAACATACAGCATGAATCAGGCAAATGAAACAACCTGGAACCATTGTTTGAACTACATTGTGTTTACCTTGATGACAGGGCATTCTTGGGCATGAAGGCAAAATCCAGTAAAGGAAAAAACTCTTTAGGACCCATGATGCCAAATCCCTTTGTTAGGTTTGCATGAAGTCTGGAAAAAGAATAAAAAGTTAAAAAAAAAAAAAAAGAAGAAGAGTTGTATTTTGTCAAACATAATGAACACAGTGTCCCTTTTGTTAAGGTGAAAACTTCAGAGTTAAATGAATCAAGCAGATTAAAAAAAACACTAAATGCCAACTATTTTGATTGTCAGTGAACAGCTTAAGTCAATTTTCAAGCATAGAAGTTCAACAACTGCTAGTTCAAACACATTCCATTCAAGAATATGCTGTTTTCCTTGACATCTATGAAGGCTATCAAAGAGTTATTTGTGGCAAAATGTCTGTTGCAGATCCAGTTTTTAAGAGCCTGATATATTCCAACTTACTACACTACTATGCCACTTTAACCAAGGTTTCAGGAGATTCCATCAACATTTTACTCAAGAGAGAAACTATTAAAGTCTCACTTCAATTAAGTCTAAATTTGTAATTTATAAAACAAAATATAGGATGTTCCACATAACTCCCAAAGACACTTACAGAAGAAGTCTCTCAAGATATGCAATGGCATATGAAGACAAGGACTTGACTCCCAGGACAGGAAGCATGATACCCAGCCACACTACAAACACAAATAAAGAAGTTATTGACTTCATAGAGACATGTAGTTCTGATAGTAAATGCTGACCTTCACAGCTTTCAGTTTTAAAAAGCCCAAAGCTACTGCAGCAGAAAAACATGACGTGTACTTGCACGGTTAAATAATTGAAGATAGACAGTGAAACAAAATTAGAAAAGATGGTGGAAAAACTAAAACAGCATTAAGTATGGATGAGCACTGCAGGCATTTCTTCTGTGTTGTTTAAGAAATAAAATCATCCCTGAGATATTTGACTGTTGCATAGAGGAAGTCTGCAATGTGAAGGCTCATTTAGGCTCTGCATTAGACACAGGCATGAGTGGTGACTTCTGCCCATACTCAGGGTTCATTTTGTCCATATTTCTACAAGTTCTCTGAAAGCTTACGGATATCTAAATAAAAATCTAGCTGATACTCAAGCCAAATCAGACACGGATGTTTTTGTCATCACTTTTCGGTGTAACACTCCTCATATTGTATCAATATTTTCACTCACATTTGACTATGTAAACGGATCAGAGTTTGTCCAACGAGTCACTTTTTCTGCCATATAAAATATTGTGTTTAATACAGCAGCTAGATATACAAGATACAGCATTAAAAATGTTTAGACAAAAGATAAACACTGATAAATAAAATGTTTTTATTCAACACAATTTGGCTGGTATCTAATATTTGTAACAGGTCCGATATCGGCCAATGCCAATGTTAAACCAACGCAGCCGTTCAATCCTAACATGGACTCAACATTGCAAAACCACCAGTAATCGTGTGGGCAGTTTTGAGTAGAGCATCTAACAGTTCAAGTCAGATCAACAAACACAACCAAGATGAACCAAGATGAGTTGTTAGAACCTACAAAACACTAGAGATGTAACAAAATTGTTAATTTCTTGGTCTCAATACCGCCATAGATGTTTAAACAACATGTCTTCATGGCAAAAAGTGTAGCCTTTTTTGTGGAGCAAAGCGAAGGGAAGCAGGAACTACAGTTACCATCGGCCCTTGCACATTTTGGTTCACCAGTGTCAAGAAATGAAAAAGCAGAAAAGGTGACGGACAAACAAAAAAAAAAAAACTAAATGCAGACACTGCCAGACTGTGGTGACACATTTGTCGGGGAATACGAGTAACATAGGGAGGCACTTGGCAAATCGTCACCCTCAAAAGATTTGCAAAGATGCAAGGAGTAGAATCCAGCCAGGCCAAAAGACTTTTAAAGAAGCGTTCACAATCCCACTTCCCCACAACAGCAAGAAGGTTAAACAGATCACAACATGTATCAGTGAATATATCCCCAAAGACCTACAGCTATTTTCAGTGGTAGACAACAACCGTTTAAGAATGTTAGTAAACACACTGGAGCCTAAGTGTAAGTATATATTTTCAAGCCTAATGCATACATATGGCACTTTTTTGTTCATATTGTAATATTCAAAGTGCAATTGTTGTTTAAAAAATCAATGTCAACCCCCAAAGCCAGTTCTCTGCCTACTGAAAACAAAAGAAAAAGCAGGCTCTAGCTCCAAATCAGCCCTGGAACTGCCTTGGTGGAAAAAGGGTATCTTTCTGTCTGTCTGTCTTTAATACACACTTAAGGTTAGGGCTAGTAGTTTGTGTCTATTTAAAAGCATGGGCTTAGCATGTAACAA
Source organism: Cheilinus undulatus (assembly GCF_018320785.1). Taxonomy (NCBI): domain Eukaryota; kingdom Metazoa; phylum Chordata; class Actinopteri; order Labriformes; family Labridae; genus Cheilinus; species Cheilinus undulatus. The sequence continues at coordinate 38,616,080 of NC_054878.1, read as the reverse complement.
TACATTGTTACTACTATAATACAATAACTGAAAATACTGTAATACGTGTTGAAGAGGCTATTTTGCATGGATGTGAATAAGGTGTACCTTGAGATTTTGGCTTAACCTTAGGTTTGCCTCTGGTAATAAAAGAAAGGTTTTAAAAACCACTCATCTAGTTGATCTAATTCTTAACCCCTCTCCATGTATAAAGGAGACTGCTAATATAATAGTCTAGGGCTTAGAAAGGAAACGCATGATTGTTTTTTAAGTTCTTAATGAGATTCCTGAGCAAGGCTTCCCCTCACAATTTAAAGAGGCTTTATTCAGATTAAAAAACAAACAACATAATAAGCTGGCTATTATGTATTTGCGGCTTTGCAAACAACCTAAAATTAGTTACATTTATTTTCTTCTTGCTTTAGGTGAGTTTACTGGAGCTCAATAGTGTTTGTTTAGATGATAAAGGTTGTTATGTAATCTTCCAAGAATATTTATGCTTCCATGCCTACATACTGACACCCACCTCTCTCCCACCTCAAAGCCTCACCAAATACCAGGCAAAGACCAGGAGCGGCAGCTGAGTTTTTGAAGGTAGCATATGTTTAACCTCACAGATGGCTGCTGGTGAATGTGTTACTGCTCAAATGTGCACTGCTGCTTCATTAAACCCCAACCCTGGATTTCTGCCTCACACATTGTTGGGAAAGTGAGGTAAAGGGGGCACAGACAGACTCCGACTATTACAAAACAGAACGTGTAGCGATATCTTAAGAGTATAATGCTTTTTAGTTGTGTAAGAATGTGTGGAAAGTATTTGTGCAAGTGTTTGACAGTCCATTACCTCTAAGTCCTTGGCTGAGGTCGTAGAATCCAGCCTGGCCAAGCGCCCACATGATGGTCAAACACTTTACTGGTCGATTCTGAACTGACCGCAGCAGCTCCAAATACTAGAGGGTGAGGAAAGGAGGAGGGAAGGGCTGACGACATATTACTGCTAGACTATTGCAAAAGATGGATGACTAGGTCACTGGACAAAAGACCTGAATCTACAATGACAATTCAGAGCAGACAGCAGTAGGAAGTTAAATGTCCATGTCATGCACAACTCAAGGACACAGTCACTCACCTCTGGCAGGTTTTGGGTTGCTATTCTGGGTTTGTCCTGTAGGATTGCCTGAATGCAAATTCTGTAGCCATGCAGAGGTTCTCCTGGAAAAAAAAACACAGAGAAATGAGAGGCTGTTGGATATTTTTCAAGGTTTAATTAGTGTGGTCTTTAACTTTGACCCTGGGAATTGATAAGTTATTTTTGAACCCTTATTTAGGCCTTATTTGGTGTCCTACATTTGTAGATGCAGTGGCGCACTTTGTTAACTGAATGATTCTGCCAAATGTTCCCGGGTCCACACAGAATATTTATCACAGAATAATACCAATTTTTAATGTAGTGCCACCTCAGGGGTCAAAGTTTGTACTGGTGACTGAAATCAGTAGGGAACAAGCAGTAAACAGCTTTATTTTAGCTGAAAACTGCTGCGTTTTAACAAATACATCTTGACTATGTTAACCGTGGTCAGTAAAGATCCTCAGCTGATAGAATGGGGTTTTTTTGTTTGTTTGTTTTTTAAGGTTTATTTTGGGCATTTTTGTGCCTTTATTTGATAGAGGAGGATAGTGGATAGAGTAGGAAGCAGAGACGAGAGCGGGGGAGAGACGTGCAGTAAAGGGCCTCAGGCCGGATTCGAACCCAGGCTGTCCGTGTGCATGGGGCGCACCTTAACCACTTTACCACCTTCTGCTTGGTCTGCTTGGTTATGGTCATAAAGTTGGTTGAAAAACCCATAAAACAGGACTTAATTTATATTGTTCATCATCACAAATCATTATTTTATGTTACTTTTATTTACCTGCCCCAGTGGCTGGTAGGTTAAGCAGATTCACCAGACACTGCTTAAAAATACCAAAATTTGGCTGGTGGCAGGTACTAATTTCCCACCCTTTACAACTCTTAAAGAGTGTTGTTAGAAGAGAAGGTGATGAGACACCCATAACAGTTTTTTTAGGAAACACTGCAAGCATTAAATTCAGACTGTGCATTTAAAAAAAAACAGTTTGAATTTAACAGTTTGAAAAATAAATATATTATCTTTGTCTCATCTTTTTAGAAGAAATTTTGATTTCTATGTCAGAGTATCTCTGCCACTGTTTATTACAAAGCTTTTCCTAAATCATCAAAAATCTTCTGTGATTAGACCGATAACACTTGGTGATGTTGTGGTATTTGATTATAATTTTAAACATCCAACACCTACCTGACTGTCTGTCCAGTTCCCTGAGCATAGTATAAACACAGTGGTCAAAGAAATCTGGCAGGATATCACTGCAGCGTCCAATGAGGCCTTTGATTACACCCTTCAGCTCTTTTCCTGTAAGGCAGTATGGGTAGTCTGGGGACAGAAAGATAAAAACAAATGTAGAGGTGTCTTCAGTTTAAATAAAGCCCTTTTTTCATAAGAATCTCAGACTAAATAAATGTGTGGTAGGAATATGTTCTGAAAGGGTCATAGAGCCTTTAAAACTAAATAAAGTGTGAGTGTGACGGACCATGAGCGTAGCTGCTGAGTGTGGGTTCCGTCTCTGGTGCAGTCAGATTGAGGTTGAGGTATCCTGCCAGATCTTTGACCCACACTGATGGGTTTTCTGGGAACAGGGTTTGACTCCGAGCCAACTGCTGCTTCAGGTCTGCAATATCCAACTGAAAAAGGACGAGAAAACATTAAGGCTGAATTAGAAGAAACAACAAGTCCATTGTAGGAATATGAAACTGGGTTACAACATGTGATAGTTTGTTTTGAAGATGCCACAATGCAGCGCTGTATCTGTGTTTATGTGATGATTTTTACAGCTTTGACTGATTTCTCAGAGCACGATAAATTTATTTTTATCACTTAAGTGACAAAAAAAAATTAACACATTTTAAAAGCTCTTCAACATTAACCCCAGGTTTTTATCTGAACTTTAGCAGCAAACAATGTTTTAGCACACACAAAGATTTCAAAATAGTCTAATAGTGTTTCTCATTAAAATACAAAAGGGACTTCAGCTTTGTTTAATTTTGAGATAAGAGCCACAAGAGTATTCACAACTTTCAATATCTAAGTTTCTCAATGAGTAAGAGGTTTAAAAAAGGCCTGATATGAGAGGTTTGCTCATTACTCACAGCTTTGAAAGCATCCTCCAGGGTCCTGTGAGCTGTGGGGGTGACTGTATTGCTGGAGTTTGATTTCTTTGATGGTTTACTCGTTGATTGCTTCTTGTTTTCTGGCTCTGCTGGTGGTGGAACCTGCTCCTTGTTCTGTTTCTTTCCCATCTTCTCAAAGCCATCATAGAGCGTCTCTGACATCTTCAAAGGTGCTGCAGGAAAAAAAGGTAACTAGGTTTAATTACGCTGCTCCACTCAGATGAGTCTGACACTTTTTGAACTCATCTGGTCTTCTGAACCACTTTTCCCCCACTGTCCTCTAAATCAAATTATACATGAAACCATGACATTCCCCTCCCAGGCTGCTCCCTCCCATCATGCTCATAGCTTCCAGCCTCCCTCTTTGACTTGCGTAATGGATTTTTTTTTATTTTCCCAGAAAATATTCATGCAACACTCATTACGGTTCACAAAGGAGCAGAGCTAAGCACCAGCAGAATTCAAAGTATTCTCCTCTGTTTGTTAAGTCCCTATCTGTAAACAAACTACGTCCACTTCAACTCAGTTTGTATGAGAGCTTGAACAATTTTAAGCCTTGAAGCCTAATAAGTCTAGACTAGATGTCCGGACAAGGTGGGAATCTGCACCAGCAATCAGCCAAATGCTTATACAATATGAAAGTGGCTGTTAGATAACAGGCAAGAAAGAAAAGTCAACTACAGCAACAACACTGCACAGTTAATCTAATTCAAATCATGATCACAATTTTAGCCTTTCTACAATCAAAGAAACATGATTTACATTTAAAGTGTGTACCAAGCAGCCATATGACCTTTTTTGACCTTCAATTCTTAATATTTTTGCTTGAATATGGAAACTGTGTAATCATGGAAGAACATGTTTATTTAGCGAGATGCTACTGTATTATATTTTGCCAATTGTTAGGTGCAGATGTTGACCAAAAAGGTTTTGTCTCTGTCAAAGATGAATAGCAGGATATATGTTTTTCAAGGATTTTATTGAATTTTTGCAGATATCAGATATAGGCTGCTGATATTCACAAAATAACTATAGCCGATAAAAACATTTTAGTTTAGATCTACATCTTCAGTCCTTGAAACACACAATTTAGAATTAGACGATGAACAAATTAACACATTTCAGTCCTTAAAACAAACTTAAAGTGTAAAGAATAATGATGAAAAAAGAAAAAACTTCAGTGGAAGCAGGTGATTTTTAAAATACTTACAGATTTGTTTGTAGGGCAAATATTAACAAAATATTGGTTGTAAATATCTGCAGAAATTTTCATATCTGTCGGATACCAATAATTTGTTTCTTTTTTCCCCCCCAAATTAATTTGGGCATTTTTATTGATACACATTTATTTGATAGTGGAGGACAGTGGATAGAGCGAGAGTAGGGGAGAGACATGCGGTAAAAGGCCTCAGGCCAGATTTGAACCTAGGCCGTCCGCATACATGGGGCACGCCTTAAACCACAAGGCCACCTGCACCCCGTAATTCAATTTTTAAGCTAATATCTGCTAATGCTGATTTCATGACAATAATATCGTGCATTCAAAATGTTTTTAAAATAAACCTTGAACGATACAAACATGTCCCAAAAACATAATTTAAAATAATTGGGAATAATAATTACGATCTCAGTGTTGATAAAAAAGAAATTGTGATTATCATTTTGGCCAAAATTGTGGAGCCTTAAACAGCAGGAAAAGCGACTTATTATTATTTACGTTATGTCTTTAGAAATACTAAAACCAGGACCAGAAATCTTAGGCCTTCAAACTTTAATCGAATCTCTCCAAAAGAAGCCTGATCTGCATTTTGACAGCCCCCTTTCCTACAAAAGTTATTATTTTACTTTCAGGATGACAAATGGTAATATTACAAGACTGGCAACACTCGTAAACTTGTGTTTTTTTGGAAACAAAACAACCAACAACTTGTCAATTCATCAGTACTTTATGGCCTAACTTCCTAATTCTTGGTCCCTTTTCTCAGACTTCCATTCCAACAGAAAAAAAAAAAAAAAAGAAAAAAAAAAAGTTCCTTATTTAAACTAGCAACTTCCCCACAAAGCTGTAAGTGTCCTGGTAACTTTGCTCATACATCAGGAATAGGTATTTCGTAGGTTATATTTTCAGACCCTGCATTTTTTTTGTTTTTTGATTCTCTAGTGAGTATGGCTGCTCAGTTTTTTAAAATCACAATTAGAGCATCACAATTAATCATCATCATCATCATCATCATCATATTTTTCTCTGCATATATTGCAGCCCTAAATAGATTTATAGTCCATACAAATTAGATTATGATTGTAAGCTTTACAAGTTAATTGCCCATATTGAAGCAAATTCAAATTCACTTAATGTCTTTTTAAATATAATCTTGTATTTTTCCTATTGCAATATCTATTGCAGAAAGAATAGAGGTCACAGTTTCACTTTTTGCCATTATCCTTCAGGCCTTTTAGTGCGTATTTGGGGGGACAGGAAGAATTTTGTTGGATTGATATAAAAACTTCAGTGCGAATGTCTATTGCAGAGGTGACAAACTCGAAAATCATATATTTTTATCATAACTGGCCCACTGGTATGAAATCTGCAGATATCCACCAGTATAAAATGTAAACTTTACCTTGATGTTTTGAAATATCCTTGCTAAGTCATAATTTGAAAAAGAGTAAAAATCATTACTAACGATAACCTAACGATAATTATGTTATTTAAGAGTTTGCTACATCATGAGGAATTTGTCCTCCATCTTGCACTTAGGATATTTACAGCATTTGACTACAAGTCCAGTCAAAAATCCCAGTCAGACCAACCCTCAAACCTGAGTCAGTCATGACAGAGGTCACCAGTTGTTCACTGATCATTCAGCTGTACAAGTTGCTGACAAATCCAAATCTATATCTGGTCTGTGTGTGTTTCGTCGCAACACACGGCTGTGACGAAAGGAAGGATGTGTTTCATCACAACTTCAGTTTTCAGAACTTCAGAGCTCTATGGCTAAAACAGTTCACATCTTAGATTATTCATTGTTTCTGTATACTGGAATAAAAGCACAGCAGCAGAAAAGCAAACTCAGTCTCTTTTGCCCATAGTGAAACTGATTCTTATCTCTGTGGATTTATTTTTCATAGGGAAACAGCAGAACTCCCATTACTTTTAATCCACAGGTCCTGCACTGCTTCATTCTTATTAATCAAAAAGATAATTCCAGATGCAGGCATTGCACCAAATTAATCTCTCTACCTCAAGAACTCTATTAAAATAACAATAGGACCTGTTGAGAGCATTTGGCATTGTCATTGTTTACTACATTCTTTCCTAATGAAGAAAATGTTTGTCAGATATACTACTACTGCTTCAATCATAACTGCAATTGCTGAGACAGTTTCCGAGAATTTAGACATCACTTTGTGAAGAGAAACGTTAATCTGAAAAACCAGTTGTACAATTGCCACCCATCCATTTAAATGTCAAACATCACAAGACAAAGAGAGGAGTGCCTTCCAAAGTCAGAGATAGTTCACGAAGTGAGCATGGAGAAGAGGTATAAAGGCAAAAAGCAAGAGCAAAATAGTGGTGGGTGGTTCACAGAGGTTTCTCTGGGATACATGCTTTTATTTGCTAACTATTCTGATAGATTATGCATCTATAATAGCAGTAAAATTCACAAGTGAAATAATCTCTGTAGAGAAAAAGAGCTGATAAAAAACACAAGAGTTCAGTTGATACTTTGGGATCATCTGTACAGAGACAGAAATAAAAGAATAAAAGTAAATATGACCTTTGTAAAGTGCAGGTATAATATAGAAGCCAAGCGTAGCATAACAAAATATTACTTGAGAAATATAAAAGACTGTCCCTATAACAAGAGTCAAGTTAAGTAAAAGAAAAGCCAGATTCAGTGCTGACTTTTGCTTTTTGACGCCTTTTTTCCCAATTTTTTTGTACCTATGTATACCATGTAACCGTTGAGTATGAAGTAGATCATCAGTACACTCTGTATAAACAAAAAGACTCTAGTGATGGTCTAAGACTTCTCCACAGTACTGTATATCAGTATTAGTATCAGTATAAGCTGAATTAAATTTCGACATCTCAACCTAACAAATATTGGCAAAAATCAGCTTTGTGCATTGGGTCTTGGGCTGGTAAAGTGTGAACTGGGTAAATGTTTAGCACTCATGCCAACCCCCTTACAGGGTGGGGAGGACTCAAATGGATTTTCACACCAGGAGAGGAAAAGCTGACAGGATGCTTCACATATAGACACAGGGGGAAGCACTTTGAGGCACTTCTCAGCAACACAAGACAGTTGGCACATGCCTATGCTTTCAAGTGTGCTCACATGTTCTGTGCTTATACTGCAGAGGCAACAACCAATCAATTTTTTCAATCCAATTAAACCATTCTGATTGGGGATTCAAACTTCACTGTTTACATGGCCCCATTATAAAGTAATCATGTTATGATGTGTGAATAAAAGCATTTAGACATGTGCAGAGCTGTCCCATCAGTCTAATCTAAGCAGCAGAAGAAGCTGGTCAATTCACAAAAGGATACCAATATCTGTTATGTATTAACTCATTCACAAAACAGACACTGGCAGCAGTGGATGACACACTCTTGTCTTGTGCAGCACAAATCAGGTACATGTCTCTGTTAAAAGTAGGGTGTTATTAATGGTTTTATTTGGACTGAGATCCAGTTTAATCAGAGCTTATGTTTCATGTGTATTTAATCCTCTGTTATCATTTCTAGTCAAGTTTTTGGTAAGCGACGACTAGGGTAGGTTGACATGCATGACTCCAAATGTGAAGTAAACAAACATCACTGTCAATGCAAGCTTCCTCTATTTGCCTCCTCACTGTGCAACAATGATTTCAATCTCTTCCTCTGTCTTATCTCTGACTTTGAATGGCTGTATTTTAAAATGGAGGCAAACATTTTAATCATTAAATTAAAGAGGTGATAACAAAACTACTGAGATATGATTTTAGGTCCATATTGCCCTGCCCTTATGGAGAAGCAGATTGAGAGGGAGGAAAAGGTCCAAGGACTTAATTTAATAGAAAGTGGGCCCAGAAAGTATGGTAAATGTTCTCTCACAACTTAAAGTTTCTAAATATAAGACCTTCCCTCTTTTTGTTCCTTAAACTGACAGCTCAGCCTCAGTGGTACAAACTAGTCATTTAGTTGATAAGCAGGAGAACCTTTAGACATGCATAGTGGACAGGGTGTAGTAAATGTTTAGTCAAATTAATATAGCACTAATATGTAGCACCAACATACTGAATTGTGCTGCCTGTAACATGTTTTTGAATATTATTGAAGTGTAAGTAACCACAAAGGTCTGACTATACATTTTTTTACAAAGTAGATAATCTAAAGTGATTTTAACTGATTAATTTGATTATAATATACGGGATTAATAAAAGTTGATGTAGAGTTGATGGCATCTGACCCTTCACCCTTTTTAAATGTAGGCACCCCCAAAGTTTGTGACATTTAAATAACTTCTTGGACTTGACAAATATCCTATAACATGTCCAGACGTGTAACATGAAACATGGCCAGTGGACAGTGTTATATCAGCTGTTTAAAATCTGACCCCCCTCACAGTCAGGGAATGTACGCTCAACGCAGTGAGGCAAAGAATATATGTTAAGTTTTTACCTCTGTGCCTGATGAAGTTGTGAAGCTGAACTTATGGCTTGCAGATTATTTAAAACTCGAAAAAAACTTGACAGTTAGAGTCTTGTGATTCAAGTGCTTGAAGCCTTTCAGTGGACTGAAATAAACTGAGATTTAACACAAAGGCTTGTCAAATACATTACTTGTAACTGTGGCTGAAATTTTAATCAAAGTAGCCTATTTGTTGAGCATGTTAAAGGTGAAGTGATTTTCAGATAAAATAATGAAACCTCCTTAACCTGTGTTAAAACTGAGGGTTTATACACCATAAAGACATGAGTATATATTCTTAATGAAACCTACACCACCTTTCTTAGTCATGGTCAGTGTGATCTGGCAGAGAGACTTTGGTCAGGCTGGTTTGCTGATAAAAATGGTGCACAAACAAACAACAGAGACAGAGTGTGACCTAATCTATTCTCTCTGTCTGTCTGTTTTTTGGTCTTAGCAATACTCTTGGAGAGGAGAAAGCTCACTATTTGAGGTTACTTTCTGCCTCGTCCCCTGAATGTCAAGTATGCTGAATAGAAAAAAAAACATAGCTATCCATCATTGGTCTGTAATTATGTTCTGCTGGGCTGAGGTGATAAGGTATTATCGTACTGTAAACAGCCAAAGTTATTGAGGCCACTGAGGATTTCTAGTTTTTTTTTTTTTTCATTTAAAATCACTACCATCAGTTGCAGATTTTTCTTCATGGTTTTTAATTTACAAAGAAAGATTTCATTATTCAACTACTCTACTAACCTAAACTACTCTTCAAAACAGAATTTCCAACTCAAATAATAAACAATGACAAGCATCTGGGCCTTATCTTGTTAGTTCATAATGGACTTTGATGGTGGTAGTAATAAATTGATTGGCACACTTTAAGCCAGGGGCTTTCAGGAGCTGTGTAGTTGAAGTACCAGAGGATGGTTTCACTGTTTCCTACTGTTATAGCAGCCCTGCTGTCTTCATATGCCTACTCTGTGACAGGACTGTGTGCATTTGTTGTTTTATTTTGATCTAAAAGGTAAAGATCAAATTGTTGTTGGGCAAGATTAAGTCCTTGTGTATTCCAACTCTATGCCAGCTAATGCAACAGTGCAGAACTTAAAATAGGGTGAAGGTAATCTTATCATCAATCCTGTTTCTAAGTCTCATCAGGGTTTGTCCACCTCACCTATACTTTCAGGGTCACTCTGTCCCAACCTCAGGAATTCCAACACCACACAAAAACTTAAAAGTGTGTATTAATGCGTTTTAAACGCTTTATATTGAAATCATCTGGGCTACAGTTTTAAGAAACTTTAAGAAGAAAAGGAGTAAAACTGCTTTGTTGGAGGCCATTTTCAGCAGTAAATTAAAAGTTTTAAATAAACAATACATATATCACACTTATATTTCTGGTAAACATCAAGACCATTACAAATCTTCCTTACAAAGCTTCTCTGCATGCATAGAAGACTTTTGATTCGAGTGTCTGTAGAATTTGAACTCAGTAACAGCACATATTTTTCAATTATCTGGTTATCCATCAAACAAAGCTAATCTGCTTGTATTTCTGTGCCAACAGTACCACAGCGTTGCCAAAAGACTGGTGGAGAACATGCCAAGCTACCATTGTTCAAGTACTACGGATGCCCCCTTGTTCTGTAGACAATGCAAAGTATACTTTGGATGAACATTAGTTTTTCCAGGGACAAAACTGGGACAAAGGAGATTGTTTATGCATGTCCATGTATGTTTATATGCATTTACTTATGTATATGCAAAACTTGAGAAGTTTGTTAGTTGCTTCAAATTCCACTTGCAATCCTAAGATCACCCTAATAAATGAAAATTGATCAATTATTCTAATTCCTACCCGATACATTTGGTCAATTAAGCAGATGCACTTTCCTGATATTTAAAACCGATAATCTGTCTGTAAATATCTGCCTGTATGAGCTGTAAATATTAGTCTGTATGGGCTGTAAATATTAGCCATATGTATCAATAAGTTTGTGGAAGTTTAGGCAGAACCAACAGACAATCAGCTGAAGTCTTTATCTTTCTTCTTAAAAGTGTGTTTTAAAATGGAAGTTTTAGGCCTGAATTTGCAAATACTGGTATATCAGATATCTGCAAAAATCCAATATTGTATAATGTGCAGAAAGGAACTGATATAAAAATTTGATGACAAAATCTCAGTCAAACCGACAGAACGGTAGGCTAATTGATGGAATGACCAATCCTCTTTAATATTACTGTCATCCTGGTCATGGGGCTGGCCTGGCACTATAACATTGTACAGCTGCACAATCAGTCTAATCACTATTGTGATGCCAGGCTGTGTAGTTACATAATTATATAAAAAGCTAAAATTTACGTATGTATTAAGTAGTATGTAAAAGGTTTACAAAAGTGCCTTTAAGTGTGCAATAGTGCCAATGCATTTACTTTTATACTTGTATTTTAAATATTAAGTTATTTTGAAAGCAGTACTGTAAAACCTTTAGGTTTTGTATTTTTTATAATAATTAATGTTTGTATTTCTGGAGCTGAGAAAATACACACTTCAAAACTATCACTATTCCCTGCATTTTCCTTGATAACCAAGAAATCAGACTCATGATACCATTTACGTATTATATCGTAATCATAATATGATATATAACTGCAATTGCCACATCGTGTTTTGATGTTTTTTTTGTTTTTTTGTTTTTTTTATCAGTCAGAGTTGGTTTTCTATTTCCCATTTTAAATTTTAATGTGCTACCAGTGCAGACCAAAGGCAAATAATTCAGTGAGGTTATACATGAAACATACAACTTATGGGGGGACAATTTAGATCCATTCTGTGTCGGTTCAAACAGTTTCTTGGGACAGTTCAGGGGTGGGAAAAAGGTTATTATATAAAGCACTACAAGCCATGTGGAAGCTATGATGATTTCTGAGCTCTTCCGAAACTGAAACATACATTTCCTGTCATTTCAGAATGAAAATAAAATTGTTTTTTACACGTTCTGCATACAAAAGACCAGGCTGACACTTGTTGGGAAGTTAGGATAATGCTGTGTTTAATAGAACAAAACTTTTCATTTTACTTTAACAGAAAATACTGTAGTATAACCAGAGAAAAAATGCCGTTGCATTGGTCTCTTGGGTTATCTCCAGAGCAGTAACTATTATCGGAGCAAAAAAGCATTCTGTATCATTATGAAGGCACATCTTATCTTGAGCAACAGTGTGACTGATTTATGCCATGTTTTTAGTATTTAATGGAGAAATTCTGAGGAATTTATAGTGTCAGAGGATGACTATTGAACCACGATGTATTCGGTTCTTTTATTAAATGTTTGTTTAGTACTTCCTTTACATTTTTTGTAAAAAAAAAATAGAAATACAAAAGCAACCAGCCTTTTAAATCTATACTGTGTAGAGAGAGGAGAGGATATCATGTGGAGAGAAAAAGGGAAAGTTTTGTGATCATTTCAACAAATTATCTTTCCCAACAATGACAGCTGTGCCTTTAGAAATGGTAGCTATCATTGTGTACCTAAATAATGTATCATTCAGGTATTTTTAAAGAAAAATGTACAAATAGGTCACAGAGCTGTTTACTCACGCTTCAGAGTAACAGCTCCTCAGTGATGACGTTGCTTGTGTTGACACACTGCTTCAAAAGCTGCTAGCAAGCTAGCCACATTTTAGCCCCATTTCATCCTAACTGTATGAAGCCCAGAATGGACGTTGAAATAACATTTTAAAATCCAAATGTCAGCGCAGGATATGTAACAAAGCGACGCACATAAACAACGCAAAATGCCCAACAGGACATAAAAAAATGTCGTAGGAAGTAAGGCTCGTGCGCGCTGCTATGCTACGAATGCTAGCTTGTCAAGTCAGATGGCAGCGTTGAGCAGTTTTCATTTTCAGTTCTGTGAAAGACACCGAAATTTAAGCGTTTAAGGACGGGGAAACGGCAGTACAGGGAGCCTTATTCTTTCCCTTCAATGTAAACTTTTCTAGGTAGGTAAATGGGTCACAGAGCAGCTAACAGCGGTCCACAACGGGCCATGTTCACTTACGCCTGGATGGCTGGTTAGATTCGCCCAGGGCTTTCCTTCCCCCGCTGCCAGTTTTCTTGTCAGTCGCGCTCTTGCCTCCCCCTGAGTTGTTGCTTTTCTTCCCTTTCTTTACGACTTCCCATTTGCCGACTGAGCCATTATTTGAAGCCATTTGTCCGGTCCAGAAGGGGGTTCAATTAGGTTCGGGGTGCCTTGACTTCCTGGCTACTTCCTCCCTGCTGAATGAAACTGAGCAACGGCTCGCTCACCACCAACGGCTCTGATGATTTACCCGTCCGCGTGCCACGTCTCTTTGTCGGCATGACGTCACGGTGATGCGTTTGAACCGTTAGTTTCATACCTATGGTTTCAAATCTCATGCTGAACTTGAGACATGTTAATACAAGTCTGTGTTTATCAAGGAAATAGTTTACCTCAACCAACCCCGAGTGTTTAAATATCTGCTTTCACTGTTAAAAATGTACGGAAGAGGATTAGAGACAAATCTAAAATAATATGATTTGAATTCAGAGTTTAGAGTGAAATTCAAAGGATGATTCAAAATTTAAAAAGATAGAAGTAGAGAATGAAATCAGGAATCAAATAAATATTTCCTATATAAATGTTATTGCCAAATGGAATAGTCAGTTCATTTTTCAATTTACTTGCAATTTTAACTACTTTGGCCTTTCACAGAATGCAAATAAAAATGTGTACATTTATTAAAGTAATTGGTTGCCAGATAATTTCATGTTGCTCAAATCTGACCTTCATCTTGAAGTTATTAAAACAACTAGTTTACAGATAGAAAAAAAAAATCCTTGACAAGCATTAAGTTGACAAATGTTAACGGTAAAAGTCCATGCTTGTATTCAGGCATACATGTTTGTCATCCATCCATTTTTGACACCGCTAATCCTGTTAAAGGTAATGGGAGCTGGTGCCAGCTTTTATTCTGTACACCTTCAACTGGTCGCCAATCACAGGGTTGACATACAGAGACAAACAATCAGGAACTCTAACATTTACACCTAGGGGCATTTTAGACTCACTAATTTACCCATTGGGCATGTTTTTGGTCTGTGGGAGGAAGCCAGCATACCCAGAGAGAACCCACACGTACATAGAGCACATGCAAACTCTGCACAGAAAGGTCCTATCCGACCGAGATTGAAACCCAAGAACATTCATGCTGTATGGCAACAGCACTAACCCTTACACTGCCATGCAGCCAGGGTCTGTTAACGGAAATGTTCAATTAAAATACAACTTAAATTATACTCAAAATAACAGAAAAGGCTACAACATTTGGACTAAGACATTTCAGTAAGCCAAACACTCAAAATACATAAAGTTTTCTCCTAGTACAATGTAATGAGAGCAAGGTCCAGTTAAATGCTGGGCCTGCTGCAGTTTTCAGTCTGGCCGCTGTGTGTAGAACAGACGGTGAGCTCTCACTGAGGCACTTAACAGCACTCTGATGAGTCACTTAGTGTTTGGCCCAAACCTGCTGGAACTCTCTCAAGACCCCCTCCATCCCATAAGTGGACTTTTAACTATAGTGGAGGACACACTGGGTGAATATGTTACATGACATTCTCAAACCTCTCTTGCTCTCTCTCTGACTTAAAAAAAAAATATTTCTTTGTAACAAGATGCCTCCGTCATCTTACTTCACATCAGTTTAACAGAAAGTTTGTTTTTGATGTGAACACTTTGCCTTACACTGCCTTGAATCAGGTGTATGGATTAGATCAGTGGTTCTCAACTGGTCAAGTCTCAGGACTCACATTTACCTCCTTAATAAGAAATCCAAATAAAATTTCCCCAAATTTTAACTGTTAATAAAAATGTAGTTTGGATCTTAGATGGAATAAAACATCATTGAACAAATAGAATAAAACAATCATGTTTAAAATCGACTTAATTTTACAGAAGCCCTGGGAGGACGTCCATGCACGCACATATTTTCTTAATCAGTTTCCAATGGTAAGATGTAAACTTATACTGTATTTTTAGAAATCTTCAGAAATTAGCGTATTATTGGGAGAAAACCAGCTTTTCTAACCCATGTTGACAGGATAAACCAGCCATAATTTTAAGATACGATCACAACAAAATGGAGAAAAATAAAATGTGTGGTATGTCGACTTAGGGCTTCCGTACATAATAGATTGTAAGCCTCATTTTTTTTTCAGGCACCAACCTAGTGAAGACAGCTCTGTAACCTACTTTTGGGTCCAGCCCCATCAGTTGAGAACCACTGGATTTGATAATATACACTCACTGATCTCTTCATTAAGTACAGCTGTTCAATTGTCATCAATGCACATATCTAATCAGCAAATCCCATGGCAGAAACCAATGCACTTAGGCATGTAGACATGGTGAAGACAAAGTGCTGAAGTTCAAACTAAGCATTAGAACGGGAAAGAAAGGTGATTTAAGTGACTTTGAATGTTTAATGGCTGTTGTTGCTCTGGCAGACTTTCATGCTGATGAGACTGATGAATTAATATGCAGCTGAATAGGTGTACCTAATGAAGTGGTCAGTGTAAGTAAGTAAAAATGTAACCCAAAAAATGGCATATAAAACACAGTGACCAAGTTTTGTTTAACCTCAGAGCTTTATTTCATTGCAGCAGTAACTCCAAATGATGCAAGTTAATCACATGGCTGCCATGGCAACAAATGGTGAGAGAGGGTTTGTTGCTTTGTTCTCTTGGGCTGGTCTCATTACACCTTTACCTGTCAGTCATAATAAATCATGGCCATGGTTCACTGGCAGCTTATGTGGCGTTTAAACATTTTAAAACAAAACTCAATTAAATAGCAACAGAAAAATAATGATAGCAGCTACAATGTTCAACTCAATTAGCGCAGTCAAACATTAGTATTTAGTAGTGTCTGTCTGTAGTCTTACTTGTTTGTTCATTCATAGAATCAAAAGCCGGACACTTATCTAATAAATTACCATAACACTGACCCTGTCTGACTTGGCCAATGAGGAATTCAATGCAAATAAAAAACAAACCTCTTTAAAACAGTTCTACAAAATATAAAATAGCATCTTCCTGTATCTTTCTGGCTGCAGCCAGTCACTGCATGTTGGCATCTTGGATCAATTCAGTCCATCTGTTTACGCTACATTTAGTGCAAGACTTTCAGTTTCCCCAAATCCAAACCATTTAGCTTGTTTTTTAGAAACTATAGAGAGAGACAGTTAAAAAAAGAAGGTAAATAAATAAAAAAAATAAATACATCATGCCTTTTCAAAAACAAGCTGTTAACAGTTTCATGAGCAAACCCTCTCCCATGGGACAACTTGACGAGTAAGAATATACTGTTGTGATTTTTGCAGAGGAATGATGAGCGTGAGCAAAATTTTGTGATATGTTTGTGGGCAAACGATCAGGTAAGTCATCATGAGCTTTTACATGAAGAATACATGTGCAGGCCACTCTCCTAAAGGGTTTAACACAATTTTTAATCTCAATCTTTTAAATTTGTAGCCCTGATATAAAAAAACTGATCACATTGTGTGGAAAACACTGAGTGATTTCATATATAAACTCTGCATAAACCCTGTGTGTTTTTGTGTGGTCACCAATGAAAGTGCGCGATGAAACAAAGTGACCCACCTCTTGAAAAAACAGACAGATTGATAGCTCATTTAGCTCCACGCTGTCAGTGTTGGGGTTGCTGTTATCTCATTTTTATTCAGCTTAAACAGTCCACAGAGTAGCAGGCTAAACTAGCCCTGCAGTGCATCCGTCCCCTCTGGTAACAGGTTAGAGTAAGCCAAGTCAAGTAAGCCAAGTCAGACTGCGGAGCCATAGTCCAAGCAGGCATGTGTCCTGTGCTAGTGGGAGTTTGGGAAGCTAGGCTGTACAACAAAGTTGTTGTGGGAATGAAAACGCAGATGAGATGGGAGGAGTAATTGAAGCTTGTAAAAAAAAAAAAAAAAAAAAAAAAAAATGAGAGGGAAAGAGAGGGGGGAGAGTTATTATCAGGTAGTTTATAAAGATGAGAGGTGGGGTTGATGAAGGTGATGAGGAGAGGAAGGAGAGTTAAAACTCTTCCTGGTCTCCCTGTGCTCCTTCGTCAATGTCTTCATCATCTGGTGGTGCAAATCCCTCCTGCAGAAGAAAGCAGAGGTCAGTGTGTGGCGTGATGAGTGGTCAAACTTTCATTTTTTCAGGAGTTTTGTGCAGGTGAGGCTGCTTTCTCCACAGCTCCCCAGCCTTGTCTTCAGTCTTTTGACAAACATCCTGTTGCTATATGATATCATCCAACAGGTACGTTTTTAACCAACATTTGGATGTGTAATCTCTATTTCAAGATTCAAGTGTACAAGGCACACGTTGACACTGCATCATGACAGTAATTCAGTGTTAAGATTCCTGCTGACCTGAAACACATCAGAAATGGTCGTAGCAGCCTACATTCAAAAGACAATTTAAAGTCTTTTTTTTTTCTCTTAAGGACAGAAGTGACAAAGTTTGGCATTTTAGTTTTTACAAATCTGCATCATGAGGTTTTTATTTTCTGCAAAATTCATTCCAATCAATGGCAAGTAAATCACATGAAATGTGTTTCATTTTTTAGCATGTTGCTGAAATTAGCCAGAGTGAAGCCTCTGTTTAATCCAGCTGTCGAACTTGAACGCAACAGGTGAACAGGTGTTTGAGGTGTTATAGACCACATATCACATACTTTGTGAGTATTTCAGGGATGCACTGTATTATCTGTATGATATCAGTATCAGCAGATATAAGCTAAAAAGGTAAACAACTGGTATCGGCAGATATGAACATTTCTGCTGATATTTATAATCATATCTTGCCTACAAAAATCGGACTATATTAGCTGTGAATATTGGCCATACGAACAAATAAGTTTGTGGAGTTTTAAATAGGACCAACAGACCTATTTCAGTGGAAGGCCTTTTCTTTATTTACCACCATAAATCACACTCTAAAGTGTGTTTCAAGGACTGAGATGAGTTACTTTTTTCAGCCTCAGACTTTAAAATGTACGTTTTAAGGACTAAAGTTTCAGGTTTGAACTACAGTGAAATATTGGTATCTTTATCTGCTAAAATTATTATATAAATATCAACATTGTGGATTTCTGCAAAAATCCAAACCATGCATATCTAGTATATTTTAACTGTACTATCTGAGTTAGATCTTAACTTTTAAATTAGTTTAAAACAAAAGTGAATGTGCAAGGAAAATGTCAACAGGTAGGTAGACTACAACTCCTGCTGTCACAGAATGATCACCGGCATATACTTAACAGGAACACAACACCGGCCCCACATTTAACACTTAATTCCACTCTAGTTTATGCCTAAAGCCACATAGCTCCCTTTTTTATGTAAATTGTGTTCTGTAAATTGTTTGAAATACAGCACAATACCAAAACCAGTGTTTTTTAATCTCCTGCCATTCAGTCTTGGGACTTGTTTTCCTACATATGTAGTCAGAGGGAAATGGGCATTTAAATGCTCTCATCAATAGTGTTTGTCTCGTTACAGGCTTTCTTGTTTTTTTTTCAGTTTGTGTTTTACAGCCATCTCTTTCTGTTAAAAACAAACCACTCTAACAAGAGATTGCAGGGCTGAGGCAGTAATATAAATAAAAAAAAAAAGCCCACATGATGCTTCAGAAGGGGGGAAAAAAGACATACTTTGCAACAACACCAACCTTTTAAGTGCATCTTATGTCGCGTCTTAACTTAATTCACATTAATTGAACCATGTATGGAGCATGCGCAAGCACATACCAGAGTAACATTCAGCATTAAATATTAAATGAATTTTCCAAGCAAAAATGTTGTCTCTTTAAAAAGGAACCATTCACTTTAGGATATGGAAACTTCATTAGTTAAACACTAGAGTCTTTTATATGCATGATTTACAAAGATGCACATTGTTGTGCAATGCACTGTGGGTAGTGATGCCACATGGCTGCCTTTTGTCATCCCTAAACACTTTTTAATTCAACCTGAGTGCAGTTTTAGTGAAGATGACAGTAAGGAAGAAGTAACAATAATGTAGATCAAGCTGAATGCAGTGGGTAAAAAACAATGCAGATATTCAACATCCTTATCTAGAATACATTGCACAACACTGGCAGCCTATGTGCACATATGTTTTTCAGATCTTCTCAAAGTTTAGAAATATAGTCACTGTAGAACATAAAAGACCCTTTTGTTAATCTAATAAAAAACAATCCAACTTATAATATGCAAGATTTCCTTGAAATTGACTGTTTGTGGCTTTACGTTTTTGTCAGTAAGAATGTTCAAAGCTTTCCGGTTGATCACTTTTAGTTTGTTCATCATCACACTGTCTAAACATGCAGTCAAAATACTGCAAAATGTTGTGATGCATAATCAGTAAAGGTCTAACAACACCAAGACAAAGCAGTCTTAGAATAACAAATGGTAATTCTTGTAACCAAGAAAAACTGCATTACTCATTAAATAAATCTGAATTTGGGCAGAAGACTCCTTTTGATGAAAGCAGTAAAGGTCTAGAAGAAATTCAAAGAAAATCAGACTGTTCCTGATTTGATGCTGGCTAACTTCAGCATCACAGTTGACTAATTATTGAATACATGTTTCCGACTGATCTTTCCATCATGATAATTGCAGGGTTGTTCCTGATTCAGTTCTGATCAGACTTAATGATCCTATCATGTGAGGGCTTAATAGTTATGATTTTTGCAGACGCAGGTGTTCTGTGTATGATATCTGACTCTGTTTACCTCCGTAGCGTACAGCGTGTCCATGATTTTAACAAGGGTGGGGTTGTTGTCCTGTTCATGTTCCTGGCAGATGAGCTCAATGTCTCTCAGCTTTCCAAAGTAGAAGTCCCTCTCTTTCTCCAGTCCCTCTACTGTCAGCCTCATATCCAGCAGCTACAAGTAAAGATCGAGATAGTAACAATCAATACTTGAAATTCAAAACCTATATAGTATAAATACCTATGAGATAAGCAAGCATTGGTTTCTTTGAAATAAATCATACTTCAGCTTCATGCCCTGGGGTTCAAAACAAATCATCGATCTATTGACCTGTTTTTAGATGTTTGAAGGGCAAAATTCCTCTTTTATAAACTACAATATCAAAAACACATAAAAATGCTCATATTTCTTACTTTTGATGTGCATTTTATTCCTGTTAATGAGCATTCTCTTAAAAGATCAGCCAGTGTGAGAAGAGTTGAGTCAGTCCAAACATCCATGCACACAGGGCACTGTCACCTTGTGTTTTATTCCATTATGAGAGGAAGCAGTGTGGGACAACTGGGACCTGTTTGGTATTCTCACTGTGATGTTGCTGACACCAAAAATGACTCTGAAAGTGTCACTGTGTCATGGTGTATTTTGGAGACTTTCATAGGCACTGAAGGGCACCATCAAATTCAGCACGAGGCCTGCAGCTGAAACCTTGCTGGTTTGCATAACAAGCTAACGACAGGGTGTTACTTATAAATATGTAAACAGATCACATCAATCAGTATCACCTGCTGGTTCAGCTCTATGAGCTCAGCATCTCCTCCGTTGCGGGACACGGGAGCGCTCCTGCGTGCTGCTACGTTGATCTGCCTCTGAGGGGCAGGAACAGTCTTCGGTGCTGTGGGAGATGTTCTCATAGGGCCTGACAAACAGAAACAGACGGAGGTTACCTATCCACACTGGTTAAGACGGATATATGTTCAGTCTGTCTGGTTTTCATCGGTGCATCAGTTGTTAGTGTGATTCAAAAGATTTGTTTAATTCAACCTGATTTAGCTGATGGGCCTGTAAGAGCACTCACATTCAAGGGGTTTTATCTTTGATGGTATGATAAAAAATAGGTTCTTAATCATGATAATTCATATTGAGCTGTGAGCTCAGACAAACCCGTCAGATTTGAAAAAGGCAATCAAAATATGAAAAGAAAGTACAATCAAAGTAGGATCAAAACCACAATCCAAAAAACAGAAGCTGTACTTTTAAGATGACAGTAACATATGTGTCAAAAACATTATTATTGTTCTGATGGAGAAATGTCACATCTTGATAAACTTCTTTTGGTGCAAATTATTCCTGTGAATAATATCTTTATCAAAACATTAAATGATGAAAATATGATTATTTTCAAATCATGCAGGGCCTATAGACACTGATCTGATTTAATCACTCTGCATTAATTTTAGACAAATAGTTGGGTTTATTTTAACCTTTAACAACTTCTAATTTTAAACTTTAAAACCACAGACATGAGGACAATTGAGAACAAGTTTAATCTTAAATCCAATGAGCTCACATACATGATGACTCAGCCATGGCATGGTTTTTATTATTTCTTTGTGATATTTTCTTGAAAAAAAGGGCATTTTAAGCACACATATATATTTTTCTTGACATTTGCAACAAAACATGTGAACTTCTCATTTTTTGCTAACAAGTGTATAAGGTAAAAAAAAAAAGTTTCCAATCAAAATCTTTATCAATTATTGGGCACATACATTTATTTTCCATGTATATCAAATTTTCTATATGTTAAATGTGATTAAATTTTGAGCTTTTTTCCTAACCTTTTAAATTGTACTATTCAAATGCAGCACAACTATGTAATATGTGTAAAATTTAATATATATTTTTGTGGTTTTTTTTTGTTATTTTAGTATGTTTTTTTGTTTACATGTGGATTGTGTCTGGTCTATTGTTTTTGTCTATTGATTCTACTGTAGAGGCAGAAAAGATGTGTATAGCTCTTGGAGTATAAGAGGAATTTCCCCCATGAGAAAATAAAGTGTATTGTATTGTATGGTATACCATCACTTAACAGTACATTACAGCTTAACTACATTTTTTTTGGAGGATTTTAAAATGTAAAAGCATAATGAGCTGTTCGTCAAGGACACTTTTCAGACTACACACTTTATTATTCTTGTCCAGAATTTGTATCTGATTGTTTAAGAGACAGAATCAGAAAACATCAGAAAAGCCACAACAGAGCAGAGTGAAATCTAGGAATCAGGTAAATGACAGTTTGTATGTAGGTGAGTAAGCACACACACACACGCACACACACACACAAACACACATGCTTGATGAGGGATGTTACCTGGGCGAGCGGGTCTTTTAGGTTTGTGGAGAATGGGATCACCTGGGTTAGAAGGTGGGGATGTGGTTGCATGAAGTGGTGAGTGCAATGAAATGAAAGCATTCAAGTTCACACACAGTTGACATGTCACTCGAGTCAATGCACAGTATGCAATCTGTACCTTGGTTGGGTGGAGGCGGCGTTCCCTCCATGCCCTGTCGGATCATTAGCGGGTCATATTCTTTCCCATCGTAGTTTGCGTCAAAAAACTTTTTGAACCACTGAAGGAATTCAAAATTGTCCTGGAACTTTCCTTTCACCAGCCGCTCCACAGGGATGATCTGAAAGAGAGGGAGAGAGAGACAGATGATGATAAGGAGATAAGAGTTGATGAGGGATTTTACATGGCTGCTGAGATCAAAGTAATAGTCTCCAGACAGAATGCTTATACCTGGCTGGGAGACAGAAAATGAATGGCAATGAAGGGAAGGATGAGCTTGTTTTCAGAGGGTTACTGTGATGGTAGTATAATAAAACATGCAGAAAACCAATGAGTCCATTCTTACCTCAAGGCACTTTCTCTTTCTATTACCAACTGTGGTTCTTTAAAAAATATACATGCCTCAATATACAATAGTAACTACTCTTTTAAATAGAGTACTGGTTTGCAGCTCCATTTCTATAAAACACATGCAGTTAGAGCTTACTGACTCAGAGCTTCAGTGTGAAGAGGATCAAGCAGTGAATCATGTGACATGTTGCACTTTTACACATTAATGTATTGGTATTACAGTAATAGGGTTACCTTGGGATTAGTCTCACATAGCCAGACCTATTTCAACACTTTGTCTTATCACTGTGCCAGTGTTGGAGGAAAGCTCTGGCTGAGCTGCACACAACTGCACATTAAGGGGAAAAGTGCTCAGGATTGTTGGTATATACTCAAACCAATAAGAATCTACTTGAATGGCACTAAGCCCAAAATGCTCTAACTCTGGACGTGCAAAATACTGATGATAGGTAACGTGTTGTGGTGCTACATCCTCATGTGATGTAGCACCATAACACATTAGTTACATAATATTCCTACAGGAAAAAGAAAAATACACCATAAAATCCACACTGATTAAGACTGACCCTCTTTACATTTTGCATTTACAATATGTTTTGGGCATTAGGATACCAAGTGACTACACTTCAGCACACTGGTCCACACTATGCATTAACATTATGCATCCAGTGTGTCCCTTATTTTGTCATACAAATTGCTTTTAAAAGACATGGTGATATATTATTTAGCAAATACATTTTCCAGGGTACTGGTTAGACTAAAATCACAATTCAATTCAGGACAAGCTAGTATGAGGAAGACATGATGTGTTGTTCATAGGTAAGCTGATTCTAAGAGCTGGCTTCTTCTGTGAATGACAAGAGGCAGCTCCCATTTGAGAGGTGGTTTCCTTTCTTCCATTTTTGTTGTTGAATTCCCATCACTCCAAAGGAGGTTGGACGGACGTAAATAAAGCCATAATTTATGTTTACTGATGGAATACAGAATATCATATCAGTTGACAGGGTCTTTAACACATGTCAGTACCCGTTGTGTCTACAAAACCAATCCAATCCTGATAAAGGTACCCCATACCACCTCAATATGCAGTCTGGGCTATCAGACAACATTTTTTTTCACTATGTATTGACATGTGTCCACTTAAAGCATTAAGGATTACTACTTTGTATCTGAATGCTCAAATCAGACATAAATCCCAGTTAATGCACTGTGTAAAAGGGGTGCTTACATGCACAGTTGAGTTAAATTACAGTTATGGCTTTATTAGGTCACTGGGGCATCTGTGTATCAGTGGGTGGAGTCAATTGTCACTCGATCAGAAGATCAGGGGTTTGATCCCCAGCTCTGCAGTTGCATGCTGTTGTGTCCTTGGACAAGACACTTAACCCATTTGCTCTCACTGCAGTGTCAGTGTCGTGTGGATGTGCGTGGGTGTCTATGAATGGGATCAGTTTTTGAAAGCAATGATGGGCACTTTATACAGCAGCATTTGCTATCAGTGTGTGAATGTGGAGTGGTTGGTTAAATGTGACCTTGTGGTGTAAAGAGTGCATTTCATAGTCAGATGAGATGACTAGTTAAGTGCTATATAAGTATAAGTCTATATACCATTTAATATCCTTGTCCCAGTATCCAAGCACCAGGGGGAAATCAATGAACCGGTGGGAGTATTAAATCTATTTATTTGAATCCTCATCAGTCACTACCAAAGTAGCAGCTACTCTTCCTAGGATCCAAACAGGCAAACACTAAAAATCCATGTAAATTACAATGATAAAAGTCCAAACAGTAGAAACATACATGAATTTAAAATCATAATCAAAAACAAGAGTAATGAAGACGGTACTATTACAGTCACAATAGACACCAGTGAGACCAAGATAAACCTACTGGCAATCAAAAAGTAATCATTCAGTGGCTTATATTAAATGTTGTCAGAATACAGGCTAACAATCAGTACAGTAACTACACAATGACATAGATGAACACAAAAGATAACCAAAGATTATAAAATTGTGATCAAATATTTAGAATCTAATTAAATCTAGTATTTGGAGAGATTCTGAGACACTGGATATTGTTTTAACCTCTAAAAAAAATAGGTTTACTAGTTAACCTTGTGATGTCTGACTATTCCACATTTTCATACCAGCCTCTGCTGCAGCAGGAGGCAATATACCAAGTGATCTTGCAAATAAGTTAGCAAGCAGCAAAATGTTGACTGGTAAAAACATGTGTCCATGTTTTAAACCTCTGTGAATTTTGTACCTCCCATATGCTTCATTTTAGTTGAAAAAGTAATGCACGCTATCCCTCTATGTCACTGGTTCCAAACCTGGTGTCCAGGACCTCCTAGCGGAGGTGTATAAGATAAGCTTTTCTTTGATAAAGGTAAGGAAAAGAGGTTGGGAACCACTTCTCTAGCATATGGTGATATCTGAGGGCAGATGACTACATTACTTCTGCTATGCTGCACATTTATGGTGGCCAACTTCCAGGTCGAAGCCTAGTGCAGAAAATGTGGATCATGTGCAAAATGCCAACTCCATTTTGGGTGAATCAATCTTGAACTGCATTATCTTGGGATACCAGTCCAATTTAGGAAATTTAATTTAGTATGATTTCAGTCAGCTGCCATGTTCACATGCAATACAAAAGTTCAATTTTGTTCAGGCTAACACAATAAATCAGAATTTTGTAACTGCATGTAAACGTACTAAGTGATACACTCACAGACACCAATACATTATCAGCCATGTCTCTGTATTTCCCCACTCACTGTAGACCAGGTCATGTGTAAAAAATCAGTTTTTTCCCCAAACTGTTAAGGAAAAGTGCAAGAAGCCCTTGTCACAATCATACACAGAAAGTCTTTATTGTAAAAGTTTTTGACAAAACATGCCATAATGAGGGAATTTTGAAAATGTTAAAAGGCAGATTAAACCCAGAGGGAACGTTTGTTTAATTCAATCTGTCAGAATGAGTCTGCGTGCTTTTGTGTGTGAGTGTGTGTGTTCTCACCTTGTCCACATTCATTCTCTTGAAAGCAGCTTGTAAGACCTTGAAATTTTGGATGTATTCGTGCTCCAGTTTAGAGTTGAATTTGACTTTTTTCAACAATATGCAGCCTGGAAACAGCATGTCCATGAACTGACAGTAAGCAGCACCTTTTGGGAAGGAAACACACATATTGATATTTGGATGTAGGGTAAAAGAACTTCAAATATGACTGATATTATTTTTACCAGCTCTAATAAAAACTCTAAAAAGAGTGTGTTTACCTGAACAGAGCTGCTCAATCTTTGTGTAAGTGAGCTGTAGCGAGTCGTTGACCCATGCCAACATGTCATGACGACTTAGGTTCTCTATGGTCATAGAGGTGGAGTAGACATTCACCGCCATCCTCCTGAAAACACAAACCCATATATATTATACGCTACTGTAATTAATGTTGTGCAGTCTTGCAAAAAGTGAAAGTACCAGAGAAACAAATCTCACTATAAAGAAACAAGAATGTTAATATAATTTATTTTGATTATCCCTGAAAATGGACTTCCAGGCTTAATAATTCATGCAAAAATCAAGTTCTTCTTATGCTGCTTGTTCTTCATTTAATTTTTTCAGATATTTTTTTCAGATTGGCACATGGTGATCATTTTTAAAATTCAGACAGATCCAGCTGACAAACACAAAGACTCAAGGCATTTCTACAGTGCATATAATGAACAAAGCTCTACCATTGTTATGTCTTAAGACATTCCATTAATTCTGCAATGGTGTCATATTTTGTGTCCCTGTCTGTTAATTCACACTGTGTTACAGCATCAAGAGCTCCACATAAACTTGAGTCAGATAAGCAAAAACAGCGCACTGAGCTCCCCCACTGGCTGTGCTGATCCCATCTGGCCTTTGCAACACCTTAGTTACTGCCTCCAAAGCCAGCCCACAAGGGGATCACTTCGTCCCCCCATCACGCTGTCTGAGAGCAAAACGTCGCAGAGGTGCAAATATCACAGCTTGAAATGGCACTGTGAATCCGCCTTCAGATTTTCAAGCAATGCTCTTTTGTTTTTCCTCCACAGTCCAGCCTCAGGACTAAATGTGACTGTGCTTTCTTTTTAAAGTCTCCTGCACTTTGGAACAAGCAGCCTGAGGAATTTAGGCTGGCAAATCATTTTGATCTTTTAAATCCCTTTAAATATAACACTTTTTATAAAGAGGCTTTTGTGTGAATTACTCTCTATGCTCTGCTGCTCTGGAGTTCAGAATCATAGAAGGCTCTTTTGTATCCTCTGCACCTTTCTTTTATAACCCAATACTCCTGTTATGTTCGGCAAAAGTTCCTTTAAGTCCTGTCTGTTAACCGTTTTTAATTTTGCTGTTGTTTCTGTTTACAGCGTGGAAAATACAATGTCAACCTTTTTTAAAGATACAATACAAAAACAACCACAACACTATGTATTCTTGTGTTACTAAAGTAGGTATTTCTGGCACAATGAATGGAGGATGAAAAAGTATTAAAGAAAACACAGAGTCTTTCTAGGATGATGCATATGACCTCCAAGATACAACTTAGGTATCAGTGGCCTTGACCCTGATGGAGGCCACAAGCTAAAATGCATCAGTGTGATAAAGCTGTTCTCTAAACTACAAGTGTTGCTGGAGCTTTCTGTTCCCTTTATTTTGTGCTGCCAACAAGATTATACAGATAGATAAACATTCATTTCTGTCCCAAAAAGCGATAGAAATGTATCTGCAGACCGTAGCAGTGAAAAGCAGGGAAAATTGATTAGTTGATCAGTATCATTATATGCTAAAATGGGATAAGGAAAGCTGGTAAGAAAATGGAAAAATAAAAGAAACCAAGTTTATAATCCCTTTCTGAAGCGGGTGTGATCATATGAAATAGATCACATCAGTTGTTTTATTTCTGAAAATTATTAGCAAAAATGTCATTGCAGAATTGTCAAGATGTGACAGGAAACAATCTAAATCAATAAATAAAACCCCTGACTCCAATAACTCTTCTTCTGAAGACTAAAACACCGACCCTGCTCTACAGAATTATGATGAGTGACATTCACATTTATCATGAAAACTACTCAGTCTTGTGAACAATTAACTTCTGCTTTAGTCGAATCATTTGTAGCACGAGAGGAGACTCTTAATCAGCAATTTTTAATTCTGTTGTGCATTTTTCCCATTTTATTTTTGATTTTTAATCTTTGCTTTACTTTCACTTGACTCTTGCATTCCTGAAGTGCTTAATCACAGCTCGACCATGCATAGCACTTGGCATATGTAAAATAAAATTTATATTGTTACTATTTAGCAAATTTAAAACCCATTAAGGTTAAGACTCATACTGTAAGACCTTAAGACTGAACAATAAAAGGTTGTTAAAAAACTGAATTATGTTAACATTAAAGACCAAAATAGCAATTTCAGCCCTATTTTCCTGAGTCGATAGAACCCATTTTTAGTTGTAAGTAAACAGTACTCAATCACTCAAAGCTTTTTTGTCTCAATTTTTTTGACATTTATCCCTTAATCTGCATAGTTTTTCCAACACGCCTTTTGGGCAGAAGACACTTTTACACCATGAGTGAGTTTCCCTCTCAGTTAGTGAGGTCTCGTCTGTGGGGACCAACTTCAGCATAAAAGATAATACACAGAACGCTGTGGAAGATCACTTTCTGGGTCAACGTACATCTTCTAGTCTTTGTTAGTTGTATTAGCTGACTTTGGGTGGCATGATTGATTAAAATGTGAAAGACATAAGGGTAGTGCAGTGGATGAGAAACATGTAAATCATGTATTTTTTACTTGCATCGTACTCAAAAAAATATATTTCCACTACTTAAAAACTTGTACTTAATCAGTTACAACAAATATTTTGAGTATTTTCAACTTATTGGGTTTTTTCAGTGTACTATTTAAAAGGGCATCCTGTCTAACTGGACTTTAAATGAGATGTGTTGGTTAGATTGCTACATGTATATATGTGAAAAATACTCACCTGCGCTGGGTGTGTGTACGGAGTGAACTGTTCAAATCAGGTTTTGGTGGATCACCTTATAGAAAGACCTGGAGACAGAAAACAGAATGAATACATCTTCCTATTATTCATATTGCACACTACAGGGCTGCAAACAATGATTGCTTTTCTTTTTTTTTTTTTAAACATGTTTTATTGAATTTTGAACATTTAAGAGGAAAAAAGAAGGAAAACCGAAAAGAAAAAAGAAAAACGAAAAACACATGACAGCAAGTACTGGAATAAGCAGAGTATAAACCAAGTGGGATCAGACAATACATACAAAATAAAACGAGATGGTCAAAATATCCCTATAACAAGCATGATGTACTAGTACAGGCGGTTCCACGTAGACATTTCTATATCACTGTAATTGGATATCAAATGTGGTTCAATGAATCCACAAAGCAGGAAAGGTAATAAAGCACAATAAAATAACCTAATATTAAAATAAGATACACATTAGAGAATCTCAAGGATTCTGAAAAGTACATGAGGGGCGCCAGTTTACATCACAACATCCCTTCTTTATTAAGTCTGTTATGCAGTCTGGAAGATAGTCAAGAAAGGTCCCCCAAAGCTTGTCAAAAGACTTCTCAGTTCCCTTCAACCTTGAACTTAAACGTTCCATCGGCAAAACTTTAAGAATTTCTCCACGCCACTGACTGATAGTTGGAGGTCTGGGTTTAATCCACTGAAATAAAACACATCTTCTTGCCAAGACAGTAAGCTTGCTCAAAAGTTTATGTTGGACATTTGTCAAACAGAGTTTCTCACTTGCTATGTTTAAAAGAAACAAACTGGAATTTACCTGTATTGTCTTACCAAAAATAAGATTTAATTCCTGTGAAACTTTTACCCAAAAATCATATACCTCAGAACAGCTCCAGATACAATGAATGTAAGAACCGACCTCTTTCTTACACTTTATGCAAAGGGGAGACAACTCAGGATAAAAGGTATTAAGGGATTGGGGTGTACGTTGCAATCTGTGAAGGATTCTGTACTGACTTTCTGATATCCTGTTGCACAAAAAAGTTTTCCCTACGGACTCTACAGCATCAGACCAAGCCTGCTCCCCAAACTCAATCCCAAGGTCCCTCTCCCATAAACGTTTAGTTTTGTTGATGTTCAATGTCTTGAGAGACTGTAACTTCCTATAGGCATGGGATATGAATTTTTTATTGAGGCAAAATTGTAACAAAAATGAATCAATGTCAGAAGCTTTAGGCAAAGTTTCAGGTAGGTCAAGGCTGCTGATGAAATGTCTCACCTGTAAATAACCGTAAAAATGTTTAGAGGGTATGTTATATTTGTTTCTGATTTGTTCAAATGATAATAACTTATCAGCTTCAAACAAATCTCCAACAATCCTAACACCACAATCATACCAGTGTAGGAAAATATTTGCACCCAAACCTGGAGGGAAGGCCGGGTTGTGGATGATAGGTTGTAAAACAGATGAGGACCCCTTTCTCTGAATAAATTTAACAATCCTCTCCCAGGTTTTGATTGTATTCATTAAAATTGGGCTGCTTTGTACCTCAGCTGGAAGAAGAGATAATTTATTTGTGATGAGACCAATTAAAGATAAAGAGGGGCAGTGCCAGGTATCAACATGGGTCTCCTGCTTGGAATCAAGAAAATGTCTCAGCCAATCTGACACTATGCGCATGTGGCATGACCAATTATAAAAAGTTAAGTCCGGAATTGACAAACCACCTCTCTCTCTTGGCAATTTCAGTGTTTTAAGACTGAGACGTGATTTTTTTCCCATGCCAGATAAATTTCAAAATAGCTTTATCAATGTCAGTGAAAACTGATTTATTGATCCTCAGTGGGAGTATTTGCATTGGGTACAGGATTCTTGGGAGAATGTTCATTTTAATTAAACTGACTCTACCAAACCAAGAGAGAGGGAGGTCATACCACCTAAGAAGATCACTTTTAATGGCAGAAATAATGGGAAGAAAATTCATTTTAAACAGACTGCCTAAATCGGCTGAGACCCTGACACCTAAGTATGTAAAGCCAGAGTCAGACCACTTAAATGGAAAGTTCAACAAGGTACTTTTGTCCCCAAAGTCTCCCAAAGGCAAGGCCTCAGATTTGTCATAATTAATTCTATAACCAGAAAAGCTGCCAAATGCATCTATAATTTTAACAAGGGCAGGAATGGACATTTCAGGCTGAGTCATAAAGAGGATGACATCATCCGCATATAGGGCTAGCTTATGCACAGTTCCAGCAAGACATACACCAGAGATATCTTTAGAGCACCTTACAGCCTCTGCAAGCGGTTCGATAGCCAATGCGAAGAGAAGCGGGGACAGGGGGCATCCCTGCCGCGTTCCTCGTCCCAGTTTAAAGGCGTCAGAGGCACAGCCGTTAACCAACACTCTTGCCACTGGGGCACTATAAAGCAGTCTCACCCATTTAATAAAATCAGGTCCAAGTGCGAATCTTTCAAGCACATCAAAAAGATAGTCAAACTCCACCCTGTCAAATGCTTTCCAGAGCTACACATAGGATTCTTTCTTGAGTAGAGCGTGCATATTGTATTACATTTAAAAGGCGCCGAACGTTTGAGTGTGAAAACCTATTTTTTATGAATCCTGTTTGATCGCGTTTTATCAAGGCTGGGAGGTGGACCTCCAACCTCCTGGCAAGAAGTTTTGACAGCAATTTACAATCCACTCCTATCAAGCTAATTGGTCTATATGAAGAGCAACAATCTGAGGGCTTATTCTTCTTTAATATAAGAGAAATATTGGCAAGGTTAAGTGTCTGGGGTAAAGTTCCCTGTTGAAAAGATTCTGTATACATTCTAGTGAGTGGATCCACTATTATTTTGAATGATTGCTTTTCATTGGAGATGTATTTGATGATCAGTTTCTTGATTAATGACAAAGTATTTGGTAAAACATTAGAGATTGTTGAAAAATGTTAATGAGTGATTCCATGCCCAAGTAAACTCGCCTAGAACAATAAAGGAAAAAACCTTTAGGGAGTTGTAATCAAGTAATTTTAACTTATTTTTATTAATTATGTGGAAGTTGCCTACTACAGTGTAAAAAGATGAAAAAATCCAGTAATCATTTTAGCCCCACTACACTGTTTAAACAAATAAATAATAATGCTTCTATACCAGAAATGTAAAATTCTGTAAACCCATAAACAAACATATTGCCACTTCATCTAAATTTCAATTAACTGCTCAGCTTTAATAGACAGCGTGGTTAAGTGTCAGCTCAAGAGCACCTCCACAGGGTTATCAAGAGAGACAGCACAGATAAACCAGCAGTCGGTGACCAGTTCACTCACTACGACACTAATCTGAGCTTCAGTTAATCCTTTTAGCTCAGGTGAAACGTGTGGTAACCAATCACAGTTCACAAAGGCAGCTGAGATCTCCAGCAGGGAACTCCACAGGCTCATTAACCAACACAGCTTTGATTCATCACGCTAAGAGCTTGATATTAGGAAAAATCTCATCTTTTTTTGGAATTGCATGCCTCTGAAATACATAGCGTAGAGGATGTTGTGCTAAACAGTCACTTCCTGATTACAGAGCTTCACAGAGGTTACACTGCCCATCAGGAAATACTTTTGATTCAGCAATGGTGGGTGAAGCTACCACTTCTGTTGTACCTCTGATGGTTGAATGGATCTGAGTCATTCATGCGTGCACATGTAGGGTTTTTCAATAAGTCCATGCTCTATGATACACCACTCTACAAGGCTTTATTGACAGTAGTATTAAAAAGAACCATGCTAAAAAAGCTACTGCTTTTTCAAGTCAGCTTCATGGAAAAGGAATTAATCCATTGAAATTCCAAAATTGTGGCACTAAAAACAAGTAATTACCCAATATTGAGGGCCTAGAATTTCCAATTTTGTTACCATAGTATCAAAACAGGCTGATCTCAATTAGTATCATATCAAAGTTTAATAACATAGTATTGTGACAACCTTGCACACAGATTTGTACACAAAAATGTCCCCAAGACCTTTCACAGAATGCCAAAGTCTATCAATATGGCCCCTAACAGTCCCCTAATCTGCAAATTTTGAAAAAAACACATATTTGTGGTGCAAAGACTGATTACCCATATGATAGAACACAACATCCTCCATACAATTATGCATACAATTAATTTTTTTTAATCATTAGACCCTTTATTCATGCTTGCCCCACATCAGGGCAGAATTATGTAGTTTTCACTGCTTTTGTGTCACAGCTATTAATAAATCTATTTTACAAGTTATTGATCACTGGGGTTTTATGCCCTATTAAAATGGGTAAGAATAAAGCTAGAAAGTATGTGGGAAATTACATACAGGAAAGGAGCCTCATGTCAGGCTTGATCCTGATTGGAGGACTAGTCTCTGTACATGGAGCAAAGCTAACCGTTAAGCCCTAAAGTGAAACATTCAAATGTCAATTGATGTTACTACTACTGTAAGTCTTGCATTTTGTTTACATTGTCATGTACACAAGCTTATACTTTGCATTAAAACTCATGCTGGTTTTTGTTGTTTTGTTTCACTTTTTGTACTTTTAGTATCTTAGTAATTTGCTTTGTATCAGTGTTTTGGAAACGGACATTTGAATTGAACCTTAAAGGTAATTTAATTATCTTTGCAGCATAGCCTGTTTATTTTTCACTTTATGTTGTAACTAGAGATGAAAGATAAATCTGTATATTGCAGTCATACTGCAGTATTATACACTTTTTTTTTTAAGATTTATTTTTGGGCCTTTTCATGCCTTTGTTTGATAGAGGAAGGACAGTGGACAGACCTAGAAACAGGGAAGAGAGTGGGGAGAGACATGCGGCAAGGGGCCACAGGCCGGATTCGAACCCAGGCCGCCTGCGCACATGGGCAGCGCCCCAAACCACCCAACCAACTGTGCTCCCATATTTTCACATTTTATTCCTGAAATCTGCACATTTTAAATTTTCTACCATAAAATTAAAGTAGTTGATCTTGTTTTTTTCCTTTCATGTCCTCTGTAACTGTTTTATTCTATTGCATTCTTAAATGCTACATTATTTGTTTAGATATTTTCATCGTTTACTGCATTAAGAGGACTTTACCAGCAAGTGTTTTTGCAATTTTATAATGCCCATAAAGCTGAACATTGAACCTTACAAGCATTGTTCCAACATTACTACAGCTATGCAGTAAAAGACTCTACACTGTTTTATTTCGTCAGCCAAACAGGTGAATGAAAGATTGACAGAAGCTACATCTTGTCTTTTTAATCATCACTTTACATAACTTTGTAGATCATTTTCAGGTGTATATTTGGGCTTTATATGCTTTAACTGAAACCACAGGACAGTAGATAGAGCCAGACTCCACAGAGAGAGTGGGGAACCACATGCAGAAAGGGAGTGACAGGTCAGATTTGAGGACAACAGCCTCTGTACATAGGGAACACGGACATAATCCCTAATCATATTTTTTCTTCAAATTCTAATCAATGTCCTATCCATACTCTGAGTTTTGGTATTGTTTCTGTGTTTTCATTTTTGTTCTAAGTACAGTACCATTTCAATTGTCCTGTTTTAGGCTGCACCTTGCCTAGACACAATTCAAAAATTAGCTAGATGACAATACACAGTTAAAATTGAAATGTATGTTGGGGGCAGATTTATTGACTTAAGTTCATTGACTTAAAATTTGTTTAGGGAAAAAATAAGAATGGACAAAAAAGATCACATAGTATGCAAGTAATAAGAAATATAAGCTGCTTATGTCATACGGAAACAAAAATGAAAAAATCTTATAATGTGTCAGATATAAAGCAAGACTAAGTAAAGTTGTACACCTTTAATGGAAAATCTCTTTTACTTCAAGTCTTTGTGAAGAACCTTTCTATGTGTACAGTACTGGTAGGGCTGGGCAATACATCAGTTTCTTTTAAGTATAGTCACTGTATTTCAAACAAGGTAAAAAGTGATCATTTTCAAAGCTCTTGATTTGGGATGCGTGCTATAATTGGCTTGATATCAGTATGGGCAGATATGAGCTTAAAAAGTGAATTATTGGTATCAGCAAATGTAAAAATTTCTGCAACCAATATTTTGTCTACAAAAATCTTCCTATATGAGCTGTTAATACTGGCAGTATGAACAAATAAGTTAGTGAAATTTTAGGCTGGACCAACAAACCTACATCAGATAAAGTATTTTTCTTTATTCATTATGATTCTTTCCACTTTAAAGTCTGTCTTAAGGACTTAAATTTGTCAACTTGTCCATCCTCAAACTTCAAAATTGTGTGATTTAAGGACTGATGTTTTAGCCCTGAACTACATTTGAATATAGGCATCAATACTGCTATCAGTTAAAACTACTCTGTAAATATTGGTATATTAGATATTGTCAAAAATCCAATATTGAGCATCCCTACTCTTGATGGCTCTGCTCCTCGAATGCATTTCTTACCTGCTTACAGAATACAATTCAACCCAGACCCTCAGACGGATGTCTTTAAACAGAACCTACAAATAAATACAAATCTGGAGAGAGGGTTTTGAGTTCCCCTAGAACAAATTACGTATTCACCTGAGGGGGATCACAACTGTCTCTACAAACTAAACTTAAGTCTTACCCAATTCCCAAACCATATGAGTAATTCCTGTGGGTGTCTATGCAATCCCTTGTTTGGTGGGTTGACATGTGCACTCATGATTCTCTAGCTTTTTCACAATATTTCTTTTTTTAATTTTTGGTTTTTGATTGTGATGTTCCATACCGTATGCAAATGAGCAAGTGCATCAATGCGTGATTTGTACATTCACTTTATGATTGTTAAAACAATTGTTAGTTGATGTATTTTTATGCTTTCACCTTCAATGTAAAACACACTGAGCTGACTTGGGCTCTATCAATAAAGTCCCTAGGGGTGTCCAAATCCTGATCAGGTGTTCTAAGCCCATGAAAGCGAAAACAGTCCAACAGCTACTTGCAGCAAAACTACCTATTTAATCTGACATCCCCAAACTTAATATGCAACAGAACATGGTGACTTCACTATAGCAACACAAGAGCAGGCTGCAACACTGAAGAAACAAACTCTTGACTTTATAGAGGAAAGATAACCTCGGAGAGAGCGATAAGGCAAAAAAGATCACAGAAAAGGAGATCAAGATGCTGGTTTTCCTAAACAAGAACCTTGACTTCATTTTTTTTCATATGGTCCGGTAAAAGCTTAAGCCGCCACATGTTAATGTGGTTGTTGTTTTGAATCTGTATGATTCATTTGTTTTCTATCCTGTATCTATTAAAGTCAAACTGTTTACACCACTCTTAAGTGGAATTGCAATGTTTTAAATATTTTTTTTAGTTCTGTTTTTGTTTTGACTAATATGGTCAAGCTAATTAGACCACCTCTAGGTAGGATTTAAATACTATAAATTAATTTATTGAATTTATTAGTTATTGTGACTACTAAAGCTGTTAATGCCACTTTAAAGTAGAACTGAGGTTCTATGAATTCATTTATAATGGCTCGCCCCAAACTGTTTTGACCACTTTAATTCAAACACTGCATTAAGTGAATATGTATCTTTATTTTTACCTCCACCAAGGAGGTTATGTGATTGGCAGGGTTTGTTAGTTTGATTGTTAGCAACGTAACTCAAAGAGTCATGGATGGATTTTGATGAAATTTTCAGGAAATGTCAGGAATGGCATAAGAAAGAACTGATTAATTTTTGGAAGTGATCCGGATCACCGTCTGGATCAAGGAATTTTTAAAAGGATTCTGTACTATTGGGAGATAGTGCTAATGGCAGAGGTCTGCGCTCTCTGAGTGCTTTTCTAGTTTGACAAATTATTTAAGTGAAAAAGACGTATTACACCATTCTGATTGTAATTTGATTTAAAGTGTTTTGCAACAATGTTAGCTGTACACAGTCAAATTGATTAAGCTCTGAGACATCTATTAGTTATTCTGTTTACTAGGATAAGATAAGATATTCCTTTATTAGTCCTGCAAGGGGAAATGTCAAATTTACAGCAAGAGTGGAGTAAACAAAGCACACAAGTGAGTAAAAAAATTCAATCATTCCCACACCTAGAGTTGAACCTGGGCCACCTAGGTGAAAACTAGGAATCCCAACCGCTACAACATATGGAAGATACTTTCATAACTGAAGTTATTTTTGTAAACCATAACATTTGAAACTCTGATCTATGCAAATATTGGTATTGGATCAGGACTCTGAATTGGTAAATACTCAATATTAAAAAATGGGATTGGAGGCCAAAAATGGTGATGGGGACATCCCTAGTATAAAGCCTATCAGGATGTGGCTTTGTTTTTATGCCCAAAGAGAAAATAATCAAGATATACCATATGACGTGTATCATCATTACGCATAAAAAGAAAAAAAGAAAAAAAAGTGGTATGAATTTAGGTCCATATTGTGCAGCCCTAGTTACAGACAGAAACACTCGTCCTTGTTTACTTTAAATTTCTTATGTTTAAAACAAAACAAATCTTTGTTATGAAAATTGGAAAAAAAAGCTGTTTCCGCACTCCATTTTTAATCAAAATCCAGGATAAATAATCTACTAATTTCAGAGGGTTAAAAACAGAAGAAACCTCTCAGGTGTTTTAAACTAACTTCAGAATAAAAAGCCTTTCAGTTGTATCAAATAAGCGGCCAGTTAATTATTAACGTGTAAACAACACGTTACCGTTATAAAATTTCGTTATAGCTGACATAAACCTCTATTCTCAGTGGACTTTGCAGCCGTTGGTTGTGACGGGTCAGCCGGGATGTTTGACAGTTAACGTGACTGGTGGTCGGTACGACAGACACTGCTGCCACTGTGTGTGACTATACTGTAATGCTACTAGCTCATTGGCTAACTACTTGCAGAGCTAACGCTATTAGCTATCGGCTGGTGTTTATACGGAATTTATAGACTTACCACATGATTTTATAAAATTGAAGAGATTAAAGTGAACTCGAAATACCTTTGAGTGTAACTAAAACCGGGACTTTCTTCAGCCTGACGTTACCGCCACCCCCCTCTGAAGGCCCTGGTGATAATACACACACGCACGTTACCGATGAGAGAATAACTGTCACCGACGGGACGATTCAAGTATTTATCTGAGGCGTAAATTAAACACGCCGTTAAATAAACTGAATTAAAACGTAGAGAAGCAAAATTTAAGTTAAGTTGAGTTAAAATTACTTACTGAGGTACGACAGCGTCCCTCTCTCAGCCGTCCCGTTGTGTCTGATGTTGGGCTTTTCAGTTGCTATAACCCCGACTGTTGCCTCAGCAAGCTGCGCGAGACAGCT
Organism: Cheilinus undulatus; assembly: GCF_018320785.1. NCBI lineage: Eukaryota > Metazoa > Chordata > Actinopteri > Labriformes > Labridae > Cheilinus > Cheilinus undulatus. Next base: position 38,578,087 of record NC_054878.1, on the reverse strand, counting down.
CTACACTAAGCCGTTAAGAGTGCGCATGCGCTTACCAGTTGCCAGTATTCTACATTGCGTTTGGTGAAACTGTCCCCTGAACAGACATGACGGAGAAATGAGTTCTACTGCAGCCCATGATTTGTGATTAAAGTGACCTCTGGTGCCTCTTTCATCTTCTTAGTTTCACTCTTTTTAATTTACTTGAAGTGTTTTTTTCTCAGGCAAAGGACAACTATGAACATCCTTTCACATTTATAAATGTTTTTACTGTTGATGTAACCACCTTTGTTTTATTTTGAGGTTAGAATTATTGCAATAGTCTGCCATTAATAGATTGTTTTGGTGTATTAAAATAGTTTTTATTAAACGTTTTAATTGGTTGATGTGTACAAATCCAAAAATATTTTTCTATAATATCAGCAAACTCTTAAGAAAAATGAGAATGTGCAAATTAATTATTGCCTTTTGATTACCAACAGGTAATGCTAAATTATTGGTTAACCATGGTTTTATGTCTAGTTTTAATAATAGAGCTAGTTTTATTCTGTTTACATTTCATGTCATTATCTGCAACCAGCACCATATGACCGTATGTATGCAAAGTATCAGATTTGTTTGAATTTGTGGTATGATATTGTGCTTATCAGTTGTACCTGTACAGTTACCAACCAATCAGTTGGTAACTTTTATTATTTCTTTGTCACAACAAGAAACATATCTTGACACAACATGTTACTTTTTCTCTCACTTTATTCTTTTGCTGTTACTCTTGTGGTAAGAAACAAGCAGCCACTTCACAGATTCAACAGGTTCACTGTCCAACACAACGAGAATCTACAAACACAGCAGCTGACCAGTAACAGCGCCTTCAAAACAACAAAAACCATCCAACAATAAAATAACGCCATCGTAGGTTATCGTAAAAAAACAGCACCAGTTGTTGTGAACCTGTGGCGTTTCACTCGTTTGTCTCCGTGTGGTGCTCTTCATGCATGGGTGTGGGTGTGGCACGGGTGAATCACATTGGCACATTTACTCTTTTAACTAAAAACAAAACAAAACATACTAAATATATAGCACACTGACAAAGAAGACGTGATGGGTTATAAATAGAATACTGCGAGGCAGGAATGGAGACATCATCAGGAGGTGAGAGGGTCAGAGGGTTTCTTCAGCCTGTGCAGCTCAATCTTCCTGCTCTGTGGAGACACTCTGCTCAAACAAAAATCCCATCTTTATTTTCCTACAAATAGGAAGTTTACTTACTGATATGCCTCAGAATCACAATAACAGTATATCATTTGTAATGTAACTTTCAAGGCTCTCTGTGGCGCGTTTATCTACTGTGCTTTCTGACAAATGACCCTTTGTTGGCTCTGTGGTTTGCTGACCCACCAATCAGAGTCCACTTTCATAGCAATGGTTACTTCCTGTTTGAAAAACTTTCTACCTGGGCTTAGTCTTTTCAGTGCATCACGGGGAAATTCCATTCAGGGAATACAGCTGATGTTAGCTGACTCACTAGCATCAAACACTGGCAAGTTAAAATGATTTTAACAAGTTTTAAGAAATTTGAATTAGCCTCACACCCTACAGCATCTTTGCCTCATGTTTTACTTCAGCAAGTTTTATAAAAGAATCAAATCAATTACATATAAATTAAATTTAGTCAAATCATGGGGTATGTCAATTGTTTCCTGTGAGAAGGAGCCCGGTGACAAGAGACCATGTCTAATCTATTAATCAAGACTGAAAAGCAACTAAGGGTGAAGCTTGAGGGTGGGTCAAGTTTGTATGTTTACTGTGCAAACGCTCATTTAACCACATAGAGAATCAGGCTTGATAGATTCTTGTTGTCTTCTTATAATAGTGCAAGCACTATTCAATATCATCAGTATTCCTTTTCCCTCTTCTTGTTTTCTCTGCTGTCATCTTCCATCAAGTTACCTCCATCCTTCATTTAAGAAACTAAATTGACTTCTCTTCTGTCTTCTAGCACTTGGAAAGGTCTACCGTTTCAGGGATATGTGATTGTTGTTTCAGTCCGAGGCAGTGAAAATAGAAAGGATGGAAAAGTCTGACTCTATTTAAAGAGTGTAGCTGTAAGATCACACAGTGTTTTGAAGCAGTTGGATTTCATCACCACACAGCACAGTTCATCCATTGGAAATAAAAACACTGTTAGAGGAACCCACGGTGCGGCAGGAAGCCGAGCACAGTGGGTGTTTAATCACAAACAGAATCCACACACGTTTTCATGAGTCTAAAGCTATGGTGTCTAAAGTTAACTGTATGGTTGTGTGTGTGTGACAGGGGTTTAATAGATATTTCACTGAATCCAGTTCTACTTTTTTAAATAATTCGGTTGACATCACTTCAGATAAACCATCAAAAACTGTACTGGTTTTGATCTTTCACAGTTGGTTTAGTGTGCGATGATAATGAGCAGACTGTCGATGTTACTATGATCAGCTTGAATTTGGTAAAATATTTTAAAATTCATAGTAAGCCCTTCACACTCCTGTTATAAATCAGATCAGTTGCTCCAATTAAGACACAAATTGGATCCCTTTGGCAGATCACTGATCATCAGTTATGTCTTCACCAATCACAGACGGGTCCCCAAATTTATATTCCCTTCATAACTTTAACCTGTGATTGAAAATCAGTGCAGTTTTCCTGGTTGCTCTGAGTTTTACGAAACAAAGAGGGTCAGACAGTTGAAGCTCCAGCGCTGGTGATTACCAGATGCCACTGGAGCGACCGCCGGGGGGAGCCAGGATCCGAGCTGAGGACCTCTTCGGGATGTGGTCATCAACCTGGGACCCTGTGAGAAAACAGTTTCTTCAATGAGTTTGACTGTACTTAAATCACCAAAACTACAACAATGTTTATTCTAAACCTACCTGAGAGGCTAAAGGAGGACTCATGGAGGTCCCTGACCCCCTGGTGCACACGGGCTCCAGAGAGCCCTTTAGTGGGTGTCTCTCCATCAATGGGGCCTAAACCAAGCTCCTTCTTCATGGTATTTGCAACTTTGGCCACATCACCAGAGTAGGGATCCCTGGCAACCCCTTTATAAACCTGAGTCTGATATAGATAGGGAGAGGGCAAAAGATGAAGAATAATTACATTAGACACATAGACAGAATCACAGAACTGAAGGATTTTACATTATTTCTAATGCAAGAGTCATCCATAGTTCATCTAAACTTTGATCTCTAATGAGCATTTTGGAGCTGCAAACTTAATCAGTTTGACTGGAGAGGGGGTTTAAGTAACATATATGATCATTATAGTCCTTTAAATGCAAATACAGATAACAATACATTTAGTAGGTTAGAGTTCAAAATTAGTGTCTCAAGAGTTCAAAGGAAGTACCTCTTTTAAGAAGCAGACTATCTTATTCTGATTCATTTAATCTACCCATATGCCCAAAAACTCAGCATTGAGGCCACAGTGGGTTAGTAGGTGTAAGTATATATTGGTAAAATAGATTTAATCTTTGCATGTCGCTAATCATTTAAACTGAAATGCTTCTTTTAACAGATGTGTGTCTGATCTCCATTTTTGGGTGCCTAAACTCTTTGTATTTAGTTTATTTTTAAAAACTCATAGCCTGACTCCAACAACCACTGAGGGTTAGTTTGCACATAAAAAAAACAGCCACCCACTCAATACAAGCTAGAACCACCTGACTTCTATGTGACATGTATCAGCAGCACTCTCTTGCTTTCTTTTACTTTATCTTCTCCCCTGGAGGGGCTGAAAGGACAACAACTTTCTGGCACACACCAGTTAGTACTTTTAATTCTTCTGATTGGCTGTCAGTGTTTAACCCGACATCACTCTCTAAGCCGAACAGACAGTTTTCAGTAGCACTGGTAGGCATGCGTGTTTGATGCCTCATTTTGTGGGAAAGGATAAGAGGAATGGTATGATGCAGCAGAGGGAGAGGCAGGAGTTTTTTTCCCATATTAGCATGTTCATGTTGTTAACTGCCACTTTAAACATGAAACTACAGAGAGCACAACTGAAAATATTATGAAAAAACAAAAGAAATTTGTAGATTTAAAATCTCAAACTAAGATAAACAAAGTTTTAAAAACATACTACATGATATACAGATACTTTCCATACTTTCTGGGATATACAAATAACTTGATGTAATACCAAGCACATACTGCAGAATTCCAGAGTGTATAGAAAAGTGATTCCCTAAAGGAAGCGGTATAAACCATTTAATGTACCTTTAACAGAGCAGAGCCCTGTAGAGATTTTCACAGAGTGCATCAGCAGAAACAGTGTCAGCAAGCAGAGAGAGGGTGTGTACAAATCTTTTATACTGGATGACCAATTAGTGCAACAAAGACACAATTTGAGTGTTTCTGCTTTACGTTCACTGTTAGCTGATGCAGAATTAGACATTTTCTACTACTGAGAACCTTTAAATACATAGACATACACATGAATGATTATAAACTCACCTTTTCTCTCTGCACCATCTTCTTATAGAGGTAGTCAGGGAAAGTGCGTTGTGGGTAGAACTTTCCAGAGCCCTCGGCACACATGAACACACCGTTCTCACACACCAAACGTCCTCGGCTGATAGTCACCAGGGGAACGCCATGGCAGCGCTGACCCTCGTACAGGTTGAAGTCTCCACCCTGCACCTGGGTGGTAACAGAGATCGTCCTGCACAGACCGAGGAGCTGTTTATTACCTGAGTTCAGTGGATTCTCATGACAATTCTTCATGTTTTTGAGCAAAACTGTGTACCTTGTTGCATCAGGGTCCCAGACCACCACGTCAGCGTCAGCTCCTGGGATGATACGGCCCTTGCGTGGGTACATGTTGTAAATCTTTGCAGCATTGGAGCTCGTCACTGCCACGAAACGGTTCTCGTCCATTTTTCCTGTAACCTGAAGGTGTTAATATAATGACAAATATGAGGACAATGCAACAACTACAATGGATACTCTTACAAAAATCATTAATTATGTATTCAAAAGATGAACTGACAACCCTCAGGCTGATTATATTATCACCACAGTTGTATATTGCTGTCATGTTGCAATTCACTTCCATGGTTGTCATGTCAAAAATGTTTAAATATGATTTTTTATCCAGCAACGACGTATTGTCTATCATCTAAGAGGCTAGTTCAGCTGCTGTATAGTTAACTAAAGGCAATGGACTTGGTCTTTTCTTGCTATTGTCCCTTAAATTTAGGCTTAACTATACAAGCAAACTTGCTAACAGGTTTGTATATGTACATATTTGTTGGAGAATACTTACCACTCCCCTCTCCCAAATGACACTCATCCTGTCTTGGACTCCAGGGACTCCATGAGGGATCTTTGTGAAGTCCTCTTTGCCCAAAGCTCTCTGCTTGATGCTAAATGGACGGTGCTCTGATGCCACAACACTCAGAGTGTCACTGGAAACAAGACAGACACATAGTTTTATTCAAAACAAAATCACAAATGTCTGCCCTTGTCTCAAGTATTATACATGAACTATTTGCCTACTTTGCCAGCAGGCCCATGAGGTATCCAGGTGTGTTGGGGTCGAGGCGCAGAGGAGGGACGAGAACATATCCAGCAGCATGAGCCCAGTCTTGGTGGTAATACTGCATCCCATTCAACACTGCGTGTGCTACTGTGGTCTCTGCATGGACCACCTTACCTGCACCAAGACAAGTGAAATTCTAACAAGTCTTTATCAACTTTGTATCACCATTACTTTCAAAAATATCATATTCTTTTCTCACCTTGCATCTTAGCAGCAGCTATCATGTCTCCTGCAGCCATACTGGACACATTCACCAAATAGATTGGACAGCGAGCCTGCACACATTAAAGCATAATTTAACTTATCATTGATATACTGACTACTGCATGAAGACAGGATATTAAAATCTGTTTTTGTTTACCCTGTTGGCAATGGTGACGGCTCTGTGAGTAGCCTCAGACTCAAGCTGTAGACAAAGACAGAAACACAAAATCAGAATTTCAAGCACTTAGTAGACATTACACCTTAATTTAGGTCTTAATCTGTTATTTCTATACAAAGAACAAAATATGATGTTTCTGGTGGAGCTTAAAACAACAACCTTTAATACCCTTTAACTTCTACTTTATTTCATTTATTACAAGAAAAGGTACAAAAGGTATTTTACAAAATCAGTAGAACTTAGAAAATCCCAAAAGCTTTCCATTTATTTTTATTAAAGCAACTTCATATTTACAAATCAGTATTTACCTCCTCTGGTCGACTGATCTCGATACCCTCTGGCCCACTGATGCCCAAATCCAGAGTCTCTTTGGCACTCTATCAACACACACAGATACACATTCAAACAAGTGTGCATTTATGTCTCCGATATTAAAAAAACACAAATATAGACAGTGTGCTATTAAGTATTTACTGTTTCCAAACAACTGGCTCAAGTTATTACTAACCAGCTTCATGGTACATTAACGTTAAGAAACCATGAAGGAGGTTCATTTGTTTTTGGTGTTTGTGGGATGTGCACCTCTGCCACCAGCTCTCCATTCTCTGCATGAACTCGTGCGATGGCTCCGATGTCCTTACAAGTCTGTAGAGCCTGGTAGAGCTCAGAGTCCCTCAGCATCATCATATCCTTATAGGTCATGTACATCTGGAAGGAGTTCACTCCATGCTCCCTCACCAGGGTCTCCATCTCATTATGCACCTGATCACAGGATAAAAGTAAAAGGTCAAGGTCAGTCTAAAGTGGTTTTGTCTAGCAGTGAATCACTTTGAGAATCGAGACAGTTGAAGTTTATGCTGGCAAAGGCAGACAAGAAAAGAATAAGCCACTGTGAGTGTTGGCATGGAGGCTAAACAAACTGTGCGTGTGTATGCGTAAGTGTGTATGTGTTTTAGCTATATGGGGCGTGAAATGAGCTTGGAGAGCAGCCAGAATGATATTACTGGTAAATTCCCCAGTCCCACAGAGGCACTCACCACAAAGAGAAATCTATTTCACTTACTTAGAAAGTAGTTAATATCCCCATTAAACTGCAATAAGAAGTCATTAAAGTACAAAAGGTAACTGCATACCATAGTCTTGATAGAATGATTGTGATGGAGGCAAGAATAAAACAAGAGAGTATTTCATCTGTATATAGGAAGCACTGTTTTGTAGTGCCTTCCTGAAATTATGACTACAATTCCCTATCTACATTCAAAGCAGAGCTCAAGAAACTCATTCTTCAACATGCTTTTAAAGAGTGATTGTACCGATGTTATATTTCATTTTTACGCTGCTGAAGAGATAATCTGTTTGTATTGATGCCTCTTTGTTAGTTAATTTTAACTATGTTGTTCCCTTTCAGCTTTTAAGTAATGTGCAGTGTATTTGATTTCCTGAAAACAGAATGTATTGATACTTCTATCATTCTTTAATTAAAAGACTGTTACAGTTAAGAGCTGACTTTATGTACAGTAGGTCAGGCCTTTGCAGGTGGATACTTCACTTGTCAAAGAAAAAAAAAAGGTTAATAAAATCTTTTGCTATATGAAAATAATGAAGTAGGTTCCATATATCTCAAAAGCTGCAGTTACAACTCCAAAGCAAACATTGGGTACTAAGTTGAGTTTGAAATACCATCAAAGCAATAAACAGAACACTTTTTACACTAAAATATTGTTCACGACAATAATGATTTCAGGATAAACACAAACAACTAACAAAACAAGGATTCCATAGAAACGAGAGTATCTTTGAGTTTTAATTACTGGATGTACAAACTTGGCACATACTGTTTGAAGTTGGCACTGGCATTTAGACATTTCAAAAATTACTTTCTGATGTTTACCTATCAAATAATCTGAAGATTATTTAGGATTAACTGTGAGACTGATATAAGATGCAGTTACCCTAGTTGCAACGACATCCTGGTCTTAAAAGTATGAAATGGCTGTGAGATATTGCACAGTGTAGCACATATAATGAAATGTGGCACATGCACGGAGCCAGCAGATGATATAGAACAAATATTAAAGCCAGAGGCTGAATGAGCCACGTTGACTCATAGTATCTGCCTAACGTGCCCACTGAGCATGTGTGTTAACCTACTTCATGTAAGGTTGAATCTAGGTCAATACACATTTCACCCACAAATGAAAAAATGGTCTGGCTGCTTTATTATTCATTCAGGAAAGATGAAAGCTTAAGGAGCAAGGCAGCAAAGACAGACATCTGTTAGTTTAAGATATAATTGGAAGTGTTTCCATGCTGTTCACTGTCTCTGGGAGATCTCACATGCTGACCCCATGACCACTCTTTGGCTCTTACCTTTGGCCCCCACCAAGTCACTCCAACATGAATGCCATAGTCGCAACATGCCTTGGCATCTGCCAGAGCCCTGCACTTCTCATAGGCGTCCACAAGGGAGCAGTGTTGCTCAGGCAGGACCAGACCCATCACCATGGTGGTGCCACCCATCAGAGCCGCCTGGGTGAGGAGAGGTGAGACAGGAGGGGGAGGAAGGAGGGAGGAAGGGAAGGAAGGGGGCCATGGGAGGCAGAGGAAGAAACACAACAGATTGATTAGAACAGAGAACAATGAATCCACTGTACAAAACATAGACACTGTTTGTGTGGGTGATAATAGGTGACAGTCCTTCTAATGAACTGTCCCATCATCATTATACTGGCTGCTAAAAGTACAAACATACAAAACAACTGAGATAGTGAACAGCAAATGTCAAGAAAAATTAGGATAAGAGGATAATCTTTAGGCTTTTACCATTTGTTTTCTTTCTGATGTTTGGCCTCTCTCATTGTAAAGGTTCAGAGGTTAAAAATAACTTAAGGCAGTTTCAAAATGTGATTTCATATTTTTTCCTTTAATTTATGCAATTCTCAAAATAAATGGTCTAGGTTTATCACAACATTAGATTCCGATACTTTGATAGTCAGATTCTGATTCGGTACCATTGCAAGTTATGGGCACACAATAATAGGAATAAATACTCCTTCAATTAACCATGCACACAGTCTTAACTGAACAAATATATTGACAAATTTTCTGCCGATAACAAATTGTGCATTTTAGACAGTGCTGCCTCTTTTTCTTTCATGGCAGCTTTGGGTTATAAAACTTACTGAAAATATAATTTTCAAAAGCTGTGATGCTCTTCAATGGTATAGATCACTGAAATAACAGTGGTTCTGTTGTTCAAAACCAAGTGGTATCAAAAAGTATCAAAAGTCTGTTTCTGTTTATGAAATTGAATTAATTTATAATGTTGAAGGAAGACTGAATTCTTAATATAATTGTTATTACCAAAAGACTGACACACACATTAGATACCTACACAAAACCTTATCTTACAAGAAACTAAAATAAACTTTATATTTCTTGATCCTGCACTCATTTTTCAAAGCTGCAAATTCAGAAAAGAAAAAACAAGCAGCAAACAAAGAATAGGTATAAGTAAAATCAAAAGATAAGAATGATGTTGGAGTGAGAACAGCCTAAAAAGCTGATGAGTTGAAGGGAGTGGTTCAGTGATGACTTGTCTCAGTTGACTGTAGTGTAATGCACTTTTTGTGTAGCCATGACAACAGATACTGCTCAGCCATGCCTGTCGCGTGTCCACACCCTCCCCATCCTCATCTTCCTCTCTTCATCCACAGTCACTCATTCAATATCTTCTGACAGAGTCTTACAGGGATATTGGACTGAGCCGTGATGGGAAAACAGGCAATAAGCACTGATGAAACAGGAAATGAACACAGCTAGATAGAAACATGAATGATGTGATATCTGTGCAAAGACTTGCTTCGATTCATTCTAAATCCAATCGCACCAAGTAAAACTCAAAACAGGTGTTCACTAACTGCACTTACAACCCATGAATTCCACAAAACAGCCTGGGTATGTTGTTACTGAATTCAGATATGGCTCTCATCTTTGTGCCAGTGAGGAGTTATTCCTGCAGACATGTTGCAGACAGGGGTGGGGTCATCTCTTTTTAAATGACACTTCCGCCAGCCAACCAGTGGCCTCACCTTATATTACCATAGAAACCAGTCCAACTCATCTGCAGCGTCAGCATCACACGTTCCTGCATATGTGTGTGCATGTGCATTAAGCATGTGTAGTGTCATTGATCACTGTCGGTGTGCATATGTGTGCGTGTCACAAGACATGGAGACAGCTGGGGATTGTGGGATTTGCGCTGTCTGTCTACATGGCCTTAATTGAAATTTACAGCCAGTGGAATTTACAAAAAATAGACTATGTGAGTAAAGATAAAGCTTGGAGGAATGGCAGTGGGAAAGAAAATAGGGTTATACATTTCTTATCCAGCCATGTGAATATACAGGATTTTCATCAGTATGACGGTTAGAGGCCAGCAGCAGACTGGTTCTCTGCAGGGCTGGATTAAAGATGCCGTCTGCAGAATTAAGTGTCTTTCAACCTGCCCTGTTTTCTCTTTTTAGAGTCTGCATCTCTATCGTCATCAAATAAACATCCAATTTTAGACTGTTCTAGATAACAAACCTGCAACAGAAATCCATGAAGAAGCATCAGCAGCAGGCAGTTAACATGGAGGATAGAGAATGGGTCTGGTTTGTTCTGATGAAACTGTTTGAAACTGGTGTTGCCAAGCAGAATAGTAGCCAAAGCTGAAACCATGAGGTAACCAGAATCACCAAGACTGCAGAATGAAAATCTCAGAAACCTCAAACATTAATAGAACATTTACCCTCTAAACCTACATTATTTTTTCTTTAAAACCTATCAACAAAATACATCACTGCAGGTTTGTGGGTGGAATAGTAGAACGTTGTTGAGTTTTAGGGGGGAAAAGATATGGTGATATTTCTTGTTTTATTTATAGGAACCATTAGGTTTGTCTTTTAATTGTGACAAAGGTAGATACAAGCAAAGGCAGACACAGTAAAGCAAGCAAAAAAAGTTTCAACTTATCAGACATTTATCATTTCAACCGAGATCTAGATTTGTGCCCAACACAGACAATGAATTTTAATGACTTTGAGGGCCAATACCTGTTACTTGCAGCTTGCTGCATTTGCATTCCTTTCCATCTAAAGAATTTAGTTTCTATGTCTTGTAAATATCCAAATGGCTATAAGACAAATCAGACAACATTTCTGCAAAAAACAATACATTCATGGAATTTGGAATTTTATATATTGGTTAGGTAAAGAAGATTTTTCAAAAAAGTTAAAAAAAAAAACACAAAGTTGCAGGTTTGAGATGAGATGGATATCAAACATCTTGCTGTTTCTGTATTTTAAAATGGGTGGTAATGTAGCAACAACACATTACACCATTACATCAGCTTTATACTTTTAATCTCTCTTGAAGCCACAGCAAACCCAAACATTATTGCTCCCCCATTCTTAGGTTTTTAGAACTATCACTGATCATTGACAGCACATCAAAAGTACATGGTGACACATAAACCCCCAAAGAGTGCTTTGACATGAATCCCGCACTGTACCCCAAACCCCTACTGTGAAGATAATCCTCAGACAAGAAAGTAAAACAGACGGACAGACAGATAAAAAGGGGGAGTAAAAATGTACATCTGTCGGTATGTGTTGGTGCGGGCATCAGGAAACAGCATGCTACGACTTAAGCTTCTTTGAAGGATTCCCTGGCCAAATTCAGTTCCTTAAAAATTTTAAATCAAGCTCTCACTCTGTTTTATTTCATTAAAAATACAAACTTCTGGGGACATTAGTTTTGACTGGGAAAGGGCCTTCAGAAACATAAATAACATGCAATAACACCTGCTACTACATTAACAATTGATAATTTTTTTCAGCAAAAGGGTTTAAAATCTATCAGTTATCTCACTTGGGATCCTTCCTTTCTTAATCTTACAGTACTGCACTGTTTAATAGGAGACAACAAACATGTAAAAGCAGTGTACTCAATGATTCTTGGTATTTTATTCAGCTTCATAATCAGGGAGCTGCAAATTAATAAATAACTTCAAAACATATAAATCCCTAATATGGGGGTATTTAAATTTTTCTGTCCATTACAGCTTTATCTATTAATTAAGTATTCAGGATGTTAATTTTGCAGGAAAATGACCATTAGCTTGGATCTATGCTCCCATTATGCAATCTAGTATGATGTTACGATGTTACAATGTCATTAAGCAGACACTTTTATACAAAGCAATGCACATTCCAGAGCAAAAACACAAGCAAAAAAAACCAAAAACAAAACAAAAACAAAAACTAGACAAGAAGAGACAACATCAGAATGATAATCAATTGATTTGTCAAAGGGAATCCCTTGGCAAACAGAAAACAGATAAAAACAATCGAACAATAGAAAAACAATATTTACCATAGGTGTGACAGAGAAGGGTAGAAGGGGAAGAGAGGCAGTTGGGGGACACTTAGTGTGAGTGAGACATGACTGATGTGAGAGGATGAGAGGAGCTCTGCTGCTGGACTCCACAAGAGGCTATCAGTGTCAGACAGATTACCACTGCAGCACTCTGATCAGCCTCTATCAGCTCCTCTCACACTCCACATTACAGGTGAACACCTCAGCTCCTTTCATCTACCTTTACCTCCTCCACGTCACCCCACTCTTCCCCTTTTCCCTCTTCATGCTGAGAAATACGGAGCTGGTCTGATCGTATTTTAAGTTTGCTGTGTTAATCTGATGTGATCCAGTGCAGGGAATCTAAAATTATATTCTGAAGGATTTATTAAAGGATTTGATATTCATGGGAACCACAGATGTCAGTGTAAGTACAGTGTAATGTATTTGGTGTACTGTTTACTATATTTTAAATGCAGTTTTAAAAAATATAATATAATGAGAGCATAAAGTAGAGTGGTGTCAGCAGTGGCTAATACTCTAGTCTGCACATACACTACCATAATCTGTCTAGCAATCTGTCTAGCACACCTTTGAAGCTGAAAAAGCTGCTAAGCTTCACTGAGCTTTTACCTTTGTTGAAAAATGTAGAAAATGATTCTAAATGTGGTTTTCATTCAAACTGGTAACTATTTCATCCCTTGTTAGCAGAAAGGGCAAATGTTAAAGTTATGTCAGTGTCAGCACAATTCATGCATGCGGAGCAAATTATCAGCACCTGATAAGTGGTATTTTGGCTTCACTTCTGTACAGTAGGAGGAGGCGGAGACTCTTCTCTCGAGGTGGCTGTAGTAGAGTCAGTTGTTTCTTAACTGGAAGTTGGGGGGGGTCAATCCCCAGCTCCTATAACCACTGCTGCATCAGTGGTGTATGAACATGTATGTAAAAGTATTGTGAATGTATGAGAGTATAAACACACTTAGTAGTCAATTCTTGCTCCATCTTTACATACAGTCAAAAACTGGGGAAACTGGCACGAGCTTCCGACTTACATGGCATTAACTGGATTAAGAACACAGGCGTGAACAAATCTGTGGCTTAAAAACAGGGTCATCTAGTTTAATTTAGGGACTTCACTGACGAACAAGAGCAGGATTTCACGATGCTGGTGAATGAGGCACAATACCATTAACAATTCTTTTGGAAAATTAGCTCAAATTCAGATTTCTTGAGTAGTGTAAAGTCAGTGTTTTTAGATGTGTATAAGAAAGTACACAACTCTCCATAAGCATGCAGATATTACATTGTATCCTTAAATTGAAATCAATATTGCATTTCTTTCCTGAGGACAAATTCCGGGTTTGAGTGTAAGATCTATTTATGTGATGTACAAACACACACCACAGCCAAAAAACAAGACAAAAATACATTTAAAGAAGCTTCTACGTGCATTCAAGTTTAAACTGGTCAACCAATTACATATATAGAAGCACCCTGCTACTATAGGTCAGTGTGAATCTGCTCTAAATGGGGGGGGGGTTGAGAAAAAGGGGGTGAAGCAGAGGACACAGCAGGGAGGGCAGAGAGGAGGAAAGAAGCAAAGTGTGAGACAGAGGAGAGTGCTGCAAAGCGATGGAGGGGAGGGACGAGGATAGGGAGGGAAATAGTTTTGGGGTTCATCACCATTTCACATGAGCTGTTGCCGAGGTAACACCGTCACCATCCCACACACATATGCATCCCCCGGATTTCCACACTAAGAGCGGGGGTTAGTTGCCATGGTAGCAGGGTCAGTGGGTAGGGGTTGGCGTTTGGGGGGGGGGTTGTAAAAGCTGGCATACAGACGATTCAAACCCACCCCCCTGGAATTCCTCTCACCCCTCCTCAGCTGGCATTTTAATCAGCCTCAGACTTAATTTTACCCAGATACAGAGCTTTAATGTCCCAGCAGTTGTGATCATTTATAGTAAATACTAGATCACTCTGGTAGTAAGAATGCAACCTTCAAACATTCCGTTTCTCCACTCAAAGAGCAAGAGGTAAATATACTTAACTTAGGTAGCACTTTTCTAGTCATCTGACCATACAACACTTATTTTCTACATGCCATGTCACCATTCATTCATGTACAAAGAGGATGCTAGAGAAAGTGCCTTTCAGGACCAACTAATCCCATTCCTATGCATTCATGTTGGCTACTGGCTATGCCCCTATGAGCAGATTAGGGCACAGTGTCTTTCCAGGACACTTTAGCATGAGGACTGCTGGAGATGGAGACTACACAGCCAACCTTTTGATTAAGAGATGCCCAATTCTACCAGGGTAGCCTAGGGTAAAGCAGAGGACACTAGAAAGACTAATGGACAGACCACAGAAAACTACAATTTAAGACTGCTTGGTTTCTGAGATTTAGTATGTTAAATGATTACTTAACAGCTGAGCTGCATTCAAATATGTGACTGATCAAGTTCTATTAGGTTTACTAGGACTTGTTCTTCACTTTCACCATGCTGATAAGCCGGGCATTTAAAAAGGGTCAGAAATGGTACATGCATGTAAAAACATAAGTGAAACATACAACTGTTTTGTAAAGCTAAACAGTAAATGCGCTGTTTTACCATATCTCTGACTGACTGCTCTGTTTTCACCTCCTAGCTCAACCAAATGTGGTTCACGTGTAGCATTATTTCTTAGAAGGAGAAATACTCCAGTACTTCACACATCAGACCAAAAAGTGTCCAAAGGAGGAATGATTTCTATTTTTTTTATATCTGTATTGAAAAATGCATGTATCTGGTAAAATTTTCTAGTTTCATTATGCAGTATTGCAGGAGTTTTTCTTCATATCTTCTATCACTGTACATACACCTGGGTAATGTACGAATATATTTCTACAATCTCACATCTTCATACATGTGGTTCACAACTACACTGAAACAAACATATTTAGTGTAGATTATCAATACCAACACATTCCTGGAGTTGAAGTTTTGGAAAATAATTGCCCTACTTAGTCTTTACAAATCTCAAGATGATAGAATGATGGAACGAAAAAATACAGTCCACGCACCCTTCAGTCATGCTTTATCCCTTCCAATTAAAGTAAGCTTTCGGGACCCAGTAGAGAAATTAGGATTTTCTAAAATTTGAAGAATTGTTCTACTTGATTGGACCAGCATAACCCAAAAGAGCAAACACTGGACCTTCATTTACTCTTATTTGACAGAGCTATATAATAGGTATTAGATTTGTCTAATCTTTGCTCTCAGACTACATTCTGTATAGTGGCTGACATGCCTTCGTACACCCTGTTGTTGACGCCTTTGACTTAAACCCCCAAGTGATAAATTTATGTCAGACAACATCAACAAACAGAACATAAAATTCACCAACACCTCCCACTGCAGGCGACAACTACACACCCTCTTTTGAATTTTTAAGTCTCCTAATTATTAAATCATCCTCTCTGCTTTAAGTCTCAGGGGGTCAGGAGAAAACATGCAGAGCATTTGCTAGAAAAGACCCAATAAACCCAATACAAATGATGTCTGAACAGCTGTGTGGAAAAGGAGGAGATTGCCTTCAACAAGAAACTTATGACAGCTGTGTGTGTTTGCTTTCTATCGGAGTGGAGTGAGAACACATGTGGTCATTAGTCCTGATGAGCATCTGAAGCTGAGAGCATAGCAAAGATTTAAACCTAGACAACACAGAGAGTGAGAAAGGAAGAAAGTATGTTTGTGTATGACAGTTGTCTTTAGGTGCTAAATGTGTTAAATCACAGGCATGCTGACGAGCCTCGTCATAACACATCCCTATGAGAGATGGTGTGTAAGTACCTTGGTCCCACTGTAGAAGTCATCCTGAATGGTGGCGTTCATGAAAGACTGCTGCAGATGCACACTTGTGTCTATTCCGCCCGGTAATACCAGCTTTCCGGAGGCGTCGATCACCTTGGCTCCACCTGGGATCATCAGCTCTTTTCCAACCTGCCAGAGAGAACACAAACAAACAAATGATTCATCTTAGTAGGAATTTTAGTCCATGTATCATGGAAAGAGATATAAAGAGGACTTCTTACAGTTCCAGGGTTAAGACAGTGTTTTCAGTTCTTTCAAATTGGAAAGAAAATTTGATAATAGCAAGAGGTTAGAAATTTAGAGAAATAAAACATACACATACTTTAATATACTCCATAGGATTTACTGTTATTACTTTTTTAATATTCAAGCATTAAGCGCACTTTAGGTGTTTTTTCCTTGTATAAATGTGGTCAAAAACTTACAACACTAATTACATTCCGTTTGTCTTATTTTTACTTTACATAAGGCACTAATTAACAACACAAAGTGTTGGTGTTGGTTTTACCCTGGAAACATCTCTGCAGTGCTGAAGACTATAAAGTTGCTTATTTCAGCTTTAAAAAGACATGCTTAAAAAGTATGTTGTTTACTATGTTAACAAAGACAGTGTGAACACATCAAGGTTACTGCATCTAAGTCTTTTGGAGCAGAAAGAGATGACACATTCTTAAGTTTCTTTGAGGTATTATTTCCCTTTGCCACATGCATTATTCTTATATACTGTATATCCTAATGTGTTTTGCATTCAAGCCCACAAAATGCCTTGACAGTTAGCATAATGATGGGAAATATATATAAACATTCCCATTCTTATCTGTAGCATTATACTTGCCCCCAAACATTCCCATTTAACAGAATGAGGGCTGTTTGTCAAAGCATGGAAAATCATTCTTTAAACCCCCCTAAGCTTTTTATGTAAGCTTTAGTATCATCAATTCCAAGGAACCATTTAATGAAAATGAACATACCATCATTTGTTAACAGTATATTCATCTATCTACATTAAGTTCTACCAAATACTGTTACCATAACACTGAATATGCATGTAAGATTTGATTGTTTCAGTAAAAAAATAGTTCAGCTTTACAGGTTTCTTACTCAAGCATACCCTCATCATTTAAACCGCTGCTTATTTCCATGACAACAGCCACTGAGCTAATTATAGCATTCACTATCATCATTGAGAGCCACTTTGTTTACTGAGAGTTTAATTCTTTTCATAATGTGCCATTGTGAAATGAGCCACTTTAACAGCTGGGGATACACAGCACTGAGAACTAATAGGTGTATGTGAAATATGGAGGAAGATATAGCAAGAAATGAATGAATGTACCTGTTGAATGATTCCATTCTCAATGTAGACATCTGCCTCCTGGGTGAAGTCATCGTTGACCACCTTCCCTCCCTTGATGAGGATACGCATCGACCCCATGTTGGCTGACACTGTCCTACAAGTTATGATAGAGAAATGTATACATAAACACAGGCACTGTAGAAAGTGGTGATATGACAGGTACAAAAAAGGGGTCCATGCAAATATGTAGTGAAATAACCTTAGCATAAAACATGTTTTGTCAGTATAGACATATCAATGATAGGTCATTATCAACTTGAAAAGAATCACAAAACAGTTACATATCCATTTTTTTATGTCAAAAGAAAACCAAACTCTGACACAGGAAAGTTCTTCAAACATGGCCTTGCATCTTTGGTTTGCTTAAGTATCTTTTCACTACCCTTACCTTGTAAAGGCAAAGAATGAATGCTTTAATGTCTACAACACTTTAAGTGTTTCATGTAGTGCATCAGAAAACAAAGTAGAAAGCCTAGAATGTGACCCTACATTATGAATGTGTTTACAAGCCTTTGTTAAAACCAGCATGGACAGAACTAAGCAAAAGTCGACTCATAAAACAGATGGGTACAATTCTGTCCCAGAATTTCCTGAACACAAGGGGACAATTGTCCATAATTACAGCAGTCTGTTCAGTCTGTATTATCTGCTGAGTTACGCTGTCTGACACACATTCTGTCTTTTCGTCCCGAGAGGCAGAAAACTTCCTGCAAGCTTTAAGTGTGTCAGCTCAGCCCATGAAATATTAAGAGTTGAGCAGATGATGTATAATTTAAAAATCTATTACAGTATCAGCGAGTAGATGACACATCTTCTGACTTAGCAAGGACTGCTGAAAAGTAGTCTGACCTATGTCACAAACTTTGTGAAAGAAGAAACCTGCTGTAAGATGACCTTTATTTCCCTGTTTTGCTATTAACCCACTTAATATTGAAGAAACTAAATATTTTTTTCTGTTTACAGAGGTGAGCTTAGAGAAACTAATGGATACAACTAACTTGAAGTAACACAATTAAACATTATTGAAACCTTTACTGATGTCACAATGTAAGAATTTCAGCCTTTTAATATAATTTGTAGCAGGAAAGATATTAGGGAGTTTTGAATAGTTGTTTTGACAAAACCATGCAGCTTAGTCTTTGGTAATCTTTAATGAATTTTTCTTACATGTATTGAAATCTGAAGTCAAAACAGTGTTTGAAAGCACAATTAATGATAAAACTAACTGCTGGCTACAGCACTGAATTTCATAAACATCTAAAGCATGATATATTTTGAAGACACGGCTTGATATTTTGAAGGCCCAACAGGGTTTTAATAAAAAAAAAACATAGATCTAATTAACCTTAATTTCATGCATTTGTACTACACAGTTTGTTGCACAATAAGCACATTTTAAAACAAATGCCTGGTGGCATTTCAGAGAGCATCTTGCCCCCTCCCCCAGCTTTCCAAAGATAATGATTACTTCTGGCAATGGTAATTTCTGGTTGTGCTGGTAACTAAACAGTTCCTGCCACATTGAGTGTATGTGAGCATGTGATTTTAAATGTTTATACACTACAGTTTTGTTTTGTGTCAATAGAGGTTCCTTATACTGTGTTCAAAAGAGTTGGCTGTGTACTGTTGCATTAACATGGCATATGGTTTGAGTATTTATGACATATTTGTAGTATTGATCTTAAAAATCTGCAATATGGTTTTTTGTTTTGTATTAGGGTTGTCAAAACACCAGGATTTTACACTGTGATATAATATTCAAACAAAATTATAAGGGACACAAAAATAAATACATTTTAGGCACCAAATATTGGATCATTTTTGTTTTAAATGATCAAAGATTGCAGGCAAACTCCTGAACATTGTCTTAATTACACATTTCAGTACTGTGATGCCCTAATTCCTCTTCAAAGCACCCTTCTTATGAAATAGGTGCTAGTTTTTTTTCCAACTCTATATTTCATTAGCATAAACAATGTTATTGCATTCATGGTTCTAAAAAGTAATGAAGTTTTGCCTGGCTTATCCAGTGTTTTAATTGATCTTTGTTGGTTATTTATATAGTATTATTACTTGCATATGAATTAGAATAATCTTGGGTTATGTACATGACAAGACACTGCATAATATTCACTTGGTGTTTAGAAGCTGCTTAATTAGCTGAAAAGATATCAACCATAAAAATAACAATTTGTTTCAGCACTACTACAAACATTAAAAATTTGTATCATACATGACACACATGTAGCTGAAATCAATGTCATACTTTTTGAAGTTTATTGAAAATGCAACTTGAGCAGGTCTAATAGATTGAACAAACTGAGAGCTTCCCTCGGTGTGTATGTGTGTATTCTGCATGGATGGCTGTACGCAATGTGTTTGATGGGGGGACACAATGGCCTCCCAGTCACACAGAATCAACTCAAAGAGATGGAGGAGAATGGAGAGAGGCAGGAGAGGAGAGAGGAGGGGAGCGACAGAATAATGAGGAGAGGAAAGATCTGGAGCCTGAAATTTATACAACGGCCAATCAGATGGGATTTTAATGGGGAAATGGCGAGGGGAAAAAATCCTCTGTTTGAAGGAATACAGCAGGTTTTGGATTTCATGTCAACTTTCTTTACACTAAATCGTCCATGCTTGGTCTTTCATTGCTTTATTTTAACTTCTTTTTACATATAGAGCAAGCCAGTTATTTCTGACCAAATATACATACTGTTTAGCTTCACTGGCATGCCATAAGCCTTACAGCCTAATGTCTAAACAGAAATCTTTTGGCAGTGAATCAGACTCCAGTCAATCTCTAGAGAGGACTGAGGGGGAAAATGAGGGCTGAAACAGAGATGAAGAACTTATAGAAGAAAGAGAGAAGAAATGAAGGGATTGATTGTGCTAAGATGAAGAATAAAGTGACCGTGGCAAACATGGGGAAGGGTGGTGGGGGTTGCAGTATGGAAAGCAGTGCCCTAAAGGCCTGGCAGCCAGAATAAAAGATTGGTTTCCCAGGAGATGGGAACTGGAGTGCTTTAGTAGAAGAGCCGGCACACATGCACACACAGTCAGGCACATGAACAATTGCATGGCAGAGTATGGTGAAGCATGCTAAAATACCGACACTAACTGGCTTCTTTAAGTTAAACTATAGCGCAATACAGAAAACAGGAGGTATAAGGTAAAAAAACCGTTTTTTTTCATCACTCTTGCAAATAAACCTAACAAGACTGACCCTCTGACCTTTAATTACAGTGCCCCCATCAGGACATTATGTGTAAAAACATTTTTCTTTCCTCAGCCAAGAACCCTAATAAACAAAGGCTGTACTGTACTGTTGACAAAAACCTTTCTTAGTCCTGTTGCGATTCAAACTTTTCCAACTTCTTATTGCTTCCAATATGCATCTTATAATATCTGCCTGAAGAGGCTGTTAGCACCATGGGAATATTTCAAACCAGGGAATTTGTATGCTTGCATTACTGCATGGAAAATCATCTGTGCCAAATAACCTAATCTACAGACAAAAAAACAATCAAACAGTTTAAACTAACAGATCTCAGATTTGATCTAGTTTCTTTATTTGCAAATATTTTCTGCATAACTTATATTTCCACAAAGAGCCCAGACCACTTTTGTAGTCCAGTAGTCCAGTGGCCTAAAACACAGCTACACTGAGTATTAGGGCACTGGGCTGCTGTTTAACAATTTAGTTCAGCCATTAAACGCAGCAAAAGACAATGCTTCAGAAAATACAAGACAGCCCCAGTTTTGTATAATTGCTGCCCTTTATGATCAAATGCAGAAAAACACCAAGCCAAAGTAAAATTTCTTCTACATACTGATGAACCACGTGTGATTACTTTAAATATAGATGAAACTGTACATGAAGGAGGCATGCCAGCAGGAATGACAGTTAAACAAAGGAAAGACTCATACTGAACTCTTTACTTAATCCACACACAAAACAATCTATATCTAAATCAGTGTTCTGCTGGCATTAAATCCAGATGTGGTCAAAGATGAAACAGAAAATAAAAGATTCAACCCTGCTTCTGGCAAAGACAAAAAAAATGCTTTGTTGACATCAATCAATCATATAGCCTACATCAATTTGACATGGTCTATCCACTGTTTTCTCAGCTGTTATTTTGTTTAATATCCTAAAAGGCATTGCTTTAGTAGTTTTAATTTGATTAGTGATTTGCAGAACAAAAGGCATGAGGGGAAACAGGAGAAAAAGAAATGGAGTTGTCGGACAAAGTAGAATGGATAGCACGCTGTCTACATGAAATTCATGACCTCTATTTCTCAAATTTCGAGACTGCTGTTGTCACTGTTTTCTAGTCCTTGCAAACCCCACACAACTAACTGTGTGTGTGGGAGCAGAAACGCTGACTAAACAGACTTCTGCAATGGACACTGAGAGCATTGTGTCTCTGTGAGGACTGTAAGCCGGAGGAAATTAAAGTCAACTTATATAACTCACATTCTGGACAGCCACACCTTTACTACGCATGACACAGTTAGCCCTCTATCTGTTTAAGACAGAACAGACATAATAGAGCCCCTATCCTTGTATGTGGCCAATACTGAATGTACTTTTTGTGCATCTAATTTGGGGCATGACATCAGTGGTTGATACTCTGGTTACCTGCAGTTTCCCTTACTTAACATCAATCTCCATCTTTTCACTCAACACGTTTCACTCAACACTTTTCTTTCCTTCTACAAAAATTTATTTAACAGAAGATGTGGGGCAAGTTGAATTGATGCAAGTTGACATAAGGTTTGATCCAACATGAGGTGATTAGAGGTAAGATATAGGGCATCATGAGGCACTATGAAGTGTGACGAGACATGATGCATTGTGATGCAGTGTGATGCAATGCCATGCAGCATGATGTTAGTGTGAGGTGATGTGAGGAGTGCACAGCTGTTTCTTTGGGTTGGCTTAGTGGCTGCACTTGCATCACTGCGACACAGTAGACACATGTGTCCATAAAAGCAAAAGTGATAAATTCTTAGAGTCAACTTTAATGATAGTTTTCTCTGTTCACATTAAAACATGGAACAGATGGTCTATGTGAAAGAAGACACTGGGGCAGGGTTTAAAAAATGAAAGTCTGATAAGGACAAGGTAACTGTGTATATGCCATTTAGTGCCCTGGCTATTTATTATGGATTCTAATCATATATAAGGGGATTTTATCCAGATATAAACTACACTGTTATAATACCAGATTTAAGACGTCAACAATGTTAAAGTAAAACTAGAAAAGCACTCAGAGAGCGCAGGCCTCTGCCATTAGTCCTATTTTCCAATAGTGAAGAATCCTTTAAAAACATTCCTGGATCCAGACAGTGATACGGATCACTCCCAAAATCTAATTCGCCAATTACTCCTTCCCCGGTGGGTTGGAGACACGGTGAGGTACAGCACTGACTTCGCTACGTGTGGACAGTCATGGCGGAAGCACCCATGGTCTCACCAGATGACTGAGAGTCATGGCAGAGGGTGAATATTCCTCTACTCCTCTCAGCATTGTGAGTATTCTCGCTACAAATCGCTGTCTTTCTCTCTGTTACGCCCCGACTTGTTTCCTCGACTGGGTGTGTGTCTTTCAAACTCTATAAACTCCAAAACTTTGAACAGAAACACACCCAAAACATGCTGCTGGGATTGAAGCTGCTCATGTCCGCCATCTCCTGGTGTAAAGTGGTAACAGTGCAGACCTCCGCCCTTAGCCCTATCTCCCAAGAGTAAAGAATCCTTTAAAAAAAATCCTGGATCCAGACGGTGACCCAGATCAGTCCCAAAATCTAATCAGTTCTTCCTTATGCCGTTTCTGACACTTCCTGAAAATTTCATGAAAATCTGTCCAATGACTTTTTGAGTTATGTTGCTAATAAACAAACAAACAAACTAACCATTAAAATAACAAACGAACAAGCCCACCCGATCACACATCCTCCTTGGCGGAGGTAATTAAATGATATCTCCATATTTGCTTTACTACCACAGCAACAACTAAGTCCAAAAGCACCCAATATTGGGTAATTTCTTATTCTTAATTTCCACAAAAAGCAGGAGAACTCCAGCCCAGCATCTAGACAAGTGGTTCTCAACTGGTCGAGTCTCAGAACCCATTACCAACTCCTCAAAAAGAATTGCGACCCAAATTTTAGATATTTTTCATCAATCAGATTTATTTCAAACAAAACTGTCAAGCTTGGACCTCATACAGATGAGACCAAACAAAGAAACAGGACAAAACAAGCATGTTTTTAGAGTTTCAACGACAAATTAGCACAATTTTTGGCAGACACACATCTGCAACCCACTAGATAGGGCTTTGCAACCCACTTTTTGGTCAAGACTCACCAGTTGAGAACCACTGATCTAGACTTCACTAATACGTTTGCAACATTAATACAATTGTTAAGTTCAGACAGTCCCTTCTCTTTAGTTTGCTCATGGAAGCTTTCACTCAAAAATGTTACTGAGGATCTGAAGTCTTTTATTAAAGCTTATTTTTAGGGCATTTTTGCCTTTACTTGATAGAATAGCTGACGAGAAACAGGAAATGAGGGGAGAAAGAACTTTGGAAGACATGCACCCAACATATTCCAAGATCAGTAACTGATCCTGTGACCACTGACCAGTGCATTGAGCCCTATAGCTTCTGCTCATGGGCGCCTGCTTTACCCACTGAGCTACACCGACGCCCCTGTAGCTTTTCAAGCTTCAGCACTCTATGATCCATGGATCAATAAAACAATGAAGATTGTGCCACCTCTAAAATATGATGTTGAAAATTATCCACGTGTTGGAAATGTTTTAAAGCTTAGAAGGAAGTTTGCTTTTTCTTAGAACTTAAAACTTCAGCTGTAGGTCAAATTCAATAGAGAAGGTTTATTGTTAACTCCTTGACTCTGTTATCTTGGTGTTTGTGTATTCTCATGATTAACTGCATCCAAGCGTGTGTGCGTTCACTTTCTGCTTTGTCATAGCGAGTGCGACAGACAGGAGGAGAGAGAGACCAACAGTGACACTCTAGGCAGCATTTCTCACTCACCCTGTGACCAGCTGCTTCAGCACAACATTCACATGCATACATTTGTACTTTAGATACACACCTACACAATCAGTTCCCAATTGCACAAACACACACTATGATGACACTTACACACAGTGACACACCCTGACTTCCCCCCTCTCCTCATACAGACAGTTTTTAATGGGGGTGCTGATTAATAATGAATGAGGAGCAGCAGGCAGATTAAGTCCAGACTACTGATCTCTCGTTAGCCCAATGTCACCACTTCATAGCATGAAGGTCGTACAACCAACATGACTGATTATATTTTAGGTATAATTTCTACCCCATAAACAATACTGATCAATCAGTTTGAGTAAAGTGGCGCAGGCTGGGGTTAGCCTTTATTTCAATTGCAAAATTCATTAGGAAAAAAATTACACCAAGGATTTCCTCGAGATATTTTTAGGGTAAGCCTTAAGATCTCTGAAGGTTTGCCCCTAGCTACTTAAGGATTCCCTCATGTGTTCTTAAAAAGTCCTATTTCTGTAATTTTTAATTACTGGTTGAAAAAATGCAAAGCTTAATTTATGGTGATTGTGGAGCAGGAAGAATAATCAGGGTGCACCGTTCTCTTCTTCGATTTCATTGTAGCATTAAAATTTGCACAGGAATTTCATTAGCCAGCCAGACAAATATTCAAGTAACAACTGCTTTAACAACTTCAAAATCTGCATTTCTTTATGCTTTTATTGCCCACTTTAAAACAATGACATAAATGCTGTTAAGACAATGAAAGAATGATCAGAGTAAAGCATAACAGCAGTGAAGCTGAGGAGTACATGAGCTGTATTATGAAAGTTAAACGGCTAAAGCCTCAGTTTTAACACTTTGACAAAGAGACAGTAATTGGATTTAATGCAACATTTCTGAATAAACAGTGACAATAAGGATTTATTTGCATTAAGGGCTAAAATTATGGTTCATCACTGAGTTTTCATAGTTCTGTATTTTCTGTGGGGATTGTACAAGGTATTTATTCATCATTAGTGTATTGGAATGCTGCAGGCAGAGGAGGTCATGTAGTAAGCTAAAGGACATTTAAACAAAGTGGCCAGCTAGTGGAAAAATAAAGCACTGATGTTTTTCAATACCGCATAAATTAATGAAGGCATTGCTTTTATAGCTCTGTTTTTCTTGAAATTAGCTAAATTATGTGGAGCAAACTACACTCTCTACATAGCTGCTATAAATCTAAGTATGTGTGCTACTTTGGCTTCACTGAAAGGTGTGTCTTCTCTTCTGGTTTTATTCTCACTCTCCACAATCTCACCTGATGTCCTGCCCACAATAATATCTAATTGGCTAGACGTTGGCAACTGTGGCTCAGTAGAATTTTGTATCTGGAAGGGTGTGGGTTCAATCCCCAGCTCCTACTGTCACATGCCGTCATATCCTTAGGCAAGACTTAACCTCAAGTTGCTGCCACTGCCTCAACAGTGGTGTGTGAAAGTGTATAAATGAATATGAACGCATAGCAGCCTTCACCATTACTATGTGAATGTAGGGTGAATGGGTGTGAACAGGTAGGTGTGTCCTGCTGTGAAAAAGCACCCTGATTAGTCTGAAGACTAGTAAATATATGTTGTTTGCAGTCATGTGATCCCGATAACGTATGAATGCTAGATGGGGGGCAGGAAGCGAGTCAGAGCCAACAGCTGAAATAAATGGGAACAGCAAGTTAGTGCTTTAAAGCTTTAACCCTTTAAATGGACCTGTATGCCCCAACCAGAAAAAATTCTACATACATTAAGTACAATCCCTACACTTTACAAAAATGTGACTTTTCCCCGGTTAAACTGATTTACCTGGTGTGGAGGACATGAATATCTCTAACTACTCAGTCCTGCAGACCTCCTAGCGTGGTTTAACCAGATGAAAGGAGACAAGAAGTCTTGAGGAGTCTTATACTGAGCTAAGAGGATAGCTACACCCCTTCAACAGTTTGTCACCATTGTTTTTAATAAACATACTTTTAACAGAAACACTGAAATACTATAGACAAAATAAAACTTGCTGAGTGGGAAGCTGAGAAATGATGTCATTGACAAACAAGTCTGTTCTACAAAACGGCTCTCTCATGTGAACCACAGCAGCTAGGTTCTGTTTGTGCACCAGTTTTCTTTCCTACAGTTTTGTTGATATTTAATCCACATTTAGAGAGGCAAACTCGAACCAAGTGAAGAGCTTTTTAGGAGCCAAAAGACCGTCTCTTAGTGAGCTCAGCCAAATGATCAATTCCTCTAAAAAGAGATGGCTTTTCTATCACAAAGAGCTGTGGAAACACACACAAAATCAGAATTTACCATGCTAAACCTTGGCACACTGTACTGAACCAAGTCTGACAGCTTTGTGGAAACAGACCATACATGTTTGTCCAGGCTTTTAGATGGAGGCCCCTGCTGCTGTTTTTCTGTGAGCTTTTAATTTTTTTTTTTTTTTTTTTGGCTGACGTGTCACCATTTTCGGAACACAGGAGTAGCTTAGGAATTTTGTCATTTTTCACACTTTGAACAGTCAGCATCATTGTAAACAGTACAAAACACTGCATGAGCATTTTTCTCTATGCTAATATCACTCTCATCTGGAGTTCTCCACTGTGGTGTGATGTCATCTGCAAGACCCTATTGGTTATTTGTCGAATAAAAATCAGTATCTGTTTCTGCCCTAAAAAACACAATATTGGTTGGACCCTGACCAAAAATAACCACAAGTGTTGATACAAAAATGTGACCTAAAAGCAAATAAAACTGGATAACAAATGTGGTTTATGTCATAGAAGTTGACCCTTTGGTTTTCTTTTGTTGCCTACAGTTCACTGGCCAAGTTGCATATGAAGTATTAAAAGACACTTCAGTTTTTCATTGCAGAATTCTTCTAAATTGTCTTCACTTACATAACTTTAAAGTGGTCATTCCTGTTTGACGTAAAACCCAACTACATTAAAGGCATCCCTAGAGAAAAAAAGTATTAAAACGGAAATAAGTTATAAGCACGTCGTAATCTTCTTAGCAGAGACAGAGATGCAGCTGATGCCAAAAAAAGGAAAAGATTAAACCCTTCCTGCATGATCAGTTTTAAATGTGACATAGGCTGCTGACCTCAAATGTTCGTTTGCAGGCAAGTGTGAGCTTCATGTGTGGCAGACAAATGTATGTATGTGTGTGTTGATGCGTGCTGTAAGTGAGAAGAAGGGAGTAGACAGCTGCTGACTCCTGCTTGATCTGTTGGGAGGGACAGTGTGCTGTGTGCGTATGTGTGCAAGAGTGGATATATGTATGTGTGTTACCTTGAATATGTGTGAGCAAATGTGTGTGAGAAGTTTAGAGCTATTTAAAAAGCCAGAACAAACGTGCATCAGACCACTTTACAACCGATTTGAGACAAAAATAGATATTAACGCACACTTAAACACTCAAGCACTCACACACACACACACACACACACCCCCCCCCCCCCCCCCCACACACACACACACACACACGCAAAGTATGGGGTTTTTAAGAGTTGTGGGTGCTACTGGAGGTTCATGGATGAATAAGCCATTAGTGAATCATACACAGATAAACACACAATAACAACAGCGGTCCCATAACTAACTAGGCCATCACTCACAGGATTAGGGGCATCCCTCTCTCTCTACATGGAATCTGATCACCCTGTAATTGTATATCTTTGTGAAAGACAGACATCCTTTATTAATTCATCTTTGGCTTGTCTTCCCTTTCACTGTCGCATACCAATGGAAGAAGTCATTGAGGTACTTCTTTTGTTGCACTTGTGTGCTCAATATTATCTTTGCAAACATTCCAAATCAAAGCGAAAATGTTCTATGAGGCACATTTATGCTCCTCAGTAGCTGTCCCCTTTTGATTTCAGAGGGTAACTGCTTTAGTATTCAACAATTTTACTTGTTTCTAAAAAATTAAGATCAAGCATGCAGTTGCTTGCATGCAAAACATAAACATCCTTCTAAAACACTAACCAAAGGTAAATCCAGAAGTACAAGTAAAATGATTCTTTACTAATCAATTGGTTAACTGACAGAAAATTAACTGATTGCAAGTTTGACCATTAATAAAGTCCTTTGATCAAGAAAATAGCTTGAGCATTACAAATCATCAGCATTACAATCACCACATGCATGTGAAATTACAAATATTCTTCAAAAGAGGTCTGAACTAGGGATGCATGATATTGTATTTTAGCCGATACCGATATCGATTCCGATATTTAAATGTTTTACATAACTAAAAATTCTGTCCTTTTAACACAATTTTAGGTTTGAGGATGAAAAAAGAAACTACATTTTTTTCTTAAAACACACCTTAAAGTTTAAAGAATGAGAATGAGAATGAATAAAGAAAAACATCTCAACTTACATAGGTCTGTTGGTTCAGCCTAAAACTCCACTAATTTGGACAAATTTTACACTTGAGATATGCTGATATGCATGGCCAAAATATCAGATGTAAATATCTGCAAAAATTTTGATATCTGGCTGATAATATTGTGCATCCCTAGTCTGAACCCTTATTACTGAATCAACATGTCACCATTTTTCAAAATAATGTTTTTTTCCTAATTACACTACACTCTAATCTTGGATTGCACCACCATCAGATGAAGATAAAGCCCCTGGTGATGATGGGATGCTTCTTGAGACTTCCGGTTTAGCTTGCAGAAAGTATCATGGGTTTTTGGCCATGAAAACTTTTTTCCATTACACTGTTTGTGGCAGGGCTGTCCAATTTGGGGCCTGCGGGCCAACTTTGGCCCACGAGCTATTATTTTTGGCCCGCTGCCCATGTTCGAATTTTTTTTTCTCCAATTATTATTAATTTCCCACTGCCAGCAGTCTAAATATTTCTTTCAATATTTATTTATTGTTGCACTTCCTCTCCTGACCACAAATTAACATTGTGTTACATTGGCGGTAGGGTGGCGCTGTTGAGTAAATTCATGCTGTGAAACAGTAAAGAATAGTGTTAATCATTTTCAAAATTACTTTGTATGAGTTATTATTTTGCACAATTATGCTATAGGCATATTCAATTTAATGCCCTGCAACATGAATGCGTAGTTTTGGCCCGCGACCCTCCACCCCAATTCATTTTTGGCCCTTCACTGAAAAAAATTTGGGCACCCCTGGTTTATAGACTAGCTATCAACTTCAGAGATGAGAAATGAGTTTTCATTAATAAACTCTAAGAGATGATTGTAGGATGCATTTCCATGCAGATATCTGTTAAGAGAATTTTTGGTCATAAGGACAATTTCATTTTGTACAGTAAATGCCAGCTTAGGTGCAAGTGAGTGATACTACTGTCCCACAACAGCAAATCAGAATATTTTCAATTAAAAGATCTTTTTCTGCACCTACCTACAATTTCTTCACTTTTAGGATGAATGTGTTAATAGAACTTACACACAGACAGATCTCAAACACAGACCATATTCTGGTGGGCAACCCAGGTACATTTACAGTCTCGCAAGCATGTTTGTTGACTGTTTTTCTTTTAATCCATATACAGTCCCTATCCATGCACAAGAGAAAGGCCACCACTGGTATGCCCCTTCAGTAAATGCAAAATTTTGTGTTAGAAATGAAGGATCCAACGCAGTTTTAACATGTTTCTGCAGCAGCTTGCTGCCAATATTATCCTGCACTCCAAGATGATGGTTGCAATATGCCACCTTATCAACAATAATCATTTCTACATGAGCCACCTGCAATGATGACAGAATATCAAATGAAACATTTCAAACATCAAGTGATGCTATTTAAGCATAAAGTGCTTTGGAGGAATACTGTCAGAAGAGCGGACAAAAATTAAACCTTCTAGTTGAGGCAGGGTGGGATGGCCCAACCAAGTGCAGAATCATTCTCTGGAAAAAACTGGTGTGTTTTAAAATAGTGCTTACTACGATATCCAGGAGGTAATCTGAGCATTTACTGGTATTTAAAAGTATTAAAAGTACAAGTAAATGCTTAAAAGTCCCCTATGTGAAAAATTTTATTGCTGCAGAAAGTACAGGTGGCGGACACTTTCAATTATGCCTTGTAAGACTGCTACCACCCAATTACAAATACACATAAACATTAATTTATTTGGGGATAAATCTTCAATTAATAAATGCACACTTTGTACTTGAGTAAATGTCCTTTTTTTTACACTGCACCACTGATAAAATCAGAATGGACCCATCCTTCATGGAATATACCATTTGTGGGCAAACAGATTACATCATCTGATTAGGATGCTTGCTAATACATTCACTTCATTATGTTGCACCTAGGACCCCTGGAGCCCCTTAAAGCACTCTTGAAGATCCTTAAACCAGGCCTCTAAAACCCCCACGTCCACAAAACTAGAGTAGGTGTGCATGTAAAGCCCTCCATACAGAAAAGGGGCTCAGCTCACCTGTTCACATTATGTTCCCAGTCACACAGACAGGCACACCAGCAAAACCGTCTGTGTGTATGACGACTCAGAGCCTCCTCTTCTTCACTATTATCATCATCATCATCATGACTCAATATACTTAAAAGAACATGAAAAGCCTATGAAGAACAACTGACTTACATAACGTTCAGCACACCCGCACACATATTACACGCAGCCTTATTGCACTGATGGCACGTCAAAGACACGCACACAAACGCACGCGCACATCACACACATATTCAATCACCGAAAAGCACACGATGCTAGCTTACAGCATACGACAAATTATGCCTCATTTTGCACGAAATTTCTTTTTTTTTTTTTAAATCCTACAGTTAATTAAGGTCTCGAGTTAATTGATAAAGAGGCAGAAAAGCATTATCATGTGAATGAAAATGTTCAAATTACACTCAGAAAACTCGAAAACCTTAGATATTAAGCTAACGGTTATAATCCATCGGAAAAATATACTGATGTTAACGTTAGAACCCGGCGGTTAGTGACGTTAGACAGGACATAATTGTGCATTTTATCGGTATTAAAACGATTATTTGGGATTCTCCACTCATTCACAGCACCAAATATCTTCCTTTTAGAGAAGAACCCGTGGTATGTCAATTACCTGCATCAATTTTTGATCTCTTACCCTTTTTCACCAGTTTCCCAGAACCTCCTCCGTACGAGCCTCTCTCCGTTGCCCAGCACCAGCCGAGTGCGCGAGGACAGCTGGCACAGCGCGAGCCGCAGATGCTTCAGTGCCGACAATCCTGCAGCAGCCAATCAGGAGCCGTTCGAACCTGACTAACGGAAAAATCGACCAATAGGAGGCGACATGTGTGTGTGGCGAAGGGGTCTCCTCTCCTCAGTAGACAGGGGCGTGTCTCCTGCCTCCAGAGACATATGCTGCCTTTAAATGCTATAGGAAACATCAGTGTTAATACCTGTTGAGCTGTTAATCCAATTGATTTTACACATTGTGACTACTTAAATGACCTAATCTAATTAAGACAAATCCACCTGAATACAAACAGCATAATCCAGGTATTAGAAATGACTATTGAAGCTCAAGTGAAACGATGCTTTTGGTGTGATAAACAGTAGTTTCCGATGGTCAGGGGATTTCAAATGCATCAGACATCATTTTAACATTAAATAACACACTACATTAATCACTGATAATATTTCAAACTCCCTCTTTGCGTTTTCTTACCTTTAGTTTATCCCTTGTTCCTCTGACTTGCAATAGTCCTAAAGAGGGACATCAAAATCTAATATTATCAAAAATAAAAACAATAAATAGCACTAACGATTCACCTTAGTATCCACAGGAATGCATGATTACTTAAAATGTTGCCCAGGACAAATAATAACTTTCATTTGAGTTGCATTTTCTATCAGAAAACATAAACAATGGTTTATTCTGCAAGCTTCATGAAATGAAAAGAAACACAAGAGGAAAAAAAACAATTTCACACCAACATGCACACATAATATCAGTGTATCATCCTCTAATCCTGCATTGATGAGAATAAGCAGAAAACCCGATTTTCCTCAGTTATTTCATTTTGAAAGAGTGATGACAACATCAGTCAAACATCATCCCTGGTGATAAACAACCTGTTTTTCTATTTTGGTATTCTGCTGAGTCACAAAATAAAAACAGATGGGAGTAGTTCCTAAAACATGGAGGGAAAAAATAAATCCTCTTATGACACAGCACGCAGGGCTGGTATTATTCCTGATCTAAAGCTCTTCAACACTGCACTTTCACTAATACAAGCCTTTACAAGGAGCACTTGAATGCAACAAAATGAGGCTGAAGGACCCCAGTGATGAGACAGGGGTGCTTCCTCTTGGCAGCATGCCTGAAATATTCTCTGTGTCCCAAATCAAGGGCTGAAACCTGCAGAGGGATTATCAAGACTGAGTGAGTCACAGTGGGAACCCCTTTGGAAAGCTTCTTCAAATGAGGCAGAAAAATGGCTCCTTTTTGATGCACCTTTTTGTAGCCAAACATATCCCAAGATTCATTGGGATCTAGTACAAATGAGATGGTGGTGAAGTGGCAAAGTAATACACTTATGCAACTGGTTTTGCCTAAATCAAATAGTTACCTACTGTTAAATTGTTGTATTCAAACTCCCAACACTTTTTAAATTTTGTTGTTACAGCCTCATGCTACAATGATGTTTTTTGCCCTCATTAATCTACACTCAGTATCCAACAATGATAAAGTGAAAACATAATTTAAAAAAAAAATTAATCAAAGATTTAAAAAAATGGAAATATCACATTGAAATAAGTATTCAGACCTCTTGCAAAAGCACTTGGACCCTGCTTGGAGTTTCCAAAAAAAAAAATCCAAATGAAAATAAAGCAGACTTTCATGTGTTTTCCACTGAGGAAAGGCTTCTGTCTAGTAACTCTGCCACATAGCCCAGATCAGAAGAGGGCTGCAGTGATGGTTGTCCTTCTGGATCTTTGTCTGATCTCCACACAGGATCTCTGGATCTCATTTAGAGTGACCATCAGGTTCTTGGTCAACTCTCTTACTAAGGCCCTTAGGCCTTTCTCCCCCAGTTGTTCAGTTTGGCCAGGCGCTTAGCTCTTAGGAAGTCCTGATTGTGCCAAACTTCTTCCATTTGAGAATAATGGAGGTCACTGTGCTCTTGGAAACCTTCAGTTTAGCAGAAATGTTTTTGTAGCCTTGCCCAGATCTGTGCCTTGCAACAGTCCTGTCCCTGAGCTCTGTAGTCATTGGCTTTTAGTCTGACATGCATTGTCACCATTGAGGCCTTTAATAGAGAAGTGTGTGTCTTTCAAAATCATGTCCAGTCAATCTAATTTACCACAGGTGAACTCCAGTCAAAGTGTAGATACATCTCAGCAATGATTAAGAGAAATTGGTGAACTAAATTTCTGTTGTTTTTTGCATAGGGTCTGAATACTTATGTCAGTGAGATATTTCAGTTCTTTTGTTTTAATTAATTTGCAAAAAATGTTTAAAATTCTGATGGGGTACTGAGTGTAGATTAATGAGAATAAAAAAAGAATTTAATGGACTGTAGCATCAGGGTGCAGCATGACAAAGTGAAGGGGTCTGAATACTTTCTGAATGCACTGTACCTCACTCTGAAATAAAACACAGGAGTGTAAGATTTTAAGGCTGTTACTGGGAGCTAATAAAGTTACTTATGTACATTACCTGAAGTCACATCTTCATAATTGCCTCTTGTCCCTCAACCATTATAAGGCAAAGGAATAATCGCATCGTCCTATTTGAGGTGTAACAGGTGACATCCATTTACACATTTTTATCTTTGACTAACTCTAATAATCAGGATAAGCATCGAGTTACAATGGAAAATACAGATATCTCATTCAGTGATGTAGGGCACCAGAAGTCACACCCAGAATTCACACAGCTAGGAATTAGTTAGAGTCCAAAAAGTCATAATTCTCCTCAGAAACACTAACTCCCTTTGCAATTTTTTTAAAATAACCCTTTAAGGCCTTCATACAAGTGCTGTTGATATTAAACCCACATTTCTTTTCTAAACCAATAGGGGTCTCAAAATCTCTAATAAAAAAAGGCACAGCAATGTCATGACACCTTCTATAGCTGAAGAAAGAGTAGTGGAAGAAATGCACTGATATACATTTTAAGAATCTATGTGTATATGATTTTCTTTAGTACAAATGCAACACTTTGCATTTATCTGTTTTATTTAAATCCAGTTTTTGATAAAATATTTTAGTTTGCACTCCAGCTCCTGCTCTTCTCACCAAACTTCACAAGCTGACAAACCACACAATAACAGATGAGGAAAAAATGCTGAGTGTTACTGTGTTGGTTCGATGTCAGCAAGCTTAAATATAGCTTTTTTTAAAATGTGTTAAAACGTTCAAAAATGAGTGTTCTACCTCTGTTTTGAATAGTTAAAACTGCATGTCAATAAAATCAAGCTTTCAGGCTAAATCACAAGAAACAGTCTCTTTTTTTATTCACGGTTCATTTCTTACATAGTTCAAGTACAAAGTTAAAATGCCTTTTAATTAGTTCATATTCATACAAGAGTAAAATAATAATAGTGCCTCTTCATTACTACGACAAACTTAAATACAGTCATTGTAAAGACAAACTTGATTTATACTCCTAACAATATATTTTTCTTATTTTCAGATAAAATTTTAGCACCTTTTGAAACACCAACAGGTCCTCCTTTTTTTCCTAAAAGCTCATCTTTCATTTAGTCCATGAGATGAGTGTCTGAATGCGCCACAGCTTCGTGTTTGTCGGTGGTGTGTGCGTGTGTGTGTATGTCAGTAACAGTGTTGTGTGTTTGTGTGTTTTATCAGTGTGGAAAACAACGTGTCACTCAGCCTAAAAGCTGTCGATAGGCGAACAGAAACATCATCACAGAATCACCCACCGTGTTAAAATATGAACTCCGTCCATCACACTGAAGTCTGACAGCACTCTCAAACAGGAGTGAGGTGAAATAACACAAGAGGAGGGATGCAGCCATACCAATTATTACTGACCAAGTACGAGTTACATTTGGGTACAAATTCATACCATGCACATAATTGAATACTTAATATCATTATAATTCTTAAAATCAGTTTGTTAATTGTCATCAGATGCTCTTCACCATTCTTATGTTAATTTAGCAGTGCATACTTTGCTCCACTTTTGCCACATTAATTTATTTAAAAATATCACAAAACTGTAGACATGGCTCCATCTTTGTTTACCTGCTCAAACAATGAGAGGCTAACACCATGTTGTCAAATGATATTGAGCACCTATCCACACTGTTTATGAGCACTTAGACTTGGCATCACCACATTTGGTATTGGTGCATTCCTAAACAAAAGACAGAACTGAGCTAGAAATCAGCATTCTGAGTCAGTAGTTTCCAACTTTTCAGTATTGTGGACTTTAAAAACGGAGACATGGTTCATTAAAACTCTTTGTCATCAGTTTTGTACATTGATCAGACAACTTCAAGGGACTCTAAACTTTTTATAGCATATGAAGGATTTTGTGCTGCATAGTGATGATGATGCAAAAAGGTACCAAGGAAGTTTGCTGATCTTCATCCTCTTTGAAGTTCTACTGATCATTTGTTGTGAAAGACATAATACTAAGTCTGTTTAGTTGTTGTATCATACCATTAAAAAGGTGGTTCTTAAAGTTTTCTTGGCAAGTGGCTCCTTAGATAGAAACATTTAGGGAGCAGTTACACTCTGGATTATATATGGACTATATACTTGTTCTGTGTGTCACCTTTACTGGGTTATAGAGAGCATGAAGAAGCTACATTATCAAACATTTTCCCTTTGTTTCACTTTGTGTCTTTACCTTTTCAGCCAACTGGTGATGCCTGTTAACTTAGTACCCCTATACGGTCAGTACGGTCTTAATTTGATTGTTGTTTATTATTCTTGTAGTTCAAATAATTTAACAATGCTAACAATAGACATTTGCCTTTGTTTGATAGTTTAGCACACTGGATACTTTAACCAATATGTTTTGTACATAACAAGAAAAATAACCTCCCACTTTCTGTCTTTTTTTTTTTTTTTTTTTTTTTAAGATTTATTTTTGCGCTTCAGCCGTTATTGGATAGGACAGCGGATAGAGTAAGAAATTGTTGAGTGAGAGGAGGAATGACATGAGGGGAAATGAGATTCACCTGAAGGTTTATAGCCTTTGTAGATGGGGTGCCATCTATCTGCTAAGCAGTTGGTTCCCAACCTGGAGTTCAGGACTTCCTGTAAGGGTGCCAAAGATCTCAGGGGCAGGTATGAGGCTTTATCTGAGGTGGTTGAATTTAGATATAGAATATGAACTAAAATCAAGATAAGAATGATTATTTAGTAGTTTACACAAAGGTCTTATGGTAAGGAAAAAAGGTGTAGTCCCTTTTTTCTTAGGGGTTCATCAACTAGTTTTTACAGTAATGTATTTTTTCCAGGATGGTCTGGTGGGCAGTAGGAGGTAATCTTGCAAAGCTGATAGACTGGCTAGATTTCATGTCTGTCATCAAGTAGATCAATCTTCCAAAGCTCCAATCTGAAACAACTGTGCCTGGTCTGAGAATGGACAAGCCAATCATTTGAGGAGAATGAGGCGGCAATCACAGGTGGAATTTAGTTAAACTGCAAGCTGGTAAACAATGGAGGTAGGTGTAGCATTTAGCTTGGGTGTAACCTAAGTGTGTCAGCAGCTTTTTTCAAAACTGCGACCATATTTATTTATTACAAGAACAAAGAACTGCACTGAAGTTTTCCTAGGAAAAAATGTTTTTACTCTTCTCCCAACCAGTTTTGGCACGAGTTTGTCGGCTCTAATAATAGTTAGCAAAGCTACAGTGTTTAATTCACTTCAGAGCTACACATGCCTTCCACATCACAAGTTTCATCACTCTAATCGGCCTGTAATGATCGAGACAGAATCAATCAAATCACCCTAAAACCGATTAAGGGCTGTTGACCAGATGTAGGTGAGATATATGCCATGTAATGGATATGTGAAAATGTCTATCTGGCATGTAAGGCTAGTGGGGGTAGCTCCAAGGAAAAAGGTAAGGAACAACTGGTTTACGGGCTTGTAGTCCCTTTAGCTGAAGCACACAAGAAGCAATCGCCTCATTCTATTCAAATGACACTGCCTGGTCTAGTCATTCTGATCAAGAACAAGCATTTCAATTGGGTTGTGTCTCAGCATCACAGTTTTCAATTTAAATAAACTCAGATCAATTGTGAGACATCTTGGGTTTTTGTGTCACTCTGAAGCGGGCTTTTGTCCCTGGTAGCTGGAACTTTAAATGATAAAATTAATATTTACTTATGTGGTATTGCATAAACTATACATCTCCCTCTATGTTAAGATATGTTGTGAAATGTTTTAAAGTCTTGTTTTGTCTGTTGCTGTTGATTCTATGATGTTTGATTTGAGCATTATTTCAACTCACTCTTGTTTGAGAGTGTCCTCTATTTCGGCTGTTCGACCATTTCTTCCGGCGTCCTCTGGTACAATAGAACAAGTCACTATACTAACTGTAATATAAGCTCTCTCTAGCCTCCCTCTCTCCTTTCTAGGCTGAGACTGAACTGAACGGAGCACCAATCTGGAACAGTACACACACACAATAACAGATTATTATTGTCATTATTATTACCATTATTATTATGATCATTACTCCCTAATCTAACATGGAATCGGAGATTACACTGACTGACTGACATGCAGCACCTGGGGGTCAGGGGAAGTGGAGGGTTTCAGGGAATTTTGGGAGCACCAAGCATCGCAGGGTGATGATGTCACACCCGGCGGCGCAGTGGGAAGCCTGACAGGGACAGGCGGCTGGCAAAAACACAGTGTGTATGCTTGTGTGTGTAGTAGGGGAGGGATAAGCATAAAGGGCATCACTGTGTTTCCAGCTGATGTGTGTGTCTGTGTGTGAGTTTAACCTGCAAACGCACTGTAAAAAAGAGCAACGTTTAAAAAGCACCTGAAGGTTGGTTGTATAAACGGAGAGTAAACATGATGAAAAAAAACCTGCTGGTTTATTGTTGGTTATTGTTTCTGTTTTGTGCATGGATGTATGTGTGAGTGTTTGAATATGTCCAGTTGTTAGCTGGTATCTGAGGAAGGTCAGAGGATCGGAAGGCTTCCCGGAAAAAAGATGGCCGCCTGAGGACCAGAAGCACCAGAGATGTTTTCTCTAAAGGCAGCCCTGTCTGAAGACATTTAGAAGAAGCGTTTATGTGTATCAGAGTCTCAGAAACATTTCATTGGATTACATTTCCTTTCCTTGCTCATTCCTCTCTCAAGGTCACAGAGCAGCTGAGACTATCCCAGCATGCACTGGGCAGAAGGCAGAAGAAACACCCTGGTCAGCCTGGTCATACAACTCCATCTCTCATATATTTGGTTATTTTTTCAGGGCAGTCGGATTCTGTCTTAGGAAGTAAAAAACAACAGTGTTGGTTGAGCTAACAAGGTTCTAGGGCCATTGGATGTCGCAGTGATTACTGGAGGACATTTTACATCACTATTATGCAAAGCAGGAGATTAAAGGTCAGATCAAACTACTAAAGTTCTACCAAAAGACTCGCAACACTACAAGAGAAGGCCAGTCAAGGAGTGTCAACCATGGCTACAACTGAAACGCTCTGACAAAAACAACAAAGAAAAAACGATTTGGACTCGTCGCTATGAATCAAGAAGAGGAAAATATGGACTCGCTATGTGATGAATGTGATAACATATCAAGAGAATTAGCCCAGTTGGCTTGGTTAATTACTGTTACGCATGCTATCTTCACCAACCCCTTTTCCACCAAGCCAGTTCTTGGGCTAAAGCTGGAGCCAGTTTACCGATGATTCAGTCTAAAAACCATCAGAGAAACCGTTTCCATGGGCTGAAGCTGGCCAGAGACCTGTGTCATTTTGCCACTGGAAACATCAGTGTGTGTCTTCATTTTCCCTTCATCCTGTGCCAGAGCAGTCAGGACACAGCTCGTCTCCTCCTCAGACCACTGCTGCTTTGCTTCCATGTTTGTTTCGCACTGTTGTCTTGCTGACTTGTTTGAAGCTTTGTTGCTTACAACGGGCCCTTTGCCTGGTTATTTGTACATTTAAACCCCCTCATTCTGGCCGAGGGTCAGATCTTTGGCTATGAAAAAACA
Source organism: Cheilinus undulatus (assembly GCF_018320785.1). Classification (NCBI taxonomy): domain Eukaryota; kingdom Metazoa; phylum Chordata; class Actinopteri; order Labriformes; family Labridae; genus Cheilinus; species Cheilinus undulatus. The sequence goes on along the minus strand of NC_054878.1, from coordinate 38,538,291 downwards.
AGAAACTGTTTGATAGGTTAACCATAAGCTCCAAACCAGCTCTGGAACCCTGAAAAAGTGTTACCTGTATGTAAACAGAAGGCTAACACTGTCCTACCGGTCAGTGTCAGGATACACGATATTGACCTCAGCTCAGGTGGTCAAACTAGGCAGAAGATGCAAGAAAAATTCTGATAAGGCAGTCTTGATGAACCAGGGTCATGGGGCAGCCAGGACTTATCATTGATTACGTCACACTAAAAGGGCATCTGTTGTTCCTGATATTCATACTCAGGCCAGAATTCTGATGATGTGTGATGCCGCCGACACAGTCGGGTCACAATCTGGCTGCATTTGTTTAGCCTGATCTGGTCTTAACTGCAAAGAGATCATGATCATCTTTGTAACAGAAGTAAAACACCTTGGCTATGCAACAAGAGAGGCTGGAGAAGTTCAAGAAACTTCCATAACTGATGGGTTTTCACTTTAAATGCTGCTGTGAGTGTAACTTTTGAATACTAAAAAGCCTATAAATGATTTTAAGAGGAAGAGCTGCTCTGGAGGAAGATATAATATGCAAGAATTAAAATATTTCACTGAAAAATTACAAAGATTAATCTGAATTTGGGGATTTTTTTTCACTAAAGTTGTATTTATCGACTGGGCAAACAGTGACAGCCTCTAATTCTGAAGATTCTTGTTTTATTGAAAAAAAGATGTAAAAACTGGAATATTTCTCTGCCTAACTTGATGATAATAATAAATGAACAGTATTGCAAGAGCTGTTCTTGGGGAATGAAACCCCTTCATTTTTCCAAACAAGACTAAAAGCATCTTCTGTCTCTTTGTGACAAAAATGCAGATATTGTCACAACAAATGTGGTTTTAAGGGAGAAGATAAAAGCCAATGAAACAACATCAATTCCAATCCTTAGCAGTGTTGAGCTTAGATTTCTGTATGCAAACCAGAAGACAGGCTAAATGCAGAGTATTTCTGTATCACAGAAATATACATTAATATTTCATTAGAATTATAACTTCATCAAAATGATGTAAGCAACACTCATCCCTTCAAATAGCTAAAAAATAACCTTAATGAAGTTCATGATTTCGAATATTTGGAAAATTCACAAGCTGCAATACCAATACAGCTCTAAGAAAGTCCAAAATATGTCACATGAAATTTACATCCAATCTCAGGAGACAGAAATAAGCAAAACTGCATTAGATTTAATCATGAGCTGCAAGTTACTTGATTTATTTTGATGGTGGTTGGGGGTGGCATGGATCTTGTCTAAGGATTTTCTTTGCCAAAAGATAGTCAAAATAATAACATTTTCCCTTTCCGTTTTCACCACAAACTGAATTTAATTATTCTGCTCGGTATGCTTGGTTCATTATTATAGATTCTTTCAACCTTTGAGAGCAGGGACCAATTTTAGCTCAAGATTCCTAAATTTTATGCAGACATAAACTGAAACCACCAACTTAATCTTTATAGTGATATGAGGGACTAATAAAAGCCTAAAACTGGAACTTTTAGATGAACATCACAACACACCACAACACCATAAACATGTCTTTCGATAACAGGTAATGTTAATATTAATATAATAATATTCTATAATTTTTTATGCATGAGGGTGGTTTTAAGTAAAAAAAAAAAAAGACTTTATTCTGTCTTTATTTCTACATTATTTTGAGTCCAGTGACAGCTAACACAAACTCAGCAGGACAAAAAAGGATAGTTTCCCTGTAAGAGCGTGTGTCCTTGTGCCCTCTCCCTGAGCCGTTTAGGACGGTACACGGGGAAACAGCTTTGTTTTATCACGCAACACAGCTGCAATAATCTCCCAGATGATACAAGACAAGCCCTGACGCTGACCGCTTTTAAATCACAGCTGGAAAAAGCTCCTAATTTCATACACTAAAACTGCAGAGTAATTGCTGTTAATCTGCTTTAATGTGAATTGTATTTTCTGTGATCTTTACATATTTCATTGAAGTTATTATAGTCTCTTTAGTACTATTTAACTGAACTGCATTTTTGTGCATATTTGTCTGATATGTATTTCTTTGCAATCCTTCAGCTTCATTCTAATTTATCACATTGTAAGCACATGAAATCATCCTCTTTGTGAAATGTGACTTGCAGATAAAGTTGGGGTGTCAGGCCTTGGTTTCTCTGCCCCACTAGAGGGTGCTCTAAGCACTGAGGAAGTAACAAGATTCTTCCCTATCATCTTGGGCCTCATGTTACCAAAAGTGTCTTTTTGTGAGGGTTAAATGGAACCATTTCACTATTTTCTTGAAGTTTATGTATAAAAGTTGTCTTTATCTAACGTCTTTTAACAGATCTATTTTAATTTATCTAGATTCTATTTCTTTATATATTATCAGATCCCTTAGGTCCTCAAATGCTTTCCTTTTTAATGCCCTTCATGTCACTCACACAACCAGCTTGGAGAGAGCTTTTTGTTTTTATGCCCCTAAAGTTTGGAACTCACCGTCTCTGGACATTAAAGTGGTGAGCTCTCTAGGTGTTTTTAAAAGTAAACTGAAGACATCTTTCAATCTGGCTTTTAATTTGCAATGATATTACAACCTTTGTCTGTTTTTATATCAGGTATCGCCCAGCTTTAATAGATTTTAATTTGTATGTTTAAGAATATTTCAATTTTAATTCTTTTTAGACTTTTTAATTTTATTGTATTTTTCCATATTTTAGTTAATGTAATAACTTTTATTTCATTTTATTTTACTAACTTATTTCATGATTTATTTCTTGTGTTCATCTTTTATGATTTTCTCTATTGTCCATATTATTTTCTGTTTCTTTTGAAGTACCATTACTGTTTGACTGTATCCCTATTTTAACTCTAGACTTTTAAATGATTTAAATATTTTTACTTCTATGTTTAAAAAAAATGCATTTTTAAATATATATTTTTGGTTATCCAGCATTTCATTATTTTTATCAGCTTGACATCATAATGAATGAGGGCTTGTTTTCACTGATTTTAAAAGCTTTTCAGGTGATGGAAATTTCCCAATGGGCGATGACATTTGCAAAACGGAAAGACTGACTTTCTTACAAAGACTGAGAAAGACGTTGCAAGATGGTGAAAATGGAAATTATAGCTGATAGAATATTTTTCTGTGGTTTGTCTCACTTGATCTCAAAACTTTAAATGTCATTTTTGTCCTTCTCACTCTCTGTTCTGATTAATGTGTAAGTTGTAAAATGCACTTTGGCATAGTTTAAGACTTAGGCTGTGTCCTGGAAATATAGCATGTCCTAATGTCCAGCAATGCTGTTGATATTTCTCGACATTTTCAAGGGAAAATGAAGATATTTCATTCTTGTAAGATGTATTATTAGGCTTTTATGCCTGTACTTAGTACAGTGGATAGAGTCAGAAAGGAGTCACCTGTCTGCTTTGAACCTAGGCTGCCTGGTTCTGGGACACATATTTACATGTGTCTACACATGTTTTGTTTGGTTGAACCCAGCTAATAAAATTGTTTCCGCCTCCAGAACAGCTCTTACAATCTGTTATTAAAAACAGCTTCATGTGAATCTATCACATTTTTCTCTCAAACATAAAATTTGACGTCTAAATAGATATTAAAAACTTCTGACACATGCCCATCTCTTCTGCCTGGTGTTTCCTCCGCCTTCTCGTTAGCATTTGGTTTACCTCAGCAATCAACCAAAGACCGTTCAGTCCTAAAGAGCACCAAAATCTTTGAAAGTGTTGTATTAAAGTTGCACCATTTGGACTGTCACTGCCTGACCAGCACCGCGAATATTACACTGATGTGTGTTTGTGTGTGCATTTGTATAAATTAAGTTTGACACCATCACTGTCACTACGCATGAAAGCAGTAGAGTGTTAGCGTTAGTTAAGTATTAGCTGTTCTTGGTGTGTTGAAATGTTTGGATATTGTTAGAGTGTGGAGGTTTTGAACTCCAGTTGCAGAAGACAACAGTTTCAAGGTGAAGAGATACAGTACCAGTATTTATGTGTTTTGTTTTTGTTTGGACATCTGCAAGGTAGCACCAGGGACTAAGGTCAGCCAGCGGTCTACATGGGATCTATGGAAGCAGTCCTTTACAGAATGTGTGTTTGTGTGTTATAAATGTGTGTGTGTCCGGTCATCGTTGTCATCCTGCGTCAGCCAACCTTCATGTACTCGCTGTAACCCTTGTCTGTCTGTCGTTGATTACTGTTTATATGTCTGTCTATGTGTGTGTGTTGGAGAGAGAGAGGGTAGGTGTTGTGTGTGACTAGTTGCAGGCAAAGTACTCCTTGAGCGGGGCGAAGAGGTGCCTGATGACAGGGACGCTCCACGAACGTCCCAGCAGCCTTTGCCTGGCCAGACGACTCATGTTGGACACGTCGGTGTAGTGGACGGGGAAACCAAACACCCTGAAACACACATACACAGAACATTTAGTTATCTTAGCTAGAACTGGAGGAAAGATGTCTGAAGCAAAAGTTAATGAAATCAGAAAATACAGGAAGGACAGAAAAGAATGAGCAACTTGTTCATTGTTCTGACAAAATGCCTAACATTTTTTAGTTCCTTCAACATGGCTATTTATAGTTTTTTCCCACAATTATTGATCAAATCAGCATATTTTGAGGATCTGGACTTTAAATAAATTAAGGCAAAAAGCTACAGAGTAAAACAGAACTTAGCTTTTTTTTTAATACACAAACCTACGATTTAAAATAAACTGAATTTATGAATCTGATTATGAACCATATTAACCATATTTTCAGATACTACTTTTATTTCTTTGTTAGTCTAAACCTTTGTGCAGCCATCCATTCAGTGGCCTGGCATAGAGCCTGATTCACTAAAAATAGTTTGCCTAATGAAGGTCTTGTACCAAAATACTGCAAAAAGATGACTTTTAATGCAACTTGGACAATGTGCAGGAGTTTTCCTTGAATTTTGCTGGAATAAAAATAGAACTGCCATTATGGATAGCTTAAAAAATGATGCATCATTTGCTCCCGCTATTCTGTCTGTCAAGGTCTACTTCACATACCATACAGTGTTAATGATGCTAAACATGCCCATAAAGTTGTCCATAAATTTGTACTGCTCTGTGCGTTCAAGGACAAAAATGTGGAGAGAAGCTACCCAAGCTTTTAAAATGTACAGAGATGAGCTCTCATGCTGATGCAGCACAGTTTTTTCTACACAAAGATGAAGAGCTAAGCAGGCGCGGGAGACTCCAGGGTTTAGTCTGATGCCTAACTTGAGAAAGTGTCATTTTGGGCGCCTATTTAGCTCAGACGGTAGTGCAGGCTCCCATGGCCCGAGCATAGATAGAGGCTAAAGTCCTTAACGCACTGGTTGTGCGACTGATTCCCAGTCTCTGTGTTTGGTGCATTTTTCCTGTTTCTCTTCAGCGAACCACACCTTTAAATAAAGGCAGAAAAGCCCCCCAAAATAATTTAAACAGAAGAAAAAGTGTCTTTTTGGATTGACCTTTGTTCCTGAATGGAGAAAGCAAACAACTTAGATAATGTAACAGATATATTTAAACAGAACTTGTGATTAAGGCTGTCTCCATAAATGATGAAGTGCCATACTGTTGATAACCCTTACCTGATTCAACCCTGGTTATATCACTGAGTGTAATGTTAAAGTAACATCATACAGTTATTACTCTGCTCTAGAGCTAAGAAAAATGGACCAGAAATCATATCTTGTTATGTTTTAGATGAATGGCAATACATGACACATGTCCTGATACTTTCTTCTGTAATTAAATAAAAAAATGATTTTCACTGTACCAAAATTATTAACTTTAATTATTCTTTTTAAAATCAGACCATACTGAAACCTGTTTGATACCACAGCAATAAAAACTTAAGTCCTAGACACCCAATACCGGGCCCCCAATACTTTTCATTTCAATATTCAAAGACTGCACACACAGTCAAAAACACACAGTTTCCGGAAACCAGGCAGCATTAACTATAAACCAAAAGACAGGGAGCATTGTCTTAAGTGCATAAATATCTTGGCAACATTAGGGAAAGTTGGTGGTAGTAGCTACTTTCCCAAATGTTGCAAACATATTTGGGAAGTTGACAGTCTGTTAGAGATTGCCTGCAATTTTTGATAATAAAAACTAATCAACGACTCTAAATTGGGTGTCTAGGATTTAGCACTTATCATCAAAGGCTACTGAATTAAATAAAATAACTCTCAATTTAGACGGAACATTAAATACAGATTATCTTGGGTCAATACTGTTATTGGTTCTTACTGAAAAAAAGATTTTTTCTGAGTATCAGGTCTAGTCCATGTATTTTCAATCAATATACGCTACATTGATCTAAATCACTGGTTCCCAACCTGGGGTCCAGGATCCCCCAGGGAAAACACCAAAGATCAAGGCTTTGTGTGCTAAGGCTGCCAAAATTAGATTTGCAAATACTGACTAAAACCATGATAAAGCAGTTATCATGAGTTTATGCAAAGGTCTTTTGATATGAAAAGCATGCATAGGCCTTTTGTAGGGTTTTATCAGTGAAACAATTAAAATATATGATGATATTTGATGGCAATGTGTCACTTTTCCTTCTCTCTTGGGTCCTGGGGGGGCTCCCCAGGACCCAGTAGGGAAGAAACACACGTAGGGCTCCAAGGAAAAATGGTTGGGAAACACTGATTTAAATGGCAGACTTGTTTTACTTCTTGTTTAAGGAACATATCAATACTTATTAGGAATTTGATATATTTCCAAGTACTGCTCCATTCTAACTGTATGAGGCTGTTAGCACCATTGTTTGTAAATTAAAGGTTTCTAAAGTAAGGCTGATTTGCACTGACAAAAGTTGCACAGCAACATGCTCTGCAGCATGTTTAATGGTGCTTTTGAGTATTTGCATGTGTTTTGTGCATTAGACAATGTCTTCTATACTAATTGGCCCAGGCATAGGGACAAGAGCCATGCAATCCTCCTTAAATCTAGCCCATTGACTCAGATTATGTATCCTCCACTCATAGATACATACATGTTCATTTTGTGTTGTATTAAGGGAATTTCCAGATTTCAGACAAAAAGAATGTCAAAATGGGTCATCACTATGTCACATATGCAGATCTGAAATTTTTAAAACTGTTTATAAGAAGGAGGTGATGGAAAAGAAGAAACAGAACCACAAACTCATATTCACTGATTATCAGCCAACAGAAAGCGTAAATCTATTGGAGATTCTGAGTAAAAAACAAAGTACTAAATCACCACTCAAAAAAAGTAACAACTGATTAGAAGCACACACATAAACCAAATACAATTCATAAAAGTGACAGGAAATCCACTAATACCCATGCATACTACATCGCATAAACAAAGTGTTATTTTACAAACACAGAACCAGCAGCCTACCTCTCCATCTCGGTACACCACAGGATGTCCTCCTTGTTGTCCATGTAGACGGGGAAATGCTCATCTTTCCCCTGCTTCACAGAGTTGGAGCGTGTCGTTATCGTACGCAACTTCTCAAACTAGAATTAACATCCAAACACACACAAACACAGACACACACACGCAAATCCTTATTTAATCCTACAGCTGTTTAGTAAGAGCAGCTTTCTATCATACATTGTGTTTGAAAGATAAAAGGTACAACCAGTAATGGACAGTAACAAACTATATCTATTCAAGTACCCTGCTTTTGTGCATTTTTATGGTCATGTCATTCTTAAACTGCCACTTTTAACCTCTACAGCAATGCAGGGAGGCAAATGTATTACGTTTTACCAGCTACTCTAGAGACAGAGGTTGGGTCAGAACTACAATCACCAATCAGCAATGAAGTGTTGCTGTAGGTAAAAAAAAAACTTCATACTAAATGGTAGATTTCACAAGCAATTGATGCTTTTATTCTACACTTCTACAAAAGTATTTTGAGGATCTTTTTACATGATCAGAAAATCAATCCATCCTTCTGCATGTCTAAAGAACCATTTAAAGAGTAAATGGAGATACATTTGCCTCGATTATACAATATATGCATGCTCAAAGGAAGAATACATGTAGCAAATAGGTTATTCTCCAGTTGCCACATATCTAGGAGTCATTAGTTTTTCATTCTGTGGCCTCACATTTCAGAATTGACATTACTCAACACTTCCATAAAAAAAAAACCTTCCAATTTAGCTTCTTACACTTCAATAAATGGAGAGAAACCTTAAAAGTGTCTTTCCAATTTGACTATCTTTTTCTGAAAACATTTATCTTGCTCACAACTGGTCAAAACATTACATACAAATGAAGGGAAAGCACATGCACACACATATACACAATCACATACACACTCACAAAGGTGTGGATACCTTTGCTGTGCGTCCATGTTCGAGACACTCCTGTAGGTCCAGTTTATCGTTCGCCATGGGTGTCAAAGGTCTGTAAGTACAGATTAGAAAGACAAAGATGAAATGTTTAGAGATGGGTTGATCTTAAGTGGAAATGTGTGCTGTTGTCTGACGAGTCTGTTATTTCATATTGTTCAAGGAAATAATTACCATTGAGTCCTCCAAGCTAACTGAGAAAAGGACCATTCAGATTGTTATCAATGAGAAGTTCAAAAGTCAGCATCTGTGATGGTGTGAGGGTGTATTAGTGTCCATGGCATGGGTAGTTTGCACATCTGCACCATTAATACTGAGAGGTACATGCAGGCTTGGGAGCAACATATGCTTCCATCCAGTCAATGTCTTTTTCAGGGATGTCCCTGAGTATTTAAGCAAGACAACACCAAGGTACTTTCTACAAGAGGTACAACAGCATGGCCTCACGGTAGAAGAGTGTGGGTATTAAACTGGCCTGCATGGTTTCCAGACCTGTCTCCCGTTGTGAGTGTACAGTGCGTGTTGTAGTATAATGTACAACAACAGAAACCCAACAATGTCAAGGAACTATAAATACTTTAAGCAAGAATGGGAGAGAATTCCACTTTCAATACTTCAACAATTCATCTCTACAATGCTCAAACGTTAGAAGAAAGAAAGAGTAGTGTAGCACAGCGGGAAACATGTTCCTGTCTCTGCTATTTTGCCACACGTTGCAGGCATAAAATTTAGAGTTGGTGTATATTAAAAAAAAACATTTTAAATATTAAATATGTTGTCTTTCTGCTGTATAATTTTACATAATTAATTTTTAGTGAGTGAATGTCATAGTGTACCTTTCACTGTACACTGTATCACTGTATTCTGGTTTTCCTCACATATCAAACAACATCCCCACTTTTCTTGAAAATGGGGTTTGTAAACAAAAGTAGAAGATCTATAGTGTCAGAATTTATGTTTTATGTTCATGACTTGGTTATGACTTGTAATCAAAGCATTGTGTTTGTAGTACCTGGACATGCCGGGCAGGTTCCCCCAGAAATAACGAGCGCGGTGGGCAGCAGAGACTTCCTTGGCATCAATCATCACAGGGTTACACTGAGGAGGAAAAAGTAAGGTTACTTTATGTTTTCCTTGATATGAACATCTTCCGTCTGAGGGATGAGACTCTTTTTGTTGGTCTGGTTACTTAGTCAAGTCCAATTTTAGAATCTAGAATAACACATCTCCTTAAATCCTGGTCCTCTTAGGGTGAATCCCATTTCTAGCCCTTAGCCCTTATCTTAGCCTACCCCTTGGTTTTGCACGCTCATGTCAGGTGAAGTGGTGTCCCAATTCTCTTTTGAATCAAGGGGTGGGGTTAAGGGCTACACAGCCCTTGATATTAAGATTTTTCAGGACCACACTTGAAACCAAGGGGTATGATTAATTTCCTTTCCATGCACTGCATTCAATAGCGAAATGGCACAACAGAATATGAAGGAGGCGCATAAACGAAAAAATATTTTCGGCATAATGATTACAGAAAACACAACAGTTGTGTTTTCTCATATATTCAATCTTTAGCCACTGATTGGAGTTTATTGTATTTTCTGTATGTATACATATAAACGAGGGTTATTAATTGTATCAATAAATGGAGAAGATCAACGCAGTATGAACGAGATGGTCGAAGATTTATTGTCACCTCCAATGACACAGCTGTTTATCGGCAATGTGTGATGACGAACAGCAATCAAGTGGCATCTCGTTTCATAGGGGAAGGTTTTCACCCCTTCCCTTACCCCCCATGTTCCAAGGGGCAAGAGGAAGGGGCAGGCAAAGGGGAAAGGCTAAGAGGAAAGGTTAAGGGGTAGTCATGGGATTGACCCTTCATCTTAACCTATGTAGCTCAGGTCCTCATGGTTATTATGGTACCCAAGATATCATGCAATGTCTGTGTTTTAATGATGTCTTATGATGCCTGGGTTCTTGAAGTCTTATGATGACATTGGGTTTATTATCTTGGTCAGGTTCTGTTAAGGTTGTTCTTCTGTTTGCTTCTGCACATGTCAAAGCATTTTGTAAACACTAGTTTTTAAAGGTGGTATGCAAATAAAGTTACTATTAAAGTTACTTTTATCTAATGCAAGTATGACATAATATACTGTAAAAATAAGCAAATATAAGAAGTACCCAAAGAGAACTTTTAAGTTTCTAAAGCATAGCTCTTCTGCTGATGAGTTTGTAGTACCTCCAAAAAGCGAGAGATGTCCCGTTTGTCACTAACGCCCATAGCGACCACATTCTCAAACAGCCAGAAGAACGGCCGCTCATCGCCTGGCTTCGGTCGAGCCTCGTGCAGCAGACGGTAAAACTCGAAAAACAGCCGACCTGTTCCCTCTGCAGGAGAGAGAAAGATCAGCTTCCAAAGTTCATGTCAAATAACGATTTAACATGAGATTTTGCAAAAAAAAGAAAAGATATCACAAAAGTAATCAAAACAGATTCAAGAGGAGCTTGTTACCATAGAGGCCTTTTCTCGCTGGGTTCACTATGGAGAGGTCATTGCAGGGGCTTCCTCCAATCACCAGGTCAAATGGTCCCCACTCTTCAATCTAACAGGCAGAGCCCATCATGAGTCAGCATTTCCACATCAAAATTAGATTTAAAAGAATGAATGTTTATTTAAATTTGAAGTCACAAGATAAACAGTAAAGTGTGATTATTATAGAGAAAAGCAGGAACTTTACTCACATGTTTGTGTGTAACGTTGCGTACGTCACCAACGTACATGATGCGACCCTGGTGTCGAACCATGCCGACAGTGATGGAGTCCTCACACACCTCAGACGCCACATATTTGTCAACCTGGATGCCGAGATCCTTCAGAACCAGCAGACCTGAAAGAACAGATACAAACATGACTTGAACATTTGCCAGATTTACTAGAAACCAATTCAACAGCTGAAGATGTTTAACTAGAAAACAAAAATGTCAGCCTAATGCTGGCACAGGAAAAAGGATTTGTACAATTCATCCAATCAATGGAATTTGAGAAAGGAATTTTTTCTTGTATGACAAATAAAAACAATGAAGGACCTATATTTTCATTTTTTCTAAAGGACAGTAGGGTAAGACTGAGTTAAAGAACATTAAAGAACAAAATCACCCTTCTTCTTTGTTGATCTATGAACTCTGTAAACATTTTCCTAATGATTTTATGGTCTTGGACACTTATTAAAGCCTTCTTCAGTAGATCATTATGTTCATTCCACTAAAATAAATAAATGATATAATAAATAGATAACTAAATAGGTAAATAAAAAAATAGAAGATTTAGAAAGGTATGCTTTAGGTCTAGCCAGCCTCTGAACCCACTGGCAGTCACCATCTATCATCATCTGGACACTTTCAATCTCAGAGAATAGAGGTGAATTTTTGTTTTGTTCTGGTGAAGCAAGAGGTTAGCGTTTAACATCTTCCAAGGAGTATTTATTTTCATCTGGTGTTTAGCTCTACAGTGTAAAGGCTGTCATTTCTCTTTTCCCTGGGGAAGTGTCGTTATCTGTTGAGTCCACAGTAGACTGTATACTGCAGCTTTGATTGCTCTAACTTCAGCAGCATAAGCCCTAAAAAAAAAACAACTTTTATACGATTTTGTCATAATTAAGAGGAAAGCTCTTCTTCAAAATACATATTGAAAATCTTGTTAAGATGCTGAAATTAAGGCTAGGGTTTTATTTTAGAAACACGTTAGCCAGAAAAAAACTCATGCAGGCTACTTTCTAAGTGTGTTGGACTATGTTGTGATCTACAGTACATGTGTGCTTCCTCCACCTCTCAAACTCTGTGTATCACAGTGTTTTAAGATTTATAGCCAACTCTGGTGCATGTAGCCATCATTGTATGTTGTATTAATAAGAAGTTTGCCATCACTAACACTATGCAGACAATTCAATTTGCATATTTTTTGCACAAAGCAGTGCTGGATAAACTCCCCTCATATTCATTTAACCTCTTGTTGGAAAACTTCCAGTAGTTTCCAGCTTCATTCTTTCAGGTAGATTTCATACTGCAGGTTCCAAGAGTTTGTTCTGAGCTCAGTAACAGCGCTTTTGCTTATTTTGCTCCCTGGACCTTGAATAATTTGCAGAGCACCTTACATCTGAAAAGTCTAGTCCCACTAGATCATTTTGAAACTAAGTTAACAAGGCCATTTAACTGAAAATGTGATTTCTTCATTAAGCTGGTTTTGTTCTTTTCTTCGGCTCCCGTGCTTGTCTATCATGTTTGTGATAGTATAAATAAAGGTTGATTGATTGATTGATGTGCTGTCTTGGCCAAGTCTCTCTCTAAAAAGAGACCTTCATCTCAAGGAACTACCTTGTTAAATATAATTAAATACAATAAATAAACACATGAAAAAACTGGGAATGGCAGAGCAAAAGGAAATCTTGCAGGTTAAATAGTATGCCAACTGGGAGGATGTTTATCAGGTTGAGCTGTCTGCCTAAAGAAGCTTGCAGGCATTACACCATTAGTGTATTTTACTTAAGAACATTCGTTTACAGCAATGCACAACATAACTGCAGAGCCAGCAGTAGCTATAAAGCTGATTTTCATCTGCAGTTCCTGGGCAGAAAGTTGTAAAAAAAATACAGTACAAATGATTTATGATGATATACAAACAATTAGTAAGAAAGCAAAGTTCCCAACAGTGCATCACATAAAACAACATTAAGGCTGTTGCTCACATATGCTTAAATCAGTGAATGAATAAATGATTAATGATTAAATGAGGGGTTTACTTTGAGCTATGATTTAAGTTTTGTTCTTAGAAATAATGAGGGCTATACAGACGCTGATTGGGCTGAAATTAAATTCCATGTTTCTACCGCTTTAGAAAATGCAGACTGTCTAAAAGCCATTTTCTTACATTAAATTTAACAGTTTCTATACAATGTTCCTATGGATTGCAGGTCTGAGTGGATCAGGTTCCACCTGTTTGTAGTTTTCCGCAGTCTTTTGCCTGTACTTCAAATCCTGCTGATTTGTGATTGGGCAATACAGCCCAGCCTACAAATGTACTTAAAAACAAAAATCACAAGACTTCACATGCTAAAAATCCCAACCTCTGTGTGCAGACTCAACATCTCTAAGTAGAATCTGTGATGGGAGATTTGGCTTCCTTATGATTGAAAATCTGACAATGAAAAACCTCTCATACAGGAAAGAGGTCTAATGATGCATATTGAACAAATACTGCAGCAGTTTGGCTTCAGAGAATAAAAGACAAACATTGTCTCATAATCAATCAGTTATCTGATAATGAACATAACCTTAAATAGTTCTACCTGTGGCAATGCCATCAAACAGCGAGAGGACTCTGATTGGTTTCCTTTTCTCTGCTGCGACCGGAGGATACAACTTGGCCGGCTCCTATAAAAGAATTTAAAAGAATGAAAACATTAATAAAACAAAATCAGAGGTCGTTTAAAGAGAGATTAAAGAGCAGTAATGATGATTAAGTCTTTCAGAAAAAGGGATGGCTTAAATAATTGAAAGAGAACATGGTCAGTTTTGATCTGTATCAGTCTCCATTGATAATTAAGTGATATAAATCCCCAGAGCAGAGGCCTCACTAACCCCAACACATTAATTTAACTCTGAGCCTATTTCTCTAGGAGAGGTATGATAGCAGATTAGACACAATATGTCTGATGTATCAGATTTACTTTCAGCACAGAGCCTGAAGTGGTAATTGATAACTGAGTTACTGCTATAGAGACTGGGCTGGTGTGATATGGTGGGCAGCCACAGATGGAATCTAGATGTATTACTACAGAAGTAGAGGTGAACACTGAAGTCACACAGTCATATTTTAGATGACAGGAATCTGTAAACACATGGTATTACTTTACTGAAACATGTTTGTTTTGTTCCACATAATTTATACGCCACAAATACAATTTTATGCTTAATTTTCTTTATTTGAGAAAACTGAGTACGTGGTCCAGTTTGATCTCTTATATAGGCCTTTTAGAGACAAGTTACGACTATGATATTATCACAATATGGCTAAAACACCAGTGTTAAACTTAGGCCACTGTACATTTGGTTGTAAATGAGTTGTTGCTGTTGTTGTTAAATGTTGTTTAAACCAAATAAAATGATTTACAGACACCTACTACTGACATTTAAGGCGTTCTTAACCTTCCATGGACAAAATGTGCACTACATGAATTACAGGGGAATTCCTGGACAGGAATATTTATTTAGCACCAGTATTCAGTAACAGGCCCCTCTGGAAGAGACAGAATTATGTGATGTGAAGATCTATAGTGCCTTTTGCAATTAGTTACAGGATTTTTCCCCCTCAATAACGACTAAGTAATAACTTATTAAGACACCATTAACAATCATATTATGAAGCTGAATTAATATTACGATAAACAGCAGTTTAAAAAGTAAAAAGCATCCCAATCTCTACCAGTTAAAATCTGCCAGTGTGAGAAATTTTACTTGACTCTAATAGTTCAAACTCTCTCTAAAGCAGTGGTTCTCAACCTGTTGAGCTTCAGGATCAATCATTGCCTCCTTAATGAGAAATTTTGACACACAATCCTGGAAAATTAAAAAAATTGAAACCACTCAAATTAGGGCTTAACGATTTGGGAAAATAATTGAGGTTTTTTTCCCCCCCAAATTGCAATTGCAATTTAATATGTGATTATTTCTTGACTTCCTCCTCTTCTCCATTTTCCAACAAACACAAATACTAGATCATTCTATATTATAACCAACGCAATATTAGACTAAACTAGGACTGAAAAATTTTGAAATAAATTGTAATTGTGATTACTTTGACTCATACTGCAAATTGGATATGACTTTTGTTATTAATAGGAGTGATCGTTTTTATGTCATTCTTATATTTATTAAAAAAAACATACTAAAGTGAAGCATTTATGTAATGCATAACATCTCTGATGCATAAAAAGTTTTGAACTGCTATTTTGACACAAATTTCAGGGTAAAGAAATACTGAACCTTTTGCGATTTGAAAATCGCAGCAGGCCAAATTGTGATTTAATCTAATTTTCGATTAAATGCCCAGCCCTAACTCAAATATGTAATGAAAAATGTTTCAGACTGGACTTCAGATTTATCAAAACATGATGAAAAAAAAGGCAGGATGAGACAAACCTGCTTGAAAGGCACAGAGGGGCTGAAAAATGTGCATGCATATGTTTATTTTTACCCTTTTTCCTGTGAAAACATTAACATTTTGGTTGTTACTTTGAGATCTTGATATATTAACTAAATATCATGAGAAAAACAGCTTTGTTTTCCTAAAAAAAACAAGAAAATAAATCAAGATCTTGAAAAAACTACCAAAATTTAACAGCCAAAAGGAGTAAGAAATGGATGTCATCTTAGGGCTTCCATAGATCATTCACTTTTTGCAACATTTCTTTAGGTACACTTTCATTACCCACCAGTTGAGATCCTCTACTTTATCAAATATCCCTAAAAGTATGACAAAATGCAAGCTAACTCTGTCAACTTTGACATGGTAGCAAACTGAAAGCTTATAACTATAATAAGTATGATTTGAATTGTAAAAGCTAAAGTGTAAAACTTTATACAGTCAGAATCATCATCCTATAGATCATTTTAAAATAGTTATTGGAAAAAAATGTACAGTTTTGTTTGAAAAGAAATGGGACAAATGTAGTCCAGTTTCACTATCATACGTACAAATTCCTGTTCGTGGTTGTTGGCGAAGAAATGTTGTAGCCTGGAGGGCCAGTCGTCCCGTCGTCGCAGTAGACCATAGGTGCTTCTGGGGCCGCACATGTAACAGTTCCAGGGGTCTTCTTCGATAGCTGCTGCCGCTGAGCCGGCTCCGACCAACAAATCCACACACTCCACACAGAAACACCTGCACAAACACATTATCTGACCTTTATTTTCTAGATTTTTTAAAGTCCAGTTATACCAATACCTGCACGACTTCCTCAAAACAACAAAATATTCCTTTAAAAAAAGCTAATTGATGTGCATGCACTTGTTGCTTACAACTTTTACATTTGGGAGCTGCTACTTTTATTTGATTAAAATATTTCGGTGCATCTTCCTCTTTTTATTATATCAGATATCTGCTAAGTTATATTGGTGCATGTTTCCAGTGATTAAATTTGATGTTAATGCCAAACTTTATATCAACATAAGTAAATCTGCTCATCACTACTGGCTTACCAAACAGACAATAAATAAATAAATGCATCTCTTTGACATTCATGGCTAAGTTGTTTGTATCTATGTGAAATGCTATACTTGGTCCAAGCCACAAAGAGAAACTCACGCTGCCCGCCACCCCCACACCAAGCGGGGTAATCGTCAGTACTGACCTACAGCAGTTGTTGTTGCCACACATGAGCACTTCTCTGCCTCCACAGCAGATGGTGCAGTAGGACTGGTATCCATCGTCGTCATACTGGTACGCACACTCGAGGAATGAGTTCTGCCAGAGACAGAGAGCAGAGTGAAGAGATCAGAGATAGCAGAAGGCAGAGAGAGAAGGTCCATTTGTTAGCTAGTGTGATGAAACTTGTGTTTGCTCAGTTTAAGTTACTGTATCTGTGTCAAAAATGTCTCAGATCTTCACCAACATTAACACTTACATTTCTTTTGAATCACAGCAAACAGGGAAGTTTCAAGTATATTCGTCAGCTCCATCTTCAAATCTTATCAGTGTGATGCAATTATGCTAATATTCGTAACTGACTAGCAAACAAATACAGAAAACTACACATCACCTTAGGATCTGGGACATTTTATCTTTTATGTGGATAATCCACAAATTCAACTGATGAATAAACTTAAAATAATCTGCGTGTGATTAACCAGTCATCTCTAATGATTTTATCATTTCATACAGGTATACACATTATCTAGGTATTTTTCTTGCATTGATTAAGCAGTTATCGTTTGTATGATGTCATGGGTGGAGGGGTTTCTAATGTATCTTTACAAGCTGTCTTGAATACATAGAGAAACTTTAAAATACCCCAAACTCTGTAAAATCACGTAACTGTATCATAATTCCACAGTTTCATAATAATCACATCATATTATTGCACAACCCTGAGTGCCCCTGGGTCACACATAAGTGGAGGATGTCTTACTTTGCAACCCTGGCACATTGCTCCTTCGAAGAGAGGATGTTCTAGAGAGACGTTGAGACTTCCACAGGAGATACAGATATCTGAACAAACACAGAAAAAATAACATATAACACTCTGTTTGGCCTCATTTAAAGTGCAAGTTTCGACTTTACTGCTCACAAGGCCCAAACAACAATAACCATCTGCCTGATAAATAACAAAGACCCAACTTACTCCTGGCACTGTGATTTATCTTTTTCTGTTATTAACCTCCAGCTCATAATCTATTTTGGAAGGCTGAGCGCTCAGACTCCATTATTGATTATGTAGGTTTTGCTGTATAAATGCAGCAATATACTAACAAGACCAAGAATTGGATTGCAAAGTTGTGTACCCCGAGCTATAGAAGCAGGGAGTGATCAGTGTACATCATTTAACAGATTTGATTTAGGTGGGACTCCCTAAAATCTCAGCAAAACACGTAAAAAAATTATCCTGACCTTTGCAACATCCCCCATAGTCTAGTCGCCTATCAACCCGTTCTCTCCTTATACATTGGCTTTCAGCATTCCAGTGAAATATTTTCATATACCTGTGCAATATCTCATCTGTCTGTCACTTTTTTTTAACCCCACATGGGTGCAACATTTGCATTCTTTATTTAGTTATTTTAAACTGTTAAGTGTTTTAACTGTAAAGCTTTAATACTTGTACCTTTAGATATTGTATTTAAATATGAATCTCAGCATCTGAAAGTCTGCTCCTTTGGCTTTTCATTGTACATAAAGCTTATAAACTTATCTTAATTTTCTTAAAGAGATATTTTGGTGTTTTTGAAGTTAGGTTGTATAAGGTACTTGGCAATAATAGTGGCAATAACTTCCAGCGATTTCAATGGGTATTGCCCCTTTAAGGAGAAGGTGCTGGGAGAACGGAACGAGGAAGCTAGGCTATACAGCCAAACAGATGGGTATAGTTGCAGATATTTAGTGAGTCTTGGGTAAAAATGGCCCCAAAACAATGCAAGCTAAAATGTATGCTATTTGGCCGTGATAGTCATGTCTTCCATGTGTTGTTTTGTTGTTTCTCTTGTCCCTCTTTCTGCCAATCTTGGAACGTTTTATTTTTCCCTCAAAAAGCTCCCATGTTTGGCACTATTTTGCGATGCAATGTTTGGCTACATACTCTTCCCCCTCAGTATATTGTAAGCTCCTGATGAGTAGTTTTTCATCTGTGAGCTTGAACAGATGTTTTAAATCGTGACACTGATGTTTGCTGGCATTAGCATCACCACATCCAATGCTACTGAGACAAATGACATGTTACTATGGAACTGTACTCAATATTTACACTTCATAAAATGATTTGCGGGCATCTTATCCTAACAGGCTTTCTAAACTTTCAATGTACAAAATGTACACTACAGAGATCACCACAGGGGGATTTGTTGACAGGAGTTATTTGTTTAGCAATTGCATCCAGTGAGTAAAGAACCCATTTTGCTTTCCAGATGGGAACTGGACCAAATAGAACAGACTGTGTGACATCAGACGCAAAAGCTTTTTACAGTTGAATGATGCTGAAAGTGCAGCAGTGGGTCAAAACAAAGGCTGGGGTGGTTTTTGACCTTAACTTTGAACATCCAACACTCACTTCATCCTTGAGTCAGAATGGATATTTGTGTAAAGTTTGAAGAATATCCCTCAAAGTGTTTTTGGGATTCACAAGAATGGCCCAGAAGGATGGACAACCTGGAAAACATAATGCTTCCAACCTTGGTGCCACTAAACATTTCTAAGGCCAAAGGCAAATGTGGAATCCATCTCTACTTAGGTCAATAGTCTTTACATCAAGTCTAATATTGAATTAATAAAACTGGATTAATAAAGTATCTATCACCTATTTATCTAAATGGTGATCAAAATATATCAAAACTTCACCTTCTATGTTCCTGGTCTTCTTTTTGATCTCATAGATGAGTCTCTCTGGGGAAGAAAAACACAAGAGACTCATCAGTGAGCTGGTTTAAATACACAGAATTAACATATAGTTTCTTCTACGCCTTCAGCTGCATCAAGGAATTAATAATCAATATCCCAAATAGCACAAAATGACAATCTGAAAAATGCAATCCAAAGAAAAATCAGGCCTTAAACAGAGGTATAGCTCAGCTATGTGCTGATCTAAAAGGATCTTAAAGCACAAGTTTTTACCAAAAGTTTGTTATATGTTTGTTATATCAACATTTCCTCGGAGTGGGAGAGCTCACTCCCTCCTCCACATGCAGACGGCTTTTAAATAAATAAACGGGGAAGTTAATGGTTTATTTTGAATAAAAGCAGCATCAGCCTACCTCTGGTCCCTTCATCGATCACCTCTCTGATCTTTGCTTTCTCAGCTGAGTTCTTGCGTGGTTTCTTGGCAGGTGGAGGCGTGTATGCTGCCTCGGGTTCTGCCCACATCTCTGGGTACATTTCTTTATATGAATTTTGTTCACCTATGGAAAAAAGAGAGTGCTTTTTAACATCATATGGCTGTGGAGTCATTTGCTGAAACTAGTGGAGAGTTTACTTTCCTTCACACACACTTAACGCTTCAAACTAAGCAATCATCATTCTACCAGTGTGTTTTTGCTTTTTAAGCTCTCTTTAAGTAATTTTCTGAGCAGAGAAGTTAGTTGGCAATGAGCACAGGACTTCAGATATCTGTGGCCTGAAAAATCTGGGTTTTTGTGTTTCTGATATTATACTGACTTTGGAAGGAAAATCAAAATGATCAAGAAAATTGTGACCAATACAGGACCTTTGGAAATGAAATTACATTATATATATTCAGTCCAAAAAGTTTAACTTTTGATTGCGCAAAGACACTCAAAAAGCAGCTTTGTAACACCAGCAATTAAAGTGCTGAGAATATGGTCACCAACAGCGTAAGAGCAACCTCTGCTGGACAAAAAAAAAACACAATGACAGCATCTCTATATCACTTGAAGCATTGTTTTCTGTTTTATATACAGTATAATATTCTGTAAAAAAAAAAAAAAAAAAAAAAAAAAGGGAAAAAAACATTATATACTCGTCTATATCAGAGAAAAGGCACCAATGAGGGATCCATATGAACCAGATTACATCAGCTAACAAATATTGATATTAGGCTGTGCATTTACCACTGTCTCACATCAGACAAAACAATGTGAAATGACAACAAAACAAGATGAAAATGTAAAACTCTCAGTTTACTCAGTGATTTGCTCATTGTAATGAGGCAGCAGGTGCAGGTAAGTTCGCTTTTCTGCAGAGAACTCCTCAGTTCTTTAGCCAAAAAGGCAGCCCAGTGAAGTGGCACCAGAGTGGGTCTGCAGCACTTTGAAAACACTTGAGAGAAGATTTTCTGAGGATGTGTGCTGTTATCTTCATGAGGAAACAGTTATCTTGTCCTTCTTTTCCAACAATCTGCTATGCAGTTTAGAGGAGCTACAGCTTTAAACACTTATGTTTTCAGACACTCCATAGGAACCAGGGATGTGCGTGATAAAAGCCAGTTAAAAGTCATCACCTTCTCTTGTAAGAACCAGAATCACTAGTAAGTCAAACTATTTGTTAGTTTATGTAGGCCTGCAATGTTAGTTAAATGCTGTGTCTAAGCTCTTGTGTTGGCTTCACACCAGACGTAAATAAAATCATTTGTGCAAGTTAATTACAAGTAAAGTCAATGTAAAGAAGTGAGTAGACGCTCAATTTGAGTGAGTAATTTGTGCAAATGAGGCGAATTCATGCCGCGCTCCAATGCACCATTCGCTTCTTTCGCTTGATCGTAGGCATTGAAAATCTGAACTCAAGTGAATCACTAATACAGTGATGGCCAATCAGCATGGAGATCCTCCACCGACATATTTGACATATTTCACCAGAGGATCTCCAAAGGACCAGCATGGGGGGAGGTCATGTCATTCAACCAGAAAATGGAGGAGAAGTGTGTTGTGTCTATTGCTACCCAAGCTATATGACACAATGTACCTGTTCTACAGGTAGAGAACAAAAAAAGAAGCGAGTAAACTCCCTTTACTGTATCTACGTATTAAGATATGCGCAAATAAGCCATTGTTCCACATTCATCAAGATTAATCAAGGTCAACAATTAGTGCACAATTTTATAAATCGTGATTAAGAAACAAAATTTATTGTCCTTTCCAACACACTTTGGTTAAGCCGCTGCAGCTTCTTCCTGCAGCCTGAGTAATGTCAAATAAGTCAGTCGCTCCTTTTTTATGTCTCATTTTATATAATAAAAATAGCTCAGACAGCTCAGTAGACAAGTCAAAAGGCACCTAAACCATGGAAATTCTGAGAATGATCATGATTAAAATTACAATATTTTGACAGTGCTATAAATTATACATGAAGTGAAACATACTCTTCGGAGTCAATGCATTTTACAGTCAACATTTAGAAAAACCACAAACGAAGCATTTGAGAAGAGGCAGAAAGAAGCAGGTCAGGTTAAAATGCCATATAAGCATTTAGCCAGGTCATTCATTACAGGTATGTGGGAATTTAAGGCTTGTGGTGCTAGCACTGCTAATACAAGCAACACTCAGCAAGTTGACATCTGTTGTCTCAAATTAATTTACATTTCAGCTATTGATCTGTTTGTGTCTTCTGCACTTCATCTAAAATGAATTACATTTCTGTAACTGAAGAATGCAATGCAGTGATTTAATTTGCAATTAGGTAACAAACCATAAGGTGTAGATAGTGTTTAGCTGGTTTAAAAATGCTTTCTTTAACTCCGACCGTTCTCTGGGTGGTTTCTTCATTTTAGACAATTCTATTAATCTAAAATTGAATTCCTGTTAAATCTGCTGTGATAGACAGATATTTAGGCAGACTTAATTCATGTCAATTGTGAGTAAATCACAAAAAAATGGTTTCTTTGTCTGGCTAAAACCACTGAGGTGAGCCAGAGAAGAAGCAGTATGGATTATATTCTACTGTTGGGATGAGACTCATGAGAAACAGATGAATAGATGCTACTATGAAAGGATATTTACTGAACTGAGAGTTAAATGAAATATATTGTCGAGTATAAAACTCAAATCTACAAACCTTCAAAGACCTATAAATAAAGTTCATCTTAATTCAAGACAATCACCACTTTAAATGACACATTATTAGAAGTATGGTTACCCTCTGGAGGGTCCAGAGATTGTGGGCCACTGGGAAGGAATCCGGTCATGGCCCACTCAATCATCTGTCTGGTTTGAATCTCGACGCCCTCGGCTTCATCGCTCGCATCGCAGGAAGGAACTGGCCTCCCTGCCCGAACGCTGGCCACCTAGATGCCAAATAAACACAAAGTCCAGTCACAAAATGATGGAAAAGTTGTCTCTGACACGCTTCACAAACAGTCATTGAAGAAGGATAAATACAGTAATTATGGCTGCACATGAAAAAGCAAAGTATAAAATATGTGAGGGGTTTAGTTCACAAATCCCTCATCACTTGTTTATTCATTTATGGAAGCCTGAGTGAATTATAACCCAGTGTGATGCCGTCAACGAAGTAAATGTGTTCTGTATTACTAAAGAGAGATAAATGAAGCCTTGCTGGAGTGAAATATGACATTGAAAATATCATACCCTCATGTTGCCTTTTATAAATTGTGGGCAGAGCAAGATGTGAACAGCTCCTCTATCAATTCAAAACAAGTATGATCATTTGGACCTGTGCAGTTGGTTTATGTTGCTTTGGATGTTTGTTTATAACCAGAGAGCTAAAAGGAGTCAAAATTAGAAAAGCAATCAAAAATGAAAGAAAATAACACACTTATTGTTGTAAAAGTGGTGGGTGTTTTACCTGCAGAGCTTCGAAGATAGCTTTGCGGTACATGGACTGTTTGTTGTAGGTGGGCTGGTGGAAGGCAGACGAGAAAGAGCTCAGAGGCATCAGCTTTTCCACACAAACCTGCAAAACAAAACAACAAAAAGGAGCAGAAATGTCATCAAATCACTGGAGAGACAACAGGCAACTGTTTGTCTTAAAATAAAGCTTTGAATGAAGTTTAATAATGGTGATTTTTTTGCATGTGTGTCACAGAAAGTTTGGATATTTTTGGTAAGAATAAAAACTGAGAGGATCTTGTACTTTCTGTTTACCTGCGATCTCTTGTTAAAATTTCCCTTAATTCTAAATTTAGAAAATTTTAAAGAAGAAGAAATAAAAACTATGGTTTTCTTTCACAAATCAAAGATAAAGACAGTATCCTGCTTCCTAAGTTTCTGCTCAAAAGAAATTAAGTGTTGAATAATAACTAAACCTTGCGGGGCTGATAATTATAGAGTAAAATTTTATCTGAAAGCTTATGAGCTCCTTATCAGGGACAGTGTTCTGCCTTCTAAAAAGGCATAAAACCAGAATAATGGGATGTTAACTACTTGGGCTGATAAAGACATTAAGTGACAACATTAAATCCGAATTACTTTCTTTAAATTGCTACTATAACAACAACAGCTGTCTCTCTTTCTCATTCCCTCCTCAGGGAAGGACTTTTGGGTTATTTTTAGAGCATTGTATGTGGCTCTGCTGGGAAATGAACAAGCATCTTCTTAATATTCAGATCAGTTTGTTCAAGGGATCTCTTAGTGGAGCGACTCACCACAGAGAATTTGCCGTCTCCAAACCACATCACCCAGCGAGTCCCGTCTGCGGCTCGACTTCGGCCGCTCATCCACCAGGAAACGATCCTGCCGGGCCACCAGGAGAATCCGCGTAGCTTTCCGAACACCAGTGTGCCGATGCCAAAACCTCTTCCATCCTGTTAGAACACAGAAAAAAACATTTTTGCGGTCTTCATTTTTTCTCTATTTCACACATGTTGACTGCTTATCACCACAACAGAAGAGGAAATTAAATTACTTTTGAAAACCTGGAAGTCAATAAACCTTCCTCTGATTCTGTTGTTGGGGCTGTGTTTACCTTGTTTAAGAGCTCATATAAATGCCCCCCTCTAATGGTGTTCACCACATCACAAGTCAACTTATTCTGATTGCCTCAAGTCACAATAAGTGAAGTGTTTGATGACTATGCAGAAAAGGCAGACCCCATTGTTCTCAGTTTTAGTCATTCACGTGTCCAAAAGGAGCTCTGCCAAGTGTTAATCTATATCATCACCTTTGTCGTGTCGTCTGTTGTTCCTCCATGTGGCGTCTAAACACAAAGAAATAATGCTTTGTTAGCACTTCCATATAGAGAGCCAGCAGGAGAACAAGCGTTCTTTTGCATCATTACTGCTATTGTTAAGCTATAGTGTTCCTACTTGAACGCCAAGCCTCTTCTGTACATGTCTCAGGGACACAAATTCATGACTTTATGGGTTTTATTTGAAGGCAGAAGAAAAAGAAAAAAACAGAAAAAAAGACATCAGTTTTATATTGTCTTATTTTGGCAACATAAACAATGATCAATAGAAATTAAAAATAATTTTTTGTTTGATTTTCTCCAAATCAAACCATGAGAAACAGATGAATAGATGCTACTATGAAAGGATATTTACTGAACTGAGAGTTAAATGAAATATATTGTCGAGTATAAAACTCAAATCTACAAACCTTCAAAGACCTATAAATAAAGTTCATCTTAATTCAAGACAATCACCACTTTAAATGACACATTATTAGAAGTATGGTTACCCTCTGGAGGGTCCAGAGATTGTGGGCCACTGGGAAGGAATCCGGTCATGGCCCACTCAATCATCTGTCTGGTTTGAATCTCGACGCCCTCAGCTTCATCAAACATTTAAATTCATAATCTAAGTGTTCACATTCAGTGTTAGTATGAGCAAAGTTCTGTGAAATCAAGGAAAAACAATTCAGCTAAAAATGGAAAATATACAGCATTAAAGGTCTAATCATTAGTTATTACAACAGTTGAATAGAGCAGTTGTTCCCAGAGTGGGGCTGGAATCCCCAAGGGGTCGTGTTTTTAAATGTTTCTACAATTTTTGTAGAAACATATGCGTAAAATCAGTTAAACTGAAAATAAAATAATGGATATTTGGTGAAACTTATACTGAAATCAAAGTAATGTTTATCTAAATTCTTGAAACAGACGACTGCACATAAATATTCTTGAATGTGGCTGTGTTCAACTATGCCTCAACCACCCTTAGGTACAGTGGGGGTCCCTGGTATCTGGCATTGTTATTTTGGGTGCCAGGGGCTAAAAAGTTTGGTAACCCCTGATCTAGATCAACTGTAGATTTGAAAAAAAATGATGATGAAAGTTCCATTTGTTTTAATTGAGGTTATATCCAGTACTTTAAAAAAGTAAGTGGGGAGTGCAGATGGTTGAGTGGTTTAAGGCGCCACCCATGTAC
The DNA here is from genome assembly GCF_018320785.1 of Cheilinus undulatus. Taxonomy (NCBI): domain Eukaryota; kingdom Metazoa; phylum Chordata; class Actinopteri; order Labriformes; family Labridae; genus Cheilinus; species Cheilinus undulatus. The sequence goes on along the minus strand of NC_054878.1, from coordinate 38,512,402 downwards.
GCGGGCGGCCCGGGTTCGAATCTAGCCTGTGGCCTTTTACCGCATGTCTCTCCCCACTCTCTTCCCTGTTTCCGAATCTGTCCACTGTCCTTCTTCTATCAAATAAAGGCATGAAAGGCCAAAAAATAAATTTAAAAAGAAAAAGAAAAAAAGTAAGTGTATTACTCACAGGACATGAATGTCAGCTTGGCTCTTTATTATAACACTGGTGTACCAGCATGGAAGCTAAGCTATACACTGCTGCAGATGTACTGTAAAGCCCGCTCAGTAAACCTTACTTTAAAAAAATCATGAGAACTGACTGCCTTAAAACAACTAAACAAAATAACTTTTTGACCTCAGTAAACTATATATTGTGTTGCATTTACAAAAGGTGTTTCAGTGTTGTGCAGTAAAGTTTAAGTACTTAAAGGTACAGTATGTTATATTTAGCCCACTAGTATTTAGTGGAACAAACTTGCAGGCTTTCCCACCTATAACACAGAGTATGGCGCTCTGCTACAGTCTACTTTTTATCACCATAGTCTACTTTGCCCCATCAACATCACATTGTCATAAAGTTGATGTTGGCCTGCTCATGCAGTGAGCCAATACATGCACATGTACACAGGTGAAATAAGCTTTGCATTGCTTGAGTAAGATTCAGACACTCAAGCTACAAAAGATGAAGCCTTGAAACTTTTCAGGTGAAACATTTGTTTTCCTCTCTACCTTATGTCCATGTAGGATCTGAGTGGAGATTAGTTTAAGTTAAAATCAGAAAAAAAAAAAAAAAAAACTTTATCGATAGGTCTGACAAGGAAAAAAATTGAAACTGTAATCAGCCAACAAATTATAATGGGTACACCTCTGATTTGAATACTAAAGGAGACTAACAATACCTGGTACTCCACCTCACTGGGCGTGGCCTGTTCTCCCCTAGCAACCGGCTCCGGTGTTACTGCGACTGTCGGAGAGGCAGGGTCTGTGTGTTGCTGTGAAGGGGGCTGGGCTGGGCTGGCAGGCTCCTCCTCTTTGTGGAAGTCACCCTCTGATAGGTCGTCCATCATGTTCATCTCTGCCTCTCTGTACGCCCGTCGCTCTGCCTGTGACAGAAGATGAAAGAATAAATGATGAGCAATGTAAGGTTTTTGAGACTTTTTTCTTTTTTCACATTCTGTGAATCCATAAGTGAAGTTAACTACAGTACAAAACAATAAAAGGATAGAGCAGCAGGGCTACTGTGGGACCAATTCTGAAGTTTAATGAGCTGTTAATCCTCATGAATCCACTTTGAGGTGATTGAAAATTAACACATAAATGAATAAATAAACACTGACATTTAACTGTGTCTGCTTCAGTTTGAAGCTGAAAATATTTGGCCTGCACTGTGGAAATGATTTCTCAAATAAACTCTGGCTTTTTGAGCTCTTTTGTGCATACTTGGAGCAAAAAAACAAACAAAATTTCCTTGTTTTACTGTTTACTCCTGCACTTTTTAGATTTTCCAACACCAAGTTAACAGGATTGAACATTTACCAGCTCAATTTTGTCAAATTTTCCTTTGGTGGAAAAGTCTTAAATTATAGTACACATCGCCTCAGCTTGTTTTGATACTTTTAGTGAAGATATTATTCATTGTAATTACTTTGAACAAGTAAAAATATATATGAAACTGTACCACAAACACAATTTTAAAAAGAGCAAACGCGAAAATGCAATGTTTGCCATTTTTTTAAACATAACAAAGATCTTCGCAATATCACCTCACGGCCCAAACAAATATTATTTCTGCCAATTTGCTACACTTATGAATATAGATTTATTAGCAGTATATGTATTTAAAACACCATTGTTTAAAAGAAAAGCGCTGTATAGTATCTGAAACAAAGTTGCTGAGGAAGAAGGTAAAAAGTGTATGAAGATATGTATGTAAACTATTAATAATCCAATAACAAGTCTGTAGTTTGAATTTTAAGAGATAAAATGTGTAGTATTCATTGGATGGCCATGAGTCAGTGTGTTTAACAGCAGTTCTATTACAAATTTTTTTAAAAAAAGGAGCACATAACACCTGTTTTAATGACCTTACACTGGTTGCCCATATCTTTTAGAAGTGGTTATAAGGTTTTACTTCTCATTTTAAAGGCACTTCATGGCCTGGCTAAAGAATATTTCTAAACAGCAGTCTAAGGGAGTTTTCACACATGGTTTATTTGCTCTGGTCAAAATCATGGTACAATCTGGACTGACAACACAATAGATCAGTATTTGGTAGTTTTTTTTTATATTATTAGCATTTTTTTCCTGAAGGGAAACGGTACAGTTTGAAAATGAGGCACAACTACTTTAAAAAAAATACATCGATGTACTGGAGCTGCTGAAGACGCTTTTCAAGACATCTGAGGAGAAGGTGTACCTGAATCCTCCTGAACCATGACCATGCTTAAGGTACTGAAACATGCTTGACAGGTTATGGTAGTTGGTTTGACCCCCAAAAATGCAATGCTTCTAGTAGTTAGGTCATATCAAGGTTGATTTATAGTCTCACTACAATCAAACAGCACCTGAGTCAGAAAAAAAAGCAAACTGAGACCCCCCTCAGGTGGTTTTGGTACAGCCATTTGGTCCACACCAGAGTTTGACCGAAAACTTTCACAACAGTGCAAAAAAAACCCACTAACATGGCAAATAGATTCAAGTGAGTTTAACCAAACCAAACTGGTAAGGTGTAAAAACACCTTAAGATTCAGATTTGCTACATTAATACAGCCTTTTTCAAAGATTATTTTTGGGGCTATTTGTCTTTATTTTGATTGGACAACTGAAGAGAGACAGGAAACGTGTGGAGAGAGTGGGGGAAGACATGAAATAATGGGATTGGGATTCAGTCCCACAACCAGTGTGTTAAGGACTGTAGCTTCTGTGCAAGAGTATCTGCTCTACTGAGTTCAAACAGTGCCCAGTATTGTCTTGTAAATAACTTATGAAAACTTATTTTCATAGTAGGACCCTCTTGAAATTTCTATTGTTAATCCACTAAGCTTTACTGATTTGTTTAGTGTCTCAGCCAAGTTAAATTTTGTATGCCTTCCTGTTTTATTTATATATTTTTATGTAGGACTGTATGGTGGAGCAGTGGTTAGTACTGTCACCTCAGAGGTGTCTGTGTGTCAGCCCTGTGATTGACTGGTGACCAGTCCGGGGTATACCCCACTTGTCTCCCAGCAAGAGCTGGGATTAGCTTGAGCCCCCAGTGACCCATACAGGATGTGCAGTTTAGGTGCTGTAGTTAATGGCTGGCTTTTGTACATATTGTTGTTGGGATATTAACACTGGTTTTGACAATATTCACAGCTGACAAAGGCAGGTTTGTATAGCCAGATATCAGTTCCAAACATCAGCAGAAAATTTCATATCTGCTAATACCAATACTTCACTCTTTAAGCCAATATTTACTAACACCGATATTATTCAGATAATATTGTGCATCACTTATAATAAGTGCTTTAAAATGTCACTGTAAAGGCAGATCTCTGTGTTATTTTTTGTAACTAGCTGCCACTATAACTCAGAGAAAAAACACTTACAGAAAGGATGTTTTTGGACTAAGTTTAAATATCAAATTACTTGTTGATTGTTGCACTATATATAAGCTGTAACCTGTCCTCAGTGCAAGTCATCGTTATTGATGATATCTGACTGTCAGCTATCACCTCGTCCTCTGTGTTTTACCCTTGGTCTACAGGCAAATGCTGTCGTTCGAGGAGGTCCTACATAATTGATGTTTTCTGCATCTTTTTCCAGCTGATGTGGTGGCTGCATTAGATCAAGGCCTCAGTGCCCAGGGCTGTAGGAACAATCCTTTAATTGTTCCTCTAAACAGGAAGTGAGTGTGGAGAAAAGGGTGCGGTGTAGAGGCGGTTCATCGGGTTCAGCTCAGAGAGGAGAGAGAAGGACAGAGAGGAGACAAAGAGAGGGGGAGAGAGAGTAAATAGGATTATAATATAAAACTGAGAGATGTAATACGGACAGAGGAAGTAGAGCATGTTTGGTTGGAGACAGTGAGACAGAAAGAGAGAGAGAAAGCGAGAATGCAGTCCTCTTAGAGTATGCCTTTTACTGTAAGTGGGGTTTTTTTCTGCTTTTTAACTCATTTGTCCTAAAATAGGTAATTAACCCACAATGAGACAAATATGAGGCAAGTTAATTTTTTCCTCTTGTGGAAAGAAGTACTGAGCTAATGTATTTAAAAGTAATGATATAATATTTTAAAAACATATAACTACTACTTGTTTTTCAATACAGGGTTTACTAATTTCAAATGCTTAAAAGAATTGTTTCGTATATGTTTCTTGAATATACTGTCCTGTAAAGTTATAAATGGTAGCATTAGCCAACCATAAAAAGTGAGACAGATAACTTGTTTAGCCTGCCAGGGACCTTTAAGCTCAGTGATAATAACATAATACCTTTTTGGGGAAAAGAAATGGACACTGAAGTTAGAGAAGATCTCAATGTGTTACTATCTCTGCTCTGAGAACCTTGACTTCTCACATAAATGACCACGGGAAGCATGTATTTGATTTTTACAGGGCCTATAATAGGGACCTATTCAGACCCTATAGGGGTCTAAGAATGAGTCGTCCTCATTTATAGTGATACGATACAAAACTACATGATGTACTACCCTGCAATACATTACGATATGATACAATACGTTACATTGCAGTGCTATGCAATATGATACATTATGAAACGTTGCAATGTGATAATCTTATGCCATCCAATGTAATCTGATTTGATCAGATATGCTGCAATTTAATATAAGATATGTTTCGATATGATATGATACAATACAAGGCAATGCAATGCAGTACGATAAGTTATGATACCACAGGCTTTGATACATTATACAATACAATATGATACCTAAATTTGTTCCAATTCCAATACTTGCCATATATGACAAGAAAAGACACAGGTCATTAAGGGTTAAATATCTTTTGACCCTTAAATTGTAGCCTCTTACTTTTCATCCCCTTGCACCATTCAATTGATTCTATCCATGCCTTCGTAGCCCTTATGGAAGCACTAGCAAGCCTGGACCTTGGGTGACATTTCAGGGACTTTAAAGATTAAATCCACACCAGTGAGGCCAACATCGAACGCCTTTCTTTGTCCATGTTTGATCATTTATTGTAGCTAGCTTGAATGCTAAAGAATGCTAACTTCCATATTGTGTTGTCATAATGCTTTGTGAGGTGCTATGAACCAATGGCAGGCTGTTTAGTTACCACATTGTGCTGTGAAAAACTAGCAAGCAAATCATTATAGAGACCGCCTGAATAAAGCATAACAAAAAGAGAGGTAGAGTGCCTGTGATGTGGCCCTCTGTCATTGTTATTTTAATATTTCACAGTAAAACGTACCAGGAAAAACAACCTTAGGTTGTCACAGACAGGCTGTACAGTACCATTCTATTTGTTGAGCCATGTTCTGAGTTCACTATAAGGCTAAAATAATGTGTCAGTTTTCCACAGCACATTCGTCCCAGAAAGTCTACACCAGTTTTGGATCAGGACTCCTCATTGGCCAATACCCAACATTCTGGTATTAGAGCAAGAAGGAAAAAGTAGTATTGAAACATCTCTGATGATAACGATGCAAAACAAAATGCCACAATACATGTTACAATACTGTAGGATATGATACTTTAGGATACAATATGATATCTTGTGTTTAAAAATGATACAATATAAAACAATATAACATAGGATGTGGTTCTTTACGATGCCATTAGATACAATATGATACACTACCATAAGAAGCAATATGTCACTTCATGGTACCTGATGATATACGATGTGATGTGCTATGATCGATACGATATACTTAATTGTGCCATTGGGGAATTTTGTCTTGGACTCAATATGCTGCACACCTACAGCTGTCAGCACAGCAACAGATATGAATAAAAGCAGAAACAACAATCCACTTTTGAACCAATAATTCACATGAACACAGAGTAGCACATATGAAAGAAGAACCATGATTTATATTATTGTGCATTCCTCTTTTATACTTTACTTGCAACAACAAATAAGATCAAATCTAGTATAAGACAAAGATCAATGGGTAAAAAGATATTCTCTCTCTGCTTGCATGAGAACAGACTGCTCAGACATGGACGGTGGGGAAAGGCTTTCAGTTCCTACAACCTTTGTGGCAGCCTAAACCAGATCAATAAGCTTAGATTTCTTTTGAATGGAAAAGTAATGGTACAACACTGTCAACCCATAGCTATGATGTGCTCCAAAAGAGCCTGATTTAAAAAAACAAAAAAACAAACAAACAAAAAAAAACCTGATCTCCAGATCAACACCAAACATCCTGAGTCAGCGCAGTCTGTGTAAACAAGAGCACAAATTAACAACATGGGTTTCCCGGCTTCATAGGCTATCTAAGGAGATGCTCAGACACCTGTAGAACTCAACCTGGTTGATATTTTAATCATGGATAAACACAATGGTATGATCACCAACTGAATGAGTGGCCAGCATCATCTCCTCAATTCAATTTTACATTTATAATGAGGTAGCTATTATCCCACCCTCAACTAAATCCTGTACGTCATCAAAATACGGTGAGAGATCTACATCCTTGTACAGCAGGTTAAAGTTAATGTCATGCTTTGTCTCTAAGATTTAGCGAAATAGACCTATAGAGTACGCCAGAGCTAGAGTTCCTGGGTAATGCAAAATTACAGGGCATTAGTAACCTTTGAAAAGAAGCAATAGTAACCATCAGTTTTAGAGAGACAAAACAAAAAGTCAACATATTTCCTAACTGACAGTTGATGGAATCACGAAGTCAAGTTTAGAAACAGTGGGCATCACTTTGGTTTCTCTCAAAACTAGGCAGAAAACCAATAGTTCACTTTGGTGGGAATGTCTTCTGCCTTCTCTTGGACTTCTATGGTAGCAAACAAAGGGGAAGAAACACTCAAGGGAAGATGATGATGGAGAAGAGGGAGAATAAGGAGGGGGCAGAAAAGAAGAAGCAGTAAAGAGAGCCAAAGGAGTTGTTGCTGTAAATTTAAGTGGAGCAGACAGTAAAAGTGAGAGTGTCAGGTCATGACAGTTCTCTCCTCCGTTTCACCCCGAGGCCACAGGGTCACTTTCCCCTGCTCCTGTTGACCTCTGACCTCATAAAATCCTAATCAGCCTGTTACACGGATCGTAAGCAGACCACACACTCAAACGCACATCGACAACACACACACATCTGTGCACTGTAAGGGAAAGTCCATATGTCGTCACTCGCTACTAAAACATCTGGGACGCTTGAAAGAAAAGTCTGGATTTCTACTTCCTACAACACACACCCTCTTTGATTGTAGGTTTAATCTCAGACTGTAAATGTGACAAAACATATTAAATGGAAGAAATATTCTGAAATGAGGAAACACAACCAACAATTCTGTCCTTGTACTTCCATGCAGGACAACAACTTTAATCCTAGTGTAAAAACACTACATTGCATACTTAATCTGAACTGTTATTGAGGCTCAAAAAGGACTCTAAAAGGTGCAAAGGAGATAATCCTGTGGCTGGAAAGTTAGCTGGTATCAATGATAATCAGATATAAAAGCATCCTGGAAAAACAGCAAAAAGTATGACGTATAAAGTTAGGATCTGCTGCTGATTTAAAAAAGAAAAAATTCAGTAGTTACATCCCAAACTTTGATCGACTTCTGATGTAAAATTAGATCATACCAAATCTTTCTCAAGTTATTTGTACAGTCATCTAACTGCTGAAACAGAATGATGTAGTTTATGACGTAACTGCAGCAAACAGGCAGCACATTCATACTTTTATTTACAGCCCAGTTATAAATATTTTTTCCTTCAGATGAATCATCTCATTATGGGGAGTAATCTGAGTTTTCTTCCCTCAAGGTAACAAGATAACTTGCCCTTTTATCAAGAGAAAACCTCTTTTCAGACTTCTCAGAAAATCATTTACCCGTGATCTTCAAATGATTAAAACATAAATGCTAACATAGCTTTCAGTCAGCTTTGTGGGCTTTTGTCCATCCTCATTTTATTTTTACTCTCAATGTTAAGCTGATATGGAGGAGCTTTTAAAAGGAACCCTGTGTTAAGACTTTTGACTTAACCAAGCTAACATTGACTTGACTTGACATGACTTCTATGGCCACTTTATTAGGCACACATGTTCATTCGCTTGTTAACACAAACAGCTAATCAGCCAATCACATGGCAGCAACTCAGTGCATTTATGTACATAGAGGCGGTCAATACGACTTGCTGAAGTTCAAACCGAGCATCAGAATCATTTTCTGTGTTCAATTTTAGTTTAGTTCTAATTAGTTTTTACTGCTGGTTTGTTAGTTTAGTTTGATTTTAATTTTGCAAAAATGCTTCGTTTTAGTCTTTGTTTTTATTAGTTTTAGTGTTATTTTTAGTTTTTTCGGATACATGTTAGGGCTGAGTGGACATCATACATTTTTAAAAACATATTCAAACAGGCTACTCTTAACTGTTCATTTATTTATTTCAAGCTGATGTTTGAATACAACTTCAGACATAAAACTACCACTCTGTGAAGTCTTAACCATTCAATTCAGGCAATTTTTACACTTCCTAGGTTTGGTTGTAGGTGCCAGTCAGTATGGTTGTGTAAAAGACTAAAACTAAGGATACTTTGTCTCTATTTTTATTTTATTTTATCTTAGTTAGTCTTTATTTTTTGGTAGAGCTTAGTTTTTATTTAGTTTCAGTTAACTAAAATGATGTTGGAAATTTAGTTTTAGTTATTTAGTAATTTTTAGTTAACTATAATAACCTTGATGCAGAATACCATCTCTGAACGAACAACATGTCGAACCTTGAAGCAGATCAGCTACAGCAGCAGAAGACCACACCTGGTGCCACTCCTGTCAGCTTAGAAGAGGAAACTGAGGCAACAATTCACATGGGCTCAACAAAACTGGAAAATAGAAGATTGGAAAAACATTGCCTGGTCTGATGAGTCTTGATTTCAGCTGTGATATTCAGATGGTAGGGCCAGAATTTGGTGTAAACATGAAGGCATGGATCCACCCTGCCTTGTATCAGTGGTTCAGGATGGTGGTGTAATGGTGTGAGGGATATTGTCTTGGCACACTTTAGGCATCGTTTAAACACCACTGCCTACCTCAGTATTGTTGCTGACCATGTCCGTCCCTTTATGACCACAGTGTACCCATCTTCTGATGGATGCTTCCAGCTGAATATTGCACCATGCCACAAAGCTGAACTAATCTCAGACTGGTTTCTTGAACATGACAGTGAGTTCACTGTACTCCATGGCGTCCACAGTCACCAGATCTCAACCCAGTAGAGCACCTTTGTGATGTGGTGGAGAGGGAGATTTGCATCATGGATGCTCAGCTGATAAATCTGCAGCAACTGTGTGATGCTATCATGTCAATATGGACCAAAATCTCTGAGGAATGTTTCCAACAACTTGTTGAAACCATGCCATGAAGAATTTAAGCACTTCTGAAGGTAAGAGAGTGTCCAACCCAGTACTAGCCAGGTGCACCAAACAAAGTGGCTGGTGAGTGTATAAAGAAACACAAAAAGTTTCAACATTTTTAAGTAGATTTCTTTCTTTCCATCCCAAAGGCCTGAGCAGAGCTTAGGCAAAAGGCATTTTTGCTTCAAAAGACTTAAAACTTAATTTCCTTTTCAGTATTATCAATATTATTTCTTTCACCAAGGACTAAATTTCTTGCAGCATTTTTTAAAGTTGTAGTTATTGTTTCAAGCAAACTTGATAATTTATCTCATCAAACCACCAAAATTGCTCCTTTCGAGGGCTTGAACCTGACCTTTGTTGCTTTTAGAAAATCAACTGAAAATCGTGACTGCTGGATGAAACTGTTTGTTGCCTGGCAACTTTAGCTTGAACGACACGAGGACATGTTGATGCTTTCAGGGATGCAGATGAGTCACGAAGGATAGACTCATCTGATTTCATCTGCTCAAATATCTGTGGTAAAAAATCTGAATGGTCAGCTTTATGCACCACAAAATAAAGAAAAGATCAAACTGCTTTTATTAATACTGATTATTTTTACACTTTTGTTAAAATGGTCAGCTGCATAACAACAGTTTTCTGCATCTTGAATAGATCCATATTGGTTCTTATGATAGTTTGTCTAGGTTATTATGGGAAGTTATTTGATAGTTTTCATGATTACTGGGTTAACTCTGCTGGTTTGTTTCTTAATGTTGTTAATGTTGTTTTAGTTGATACTGCTGGTTGTTTTCTTTTCTATTTGGGTCCTTCTACTTTTTCACAATGTATATCTTTGCTTCTAGGTGCTTAAAGGTGCTATATAAATACAGTTATTCAGTATGTATGTATTTCAACATTTGTTTTTAGACACTGTCTAAAGTTTCTGGCTGGGAGTCAGTTTCTCCAAATATTATGAATAAAAAGACAAAGTGCATGAAACATGTTAGTTCCCACAGAACCTGAGGAAAGCTTTCAATATGTTTTTTTGCTCTTCTCCTAATAAATAAATGTTGTCCAAGTCTGCTAAAACTGCATCCACACATATCTTTTCACAGGATGCCATTGTTTACAGACTCGTAGTCACTACAACTAAACCACATCCAAAGCTCCCCTTTTTTCTTCTTAAATGTTGGTGATTTGTAGCTTGAAGCTTTGCCAGATGAATCTGCCTGAGGACAGACATGAAATCTAGCCGTTGGCTTTGCAAGGTCACAAGTATCATATTAAAACTCAAAATGTTGGTATCGTTAGAACTCAAAGAAAATTTCTGCATGGAAAAACAGCCATGAAAATCCAAAGTGCAATGATGGATCTACAAATTTATCTTAACAAAGAAATAGTTTTGAATGTATTATACGAAGTCTTCCTTCATTTAGAATTAGGGATACACAATGTAATTGGTGTGATACTGGTTTCCGCAGACATTAACCATAAAAATGAAATATCATAATGGTAGATATGAAATTTTCTGCCGATATATAGATCTCCCTACATCATCTGTAAATATTGGCTATACAAATAAATACACCATATTGCCAAAAGTATTCACTCACCCATCCAAATAATTGAAATCGGGTGTTCCAATCACTTCCATGGCCACGGGTGTACAAAATCAAGCACCTAGGCATGCAGACTGTTTCTACAAACATTTATGAAAGAATGGGTCGCTCTCAGGAGCTCAGTGAATTCCAGCATGATACTGTGATAGGATGCAAGAAGTCCAGTGGTGAAATTTGCTCACTCCTAAATATTCCACAGTCAACTATCAGTGGTATTATAACAAAGGGGAAGCGATCGGGAACGACAGCAACTCAGCCGCGAAGCGGCAGGCCACGTAAAATGACGGAGTGGGGTCAGCAGATGCTGAGGCGCATAGTACGCAGAGGTTGCCAACTTTCTGCAGAGTCAATTGCTACAGACCTCCAAACTGGCCCTCAGATTAGCTCAAGAACAGTGTGTAGAGAGCTTCATGGAATGGGTTTCCATGGCCGAGCAGCTGCATCCAAGCCATACATCACCAAGTGCAATGCAAAGCGTCAGATGCAGTGGTGTAAAGCACTGAGAGCAGTGGAGATACATTCTCTGGAGTGGCAAATTGTGCTTCTCCATCTGGCAATCTGATGGACCAGTCTGGTTTTGGCGGTTGCCAAGAGAACAGTACTTTTCTGACTGCATTGTGCCAAGTGTTAAGATTGTTGGAGGGGGATCATGATGTGGGGTTGTTTCTCAGGAGCTGGGCTTGGCTCCTTAGTTCCAGTGAAAGGAACTCTGAATGCTTCAGCATACCAGGAGATTTTGAACAATTCCATGCTCCCAACTTTGTGGGAACAGTTTGGGGATGGCCCCTTCCTGTTCCAACATGACTGTGCACCAGTGCACAAAGCAAGGTCCATAAAAATACAGATGAGAGAGTTTGGTGTGGATGAACTTGGCTGGCCTGCACAGAGTCCTGACCTCAGCCCCATAGAACACCTTTGGGATGAATCAGAGCGGAGACTGAGAGCCAGGCCTTCTCATCCAACATCAGTGTGTGATCTCACAAATGTGCTTCTGGAAGAATGGTCAAAAATTCCCATAAACACACTCCTAAACATTGTGGAAAGCCTTCCCCGAAGAGCTGACGCTTTTATAGCTGCAAAGGGTGGACCGATGTCATATCAAATCCTATGGATTATTTATTTATTTATTTAACCTTTATTTAACCAGATTAAAAAAACCCATTGAGACCGAAATCTCTTTCACAAGGGTGACCTGGCCAAAAGGTCAGCAGCACACGTCATAATAAATAATACATATTCAAGAGACAACATTAAGACAGGATGTCACTGAAATTCATATGAGAGTCAAGGCAGATGAGTGAATACTTTTGGCAATATAGTGTAAATTCAGGAGTTTTAAGCTGGTCCAACAGACCTACACCAGCTGAAGTCTTTTTCTCTATTTATCCCTACACTTTTAAGTGTGTTTAAGAACTGAAGTTTGAGGTCTGATTTCATTTAAATATTTAATTTATTAATTTGTAAACATCGGGATATTAGATATCAGCAGAAATATATTGTGCATGATTATCTGAAATGACTCTATTTTTGGAAAATGTAATTTTTTTTAGGGGACTTTAAGCAGGCTAACTACAAATTCATTCATTTTTCTCTTTTTTTTACCTTGTTTATTGCCTAACCTCAGCAGAAGCGCTATTCATCAGTTCCAATGCACCTGAACTGTCCTGTACTGGTCAGTACATGGCAATAAGCATCTATTCTATTCTATTGTAATATTTGTGAATATGTAGACGAATCATACAGCCAATTTGTAAGTGCTGCCATCTTTAGTTGGTGCCATGACTGTGGTGGAAACTGTGACAGTGGGAGATAGTTGGATTGAAAACTTTGAACAGTTGCTGATAAAGATACCTTAATGAGACAATTTTGAGTCTGATTTGATAAATTAGACATTGTATACCTATTTTTAATATGTGTAAATTTCTATTTCAGAGTAAAGAAACAAATTGGCACATATTTGTGATAACGTGCTGTTTGATATAATTTTTTAAAAGTTGAATTCAGTTATCACAGACTAATAGTACTGGCAAATACATTGTGTGTTAATATCATGTCAATATTTTCTAACTTTTGTCTAATGAAGTTGATCTGGAGCTAGCTTTATGCTCACTTGTTAGTTGAAGAACACTAGATATGAGATAATTTTGTGAGCCTCCTGCAGATGACAGATAAAATGCCATGTACAAATCACTAAGGGAGGCAAAAATAATTCTGTCTTTCTTTATCCACATCTAGAGGATATCTCAGTCATCCATGCATTCAGTGAACCTGTGTTAAGTGTCCAGTCTCATTCAGGAGGGCCTTTTATTAACTGAAAGCTTCCTATTTTTTCCAAGGTTAAAGATTGTCTTAACTATTGGAACAGCTGAAAACTACACAGGTTGTCCACCACATGCTTGAAATCATGGTCAAAAATAAAGAAAGAAATTCATGTTAAAAGAGGACAAATGTTCACTTCTTTGGTCAGCTCTTATTCAAACAAACCAGCATTAAAGTGAGATACTACAGATTCATCAACAAAGAGCTGCTAAAATCAGCCAGAGAATACCAGTCATGCTGATCAGGCTTCCAGTTGTGCAGCAGCATCATAAATGGCAGAAGTCATGTCTCCTGTAGTATAAAGCATGTTACTCTAGTGACATATTGATTGTAATCACCAAGAAAGTCCTAATTGAAAACTCTTGCAACACATGCAGCAGCATCAGCAGCCATGTTTGTGTCCATGTGAAGGACAGATAAAGAAAGAAACAGGTAATGGGACAGAAAAAAGTTGTAATTCTGTGAGTTACGACTTTGAACTCCACAGAACCCCGTGGCCTGGTCACTGTTTTCACTCTTGTTCCCGCCTCCCCCTTGACTTCTGACCGCTCACCCCATGACCTCGCCAATGAGCCATTTCTTAAGCCCCACCTCCTTTATGAGCATGACCGACCCTGACCTGGAGATGAACCCAGCGTTGCTCAACACACACAGACACAGTACAATTAAAAGAGAGCAGTAAGGACCCTCTCTCACATCATCAATAGAAAACACGCAGCAAGCGACTCTTTCATTAGCATCGATCTGAGCCGTGGGATGTGTTAAAGGAACACAATCAGTGCGTTTCCACAAAGCTCTCTGGATGTCTCTTATAATGAAACTAATCAAACGTCTGTTTGAAAGTTTCAAGTCCACACTGAAATGTTCTACCCATTTTCTGTGTGCTAATTGGTGTAATTGTTTTTCTTTTTTTGAGATTAGCATTTCAGAAAGTCATTTAAATGCCTTTCAAGATAATTAAGGATGTTTTGAGCAGTAAATCAAGCTAAATGAAAACAAAAAAGGGAAATTCTGGCAAAAATCATTTAATCATGGTGTTTGAAACTTGATGGTAACACTACTGCATTGCTGAGTCTTTTCAAATATTACACTTAGCATCAACTCTGAGTGGAATAGGCAAAAGACCTCTGATAGAAATTAGAATCTCAGCTTTAAAACACAACGAACAAAAAAGTAAACACAAGACCAACAACAGAAAAGAACAAACAAAAAAACCCTTGTGGTCATACAGACTTTACAACAAGGGTCTTTTTCTTTAAGTGTGATTGTTTAGTAGTGAAACTGTGCTGCTGTTACTGGTTTATACCTCTGTGTCAGATCTACGATATAGTCCCACGGCCACATTTTCTCCTTGTTTGTGTAAAGGAAACCATGGCCTCTAAAATGAGCACATTATGTTGGGAGTTGGAGCTGCTAAATACTGAGCAGCGGCTGCTATATTGCAGTTATTGCACAGAAGAAAAGAGAGGAGACATCGGAGGAGATGGAAAGCAGCCACTGCTGAGTCACCCAAGGGGGAATTTTTGCACTTGTTCAGCCACTGAGAGGAAATGCACATCTGATATTTTCAGATGGCAGCATGTTGATTTGACTAGTAATATGCCATAGTCTAGGGGTGGGTATCATTCAGATACTGGGACTAAATTGATACTTTTCATTAGGTGCCAGGTACCTAAATGCTACCTAAATCAATACTTCTAAGAAAAAAGTGTTTTAAAAGTTGTCAACTGAATAAGAGTTATCTTGGTTTCATAGAAGATTAAGAAATAAGGTGCTGGGACGCAGGTGGCCTAGTGGTTTAAGGCGTACCCCATGTACGCGGTCAGCCTGGGTTCGAATCCGGCCTGGAGCACTTTCCTGTGTGTCTCTCTTCATCTCTCTCATTGCTGTTTCCAACTCTAACCACTTTCCTCCACTATCAATAAAGGCATAAAAGCCCAAAAATAAATACAAATAGAAATAAGGTGTCAACAGAAAACATAAGTAAACAGGTTTAACCCATAACCCTTCCCATATCCCCTTTTCAAGCCTTTCCTTTGACGTGACAGGCATCGCTTTAGGGTGGCAAGGTACCGAAATGAAGCACTGAAATCTGTCTTGTAATCCTTTAAGGTAGGTACTGCGTACGTTGGTACTGGTACCATGTTGGTACCAAATTTCGATACTCGTCCCTATCACCATCTTCTGCCTATCTTGCTCCAGAGTAAACACATTATGCTTAAATACATTACTCAAGAGACCGGTGTCACCCAGTCGAAGTCTATGTTGTTATGATGCATAGTTGCAGTATTGTCATGTCAGCCTCCGTGTGGAGTTCAGGCTATGCAAGACTTTTGCACAGATTTAGAACATTTGGCATTAGGGCTGGGCAATTAATCAAAAATTAGATTAAATCACAATATAGCCTGCCACAATTTTCAAAACACGGAGGGTACAATATTTCTTTGATCTGAAATTTGTGTCAAAATAGCAGTGTTAAACTTTTTTATGCAGCAGCGATGCTATGCATGACATATCGTGCAATTATTCAAGTGCCATCTTTTCAGAATAGTCTATAAAAAAAACCTACCTTAATTTTTGTACTTTTTTCTTATCAAATATAAGAATGACAAGAACACTTCAATGCAACAACTCATATCCAATTTGCAATATGAGTCAAAATCATCAGAATTAGCTATTTTTAAAGAATTGTTCAGCCCTTGTTTAGGAAAAAAGAGAGTTGAGGAATAATTGCATTTCAAATCACAATTGCAATATTGGAGAAAAAAAATTGCAATGAAATCATTTTCCAAAATCGTTCAGCCCTATTTGGCATAGATTTGACGCAAATGTATAAACCTGACTTTGGCAAGGTCCCTCTGCAATTTTTAATCCCTCTGAGAAATCCTGATTAAATGAAGATCAAATAACTAAATATGAATAAAATCAACTTCTTTGTGAACCCACTAAAATGCTTTAGTGGCTTGGTGTTCTTTGATGTCTATAATGCATTTGTGATAGAAGTGTATGAAACAGCCTTTCAAAAATTCCAACTGTAAACTTTTATAGAAAATCTAACAATATCATCTTGGTTGCTAATGCTAATTTTAGTTTAGCCTTCTATCAAACATGGCTGTTATTGCTCATTCTCACAAATTGTTAACATAATTTCTGACATTATAGTCATATCCACAAAAATAAGTTTATAAGGATGTATGGCCAAGACAGTCTTACATTTTATTTTTCACTGTTTTTTATCGGCATGTTTTCTTGCTGTTTTCTTTTTCTCCACCTCCCTCTTCTTTCTTTTTATACCTCCCTCTATCCTTTTACAGCTCCAGTAGATGGGTGTTCAATAAATTTTTTTTTTTTTTTTCTGCCAGTGTAACTTTGCTAAATGTTGAGTGCCAAGCTCATGGTGGATTTATGTGAGGTCTTATACAAAGACTACAGTCTAGACCTGCCCTCTTTATAAAGGGTCTTGAGGTAACACTGGTCATAAATTGGCGATATACAAGTCAAGACTGATTGACTGAAACAGACAAAAGTGACCACTTTCATCGCAACTGGACAAATATTAACAAAAAATAGCCATGCAGCTTTATTCTTTGTTTGACTTTGTTTTTTCAATATGAGAAACAGCTCTTGAAATTAAGCAGGCTGCTTGTGTTGCGAAATTATGGTACTGATAAATATGACTCATACTTTCAGTAATTTTTTTTCATACATTCTCCACATACTCGCTTAAATCAAACCCAAAGGTTTAAATATTATTAGTTGACGTTACAACTATACAGCATCCAGGTTTTATAAGGGCTGGCACAAACTCTTTCTCAAGGAGGACTTCTGCAAATCCAAAATGCAAACAAGTATTCACTTTTTAACCTCTCATTGGTTCCTAACTTAAGGTCAGGACCCCTACAAGGGGTCACAAGATAAACTGCAGAGGTCACGCAATGATTAACAGAGGAGCAAAGCAGCAAAAACTGACTTTGGCAACACATTTTAATTTACTCCCTAAACTACACCCCACTATTTTCTTTGGCCTTTCAAAAATCTTAAACTTTCACATTTGTAAGATGTCAAAACCTGAAGAAGAATCTATCTTTGATAGAGCATGCTCAGTTCTGATCTACATGCTTTATGATAGTCGTTCTCAACTTGTCGAGCCTCAGGACCCACCATGAACTCCTTAATGAGAGACTGTGACCCAAATTTCTGATATTTTGACCAGTCAGATACATTTAATGAGAAATAATACAACTTGGACCTTTATAATGTGGAAAATCAAAGAGAGAGGAATGAACAAGCATGTCCTGAAAGAGTTTAATTTCCTTTTTGGCACAATTTTTTTTCTAGTTACACATTTGAGGCCCACTTTTGGGTCCAGACCCACTGATTGAGAACCACTGCTTTACGAGAACTATGATGAGGGGTCACAACAGGGTGTAGCTTGGTTGTGTCATAAACCTTAGGAGTTTGGAAACCTTTCTTATGATGTCTTTTTGTCCAGCTGGAGCAGAGAATATTCATTAAAACGTACAAATGAAGACATTATGTTCCCTGTGCTTGGGCATGCTTGTAATGGAGGGGTGTTTGTTATAAGTTTTATAAATTATTAAGAAAACTAATAAACAGAAAGAAAAGAAAACGAGACCTCATGTGTTGAAGCACTAAGCCTTCAAAAGCTTTGAAAATCTGAACTACATACACAGTTTTTTGGGGGTGAAAAGGCTTACAATCAACCATAAAAGAAGATTTCCAAGACATAACTTCTAGTCAACAAGAACAGTTTGAATCACTTCCTGTTCTACAGTAAAGCCTACATTTCCTTACACACTTCCACAAGACATGTGAGCAACACTCTGACCAATGAAAAAGGCAGAAGAAAAAAATAATCAAATCACTTACAACCCGGACATGGCGGCTCTTTAAATGTAACCCGTCCTCCCTGGCTCTCTTCCTCTCTGGCATTTTCTTCATCCGTCTGTCTGTCTCTCTGTCACCTCCTCCTACACTTCTCTCCTACTCTCTCCTCTGTGTCTGCATCTCCTCGGACACACTCGCCCTCAAGTCCTCTTCACCCTCTGCTCTCATTGGCCAGCAGTGAAGTGTGTGATTTACTGGCTCCTTCAGCTAACAGATGTTTAGGTGAACTTCAGTGAGCGTCGGTGTAGAGTTATGTCTGGTAGCCCCGGGGGTTTAAGGGTGATGACGACAGACGCTCACACAAATCCAACAGAGTGTTTGCATGTGTGCCTGTGAGGTGTGTGCGTGCACTGAGGTCAAAGGTTAGGTAAGCCTCCGAGTTGACAAGGCAGCAAAATGTGTCAGGGTCACAACCTCACATGCACATACACGGACGTACACAGAGGAAAATACACATTACTGTGAAACACAGTTACACTGTGAGTTGGATGAGACAGTTAAGAGTTATGGAGAGGAAACTGAAGAGAAGCTGACATAATGTTGATGCACTAATTCTACAGTAGGAAAACAGTGACTAGTGAGACACACTGAGTCTGTTAAAAATCAGGCAAAGCCACACTTACTTACTTCACTGGCCACATGGGGAGAGAAGTTCTCAAAACCAGCTAACAGAGACAAACTGAAGTAGTACTGGCTTAAGAGTTAAAAAACGGCTACCTTTTTATACATCAGCTAGTCTCAAAGAGGTTTGCACACAGCCCTAAAAATGTCTGCCATTTAAATCTCCCTGAGTTAATTTTCACATGCTCCTGGTGGTGGAAATTTTCTCTCTTGGACTGGGGGTCTCAGGAGGCTAAACATGACATAAAAACCATGATGCAGACAGCTAAGATGGCAAACAAAGTGACAGAATGGCACTTTATTACATTTTTTGAGAGCATCCTGCTCTCACAGTGATGGTATACAAGGACAACGCTGCTTTTATGAATGTCTCATTTTGGTTTATTATCAAAATTGTCACTTTTAACCTTTCTCTTTAGCTATGTTGTTTTACTTTTTTATCCACAGCAAAGTGATTTTACCCATGGTTAAGCAAGTTTCGTAACTTTTCATTTTCTTCAAAAATAAGAGCAATATTTTATCTGAGTAGGAAAGCACTCTTAGCTTAAGACACCAGAAGTTACTTGAGAAAATCTCTCAGATTACGTGTCAACCTCACCGGCTACGTTCACACTACAGGCCTTAATGTTCAATTCTGATTTTTTCTGAGATCTGATTGTTTAGTTTGGCTGTTCACACTGCAGTCAACTTCTCAAAGATAAGATATGTATCCGATTTATAACCACATATGAAAGTGACCTGAATCTGATATCAAAAATTACTTAAGCTGTTCACACTGTCAGAAAAACAAACAGACATGAGTCACAAATGAGCTAAAAAATCTGATTTGGCTCACTTTGAACTGCAGTGTTAACGTAAATCAACATAATAAGCGTTATTAAGCATTACAAATATTTTTTCCTCATTATGTTGTACTAAAATAACAGTGGACTCAGCAACAATCAACGTGCAACTCCCTTTAGTCAAATAATTTCAGTGATCACAGCACAATAACTATTTAGCATCATAAAGCCTACAAAATAACCTCAGATTATTATTTGTATAAATTAATAACATTAACTTTTAACATGACTCATTTGTGTAATTTATGATAATAATCAGATGGCATGCTGCCTAAGTGAACAAAATCAGCTGGTCAGGATGACCAGAAGACATCATCTTTTCTCTCTGACGTGTTCATTTTATGAATATGTCAGATGGTAAAGGGACTTAATACTTGAATTTGCCTACAGGTAAATTAAACAGGGCACGGGAGTAGACATTTTGATTGGGCAGAACAGAGACATTCTGTACAAACACTCTGCATCTTTGTGTTGGGTTTAAGATATGTTACTTCCAAGGTTTTTACAGCGTAACAGCTGTGAAACCAACTGACCAGCAGGATCTTGGTTGGATAAGAGCTTACTGACCAACCAACCAACCAACCAACCAACCAACAGGAAAGTGTCATTCCACTCGCATAACAGTGTTAAACACTGTGTTTCACAGAACAAGCAATTGAAGCTATCCCCTAACTTTAAGTCATGGTTTAGACCACACTAGTTTAACAGTGTAAATAATAAATCTAAAAGTAAACAAAATACATCTCTTTGCAATTTTTAAATATCATGAACTGGAGATAACTTCTTCACATTGTCAATATTGAAAATATGATCAATTGCAATTGACTATTATAATTCAGCCATTAACTGTGATCTAGAGGAATAACCAGCCCTTGTATTGAATTATCAAAAAATGAATCATTTGGCCGTCATGGTGATGAACATATTTGCAGTATCAACAAAAAAGTAAAAAGAGCATTGTAGAGTAGAAAGCAATGTCATTATGTTCATGAAGGTCACTTCATACAAATATTATCAACCTGCTGCTAGCTTGCAGTGAATTATCCTGAATATTATCTGCTGTGTTAAAAGAATGGCTCACCTCAAGGATTTGCCAAAGTTTCACTCAGAGGCTTAGAGGGAAAAGTCTGGATAAAATTGGGGTCAAAAACACATGGACATTTTCAGGAGCATCATGCATGTGAAAGGATATTTATCAAAGTTGGCATGGGATAAAAAAAAAAAAAAAAAACAATCTCAAACTAACAAAGCCTCTAAAAAATTGTTTTGTGTCCAAATATTAAATAATGGGCCAATTTTTACTCTCATTTGGTAAAATGTTGCTCTTCACAGATACCCAGGAAAAAAATGAGTTCTTCAGCCACAAAATGTTGGCAAAACCTCAAAAATTCCCTTCTCTGTGTGCTTCATTGTTTATAGTCCAATTAGCAACTTGAGAACCAACTGTGTGTTCAGATAAAGAGTGAATTGAAATTTGCCCCCTCTGGATATGTTTGCAAAACAAACGCTGTCATTTCTTGGTTCATTACATTCCCTGGAAAAGCCTCCATTCATGTGTTCGTGGTGAGTCAAAGATCAACTGCAAACACCAAGTCACACTGAGGTTTCACTCTGCCTTCACAGGGTGGTATGAAAGAACCACGAGCTGATGCAAATATGCAGATTTTCTATTATTTCATACAGTATGCCTGTCATCACTGATCAGATCTTTAAATGAACATTTCCAAAGTTATATGCCTGGCTTCTCATTCTTTACATTATAAAATGGGTTGGGGTAAAGCCAAGGCCATGGCCACATTTGAACACAGTGTGTCTAATCAAATCAGCAGAAAGTGAGGTCAAAGTAGTGTTTATTTCTAAAGTAAGAAATAAAGTACAGCCTCTAATATGTGCTCTACACTTAACCTCACTCAGAATTTATTTTTCTGGCTGTAACTTTAGACATGATGTGAAAAGAAGCCAGGTTTTTCTGTTCATCTAAAATGGAGAGCTCTTAGCAGAGTTACCAGGTTTCCCTCAGACTGCAGTGAGATGTGATACTGATGGGGGTGTGAACAGCTGGCTGCACTTCAACTCACTGACAGAGGAAGCAAACACACACTCACACATGGACACATGCACACAGGCAGAAACCTGGAACTGGTTAACCTCTGTCACCATCCCTGATTTCACCTCAATCTCACTCTCTCTCTGCACTGACACACACACACAGACATCATCACTGACATCACAGTTCATTATCTTTTCCCTTTCTTGGCTAGATTTTTTTGGACTGCTTGCATTATTTTATCACTAACTCTCTTTACTGTAACTGCTCTTAGTATGACTTTTAGTAAGTTTTCTGCAGCATTTCTTGCTTTCAGTCCTTCCCTATGCTCATTTCCTTTGCTCTAAATGCATGCAAATTTTCCAAACTCCTATGGCCCTTCAACATAAGGAACTTTGTTGTGGTGCTCAACTTTTACACAACTACACTATAGGGGTGTAAATCACCAGTTTCAGCATGATGCGACATGAAGTGATGTGATACAATTTGAATCTTTGGACAACAATATTTACAATACCACAAAATAAGCCACAATTCTTATTATTTTGCATGGATTTGAGTATGTTACAATATAACAATGTCATTTAGCAGACCAGTTTGTCCAAAGCGACACACATCTGATAGGTAGACAGGTGTTCCAGGATTTAAGAACCTTGCCCACGGGTCCAAACTGGATATTGGTCATGCACTGACTGACTGGGATTTGAACTATTAATCTCCCATACCAAAGTCAGCGATGTGACCCACTAAGCTATCCAGTATTATGTGCCGTGAGATTTTGACATGATAAAAGGTGTGCCTAAGGCAAAAAAAGGTTTGAAAACCAATGCTCTACAGCAGGGATGTCCGAACTATGACCAAATGCAGCCCACAGTTCAATTTTGATTGGCCAGCAGCAAATTATAGAAATAAAATGAAATTATGAAAAACATTTGAACATGGAGCTTGTGCTCAACTGTATTGTCCTTCACAGTTTCAGCAAGAGACAGTGCTGCATGCTAATTCTGCAAACAAACATCTCAGCAAGACAAATTTATTGATGTGTTTTTGAGACTAAACTAAGACAACACTGTACAAAGTAAAAATATTGACAATCAAAATAATAAACTGTTGTTTCCCAACTCCCTGATGAATTTTGGCAGCAAACAGCAGTACCTGTAATATCCCAGGGGCTGAGCCAGTGGCAGCTAAGACCAAACAGGGCCCTCTGAAATCTGATTGGCATCCCCAAAACCTGGAATTGCTTATCTACTTGACTTGTTAGCCAATAAATTGAGCTTTCAGTTCAGGCAGGCTCCGGACTCAAGCTCTGCCCCGATCAGCTGATCTAATGCAAGTCCTAATCAGCTGACGGCCAGCTGATGTGTCCTAAGCATGCTATTGTCCAATCGCTCGCATGCTGCATTATTTAAACTGCTCTTGCCTGGCCAGGCTCTGCCTCTCTCTCTGCAAGCTGCTCTTGCAACCCTTCTCCACCCTAGCTCCTCCTTTAGTCTGCTTCTGACTTAATCAATGTCATATTCCTCCTCTTGTGGACATCAAAGTGGCCCTAAAATCCTTTAATATTTCTGTATGTGGCCCTCAGTGGAAAAAGTTTGGATACCTCTGCACTACAGCAATATGTACTTTTTCTGCAACATTTCATAAGATCTTTATGCCTTTTTCCTACCTTAAAATGTCTTTTGACCAAGTTTAATCACATGTAGTGTTGAATAGTTATTTATGTTCTATCAGCCCTTCATACTTCTCATAATAATGTGGCATATAGCTTTGTTCATGTTCACGGATTTTTAAAAAAAATTGCTGAAGTAGTTGGATAAAAAGGTGAGGGGCTCGCTGGTGTAGTCTGTGTTGCAAATATGTCCAAACAGTCATGAAAGAAGTAGATATCATCTACATACTGTTAATCTCACCTGCAAGCTTTAGCAACTTCTGAGATTAAGTGAATGAAGAAGTTAATGCTAGCTTGTTTGAAAGTTCAGGATGTCGCACAGCTGGGTGGAAATTGTCAACAGGCATGCGGGAGGAATTTCATAACAGAAGCTTAAATAATAGTTTAACCAGTATACGTATCAATACACATAAATGGATCATTTAACTCCTTACTACACTGCAGAGTGACATGTTGCACCTTTAATCCACTAAATTTATTTGGCAAGTGTTTTTTTGACTTTTCAAAGCAAAAAAGAAGCCAGCAATATGAAATGTATCACAAAAGGTCACACAAGTGATTCAAAATCTTGTATTTCATTTAAAATGTTACAAAAGTAATGTCTAGTTGAAGCCAATCACTGTGTTTCTGATGTCTATAGATCACAAGAAGCTCTATGAAAGTGTGATTTTCTTACACATTTTTCTATAAAATTTGAAATGTCAATCAACTATTAACTCTCAATTTTATGCTAATTTGCTCTTCATAAAAATCTAGCTCTTTGCATGAAGTTTTGGCAAGACTTCAAGAATTCCTCCTCTCTGTGTTTCATCATTTAGTGCCATTAACAATCTGAGAAGCAACAGTGTGTTCAGATCAAGAGGGAAATTAAAACTGCCCCTCTTCAGATATGTTTGCAAAACAAACCTTAACATTTC
Source organism: Cheilinus undulatus (assembly GCF_018320785.1). Classification (NCBI taxonomy): domain Eukaryota; kingdom Metazoa; phylum Chordata; class Actinopteri; order Labriformes; family Labridae; genus Cheilinus; species Cheilinus undulatus. Next base: position 38,487,947 of record NC_054878.1, on the reverse strand, counting down.
TGGGCTCATTAAATCCTCTGAATTAGCCTCCTTTCATGTGTCTCTGGTGAGTCTCAGATTAACTTTAAATAGTAAGTTATACCGAGGCTTAACTCTGATTCACCTCTGTGTTAAGAATCCAAAAAGATCAGATTTTCTCTCTTGTAATTAATGGGTGTTAGGTTTGTAAAAATCATCAGAACATCAATCTAAGGGATCATAATAATGTTTCCATTAAAAACCTAAAAAAAAACAATGTCAAATTGCAGCTATTTATCATTATACAGGAATACAAAGTGTTAGGAGTTGTATGAAACTGACGTCTCAATTTTGCACCTCCTTTCATTCCTTTATTAGTTTGTTTGTGCTCCTATTTGCTTCTATGTTTGATTTAACCTTCAGTGTTAAGCTAGCTACACCCTTTATTTCCATTTTTTTGTCCAAACTGATGTACAGTTTAAAAAAAAACCTTGTAGTCTCAGTTTCTCTCACTGAACTTGAGTAAAAGTCACACCAGTAGCTGCTTCAGAGAGGAAAAGAGTCAGTAGGCGAGAGGACAGTCTTAACAGGAAGTTGCAAATGCTTAAAAAAATGCACACATTTAAGGCCCACTGCTTATGAAAACTCAAGACTGCTTTCCTTTTTTGTTCTTTCAGAGAGATAATTGAGGTTTGTGTCCATCAAACGGTGTGCACCAGAATGAGTTCAAACAAGAGAAAAAAGCTGCAGGAAGGCAACGTTGTCTCCTGCTCAGTCGGCCCCTCTTTCTCACACACTCCTGCTCCACTTCACACACTCTCACATCTCTGTGTGTTGCAGCCAGCGCCGTCTGTCAATCATCCTGAATGACTTTCTCTCTTCCTCTCATGACCACACACACATCCTGTCTCACAGTCACTTGCTCTTTCATTTTTTTGCTCCCCACATGCACTAACTTTCTTACATCTGCAGACATTTCACACATTTATTGTGAATAAACAGTACGGCAGTACAGAGCGTTAAGTAGTTTGTTTTAGTGTGTTTTCTTTATTACTTTACATGTCCATACAAGTGTTGTAAATGTTTTGTCTAATTATGCTTGGAGAATTGGATTATATTCTATTTTAGCATGCTGGGGTGACTAGAAAGGGGGTAAACACATTATCACACTTAACTTTGTATGTTTAGACTGTTAGTTGCATCCGTTGCCTCCCTAGTTTGCAACACACATTAAAGCCACATGGGAGTCTCCATCAAAAACACTAACCCTCTCCACCATAATAAAACACAAAACCAGGCTCTACCAGCCTTGGATGACAGAAGAGCAAGAGACACAGTTACTGATGCTTGGCTAATAAAAAGGAAGCATATTGTTTCAGACCAGACAGCCACTGAAGGCCAAGGAGATCGCTCCAAATATCAGGAGAAAAATCCTGTGCAGGGAAATTTCTAAACACAAACGAGCAACAGGTAAAAACTTTGAAAGATTTGAAGAGCTGAAGTGATAAGATAAGTTAAGTCATAATTCTCAGTGAGTTTATCACTACTCACAGCAACCAATTTGAGAATAGAGAAGGCAAGGGTTCTTTCAAGATAGGTCATTTTGCTTTTAAGGGATACATTTCTGAAGTACTAAGAAGTTTTTCAAAGAAATGTTGACTTCTTTCTGGGCCACAGAAATGTCAAAATCAGCCTTTAAGATTTGCTTTAATTAAATGTTAGCTTTCACAACTTAAAGAAACATCCAAGAGAATATGACCTTGTAAGCCTTTATTGCAGCCACAGATTTGGTTTCATGGTGGCTTTAGAAAGCTAAGAGTGATAGCTGCTAAATGAAACAGGTCAAAAATGATTACTTTCAGTCATACACAGGAAAATGCCAAAACTTAACCCCATAGCAGAGTTGTCTACTTGAGTAAACACCAAAAAGGAAAGAAAAGGTGGATGACTGTTTGCACAGCATGATCAGAGCAGATGGAAAAAATTTGAAACCGTGGTAAGTGCTTTTAGAAAACGGGGAAAAGTGGGTTTTGTGCAAAAATCATAAAAGTCTTGGGGTGCTGACAGCTTGGAGCTGTAATTCCTAAAATGTGTGCAGGGGCACACTGGTGTGCCTTGAGGCTAGTTTGAGTGTGCTGTGGGAATTTGTACCAACATACACTATCATCACGACAATATAAAAACTAAAGACACTGTAAAACATGTTAGAGAAGTTATTTTGCATGAATATGAACATGGTGTGTCTTGAGATTCTGGTTTGATCTTAGGTGTGCCTTGGGCAAAAAGCGACTAGAACAGACTTAGCAGAGGTTGCACCTTGAATAAGCCTTGGCTTAAAGTTCTCTAGGTGGACGATCAGTAACCAAGTCTGGCCTATGTTTACTTTTTGCATGTCATTCCTTCACTGTCTCCTGGATTTCCACTATGTCCTGTCCTATCTGATAAAGGCTAAAAGCCCAAAAATGAATACAAAAAAGAAAAATCGAAAGTCAGGAAGCTTATATGACATGGGGAAAAAATAAAAAAGAAACCTTTCTTTAAAATGCAAAATGTATGCCTTAGCATGTCAGAGTCAACCAAAAAGCAAAATTCTTTAGAAACAAAAACTGTGCATGACAAGGATTGCAGTCCCTGAAGGGCAAAGCTCCATTTTCACTTTCAATGTCACTTCTCTGTTGAGTGTTGAGTCATTGCGAAAGCAAATTAAATTGAAGAGCCCATGCAGCTCTTCTTTCAGCACTAAAATGTGTGTTTATTTAGAGAAGTCCACTCCTCTCCAGTGTAAACAAATAAAGTTTACAGACTAAAGAAAGGCTGCAAGACTGCAAAAATAAGACTGTGCAACCATTGCTGAGAAATAAATAAATAAATATAATTATATTTCAGTGGTTTGCTTCCTTTCTTCAAGTATTTACTGTTTTACTAAAACAGAAAAAAAACATGTGTAATGTAATCAGTGTAGGTTTTCATGAAGCTTACACCAACTAAACTGAAACACTTCTTATCTTTGAAATCTTTTAAATAGTCCCTGAAACAAATCTCTGAAAATGTGAAATGTTTAGTTACATGTTATGGCATACTTAGTATTTAATAAATAAAATATATGTTTTCACTCTGCAGTTTCTCTGTAGGCTTTATCAGTGATATCCAACAGTATGAAAATAAAAACAAATTTAAGAATCTCCTCATAGTATCATAAACAAATTCAAATCAGTGGATTAACCAATGAAACAGATTTGTCAGGGCATCTATTCAGACATTTTCTAAACATTTAGTTATCTGGTATCGGCTGTGAGCAAAGGCGGAACCAGTGGGTGGCTTGTAGGGCTTACGCCTAGAGTTTTTTCTCAAAAGCCCTGAGACTCCCAGGCTGGTAAAAAGTATGTTGCTGCTAAGTGTTGCGATAGAAAAGTGCAAAAAGAAATAGATCATAATAAACAAATGGGCCCTGCTGATCACCCTACTGGAATGTCATTCTTGTCGCTAAACTGAAAAAACAACTTCTTTATATTTACTTCTAAGAGCTTAACCACAAACGCTGCAGGAAAAAATACTTTCAACATTGTGTTAGAAATTAACTTTATTCTGCATCTTTACAAATAATTATGTATCTGACACCACACTTTTTGATTTTTTATGTTCTGTAAACCAAATGCTCTAATTGTAAATTTTCAAGCTAAATTCCTACTCTGACATTTTAATTTAACTTTGAAAAGTCAACATCAAACCGTTTATATCAGTTAGAACGCAGAATTAAAAATCATTGATCTTAAACATGTTGTATTATGACTTTAGAATGACATGCCCAAATGATTTGTTGGCATATCAAATCTAAATTTGTATTTAAAAAAGCCTGAAAACAGTGGATACAACTGCCTTATAAGAAAAACACTTCATGACCATCCTGAGTTTGGGCAAAGCCCCCAATATTTAAATATTTAACACTTGTGGCTCTGCACCTGCTGTGATCAGAAGTTCTACACGAGCGCCACATTAGAAAACTAGAAAAGCACCGCCATTAGCCCTATCTCCCAATAGTAAAGAATCCTTTAAAAAATTCCTGGATCCGTCCCCATGTGCCCCCCACCAAGGCATTCACTGATTACTTCCTCCCCAATGGGGTGGACACGTGGTGGGGCAAAGCATTGGCTTCGCTAAGGGTGGACTGTCATGGTGTAAGCATTGCCTGCTGGCGCCAACAGATGCACTGACAGCCTCACCCATGGTCTCACTGGACAACTGGAAGTCATGGCAGAGGGTGAATATTCCTCTATCCCTCCCAGCATTGTGAGTATTCTTGCTACAATTCGCTGTCTTTCTCCCTGTTCGTCTCCTCGACCGGGCGTGCTTCTTTCAAACTCTATAAACTCCAAAACTTTGAATAGAAACACACCCAAAATGCTGCTGGGATTGAAGTTATTCATATCCGCTATCTCCTGGTGTAAAGTGGTGACAGCACAGACCTCCACCATTAGCCCTATCTCCCAATGGTACAGAATCCTTAAAAAAATTCCTGGATTCAGATGGTGATCTGGATCAGTCCCAAAATCTAATACGTTCTTCCTTATGCCATTTCTGACATTTCCTGAAAATTTCATCAAAATCTGTCCATAACTTTTTGAGTTATGTTGCTAACAAACAAACTAACAAATAATTTAAAAAATAAACTATCTAACTAACAAACCCACCCGATCACATAACCTCCTTAGTGGAGGTAAAAACATCCACCATGACTTCTACAGGACAGGTTTGGTCATAGATGGACCTTAGTCATCTTAGTAATGACAATACAAATCTTGGTATGGTGGTAAATTGGTTTGTTAGGCATTGAAAATGATCAAGGCATATCATTTAAACATAAATATACTGAGAATACTGACATTAAGTTTAGTTTTGTACTTGCTAAATTTAGCTGTAGTTTATTTAATCATCAAGTTGCAGTGTGCAATAACATTGATTATTCATACATAGGAAATGAAAAAATATTGTTGCACCAGATTTAACAATATTTAGCGAGTTGCTAGTTTCCATTTGTAGACCCAGACTTTCACCTAATTATTATCTTGCTGGCAATTCCATTTTAAAGTATTAACAGTGTTCACTAAACTCCATATAGGAGTGTTGAAAGCTGAATGTGCTTTGTTTAAGTGATATAATGTGTCCTCATGCCCTGTAATCCGATAAAGACTTTTTGAAACAATATTTCCCCTCACGGCTGGCAGAGAAAACTTTAATAACATTTAAGAGCTTTTTACTTTTTGCCTCTTAAAGGCCTGTAGATAGCCTGACTGTGTTGATTGATTCAGTCAGCAAATAGATTTGGTTATTAGTGAATGGAATATTTTTGACGCATACATGCTTGATATCTTGGCAATCTTGGAGGAGTAAGGTATGTGAGCAGCATTGACTCAAACTGCCTTTAAGTCACCTTTTAAATAGAAAAATCATCTTCAGTAGTTAAATTTTATAACTTCTTTGGGATTTTATTTGAGTAAAATGAACATGAAAGAAAAGAAAAACAGCATGAAAGTCAAAAAAGCCCTGACAAATAATAAAATCTTATAGCTAAGAAATTTTATATCCATAGCGTATCACCTGCTGCTTTGCACAGCGCACTTAAAGATGCAGTAAAAACTGATTCCCTTCTCACAAGGCTTTCCCCATTTTTGATGTTTCAGTTCAACACAGAGAAAAAACACAACTGACTTCAGTTCAGATGCTTTTCAACACAAAGCATCCCTAAACAAATACGTTTTCAAAAGTACTTTCTGATGATATAACAATGTGAAGAATGCATTTCATCCTCATCAAACTGGCCCTGTTTATTCCGTCTGAGGCATTAACTTGAGGTGTTTAATTCTGACAGGGCTCCAGCAAAAAATAAAAGCCTTCTCGATAATTAAGCTGAAAATTCACACAGACAGAGACTTGTTTCTCTCCCACCTCCATCTTCCAGCGGCTGAGCCATTCTTCTCTCTGTCTCCTGCTGATGTAATATGGATCTCCAGCCTGGAAAGTCACTCTGGGGACCGGCCTCCTCCGCAGCCTCCCTGTCTCACCCTGCATGCATATACACACACAAAAAGCTTATTACATACCAACTTTAAATGTGCTGTAATTCTGAGAATGATTTGTCTGTTGGTTGTAAAAAAAAATCTGTTACTTGGTTTCTCACCTCTCTGGGGGAGTCACAGTTTCTGTCGTCTGGCTCGTCTGCAGGAGGAGAAAAGTTACAGGAAATGGCCCATTTGTACAGACTTAACTGGGGTTTTAATGAGGAAGTAAAGTCATGGTTTTCATCACTTTGCCTGTGCTTTCATATAGTTAAAGTGCAGTAAAGCACTGCAATCTGGAAGTCATTTGAATTTTAAAATTGCAGGTAGGGTAACACAGGTACTCTTTAAGAATTATAAAAGAATGATTATCATACCCCTCATACTCTTAAAGCCCTTGTGAGGAGTTTTAAAGTCCCTGTAAAGTGGTGAAAAAATTTGATGCTAAGGTTTGTTGTATGACAGGCCATTGTGTTATGAACCACCAGGCCAAATTTAAGTCATGGAAAGTTTATCAAGTTAAGCTTCAAAATCATGAAAAATGTGGCAGTAATGTCTGCTGTAGGATACTGTGGGTGTGCTGGCTGATTGTGCCAAAGCCACGCCCACTCACAGTACAGCAATTCTCAAAAAAAAAAAAAAAAACTCATTTTGTATCTGACTCTTCAGGTATCTCATTTTCTGAGTTATGTAAAGTCTGTCTCTCTCCCATTTATGAGACATCTTTGTTAAGTTGCAGCTGAAAACACTTCATTTTCTGTTGCTCTTCAAAATAAGAGCTTTCAATGAGGAAAAGCATTGGAGGCTTTTATTGTGACAGACTTGGTGGGAATAGAATGTTGGATTTAAGAACATATGGTTTATGCGTTTAGCGGTGGTGGTAAAGGAGCATCAGATTTTGCTGTAAAAGCCATAACAAGCTCAGTAGCTTCTGCAGCACAAACACAATCCTGTAGTCCGCGATTAATGTTTTGGTCGGATGTGTGCAGGTGCCTTAAGTGAGATACGCTATGTGTGACGTAATCGTTTCAAGAAAGATGCGGATAGTCGTCCACACGGAGACGAAATGGTCGTTGTTTATGGATTTATGTGCTCTGGGACCTGTTTACAAAAAGTATCGTATACAGTCACCCCAAAACGCCGTTTCCGTGTGGATGAAACACTGATCCGACATAAAACTTTTGCGTATACACTTGAATTTGTTTCCGTGTGGACAGGGCCTAAAACACACCTTCGGCAGAAAGATGTCTGTTCCTGCTGCATCTGGTTCAAGTGAAAAATAGATAAGCACTCCAGATATTAGCCTGCCCCCTGACCTCTGGCCAGGACCCAACAGCCTGGATCTGTGCCAGAGCACAGAGACAGAAGTTACAGATTAAATTTACTGTTTTCTGGCACAAATCTCTCTCTTGTGATACCTTTAATGACCCACAGACCACTGTGGCTAAAAGATTTTGAAATTTACCCCACAGTGAACAAAAAAAAACAGCATATAGCTGGCTGTTAACTTTTGAAGAAGGTAGTAACATTAGCTAAACACAGACTGCACTGGGATGAACTGCTCTGAGATTTTATATTGTTGTATTGGTAGGGTAGTGTGTTAATTCCCCTAAACAGCTGGTGAAGTCATGGGCTAGTATATTTGCCCTGCCCAAATCAAACCAAGCCAGGAAAGAAGTGGAAAACTTTCTAATGGTCTAAATACAAAATTTAGTCACATAGATCTCAGTGTTTTCTTGTGTTTACAGCAGCCTTATTCAAACATATCTAGTGTGTTAAGACACAAAGTTTGGATTTTGTATTTACAGGGATCTTTAACTCTTTATGAAACAGACCAAGATTAACAAACATGCCTCTTTATGAAATATAAGAGACCATGGGTGACAAAACAGACTTTGTCCATACTGTATTTCAACATTATATGAAACATTTTATGGCCTCTTGTAACATTTTCCACAAAAAATACAGAAAATGATTGCTATATTCTGCTGTTTTGTCAGAAAAAACTTCCTATGCAAACACAGGACAGAATCATTGAAGTTAATTTGTATCTTTTCGTCCACATGGGGCACCAAAACTGTCACAACCCAAAAGTTCCTCACAAGAGCTTTAAAGCATCTTAAATGTCACATGCTTTGTTTTTTTTCTGTCAAATTAAATTACATCTATGCACTTTTAGATAAGGACAAAGTCATATGATTACATAATATGACTTTGTGTTAAATCTATACCCTTATTCTTCTCTGTATGCTCGAGTTTCCGACGCCCGCGCTTCTTGCGAGGGGAAGGGGAGGGTTCCGGCTCCTCGGGCGGGGTTGGGGGGGCGTTTGCACAGGGGTCAGAGGCCGCCATCTCCTGGGGAACAGACGGAGCAGAGTCTAGGTCTCAGAAAAAAAAAACGCTGCTGGCCCGTTTTTAGACTCATAAAAGGACTCCACAGACATAATAGCACACACAAGTACAGGTCTTACATTTTCACACACACACACACATAAAACTAGCATACACATAATCAAAGAGCTACTGCAATACACAAACATACCTATTTGTCTGCTCTTGTTAGTGCAATGCAGAGCAGGTACGTCCAGCAGAGTGTGTCTGCGTTGGATCAGAGTAATAAACACCCTCAGCTCCCATTAACACACACACAAACACATACACACACTAGGGAGATGAGAGGGAGATTACTGCTGATATTGTTAACAGAGTTTATGATTAATGAGAGCATGCTGGAGAGTCTTTTCTAGTTTAATTACCCCAACTCTTCATTAAATTATTTTCAAATTACACTAAAAATAACTCAGGAAAATAAAAAAAATAGGGGTATATGGTTTTGAAATATAAAAGGTATCAATTAGAGGTATTTAAGTGCACAATTTGTGGTGTACAGATTTGGTTACACACAAAAGTGTTCAACACTGTCTTAATTCAATGACTTTTCCATTTGCTCACTACCGCTAATGATGTTTAACTCCGATCATGTGTGTGTGTGCGCTCTGAAAGGTCAGCAGGATTTCCACGTATGCATGTCGTAAATGGGCGCACAGATTTTATAGATGGGCAGTTAAAATCTGCAGAGTAGGGGTGAATGTCGAGCTCAAAGAGGACGCTAATGCTAGCTAGCGCTAACAAGCCCACAAAGGCTGTAATGAGCAGGTGAGAAGGCCTGTAAAAGGGAAAGAACACAAAAGGTGACAAAAAGGGCTGCAGGGCAAACTTCACTACACCAGCACACTTAACATGCGGTACTTTAGCAGGAGCAAGGTTTGGTTGCATAGATGGATTTCAGGATGGTCAGTAAATATTAATGCCAAAATCATTCAATTAGGAGACACAAGATATGCATTCTGAGATAATGCGCATTTGCTCTTCTGTAAAATAATCATAAATGGCTATAAGGAAAACCGTAGAAAGCCTATGGATGTGCTTGGGTAGTCAACTAAATGGTTAAACATCAACTTATCACCCTCACTATCAGCACTGGAATAACTCATTACTGATGTTTATATATGCTGGCCCCCAATGCCTGTCAAATGTCATGCTCAAACTTCAATGCAGCCATCTGCAAATAACCAAGGCTGTAACTACAGACTTGCTAAGGCATCAGTTAGTGTGTCTGCTCTCCTCAGTTCTACTACCCAGTTATAAACAAGCAAAGTGAAAAACTAGCATGCCATTGGGTTTGGCAGTATTAATCTAGAAAATGGAGAAAAAGAGAGTTTACATATGTACTGGAGTAACATGTAACCACATTTCAAATAGGAATGTGGACCTTAACCTGGAAGGAGGACCAAAACCTGGCAGTGCTAGTGATGCCAACATTAGCAACATCGGGTGGCAGCAGACCATTCTGAATACACTGTGTTCAATTCTTCTTTTCTGATTGGTTTCTCAAGACTAATCATAAAGTCTGAATTAAATTTTTAATTTAACAAACTAGGAAAATGGTTGGCTGGGGATCATCTCTAATTCGTCAACTTTCATATGACGTCACAGACTCATGGAACCACCACCTGGTGGGCAAGAATGGTTTACTACTGCTGTAAAATGTAGAGGAGTTGATGTCTCAGTTACCACCTATATGTTTTAGCCAGTCTCATTTCTAGTTTTTGAATGGAAGAATTTTTTTGTTCAAGTGCATGCACCAATAAATGATGAGACAAGCACAGACATACTTTCTATTCTACATGATGTGAAAAACAAAACTCAAAGAGGAGCAATTGCAGATCAATGCTGTCTGACACTGCGCTGTTCATTTAGGGAAATGATACAACAGCACTGAACAGTTTTCTGTTAACCCTGCCGTCAAGTATTGTATTAACTTGGTCAAAATGTGACTACTTATAACCAACAATGCATTGCTAGAACACTGACTGAGAGCTGACAGTGACCTTAATACAATCATTAAGTAACAAAAACTCATTAATGTTAGTTAATAAGCACCCACCTATACTTTAAGATTAAATATCTATTTACCTCTCACTTCCTACATGGCTATATTTTCAACCACGCATTGAAAATACATAAATTGCCCATACTTTGATGGCTATGTAAGGGGAAGGATTCTCCACAGTTGTAGAGATACGGGTACATAAAAATTGCAGAAGTAAAGTTCTGACTTTTCTGGTTTTAGTGTCCCAGGTGAGGGTCCAAAGTGACAAAAACTTACAGTTTAAAGTTGCTTCTGCTGTTGTCAGGTGATGTAAGCATGCCAGTTTTTTTTAGAGACGGCATAAAATTCCCAGTGCTGCAGCTCCACATCGTGGTCAATGATAGCTGCTACTGTCCTGAGCTCTTTTTGCCCTCCAGGCCTTAGTGTGGTCATGTGACTGTAAGTTATGAATCTTTAAGCATAGTTAGCTACTTCAACAAAGTTCTCAAAGTCAATGGTTTACTAGCTTTAAGAGTCAACTGCGTTTTGTTTCTTCAGTGTAAAAATACTGTACATAAAAATATAATTCTTTAGCTCTGCATTTTACAATTTTTGTGCCATTTATGTATACAATGGCATGATTTGCTTGGGTCAGTGCTTTTGCAACTCAAAATGTTTGTTCAACCATAAATGGAAAATAGGCCAGTTTTACTACTGTAGGAGTGAATATATGTTGCATCTGTCTGCAGAGAAAGTGCACATATGAAAAGCAGCATGTTCATTTGATTTTGAGGCAAATGAAAGTAGTGGTTTGAAAGAAATATAAAACATATTTTTGTTTATAACATTTTATAGACTCCATTAATTGCAAGAAATGCAAAAGACAACATAAACTTAACAAACAAAGCAGTGAACTACTATCAACCACTTGTTTAAGTGGTTGAAGTCAGCGTAAAACTTGCTATGCAAAATAAAGCAGGTGCTTTAAAATAAAAGCAATAAATTAGCTCAAATGAATCTTAAGCTTTCATACAAAACAATAAAAAGCATGGTGTGAATAAAAAACAATGTACCGTAAAATTAAATTACATTGAGTGCACTAGTGTGCACCATCATGTGCCCCTAATGTGAACACATGGCCAAAACATTTATTGTTTCAACCTCAAAAGTTAAGTTAATCAGAGCTGCATTAAGCAATAAGTTTTAACATTAAATAATAAAAGAAACTGATTATTATATGAGTTTCTATCTTCTCCTACAGCTAACTTTTAAGCAAACAACTGACTACTTACACATTCAGCAGAAACAGAGGAATCTGGACTTGCAGTCATCTTTTTGGTCACATGTTGGACGTAAAATCCAATTCAGCCCTGGTTTGGTCGACCAACTTCAGAGAAAAATTATCGGATGTCTTTGGTTTGCTACTAGTTCGTCGTTCTTCAGCCACTTCGCCTCTCCGCCATTTTGCGCTAAACAGGAAGTGTATAAGCAGCATGTGTGAGCTGGTTTTACACTTCCTTTGAAGGTGCTTTTGTTGGGTTTCATTGAGGCCAGTGAAGTAAAGCTATGACTAAGACTAACATGAATTTTTAGGCTGCAGACTACACACTACTGGGAGTTATTTTACTCAGTTTTTAAAGATATTGCTTAATGCAGCTTTAAAGTGAGAGAATTCATCAAAAAGATTGGATTAAATAAATCCTCTATGCTGAAAATTAAGACATTTTCCAGCACAAATTGCACACAACAGCCATGATAATTATGCTTTACCTCTGCCATACAGAGAGAGTACCACCTACATGTTTACACAGGCTGTTGATGTTGTCTCTCACCTTTTTAAATAAAGCCTCACTGACCGAAACTTCCTCTTTTCTAAGCATTGAGCCTTGATGTTAATTTTTCAGGCAACGTGGAAAGTACCCAACTTCACTGACTTTAACCTGAGCTGTCTATAAAGCCTTACAAACAAACCCAGGGCAGTTTGTAGGTTAGATTTACATGAAATGATGACACCCATGGGGAGATGGAGAGGAGGACAGGATGTAGAGAACAATAAAACAATAGTGCCCAAAAATAATGGAGTATGCAGTCACAGCAGTCTAATAAAGCACATAAAAGCATGATGGCTTTATTTATAGATGAAGAAAACATGTACAGTCAAACTTTCAGCAAACAGAAATATAAAAGCAGCAAGAGCAGACTGGCAGAAATGTTTTATGGTGGTTTTGTTTCATGTGACAGCACTTTGCTTTAAATAAATATAAGTCATATAAAAAAATGAGAAATAAATGAGTTATTAATAGTTTAGAGATACTGAGTTAATTAGCTAACAATTCTCTATCAAATGATGATGGAAGTATTTACTAATATTTTACTATGCTTTTCTAATTCTTAATAGTGTGTCATTATTATTAAGCTATTTTGGCCTGAGTGGCTCCAGTTGCTAGATTTATTTTTTAAAGTATTAAAGCAAAGAAAATGAAAACAAATCAGTATTAAAATAACGTTGATTCTTTTAAGATGTGTCTAGTATACTCTGTTATAATAAAACAGGAGTTTTGCTATTAAAAGACTAAAAAGAATACATTTCTATTACACCCTCTAGGTGGAAAACCCCTACATTATCCACAGACAATGATACAGCAGGTAGCTGTGTGTTGGTTCAGAATAATAAAGAGCAGAGAGGGTTCAGGTTTTCATATATCTGTCAAAGACAGCTCTGGGTAAGAAAAGACCGTAGTATGGAAGACTTGGGTGACTAACTTTTTAGTACTGAGGCTCATGAGCCACTGGTCTGTGGTGGTAGAAGAGACAGTACTGTGATTTCATTACCATTGTCAGTGCTTAAAACCTGTTACAGTTAGTAAGTTATTAAGTGGTTGATAAGGTGGGTAGGGTTGAAATGTGAGTTTGGTAGATTTTCTTTATCAAAGACATCAGTAATAAGCACAAAGGCAGCACAGACATCAACTTCAGGACCTCTAGGGTTAAAGTGCTCATCCTAAAAATGTTACAATTCTAGATTAAAATGACCAAAGAGCTAAACAGTTTGTAACTATTACAAAATGTGATTTCTACCTGTTATCCTCCCAGAGGTTATTGCTGTTGCAGGGCAAACATTGAACGGGTGTGAAAGATTAAAATATTTAGTGTTTGGCATTTTTTGCTCTGTATACACCTGCAATGGGAAAATGCTTAGATTGCATTTTAGGGACGCAAAATACTTGCATTTTTGCCCATATCCAAAATGTTGATATTTCCATTCTCATTTTTGCTTAAGGCACATTAACAGCAATATCAATTACGTGTGAGCATCAAGATAATACACTCAGATGCACATCGCTGTCCGTCTCATAGAATATTTGAGTTTTCTTTGAATAATAACCACTTTTGAATAGTAATTTTTCTTGAAACACTGATAAATATACTGCCGATATGTACGGCTAATATATTGGCTGTAAATATTGTCTTAAATTTCTTTATCTGCCAGTACAATAATAAACTTTTTAAGCTTTTATCTGCCAATGCTGATATTATGCTGAAAATATCACTATCCCTACTGGGGGGACAGAGCTTTCTCCATAGCTGCCCCCTCCCTCTGAGACTCAGTCCCTAAACATATCCAAGACTGTACGGACTCATCCACATTTAAATCACTGCTTAAAACTCACCTTTTAGAACTGGCTTTTAATGTGTGATTATGTTGTCTTGTCACTTTGCTGCTTGATTGTCTGCTTCTTTGTTTGGATGTTATGTTGTCTTTTTGTTTTGTTTTTGTGGTATGTAAAGTCTTCTTTAACTGTTGTACAGTGCCTTTGAGTTTCTGAAAAGCACGTTATTAATAAGATGTAATAATATGTATTGTTAATCTATGAGGCAAAACTTTCCAACAACAACCATCTACATTAAGTGTTTTAATTCATCAGGATTTGATCTTTGCAAATGCAATCATACCACACTAAAATGTGTTCTATCATATCATCTTAAAACCACATAAAACCATTTCTTTATTACATGTCTTAATAACGGACTTTAAAAAACTTAGAACGGTTATTTGATTTCCTCAGTCACCTTCATGATTTTTAATAAAGTTATCTGAATGTGTAGTAGCGCTAATTTGGGTTATTATATTACTTCAATACAAGCTCAATATCTTGCAGTCGTTGTTGCCATGTGAAAATTCTTCCACTTTTGACCTTAAAAAACTAACCAGCTTTCTATAAGCCACTAGTCTCAACACATTTTTCACACGCTGCAAACACAACCACACATTTTCCACAAAGTCACTGTGACCTTTGAGGTTTGGGCACAAAAACTGAAACACAGAAAGAAACCAGAGCAGAGTGCATGCATGCCAAGATCAAATCAAGAGTTATCGAGTCATGCTTGTTCCTAACTCAGACAGCTCCTCTGATTATAGTTCAGCTGTTCCCAGGATAAAATCTACTCATTAGAGTACGTAAAAACTTACGTTATTTATATCAGTAGAAATCACAGCGGGCATGGCTCGAAGGGGATTTCCATGTTAAAGCATTTTCAGTATTAGGAAAGATACAAATATGTCTCTCTTTAGTCCTACTGTACTTCGGCTTCTCTGAGCAAAAGCCACTAGCGCGACACACATGTACATACACACACGCTTAAAACCCACCAGCTGCTCCACACATGGTTCCAGTTGCAAAAAGAGAGAGAGAGAAGGGAGAAAGGAAATAAGAAAAAGGAAATGATCAACACTTATTTTAACTTATGGTGCGGGGAGTGAGGAAATAAAACATGAAGCAGCAGCCATAAGCCATGAAAGCACAGAGGAAGAAGTAAAAAAAGATGGGGCTTGAGGGTCCATGAAACTAAACCACTTATCCATGAAAGTATCGTCATAACTGTAACAAGAACAAGAAGAAGAGGAACATATGTGCTCAGAATATTTGTGTTAATGTGTGGCTGTGCTTAGTTACAATAGAGGTGAACAAGAGAGGTAAAACAGGAGGAGAGACGGTGAGGCTCCCTCCTCCCCTATAGTTAGTGTCACTTACAGCTCCACCCTGATACATACACAGAGTGGAGTGTATCCAGGAATAGCTCCATTGTGTGTTTGAGTGTGTGTATTTGTGTGCGGGGTAATAAATAACATGCTGGCCACTTGGCAGAGAGGTTCTTTTATAAATATATCTACCACAGGCAACTACTTGGGAGAATACTTACAAACTGCTGCTATTATCATCATGATAATAATCATTTCTACGATGCCAGCTACCATTATACACCTACTACAAAAACAAGTACTGATAGGGCTGGTTTTACATCACCATTTCATGTCTGGTAGTTCTATAAATACAAATAATAAAATACATTCAGGGTCAATATCTTGCTACTACATCAGCTAACACTGTGCAAATGTCCAAATTGCTGCTCCAACTACCACTTCTACCACTTCTAGTACTTGCACTGTTCTACTTTAACCACCATGACAGCATCAATTACTTCTTCCTACTGCAATCACAAGTACTTTTACACTACTGCCGTTAATGCTACTACAACCCCCACACCAAAAAAAGAAAAAAGACTTTGAATATCCCAAAAACTAAAGTACATAATATCATCAAATGATTAAGAGAATCTGGAGAAATCTCTGCGCAAGGGACAATGCTCAGGATCTTCTGGCCCTCATGAGCCACTGCATTAAGAACAGGCATGATTCTGTTCTGGAAATCACTGCATGGACTCGAGAACATTTCCAGAAATCATTAATTTCTGTCAACACAGTTCGTCGAGCCATCCACAATGCAAGTTAAAGCTGTATCATGAAAAGAAGAAGCCATATGTGAACACCATCCAGAAACACCACTGACTCTGACCCAAACCTTGTTTCAAACAGACAGAGGCAAAATGGAAAACTGTTCTGTGGTCAGATAAAAAATTCTTTTAATGAAATTTTGGATGCGGTGTCCTGCAGACTGAAGGGCAGAGAGACCATCCAGCTTGTTACCATCTCTGACTGTATGGGGTTGCATTTAGGGATGCAGGATATTGGATTGTTATTGATATCCTATATAAGGTCTATTCAATTAGCGGCTCAGGGGCCACATGCGGCCGAGAAGCAACCCCCACGTGGCCCAGCCTGTTGTCATGCCAGAGATGCAGAGGGCAACCTGTTTCACAAGTTTTCATAAATTCCCACAGTAGTTCAGACTGTGAATGCAACACTCCGCAAAGCCTAGCAACAGTCTACCTACAATGCATTGCGTTGTTTTGAAGCATGGCTAGCGATGCTGATAGAAGTAGCCCCAAGATACAACTGTGCAAATTTAGTTTTTTCGTACTTTAAGAAATGTCTAGGTAAAATGTGACCAAAATTATTATTTACAGAATTTCATTTTATTTTTTTCATTCTATTTTTAATTCAAGCAAAAAAAAAAAAAAAACATATCTACTGCCTCAGAATATGTTCAAATACAGCTCTGTTGGTGTGTTTTTATGCACTTATTAATGTGCTTTTGTCAAGTTGCCAGATTTAAAAGGGAGACTGTGAATAAAAAGTGCGTACTGATATTTCATCAAGTTCAGACCTAAAACTTCACATCCTTAAAACACACATTTCTAAGTTTGAGGATGGGCAAATTACAAATTTCAGTCTTTAAAACACACTTTAAGGGGAGCAGGTGGCCTAGTGGTTTAAGGCGCTCCCCATGTACGCAGGCGGCCTGGGTTTTGGATCCGGCCTGAGGCCCTTTACCGCATGTCTCTCCCCCACTCTTGACCCTGTTTCCAACTCTATCCACTGTCCTCCTCCATCGAATAAAGGCACAAAAAAGCCCAAAAATAAATCTTCAAAAAAAATAAAACACACTTTAAAGTGTAAGGAATGATGATGAATAAGGACAAGACTTTTACTGACATAAGTCGGTTGGTCCAGCTTCAGCAGATGACGATACAGGGGCAACCAGTGACACAAACGTAAACTTACACATACACACTGTGTAATAAATTAATGCATTTTCTCCTTGACCCTTTACCGCTTCTGTAAAATTCACCTAAACCCACCCAAGAATGGAATACCAAAAATACAATAAGAGATAAAAAGAAAAAAAAAAAAAAACACACACACACACACACACACACAGACGGCTACAGCCTAAGAACCGAACCAAAACTGTGACCTAAAAATGTGATCCTTGAACCTTCAGCTTACTGTATAGTTGCATCCCTGGTTAAGGAGCTCTCCTTAATAAAATGCAGCATCAGCCCCAACTAATGTAGAAAAAGCTCATCCAAATAGATTCTCTCAGCTCGCTCTGCCCCTCCTGCTCATCTTCACTAGAAGCAACATTACTACTGCTACTTTAGAGACTACAACTATGAAGCTCTAACAACTACCAACCAACAACTGCTGCAGCAACCACTCATACTACTTCTTCAGTATCAGATTACTAATAAGACCACTTCCAGAACTACAACTTTAAGACCACATCTACTCTCTGCGACTACACATTCCAACAGTTCTCAGATTATTTTACTACTACTGTTACTACTACTTCTAATACATCAGATATTTTAATTAACATACTTCTAATATCTATGACTTTCAAATCCTACTACCAGCAGTACTTCTTCTGCAACAATACTCATTTCAGTCTAATGCAAACTATAAGAAGTACTTTTATTACTACTGCTGACATCAAAACCACAACCAGTATTACTTCCTCTTCCTGAAACTACCACATCTACAACCACCTTAGAAATATTGCTAGAATGCTGCTGATAGACATACTACAGTGCAGTGACTTTTTCTTTTGTTACATACACTACAACAACAGTGCACCACTTAGAAACGTGGACCATATTTCATCTGCAGCCATGTGTTTGTGTTGCATGTACACACTCTGCATTCATCTTTGTGTCTGTTTGACGGGAGCCACATTTTTCCTGCCTACCTTGTCAGAGCTTTGAGACATCAAAGCATGATCAGACCTGCTCTCCTGCACATATGAATACACACACCAAACACCCCCCAAAACACACACACACACTAAGAGTAGCGTAGTCTGTATTCTTTTCTTACAGGGGTTGTTTGATCAGCTATATTGACTTGCTGATTCAACTGCAGAGTTCAGTCAGTGCAAAAAACACACAGCCACACACACAAACACACACAAGGTGGGTGTTGAGAGGATGAATGGAGGGAGAAATATGGAGGCGAGAAGCTGCCAAACCCTGAACATCAAAAAGAGTGAAGAAATACACCGTATGGTGTCAGTACAGCAATAATGCTGCTCACAGATCATTACAGCTGGACTAAAAGTGACTGAAATGTTGCCAGTTTGGATGCTCCAGTCAGACTCTCAAAGAGTCAATCTTTCATCCTGAGTTAACATAACAATGTTCAATTCCACCAATGAACTGGGAACTAATTTTACTGGCATTTGTGATATATAAATTTAATGGAAGAAAAATCCAGCCAGGGCATCTGTGCAGATCTGATTGTTTCCTGTTATTACAGTTACTCCTTTCTATTACTGCCTGACACTGCTGTACACTCACCACTTTATTAGGTACACCTGTTTAACTGCATACAACTTATCAGCCAGTCAAAGTGATCAAAACATTTATGCATAAAGACATGCGTTGGAAAAATGTCTAATTAGTCTTGATAAGTTTTGATCAGGCTTTCCCAAACTTGTACAGCACAAATACTGTATTACACTTATTCTACTAATTTGACTTCCTTTCTCTCAAACTTGATTATTCTTAAAGCTCATTACATCATTAGTTGCAGAGTATAAAACACATAAAAAACTTCTACATTACTTCTAAATTAAATCCTGCTGTTAAATTATTAAATGAGTAATAGGGGTCCAAAAATAAATTAGCATAAAAGCCAGAGTAAATTAATTTAATTGATTAATTTGATTTTTTCTATTATGTAGACTTTATGATAATACATGACGTATTTATGCAAACTGTATAATATATGCTGATGAAACTGTCATTGACTGCTACACTCTGACACAGCATCAGTATCTCTGTCTTTTAGAAGAAGACTTTGATATTGTACAGGACACAGGAGTTCAGATTGATACTAAATCCAGACAACACAAAACTTCTGATATGATTGGCAATAGTGATGTGATTCATGAGTGTCTTTTAGTTTCAGATTGAGTACCTGTAAAGAAGTCTGAGCTGCGCCTGGTACACTGCTGCAGACTGGACTCTATAATAGAAAAATCTGTCTTAAATCTTTCTAAAAGTAAATGATGGTGTTGGAGGAAGATGCATCAGGTAGTAGATGTTTTTGATACTTACATATTCTTCATAATACTTTTTTTATTTTCCATGTGTGTAACTCTGTGATTGGGCAGCTGCCAGGTTTAACCAGGACACACTTGTAAATTAAATTCTTGATTTTAATGACATTTTCTTGTTTAAATGATTTTAAACAAATAAATACTTTTTGGAAGTTAGGGTGAGTGAAATTTGGACTTGAGCTAGAAAAGTCTGGGAACCCTCTGGTTACAATTTCTGACAGTCGTATGGTAGGATCAGAATTTGGTGTGACAACATGAAAGCATACCAGACAACCAACAACCACTCCACATTCAAATTCACTTGATTCACTTTTTTCCTGATTCTGACACTCTGTTTGAGCTTCAGCAGATCATGTTGTCCACGTCTGCATGCTAAACATATTGGCTGCTGCTACATGATTGGCTGATTAGATATATATGCATGAATGAGCATTTGCTGATACTTGTTGATATTTCTGTCTCATCTCATGATGTTGTTCTTTCAGTTCATGGATGCTGAATAAGGTCTTGTTTCTGTCTTTTACGAGGTATGGCTATTGAAGGATGAGACTGTGCTTATAAGGATTAAACCATGTGGTTCACAGTCATATTGAGTGTATTATATTTAAGGGATTCAAGAACAACTGCTGTAAGTTTCCTATAAGTGACATCTTTAGCTCATTGCTAGTTACTGATTAAAGTGCACGTTTGTGCTACGTCGTTAGAAAATGATTATCTTAAAAGTTTTGTAACACATTAACTTGAAAACTTTGGTGAAATTGAACAAAACAGTAGCCCAATCTTTTGGTACATTAGCTGAGGTGTATGGGAAACACTGCATGTCAGAGAGGATGTCCAAGACCTTGAACGTTCTGGGCACCCATGCACATCAAAAACTTCTGAAACAATAAATTGAACAAATGGTCCAAAATTTTGACAGCTCAGTTCAAGAATGATAGCAGAAATGGTCTCCATTGATAAAGACACAATTCGGCAAATTTTGACAGAAAATTTGAACGTGACCAAAGTGTGTGCCAAACTTGTCCCAAAACTTCTGACTCCTGATCGAAAGGAAAAACACAAGCAAATTTGTAGAGACATTTTGGGGAAAATTGAAAGAAACCCAAGTGATTACATGCAACGAAACTAGGATGTTCCAACACAGTCCTGAGACACAACGACAGTCAATGCATTGGAAAACACTATCACTACAAAGAATGAAGAAAGCGCGACAAAGCAAGTCCAAATTCAAGGCCATGATGATCGTCTTTTTGTCGTCAAGGGTATCATTTCAGAGAAGTGGGTTCCAGAAGGGTCAACAGTGAATCAACACTATTACAAACAGATCTGATCAGGACAACATGCCAGCTCAGCAAAGCAGTTTCTGGGAAAAAAATAAATCTCAGTGCTTGATCCCCCTCCTTATTCACCTGATCTAGCACAGAGTAACTTCTTCCTTGTTTTTAAAGATCTAATCTGCGCTCAAAGGTTTTGAGTCTGTGTCAGGAGTTAAGAAAGAACCACAGAGGCTCTGAGACAACTGTCTGAAGGAAATCTACTGCACTGCCTTGATGTGTTCATGAAGAAGGGTAGTACATTGAAAATATTTATGTTCAATAAAATTGTATTATAGCATTAGTCTCAATTTTTAATAGCTATACCTCGTATCATTTTAAAGGTCTTTATAGCTTGCATATTCTTAAGCAAATTAAAACAACAGGACTAATATGCCCCTACTGGAAGTCTCTAATCTGTTCTAAGGCCAAACAAAAAGAAAAAACTTTGTCACACAATACGATCTAATTAAGCTTTACTTAAAAACTCAAGCTGGGCAAAAAAACAAACAAACAAAGGAAAAAACATTTTTTCAAATCAAGCCAAAAGCAGTGTGATAAAAAAATACTAAAACTGGCAAAAAACAACTTGAGCCATCAATTATATCAGTTATAATAACAGTGCACTTGCCAAAGTCATCGAAAAGATAAAAGAGCAATTCATCAGCATCCTGTTGCTACTACCAGCCAAAACACACTTAAAGTGATAAATGACCCAAGCAGCAGTCTTTTAGGAAAAGCTCATTATACAGCCAGCAGGTTTTGAACATTGGTTACTGGATGAAGACAAGCCTCTGTTTCCTATTGTAGGCAGCGGGAAATAAACAATTTCCAGTCACTGTGTCGTGTGGACCAAAGACGCGAAATTTCAGCAAGTAAGAAATAAAAACTTTGGTCATTGGATCTTTGTCCTTGCACTTAAAAAAGATGAAGTAAGTCTATAAGGTAAATTTTCATGACACACTTTAGAAAGCTGTAAGTGAAGGTAAGGCTGTTAAAATCAATACAACATAGAAAGAGAACTTAGCCTTTAGCATGTTGAGTACAACAGTACAGTAGCTAATAATTTTTGGCTCGAAGCTTAACTACATCTCATGAGTTATAGTTCATCTCCTATTTCAGATTCAAGCAATAAATTAACAGCAATCATCAACACAATCTGGGGAATGGAGCCAGATACACAAGTGAAAATGATGACAAAATAATAAAGAGAGGAAGTAAGGTTGTACAAATTGACTGTCCAGGCCTTTAACCAGTCAATGTGAAGGGGAATCCCTCATTGCTTGCACGAAAAAAAAGCCAAAAGTGACACAAAAAAGCAGAAGAAAAGCTGCAAATGGAAGCTGCTGTGAGAAGGCAAGTGCTGACACACAATAGCTGTCAAATGCTCAAATGTAACGCTTAATTAATACAGAGAGTGTCTCCTCAAACTCCTGTGCCTGCTTCTGAACAGCAGCTAACATGTGTGAGAGCTAACAAAGTGTTCCCCGTGAAACAGTGCATGCAAAACACCTTTTCAGGCTGGATGGTGGGATCTGTATAGGTGAATAACACGCAATCAATCATCTGCCACATTGTGCGGTGTAAAAGGCTGACTGTAATTATAGTACTCACAGGAAGCAGCTGTTTGCGTTTCCTGCCAGGACGACCCACTCTGCGCTTGGTGCGGGGGCTCGCTGGCGTCCCCTCCTCTGGACTGTCCTGGTCTGCTCCATCTTCGCTCTAGACAATTGAAGAGAAACCCACATCAAACACTGAGCACATCCACAGCTGTATGGAGTTAGAACTGAAGTCAGCAATGAGGCGGCATTTTATAAAACAATGCCTCGAGGAGATTTGGTAGAGCGACAAACAAGCTAGTGGCTGCAAACAAAGAAACATCAACAAAGGACAACATTTTGATGGCTGCAAAATACTACTTGTGTTTCCGGAGCTACATTTCACACGTTTGATGTCTTTTAAAGCTGCATATGTAACACATAAAATGAAGACAAGATTGAAAACAAAATTCTTAAAAAAACAAAGATCCCAATAAACCAGGCATGTTCTGAGTGAACAAAGCTGTTTTTAAACTGTAAATGGTTAAAACATGACAATCATAACCGTTAAATTATGGGTCTGCAGACATAAAGATCAAGCTTAATGCGCTGTTTAATCTGTCGTCATCTTAGCAGGAGAGATAATACTAAGATCAATATTTGCAGTTTTTCAGAGATAAACAAATACACCATACTTGCATCTTAACCTGTTTTATTGATGCCTTGAGTGAAGTAGACCTAGTGTAAATATTGTTCTCTCAGCAGTTTGTTTCTGCTCAGCGTTCATCAGACACAAGATGGTACAGCAGTACAGAGTTGTAGAACGGCAGCAGTGTAAATTTAATGAATACAGTTTTTAAAAGCATGCAGCCCCTGTGTGTCAACTTAGATAGCGAGTTCACTGGGTCAGAGGCACAGTGAAAATCTCTGCTATGGAAGGCTTCTAACCAGAGATATCCAGACTGTAGAGATTATAGTTAGTGCTGAGGCTTTGTTTTCAACTCAATATCCTCACTTTTAATTCATTCCATGATTTCCACGGAATCCAGTTTTGTGTTGTGGCTGTCATTGCTGTTAGAAACTCGCTGTTATTTTGAGACTTGTGGACTTTAGCTGAAGAAACAAATATTCCATTAAAAGTTAGAATTCTGCATCCAAATTTCTACTTAGAAATGTGAACAAGTAGTGATAAAAGGATGTAGAATCAGCAGGGAATAAAAAAGACACAATTTTAGCTGGCAACAGCCAATCACATTCTGTGTACTATAAGGATATTTCTAACTGCTACCAGAAAAATAGAAGATTCCATGATAGAAATTTCGAACATGCAGTGTCTATAAAAGATTTAAACCCCCTTTATAAATCAATCATGGTCAATATAATTTGGCTTTTTTGACTTGATGCCTCCTCTTGTATATAATCAGATTAGACGGCCTACCACCCCAATACTCTTTTAGCTGTACTACCCTCCCATCTAAAACAGGAACCCTCTTCCAAATACTTTTGCAGTTTTAAAAAAGTGCAAGTCCCTCTCCTTTTATTTTACACCTGCTCTGGATAAGATTTGAGTTTCTCAGTCTGCGCAAAATTTAATTGGACACAAGAGGAAACAGGAAAGAGCCAAATAAAATAAGCAGCACCTGCTGCATTTTAAGTTTAACTCTCAAAATCTGAATGTTTCTTCATCATGTGTAGTACCTGTTACTTAAAGAGTGTTATATCATAAGCTAGGGCGCAAATTTCACCAGTAGTAGTATTTAAATTAACCAAGCGTGCATTGCTTTTTGTTCATAGTTTTTTTGTGCGGCGCTGCCTTAGGGTGAAATTATATCATAAAAGTTCTCTGTAATAATAAAGACTGATGTTTTTCTGAAAACAACAAGGCAGCTTTAAATGAACCTGTTAGAAGGATTATTGTTTTTAATCAGAGCTTTCCCCTTCTTGTTAGAAGCTTAAGGTTAAGACAACAGAGGCAAACGATCCATGCAGGATTAAAACAAATGAAAGAAATACAGAAAACTGCAGAGTTAATTGTTTTACACATTGGGTCTTATTTCCTTTGGGTCTCTTTAAGACTTTAAAAGTTATTTTTAGGTTTGAGTAAGATAGGGAACACTGCTATTTTGGCTGACTACTATAAGACTACTACATACAGGAGATGTTTGAGAGCATTATGACAATATCATTCCCCTTGTCGATCAATACATCAGAAAAAATAACCTGGTCTATGTTAAAGTAATTTTACATATTCCATTTTTTCCAATAACAAGACTTGATAGAAAATGCTTTTTCTAAAATAGTCAATACAGTACTATTGGATTTTATCAGTCAAAAATCAATTTTGAACAAGTGTGGCACTGCACAAGGTTCATTAGTGCATCTGTTCTGGCTGTGTCCAGTGTTCAGTAAATTCTGGTCTGACATATTTAACGGGTTCTCCAAACAATATCAAATGACCATTCAGCCAGACTATCTCTTAGCAATATTTGGCTGCTCTGATGGGACAAAATCTCTTCTATCCCATCAAAAACAAGCCCTAAGCACCGGCATGGTGGTAGCAAAAAAATATTAATATTGTTGAATTGAAAGTCTCCAACACCCCCACGTTTCAAAAGGTGGCTTAATGAGATGCTTTCTGCTGCTAAGATGGAACATTTCTATGTTAGTAGATCAAACTCCCACAGCTATTTCTTAAAGGTGTGGAAACCTTTTCTGATGTTGCTAGACAAGACTTAACTGTAAGAATCATGGTGTTTGCTGCTACCTTGTATTCACACTCTGTACATACTCTTCCTTGACCGGTTACTGTGTGATGTATATTGGGTTTTGTTTTCTTGTTTTGTTCTTTTGACCATGTGTGTTTGTTATTCTTTGTCTTGTATTTTGTTTCCCATCCAGGATCTTATGGTCTCGGGGCTGTTGTCTTTTAGTTTTTGCTGACACCTGTCAGCTTTGAACTGCATGTGACATCTCACGTCTGCCCCAGTTGGTTGTTTTTCTTTTATATATTGTTGTATCCCCATTGGGTCCTCTTGTCCTTGTGCCTGTTTGTTTGGTTATACTGAAAAAAATCTAAATAAAATATATTTTAATTCTGATTTTGATTCCATTAAACACTAGAGTTTACTACGGCAAAGTAATTTGATCTCATTATCAAAGTTAAAAGTTTAGTTTGACAGTAAAGAACACCAAAGAAAAGCAACAAGAAGTGACACAATAGATCTATTTCTTTATTTCTCTTACTGAGTTGAACCTATTAAGCTCAGATTTGAATAGAAAGACCTCAATATTTGTCCTCAACATTTATATATCTAATTAAAGGATGCCTCACTGCCAATGGTGAGTTTTTCAATATCTCACCAGTTTCACAGGAAGTTGGCCTAATTCTGATACGACACTTCTGATTTGCTTGAAATGTCACAGGTATGATCAGGGTCTTCTCCTCTACTCATTTGAATGTTTATTTCAAGGTTTGCTGTAGCGTCACCTACTGTGCGACGTCAGTAGCAACTCCTATAAAATACAGTACATCCCATTTTCTTTGTATTTTACACAATAAACCTTGGTTCTGGCATGATCACTTTTACATAACAGCATCTTCATTTGTCACAATGCCACCTACTGTTGAACTGCAGGACTGCCACATATACAAACTGTAATGTGCGCATTATTTTTAAATTTAATTAAAATCCTGAGAGAATTTACATGGTCTCTCTTCTGTGCTGCAGCCCACTGCACAGGTTTCTATGTCCCAAGTATTCCCACACACCCACGATTGCCGCACACCCCGACATGTGCCGGGGTGCGAGAGCCCTTCAGTGCTGCTTGCAGCCCTGGTTTCCTTTGAAATGTTCCTTTTCTTTCACAAAGTTATTGTACCATCAGTGTACCTAGCTAGGTGGATATGTTAACTCTGATTTTCTCACTATAATCAGCTTAAAACCAGCTTATCGTCAGCATATGACCTGACTCTCCCTGCCTGCTGTCAGCCTTGTGTTTTCATTATTGTCTTCCTTCCTTTCCTCCCTCGACCCTCTGTTGCAGTGACACAGGAGTGGTTGCTAAGGTGCTGAAACTGCTTAGCAACTGTCTCCGATGGGGCCCATCATGCTGACTAAACACTCTGATGTCACTTCCCTGACAATCAGCATAGCAACTGGTTAGAAAGGGTAATGGCCCCACGCCTGCCTCCCTGCCTGCCTGCCTGGTGTGCCGTCCATATGCCCATTTCACTGTACTGCTCTAGAAGTAAAAACAAAAGTTAAATTTAATCCAAAAAAAGTAAGACAAACACTCAAACACACACATGCACACGCAAAAACGCAAGCACCCTGGCCAATCTGTCCATATATCTTTGGTCTATTTCTGTCTAGAGGCAGGTTATTTTAGGCCACTGCAGTTACCAAGCAACCAGACAGCGAACCAGGCGGGCAGAGGAGGGTCCCATCAGCAGCAGACAGCTTGTCCTCTTTCTTTCCACCACATCCACACGTTTTCCTCTCTGTCTCTCCCACTTTACTCGACTCATTTCCTGAACCTTCCCCCTCCTCCTCTGTTGAATTTCACATTGACTCTACTACACACAGAGGCAGCCAATGATGAAGCTGTAACCAGAACAAATACTAGACTTAAACTTTTAGAGATTCAGCCTGACAGAGACTTATGATCGAAGCATAGACATATTGTGATAATCAGATCTTAAATGCCATCTTTCCAGCAATTTGAAACAATTAAACGGTCCAAACACTGATGTTTCTGATTTCTTGTATCCCCTTTTAGTGTTGATACTGACTGGCTAAAAGTCTATGGAATCACATTCTTGTCAGTCAAAATCAAAGAAGAAAAAACATCCATCGGTTATCTTTAACAGTAGTTCTGAATCAGTATAGTGTCAGGACCAACACCACCTCCTTAAGGACTACTTTTTAAACCAAAACCAAACAATTTTAAAGAAAGTTGGGGCAGCTGAACTTGAGACGGAAGAAAAGATGTGACAGAACAAAAAACTTGGGACATACCTTTCAAAATAAATGTTGATAGAATCTTTGCCACATATTTTTCCAGGCACACATCCACGACCCACTGAAATTGGCTTTGCAACCCCCTTTTGGGTCCAGACCCACCAGTTGAGAATCAAGAATCTATAACACTCATCACAGTCAGGGTTACAGGGGGGACTGGAGCCAATCCCTGCTGGGCAAAAGGGGGCAAAAAGGTGGGCTATATCATCAACAATTAACCTTACTTTTATCATACCACAAATCCTTATTATCTTAATCTTGGTGTATTTATCTTTCATGATGCTGACCTTTAATGTCATAAGCATGACTCTTTCTTATTTTACTTGTAATTTCATGATAATAACTTTTTAATAAGGGTTTAACACTAGCAATAAAAGTCATCAATACAATAAACAATACAGTAAAAACAGTGTACAATCATTGATGATTTCAATTTACTTGGAAAAAGCAAAAGCAAAAGATGGTGCTATCTGCTTTTGGTTCTATTGTTTGATGTAGCTGAGGCAGAAAAGGAAGTAAGAAAACACATGCATTCTTTTCAAGTGCAGTTAAAAAGCATTACTTATATTTATCAAGAAAAAGTACTGGATATGGGTATCTTGCTTGTTTATCTCCAGAATCCTATTTTTTCATGAACTGACTTCATTCTCATGTCTAAGTTGGTAAACCATTAAAAACATACACTGAACCCAGTATCTGAATATGCATCATGATATGAGTGTGTCATTGTTAGAGACAGACCAATTACCGGCCTGGCTGATTACTGATGCTGACATTTGGCATTGAGCGGATTATCGTTTCAGCAGTTTATTTTACTACTAAGTGATAAAGTCACTTCATTCATAGGTGTTCTACTTTGGCTCCACTGAAAGGTGTGCCTTCTACTCTGGCTTTGTTTTTATTCTCTGCAGTCACAACACTACCTGACTGGCTTGATGTCCCACAACTACCAGCCAAATCAACACTAAGGCCTAGGTGGCACTGACACAGTTAGTAGGCTATACGGCATCACTTCCTGTATCCTGCTGCTGCTGTGTTGCTGTTTCTCACACTGACAGAGCCAGGGCTAAATTGTTAATTTTCTTTAATTTTAACATGCAGTTTTAATGTTTGTCACAATTAGTACATTTTGTTTGTCATAACAAATGCATATCAATTCAAAATGTTGGTTATCAGTCTCATGCAATACTAATAATCCAGAGTGATATTGGCCCTTGAAAAACAAATATCAGTCAACCCTTAACTGTTATATCCTTACTTTTTAATGCATCACTTTGGCTCTTTAGATTGGAATTTTGTTGCTGCTTATTCCATATTCAAGACTTTAAGAGCTTATATTTAACCGTTTTTTGGCTAATCCCCAAAGTAATAATATAATCTAACAAATATTAAAACTAGAAATTACATAGATCTGCTTCAACCACTTTGTCTTTACAACTGCACCAACAACCTCAGTTTCAGAGCATTTCTCATCAGTGTTTGTTGACGCCAAGTTATGAAAGTTGACTTACACTTCTCTTGCTAGAATTTGTACCATTATTTATAAATAGCTCTGTGAACTTAATACTTTCCTGTGTTCAAGAAAAAATAACTAGGAAGCATTAATTGAAAAGCACAGATTTCATGTCCAGAGAATTGCAGCAACCTGGAATAAAACACCTTTGAAAGGATGAGCTAGATCGGCATTTCCTCCACCATTGCAAATCATAAAGCTGATATCAGAAGTACAACCATTTTTGATTTTGATTTGTTAGTGAGAGAGAAGTGACACTGACACATGCATCGCTGTTCCATAAGTCTAAATGTTTTTTTGCCTAGGGCGTTTCAGTGCTTAGGACGCTGACTGCTAGAAGCTGGGCTTTATTGGTTTTGTACTGAAATGAGCCCTGCCAGCACAAAAAAACAGACAATGTGGACACAGGCTCTTTAAGGTTTAATCTCTACAAAGACTAAATTCTTGATTCTTTTCACTGTTTGTTGAGCATCCCAACAAACAGCAGCTATCCAGCATATTCCTCTTGTTTGCCAGAAGACCCAAGCAAAACGAGGGCACCTTCATGCAATACCAAGTAGAGTGATAAATTGTTTTTCCCTCTGGTGTGGGTGGGACCTAATTGCTCTCTGTCTCTATTATCAGAGAGTATGCAGGAAGGACGTTTGATGCAGCCAGGAGGAGGCTTTGAAGTCTGATTTTGCTGGTCTGCCTTGCATGTTTGCCATTCAGAGCAGGTTTAAACACTTTGATCATGAGAGGTGGTTCATGTCAGGCGTACTGTAGCCTTAAGGCTTTATGATGGGACATAACAACACTGAACACATGATCATGTTGTTAAGGGTCCCTATAGAACACGGTGTCGTTTATCTGTTTCTAAACTATCTTTGTAGTTGTGACATAAAAGTAGCATGAAAGTGTTCACTTGAGAGCCACTGCACTACACAAGAAATACGACCCAAGAACTCAGAGGTTGAGAAGGGCTGATGCTTAAGTCATGATATAAAAATGATTCAAAGGTGGCTTGTGATGTGACGTGCACACAAATTTAGTTTCAAATATGAATTCAGGACCTGCTTTGACAGAAACTTTGTTTTGTAACTTCACTGCTGATATTCAGTGTGCATGATCTTCTCAATTTGTTGCTAATGGGTGAGAAATTGAAGCAAACCCCTGAACACCCTGTAGACCCCGGTCTAAACTGCACAACTTAATTGGCAAGATTTTTTCATGCTCATAATAAAGTTGAACCAAACTAGGGATTTAGAAAGGTTGTCTCTATTGTCTCTCTGCAGCAGCTTTAGGCTAAGAATATGTCTGAGGATCTCAAGTTTATGAAAGGTTCAGTAAATTTTAGTCGTGTGTTAATCATTAAAATATCTGAGATTGTATCCGTTTAATATGTGGTATCAAAAACACCAAAGAACTAAAATGTTTCTTCACTTTTTTGTCTACTTTACACCACAGACTGTAAATTAAGACAGACAGAAACGTAATGGTTTGAGATTTAAAGAAAAAGTTTTAGAGCTCCCCCTGCTAACTGTTTACAGTATGGGCCATAAACCCCGCCTCCTAAATGTTAACAGATGGGGCACTTGTTAAACTCTATATCTAAAATTCACATAAAATCAAGTCAAACACAAATTCTCTCTTGACAGTTTGTTACTGTCAGTCAGACTTATGCCCAAGTAGGGATGGGTATCACTAGGATTTTATTACCTCTGCCAAGGAGGTTATGTGATTGGCAGGGGTTGTTAGTTAGTTAGTTAGTTAGTTTGTTTGTAAGCAACATAACTCAAAAAGTTATGGACGGATTTTGATGAAATTTTCAGAAAATGTCAGAAATGGCATAAGGAAGAGCTGATTAGATTTTGGGACTGATCCGGATCACCCTCTGTATCCAGGAATTTTTTAAAGGATTCTGTACTATTGGGAGATAGGGCTAACAGCGGAGGTCTGTGCTCTCCGAGTGCTTTTCTAGTTACTAACAGTAAAAATACCAAGAGTGCTTATTAATACTAATTCTTATATTCTATTCTTATCTTTTCTCTTTTATCATTATAGTCTCTTTCTGAAACAGACATTAATTTTTTGATAACTAGAAAAGCACTCAGAGAGCGCAGACCTCCACCATTAGCCCTATCTTCCAATAGTGAAGAATCCTTTAAAAAACATTCCTGGATTTTATTTTATATAAAAAGACTGAATGTACTGTCATAAATGACAAATCTGTTGAGAAATGTGGCTCCTTACAGCATGTTCATCTGAAAAAGCAGATTAGAGAAGGAAAGGTAAGCTAAACCATGACAAAAACTTTTAATACTGAGCATGTCTCCTTTAAACTGGCATAAGAATCTGTTCAGCAAGTTAAATATGTGCTTGGGTTAGCAGAAAGACCATTGTATTAATTGGCTAAGCCCCATCCTCCAATGCCACAAACCAATCCATCGGCCTCGTACACCTCCATAGAAAAACATTTGAATTTTTTTCTGCAGTTTTATTTAAATTTTTACAGTTATAGCTTAGAAGAAAAAAATGCATGGAGTTAAGGCAATGGTGATATATGAGGTATGGCTATTAAATAATAAGACTGCGCTTACAGAGATAAAAACCACAGTCACACAACTGTTATCAAAGGTTGGCTATTCACGCACAACTGCAGTTAGTTTCTAATAAGTTACGTCTCTAGCTCAGTGCTAGCTAGTGATTGAAGCGCACATGTTTTTACTAAGGCATTAGCTTAAAAATTGAGCAATGCATAAACTTGAAATTATTGGTGAAATTGAACAAAACAGCAGCCAAATCTTTTGGTACATTAACTGATCTATGGGGAACAGTGCATGTTACATGCACGTGTGTAAATGGTCCAAAAGATTTTGTGAAGGCAGAGAGGATGTCCAAGATCATGAATACTCTGGGCAACGCTCATACCTCATAAGGCATCCTGAGTGCTCAGAGATTTAAGTGTATTTTATCCTCCTATCTAAACTCACATAAACCCAGCAAAGTGTCTCCTTTAGATCAAGCTGTGCGGCAGACCAAAACAGTCAGCTTAAGTTAAAGAAGATCAACAAGGATGTTTACATGTGTTCTATGGTGAGGCAACAGTGTACTAGCAAAGTTGCTCTAAAGTGTAAAGTTAATGTAACTTCATGTATTAGGTCACTAACAACACAATGTCTCTGCTAAGTACTGTTAATATAAAGCCAATGCTCTACACACCGAAAGACTTTCAAGTCTTTTAATACATTTACAAGAGGGATATACAATATCAAGTTTGAGTTCCAACCACAATTTTACAGGCTCAACCCTTGTTTAGCCCCACAGAAATGTCTTTATCTGCGACAACTGAACATAAGCTTCAAAAAAGTGTATTTATTGTTGGCAATGTTCAACCTGGAATCAGGCAAACCTCAAACACTATCTTCTCTTTTTATGTCCTTGTCTTTTCTTTCTCTCTGTCCTCAAACTCAATGACTCACTCTGATTCCCCTCCAGGTTGTTTTGATTCCTTGTGAGAGAGAGTGAGAGAGTTAAGTCTCTGGGAGTTAAAAAGCACAACAGACTCCAGAGTAAAAAGAGGGGGGAAAAACTGTGCAGCAGAAGCTCTGTACTTGTTGGCCCTGTTCCAGTGTGTGTATGTGGAAGTGGGTGAGTGAGACGGCTCTTTATATAGCAGCACCATACAATGAACTTCAAACCTCTCACAGATTTACGAGGGCTGCCCTGGGCTCTGGGGGAGCAAATGAAAGGAGCCATTTTTCACCTCATGTATGTCTGACAGTGTGGAATTGTGTGTCTGAGTGTGTGCGCGAGTGAATATGTGCGTCCACGTTTGTGAGAAAAAATTGTTTAAGAATCGAAACCCTGTTTTTGTCTCACCTGCATGTGGTCGGGTGAGTGTGTGGAATGCAGAAAGGCCTGAAGGGAATGTAAATAAATAACTGTAAGTTTAATTATTACAGCCACACACTCACGCAGCCTTAGCTGCCAGATTCTCTGTATATGTTGGCTAAAAAGGCTCTCAACTGAGAGCCTAGAAGCCAAAGTAGTGGTGGTAATGACAGCTGTAGTAAAAGTGATGATGGTTGTAATAATATCTGCTGATGCAAAAATAACAGTAGTAGCAATTCAATGTTTATAATTAGAGCAGCCGCAATAATTACTACAGCAGTAGTGATGGTTACTGAGGTAAAAGTACAGTAGAGCAACACAGTGTTAAAAAGGTGCAGAAATTAGTGCATTTGAATTTTAAACACAAGAGATCTATGCCGTAATGAAAGGATAAGCACTCAGTGAAGAGACCCCTAATCTTAATCATGCCCCTATGCGCTGCTGATGAGTTACATAATCTGCCACATGGTCCTTAGCTGCAACAGCATTATCCCACAAACCCTGGCTCTGTGCAAGCAAGGTCTGAGTAGTGACAATGCTAATGCTACCTACTCTGCCGCACAGCTACTCGCATTTCCATGTGGCGCAAGATTGACTTGGCTCTACTCAGTGCATCAACTCTACTCATTTTCCATTACAGTACAGTGTTTGATAGTGCCTCCTAAAGCTGGCCAATTAATTGAGTTTCAATTTTATTTACAATTTTGGCTTCCCACAGTCATGACAAGAAAATAGTCGGGCTTAAAAGTAGGGATGTTCCCATACCATTTTTTCCTTCCTGGTATGATTCTGATGCCAAGGTGTTGGGTATCAGCTGATACTGAATATTACCCATGCCGATGAAATCGGCAGGGGGTTAATTAGAGGGTTCCGTATCTTTGTTTGTTTCTTTGTTTGTATGTGTACAAGATAACTCGACAACGGAAAGTTGGATCTTCACCAAACTTTCAGGGAATATTGGGATAGTGACAGGGAATAATCGATTTGATTTTGGTGGTGATCCGCGCACCCGTTCGGTTTTTCTCGGACTTCGACATTTTGAACACCATAGTAATCAATGGAAGTGTAAGTTCCTTGGTGGCGCTGCTAAGGCGTGGGTCTGCCGCCTCAGACGGCCATTCTAGTTTTAGACCTAAATTTGACTCAGAACATGGCTCAACAAATAAACTTAGCACATAAAGTAAGGACATTTGTGTTTGTTAGATTATTTCTTTGTTGTAACAATGCTTCTTGGCAATAAATCTTATACCATTGGAAAGCCTGTTTATTACCCTTTTAAATGGTGCCACACCTGTAAGGAACATGCATGCCTTAGCTGCTCACAGGTGCTGCCAACCTGTTGCCAAACAGGTTTTGAGCTTCTGGGGGTACCAGAAACTCAAAACAAGAGCCAACAGCAACAGCAAAATAAGCTGTTTGGCATTGGCAGAGAAGATTTGGCAAATTTTTCATGGGCGCAACCCACATACTCAGCTCTGCTGCTCATCCCACAAATGCATGTTCCTTACTAGGGCTGGGTATTGCTAAGAACCTCATGATTCAATACGATTTCGATTCTTGAGGTTATGATTCAATTCGATATCGATTCGATATTGATTTAAATGCTTTGATGTTGATTCAGTAAGAAGTAGAAATACACAAATGACCTGTTGACAATTTTTAATAATTATTTTCATGCCAATGTGAACATATGTGGTAGGTCACCTCACATTTTTTAAAAATAAAACATCTGAAAATAAACATTTGCACAATAATAACTTATTTGTGCATAAGGAGTACAAAAGTAAAAAACTTGCCAGTTCTGTATAAACACTGAGAAAGTAAAGTGCATGTAAACTTTAATAATATTTCTGTCCTCTTGGAAATTGTGATAAACCTCACATAACACGGTTATGGTTGGTTGTTGTTTGGTTGAGTGTGGCCTCCGTCCATACAACACAAATCAAACGCACAGTCACCCCCATTGGCCAGGAGGTGAATCGATTCAGAGGATTTGCTGAATCAATATTGAAATGAGGGGGGAAATATTGCGATGCATCGATATTTTTACCCACCCCTATTCCTTACAAATGTAAAGATCATCACAGGCTCTCTCTATCTCACTCCATTATGCTCTATTTGGGGTAGCATGACGTGAAGTTCATAACACAGTGACCTTTCATACAACAAACCTAAATACGATTTATTTTCACTTTAACTCTATTGTGTTTTCGAGTTTTACAGTTTCTATCTTTTTCTTTATATACCTGTAGCTATTTTTTCTGTCTTTGTCCTCCTGAGTTACACCCTGGGAGTCAACAAAGGCCTATCTTATCTTTATGACTGTGTACATTTAAGTTTACAGCACTACATAAAGTGGAGAATGTGTCATGTCTTTCACAGCTGTTGTTAGTGCATGCCAAACAACTAAAATAGTGTCATAACTGATTTAATGTAG
The DNA here is from genome assembly GCF_018320785.1 of Cheilinus undulatus. Taxonomy (NCBI): domain Eukaryota; kingdom Metazoa; phylum Chordata; class Actinopteri; order Labriformes; family Labridae; genus Cheilinus; species Cheilinus undulatus. Next base: position 38,452,567 of record NC_054878.1, on the reverse strand, counting down.
CAGAGAGTCTATAAACATGTGTCACCTGCACTTTCTTACATTGCTGAAACACAGGTCACATACTAATGTGTTAATAACACTAAAATATCATGAATATGATCATGAATATGACTTCTGATAGTTGATCAGACTCCTTGAACATTTTACAGAGTTTGAAAAATACCACTGGAATAATTATAAACAGTTACTGCATGTTTCTATTAGACAGCTATGAGAAATATTTGATTCTGATCAATTATGCATCACAACGTTCTGCTATTTCTCTTTAGATGATTGTTGATAAGAAGACAAGATAGTTACCAAGAAAGCAGGCAGTTGCTAGGGACGCAGCTCCTATCACAAACTCTGGAGGACTGATTCTAATCATATCAATCCCTGGAAAGAAGTCTGGTTAATTTGATGTTGGCCTGTTTACTGAGGGAAAATGAGAAACAGTGCTGAAAGAAAACCAATAGACAGACAGCCACAGCAGAAAAGTCTGCAAAACTGAAGCTGGGTCCTGCTCACCCTATTGGGGTTTCAATTTGTGATTACAACCTGCTTACAATACATAATTATCCCGCAGAGTTAAATCTAAATAAGTTCATAAAAGTTTAAAGCTCTTGTGCGATTGCTATAGTTCATAAAGCCTCTTACCAAGTATTTCTACTTTACTGTGATCACATTTACACTATTTGCAAAGGGAGTGACAGATCACTGTATGGAAATGAAAATAAATCTTTCTCACCACATCATTTACTGTGTCGTTCTCCGGTGTCTGAGGCGGCTCAGCGGCAGCAGGACTGTTGGACGGCATGGCAGGAAGCGGCTTGGTGAAACCACGTGTGGAAAGTAAAAAATTGAGCAAATCAAAACATGGGAAGAGCCCTCAGAAGCACCAGGTGCGGCTTCATTCAGTCTGTCTGGCTCTCAGTCTGTCTGTCAGTTGGTTGGTTGGACAATCAGTCGTTCAGTTGGTCTTGTCCCTCTCCTGAGGAAAGATAAAGAACACAGAATAGTGACATATGAGCACACTCATAGTATGAACAAAGAAATAATTTGTGGCAGATATCTTGTTTTCCCCTTTGTCCCTGTTTTTCAGTCTCTACACATTGTATTCATCTTTTCACAACAACACAAGCCTTTTGCCCCAAGCTCATATTGTACAACTGGAGCAGGCATCTTTCAGACTGTACATGATGGATGTTTCCCCCCAAAATATTCCATTTCAGAGCACGTTAACACACATTTACAGACACTATGCAGGTGTACTCAAAGGAATCTGCTAGAATCAGAGCAGCTTTCATCATGGCTGTCACTGTGTGATGGATGTAGCAGGATAAAAGCGTCCCACTCCATTAGACAAAAAGATCGTCTTTGTACTGCAGGTACACATAGACAAAATCTACATGTTTATTGGCAATATCAATAAGAATTAAATGCCATTAAACTAGATTTTTAATCTTTTCTGTGCAAAGAAAATTTCTCATTATTTCCTTAAGATGAACAACTTTGAAAAGATTTTTCAGAGATATGTAACTAAGGCCTCCTGGTGTTCTTTAAGTCTGCCAAAATCTTTTATCATCAACTATTGTACAGTAGTAATATTTTTATACCGTGAATAAATTAAAAAGAAAAGAAAAGAAAAATTCCAAGACTTTGTTTAAATATGTTGATTTGTGGACTGAACCCCAACGCACATGTGACATACATTTCTTGATGACCTTTATCAACTCTTGGAATGAACTCATACTGAGCCTTGTTGCCCCATACTGGTCTGAGGCATGACTGTCATCTTTTCCAGTTGCCTGCTACCTGCACCCACATCACTCAAAGTCCAACCAGGCCTCTGCCATCAGTCATAATGACATATTGGGTTTAAAAGATGCACCCTCACAGAGTCTGCACAATGGAGAAAGCAGAAACAACATGACAGTAATTTAAATAACTCTGTGGCTTATTTTTAGTCATTTTAACACAGGTGCAGTGTGTAATATTCAAAGTAGTCGCATCAGCAAAGCAAACATTGTTTTATTTATTTTCTTATTAATTTACAATAAACCTTTTATTCATATAAGGGTAGGGTCCCCTCCATAGACTCCACCATCTTGGATTTTTGCATCTTGCATGCTTCTGCAGTATAACAGATGGGATAAAATAATAAAATAATTAGGTGACCAAACACTAATTTAGATATACCTTTCTTTTTTTCTTTCTTTATTAGGATCCCCATTAGCACTAGCAAAAGCATTGGCTAGTCTTCCTGGGATCCATCTGCTTATAAATATATACAGTACTGTGCAGAAGTTTAAGGCATGTAGAGTGCTAACACTTCTTCACAGATCCTGATGTTCCACAACCCCGGGCTAAAGAGAGAGGGGAGGGCGGCCAGAGTCAGTGTCTACACATTTGACATGTATGTGTGTTGCTCAGCAGCCAAGGTTGAGCTTAACAGCATTTCTTTTGTCCAGGCCTTTGCACCCCTGCTAATACGCCCAGCAACCACCAAGAGTTTTCAGGTGCTTAGAACATTCACACAACAACCAGGGGGTTGTGGCAACCCTCCTACCCACCCTAACAGTACCCTAGGCTATGTTTAAGCGCCACTTCTACCCATAACTCCGCCCTAAAGCTGTGGTTTTAGTTTTGTTTTCATCAGATTATTTTCCCATGCCCTTGGTAATGTACAAAGACATCCAGAGCATGACCTGGGTTGTGTCAATCCTCTTTCCCGCCCGATGGGACCCTCAGGTCGCCATTACACGCCTTACTTCAGCCTCAAATTTCAGCCCAAACATGCCTACTTCTGCACAGTACTGTTTATATATATATATATATATATATATATATATATAAAAATTTTTTTTAATTATTATTATTTTTTCGTTTGTTTGTTTTTTTTAATCCACCCTGAATTAAGCTTTTGAGGCCATAAAAAATCACGAGCCTGTAAAATCCTAGACAGACTGATATACACGGAATAATCTGCAATTACTGTACAAGCAATTACTGTAACTTTTTTTTTTATGCTAGAATTATCAGATATAATAATTTCATTTTTTTTATCATTTAGAGCAACCAAAGCATTGACTACACTTAAGGTTTAGATCAATAATTCTGTTTGATCAGTGCTCTGGACACAAAACACCATACATACTGCTGACCAGGACACTACATATCACTGAGACAGGATGCAAAAAGAAAGTAACATGCTAAAACATCTAAACAAAATAGTATTTTAGTGCAAAAGTATAAGTGATCAGGCAGAAAACCTGTTGACAGAGTATGTGTGATCAACAGACTGATGGCTTCAAGTCAGCGAAGGAGTTAGTGTAGAAAATGAGGGGAAACTGTAAGGGAGGAGGAGTTCCTTACTCTCTTCACTCAATTATTCGTCATATGGGAGCTAGTAAGTGACAAATCCTATTCAACAAGAACAAAAGATATCAAATCTGGATTCAATCATCACTTATGACAGGTACTGGGACAAATTTATAAAACTTGAACTGGTTCTGGCATTGATTTGGTGAATGTGAGTTGTAAGATTTCCTCTGCCAGTTTATTTTCCCAGCTGTTTTGGCAGGCTGTAAGCTTTTGAGACTGTTAAAAAGCATCTACAAATGACTGGCAAACCAACACCAACAAATCACTGCCGTTACTGGCTGTTAGCTCATGTTTAAATCCTCAGGCAAATTAAGGAGCTGAAGTGCATAACATGAAGCCAAAAGTTTAAAAAAGGGGGATGATTCAGTTCAACACAACTTTCACTACTCTGAGCCTGATTACACTGAAAATTTCAAAAACAAGTGAAACAGATTGTAACATAACAATTAAAGGAGAGGCTACTGCTTTCTGAAAACCTGGAAACACAACTCTTGACACTCATTTTAATGTGCCTGTTTTCCAAACACTGTAACCCATTTAACTTGTTTCACCTCAAACTGAGACCTTGTTCTGCATTCAGAGGCTTTATTTTCCACAGATACTGATAGTATCTACGTTGGTTTAAGAAAGTCTGGGGAAAATACTTACGAGACAAGTGCTACACAAAAATCAAAACTGACTCTTCAATTCAGATGTGACGCTAAGATAGGTGTTTCCAGCCAGATCACAAATCTGACCAGCCACAGGATAAAACATAACACCTGCTGGCTCTAAAATAATGTCCAAGTGCACTTTCCGTTTTTTACTCATTTATTGATTACTTCTGGAGTTTTGTGCTCACCAGGTTGTCTGACATTTAAAAAAGTCACATTTAAAGGTTGAGACCAGCAAGAAAAAAAATACCATGATGAATAAAAATAACAAGGCATGCCACATTTCTAATCTGCTATCTCAAGATATTACTAAGGGCACTATCAAAGTGATGTAAAAGCCATGAGCACAAGAAAGTGTGTTAAAGCAGAAGTATCACAGCTATGCAGGGCCGGATTAAGGCGCTCTGAGGCCCTGGGGCAGCAATTTGTAAAGAGCTCGATTGACACCAGTTCCTCCCACTTTCTTTATGTTGTGTTAGTATCATATAACGTCTAACCACCTAATAGAAACAGATACTGAACATACAGAGCCATTACCACAACTACATGAGATACTTAAAGAGGGAGTTTTTTACAATAAATATTAGAGTAATGTTTGCAAAACGCTCGCCCAAAAAAGTTAAACTTAATTTTAACTCAGAATTTCCATCAGTTCATGTTGACAACCTGCCTTGTAGAAGCAACGTGTAAGAACTCAGTTTTCTCTTAAGCTGGGCATACACAGCACGAATTTCATCCAAATCAGCCCTGCATTTTGAGTCAAATGCCTCACTTGGAAGTGGCGCAGACTTTCAGTCGGATTGGGCGTTGTTTGTCACGCTGTGTACAGAGGGATACGACCACGACCCGATCACAACCAGACCAGCTGCTGCCAAATGGTTGGATGGATTTCGGAAATGTTTGATATTTTGGTCGTACGACTCCAGACACTCACCCAGTGAGAGCAGAATCACAAACAGAATCATCAGGATAACAGCAGAAATGACTTTCTAATGCCCCCCACCCCCACTATAATTAAGTAAATAAACAAGCAGGAAATATCCCTACCTGTGGACCTCCAGCTGACATGGATGGTGATGATGTTTATGTGTGGGATACAGAGTGAGAGAGAGATGATTAGACTGGATACAACTTCAACCTCAGTATGTCAGACTTTTTCAAAGGAAAATCCACTGATTTTGTCGCAGTCCATCCAGACTTCACTCATACAGTGTGAGTACTCAGGTCATGCACGACCATCAGACCGTGTAGTGTGAGCACGTACATTGTGCGCAATGGTTGTGCGTTGTTAGCAAATCAGTCGCACAGTATGAGCTGACATTCTGCAACGACTTTCACAGAGTCCCAGAAATCCCAGTGTATGCCCGGCTTTAAGTAGTACCTTTTGGAGACCATTGCAGGTGCCATCATTACAGGTGCCTGCACTGACCTCATTCTACAGATGTTTCCCCAGCAAAACTGAAGAAAGTTATTCAGATCTGTTTAAACTTATGAAGTCATGCAAGGACACCATTACATTGTGTGCCAACAGCACACAACATGAGCGAGTATCAGAAACAAAATCAACTTGATTTTACTGGTTCCTACGACAGAGTCCTAACACGCCCAAGAACAATTTATCACAAAGCAGTGTGCCGGTTTTACCGCAATGTGCTTCTTCTATCATTTTAAAATTTACAACCTTGGCACGCTGGTAGTCGAGTGGTTAAGGCGTGTGCCATGTACGCAGGCAACCCGGGTTCGAATCCTGCCCGTGGCACTACCTCCTGCATGTCTCTCCCCGCTCTCCTCCCTGTTTCCGCCTCTATCCACTGTCCTAAAGGCAAAAAGGCCAAAAATAAATCTTAAAAAAAGAAAAAAAAAAAAATTACAACCAATACTCATGCTTAATGGGAGCTGCACAGTGGTGCAGAGGTAAGCAGTGTTGCCTCACAGCAAAGACATCCCTGGCTTGTTTCCTGGTCAGGGCCTTTCTGTGCTGAGTTTGCATGTTCTCCCTTTGCATGTATGGGTTCTCTCCAGGTACTCCAGCTTCCTCCCACTACCAAAAACATGCTCGTAAGGTTAACTGGCAGTAAGTAAGTGTAACGCTCTCACTATGCCAATATTTCCTTATGTCTGACCCTAAAAACAGATCAAGGGCTTTCCACAGACATATGGGGCTTTCCACAGACATATGAAATAGCCAACCTAAGCCGTTTTTTCACAGAAATTCCGCAATAAAGGTGAAAAGGAATGCCCATCTCTGTTCTGCAACGAGCAATTCACACAAAGGTGTAACAGAGACGTGCACGCCCGAGCTTACACACACACCCCAGCATCCCGTAATCAGATGGCAGCCACTGCCCAAGCTGCTGCTTTCAATGAAACTTGAAACTCTGGATTTCTCGGTTTAAAACTTTGTATTTTCTAGATATAATATGGGGAAAATAACATGAACATTCATTTTGATCAATTAGATCCAACAGACTTTTTTCCCTCCATGTTTCTGAGTTGGAGGTCCGACTTTAAGCAGTGTCACAGAGCACGTATTTACGTCGGAGGTAAGAAACTTCAGAGTACCGAGCTCACTTGAACACATCATGGAACTTTTCAGACACTGCTGTGAGCAGAGATGTGTCTGCTCTCTCTTCTCCTGTACAGAGTGTGATCAGCTCTCTAATCTTGCAGTCTCTCCAGTTAATCCACATTATTCTTTGTTTTATCCTCCTTTTGTTTTCTCCGATGAAATGCTGCTTGATTTAACCGCGCTGGTTTTTAAATCTCCCATTTATGGAGACAGCAGCGCACACTTGCTGTTGCGGAATGCCGTGACGTCCTTTCACACTTGTTGCGGAAAAGTCTGTTACGGCTCTGATACTACCTCTTGATCCAGATCAGAGGTGGGGCGAGATCAACCACCCCGTTGCAGAACGGTCACTTTCATACAGAACAGCGCTGCGGAACGAAGGCATAATGGACACAGAAAAGAGAGGCAGTGTGAAAGTAGCTCTATATGAGAAAGTAGCCAGCTTAGGGTTCTGAAAGCTTGTCCACCTTGGTTCATTAAATAAAATGAGGAACAAGTAATAAGAGGAGGGTCTGGAAATTTTTTGCATCTTACAATAAATGCCTAGAATTTAGAGAAAATTTAAGCAACAATATGAGGATATAAAATCATATATAAAAGGAAAACATTGAGTTGATAATTATAAATGAAAAAAGTTGAGCAACTTCATACATGAAGCTCACACTGTTGCTATTGATCTGTTATCTTCAGCAAGGTCATTTTAAAAAGTAATGCTAAGGACAAATGAGAGCGCTCTAAAGGTGCTGGGAGTGACCCACAGGAGGATTCTCACCCAAAAGCTTGTAAGCTTGACAGAGGTGTATTATTATTAGTATCCACTTCCATGATGACTGAATATTGAGCTTTGATTTGTGTTATCACCAAACTATCCAGCTCACTGAAGATAAAAGGCTCACCAAAACAAAGCACCATTCTTCCATTCTGTAATAATGTAGAAAAGAGGAAACTTAAATTCAGAGAGCCGAGAAGTGCACATTTAACTGATGCAGTATAGAGCAAATGGCTGATGATGCCTGATCAGAATGTGACATCCAGTGCTCACACACTGACACTGATTTCCAAACTGGTTATTTTGCATGTTGAAAACTGTTAAAAAACCTACCAACTGGAGAAATTTGAGCTACACCTTCTCATTAAAGCCTGTCAGCATGTGACAATGCCTGCATGAACTTTTACACTGCACACACCTGTGATTTAGTGCTAGGAAGTTAACCTTCAGGTACATGTTGACATACATGTTGCTTGTTGACAACGTTTAATAAAGTTTCGATTTCAATTATGATTCTATCTTATTTACGAACGTGAAAACAGGATAATCAAGATTAAATGATTACTCTGCCACATGCTGTCTTGCACTCATTTGTTTTGTTTTTTCCATGGTAAACAGAGCATACCCTCCCTTCCTTTACAGCACAGACTTGCCACTGAAAAACAGCTCTCTCTTTAATTTAGGTGAGGAGCAGAGGAAGCCACAGCACATACTATAGTTTGAAAAACCTTAATTGCAACATGAGGTTCATGAAACTAGTCAGCGCACTTTGGACAAGGATTATATTTTGCAACCTCATCAATAAGTAAATCAGCCCTACTGTCAATTAATTTTGTTCCTAAATCAGCATTTAAGCTTTAAAATCAAAGCAAAATCTATTGATTTTGGTGTTGTACTAATGTAGACAGTCATGATATCTGGTGTGATAGAGATAAAAATCTAAGGATATTTAAAATGTTTTTATATCGTGACAACAAAACTGGAAATCTAAGAACCCATTATGTAAAAAAAAATGCATCATCCAACTAAAATTACAAGAGAAGTCCTGCATCCTGCTTAAATTGCACAAATACACTGGCCATGATTCAGTACTGCTTTAGCACCAAGATGTTGGCAGTGGACTTGCGCAATTTAGAGAATGTTGGCTCCTTTGCTGTCTGTCTGTTTGTTAGAGATAAAGTTAACTTCTGCATCTTTGCGAGATGTCCAAAAGACTTGAGAAACATCAAAATTTGCTGACCAGAGAGTGTAACCACAGCTGCTATCTTTATCTCTCTCTTTTCCTCACAGCAGCTTTAAGTGAAAAATATGACAGCAGATCTGTTGCTTTGAAGCTTTTCATAACCATCCATCATTAATTAGCAAGGACTGTTTAATTTTAAAACACATGGTATTGAAAAGCATGGAGCTGATGAACATTTAGGTAAACTTGTTGTAGAGACTGACTCAGATATAATTTATTTAACAGAAAATCTTTGACTCTAACTTTGAGGTTCTGGGGATTTCTGCCTAAGATGCACTTTAATGATGAAACATCCTAACACACAGGGATCCAGCGTTCAATATGCACAGATTTAGCCCAGTGCTTAATCTGTTCACCACATCTTTGTTTAAACTGACTTCGACCCAAAGAAATAGACTTATTTTCCGGGGCCCTTGTATTTGCATTACAAATTGCTCCATAAAGGACTTCATTAGTAAAAGGAGAGCCTGGTTCACTCATTAACTTCTGCTCGAGCATGTTGGGTTTTTGTCACTGTATGTTTGGCGAGTCAGTTCAGGGGTCTGATTTGTTCCGACTGGTGTCAGATACTGATCCCAATCTGGACACAAAAGGAGCCAAATACGACGTTTGCATGTGCCTAAAAGAAAATTGGATCCCAGCGGTGATTTGGATTTGAGCACAGCGTGAGAGTGCAGCCAATATGTCTGGCTTTCCTCATAATGCATTGTACAGTATGTCACTCCTCACGCTGTGGCCTTACATCGCCAAGTTGGAAGACAACAGGCAGCCAGCCAGGGTTACCAGCGGAAAGACAGGGGTGGAAACTTTACAGAAATGGGTGTACAGTATCCACCCCACACCCCCGGGGGCTCCCTACACGAGCTCCAGGCTGCAGGCCAACCAACTCCTCCAAGTTTTGAGTATTTAGGTCATACGCTCACCTCACACGCCTATAGAAAGTCTATAGAAACCCATTTAAATTGTTTCAGATTTCATGCAGCAGTTGTTTAAATTAGACCAGAGCCAAAGGCCCAGGCTGAAGCCTGAACCAGGGGGAGGAGAAATGGTTGCGCAGAGAAAAAGCTTCAGAGGCATGTCAAGGTAGAGAAAGTTTGGCAGGGATTGTACAGGAATGTGAATGACATTTCTCCACAATAAAAGCACATACACATACATACTTGTCAATTTAATGTCTCTATTGTTTTTCTCTCCTTTTAGCCTGTATTTTTTGCTGCTATAACATTCCATTTCCTTTTCTGGTTTAATGTAGTCTTGTTTAATTCATGGAGACAAGTGTTTTTCAAGGGGACACTTATAAATTAGAGGGCTTTCTTTTTAACCTGAAGGTACCGCTGATGAAGAAGTACAAAAGCAGAATTTTTTTAAAGATAGGCTTACAATATTTTTGAACTAAATCATCATACTTTCAACACTCATTCAGGCTGTCATTTTTGTATAACCCAAGCGGGGTAGTAACTTGTGAATATTAGAAATATTAAGGTTATCCGAGGTCATGAATCCAGTCCCCTCCTGCATATCATGCTTCAACCTTAACTCTCAGATAATCTTGATTTGAAATATATCTATATAATATTCATGAAACGGATTCTTCACATTTAAGTTATTGCGCACACTTGTCTCAAAGCTTCAACATCTACAAGGGGAAAATAAGCCCTTTACTCATTTAGAGCTGGCCTCAAAAATGTAAAATACAAGTTCAAAATTAATTAAATTAGTTCAAATAAGTGCACCACGCCTTACAATATGTAATTGAAACTTAACTGGGGTCACTGAAAAGAAGGCATGACCTCATTGTCCTTTATGACTCAGATTTTGTTGGACAGAAGAATATCAAATAGTATTTTCTCCCCTAACTTATAGGATGTTTAATCAATATTACTACTGCTTTGCTTAATTCAACCAGAAAGTCCCATTGTGATTGATATTTTTTACAGACCTGGCCAAAGTCACAGCCATAGAATCAAAGGAGAAAATGCCATGGCTTATGTGGTTTTGCTTTTTCTGTATAATCTTCTCTGTTATTATTAGTATTGGGGCTTGGGGGTAGAAGAAAGAATGTGTAAGAAAGATATCATTTTGAACTCTTGACATTTTTTCCCTATATCAACCAAAACATCACCTAAAAAGAAGAACATATTTCAAAAATGTGTTGTTACACTATAGAAACTCCAATTTTAACAAGTACATTGTTTCATCTGTGGTGTAAAAAATCTCATTGCACTTATTATAAGGCAAATTCACCCAACAAGTCCATAAACATCCTTTTAATGATATCAAATACAAAAACAAGGCCTAAACTGCTTGTGAAATATGTATTCAAATGTTTGCCAATAGAGAAAGCATGTTTTACTAAAGTTGTTACTGATTCAAAACAATTCAGGCCTTATTTTTGCTTTTTATATTTTGGGACAGGATGATTGTCTAAACTTGTCAGGTAGATAGATGGACACTTTATTAATCTTGAGGGAAATAAAGGTGAATGTGGTTTACACTTAGTGTAATGAGATGTTTTTTTCTTTTACACATAAGACATACATGCTTACTTTGAGTTGAGGTTTTTGCGGTGTAGTTGCAGACCTCTATCTTCTAAACAAAAGTAGGACCAGGGGCGATTTTAGATTCACAGCTTTGGGGTTGCTCAGCTCCTAAGGATAATTTGAAATGTTCACATACTTGCAATTTTATAGACCTCACTAAAACACAAATATCCCTTAACAACAAGTAGTATTTTTCAATATATTATATATTATCAAAAACAACAAAACTTGGTAACAGGAGTTTTACATAACCAAATGCCTGTCAAATTCTACAAGTCATCATCATGTAGTGGCAGTCATCTTGGATTTTAATTTATGCTGACCTGCCTCCCATTTCTCTTTATCTGACATGATATATAAGGCATGTGTAGAGGAATACATTTTGCTGATTTTTATGCAGCTATTATTTTTAGGGGTGCTGAGATGATATTTTGAAGCCCCCCTAAAAGGTTCTAATAGGTAGGATCAAATTCCGCCTTACAGGTCAAATTGAGGGCTTACAGCTTGGAATGATTTGTTGATTACTTGCAAAAAACCAACGTGTTGAAACTGCTGGAAGTCGTTTGGTAAGAGTCCAGACAGTCTTTTTAAGGATATCGTAACCTTTCTAAATAAAGACTTTTATTTTTAAAGTCTACGCCGGACGTGTTGCAGTCATTCCTGCTAACTCTACGAAGCCCAGCTCTATGGCAATTAATATTGGGAGCGACCTCACGCGGCCTTTACCGGACGGCCTCTCTTTAAACGGCGCATAATCCCGGCGGGGGTGTGTACGGGGCGGGCTGCCGGTGAGAGACACGTGTCTGAGTGTGTAGCAACGATGAGCTTTACTGGGTCAGGTAAAAAACACACACGGGGGCGCGTTTCAGACCGAATGCACTCAGTAACCCCGGTAGGCGCGCGCCCGCTCGCCCGCTCGCGCTCCGCTGAGGCGACGGTTCCGCGCGCTGATGTGTCTGTCTGCATCTGGTAGGTGAAGGGGACGGTGCGCTTCGGTTTAACGTTACCTGCTGCTGTTTGGAGGGGTCGAAGGTGGTAGGTGGTGCTGCACGCCTCACCGGATAATGTTTAACACACCTCCGTTGAATAGCACCAGTCTGATTGCTGTGATTTTCCTTCAAACGTACAAAAGAAGTCACCAAGTTCACTCGCCCCGTGTACGTACCGCTCCGTCTTCACGCGCACATCATCTGCTAAAACGGAACCAACGGTTTGGCCCCGGAGCGCGCGAGACATGACTTTAGGAGATGGCTGTAGCTTACTTAACGGCTGTAACGAGTGCCGGTGTGCGTTCACGAGCCAAAATGTAATGTTTATATTTACCGTGTCGTCCGTCCCTCAGGCACACGGACCCTGATGGTCGTCGCTCTCTCTCCTCTCGTTCACTCTTGATCTCTCTCTCTCTCACTCACTCACTCACTCTCTCTCTCCCTCCTCGCGCTCTACCGGGTCTTCTCTCTCCGCTGCTGGCTCGCGCTCCCCCGCCTGCTTCTCTCTCTCTCTCTCTCGCTCACCACCGGCCTGCTCGCTCTCTCACGCGCTGCAGTGGCTGCCACACCGGAGAGAAAGTTTCCGCGAGGTCCTAAAGTCTACAAATGCAACTCAGGACATAATAACACACGCGAGCACGCGCTTACGTCCATGCGTACTCACACTGGAGCACGTGAAGACAAGTGTTGAACTTTCCATGGAGTAAAACAGCAGTTAATCTGACACTCAGAGGAGATAGGGCTGTTCACTTCCCGTGGATGTTTCAAGAATACAATTAATTGTCGTCTATGGTGTAAAAGCCTTTAAAGAATATACAGTATGACATGTCCTTTCATAAACACCTTTACTATAGAATAAACAGCACAAATCATGGCCTTCTAAATGTATAAATACACAGATAAATTATTAAATTACCTGTTGCTGGACCCTTTATCTATAGCCTGCATGCACATAATGGCAAAATACAGTGCATATGACTAAGGCTAGCCACTAACTGGATGGTTTAAGGCCCGATTTGCCCTCCAGTTACCATAATGAAACCTCTGCCTCCTGATTAGTGCCTGTCAGCCATGCCCCTAATAATATGTAACTAGAATCCTTTAAACAAAAATGTATGAGATATAATAAAATTCAACCCTGCACAGTGTGTGCCCATAAAGACATGGGCTATCCAAACAAAACCGTATAGTGAGCCAGGCTGTGAACATGAGTATTTCTGCTGTAAAAATGGACATTTTAGACATACGAGATTATGTTTGAACCTTAACTGTTTAACTGGAGGACTTGTTTGCTCTGAAGTTATCAATATTACATATGCACATATAAACACATCAGTTAATTTATACAAACGTCTTATGGTCTGTACAGGTACATTTTGTTGGGATTTTAGCAATGCAAACAGTTAACATTTATGTTAATTTTTCACAACGTATCACCTTTCTTCATGAAGGGAAAGCAATAGTTTAGATTGTTTTAAGCTAGCTAACTAGTTGTTAGTTGTTAGCCTTGATGCTAGCAAGAAATTCCAGTATGGGTTGGTTGTCACATTGTCTTTGGGGTTGGTTGTCACGTGATAGTGAATGTGTGTAGCCTAGTTGAGAAGGCAATCATTGCTAGGCCAATTTGCTTTGTTCTTTATGGTGCTATAGGCTGGCCTTAAAGGGATACTTCAACATTTTGGCAAATTTGCCCATTGCCATAATTCCTATAGTCTTAGTAATAGGTTCATTTCCTTTAGTTGTCGGTGCAAGCTGTTTTTAGATCTGGGGGGACCGATATACCAGCTGCAGAGCTAACACTATGGAAGCAGACGGAATTTTTTGCTTTCCCTCATCAAACTCATCAAATACACAATCCAACAACTCCAAAATGCTCTCGTTAATTACATAATTATACGTTACTATTTCATAGCGTGGCAAATGTGCAGGTCACAACTTGTACACAAGATCGTTTTGGAGTTATTGGATTGTGTATTTGATGAGTTTGATGAGGGAAAGCACAAAATACCGTCTGCTTCCATAGCGTTAGCTGTGCAGCTGGTTTAACCGTCCCCCCAGATCTAAAAACAGCTTGCACAGACAACTAAAGGAAACAAACCTATTACTAAGACTATAGGAACTATGGCAATGGGCAAATTTGCCAAAATGTTGAAGTATCCCTTTAAGATGTTCCTGTTCATGTTCCATACTCATTTTGTGTTAAAATGCATTATGTTATGTATTTGTCAACTTGTCAATGTAATTAAAGTTTCAAATTTAGTTCAGCCTTCTTTAAGATTTTTTCCGTTAAGATAACATTGACAAACAACCACATAGTGTGTGACAATCATCCCCATGTTAGGGTTGGTTGTCACAGTGTGTCAGAGACTATGTCTATCGGAGACATGTCTTTGATAGTTAATTACTTTACAAATTCTTTGTGAAGGAAAGCTGGAAAATGAGAGAGATGCACATTTTAAGCCAACACATCAAGCTTCTATTCAATGTAGGAATGACTCTTGAAAGATGTTTTGATGATGAGCAATTCAGACTAGAGTAAAAAGTGTGACAGCAAGCCTGTTCTCCCCTACTGTGTGTGTTTGGAAGATTCTAATGATTCATGAAATTGTCCTTATGTCTGTGGTCTCCCATATTTTAAGAATTATTTGTGTATTTAATGTATAGCCACTCTAAATGGTCTTGAAAATTCAAACAGGCCAATATTTTAGCCTATTTTCTTTGAAAAGGGCTATTTTGGCCCTTATACTAATGTTATGTGTACTTGGACACACACAGTATGAACAAAAAAGTATAAAAAACATACTGGTAAACAGAGAGATTAAGAATCTGTTTGTTAAATGAACAAAGACTACTTGATCAAGGTGAATATTCATGCTGTTTTCACACACTGCTTAAATATAACCAGGGGGCAGGATGTAAAAAGTCCAGGTAAAGTAGGACTGACAGTTTTTAGCATTCACACATGCAGCTCAACAAAAAAAGAAGGGCATTTTCAGGAGTGTTGAGCATTTTATATAAAAATACTAGTGACACAAATATGAATATTTTAATAATAAAGTTTCTTTAGGTCAATTTAAAGGGTGTCATTTGGGGTGAAGTCTTCCTACAAGGGTTTCAAAAGCTCAGTTCAGCAAATGGTGGGCATTTCTTATGACTCCTAAAGTGTTTAATGGACAAATACAAACCACATCAACTGCAACTGAAGAAAGAGACAATGGACTGACTCATCTTTCAAACAGCAGAGGACTGCTGAAGTCACAGATGATAGGGAGTTAAAACAGATGGACAAAGAAAAAAAATCAGCTGGAGGGAATGGTACTGACAACAAGAGCCTGGCAGGACAGTGAGTGTTTCACTAATAGACAAGCTACTACAATGATGTGATTTAATGTTTGTTTTAATTGAAGTGATTTATGTTTTACCATCATCTAGGTCACCATTGTGGATTTCTTCTCTGTGTAATGACCCAATCACTGAGCTAATTATTTTTAATTGTCAAAAATCCACTTCCTTAATTACCAAATTAGCCAAATTAGCAAAGAAGACAATTGAGGGCTCCACGCTACTGGCTCAATTTGTGTGAGATGTAATTGAGGAAATTTTAAACTGACTTATTTACACTAAAAGTATAAAATAACCCTGTGTTGAACTGGCATCATTTCTTATTCTTGTTTATTTTGTACTTATCTGTCTCTTATTCTGGAGTAAATTTGTTTTTAATCATGCAAACCAGCCTTACAGGACATTTTCAAGGCTCTAAGCTGGGTAAAAGAGCTTTGCTTATTTTGCTCCCTGGACCTAGAATAACTTGCAGAGCACCCTACATCTGAAACATTTTGTATCACTGGAACAGCTATGTTAAAGTCCATTTAACTGAAAAAAATAAAAATGCTTTATATAGCTGATTTTATCCTTTTCTTTGGGTCTCTTGTCTATATGTCATGTTTGTTGTGTTTTGTTGTTCCTCTTGTATCTGGTGTGCTGTCTTGGCCAGGTCTGGCTCAAAAAAGAGAACTTAATCTCATGGGACTATCTGGTTAGAGAAATAAAATAAATCAATTAATTAGCATATATACATGCCGAGAGCACTCCTGCTTAGATCTACTTCTGTATTTGACACAGATTCAGTAAAAACTGGGCACTGATGGCAGAGCGTCTCTATAAAGTGTTCTTTAAGCATTGTTTACATGCCCATTGCACAGTTTGTCATTTTAAATCTTTAATTTTTAACAATTATATATTTCTACATATTACTGTATTTTTTGTCTTTTAAAGTTGAGGGTTTTTTTTCATGACCCTGCATTACAATATTTTAATTTCATGACCGATATAGCCAATTTCAGAAAAATACTGGCTTAATGTTAAAGAATGCCTGAATACTGATCTTTGATGATAAAATACTGAGGGCGTTGTGATAACACAGCACAGGTGTGTACTCTAGACGGACAGACTGGGAGGAACTGGAGCTTAGTGGGGGCCCAGGTGCTCATTTTGACCCGGGTTAATATCATGTCTTGGCCACTGGAAACAGAAGCTTCTTGTAATAATGCAGTGCGTGTTTGGTGTGAGTGTGTCACAGCCTGAGGTCAACCGTTATATGTATCTGTCTTCTCTGGTTTTTTAGGTCAGGCTCAATCTGGGCTTTAGATTTAATGCCAGACAATGAACCCTGCATGTAAAGATATGTTTACTTTATCAGTTAAAAGATGTCCGCAGGCTACCTTTGTTGTGCAATACATTTGGGATAGTGTTGTTATTGTGGAGGAACCACCTCGAGATGGGACAAGACCCCTTCACAACCTGTTGAGTGATCACAGCCCGCTCACTATACCTTATCTCTTAATTGTCTTTAAAGGCAAAACTCCCTGGATTTTAAAAGTCAGAAAGATATGAATTCAGTAAGAGGGAATGGCGTTTGTTAAGCAAATGCATTTTTGTAACTTTCCCATCTTTAAGCAGATCAGATTCTAGGGATTCTGCTTGGGAACCTCCATGAACAAAACACTGGTTTAGTTATGTTTTCTGTGAAGGTTGTCTGTTTACAATCTTCAGCAGACAAGCAAAAGCAATAGCTTGTCTTGCCTGAGAAGTTTTTTTTCTGTTGATCAAACACTTTTTACCTGAGGATCTTCAGCAGGTGGGGTAGAGGCTTGTGGCAACAAGTTGAGATCTATTCACTAACAGCTGTGGACTTGGTATGCTAGAAAAGACAGGATAAGGAATAAATGTTGATGACAGGATGAGGCTAAAAAAAAGGCAATGAGAAAATGGAAAATGCTTGAAAGTAATGAGCAAAGTAACTTCCGGCATCAGGTAACATTAAAAAGTGGTACTTGTCTTACTTTACTAAGAGTATTTTGTGTTAATCATGCAAAACGGTGTATAGCTGTTCCCATTTCACAAACATTTAGTTTAATTTATTTGCTAGGAACCATGCAACTGTGCCAGAGTCAGCAATAAAGCTGAGTTATATCCTTGGTTACTTGGCAGGAAAATCTAAATAAATAAAAAACACAATAAGTAACAACATAATGTGATATGCTGTTTACAAACAGGCAAAAACAAAATATTACAAACTCCATTACAACATCTTCAAGACAATTAAATATAGGTTTATATCAGTAGTCACATGATTTGTTTGCAGGGGGGCATGTTTAAAGTTTAGAGACACAATTTGATTACAAAAACACTTCAAGATCATTCTTGGAAGGCTGCAAAACAATAACAAATTTTTATTTCGTATTTCATATAAATAGTGAAAAACATCCAGATTCATTTTACTACTGCTTAGCTGTTTAATGCTAAAAATATATCATTTATAATAGTGCTGAATTTCCCATCAAGGATTAATGGAGTGTGATTCAGACTACAACGGTGAAAATATCAAAATGCTTACATAAAAGCATAACTTAACCCACAGACTATGTTTTGTGTTGTTGATTAATTCAGGCTTATATATTGACATTTGAGTACAAAGTATTTATTTAGTGTTACAAATATGTAAAGAAACTCTACAGGTTTGACCCAGGCTACAGGAGATGACTTTTCTATTGGATGTTCAAGAGGCAGGCGACATGTGTGGTGCCAACTTTCATCACCAAACTCCCCAAAAACTGTCACCAGACTTAGGCTCATTATTGGCTATCTCACAGGGTACTTAAAGGAGAGAAGTCTACTAAAAACAGGCATTTCAGTGGTAAAAGTGTTCTTCCTGCTTCTCAAGTCGTCACAACTAAATAACCTTGATAAACTTGTGAATTAGTTTTATAGACTGTTAACCCTTTTACACCAGAGCTGGTTTGGAGCTAGTGCTTAATCTAGAACCACATCTCTGTTTTTCCATGGCCAAAGAACCGGCTCTGTACTTCGAAAAAAAAAACAGCCCAATGTGGCACCAACTCTTTGCTGGGCCAGGGGAAGAACCGGTTTGGGTCAAGGCCTGTGTGCTTGCGCTGGAGGCTGTGTGCTTAGTCTATGGCAGGGGGCAGGATTGGAATGTACAAATAACCAGGAAGAGCACCATTTGTAAACAGAACCAGCAAGAGCTTCAAATGAGACAGCAAGACAACGGTGCTAAACAAACATGGATGTAAAAGCAAAGCAGCAGAGATTTGAGAAGGAGAAGAGCTGTCTCCCTGTAGTGTGAATTTCCAAGGAAGGTTTGAAAAGCCAGCAACAACACTTGTAGAGAGACATGGTCCTCTATCTCTTAATGTGGCGCAAGTGTTGCTAGGAAAACAGAGACGTACACTGACGTTCAAAGTGATGTGATGATGTGGCTCTCTGCCCAGCTCTATTCTGTGGAAAAGCAAACCTGTTCTCTGATAGTTCACAGATTGAATCAACTGGGAACCAGCTCCAGCTGGAGCCCAGCACAAGCCCAGAAACTGGCTTGGAGGACAAGGGGTATATATGATGGTGACAGCAAGAAGGAGTGGGCATGTCTTACAGTCGGTCAAAACACAAGCAGAGGTGAGAGAGTAGGAGGAGCACAGAGGTCTGTGTGTGCTCACCTGTGTAAAGCAGCATGACAGAGAGAGCACAAGCTGTTTGGCTGATTCTGTTTACTACTTTGTAAAAAGTGATGGTATCTGAATAGAATTAAACCAAAATGCAATACCAGGTTGAAAAAGCTCAGCTTTGCAAGCCTCTGGTAGTAACATTCAGACTCATAACGTTCTGTGTAGATAGCTGTCTTTTTTTTTTTAAGCTCTAGCAGCACTTATTTTCAATTCGAAAGCCAATGTAGTCTAGCACTTTGAGCTCTCAGCATCCTGGGCAGAAGAAAACACCCTCAGCTTCAGCAGTTTTTTATCACTGCACTTAAAACGCTCTCAGTGGAAAACCATTCAACTTTAAAACAGCGCTGCACTTGTCAATGTCACTTCGCCCTCACTTGCCAATCAAAATCAAGAAGGGGCGGGACTTCAGTGGAAAAGAAACCAAACTGCCGCCCTTTCACAAGGGAAGTTTTCTGGTCTGCAGCCACTGCCTGTGTTAGGACAGGATTCCTTTACATCGTCTTCATGTTTTCTGTGTGATACTTTCATGAAATACGGAAATATGAAGCACAGAAAGCTATTTCAAAACATTACAGGTCAACGTTTAGGTCAACTCAGTAAAATAACTATAAAGGTTATAAAACAAAATATCCTGATATGAAATGGAACTTCATGAAAAGAAAGTTTAGGTTTTGTCAAAAAATGACTAAAAGCAGTCAACAGTTAAATCTAAACGATAAGACTAAATATGAACTAGTTAACACAAATGAACTCTGGTCCCATCTTTGAGACAAGACTGGGACAAGTTTATAGTTTTGGATTTTTTATTAGTTTTTATTTTATTTTGTTTTCACTTGTTGTTTTCAATTTTAGTTGCACTTTTTTCTGCTGGTTTATTAGATTAGTTTTTATTTAGTAAAAATGCTTCACTTAAGGTTTTTTTGGAGAGGGGCTGGGGGGCTTTCCCCTTTATTTGGACTGGATAGATGAAGAGAGCAAGAAATATAGAAAGAGAGAGCAGGGGAAGACATGCACCGAACAGTGCTGAGATTGAGAATCACACCTACAACCAGTGTGTTCAGGACTAAAGCCTCTCTATATGATCACCTGCTCTACTCACCATGCTAAACTGGAGCCCAGTTTTATTTTTATTCTTTTAGTTATATGGGACACGTGTCAGGGGTTTAGAACCAAACAGGTAGAAAAAAATTAACATATTACAATTTTTTAAGATTCTATTCAAATAGGCTGCCCTTCACTTTTCATTTTATTTATTCAAATTCGATGTTTGAATACAACTCAGTACCTAAAATTACTTTTGTGTGAAGTTTTCAATTAAAACAGACTATTTTACCCTGCCCAGGCTTGAGTGTACATGTAGGTCGGTATGATTGTGTCAAAGACTGAAATTAGGGATATGTTGTGTTTAATTTTATTTTATCTCAGTTTTTTAAGCGAACAGTAAAGTTTAAGTTTGTTCTTGCTTTATAAATCCTTGTTTTTATTTCAGTTTCATTTAACTAAAATGATTTTTACATTTTAGGTTTAGTTATTTCAGTTTACTATGATTACCTTGGTCTGGGGAATGCCAGAAAATATGTGTGAGGATGAACCCTGCCAATTTATCATGCAAGTTTAGTTGTTTGTGTGCACGTATGAGAGCTTGTGCTGTGCATTTACTGGTCAAGCCTCGCATGTTTTCCTGTGTTGTTTTAACAAAATATAAAATTGAACACTGAAACACCAGTATTAAGCCATTGTTGGATTCAATGTGACGGGACAAAGATGGAGTGACGGCAGTACTTTCTTTAAGCACCGTGACAGATCTCAACGTAAAAAGGGCTTTAAAAACAGCTTTCCAGTTCCCACCATGAAGGTGATGCCATAAAACTGGCCAAACTGTTGATACAGGGAATGATGGTTGTTAAAAAGCTAAGACTGACTTACCCCTTGCAACATAAATGACAAACTGTTTTAAAGGTGTAAATTGGCAAGCATATAAAAGTTTTCCAAAGTGATTGACTTAAACATCTGTTACATTATAAAATTCCGCACTGATGCTAGAATGTCTTTCAGATCTAAAGAACTTTTATTGAATTACGACAAGGTAATGCTCCAGAAGAGAAGGTTAAACTCAGTTTGACCCAAGAGCAAAAGAAGAGTGTAAAGATCCCATCTAAAAAGGGTCATAACTGCCTGTGTGAGTACGTATAGGAGGCAGCGAGTAGGGGGTTATTTATAGCAGTCAGTGAGGTCACCAACAACAGACACCCTCAATGAGCTTCATTCAGTGTATAGGTTACACCCCCGCCTCACTTATACACACCCTCAAAATCGCACGTATACAACACAGAGAGAGACATGACCTCTGAGGGAAGCTCATGGGAAAAGGGAAAACTGTTCATCCATACTAATGAGGACACTAAATCAAGGAGAAAGTTAAAAAGTCTTACTTGGAAGAGAAAAATTAGGAGTATTTTTGGAGTCCACACCAGAGTGTTTATTAATAGAAACTGGGTTATGTAAAAACACTGGCCTACAGGAAGGTATAAAAATAAGTATCTGCACCCAGATTATTGTGATCAGGATAAGGGCAAAACTGAAAAATGGTGTCAGGATACTTCTTTTACATGCCTATTGTTCCTAAAATGGTTTTGATTTTGCAGGTACAAAAAAACATTTACCTTCAAGCTAAGAGGAGGAACTTTCATTTTTTTGTTATCTTCAGACCTGTGTGGACAAAAGGTTACCAAATGAAAACAAAAAAAGCATCATTCTGTCAAACTGCTGTGGAAAGTTTTACAAAGAACGTTTTGTCTGCTTTAGCATTATTATTATTCAGTCTGTTTAATATCTGGGTTAAACCTCACCGGAGCCTAAATCCTTTAGAAAAGTGCAACTGCAGTTAGTTTTCTTCTATTCAAAACTAAATGTAAAACAATGTATACCAAATTTACTTGACTGCATTTATGCTACAGCTAGGATGGGCAACTCGCTGCCTGGGGGCCAAATGCAGCCTATGAGTCAATTTCAAATATCAAGAAATTGTAATCAAGAAATTATAAAGCCAAGTTCAGACAAAAGATGTGCAGAGATAAGTGTAAATTTGCAACTACAGATGTAGCCTATAAAACTAGAATTCCACAAAAAAGTTAGTTTTTTCCTGTGATTTAATTCAATGGGGAAACTTCCATACAATCTAGGTCAGCGGTTCTCTACCATTCAGGCATCAGGACCCACCACCATCTCTTATGACAAATCAACAACTTAGCAACCCACTTTTAGGTCCTTACCCACCAGTTCAGAACCACTGTTCTATCATCACACAAAGTGAAATGTTTCAAGACATATTATATTTTGTTTTAATCTTGATGATTAAGGCTTACGGCAAACAGAGCTAAAAAAAAAACACTATTCCAAAATATCAAAATTTCCAGTATTAGAAAAGTCAATTGTTTTGTCAGTTATTTCAGTGGTTCGCTGACCATGGAGAATCTCTGAGGTATTATAAAGAGGATGACGAGACACCAGACTCAACAATACAGATGATCTAAAGGCTGCGATCAGAACAATCTTGAGTGTTGGGTTACTGTGTACGAGTACCTTGTTACCTTTTTAACACGTATTAATGTACAGTCATGGAAAAAATTATTAGACCACCCTTGTTTTCTTCAATTTCTTGTTCATTTTAATGCCTGATAACACTAAAGGTATATTACCTGAAGAATACAATGAACATGACAAAAAATGCAGCTGATTCCATAATACTTTATGTCCTATTTGACATGCTTAAGCTTAATTGTATTTCCAGGGTATATAAGAGGCCAGTTCATGTCATAAGCAGCACTGCACATGCAAAGGCCTAGAGTGGTTTACTGTTTACATTGAAGCTGTAGCACAACTCAGAAGTTGTCAGCTCTAACATAATGCCTAAAAAAAAGAATTACGTGAAGCCACAAAGGCAGCCATCTTGGCACTGCTGGAAATTGGCATGAGTGAGAGACAGGTAGCCAAAAAACTGAAGATCTCCAAGACAGCCGTTCATTACACCAAGAAAAAGCAAACCGAACATGGTACTACCAAACTGCTAGCTGGTCGAGGCAGGAAACGTCTTTCTATCCCACTAGAGGACCGTGCACTCATCCGTTCCTGTGTCAGGAATCGTCGTCAGACCTCCAGGGACCTTAAAAATGAGTGAGCGCTGTCGAGAAACGTGACTTGTTCAGCAAGGACAGTTCGAAACTGACTTCTTGAAGCTGGTCTGAAGTCACACAGGGCACAGAAGAAGCCCTTCATCAATGAAAGGCAGAGGAAGGCTCGGTTACTCTTTGCTAAGGATCACAAGGATTGGACTGTTGATGACTGGGCTAAGGTTCTCTTCAGTGATGAATCCAATTTTGAGTTGATGCCCACTCCAGCCTACTTACTGGTTAGGAGGAGGCCTGGAAAAGCCTACAAACCAGACTGTCTTGCCCCTACAGTAAAATATGGGGGTGAATCGGTGATGATCTGGGGTTGTTTCAGTATGGGTGGAACAGGGCAAATGCAATTGTGTGAAGGGCAAATGAACCAGGTCGCGTACAGGGCTACTCTTGAAAACAGTCTTCTTCCATCAGCTGATAAACTCTTTCCTGCCTCGAATGACTGGATTTTCCAACAAGATAATGCCCCTTGCCATACAGCAAGGTCAGTTCAAGCCTGGATGGAGAACGAGAACATTCAAACCATGCCTTGGCCTGCTCAATCACCAGATCTAAATCCAATTGAAAACCTCTCCATCATCAAACTCAAAATGGAGAATCACAAGCCCAAAAACAAAGCAAATTTGGTTGAATTTTTGCAACAGGAATGGGCTGCTGTGACAGCAGAACAATGTCAGAGGCTGGTGGAAAGCATGCCAAGACGCATGGCTGCAGTCATCAAAAACAATGGTTATGCAATCAAGTTCTAACTCCTGTGTGTATCATGTGACTAACAGACAGAAAAGAAAACATGGAATGCCTAAAAGCACTGTTTTTGGCAGTACAATGCCATAGCTATTGATGTAAGAACTTAAGTGATTTTGGTTATTATCAAGAAAACCATGGCAAATGGCTAGATATCAGCTCTTAAATTAAACTCTTATGAGCTATTTTTGTTATCATTATATTTGTCCAAACAAATATACCTTTAGCTGTACCAGGCATTAAAATGAACAAAAAATTGAAGAAAACAAGGGTGGTCTAATAATTTTTTCCATGACTGTATAATCAGTGACATTCTTTGACTTGTTTGATACAATTAGAGCATCTGTAATTTCCCTAAATAATGATACCATAACATTTCACTGTGATTTTATCTTTCATAAAAACTGTGATTAATTGTACTATGTTTTAAGGAAGAACATAGGCTACAATATATTCACAGCATTCATTTGACTAACAGGAATTTCTATCTTCATTCACATCTGTATAATGATGAATAAAATGTGAGGTTTTGGTTTGCTGTGGTTCAGTTTCCCTATTGGCTATTTGCCTAAAAATTATCCTGAAAAAATAAATCGAAACCCCCTCTGTTTAGTAATGCTCACCTTTTGTTTAATTCATCTCAACTCTTGTTTGGTTTTCTACAGGGTTCACAGAGGCTCTTTGGGTTGTTGCGATACCGTGGTATTTTGTTATGCTTTTTGACAAAGAAGTCAACGGGTTTCTACAAATGGGTCACTTTCCGGGATTTTATCAGTCATTTCCAGCTTGTTCCATGGATCAATTACAAAAGATGTTTGTCTTACCAAACTGTGGAGGGAAGCAGACCTTGATGAAATACGAACAAATCAGGAGGGAATACCCTGTTGACATCATGGCTATGACATAGTAGTGGAAAGTGGTGACAAAATGATTGAATTACACTTCACATATCCGTTTTTATGTTGCTGCCCAGCTGGCTGTTTTCTGGAGAGTATCATAAAAAGACAAAACTGAAAAGTTTGATGTTAAATATCATTTATTGCAGATGAAACACAGATAAATCAATACTTCTCACTCAAACAGTCAGCTCAGGCGAATTCAGAGCTAATGTGAACAGTTTCATGTTAGGACATGTCCGTCCTATCAGTCTTGATTTTTCAAACTCACTCTTTCACGCACACACACTGAAACATGAGCTCAGTCACTCATTCAATCACTCATATAGTCTGTCAATCATCGGCTCACTCTAAATGTCATAAGCAGGCAGTCAAATGCTGCGATTGGCTGGTGAAATCTTAAAGATAGAGAAAAAATGTCCAACTGATCCAAAATGTACAAAACAGTCAAGTTTAGCTTCATATGAGAATGACAACCAAAAGCAGATTTTTCGGTTAAATTACATCCCGTCTGTTACATGAAAATATATCAACTCAACAGGCTCAGCTAGTCACTTTGGGTCATGTTTGATTTGCATACAAATTAACCTGTCTGAAAGTTTTTGGTGCTAGGTGTTGACATCCATAGAGAGTTCTGACACCCACAGTTTCACAAAAAGCTTGAAAAACAACAGAGTAGCAAAGGGTGAGGAGTGATACTGTCCAGGCAGTGTTTTAAGTTTTACAATTTTTCAGCAAGAGAAGCATTTTGGGCAAACATTAAAAACTAAACATTATGGTTAAATCTCCACTGCTCAGAAAACTACATGTAGAAAAGTGAATGAGTCTCTAAAGTAGCCCTACAATAAAAAGAAATCTATCCGAATTAAAAAAATATATATTAAAAAACCCTCTACATCTCTGTATTATACCCTTCTGGCTGTTCTCCATACTTCAGACCAGCTGATAGTGACATGTCACAAATCTTCTCAGCCATGCCTCTTTTGGGGGGACGGAACAAATAAAAGCAACGCCCCTTTTTTGGCAGGAGCTAACAAGCAATTAGATGTATCTGGCATTAACTGAATGTTACATTTACCTCAATCTATAGGTGCCAAATAATTGTTTTTTGTGGTTCTGTCAGAACCTGGGCATACCTTAATAAATCTAATGTCACGTGACTGGTACAAAATTAATTCAAAAGTTGGGGCACAGATGGCCTGGTTAAGGCCATGTGCGCAGGTGGCCCGGTTCAAGTCTGGCTTGTGGCCCCTTTGCTGCACATCTCCCCACCACTATCTCATCCCTTCTTTGACTCTATCCACTGTCCTCTTCTATTAATAAAGGCAAAAAAATACCTCAAAAATATAACTTAATGGCTGCCAAGTGCAACAGGGGATTTGCTTACCCACCGCAACCAAGCTATCAGTTTGAGGGCAATCTAGAGCTGATGACACTGTGTTTTGAGTCGATGACATTAAACAGCTGAGCTTCAGTAAGCATTGTTTAGCTCTGCCAGAAGAAGAAGAACAGTTTGGTTTAGCTGTCCACTCGCATCATGCCTGTCCATGCTGTTGTCCCAATGAAATTCAACGTTTGATGCAGCAGTTGCTACTTAAACACATCTGTAAGGCATCCCAGAATGATGACCAACCGCTGTGACGGCCAAAGTGGTAATGGAAAGTAAATCGGCTTGGTTTGGATTGGTGCCACCAAAAGTAAGTGGAAAAGCCACACAAAAAGCTAAGTCTGCCACAGGTCATGTTCTGATGCTATCTGCACAAAAGGCAAAGCTGTTCCATCACTTCATGTTGTATCCTTCTGAGGTGAAAATATTTAAATACCACGAAACAATGGGTAAATAAATCATCTGCAGGGCCTGCTGTCAGTGTTGAAGTGTCGGTTTCTCTTAAAATGTGGTACTTGGCAGATTCACTGCAACTGAAGTTTTGGCACTTGTTCTTGATGCCATCTCTCTTATGCCATTTGGCTAAGATTGCTCTTTATCTGCATGACAGTTTGGGTAGAGGTTTAAGAAATACATTCATGAAGTTATGAATGAAAGTGGACTTTGTACACCATTGTTTTCTGATATTTTGTTGTTGTACATTGTGATAGTTTGTGCTGTTTTCCCACCATGCTTTCAAAAGCAATAAACCTGTTTCCTTTTGGTTAAGAAGAATAGTATTATCATTGAATTTAAGGCTAATCTGCTTTCTAGGAATTTAAATACTGCAGCTTTTGAGGGTTTTAAATTTTCTTCTCTTGCTGTTTGAAAATAATCCTCTGTGCTATATTACATCTACATGATAAAATTCTACAAAAAACGTTTTTTTTGTCATGAAGATGTGAAAGTTTAAAAATACTAGAAAGAAAATGTTCTTTTTTTACTCGTACTGTGTTTTAGGAAATTGTGTTAAAATGACTCTTCAAAAATGTCAATAAACACTTCTGGAGCCCATTTCTCCACCCACTTTGCCATTCTGTTGCTACAATGACTCTGTTGAAGTCAACAGTTTTATATTTTCTCTCACTCTCAACTTCATACACACATTTATACACAACAGTAATCAGATACCTACTCTTTACAAGCTGCAGTACCGAGATACAAAGAAAAGCCTGGACAACCTGAGCTGCGATTATAACAGCACCCATGTTACTAATCTCTTCCAGGTTTCAGACACCTGGAGCACAACTTGGACTTCAACTCTCCACTCTACACTGCTGCAGGGTGGAGGCAGGAAACGTCCCATTAAAGCTTATCATCTCAGCAGGGCCTGACCACACTCATACAAACATTTAAACCAAACAAATAAAACAGCAAAAATCAAATCAAAGCAATAAATACTAAGCACACAGTGCCAAAACTTTAAACAATACAACTCACTTTTCCTTTTTGACTTTCTTTTGTTCTTCCTCACTTTCTCCCCTATGTGGCAACATGCTGTATCTCTCTGAAACTTTCCTGCTTTTTTATCCTTCACAAGTTTCCTAACTGCTTTTGTCTGTCTCTTAACGACGTCCCTCTCACCTACTCGAACTTTGAAAATGCAGAGCGCACACAAACACACGCACATGCTACAGTACAAATCAGTAGGTTTCAGTTTTCCTCGTTTAGCTATGATTATCAAACAAAATCACAGTGACAAAGACACACGCACACAGAATCACAGCTATACATCAGTAGGGACCCAGCGGTCATTTGGTGTCCAGCATCGTGATTGGTTGATTGGCAGTGGAGCTCTAACCTCCATTGGCTAACAATGCATATTAGAAGCTTTAATATAATCACAGCAGGGTCAGTCTTCTTTGGCCAAGAAGTGATGAAATTTCACTCTGCCTGAGGAGAGAGAGACATAACAGTCAAACAACAACTCAAAAGAATCTACTATCTTGTCAGGATTAAAGACACGGTTTTAAATATTCAAAATACACATTACTTTTTATTCAAAGTGAGAGAGAAAGTTTGGTATTACTCAATCAATTCTGTATACATCTACAACTGAAACAAATCATCAGTTAGTGCTTTTCTTACAAGCACATTAGCTGACTGATTTATGATTGACATTACAAAAAGCTGAGTAGAAGTTTGGTCTTAAGTAGCTACTTTTGTTTTTCCATGCCATGTATGCAGTAAATTTATTATTATATCCCAATTAAATGATAATTTAATTCAACCACTTACTGCTTTCGTTTGTCCTCTGATCATTTAACCTGCTGAAGAGAGAAAAAGTGGCTGTTAGTTTTGGAAGAGTTATAGTGTTGCTTCAAACAAATGCTGCAGTTTAAAGCCAAAATCTATAACAAGAACCATACCAGTTCCTAACACAGAAACATCAAACATGACTGTACTTGGCAGGTGCTTCACAAATTGGCTAACTCCAGAGAGAAAAAACTTTATTATGGGAAGTCTACAACAGTATTTTATCTTTAAACTTTAAGACTTAACTGCATTGAGCGTGGGGCTGAACCCTGGCCTCCTGTATCTCTGTCTGGCAGTTTGGGGGTCGGCGGGTTAGTACTGCAGGTTAGTATTCTAATAAGTGTTTAGTCTGAGCCCCGGGAGCCGACCAGGAAGTCTTGTCTCTGCAGGCGGTCCTCTTGTAAAGAGGAGGGGCTCCATAAAGAACAGCTAATGAGACGGCATGTTAATGAAGCTTGCTGCAGTGCAGACGAAAGCACCTAGAGAGTGAGTGAAGTCGTATACAGGCCGTGCTTGTGTGCATACAGACACAGAAAGGCATGAAGGGAAAGCATCAAGAACAAGTGCATTTAAAGTCCTACCAAAAATATACATATATATATATATAAAATATTCTTTATCCCTCAGATATTTGTTAAGCATGCTTCTGCCTGAAAACCTTGAGGAATTTTATGTCTGAACAGAGGAAGAAATCAGATCCCAACAAAAACAGGCTTTACATGTTTATTAGCACAGATACAGTCGGCATCAAAGAGAGCATCCAGAAAATATTGCATCCCCTCTGGCCAAGGGTAAACGCAAACCATTAACCCCAAACTTTATAAACAATGAAGTTACATGCAGACCAGCAGGAAGATGAGAACGAGATTGGTCAGAAATCAAATACCTTTTGCTAATGCACTTGTTTGTCTGTTTGGTTCATTACAATGCGTATATAGGCATTTCAGGATAAAAACTTTCCAAAGGACCCTTACAGCATGTAGAAAATTTCAACTGCTGCACTTTTATGTTTTTGATGACCACAGAGTGTGATGTTGTGTTAGAATGTAAACTAGTTTAGAGGAGAAAAGAAAACATGAGGTGCTGAGGAGATTAACTAACCTCTGTCCTTCCCATTCAGCAGCCTCTCCTCCTCCTCACGAACATCATCTGCACAGAGAAGAGGTTTAAAAGACTACATTTAAATCTAATCACTACTTTCAAAAAATGGCCTTTACATGTTGTGTCCACAGCTTACAAGCAAAACAGCAAACACAATGTTTGTCTTAATTCATGTTAAATGTGTCAAAGATGTTCATATATCAACTGGTGTGGCAAGTGTGTGTTTGTGTAAGTACCAGAGTGGAGCTCTTTGACTAGTGAGGACACAGTGTTTGTGATAGAGTCGGCTGCTACAAGGAGATCGTTCCTCAGGTTTCTTCTTGGGCCTGAAATAAAGAGGAGCAGAGAACAAACAATGACGGTTGTCCACAATTCATGCATTTGTCTCCTCCAGGTTAGATTACTGTAATCCACTATATGTGGAACTACCAAAACAATCACTAAGTAGGCTCCAGTTAACTCAAAATACAGCTGCCAGAGTCCTAATATGCACTAGGAAATATGATCATATCACTCCGGTCCTAAGAGCACTCCATTGGCTCTCCGTGCAATACAGTATCACCTTCAAAAGCCTTCTATTAGCTCTCAATGGTTTAGCCCCTCAATACATTTCTGACATGCTCGCAGTTTACATCCCAACCAGACCCCATAGGTCGTCAGGTGAAGATCTTTTAGCCATACCAAGAATCAGACTGAAGGCTGGCGAGGGGGCTGTCAGTTACTGTGGTCCTTCTCTCTGGAACAAACTCCTTGCATACCTGAGGTCTATCAATTTTTTGTCTTTATTGAAAAACTCCAATAATTCTCCAATAATTTGTGTGTGTGTGTTTTTTTGTGATCCTTGTGTGGTTGTTATTATTATTACACATCATTAGAAATAAGTCCTCTTGTATTACAGCTTTTTGGAAACTAAAAGCTTGAAGTCTAATAAAACATTCAATAAATAATTCACTTCATGAGATCGAGATGACACATTTGTAATGCAGCACTGCTACACAAGAATCAAAGTAAACTAAATGTGAAAATGATGTGGTGTAGATTTTTAAAAAGTTATTCAAATAGGTAAAGCAATGACTGCTCATGCTTAAACACGAGACAATTTCCTCTTGAGTGAGTCCCTTATTAAACAAACAAACTCAGAGCAGCTGGAGTGGAGCTGTTTATCCACCCCTTGTGATTTCTTTAAGCTGTATGAAGAAACTGATTTGATTGAGCTTGACGTTCCACAACCATTTTCCGATGATGTGGATTATTTTTGTTCTTGTTTAAAATAAAATTCATTTTGACACCGCAATAACTTTGCAAATATGTTATTTCTTGAGAATTTATTCTTGTCAGTTGGTTTACATTAGAGTCTGACATCAAGCACAAATGAGCTGCTAATAAAGTTAGACTAATATGAAACACGAGCTTAAAATTACCCCAGCTGATTTAATAAATACCTGCAGTAAACAACTGAAATAACACAAAAACTGTATAAAAAAAATCTAGCAAAGTGCAGTAGAGTCTCTTTATGCAAACATTTGTCACACAAAACGGGTTGTTCTGAAGAGGGATGCCACCTTTGGGATAAGACAGCTTTTGAAATTTTAATCCTGCTGGATATTCCACAGTCAGCTGTTAGTGATATTATAGAAAGTGGAAGCATTTAAGAACAACAGAAACTCAGTCACAAAATAGAAGACCACAAAAAAATGACAGAGCAGGGTCAACAACAGCTAAGGCACATGGTGTGCTAGACTTCTGAACTTCTACTGGCATTAATGTAAGAACAAAAAAATGTGGGGCAGGACCTTCATGGAATAGGTTTTCATGGCTGTGTAGCTGCGTGCAAGCCTCACATCACCAATTCCAATGACAAGCATCTGGTGGAGTGGTGTAAAGTACACTGACTCTGGACTGTGGAGCAGAGGAAACATGTTCTGTGGAGTGACGAATCACGCTTGTCTGTTTGGCTGTAATATAGGTGAGTCTGGGTTTGGTTGATGCCGGTAAAACATTACCTGCCTGTCTGTTCTGTGCAAATTGTGAATTTTGGGGGAGGAGGGATACTGGTATGGGGCTGTTTTTCAGGGTTTGGGCTAGAACCGTTACCTCCAGTGAAGTACAATCTTAAGGTTTCAGCATACCGAGACATTTTGGACAATGTTATGCTTCTAACTTTGTGGCAACAGTCTGGGGAAGGCCCTTTTCCATTCCAACATAACTGTGCCCCTGTTCACAAAGAAAGGACTATAAAGACACGACTTGATTAGTTTGGTGTGGAATAACTTGACTAGCTCAAACAGAGCCCTGACCCCAGCACCTTTGGAATGATTTGGAACAGAGATTGAGAGCCAGGCCTTCTCATCCAACATTAATGTCTGACCTCAGAAATGCTCTACAGAATGAATGGGCATAAATTTCAGAGAAACACTCCAAAATCTTTGCAGAGAGCCATCCAAAGAAGAGCGGAGGTTGTTATGGCTGCAAAAGGAGGGCCAACTCCATGTTAAAGTACATAACAGTCGCTGTGGGTGTAATGGTCAGGCGGCTGAATACTTTTGTCCATATAGTGTCTGTATAGTTTCTGTGTAGTTTAAACCTCCCTTTAAAAAAGGAAAGAATATAATAAAGAAAAAAAAAAAGAAAATAGAGTTGAGTCTAACCTTGAGCAAATGCTTCCTGTACGTCACCCCCCACCCCAGCAAGTGAGTCTTGAGGAGGGTACATGTGAACCTGGGGGGATGCAGCACCTACAGAGCGAACAGTTGATGGACTTGGTCGGGAAGGAGAGGCATGAGAAGAGCCAGCTGCCTGCGCCTGAGAGATGGATTTATGGGAGTCATTACATTTTATTTTCATCATTTAAGAAACATCCTAATTGTCATTTTTGCTGCAGCTGACATTAATCCCCTAATGTAGTAAAAATTCTTGTAACTGCTGGTAAAAAAAACCCCATGAACCATAATTTATGTCCTACTTGAAAAATCAAGCCTTTTCCTCATTGCTTGTAAAGCCACCTCATTTTGACATTTCTGCATGACATCAGAGCTAACTCCCACATTCACATCAGTGTGAGTCAAACATGAGGGAGGTAAACTTACTGCCTGTCGCTGTTCCTCATCCTACAGGGCCATAACATGGGCAGTCGGAAACAAAGAGGGCAGAAAAGGATGGAAAAAGAAGAGGTCAGATACAGTCAGAGTTGAAAAAAGGTGGAATTATTATGGAGGAAACAGCAGAGGGGAAAGCGAGGCTTGTTACTGCAAAGAAAGACAAAGAGGTGTGAAGGAAAAGGGAAACTTTGCCCTCTAGTGTGTGACAGAACACCATGCTGAAAACAACAGGCGACTAGCATGTGTGGGAGAGTGTGTCACCTTGAGCAGCTTCATCAGCCCCTCCAGCTGTACCATCAGCTCCCTCCTGCTTTCTTGCAGAGACGACATCCTCTGCTCCAGCTCATCTTTCCTTTGCCTGCAACACAGAGCAACCCTCCATTATTGTTTCATGACAGAGTGTGGAGGCAGCAATTAAAGAAGCAAAGGACAAAGCGGAGGCAGATGACAACAGCTGCAATAAAATAATAGGAGGTTTGAAAAGCACAAGGACAAGGAGTGGAAAGTGCTGAGTAACTCTAGGTGCGATATAATACGATATGATTCCTATGCAATACAATACGATATGATGCAATACAAAATGTTGGAAGATGGTGCAAGACAGCACAATACGATATGACCCTAGGAAGAAAGTTGTTACCGTGGTAACACCTAATGGGGATCCAATGTAAAAAAATCAATATATACAATGCAAAATGATACAGTGCGATGCGATATGACATGACACGACATGAGAGGACACACAATACAATACAATACAATATGACACAATGCAAAACAATGCAATATGATAGGATACAATACGATATTGTGCAATACGATACAATATGATACGGTGCAAGACGAATATGACTGGCTACAATACAATATGACTGGCTACAGTGATATGCGATTTGATACATTAGGATATGTTACTATACATCATACATTACGTTATGATACCATACCATATGATACAATACAGTGTGATACAGTGCGATATAGTATAATACCATAGGACATGATGCGATACACGATATAATATGACGGGATACTACAAAAGTCTATATGATATACAGTGCATGACTGAGCAATACAATTTCTATTTTCCAATGCAATTTCATCATATTACTTAGTACACTGACAATAAGAGGTGTGGTGTGTCTTTCCAGGGGTGTTATGTGTAAGCACATATGTTCATTTATGCTTACAGGTACATCTCAAAAAATTAGAAAATCATGAAAAGTTCAATATTTTTTGTCACTCTTTTCAGAAAGTGAAACCCATATATTATATAGACTCATTACACATAGAGTGAAATATTTCGGGCCTTTATTTTTTTGAAATGTTGATGATTATGGCTTACAGATAATGAAAACCCAAAATTCAGTGTCTCAGAAAATTAGAATATTGTGAAAAAGTTCAGTATTGGAAAGTCATGGTGTCACACCCTAATCAGCTAATTACAAAACACCTGCAAAGGTTCCTGAGCCTTTAAATGGTCTCTCAGTCTGGATCAGTAGGCTACTCAATCATGGCAATGACTGCAGACATGACAGATGTCCAGAAGACAGTCATTGACCCCCTCCACAAGGAGAGTAAGCCACAAAAGGTCATTGAGGGGATTGTCAAGCAAAATCCATTCAAGAATTTGGGGGAGCTTCACAAGGAGTGGACCGACATGGGCTACAAATGTGGCATTCCTCGTGTCAAGCCACTCCTGAACTAAAGACAACGTCAGAAGCGTCTTACCTGGGCTGTGGAGAAAAAGAACTGGACTAGTTGCTCAGTGGTCCAAAGTTCTGTTTTCAGATGAAAGTAAATTTTGCATGTCATTTGGAAATCAAGGTCCCAGAAACTGGAGGAAGAGTGGAGAGAGCCCACACTGCCAAAGGTACCAAAACCTGGTTCAATGACCATGGTGTTACTGTGCTTGATTGGCCAGCAAACTGGCCTGACCTGAACCCCATAGAGAATCTATGGGGTATCGTCAAGAGGAAGATGAGAGACATCCTACCCAACAATGCAGATGACCTGAAGGCTGCTATCAAAGCAACCTGGGCTTCCATTACACCTGAGCAGTGCCACAGGTTGATCACCTAGATGCTATGCCATATTGATGCCGTAATTCATGCAAAAGGAGGCCTGACCAAGTATTGAGTGCATAGAAATGAACATACTTTTCAGAAGCCTGACATTTCCCTTTTTATTGATCTCATGTAATATTCTAATTTTCTGAAACACTGAATTTTGGGGTTTCATTATCTGTAGGCCATAATCATCAACATTTTAAGAAAAAAAGGCTTGAAATATTTTGCTCGATGTTTAAGTAGACTATACAATATATGGGCTTCACTTTCTGAAATGAGTGACAAAAACATTGAACTTTTTCATGATTTTCTATTTTTTGAGATGTACATCTATGTTAACATTGTTTGCTGTCTTGCTTTTGTTTTATTTTTTTCTTCTTTTTCCTTAATAAAACCTTGCATGTTGTTCTGGCCTACCTTCAATAGAAAATCTTCAGCACAAGACAGAACAATATGATACGATAGGCTACAGTGCAATATGATATGGTACGTTACAACACATTGCATTGCAATACGATGCAAAACAATATGATACGGTGGGATGCGATATGATTTGATTCGATATGACATAGCGCAACACAGGATACGATACGTTATGACAAGGAACAATACAAATCGACACGATACGGTGTGACATTGTGAGAGTGCGAGACAGTGCAAGACAGAGCAATACAACACAATACACTATGGTGGGTTGCACAATATTGGGCTTTTGCAGATATCCAATATGCTGATATTTACAGAAGAGTTTTTGCTGATACTGTTATTGAAACCGATATTTACATGTAGTTCAGACCCAAGACTTAAGTCCTTAAAACACACAATTTAAAGTTTGAGGATGAAGATGTCAACAAGTTTCAGTAAATAAAACACACTCTAAGTGTAAGGAATGATTATGAAGAAAAGACTTAAGCTGACAGCCTGAAACTCATTTGTTCATTTGACCAATATTTGCACCTGATATAGGCAGATTTTTATGGACAAAATATTGGTTGTAAATATCAGCATAAATTACAGCCGATACTGATAAAAAACCCTTTTAAGCTAATATCTGTTGATGCCGATATTATACAGATGATATCATGCATCCCTAATAAAGATATGATACCATACAGTGGTGAAGGAGTGAGTCATCATTTTAGCACTTCCGGTTTCCTTGTCTGAAAGTCTATGGGATCTTTGACTTTTCCGTTAAATGCCTGAAATAAGGTCTGTGGTGAACACAAGCTTGGGAGATTTTAAAATTTTATCCCATGACATAAATGTGAAACGATGCAAACGGTGCAATGTTATATGATGGGATAAGATACGACGCACCGTGACACATGACACAATATGAAAACAAAACAAAATGACACCATTACGATTTGAGATGGTGCAAGACAGTGCGTGAGTGCAAGACAGAGCAATATGACACAGTTGGCTACAGTGCAATATGATGCAATACAATACAATATGATATGATCCAATATGACACGACACATGATACAATATGATATGATGCAACACAAAATGATAAAACAGGATATGATACAATATAGTGGCCATAACTATAATATCATGATACATGGGTTCTGTGATAACTGACACATAGCAGAGCAATAATAAAATAATGAAAAATTATATCTGATTAAGATACTTCATACAAAACTCCCATGAAAGGTAAAATGCATTAATTTACTGCAATTTGGAATCAGTTTCCCCCCTAATCTTTTTGACACTTTCAAACAATTTCCTGCAATCTGCTTCATCTTCTTCTTTTATACTGGTAACCTTTTTTTGGCCATGTAACTATAATTATGTTGCCCTTATTCATGCCATAAGCACCACCTCAAGGGGACATGGGCTAATCCAAAACTGGCATGGGATCCTGTTAGAGCACCATATCTTAAAAAATGTAATTTCTTATATTTGGCACAGGTGGTTTGATAACAGTATCACATAAATCAGAGCAGCTGCATATTGTCACATTGATATTTTGTCAAACTCTTTGCAAAGAATCAAGAAAAAAAAGGACAGAAAGCTGAAACCTCCCTAATGTTCTCTGATTCAAGTGGCCTTTCTAAAAGACATCCTACACGTCATGAATCCCCAAATTTGATTTAGTCCATTCATTTCCACAAAACCACATAAACAGCTTGAGCACCCTCAGCCAGATCAAGACGCTTGGCATTAAAGTGGTGGGCTGTAGCTACAGCTACTTTGGTTTGTGAATGACTGTTGAGCTTAAAAGCAGAACAAACATGTACTGTAAAGTACCAAAACAACATTTCTTTGACAAATTTAGATGTTGGGGTTTCTTAAGCAGGCTTCAGGTGAAGCCAGAAAAAAGACCAAAATTGCAGCAAAATCGGATGGAAAAATGAGGGCAAGAGATCAAAGAGAGGGAAATGCTTGGTCATAAAACCTTGGTATTTTCCTTGTTTGCTTCAGAGTTGAAAGAGGAGACTCACTGGATATTAAAACTGACAAAGTTAGCTGACTGTTACATGAGAGTGTCATAAGAATCTGAGTAGACCACAAAGCGCTGAGACCAAACATAAAATGTTCCTCAGATGGCAGACACAGCAGGGATGTTCATCATACAGCCCACAAAAGCTTCAAAGAATTGGATCCAAACTGCATTCAAATGATAAATTCTGAGTATTCACTGTGAGTCTGTAGCAAAAAGAGGCCAAGATTTAAGAGGCAGCGTATGTCACTGACAGCAGAAGAGGAACAAGAACATAGAGGTGTTTACAACTGTCTTTTTCTCTAAAATGTTTTTTTTGGTCTGGATAGGACATTAAAGTAAGAGCATAACTCTTTTCATTACTGCTTGGCCTCCCTTCACATAGTAGGATTAATGAGAAAATAAACAAATAAAACAAAAGTTTGAGTCATACAGTAACTCCAGATTTGAGTCATTGTGATCCAAAAGGAAAGATTCCAACAGCTCAAGTGACAGATAGTTCCAAAGATTGCAATCCACGTTATTTCAGACAAGGATTCTCAAAATTTAACTACGTGTAAGACCCCCATAGGGCATTAGCCTCTGGGCGTATAATTCATACATTTTTTTCTTTATTAAGATGGCAAATATAAAAAAAATAAACATTCTTAATAAACTCCTATTATATATTAATATTGTTGATAAATAATAGGAGTTAAATAGTTTTTAGCAATTTAATGTCTTTTCTTGTGAACAGCCTTCATAAATTCTGTCTCCCCATTATAAACAACAGTGACTGTGAACATATATTTAAAAAAATTCACTTGTTATCATTCATGACATGCAACTGATAGAGAGCAATCCTTCCAAGTACTTTGTAAAAACAACGCCAGTCATGTCCCTTTCTGGATGAAATATAAATTAAAAAAAATGTTGGTGAATGGGAAAAACATGGTCTTAAGTGATTATAAAGCATAAAATACAAAAAAAATGTACAATTCAAGGAATAATTATGAGCCCAGATCCAGGGGCCAGTGAGTTAAACATGGATATGATGAGTTTTCTGAACAAGGACTGGCATTGAACATTAAAAATCAGCAAAGTTAAAGGTGTTTATGAGTGGCAGTTCAGATTATTCCCATCAAACCAGACCGGGGGGAGGGAACCGCGGCTCCGGAGCTGCATGCAGTTCTTTTGCCCCTCCCAAGTGGCTCTCTGCAGCTGTGCCAGAGATTAAAAAGAAAGGAAAGTTTTTTAACATTAAACAAATATTTTTTCCAACGCTATATCGAGATAGTTTCATATATTTTATCCATAAAACCTATAGCTCTTTCATTCACTTATAACTATTTTCACAAAGTAATGTCAGCGGAGAATGTGAACAGAGATAACATTAAAAATATTAAGAAAAACTAAGACAAGTCCATCAGTCAGGCGAAGAGAGAA
Source organism: Cheilinus undulatus (assembly GCF_018320785.1). NCBI lineage: Eukaryota > Metazoa > Chordata > Actinopteri > Labriformes > Labridae > Cheilinus > Cheilinus undulatus. The sequence continues at coordinate 38,413,771 of NC_054878.1, read as the reverse complement.
AGGGGGCTAAGGGATCGCTAGTGGGCTGTTTGAGCCAAATAAACAGGTAAGCTCAGGTTTTATTGTTATTCTCTGCTCTGCTGCTGTGAAGTCGTTATCATTATTTAGACGATTGATGCATTTTTTTGGCGTGTTTTATGAATGTAAGGTACAGTGTACGAGCATGCATTTGTGTTATATAGATGAGATTGTTGATCTTTGTGCAGAAAACGTCTCATGTGTTAATGTGGCGCTGTCCATGTTGCTTACATGTGTCACTCACAGAGAGGGAGAAAGGCTGTAAACAGCTGATTCTACTCTCTCGTGGATATTTGGAGTGATTATTGTGATCGCTTCGGTTTGTCCTTCTGATTGTATTGTTGATGCATTCTGTGACCCAGTGATCATGGATGCTATTGTTTGTTGATCAGGGCAAAACATGTCTTTCCTACTGCATTCCTGTGTCTGTGACCGAGACAGACGGACAGACAGCAGCGTAGAGAGGAGATGAGGTGGATGTTTCATCTGTAGGTGAACAGTAGGCTACTGCAATATCCTGCATTAACTTCTGTCCAACAGCAGGTGTAAGGAATGTGTGTGGGTGAATTAAGAATTCATGATAATGATTATATCAGTATCATTAAAGATAAAGATAAATCATGGCTGATAATAGCACTGATAGATATAGAATAGAAATATGTACACAGCTGTTTCTACTGTAGTTCTAAATCCATAAATGCATCCAAATGAAAATTTTCATTAAAATGCCAAGTAATAATAAAATAAGGACTAAGTGGGAGGATATCAGTGTGATCAAACACATCAGTGGATATCTTTGGTCAGTCAGTTATGTTGATAGACAAAGATTTGGGCTGATTGACTGTGTCATCTTCATTGAAAGGTTCAAATGTTTTTTTGCGGCTTTTCAAAGATTTTCTGGAAGAGGGTTCAGGCAAAACAGGCTATTTCAACTAAAAAGGTCCCCGACCCCATCTTGTGACTGGAGATGTCATAAACTGACACCCGTTCGGGTATTCAACCATGTTGAATGAGTTGGATCTTAACTTCTAAAATGTTAACATATTCTACGCATATTTACTGATGCATTAACAAGCAGGCAGACTAAAGCTGCTGCTGTCACCATCACTATTTTAAAATTAGTAGGACATATCGATCCCACATTTTACCACTTTGCACATCACCAGGTTCAACTGAAAGCCACAAGGTTCTCTTACACTGTTTTTGTTATATATGAGATGGGAAATTCAATTTTTTTAAATTTTATAAAGTACAAAATGCTACACAATAGCATTCCATCGTTTTGCTATCATTGTTTCCTAATCGACCACTGTTTCACTTGGGCCTGGTTTTCACTGAAATGGGGACGTGGTCACTCAGACTTTAAGGATTTGACATGTTATCATGGGAGAGCAGCTTTGTTAACCAATGTAAATGATGTGAATTAAATCAAAAATGGTGAAAACATTGAAATTTACCATTATCTAAGTACAACAGGGTGATATAAGAGCTTCAGTGCTTCATAGACTTTTTGCCACCAATTTTTTCAAAGAATACATTTGCAACCCACTGAAAACAGCTCCATGACCCACTCCTACTTTTGGGTCCAAACCCACCAGTTGAAAACCACTGCTCCAGTAAACTGGAAGTGATACTTGAATCATCAATATGAGTAAGTATGACAGGCCAAGAACAAGGACTCAGATTTCAATATTAAGAGATAAACAACGTCTAAAATGACATATTAAAATGTCATAATGAAAAATATGTATTTTTGTTTTCACCCTTCTGCCTTCTAAGTTTCCAAACTTGGAAAAAAAAACTAGACATTGAAATTCCTTCTAAAGACTCATGACACTTTATTGGAGATTTTTTTCACAATTGATTTCCTATCCTGAAATTTTGATGGTAAGGCTGGCCATACACTAGACAATTTTCAAATCTTAAATGACTCTAAAAACATGAGAGACCACAGACATGAGGACCAATTCTAATAATTTTTCATGTCATAATCCTCTGAGTGAACACACTAAATGATTCAGCCAGATTGTCCACTCGGACCACACACCTGCTGATCTGCCAACAACCTTTCATGATCCCATGAACTCAGAAGACAAACCAACATGGATGTCTATCAATACCCTTAGCTTGTCTCTCCACAATAAGTCGTCCTTGCAAGAGTTACAGTTGAGGCAAAAACATAAATTAAGGAAAAGAATCAGGATTCACTCGGAGTATGCCCCAATGGTTGAGGGGCGAGGCAAATCTGGCTTAAAATCCTGAAGTGTGTGTGGGCAGCCTAACTCAGACACAAAATCCTTAAAGAAGAGCAGAAACAAGATACCAAACAAAGATCCATCTGAGGAACCAACCATGAATTTATCAAATGTCCTGAATATCTCCACAGTTACTCAAAAGAATGGAAACTTTGAATAAATAAAGAAAGGGGAAAGACTAACTTAGTGTAGTCGGTTTGAAGCTGATACTCAGTTGACAACATATACGTCAAAAATGTTTTACATTTTAATGTCTTTTCAAATCATTCTGTTTTTAATGTCAATTCCGATAAAAAATGTTGGATTTCTCTTTGGTTTTAATGTTTAAATTTCTACAATCATGGCCAATATTTCAAACAATTTTAAGCAAGAGTTAATGGAGCTGTTATTAACACCCCCATTATCCCCCATTTGGGTCAATGATGTTTTCTTTACTCTTCTCTGCTAGTGACTGTCACTTACACAGGATGACTAAACAGAGCAAAGGTTATAAATTATGGGAACCTGTTCATGCTTTAAGAGGGGAGAGTATGCCCAAAACTCAAAACTACAAAAACTCCTGAAGAAACCTCTGGTTGTAATCTTGTCACGAAAGACACTTTATGTGTCATTGAGTACATATGTAGGCCTGTTTTCCTTTGCTCGCAGCTGTTTTATTTACCCTGCACCGACACCATGCACATCTAACCACCCTTCTCACAACCTGTTTATGAGTCTCATCTGGTTGTTTCAGTTTATAATGCACATGAAAAAATCAGCACAACAAAGAGGCATCAGAAAAAGCACCACTCTTTGCAGTATGTGTTCAATATTTTAGCCATGCTCTACCACTGAAATACAACTTAGGAGTGCATATTGTGATTAAAGCCACCGTGTGTGGTTCTGAAGTAAATATTGAATTTGCTGCCCCCTTGTGGCCTTTTTTTCAAAGGAATAGCAACACTACATCCAAGGCAAGAGTTTAGAAGGTTTCAATGATATAGTTTTCGTTTTATGTAATGAACAAAAGGCACTATCATATAACAGCAGATTTAAAGCTACTCTGTTCAGACTTTGGTTTTATTTAGAGTGAAATGCATCTTCATTTACAGATTAAACCCATCATTTTAAGAGTCAGATTGAGCCATGGCACAGATTCTCAGATGTGTTTCCTGGTGGTGTGACGGCTTTTCGAAAACATAACAAGAAAATGTACCTTGCCAGAAAAATAACTAAATCACTTTAAACCACTGAAATCTTAGAAAGCAAATACTGCAACACTCCTACAGGCAGATTTGTTTTAGTCTCCCCCTGTTCCTCGGAGTTTTTGTGTTTTTACTCAAAAGCATAAATATGTTGGAAGTGAATTTTACATTGGCTTTACACAAAATTCCACCATCTGTCATCACCATCTGCCATAAAGCACTCTCCCTCTGTGCAGCAAAGCAACACAGCAGATTTCCCGCCAAATTTGACGCTGTGGCTCACAGTAAAGCTGACAAAGTGGTAGTAAACAGAGAGATCTCATTGTTTAGAAAATCATGTTTGGGTGTTATTTCTGTAGGTTCTGGTTTCAACGTGCAAGCATCTACATCATAAAAATATAAACCAATAAAATAATTGTAAGCAAATTGATACATGTAGCAGGGGACAACAGCCCCTCTTGATGGTGTAGGCTGTGTTTACCTGAGCAGACGGAGCTCGGCAAGCAGAGTCGGGTTGGTGCTGCCCTTCTCTGGGCTGGCCTGGCATGCTGCGTCATGCTGTGCACGGAGACGTTTGATCTCGGCCAAGATCTCTCTGGGAAATGAAAGACATACTGGTCAGCTAAGACAGAGGAGAATAACACAACAGGGACTGTAAGAAGACGGCACATGAACATGCCAAGGCTTTCATAATATCAACACTTAAAACGAAAATATGATACTGGTAAAAAATTGATCAAAATTGATCCCTGTTTCATACCATAGCAAAAAATAAAGAAGTCCTTGAAACAACATTTTGGGTGTTTTCGTGCTCTCTCCTTCACTCACAGCATCTCTAAGCTAAAATATGAATAAATATCTGCAGGTTTTTAAAGATTTCTTTCTTTTCAATTCTATTCAGTAAAACAATGGAGATATTATCATTGTAAAACATTTGTATCAAAAGTATCAAAGCCCTGACAAGTTGATGAAAGCTTTTGTATGTTTTGGAAATACAAGTCAAAATAGGATTAATCAGACAAGTGCATTCATTAGAAAATTCAGAAACTTAAATGCATGAAAGTCCTGTGCTGCACAGGTAATCTAAATGCAACTGCAATCACAATGTCAGTCTGTGCAATAATACAATCACATAAAAGTCCGCTATTATGTTTGTATTAAGAAGTACTAAAAATTTTTACAAAAACGTCTGCAGGTAGGCCTTTGAGTTTATAACAGTGCCACTGCATTTACATTCTGTTGAAGTACCTTTATTTTCAATAGAGGAAAACATGTATTTTTGGAGATTTAAGTTATTTTAAAAGGACTACAATAAAAACTTCAGGTTCTGCATTTTTTTATGCTATCTAATATTTGTATGATTTGTCTTAAGAAATACACACATGAAAACTGTTATTCTCTGCATTTTCATTAATAACCAAGCAAACAGCCTCATGATAGAATTGATCACAAATTGAAAAACACATTATTGTCCAGTGTAACTGCAATCACACATTATTACCAAATAGTGCAGCACTATGCAAGATTACAAATGAGAATTGATGGTATAGCTTTAAAAATTAAAGCTCTTCCATTTGGACATTAAATCTTAGGACTCCGTGGACCCAGTTTTGACTTAAACTTTAAACTTAAATTTTATTTTGTTGCTGTTGTCTTTAAAAAACTCTTTTGATCCTTGGTTGTAATAAAGAATCGAATAATATTTTTCCAACAAATTCTTCCTTTATCCTAGAGCTTGTAGTTGTATGTTGGATGTTACATGCATTATGCCAGTCTTCACCTGTAATAAAGTTTTTTCCATCCCTATTGCTCTTTATTATATTGTGTGAAGGTTGATCTCCTCATCACTTCACCTTGGTGCATTGCTAATATTACCCTACCCATCTTATTTTCATAAGTCTTACACAATGTCAGATCTTATCATTTTTATCTTCTTGTCTGCGTTTCATGTCTGTCATTATCATACATTTGCTTTTAGTCTCTCATTGTGAAGCCTTTAATAAGGTATGCCTTTAAAGGATAGACTTATTAGTTATTCACTTACTCATATTGTAGACATTAAGATATAGAGGAGATTGGCAAAGACCTACAAACTCAGAGCACTATTTCTTGATGGAACATAATATTCTTTATGCAGACAGAGAGAAAATCCACTTCAAATGTGCTTGCTGGTAGTTAAGTAAGCAATAGCTTGCAATGTTTTGGACCTTAAAAAATCATGCATTCACTTTAACAGTGTTTTATTGATTGTCATTTGGGCTACATAATTTGGAAGCTATGACAGCTTTCCCTTGACAATTTTTAGATTCAAAATTCATGAAACAGTTTCAAAGCTGATTATTGTTTAAAAAATTACATGTGGCATGCTTTCGTCAAAACAAAACAGTTTTAAAAACCTGGGGTGAAATCAGACAGATATTTAAATCTTACTACATGGGGTATACAGACTTTAAGCAGAGTACACAAATTACCAAGTGACAGACATAATAGATCAAAAGTCAGACTAAAAGGTTCTGTTTTGAAAGAAGAAATCATTGACATATTTGTACCTGTTTTTGCACTCCAGCTGAGCAATGAGCTCCCTCTTCTGTTTGTTTACATCAAAGTTGATGCTCCGGTTAGGTATGACCTAAAAAATACGCACAACATTACTAAAGCATGTGTAATCAGTTACTCGTGACAACTTTTTTGATCATTTATCCAACAGCTTGGAAGATTTTTAGTTTGGTGCTGCTTCACTTAGACCAGAGAAAGACTGCAGAGCTTTGTGTTTATGTAACATAAAGATACATGATTGTGTTCATTAATTTTACAGTTTACTTTCTATGTGAAAGAATAAGGTGACATTTGCTCACCCCTGTGCTGTCAGTCTCTGCCAGTCTGGAGGTGTAGCGGGCGATTAGTTTATGCTCCTCATCCTGCCTGCTGGGACTGTCTACACTACTAACACACATACGGACAGACACCACAGGAAAATCAGCAAAAGAAGATCTTTTTTATTCCTCAGAACCTCAGTAGTCAAATATTCATAGAAAGTATTAATTATCAGATATCATGTGTCTGTAACAAGGGGTGAAAAACGTTAATTGCAAGACAGGGGGAACATGCTAAATCAAAATAAACCAAAGGAACAAGACTACCAAAAACACTTCCAACAACAACCAAAAATGACTGGGCACACAAAAGCTTGTGCAACATGCATATGACACAAAATTGATACAACTAACACTCTTAAAAATAATTTGAAACAATGGCGGCATCATAGAAGGCTGAACCAAAATGACTCAAAATAAGCCACAAAGTGAGTTAAGTTACTGTCATGTTGTCTGTGTATTTCTCCATTATGCTGACTCTGTGAGAGCATGTGTCTTGTAAACTGCAAGTGCCAAATTACTACAAGATGACGTGTCCAGGCTTGGTTGGGCTTGGATCAGTGGGAGTGCAGACTTGAGGGAGACTGGGGACAAACGTGCTTCTGGGACGACTGGCCCTAGTGTGTGTGCACCCTTGAATGAGTCAAGGCAACAGGCATTTCCAACACGAAATTCAAACCCTCCTTTTAAATACTAAATAGCGTGTGGAAACAAATGGAGATCACAATAAAATAATCCCATGCTTGAAGTAGTGCGTTTATTGCAGACAAACCTTATTTTTGACTAACCACTCCCATGACCCTGAACCTTTTACCTTGGGCTGCTTTGGAGGCGATTCACATACGCAGCAATCAGAGCGTGTTCCTCGTTCATACGCTGAGCAGCTGCCAAACTATGTGAGAAAAAAACAAGAAAGAGCATAAAAAATGTAAGAATCCAAGGACTAACTGTTTTGATCTCTAGTTCACATAAACTGCGTTTTCTTCAGTTACTGCTTCATATTCGTAAGTGTAGAGTGATTTTTAGGGTACTCAAAAATCAGACGTCTACGAACCAATACAGAAAATAAATTAACTATTTCTCGAGTGTCAACAGCAATTTTAATAATATATCAGTTACACACTTTTCCCCAAAAAATCTTAAGATTTACCTCTTGGATGATTCTGGTGCTGATGTGGACAGCAACATAGCTTCACTGGTGTTTTCAAGGGGACGAGTGGGGCTGCACACACCAAACAAACATAAACTGTTACACCACTGTTCATGAATTGTATCATGAATTTAAAAACAAATTGAGGAACAGTTACTTAAGTAAGCAGGGTCATTGTTGGTAGTTTTGTTTCAAAAAAATGCAAATATTCCTTGTGACGTTTTTTATATGCATGCATCATTTGATGGTCCTACATCTTTGAATACTGTATGTATGTCATGGGGCACTGAGGTTCATGAAAAAAGTTTTAAGGCCCTAACCCATCATTATACTCTGTATGATGGAGTTGGTTAGCCTAACTTGACCACCGATCGGCTAAATCATAGGCATATCCTCATTTATAAGGCTATACTAAAGCTATTTCCATTATACTTGTGTGATTGTATTCATGTCAAAAGTGGTGGAAGCAGCTGCCTTTGCTCTGTAACTCAGTCACATGACTTCTTTTGTTTTCGTCCAAAGGTTCCCAAGGTACATCTTGAAAAGGTTAGTTGACACACACCCATCAGTGTACACTGTAAGAATTGGTAAGTTGGTCATCACTAACTCTACACAGACAACTTCATCTGCATATTTTTATGTATAAGGCCATGCTGGCTAAACTCCCCCCACATATAAAACCTCACACTGGAAACCACCAGTAGTTTTCGTCGTTTTTGTTCTTCCACTTGGATTTGATACTATGTTGCAAGGGTTTGTTCGGAACTTTGTTAAAGGCCCTTTGCTTTTTTTGCTTAGACCTGGAATAACTTGCAGAGCAACCTACATCTGAAAGATCTAGTCTCACTGGCTGATTTTAAAACTATGTTTAAAGGTCTGTTACAACAAGATGAAAGGCCACACAATAGATACTTATAGCTTATATAGGCTGATTATTACACCCTATATATAAGCTGATACTTAGAGCCGGTTGGAAATATTCATATTCAAGACATTTTCATATCTGCCAATACCAAAATGTAACTTTTTAAGCTAGTATCTACCAAAACTAATATTATACCAATAAAGATAAATCTGTTAAAAAGAAGATTAAAAGCACTGGAGGAAGATTCATCAGGCTGTAGATGTTCTGACTGAGGACATTCTGCTCTGACACCAGGATTTTATTGATGAGTGTTATAAAAGGCTTGGTGTTATGCCTGTTGCTTTGTTTATTGTGCTGCTGCCTGCCTTAGCCAGAACAATCTTATGAATGACAATCTTAATCTCAGTGAGATTTTCCTGGTTGACATATCTGAATGAATAAATAACATACCAAGATTACCCCGTGATTTTTCAAAAAAGCTCTAATAAACTCAAACTGAAGGGGAAAAAAACGAAAACTCTGATCAGACAGTAACTCATTTAATATATGTTTTTAATGCACTGATTCAATGCGTAGGAGTTAATTTTGCAAATGAATCACAGACAGGATCAGGAACAAGATTTAGTGGATACCTGACAGTTAGCAGTACACTTAAGTACAACAGCAGTATGTCTTGTTGTGAAGTAAACCAAGTCAGAAACTGGACACACATAACTTACTTGCAAGACTCTTTCTAAAAATTAGACCTTTGGAATTGAATTGAATTGAATTGAATTGAATTGAAGACTCTTTCTAAAAATTAGACCTTTGGAAGAGGAGAGCTGGATGGAAGATGTGGATGAGTGTTAATTAATCAAGTTAATTCAAGAGTGTTCAAATTCTTTGATAACTAATTTTCAGAAATGAGAAAAGTCTCAAGAAGCTTACTGTACAAATGTAGTTAACATCATGCTGAGTGACTTGTTGAACTATGCCATTAAATCTTAGTTTTCTTCACATTTCTTGGTCAGAAATATCTACATAAACCCCTGCATGGATGAGTTTCTTTACAGTGCAGTCCTATCATTCATGTAAGAGTATAAAAACAAATGTACAAGTACACAACCTTTTTAAAAAACACACAGATCTGCCTACCAGAAAGCACACATTCTTACACTCATACACTAACACACTCTCACGTGCTTTGAGTGCAATCATGCAATGTTGAATTGTGCTAGTCTGAGCAAACACAGACAGGGCAAAGATCACCACAGGGAGAGAAAGCGAGTGAGAGAGACAGGCAGTGCAGACAAAAGTGAAATGCAAGAGGACAGAAATTTAGAAAAATGCCATTTTAGGAGAAGAATAAACCTAAATTCTTCTGAGTGTACTTACATCTGTGCTAAGAGAAGCCCTCCGTGTGCCAGCCTGAGTATTTGCCCACAGCTTGGCAGTTTTTAGTGACCCAGTCTACTGATGTTTGGAAAATCAAACTGTGTGACCCACCACGAGGGGCGGAGCTATCAAGGCGGTTTGCTTTGGAGGTGGGACTCTTTAGGTCTCATGTGATCAAAGTTTTTGTGTTCATTGAAATGTATCAGTCATAACAGACTTTAATGCGCTACTTGGTGCTTAATTTTGTACTTTTCAATGTGAGTTATGTATTAATTTTAATTTTAATAGCTAACATTCTTTTAAACTGTACAAATTCCTGACTGAACACTGAATGGAATTTCTGCTCCTTTTTTAAATATCTAATCAGTGTTGATGGTAATAGTTTATTAACATTAGTTTGTATGACATAAAAGCAGCTCAGGTACCAACTGTTTAGTAAGGGTGTATGGATGTTGTGAGGTCTTACACTATGTTAGCGAGGTTAAGGGTCCTCACAGGTTCCTCGGGGTAAATTGGGTGAGGGGCCTCTCTGGATGACACACAGCCCAGAGTCCTGCTCAAGGCTCGGCCAAGCTTTGTCGCCGGCGACTTCTGCAAATAAACACACCACACACAGAAACAGAGATGTCATATGTGCGTTCATAAACTGAATGACTTAGAGCAGCTGATTAAAAACATTCACCACCTTTGATTTTTACCCTTTTATTGAGTCTATAAATCAATAATTACCAATATTATTAGGCTTTTCTGACAAAAAACTCTTTAATGTCACAGTGAAAACAGATGTAGTAATGTCAAATAATGTGAATTAAATAAAAATATGTACTGTAAAATAAGTGACTGTATAAATATTCACCCCCGTCAAGTCAATATTTAATAGATGTACCTTTGGCTGCAATCACAGCACTGAGCCTGTGTGGATAGGTCTCAATCATGCCTGGACATCTGGACACTTTTTTTTTTTCTTTTTACTTCATTCTTCTTTGCAAAACTGCTCAAGCTCTGTCACACTGCACAAGGAACAGGTGTGAACAGCCCTTTTTGAGGCCAGCAACAAACTCTCTGTTGGATTGAGGTCTGGGCTTTGACTTGGTCACTCCAGAACATTCATCTAGTTGTCTTCTAACCATTTCTGTGTAACTTTTACTGTATCCTTTGTGCCAATGTCTTGCTGGAAAAAAAAAAAAAAGTCTGTGAGGACGGCCTAATCTGGGCAGATTTACATGCCCAATATTCCTTACATTTCTTGATGATAGATTCAACTGAATGCTGGGGGATGTTCAGTGCCTTTGCAATGTTTTTTTGATCCATTCCCTGACTTGTACTTTTCACTAACCTTTTCTCTGAGTTGCTTGGGGTTTTCTTTTGTCTTCATGGTGTAATGGCAGCCAGGAATACTGATTAACCAGTGACTGGACCTTCCAGACACAGGTGTCTTTATGCTACAGTCACTTGAGACACATTCATTGCACTCAGGTGATCCTCATTTCAGTAACTGCGAGAATACTAGCATCAATTGGCTGGACCTCTGTTGAATTAGGTCAGTCACTTTAAAGGGGGTGAATATTTATGCAATCCCTTATTCCACTTACATATTCTTATTTAATTGGCATCATTTTGTGAAATCTAATATCACTTTGAAATTAAAGAGAAAAAGTTTTTTCTTTATTTTTCTTTGGTCAAATAAAGCACCATTAAATTCACCATGAATGAACTGTAAAATCAACAAAAGGGTTAAATACTTTTTATAGGCACTGTATATAATGCAAGTGTATATGTACTTTAAATACCTGCAAAATTTGAATCAGTTCATATAATGTACACAGAACTTTTTACTGACTGAGGGAAGGGCAGCTGTTATGCTGATAACTGCCAAAAGAGATTCAAACTATGCACAGACAGACAAACAGTTTAAGTGATTAGAGTAGATGATGAGAGCAAAGATAATAACCACATCTGACTTGTAGGTTACTCCCTACTGAATATTTTTATCTTGTTGTAAATAAATTCCAAATGTCATATTTGTAGAAAATTAAAGCTCTTCAAAGCCAAGAGATTAAAAGATCAGAGGATTACCTTCAAGTTCTGGTGTTGGATTTCATTTTTCTGATCAGTGCAGCTTGTAGCTTGTCAAAGTTCACTGAAGAGACAACTTAATTTTCTTGGTGTAAAAGTAAAGAATTTGTGCTGTAGAACTGATATGAAACAGATAAACTGAGAATAAAACAGATAGCAAAACTGACTCATGTATGAAATATGTAAATGTCTGCAGAGGATTAGTAGGATGAGGAGATTCTGTCAGGCCGACAGGAGCTGCACCAGTGAAGAGATTTATCTCAGAGACTGAAACATTAATAAGCCAAATTATGCCAAGCCTGGGTGATGATGAATAATACAACAGCTATGTTTCCATCTATTAATGCATAATATCTCCATTGAAAACATTACTCCTTCAGACAAGCTTTTCAAATACAACGGAAAATGTGTACACCTTATTTCACTCCGTTTTGGAAATCAGTACAACATATTTATCAAATAGTTGACTAATCCTGATCAGATATACAACTGTGTTTGACTTCTTGTCTTATATCAAGGGATGGATGGAAGTTGGTGTAGTGCCGTGATGATCTGCTGTGTTTTTAAACTCATTTTTTACTGTGTACCCTGTTTTAAACCAGATGTTGACTCCTTGACCCAATAAACAAGTCTTTACAAGCAAACAGACCAGAAAGAAGTCTACTCAACTTGTACTTCATTTTCCAGGTTCCCCACTCTAAATGTATAAAAAAAATCAAAACGATCCACACAATAATGGTGGTACATGAGCACACACACGTGTGAATTCCCACATCGACTCACCCATGATGAGTGCTCCTTCATCTGATGCTGACTGCTGTGAGAGCCGCTGGCATTACCGCGCCAAAAGCAGTCCTGGCAGAGCTGGTAACCACGGCAACGGAGGCAGCGGTAGCGGAAGCCAGTCATTCCGTTGCCACGACAGTATGAGCATGTGACGGGATGATGGACTGTGAGAGAAGAGAGACAGAACATGACAATGAAAGCTGTAGAGGCTCATATGTGGAACTGTTGATACGAGATGCAGATATACACTGAGCAACACAGAAACTATTATCAGTATAAGTGTGGTAAATCACAAAATCTCTCATCAATGAGAGGTACCTATCCTGAAAATGAGGGCTGATACCTTTACCAATGTTTAAAATAACCACTTAAAGAGAAAGGAAGTACAAGCACATCACCCAGGTGCAAGGCTTCCTAAAAAATCATAAGAAACGAAAGGTAATGCCTGCACACTTACTCCAAGTCACAAAAGTCAATCACACTCACAATCGGACCTGATGAAGATCGAAGTGTGATCAAAATGTTGTCCCAAGGGCCTGAAAACCACTAGCAGGGTCAAAGCGTCCCCCATTGGGTGAAAAAAAGTACAGTCAAGCTTGACCTTGGCTTCCAAGCAGACAAGCAGACACACGTCTGCCGATATGTGTCGAGCTTGACTCTGGCAAGATATGTGCCAGAGTCAAGCTTGACACATATCAACACTTTGAGACTGCCAGTGGTTTTCAGGCCCTTGGGACAGCCACAGCATGACCTGGGGCTTTTGGCAACCCTACTATCTGTCCAGAGTGCTCACTAAGCTGCCCTACTCACCACATCAATCCTACACTATGCCCAAAAGGTGTGGACTTTGTTATTTTTTTCAACCAATTATTTTCACATGCCATCGGTCATTTGCAGAGACATCCAGAGAACAACATCGATTGTGGAAATCCTCCTCGCCACGAGATGGTGCCCTAAGGCTGGCTTACTAGCACATACATACATATATATATATATATATATATATATATATATATATATATATATATATATTTAACTTTCGTTTAACCAGGAAAAACCACATTGAGATTAAAAATCTCTTTTTCAAGAGTGTCCTGGCCAAGACAGCAGCAGCGAACAGAGTCCCAGACAAACAAAAAGCAGTCATACACAGATAACATAATCCAAGATATGTAGTCCATTCGCATTAGAAGGCACACGGTAACAATCAAAGCAGCAAATATTTACCAGAATCAGCCATATTTGTGGATTCATCAAAGCAACTGCAGCCAGATATGTCCACCTTCAAGTCTTTCAAATTTCTTTTAAAAGCACCCAATGAGATCAGTTCATTGAGTTTCAAATCTTTTTTGTAAACCATTCCAGGCAGAGGGAGCAGCAAATTTAAATGTCTTTTTTCCAGTTCAGTTCTGACCTTTGGGACGGACAGCAAGAAACGATCCTGGGAACAAAGATTACAAGTTCCCCTACTCCACTGACTGATTTAAGTCTGAAGCTAGGAGGGAAGAAGGCCAAAAATAGCCTTGTAGATAAGAATGTGCCAGTGCTTTAGTCTTTGTGTAAACAAAGACTGGTATAGATTTGGATAACACAAAAGATATTTTCTGGATTATTCTTTAAGGAAGCTGGATGATTAACAGTCACTGACTAATGGAGAAGGGGTGTTACTAAATAAGATATGTAAACCAAAGTATTGCATTTGACACTCTTGTAATGCCCTGTCTTGTTTATTTTGTGTAAGATTATCTTTTTATTTGCTCTTTTAATACATATTTGAAATTAATTTAAATTTTAATTTAATATTTTTCTGAAATTATTTGCAATTTCACACTCTTAAACTGTCATCAGATTTATCATTTATTCCAATAAGAAAGATTACAAGTAAGAGTGGCAGTGCATCTAAAACCAATCGTATTACCCACATGCAAAGGGAAGGCATGACTACAACATCAACATACAATAAGAAAGTCTCCATTACCACAAACTGAGCTAGCTTGCTTGGGCTTAATAAAAAGTATCCCAGAAATGTCACTAATTAAAAATATCAAATAGAGAAAAAAGGGAAAAATTAACAAGATTTTGGAAACTAAAAGGTCAAACATGTTTAACTATGAGAAATGTTTCTAGCAATTTACAGTGATGCAAATACAGCTCATCAAATGTGTTTCTTGAAAAATCTGTGCACATCTGTGTTGTGTACGTGGGTGTCTGTGTGCAAGTACCATGCTCCACATTAGCCATGCGATGCATTAGAGGCAGCCAGACGAGACACTGTGGAGGGTCAGCGATGATGTCCAGGAACATGTTGAGCATCACCCTCTTCTACATCAACGACAAAAACAAAAGACAAAACTCTTCAGGGACAAAGATAAGTCTCAGTAAGTCTGGAAATGAAAACTTAAAATTAGGTTCATACTTCAACCCTGAGCAGTGAAATGAGGTTATACAGAACTACAGTTTATAAAAAAACTCAGTAGGCAATAAATCTATTCGTTTGGTGTGTGAGTGTACCTGTTGTGGGAAGCATGAGCGTGCTAAAGTGTGAGTGTAGCCAAAGGACGGTCCTTCATGTACAGCAGTGGGCAGCTTTAGAGCCTCTCTCAGAAATCCATCAAACTTGGACTGTACCAAAGCGCCGTGTGAGTCAGATACCTGAGAAAATACATCTACAGGAAAACACATATAATCAGGAAAGCATGTAATCATTGAAAAAGGCTAATCTTTTTATTCCTCACTAATTATCAATGAGGGCCAAACAATTTTCAAGTCTTTATAGTGAGACTGAACACTATCTTGAACTCTCATTCATACAGCGTTAATGAAAAAAGGTAGGCAAAATGGATGTGAGCAAATAGCAGCATTGACCTTCATTTTCCACCAGGTGGCACATACGTGACATTTATGCCTCCATACATTCACACTGAGACTGCGAGACCCCTGCAAACTGTAATGAATAAAAGGCCCCCAAAATTGGGAATCATTTCTAGTTAAATGTCTTGTGCTGAGATGTTTTGCCCAATTATGATAATGGCAAGCTTATAATAACACTTTAATAGACTCTTGATTTCCATTGTCATGTAGCCATTAAAACCATAAAAGCAGGCAAAATCCAACAATTCTTTTTCAGTGGTAACTGAATAGTTGGTAGACAGTATCAAGTCCTATTTTCAATCTGTATTATTTTGTTGTTTTTAATGTTGAACTGATACGTGTTTTGTCTTACTTTATTGATTATTCAGCTTTGCCTGTGAACTATTCAAAGGTGTCCACTCATGATATTTACTGTAAATGTTGATCTAAGATAGTCATTGGATGTACCACCTTACCAGAATCCATGACCCTAATTCAACAAGATGTAAATACAATTCACCATTTCCCGTAACATCTACAGTTGTGTTTTTCACATTTTTTGCACATTTACTTCTCGAAATCCAGGCAAAGTATGATTACATTTGTGTTTAGACTTAACTTTGAATAGAACTAGTGTTTGAAGATTTTTATATTTACCATTTTTATCTTGATTTACTTTGTGCCCTTATTAATCTAAATTTCAGCATGTATATATGTATACATTTCTTTTTCTCCATATTTGTTTGTGTTATCACCTGTTTTACTTGCTCGAGAACTTTCAGCCATAGCACAATTTCCCAGTTTCAATTGAATCCATCCATCCAATACTTTGAATAATTCCATTTCTGTCAAAACACCTAGACTCTACATCAGAAAACAGTCATTTCCAATTATGATGATGATAGTAACCAGTACTCACAGCGGAGTTTATCAACCAGTTTCCCTCCACACAGTGTGGCCAGCATTGCCTTTACAGAGAGCACTGTCAGACGGCTGTCAGGTTCACTGACACAGAAAAAAAATAACACAAAGACCACATGAAACTGCACATGTCACCCCTACTTTTACAGTAAACCACATGTGTAATTATCAAGGGTGGCTATGCATTTCATATAAAAACAACAGGTGTCTAGAAAAAACAACCAGGTTACCTGTCAATAGCAGCCAGTAAGAACTGGACTAATAGGACGGTGCTCTCTCTGGCATTGATGACGTGAGTGGTGGGCAGTCGCTTGCTGAGCTGGTTGAACAGAGAGGACACCAGGTTCTCCAGTCTGATCATAGAGATGCCAGCATGCAGCTCCACAGCGTTCAGACCAGCATCCCGCACCGCCTCGATCACATTGTATATGTCGACCAAGTGCACTGGAATGAAAGAAAGAAGTTCAGGAAAACTTCACACCAAGAGATTAAATGGAAGCTTATGTTTGTTTTACATTTTTATCCACCTTATTCCTGGGGGATCTACTATGAGTATGAGTAGAACTTTGTGAAGGGCATTAGAAAATATATGTGTCTCACAACATGTTGTTATTGTGACTAACCATCAACGGCAGTTGTTTGGAAAGTAGTACATCCTAGATTTAGTAAGAACTAGGGGTTCAATGATTCACAAAGATCACAGCTCAGTATGGGTTTGGTTCATCAGTGAAAAAGGAACAATAAGTCCCGAATGTATAGGCCCAATACTAGGTTTCTCTCATTTCTTACTTTTAGGCTGACAGTAGTGTTGCTTACAGTTTGATCCATCTGTTAATATTAAAAACTACCTGAGATAGTTAGTACAGCCTGTGGTGGATTACACATGAAAAAAAGAGGAAAAAACTGAAAAAGATAAAATTGATAAAATGAAATGTGTGTCTTAAAACCTTTCTAAAGTATATTTATATATAAATATATACATATAAATATATAAATATATAAATATATATATATTTATATATAAATAAATATATATATATGTTTTATGTAGTGTGCTGTGACACTGCCACATAGTTGTTATCAAACAGTATATTAAAGGTTGTATGTGAATATACAGAGGCAGAAGACACTGGATCGAGAGCTTTTACTTGTGCAAAACCATGACTCTTGTTCGTCAGTGAAGGACTGCAAACTAGCTCATGTAAACACACGATGGTACTTGGTAACAAAGCAGAGCGCCTAAAATACACACTACACACTGGTCAATACATCTGTATATCTGTGTAAGGCCTTTAAAATGTATAAGCATCCTCTCTGCTTTTACATCCAGAAGCTTTTTCAAAATACTGCTGAGAAGTTG
The DNA here is from genome assembly GCF_018320785.1 of Cheilinus undulatus. Taxonomy (NCBI): domain Eukaryota; kingdom Metazoa; phylum Chordata; class Actinopteri; order Labriformes; family Labridae; genus Cheilinus; species Cheilinus undulatus. Next base: position 38,396,059 of record NC_054878.1, on the reverse strand, counting down.
GTAAGAGAAAGAAGCCACTGGTCTCGCCACTCTTCTGCTACTGCACCCATATTTAAGTTTTCTTCTTTGTGTGTTTTGTTTTGCCTGTTTCTTCCTCTTCTTCACTGGTTGTTAAGACGCAGTTAGCAAACAGTTATGAGCATTACTGCCATCTAGACTGGTGACTGTGATTGCCATTTTTCTCCATTCAGACCAAGAATTCAGACGTATTTGTCATGGGACTACATGCAAAGAACTGTGACGGTTCTCGGTTACACCCCTAGTTAGTACAGCTTGATTTTTTAAAATCAAACACCCAGCTGAATGTTATAAGCGAAAAGTTGTTAGATTTTCTGAAACGCCCAAGTTTTGGTATCTGTTGCTCTGTTTGTGGTTGTATTAATAACCAGACAGCGATACATTTCTGTCTTTGCTGTAGTGTTATAAACATGTTTTTCACTGTCTGAAAGGAGCAGAAAAGGGAATTCTTTAATTTGAGTTTAATATTAATTCTAATTATGAAATGATACTTGACAGTGTTGTTCAGACTGCAGCTAGAGCCAAAATGAAACCTTAAAGCTGTTTGAAAAAAAGAGGAGAACAGAAAAAGAACAGCACTGACTTACAGTTGCATCTCTTCTGGATGAATCTGAGCTTGCATGCTGTTCGATATGTAGAGAGACAAATGGCGTCGAAGTTTTGATCCGCTGCAAAAAAAAAAAAAAAAAAAAAGGACATCTATTAACTCTGATAAGTCATTATGTCTAATTTCTCAGCTCATGACATTCTCATCAATCTTAAACCACAACCACTTAGAAAATGGGACTACTTATGAATGGGAATGATGCATAAACTTAGCCAATGCCATAAGAGTTAGAGCAGTGTGTAGCTTGTATGAAAAATGGTTTTAAGTAAAGACTACAGCATCTGGATATTTATTTCTGTTTTCAGATTATATTAGACCAAAAGTGTAAAACTTTTCTATAAATGTCACTCACCAAGTTCTGTTAAGATTTGTTTCCCATCTCCTTCTGTTATCACTGGATTCCCCCTTCCTCTGTCTCTCTGACCCCCCTCCTCCATCACCATCCTGTGAAGAAAACAAATCAACAGAAAGCTAGCACCTAATGGCACTGATATATATAATCTAAAAACTGTTAACACCAGGTAAAATTTCATTTTCAAATCCAGTGAGGTAAAAGAGATGTAAGGTATAAGGAACCATATTTTCCTTACCAACTACGTAGTCCTCCTGAAATCAATATGAAAACTCTTTCAACTACTGGCAGCTCAAAATGTGAGTGGTTATCCTGCTGATTCTTCCAAGTACCACATGTGAATGTTGGCTGACCATCCCATTCATTTTATTAGCTTTCTTCAAAGAGGCCATGTAAAATAATATGTATTGTTGAGACTTTTCGGTGCATTCTACCAGCTTTAACGACATTCTCATGTGTCTCGTTCCTCCAGTGTGCTGTGGTTGTTTGAGCATTGTTTAGTTTTGACTCAACTGGTTTCCGTTTCGTTTTTTTGTTTTTTTTTTTATTCCCCACAGGAAATGAGGTCAGCAATGACTTCAAAGGCCCACAGGATTCAACTATTTAAGTCTTCCTGGTGGAAAGTGACTTTAGCTCTGATAACCTCAGATAGGAATCTCATTAGGGGCCAAATGGACAGAAAATACTTCTGTTACACTGACAAGCAAGGTAATGTGTAACTGTAAGTTCTATTTTTAAATGCAGATCTACATACCAACACACCCACAAACAAGAAGAGGACTCACATTCAAGGCCACCAGAGGATGAGCCGAGTTCATGTTAAATAAACACATTAATGAGAGCAGCTGACGAAATCTGACCTGAAGGCTGGCATTTAAACTACTTAACAAGGGTACTGACTAAGGAAAAAGAGGGGGAGAGATGGGGAGGTTTGACTATGAGTAAAAGAAAGAAATGAAGGACAGAGGATAAGACACAGGTGGAGGGACAAAAAGACAAAAAAGGATCAAGGAATAAAAAGGAAGGAAGGAAAGAAGAAAGGAAAGAGGGAAAACTGAGACACAGATGAAAAAATGGAAGAAGAAAGAAAGAGCAGGGGTGGAGATGAAGGGAGGAAGGAAAAATAAAGAAATAGAGAATAAAGGGACAAAAAAGCTTCAACATTTGAAGAAGGAAGGAATAAAGTCAAAGAGTTAGAAACAGAAATATTAAGGTACAAAGGAACAAAAAGATTTAATGAGAGGAAGGAAAGAAGGAACAAACGAAGGAAGAAGGAATGAAAGAAGAAGGAACGAACAGAACAACAGTGAAATAATAAGAGATGAAAAGAACTATAAGATCAATGAGGGGTGCAGATAGCCTGGCAGTTAGGTCGTGCCCTATGTACCCAGGCAGCCCAGGTTCAAGACTGAGCTGCAGTTCCTTTTCCGCATGTCTCTTTCCTACACTCTTTGGCTCTATCTACTGTCCTCCTATCTAGAAATAAAGGCATAAAAAACCCAAATTAAATATCTTATTAAAAGATCAAGGAGGGAGAAAGTAAGTAAGTAAGAAAATAAGTAAGGGGTAAGAAAGTAAACAAAGAGACAAACAAAGAATAAGGGTGGAATAAAAAGGAAGGAAGGAAGCGAGGGCGGAAGGAAGGATAAAAGAAAGAAAGAAAGAAAGAAAGAAAGAAAGAAAGAAAGAAAGAAAGAATCTATTTAGTTGGAAAAAAGCCGTCGACTACAGCTGTCAGGTGATACAGAAAACACCAGAGGATATCAGTCGCTATGGTAACAGTTATACTACACCCAAAAACTGAAACACACATGCACATACACAGGAGAACACACACAAATATTTGCATTCCTTGTATGAATGTGGTGACAGGCCGATCCCCCTACACACACAATTTCTAAGAAATTGGCACTTACACACACTCACACATTCCTGAGAGGATTTGAAAGCCTCCCAGGAGACTTCACGCTTCAACCGGACAAAAGAGGGATTCCTCCGCTCTTTCACTCTCTCTCTGTCTCCCTCTCTCACACATACTGACACAGACTCCCGTACATCTTTATACAGCTGTTTCATTGATATTTCTCACTCTGTCCTGCTGACAACAGAGCTTTTGTGGGCTTGAATTTTTTTTCTACTTACTTCTTTAGATTTTCTTAGCCTGACCAGCATAGAACCCTTAGAATACCTTTTAGAGTTTGGTAAATAGATTAGATAATTTAAAAAAAAGCTTCCACTAACATTTTAGTCTTGTCTTAGGCTGGCCACACACGAGGCAATTTTCATATCTTAAATAATTGTTTACGTTGCACCAAAAATAATAAAACAAGGAAAAGAATATGAATGAAATCCTGGCTGGAATGAAGGCACAGTTTGGTTTATGTTTGTGTGTAGCTGGTGACACGTTCCACTCTGCCCCCTCTTATTAATTGTTGTGGGTATTCCCTCATAGACATTACAACCTGGAATTATAAATAGCAAATGTGTTTGATATCTTTGAATTAAGGTCCGTGAGGCTAAGATCCAATTTGGAGCATTAAAATAATCATGTTGATACCACACGCTTGAGAATTATCCAAACAAATAATTGTTTGTGACAAGCCCCCATAATTGTCAAAAGGTAAATCTGGCTTAAAATTGTTAAGTGTGTGGCCAGCCTAAGTCTCCTTGACAAAAACTCAACTTAATTTTCACAAGAGTTTTATCAACTATCTTTTTTCCATAGAGAAGACACATTTTTTGTCATAGTTTTAGTCGACGAAAATAATACGGTTTGATTCCAAGAGAACTTGAAACTTGGAGTGAAATATCTCTTCGGAGGAACAGACAAAAACCTGAGATCTAGCTCAAGGAAGTATAGTTGTTCCTGGGACTTGTAAGCACTCAACATCAGCAGGCAACAGATTTTGCTGCAGCTGGTTGAAGCCTTGCTAGTTGTTTCTTGTTTCCTAGCCAAAGCTAACCGTCTGCTAGCTGTTGCTTCTTATTTAAGAAGCAAATATGAGACTGGTATGCATCTTCTAACTCTGCCATAAAGCAGAATAATGCAAATACAATTAGCAGCTTGTTTCCCAAATTATCTTTGAATGAAAACCGGTTAAGTAATGCAGGTAAACAGGTGGATACATGCGAGTCAATGAGAAGCTTCTTGCTGTCACTAATTATGACTTCAATAAAGAGGTGCTGAATTTTACAAGAGCTAAAAAAAAAGATGTGACTCATTTCCAAAAGTCTCACAAGCCATCACAGTGGACTACCATGGTGACTAAATCGTTATTTCCAGCCTGGCCTTGGTCATAACTACAGCCTGTCTGTCTGTGTATCTGTCTACCCGTCTGTGTACAGCTGACATGCAGGAACATTTGGTCTGTGAGGTTTGCTTCTCATTATAACCCTGAAAGCTTCAAATCATCTCAGATATAATTACCCCTCCCACAATTATCCCCAACTATGTCAGAGAGCCAGGAACAGCTTGGCTGCTGTTTTCCCCCATCACTGGGTTTTAGTACAAAAGGTGGGTCACGTGATAGATCAGAACATTTTTTTTCAGTATTTTGTAAGCAGGCAGTCGGGTACACAGTAACCTACTTCATAAAAGCATAGTGCACCTGCAGCTAAAATTCCCCCAAACATAAAATATTAACTAAAAGTTGAAATAAAGGGAAAATACTACAAGATGCTACAAAGTTCTTGATTTACAATTACTTTAAAAAGAACTTAAAATATTCCAACCATTTACCTAAACATAACTGCGATAAATTTGCAATTTTAAAGACATGAGTTAAAAAGATTTTATACTTTTAGGGTTCCTGGGTTTCAGTATCAAAAGTGAGACTCACGTTTGCCTCTAAATAAGCATATTCTAAGCAAATCAAAACATCCATATACAGAAGAAGGGTTAATGGGTCCTGATGGCTGATTGAGGAGTCATTTAGTGCTTTGTCCTCTCATTAGGAACTCAGTAAAAGAAAGAACAGAGTAGGGAGGGAAAGAAAATAAAGGGGTAAAGGTGTAGATGTATTTACAGCTGACTGCTGTGCTTTGTGTTGCTTTTCGAAGTTTGTGTGGGTGGGGATGCACTCTGTTGTTACACCATGGTGTTTTATTATGGCTGACATTTGCTGAGCTTTACGGAAACAAACACACAAACAGCACATGCCGATCTGAATACACACTGAAAAAGAGGAAACGGTCTCCACCAGCTTCTTAACTTGTGGCTTTAGATAGGTTTGAGCAAAAATACAGTTAAAGCTGCATTTCTCTAACATCACAGTACAGCTCCATCCACATAATGTAGTGTATGTGTGGTCTTACCTCTCTGTGTCAGGGGGTCACACAGGACAGAGGAGCTTCAACAATGGACGTCTAGCAGAGACACAGAGAGAGAAGAGAAAGGCCATTAAAAAGTAAAGTCTTTTAAGTCAGAAGACAATCAGGTCAAAGGGTCTCTGTGGACAGCAGGAGACACACTAATACAGACACAATAAACACAGGCACACTTCCCTTCATCTCAAAACACTGATTCGATCTGTGTGCTTGTTTGCTTTTGCTTAGATTTATCTTTTATTATGTGATAAATAAATAAGGTCAGTTGTATAACATGTAGTCACTCACTACTGATAAGATGAATGACCTTTCAGATTGATATTCAGCCTTACAGCTGCTCATACTCCTTTGATAATAAAAGTGTTCCAAGTAGGACACTAGTAGTCATAAATCAGGGCTGGGTATCACCACTGATTGCCTAAATCAATTTGATTCAGATTCACAAGATCACATTCAGTTTGATTTGATTTAATATTGATTCATGCAGGGATATGTTAGTTACAAAATCTATTTTGCCTTAACATTAAAGAGATAAGGACAAGAGGTGGAAATTGTACAAAGAATGTTCAAACTAGGCACATTATTAAAAATATCACAGTTTGTATTAAAAATTGATCGCAGACAAGTATTGTTTACAAAATGTTTTACCTCCCTGTGGCATCTTGCATATGACCTTTCTTTTTTCAGCTTGCCGCTGTCTTATAGTTTTTTAAATCCAAAATGCAGACTGATATTCTTTTTCAAGTTTGGTTGAGCCTTCAGTGGAGCAGAGCTGCCAGGCTCCACGATGTTTGTTTTAAGGCAGAGATAAGCTGCTTCTATCAAACCTGTAGTGCTGTGAAAAATTATTTGCCCCCTTTCTGATTCTCTATTTTTTTTTGCATTTATCACACTTAAATATTTTATTTAAACCAATTTTAATAACTCACAAAGACAGCCCAAGTAAATACAAAATGCAGTTTCTAAATGATGATTTTATTTATATTGGGAAAAAATCCACTGAACTTGATAGTGTTCTTAAAAACCTACACAAGTGCATGGCATGAAATGTCTGCAGTTATGTGCCACGCATGCTCACTGAGGTCAGGTGAGGCAGTTACACTTACTTCAGAAGCTGTGTGAACCAGCTGCTTTGGTTGCAGTACCTAAACATATGCTCTGTCTTAGTCTATATAGTCCACACTAAAGTGTACATCTAAACTAGGTAGTTTCTAACTGAGGTTGTGTTATTGTTTGGTTGTATCATGGAGACATAAGGTTGATCGTTACTAGTATAGCAAATCATCCAAACTAACCAAAATATTGTCGCAGTTATGACGTTTTCAGTTAATTTGACCAAAGCGTTTTTAACAGTGTTTGATATAATGCTGCCTCTTACATGCCCAGAAGTTAACAACTGAAAATAATTTCTATGAACTATTATTAATCCACAAACAGTGAAGTGTATGTTTAATAAGACACAGATTAGGTGATTAAAATTAGGCTGCACCCTTAACCTACAGCCAGTGTAAAATAACAATGGTGGCATCAGAGCTGAGATCTTACAACTGTAATTGTGGACATGTCTGTGTCTGTCTCGATTTGCATGTCACACCATTGCTCCAGTTGTCCTTAGTATCTCTGAGAAAACTTCTTCAGTATACTTGTTCAAAACTGGTGCCATAGAAAAAATCATAAATATATACACATTTTCTAAAAAATCCAATGCTGAAGACAAGATGGAAGAGACGGAAACTAAACCGTGCTCATGAGTGTTTTATTTTAACAACAGATAATGAAAGTGACAAAGCTGGAAACAACTGGACTTTGTTGAAACAAGCCCACAAGAAAACCACATTTAGCATGCCTAATGTGATGATATACCTGCTCCACAATCCCCAATTAAAGTAAGCTCTCTTTAAAGCACTTCTCCATGCATATATTAAACAAGAAAACACAGGAGATATGTCACACCTTGGTGTTAGAAATGATGGTTTATTTGCTGTTAGTCAGTTGGCAGTGCTACGTATACATGTTTGAATATATGTCTGTCTCTGTGCAGCCAAACAGTGTGATGCTGTGTTAAAGGTCCACAATAAAGTGCATGCTCAAAAACTTTGTAAATTATGTGGGAGGCCTATCACCACTTAAATCACCGGCAAACAGAGATGCTGAGACATTATGCAGTTATAAGGGGGAAAAACACCATTTCCATGCTGAATTCCCTTATTACATTAAGCATTGAATGACTAGGTTGGTAACAGCATGGCATAAATAGAGTAAAGATACTGTCTGTGAGAGATGATCAAAGTGCGCTGCATTTTTTATGCAAATTAACTTTCCAGAGATCAGGTGACAATTCCCCTTTTGTATGACTTTGAGATAGATGTTAATGACTGATGTGTTAATACTGCTGGTAAGTATTACTTTGAGATGCTATTACTGAGCCATAACCAGGAGTTAAATCAGTCTGAGGCTCTCAGCTGCATTTTTAAGCATGTATGGCAGCATGTACATGATGAGGATGAGGCTGTTAGAGTTGTATTCTAAGAGGTTTTCTTCATTTAGGAAGAAAACTTTGTCAAGGTGGTGCTTAGGTGAACATATTAATACCCTTATTTTTATTAAATGCACTGTCTATTATTCTTAATATTAAGCATGGATTGTCAGAATTCATGTGTGATGCAGGCAGGATTGGACAGACCTGTTACAGGGCGGGCGGAAGGGGACAGCATGTGCTGTGAGAGTGGGCAGTAATGGTCAGAATTCACGCAGGACTGGGATTAACAAAAGTGTCCCGCGCAGGGCTCAAGTCATATCAATCATATTAATTCAGTGACAAGTTATAGTTATAAGAGTCTGCTTAATCACAGCAATTTCATCCACTAGCCTTTAAGTGCAAACCAGTGCCATTAAACTCATAATAATGTCGACCCAAGAACAAAGAGCTGAATGACACAAAAATAGCAGATAGAAGAGGAGGAATTCATCCCAAAAAGCACTGTCATATCAATTAATTTTATCTCAGAATAAAGTTCGTCAAACAAGGCCTTACAGTTTTCCCCCTGAAATGAAATGTTTCTCTCCTTGGTCGAGTAACTGTATGCTGGGAACATAAGAAATATTTCTCAGAAGCTTTTTGTTTATCGCTGAGATATTAAGAATGTATTAGTGATCTGCTTATACTTGCTGAAACACATACATTTGTGAGTGCAGGTTTTCCACTTCAAGCTTTGGTTACAGCTTTAAGGGCAGCATGATATAATCAACAAATACAGCATTTAATGCCGTATTAATCCATTCAAGCCTAGAAATACTTGAGATCAGACACAATGACAGGTTCATGGAAGTAAAATAAAGTATCACTGGAACATACTACACCTTCCTTCATAAAAAACTTTTTTCTCTAACTTAAGGATTAAATTTGTCTTGTAGAAGCTGAGACAAGTTATTAGAAGTGTAAACGGTGCTATAAATGTATTTGTAAGGAGCTACCAGTGCTGCTCTTCCAGCATTCACTGTTTAGCTGAAAAAAATACCAAACAAGTCAGCAAATGCCAAACAGCTGCAAAATACCATAAAATCCTCCTAAAACAAAGCGATTACCGTAAATATTATGGTCTTACACACTGAAACGTCATCAGGCGGCATTAAACAAGCTTTAACAAGGACTGTTTCAGCAATCCTCTCATGAAAAACATTCAAAATGTTGTCCCACAAATAAAGCTACATAAACACAAAACATGGGATAAATTTGTAGATGTACAGTGTTTGATCTCTGTTCATAAACTGTACATTACAGAGATTTTATTTAAGCAGGCAGCTTTAATAAATGTGAGTGAATGATCAGCTGACCTAAATACAGTTTGGTGTTAACCACATCCAGCCTAAATATTAATCAACACCAACTGCAGGAGGTAGACAGTGACATCCTGTCAGCAGGTTACATAAGCAAGACAGATAGATACCACAGAGATATCTGGTACATACACAACGTTAGTATTTCATTATCACAAACATGGAAACTGCTAACATATCAGTGCCAAGAATATGGTGTTCCTGTTCCTCTAATGCCAAACATGATCATACTTATCACACTGAAAACTGTCAAACTGTTACTATGTTAGCTGCAATTTCAAACATGTTCCTCAAATACCTTACTGTACAAGGTCCCTTTGTGACTCAGACAAGGATCTTGAATTCCAATGCCATCTTAGCACTGGCAGAAGTGTATCATATTCTATTTCTTATATGATATAAAATCTAGAGACGTACCAATTTTAAAAATAAGGGCTGATACTAACGCCAATGTCATTGGTTTTTTTGGTGTAGCACTCCCACAATAGCCATATTTTCTTTCGTGCTTGACAGTGAAAATAGTTTATAGTTTGCCCAACAGGTCACATCCTCTGCCCAAAAATAAACCTCTTCTCTGAATAAGCCACTCGGTGTGCTAAATGTTAGCATTGAATTGATACGACAGAACAGTTAAACATCTGCTTTTGACATCAGTTGATGCTCAATGTTTGTAAAAATGGCCAATATGCTGTTGTATCAATGCATTGCTGCATCCCCATTTAGCAGCTAAAGCCGGGTGTACACTGTGCGGTCTTCCTGCGATTCAGCCACGAATTTAGAGTCACACGACTCACTTTGAAGTTGGCTCACTTTCATTTGTCGTGCTGTGTAAAGGGGGATATGACGGCCGACCACAGCCCGAATATGACCTGATGACCTGCTCCCGGGCGGGAGGATTTCTGGCATGTTTGATATTTTTGTCGTACGACCAGCCTTTTGCACCAGACACTTGAGTTGTGATGTGTAAGCTACCTACACCATAGGCACACTTTACAGTGAGATCAGAAACGCAAGCAGAATAAACAACTTTGGGGGATTTGTTTTCCTTTGTAAACAGTCAGACAACGTCCCAAATTACCATGACAACAGCTGGAATGACTTTCTGATGCACCCCGCTATGATATAGGAAATAAACAAGCAGGAAATATTCCTATTTGCGGACCTGCAGCTGACACAGAGATGATGCTGTTTGTGTGTTTGGGACAGAGAGAGGTAGCGGGAGAGAGAGAGTGAAGAAGAGCCAGCGAGAGAGAGAATATGACCAGAGATACTTCACCCTCAGTGTGTGAGACTTCTTAAAAAGGAAACTCTGCAGGTTTCTGTCACAGTCCGTCCCAACTTTAGTTGCACAGTGTGAGCACGCAACTCATGCGCGAGGTCATAAGCGATTCAGTCATACAGTATGAGAAGACATTCTGCCACGACTGTCGTATGGTTGGCTTGAAATCACAGTGTAGATAACCTTATAATTTTACAAAATAGTTTAGAAAACAATTATGCCTTAAACTAAGATGTCACAAATTAATAGATGTAGTTTGTCTTCCAAACACTTCAAGCCATATTGATGATAACATGAAATTAATTATTCTTTAATTAGGTGGATGAACTGACTATTTGACTACTCAGTAAGTTTAGTGAATTGATCTCAGTTTTGACATTCAGTCCTTAGTTATGAAACACATTTTACAAACGCTTGCTTGTTTCTATCCAGAGATGCACTGATTAGGGCTCGTACCAACACTGAGGTTTAAAATGACAATTCAGCCACTTGCAGACTGCAGATACAAGGAAGGTAACCAAGGAAAAAAGATTCACATCAGATTAAACACTAATTATAATTGTGTTTAATAAACTAGTGTCTCGTCAAAAAACACATCCTGCACACCAACTTCACACAATTTAAATAATGTAGCTAACTCAAGCTGGCCTTTAATCCACTTTGCAGTTTCTTCTGTGACGACTATTGTCACTCTTTGCTTTGGTATAACCTGACGCCTTTGGACAATTTTATTCCCAATTTATTAGGATTGACAAGGACTGTCCCAATTTTTGGGCATGAATTGACAAAAAAAGTTATTCTGGTGCCTTAGCATCTACCAAGGGGTCTGACTTTAATTGTTTAGCTGGCGAATCATGTGCATCCCTAGGCAATATAGATGAATTTATCACCACTTCTTTTGGTGTAAAACTCCCACTATACCAGCATTTTCTCTTGTGTTTAACTGTGAAAACAGATCAGTTTTTCCAAACAGTTGACTTCCTCTGCTCAATGCAAAACAATCTTATTTAATTAAGCAGTTAAGTGAACTATTTACTAAGCCCCCTTACTTAATGTCCACAGGATCTTGTTTGTGCACATGTATTTCAGTCTTAATGTGTGGCATGTATAACAGAGTGGAATTCCCCCCCCAAGGGATAGACAAAGTTTATCTTCTCCTCCTACATAAATGGAAGTTTATATATATATATATATAAATATATAATTCATACATCAACTGCACAAAAGATAATTCATGCATAAACTGATAATAAAAATATAAAGATAAGGTTTGTCCTTATTTAGGCTATAAATGCCGTAGCATAGCAGTGTACTTTCGAAACTTAGCATGATGGTTGCCAAATACCATTTACTTTTACTTGTTTGCTCTCCACTGACTCCTGGGTGTTTTCATGTGTGATTGACGGTACAGTGTCTCATGAGTGCAGACCACCCAACCAGTGCACCTGTTCATTAATCACACTCACTTCAGAATCAGAACATTAGTTACACTTCTAAAGGTCAAACATATGAACAGGGCAAATGGTGAAAACAAACACACTATCTCCTCTAAAACTGTACTACCCCTCTCAATCAGTCAATCACACACAAACACATGCACACCTGCTCTTTAAAGAGTCTGTTTCTCTCTGTCTAAAACATGCAAACTAAAGTTTAAGTCAGTAGCCAACGAGTCGTTCCATATCCACACTTAACTCACCTAAAGGTTTTTTATGGGACAGAAGAAGCAACACAGCAATGACACCAATGCAGACAGGGGCGTCAGTCAGGCGAAGGGGCACTAAAGAGGGGTAAGAGGGTGTTTACCACCACACACACACACTATTCACGCCACATGACCACATTAGCATTTGCAGCTGCTCTCTTCTCTCACTCTCTGCCCTGACAGGACCTGACCACTGCATGTCAGTGTATGTGAGTTATACAATACATGATATATATATACAGTATGCTGCTACTTTTGTCACTGACATTGCCAGAATACTTCTGGTCTCTATTTATCCTCCATACGACCCTATGCTATACTGAAGCATATGAAGCAGATGAGGCTGGTTGGCCAGAGGCACGAATCTCTGTGGCAACTTTCTAAATTGTTTTTTTAAGTTATGTTTTCAGGAAATTAAAAGACTCAGGAGTTTGAGGATTTAAAATAGCTGTCTGGATCACAGATGTTTGCCTCCAACTCAAATGACCTGGACAGTTTTAGGTATAATGGAGACCAAACAAACTAAAGTAGGTATTAAACAAAGACCTGGAATACCTTGGCTGAGGTTTCTACAAGGCCAACAAAACAGTCTCATTTCAGGGAAGGGATTTTGTCTTAGTATTAAACCTGTTTGACACAATTTAAAGTAATTAATCATTGCTACAGGGGTTAACTATTGGAGGCCTTTGTCCCCAGATGAATAACAACATGGCTGTGATAGTATGCAAGATAAGTTAAACCAGCAGGGTAGAATAGAAGTTTTAAGTAAAACCTATAAAGAAGTGACTAATGGTGGGGCAGTGAATGATGGTAAGAAGCAACTTAAATGTGTTTTTTGGTCTAAAAAATATGGCCTACAAATAATTGTGAAATTGTCTGTGAAATTCACTATATACTGCTGACATGCTATGTTTACAGGCCAAAGATGAATAATTTACAACTGTACATGTAAAAAAATAAGATATCCTAAAATCTTAGAGACTGAAATTGACCATTTTTTTTTACCTTTCACTTGATATTGACATTGAACTAATAGATTTCCATTCAATAATACTGATTCATTTATATATAATTAAATTATTGATTAACCACCTTACTGTTTCAGTGCAAAATACCGATCTACATTAGAAAATATTAGACAAACGATTTGTTGGCTGTTTCACAGAGTAACTCTTCGGGCCTGCAAAAGCAGGTTGAACCAAAAGCAAACCTCTCTCCAGTCTCTCAGTCCTGACCTCTGATCCCTGAGCTGTCAGAGACAACCCGCTTGCCCCAGCACGACCCATGAGTTGTCACCATGCAGGTAAAAACAGAAGCAACACATCTCTAGTTACACATTTAAGATGGACACCTAGCACACAAACTGTGTTTGGATGAATGGGCTATAAGTAAAAGCGTATAGAATTTAAAATGCAGCATAGGTGAAACTCATTACAAGGATTTAATGCAATTACTGCATTTTGGTTATGACATTGCATACCCCAAATTTTTCACAGTTTCTGATCTTTTCCAGCTCATCGAGGTCTTAAACAGTCTAACTTTACTAGCAAATACAAAAACAAATATCCTGGTACTCATTTTGGGGGGGAAATTAACACGTGTTGACAGAGAGAGCATCTGTGCCAGGTTATGCACTGTTCTTTTGGTAAAGGCTGTACTGTTGTCTGGCAAAAAAAGTTCACCTGACTCAACCTTTGTGACAATGCAATGTCATGTTATTCGAGAAGCTTGAAAAAAAGGTCTGTCTTTTGGTATTTTGAACAGCTATGAATTGATATGTCATTTAAAATGCCTTTAAACTCATGGATCCCTCATTCAAGCTGGCCTTCTTGGATTGGATTTCATCATCTTACCAGCGCCTGAGGCAACTGGCCCACTAAAACACAAAGTCTTTGTTTTGTTTAACAGTATTTCAGGGTAGGTTTCAGTCGAAAAGCCTGATGTGATACATTGCTGTCATCAAAATCGTCTCGGATCCAGTACAGTAACAGACACTACAACCAGGCTAAACCAAAGATTATTTAAGTCTAGACTGAAACCTGACCTGATCTGCCTTTTGGACTGGGTGGTAGGTATGCTAATATAACTGCAGCATAGTCGCACTAACAGCAAAGTTGGTGAAAGGTCTGGACTGCAGGCAGGCCAGTTCAACACCCAGACTCTTCTCCTGCAAAGTCATGCTGTTGTGATGGATGCAGTGCGGTTTGGCACCATCTTGCTTAAATATGCACAGCCTTCCCTGACAGAGACGTTGTCTAGATGAGAGCATATGTTGCTCTTAAACCTCTACATACTTTTCAACATTGTTAGTGCCTTTCCAGATATGTAAGCTACCTACACCATAGGCACTAATGCAACCCCATACCATCAGAGATGTAGGCTTTTGAACTGTGCGCTGATAACAAGCTGGATGATCACTCTCCTCTTAAGTCTGCAGTACACAGCTTCTGTGGTTTCTAAAAGAATTTCAAATTTTGATTCATTTGACTACAGAACAGTTTTCCATTTTGCCTCAGTCCATTTTAAATTAGCTTTAGCAAAGAGAAGATGGCAGTGTTTCTGGATCGTGTTCACATATGTCTTCTTTTTTCTATGATGTGGCTTTAACTTGCATTTATGTGTTGCCAGGCAATGTTTTCTGGAAGTGTTCCTGAGCCCATGCAGTGATTTCCAGTACATAATTATTCCTGTTTTTGATGAAGTGCTGTGCGAGGGCCCAGAGATCATGAGCATAAAATATTCACCTTTTGCCTTTTCCCTTGCGCACAGAGATTTCTCCAGATTGCTTAAATTGCTTCACAATTTTTAGACGCATTTTTGTACAGATTGGTAAACCTCTGTCCATACTCTGCTGCTCTAAAAGGCTCATTTCGTACCCAGTCATGTTACTGACCAGTTGGCTGTTAACCTAACTGGTTGCCAAACACTCCTTTCAGCTGTTTTTCATTAGTACCATTTACTTTTCGAGCCTTTTGTTGCTCTGTCCCTACTTTTCTGAGATGTGTTGCTGACATTAAATTGAAATCAACTAACATTTTTCATGAAATGGTAAAATGTGCCAATTGCAACATCTGACATGTTGCTCATATTCTATTGTAAATGAAATATGGATTTATGAGATCTGAAAATCACTGCTGTCTGTTTTTATTCACATAAACAGCACCCAAACCTTTTTAAGGACTGGGGTTGTATATGAGAAGAAAGAAGTGAGCAAGACATCAATATTGTGAAAGAGACAGGAAGACAGTGCAAGAGAGAAACATGAAGACAGGAAGTGAAAGTGGCTTCTACCAGTCCTGAGGAGACCAGAGTGCAGAGAAGAGAAGAAATACTTGAGTGTTTGACACTGAACCTGCAGCCTGACATACCAGAAATACTTAGTTGAAATATTTGAGGGGAAAGAGTCTGAACTGAAGCTCTTCATCACAAAGACCTTTAAAAAAACCCTCTAAATCAGTGTCTTAGCATTAGACTTAAAGGACTTCTGTTATCCCTATTTTTGGTTTTTGAGCAGAGAATATCTAACCTTGCACATGACTTATGCAAGCAGCAACAAGAGGCCGGTGCATTTATGGTGGAAGACAGTAGCGTGGATGCTGCTAAAGCACCAGTTTTACCAGAACTTGACGAAATTTCTTTGTTAAATAAAGAACAAAGAACAGCACTGAGTCGTTTTCTTTTCAAAAACGACAAAAGTCGTGTACTGACATGTTGCCATGGTTAGCGTTATGCAGTTCCCTATGGAGTTTAGTCCTTGCTAGGGGCACAGCCAGATAGCGGCTATGTCACGTGTTTTGTGGCTCTGATTGGCCCATAAAGATGTGACAGACAGAACGTTCATCCACTCACCCTTCAAGTTTTTTTCAAAGGCTCTGCTCTTTCCCAAACGCTGTGTATGAGTGGTTTTCCAGATGGATGTGTGAAACAACATTTATATTTTACTAGTGTCCCAGCAGGAAAAAGTCATCTGCAGTGGATTCTAACAAATTTAGTTCTCTACAGTGGATCAATGAGTAGATAAAAGGACACAATTGTATTTTCGATACCTTAGAAAAGTAGTTCAGGAATTAAAAACAAGCTAGTAATCAATTCTTCCCCACAGGTAAACCAGTCATTACACTGTGGTTTACTGTTGCTTTGCTATCAGAGCTTTAACTCAGAGGCATAAAATCATAACAGTAAATGAGTAGTGAGCCCAGATATCCCCAGAGTGTTTGGGAGCCATGTAACTGCTCCTACGTGCAAAATGAGGAATACTTAAATTTCACTATAATTAAACTCTGGGGAATTATATAAACCGGGGGCTGGATGGGAATGAATGTTCTGCTAATCATAGGTTTCACCCGCAACACTATTATCTCCCCACCCACAGCGGAGACGGTAACACTATCAGCACTACAATAAATCCACAAAAACTCAAGTCTTTACTCCTGCAGAGACACTGATATTAAATCAAAATGAAGTGCAAAGATGAAACCATGAATGATTTTACTTTTGTGCATTTAGCTAACATGAAAGGCTGTTTAAATCTGTTTTAGTAAAGTATACACACTTTATATGCCCTGTTATTTTATGCAAGGAGAACAAAGTTGGATTTTGCTCTCTCATTTGGCCTTGTTGAATGAGTAAACAAACCTCCCCTCACACCCCCACCGCTCCATAAAAGTACACAATGCTTGGACCAGAGAAGTTCAGACCCACAGGGGACAGATTGGGACAAAGCCTATCAGTTACTGTCAACCCACTCTCTCTAGTTTTCTCCACAGGGAGCAACAGTTTGGAAGAGTTAGCAACCTAGCTGAAAATAAACCAAAAGTACACTTTTACTACTGTCTTTGTGTCTTCAGTTCTAATTGCTTCACAACAATGTGTTTCTATGACTGTTATTAATTGCAGTTAATGAACTTGACCTTTATTTTAGGGATGCATGATATTGGATTTCTGCTGAAATCTGATATGCAATTATTTCCAATATTGGATACCAACAATTAACTTTTGGAGCAATTATCTGCTGATATTGATATAATGCCAACAATAATGTCCTACCCTGTCTTATTTGATTCCTTGATTTTCAGCTGTTATAAAACAAATGACACACGGATTTTTTTAACTGCATCTGTTCAGTGTTTCCCACATGTTGCCAATACTCTGGCGAGCCACCCAGGTGTGCTTAAGGGTACTTTCTAGGGCTGTCAAATGATTAAAATTGTTAATCACAATTAATCTCAGATTTTCTGTAGTTAATCCAATTAATCGAATCCTTTTTTCATCACATTTTAAGAATCTACTATTTTGCATTTTAAATTGTTTTAGTGTCCTTTTGGTATTTTTATACTGTCTTACACTAGAGGCCATTGACCTGTTTCAACATAGACCTGCTTTCAGAGGTAGACTGAAGATTATGACATTAACATAACCACAGAAAAAGGAACTTGTTATGGATTGAAAATGAACTAAGAGATCATTACAAAGGTTCAGATGACCTCTGATTTGTCCTCTGAATTGTCTGTGAATTTTTTTTAAGTGAAATGAGACATTAAAGTGTAAGTGAACCCCCAAGCTCAGAGCTAACTCCACCCACTTCAGTAATTCAAAAAATGCACAGAAAGTGAGCAGTTTGGTACTTAGAGGACGGAGGGGAAAAGGACAGTGTTTTCCAGATGAGGCGGGAGCGACAGAGTCCTGCACCACTGCTGTCTCGTAGCGATCTTTTGAGGTGGAGGATTTTCCCCTCCAGAGTCCCCTGAAGCAGGCTATAGTGTGGTAGTGGACCGTGGTGGTCCTGAGCACCACCTGTTCGTACCGATTGCTCCAGCACCGGCATCACTACAGCCGGAGCTCTCAGAGCCGAGGCAGTGCAGGTGCAGGCGGGAGAGGATGGGAGTGGTCTCTGAATGGCAAAGGTGGTTAGAGGTGGTAACATTCTACCTTTTATAAAGAGTTTGTGACGTAGAAACCTACCGATGGTGGGTTTCTACGTCACATAAGCCCCACCTTTTCAGAAAAGATTTTTCGAAGCAGAAGTCCATTTGAGCTAATTAAAAGCCACAAAATGACGATTTCTATCAGTTTGGTGCAAATGTCAGATATAACACCAGCATTGATGTGTTTTATCATAGTTCAGTCAGATACCTCGGTGAACAGGTTAAAAAAAAGTTAGTGTTTACTACTTCTTTAAGGAGCAACAACATTGATGTTATGTATGGTATCTGCTGTGCCACTGTTTCCAATAATCAGTACAAATAGTTACCTTCTAGAGTCACTATTGGCCGATACCAAAATCATATTAATTATCCCTACTTTAGTTTGCTTGATTTTTAGCAGCTATAAAACATAACGCAGATTTTTCAACTGTTGAATGAACATTTCAAAGAGAAAACTACTAGGTTTTGAATTTAAATGGATTAAAAAATAATAAAGTATCAAGTTGGTTTATTCTGTGTAGTCATGAAAATGAAATTTGATTTGAGTTGGGATGCACCAGTGCATCAGTTTAACACCAGTCTCAGCCAATATCACACCTCACCCTTCTGCAAATAATAAGGCATGGATATCAGTACCCAGGGTTATTCTGCTGTGCCCAGTAAACTTAAAGCTGGCATCTGTTATACCAAACTGCTGAATCAAGGCAGACGAAATCAACTGATCTGAAAACTGTGATCTGTTTACATGGCCAAACAACAGAGAAATTGTTGGCACAGTGGGAGTGACATCAGTAACAATGGTACTGGCAATCAGCTAGATCGTTATTAAAAAAATCGGTACAGGCCCTAATTTTCAAAATCAGTCAGTTTCTATTGGAGAACTTAGCTTTTAGAAACATTTAAGGGTTAAGATAAAAACTAATGAATTAAAGAGTTTTATGTGACTGGGGACTATAGTTTAACAAAACACCTTGCACACAACTCAATGACAATTATACTTACACAATATTCCTCTAAAATTTAAATACTGCTTTGTCTGGTAGATGATATTTAAAAAAAAAAATCAGAAAAACAGTCACTATTATTTCTGCTGCTGACACAATAATGCAGAATACAAAGTCTTAAAAAGAAATAGCTAGTGATTAAATAAATAAAATTATAAAAAATAAAATGATATATTATTTAGTTATATTATTTATATTTTATTTATTATTATCATTATTTTTATGTTATTATTGTATTATTATTTTTTTATTATTAATATATTTTATTGAATTTGTTTATGTTATAATTATTTTATTATTTATTTAATTATATTATAAAACTATAAAAATAAAAATAAATAAAATAAAATAGCTGGTCGGTCTGATCAGGAATTCATATTTCTAATAGAATTTACCTCTTGTATTAGTATTCATCAGTACTTCAGGCAGATATTGAAGTATGAGTACTTTATATTTGCTCATATCACTCTTAGGGGTTGTAAGGGTGGGGTGTGGGCTGACTTCTCTGCCAGAACCCCAGAAATGCTTCGACTATCTCGGGTAACACTTTTTGGCAGGCTATGGTGAGATAAATCACTCCAGCTGACCACACAGGTCACACATAATGATTCATTAAACCATATAATGATTCATTCAACCACTCCAATTCAGTCTGTGAGTCAGATAGAATTATTACCATGCCCCATCAATGCCATCCTTATTCTAACATTCCCTCTGGTTAAGTGACATCTGTTTCCATTCAGCTTATTGCATTTAATAGTAAATGCATGAATACCACAAAGCCTAGAAAGCCCAAAATTTCACAACAAACACAACAAAATTTAAGTCCATTGGGTTTTGTCTGCACAGAGTCTTCCTGTGATGATTCAGTTCAAGTTAAGTAGCCATATTTCTGAATGGAATAACTGTCCTCCCATAGAAGGAAGCAGCACTTCTACGTTACAGGTCAAACACCAATAGTAGTTTTGATTTGAAAAGTGGGCAAGACTCTGGACTACTACACCAGTCAAGACAGGGAGGGAGGGACACTGGTGACGACTTTTTTTTAACTACAATATTTCGACGGTGGTTCAGATAGAGGTTTAAGCTGCCGTGAATTTTAAAGACTTGAGTCAAAGCTCATCTTTAGTTCTGCCTACTTCTGGGAAGCTGTGACATATGAGCGGCCATATTGCAGAAAAGTTTAACTCCCTGTTCACCTTGTTCCACCGAATGAATGTGAGCTTTAACTCTCCAAACTAAGGTGCCTATTTTCACAAAAAGTCCCACTTGTGCAAAAACTACACTTACTTGTGTTTGAGAGAATACTGTAGTCTTTAAAAGGCTTATTTGAAGCGAGGTCTACTCACCGAGACTATTTTCGGCAGGTATTCGCGTCCAAATACCGACATCAACACTGTAACGTGTGGCACTGTCTTTATCTAGCTGCAACCCAGTTTCTCCTCTCCTCAAGTATCCGCTTCCTTCTTCTCGCCGTATTTCGTGTGGCCCTTTCTTTGGTTGGAAAATATCGCCCCGGTCCCGTTATTTATTCCCGTAGCAAATCATGCCTCACACCCTCCAGTCCATACTGCTCACCGTTGCTGCTGTACCGGTTGCTGCCGTGGTGAAGTGTACTATTTTTGAAAGAAAGTCACTCCCCTCCTGGCTCCGTCCTGCCCCCTCCCCGTGTGTGTGACGGTGAAAGCTGCTGACACAAAACATTGACATTTAAACGCTGTTTTGGTGTGTTTTTTCGGTAGATAATGTCGATTTTGTATTTAAAAATGTCTATTTCTTACAACAATGACAAAATTCGACCATAAAACTTCTAACGGTTACCGTTTCAACTTTCAACGGTCGACTTTGTTATAACGGTTTACGTTCTTGCGACGTTATGACGTTTTAAATCGTCAAATAAACGGTAGTCTCAAGGCAGTTACACCTGGCAAGATGAAAGAAACACATTTCCCCCCGTTTTATGCTGGCTTAATTCACTTTTCCATGGCATAAACTGGCGTTTTAGCAGTTCGTCAAGATGGATAAGTGTTGTATTTTGGAGAAAGGTCAAATTTTGGGATTTATTTATTGAAAAGGGCAAGCTCTATTTCAACCAAATCATGCCTTTTAAAGTAGTGTGCATAAAGAGGGCCATAGTTTAAATATGGTGACTGTAGGTTACTCAAGTTTCTGAAAGATTTAGTGCCTACCTTTAATTGAGTATTTTAACATTTGTAAGTTTCTTTTTATTTCTACTACCACAAGCTCCTAAGCTGTTTTACCATAAGGCAAAGGTAAGCCTCATGCTCCAGGGGGTCTCAAGATAAAGTTAATTGTAGATGTGCATCAAATAGTAACTTTAAGTAATTAAGCAGAGGTGGAAAAAGTACACGACTCATGTTCTCAAGAAAAAGTGCAGTTACTCTGGTTAGAATTTACTAAAGTAACAGTGCTGGTCTCTAAATTTACTCAAGTAAAAGTATTTAATTTAAAGTTTACTTTTAGTACTGATTACTTAGTAGCTACTGAGGAGTTGTACAGTAAAATATGACCTTTCCTTTTGGGCAAGAACAACGAGAGAATAGATCTTCAACCAGGTTGTTCAGGTAGTCACACCTCAATAATAAAGTAAAATACACAGCAAAATTGACAGAGTTAATTAAACTCTTATAGAGTCAGCAGTTTTAATTCATTCAGACACTTTAACAGTGTTTATAATAGGCCACACGACATAAAGGCAAATTACACTTTAAAAAGAAATATTTTACAATGGAACAGAGCTGCACTAACTGTTAAGATCTTTAGCAAGGTTGTTCACCTCTGGCGAGAATATGGCAGAAAGTCAAAACCATAGCAAGGCATTGCATACTGATTAAGAATACACAGTATGTGTCCTTTAGAAACACCTAGTCACAGCTGGTAGATCTAACTCAATGGATAACTTTATTCATGGTGCAAATGTGTCTCACTTCAAAAATAACAACAATCCACCAGAAATATTTCCAAAAGAACCCCAGTGACCATCAGCCATTCTGGGATGTGATGTTGAATCATTCTCTCGCTATGTGCTAAAGTGTAGTCAACAACGGTGGAAAAGGTACAACAGTATCATACTCAAGTAAAAGTACAGATACTCTGGTCAGTACTTACGTAGAAGTAAAAGTACTGATTTTAAAATGTAATTTTAAAAAAAGTACAATTATCCAAAAAAACTACTCAATTAAAGTTAATTGAGTAAATATAATCAGTTACTTTCCACCCCTGTAATTAAGACCTTTGTTTATGGTGTAAATAAGGTGCAAATATTTAACAATTAGCATCAAAATAGCTTTTGACTATTGAAAAAGTCCCAGGGGAGCACCCCTGGCCCCAACAGCAAGGTCAAAAAAAAAAAAAAAATCAACTGCATTTTTCATGTCAACCATTGGTGGACAACTGTGTGGTAAAATGGCATGCAATGAATAGAAAATTGTGATATGTGGCGGAAAAATTGGCATTGCCCTACTATTAAGCATATTTTCTAAATTACACCTGCACTAGAGACATGTCAAAATATAAACTGGAGAGTTTGAGGTATATGCCCTTTAAGATGTGACGATCAAGCACTGCTGTGTATTTGTATAATATGACAAAGGAGATTTGGGTGTGCTCCGGGGTTATTCTGTGTTTTTGTAAATGAAAAGAGATGCCTTGAAATATGTTGCTCACTACCTTTGATTTCTTTGAGGAAAAATGGGTGTGGGCGTCATATTTGCCTGGGGCCAAAAAATTGTTAAACCTGCGCCTACAGGATACTTCACTGTGTGCCCATTATTTTAAAGGAGACTACATTTAAAACCTACCATTGTAGTCTATGGCCCACTTGTACGACTTCAGAAACATATTTCCCTTGTTTGTTACAGATTTAATCTCCTCTACATTTCATGCGAAAACAATGTACTTCTTTGTGCTCTTCTTTACTGTGGCCCTACAGGCACACAGTCTTAATTCAAACTGCAATGTCTTAGTTTATATATAACTGTTCTGTTCCTGTGAAATGTGCCATGGTTTAAATCATTACAAAACTTTAATGACAATGAGACTTTTTTCAGGGACTTTTGCCTGAACATTTCTGCCACAGTCCCCATTAACCTCTGTCTGTCTTTCTCTCTCTATTGTATTTGACAACCTTTAATTCTCAAGGGCTTGTGAAATTCACCAGACCTACGTTAAAAAACAACAAGTACACACCACAAACACACTTGTGCACAAAACCCACTCTGAAATATAATAAGCAGATTACAATGAAAATGCAATTTTGGCCTTTGTCCACATATCATGAGTAAGTTGTGCACTTCACTGCCCCTTTGAACTCCAAAAACAGACCAAGATGAAACTAGGCTATTTAACTTGATTTCTTTAGGTATGATGTTGGAAACTTCTTTTGATTCTATAATGTGCTAATCCTAAATGTTTATGCTGATACTTGTTTTTTTTTTGTTTTTTGGTTTTTTTTTTTGTAATATTAACTACATTTATTGAAACCAGCGTTTCATTATCAGTTATTTAGCCTATAAGTGTATAGAGTTCATTACAGGGAATGTTGTAACCAATCCAATGTAGGCTAAGATATGCTTAAAGCAAGAAAAACAGCCTATAATGATTACATTAATAACGGACAAGGCACACAGCCAATCACTAATAAGGATTTTGCAATGGCCAGTATTGCAATTTATGGCCTTGATAATGTGAGGCTTGCATGCAGCTGCTCAGCAATGGAAACCAGTCCATAAAGCAAGCATTCCAGTTTTTTTGTTTACAATAATGCCAGTGGATGTTCAGAACTCTTCAGCTATGGAATCAGCAAAGCATTGGCAACTTTTACACACCATGCACCTTAGCAGTCATTGAGCCTGTTCTGTGATTTACATGGTCTTCCAATTTGTAGCTGAGTTGCTGTTGTTCCTAAATGCTTCTACTTCCTGATAATATCACTTACAGTTGACTGTGGAATATCCAGGAGGGATGAAATTTCTCAGATTGTCTTATAGCATGTCTGATTGAAACACCTGAATTTGATGATTAACAGGTGTGGCCAAATACTTTTGTCCATATAGTATATTTCTTCAGGGCCTTATGAATCAAGATCTAATATTTTTTCACTGTCTGCATGGTCACCGTTAATGTTGTCTCAGTTTTGTCATGAAAAGGTTTGCCAGCAAATTCTTGTGAAAATGTTTGTGTACAAAATTAAAGCAGATTCCTGTGAAAACTAAGAAGTTCAATACAGACCATATTTTATTTTATTTTTTAGAAACTGCCACAGCCCAATTAAAAATGGGCAATGGCTGTGCTTTGACCCAGGCGTTAGTTTGGACACCCCTGTGCTACCCTAACAGGAAATACTAAAGAAAAAATGCTCTTGAAATAAACTACAGCTACACTGGAACTGACATTCTCCATAACAAAATGGGCAATTATTGATTATACTTAAAGCATGTAGAGTGATGGGGGAATATACACAGTTCATTAAGATAATGCTCTCATTGGTTGCATTTTAAGCAAAAAGACCAAGTTCTGTAACATATCCTGTGACTAAACAGTTTCGTGCACAAATCAATCACTGTGTACCAATTTGTTCAGTGCAATGATGTACGCAACACGTCTGGTACATTTCTGTATCTGGGGTTTGGGTTAACATGAATTTTGAGGCCATTTGCAACAAATACTTTAACTGTTAGTTCAAATCCCCTACTTGCATGAATCTAACTAGATTGCCATCTGACTTGATAAAGTGCTACTAAAATATAACACGCTGTACAATAGCTCAACTTTTTGTAAACATCTTGAACACTTTTTGGAAACATTTCATAAACATTTCTTGGAAAGCTATGCTTCTTGTGAGTATAAAAGGTATCCCAAACATCCTTGGATATAAAATTCCTAACGGGTGAACATAAATTTGAGACTATTTACAGCTTTTGAAAATATGTAATTAATGTTGAATGCAGTGTCTGAAACAAATGTCAAGGTGTTACTCCTAAAAAACCTTGTTGTGTCAGGGGTTTTATACAGGAAATTTTGCAAAAGAATGTACCCTCCTTACTCCAATACACAACATCTAAACATACGGTAGATATCAATGCAGGTCTGCAAACACGTAGCTGTACTTCCCTTGTTCATGCAAGTCCGGAAAAAGAGGGAAGTCCCACTGAGTGTCATTCTGCAAGGTCAATGCAGTGCTCAACACAAGTGACGCAAACACTCGTAGATAAATAGAGCTCCGACAGAATCTCTGCAGACTGGAGCTCAGATTTGACATAACCAGGGCTGGATCATTATTTTATTTCATGCTGATTTCTGTCTTAACATGAGGTTGCCAGGTCTTCAGGTGGTCATCATCTGTGTTTTCCTACAGGTAAGTACACATATGTAGACCAACAACAAGACAGGAATTGGAATTTTTTACTTTGTTAGCATGCAACTCTTATAAAACATCAGCAGATATGAATAACTATATTGATTTCATTAATAAGTGAAATGTGTAGCACTAGTTGTAAATCTTGCAGAGTGTTTTGATCTCTGGATGAAAATCAATCAATTACTATTCTGATAGGGGAATGGCATGGATAACATGGCATGAAAAGACTATGCTTCTTGCTGCTTCTTGTCCTATTCCACTAATTATGCTTGTCTTGTTTACTGTACATTTCTGCATGCACTACAGAAAAAGACAAATATTTTGTTTTAAATTGCTTCAGGGAAAACATGGAAGAAGAAATGCTTTGGGTTAAAATTATACCAATTTGCTTCTTATTCTCTTTGCATGTCATTATTGTGTCAGGTTTAAAATCTAGTGGTGGTAAGTGCTTTCTGTTATTTATGATATGTAACAAATTTCATGATTCTGGGATTTAACCCTTAGAGCTTACAGTTATTTTTTTCACCATCATGTGTCGTCTGGATTTTTTTCTTAAAAAGCTTGTAAAACATCAGCCCTGTGGTGCACAGTCAAGCTATATACATCCTTTTCTTCAGAAAAACCTGGGCTTTAGGGATATATCTACTACAGTAATGTCACTTGAAATTTTTGAAAAGTTATGGGACTCTAAAGACAAAAGAAAAAAACAAATGAGAATTTAAAACTCAGAGATTTTTATTTAGAACACACAGAAAACATTAGTGACTATGCATTTTATTTGCACTGACTTGTTCTCCCATCTCTTGGGGACAAAACAGTGAAAAAATAAACATTCTGTGACAAATGGTTTTCAAAATATCTACATATATACAAAGAAAAGTCCATGCACTTTTTTTGCAGTTAGATTCATTTGCGCCATTCCTCAAAGCAGTTGAGATGCAACTGGCTGACTGCCCCACAATGCATTGCAGGATAAACAACATGGGATGTCCAAGGTAGAAAGCTGAAGTAAGTGATCTAAAATTTAAATGGATAAAAGATGCTTATTATTGGATTTATCAACGTGGATTTAATCTTTAAAAAAAATCCAAGGGAGCGTAGATGGTCGAGTGGTTTTAGGCGCTACCCATGTATGCAGGCGGCCCGGGATCAAATCCAGCCTGTAGCCCTTTACCGCATGTCTCTCCCCACTCTCTTCCCTGTTTCTGGGTCTATCCACTGTCCACCCTCTATCAAATAAAGGCATAAAAAGGCCCAAAATAAATCTTTTAAAAAAAACCTCCGAATAGTCACCATATTTACGGGCTCGCTAGAACTGCGTCCTTAAGGGCTACTGAGACATCAAGGGTAGCAAACGAACAACAAGAAGGTCAGCTTTCAGGAAAAAAGAGTAAGTGTCTATGACTTATGATGCAAAAGATATCAACATTTTTATTAACTTGTCACTTCTTGTAATTTACAACAACACCATCCTCAGAGACCCCAGAAAGTCAGCCAAATTCTGGACTCACTAGAAAATGTTCTGTAAGAGCTATGAATGCATGGAGAACATAATCAGAAAGGCATAATGGAGAGCTTAAATTAAAAAAGAAAACAAGTTTGTGCCTATGACTTACAGTTCAAATGTTACCAATTGATTTATAAAGGGATCTGCTTGTGGCACGGATCCGTGCTACATGAGCTCTAAGGGTTAAACAGAGGAAAAGGACTCATTTTCAGAGCTTGCATTATATTTATTTAAGAAAATACAAAAGCCAAAACAAAACTACACAGAGGTATGTATTCATTAATGCAACTGATGTGAAAACACTGGAAGGAAGAGGAGCAAGAAGACTGTTCACAAACAAGACTGTATTAACGTTACTGTAATTGTTTTGTTTGTCTATCCAGATGTTACAGTGAATGATAATCCAGCTTTTTCCTAATGCTTACAGCAGGGAAATTCTCTTTTCTCAGTTGGTCATGGTTGTCCCGCTACAACACATCACAAGGCAGGGATGTTATCAGAGCCTGAAAAAGATTTTGTCATCTCATCGGACCAACTTCTTCAGTCTTCTTTCACTTTACCATTTGGTTTCTTGACATTCGTGACTGCTGCATCACTGATGTCAGAATAACTTGTAGAGCAAATGGATTCAAGAGTTGTTGCGGTAACAACACTGGAAAAGATTAGGTTCTTCCTGAAAGTCTCCGCAAAAGAGTTTTATAAGACGTGGCAACCTTTTTTTAGAACACATACACTCTCTAACCATCACTGCTGAGACCCATGAACTACTTAATTTGTTCACTGACTTTTATTTTTGCATCATTTATCTAGTCAACCAGGCACCCTGTCTTTAGTTATTTATTTATTTCATTTTTTATCACTAAGTTTTTTTTTGTATTCTTTCCACATTGTGTTGGTATTTTGGTCTGTTTTTGTATAGATGATATAGAGTCTACTTACTGTTTGGGTGGGTTTTGGGCTAATCTGGAGCTTACTGCACAGAATTTTGCTGCGGACTATGTATAACTGTTTGTAACCCTCGTTAAATTCTGTGCCAAAACAATAAAAAGATGATTAGAATAACTTGTAAAAGGCAGAACAAAAGTCAAACATGCTTGACTTCATGTCAGTATGCCACTACTGGGATGACCCCTACAATTGTATACAC
Organism: Cheilinus undulatus; assembly: GCF_018320785.1. Classification (NCBI taxonomy): domain Eukaryota; kingdom Metazoa; phylum Chordata; class Actinopteri; order Labriformes; family Labridae; genus Cheilinus; species Cheilinus undulatus. Next base: position 38,367,974 of record NC_054878.1, on the reverse strand, counting down.
ACACACACACACACATATGTATATATATATATATATATATATATATAGCTGAGAGTGTGTAGTCTCATCATGGCTTATGATGCACAAGGAACTGGCGCAGAAGGGCAGGGGACTACATGCATAGAGGGACAATCAGACATGGATAAGACTAGCAGCACAATCTCAGTGGAAAGAAACACAAGGAAGTAAAACTAGACATTAGACACTAGGATAAAACAGGAAACACTGTAAACTCAACAAGAGAATTATTGTAAAGAAACACAAAATAACAGGGAGTGAAGGATGGAAAAAAAACATTTTTAAATACAGGAAAATTAAACTTGGGAAACACTAGAATTCAATATGAGGATATGATACAAAATATGCAAGGAACGCAGAGAAAAATGTCAAGAAGATCATGAAAAGTGAACAAATCAACTGGGACTATAAAGATGTATTTCCCATATGCAAATCGTAAAGATATCCCAGGCTTAAATTTATAGGATACAAGGAGTATGATAAAATTCGAAGTTACAGTGTTTTCTTTTCCAAACTTTCTAACTTCTTTATTTCGCAAAACCTTATATTGACCAGAGAACAATAGACAACAGACAAATGGTTACTGACCACTAATCTAATTCTCTCTCTCAGGTACCAGGATGTTTTCCGTCTTGCCTCATTGTGGGCTCCGTGGCCAACTGTGCTGCCAAGAACCTCCACTCGGTTCCTGACCTCCCTCCCAACATCACCCACCTGTACCTGGAGATGAACCACATCGCAGAGATCAATTCTACCTCCCTGTCTGGCTTGGAGGAGCTGCAGGAGCTGGACCTGGGTCAACAGCTGGTTCCTCTTGTCATCAGGAACAACTCCTTCATCAAACAAGGACGTCTGAGGAAGCTGGTGCTTGGCTTTAACCTTGGTCTTCAACTGGAGCCTCTCGCTTTTACAGGACTTTCCAATTTGCAGACTCTCCACCTGGACTACTGCTCGCTCCAAGAGGCCATACTGGAGGAGAACTTTCTGGAGCCGCTGTCCTCTTTGGAGACTCTCGACCTCTACGGGAACCAGATAAAAAGACTCAAGCCTGCGATGTTCTTCACAAACATGACAAATCTGAAAGTTTTGAATCTGAAGTTGAACTACTTTGACCAAATATGTGAGTCTGATCTGGCTGCTTTTCAAGGAAAGCACTTCAGTTATCTGAACTTGGACGCCGTTCATCTTAGAAACATGTCTGATGAAGGTTTTGACTGGAAGAATTGTGGGAATCCTTTTAGGGGATTGTCAATCAAGACTCTTAGCTTGTTCCACAATGGGTTTAGTGTATCAAAACTGATGAAGTTTCTCCAAGCTGTTAAGGGGACCAAGATCTCCCATCTTAAAGTATCAGAAGGGTCATTGGGTAGAGGATTTTCCTTCAACAATCTCCCTGATCCAGACAGAAACACATTTGAAGGCTTAAAGAACAGTTCAGTCCTCACTTTGGATCTGTCAAAAAGCAGGATATTTGCACTGCAAGAGGGGGTGTTCAGTCCGCTCAAAGAGGTTGTAATCATTGACATTTCCCAGAATAAAGTGAATCAGATCCACAGAAATGCTTTCACAGGCCTTCAGGGACATTTAAGAATGCTAAACCTGTCTCATAACCTGCTCGGGGAAATCTACTCCGACACATTTTCTTCTCTGACAAACCTGCGAGTGTTGGATTTATCTTACAACCACATCGGTGCTCTCGGTTATCGCTCATTTAGAGGTCTCCCTTACTTGAGAGCGCTATTCCTAACTGGGAACTCTTTGCGGGATCTCGGCTTCCCTGCACCCCTCCCTCACTTACATTTCCTTCTGCTACGATATAATAAATTGAATCCCTCTTCTGTGAGCAGTATCAGCCGCTTTGCCAGTAATACTGTACATCTGGATATTCAGGACAACAGATTGACAAACCTTGGGGATGTTTCCACCTTTTCGACTCAGCTGAGACGTCTCAAGAATCTTTTCTATGGGGGAAACACAATCAGGGTTTGCACACATTTAGGTAGACAAGTTTCAGCAGGTCAGTGGAGTAATTTCCAAGTCCTGGATCTTCACAGCAGCTCCCTGCAGTTTATTTGGTCTCAAGGACAATGCTTGGATCTGTTTGACAATCTCGTACACGTGCTTGGTCTCAATTTGAGCCACAACGCCCTGCAGACTCTCCCCCAAGGCATCTTTAAGGGTCTCACCTCAATCATAGAGATTGATCTCTCATCAAATGCCTTGACTTACCTGCAGCCTGATGTGCTACCAAAAAGCCTCAAAGTTCTCCACCTGTCAAACAACTTCATCGCCTCCCCAGACCCGGCTGCCTTCCGTTCCCTCAGCTACCTCAACCTTGAAATGAATCGGTTTCACTGCGATCAGAACCTAAAGAGCTTCCTGACCTGGCTGAGCATGACAAACATCACCTTCTTGAGCCCTGTAGAGGAGCTCAGGTGTGAATTTCCCTCTAGTTTCTACACGGTTCCTCTGTTGAAGTATGCAGGTCAAACAGCAGTGAAATCAGTGGGCACAGTTGGTAGAGCAGGTGTCCTGTCCCAGCTGTCTTTTCTAGGACAGCAGAGGCCAGAAAATTATCAAAGCAAGAAAACCCCACAATAAAAGAAGAGCCTAAACTGGTAAACAGGTTTACTCTTAAAGACCCTTTAAAGTGAAATCCAAAATTTGTATCTGAACACACTAGATATGTTGGAATAAGGTTGCTGTAAACATGTGAAAACACCACAGACTGTAGAAAGAACTGGACAAACCCCGAGTGACGTCGGTTGTCTGCTTACAATAGGTGGACTCAAATGGCTTTTTGAAGCCAATCCGTGGAGGCTTCCATATTGAAATTGCTGTCTCAACCAAACTTTGGATCAACCTAACGGCCTGCCCACTAAGCGCGACTTCCTGTCAGCCTGCTAGCTAGCATTCCTGTTGACAGAAACGGAGCCTCTGCCTGCCGAGCTGTCTGTCAATCAAATGAGACGCACCAATCATCTTTCATCCTAAATATAATCCAAACGATCGTGGTACATTCCTGGCTGGGTTTAATGTGGGCGGGGCAAATATGTGGGCTGGTGATGACACTGACCCACAGTAGGGAATGACCCCGCCCCTCTAATGATACAATACAAAATCACAGAGCAGTTCAACTCAGTCCAGTCTGTTGTTAGCTGATGTTACTGCCTTTATTAAAGTTAACAGTCAGTTAAATGCTGTGCTTTTGTTCTTTGTGAGGTAAATATGCCAAATCTATCAGCCACAGTGGTCTATGGATCATATAAAGCAGTGATACTGAACACGTGGCTCTTGAGCCACATGTGGCCCTTTTGTGATGGTTTGTGGCTCTATTTTGTCTTAATTTGAAATATTACTCCCCAGAAAACCTTAAAAAAGGGTAAGTCTGACCTAGAAATTATCAATTGCAAGTCACTTTAATCAATTATTTTCCCACACTTATACAGTAGACTTTAATTGTCAAATTTGATTGTCAACCTAAATTTTTCTGTATATTTCCATTGCCCAAATTTGCAAATTTTTGCCCCTTTATTCCATTTTGTTGCCAGTTTTAATCTTTTAAAACACTTTTAGCCCATTTTTACCACTTCTTTTTGTCACTTTTTATTGATTTTTGCCACTTTTATCCCATGTTTGCCACTTTTACCCTGCTTTTTGCTATTTTTGCCCCTTTTTGCCCCCCCCCCCCCTTTTTAGCCGCCTTTTGCCATGAAATGCCACTTTTTCCCCATTTTGCCACTCTGTACTGGTTTTTGCCCATTTTGCCCGCCTTTATTGGTGATTTTTAGCCATCTTGGTCACTTTTAACTAATTTTGTCACTTCTCACCCATTTTTGCCCTATTTTCTCCCAATTTTGCAACTTTTCAACAAGTTTTTATAATTTTATGTCTACTTGCCCCCTTTCACCCACTTTTGCCACTGCTGACCATTTTTGCCATGTCTAACTTTTTTTTTTTTTTGCCACTTTTACTCATTTTTGACACTTTTCCACACTTAGATTGTGGCTCTTGCAAATGTATTTTTCAACAGTTTGGCTCTTTAGTTGAGCAGGGTTGAGTAACACTGATTTAAAGTATCCTAACAGAGAGATTTGAGCCAGAAAATGGACTTTGTCTCTTCTCTGGCACAAAGTCAGGCAGCTGTGCAGTGATCACAAGGTCAACGTAAGGTCAGGGGGTGGGATAATGGCATAAATGCTTCCCTCCATTCAGACTGTAGCATTTTTTAAATTTGAGAGCATCATATTTCTCCTGAGTGGGTGCGGCTTCAGCTCATTCAACAGACACGCCCACACCATCCTGGAGCAGATTTTACTGCCTCGTTTTTCATGATTTTGAAGCTTTATTTTATAAACTTAGAGATGTTTTACTCAGCTGAAGTTTAACCTGGAGGTTCATAACACAGTGGCCTATCCTTCAACAAACCTCAATACAGATTTATACTTTACAGGGTCTTTAAGGGAAATCCCCTTTGTTTTATTTAGTCTACTTTATGAACAAGGATACATTGTGACTGCAAAAAAGTTTTAAAAGTTATACGAAATGGGAGAATGATAACATCAAAAAGTATGGCATCTTCCTGCTCTCAGCATTGATACATAGATCACATTGCAATTAAGGTATATACGTTGTGCATTAACTTGAATCAAACTCTTTATTGTTCCACTCTTTGGTTTAGCCTCTGCAGTGACTCCCTGAAGCCACACTGAAGTGAAATAAGCCCAACACTGCTCCTTTGAATGTCTTATTCTGGTGTAATTTCCATGACAATTTCATTTTTCCTTTGTAATGTTAATGTAATAATCTTTGATCTTCCCAAAGTTCCTTATCCTTTCAGAATAAAATCAGGTCCATATCCACACAGGAAGTTGATTACCCTGAGTAAATATATACAGCATACCTCAGTAAATTTTCACCAAAGTGACTGTACTTTTACTTGAGTACAGTAGTCCTGAACTCTTTCTATCTCTGCTTAAAACTATGCCAGTAAATGTGTAAACATCCTAATATGTAGTTCTGATGGTTGTAGCTGTATAATACTTCACTGTTATTGACTACAGTTTCTATAAATAAACTGGATGTGCAGGTAGTAACGTTGATTCTTAAGATAGTAAAAGTATGGTGTTTTTTAATAAATGTGTTTTCACAATGGATGATATAGGGGGAAACACTAGTAGGTTGACATTTATAAGGATTAAAAAAATTCCAGCATGTTTGTCATTTCACCAGCAGGGGGAGCTGCAGTATAACTGTATAAATGCTCGGACTTCAGATTTCTGGCTGACCTCTTTTCCAGTGCCATGTACATTGTCTCAGCTTTTACCTTACAAATGCTGATGTTGTCTATGCTTTATCAGGGCGACAATCTTGTGTCTGCACTGTGTGGTTTTTTTTTATTACTGTGTGCTTTAGTTTGCCATAAAGTCTTTCAAAATAGATAAATAAATAACTACCTGTAAATGTGGCGTTATATCCTGCAGTGTGTACTGGTGGGGCTTCTGTGATATTTTCAACAAAGATCCTGAAACAAAACTTTAAAAACCATCCTTCTGAAAGTCATTTCCTCATAGGATGCTGCTGAATCCATAAAAATGAAAAATGTTAACTTCATTCATTGTCCTTGAGGTGTGCTATAAGAGCACATTTCACTGCTTCATTCAGAGATTTCTCTCATCTTGTAACCTACATTGTACCAGCAGGCGTTCATTCATTCATTCATTTATAATTAATCTTATAAAGCCTCCATTAAATTCACAATGAGAGTAGTTTATGTCACATTACAGCTGTGTCTGACACACACAATGATGTTTTCACTCCATGTGACCTAAATCAATTTCTTCTACCCCAGTAAACATCAGCTTGAATTACGTTTAACATGTACAATAAATGAGGGGGAAAAGAGGGCAAACTTTAACAATTTAACATCATCACTGGGTCATAAAGCCACTCTAAATATTCTGCCTGGTAACAACACTTCCTCTACTTCAAAGAACCATCGAGTGGATTCTAACTTTTTGTGCTTGAGGTTTTAGTGGGATATGATGAAAAACTAAGGTGTCAGGGGTGAACTTGAATCCCTGCCTGGTGGTTGTATGTGTCTGTGAGGTATACAGCTGATAGACAGAGACAGTACAGCGGTGGGTTAAGAAGGACTGTGGTGTTTTCTGTGGTAGTGGGATTTGTAGGAATGTTATAGCATGGGCGTACCATGAGGCCCAGCGGCCTTGACCTCCAAAATCTAATCGGATCATCCATAAATCAGCAAGGGATGAACATGAGGCTGGGCGACCTTGACCTTATGGACTTAAATATTTGTGAAAAAGTCCCACTCCTGGGACGGTTCACCACAGTTACAAGTTTTCCCCATTTGTGAACAACGGTTCTCACCATGGTTGGTTAGAGTCCCAAAACCTTGGAAATGGCTTTACAACCCTTCCCAGACTGGTAGATATCAGTAACTTTGTTTCTCTCCATCTAAATTTCTAAGATGGCAGCATGATGTGCTGCTTTTTGAGATTTTTGAGCCCACTTCACTTTGCCATACAAGCTCTATTGAAGGGATTTCTTGATTCATCAGGTCTGGCAGTAATCAGGCCTGGGTGTGGCTAGTAAAAGTGAACTCAGCTTTACAAATAATTTGGTTAATCACAGTTAATTCATGATTTAACAAGGGTTGACAGCTATTTTCAGCGCAGTGGCATGAAAAGAAGCATATGGTTAGTTTCAACACCTTCAAGAATTTCTATCACCTTCTTTTGATAAGGCATCTGACTGATGGCCCACTGCTGGGGAAGCCTTTAAATCTTTTTTTCTTTCATCAGTGTTAATATGTCAATGACATATTGGATGGGGAAGACTGTATTTTAGTTTCTAAGATGCATAGTCTGACACAGCACAAGACAATAGTTTTAATCAGTTTATTGGCACCTCTTTTATTCAAAGTATTTTAAATAAAAAACATATGTAATATTTTTCAGCTGAGATAAGCACAATTGCCCATGCATATGTTTCCACCTTCTACCAGCAGGGGGCAGCAACGGCTCAGTTAGTGTCACCTAAATGTTGGGCTTCATACTCATTCGCAATAGGAACCCTACCTTAAAAAATCCAGGCTTTTCTGACCTGGAATAAGTGCCAAGCAATGCAACATTTAAATACAGAAACTCTAATAAAACAGAGAAAAATACAAAAGCTGTCAGAAGCCATTAATCATGAATGAAATAAGAAACGATGGATGATTTGAAAACTTGGAGAAGAGATGATGAAAGAGAATACAGAAACATATGTAGACAACAAAGGGTTCATTACTGATTAATCCTGATGTTTTAATCATACTTCTGATTTTACCTGAACTTTATCTAAGTTTGAAGTGCTTCATAATCTGATGTTAAATTGGAGTGTGGCTGAATTTAAAATGCCCTCATTGTGTCCTGATAAATCTGCTCTCTGCTCGTTAAATATTAAACATGGACAGGAGACCAAGGCCGAGGGCGACTGAAGAAGCAGAGACCTCTGTACATCAACAGCTGACAGATTGAAACACTGGATTTATAGACAAGTGTGTATGTGTGTGCAACCTCCGAGTCACTGCCAGGGCTGATTATGTCAAATATATGTGAGTATAGCTCATAAATCACCTCTCAAACCTGCATGATAACTCATTTTGACTGCATGTGTCAGACTGGTAAAGTGACTTGCAGCGTGTTTGTGCTTGGATTTAGAGTAAAGATTCTGAACCCATCCTAGCAAATCAGGAGAAATCTTCTGGGTTTGTGGGATCACACTGAGTTAAATATGCTGTAATCACACAAATTAAAAATATAATGGATTTAAACCACATTTATGGCCTGAGCATGGAGTAACAGCAGTAGTGAACTGACTTAAGTTGGACTTAGGACTTCATATGTGGGGATTTGTATTTAGTTAAAATCAGACAATATGAGAAATCCACTGCAACTGTGGCACATAGAAACTTTGATGTAACTGCTTTCACCTACTGAAATACAAGGATTTCTTTATTTCTCTCTTTCATGTTAGGTTTTTAAAAGACTATTTTGCACAAAAGGGAGATCCGCTGACAGGTACTGGACATCCATCCAGCTATTATCTGTTCCACTTGTCCAATCCCAGCTGTCATTGGGCAAGAGTCAGGAGAGATTCTGGACTGATCACTAGTCAATCACATGGATGAGATATGGAGATGAACAACCAGGAAAAATCACACAGAGGATTTAGAGTCACCAGTTCACCAACCGAGCATGGTTTCTGACTCTGGGAGGAAGTTGGACTACCTTGAGAGAAGCGACACATGGGTTCATGGCAATTATACATTTCAATATCTGGAATAAAACCCACCAACAATCAGTAGAAAAAGAAATCAGGTGATCGGGCATATGCCAAAAAATACCTGCAAACAAGACCTCCAGGCTGACACCAGAAGGATGGGCCTCACCTGGAACCCACTTCGGTCTGTCCTGAGTCTGAGTTCAGACTCAGGACCCAGTTAACCATGGAAAAGGGAACTTGTTATGGATTCAAACATAAACATTGTATTCAAACACATCTGCTCCAATATGGAGTTGCCACCCCCTCTTGCAGCTATTACAGCCTCAAGTCTACATGTTGTAGCTTTCCACAACATTTTGAAGATTTTTGTGGGAATTTGAGTCCATTCGTTCATTAGGGCAGGGGTGTCAAACTCAAGGCCCGTGGCACAGTAATATCCAGCCTGCAAGATCACATCATATGGCCATTATAACTGGCCCTCCAGTATGTGGTCTGCAGATTTTGACCTTTTATCTCACTTTTTAAAAGTTCATTTCTTGATCTTTAAACTTGTTGTTTTGACTTTAAAATTTGATTTATCACTAGTGCTTTTTCTTACTGGTGAAAATGATGTTGACGGTCTATGGTTAAATGTTGACCCTGTTAGGCTCTAAAGTTAGACATAAATCCAGAATCCTGCCCCTGCTGTGATTAACTATGACACCCCTGCATTAGGGCATTTAGAAGGTCAGGCACTGATGTTGGACGAGAAGGCCTGGCTCACAATATCTGTTCCAGATCATCCTAAAGGTGTTCGATGGGGTTGAGGTCAGAGTTCTGTGCAAGCCAGTCAAGTTCCTCCACACCGAATTCATCAAACCATGTACAGAACCTTTAAGCTAGAGAACCAGCAGAGCGTTGGTGACTTTAATGCACCATGCGCCTTAACAGTTGTTGACTGTGATTTTACATGGTCTTCTGCTTCGTGGTTGAGTTGCTGTTGTTCCTAAACACTTCCACTTTCTCATATTATCACCTACAGTTGATTGTGGAATATCCAGCAGTGATGGAATTTCCTGAACCATCTTATTGCAAGGGGGCATCCATTAGAGAACCACACTTAAAGTCACTGATCTCTCCAGAACAACCCACTTGGCAAAGTATGCGACTACCTTATTTTACCATGATGCAATACTTTTAAAAATCTCAGCTTCCTCTGTTAGATGCTACACTTTGCCCTGATTCCATATTTCAGATTCATGAATGTTATCTGATCTAAGCTGGGGTTACACTTTAGCTTCACATAATAAATTTTGCATGTAATATGAACCACAAGAGAAATATTTCCACTCTAATGATGCAAATGAGGATAATAGATTGAAGCAAATTAAAAATAACTCCTCTTGAGGGTTATTGCTCGCTCTTTTCATTCCTTCTCTCTCTAACACACAAATCCAAACACAAAAACACACATCCTCATCTGCTCATTTACAGTATTTAACAATGACTCGTTGACCACCAGGCGTCTGTGACAGTGTCTTTATTAGGTTTTTTTTTGTCGACCAGTTAGGCTCTGCCAGTCTGGCCTATCATGTTACGTACATACATACATATAGATACACAACTCCCCCCTCCATCCCCCCTTTACTGGCAGGTTCCCATGGAAACAGGCTCAGTGTTCACCTCCTCCACTTCCTGATTCCATCATCCATCCGTCCATCCCCCCTAAACCTCTCCCATCGGTATACTCCTACCACTGCCCCACCCCCACAGCCCTCACAGTCAACCACACTCACACACATTTTTACAATATATTACAACATATTAACCTTTTTTTTTTAACAACAAATATGAAAAATGTTTACATGGGCAATGTGAGATGCAAAAGAATTTGCTTATTTCTCATTTAATTTCAGTCTCATATCAATTCAAAACAATCTCGTCAGTCCTTTCATCACTGTCTGCTTTATTTTTAGAGAAAATTTATGATATCTTCAGGCTGTAGAGACGACTGATGCTGCATTAAACAGCGAATAATCAGCAGACTCTGATAAATATTTAAACAAGAAGCTTTAGCTCATTTTTGATCATTTTTGCTTCTATATTCTAGATCTTTGCTGGATGAATATCCTGTTATAAATTAGATTTTCTGTTGAATCATTTGCTGCTTTAAAGGTATAACTGCATGTGTTTTAACCCTCATTTTCACCATCATTAACAAATAAAGGAACAATTCTACGGAGCCTCAAACATTCACAGCTCCTCTTTAACAAACTGGGTCAATTAAGGACCAGTTTACTGTCGACTAAACACAGAAAATCCTCAATGTGCTTCTGTAAACGGCTGACACAGTGGAGGAAGTAGGTTAACACAGATTTGAGATTCACTGGAAACATCTGACTGTAATTTGAACAACAGAAACAGGCTTTGACATTTTGCTGATCACATTTATTTGAATGATTTTTGAGTAGATACCTGTGTTCAAAATTAGTAGGAGTGAAGCTTCTTATGCTGAATGCCAATGTATTTTCTGTAACACCTGGAGCATATTTTCAGTCTTTACGCAACACTAAAGGACAGTAGGTTCAAATGCAGCACACTGCTAATGCATTTAGTGTCTTCATGCTATCAAAAGACTGCTGTGTGCTCTCTTACAGCCTGCAGGGGGGTTATCTGTAACTGGATCTTTGTCATCAATAATACAGACATAATTAGTCAGCCTAACCCCACAATCTGCTCCTCTTAAGCTCCTGCAGGTAATGAACCCAGTGACACCAAGCCGAACACACCTGAGAGAAGACCGCAGCCAAAATACCAAGTGACAGCCTATGTCCAACTTAAGAGTCAAATATTTGATCACACAATTATTACTTAAAAGCTTGTGTGAGGAACTTTTGGTTTGTGTGGACTTGGAGCAAAAATAAAAGGAGATATTAACTTTTCCGGCAAGAAAAACAACATACTTTTCTCTGCTTGCCAAATATGCATCTTGATAAAAATGACAGCAACAGAGCAAATGCATCTTGGTGAAAGCCTGAATCCTATGTAGAAGTCTGAGGTACACCTCCTCAAAAATGTAACTACACTTTGAAATTTTGCAGACAGCTAGCTCTGTGATTGGTCCACTGTGCAGCATCAGGTAACAGTCTCTAAGAATGTCTACAGGCATACTGTTTGTATGCTAGAGCAAGATAAATAACTGCAGGTTGGGTTGGGTTACAGTGGCAGTGAACTGTGGAGTGCCATTTGACAAAGTGATGCTGTGATTTTTGTGGAGACTGTACATGCCCTTGCTCTTAACTTACTGAGTGAGGAGGCTGAAGCATTGGGAATGCACAACAAAAATGCAGGCATTTGAGGACGCCTTGGATGCTGCCATTGAATCTGTGTCTGTGAATGGTGAGAGCGTGGAAGATGTAGAGCAGTTCACCAGTTCAACCGCAGACTTGGACTCGCGGACTGGGCGATGGGTTCACTGAGCGAGACAGTGTGGTGTTGAATGAAAGCCAGCCTTTCAGCCCTGTTGTGATACATGGAAGTTGACTGATGGCCAGAAGTGCCAGCTGGACTCCTTAGTGGCGACTTCTCTTTGGCACATTTTTGGGGATTGCTGGAAAGACCGTGCATCTAATGCTGATTTCCTCAGGAGAGCGGGGATGGGAAGGATCAGCTGCCTGATAATGGAATGCCAGCTGCACTTTTACAGACACCTGGTCCGCTTTCCTCTCCTGGGCCTGACCCAGCTCACCACATACTGGGTGCCCAGGACCTGGTGTGCTGATCCAGACGCATGGGGCAACAGTGTGCATTGTGGAGGAGTCAGTTGGGAGGCTACCTGGGCTGGAGGATGGAGCATTACAGGACCAAGGTTGACACGGTGAAGTGCCGAACTGGCATCTACTCCTATACCTAACCTAACCTAATATATATTAGCTCAAACTACAACACAATATGTTCGGTTTCAATCGCTATGGTTTCTTGTACACAAATAAGTGGGAAATGTAGCACTGGAACCGGGAACTGGCATAAAAACTTTACTGCTGAGTAGCATTTGGGTGGAGTACTGCAGACCACATGGTATGGACAACAGTGTAGGCTTGGTGCAGAGGCTTGGCTAGGTGACTCCACGGACTGATGGTGCAATGTTTTAATGAGTTATTTGATGTGAGAAAGAGCAGATGTAGCATCATGACTGACAGCTCTTGACAAATGTAGCTTCTTGCAGCATTCCTGGAGGAGGAAAAGTGAGGGAATAGTTGACAAAAACTAACAAAACGGTCATGAAATGCTCCATATCAGTGGGTATCTGCTCCAAAAAGACATCATTTCCTTTTCTGCGGGGGACTGTATCCACTTGGGGGATATTTGACATTAGGTTGACACCCTTCAGGGGAGTATTTTGGCTTCACTTTATAAAATAGATGGAAATGGAGAAGCCCTGTCCATATAAATATACTGTACAATCATAAGCTGACATCTTGGCTTCGCTCTCTCGTGCTCCATGGCTGACCAAAAACAGTAAATTCAAGGCTCTAATACAGCAGACAGCAAACAAATGGGTGACCTTAAACAGCAACCTCCATGTTTTACACATGTTTGAGAAGAAAGAACGTTGAAATGAGTGACAACAGCTGTGATTAAGGTCATCATTCAGGTTTCAGAGCACCTCATCTGACCACCACTGACATTTTCAGCTGATATGGATGTAAACTCTCCTCTTTGTGAATTAATTCGTTCTATATTTAACACAGAAAACAGACAAAACCTGCCCAGAAATACCCCCAAAGACATGAAATATCTACACTGTTATCTTACAGGCAATTCAAGCTGTATTGGCCACATTTAGGAACACAAACAGGCAATCACACAGCCCTGTATATACACACAACACACGCACACACAGGACAGTCTGGTCCACCCAGTTGTTTAAGAGGATGATCCGAGGCTCATGCAGGGAAGAAGGGGTCCTGGTGGGTCTTTACATCCATATAACAGGAGGAAATATTGTTTTTGGAGATCCATTTTGTGTCCGTATTTCCTTCTTAATTTCTTTTTTTAACGGTCTTAAATCTGTCCAGAGTCAGCAGAAGAAGTGTTGGTGAGTCTTCCCTGCTGTCAGTCGCCTCTTTGAGAAGTCTTTCAGGATGAAACAGAATTAAATAAATAATTTTTTCAAAGTCTCCAGTAAAGCTTTACTGAGCTGCCATGGCTGCAGCAGCATGACATGCTGACAAAGAAACATTAGAAGAAGAAGAGGTGATGGATTTTGGAGTCTGACACCTGCAAGAAAGAAAAAGAACAATGAAAGGAAATAATTAACATCAAAATGATCATGTAGTATAATGACCAGTTGTATGTACAGTTTGAAACAGGTTAACAGGATTATCTGGTAACACTGAGATTACACCCTGCTGAGAGACGAGATATATTCATCAGATTAGGACCGCCTGGTGAAGGAGTGGCTAATCCTGAGTAATCTCATTTAGATATGCATTGACTCTAAACCTTTTACATTCAGCTACAGCAGGTTACAGCAGGTTCCTCTGCATTAATAATATATAGGTTACTCATAGTTTAAGAGAGTACTTTGAGTAAACGGGCACTCTAATAGAGAAAATACATCAGAATGGAGGTATTTCATTTCAAAAGACTAAACATGACTGAGGTTAGAACAGAGATTTTAATGTCTTCCCTCTTTTATTATATGTATAATAACCAGGCTGATACTCTGAATGTTTGACATTGACCTAATCATGTCCTAAAAAGGACATTTTTACAACTGAAAAATAAGCATTAAAAGGCTATAATAGCCCCTAACAGAAAATATAGGGTATTACTGTTTATTGGGGCTTCTAGAAATACTTAAAAAAAACCTGAATAAATACAAAATGCAGTTTTCAAACGATTATTTTATTTATTTAAGGAAAAAAGTAATCCAAACCTACCTGGCCTTACGTAAAAAAGTAACTGCCATTCCTTGTTACATTATAAACTTACTCTGATTAACCACATTTTTTGGAAAGCTAAATTCAATTTCACTGTCCACACCCAGGCCTGATTACTGCCAGAATCAATACATTCATCCAATAGAGCCTGTCTGACAAAGTGAAGTAGGCTTAAAGATCTAAAAAAAAACAACACATCATGATGCCATCTAAAGAAATTCAAGAACAGATGAGAAACAAAGTCACTGCCATCTATCAGTCCAGAAAGGTTTACAAAGCCATTTCGAAGGCTTTGGGACTCCAGCCAACCATGGTTAGAGCCATTATCCACAAATGGGGAAGACTTGTAACAGTGGTAAACCTTCCCAGGATTGCCGGCCTACCAAAAACAGTGCACCGACAACTCATCCAGGGGGTCAGAAAATAACGAAGAACGACATCTAAAGATCTGCAGGCCTCACTGGCCTCAGTTAAGGTCAGAGTTCACGTCTCAACTATAAGAAAGACACTGGGCAAAAATGACATCCCTGGGAGAGTTCCAAGGCCAAAACCACTGCTGACAAAAAGAACACAAAGGTTGCCATAACCATCTTGATGATCCTCAAGGCTTTTGGGAAAATATTCTGTAGAGTGATGAGACAAAAGTTGAAATTTTTGGTAGCAGCATTTCATAAAATCACAAACAGTTAAATAGGGTGGTGGTAGAACTGATGGGACCATGAATTCTGGGCTCTACCAGAAAATCCTGAAGGAGAATGTCCGGCCATCAGTTCATGACCTCAAGCTCAAGCACACTTGGGTTATGCAGCAGGACAATAATCTGAAACACACCAAGTGCATCTCTTGATGCCTTAAAAAATATCAAATAAAGGTTTTGGAGTGGTCTGGTCAATGTCCAGACTTGGTTTTGATTGAGATGCTGTGGCATGACCTTAAACAGTCTGCTTGTGCTTGAAAACCCTCCAAAGTGGCTGAATTTAAAAAAAATTGAGCGAAGAAGACTTATTGCCAGTTATTACAAATGCTTGCTTACAGTTGTTGCTGCTAAGGGTGGCACAACCAGTTGTTGGGTTTGGGGGGGTAATGACTTTTTCATAAAGAGCCAGGAGGTTTGTATGGCTTTTTTACCTTTTGAAATAAACAAAACTATCATTTAAAAACTGCACTTTGTATTTATTAGGATTGCCTTTGTCTCATATTAATGATCTGAAGGATTTAAGTGTGACTAATATGCAAAAGAATGAAACATAGCATCAAACATAACAGAAAAACTGAAGAGTAAAGGAAGAAGATTGAAGGGGATGATAAATGTTGATATTGGAATCTCAAATAGGAAAAACTAAGGATAAATGTAGCCTAAATTCAATATTTTGGCACCCTTTATCATCTTGAATTGCTGCTAGAGTGTACACAGTACTGTATATTTGTGATAGGCCAGGACTGTAAGAGTTTTCTTCATCAGTTAGGATCTGGGTTTATTAGGTTCACTGAGTTTCAACTCACCAGGAGCGAGACTTTTGGACTCCCCTGTCCTTGGTGGGCGAGCTGTCTACAGAGTGACTTTGGTTTTGCTCCGCCTCTGTCGAGCGATCCAGAGAGGCGACGTTTGGAGGAGTCATGTCCAGCTCCAGAAACATGATGTTCTCAGCCTGGAACAAACCCACACATGAAACACCTGCAGTTTATCATCTGGATCACATTAATGTGATTAAACCTTGCTCCCAAAGTGAAGGATTATTCAAAGGCATGACAAAGTCAGTGTCATACATCACAGGAGTCTCAAGTACGGGCTGTAAATCACTTTTAAGGATTAATTTTAAAGCACTATCTTATACAAGGCGGCTTTTTAAAGACAGTGCACTTGCACTATCTTCCACGGCTACACTCACCCTGTATCTTGAGTTAGCTCCCATCGTTAATGCAACTCTGGCGTACTGGCTGATGGGCCGTTTGTATCCGACTGCAGATGCTGGCCTTTTCTTCATCTGTGAAGATTTACTGAAGAGGGAGAGGAAAAGCGTGATCAATTATAAATCAATGCCATGAAAAGCCAAAAGACATCTTCAGGAAGCAGCTGAAAGGAAACAGGATCTAGCTTTTCACTCCAGTGGTCAATGATGCCACAGGGTTATTGAAACAGATTTAGCCCCATCAGTCTCTGCTGAAAAATACAGCATGCAAAGAAACAGCTCAGTTTATCTTATCATCAAATAGAGAAGTTTTTAAACCGATTTATTGAATTTTTGAACGGATTAAAAAAAAAAACATGCATGACAGCAGGGACTGGTACAGGTAAACAACAGATGATATGGGATCAAACAATCAAGACAGAGATAATCAGAATGCCCTTAACACATACATGTTTGACTGCAAGGGTCCATGCATGGGTATGTCTTCATCACAGAGCTTAAATATTATATGCAGAACAGGGAGTATCCAGTGTCAGTTAAGGTGATAAGATAAAGTAAATAAAAAACTCAGAGGACAGACTTAAGGGTTCTGAAAGGCACATGAGAGTCTACATCACAGCACCCCTTGGTCCTGTCTTACATCATACATAATGGGAGCTTATGATACGAAACCATACCGTATTGTGTTGTATGGTATGATATGGTATGGTTTCATATCATAAGCTCCCATAATGTATGGTATTAAATGAGGTTTAAATTTTTTGGAATCATTTCTGTATCACAGTAGTACTGTATCACATTCTATCATATTGTAATGTATTATGCTGAAACGTATCACATCATATCATGTATCACATTGTATTGTATCATGTATCATATTGCATCATATACTAAGATAATATATGATATTTTTGTGGTATTAAATTGTATCGTTTTGTCATGCATGTTATCATTGTGCTTTGCAATTAATGTTTTAATTTTGTGATGTATTGTACCTTATCATGCCATGTATTAGTGTATTGTCTTATGCATTACATCTTGTATTAAATCCTATTGTATCGTATTGTATTGCATGGTTTTGTATGGTATCATATCATTATGATTTGATATTGTAATGTGTATCATTCTTTATTTAATTGTATTTGCTGTCATAGCATATTGAATCTTATTGCAGCATATTGTGTCGGAGCATACTGTTTCACCAAGCAATTATTGTCCAAATGAGGGCTGACAGTGGCGTGTTACTAACTTGCCATTTGATATAACTTGAGTGTTTTGTTGTGAAGCTTTTCTGAGCTCAAAGTTGCTCTTTATAAAACTTTACAGACATTGCCAATTAATTTTCTGTTACCAGTCTCCAATGAGCTTGCATTGCATGCATGCATGCATTTTGACATTGCATGCATGCCACTTCATTACTTCATTTTTTGCAAAAAAACCCTTACTTCTGCAAACAAACATCTTATTTTGAGACTTTGAAAGACTGACAGATAAAAGAAGAAGGCAACTGCATGACTGAAAAAGCAGAAAAAGCAACAACAGCAAAAGAGGAGGAGCTAATGGCACAGGAGCCAAATGAGGTCAGAGGTCCATGAACTCTGACTCTAATTAGTCACATTTTAACACCATTAGTCTGCCTGATGACCCAAATGGGAATATCCTGATACATTAAATCTGCACCGACCTTTCAGCTTGAACAAGAGGCTGAAACTTCCACTGATCCTCCTCGGGGTCAAAGGTCAGCCTGTTCATGATCTTATTCTTCTCCTCCGGGGGGATGAAATTCTCAATGATGAGATACCTGCATGTAAAAAAACCACAGCAGTGAAAGGTTAAATCTGAGCTCATATCAGGACCATGCAGCCTGAAGGAGGATTTTTTCATTTTGTAAGCAGAAGATGAAAAATAATTCAAGTAGAGAACCTTAAAGGCTTTGTTGAAAATAACGGACAAGGAAAGTTAATTTTGTTGACTTTTAATTTAATCTTTGTCAGAAATATGACGTCCTTTTGCATTTTTGCATACTTTTGTCACAGTTAACACATGGGATTTAATGATTCTGTTTTCCATCTTTGACAGTAATCTCAGAGTTTTTCTTCCCTCAGCATCTCTCAGTGATGAAATTCCTACTAAGCATGTGTGTTTCTGATGAGAGAGCACACCGTATTCGCTGATCCATCCTGGCACATTTGCTGATTGTGTCGCTCCTCTTTTGTGTTTGTTCGACTCACTTGAACTTGAGCTCTCTCGTCAGCTCATTCTGAGTTTGTTCCAGCTCCTGTCGGCTCCTCACGTGCTCGTCGTTCACGTCCTGGATCTCCGCTTTGATGCACTGCAGCTTGGCGTAAAGCTACGACAATGAGACACAGAGAGAGAAACAAACGGAGAGGGTGAGGAGGGGAGATGTCGCCAAGTGCAGTGAAGTCACTGATGAAGTGGTCTCCAACTCGCGGCAGTCTGGTTGCCCCTAGCTACGACAGTGGAGTCACTGGTGTCAGGAGGAAAAGGGTAACCATTTAGAGCACCACAGTCCTCCCTCTCTGCCGCTCTCGTCTCCACTTTTCCTCCTGCGCTCTCGAGCTTTCACGCTGTTATTGTTTGCTTTCACTCATGGCAGATAGAATGGGCTTTACTCAAGTAGGCTAATGCTGACTTTAGCCCACACATGAATCTGCTGTTTTAGTTTTATGCTTAAATAAGAGGACTGTAAAGCTGGAAAATGCTTACATTTTCAATCTATTTTGTATGTATGGGTAATTCCTTTAGACTTCCAGACAAAGAAATATTTTTAGGAACAAGATGCTCTATTACTCTCTGAAAGTCCAACTTAGTTTTTCTTGCATTTAACTGTGTGCTACTTTGCTTTTTCAATCATTGAGGCAGAATAAGATTTTCTACAGAAATAATATTCTTATATTCATATATAATAACAGAATTAATGTTTTAATCATGGTTGCTAAAGCGGTTTGTAAAAAATGGCTTAACAAGATTTACAGTTGAAATATTTAGAGGTGCCATGCTGAGTTTTATCCTATATTTTTGTTCCCATTCATGTTTTTTTTTCACTAAAATAGGGTGCATATTTTTGGATTCAGTTAACATGCTGTGTGTATTTCCTTCCTCATGAACATGCTTCCTCATAGCTTGGGGATTCAGGTCTGAACCTCATGTAGCTAGTTATTCATGGCTACATTCACACTGCTGGCCTTAACTTCTTGAGGCCTGAGCTTGGAAAGCATTTCAAGTTTCTCCAACATCTTTGGGATTAGAAGGGTCTGAGAAGTTAAAACACCAGCCTTGTCTTTGAACAGGATTTTCTTGTAAATTTTGCTTTCTAAAATCCAAATAAATTCCCTACATTTTCAAAGAATTAACCTAAAATATCCATGAAAATTCTAAAACATATTTTTAAAGTACCCCATAAAAAGTACCCCAAAACTTCTTTAAAAAGTTCTCAAATCTTTCAGTGAAATGTTACCATGAAACCTAAAAATCCCCCCCAAAAATTTCATGCAAATTCCTGAATTTTCAATCAAATATCCCCTAAATTTCTTAGCAAATTCTAAAAGATTTCCAAATATATTATCCAAAATTCCATGAAAAGGATGGAAACCTACCAAAAGAATCCCTGAAATATCCACAAAGGACAACCCCTAACTCCGAGCTCCCAATCCAATTACCCAAATAACATATTACTTTCCAAAATTCACACAAAAAAGACCAAAAGATTCAAAGCAATTTTCCCGAATCTTCCAGTGAAAATTCTCTAAGTATACACACGTCCTGGTGCTTGATAACTGATGATAAAGGAAATTTCCCAAAAAATCCACACAGAGAATTCTCTCCCAACATTTCAAGCAAATTACTTAAACTTCAATGGGCAATTATCTCAAAACATTATAATAGCAGAAATTATGATTAAGTTGTAAGAAAGCCAAAATATATTGTCCTAATATGTGCATGTTGCTCAGATCTGATTTCGTCGTCTGGCTTTTCACATTACGTTTTTAATAAGGCCTGAATGCAGACTACTGTGTGGACAGGTCATGGTCCTGAACAATTGCACTGAACTGACAGCTGGGTTTATTCCCCCAAAATATGGTCCAGCTTGTGTAATCACAGTAATGTGATTTGACCAAAACCGCTATGCTGATTGGAGTCTTTGGCCTCTTTAACCTTTTTTGGCCATTTATTTCTAAATTAATTCATAAATAGGTCAGTTATGATACAATCCTTCAAGTTTTGCTTGTATAAAAGCACCACCCCAAATACTTATGAGGTCTAATGTCCCTCCACTGCTGTCTTCCATGTTGAGTGTGACTGTCTTGATGCTATTGCCCGCCGGTGCAGAACTGTGATGTGTGTCACTCCAGAATTACATCAAAGTCACATTATAGGAGACCTGGCCGTTCAGACTGCGGTCAAATTCCAAAAGATCAGATATGTATCTGCTTTAGTACAACATATGAAAGAGGCCCAAATCTGATATAATAATGTCAAATTCAATGTGACCTGTGTTGTTTTTACTGCCAGAAAAAAAGCAGATATGAGTCACATAAGAGCAAAAAAAATCAGATTTGGGTCACTTTAAACTTCAGTGTGAATTTAGCCTTTGAAAACTGATGTTTTTGGACATTTGTGCGCACACAAACCGTTTAAGGTCCCTGTTAACACACAATATAGTGAAGATTTTTGAAACTCCTTTACAGCATTTATGTGTGGATGGGGAAAACTGAGTTTTCAGTTTGTAACATCACACAACATTCTGGTTTCTCCTCAGTTTGATGATAGTGGTGTGGCATATCATCACTTTCATTTACATGCCAAACTTGTGCTGGTGGTACCGTTGCTAACTGGACTTCTGACATGCTTATTCATGTTTTTCCAATATGTTGATTATCAGCGACACCTGAATGGACTATGTAAGGCCACTGCTGCTTCATGCTTGCATTGGTGGGACGACTTTGACATTAAACAGTAATTTCAGAGAGACACAGAGAAAGTTTTTCAGTTCATCGTTGCTGTCTCTGAGTGAGCTGCTTTGCCTGCACAGTGAAGCACAGACTACCACTGATGTGGTGAGGTCATTGCAGCGCGTAACAGTGTCAAATGTGTTAGGATTGTTTTTATTCCATTAGCTTTACTTTACAAATATTATAAGACCCTACTCAAAGACATGCCCCCCTTACAATCCTCTAAGGTTGCTTTCAAAGTGTAAAAAGTCCCACAGTGAGTGCTTTCTCACAAATAAGCTTGTTGACAGTCTAAACCTTCATATTTTACAGTCTGAGCTTTAAATCAGAATGTGAAAACTTCTTTTCTCAATCCTCTTTTTTTTCCTCAGAGTCGGCACCATGCAGTGACAGACGGGCAAATGTCACACGTGCCACATTAGAGGGCATCATGGGAGCAAAGATCAGCACAGGATCATTAGTCACATTGTCATACACACACACACACACACACACACACAATGGCTGCTTTGGCGTTAGTCCTGCTGGCCGTGCAACGAGTTGGGCAGTGAGAGGATCGGGAGGGGGGTTTGAGAGGGTTTAGAGGGGTTGAATTTTCTTTAAGGTTTCACTGAGGGATTCTGAGTGATTTGACAAGGAAGGGGAAACAGACTGGGCAGGTTAGTATGGAGAGCGTGAAGAGGCCCGATATAGAAAGTGTGACGAAGTGAGGGAGAAAAGGGTCCCGAGCAGAGGACGGGGCGGCAGGACAAACCTTTCGATACTGGGATTTAAGTGTGTATGGCCGGACGGAGCATGTGTCCGAGGCAGAGGGTCATTAGGATCCAGGTCAGGGGTCAAAGGGGTAAAGAGGGAAATAACGGCATTAAGAACAAAAACAGGAAGCTGTTCATATGTGTGCAGGTCTAATATAACAGTATGACATTAATCTTTTGCTCTTAAAGCCAGTATAAATCAAAATGCATGCAAGATTAAATCTGAATTCCATGTGCAGATGTCTTCTTTGAGCATGTCTTACCTTCTTGAGTTTCTTGGTCTTGGCCTCCACCTCCTGCTGCAGAGAAGTGAACGTCTCCCTCAACTCCAGCGTCTCCTCGTCCTGGGTCATCATCTGCTGCTGGATCTCCCTCTCACGACGAGACTGGAAACATCAGCGATGTTAACTTACTGTAGTATCTTATTGTAGTGTTTTGATCATTTTTAATTTTAAGCTATTTCTTTAAAAGATGGGCAAGTCTGTGCCAACAGTATGGGGCTGTGTTTTTAGGGTTTGGGCAAGGCCCCTTATCTCCACGGGTAATCTTAATGCATCAGCATGCCAAGACATTCCGGACAATGCAATGCCTCCAACTCTGGGGCAACAGCTTGGATAATGCCCTTTTCTATTCCAACATGACTGTGTCCCAGTGTGCAAAGCAAGGACTATAAAGACATGGTTTGATGAGTTTTGTGAGGAAGAACTGACTGGCCTGCACAGAGCCCTGACCTCAACCCAGTCAAGCACCTTTGGGATGATCTGGAACAGAGATTGTCAGCCAGGCCTTCTCACCTAACATCAGTGCCTGATCTTCAAAATGCTCTATAGCAGGGCTTCTCAACCTTTTCAGCCCGCGACCCCCAAAATAAAGGGGCCAAGGACCAGGGACCCCACTGTGCTTGAAGGTGGCTAAACACAGCCATGAACATGTGCAGTGCAGACAGGGCTGCCCATAAAGGGGGATAAAGGGAAGAGCTTTTTGAGGCCAAACCCCACTGGGGGTCAGCAAAATTATGGTCCATTGTAAAGTTAAGCTGTGGTATCAATATTTTATATTAAACCCGAATAATAGCCAGTCTTATCAAAGAAACAAATCTCTTTTTTATTGATTTGTGTAGTAAGTAGTCCTTTTAAAAATATGAATCCCCTTTCTTAAAAACAGAATTAAAATGTGTTAATAATAGCAAAAATGGTGGATAAGGTGGTGAAATTGGATTCTAAGAGTAGCAGGAATGGGTTAGAAGTGTAAAAAAAAAAAAAAAACTAAAAGTGGCAAAAATATCACCCCAAACAAATGGAAAAAATGTATCAAAGTGGCAAAAACGAGCATATACAGTGGTAAAAGAGGATTAAAAAGTGGCTGAAATGGCTTTAAAGTGGCAAAAAACTGGTGGAACTTTGGTTAAATAGGATGAAAAAATTGCTATACACTGGCATTAAAAGTGTTTACTGAGACAGAAATTGGCTGAAATGGTTTAAACTGGCCAAAACAGTCATATCAAATAGTGAAATGTGGTTAAGAGGGGCAAAAAAAGTGGTAAAGAGTGGTTAATAGTGGCAATATTGGGTCAACAGAGCCAACAATAGGCAGAAAGTGGCAAGAATTGGTTTAGAAGGGGCAAAAATGGGCAGAAAAAGTGGTTGAAAGAGTTTAAATTTTGACAAAAATGGGTTTTGAGCAGCAAAAACGTGCCAAAATTGGCAAATTGGTCAGAAAAAGTGATAAAAATGGGTTAAAATTGGGCAAAATTAGTGTAAAGTGGCAACAGTGTAATTTAAAAAACATTCTTAATTTCTCTAAGGCATCTGGAGACCCCCTCTAAGTGTCTTGCGACCCCCAATGGGGTCCCAACCCCAAGATTGAGAACCACTGCTCTATAGAATGAATGGGCACAAATTCCCACAAAATCACTCCAAAATCTTGTAGAAAGTCTTCCAAGAGTTGCGGCTGTTATTGCTGCCAAAGGGAAGTCAACTCTATATCAAAGTTCATGTATTTGAATACGCCATTACAGTCCCTGTTGGCCAGTCTGCTGAAGGTTTTTGTCCATATAGTGTATAATTGGTAGCATAACTGCCATAGATTGATTTTACTAAAGCGTTACCTGTTCGGCGATCTCCTGCCTCTTCATCTCCAGCATTTTCTGCTGCTCGTTGGTGTGATCCATGATGTTCTTTCCACCAACCAGCAGCTTGCTCTCCATCGCCTGAAAACAACAAAACAACATTTTTAGATCAGTTTTTATCAAGTGGCAACCTCTGCAGTTGATAAATGGAGCAAATAAAAGTGAGCGTTCACTTCAGGATGACTGAAAAAGCCACCCATTACAAATAAGACAGCTCCATTTGACAACAGAAAAATAAACACGATTACACCCTGGTTGAAAAAGCAGTTTTGGCGAGCAGAGATCATGTCACACACTGTACATAGGGAGTTTTTTTTTTTTAGTTTCATCCTGTTTGGTTTAATGAAGATGCTCATTATTAGGGTCATGAGTGACAGGACTACCAGCTGGCACATTACAGCTGTTTGCCAGGATGCTCAAGACAAAACTCCTCAACCTCTTTGCCTGTTACAAGGTTGGCTGAGAGTGAAATGATAACTGCCATTGTTCGGCCTCAAAACTCTTCTTTGAAGTCACAATATGTATCAGAGTAAAGGACAAAGAATAGGTTGTGCATTTGAGGTCAATTTAAGTTCATGTGCACATCTAACAGTTAAACATTGTTTGTGAGTCTCAAAGCTGCAGTCAGAGCCCACTTTGTGCTGATGAGGCAGATGGAGCTGGAAGTGGGCAGCTTATCGTCCCCATGATGACACCGAGCCACAACAAGCTGAGCTCGGCTGAAACACCGCAGTGATTCAAACGTCAGACATAAATCACACTCACAAGTGGAACAGCAAAAATGTACACCAAGTACTCTTATGAAGTAAAGCATGGCATCAAGTAGACCTGAATGACATGAGCAAAAATGGCATTGTGCTCTGAGGTTTTTTAATATCACTATAATGATGAACAGTGTGAGTAAAACAAAAAGATGAGAGCATGTTATCATAGTTTCTACATTTATCTGCTGCTTTTCAGGTTTTATATAGTCCCTGTTTGCAACACATCCCTCCTGAATAAAAATAAATACAAAAACTTGGCACCAATCAATCCCAGAGTAGCTAAAAGCTAACTCCATCTGCTCCTGACTTCATCATAACAGATTGAAAGCCATTACAGTCAGGCCTCCATCCAAGCATCGCTTTACTATGAAGTGTTTGTAATTAAATGCAATAAGTTCAGACTTTCCTAATGTAAAATTGCTCCTATTGCAATAACAATAAAAATCTGATTAACTGCACAGACCTAGCATCAACCGCCTTGTTGGTTTATGTAGATTAACCACCTATACACCAAACTTGAATTTCTCAACAACTGGATGGACTGCAAAAATACCTGGTATGCACATTGTTATTTCCCTTGAATTTCCTCTGATGCCACTATAAGTCTGGTTTATCTGGTTAAAGTGAAATATTTCAATAGATGACCTTGAAGTTTAGTGAGGTTATACTATTTCTTTTTTGTCATTTTTCATCGAGCACCACAAACCAAAACTGGCTTTCCCTCTAAAAGCAGCTCTATTAAAAAACAGCTCCCCCAATTTAGCCAAACACATTTTCTCTCTTCAACAGTTTGACACATTGCAGCATTATTAAGAGTTTCCTCACCAGCCTAACATCTTAGATAAGGATTCAATAGCCTTTGTTACTCTGTTGGCAAGATAATTAATTCTGCTCAGATGAAAATCCTCCACCCCAATGCTCACTATATTCCTTCACTATTAAGCTGTGTAAAGTTAGAAAAAATGGGAAACTCTCTAATAGAGTCTCTAAAATAATTCTACATGAAGTGGTCCTCTTTTCTTTTTGTATGTTAAATGGCTACAATCCTCTGCAGTTCCAGAGTGATCTTTACATGTGCATACATATGTAGAAATGAATATGTGTATACTTCTATGCACAGATGCGTGTTTTAGGGTTTATTTTCCTGACTAGATCTTTGTCTAAAAATGCTCACTGACTAGCATTTTTCCATGAGAAAGACGAGACTGAAACTAGATAAACATTCGTTTAAGAGAATAAGAACTCTAATAAAAAGTTAGTTTAGTAAAGGAGACTAAAAGAGACTAAAATGTTATTGTTAGACTGCTGAATGTTCAAAATCCATGACATTTCTCTATTTCCCATATAAGGTATGTTGGTATTCTCATCAGTATATTTTGAATCAAATTAAGTGTTGATACTGCAGTGACATGAGTGTTTTACATCTCAATAAGTTTTACATTTTTGCTGATTTATTCAGTTAAAAGAAAATAAATGCCTTGCCTGAAGGTAAAGACTAAAATGTCAGGACTTTTATAGACTAAAACTGGACTAAAATGTTTGGCATCAAAGAAATCCGGACTAAAACCATAAAGGTTAAAAATGACTAAAATGTGATTAATACTAAGGGGCATTTAATCTTTAGACTAAGACAAACTTTAAAATAGCTGCCATAATAAACTACAATGCACAGATGCATTGGTTTAATATTGGTACAGCCATCAGCAAATAATGTGAGCATAAACTAATGTCAGTAGATGTTTACTTGTGTTGTATTTGTATGTTTGCATCAAGAAGAGATTTATTTTGGGGCAGAAGATGTGACCTGTACGACAAACTCTGGCCTGTTTTCATGGACAAACATGTTTTGTCTGAATCAACCGTTGGTCATCAGCTGAATTGTTATACTAAATTCTGGTATTGGCAAAGGCCATGATTTATTTCAAGAGGTGCATTTCTAGTGTATTTCATCACCCAGTCCTTACAGCATGTAACTTCCTCTCCAATGCTGGTGCAGGAGGCCTGGTCTAGGGCATGCGTACAGCATTAAGGTTTCAAAGATGTAATTTTTTTCTCTGCTTGACCTGTAAACATTTTATATGAAAGATTTGACCTCTTGTTCCTCTGGTTTGTGTTACAAGAATGTTTTTCATTCATCTATTTGCTCTAATTGCATTATTGCTGCACTAGAGTCCTGTCCTGTTGATCTGTACTATGATTTACATGTGCATTTATGGTAAAAATAATGACTTTCTGAAAACCCAATAAAACAGTAAAAAAAAGGGGTTTCACTTTGTTATGTTCTCACATTTTTTCACAGATAATACTTGTGTTGTTTTACTTTAGTTGGAATTTTACTCCATCCTTATTTTGAATCAAGCCATGACCTCTAGTGTTGAAAAGAGAAGGCAATGTTTTAGTGCAACAACCTGCAGTACCAAGAGTGTCCACTTGAGGCTGGCTCCAAAATGAAAGAATCCTCTTTAGAGTCCATTTAAAGATGTTTACTCTTGCAGCATAAATAAACATGCTTACAGCCTGGTATATAAAAGTAAAGGGATGGAAGTTATTTCATACATCTTGAAGCTCATGTTTTTTTTTAATGTCGCCTATGGTTAGCATTGGGCCAAAACCTTGTATCTCCATTTTTCATTATTTAATTTTTTTCATAAATCCGCACTAATGCTCACACTTTTTATCTGTAGCTGAGTTTTAATGACTCCTAAAGTAATAAAAAAAAGTGTCTAAAAGTTGCTGACTACGACCATTCAGTGTTAAAACTAATTGGAAAATACAGCGTTTAATTCATTCCCTGAAAAGAGGTGAATCTGGAGATTGGAGGTTTTGGCCTGACTCCAGCGCTGTTTTCGATAAAGTATTTTTTTATTCCCTTTTTTTGTACGATAACCTCTGGTTTTGAAAGGTGAATGCAATGTTTCTGTGCAATAAACTGCAGTACCCCTAGTGTCCACTTGAGGCTGGCTCCCAAAATGAAAGAATCCCCATTAGATTACACATAAAATCTCTATCTTTTACAGCAGAAATAAACATGTTTACAGCCTGGTAAATAAAAGTAGAGGAATTAAACTTGTATTGTATATCTTGTAGTCCATGTTTTCTATTGCTTATTGCTGGGGTGGGGCCAAAACCTTGTACCTAAATTTTCCCAATTTAAATTTTTCTCATAAATCAGTGTTATTATTCATTCTTTGCATCTGTCAATGGGTTTTAACAAATTTTAAAATAATAAAAAGTGTCTAAAAGTTGCTGACTATGACCATTCAATGTTGAAAAATAAAGCGTTGTATTTATTCCCTGATAAGTAGTGATTTTGGAGATAGGAGGTTTTAGCCTGATGCCAGCTCTATATTTCTGATTAAGTATTTTTCTCTCTTTTTTTGAACATATATCAATGATTTGAAAACTTATCTGCTGCTTTTATTCTATGATTAAACAACAAGGATTATGTCCCTTTGGCTTTAATATTCTCTCTAGTGTCACCTCTAAAAAGGAACTCTAAGATCTATTTTCTTTTAAAATATGTTTGATGAAGCATCATTATCATTTCATGCCTCTGGATACAGCGTCTTTGGTTGATAAAGGGCCTGGGGTCACAGTGATGCAATCTGTGTTGAAAGTGAATCCCTCACACTCACGATCACTTTCTCTTCTGGCCTCAGGGTAAAAGTCTGACATTGAAGACATGAAAAGAAGGAGACAAGAAACAGAATGGGCAAAAAAAAAAAGAGGAAGAACATATAAAAAGGAGGAGGGTGGAGAGAAAAAGAGGGGCCCAAGAAGGGCAAACAGGGGCCATAGCCACTTTGTCCCATCCACATTCCAGTCTCAGGACTTTATACAAAAAGGCCGAGTGCAGCCTATACATTCTTTATAGCTGGCACATACCACACTGTCCATTTGATTATATGAGGGAGCACAAATACACACAGAGACATGCAGAGTACAGTGGAGTCGTTCAGAGGGGATGCAGCAGAAAGCCTCTTTGTTTCGAGCTGCGTCTTTGTGCTGTGTGTGTGTATGTGAGTGTGTGCACTGGTGTGTTTTGTCGTATTCTTTCAGCTTCATTAAAGGGCTGATTCATGTCAGAGGGTTTTCTCTCATGTGTCCCATGTCTCTGCATCCTGTTAGACTGCACACAAGTCCTTTTACATTCAGGCTTTTATTAAAGAGCCTGTTACAATCAACATGTTACAGTTGTTCTATTTTTAACGCATATCTTTTAAAGCTATGAATATCTAGCTTTATAATTTAGCAGTAAAAAAAGTTGTATTATAGTTTGGTTTTTATCTGTTGGTATGAGAACAATTTTGGAACCCTATTATCTATCATTGTCTCTTGCTTTAATTGCAATGTTCAGTCTTTGTCTTAAAAAATGACGAGTACAAGTCTAAAAAATTAAATAAACTTATGAAAGATTGTTTTACTAACTACTATTTCCATAAACTGGAGCAGCTTTTTAAAAGGTGCTCACATAAGTTTACATTTCAACAATTATAGTGCCTATAAAAAGTATTCATGCCCTTGGATATATAAATCAACCATGGTCAATAAAATTGGGCCTCTTTGTTTTTACAACAAAAAAATACAAAAAAAAAAAAACTATTTAGTGTCAAAGTGAAAACAGATTTCTAAAAAGTAATGTCAATTAAATAAAAATTTAGAGTAAAAAAGTGACTGCATAAGTCTTCACCTGCTTTAAAGAGACTCAATTGGTGCCAGCACTCTCACCTGAGGTCAGTGAATGTGACTTAGGTGATTTTAGTATAAGACACCTGTGTCTAGAAGGCCCACTCACTGGTTAATCAGTATTCCTGGCTACAATTACACCATGAAGACAAAAGAACACTCAAAGCAACTCAGAAAAATGGTTATCAAAAAGTATAAGTCAGGGAATGGATACAAAAAATTCCAAGGCTCTGAACATCCCCTAGAGTTCAATTAAATCCATCATCAAGAAATGTAAGGAATATGGCACATGTATAATTCTGGCTGGATCAGGCCGTCCTCACAAACTTAGTGACCGTGCAAGAAGGAGACAAGTGAGAGCCACCAGGACACCTATGACTAACCTGAAAAAGTTAAAAGCTTCACCAGCAGAGACAGGAAGGACTCCGCACACAACAACTTTTGCCAGGTTCTTCACCCATCAAAGCTTTATGGGAGAGTGGCAAAGAGAAAGACACTGTTGAAGAAAACTCTGATTAAATCTGGACTAGAGTTCACCAAAAGCCATGTGGGAGACTCCATTGTCAAGTTGAATAAAGTCTTTGGTCTGATGAAACCAAAATGGTGCTTTTTGGCCATCAGACAAGACGCCTAACACTGCACATCACCACAAACACAACATCCCCACTGTGAAGCACCATGCTGTGGGGATGCTTCTCGGCATCTGGCCCAGGAAGGCTTTGGAAGGTAGAGGGTAAATGAACTGAACTATAGCTTAGGAGACAAAAAAGACAGCAAAAGCTGCACAGAAATGGTTTGAAGACAACAAGGTAAATGTTTGGAGTGGCCGAGTCAAAGCCCAGACCTCAATCCAAAAGAGAATTTGTAGCTGGACTTGAAAAGAGATGTTCAATTCCGATCCCCACGCAACCTGATTAAAATCAATCAACACAGACTCAGTGCTGTGATTGCAGCCAAACATGCTTTATTTTTTTTTCATTTTTATTTTTTAAAGATTTATTTTTGGGCATTTTGTGCCTTTATTGGATAGAGTCGGAAGCAAGGAAGAGAGCAGGGACACAGGCCAGATTCAAACCTGGGCCTCCCACATGCATGGGTCGCAACTTAAACCACTAAGCCATCTGCACACCCCACCCAAGGTGCTTCTACTACTTTTAATACTTTTATCACTTATTTGACATTACATTTTTTTTAAATTTAATGAACATTACTTTGCAGAAATCTGTTTTCACTTTGATATTACAGAGACTTTTTCTGTCAAAAAAGCCAAATTATACTGACTGTGATTGATTTATAAAATTAGTTAAAGGGTAAAACATCCTACGCAGTGATTTCTTTTCATAGGCGTATCTAATCTTTAGCTTTTTTTCTAAATGTAATCCTTTCTGGAAAATTATTATTGGATTGAATAAGAATGTTACTGCATATCCTAATATTTGTTATAGTTAAGAGTTTTGTGCTCCTTTGGAGGCAAGAAGTGCATCAGGTTTTTAATTTTAAGGTCAAGCGAATCAACATCTGAGCTGACATAAAAGATGAGACCTGAGAGGAGGAGGAGGAGGAGGAGGAGGAGTGATGACTCAGTGTAGAGGTTAAATGACCTTCAATCTCATGAAATACGACTCACTTGTCATTCAATCATTATTCTATTTCCTGGCATCCCTGCAGATTGTGGTTTAAGACACACAAACACACAAAAACACACACAGAAGCAGCCAGGATGTCTGCTGTCCTTTAAATGTCACAGTAGGGCTTCAGTTTGTCATGTCCTATTAAACCCTGCTGATATCCCAGCCCTCTCTCTCTCTCTCTGCTGAATCAATAAAGCAGATTTCACTTCTTATAAATTGTGCTTTGTATAGATTTACATCTTCAGACTAAGCCTGTTTATATGGCACAACAACATTGTTAAAATATGACATCTTAGGCTGTAGGATCAACACCATACAATTAAAACAGAGGCTGAAATATTCCCACAATGCATCACTCTGTTCCTGTGAGGGCACACACTTCCCAGTCTGCATACTTGTGTCTGAACGAATAACCTGCCCTGAAGTGCACGCTGAAATTCTTCTGGCTGTGACTGATCCGTTTCCTGATGTGGAAGTGAAGAGAGTGGGAAGTGTTGCATATTGAGACGGCTCATCCGCATCAGCCAGCCAATCGCAGCGAGCAGCGAGCCTGCTGGGAACGGCCGGGTTATAAATACAAAGTGACGACAACATCATGAGCGTGTGCATCGGAGAGACGGAGAGCTTGCTGAGTGCAGACAGAGACACGAAGAAGAAGAGGGGTAGAAAAGGAGAAGAGACGCTGAGTGTAGAAGAAGGGGGTGAAAGGCCATCTCTGAGAATCTGTTTCACATCATCCGTAGTTGATGTACAACACTTAAGGACTTAAAGGATGAAATCTTATTACCATCCACTCACTGTCAGTCATCTCCTGCTTCTGTCAAACACACCAGGGAGATCCAGGAAGCAACATGCAATCAGCAGATCACAACATAAGACTACATTAACCCCACAAACATCCTTTTATCTTGTTAGAATGAAAGAGAACGAGGGCACTGAGGAAAGTTCACATATGTCAGAGGACCATTAGTCTCAGATGATGCACTCAAGGTGAATGTTGCCCTTTTATTCTCATAGCTTAATGTCAAAACAACTGTTACTAGTGAACATCTTGTACTTTACTCAACTGATTTTGTTGAAAAGGTCAAAATTTGTTGAAATTCCTGACTATCCTCCCTGGAAAACAGACCCATTTCACACTGGGTGCATGCTTTCTGTGTGACAGCTGAGCTGTGTGTCAGCTCCAGCTTGTGCTGTAAAGGCTTTCATACCAGGCCCTTATGCTGCATACTGGCTGCATCTCCATGCTGTTTTACCTCCATAAATCTTCCTGCAAGTGATTTGATTTTTGCTGGGAAAAAGTAGAAGCTCACCTCTTTTGTGCAGAATGCTACTACATGCTTATATCCGCCAAAACAAAATAAATACAGCTCTTTTCTTATTATTTTCCTCTCAGAGAAACACTTGTGAAAACAATGTAGATTCGCTACCTAGGTACTAACATAACGATGTAAACCAGGTCTATTCAATTGGCGGCACAGGGGCCACATGCGGCCCGGAACCAACCCTCAAGGGGCCCAGCCTGTGGTCATGCCAGAGATGCAGAGGGCAACCCGTTTTGCAAGTTTTTGTAGATTCTCACAGTAGTTCAGACCATGAATGCAACACTCTGTATAGTTTAGCAACAGTCTACCCAAAATGCACCGCGTTGCTTTGAAGCATGGCCAGCGATGCTGACAGAAGCAGCCCCAAGATACCGTGGCTACAACTGTGCAAATTTTGTTTTTATTCACTTTAAGATATACCGGGGTAAAATGTGACCAAAATTACTATTGACAAAATTTCATTTTATTTTTTCATCTATTTATTCTATTTTTATTCAAGTGAAAAAAAAACATTACTACTACCTCAGGTTATGTTCAAATACAGCTTTGTTGTTGTGTTTTTATGCACTGATTGATGTGCTTTTGTCATGTTGCCAAATCTAATTCAAAAGGGAGACTATGAATAAAAAGTGCATATTTTTCATCAAATTGAACTGTATTGGTTTCAAATTTGACATTACCAGCTGCTTACTGGGGCTAAACATGTCTGGCCAGCTACATTTCTTGACTTTAAAATTTGGCCCAGTTGAATAGCCCTGATGAAAACCAGTGTAGGAATGTTAGTTTATCTACATGCACTGTAGCAAATATAGCTAAAGCTAATTTAGCTATGTTAGCTATGTAAGCAACAAAGCTAGCTATGGTACCTATGTTAGCTTTAGCTACATTTGCTAAAGCTTATGTTAATTTAGCTACATGAGCTTTAGCAAAAGTAGCTAAAGCTCATGTAGCTATGTTAGCAATGTAGCTATCTAGCATAGCTATGTCAGCTTTAGCTAAATTATTTACATAGCTGTTACCTATTTAGGTATGCTACCTGTGTAGCTAACATAGCTTTGTCAGCTTTAGCTAAATTAGTTACATAGCTGTTACCTACTTAGGTATGCTACCTGTGTAGCTACTATAGCTTTGTGAGCTTTAGCTTTAACTGCATTAGAAGTTTTAGAGTATTTTCATGGAGGATGAGATTGTAATCTGCAAACAGACTGTTTGCTCAGGTTTATTTAATGTTTTGTAATCAGGTTTGTTAGGATTTTTAAACTCCTAACTTTTGGTATCATAACACTTACCTTGACCCTAACCAGCACTTTAAACCACTTTTATTTTAAAAAGAGGGGTGGCATCTGAGAGCTGCAACTAGACTGACTTGGGGCTTCTTGAACTAATAAACATCTTAAATCAACAAACAGTAAAAATGTTTTCCCCCTCCATACAATTAAACTCAATATAAAGATCCTTCACTCCAAATATTAGAAAACTTCGAGTTTTAAATCCTGAAAAACTGCAGGCAAACTCCAGCTCATTGTCTTTATTTAACAAATATATTGGCAATGTTTTTGCAATGTAATGTGCCTTTACTCAGACAGGGCAGTGGACAGTTTCCATAAATCAGAGAGAGAGAGAAAGTGGGGAATAATGTGAGAAAGTAGTAAAAGGCCAGTCATGAACCTCGGCCACCACTTTGAAGACAACAGACTCTACATGAGGTAAAAAAGACAGACCTGTAAGGCCACTGGTGCCCCAGGTAGAAGAAATTTTAAACCAACCCTGTCATATGGATGTTCTCATAAATGTTTTCTATGTTTAAAGGGGCTTAAATAGTTAAATTAACAAAATGCTCCATCATCCATCTATCCAAAATCCTCATCTACAGCTTAAATATTTCATTCTTCCATTCGCAGACTTTACTTTGTGTGTTTGTTTTTCTCCTGAGAGGCAGTGGAGATTCCTTTGTTCTAGAAATGCTTCAGCTCTCTCTGCTGAATACACGACTGGAGCTCAGCTAACTAGAATCATGCAGACGCACACACAGACCTATAAAACACACATGGACTCACACAGAGTCCATTCATCAATATTTCAGCTATTCAGCCTCTCATACTGAAAGATGGAGAGCAGCAATGAGCTCCCTTTCATTAGACACAAACAGGCCACCATCTTTCCTTCCAGACTTTTCCTCCTCTAATTAGACAGGAAGTTGGCTACATAAACAGGAAACAGTCATGAGGCTCTGCATGTACGTTAGAGCATATGTACACACGGAAAGCTATGTACCTCATGTCCGTTCTGGTTTGTGTGCTAGGATGACAATATTTCCCATGAGGCGATGGGCATTGTTTTTGATGCTGAGTCCTGATTGGTTGAATTTTTCAGCAGTCAGGATGGTGGAAAGGAAAAAGGACAGTTTGGGTCGGTAACAGGAGGATTCATTAATCGGCAATAAGAATAAAATATGTGATGTCTTTTTAAAAATAACAGTTCTGCTCCAAGCAAGGTAACGCACTGTTTGATGGCAAAATATGGAGAGAAAAGGCTCAGAGTTCTTTTTGTCAGGGCAGCTTTCCATGGATTTTTTTTATTTTTAGCCTCAGTTTGGTAGATTTACACTCCATAAATCTGTCAAAGCTAATGAATTTGGCTTTTTAACAAATAAACAGCTTCAAATTCTTAACCTTTTTTCTTTTTGTTAACTGCTTTAAGTCCTGTACGTTTATTCTGAATTTCTTCATTAAGGTTTTATGCTTAAAAAATGTGCAATAATTTCAAAAACACAGCTTCAACGTGGCCACTCCAGTTTCTTTGCGATGCCACTCGTGTGCAACTCTTTTCTTGGGTTGTTTTGTGTTTTTAGCCATTCAAACAGTGAAGCACGGTGGTGGCAGCATCATGCTGTGGGGGTGTTTTTCAGCAGTGGGAGCTGAGAGATTAGTTTGAGGAAAACCTGAATGGAGCAGTCCAGAGATATCATCAATAAAAAACGGGGCTACACTAACAGCATTTAGTTAAAAACTATGACTAAAAATGTTAGAAAATGCTAATTTTTGATAATAAACTGGCTGACAGAGTATGTTTAGTTTTCATCAAGGTGACTACTATAAGACTGAAATTTTAGTGCTAGACTGTTAAAAATTCAAAATCTGAGATATTTCTCCACACTGCACTTAAGGTATGTCAGTGTGTTTTAACAGTACATTTTCTAATCAATTAAAGTGTAAAAGTGCATTAATGGAAGTGTTTTACACTCTAAATTTCTATGTCATTTAACAACGTAGAAATGCGGTTCAAAAACTTCTGTGAACAGGAGAATCTCATCCTTCACTTCTGTTGTCACTTGCCATGCCATGTGATTCACAGCTGGAGTTACAGAGCCAATGAGAGAGCAATGGGCACTGTGTGTCACTGGATGAATTTGTCTGTCAACCGTTTCCAACCAGTTGACACTCTGGGATCCCTAAGGCCCTCCCTATCACAGCTTTTGCAGGAGAGTTAAAGGGATACTTCAACATTTTGGCAAATTCGTCCATTCCCATAATTCCTATAGTCTTAGTAATAGGTTTGTTACCTTCAGTTGTCGGTGCAAGCTGTTTTTAGATCGCCGCTGCCGAGTTCGGACCTGCTGTGCCAACTCAATGTAAGCAGACGGTATTCCGGCTTTCCCTCATCAAACTCATCAAATACACAATCCAACAACTCCAAAACGCTCTCGTGGACAAGTTGTGACCTGCACATTCACCACGCTATGAAAGAATCATGGAACATTACGAGACGGAGATGTTTAAAAGCTAAATGCAAAGCCGGAACTACACTCCAGGCATGGCTGCTGCACTGTGTCACTCCGCCCAGTGGTTTACTCAAGAAATAGTTCCGAGTATTTGCTTCATGCGTCGTAATGTTACATAATTATACCTTATTATTTCATAGCGTGGTGAATGTGCAGGTCACAACTTGTCCACAAACTTATACAACTTGTATAAACTTGTCTTAAAAGGGTAAAATATGGGACCTTTAAAAACATGACTGATAAGCATATTTTGACATTTAAATCATGAACTAAAAAAAAAGTGTTCAGCTATGTAGGAATAAAGGCTTTCAGTGCTTTAAGATCCCTGCCTGTATTCAGAGAAACACCTCTTTCAGTCCAGTCTTCACAAGATTCTCTGTCTCTTAGTGCTCTCGAGGTGAATCAGCTGATTTGACAGAGTCACTGACATTTATGTAAAGTAGGCTAATTCTGTTATGTCACTTCCTGTTACTTTTATGACTCCCATAAAGACCTAGAGTAGAATCATTGACTAAAATGCATAGTAGCCTAAAGTTACTACTGGTACTTGCACTGTCCGCTGTAGTGATGTAGACATGTTTGCAAAAGGTCAATAATGAGGGCCGTCAAAATGACACATTAATACGGACAAAGTGAAAAGATTTACTCAGATTATTCACACTGAGGGTGAACATTACACATACAAGAAACCATCCACCGCAGCTTTGTAAAAATAATAAAAGCACACAACTGGAACCAGCATATATATTATATTGTATCTATCTATGAGAATCTTTCCACTATTGATGAATGATTAGACAATCTGCCCTGGCTCTGTACTCTCCTCTATCCATGTTTCCAGTCACTTGAGGCTTTGAATCAAAGATTCATGAAACCGGCCTATTTGGTGTGCTGCTTCAACAGAGAGGGAACCTCTGAAATTACGAAAAAGTGCTGAAAAAATAAAGGAGGTGAGGAAAAGAAGGATCTTAGAAAATGTTGAGTAAAATTAATACACATCTTGGAATCACCATGGGCCGAGACAAGAGGGGGAAATACATCAAACTTAATCCAGCTGAGGAAAAAGTGTTCCTAAGCTCCTGATCCAGATGAGGATCTTAAAGAAAACTATCAAAATTTAGCTAAATAACATAGTTCTACACAGCTGGTAGACATCATTAGTCTTCATAAAAGGTCCACAGATATTTAAACAAGAAGCAGAGGGATGGAAATATTGAGTAGAGACACTGAGAACAAGAGAGATGTTGCAGTTGTGACCCAGAAAAGAGGATCTAAGAATAGTCCATGTGGGGACGGACACAGAGCAGCCTCATCATGAGAAACTGCTGCTCAATATGGAGCAGTGACTGCACTCATACCTGACAGTTTCACCATTATCTATACTGCTGCTTGTCCTGTTTTGGGGTTCCAGGGTGCTGGATTCCAGCTGCAGGCCAAGAGATGAGTACACCTTGGACTTGTCGACGGCCAATCAAATTACTGACACTCCACACAGACTGGCTCTATCTGTCTGAGACCATTCAAACTAGAAACACTCTTTCTTTAAGGTGACACTGCAAACCATCTCAGTGCAGCCCTCATTTTAGACATTTACTGGAGGAGTCCATCAATTGTAAGTACAAGTTTGAGGTACTTTTAGGCATGGCAAGAACATTTAATCGAAACACTTCATGTGGTGCTCAAGGCTACTAGCTTACAGAAATTGTCTTGCAGCGCTTCTGTTTCCCTTGCTCTTTTCTGTAATCTTAATGTTTGCATTTACTCAAGAAACTGAACAAAAAACAAACTAAAAATGTAAAAAGAAAGGAATTGCACCCTAGTATTACCAGTAACACTTGTCTCAGACTGGATGTTTAATGCTGCAGACTGTGTCTGCTCCAGCACATGGTGTCATGGGTTTTATATCAGGTACAGTTGTGCTGTGTTGGCTGCATCTCCGTGCTGTCACAGCCTAATCTCCCTACAAGTCCTGATTCATTGTATAGCCATACAAGCCTTGAAATATTCTGAATAAAAGCATTTTCTACAAATGAGATGAGTTTCTCTACAGGAAAAATGCCAAAACAGAATTTTACTTTGAATAGAGCAAGGCAGAAGTATACATGTACCATAAAATTCTTTCGCCTGTGACATAATGCACCAAGGTATTTTGGTACCAGAAATGTCTAAATCACATCCCTTACATGTGACGGTTTCAAACAGTATGTCTTCGGGCAGAAAGTGTAGGTTTTAAGTGGAGCAGAGCTAATACACATTTCACCATGCTTTGCGCTCCACTCGCTTGCTTGATTGTACAGCATGAAAATGGCGGATGCACGGAGCAGAGAGGGAGAGACGAGTGACAAAATTTTTGAGACTGTGGAGACTCCAATGACTTTTAAATCTGACGTGTAGAAACATTTTTGGCTTCCTGGTGTCAATAAATACCGTACCGTGGACCTGTCACCGAAGTAAATAACGTACCGTGAGATTTTGATGCAGTTACATCCCTAGTGGACGTACATATCTGATAAAACAAGGTAAATCCCAGTCTCTTTTGGTCAAATGACGCTTGCAGCTTGTGGTAAATATAGGCAAGTCACGTGCAAGATCAGAAGTGTGAGATGCAGCACTCATGTAGGCAGTCTGAAAGCCCTGATTTGTTAAAATGCACACCTTAATGAGCCTTGACACAGCTGTTACGCAGCTGCCACACACCCAGTCTGAAACAGCCATTATATATGGGGGGGGGCTTTTTGTGCCTTTACTTAGACAGAAGATAGAGAGGGTAGAGAGTGGAAACATGGATGAGAGAATAGGGGAGAGACACATGGGAAAGAAACTGCAAGCCAGACTTGGATGGGGTGCGACCTGCCAGGTTATCTGCATCCCCTGAATCAGCCATTTATCTCCAGTTTAGCTCAGAGGCTAGACTCCTCAGTGCACTGGTTGCAAGATTGATCCTGATCCCAGCGCTTTTTGGTGCAGCCCAACAAAGAATCTCACAAAAAAGAGCCTGGATGCATGACAAAATAAGCCAGGTAAATTGTTCATTACTTCATCACCATTGTTACTGACAGAATTAATAGCAGAAGTCCCGCCTCTTTTTGAACTGGATTGGTTGGGGAAGGAGAACTGATAGCAATGAAGGTGGAGGTGTTCTAAAAGTAGAACCATTTTTAACTGAGATGACTGTAAGGGCAGCAACAAAAACAAAAACAAACAAACAAAAAAAAAAAACAGCCAGTGCTGAGGGGGTTTAGATAAATAGACCCTAATACTTCAAATCTACTCTATTGGGAACTGCTGGTTTCTCTACAAAGATCAGATTTTGTGTCTGTGGTAAGTCATTTTAGGTTGAGTAAATAACTACAGCCAGTAAATTCCAGCTATTTCTTTGGAGAAATAACTTATCAACAGGGGAGCCTCTTCTGGTATCCCAATAAGAAGATTAAATAACTGAAATCTCGTGAAAACAACAACAAAATTTTACTTGTTATGAAAGGAAGACTGAGTAAAATCAAATGTGTGTCCACTTAGGGCTTCCACAGAACTGCTAACATCATTCACATCCTGATTTGGAAGAAACCAGATTAAACTTTGTGCTTTTTGTTTGCTGACATTAGCTTGGGCTGCTAACCGTAGACTGTACTGTGTCACATGCCTGAATACTCTCTCCACTGTTGCATTAATCTACATCAGTTCTAGTCGCTGATCCTTCCCTCACAGCAGACAACAGCTCCACAACAGTTGGGCCAACATTTCCACACAGCAGTCCACAGATGGAGCGCCGTACCTCTGAGGCCTGTTAGCTAACAGCACCCTGCAGAAGCACCAGCTGACCCAACATAGCTTCACAAGGCTCCACTGTTCCTGACCTACTTCCATCAGCACAGAGTGTCTGAGTGGGTGTATCGGAGGAGAGGAGAGAGTGGGAGGAAAAAAGAGAAGGGTCTCTATTTCCTTTCTATTTGATTTTTATCTATAATTGGTTATGTCTGAGCTCTTTTCCTCCATCTTTCCAGGCTCCCTCTCACTGTCTGTGACTCTGCCTGGCAACCTCTCCCTCATTGGCTGTCAGAGCAGGGAGAAAAATGGAACCTTCAGGCTACGTTCTG
Source organism: Cheilinus undulatus (assembly GCF_018320785.1). Classification (NCBI taxonomy): domain Eukaryota; kingdom Metazoa; phylum Chordata; class Actinopteri; order Labriformes; family Labridae; genus Cheilinus; species Cheilinus undulatus. Next base: position 38,327,693 of record NC_054878.1, on the reverse strand, counting down.
CGATTGGCTGGATGACATCAGAACCAGCCAATCAGAGGAAAGCTGGGCCAGGGTCTGTAAGAAGTGGCTCATTGATCTGAAATGTTGTAGGATCATAGGAACACCGTGGAACTAAATTAGGCAGAAAAAATAAAAATCTTTGGGTTCATATCATTATTTTGAAGTTGGTTATGAATTCTAAAGAATGAACTCTTATGAATAATGGAACATTTTATTGTTCTAGGATTAAAAAAGCTGAAATAAATACATTCAAAATAGTCTCAAAATTAAAGTATTTAATTGCATCATGCATTTTTACATCCTCGGCTCTAAAAATTCATGTTTTTGGAGGTCATACCATATTAACTATTAAAGTGTACCTTTTTTCCTTCGCATAAAAATCTATATCTGAATATTCAATTCAGAGTGGGTATTTTTGAAATAGATGAGCTCTGTAGTTTGAGATCAAATGTGACTACAACAGGAGGAAATACTGCTTTTATTCAGGACTCCCCTCTGCAGTTTATCAAGACACATTTGCTCTAGAGAATATTTAGGGCAGCATCGTGGTGTGTGAAGAATCGCCTCAAACTAAACTACAGTTTGTGTTCACTGTAATGAAAGTAATGTTATGTCATCCACCCTAAGAGTGGGTCAGTGATGTGTTTTATATGGTTTTATGGAAAATAATGCAGCTCTTAATAAAAAATGTTACAGTGCCTATAAAAAGTATTCACCCCCTGGATATTTCACCCTTTAATTGATTTTATAAATCAATCATGGTCAATATTATTTGACTTTTTGACCAAAAAATTACAAACTCTTTAATGTCAAAGTGAAAACAGACAACAACAGAGCAGTAAATTAAATTAAATTGTGTAATGTGAAATAAGCAACTGTATATTCACCCCCTTTAAATTGACTGACCTAAAACAACAGATGTCCAGATAACTGGTGCTAGTCGTCTCATGATTAGTGAAATGGGGACCACCTGAGTGCAGTGAATGTGTCTCAAGTAATTGTAGTACAAAGACTTCTGTGTCTGGAAAAGTCCAGTCACCTGGCTACCATTACACTATGAAGACAAAAGAACACCCCAAGCAACAAAAAGTTGTTGACAAGTATAAGTCAAAGGATGGCTACAAAAACAATATAAAGTACTGAACATCCCCTAGAGTTCAGTTAAATCTATCATCAAGAAATGGATGGAATATGGCACATGTGTAAATCTGCCTAGATTAGACACTCCTCACAAACTGAAGACTAGTGAGAGAGGCCACTAAGACACCTATGACTACTCTGAGGGTTGGGAGAGACTCTGCATACAACTGTTGCCTGGGTTCTTCCCCAGTCAAAGCTTTATGGGAGAGTGGCAAAGAGAAAGCCACTGTTGAAGAAAACTTTGTCAAAAGGCATGCGGGAGACTCCATGGTCAAGCGGAAGAAAGTTCTTTTGTCTGATGAGACCAAAATTATGCTTTTTGGCCTTCAGACAAGATGCTATGTTTGGTATCTGCCAAACATAGCACATCACCACAAACACACCATCCCCACTGTGAAGCACTGTGGTGGCAGCATCATGCTGTGGGGATGCTTCTCAGCAGCTGGCCCTGGAAGGCCTGCATAGGTAGAGGGTAAAATTAATGCGGCAAAATATAGGAACATCCTGGAGGACAATCTTATTCAGACTGCTAGAGAACTATGGCTTGGGAGAAGATTTATACAGCAAAAGCCACAGAGGAATGGTTTGAAGAGAACAACGTTTTGTCTTAAAAAGCTTGTGAAACATCAACCCTGTGGTGCACAGTTAAACTCTAAGAATCCTTGACCTGAGGAAACCCTCGACTCTAGGATTAACTGTGCTACAGTAATGTCCCTTGATTTACAAAAAAAAAGTTATGGGACCATGAGGACAAAAGAAATTCATCTCTTTGGGACCAGAAAGGAAAAAAAAAAAAACTAATTCTGTCACAAAATCTTCAAAATCTTCAAATTTTGATAGGAAAGTCATTGTGCTTTTGGAATTTCAGACATCATTCAAAGCAGTTTTTCTCTACAGTGACACAGAGGGTCACATAATAAACTCTGTGTGTCTCTTTCTCTCTATTATGAGTCATTCAGGCTCTCATCTACAGTTTCCAAGTCTGTCAACATGCACTGCTTGACAAAGCCTGACGTGACTAGCGAACGGCCTGCCATTGGTTGTCACAGCCCAGTAAAAATACATTCTGGGATACATACAGACAATATGGCAGTGGGCTAACCCGTTAACTGCAGGAACGATTGAAAAATGGAGTAATAATTGATAAAAAAGACGCTCACTATCAGAGTTACTAATGTTAGTCTTTAATGATCCTGGGAAGTTCCAGGCTTGCTATTAACTGTTCTGTAAGAACTATGAGGGCATGGATAGCATCATTAGAATGGCACAACAGAAGGCTTTCAGAGGAAAACAAGTAGGTGGCTATGATTTACAGTACAAAAACCCTTGTCGTAAATGACAAAACTGGTCACAAAGGGGTTAAGATAACTTTTACACCAAGAACGCCCAACCTTTGACCACCCAGCACTCCCTCCATTTCTCTCACAGCAGCATTAGTTTAAAAATATGAGCAAATGAATGAAAAGTGGCCCTACTTTTTGATACTGTTAGTCATCATAATAACAGACTGTATCGTTTTTAAACACAGTATCTAAAGGTACATCTTCACAACCTTCAATAATGCATTTAATCAATAAACAAACAATTATAATGTATCTTGCATGACAAGCATTCCTTTGAAAAAAGAGCAACAGACCAAGGCACCCAAGACAGGAAATACTTCTTCACCTCAATGATCCTCCTCCTCAAGCGCAGAGGAGGAGATTTTTCGCTGATTCTCTATACTGACATCACTCAGCAGCCACCCAGTCAGCATCAAACACATTCTTAAACACACACAGCAGCAAACACCCTCCAAATTGTGCTGCGTGTTCACAAAGGATTTCATACGGTTTGGTGGAAAAGCCTGTTAGCCCCTCAGTGCTTTGGAGGTCGACGTGATGGGAAGAAATATGAGACAGCTCACACAGAAAAGTAGATGAAAGCACTCAGACTGAAGGACGAAGGATCAGGATGTACATTAAGTCTGTCTCAGGAGACCTTCACAGACCTCGTATCTCCACTTAGAAATAACGCTAAATAATATGAAAATATAAACAATGACCTTGATTTAAATGTCAGTTGATTTCTGTCTATTTGAGAGACTTTTGGACACTTTCTTTTGATTAAATGAGTCCATGGAATAAACATCAGCATTATTATCTAGGACAGTTATTTCCTTTCCTAGATGATGATGACTTAGATTAAACGAAATGATTTTTATTTGTGAAAATGACCAGATTCCTGGGAACACAGACTTACTGTGAGATAATCTTTTCTTCATTAAGGGCCCAGACTGCACGTTTTTAGACTGGCTATGCTCATAACCTCTGTTAGAGCAAATTTAAACAGCCTTTATTTTCATCTGATGATGGAAGTTGACTTCTGCTTCCCTCTGCATCCATTAAATCATTTTAGAACAGCTCCATGTTAGTTAGTTATGAGAAAAAAAGTCAAAATTATGACATAAAAAGTCATTATTATGAGATATAAAGTCATAATAATGAGATAAAAAGTCAAAATTATGACTTTTATGTCATTATTTTTATCTCATATTTGATTTTTTTCTCATCGAAATGACTTTTTTTTCCCTCATAATAATGATTTCTATCTCATAATTTGAACTTTTTATCTCATAATTTTGACGTAATGTCTCATAAGAATGACTTTTTAGCTCATACTTTTGACTTTTTAGCTCATAATCATGACATTTTAGCTTAGAATAATGACTTTTATCTCATAATAAAGACTTTTTAGCTCATAATAAAGACTTTTAATTATGATTTTTGGGTCAAGAATTGCCTTACTTTCACATTTTTTTCTTTTTTATTTGCCTGAAATGGGCCTCCATATCAAGGAAACATGAAAACAACGTTAAAGAGTCTTACCCATTTGTCGCAGCTGGTCAAAAAGTCAAAAGCTGGTAAAAAATCCTGCTGTTCTTGATTTTGATTGGCCAGTGAGGGAGAAGTGAGGTGATGAATGCATGCAATCTCTTCAACTACGCTGCAACAAAAATGAGTTTATGCTGAGAGCATTTTTGCTCTAAGGATGCCAAGTTCATAATGCTGGACCTAACACACACAGCCTATCAATATTTCTTTAAAGGGGATTAAGGCAAAGAGTTTCTTTCGCTTTAGGACTTTTTTTTCTTCCTGTTTTACTTTGGTTTAGTCCTAAGTTCTTTGCATACAGAGTCTGTGATATTCTTCTGGGGTTTTTTTGCGGTTTGTAATCCAAAAAAAGTCATCCATTCAAACCTTGCAGATTGAGTCTGTTGCATTTTATTGGTATTCACTGCAAAAATCACACCAGGTCAGATCTTCATCTGACACCAGCTTGCTCATCACAGCGCTGAGCAGAGATGGAGAGATGGAGATCATTTTTTTATTCAGTCTCTGTTACATGGCTGTGAGTACAAACTTATGTATTTATCTGTTTCACTAGGGTTGGTATCCACATCATAATATCAGGATGTATAAGGTGAGGTTTCAGTGTTAGAAGGAGATATAGGGTGGCAAACAGGACAGAAGGAGGCAGTAGGCACTGCTCCAGTAACTACCAGTTTAAATGACTGGGACTTATGTGGAAAAAAATATATATAACCCACATTAATATAACAATAATGTGGGATGAAAGTTTCGGAGACAGTGTGAAAACGTGATTAGAACATGAGATAGATTTTCCTTTTTAATGTGTTCAGACAAAGAAAAACAGAATCAGTGTGCAAAAGCCTTTAATCTGCAGATTGGGCTTGCAAGAAATTGAAGAAATTCATAATATATGATAGGACTGATAAGTATTGTGATAACCACATGAAGTGCAAAGCAACGCTTTTATGTCTAACTGCTTCTCCCACAAATTCACACTAAAGTCTGAAACATGCAGACCCCAAAATAAATCCTGTTTTCTCCTATTAATGTGAGTGTAGCTGATACAGTTTAAGCTTCTTCTTAAATGGTGTTAAAGCATTAACCTCTATAAATACATGCTGAGTAACATTTTTTTATAACATACATTTTATTTTCTTATTTCATGCCATAATTTCATGCATTTACATTTTGTTTACTGTGACCATTCAACCCTGGTGATACACCTGAAGACAGCTGGTGGTTTCCGGGCCCTTAAACATCCACAGCATGATCAGGGGCTCATGGAAACCTTACTGCCCAGTACCTAGGCAGTACCCTAGGCTGTGCTTACACCCAACATCCACTCCTTACTCCACCCTTAAACAGATTATCTTCCCACACCCCTGGTAATATGCAAGGACATCCAGAGCATGGAAGGGGTTGTGTCAATCCTCCTTTTGTCAGATGGTGCCCTAAGGTGGCTTACTCACCACATCTGTGCCTTACTTTAGCCTTCATTTTTGGCCCAATCATGCCTAAAGTTCTGCAAGTACTGTAAATGATGTTAGCTCACGGAGGCACAGAGATGGACAAATACACCTGAACAGTGGAAAGGCAGAAGATGGACAAGAAGCAACAATGGTAAAGTGGAGGTCTTTATGAGACAGTTACCTCAAGTGGATTATTTTTCCACATGCCTATCCCAGTATTGCAGATGTATGTTAGTTTATGGGCAGTGACAGCTGTATCTTTTAAGATGTATTGATCTATTTTTGTTTGTAAAGGAAACATAAATGAGCTTTTAGACTTTGTGGCAAGATAATCCAAATCCTTTATTATGCATATTCATGCATAAATCTTAGCTCTTACACACTCAAAACAGATGAGTTAGAAAGAAAGTCACCCCCATACAGTGTGTACCAATAACACATTTGCTATTCAGATCAAATTTGCTTGTTGCACCAGGCTGTAAACATGTTTATTTCTGCAGTGAAAATGGACGTTTTATGATGGGTGTTAATGGAAACTCCTCGAGTGGACAATTAAGGAACTGCAGAGGTTGTCACTGAATTTTGAGACATGAGAATGGCCATAATATCTTCAGGGGTAGTAAACTCTCTCCCTGTTACAACACCTCTCTGTTTGCTGTTGCCCTGTCCTCCCACACAGACTGAATATTACCAACAGCTGACTCCAGCAGGTTCACACCTCCAATCAGGGGCTGTTAAATGAACTCTAAGGGTTAAGGAAAATGCATACATTTTCAAAAAAATGTGTAAAGCTCAGTAATGCTCCTTGAGGTCATTTCCAAACTGATAACAGAGGAGATGAAAAAGCAGGGATTTTCATGTCCACCTGATCGCAACCTTCTATTGTTCCTGCTGAAAACCCCTCCTTGCTTTTGTCTCATCTCCTCCTGTTAAAGCCTCTGGCAGTTTTCTGCAGCTCGGCAAGCTGATCCAGCAGAGTCTCGTGTGATGGTGTGAGCTGTAGGCGCAGAGCTATAGACTGTAGTCGCTCAGTCATTCTGCACGGATGACTTATTGACTGGATATGCATGAATCAGAGCAAGTAATTAATGCAGCTCTGCTCTCAGCTCTCAGGCTTTGATTGCTGTCTCTATGGGTGTGTGTGGGTGCATGTGGGTGGGTGTGAGGAGGAGAGTGGGCTGACATTTTAAGCTACAGTAGTCACCAGTTCCTGTTTGGACACATGACACACCTGACCGGACAACAGAGAGAGGAGAGCGGGTACAAAAACACATAATAGCTGATCCACTCATACTGGGTCAGCTATACCACCTTTAAGCAAATTAGAGATTTAGCATCTAAATGAAAACAGGTTACACCAAACAGACTAATTCTTAAAGATAAACTGGTTTGTGTTAAACATTTACAACAAATCACTGATAAAATCTGACATGAAGATGGTTACAGTCTGTCTTAGTTTACTCTGAGTTTTCAAGCTGTTATATTGCTTGGCTCAATGGAAGTCGCTCGTCTACCAGCTAAATGATTAGTATGGTTGTGTTATCATACAGAGAAAACAATCAGAATGCTAACAAGCATCAAACACAGCACATTAGCAAAAATTAAATAATTCATGAAAGCAGTAGTAGACTAGCAAATCCTGTAATAGCCTATGTTAATTCCTGTTTTATGAGTCTGGTCACTTTAAAGAGAGAGGAGATGCATCTTCTAAAAATATCCTTTTTTGTGCACCTGCTTAATAGTTGTATTTGCCTCTAAGAGGCAGCCATTGAAGCCTGTTTAACAACTGCAAGGTTGAAGAATTATAAGCAACATCAACTGAGAGGACCAATGACACATGAAGACCAAGAGTAAAAACAAAATCTGTATAAAAATCAGTCAATGTTCAAATATTCAAATATTTGTAAATACGATAGAAATATGGACTTATTATAAGCTAAAGGGAAATTAGACAGATATACTTGCAAAGATTTGTCTTTTTGCAGTCTTCATCCTCTGATGCACTCATCCTGATGATGCTGTTATGATGTCATCAGGGTTATCTCTAGCTTGGACACTTGCTTGAATTTGGATATGGAGTGTTAGACCCCATTTATACAACACAAATTTACATGCCATTTTTGGCATCAGATGTCAGGTGGTAATTAGGGATGTGCACGGTTAATTGCTAAAATGGTTACATTCGGTTATCAAATTAGCCGGATTTACAAGTCGGTAAAACAAATTACCCAACATTTTTATAAACACAGGCTTGAAATCCCAGTCTATAATGCCCTTTTAAACTGTAATAAACCTCCTGCCACTAGAGGTCGCTGTACCGTTGGTTAATGGCCGCTGCTTTCCTGTCTGGCACCTCACGGATATAAACATGAGAGCCTCAGTGGTGGCTTGGCAGTTAACGTGTAGTAGGAACAGCACGGAATCACAGTTTTTTAAAGTAGTAAATGGAATAAAGTGGTATGTAGGCTGTCGAGGGTTGAACTCATGTATAACTTCCACCCAAAGTGAAAAGAGGGAACATGTCAAAGCAGGATATTAATCTGCAAAGAGGAACGAAGGCTGGCAGCGCTAGCTTGTAATGCTAACCTTGCTGTAGAGAGTATGTCAGGCTAACGTCACACACTCACCCGCACACCCAATGACCCTGTGAGGAATTTGACTGTTTTCTAAGGATTCTCTTCTCTTTAGACTAGTCGGTTACACAAAATTTAAATAAGCATTTAGCCGAATAAGGAAATGGACGCTTAGGAACATCCTTAGTGGTAATCCTTAATGCCAGATGTGAATGCTCCTCAATGCAAACCAACAACAATTTGATATCAGCTAGCTCTGACTGCACAGGGAGATGGGATATGGTTTGGTCTTACAGTGCAGTGCAGTGTAGTGTGTATTGGAATGCCTTAATGAAAAAGCTGAGTTTATTTGCAACCATTTAGCCTCGCTCAGAAATTGGGGATTCCATTTCTTTTTAGGGAGGCCCTGGATCATTTGGCTTGGCTCAGTGTGAGCCAGTTTTTCAGCTCCCATATGGCTCTTCATTTGGTACTATTTGGGGATTTTTATGTCTATAAACAGCAACTACAATGTAAGCTGGCTAGATGGAAGCTTGCTCCAGTTACTCATACAAAAAGCCAGTTCCTTGAACCTGCTTATTTGCAAATGACATGTCATTATGAGCTCTTCACTTACACAGTCTTGAATTGTTATTTCAATCTAACAAGTACCCCACAAGACTTGTTTGCTACATAAGCTGCATGTCCACCAGGTGGCCTGGTTTGATTGACTACAGTTGGTATGGTCCCAAATAGCCTGCATTTCTGCAAACACCTGTAAGCTTGGCACCCTTACAGAAGGATGGCAAAAACGTAGGATGGTATGGGTTGGTTATCTGTGCAACTTTTGATGATGGAAACACAAATAAACATGTACCGTGTTGTACCAAACTGAACTGCACCCTGATGGAAATTACCTAATAGTTTATCACTGTGTCCTGTAGGAGCCGAAGTTTATCACAAAAGAGGGGGAAAAGCTGTTAAAGAGGCGTCTTAGCTTGTAGCTAATTTGCCCCCATTCGTATTGCCAGTGGCCTCACTGCAGACTGCATGCTGGGATACCCAACCACAGCAAGCCTGGGAACCAAATGATACATAGGCTGTTATATGCATTAGAGGCAGGTGAGCTTTGACTGCAGGTCATCACCAGAGACATGCTGTGTGGATGCATGTACTACAGCGGAGTCAACTTGGTATCCGAAGGCCAAAACCAATGTGAATGCAAGGTATAAATGCACCCTTAGACTGGATATGTGTCAAACAAAAAGTCTAAATAAAAAGACAGTATGAAGTAGCATTATCTGAAATGTTGGACCTGGTAAAATCTATCAAAGCCAGAGTTATACTACGGACTAAATGTTTGAATGTTTCAGCATCTTTAGCACTGATTTACACTGTTATTTCTTTCTGACCCAAACAACCTGACCAACTTTTATTGGAGAGCATAAAGCAATTGCTTGAGTTTCCTTAAATGTAGAGAGCACAGTTATCAATACCTGATATGCACCAGTGAAAAGGAGAGCACGGTTTTCTTGTTATCAAGTCTAAAAGAGTACTGCATGTCATAACCTGCACACTGAAATCTAATGGAAAGGGAAACCCTTGGTGTTACTAACTATTATGACACTTAATGACAGCTCATGGGATTATCACACATTGTAATCCCATAGATCACTAGTCCTTAATCTTACTTCCTAGGTTGTGTGTGTCGCTGTGTGTGAAAGAGGGAGAAAAGGACAAACCTATGAGGGTCTGTTTCATGAAAAACATGAAGATAAAGTTCAAGTTTCAAGAGATATTTAGTGCATTATCCAAACTGGTAGTTTTCAGAACCTCATGTTTGTCTATTTCTGTCCATCATGACTGAAAAAAGGATGAATGAATGGCATATATGACTGAACTCTCACCTTGTATTTGGCTGTCAGCTGCTCTGTGGCCTCCTGCTCCTTCCTCAGATCTCCCATCATCCTCTCCTTCTCCCCCAGGAGCCTCTGTTTCTCCTCCGCCAACAGGAACTGATCCTCTCTGATGGCCTCCTTCTCCCTCTCCAGCCGCTGCTCCTCCAGCTTCACGTACTCCTCGGCCTCCTTCTCCACCTCCTCACCTTCATCCTCACCCTCCGTGCCTTCATCCCAGCTCTCTCCGTCCAACTGCCCCTCCTTCTTCTGCTTGCTCCTCCACTTCCTGTGGTTGAGCTGTGCCCGCAGTCGAGCAATCTCCCTTTGGAACTCACGCAAGAGAGCGTCTTTGGGATCCTCGTTGACTCTTGGTTGGTTCTGGATGTTCTTGGCTCTGTTGGCGTAGCGAAGGGTTGTCAGGGTCTCGTCGTAGTGCTGCGCGGATGGGCCTAAAGTGGCGACCATGACAGTCTTTGCGTTTCCACCTAGAGAGTCCTGCAAAAGTCGAGTCAACTTGGAGTCCCGATAGGGAACGTGACCGCTTCGTCCATCAGCTAATGCTGAGATCACATTCCCCAGTGCGGATAAGGAAAGGTTGATCTTGGCTGCTTCTTTCAGGCGTTCTCCCTGGACGCCAGTTTTTGCTTGGCGCTCACTTCCAGCCAGATCCACCAAATTGAGGCGTCCAACTCGGATGTGTTTCCTCCCGTCTGGACCTGGCTGGCTGCACTCCACTGTGATCAGGAACAAGGCGTGTGATCGAGAGGAATGCTCATTCATGTCGGTCGCACCAACTGCCCTTGCTTGGTTCCCTACATTCATCACCTCCTCGATCTCCTTGATGCTTTTACAGACACATGATGTTAGATCCCGCACATACACCCCTGAATCTGGACTCTCCCTGAGCTCCAAGGCTCTAGCGCTGCCATGGTTAGGATCTAGGAGATCCCGTATCTCCTCCAGGTAGATTTCGAGGTAGGACGCCCGCACCAGGTACTGTTTATCAGACTGGGAGCGGGAGATATGAGTGAAGACATGGTCGAACGCATTGGGAATAACACCGCGTTTTTCTGGATCCAGCCAGGCTCCCTGCATGGTGTACGTCTTCCCAGTTCCAGTTTGTCCGTACGCAAATATGGTGCCGTTGAACCCTGCGAGAACTGAATCGATGAGCGGTCGAACGCTCTCATCGTAGAGGTCTCGCTGCTTTGAGTTTGCATCGTAAACAGCGTCAAATGTGAATGTTTTCATGGGTTCGCTGGCTGGCGCTCGAGGGTTTCTGAGGATTACCTGTCCAAGCCGGAGGTCCATTTGTACGATGCCACCTGCAGGCCCATTTGACTCTTCTTTCCGGTTCAGAGGGCGGCATCGCACTACCACCTTCACTGACTCACTGCTCTTATTTTTGGACATGGCTGCCTCTTGTTTATGAAAACAACCAAGGAAGAATTCAGTATTACTACTAAAATCAAAAAAACCTTACTGGTGCCTTTAATTGGCCTCTTGTCTGCCTGGGAATTGTGTAACCATTGATTCCTTTATCATTAATATGAAATTCAGTATGGTTTCTTGATCATATCATAAAAGAAATAGCTACAAACACAGACTGCTGAGATATCTAACACAAATAATGAGATGCCAGTGAATGTAATGGCTAATTTCTTGCTCGTATTGTCTGTAATATCAGCTTACGCACAGACAGACGGTCAGCAAATCTCACGCGCTGGATCGACGCTCCATTGCAGGTCCCTTCTTCACCATCCAGATTCATTCGGTGGACAGAAAAATCCAGCGATACCGACAATCAAATCAATGAATTCCGCTCTCACAATCATGTCGTCCTTGTTCTCACACGCCCGGTAGATCCGCTACAGACCGCCGTCCGCATCCTCCCGTCCTCCGTTCATTGATGCTCCGCGCTCGGGTTTCTTCTTTCGGTCTGTGCGGAGAGACACGGCTCCCCTCCGGTACACAACACACAGAAACACACACAAACACACTGACACTCGTGCACACACAATCATTCAACCACCACACCCCACATCACTGCGGAGCGGAACAAAGGACCATGGGAAATGGAGTTTTGTCTCACTTGAGAGTGGATTCTTGTACAAGGCTGCCACCAGCTCCTCACCTGGCCACACTGGAGCATTTGATTGTTTTAATTGTCAGAATTGTTTCCTGTTTGCTCTCTACTTAGACCTAAAAATAATAGACATTTTTCGAAACTTGTAATGAATGCAAAGATACTTTTTGCTGCCATAGATGCGATTTATAGTCAGTAAGCGACATAGTGCCACTCAAGTGATTCATTTCCAACATTAAACCATAAAAACACACTACACAGGACATTCAGGTATAAATAAATGAACATTAAAACTATATGAATATGAATGTAAAGGTAAGTAAAAGTATTAAAGTGCAGCAAAGCACAGCAGAGTGCTTAATGGACAGCAGAATGGCAGCACTAAACATCATGTAATTGTATGGAGAACCAAGAGTTAGACTAGTGTGGCTATCTTAACAACTGCTGTTTGATTAGTCTTTTTTTTTTTAATTTCTGCATGGTTTTGACATTTTCAACCTTGCCTATGGTTGTGCATTTCTGTATTCCTGTAAAATGTCCTTTATATAAGCATGATGAAATAATCATAACTATACAGAGAACATGCTGAAATCAAATTTTGAACTGTCAAATTTAAGTTGAATCCACAAACACCGTAAATACACTAAAATGATCTAGAACACGTATAAACATATAAGTAAGTCATCTAACATTACAAAAACGTTTTTGATAAAGTAAACCAAAATAAGCATAAAAAAATTACAATTATAATCTAGAGGAACTAGGTGTAATCCTTTAAATATAAACTAGTATGTAGACATGCATTGCATGGAAGTAGAGGGGTGAATGTGCAAAAAGTAGGCAAAGCATATTACTGTCGGTAGTTCTTCCTAAAAACAATATTTTCAGCCATTTTACCAAGCATTTGGTCTGGCATCAATTTTTAAAAAATTATTAACATCGACATCAACATTAACCATAGTTCACTCAGGAACACTCTAGTCATACATTTTACCATTTTATTGCAAAATGGATATACAGTTCTACTCTACTCGAAAGATATTCACTGGATTAGTGAAGCAGCATGCTTTGACTTTGCAGGGAGTACATGGCTAGAAACCCCCATACGGATTGATACATTCATGACAATATGAACGGAATACAATAATTCAGAAGCAATTAATCCATAGTAGCATGAGTCTCAATATGAGAGTGCAGCAAGCTTTATGCTATAAAGGAGGAGGCTGGGGTGGAGGAGTTGATGCTTTGCCAGCAGCAGCAGCACGGTGCATCAGCATTAATGCACGCAGGGTTTAGTGAGAAGTAAGTCATATTTAAATACACCGCTGTGTTGAGAGAAAAAGCTGTGATTGGCTGTTGGAGCTTGGATGTGATAATTGGGATCATCTAGCTGTCAGCTGATCATGGCCAGACGTATAGTTACTGTGTCCTGCATGTACTAACGCTAAGCTTCATATCCACAGAAATGCCTCAGTGGACAGGGTCCTACTCAGATGTGATTTATTGACATCAGTGCATGTGTATTGGATTGTATTCGTAGATGCTAGCCTCATGGCTAACATCGGCCTTATTTTGGTGCTGAAAGGGGCCTTAACAAGTTGTTTTATGGTTCAAAAGTTACTTCCGTTTCTTTTTCTGAGGTCATGGCATGGTGATTAACCAAGAGTTTTAATTCAGTGTTCTCTGGCCTGCATTGTTAACTCTTCCAAAAAATTGGGAGGCTCATGCCAATTTAAAAAAATGTGTTTCACATTTTGAAACATGTTGGATTTTAATTTTTAAAAACTTACAAAATGGTGTATATTTTTGTTACATTGACAAGAATGGGTAAAGCTTATGATTTACATATGGCTGTTGCAACTTAACACTACAATGGAGCATGGTTGGGTCCCAGAATATTCTTCTCTTTCCCCCTGTTATGGGCAACCTTTCACAACAATATCAACAATACTGTTTTAGCCTATATCTCATTTGAAAATATAACAATATCAGAAACATTGTTCCACCCTTAATGGCAAACTTTCATCTTCATTACTATATATGTTGTATGATATCATACATTCCACTACTTGACTGTATTTTTATTGTAAGACCAATTTCTTAATGTCTTTTTCCAATTATACATTGATTTTCCACTGTGTACAATACATTCCCACCCAATATCTGTGTTATCTTAAGAACCATTTCTTTTATTTTTCTTAAAATGAGAAGTGGGTGGGACCAAAATATGTTAAAGTCTCTACATATAATATGTACTGAAGCCTCATAGGACTCATAATATATTTACCACAATTTTCACATAGTAACAAGTACATTTTAGTTGCTTTCCCAAATTTGAAACATATCAGTCTCATTATCTTCAGGTAATAATGCAGATTTAACCCTGACAGCTGGTTTAAGTTAGTCATTTTCTCTAGACCTTTAATGTTGCATCTTGAAATAACAACAGAAAAGAGTGAAAATCTCAAGAAAAGGACTAAAATTGACTCATTATCAATAACAAAAAAAAAAAAAAAATTAAATAAAATGTCTGCTTTGGACTCCCATGAATACATAATGAAATACATACGTAATACATGATATACTTTTATAATATGTTTGTAGCCAAAGAGATCATCTTTGTCTTTATTAAAACTGATATTTTCTGAGGGAAGGAACAAAAAAGAATATATATATAAAAAGGGAAGGATCAACAAATTTCTGTTTATGAAAGAAGTGAAAATCATCTAAAATTCAAATGTCTAATGCCATAAATTATACGCTGTCTTATTTTTTAAAAATGCAATTTGGTTAAATATTTGTGGCTTTATGGTCCACCGAGTCCTTTCCATCTTGAAATTGCTTCTATTTTACATATTTTCTCATGGATGAAAATTTCCCTCTAATTCCTTGTTGGACACATTGAAGTTTTTCTCTTGGTCAAGTCAGATATTGTTAATTTTCCACAAATTCTAACACTAATGGCACAAAATTCAGACATTTTAGTCAATTGTAAGATGAATGATAACTAGAGCTTTTTAACAATCCCCCCCACAGCACAACAGCACCATCTGGTGGTGACATAAGCAAATTATGATATTAAGCTGAGCAGAGCCACAGCATTACTTGAGGAGATTCATAAGCAGACTTTACTACAGGAGGTAGTTGAAACTCTGAGGTTCTTTTGGGGATTTCATAAAAACTACCAACAGTTTAATGTAACCACTCTTTTAAATGTCTGGTTATGCCAGGTATGTTTACTCAGGCTGGCTTAGCAGCTGACCACAAAAGGGAAAGGCCCAGCCACACGGGGAATTCAGTGGCATGTAATTCCTCTCACACCAAAGGCAATTCAGATACCTTCAATATGTCACTTCATGAATTTGGTTTAATTCTAGCAGAACAAGCAACAGATATCTGAATGTCTCTGTCGCCCTTTGGGTTGTTTGTTTCACAGAGCAGAAAGGAGAAATTACCCATGTGTTTTCTGGAAATCCCTTTGTTATTGTAGGCACTCATGAGAGGTGAGTGACACTTTTCCAGGAACATTAACATACAAAATCTAGTGCATAATGTTTATTAAAGTTGCATTGGCTGTACAGTTGTGTAATGGTGCTGTTTCCTTTCTTTTCCTGTTATCTTTATCTGTTGTTTTTATTTTCTTGTCCTTACATGATCTTTTCCTTTTGTTTTATGTGGATCGGTACCATGTAATTAATATGTAAATTATAATAATAATAAATATGTAATTAATATGTCAAATATATTCCTCTGGTTTTAAGATTTGTATTGGTATGTGCTTTTTGTTTAAAAGTGGACTTTGTTTGTCTTTGTTGCTTTTAATTTGATTTTTTCTATAGAGCTAAAAAAGTGCCCAGCACTTGGAGTGAGATTGATATCCTGATGGGATCATATCGGGATCATTTGGTATCACATCACATCACTTTGTATTGTTTCAGTTTGTGTCATATCATGTTGTATCATACTGTACTGTATCGTATGGTCTTGCTTCCCATCGTGTCATACAATCATAATGCATTTTATCGATATCTTAACATGTCATAAAGTATCAGATTGTATCATAATGTAAGGTAATGTAATGTAACAAAACATAACATAAAGTAACATATGGTATCATGCTGTAATGTATCCTATCATAACGTATTGAATGATATAGCTAACATAATACAAAGTAACCTGTTATGTAACATAAACCAACATAACATAATGTGACGTAACATTACATCAAACAAAACATACTGAAGGGTATGACATCATACTGTATGGTAAGGTAATATAATGTATCGTAACAAGAATGAAATGTAGCATAATGTAACATATGAAATTTAACATAATGTAATGTTATGTAATGTAGCACAACATGACCTAAGCTGTAGTGAAATGTGACCAAACATCACGCAATGTAACGTTTCGTTCAATACTGCACTGTAACACAATATAACATAATGCAACACAACATAATGTTACGTCATACTCATGCAATGTATGTAACATAACAGAATGTGATGTACAATATTAACCTAATGTCACCTAATGTCACCTAACCTAACCTGATCTAACCTGAACAAACCAAACCTAACCTAACCTAACCTAACCTAACCTAACCTAACCTAATCCAACCAATCTAATCTAATCTAACCAACCTAACCTAACCTAATCTAACCAACCTAACCTAACCTAACCTAACCTAACCTAACCTAACCAACCTTATCTAACCTAACCTAACCTAACCTGACCTAACCTAACCTAACCTAACCTAACCTAACCTAACCTAACCTAACCTAACCAAACTAACCTAACAAAACCTAACCTAACCAAACCTAACCTAACCTAACCAAACCTAACCTAACCTAACCAAACCAAACCTAACCTAACCTAACTAAACCAACCTGACCTGACCTAACCTAACCTAACCTAACCTAACCTAACCTAACCTGATCTAACCTAACCTAACCTAACCTAATCTAACCAAACCTAACCTAACCTAACCTAACCTAACCTAACCTAACCTAACCTAACCTTATCTAACCTAACCTAACCTAACCTAACCTAACCTAACCTAACCTAACCTAATCCAACCAATCCAATCTAATCTAACCAACCTAACCTAACCTAATCTAACCAACCTCACCTAACCTAACCTGATCTAACCTAAACAAGCCAAACCTAACCTAACCTAACCTAGCCTAACCTAACCTAACCTAACCTAATCCAACCAATCTAATCTAATCTAACCAACCTAACTTAACCTAACCTAACCAACCTTATCTAACCTAACCTAACCTAACCTAACCTAACCTAACCTAACCTAACCAAACCAACCTAACAAAACCTAACCTAACCAAACCTAACCTAACCTAACCAAACCAACCTAACAAAACCTAACCTAACCAAACCTAACCTAACCTAACCTAACTAAACCAACCTGACCTGACCTAACCTAACCTAACCTAACCTAACCTAACCTAACCTAACCTAACCTAACCTAACCTGATCTAACCTAACCTAACCTAACCTAACCTAATCTAACCTAACCAAACCTAACCTAACCTAACCTAACCTAACCAAACCAACCTAACCTGACCTAACCTTACCTAACCTAACCTAACCTAACCTAAACAAACCTAACCTAACCTAACCTAACCTAACCTAACCTAACCTAACCTAACCTGATCTAACCTAACCTAACAAAACCTAACCTAACCAAACCTAACCTAACCTAACCTAACCTAATCTAACCTAACCAAACCAACCTAACCTAACCTAACCTAACCTAACCTAACCTAACCTAACCTAACCTCACCAAACCTGGGACACTTTTAAGGATATTTTTTCTGTCTGTGAATAACATACTTCACAAAAGGCGTTTAACTTAAGCAGTAGTTCATTTTTTAATTGTGACTGATGTTTTTTCTTATTCACATCTTTAGATAAAGAAGTTTAAACTTGCTATACATTAAATTTCTTTAAGAAAAAAATATCTTTGCAACATCCATTGTATAGCTGTCAGATTTAAAAAAGTGGTTTGAGGACTTCTCCTGTCATATTCAGATAAAAACAGAAAGATATGTTTAATCATTGGCGTATTAAACAGGGGCCGTATAAATAACCAGTACAGCACGAGTAGTGCATGTGAGGACTGGCTATAGCAAACTGCAGCACCCATCCCTTTTCAACCCTTTACTTTATAATAATTTGAATAAATGTATCAATAAAGTACTTTCAATCACTCTGCTGTGCATAACGAATATGATTAGAACATCACAAAAGGCGAAAAAACAAGAACGCCTAGATCAAGAGGGATTTAAATGTTACCCACACAATGAAAAAAAAAGGAAATCTTCACAAATGCGACACTGCAGCTAAAGGAATGCTCAACTTTTTCCATCTACACATTCACCTTATCATCTAAAAGTTGAAATTACTACTTATTTCAGCACTTATATGGTATAAAACTTAGTAAAGCAGCAGTCATTGTAAACAAACAGATGGGACGTCATGGTGTCCCAGTGATAAATCCACATTCCTGAGTCTGTACTCTCAGTTTTATGTAATTCCCCCCTCTGGATCCTCCCTGGTTTCTGTCCGCTGTTGATTAAAGGCAAAAACACCCAAATAAACGTGTTATGTCATCACATCTACCTCTCAGACAGTCCATGTGAAAAACAGACTCTCTTCTTCAAGTAAAACTTTAATTTAAAAAGGTGGGAGCGTTTCTCTGTTTGTGAGAAAGAGAGAGAGACGAAGCCCTGGGCCTCCCTGAAGTGAGATACAGGAATGTAATCTGCTTGGGAGGATTTCTTGTCAACACATGATTTATTAGCTGAACAAAAATTGCTAAACTGTTGAAGAGGCAGAATGAGCATAGGACAAAACTTTTCACTAAAATAGAAATCTTTCTTTAAGTTAAGAATATGTGAGCTACTTGAAAACTTCTGCTCTGTTTCACCTCTTTGACCCCTGTAGCATCTGTTTTAGACTTTGTGTAGCCTGGTTTGTGTTTGTGGCCATGAAATTTCCACTCTGGTGTAAAGAACTTGCCGACAACTGATGGGAGGTCATAAAACAAGAAATTCATGGACATCGGACTATAATATGTTATTTTCTTGTGCCACTTTATATGTGAAAAGTGCATAAAAAGCATCTTTATATGATTTCAGTTCCATTTCTGTGGTTTGTTTTTACTTTTCAATGGTTAGTGAGTATTTCATCTGTGAATGAATACTGTGGACTGTGGAGATATGGGATTGCCACTGGTTGCAGGATCTCATCTTGATTTCTCTCTGCATTGAGATTGCAGGGGAAGGCAGGCTTTTACTATAAGCCAGTAGCAATTAGCTTGGATGTAGCTTTAGAAAAGAAGCAATTTAATCAGACCTTGACCACATTTCTTCATTAAAACAAGAGCAAAGAGCCCTGTGGTAAGCTCCTCGTGGCTGAGAAGATGTTTTCACTTTTCTCCCAGTTGGCCTTGACATAATTAATCATGAAGAGATTCCTGGAGCCTCCTGGAGCTGCTCATACGTACAACCTTACTTTGTCTTGTCACTCTGATTGGTCGGTCACAAATGTAACAGACAGAACGAAAGTCCAAATCATCTTCCGAGAATTATTTGAAAAGTCCTGCCCTTCCCAAAAACTCTCTATGGGAGATTTCTATGTGAAAAATACCTGTGCAGTGGTTATGTGAAACAGTCTATCTGGCATGTCAGATAAGAGAGCTGCCAGCCATATTGCCCTGCAAATCTGTATAAAACAAGCTACGGTTCCTAAATGCTGACAGGTAAGGAAATGGTCAAAACAAGATTCAATCGCAATAGCAGAATAAGCTGTATGGCATTGGCAGAGATTTGGCAAATTTTTCATGTGCGCAACCTACATAATAAGCTCTGCTGCTCATCCCATAAATACATGTTCCAGTTACAAATGTGGCACCACAAATAGAAATAAACAGACTTTACCAACAGTATAGACTTATTCCCAAAAAGCACTGTTACAACAAAAAATAATCTACCAAACAAATGTCCTTACTTTAATTTCTGTCTACAGTTTTTGATACTGCCCAGATACAAGGCTCTTGACTTTTAATTTGGTCCCATCATAAGTTAAACATTATACTTTGCGCAATCCTTCCGTTTCCCTGTATTATTTTACTTTCTGTCTCTCTCTCTAACTTTTTGGCAAGTCTGTACTCGGCTGAAGAAAGCAGGGCATACTCGACATTCCTAAAGGAGTGTCTGAGAGTCAAACTACTCTGACAGGCGGAAGAAGAAACACACACTCACACATACACACTCTTAAGCTTCTACAGTAATAGTGTGTACATGCAGATAGTGTTTACAGTTATCAAGAGACTTAAGAGGATAAATGTCCTTTTTGTTCTCCAGGCAGGGGATGTGGGAAACGCCCGTTACAAGCAGAGAAGTACTTTTTATAAATGACATCACATTGCCTGACTCACAGCTGGGATAGTCACCGCATCAAATGCCAGCTTGCAATGAAAACTGGAACATACAGGGATCCGCATGAAACCGGCCGCCATATTGGATCATTGGATATATTTTATTCAGTGAAGTAATGGGACGTTTGAGCCTAAATGTCCGAATACTTTACGCAGTAACATTTGCCCTTTCTGTCAATCTAAGATACGCCCTTTTACCTCTCAACGTTCGCAAGGACAGCCAATCATATTAGAGTGCTCAAAAAATTGACAATACCAATAGCCAATCACGAGCCTGGAGTTTGACAGAAGGGGCGGGAAAAAGGCGTGTCTGTGGGCCTAGGGTGTCGCCGCGGTGGCTCCCATTCGAAGGCGACGGCGGTCGTCTATATTTCGGTTCTAATCTGTCCTGAAAAAAGAGAAATAACTCCGAAGAGACAGTGATTTTGACACACTCTTACGTCGAGATTTTTTTCAAGTTCTTCTCGGTCGAGCTAGCGGCAGGGCTCTGGAATGACGGGGTGTGCCGAGAATTTGAATTAGCTCGTCTTTAGTTTGAAGAAAGAGTGAGTCGGGGTAGAGAGAGAGAGAGGAGCCATTTTGTCCCGACTGTGTGGGAGAAAAGAAAGAGTGGAAAAGAGGAATCACACGGGAGGAGATCCTATTTTTGCTTTCTGTTCTCATGCTGTAAAGGGGGAAACAGTCCGGCTTGGGAATACATAACTTCTCGGACACGTCTACGGACACGTTAATCGGGTGGTATTTAGCCAACTAGCTTGCCAAGCTAATCAACAAATCCCAGATTGTTAACCGTTAACAGTCAGGAGAAGCGGGGTAGTTGGTCAGGTTGGCTAAGGAGCTGGCTTTAGGCTTCACATAGGCGTGCTAGGTTACCATTTTTTTGTTTTTGTATCTTGTCTGGTTGTTCACAAGCTGCTTTTCAATGGCGAAGAAGACGTACGACTTGCTGTTCAAGCTGCTTCTGATCGGAGACTCGGGCGTGGGGAAGACCTGTGTGCTGTTCCGCTTCTCAGACGACGCCTTCAACACAACCTTCATCTCCACCATAGGTAAGAAGAGCCGGGGGCCTCACTCACTGGATCATGTGTTGTTACAGATGTTTCTCATTTAGCTGAACCCCCCTATCGGAGGTAGTTTGACAGCTTGGGTACTTGCCTCACTCTCCTGCAGCTGGAAATGGTAGGCTGGACATATCTGGTTAGCCTGTGTGCTAGCAGCATGCACTGACGTTAGCCTCTCTGCAGGCCTACACAGGTTAGCTGGAAAGCTAGTTGTGCAGCTCTATTAGCTGTTAGCTAAACCCCTTTAACCAGTGTTACAAATAACTGTGACCTAACCAACAAAACACCCGTAGTGTTTTGAAGAAGCCTGCCAGAAACCGCAAGTAGAACCGGTTCAGGTAGTAGGGGAATTGCTGTCATGTTAGTTGACCCAGTGGCTAGTGAGCTAACTAGGTTAGCATTAGGGTGGCATTAATATACAGGGCCGTGCTGGTGTTACAAAAGCACCAGCCCCATCTCCACATATGCATGACAGGCGTTTTTATTTTCATGCGATCACACATAGCCTTTAAAATTACACATCTACGATGAGAAATGCCGTTTGTAGCTAGCACTCCCTGGCTCTTTGTATAAAAAGATAGTAACCCCACGAAAAAGCGATGACAGAAAGCAAATGTAAACACTTTACTTTAATAAAAGTAGCAAAAATAAAGGACAAGAACATTACATTGCACCAAAAACTATTTAAATCACATCATAATTACATTAATTTAGACGTGAATTACTATATAGTTGTTACATTCAGGCCATTTTAATCTGTAACTTTCTTTTTTTTTCCTAAAATAACCATCTTATAAGTGTAAACAACGTCATTGTTTTGATGTCTACCTTGTAAACATGAAACTCATTTAATGATCTAAATATTGTTCAGGGGTCTGTAAAGTAAGGCGTTATCACAGTTATTAAATAAGAATAAAAACGTAACTTTTTTCTATGAAAATGAGTCAATTAATAAGTCAAAAGTAGTTTAAACTCCTACTGGAAAATAACCAAGTACTTTCACCTCTAACTTGTGCTTAGCTTCTTTCATTACTCCTTTAAAGAAACTATAAACAATCCATCATGGTGGCATCATCAGCTTTTTTCCCCCTCTGACCTCCACGCATGCGTCCATCATCACGCTCTCATGAGTCAGGTGTCAAACTATGTTGAGTCCTTTCACAGCCCGAGTGAGGGATCCGTTTACTCCTGTTGCTTAAGATCAGTGCTGAGTAATAATGTAACATAAGTACGTTAGGCTGAAATGTTTGCAGTACACTGGCATAACATCCTTGATCTCTTGATTGAACTTTAGTTCTAGCCCAGCTTTATGTGTCGACAACTCCTCTTGACTGTGTGTCTAAGAACACACAACCATAAAGGGCGACAGTGTTCCCAGAGGCATCCGGGCCAGATTAGATTTGTTGAGGTACCACACTGAACAGTCACCGTGCTGCAAATCTCGCTGTCACATGTAGGTGTTTTGTGTTTATGGTTTTGTCTAGGAATAAGCTCATGTTTGTGTTGTGTTACCCTCAGTCTTCTAGTTAGAGTCTGCTTTGCCGAATTATTAACAAAATGATGTTGATTATATTAGCTGTGAGGTATTTAAGAGTCAAAAGCACCATGACAGCACACATTGGTTCAAGGAAAGGCTGTGTGATGATGGTCAAATGCAGAGTGACGGGTTCTATAGCAGTCAAAGACCGACAGTGACCTTTGCCTCTTTGCAGAGGTACTTTCCCTGCCAAGATGATTGAAGTGTTTCAGCTGTTAGCTTTTATTAAAGGTGAAATATATTATAAAGGTGTATATTTTAAAAAATCCCCGTCTTCTGTAAATTATATCTAAATACACTGCAAAAGAACCCATTCACATTAAAAATGTTGTTTGAGGCATCTAAAGCTACTGCATGTGGTATTTATTGTCTAAATTGGTCTAAAACTGCATAAATAACAAGGCAACGCTTTTACTCTTACTAAAAATACTAAAGTTACCATTTAAATATCTTCTTAGCTAAGTCCTTGCTCATGAAGACAAAAACATTGGCAGAGAAAATGCTTATAAAGAGGTTCAACATTAGTCTCAGTTGTACTTAACCACTTTACAATTGAAAAACACTTTTGGAACATTGTGTAAAACAAGCATTAATTAGTTTTTTCCTGATAATGGCTCTGTCCTAAAGAAAGCAGTTCTGTTGTTGCTGTTTTTGAAATATTTCCTCTTCTTCTGAAGTTTTTAGCTTTATGAGTGCCAAGTTTTAAGCACAAATCCTTTTCTCTATTTTGATCTATCATTTAATATCATAATTTTTACCTTTTTTCCTTATAGGAAAAGCAGTGAAATTCAATGAAAGCAGCAGGAATATTAGATATCAGATATGGTTTATCAAATTGACATTTTTTATCAAGTAAATAAAGCAGGGTACACACTACAAAATGATCGTGCCAATTTGGGTTGGATTCGCCTCCATTTGCCCAAAGTCAAAAAGAGCCTGGTTATCAAATGTGTCTTGAGATTATCTCACCAGATTTTCCTGTGGTGTGTTGAGAGTGGTCTTTCCCCCTACGATCTACTTGGAAAATTGTTGGTGTCGGTCTGACTTGAAATTGTAAATATCAAACGTGTTCAATATTTGCATACATTGCTGTTGATCACATTACAACCAGATGTGCAGGTTGAAGAGTTTGACTCATAAGAAGACCAGAGCACTGTGCTGTAGTGTGTTGCATGCTGCGGTGCATAGTATATATGAGC
Organism: Cheilinus undulatus; assembly: GCF_018320785.1. Lineage (NCBI taxonomy): Eukaryota > Metazoa > Chordata > Actinopteri > Labriformes > Labridae > Cheilinus > Cheilinus undulatus. Next base: position 38,303,438 of record NC_054878.1, on the reverse strand, counting down.
TAGTCTTTTTCACCCCAGACCCTTTTTTTGACAAATTAACCCGACGTCATTACCAGAAATTCTATCATCACTTACATAACATCTTCACACACAGGCACTGCTGCTGCCTTCAGAAACATACCCAAATTCTCAGGGCACTTGTTATAAATTTTCATTCATTACACAGCACTGTCGTTATGACCATAGTTAAAGCAATAGGGTGGCTATTTTTAAATGCCCCCAGATACTTCTGTACCTCATAATCCTACTCCATATCCATACCACAATCGAGCTGACAAGAAGAGGAGCTGGAGGAGAGGTAGCAAACAGCGAGCCACACTTAGCTTGTGTACTCTAAAGTTGTGTATGACCGTGCCAAATTTCACGTTTCAAGAGTGGAGACTGGCTGTTGGTGAAATGATTCTGTTAATGTGTGCTGTGTTGGTCATATGGTTGCACACCACATTATAAGAACTAAACTGATACATCTGTCATTATTTGTTGTCATGCGTGGGTTCTCACATTTTCAGACTTGGTTAAGATTTTTAAAAATCCTCAATGTGGTCCAGCCCAGGCTTTATCCTCAGTGTGGCTCTTCCTTCCCTCTTCACTTCTCAAAAGAAGCCCAACATTTACACATAACCTCTTTTGAAAAACGCTGATTTTAAAGTATCAGAATGACCAGAGACTAAGATGATGATAGTGCGCGATCTGAAACTGTCAGCAGCAGTAATTTATGTCATCTGGTTTAGGAAGCGCTTACTTGCGGTGTTTACCTACTTCAGCCGGCCTAAAAAAACATGGCAACACCTGTGGCAGGTTTGAGAGAGACTGTCTGGCATAATACAGAATAAGAAGTCACTCTAACAAAGCAATATAGTTCTATAAGTTTACACTGGTTGCCTTTTGAGCTGTCCCCATAAAAACTACAGCAAAAGCTTCAGTCTCAGCCATTTTTCTCCATTTGTATTCAAAACAGAGCTCCATGTAGTGGGGTAAGCTGTAAAAGTTAATATTACAATGAACGCAATGTCCCAGCTCTATAATCCAAGCCAAACTTTCATTTTCAGGGAGCTTTAATTGTTAACAGTATGCCAAACTACTGTCATATTGAGTTAGATATTGTGTGATTGGCTGTACTTCTGCAAAATAAGCCAGAGCCTCATCAGAGGAACTGCATGCTCTGCTTTAAGGTCAAATATCAATGGTGTTTTTTTATACATGCTTTTTCTGTATCAATTATTATGCAGATTATTCGATCAGTTATTCTTTAGGGGTGCAAAAAAGAAAGTGTCAGTGTTTATCTTTACATGCCTTCATATACTCTGCTGCTTTTCTTCATTGCTTACTGGGTATTTTTTTTTACCACTCAGAAAAAGATAACATTTCATCCAATTTTACGTTATTTTGCTGAATTGAGAGCTAAAACCAAAAGCATGTCAACTTGTGTAACATAACAGAGAGGGGGGAAAAAGCAAATACTATTTAGAGCCTGGTATAAAAACGCTTGGCTTAGTTCTTTAGGAATAGCAGTGAACTTTCAAATAGGTTCCCTTCTTATTTATTATAGAAAATGTTACTCACTTATTCATGATAACTATTAACATGATCACTTATTCCAACCACTAATGTGACATTTATGAGCATGTATCAGACCACATGCAGCATTTATTTACTGAGGTGAAGAGAGAAAAGTCCGCTTGTCATGACTTAATGACAAAATCGTCTTTTCTTTCTTTGCTCTCTTTCTGTCTGTAACAGATACTAACGCTGACATGAACATTTTAATCTGATGATAATGGGCAATATTATACCCCGTATTTACTAACCGGTGAATTAAACAGGTCACGGGAGTTGGGGCTCTGATGAACGGAGGACAGAGCAGAGACACTCAGTGGTGCCACTTTGGTAGCCTACAAAACGCTTGCATCTTGGTGTCAAGTTTAAGACCTGTTGTTTCCAAGTTATTTACAGCCTAACTGATGTGAAACAATCAGGATAGAATATGTTCTGCGAATATGTTCTGTGTTGTCAGCATTGCTCCTTGCTCCTTCTGAGTCGAGTCAGCTGCAAGCTCCGCTGTTTAGTTCTAGCACGCACTCGCATGACCATCCAACAAACAGGAAGGAGAGCATTCCGACCAACTGTCCGACCAGTCGAATGAAAGATGTCAGCCTTAGAAAACAGTTTAAGAGGTTGGAGTCAGAACACTGGCTTCTTTTAGTAAAATAGATGATCACTGGTCTTTCATGTCATATCGTCAACTCATGATAAATTTTTTTTTGCGCCATAGCAAATAAATCTAGACCTGTTTACTTTCAACAGTCCAGTTACTCTTATTGGGCTTTTCCACTACGACTTTTGTCTGTGCCTATCCAAACAAAGCCATGCTGATTTACCTTTTCATCACCATTTTGGCCACACCGCGCTGCGCCCGGAATGGCCCTGCTCTGGAGCAGGGTCCAAGCGCGCCCGGCCCACCTCCAAGTGTCATAATTCGGGCTGGCTTTGCAGATATATTTAAGCAGCAATCACTGCACCAAACTTTGAAATACCTGCTGGATTACCAACAGAAGAAGAAGAAACCTTGAAGTAGGAACAATGGGTTCTTCTTCAAACGGAACAAAACAATGCTTGCTGTATGTCATCCAGTCAAAACGCTGCATCATCAGTTCTAGACATGCCTTCAAATGGGGAGCTTGGTTGTGGTTGAAAAGCAAAATCACTGCCGTGCTTGGCTATCAAATCAAGTAGAGCCAAGCTGCTCAATGTAATAGAAATTCCATAACTTTTCTTGATCCATGATCATTCTTTTTTTAACAGCTTGTCTGTTTTGGTTTTTAAGAAGGATATGAATAATATGAGTAATGAGTAAATGCATAATTAGGGGCATGGATGATATGACAGCATGGCAGCCCGCTGTAGAGTTTGTCAGAAGGCTAAAGACCCAACTTAGCTCCAAGTCTTTGGCTGTTTGATCTAAAGTAGGGATTGTTAAGAGTACTGTAGTGGTTAGTGTGGCAGTCATTGTTCAAATACCATTTCTTTATTAGCATTTATGCTATATTCTACAATGTTTTAGCTGATTTAGCGATACATATGTACTGAAATATTCTGTGTTTGTCGAACTGAACATACTTGTTTGGAAATGATAATAAGTACGAAAATAAGACAACACAGGGACACTTTTCAGCCACAGCTCTGTCTTTATTACCACAGCAAGCCAGATTGCAGCTAGAACAACTGCTTTATGAGAGCTATAGGAACTCTCGAGCAACATATGACCCAAACCTCAAACTAACATTAGTCCTGTTAGCGCCGGTTTTCACATATCGTTTGTGGCGATATAACAATTGATGAAACTGGTGACTGGAAATGCAGTATGCTCCCTTTCAGTTATGTGGAAGGAAAAGGCTTTGCTGCACAGGAGTTAAAGTCACCATTGCAACTACTGACTGCTAAAGGAGTGAAAAAGATGGATGAGGATGGAGAAGTATGTTGATTAAATGACTGTTACTACAGACTCGTGGACAGATCTCTCCATGAAGTCATATGTTACTGTTTTTTCTCTCAGTAGCGTGTTTGCACTGTGGAAGAGTTCATGGCAATGGCTGAGTAAAGTTTGGTCCATTTTGCTCATACTACTAAGCTCCATGTTGTTTTCTTTCTATATGGTAAATAAACCTTTGTTACATTATCATATCTTGTTATTTTATTCAGAGCTGGGATGAGCAGCTCAGATAAGCAACAGAAAGCATACTCTGTGTGAAATGTGTTTTTTTCCCCTTTACAGTAATTATAATTAGGGAGTACTCAACAACTTTAAAATCCCATCTTTTATCTAAAGTTGGTTTTTGGCAGCACTTTTGATATGGCACAGATTGGCTTTCAAAGCTTTGTCCGATATTTTCTTCAGTCTATAGTAGTGGCATGTTTTTCCCTGTAGTTCGTTTCTGTGATGGTCTTAATTAGATTGCTTACACTTGAGTTTGGTAAATGCAGCAAACTAGTTATGCAGATTCATCACACTGCTCTTGTGCAGCTAGTACAAAATGTACAGTGTGACTGTAATCCCAAATCAAAGCTTTCAGAAATTCATCGCTCAGCTTTATGAGAAGCCTGACACATAAAAGTTACAGCCCTCAAAGCCTGAGCTATAAAGTCAGAGAGTAACAAAACTTAGTGAAGAACCAGCAAAACCAGGTCGTATGAAGTAGTAGTGTGTTCTTCCTCTGACACAGCACTCATACCTTTGGAGACACGCATGCACAGCTGCTTCTCAAAATACCCCCTCTGGAAAACCCCCCTTTCTCATCTGCCTCTCATCCTCATTTCCAATCACTCTTTATTCCCTTCATCCTTGTAAATGAGGAGCTATGCATATATGAAGTGCTGAATATGCATGATGCTGCGATCTGAAATCTCTCTCTCCACAAATATCATGAATTTTGCATGGAAACTGGTGATTGGCTACAGTGGAATTCATAGTTGTGGAAGGAATGGTTCCTCTGGGATCGAAAGCAGAGTGGGGCCAGCCATAAACCACGCACTCTCTGTTTTTAAGACGTCCAATATAACATCCAACTGTTATGGAAAGTGTCATCCTCCTCCTGATAAGTGGGCCCATTTTTCCAGTGATTTACTAAACGTGTGATTACACAATTCACATATTTTCTCGACAACTTGCCAGAGCACCTCGCCTTTAAAAAAAAAAACCTTTTCCTTCTCACCTGGAACACACAGATATTATGTCATCCCTATGGAGTCTGGTCTTTGAGAGACAACTTTGGTCATTTTTATCTAGAAAACTCAACCTCCTATAGCTGTCTTTGCTCTGAGTATTAAATATGTGATTCAGTTGTTTGTTTAAAGGTTTAATGTCCGTTTTTAAAGACACAATGATGGGTCTCATGTACAAAACCTCCTCTCCTCTCGTCTCTTTTTGTTTTTAGCTAACTATATATCTTTCTGTCCCTCCCTCCCTCTCTCTGGGGAGTGCATAATATCCAGTGAGTCACACCTTGGCAGCCTGTTCTTCATTATTATATGACTCGCCCCATCTAGAGAGCACAGCTGTTTCTTGGACTTTTTGACCAACCACAATTTCTGACCAGAGCTGAACTGACAGCTCACGATTAACTAGAGAATATTGGCTAGAATGTTTGAGTATGAGTCACCCCTTTAAGATCTGACCTCTTTGGGGGCTCCCCAAGCATGATGATGAGGATTATAAGCCTGACTAATAGTGTGAACTTCTGATTTATTGTCATGAATTGGAAAGTTTAACTTCAGTACCTTGTTTGTTAACACCTTTACCTCACACTGGTGAAATCCCTTTTACTTCTTCCAGGCTTGCATACAAGTTTCAGTTATAGTTTGACTATTTGTTTAGACTGTAATTGAGTCAGATATCACCTGCCTTAAAATATAAAGGTCAGACTTCTGAAATGGGAGGCTGGTGTACTTTTCTTTGTCCTGTGTGACATCATGGATCATCTAAGGTCAACATTTTATAGAGAAGTAACTGATACTTCAGAAAATAATATAATTGTGGTGTTGATTTAGCTCTATTGATGAAACAGGTGCCCATGTAAACAGCCTACATCCATATTTCCTTTCTTGTTACAGCTTTCTTATTTAAAAAAGGCAAAAACAGCCACCCTGTATTCCCACTGCTGTTTCAAGGCACATCCCTATGGCATTTCACCTCGGTTTGAATGTCACTGAGGAGAGTGGGGTGGGGTGGGGGGCAAATTGATCCCTCCCCCTGTACTGGCTTTAGACATAGTAACAGAGGCGTAACAGACGCGAGACAGGACTGGTGGAGCCACTTGCAATCTTGTGTGTGTGTGCATGTCTAACTGTGTGTGTATGTGGAGTTTCAGCTCAGCCATGCTCTCTTGCTCTGACATAATGCACTGTGAATTAACAGTCAGGAACACCAATGTAATGCTTTTGCAGAAGCAGTATGAATGTCTTGGGCGTAATAGCGGCAGAGCTTTGTTGCGCTGCTCCTGCAGAATTGCAATAAAAAGGATTGTAGCCTTGAAATATAATAAATGCACTGACTTTGATATGTAGGGTCTAGAACAATATGCCTTTATCTGTTATATTTCCATGGTTGATATCCACATAATACACAGATAAACCATGGTGTTTGATATCAGGTTTGGGCACGATACAGGGAGGGGAGCAAACATCCATTATCAATCTAAATGACTTGGACTGATGATAAAACTAGCTTAAAATCAATCCTGTTCAGAAAATAATACACCGCGTTCCAAATTATTATGCTACTGATATTTTTCTCTGATTTTCCTAAATAGTCGATGCAAATGACAGTCAGTACAATTTTCAAGTCATCAACCATAGAGCATAATTCAAATTTTCCTGAACAATCCTCCTAATGCTGTTTTTTTTTTCCAAAAATAAAAAAACTCAAAGTGCACTGTTCCAAATTATTACACACAACAGAGTTTCACAGCATTTTAGGTTGAAAAGAACTGAAAATGGTCATTCATTGAATTTGCAGCAATAGGTCGTTTTTAATGAAATCAAAAGCTATTTCAATCAAAAATATCTTAACAGGCCAAGTTACATGTTAACACAGGACCCCTTCTTTAATATCACCTTCACAATTCTTTCATCCATTGAACTTGAGTTTTTGGAGAGTTTCTGCTTGAGTTTCTTTGCAAGATGTCAGAACAGCCTCCCAGAGCTGCTGTTTTGATGTGAACTGCCTCCCGCCCTCATAGATCTTTAGTTTGAGGATGCTCCAAAGGTTCTCAATAGGGCTGAGGTCAGGGGAGGATGGAGGCCACACCATGAGTTTGTCTCCTTTTATGCCCATATGCCCAGCCAATGACACAGAGGTATTCTTTGCAACATGAAATGGTGCATTGTCATGCATGAAGATAATTTTGCTGTGGACAGCACAGTTCTTCTTTTTGTACCATGGAAGAAAGTGGTCAGTCAGAAACTCTATTTACTTTGTCGAGGTCATTTTCACACCTTCAGGGATCCTAAAGGGGCCTACCAGCTCTCTCCCCTTGACTCCAGCCCAAAATATGACTCCATCTCCCTGCTGATGTCGTAGCCTGATGTGGTGGCCATCCACCAACCATCCACTACTCCATCCATCTGGACCATCCAGGGTTGCACGGCACTCATCAGTAAACAAGACTGTGTAAAAAATAGTCTTCATGTATTTCTTGGCCCAATGCACCAGTTTCTGATTGTGAGCATTGGTTAGGGGTGGCCGAATAGTAGGTTTTTTCACAACTGCAAGCCTCTGGAGGATCCTATACCTTTAGGTTCATGGGACTCCAGAGGCACTAGCAGCTTCAAATACCTGTTTGCTGCTTTGTAATGGTATCCCTACTACTGATATCTGTCCATTCAACAATATTTGCTGATGGCTGATTTTTGACAATAAAGCCAAAAACTACTGATACCAGTGTTAGTTTATACCTAATAATAATAATATGAATAAGAAGCAGATTTATCCTTTTTATGCATTTTTTTTTTCTCTGGAATTTTTTGGTTTTATGTACACATCATGAAAGTGTAGTCTAGATTTGGCCTGAATATGAGTAAAATATAATTTCCAAAACACCGGGAGGTATTGCACAAAAAAATGAGCACAAAATAATTTTTTTCTAATATTTTCCAACTGCCTACTGTTCCTCATGTTTACCTCTTGAATCCAAAATAAATCAGAAAATTGTTTTTTTTCACCACCTAATTAGCACCAATTAAACTGAGAGTACCTGACTGCAATTTTCAGCCCCTTTTTTTAAGGTTTATTTTGGGAATTTTTGTGTTTTTATGTGATAGAGGAGGATAGTGGATAAAATCGGAAACAGGGACAAGTGCAGGGTAGAGACATGCGGTAAAGGGCCCCAGGCCGGACTCTAACCTGGGCCCTCCGCATACATGGGGCACGCCTTAACCACTCGGCCACCTGTGCCCCAATTTTCGGCTTTATCTAGTTGCATTGAAATACTGTAAAAGCATGAGCACAGTACTTACATCCAATGTGTAAAATGATTGCCCAGTGATCAAGAAAGCATCTTTTATATTTGGTTATTTTTCTCGTACATTTTGATGAATTTAGACTTGCCTTAACCTGCAATAAATTGTGCAGCATGTGCCTAATTTGTTTGTTATATCTACCCTTTAATAAACAGAGAAAATCTAAATAATTGAAACAAAAACTCATGGCAAAGTGTCTCTTACTAAATAGTTCGATTAAACCCAACTTATAACTTTAAAAAACCCAAACAAGTCTGGAAGACATGCATGCAGAAAAAGGTGTGTTCTCTGACTGCAGTCTTACCCTCCCTGAACAATTAGTCCAGATTTTCCAACCAGAGATAAACCCCTTAAGGCATTGACATTAGATATCACTAATACATTTCAAATATGTGCAGTATCATGTTCCTAACCAGCAGCTTGTAATCACGGGTTTACAGTAATAAGGTCATTTCAGTACATTCTATCACTGTCCTCTGTTTTTAGGCCTTAACCTGATTTTCTCAGTAACCTGGTTCTTTTGTGTGTCTGCGCCCATTGTTAGCCAGCTGCTGATCCCAGTGCTGTCTCCTGATAGGCTCAAAGTCTGGGCATGACACTGCAGAATCAGGAAGAGATACATTTATTGTCTGTATGATGGGAACACTTGAGACTGGATGTTTCTGAGTGTCTTTTGGTGATATCTCTATTAATCCCATAGGGTTTTAATGCTGCTTGTCTATGTTGGTGTTAGATGTGATTTCTCAGATCATCTCTGCCTGTAATTGTCCATACTCCATGTGCTAGTGTTGACTGACATGTAGCTAATATACTTTCTTTTTTTGTTACAGGAATAGACTTCAAGATCAAAACTGTTGAATTACAAGGAAAGAAGATCAAACTACAGATCTGGTGAGTCAGTGAACTGCTCAAAAAAGAGGCGTTTTGATTGGTTGTAGCAGTTTGGTTTCTGTGTCTGGCAAAAACATTCACCAACATTTTGAGAAGTGTCCTTCAATACTGTTTGACTCTGTTAGTGAGTTGTTACATTGTAGGGAAACATCTGTTTGACATGCCTCCCTTAAGCCCTGAAAAATGTTAGGACAGGAAACGGTCATCAGTCCATCAGGAGCTCTGTTGCAGAGTTCCTATTGTAGTTCTCAACAGCTGATTTTCTGATCTGAAATTCCTCAGTTTGTAGCATTTTCTATCTAAAGACCATGGTGTTGGTTTATAGGTAAGATTTTAGAAGACTGAATAAAGATTTATAACCGAAAACTACTTACATAGTTAATGAGTACATTGTATTTTAAGTGGATTTATTGATTCATTATTTGGTATTGCTGAAAGTGGTGCACAGGTTTTGTCAACATAGCCATCCTAAATCCAAACATGTTCACTTAACTATAATAAAATGCAAGCTTTAGCATAAGTTATTCTTACTTGTGAAGTTGAAACCATTCAGGTTTTGGCATTTGCACTTAAAAATAAACTTTAGTATGTATAAGATGACTGGTGTTGTTGTAGCATACATTTATAGCATTACAGATGAAGTTTTGATCAAGAAAGATGGTAATAATTTTTATAACTCTCCTATTCTTTGAATCATATTAACTGATAAAGTGACATATCATACCTCTTACCCACTGTTTAACACGGTCACCTGAGGTCTAAATAAACATCTGTGCTGTGGTCAAAATATAATAAAGATCAAGCACTAGAGGAAGTGTCTGAACCTGTTTTAACTAGCTTTAAATGGCTTTTCTCAGAGCGCTTGGTTTGGTTAGCTAAGGCATCATTTCAGTGGGCAGATCTGCTGAAGATATCAGGTGAAAGGCAAATATGGTGTGGTAGCTAGAGAGGTGATGTTTCAATTCCTGTGTACTGTTGAGATTAGGGCTGAACGATTTTGGAAAATAATCTAATTGAATTTTTTTTTTCCTCCAATATTGCGTTTTGATTTGCGATTGTTCCTAAACTTTGTTTTATTCCTAAACAAAGGCTGAACATTTATTTAAATATATCTAATTCTGACAATTTTGACTCGTATTGCAAATTGGATATGATTTGATGCATTAAAGGGTTTTTGTCATTCTCATATTGAATAAGAAATAAGTACAAAAATAAAGGTAGGGGTTTTTTTTGTAGACTATACAAAAAAATGGCGCTTGAATGTTTGCATGATATGCCATGCATAACGTCTCTGTTGCAAAAAAACAAAGTTTAAAACTGTTATTTTGACACAAATTTCAGGTCAAAGAAATATTGCACCTTCTGCGATTTGAAAAGGTTTGCAGGCCATATTGCAATTTACTGTAATTTTTGATTAATTGCCCAGCCCTGGTTGAGATGCTCTTAAGCCACTGAATAGGGATGCACAACATTTTCAGTGTGATGTGGGTTTTGGCAGATATTAAAATTTCAGTTAATATTTGCAACCGATATTATAGCTTTAAAAATCAGCCTATATTGGCTGTAAGAACAAATAAGTTAGTGAAGTTTTTGGCTGGACCAATAGACGTACCTCATCAAAAGTCTTTTTCTTTATTCATCGTCATTCCTTGCACTTCAAAGTATGTTTTAAGAACTAAAATTTGTGATTTTTTTTTTATCCTCAGACTTTAAATTGTGTGTTTTAAGAACTGAAGTTTAGGTCTGAAATACATTTACTTATCAAAATCTGTATCTTCTAAAATAATGTTTTAAATTTTGGTATATCAGTAACGATCAAAATACGATATCGTACATCCCTAGCACTGAACCCCCAATCTCTCAGGCTCTTCCCTGTGTGCAGCAGCTCCTCACTCTGACTCCTCATGCCCTCATCCCTCCATTAGTGCTTCTCCATAGGATCATGTTTCTGCATATGGATGCATTTCTCTGCATAGCCTGTTCAGTAACAGAGTAAAACTGAATTTTCCCTAGAGGGATTAATAAAGATTAATAAAATAAATGGATTCATAGAGGATATTGCCTTCATCATAAAAGTAAGTGGAGTTTTTCTCCATTTTCATTTTTAAAGCATAACAACCTCTAATAATCCCTTTTTTTAGCTCAGTGTTTATCAAATGTGTGCTCAGTCTGATGTCTTCTCCAATATATACTTTGTTAATGGAAAAGCAGATTTACGAGCTTGTGCAAATTGTGAAAAGGGCTCTCTTATATATGCATGTGCATTTCCTAATAACAAAATATAAATGGTGAAATATAAGGATTTTCTAGCTCATGTGAAACTCTAGATATTTTGTTTTTCTCTGTCTTGATTTGAATCTAATCTGAAACTTGATCTCATTTGGCCTGATACTGTCCATTAAACCTCCTCTGTGTCTGGATGCGTCTCAGTCTCAGTCCACTTCACATTTCCTCCTCTTTCTGTCCAACCACATTATGTCTAGTTTTAAAGCTTTATCATTCAGAGCAAGCACACTGAGATGTTTTTAACTTCACCAGCCTCAATAAAATCCAACCTTTTCACAGCCAGCTATTATTCAACATCACAGTGAAACAATTATTATAAGAGCGGGTTTAATCTGGTGCTCCTGGGCTTCCTCTCTTTCTCTTTATCAGTGGTGATAAATGGATGCTGGCAGGGTTTCCACTGCTAGGTAAATGTCACAGTTGAGATGCAGGCTGCTGCAGATGTGTGACATTGTTACCTTGAAGCAGATTTTTTAAATATATTATAAGGGGTTTATCTGGACTTTTAATGGGCAAAACAGCAGGCCAAATAGAGATGAGACATCTAGGACTACATCTAAATACCTCTGTCATTCTACCTTTTTAGCCAAGGAAGCAACATAGATGTTGTGACATTTGTTACTGAAATGTCTGATGATTTAGAAGCAGTGAAAGCATCTTGTGGAATAGTCTTGGAGTGATTACTGCAGAACTTTGTCAAACTGTTCTGATATTTTGAATTAATTGTATTTATTTCATTTGATTGGGACCATACAATAGAACGTAGTTTCAGTTGAGATTTGGAAACTGATGTAGGAAAGGGAGTTTATAGCTATTGCTGATTTCTGACTCTTGTCCCGAGTTGGGCCTTTCAGTTTACAGTTTATTGATAAAAGCAACTTTCAGTTGCATGAAACCATGAGAACACTTTGTATATGTGGACATAATGAAATACACACATCCCAGTATAATGATGCATGAACTCTATAAACCCTAAATCAGAGGTTTTCAAAGTGTGGTAGAGTGAGCATCCCCTGGCAAAACATAGTTTCTGCTACATGCCCCCTTCTTCTCTTTTGCTCTAATATTATACAGGTGTATCTAATAAACACATACAAGTATTTTCCCCTGTGGTTTACTTCAAAAGTTACATTTCCATATATTCTAGATTCATCTCATGCAAAGTAAAAAATTTCAAGACTATTTTGTTTTAATCTTGATGATTTCAGCTTGCAACTCATGAAAATCAAAAATTCACTATCTCAGAATATTAGAATATTGTGGAAAAGTCTAATCTGCAAATGCTTCATGAGACTTCGTTCTCTTACACTGGTTCAGTACACACAACTACAATCACAATCGCAGGGAAGACTGCTGACTTTACTATTGTCCAGAAGACAGTCCTTGACATCATCCACAAGGAGGGCAAGACACAGAAGGTCACTGCTGAAAGGGCGGACTGTTCTCAGAAGCTGCATCAAAACATATTCATCATAGACTGTAGAAAGAATTGGACAAACCCCGTGTGACGTCAGTCGTCTGCTTACAATAGGCGGAGTAAAACGGCTTTTGAAGCCAATCTGTGGATGCTTCCATATTGAAATCATGGTCTCAACCGAACTTTGGATCAACCTAATGCCCGCCCACTAAGCGCGACTTCCTGTCAGCCTGCTAGCTAGCATTCTGGTCGACAGGAACAGAGCCTCTGCCTGCCGAGCTATCTGTCAATCAAATGAGACGCGCCAATCACCGTGAAGTGAGTTTTATCCTAAATATAATCCAAATGATTGTGGTACAAAAGAAAATTCACCCTCTGTACAGTGGGAGCACAATAAGACACTAGCTAATGAGACACGTTTGGTGTTTTGAACCAGGCTGTAAACCAGTTTATTTTTGTGTGTCAAAACCGGCTGTTCAACGTGTGCAGACGGAACTTCCTGTTTTCCTGCAGTCAGCCTAAAGTGGACAGTCACGGTATAGCAATTTTTGCACTTCCGCATTGGCTTCATCTTTTAGGACCAGAGGTTGCTGCTTGATATTCATGGAAAGTTGACTGGAAGAGAAAAGTGCGGTAAGAAAATGAGCACAAGTAACATGGAAGAGCACAGCTTCCAGAGGACAGTCAAACAAAGCAGATTCAAAAAATTAGGGGAGCTTCACAAGGAGTGAAGTAGTGAGTCAGTGCATTAAGAGCCACCACACACAGACGGGTCCAGGAAATGGACTAGTATTGTTGCGTTCATAGTGTCAAGCCACTCCTGAATCAGAGACAATGTTATAAGCTTCTCACCTGGGCTGACCGTTGCTCAGTGGTCCAAAGTCCTCTTTTCAGATGAAAGTAAATTTTGCATATCATTTGTAAATCAACGTCCCAGAGTCTGGAGGAAAATCGGAAAGGCTCAGAATCTAAGGAGCTTGAAGTCAGGTGTTTCTGGTTTCCAGAGACAGCAATGGTTTGAGATGCCACGTCCTCTGCTGGTGTTGGTCCACTGTGCTTTTCAAATTCAGAGTCAATGCTGTCAGCTGTCTACCAGGAGATTTTAGAACACTTCATGTTTCCATCTGCTGCTATTCTGATTTCCTTTTCCAGCAGGTTATGGCACCTGCCCACAGTGAAGCCAACAATCTAGACGAGCTGAAGACTGCTATCAGAGCAACCTGGGCTTCATAACAACCCAGCAGTGCCACAGACTGATTTGCTCCATGACACATCACTTAGATGCAGTAATTTGTGTAAAAGGAGCTCAAACCACTTATTGAGTACAAAGATGAGCATAATTTTCCAGAAGGCCAACAATTCTGTATTATAAATCCTCTTTTTGGACTGGTGTTTTGTGATGTTATAACATTTTGAGAAAGGAAAGATTTTTTATATTTGTGTGCGCTCAGAGCTATAATCATCAACATTAAAACAAAAAAGTAATGAAATATTTTACTGTGTGTGAGATTAATATAGAATATATGGAAGTTTCACTTCTTGAATTTAATCAGAGGAAAGAAATAACTTTTTCCATGACATTTTATTTTTTAGGTACACCTGTATGCTCAAAAGTCTCAATTGTTTTTTTTCTGTGACCAAAATCCCCGAGTCCCTCTTGTCAAAAAACTCCTGTGATCTGGTCACCAAACTTGAGTGTTTGGTCTCGATATGATGCTGGAGTTTCAACTGCCTCATACTCATTAGCGAACACTTCTTTGTAAATAATACACCATAGCCATTGAGCATTATCAGGAACCATTTGTGAAAATCCAAACTTTTTTCCTTACTTAGCATGCACAAATTTTTAGCTTTTAGATGGCAGTTGTGCTATCATAGCTACGCTTATATTTTGGTAACTTAAAAATAATTTGTGCCCATTGTTGGAGAAAAATTCAGGAGCGACATGTTGCAAAAACAGTGTAGTGTAGCACATGAATAACAGCAGATATGGATAACTACTTTCAGTTAAAGATAATGTGTATGTAATAATTTTTGTTAATCACATCTTGCATCACAGTATTATCCACATCCCATATGTGCAGGCCAGGTAAAAATCTGGGTTTTTGAAATTGCTGTTCTCTGGTTGAAGGTTTTGATTTAATATAAGACAATGAACACAAATAAACAATAATATGTGTGTTTTTAGGGACACAGCGGGCCAGGAACGATTCCACACCATCACCACCTCTTACTACAGAGGAGCCATGGGCATCATGCTGGTCTACGACATCACCAATGCCAAGAGCTTTGAAAACATCAGCAAATGGCTGCGCAACATTGATGAGGTAAAAACATACACACCCTCTGATTCATGCTTTCTGGGTCAGATGTTATGAGAGAGGTTATGGGGATCAGTGTGTCGGAGTTGAGTGTTGGCATTCCATTTTTTATCCATTGTTTATTGCTGGCATGTTGACAGAGTGACATCAATACTTTAAGGGAATGCAGCCAGCTTTGCTAACTAGCTGGCTGATGTGAGTGAGGTGAGCTGTGCAGCAGAAGTGTGTGACTAAACTACAACAGATGAGCCAGATGTCAGTTTGCATCTGCCTCAGTGCAGAGGAACAGGAGGCTGTGTTGTTTTGATTATTTTAATGTTGGTGAAAACACAAGTTTTCTGTTTAAGATATTGATTTTATTACCAGTAAGCAGCTGATAGAAGCCACATGCCAAGTATAAAGTAATTGTCGTTAACAGGCATAGACCTCTGTGATTTCTCTACGAATACTCATTCTAACATTATGTAAACCGGGGGGGTCTAATGTTGTTTTTCACTGAGGGCCGCATGCAGAAAAATCTAAGGATGGGTGGGCCACTATGATATCACTCACCTAAAACCAAACCTAATGTAGGCTAGGATATGCTCAGTAATTGAATAAGCTTAAAGAAAAAAAAAACACAGCTTTTCATTATTGGCTGACATGGCAAGAAGACAGTAACTGTTTAGGATTTTAGGGCTGCCAGTCAGATCAGGGGGGCCCTGGTTGGCCTCAGCCACCTCTGGATCCACCTCTGGTCAGGATGTGTGGATGCTCTCTGCAGCAGGGAGGGAAGACCCTGACAGTGTTTATCATTTAGGCACAAACAAGGACACACTGTACAAAGCTGACAAATTTTATAGAAGTGTTAGTGCTTGATGATGAGTAGCACAATATGCTTTATAAATTAAACAATAAGATGGAGTAGATAGCGGTACAAAAAAGTGTAATTTATGCTGCTTTAATATTTTTTCTTTAATCATCAGTAGGGCTGCAGTAATCAGTACTTTTTGTAATCAAGTACACTATTGATTCTTCTGTCAATTAATCAAGCACTCTAATAAGAAAGATTACATTTTTAAATGAATCACTTTTGATTTTGTAGACACAAACTAGCATATGAGCGAGTTGTTAAGGTAGCACTTAAACTCAGAGATCTCCGTAGTTTCCCCCGTGCAGGCATTGTGCCATATTTGCCATAATGCCACTGCCAGTGGATGCTTAAAAATGCAGGACGGGTGTCAACATAACTGCATCATCGTCTTACTCTTCCCTCTTGATTTTCACATTATACATCATCTTAACTGCATGTCATAACAGCGAAAACAAGTGCATTGTGCCACACAAATAACTGTCTGTGCAGAACACAGCACACCGTGCAACACAGTGCAATGTCTAAGTTTACATCATGGGCATATATGAATACATGACTGATTTCAGTGGAGCCTCGATGCTGATGATTTGCATTCAGGACTCTAGGAATCGTTTTAGCCCTAATCATCAGGTTGTTATGAACTGAAATATTGTTTTTATGCTCACATATTTACCATCTATCTTGTCACCTCAATTCAGTCTAGAAAGAAAAAGCATGTCAACAGATTTGTCCTTGTGCCAAAACTAAGAAGTGCATTACAGTCAGTCACTAGCTTCATGTTTTGATGTGGGCAATACTTAGGGCCCAACCACTGACCTCAGCACGAGGACCCTTTTGAAATTGCTCATATTATTATTATTTTTATCATTTTTTCTGTCCTTTGTTGCTTGTTCATTTTATTTTTAGAATTTGCTACGGGATCAATAATCAGAAAGATTATGTCACATAAATACAATATTCTGTTTACAGATGGGTAGGTTAATGATATATTAGTTGGTGTTATATTATCTCTTAGCCAATAATCCCTCCTTTTTGTGAGTTGTCTGTCCATTCTGAAGCCCAACTGGGCAGTAAGCTTTATATTCCAAGCCCTGCAAAAACCAGCCACACTCTCACTCTGAAATTTACAAGCTGTTTATACAAACAAAATAATCTGTTACGTTTGTGTTAAGAGATGGTACACAATACCACAGTATACTGTGTGCATGATGGATGCAGAAAGAAAGGCTGTGATTGGAACTGAGTATTAGTGGCTTAAATCTTTGTTTTGTCTGAATGATAAGGCTGTAAAGATAGCATGCAGGCCCCCATAATATGATAATCATGCCCACAGGAGGAAAACAAATGAGTATCATAATACCAGCAACTAAAGGCTAGCTGTATGTCTGTGGCCTGTCAAAAAATGTCAGAAAAAATTGACATTCAAACTGAGGTCAAAACTTGTATCAAAACTCTGCAGTGTATCTAGCCATATTAGGGCCCTAAAGGTTTCCTACTCTGTATGTTATCACTTCACACCCTGTAGCTTAGCCCTCCAGAAACCCATCACCTGTCATCTAACATCACCTTATATTTAATGAATGTCTATGAAAATGTAGCTGCATGCAAGTGTAACCAGATTGTTTGTGGCACTATATGCATGTCCTATTGATATGCAAAACAATTACCAAGTGCTGTTATTGTCAACATTTTCTTTAGCTGGAAACCCAGTCTAGAAAGTTGGCAAAGACAAATATCAGCACAGCAGAATATTCCCATCCTGACATGTGTTATCCTGTTATTAAGATTTTTATTTAACAAAGTAATGCTCTTGACAGATTTGTTCATTTGTGTTTCCACAATGATATATAATCAGGCCACTTCTAAATCATGAAGTTTAAAAAGAAAAGCTCTTGATACTGTGACAAATGGAGATGAGGATGATGAATTTTAGTCTCACTGTAGGGGATGGACTATAGGGGCCACCTAGACCTACTTCTCGGGAACTGCTTGGGGTGTGACAAGATCTCGCAAGGTTGAAAGTTCGCAAGATTTCTTATTGAGTTGAAAACTGTCTCACGAGATCAATAGTCCACATAGATGCAGAGCAGCACCTCCCATAACTGAGCACAGCTAATCCTCCCTGACCCATTTGGATCACCGCTCACAAACCCCCTCCCCCGTTTTTAAAGAATAATTTTCAAAATAAGAGTGCAGGTTTATCTAACTGAGAAGTGAAGTAATGATGATGTGACACATGAGAAACATTTCTGGATTTTTAGGAATCGTGGTTAATGATGCACCCCATGTAAGCAGTCAGCCTGGGTTTAAGTCCAGCCTGTGGCTCCTTCCCTGCTGGTCTCTCCCCCACTCTCTCATCCCTGTTCCCATCTCTATCCACCATCCTCCTCTATGGATATAGGCCTAAATGCCCAGAAATATACCTTAACAAAAAAGAAGTCCTGTTAAAATGCACTGTTTGAATTATGGCTAGCCAAGACAAATTATATGTGAGCATTAATATCCAGTGAAAGAGGATTATTATTTACAACTTTAAAATCGACCCACATTCTTTGAATCTTGCAAATTTCAACTGAATAGAAGAAAAAATTTAGGCTTATATATATTTTGTTATCAAAGGTTTTTTAAGTGTAAAATCTTCTCCTGTCTCTTGGACCCAAATATTGTTTTGGTTCTTCTCTAACTACGAGCTACAAACTAGGGAGATACACAAGGCTTGTTCTTAAAAGGTTTATGTTCTTCAGTTAATCAGATATATTGAAATATTGTTATAAGAGTTTCATGCAGTATATTGATTATGGCAGCATGCTTGTACTGGGATAATATCATAGTCACTGACTACTTTACACATGCTTTATTGTACTACATCATAAACCATCCTTATCTTCAGCTCTTGTTAGAAATAAATTGTGTGGGTCATCTCTAAAAGGGCAAAGAGTTAAAGCATATGTTGACATCAGTCTCCAGCAGGCCTGGTGTTTCATATTAGATGACTGAAAAAATATGTAAGACCAGCATCAGTCACAAATTGTCAGTTTGTCCTGCCACTGAGCTTACTGCTATTTAAAGCAGATCCATCTTTGTGGATAAGTACTGCTTTGCTTTAGCTTCTATCTGTATGTTCCTTTCCTGTGGTGTCATTTCTTTGCATTGTTTTATTCTGCTGTCTCATTCCTATCACAACCATTGTTGTTGAGTTCTGTGTGTAACCTTCTGGATCTGTGCCACATCAAACATCAGATAAATTACAGTGACACACTAATCAATAAATGACATTATCTGTCTGTGTTATTGCTGGCTGCTGACTATAATATTACATCACATGACCAGTATGAAGGTGTTATACTATAAATGAAGCCGATTAGGTAAGACTGCATGGCTCCATGTTTGTCTGGAATGCTTTCTTGTCATTTTTCTCACCCTTGCTGTTAAAGAGCTCTGAGTCCGGTCGAGGAAAGGAAACACAATGAATTTCCTGGAAACTGAGAACTGGACCTGGCTGATGATGAACGAGTTTAAAGAGCGTGTTGTTGATTTCAGAGAGGGTTGGGAGAGTACAGAGAGGCTTGTTACATGGAGGATGGTATGATTACAGTCTTCATCTGAGGTTCCTGAACCTTTATTTAACCTGTAAAACATAAAACGGATCAGCAACTATCTTGACAATCAAATAGCCCTTTTAATGGAAAATATTCTCTATTTCTGGCTTCTCAAAAACAACTTTATTGGTACTTTATTCAGCAGGGAACGTCTCTTTGAGAGGAGATCTCTTATTACAGGGTGTCCACCTTTAGATTGACTGAGGCATCCCCACAGCACAACACTCCCACTGCCATGTTTCACTGTGAGGATGGTGTTCTTGGGTTATGTGCCTCTCCCTTCTTTCTCCAGCATAAGCAATGTCTCTATGGCCAAAGAGCTCTAGTTTCATCTGATCTCACCAAAGGACATGCTTTCAGTATGCAGAATCGTTCTCCACATTGTCCTTAGCATACTTAAGTTTTGCTTGAAGGTGTCTCTTGTGCAGAAATGGAGTTCTAATGCTCTGCAACCTCTCAGTCCATTCCTGTGCAGGGCTTTAGTGACTGTCTTCTTCAAGACTAAGTCCTGACTTGGCTAAGTCATTCACTAGTGTATTGGCAGTTGTTCTGGGATCTTTAGACACATCTGAAATCTTTATCTTCCTACCTCTGCCAAGCTTGTTCTGTACTGTGTGGCTGTCTTTGAATTCACTCCAGTTCTTGACACTTGAAATTGCTGTCACAACTTTGTGCATCCTTTGTGAGCAGCAATGATTCTTTTCCTCAAGTCTAAACAGATTTCTTTAGTTTTTTTCCATGATGCTTTCTCCAGTGACAGCTCAAACCCTTACTGAAGTGTTTATACTGTGTGTATATGGGCAGATAGCCCTCAGTTTTAACTTGATTTTCAAGCTTGAGCATGACAAAGTTAAAGCTCATCATTGCACAACAATGGTTTGTGCCATGGCTCAACAAAAAGGTCAGTTCTGAAGGGGTCTAATAATGTAGACCCTAATAGTGATTGTTTTTTATGAAATAATTTTGTTTCTGTGTGCAAAGTAAAATAATGTGATCATCCAAAATAAAACTAGATGTTTGGAAAAGCTGAGTTAAAATTCCTTGCTCTGTTTAACAGTTCAAGGGGAAATACTTTTAAAAAGCTGACATTTTTATGGGGGGACTTTTGACTCTCTCCTCTCCTCTATTAACTCTTAGCTTTAAATCCCCACTATGCTGGTCAGGAACCTGTTTTGCCAAAAAGTCTGGCTTTAAAACAGCAAGTTGATGTAAAAATGACTAAACGCGTGTAATTATTCAGATAGGAAGGCGCTTTTATTTCTTGTTACAAAATATTGAACTAGATAAAGTCTTAAAAACGACTGTAGTTTTCTGTTTGCTTTCACGAGCTTTGAAATGTTGAAAAAAAGATGCATGTCCCCTCTGTGTTTGTGTTCCTGGGTGTGTTTTATCACGGTTGATTAGTTGACTTGTGGGAACTTGACACGGAAGTGACTGTTTCCAAAAAAAAAAAAAAAAAGCATATACCTGTAGTGTCAACAAAAAGAATGTGCAGTTGAAGCTGAGAGTAGTGTAACTGATATGAGAAACGGACGTTTCTAATCTCCTCTGCCCTCTTAATCTTTTTCAGCACGCAAATGAGGACGTGGAGAGGATGCTGCTAGGCAACAAGTGTGACATGGAGGACAAGAGGGTCGTACCAAAAGCCAAGGGAGAGCAGGTGAGAGGGTGCAGTCTGCGGCAGCCATAAACAGCCTTTCATTGATGCTGAGTAGCTGATTGACAGACTTCAATTCATAAGAAATCTTCTAGTTTTTCTATCCAATAAAGTTAGTAACATTTAAGTCTTTTTACGCAATTTTATACACAAAAAAATAGAGATCAGCATGGTGTCAGCCAGTATGGGTAAAAGTTTAAAGTTTCTGACCAGAAAGAGGTCCTTTTATGTCCTCTTGATTTACAGTGATAATTTTTCTCTCTTTTTAATCGAAGTGAAAAGAATATTTTAACCACTTATCATGAAGATGTCCATTTATTTCTACTTGTGGCATTGATTTGTGGGTAGGAGGCAACAGCTGCAGACACATTTCAAACTTTATGCTTCACAATGGAAAAATTGCTTTGCACATCTATTTCTTAAGACCGGTGTGTCAGAGGAAAATGTATGTAACAAAAACCGAAGAAAACTCCTGCACACTATCCAACCTGCAATAGTAACGTTATTTATTTGCAACATTTCAGTAACAGACCTTCATCAGACAAACAGTTTGTCAAAAATGGCAGGACATGTTATATAGGAAGTGGCCACACACCTGTACCAGATCCTTATCATGACGTCAGATCTCAAGCTGCAAATTAACCAAACAACAAATATCAGCTTTCTGACTGTGAGTGAAAATATGAGATGCTACCAAACACCTAAAGTGCAATCTTGAACAAGTATATAATTATTAATGTTAAATAGTTGTTCGAGGCTAAGGAGGGTTCAGCTATGCTATTGGGGGTTTGCAGGATTACAAATCCCACATGAAAACAGGCAGTACTAAAAAAGTTACACAGCAGTGAAGAACTGCACATAAAACTTTGCTGACCACAGTGGAAATCATCACTCAGGATGACGGTTAAAACCAATTTTTCCTATGAGCTGGTGCAACTTTTACCCTGTATTTTAGGGTAGTTTTTCCTCATGAATACACTATTTCCAGATGTTAAAAAAAGGAATCTTTTGAATCTTTTTCTAAGGTGTTAGGGCCTATGGTGACTCCTCAGTGATGTCACCTCTTCCTGGCCTTTATCTATGCATCAGGTTTGGTCACTTGTGAAATCACCTGTAATAGCTCCTCACGATATCATCCTAGGACTGGATCTGTTAGTCTAGAACAAGTGAAAACACCCCTGTGTCTTAGATCTGTGCCCTATTTAACTAGAGCAAACCAGCAGAGACAAGTCGGTCTGCAGATTTGGCAACATCAGATACAGATCTGCTTACTCATACAAACACACCTGCCTGAATGGGAGTGTGTTTTTTTTATGTGTGTTGGTGATACCTGATCCCTGTCCTGCTCTGAGGATCAGTCACTTTATTTTTGGACCTGAGTGTCTACAGCTGAACCCTTCATTCTGACTCCGATATCTCCTTCACAGATTGCGAGGGAGCATGGCATTAGGTTTTTTGAGACAAGTGCTAAGGCCAACATCAACATTGAGAAGGCTTTCCTCACGTTAGCAGAAGACATCCTGAGAAAGGTGAGCACACTGTCCCTTTAGAAATGAACAGTACATTGTTCCATCCATCAATTGTCTGCACCGTTTATCCTTTTTGGGGTGGTGGGGGGCTGGAGCCTATCCCAGCTGTCGGCAGCAGGTGAGGTGCGCCCTGGATTGGTTGGCATTCCAGGGCGCACCCTGTTTACAGAAATATGTCATCATATTGTTCCTGTTTAATAATCGTTTATTAAAGCATTTAGACAAGTTTGATAGCTGAAATAAGCTGTTAGTGAAACAATTTGCTTGCCAGATAGCCACAAATGTGCAAAAAAATTATTTATTTTTTTTATATTGCCCACCCCTAGCTCTAACTTAAACATAATTGCTTTAGCAATGTGGCAGCAGGACTTGGAAACGTCATAAATGTCATACTGCTGAGTAGCACAAGTATGTAGTTCTCATGACGGCATCATGCCCTGTTGTCTCATTGGGAAAGTCCCAACAGTGAGGGATGTAAAACGGCAGCTCAGGGAATGTTTGGGGAAGTCTGTCCTTCAATTATCTTAAAACTTTCAGAGGTACATGTGTGAAAAGAGCTTTACAAATGAATATAAACATCATCAGTTTAATGTGATGTGTTTAATAAGTTGTATTGTGTGTTTTCTGTGGCAGACGCCTGTAAAAGAGCCCAACAGTGAAAACGTCGACATCAGCGGAGGAAGTGGAGTCCCAGGCTGGAAGAGCAAGTGCTGCAGTTGAACTACTCCTCTGTTTCACTCACACTAACGCACACAAACACACAGACACACTCAGACACTCTCTCTCTTTAACGGCTAACTCTAACTCTCTCGCTCTCTAACCTGTCTCATGAGTTTTCTTGCACACTGACACTCTCTGTCTGTCTCTTTATCAGAATAAAAACAATAAACCACTTCACCTGTCTAACCCCCCCCCCTTTTCCCCACCATGATCTCCCACTCCTCCCATCTGATGATCATTTTTATTTCTGATAAAAAGAGAAATCCAGTCACGTTTCTTGTCATTTGTTTTAAAGGTTGTAAAAAAAAAGAAAAACACTGAAAAAAAGAAAAGACAAGCTCATATTTTTAATATTTTCTTTGCCTGAGCTCACCTGGTTGGACAGCCTCACCAAACCCTTAAACCCCCTCTCCCATCCCCATCCCCACCCCCACCCAGCCACAGCACTCACCTTCAGTGGGAGGAAATCAAACTAAAAGAAAAATCAAACAAAAAAGAGAAAAGTAGGATTAACATTTTGTACACTTTAGTGGGGTTTCTGTTGTCTAACTGTATTTGATCATTTACAATTTGTTACCAAGTGACAGAGGCGTGGCTAGCTCCTTTTGTATGTGGGGGTTTATTTTGTCCTGTGCCTTATATGGAAGACAGGGGCGGGGCTGTGTGGTGGGCGGAGCCACATCCACCCAATGAAATTACAGTTAAATATTCTGTCGGCTCAGGCTCCCGATAAGGGGACGCTGAGTCGAAGCAGAAGCGTTTGAATTTCTCCTCCAGCCAAGAGAACGGCATTATACAGTATGTCCTGTTTATTGATGTTTTATTTTTATCTGTATGATTTATTTCACTTTAATTTTTTTATTTTATTTTATTTTTTTCCCTCTTTGGGTTTTTTTTTTTTCTTTTTTCCTGCATGCAGATTTCTTTGGGTTGGAAGCGTTTCTGTAACATTGTGTAACGTTTGCCACTGGGTAACTGTGGGCGGGAGGTACAGAAGTTCTCTTTGGAAATTCAAACAGTTTTGCAAATCCATTAAAAATAAGCTTGTTTAAGTTAACTTGTTTTGTCCTCAATTATGTGCACTGTGGAGTTTCATGTCTCAACTCAGGTTCCCATCAGCGCAACATTTATGGAGCGTTTCCACCAAGCGGTCCGGTGTGAATCGGTTCTGTTTGGCACAGTAAATCATGCTATTATTTGCATTTTTATGGCCAGTTTCTGTCCAGCCTCACTTTGAGATAAGGGATTTCAGCTCTCTTTGTCATAAGAGTCAAATGAGTAATAGGAGCTGATCTTTTGGATCCCAAACTGCTTTTCATTTGGTACCATTTTGGCTTTTTATGTCTAGTAAATAGTGCCATCAAAATAATGCGTTGATTTCAATTAAGTGATCACACAAATGAAAGATTCTTAATCTTTTCTCTGTGTCTGTGTTTGTGTACGTCTCTCCAGAGTGTTTGCACACAGCGATAAGCACTATGCACACTGGAGTGTTGTGTCCAAAACAATGTTACGAGCACTCAGTCATATGTAATGAAAACTTGTTCATGAGGAGTAACAAGGTAACATTAGAGACCAGCAAAACACCAATGAAGAGGCAGAGAGACAAAAGAGGAAGCAGACAGTCTTGTGCAGACTGAGCAGAGGTAGCTCTAAAGTCAGTGTGTGTTGGGGAGATGAGAAGGATGTCAAAAGAGTCACAGTTCAGATATGGTAAATTATGAGTCCCCGGTTAATAATGTGACTCATATGAAATAAAATAAATATATATCTAAGGATTATACATTAAATCTATGTGTTATGTGGTCCTACTCGTATTATCCATATATGATAAATTGGGATCAATAAATTACAACTTGTAATGAATAAGATTATTTTTTTAATTCCATAACAGCACTACCATTAAACAGAAATGGCTAACAGGAAACCATCTTTCAAACGGGAGCTGAATCTCATTGTTCACATTAAATCACAGGCTCTTTGACCTGGCTTATTTGTGAGCGACACAACTCTACTGGGTCATAA
Source organism: Cheilinus undulatus (assembly GCF_018320785.1). Classification (NCBI taxonomy): domain Eukaryota; kingdom Metazoa; phylum Chordata; class Actinopteri; order Labriformes; family Labridae; genus Cheilinus; species Cheilinus undulatus. The sequence continues at coordinate 38,278,127 of NC_054878.1, read as the reverse complement.
CTTGTCTAGAACCGAGGTTCTCACACTTTTGGGGGCCAGGGACCTCTTACAGGGCAGAACATTTTCCAAACACCCCCACATAACCCTCATGCTGATTAAACATATGTCAACTGGCATTTGTACTCATAGATGCTGTATTTTAGGGTCTTCAACCTAAAGACAAGCTCTTGTCCAGTTGAGTGTGGCTTCTTACTTTTTGCTCTCCTTTGAGCAGCCAAATAAGAAGATATAAGAAGAATAAGAAGTTGTTTTCTTTTCAAAAGCGACAAAAGTCGTGTACTGACATGTCTATAATCGCCATGGTTTGCGTTGCTCCTCAGTAGCTTGTCCATAAAGATACACAACATATTTTGGCTTTCTGTCGCTGTTCTCCATAAAACCAAAGTCTGTGATAGCTGTCATCATCCTTTCTCAGTTTAGCTGGTTTAGGCCGAGCATCACTTGATGAAGTGGACACGCTTAAATATTTATCCATTTTTACTAGCTGGACCTGCACACCAAATACATCCTCAGCAAAGTGACTGATGTGTGAAGAGTGATACATTTACGTGAAATGTCACGATCATATCCGAGTTTTTATTGGCCCAAAGCTGACTTATGTGGGAGTCACTGGTTAACTATGGTTGTTTTATGGAGCTTTGGTTCCTATATGTATTTATTTGGTTTTCAATAACATGGTATTACTTTAATCATCTATTTTGAATCATTTCGCAGACCCCTAGGAGTCCCTGGACCTCAGTTTGAGAACCACTGTTTTAACACACACTGGTGTCGTGTTAGCTTTTATTCTGCTGGTTTCAACAGAGATTTGAACACTGGATTGATATTTTTTAAGAAACTGGACTAACTCCAAAGTTTTGAGGATTTTACCATGGCCTTTTTTAGAGGATGAAGAGGATGACTCTCCCAAAGCAGCAGATAAGGTGACTCGAGCTTTTTCTAACCAACAGTTATTAAGGTCTAAGCACTCCAGATAGAATGTTTCATATACAGTGTTTGGGAAGGACAGAAGCATTAAAAAAACATCTCAGAAGACAATTGGACTATCAGTGGAGCCGCTGTGAGAAACAAACATCCACTGAAGCTGATTGGGAGAAGAGCTGGTGGAAAAATCCTTTCCACCAAGTAAACCTTTCAGTGCAATTCTTAGCTCTTCTTTTAGTAAATAAAATGTTTAGTTCCTATGGAACACAACTATAGCTACATCCATGATAAACTCTTTAATGGCTGCCTTTATTTGCAGGCTTGCAGTCATTTCACTTACACCACGCCTGTAGCTACCATCTTGTTCTTCTCATATTACACAGATTGGTCTGCTCATTTTCTAAATGGGTACAAGTGTATCAGCTCCAAGTTTTGCAAGATGGATCTGCCTGATGACAGATAAGGCCAGTTCATTGGCTTAGCAAGGTCAGTGCTTGATACTTAGTGGCTTGCAGCTAAATTGTCCTTTAAACTTAAACTACAGCACATACACTGCAGTATTTACCTCAGGTGATCAGTTAACAGAAGAATGAATTCTGAACCATAGTGAGCATAAATGTTGCATAAAAATTGGCCAGTAACCACCTATCCCGATCAATCAGGGCATCCGAATGCAAATATGTTATTAAGGAAAAACAAAAGTAAAAACCCTCGACATTACATACTGTAAACATGGCACAAACAACTTTTTACAAACACAAATGGTGATATCCTGGTTAGACTTGTATTACCTTAATCTTAAAACTGCACAAATTAAACTATACATGTTGTTCATTTTCCATATACCAATTTTTAAAATTCAGATTTTACATGACAACCTATTTAAAAAGAACTTGAAGATTAATCACCTCTTGTTTGAAAACGTACAGGAAAAACACAATTGTGAGTTTAAGTATAATCATCTCAAAATAAGAATTGTATTGTTCAGGAATTCACTCTTTATATCTACAGTGACATGCTTTTGTAAATATATTCTCATTTCCATCTTTCTTCCTAAAAACTTAAATTAATCCTTAAAGGCATTTTTCGTGGCCTTGTGCATGAAAGCAGTTATCAGGTGCTTGCAATGCCTCGTATTACCACTAGATGACGCTGTTGAACAGGGCTCCATGAGCTAGTGTGCGATCTGGGAAGTGTTTCAATGATAAATGGTTGGAAAATATAAATTCAGAGTGTCAAAAGTATTCAGTTTGCTTTTTTCTTGCAGCTAATGTTTTCTTCATTAAAACATTTTTGTCAGCTATTTGGGAAATCGTCCTGCTTGTTTGGATAACAGCCCTAAAAAATCGATAAATTTTAGCAATAAAGCAGAATATGAGTGTGTTCAGGGGTTAATGTGGAAATGAATTCAAGGCTGTGAAAGCTAACAGTAGAAGCATTGTGGACAAAAAAAAAAAACCCTGCTTCCAACATCCCTGTGTAGTTACTGAGCAAGTAACAGGAATAAAAGGTTTTACAGGTAAGAAATTTAAAGTTATTTTATTCACTATTTTGTCATACTTAGGAGGAAATGAATGCCAAGAGAAATACTAAATTATTTTGATCATAATGTTGGAAGCTTGAGTTCCATGAGTGATGAGTTTCGTGGAATTAAATCTCTTGTCTGCCAGCATGAGGACTAAAGCAGATTCTCAGATTCCTATGAGGTGTGATTTTGGGGTCTGACTGCAGACTTTCTGTCAAACGTCCGTTTCTATTATTTCAGGGATGCTGAGGAGAGGTTGGCTTTGCCCAGTCTTGGATAAATCAGCCCTTTGTCGTTGTGTGGCGCCCTCTGGTGGTCCTCGCATCATGCATTTAATTTGGGATAACCAATACCTAATGGACCCAGTTCCGTAAAGAAAGGTGAATGCCAGCACACACTTATCACTTCTGCACTCACACACTAGAAACCTTTTGAGCAATCAGTTTAAGCAAAATCTGCTCAAGAACATGAGTCTTACAGAATCCTGTCACTTTTAATCCATCCTTGAGCAGATCTTTGAGATTTACAGGCATTGAAACAGAAACACATTTTGGAAAAGAGACCCACTGTAGAGAAAAATATATTTAAAGACCCTGCATGCACACATGAGGACATTCTGGCTTTGTTACAACAAATAAGTTCTGCTATAAGAATTTTTCAGATGATCACCCAGGAGTCCACAGAAGTTAAAGTAGTGTGCTTTGAATGTTGGGGAAATTTGCTTATTGTTTCAGGATTTTTTCCCCCTTAAAAATAGATTGGAGATATGCTTGTTATTTTTAGAGAGATTGATTTGAGATTTTGGGAAATTTGAGATACTTTTTTGTAAATTTAGAGAAATGTTGCTTTTAATTTTCATTTATTTTTCCTCAAACTTTTTGGGGACGTGTCTGCAAATACTGGACAGATTGAAATGAGCTTAAAAATTGTAAAGGTACTTTTATGGAAATTGGGAATTTCCACTAAAAAATTCCACAAGTTTTACTGAAATTTTTCAGGGAATTTGTTTGTAAGTTTTCCATCATTTCAAATGGAATTTTGTGGTTATTTATTGTAAATTTTGGTTAATATGATTGAAACTTTTGGATGGAATTGCTTTGAATTTTTGGGTTAATGGCTTAAAATTTCAGGACTTTTCATGGAAATCAGGGGAAAATGTAATTTAAATGTGCAGGCTTTTTTTTTTTTTTACAGAAAGTTTTACTGGAACATTTGAGGAATGTTTTAGGACATTTTGGGATAATTTTATGGGATTAAAAAAAAGTTCAAAGAATTTTCACTAAATGTATTGTTAATGTCTAAGAATCTGAGAAAGTCTGTTTTAAATGTTTTGGAAATCTCTAATAATTTTTAAGGGAATTGCATTCCAAACCAAAGCTTGGGTCTCTGGAGGATAGAACCACATGGGACAAATATTTATCAAGGGCATGTTTGATAAATAATGTGGATTGTGTTAAAAATATTCTTCAGCTGTAGGAATGTTAAATACATGAGCTTGTGTGTGCAATCACGGACACAGCTGTTGTACATCTGGAAATATAAGCTGATTTTAAGCACTGGAACTTTATTTGAAAAATACTTTAAAGGTATGTTTTTAAAGGGTTTTTTCATAATCTTTTTTGATCGGCAGGACTGTTTATTTGTAACTGATTATTAAAGATAGATGCACTTTTCAATCCAGCCATAGATTCTCTGTTGGATAGAGGTCTGGGCTTTGACTCAGCCACTCCAGAACATTCACCTTGTTGTCTTTGAACCATTTCTGTGTAGCTTCGCTGTATGCTTTGGTCATTGTCTTGCTAGAACATAAGTTTTCTCCCAAGCTGTAGTTCTCTTGCAGATGGAATAAGATTTTACTATATTTTGCCATGTTCATTTTACCCTCTACCCATACAAGCCTACCAGGGCCGGATGCTGGGAAGCATCCCCACAGCATGATGCTGCCACCACCGTGCTTCACAATGGGGATGGAGTGTTTGCGGTGATGTGTAGTGTTCGGTGTCTGCTAGATATAGTGTCTTGTCTGATGGCGAAAAAGCGGCATTTTGGTCTCATCAAAGAACTTTTCTTCCACTTGACCATGGAGTCTCCCACATGCCTTTTGGCGAACTTTAGTCCGATTAAATCTGCTGTTCCTTCAACAGTGGCTTTCTCTTTGTCACTTTCCAATAAAGCTTTGACAGGAGAAGAACCTGGGCAACAGTTGTCATATGCAGAGTTTCTCCCATCTCAGCTGCTAAAGCTTGTAACTCCTTCAGAATAGGCACAGGTGTCTTGGTGGCCTCTCTCACTTGTCTCCTTCTGCACAGTCACTCAGTTAGTGAGGACGGCCTGATCTAGGCAGATTTACACCTGACACATACCTCCCATTTCTTGATGATGGATTTAACTAAACTCTGGGGGTTGTTCAGAGCCTTGGACATTTTTTTATACATTCCCTATCTTATACTTTTCAATAACCTTTTTTTTCTGAGTTGCTTTATGTGATCTTTTGTCTTCACGGTGTAATGGTAGCCAGGAAACTGATTAACTAGTGACTGGACCCCTTCAGACGCATTTGCTGCTCTCAGGTGTCCCCAGTTCATGAACCAGCATCAATTGGCTGGACCCCAGTGTGTGAAATACTGCAGTCTGTTTACATGGGTGCCTGCTTCACCAGCTGAGCCAAATCAGCACCCATGTATGAAGCCCTTTAAAATAAAAATTAAGACAAAATGTTGGGCAGGATGCTTAACAGAGTATCTTAAAGTTTTGGGGCTTTGGTAGTTTGTTATTTCTGCTTTATTTACATTTTTATTTATATTAAAATTAACTGTTAAACCCCAAAGTAATCTATAACACAAGTCCTGTTTCTTTTTGATGATAGTAAAAACAAAGCAGGCTTATCTGTGTGGGTGTAAAATGTGATTTGTTCCTTACATTCTTTATTTCTCACCCTCTTCCCTGTACCCAACAATGTACACAAAAATAAAAATTCTCTCTCTTACAACAAAAACACAAAACCAGTGCAGACGAGTAGTCACCATTAAGAGTCCGTTACTACATTCAGAGATCTTTTCCTAAAAACATGAACAAAAGTAGAGCGTTACAAAAATCCTCATATGATAGAGAGCAGATTCATCTCCGTCAGTCCATCGTCCAGTTTTTCTTTCTTTAAAATCAGAACAGAAAAGTCACCATATGACAGGCAGCTGTAGTGCTTCTCAAAATCAAAGTCTATACATCTCATGGTTTTATGATTTTTTTTTTTCCTAAAGGTGTGTTATTGCAAAGAAAAAAGACTACTTAGTGCTTTGGTTGAGTTATAAAAAAGGAGAAAATCTAGCCAGAGAGGTGTGAATTAGTGTTGTTTGTGTATTGCATGCTTGAAAGACACAAAATATGAACATTAGGCAGCAGCGCGGACACTGACGAGGGCCTGCCCTAAGAAAAATCAGCAGACAGGGAAGAGAAAAATATTTACATCAACTCTTTACAGCTTAATTTATAAATACATTTTAGGTATAAATTAGAAAAATAAACAACAAAAACCTACTGTAGTTCAATCATCTACTGCTACTCTCATGTAAATCTGATTATTAACCCTCGGTATATTTGGTGAAAGAAAGAAAGATCAAAAAAAGGCACAGCAATGAATAATTTGAGCAATTTTTCCCTGCAAGTTTCTACGAGTCACAACACTAAATATCCCCATCACAACAGACATTAAAATATAAATTAAGACATTTTTAAACTGATAAATGTAATTCAAAGGACAGAAATTCCCACACTTGAACAGCATCTATACTAGCATCACCAGGTACCGTTTTCTTCAATAAATTAAGGCTTAAGGGGGTTTGAGAGAAGTTGTTAAAAAAAAAATTCTGACTTTATTGTGCTCTTAGTTTCTCTGCAGCAAGAATCCTAAAAAACATACAGCAACATTTTAAGAAAATGCTTTGCCTTCCTGGCCAGAGTAAGAGGAGATTGAGCAGTTTGAGGACTTGAGATGGAGCTAGGGATGCCAACATTTCGCATTAATTTAAAGGTTGGACTGATGGACTAAAAACTGGTGATTGTGTCCAAAGAATATTTGATAGTGTTGAATAATACCATAGCTTTTAAACTAGATATTACCTCCAATATTCTATCCAAAACTCATGTGAAGCTCAGTGCTCTGTTCAAGGGAGATAACGTAGTGGGCAGTAATTTGTGTGAATATTTTGCAACAAAAAAAGAAATTATTGAAGTATTGTATCCATGGCATTGACACAGGTATCATTTGATTTAACAAGTATCGTACGGTTAGGGATGCATGAGATTATTCAGTCCAGGCTCTGAGGATGCCAAAGTTGGATTAACTAAAACCATAATAAAAAAAATTAAATACTATACAAAGGTCTTTTAAAAATAAAAACGTGTGGTCCTATTTCTTAAGGTTTCATCCATGAAGTAATTAAAACTGAGGTCATTTTGGACAGGCGGAGACAGTGGCATGCTGTCAATCTTTATACCCATCAGTAATTTAAAATGACTTACTTTAGGGTCAGCATCAAGTCGCAACCTCACTGGCTGAAAAAGAAAGCCAATGTGGGAGTGCAACTGAGTCTGGCTGAGGAAGCACTGGAAGCCACATTCATAGCCTGTGTTAAAATTCAGATTTTTACAGCTGAAATAAACACGTTTACAGCCTGGTGTAATACGTTACTTTGGTGGGAATATCATGTCTTTATGGAAACACTCTGAACAGGGGTAGAATTTTTCTAGTTAACTGTTTCGGTTTAAACAAGGACACTGATCATGCATAATTAGGGGCATGGCTGACAGGACTGCGAGCAGACATGGTATAGCTGTTTATCAGGCAGCTTAAGACCTGCCTCAGCACCTCTTTGTTCTGTGGATGATCTAAAGTTATTCTGAGATAGTGTTTTCAACATGGCAGCTGCTGCAGACTGGGCTCAAAAGCCCCCCCTTCTGTAACCAAATGTCTCCTGGGTGCAGCCTTAAAACCACGTTTGTCCTCTAACTTTAGCCAAGAAAGCAAAATGAATTATTTGCATTGCCAGTTTCCTCCATGTATTATTTTGTGTACTCTTAAAATCACAGTCTGTTGATGTGAAAATATGTTGCAGCGTTTTCCTAGAAATATACTCTCCTATGCTGAAGGATTTAATTGCTGTACCGTTGAACCCTCTCCACACATACAAACACCCTCAAAAAGCGTTATATACAAGCAGCTCAGTCGACCTCGGATGCTACACATAGACCAGATCTCGGCTCCGATTGGCCGAGCTGCCAACTGCCTCCTGAACAGCGCCCTCAGTGTCTGCCTCATCCTCGTTGAAGTCCTCGTACCCGATGGGTTTGGGGCAGCTGTAGGGGTGACCGTTGTCGTCAAAGAAGCGGCGGAACGTGAACTCATAGAAGGCGTGTTCAGGGTGTTTGCCGTTGCGGAACCAGCCGTTCAGAGTGTCGTTGTGGTTGTCTTCGCTGTCACTGTCGCTGCTCCACAGTTTGTCGGGGTCCACGGGGTCAAAGTTGGAGGTGTCTGTGGAGTGAGCAATGGTGGGGATGTAAGGTGCCATCTGCTGCCTCAAATCGCTGGAAAAGTCAATGCCCCTGAAGAAAGGGTGAGCTTTGATTTCATCAGCGCCGTTCTTGCCAAGACGGTCTTCGGGTCCGCGGCACAACTTGACAATGAGATCTGATGCCTCAGGGCTGAGCTTTGCTGACGGGGGAATGTGTAGCATGCTTTTCCAGTTTATCACCTAGTTTCAACAACACAGAGGTGGCATTAAGACTCAAAGAAGTCTAAAGATGCAAACCATCTCACTGCAGGTGCTTCACATACCTTCAGCTGTGTCTCAAGGGGTGTGGTCGCTAAGAAAGGAGGCTGTCCGACAACCATTTCATACAAAATCACGCCGACGCTCCACCAATCACAGAGCTGGGTGTAACCTGCAGGAGATTAAAACATCAATCACAATGCAGCAACATCACCCAAGAGGATTTAAAGCTTGCTCTGTGAACTGTAGCTTGTCACACTTCACTTTAGCTCAGTTAAAAAGAAAAATACTTTTGTGAAATGACTGAAAGCTTTTCTTCTTTTAGGAAAAATTTCCAACTGTATGCTTTATACAGCTGCTTGCGTGTAAAGCTTGCAACTTTTTTATGACCATATGAAATTGAAATGTATTTCTTTTGACTTAAAAGAAAAAATGAGAAAGAATTTATTCTTGCATGTCAACATACTGTTTTTTATCTGTGCTAAAGAACTTATTGGCCACAAATCGACTACCTTCTGATTCAAACATATAACTTTGCTTTTTTTCTACCTTACCTGTTCGAAGCAGCACTTCAGGTGCGATATAGTTTGGCGTTCCCACCAGTGAGTGTGCCAAACAGCGCTGGTGTTGCCGGGCCTTCCTCCTCTCCAGAGGCTTCAGGCGGTCTGTACAGCGGCAGTTTGTGGGATCTTCCCATTCCTTACTGAAGTCCATGCTGTCTTGCCTCACATGGTCACCTGGAAAAAGGACAGGTTTAAAAATACTCCACACTTTCAAACTTTTGAAGACTGCATTTTATGATACTATTACTGTTATTTTACTGTAAAAGTGAATCAAGGAGTACCACAGCTTAAAAAAAAAAGCTATAGCTCATAAATCTTTAATCCAAAGCTGCAACTGCAACAAGACAGGGAGAGAGGGCAGCGATGGTCTATTCACAGGTCAGTTCAACTGGATTATGAGGGATAACACTGTCTGACTTGTTCAAATATATCAGCAACAATAAGACTGTGAATTTTAAACAGTCGCAGAAGTTTTCTTGCAACTTTTGGTAATCAACAACAAGAAATTACTAGTATTTGGTGCCTATTTTATGCTGTGGAATCAAAACTGATATTGAAATTATTTGATTCTGACTTCTTATTCATCAGCTTCAACCATGTCCCTAATTAAAAACAGCATCAAGCCACAAGAAGTGTCCAAAACATATCATCAATATATCAATAAATCACCAAACGATATATACAAAGCTAAGGGAGCCTTAGTTGTCAAAGTATCTAATTATTTCCATGCAGATTTTTATGGACAATAACATTCATTGAGCCTACTATAAATAATTGTTTTAAAGCTATAATGTTTGTAAAGCTTTGCACTTGAATTGAATAAATTATTTGTTGATGTAAGGTTATGTTTTGCAGTTCAGCATTTATGATACTAACCACTCTGGTAGTACTTGGAGTCATGTGTCCAGCGGAAGCCGGTGCATAGGCCAAAGTCTGTCAGTTTTATGTGTCCGTCTCTGTCTATGAGGATGTTATCAGGCTTGATGTCTCGATGGATGAAGCCCATCTTGTGGACGCTCTCCACTGCACAAGTGAGCTCTGCAATGTAGAACTGAGCCAGCTCTTCTTTGAAGATACCGAGCCTGATGAGGAGGCTCATCATGTCCCCTCCAGGTATGTACTCCATGACAAAGTACAGGTTGTCCTTGTTTTGGAAGGAGTAGTAGAGACGCACCACCCACTCATTGTCGGCCTCAGCCAAGATGTCCCTCTCTGCCTTCACATGGGCCACCTGGTTCCTGAGCAAAACGTCCTTCTTCCGCAGTGTTTTCATGGCATACAGAGCTCCTGTGTCCTCTTTTCTGGCCAAGCAAACCTCGCCAAAGGCTCCGATGCCAAGGGTCTTGATTCTTTTGAACATGGACTTGTCCATCTTGGCTCGCTTTAGCCTGATGTAGTTGGACTCTTTCTGACAGAGCATCATGCGCATCTGCTCCTGAGCTTCTGATGACAAACCCACCTGAACAAAGGATTGAGTCAACAGTGAGTTATTGGTCTATGTAATGAAATACTGCTCAAAAACAAACATGGAGCTCTCATTAGACATAAACAGACCTCAAGGTGAGGGGATTTAGACTGGGGGGAAATGCAAATTAATGCACAAGACTCTCATATAAGGAGGGTCCACAAACTAAAACAAGTAGCTATGGATGCAGGGAGGGGCCCACAGAGAATGACGAGGCCCTTTGTAAGCAAACTGAACTCAAATCAATGACAAAGTGTGAGTAAAAAAATTTAAAATCATCTCTAAATGCAAACATAGTGTACTTTTCTCATGTGCTAATCACTGATTTAGAAAAAAACAAATATACATGAGCAGTGACATGATCAGTGAGATGAAGGTCATACAGTAGCATGCAATTTAAGTACTGTAAGTATATTAAAAAGAAGACACACCAGGTTCTCACCACAAGCTTACAAGAACAGACATTTGTGCTCTATACTGCGTCACAGAACAGCAGAGACACCTTTACCTTTTCAGATCAGCTGTTAGTGACAGCAGGAGAGAAAGGAGGAGAAAGAAGAGCTAAGAAACAAGAGAGCAGCATGAAAAATACAATCTCTGCGATAGATACTACGATACTGACAGGATAGCAGGGAAAAAGGCTGAAAGACATCCCTTTCAATAGCAAAATGTGAAATAGATTGAACTAAGACTACAGCAAGATCATAAAAAATAAGGCATGAGATGAGAAGGCAAAAGATGCTCACCCTTTGCATCTCACTCTCTAGCTGTTTCCTCCGTCGAATCCTCTGTTGGTGGTTCTTCAGGATGTTCTCCACATGTTGCTCCATGAAGAACTTAAAAGCTTGTGGAGAGTACAGTGCGATTCTTCCCGATTCCCCTCTCCGCTCCTCGTCTTTCTTGTTTCTGCGGACAGGCACAGGTGATGTTGTGATTTGTTTCTTCTCCTTCTCCGTTGCTGCAGTACTCTCTGGGCTCTCTGTTGTCTTGTCTCTGGAGCTTTCGCCCCCTCCGCTCTCCTCCTCAGCCAACTCCTCTCTGCCTGTGCTCAGCTTGTTGGCCCCTGGATCATAGGCAGGGGGGCTAGGCGTGGCCTGCTGCTGGAGAAGATGCTTAGGATAAGGAGGAGGGGGGCCCTGGTAGCTGGGGACTTCTGCTACAACAGGGATTTGAGGCACAGGGGCAGGGGGTTCTGGGTAGGCAGGTGCAACTGGCTGCTGTTGAGCCTGCTGTAGCCATGTGGGGTGTGTGGGAGCGACAGCAGTGTGCAGCTCAGGTTTCTGAACTCGCATGCTCTTCACAGGCTGTAGGATTGGCGCCTGAGTGATAGCAGTGACTGTAGTGGCAGAGGGCTGGGAGCTGGCTGGGTGGGCTGCTCTTCCGTTCAGTTGGTGGTTATTGAAGGAATTTGAGCGGACAGGGATGTTGTGCTGCCATGATGGGGACAGATCCTGGTTGCTGCTGTTGCCAGGAGACGACTGAGGATGACTGGAGGCCATGGGAGCCTGGGACCAAGACTGAGGAGGACCTATGTTATACATGTCAAGGTTGTGACTGTTTCTGTTAGGTACCAACATGGACTGAGGGATGTTTCCTCCGTTAGCATAAGAGGGGGAGGATGCAGGTCCTCCCGCCTGCATCTGCTGGTCAGTGGGACTGTGGCGGCTGCTCTGGTTGACAGGGTACGGGGGAGGAGGCTGCCTGCTGCCACCTGACATGTAGTCTGTTTGAGGAGAGCCGTTCTGAGACCAGCTGGAGGGAAATGTAAACTTATTCCCCCCAGAACTCTGCATTATGATAGGTTGGTGGCCCACAGGTACTGGGCTGATCCTATCAGGCCACGCCCCCTGTGGTACAGGAGATATACGAGGCACGTGGTAGTCCATGTTGCCAGAGTAACGCTTGCTTGCTGGGTTGCTGTCCCAGGATGGTGGAGGAGGCATTGCTCCACGGTTTGGTGGGGGTGTGACACTGCGCACCTGAGGTGGCAAAGGAGGATTGACCCTCTGGTTGTTAGCAGGATGACCCTGTGGAAAGGCAGGCGGGGGTCCAGGGCTGTCTGAGCGGTACATCATTCCATCCACCATGAGAGGACCGTGTCTAGGGGCCAAAGACTCCTTAGACCCTTTCCAGCTTGGCCTTCTCAGCACAGCCTGCTGGATATGAGGAGCTCCTGTACACACAGAGAAAAGCAAAGATACAGTCAAAGTGAATGGTGAAAATAAAGCGCATTATATTATATTGCATATATAATTTGTTATTGTATTATTCAGCTCTCTATATGTATATTTCTACAGCTGTGCTGTTTAAATGTGTCGGTCAACTTGGGACAGTGATGTTTACAGATTCATTAGCGCCAGTGAAGTACAGATATATGAATGTAGTTCAGACCTGAAACTTCAGTCCTTCAAATGCACTTTAAAGTTTAAAAGCGAGTATGAACTAAGAAAAAGACTTCAGCTGATATAGGTCTGTTAGTCCTGCTTCAACTTCCACAAACTTAATTGTAAATATGGTCAGTATAGCTGAGGTGAGGTATTTTTATTTATACCCATAGGCAGATATGGTTTTCAGTGAATGAGTCAGCCTCCTTTCACACAATAAAAACAGGACGAAACATAATAGAGTGGCCATAGTGTTCAAATCTAAAAAAAGGGTTAGCCCAGTTAAAACCAAGATAAAAGACCAGGGGGAGTGAAAGCAGGATGAAAGTAGGAACATAACATGGCTTGGTAAAAATGAGGGAGGTAAAAGCAAGATAACAGAAACAGTGAACCTCCAAAGGTAAAAACACAGTAGGTTAAAAAAATGATAAGAAATGTGCCATCACTAAAAACAAGATTGAGAGAAGGAAAGTAAATAAAAAGTGCAAATTACAAAAAAAAGTAAAATAACACAAAGTTTGCACCTACATCATTGGAGCTGTATTTCTATGACTTGTTTATCTCACTGATGGCTGCCGGGACAAAGCAACTTTTTCAGAGAGGGAAGCTGGGATTTGGCATGTGCAGGGTGGGAGTCATATTTTATAACTGACCCAGCTATCCTCTGTAACTGTCTGGTATGCAGAGACTCTGGGCTCGGCTGTGACTCTCTAAGGTTGATATCTACAACTGATACATTGATTTTAAAATCCCATATGTAACTTTTTGAACTATTATCTGTCGATACCAATATCATCAAAACGCTATAAAACCAGTTCATCATCAATATTTGCTGCACTGTGTGAAAAATGCTCTAACCCTTGATAGTTAATTTAGTATGGAGAATGTGATTTCATTCAATGACAATGAAGATCAAAAGAAATATAATATGGCTTGTCATTAGATATTCTGAACAATCATTTCTGTTTGAAGCAGTGTTGTGCAAGTTCACACGCTAAATCAGCCGGCTCAAAGTTCATTTCACACAGATTAGGATGAACTAGTTCACGCTCATAGTTCACTATTTCATATTTTGAACTATGTTCATGGTCCAAAACATGAATTATGACAGTTTTTTTAATAAAAGTGAGTGCTTTCTTGCTGTTGCAAACTGTGCTGTTATACATTTTTGGCTGTATATGTCTAATTATCATATGGATATTTTCTATACAGAAAAGGGTGTAGAGATGTGTGCTCACCTTAGTTATATTCAATACATGTCAACAAAGAAAAAATGTCACTCCTCACTTTGCAGGCTTGTTATACCTGTGCAGAGTTGTACTTGTTAATCATGTTTTGTGAATTTGCCCTATGATAATAATGATATTTACATTAAAACTGGTGCTTATTTGACATAGGCCTACTTGTGCAAAAACAACTGGAGGAAGAGGACAAAGAGGAGATTGCAGACGAATAAATATCCCCCATAGCATAATGGTTTTAAGTTAGTAACAAAGCGTGTCCAGATGTGATCTATGACTTCTTTTTGTGTAAAGAAAGTTTAGCCTTTAGTTTAGACTTTGAGAAAGAGCAAAAGGACTTTGCAAGTCACCTCAACGACTAAATAACTGTTTCAGAAACAAATTCAGAATAAAAGCATGTGAAATGTGGCTAGTTTCATCATTTGAAAAAAACAAAACAAAAACAAAAAACAGATTTGGCTTTTAAATTCAAAAGCACATCAAGAGAGTGATATTTTATACCTGGAACATAGACATGCAGGCAGAATGCATACCCAGTGCAGTAAATCCAACCTTGGCACACAGTAGCACTTAACTCTCAGTATCGCTCTAAAAAAAGAGTGATTCTTCACTGGCCTTAGAGTGAATTAAGCTCAGGTTTTCATTCATGACTTCAACTGAACTGTTCAGTTCATTCACTGTAGATTCAGACAACTCTAGAATAAAGCATGTTTTATCTGTATTTCTCGTCAAAGCTTTACTAAGAAGTGCCACAAAAACTCTCTAGAGATACATGTTTAAACAAATTATTCCCGCTGTTTTCCTTAAGAATAACATTCTTTTATAATTCATGAAAACAACAAAAGAAGCCTCCAGGTTAACATCTTTTATCACATGGTTCAGTGAGTCATTCTATTTCATGAGTATGCATTGTCCTTTCTTTGTGCAAATGTCCCAAATGCTGTAAACAATATCAATGAACACGCCTAGATGGAAAGAAAAGAAGAGATGCAGCATCTAATCCCAAAGGAGGGTAATGTACCTGGAGCTTTTAGACCTGTAGGGTTTTGACTGGCCACAGACATCGGTTCCCTTGATTCCTGGAAGGTCACCTTACCCATGTAGTCTATGACTGCCCCCATACTGCGACTGTTGCTCTGTTCAACAAGCATAAAACAGTGAAGTTTTGAAATGAAAGCATAAGACATTGTAAATTCATATTATATAGGACTAGGACTAACAGTTTTTCTTAAAAATCATGCATCCTTCAGTCTTCAAAGTTAACTGGCTTTTTATCTGAAATTGCAGCTAATTATAAAGATAAAATCTCATTTTGTCCCAACCATTTTCCCCACATACACTCCAAACTTTCTATCTGCCATTATTTTTCTTTGGAACAGGTCTGATATTCTGCATATATTTGCAGCCGTCCAAAATGTTTATAAAGTTGTTTGACTATTCAGAGCAGCAGCTAAAGCTCCTTTTCGCTCCTTTGGACTGAAACATAACTTTAAATGCTGAGGTGTGCCCAATCAATACATTTCAATCATGGACAGAATGGATAAACTTACAACTTACAGACTGAACTAAGAAGATGCATTCAGTCTCTCAAAAACAGCTTTTTACTACTTGGCACAGTGACACAAGATTGTACAAATAACAAAAATATATCAAGGGCTCTATTAGCAATAGATGGACCCAAAGCTTTTTTTTAAATTATTACAAGGAGTAAGATCACCACAAATAATTGCCATTGCTTGAAGAATCCAGTACACTGTGATTCTTTCTTTTTTTTAGCAACCATTGGAAAAAATAATAAACACATGTAACTCGGTGTGTAATGTCTATGCATCTGTGAATTAAGGCATTTAGTCTGTAAAAACGTTCAGATTTATTTAGATATAAAATAGCATCTTTGATGTCTAATTTCAACTGATAATTGGTCTGAAGTCCAAAGATGGTGCATATAGGTGATGTAAACAGAGAAAGGGTGACCAATGAAATCGTGACTGACAAAAAATACAGAGCCTTTGCTTGAAAAAATAACAAATACTCATTACAAAAACAGTTACTGAACAGTTTTCTGTTGATCAGTTCAGCTAACTTCCATACTGTGCCATACATACCTAGATTTCATGCTCTATATCAAAACAACTGGCAGCTGCCAATTGGGAAACTACCTTTGCACTGTCACTTGCACAACCTGGTCTTTCCACTTCGCATACTTTTCATTTTTCAAATTATTCTCCCATGCACAGAGTGATTATTCTCTCCTACAGAGTTATGTTTAGAATGAAATTCTTCCACAATCCTTCACAACAACCTCTCTCAGTGTCAAAAACACAAAAACAATCATCTCACCTCCTCAAACCCAGCACAAGGGGCCTCCAGCGTCATGTGTTTGTTCACCTCTGGGCCTGAATTCGGCTCATTTGCAAAAGGCAACAATGATTTGCGGATCTCCTGTAAGGCCTTATGGTAGGGGTTTTTGGGGTTGCTGCTGCGCCCCTGTTGCCTTGAGTCCTCTGGAGGCATTTTTACAGGTCCACTAATTTCCACTTTAGGGGGATCGGAGGGTTTGGACAAGTTGCGTAGACTGTTCCTTATTTCCTGCAGCATTTGTTGACTGTTGCCGCTGTAGTTGCTGGTGGGAAACGTTTTGGGTCTCATCTGCCTGTATCCTTCGGGTTTCTCCCCTCTCTTCATGTAAGAGCATGTATGGTGACAATGAAGGGGATGAAGAGGACAGCACTCAGTCCAGGGTTTCAACAGAGGATGGCAAATTTTGTCTGACTTCACATCTGCATTCTGTTGACAGAAATGTACAAGACATGTTGTGTGAGATGAGATACATCTAAAATGCATGCTATCCTACAAAACAGGTTGAGCAAATGAAGTGCATAAAGTGTTAATTACCAGATACTGACAGATCAACATTAACCATATGATAACTGTAAGCCAGACTGCCAATTATGGGAGTTAATATCAACTTATAGGCTATAGAAAGTTTGATTTGAAGCCTTGATATTTATCTATGAAACTGATTACATGAAAGGTAGAGGAACAAGCCATAAAAGATAGGTTTACCATCATAACACAATAACCCGTTTACTAAATAGCGTCAATAGCAGCTACAGCTAATAGAGCGCTACTTCAATGCTAATATTCTTGCGTTAGCTTCTGTAAGATGTAATGCCTAAATCTCTTCAGGTTTGCCCATAAAGCTTCGATAGTGAACAGCATGTGAGCTGCAACCCGTAGTTTTCGTAAAGGACAAAATAAAACGGCGTATCAGCTCCTCCGCGGCCTGTGAGTTAAAGGCATCCATTTGCTGCTAAGCTAATTCAACAACAGGTTGAGAATTAGCTCCCTGCTAGCTCGGAGCTCAGCCGTTAGCCGTGTCTGACAACTTACCAGTGGCCTTAGCTGCTGCGTTTCTCGACAGTTGTCCTATTTTGACAAGAAGCGATGCTTCCTTGACCTTTCTCGACAACAAGGACGAGGGTTTAACTGAAAACGTCCTTGTTGTGCCGAGGTGGCTTGTTCGTAGTCGCGTTGAATTCCTGGGATGTCTGAATGACAAGTACAACAGCATCAAGCTAAGCATGAAACACAGACACACGTCCGGTTACTACAGTTTCACTATAAAACGGTAACACTGGCACTCCAAAAGGATGGTTTGTAATAATAAATGTATTAAAAGAACTCCAAAGAGGGCAAAAATATTTATACTCTTGTAATGAATGTCTAAAAAGTGAAGCTATATTTCCCAACCGAGCTAACGTTTGGTTAATAACTGTAGCTTCTAGTTTTTCCTTTTAATGTTGTCGTTGCTATTTCATGCAAAGTACATTGTAACTTTTGTTTTAAGAAGGTCCTGCACATATAAAAATACTCATAAGTTAAATTATTTTATTTGTTCTTTCGTCAACAACGGTTGTACTTCAATAGATAATAATGAGATATCATAAAGGGCAAGTTCTTCCCTATTTTATTAACTCCCCTTTGACGAGTCAAAAATTAGAAAATGTATTTTCTATAAATATCACATTACAGCTTTTCATAAATTTAAATACATCTGAAAAAGAAACAGAAATAGCCTATCAGATATTGACACAGTATAAACACTGTTTAACAGCTAATAAAATAAAACATCAATTTAGAAATACACTGTTAATTGTGTTCCTTGTTAATTATCCAAGTACGACCTATGATTTTATAAACCAATTATTTTAACAAAAACATATTTTGGAGCTTTTAATTTGAAAGCATTTCCGGAAATGCCGCTTGACTGTGCTATTCCGAAGAATTCAGGAAACTTTACGGAGATTACCCGGATGACGCTAACTTTTTTTTTTTTTTTTTTTTTTTTTACTTGTACCCTTCAACAACATCCTTCACTTAACCTCTAGACCATCCATTTACTTGTATGTCCTGAAAACCACTAGATTTATCTGGTATTGTCAATATTTAAGTTTTGTTTTTAGTTCTGAAGTTTTATTTTGAAGTAAGTTGACTACAGTGTTTGGTAGGTCAGTTAGAAACAAGCAGGAGTACAGTTAAAATGATGGAAACGGTGACTATCATGGGGCATATATTATATTTGTGCACATATTGCTTTTTTAAAACACTTATTTTTATTAAAAAATGTTTAAAAAAAAATTCAAAAAGTTATGCCAGGTTTAAAATCTCTACTTGGAATTACGTGCAAAATTGTTACATATTTTGTGAGAATTTAAGACATTTATTTTTGCAGCCCCTGCAGACAAGAACCTTTTATCATGCATCTTGTCCCCTGTAAGCATAATTTTCTCTTTTTCAAGCGATTGTCTGTTATATACTGACTCAAACAACCACAGCCAAAAATACTGTAAGCAAACATTTATTTTGGTCTTCCTGTATGATCAGTAAATCCTCTGATATGTATGAAAAAGAAACAAAACACCTCTCCACTTCTTGTCCTGTGTGCTGACATCTCTTTTAAACTGGGACCTGTCTGTTGACAAAAATAGCCTCTCCATCAGTCCCACAGACAAGACATTGTCCAAGTACATCCAAACTGTTGACAGACAGCGTCTGGCTGGGCAGCATGTGAGTCGTCTCCAGGCGGCCTTTACTTGAGTCTCCACTGAGCCAGGCGTTGATCAGGGATTGGTTTCCTCCTGCCGGGGCCATCGCACTGCGAGATAGCATACTGCTGTTCCTGCCACCTGGAAAACAATGATGTAAGTATTTTTATTAACACTTTGGAGGCCCATCATGATACTGTAAAAATTATTGTGTCGGTGTCTTAGCATGTTGTTATCTGTGACATGATTGCTGACTCTGTCATTGTGGTCACATTGACATTTAAATAACAGCAGACAACGGCAGGATATATAAATATCCTCTGAGTAATATAGCAGCTGCAGTTTTAATTAGGTCATATAATAAATTAATCATGTGTTACTATCAATTCTTGACAAAAGTGAGTTTTATAAAATATGGTGTATGCTCTAGGTTTTGAAAGGTGGATGTCATGGTTTACAGCCTGAAAAAAAACCCCACCAAAGATGAGCAGCTAAAATGAGTGTAACTTTACACTCAACTCTGGATGTGGCACATCAGGGTACTATGCTCACAATAACATTTTGTGACAATTTCAAGTTGAAAAGCAATAGAAGTTAATGTAGAAATAATCTTGATGCTTTAATTTTAATTCTCTGATAATAAAAGGGCAAAACACCCGTATTCCTCAGATTCCTTTATAAATATATAAGAAATGCTTTTAATTTTGAGGTTGTATTCATGCTTCTGATGAATAAGAGAAACTAAAAGCAAATTCCACCCGCTGCTGGTTAATAAAATAAACACCCCATCAAACATTTTTTGTCCAATTGATTTGAGTAGTTGACATATACAGGTGCATTTAAAAAAATTAGATCAACATGAAGAAGCTCATTTTGCTTCCTGTGATTTAAATCAAGAAGTGAAACTTGCATATATTATAGATAAATCTAATACAAAAATAAATATTTCAGGGCTTTTTTTGTTTTAATCTTGATTATTAAGGCTTACATCTCTCAAAAATCTAAAACCCACCATCTCAAAATACTGGAATATCACAAAGGTCCAAAAAAGGATTTATAATCCAAAGATGTTGACCTTCTGGAAAATCACACTTATTTATGCACTCAGTAATTGGTTGGAGCTCCTTTTGCTCAAATTACTGCATCTATGCAACGTGGTATGGACCCAGTCAGTCAGTGGCACTGCTGAGTCTGGTGTCTCTTGCATGAAGATAATTTTGCTACGAAAGGCACGGTTCTTCTTTTTGTACCATAGAAGAAAGTGGTCAGTAGGAACCTCTATATACTTTGCCGAGCTCATTTTCACGCCTTCAGGGACCCTAAAGGGGCCTACCAGCTCTCTCCTCATGAATCTGGCCCAAAACATGACTCCTCCACCTCCTTGCTGACGTCGCAGCCTTGTTGGTGGCCATCCACCAACCATCCACTACTCCATCCATCTGGACCATCCATGGTTGCATGGCACTCATCAGTAAACAAGACTGTTTGAAAATTAGCCTTCATGTATTTCTGGGCCCACTGCAACAGTTTCTGATTGTGAGCATTGGTTAGGGGTGGTTAAATAGTAGGTTTATACACAACTGCAAGCCTCTGGAGGATCCTACACCTTGAAGTTCGTGGGACTCCAGAGGCACCAGCAGCTTCAAATACCTGTTTGCTGCTTTGTAATGGCATTTTAGAAGCTTAATCCGATAAATTTGTCTGGCAAAAAGCTTCCTCATCATGCCTTTATCTGCATGAACCTATTTGTGCTCTGAATCAGTCACAAATTTCTTCACAGTACGATGATCATGCTTAAGTTTACGTTAAATATCTAATGTTTTCATACCTTGTCCAAGGTATTGCACTAGTCAATGCTTTTTGGCAGCACAGAGATCCTTTTTCTTTACCACAGTACTTGAAACCTGTGGCCCGCTTCATAATGTGGAACTTCCTTCTTAAGTAGTTTTCCTTTAATTGGGCTCACCTGGCAAACTAATTATCACAGTTGTCTGAGATTGATTTCAGTGATCCAAAAAGCCCTGTGACATAATACCATCCATGAGTTTAGTTGAAAAAAAACAATAAAAAGAATGCTTATAACACTAAAATCCAATTGGCATAATAATTTGGAGCATGGTGTATACACAATACTGCAGTTCTTAGTACTTTAGTCTCAGATATTCCTATATCTGTCATAGCAGTTAATTTATTTTATTTATTTGATTTTTATTTGTATAGGGACAAGTATGAAGCAAGTAAACCGTTGCCACACACTACAGCATTTGTAGCCTGAGCTAATTTGCAATGCCTGTCCTTAGCTGGGCTTTTAAAGTTCTCTGTTCTTAGGCAGAAGCCACAGTTTCATCTTTGTGAAATAGTCCAAGTTATTGCCCTGCTTGTTGGGGCAAAAAGCAGACAGAATAACAACACTTGCCTTGTAAGAAGGAGGGCATGTCTGATTGTGAAGATGTCTCCCAGTGCAGCAGAGAGCCATCCTCCGAGCATGTGAACAGATGATCTGGGTTGGTTGGGTGGAAATGGACTTCCCACACTGTGTGGGACACCAAAGAAAACCATACATAAAGCAAAAAAAAAAAAAACATTTAAAAAAGAAACGGTTAATCATATTTCATCTTAGAATCGATTATTCTGGGTCTGTCTAATTAAGATACCATCTTACTTTCAGCAGAGTGTGCCTCCATGAGTGAGAAGGGTGATTGGCCTTGCCTCACATCCCACACACAGAGCATGCCGTCCTGCCCTCCAGTAGCCACAATGTGCTGCTGGTTTGGATGTCTGTCCACACAGTGCAGAGGGACTCTATCCCCTGACCTGAAAATAAAACCATTTTTATATCATTTGTAATAAAAAAAATCTGTATAATCCAGTCAGAGCTTTGACTGCATGTTGCCTGGGATTCAATTTTGAAATCCTTGAACAAAGCTCATAACACTAGAGAGTTCTCCATGTTCAAGAGATATTAAGTTGTCTTTTTGTGTTTGCTAGCTTGCCACCTTGTCCTGTTTCACTGGAGAGATCCTAAAACTGTCCATAAGTTCCAGAGGTCATGTTCTATCTAAATCTAAAAGGGATTACATCTATCCTTAGGGAAAAAAGATTTCAGTTCATTGAACCCTTGATCCCTTTTATATCATAAGTCTCTCAGGGACAACAAACTGGGATGACTCATACTGCTCATATGATTTTATGATTATGTGTATGTATGTGTTTTTTTCTTTATGTTCTCCTGTTATTATTTAACCAAAACTATTTTCTATTCTAGTCAGCTGTGGCCTGGGGGTAGGACACGGTGGGGTGATAGATTGGAAAGATAACTAGGAGACTTCACAGGGATGGAGGATGGTTCTGCATTTTGAATACTTGATGCTGAGTTTATATAATGTACACAAGAGTATTTTCAAAATACTAAAGATAAGAACAGAAAATTATCAAAGAAAACAGAAAATATTAGAACAGAAATATAAACCATTAGAAATGTAATTTCTTGGTTAGAGCTAAGGGGATCTTACAGTGAGAGAATCTGTGATGGTGAGTTTCCCTGTTGCCTGAAGTCCCACAGCTTCAGCTGGCCGATAGAGTTCACTGTCAGAATCTCTGTCGTCCTCAGGTAAGTCACAGCATGAATCGTGCTACTGTCTGCATTCTCTGAAAATGGTTAAAGGTGACAACTTAAATACTTCCCTGTTACATTATACTGTTTCCATCTAACTTGAAGATGCTATCCAAATGCAGTTTAAAAGTAAACTCACCTATGACACGGATCACACCCTCGTGGTCACTTCTAAAAACGATGATCCTGCCATCTTCCCCGACTGAAACAATCTCAGGACTACTGCACACAATACCAGTACAGGGAGCGTTATCACAGGTATAATGATGAGCTCTCTCCCAGCGCTGAGAAACTGACATCGTCTGCAGGCAAGAGCAAAAAAGGAATGGGATAAGTCTGACAGAATTTTAGATATTTACATAATTTTCAATACCATATAAGAATGCAGAATATTGTCAACATGATGTTAGCTTTTGCAGATATTATCTTTAAAAATTAACAATTATTCTTATCAGCTATCAGTTATCAGATACTAAATATTCTGCCAGTATTTATAACTGATATATGAGCTTTAGAAATTAGCTTAAATTGGCTGTATGACGGATTTAGTTTGTGGAGTTTTAGGCTGGACCACCAGATCTACATCAGCTGAAGTCTTTTTTTGTTCATTCTCTTTCTTAAACTTTAAAATGTGTTTTAAGGACTAAAGTTCTAGGTCTGAACTACATGTATACAGTATATAGGTGTTACCAAAAAACAAATTAGCAAGTATTGGCAAATTGAATATCAACTAACATCAAAAATTAGTTATCCTTAATACCATGTATTTAAAAATGACACAATATCCATTATTTTAATCATAGATAACATCAATAACTACCAAAACTTTAAAGAACAACTACAGATTTAAGTCATTTTTACCTAAATTCTACTGAGAGCAAAAGTGAGAGCATTGTATAGATATAAAAACATTTAGTTTGTGGGGGTTACAACAAACTACCTAATGTTGGGTGCCAAAGATCCTCACTATTGCTCCTGTGGTATCAACAAAATATCACTGTTCATGAGTTAATCCATTGAAAACATGTTAATGAGGTATCCTGTAAAAGTGTGTCTAAATTGTGCCGCAACATAAACCAAATTTAGACAAACTTTATCTAGCTGGGGTAGTTTGGGCAACTGATCGGGAGGCTTCCTAGGCACCTCCCTGTGGAGGTGTGCAGGTCTTCTGGGCATGCTCAATTGGGAAGAGACACTGGGGCAGAGGCAGAGGTCACTGGAGGTATACTGGATATTCCATATGACTGGATGATTCCTCCAAATTCCCCAGGAGGAGCTGGTAAACATTGTTGGGGAGAAAGATATCTGATTTGACTTTATTAGCCTGCAGCCACCGTGACTCGATCCAGAATGAGCGGAAGAAGATGGATGGAAAAAAAATTTTAAGATTCTTTTATAGGGCTTCTTTCTCTTTATTTGGATAAGATAGCTGAAGAGAGGCAGGAAAGGGGAGAGAGAGAGAGGAAGGAAGACATGCACCACACATGTGCCAGGACTAGGAATCGATCCCATGACCAGTGTCTTGAGGACTACACATACCCTTTAAGCCCAACCAACTAGGATGGAAAACTTTTTCTACATCTTAAAGACATTACGGCAAAGGCGTGTACCTGACTGTTCTGATGGTGGCGGAAGATTGTGACTGCTCCAGTTGATGATGCTGTGACAATCCTGTCTTGGTCCAAAAACTGTAAATATGCAAACATGCCAACAAAACAGAGCATAAGTCAGAGGAGCATTAAGTCTGAACATAATAAATGCAGTGATGTTGAGCTGGTGCACAGTATTAGCAGGTTGCCTGAGATTGTGACTGGTTTCAAACTTGGTATTTAACATAAAATGGATTTTGCATTCTTAGAGGTAAATACCATGCCTTATTTCACTTAGAGTGCTAAGAAAACCTGCAATAGAAAGACCAAAATAGTCTTACTTGCAGGTCCAGAACATCTCCATCATGCTTGTGATCACATAAAAGCTGTGGGTCCCCCTCAAACCCATCATCAATGCCAGAACCTCCATGATTCCCAATGGACCAAAGAGAAACCCTGTTGTCCTGAAATAGATTTGAGGTTGTTAAAATCCAGTTAGAAGTTGTTTTAAAGTTAAAAAACAAACAAAAGAGAAGCTCTAACACTTTCAGTCAGTTGCTATGGATAGTAATGATCATACTGAAATGAAACAGGACTTGCTTTGCCACAGATTGAAAGCAAAGACACGAGTCATTTTATAACACCCACTGAGACATGATTCGATAATCAAAAAAGCGTAATTCTGACCGAAAGTAATGAAAATAAAACAAAGTTTTTTTCAGATGAAGTTTGGTCATCAGATTAATCAGACATGGTAACATTAACTGACAGCTTTGCCAACCTCGTTATCCCACGAGCCTGTCGCAAAGATATCCGCTTGCTGTAAGGACGAATAAGATATTGGTCGCCATCTGGTTTTACTGATTTTCTGTGAAACGTATTTAGCATTTATACTCTCCATTTATAAAGAAAGCACCTTACTGTCTTTGAAACACTCAAACAATCACTAATATTAGCTTAGCATTCACGAAGAAAACCGAAGTGTACGCGCCTGATGCTTCATACGTAACTACGGTGGCCCAGTGAGGTCACATTACCAAATCAGCCGACTTTTTTCTCCTCACATTTACCACTAACAAGTGCCGCACTCCACTTAGCGGCCAACGTCTATGTTACTGCGGCAAATCTGATTATCCACTTAAAGACTAAAGTGGCTTTTTGACAGTGTAATAACCATTGGCTTATGCTTGTGCTTAAAAGACACATTATTTCATAACATGACAAATTTTTTAATTGAGGCCAAACGTTAGAGAGGCCTCCCTGCTGCAGTAAAATCATTTTGGATGCCTGGTGACGTATCCGCCGCTCCGCCGTCTGTTCTGGAGGTTGTCAGCTTCCTCGGCAAAACAGTTGGCGCAGGCGCGGCACTGACAGCTGCTGTCTACTTACTCCGCAAAGTCTGCTTAATAATGGCCTGGAAATCTGGAGGAGCCAACCACGCAGAGCTTGTCAACAACCTCCGCAGTAAGTAAGAATGTTTTCTTCAAGGCGGCTGCATCGTCAGGTCGTCCGATAACGGTTTACTTTGGACTGAATGCTGGCGTTAGCACAGGAGCCGTTGCTAGCTAGCTGGTTGCTAAGCTATGTAGTATGTTGTTGTTGACCTAGCGTTACCTCTCTCCACCCCTTTCCCAAAGCACGTTTACGCCGTCGGAACAGATGCATGCTCCATTTGTTGTATAAAAATAAATGAACAAAAACAGCCTAAAATACCTCTCTCTTGCGCTCGTGCTCCAATAATATGTGCTGCTTCAGTTTTGTGTTACGGTAACTTAGCCTGCTAGCTCTATGTGCGTCATTTGGTACGTTGTAGCTAGCGTTAGCATCGCTGCTAAGAGCCCTGCCCACATTCATTGATAGCTATCTGCAAACCATTCTTCTTACTTTTAAGTGAATGACACGGACAGCTGTGAATGTGAGTTTACTGTGCATTTGTTGGCGTGTGATTGAAAACAGCAGCCTGTTGTGTCACAGCTGCTGCTGGTTGTTAATTCAGACGATAGTGTCTGCTTAAAAAGGGCAATGACTCAGTGAACTACCTCAGGAGACTTGTTTTCAGGTACTAAGTCCACAGTGATCAGTGCCATCCATGCCGCATTGTTTATTCTGCCATCAGACGGTGGTGCATTTTAATGTTGAGAGGGGAACTCAGGCCACAGAAGCCATGATCTGACATGCAGTGCTCCCAGACTGTGTGATGATACCTGCAGACTAGAGTGAGAGTCCACTCTTGATGAAAAAATATCTCTCAGGGCTATTTATATTCAGTGCAACAGCATTGCTAACTGATATTTTAGCTGCAAGCTTTTTGCTGAAAGCTGTAGAGTTTGGAGATTATGCCCAGTCATGCTTCATTTGGATCAATCAAAAGCACAGTTTTCTTACTTTTTGCAGAGGGATATGGCTTTCAAAGTCTGTTTATTATGAAATATTTTTGCAAATATGTATGGTGGAATTAAGTTCTATCCAGGGGTATTAAATGGCATTCCTTTGTTGGCAAAGATCTGAAATACACGATATTAACATACTTGATGTGCAAAAACTAGTTATACTTTTTGATCAAAAAGCCTTTTGATCTAACTTTAGGAACTAATCTAGGGATTCACCAAAACCACTTTTTGCAAACCAAGTACAAGAGAATCTTGTGCAATACATTTTTTGTGGTTGTATCTTTTATTGATTTGTAATTTTGTGTACATGTGGATTATTGTTGCTATTGTTCTATTTATTACTTATGACTTGTTATATGGCAGCTTATTGTGTGCAGCACTTGGGAGTCCCAAGCTAAATTTTCCTAAGGGGACAACAAAGTGTACTGTATCGTATTGAAATACTTACATCCAGGTGCTCATTGATACCGAGTCCAAATGTGATTACCTAGAAATAAATACTAAAATGGCTTGGCTTGTGTAGGGATTTTCTAGTGGACTGACTACTTAAAGCACCTTCTACATTGTAGGTCACACTTAAGCTGGCCACACAATTTTAAGCAAGACTTAGGCATAGATATTATGATTCTACTCTTTTTCTGCTCCCAACAGAATACCCTCAACAACCAATGAGAGTGAGCAGACTAGAAAGCATCACCAGCCACATATTGCAAACCTAAACACAGCTATATCCTCATCTCAGCCAAGATTTCAGTCTGATTATTTTCTTTTTTTACTTTTGCTGCTACTGTAACACATATCAGAACAGCCAGTTGAGGATTTTGATCATCCTCCATGTTTGTTTTTCTAAAGAAGTCTTCACTTTGAAATTTATTATTACAAATGGCAAATTTGTGGTCTTAAATTCTAGTTAGTTGTCTAGTGTAGTGGTTTTTAACCTTTTTTTTGCACAAGGCTCACCTAAGATCAAGCCAAAATCTCAAGACATACATATCCATATAAAATATCCTCTTTCAAATGTGTTGCAGTTACACATAAATAGTATGCCCAGAGGAACACAATTAAAAACACACCGGTCTAGTGTATGTCCAGAGAATGAATATGAAAGGTGGCCATCAGTGTTAACTAATCCATCAATGTGTGGCTGTAGGAATTGGGGATAAAACCTTATGATTATGGCACTGAAAGTGTAACTAAACCCTCAGACCACTGTTTTTCATCTGAGTGATATATATTGGCAAGAGCAAGTGGTGATGAATAATTAAGGTCCAACTCTCAACATTTGAGAGCAAAGTTTTAAATCTAGCATTTTATGTAGGAAATGTGCACAATGACTGCCATCTACATATTGAAACCTGGCTACTGCAGCTGATTTTTTCTGTTGGCTGAGCTGGTACCATCTGACATCATCAGACACTTTAGAACTGCCACCCATATTAATGTTTAACACAGTGCTTTAAGTAAGCTGTTTCATTTAAATGTATTCAGGCGTGTCAGATATAGCCTACTTAATGTGCATTTTTGAATATCCATGGTAGATGCACTAAAGCTGAAACTTTGGGGTTTAATTACACTTTAAAATGATATCAAAATTTTGTCATTTCTATCAGATGTTCCCCACCCATCCTCTTGACAGTTTATCACTGTGTAGTTTGCAGTCTGCTCTTTTTTGTCATCCTCATTCATGTTAAAAGATAACCAAACTGCAGACATGGCTCTTAACTTTTCCTTCTATCTTAGATAATGAGAGGCTGACATTATGCTATATAATGATACTGAGTACAGTATCAGCAAACATTTATTAGCACAAGAACTGCTTGTACAAGTACTGGGTGGGTCTAATAACACCACCGATTTTGTCTTTGAATCCCAAAGCAGTTTTTGAAGCACCAGTTAAAACAGTCAAATATTCTTTTGCCTTTTCTTCTTGAAGTGGTCATTCATTTGATTCCCTT
Source organism: Cheilinus undulatus (assembly GCF_018320785.1). Classification (NCBI taxonomy): domain Eukaryota; kingdom Metazoa; phylum Chordata; class Actinopteri; order Labriformes; family Labridae; genus Cheilinus; species Cheilinus undulatus. The sequence goes on along the minus strand of NC_054878.1, from coordinate 38,249,665 downwards.
TTCTGCAAAAAATGAACTCTTTATTGAAGACTTACCCATTTGGACAATGAATGACTTAAATTTAACCCCCAGTCTGCATAAGCTGGAGTGAAGCAGGTCACACTCAGTATGCATGCTAATTCATGGCTTTTTGTATTGTTTGTGCCTTCGTGATGGGTTCTCAGGACTGCTCAGTGCTGGCAGTAATAGCTCAACCAGTTGCATCTGTGTTAAACCTCGAATGCATCATTCATTTTCTAAAATTCAAAACATAGACATGCATTGTAGGATTGTGAAACGATCCTCAAAAATGAAAATTAAGAGGCTGTGTTGAGTTGGATTTTATTTCATTCAGCTTGAGATGATGATTTTGAATTCTGAGAACAGTTGTGAATTGAGAAAAAAGATTCAAATCTGCAGGCATTTCCATTTCAGGAGTCAGTGGTAGGTGTCCATCTGGCAGCCTGTATGGGTTATTTGTAACATATCCTAAAGCAGCACATAGCTCTGAGGGTGAGCAGAGTCGGTAATGAGAGCAGCGCCGGCTGTTGTTGGCTCTTCCTGCCTTTGGCACCAGCTGCTAAAGAACCTGTTGGGACGGATTATTCTGAAGACACTAACACTTCTATGGGCAGGTTTTTTTTTTTTTTTTTTTTTTACTGACTTCCACATCAATCCTATAAACACTGTCAGTTTGACCTCAGATAAGTCCGTCCATGTTGGTAAAACAGATGTTTCAGTTCTTGCCTGTATTCTTCTCTTTTTTGACAGCCTAATTAATTCATTATGAAGATCTTGCATATATCTATAACAAACAAACATTTTTACAAGTGTCTTGCAAGACATGATTGCGGTATTTCTGTACTTCTTTTTGTTCTTTCAATTAATACAGGCTAAACACTATTTCATTGTCCATAAGGATTGTGTACATTTTCTAGAGAACTATTAAAAATATACAAAGAGCATACATGAGTATATTTCTCAAAAATGACAGTTCTCTTGTTACAATATTTTCCACATGCTCCCTGCAAAACAAATTAGATTTTTATAGTTTATTTCTAATTGAATTCTTATGCACCATTTCTGTATAATGTATATGGGGATATTGTCAGTTCTTAAAACATTGTAAAAAAATGTGTTAAGGTTAGCCTTTTTGATTCAGTGGACTGAATATGTGAAAAATGAGTGTACATCTTTCAATTCTTTCCTTCTTTTTGCTTCTTTTGCCTCTGTTTTGTGTGTAATGTTGGCATCAAGAAATATCTCACAATTAGAAAAATAAATTGTTAAGTAAAAAAGATTGAATGACCATATCAGATAGGCAAAAAAGGCATTCAATTTAACATTTTTGCCCTATGGAAGTCAGGCTCACTGTTTCAGAAAATCCTCATAATATGGCAATGCACTCAGATGTTTTAAAGGGCTTTATAACAGCTCTGTTTGCCTACAATCTCTCAAGGTATGTGCTGTCAAACCCCACACCACAACGTAGCAATTTATGATTATGTAATGCATAATATCCTTTAGTTAACTCCGTCCTTTCATTTGTCTTTTCTCCTCCTCTTTCATGTATCTCTCTGTGCATCTACTGAAGCATTATATAATATATTCCTGCTCTTTTTTTGTACTCGTTCATGTTTCCATAACACGCAGTGACACACTCTCTTTTTGCGTCCACAGAAAATGGTATTATTAAGTCTGACAAGGTCTACGAAGTCATGCTGGCCACAGACCGAGCTCATTTCTCTAGGAATAATCCCTACATGGACTCTCCACAGTCAATAGGTAACGTCTGCTCATGTTACTAATACACGGTCTAAATACAGTCTGTTATCAGAGGAGGGAGCTAACTAAGTATGTGCTTCTTTTCTTTTTGTACTTAAAGGATATCAAGCTACCATCAGCGCTCCACACATGGTATGACTATCACACACTCTTAGATGTTTCTGCATCCAGGGAATAGTAAAGCTGGCTCTCACTTGGTGATAGGTAGATTACAAAGAAAAGCAATCTGAAGATGTAAATGAAGTTTACTTGTAAAAATCATATTGAAACTACATCTGATACTTTAGTAGATTACAACAGCAGGTAACCAGAACTTTCATTCTTTTGTCATAGGTTTGCAAGTTAGTGTCTCTAAATCTTGGTAGTTTTTACAAAGAGTAAATGAACTTTTAATGTTAAAAGACACAGAAAGAGATAAGCACTCACAGCTTGTTGCTCTGTGGTGATTCATCAATGTGGATCAAAGTTTCATTATAAATTGAAAATAATTGTCTTTAAATTAAAAAAATGTTAAATGTCTGGTAGAATTTAGTAATAAAGCTTTAGATTGTTTTCTGTTTTTTTTTTTTTTTGGTAATTTTGATCTGAATATAGCCTAATAATCAGTTTTATGAAATGGATCCTGGATATTAACTCATTTTTAAAGCTGGCCTCTGAATTTTGTCAAACCTTATGTAGTGGAGGAGATTAATGACAAATAAAACGTACCTTAAATCCAATCAAATTTGCATGTCAGTACACTTATTGATAGCCGCACACTTTTTACCTTGGTGAAATAATTGATGTCATATCTTATTGGGGTCAAACAAGGAATTTACACTCTTTAGCTGGATGTACTGTGTCATAGTCAGCATTGGATACATTAGATAGTATTAATGCAAACAGATATGAAGTAATGCACTTTCTTTGTCGACGTCCACTCCACGCAGCATGCCTACGCCCTGGAGCTTCTACACGACCAGCTGTACGAAGGAGCCAAAGCTCTGGATGTTGGATCGGGGAGTGGAATCCTTTCAGTTTGCTTTGCACGAATGGTGAGATTCTCATGATGATGAACAAAAACGGATTATTTCCAGTGGCATAATGACTGATTGGACTGATTTGATTTATTAGCTTGTTGACCAAAATGAGATGAAAGACTTGTGCAATGTTCTGATATTCACATCTGAACTGAGCATCAGCTTTTTTTCCTCCCTCTGTGTTTTACAGGTAGGTCCTAAAGGGAAAGTTGTAGGCATTGATCACATCAAAGAGCTGGTAGATGACTCTGTAACCAATGTGAAGAAAGATGATCCCAGTCTTATAACATCGGGTAGAATCAAGCTATTAGGTAAGATATCATGTACACAGCCTTTAAAAATGATTTACCCCCTTGAGTGTTTTACCCTTTAATTGATTTCATAAATCAATATTGGTCCATATTACTTGGCTCTTTTGCCCCAAAAATCCCTTTAATGTCAAGTGAAAACAGATTCCTAATTGAGACCTACCCACACAGACTCAGTGCTGTGATTGTAGCCAAAGGTACATCCACTAAATACTGACTTTAAGGGGGTCAACATATATGCAGCACTTATTTTACATCGTACATTTTTCTTAAATTGACATTACTTTGTTGGAATCTGTTTTTACTTTGACATTAAAACAGATTTTTTGTCAGAAAAGTCAAATTATAGCAACCGTTGTATATTTTTCAAATCCATACAAAGGTAACACATCCAAGAGGGTAAATATTTTTAATAGGCACTGTATTTCAAATATTTTTTGAATATATCAAAATAGAAGAAACGTTTGACTCATGTGTTCCTTAAAGGGATATTTTTTAAGTTGGGTTGTATAAGGTACTTGGTATGGTTTTATTAACCACAAGAGATTTCAGTCTGCCTTTCCCCTTTAAAGAGAGAGGGCTCTTCAGTGCTTCCCACACACAGAAAACACCTGGATTGGTCATCTAAATGTCTTTACTGCTACCCAACTTTATTTTCTAACCATTTTTTCTTTCTTGTTTTAACCAGTATGCCCCTCTCTTGCTTAAGGGTCCACATCTCACGTTAAGAATAATGGTTTGAATGCTAAAATTTCTCATCAGCTTCTTGCTGCTGTATCATCCTGTAATCCTGCACTCTAGAATGGTGGTTGAGATATGCTACCTTACTAACAATAAGCCTTAACATATGCTGCTCACCTCCCATAAATACAGTTTGGGATACATTCTGAAACATCTTGAAAGGCAGGTGATGTTATTTTATTATCTTTGTACAGCATACTACTGATGAATACTCTCAATGGAGCAGAATCACGAGGAAACGGCAGAATAAGGCAGGGCAGGATGGCCATCCCTACTCCTAAGTACAGTCATCCTGTGGGAAACACTGCTCTGAGTACCAGCAAAACATATGGGCTATACAGTGCTACAGATGGCTACAGTTTCTCCATGTATTTGTCATGTTTTGACTTAAAATTCACTTCATTATGTGGAGCAACTGTACCCTTAATTGCACTATATAGCTTAGCTTACTTGCTGATACTCCTAACGTTCTGTCCTTAAAGGAAAAATAAGACTGAACTACTATTACCAAGTACTGTATACAACCCAACTTAAAAATACAGAAATACCCCTTTAAAAATGATAGTGTTAAGCTCTGTCTTTAGTCTTTGGAGTTTATTTTTAGCAGGGAGCGAAACACATAAGAAGTGGCTCACTGGACTGTGTAGTGCAACACTAAATAATTAAGTAGCAAGTTCCAACTTTCACCTTCGCTGCAGGAGGCTGGCAGTGTTGTTCCCACATGGTGGTTAATAAAAAGAGACAGTCAACTGACATGCTGTCTGTGTATTTTAAGATTTAATAAAACAAAAGATGCATTTTACGCTGTTTTGACAGATTGTTCGCGTGGGAGGGAAAACAAAGCTGTTTGTGTCTGGTCCAATGTTTCTCCTTTGTGATCTCTGCTTTCATGTGCATTGTGCTTCTGGTGTGTTATTTGCCGGCTTCCTCCCACAAATCCAAAACATGCTCCATTAGGTTAATTAGTGACTCTAAATTGCCCGTAGATGTAAGTGTTGTCTGTTTGTCTCTGTGCAAACACTGTGGTTGACTGGCAGCCATACCAGGGTGTACCCCTCTCGTTCAGCTCCAGCTGCCTGCATCTCCAAAAGTGACAATCTCTAGATGCCATCCTTTATTCCCAACATCTTACTGATAAAGTATCAAAACAGTGTGACAAAATGACAGTTGAATATTTTGTTGTCAGCAGCAGCATGTGTTTGTAACATTTCTTAGGCTCAATAATCAGTCAAAAAAACCATTAGTAGATCATCAGAGACGTCTAACCCTGATGACCTTGATCAAGGCCAACTTCCGAACCACATCAGTCTAATAAGCGGTTCTTTAAACTACAAGCGATGTTGCAGATTTCTGATTCCTTATAAGAAGAAGGCATTTATAATGGAAAAATTGCAATAGTGGGACCTAAACTTTGTTTGTTTTTTAGTTGGAGATGGGCGACTTGGCCACCCTGAGGAAGCACCATATGATGCCATTCATGTTGGCGCAGCAGCACCCACTGTTCCGCAAGCTGTGAGTGTCCGAACACGTTATGAGCTCCTGATTAAGGTCACATCGTCTCCATTCATTTCCAAAAACAGTACACTCTAAAAAAAAAAAGGAATTATTTAATGCAATTTTATGTCTCCAACTCAATTAAAGTAGCAATGCTGGAATGTGTTTGTATAACCATCCCACAGAATGCCTGTCCTTTGTATCACCACGATTCTCTACATTTTATTTTCTCTCTCTCTCTCCTCCAAGTTGCTGGACCAGTTGAAGCCCGGTGGCAGGCTCATTCTGCCCGTTGGCCCCGCGGGGGGAAATCAAATGCTTGAGCAGTATGACAAGTTGGAGGACGGTACCACCAAAATGAAGCAATTGATGGGGGTGATTTATGTGCCTTTAACAGACAGAGACAAGCAGTGGTCCAGGTGGAAGTGACTTCCTTCTCCCCCTCCTCCCCCTATCTCCTTCTCACAGTGGCAAAGGTGAAATGGTTTGGCTTGGAGCAGGCAATGGATCACAAGGGGCTGCATTTTGCTGCTTGTTGACATTTGTTGCTTCTTCCATACCATACCAAAAAGCTGCATGTTTCCTCCATCTTTTTTAACTCCATAATTCCAATTTGGTTCAATAAAACCTGCCTGACTACTAAAATTTGTAGTAGTTGTTGAACCTAAAAACACAAGAAACTGACATAGCAGCTTTATTTAGTTTTTTGAGAGCATGACTACTCTTAGTTTTGATTCTCATAATACATTAAAATTCTATGGAAGCAACAAGAGGAAAATGAAAGAAAATTGTTAATCCATTCAAGTTCACTAAAAGATCTCCTTTAGTTCTTTAACTGTGAAAAGATGAGGGGATTGTGGGAGGAAAAATATAAATGCTCCAGTAGCCCATTACAATTCAGCAACAGTTCCATAACAATGTTCTACGAACATTCGGCCTTATTCATTAGCATCTTCAATGGCATGATATTGGTGTTTCAGTGTACTGTTTCTCATTGCATCGCAGAGAAGGCACATGCCAAATCATGCAGATGAAGTGAGTAGTGCACTTGTACACACATTAATTGCACTTCCACAGAACTCTTAAGGCCTTTGCACACTGAGTCAGTTTTTTTCATCCAAATTTTTCACGTCACATTTGAGCTCATGTTAGTCAAATCAGGATTTAACGCTGAAATTTTCAGCCATCATTTTTTCCCACATCAGTCCTGGTCATTTAGATGGTAACTGAAGATTCAAATCAGCGCCCACTCCTTCTTTCTCACTGGCTTGCCCCCTTCCCCTCTCTCTCTTTCTCACACTTAACCCTCTCTTTAAACACAGTGATTTGTCGGTGTATTATGTAGTTGCCAACCATGTAAATATAACAGTACAAAAATTAAAACGTTGTTCTCCATCCCTCCAACTTGGCACAGCGCTATGAGGCATGAGCTGGTGCTGTATGAGGCTCTCTGTCAGAATGGGTGGATTCAGAAGGATTCTTAAGGAGTAACAGAGCCACAGGCTCACAGTATGAAACAATTTCACACATTCTACAAATTTTCACAGTGAAGGGAAATAAAAACCCTTTGCTTACAGTGTTCAAGGTTCTGGTGTGTGATGTTTTTTGGGTTACAGATCGAAAAATATGCATCTGAAAATATCAGACCCAGTGTGTAAAAACATTTAGATGTCGTTTATACAATACATAATGGAGATCTATATCTGATGTGGGCATGCTGATACCAAAGGGTTAATCCTTAATGCAGTTTGATGTCTGATAGCTCAGACTGCATACTAAATTAGTCTGGGATGCCTTCATCCTGATTGGATTGGTTGTGTAGAAGTAACACATACTGGCATGCATTACTGTCAGCTGACATGAGCTGCTATATTCTGCGAGTAAACAAAAAACATGGCTTTAATTGTCTGCCCAGACTTGCTCAGAGTGATGGGATTTAGGGCTGGGCAATTAATTGAGATTTAGATTAAACTGCAGTATGTCCTACTACAATGTTCAAATCGCAGATGGTGCAGTGTTTTTTTTTTTAATTACCTGAAATGTGTTTCAAAATACCAGTGTTGTTTTTTACCACAGAGATATGCTCCACACCAGTGGTTCTCAACTGGTCGAGACTCAAGACCCACCAACGACTCCTCAGTGAGAAACTGCAACCAAATTTCAGATATTTTTCAACCAATCCGATAATTTAATGAAAACTTGTACAGTTTGGAACCTATGCAGTACAAAACATATGATCGAGGAAAGAGGACATAACAAGCATCTTTTATAAGAGTTTCACTGACTTTTAAGGAAAGTTTTTGTTTCCTGGAAATCATTCAAAAAGGGCTCCACGACCCACTTTTGGGTCCTGGCCCACCCATTGAGCCACAGTTTCAAATTTTTTAGGATAGTTTCCAAAAAATCTTACTCTCCTTGATTTTTTTATATGTTAAAAAGGAGGAAGACATAAAATCATCATTTCCTTCAATACAATAATTCATATTTAATTTGAAGCGAGTCAGAATTCTAACAATTAGATATTTAAAAAAAAAATGGTCAGCCTTAGTTTAATCTAAATATTGTGTTCGATATAATATAGAAGGGAATATAACTTGTTTGCTGGAAAATACATAAGATGAAGAACTTCAAAGCAATCACGTTGAATCAAAATCAAAATTTTGGGGGAAAAAAATCTCAATTACATTATTTTCCCAAATGGGAATTATGGCCTTTTTTTTTTAGAGATTCATATATTTTTGGTTAAGCTCAGTAATAAGAGCCGATCTTACGACTCCCACCTGTCTTCATTTGGTACCATTTTGCCTTTTTTAAATCTTTAAATGACAACAAAATTACAAAAAGAGGAACTGTCTCTCAAACAGGAGCCATCCCCCATCATGAGCTGAGCATCTTGATCTGAATTTTCATGTCAGTCACACCAGTATCCTTCAAGATTTATTTGCTAAAAAGGTTATCACATTGTCCTTAAGACGCACTATATGTTAATGACATAATAATGGATAAATGCTGGATAAAAAGCTTTTCTAGTCTCTTGGCTCCTGTCTAATTTGTCCCTTTTCAATCTTATTGCCAGCAGCTGAACAGTACACAGTAGGAAGACCAAACTAGGGTATGAAAAACACAGAAATGATTTAAGTTATGAAAACACATTCACCCCACACACCAGGTGTGCACAAAAAGCATTCATTTTTCAGACCTTAATGCCTTTTGATCCAGGCTGTAAATATGTCAATATCTGCTGTAAAACTCTGTGTTTTAACATAAGGGTGTGTATGTAACTTCCAGCTTCAAGTGGGCTAAAGGAACTGCAGTTTTTCACTTGTGCATTGACCTCATTTTTCAATCACCAAGGCTGCATCTACCAAGACGTGCTACCTTGTTAGACAGGTAAACTAGGAACAGGTGCAGGCTCATAAAAGCAGAAAAATCCCACCTGAAACCCACTTTTTTCAGCGACAAGATAAAGAAAAGCTCAGCAGTTCTGAAAATCCCTACAAAAGATGGCTCCAATCCATGACTACCTTGATGCCCATGTTGGTTAAATGTTAAGCGGTACTTGCTTGATGATCCTCTTGGGGAACAAAGCAAAACAAAACCGCTTGTCAGGTGCCAGGAAGACAGGCTGCTGTCTCCTAGGGTTTAGAAGTAACAATGTAGATCAGATCAACAGATTTATTTTTCATTTGCCTCTCAGTGCTTTCACAAAACCATGACTATTCTGTTTAGTTTTCTGTTCTTTAAGACGTAGACAAAAACCAATAACTATTAGGATTTAACTGTGAGAATGCATCCCTTTCTTCACATTCTGCACGTTATTTTCTAACTTTGTTTTTTTTTTTTGCATGACAGAAGCATGGAGATGCTGCTCTGTTCTCTCTCCTAACATTTCACCCCTGTCTCCTCACAGGGATGAACTTTGAAGAGGAAGACAGTGCATAACTCATCTTTAAGTTTGAAGCTGGAGAAAACTCGGATGGTGTCAGACAACTCATCTTGGCATTTCAACACAAAAAAACATGCTCTTTTTTTGTTTTAAGTCTAACGACGGACTCGAGTATCATATTGAAGATGGCCCAGAGGGGCTAGGAGGAAAGACTGCTTGAAGCTCAGCACAGAAATCTATTTTTTTTTCTTTCCAGGCCTGCATCCTTTTGTTTGTGTATTAATTTTAACTGCTGGATTTTAATTTTTGTGGTTTTATCATCTGAATTACAATCAATCATTTTTACAGTATTACATTTCAGCAGCATCAGTGCTGAAAGTGTGATGACAGCGGGACTACGACGAGAAAACTTTGATTCACCTAGCTACAGCGTGTGTGTGTGTGCGTGTGTGCGGATCATCTAACTGTAGACTAACATAGGAGCTTTTCCCCTGCCAGCAGTATTAGAATCACACACACGGGCTGATCTAACCCACAAATCTCGTCTGATGTGCAGCACTCTCACATCATTACACACACACAAATAAAGAGGAGGATCCTACTGAACATACTCCAAAGAGAGCACCAACACACGCTCGCACATAAACAGGGCTGTGCTTCTCACCTGGTGACGTGTTGCTTTCTGCAGCTGATTGGTTCTCCATCAACAATTAACGCAGGCTCTTCAGGTGGCCGATGCTCTATGAGATCGTCACTGCTTTGCCAAAATAAACTCCAACAGTACAAAGCAAAATGAATGTCTGTTTTCTTGCAGTCAAAAAAAAAAAAAAGCACATTTTATTTTGGATGATGGATGATATTTGGCTTTCACTGTTTCTGGAACTCATTATGAAAAAAATAAAGAGATGCTTATGTTTTTGTCTGCTTTTTATTATTGATTCTAGCCTTCAGTTTGTAGATTTTATTATGTCTTTTCAGGCAGGGCTGTAACCAGCTCAAATATGATGTCTGTGCATACAAAATTCATGACTGACAATATAAAAAATTTTTTTAAAAAGTGCTACGGGGTGCAGATGGCCTAGTTGTTAGGTTTTATGCCCCATGTACGCGGGTGGCCTGGGTTCAAGTCCAGCCTGCGGCTCCTTTCCCACATGTCTCTCCCCCACTCTCTTATTCCTGTTTCAACTGTCCACTGTTCTCTCTGAGTAAAAGCATAAAAAGTTTTAAAAACTCAGTACTCCACATACCTGTAGACTGTTTCACACTGTATCAAGTTAATTCTTACGGTGGCCCTGAAGGTCAAATATACAAACACTCAATGAGTTGATATGAACATTCCACGTAATGCAGAAAAATATATTAAATTGAATATAAAATAATTTCACAAAAGCATATATGTATATATCTTGAAAGATTGAAACACTCAGGGGTTTGGTGATTCATGAAATACTTTTACACTGTTGTTCCATGAAATATTTTGATTTTACACTGAATAATTTTGTTTTGTAAAATGCTTTACAATTCATGTTTTTTTTTGTTTCATGGAGTATTCAAATGAAAAATATTTCACAAAATTTTAAAAAATGAATTTTTAAGAAACCTTAAAAAATGAATACATTTTAAAATATTTTGTGATTTTCTTTTAGGTTTTATTTTATTTATTTTTTTTATGTTTTGTGACATTTTTGTTGTTGCTGAAAAATGTACTTCATGAAATATTTTTACATAACACTTGAAATGCAATTTAAAAAACAGGAAAAAATACCGGAATTTAGTGAAACTTAAGTTTCATGAAATTATATTTTCAAGAAACTTAAAATATCTAACAAAATGTAAGTTTTAAAAAAAAATTGTATTTATTTTTAGATTTTGACAAATTTATGCTTTTCATGAAATACACTTTATTGCCAAAAGTATTCACTCACCTATCCAAATAACCGAAATCAGGTGTTCCAGTCACCTCCATGTCTACAGGTTTATAAAATCAAGCACCTAGGCATGCAGACTGTTTCTACAAACATTCGTGAAAGAATGGGTCGCTCTCAGGAGCTCAGTGAATTCCAGCGAGGTACTGTGATAGGATGCCACCTTTGCAACAAGTCCAGTAGTGAAATTTCCTCGCTCCTAAATATTCCACAGTCTTCTGTCAGTGGTATTATAAAAAAATGGAAGCGCTTTGGAACGACAGCAACTCAGCCACGAAGTGTTAGGCCACGTAAAATGATGGAGCGCGGTCAGCGGATGCTGAGGTGCATAGTGCGCAGAGGTTTCTTTCTGCAGTCAGTTGCTATAGACCTCCAAACTTCATGTGGCCTTCAGGTTAGCTCAAGAGCAGTGTGTAGAGAGCTTCATGGAATGGGTTTCCATGGCTGAGCAGCTGCATCCAAGCCATACATCACCAAGTGCAATGCAAAGCGTCGGATGCAGTGGTGTAAAGCACGCCACCACTGGACTCTAGAGCAGTGGAGACAAGTTCTCTGGAGTGACGAATCCCGCTTCTCCATCTGGCAATCTGATGGACCAGTCTGGGTTTGGCGGTTGCCAGGAAAACAGTACTTGTCTGACTGCATTGTGCCAAGTGTAAAGTTTGGTGGAGGGGGGATTATGGTGTGGGCTTGCTTTTCAGGAGTTGGACTTGGCCCCTTACTTCCAGTGAAAGGAACTCTGAATGTTTCAGCATACCAAGAGATTTTGGACAATTCCATGCTCCCAACTTTGTGGGAACAGTTTGGGGATGGTCCCCTCCTGTTCCAACATGACTGTGCACCAGTGCACAAAGCAAGGTCCATAAAGACATGGATGAGAGAGTTTGGTGTGGATGAACTTAACTGGCCTGCACAGAGTCCTGACCTCAACCTGATAGAACCCTTTTGGGATGGATTAGAGCAGAAACTGAGAGCCAGGCTTTTTGTCAAACATCAGTGTGTGACCTCACAAATGTGCTTCTGGAAGAATGGTCAAAAATTCCCATAAACACACTCCTAAACGTTGTGGAAAGCCTTCCCAGAAGAGTTGAAGCTGTTATAGCTGCAAAGGGTGGACCGATGTCATATTAAACCCTGTGAATTAAGAATGGGATGTCACTTAAGTTGATATGCAAGTCAAGGCAGGTGAGCGAATACTTTTGGCAATATAATGTATGTACATCATGGAATATTTTTTACAATTTATATTATTTTTTGACATTTCATGTTACCAACTACTTTAGTTTCATTAAATATCTTTTTTTTTTGTAAAAAATATTCTGTGCCTTTTAAAATATTTTTGCATTTGAGTGATTACTTTTCCATTTAATGAATTACATTAATTTTTTAAATATTTAATTAAAGCCTTTGTTTTTTTTTTACCTTTCATTATATCAATTATCAATATATTTGACATTTTCTATTTTCACTGAGAAATATTTTTGTGTTATCTATAATAATTTTCTCAAATTCTACTTAATATTTTTGCATTTTTTAACTATTATTTTTTGAGGAATGTTTTGCATTGTATTGAATATCTTTGCATTTCATATTTTATTTTTGAATGGCTTTTTTTACCCAAAAGTTGACATTTTGTAATTTTTTGATTTTCATGAAAAACCTGATCAGAAATATCTTGTGATTCATATCTTTAGTATCTTTAATGTGTTTTGAAATTTAATATCTTTTAATACAATATTTTTGTTTCGTAAAACATTTTTCTATTCCATTTATCATATATTTGGTTTGTGAAATGTTTTTGCATTTCATTAACTCTCATCTCATTAAATATTTTTATATCATTAGATATCTATATATTTTATGATTTTTCGAAAATCTTTTCATTTTGTACTGTATGATTGCATTCGATTAAACATTTTTCTTTTAGACATGTTTGTGCAATTGACATTTCGGGCCACCATATAGGCTGACGCAGAAGAATTAAAAACAAAGTGGAAGCTTTTAAATTAGGAGGATATAAATAGAATCAGAAGCATTATTTTTAAAGCGTATTTTTTCCTATATTCTCACATTCCCAAGACATCAAAGAGTAAATAATTTCACTGTTGCTGGGAGATGTAATTTTATAGATTAAATGATGCACATTTTTGGGAATACTCTCAGCACACCACTCTTGTTTTCTGGTATATAATAAACTTTATTGTCACATAAAAGACATCACTTTAAGGGAATACATTTGCGCAATAAAATACATACTCCACATAAATTTGCTTTTAAAGAAAAATATGCAGCAAAAAGTAGACAAGAATATAATTTGTTATGGCTTCAAACAATTGCAATAATTTTAAGTACTTTTTTGTTAGTTCCTAATGATAAAATAATAAAAGTGCACTATAACAGGCACCCAGATTGTGTTTTAATATGTCATTTGGGTGAAATGTGCAGCATAAATATGGCACATTAGTGTCACCCAGTGGCAAAAATATGGCATAATATTGTGCAGGAATAATGATGAGAATATATTATGACAGAATAAAATGATACCAACATAACCAGTGTTTAGTAGGCTACAGGAGATAGAAGAGACTCAACACCATATGCATCCAAGAAGTCAATAAGGGAATTAAACAGTCATCTGTAAGTTTAAACTTTTACATTCTGATTTTCTTAAGACAAGAAAAACAAATTCACAAGGATCTGAATATGAGTGATCGGCTCTGAAGGCAGCGTCTATCAGCAGCAAAGAGGTTTCCATGTGAGGATGTTCAGAAATGTTGATGACAGCAGAAAGTTGGATATTTCCAACATAGAGTGGGGATGAATTAGAGAAACAGGCAGCCAGATATTCAGAGTGCAAATTCAAAAAAAGTCCCAGCTCCATTGACTTAACCCGTGGTTTTTCACTTGTATTTGCTGCTTGCTCCTGATTGGCTACAGGTACATGCCATTAATGAGGTAATCTGACTCCTCCGTGGTCAGCGGTCGGGCTTTCTTCAGCTTGTGACGGACGAGTCTGAGTCGACAGCCGATCATAAGAAGAAGGAGAGCTGTGATGATTATACCGAGAGCCAGAGGAAGGATCGCACCTACGGGAGGAAACGGGTTAAAAAAAGAAAAACACAACTTACAGCAGAATATATGACTGAAAAAATAAAGGGCCAAGAAAGAAAAGTCTCACGTTTGCTCTTACCTGATTCTGGTACTGGATGCCCTCCCATTACTGGGTATGGTTTTGAGATGGGGACGTCATTGTCTGGCTGCTTTTGTGAGACTTTTGGAGCAACTAAAAAAAAAATACATAATTTAAATGACATATACAACAGTGTACCTGTTACTAGTCTGATGCACAGAAATATCCTCCAACTTTACCTATCTCAGTCTGTTTGGTGACGGGAGGAGCCACAGTTGCTGGTTTAAAAGCCGGGCCTGAACAATAAATATGACGAATTAGAAAAATTGTAGCAATTACAAAACAAATAGACAAAAAAGAGACTCACTTTTCTGTATACATTCAGTGACACAGTCAGACTCCTGGAGGAAGTTGTTATGGTTGCCCTGGCAGCCACCGTACAGGAAGTGTTTGCATTCCCCTGCATTTTTGTCGTAGTACCAGCGAGGGAAGTTTCCTTTACAGGGTCCAACAACTGGAGTGGCAGCACATGGATCTACAGAGAGTCAGAAACCATTAGCTTCTGGTTTACCTGTTTATATATCAAAGGGGCCTAATTTTGGAGTGAATAGTTTACACGATAAGTTAAATTCACCAATATTTTGGTGCTGGTTTGGCTCAGTGCAGCTTCTACCCAACTTTCTCCTTCCTGTATTACTTAAGTTGTCCTTCAATAAAAAAAATACCCCCCCCCCAGTGTCAGCTGAGGAAAAAGATCCATGCATAAACCTGTGCTCTTGCTCTACAAATCTGGGGGCACAGCTTCCATAATCCATGCCCACTGATTTCTAATTGACTGCTGGTTTGCCATCTGTGGCTATGGTTTCACAGACTGAAAGCATGGATTTTGAGAGGTTTTATTTCCTTAGAGAACAGGGAATGGAAGTAACAATGTTGGAAATTTTGTTTAGCGTACTTTGATGCCCACCAAAGACCTCTGAGTGTAACTATGTTGTAAAAATAGTGCTGTTACATCCCCCTCCAAAGACCATATACTTAATTTATTGCTGTTAATACTGCAAGAAATTCACAGCACACGTTCTTCTTGGCATCTTTGTTTTTCTTTTTACTTGCCCTTATTTTTTATTGTAACTCCTTCTACAAAAATCAACAGAGAAATTACAAAATTCAGAACAATGTTTAACTTATTCAGGACGTCAACACCATGATTTCCCATGCTCAGATCATTCATCATTTCAGAAATATTCGGAATTTTGTGCCCAGTGGAGAAATGAATGGAAAAATTCCTTTCACTTTTCACAACTTTGCCTTACCTCATTCAAACCCATATAACTCATTCATACATCACAGAGAAACTCCATTCAGTATTTAACATATTTTCAACACAATAGGATTTTACAGTGTGATTCAATATTTTTATTATCATCAAACTTTTTTCAAAGTTAACTCACTTTTTCAGTCCTTTAAAGCATTAGTGCTCTAATGCTCTTGCCAAAGAGCATTAGAGGTGTTGCGCTGGCTTTTCCACAATGTATTCATCATCTTTCATGGATGGATCCGACTGACATACAGTACTTCAGGTGCAGGATAAGCAGTTTAGTGCCAGCCTTTACAAAATATGTTCAGCTTGTTTCACTGATTCCATTATTATACATGTTCAGAAGCAGCATTAGCAGTAAAGTGTTACTGTGTTTAGTATGCAGCTTCAAAGCACAGTTTCTTCAGAAATTGTATTAATCTAAAAATCCTAGTTACATTTTCAGACTTTGTGAAGGTGGTTGGGACTAACAGAGTAAACTATCGAGTTTGAAAGATGGCAACAATCAAAGTAGACATAATATTGCTCAATATAGAAGAGAAAAGACTTTATCGACCCTTCAATTAGAAAATGAAGGCTCAAGACTTATGAGACATTAATACCAGAGAACACAGGTCAGGGTATTTTTTGGTGGAGTTCATTCACTTCTCTTTCCTAAACAATAAAGTATCAGCTTAGCTTGCCAAGCTTTTAGACATGGAACTCAGCGTTCATGAAATGAAGAAAAGACTCCTGAGAAGGCTCCTCACCCGTGTAATACCTGTGGTAAAACACTGATGGGGGAAGAAGCCCCTTTGGTCGCTCTCAGCCTGATTCAGGGATCAGATGGCAGAGGGAGACAGAGGCGCTTTGTTCCAGCAGGGACAGAGATGCTTTCCCAGGGAACTGCAGAGTGGCCCTGTGGCTCTGGCAGCATTTTCAGCTCAGTAGGCTGTGACTCAGTGGCTACCTACAGGGGCTCCATCTGCCTCTACGTCCAAATACACACTAAAAACCTCTCTGCCCCCTTACAAAGAGTTACTGGACTAATGACACAGTGAGTGAGTTAACATGCAGTTTGAAAAAATAAAATAAAAATAAAATTATCGTGTAAGACTGATGAGAACTTGACTTTTAAGGTCCATGTAAACATGCTAGTCTGACTAAAATATTACAGAAGCTGGACTAACATGCCAAAATGATGCACTGTTGCATGTGTTAGGCCTGTACTCAAAAAATCAACGTGACAATATATCATTACGTGGATCTGACTGATATTTGTGTAAATATGGATGTTACAAAATCGATGTGGCTGTAAAGGCTGTGACAGTAATTTAAAGGACACATTTACTATGGTGCAGTTAAAGGGATACTTCAACATTTTGGCAGATTCGTCCATTGCCATAATCCCTATAGTCTTAGTAATAGGTTCGTTACCTTCAGTTGTCGATGCAAGCTGTTTTTAGATCGGCTGCTGCCGAGTTCGGACCTGCTGTGCCAACTCAATGTAAGCAGATGGTATTCCGGCTTTCCCTCATCAAACTCATCAAATACACAATCCTACAACTCCAAAACGCTCTCGTGGACAAGTTGTGACCTGCACATTCACCACGCTATGAAATAATCATTGAACATTATGAGACGGAGATGTTTTAAAGCTAAATGCAAGGCCGGAACTATACTCCAGGCATGGCTGCTGCACTGTGTCACTCCGCCCAGTGGTTTACTCAAGAAATAGTTCGGAGTATTTGCTTTATGCGTCGTTATGTTACATAATTATACCTTATTATTTCATAGCGTGGTGAAAATACAGGTCACAAGTTGTCCACGAGAGCGTTTTGGAGTTGGAAAAATTTTTTCCTCAACTTCTAAATGGGATCAGGAAATCACGAGCCTTGAAATGTAAAACATACTGTAGCTGATAATGGAGGCTTCAAGCTGCCACTAAAGTGTGAGTCACGCTATTTAATCCCCATTTGTTGTTTCATTACAGAAACTCTGGTGCCAGATGTTGTGTGCATGCTCCACACTTTGACCTGGAAGTCAAACCTTATAAATCATAACCATGGCAGAAGTAGCATTGTATTCTGCTTTTGGATATTACCAAAATCTAGAAGAAATAGCTATTAGAGGCATCAAGTTCATGAAATCCTTCTCTAGTCAAACAAATCCCCCATAACAGACTGTGCAAATACAGCTTCAAACATAAACACAACATTACCTTGACTGGCTGCAGCCTCCTGTTGACTAGGACTCTGTGGAGGAGTGGCCTTGCTCCTGTCCTGAGGTGGTACAACGCTCTCTACGGTCTTTTTGGACCCAGTCTGAGTCATGGAGACGTCTTCAGATTCCTGAGTCTGTGCTACAGGCCGATGAGGGCTTGATTGATCAGCAGTGTGGGTCACTGACTTTCTGCTGCTGTCAACTAAAGACAGCAAAGGAAATTAACAGAAGAAGGGGAGAGTGACATGTTTTGTGTTTTTCTTTCTCACTGCAGTTCCTTTGACATATTCTGATAAAAGAGACAAAAACAGACTCTGGGACAAAACTGTCTTACAGTTTGGGCAGAAGTCTTCATCAGAGCGGTCAGGACAGTGCTGCTTCCCATCACAGGCGAAGGTGATGTCAATGCAGCAACCATCATCACACTTGAACTGGTAATTTGAACAGTGACCTGTACACACTGTGGGCATACAAAGGGAAAACTAGAGGTTCACAAACAGCTACAACAAACGCTTAATGTGAGGTAAAAAGAAGTGGCTGTATTTCTTACATGGAGAAACATGTCTTAAATAATAACCCTTAACAATAGACCTCAAAAGACCTCAACAAAAAACACAACAAAGATGAAGTGTTTTAAAGGGCCTCATCACCTTCTGCTTGATGTTTTGGTGCCAGTACAGTAACAGAGACATTGTCAGAGCTCTTCTGACCCGCTGTGTCAGTCACAGTCATCTGGAAGGTGTAGACGCCCTCCTGCAGACCACTGACCTTCAGCAGCCCCGGATGGGTTGCCTTAAACACATAGACACAGAAAGATAAGCAAAAGTCCTGTATAGGGAAGCACAATATTGGATTGTTGCTGATAACCAATTGGATTGTGCTGTTAATCACCTCGTTTGACATCTATGCTCTGGCAGTGTTTACAGCGTGTACACATACATAATAAATCTTTCTAGTTATCTGCTTTGCTTTTGTAGGTCATACAGAGGCAGCAGTAGTGATTTCAGTCTGTTTCATAATCAGCTTAAACCTTTAAACAGGAGCTTTAGTTGATGATTTTGTTTAAACTGCTTTCTGTTACTTTTCTCTCTTAGTATCTGTTAAAGCACTTTAAAAACTATATAAACAATATTGCAGAAAATCTCTTGCATATAAACTGATGTTTAATGGCACATCTTGAAGCCATTCAGCACCAGCAAGACGTCTAAAAATGCCTTGTGTCCGTAGAATTACTATCAGCCTGTTACTAAGTTTTTCTCCTTAACATAATGAAAAAAGTAGAAAGTAAACTAATAATTTAACATCAATTATTACAGTCAAAATAGTATTTATAGAAGAGGACATATTGTTCAAGTTTCTCCACATGTTGTCTCTAAACCGGCAACAGAAGGCAGGCTGAGTATCGCTGTTGTGCAGGTTTAATGATTTCTTATCTCTGTTGGTACAGCAAGGTTTTATAGAGCTGTGGCCACAAGCCTCCCTGCTGACTAAACTCAAACAAGTAATCCAATGCTGATGTTTGTGAGGGCCATCAGTGACTATTCACACTGAGAATTCAAATGTTAGAAGCATCTGGTCCCTGAAAGGAGAGAACAATAGAGCCTTCCCTGTCTGTTCTCTGTATTCAGTCTGTGCTTCCTCCATTGTTTGTTTTCAGTCTAAAATCTATGCAGTCATTTTACCTAAAGAGGTTCAGGTTGTTAGCCTTCAATGACTAGACTACATGCAGTGAACACTGACCTTCATATTGATGGCTGTGTCACCCCTGATGAGGGTCCATTCATAGTGGCTAATGCCGTGGTCGTCCACACTGTCCCGTCCATCGAGGACGGCCCAGTCTGTGGGCAGCTGGATCACCACGTCCTGTCCAGCATCACTTCGGGGAGGCTCATCCACTTCTGAACGAACACACAGAAACACAACATTAACATAAGCATTAAAACTTCCATGTTGACCTTTTTTAACAGCTGAACACATCGATTTTTGGTTTATTCTGCAGCTGCAAACTTTAACAAGTACTCTATCTGTGCTTAAGTGTTAAGTATTGTCTTTCCATAACTTCAGGCCCCCTCTTGGCTTTTTTTCAGGCTGTAAATAAAAGTGCCAGTGTGACATTTGGCCAAAATGAATTTGGCATAAAAAGACTTAGTTTTTATTATTTCTTTACAGAAAAATGCAACAGGATATACACACATAGACAGAAATGCTGGTAGCCTTCTGTTAAAGAAAAAAAAATCCCACAGTGGTCACTGGAATAACTTCAAACGAATTAAAGTAATGATAGATTTTTAAGAAATTACTTAAAGTTAATTAATGGAAATCCGACATTGCTTTTTATTGTGGTTCAACAGAATAATAAAAAAAACAAACTAATGAAACTGGTGTGAGTGAAATTGATGGTACCCCTAGAAAATATTGAAAACAATTCGACGATAGGGACAAGTGTGTCCTGTACAGGAAGCACAGGTGTCTGTCTTTAAACCTGTAATCAGTCAGTCTGCCTATTTAAAAGATGAAAAGAAGTCACTGTGCTGTTTGGTATCATGGTGTGTACCACATTGAACATGGACCACAGAAAGCTAAGGAGACAGTTGTCCCAGGAGATTAGAAAAAAAAAAATATAGACAAGCATGTTAAAGGTAAAGGCACTAAGACCATCTCCAAGCAGTTTGATGTTCCTCTGACTACAGTTGCACATTTTATTCAGAAGTTTAAGGCTCTAGGAACTGTAGCCCACCTCCCTGGACCTGGCTGCAAGAGGCAAATTGATGACAAATTAAAGAGACAGATGATACCAATGGTTATCATTGAGCCCAGAACAACTTCCAAAGAGATTAGAGGTGAACTCCAAGGTCAAGAATATCAGTGTCAGAACGTTCCATCCATCGCTGTTTGGGCCAAAGTGGACTTAATGAAAGACAACCAAGGAAGACTTCACTGTTGAAAGCAAAGCCAGACTGAAATTTGCCTAAATACATATTGACAAGCCACAAAGCTTCTGGTGAGAATGTCCTTTTGGACAAATGGGACAAAACTGGAGCTTTTTGGCAAGTCACATCAGCTCTATGTTCACATAAAGGAGGCTTGGTGATGAGGCTGCTTTGCTGCATCTGGCACAGAGTGTCTTGAATATGTACAGGGTACAATTAAATCTCGAGACTATCAAGGCATTCTGGAGCGAAATATTCTTACCAGTGTCAGAAAGCTTGATCTCAGTCGCAGGTCATGGGTCCTCCAACAGGATAATGATCCAAAACACAGAGCTTAAAACACCCACGAATGGCTACGAACAAAACACTGGACTATTTTGAATGGCCTTCCATGAGCCCTGATCTAAATCCTATTGAACATCTGCAGAAGGAGTTGAAACGTGGAGAAGGCACCTTTCAAACCTGGGACAACTGAAGCAGTTTGCTCATGAGGAATGGGCCAAAAAAAAAAACAACCCGTGGACAGGTGCAGAAGTCTCACTGCAAGAGAAATTGCTTGTATGCAGTAATTACTTCAAAAGTTTGTGCAACAAAATATTAAGTTATGGGTAACATCAGTTTTGTCCAGGCCATCAGTTTGTTTTCTAAAATGATTCTATTGGACCACAATTCAAAAGCAATGTCTGATTTTATCAGTTAATTTTAAGTACATTTTTATTTATTATTACTTTTGTCAGTTTCAAGTTATTTCAGTGACCACTGTAGGCTTTTCCTTCTTTACTAGAAGGGTACCAACATTCTTGTCCACATGTGTAAACCACTTATTGCCATTCAGCTAAAAAATATCTAGATATGATTTTTGTTCCACATTGTCCAACTGAATATCAAGTTTTTTTTGCACTATTATTTATTTTGGTGTCAGTTAATTTCCTTGTTGTTTTCTATGCATTTTATGGTATTTCAAGTTGGTTCATACCTCTGATTATCTTCTCAAGAAAACTGCGATGAACTCAGATGTCTTCATTTATCTTAGCTTACACTATTATCATACTGACTTAATAACAGAGGGTTAAAAATCCAGTAATATTTTTGTTTTGATGGTACTAATAATCTACGACCCTAAAATAAACAGGAGACTATCCTAACAACACCTGCTGCTGGTCACAGCACACAGCTCTTAATTTATGTGCCTGGAACTCTGAAAGTGAATCATTTACCCACCCAGCCTGGTTTATCACCTTGTCGAGTGGCCTGTTGTGCATGTGTTTCATGTGGAGTGCTGTAATGAACCTTAAGTTAAAGTACAGATAGCAAACATTGTATACGTTGTATAATTTTAGGGAATTTTTTTGAACATTTTCAAATATTTTAATGGAAATTTTGTGGGGTATGTTTGTTTATTTTGGAGGGGAAAAGTTGCTTACATTTTTTTTGTGCATATTCAGGGGAAATCTATTAAGATGTTTGGGGGAATTTGGACATTTTCAGGTATTTTCATGGAAAAAATAAAGAAAAAGAAATTTGTAATTTACATAATTTGATAAGAAAAATTAGGGGGAATTTACCAGGGTTGGAATTTAACTTTTTTGTCTACCTAGTTGATGGGCTTTTTCTTTCCGTGCACCAACATTGTGGAACAGTCCACAGGCAGGCATTTTCCATTGATGTATTTAAAGCAAAGCTGATGACCCAGCGATTTACTGTTGCACATGATTCCTGGATTGTTTGTCTGTTTCTCTGATGTCCTTTTTAATAGTTTTAGTATGTTTCTGTTTTAATTCTTTTCATTCTGTGTACAGCACTTTGACTGAAAGGGCATTATAAATCAAATGTATCATTATTGTTATTATTACCTCTTTCAATGATTGAAATCATTTCAAGCCCCCCAACAAAAGACCAGTTGGCTGACATATCCAGAAACAGAACTTTCAGGAGATTTGCAGGCACTTTTCATGCTCAAATCTACTTCCTGTTCAGAGACAAGGCTGTGCTTTTAACTTGTCAGGTCTTACTTATGCAAAATAAATGCGGGAAACTAAAAATGCATAAAAAAAAGCTCAGGTCTCAGGAGGTTAATGACATTTTTGACAGTTTTTTGGTCAACTGCATTAGAAGAATCAATATAACTAAGATGTATTTCTCATGATTCTTATTTGTTTAAGTACATTGTATGCTTGTCCATATAATGTACTTTGCAACCAGGCAGAACTACGCCTTAAGCATGTTTATATTTTTGATGACCAAAGAATTTTTTTAAATCATACTCCAATTTGGTTATTTTATTGCACTGTTCAAAATAGCTGTAAGGTAAAGGAAACCATGTGTGCCTATTACAAACACCAGCTACATAAATAATGTGCAAGCATGTCCCACCTTGCGCATCCTCCTCCTCGGGGTGTCCCTCTGGCTTCCTGGGTGAAGCAGGGAGGGGTCCCAGCGTCGTGTTGACAGTCCGGGTGTATGTACTGAAGCCTTGCTGTGGAGCGAAGGAGCAGACATTTTTGTTCCTGTAGGTGCAGTTAAACAGGTAGCAGCTCAGACTATCCCCGGTCTGCCTCTGGTCTTCCTGGACCACAGCCACGGTGCAGTGCGGCTGGGAGCAGCAGGCGTGCAGACAGTCCCTCCAGGTGTACACCCTGTCCGGAGCTAGCAGGAAGGTGGCCCCCTGCTCGATGGAGGCCCTGGTCTTGATGATGCGCTCCTCCTCGGCGTTGAAGTCGCCCACACAGGAGTCACTCACTTCACCTGCCCTGTACGCCTGATCCTGCTGGAGCTGCTTGCGGAATTCTTCCAAGAGTTCCTCCACCCCGGATATTTTGGATTTCAGGTCCGATATGGGCAAAGAGCGAGAGTGGGTGCGTTGAACTGCGGCTAACAGAACAACACAGGCGAGCAGCAGCAGCAGCAGCCTGGGATGCTGAGGAAGAGCCATGTTGTTCACGCAGTTAAACGGCGTCTCCCTCTGCCTCTGGCGGTTCTCCGACACATGAGGGTCCCCAAAGCAAATAATATTACTTCTAAATGAATTTTAACTCTGTGAAACCATAATAAACACGATATTTACATTTATCATTCAAAAATCACGAGCGGAGGAGCAACGGTTTGTCCTCTGACGATGCTGGAAATCCGTCGTTGTCATGGTGAGGGGGAGGTGGCCGCGAGACCAGAACGTTGGCTGCTCAGCAGAAACCGCTGACGTCACAGTGATGCTAAAACATGACGAGTAGAAAGCTACACCTGTCGCTCTGTCTTTACCTGTCCCTCCCTCTGGTGTTTATTTAGGCTGAATGCTGTGTTTGAGAACAGTTTTACAATTTTAGAGCACTTATCCTGTTTTCTTTTTTTTAATCTGTCAACGTATTTTCATTGTACAACATTTACTCCAAAAAGGTTTGGGATGCAAATGTAAATAAAACAGAACGCAGTGGTTTGCAAAACTCATAATGCTGTATTTTATTCGCAATAGAACAGAAACAACATATCAGATATTTTGAGACATTTTACTATTTCATGAAATTCAAAATTCTCATTTTGAATTTGGTGGCAACACATCTGAAAAACGTTGGGATGGGGGCAACAAAAGGCAAGAAAAGTAAGTGGTAGATGCTATGAAAAACGGGAGGATTTTGAAATTAATTAGGTAACAGGCAACAGGTCAGTAACATGACAGGGCATAGAAGAAGTATTTTAGGGAGGCAGAGTCTCTCAGAAGTAAAGACAGGCAGAGGTTCACCAGTCTGCTTAATTGTGCTTCTTAAAATCATGGAACAATTTTAGAAAAATGTTCCTCAATGTAAAATTATGAATAATCTCCCACCGTCTGCAGTACATAATATCATCTAAAGATTCAGAGAATTTGGAGAAACCTTTGTGCACAAGTTACAAGGCCATAGGTCAATATTGGATGCTCGCTTTCCTCAGTCCCTCAGTCAGCTTTGAATTAAAACGGACAAAGGCTGTACTGGAAATTCCTGTGTGGGCTCAGGAACATGTCCAGAAATCATTGTCTGTCCACATAGTTCACCGTGTCATGCAAAGAGGAAGCCATATGTGAACACGATCCAGAAACGCTGCCATCTTCTCTGGACCAAAGCTAATTTAAAATGGACTGAGACAAAAGGGATAACTGTTCTGTGGTCACATGGCACTTACTTGTTAGTGTTGGCCACGACAGTAGCTTATCAACGACCAGTATTCATTTGAGAATTTATGTTATTTCTACTCAGGGTTTCAGTATATTGCAAACATTTTGTCACCGTTTTTCTTTTGTAGTAAAAAAAAATAATGACCCATAAAAAATAGCTTGGAGAACCACTGCCAAGAAAATTTCTGCTCCAATATAAATCCTTTAATAGGATTTTTATTTCATCAGGTTGGATGAGATGGCATGTAAGTGGCTGCACAACTATTTAACAAACAGAACTCAAGCTATAGTAGAAACTGTCAAGTCATCTTTTATGGAGATTAGCACAAGAGTACCATAGAGATCTATCCTTGGGCTACAATTATTTACATTGTATATCTCAAGTCAAACAGAAAAATCTCAGATTCATCTTTACATTGATGACACATCATACCCCATAAGAAAAAAATCTCCCACATTTCTTTCAGTTTCAAGATGAAAAGTTTTATTTGAACAATTTGACACAAAAAATCTTGAATAATTTCAGATATGAAACAAAATGGACGCACTTCCATGATTATTTCGCAAATTCTGACATCAGGTTTTAAAATAAAAAAAAGTCAAGGCTCCTCTGTATGAAACTTTTTTTTGCATTTCAAAATTTTCATCACAACATATTACATCCAATTGAATCATCATATCTACACAAGCGAGATTAGCACAATTTTGTCAAAGAACAACAATAAAAACATGATGTGAGAATTACTAACTCAATACGATGTCATTTGATTTGTGACACTACAAAAACAATATTTTACAATTAATTTCTAAAATGTGTTCATTATAGACTCGGTCCAATCCACATGGAGCGTATTTATGTTAAACATATTCTCTAGGTACATAAATGTCTTTCACATATTAGTCTGTATAACACAATATTTACATGATAAAATTAAAAAAAGATTAAAAAAGAAAATATGGAAAAGGTTTAAATAAGTCTGGATTAAAAAAACAGGGCATGCACTGACGTCCTTCAAATTATCATAGCGATTAAATTAAAAATACATTTAAATAAAGTAGTGATAAGACGTCTGTGATAAAAACGGAATAGTACAGATGGTTTTTGAATGTAGTCTTTGTGTCTCAGGCTTGTATCAGAAAACGGTCAGGCTCCAGTTTTGTAAACAGTAAATCTCATAAGAACAGAAGAAAAGTCTTGACTGTTTTCAAGATTTCATCCATAAATTTTCACACAAATTGTCCCATAAAGACAGTTTGACCTGTAACAAAATGCTGTGTAATGTCTGTCAGCTGTAGCAAAACTAGTGGCACTTCTCAGAAATAGTTGCTTTCAAAGTGGCCTTCTCTCCCAAAATCTTGTACTCCAAAAGTATCAAAATCCTCTGACAAGAGCAGTC
The DNA here is from genome assembly GCF_018320785.1 of Cheilinus undulatus. Lineage (NCBI taxonomy): Eukaryota > Metazoa > Chordata > Actinopteri > Labriformes > Labridae > Cheilinus > Cheilinus undulatus. Next base: position 38,223,407 of record NC_054878.1, on the reverse strand, counting down.
GAATAGTTTCTCTTTCATGTTGGTTGAAGTATGCTCTGCATGCTCAGCAAACTCCTTAAAGTGTGGCTCCTTTGAATACTGAGGTAAAGAGGAGAATACTGAGCTGTTGGGAAAAAAAGCTTGGATGTCTCGGAGTGGTTTTTACCACGTAAGGCCTCAGGTTGGCTTCTGCCTGTAGTCGGTGATGGCCTTCCATAGTTTACACAGGATCCCACCTCTGACAAGACACCAAAAAGATGTTGATAGTTTTTAATAGACAACATTTTTATAGGACTCAATGAGAGTGATCTGGATTTCTTTTAACAAACCTTGTCATGGCTGATTCGGGTAAATCTTTAACTAACTGAACTTTATTGAAGACTTTTCTAAAACGGACATGCCCTTAATAGGTAGATCAGGCACTCATGGTTTCGCCTTCTTTAGTGCAGAAATCTCTTCCAATTTTAGCCCTTGCTGTGACAGAGTGCCACTTCAGTGCTGAGTTCTCTTTTATGAGCCAAGAGTAACAACAGGGAAACAGACTGATACAAACACAGCGGCAGGATTTCTGAAATGTCTCAGAATATTCATTTCATATTCATTAAGTCATGTGAGGGCAAAAAGAGCTAAGGACAGAAGCAGCTACCACTGACCACTGTGTGGAGCTGTAGCATCGGGAATGTTAATTTTCCTAAATGACACAGGTTTACATCACCCAACAATAGGGATGAGAATAGAAATCCAGTACGGACATAATATCCCTATCAACACAATTGATATCTACTTTACTGAATTACAACTTTTGAGATTTCTTTTCTTAAAAATGAACAGATTCACTTTATTTTTTATTTTATTTTTTAGAGTGGCTCTAATACACTGTCATCATAACGGACAGCTTATACATAGATCTTCTGGCAACAATCTGTTAAGTAAGTAGGTCTATTATGCTGGGATATTGCAAATGAAAAAAAAGATTGGGACTCACTGAGTTAGAGTCACATTCAGTTGAACTTCTTCATTCAAAAAATTAAATTAAAAAGTAAAAACATGTAAGTGGCAACCAAGGCTATCAGCTTCTCATTAGTGGACAGCAACAAGAAACTGTTCTTGACTACCAGGCTCCATAAGTGTGTGACATCAGGTGAAAGCTATGAATATTTAAATGACTGAATACAGAAGTGAGACCATCACTTATCTGTCATCTAAAGCCAAAAAGAAAAAGCCTGTACCTCAGTCTTAAACTCTTCAGGTCATCTCTTGTTACATCGTGGAGGATGTCATTCAGTGTGTACTGCTCATTCAGAATCTAAAAAAAAAAAAAAAACAAAAAAAAACAACACATGAAAAGAGGAGTGTAAACACATTGCTATGTCTTCTTTTACTGCAACTGTGCAATGCTTTACCATGTACTGGCCTCACGGGAATGCAGAAAACACTTAAACAACCATAATCTGCTGGTCTTGATTCATCATTACTTAAAAGAGACTCAAATCAGAGACTCACTCTATCTATGGAGTCCTGGTCAGCGCCGTAAAGCCTCAACCAGTCGGTCAGATCAGGGTCTTCATGTCTCTCTGCTGGTTGACTCGTCTGTCCCTCTGGACAATCTGATGATGAGGAGACGTCTGTATGGGAATACAATAAAATACTTCAGCCAAAGTTTACTCATTCACACAAGACACTCAAAGATTGACATGGGAACACATAGCAAAGGTCTTGAACAAAAGTGTAGATTTAAACACTTTAAACGTGAATACAATCCCTCAAGTACGACGATCAGAAGTTGTAATTGTTTGGTAAAGCCTTGTTTTTCAAATGTTTTTGACCATGGATTTTATGAGGTTTTGTTTACGTTTATATGCTTGGTTTGGAGATGGTTTTGAACTATTTCAAAAAGGGCAGCAATTCATTTGAGAAACAAGCCCCATGAAGTGTTTTAACATTGATCATGACTTCATAAATACATGTTTAACAGAGTATGTAATGCTCTCCTTTCAAACCAGTTAATGTTCTTAGCACACATTCATTTCTTTAAGAGACGGACTATTTGTTGAAAGATTTTGTCCATTTTTAATAATCAATATCATCAAATGAGAAAAGACGAGATGCATGCAATATTTTATTGGCCTTTCCACAATCAAAGCCTTAAACCACATCAGCAAATTAAAAATCACACATTTCATAATTATAGCTTTGCCAATATCCACCGGCCATTCCACAGCTTGTTTAAATATTCAGCAAGTCATCATTTTATAAATTATAGTGATCTTGAGGGCAAAAATGTGTTAGGCAAACTCAGTGAAAAATAGATATTATTTTGCACTGCCTGATTACTTAGTGATTTTTTAACTAGAGATCAGCCGTGGGAGAAAAACGAGCGCCCTCTACGAGCAATAGTGGATGTAAAATGTAAAGAAAACTGGTAAAAGTAACAGAAACTATGCTACAGTCCTGTATGTACTAAAAAGGAGAGAAGTTTCTACCTGCGGGCTCAGATCGCAGCCTCAGCAGTCTGATCTCCTGCTCTCTCTCCTCCAGCACTTGCTGCAGGATGGCCTGATACTCCCTCTCCTTCTCCAGCAGCTGTTCCAGCAGCCTGAGATAAAAACAAGGACATACAGGATGATTTATTCCTAAAGCTAAAAACAAATCCTCATGCTGCTCTACTTTATGTAAACTCAGGAAGTCTTACCTGCTGGTCTCCAGCTTCATCCGGCCCAGCTCCATGCTCACTGACCGCTGTGCATTATGGGATTCATGTGAGACAGTGGAGCTGAGTGTGCTGACTCCTGATGTTGCCACCGTGTCGTCATGAGCGGCGACAGGCAGCGGGCGGCTCTGGTGGGTGGAGTTCCTCTCAGGCTCTGCGTCGTCATCCACATCCTCCTGCTCGGCTGGGTCGCTCTCTGACGCCAGGCTAAAGTGAGGACGCAGCTCTGAACACACATAAAAACAAAACATGATTTCACAGATTCAATTATGGAGACAACCAAATGGATTTCAAACAGTTTACTGAATTAGAATAATTTACAACATAAATTTTAAATCCCATCTCAATCAATGTGTTTATGCTCACAGCAACGGTTAACTGAAAATTCTCCGTCATTGACAGAATTTTTTAAAGGATAAAGGGAAATTTTGAAGGCTGCCCATCAAACGGACCAACTGGAGTAATGAGGATGATTCAGTGTGTTAGCACACTCAGACAGATGCACATACCTTTTTTTATTTTGCACACATGGCCCAACATGGAGGTTATCAAATTTATTTTAAAATTACTACTGACGAAGTCTGTGGGCTCTCTAACTAACTTAGAGACCAATGATTCTCACTGTGTGGCTCTTGTAAGTCTTCCCCCTAAAACTTTAGAAAAGGGAAATTTTGATCTCAGAATTGATCCATAGCAAGTCACATGAATCAGCTGTTTTACAACACTTATATAGAAGGCTTTAAATGTAAAATTAAATTTTCAGTCTTTATTTGTGGTCTGTATTTTTCCATTGGGTGTGCAGAAAAACATGCAAAATTGAGAAAGGGGACAAAACACTTGACTTTCTGCTTTAACTTAACTACAGTAATTTGAGGTGGTGATTTGTGTAGGTCGTGGTCTCAGCAGTTGTGTGGAGAAGCAGATTTTAATTCAAGATTTTTCCAAAATATGTCTTTCTTTGCCCATCATATCTTGAATTTTTGTCAACTGTGTCAGATGCACTAAAATGTATTTAATTTTCATTTTATTAATTCAACACAAATGTAAAATATTCAGTGATTTTATACTGTATTCAGTAATGACATTTAGTAATAAAATGCTTTTTTAAATTTCTAAGTCACTCATCACTGAATTTAGGGTTTTCTAACTTAAAGGGGACATATTTTACCCTTTTAAGATAAGTTCATATTGGTCCCATTGGTCCCCAAAACATGCCTGTGAAGTCCATTGCTTCAAAAGCATTCCAGTATTGGATTTTTGCATGTATAAAAACCCCTCTATTTCAGCCCTGCTCAGAACGACGTGTTTATGTGTCTGTGGCTTTAATTGTTACAGAGCTGTCTGACTCCGCCCCTCTCAGGAAATGGATGTGGCTTAGTGGATGTGGCTCTCCTGATCCTCCTCTCAGATGGCAGCTGACAGTAGGATCAGGAGAGGAGGGCAGAACTTTCTTCCAAGCGGGGATGGCCAATTGAACCTTGGGTTGCTAACTCCCCACATGACATCATGAGGGGAAAACCTGAGAACGGCTGGTTTCAGCACACATTTTCTAAAAGGTGGAGAAAGAGAGGGAAGGAGAGAATGGATTTTTCTGATTCTTGGGGGGGTTGTGGACAGATCAGGAGCACATATTTTTGTTAGAAAAGCCTGAAAAAGTGATTTTTGCATAATATGTCCCCTTTACTCTCAAATTTTAACCTTATTTAACAAATCTTTTAGTAAATAAATTAGTCATTATAATATAAAGATTAGTTGGTATTTTAACAAATAAGTTGAGGATAATGTATTTTTTTGTAAATTGAACAAAACCATCACTTGACAGAGTTGACCAACCATCCAATGAGGTTGAAAATGGGGAACAAAAGTAATGGTATGAACTAGCTTTAAGACCCAAACAATCATCTGATCTGACTATACATAAAGAAAAATGATTAATTAAAAACCATATATGTAAACATCCCAGATTTTTATTTTAGCCTTTGCACAGATATGTTTTCAACAATTTAGCTGCTCAGTTGAACTAGGTTGAATAACACTATTGTTTGTTAAGACTATTGAACTTGCATCCCTATCAGTTCTGAAAGTGCACTGAGAGGCTGGAGCTACGCCACAGAGGGCTACAGCTGCTGTTGTGGTGCAGCTGTATATGCTTCAAACTGCAAAGTTTAAGTGATCAGCATATTTCACAAACTGTAGATTCAGTCTCACAAATGGCTCTTATTTAAGATAGAAGAAATGTTTTGTTTTATGAATGATTTTTTGTGCATCTGTGTTCAGCCGCTGCAAAGAATCATCCACACATAGAGGCTGAGCCATTGTGCAGCTGTTTCTGGGGAAAACAGTCCTCTTTATTCAATTAATTTATTATGAAAAGAGTGACCTCCTTGTGCAGAGTAAAATATGATGATGGTACAGTAATAATTATGAGATCACACAGCCAACCCTCCATGGATCAGAGGTCTGACTTCATAAATAATACTGACAGCCCTAGTTTTAATCCATGCAGATCTTTTGCCCCAACCTTCCTTTTTTGGAGCCCTGTTCACATTTTGCACTTATGATGCATTTCGGACTTTGGGGCACCAAGTGACTGTACTTCAGTACGTGCTTCATTGCCATGAATTAACATCAAGTTTCATGACAAGATAATGAGCAACAATCTAGAGAAATGTGAGGCACCTGAGCGGCATTTCAAGTGTTTCTGCAAAGGGTCCAAATAGCAAATTTAATATCTCAGTTTTTTTTCTCGTAAATTTGCAAAAAATAAAATATTCTGTTTTCATTTTGTCATGATAGGGTATTGGGTGTTTAAACATTGTAGCATCAGGCTAAATTTAACAGGCAGCACTGCCTCAAGGGAACACTGATAACTTATTTAAGTCTGGCTCCAGACTCCATTGGCATTACCTGGCACCAGGATGGTGATTGCTGTCTGAACAGCTTTCCGGATGATGTTGTCCAGAGCGAACATCCAGTGAGGCTTGATGTTGTGGTTTCGCAGCACTTTGTTCACCTGAAGACATGAACGGTTTCATAGTGAAAATACATTCTTACCACTAATTTTCAGCTTTAATGCCATATATTTAGTTCATTCACATAATCATGTTTGGAATATTTTTTACTTATAGACATTTGTCCTTTAGAGTTTAATATTATACATTTCCTTTCATATGCATTTTTTACCTTTGTTATAGATTTTCTCTGTGCTACCTGCTGCTCATTTGGATTCCCTGAAACTTCAGTTTTCTTGGAAATGATTCATCTTAGTTATTGCACTTTTTGATTCATGCACTGCTAATACATCAATGAAGAGTCCCGGCTGCATCACTCCTCTTCTTCTGCTATAAGATATTTCACCTGATGACCAGCAGGAGGCATCAGAGCTTCATCTTGTTGCACGATTATGCAACAGCCCTTAAACATGAAAACAAGCACTTGCTCTGAAGTCATTCCATCTGCAAAACTTCATTTCTGAGTGAGGAGAGCAGATCGGCTTTATTTTTACATAATGTGCATTAAGTCCTTAATAGATGCCCCTTTCAACACCTCTCCCAAAGGTTTAATATATTTCTCAGTTATTTCTGTGATCTCTGCAGGCAGAGCAGCAACATGGCAGCCTGCTGCTGCCTGCAGCTCCTGTAAAATGACAACAATTATCCTGAAGTGTTCTGCAGTTTATGCAAAGGGAAAGCAGCTCTGCCTGCAAACAGAGAAAGAATAAAAGATAGAAGATCATGTTTCTGTTGCAGGAGAAGTGAGCAGCATGTGAAGAGAGTATTTAGTGAGAGATGAAGCTTCAAATGAACAGCTTGGCTTTTGTTTGTTACTGCTGCTCAGCTGTTCCTGTGTCTTCCCTTTGTCTGCCTGATTCTACACTGTCAGTGTCAGTGTATTGCGTTTCTTACGTACAGCATCCTGAAAGCCGAACAGCACGACCTGCAGCTGACTGATCGCCGTGCTGTCAAAGTCCAGCTCCAGCTTCAGCTGAGACAGGGTGTTGGCAATGATCTTCCTATCCGCCATGCGAACAAAGTCAGCCAGACTGACCACGAGGGTGGAGATGTGCTGCGGCTTCAGCTTCATCTCCTCTGAGCCCTGGAGGAGGACATCATTGTGAAAAGGATGTGGAAGGCATACAATTCAGTTTTAATCTACACTACTAATTAGTGGTGGTGCTTTCCTTAACCCACCTGTGTGAGCGCCTCCATCAGGTTGGTCACCACCTTGTCCCGGTCCTCTGTCAGAATATGATGTAACGTCGCTCGTCTCTCGCTGTCTTTCCGCAGCATAAAGAAACCAGAATCCTTCTCATCAGGGGATGGAGGAGCGCTGTGGTCCTCAAAGTTCTCCACTGGGATGCTGCAAAGAAAGAAAAACCTTAAATCTGTGGATGTAATTTGAACAAATCATTTTCAGCAGCAGGAAGACGCTATGGTAAGGAGTTTTTATGCCTATAAACAAAGAAACAGTGAAGATTAATCTCGATTAACAGGGCTTGTTTATTGTTGCAGTGGAAACACCTGATATTACATGAAAGACAGCGATGTAATGCAGAAGGAACTGCTACTGGAGGCTGCCTTTCTGTTTCTGTTGCTCATTCATGTTTTGTGCTGCTTACTTGTGATGGACCAGGTTTATTCTCTGCCACCCTCATAACTCTCCTGCCCCACCACTGTAATGCTGTGGCGTCACTAAAGATTTGAGGTCATGTAGAGATTTGGCTTGCTGAATGCCCATCCCTACATCTCACTTATTGTTTGAATTTAAGGAATCATCATAAAGTTTATTTACTAAACAGTCAGTGGTTGTTGTGGTTTATTGGATTCCTTTTTTTTTTTTTTTTCCAAGTAGGAGAAACGTCGAAGAGAGGAGACCAAGAACCCAATGGTCACTCTGACTGAGCAACAGAGATCCTGTGTGGAGACGGGACAAAGGTCCAGAAGGACAACCATCACTGCAGCCCTCCATCTATCAGGGCTTTATGCTAGTGTGGCTGAATGGAAAACTTTCCTCAGTGCAAAACCCATGAAAGCCCGTTAGGAGTTCGCAGAAAAGTACTGGAAGGACTCTTAGACTGTGAGACACAAGTTTCTCTGGTCTGATGGAACAAAGATTGAACTGTTTGACCTTATTTCTAAATGTTGTATCAGGAGAAAATCAGGCACTTGCCTGATACAATCCCAACAGAGAGGCATGGTGTTGGCAGCATCATGCTGTGGGGGTGTTTATCAGGTGAAGGAACTGGGAGACTGGTCAGGGAGCCGAATGGAACAAAGTACAGAAATATACAAATTGAAATCCTGCTCTGCAGCACTCAGGACTTCAGACTGGGCTGAAGGTTCACCTTCCAACATGACAATAACCCTAAAGATAGCCGAGAAAAACAGGAGTGGCTTAGGGACTCTGTGAGAGTGGCCCTGCCAGAGCCCTAACTTGAAGCCTGCTGAACTTCTCTGAAGAGACTTAAAAATGTCTGTCCACTGACAGTCTCCATCCAACCTGATCGAGCTTGACAGAATTTGCAGAGAAAAATGGCAAAAAAAAAAAAAAAATCCTCCAATTGAGGTATGCAAAGCTTGATTCAAAAAGACTCCAGGCCTGACTGCTGCCAAAGGTGCCTCAACTAAGTACTGAGCAAAGGGTCTGAATACTTATGCCAGTGTTTTATTTCAGTTTTTATTTTAATAAATTCGCAAAAAAATTCTAAAATTCTGCTTTTATTTGGTCACGATGGGGTACTGAGTGTTGATTCATGCAAAAAATCAATTAAAACAATAGTGGCATCAACCCGTAACATTAAAAAAACTGAATAAAATGAAGATAGTCTGAATATTTTCTGAATGCATTGTACTTAATGATTTTTCAAAGGTTTTAACAATCTGAAAAGGACAGAAACCGCTGATAATTTGCACTTACAGGTATTTTCCTTCAGACTGATTATGTTAGGGGTCTCAACAAAGAGTAATTCTTAATCACAGCAAAATCATAAACAAGCACAGTGTCACTCTAATGTGAGGAAAAAATGCTGATTATTATAACATTATCATCCTGACCTTTTGACAAATTAACCTGAGTCTCTCTTGTCCTACCTAAGGAAGAGCGAGCGTGGCCCCTTGACATCCCTCTCGCTGTAGCACTTTACGCTGGGCTTGAAGATAAAGGGGTTGGTGTTGAGGTCGTTGTCTGGGGAGACGGAGCCATACTCACTGCTGCTGCTCGTGTCCTCCACCACCACTGGCACAGGCAGAGAGATACTCCGCAGATACTCTGATGGACACAAAACATGTAGAGGCATTAAAACCCAGTCCTGCTTGTTGCATTAATGAAGTGCTAACAGGCTAATGTTTGGCTTTGTAGCACAGCAGCAGACCAATCAGAAAATAGGAGCTATTGTTCTATAACAAAGAAGCCAAAGCTTTCAGGAGGAGGAAATTAGTGGAAATTCAGATGGAAAATTGCCTTCCTTTTCAGCAGGAAAAATCAGATAATTCCCTGTCATCAAAGTTAGGCGATGAGGAGTTTTCTTTGATGAATCAGACAGTAAATTACAGTCATTGTATATAAATTATAAAAGAAGTATTATGAAGACATTCAAGCCATGTTGCACAATGTCTATTTTCAGTTCACTGAATGGGTGAAGTCGTGAAAATGAGGCCACATGCAGGAAAAAACCTGAAAACTGTAACCTAGAAACAGTTCAGGTAATGTTCAGATGTAGAGATTATGAAGCAGGCAGTCTCAAGGTGAATGCATCAGGAGGAGGAAGAAGAAGAGGAAAGAGAGACAGAGAAGAAGAAAATGAGAAGGAAGAAGAAATGCGGAAGAAAAATAAATGAAAAGAAAAGACGACAGAAGAAGAGAAGTGGGAAAGGAAAAATAAAAGATGAGTTATAAGAGAAGGATGGAAGAATAAAAATACAAGGAGGAGGAAAAGTCAATGAGAAAAAGAAGTACCTAGAAAATTAAGATAAGAGAAATAATAAAAAAGTAGGAAGAAGAAAACAAGTGAAGAAGAAAATGATAGGAAAAAAGACAAGGAAAAGAAAAGTAGGACAAAGAAATATTAAAAAAAACAAGAAAACAGCCCACATACGTAGAAGAAGGAGATCACCAACAACAGAAAAAGACAAAGGAGGAAGAGGACAAGAAAGGAAAAAGAAGAAGATGAAAAAGAAAACAGAAGAACAGAGGACAGGATGTGAGAAAAATAGAAGAAAAAATAGACCAAAAAGGTGGAAAAAAATCATAACAAGAAGGAGAAAAGAAGACATAAAAAGAAGAGAAAGAAAATAAGAAACGGTGTGGATGAGGAAAAAATGAAGGAAAAATCAGGAGGAAGACAAAATAAATGAAGAAAATAAGAAGAAAAACAAACAAGAACAAACAAGATAATTAAGAACTAAACAAATACATTGATATGGTATAGAAGCAGAAGGGAATAGGAACAGTAGAAATGGGGAGAATAAAATAAACAATAATATGAAAGAAGAGGTGAAGAAGAACAGAAAAGGAAGAAGAGTAGAGACCAAACATCCTCACCTGACCCCGGTGACAGAGCTGTGGGGAACAAACACATAAAAGTGATGTCAGTACTGAAGAACAGAACAGGACATGATTTCATGTGAGAGATGCAGCAAAAACATTCCCAAGAAGAAAAGCTTTTAAGCTTTTTTATCTGATCCTCTGTTCCTGATCCAGATCACATGATAGTTTCACTTCAGCAGGCTGGAAAAAACAATGAGAACCAAACTAGTGAGAATATAGTTATTAACTTTTCCTCTTTCCACAGAGAGCAGGTACAACAGGTGACCCTGAGGACACTTCAGGTATAAACTAAAATCAATATAAAAAGTAAACTCTGTCAGTTTAAATGTGAACGTAATGTGAAGGGCTCAGTGCCAGTTCTTAAAAGTGGTTTCTAGGCAGATAAGATGTTGTCAGGTTTGGTTGCCAAAAATAAAAAGACATCACCTCCCCAGGTTTTATTCTCTGGTGTGATTAGGAGATTATGCAGTTAGTCTTTACGGTGTTGAATGCAATCAGTAAAATGTTCACACTTAATCCCTGAGACAACAGATTACCAGTATAAACTATTATCTATTTTCATATATAAACCAGGAATCAGTTATTTTATCAATCATCTTGGGCTTCGTGTTTTACACTGTTTGGTTGCATGTTTAAAGCTTGTTTTGAACTGGCTTGCATACTGTTGTTTTTTTTATTATTTCAAATGTCAAAATTTGGACTGGCATCTCCAGAGTTTTCAGAAACAAACATTTCTGACACATGAACAACATATTAATAAATGAAATTATAATTTCAACTACATTATGTATTTATTGCTTGTGTTAGTTTTTAACAGCTCTGTATATTCTTGAGATAATTTCACTAAAAAATATAAAAATCCTTCTATATACTTTGTTTTTTTTTTTTCAAAAAATTTTTTTCTAAATTTAACAGAACATTCTAGGGAACCTTTATAGAATTTTGATGAGCTTTCAAACAAATTTCAGCTGGCTTATTTTTTTGGAAATCTGCACAAAAACTTTCCAACATTTAAATGATTACTTTTGCTGTTTACTTTTAGGAACTTTTGTATGCTTACATGTACATTTCTAAGAAAACCTCACTTGGTACTATCCAAATCCTTCACTGTGCTTTTTTTTTTTTTTTTTTTTTTTTTGTGATATATATTTTTGGAAAATTTTTCAAAAGTTTTGACCCATTTTAATTTTAGAAACTTTTGACATTTGTTAGAACTGTTAATTTTAGCTGTCATCAGAAACTTTCACCCTAAAAAATCCAGCTAAAGTTTTATTGTAGCTGTCAGAAAACACCAACAGGGCTGTGGGGCAGATTTATAATGAACTAAACACACCTGTGAAGCTACTCTTTCCCTTCTTTTTGCGACTTGTGACGGTGAGGAACTCGTCAGTGAGCAGGTCGAAGGCGGTGGCACGTCTGTCCGGGTCGGGTTCAAAGCAGCGCAGGATGAAGGCTTTGGCCTCCAGCGACATGGACTCTGGGATCTCTGGGTGGATCTTAAACATGCCCACCTGCAGAGGAAAGACATTGATTTAGTTCACAAAGGACCAATGACATATTTAAACAGAAATTAGAATAAAAGTTTCACACAGAAATAGAGAGCGCATGCATCTAACTTGCAGGGCAAACCCTTAAGTGTATTGTGAGTGTTTACCTGGTGTGCTATTAGACTATGTTTCAAGCTGCAGCTTGTGACAGTACTTGTGAGAAATAAAGTTCAAAGTTCAAACGTCTTCTGACAATAAGGAGGGTAGAAATTCTTGTCACTGCTGTTGAGGAATGTTGACTTTAGATTAGCTCGTAGATGCCCCTCCCTCGAGACATTCCTCCAGGATGAGTGAAGGATCTATGAGGACAGTTTCAGTGTTTGGGAAATCATAGAAAGTGCACACACATCATGTTTAAGATAAAACTGATGTGATTGTATCTGTAGTTGTTTGTCAGTATCTGCTTTGTTCTGTTTCAGGAGGGTGTATTCAGCACAAAAACATACTCCTCCTTGTTTAAATGCACCGCCCTTTAATTAAATCACTTCTTATGGAAAATTCCATTTAATGCTTGGAAAGGAGGGTTGTAATGCTTTCCAGACAGCCTTTAAACATCTTTACTGTCTTTAATGAGCTGCACATGGCTTACAACAATATTTCATTGGAGCTCTTTAGGTTTTCATCCAGAGCAAACACACGGTGTAAAATGAGAGTAGAGAGTCAGACAGAGAAAATGGGATTAAGGACATGAGGGAGTCTCGGTGAGCTGAGCGTGTTTGTTTGTGTTCAAACAAATGTTCGTGCTGCGACATTATTTGGAGTTTCGGCTGGCCTCGATCGGCACGCAGGTGGCAACAAAAAGCAAGAGCAAAACAGCTGATTCACTTGGTTTGTTTACATAAAAAGGGAGACGTCAGAGCTGCTTATCATTTGTGTGATAGCGTTCAAAAGAAGCTTCTTTTAAAAGCATTAGGCAAACACTAGTAACCAATGAACTGGTTGATCTTAAAGAAGCAGGCTGATTCACTGTCTTATCACTAAAACTGCCTTCCTGTTAGTTTTGGAATTGATTTTTTTAGTTTTCTTGTCACTTTTAAAGCTGGATGCCTCCTGGTCACCTCTCTGTGGAGGTCTTCTGGGCACTGGAAGGAGACTTCAGGGTAGACTCAGAACTTGCTGGAGGGATTATATATCTCATCTGGCCTGGGGACAACTCGGAATCCCCCAGGAGGAGCTGGAAAATGTTGCTGGAGAGAGATGTCTGGGTTGACTTGCTTAGCCTGCTGCCACCATGACCCGACCCCAGATAAGCGAAGAAGATGGATGGATGGTGGTGGATTTTACATACAGTTCATTTAATGGAAATTATTTTGCATTACATTAATCCTGCATAGCTGCTTCACTGCTCAAAGTTTGCTAGGACAGGGAGATTAGACTTGGCAGACTACTTTTTAACAGGTTTTCTCCCCTCATTAGGTCATAATCCTGCGTTTAAGAAAACAGCAGTGTATCGTTTAGTGAATAAACAGAGTGGAATGCTGGTTTAAAGGAACTCCTCTGTAAAGACAACAAGCAACCTGTGGAAACGAGCAGTGTGACTTGAAGTCAGTTACTCCGTACTTCACAACTATTAGCAAAACTGTAGGCTGAGAGCTGAACTTCTGTACATGCAGACAGCAGGAGTGCAAACAACACACAGAGAAAACAGACGGTACTAAAAAAGTTACACCGACTGAACTTTGCTAAACACAGTGGAAATCATAACATGGGCAGACAATTGAAGTTTTTTTGATAGTTTGCAATGAAAACAACAAAATGTTCTGGCTTTTCATGTAAATGTCCAAATAAGTGAAATCAACAGGAAGCAGATGGCAAACTGAAATAATTTCAAAAACGGCAAAAATATCAGATCTCTAATAAAACATCAGGGGAGTAATTATCAGCTCTAGCAGACTGAAGCTGTCCTCATCCCCAGCTGCAGCTGTTCACTGGCTCCGTTCATCGACACTCTCTGAAAGATTTCACCACAGAAACAGATGTTCATTTCCTCTCCACGACCTGTTCCCTAAAATAAACCACATTACCCAGTGAGATGATGGGATTTTGGGGTCCCTCACCTTAAACATAGCAGCCTGTGGTTCTCCCAGTTCATAGAAAGGAGGTTTCCCAGTGGCCATCTCTATGATGGTGCAGCCTAGAGACCAGATGTCCGCTGGCTTTCCGTATCCACGAGGGCCTTTGTCTATGATTTCAGGGGCCATGTACTGTAGTGTGCCTGGACAAACACAAACATATGGACAGACGGTGAGCAAGTATTTAGATGTTTATAGTCTGAATATCTGTAATGGCAAAAAGCTAAAATATAATTGACAGTAAGTCAGGAAATTCAGGTGTTTTACTGAAGCAGGATTAAGGTGAGTAAAACTCTTGAAAGTCTTCCTATGCATTAAGTCCTACAGGTTCCTTTTCTGTTTACCAAAAGTTGAGCTCCACTAGTTTTATTTACTCATACTGCTGTAAAAACCGAGGCTAATTTCTGATGGAACAACTTATGCAAAAACATCTGGTACTCCCCCGTTTTAATTTAACACCAGTTAAACTTTGACAAAGGCCAGAATCTGAATCTGAATATGACAGTTTTTCTGATAATCATGAATATGTAGACCTACACATAACAGTTATATAGAACTGTCATCAAACTTTGTAATTCCAATTTAAAAGAAGTTGGGACACTGTAAAACCAAAATACAAACAGAATGCTATGATTGTCAAATCTCATAAACCCATATTTTATTCACAATAGTAAATAAGCTGGCCCAGGCCAAAGGCACTAATGCAACTGGATACCATCAGAGATGCAGGCTTTGAGCTGTGCACTGATAATGAGCTTGACAGCCCCTCCCCCTTCAGTCTGCAAGACACAGTGCCCATGGTTTCCCAAAAGAATTTCCAATTTTGATTCCTCTGACCACAGAACAGTTTTCCATTTTGACCTCAGTCCGTTTTTAAATTAGCTTCTGCTGCATTTGGTGGTGTTTCTGGATTGTGTTCACATATCCAGTGTTAATTTTGGCAGCTATTTTCAATTTTAGTCTTAATTTTAGTCTTTAAGAGAAATGCATTTTAGTTTTGGTCACATTTTAGTCATTTCTATCCTTTTTAGTTTTAGTCTAGTTTTAGTCGAGGAAAACTCAAAACATTTCAGTCTAGTTTTAGTCCAGATAAAGTCCTCACATTTTAGTCTTTACTTTTAGTCTAAGCATTTATTCTCTTGCCTAAATCTGGTACTAAATCATGTTTGCCCCCTGCCAAACCTGGGGTCCCTGCTTTTTTTACAGCTTAGAGGCAGAATAGCTACAGCTGCATTGTTTTTGACAGATTTACCCACAGTGGAGAAATATCACAGATTTTGAATGTCTGACGAAAACTACATTACATTTTAGTCTAATTTTAGTCATCTTGATAAAAACTAAGTTAGTCTAGTTTTTGCCATGGAAAAAAAGGCTGTCATAGTTTTACCTGATGAAATTAACACGGATGGCATCTTCTTTGCATGATACAGCTTTAACTGGTATTTGTGGATGGCACAGGGACCTATGTTGACTGACAGTGATTTCTGGAAGTGTTCCTGAGCCCACGCAGTGATTTCCAGTACAGAATCATGCCTGTTTTTAATGCAGTGAAAGCCCAAAGATTATGAGCATCCAATATTGATCCTTGTCCTTGTCCCTTGCTCTCAGAGATTTCTCTTGATTCTCTGCATCTTTTGATGATATCGTGCATGTAGATGATGAGATATTCAAAGTCTTCAGAACTTTATGTTAAGGACCATTTTTCTGAAAGTGTTCCAAAATTTTTAATTGTGTTTTTTTTGCAGATTGGTTCACCAACCTCTGCCCATCTTTTACGTCTATGAGAGTCTGCCTCTCTTGAATTCTCCTTTTATATCCAGTCATGTCAGTGATCTGTTGCCAATTAACCTATTTAGTTGCTAAATGCTTCCTCAGCTGTTTTCATTAGTAACATTTACTTTTCCTGCCCCTGTCCCGATGTTTTTGAGATGTGTTGCTGCCATCAAATTCAAAATGAGCTAATGTTTTTCATGAAATGTTAAAATGTGAGTTTGGGGCACAGATGACTGAGTGTTTTTAAGTGTGCCCCAGGTCGGCCTGGGTTCGAATCAGGCCTGTGGCACTTTCCCACATGTCTCTCCCCAGCTCTCTCATCTTTATTTCTGATTTTGTCCACTGCCCTCCTCTGTCAATAAACGCGTATAATGCCCCCCCAAAAATCTTTGAAAACAATGTCAGAGTTTTGACATCTGATATGTTCTATTGTGGACAAAATATGGATTTATAAGATTTGCAAATCACAGCAGTCTGTTTTTATTTACTTCTTAGATGGAATCCCAACTATTTTGGAATGGAGCTTTTACTCATTTTATCAGTTAAGGTGCCTTTGGTGTTTATTTAAAGCAAAAACCAATTTTTCTGTTTGATTGATGAATTTCATATATTTAGGAGGGAAAAGATGCACCTTCCCAGAATGCTTTGGGTGTAGCTTAAGTTATCAATCATTAGGGCGTTGCTACTTTTTGACAGCATTTCTCTCTCAGTGTGAATAATCAATACATGAAATGACAACAGTGGTTTACCAGTCAGTAAATGCACATTATCATTTTTTATTGAAAGAGTCCGCAGTTCAAAAGAGCTGTTAAGCAATGACAAGAAAGTGTTCTGCAAAGAGGTGAGTATGAATTAAGAGTAAAACAGCAAGAGTTCAGGTAAATGCTGCTGGATTTTTTTAGGAGTGCATATGTGAAACCGTTTCCTTGTATGAAAAGTGGAGGGACGTAAACACTGACTGAATTACAGGCAAAATATCTGCACCTTTTTTCTATTTGCATGTGAGATCTCAGTCTATGAAATTAGGGATGAAGTTGGGTCAGGTGTCTGAAAAAGTACTGCAGATTGTGTGCAAAAGAACTGAAAACACTTTCAAGGCCACAAAGTCCCTCAGTGTGAGTAAAGGTTCAAGTAATATCAATGGTGTATGAACTGAGCTGATGTAAATGCTCAAAGAATAGCTTGAAGCAAGTCTTTTTGTAAGTTCACTTTGTTCTGAGGTGATGACATAATTCTTACAAGTGACCAATCAGATTCAGAGAGCTTTCTTACAGCAGCAAAGAGCCTAGCCTATGTCTTGTTCTAATCACAGCTGAGTCCAAAGTAACATCTCAGCTCCCTGTTGAAAAGACTCTTTTGTTCTAATAATAGCCTGCTGGGCGGTGTTTGCTGCTTTTAGAAGCCTGTGTGCTGAGCTAAAAGCAGGGCAGGGGAGCGTTTATAGTCGGCCTGGGCTATAAAAAGGAGTAGCCCAGTTTCCTGACAGAGCTCCACCTATCAGGGTAAGTCCCTGTCTGTTCCCATCAGCTGACTGAGGGTGTTATCTGCTACAACTACTATGCTCCTCAAGGGAGAAAACCTGCCCTGATGTGACCGCAGACTCATGTCAAAACAAGAGTCTCTTTATAGAAACAGTCACCTATTAACTGTGATGTCACCTACAGGCCGAGGAGCTGAGAACAGATGACTGCTGTGAAATAATGACAACAGGAGATGAAGTAGTGTCTGTATGAGGTTATTTCACCACTAAGCCTAACTTGTGGCTACAACTGAGGAAAGTTTCGCCCATTGTTTCACAAAAAAGGGGATTTTCATGAAGTTAAAGTTGTTGTTTGGATTGTTTTTAGCAGTCACTGTTTAGATAAGCTCTCCAGTGTATCAACACAGAAGCTAAAGTATGAAAGACTGAGTCAGTATATAAACCTGTTTACAGTGCCCATATGAAGTATTCACCCCATTGGATGTTTAATTAATCAGGGTCAATGTAATTTGGTTTTTTGACAAAAAAAAAGTGCAAAAACAATTTCTACAAAGTTATATCGGTCAAAAAATAACTACAGTAAAATAAGTGACTGCATAAATATTCACCCTTTTTTAAAGTGATTGACCTAATTCTACAGAGGTCCAGCCAGTTGGTGTTAGTAGTCCTTGGGATCACCTGAGTGCGTAGTATAAAGCCACCTATGTTGGATAGTTAATCAGTATTCATAGCTACCATTACACCATGAAGACAAAAGAACACTCCAAGCAACTCAGAGATAAGGTTTGCACATCCCCCTGTGAAGCAAAGTGGTGGCAGTATCATGCCGTGGGGGTGTGTCTCAGCAGCCAGCCCTGGAAGGCTGAGGGTGAAATGAAAATGCAAAATATAGGAAAATCCCAGAGGACAATCTTATTCAGTTTGTAAGAGAATTATGGCTTGAGAGGAGATTCATTTTCCAACAAGACAATGACCCGAAGCATACAGCGAAAGCTACACAGAAATGGTTTAAAGACAACAAGGTGAATGTTCTGGAGGGGCAGAGTCAAAGCAAAGAGACTTCTGTGCAATATAGGATTTGTGGTTAGACTTCAAAGGGGCTCTGTCAGGTTGCTGATCCCTGTGCAACCTGACAGAACTTCAGCGGTTTTGGAAACAAAGAATGACGTAAAATTGCGGTGTCCAGATTTGCAAGCCTGATTTAGACCAATTCCCCTCAGACTCAGTGCTATGACTGCAGCCAAAGGTGCATCATCTAAAACCCAACCCATGGTCATGTATGACATTTATTTTACCCAAAAACATACAGTGTGTCAGTCTATGGTGGGGGTCATCATCTAAATCTTTACAAGGGCCAGCTTTTCTGAATTATTCACTTTAAGGGGCCACACTTTCATGAATTTAAAAAATGTTCTAGTTCACATATTTTTTTTTCAAATATTTTATTTTGTTTCAAATGCATGTCATTTTTCAGATCAGTCCCTATATCGCAGCCAGCCACAAGGGGGCGTTTGAGATATTTAAGTTGAGTATTTCTGTGGCTGTCATGTTGTCTGTCACTGGGTTTAATGCTAATAAGCTCTCTAGTGGTCAATGAAAAACCCAAGCAGAAAAATCACACTCTAAAACACCTGTTTCCACAGAAAACTGCAGTTTAAATCAAGAAAGGATGGACTGATAAATACATGTTTAACATGCATTATATTTGCTAATAAAGGCTGACAGGTGGATTTCTGAAAAATGGATGAAACAAAAAGCCTGAATAAACTGTTTCAGCCTTAATTGTTTTACTTTCATAGCTGTTGGGAGTATCAAAAAAAGAAAAGAAAATGATACCCGATATTTGAAATTGATAATGTTCTGGGGGCTGGATGGGAAGATGTGGGGAGCCTGATGTGGCCCTCGGGCCACCAGTTGTTTATCCCTGCTCTATGGCATCAGCGTCTACCTGTGAATGTCTCCGTGCAGGGGTTGATCCCAGCCAGCCTCTTAGATGTGCCGAAATCTGAGATCTTCAGGACGCCACTGTAGGTGTTGATGAGGACATTATCACCCTGCAGATTGAAAAAATTCATCAGTGAGAATAGATTCACCATTTCCCTCTCTGAGAATCTGAGGCTGTGATGGTTTTAATATTATATAACATGCTCACAAACCCAAACAGCAGGTTACAACACAGTGTGTGGGAGGAGGAGGGAGACATCCCCGCCTAAACAAGGTGATTAACATTTACTGATGATGCTTATATGACCCTGCTGTTAAAGCAGGTAGATGAAGGAGGAGGGGGCTGCTGACCCTAATCACTGTGAGTGATAGAGCTGTTATCAGTGGTTGTTATATGTGTGATGAAGGAAGAGGAGATTTTACATAATAATTCATATGAGAAAGACAGAATAATTGCTTCGGCTAAAGAGCTGTGAAGAAAATGTTAAATAGCAGTCCTGTAATGCATTCAAACCAAATTTAATTTACTGCACAGAGAGTCACAGGAAACGATTTTTAAACAGAGGAGGATTCAATTCAAACATTTAAAACAGAAATTCTGCAGTCCTTGAATTATTTATCTTGCTTTATATAACATACACTCTCTAGTCAATACAAGTGCAAGTAGCACTTCTTCTGCTTTGCTTACTAGTGTTGTTAACCTTGGGTCCACTCAGACTGGGAAATCTGTACTGTGCCAAAGCATGCTTGAGCTGTAAAGTCCAGTTTGTTTGACTAATGGGAATGCTCCATACCACCCTGAAAACAGTACATTTCCTTGGCCCTGGAATGGAGGGAAGATGTGGGCTTTGGCATGATTTTACTGCCTATGCATGTGACTGATATTTCAATCACAGTTATTTTAAACATGATCTGAACACACGCGACCCCAAAAGTCTGGTTCATTTGATCAGTGTGAGCACAAGCATACAGTACTAAAGACATTATGCCAGAGTTCAGTTGAAGACATGGTCTAAGGTAGTGGTTCTCAACTGGTGGGTCAGGGAGCAGTTGTCAGAGGGCCTTGAATGTGTCTGGAAAAAATGGAGTCAAAAGTCTATGAAAAACACGCAACCATGCCATTGATTTTACTCAATTTTATTGTGATAATGGGTAAATTTAAATGTTTTATCCATATTTCATATCATGTATCTCCTTTTCTTGCAGTAAAAGGGTGTTTTTACCATGTTAATGAAGTAATCTCTCAAGATCTCTGGAAAATTGGCTAAAATTTACACATTATCATGGGAAAAAGGGGGGTGTAATACATATCACTCTTGCCCTGTCTCTTGTTCCTGTCCTAAATTCTGTTCCATCTAAGATCTTACATGCAACATCTTTATTTACTAAATTTGCATTTTTGAAAATTTTTGGAAATTTGGGTCGCGATTTGTCATCAAAGATATAGGTGGGCCCTAAGGTTAGACCAGTTGAGAACGACAGGTATAAGGCACAATTCATGTGCACATGAGCACAGAACTCATTCAGATGTGAATGGAATCTGGCTATAATCTCTACATGTGAAACATCAGTGACTTTTAGCTTGTTTGTAACAGACTGAAGTTGCACTATGTAATTTGCATGGTCCCTGTCAAATGAATAAAAAAAAAACAAACAAAAAAAAACAAAACAAAAAACAACAAAGAACCGTGCTGGAGCACTGGGTGCTTGTCAGTGACGGGAGTGGCAGGGGTTATTCTAAATGTCTCCTGTCTCTTTATTAACTGTTGTATCTGTGCAGCGTGGGCCCATTTCATATTAACTCCAGATTAAAGTGCATGTATTTGACTGCAATATCATTACAGTCCCAGTTGGTGTAATGGCCAGGCAGCTGAATACTTTTTATCCATATAGTGTAAACTGATTCTTTGCCTTTTAAACCTTAAAAAAACTTTGTTTCATATCCCATGTTTCTGATGCTCTGTTGCATATTTCTTATTCTCATTTATGGCACACCTGGCTACATAGGCAGGTAGTGGGGGTCCAAGAGTACTCATGAAGCCCTGGATGAAGTCCATCTATGATGTTTTTATGGCCTTGTTTGCATAAAAGTAATGCATATCAGGTTTTATTTTTTAAAGAACTGCATCTGGGTTGTCAAATGAAGGTTGTAGGAAAGAAACGGGACCAGGATATGTCAGCGTAGCATGGACTGATGTAGAAAATAATTCAGAGGATGCTGGCATCCATGCTTGTACTGACAGTGAGCAACCACTTTTCATATTCTCTCACCGGACCCTCTGCGGCAGGTCTAGGAACCAGCTGTAATGAAAGCATTTCATCATATATTGACTTCTGGAGCAAATGC
This sequence comes from Cheilinus undulatus, assembly GCF_018320785.1. Classification (NCBI taxonomy): domain Eukaryota; kingdom Metazoa; phylum Chordata; class Actinopteri; order Labriformes; family Labridae; genus Cheilinus; species Cheilinus undulatus. The sequence goes on along the minus strand of NC_054878.1, from coordinate 38,202,010 downwards.
TGCAGTCTGTGAGAATTCAGGGATGAGTGGAGGGACAGTGTATTAAGATTTTACTCGATCAAAGAATGCCAGGTGCTGCTTGACTAATATTGGGTAGCCTTGGTCATGTTGTTGATATGAAATTCAATACCTGCCCAGGAGTTTTATTCTCCTGCTGGGTCTGAATTTTGGAGCAATTTACCAACAGAATTTCCTAGATAATTAAATTCTACGATGGAGTTAGATTGAGTTTAACACCGTCAAATATGGAGCAAATCCTAAATGTCTTTTAACCTTTAAACCTTAAGTCTGCCTTATGTTTTTCCAGTCAACTGTTAGGAATTTAAAGTGTAAAAAGGGATATTAGCTCCATTTCTAATACCTTTTCTGAAACAAATAAACTCAGCTAGTTTTGTTAGAAGGTTCCTTTTACACATGGCTGAAAGAAAACTCAACTTAGCCATAAACCAGTCTTTAAGCAAGACAATGAATAGGGGTCCTCAAATATTTGTCTCTTTTGCAGCTGTCTAAGTAGTTTTTCTCCCAGCTGGTTCCTTTTCACAAGCAAAAACCACAAAAAACAAGAATAACAACATTTTTCAAGAAATTAATCTAGCTATGTTTGCAGACAGCTGGAAATGGCAGTACTTAATACACGGCACAGTCTGTTTCTCTTAGTTTTTCTCATATTGTTGTGATTTGTTTGCAGCTAACCTCCTGCCAAAAACCTATAAATTAAACACGGATCCCTAGATCACTCTTGACAACTTCAACAACTGACAACTGGGTTTCCTGTTGACAAAGTTAAGTGTTTCACAGGTGGGCCCCATGCCCTTATAAGATCAGCCTCTGCAGCCTTCAGTCTGAGTCTTCTCTTTTAACCAAAAGTGCAAACATAAATGTATCTCTTATCAATTCAAGGATCATTCCTGTATTACTGTCATCAGTTCTGACTGAAACGGCTCCTAAATGCAGCCTAGTTGAGCATCCTCAGGCGATTAAAAAGTCGTGATAATTCACTTTGTGTAAAAAAAATGAACCTGAAAGAAGCTGCTGGAAAAAGGAATGCTGATTAAATTTATGATAGTCGTTCACCTTGATGTCTCTGTGTGCGATCTGGTTGTCGTGCAGGTATTTGAGTCCCTCCAGGATCTGTCGGGTGTAGAAGCCGATGGTGGGCTCGTTGTTTTTTAGAGGACCCCACTTTGACCTCAGCAGTGCAGACAGACTCCCTGAAGACCACAGACGGGACATTTTAAGAATATGAATGCACTCAATCTGACCTGAGATCAGTAGCACTGCATTGATCTTCAATCTGCTACTTAGAGCTCACAGTGAGTCTTTGGTGCCTGTCTTTGACTGTAATAGTTCAAATTAATCACGAAAAAAATCAACATTTTTTTCTGCTTTTGATCTAAAATACTTTAAATGTCTGGTTGATGAAAGAATGAGTAAAGACTTAGGTAGAAGAATATCTTACTTCCTTAGCTGTTAGGAATCAGATTTAGGATGTCACTTGCCTATTTTAGAGGGAAAATCCATTTTTCCAGAAACTTTAGTCAACTCTTTGATCCAATTCTGTTCAGTAAAACGTTGTAAACCATGATGATAAGCAGTTAAATCAATTCAAGAATTTTCTTAAGATGATATTGATACTGAAGGATTGCAGTATGTAACATCCAGCCTTGTATTTTTTAAATTTTCAACCTGTTTATATCAAACTATGCATTCCTCTCTATCATTTCCTTCTTTTAGGACCAAAACTTAGTCTCACCTCCAGGCACCTGCTCCATGAAGATCTTAATGAATCCGTTCTCGCTGATGGATCCGAGGTACTGGACGATGTTCTTGTGCTTTAAGTGCTTATGAAGAGCGATCTCCTCGTGCAGCGGCTGAGAATACCTGTGTTAAAAATACATAATGCTTTGGTCATTTTCAAGAATAAAAGACAATGACAAGAAAGTGGTTAGTTCTTACATGTGGTTGAAAAAGTTCTACTCAAGGTCCTCAGTTCTTTCCCTCTATACGGACACACAGGCTTCAGCAGCTTTTTAAAGACCTGCCATTCAGTGAGATTTTGGTAGCTTAAAATGAAATCTTCCTTTGACTCAGTAAACATGACTCATCTGTTGAACATCCCGAGGTCTCGTTTTTTTGTGCAGATGTGAGAAAAACGACTACATTCAGCTATTTGTAGGACAAACACTGGCTTATACAGGACAAATAAAAAGTATTCATCCCCTTGGATTTTTTGCCCTTTTATTGATTTTATAAATCCTATTGGATTGGGATCTGAGCTTTGACTCCGCCACTCCAGAACATTCACCTTGTTGTCTTTAAACCATTTCCATGTAGCTTTCTCTGTATGCTTCAGGTCATTGTCTTACTGGACAATAATCTTCTCTCAACCGTAGTTTTCTTACAGACTGCATAACATTGTCCTCCAGAATATCCCTATATATTTCCTTATTTATTTTCATCCTCTACCTTAACAAGCCTACCAGGGCTGGCTGAGAAGCATCCCCACAGCATGATGCTGCCACCACAGTGCGTCACAGTGAAGACATTTTTGTGGTGATGTGCAGTGTTTGGCGTCTTGTCTGATGGTCAAAAAGCATAATTTTGGTCCCATCAGACCAAAGAACTTTCTTCCACTCAACCACGGAGTCTCCCACATGCCTTTCGGTGAACTCTAGCCCAGATTTAAAGAGTTTTCTTCAACAGTGGCTTTTTCTTAGCCACTCTACCATAAAGCTTTGACTGGTGAAGAACCTGGACAACAGTTGTCTTATCTCATCTCATCTCATCTCATCTCATCTCATCTCAGTGTCTTGGTGGTCCTTCTCACTTGTCTTGCATGCTCACTCATTTTATGAGGACAGTCTGACCTAGGCAGATTTAAACATGTGCCATATTCCCTCCATTTTTTGATGATGGATTTAACTAAACTCCAGAGGATGCTCACTGCCTTGGAAATTATTTTGTATTCATCCCCTGATTTAAACTTGGGTGCTTGGAGTGTTCTTTTGTGTTCCCGGAGTAATGGTAGCCAGGAATACTGACTAACCAGTGACTGGACCTCCCAGACACAGGTATTTTAATACACATTCACTGCACTAAGGTGATCCCCATTTCACTAAGTGTTCCACTACTACTACCACCAATTGGCTGGGCTTTTGTTGAATTAGGTCAGTCACTTTAAAGGGGGTGAATATTTATGCAGTCACTTATTTTACATTACATATTTGTACTTAATAGACATTACTTTGTAAAAATCTGTTTTTACTTTGACATCAAAATGTTTTTTGGTAATTTTTGGGGGGACAAAAAGCCACTTTATTGACCATGTCTGATTTATAAAATCAGTAAAAAAGTAAAACATCCAAGGCAAATACTTTTCATATTAAAAATCTTGATACATAAGAAGCAGTTTACAACGAGCGCCTATATATGCAACTCATTCCATACTTTGAGAAAACTGCTATTTTTTAAATACCCAGGATGCACTATTACCTGATTACTGTCTTGTTAAAAACAGATGATATTTATTGAAATGGACCACCATCATAAACATATAAGGCACATTATCTACAGCAGATGTGTCCATCTCCATGTTAAGAATCACTTTAAATATGTCAAATAAGACAAAGACCTTAAGTTTAGGGTCTTCTTGTAATTTGTTTCAAATTTTGTAATTGGTAATATGCAGGAGAGCAAAAGAAATCTTATGAAGATGGCCATAAACTGCATTAATTTTAAAAGACTAGACCAGATAAACAAAGAGGTTCACTCTTGATGCCTAGCAGTGATTTCCTTCTGCATTCACCTTCCAACATGAATCACAAACTCTGTTTCTCTCTCTCTGTCTTCAGATTTCGATCCACATCTAAATTATTTACCCAGATTCTCAGCATTCTTTGCAGCCGAGCAGCCTGCTGACTCGCTGATGTGATTATTGGCAGAGGAATCATCTCGTCTGTGAGGAAGTCATGCAATCAGAGAAGAACGAGGATGATGCAAGCTTTTTTTCATTTCAGCAGTCATTTAGTTGGATACCAGCCCCGAAATGCAGAGACATTCAGAGACTCTGCTGCTCTGTGCTTTAAGCAGCACTTTTCTTAATGATGCTCAACATTAGTGCTGAACATGATGAGGCATTAGCAGCTCACACACCTGTTTACATTCAAGCTGTGATTTCAGCTTTGCACAGGAGAACAAACAGAGCATTTGCAAGCATTTCTAAAAATATGAAGCGAGTCCTGAGGGTGGCTTCAAATTAAAGGCGTTCATTTTCTTTAAAGCTTGAATGTACTCAGCTAATTCCAAAGCAATCTTAATAATACAATACCCTGTGACAAAATGTGCCATTTGGTGCATTGCTGGCAACAGAGCAAAAGCTGGCAAGTCACCACAGATTTTTAGATTTATCCTTTGGGAACACAGATTTTTCAGCAGTATTTGAAGACTTTGGACTAATGATTCAAGCATAAAGAACTGGTTTATTTAGGTTTATTCTTGAGTAACACCTTTCTCTTAAAAGAATTAAGTTTCACTTCCTCAGGATTTGTTGTTTTCATCTCTGTGTTCACACATGACAGCCTGGGATCAAAAAGGCCCTGGTATTTGCAACAGGCTTGCCATAACTTTTTTCTTTTGGTCATTTTCCAAAACATCTTTAAAAGTGTCCACATATATTCATATCTGATAAAATATACTTGTATTATATCAGTATTTATTTTACCCTACTGCTGTCACTCTTTAATTCTGCAGGTGTGTGCGTGCTGTGGTTCACTACTGGTAAAAAGACAATGGAGAAAATCTTCCGACTGAAATGCTGGTGCTGTTCCTCACCTGCTGTCTCTCTCTGGTATCTCTTTGATGGCCAGTCGGACCTGGTTGCTGAGGTCTCGGCCTGCGTACACGACTCCAAATGTGCCTTTTCCCAAAATCACCCTCTCTCCGTGCTCGTCGTACTCATAGTCATACTGTGAAGACAACAACATTCAACAGTCAGATCATCGGCTAAAGCATTAAAGGGATGCTGATGATTTATGTGACAGTACTGTAAACCTCAATTCCAAAAAAGTTAGGATGCTGTGTAAAATGAGAAAGCAATGATTTGCAAATCTCATAAACCAATTTTTATATACAATAAAAGATAAACAACATATCAGATGTTGAAACTGACATTTTACTATTTCATTAAAAATATTAGCTCATTTTGAATTTAATGGCAGCAGCACATCTTAAAAAAGTAGGAATGGGATCATTAAAGGCTGAAAAAGTGGTACTAATGAAAAACAAATTCGGGAGCATTTTGCAACTAATGAGGTTAAAATGTTCCTCAATGTAAAATTGTCAAGAATTTAAATATCCCATCATCTACAGTACATAACATAAAAAGATTCAGATAATCTGGAGAAATCTCTGTGCGCAAGGGACAAGGCTGAAGGTCAGGTCAGCTCAGGTGGCACTGGATCAAAAACAGGCATGATTCTATTCTGGAAATCCCCACCTGGGCTCAGAAACACTTCCAGGTATCATTGCCTGTCAACACAGTTTGCCATGCCATCTACAAATGTAACTTAAAGCTGTGTTATGAAAAGAAGAGGACATGTGAACACAATCCACTAACGACACTGTCTTCTCTGGACCGTCAGATGAACCAAAATGTGAAATTCTCCTTCAAAATCACAGACACCGTGTCCTGTGGACTAAAGAAGAGAGGGACAATCCAGCTTGTTATCAGCGCACAGTTCAAAAGCCTGCATCTTTGATGGTATAGAGTTGCTTTAGTGACATTAATGACATATGCAGCTTACACATCTATCACTGCTTTTATATTAGTATATGGAGGTTTCAGAGAGACATATGCTTCCACCCAGACAGGAAAAAACTTTGCATATGTCAGCAAGACAGTGCTAAAGCGCAAACCACATCCATCACAACAACATGGCTTTACTGTAGAAGAGTCTGGGTGCTGAGCTGGCCTGTCTGGTCTCCTCACATCCCAGACTTTCACAGACTGTTGTTAAAAGAAGGAGGATGCTATGAAATAGTAAGCATGGCCTTCTCCCTACTTTTTTGAAATGTGTTGCTGACATTCAATTCAAAATTAGCGGAAATTTTCATGACATTATGGATTTATGAGATTTATAAAGCATTTAATTCCGTTTTTATAAACATTTTACACAGCGCCCCAACTTTTTGGAATTGAGTTTGTGCATGCAAGTCTGTTATCATAATAAATGAAAAGCTCTGGTCCTTGTTTGCGCTCTTCATTTTCTTGTTATTACACTGAATTTAAATTAGTTAATTTGCTAATACAAACATCCTTTTTTCTATCCTGATGGGACCTCAGTTTAAGAGGCTAAACAAATGTACTTTTCTTCACAGGAAACATGCAAAGACTTTGTTTTCGGAACAAGTTGTGTTAAAAAGTGAAATGAAGTCTAGAGATCAGCCAAAGTAAACTCTTACTCATGATTCTTTGTTACATCAGACACAGATATACATAAAAAACCAGTTCGTCATCTGATCCCTGCTGCTCTGCTGAGTCAAAAAGGGTGCGGCGGCATTTCGGGATAATGATCTTTTCTTTTCCCGAGGCTCTGCTGGGACGACAGGTGAACACGGCAGCAGGTGCCTGCTCTGTGCTGTCAGAGCTGACAAAGCAAATGAGAAAAATCCAGGTCTGATCCCGGCAGGATACCGTACATTTAGGCGAGGCGTGCAGCTGAGTTTTGATCCAGTTACTGGAATTTAAATTTGGATGAAATCAACTTTAAAAAATTCTTTTTTTTCCAGTGTTGCCAAATCCTCATCATCTGTGATTGAATAATTTTTTTGATGATACTAATCAACAAGATAAAATTTTCCTCAACATTTTAACAGCAGGGCTCATGCACCGCAAAAGCCAACATGAAGTTTACAAAATAAAAGAGAGAAATAAAAAGGAGCACTGATTCTTGGCACAAATGCAAGAAAGTGTTACATAACTGCAGAATGAGGAAAACAAATATTTCGGTAAATCCTCTTGGGAGAAAGCCCCCCCACTGTTCTTTGATCCACATAAGGGGATTTTGACTGTAAGATGATTCAGCATTAAGTTCCTGTGTGAGAGGTTTTACTGCTTCAGCCATTATCAAAGGAATAATGGGAAGAATCTGCTGCACTGAAGGTTCCCAAGAGCACAGCGGTCTTCATAATTCTCCAGTGAAAGAAGTTTGGCACAACCAGAACTCTCCAAGAGCTGGTCATGTGGCCAAACTGAGCAATCAGGGGAAAGAGGCCTTAGTAAGAGAAATGACCAAGAACCTGATGGTCACTATGAAGATGGGACAAAGTGCAAAACAGGGAAGGCAACAGTCTGAAGTAAAGCTTTCAAAGCTTTCTTGAGATACTGTGTTCTGGTTATTGCTGGTGCAGAGCCATAAAAATGTACTTATTGGCTATGCCAAAAACTTACACCCTGTCCTAACAGCATGCAAGCACCAGATGTTGCTTTGCAACATGCAGCAACAGACGCTGTCTGTCCACATTGCATCCTTATATTTGATAACTGATTCTGTTATTCTAAAACTGAAGTGTGATACTTTGACAAGCCTTTGTTGGTGTTGAGCCATATGGTTTTGCGTCTGTGTTGACACAAGTCAGAGTATTCAAACACACGGATATGATTAATTCTGCACTTTCTCCACTGTGTAAAACAAGCTAGCATGCTCTGTTGAGTGACAAAAGGGACAGAAAATCAAGGAAATCTTCCTGTTGGACACTCCCAGGGCCTTGTTGATCTCATGTGTTCCTTGATCCTCATCAACGCAAGCAATAAGAAGGAAAATATAAATGGTGCACAGGTAAAACCAGGCTGTGGCATCACATCACGTTGCCCTGCTTCACACTGCATGGCTCATGACTCAAACAGGAAACAGTTGAATTAAGCTGATTTTGTTGGTGATGTTCGCTAGTTTCCCTTTCTGTTAGGGCATGCTAGGTGCAGATAAAGATGAAACATGCCACTAATAAGTTGAATTTCCAGCCATCTGAGGAATTAGAGCCAGCATATCTAGCTTCAGTTGCTCCAGATGGTTTAGACCACATGGACCGGCCTTCACCCTTCACCCTTCACCCTTTTTGTTCTCCGTCAGGAAAATCACACTTTCCAAAAGCCTGAAGTGAAACGTTGACACAGAAAAATGTGGACTTGATGAGATACGTGCTTATCATGCATCATATTTATTTGTAATAGCTGGCAGGTGGATTTCTGTAAAAAAAATGGATCCAAAATTGAGTCATTCCTGATAAAACTGTTGCAGCCTTGACTGTTTAGGGGTTGATTTGATAGCTGTAGAGATTTAAAGAAAAAAAATACCCTAAAAAACACCAAATATTTTGTCGTCCTCACATTTTTTTTTTCCTTCAAACATCTTTTGGGGACAAGATAGGGAACTTTGGGGCCTGATATAGCCCCCGAGCCGCCAGTTGATGATCACTGCCCCAGGAGATGCTCTGAATCCATCATTTAGACATCTGTCCTTAGCCAGGTTTTCCTGCGTCCAATACTTCAACTTAGAGATTCCAATTCTGAACTCCCCAAAAAAACATCCACCCACTTAAAAGTGCCACTGTAGAAATAGTCATTCTTCTTTATAGGGCTGGGCAATTAATTGCAAACTAGATAAAATCACAATATGGCCTGTTGCATTCTTCAAATCCCAGAAGGTGCAGTATTTTTTTAACCTTAAATTTGTGTCAAAATACAAGTTTAAAACTTTTTTTTTGCAGCAGAGACATTATGCGTAACCTTTGCAATCATTCTCATGTCATGTTTTTAGACTAGTGTCCAAAAAAATCCTATTTTCTTCTTTTTTGTATGTTTTTCTTTCTAAATACGATAAAATTATATCAAATTACAATTCCCTTTGATACACAGTTCATATCTAATTTGCAAAATGAGTCTAAACTATCACAATTAGATATTTTTTCAAAATTGTCCAGCCCTAATGTAATCTAATATTGTGTTTTTTACAATTTAGAATTAATTGTTGCTTGTTTTCGTTATAAAAAACAGTAGATAAGGAAGTTCATAAATAATCGCATATTAAATCGCAATCATAATATTGGGTAAAAAAATCGTAATTAGATTGTTTTCCCAAATCTTTCAGCCTTACTTCTTCACTTATCAGTGCTCAGAAAGTTATGGCTGACCAGTATAGATGCAAAACAATGAAAGTCAAAATAACATGCAAGTTAAAACATAACCAAACTTTTCTATCGGAGCTGATATCGGAGTAAACCTTGTCTCCAGTCCTCTCACCTCTAAGGCGTCGGTGTCACAGTCTCCCTCCTCTGGACCTTTCCAGGCTTCTTCTGTGATGCTGTTGACCAGATCACAAAACCTGACAAAGAAAAAACCAGATCAGTCTAAACAACAGATCAATACACGTCATATCCACTGGACTTTTTTTGGATACCTGGAAAGGTAGATAAATTGGAAATCTACAAAGCAGAGAAAGTAAAACAATTGTGTAGTTTTGGACATGTATCTTAAATAATGGCTTAAAGGATGAAACTTAAGTGTCTTTTCTCAAATTCTGTTTATATTAGAGTTTTTTTGAGTTTTAATGTGCCATTCTGCACGTTATTTGAGATCTATTCAGCCCATATTGTGATAGTGAGTGTTGGTATTTAGCTGATGGTCTTATCCAGACAGGGTTACAGTGTGTTTACATGCACACCTCCCACACACATACATATAATGACCTTTATCACGTCTCTGCACCAAGCTGTGAATTAGCACATCGCCTCGTCTCACTGTCACTCCAAGCATGCCTGCAGGTGTTCTGTCACACACGTGTGCTCCAGCCTGCATACATGCCGATCATACATATGCACAAAAACAATCAGGCTCCATCTCTTCCTTTTTACTACACCTTTCATCTACCTGCTTCCTCAGAGTTTTTCTCACCCCTCCCTTCCCTGCTGTCACTGCCCTGGCTTTGTGATAAAGGAGAGCAGCATCATGACAACAGCAGGCATGACTCACTGACTCTCACACGGCACATAATGGATCTGGAGCATCTGATGTTAGAGTCTGAACACTCTGTGCTTTTTTGAGCAGCAAGTGAGGAACACGGCCATGCAGGAGGGAGACAAGGTGTACTCGAAGTGACAAACAGTGCGAATGTCGCAACCTGAGAACAGCTGACAACAGTGTTTGTAGGGTTTGGTAGAAGTAAACTCACACCTGAGAGTTTCAGTCTGCATAGACAAAATAATATTTTGGAAGAAGAAATGTCAGAGAACCACATGAGTGAGTCTAGTTTAAGGAAATATCAATAAGAGGCCTAAAATAAAAGTAAAGGTAACAAGACTAGGTTGAAACCTAGTATATGGCTGTCTGCATCTATCTGGGATGCCTGCTGAAATGCCTGACTGAACTATGTGTTGTGGATGAGTGATTTTTTTAGGGGTGTGTAATAGTGCTGGCCCTAATGTTGTTGGATTGAGAATTGAAGGAGCCTAAAAGTTTAAAACTTAAATCCCTGTTGGCATGAAACAGCTAACCTGACATGCCAGATCGACTCATATATCCATTGCATGCATATGTTTGACATTCGTCTGGGAAAGCTCCCGTAGAAAGCGTTTGGGAAAGGGTAGGACTTTTCAGAAAATCTTCAGAAGGTGATTGGAGGAACGTTCTGTCCGTGTGATCCCTGCATGCGCTATTCCTGTGCAGGCCAACGCTGCCGTAGATGATTAATGGCAGAGCTTCATCTAAAATTGATGCCAAGGCCAGTCAGAAAACGTGCAAAAACATCCTCTCTGCAAAGACAAGCATTCAGTGTGGCTCTCTGCTCTGGATTTAAAAAATGTGGCCCAGTTCCGATTAAACTGGTGCTTTCCTACAGCTACTTCCGAGCTACTGCAGCAGCAGGCCCTGAATACACCAGAAAACCCCACTGTAATTATTGCAGACCCATGTCTAAGCAGGCCGGGAGAAGAGCGAAAACATCTTTTCTGTCACGGAAAGCTTTCAGCGTTGCCCTCAGCTCTTGATTTAATAAACAAATGTCCAGTTCTGACAAAAGTGCTGCTGTGGCTAAATCTGAGCTAATCACTTTACTAGCATTGTAACAATGTATATAGGCACTCACACAAGAAGTAACCCTTTCCCCCTATCACACACTCGTGCCGAAGCAGGTTGGCAGAAGAGTGAAAACATCTTTCACAACATGAAAAGCTTTTAGGGTTGTTTTAATTCTTTATTTCATACAGAAACTAGTAAAACAGATGCAATGCTAAAGCTATATCCAAGGTATTTACCACAGTGGAGGCAGCCATTACCGACAGCTTTCAGTACAACTAAACCCGCCCATAGCACAACTCTGTATGTATGGCTCTGAAAGTAGAGGCACTCACTCAGTCTCTCAGTCAGACACATGCAGAGCCATGTGTAGGGCTGACCTCAGCAGTCAGCCAAAAAGTCACTGGAAAAGCTCATCATTTTATTTCACACTACTTTACATAAAGATTTAAGGTCTTTACACCTTTATCAGTCTGTTAAAAGGAGCTTCATGATGTCAAACAGAAACAGAATGAAGAGGAACCGACAGACCAACCTTTTACAGTGCATCTCTGTGCAGAAATAAATCTGGAAGTCCTCAGCATTATGAAGGACGTAGAGGAAGGCACTTCGCTCATCAAACTTGGAGATGCTGTAAAGACACAGTTCATAATTAGTTGGACGATCATCACGTGAAAACAGATGCTCAAACAAATGAATGAAGTCTTTCGCTGGACTTATAAAATCAACCATTATGTTTCTGGCATAAAAAAGAGTTTCTTCCAAGCCACTGGACAAATACTCCATCAAAATAGAAGACCAAGGAAAGATTTAACAATGTTCAGTGCTTCAGGTAAGGACAGTTCGTAACAGGACAAAATCTTGATGCAGGACATTTTTTAATGCAAATTGAATTATGGAAAAAAACAGAGAGCTTCAACTCATAAACTAAATGGGAACTTCTTTATCCGCTGAAATGAGCACTTGTCCAATTCTGAGCTATTGCGCCAAGGCTGGTTATGCAGAGACGCCAGACAACAGAGCGACTGTATGTGTGGTCGATTCGTTGCTGGCAGAGCCGCTTTTGTGTCCTGCTGACTGTCTGCAGGCTGAGTGGGCACAGAGAATGAGTAGTTCCCTAGCAACATGTGAGTGCGGCCCTCCACTTCTCCCTCATCTGACTCTGAATTCCTCTGAGGACCGTGGAGAAAAAAAGAGGCACACAGAAGACATGATGAAGAGTGAGTGTGGCAGACTGTCTGTGGTATTAATGGAGCAGTCTGATACAGTCTGTGAGACAAGAAGTCACACTGATGTATACTGTAAGCCTGCATGCTCTTCTATTGCACTGAATAAAATGCATGAGTATACATGATAGTCCTTTTAGACTTCAAGTCCTCATTGGTTGACAAGTTGCAATAAACAAATACATACATAGCCTACCCTTTACTGTTTTTAGAAGCATTTTATATTTTTATTTATAAGATATTGTGGTGGGTCTTATTATGATTATTGTTACCATGTTTAGTAAAATACTGAAGGGTATGGTGCTATTTCATAATGTATCATATTTTATTTTATTCTATATAATTAAATATATATAAACTATAAACTACATGAACAAAGTATTTGGTCACACCTGTTTATCCTTGAATTCAGGTGTTTCAATCAGACCTGTTGCCACAGGTGTAAAAATCAAGCACCTAGCCATGCAGGCTCCATTAACAAACATTTTTGATACCACATGGGCCGTTCTAAAGAGCTCAGTGACTTCAAGCGTCGTTCTATCATGGATGCCACCTTTGCAGCTCAGCAATGAAGCAGAAGAACTGCTAAGGGGCACGGTGTGTAAAAGTTGCCAACACTTTGCTGATGCCATAGCTGAAGAGTTCTGAACTTCCACTGGCATTATGTAATGTAAACTCAAAAACTCTGGGTGAGAATGTATGGAATGGGTTTCCATGGCCAAGCAGCTGCATGCAAGCCCCACATCAAGTGTTGGATGGAGTGGTGTAAAGCACACTGACACTGGACTGTGGAGCAGTGGAAACTTGTGGTGAGTGACAAATCTTGTCTCTCTGCTTGGCAGTCAGATGGAAGGGTCTGAGTTTGGCAGATGCCAGGAGAATGTTACCTGTCTGGCTGCACTGTGCCAATGTGACATTTGGTGAAGGAGGGATAATGGTATGGGGCTGTTTTCAGGGTTTGGGCTAGGCCCCTTATCTCCAGTGAACGACAATCTTAACGCTTCAGCATACTAAGACATTTTAACTATGCTTCCAACGTTGTGGCAACAGTTTGGGGAAAGCTGTTTTCCATTCCAACAGGACTGTGACCCAGTGTTAATTTCGTCGACTAAAACTATGACTAAAAATGTTTGTCGACAGACTTTTTTCCATGACAAAAACTGAACTAAGACTAGCCAAAAACAGATCTTTGATGACTAAAACTGACTAAAAGTAAGTTTAGTTTTCATCAAGATGACTCAAACTAGACTAAAATGTATGTAGTTTTCTTCGAACATTCAAAATCCGTGATATTTCTCCACTGAAGGTAAATCTGCTAAAATACAGTGCATCTAGGCTATTTTGCCTCTCAACTATAAGAAGAAAGGACCCCAGATCAGGCAGGGTGCTTAGAACACACTACCATGACTTGGTACCAGATTCCAGCCAGAGAATAAATGCTTGTCTAGGTAGTCTAGTTTTAGTCCATAAAAAGTCCCTACATTTTAGTCTTTACTTTTAGTCCAAGCATTTATTCTCTTGCCTAAATCTGGTACCAAGTCATGGTAGTGTGTTCTCTGCACCCTGCCAAACATGGGGTCCCTGCTCTCTACAGCTGAGAGGTAGAATAGCTACAGATGCATTGTGTTGACTGATTTTTCCACAGTGGAGAAATATCACGGATTTTGAATGTCTGACAAACTATGTTACTTTTTAGTACAGTTTTAGTCATCTTGACAAAAACTAAATGTACTTTTAGTCAGTTTTAGTCATCACAGACCTATTTTTGTTAGCCTTAGTCTTGATTTGTCATGAAAAAAAAAGGCTGATGACAAACATTTTTAGTCATAGTTTTAGTCGATGAAATTAACACTGGTTCACACTGACCAATAATGCCATTTGTGTGTACAAAAGGCAAAAACACAATGAAAATGTTTTATAAAATAGCTGCCTACATATGGATTAGGCCTCAGTAAACAACAAGATCATGGAGAAAACAACAACAACATTGCATATTATCATGCAAAACTGAGCATAATGAGAAGTATAAAAAGATGCAGTGTTGCTTAAAAGAACTGAGACATCCTCATCTAAGGCAGAGAAGATTCTTCTAACTATTAGGGACAATGTGGAGCTTGCCAACTTTCTCCTAACCCCACTGTCTGATGATAAATCTAAACCAATCACCCTTTGGAGACAGGTGTGAGCTCCTTGTGCCATCACTCATCAGTAATATGAGAGTGTCATTAAAGACAGCACACACTGACCTGACGCCTCGCACTGATGTGGCACTGAAGTTCCACTCGTGAATCCCCTTGTGCTGCAGGACACAGAGAAACAAACATCATTACAGCTGCAGGGAGATGCTCAATCAACGTGCAATAGATGCTGCGCTGATTGATTGTAGCAGAATGATGATAACATTACAGGAGCAGCGTATTTAAATTCAATCTGCAGCAATAAAATGACATTATTGGTTTTATTAGATTGGCTGTGGCACTTGAATGAAATGCAAATATGAAGTCAGAGCTGCAGATGTAGCAGGATTAAAGAACAGTGTCTATGTGGAGCTGTTTTTATTTATGAGCAGCTTTGGCAGAAAACAAAAATGTAGAACAATGAGAAAATAACCCATACTTATGATAAATTATACTTCATAACAGCAAACAACAGCGCATAACCATTTAAGAGAAGCACACAAAAGATAACAAATGAGGAACACTGATCACCTTTACTCACACAAAGAGCACCTCTAATTTAATCACAACTTTTCACTAAAAAAGTTACAGAGTAAGCCTGCTGTATTGTTGCTATGGCAACATGCAGCATTATACACCGGATGTTTTAAGTGAACTACTGTAGGGTTTTATATGACTCACAGTGTAAAGACCTGCCAGCCAATCAGAGACAAGCATTTTCAGAGGCTATGCTGAACTCAGGAGATGCAACACTTGTAACTGATACAAGTATGGACAATTTACATCAATTTGACAAAAACATGCAGTAAGAAAATTAAAAGTATAAGATTTATAAACCAAAAAAATAGAGAGGGAAAGAGTTTGTATTTCAATGTTATAGAACTGATAAAGAGAATCATATCTGTTTATAAAGCTAATTCAGTTTCTTCATAAACATAAGAAAACGCGTCTGTGGCTCAGAAGGTAGCATCTATATGCCCTTAAGCAAGAAAATAAACCCTGGGCTGCCCCCACTGCTGTAACAGTGGCATGTGAATGAGTAAGAACAAGCATGAATCAGACAATACTGACAGCCTCTCTACAAAGCAACCTTCAAAATCCACCTGTGGATGTGGTAAGTGTGACTTGTGGTGTAAAAAGTGATTTGAGTAGCCAGACAACTAGAAAAGCACTACAGGTCCATAAAAATCATGATGAAATCTTGTTCTAGCGATGGGCTTTGTAAATTAGGTCAGGCTATAAATACTGTACTGTGGCAATGGTTTACTTGCTACATCATTCTCTCAACACAGATAAACATTTGATAAAATAAATAAATATCATGCTCAATGGGCCTCATTCACCAACTGCTCTTAAAAAGAAATTTGTTTCTATAAAGATTCAAAGAAGATTCAGACATTCTAACATAGTTTTTAAGACGATTCTGACAAAAGATAGTTTATTTATTCCATTTTACTGCATTTTATGGATGGAACGCTTTTATGTATTTAAATAATATGCAAAAATACATGACTTAAAGATGGTTAGTATGGACAAGCAGTGTGTGATCTTAGCTGCAAAATGTTAAATTATTAATCTAAATTTAGCACACATATAAGAGTTTTATCAGCAGACTTTTATCTATGACAAGCAGGTATAAATGTGTTTAAATGATGTTTCTAGCGACACTACATACATTAGAACTACTGAAGTATTTCAAAGTATTGTTATTGGGGGCTTTTTGCCTTTATTAGTTTGGAAAGCCAGAGAGAGACAGGCAAAGGGATGGACGAGAGAGGGGAAAACATGCACCAAGCATGTGCCAAGACTAGGAATCGACCCTGTGACCAGAGCGTTGAAGACTACAGCCTCAGTGTGTGGGCGTATGCTCCACCCCAGAGCCAAACCGGCGCCCTATTGTTTTTGTTTTAACAGTTTTTTTTTTTATTTGGACCTTGCTTCTTTGCCTCTCAGTCCTGTGTGCCTTCTGTGTTTGCACACAACCCTGCAGTCTCATGCCTTTATATTGACATAAAAGGGTGTTTCTCTGTTCTTATTTGGAGAAATGTACCCATGCTTCCAGCTGATGAGAGCCTGGCATTCATTAACTTAAGAACACAGGCGTTAATACTTCAGCAGTTCAAGAATGTGGCATGAATCCATAGGTTTCTAACTAATTACTATTTTGATCGTCGACTACTCACTGACTACTGAAACAAATAGTCGACTATTCCGGTGGGTTTTCCTTCATTAAATTTATAGTTGTTATTGAGGTAATGTGCCATGAAAAATCTAAATTCAAGCTATTAGTGTTGTAGTAATAGAGAATGGTGAATGATGTTTGATGTTTATCTCAAACACATGAAGCTAAAGTTAGTGGTAAACACTGTCATAGCTGTGATGGGTTCAGCTAAAGTTGACAGAATCTGGAGGAATTTAAGCTGTATGAAGCAGATCTAGAGATTCAAAGTTGTTTAAAGAAAAATAATCAACGCCCACCTTGTCATCAGGAGCAACATGCCAGATCGACACCGTGTTGTCATCAACATCTTTGTTTATGGACAAATATGAAGGCTGGTACACTTTGGTGGGCTCCAATATCAACACCTAGCAAAGACATAAACATATTAGTATTTTCCCCATCAAATTCTGTCATATTTTCTCCCATGATCTTGTTAATTTGTGTAAACAGGTTCCTTTTTGATAGTTATTTACAGGGAATCGGACAGAGGAGACGTCTTTTTTGGTTGCCTCCACTAGAAAGTCCATCCAGAAGTCCACCAGCTCCTGTTTGGGGGCAGGCTGCTCCGGGCCTGTTTTTTTAAACTGCTGGTAGATTAAAATGGTCTCTACCAGTGAGCGAAGATACCTGAAACACAGAAAATAAAACCACCCCCCCAATATTTGATCATAATTTAAGACATTAGAATCCTAACCCTTAATAACCAGATATCAAATTACAAACAATGGTTTTCCATCCAGTATCTCATTTGAAAAATCATCTGCTACAACAAATGACTAAAAATTTGCAAGTTGATTATTATGGTGTTTAAAATCCTTGGAAATAGAGTGAGAGTTATTACAGAAACAAGCAATGTCTGCTGCTTTCGTTTCCATGCAGGGGCTCAGTTTTTTCTTTGAGACATTAATGGAAACTTAAAGAGTTTCACAGCACTAAACAAACTGAGAACAGCAGGATCCTAAGCACTGCAGCTGCACACTTTTTACTGCACTCCTCCACATGTTGCACATCTGTGACAGAAAATCTGCACGAATGGGTAAAATTTACATAATAAGACAACAACTCAACCAAAGCAGAAGGAATGTTTTAATTGAAAATAGTGAAGAAAATCAGTCTAATCTCTTCATTTTAATGTCACATTGGCTGTTTTTGCATCCGGCATGGAAAAGCCTGTTTGAAGAGCAGATTATTCTCAGTTGTGCAGATATTAAACTGCTTGTAAATTTCCAAAACATCAGGCTTGTACATTCATCAAATCCATATACACATACAGGAGTCCTGTCCAAATAAACAAAGTAACTTCTCTGTGATATTTTCTCTTCTCATTGCATGTACACCAAATGCTGGTAACGTTTGCCACAGATGGTCAGTGTAGTGTCAGGGCACACCAGAGTACACAGATGGTAAAGGATGCAATCTGAAACGTGTCTTTTTGGCATGCAAATACAAGGACTTCTTGTCCGTGTTCTCACCAGATGGGGGCCTTAAGTTTGAAGAGTTTCTCGGAGGCCTGGATGACCCTTGTGTTGTCACAGGCCAGGATGCTGGCGCCCAGGAAGAAGCCCACATCCCAGTAGCTCTGGAGCTTGTCCAGGCTTCCTTTCTTTCCCAACAGACTGCTTAGCTTCACCCCTGGAAATACAAGTTGACGGTATCAAAGACAACCTGAGGGTTATTTTAAGCATAAGGCTCCATTTTTCTTTACCAATACAGATAACACATCATGTTCATTTTTAGCCACATTTTTAGAAAAATTTTACAAACATCATTAGACAGCCATTATAAACATTATCAACTATGATGTTAATAATGTGCCATTTATTTTCTTAATACTTATTTAGATTGCTAGGTTTTGGTATTGGCCAAAATGTAGGCTAGGCTATACTTCTGTGAAATAAATACATACTAATATTTTTTATTATGGGGAAGGTAACAGTCAAACTGAGACGTGTGATAACGGTAAAATAAAGAAGGAGAAAAAGAAACATGATGATTATTGTGAAACTATAAATTTAAAGTACTGGATAGTGGTTGAATAGCGTAATTGCTGATGCAGCCACATTTTAAACTGTGCTGTAAGCCTAAAAAGCTCCAAACTGAGACTGTGATAAGAAATCTAAAGAGCCAAGTGTGGCAAAAATAGAAATTAAACAACCAACAAAATTTATATCCACTTGTGGGAGTACAGAGTCTGAGCTTTCAGATTTCCCAGAGTTTAAAGGTACGGGCAGTAATCGTTTCTGCTGAGGGGAGTTGCTGCGACATGCCCTGCTGCAGTAACCAGCCATTTAGAGAGACTGTGGATGGAATTAGTACAGGGGTAAGCAGTGTCTGAGGGTGGGCCTAGTTCAGGGAGCTGCAGGCTGATTCCCAGGACTGTTTGCCTTGTTTCTCACATTCCTGAGCTCCTCTGGGTCTCATATTTGTGTAGATGACTTGGAAGGCTTGAAGAACATGTTTACTTGCCAAACAGGAGGGCATGATACCGTATACAATTGAATTAATCTCTTTTAAAGAGAGCTTCATTGAGAGCTTTAATCAATATTTTCGCAGGATGTGTAATGTGGGTTTGCTTGATAAACCCACAGTGCATTGCTATCTAACTCTGCAGCCCCTCATGGTTCTCTCATGCTGTTGTTTTGGCAGCAGACAACACGCGGAAAAAGTTCTGACAGCAAACTGTTATACTTTTCTCAGAAACGACCACAAACGGAAACAATGAGGGATAACATGGTGAACAGTTTGAAGCTAATTAAGAGACAGATATTTCCCATGAGTGTTTGGGACAACACTGTCACATTATCACCTATTAAAGCTGATATGGCAGAACTGTTAACAAGCATTTATCTGTTCAGATTTCCAGTGGACACTAAGCAGCATTATCAGTGTTTTGGACACATGTTTTAATCCAGCTGATGAACGCAAGCCCAATATTTATTCTCTTTTTGTAGCTTTTTTTTTGTTTTTTTTCTCTCTCTACACAACTAATTCACTGCTGTAGGTACTAATAAAGACCTCGAACCTGGAAGACAGCGGCCACTGCTTGATTACTAATAGGGGTCAGCTGATATTGACTTTTCAGAGCTCATCAACAAAAGTATAATTACATTTCAGATGCATATATACTTAGCACAAAAAGTAAGGAAATTTGAGTTTGGTAGATCAGTTTTTGTTGTAACAGCATGAGCAGGAGGTGCCAGGCTGTTGTTGATGTGTATGATTCTTCCATATGCTACTGAGGCTCCTGTTTGTTAAATGAATAAATTGTTAAATCACCAATCATTCTATTTTCCTCAGACTTCCATCACCCTGAAAACAAGCTTCAATGACAAAATAAGCTGTTTGGCTTTGGGAGAGAAGATTTGGCACATTTTTCATTGTTGCAACCCACATACTCAGCTCCGCTGCTCCCACAAATGCATGTTCCTTACAAATGTAGTACCATTTAAAAGGGAAATAAACAGGCTTTCAAAGGGTATAACATATATTGGCAAGAAGCATTGTTACAACAAAAACTAATCTACCAAACACAAATTTCCTTAATTTTTGTGCTGAGTTTGGTTGACAGTATTGTTTTTTCCCTCTACTCCTCAATTCGATTATAACAAAATCAAGTGAATCAAGTTTGGCATGTAAAGTATGAGGTTTTATTTTAGGCCACAACGCCCATCCCTACAGCTATCCATTTACAGTGTGGTTAAGACATTAAGTGATGCTGTGGAAAGTGAGAACACAGCCAGGGAAAGACACAGCATACAGCAGAGCCAAAGCAGTGTAGTTTTTAAGTTATTTATTCTGTCAGCGATCAGTTACAAAAAAACCCTGATACATATAGTCGGCCAAATGCCAATTATATGCATGAATGTCAGCCCTAATAACTGGCCAGGATGATAATCAGTCGACCCCTAATTGGTGAGAGAAAGAAGAGAGAGAGGAGTGCACTAAAACAGCAAAGGTATAGACTGTTAAACAAAAGCAAGGAGCTGAAAGGCAATAAAAAGCCTTGTTGTTTTCTATAAAATAGATTGATAGGCACTTTATTGTGACTGCGTGCAAGAACAGAACAAAAAAACTTGTTTGAAAGCATGACAAATCTTGCAAAAAAATGAAATGTTGAAAATGTATAAAAAGTTTTTTTTGCAGCTTTGAGCAGAAACAACAGCTCGGGTTAGTTGTGCTTACAGCATAGATAGATTAATTGAGATGAAGCTGTCCAGTCTGGCAGTATGAGGATACTGAGAAGTTAACAGCTGTTCCATGTGAATACAAAGAGAGTAATAATATTGGTTAGTCTGACTCTAACCTCCTTGCATGCAGCTTTCCTCCACTGATCTTATCAATCATAAAGGATTTCTGCAGATTAAGGACAGACATCCAGTCCAGCATCCACTCACCCACTTTGCGAAGCTCAAAGGATGTGTCAAACTGGTGTCCAGCAGCCAGCAGCAGAACGGCGTAGTTGATCCCAGAGTGTAGTGTCGGCTCTGACTCAAAGCCCTTTTTAAACCTGAGAGGAAGAAACAAAATGACTCTAATAAATATTATCCTCCAAGATATGCGTCATATCAAATCCCTAGTCCCTCGGAGATAACGGATGACTTTCTTGGGGCTCCCTCGCTTCCTGAGATACTTCAAGTTAGAAAAAACAATAAGAGCCATATTGAGTGGGGACCACAGAACGACAGAGCACAACACTAGTCCCCTCGCCAAACAAGAAATTTCATTTATTTAATGAACAATCTGCTGAGCTGAGGAAAGGGCTGTGAATGTTATTAGGGTTCCCCTTGCCAAGTTGCGACATGGATCTGAAAATAATCACCAGATGGGAGCGCGATAATTTAAGCAGCATATTCAATGGAGAGAGATACTAGAACTAAAGAGCAATTTTCAGACCGAAGCAATCAGACACGTGTTATTAAGTCAACCACTGTGAGCTATTGTTAGCCTCAGTGTGCCGACACGACACTTCTACAGCTGAAGCCAAGTGAGTCACCTCAGGACCGCCTCGAGTCTTGGACTGAAGACGGTGCTGGAAACCCTCCATGTGAGTCTCATTCTGTGCTGAGTCACTGGTTTAAAGCAGATTTTTCTGCAACTCTCTCTCACTATGAATCAATGCAGCCAAAACTTTGATACTTCCACACCTCTCCATCCCACCATCACCATCATTTCACTGATCATTAGTATCAAAAAGTTCCAAAGTTTTATAGGGGACATATTATGCAAAAATTACTTTTTCAGGCTTTTCTAACAAAAATATGTGCCCCTGGCCTGTCCACAATCCCCTCAAGTACCAGATAAATCTTTTCCCTCCCCCTCTTTTTCTCCACTTTTCAGAAAATGTGTGCTGAAACAAGCCATTCTCAGAGTCAGCACCATCCCCAAGTTCAGTTGGCCCTCGCAGCTTGGAAGAAAGTTCCGCCCTCCTCTCCTAAACCTCCTCTCAGCTGCCATCTGAGAGGTCAAATATTTCTAGACTTTTTGGTTTTAATCTTGATGATTACAGCTTACTTAAAAAAAATCCACTATCTCAAAATATTAGCACAACACAAAACATCGGTCCAAAAGAAAAAAGGATTTATAATACAGAAATGTTGACCTTCTGGAAAATTATGCTCATTTATGCACTCAGTAATTGGTTGGAGCTCCTTTTGCACAAATTACTGCATCTGTGTGACGTAGCAATGAGGCCATCAGTCCGTGGCACTGCTGGGGTGTTATGAAGCCCAGGTTGCTCTGAGAGCAGCCTTCAGCTCGTCTGTATTGTTGACTCTGGTGTCTCTCATCTTCCTCTTGACAATATCTCAGAGATTCAGGGTTCAGGTCAAGCCAACACCACAGTCAGCAGACCAGGGTCACTGTGGGCAGGTGCCAGGTCCTGACAGAACAAAAGAAATCAATATCTCCATAAAGCTTCACAGCAGATGGAAGCATGAAGTGCTCTAAAATCTCCTGGTTGACGGCTGACAGTGTTGACTCTGGACTTTATAAAGTGCAGTGGACCGACAGCAGCAGATGACATGACACCCCAAACCATCACTGACTGTGAAAACCAAAAACACTGGACTCCAAGCACCTTGGATTATGTGCCTCTCTGATCTTCCTCCAGACTCTGTGTTTAATGAGTAGCTTGACACCAGGAACACAACACTTGCAGCCTATCTACCGGACCCGTCTGTGTGGTGGCTCTTGATCCACTGACTCCAGGCTCAGTCTAGCATTTGTTAAGCTCCCCTAAGCTCCAGAATCTGCTTTGTTTGACAAACAATGTCCTCTGGACATTTGTCAATTCAGCAGTCTTCCTGATGACTGCAGTTGTGTGACTGAACCAGAGGGAGAGAATAAAGACTCAAGAAACCTTTGCAAATTAAACTTTTTCCCAATTTTCTAATATTTGATTACCTCTGCCAAGGAGGTTATGTGATTGGCAGGGTTTGTTTGTTTGTTAGTTTGTTAGCAACAGAACTCAGAAAGTTATGGACGGATTTTCATGAAATTTTCAGGAAATGTCAGAAATAGCATAAAGAAGAACTGATTAGATTTTGGGAGTGATCCGGATCACCGTCTGGATCCAGGAGGTTTTTAAAGGATTCTTCACTATTAGGAGATAGGGCTAATGGCGGAGGTCTGCGCTCTCCAAGTGCTTTTCTAGTTATATTGGGTTTGGGATTTTTGTGAACTGTGAGCTGTAATCATCAAGACAAAAAAACATCTAAAAATGTTCAAATTTATATGAGATCAATGGAGAACAGAGCTGTTCTATTTGAAAAGTACCTGGAAAAAACACAAATGAGTCAGTGCTAAATAAATAAAACTCACTTGGCTTAAAATGATGAAAAATACGGATTTTAAAAAGGGAAGACTTGTAAAACTGCAACTTGCAACTCTGTAAAACCTGTTACAGTCCCTTGGTTAGTTAATTATAGGATTGCCATAATTATGAGGCAGATTTTAGATTGATTTTTGTGTCAGTACAAATGCCAGGATCCTGGAGCATGCTCAGTGCACCTGTTTCCTCCTGTAACACACAAGGCACCAGTGAGCTGTTGTCCCAGTGTGTGAACATTTTCACATGATCAAATTATCAAGACTGACCTTTTATGCACTTTAAAAATTCTTAACTGTAGAGGCGTATTATAACAGATAATTAATCCACAATGAGATAACTCCAGTAAAAGGTGGTGAAAATGGGCTGGTCTGAGCCATGGTCGGGCAGAAACATGAAAACATAATGAAAAGATGAGGCTATAAATGCAAACAAACAGCAAAACAGCGAGAAGATGGTACCAAAATGTAAATAAATAATGAAAAAAATTTCACACTGCAGCAGATACAGAGCTTTGCAAAGCTTCGTTATACACAACTGAAGATGTGCATTTGTGTGTGTGTGTGTGTGTGTGTGTGTATCCTAATGAACACTACATCTCTTTAATTCATAATTTTGTATTATTTTGTGTATTGTATCATGTTATTTCTATCTCACAGAGAACAAGAAAATCTGCATTTTGTTCTCATGATGCTCCACATTTGCATGAAGTAACAGGTTGTGCAGCGTTGTTTACCTTGTTTCATGTCTGCTGTCATTTGCAACATTGGGGCCAACGTTATTACTTCAATGAGACTTCTAACTCTCCTCTCTGACAAAGAGCTTTATCTTTATAATAGTAGCTATTAAAAAAGTCCTTGATTCTTGGCTCCATTAACAGTTAACTATCTATACAGTATAACCACAATTAGGTGAGTCACCTTCAAGGTAATGTCTATTTATATGACCTGTAGGCAAAAGATGTGATGTGGTATACATCTCTTGGTTTTAGTTTGAAGTCCCGTGTTTTTTTACTTCATTTCCGACCGTGTAAATTTCAGACTTCCTCACCAGTGTGTGCCGCTGTCTCTGCTCGCAGTGTCCGTGAAGTGAGACTCCAGGAACATGTCCTTGTAGATCCGTCCCACCAGGCAGTAGATGTCCGAGGCCACCTGCTCCTCGCCCTCCACTAGTGGCAGCATGATGTCCAAAGCCTTCTGTCTGTCGCCCGGCAGATTCCTCCTACATTCACAGGAAAACAAAAACATGGAGAGTCAGAGAGGAGGTGAGGTACAGCTGGATAGATAGCTATATTGATCAATAGATATTTTTGCACTGAAATGTCTACAGTACTTAAAAATTATGTTTTATTCTGAAGTGGCTCATGCTGAGCTCCTACCAAACCACAGCGCATTGTTGTTAATAAAGGTTTACTTTGGGATACACAGTTATGACTGACTGAGGTGGAAAGATGAGAAAGGAGAGGGATATATATAGTAGGGATATAAATAGTGCAGATTTTAACACATGCTTTCATCAAGTGTCATTTTGCACCACTTTTACTGCCTGTTGCAGTTATCTCTGGCATTTGGGGATTAGGTGCTCTTTGTAAGAAGGGTAATTTGCACTAAATTTTAAATACTCCTCCCCCCACTACTGATTTCCATACATGTGGGACCGCACGCTGTTTACTCGGCAAACCAGTTTGCTTGCATTTTGTGTGCAGTTAGCGTGAATTTCCCCTTTCATGTGCTCTATGAATATGCAGTCTGTATTGCCATTTTTGGAGCTAAATAATGTGCAAAAAGCCATGCTATTCTTTAGTGGATCTGCCCCTAGGACACCAAACACTGCTCATCACCACAAACACATTCAACTGGTTTTACTTTGTGGAAATCTGTTTTCACTTTTGACAGTTTTTTTGTATTTTTTGTGGAAAAAAGTATATTGAACATGATTGATTAATAAAATCAATATATGAGTAAAACATCCAAGGGGGTGAATATATAAATTATTTGGCCCAGACAACAGAAATGCCATCCAGCTTGACCATGGCTGCTGAGTGACACGTGTTGACATACACTATATTGCCAAAAGTATTCACTCACCTAACTTGACTCGCATATGAACTACAGTGACATCCCATTCTTAATCCATAGGGTTTAATTTGACGTTGGTCCACCCTTTGCAACTATAACAGCTTCAACTCTTCTGGGAAGGCTTTCCACAAGGTTAGGAGTGTGTTTATGGGATTTTTTGACCATTCTTCCAGAGGCGCATTTGTGAGGTCACACACTGATGTTGCAGCTGCTCAGCCATGGAAACCCATTCCATGAAGCTCTCTACGCACTGTTCTTGAGCTAATCTGAAGGCCACACAAAGTTTGGAGGTCTGTAGCAATTGGCTCTGCAGAAAGTTGGCGACCTCTGCGCACTATGTGCCTCAGCATCCGCTGACCCCGCTCTGTCATTTTACATGGCCTATGACTTTGTGGCTGAGTTGCTGTCATTCCAAATTGCTCCCACTTTGTTATAATACCACTGATAGTGGACTGTGGAATATTTAGGAGCGAGGAAATTTCACAACTGGACTTGTTGTACAGGTGGCATCCTATCACAGTACCACGCTGGAATCCACTGAGCTCCTGAGCCACCCATAATTTCACAAATGTTTGTAGAAACAGTCTGCATGCCTAGGTGCTTGATTTTATACACCTGTGGCCATGGAAGTGATTGGAACACCTGATTTCAGTTATTTGGATGGGTGAGTGAATACTTTTGGCAATATGGTGTCTGTTGAGCATGACTCTGACTGGCTTTCCAATGCATTGCATGCTGCTTCAATTTTTCTTAGACTGAATGGCTGACAGATCACACTGTTAAACTTAGAATGAACTCTGGCTATGACCCATAGGAAAGTCTGCAGACGTGGACTAAAATAAAGTGTGTAATTTACCATTTAAATTCACATTAGAGCACAAAAACTTGACTCTACACTGGGACAGCACTCACACACTTCTTGAAAAACAGCCTCCAAGTCTGCGAGTCTTTAAGTGTGGAGTTTGGATTCAGCTGAAGACTAACTCCTGTACATGTGGCAAAAACAGCTACCACTAGGTCATCATTGCCTCAGGGTTAGATAACCTTCTAAAGAACTAATTCATCAGATTTGAAGCAGCTTCCTCCGTAAAGTCTCCAGTCAACACTAGTTCTCTAAATAGGTATAAATTAATGTTGGAGTGAAAAATTGCAGGAGTTCCACTTTAAGTCAATTAAGATGAATCATGATTGTTGTTATAAATCTTCCAAGCCTTGAGAAAAAGAAAAGCTTATTAGAGCAAAAATTAAACATTGTAATTGAAAGACAATTCTGTATCCAGTTAATTTAGCACAGCTAATGAATTATGAAGGAAAAATCTGTTAATAAACATGCATGTAAAACCCTGGATGTTCTTATGTTGAACCACTGTAGAGTAAATCAAATTAACAAACAGCAGCTGAGAGTGCATTTGGAGAACCTGTTTGTAAGTGCATATTTATGTGTTAAGGTGAATGTGTGTCTTTGTGTGTGTAGCTAGGGAACAGCTGCATAGCTTTTGTTGTGATGGAGTGATACCTGGCTCAGAGGAAGCTGTTTTCTTAAATCACAGAGGTCGCTGAGTTCATTTAAAGAGTCCCATCTTTTATTTTATACTCTGAGCTTCAAACTGTGCTGCTGAGGATCATTTTTGCATTTTTTTTATCTTCATGATGAACCTGACTGGAAACAACAGTTAAATGGATGACTCATCCATTAAATAATGGAGCTCTTCTCCAGAAGGTGGCCTAAAGAGGCCTTCAGGAGTTCATTAATTGATTTACATGAATATTAAAAAATAAAAGCTTTTACAAAAAGTATTGAAGATCAGATCGTCCTTCAGGATTTTCTGGTCGAGAGCTGAATTAATGGTTCCATCAATTATGGCAAGCAGTCCAGGTCCTGAAGCAGCAAAGCAGCCCCAGACTGAATGAGTCATCGATGCACTCTTGGAGTACTTTTGGTTGGCCGACCACTCCTGGGAAGATTCACCACTGTTCACAGTTTTCTACATTTCTCCATTTGTGGATAATGGCTCTCACTGTGGCTGCTGGAGTCCAAAAGGCTTAGAAATGGCTTTGTAACCCTTTCAAAACTGAAAGATGCCATTGACTTTGTTTCTCATCTGTTCTTGAATTTCTTCAGATGGCGCCAAGTTGTGTTGCTTTTTGAGATCTTGAATCCTACTTCACTTTGTCAGACAGGTTCTATTTAAGGGATTTCTTGATTCACCATGAGTTATCAGACCTGGGCGTGGCTAGTAAAACTGAACTCAGCGTTCCAAAAATGCAGTTAGTTAATTCATGATTCAACAATGTTAGCTTTTTCACATAGGGCCATGTAGGATTGGGTGGCTTTTTCCCTTAAAAAAATTAAATAATCATTTAAAAACTACACTTTGTATTTCCTCAGGTTATCCTTTTCTGATAGTGAAATAAGTTTGATGCTCTGAAACATTTAAGTGGGAAAAATATATATATAAAAAAAAAAGATATAATTTCATACTTTCAGTCAGTCCTATCTGTTCTGGTTTCCATTTGGAGGAGCAATTGTCCACTGGTCCTTGATTTAATGCAGGAACTCATAGGTGACCACCCCATTAAGATCAAACTGTGGATTATGTCTTTAACCAGACATCTAAAGCAAGATCAAGCTAAAAATTCTGTCCTCCCTCATTGCTTGCCACTGGCTTTACACGGAAGTAGCTAAAGGTAAGCAACCGATTAGATTTTGGAAATCACTGGTCAACATTTCATCAAACTTTGCAAAACTGTTTACTCTGACTCAAGGATAAACTGATGTGATTTTGGAGGTTGTAGGCCAAATATCAGGGTAAGTGGGCCTCACATACATTCCTTGCTGATGAACTTGGTACTTCAAAAACACTTTTAAAAGTCTTCTTCAAAACTTTGCACTAATGCCTACTCTGACTCACGGTTACTCTGAATACAGTTTGGAGGTCAGGGCTTTTGAGCCTCATGTTTATCCTTCGCTATTGAATGTGATTTCTCACAATTACTTTGAGAGATTCTCTCCAAACTTTGCACAAATCTCCACTCTGACTCAGTGATTAATTTCCAGACTTTTGACGGTCATTTGATCTAACATTTACCTCAAATTCAAGGATAAAAACAACACAACCTTTCATCTTGTTCCACCACTTTACTTTTACTGGAAAATTTGAACCTTGTCAAGTCATATTTCTGCTAGTTTTGTCAAACAATACAGTCTCTGTATGCACTGGACAAAATCAGAAAAAACTAAAGAGATACTGCTCTGTCCACAGGGGGCGCTACAATCAATATAAACCAAAGGTTTCACACAGGAGCTTTAGGAATTGAAAGTGAAAACAAAACAAAGTATACACCAAATCAACCAAAACCACTTGACAGGCTTAATCTGCCTGATCATGAACTACTATTGTAAATATGTAACACCATGTCAGAACTACATGCAAGCATCAGATATCACGTCGCAGCAAGCAGCATTGCACACTTGCTGTTCACACTGCATCCATTAAACATTTTAATTCTCTGCACTGTGAATTTTAGGTTTACCTTGTTAGAAAATGCAATCTACAGAATGCAGGGAAACAGTAACGTGTTTTGTATTAACGTGAGTCACATAGCAAATATGTCTTCTATCTGCAGACAAAATAAAAAAAAATAATAATAATGGTAATTTATTCTATATATGGCCCTGACAAGCCCAAGGGATAGCATGCATTTTAACCCAAAGGATAATCTTTTTCTGGTATACAACCTTGGCCAGTTCTTTAGTTAAAGCCAATCCAAAAGTCAACAGGAGTTTAACAAAGATGTCTTAAGCAGTCAGATTGTTAGACAGCTATGAAAAAGAAAACTCCTTAAAAACATAACGCTGCTTCTCTCAGCTGCGTGAAGGTTAAATAAAACATACAAGCTGACAGCTTTAACCATGGAGACAGTCCAGAGGGAAGAGCTTTGACAGAGACAAGACCTGCTCTCTTCTTGTGCATCTTTTTCTCTCGTTCTTCCCTCCAGAGAGCTGACGATTGGTATTTAGATGGAGGAGATTCTTCTCTGCTCCTGTCAGGCTCCCAGCAGCGAGAAAAACCTAGGATTCATCATCCCCCCCACCCCCACCTCAAGCAGCGTTCAACGCTCACAGGTCTGCTGCTGACATGAAGCTGCAGCCAATTAGTGCATTCACACTCCAACTTGAAGATTCAGCTCAGAATAATCATCAGGTGTTTGTTAAAGCTCAACATAAAAATGTCAGAGTGCTGCTGGGTAACCACACAGTGAAAGGAAGGAAATGCAGGGATTTATATTTAATAGCTACAACCCACGTATTAGAGTGTAATTTCAGTGATTTTGTACTCAGCTGTCAATGTGGTTATTATGTCAGTTAAACATGTATGGGAAAAATTCTCTTAAGATTGTCACCAAAGGTTATTATCAGGGCATTTCTGTCAGTGGGAATTCAACAGAGATAATACCTTGTTGTGATAATTCCATGATGCAAAACTGATTTAAATAATAAAAAAGTTAAAGCAAAAACTGCAGCATAGAAAAATTCCCGACCTCAGAAAGACAGAGCAATCTGTTATTTATATGCCACTCTCAAGCTTGACTTCATTATCACAATATCTCGCACTTCTCCTGTGACCTTATGACCTCTTGTCTCCACAATTCAGAAATGCATCCAGTGGACAAGGTCAGAGCATGTTGCACGCATGCAGCCCTGAAGACATGGGACTGTGTGGAATTTAAGGTTGATTTAGCTGCCCCATCTTTACTCACAACGTCCTGATTTAACCCTGAGGAAAGCATATCAAAATCTCACTCAAGGAAATCTCATTAGCACTTATTGCATGAATTTCACATGTCTGTGTGTGCTGCCTCAAGCTCACAAATACAGCATCACATGCTGGTAATTGGCCAGACAGTAATAGAGAACTCACACAGGTTTCCTGGCTCCCTGCAGAAAAATTTAGAAAACTCTGCCACATTACAGAGCAGCTTTATCGCTGTTTGAGGGAGTAGCACCATGAATACCACAGAGTTTACAGGAGAAGCAGCTGGTGTGAAAACAGGCGGGCCAGAACCTCCCTGTGTTTTACATCATTTATCCTAAGCAGATCCAAACATGTGTCACTACGACTATCAGCACTACTCAGTGGAGCTTGGTGGAGTGTTATTGGCAGCTACTTATTTCCTCTTTTTCTTTTTTTTCAAGGTTTTGGTTGACTATAAAAATCCCACCACAGATGGGTATGTAAACCTTTAAAAGATTTCAAATAAGCCAGAAAAATCGCCATCCAACATCTCGCTTATTATAAGAACATTATCAACTAGATGTGTGATGAATTTCTCTAGGCAATTTCTGACACTTTAGTGGAGTTTTTCTCTTTCCACTGGGTAAATTAAGCTTCAACTAGAGGCTATATTCCACAGTACTATTTAAAAGTTCAATGACTTTCAACAACTGAAAATATCGAAGTGCTACAATACATAAACATTTTTGAAAAAGATTTAAAAGTCAGTATAGATGTTCAATCAAAACACTAACAAAAGATGAGGGGTAGAGATGTACTGCTGAACTCTGTTCACCTCTTTCTCCTCTCAGTTGAGGACTCTGTTTGTTAAAACTCCACTGTACTGTCTACATAGCACACAATACAGACAAAAGTATTTGACCACACCTGTTAATTATTGAATTCAGGTCTTCATTTGCAAGAGCTCAGTGACTTCAACCGTGGTACTCTGATGGATGCCACCTTTGCAATTAGGGATGGGGATTGTTAATTTTTATTGATATTGATACCCTTATCAATACTCCTTATTGATGTGAGTCTCTATTGATACCACTATCGATACTTTTCTATAGTTTGGTGGAAAGTTTATGCTCACCTTGAAAGAACTGATGTATGTTTTTACACCAGTTGTATCTTGAAATTATGTTACATCACAGAGCTTGTGAGACTCGATAGCAGCATCGATAAGCCAAAATGTTATTGATTTTCAGGTATTAGAAATATACAGATCCCCATCCCTATTTGCAATAAGACAGTTTGTGAAATTTCCAGTCAGCTACAAGTGAGTGGAAGCGTTTAGGAACAACAGTGATTCAGCCATGAAACAGAGGACCAGGAAAAAAATCACAGAGCAGAGTCAATGACTGCTAAGGTGAATGGAGCGTTTAAGTCGCCAGCACTCAAAAATGTGCAGCGGGAGCCTCATGGAATGGGTTTCCAAGGCTGAGCAGCCGCATGCAAGCCTCAAATCACCAAGTCCAATGCCAAGCATCTGATGGAGTGGTGTAAAGCACGCTGACACTGGACTGTGTAGTAGTGGAAACAGCAGATGCTGGGAGAACGTTACATGCCTGACTGCATTGTGCCAACTGTGAAGTTTGGTGGAGGAGGGATAATGGTTTGGGGCTGGACCCCTTATGAGCAGTGAAGGCCGATCTTAATGCTTCAGCATACCAAGACATTTTGGGCAATGTTATGCTTCCAACTTTGTGGCAACAGTTTGGGGAAGGCCCTTTTCTGTTCCTATATGACTTCCCCACTGTACCGAGCAAGGACTATAAAGACATGGTTAGATGAGTTTGGTGTGGAAGAACTTGACTGGTCCACACAGAGGCCTTCTCATCCAGAAACCAGTGCCCGACCTCATAAATGATATACAGAATGAATGGAAACACATTCCCACAAAAACACTCCAAAATCCTGCAAAGAGTGGAGGCTGTTACAGCTGCAAAAGGAGGGCCAGCTCCATATTAAAGTGTGTTTGAATATGTCATTACAGTCCCTGTTGGTGTGATGTCAGATGGACGAATACTTTTGTCCATACAATGTACATGGCTCATAATGTGATATGCATCATGTAAAAGGTGTAATTTAAAAACATGCATCATGCAAAGTGTGTATCAATTTAAGCAGTTTTTGTTTGCTTTCCTGTTTCCAATTGCAAAATCTACACAGACCACAAATAATCAGAATGATAGCCTGATCATAATAAGAATGCTTCATGCCAACACCTCAGTTTTGTCTGATTTTAGAAGTATTCATTATTGAGCTTTCAGGTTAATTTGGGAAACTAGTGGGGAAAAAATTCATCTTCTTTAAATAACTGATCTAGTGTCCTATGTACGGGGTAAGCAAGCGTGAATTACCGTGTATAGCTTACCGATTCAGTGCAAAGGCGTAGTGGAACTTCACATGTGGATGTGCCACAGGGTCAAAGGTAGGAAGCTTCTTCAAAGTCTCCACCAGCTTCACGATGGACTCATAATCCTAAACAGTAGGGGAAGAAAACAGTCAGGTCCAGTTTAAATTGGACTAATACAAGAACTCAAACATCCTGGCTGATGAGCTGCAGTGCAGTTTTGACCCTGGTCATTGCTGAATGTTGCTCGACTGTTGTTGTGTCTGCACTTGTGACCTCCAAATACACACAGTGAATTATGAAGGTACTGTGCTGAGTTTAAAGCTTAAGGTGGTGGGTTTCTGATGTCCTTTTATTCATTCCGTCTGAGACTCAACTCTCTGAGTAACACCAAAAGCTCTTCAATAATTGAATGGCCCCTTCATCACATTTTGTTGCCCCCACGTCGTTACTATACCCAAAGCATGTTGAATAATTCAGCACGTCCTCAGTGCTTGTTGTTCTAATGAATGATTTATGAGGCTGAGCGCCGCCTGTGGTGAGAGGGACGAGCTGGCCGGTGAGTGCCATCACAATGCAGAGACTAAAGAGGGGAGAAAGAGCAGCACATTTAAGATGAGCAGACCAAAAAGCTTCGCCTGGAGCTCTCTACAGGCGGTCTGCCATGGAGTCTTTGAGAAAAGGAGGGATAATGCTGACAGATTCATGCTGGGGCAGTGACCTCTCTCTCACTTGTACAGTAAGGTTTTTTACAGTAACTTTCTCTGTCAAGGTCAGCAGCACACAAATCATCTGCAATTCTTTGAACTAAAGAGGGCTGACTATTATAGCTCTTAATTTATCCTAGAAACTTTTGGGATATTATGCTGCAAGTTTTTGCACGTCCTTGACTAAAAAAGTTTCTTAGATTTCAAAGAAGGGGAAGAGGTTTTGACTAGAGGTGTGAGCTCACTTAAACTGGATCACCAGCAAAATTTTTGGAAATCTTTGGAAATACCTGTTATTACTATTACATATGCAAACATAAAAACAAAACTTCCAACTTCGTTCCTGTAATTCTGCAAAAGCATTGTAACAAAGCCCCACCTGTCATTACAACCACGCCAATGTAATAGACAATTTGTGTGCTGTGTCTCCCTGCTGTCACAGCTTTGTCTCTCTTCCTAAGTTTTATAAATCTTCCTATCAGTGACTTGATTAATTAATAACTGAGCAGGGAAATATTCAGAACAGATGCACTCACACCTGATAATTTTGTATGCCGTTGTATCTTGCTGTGTTGTATCATATCTTATTGCTTCTTATTGTGTCATATTGTTTTGTAACGTATTGCATCATTTCATGTTGTGTCCTATCACACTGCATTGTAATGTGTCATGTTGTGTCACATCATATCCTGTCCTTTCTTGTTGTCAGGTGTTGGATTTTTCACTTTGTATTGCACTGAATATAATGTGTGTAGTTTTGTTGTGTTGTATCACACAGTCATATCTTATGGTATCTCGTTGTATGTTAGTGTTATTGTGTTGTATTATACGGTTTCAGGGCGTATCCTATAATATTGAATTGTATGGTATCGCATCTTCTTGTGTTATTTATATCACAATGTATTTTATAGTGCTGTGTTGTATAACAATGTTACATATTGTTTGGTATCGTATGTTGTCTTGTCATGTTGTGTCATAACGCACAGTATTGTTTCATTTCTTGTCTCATAACACACCTATCCCTGCTTCCCTCCATTGGCTTGAACCCTAGTGTAACTACTCAACCAAAGTGAAAAGACGCCACACATCAAACAAGATTTTAATCTGCAAAGAGGAACCAAGGCTGGGGGAGCTAGCTGCTAATGTTAGCCACACTTCACAAAGTATATCAGGCTCACATCGTACCAGTGACCCTGTGATGAATTTCACTATTTTCTAAGGATTTTCTCCTCTTTAAAGTTTGGTATCATATATCTTGTCATGGTGTGTCAGATTTCACAGTATTGTTTACTTTCTTGCCATATTACATAATGTATTGTTTTGAACTGTAGTATATTGTAGTGTGTCAAGTTATGTTGTATTGTGAGGCATCATATTGTTTCATATCATATCTTGTCATGTTTTGTCAGAGTGCACGGTATCATTTCTTGTTTTTGTTATGCTATATCTGATCGAATCGTATGAAATCATATCATATCCTGTTGTGTTGTGTCTTATAGTGGAGCATCATATTGCTGCATATAATAAAATCAATAATCAATAAGTGCATGTCATGCAGTTACTGTAAAATCAATGAATAATTGTGTTTATTAACTGTGATCTCAACATCAATCAAAGTCGTCATGATTACTATATTGCCATAATCAAGAAGACTGATCAAAATTAAGAGTTATCTTGCCATTTCCACAGCTAAAGAAAATCCCTTCAGAAGTTTCTGACACTCTTACAAAAAGTGAGATCAGGCAACATTATTCATTTACAAACACAACGACACCAACATCAAACTATAATCTGAATGTGTAATCTTCCACATAATTACACACATGACAACAACATGTTGATGTTCAGAGACAACACACAGAGCAGGTGTACCTGGATGTCCCTGTAAGTCAGCAGCAGGTTGATGACGATGTCGACTGAAAGGCACTCCACGTTGTCGAGCCGCTGCTGGATCCGGCTCAGCTCTGCCGCCAGCTCCATGCCGGTGTACAGCTCCCGAGCTTTACGGATCTCATTCAGGATTGTCTCTCGGAAATACTGGCTGTGAGGGAGTAAAATATAAAAGGGAGAAGTTATTTTTGCATTCTAGATGGAAATATGTTTCCTGTCATGCCTAATTAACATCCCACTGATCAAATTGTTCTAGGGAAATTAGTTCCTCCTTAAGGGGCAATTTAAAACCACTGGAGTTGAAAGTCATTTCCTGCACTCCTGTATGGTATTACATCACTTAAGAACATAATTTTTGATAACTCCCCTGCAAAAAGAGCTATTTTCTGCTAGTTTTTAATCAATTTTCAGTGGGATATTTAAAAGAATGACGTTTAAACAATGCTACAAAAAAAAGGATGATAATGACAAAATTTGCAGTTTCATTTCATAGATAGACACGATAGTAAGCATTTCCCACATCCTGTTAGATACATTAGTTACACACATGTAGACCACATATAGGAGCAATGATGTGGATTCTGGCCTGGCCTCAGGACAGTGGAATAACTCTTTATCCTTGCAGGGATTCTTGATGGAGCATGGGCCAAGGCTATGCTTTTTATATTTAGAGAGGAGTACAGAGTATAGGGTCAGAAACAGGGGTGAGAGAGTGGAAAATGACATGCGGGGAAAGGGCCACAGGCCTGATTTGAACCCAAGACGTACATACCACTAGGACATCTGCCCTCTGTATGCAAATATTTCACTGCTAAATGCTGCTGATTTGATGACTTACATAATTCTATTGTTATGGTCTGTTGCCTGTCATGTGTAGACCCTCTTGTGCTTCTGTCTTGGCCAGGACTCCCTTGTAAAATAGATTTTTCTATCTCACTGGGAAAACTTATGGTTAAATAACATGAAATAATTGTACCCTACTTTCACACACCTCTCATCTCTTGGACTTGAAATGTATCCAAATAATTAGTTATTAATCTTTACGCAAAAATGTCAAATGACTTCAAAGGACATACTCTACCTACAAAATAAATCTGTGTAATGTGAGCTGACTTTTAAATTCCATTTTCTACTTCATTTAATTTAAAATAAGCCAACAGAGAAAGAACTGCACGAGTCAGAAATCATACAGCGGCTTTGGATCATCTGTTACAGACTGTCATCACCTTCCTCGCTCTCCTGTCCTCTTGTCTATGCAAGCAGCCATGAGGTTAAGCCAGAATACCAGATAATGATTCACTACATTCTCATAATAAATCTGATCCATGTGAGCTAGATGACTAAAATTGAATTAAACCTCAGTTATAGTGGAATTTGGCCACAGTGACAGTGTATTTAAAGAAACAGCTGTGGACTAGAACTACCGCCTGGTGGTTCAACACCTCTGCAAGGTTTACAACAGCAAGATAACTAAAGCACAATGATTGGTCAAGAAGAAAGGCTGAGGAGGTTTATGCAGTGTAATTCATAGACATCTTTTAGCAAAGGATGAACATAAGACCAAATGCCTGAGCTTGAAAGTTTAATAAGTTCATCCTTGAGCCATAGAGGGCAATCATTCACCACGCTTAAAGTGAATGACCTAATTCAACAGAGGTCCAGCCAACTGGTGCTAGTAGTCTCATTAGTGAAATGGTGATCACCTGAGTGCAGTGAATGTGTCTCAATGGACTGTAGAATAAAGACACATGTGTCTGGAAGGTCCAGTCACTGGTTAATCAGTATTCCTGGCTACCATTACGCCATAAAGACAAAAGAAATCTCCAAGCAATTAAGAAAAAGGTTATTTAAACGTTTAAGATAGGAAATGGATACAAAGAAATTTCCAAGACACTTCACATCTCCCGCAGTTCAGTTAAATCCATCATCAAGAAATGGAAGGAATATGGCACATGTGTAAATCTGTCTAGATCAAGCCGTCCTAACAAATTGAGTGACCATGCAAGAAGGAGACTAGTGAGAGAAACCACCAAGACACCTATGACAACTCTGAAGGAGCTACAAGCTTCAGAAGCTGAGATGGGAGAGACGCTACACTCTGTAGTCCAGGATATTCACCAGTCAAAGCTTTATGGGAGAGTGAAAGAGAGAAAGCCACTATTGAGAAAAACGCATATCAAATATCCACTAGAGTTCACCAAATGGCATGTGGGAGACTTTTTGACCATCACCATGAAACACACCGTCTCCACTATGAAGCATGGTGGTGGAAGCATCATTCTGTAGGGTTGCCTCTCTGCAGCCAGCCCTGTACTGCTTCTAAAGGTAGAGGGTAAATTGAGTGCAGTAAAATAAAGGAAAATCCTGTAGGACAATCTTATTGATTCTGCAAAAGAACTACGGTTTGAGAGAAGATTTAATGTTCAGATATACAATGACCCAAAGCATACAGTGAAAGCTACACAGAAACAGTTTAAACAGAGGTGAATATTTTGGAGTGGCTGATTAAAAGCCCCGACCCCAGTCCAACAGAGAATAGTGTCTAGACTCAAAAAGGGATGTTCAAGCCTGATCCCGATGCAACCTGACAGAGCTTGAGCAGTTTTGCCAATTTTGAGCAAATCTTTTAAAGTGCTCCTGGGGTACTGAGTTTATATGCAAAGGATTAACATCTGACCTTAATCTACTTTTCATCACTGAGTTAACGTGGATATTTGTGCAAAGTTTGGAGAAAATCCCTGAAAGCATTCTGGAGGCATTGCATTCACAATAAAAGGATGAACATGAGGCTCAATTCTTAACCTCTGACCTCTGACGTCTGAGTGGATGTTTGTGCAAAGTTTGTAAACGGTCTCTAGTAACCTTAGACCTCCAAAATCCACAGTTCATCCTCATGTCTTGAGTGGATAATTGTGCGAAGTTTGCAGAAAATCTCCTAAATCTTTGTTGAGATATTGTGTTTAAAAGAATGGCCTGGACAGACTGATGTATGAAGGGATAACCCTGAAACATAATGCCTCTGGCCTTGACCATCATTGATGTGGAGAAATAAAAAAGAACACTGCCCCTGCATTTATAGCCCTGGTTCCAGGCTGCATAGAAAATAAATGTGTGCTCAGTTGGTTATTATTAATCGCTATCATAAATAGCAGTCGTCCTCCCTCACACAGTGTTCTGAATGTATAATACCCAGATACCCAGGATGGCTGAAGTGACAACTCTCTGCCTGTGGATTTATAAATGTTCTCCAGGAGATGAGTGCTGTATTGAAGCGCACATTTTTCTTACCAGCGAAAAACCCTGAGTCACTACTAACTGGCTGCTGCATCGCCTGTTGGCAGAAGAGCCTAAAATATTTCTGTAACAGCTGAGGCAGTGATAAATGTTTTTCTCTTTCAAAATGTGGAGCACCACGCATGTCAAAGTTGAGGGATGCACTC
This sequence comes from Cheilinus undulatus, assembly GCF_018320785.1. Lineage (NCBI taxonomy): Eukaryota > Metazoa > Chordata > Actinopteri > Labriformes > Labridae > Cheilinus > Cheilinus undulatus. The sequence continues at coordinate 38,163,246 of NC_054878.1, read as the reverse complement.
CATAAAAATGATCACAGCATGTAAAAATAGGAAGAGAGGGGCTGTAAAACAAAGACCAGTTCTGCAGAAGTGCAGTTCTGCTTAACAGTAATACCAGTAGATGACAGGAACTGAGAGAATTACCAGCATCATAGCTTCCTCTTCATATGGCGTATTACTCTGCTCTGGATCAATACACACCTCAGGTTACATTTTAAACAGTTCCTTCACCACTATTACCCTGTAAAATCCTGCTTTCAGGATCCACTTGGGTATTTTGCTCTGCAAAAAGCCTGGTAGTTTTACATGTTATCATTTCACACAGAATTCAGAGGAACTTTATTTCCAGGAGTAGCTTTTTATAGATATCCTCTTTTGCTTCCTTATTCTAAAGCCCATTGACTTGCTGTCCCAGTTGAACTTCTTCCTTTTAAAGTTGCAGCAGCAGAAAATCCATAATTGCAAGGAAATACCCTTCTAGTCAATCTCAGCTGAAAAAGCAAAATTTCTGCAACAAGATATTCAGTGAAAATCAAGTTACAGGGAGTGGATTTTTTGGCATCTATTTCATCAACATCAGTCAGACTTCTACAGCATTTTAGCTTATAAAATAACTTTCAAATCAGCACATAAAACCATGGCAGAGAGAGAGAGACTAGTAGGCTATTTATAAATAATCGTATAAATATCAGATATCAAATATAAAATCAAATATTGTGCATCCCCAGTACAAACATCTTCTGCAGGAGCATTTACTAATGCTTAACACTGTAGTTTGCTGGTGGTAAGTCTACCTTGGATGGTTAAGCTAATAATCAAATCTGCTATGGAGAAACTGAATGAGATTTTTACTTCCAGAGCCGCTCTGTTGAGCTCTGTTTTGCAGTCTTTTTGTTGGGGGGAGGTATTAATTAGCCGTATAAATTCTACAAATGTTATATAAGTAAGAATTAATGACAACCTTTAAAACCGTATGCTGTGCAGTTTTAATGCTGTGTTATAAAACAGTGCAGAATGAAACACAGAGAAGATAAAAAAAATCCCAGTTTTAAATCAAAGTTTATCCCCCGCTATACTTACTGGGAGTTTGCCTGTGACACTTTAAGCAGCTGGACAAAGCGGTCGAGCAGCGGCATGCAAATCGGTCCCAGCAGCATCTCAAAGCTGGGCTGCATCAGCTCAGTGAGACCCTTCATCAGGCTGCTCTCACAGCAGTACACCTTGTGATGAGGCGTCACCATGTATGGGATGAAGGTGTAGTTTGCTGAACATGTCTGCAGAGAAAAGAAATAAAACTATAAGTAAACTCAGACCTGATACTCTCAGTTTGGCTAAATATTGGTGCATTGTTTGGAAACCAAGGAGAAAGGTGCAATGTAATATTGAAGATGTACACCTGAATGTCACAATGCTGACAAAAGTTTCTCTAAAAGTTTGATTTAGCGACTCCTGTTGAGTTTTTCATGAATTCACAGTTAAATTCAAGACTTATATTCTTCTGCTGTCACAGAGCTTTCTGTGTCTCATTCATGCTGCATTAAATACAAGACTGACGGCTGATTCTTGAGCTCAGGTTGAAGAAGAATGAGTAAGATCAGTGAAACATTAGCATGCACATAGGCCTTGATATTTGAGTCAAATTCCAGCTGTGTCCAAGGTCTAGAAAAACTGTAAAGGCAGCTTTCACACCTTAAACTCATTTATTTTGTTCCAATGTAGATAATAAAATGACATATTGCTGCAATTTCTCTTGGGCCATCTATGTCAACATCAGGCTATCCTTACATCACAGCCTGGCATAGGTAAACAAATCCATACAATAGATGTTTCAGTGAGTTATATCTCACAGGCAAATTTAAAGAAGAAACTGGAGCACACAAATCCCTTCTACTTGTGGAGGAACTGAAGCACAAGAGACTCCTGCTTCAAGTCCTTGCTACAGTTTGCATTCAAAATGCTGCATGAGTTAGATAATCTACCAACAACATGAGACGTGGGCTGACTTGGAGCAGTGAGGAGATCAAATGCCTCATTGGCATTTGGGCAGATGAGCTAATTATTAAAAGTGTGACACCAATCACAAAAATAAAGAAGTTAAAAACTAAACAACATAGGCTTTCAAAGCTCTTGCGGGTGGTGTTACAGTCTAACCATGCTAACTGAGGTTAAATTAAGTTTTTCATGACCATTTCTTTGTTACGTTTTCATTAAAGATAAGCTAGATGTGATACATGATGATATATGAACAAAAAGGATTTGTCAGCACTGCTGGCATTTTTAGTTCCTATTGTAAAAGTCCTAACCTGACACACCAGATGGATTTGTTTCACACAGCCATCTGGAAAACCTCCCATAGACTGTGTTTGAAAAAGGGCAGAGCCTTTCTCATAGTAGGTGTGTGTCGCTACTGAGGAGTAAACTCTGTAGAGAACTACATCATATGAACCATGGTGACTGTAGACATGTCAGTACACTTTTGTTGTTTTTGCAAAGAGAAGAACTCAATGCTGTTCTTTGTTCTTGTTTTAAAGAAGAAATGTCGTCAAGTTCTGATAAAACTGGCACTATAGCTAACCTTGCAAAGCAGATGGATATGCCAGTTTCCTTGTTTCCCACTGGCGAATCCATCTTGCAAAGTTCCCGTCTGAACCGTTTGGGCCCTGTTAGAAAGTGACAGGACCAATCAGGGTTGAGGGGCAGTAATTTCAGTCACGGCGGAGTCGTGATGTAAGCAGGCAGAAACAAGAGGCCGGTACAATTATGATGGAAGAGATTAGCATGGATGCTGCAAAAGTGCCAGTTTTATCAGAACCTGATGAAATTTCTTTGTCAGTGAGTTGTTTTCTTTTCATAAAACGACAAAAGTCGTGTCCTGACATGTCTATAGTTGCCATGGTTTGCGTTATTCCTATATAGCTGCACAGTCGCGGCTATGTCACGTGTTTTGTTGCTCTGATTAGCCCGTAGAGATGTGACAGACAGAAGGTTCATCCGATCACACTCTGAGTTTTTTTCAAATCCTCTGCCCTTTCTCAAATGCTTAGTATTGAAGGTTTTCAGGTTACACTATAGCAGCATCTACGGTAATCTCTCCCACCATAATTCCACTGGCCTCTTGTCACTACTTGCTCTTGCTTCCCTCACCGAACACAGCAGTGCCACGGCCAATGACAATGCAAGCAACAACCCTTCTTGAAACGGAGCAAGGCAAAGTCGGTCAGTCAGATAAGGCAAAGCAACTTCTGTGTTTCAAGCTTACAGAACTTGCGAGGAAGTTGCAAATTTTAGAAAAGTTCATGAGAGTCAAGCTTGGTGGCGTTAAGGCTTTGGGTATATATTCAACTATCCAAATGAGCGGGATGGGACGGCATTTGTTCCTCTCTGGTTTGGGATTTGGACGAGACTGGATTGTCTCTGTTGGAGTCAAGTGGGATGGGAATGAAAATCCTTTCCTGTCACCCTCCAGTATGGGGATTGTTTTTCAGGGTTTGGGCCCCTTATCTCCAGTGAAGGACAATCTTAATGCTTCAACACACCAAGACATTTGGGCGATGCGACGCTTCCAACTTTGTGGCAACAGTTTGGAGAAGCCCCTTTTCTATTCCAACATGACTGTGCCCCTGTGCACAAAGAAAGGACTACAAAGACATGGTTCGATGAGTTTGATAACGAAGGACTTGACAAACCTCATACATGCTTTACAGAAAGAAAAGGCACAAATTTCCACGAAAAAACTTTAAAATCTTGTGGAAAGCCTTCCAAGAAGTGTTGAAGCTGCAAAAGAGAAGCCAACTGCAGAAAGACGACTGTAAATCAAAGCTAGAGAGTAGGGAATGACATGTGGGAAAGATGCTCCAGATGGGATTTGAACGTTTGCTGCTTCCCGCTTGAAAGACCAGCTTCCCTTCAAGTGGCATGACCTAACCTATAGGCCATCTGCACCCTACCTCATCCCTTATGAATACAAGTAAATTCAATTCAATTCAAAGCTTAGAGTGTGACATGTCATTCAAAATTATCCTGACAGTACATGGTGTGCAGTTAAACTAAAATAGTAATGTAAATGTAACAGCTGCCTTATCTGAATCATGCTCCTATCTGTTTAAAACCAGTTTTACAGATGCTGAGCAGTAACCATTACACTGAACAAAGAGGAAGCAGATTGCCTGGAGGAAGTCTGAGCCTTTTCCCTGTTTGAGAAGGTTTCAGGTAATGACATGAGGCCCATCTGCACTGAGTAGCGTTTATGTTGCTTTGTCTTTGCAGAAACAGCCCAAACAGACAGCAGGTAGGGTGGGAGATGTGCATCAGCGTTGACAGCCACATTAGCAGCTGCTGCCTTGTAACCACAAACACAAATTCCTCTTGTTCATGCAGCCTCATAAGCAGACTCACAAGTCGCTGCTCGGCGTCTGCACAGCTCTACCCACTTATATCCTGCAGCTGTGGTATTCAAGAGTCACTCATTTACGAGTCTGCTTTAGTTTCAGCTGCAGTAAAAGTGTGCTACTATATTTACTTAGCTCAAATGTGAAACATGTGTAATCTAGCAGGAGAGGTCTTTATTTTCTGTGTGTTTAAGTTTTATTCTCAACAGCGATGTGATGCTCCTGCTGCAGTGGGCCACCGCTGCTGAATAAACAGAGGAAGCAAGTGCATGTGGTGTTTACAGACAGTACAGAGAAAAGAGAAAGAGAGAAAGAGAGAGAGAGAGAGAGGCAGGAAATCCATGACTGCCATCCTCGAGGAGCAGGCGAGATGTTTTCAAGGCGAGCTATTCCCAGAATGTCAGATGTGTGGTGAAACAAAAACACAAGAGCGTCTGAAGGCGGTTGGGCTGCAACCCAGCTGCTTCCTGACTGCTTTAATATTCTATCATGGTTTAGCTTTTCAGCAGCCTCTTTGAGAAATGCTCTGACTGCCAGAAGAGAAAAAAGGAAGTGAAAGGAAGGCGCGGCATTGAAGAAATGAAAGCAGACTTCCTTTTAGTGCAACAGCGGTTTCATGACATCACCTGTTGCTGCAGAAACGACGCATGCCTTTAAAAATAAACCTGTGACCCCTAATGCTGCAAATCCTTTTGCTATTTTTAGCTCTGCTGTGTGTAGGTGTGATTCATCCTGTCATGCACAGGGATCACATGAACAGGTTTGTTTTCACAGGCTGATGCATATTTCAAAGCGGCTGCAGGTCAACCGAAAGCTAACCTCTGCATGTCGCCAACAGGTAACAAGTTCCTCAGCTCAAAGCGAAACACATGCAGCTGTTTTTAGCTCACATGGACTTTTTTGTTGAATGTGACAAAGTGGGACAGCAATTAAGTGAGTCATCTGGTCTAATGGTCCAGATATAGTGGGATAGTACTGGAGCAGCATGCCCACACATTTACCTTAACAGAGACCAGCATAAAGCTTGATGTAAGCACTTAATTTTTATGGCTCTAACTACAGCTATTAAGCAATTGAGGAAGCAGTCATCGCTAACAGCCACCCATGATCTCCTCCACGCATGCCTGAAGCTGTAGCAATCTGCTGCAGCTGCAGACAGTAGAGGAAGAAGGCTACACTGACACATGTATGTAATTAACATAATCATATACACACAAAGTCTAATCAACTGAATCTCTACTATCATAGAGGGTGGATAATGTGTATGGTAACATATAATTAACAACACATGCCACTGATACAGCAGATTATAATTCTTCATGTAAAAACCCATTTACAGAAATGCAGAATGCAATGATTTGCAAATCTCATAAACCCATATTTTATTCAAATTAGAACTTAAACAACATATCTGAAATGAAAAAAACAGACATTTTACCATTTCATCTAAAATATTTGAAAGTTTTATCAGGAATGGACAGATAAATTTGTGTTTAACATGCAGCATATTTGCTAATAATGGTTGACAGGTGTTTTTTATGAGTAAAAATGGATAAAAAATAAAGCCACCTTGATAAAACTGTTTCAATCTCAATTTTTTTTGGAGTTGTTTTAATGTGAGCTTATTTAAAAAAATACCATAACATATCTTTACTCTGCACGTGTTCTAAATTTGGTGATGCTCTGGGGGCCGGATTGATGATCACTGTATTAGCTCATCTTGAATTTGATTGCAGCAACACATCTCACAACACATCGCACCATGCACCACGAAGGTTCATGGTGCGCAAAAGTCGCTAACGCTCTGGTGACTCCATAGCTGAAGAGTTCTGAACTTTCACTACCAACAATGTAAACACAAAAACTGTGCAGTGGGAGCGTCTTGAAGTGGGTTTCCATGGCTGAACTGCTCCATGCAAGCCTCACATCAACTAAGTCCAATGCAAAGCGTTGGATGGAGCGGTGTAAAGCACTCTGACACTGAACTGTGGAAACATGCTATGTGGACAGACAAATCTTGCCTCTCTGTTTTGCAGTCAGATGGGGGAGTCTGGGTTTGATGGATGCTGGGAGAACATTACCAACCTGACTGCACTGTGCCAAATGTGAAGTCTGGTGGAAGATGGATAACAGTACGGGGCTGGGCCCCTTATCTCCAGTGAAGGATCATCTTAATGCTTCAGCATATCAAGACATTTGCTATGCTTACAACTTTGTGGCCACAGTTTGGGGAGGGCCCTTTTCTATTCCTGCATGAATGTGCTGAACTGCACAAAGACTATAAGGGCAAGGTTTGATGAGCAAAGAGCCCTGACCTCAACCCCATCGAGCACCTTTCAGATAAAGTGGACCAGAGATTGTGAACATGCCTTCTTGTCTAACATTAGCACCTGACTTCATAAATGATTGGGCACATATTCCTACAAAAACACTCCATAGTCTTCCAGAAGAGCAGAGGCTGTTATAGCTGCAAAGGGGAGACATACCATGTTAAGTTCATGTTTGAAGGATATGTCATTATAGTCCCTGTTTGTGTAATGGGCAGATGACTGAATACTTTTGTCCATATAGTGTATCTTTAAAAGAAGATGACAGAACAAAAGGGAACAGTGGTAATTTCTTGGCCCAGCTAAAATTGATATCATGGTGCCACTGTGTCACTGACCAACCATAAAGGAAATGTGCCAGTCAGTATGATTGTGTCACAGATAAAAACTCATTTACAGAATGAGTAGAGCAGAGACATCATCTGGGTAGCTGAAGGTTTCAAAAACACTCAGAACTAATACACTGATAAGGTATTTGTGCTTTTTAGTTAGAATGGTTGGGGGGATAACATCAATGTCACTGAATTATTACATGTATGTTAGAAGAATGTAAATTACCATAAAGGCTTAGTTCTGCTGTTTTCCTGCCTCCACATTGTGCATGCAACTGTTGTGACATAATTGTCAGGTCTACTCTGGTCTTAATATCATAAAGGCATTAAAATAATTTCAGGAGAGTCATCAGTGAAATCCTTCAAAAGTCAGCGGAAAAATCTTGGAGTTGACTCTAGCTTCATTGCCTCACTTGCTACAAGCTGCTAGCATCTGTCATTCCTGCCAGAGAAATGGAAGTTGGCTGCTTTTGTTTACTTGAGCGTAAAACTGGAAATTTGTTTCATTATTTACTACAAATTTGGCACAGTGTATCCGCCATTGTTTCTGAGAACAAAAAAGTTTGACAGGCTTAGCAACAGCTAGCGGGGGAAGAGCTAGCATGACTTGCATTTTTGATGGTTTCCTTCCTGTCACTGCCTGCAGTATAATTAAGACAATAGCACTGTTATTTCACTCTAGTTTGAACAATGAAAATAAGGGGGCTGAGATAGGCTTAATTTACAACCCCAATTCCAAAAAAGTTGGGGCGTCATGTTAAACTGTAAATAAAACAGAATGCAATGATCTGCAAATCTCATAAACTTTTATTTTATTCACAATAGAACGTAAACATCATACCAGATGTCGAAACTAAGACATTTTACCATTTAGTGAAAATATTACCACTTTTTGAGTGTGATGGCAGCAACACTTCTCTAAATAAGTTTGGACAAGGCCATGTTTACTATTGAGTAGCACCCTGACAGTCTGTAAACATGCTTGAGTTTTGGGAGAGGAATGCTGTCCCACTCTTGTCTGATGTAGGATTCTTGATGCTCAACACTCCTGGGTCTTTGTTTTGTTTTATGATTTGCCAAATGTTTTCTATTTAAAGGTCTGGACTTCAGGCAGGCCAGTCCAGTACCTCGACTCTGTGAAGCCATGCTATTGTGATGGACGTGGTATGTTGTTTAGCATTGTCTTGATGAAATATGCAAGGCCTTCCCTGAAAGAGACATTGTCTGGATAGGGGCATCTAAAACCTTGATATTTTTTAGCATTGATAATGCCTTTTCCAGATGTGTAAGCTGCCCACATCATTGACACTAATGCAGCCCTATACCATCAGAGATGCAGGCTGTGTAACTGTGAGCTAAAATCAAGCTGGCTGCCCCTCTCTTTAGTCTGCAGGACAGAGAGAGAGCATCCATGGTTTCCAAAAAGAATTTCAAATTTTGGTTTATGTGGCCACAGAGCAGTTTGCCTTTTTGCCACACTTTATTTCAAATCAGCTTTGGTCCAGTGAAGAAAATGGCGTTTTTAGTGCTGTGCTGTTTGAGGGCCCAAAGATCACGAGTATCCAAAGTGACCTTCAGCTTTGTCCCTTTTGCACTGAGATTTCCTCCAGATTATCTAAATCTTAAGATAATATCATATACTCGAGATGCCGGGATATTTAAAACATTCACAATTTTACATCAAGGAACAACAGATATTGTTCCAGAATTCTTAGGCAGTCTCTTAAATGCTCCTTACAGACCCAGTCATGTTACTGACCTGTTAGACATTCACCTAATGATTTGCAAAATGCTCTTCCAGCTGTTTTTCACTTGTACCAATTACTTTTGCAGCCATGTCCGTACTTTTTTAGAATGTGTTGTTGCCATCAAATTCAGAATAAGCTCATATCTTTTCATGAAATTGTAAAATGTCTCAGTTTCCACATCTGATATGCTGTTTATGTTTTATTGTGAATAAAATATGGGTTTATGAGATTTGCAAATCATTGCATTATCTTTTTAAATACATTTTATACAATGGAGTTGTATTTTCTTAAACCATAAAGTTTGATGTTATAAAATAGATGAAGTCCCATCGAATGTGTGTTGACTTGACTTGGGTCTTTGAGGAAGAGGAAAGCAGGTTTGCTGTCTGAAAAATCTCTGTAGATCTTTTTTATAAGTACCTGTGTATTTTCAAAAACATATAGAAATAATTTCAACCTACAGTAAATTAATGCAGTATTATTAGTATGATTGATTATGCTATTTTTTAAGCTGATATTGAAAAACTGTTATGGTGGCCCATGCTGAGAAAACCGCTTCAATTCTTCAAAGAAATGAGATCTTTGTGAAAAAACGATAGAAGACTCTGCCAATCTGAACTTTTAAGTGCACTTTGGCCAGCAAAAGAGCTGGTTAAGAGCACAGGCAGCAGAGCAGAGGGCAGTTAAGTGCCTTGATAGAAAAAAGGAAGAAAGGGAACAAAGACAGCGAGTGCATGTACCACACACACACTGGGAGAAAAAAAATCAGCCCTCATCACACTGAGGAAGTCCATGTCAGAGAGCAGTACGGCCACATTTTCCTTTCCTTTCACTGAAAATCCACTTATGACAGCTCAGCCTTTCATCTCCTACATGAATATGGACGCCTGGACTACAATCAGCTGGTTTCAATGCTGCTGCCTTAATCACAACTCATCCCAATGTTAAATAAGAAAATTAGTAATGATATTAGAGTGAGATTAGTCATTTAGGATTAGTCTGGGAGTGAAAAAATATATGGAAAAGGATAAAAATACAGGCATGTGATTAACAAAGCACAAAAAAAGCTGGAAAATATAGAGAACATATAAAAAGCCACAGTTATATAACAACATATTATATTTAGAGGAACATTTATGCTCTGCGTCCAATATGCATATGGACATGAATAGAGCCTTATGTTTGTTCTCTGCATTCAGCATGCATGTCTTCATTTCATCTAAAATTTTGCACGTTATCTAGAGGCTCACATACAGAACAAATGTTGCTGATCACTGGAAATAATGAGTGTGGTGTTGAGTAGTCAACAGTTCAAGCCAAACCAGAAAGATAACGAGGAAGAATTCTTCTGAAAATTTTTGGAACTTTTAGTGTGAAATTGTTGAGGAATTGTAAACAAACTGTATGTCTGATTTTACCTCAGGACAGACATGGGTCAGGTTGGACAGGAACCGAAGGTCAGCTGGACTGCAACAAAGTGAAGGTTCACTTGGGACTTGAGACATGCTCATGGCATGGGATATATTTCACATCTATCTGTCCATGGATGGTGTTAAGGAAGGGCAGAACCTTTCAAAAATAATCTCTGGGTGTGATTGGTAGGGATGAGTACATACCAAGCTAAATCCAAACACAGATTTCCAAACGTGGCCCCCATGCCACTCCAAATGAAAGGCACTAAACACTTCATAACATCAAAGTTATTTGTAGGCCTACACTCATTTTATTTCAGCTGTCATATCACTGTTCAGGGCAATGTCTCTGCTCTGTTCTCTCTGACGCAGTGCCAGGATATGACTTTGGCTGAGGAAGTCACTACGGTCTATTTTTCTCATGCCATGCCCAATTGGAATCTTTTAAAGATATTTCTCTTAAATATTTAGGTCTAGGATATAGAGACAGCTTTAATTCACACACTTTTTCCTCCTCTTTAGATGATCAGGGTGGATCTTTATTTATAGCAGTGATAAAAACAATATTGTTTATCCAGGGCCGATACCAGTGCCGGTTACTGGTAGTCTGTGAGACTGATAAGCAATAATGTGGAACCAATACGCCAAATGTACTTAATGTGGCAAAAGTAGAATTAAATGATATAAAAATGATTAAAATTAAACACATGTGCTCTAGCTCTATTGTATCAGCACGAGAAATGGCTAAGGGCATCATAGTAGCAGCAGGATAACAGGAAGTGATGGCATACACTCACTGTCAGTGGCACCCAGGCTGAAGTTTTGATTGGCAGGTACTCATGTGACACCTAGCCAATCAGACTGGGTTTTATGTGGGATATTTTGTGAGAATAGGGAGAGTAAAACAAAGCCAGAGGGGAAGACACACCTTGCAGTGCAGCCAAAGTAGCACACTTTTTGGTTCACTCATTTTATTAATCATCCGTGCCGATATGGATAATCAGGCAAACGCCAAATACTCGGCCAAATAATCGGCCATGTCAATAAAAGGGATTTGCTTAGGCCTTGTTCATACAGAGACAAAAATGATATATTTCAGTTTTGTTTTGAAAAGTTTTCCATAAATCAACCATTTCAGGAAATGTCCACGTGAGCACGGAACCACCAAAATGCTCAAGTATAATATGCCTGAGCTATCACCTCTTTCTCCTAAAATGACACCGATTGGTCCGTTCTCAGACTGGGAACAACTGTTTCACCATTAAGCTTTGCAAGGTGGATCGGCCTCTTGACAGACATGGAACCTGAACAATCCATTGGCTTTCCAAGGTGACTGTTTACACTGAGTGGACAAAAATTCTTTACCAGGTTTATAGAGTGAAAAGTTAAGTGAAAGTAAAACAGGGTTTTGAAAGGTTTTTTTTAAAAGCTAAAATAAATTAAATGGATAGTATGAAATAGGCCTCTAATATCTTCTTACATTGATTTGAGGACATTAAATCAACTCAAATCAGACTGTGGCAACTTCTGTTAGTTGTATTGTTGTCCAAAGAAATGCCTGACTGCATGGTGACAATGTGCAAATAACAGTCCCAGTACAAACTAAGCTAAATAGATCATTATTGGTGACTTCCAGCATAATAAACTGGATGATTTGATCATTTTCTTTAATTCTGTTTAGTCTTTTTTTCTGTTATCTAAGAGATGATGATAAAAAAGTTTACTTTGTATGTGTAACTTTGGATCCTTTTGTAAGATTTGGTACCTGTATAGAGCTGCTACTTGGTCTAAATTGAAAAACTTTTGCCTTTTTACTCTGGAGATGTGCTTAGAGACACTTAAACCAAATAGCTCTTCAAACAAGAATTTCTTTGAATTGGCTTTACTTAAAGTGTGCCGCTCGTAACTAAAATGGTTCAGTGGGTAGACATCTTAAAATATGTACAGCAGTGTCAGTAAAGAACAGGATTTCCTTAGTATTATTGCACCATCTTATTTGAATGCTGCTCTTTTTGCAAGTCAAATTTTTAAAATGCCAGTGAGTCTATATGCAGATCACACCCATGCAGCCGCCACAGCTCCTCTAACATCCGTGATCAGAGAAAAACATCTTTAGAAAAGAAGAGATGTTTTCATTACACTGTGAAACCAAACATTCATCACAGCTTCTCAGAGAAAGCATGCAGCATAAGAGAAAACCTTAATAACACCAGGAGGTGAAACATAAGGTGTTAGACTCTCTGCTCCCTGCACGTTGCAAAAAGCATATTCTTTGCACCACATAATGCGTGTGATCTGTCAGCAGTGGGTGTGAAAGGCAAAGGAAAGGCAAAAAAAAAAAGAGATAGCTTTGTGTACTTACAGTGTTCTTCTGGCAAATTATCTCCTGAAAGATGAGAAGAGAAAATATACTTAGACATTTTACAAGGACATCTTGTACTCAGGGCCATTTTGCTTTGGACTCTGTGCTTCTGATTAAAACTCAACTAAAAATTCAATACCCGCCTCTTCACTGCGACGTAGCATTTAACCAGAGGGACTTTTAGCAGCTTGTTCAATATCTTAAGTGTGTCTGATTAAAAGTGGTGACCTGAGTCCATGAAGTAGGTGTCGGTATTGATTTGTAAAAGCAGAAATCCAAAAGTGTGACGAGTATGAAAGAGGTAGAGTAGGCTTCAAAATGTCCAGACATGGATTTGCAAAAATTTGATGAGGAAGGAAATGCATTCAACACTGTGTTATCTTTGTTTGCAATTAAACTCCAGATTAAGAATTACATTAAGGCAGTACAAAGGATAAAAAGTACACTCAGTGCACAAGGATATTATAAAGTAGTTAAAAACAGTGATGAGTGGCAAAGTCAGAGGCCATCCTTTAGTCCAGGGGTGTCAAAGTCAATCACAGCAGGGGCTGGATTCTGGATTCTGGACTAACCTGAGGGCCTAACAGCGTCACCTTTTAAACCATAAACTGTCAACCTTGTTCCATCAGAAATAAAATACATAAAAAAAAAAAAAAAAACATAGCACTGATTATAAATGATTCTGATATTTATTAAGTTAAAAAGATAAGTTTATAGGCTCACAGTCTGAGAAAAGTAAATTTATTTGTTCAAAAAGGTCAAAACATGAAATTGAAATTGAAAAATAATGTTTTTAAATGGCAATTACATTAGGAAGAAAGTCAAAATCATGAGTTTAAAATGTCAAAATATGAATTAAAATTTGTAATCTGGAAATTTAAAGTTAAAATATGATTCAAAATTCTAAATTGTGAGTCTAAAAGGTCAAACTATGGGATTATAAAGTCAAATTTTGGAGTTGAAAATATGAGGTAAAGTACAAAATAACTGGTTAAAAAGGTCAAAATATCACTTAAAAATTAGAATTATGAATCTTAAAGTCCAAAACATACGAGAAATCAAAATTATGAGCTTAAATGCTCAAAGTATGAAATTAAAGGTCAAAATCCTACGTTCGAGTCCTAATTATGAGACGAAAAATTGAAAATATGAAATTAAACCACAAATTAATTTCTTTTCCCACATTCCTGACTTCTTATCTAAATATGTTTACTGCTTACTTTTTCAGATTTTGTGACTTAACAAGGATATCTTAAATCATCAAGGATAAGTTTATATTTTTGTACTTGAGGAAATCTGCAGATCTCATGCTGATGGGCCAGTTATAACAGAAATGTGAGATCATCTTGCGGGCCGGATTTGGCCCCCAGGCCTTGAGTTTGACACCTGTGCTTTAGTCCCTTTACAAGTGAAAAACAAACAACTATAATATATATCTAAATTATGATAGCATCACAATAAAATGATTGTGTGATACCCAGGACAAGTATATACTGATACACCTTGGTATCTGATTAACTGAAGGACATAAAATATCTCTAAGAAAGTAGAACGGAAGAACACCAGGCTTATTCAATACCATTGGGTGTCACTTTCACTTCTTATAATGCTTCATTCCTTAACCTATTTTCATCTTTCACTCTCAGATTCTACATTCTCAGTCAGGATAGCAATCTCCACTCCAAGTGCACCCCAGAGCAAATCCCTTCCTCTCCAATCAGTCTCTGCAATTCCACAGAATGTGCTCTGGTCTGTTTCCAGCAGAAGTGCCACTCTGTTCTACTTGAGATGTGTGCAGATTCTGATTTCAGCTCAGCCAGACAGAGCAGATCCACCAAAAGAGGGACAAAAATGCACAAGGTCTCTGGTCTAAGGATGTTCTGAGGCAGCTATTTCCCCAGTGAGCTTCACATGCATTTCAATAGTGTTAAACCAACTATTCTGAAGAGGAGAAAATGCTCAGTCAAATTCATCACAGGGCCAATGTGTCAGTGGGTATAAGATGTGAGGCTAGAATGCTGGGTAAAGTGTGGCTAAAATTAGCAGCTAGCTTCGCCAGCCTTCATTTCTCTTTGTAGATTGTTATTAGGGGGGTGCGGTATATGCGGTAGACAGTATAAATGATATAAGTTTGGCCTACAGTGGAGATTTGGACTCTACCGACCAATCGCGATAACGCTTTTCAATGACATCATCGTATCTGCCTCAGTGTGAGTTAGCAGGCAAAAACACGTGTTTTTTCCCCTCAAAGTCTGACAGCTGTACCGCAGCTAAGTGAGTGTGCTGTCTCTGTCAGCCTGTCTGGGGCTGTAACACAAGCTAGTACTGCTTTGGCTGGTCGCAGAGGCCAGCGCTGCAGCTCTTCTTCTTACAACGGCATAAACAACCGTTTAAAAGTCTATTTTAACTTATGACTTTCTTTTCTAAGTCCACAGTGAGTCAAAGATCCAGGCTGCCATGTTAAATGAGGTCAGAAAAGCTGCTGTAAACTAGCCGTATTGTCCGGTCCGGCAGCCAAAGCTAAGCTAACTCAGTGCTAAACACAGTACTTCTATCAAGCTCTTCAAAATAAAAGTCTGCGGCTGTTATTTTTCTGAAACGCTTTTATTGTGAACGCCTTCACTAGGAAACGTGTTCAAGTCATTAGCAGCTTAACACACCTCATCAGGTTAGAGATGAAATGCGAAAATTGGAGTGCAGTTAGACAGAAGTAAACCTAGAGAGAATAAAACAAAACAAAAAAAAAAACATGTTTTCTGTGTTCCTATACTCAGGGATAAATTAAGTATGCCATCAAAGGCTTGTTTTAAGGGGAGAAGGGGGTTAATAACACTTGAATTTGGATTAAAAAGCATTATCTCTTTTAATTTTGTAATACCGTGATATAATACCGTATCGTCAAAGGCAAGAAAAATACCACAATATGATTTTTAGGCCATATCGCCCAGGCCTAATCTATACAATCTCTTTACCCTATTGTACGAGGATTCATTAAAATAATAATCCACAACTATTATCATACAGTATCTATGAGTGTGAAGCAATGTCCCGCGTTCTTCAAAACAGATAAAGATCGGCCTTTATTATTTATATCTGCATTGTGCAGCCTGGTGAGCCTGGTGGCGAGTTCACTTTATAGGAAGTAATGAAAGTTACAGACTACTTTAGAGCTTGAAATAATTTAGATATCAATAAACTTCATCTGCATTTCCTAAAAAGGGGGCTAAGAAAAGTTCTGACTCTTTTAAGAATCTGTTGATGGGGTAATTATGCTTGACTTTGCTGCTGCAGCACACAGCATCTGTGGTTATTAATAGCCTAAATGTTAACATTTCTCATCTCCGATGTACACACAGAATGAAGAATTAGCGTGTTTTGTAAACTCACGATACCATGGATCACATGCCAGCTCCATACCAGGGAGCCAGGCCACTGCACTCATCACAAGGCCCTGTCTTAATGACGGTAATTGAAGCATACTGTGGCTGCTGTATTACCGTATTACCGCCTATTCCTAGTTTGAAGGGAATCCCTCCAAGCAGATCTCTCATATTTGAGATGTGGTGCTCTTAAAAATGGCCTCAACATGTGGATGAAAAACCTTAAAGTATAAGGCATTAGCTATCAGGGGTGCAGAGGCAAACCTTATAGTTTTTACCACTGAAAAAATGAGCTATAGTAGCCAGAGCCAGTGTCTGTACCAGGCTGTAAACATGTTTCTGCTGTAAAAAAAAAAAAAAAAGCATTTCAATACAAGTTATGACTGGGAATCTTTTTAAGATTTATTTTCTTGTGTTTTCTAATTCAGCAACATTTTTATTTGCAAATAGTGAAGGTCAGCACTTTGGCATAGTGTATCACATCTTTGTAATGATTAAAAAACTCTTTAATGAAATACTTCAGAAAAATCTGCAGGCCTTAACCTTCATATATCAAAAAGAAAAGGATGATATTCTTCTAGCTAAATAAAACAGGCTTGTATATCCTCTTTTATAGTATGCCAGAGAGCACCACAAATACTTGTAGCTCACTTAAAAATACAATAATGATTGAGTGCACAGCATCAATACCACATGACTCCTGAGTTCGTCATATCACGCTGAGACGACCTTTACAATCAGAAGAGCTGACTTCAAGCTGGCTGTTTTTTAAAATTGATTAAAAGTAAGAAATTCAAAGCAGGAAGCCACATAAATATGTTAACCTTTCAATTTAGACTGACTTCAAGCCAGATTTTATCACTCAGATAACTCTGCATGTTTGTTCAATTGAATCATTGATAAACTACTGTAAAAAAGAGCATATCCGGGACAAGTAGACTGACTACACAACAGTGTCTTTAGGGTATTGAGGGTGCAATTTTTACAGTATTTTAAGGCCAAACTCTGACATTAAAACAGCTGCCTGATGGAGGAAAAACCACCAGATAGAAGTGGTCTTTAAAGCAGGGTGAGGTGCACTGAGCCAGCCGCTCAGCCAGGCAGGCGGGCACCGAGACAAACCACAGGAAGTGAAACTCTTACTAGGATCAGTTTGCATTAAGGCAGGAAAGAATGGCATACAAGATAACCTTCTTTATACCTTTAAAAAGGCAGAAATAATGGAGCTGAGGGTGCTGATTAGCTTTTAATGTCATCATGTTAAATATGGAGACAAACCTCTCCTGGCAGTCTTTATAAACTATATGTTAAATATACACTGTGGTGGCTGGCCGAGGAGCTCTGTCTCCTTTAAAATCCTCCCACTACACAAACAACCCAGAATAAAGGCTCCTGTGTTCCTCTGTTACACGTCGCCTACAGCAGGAGTTTCAATGCGCTACGTTTGGGCCTCAGACTGTGCTAACTATGTCTGGTCTGCAGCTATGAGACTCACACTGTTGTCACATGCTGATTCAGACACAATCATGCACACAGGTTTGGGATTCCAGCCCATTAAAGTTGCAATGTTTGACACTGTTATTCAACACAGTGCTGTGACTCCAGTTGCAAAACTGATACTGTGCTGTAGGGATTCAGTGTTGTGTTGTAAACACTCACAGCATGGAGGCTCATTTCTCAGATAAAAAACTGTAGTTTTTTTTTTTAACTTTGGGGTAAATACACCAAGAGGGATCCACCATGAATGCAGAGAAGCAACATGAAAAGAGCTATTTTTAATATAACTGATATAAACTGGGATGGTCCTGGTTTCTGATAAATAACTGCAACTTCCCTAGGGCAAATCTTCCCTTGGACCTCAAAGACCTGTTCTCATTCACCACTGTTCATGCTCTCACTTCTCACTGAGATATAATCATTTAAATAAACATCTTATCTCATCTTAAGTCTTCACCAAAATCCAAATCTATGTCAAAATAAAAGAATAAATGCAGTAATTACTGATAAAAATGGTAAAAAATCTACATTCCAAATAGTTTTGGAGAAACTGATATTTAATTAAAGTAAACTACATAAAAGGAAAAGTCAGGAGTGGAATTAGCGGACCCCTGAGGAGGGGTCTGGCTGCAGGCGGCAGATATCGGATGCTTTCACTTGCAGACCATTACTGTCAGACGCCACAGCTGTCAGGACAAAAGTGGCATAATTTGCTGGCAACATATGCCCCTTTTAATTTTTTTTTCCTTAAAATCAATTTTTATTCATTAAAAAATAACATTAGCAACATTACAGACTAAGAAACATTTCATAAATAAAACAGAAGCTACATTAGCTTTAACTTTAGGAACATGAGCTTCAGGAAATGTTAAAGTAGCTAAGTCCCGGTAGATTTATAAGAAATTCTCATCTTTAAGAGGTGTACAGTTTTCAGCTATGTTAGCTATGTAGCTAACAAAGCTAAGTTAGCCTTAGTCTTAGCTATGTTAGCTGCGGTAAATTGTTTCATGAAGGACACGATTTTTTTTTTCCTGTAAGCAGGCTCAGTGCATATATTTGTCCTAAATTAGGGAGACCATATTTTAAATTCACCAAATAAGGTTATTTAAATTTTGTCACGAACCCACATGTGTGAGCTCATGGTAAGAAATCTTTTTTCAGTGCACTGTTTTGACACCACAGAAAGTTCCTCAGCAAATGAAACAGAAAACGCTGTGGACATTATAACTTCACCTAAAACACAAAAATGAAAACTAAAAAAATATTTTAGGTAAAGTACCTGTCCCTACTGTATAACTATGTGTCTTTATTTGCAAATGTGCTTTTCTAAGCAGTCTGTTTAAGTTACATGTCATTGGTGTTCTTACTTAAGTGGGTATTTTCAGCGCTATTTCCAGCTTGTACTATGGCTGCATAGACTAGTTGACTAGTCGAACAGTCATCTTTACTGCCTGAGGTCGACTCGTTACTAATCACAAGATCAGGCATTTACCGTTCTTAATGTGTAGCCCTTTATACTGATTTATCTAAGGTGTTTGACCCAAACAAAGAAATTGAATAAATTACAAGGGCTATGGGAAGGGACAAATTTCCATTACAGTTTTGTTGTGAGTTGGATCAGTCCTTCTAAATTAAATTGATTTCTCTTTGGAATTTTTTCATTTCTCTAACAAGTTCCAGGACTGCCCACAGAAATGGCTGGGCCCCTAAAGGCCCAGTAAATGAGGCCCACCCACACTTAGTGATATCAGTGTATGTGTATTAAATCAATCATGTAGTCGCTAGCATCCTTGCTAAAATTTGATACTTTGGACTGTCTCCAAAAACTTTTGGAGCTTGTAGTAAACAAGTTTCTACGCTACTTCAATGCCAGTTCAATTACGTTTTTGTCACTTTTAATACCTATCTATTTGTCTAGAAGAAGGGCTGCAGCTTGTATAACAGATGCAACTTGTATTCCAGTAAGTGCTTAGAAGAAAATGGAGAGTATACAATTACAGTCAAGTAAATACACCTTGTGGAGTGCTGGTTTTTAAACTGGCAACTTCACCAAGAAGTAAATGTTCTCAGGGACATTTATGGACTCTCAAAATAAATAAAGAGAAAATGTACAAAATCAGGACTTAAAGGTCCCCTTTAGAGCTGCAACATAACAAAAAAGGAGGAAAAAGAAAGAACTTCAAGGGCTCGTTTTACGCCACAGTACTTTCTGAGCTGGACTGGACCTCTACTCAAAAATTACATAGGTTCTTCCTTGACTCATTTAATGTTTGTCACACCAAGTTTTATGAAAACCAGGCTGGTATTTATCCCTAATCCTGCTGACAAACAGCACCAGAAACATGACCTCCACAGCAGCAGAGCTAATAAAAAGCATGTGCTAGGTCAGTGGTTTTAAAGTGATTCGTTCCTTATACAATCCAAATTGTCCCTCTTCTATTAAACCTTTTCAGCTGGAGAACAAATGTGCTTGTTATCCACGAGGCCACCATCTCAAACAGCTTCATAAATGCATTTCCTTCCATCAAATTATTGATGCATTTCCCTGCCTCTGCCACCAAATTACATTTCCGTCCATCCCCCGTCTTTCCGCCTAAATATAGCCTTTAATCAGCACCCATGGGAGCCTCTGTGATTGTTTGGTTGATGCGTTAAAGTGATGAAGGCAGGATTGTCCTGGTTTATGTTTATAATGACAGCTTACCTGCAGGGACTGGAGGGAGTCGGAGTTGGTGTCGCAGTACAGGATGATGTTGTTGGCCATGCTGAAGCTTTCTCTGACTCCCAAGTGATAAAAGAGCGAAGGCTGGCGGAAAGCATCTGTCATCTCCACAACGGCGATGTCTGAGGGTGAGAATTAGAGATGTCATGTTAGGTGTCACTGTGAACCTCTTTGTGAAGAGTTACACCAAGGCTTAGCAGAGTCTGTGATTTACTTCCTTATCAGGAAAAGCCATAAGATCAAGTTGTCCATAAAGATTTTATTATTTTGTTTTGTAATACTTGTACGCCTATTTGTTTCGTTCTTTGTATTTAACCCAGCATGTTCTGTGGTCTTTATTTCTATGTCCACTGATTTTCCTAATAAATTTATTTTTTGGTGTTTTATACTGTATGTTTACCTTGTTTAAAACTGACTGTTTTTACTGTTTTTATGAACTTTTGTGGGTTTTATGTTGTATATGTGTGTGTTATGTCTGCTCTGTTAATCCACTGTGCAGCATTTTGGCACTTTGTTTTTTAAAAAGTAAAATGTAAATGGCTGCCTCCTCTGAAAGGAACTTTTTGCAACCCTCCTCCACCCCAGCTCCTCCTTTATTGTGCATCTGAATTAATCAGTTTCCTTCTGTTGTCACTGATGCCAGCTCTGCTCTGGGGTTTTTTGCCGCATCTTTTCCTGCCTCAGGCCTCACTTGAAGGCACAGGCAAGGCAGGAAAGTGGGCTGTTCCTGCTTGATGCTTTCATGGAAGGGTAGGGAGATACTAAAACAGCCACACTGGCAAATATAAACAATGGCAATAAGTGCAAATGAATAACTGCTAATAAAGAAAAACATCTATCGCCACAAACTGACTGAACTAACACTCTACCCCCCTATCTTACTGCCTTTATATGTTCTAAATATGTTTTTATGCTTTTTTTTGGCATTTCTAGGACTAAAACTTATGTGATATTTATAGTTTATAGTTTTCAAGTTAATTTATTGAGTTCTGGTCCAAAAAAATGTCAGACAAAGGTGACAAATGAAATTCATTCTTCCCATTACCAAAGGTGTTGTTCTCAGATGTCTTGTTTGCCCCCAAATCCATCCATATTCAATGAAAATATTCAAATACATTTAAATGATTTCTCATATAAATTCCTGAAAGTCGTCAAAATTGTTTGAAATCAAATTAAAGTCTTGACAGCAGATGAATAATAATAATAATAATAATAATAATATTATTGATATAAATTTTCACTTTAAAACTGCTGATAAATGTTAACAATTTTAGACAACATTAATTTAAGCCTGAGGAATCAGTAAGTGTTTGCTAGTTAGTTTTCCTCCTTATGATCTTAAACACTGCTTTTCATCAATGCCTTCTATGTGTTTCCCCCACCAAAGCAAACATCGACAGCTCTTTATTGTTCAGGGATAGACCAACAGCTCTGAGGTCAAAGGATAATGGATAACATCAAATGCATCCTGAGTGTGCGTCACACAGGTGATGCACATTCCTCTTTTCCCACAGTCTCTGAACGATGAGTCTACTGTCAGATATAGATTCTGGTGTCAAAGGGACAAGTGGAGCTAATTCAGGAGCACACTCTTGAAAATCAGAATGTTTTCACAGGTGACAGAGGTTTGACCCACCTGTCTAACCTCATCAATGAATACAAATACACTCAATACTAACCAGGGTGAGTCCGGCTGGACTCCAGGATATTATTTTCTGGATCAATAGGTCATTAGGAGTAAATATTGCTTTGTGTCACTCAAGCCAGCAGGGACTAAAGCTTGGGGTGGAGGGTTGAGGGTTCTCAGCCTTGTGTTGAGAGGCTCTGCTAGCATAACAGACCGCTGTTAGCAAAGAGGCCATGCTGAACAATGAAAAACAAATTCCATCTGACATTACCAACCCCTCTAAACACCTCCACTACTGCCTGGCAGGAGAAGAAAGAGGATATGTTGGCAGTGAATGTGCTCATTAGTTTGCAGAAAAAGCAATACAATTGTCTGAATGCTTAAAATGCCCTTTAGGGACGCTATACGACATCCAAATCAAGAATAAATTATCTGCTTTCTTGCTTCATCCGCTTCTAGATAAATCTGGTTTTATCATCAAAATTTAGTCTTAACAATAGATAATTAGCTGACTAAATCAACAGTTTAAGAGGTAAAACAAAACAATGTGCTGCTAGCAAAGAGTATTATCTTAAGAGTTTGCTATCTTTAAGTCAACAAACAAAGGTTTCTTAACAGATTCTTTGTTAAAGCTGGCAAAAAAAACTGTACATTTTATGCAAAATGTTAGCTATATAGCTAATAATTGCATTGCTAGCAGAGGGTGAAAGTGATCAAACGTTAAGCTTTGAAAATGTTGACATGAAGCAGTTTCTGATCTCACATTTTATATTGAAGCTAACAACGCTCGGACAAATAATGGTTTCTGTAAAAGAACAGTGTGCAGCTAGCTGAGAGAAAAGTTTATCTTAAGTAATGCTAGAAAGAGAGCATTTTTTTCTTCCAGTATGGGGACCTAAAAGTAGCATTTTATTTGGTAAATATATTTTGCCTTTAATGTCTTTTTCTTGAAAATGTGCTGTACTTGCTAATACAAATTGACTTGCTAGCGAATACTAACGCCAGCTAGCACACTAGCATGCTAACAGCACAAATCCGCTATGGCACCAATACGTCATTCATTGAGGGTGTGAAGTGTTTGTTGTTCCAGACTCAATCCTTGGACATTTTTAAGTGCACCAGCAGTTTATTTCTCAGTCCGAACATGTTTTGCACACTTACTCAAAGTATTTAGCATGTTGTACAGAAGTATACGATTTGGGACACACTGTGGCCTTGTAATCAGGCATTTAAAAAGCTAGCAATATATTTTAGTAGGCCAGAGTGCAAATCTTAGACTAAAAGGAGTGGCTAGCAAACAGCTAACACAAAGTGTTTATAGCTCGTATGTACAACAGAAAAAGTGGCATTTCACAAACAGCTTTGCAAACATAGTCCTTGCTTAGACTACCAAAATATTTGTATTCATTAGTTTCTATGAAAAGATCATTGTGTAGCTAGCAGAATGTTAAACTAAGGCTAAAGTTACCACAAACAAAAAGTCAGAAACAAGGGTTTTTTTTAAACTACACATTTAAGACTTTGGCTATAGCATGGTTTCACGTTTGTATACACATTACATGCTAAAGTTAGCAATAGGCCAGATTAGATTAGTGTGCAGCTAGCAGAGGGTGAAACTTATGCCAAAGCTACAGCTAGCAAAAATTCAACATTCAGGGGTTTATAACACACATTTTAGACAAAAGTTGTGAAACTTAAGCTACAGTTTAAGTTAGCAAAGTTGTTTTTCCTGGGTTTTGAAAGACATTTCATGCCAAAGCTTACAATACGTTAGCAATCAGTAGATTCTAGAAAAAGATCAGTTTGCAGCAAGAAAAATAGGCTAAAGCTAAAGCTAGCAAATAGACAGGACTTATGCTGCGTTCGATTGTACTCGGAAAGATCTGGGTCGGAAATTCCGACTTCCGAGGTTTCATTGCGAAAGCTCGGAAAACATGGCCGGCTGCAGTAAGCTGATGTTTGTTTGGATGTTTTTCGAGGATCAAAAATTCCTGCTGGGGAAATATATTAGCTACTTGAGGGAGAGAGAGAAAGAGAAACATCGTATGATGTAAGTATGACTTGAACTCACCAGCGAGGGGAATCTTGCATGGGTCATTGAACTTAAACGGGCATCAAAGCGAGCTGTGCAGAGGCCTGTACTGTAGTAACACAAATGCTAAATTAGACGACACATATAAGTAAAAGTTGAGGAGAAAGCCGTTTTGCTATCATGTTACTCTGACCGACTCGGACTGCTTGGATCCTACCCGAAATCCCACGTCGGAGTCCTGAGCTCAAGGGCTGTTCTATTGCACTTTTTTCCGATTCCGAGGTCGGATTTATCCAAGTTCCGAGTACAATCGAATGCAGCATTAGAGGTTCCTAATCTCATATTTTAGACAAAGACTGTAAAACTTCTTGTTATTAATCAGTGGTTTCTTCAAAAAGATCAGTTTGTGGCTAGCACAAGCTGAAACTTAGTTTGAACCCAAAGTAGCTATAAGTCAGAACTCAGAAGGTTTTAATTCAGACAAAAGCTAGCAACTTGTTAGTTATACGTGGCTTTGCAAAAAGAAGATATCACTAGCAGAGAGAAATTTCAGCTAAAGCTAGGAAAACACTAGCAATAGGTTTCCAGGCATACGTTTTGAGTGTAAGAGTTAAGATGGACTATACACATGAATGTACAGGATCCTAATTATATCACATCCATTAAAAGTTAGTTAAACCCACTGAGGGGAGCTCAGATACTCAGATCCAGGTATGGAAATCGGTATCAGGAAGGAAAAAGTATTGTGTTAGAACACCTGTAGAAGTGGTTTAGTGTTTAAGAGGCCCACACAAGAGGTGGGGAGGTACACGCTGTCCCTGAGGCCGTCTCATGCTGCTGATAACAAAAACAAATCAGGCTGGGGACTGTTCTCCTCTAATGACAGAGGAGCTCAGGAAGTCACAGAGATAACGCTGCACCTCATCTGTTTCCAACTATCCCCATCTCTACCAACACAGACATTACATCAAGCTGTAGAGCAGAGAATCTCTCATCCAGCTGACTGAACATTTTAAACATAATGGGTCGTTTCACACGAGTGCAAACAGAAGAGTTAGAGGAAAATCACAGAGAGTTTCGTTCACCGTGACTCAGTTGTTTTGAGTCAATGGGGCAGTGTAAACAGTGTTCTCACTGCAGGCAGGTCAGATGACGGGTTGCTCTGTCCTGAACACTGATACTCTGAAACTGACGCAAATAGCATCTGATTGTCTTTCTGTGTTGTTCTTGTGTTTTCAAAAACAAGATTCATGCTATTATCAAGTGTTATTGGGTCATTTTCTATTGTGTACTCGGCAGATAGAACAAACAGTGAAGCAACACAAAAGGAGAGTAGAAAGAAAGCCAGCAAGTGTTAAATAGATTAAAAAAATCCAAGTTTCCTCACAACCACAAAAGACTTCATCCATGGCACAGAGCATAAACAAATGTTGACATGAGTGACTGCCACGGTTGTCTCTTCTTTATTATTCTTAGCGGGTTTACAAACCAACTACAGTACGTGCAAACTGCAAGCTATTGTGTCAGTGTGTGCATAGTGAGAGGAGAGGTGGGAACAGTCATGCTTACACATAGAGAACAATTAAACTTAATGAAAATGCCCTCATTCAAATAGTTAGTGCTATTGAAAAAGTATCAGCATAACAAAAATGTTGACAAGCTTCATTTTCTTGCATTTTCAATAAACACTACAGGAGTTTGATTCTATTAATGCAGTATAAAATCCGCCCTGAAAGCTCGATGCACCGTGGGACCAAATAACTCCAGCAACCATGTGAATGCTCAGAAATTTGAACCCAAAGTTAACATCAAGCAGTTACTTCCATTCACTGGCTTCTGAGGCTGCATGCCAACACAAGGCTGCAGAGAGAAGCCTATCAGAGCCTATCTGGATGTATCAGTGGAGAGCTCTGTTCAGTAATGAGGGGCCATGCAGCCAGTCACACTCTTCATCAGTATATGCAAATTCAACCGGGAAACAGGTACTTGTCGCTGGCCTCAGAAGTTCTCATCATCAACCTGTTCCTCCACCGTAGTTTTAAAATCACAGCGTCACATTCTCATTACACTGGACAGGATGGAAGGGATTTGAAGTTCTTCAGCTCTGTGCAGCCAGTGACGCGAATTATCAAGAGGGTTTAGTTCTCCGGATGAGCAGTCGGCATCTTCGCTTCAGGATGGTTTCTTTCTGATTGAGTGCATGTTAGGTTTCACTTTCTGACGTAGAAGATAGAGAGGGGAAAAACACCTTAATCCTCTCTTAGACTGACCTCTGCTTGACAGCCACTTGTTATTTCTGTATGACGCATTTCCATCAATGATACCATCACAAGAGATGTTCTAACATTTTTCCTTCCTGATACCTGAATGTCGAGTCGTCCAGGATTGATTACTAGTCCAGAACACCAGCTGTACTTATTATACTATCTAGTTCAGGTAATACCTTCTATAAACATATGCACTTACACACAAAAGAAGTCTGACAGTTGACAATTAATTGCCACTTTTTAGACATCTGCCCTTTGATTACAAGCCTATTGTCTAATTAAAATAGTCAATTGTGCAACAAAAGGAAGAAGGTGAACTGTTTCATTTGGTAATAGTGTGAAAATGTTTTGGAGAGGTGACGGTTTAGCTCCAAGTGAAAACCTTGCTAACATTTAGAAAAGCTCACATTACAAACAGCTCATGTTTTTGCTTATTCTGATGTTCTTCTTCCTGGAAAAGCTTGAGAGAAACTATCAGCTGCCTGACTTTTAACCAACAGGACTGTAAGGACATTTTATTCAAAAACATGAACTTTGATACAGACTTGTCCCCCATTTTATAGCTATAACAGCCTCCACTCTTTGAAGGCTTTCCACATGATTTTGGAGTGATTTTGTGCCCTATTCATTCTGTAGAGCATTAATGAGGTCAGGCACTGATTTTGGATGAGAAGGTCTGGCTCGCAATCTCGGTTCCAGTTCATCCCAAAGGTGCTCGATGGGGTTGAGGTCAGGGGTCGGAGTAGGCCGGTCCTTACCGAACTCATCAAACCATGTCTTTATAGTCC
The DNA here is from genome assembly GCF_018320785.1 of Cheilinus undulatus. Taxonomy (NCBI): domain Eukaryota; kingdom Metazoa; phylum Chordata; class Actinopteri; order Labriformes; family Labridae; genus Cheilinus; species Cheilinus undulatus. The sequence goes on along the minus strand of NC_054878.1, from coordinate 38,136,385 downwards.
TTGCTTTGTGCACTGGGGCACAGTCATGCTGGAACAGAATAGGGCCTTCCCCAAACTGTTGCCACAAAGTTGGAAGAAAAGCATTGTCTTGGCTTTGGGCTCGGTGATGTGAGGCTTGCATGCAGCTGCTCGGCCATGGAAACCAATTTGATGGAGCTCCATTTGTGCTTACTGCTGTTGCTGTTATTCCAAAATACTTCCACTTTCTCACAATATTGCTCACAATTGACTGTGGAATATCCAGCAAGAGTGAAATTTCACAAACCATCTTGCTGCAAAGCAGTGTTAATTTCGTCGACTAAAACTATGACTCAAAATGTCCATCCACAGTCTTTTGTCCATGACAAAAACTAGACTAAGACTATCAAAAATAGATCTGTGATGACTAAAACTGACAAAAAGTCAGTTTAGTTTTCATCAAGATGACTAAAACTAGACTTAAATGTAATGTAGTTTTTGTTGGACATTCAAAATATATGATATTTCTCCACTGAGGGTAAATCTGTCAATAAACAACGCAGCTGTATCTGTTCTGCCTCCCAGCTGTAGAAAGCAGGGACCCCAGGTTGGGCAGAGTGCATAAAACGCACTATCATGATTTAGTACCAGATTTAGGCAAGAGAATAAATGCTTGGACTAAAAGTAAAGACTAAAATGTGAGGACTTTTTATGAACTAAAAGTAGACTAAAATGTTTTTGACTTTTTGTCGACCAAAACTAGACTAAAAAGCATAGAAATGACTAAAACGGGACTAAAACTAAAAGATATTTCGTCTAAAGACTAAGACTAAAATTAAAAATAGCTGCCAAAATTAACACTGTTGCAAAAGTGGCATCCATCACAGTACCAAGCATGAAGTCACTGAGCTCTTCAGAACGACCCATCTTATATCACAAACATTTGTAAATGCATGGCTAGGTGTTTTATATTAACTTAATTTCTATTTACATTTTAGAACAAATGTAATCATAATCATGTAAAACAACCAAAAACATCTATTAAACTAGCTTGTACTCAAAAATAAGAAAAACAGATTATTTAATTTCATTTACTCAACACATATCAGAGAAATTCTTTGTTTACTTCTTACTACAAGCCTTTAAAACTCTGTGTATACAGCAAATAAAAGGCTGTCTCGCTCCTTCTTTGCTCTCATTTTATGCATACAAGTTGTGACTGAATGTCAACAACCAGACGGCAGAGGTTGGCTGATGAATAAAAGATAAGCTCGTCTCATTTCTCTGCTGGTAAGAGACACCATCAATATTACATGTCAACCTGGTTTTAATGCAAAAAGGCCATTTAAAGGCAACAGACTTACATAGATGGGGGAAAAAAAGAAAGTTGCAGATGTTTTTTCAAGCAGCGATGAATTGGGTGGGGTGATTTTGCAATGTTCAGCTTGAAAAACCTCACCTGCTTCACGAGACTACATCCGAGCCAAAGAAAATGTTTGCTGTCGCAGGGCAGGGCTAATATGGGAGATGAATAAAGAACGCACACGACTGAGTGCAAATATGAAAAAGCACGACATGAGGGAGTCTTGTTCTGCTGGGAGAGAGGAGAAGAGCAATTATTTCTCATAAGTGCTTTGTACTCACAACAAAGCCCCTGAGAGCTAACAACACTTGACTGTTGGTGTATGATGTCGTCAGAGCAGAGAGCGTATTTCAGTTTCAATGCACACATACTGAGCATTCATATCTAACATCAGATTGTAATCTTTACAGCGTGTAGTAGTTTTAGTTGCAGTTCTTATTTTGTGTTAACGCAGGGTTGCAATAAATATGGAGCTTAGATCTTGGTCAGTTAAAAACGTATGTTTTGCCTGAGAGTCCAATAATTTATCATTTTCTCCAGCATGTCGGTACTACTGCTCAATGAATGACTAAATTACAGTCCTTCTGCCAGTTGAGTACTTTGGGCTGGAACCAGGACCAGAACTGAGCACACTTGACCCGAAAGTCCAGGTCCATTTGGTCAGTTTGTATGCTAGCTTGAAGAGGTGGTCTCAGACATGATTCAGGGGTACTCTAGCATGGTAGGGCGGATTGATGTATTGTTTTTTAACAACTGGGATGTATGCATTAGTCCCATTGCAGAATGCGCAATGTTAGTCACATTGTGCTGCTACCCCTGCGTTGTGTGATAAGAATCAATGCAACGAGTTTCCTCGTTTGCATGACTAATCTACACCAAACCCCTGCATCAGGTCAATATCAGTAGTCAGAGAACTGAGCACTGTGCAGGAAGAGTCTGTGTGTCTCTGCATGACTACAGGTGTCACAGATACACCAGTATGATGTTCAAGGCAGACACTTAATTCGGCAAAGCTGATAAGGGGGTCAGCAGCACGGATTTGCTCCTCGTAGATTTTGTGGTTTCAGACATGGCTGGAACACAAAAAAGGACTGGATTGGTTTATTTTATATTTTGTGGATCAGTATATACTACTCGTGATATCCAAATACCTCAACTCAACTGTATTTGTACAGCACCTTTCATTCATAAAAACATGCAACCCAAAGTGCTTCAGCAAGAACAGACAGCAAAATATATGAAAGTAAAAAAAGTAAATAGAAAATTTAGGAATGGGGTGAAAAATAAAAGAAAAAAAATCAATACAGTAAAGACGCTTAAATGTTAAGAAGTCTTTTAAATACATAAAACTGGTAAAAGTTAAAGTAAAAACCAAAGATAAAACAAAATTATTGTACTAAGATTTAAATCTGAATCTGAAACCTTTTCCAAGTCTGTGATGCTTGTTTGGAAGTAACTGCAAAACAACCGAACTGTGTTTGCTGTTTTATTTTTGCCTTGTCTCATCCTATAAGAATTTCTGTTTGATTTTTCATTTAGTTTAAAATTTTTTTTGCTCATCCATACATTAACGTCTGCAAGACAGGCAGAGGATGATGCAAGTGAAGTGGGGTTATCAGGGGAAACAGATATGTATATTTCGGTGTCATCAGCATAGAAATGATATTTGATACTATATTGTGTTTTGATATTTCTGAGTGGTAACATGTACTATGAAAATAATACAGGACCAATACCATAAGAGATACCATAATTAAAATCACGAGGCTGTGATGCACTAGCACTGTGGCTGACTGCTATAAATATATGCATAAAACTACAAAAAAGGGGGTTTCCTTTCCAAACTTTGTGTCTTAACACACTAGATATGTTGAAATTAGGTTGCTGTAAACATTCGAACAATGAGACATGTGACTACATGTGATTGATTTTTGATTTAGACTAATAGAAAGTTTTTTTTTTTTTTTTTTACCTCTTTCTTGGCTTGGTTTTATTTGGGTAGGGCAAATATCTGAGCTTATGACATCACCAGTCTTGTTGGGAATTACTCCACCCCCCTAATGCTACAATTATACAAATCACTGAGCAGCTTTTCTCAGTACAGTCTTTTGCAGCCAATTACATGCTGTGTTTTTGTTCATTGTGTGGTAAATCTGTCATGTCTGTCAGCCACAGTGGTCTATGGACCATAAAAAGTATCATAACAGAGAGATTTGTGCCAGAAAACAGTAAATCTAATCTGCAATTTCTGTCTCTATGCTCTGGCACAGTGCTGGGCAACTGTGCTCTGATCAGAAGCATTTTTTTATTTAAAAAGATCTTATTTCTCCTGAGTGGGCGTGGCTTCACCTCATTCAACTGACACGCCCACATCCCTACAGCAGATTTTCCTGCCTCATTTTTTATTAATTTGAAGCTTAATTTTATAAGCATAGAGATATTTTTCATGACTGAAATTTGGCCTGGTGGTTCATAGCACAGTGGTCTGTCATACAACAAACCTAAAGTACATTTTAGTACAATAACACTTTAGAAAGACTTTAATATAATCAAAACAGAAGATTTTTACCACTACTCCTGCAGTGTCAATAAAAGAATGAGCAACAGGTCCTCAAACCAGCATGCAAATGTGCTTTATTTATTTCCTAATTAAAAATGACATTTTAACATGGATTTAAGGACTTCTTGGGCTTCTGCAGCCAGCCATTTGGCTGACACTCAGGTGGTTACTCCTTGCTTTTTAACAAAGAGAAAAAAAAAAAACAGATCAAAACTTTTAATTTGTCCAATTAGTCCTGCTAAATATGGGCAAAATGTGTTCCTATAGCAGTACTGTCACTAAAGCCAAGTCACAGCTGTCTACATAATATAGTTTGACTAAAAAGTTTTTCTGTACACTGAGAAGCCCTTACCTCTGCCAAAATCATTACATCTCTGAGAAAGATGTTTGTCTGTGTCAGTGCCACTGCTGAGAGGGAGAGTGGGCATGCATGAGCTCTCATTCCTCGAGACCCCCCCACTGATGCCTTTTTCCCCCTGGCTGACAACTTCAAAAAAACCTTTAAACATATTTTGGTGTTGTGATGTTGAATTCTTTCTTAGAAAGGCTTGAAAGATTTCCATATTTTGACACAAATTAAGAAATCCAACTATGGAAATCCCTTATACTTTAAAGCAACATTTTGCGACATCTAGACAAAATCCATAGAAAAAGTCACCAAGGTTCTAGCCTACATATGTTTGAGTATAATAGTGCTGCTGTGGCAGGCTTGTTCAGGATAAAGACGTAAAAATCACAGAGAGAAACGGCACAGACACTGGAAACATCAAACAGACAGCCAGTGTTGTTTTGCCTGATTCAACTGCAGAGCGTCTCAATGTTTCTGGAGAGTGTTCAGATGTCGTGATTGCTTACCAACGCAGCAGCAGCAGAACAGCTGAGTGCATGTTACAGCAGACCTGCCAGTGTAGTGTTGACAGAAGGCTGAGGAGGAGAATAACTCTTCTCAGGTCCCTCCACCTGATGCCATACGCTCATTTCTGGTGCCACTGCATTCAGTACAGTTGCCTCAAATCAGCAGTAATCCTAGGCCTATCCTAACTACTGACAGATGAGACAAATTAGTACAAAACAAGGCCAGAACATGCATATACAGCCCTGATAATCCTTCTACACCTCCTACGGCTGGACCTGCTGCTGTTGACCAAAACTAAATTGATTCCCTCGCCTACAGCTCAAAGCAGAGGAGGAAAATAACTCAATACTCTTATACAGTGTCAGGCTTTCAGCTGCACTCATCCTGCTGCTGCAGGTTCCTCAGGCCCGGTGGTGTTTCTGAGGGGGAGAAAGGGGGAGGGGGAGAAGCTAAGAGAAAAAGGAGCTGCATGAATTTACAGCGAATTGTTCTGGTGTGGACTGACTCCTCCTTATAGATCCAGCTCCCTCTGCTCTCTTTGCTAGGAGAAATCTGCTCAGCGTTACAATCACTGGAGGATCTAAAGGCAGTGCAGATGGTGAGAGCGGGCATGGATTATTTCAACGTCTCAAAGTGTCTCTGCAGGGCTCAGAGCCAAACTGAAAGCATACGTTAGCACAGAAAGAGAGATCTATTTTAAAGAGCGTGAGCCATCGGGAAATGTAAACACTCACTCCAAACAGCCTTAAGCTATAAACATCATACACACCATCTGGATCTATACATCTCTGAATCTCTATTTAGTTCATGGAAATAAATAATGCACCACAATGTTATCATCCTATATCCATTGCACAGGATGTATTTCACATTAATTTGGGGCAGGACTTTTCCAGAAATTCTCTGGTGACTGGGCAAACATTCTGTCAACTTCGCTACAGACCAATCAGGAAGAGGACAAAATGATGACGTATGCAGATGCAGCTATGGTAAGCTTGGCAGTAAGGCGCTGTTATAGTGTACCAACACTGGAGCTTGTTGTTAGTTAAAACTCATGCCAAGGCCGGCAAGAAGAAGTGCAAAAACATCCCTGCTAAGTCCAGCTTTCAATGTGGTTCTTGGCTCCTCTTTCAATAAAAAAATGCTGCCCAGATCTGATAGAAACTGTCGCTAAAGCTGCATCTGAGTAAGTAGCTTTACCGGCATGTAATACAACTAAACCACACCTGTAACTACTGCATATTTGTGAAAAGCTTTCAGTGCTATTTTAACAGAATTATGGTTCAGTTCTGATAAAAATGCCACTCCTCTGTAGCTACATCTGAGATTAATGCTACATCGGCAGCAGACATTGCTATCAGCTTCCAGTAGGGCTGGACAATTAATTAAATTTTGATCGTGATATCAATTTTGGCTTCTCATGATCATGAAAACATTATAATTGAAGAAAAACTATTAATGTGTGCTTCAAAGAGTATTTTTGGGTTGTGTTTTTGGCTGTGTTATCAGTGTTTTTGCATGTTGAAAATTTTGCAAGTTTTACAAGAGTGCATATAGATTGGATATTTATTTTTATTTATTGGTTTTTATTGCTATTATTCAAGATATTGTTATTATTTTACTTATTACTAATTTACTTTTGATTGTTCTTTTAAGTTGTGGTTCAATAAATACTCAAATTTTGAAATCAATGAATAAACGTGTTTATTAATCGTGATTTCAATATCAATCAAAAATAATTGTGATTATTGTTTTTGCCATAATTGTCCAGCCCTAGTTTTCAGTACAACAGAACCCCGCCTGCGGCTACAGCCTCAGTCTGCTCAAATGATGCTGATTGGTGATGTCTGTTTTAAGACTGAATGATTTGGGAAAATAATCTAATTGCGATTTTTTTTTTACCAAATATTGTAACTGCGATTTGAAATGTTATTATTCCTTAAGTTCCTCATCTTATGTATTTTCCAACAAACACAGGCAATCAATTATTCTACATCACAACCAACCCAATATTAAACTAAATAAGGGCTGAACAATTTTGAATAAATACCTATTTGCGATGATCTTGACTCTTATTGAAAACTAGATATGAACTGACGCATTGCCATTTTCATATTTAATACAAAAAAACGTATAAAATGAAGAAAGTAGGATTTTTTTGTAGACTCTTCTAAAAAATACACTTGAATGATTGCATAATTATGTAATGCATACGTCTCTGCTGCAAAAAAGTATTACTCTGGTATTTTGACATAAATTTCAGGTTAAAGAAATTTTGCACCTTTTACGATTTGAAAATGGCAGCAGGCCATAATGCGATTTAATCTAATTTTTCGATTAATTGCCCAGCCCTAGTCTGTTTTCAGACCTGACACAATCCTTTCCAGTTGGAGCTTTGCAAGTTGGATTTGCCTGGTAACAGATGTGGAACTTTCAGATTTCAACAGATTTGGCCAACTCATCTGCTTTGCAAGGTTACAAGCAATAGCCGGAAATTAAAAAAAAAACTCAGAAATCAAAAACGTTTTAGCATATCGATACAGCTATGGAATCTCACCCGCTCTGTGATGTAATGTCATTTTTTTTGACCAATGTAAAAACTAGGGATGCATGACATTATTGACATGGTGTCGACAGATATTAGCTTATAAAGTCAATTCTCACTTTTAGTGGATATGAACATTTCTGCCAATATTTACATCTGATATTTGGGCGATAAAAATCTCCCTATCAGCTGCAAATATGTTGGTTGAGTTTTAGGGGTGGGACTCACTAGTGGCCCACCGATACGATATTATCACGATACTTTGGCCACGGTTCAATATTATTGCAATTTTAAACATTTGGCCATACATTGAGTACTGTGATTCCATATATTGTGATATATTGCAATATATACCATTTTTTAAACTGTTTAGCTGATTTAGTGTTAGTCTTACCCTCATGTTTGCAATATTTCAACAGTATTTTATTTTCATGTCGCACTTCTTGCAAACCTCATGTGTCATGTCCATCTCATACGTGCTCTCCTAATTCCCCCCAGTTTAAAGTCCACATATTTGAGGATTGGTGCTTTTATTAGGTGTCAGTTTAACACATGTGTTTACATGTGTTTGCTGTTGTTTGTTTACACAACATTTATTTGACTACTTTTCTATCTTTTGCACTTCAGCCAGCATAACTCTTCAGTAAGGACCAAAGGTAATTTCTCTGGCAGGAATGTGTTTCTGGTCATTTTCACACCTGATAGTCTGGGGGACTCTATGCTGTATATCCATCTCTTTTCTTTAAATATTTAACCACATAAAAAATGAAACAACACCAATTTTACACTATTCTGGGATTTCTGCTCTTGCTTTGGCACCTTTATAAGCAGCAAGTGAGGCAGCGAGCTGTCCAGCATGTCGTTCTTAACATGAGATGTATGAATCAGTATCGAAGAAGACAGTAAGAATGACAGCAAGACGATGACGTGTTGCCATGGTTACACAAATGCAGAGCAAGATACCCATATGTATTTAAATTTATTTAATCACACATGTATATCCACTTTGCTGCTCTCTCTGCAAGCCACTTCATGCAACCTTCCTCCACCCCAGCTCCTCCTTTTGTCTACTTCTGACTGTCATTAATGTCGTTCTGTTGCCATTGAGGCGTGCACTGCTTTGGGTTTTCTGCTGCTTCTCTCTCTAAGGCTCTCCTTGCAGGCACAGGAAAGGCAGGAACGTGTGCTGCTTGATGCTTCCCAAGCAGGCTCGTGGAAGGACAGGGGGATCCAGTACAGCCAAATATAAACCATGGCAATAAGTGCAAATTAATAACTGCCTATAATGAAAAAATATTCATAACCACAATCCAAGTGTGTTCCTTGACAAGTGGTCCTGACTGAACCTAGTATAATTAGAGTCTGGCTTACTTGGTTACATATAAAATGGCTTTTACAAACAGGTAAAATGAGAAAGGAAAAATGTCCTCTAAATTTTCTAATATTATAAATATAAGTTTTAATTTTTTTGGAAAAAACAAACAAGCAAACAAAAAAAATGTTAGCTATGTTGAATTGCGAATACTCGTATTGTGATAATGTATTTGCCATCACAGTGCAGCCCAACAGCCTGGTTCAGACCACAGATTTGTCTTGAGACAAGTGGAAACTTGTCCACTTTCCCTTTTCTGCCTTTCTTATAGGTGCATATGACTCCAGTGATTATAAGCACCTGTAGGATGAGAATGATAACAATCAGTGATAGTGAGTTATTTGCTACAGTTGCAATTCGGCTTCTGCAAAAGAGCAAAAACATAAAAATGAGATGATTCAGACTTTGAAGCCATCCATGGGAGCTTCAAGGGAATACCCAGGGGACCCGAGGACAATTTATGCTGTGAGCTTGAAGCCGGTGATGTCCCTTCTTTTGTCAGTTCCTCTCAGCAGTTTTGTTGTTGGTGTCGCCTCTAATTAGCAGAGCAAACACTAACTGAGACTGTAGTTCACTTTTAAAGTTTGCACCTTCCTCGCTGGGCTGTGATTGGCTGTTCACATGGCATGTCTTGCGTTCTAAAACCAGCTGTTGGAGAGTTCACAAAATGAATGGCAGGTCAGTCAGCCTGACTTATGAGCTGTAGCTGCAACCTAAAACACAATAAAACAGTCTCAAAACTCTGGGTCTAGGTAGCACAGAAGCAACAATTAAAGCTTAAAAGCAATGCCACACAACTGTACTGCTGTTCTTCCCATCTCACAGCATGATTCATCCTCTGTTCTCTCCAGCCGGTGAAGGGTAAGGATAAAATGTTTGCATGTGCCAGTATGTGCCCTTCTTTTGCCCTGATAGCACTTTAGATTTATGAACGTCACTGTGATTAGCGCTGGAAAATGTTGTTTACATTGGTGCAGCTGTAAAGGCCTGCAGCTCACTGTACTTGACTTTACAGTAATGGCACAGGTACAGCAGGTAAATACAGCACTCGTTACAATCAATTACATAACAGCCACAAATCAGATGTTGTAACCATGGACACAGCTGTTAAGGATGTGAGTGAAACCCTCAGTGTGCTGCTCTGGAGGCTCTTTTTTATCCCCACATCACTAATGGAGCAAGAGTGAGGCCGGTGTTAGTGGAGCAGAGAGCAGTGGGAGGATTTCCCTGGAGCTTTTCCCACACAGAGGACAGAAGGAGAGGAGAAAGAGTGGAATTACGGTCTCCAAGCTCCACTGGAAACCATTTCCCACACTCAAGAAAACATTTTCTCCCCCTAAAAAAGGGAACCTTGGAGAGCAAAAATGCCTGTGCCAAATTTCCAGGAAGGAGAGGATGGTTACTGCCACTGCGTGATTGCTCCACATACTCATGCCACAGACGATGTTTCACTACTGTCAGGTTGAGGCAACATGAAGGATGAGGAGTATGCAAACTGGAGACGACAGACGTGGGCTTAGGACAGACTTTTAAGGTTCCCAGTGGAGTTCTTTTGGAAACAAATACAGTGTTGTTTACATTTTGTGTCTCTTTAAAATGCACTGTTAAGCATCTTTAAAGCCTCACAAACAAACATGTTGATGAACTACTGTCCTCAGGTCACACTTCCTCCACCCATTCCTCACAGAGGACCCTGTTATTAAAAATGTTGAATAGTGTCTAGTAAAGAAACAGTATAGCTTTAACTTTGGCATAGCATTCCCAAAAACAAGAATTAAGCTAGCTAATTCAAAATATGACTTTGAAAACATACGTGTGCAAAGCCTTAACCAAAAGCATGCATTTATTCTTTACAGTGGATTTTTAAGATCACTGGCTCTCATTCTTTAAACTTTAAATGATCTTTTAGAGACTAAAGATTGTTTCCTTGGTCATCCTCAAACCTTAAAGTGTGTCCAAAAGGACTGAAATTTCTTGTCTGAGAAGTATAATTAAATATTTGGATTGGCCAAAATGGATCTGTAAATATCGGCATATCGGATTTTGGGAAAAATCCAATATCATGCATCCCTACTTCCTTATATGACTGATGTCAGTGCATATTAGGGATGTTCAGCTAGGGGTGTAAGAAAATATAGATACACTAATATTTCACGATATTTTGTGGTGCAAAACTGTATTGATATTTTATTAATTAATAATTCACTTTCTTGGTGCGGTAGTTTGTGGTGTAATTTCACCCCCTGACTGCTAGTTGGCGGCAGGCACCAACAGCTAGCAGCAGGTAGTTGACTCTTCCCTCTTCTCCTCTGCTTAGACGAGATCATGTGAGACTTCCAATCTGAGCAAGCTGGTTGCTCATGCCTACCGCTGCAGTGCAGCTTCTGCTGCATTCATAGGGGATATGTGGACTTACACATATTGTCCCATGTCACAAATAAATTAAAATAAAACAAAAAAACAAAAAAAACAAAAAAACAAAAAAAAAAAAAAAAAAAAAACCCCACCACTTTCCACATTATTATGCAAATAACATTTTCTCTTATTTTCCTAAATATTAATGCAAATGACAGAATAATTTTCAAGCCATCAGCTGTTAGAGCATAATTCAAATGTTTCTGAACAAACTTCATAATGATAACCATTTTTTTTAAATAAAAACCTCAAAATGCACTGTTCCACATTATTATGCAAAACAGAGTTCAAAAAGATTTTATAGGTTGTAAAGAACTGAAAATAGTCATTCATTGAATTTGCTGCATTAGGAGGTCATATTTACTGAAATCAAAAGCTTTTTCAATCAAAAACATCTTAACAGGCAAAGTTACATGTTAACATAGAAGACATTTGTGGCTGATTCAGAGTACAGACTGGTTCATGCAGATAAAGGCATAATGAGGAAGGTTTCTGACGGACAAATTCATCAAATTAAGACAGCAGATGCTAAAATGCCATTACAAAGCCGCAAACAGGTATTTGAAGCTGCTGGTGCCTCTGGAGTCCCACCAACCTCGAGGTGTAGGATCCTCCAGAGGCTTGCAGTCGTGTATAAACCTACTATTCAGCCACCCATAACCAGTGCTCACAGCAGAAATGGTTGCAGTGGGCCCAGAAATACATGAAGACTCATTTTCAAACTGTCTTTTTACTGATGAGTGCTGTGCAACCCTGGATGGTCCAGATGGAGGAGTAGTGAATGGTTGGTGGATGGCCACCATGTCCCAATAAGGCTGTGATGTCAGCGAGGAGGTGGTGGAGTCATGTTCTGGGCCGGATTCATGAGGATAGAGCTGGTAGGCCCCTTTAGGGTCCCTGAAAGTGTGAAAGTGACCTCGGCAAAGCATATAGAGTTTCTGACTGACCACTTTCTTCCATGGTACAAAAAGAAGAGCAGTTCCTTCTGTAGCAAAATTATTTTCATTCATGACAATGCACCACCTCATGCTGCAAAGAATACCTCTGTGTCATTGGCTGCTATGGGCATAAAAGGAGAGAAACTCAAGGTGTGGCCCCCATCCTCCCCTGACCTCAACCCTATTGAGAACCTTTGGAGCATCCTCAAGCTAAAGATCTATGAGGGTGGGAGGCAGTTCACATCAGAACAGCAGCTCTGGGAGGATATTCTGACATCCTGCAAAAAAAAAAAAAAATTCTAGCAGAAACTCTCCAAAAACTCACAAGTTCAATGGATGCAAGAATTGTGAAGGTGATATCAAAGAAGGGCTCCTATGTTAACATGGAACTTTGCCTGTTAAGATGTTTTTGATTGAAATAGCTTTGATTTCAGTAAATATGACCTCCTAATGCAGCAAATTCAATGAATGACTATTTTCAGTTCTTAACAACCTATAAAATCTTTTTGAACTCTGTTTTGCATAATAATGTGGAACAGTGCATTTTGAGGTTTTTATATAAAAAAAAAGGTTATCATTATGAAGTTTGTTCAAAAACATTTGAATTGTGCTCTAACCACTGATGGCCTGAAAAATATTCTGTCATTTGCATTAATATTTAGGAAAATCAGTGAAAAATATAATTTGCATAATAATGTGGAAAGCGGTGTATTTTGGCTTCCAAAACATTAAAGACATTATTGGACATATTTCCAATACTGGTATCAGAATCGGAACAACCCTAGTGCATATTTGGATCTTTATGAAAAACCATCAGCTCTCATTAATTTCTGACTTGTGCAGTAAAAGTAACCCAGCTGTCCTCCAAACCTCTCCATTAATTAACCATGACAGCCTGTTATCATTTCTGTATTTTATCTGTGGAATAACTTCTACTTATTTGAAAACCACATTTTTAAATGGAAGCATGTCTGGTCGGACATCTGTCAGCTGAAGTCTTGTTAAGTAGATTGAAATGTCAGATTTGAAAAAATGTCAAGAGATTTATAATCAATTAATGTAGGGAAAAAAGCTACCTCTTAAAAACCAAAGTATGTTAGTGTTTGTTTATGTTGTGCTTTGTCTGGTACACAAATGTACCAGTTAAAGTGAAAAAAGATTGGTAATAAATAATAATTTTATTACTTGAACTTTGCTCTTCTTGATTTTGACAAATATTCAGTTTTTGATTCTTTTGAAAGGATCCAAAAAATGCCAAACCTCTCTACAGGATGATGCCCTGGCTCCTCAAAGTTAAATGTGTTTTATTTACAACTTTGAGGAGCCATTTTTATTCAGAGCATTTAAGTTAATAATGATCAGATTTTTATCAGATGACATTACCCATCATCCTGTCCTGGAAACGTCAAAATCACAGAACTGGTGGTGCAACAGTTCCAGTAAAAACAAGGTGGTACATGTTTGTCCCTCAGGGAGATTCATCGGTGCTGCAGAAAGATATTTCTATAGTCACTTTCCCCTTTTAATTTGATTTATTACCATGCCAAATGCTGCTTCATTACCATCAGAAAACAAACACATAAAAAAAGAGCAAATTTAGATAAAAAAGCATTCAGACAGGATGGAAACTAAACAGAGTAGATATTGTGTGCTAAAGATGCATGTTAGGTCAAAAAGCTACACAATATAGAGATATCTTATGAAAAAGCAAACTTGGAAAAGCATGAAACAAGCTTTTAGTTGAGCACTTCTGATTACAAATACATCTACATTCCCAGAGGGAATCATGGGAAACACAAGACAATGCTTATTCTGTAGTTTAGATGCCCAGCCCTGCACGGAGATTAATGCTCCCTTTATTTTTAGTTTGCTCTAAAAGAATCAGCCCGAGTCCTGGAAGCGCCATGATGCAGGAAATGAGACCAGCCTGTCAGTTGCACCTTTCTCCCCTGTCAGACTGGCCATCGTGTTGTTTTTTACCCTCTGCTCCACTTTGTTGCCGTTTCACACAGTGAGATGTTACAAACTGTGTCCCTGAGGGGGGAAAGAGCTGAGAACAAAATGTGAATTCATCCGCGGCTGACAAGCATGCTGGGAGAAACCCGTGCCGTCCTCAAAGTTGCCCTGACTTGCCTTCTATATTCACTTGCTGCTTGCAGTTTCAGCGAGCAAGAATTCACTGGAAAAAGAGGTAGTTGTATTTATGCCAAGTAAACAGTGAGTCAACCTTATCTCTATCACTTCACATGATTGGATTAAGGAGAACTGTAGTAATGCTTAGAGCTTTTAATGACTACGCCAAGGGTTCAAAGTGCAAAAATTAGAACCATTAACAATTCTTAAGCTAGTTTCGTGTCCTGAAAGTAAGAAATGCTACAGAAAAAGCAGTAGGCTGGAATTTAAAAAAGCCTTAGTCTAAAGCCTGGATGGAGTGGTGTCATAAAACACTTGTGTATGGTCTACTTCCACAAAGCAGTCTGGTTTGATTCAGTTCAGTTTTGCCACATTAAACTCTGATCTTACTGAGTTTCCTCAGCTGATGTCCATCAGGAAATCCTCGATGTGATCGGAAATCTGTCTCTTTTAAGAGATCAAGATCATTTCGCTCAGCTCAGTAGAGCTGATTGTTTGTCTCCTAAAAGACGCTTTATTTGGTACCAGTTTGGCTTTTAAAATGTGGATTAAAATGGAGGAGAGAAAACTGGCACTAAAAAAGGAGATAGCAACCGTGGGTCAGACTAAAGAGCAGTTTCATAACACAGGCTTCTTCTTAAACGGCACGTCATTTCTCAGTCGCTCACCCCACAAAGCTTATTTGGTTGATTATCACCGTCTCAATTAAAGCAGGTTTATGACAAAACGAGAATTTTATTATTAAATGTATTATGATTGTGGAATCGATTATGATGCCAGAGGACAGAATCATTCAAAAAATATTCTTATGGAGTAAAGTAAATAATTCTCCATTGGCTAATGAGATTTACTCCATTTTTGAGGACGTGGATATGTCGTATATCTACAGGAATAATTTATGCTGTAATGTTAACTCACTGAAAGAGAGGCACTTGATTAAGTAAAAAAAAATGGCTTAAAAATGTTCTGTCCAAACCAAACCTAAGTACATATGTGCTGATTAAAAACACATTTATGCCTAAATTGCACATCATATCTCGATTATCTAGCAGCCAAAGATCCTTGGTAGCACAGTTAAAGTCTGGTATCCTTCCTCTGGCTACTGAGATTGGTTGATTCAAAAATGTTCCCAGAGAAAACAGACTCTGAGGTATGTGATGTAGCAGAAATAGAAAGTGAGTCTTGGTTTCTTTTGCACTGTACCAAATATGATGAGCTGAGAGAAGTATTGCTTCATGAAATGTCAAAATCCTGAAATTCAGCAGTCACCTGATGAGCAAAACTGGAATGGCTGTTTAAACTTGATGTATTTAAACCTGCTAATTTTGTCTTATAAGCTTAGAAAAGAAGACAAAATAGTTTAACTAATCAATTAATCTTTAGTTTGTCTCTATCCTCCTTTTCTGCACTATGATGACCAAAGAACTACTATGCACTCTGATCCTGGTTTGTTTACATTCTTGTTGTCATGTGAGCCCATGTGGATGGGGCATGTGATTGTATGAATTACACAAAAATAAAATAAAAACTTTGATTTTTATAGGTTTTAATAGATCAGCTAGCCCCTCAGATCAGTTAAAGACCCCTCAAGACTCTTGTCTCACTTTAGGCAATCTGCAGGACTTGGCAAATTGTGATATTTACCACATCCTTGCAAGGCAAATCAGTTAAACTGTGGGGGGAAAACACGTTTTTGTAAGTGTAGGGATCATACTCAATGTATGTTAAAAAATGTGAAGTACTAACTTTCCTAATGGCTGTCCCCCACTTCTGTCCCAACGGACATCCGACTATTAGAATCACAAGACTGCAAAGAACCTTTACCCATGAGAGTCCAAAGGCCAGACATGACTGCATATGTTTATTACTTCTGCCAAGGAGGTCATGTGATTGGCAGGGTTTGTTAGTTTGTTAGCAGCATAACTCAAAAAGTTATGGACAGATTTTGATGAAATTTTCAGGAAATGTCAGAAATGGCACAAGGAAGAACTGATTAGATTTTGGGAGTGATCCAGATCACTGTCTGGATCCAGGAATTTTTGAAAGAATTCTTTACTCTTGGGATATTGGGCTAATGGCGGAAGTCTGCGCTCTCCGAGTGCTTTTATAGTTTCATCATGATGTTTGCTGTAGATTCACTGTTAGCCGTTCCCTACTGGGATGTCACCCCACAAAATTTGCTTTACTTTGCAAAACCGTCCACACTTTGGGGAACACTGCTAGCAAAAAAAAAAAAAAGATGTGTACAGTGCCATTAAAAAGTATTTGCCCCTTTCTGATTCCTGATTTCTTTTGCATATTTATCACACGTTAATGTTTCGGATCATCAAACCAATTTTAATATCTCACAAAGACAACCCAAGTAAATAGAAAATGCAGTTTCTAAATGATGATTTTATTTATTGAGGGGGAACAAAATCCAGATCTATCTGGCTCTGCGTGAAAAAGTAATTGCCTCCCTTGTTAAATCATGAGTTAACTGTGATTAACCACAGTTCTTGGAAAGCTGAGTTCAATTTCCTTTGCCACATCCAGGCCTGATTACTGCCAGATTTGTTGAATCAAGAAATCACTTGAATAGAAGCTGTCAGACAAAGGAAAGTAGGCTACAAGATCTCAAAAACAAACGCATCATGCCACGATCCAAAGAAATTCAAGAACAAATGAGAAACAAAGTGATTAAGATCTATCAGTCTGGAAAAGGTTTACAAAGCCATTTTGATCTTTGGGACTCCAGCGAACCACAGTTAGAGTCGTTATCCACAAATGGAGAAAACTGGGAACAGTGGTGAACCTTTCCAGGAGTGGTCAGCCAACCAAAATTACTCCAAGAGTGCGACGACAACTCATCCAGGAGGTCCCAAAAGAACCCAGAACTACATCCAAATACCTGCAGGCCTCACTGGCCTCAGTTAAGGTCAGAGTTCATGACTCAACCATAGGAAAGACACTGTACAAAAATGGCATCATGGGAGAGTTCCAAGGTCAAAACCACTGCTGACAAAAAAGAACACAAAGGCTCGTCTCATATTTGCCAAGAAACATCTTGATGATCTCCAAGACTTTTGGAGAAATATTCTGTGGACTGACAAGACAAAAGCTGAACTTTATGGAAGGTGTGCAGTCTGTTACATCTGGGGTAAAAATAACACAGCATGTGATATTGGCTAAAATGAGTTTGAAAATATCAGCATATTGGATATAGGCAAAAACCCATCCCTACAGCTAACTACATATTCCTCAGAAACATGCAAGTGGAAAAATGACACTGCAGGAGAGCAGGGCTACAAAATGAAACCAGTGGTGGATCTTATTTTCTTTATTATCTGCTCAGTGTTGGCTGGCAGAACCCTAACATGATGGTCAGCAGTTGTCGGCTGTTGTCCTGCTCAGTTCAGCGCTGGGTGGTGTATGAAGTGCATCATGCTTTTGAATCACTCCTGAAGCACTTCACTTTCATTTAGCAGCTTTAGCATCACTGTCAGGTGTTTTCTCACTCGGGTGACTGCAGAATCCACAGTGCGTCTTAGCAGTTTTCTTTAGTCAACATGGGACAAGCTGGCATCTCTATAGACAGTACAGGCACATATGGAAACACACCATTAGAGTACCTTGACAAACAATGTTGTTAGTCATCTATACTGCCTTGTAAAATGAAACTTAACAAGGCAGATGCATGTGAAGCATCATCACCCTGAGACACATCAAAATAAAAACACATGTGAGACAAGAAAAATACAACATACAAGTTTTTCTAGTCGCTTTGTGTTTTCCTTTTTGGCTCTAAAGCAATGCACCCTTATGCTTCTTATTTTTCATACCACAGCTCTGTTTCTGTTCCAGCTATGACCTTACGTATCTCTCCCGTCTGCTCATACATCAGAATAATCCCATTAATCCTTTTGGTGGGTAAAACCACTGACTCCTTACTGGTATTTCAACAGTATACTGATAAATGAGTCACCTTAATTCACCCAGAACAGTTCTTCAAAGGCATCCTCTCTGCTGCTCTTCACCTCACATGAACCCTGAAAAGACCTGAAAGAAAGCTTTGTTTCTCCTCCTCCTGTCACCTCTTATAGAAACGCTTAAGAATTTACCCTGGGGTTTACAGTATAACACACATCTGACAACATGCTCAAGGCATAAGATGAATGCCATCTGACTGACTGAAATACTTAAGAGATGTCGGAGATTATTGTAATTACTCCGCAGAACACTCAAAAAATGTCAGGCAAGAAAAGCTGATGCCTCCGACTCTGTGTCGACACAGTACTTCATGTTGAGAAATATCTGCATGAGAAAGAGCTTTCAGTCTTCAGTCCACCTCTGCCGCTGTATGTAAGTCACATTTCCCCCAGACGCCAGTGTGTGACCTGCGGACTAATTCCCTCTGACCTTGTGCTCTCTAACCTTTCATGAGCAGCCAAGCATGCAGAGTAAACAGGAGGGAGGATAAACAACTTAGCAGAACGCCAGCTGATGGGATTTCTGAGCAGCGTGGCCTCACTGTCGGGAAGCTGGCCGTACGGTCTTATACTGGTGAAGCCGGAGACGCTCTCGACGAGAAGCTGTCAGCTGACACACGGCGGTGTTGACACTGAACACAGAGGGACCCTACCTGCTGTGACAGGATTACATCTCTGCACTGTTTGGGGCTGCTGGTTCACACTTTTTCCCCTCTAAGTATGTCAGAATAAGGTCACGCAATTAAAACTAACCATAACATCCATCCATTATTGCATATAATTATATCTTGGTTATTTCTTTGTTTATTAAAAAATCCTATTATATGTATGGTTTCAGAAAATAATCGAATTGCATATTTTTCATATATATTGCGATTGCAATTTTTTTTAACTTCCTCATTGTATGTATTTCTCAACAAACAAGAAACAGATACATACAGACATACATACATAGAATATGAATTTAAAATATCCAATTGTGATTATTCTGACTCATTGCAACTTCGATATGCATTGTTATATTGAAGGGAATGATGATTTTATGCCTCCCTCCTTTTTAATAAGAAAAATGTACACAAAAACAAGGAAAGAAGGAAACGTTTTTGCAAATTATTGTTGAGAAAACTGACACTTGAATGTTTGCATAATGTGTAAAACTTCATGCAAACACATTCTCTGCCTCAAAAAATGTATTTTACTGGAATTTTGAGACACATTTCAGGTTAAAAAAAAATGATTGCACCTTTTGCAATTTGCACATCTATTTAATGTTACAAAATAGTATTTTCCATTGCGTTATATTCCTAGCATTTTCCCACAACGCACTTAAAATGTATTCATGTTTACAGCTTTATCCATCTAATATTGCAGATATTGTGCATCCATCCTAATTTATAGCTTTTAGTCATGTGACCAGCGCTGAGGCTTGGAGGGCAAAAAGCGCTTAGCAGCAACTGCAACTGCACCCAAAGTGTCACTGTAGCAATGTGCACTTTGCTCTCCGTCTCCTTAAAAAGATGCATACTTACATCATCTGAAAAGCATGGAAACAGAGCTATTAATTGAAATGAGTTGTTTTTTGTCACTTTGATCCTTTATACCAGTGTTGATCAACTGGAGGCCCGGGAGCCATATCAGGCCCCCCAATGACTTCACATCTGGCCCCCAGAGGATTGTGAAATTCAGACAATTTGAGAGTGCAAATGAAACTTTCAACCTATCAGCTTATCAGACCAGAAAGACACTAGTAGTTCTGTAATTTGGCATGGTAAACACATACTTACTGTTATTTGGATCAAAGTTTAAATTTTCACATTAATGTTCCACATAAGGATCTTTTAGAGTGCTTTTATTAGGTGTCAGTTTAATACATGTGTTTGCTGTGTTTTGATTTACAGAACATTTATTTGACTACTTTTCTAACTTTTGCACTTCAGCAGCATAACTCTTCAGTAAGGACCAAAGGTAATTTCTCTGTCAGCTCTGAAATTCAAACCTGCTCAACTCTGCTTCTGTTACGTACAGAACTTAACGTTTGAACAGTTAAGGGCCAATTCAGATGTAATGTACTTGAGAGAAAAAAATGTGTTTACTCGTCCACACTCTCACCTCAGAGCTCAACAAGGTGTACAGCCTGAAAACAATTTGTGAGTTTTATCTGTGTTGCTTGCAGAGCTGTGAGAGCTGAGGTCGAACTCTTAGCGTGAAACATGAGGTAAGCAAACACTCAGACTGGAGCAAAGCTGCTTTCACAGTACTCAGGAATTGTTCAAAAAGCCATTGTGTTCTCTGTAAAACATGCAGTACTACAGCGGAACAAGAGAGATAAAGCTCTGCATACCTCAGCTCTGATCCAACAGCCCACCCACAAATACAGGAGGAAACAGCACGAGTCTGTGATATTGATCCCTGATAGGTTACAGTATTTGCTTATGTTTTTCTGCCAACACACACTCAGCAATTACAACAATCATCTTCGAGTGGATGTCGTTTTCATGTGAACTTGAGTATAAGTCCAAATCAAACAGGTAAAGCAAGCACTCCTAATTGTTGATTGCTGTCAGTCAAACAATCAGTGGAGGAAAACGTTCTTTACTGATGTTCTTTCAAGACAAGATTCACACCTTTCAGCACAGAGCTCTACCAATTTAACAAGTTCCATGTAAGCATGAGGGAAAAAAGACATTGTTTAACAAATGCCTTCAATATAATGTGTGCAAGATTCTGAGGTTGGCATTTTTAAAGATTAGTTTTGGAATTTATTGCTTTTATCAAGATAGGACAGCTGAAGACAGGCAGGAAATATGGCTGAGGGCCGAGACTACGGGTGTGCACAGTTAAATGTTTAAATTTGTTTATCAAATTATCTGGTGCGAGATTTACAAGCCAGTGAGACTAATTACTTATCATTTCTTATAAACACAGGCTTGAAATCCCGGTCTGTAACGCTCTTTTAAACTGTGACAAACCTCCCACCACTAGAGGCTGCTGTAGCTTCAGTGAATGGCCGCTGCTTTCCTGCCTGAGCTTTCCCACAGCACTTCACCAGATGTAAGCATGTTAGTATGTAGAAGAACAGCACAGTATGACAGTTTTTTAAGTGAATGAATGGAAATAAAGTAGTATGTAGGCTGTCCAGGGTTGAACTCATGTATAAATACTCAACCGAAGTGAAAAGGCCACGTATCAAACCACGATATTAATCTGAAAACAGGAGCAAAGGCTAGCGGAGTTAGCTGGTAATGTTAGCAGGTCTGATGTGAGCCTGTGATGAATTTGACTGTTTTCTAAGCATTTTCTAATTTTCAGAGGAGTCAGTTAAACACAATATAAATCAGCCGAATGTGGAAATAGATGCACAGGAACATCCCTAGCTGTGACCAGGATTTGAACTACCAACTAGAACACAGAGGACTAAAGCCACTGTAGATGGGCACTAGGTGTGGGAATCACTAGTGGCCCCACAATACGATGTTATCACGATACTTGGGTCACGATTTGATATTATTGCGATTTTAAACAATTCCAAATACAGTGAGTACTGCTGTACCATATATTGCCATTTTTAATACCATTTTTTCAACTATTTAGCTGATTAAGCTTTGGTCTTGCCCTCATGCTTGTCGTATTTCCGCAGTATTTTATTTTCACATAGCACTTCTTGCAGACCTCATGTGTCATGTCCATCTCATTCGTGCTCAGCTTGCATTCCTAATGTTCCTCCCCTGGTGCTGCCATGTTTGTTGTACTAACTTTCCCCTGCTCTATGAGCAGGTTAGGGTTAGCAATTAAAAAAAAACAATACTTGGTGGACGAGATGATACGATATATCACCAGACAAAATATCGCAATACTATACTGTATCAGTTTTTTCTCCCACCCCTAATGGGTACCCACTCCACCAACTGAGTCAAAAAGGCACTGGGTTAGTTTTTTTTTTTTTTTTTTTAAAGAATGATCATTACTATGAGAAGGCGAGGAATGCTTGACATCAGATTTTTACAAACTTCTGATATGCCAGTATTTACAAAACAATTTTAGGCCCCGTCCACACAGAGACGAAAATGATATATTGCTGTTTAGTTTTGAAAGTTTTCCGTAAAGACGGGATCGTTTCAGGAAATATCCATGTAAGCACGGAACTGCTGAAAATGACTGAAAACAACTGAAAACGCTGTAGTGCAATATTCCAAGCCTGTACGTTGCACTGTATAGCTGCCACGGAAATGCACCAAAAGAGAGAAGAAGATCGCAGAAAACTGACAAAAGCTTTCTTCTAGTTGCCCTTCTGGTTGCCCTCCATGTTGGATTTAAGAACATATGTGTGAGTGTTTCGTGGTGGTGGTAAAGGAGCATCAGATTTTGCTGTAAAAGCCATAACGAGCTCAGTAGCTTCTGCAGCACAAACACAACCCTCTAATCCCCAACTGATGTTTTGGCCGGACCTGCGCAGGTGTCTTAAGAGAGCTACGCTATGTGTGATGTAACCATTTTAAGAAAGATGCGGCTGGCCGTCCACATGGAGACAAAATGGTAGTCATTTACAGATTTGTG
Organism: Cheilinus undulatus; assembly: GCF_018320785.1. Lineage (NCBI taxonomy): Eukaryota > Metazoa > Chordata > Actinopteri > Labriformes > Labridae > Cheilinus > Cheilinus undulatus. The sequence continues at coordinate 38,113,723 of NC_054878.1, read as the reverse complement.
CACTCTGGGACCCATTTTCAAAAAGTATTGTTAACAGTCACCCAAAACGCCGTTTCCGTGCGGACAAAACGCTGATACGTCAAAAAACGTTTGCGTATACTTCTAAATTCATCTCCGTGTGGACGGGACCTTAGTCGATACTGTTGTTTAGATGTAGTTGAGACCTAAAACTCCAGTCCTTGAAGCACATGGTTTAAAATTTGTGGATTAACAAATGAACAAAGTTCAGTCCTTAAAAGAAGTTTTAAAGTGTAAGGAATGATGATGAATAATAAAGAGTTTAACTGATGTATGTCTTTCAGTCCAGTCTTAAACTCCACTGACTTATTTGTTGGTATGGCTAATATTTGCAGATTTTTAGAACCAAAATATTGGTGGTATATACAGGCAGAAATTCTCATTTTGGCGACACCAGTATCATGCCGATAATATCCTGCATCCCTAGTCTAACCACACGTGTCTGCTGTTTCATTACAAAGCCACACCACTAAATACAGCATTTTCCTGACAAGAACTGATGCTTTCACACATTGCACACTTCCTGACAATCTAAAAGTTTTCTCCATCTATCGTGTATGACCAGTGGACACTTGACTGCTAAAAATGTGCTGAGATGCACAGTAACAAAATTTAATAAAAGTTTTTCTCCTTTGTTAGGTCATGTCCTACATTCTAAGAAAATAGTGGAGCACTGTGAAGTGAATAAACCTTGTGGAGCGCTGGTTTGATTAGAAAAACTCCTCAAACAAAGAGAGTAAGTGACCAGCGGAGGCGGGCAGCACGACTTGCAGGCTGTAGGTGTGTACTCCACAACTATCCTTGTAGGCTGAGAACTCCACTACAGTGCCAGTTAGAAACAAGGCTGCAAAGGTTACATGGAGAAAACAAATGGCACTAAAGAGTTGTACACGAGCACAGAAACAGTACGTTATGAGCTATACTAAAGACAATTGACATCACCATGCAGGACGACAGTTTTCCCTAAAACAAAGTATGACAAAGATCTGTTGAACTTTTTAAAAATCCCATGTAAGCATCATGTACTTTGGACAGTAATTGAATGTGTGCAGTTAGATGAGTTCTGGGTTTCAGTCAAGGATGAGCTATCACCACGACTTACAATGTGTCAGGAGAGGTGGAGGAGTGATCCAGCAGATGCTCGTGAGAGTATCGATTTTTGCTGCTGCCTTCATGTGATGTGACCTAGAATAAAACCTTCTCTGAGAGCAAGCAGAAACAGTGAATCAGCAGCAGGTGGATTACATTGAGCTTTTTGCTTAATTAGTTATTGCCACTAGACTGATGAAACTATACAACATGTGTTTAAGTAGGAGAGATTCCTTACTGGCATGTCATTTGCCACTCTTTTATTCGTGTGTGTGACTCTGTCCACTATCCCATATCTAAGGGCCCAGATATCAATCTTAAAAAAGAAAAGAAAATCCAAACGGTCATGAAAACATTGATGAGTAACAAATACCCCACTAAAATGACAATAGCATCATATAGGTCTGGGCAATTCATCGCAAATGACATTAAATCGCAATATGGCATGCTGCAATTTACAAATCGCAGATGTTGCTTTGACTTGAAATATGTCAAAATACCAGTTTAATACATTCATTTCTTTGCAGCAGCAGAGATTTTATGCACATTTTGCAAACATTCAAGTGTCCTTTTTTATAAAATGGATGTCAAATTTGCAATATGAGCAACAATATTTGCAATTAGATATTTATTTTCTAATCCTTCTGCCCTAGTTCATTCTATCTAATATTGATAAAGCTTAGTGTTAGTTCATGCAAGTCATGCACCTAGCCACGTTGGCTAATAGCCAGGTGCCTCCCAACTCTTAACACAGCCGTCCATTCCAAGATGACGTACTGCTAACTAATCCCTGCTTGCAAATAATGCTGATTCATCACGCTGCTGCAGGTAAAGCTTCACCTCCTCCACCCCAGCCTCCTCATTTATAGCTTAAAGCTTGTTGCACTCTCCTATTCAGATTCATGCTAGTAGGATTTATTGCTTCTGAATAATTTCATTGTTTTCAATACACTTTGTGTTAAATGTATCTATCTCTATGGGTTTTTTAGCTGTGCACTCCCTGGAAAGTCAAAGCATGCTGCTTGACTAAATGTAGGTTGTAATATAGAATGATTTATTGCTTGAATTTGTTGAAAAATACACAAGATGAGGTACCTAATAATAATTGCATATCAAATTGCAATCACAATGCTGGGAGAAAAAATAGCAATTAAATTATTTTTGAAAATCGTTCAGCCCTAGTATCATACTGCTATTTTAGGGAAGAAAAAAATAGGTGTGATTGAATTAACATGGCATATTTATTCTTTATAGGCCATCGATCCAAAATGTTAGACTCTGGAGGAGAGAAGTCCTCTATTTCCACTCACATTTCTGTGAAATTAACAAATGCAAAGTAACTTAAAAAATGCAAATAACAGTGAGCTGCAGTCCTCGTGGTATGCACTTCTATGCTGATGATGCATTTGGCATTATGACTAAAAATGGAGCATTTATTTCATCCACTTTTTTCTTGGCCAAGTCACTAAATGACAAATTCTCCCCATATCCATAGCCAGCAGGGCAGCAGTTAATGTCTTTAAATGATGGAGCCAGTATTCCTATATAGATTGGCACAGAGTGTAAAATCACTTTGAGTGGTCAGAAAACATGAAAAATGCTAAATGAGTGTGGTCCAGTTTCAATTTCCTTGCACAATATTACTAAGACATGTGAGCAACAACTGCTAAAATTGAAACCTTAATGTGACTTCAGACCTGACTGTAGCAGAATCTGGGATCAATATCGAACAGTAAGAGACTAAACTTAAATTTATTAGATGGTTAGTCATCACTGTTGGCACCGGTTGCATCAATATTTTACCAAAATTATCCTGCGTCTGAAGGCTTTGTGACCAGCCTCTGTCATCTCTCTGCCAGCCAGCCTTTTAAGGACACCTGGGAACATGATGTCCTTCAATCTGGTAAAATCATCTTTCCAAATTTAACCAGCACCCACAAACTTTCCATCTGGCTCCTGGGCTCATTGTCTGAGAGTTTTTGTTGTCTGGCCTTCATCGCTGGTACACGCTCGTGCAGGAAGAGGATGAAGCAGTGTTTGAAGAGATAGAGCTGAATGTTTCTGGGAAAATACCTCGACCCTCCCATGTGAATTATGAGAAAATTCCACTATAGTAAAGAGGAAGACAAAAAAGGGAAAAGGAGAAGTTGTGTTTGTACAGCTAATAACATTGTGTTATGACAAGAAACAAGCCGGCCTTGTGTGTAACAGAAACTCTACAATCGTCTGGTTTCACTGGTGTGCTCTTATTGATGTGGGTACAATAAAACCTTTCAGTGAATTGTTTATCAGAGCACGGCACTTTAGCATTTTTGAATAATTTAAGCTGCATTTGAAATTTAAGATGCACAACCCTGCCTTTCCCAGTCCAAGCAATCAATGGTTTAAAGCCCCTATCTGAAGATGGCATGTTAATTATGCCATTAACTTAACAAATCAACTCTTCAATCTCTAGATAACAGCATAATTAACCAGTTATCTCCGGTTTCCTTCTTTTACTCCTATCAGAGTTAAGGAGTGCCGTGCCAGCTTAAAGATTTGTATCTTGACACAGCAGCAATTTCTTTAAGCTGCTGAGATGTTTAGGCAGAATTTGTAGATTTTTGCTGACACATTATCAAACTTACAAGTGCAGCAGAAGGAGTTTGTTGTCCTCTGGCATCCCTATAGCTTTTTCTGCACTCTTGTTTTTATTACTAAGCATTTACGGCTGCTTTAATTAATGACTCTGCACTTGATGGCTTATTGCAAAGTGAAAAACACTTGACCTCTTTTTAATGACTTAACAAAAGGCTGAAAGATTTTCTCACAAGATTGACTTGTAGCTGTTCTGTAAAGCATTAATACATCATATAAAAGTCCTTGTTAATTGGAGATTAATTACAATACAATTGGAAAGGGTGTCTTACACAAACATTGTTTCATCAGGCTAGACATAAATCCACTCGGGACAATAAATCTATGCGACACTGCAAATACTTTTCAATTAGCTTGAGCCAAGTTTAAACCAGGACACTTGGATGCTGTTAGACGGGCCTCCTTCTTTAATTTTCCACTACTAAATTAACTCTACCGCTAAGTCTCCACTGTCTGTGCTCTTCTTTGTTGTGGAAAGAAATCTAACTGTCTTTAGACTTGCTGGAAGAACAAATTCTTCCTTCCAAAAAAGCTTCACTTTTTCATTTATGGTTTTTAAAGATTCCCAGGTAAACGTGCACTTCTTTACTTTCACTACAAGAGTTGCACGCTTGGATTTTGTTACAGTTTACCAAAAATTGGTGATTTAAGCTGGTTATTTGAAACAATAAAATACCCAATATTGCATGAGCTCTGCAGGCATGTGCTGCCGTACTTTTATTAGAGTTGGATATCGTTTGGGTTCTTTCCAATACTGGTGCTAAATCAACACTTTTTAAATGGTGCTTGTCCCTGGATGGTGCCTGAATCGATACTTGCAGAGGGTGAATAAAAGTTGTCTTGTAGTCATAAATGATTCAAAGAAATGTCTTAAAAAGATGCTGATAGAACATATAAAGAAAGCTGTAAGTTATTCATATAATAGGCTCAATCATAACCTATTTTGTGCCCTTCATTTGGAGTTGCGGAGGGTCATGTCAGGGTGGAAGGGTATCAAATGAAGCAACAAAATCTGCAAATTAACTCGGTACAGTAGGTATCAGAGATGTTGGTACCAGTACCATGTTGACACTAGAATTTGACACTCATCCAGAACTTTTATGGACAGTGGGGCTTGTTGGTGAAGCAAACTCATGTCGAGGCTGGCTGGGAGAAAAGCAAAAGCATCTCCACCAAGAAAGGCTTTGAGTTTGGTTCATTGCTCCTCTATCAATAAATAAATGCTGTTCAAATCTGACATAAAAAATTGCCTCTAGCTTCATCTGAGCTAATGGCTTCACCAGCAGCAGTCAATGCTACCAACTTTCGATACAACTAGACCTCATAATAATCGCAAACTCATGGCAAAGCAGGTCAGAAGAAAAGCTGAAACATCTTTCTGTAAGGAAAGGCTTTCAGTGCATTTCTTCACATTTCTCTAATAAAGAAATGTGGTCCAATTCTGATTAAACTGCCCCTAAACTAGGGATGCACCGATCCACCTTTTCTGGTCCCGATACCGATTCTGATACCTGGGCTTTGGGTATCGACCGATACTGATACTGATCCGATACCAGTGTTTAAAGAATAACCTACATGCCCTACTGTAAGATAAGACTGGTAATTGTTTTAGGTAAAAGGCAAAAATGAGTACATATAGATAACTGAAGTTGATATCTATTAAAACTATAAAGTGTTTAAATGTTTACCAGCAGTTTGGTAAAAACAATGCTTCAGAACTTACAGAAACTACGATTCAATTATAAACTTTTATACTCTGTAGACTGGTAATGCAGCAAAATACAGAGAAAGTGCATCAGAGGTAGCATTCCAGTACAAAACTGTATTACACGTGTTTTTAACCACATTCTGTAAACAAAGTGACAATTCTGTGAGAAAATAGTGCCAACAAACTTGTAAAAAAAGGCTTAGAGCTGGTTGCCTAGATTGGCACCACGGATTGGCCCTTTCCCACCGATACCCGATCCAGCTTTGAGGGCCTGGATCGGGCCGATACCAGGATCGGTATCGGTGCATCCCTACCTTAAACTAAAGCTACATATGAGCTAAATGCTACACCAGCAGCAGCCATTGCTACTGGCTTCCAGAAAAACTAAATCCCGCCCATGGCTACCGCCTCATTCTCCTCAAATGGCTCTGATTGGTTGGGTCCGTTCTCAGACCTGGCATAGTCGACCAAGGTAATTGTCTTCTGGGCAGATAAGTTGGGGGTTAACTCGCTCTTAACACACTTCTCACCACAGACTCTTGTAGTGTATTTTAGTATGTTCCTAGGTGAGAACTATCACATCTCATTAAATACAAAAAATATTTTAGTTGACTAGTCTAAAGTCAAGTGTAAGGAGGTAAATATGGAGCTTAAAGGATTCTGAGCGCCCTCTATGGCAGAAATAATAGAACACAGACATCATGTCTAAGGAAAACTCAAGCCATATTCCCTGCACTTTATCAGTAATAAATATGTGTTAATATCAGCACCTATTGACCAACTTTTGGCCAATTAACAATTATTTTTAACAGGCTACAACTGTCTGATTAAATCATCCAGCAGATTAATTGGTTGGCGCTATTTTAAATCGCTTATGAACAACTTTATCACCATTTTCTATATCAACATAGTGCTGCAAAACTCTATTTTTTCTGTGAGATGTTATCAATGCTGTCAGTTCACCGTTGTTGACATTGGTCTAAAAAAATGGTTCCCAACCTGGGGTCTGGGACCCCCCAAATATCTTAGGGGGGCCATGAGGCTTTGTCTGCTCTGAGGCTGCTAAAATTAGATTTGCAAATACTGATTAAAACCATGATAAAGCTGTTATTAAGCAGTTTATACAAAGGTCTTTTGATAAGAAAAGCATGCATAAGCCTTTTTAGGGTTTTATCAGTGAAACGAATAAAATCTATGTTGATTTTTGACTGCAATGTGTCACTTTTTTTTCTCCCTTAGGTCCTGGGGGGGCTCTGCTTTTCATGAAGGGGGAGCTCCAAAGGAAATATGGTCTGGAAACACTGGTCTAAAAAGCATTATGGCAGCCTGGTAGTAGCCTTTAATCAAATCTACAGTGGCTACTAGTGGCAGGGGGCTGCATTATAGTTTAGCCCGCGTGTTTGACCAGGGTTGTGAGCCAGAACTAATAAAAATATGAGGAATTTGTTTAACAGACTCACTGCAGACATCCCAAGTGAGGACCCCACTTTAGACATTGCTTTGTTTCTTTCTAAAATGACAGAAGATCAAAAGTTTTATGACACTTTTGAACTTCTCAATACTATTGATGCTGAAAATAAAGGAAATTGCATCATTTCTAATGTGTAATTGAAAAAAAAAATCAAATTTAGGAAAACTGTGGACTCCTTACTTGTTTTTTTTTCCACCTCTAGTCAAAGGTGACAGAGTCTAGCTATGTAGGCTATATCCTGTATTCTAGTTTTATTAAAGGTGCTCTTTTAAAAGCTTTGTACTTCTTATTTGCTGCCACAGACATCCAGGTTATGTTGTTCCTGCACTATCTGCTGAACAAATCCTTCTACCACATATGAGTCAAAACAAACACTGGCTGCAGCTTCCGTCTCCTCCACATACTGACAGACCAGCCCTGTACATTACAGCTGCTTCTTATTCCACCACAGTCTTCTTTCCATAGTTTTTTTTTACTGTTTACTATACAGCTGCACATTTCCAGCAGGATTAGGAGCCAACTACTTCACATACAGTAGAAAGGAGAGGAGGGGAAACTGAATTCCAGTGGAAAGTCCAGCCTCATGGCTCAACCCATGATGACACTCCAGTACAATAAAGGAGGCACACAATGGAAGGGGGGAAAGTATGGGTGGAGGGAAAATAAAACAATCCCACTCACATATTTGTAGAGCAAATTAAACAACTGTAATGATGCTCTTTAGCTCTGCACAGCGTGGAAAGAAGTGGGACACGAAGGCTGCAGCCTCAAGCCCTGACATGCAGAGCTGTATGTTGTGTTTAGGAACCTCAGAGCAGCCTGTCCTGAAGGCAAACAGTTAGCAGCAGAGGTGATGCAATGAGTCTCTGACCTCGAAAGCTCGGATTAGAGGAATGGATTCCTGTGCAATGTCATGAATTAAGTAACTGTGAAACTGCTTTGTTTGTTTGCCTGCTTGCTTGGTTGGGCTGCCTTCACAGCAAAAGAAACTAGTAAAAATGAAAATGATCAATGCCTGTTCTGACTCAACAGCAACACATACAAGTCCTAGGCATCCAATACTGGATGATTTACAATTTTTATGACCAAAAATTGCAGGCCGCCAACTATTCATAGTTTTCAGTCAGGTTACCTGTGCAGAGGCCTCTAGGGCAATTAGAGTGGCTGTTACCAATAACCACTATGTGGAACTGCAGCACCAGGCATGTTATTCTTCATTGGTTTAAACAATGAATGTTTAAATCTCCTGACAACCGTAGAAAATCATTGATATTAACCTGAACTCTATATTTTGTCATTTTGGACACCTAAACAGCACCTGGAACTCTATTTTAATGGCTAAAAGCAGAAGAGTCCCAGCCAGAGCTTCACTTCAGCAATGTTTACTGGTGTATCTATGAGTGGTATATGTGGCGAGGCACACATATACACACTTGTATACACTGTGAGGCAAGTTTAGGTGTGCTTTTGGAAACAAGATGCACCAACATCATGCATCCCTTAATAAAACATGATTTTAGGTTTGGTGAACACATGCTGTAAGCATACATTGTGGGATAAAAAAACTGCAGAATATGCTCTTATTTAGAAGTTTGATTGCATAGCAACAGCTTAGAATGAATTCTTATGAGTTTCCACTGTGCCTATGCTCAGAAAAATTAATAGAGAAATACATCATCCCATGCACGTGGGCAATACTTGGATCAATACAACTGCTACAGAGGCAGTTTTAAATATATACAGTACACCCCTCATAGTGCAGTTAGCAATAATACCAGCAGACACTAAACTGCATGATGCAGTGCACGCTTCACACCAAAACACAGCTGGTGGATCATAGCTTCTATCTACAGCCATCAAGACTTCAAGCAAAGATACTAGACTATTTCGGGTTTCTTCAAACACCAGAGAGCTGTGCAATAAACCAGGTAAAACACTGCAGCAACACCAATCTTCATCAACACACAACACCAGGCTAGTTAGCTGTACGCAACAACAGCTAGGTTCACCTTGCCGGTCTGACTGATGCCGATAAGTCCAAATTTCCTTCATCTTCTAAAAGGAATCAGGAGATAATAAGCAGCACTTTGTATTCTATTTATACAGACATAAGATGAACAGCGGTGATAAGGAAGGCTTTAGATAGGGTGTGGCATTGAGGAGTGTGAGTACTGCTGTTTTAACATCACTCATCAGTTCATTTAGACAGATATATAGATGAATTTTCAGTGTACACACACACACAAATAAATATATATATATAGTATAGTAACTTAACCATTGCATGTTATTGTGAATATAATTATTTACTAAAATGTTCTATGAGCATATATGTGCCATTTTAGTTCTAAAAAGTAAGAAACACAGGTGCACCTCCAGTTGCAGTATATTAATCCTTGGATTATCTACATTTGTTTTGGCTCTCTGATAGTCATTTTGAATAATTTCATTCACAAAAAATATACCTGTAAACCACTTTATATACAAATGACTCATTACCATCACTTAAATGTAAACGTGTGTTTTTAATCAGAAAACCCTTGCATTTGTTTATGGAACGGTCTTGCCTCTGGCAATATGGCGGACACGTTGACGTATAGCGGCAGCGGGGAAACACAGTCTAGTATATTATGTCTATGCCTGAAAGTACTGCCCCTCATCGCTGATTGGTTCTGTCACTTTCTAACCGGGTCCAAACCAAACCATCTGCTTTGCAAGGTTAGTGTGGTGTAGCTTGTTCACCAAAAGCTAGCTCATTTATTTATTTAAATGTTTTAGAATATTTGTAGCTTACTATTAAGAAAGTTGAGGTGTGAGGCCTAAAATGTTTACTTTGTACATGTATGATGTCTCCTTGGCCAATCTGTTTCATCTGTCCGTATATCTATCTACTTGCAATAAGCTCTACTAAAATACGTTAAAATTAGTTAGTTTTTCTCAGTAAAAGTAATATTTAACAATTAAGTGCGTTTTAAGGAATCTCCAAAATCAATACAAAACATTTCTGTGGCCATTTTATTATGTTATTTTGAGTAACTTTGGCTAACCTTGTTCTTGCTTCCCTAGCTAAAGTCGTAGAATAATCTCCCAGGTGTAGCATGCTAACCAAAGGCTAGCTTTTTTTCTCAATGTTGATCATTTTTAGGTCTTATTATTACAAGAGTGGCTATGAGAAACCCAGTATGCTTCTGTTGCCATCAGTATAAACAGCGTGCAGGTGCCAACAGTGAAAGTTTTTCTCGTCACACAACGCATGAGAGACACAACCACTACAACTTGATGGATAAAGTTTTTTGGGTAGCATTTGGAGTGGTACAAAAACGTTTTTCCTCGCAGACTCACCTGCATTGTAGAACCGGTCCAGCACTGAAGTCTCTCCAAAGTCCAGTTTCCCAAAGTTGACCGTCTCCAGTTTGCTCCCCACTGTATCACAGGCGTCCTTTAAACACTGCAGCGCCATGCTCTCCGCGTTACACTGCTGGCTCGCCTCTCCATTCACCACATAGGCCACTGTCACCGGCCTGTTTTTGCTTGACTTCCCGGTGGAGAGCAGCCCCCCGCTATCCATCGGACACCCTCCGGTTGTAGGACTCAGCCCTCCTCCTCCGGAGACCACCGAGTCCTGCCAGAAAGTTCCAGCTGCGGGGATACCGGGGTTGCCTCCTCCGCCTCCACCGCTGCTGCTGGTGCTCTCCACAGCGAGGCTGTCTTTGCCGGGACAAGCCCCAAAGCAAGGCACCGGTAAGGATATTCCATCATGCTCTTGACTCATCTTGTTTCAAGCGTCTCTTACTGTCTTAAACTATCGGGTTTAGTAAGAGGCTCCTCCAGCAGTCCTCCATGGAGAGCCAGCGTTACGCACGGCGGTTTCCCATGGAGCCTTTGCACAGGCACGACGTGCAACCTCGCTCCGATCCAACGCAGGTAAACACTGTGTCAAAGCCTTGGAAGCAATTACACATCATGCTGCATGTCTGCTATCTATGCACGCTTATGCAAACACCAGATAACACCGAAGTTGGCCAATGTCACGACACTGATCCGAGGAGAAAAACAAGAAGAAAATCCACCAAATCCGCGCATTCCTACTCAGCTCTCACAACAAATCCTCATACTTCCAGAAGTTGAGCAACGCCGCCGGTGGCAGCACAGCAACGCCCACAGGGAACACGAACGGCACGGCACGGCAACGGCAGCTGCAGGTCCGAGTTTCAGATCAGACAGAGTCGCGTACGGCGCAACGACTGCTTGACATCTACCGAAACAGAAAGCAGAGTGCGCACGCATCCAGGCTGCTTTCATGTGAAAACAGACCCTGCCCTGTTTCCTCGGTTATCTCTCACTACACACTCTCAAGCACGCACACACTCACGCGCTGGGCGGGGAGACAAACAGTGGGAGCCTCCTGTCAGCTGGGCGGAGACATCATGACCATATGTGGAGCTGTGTGGGCTCCTGGAAAGGAGCAGTTCACCGAAAACATGACTATACAATCAGCAATATTTAGTTTAATGTCACAACATATTGGCTGCTCATGAATCACACTTTACTGACTCGGACACCAGTGAATCAACTGTTATGATAAAAAACCCTGGCAGAAAATAAAAGAAAGGAAGATTAATCTCCATAATGATTCATATTTTCCCAGTGCTTCGAGCTGGAAGCGGTTCATAGTGTTGCAAACTTATTTCATCCATTAATCTTTTGTGATCGAAACTAATTATGAACCAATTTTGTAGGGTGGTAATTCATGTATTGAAAAAGTTTTTGGCAACGATTCTGGCTGTAACCCAGCCTGAAAGAGCAATCCAATTCAGGGTGGAAAACTTGGCTTTGTGGTAAGGCCCCTTAAAAATATTAGTGTTTATTAAGCTTTCACTTGACTATATCAACACAGAGAGAAGTGTTTTCCATGTACATGTGCTGTCACCGGTTGTTAACCTGATGGTCAATGTCTTTTTAAATCGCAAGGAGGACCTCTAGTGGCGAGGAGAGGTCAGTGCATGGTGTAAGCCATAGAAACACGTTGGTGAGTGAGAATATCTACAGTAAAAGCATAACATAAATAACTCCCTGCTGTCTGGAGAGGTATTATTCAAAGAAAAGTATGGAAAAATGTGAAACAATTTTTTTCTTACATTTTGTGATGTTTTCTTTACACTTACAGCTGTCAGCATTTACAGTTATTAATTAAGATCCATAACTAGTGCATATTTTTTTAAATCATGGTTGATTATTATGTTATTATTCTCCACCACTGCTCCTCAGTGTCTCATTTCAGCTGATGCTCCTTATTTTCTTTCAAAATAAAAGCAGGTCTATATTTAAGCAGTAAGTCAGTTAGCCTTAGTTTAAAATAGAACACAAACGAAGCTGAAACAAAAACAGATTTAAATACAAAATAGTGTAATTTCAAATGAAAAAGGAGACAAATGTTGACTAAAATTATTAACTGCTTATAGTGCTACTAACAGTTTCTTTCATCATCAGATTTTTACATTGTTACTTTATTGACATTTGCATACTCTTAAACTAAATGCTATAACTAACATATTGATGTTTGTACAGAGTGGAAACCGTGGAAAAGAAAAAAGGACTGAAAAGAAAGACTGGATAATTAACCCTTAAAGCCCCAAAGTCAATAACCAGACACGCCAAATAGACTGTTTCCTAGACTGCATGGATATATTTTGACATTCATCTGGGGAAGTTTCCACACAAAGTGTTTTTGGAAGGGCCTGAAAATTGAAGCTTTGCAAAAAATTGCAATACGGCAATGTCCACTTGAGGCTGGCAGGAACACCGAAAGTCCCGTCCGAACACCTGTTAAACAGAGTTTTTTTTACACTAGAAATAAACCAGTTTACAGCCTGGTTCAATAACACAAATGTGTCTTATTAGCTAATGTCTTCATGTGCTCTCACTGTACAGGGGGTGGATTTTTTTTGTACTACAATTGTTTAGATTATATTTAGGAAAAACCTCATCGTGCACTGATTGGCGAGTCTCATTTGATTGACAGATAGCTCAACAGACAGAGGCCACGTTTCTGTCAACCACAAGCATTAGGATGATCAAATATTCGGTTAAGAAAGTGAATTCAATATGGAAGCCACCATGGATTGGCTTCAAGAGCAGTTTGAGTCGGCCTATTGAAAGCAGACGGCTGACATCACAAAGGCTTTGTGAAATTCTTTCTACAGTGTATGGTTAGGACTTGCAAAAACATCGTTGCCACTCTAATTTAGACTTTTATTTCTTGTTTCAAAGGAAAATGTGGTCCAGTTCTGATTAAACTGCCGCTTACCTACAGCTGTATCTGAGCTAATAGCTATCGCAGAGCGACCATTGGCTACACCAGCAGACCCCAACTGTAACCATCGCAAGCTCATGCCGAAGCAGGCTGAAAGATGAGCAACAATATCTTTTCTGTCACGGAAAGCTTTCAGAGTTGCTCTCTGCCCTTGGTTTAACAAAAACATGTTGTCCAGTTCTGACAAAACCACCGCTAAGTCTGAGCTTATCACTCCACTAGCTGCCAGAGTATACAACCAGTCACAGTATAACTAACCATCACCCTATCACCCACAATCTCATGCCGAAGCAGGCTGGGAGAAGAGCAAAAACATCTTTAACATCATGAAATGCTTTAAGTGTTGTTGTAATCTTTATTTCATACAAAAGTACGGTCCAGTTCTGATAAAACTGCCACTATGCTGTGGCTACATCCTGGCTAATTCCTGCACTAAAGGGCAGCCATTGCATTCCCCTAGTAGAACTAAACCCCACCCGTAGCTACTGCATTATTCTCCTCTAATGATGCTGATTGGTCTGATCAGTGTGCTGTTCAGCACAAACAGTGTGGATTGGGTCATTTCAAGATGGATTTGCCAGATGACAGTGGTGAAGTTTGGTAAATTAATCTGCTTTGCAAGGTGACAAAGTCCAGGCCGCACAAGACGATCAAGACTTTTGAGATGTACAGTAAGCAGGGTCTGCATCTTAACTGTTGTGTCGGCTCCTTTTACTCGGGTTATGGATAGTTGTCAAATCAGAATAAATGTCAGTAAAGGTTCTCTTCTGTTTTTATTTCAGATTTCTATTTTGCATAACTGTAATACAAACAGAAAAAAAAACATTGCCTTCTCTCTCTTTCTCTCTCTCAGAATCATCAGAATCAGCTTGTCATTGCACTGTGGGACACAGTGGAGAAGGGTTGGGGTTTGATCCCCAGCTCCTGCAGTCATTTTTCAATGTACCCCTGGGAAGAGACTTAGATCCAGATGGCTCCCTCTGCTGAATCAGTGTCATCTGAATGCATATGGATGGGGTTAATACTGATGGCCGCTCTACATAGCCCTCAGCAGCAGCATGCGAATGTGGAGTACACTGCAGTATAAAAAGTGCTTTGAGTAGTCAGCTGTACAAGCTCCAGTGCATTTGCCTTTTAACATTTGGTAAGTTACAAAAAATGTTAAGGGCACCAACTACAGGTGTACAAAATGTCATGATGCATAATGAAGACATGGGGAACCATTAAGTATCGAATCCCTTTGATACAGAAAGAGGCCACCTAATTTCTAGTGCATATGGCAGCTTAGTACTGCATCATATCTCAACTATAGGGGAAGTAGAATAATGAGGACAAATATTTCTGGAGTCCAAGGTCATCATCATACTTTTCTGCTGGAAGAAAAAACTGAGGACACTCCAGCAGTAGCAGAATCAGTGGATCTGAAAGTCTTTGAAAACCCGAATTAGTCATCAGTACTTTTTAGATTTGTTAGAAGTTAGAGCTGACAACACATAAACAAATCCTAAATCCCTGGTTTGTACAAAATGGCATTGTAAACAGTAATGAGAGAAGTTTTTCTCTCCATTTTATAAATTAATCTCTCTCTTTAAACTACAGAAACGGTATCCTTCACTTATGGAATAGCCTCACTGTACTTAATAACTATGATAGTATTTATGTATTCATACAAATAGTGTACATATGAAAAAGTGTAATTTATTAATAATATTATATATAAACATAAAAGTTTTTCTCTGAATTTAACTTACAGTTGCTTTTTTACTGTAAATATCTGTTACATTGAAAATATAGTGTCTTTACACAGCGCTTTAACTTTAGTGTGTTACAGTTGCAGGTTATTATAGTTTTGGATTTTTCATTAGTTTTTATTTTTATTTAGTTTTTACCTTTTGTTTTAGATATCAGTTTGATTTTTATTAGTTTTTCCTGCTGGTTTCTTAGTTTAGCTTAGTTTTGATTTTGAAAAAAAAACTTCGTTTTAGTTAAGTTTTTATCAGTTTTAGTTTTTTTTTTTTAGCAATATGAGACACCTGTCAAGAGCCAGACCCAAAAGAGCTCTTCACTTTTCATTTTATGTATTCATTTTTTATATTTGTATACAACTCAAGACCGAAAATTTGCCATTGTGTGAAGTATTCTGCAAGCAAATAAGGCCACTTTACTCTCCGGGCCTTAGTGTTCATGTCCGACAGTGTGCTGCTGCCAAAGACTAAAACTAAGGAGATTTTGTCCCTAAATTTATTTCATTTTAGTTATTTTTGTCAGCACATAATTCAGTTTTAGTTAGTTTTTGTTTCTCTCGTAAAGCTCAGTTTTTATTAAGTTTCAGTTAACTACAATGATTTTTACCTTTTAGTTTTAGTTATTCAGGTTCCATTGGCCCTCCCCGCTTGGAAGAAAGTTCCGCCCTCCTCCTGATCCTCCTCTCAGCGGAGGAACAGGAGAGCCACATCCAATAATCCACATCTGTTTCCGGAGAGGGGCAAGGCCAGGGGCGGAGTCAGACAGCTCAGTAACATTTAAAGCCACAGACACAGAAACAGCTCGTTCTGAGCAGGGCTGAAACAAGTTTTGTTTTAGACGTACAAAGTACTGGAGTGTTTTTTTCGGCAACAAACTTCACAGGCATGTTTTAGGGACCTATGAGACCAATATAGACTTGTCTTAAAAGGGTAAAATATGTCCCCTTTAAAATCAACAAGCACCAAACTACCATGTAGAGAGATGTTGGGTCTTAGGCCAGAGATATACTTGCTGTTTTACCTTCTATTTGCATTTCCTTCTGGCTTCCTTCCAAAAGTGGGTTGCAGAGCAGATTTCAGTGGGTTGCAAATAGGTCTCTGTAAAAAAAAAAAAAATGGTGGAAAAAAGTCCTGAAGTCCTCAGTGGACATGCATCGTCACCTTTTCTTTTACCCTGTTTTTCTGTGGAATTGGTTAAATTTAAATGTTTTTTGATTATCACAACTTCACAAATTTCACAATATCACAAATTTATCTCCTTTTCTTGCAACGAATAAAGCTCGTTTTCCATGATTATGAAGTAATTTCTCAAAATCTCTGCAAAATTGGCAAAAATGTACACACAATGATGGGAAAAGAGGGTATAAAACCTGTCAGTTTTGTCCCTTCTGTTTTTCATATCATGTAATTTGTTCAAACCAGGCTCAAAACTGCAAATTATTGACATTCGTTGTTGACATTTCTTTGGAAACTTGGGTCCCGATTTGTCGTAACAGAGACTGGTGGGTCCTGAGGCTAGACCGGTTGAGAACCACTGCTCTAGAGGACGACAGTGTGATGTATTGGATGTAAACTACAATCATGGTGACATGCGCAGAAGTAATCAATCCTACTCAATGATAACATCAGATCAGCTCATACCCATGACTGGTGATCAGAGCACATCCCCAGCAATCTGTTTCTTGAGCATTTTCCTCCGTGGATTGACTTTGCGGTCCCATTGCTTCAGTTTAGTGACTGTTCACTGGTGACCCTCGGTCGACAGTTTACATAGATGTTGTCATTCCAGCAGCTGATGAAAACAGAAAGAGTCCTTGTGAATATTACTTTGTTTTTTCATTTTAATTTAATGACTGCACTTGATTGATAGTCAGTTTTCATTCACTTGTTGAACTGTAATATCAACCCTGTTTTCAGTATTTTTACAGGTTTAACCATTGACTCTAAAACAGAATTTTTCTGTCCCCATTTGGCTGACAGGCGTGTTTGTCTCTATGCAATGACAATGACACATCATGCTGATTTGTAGAATTGTGGATTTGGCTTATAAGTTTGTCCCTTAAACTTTCAGCTGCGCTTTGCTGCTGTGTTGACTGTTACACCCCTTTTGACTCTACAGAGACTTTACCACACATGTGAATACTACATCACACAACCACGCAGCCATTTTTGAAGACATGCACAGTTAGCAAGCTGATGCAGGTGACACAAGGCAGCCATGATGCATAGGTGCATAAAAGTTTTGAAAGAGCTGGGTCTCTGGATGGAGTAGAGTGGGGTCCTTAATTCCAGAGAAGAACAGTGTTGCTAGTGATTTAGGGCGCTGTTGTGGTGGAAGCATTAGATGTCTTTCACTAGCAGAGCGTAGAGGGAAAGAGGGAGTGAAGACCTGGATGAGTTGGTTCCAGGTAGGCAGTAGTGGTTTCAGTTTGTAAGCAGGAGATAGAATTTTGAATTTGGTGTGAGCTGGAGACAGATGATCTTCTGCAGAGGTTTGAAATGTGCATGCAGAGAGGCCTGCCAGTAAGGAGTGGCAGTAGTCAGTAGTGATATTTTCAGAGCCTGATGCAGGAGGACAGGTTATTTTTGGGATCTTGTCGTGCAAGCATGTGAGAAGTGTTTCCAGGGCGCGCAGATAGCCTAGCGCAGTGGTTTTCAAACTTTTTTTGCCCAAGGCACACCAAAAATCAAGCCGACGTCTCAAGGAACACCATATTAATGTCCTTGCAAAATAGCCTTTTTAGCATGTGTGGCAGCATTTCCCAACTGCATGCAATGTGAGTGAGCACCAGCTACAACATCAGTTTGGTTACAGTTTCCTTTTGTAGCATCCTGACACCCTGCAAGTGACGCACTGCAGCTCTCCAGGTTTATCCTCAGTCACCCTGTTCCTATTTTCTCTCTGTCGCTCCTATTAAGATGGACAAGTAACAAGGGAAGAGGTTGCACAGAGGATGACAAGACACCAGGAGTATCCCACCAGAGGATATTCTTAATTTTCTTCCACTTTTCTCACTCCCTAAACTTGATAGCTTGTTTTACAATGTGGAGTGTAATGCTTGGATATTCTTCATAACCACTTGTGAAAAGTTAAGATCTGACTTGTGCTAACATGGAGACAAAACTATGTGGCTCACAGCCGTTAGAGGCACCATACCTCAGATTACATTTGCATATTTAACAGATAACAGATGGACAGTGAGCATGCAATGTGGCATGATGCAATCCAACATGTAATGCTTGCATGCAGTAAGGACATTGATTATGGTATTTTAAGTTTTGCACAGTTGTAGTACTAATGTAAAGTCAGATGAATTCCCAAGGCACACCTAGCCTTGTCTCAAGACACACCAGTGCCTTGGCACACCATTTGAGAACCACTGGCCTAGGGGTCTAAGGCGTGACTCTTGTACACGGGCGGCCTGGGTTTGACTCAGGCCTGTGGCCCTTTGCCGCATGTCTCTCCCCACTCTCCTCCCATTTCCGGCTCTATCCGCTGTCCTCCTCTGTCAAATAAAGGCACGAAAAGCCCAAAAATAAATCTTAAAAAAAAAAAAAAAAAAAAAAAAAAAGAAGTGTTTCCTGGCAGATAATGCCATTCTTCTGTAACTGCATGTTCAACTCGAAATTAATCTTTGACAGAAAAAAACTGTTGAAAAAGTCAGTCCCTGCACCATTCTTCAAATAGGTTGTTTGCAGTCACATGATCCATCACACGATGATGTGCAACGGTCAGATTGGGGCAGGAAGTGAAGAATATCAGTTAGGAATCAATGGGAATGGAGGAAAGTTGAACAGTTGGCAGAGCCATAAACACAAAAATATGGCATTTTGATAGCGTTTGTGCAGAAATTACCTGCTGCCCCCCATCAGGAATGCTGACATGAGATTATCTGCAGACAAACTATACTAGTAGTTTTATTTGATCCCACTCCAGAACAGTGTTTATAAGCATAATCCATAAATATGTATAGTAAATCCTCTCTCTTACCAGCTGGGTTGATATTTTAGCCCATAGTGAGGCCTCAGTATTCTTTCCAGTCTGTTTTATAACCAGAGAAGCCCTGTACATCGGGGGCTTTAACTTGCAAGCATTGATTGTGATGTAGAAGATGTAACAGCTCTCCAGTTAGATGCTTACAGAAATGTTTTTTTTTTTTAATCCCTGAAATAGTTTTTCATAACAGTGATTATGTTTTGCAACAGTTTTAACCTGTAAAGAAACATAATCTTGTTTAATAAATGTTGAAAATAAGACACCACAAGCTGGGTACAGCAATGTATTTCCCCTTTTCACCACTAGATGTCTCACACTGACTGCACATATTCTCTCCAACAGCAGCAGCTCTCCATGTTGACACTGTCACACCAACCCTGTCCACACGGCTGTGTTATTGTGTCACTTCTCTGTCTGCTCTTCCCCGTTTTAGCTGAGGGCACATTACACATAATCACAGCCAAACTAGTTATGCACCACTGTGCCTCTTATTGACACTGAAATCAAGTGCTGTGAATGTTGTGCTTACATTACTGTGAGTCAAATGACACCTTATTGAATAAGATGAACATTTACATTTTTATATGATAATCCAAATTTTATTCACATCTGTCCTCTCTCTTCCTGCTCACACACATTTGAATCGTAGAAACACAAAATGCTTTCACGTGAATTTTTAGACTTTATTTCTTCAATGAAAAACCATTAACAGCATACAAATACTAGGTTATTATAAAAGTAAATGACAGCAATGTAAAAAAAAATCATTGATATTTGCTTTGTCTCTTCTAGCAAACGCTGTCCGACACATCTGGCACACAGAGGTTGATCTTCTGATCCTCCACATCCTGCAGTAGATCCTCTGAAAGTTTGTGTCTGCAGGCAAGTAGAGTTTCTCCAGCAGCTGTGAGCTTTTCATGTGATCATCTCAACATTTTAAAACAGTGGAAAGAATCATAGCAAGGTGTTGCAGAAACCCAAACCTGGATCTAAATGTGCATAGTTTTGTTCACTCTAGTGTTGGACGAAGTATTTCGGTATTTTAATAAGTGACATTATCACAACCACAATGTCAAGATACTCTTGACTTCAAAATCAAAATCTTAACAGAAAAACGCTACCTAAAGCTCCAGTGTCCAACATTTTTGTTTGGACAAAGTGGTGAGTCCCATATCTTTGCAGACCTGGTTGTGTAAATGCACTCTAAAAGGATTTTGCCTGTCATAAGTTTTATAAAAAGACATGTACTTAGATTTACTCAATTACGGATATTTTATTCATAACAAATAAATTAAATCAATATGATCATCTTTCTAGTTTAGAGTGAATTCAAACGAAACAGAACAAAAGAGACTGTGTTTTACAAAGGTTCAGTCTGCAGGTGGTGGCGTGTTTCTTTTGTGGTCAGCAGATATATTCAAAGTGCACTCATGCACTTTGCCCCTTTCTCTTACCTTATTTGAAGCCGCAGTCTTGGTCTTTGATTTATCATGAACCTAATGAGTTAAACACGCTTTAAACAGTTGTTTAAGCTGTTATAAGATGAATCGCTGCAGCGCTGAGCTTTACACTCACCAAGCACACTCAGTGCATGTTGCTGTTATTACAGATGTCAGACTTGAAGAGGAGAGAACACACATTTTACCTGTTTACTGTGCTTGATAACAACAGCATGAATAGGATATTCAGTTACTTAGCCAGATGTTTGTAATGCCAGAGCAAAACATGCTGATGGCAGGACTCAAACTGAGCAGTTGTCTATCATATATCACTCTGTAACGCCAGCGGTGGCATCGGTTGCACCTCCTGTGTGCACTACATGCATCTAAACTGGTGATGATGCTGCTGCAAAAATCCATTCTGTGGCAGAAATTATACTGGTGATGGTGTTGATGCTAGTTTACTGCCCACTTCCACTGAACTGTTGTTCACTAGGTAGAGTCGGTCTTCTTGTAATCTGACAGTCATGGGTTTGAAGCCCAGCTGATGCAGTCACACGTTGATGTTTCCTTGGGTGAAACACATTACACATGTGTTGGTGGTGTGTTAATATGTATGGATGTGTATGAATGGAGAGGGTGGGGGTTAATTCTGATGTCCATTTCTCTCCAATTGATTGGTGTCCCCATTGTAAAAGCACTATAAAAGCTGAAGTACATTTACCAAATGACATAAACCAAATTTAAGTAAATTCTATGAGCCATATTTACTGACATTCACAGTCATTTCAGCCTTATTCAATTTAATTACAAAAATGCTATTTATTAGTTTAAGTTAGAATTATTTAATTCAATTCGATGGAATTTTGTCATGTAATCGAAACACATAAAACTGACAGTAATGCCCAGATTTTTTTTTTTTTAGTGTGCCAAAGTAGGTCCTTTTACAACCCCCCAGTAGCGTAACAGCCCATCTGAGAAGGGCAGAACCTTTCTAAAGAATCTTGGGAGGTTGACTGGACAAACGTTCTGTCTGGCACATTCATCAAGGGCCGGTCAGAGCAACAAAACACGTCTTAGAGCAAATCCCACTTCTACCCCTTAACCCTTCCCCTTCATCTACCCTTGCCCCTCAAATCAGAGTGGTAAGGGGTAGAGGTGAAAACACTTCATTGCTGTTCATCATCGCACATTGCTGATAAACAGCTGTGTCATCAGAGGTGAGGGTAAAGCTTCCACCATCTCGTTCATACTATGGATCTCCATGTTGATCTTCTCCATATACTTATACAGTTAATAGTCCTTGTTTACATGCATAAATACTGAAAATACAACAAACTCCCATCCCTAGTAGTTAAAGATTGAAAATATGAGAAAACACACCTTAGCCCTTGATTCAAAAGAGGATTGGGATACCCCACCACCTGACATGACAGATGGATTTGTTTCACACATCCGTCTGGGAAAGCTTCAATAGGAAACATTTGGGAAAAGGCAGAGGCTTTAAAAAAAACTCGGAGTGTGATTGGATGAATGTTCTGTCTACGGGCCAATCAGAGCAACAAAACACACTACATAGCCGCTATCAATGAATAACATGGCGACTATAGACATGTCAGTACTCGACTTTTGTCGTTTTTGAAAAGAAAACAACTCACTGCTGTTCTTTGTTCCTCTTGTAATGAAGAAATGTCGTCAAGTTCTGATAAAACTGGTACTTTAGCAGCATTGACACTAAGCTCTTCCGCCATAATTGCACCGGCCTCTTGTTGCTGCTTGTTTACATCATGACTCTGCCGCGCCTCAAAGTACTGCCCCTCGTTGTCGATTGGTCCTGTCACTTTCTAACCGGGCCCAAATGGTTCAGATGGGACTTTTGCAATATGGATTCACCAATGAAAAACAAGGAAATGGGCGTATCCATCTGCTTTGCAAGGTTAGGATACCCCATCACCTAACATGAACACGCAAAACTAAAGGATAGGGCTAAGATAAGGGCTAAGGGGTAGAAAAGGGGGCCCTTGGTGTGCTGGCTCTAATGCCAAGGAGTAAACTGCGTAACACAAGCTTAACAGGCAGCAGTTTGTGAAGCATGTTTTGGGACTTGAACTCTTTCCAAAGCTGATCGAAAGAAGAGTGAAAACATCTTTCAGTGTGGCTCTCTGCTCTTCTTCTAATAAAGAGATCATGTGTAACTCTGATGAAACTTCCACTAGATTTCTCATGCTAAACCGCGGCTGTAACAACTGGCTCCTTTTCCTCAGTTGATGCTGATCGGTCTGATCTTCCTCTGACCAGGAATAACTGTTTCAGCTTGAAGTTTTACAAGATGGATCCACCTGGTGACAGACGTGGAATCTGGCCAGCCCTTCAGCTTTGTAAGGTTAGGGCCTGTTTGCACAGTCAGTCCCACTTTTAGTGCTGGCAGCGCTCATTTTCAGTATGAAACCAGTGTAGTCCAGTGTTTTCAGTGCTCAGAGCCCTGAGCAGAATTACTCCCCAGTGTTTTTCTCACAGCACTCAGTTGAAAACAGCTCAGTGCTGCATTTGTCACTGCCACTTCTCCCTCACTGGTCAATCAAAATCAAGAAGGGGTGGGACTTCTGATTGACATTGACCACAATTATAGCACTTCTGACACTGATGAAAATCTGTCCTAGCAGAGAGAACTTGAATCCATCTGCACTGAGTTCAAACCCAGCCTGTGACATGTTTAGTCTGAGACAGTCAGAAAGCTGAGGTAAACTAAAAATGTAATGCAGAGGAATAGTAAGAGACTTGTTGCTCGTCAAGGACAGTGTTGATGTCTCTGAGTGACATGACATTTTCTTTACAGTATGTGGCAGCGTGTTTTTGTGTTTTCATGTGGATGAAGTTGTTTATGAGAATGCAGTGTATGTGAATGAGATTCTTTTTGAAATCAAGTGAGGAAAACTTCTTTTCAAAAAACCCACTTGTATGTGGTTTAGACTTGAGTGAGCTAAGGGGGCAGAACTTAGCAAAAGGTCAATTGCAAAGCAAGCTGACAGAAGAAGGTAGCACAAAAACCCCAGAAAATCAGTGTTTACTCTCTTTGCAATGTGTGCAGTTCATGTGTATGCCACCTCCATGACCTTGCCCGTAGTTTTCTCTTTTTTTCTTCATAGATTTTCAGTAAAGTAGCCCAAACTACCACCAGTGCTTTCAGCTGAATATCCATCGTGTTTTTTTTTTTTTTTGTAAATTTTGCCTGAGAGATTTTGAAGATTTCCACTTCTAGAGTCAGGAGACACATTTTTTTTTCTTGTGAATAGAATCTGTTAGTGTGAAAGGATGCTTTTAAACTTTCTGGGGCCAGCCATATGGAAAGGCCCATGGAGGTCAGCAAAATCCATGGTCCATCGAATTTTAAAGCAAAGACTGCCAATTTTTTTTTTCAACTGGTAAAGCATCATTTATTATCAATCAATCAACCAATTAATCGACCAATCTAGCTTTGTTTGTATGGCGCCAATCCATAACCAAAGTCACTTCAGTAATAATAATAATAATAAACTTTATTTGTATAGCACCTTTAAAAACAGAGGTTAACAAAGTGCTTTGACAATAAGCAGAATCACAATCACAAAGCATCAAACATAAAGAGACACTTCACAAGACACTTTACAAAGAGGGCAGGTCTAGACCATACTCTCTGTTGTGGCCTATTATAAAAGACCAGTGTTAATCATTAATATTATGATAAAGACTATACCCTATTATAGTAAAGACTAGCGTTAATTACCATTAGCACAGCCCTAACAGTATTTAGCCCCACAGCGGCAACATAAACATTCCCGAACTATAGGGCAGGACTGTCAAGCAGACCAGGCTCACGTTGGCCGTTCTAAGCTGAAGCTGCATCCGGATTGGAAAGGACTAGAAGGAGGGTAGGGGTGCAGAGGACAAGAGAAACAAACACTAAATGAAAGACAGATTCATGGCAGTTGTGACCATGGACTTACCCATTTTGTAGGAAATTGATTATTTATTAGAGCAGTGGTTGTCGACCTTTTTTTGCTCAAGGTACACCTAAGGCTAAGCCAGAATCTCAAGGCAGACCATTCATATTCATATCAATACAGATTCTTTGAATAATGTTACAGTCAAGGCCGCCCATAGGGGGGAATAAAGGGAAGAGCTTTCAGAGTCCCAGCCAACTGGGAGAACATGGAGGTCAGCAAAACCATGGTTCATTGTTGAGTCAAGTTAAGCCGTGATAACCAATATATTTGATCTGAATAATAAACACTTATCAAAGAAACAAAATCTATTTTATTCATTTGTGCTTTGGTACAATATAGCTAAATATTTAAATCCTTCAAAACTGGGCAAAATTGGGCAAAAGGGGCCAAACAATGGCAAAAATGGGTAAAAAACTGATTAAAAAATGTGGCAAAATCAGGAAAAAAGTAGCAAATTTGGTTGAAAGTGGCAGGTTAGGGTAGAGAAAAACTAAGAAATTTGGTTTAAAGTGGTGAAGAGAAGAGGCTGAAATGGGCCACAGTTGGCAACAAAAGGGACAAAAATGGGTTGAGTGTGACTAAAAAAGTGGAAGAATGGCAAAATGGGTTAAAGGTGTCAGAAGAATTGACAAAAATTGGTAGTAAGAGTGGTTAAATTGGTTAAAAGTAAAAAAGTAAATACTTTCAACATCTTAACTCAACCATATCTTGTAACACTTTACAGCCCCAAAATGAGGGAACTGTTAGCCAGGATGCTAGCACCAACGCCACTGATCAAACACATGCACTGATGTCATCAATAAATCACAACTGGGGAGGGCCCATTCTCTGGGGTTTTCAGGGGATCAGCTTATTCTTTGGGCAGACCTGGTTACAGTGCTTTTCATAAAGTTGTAGTAATAACGTACAGTTGTACAAATTCCCAAGGCACACCTAGACTTGCCTCAAGGCATACTAGTGTCTGATGCTTTGTCACACCATTTGAGAACCACCGTATTAGAGCATCAAAACAGCTATTTTATCCATTGTTGTGTCATTGAAAATATAGCCTGTATCAAAATATCAGCCCCTGCTCTATGAAATGGTATGAGCCTTTTATTTATTTAGATGTAACATCATGGGATGGCCTGTTGAACTTAGCTGTTAGACGAGTAATTTTGGACTATGCATTGCTGTGCCAGGACCTTCAAAAAGGTCGAGATGAGGGAAAATGTGTTGAAGCAGTGAACAGCCTTCTCTAAAGTGATTTGTTTTATATGAAACGACTCATTTTGAAATGAATGTGAGAAGCCACAAATTCAAGCTAACTAGAACGTAAGCTTTATAAAGGAAATATCTATCTTTTATTATGAATCAATAATTGATGATTTTGTTTGACACCACATATCCTTTGTAGAAAACATAAACCTTTTAATTTTCTAATCCAGTGATTTTCAATTGATTTTTGCCCAAGGCACACCTGAGATCAAGCCAGGATCTCAAGGCACACCATCTTCATATCCATGCAAAATTGCCTTTTTAACTTTTTTTTTCAGTATTTTTAGTTGATGCGTCATTGTAATAAGAACCCACTGTTGTTCAAATTTCAATTATTTGGGAATCATTGAATTGCACAAATACAGTACTAATATTTCTATATTTGCAGCATACATTTTAGCCAAATCAGCCGTTTTCACAGTTGCTTGTTAAAGCAAGCTATTGTAAAAGATCCAAAACTTTTTGTACCTGTTATAAGTCATTTTTACATCAAATTTTCAAAAAAATATGCATATGAAACAACGGTGCAGTAAGAAAACACCAGAAATACTACAGAAAATGTTGTTTTTCTAAGTGTTTTTGATAGTTGTATTGGCTTAGTAATCACACATGACTGTACAAATTGCTAAGGCACACCAGTGTGCCTCGCCACAGCATTTGAGAACCTCTCTTCTAATGTATTCACCCATGGTGGAAGAAAACAAAGTCACTTTATGATATTGAAATGAACTGAACATTAACTTCAGACAGGGGAAGTTATCTGTTGATTACATGACATCTTCATGTTGGGCTTGTTATGATCACATGATCCCACAATTCTCCCGTAAACTCGTGGTTCTTCTGTGAGCTGCTCAGAGCCACACTGCACTGTGCATGCTGTCAGTCTGAGCAAAACTGTGGTGCACACACACATGCAGAATCAGAGTATGTGGAATTTGTAGATCCTTCCCCTTGAATTGCACTGATTGGTCTGGTCATTCTCTGATTA
Source organism: Cheilinus undulatus (assembly GCF_018320785.1). Lineage (NCBI taxonomy): Eukaryota > Metazoa > Chordata > Actinopteri > Labriformes > Labridae > Cheilinus > Cheilinus undulatus. The sequence continues at coordinate 38,087,078 of NC_054878.1, read as the reverse complement.
GCTGCAAGCATATCAGCTTGATGCTTTGGAAGATGGATCCACCTGATGACAGACGTGGAACTTGGCCAACCCATCGGCTTTGCGATGTGAGGCTTGTGCAACAGGCAATAATAAACTTTTTTTAATGCTGATATGAGGCACATGCATTGATATTATGATAATTCATATTTCACTTGGGAAGCGTTCGCCAAGCCTCTCAGGGTCCCAACAATTTCTTTAGGTTATTTTGTGGTGAAATGTTTTGGACATATCATTGCTCTCCATGTATTTTAGAAACAAAACAGTAATATCTCCCGTTGTCGTGTGCCAAATGACTTCAGATCTGATAGTTTCAGACTAAATCCCGCAGTTTGGAGTAAAGGGTGAAGTTTGTTAGGTTTTGAGTGTTAACCATCAATAGTCTGTCCATGCTGCACCCTGCAAATAAAGCTCTCCATTCTGCTCTGCCACAGACCATGAAATAGTCACTCAGCTCTGAAATGGAGGGAATCACTCACATGGAGAAACGGCGAGAAGTTGGGTTAGTTCTGCCGTGCAGGTAGGAGATAGATACTTGGAGGCACAGACTTATTGCAGCCCTCCATAGATATCTGCCAAAGTCTACACAAACATTAGAGGGGAAACGGGGAAACAAAATTACAGAAATCTGCTAAGTTTGACAAATGGCAGGCCTGGCTTTGCCACCAGCTATTAGCCTGCAATGATTAATAAGTGAGAAAATAATTGCACTTCATTGAGATTGATGACGCCCCATTTAACCTCCACTCTCATCCCGACTGCGCCACAGAGCAGCGAGATGAGCCTCGGACACACTGCTGCTCCGCCGGCCTCATTGGCGACAAATAGATCCGCACAGACACACAGAGAGGGTCTGTAATGATCCTGCGGGGCTTTTTTTAAAAGCCTCGCAGCACTCTGATCATAAGTTCATTGTTAGTAAGTGAAAAACAATGATCTCAGTGCTAGGAGGCCTCTGGGAATCTCTCCCTCCACCAATATAGAAGCATTTAAGTCAAACACCATGGGGAATTAATGACAGCCGAGTCACCATTAGCTCCTACGCTAACGAGTTTGTGAGCCCTGGCCCTCTTGTTAGACACATCTCATGTGTTTATGTGTTTGAGAATCTTGTTGATCTCAGGCACACTGTAAACGTGTTTGAATTCGGTAAAAATGCAAACAAATCAGTGGCGGCGGCGATCACAAGGAGTGCGGCGGCGTCTTATCCTCTCAGCCTGCAAAGAGACGCAGCCAAGGTTATTAAAGAAGGATGTAGCAGAGCAAGATGGCCGCTGTTGTGACCAGAGGCAGTGTGGAGAGATAAATGGTTGACCCAGCCTGGTGTCAGGTTAGGATTGATGCCACTATCAGCCCCACTGCTTTCCCAATGATTTTCTCAAATCTCTGATAGAGTGTGTTATCTAGTTACTGGCATGAGGGCAACGGCCTGCAGGCACGGAGAAGGTCAATCTATGAGGACAATCTTTGTTGGACTAAATGAGAAAAAAGAGCTCACAAAAAAAAAGAATAAAAAGCAGCTGCTAGGTCTCTGGGATAAGATAAGCCAAATTACTTCTCTTTAGTAGGATAGGCCTCAGGCAAAACATCAAAAAAAAAAGAAAAAAAAGGGAAAAATTAAGTGAGGCGGCTGGCGTGCTCTCTAACTTCAGTGTTGTAGATTTCACCTGGAACCTCTGCTTCTTTAAACTAATGTTAGATCAGCTTATCAGCATGAGGAATAGGCAAAACAAGCGTGGGTTTGACTGTGGTAAATTCTGCATTCATCTTATAAACATGGGCGTAGTAGCAAATGGGACCAAGAGGCAACCTCTGGTGTTGATAAAAGAAGTGCAGACAACTGCAGCTCCTCAGGTGTGCATCAAAGAGTAAAAACATGGGTTATTATGAGGCTCCATAAATGTCATACTCTATGCCAGTGGTTCTCAACTGTTGCATCAGCACCCACCACGACCACCTTCACACTCAAATCTATTTAATAAAAACTTTGGACCATAAATGGAAAAAATAATTTTACTCCAATTTCCAGAGACAGCTTGGGAATTTGGTATGATTTGGATAAATTTCCTTGTCATCTTAGGAACACCAGCAGTGTTATCCATAGACAAGGAGATAAATAAGCAGAGAGCTCGAGATAAACTCTGAAACATACTTATAATTAGGGGTGTAAGAAAATAGCAACACACTAAAATATTGCAATTTTCCACGCAATACCATGGTGATCTTTTGAAATGCCCTATCAATATTTTATCAATTAATAATTTACTTTGTCGGTACGGTAGTTTTGTGATGTAATTTCAACCTCTACCACTAGTTGGCAGCAGGTATTTGAATCTTGTCCTCTGTTTAGAAAACAACATCAGCCTTGGGGTCTAAACCAAGCGGCAACCTCCGGTCCTGAAAAATGAAGCCAGTAGGAAGTGCAAAAAATTGCAAAACAGCGAATGTCCACTTGAGGCTGGCTGCCGGAACATCAGAAGTCCTGTCTGAACACATGTTTAAAAGCCATTTTTTTACACTAGACATAAACTGGTTTACAGCCTGGTTCAAAAACCCAAACGTGTCTCATTAGCTGATGTCTTCATGTGCTCTCACTGTACTGGGGCGAATTTTTTTGTACCACAGTCGTTTTGATTATATTTAGGAAAAATCTCACTGCACACTGATTGGCGTGTCTCATTTGATTAACTGATAGCTCAACAGACAGAAGCTACATTTCTGCTCGGCGTGTATTTTTCACATCGACCCGCATTAAATGTGACACCGACCTGCATTTCACACTTGTTTTTCCACGTCAATACTTCGCATACCCTTCACCAACATGGCATACTCCTCTTCCTTGTCTCTTGTTGCATTTAATGTCCGTACATACCACAGTCTCTTAATTTATTGCTTTGCAAAGCCAGCAGGCAGAGCAGCTCCTCTTCCTCGTCGTCCGTGTAGGACGCCATGACAGAAAAATGTAAACAACATGCAAGGATTGTGGGAAATGTAGGATTTCATTGAAATTTCACAGGAAACTACTACGAGGCAGTGCACTCAAAGCTCTGATGACTGCGGACATTTGGCGGGGAGTCCGCTCCGCTCACAGTACGCTCGAGTATGTTCGGGCCTTAAGATTGATCCAAAGTTCGGTTGAGACATCGATTTCAGTATGGAAGCCACCACGGATTGGCTTCAAGAGATGTTTGAGTCCACCTATTATAAGCAGACGGCTGATGTCAAACAGGCTTTGTCCAATCCTTTCTACAGTGTGTGGTCTAAACGAACCATCTGCTCATGCCTACCAAGCCGAGCAGCTTCTGCCGCATTCACAGCGGATGTGTTGATTTATTTTGGCTTATTTTGTTAATGACAAACTTAGATGGGAGTCGAGTCATTTGTAAGATATGCCACACCAGAGTGAAATACTCTGACATCATGACAAATCTGCAAGCTAGACATCATAGCGATAGCATTACAGCTAACAGCTAACATGAAACAAGCCTGTTGAAGCTACCGCTGGTCTATACCTGTGCAAGGCTTACCTGAGACCAGAGTGCACCAAGACCAAGAACAGACCAAGACTTTTGGGGGTCAAGACCAAGACTGAGACAAGCCGAAACTGAGACAAGACCATATAAAAACTGGTTTTAAAAAAACCACAACAAGGTTGAACAGTTAAAGAGCATTCTCTCTTTAATTTTAGTTTTCTTTAAAATAAATTTGGCAGATATAAACACTCAAAGACTTACAAAGATACATGTAGGAATTTTCCCTATGTCCACATGTGCCACACTTCTTTTTCCCTGGCACACACTGGGGAAAGTTTCGTGACCCACTCACCAGTCCCAGCTCACCAGTTAAGAACCACCGCTCTACACCTTTTGCTTTTTTTCCACTTATGCATGGTTACAGAGGTGAGTCAACAGGAAGTCCATTCATTCCCATACTTCTCTGTGATACTCGATTTTTTAAGATTTGCCTACAAAATTTCTCCCTTCTCTAATAATTTCTGTGGAATGTGCCTTTAGAACGTAAATAGTAATAATAATAATAAAAAAACTGTCTTTGTTTCATTTTGGATTAAGGCGCAGTAGTGGACTTTTTTAACATCACTGTGGCTGCAGAAAGACGCTGCAGTGGCTTCATGAAAAATACACCAAAAAGGACGATGAAGGGTTTTTGGATCCTTAATCTGAAAAAATATCACACGACCTTGAAGACTGAGTCCAGTGCCTTTTATTTACATTTGCGGACAAAGTTTGTAGCATGTGGCAGATGTTTTCATACTGTAAAGATGAACAGGGTAAAGAAGAATCTGTGACTCTTTGACTCCTAAAAATCCACACTGGATGCATCCTGACGGAGAACTTCACCTGGCACCAGCTTGCACGTCATAGCGCTGTGCCAAGTCGTGGAGCTAACGGCAACAATGTTTTTACCTCGCATGTGCACTGAAGCAAAACATAAGTGTTTGAACTGGCGATGAAGATGTGGCAGAAATTTACCGCTGACAGTACTGATACCAGTTTACCACTCACCACTAGTCCAGGTCAGGTCAGGCTTTATACTGCCATGTCCTGTCAGACACAGCAGCATAACTAGACTGTACCCTAGAATTCTGAGCTTTGTCTGTTTTTCTCATAACAACTAGATTGAAATTTTACTATTTTGATGCCTATTTTGATACAAAGCCACAACAACAGCAAAAGAAGTTCCAGACTGGCATTATTGGGTACTTTTTTGTTTTCAGTTATTAAAAATACAGGCAAACTCCTGCACAATCTGCTATTTATCTGTGTTTTACTGGCTTTTTTTTTTTTTTTAGCACTGAAGCATTGCCAAGGTGTTTATATAATTCAGACAGTGTTTGCTTTCAATTTTTGCTAGATTTATTCACACACCTGTCATTTGTACAAAGAGTGTTGTGTTTTTTTTTTTCTTATTTGGCTCTTCATCATCAAAATGTGACCAAAACATCAAGCAAAAGCAAGAATCTTGCATTTGCATTTTTGGGCATGTAGATACAAAGAAACTGCACTAATAAGTAAATCCATATAATGCTCAGAGATCACTTGCCTGTCTGTTCTAAGAACATAAGCATGTACATCATTTCTGTGACTCTCATGATGTGGCTCAGTCTTCCTACACCGTGATCAGTGAAGCTACTGGCAGTAATGGTGAATGAGGGCCAATTGGCTACAAGCTAACATGGTAGAAATGCCTCTTTAGCAGCTTTTCTCCCTCATTTTGTAGTAAAGACGCTTTAAGATGGCATTGATATACTAAAGATCAACTAAACCTTGTGAGTTCTAGTTAATTAAGATGACAGTTATGAGGGAGCTGTAACATTGGTTTACAAATAAGTCAGTTCTGAAGGCCTTTGCACACCCGGAGCAATGTGAATAAATGGTAAGAAAATGGGAATACTTCAGAGATTACTTTTGATTGGCCTTTCTATGAGCAGCAAAAGTGATGAGATTTTCCTAATGAACTATGCACATTCTTAAAAACAATGGCGCTGGGGTCTGCGGTGTATTTTGCACTCTCCTCTGGTAAACTGAGATACATTAGAGCTGAAGATGGACTGAGGTTTCTGCCTCTTTTCTCTTGGTCTGTGTGTAACAATGCTGCTATGCACAGGTAGGAGGTCAGTGCAGTTTCATGATCAGCAATCTTCTGTGTCTTCAATAGAGTTGGCTGGAACGAGTACCGGCTTGTCATTCTTCTATAAATTAAACTCTCTGAAATAATAATAATATTAATAGCCTAACAATATTACCAAATGTACATCTGAGAGTACAAGGAATAATGTTTGTCACATGTTTGTGTCAGGACTGGGCAGAGGAAGATTAGACCTTGTTGTAAAATGTATCATGGGACTAAAGTTCCTTGAATTGCTCCAGCTGTGTGCATCAGGGGGTCAACAGTGATTCAAACTGCTAACAGATGATCAGCTGTGTTCTGTTTCTTTACTAGCTGCCACACAAAACTATTTGAGAGTGTTAGAGGCAGTTGCATGGGCAAGCTCCAGTTCAGTTAGAGTCCTTCATGGGAGCTGCTGCTCTGACTCCATGCAGCCTGTAAATCTCACACATTTTCATGTAGATGAGAAATCTCGTGTTTCAGACTTGTGAGATCTCATTATGTGCCTATTTACTTAACATAAAGAAAGAAAATAAAGATACTGGCTCAAGAAAAATAGAGATATGAAGAGGGTGAAAAACAATCATTCTGTGTTCTGGAGAGGAGGATGTTTTTGATCCTCTGTCTGCATTAAAACTCTTTTATTGGAGATAATAAGGAGTGATTTGATTGGTCAGATGTGTCCGTGTTTGAAGGAAAAATGGATCATGGTGAAATAAAAAATTATAATCCCATATTTTGAACAATAAAATTACATCTCTGACGAGAAAGCTTGCATTGACTCACTACATGCTCAAACAAAAATGATGATGTGTGAATAAATTGCATAAAAAAATTGGCCTCAAGAGCTGGCTCCTTTGTGAGCCATGGGAGTCACCTCCCATTTGAGAGGTGGGTTCCAATTTTTTGTTGTTTTCGATATATAAAGAAAGCTAATTGGTACCAAATTTAGCGCCATTTTGGAGCCGAAAGACTGGCTACTCCTGAGCTGATTCAGATTTCCGAAAAGAGCCATAATTCCAATCACTGTGAGTAAGGCTGTACCGACAAAAAGTGCCATGCTTTTTGTTTTATAGTGGATCACATCAGCTGAAGGAGCGACCTTTAATGTGTGCCAGTACAGGTTGTATCTGTTGACCAAATGCTAATTTTACACACTGAGGTGTATCCAGACAAAATACTAAGGATTGCTACCAGGTATCTGAACACCTAGTACGGATATAAATCCCTGCAGAGGCACAGCAGAAACATAGCTTCAGTGATTGCATCCTTTTAAACCCCAATGTAGTGAAAAATTTGATCCTATTTAAAAATATTTAAGAGGTTATGTGTGAAATGGAGGTGTGATTATATCAAATTTTCAGGGCTGACTGAGGCTGTAGCAGCAGGGCCCAGAAATCCCCCCTGTTTATAAATGACCTGAACTGAAGAAAACCAAAGAAATCCAGAGCAAATATCACAATCTGGAGATGGAAAAAAAAAAAGACTCAAAGACCGTCAAGCTTCTCCATAATCTCACTCCATCAACCTCTCCCCTCTCCACTCTTTTCTTTTCAAAAGCGGGGGAAAGAGTTTGACTAATAGGTTGTAATTTAGCAGCCGAGGTCCTGATCAATAATTCGGTGTCAATAATGATGTAGAGGTCTGTGCGAGGGGGGAAATGATTCCACTCATTGTCTGAGAAAAATGAAGGTGTGGACATCACCGCGAGCTGTAGGCAGATGTCCACAGGTGCTCGGTTAGTATGATGGTGGAGTTGATGAGTGGGAAGACAAATAACACACTCACGCACAAAGACACACAAAGAGCACTGAAAGAGTTTGCCTTGTGTTGCATAGGATCTAAACTTTTCAAACACACACACTGCACCCCTGATGGATGGATTTTTCAGCTCACTTTTTTCGGTGAAGTCTGAGTCGACGAGTTTTCTCATGACAGAGTCGTTATGAAGCTATTCTTCTGACACGTTTATTGACCAAACTGCCGTCAATGAGGGAAAGATCTGTTTCTTTATGAGCCAGAAAATTGCTAAAATGCTTCCCAGGAGATAAATAACCAGTTTATGAATCCTTTTTTGATGTGTCAGGAAAATACAACACCCTTTAATCTGCGTCTTTATAACAAAAGAAGAAGAGGATTTCAAGTTTGGACAGAAAAAAAGATCACCTACATACAAATGCAAAAACAGGCTTCAGCTAAAGTTAGAAGTTATCTGCTATTGGTCAACTGATTGGCTACTCATGGCTATGGCTCTTGTTTCTTGTTTACAGGCATGCATTGCACAAAAACAGAATGATAGGAATATAAAGTGCAGTGCAAGGCAGGCTGGTATGGCACAAATGTGCAGCACTGTGCTTAACTTTTAGGCTTGCTCGGGCCAGAAGTTGAGGCAGCAGTGAGGCGTAGATGTGGGGAGTAAGCCCACACAAGGGCACCACTGGGTGGGAAGGAGGATTGACACAACCTTGGTTGCCCTCTGGATGTCCTTGCATTCTACCACGGGCATGGGAAAATAATCTGTCAAAATAGACTTCACCTCCAGGGCAGAATAAGGGGTGGGTGCAGTGAGTGACCATGGTCTAAGGCAGTGGTTTTCAAACTTTTTGCACCCAAGGCACAGCTGAGATCGAGACAACATCTAAAGGCATACCGTATCTGCTTTGGCTTTTTAAAATATGTGTTTTGCCATGTTAATGAAAGGCATTTTAATTACACATAAAACCTGCAGTGGAAGGACAGCTGCAGTTTTCCTGATTTTTTTTCCATATATATTTGTGGATTAAACTCATTTTTTTCACTCATGCAACCACCACTTCACCAGATGAACTGAGCAAATCAAGCCCAAAGTTTCCAAAGAGCCACAGAGACCCAGCAGCACTTCGTTTTTGTCTTCAAGCACACCATATCTATTTCCATGGAAAACAATATCTTCACTCACAGTTATAGTAATGCTGCAATGTTATACAAATTCCCAAGGCACATCTAGACTTGCCTCAAGGCACACCAGTGTGCCCTGCCACACTATTTGAGAACTACTGGCCTAAGGTATAGCCGAGGAGGGTAGCAGGGTTGTCACAAGTGCCTGGTCATGCTGTGGATGTCCAAAGAACCCAGAAAGGCCTGAACAATGACTGTGGCCATTAACATCTGGTCCATTAACATGGTCATGTCCATTAATGTGCACTCTCCCCTATAATTAATGAATGAATAAATAAAAGATGCCGTTGAACTTGACCATGGCTATCGAGCCACACGTGCATCCCCCACACGCCCCCTCTAGCCCCTGGTTGTGATGCCCCGTGGTTATCCTTAGCGCCCTGCATGCCTAACACTTAAGGCCATGACAATGTGTATGCACATGCTGCAGCAGTGAGTGCAGGTTGGATTTTAGTTTTGAAGGTGGTGTATGGGGGTATTCCCATATTGCAGAGGCTATATTGTTCCAGGTCATTGTTCAAAGGTGGTGCTTCTGAATGGCACCTCACAGTCTCCTCTGGCAGTGGTCCTGGTGGTTGTGCATGCAGTATCTTATAAGCAGAGCAAGCATATTTTATGTTTTTACAGCTGCCAAACTTTGAAAAAAATATTTCTCAAGAAAACAGCAATGATGATATAAGAATGGTTTTGTCAGAGATTTTTAAAGCCTTCTTATATGGGGATTCTATCAGTTTGAGAGTGGTGACACCAGTAAGTAACCTTTTCTAGTTGTGCTAGATTTCACTCATCTTTGCATTTAATCTTGGGAACTTTTTGACCCAATAAACCAAAAGTAGCTCTTTACCCTCCAACCTATAACCCGGCCTTCATCCTCACCGGCCGCGCCTCCTCTGAGCCGGGCTGGGTTGTGTTCCTGAGCCGACCTGAACAGTTTGAACATTGCGCTGTGAGTGGATTGGGTTCCTGTCACAGCTGAGCGTTTGGACATTGATAAATTTCCTCCTGTGTGGGATCGATAACTCTCACCTCTCAGCCCAGGGCTCCTTCAGAGTGGGACGTCATAATTACTCTGTCAAAGTGAATGCCTGTCTGTGTAAAGACTGACGACCACACTGTGTGAGTGTGTGTGTCAGGGTGAGTGTGTGAGAATGATATAGAGTCGGTCAAAGTGTTGGCAAAGCAGAAAGTAGTGTTTTTATGTGCTATGTTAGGTTTCAGGACGTCTGGATGGAGATTTATGGATTATGTTTGTACGTCCGGCTTTAAATGCAGTGTGTATAATTGTGTGTTTCTGCGTGTGTGTCGGCTCAGGTGATGCTTTGTTGGTTGAGTGGGACTGGAGACTGGCAGTGATTGACAGCTGAGCAGCCCGCCTCCTCCTTTCTCCTCCCACGGCGCTTTTTGATGCCTGTCACATTGGCCAATCAGCGTTGTGATCTGACAGCTGTCTTGACAACAACACACACCTTGAAATACACCAAAAACACACACATACATTTACACAGACCAGCCTGATTCTTATCTAAACTTATGACCACATTCCTAGACTATTCCTAGTCCTCAATGAGAGTAAAAAAAAATGCTATAAAATAATTTAGAATTGTAAGATTCTACTCATTTTTATAAAGAAACACACTGACAAGGCTGCTCACATTGATCATTTTAACTGAATTATCATACGCTCTTTACAGCTGTTTCTTCAGATCTGTTCTGTGTCCAGATGTGATGATGATTTATTAATTCTGTTTAATGAAAAGCAGGGAATCGCCTCCATCTGCTCTCAGATTTTCCTGCTTTGCACATGCAGGGTTCAGATTTTTGTGCATGAGTGAGGCATCGAAAAATTTTAAACTTGTGCATGATTACATGAATGCATTTTTTTGTAATTACCACAATGTTCAAAATGTACCACAAAAAATGTTCAAAATGCTCAGCTCTTAGTGGCCTATACCCTTGAACTTACTGGAAAAACCTCATGCCTGAAACAAGTGTGAGGGATGTGAAAATATGAAAAATGTCACTGTTATCTAATGTAGAGAAATGTTTAAAAAAATGCGGGGATATAAAATAGACTGACAACACATTCTCATAAGAATGCTTTGCATTTAATACTTCCAGTACAGTGTGTAAACCTGCTTTTCCTCTGTTGGCTTTTATTACATCTGTAAGCATGTGTGTGTGCATGAGTGTGTCACAGCGAACATGTGGCCCTGCCGTCTGTAGAAAAGGCAGCCTGTGGAATTAAAAGTGAATGAAGCGAGGCGGCCTGCCCCTCATAACGCAGCCACAAAAATAATAATAATAATAATAATAATCATGGCAATAATAACCTCAGTGCTCATTTAGACATCAATACTAATCACTCTCATTTGGGGGACAATAATAATAATCAGGCTCATTTAGAGTGCCGCTTCTCCACAGAGGCTTTCACTGCCTTTGGGGTCTGTTGGTGCTTAACCTAATGATAATAGTCATGATTCATGGCTCAACTCTCCCTCCCTGCATGCCGCTCCCACTCCACAGGAACACAAGGAGAGTATGAGAGAGAAAGAGACACTGAGAATCTTTTGTTATATATACAAGTGTACACTTCTTTTGTAATTTGTAAAGAAAATGAAGTGCAAACATTGCAGCAAAGTTCAACAGGTTGTCCGGGATGGATGTTTTCTTTGCTCATTTTGTCCGTTTTCTTGTCTTCTCTCTTGTCTGTTGCTCTGCAGGTGATGTTAATCGCCCAGCAATCTTTAATCATACATTTTTTAAAATCTTGGCTCAGGAACATAGACACTGCTTGAAACACATCCCATTTCTGTGCTTAACATATTTAAGTACACCTTTACCTTGATTGTATTTCTCTAACTGTGCTTTTACATGAGCTGGAGCAAAGATGCGAGCTGAAGGCTTACCTCAGATCAGATCAATCTAACATTCACATGCGCCAGAGTCCTCTTCATTTCCTTTCATACAAACTTTTACAATCTGTGCATCCATACACCCCAGCGCTCCAGACTCTCACATCATCAGGCATCAGACCACCCTAGCCTAAGATGGCAGTCCAGCCACTGGTGTGTCCTCCCCCTCCAGCAGCCAAGGTAAAGATCCGGTCATTGCCAGCTGTTCCACCTGCCTCTCTCTCTCTGACCATCTCAAGACACAGGCACCTGAAAGCCAGACGAAGCCAAACTCATGGCATCACCACTCCAACCATATCCGAGCAGACAGCTGCACTTGAAGCCCGCTCTCACAAAGCCAAAGGCACCTAACCTGACACACCAGATGGATTTGTTTCACACACCCATCTGGGAAAGCTTCAATAGGAAACGCTTGAGAAAAGGCAGAGGCTTTGAAAAATCCTCGGAGTATGATTGGGTGAACGTTCTGTCTGTCACATCTCCACGGGCCAATCAGAGCAACAGAGCATGCGACGTAGCCACTAGCAAGCTGCGCGTACGCAGCTACTGAGGAATAACGTGAAACATGGCGACTATAGACATGTAAGTACTCGACATTCATTGTTTTTGAAAAGAAAACAACTCACTGCTGTTCTTTGTTCTTTTAACAAAGAAGTCTCAAAGGTTCTAAAACTAGTGCTTTAGCAGCATCCACGCTAAGCTCTTCCTTCATAACTGCACCAGCTCTTGCTGCTGCGTGTGTACGACTCTGCTGTGCCTGAAAGTACTGCCCCTCGTCACTGATTGGTCCTGTCACTTTCTGACCGGACCCAAACGGTTCAGATGGGAGCTTAACAAGATGGATTCGCCAGTGAAAAACAAGGAAACGGGTGTATCCATCTGCTTTGCAAGGTTAAAAGGCACCAAAATTTTTCATAAAAATTCACTTTTCTGACTCTCTAAATTCATAGCAAACTCTTATCTCTCAGTCTGTACTTCCAGATCATCAGCAAAGCCTACAGCATCAGAGTTGATATTATTACACATCTGACAGCAAAAAAACCCCTCATGAAACCCTCAAGTAGCCCTCATCAGCTCTCGCAGAGGGCCAGGTTGTATCAAACCTAGTACAGTACAATGATGTTTACCATGTAGCCAGTAAACATGTAGCTAAACTAAAGCTAGGCAGTCTAGCTGCAGACTGTTGATTTCTGAAGGCCACTTTAACAGATCCTTCATCTGAGATGCTATATATGTCAGAACGCTTAAACTTTCAAAACAAAATTGAATTACACTTATATTTAGTGTTAGGATGAAGGTTAAGGTAACAGCTTTTATACCAAAAGTTTAAAACATGACCTGCAAAGCCTAAAATGTTTAATAAAGCTGAGTAAACAGTCTGCTAACAGGAAAAAAGTGTGTCCTCCATGACCCATTCTAACTCAGCCAGTGTAGCTATGTAGCTCCACTAGCTGCATAAACCTTGGCTACATTTGCTAAAGCTCACGTTGCTAAAACCAACTTAGCTATAGCTAACTAAGCTAAAACTAAACTCACAAAGCAGCTATGTAAGCTACGTAGGTACATTAGCTACATAGCTACATTAGCTTTGGCTATGTTTGCCAAAGTGCATGTTGTTAAAGCTAACTTAGCTATGGATAAAGGAGCTACATTTGCTAACATAGTGAAAGCTCAGCTCACAAAGCAGCTATGTAAGCTATGTAGATACATTAGTACCAAAGATACTTAGCTTTGGCTACATTTGCCAAAGTACACGTTGCTGAAGCTAACTTAGCTATAGATAAAGGGGCTACATAGCTAACATAGCTAAAGCTAAGCTCACAAAGCAGCTCTGCTAGCTCTGTAAGTACATTAGCCCCAAAGATAAATTAGCTTTAGCTACATTTTCCAAAGTATATGTTGCTGAAGCTAACTTAGCTATAGGTAAAGGAGCCACACAGCTAATATAGCTTAAGCTAAGCTCACAAAGCAGCAATGTGAGCTATGTAGAAATGTTATCTATGTAGCAATGTATGCTTTAGCTATATTTATTAAAGCTCACTTGATAAAACTAACTTTGCTATAGATCATGGAGCTAAATAGCTTCGTAGCAGAAGCCAAGCTCACAAAACAGCTGTGTAAGCCTTGTAGGTATGTTATCTTCATAGCAACATGAGCTTTAGCTATGTTTGTTAAAGCTCATGTTGCTAAAGCTAACATACCCACATTGGCTTACTACATACAGTAGTTACCATAACTATGTAAGCTTTAACTTAAGCTAATAAAGCTGACGTGGCCTGAAACAAGAAAAATTCAACATGTAACCTTTATTATCTCACAACCTCTACATTTTTTCAAAAGACAGTCATTTTTTTGTTAATCTGAACATTATGCACATGTGTTCCAGTGTTCATGCATGTAGCTAAAAACAGTGATGTAAAATTTGAGGTTGGTGCTCAGACCCTAATCAAACCTGCATTGTGATAATGAATATTAATTCTAGGGAAAGTGACAAGTTGCACATGGTGTTAACAGGGGTGTTTGACCATGGTGTTGCAAAAGCCCATTGCGATGAAAAGGAATGTGCAAATATATAATATAGACCAGTATTCAAAGGAATCCCTCAGTTAACAGGTAACAAAGCTACATTTATAGAAACAGATGACATATGCCTTTTTTAATGTCGATGCGGTTAAATATGTGTGTCAGCTGCAGAGGTGTGTATTCGCTCAGTGTCAGAGCTGCAGGTTATTGCTACAGGAGCTGAGGTGTTGCAGTAACCCTCTCTGCGCTCTTTACAGCTCTATATGGTCATCTGACAGACATGAAAACGCTCTCTGCTCTTTCTGATGTATTGCGTGCCGGCACATGGGACAGTCAGACTCAAATGTAATTCCTTGCGAGTGGTGCTCATCTCATCTGGGCTCCAGCTTTGAACTCTCGGCTCAGCGGCTTTTTTACAACGAGACAGAAAATGGGGACAGAGGGAGAGAATTGTCCGGCACTGATTCGCTGTAAAAAACTCGGACAGAAGATCATTTCAGCGCCGCTCGGGAAGATCAAAAGCTGTGCTGGCAGAGAGCGGGCGCGAGGGGAGATGGTATCACCGGGCTCTCATTTCATTCACAGACGAGTGTGAAATGACTTCATCTGTTGTGTGGACTCACACTAGACACCATTATACACTACTGTACCCTGACCCTCCCTTCCTCTCTCACTTTCTGCTGCACGCCGCTGGCTATAGGCCAAAACCCGCTGCAGCTGGGTGCTAATAATACATCTGTAAGGTGCTGCTTTGTGTTTCTATTAGCCACACTATTAGCCTTTTCTTACACTGATATTAAGAGTATAAAGAGCCTGGTTTTTGAAACTAAACAGTGGTAATTTGTGTCCTTGACTAAAGAAATCCCCTGTTGGCTATTCGACTCATGCCTGTTTAAGCCAGAAATTGATAAATAGAGCAGTGAGTGAAAACACACAGCCATGATTGGTTGGAAACTTCTTTTATAACTAAACTAACTTCTTTAATGCTCCGGAAGTAAGGTCGTCTTGTTGCTCCTGCAGTTTATGTTTTGCTGATATGCCTTTTGGCTGAAGCCATGCTAGCACAGGTGACAGCTTTCAAAAACAGGGTAAGGTGTACGCCACGTTCCAGATTATTATGCAAATGATTTTTTTCTCTGATTTTCCTAGTCGATGCCAATGACAGTCAGTATAATTTTCAAGTCATCAACCATTAGAGCAGAATTCAAAGTTTATTGATTAAACCTTTTCAAAAATACAAAAACTGAAAATGCACTGTTCCAAATTACGCACAACAAAGTTTCAAAACATTTTAAAGGTTGTAAAGAACTGAAAATGGTCATTTGTTGAATTTGCAGCATTATGAGGTCATATTTGCTGAAATCAAGCTATTTGAATCAAAAACATCTTAACAGGCCAAGTTCCATGTTAACATAGGAGCCTTTCTTTGATATCACCTTCACAATTCTTGCATCCATTGAACTTGTGAGTTTTTGGAGAGTTTCTGCTTGAATTTCTTTGCTAGATGTCAGAATATCCTCCCAGAGCTGCTGTTTTGATGTGAACTGCCTCCCACCCTCACAGATCTTTAGCTTGAGGATGCTCCAAAGGTTCTCAATAGGGTTGAGGTCAGGGGAGGATGGGGGCCACGTCATGAGTTTCTCTCCTTTTATGCCCATAGCAGCCAATGACACAGAGGTATTCATTGCAGCATGAGATGGTGCATTGTCATGCATGAAGATAATTTTGCTACAGAAGGCACAGTTCTTCTTTTTGTACCATGGAAGAAAGTGGTCAGTCAGAAACTCTATATACTTTGCCGAGGTCCTTTTCACACTTTCAGGGATCCTAAAAGGGCCTACCAGCTCGATCAAAACGTGACTCCGCCACCTCCTTGCTTACGTCCCAGCCTTGTTGGGAAATGGTGGCCATCTACCAACCATCCACTACTCCATCCATCTGGACTATCCAAGGTTGCATGGCACTCACCAGTAAACAAGACAGTTTGAAAATGAGTTTTCATGTATTTCTGGGCCCACTGCAACTGTTTTTGCTTGTGAGCACTGGTTAGGGGTGACCGAATAGTAGGTTTATACACGACTGCAAGCCTCTGGAGGATCCTACACCTTGAGGTTTGTGGGACTCCAGAGGAACCAGCAGCTTCAAATACCTGTTTGCTGCTTTGTAATGGCATTTTTGCAGCTGCTCTCTTAATCTGATGAATTTGTCTGGCAGAAACCTTCCTCATGCCTTTATCTGCACAAACCCATCTGTGATCTGAATCAGCCACAAATTTCTTCACAGTACAATGATCTGGCTAAAGTTTTCATAAAGTATCAAATGTTTTCATACCTTGTCCACTATACCATCCCTAGCTCACACGGACAGCAGCGCGTAGCATCCCCTGCTGGACCAGGTGTTTGATACCAGAGTTGAAAGGATGCTCAGGGCTCACCACCTCGGGAGTGAAAAGACAAGAGCAGTGGTATTTCACCAGCAGCTGAAGCCTCCCACACACCTTGACCAAAGGATGGTGCGAGTTTTTTCTTTTTTCATGCTCTTAAACAGAGCTACTACTACAGCAGCCGAGACGGACAAAACTCAAGCATCAGGCTACTGCTGGTGTGGGTTTGTTCATAGAAAATAATACAAGCAATCATTTGGACGACGCTGACGTGTTTTGGGCTTAAGAGTTGCCACATTATGTGAATGAGAGTTGGTTAATAGACTTAAAAAAGCCAAAATGGTGCCACATGAAGAGGTGTTAGAGAGCCAAACAACTAGGAGGAGAACCAAATAATCCAGGAGTTTAACTCCCATCACTATGAGCAAAGCTTGATGGACATTAGTGGTGGACATGCAGGCAAGATCAGGATTTTCTGTCTGAAAGTGTGCTAACCTAAACTGGTGGAAACACTCATTACTGACCAAAAACATGGTCAACTTGGGCTCTTTTCTTTGACTAATGAGTGGTCAGTGATCTGGTGGCTGTCCTAGTTTGATAACATCAGTTGACCTAAGGCTTGGTGTTAATTGCCTGTTTATAGGAACTGGAGATTTCACCCTTAAAGAACACTAAAGGCTAATATAGGAGCACTAACAAGAGGAGAACAGACCTTGAGTCAGGGCCTGTAGTAGCTTCTTTCAGGCCTGGTGGTTTGGATCGTTACTACCCTGCCTCCTGCACTTAAAGCAGGAAGAAAGCAGCAATTTGCTCCAACTTCTAAGCCTTAAACACTTGAATAATTTAGTGCAGAATATTATGAATCCTCTTGATTATTTCAGGGAAGACAACAAACGGGTTTTAACACCACAGATCTCTCTTTCTCCCCCTCTTAGCGTTGCTGCTTATGGAGATCGCAGCACACTTTGCAGGCAGAAAGAGAAAGAGAGAGAGGAGCATAATGAGATAATAAGAGTCGACTTAACACAAGGATTTTCCTCCACTTTCTTCCTCTCCCCTTCATCCCTGGTCTTCATTTCCTCCATCATTAAAAGAGGAGTCCAGCGCCGAGCCAGGCAGCGTTAGCCATGAGAGCTTTCTTCTCCTATCTCCGTCTGTCTCTTCCTCCTCCTCACCATCCCTCCTCCTGTCTTCCTCCTCCTCGCTCCCTTGAACAGCCTGTTTAGCTGTTTAAGCTGATGACACAGAGAATATTGCATGTTGAAAGGCACACTCACACACACTCTGTGATTTACACGCTCTCACACACTCTAGCCCAGAGCGAAAGGCCCCAGGCAGTCTCTCTCCCGCTAGCCAGGGGCGATCGTTCTGCCTCTATGATACTTTAACTGTGAGATGTCAGGAAACATTAGGGCCTTTAAAAACACAGTTAGGATGCAGCACAGACTCACTCTGACAGCACACACAGACACACACTCACAGCCGGTATCCTATCCAGTTTTCTCAGAGGATTTATGCAATCCTCCTGCATGGAAAAAGTTTGTTTAATAGTAATTTTTGGAGTAAATGTTTTACACTCATTTATCATTTCTTCCTGATCAAATTTATAACAGTAGCAACAGAAATGCTAGTATTTCGTATATACTAACTGACCTTTAATATGAAAATGTAAAAATTGTAATTTATAAAACTCCAATCCCAAAAAAGTTGGGGCGCTGTGTAAAATGTAAATATAAACTGCAATGGTCTGCAAGTCTCATAAACCCATATTTTATTCACAATTGAAAAAAAAAACAAACATATCAGATGTTGAAACTGAGACATTTTACCTTTTCATGAAAAAATATAAGCTTATTTTGAATTTGATGGCAGCGACAGATCTCAAAAAAGTTGGGACAGGGCAATAAAAGACTGGAAAAGTAAGTGATTCTAATGAAAAGGCTGTTTTGCACTATTTAGGTTAATTGCAACAGGTCAGTGTCATGACTGAGTATAAAAGGAGAATTTTAAAGAGGCAGAGTCTCAGAACTAAATATGGGCAGAGGGTCACCAATCCAGGAAAATCTGCATCTAAACATTGTGGAACTAGTTCATGAAAATGTTCCAACAAAAAATTGTAAAGACTTTAAATATCCCATCATCTACAGTCAGCCCTGTGGCTAATGGGCTCTCCCCAGTGGTGACTTACTGGTGATATCAATGGATGTTGGATGCAGCATTGGCACTAGCGTCCTAGCTAGCAGTTCCCTCGTTATGGACCTGAAAACTATTACTGGCTTCTGATGATGGAATTATTGATTTTCATTACTTTTTAACCCCTTTTCACCATTTTCCTACACATTTTTGTTACTTCTTTGTTGCCACTTTACCCACATTTTTGCTGTTTGTTGCCCTTTTATGCCACTTTTACGCCCACGTCTGCCACTATTTAGCCACTTTTTATCCATTTTTGCCATTTCCGGCCATACCACATCATTTCTATGGGTTAATTTAAGTATTTTTTTTCTAGGCCTCTGTCTTTTTTTTTTTCATTTTTATATTTATTTTTTAAAGATTTAATTTGGGGCTTTTAGTGCCTTTGTTCGATAGGGGAGGACAGTGGATAGAGTTGGAAATGGGAGAGAGTGAGGAGAGCCTGCTAGGCTATCTGCGCGCACAAGTCCCTCATCTTTCTTGTCTTGTTTTTCCTGTTTTATTTTATATACTTACCTTGTGTATCACTCCTTCCTGCCCATCCCTACTTGTTCCAGTGTCTATGATTACCTCATTTTTTTCGACTGTGTGTAATTGTCTCCCTTCCCCCAGCGTATTTAGGGCCAATCCCATTTCTACCCTTTCTCTTCCCCTTGTCCCTCGATACAGAGTGGTAAGGGATAGAGGTGGAAACCTTCCCTTAATAAATGGGATGCCACATGACTGCTATATATAAAAGTTTGACTGTTTCGTTCATACTATGGATCTGTTTATACAGTGTATAGCCCTGGTTCACATGTGTACACCGAAAATACCATAAACTCCCATCACTAGTAGCTAGAGATTAAATATATATGAAAAACACATTATAACAGTTTTATTCAACTTTAATGTCATAAATCAGTTCTTGTGTTTATTTTCAGCCTCATCACTGCTTAAATTCACTTAGTTATTCAATATTTGTTATTATTTACACATTAGTTTGTGTTTTCAACACACTGGACAATTCTCCAGGCTAGAAAAGGCCCACAGCCTTAAAGCCATGCACTAAACCATTGTGTGACTCACATCTCATTGGAGAAGAACTTTATGAGGAGTTGTTTCCCAGCATTCTGCCTCCATTCTCCTTCTTTTCTTTCTTTTGTTTTTTTTTGGGCAACTGATTTATAGTGTTTAGGTGCCATCTCTCCTCCAATTTACAGTCACCTGTCTCCTCTCCTTCAGGCTCTGCTCTGTGGAGCAGCTCTGGGGGTGGATTATGCCTTTTGAACTTTTAAAAAAATAATTTATTTTACACTATTCAATACAAATTTCAGTCTGTTGAACAATTAATTTAGTTGCTTTTGATCCAATGATGACAATAATGACTAAGAAATAAAACAAAATAAAAATACACTTTTCATTCCAGGTAATACCCCTGTGCTACATCCATGCCTGTAGGAATTATAAGATAGAACTGGTGCTACCACCAACAGTATTCTGAAGTGTGCCTCTAAAAACGTCAAAATCTAGAGGCAACCTCATCATGTGTTGTAAAATTAATGTTTTGTTTTAAAATATTTTTAATGTGCAAGTAAATACTCATTATTATCATGATATGTGTTTATTTCAACTTATTACCATTTAAATACACAGACACTTTATGTACGTTGTTTTCTTTTCTTTTCTTTTTTTTTTACCATTAACGTGAAAGGAACTATAAATGAGAAATTTGTTGATCTTGATTTTTTTTTTTTCCATTTAAAAAAAAAAAAAAGCATGTTAATGGCAAAAGCATTAGTCCTGCAATTTCCACAAATAATATCTAGGGCTTAAATGTTTGAATTCCCAAGTATTTTAATGGCTGCCTAATAAATGGGCTTTCAAACATTTCCAAAAATGTACTGTCGGTCAGTGAAGTTCACCACACCATCCAAAGAAGAAGTCATATGTGAACAAGATCTAGAAACATTGCTGCCTTCTCTGGGCTGAGGCTCATTATGATGGACTGAGCCTAAATGGAAAACTGTTCTGTGGTCAGAGGAATCAAAATGAGAAATTCTATTTTGGAAACCATAGACGCCGTGTCCTGCAGACTAAAGACGTTAATATCATCATCTTTAATAAGACATTAATATCAGGAGTGATGTGACATTCATACCACATTGCCACAAACTCTAGAAACTCAAGGAACCCATCCCCCTGTCTTCTCTTATTTCCTGTTTTTCCTCTCTGCTGAAAACTCTCAAATGAAAACAGAGAGGTTTAAAATGCTTTGATCATAAAGAAACACAAGGTACCGCTGATGGAAACTTTTTATTGCGACTCTTTTAATGAATGAATGCTAAGTGTTGTTGTTGGATGATCAGTTAAGACGTTTTTGTTATACGTGGCATTACCATCGACTCCAGCCTGTCCGTCTCTCAGACTTTGAGCCTCTGAGAACTGCAAAGAGTGTCCTGAATGTTTCAGAGTTTTAATAATAAAACATCTGACATCAGGATTTAGAGGGCTCTGTGCTGGAATACTTCATGGATCCTTGCAATAACTCCTGTATTTTCCTCCAGAATCAGGCAGAGATCTCTGTGAGAGCACAGACACAGTCACAGAGACTCCGCTCAACTCCTCTCACGTATATTAGCATTTAATCAAAGGCACATTTTTCTGATTTAGTCTGAAACGCTTCCAAATCTGGGGAAATACAGGGATGACCCATGTTTTGATTTGCTCTTTATTAGTTTGTTTTCTTTTCATTCATTCTCTGTTCTCCACTTAAGGTTTCAATCTGTCTACTTTGAGCCCTGCGTGCCAAGCGTCTGAGAGGACGGCCTGTGTTTACTCTGTGAATTTGGGACCAATGGACCCAGTTGGACTTTCAACGCTATCTGAATTTTTCCTGTCTCAAACTTTAACGACATTCTAACCGCAACTTCATGCTGTTTTCTCACTTTTTAAAAGTAGGAATAATATAAAGGTTTATGAATTTGTGTCCAGTTTTTAAACTGGATTTGTGTCTGAGACTTTTCTAACAAAGCGGATTCAAGCATTACCAAGTTTTAATGTGGGGGGGTTTACAGTGCCCCCTTCCTGAGTTCTTTCTCTCCTTTTTTGCATGTTTGTCACATTAAATGTTTCAGATCATCAAACAAACTTTAATTTGATACTTTAATATTTTGTAGTACAGTATAGACTTTTCAAAATATGAACTTCTTTTCTGAAAACAATGACCTTAGAGGGTAATTTTAACAACTAAACTAAACCACTGGAAGGAAATGTTTGACTTAAGAGCTGGGCCATGATGTTCACAAACATCAGGATGCCAGGAAATAAAATAGAAGGAACTACAACAACTTTGAGGGGTAAAAATTCAATTAAAAACTGCAAAAACTGGCAAAAATGGGTTAAACCTGGCAAAAATTGGTGAAACAAGTTGCAAAAACAGGTTGAAAGACAAAAAAAATCATTACAAAAATGCAAAAATGGGTGGAAAAATGGTAAAAAAGTGGTGAAAAAGCTGTTTTAAAGAGGTAAAAATGGGCAAAGAAGGGCAAAAATTGGTTACCAAGGCAACAATAGGCAACAGCAAAAGGGGGCTAAAAGTGGCAGAAAGTAGTAGTTGTGGCCTCATAAAGAAGTAAAACCCATGCCAAAAACTGGTTACAAAATAAAAAAAGGAGGAATTTAGGTTAAAATGGGGAAAAAAGGTTGGAAAAAAATGGCAAGATTGGCTAGAGGTGGCTAGAAGTGGCAAAAAATAGTTTAACAGCACCAAAAATGGGGCAAAAATTGACAAAAAAGATAGAAAAATAAGTTAAAAATGGTAAAAAAAAAAAGCTGCCCAGCTAGAGTAGTTAAGAGGGGTTACAAAGTGGTAAAATGTGTTACAAGAATGCGAAAATGGGTGGAAAATGGTGAAAAGCATTTAAAAAGTAGCAAAACAATTATTTAAAAGTGGCAAAAGCTGGATTAAAAAATCTGAAAAAATTGGATAAAAGTGACAAAAAGTTGCAACAATGACCAGATAAGATAGTTAGAAGGGGTTAAAAGTGGCAAACATAATAAGAAGTGGAAAAAAATGGCTAAAAGTGGAAAAAACAGGCAAATATAGACAGAGCAAAGACAGAGAGCGATTAATAAGTGGAAAAAAATGTTTAAAAGGGGTAAAAATGGGCAGTGGGAAAAATGGAAAAAAGTAAAATATGGGATAAAAGTGGCAAAAAAGTTGCAAAATTGGCTGGATAAAGTAGTAAAAATATGTTCAGAAATTCAAACAATAGATGGATAATGGTGAAAAGCAGTTAAAAAGTGGCATAAACAATCAATGAAAAAAATATATTAATGAGGCAAAATAATAATGAAAAAAAGATTTTAACAAAAAGGGTAAAAGTGGCAAAAAGGTTGCAAAAAAATGACCAGATAAGATAGTAAGAAGGTGTTAAAAGTGGCGAAATGAGTTAAGAGCAGAAAATATTGGCTATAAGTGTGAAAAAGGGCCAAAATGAGCAGAAACAGAGGTGAAAAGTGGTTAAGAAGTGGCATGAATAGACATCAGAGCCCAATAATAGCTTCTGCTTCCAAATGACTGATCCAACACACATGCATTGACCAATGAATCCAAACTGGGGAGGACCCATTCTCTGGGTTTCTCACCAGTTCTGTGGACAGGCCTGCTCCTAGTCAAAGTCCAGACTAAAATCTGATGGAGATGCTGTGGCATGACCTTCAACAGACCATTCATGCTGGAAAACCCTCCAATGTAGCTGAATTAAAACATTCTGCAAAGAAGATGGGGACAAAATTCCTCCACAGCGATGGGAAAGACTCGTTGCCTGTTGTTGCCACATGCTTGTTTGCAGCTGTTGCCACCAAGGATGGCACAACCAATTTAAGGGTTAGGGGGTGATGACTTTTTCTCACAGGGCCAGGTAGGTTTGGATGATTATTTTCCCTGATAAATGAAATCTTCATTTAAGAACTGCATTTTGTACTCAGGTTATCTTCAAAATGGGTCTGATGATCTGTAACATTTAAGACAAATATGCAGACAAACACGAAATCAGGAATCCCTGTCATTGGACTATTTCACATCCCTGTAGTTGTGTTTCCTCTCTGCAGTCTGTCTGTCTTTAGCTAAAACTAGAGCAGCGGTAGAATAATCAACATTTACACAATGATGAGACTGAATTTATAAAGTAGAACGTATCAGCAGCTGGCAGCAGAGCTAAAAGTTTCCTTCAACATTTCTTATTTTAACTTTGTTGAAGCCCAGGTATTAACACACACACACGTACGTTGAGTTTATGTGTATGTGTTTAGCCGCGGGCCCACATACTGTTAATTGGATAATGAGGTACAATGACAAATCCCTGTTGCTGCGACAATAAGGTGCTGCTGTCCAGGTTTAATATCACAGACCCCGCTCTAATGCTGTTTGGACACACACACGGCTCAGGTGTCTGTAGCTTCACTTTGGAATCTAATCTGGCTCTTCCTCCCAGCAGCCAATCACAAGCCTCCATTGCTGCCCCAACAACCAATCAATTATCTTTAATGCTGGATGAGCTCTCCTCTTCTTACCATGCTTCATCCCCTCACTCTCTAATTCTTTTCGTTTGTTGGCCAGCCTGTGTCTCGTTCCATTTCTGCTCTTTTTCCTCTCATTCTCCCTCTACTTTTCTTCTCTTTCTCTCATTTTCTTTTCTTTTAATCCTCTCATTTTCTCTCTCTTCTTTTTATTTTTTCCTCTCATATTCTCTCCATGTGCTCTCCTCTTTCCTCTTTTTTCCTGCCCATCTTATCATCGTTTCACTCACATTCCCTGGCTGAATGCTGCTTACTCTCTCAGTGATAAAAACAAAGTTTCAATTAGAGTAACTTTAACATTCATTCACAAAGTGAGCACACCTTAGAGCCAAAAGAGAGCATCAAAAATATTTATTTAAATATTTAATACATGGGCATTCTGTAAAATGTGAATGAAAACAGAACAGTCATCTGAAAATTCTTCTCACCCTATACTCTATTGAATACACCACAAAGATCAGATATTTAATGTTCAAACTGATAAACTTTATTATTTTTAGAAAAAACATGCAGTCCCTCATGTTTGCTGTGGTTGTCTTCCTGCCCTTTTGTTTTCCCTCCACCTCCTGGCTTCAGCTGAGTCTCATTTTTTCTGCCTCTTTATGCCACTTTTTGCCTAGTTTTTTTTTTTAAGATTTATTTTTGGGCTTTTATTAGAGATAGGAGGACAGTGGATAGATCTGGAGACAGAGAGGAGACATGCAGGAGATGGTGCCACAGGCTGGATTTGAACCCGGGCTGCCTGCATACATGGTGCATGCCCTGACCACTCGACTACTGGCGCGCCCTGCTTTTTGCCTAGTTTTACATTTTTTAATCCCACTTTTTGCCCACTTTTAAATAGTTTTATGCCACTTTTTGCCCATTTTTACATCGTTTATTGCCACTTTCTGCCCATTTTGCATTGTTTTATGCCCCTTTTTGCATTGGCTTATGTCACTTTTTACCCATTGTTGCTTTGTTTTAACCCACTTGTTGCATTGTTTTATGCCTTTATGACACTTTTTGCCAAATTTGTCATTGTTTTATGGCACTTTCTGCCTGTTTTGCATAGTTTTATGCCCCTTTTGCCCATTTTTTTCATTGTTTCATGCCACTTTTTGCCCATTTCTTCATTGTTTTTTTCTCACTTTTTGCCCATTTTTGCATTGTTTATTGCCACTTTCTGCCCATTTTGCATTGGTGTATGTCCCCTTTGCCCATTGTTGCATTGTTTTAGCCCACTTTTTGCCAATTTTTGCATTGTTTTATGCCACTTCTTACCCATTTTTCCCTACTTCTTTTTACCACATTACACCATTTCTGCCACTATTTTGCAGTTTTTCACCATTTTTTTCCCCACTTTTAACCTGTTTATGACTTTTGTTTGTTATATCAACCCATATTTGCCAGTTGCACTCTTTTGCACTTTTTTTGTCTCATTTCACAATTATCCAATTATTCATTATATTTCTCAAAAAGATGTCTCAGTTTCTTCTATTTGATTTTCTGGCGTCCTGACATTTGTGCACATCATGATCTAGCTATAAAGTCTGACATGACTTTGCTAATAGTTCAGTGTGTCCATCCACACTGTTAACATTACTAATTTAAAGGTCATTCTGTTTTGATAAAAGAGGTTCATGTTTTAAAAAAGTTGTATTGCACTATAAAAAAATAAATTCAAGTTTGTTGCTCTGATCAGAGTGATTATTATTTATGTTAAAAATAGAATAGGGTTACCACAGCGTAACTTTACAATGACCATGATTTGGCTGACCTCTATGGGCCCCACATTTTGCGGGGCACCAGAAAGCTCTCTCCTTTATCCCCCTTATGAGCGGCCTTGATATGGATATTTGATTAGAATAAATACAGTACATATTTATGCAGTTACAATCATCTGTTTCAGCTGATGATCAGCTGGCACTGTCATCAGAAACTGACGTCACTTAATGAGACACTGCAGAAGGAGAGACGCCTACCGAGCTCCAAAAACAGATTTCCTCGGTCTTCAGTCCTCTGCTTCGATTCCTCCAGTCTCTCCATGAGTCTCTGGTGGACTAAGACTCAAGGAAACGACTCAAGCCAGAGAGTGAGGACTCAGGAGTAAGACACTGCCATTCTCATTAGGTTAACTGGTGACCTTTAATTGTGTAATTAAAAATGCAGGTGTGGCTACATGTTTGTATGTCTACGTCAGCCCTGTCATTGGCGACCAGTCCAGAGTGGACCCTGCCTCTCATGTAATGACAGCTGGGATCTCCCCGTGACCCTGATCAGGATCAGTGGTGTGGATGGGTGGATGTCAAGCCCTCTGGGCTGTGGAGGAAACAGCAACATTCAAAAGCCAGCATCTCTGATAGTCAAGGGGTGTATTAGTAGCCATATCATGGGTAACTTGCACATCTGTGAAGGCACCATTAATACTGAGACGTACATACAGATTTTGATGACCTTCAGTCGTATTTTTAACCAAACAAGAGCGAGATAACACTGTCTAAATTGCACAAATGTGGCGGCAAAATTTGGAATGTGGGTATGACTGGCAAGACAAAACAGTGAGGGCTGCTCTTCCAAATGCTGCAAATAAGTGTACACTGT
Source organism: Cheilinus undulatus (assembly GCF_018320785.1). Classification (NCBI taxonomy): domain Eukaryota; kingdom Metazoa; phylum Chordata; class Actinopteri; order Labriformes; family Labridae; genus Cheilinus; species Cheilinus undulatus. The sequence continues at coordinate 38,060,339 of NC_054878.1, read as the reverse complement.
TTATTACTATTGCTTTATTAGACAGTGTTACAAAGTTTGCCCGTCATTCTGAAAAACACAACATTGAAAAGTGGCCCAGCATTGAGTGTGTTAGTGTTTAGATTTTGCTGCTGTGGCATCAAACAACTTATCTTATCTCAGCTTTAGTAAATTAACTGGCAAGCCAAGCAACAATTGTGTCATTTTTACAAATCTCTCTGCATTTAAATGTATCTTTGAACCATAATTTCCCCATTTATGGACAATAATTTTACCATGGTTAAATTAAATTTACTTGCATTATTTTGCAGTGCTTGACATTTTTACATTTTTAAGGGAGGAGCAGCCCCCCCCCAGTGTTGTATTTTACTCTATTTGATATAAATTTCAGCCTATTGACTGATTCATTTAGTCACTTTTAATTCAATAATGACTCTGATTACTAAGAAACAATAAAGAAAAACACTTTTCATTGGAAGTCTTCTCAAGGGCCCCTCCCTACTGTGGGCCCAGGTAATCAGTACCCCCCCTCCTGTGCTACACCCATGCTGAGCTCCCAAATAATGTATTTGGAAGTGTGTCCTGCCCTTATACCCTCTGCTCTCAACCCTGGTCTAGTCTCCATACACCCCCCCCCCCCCTTTATTCTGATACTTTGTGATCTTATCTGGTTTACTTTCCTTTGCTTATTGCTTCTTCTTAATTTTTTCTCTCCTCTACTCATCTTCTCATTTCCTTTTCTTATTTCTATCATCTCCTCTACTTGTTTCTCTTCTCATGTCCTTCCCTCGCTTCACCTCTTCTTCTTCTCCTCGTCTTCTTACTCTCTTCTCGCCTGTCCTCCTCTCTCTTGCCGAGCCATAACTGAAGAGATGATGGGCTATAACTCACGGGGATCCGGGCGGCCCCAGACGCGCTCACATTAATTGGATGTCCATATTAAATGGAAAATGAGAGCGGTGCTGAGGGAAAAAGTGAATGACTGACTCTCTTGGCTGCTATTGACCTATGAGGAAGAGATGCTGCCCTTTTCCTCGGCGCTCTCCCTCGCCCAGTTTTCTCTGCTCCCGTCAGCGTGATGGATCTCAAAGCATTCATTTTCTGACCCCTCACCTGGAAGCAGATTAAGCGCTCTGATTCAATAGGGCCGTTAATGGGGGCGCCAAAAGTTTATGAGGATTTCTGGAAAAGGCCAGGGAAATTAGATTGTAAGCTAACAGATTTATTGCTCTGTTTCAACACATTGTAAAAAGATTATAGGACCTCCAGGCAGGTTGGAGGGACCGAGGGGCCGCGGCGTGTCTCTCCGAGTGAAGGAGAAGTATAGAAGAGAGTGAGACAGAGTCGTGCTCTCACGTTTAGCAGCTTTTCCACTCTGACAGGCACAAGACAAGCATGTCAGTGAGCAGAGGATAAGCTCATGTCTGACCTGAAGGACGGATGTTTAGACAGCATGAAGCTCAGCTGGAGGCCTGCTCCAGGTGATGTGACGGGAGCTGGTGCTGTTTAGTCTGTAGTCTGATATCTTCATGCTTTTTGTTTCAAACTCCTGCTGCAATCAACAATAATGCTAATGTGTGTTGCACTAAATTTAACAAATCATTTCTATATTATCAAATACTTTAAAACTGGGGCTGTCTGTGTTGATTGTGTTGATCAAGTTTATTAAATCACACTTATCTGTGCAGTTATGGCAAAAATCATAATCATTATTAATTAACTGACATTAAGATCCTGATCATTAAACCAAATAACCGGTAACTCATAACAGGTCAGGTCAGGAATGGGAGCATACGCTGGTTTGGTGCCGGTTCGACCTGTACGGCTCTGGCCTCCTGATGCCATCCTCCAGGCCTGTGCCAGGCCCAAGCCCCGTCTCGCCAGGTATCCTCCCAGCTGACCCCTCATGTAGCTGCCCCTGCATTCGAACCAGCCCAGATGCACTGAGCTGGATCAGGCCTGAGAAGTCATGCCAAGTCCCCAAAAAAGTGTAGCTGCTATTCCCAAATTGAGCAGCTGACCCTTCTGAAATTTGCTCCCCTGATCATGTCAGCGTTAGACGGTCTTGCCAATGATACCAAAAAGGAAGAAGAAGAGAAAATGTCACAAAGGAGTCCAGCCGGCGAATCTGACCATCTGACAACGTCCAGGCTTCACAAGTGGAAAGCGAGACTGGGAGGAGCAAGGAAGATTTTCATCCACGCGCCCAGACACCAGGAATGCTTCACTGTCATGCTCGGTGAAACCATGCACGAGTCCAAGTCTTGGGTTGATCTCAGGCTCGCAGTCAGTAGATTGACGGATTACTGCCAAGGTAGGTGAGCTGCTCCATAACTTCCACAACCTCTCCTTGCACAGATTCAATGACAATCTTTGTTTTGATCAAGGACACCTGCGTTCCCAACTCTTCAGCCTCCTCACTCAGCAAGTGAAGAGCGAGGACCACAGCATCATCAGCAGAGTCCAGACGTCACCAAATAAAACCCCACAGTTGGCTGCTGCTGTTACCAGCTCCATTATGCAGTCTATATAAAAATAAATTACCCACTTCTATTTTATTGCTCTAGTATAAAACAATGTTTGATTTTTGACAGAATTTTTTGGACCTTTAAGAGTAACACAACAATGTGGCATCTTTTTAGTGTGTTCTGTTAAAACCCAAAAATGAACTAATGTGCAAATGTGTGTTTAAATGCCAAGAGTAGAAAATGTACAACATGAATTTAAGATCAAAGAAAAAACCTAGCAGTTTGTTTCAGGACAGCCCAAACTGACCCAACCATAGTTCCTGCATCTATCAAGACAAACAGCCAAACATAAATCAGGGTTTTGGTGGAGCAAGGAGTGACTGATTAGATTTTAAGGTGGGGCTCATGCCACCCTTGGCCACCACTCTGGACAAGACTTCATAAAAGTGGAATTTGTCACATTGTATTTTAAAATGAACCGACATTTTTCTGTGGACTTTATTAGACAAAGAATGTAAACCCCTTCATCTCAGTATTCAACTAATTTCACTAAGAATTTTTCATCTTTTGTTTTATTTTGATTGTGCTTTTCATGAATCTTGATGTCATTTCAAGTGAGTTTTCAAATGTTTTCCAATGTTGAAATATTATTGCATGAAACACAAATATACTGTATACTCAGACTACTTGGGATTATCTCAGTGGCACTCAACTGTTGTACTACTTTCCCATTCTTCCCAATCTTACTTTCCTTAAAAATATTTAAAGTAGTTTAAAAAAGTCTAATGAGAAGCTATTTCTACCTTTGCTTTCAGAGCTAAGGCCATCAGAGTTAACATAACATCAGGATCGTTTCACTCATCTTTGTCATAGAAGTGTAGAGATGCTGTTCAGATGACATTTTTGCATCACCATGTTTGGTCAGGAAGAGAAACAACTTCCTTTAAGTAGTCTGAGTGGACTGAACCACTGATGGGGTGGGGTGGGGGGACTTTAAACACTGAAAAAATTGGTAATCCTTTTAATTTAACATTTTTTCCGCACATATCATCCACTTCTATGAAAAACCAACACAAATGTTGTCAAATACCTCTCAAGAACACACTTTTGTTCACAGCATACTTAGAATCAACCCCACCCCCTCTGCAATTCAAAAATGGTGGAACCAGGAAGTATATAAACCACATGAAATCCACACAAACCCTTTTGTTTGACCAGTGGAAAGCAGGATGGTAACAAAGGGAGATTAGTGCTAGCTTGTTAGGGCTTAGCTTAGCAACCATGCATGGCACAAACACATAAATGTTAGCCTTGTAGCTGCAAGACAAGCTTTTGGCATTTACTACCAGTACTGAAGAAGTTCATCAAAGAAATACGACTTCATTGAACCAGAGGGAAATGGAGTAGTGAAGCTGCACTACTGCATGTAAGTTAATACACTTTTACTCATTGGTACAAACTAGGGTGGCCATTTCCACAGCACCAAAAAGGAGGACACTTTGCAGCACTTAGTGAAGCAAGAATAATCACAACAAATAGGACTGTAGTGTGTTCCAATACAATACAATGTTGTCCATGATAGCGATGGTATCATGATACAGTGATTCTGAGATCCTCTTTTCATTGAAGGACAATTTGATCCAGGACCACACCTGGCCAAAGTGAGGCCCTAAGCAGACTCTGATATGAGGCCCCCGAATACTGCAGCCACTATCGCCCCAACATACACACTGAGCAATACTCAAAGGTATCTTAAAGTAACTTAAATAACTAAAGGATATATTACTACAATAACAAGAAATACAAAGTCTTTGCAATTTAGCCAGAGTTAGTTGCATATATAAGACACAGTTCTTAGTAAAATTATCATTGACTTTTAACCAATTTTCACCATCTTCCTGACCATTTTGACCACTCTTTACCCATTAAGCCACTTTTTAAACAATTTTCACCACTTTTTCTCTCCATATTTGCCACTTTTTTCCCATTTAGGCCACTTTATAACCAATTTTGACCACTTTTTTCTGCCCATATTTGCTACTTGTAACCCATTTAACCACTTTTTAACCAATTTAGCCACTTTTTAACCAATTGTCCTCACTTTTTCTGCTGATATCCGCCACTTATACCATTTAGGCCTTTTTTAACCAATTTTTCACCGCTTTTCCTGCCCATATTTGCCACTTGTAATCTATTTAGCCACTTTGTAACCAATTTTCCCCACTTTTTCTGGCCATATTTGGTACTTGTACCACATTCAGGCCACTTTTTAACCAATTTTTGCCACTTTTTCTGTCCATATTTGCTGCTAGTACCCCATTTAACCGCTTTTTAACAAATTTAGCCACTTTTTAACCAATTTTCCTCACTTTTCTGCCCATATCTGCCACTTGTACCATTTAGGCCTCTTTTTAACCATTTTTTTTACCACTTATACCTACCCATATTTGCCACTTGGAACCCTTTTAGCCATTTTTTAACCAATTTAGCCACTTTGTAACCAATTTCACCCCTTTTTCTGCCCATATTGGCCCCTTGTAAACCATTTAGGTCACTTTTTAACCAATTTTGTCACTTTTTGTGCCCATTCTACATCTTTTTTTTTTTTTTGCCAGTTTTGCTTCTTTTAACCAAGTTTAGAAGTTTTTATCCATTTACCTCTTTTACCTGTTTTGCCACTTTGACACATTTTGCCACTTTTCAACACATTTGCACCACCTTTTGTGCCCATTCTGTCACGTCTAATTAGTGTATCTTAAATTCTTGTGAATACCCTGATCTTAAAAAGTCCTCTACTTCAAAGTTTTTTTACATGTCGATATGGTTTAGCTGGGATTCTAAGGCACTCAGATCCTGCATGTAGTTGATAACCGTCTCAGAAGTCATGTAAAATCTGATCATCCATGTTAGCGGGGCGCTGGGTTTAGAGAGGGGAAAACTCCACATGCTTGGTTGAGAGTTGAGATAAACTCACCAGGGCTGGAGCGTCTCTGTGGGCTGAGCTGCAGATTTTTGGGGTTTAACCCTCTGATGTCTGTAGTTGGGTTGCACACCATCGCCTCAGGATCTCTTCTGTAGTAAATTAATTTACATTTGGAGGATTTTCTAAAGATGCTGGCTTCCTGTGGAGCCTGGCAGATCAAAGTGTCTCATTCTGTGTGTTTGATGATGTTTGATGTTTGCTTTGAGTGTGAATGTTGCTGACTTTCTGCTGTCTTTTTCTCGCCACAGCGGGAGGTGCTCTTTCCTGCCTTTTTACTTTCTGCCCTTCCTCGCCTCCGAAATACGGTAAGTTGCGTTTAACTTTTTTTCCGGCTCTGGTTCAGATTCTCTTTGCTGACATGTTCTTAATCAGCTGCTGATATCTACTCAATAAGCATTTGAAGGATGCTGTGGGAGCAGGAGGCCGAGTTCAATTCTAGCCCAGAGAAGCGCAAAATCTTTGAAATTTAGGATCCGGGATGGAAAGAAAACAGCTCTAGAAACTTCTGAGCTGACGTTTGTGGTATTTATGAGATGACTTCATGTAAAGACGCTGGTTTCCTGGTTATCTGACAGAGCTCCTGTTTGGTTTGGACGTTGCTGTTTTGTTTGGTGTCATTGGTTCATGAGGGGAGGATTCTCCTCAGAACAAACATGTTGGCTGATGTATCATCCAATCAGTGTTATTCTCAGAAGCTGTGGTAGAGAGTTACCGAGGGGAGCTTTCTTGGTATTTGTGTGGATTTTGTCTTTTCTAGTTTCTCCATAATGCTGCAGAGTGAAGCTCTGTGTGTGTCAGTCCCTACTATTAAAGCCTATAAACACATCATGAACATCCTTAATAACTCAAGATTCATGATCATTTAAATACCATTGCTGTGCAGACTGCAGTTCCAAAAAACTTGGGACACTGTGTAGAATGTGAATAAAACAGAATACACTGATTAGCAGATCATTACAGCCTTTTTTTAACTGGCAACAGCACAAATCAACACACACCCATGATCAAAATTTTAAGACCAGTTGAATAATTGCAAGAATTTGCATTCTGCACTGTTGGATCTTAAGAACGTCCTAAGTAGAGCTTCAAAATGCAAAAAGAAGAAATGAGAGTGAGATTTAAAAAACTGAGTAAGCAATTTATTGAAAACAACTATTAAACTGAAATAAGCTGTTCATCAGCTGATCAAAAGTTTAAGACCACAGCCTTTAAAAGCCAAAATCTGCGCAAAAATGTGGATTCAGTGTCATTTTCTGTCAGGAATTCACACTGTCATGACTTCCTGATGGCAAAGGCAAAAAAGCTTTCTGTCTTTGAACGTGGTCGGATTGTTGAGATGCATAAGCAAGGCCTCTTGCAACGCGCCATTGCTGCTGAGGTTAGACGCTGTAAGATGGTCATTTTGAATTTCTTAAAAGATCCTGAGGGTTATGGAACAAGAAAGTCAAGTGGTAGACCCAAAAAAATTTCAACAGTGCTGAGCCAGAGGATCTGATTGGTTGTACGTCAAGACACGGGACGATCCTTGACCTAAATTAAGGCCGTTACTGGTGCCGACTGCAGCCCAATAACCATCAGACAGCATCTGCGAGGGAAGGGCTTAATAAACAAAAAATGTCTTCAAAGGCCTCATGTCCTTCAACGCCACAAAATTGCCCATTTAGACTTTGCAAGGGAGCATCAAGCATGGGAAATTGAAAGGTAGGAAAAGGTTTTATTCTCTGATGAGAAGAAAAGACACCTGGAACATCCCACAGGTCAGCAGATTAATCAGTAACAGGTGATAGTGCCATGATTGTTATAGAAGGAGCAGTGGTGGACAAAGTATTCAACTCCAGTACTTGAGTCAGAGTACTGATACTCGTGGTCAAATCTTACTCAAGTACAAGTAAAAGTTGCTCGGTAAAATTTTACTCAAGTTAAAGTACTAAAGTACCTACTTTTAAAAATACTTAAGTATTCAAAAGTACAAAGTACAATTTTTAATATCAGTACATTGCTGTATTGTTTTCTCAGTGCTTTTAGGGAACCTTGTAACTCTCTGAAACCTCCTAATGATGTACTGACTTACACGTAGAACCACTCTGCTACAAAAAGTCTATGAAAACTTCACCATAAAAATGCAATCATAAACAATAAGGACAACTTGACAGAAAGACACGTAAATCTCACCCTAACCATAGTTGTTAGTCTGTCCCCTCTTCCAACAGCCATCACCTCTGGTTTGGTCAAAAACAAATCCTTAATTCACCATGTGTAAAGAGTCTGACTCTGCAGGCTGTCTTCCTGTCACTCGTCACCAAGCTTAGCGCACTAATGGTCGGCTGCATTTCAATCATCGGTCATCGCATTAAATCGCAACCACTTTGACCTCAGACAATTTCATTTGAAATGTTTTTTGGAGTGAAAAATAATGTCTGTTTACATACCTCAGTGCGCTTTCTCAGGTTGGACGGTGAGTTCTTGAATGCAGAAATGTAGTTTGTTCGCAGTGTACACAGAAGATGTTTGAAATGATATGATTCATTCCTCATTTCTGAAATCTCAAACATCGAGTTGAGATATGGCCATGGGTGCACTGGTTTTTCAGCTTGAGTTTCTCCTGCCATCTCCATTGCTGAGTTTTGTTTGAATGTAGGCAGGAGAACTTGCTACACATACTAGCGAGGATGACGTAGCCTATTTTCAAATCCATCCACCAACATCTGTCTACAAAACTATGCTGAACCTAAAAGAAACGAGTAACGAGAGGCTTCCTAGAGATGTAGTGGTGTGGAAAGTACAATATTTGTCTTTGAAATGTAGTGGAGTGAAAGTCATAAGTTTTTAAAAAAACAAATACTCAAGTAAAGTACAAATACTGAAAAAATGTACTTAGGTACAGTACTCAAGTAAATGTACTCCGTTACTGTCCACCACTGAGAAGGAGGACTTCTGAAAGCCTCAGTCATTCATCATTGATGATGGTGTGAGGTTCTCCACTTTGTTGCCATTTAGAGATTTCACCATCTCCAGTCCATATCATCAAAAGATTTAAAGAATCTGGAGAAATCTCTGCATGTAAGGGGCAAGGCTAAAGACCATCTGCCATGCAAGGCCAAAGCCATTTATCAACAACATCCAGAAACACTGCTGACTTCTCTTAGACTGATCTCATCATAGATGGACTGACCTGAAGTGGAAAAGTCATCTGTCATCTGATGGGTCTACAGTCAAATTGTTTTTGCAGTAATAGCCATTGAGTCCTCGAGGCCAGTGGTTCTCAACTGATTGAGTCATGGGACCCACCGTCAACTCTTCAAGGAGAATTGTGACCCAAATTTGGGGGAAGTTTTTGGGCTTTACGACCCACTTTTGGGTTCTGACCCACCAGTTTAGAGCCACTGCTCTAGACCAGTGGTTCTCAACTGGTGTGCCCTGAGGCAAGCGTGGGTATGGCATTGGATCTTGTACAATATCATTGCTAAAACTATACAACATAGTGAGCATATAGTGTTACTTCTGGCAGACCACAGTGTCAAATACTGCAGTTTCGTTTGAGATCAGCTGATCTCACGCAAGCCCTCATCAGCTGACTACCAGCAAGTCACGCTAAGCTTCCTATTGGCTAAATGCACTCATGCTGCCATATTTATGCTGCTCTGGCTGCCTACTCTTTGCTGCTCCCTCTGTAAGCTGTTTTTGCAGTACTCCTCCACCCCAGCTTCTCCATTATGCCATATCTGACTTAATCAGTGTTATTTTGTAGTCATTGATGCCTGCTCTGCTCTGGGTTTTTTGCTGCTTTTCTTGCTGCCTCAGACTTTCCTTGTAGGCACAGGAAGAGCAGGAGCATATGCTGTTCCTACTTCATTCTTTCCTGAATGGCTTGTGGAAGGGCAGGGGGATCGCAGAGCAGCCAGACCACCAAATATAAATAATAGTAATAAATACATAAAAATAGCTGCTTATGAAGTTAAACATCATAACTGCATGACTGAGTGGACCTGGCTGAACTGAAGACACTGTAACATGTATTTAAGGGGCTATTTTGAATGGAAATAGATATGGTGTGCCTTGAGATTTTGATTTGATCTTAGGTGTGCCTTGGGCAAAAACCACTGCTGTAGGCTAAAGAGGAAACAGACCATCCAGACTGGTATCAACACAAAGATCAAAAGTCACCTTCTTTGATCATCTGGGGGTGTATTAGTGCTCTTAGCATGGGTAACTTGCACATCTGATAAGGATCCATAATGCTGAGTAATGATCAGGTTTTGAGCAACATATGGTTCCATCCAGACTTGCTTTTTTCAAGGATGCACCTACTTATTTCAGCAAGACAATGCCAAGCCACATTCTGCAAAAATTACAACAGCATAGCTTCACAGTTAAAGTTTGCAGACACTGGACTGGCCTGCATGCAGTTCTGACCTGTGTGCACATTATGAAGTGCAAAATGCAACAATGGAAATTCTGCATTGCTGAATAATTTGAGGTTTAAATCAAGCAAAAATGGGGAAGAATTCAATTTACAATACTTGAACAGTTAGTGTCTTCTGTCCCCAGATGCTTGAGTGTTGTTAGAAGAGGAAATGATGGAGCTTGGAAGTTAACAATTTAAAAACTGGTGCATCATAATTCCAACTTTTTTGGTTTGGGATTCAGTGTTATGGCACACAACCTAGGAGTGAAAGAACCACAAAATGATCTACTCTGCTTTTTGTCCTCCAAGTATGAGACAAAGTGGTTCAATACTGCAATATTTCACTGAATAGAAAATTAAACACATCAGACTCTGCATGCAAGTTTGTGTGTAAATTTTTTTTTTTTCATGGCATGCTATGGAACTTTTTCAGTCCCCCTGAAAACCCTAAAAGGAAATGTACTCACACTGTGCCGAGTATTTACCCATAAAATCCATATTAAAACATCATTCTCAGTACTGACAGGATAAATAAACAACCACTTTATAGAACATTCAACACAAATAGAGTGGTGCTAACCTGACATGCCAAATGGGTGTGTTTCCCACACTTCTGGTTCCCTCGTCTGAAAGTCTGAGATTTTTTAAAGAGTTTGCAGTTAAATGCCTGAAATAAGGTCTGTGGTGAACACAAGCGCAAGAGAGTTTAACGTTTTATCCTACAACATAAAATACATCTGAAACGTGCCCCACCTTTAAACTGTCTATCTATGATGCTTATATTATCAGTTTATGATGATTATCTTTATGAATAAAAACATGTAAGTTTCATAAACTTTTATTGGACACACATCTTATTTTCAGCAATAATCCAAAAACCCATTGAAAAATCCCTTTGGCTCAACGCAGAGGGAACCCATGCGACACTAACTTCCACTAACAAAATTATGTCACAACTGCACCCCTTTACACCATCCAGTTGGCCTTTTCCTGTTTTCTCACTCTGAATGATGGCTGTAGTATTTGTCAAAAAAGAATCCTTTATATGAACCCAGTAAAATCGAGTTTTCACCTAAGCTCGACCTCGACACCCACTCTTTTATTCATATGTATTTGTGTTTGTTTAATCATACGTGTTTGTGGCTTTGACACAGCTATTGTGGTTAATCTGATTTGGTTAAATGTCTCCAGGGCTCACACAAAGCAGGCCCTCTTCACCTTTGACCTCCTCCTCCTCTTCCCCTCCTTCACAGTTAATAATCCCCGCACATTTCACTCATTGAAGAGGCTAATCAGTTTAAATACTCTGATTCACATAATCATTGGGGGCAAAGGACCATATCAATGCAAGCCAAGCATGCCAATAATTCTATTCTTGGACTGAATAATTATTGAAAATAAAATATACTACAGTAAAATACAGGATCACCTCTACAAGCCATACTCGGGCACGGTGTTCAAGACTGCTACACAGATAGAATCAGGCTGGGCCCTCAGTCCCTAAGGTTTTCCACACACTGCATGATTTTAGGCCTTTCAAGCCTTTCTGCAAATGGTGATTTTTTCCAAATATCAATCATAATGTATGTTGTCCTCCCTGAAATCATAAATATCAAACCTGACTTGAAGTTGGACCAACTCCAAGTCAGACTCCATAACAGCCAATGAGAGCAAACAGACTGGGTAGCATCACTAATCAGATGTTGCATTCATTTATGGCTCACAAACACAACTTTACCGTCATTTCAGCCAGGATTTGAGCGGACTTACTTTGAGATCTTGAGTGGAAAATTCTTATATGGTATTGCAAAGTTGACTCGTGTGAGCATCAAAAAGATTATACAGTCCCTATGAAAAGTATTTAAAGTAAAATAAGTGACTGAGTAAATATTCATCCCTGTAAAGTCAGTATTTGTAGGAGCCCCTTTGTCTGCAATCACAGCACTGAGTCTGTGTGGATAGGTCTCAATCTTGAACGCTGCAATTTCCATTCTTTTTTGCAAAACTTCTCAAGCTCAGTCAGGTCGACAGGGATCTGGCGTGAACAGCCCTGTTCAAGCCAGACCACAAACTTTCTGTTGGATTGAGTTCTGAGCTTTGACTCGGCCACTCCAGAACACTCACCTTGTTGTCTTTAAAACATTTCTGTGCAGCTTTTGCTCGATGTTTCAGGTTATTGTCTTGCTGGAAATAATCTTCTCCCAAGCTATAGTTCTCTAGCGGACTGAATAAGATTGTCCACAAGGATTTTTTCCAATATTTTCCTGCATTCATTTCATCTTATATCTTTCCAATTCTTCCAGGGCTGGCTGCCTAGAAGCACCCCCACAGCATGATGCTGCCACCACTTTGCTTCACGGTGGGGATGATTTGTTGTTGGAGATGTGCAGGTGTTTGGTGTCGTGTCTGATGGCCAAAATGCACCATTTTGGTCTCATCAGACCAAAGAACTTTCTTCCACTTGACCATGGAGTCTCCTACATGCCTTTTGGTGAACTCTAGTCCAGTTGTAATGAGTTTTCTTCCACAGTGGCTTTCTCTTTGCAATGCTCCCATAAAGCTTTGACTGGTGAAGAACCCTGCCAACAGTTGTTGTATGCAGAGTTTCTCCTATCTCAGCTGCTGAAGCTTGGAACTCCTTCAGAGTAGTCATAGGTGTCTTAGTGGCCTGTCTTACTGACTCCTTCTTGCCCAGTCACTCGGTTTGTGAGGTTGGCCTGATCTAGGCAGATTTACACATGTGCCATATTCCATTCATTTCTTGATGATGGATTTAACTGAACTCCGGGGGATGTTGAGTGCCTTGGAATATTTCTTTCATATCCACTCTTTGACTTACGCTTGTCAATAAGCTTTTCTCTGAGTTGCTTGGAGTGTTCCTTTGTCTTCATGGTGTAATGGTAGCCAGGAATACTGATAAGCCAGTGACTGGAGCTTCCAGACACAGGTGTCTTTATACTACAATCACATGAGACACATTCACCGCACAGGTGATCCTCATTTTACTAATTGTGAGACTACCAGCACCAGCTGGACCTCTGTTGAGTAAGGTCAGTCATTTAAAAGGAGATGAATATTTATGCACCTTTTATGTTTTCCTGCTTTATAACTATAGTATTAAATGAATTTTGCACTGTAGGTAGAGATTTTGATTTGAATATTGTGTATAAGCTAAATTCAGCAGTGCTGATCTCCACCACTACATCACTCCTCTCTTGTGACATTACTTAAAGCAGCATGGTTTCTGTCTCTGATAAACAAACCTGCAGCATACAGTTACAAAATCTGCCATGTTTGCTCCACATAATCCACATTTAAGTGTGAATCATGGCCTTGAAGATAACAGTGTTTGATTGGTTTGTATTTTCAGTGAACTCTCCTCGCCGCTCCGTCCTCTGAGTGTTTGACAGCTGGACTGACAGCGTGCAGACGTGTGTTTAACATTCACCGTGAGCCTTGTGGACGTTTGACGTCAGCTCTGTAGACTTTTCTCGGAGACGTCGCTCGTGTTGGTTTAGCCTCATTATCCTCACGTTCTTCCATCAGACGCGTGTTTACTCGTCTCTCTCTCCATCTGAACTGTGATATTCAGCTGACCTCAAAGCTAACAATCGCCCGGTCTGTGTCTCTCCCTCCTCTCCTCTCTACCTGGGGCAAAGTCTTATGTAAAACACATTTATTTTTAATAGATTTTTTAATGAATTTTTTAGCTGCCTATTAATAATGCCATTAGTGGTGGCAGAGCGGCGTCAGACAGCAGCCCGGCCTGCTAATCCTGCCCCGCAGCTCTGGCAAACGCGGCTAATCCAGGCCCCTGCTTTTGGCTCCGAGAAGGCCTCACACACATTAAATCTCACACATACACACTCTTCGGTGTGTGCAAACACGTCGTGTATGTAAAACACTCTGACACACACATATAGAGGAGTGTTGTTTAATCTTCATGGTGTATGTGCTCAAAAAGTCGCTCTTATTCTCCATCTTTAATTTCTGTACACACACTCCCTTCCCTCCTCTTCTTCTCCACTCCTCCTGCTCCTTTTAATCCTCCCTCCCTCATTCATGTCTTCCCTTTGCCTCCCACCTTATTCCTCCCCCGCTCCCCTCCCCTCCTCTTCCATCTTGACCTCCCTCCCTCATTTTTTTCCTCCCTCTCTCTCCGTCTTCGCCTCCCTCCTCTCCTGCCTTTCTTCTTCTTCTCCCCTGGGTGCCCAGCAGGCCTGGCCTTGGTGCTCGACTCCTCACGGAGGCTCCTTACCTGGGGCCCTGTGTGTTTGCTCCCACACACACATTTGTGGATGCTGCAGAAAGTCAGGGAAAGAGTGAGCTGCTTAAAGCCTTAATAGAATTTGAGCTGGGCTCAGAGCACGTTGGAGAAAAGGTGTTAATTACTGCTGGTTTTAATGCTAATTAAATGTTTCAATTAATGGCCTGTTTGTTGCCAAAGTGTGTGTCGGTAATTGACGAACGGCAATAAGGTGTTTGAAGGCATTAAAGAAAGAGACAAAGAGGGAAAAGAGAGAGAGTGCTCTACCTCCTACATGTGCCAGAGCCTGGAGCAGTGCAGCATGGGAAATTTCATTCATGAGGTGAAGAGAAAAAAAAAGAGCTGGAACAGATTCAACACAGCTGCTTTCCATAAAACTGTTCACGGCCTCCATCAAATGTTATGTGTGTCTGCGCTCTGCTGCCGGACCATCAGGGTGGATAATGTTCCTATCTCTGACAGGAGGACAATACGAACAGGCAGACAGCACAGCGCAGTGTTTTTACTGCCAGAGAGCAACTTTAGATATGTAGAGGAGAATAAAACCCAGCAAACATCATGACTGAATCAGACAGAGAAGGGAGCTCGCATCTCTTCTGCTCATATGTGATTGTTGTTAGAGGTTTCTGTCAGTTTTTGCTGAACTATTTTGCACCAAGAGTTTATTTCCTCACACGTCTGCCACTTTTAATTTGCTTATTGTTTCCAATACTTTTATATTCCACAGACGGATGTAGAAAAAGAAGGGAAACAATTAAAGGAAATTAGACAGTGCTTACAAAAATAATCACCCTCTTGGATGTTAAACCTACCATATTGATTTTAAAAATCAATCATAGGCAATATCATTGACCTTTTTTGGAAAAAAAAGGAATTGCATAAATATCCACGCCCTTTAAAGTGACTAACTTTATTCAGCAGAGGTCCAGCCAATTGATGCTAGTAGTTTCACAGTTAGTGAAATGGGGATCACCTGAGTGCAGTGAATGTGTCTCAAGTGGTTGTAGTATAAAGAAACCTGTCCTGGAAGGTTTAGTCACTGGTTTATCAGTATCCATGGCTACCATTACACCATGAAGATAAAGGAACACTACAAGCAACTCAGAGAAAAGCTCATTCAAAAGTGTGAGTCATTGGGTTGGAATGAAAAAATATTCCAAGGCACTCAACATCCCCCGGAGTTCAGTTAAATCCATCATCAAGAAATGGACGGAATATGGCACATGTGTAAATCTGCCTAGATCAGACTGTCCTCACAAACTGAGTGAGCGTGCAAGAAGGAGACTAGTGAGAGAAACCACCAAGACACCTATGACTACTCTGAAGGAGTTACACGCTTCAGTGGTTGAGATGGGAGAGACTCTACGTACAACAACTGATGCCCTGGTTCTTCACCAGTTATTCAAGAGAGGCAAAGAGAAAGCCACTGTGGAGAAAAACTCAGATTATATCCGGACTAGAGTTCAACAAAAGGCATGCAGAAGACTCCATTGTCAAGTGGAAGAAAGTTCTGTGATCTGATGAGACCAAAATGGTGCTTTTAGGCCATCAGACAAGACGCTGTATTTGACAGTCACCACACACCAGACCATCACCACGAACACGCCATTCCCACTGATAAGCATGGTGGTGGCAGCATCATGCTGTGGGGATGCTTCTGAGCAGCTGGTCCTGGTAGACCTATCCATACAGACTCAGTGCTGTGATTGCAGCCAAATATACATCTACTAAATACTGAATAGAAGAGGGTGAATATGTATTATATCAACCGACAAAAACCAACAACCAACAAAAGGTTAAAACATCCAGGGGTTTGAATGCTTTTATTTGCACTGTATATAAGCAAAAATGTTGAGTTATACTCAAATAAATCTGCATATAATCTCTGTTAGATCAGTTTAAATGAGTCCTAAAAATGTCAATATCTCTGACTCATCTTCCATCTTTGCCTCCTCATGGAGTCGACTTTACTTAATTCTTATGTACAGTGCTGTGAAAAATTATTTCCCTCCTTCCTGATTTCTTTTTCCTTTTTTCTTTTTTTTCTTTTTTTTTTTTTTTTTAATATTTGTCACACTTAGATGTTGCTTTTCCACAGAGTGTCAGGTGAGTTTGGATGTCTTCTTTCCCTTAATAAATGAAATCATCATTTAGAAACTACTTTTGTATTTACTCTGGTTTTCTTTGTCTAATATTACCATTTTCTTTGATGATGTCAAACATTTAAGTTTGACCAAAAAAAAAAAAAAAACCTAAAAGAACGTACACAGAGGAGCCTTTGTAACTCAGGTATGTTCCCTAACTCTTGCGAGACTTTGTGCACCAGTCCCTCCTGAATATTCAAAAGCAAAATGATTGGGAACATTTTAGTTCCAGTGTTTGTGGTGCATTAAAAACTTCTTGATTTAATTATTTGGTCTGATTTGATGGGGAGAAAAACATGCTCCAGATGTCAGAGGTCACTCACCTCTTTGCAGGCTCTCCTTAATACAGAAAGCTGCAAAGACTTTAATTATAAAACTTGTTTTTTGCCCAGAGGGATATGACCACCGACCACGGCCTGACCAGCTGCTCCAGACTGGTCTGAGGGATTTCTGGCATATTTGAATCATGAATTATGAATTCTGAATGCCTGACTGAAACATTGTGACATTTGACTCTTGTTTTTGTCATCTTGATGAAAAAAGGTAGTCGACAAACATTTTTAGAAGGGCTGTCAAGAGATTACATTTTTTAATGGCGAGTAATCTCACAACTTTCATAGATAACAGTGCGATTAATCGCAAATTAATTGCACTGTTTTGATCTGTTCTAAATGTACCATACAGGAATATTTCTCAAGATTTAAACACCCTTATCGACACTTGATATGATACAGAAATGCTTTCTGTTCATGGCAACAGCCCAGTACAATGATGGATAAAGCTTCTCTAGATTAAGCTCACAGATACGGGATGCTGACTTCTAGAGGTTAACTCCTCTGTTGTTCTCAGCAGCTTAACACAGAACAGCAGATCTCATCACACATGTACATGAAGAACATGGTCAGTTAAGTTTTAAACCTCTCAAAGAATGTTTCCTGGATCCTTCACACTTAAAGCAGAGAATTTCAGCCTCTCATGGGGGGAAATGAAGGCTCACAGAAACATCCCATTCCACCAAGAGGGCTCAAAGCAGGATGATACAAAAAAGAGATGATAAATACAGTTAGAGAATTACACTACAGATTACTGACAGAAGTGAAGACTCTGGTTAGAGCATGAAGACCAGAGAGCCTTTTAGTATTTTACTTGCAATAATGGCTCTCGAAGAGAGTTTCTGAGTGCAGCCATTGGATGCAAATTATTTCCAGCAGAACCTCATCCTCCACCTTGTCTGAGCATCTCTGTTGGCCTGCCTTTTTCTGGGGTGGGGGGGGGTATTTAAGACGCTATGAACTCTGGGTAACTCAAATCACATTGACAATAAGTGAAAATAACTTCAGTCTTATCTGGTATGATCCTAAAGCTGAAAAGTTTCTGTCCTTTATCCATTTCTCCTGGTTACACGGCATCAACACGGCACCACTTCCTGATCTCACAAGCTACGGGATGGGTTGAGGGTCATACAGAATGCACATACTCTAATCGTGCGTCAAAAAATAGTGGTGTAAAAATGAATGTAAGTAAATGCATTACTAATCATGTTAACTTTGACAGCCCTAATTTTGAGCACATGAATTAGCTTTCAGTGCTGCTGTTTGGATAAATGTGGTCCAGCTTTAGTAAACTGCTGCTATACTATGTCTACATCTGAGCTACACCAGCTGTAGCCAGTGCTGTTGGCTTCCAGTACAACTAAACCCTGCCCCTAGCTGCAGTCTTATTCTCCTCAAATGATGCTGATTGGTCAGGCCCTCAATCAGTTCATTTGCCCATACAGATGTGGAATCTGGACAATCCATCTGCTTTTGCAAGATTACGAGTTGACATTTGACCTCATTTATAGTTTAATAATTTATAAATATAAATAGAACAACTTTCTTTTTAAGCATGGTTGGGGAATGAGGCCTCCTACTATTAAAAGCCTTCTCTGTTTCTTTTTCTTCCACTGTGCTGTGTATTTGCGATCCTCTTCATGTTGTCTGTGTAGAGACCACAGGTTTGTGTTTGTGTGTGCAGCCCTAGGTGATACACTGCAGACACAGACGGTCCATCACGCTGAATTATAACCTCAGTGAGGAGCTGATGACGCTCCCACAACTGCTTTGTGCTCACTTTACACACTCACTGTGTGTGTTTTTGCTTGTGCATACTCTTCTTCATGCTCATGTGTGTTTGTGTGTGTCACACTTGCTGCACACTGATATGAATTCCATCTGACTCGGTATGCAAATCAAAAAGACTTTAGGTGGGGTAGTGCTAATCGCCCGGTGGCTCTGTGGGCACTGAGTGTGTGCTGCATCTGTGTGTGTTTGAGTCCTAAGGCTTTTGGGATAAGGATGTGAAATTCCAGATCAGCGTTTCAGTGCTGAAGCCCGTGGGCTGCTGTCAATCCAGCAGACACACACACTTTCCCTCTCTCACTCTCACACACCCACTCGCTGAGTTTGTGCTCAGATTAGCATAATTAAGTCATTTGTTGTGGTTGCAGCTGATAAAATCATTGAATTATTCAATACCAACAATATCACACCTTAGGTAAATCAGTGCGCGTTTGTGTGTAAATGTTTGTGTGCAGGTGTCACCGTGCGCCCCATCACCTCCTCTCCATCACCCACAATGCACTGTGCTTCCGGCAAAGATCCGGCAGCCCTAATCAATTGTTTCTCCACCCGGCATCGCAACAATCCATCAACAAACGCACACAAACACACTCATTAATTTGTTTCCATGGCAGCAGCATCTACCCACAATTCATTGCTTTTAAGACCCCTAAAACATCAAATTATTACACTTGGAGAATATTCATTTCCATGTGGGTTCACTCCTCTCCTACTGCATCTGAAACACAGGGATGAGCGTCTCTTTGTGTTGCTGCAGTAAATTAGCGTCAGCATCTTCTGCAGGTCTGAAGCAGCCAGAAAAGTTGTAGGGGAGATAGAGGAAGAGGAGGAGGAGGAGGAGGAGGTGGTGAAAGTACTTTGAAGTACAGCAGTTTTAGTGCCAAGGACAATAGACAGAGTTAGACGTTAGCAGAGAAATGTTGTAATTGTGTGGGTGCAGGGTGTTTCAGTGAATATAAAACAAGTAGAATTACAGCTCTGCACAGACACGTTGTAGGCATTGTTTACACGTCATTTGGGAAAAAAGAATAAGATTTAACTTTACAGAGCTTGTTTGAGTTTGGATTTGTTCCATAACTTGTTGATTTTGTCCTCTAAGGCCTGTGTCCACTACCACAGTTAGTTTGCACCAGTAGTGCACCATGCTCAGCATCCTGAGTGCAAAAATGCTCATAGAAAGGGGCGTAGCACGGTGGGGGGGTACTGATTCCCCGGGCCCACAGTAGGGATGGGTCCCTTAGAAGCCATCAATGAAAATGTGTCTTTATTTATCTTGTCTTCATAATTAGTGTCATTATTGAATCAAAATCAACCAAATGAATCAGTCAACAGACTGACGATTTTATCAAATAGAGTAAAATGAAACCCCTGGCCAGGGGGTGGGGGGCACTGCACGTCCCTTAAAAATGTCCAAATGGTGCAGTCCAGCACTGAGAAATAATGCATGTATTATATAAATATTGCTCATAAATGGAGAAATTATGGGTCAAAAATGCCCAGACTTTTTAAAAATATTTGTTGCTTAGTTCACCGGTTAAGGGGGGCCCTGTGTGATATTCTTTCTGGGGGCCAAAAATACCTAGTTACGCCTAGTTAGCTTTTTTTTGTAACAGCACTCTCAATTGAAAACAGTTTAACTTATGGGCCACTACTGCGCTCATCAATGACACTTCTCCCTTCTCAATCAATCAGAATCAAGAAGGGGCGGGACTTATGAGAAACTAAGGCCTAGCTCACATTAAAAGAGTTGAGTTAACTGAATTGTAACTGATTTTTTTCAATGTAAGAGACCCCATGCATGATGAAATGTAGTATCAGGTTTAAAGGGATATTGCAGTATTTTTTAAGTTAGGTTGCATACGGTACCTGGCAATAGTAGTGACATTAGCCTCAAGAGATTTTAGGATGCATTGTCCCTTTAAGCAGATTGTGCTGGTGGCACCAAGTAGAAGGTAGGCTATACAGCGCTGTAGATGGGTACAGTTGCTTCATGTAATTTAGCAAGTTTAGCCCTCAGATACCCTAAAAATTTTTACACAAAATGACCTGGTGTCCAAAAATGGACCCCATACATGAATAGCAGTAAAAACATTATACATCAATATTTTTTTCCACTTCTTGCATGAATTTTCTCACCAGCAGTAGGCCTAAGGATTGATATCACATTTTGATTAATTTTCAGCAATTTAAGCCTTTAAATACCAATTTAAAAGCATAAAAGCCCCTTGTTTTAAATGTGTGAAAACACAAAAAATGTACAGAGACATCCATGTAAACTCTTAAGTCTCTTATTGGGCACAGGGTTATAAGAAATTATGTAAAGACCCCAATTTTGATGATATTTTTCTTCATCTAACACAACTACTAATGTTAAAAGTGAAGTTTTAGTTACAGTAGGTGGACACCAACGATTTCATACTGACCATAAAAATGGAGTGACAGTAAATGTTAAAGCAAACAACTGTAAGACTCAAAAACTGAGACTGTTTTCTCAGTATGAAGCTCGCTGAGGTCGTGTAACATTATTTTCTAGCTTTAAAATTCCGCACGGATTACCCAGAGTTCATATCTATTCAGTTTGCCGTGCTCGTCGTCTGGTTTGAGCTGGTGTGAGCTCTCTGGCAGAGGTGTAAATAAGGAGGGTGATTAAAGGGAATGAAGCGCGAGCCCTCGTTATGTTTACGTCTCCTTTCTTTCTAATCAACATTAGTTCAGACTCATTATTCCTCTGAAGCAATTGAAGGCTCTGCACACTCATAACCTCGACCATTACTCTCTCTGCAGCCAGGCAGGAGGGACGAGGCCAGAGGAGGCGGTGGAGGGAAGGAGACAAGTACAGTAGTGAAAAAATAACACAAATGTACTGTTTTATTCACCACTTGTTATTCAATCTTTAAGAAGCTGAAGGAGAAGATATTTATACTATCGGCACATTGACAACTGAGGATGGGGATTATTAATTTTTCATCAATATTGACGCTTTTATCGATGCTCCTCATTGATCCTAGTCTTTGTTGAAACCTTGAGCAATACTTTTCTATTGTTGGTGAAAACAACAGAAGTGTTCTCTGGTGTATGCCAGAATCTTCTTTTTCTTGATGTGACATTTGAGCACATCATATTTTATTTCCACTCACCTAAAAGTCGTCTTACTGATCCGACCACATGTGCATCTTAATAAAACAATCTGCCAGCTCGTTGCACCCACCACTTAACTTTTATTCTGCTGGTTTCGACAATGTCAAAAATGGATTCATATTTTCAAGTAACGGGACTTGCTACAAGGCTTTAGAGCACTTTTCAGTGCTGAAATAGCAAGCCTAAGATAAATGTCATTGGTTTTTATGTTTTGAAACACACAGAATGGTTTATCCCTCTGATACGGACGTTGTTGTAACAGGCTGCAAAAAGTTAGAACCCCTAATCGTACCTACTTATTTTTTTCCCCTGGAAGCCTTCAATTTTGCTGTTCTATTGACGCTATCCACGCCTTCGTAGTTCTTACAGAGGATTTTCCAGCAACCCTGGAACTTTGGTGACTTTCTACTGTCTATAAAGATTAAATAAACACCAGTTACTCTAACATTGAATATCTTTTTATCCTTTTGTAATCCATTTTTCAGTCATTTCTGCTGCAGGCAGCTAACACTGTCCAACATTTTGTATCCCACAATGCATTGTGACGGGCTGTGATAACCAATAGCAGGCTATGCCGTTGTTGCGTCATGCTTTTTAAAACTGGGAATGTTGTTACACTGGGATCATGGATGAGACAGCCTGAATAGATTATAATGGAGAGAAAGAGAGACAGAGAGCCCGTGATGTGGCTCTGCAGACAGGAACCGCTTTGAATAATGGCACAAATAGAGCCAACACAAAGAATGCAAGAACTTTTTTGTAAATATTTGAATATTTTGAAGATTTTTTAAAAACTTTTTGGTCCCTGAGAGATGTGGGATCGAGTTTGTGCAAGCCTGCTCTCCCATTTAGTTTTTTCTTTCCTCTTAATAGTCCTGTAACTTTTTAAAAATTAAAGTGACATTACTGCAGCACACATACTCAGGGTGTTTCCATTTCAGGGTTTGCATTGTATTTGCATTGCATATTTTTATGTTTGGTAGGTTTTGGTTTTACATGACATCTTCATCTTTTATGTGGGTTGAGTGTCTCTATAGTTTACATTGATTGGTTAGCTGGCTGACAGGTGTCTGACATCAGCACATTGAATAACACTCGACCTACATCACTGGTTCCCAACCTGAGGTCGAGGACCCCCTGGGGGGGCACGAAACCATGATAAAGCAGTTATTAAGTAGTTTATTCAAAGGTCTTTTGATAAGAAAAGCATGCACAGGTCTTTTTTAGGGTTTTATCAGTGAAACAATTAAAATCTTTGTTGATTTTGGTGGCAGTGTGTCACTTTTTCTTCTCTCTTGGGTCCTGGAAGGGCTTTGCTTTTCTTTGTTACATGTAGGGGGCGCCAAGGGAAAATGATTGGGAAACACTGGCCTATATGATATAACAGTGAATGTAATAGTTGTTCTCCACCATCATATTTGTTGATTTACTTCTGCCAACTGTGCCAACTCATAGAGCAGCTTAGGGCTAATCTGAGTTCTCTTTAAGAGCTTCCTCTTTTGGTAACAACTTTATGCCACAGTTTCTTTATCTTCAGGTGGCACTGTTCTCCCATCCTCTTGTATCCTGTCTCTTTCATTCTCAGATAACAGTTGGAAACTTTCCATATTTTGAAACTTCTTTTCCATTTGGCCAGTAAGTCATCTGATCTCTTCTCCACATGTGCTTCTGTGGCTCATTTTGTTTTGGCGATTTCCTTTTTCTGTTCTGTTGTGCCATAATTTGCTGCCATTGATACGAAGGTGGGAACCTTTAAAAATAATGCTTTCGCACTGGGCATGAACCAGACCGTGGTTCAGTTTGGTCCAGATCGAGAGCACCTCTTTTGGCCGGTCCAAGGTTCAGGGGAGGCTTCGTACCTGTCATTTAGGTTCGGTTCAAATTGAAAGTCTGAAAGTCCAGAAAGAAGAATGTTTGATGTGATGTTACCCAGAATTAAAAAAACTAAAAAGCACATTTTTGAGCCCTGACCATTCTTTTCTTTTCTTTTTTTTAACCGAGCATTCCTGTTGGAAAAAATATCGCCAGCTCAATCTTAAGTTAAATAAAATCTGACACCCCAGATAGACTGTTTCATTGGATGATAAATCTCATTCTTCTGGGAAAGCTCCCATTCAAAGTGTTTGTGAAGGGCAGGGCTTTTCAAAAGAACATGATTGGACAAACATTCTGTCTGTTACAGAATTTTGTTTGACCCTGACGGGCCAATCAGAGCAACCAGACAAAATAAGGTGGTAGGCATGCCTAGCTCCAGTCAGAAATGTGAGCCAGGCAGGCAGGTGCGGTCGTAGTTTGGGAACGGTGGAGCTTGTTGGTGGATAAAACTCATGCCGAGGCAGGTCAGGAGAAGTACAAAAACATCTTACCCGTTATGATTAGCAGTTCTTTCTTTCTTTGAGATGCTGTCCAGATTTGATTAAGACTTCGCCACCAACAGCCATCTACTGGCTTCCAGTACATCAAATAAAGTGTTACTGGAGCTTTCTGTTACCACCATGCACCTTGGAAGTTGGTAAAGTTGTGCCAGATATTACAACTAAATCTGACCATAACTATTGCAAAGTCATGCTGAAGAGACGGAGCATGGCAGAGGAGCAAAAGCATCTTTTAGCTGTCAGTTGCATTCTTTGCTCTTCTTTTGATAAAGAAAAACGATCAAAGTCTGATAAAAACTGCAGCTTTACTATAGCTACAGCTAAGCTTAACGCTTCACTGGCAGCAGCCATTGCTGCCAGCTTCTAGCACAACTAAACCGCTCCTGTGGCTTTGTTCTCCTTAAATGATTTTGATTGGTCAAACCCATCTTCAGATATGTCACAATCCTTTCTGGTTGCAGCTTTGCAAGATGGATCAGCCAGATGACAGACATGGAATCTGGACAGTCCATCTGCTTTGCAAGCTTACAAGATAAGTGCAGCACTTGATTTAGTCTTTTTATATTTCTATTGAAGCTATACTAGCCAAAATATATTTCTAGGCTGACTTTTTAAAGTTTTGGCTGAACTTGGGAGGTATGATTTTTAATCTGTTGAGGACTGCAAGTGCATTCATGCGGGTTTGTGGTAAAAAATAAATGTCTGCATTTGGGAGGTTGAACATATAGTCACCCTAATTTCTTCACATTGTGGCCTTTCAGTCCTATAAGAAAGTTGAAGTGTAAGCAGAGGTCAGCTGCAGCAACTTTTTTGTCCCCCGGTCTGCACTAACACAAAAAGTTCAGAGCTGTCTTTGTAAACAGGACAATTCAGAAAAAGAAAAGTCCAGTGATGAACACATCAAGACTGTGACAGCGTGGAGTTTACACTCACCTGAAGCTGTTTGATCCTGTAAGAGGAAGAAAAGAAACAGAAATGGAGAAAGAAAAGTTGAATTAAAGAGCAATAGAAGCAGGACGAATGATGTTAGGAAGAAAAAGGAAAATATTGTCACAGAGCAGCGAGGAGAAAAGAGCCGCATGATGACAAAAGTAGAGAATTAGACATCCTCCTGTGTGTGAAATCTGGAGGTCAGGACGTGTATTTTAGTGGAATTCTGTAGATGATGTGCAACATGGAGAGGAGTCCAATCAAACAGATAAAAAATCTCCAGTATCTCTCCATTCGTCTTACTGATTCTCATCTAAAAGTCTCAACATCAGTGGATCTGGAGATCAAATCGCTGTGAAATCACGTGAAATCAGCTGTCCAATCAGAGCAGCTTTCTGATGGTCGGTGGAGGAACTGCAGGCACACACAGAGGCGTACACACACATGCGTGGAAAAATAAAACAGTGTTGTGAGCTGCCACTTTAAGGAAACAGTAACAGTAAAGTGAAAAAAAAACTTTAGCAGCAAAAACTAATAATTGCAAAGCAGCCAATTAAATTGTGCGGGAGAGATGAAACCGCTCATATTTCCCCTGGTAATTTCATGCTCTAAACTCGCTTCCGTGCGCACATAAAAAGAGGAGAGAAAATATCATTTCAGAAGCTGACAGAACTCATTGTTCGTGGAATTTTAAATTCAAAAAAGTTAATAAAGGCGAGTGCGAGATGAAGGGAATTTGCATTTCTCAGATTAACAGCATGTAGAGCAGCGGCGGCGCGCGCAGCCTCGGGTCATCATTTAAGAAACCTTTGCATATTTTATTTAAGAGTGGCCCGGTTTGGAGCGTAATAAGACAGACAGATAATGATTAGAAGGTCGGGCCTGCAGGGCACAGCCGGGCTGGGCGCTGTAACGCTCTAATACCCAACACACACACTCACACACAAAGCATGGCTCAGGCTGTGCAGCCTCCTCTAATTGGCTGCTGATGGTTTATGAAATGTTTTCCAAAGGTTTTATTATTGTTGTTGTTGTTGTTGTTGCTTTTATTGCTTTCATTATTTTAATGGAGGGTTCTGCTGCTGAGCATTGGTTTAGCTCACATTCACCTGGTTCTGCTGACGTTTTTCCTTTAAATCAACGGGGGAAAAAAACCCAAAATGGTCCAGGGATGTCACGCTGTGATCACATGTCAACATAAAGAAGAGTTAAGTGGTACAGGGCAGACATCTGGAGGAATGGGTCGAGCTTTTTAAGCTCAGATTTCTTTGACCATCAGACTTTAGACCGATGAGAGCCACTGCTGCTGAAACTCAAACTTTCACCTTTCAACTTAGAGTGTGACTCACACAGATGCAGGGACTGATGAGGAATCAGCTGACTAAGAAGTCTTTGCTATCGCTGATTTATTTTGTCATGTCATCACCGTCATAATGAGGGCCTGAGCACCCTTGGAGAGAGGTTCCTATTGAAACTGAAGAAATGATCATTATTTTTCATTTTTATTCCAGTAAATTCATTGATAATTTGAAGCCTTTAATGGTCAAATTTAACATGTTCTTTTAGTTTCAGGTAGTTGTGCTGCAAAAAAGCTCCACAGCTCCACCTGCATAGCTCTAAGACCCACTGATCATCAACTGGTGGCCCGAGGGCCACATCAGACCCACACATGTTCCCATCCGGGCCCCAGACCATTATTAGCTTAAAAAATATGCAGAGAAAAAAAATATGTTGGTGTATATCAGGTTCTTTTTTAATTACTTCTAGCTGTTAAAAAACATTTGAAATTGAAAAAAATGTCGAGCTTGGTTTAATTTTTTTTCCATTTTACAGAAATCCACCCAATAGCCATATATAGAATCCCATTTTCACCAGTTAAAAACAATTTAAAAAATTAAAAATTTTAAATCATAATTCTGAGATAAAATTCAAAATTCTGAGATAAAAAGTCAAAATTCTTAGATAAAAAGTCAAAATTATAACATAAAAAGTCAAAATTTTGAGATAAAAAGTCGAAATTATGAGATAAAAGTCATTATGAGATAAAAAGCCGAAATTATGAGAGAGAAAGTCAAAATTATGAGATAAAAAGTTGAAATTTTGAAATAAAAAGTCAATAATGAGATAAAAAGCCAAAACTATGAGATAAAAACTCGAAATTATGAGAAAGTCAAAATTATGAGATAAAAAGTTGAAATTTTGAAATAAAAAGTCATAATTAGTGAGATTAAAAAGTCAAAATTAAGAGATAACAAGTAAAAATTATGAGATAAAAAGTTGAAAATCTGAGATAAAAATCAAATTATGAGATGAAATGTAAAAATGATGAGAAAGACGGTCAAAATGATAACATAGAAGTTGAAATTAGATAAAAAGTTGAAATTATGACATACAAAGTCAAAATTATGAGAAAGTCATAATTATGAGTTAAAAAATCAAAATTACTTAGCCATAATTATGAATAATAAGCCATTATTATGACTTGACAGGACATAATTCTGACTTTTTAATCTCAGATTTTCAACTTTTTATCTCATAATTTTTTAATTTGGCACAAATGGGCTTCAATAGCCAAAGGTGGTGGGTGTATCAGTAATTAAGTGTCCATATATGGATGTTTATCAAGTATTTTGCTTTCAAGTATTGATATTAAATGAGTACTTTAACAGAACTCCTTATCCACTTGTTTTCAGTCATTCTCACCTGCCTGTTGTGCCGAGAGTCTGCTACTGCCAGCTTTACGGGTCACATGACTGTGGAGACCAATCAGGCTCACAGTAGCAGTGAGCCTTCTTCTAAATGTGGTCCTCTTCATTACATTAGAATTAAATGGAGTTTAATCATGTTTTAAATACCCTTTAACCCCTGTAATCCTGTACTAACCTATGGGGGGATTAGACTTTTCGATGCATCTTTCAGTCTCAAACATTTCAAACCTACCTGTCAGAGTGAGGGCACCTTTTGTCACGTTGGCAGCTGCAGCATTCAGAGCAAAGCCGATAAAATATGAGCTCTGTTAACACAACAGTAACCTCGACTGTTTCTACAAAGAAGAATCATCAGTAAGAGCAGCGTCCCTGCTGAAGACTTTGACTTCACAGGTGAAAACAGAAGCTCAGTAATGATCTTTTTGTGTTTTTGTTCTCTCTATCTGGAGTCCTGAATCAATGCATCTTTTTGATCTCTCTCACACTCAGATGTGTGTGTTTGTGTGTTGCGGTGCCCCCGGGGTTGCCGGTATAATGATAGTATCTCTGAGGCCCCTCCATGGGTTTGAGGCCTTATTATCGGCGCAGGTAAAGTAATTTCTCAGTTAGACCAAATGTTCCACACTAATTCCTCCTCTATATGTGTGTCTGTGTGTGTGTGTCTGTGAGTGCACACTTCAAAGCAGCTCAGAGAGATGAGGCAGATAGTTTTTCTCTGATTAATTTAGTCATTTGGGATACTCTGTTAACTGGATTACACTCAGATGTGATGATATGGCCACATGGCCCAGGGTTCTTTGTGTAAGTGTACATTCACACCCGTGCTTTTAACAATTATCAAGAAGCTTTTTGTTTTATTCCACTTGTGAGGTCCAGAGATCTACTGACACATGGAGGCTCTGACTGATGAAGGGAGCTATAAAGGCTCAGACATTTCTAAGTTTCACCTCTACACCTTGATTTTTAGGGGACCCTTGGTACTCTCAAAATAAACTGAAGCATTTTTCCCTTCCTGATGTTTTGTTTTTTCTCCAAATTTGTCTCACTTTAATGTTTCAGATAATCAGACTAATTTTAATATTAGACAAATACAACCAGATTAAATACAAAATGCTTTAATTAAGGGAAAAAAGCCATCCAGACCTACTTGGCCCTTTGTGGAAAAAGTGATTGCCCACCTCTAATTAAATCGTGAATTAACCACATTTTCAGAAGGTTCAGCTGATTTTCACTAGCCACACCTAGAAGCTGTCTGACACAGTGAAAGCTAAAAGATCTCAAAAATCAACACATCATGCTGCAGTCTTGCTTAAGAACAGATGAGAGGAAAATCATTGATATCTATCAGTCTGGAAAGGATTACAAAGCCATTTGTAAGACTTTGGGACTCCAGAACACGATGGTGAGAGCCATTATCCACAAAGGGGAAAAACTTGGAACAGTGGAGAAAAGTGGCATAAAGATAAACCAATCTGGACTGGGTCACCGTTTATAATGGCATTCCTTTGGAATGGCAAAAAAAAAAAAAAAGGCCTTCCTAGAGCTGTAAGCAGTCACTTGACTGACGCGAATGACAGGAGATTTTATCTGGTTCAAAAACAGGTTTAATGACAAAAAATTACAAGGTAGGAAAAACTTTGTGCGCCCATGCTTAAGGCAGCTCTCTCTCGCAACTCTGCATCAAAACCTGTGATGTCACTCAGTCTTAAAGGGAACATGTCACTTGAAACTTTCGAGTTCTCAACGTTCGTATGAATGTACCCGAGCATCTGTAAAACTTAGGAACAATAACATATAAATGCTTAATAAAGCTGGCTTTAGGTTGTGGCTCTTACACCGATCTTAACATCAGAGGTTTGAATGCATCGGGCCGCAGAGCCCTGGACTGGTAAAAATGTAGCTTAAATTGGTCCATTGACTGGTTTTAATGTTAGAGATCAGTCTACGGAGGCTCTGTTGCTTGTTATCAGAGCCCGTTCTGCCACGCTCTGGCTCGGCACCTTTAATGAGAGTTACGTTAGCCATAGGTGCTCGCTAGGTACCTGGATGTGTTTCACTTGGATTAATAAAACCAAGTAATTACAGGTGAACAAAGATTTATGTCCCAGTAAAAACTCATTATGATATTTATCTCCCAACTCACTGAAAGTCAGACACCTTGACATAAGTGTGATGAAAACTTCCTTTTTTAAACATGATTTCAGAGTGTTTGATAGGAGGTCTGCCCCTTCTCTCATTACATAATTATTTTGTACTGGATTGACTTGAAGTGAATCGTTCTGTATTTTAATGAATCGTCAGTGAATCAAATCATAGCCTGTGACTGTGAACCGTCTTGAAAAGAAGAGTTTCACACCCCTAGTGCTGAACCTTCTCAGGAGTGGCCGGCCTACCAACATTACTCCAAGACCGCATCGACGACTCATCCAGGAGGAGCAACGTCTTAAAAGACCTGCAGGCCTCACCTCGTTCATGATTCAACAGTAAGAACAGGACTGGGCAAAACGACATCCATGGGAGAGTTCCAAAACCCCTGCTGACCAATAAGACTACAAAGGCTCGTCTCACATTTGACAAAAACATCCTGATGATCCCCAAGACATTTGGGAAAATATTCTGTGGACTGACGAGACAAAAGCGGAAGTTTTTGGAAGGTGTGTGTCCCGTTACATCTGGCGTAAAACTCAACATTCAAACATGTCAGACGTGGTGGTAGTGTGATGGTCTGGGGCTGCTTTGCTGCTTCAGGATTTGGACCAACTGCCATAATTGATGGAACCAGAAAGACCTGAAGGAGAATATCTGACCTCAAGGTCAAGCACAGGGGAGAGTTTGAGTGGCCTAGATGAAGTCCAGACTTAAATCTGACTAATGTTACATGAGCTTAGACAGTTCTGTGAAGAAGAGTGGGCCAAAATTCCTCCACTGTGATGTGACAGACTCATTGCCGGTTATGGCAAATGCTTGCTTGCAGTTGTTGCTGCCAAGGGTGGCAAAGGTAGCACTTCTTTTTTTGTTTTTTAAAGATATTTTTGGGGCTTTTAGCCTTTGTTGTGTCAGGTCAGCTGAAGAGAGACATGAAACATGGGAAGAGAGAATGGGGGAAGATGTGCACTAAACAGCGCTGAGACTGGGAATCGATCCAGAGCGCATCATGGGCGCCTGCTCAACCAACTGAGCTAATCTTGCACCCAGGTAGTGCAGTTTTGATCTAGAAGACAGGGTTGAAATTGTACATAAGCTGTACCAGGTTATACTAAACTGTATGTGAGGCATTGAGTGATGGAGTCAAGACTCTGTTGTTCAATGGAATTGTTCAGCCAAGGTCATAGGGTCAAAGACTGATATGAGGTTTAGGGATTTCTGTGCTGACAGTCAACCATGTCACTCATTGCCTAATCTGGCATACTAACTATCACAACAGATGAAAAAAATCATGTAGTCTGACCTTGGCTTTGACGTGAAGTGTGCTGTTTTGCTCTGTTGTGAGGTCTCATACATTTTAACATCGACGAGGATTTCAAAAATCTTGAATTGCCAGACTTTGCACAGAGCATTTCTATCATAAATAGAGAAAAATAACAAGTAGGGGGAGCTTAAATTTCTGGTTCAGGCTGGTACTGAGTTAGATCAAACGCTATTGGACCACAGAGTGAAAAGGGGTGGGGCTAAAGAAGAGTCAAGTGTCAGTAAATGTGTGAAAACAAATGTTGTGTGTAGGACTGAGTTTGTGTGCAGCGTCAAGATGCATCGTGACAGACAAGCAATGAAATGTAAAGAAAAAGAGCGGGGGGGGGGTGTAACAGAGAGAGAGAGAGAGAGAGAGGGATGGCAGAGTGGCCAGAGGGCAGTGTGCATTAGAGTAAGAGCCTGATTGGCTCTGACCTTCCTCACAGCCAGCTGTCAGCCTCTTAGATACACACTCACACACACACAGAGCACAGCCTGTTACGGCCCTGCAGGCTCTGATTACCATATCAGCACCGTCTCATTTGCATAAATCCCAGCACTCTTAATTAGGCTTCATCTCTCTCTTCCTCTCTTTACCTCACCCTCATTTTCATCTTTCTCTCTCTCTCTCTGCTTGCAGATACAGGCCGGGGTTTAGGGTTAGAATTAGCAGATAGGAGGGTCCATGACTCCCAATTAGTTTAGCGCTGATTAGCCTAATGACAATTTCTCTTCATCTACATTTATTAGCACACTTTATTCTTTTTTTTTACCACTTCTGCTCACATAAACATTATCTAAAAGGAATGTTTCTCTTTCAACTTCTCTCCCCCTTTCTCTCTTTTCCCTCCCTCTCTCTCTCTTTATTTTACAGGTGTTATGGTCAGAGAGGACAATGAGCTAAGTATGGCTAGAAGTAAGCTCTTATACCTCTGTTAAATTAATGTGCAGGGCCTTTCAGCGTCTCTATACAGCTGTGTTGAGGAGAAATACATTGTTTTCTTCCTGGTTTTCATCAAGGCCAATAAGGATCTATTTTCCAGTTGTTCAATCTTTTATTGAGGGTCAGTCAGGAGGAGTTAGTGGACCATATGTCAGAAGTAGTCACATGATAGATCTGTTTGGGGTTTTTTAAAAGTGTGATGAAGTTTGCAAATGTGTAACAAACAGTGGCATTGGAGGTATTTTGCAACTATGTTCTTTTGCAGATTCCCAGAGTGTCACGAGAAACCAACAGGGCTGCAGGATGCTTTACAAAAAATGTAAACTGATTTATAGAGGTGTATTTTATCTAGTACTGTAAAAATATCCTTAAAATTTGTTCAATTTTAAACAAAACCAAAACTATTAAATGGGATTAGTGCTTAAATGAACACAAAAACTCCTTAAATGTAAACTTCTATATGATCCTTTGTCCAGCTTTGTATGGTATATTCATCTCAAAGGATGGCAGGGGTCACCGGTGTCTGGGTCTCTAAAAAGTTTAGAAACTGCTGTTTTATTGTTTAATAGACCATACTCCCACAGCAGCCATGTTCCTGTGAAGTCCAGGTCAGGTCATGTATGGCAGCATAAGCCGGTTTGGCACCTCATGCCAACCTTCGTCCTGTAATGCTCTGGCCTCCTGATGGAGGCCTGTGCCAGGCCCATGCCCCCAGCATCTACTTGGTCCTGGGCACCCACTATGTGGTGAGCTGGATCAGGCCTCAGGTGCCAATAAAAGCGCAGCCACCATTCTCGTATCAGGCAGCTGACCCTTCCCATCTTTGCTCTCCTGAGCACATCAGCATTAGACACACGGTCTTGCCAACGATACCCAAAAAGTTGTTACAAAGGAGTCCAGTTGTACCTCTGGTCATCAGTGAATGTCCAGGCCTCACTAGAGTATAATAAGACTGGGAGGATCAAGGATCAAGACTCTGACTTTCATCTGCATTCTCATCAGGAATGCTGCAGTCTTGCTCAACAAACCCATCGCCCCATTCGCAAGGCAACACTCTCACATTTATAAAAATATTGATGACAGCATCTAAGGCATCCCTAAATGTCTGGATCTTTGTTTTGGTCCACTAGACATACATTCCCAACGCTTCAGCCTCCTCACTCAGTAAGTTGAGAGCCCCCACAAGGACATCTACAGTCTCCACAAGGACCACAGCATCTTCAGCAAAGTCTAGACCAGTGATCTGGACATCACCAAATGACACTACAGTTCACTGCCCCTGTTACCCGCCTCATTATCTGGTCAGTACTGGTACTGAAGAGCGAAGAGGCTAAGACAGACCCCAGAAGCAACTGGGTAGAAGTCAGAGATGGAGCCACCACACTTCACAGCACTCTCTGTACCAGAATGTAGGTGTAAGGTCCGTTTCCAAAAAGCGATCCAGTTTGGTTCAGTGCAGTTTTGCTATGGTTTAAAACATTAAACTCTGATCTTATCTGTGTTTCCTCAGTTGAGGTCCGTCTCACCAACCTACAGTCTCACTTATGGTGATGGGAAATCTCTTTTTAGAGACCAAGATCATTTGGTTCAGCCCACCAGAGCTGCTTGTTTGGCTCCAAAAAAACTTCATTTGGTGACAGTTAGCCTCTTTATATGTGGATTGAATAATGACAAGGAATGAAGGAAAGGAAACTGGCACTCAAACGAGAGCTAGCACCGTGGCCAACATCAAAGAGACGTTTGTAGCACAGTCTTGTTCAAGAGCTGCTAATCATTAGTTGGTCGCTAGTTCACAAGGTTTATTTAGCTGATAGTACATTTTAATTAGAAGCATTTTTGTGAAAATATGTTGTTTTTTTAAATGTTAAAGGGGCTCTAAGCTAAGTATTAGACCCTTCAAGACTCTTGTATCCCTTTATCTGGCTAGAGGACGCTATGGGGTCTGCAGGACTGAGCAGCTTATGATATTGATCACCGCAACGCCAGTTAGATCAGTTAAACTGTGGTGAGAATCACTGTTTTGTAAAGTGTAGGGATCAAAATCAATCTATGTAGAAATTCTCTGATGATTAGTGCAGCATACAGGTCCATTTAGAGCTGTTAAGTACTAACTTTCCTCTGTTCCCATTCATCCTTATGGCCGTCCCCCACTTCATGACCCCAACAGACACTCTGGATCATGTGATTGCAAACAACCTATAGGTGATCAGTTGATAAGATGGTCTGAATGCATGCCAATACTTTTGTTTAGACAACCAATCCAATCCAGATCAAGGCTACACAGCCACCTCTGTATGCAGTCTGAGCAATGAGACTGTTTTCAATAATGAATATAAATCCTTAGTGCATTGTCTAAATGGGATCTTTTAAGAGTTTCTGTGACCTCCAGCATGTGAAAGTTCTGGTGTTTTCTATGTCATACATCACTACCTATGGAAAAGAAACACTAAGACCCTTTAAATTAACACTAAATTTGTTATTGGCAGTTTATTCTCTTCATATTATCCTGAAAATCAGTGTGCACTCTGAAAGTTTCATCTATTTTTAGACTATTTGGATTGATAGCAGTCTGGCTAGCATTTCGGCTAATATCCAGTTCTTTTAAACAATAAAAGAACTATTCATGACTCATGACTGTTCTTAGTGAATGTGTTTGCAGAAACACAAAAAAAGGACTGAGGAGAACCAAATCACATTCAGTTCTGGGGCCTCTCTCAGCCCGGGGCCACTCTGATCTCTGGTATCTGCTGCAGGCCGTGTTACATCACCTGGGTGCCTCTGAACACCTGAAGTAGACCCCGTACCGAGTCATGAGCCCGACTAGAGGACCTGAGAAGATCCAGTGGGACGACTTGGACTGGATCGTGTGTTAAAAGTTCAACCATATCTAAATTTTAAACTCTGATTCAGGACCAGATGGTTTTTAGGGGGTTGGTTGTGAAACCAGGAGGTGCAGTGGGAGGCTGTTGAACCCCCTAAAAACACTAAACTGTGAGTGTGTATGTGTGTTGTCAGAGGGAGGTGTGTTGGGGGTTAAACACAGCTATATTCTGTAGATAACAGGATTAGCTGGGAAGCGGATAATAAGTTAGCATTTCCTCCCCGCGGCGCTCTCTCCTCTCTCCTCTCTCTAATCCTGCAGCTTTGATGTCCCTGCTCCCATCAGGTATCTGGGCTGCTCTGGCCCCGGGGCCTCGGGGCCTCCAAATGCTCAGACACTCAGTTGTGTGTGGATGTGGGTGTGGGTGTGGATGTCTGCCTGTTTGTGTGAGCGTGTTCAGTGTCCTCATTAGTTCTGCCTGTTTACTAAAGTTGGCTTCTTGGGATGAAATCTGCTGCACGGCCGCTCTGCCAGGGATCTGCTCTCTGTTTACATCACTCTCTCTCTCTCTTCCTGCCAAGTCTGACCCCACAGAAAGCTGATCAGGCATCTTAGTCTGGCCATGAAACATCTTCACAGTAACAACATGTTAAAAACGGATCCACGATCCGGTTTAACAGCAAAGCAAAGAGCAACACAGGAGAGTTTTCACTTCAAGTGAATATTCACTGCTGAATGAACAGCGTTAGGGTTGATCTACATTTTCTCTACATCTAGATTTAAAAGTTATTTATAGCAGTGGTTTTTGAAATGATGGATCAGGACCTGAAAGGGAGTCTGAGAGCAATTTGAAGCGGGTAACGGATGCAAAACAAATTCATAGGTCAATGTTTCATTAGTTGGTGACTGAGACGAGACACTCAAGTATGACGCAAGACTGCATTTTCCCTCTAAGTCCTCTTCTTGTCAGGGCAATCCCGCAGAGTCCTCAAGTGTCAGACAGTTTATGTCATCAGCATCTCAGTTTCTATCGTTTGTCATCACACCTGTTAATCATTGAATTCAGGTGTTTCAATCAGACCTGTTGCCACAGGTTTATAAAATGAAGCGAAATCAAGATGGTTTGTGTAATTTCATCCCTGCTGGATATTCCACAGTCAACTGTAAGTGATATTATTTGAAAGTGGAAGCATTTAGGAACAACAGCAACTCAGCCACAAAGCTGAAGACCATGTAAAATCACAGAGCAGGTCAACGACTGCTAAGGCGCATGGTGCATAAAAGTCACCAACGCTCTGCTGATTCCATAGCTGAAGAGTTTTGAATTTCCACTGGCATTAATATAGGCACAAAAACTGTGGCAGGAGCTTCATGGAATGGGTTTCCAAGGCTGAGCAGCAGCATTGAAGGCTCACATCGCCAAGACCAATACCACGTGTCAGATGGAGCTGTGTAAAGCACACCGACTCTGGACTGTGGAGCAGTGGAGATGTGTTCTGTGGAGTATAGAATCACACTTCTCTATTTGAGGGATGCATGAAGAAGGTTACCTGCCTGACTGCACTGTGCCAGCTGTGAAGTTTGGTGAAGGAGGGATAATGGTGTAGGGCTTTTTAGGCCCCTCATCGCCAGTGAAGGCCAATCTTAATGCTTCTGCATTCCAAGACATTTTGGACAATACTATGCTTCCAACTTTGTGGCAACAGTTTGGGGAAGACTGTTTTCTATCCCAACATGACCGTTGAGCATCTTTGGGCTGAACTTGAGATTGCGAGCCAGGTCTTCTAATCCAACACCAGTGCCTGACCTCAGAAATGCTCTAAAACCCTTTGGAAAGCCTTCCAAAAAAGCATGGAGGCTGTTATCAGTGGGGTCAACTCCATATTAAAGTACATGTATTTGAATACAATGTCACTGCAAGTGCTGTTGGTGTCAGGCGGCCAAATACTTTTTGTCCATACAGAGTCCTAGTCTAAGAACTAGGGGTGCATAGATACCAGTATTATTGGGTATTGGTGTGGATGGTATTCGTGCTCATAAAACATCTCAGGTCCTGTACTCGGTTTATGAGTAAGGACTCAAAGATGGTGTAGTCTGCAGTTTGGTGATATTTTAACATAAACAAGAATGAAAAAGGTAGAGGAGAATGAAAACAACAGCATTGAAACTGTGTATACATTGTCAAGAGGAGAGGTGGAAAACATCTCTGAGAATAAAACAGACTTTCAAAATTATTTTTAGAACAGTTACTGCCACATTAGCCTGATCTTTCCGTATCATGATTTTATGTCACTAAGATTTACAACAAATAATGAAAGACGGACTCATTGACATGACTTCACACGAGAGAAGAACTTCATGCAGGTCTCTCTTAAATTCTATCATTTCATTCTGATGTTTATAAGATACATGCTTGGGTTGTCTCCAGGTACTCCAGCTTCCTCCCACAGACTAACATATGCTTGTTAGGTTAATGGGTGAATCTAAATTGCCCATTGGTGTGAGTTGGTTGGTTTGTTCTTTATGTCAGCCGTGTGATTGACCATAGATTGGCTCCAGCCTGCTGTGAGCCTGAGAAGGAAAAGCAGTGTAGAAGATGGATGGATGGAAACATAAAACACCTCACAGAAATAAACATACACACTGTTTCAAGATTTTACATTTTTGTGATACTGCTGTTTTTAACTTCTTTTGATGAGGTCAATTTTATTTCAAGTGATAACATACAACTTTGGGAGGTCTGGAAAGGTGATAAGACGAACTGTTTGTCTGTCTTATTCATTACAGGCTAGTCAGAGCATTGGAGCCTGTGCAGCTCTTGAAAGTGAGCTTGACACAGTAGTTATTGTTGCTAATTATCAGTGGAGCCTGTTGGTAAAACAAACTGATGCTGAAGCTAGTCAGGAGAAGAGCTAAAACATATTTTCCACCAAGAAAACCAGTGCGGTTCTTTACTCTTAGAAAAAGTTGTCCAGTTCTGTTCTTCTATACTGTTGCTACATCATAGCTACTGCCACACCAGTCGCCATAGTAGCTTGCTGTACAACCATATCCATAGCCAGAGCTGGACTTGCAAGAAAATGTGGCCCTGGCATTTTTTGGTGCAAACTGGCTCTTTATCTCTGGCTGAACACAACATAACTACACTGTTTCTTCTTCTCCTTTAATAGGTCAGCTGTAGACATCCAATCAGAGGCAGAGTAAGGTGTGTCCTCTCTTTGTAGACAGGGAGGGGGGATGTCAACGGGAGAATTAGGGGCTGTCCACGTGGAGACGAGTTTGGGAGTATCTACAAAAGTTTTTTTTTTTTTTTCAATTGTGTCTGTTTCTCATCCACATGGATCAGGCATTTTGGGAGCCTGAATACCCTGTTTTCAGGCTCTTGGTGCCAGTGTGAACAAATGCATCAATGCCGCCCTTGTGTCTCCATGTGTACAACCTTTTCTGAAAAGATCACGTCATAGCCCCCCTTAATGGCAGATTACATGATTGTGTTTGTGCAGCAGGAGCTACTGAGCTTATTATGACTTACAGCAAAATCTTCTTCTCCTCTACTACCACTGTGATCAACGAATGGTCATGGAGAGCAATATGCCACATGTAATAGATCCACCGTGGAGTTCAACCAGAAGGGCAGCCAGGAGAAAGTTCTGGTTAAGAGTTTGGCTAAAGTTTTGTGTGTGCATGCTCCACAGTCTTCTGTTTTTGGTGGATTTCTGTGGCAGTGTTACAGCACCACTTACATGCCTGGCATGCACAACAGTGTTTTCAGTTAGGGCTGGGCAGTTAATTGCAAATGAGATTAAATCGCAATATGGCATGTTGCAATTTATAAATCGCAAACATTGCAATAATGCGTTGACTTGAAATATGTCAAAAT
Source organism: Cheilinus undulatus (assembly GCF_018320785.1). NCBI lineage: Eukaryota > Metazoa > Chordata > Actinopteri > Labriformes > Labridae > Cheilinus > Cheilinus undulatus. The sequence continues at coordinate 38,021,728 of NC_054878.1, read as the reverse complement.
ATCAGTTTAATACATTAAGTTTTTGCAGCAGCAGAGATTTTATGCACATATTGCAAACATTCAAGTGCATTTTTTTATAAAAATGGTTTACAAAAATTGTCTTTTTCATGTTTTATGTATGATTTTCTTAATTAAGACGAGTGACATGAAAACAATAATGCCCATTCAATAAATCAATTGGTATCAAATTTGCAATATGAGCAACAGTAATTGCAATTAGATTGATTTTTTAAATCATTCTGCCAGTTCATTCTATCTAATATTAATGAAGCTTAGCGTTAGTTCATGTAAGTCACACTCCTAGCCATGATTGGCTGATAGTCAGCTGATACCAAGTATTGCCTTCCAGCTCCAACAGCCAATCACAGCTCTTTCTCTTAACACAATTTAAAGATGACGTACTCCTCACTAATCCCTGCTTGCATCAATGCTTATGAATCACGCTGCTCCTGGTAAAGCTTCACCTCCTCCACCCCAGCCTCCTCCTTTATAGCATAAAGCTTGTTGCTCCCTGGAAAGTCAAAACATGCTGCTTGACTAAATGTAGGTTGTTATATAGAATGATTTATTGCTTGAATTTGTTGAAAAATACACAAGATGAGTTACCTACTATAATCACAAAAAATCGCAATACTGGGGAAAAAAAGCTCAATTAGATTATTTTCGCAAATTGTTCAGCTCTATTTTCAGTGGTTTTGTGCCTACGCACATGTTTTGTAACAATGCCATGTTGTTAAAACTTTTTTAAAATGAAAAAGGAACAGATTTCGTCTCTGTGTGGACAAAGCCTCAGACACTTGGATGCAAACAAAAGTGAGTAAAAATCCAAATGCCGTATGTGCTTTCAAGTGTTTTTCTGTGGAACACAGTGGCCTGACTGCCATGAAAAACATTTCCCCCAAAGAGTAACACAGACCTAAATGCAGCACCCAAAGGAGCCAAACTGTGGTATCGCAGTTTTTATATTCCTTAAACATCTCCTGAGGCCGATACAGTAATGACAGCTTTTTAAGCCAGTTTTGATGGGAGTCTCATTTATTGGACATCATGAATCTTAACATACTTCATGAATCACAAGCTTTTTCTGTTGTCAGTCTGAGAAGCAGCACAGCAGCAGGGTGTGGCTTATGTGTCTCCAAGTGAAGAAAACTGTGATATGAAATTATTCAGCCAAGCTGATAGACAGCACTGTCAATGAATCAAACAGTCATGAGTGAAAAATATTTTGCAAAACATTTTTTGCCCAGATTAAAAAAATGTTTAAGAGATTTCTGTGCATTTTTCATAATAATGCAAGTTTTAATATCAAATAAAGTACTTACATATTGATCCCTACATTTAAATTATTAAAGATGTAACTATTATTTATCTTAATGCATAAAATAGACAGATGGCAAACTGTGCTTACACAGCTTCATTGGGTTATGATTTAAAGGGGAGAAATGACTGAAAGAATATTCCATTCTAGTAGAAGTGCTGTCTTTGAATCAAATTTACTCCAGTAGAAGTTAAATTACTCGGCTCTAAATCTACTGAAGTAAACTAAAAAACAGATTAGTTCAAAGCTTATTTCAAGGAGAAATAAATTGTTACTTTTAACACAAGTTTTAGCACAACTCTAAAAATATATCGCAGTGTAACTGCACACTTGAATGCACGTAGACGTCATTCTCTGTGTTTCTGATTGTAGCACATGTGGTGGCAGCAGAGGTCGGATAGCTGGCTGCTTTCATGTAAGTAATGGAAAGCTTTAACTACCAATTCTTTAAAATTTAGTTTTTATTATTTGACTGAGTAATTGATGCTGTGTAATATGATGCAAAGTACGATCATTCCTTCAAAAATTAACCAGATTAAAATGAGTGTTTTTAAAAACACTGAAAAAAGTACAATTAGGTCATCACAAAAAAGCTAATCAACTATGGTGAAAAGAGTAGTAGGGGGGAGAACGGGGTTGGTTGTAACACTTTTTACTCTTGTGTGAATTGCTCATCATCAAAACAGCTTTCAGTAGTCATTCTTACATCAAATTGAAGTTTAAGGCGGCTTGAAATGTGTATCCTCTCATTTTCCAACTTATTGTGGCAAAATGGTGATTAATGATCAAAGACACATTGTGACAACCAATCCCATCACAGACTGTCACATACTATAGGGTTGTTTGTCACAATGTCATTTTAATAGGAAAATTTTAAATGTTAATTGTATTGATAAGTTGACAGATACATAACTTAATGCACGTCAACACAAAATGAGCAAAGAAAATTAACAGGAACATCTTTGGGCTGTCCTGTGGGCCTATAGCAACATAAAGAACAAAACAGATTAAGCAGCTTAACAATACTAGCCTCCTCATCTAGGCAACATGCATTCACATCTGAGATAAAGGGGTGGGAAATGTGGGATCCGTGAACTCCAACTAAGCAAAGCTTGTGTGCCCACTGGTTGCACATCAAACACTTCTCCCATACCTCCCGAACGGCTGTGAATTGTGCAGTAGTTATACGCATGTTCACGTCTCATTATGTGACAACCAACCCCAAAGACAATGTGACGACCAAACCCAACTGAAATTTCTTGCTAGCATCAAGGCTAACAAACGTCTACCAACTTGTCGGCTAGCTAACAACAATCTAAACTATAGCTTTCCCTTCACTTTTTAGGGTAACAGTTGTTTTGATATTAAGCGACTGTGTAAAGCCAAGAAGAAAAAATACGTACGAGCTGAATATTTCACATTAAAAGTCCTGTCACCTCAAGCTCCGCTGTCCTATGCCAGAGAAGACTCTGTAGGTGAGCTCTGATCCTGGTTCTGGAAATTTCTAAACCAAATTCTGGGAGACAGTGCCCTCTTGTGGCGAGACACAAGAATGTGACAACCAACCCTGCTCTCCCCTAATAGAAATACTGGCAGCCCATTCCTCTGGCACATGTTGATTGTGGTCCCAAGTTTTGGGCATTCTTTATTTCTATGCACAAAGGTGGTGACCCTAGCATGACACAGCCTTTAGACAACTTTATTAAAATTTTCTGGATCAAAACAGTGCCCAACTCCACTGCTCTGATGAGATGCTATCGATGCTATGAATTAGCATTTATCTCTATCAGAGTAGAGAGCATTGTGTCAGCAAGGCAGGACTCATTAAGAACAAGTATTAAAGTTTAGACAGAGTGCTTGACTAGAATTGTGGCCTTAAAATGATAAGAAATGACTTTCCCTTCTGTGTTTTTACATCTGCTCACCTTAACTTAATTTGGAAATTTAAGCGAAAGCTCTTGAGTGTGTCGTTTTGTCACCTGTAAATTTCTGGAGTTGTGTGCATTGAAAGGGGCTGGTTTAAGCTTAAATTAAAACTGCACCACACAGGGAGATAACTTCTTCCCCACAAGGAACATGTCACTATCCAATGGGACGTCCCTACAGTCTAATCAAGAGATAGTGATAATATCCATCATGATATTAGTGAAAATCCCTCCTCTGAGTTGTAAATGCAGAAAATCTTGAACCTTTAGCGTGGGTCATAGACGTACAGACGGTATAAGGTCTCTATGCTGGGGTGAGGATGTTTACTGAGAGTGTGTGAGTGTATATCTCTCTATGTGTGTGTGGTGGGAGGGGAGAAACAGAGTCTAGGAGTGTGTGAGTCTAATTAAAACGATGAAAATAATTACTGATACAGGCTGACAGACAGCCTCGCCCTCAGACATCCTCAGTAATTAGTTAATTAACCAAACGCAAATTAGCAGCAAGAATTAGTCAGCCAGGCTTAACGGAGAAGATGCTGAGCCCTCCTCTCGCTTTCTGCTTTGCTACTCTCTGCTCCGCCTTTGCTATCAGAGCGTGGATGTGTAGATGTGAGTGTTTGTGTGTGTGTGTGCTTGCACAACTACATTAAACAGTTTTAAAAAGTTAGAAATAGGGCACTGCTGCTTTATTACACTTTATCGCTACTTTGCATGACACACTCTCCACGTTATATGTAATATTTTTATGCCTGAGTCAATTCATTTAAATTAAAAAGTGATTTCAGGATAATGAGGCTGTAATTTTCTCACTTCTTTGCCTAAAATAACAGGAATAAACGGAGCGAGTTGTAGCATCTGCTCTCCTTCAAATCCCCTAAACTTATATTTGCTAATAAGAGTTCTAATTAAAAAATTCGGAGGCATTTTCTTCACCAACTCAGAGTTAAAGTTCAACAATAAAGTCATCAAGGACAGAGCAGACTCCCTACATAGAAAGAATGTAAAATAAATAAGAACTTCCCAATCCCTCCAGCTCACATGGTCCAAACAGGCCACTGTAGTTCCTCTGAAGCCCTGCAGGTCTGAAGAACGAGCCGTCGGATCCACCACACTGAAGTCAAAATGATTTAGCGAGCCGGGTGAATATTCGCCCACTGTTGGCTCCAGCGGGCGAGTCGAGGCTGGGCGCTGCGAGCGGCTCATCTCCCTCTTGTTAACACTCACTTTGACTCGCCTGTGGCTCATTTTAGGGAAGATCTGAGCAAAAACAATGCAGCAACTGCACAACAACCCCCAGTCCTGACACGGTATGGCCAAAGACAGCATGTATGTGAATAAAGGGTCAGTCTGCTACTTTAGATTTTTTCTAATTGAGACAAAAATCAATGTTGAGCTGATTCTGACAAGTACAGTATTCAGAAAAAACAGTAGTAAATATGATATGATATGTAAATATGATAGTAGTGAAGTACCGACCCAAAGCCCTAAAGTCATGCCTTACATTGTTTATCATATGAGATGTTAAGGTGAATCTCAGAGCAGCTGGCCTCACTGCTATACATACCAATATCATTTTCTCCACTTCATCATCTTAGCTGCTAATGCTAACATAAGAATCCAACATGGCTGCCAATTCTTCACACTGTGGCTGTGTCCGAAATCACTCCCTATTCACTATATAGTGAACACGCCATTTTGTAGTGGTGTCCAACTTCTGAGTGAGCATTGTTATTCACTATATAGTGCACTCATTCTATCCCACAATGCATTGTGAAAACTAGTGAACAAACGATGGTCTCTAGCCCAGCAATATTTACCATCATGCATCGCGGTTGCTGCTCTCAAACATGACGGACGAACGAGATGAGCACAGGAACATATATAAAAACATTTTTAAACGCTTTTTTGTTTGTTGGTTTTACCAAATCTGTAAGAAAATATTAAGGATTCAAAACGGAGTAACTTTTTCCCCCTATGATGATTACAAGACAAGTGACCATCATCTTTTTGCAAAAATAAGGGATAATACACACAAAACATATATATTATTTTGTCACTATAGAGACAACTTTTTTATCTATTAGAATATTTATTTTTTGTGAAAATACGTTACATTTTGTAGCAGTTTTCATTTAAATTATACTGTTAATTTCGATCCTCAGCCGTTGTCAAGGGAATTTACGAGCTGTTGCTGCTGAACGTTTTAATTGTGAGATGGAGATGACGTCATCGCCTGCGGCCGGAGTAGTGTCCGAAATCATTTTAGTGTTTTGCAGTTGAGTCTACTATATAGTCCACTATATGCTGCTCTCTATAGAGTGGATAGGGAGTAGAGAATGAGTGTGTGGTTTTGGACACAGCCATTGTTCCCTTTATTACTGACATTAGAGCCATATGTAAGAAATCTGAAGATGGATTTATGGCCTGGAAAGCCATAAATCAAGTGTATAGCATTAATTCAGGCAGCCCACTGATTTGAGCACCGCCATGATTGAGATCAGCTGATCACTCGCAAACCTCCTCCACCCCAGCTCCTCCTTCATTCTGTTCTGACTTAATCACTGTCATTCTGTTGTCACTAATGCCTGCTCTGCTCTGGAGTTTTTGCTATTTCTCTCCCTGCCTTATGCTTTTTTTTTTTTTTTTTTTTTTTATCAGTGTGCTATGCTGATTATTAAATGCTAAGAAAGAAATATTTACAGATGGAAATGATGTGTTTTTCTTGACTAAGTGGTCCTGACTAGAAAGTATAAGTAATTGCCTGCTTACATTTTTTTCTGTCCCCCTGTCTTGTCTTTTTCTGCACCTCCCTCTTTCATTTTTCGCATCTCCCTATCTTTTCTCTTCTTCTGCATCTCCCTCTTTTCTCTTTTTCAGCATCTCCCTCTCTTCTTTTTCTGCATCTCCCTCCATTTTCTGTTTCTGCATCTCCCTCTCTTTTCTCTTTTTCTGCATCCCCCACTATTTTCTCTTTTTCTGCATCCCCCTCTCTTTTCTTCTTTTCTGTATTCTCCTCCTTGTGTTTCTGCACCTCCCTCTTTTCTCTTTTTCAGCATCCCCCCTTTCCTTTTTCTTCACTTCCCTCTCATCTCTTTACATCTCCCTCTTCCTTTTTTTATCTCCTTCTTCTCTCTTATGCATCTCCCTCTATTCTTCAACAACCCTAACCCAAAGTCATCATGGAGATAACTTTAGTCATCAATTGCTGCCATTCAGATAAATATTGATTGATTTGTTGACTTCATTTAGCAGTGGGCTGGACTTACAGCATCCTCCATGTCACACAACTTAAACTGAACTCGGGGAAAGTCCAGTAAACTCATTTGGCTTTAAAAAGTTCACATGAAACTCCTGAGAGCTGGTGATTCCAGGACGAGACAGAAGTAAAAACTCTCACACTTGAGGTTAAGGTCTGTGAGTGTGAAGCTTGTTGTATTCAATAAGATAAGCCAAGATCAGGTGTGCTGTCATGTCCCTATGTAGAAATCTGTTTTGAATGCTGGCCTGAGTTACAGAGAAGAGATTTGAGATGTTGAGATGAGTAGATCCTACATAACCTGTGATAACTCAGGAGAGGGCAGTGTAATTTCAGAGTAGATGTAAGCATTAAAAGTTGTCCTGTTGGAGTCACAGCCTTGTGAAAGCTGTAAATGTAGAAAGCTCCAGAGCTGTATGAAGCGCTTTAACAGACTGATCTGAGCCCTCACCGTTCACCCAGCAGGTGATTGACTTTTAAAAATGTCAGAAAGGATATCAATGAAAGGTGAGTCTATAGTCTGTGATAATTGACATCATGTTATAAATGTTAAATTAACTCTTTCTGAAAGGCAGCCAGAGAGTGAGAGAGTTAAAACATAATGAGAGCACATGGAGCACATGCAGAAACACGCAGATAGACGTGTTCATATGAACACAATCTATGCATCTACGGAGACTATCAGTGTTCATAAAATCTTCTTTCATGATTCTGTTTATGGAGTTCAAACTATCAGGGCTATCCAGGCAAGAGTCAAGCTTCAAGAAATGATTAAATCTAGATCAAACATGGATGGAGGAAATGTAGTAAGAAGGCTGAACTTAAGACCTAGTTTTCATATTTGTAACACTTTACAGAAATAAAGAGACTCATAAAAACATGCATCAGAATTCAAATGCATATTCAACACATCTGCACTCACAGATGGAACATTTCATGGTTTTGTCACTGGACATATGAATGCAAACATGCAAGCCTATATCCAGTGTGTGTGTGATGGCGTGTGTTTGTGTGTGTGCTGCCTCATAGCTTCAGGGTAAGGAGGCCTGTGCACATTCAGGTCAGAGCTGTCAATCATGTCCAGTCTGTTAGTTGTGCTTGTTTTTGTTTTTGTCAGTGCAGACTTGTAAGAATGACCTAAAACCAGTTTTAGCAGAAACCACTAGAAGAGTCGCCGCTGCAGGATTTTTCTCACACTTCCTGAGAGGAGGAGCAGTGAAGAGTCCGGACACAGACGGAGTGTTCTGTCGTTTTCCTTTTCACACTTGAAGAAGTCATCAGCAGCAACATGGGGCTCTACAGACGCAGAGAGGATGATGGTGCATGATGTGGACAAAAGTATTTGGACACATCTTTCAATTATTGAATTCAGGTGTATCAGTCCAACCCAGTGGCACAGGCAAGGCTGCCTATAAGGGAGCCCATGGAGGTCAGGAACATCACACTTCATTTCAGAGTTAAGCTGTGATAACCACAGTCTATTTAACCTGAATAATTACCACTCTTATCAAAGAAACAAATGATACATTTTTTTATTTATGCTGTTGTATAATATAGATATTTTCACAATATAAACCCCTTTCTTAAAATAGAACCTTTTCATTGGTAATAATAACACTGTGGATGGGCATACTGCACCAAACTATTAGAAAGTAATGCCAGACCTCACACCTGAACCATGATGAGCACAAATGTCAGCATGCTAGAGGATTAAGTAGAGGGAACTGACATCACTAAGGGAAAAATAATTGTGAAAAGTGGTGAAAAAATGGGCGAAAATAGGTTAAGAGTGGCAAAATTAGCGGAATAAGTGGTCAAATGTGGTGTGAGTGGTGAAAATGTGTTCAGAGAAACAAAAAGGGTCAAAAAATGTGTGTAAAAACGGTGACAAGTGACAACAAATGGTTAACAGTAGAAATAAGAATAGCAAATTGGGCCGCTAAAGAAATCATAATGGTAAAGCATTTACAAAATACGTTAAAAGTGGCAATAATTGATTTAAAGTGGCAAAAAAGTGGCAAAATGGGCAGATGAGGTGATGAAAGTGGTTTAAAAGTAACAAAAATAAGTTTCAAAGTGGCAAACTGGGCAGCTCAAGTAGTGAAAAGAGGTTAAAAGTGGTGAAAAATGGGCTAAAATAGGTTACAAGTGGCAAAATGAGCAGAAAAAGAGGTAAAATGTAGTTATAGAGTGGCAAAAATGCATTCAGATAAACAAAGGCAACACAGGGTCAAAAATGTGTGTAAAAATGGTGAAAAGGTGGCAACAAATGGTTAAAAGTAGGAATTAAAAATAGCAAACTGGGCAGCTAAAGAAATCATAATGGTAAAGCATTTACAAAATACGTTAAAAGTGGCAATAATTGATTTAAAGTGGCAAAAAAGTGGCAAAAAATGGGCAGATGAGGTGATGAAAGCGGTTTAAAAGTAACAAAAACAAAAATAGGGAAAAAAGTAGCAAAATGGGAAGCTGAGGTGATAAAAGGTGTTAAAAAGTAACAAAAATAAGGTTCAAAGTGGCAAAATGGGTAGCTAAAGTAGTGAAAAGGGGTTTAAGGTAACAAAAATAATGTTAAAAGGGTCAAATTAGGCAGCTAATGTAGTAATAAGTGGTTAAAAAGTAACAAAAAAGAAAAAAGGGGGCAAAAGTGAGTGACAAGTGCCAAAAATTGGTCAAAAGAGACAAGAAATGATTGGTGTAAAACAGTGGGTCCAAACTGGCAGTGCTACCTTTACACCACCCTTTCTCTCAATAGTAATCATCCATCTAAAAACCCTTGCCACCTCATTTCTGCATCTGTTTATGGATTTGTGGCTCTTGCAGAATTGTAGTTAAAGTCATACAGAGTCACTTCAGAAGCCCGCCTCAGCTGAGACTGACGTGTACTGACGGTGTGGTGGTGCCAGCAGAAGTAGGTGTGCTCTTTATGACACATCCTGCAGAGGATAATGGCCGATGTTATGAAGTGCTCCTGCAGTGTTGGGAAAGTTCAGTTTCTACATGAACTACTTCAAAGTTTAGTTCAAAAATTTTAAAATGAACTTTTTCAGTTCATAGTTCATAATTCAAAATTTTGAACTCAGTTCACAGTTCTAAAAATGAACTAGTTCATAGTTCTTTTTTCTTTTTTTTCTCTTTTACCCTTAGAATACTGGCATTTCCCCATTGTTGCCACCCATTCAGTCCACACTTGCACCCATTCAGTCCACACTTGCACCCGTTCAGTCCACACTTGCACCCGTTCAGTCACTTGCACCCGTTCAGTCCACACTTGCACGCATTCAGTCCACACTTGCACCCATTCACTTGCACCCATTCAGTCCACACTTGCACCCATTCAATCCACACTTGCACCCATTCAATCCACACTTGCACCCATTCAATCCACACTTGCACCCATTCAATCCACACTTGCACCCATTCAGTCACTTGCACATACGTTGAAAGGCTAGCCGGCTGCTTTAGTTCAGTGTGCTGTTTCAGGTTTGCTGTTGTCGTTGTTGATATACAGAGATGCTCTTCAAACCCAGCAGGCAAAGTTTCCACAAAAATCAAAGAATAATCAATCAAGATTCCAAGGAGTTTTCTCACCCTGCCTTCTTCTAACAGTTGGTTTGTTTTAGACAGAAAGACAATGAACTTTAAAATCTTGAAGTTGAGAAGTTTTAGTTGCCCAGACTTTGCCAAAACTAAACTTCAGCCCCAGAATTTAAAAAAAATGTGAGTTTTGGTTCTCTTGTTTCTGACTAAACTGTCAAATCCAGAACTTTCTGGTGGAGCTTCATGGACTTGTTGGACTGAGAAGCTGATCTAAGAATCGATGTCATCTCTACGTGGTGTTGTTTCACATTTATTTGTATGTTTAGTTTCTGCCATGTTTCTGTTGTCGTCCCAGCCTTCCCGTCACTCTGGGCTCTGTAAAGCAGACTTTTTTTAAAAACACTCGGTAAACACTTTCTCTTGTGGGAGCGTCTGCCTGTGTTTCTATTCGCTGAGCAGCCAGCAGCCACAGAGCGGCACAGTGGGATTCAAACTTTTTCTCCAGGGACCCTCACTGGAAGCTCATCTTCCCAAAACACAACAGCAACATCTTAAAAGTAATAATTTTTGACAGCAGCTAAAAATATGAGAAACATCCCCAGGGGAGCGAGAGTGTCAATATTTTTTCTGAGCAGGAAAGAAATGATTTCAGTTTCTCAGACTTTTTAAAAAAATCTTTTTTTTTCTCTCAACATTTGAACAAGAGCAGACACACAGGCACATCATTTAAACTGAGGTTTTATAGATAGAATTGTATTTGGTAGCTTAGAGTGGTAAACACACTTTTAAGAATCAGGAGTCAAGCTCATATAGGACATAGATGTGATGGAACATTAGTTTTTGTCTGTTTCATGGAGAACAACACTGTTCACACATTTTTTGTGTTTTAATTTTTGGCTTTGAGTCATGATATCTCAAAAACACCTGAAGGATTTTCCTCAGACTCAAGGATGAACTGTTGAACCCCATGGACCATGAACACAAACAATAATGCATTGCAGACTGTCTATAACAGGGGTCATCAAGTACATTTGCTTAAGGGCCAGATTTAGTCTTGACAGAGACTCTGGGGGCCAGACTTTCAAATAAACAGAAATTAAACAAAATTTTTGGTCAGGTTAAACATATAATTATATGCGTATTTGTATTTTCACAAGGAGACAGGTCCGCACGCAGAATTGGCTGGGCCCCTGAAAATATCGGAGCATGGGCCCTCCCCAAATGTGAGTTAACAGCAATATTAACTCATTTTTTACACTTTTTAGCCCCTTTTTCACGTCTTCATTCTGACATTTCTGCAACATTTTTGCCACTCTTAACCCATTTCTGATCATTTTTGCCACTTCTCACCACTCTTTAACCCCTTTTCACTATTTTTCCAAACTATTTTTGCTATATTTTAGCACTCTTAACACATTATTTAAATTTTTTGCCTCTTAACCCATTTTTACCATTCTTTAACCTCTTTTAAATCACTTTTCCTGCTCATTTTTATCTATTTTGTGCCATTATTTTATCCATGTTTGCCACTTTTCATCTATTTATCCACTATTTAACCCCTTTTCATTACTTTTTTTTCACAATTTTCACCACTTTTAACCAATTTTTGATATGTTTTGCCCCTTTTATCCAATATTTGCAACATTTTAACCTCTTTCACCACTTTTCCTGCCAATATTTGACCCTTTGTGCCACTCCACAACCATTTTTGGCTCTCTCTAACCCCTTTTTTGCCATTTTATCCAGACATTTTTGCAACATTTCTGCCAGTCTCAACCCATTTTTTTATATTCACTTATAATGGATGACAAGTGAATTTGTGTAAAAACATATCAAATGTTAAGTCATTCTAAAGCTATTTCAATATTAACTGTTTTTGGGGTCTAACAGCTGCAGACAGCTATAAAACCACATTTTTTCCTCTTTTTCTGAATGTAATGATCTTCTGGGGGCCAGACTGGAAGCTTTGGGGGGCCTGATATGGCCCTCAGGCCTCCAGTTGATGATCAATGGTCTATAAGATATCTACAACACCACAAAACCTAGAGGGGTCTAGCTGCAGACCATAATACAGACCAAGCAACATTTCATGTATCAAAATGAGAAAAAGATCTGGTATTTGTGGTATTTGAGGGGACTGTGGATGGGCAAGGGGCACATATTTCTATATTTTTGTTAGAAAAGCTAGAAAAAGTGATTTTTGCATAATATGTCCCCTTTAAGTGGTTGCTGCATACACAAGCTTTGGTTTTTAATCTGCTGCTGCTGCTTCTATGAGCTTTTAATCTTTTTTTTTTTTTTTTGCCTTTATGTGCCACAACTTTCAGGACTTCAGTAGTTCTTCTTTTTCCTGATCCAACATTTGGCACAGTCAGAAACAGCTCAAAACTCTGGCTTTTTGATAGCGCTTCTCTATGCAGGAGTCACTTCTCGCCTCCATCTGAGGTTCTTTATGTCAGGGGTTCTCAAACTTTTCTGCCCACGACCCCCAAAATAAAGGTGCCAGAGACTGGGGACCCCACTGTAGCTGAAGGGGGTTGAACACAGTCATGCACAATTTAAAATAGTCATGTGCAGACAAGGCCGTCCATAAATGGGGATAAATGAGAGCTTTGAGGCACCCAGCCAAGGTGGGGTCCCATGGAGGTCAGCAAAACTATGGTCCATTGTAAAGTTAAGCTGTGATATCTACATTTCATTTTTAACCCATAAAAAAAAAACAAAAAACACTCTTATCAAAGAAAAAAAAATTGTGTAGTAAAAAGCCTCCTTAAAAATGTAAATCCCCTTTGTTAATAAAAGTACACCATTTTTTTTAAATTGCTACAATGGGTTAATAATGGCAAAAAATGGTGGAAAAGGGTGAAATTGGATTTAAAAAGAAGCCGAAATGGTTTAGATGTGGCAAAAATTAGGCAAAAATGGCAAAAATTGTTTTAAAGTGACAAAATGAGCATAAATATTTGTAAAAAAAAAAAAAAAAAAAAAAAAGTTAGAGTTAAAAAGTGGCTGAAATGGCTTTAAATTGGCAAAAAATGACAAATCAATTAAAAAAAATGGCAAAAATGGATTAGCTGAGAAAGAAAAAAAAAGGCAGGTACTGGCAAAACTTGGTTAAATGAGAAAAAATGGGCATATCAATGGGGTTAAAACTGGAAAAAATGGGTGTATAAAGTGGTAAAAAGGGGTTAATAATAGCAATAATGGGTCAACAGAGGCAACATTAAGCTTAGGTGGCAAGAATTAATTTAGAAGTGGAACAAACAGGCAGAAAAGTGGTGGAAAGAGTTTAAAACAGACAGAAATAGGTGTTACATGACAAAATGTGATAAAATTGGTGGGGAAAATGATGAAAAGGTGTAAGAAATTTTACAAAATTGGTGTAAAGTGGCAACAGTGTAATTAAAAAAATATTCATTTTTTAGGGCAACTGGAGACGCTCTCCCAGTGTCTTGCAACCCCAAGGGGGTCCCGACCCCAAGGTTGAGAACCCCTGGTTTATGCTGACATAACCTATTGACCAATTAGGATCATGTATTTTCTTGCATTCCACACTGCTGTACATTTACACATTATAACAACCATCTCTTATATGATCTTATACCCACTGTTAGGCTCCTGATTTAAGCACACTAAACACTGCACATCACCACTAACACACCATCCCTACTGTGAAGTTTGGTGGTGGCAGCATCATGATGTGGGGATGCTTCTTGGCAGCCGGCCCTGAAAGGCTTGTAAAGGTAGAGGGTGAAATGAATGCTGCAAAATACAGGAAAATGCCGTGTAGTTACACATTCTGCCAGCCATCTCAGCTGACATAGTGGCAGTGTATGAACTTATACCCACTGTCAGGCTCCTGATTTAAGCACACCAAACACTGCAATGACAAAAATCCCAGCAAAAAAAATGCTTAGTATACCACCTTACAGTTTGCTTCACTGCATTGTAAATGTGCAACACTTTTCTGAGACAGTGATAAATGAACATCAATATGCATGCAGCACAAGTCTGAACATGGAAAACCAGCTGAATTAATGAGAAACTTCCTGCTGCATCATATTATTAGTCAGAGTGAGGGGTTCTTGGTGATATTATTGCATTGTCCCCTCTTAACCCTTCCATTGCTGCAGGGAAAGTCATGAAAGACAACTTGATTGGCCCCCCCCCTTAAGATTCAGCGTGTATTCTAGACATTACTACGTAGTTATTTATAATGCAGGAACAAACCGGCCAAGATGAAAATAAAACATGAAATTCAGGGTGTTTCGTCTTCATCCAGCTCCCTCCCTCCTGCTTGTTTCTCTTTGTTGACTTTGCCCTAATGTCAGAGATATGACATGACCTGCAGGCAGCTGTTCTCCTTCCCTAGAAGCTCCACACACACATCAGAGGCATCACACACACTCGTGCAGCACACACTCCCCACACCCCTGTCTTTTGGTGTTTCTCGGGTATCCTCTCCTCTCCCCGCGTCCTGCGGTGAGTGTGTCCTGCAGAGGAGTGTATGTTTTCTTTATGGTCAGTGACATGCACAAGCACTGTGGGGCCTAACTGAATGTGAGCACTGTCACATGAGATTAGAGCGGCGCGCGTGTTGCTGTTTGTGTGTGTGTTGGTTCGTTGACTGGTGGGGAGACACCAGTACAGATGGGGGCTTCAGATGAGATGATCGTCACGGCCGGGCCTCCTCCTGTCCTCTTCGTTCAGCGTCAAGAAACGCCCCGCCGCTGCTGTCCAAACTGACCCTGGCAGCCCACCGGCCTCTCCGCGTCTCCTTTGTCTCCTTGTGCCTCTCTGATACACACTTCAAATCACACAAACCTACATTCAGATCTTTATACTGATACACACCACAATTCAAAACCCATTTTTGTGGATGGATGCTTCAGAGTGTTCTTGCTGATATTCGGTATTTAAGTGTTTCTAGTTCTTACAAATTTTCATCAAGAAACTGATTTTAAGAGTTAAAACAGATGTTTAAACCTTTTTCCCTTAGATTTAAGTCATTCGAGCAGCACTGATTAAGATCTTGAAGTTAGTACTGGCATGGATTTACCTGCAGAGAGCCTCTTCTTATTCCATTAGTTTGAAGAAACTGAACAAACTATGGAAGCTCTTAGACAACATACATCCACATTGTATTTTACTTTTCTTATGACAACCAGACCAGACCAGACCATGTCTGTCATCAGGTGGATCCATAGAGGTTCTCAAATGGTGTGGCAGGGCACACTAGTGTGCCTTGAGGCAAGTCTAGGTGTGCCTTGGGAATTTGTACAACCACGTTATTACTGCAACTTTATCACAAGTCCTGAGAAAACCCTGAGAAAGGGCCCTCCCCAACTGTGATTTATTGATGATGTCAGTGTGTTGGATTGGTAGCACTGGCGCTCGCATCCTGATAAACTGTTACCTCATTTAGAGCTGAAAAGCATGGCAAGCTATTATTGGGATGAAATTATTGATTCGTGCAACCTTTAACCAAGTTGACAATTTTTTTCGACCCATTTTTGCCACTTGTTTGAGAACTTAAACCCTTTTGCTGCTTTTTAGCATTTTGCCACTTCGGATTACTACTTTTGAACCACTTTTGCCACTTTTTGGGAAATGTTGGCCACATTTAACCCGTTTTTGCTACCTTTTGCCCACTTTTGCTATTGTTTGGCCATTTTTTTCCAATATTTCCATCATATTTAACCCCTTTTTACTACCTTTTAGCAACTGTAACCCTTTTTGACTATTTGTGATCTATTTTGCCACTTTTGACACTTAGAAACCGTTTTTGCCACTTTTGTTATTGTTTGGTCATTTTTTTTGCATATATTTCCATCACATTTAGCCCCCTTTTTTTTCTTTTTTTAACCAACTTTTAGCAACCTCTTTGACACTTTTCTGCTATTTATGATCTATTTTGCCACCTTTTTGACACTTACAACCCATTTTTGCTACCTTTTTGCCACTTTTTGTCCACTTTTGCCTTTGCTTGACCACTTTCTTGCCCAATTTTGCCCTTTTATATCACTTTGAACCCATTTACCACCTTTTTTAAACAATTAACCCTTTTAGACCACTTGCAACCCATTTTTGCCACTATTTTGCCACTTTCAACAAGTTTTTGAATCTGATCTTAAATGACCGTTTGCCAATTTCAACCCATTGTTTGAAATTGGCAAACGGTCATTTAAGATCAGCCCTAATAATAAATCTCAAATACTCATTCATTCTATTTTTTAACCCTTTAAATGCCATGTTTTATTGATGATGCCACTGCATTTTAGATGCAAAATACACAAAAAAAATTATTTTTTGCAGGTTACTACATGAAAATTAGATAACTTGTTTTTTGATTATTGCAGCCTTGCATATGTCATTGATTAGTAGCATCATTGGTTAAAAAACATCATTAGTTTTTTTGTGAGGTCAGTTATTCCAAAATACTCACGTTTTTCACCCTGCTGTGCATAAATGCACACATTAAAATCACGTTATTAAATTTCATACATTTCAGAATTGTTTTACTGTTATTGACTTATATTTTTCTCATTTAAGGTCAGCCCTAATCATAAATGTCAAATACTCATTCATTTAACATTTTATAACCCTTTAAATGCCATATTTTAATCCTGGTGTCACTACAGTTTTAGATAGAAAACACACTATTTCTTCTCTTTTCTTTTTCAGTATACTGCATGGAAAGCAGATGAATTCCTTTTTGATTATTGCACTACTCACACACTGATCTGCACATAAACAAAACCTCAGAGAGTTAGTGAGAAGTGGAGCAGAGGGCAGTATAACACTGAAATCTGGTGGAAAAAATACGCATTTCCTGCCCTCACCCATATATGGTAAAAGTGACACACAGGGTAAAAAATGGTCCAGGTGCAAATGTAAAGCCCCAACTCTCAAACGAAGCCCAGAAACCAGAAAATGCATGACTCATGCCTTAGTGGCGTATAGATCAAAAAAAGTGGTTTGAATGGGTTTCAATGGGGATTTTTTTGCACACCGGGGATTTTAACGCTATAAAAGAGGTTTACTTTATTTATGTTGGGCTGATTGTTGTGGTTGGGATGGAATTTTGAAAATTGTGCAAAACTGAACAAAAAATACAATACATGATAATATTAATTGTGAAAGAGGGCAGAGCTATCTAAAAAAAATCACAAAAAAGTGTGCATTTTTGGCTCAAGGGGTACCTGAGGGTTAAAAAATGGCTGAAAAGGCTTTAAATTGGCAAAGATGGGTGGAAATCTGGTGAAATGGGAAAAAAATCAATATAAACTGGCAAAATAGTGCTAATTGAGAAAGGAAAAAAATGGCCATATCGGATAGTGAAATGTGGTTAAAATGGGAAAAACTGTGCATAAAAAGTGGTAAAATGGGGTTAATAATGGCAATAATGGGTCAACAGAGATAAAATTTGGCTTATGTGGCAAGAATTAGTTTAGAAGTGGCAAAAACAGGCAGAAAGGTGGAAAGGGTTTAAAATGGCAAAAATAAGTGTGGAATGGCAAAAATGTGGTAAATTTGTGGGGAAAAACTGATGAAAACTGGTTAAAATTTGGCAAAATTGGTGAAAAGTGGCAACAGTGGAATTCTTAAAATATTCTTAGTTTTTTTTAAGGGATTCTTGAGATCCCCTCTCAGTGTCTTGCACTCCCAAAGGGGGTCCTGACCTCAAGGTTGAGGACCACTGGTCTAGACCATGGTCCAGTGGGGATTTCATACCTGTCATTTTGGTTTGATCGCACTGAAACGTCTCAAAGTCCAGTCCAAACGACATAGGTGTAAAAACACCCTTAATTAAATCTGTAACTGAGCTGGGAAGAATTCAGACTTACAGCATTCTGTACTCCATGGAAATGCTATACCAGGCTTTTACTTTGAAAAGCACAAGCCAGAAGTGTCATTGTCATGTTTATCTTCCCTTTGACATATTCTACTGAACGCTCCGGCATTATTTGAATTTTAGAGAGCAGCTGCATTAGCCTGGCTCATCTCAGCTTGTGGTACTCATCATGGTAGATGGGGCTCTGTCTATTTTGGCCGAGGGTAGCATGCGGCTTGTGGTAAAGATAGGTGAGCCTTCTGTTCTCAAGATTCTTGGCCAGGAGACACAGAGCTCAGTGAAGCCATCTTAAAGCTCTGAATTGTGAAGATCAAGCAGTAACTCGGTGGCACCGCAGTTACCATGCACTCAGTGTGACGTGGGCTTTCTATTTCTTTGAGTTCTGATACGACTGTATAAAATGGTTGATTTTGCACTTATCAGCAATCAAACATGCTAAATGAAAAACAAAATATCCTATTTGAGTTAAATTTTCTACATTTGTTCACTTTAGCACTTTATATTATTGAAAAATATGTTCAAATACATGATTCAATTTTGGTTAACTTTCTTTTTTTAAGATTTCTTATTGGGCTTTTTCCGCCTTCATTTATAGAGGATGACAGGGATGAATAGTTGGGGCAAGACATGCAGGAAAGGAGCCACAGGCCAGGCTTGAACTCGGGCCGACCATGAACATGGGTGCGACCACAAGGCCATCTGAGCACCACAGTTTTGGTTTACTTTTAGTTTAACCATGCAACATTTAATTTCAACAGCAACATACAAAACTATGGAGGCAAACTCAGCACGTGTTGGAATTTTAGCATTAAACATTTACAGAAAAGAATAAAAACTTACCTTCACACGAGTATGCAGATTATGTCATTATGTCATTATTGAGCAGCACATGTTTTTGTTAATATTCTATTGTTTCCATCAAATCAAATTAATTTTGGAGACAATGGCTCTACCAGCTGGCTCCACTGAAGCATGTACTGACATGACAGTAGCTGCCTGTCAGGCTCATGTTCTGTAGTTTACTCCTAGGGCAGTTCTGTTCATCCAATCACCCTCTGAGTTTTTTTAAGGTACTGTGTATGGGCTGTTGTCCAGATAGAAACTCGCTCTGGTTTGTCAGCTTGAGATAACTCATTTGGGAGATTTTTTCTCAGTCCATCATCATGCACATTCCCCATCTCTCCTAATCCATTTTGTTGGTCTTACTTCCTGTAGCATCTTTTTCAGCCCCTCATGACAGAAACCCAGGCAGTGACGACAGTAACTCTGCAGTATTCTACATTTAAAGCCTGCATACGTTAGATCATCATCTGAACTGTCGCTGAAATGATGGCTGTATCTGTCACTCGCAGGCGTTCTGCCTCTCTCTCTGCACTCATAAACACTCCCAGTGTTAGACGTGTGTTGTGTAGTGAGGGTGGGTTGGATGCTGTAGGGGTGGAGGCTGGTTCACGGCCTTGCTCACTCGATCAGACTGGGCATTTTGTTCAGACACTGAACAGAGACCTCCATCGCCCTGAGGCCATCTCTCTCTGTCTCTCTCTCTCTCTCTCTCTATGAGCTGAGGCTGAATTTATTTTATCATATCTGTAATAATAACAATATACAGCCGGTTTACTCCCTCATCATCCTCCATCAGTTTAGACCAGCAAACTCTTTTTTGTTTGTGATACTTAAAAGTGCATAGATACACGTTATGAAGGCTGCTACCTCGAGATCAGATGCTCAGTATTAGAGCAAGATGAGCAACACAGCAGGGATGTAAACCCCTCACACAACTCTGAGGGTGCAATGAAACAATCAGACTAACAACAGTCTAAGAAAATCCAGAAAAACTCTGACTTTATTTTGACATCAAGGGTCGAAAAGACTGGATTATCTTTCTTGCTATTCCAATTTTGAAGAAAACATTCCCATGACTAGCTGTCATTTTATTTATCCTTAAACCTACAATATGTAGAATTTCCCCGTGTGAATTTCATACTAATTTCAAAATAACTTCTCCCATGTGGCATATACAATAGTTAAATTCTTACATTACCTTGAACATTGGCCTCAGTTTTCAAAGACACATTTTTGATAACGCTGCCTGCAATTCATTCACCAAAGCAAACAGCTGTTTTTGGATGTTGCAAGTGAATAAATTAGAATTGGAAATATTATTTTGATGGGCTATAAGCACCATCAAATGTGTTCAGAGTAGATTATATCATTTCATAAAGTCATGCTGTGAATTTTGGAAATAAGTACGTCTGTCTTACTCAGTTCCATACCTCCCCCGCTTACTTCTCATTAGTGGGGATGCTGAGCGTCCACATAATTGATATTCGTGCCGGCCATTTTGTTTATTATTCTTCTTCCGCACTGGCTATCTCCTTCTTCATACTTTGTTATATCGACACTGTTTCAACTTTAAAAAATTCAGTGTCATTTGACTGCTATGACTTTTCTCACTCCTAACTTTTATAATTTTTAAAATATAGCTATTTTCAACTTTTTCTATGCTTTTTCAGCCATTAAATGTGATTTTCAGCTACTTTTAGGCCAAAATCAGCTATTTTTATACTATTTTCAGCTATTTTTATAATATTTTCAGCTATTTTTATACTATTTTCAGCTATTTTGAGGCTACTTTTCAGCAATTTTTAGGCTATTTTCATCTTTTTTTAGGCTACTTTCAGCTTTTTTTAAATTTTTATCCTTTTTGAGCTATTGAATGCCATTTTCAGCTACTTTTATGCCTTTTATGCTATTTTCAGCTATTTTTGTGCTTTGGCTATTTTCAGCAGTTCTTCCACAATTCAGCTCTCAGCATCCCCACACAATTTTGGCTGAAAATACATTTTTGATTTAGTTTTAAAGTGAGGACAATGTTCAGTAAAATAAAAGAATAAATAAATAAATGAAAATAAAACAACTGCACTCAATTGTTGTGCAATTGTGTATTTCCTGTAAAGTCAACCACTGTTTTGGTTTCATGGATGAATTTTACATAATGAGGAAGAAAAAATGTTTCTTTCCTGGTCTGTACTGTGAGCTATACAATTTGGACAAAAATGTGTACAAAAGTATTTGGTCGCCTGACCATTACACCAACAGGGACTGTGATGACATTGTATTCAAATGCATTTACTTTAATATGGAGTTGGCCCCCCTTTTGCAGCTCTAACAGCTTCAACTCTTCTTAGAAGGCTTCCTTCAAGATTTCAGAGTGTTTCTGTGCCCATTCATTCTGTAGAGACTTGCCAAACAGAGAAGCATGATTTGTCACTCCACAGAACTCACTCACTGCTCCACAGTCCAGTGTTGGTACCTCAAGGTACAGCCCCACCTGATCAGTCTATCCAGTGAGCCGATGGAGAGTTATGCTCCGCCCACCTCTGTTACCTACTATGTTTTTTGAACTGAGGTGTCCTTTCAATAAACACTGACTCAAACTTGATGCAACGCAAGGCTGTAAGGCAGCAGCACTTTACAACGTGTTCTCTCCTTTGAATGTGAAAGTCATCCACAAAAATTAAATGTTGGTTTACTGTACCACTGTATAGTATGAATGCCTTATGGAGTTCAATTTTTAATGAAAAAAGACCTCAATTCAAAAATTGTATCAGGCAGCGGAGGTGGGTGGAGAACGATGCCCTGTCGACTCGTCAGAGAGACAGATTCAGTGGGGCTGTTACTCCACTCCATCCGATACTCTGGACTTGGTGATGTGAGGCTTGCATGCAGCTGGACCGCCTTGGAAACCCATTCCATGAAACTCCTGCCACACAGTTTTTGTGCTTACATTAATGCCAGTGGAAGCTCAGAACTAATCGGCTACTAAGGGTGCTTTCACACTAGGGGCCTGGTCCTGGATCTGAGTGCACCTGAGCCCAAAGTCTGTTTTTTTTTTTTTTTTTGGTAGTATGAATGCAAATGAACCGCATCCGGGCACTGGGCCCGGGCCCACATGGGTAGGTCAGCCATGCTCTCATCTGTACAGCATCACGAGTTTCAATGACGTACATGGGCGTGATTCAAGTGGACTCTGGCTCGGTTCGGATGAGGTGTGAATGCAACCGCGCCCAGATACGGGATACGGGATCACTTAGACATATTCCATTCCTTATATCACTCAGCCATGCTCTCATCTGTACAGCATCACGAGTTTCAATGACGTACATGGGCGTGATTCAAGTGGACTCTGGCTCGGTTCGGATGAGGTGTGAATGCAACCGCGCCCAGATACGGGATAGGGCGCCGTATTACTTTTATGATGTAATCATAAACGTTAAACTTCTTTCCAGTGTGGCAGTTTGTCCACATTTTTCCTTAATAAAGGGTGGAAATCATCAGGATCCAGTCAATAAACGGTCTGTTGTGACTCACCTTACAGATGAACACAAGTTGGAGTCAGTGAGAGGAGGTGCAAAGGCAACCTCAAAAACCACTGTATCTGTGCAGCGCGAGCCCATTTAATCCTCTAAACTGTAGTAGATGTGCCGATACGAAGAGTGAAGTTGCTGGCATCTTAAAAAGTGATTTTAAATCTTCCATGGCTGCAGGATGGACTTTTTGCCAAGTCAAAACAAAACAATCTTCGCTCAGGTCATGACCCCAGTGGTTGCCATGGTCCCTTCTTCTTCTTTCTCCTCCTTGGCGGGGTTGTAAACCAGCTAAGTGCACACCGCCTGCTGCTGTTTCAGACTGAGTACATACACAAGTGGGCCAAAGCATGGATCGATGTTGCTAGTGTGAAAGCAAGCCAGCAGTTGAGTTGACAGTTGACTGTGGAATATCCTGCAGGAATGAAATTTCACAAACTGTCTTATTTCAAAGGTGGCATCCAATCACAACACCATGCTTGAAGTTACTGAGCTCTTCTTAATGACACATTTTGTATCACAAATTTTGCAAATGGAGACAATAACTAACAGGTGTGGCCAAACCAGGGGTGCCACTTTTAACAGCTTTTCTCCCTCATTACATGAAATTCATTTGATTTTAACAAACAATATAAAAGTGACTCATCCTTTTTCCTGAATTGTCAAACAAATGTGTCAGAGTTTCATGCACTGCAGGTCCATCATCTTGAGCTATATTCTTCAGTTCAGCTAGGTTATATGACATACAGTGACAGGTCAAAGCCTCAGTGTATGGAGTAGTCATGTGAAAGGCCACATGTCCCCTTATGACAATAGTTAGGTCAGCCGATGGCATGGAAGCATCAATCAACCATGACTTGACAACGTGGTGAAAGTCACAGTAGAAGTAAGGTTGAAATTCTTCATGCTTCGACACTTTTTGTTACGTTGTGTTCAAGAACATATTTTCATGTTTGTATAATGAGAAGAACTGAAAACTCATCAGGTCAGGAGTTTTATTTTTAACCCAAACTGTTGCCATGATATTCAAACATTTATCAATATTGTCTAATTTTTGCATGTTTTATAAGTGATGACTGTAGTTCTACCACCCTCCACCTTTGCACCAGACTTGAAAGAATTAAATCATCATATATTTTGCCTCATAGTAGACAGAAGTAAAGTGTTTGCTTCCACAGCCTCCGAGGATAGAGCATTAATTTCTTCATATTTCTGAGTTTGCCTGTGTCTGTGTGAGTGTCTCTGCAGCAGAGGAGTGCTCTCCTCTGTGTAACCTTGACCCGTCTGGAGTGGCAGTCCTGCCTCAGCAGCAGCAGCGGCAGCAGCAGCTGTGTCACTTCAACTCAGCGTCTTCAGACCAACCTTAAGGGACCGGGACTGCCCGTGTCCCTGCCCACACATCCAACAACCCCCCTGAAACAACAACCAGCCAGCCCCCCCTCCTCTCTATTTTCTCCTCTCCTGCCCTGAGCGAGCAGCAAACACACATCCGTGCACACAGTCCGTCATGCATACTGATAAACGCTATCAACAGCAGCAGACAGAGGCCTGGCTGGCTGGCTGCTCGGTTGCTGACAAAGCCCAGACTCAGCCCGCCTGCCTGCCAGCCCGCCTCCTTGGCCCTGTAGACACAAGAACAGCGGCGGAGACAAACACTGGCCCCAAGCCACTTCCAGTCAGCTCTACATATGTCACATGTTAATGACATCAAGTCTGCGGCCACCCACAGACCACAGCCGAGAAATAAAGTCGTTTCTCCTCCGATCGGCGGTCTTATCCTTTCGCTGTGGCATTCAACGCCAACACCAGGGGGCTTTAACCACTTACTGTCCTGCAGGACTGCTGTCAAGTCTCTGCTGCACCTTCTCTAGCCTCAAACCTTGCAGAGTGCCATGGTAGCTTTGCTTACTGAGGGATTTGGCATTGAAATTACCCATGCACTGCAAAAACTAACATCTTTAAATGAGTATTTGTCTGATTCCTAGGCAAAAATATATCAGTTTAGCACCCAAATATCTGTCACTATAGCATCCACATACAGTGCGTTCAGAGGTACTGAGACCCCCTGCACTTTTTAAAAATTTTCTTATGTTGCAGACTGACTCTACTGTCAAAAAGCCCCATCACGACAAAGTGTAAACATAACTTTAGAATTTTTTGCAAATTTATTGGAAATTAAAAAATATTACTCTTGATCATTACTGAGATTTTTCTATACCTTGATTGGAGTCCACCTGTGGTAAATGAAACTGACTGGACATGATTTGAACAGAAGGCCTTACAGCTTATAATGCACATCAGAGTAAAAACCTAGCCATGAGGTCAAAGGAACTGCCTGCAGAGCTCAGAGACAGGATTGTGGCAAGGCACAGATCTGGGAAAGGCCACAAAAAAGATCTTCTTCACCAAAAGTTCCCAAGAGCACAGTGGCCTCTATAATTCTCAAATGGAAGAAGTTTGGCACAACCAGGACTCTTCCAAGAGCTGGTTGCCCGGCCAAAGTAAGCAATCAGGGAGAAGGGCTTTAGTAAGAGAGCTGACCAAGAACTCAATGGTTACTCTGACTGAGCTCTGGAGATCCTGTGTGGAGATGAGACAAAGTTCCAGAAGGACAACAATCACTGCAGCCCTCTACTGATCTGGGCTTTATGGCAGAGCTTGGAGTTTGCATTAAACACCTGAAGAACTCTCAGACTGTGAGAAACAAGATAAGATAATACTTTATTGTCTGATTGCTTGAAAATTTGTCTTGCATCACCAGCTCATCAACACAGTACAATTACATCACACGTAAAATAAGAGCATATATTAAAAACATCGTAAAAAGGTTAAAAAGTCCAACTATCCGACAACAGTCCAAATGCAAGAATGAGAATGTCCTAAGTCAGTGTCAGGGGTGTGTGTGGAGCCGTCCCACCTCCACTCTACTGTTTGTTCAATAAAGAAATGAGCGAGGAATAAAAGAGAGCTTGTACTTATTTTTCTTACAGTTTGGCACCCTAAAACGTCTCCCTGATACTCCTCATGGGGGACATGAGAAGGGTCCTTTGTGATCTTGTCAGCCAGTCTGAGGGTTTGCTTGGTGCAGCTGCTAAGAAAACTGTTCTCAACACTCTGCCCCATCATTTTTGAACAGATACACAGCAGCCTAAGAATCCTTGCTTTGAATGGTGGAGCAGAAGAACAGGTGTAGACTCTCCCTACTGGCACCAAAAGACCTGAGTCTTCTCAGAAAATAGATCCGCTGTTGGACCTTGTTACAGATAAAGTCCACATGGGGTGTCCAAGAAAGAGCACTGTCCACATTCACTCCCAAGATATCTAAAAGAGGATGACTGTTTGATGGGTTTGTTGTGAATGACTGGAGCAGATGCAATGTTAGTATTTCCAAGAATGACCTCTGTTTTCACAGGGTTTATTATAAGGGCATCACACCACTGGACCAAGATGTTCTGGTCTGATGAAACCAAGATTGAAGTGTGTGTCCTCAGTTCTAAATGTTATGTCAGGAGGAAAGCAGGCACCAGTCATCACCTGCCTGATACTATCCCAACAGTGAAGCATAGTGGTGGCAGCATCATGCTGTGGGGGTGTTTTTCAGGTGCAGGGACTGGGAGACTGGTTAGGGTTGAGGGAAAGCTGAATGGAGAAAAACACAGTGATATCCTCAACTAGATCAAAATTGCAATTTCAGCTGAAATTGCGTGGGGATGCTAAGAGCTGAATTGTGGAAGAACTGCTGAAAATAGCCAGAAGCATAAAAATAGCTGAAAGTAGCATGAAAATATCATAAAATGGCATAAAGTAGCTGAAAATTGCACTCAATGGCTGAAAAAGCATAGAAATAGCTGAAAATAGCATGAAAATAGCTATATTTAAAGAAATATAAAAGTTAGAAATGAGAACAGTCACAGCAGTTGAATGACAAAGAAACTGAATTTTTAAAAAGTTCAAACGGTGTCGACACGACAAAGTATGAAGGAGATAGCTGGCACAGAAGAAAAATAATAAACAAAATGGCCAACGTGAATATCAATAGTGTGGATGCCTAGCACGCCTACTGATTAAAACCTGCTCGACAGCACTCAGGACCTCAGACTGGGCTGAAGATTCACCGTCCAAGATAACAATGACCTTAAGCGCAGCCAAGACAACACAGGAGTGGCTTAGGCACAGCTCTGTGAATGCCTTGGTTAGAGCTCTGATTTGAACCCTGTAGAACAGGGGTGTCCAAATTATGGCCCTGGGGCCAAATGTGGCCCTTTGTCCATTTTTAATTGACCCGCAGCAAATGGTAAAACATAAAGAAAAAATGGCCCACATTAGAGCTAGAAGCTTGTGCTTGACTGTATATTTTATCTGTTTTCTGATTGACAGAGGAGAATATTTTTGTGTCAACTTGGGGGCTCGTCCGGGAAGGTAACACAAAACTATACTCTCCAGTCAATAAGAAAACACAAAAAATATTGGCTAGTTTGTGAAGATGGTATGAATTACCTACTGTGCTAATTCTGTAAACAAACATTTTGACACGACAATTTATTGATGTGCATCTTTTCGTGACTTAAAATCTTGACCTAAATTAGACTTGATTGACTAACTTTGATACCATAAAGGAGGGGTATTTGAAAGTGGCGCCACCATCCTTCAGATTTTTTGTATATGACCCTCAGTAGAAAAATTTTGGATACCCCAACTGCAGAACATCTCAGGAGAGTCCTGAAAATGTCAGTCCACTGACGGTCCAGGTCCAACCTCACTGAGCTTGAGAGGATGTGCAGAGAAGAATGACAGAACATCTTCCAATCCAGGCGTGCAAAGCTTGTTTCATCATTCAGAAAGACTGGAGACTGTAACTGCTGTCAAAGGAGCTTCAAGGTGCTCACTTTGTCAAGATGGGGTACTGAGTGTAGATTCATGAAAGAAGAAATGAATTTAAATGACCGTAGCATCAGGCTGCAACTTAAAACTGAAAAAGTGAAATTTGCATGCTGCATTGACAAATGCATCCTAATTTTTTGCTTCAAGTATCATGAATTGAGATATTTTTCTGGACTTGTGTGCAGAATGTGGCACAAATTCTGTTCCACATGATGTTTTTTTTACCTGAATCAGACAAATATACTTGCCCAGATTTGCGTTTTTGCAGTGTGCAACACAAATAAATCATTACAATATTTATGATACATGTTTTTCTTCCTGTGAAGTAATGAATATTTGTAGCCTTGGGGCTTCCTCTGTTAATTAATTAAGTGAACTAGACTGAAAAGGGAAAGTAAAAGTCATTATTCTAGTGTGTGAGTTCATCATTTTGTACATATTCCACTGTTTCATGCAGCACCGAGAGTTGATACTCCTTTTGTTTTTGCAGGGATTTGAGCCAAAAACAAGCATGCATGAGCCAGAAACCCGTTCACAGCTTTAATCCTGATCCCATTAGTGGACTCAGGAGTGAAAACAGTAAACAGCAGCCATGCTAGACTCCTCCATGTGCAGAGAGGAAACAGTGCGGCGTCTTTTTGTCAAACATGACTGATTCACTTGCTTCTTTTGTGTGTGTGGGAGCGTTTGCCTCTCGTATCGATCACGTTTGTGCCAACTGTTTGTTTTGTCTTTTCATATAATGAACCCTGGGCCCTGGGTGAGGCCCCGGCGGAGCTTTCCCTCCACGCTAAAGGGCTTTTTGTGAGACGGTGTCACGCTCCCTCGTTCCGGCGAGGCTCCGCGTTTCTTATTATTCATGGCTCTCTCCCCGTTTGTTGAGGAGGCCGGGATCAAACAGGCCGATTTGCCACGCCTGACACCCACTGCTGCGAGTGTGTGTTTTGTCTATATGTGTGTTTGTGTGAGTGTGTGCGTGTGGAGCGGGCTCGGGCTCTCAGTAATGACAGGATTTGTTAAACAGTAAATTAATGAATAATGAAATATCCAGCACGCGCCTGCCTCGCCTGGAGCACAGTGCCCCGAGCAGGAATTACTCCCGACCAACACTCTGCTGTCTGCATGCTGGATAACCTGTGTGTGAATGTGTGAGTGTGTGTTGGATAAGCATTTTTACAGCCCATTGCGTGACAGAACGCTCTGGGGCTTTTGCTGATGGGGGCCTGCTCTCTCACTTTCTGGCAGAAGGACCGACGGACGAACAGAGTTAAAGACAGAGCTGCTACAGAACAAACTGTCTCTCATAGTTTAATATCACATTTTATCATCAGACACTCAGTCCAGCTACATAACTGCATTACCTTCAAACCAGCCTTTTATTACAGTAACAGCCTGAGACGTTTTCATTAAGACACACTGTGCTTCCTTTCATCAAACATGAGTAATTTAAATTATACCCTGCTCAATGCATGTGCCACTGTAAACTCTCTGAGCCTGCTGGATCTTTGAGAGGGGTCTGGCCGTAGACCATAGCTCTCAGATGCCCCCCACTTGCAGACCGTTACTGTGAGACAACGCCTCTGCCAGAACAGAAATACACACTAAAACATTCAAAATAAAGTCAAATTAAACTTTCAGTGAGGTTAGGGTAAGGGTTAAGTTAAGGGTTTGGATACCAAAAGTTAAGACAAAAACATGACCCGCAAGATCTGATTCAAAGCATTCAACAAAGCCGACTAAACAGTCTCCGCATACGCTGGTTCAGCTGCTCTTGATGCTCTGGTCTCTGCCCCGTCTCGCTAGGTATCCTTCCAGCTGCCCCCTCTTCAACGCACCTGGTTGCCGCCGGTGTCTGGACCAGCACGCCAGGTACCTGTAAAAGCACAGTTGCTTGTCTGTTATCAGGCAGCTGGCCCTTCCCATCCTCACTCTTCAGCATTACCCACAATTTCCACATAGGATGACTGCACCGCACACCAAAGTGCTACGGGATTGCTCCGACTGAAGGAAAGGGACCTAGATCGCTGCGCAGCAGTGTGCAGCCCTAATCAGCGGGCAGAGATCATGGAAGAACTGTGAGTTCACGCAGAAATAGTATGCCAAAAGCGGACAATTTTACCTTTTGGTAAAAAAGTAAAAAGTGCGCCCTGCGTACGCAGACGGCCCAGGTTCCAATCCGGCCTGAGGTGCTTTACCGCATGTCTCTCTCCCGCTCTCTTCCCTGTTTCTGTCTCTATCCACTATCCTCCTCTATCAAATTAAGGCACAAAAATGCCCAAAATAAACCTTAGAAAAAAAAAAGTTAACTTTTCCTTGTCAATGGCGCCGTTGTTGCTCTGTGACCCACTGACCTCTCTGTGACCATTTGCTCCCCCTGCAGGATGAGACATAATGTTGATATAATGATGATTTACACTCTGGAGTTCATGCATTGTGTTTTGTTTTGAACGAAGTGGATATTCTATGCTTGTGACTTCCTGTTTGGAAGTCATAAGCAGAGTGCGCTCCAGGGACGAGTCAGCTGGGGAACTGCTCTGATAGACTTTTGAGGGAGTGATTTGCTCCACAGTGCGATTTGCCGGCGGATCGTGGCGCGGTTGCTGTATGTGGAAATTGGAGGTCAGACCCACAGTCTTACCAACAATACCCAAAGATGCCCGAAAGAGAAGATGTCACAAAGGAGTCCAGTTGGCACCTCTGGCCATCAACCAACATTCAGGCCTCACAAGAGTATAGCATGACTGAGAAGACCAAGGATCCGACATTCACCCACATGCTTGGTTACCGGGAATGCCACACTGTCTTGCCCAGTCAACCCGTCATCACATGCACGAGTCCAAGTCTGCAGTTGATCTCAGCCTCACAGTCAGTGGATTGATGGATTAGGCTGCGAGTGGTTAAGGCGTGCCATGTATGCAGGCGACCCGGGTTCGAATCCGGCCCGTGGCACTATTTCCTGCATGTCTCTCCCCACTCTCTTCCCTGTTTCCGACTCTATCCACTGTCCTATGAAATAAAGGCAAAAAGGCCAAAAATAAATCTTAAAAAAGAACAAACAAAAAAAAAACACAGCTTGCTCTCCTTGTGTTGTAGGCCAATCACCGCACACACGCACCAGCGCACAAATATGCTGAGCCATTATGCAGTTATTTGGGGAGTAAGACCCCTTTCCATGCAAAGTGGCCTTTTTGCATTAAGCATCTAATGATGAGGACAGTCTGAGACTCCCAGCTGTTTTTAAATCCTGGAGTAGCACTGTTACACATGACAAGGATGTGGTTGTTTAAGAGTTTCCTTCATTCAGAGAGGAAACTTAATCAGGGTGGTGCTAAAGTGAAAATATCCATATTGCCTTTAATTAAACGCACACGTCTGTTATTCTGAATATCAGTCATGGATTGTCAGAATCTGTGTGGGATGCAGGTGGGATTTGACACATCTGTTGCAGGTGCGAGTGGATGAGATGCACTGCAGGAGCAGGCAGTAATGGTCAGAAATCCAGTGGGATCCAGTGGGTTCCATGCAGGGCTCTAATCCACAGTCAATGTAACCTTGCAAAGCAGATAGATTAGCCAGCCACAATGTCTGTCATCAGGCCAATCCATCTGGAAAAGCTCCAATCTACTACGTTTGTGCTGAACCAAACACAATTCTGACCAATCAGTGTCCTTTGAGGAGAACAAGTGGTAGCTACAAGTGGGATTTGGTTGTACTGAAAGCTGATAACAATGGCTGCCACTTGTGCAACAATAGCTTGGCTGTAGCGATAGCATAGTGGTAGTTTTGTCAGAACTGGACCACATTTCTCCAAGAAATAAAGAGCATTTAATGTCGGAAAATGTGTTTTTGCTCTTCTGCCGACCTGCTTCAGGTCCTTTGTCAGTTGTAAGACTCATACTTTAAATAATTTTTTAGGCTGTTCTGCAGGCTGTTTATCGCTCTCTTTGTACGGCACATTTGCTTTGTTACTACTTGAAATCGTGCATTCTGGCATCTTTTTTAAAAGTCATTCAAAATGCAGTTAAGAGGACTTTAAGTATATAGAGGCATTCTGTTGTGTTACTTTAAGATTATGAAACATATACACACAGAATAAAATGTGTAGGTACTTTAAACAAATTTAGATATATTAAGTAAGATCAGACAGGGTCAATAAACTATTTAATCTTGTACATGAGTGCACAAACGTCAGGCCACCACTGCGTCAGTCACTGCCACAGTTGGGCCGCCCTAGTCAACAAAGTCTGGTTACACCACTGTTGGCACGTCCCTACTGCAGAGCAGGAAAAAGTATGAGGATCCCAAAGGCCACTTGGTATAGACGACACACATTCACTCAGGTGATTTCCTCAAAATGGTGCAACTTCAACCTGTCACCATTCGGTGCATGTTCACCCCGGTATCCCCCCGTCTCTCCTCAGTTGTCAATAGAGGGAAATCTTAAACAACAAAAGCACCCCAAAGAGGAGTAAATGCAGTGCCACAATTACCGCAGTCCACAGGTGTCCGTTACGTAACAGCATTGCTTGAAACTGCTGATCAGCTTCCACCTCCTCAACCTTGACTGCTCTGCTTTTTCTGCTCCAGACTTTTAATTGCTCTGACCTTGGTTTTTGTCTAAACCCACCTTGTGATGTTGTTGGTCTTTGCTGCAAAATTTGGAAAGATTTCTTCAAGGCAGAAACTCACAGACAACTGGGAATTAGTGCCTTCTTATTAGGATATCAGAAAGGGAATACTCACAAAATAGTTGCATGAGAATATTCCGCTGAGTCTTATGTAAGCCAAACACTCATTTTTTCTGTTTAATACATTTATTCTGTGTTTATATTGACTGGTGTTAATGAAAATGAGACTTTTCAGGCGCTGCTGAAGAGAGCAGGTGAACATTTACCTGTTAGTTGTTATTTGTTATGGAGGCCCTAAGCCGGCAACCATCCATTTTATTTATTTCATTTCCTCATGGTAGTGACTTTTGTTTGTTTCCTCTAGATATAGGCCTATTTTTTCTTGTTATCTAGTAAGACGCTGGTAATAATAAGTAGCTGGTTCTCTCTGAATAAAGAGATCATTCTGAATTGATCTAGAAAGCTAAACTTTCTGATCACAGTGACAGTCCACTGTGACATGCCATGCTAATGAGGAAAGTCAAGACTACTTCTGTTTCTTTTCTGCTTTTGCACTTCTACAGGGATGCATGAAAAATAAGCAAAAATCTTGAGTCCATCCATTTTCTTATGTGGAGGTCAACCCAGATATCCCTCTCACACAGGGACATGTTCCAGCTCTTTCTGGGGGATTCTGAGGTGTTCCCAGGCCAGATGCGATATATAATCCCTCCAGTGAGTCCTGGGTCAACCCCGGGTTCTCCTCTCAGTTGGATGCGCCCGGAAGACCTCCCAGAGAGTCGTCCTAATCAGATGCCTGGTCAGATGCCTACTTTGAGCTCCCTCCAGATGTCCAAGCTCCTCACCCCATCTCTCAGGCTGAGCTAACCATCCTGAGGTTTCTTGTCTGAAGGCTCATTAGAGAATAATTTAAGGACAGTATTATTTACAGCCCCCCCCCCCTTCTGATGACTGTGTCAGGTCCCATCTCAAAATGCACTTTTACATGTTGCTTCTCAGTCCTCAGCTCAGTGACTCAGACTGTTTAATTCACAGGTGGAGTGAGGTGGAGGCCGAGCTTCACTCCTCTGTTTCCTCAAAAGCCCTGAATCTTTTGGGTGGGTAAAAAGTTGCTACTGAATGTTATGAAAGAGAAATAGATAAGGATCGACAAATGGTTCACTTGTCAAACCTGTACACTCAATACCGTGCCTGTTTTGCAACTGAAACTATGAACAATCAGGCCGTTTCTACCCTTTTTTAGGAAGCAGAAGAGGACATTATTGATCTTTAACCTCTTTTTTAAGCGTTTCAGAATGATAAGGAGAATGATAGGATTTTTAAAAAATGATGCTGATTAAAATGATTGCTCTTTTTTTCTAAAGACAAACTGCGTAAGTTTTGCCCAAAAGACTTTTTCAGTATGTTTTAAATCTGTTTAAAATTGCTTGAAAGTGCTGCTTACAGATGCCTGATAGGCAAAAAAATCTGTTGAAGCATGTCCCTGACCCTGATTTACTCATTATCAATAACTTTCTATAATCATTATTTTAATTCATCTTATTGCAAACGCTTTCATGTGTGTGCATGTGTGTTTTCTATGTAGTCGTTCCTTCCCCTCTGTAATGAGGCTGCATTGCTCTTGAAACATTTATATGATTATTTTTCATGTGTAGCACTTTGTTCAGCTGTTGCTGTCTTCAAATTTGCTTTATAAATAAATCTGGTTGGTTAAAATACACTGACTGACACTGACAGCAGGCTCAGATTAATTTCATTTTACATTTATGCTCAATATAAGCACCCAGGACTAATACCTCACTTAGCTGGACAATGAAGTCAATCTGGATCTTGACTAAAAATTTAAAGATGCACATTTTGAGTTGAAAAAAAGAATCCTTAGAGAATTTCAGCACTTATTATTTTCTCACTGTTATGAAAAAATAGGAAAATTTGCTCCTTAAATAACTGGATTATAGTGATTACGTTCATGTTGTTAGCCTTTATAGATGTACATTATTAGACCCTACTATTCTATAAGTGTTGGGATAAAAATGACCCCTATTAGACTTAATACTTTTATATGCATTTTTCTATCATTTTGGATAACAATATTTACTTGAAATGAGTAAAAGATTTTCAAACTTGTGTATTTGGTTTGGTTGATCTCTTTCTGCCAACCTATACGCTGTTTTAGTCAGTAATTAAAATCGTACAGCCAACTTGTGCATCATTTTATTTGATTATTATCATTTTTACTATTATTATACTATAGTATTATAATGAGTAGGACTATATTTTCTTTTACTTTTCTATCATAATTATATTATTTTAAAAATTATTATAATGATCACTGAATGGACCTGCAAACAATTTCGTTGTACCTAGCATAATGACAATAAATGATTCTGATTATTAAATGTTGAGGAATGAATATCGATATTTATAAAGACAATGAATAAAAACATCATCATCATGTCCTTATTGACCTGCTTTTCCAGGACATTATAACATTTTATTGACATTTCTACCAATATTAATGAATTAAATCTACTTTTTGGTCACACTTGGCTAACTTTTCCCCTTTCTTTCTCAAATGAAGAAAAGTATTGTCCTGGATACAGCTGTGTTAAAGCTAATATTAATAACGCAGCCTTGTTAGCTAGTTTTAAATAGAGTTAAAAACAGCCAGTCTGCCTCGTCGTCCTCTGCTCCTGTCCTCATTCCTTCATTAGTCGCCATGTTTCTCTCCGTGTTTGTTGTTGTTTTATTGTTTGTTTATCGTAGCAGCCAACCTGTCGTTGCTCCAGCCGCTTATGCTCAGCAGTTTCCTGTCTTTGTTGAGCGGTGCATCGCTCGCGGACATGCGGGTGCTGAACTCTGCACCTGCGTCACGCGGCGTTCCACTCCACGGGTCACGCTGAGCCCGCGGGACACTTTTTACCCCTCTCTCTCTCTCTCTCTCCATCTCCTGAGCTCCCCATTTTCTCTCTCTCTGCCTCTCTCTCATTAGCTTTCTTTCTCTGTCTCCCTCTACTTTTTTCTCTCTGTGTCTCGCGCTCTCTCGTCATTAGCACACCGGCGGTAGATCCCCACCGCAGAAGCGGGCCCGCGAGGCACGATTCTATTCCCCCCGCGCGCGTGCGAGAGAGAGGGAAGGCTGTGTGAAACGAGGGCCTCACTGTCCGGAAAATACAGCCAATTATCTCTGTGGAATAAGACCGTATCCATCATGGTGTGTGTGTGTGTGTGTGTGTGTGTGTTCATCTCTGAGGTTGGGAATATATAGGCTGCACAATCCTGATATTTTCATCCTTATAAACCGGTTAATAGTTTTGCGTTTTATTCTCAGGGATGTTTTTAGCCTCAACAATTTCAGAGCATCAAAAATGTTCATATATCTGTATTAAGGCCAGTTTAAAGAACTGTTCAGAAGTGTATTCTTTGTAAACATAGCATAGGTCAGAGCTAAGACAGTTGACTTAAACTTATTGAAAATATTTTTAATTAATATTATTGAGAGAAAAATGTTGAGTCCTCTTTAAATATCTAAAATTGGTGCCTGGCTAAAATGTGTTTATCCAAGCTGTTTTAAATTTAAAGTACATTCAAAAGTATTTCTTCATCGAAATATCCAATTCCTGCAAAATGATTAGGGCTTAAAAATGTCTAACCATAAGGAAAATGTTTTCTGATATTTAACTGGATTGTAATTCTAAGAATAATTCTGATAAAAAATCTCCATTTCTTCCTTTTTTCCTTGTACACTGTAAGACCAAACAGTTAAAGGTTGTTAAAAAGTCAGTTGTGTTAACTTTAAAGCTCTTATAGCTATACCAGCTTTATTTTTCTGAGTCCATCACATTTTTAGTTTATGTCATGGCATTTTTGTCAAATGCCTTTGGGTATTAAACACTTCTGCAGCATGAGTGAAGTCAACTGTCTGAGTCAGAAGTCCCTTCTGTGGGGAGCAACCACAACATCCTACGGATGGTTAACTTATTATGAAGGAAGAGGACTTCCTGTCAGAGTCATTGACACTTAGTCGCCTAAGTTGACCTAACTCGAGTGGCATAAATGTTCAAGATTAAAGTATGTGATAGACATAAGGGAAAACTGCAGCATGAAGAACATTTAGATATACGAAAGGTACTTAAACATGTAATCTTGTTTAGGTTTACACTGAATTTTTAAGTATAGGATGGTGTAATTTAACTTTAAAAGTTGTTAATCCAACATACATGTGCAAGTAAAATGGGATTGATGCAACCTAAAATAACTGTGACTAAACAAATACAGATTTTTCAGTATTAGTTTAAGTTGTCGCATAATCAGTTTTCTCTAATGCTGATAATAACTATAAGCATATGAGTCAAAGGGGAAAGAAAACTTGCATTTAATGTATTTCCACAATGTTCTTTTTCACTCATTCCTAAGTCAGTGACTCATT
The DNA here is from genome assembly GCF_018320785.1 of Cheilinus undulatus. NCBI lineage: Eukaryota > Metazoa > Chordata > Actinopteri > Labriformes > Labridae > Cheilinus > Cheilinus undulatus. The sequence continues at coordinate 37,985,526 of NC_054878.1, read as the reverse complement.
GGTCTTCAACACCATAATTGTCAAAGATATTGAGCCTTCAAATCTGAGCCATGACATAAAAAAAATCACATAATTTGCAGGATTGTTGCTCTGTCTGATTTTAAAAGTTGCAGTTTCTTCCCAATTTTCAGGATTTTACTCCCAGGCTTTCCTTATTCTTCAATGAAATGAGTAAATTGAACACCCCCAGCTAATGAATCCCACATCTTCATTTTGAATTGATTGCACTGAAAGTGACTCCGACCTCTGACCCTGATCGTGGCACTCTTGCCCTGCAGGAGAAAAGGCTCAGGCTGCACTCCTCGCATAATAAAACACATGTTTTATTATCAATGTGATAGAAATGAAATCACTGGACAATTAGAAGCATGTCTACCCATCATCATCATCATCATCACCATGACAACAGCTCTATAAGAACAGAAAAACACTGGATGAGTCCTGCCCCCCACCCCGCCGGTCGAATTACAGATAAATAGGCCTACTCCTCCAAAGTAGCTGGTGCACCTATTTACACAACCATTCATTTAAATTAATATAAATAAATATTTACACACATAAATTAAGACCCTCCCACCTCGTACTCTTTAAGGAACCAGACAAACCTGTTTGACAGACACAGAACTCATCACCCAATCTTAACCACACATTTCCTCTCTTTGTGAGGACCATCAACTATATATAAAGATGGACGATACCCCTCCAGCTCATAGCTGTGCAAAAGTGAAGCCAAATTATCCACAAATGGGTGCAGACATCTTGTATTTGGAGCCAGTGGGTGTTAGACTTGTACAGTTTTATCATTCTGCCCCTTTTGCGAACTAAAACACACATTTACCGTATCCACAAGCTGTCAAAAGTCTTCAGCTTTGTGTTTCAGTCTTTAGTAGACATTCACATTTATGCACCATGAAAGTCTGGTGATGTAAGTAAGAGCAAGAGTGCACAGAAGTGATCAGCTGGTGGAACCATGGTACTGTCATCCTGCATCTGCCTCAATCGAAAGCAAACATTTAACCAATAGACGGACTAACACTGATCCCTCAGAGGCTGGAAAAGCCTACGACAGAACAGACTCTTGTGTTGGTCTTCAGCAAACATTCATCATTAAAGACAATGAATGCCTGCTAGCGTCATTTGGAGCCAGAGAATGCACAGTAAGAACTGACCGGTGAGGCCAAAATATAGCAGCTCCAATCCCACTGCTTACAAAAAACACACATCAAACTGACAAACAAACTCAGAAAAGATCCCTTGCACCAGCAAGATCTACAGCAGAACAGCTTCTTGTGTTGGTCTGAAGCAAGGTTAAAGACTGTTAATAACTGGTGACACCATTTGGCAGTTCACATTGTACAGCTCAGCAGGACAAGCTAATGTTTTGATGTCCTGCAGCTACCTCCACCAAAGACACACTTTTGACTCGCCAACAATCAGGATGAGATCTCTCAGCCTGGCAAAGTCCACACTAGAACCGCTTCTTGTGTTGGTTTGAAGTAGATATTCAGGGTTAAGGATCATGACTGATGTCATTTTGGTAGAGTCTTCACAGTAGGGATGAGCTGGATGCTCTGGCGCCACAGTAATGACTTACCAACTAACTGACAAAAAAGAGGCCAGAAAGTCTACAGCAAAACTGCATTTTGTGGTGATCTGGAGCAGAAATTCAGTTATGGACTCTGAAAGGTGAAGTCTTTTAGAGTCAGAGTCTGCATGGTTAAGACTGGCTGGTAGAGCCGTGGCATTACCATTCTAAAAACCATGAGGCTGGCTGAATCTACAGCAGGAATATTGCACTGCTGTGATGCAGACATTCATGGCTTAGGATTGTGACTGACTGGAGCCGTCAGAGCAGTGGTCAGCTTGTGGAGCTGAAGTATTGCAGTCCCTCTCACATCACAATATTTAACTGACAAAACCCCCACAAAGATCTCTTGGGCTGGCAAAGACGACAGCAGAACAGCTTCTAACGTTGATCCGACATGAGCACTTATGAACTATGAATGACTGGGGGCATCATTTAAAGCCAGTTTTCATAAAAGAGCAAAGCTGGATAATGCACTGTACTGATGTCCTGCAGCTACCTCTGCCTACAACACACTTTTAACTGACCAATAAACAAAGAAGCATCCCTTGGGATCCAGCAAAGTCTATAGCAGAACCACTTCTTGAAATTGTAGTGCACAGAGAGATCAGCTGGTGGAGCTCCAAGGTCTGCCCCTATTGCTACCCAAAATACAAAATTTTACTGGTAAACAATCTGGAAATGACCCTTCAGGATGCAGACCCCCCAACAGCCAGCACAGTCTACTCTAGAATGGCCTTTTTGTTGGTCTGAAGCCATGATTATTGACTTTGTGCTGAAGAGATTGCTTCATAGAGCTGTGACTCTGAAGTCCAACCCCTCCCACTCCTTAAATATGCATTTCACATATCTGCAAACCAGCAAAGACCCCCTCTGGCCAGCACAGTGTATGGTAGAATGGCCTCTTGTGTTGTTTAATGAATGACCGTATTTGTGCTATGTGTATCTCTTCTCACAGTTCCACTTCCACCTCAGTGCCTAGGGCTGCAGGAGACAAATTTGCCAAAAGAGCTGTCAATCATGAGGTTGCATCCTCTTTCATAGCATCAACTTACTAACTAAAAGAAAACATCCCAGAAAAATGAACAAATATAAGTCAACACGGTAAATCTAGGGGTCAACAGACTGATTTTTCAGGGCTGATACCAATTATTATCAGTTCATGAGACCTATAACCGATATTTAGAACTGATATGTATCTGTGATCCTTAGGCTTCAGCTTTATTCAGCTGTTGAGAGGAAAAAAAAGATCTGGAGGGCATGCCAGACCTTGCAGCGGAGCCAAAATAGTGCCTTTGCAATTACTTATTTTATAAATGTCAATTAAAATAAAATATAACACAGATAATTAGCCAAATACTGAGTATCAACCCAGATATTCAGTGTATCCCCATTAACTGTCCTCATCTATTTGGGTTGTAAATTTTTGGACCATGTTCCATCTGCTTACATGGAGGAGGCAGACATTATGACCCATACTGCAGCCAGGGATCACTCGAGATACTTTGGCTTCACTTTTTATGGTGCTGTCCATCTTTTTACACAGTTTATAGTGGGCACAAGCACAAGCGCACACTCACTCAGGCACACACATACACAAAGTCATTTGTCGGCTGCTCACAGAGTCTCAGTCTCACAGGATGCAGGCAGGGGGAGCGAAATGGATGTAACACAGTAACCACCATGTCCTCTGGGGAATGAAAAGAACGTAACACAGATGAAAAATCCCTCTGTGCTCTCTGACACTGGCCCACGGGTGTCTTCCTCCTCCTCCACCCTGTGTGTGGCAGGTCAGTGGCAGTGGTGTAAAGCTAGAAGTAACGCTGTAACGCCTCTTCATCCCCCCTGCCTCATTTCCTCTGCTTCTCCTCTTTGTCACCGGTCTTGTTGCCGCCGTCGCCGTGCCTGTTGTTGGTCGGGTTGTTGAGAAACATCTTGTCGAGTCCTTTGAGAGCCTCGGTGAGGTAGTTCTGGAGGGTGGTGAGCGCGGCGCAGATGGCGGGTGAGCCGAAGCCGTGCGTGATGAAGGAGAAGTGGGACAGGCAGCTCTGGATGCCAGGCTCCAGGATGGGGCTCGGCCGGGAGTTGCCCAGGGGAGTCCGGTCCTGGGCCAGCAGGTCTGTGAACTCCTTACACAGCTGTCTGCAGGGGAGGAAACACAATGAGATGTCAGGAGGGAAGTCTGCCTTGTCTCAGGGTTTTCTCAAACAGCTTTAAAACTGCTGATGGAGGAATTTTCAGCTACATTTTGGTGCATCGATAGTAAGCATTCAACCCCTCAATCTCTTTAATTTCATGTTACAAGGGCAAATGTAGAAATACACTTCTGGGGTTGATTCTAATGAACCAACACTAAATAGTCTATTACTACAAAGAGCAGGGAAAATTTAAATGCATACTAAAAGATATTTGCAAACCAAAATACTTAGAGCAATGAAAAAGTAATTGTTAAACCATTAACTAAAATTTGATGCAACCAGTTGCCTTTAATTTAATACTTTGGATCAAGCAGATGTCTGTTTTCTAGGCTGCTGTTGCTTCTTAATCACACAGTAACATCCCAAAGAAGTCTGAGAAAAGTGTAAAATGGGTAAACTTGTGTGACACCGTGAATGCCCAGCACATGTAATCTGTCTGCATGTTTTAAGTGAAAGGGTTGAATTTAAATTTTTACCACAAGATACCAAAATGCTTTAAAAGCAGTGTTAAGCTGTTTGATTTTTACCTGTTAATGAAACAAATACGCATTTCTTTAATTTCAAAGCATCTAAAATGTTATCTGCAGTCAATCTATGCCAGTCCCTATCCCTAAAGGGAGAGTAAATGGCCCAAAATCCCAGCAACAATTACAACCATATGCAGTATATATCCTGTTGAATACTTTTAAAAGCCAATCAAAATCAGCCTTCAACAACTTTATGAATAACTGTGATAGAAAACAATGTCAAGGGCCAAATATTCTGCAACTGCATTTAAATTTAACACAACCTGACCAAAGAACCACACAAGTTTACAGGCTGTTTACAGGTTTACTTTGGTAGATGTGTTTAGTCTGTCTCCTTGAAATGGATGCTCCAACTAGCTACTTATATGGCAAATCAGCCTTTGCCTATCCCAGCTTTTATGGCCCTTGTGTGTAAAGTAAGGCTAAATCTCAATACACCTCTTACCCCTTCCACTTAGCCCTAAACCTGCACTTGGGGCATGCACATCTAGAGTGTCCTGATTCTTGTTAGCTTGGGGGATACGTGGCCCTACAAAGAGGGATTTTCCAGAGGCACACTCCAAACCAGATGCCATGGGAAAGCTCCAAGCATACCATGCGAATCATCAGAAAGATGGCGACCCAAGAAATGTTCATATGTTGGTAGTTTCTTCAGGAATAAGAAATGAAAATGATGTCATCAATCTTACATAACAATCTCATGTTGTTTCTATGCATTATGGTCCTTTTGACTAGCATTAAAAAAGTGCTGGTAGTAAAAATGTCCGGGTCTGTTTACATAAATGCTATTACTGACTAGTGATGACATGTCAAGAGCTTGAAGATCCGTTCCTTTTTTAGGAGGAAGATTTCCCTACTTAACTTTATTTCAATGGGCAAGAGGGGACATGTGGTCATTAAGTGAGCCTTAATGACCACATGATTGTAAAGCCAAGTTCACAGTTAAGACATAATCTGACAGGGCATGGCTAAATAAAGCCTATTAATAACACTTAATTTCAACTACATTTTGCATGTGTCTTGGTTTAGCAATTTTATGTGAGATGGTAAACAGTAACGACTGTAATCATGCAAACTTTGCTTCGTTATGTTGGCTACCATTGGCCTCCACCTAAAACTAAATGCCCACCAATCACACTTGGCTAACTTTGCACAGTACTTTCTGTGGCATGGTGCTGCTCATATAAGGCCCTTCTTGTAGCTGTTTAGGTTATACAAAGCACACAGAAGAGCAACCCAGACCAGTGTTCTTGTTGAAGTGGGAATAAGAATATAGCAGCAACAGAGGCCCAGACTGATGTAACTCTTGCCAATGATCTTACAGCATCTAAAGAGACTGTAAAACATCCCACACCTGTTCAATGTGAGGGGAAACTAGAGCAAATACTTTGCCCTTCAGTGCTGTGAAAATTGTGTCAGGTTTTTAGATAATTGACAGGCATCTCTGGTACAGGATGAGATGTTTAACCCTGTCTTCTTATACTTAATTTCAGTGGTACTCCAAAGGAAATATTGAGGGAAACACATTTATTCACTATTTGAAATACACCATTCAAAATCAAAAAAGCTCTTAAAATTTTCCATTTAAGTCGTTGAAGAATTTTTTGGTGTATTCTAAAGACTGTCTGCAATAAAAGTGGAATGTTTTTGTCCCTATTTCAAGCCTTGTTGTTTTCCTTGTGTCAAACATTTGGGAACAGAAAGGGAAAAGTTGCATGAAGTTGATGCAATCATTAGCTTCAGTTTACCTTACCCAACTTCAAAATGGCTGTTATCAGTGTAGCCTGGAATATAATGATATCTGTAAAGAAGATTTAAAAGCCCTTCTTTTTAGGTTGAGGTTCCTCCTTAAGTGAAGCCTTTTATTTGATTTTAAATGCCTATTTTCTCAAACGCTTAAATGCTTTTTTTTAATGCTTTTGATAAATTGCCCATTTCTCTCTGAATATCAGACCCTAAACAATGAAAATCTTAAATAGAGCTGCAAGTTAGATTCACAAATTCCCTTTATCACAGAGTTAAAACACTTCACCTCAGCTATCTTATTACATAAAACATCCTCAACAATGAGCCAAACGCCATACTTAAATTGCAATGAAGTCCTGTCTTGGTACCTGGCTAGGCCCTGAACAGGCTCCAGAATGTGCAGGACTCAGCTTGGAGGGTTCTCACCTGCACAAGGCTCTGGCAGCACATCAACCACACCCTCATCCACCTTCAGTCACAGATCACATAAAAATCCTCCACCTCGCTGATAAAACTCTACATTAGGTATGCACAATATCATCAGTGAGGTATTGGTATCAACAGATACTTGACTGAAATTTGATTTTCAGTATCGGCGTATGAGAACATTTCTGCCAATGTTCACAACAGATATATCTGCTGTAAATACTGGCATATATAAGCTGTAAATATTGGAATAAAATCAGCATTCATTATTGGCCTATATCTGCTCTAAATATTGGCCTACATCGGCTGTAAATATTGGCCTGCATAGGCTGTAAATATCAGCCTATGTCAGCTGTAACTATCAGCCTACAACTGCCTTTATCGGCTGAAAATATCTGCCTGTATAGGCTGTAAATATCAGCCTACGTCAGCTGTGTATATCAGCCTATATCAGCTGTTAATATCTATATCGTCTCTAAATGTTGGCCTATATCGGCTGTCATTATTGGCCTATATGAGCTTTAAATGTTGGCCCATTTTGGCTGTAAATATTGACTTCTATCATCTGTTATTTTTGGCCTATGTAATCTGTAAATATCAGCCTATATTGGTTGTAAATATAGGCCTATACAGGCAGAAAATACTGCCCTATTTTGGCTGTAAATATTGCCCTATAGTAACTGTAAATATTGATCTATATTAGCTGTCAACATCAGCCTATATTTGCCTAAATATCGGCCTGTATTGGCTTTAAACATTGACCTATATCAGCAGTAAATAGCGGCCTATATTGGCTGTAAATAGTTGCCTATATATCGTCTGTACCACATGAACTACTTTTAAATATTAGTACTGATTTTGGTAATGGTTGAAATGAATTTGTATATGAGGGTACTAGATAGCAGCAAAAATGTAAAATGATGCATCCCTACTCTGAATGGCACTGCTCCCCATGCCTATCAGACCTCTTCTGCCCCTAGACTCTGTCCCAGAAGTTCTAGTTCTCAGACGCTGGTCTACTCTTCACCCCCCGCAACAACCTGAGGTCTTTATAGGGCAGAGCCTTCAAATATGGCAGCCCCCATTCTCTAGAATCCTGTCCCTGGTGATATCTGCAATTCTACATCCTTGGACATAAAAAAGTCACCACTTCAACTCGGCTTATAGACTTGGATGATATTTGTCTTTGTGTGTAAAGCATCTTTGAGTCCATCTTGAAAGGCGCTGTACATATCTAAGGTATTTTAATATTAGTATTATTAAAGGAAGGAAAAAGGAACTCCTCACATGAAAAGGTCAGAATGAATAATGAAATACTCAAATGTTTTTGTTTTTGTTTGTTTTTTTTTTTTTTATAATGGCGAAACCACTTAAAAAGAAAACATGTTTGACTGTGCAGGGCTTCATTAGGGCTTACAAGCAAATATTTGTGGAGTGGCCACACCCGTATATCAATAACAGCCAATAGCACACAGTCACACAAACCAGAGAAAGAGAAGCCAAATGAGAGTCTTAAACAAGGACAAATTAACAATTAAGGTGTGGAGATGTTTGTGAGCCCTGATGAAGACCTCTTAGGTCAAAATATGTTGGCTTTTTAAATGAGTTAGCCATCATAATAAGGCCTTTTAGAATTTACTTCCTCATATTCACAATTTTTATGCTTTATGTACCTGCTTTGCCCCTTTTAAGTGTGTAACATTTTCCTGTTTTCCAAGAGCACACGACACTCCTATTTTTTATCTACCTTAACCATAACCTAGCATCTTTGTTTTTGCCAACAGTAATGTTTTAACCAGTCCTTTATGCCTCAAACATTAAGTAAAAGTAACATAGGAACTGTACAGTTTTCGGCCTCCTTATTAGAGATGGATATTAAACTGTTAAAAATGTAAATAATTACAAATGATCTTCATATTTCACAGCAGATTTAAAGTAGAAAATGCACTGAGAATAGAAAATCTCTTCTTCACCTCGCTGTCCTTGTTAAATTTCAGTAAATCATCTCCTGGTTTTAGGCCCATATTTTATATTCAAGAGACCCCGCTCTCCCTCTCTCCTCCTCTCCCTCTCTCTTAGATTTGCACACCCCACACACACTCACACACACCCCGTCAGCGGCCTAAGGGCAGAGCTGCAGCAAATGAGTGACAGGCTGTGCGGGCCGAGCCCAGCTGGGGTTAGGGGAGTAGAGAGGAGAAGCCGCGTCCCCGGGCTATACTGGCGGCCCTCGCTGTTGTTTTCTGACGACTTGAAACACTTCACTGCTAAATAATGAATTTCTAACAGGCAGCACCGACACACAGTATTGGAACAGGTTTGAATCTGAGCATCAAACATCCACCACCGAACACACCATACATACTGACTACATCAGGATGCACACACACACATAGACACACACAGATAGGCAGATGGTTTATGCAGTGCAGGCCAGCAGAAAGCACTATTTATGCAAGCTAAAAATACAAGCTTCCTGAAGGGATGGATGGTGTTGCAGCTCTTCATGCAACCTTTTTCGCCCAGAAAACCACAGTCAGGGGAAAAATGGACACAGAATGGAACCACTCATAAATAAGGAGTTTTTTTCTTCAAGATGAGGTAAAAATAGGCAAAAATCTTAAGTATTGCTGGTGTTTTTGCCTCATTTTTAAATCTACAACAGCTCAGCAGGACACTGGCGTCAGATAAAAAAGGACTGCAAAGAGAGATCCTATTTCATTAGACATCATTAAATACATTTTACTTCTTCATTGGTAGATTTATTTACTGATTACATATTTAGGCCTTACTTTTGCTTATGTCTTTCATCAAGATGTTTTTTTTTTTTCAGAACCTATGCAATGAATTTGGTGTATTTTAAGGGTAGTGGGATATTTCTGTAAAATCATGATAGATACACAAGCTAAGCTTAATTTTTTGTGCAGTGTTTGTATACTTTTCTTAGTTTCTGAAGATTGTAAGATAATTTCGTGGTCCAATTTCCAACCTTTTTGCTTGTAAAATCCTCATTTAAAAAAATAAATAGGTTCATAAAACAAATGTTAATAAATTTGTAGAATGCTTGTTTTGGTTTAGGTTAAAACTAGATGAAAGCTACATATTAATAATATTAATGATAGTCAATACACATTTTAATCCAGATCACCACTGCTTCCTTGTTTTTCTTGGAGAAATCTAAATGTCCAAGCTAATTTGAGAAATTTTTATTCATTTTCAACCTTTTGTGTGTGTATAAAATCATCATTAAGTAGAAGAAACTGACATGCAAATGACAATCCAAAATGAGAATAATGCCTTTCTGTTCAAAGATAGGCAAAAAAAATTCTCCTTTCATCCTCAAGTTAATTTGACATTATTAAAACCACATCATAATCTACTACTGTTTTTCAAAAACACATCATTCAGGGGTATAAAGCACATAAATAAGGCCAAACTCAGATGTGCACAATGCTTCCTTCTAAAACTTCAAATACTGCAGAAATCAAGCTGATATTAAATCCACTCTTTAGGCCTATTTTTTGGTGATAAAGCAAATTAAAGAATCATTCATTCAATCATGCTGGAGCCAAAGCTGCAGTATACATGAACACAATAAGATGCAATGTGATTTTACTGCACATCGTATTGTCATGTAAGGTTTGTTTGCAGTATCAGTGGACGATGTGCAATATATAGAGTGTGTGGGAATGTGTAACATAGTGTTTTATGTTTTTCAATGTTTATTCTATGTATCTACTATATATATATATAATATATATATATATATATATATATATAATCTTTTTGCCAACAAAGGCAGAAGTCTGATTTCAGTTTTCATTACTTGTGCAACTGCAATGGCAATAAAAGGTCCTCATTCTGTCTTTTTTTTATTTTTACAGAAAACATCATTCAGAATGCAAAAAGAACATATTAAACTATAGGTAATTAGTGAAATACTTATTCAGTTAAAACAGGCTAAAATCAAATCTTGTCCTCACATTACAACCACATTTTTACACCCACATCACCTCTGCTGCCCTTGTTTCCTTCAAAAAAGCGAAATCTCTTGGCTGCTAAAACTAATCTGACGATTCTGGTTTGATTTTACATGCTTTCATCCTAAAATCTGATCATTCAAAGACATAAATGGATGAAAAAATCCAGTTAAATAGGCAGAATGCTTGTTGAGTTTAAGGTGATTATAGTCTAAATCTAAAGTTACTCTGGCATTTAATCTACCTCTTGAAACCCAGGTATTTCCTGTAGATATCTACATATCTTGGTTGCTTAAGCTGTTTAAGATCTTTGGGGTTTTTTTCTTAGTCCCTTTTTCCCTATGTAATCATTTCCAGAGGGGAAATGGTCATGAAACATGAAACTATCTATAATTTTAGAGGGATTTTGATTACAATTTTTGATTCATCCTCAAACTTGTTTGACATGTTGAGCTCAATCACCTCTACTACCCCAGTTTCCTTAAACAATTCTACATGTTTTGGTCAGCATAGTTGATCAGATGTTTCTGGGTTAACATCCAACACTTTTGTCTAAATAAAATCTTAATTTAGGAGAATAAATTGACATAGAAAATGACTACTCTAAAATTGACAGGGTACTTCTTTAAGTTATAGGAATATAGGTCAAATATCTAATGTTATTCTGATATTTAATCCATATTTTAATCCCATTGCCATTGCACAGCTTCCATATTTTCCTTTAAAACATTTACTTTTCTCATTTGCTAAAGGTATTAGTTTATATTTGATTCAGTTCAAACCTTTTTTAAGAAGAAAATCATCTCTCAGAAGATGAAAAGGACATGAATTAGACCTACTCAATAACTGTTGGGATGCTTATTTCTCTCAAGTTAAAAAATAGGCAAAAATCTAAAGTAATTCTTTTATTCAATCTGCATTTGAAAACCCACACCTCCTCTGCTCGCCCGGTTTCCTTAAAGAAATCTACATTTCTCGGCTGCTAAAGCTAATCACACTATCCTAGATTCGATTCCACAGTTTAACGGCCATAAAAATGGATTAATGAAACCAACTTTATGAGGAGTCAAATGTAAAACGGATCGCTTTTAAGACCTGAAGCAGAGGTCAAACATACATTGGCCACCTCAAAGCTCATGTTTTATAATGTCTGAGAGCTGTATAAGGCACATACGGTTCATTTACACACCAGCTAAAGGTTATCCTGTGCAATGAAGTGCTTGTAAAGATGCAAAGTTGTGCAGTTGCATACAAAGTGATGAGATTTCATTGCAAATCTTTTGCTGAAGTTTAAATCTAATCACAGCCAGAAGATGACAATGAACGTCTGCTCCTTTGATTCAACAGACATAAAAAATACTCTGCACTTTAAGTTTGTTTTTACAAGTATTTAAATGAATTTGACTGCCTCTTTCTTCATTATGAACATTTTTCAACTAGCTCTTTCATTACAGGTCAGTTTCATATTGAGTTTGATGTGTTTCATTAAGAAAATCTCACTACCTTTTATAAATGTCAATGCATGTTCTCTGTATGCACTAAGAGGGCTGGCTGTAATATAGAGAGGAGGATATGGGAGGTTTGCACCCTCAGGGGGAGGCCCTGAGAGGGGCCACAAAGGCCCGAGGAAAATTGGGCAGGGTTTAATTTCATTGTAATTCCTCTCATCATACACTTTAGTTAAAAGATTGCCCTTTTCAAGTCATGTGTTTCACAGTTTTGATATTCAAATGATCAGCAGCTAAAAGCTCCAAACCTGGACGATAAAGCATGGCAAATTTAGGATGTGTAGAGTCAGGAGTGTGATACTTTTGGGGGGTTTAAACACGCTATAATAGGATAATATCATATGTATTTGGAAATCACTTTTGTGTTGTACAGTTGTTTTAGTTTCTTTGTTTTTTTTCCCTCTTATTTCACTGGCAGAAAAAGGTGTCCCCAAGCTTTCTGGGCCCCTCCACGACAGCCTCAGTCAACCCTGTGATATTGTGATATATTACACAAGTGACCCCTTAAAAACCTTAGAATAAGGTCATCAGATATCCATTCCTTAATCATTTTCAGCCCCACACATTTTAAAAGGATATTAATTTAAGCTAGCATTAAAAGTTACCAGCGCTTATAAAAAATCTAACTCTTAAGAAAGGTGTGTAAGGGACGTTAAGGTCCTTCAAAAGACAAAGCACTGAAACACTAAAAATGTATCTGAGCAATGCAGATAGCTTGAAGGCATTTGCCTGCATTTTGTTAACTTACAAAACAAGAAATTACTCAATACTGGGTGCATTAGACTTCTATTTTTGCCATGCAATCAAAATATATTGTTTGTTAGTTGTGTTAAAGTTTAACATTGTGGTATTGTGACTACCTAAAATACCTATAATGTTGTGTTACACCCTTAAAACCTTTGTTGCAGTTTAAACCAAACAGTAATTATGACTTTAACCATATATTTTGCAACTTTTTGGTATTTGAATTAAGGCTGTGCAATATTAGATTTTGGCTGAAATCTGATATGCAGATATTTCAAAATAAATTTTAGCCGACACCGATATCAATACCGATATTTACATGTAGTTCAGACTTAAAACTTCAGTCTGTAAACACACCATTTAAAGTTTGAGGATGAATAATTTAACAAATTTCAGTCCTTAAAACACAGTTTCCAGTGTAAGGAGCAATACTGAATTAAAAAAAATGACTTAAGCAGACAAAGGCCTGTCAGTCTAAACCCCACTAATTTATCTACAGCTGGTATAGGCAGATTTTTATAGCCATAATATTGTTTCTAAATATCAGCCATACATTTTTACATCTGCTGATGCTGATCTCATGTTGATAAAATCGTGCATTCCTAATTTGAATCCCTCTTAAGGATCTAATAAGTTTTTTTTTAGATATTTTTGTTTGTTTCATGTGTGAGGAACTGTATTAATTTATCATGTCTGGTTTGATTTATCATGAGAATTATGCCTTGGAGAGACACAAATCCAAACAAACCCTGCATATTTATTTCAGAGCTCCTTCCTCTATGTAGGCCTCGAGTAGTCACCCATTCTCACTCTCACTGCAATGCCCATTGCTCCAAACCTGGTCTATAAAACTAGTCAAATAGGGATTTTGAAATGCATAAATCTGTTCCTGATGGAGTTTTAGAAACATCATAGGACGTCCTGTGTATTGGGATATCTTCAGACTTTTATTTTGTGATGTTTCTACTTATTTTCCCATCATAACAATTCCTTTTACTTGCTATGATACATCATAGCTGTTACATTCCTTATTTCCATGTTGCCCTGCTCTGTCTAAATGTGTTTAAATACTCTAATTCCTCATATTCAACAGCTCTTCTGTTGTGCTATAATCGTATTGCCAGTATATAGGCTATACTACACAGCAGACATGTATTATATCGCCTCTATGTGACAGACTCTATAAAGACTATGGAGGAACAGAATCTAATCAAACGCTCCATCACACTCACTTTGTCGCCAGCAGCATGTTTTTCCGCGTGTGCAGCTCGTTGGGGTCCGCGTGCTGCCGGTTCAGGTACTCGCTCACGGCTTTGGTGGGGAACTCCGTCTCGCAGATGTAACCGAAATCCCGGGCCAAGTGGACCGCTTCACCTGAGGGGGAGGTGGAGAGGTGGTGTCAAGAGGATTTGAATATATTACAAGTGAAGAATCCTTTTTAGAGAGCGTTGAAGTGACTCAATATCGGACATGTAGACGAATTTTAATCAAATATAGAAATTATTTGACCTCCCGGTTGTTTAAAATTCACCCTGGTTTCTTTGAGAAACATTAATCAACGTCTTCTGTCAGCGTGAGGCTTTGAATAAGGCCCTTATTTTCATGTCTATGCATTGACATCCCTCCGCTGTCCTCTTCTTGGGTGTTGTAAAAACGTTCAAAATCTATCTGTTTCTTCTTCTTTTGATTTTATCTGCCAAACTAACATATACACCAATCAACGTTTTAGTTTTAACAGCAACACTGCTCCACCAAAGTTAGCTAACGGGCTAATTTTCCGCCATATTTATCAATCACAAGCTAGTCCCTGACGTCATAAAAACCGTTGAGCTACTATTAAACGACAAAATACAGAAGAAATCATAGAGTATCAGAAGTTAATGAAAATACTGGGCATGTTGGTTTAAGAATGCAGACTTAGTTTTATCTAAGCTAAAGGTGTTTAAAAAAAATAACCTCCTAACAGTGAAGAAAAAAACATAAAGGGCATCTTTTCGTTTGAGAAGTGGATCTATTTCATTTCGCCTTTTGTTGGCAGAGCACTATGTCGCGCCGAATAACACCAAAAACTACGAAAAGGTGACGTAATTGCCCTTTTCTGATAGGAAAATCAAAGAATCACTAAATATTGGCCATTGGAACTTTATTTTAAAATAAAAAGATTACATTTTCTTTGAAATACACACCGGGCTTCCTGTGTCCTCAATGGCCTGCCAAATATAGCCAATATGAATATTTTAGGCAATAAATCGATCTTTGACAAGCATAAAAAGCTAACTTTTAGTCCCTTAAAGGTGTTTCTAGGCCTCAAGAGCATTTATCTACTAGATAATTGTTAAATTTAGACAATGTCTCTTTCTTTCCTTCAGTTAACAATACTAGATATACCCTAAATATTGTCCTGGCATTATATTTTGAAGCTCTTTAATGAAAACAAGCCAATTCTTTTTTAATATCTGAGGAGTAAAGGCCTTTAAACCAGATTTAGGTGGTGTAACATGCTAGACTTTAAGTCGCTTTGTAAAAAAAGATAAACCCATCTTTTAATTTCTCAAGTCCTTTGCAGAAATTTTGTTTTAAAAGTCTAAATCTGCCGTTTTTATCGGCGTGTAGGCTAAGGATGGACTCAGTCACCTTCTACTAATGACGTGAGTAACGTGACGTTGGCAGCCTTGCGTCTTCCAGCAGGTAAATTCAGCCCAATTTTCTCCAGCTTTTCTCGCAGACATTTTCCTCCGTTTTTAGACTTTGCTCTGTAAAAACAAAGAGATCAAATGAATATGGTGCGGATATTTTTGACTCAGTAACATTATAACCCCCACTATCACATAGCTTCAGTTCAGCCTAATAAATGACCAATATTCACTGCAGCAAAGTTTGGAAACTTTATTCAACACAAGTCCTCATCTTATGCTCCACTTTGTCTCCAGAGGTTTGTTTAATGTTAAGTAGACTCTGGGCTGTAAATGGCACAGATACTGAGACTTTGCAGCTCAGGCTTTAATTAACATCCACCCCTGAATATTAAACGAGCCACTAGCTTTTTTCACAGTTCATCCTGCGCGTCAACATTCATGCTCTGAGGCTGCAGTCGTACCTTCTCAACACGCCCCCCAACAGGGAGGCGTTGAGGCACTCGGGCGGGGACAGTCTCCTCTGCACCTCCCCTACGGTCACTTTGTACTTGGAGGTGGAGCTGAGCAGGGACAGGCGGCCAGGTACCGAGCAGAACACCTCGTTAATGTTCACGGTGACTCCACCGATCAGGCCGTCCTTCCCGAGCATCAGGGAGCCCATGTTCTTGGGTGGCATGGGCACTGTAAGAGGCAGAATATGTATTACACGATGTTTTTAATCTTAATTTGGCGTCTTTTTCCTCTTCTGTGAAACTATATCAGTGAATAGTGAGACCTCGCGCGCTCAGAGGGCGGCCCTGGCCTTAATGAAGCCCCCACGCGCTGGGCATTTGCTGTTATTTAATGTCGCGCGACATTCTCATTACAATATTATCGATTGTTGATTGGCTCGCGCTCTTAAATCGCATTAACCACCTCCCTGTCTTTTCTCCACGGCCGGTTTAACTCACACCAGCCAGCACTGGATGCTCCTTCATCCCGCGTGTTAATGCTCGCGCTAATGGCGTTAAAAAAGGGAAGAAGCATGCATGCGTAGGGGCCAGTGTGAGGGGGTTTTTGATGGCTCCACGGGGGATAATACCGCAGATTAGCTCTAAACGAGCTCACGAGATCTCCGTGAGCGGTGCCATTTATTACATCAGCGGCTTAAATGCCCCGCGGGGAGCTCAGTCACTCAACATCCCGTAACTAAATCAGCGCACATCATCAGAGCAGCAGCCCTGTCAGCGACAAACTGCCTGCCAGTCAATACCCCGGGATCGTTAACCCACCTTTCAACTTAGCGTCCTTACCGCCAAAATACACATTTGACTGCCGGAAACGTGGGGATATGACACTCCTGGTCCACCTTACATGTTAGATTTACTTTTAAAAGTGACGCTGTGGTTCTGATTACCGGAAATAACCAAATTCTGTAGCATTTATTTCAAAATTAAATCGTTTATCATCAAAGGAAGTAACCATTTAAACAACAAAATATGAAGGGTTTCGAATAGGATTGACGTATAAAATACCTAACGAGTTAAATTTGATATTTTGACAATATCGAGACATTATTTATCCCAAAGTTAAATTAATATTTATATTTAAAAAGACGCCCAGAACAAAAACTGCCATTAAAAGGTGTGTAAATGAGTACGTTCCTACCTTTCTTTATGACTGACTGGTCCAGGATGTTCGTTCCATTGGTGTCTTCAAGTGTCTGCTAAAACAAAATAATTATTATTAAATATTCATTTTCAGCTTCCAGAAAGATCCATTCTGAAAATTCTAACAAAAAGACTTCACTCAGGATTTATTTTGAAAGTCATCAAATAAGTTGTTTATTTCCACAGAGCAAACAAATGTGGCTCATAATGACTAATGCTTTTATTCCTAACACTGAGCCTCATTCATCAATCTCATTCATCATCCTGCAAGATAAATTCCCTCTTAAACAGACCTCATGTCGCCATAATTGCTGCACGCTCCGTGCAAAACAGGAAAACAAAGAATTTGTTGAAACAAATTTATGTGGGGTTAATAAATGCATGACACAAATATACGGAGAGCCAGGAAGGAGAATCTATTGTGGAGGTTAAATGGCAAACAATTCGTGATGGTGCAGCCCTGAGGGGCGAATGAGGAGGAGATGAAATCCTACACACATGAATATCAAGTCTTTGCTAGACTGCTTGTATATTTTGCACCTTGGCAAAAACTGATGCACACGAAAATCTACACAAAGACAAATAACAGCTTTAAAATTCAATGAATTTAAAGACAACAAAAGTAAGAGCAGGGATAAAATGGGATGCAGAATAGGTTAGGATTAAAACACAAGAGAACATTTTTCCAGATATAAATCAATGAAACATCCTGAACTTTCTCCTTTAAATGTTTTATAATGTTTTTGGCCTTGAAGTGATTTGAATTGAAAGCTCATGTATGCCCTGTATTTTCTCACATATCAGCATCTTGTCATAAAAAAGGAGAGGATTCAGGTCTGCAGACAGGATTGTGTTTAGCTTTGGGCTACAGCTGCAGTGAGAGTCCAGCCCTGAGGGATCTGCTCTGAGTTCACTGACCTTTACTCTGAAGGAGACAATGAAGACGACTGTCAACAATTACCAATCCTGATTTTTTTATGAATAAAATTCAGATTTATGTTTATATTTCATTTGATTAATGAAATGTATTACATGGAGGAAAAGCAACAAAAATAATCCATGCCTAAAGTATTAGGCATGTTCACTGTAGTTAAGTGTTTCAGGCAACTTTAAAGGTATGTTTCTGATATCATTATCAAAGTTTACGCCAAAAAGTACACATGAGTATTCTCTTTTTTGATCCAACTTTTATTTTTAGAATTTAGAAATCCAATATTCTTAAAATGCAAGTAATAGTTAAAAAAGCAGCCAACCAATCAAAAAACAAATAAAAAATAAAATGATAAAAAAAAAATAAAGCAACCAAACAATCAACAAAACTAACAAAAAATAAAAGTCCAAAAATTAATAAAAAAAAAAAGAAAAGAAAAGAAAAGAAAAAATTAGGAAAAAAATGAAAATACTATATCAAAATGTCTAAAAAGAAAGAAAGGAAAAACTTTTATTTTGAAAATATCTGTGATTAATTTATTAATCATTAACGTCATCCCTTGCACTCGTGCCATCTTTGGCTCACCTGTACATCCTCCATCCCGTGCAGCCCGTGCAGTAGTCCGTCCCCCATCCCGGGCTCCAGTCCCGGGTGAGCGGAGTGCAGCAGCACATCAGGCCGCCTCACGCCTCCGTAGTCCCGCCGTGGGTCCAGCCCGGACAGCTGCGGCAGCGACGCCCGGGGCTGAGCCAGCAGACCGGAGCTCTCCATTCGATCTCCGGTCACATCCTGCCGCTGCCGAGCCCCCCACGCGCCCTGCTGGCTCTGGTGTAGGGAGTTGAGGGAGTACGGGTCGCTCACGTGGGAGTACGGGTCCTGGCTCTGGTAGTGCGCGAGCGGCTGGTACGGCGGCGGGAAGTACGGAGGCTGGAAGTCCGAGGTGGGCGCGTGAGACAGCGGCGGCGCGCTGGAGTAGGGTCCCGCGTGCGACACTGAGCCCAGCTGGGACAGGCGCGAGCTGTGGCTCGAGACACCGTCATGCCGGTCCTTGAGGAGGAGGAAAAGAACGAAATTTAAATAATGTCGCACACAAGAGGCATTTTAAATAAATGTAGGCCTGAATTAAGAGGATTTAGCCCCTGGTGATGTAGCCAAACTGGCTCTGAATGAAGCCTGGAGGAAAAATAGCAGCCTGATTTAAAATGGCTCAAACTTCCTAACACCGATGGTATGTGGAGGAAAACTCACCGCAGTGGAGTAGGAGTGAACTAACATGTGTAAACCGTCTGCAGCTGTCACGAGCAGGCTAAGGTTAAAACAGCAGGCTAGTAAAGAGCGTCTTAGCCCGGGATAACCAAACTCATTCCAGGTTAAAAGCAGTATCTTCAGGTCTAAAGCTCCATACAGGACCTTCCTCCGCCCGGAGCTGCCTCCTCTCTGACTGTGAGCACCGAGCTCCCGCCTCTACCCCCGGTACTCGGTGTAATTGTTATTCATGACTGAGACTTACAGGAATATTAATGTGCGCGAGGCAGGGGGACTGGGCGACACACGGAGCGTGAAGCCTCTCGCGCAACCGTGAGTGACGTTTAAATTCCGTGGAGAGCCGAAACGAGGCGCGAGCAGCAGGAGATAGAAAAGAGAGTCTCTCTCTCGAAACAGGGTGACGAGACCCGTGAGGAATTCCCCCCATCACGAAAATACACACTTTGGGGTCTTTTTATGAGCTGAATCTGACACAGGAAGCCTACATTTTGTTGCCTTTGGAGACGCTTTGGCGCGAGAAGGCTTTGACGTCATAAAAACCAATATAAGTCAAGTTTGTGGGCAACAATACCAACAGGAGTTTGGCTCAAAAATGGCACTTTTTAGCTACAAAACCAGGGTTAAAGTTATGCTCACAGGGGGCTGGGGAATATGGAACAAAAGCATATTGCAATATTTTTCATTTGAATGGCTGTACATGGTATTTTTCTGTAAAATAGCACATTTAAAGTCTAACTACACATTATCAACAACCAGCTGAACAATAATAACACATGAAATAGCATAAATATCAACTTCCTGTTTGTAAAAATAATGAAAAGGCTCTTTAATAGCAACAAGATTATTATTTAACATTTAGCCTTAACAATTGGACTGGATTATCCTGTGGTCAGTAGCTTCACACTGTTAGCTTTTCTTGCTCTAAACAATATTTTCAGCATTTTCCTTTTTTTCTGGGCATTAGGCCTGGTATCTCTTTTTATTTAAAATCAATGTCAAGATAAATTATTTTAACAATTAAGAAAACATTGTCTTGCTCTATATCTCTCTTAAAGCGTAGCTACTGGTAGGCTAATGCCTTAAAAAACTCGATATATTGCCCAGCCCTACTTCAAAGCAGATAGAACCAGTCTCGCGCCACTTCAGAAAGAAAAAGGTTCAACATAAATCTGAACAAAAGCTCACCTTTCTATACATTTTCGGACATTTTACACCAGCCTCCGCTAGCCAAAAGCGCACCCCTTTTAAAATAAAAGGTGCCCGTTGTGCTGCAGCTGCCTTTTATTAGCCCAGCTACACGCTCGAGACACTGTCCAGGGCGCACGCGGGGGGCTCGTGTGAACGGGTGTCACGAGTCAAAAGAAGCGATTAAACTTTATATTGTTACCCTCTTTGCCCTCTTGCTTGACTTGTTTAACAACATCACACAGCCTCCCCTCCCCTCGCGCCGTGGGAGAAAAGCCATGTGCGGCACGAGACAAGGGGTTTCCCACCGGGCTGAGCCGAGGGGCCTCGCGAGCTGCCCTTTATTTTACCCCCTTCAGTATGCTTTGTGCTGGAGCCCATTCAGCGCGAGCAGGACTTCGCCCCCGCGCGCGGCGGTATTTCTCCCCTTCGTCTTAGCCCGTTTTTAAAAATTATTGTTCTGGGATGAAAGCCAAATGATTTACATACTCTGACATGCATCTTCATCCTCTGACCCAGCGGTTCTCTCTTATTTTATTTTACTGTATGATTGAAAATATTAAATTGTCAGTATATATATTTTTAAAACACATGCTGTTATTCATCAGTATTGTATCTTATCTTTTTCCATTATAAGAGATGGAATTATTTAAATAGCTTTGACTTTGAACATAAATTTGCTCATAAAAAAGCATGTTTCCAAAGCCTATTTGAATATGTTACAAATGCAGAAAAATATATATCCAGTTTACAATATTTTATTTCAATTTTCCCAACATTAAAAAAGTAAATCAACCTGCACCTTTAAAGTAAACACAAAATATAAAACACTGGAGCACAAATGAGCAACCTTTCACTCTAAGGAAAAAAATAAGGCTTTAATATTTTCTTGAATTAATATAAACATTATCACAAATTAACAGGCCCAGAAGCCTCCTGCACAAACACCTAATGTATTATAACAATGACTAACAATGCATTTTACCTTAGATTAGACTACAGATAGATAAAAAACATGTACTCTGCCCTCCTCTTTAACAGACACACAGATGGACGAGAACGTTACCTCATAAATATCTTCATACTTGACATTCTCAACTAGTTTCCACAGCATGGTCGCGTCTCCAGTGTCGGTAAACCGAATGCAGCCAAGTGAGGAAGAGATGTCTCATCTCCCTCTCTCTCTCTCTCTCTCCCTCCTCTCTCTCTCTCTCTCTCTCCGCCCTCTGTAGAGTCAAGCAGGCAGGCTTTGTGAATGGGGAACTCCTGCAAAGACTTCACTACAGCTTCCATGTATATGTAAGCAGGAGGAACAACAAGCAAATGAAAACAAAGCAAAAATAAAACATGTTTTATTTATCGTGCATTTCTGCGGTTTCCAAAATAAAAGCACAAGCCAGTTAGCGAAAGCCTTTCAAGTGTTGCTCACACAGATGGTCAACTTTGGACGGCACTTATTCCAAACATGGGGCAATTTTTCTTTCAACGCCTACAAGAACTAATATGAATTAATTAGGCCTAAACATTAAATTGAACTTACAAGAACAAATAAATTAGTAAATTTCTGCTTAGATTTGTTATCCAAAATATAAAAAAATAATTTCCAGCATTATATTAAAGAGACCACAATGGACATTCATCCATACATCTTATTTTAATAAGTTTTATGTAACAAGTGAGTTCCTTTTATTTCCCCTGATCTCTAATTATTTATCTACGCTAGTTTTCCTGTGATAACAATTTAATTCTAGTCATTTGCTCAAGATCTTGTAAAATGAATCTGCTGTCACAGTAAAACCAGTGTTCTTATCCTGGGATAATGAGATAAAAAAAGATAAGTAAAAAACGTATTGTAACAGGGAAACTGAGGAAACTACAATTTATGGACACATGTCTTCTTAGGGCTTTCATATTCTACAACTGTATGTTTTAGAGGGGATGTTTTCTAGTGTCAGATAGTGTCACACTCAGAGGACGAGCAAGGGTTGATGGCCTCTGGTTGCCTTAATGTTAAAAAGAAGAAAAGGCAGCAAAAGTGCCAACAAAACTAGATGAAATGGCCTCTAGGATGTCCTTCAGATGGACAAAAGAAGAACTGCCCTTTAAGGTGCCTCTCCAGTGGACAAAACATGATGAAGAGCCCTCCACAGTGTCCTAACAGTGCACTATAAGTTATAAAGTGCTATCTAGGAGCGCTCCAGGGGAAAGAGAAAGACTTGATCAAGTGCCATCAAAGTGTGCTCTTCCACGATGAAGTGCCCTCGGGAGTGCCCTCACATAAGACAAAACATGATAAAATCCTGTCCAGGGCACCGTTCCGGAGGACAAGACATGATACAGAGCCCTGAAGAGTGCCCTCATATAAGACAAGACGTGATGAAACACCCTCCAGGTTGCCCTTCCAGGGGACAAACATGATGAAGTGCCATCAACGTGCTCTTTCAGTGGGAAAGATATGATAAAGCACCTTTGAGGGTGCTCTGCCAGACAAGACATGATAAAGTGCCCTCAATGTAGACAAAACATGATGAAATGCCATCCAGAGTGCCCTAACAGTGGGTAATAAGTTATAGAGTGCCCTCCAGGGTGGCCTCCCAGTGGACAAAACATGATAAAGTGCCTTCTTAGAAGACCAAGCGTGATGAAATGCCCTTCAGGGTGCCCATAGAGGCCGAAACATGACTGATTAATGTCCATCAAAGCAGCGTTTCTCGACCTTTTTGCAGTTAAAAATGAACTAAAATCACAAGTCACCCCAGTCAAAATGTTTCACTTTGGTGCATTTTTCCCCTCTGAAACTGCAAATGCATGATTATTGTGTGTTGTACAATGATGTAAGACCATTCATACACTAACCCTGATAATGATGGGATTTCAGAGAAAGGTCATGTTTTGATTATTTATACTGGGAAAGCTAATGATCTTCATATTCATGGTAGGTTTTAGTTGAATTCAAAGCTGTTTATAGGCACCCCTTATGGTACCACGAAGCACCCCAGGGTGCCAAAGCACCCCTGTTGAGAAAGGCTGGATCAAAGGATGCCCTTCCAGTGGGCAAAGCCAAATAAAATGCCAGGGAGCTCTGCCAGTGGGGAGTTAGTTATAATATGCTCTCAGAAATAGACCAAATGTGCTCTCAAGGATGCCCTTCAAGTGAGTGAAATACCATCAAGGGCCCTCTGCCTTTCCAGTAGACTAAACACCATACAGGACCCTCTAGAATGCCCCTATAGTGGATGTAACATGATAAGGTGCCCTCTAGGCTTTCACCTTAAATGTATAGTATGACAGTTTTTTCTGTGATAGTGATATACTGCATACAGCAGGTCCCCCTTTCCTTATTTTTGCCCCTGTCCCTTAAGCGTCCAGATTCCACCTCTGCATTTAATGTCACGCTTCCCCCGGTTCACATGTTTTGATAAATGCAGTTAAAGTGCTCCCTTTATGCCTCTTGTAGGTAAGAGTTGCCCTCATAGGTGCACTTCCAATGGAAAAAAAAATCTCCCATAATATAACATTGTAAAATTAAAGCTCCTGTGAGGAGTTTTTAGCAGTTTATGAAACACACTGAAATTAACACTTTTGCCTCTTTAAGAGTAACGAAAGCACACCAGACCATCAGCACAGACTAGTCCTTTTATTGATTTATTTCTGATGTCTAAATAAAATCTTTGCAAAGGGTAGGTGCCAAATGAGGCGGTTACCGCATGTAGCATTTAAAAAAATATTCTTCGATAAATATCAAATGAAAGTAGAATAATTCATGATGTTACAAAACAGCTCAATAAGTTAATAGGACATCAGCAAAGCAATACGAGTTGCAACTCTAACCACAGGGGGCGCCAAAATCAACACTACCCAAGGGAAACCTCACATGAGCTTTAACCAGAGTGTTTCTTTTTTTCTTTTTTTCTTTTTACCAAGCACTAGCCATTACCCTTAGAAATGTGAAAAATCTAAATAGCGTAATAAAAAAACTGGTCATAGAAACGCCTGAATTTCAAAAACCTCTCAAATATAGCTAAAAAATTGACGATTTTTTCCCCAAATATTGCAATTTAATATGCAATTATTTTTAGGTCAATCTTACGTATTTTTCAACAAATGCATGCAATAAATAATTCCATAAATAAGACCATGTGTACTGAAAACTATGAAATTATTTCAGAAGCAATAAATCCATAGTAGAATGAATCTGAATAAGCAGATGCAACAATCTTTAAGCTATAAAGGAGGTAGCTGGGGTGGAGGAGGTGAAACTGACTACCAGCTGAGGTATGACTTTTGTGAAGTAACACTCGGCTTCATCAGTTTTATTTTAAATGAGCGAGCTATTTTTGCTCATCTTGCAAATATGATGTCATTTGCTTTCTTTAAGGACATTATCACTTTTATGTCACTCATTTTGATTAAGAAAAACATACATAAAACACAAAAAAGGGGATTTTTGTAAACATTATAAAAAATGACACTTGAATGTTTGCATAATGTGCATAAAATCTCAGCAAAAAATATTTCTTAAACTGGTATTTTGACACATTTTAAGTTAAAGAAATATTGCAATTTCTGCGATTTTTAAATTGCAGCAGGCCATATTGCAATTGAATCTAATTTGTAGTTAATTTCCCAGCCCTACATGCCACTACTATGTACTCAAACATATTGTATATACTGCATACTAAGCTTACACTTTGTATGCTGTTCCATCATATTTAACTCCACATCACATGACTTCATTGTTTACATGCTGTGCTGGTCTGCTAAGCTAGCAACACAGTAGTGTTACCATCAGCAAGCCCACTCATAGAAACAGCTGGGCCCCTGAAAGAGCAGTAAATGGGGCCTCCCTGACTTAACCTCCCTGTATGCAGGTCAATAGTGTTAGCATTAGCCTACTTGCTAACTTTTAATGTTTTTGCCTGTCTCCAATCAGCTTTTGGGGTTTGTGGTTAACAACTTTGAAAACCACTTATTATTGGAGTCAAAAGGCCTTGGTCAACAGTTTCCTTGTACGTTCTTTTTTGGCATTCCCAACTTTTGGGCAAGTCATGGCCTGGCACTCTGACATCAATGGACCAACAACTGCTTCACCCATTATAGAAATAAATAAACGCTGACACAGCTTATTTTTAGACAGACAACAATGAATAAAATGTTTGTTTGTTTTATTTTTCTTTAATAAGCAATGGTCCGTATTTAGGCTGTACAATAAAATTTGGTTATTGACTAGATCAGGATGAACTCCATAGGCCCCCTCCCTCTGCTGGGTCCCAAAAAGTCTTCCCCCTTTTCCCCTCTTGTGGGCGGCCCTGACCATCAGTCCTTAGTTGGAGCCTCACAATAATGGAGCTATCTGTGGGGTGGTTTAGTACGACCTGATTTGTACTTCCAAATCCTGGCTAATCTAGGATGACAAACTAGAAAAGAAAGCTAGAGTTTGTTCAGCAGAAGTGGAACATAGAGCAATGAAAGCAAGGTTAGCAGTTTTATTACAGTGTGTGAAAGACAGTGAGGTACATACCAGATGTGCAGCCCAAACCAGTCAGTGGATCGAGATAAGGGTGAATAATTCCAGCTGTTATTGCTTCTTCTCTATCTTCATGAAAATAAGGGAGTATGGGGAGGTAGAGCCTGAGCTTAACCTAGCAGATGTGTTAGCCCATACCTTGCCTCTGCTTCCATACTCCTCTTGCTTCACACATTTCTCCGTCTCTCTATTTCATCTATGATGATGTGTAGTATTGGCACCTAAAAAAGATGACTTTTTGTAGAGGTAACTATGCGCCATGGCCTTGGGGAGGTAGTGTCAGCACTGGCATTACCTGTTGAAGTTGGTGGTGCAGTTTTGGCAGTGATGGCGATGTTGTAGAGTAGGTAAGATAAAGATTGTCTCCATGCTGGCATAGTGGGTGGTGAGGGCTAGCATGGAGGGGGTGGCTCTGGTATGCTGGAGGCCACTGTTCAGCCCTCTGGAGGTGCTGTGGGACTAACTGAATCACTAGAGAAGGGGGGTTCTAACTTGACAACCCTGGCTAAGCGCTGGCTTTTGCTGCTCATCGACCTGCATAGTTTACTCATGAAGGCCATTACTAAGAGCATAACTGGGTTTAGGGACTTCATCAAATTTTGAACTTTGCATGTCACAAATAATATTTAATTGAAATGTTCCTTTAAATAATTGCAGTTATATGTGTTGATGGTGGTGCTAGTTGGTCTATATTCCCCTGTGGTTGCTCAGTTGGGTTGTGATTTTATACTGAATGGGAAGACTGTATTATTATCATACCAACTGGACCATTCAGGGAATTCTTTGTAACCTTTGCAGTCATGGCTTCAGGATTCAAATGCAAATACACTTTAAGGTTTGGAGTCAAATTAAGTAAGAAATCAGTCTTTTTATTGTAGGTATGTTGTTTGAAGCACTATGTTTTGTTTATTACTTAACCAGGGCTCTTGAAATCTCTCTGCAGCTTGATATTTTTCAGTAAAGGTGAAACAGCAAGAGTTAGGGCTGACAAAAGATTGCAATCCTTTTTACTGGATTTTAAAATTTGACTATTTTACATTTTAAACTTCATTTTTGTCACTTTGGATTCAACTTTCTTAAACTAAGGATAATTGACTTCCTGTTTGGTTAGAGACCTGCTTTTATAGGCAGATCAACAATTTTAATGGAAAAAAATAATTTGTTGTGGTTTGAAAAGGAAATAATGGCCCTGTTAAAAGGTAAATCTTTGGTAACACAAGGTGGGGATGACTTCTGAATTGACCACTGAGCTTTCTGTGAGATATTTTTAAGTGAAATGAGACATTTCACATCATTTCACTGCACAAAAACATGCATGCAAACTGAAATATGCTGGTATTTTAAGCATGCGCTGCACAATAGTTGTTTCAAACATGTCTTGCAAACTTCCTTGACTTCAGCACAAGCAGAGAGTAGGGATATCACCCGCGTGAGAATTTAAGATTGATTTGTACTTACAGATGCTCTGCTGTCATAAATGGCAGACACAATCACCACTTTTTGAGCACAAACATGTTTAGTTCATATAAATAATTACTGGAATGATACCTCACTACTGTGTAGTTTAATGAAAGACTCATGCCCACATACCTTCACATGATGTACAACCTCCACTACATACTAATGATAGGGAACAGAAATGGGATGATTCAGCATCAAACACTTTGTTGTCATGTTTACATGTTAATATGGCATCAAATACATCACTAAGCATGCATATTCATAGCATCTATTTTGCTTGCATAACGTGGTGTACACTCACTGATCACTTTATTAGGTACATCTGCTCAACTGCTCATTAATGCAAATATCAACAGTAATCAGCCAATTGCATTGCAGCAGCCAGAGTAGGCAGCATGGTCAAGACAATCTACTGAAAATCAAACTGAGCATCAGAATGGAGAATAAATCTGATTTAATTGACTTCAGTGTGCCATGGCTGTTGGTGGTCTGGCAGGCTTTCATGTTATTTATGCCATATGTTGTCCCTGCAATTTGAATGCTGCAGCATGGTAACATTTTCTATTCTTCTATTTTCCAATGTTGGAGTCAATGTGAACTGTAGTCTCAGTTTCCCATTTTTAGCTGACAGGAAAGACACTCAGTGGTCCTCTCCAAGGTTCATGGTGTTGTGTGTTTAGAGATGATCTACACCTACCTCAGGTGTAACAGGTGGTTATTTAGGCTTTTATTGCCTTATAAGATTAAGCCCGTCTGCTCATTCTCCTTTCCCAGCAAGAGGGTATTTTGACCAAGATAACTGCCACTCACTGGATATTTTCTTCTTTTTTAATATTCTCTATAAACCACAAAGATGGTTTGTAAATCCCAGTATATCAGCAGTTTGTGAAGTACTCAGACCGACTCATCTGGCACCGACAACCAACGTTATTATAGTAAACTAAAACTAACTAAATAACTAAAACTAAATGTAGAAACCCTTTTAGTAAACTAAAACTAAATAAAAACAAAGCTTTCAAGAGGAAATAAAAACTAACCAAAACTAAATCCTGTGCTTAGAGAGCTAACTAAAATAAAGTTAAATGAAAGACTGAATCTCCTTACTTTTAGTCTTTTTCAGCAGCATAATGACTGACATGTATGCCCAAGCCTGGAGAGAGTAAAATCCCCTGATTTGATTGGAGATGACGTCACTCGATGGTAATTTTTGGGCTTAAGTTTTATACAAACATCAAAATGGAATAAATGAAATGAAAGTGATGAGCCTTTTTGGATCTTGGCCCTGACAGGATTTCCAATGTTGCTGGAAAAACTAAAACTAACATAAAAAATAAAAAAAAACTAAACTAAAATGAAGCATTTTTTCAAAATAAAAACTAAACTAAGCTAACAATCTAGCAGGAAAAACGGATTAAAACTAAATGTTAAAGAAAAGGTAAAAACAAAGTAAAAATAAAAACAAATGAAAAATCCCAAATTATTATAACTTTGCCAGCAACCATGTCACATTCAGAGTCACTTAGGCTACGCTCACACTGCACTTAAGAGTGACCTGAATCTGATTTTTTTGCTCACACGTGACTCATATCGGATTTTTTTCTGACAGTGTGATCAGCGCAAATCACATTGAATCTGACCTTTTCGAATCAGACTCAGGTCACTTTTGTATGTGGTTCTAAATCAGATACATATCTGGACTGCGGTGTGAACAGGCAAACAAAAGAATCAGATCTGAGAAAAGATCAGCATTGAGCATTAAGGCTTAGAGTGTGAACATAGTCTCATATCTTCTTTTTCCTCAGTTTGATGCTCAGTTTGAACTTCAGATCATCTTGATCATGTCTGCATGCTTCAGTGCACTGGTTGCTGCCATGTCATTGGCTGATTCGCCTACATATTTGTGTTAATGAGCAGGTGAACAGGCATAGTGTTTGGTGTTCAGTTAAAGTCAGGATCTACTGCATTTTTTCCCTTCATAGTCCATGTGAATTGGAAATAAAAAACACTAGATGACAAAAAAAAACATCTAAATCAGATGTACAAAAAGAAACACAAGCATAAAAAAATCCATACGATGACACTGCCCGGACATAATCCGGCTTCACATCATCCCTTAGATTTGGTCAAAGTGTTAGTAAACTGCTCCCCCTAGTGTCAGAAGAGAGAGCATGCACCTTACCATGTTGAACAGGGAAATGCCTCCAGTTTGTTGGATGGTCGGCTTCAGCAGAATGAAAGCATTTAAATTCAAACGCCTGGTACTGATGAGTTCTATACATTCTAAGAGTGGAGTCTTTACAATCAAACTGATTTGAATTTGCAGAGTTATGCAGTCTGACTTTCAGGTCAGAATATTATATTTCAACAAGAAAATCACAGTCAAAAACTTGGTAACTGATGTTTTATACAGAAACCTTAAAAAGGCACACATCTTTACACTGTGTTTGCACCATTTCCTGTGGTAACAGCTACATTTTTGGTTATCTCTCCCTGGTTTGAACCAGCATTGTTGTCTTTAATGACAAAGAAACATAAAACAACTTGAAATGACATGCTTTCACCTGAGGCGGTTTAATAATTTGGCAAAGGTATAGGCAGCTGCCAGGGGCCTGGTGCGCTAAGATCTAGTCATTATAGATGTGCATCAAATAGCCTATGAGCTACTGCTGTGTGGTAGAATGGTATTCAGTGAATAAAATGTATGATTCTTGGCAGATGAATGGACACTGTATAGAATAATGAGCATGCATTTTTTGTTTCAAATAAGTTAAACTTTGACTAGAGACATGCTAAAATGTTTAAAAGTAGTGAGTTTGAGTTATGATGCTCCTCTAAGAGCTGATTCTGCATGTTTATATTTCACACTTAGTTGTGTGAAATATCTTTTTTATGGACTTGCTTAGGGCCTTCTACTTGGTGCCTTTAAATAGCTTTAACTGACCATGGCAATCACAGGAAACCTTAAATGCATGGATGCGCAGTGTGTCCACTTAGGGCTTCTGTAGTTTTAGCTGTCCTCATTGTTTCTATGTGCCTCTGCGTCTTGCTGCCATGTTGGAGCTCCTTTGATGTATGATACAAAGATACCGCTGAGGATATGCAGGCATGAATGTTTAAAAATCACGGCTGTTCTCATGTTCACTGGACTGACCCGCTGCCAAACATTCACCCATCCTCACCATGATTCTCTCTCTCTCTATCTCTGCCACACATACACACTCACTGGGTGGGACATATGACTGTCAGCCATGACAGATGTCCTGACAGTCTGGAGGTCTGGAGGCATGTTTGTGGTTATAGTCCTGCAGGGCTTTGACACACGATGTATCAGCATACATTACACATATAACACACATGTCACAGTGATGCTGCTCGATCTGCTCTCTGCTGCAACCATCAACATGACAATACATCTTAAATTTCACTTTAACTGGGGTACTGATAGTTTTGAGTGCATGTTTTTATGAAAGCTACATTTCATCAGACTTTAAATTTCCTTGGGGTCAAAATTGCTTGAATGGCTTTTGATTTTCAGGCAGAGGTAGCCAGAGCGTAAGTATAAAAATGGTGGAATAATCCTTTAATCAATCAGTCATGTTATGCATGTACAGTAATGGAGTAATAGCAGAGAGAGAATCTTTCTCATTATTTGCTTGGTGCCATATTTAAGTGGATATATACAGGAGGATGAGTTTTCAACCCCAATTTCAAAAAAGTTGGGGCACAGTGTAACACGAAGATAAAACAAAATGCACTGATTTGTAAATCTCCTAAACCCATATTTATTCACAATAGATCATAAACAATGTATCATCTATTTAAAGTGAGAGGTTTTTCCCATTTTATGAAAAATATTAGCACATTTCGAATTTGATGACAGCAACACATTTCAAAAAAGTAGGGACGGGGCAACAAAACCCTGGAAATGGAGCTGGAAAAGCATTTTGCAACTTATTCAGGTAACTGACAACAGGCCAGTAGCATGACTGGGTATAAAAGCAGCCTTTTAGAGAGGCAGAGTCTCTCAGAAGTAAAAATGCTTTAGAACATTGTGGAACAATTTAAGAAAAATGTTCGTCAGTGTAAAATTGTGAAGACTTTGAATATCCCACCATCTACAGTACATTATATCAGCAAAAGATTTTGTATGCAAGGGACAAAGCCAAAGGTCAATACTGGATTCTAGTGATGGCACTGCATAAAACATAGCAGTGTCATTTACAAATGCAAGCTAAAGCTGGAGCATGCAAAGAATAAGCCAGATTTGAACACGATCCAGAAACACCACCATCTTTTCTGTGCCAAAACTTATTTAAAATGGACTGAGGCAAAATGGAAAACTGTTCTGTGGTCACTATCAAAAAATTTGGATTCTTTTTGGAAACCATGAGCACTGTGTCCTGTGGACTAAAGAGGAAAGGGACCATTCAGCTTGTTATAAGCACACAGTTCAACAGCAGCATCTCTGACGGTATGGGGTTGCATTAGTGCCTATGGCATAGGCAGCTTCCACATCTGGAAAGACACTATCAATGCTGAATAGTAGATAGAGGACATAGAGAACAGAAGCTCCCATCCAGACAACGTCTCTTTCAGGGAAGGCCATGCGTAGTCAGTAATGGCTTCACAGTAGAAGAGTCTGGGTGCTGAACTGGCCTGAGACCTTTCACCATTAGAAAACATTTGGTGCATCATAAAAGGAAAAATCTGGCAAAGAGACCCAGGATTGTTGAGCAGCAAGAAGCCTACATCAGACAAGAATGGGACAACATTCCTCTCCCCAAACTCCAGCAACTGGTCTCCTCATCTTCCAGGTGTTATTTTGTTAGAAGAAGAAATACCCCACAGTGCCCTAACTTTTTTTGCAGTAGGGGTAGTAAATATGATTTCATCCCTATGAAGTAAAACAAATTCAGACTTAACTGTCCCAAAATCCCTGAAAAGAAGAGCATTCAAGTTTTATTCAATAGTAATTATAATGACTTCATCAGCATGTATACACTCTAAGGGATGGACACTTTTGGCTCTGGATCTTATGACTCAGCCGGGTCTCTTAAGCACATTTGTTTTGGACGTAGTTTTATACATGGTGATTTAGCCAGGACTTTTTTATTTAAAATGAAGCAAAATGAAAAATCTGAATTTAATCACACTCCCTCTTCAACCTGTCTCTAGTCCTAAACGTGTCAGAAGACGTGCTGAGCAATGCACCCATCTGACATATCTCAAAGCTACAGTTCAGCTGTTGACCACTAGGTCGCACTAGAGCACCACAGAAAAGAGAGAGCCATGAAGACATGGAGACCTGCATAAACAAAATTAAGCCTGATACGGGGGCAAATGGTTGTAAAAATGTCTTTCTGGTAATATTTTGATTGTTTTTAAATGTTTCTATACTGCACACATTTATTTACTCATCACAACAGGAGAATCACAAATAGCCCTGTGAATGACAGCTGTATCTCATAGCTGCTTTAGTGACATTGCTCTGGTACTCTGCATGCTTGCTCACAGTCTCACTGTTCTAACTTGAATAAAAGAGACATGTGCTGAAGGAAATCTGGCTTTTGATTTCCTATCATAATAAATTAGAATGTCTTCTTAGGACTGAGGTTTTCAAAATGAGATTTGAGAACATGCACTAAAATAATGACAGCTCTCTCACTGAATAGTTTGTTTAAAGGTCTTATACAACACTGTAAAAATATGTTTCTTCATTTAAAAGTATCCGACTACAAGTACTCAGCTGCACTTGTAATTCAGGTTCCGATCACATAAAATGTATGTAATTTTTGACAGCAGTGTATGTTTTTTTTCTTCCTGTAGGCCCTTGGGTGCCTGCTAAACATTTACAGGCTCACAACCTCCAACTTTAAAACAAAAAAGTTAACTTCATCCAAATGTTCCCACCATTATAAACCAATATTTATTCATCCTTGCTTACATTTTTTTGCATTAGTCATTTTCACAATTTATTTATTTATTTGTACACTACTACAAATAACAATTGTTTCACCTTAAAGCTCCTGTAAGGGACTTTTACATTATGTAAGTTCTGTTGCCCCCCTGTGGACAAAGTGTCAAAGTGTTATTACTTTGCTGATATCGTTCTCTAATTCTGTATGTGGTATCGTCTGGAAAAGAATCTGATCCTTATTTATTTCAAATATCAAACTCACAATGGACCTGGGCATATTTTTTTAAGGGCTGTTTTTTCAGCGAGGTTTCTGACACCTACCCCCTGACAGGCACATGAAATAACTACACCGAAGCTATCAGTAATGTTGCTGATATTTTTGATGGCTTTTGTTGGTTAATTTGAGACACCATTATTAATACCGGTCTGTTTAGTCACAATGAAAAAACTCCTCACAGCAGCTTTAGTCACTTAAAATTTCTTCACACTCTGTATGATCCAGTCTGGTAGCCTCATTATCAAAGCTTAGGCTAGATTACCGGCATGTCCTTATTTACAGCGCTATACTTAATCTGCTTCCATCAGACTTCATTTATGTGGAAAGTGCTGGAAATTCCTGTCTTTGCTCTGTGACTCAGTCACAACATTTACTTTTGCTATCTGTGCCCAAAGTGTGTTTTGAAATGGCTATAAGGAGTTTACAGCCCGCTGCTCCTGCAGCATGGAATCTGCTGCAGGAGGCTGTCTTTGGGAGCTGGTCTCTTTAAATATTTTTATAAGTAGCTTGAAGGAATTGGAGGATGATGCTTCAGGTTGCAGATGTTTTGACTGATGACAATGAGCTCTGCTGTTTCATGTCTGTAGCTTTTTTGATTGTGCTGCCTGACTTGGCCGGGTCACTCTTGTAAATGAGATTCTTCATCTTAATGAGGTTTTCCTAGTTTAATAGATTTAACTAAAATAACAATACCCGCATTCATAACGGTAGGAAAAACAGCCATTTTACACACCAGGGATACAGTTTAACAGTATTGCTGTTCACCAAAGCTAGGAACACATCTGCTAATCCATGTTAATTTTTCTACTAGTTTTAAACATGGATGTTAGTTTGAACCACTATCAAAATCACTGATAGGAACCACTTCTTAAATGACCCACTAGAGTTTACATGGATCAGGTTAGATGCCATGTAGGGGAGAGAGAGTCTGTGAAGGATATTAAACTATCTCACCACTAGGTGGCACCACTGCGTCACTGACATGCTTTGCAGGAACTGGAGCAACAGTGAACGTGTAAACTGGGTTTACTTGAGAAAAAAGAAGGATCCAGACCCTGCTCCTGCATGGTGTGATGAATCACAGAACCTGAAAAGGAGCATACTGCGACCCCCCCCCCCCCCAAACCTCAGAGAGCTTATTTAATAACAAGCCAAAATGCCCATCTCTGCCCTTGGGGGGCTTTTATTGTGAAATGCTGCCTGACCTACATGTCTACATGCTTCTGGAGTACCACTACAGTGAAGACGGGGGTTGTTCATACAAAAAAACATGTACATTTTCATCACAGAAGTGTAATTTGGATTTTTAAAGCATGTTCTCTCAAGCACTTCAATCTAATGTGATTGCAAAAAGCTGATGTATTTGTTGTTATTTGATACTTTTGGTCAATGTTAAATCAGTTTTATGACTGATTAACTGCTATCAGAGTCAACATCTTTGCTGATAGATTAACAGTTTCAGAAGTCATTTTTTAACTGTGAAAGCCTCTGCTGCTTGCTTTTTTTGCTGCTTGCTAATCATTGAGTGATAATGCTGACTCAAGGGTGCACTGATCAGATACTGGAGGTCAAAGGTCTAGGACACTGGGCCTCATGTTCATCCGTTGCTTGTAAATGAATTGTCTCAAGAATGCTTTGAAGGATTTTCCTCAGACTTTGCACTCAGACCCAATACTGAAGGGAATACATTTTGGAGGTTGAAAGCCTTTGGGCCTCATGTTCATGCCTTGCTAGTGAACCAGATATTTCAAGAACACTTTGAGGGACTGTGTTCTATCTTTGCACAAATATCAGCTCTGACCTTTGACCTCCATACTCTTATCAATGAATTATTGGGTCAAGAATTGGGCCTTATTTTCATCCCTTGCTTGTTAATAAAATATCTCAATAATGCTGCCAGTGAATTTAAAAAACAAACTAGCACCAATGACCTCCCTGACTTAGAGATGAACTGGTTAGAGTTTTTACGTCAAAGGTCATTGGACTTCATGTTTATCCCTTGCTTGGAAACAATATCTCAATATCGGTTAGTGATTTTCTTCAAACTGCATGATGCACACTTTGACTCAAGAATGCGCTGATTAGATTTGGACAGTCCAAAACCACTGGGCCTGATGGTCACCCCTTGATTTCAAATGTGATAGCTCATTAACACTTTGAGGGATTTTCCTTGAAGTGAAAGCAAATGTCCTCTCTGACTCAAGGATGGACTGGTTTGATTTTAGAGATAACTGCCTGAAGGTAATTGGGCCTCATGTCCATCCAATGGAAGTGAAAGCAATAACTCAAAAATGTCAAACTTTTTATAAATGTCTACTTTGAATAGAGGATGAACTGATACAATTTTGTTAAGTTAATACATCATTGGGCCTCATGTTCATCCATTGCTTGTGTAAACAACATCTCAAACTTTGCACAAACATGTACTTTCATTTAGGAACAAACTGATTGGATTTTTAAGGTTGAAGATCACTGGGCCCTGTGGTCATCCCTTGATATATTGAGTGAATATGATTTTTTAAAGAAAATGTTCAGAGATTGTCTTCAAACTTTGCACTGATATCTACTCCAACACCAGGATGAACTGATTAGATTTTGGAAGAAAAGGGTCATTTTGCCCTATGTTCATCCCTTGCTTGTGAACATGATATTTCAACAACTTTTTTAGTGGTTGTCAAACTTTGCATGGATGTCCACCCCAAACTTTGTCACCAAACTATTAACAGCTAATAAAATCAAAATCAAAGTGTTGGGTCTCATGTTTTTTTCTTGCTGATGAACATGATATCTCGAGGGCGTTTTGATGGATTTTCATCTATCTTTGGTCTACTGCCCACTTTCACTCAAGCCTAAACTGATTGGATTTGGAAAGGTCAAAAGTATTTGGGCCTCATGTTCATCCCTGGCTTGTAAATGTGAAAGCTCATTAGGACTTTGAAAGATTTACATTCAACTTTGAGCTAATGTGTGACTCAGGAATGAAATGATTAAATTTTGTAGATCGATTGTCAAGGATCATTGGGCCTAATGTTCATCCCTTGCTAGTGAAAGCTGTAACTCAGCTGTAACTTGGAACATTGCTTATAAGTCTACTCTGACTCTAGGATGAACTGAGTAGAAGTTTTGGGTCCAAGGTCATTCTTTGCTTGTGAACACAGTATCTCAAGAAAACTTTGAACAAGTCTGTTCTCTGATACAACAATGAACTGATTAAATTTTGGAGGTCAAAGGTGACTTGGCCCTATGTCCATCCCTTGCTATTGCATATGGTTTTTCACGAACATGTCAAGGGACTGTCCTCAAACTCTGCACAGATGTTCACTCTGACTCAAGGATGAACTGATAAGATTTTGGAGGTCAAAATTCATTGGGCCTCATGTTCATCCCTCTCTTATGAATCTTATGTTTTAATTACACATTGGGGGATTGTCTTCAACTTTGAACACATGCCCCAACTTTGTCCCAAACTCTTATCAGTTAACTCTTGGGTCAAAGTATTGGGCCTCATGTTCATGCCTTGCTTGTGAACATGATATACCAGGGGTGCTTTAATACCCACTGATTCAAAGCTGTACAGATTAGATTTGGAAGGTCAAAGGAAATTGGGCCTCGTGTTCATACCTTGCTTGAAAATGCAAAGGCTCTGTATCACTTTAAGTGATTTTCTTCAAACTTTGAGCAAATGTTCTCTGTTCAAGGATGGGCTGATTTCAATGAATGTCAAGGATCATTGGGCCTAATGCTAATGGCTCGTGAGAAAAAGCACTAAATTAAAAAATGCTTAATAGTATTTTCTTCAGACTTGGAAAGTCTTCTCCGATATGAAGATGCACTGATTAGATTTTGGATGTCAAAGGTCACTGGGCCCTATGTTCATCCCTTACTTGTGAATGCAGTTTTTAAAGAACACATGGGGATTTCATCAAATGTTGCACAGGTGTCTACTCCTCTTCAAAAGGTCAAAGGTGATTGGGCCTCATGTGCAGTCTCTGCTAGTAGGATGTTTTTTTACAAATCACTCTACCATTGAAAAAACCCAGTCCTTTTTCTTAACCAATCATTGCACTTTCACTTTCAAGGTCATACCCATAGGCTAAAGTCAGTGGATCACATGTTCATCCCTTGATTGTGAACCCAATATTTCAAGAACACTTTGAGGGATATTGTTAAAACTCTGCACAATTGTCCACTCTGACTCAAGAATGAACTAATTAGATTTTGGTGGGCCTCATGTTTATCCCTTTCTTATACAAACCTATCATTGCACTTTCATTTCTGCCAATTGCATACCTTGCAAAGGTAAATAACTACAAAGTTATAGTTCTATTTATTTACTGTTCTATGTTCTAAATTGATAAATTTATAGGCGTAACTCAGGGAGCGCTGCGTTAGGTAAAACAGTTACCTAAACACTGTAGTGCAATATGATTTAACAAACCATAGCATAGAGATATTAAATACATCAGCACTAGATGAAGAACAAGATGTTGGTGTCTTACAGGTTTGAGTGAAATGCACAAGCTCATGTGTGCACGTGCATCATTTGACAGATACCGATGGGGACAGTCAGAGCTGCAGCTGAGGGGAAAGGCCTCAAATGTTCCCGGGACTGAACGGGGGATCAGGACAGAGGAGGAAGAGGTTTTAGCAGAGAATCAGGAGAAGGAGGAGGGTTAGAGCTTCAGAGGAGAGAGACTGGAGAGAGATGGGGCTTAGAAGTTGTCAGAGTTCGGTATTCGTGACTGTGGGGCTCAGTCAGCGGGAGTTCTGGTCCCTCTGAGACCTAACACTGTTTAACTTGCTTCTATAGACATGGCAGGATTCATTGCATGGCTTGAAGATGGGAGTTTTTAGTGTGTGTTGGGGATGTTAAAGCTCAGTTTTATGCATAAATATCCCCTCTGCATTTGAATGAGTCATGCATTCATGCAGACTGGATCACAAATAGACAATATTGCAGAGTGGAGGATGGGGAAATTAGAAAATGTGGTGATAAGAGAGCGCTGCATTGTGCTGTAATCAATACCCTGTGTGAATAATGCATCATACACCCCATCACATTATGCATTACTGATGTCAAACTTGTGATTCATTCTTGCTCGATTGTCAATTTACAGAAACTCCGGCACAGGCAATCAATCGATTTCATTTTCCGCCGCATTTTTTTTTTTCTATCAAGCTGCCTTTTATTATTCCAGTACAGGGTCAGCCGGGACGACCATCACACGGATTACATGTTTATCACGTAAATAAGAAGAAACAAAAGTGTGATTAAGTTGCTTTCTGTGAGGGCTGGGTTTGCTGATTTGTTTGTGTGTGTGGGTGTATATACTGTATGTATGCTCAGGCTTATTTGTTGCAGCTCATATCCTCCAGTGAGATGCAGCAGCAACCATCAAAGAGCCAATTTAGAGAGCTGCTGTGCTTCAATGTGCATCACTGTGTTACATCTACACTCACTGTAGTGGAGATACATTCATACAGTTTGATTATATATCAGCCTACTTATTCCCTGTGTGCATCTGATATCAAAAAGACATTTTAA
This sequence comes from Cheilinus undulatus, assembly GCF_018320785.1. Classification (NCBI taxonomy): domain Eukaryota; kingdom Metazoa; phylum Chordata; class Actinopteri; order Labriformes; family Labridae; genus Cheilinus; species Cheilinus undulatus. Next base: position 37,946,418 of record NC_054878.1, on the reverse strand, counting down.
ATATAGTTAAACATGTCATATTCAAACATAAAGCAATAAAATAGTCTCTGCATATGTATCTTTGTTGCTCAGGAAATTCAAGAAACTGATCTTATCCATACCTGCTGCTTTAACTCAACCTTCCAGCACCTAAATCTACATTTAATATGCTTTCAACAGCCTGCCTGTGATAGGAAGTAGGATATATGTGAATTTGAGGCAGACAGTATTTTCCACAGGCTTCATGAAATGTAAAATCAGACGCCAAAGTTGTCAGATATCAAAATGATTACATGTTTTTATGATATAACAGTTGACAGTACTTGCGAAGAAGCGAGAAGCCCCATGCTGTAGTTTGTTTTTGATTTTAAGAGAGGATTTTGGATCAAGATGTTCTAATGAGTAAAAGCCTGAAGCGATGAAAAAGCTCTTCTTCTGCTTCCTTTGACAAAACCTGAACATGATTAATAAATACCAGGCAGCAGAGAGGGAAGTGTATTATTTTAGATATGGGTTAAGACCATTTTCCTTTCTGGTAAAAAACTTAAGACTGCCTAATCAAAAAATGTTTAAAAATTCTTATAAGAGCTGTTTCACATTGTGTAGGTTTAATTGTTTTAGCATGAGATTTGGCCAGTAACACATTACAGTAAGGTACTCATGAGTGGCATTGTTGACGTAACTAGCAAACTGGTAAACAAGCTGTAGCCATTCATTCCTTGGTGAACTACCTCATAGATATACTTTTCCCTGGTGTAAGTACTAGCTAGCTAGTGCTAGCTGTAAGTAACTATTTTTCCCCTGGTGAACTGGCTGTAAGTAACTCTTTCTTTCTCTGATTAACTAGCTGTAAGTAACTTTTTCTTTCTCTGGTTAACTAGCAGTTAGTGACTCTTTATTTCCCTGGTTAACTAGCAGTTAGTCACTCGTTATTTCTCTGGTTAACTAGCTGTTAGTAACTCTTTCTTTCCCTGGTACTAGCTGATAGTAACTCTGTCTTTCCCTGGTTAACTAGCTGTTTGTAACTCTTTCTTTCTCTGGTTAACTAGCTGTAAGCTATTCTGTCTTTCCCTGGTTAACTAGTGGTTAGTTATTCTGTCTTTCCCTGGTTCACTACCTGTTTGTAACTCTTTCTTTCTCTGGTTAACTAGCTGTAAGCTATTCTGTCTTTCCCTGGTTAACTAGCGGTTAGTTATTCTGTCTTTCCCTGGTTAACTAGCTGTTAGTAACTCTTTCTTTCTATGGTTAACTAGCTGATAGTTATTCTGTCTTTCACTGGTTAACTAGCCATTAGTTATTCTTTTCCTGGTTAACTAGCTGTTTGTAACTCTGTCTTTCCCTGGTTAACTAGCTGTTAGTCACTCGTTATTTCTCTGGTTAACTAGCTGTTAGTAACTCTTTCTTTCCCTGGTACTAGCTGATAGTAACTCTGTCTTTCCCTTGTTAACTAGCTTTTAGTTATTTTGTCTTTCCCTGGTTAACTGATAGTCACTCTGTCTTTCTCTGGCTAACTAGCTGTAAGTAACTCTTTCTTTCCCTGGTTAACTAGCTTTTAGTTATTCTGTCTTTCCCTGGTTAACTGATAGTCACTCTGTCTTTCTCTGGCTAACTAGCTGTTAGTAACTCTTTCTTTCCCTGGTTAACTAGCTGTTAGTAATTCTGTCTTTTCCTGATTCACTAGCTGTTAGTAACTCTGTCTTTCCCTGTTTAACTAGCTGTTAGTAACTCTGTCTTTCTCTGGTTAATTAGCTTTAGTAACTCTTTCTTTCTCTGGTTAACTAGCTGTTAGTAACTCTGTCTTTCCCTGGTTAACTAGCTGTTAGTAACTCTGTCTTTCCCTGGTTAACTAGCTGTTAGTAACTTGTTCTTTCCCTGGTTAACTAGCTGTTAGTAACTCTGTCTTTCCCTGGTTAACTAGCTGTTTGTAACTCTGTCTTTCCCTGGTTAACTAGCTGTTAGTAACTCTGTCTTTCCCTGGTTAACTAGCTGTTAGTAACTCTCTCTTTCCCTGGTTAACTAGCTGTTTGTAACTCTGTCTTTCCCTGGTTAACTAGCTGTTTGTAACTCTGTCTTTCCCTGGTTAACTAGCTGTTAGTAACTCTGTCTTTCCCTGGTTAACTAGCTGTTTGTAACTCTTTCTTTCCCTGGTACTAGCTGATAGTAACTCTTTCTTTCCCTGGTTAACTAGCTGTAAGTAACTCTTTCTTTCCCTGTTTAACTAGCTTTAGTTATTCTGTCTTTCCCTGGTTAACTGATAGTCACTCTGTCTTTCTCTGGCTAACTAGCTGTTAATAACTCTTTCTTTCCCTGGTTAACTAGCTTTTAGTTATTCTGTCTTTCCCTGGTTAACTGATAGTCACTCTGTCTTTCTCTGGCTAACTAGCTGTTAGTAACTCTGTCTTTCCCTGGTTAACTAGCTGTTAGTAATTCTGTCTTTCCCTGGTTAACTGATAGTCACTCTGTCTTTCTCTGGCTAACTAGCTGTAAGTAACTCTTTCTTTCCCTGGTTAACTAGCTTTTAGTTATTCTGTCTTTCCCTGGTTAACTGATAGTCACTCTGTCTTTCTCTGGCTAACTAGCTGTTAGTAACTCTTTCTTTCCCTGGTTAACTAGCTGTTAGTTATTCTGTCTTTTCCTGATTCACTAGCTGTTAGTAACTCTGTCTTTCTCTGGTTAATTAGCTTTACTAACTCTTTCTTTCTCTGGTTAACTAGCTGTTAGTAACTCTGTCTTTCCCTGGTTAACTAGCTGTTAGTAACTCTGTCTTTCCCTGGTTAACTAGCTGTTAGTAACTCTGTCTTTCCCTGGTTAACTAGCTGTTAGTAACTCTGTCTTTCCCTGGTTAACTAGCTGTTAGTAACTCTGTCTTTCCCTGGTTAACTAGCTGTTTGTAACTCTGTCTTTCCCTGGTTAACTAGCTGTTAGTAACTCTGTCTTTCCCTGGCTTACTAGCTGTTAGTAACTGTCTTTCCCTGGTTACTCTCAAACAGTGTGAAATTAGTCTCAAATGGCCACCATGATTTCTTCACTTTGATTTTTTGGGACCAAAAACCCAGAACTTTAAAACTAGAAATTATAAAAAATTTTTTAAAAGGAGTATAGCCTCACGTTTCAGACTAAAAAAGAATTGCTAATTAGTCATTCTTGATAAATGATAGCTGATTAAGAAATGTTGACAGAAACTATCAGTTCTATGACAAATTGGATAAGTGAATAAATGTTTCAGCCCTGAAGCAAAATGTCAGAGCAAGTTTGGTTGCAGTGCACATGAGTTGTAATTGTTTTTGTGTTTTAATGGGGCACATCTGCTCTGATCCTTTATTACACAATTGAATAGAACAATTGTTTTCATGTGCCCTTAAATATCTACGTTTTCAAGAAAGTAAAGTGGTGTTTTTTCAGTTTTGCATTCCTGTAAATGGTTAGTGTCTGGGCTGTCTGTTTTAATTCTCTAAACAAACAAATTGAAAGTAAGAATTAATGATGTGCTTTTTTCCATTGCTAAACTGAGATGACATAAATGGTAAACATACTGCCAGCTAAAAGGATAATTCATAACACCCTGATCAATTAAGGCAAAATGTGCTTTACTGTCTGCTCAGTCTCGAGGTGGTATTTATGTATTTCTACAGTAATGTTCTTTGCCTTTTGAAAAGCATCCCTCGACCCTCTCAGTGTCTAGTGACCCCCAGTTTGGGAACCACTGATGTAGAGGTCAGCGTTGGTGCCTCACAGGAAGAAGGTTCCTGGTTCGAACCCTGGTTAGATGGGAGTCTGGTCGCTATTCTCTCTGTGCCTGCGACATTTCTCAGGCTCTCCAGCTTTGTTAGGTTGATTGGTGGCTGTAAATTGCCTGTAGGTTTGAGTGTGAGCATGCCCGGTTGTTTGTCCCTATATGTCAGCCCTGTGATTGACTGGTGACCACCCCATGACGAAAAACCCATCCAGCCCCCATGACCCCAAACCCGATAAGTGGTGTTGAAAACACTCCTAAACACTCCTTTGTGCAGTGTGCTCTTACCTGGCAAAAGATGGAGCCAGTGATAGCCAGGGCCGACCCGGGACCCCTGAAATCTGGTTGCCCAACCTAAAATCCTTAACAATGATTGGCTACTTGCCTTGTCAGCCATAAATGTAATCAGTTTAGGCCTTTTCGCTAAAGCTTATTAAATCTCTAAGCATATTTTAACCTACATTGAACTGGTTTTACTAACTTTGATACACTATAGATGGGGGATATCAAAGTGTGATTTGTGTTTTTTTGGTGTGGCCCTCAGTGAAAGAAGGTCTGGACCCTCTTTGCTCTAAGTCAGACTACACTGGTGTGACAGTGCGGCTCATTAAAATAATAAATCTAAAAGTTAAGATCATGAAGGACATTTGATTCCAAATCAAGTCAGCTGTGGGAAATGCTTCCAATGTGGACATGAAAAATGTTTTTGAATGTAAAATTATTGAAATGTGAACATGTGATCTGTTGGACTGACAGCCTTGGTTAAAGCCCACTAAGCGTGTCCCCATGTCTTCTTTTAGACATTTTGTGTTTCATCATAAATGGTTCATTTTTGTCTCTGCATCATAAACTATTGACTGCATGTGTGAATATTTGGGTGAAAACACCATCTGTCAAAACCCAGACCAAACAAAACCAGCAAGACTGGGACTGTATAATGGAATTCTGCACCCATGTCTCTTTAGCACCGTTCAATTTTCCACCTGAGGCTTTTCCTGCATCGATTCAGGGTGACAAACCAGCACAGGCAGGCTCGACTCTAAATGCATCCTGTCTGATTTCTGTTATTTTTGTGTTGTGCGGCGAACGTGACCTCCTTTTAAATGACTGGAATATTAAAGAGCAAACAGAAGCTACAGAGCCCGGATGGAGACGCCGGCAGGCAGCTGCTACGCTCTCTGTTTTATCATCAGACATTTTCTCTTTTTTTCCTGAAATATAAATAAGCAGAAGAGCTGACAGAAGTCGCTCAAACTGAAAGAAAACACACACAAAGGAGGCGTTTGAACTTTTCTGTAGGTAACGGCTTGTTTCACAACATTAGAGAGGAACTGCGACTTTGTTTAATTTTAACTCTGTGAACTCGTATGGATAATTCACACCTGCTGCCTTTGATCGATCCTGCCTCTCTTCTAATGTCTGTTTAATCTTTTGCCTTCTTCTATATGTGTGAGTGTTTGTGCAATTCATCTCCAAACCAGAGTCAATACTAGAACACGTAGCAACTGTCTTTATTGAACACCAGCATTTTAGAAGGTAGGGATTTAACATATATATAGTTGAAAGCCTACAAGAAAAGTAATTTAAATATTTATATATATCTTTACAAATGTTCATGAGCAGCTCGGAGAGCTTGTGTCGGCTAAACTTGCGATCCAGGGGGGAGGAGGGGAGTGTACAAAGATAGACATGCACAAGGAAGAGGAACGACGGCGACCGCGGAGTCACCTTTTACAAAATGGCTGAGTTGGACCCTTCTCTCTCTCTCTCTCTAGCACTCACACACACATTAACACACACCACAGAGTCGCCTATAACCCCAGGCAGTGGTGTCACATCCAGAAACTTCAGTTGAAATACACACTTTGCTATGGCACTGATTGTTCAGCATACAAATCAAAATAAAGTCTGCTTGGTGGAGTTGAATGGCTTCCACAGGTACAGGGGGGTTCTTCATTGATCTCTATGTGTATTGTAGCTGCAGCAATTAATTAACTGTTGATCAACTGATTGATGATATTTTGATAATCATTTGGATAATTTTGCCATTAAAAATGATCAATCATTTACTAACAGCTGCTCTTCAATGCCATTTCATAAATTAAAACTCTTTGATCTGTCATTTTTTTAAAAAGCAGTTAAAAAACTACTTTGATGTCTGAGAAATCGTGGGAACTTTCAAAACAATTTAAACAATTCACTAATCATAAGAAATAATCAGCAGGTTTATCAATAACAGTAACAGTTATTAATTGTTTGCTGGTTGTTTACAAGTTTGTTCACGATAAAGCTTTTTTCCCTGTTAATAAACAATATTATTGATTACTTTTGGGTACAAAAAAACTCTTAACTCAGTCTTCATCAGATAATTAATTTGTTTGTTTTTAATAAACAAAGTCTGTTGGTGTTTGTTGGGGAAAAAAAAAGAATTTACTTTAATCTCTGAACTGTAAGACATTCTCACAACTTTACGACATTTCATGGACTTGTTTTATTTATCATAATTGAAAAAATAACAGAATTGGTTTTATGTTTTCATCATTTTGTTGATTTTGGATCAAAAATTTCAATGTTCATCAAAGAATTTACTTTGAACCAAGTCTTTTGATGTTTGAATTGTTTTCATCTCCGAGAAATTGTAAGACTTTCTCACAACTTTATTAACTTTTGTTTACTTTGTTTTTTTTTTTAAATCATTTTTAAAAACAAGCGGTTAATCAATCAGGAATCATTAGCTGCTACTGAAGAGTGTTTTGAAAGTGTAAATGAATGTGTAAAGGGTTCAGTCAGAGCATTTCTAATCTTTTTTTGTTATGATTAAACATTTTGTTAGTTTTTGGATCAAAACTTTTTCAAGTGCTTCTTCATCAAAGAATTTAACTTTCGACAAAGTCTTTTGATGTTTGACAAAAATAATCAAAAAATTCCATTTATTCCATCAGAAATTGAGAGATTTTTTTTGCAACTTTCTGTGTATTGACTTGACAGCTTATTTATCCAAATAAAAACAATCAACAGATCAATCAAGAATGTACATGTAAGCATAAGCTGCAGCTTTAGTGGTTCAGAAACCATTCTAAACTATTTTGTTATTGATAAATCCTTTTTGACGATTTTTGGAGGAAATATTCTGATTGCAGCTTCATCAAAAACAATTTGCTATTTTTGAAAATAAAGTATTAAAATGAAATTTTAAAATAAAGTTTTTGCATCTGTTCATTGGACAAGATAAAAAATAAACTGCAATCTTAGGGAAATTGTGAGACTTTTCACAACTTTCTGAACTTTTGTTGACCTAGCAACTAATTTAACAATATTAAACAATCAGTACATGTGTTTATGCTTGTATAAAGATTTCAGCTTGAATATTTTTAACCATTTTATCATTTTTCAGTGACATTTGTAGAAAACTTTTACTGGTTGCAGCATCATTAATGAAACAATTTAATTAACAAAGCTTTTTTATGTTCTTAGAAATTGTGAGACTTTCTCAAAACTTCTCAACTTTTTTGTAAAAGGTAATTTATCAATATTAAAAAGAATTTTCCCATCAATGGGGAGTAAAAGAATTCAATGACAGCTGCAGCTTTAGCATATTTAAGTGCACATGCATGTAGAAAGTGTTTTTCAAAACTACTCTAATTTTAGTTTAAGATTTTGGTGACTTTTGAAGAAAAATACAGCCTCATCAAATAAGGTATTTCCTATTTTTCATCATTCTATTATTAATTGTCTTTTTAATTTATATATCTAAGAGGCATAATGACAATCTAATTCATTGTAAAATCAATAAACAATAAACATGTTAATGATGAAGGGCTACATGGCATCAATTTGAGTGAACCTGCAAGAAAAACATCTCTAATTGCAGCTTCATCAGGAGGAAAAAATGCATCTTTTGTCTTTTAATTTAATACAGTCTTTTGATCTGTTGGTTTGGAAAAAAATAAGTTTTAACTTTGATCTATTGAAAAAATGACTCTTAAAATACCTTTTCAGGCATTTTTTAGACAAATAGAATACTTGATTATACAAGTTCTTCATTGTCTGTAAAGCAAAAACTCATGATAATCCAGAACACGTAGTGCAATAAATCAGAGCATTATTTCCAAAATAAATCTCATAAATGGTAAAAAAATAATAATAATAATTTTGGTTTAGCTGACCAAAACAAGGCTTTGTTGGGTCTTTGTAGAGATTGATCTAAATACTAATAATAAATAGTGATAAATAATAATAAATAGATGAGTCTGATTTTCATAGGACTAAACTGTGTTCAAGCTTTTGTATTTTTGCTGCAAAGCCACACCAGACAAAGGTGTTTGTGAGGTTTTGGTTTGTGTTTTGTTGTTTTGGCAGTAGACCCCCCCCTGTCCTGGAAAACTGTGATGTCAGCATGTCTGCATTTAATTCCTCTTTAGAGAAATAATAAATAACGTGATGAAAGTCCTGGATGAGTCCCAGCTGACTCCACAGAGAGGCTCCTCCTCACTCATGATCGTACAGCCCGCTCATCACTCGCACATCTGGATGTCTTGTTTGGGACACTTCAGGTTGGGGTAAATTTTTAAAAATAAGATAAATAAATAAACAATAAATATGAACTGTCCCAAAGAAGAAAATATGACACACACACTCATGAACACACACGCACACACTGGTAAATGCAGCGCTCCAAGGCACAGGGACCGGCTGTGGGGGGGCTACTCAGTCTTTTCTGTTTTCCCGTCTTTGCTCTGGGGCTCGGCTGTTTTCCGGAGCTGCGTCTTTTCCGAGCTGTTGTTGATCTGTTGGTCGTTGGGTCCGCTCGTTTTCCCGCTCGAGTTCTTGTCCAGATAGTTGAGCATCTCGCTCAGGACCGTCTGGAAGGTGCTGAGAGCTGCGCAGACTGCCGGCGTGCCGAACCCGTGAGTGATCAGACTGTGAGGGAGAGAAAAATCCGGAAAATGAGACACGTTTGAGAGAAACCAGTGGTACAGTTTGGGCTCTCTCCTTTTTCTTCTCTCGGATTTTTCACCTGCAGAGAAACTTTCCTCGCTCTGCATTATGGAGCTTCTAATCCTCCTAAAAGACCCTCTTTAGTCAGGATTTACCACGCCAAAGCAGAGTTGTTAAGACCTGTGATGATCTAAATGCTGCTTCTACAGTCATTTACAGGGAAATACTGGGCCAGCTAAGTCAAGCCTAGGCTTTAATCTCATCATGATAAACACAAACCAAGATTAGCAGAAAATTATGATCTAATTATTTAAAGGATAAGAAATATCAGCCGCTTTATTGTTATATTTCACTCTTTAAACCGCTGTTAAAGCAAGAAAGCTAAATAAACCCCTCTTCTGGGTACAGTATTGTGGCTTCTCTTCCTCTAATGAGGAAATATTTCAGGTTTTACACATTTGACAACTTAATATTGAATCAGATGGTAAATTCATCAATAAAAATCACATTTGATTCTTAGTAATCCCCCAGAGGAGCCATATGAGTCCTTGACATCTGATTTAATTATTCAAAGCAATCACTAGTCACAATTAGCGATGCTTTATTTAACGATCGATCGAGTTAAAGAACCACTGCTCCAAAAAGTAAATTAAGCCTCTTGTAGCGCTGTCCAGATTACAAATGACAACTATTACGCCCTCGATGTTGGGCTAACTGTTTCTCACGATGCATTCAAAGAAGTGTACTACCGAGTGAACTGGCCATGCAGTGTGTACCATCATGCATTGCAGTGACGAGCTTTGGCAGGTGGGACTCTGCGACCACATTGAGAAGAATTTTTACCAAAATCTAGAGACTGTTTACTAAAGAATAGAGAGGATTTGAATGGAAGTTTTTTATTATGAAGGCAATCACAACACCATAGTCAGAGGCGGGCTTTGGCCCTGGAGCCCTGGACTACTAGGGGCCTCCTTTCTCCTGCAACAGCCTGTGTTCTGGTCATTTAGAATTTTAAGGGGTTAACACACTCATTAAAAGCTTGAAAGAGAAAGTCAACCTGGTCACGTTACCGTGGCATGAAAGCTCTAAATAATACAAATTAGTTTTTGTGTGAATTCGGGTTTTTTTTGTGTTCTATTCAAAGAAGACTAAAAACAAGTCATTTGGTGTAACAGTTATTTTAAAAAAACATTTTATAATAGATATACAAATATTTTTGAAAATCAAATATATTTGGACCCTTTTCAAAAGGGTTTTCGTTGGTAAATTTTGATCAATAAAAGAAGTAAAAATCCAAAATGGAACAATATTTTGAGTAAATGGTCATTGAAATAAACATGCATTAGCTCTGATGACATCTGGTTACTACATGTGCATTAAGGGTCTCCAAATGGACATTTTAAAATCTGCCTGGACATTTCTGTACAAGAACATTCCTAAACCATCATTTATTGCTGTATTTTAAATCAAGTAGGGCTTTCTTTGATAGATAAAAATGTTAAAAAGTGGAGAACAATGGATTGTCTGTGTTTACCTTGGACCCCAAAATTGCTAAATCTGCCTCTGAATGGGTTTAACATATCTCATTATTTTATTAAAAATCAAGCTATTTCAGATGTATTTATAATCTGAATTATCTTTAATTTCAGACCAAAAGCACAGTTTTAATTTAGTTGACTAAAACAACGACTAAAAATATCAGTCGACTAACATTTTTCCTGGAAACTCTGACCAAAGTAAGTTTAGTTTTCATCAAGGAGACTAAAACAAGACTAAAATGTTAGTGCTGGAGTGCTGGACGATCAAAATTCATGGTGTTTCTCCACTGTGGATACAAATGTTAGTATTTCCCTCAGTATACTTGAAATCAGTTATCAAGTATTGACTGTGCATTGATTTAAGTGTTTTACAGCTGGACTAAAGTGTCTCTGAGCTTTCGTCAACCACAAGGGAAGGGTAAAAATGACTAAAATGTGACTAAAACTAAAAGGCATTTAAATCTAAAAACTAAAACTGAGAAATTTAAAATGGCACCAAAAATTAACATTGGTCCAATAAAATATTAGATAGTAGTGATATAAATGACATTTATATCACTGATCCATGTCTGGCATTGCTGCATGTTTTAATCGTGCTACAGCTGTGACATCATCAGCTTCGAGGGCGATGGTGAGTCGTGATTTGTCATTTGTATGAGTCAGCTTTTTAATGTACCAATGATTTACCCTCTTTTAGTTGCTAATTCATAACAGTGCGGGATTTTTTAATCCTCTCCACTCCACCACTGACAGTCAAATATTTGTTATTTATGCACTGATTATTCTTCATTTCCTTATATTGAATGTTTTGCGATAAATAGGAAACAAAACCATAAATGTTTTTTAATTTAAGTCCTAGAATCATTTAAACACACAAGATTTAACTTTCTACCTCAACTTATCATTCATTTTGTATGATGTACACAGCTGGTGTCATGGTTCTTTGGGAGACTTTAAGCTTTCTGGGATATCATTGATATGGTCAGAGTATGTTTAAAGAGTGTGTCTGCTCCAAACATAATATATGCTGTACTTTTCCACTCTACAAAGGCTACCTAATCATGTTGATGTCTCTTAAAACTATTTTTCTGTACATAAATGAGAACTATGGAGACAAATAGTTTGACTCTTCAGTCATGGTTGTTTCCTCTGGTGGGCCACAGAAGGTTTCAGGTTTGTGGAACGCTGATGTAGACACAGTTTTCAGGGATTTTTTTAAGCACTGTTTTTATCTGCACCTCCAAAGGTGACATTATGCCTTTAAGCGCGTTAGGTCAGGTTATGTCATAAGTTTAATGTTTTACCAAATTAAGACAAAATGTAGTTACAAGGTTTTGGACCAGCAGCAATGGACAAAGGATTTCTGAGGTTTAGCCTCTAAACAGACAGATACTGGAGGTTAACGTATAGAAATAGAGATAGAAGGTTTTTTCTCAACAGTGTATGTAAATGAAGAGCTGGAGAGTTGTTTGGGAACCAGAAAAGCTGGATAGCTGACAGTGTTTTCTTTTTTCTTCTTTATATATTTTTTAGTTAGTCTGTTGTGTTGTGGAGCTTACTATGAAGTTCAACACAGAAAAACTCCCTATGACTGGCATTGAGCCCAAACCTCATACCTCCATTTTTCATGATTTTTTTTTTTTTTCATAAATCAGTGGTACCGGTCACCCTTTACATCTGTCGGGGTGTTTGACAAATTTTAAACCAATAAAAGCTGTTTAAAAAATGCCGACTATGACCATTCAGTGTTAGTTGAAGAGATAGAAGATTTTATCCATTCCCTGAAAACTGGTGATTTTGCAGATAGGAGGTGTTGGCCTGATGACAGCGCTATCCAGAGTGGGGAGTTGTGAATGAGTGATTTCAGACAGCCATCTTTAAAATTACTTTTACCCACGATGTTGGAGTGCAGATGGTCTAGTGATTTAAGGCACGCCCCATGTTTGCGAGCCCGGGTTCGAATGCAGCCTGTGGCTCTTTCCTGTATGTCTCTCCCCACTCTCTCGTCCCTGTTTCTGACTCTATCCACTGTCCTCCTCATTCAATAAAGGCACAAAAAGCCCAAAATAAATCTTTGATTTTACCCACAATCCCGCACTAGCTCACATCACATCAGTATCAACACATTACAGGTATTAACCGCAGCGATGTAAACATGAATATATCAGATGTCAAACTTAGCCTAGATAAGGATACAATTGAGCGATGATAGTAAAGTCACACTTCCTCTGGGGTTTGTTGTTCTCAGCTCTGTGTTCACCCTTCCTCAGCATTTAGATGGACAAAAATGTTTCAAACATGCTTTTTTTCACATGAATTCCTCCCCCGTGACCCTAAAGACACTCCCTAGCTCTCTCAGAGCTTAGGGTTAGGGCAGACTTTCCCAAACCAAATACCTTGTTTGGGCCGAAATACTTCCAACAAATACAAATGGAATCAACCTTGGGCTGAATATCTGAGCGAGGATTAATCTCATGAGTGGCTAAACTCGACTGGAAAACTGGGGCAGATCATCAGTGTGACGTTTACTGGACATGTACTGCTCTAAAAATGACATATGGATGCAGGATTTCAACAAATAAAAGTTACATAAAAGATAAATGACCCAGAAATCTGTGCCATTAGTGATACTCGATTGCAATCCTTATCATGCAGTTTACTGCAGCTATACGTGTGGTCAGCTTGGCCTTTCTCCTACCAGATGGAGGCTTCTAAATCTGTCATATCTGTTGTTCTGCAGCCGGCTCATGTCCTATTTGTCTACAGTTTTCTCCCTTTGGAGATTTTGATGAAACTTTGTCTATTCTGCAAAGAATGACACTATAAATGTGACATTTGTGCTAACAAGCCGCCTCCTCGCCTCCTCCTCCTCCTTGTTTGTCGTTTGTGCCAAATAACAATCTGCACAGCTGCATCTTTTTGGAAAATGGCAGCGCGTTAGGAGCCAAAATGAAGCACAGCAGTTCTAATTCTATACAGAGGTGCTATTTAAGGAGCATCTTTAGTCATTGTGTACAGAGAGAGCATAGTGTGTTACCTGAAGTGTGTGAGGTGTCTCTGGATGTCCAGGTCCAGGATGGGGGTGGGTCTGGAGGAGCCCAGAGGAGAGCGGTCTTGGCTCAATAAGTCCTGGAACTCCTTACAGATTTGCCTGATGGACAGAAGGAGGGAGGGAAGGAGGGTTTACCATCTGTCTCCTACACAACCGGCACAGTTTGGGCCTGTTTTTTTCACACTCATCGAGTTCATTTTGGATCAGCACACAAATTAAATCCTCCCTGGAAACACTTGAGAAAAATAGCGCATGCAGGAGTGGGATGAGTTCAGTGTCAATCCAAATGAAGAAGTAAGTGCTGACAATATGATTAGAAACTCTGCAAAATACTGAGTCAGTGGAGGTTTTCTGCAGAGGTCCAGGCTGTCTTTTTGTATCTTAGCCAATGTTGAAATCATTGTTAGGAAAAATACATTATTGAAAAAGAAAGTCAACTTATTTGGAAAAGAGCAGGAGCTAGTGCTTGTTAGAATCTGCTGTTAAAAGAGCTCACAGTTTAGAATAAAAATATGTGAGCAAAGTCTCTTAAAAATCAGATAAAATAGAATCTCTGTGCATGAAAAGTGTGCAGTGGGAGGTTGTTCGTCTTCATAATACTTCTCTCAAAGTTTTCCTTGTTCCTTTTTAACATAATGTTCTTCTTGTTAACCAAACTTCCCCTCAGCATCAGTTAAATTTTCCTCCATTTTCAGCCTCTCATAGATACTCGATACCAGCTTGCTGTGAAGCTTTCTTGTTGTTGAACATGCTGCTCGGAGCGCTGTTTATCAAAGCATTGCTTCTAAAGTGATCAATTTTTATCTGGGCTGTGTTGCAGCTGTGAGATTGATCGAGATATTCACCTGCACCTATAGGCCTGCAGACAAACAACAACTTAAGTCTGGACCTTTTTCACATGATGGGCACATAACTGCAGAGAGATGGAGACATTTAGATCAGGGAGTTTGGGAAATAAAAGTCTATGATGCAGAGTAGTCACAGTGTTTTTAACTGTTCCTGCAGACCCTTTTCAGGAAGTCTACTGAAAATTTCAAGAGAGTTTTCAAGTTGGCTGAACACAAATACTCATTTTTCTGGACTATTTCCTGTAAGCCTCCTTGTGAGACCTCCATAAGAGTCGAGATGAGCTGAAGTGTGAACACAGCAGGAAATAGTCAGGAAAATTCACTGTGAGCAACCGGGCAGGCTGGTGGTAGGATTGATACACTGTAGAACATAGAACAGAAGTTGTACAGCTGCATAGGATGCAGCTCATTTATTGGGGGGGCCACAGAGAGAAGCAAGGTTGAAACTGTCTTCCTGGGGGATGGTTTCCTCTACGCATAGTTTTAGAAGAGCTGTGTAGCTCTCATAGTATTCCTGCTGTTTTAGTGGTAATCAGGACGTTGTCTGACGGTATTCAAAAGGAAAAATTCCTCGAAGTTCATGATTCTCTTCGTGGTTCTGCTCCCACTATGGGAGTGTCTGGAGTCATATGACCAAAACATCAAACATGCCAGAAATCCATACGACCAGTCAGGAGCTGCTGGTTGGGCTGTGATCAGGTCGTAATCGGCTGTCGTATCCCCCTGTACACAGCCGACTACAACCTGATCTGACTGAAAGTCGATGCAACTTCCAAGTGAGCCATGCCACAGTGAATGCCCAGCTCTAGTGATTCCCAGAAGTAGTCTGTTTTACATTTGTTGTCGACCCCACCTCGGCCCCCTCCATAGGCACTTCTAAAGCATTTCACTATTTCTGTATTTCCTCCTGTCTAGGGGATGAAGAATATTCATACCCTACATTTAATTAAGCATGAAATTTGTTTCAACTTGTTGCTGCTTCTCACTGTTTGCTTCCTCTTCAAGACGCATTCTTCACTCATATGCAACAGAAACCAGATTAAACCGTTTACATGCACTGAAAAACTGGATGATTGGGCAAAAAGCTAAATCAGATTTTTCATAATTTCATAATTAGAGATGCTCCAATTGTGAAAATTGAGTGATCATGACTTCTTTTGGTGTAAAATTTGAAAACATTTTCTCCTAGGTTTGAACATCAGAGTTCTTTTGACCAGTTTGAATATTATTTTTATTCAGTGGATAGGTGCACTAAATGCAAATAAGTCCTGGCAACTGTTCATGCCCTCATTGTTTGAGTGTCCGTCAAAAGGGCCAACATCAGCTGATACAGATGTTTTGACGATTATCTGCAGAAGCATTTTATTTGACCAATAATCGTCCCAAATCAATTAATTCAAAAGTGTGCTACACTGGCTACATTGCAAGGTGCGTCTTCCCTTCTGGCTTTGTGTTTTGCTCTCTACATTCTCACCTAATGTCCTGCCCACAACACTATCTGACTAACATGATGTCACACGACTACCAGCCAGTCAGAACTGAGGCCTGGGTGCCACTGACACAGGGAGTGTATGTCATCACTTCTATGTCCTTGTGCTACTCTGTGCTGTTTCTCATGGTAACAGAGCTAATGGTAAATTCTCTATTTACCTGTTTTAACATGCAGTATTACTTTTGCCACATTTTTTTTATCATAACAAATGCATATTGATTCCAAACATCGGTTATTGGCCACATCCCCTACTAATAATCGGTATTGATATTAGCCCTGAAAAAACAATATCAGCCGACCTTTAATCCCTGGTAATGATGCCATTAATCTGATTAGGAATACTGGGTAATGCTGTTTAAATGACTACTTGAGTAATCAGATAACTCCAGCAATAGGACAAATATTGGTTTATAAGTGTGGATGACAACACACTCGTGTACCCCCAGCCAAACCAACAAGCCACAAGGTTTATATCCTTAACAGTATACACTCTGTTCTCTTTAGATGCAGAATTATCATTTCATGAGGGAGAAAAGCTGTTAAAAAGTGGCGCAAACCTCTGCTCCAGCTTGTGAGGCTATCTATTCCAGCACTTTCTGCACAATGTAGCAGCCGCTTTTAATGCACGGAATAGGTGATGAATTTTCAATCGTATCAGGTCATACGTAGTGTGTGACAGGGGCAGCTGCGGACAATTCAGGTAATAACGGTGTGTGTCTCTGCATTTTATATGGGTATATGGGTTGCATTTCTACATAGGAAGCAGCCAGCTTTTAGTTTTAAAAAATAGGTAGTAAGCGAGCATCTTATACATCAGGTTTCCAAAGTATTTTAACAATTTATACTGGTGTATTCTGAGAAGGAATAAAGGTATTGAAAGTTCATCTTAATGCTGATTTTTATGTAATGGCAAATGTAATTGTAGCACAAAACTCTTCTCACTTCATTTCATGTACCATCTTGGATATGTTGGAAACCTTACACTGTGACATCATACATCATGGCCGACTTTCTGAGAACCTCCCTCTAGTCCGATTGTGGAAAACCTCTGGCTATGAGGAACACGAGTAAAACAGCAACTCAGAATAATGTCAGGGCCAGACTCTCCGGGATTTTTCTAGAAACTGTCAGGAGAGCATGTGCTAGGTTGTGTCTCTGTGCATTTGGTGTGTTTGTGTGAGTTCGCATCCGTACTTTGTAGCCAGAACCATCTTCTTGCGCGCGCTGGTTTCTTTCGGCTCATTGTGCTGCCTCGCCAAATGTTCACCGACCGCCTTGCTAGGAAACTCTGTCTCGCAGGTGTAGCCGAAGTCCCGTGCCAGGTGGAGTGCCTCACCTGAGCACAAAACAAGAAAGAACACTACAGAAACCACACTCAAATGATAAAATATGAAAACTCAGATGAAAAAATAAGGTATAATTAATGTAACCAGGACATAAAGTTCCTTACCTTCCACCAGGGAGGTGAGTAGAGTGACGTTGGCAGCTTTCCTCCGTCCTGCCGGCAGGTTTAGGCCCAGACGGTCTAATTTCTCCCGCAGACACCGGCCTCCGTTCTTAGACTTTGCTCTGTGGAAAAGTAAAATAACTTTTACCTGGCATATTTCACATCACCCACACTTTAAACTTCATTTTAAAGACACAAAACGACCTAATTTCTTAATCGCGTGCCATCATTTTCTCCTTTATTTTAATTAATTGAAGCAAAAGACAAATCTAATCATCCTGCCTCTTTAAAAAAAGGTTTTAATCATGTCTTTAGAGTAAGGATGGAGGGATATAGATTGACTTTGATGTGACAAAGGCATAAAATTAAGCATAATATCAAAGGGTGTAAAATTAAAACATGTCATGTGATTAAATGTTAAATGTGCTTTCTTTCTATGCAGACATGGCTACATGTCCCCCTGAGTTTCCTCTGTCATAGTTTGACTAGTTTACCCAAAGTGAGGAGTTCTATTTTGGAGGAACGAGGGTAAGAACCATGGGCGCTGTCAAATTTTAATCTTTAATGTGAAATTTCGAAAATGCATGCGCTTCATTCCTGTCCAATAAAACCATAGAAATCCTTTTGGGATTTTTTTTTATATAATTACAGAGACACAAAACCCACAGACAAAAACCAAGTGATAACACAGCTCATGTAAGAATAATTCTAATATTTCTGACATGATTTTCACCAGATAAAGATCAATACATCTAATTGAGTTTTTTTTTTCCTTTGTTGATTCCTCCTCTTGTAAACCCAGGCCATATTCTCTCCATGCTCCCTCCCCCTCTCTCTTCCTCCCCCCTTCCCTTTCTCTCCGTCTCATCAATAATACAGCGCTGGCAACTCTTGCTTTCCTCTGCTTCCTCTGATCCCGGCATGCTCTGGCCTGGTCTCGCCTCCCTCTGGCTCCCTGGGCATGGCGGCGCGTGCAGCCCCGGCCCCTCGTTCGCCTACAATAGTCTTTGTGGACGCTATAGTGTACGATACATCCTGTGTTTCATCTGAGGGTTGCAGAGATTCAGGCAATGCTCTTCTATGTTCACCAGACGGAATAGGGCTAAGAAATGACTGCTTTACTTCTGGGTGCTAAATTTAACAATGAAGCCTGGTTGTCTTCCTAATTATTTGGTCAAAAGATGCAAAAATGGAAGAAAAAAATAATAGTAACACTTTACAACAGGGTACCCAAAAACTGGAATAGTTACTAGGTAAAGAATGAGTAACTAAAGAATGAGCAACTATATGCTGGTTACTGTAGAGCTAATGAGTAACTAACTGCTAGTTACCATAGAGTTCATGAGTAACTAACTGCTGGTTACTGTAGAGTTCATGAGTAACTAACTGCTGGTTACCGTAGAGTTCATGAGCAACTAACTGCTGGTTACTGTAGAGTTCATGAGTAACTAACTGCTGGTTACTGTAGAGTTCATGAGTAACTAACTGCTGGTTACTGTAGAGCTCATGAGTAACTAACTGCTGGTTACTGTAGAGTTCATGAGTAACTAACTGCTGGTTACCATAGAGTTCATGAGCAACTAACTGCTGGTTACTGTAGAGTTCATGAGTAACTAACTGCTGGTTACCATAGAATTCATGAGTAACTAACGGCTGGTTACTGTAGAGTTCATGAGTAACTAACTGCTGGTTACCATAGAATTCATGAGTAACTAACTGCTGGTTACTGTAGAGTTCATGAGCAACTAACTGCTAGTTACCATAGAGTTCATAAGTAACTAACTGCTGGTTACCATAGAGTTCATGAGCAACTAACTGCTAGTTACCGTAGAGTTCATGAGTAACTAACTGCTGCTTACTGTAGAGTTCATGAGTAACTAACTGCTGGTTACTGTAGAGCTCAGGAGTAACTAACTGCTGTTTACTGTAGAGTTCATGAGTAACTAACTGCTGGTTACCATAGAGTTCATGAGCAACTAACTGCTGGTTACTGTAGAGTTCATGAGTAACTAACTGCTGGTTACCGTAGAGTTCATGAGCAACTAACTGCTAGTTACCGTAGAGTTCATGAGTAACTAACTGCTGGTTACAGAGTTCATGAGCAACTAACTGCTAGTTACCGTAGAGTTCATGAGTAACTAACTGCTGGTTACCGAGTTCATGAGCAACTAACTGCTAGTTACCATAGAGTTCATGAGTAACTAACTGCTGGTTACCATAGAGTTCATGAGCAACTAACTGCTAGTTACCGTAGAGTTCATGAGTAACTAACTGCTGGTTACCGTAGAGTTCAAGAGCAACTAACTGCTGGTTACCGTAGAGTTCATGAGCAACTAACTGCTAGTTACCGTAGAGTTCATGAGTAACTAACTGCTGGTTACCGTAGAGTTCATGAGCAACTAACTGCTAGTTACCGTAGAGTTCATGAGTAACTAACTGCTGGTTACCGTAGAGTTCATGAGCAACTAACTGCTAGTTACCGTAGAGTTCATGAGTAACTAACTGCTGGTTACCGTAGAGTTCATGAGCAACTAACTGCTAGTTACCGTAGAGTTCATGAGCAACTAACTGCTGGTTACCGTAGAGTTCATGAGCAACTAACTGCTAGTTACCGTAGAGTTCATGAGTAACTAATTGCTGGTTACCGTAGAGTTCATGAGCAACTAACTGCTAGTTACTGTAGAGTTCATGAGTAACTAACTGCTGGTTACCGTAGAGTTCATGAGTAACTAACTGCTAGTTACCATAGAGTTCATGAGTACCTAACTGCTAGTTACCGTAGAGTTCATGAGCAACTAACTGCTAGTTACCGTAGAGTTCATGAGCAACTAACTGCTAGTTACCGTAGATTTCATGAGTAACTAACTGCTGGTTGCTGTAGAGTTCATGAGCAACTAACTGCTAGGTACCATAGAGTTCATGAGTAACTAACTGCTGGTTACCGTAGAGTTCATGAGTAACTAACTGCTGGTTACCATAGAGTTCATGAGCAACTAACTGCTGGTTACTGTAGAGTTCATGAGTAACTAACTGCTGGTTACCGTAGAGTTCATGAGCAACTAACTGCTAGTTACCGTAGAGTTCATGAGTAACTAACTGCTGGTTACCGTAGAGTTCATGAGCAACTAACTGCTAGTTACCGTAGAGTTCATGAGTAACTAACTGCTGGTTACCGTAGAGTTCAAGAGCAACTAACTGCTGGTTACCGTAGAGTTCATGAGCAACTAACTGCTAGTTACCGTAGAGTTCATGAGTAACTAACTGCTGGTTACCGTAGAGTTCATGAGCAACTAACTGCTAGTTACCGTAGAGTTCATGAGTAACTAACTGCTGGTTACCCTAGAGTTCATGAGAAACTACCAGCGAGTTACCGTAGAGTTCATGAGTAACTAACTGCTGGTTACCGTAGAGTTCATGAGCAACTAACTGCTAGTTACCGTAGAGTTCATGAGCAACTAACTGCTGGTTACCGTAGAGTTCATGAGCAACTAACTGCTAGTTACCGTAGAGTTCATGAGTAACTAATTGCTGGTTACCGTAGAGTTCATGAGCAACTAACTGCTAGTTACATTAGAGTTCATGAGTAACTAACTGCGTAGAGTTCATGAGTAACTAACTGCTAGTTACCATAGAGTTCATGAGTACCTAACTGCTAGTTACCGTAGAGTTCATGAGCAACTAACTGCTAGTTACCGTAGAGTTCATGAGCAACTAACTGCTAGTTACCGTAGAGTTCATGAGTAACTAACTGCTGGTTGCTGTAGAGTTCATGAGCAACTAACTGCTAGGTACCATAGAGTTCATGAGTAACTAACTGCTGGTTACCGTAGAGTTCATGAGTAACTAACTGCTAGTTACCATAGAGTTCATGAGTAACTAACTGCTAGTTACCACAGAGTTCATGAGCAACTAACTCCTAATTACCGTAGAGTTCATGAGTAACTAACTGCTGGTTACCGTAGAGTTCATGAGCAACTAACTGCTGGTTACCGTAGAGTTCATGAGTAACTAACTGCTGGTTACCGTAGAGTTCATGAGCAACTAACTGCTGGTTACCGTAGAGTTCATGAGCAACTAACTGCTAGTTACCGTAGAGTTCATGAGTAACTAACTGCTGGTTACCGTAGAGTTCATGAGCAACTAACTGCTAGTTACCGTAGAGTTCATGAGTAACTAACTGCTGGTTACCGTAGAGTTCATGAGCAACTAACTGCTGGTTACCGTAGAGTTCATGAGCAACTAACTGCTAGTTACCGTAGAGTTCATGAGTAACTAACTGCTGGTTACCGTAGAGTTCATGAGCAACTAACTGCTAGTTACCGTAGAGTTCATGAGTAACTAACTGCTGGTTACCGTAGAGTTCATGAGCAACTAACTGCTAGTTACCGTAGAGTTCATGAGCAACTAACTGCTGGTTACCGTAGAGTTCATGAGCAACTAACTGCTAGTTACCTTAGAGTTCATGAGTAACTAATTGCTGGTTACCGTAGAGTTCATGAGCAACTAACTGCTAGTTACTGTAGAGTTCATGAGTAACTAACTGCTGGTTACCGTAGAGTTCATGAGTAACTAACTGCTAGTTACCATAGAGTTCATGAGTACCTAACTACTAGTTACCGTAGAGTTCATGAGCAACTAACTGCTAGTTACCTTAGAGTTCATGAGCAACTAACTGCTAGTTACCGTAGAGTTCATGAGTAACTAACTGCTGGTTGCTGTAGAGTTCATGAGCAACTAACTGCTAGGTACCATAGAGTTCATGAGCAACTAACTGCTAGTTACCATAGAGTTCATGAGTAACTAACTGCTAGTTACCACAGAGTTCATGAGCAACTAACTCCTAATTACCGTAGAGTTCATGAGTAACTAACTGCTGGTTACCGTAGAGTTCATGAGCAACTAACTGCTAGTTACCGTAGAGTTCATGAGTAACTAACTGCTGGTTATCGTAGAGTTCATGAGCAACTAACTGCTAGTTACCGTAGAGTTCATGAGTAACTAACTCCTGGTTTCCGTAGAGTTCATGAGCAACTAACTGCTAGTTACCATAGAGTTCATGAGTAACTAACTGCTAGTTACCATAGAGTTCATGAGTAACTAACTGCTGGTTACCGTAGAGTTCATGAGTAACTAACTGCTAATTACATAGAGTTCATGAGTAACTAACTGCTTATTACCGTAGAGTTCATGAGTAACTAACTGCTGGTAAAGCAGGTAATAAATGTGTGTAAATAAACTAGCAGTTCATAGGATTACTAAAACTTTATTTCTTATTCTTTCTCTGGTAAACTAGCAGTTTGTAACTCATTCATTCTTTGTTAACCAGCAGTTAGCTACTCATTAATTATCTGATTAGCCAGCAGTTAGTAACTGATCTATTTACTGGTTAACTTGCAGGTAGTAAACTCATTTGTTCCCTGGTTAATAAGCAGTTAGTTGCCCATTTAATCCCTAGTTACCACACAGTTGATAAGCATTTATTCCCTGGTTATCCAGAAGTAACTAACTCGTTTGTTTCATGGTTAGGTAGAAGGGAGTACCTCATTTGATGCCTGGTTAATGAGCAATTAGTTGTCCATTTGTTCCCCACTTAAGAAGCAGTTAGTTGCCCATTTGTTCCCTAGTTAATTAGCATTCCGTTGCCCATTTGTTCCCCAGTTAATTAGCAGTTAGTTGCCCATTTCTTCCCTTGTTAATAAGCAGTTAGTTGTCCATTTGTTTCATGGTTAATGAGCAGTTAGTAAATGAGAAGTCAGCTACATATTTATTTCCTTATTATGAGAAGTTTGTCACTCATTCATTACAGTTTAAGTTGTCATTAGTTATGCAAATATTTCTAGATAACTAGCAGATAACTAGCCTAGTTATTCATTCTTTGGTCACGGGCAATCACTCACTCATTAGGTTCCCAGTTAATTGGGGTAAGTTAGCATTTACTAGCCGTTAATTATCCTTTTAGTTCTTTGTAATAAGAACGGTCTTTTGGACCTCGTGTACACTAAAGCAGTGGTTCCCAACCTTTTTTTTTGGGGACCTACCCCCATTACTTGTGCCTAGGAAAAGCGCCCCCCCCCCAATAAAAATAAAGTGACACATTGCTGTCAAACATTAAACTCAACTTTAATTGTTTCATTAATAAAACTAAGAAAATAGGCCTACGCATGTTGTCTTACCAAGTCCTTTGTTTAAACTACTTTATAAGTGTTTTATTGGAAGTTTAGTGGATGTGTACAAATCGGATTTTGGAAATCTCTGAGCAGACACAGCCCTGCGCCCCCCCAGGAATGCAGACCCCCGGTTGGGAACCAATGCATTAAAGGATTGTGCACCTGTGTAACTTAAGTGGTACCAACTACCAGTTTTACAGTAGATTTGTTACATTTTCATGTCTTCTTCCTAAATGTGTTGGTTTAAGAGACTGTATTTCTTTATATCATTCAATAGCAGGTGTTCCTTTATTCCTGTATCCTTCACTGTTACACTACCTCACTTCATTCTTCCATAACACTGCCACTGCTGCAGGATGGACTCCATGTTTTTGAAGTTCTCTGTCTCTGATTCTCCTGAGATGATGCCGAGAGTACTACATGAACATTTCAATAAGGTCCTCTGCTCCAAAAAAGATAAAATGGCTCCGAGAATGCAGCAAGATAAGGTTTGAATTTAAATAGTGGCTTTGTCAGGTGCGCTAAAGACTCCTCAGTTTGATTTTTATTCAAAATAACAAATCAGTGCACTCTGTAATATTGTTGTTGATACTTAAGCTTTTATAAAAGCTGTGATGGAGGTTTTCCCTTGTGTGGAGCCAAATTTCTGCATGCATACCTGCGCAGTATGCCGCCCAGTAAGGAGGCATTGAGGCACTCTGGTGGGGACAGTCTTCTTTTCACCTCTGCGATGGTCACTTTGTACTTGGAGGTGGAGCTGAGCAGCGACAGGCGGCCTGGTACGGAGCAGAACAGATCTGTAGGGTTCACTACACACGTCCCACCTGCAAACAAAAACACAACAGTTAGAACAAGACTAACAACAGAATATCTGAGCTTGTATTGGGTGTTAAACATTTACCGATTGCCATTGTGTGTGCACATGACAAACAGTGAGGACATTAGCTTTAGGGCTGTCATGATACTTCAGTTCCTGTTTTTCCTGATAAGAAAAACAAATTGCAGCATTGCAGTTGCATTATTGGGTAATTTAATTTTCTTAATTACCAAAAACTGCCAGTAAACTCCTGAACACCATGTATGAGCATAAAAAAATGTTTAAAATTATTAAATTCTCTGAAATGATGACAGCCTTAATAAGCACAAATAATAGTTATTAAGCACTATTACCAAACTTCAGCATAACTTCATGCATAAGCATGGCTTAAAAAGCTGAAATCAAATGACTGAAAATGTTTAGTGCTTGATAATCTCACCAGAAAAGTCTCAATCGAATTTCAAATTTGAAGTCTTTTATTGGAGCCTGACAGATATTTTGGTAGGCTGATATTAATAAACCGGTTTACCACAAATATAATGTCAATAGAATAAATCCTTTTTAAAAAGCCCCCAAATCAAATCTTCTACTTCAGAATATGTAAGAAAGAGAAAAATGCCCAAGACATCTTAAAAATAGTGATGTTGCATCAGAACAGAACACATCAGAGGCTCTGGTGGCCAGGCGGTCAGTCAGTGACCCCCCATGTTCAGAGGCTGTTGTCCTCAAAGCAGGCGGTCCTGGTTCAAATCTGGCTCGTGGCTCCTTTCCTGCATGTAAGTTCTCTCTCTTTCCTTGTTTTTGACTTTCAATTATCCTGGCTTTAAAATAATAAGAAGAATACCAAAGAAAAATGTAAAACTAAATAAAGAAGAGTGTGCTTCAGCAAAATGTACACAATATCTGTCACCATATTGGAAATCCATGATTTTTTTAGCAATCTAGTTTCACATTAAACATTTTTTATTTTGTCTGCACTGCTTGTATACCTCTCATACTAAAACAAGAGTGAATAGTTTATTGGTTTCTGTAATGAAGCTCAGTGTAAACCTATCTAGCGTCTTAACACCGTAGTGCTGCTTGAAGTTGGTTAGTAATTTCTACAAATGAATGGCAGAATTATTTAACTGTATAAGGCAACATATGGTTATTTAGTCAGCTGTTTATGGTCTAATTCCTCATCAAAATATTTATAACATTTAATCTAGGCTTCTGTAGACATTTTTCTCAACTTCTGGCACTTTTTTTTCTACTGTTCACTATAATTTTATTGTATTGTTTAAAAGGATTAACTGTTGCATTACTTTTTGTTTGTGTAGATAATTTGCTAACATTTTTTGCCTTGAGATGCACTAATACATGGGTTTAACATCAGCCAGTACCGGCCCGCTGACAAACATCTGCTTTGGTAAATAATGTGGTACTAACATATATCAGTAGCCGATGTTTATCATTTGTGTCCAATCAAATTAAAGCTAACATCTAGCACGCTTCAATCAGTTCTGATCTTTTTCATGATCAAACAGAAGAGAAAATGTTTGCAGAGTGAGAGTGATGAATAAACACTGGTATCTGTGACAGACATCAACTATGTTGTTACTTTGATTACTGTATTGGTATCATTCTTAATTTTCACAATCAGTGCATCTCTAATTATGCTACTAAGAACTTTATATACAGCTTATTTAGTTCTAAAGATTAAACAGTATATCCAAAAAAACAAGAACCAAACTCTGTTCTGGATATTTAGTTCAACTGTGTTTACATTAAACATGCAGACAATAGGCCATTATACAAACTTTTAACTAATCTCTTTGATAAAGACAGCTCAAATAGAGTCACTGACATCAAAATTTAGTGTCATGAAAATGTGTTAACAGAGACATGTAGTTGTTTTCTTGAGAGGCGACTGTTCATTTGAAAGCCTCTTTTAAATCCCGGTGAATTATTGTGATTTTCCCATCAGCCTCTCTCATAGAGGAGATTTAAAATCTCAGTGGGGTTTCCTGGTATAATGATGGAAATTTATAAATACGAAAAAATTCTCCTCATGCAAAATAGACAGGCATTAAAAGGAGAAATAAACTTTAAAATTGCAGTTAAAATGTTTATTTCTACATTGTTTTGCCACCTTTTAGCAAGAAAGTGAGGCCAATCTCCAAGTTTAATAAAGAAACCTAAAAGCACTGTTAGGTACTGTAATGATGGATCAAGTTTCTCATTTTACACTGAATTCTACAAGTAAAAGAGGATGTTTTATTTCCACTCCAGAATCTGCTTTTTCTCCTTTCATTCGTACAGGGCTTTCAGGTTCTTAAAGACTTTAAACACTTTGAAAAACCTCGACTCACAGAAAATACATGAACTTTTTAGTCTAAAAGAGAAGTTACACTTCAAAATAGTAGTAATATATCCTCTGTATCCATCAGCGCTAAGAAAGTGTGGGATTGTTTTAAAAATGGTTTAAAACAGTCTTTTGTGGAAATGATTTAAACTAAGGCTGTTAAACACATTTTTCAGATAGCGATTAATCTCAGAATTTCTGTGGTCAATCACTATTTTTCTCTCTTTTTTGGCGTATTTTGAGATGCCACTATTTGCATTTAAAGCTTTTTTGTTTTAGTTTGGATTTTTGTACTGCCACAAGGGTGTTTGACTTCCTGTTTGGATACAGGCCTGAAAGTAAAGAGAGAACTTGGGAAAGAAGTTTAAGGCTATGACACAGATGGAAAAAGGAACTTATAATTGACCGAAAAGGAAATAATGTAACGGTAAACAGGGTAAGTGCATCATGGTTAATGCTGACGGTTCTAATTTAAACGTTTGACATGTCAGGGTGCAGGTCTAGGCATTACTGTGCACCTTTTAAAAGAAGTTTATATGAGGTCTCTTTGGCTGTTACTTATAATAATCACACATTAGAACATGATACAAATGATAAAGTGAGAACAGCAAAACAATGGGTCAGTGCAGCAAGTATGGAGCCTTACTGTCACTGTTAATGGATTCTTACAACCAGAGGTTTATTGGTGCCTAGAGAGGTGAGTATACTCCTTATTTGTTTTTTAAGCGGCCAGTCCAGGAAAGGATAACTGCTCTGTGTAACGAGCAAAAGCCACCCTGCATATTTATTCAGCTAAAATGGGCCTGTAGGGTTTGCACATTGTCACGTATACTTGTGTGCATTATCTGAGGAACTGCCATCATATTGTCCACCCATTCCTCAATAGAAGAAGGCAAAGGAATAATCATATCACCCTGTTTGAGGTGTAACGGATAACAATGATTAGTGTCTTGTCAACATGGAAAACACCAGTTTGACAGAAAGCACTGGGAGTCACAACCAGAATTCACACACAGTATCATGGCGGGTAGAATTAGAGTGGATAGTTAAGGGTACTGATATCAATAAAGAATAACAGCCCCAATCTGTATTTGTCCCGAACATCATGCTTCTAAGTTTGTGATAAACTATAATTATTATTATCCCTATTTTCAAATGCAAAATGTTTTCATGAAAAAGGATGTTTTTGGATTGTGGCTCTTGCTGTTGTTTTTTGGTCAATGTGCCCCCCAAGTACATCAAGGCTGAGTACCACTGCTTTACTGAGATTGAAAATAAAATGGCTATACTCTGTTTAATTGCATATCCTGAACTACTCCACTGCTTACAAGGAAAACTTTTCCATGTGTGTTGAATTATGAAATTATCTCATTAAAGTATAACAATATAGAATTTTAAACTCTATCACCCTCCTTAAGCTTTATTATTCTAAATTTATTAGCTAATCCAGTGTTTTTGAATTGCTTGTTAATGTCAACAAGTACAATAATTTTCCAAAACAACCTATAATAATAATAATCCCTATATAGTTTGTCTAGAAATATCCAAAAGTGTAAACAGATGGAGGCAGCTTTCCTCACTTAATAACTGAGCGTTGCTCGCTCACAGCCTGTATCATAACCGCATTCTTTACAATAATCTGTATTTTTTCATACCATTTTAATCAAAGCTTAAGAAATGAGTCAAAAACTCTGTGATAGACGATAAAAACTTACACAGTGAGATCAAAAATCTTCAATCACCACTTACAATCTAAATGTATTTCAGTATTCATCCTTTTCACTAGTTAAATATTGCATTAAGTTTTGGTCTGTGTACATATAATATCTATTTTAGCTCAATATTTGTCTGTCTGTCGGAAAAATCAGCTTTAACCCCAGGAGGGGAAACCAAACCTTCTTTTTAATCACCTTCCACCATCCTCCATTTCTTCATGGACTCCTGCATGTGTGAATAAATGATTGCTGTTGTGATAGTGAAGGCTCTTTCACATTATTAATTGCATCTGAATCAGTGTTGTTGAGTCCTCCTGGAATAAATCTACTCTTCTGAGTAGGTCTATTATTATTAAACTTTCACTTGAACTAACGTCCCAAGCAGCTGAAACGCAAGGTTTGTGTCTGATGTACTGTAGGCTATATTCTATTATTCATCTGCCTCATTATCAAATCTAACAGCAGGGTGTGTCGCTTTGTTATTGGGCCGTGCGTGGTTTGATGGAACGAAGAAAAGGACGCCATTTAGGCCGAGTAAGAACAATGCTGCAGGCCTTCTTTTTAGGGCAATGTGGACAATTTAGCCACCAGCCAAGCTCTAAAGAAATCTGACCTATATTTTATCTGTTAAAATCTATTATTCACATGAGCAGAGATGTGCTACTTTGGTTTTTATGGCCGCAGGAAGGCTGTTAGACCTGTAGCTTCAAAAACATGTCACCCAGGTTCAGCACCATGGACAGCGGCTCCCACCTTTCATTTCAGCACCTGGACAGCGCCTCATGCCCACAGCACAACTGTGACATCATAATGGAGGTGCAACAAAAGCCTGTTGTAGTCCAGCGGGCAGCGCTTTAATACAAGGCTGTATGGGAGTTGTATTTCACCTAGGCAGTCAAAAGTAGACGCTTGGGGATCGATTGATACTATTGGTTAAGCTTGGACCCCTGTGTGTGTGTGTGTGTGTGAGTGCGTGCATGCGCGCGTGTGAAGTCCGGCTCGTCTGTGTCTCTCTCTCTATGTGACACAAACCGGGCAGACCTGTCTGTCAGCCTCACGCGCTCTGACAGGGGCGCGCGTCTCTGAAAGCCGCGAGTTCACATCATATTAATTCCCCTAAAAATGTTTTGATTCAAAGTAGTTTGTATTTTATGTTGCCAAGGGCAATCGAAAAGAGCTATTGCCGGTAGTGCAGTCAGTGGAGCGCGCGGGCCCAGAGGCGATAACGGTATTTAAGCAACGGAGAGTAGCCTGGGGCTGCGGCGCGAGCGGCGGGCGGGATCACACGCGGAATCAAGCGCCTTTTACGAGTTTGCCACGAAAATTAAAGAAAAAGAGACACGGGCCAAATGTCATTCTCCTCATATTTTAACAACAATGTTTATAGCGCCTTAAAAAAGCCCGCCAATGTCTTGACAGAAAAGAGAGAAGGCGTGCACGTGCTGCTGTAGTGGCGGGGGCGCGCGCCTGACAGATCGGCTTGATCTGCGAGGCTGCTGCTGTGTTAGAGCTGAACTGGAAAAGGGATAGCAGGGTGATTAAAAACACAGACGACTCCTCCTAAGTAGGATCCGCGTTTCTTGAGTGATTTTCTTTTGAAAAAGGTTATGTGAATATTCATGCCGCCAAAGCCGCAGTCAGAAAGAACAACATTAATATGATCTCGGCTGAATCCGGGGCCCCGCTCGGCATTAGCATATCAAAGCGTCCGCCCGAGGCGAGAGAAGCTATCGATACGGGAGCGGGAGGTAAAGCAAAGATTATTGGTTGTGATGGTTGCAGCGGCTGAGCTCAGGGCCAAATACGGCGCACCATTAACCGAAAGTGATAGCGGAGGGATTCCCGCGTCAATCCGAGAGAAAAGCCCCTACACCTAGGCTGAGCTGATGAAAAATTAAACCCGAGACACAGCCTTCCTCTCTGTATGGAAAACTACACATAGGCCTGGCTAGAAAAAACAGGAGCTGGCTTTGAAGGACCCCAAATCAGACCCAAAGCTTGTTAAAACCCAGCATCATGAGGAAATAGGCTGACCTGGTAATGTCCAAGTCAGCAACCTGTCCTTAAAGCGTCGATATGTGACGCCTTTTACGGCCCTATATCTTAAAACCAAACTAAATCCAATGTAACTCATTTAATAAACAAAAAACTACTCCTGCTGTGGAAAATAATTCCTGTGATAACGTTTCACATTACTGCTCACAATAAATACATAAATGATTTTTTTAGATGACGAATTTGCCCGGAAGCAACCATGCAGCCTGACTCCAAGTAAAATATGGGCTATAGGTTATCCTTGTGTACCCCTTCAGTTTTACATCATTTTAACAATATGTGAACGTTTTTTTTTTCTTTGCCTGCTTGCTAATCAAAATATAATGAATTTATCAATTTATAAAACAAATTATTAAACCTGATTTATTATTTCTGGCGACAAATGGGGGCGGTTTTGAACCTTACACCTGTTATGACGTAACTTTAATCGGCTTTTTTGAAAATAAAAGTTATCTTAAATAAGCTAATTCGGTTATTCTTCGAAATAACACACTACGTTTTTTTATTAGGGCAACGATACAAATTATAGACCCAAACTATCATTTTTGGGGCATTTAAAGGGGGATAATTTATACCATAAACCTGTTGTGGTGTTATTCTAAAAGGCTAACGGTTTTACCGGCTGATGAAAACAAAGCCCAAAATGTTATCTTAAATAGGCTAATACGGTTATTCCGCTTAATAACAGTTTTTGTGTCAACCAAAATATTGACTTTGTTTATTTGGGCTAATTATTGACCTGAATTATTAATTTTTGCCCATAATAAGGGATCATTTTCGTTCATGAACATGCTGTGGCGTGTTTTAAATAGGCCCAACAGTTTTACCGGCTGATGAAAACAAAGTTAGCTTAAAATGTTATCTTAAATAGGCTAATTCGGTTATTCCGTGTAATAACAGTTTTTGTGTTGAACAAACTATTGACTTTGTTTATTTGGGCTGCAATAGTAATTATTGAACTGAATTATTTATTTTTGCCCATAATAAGCGATAATTTTCGATCATGAACATGCTGTGGCGTATTTTAAATAGGCCCAACAGATGAAAACAAAGTTAGCTTGACAAGGCTTATTCAGTTACTCCTTTATAGGCCTGCTTCGGTTGTTTTGTTATCAAAGTATGTCGAATTTTCTCATTTAAGCTACCATACAAGTTATAATAGACCTGAGTTATTATTTTTTGGCAATAAATGGGAATTATTTTTGACCATGAACATGTTATGATGTCTGCTAATATGCCTGCGTTAGCTTAGTGTTTTTACTGGCTAATAAAGTTAGCTTAAAGAGGCTGTAATGTTTTCCTGTTTGATTTTGAAAGATACGATCTTCAATAATAATTGTTGGGTTAGCTGAATTTATGATTAATAAATAAATATGAATATTATATTAAAATAGAATAAATAAACAAAGCAAGCCGTCAAACTGCTGGCTTCAAAGAGGAAATGTAAGATTTAACACCTGTAAAAGCTCTTTACCGCCGAATCAGTACCGTATTAAATCATGACTTTGTTGACATTTTAATTATTCCGAAAATAAAAAATCTATATTTAGAGTGACTGGTAAAAAAAAAAAAAAGAGAGACGTAGGTGTTGAGTGACAGTGAATGGGAAGCGCCTGTTCACTGTGTTAGCTTTTAAATAGGCGAGAAAATGGGGCCGTTCCTGCTCTAACATGTTGACAGCAGACAAGAGAGGGGAGTGTTCCGCCTGTTTGTCTGTCTGCTCGCTGTCTTGTCGTGTCGTGTCGAGCCGTGAGAGAGCTTCACGGCCCCTCCGGTAGACTAGACTAGTCTACAGCATGCAGCTGAGAATAAACAGGGGGGGGGGTCTTACCTCTCCGGATGACGCCCCCTTGGCCGTTGAGCACGAGCCCACACTGCGCTTCCACGGAGCCCTGCGGAGACATACAGCATCATTAGCACCGAGCAGGAGGGTGAAATGACTTCACCCACATTTTATACACCACTGGAGCCCAGGGTGACCCAGCTGTGAGGCTCCAGGAACACCTGATGTAATACCTTTTGAGTTTGTTTGTTTTCTGGAGTTACGAGGCTGGCATGGACACCCAATGAAGTTTATGGTCATCTACATTTACACATAAATAGCAAAACATTTGATGGGCATAAAATAGAAATTATATACATTATGAACAAAGCAATGTCAGAATTAACAGGGCTATAATTTGCATCTTATATTGACAGCAACACCTTAACTGCCCCAATATTTGGTTACCAAGTTTGCAATAAATCAGTAACGGTTATCCAATGATCTGACATGAAATGAGCATGTCTGACAAGCTGTCATGAGTATGAGTGATTCCCCCTGTCAGATTGTTTGATTTTTAACGAATATTACAGGTGATTGAATTTAATATTTCATAACAAATCTTACTATAAAATACAAAAATAAAGATTTTGGAGTTTTTATTTTATATATATGTATATCATTTATCAACAGATCAACTTGAAATGCAGCAAATTCAACAAAAAAATAATGAGTATGAGTGATTTTCCTGACAGATCATTGGATTTTAAATTTTTACTTTGAGACTGAATTCAGAACTTATCATAAAATGTTTCATATAAATGCCAAAATGCTTAGTTTTGAGTATTTCTCTCCAATTAATTCAATTAAAAAAGGATTTCTAAAAAGATCTTGACTTGAATGCAGCAGATGTAAGGAATTGTTTATGGAATGCCATGCACCCTCTATGACTGGTTATAAATACATTTTAGACATTCTGCAGTCATTTAGTTCAGCATTTAATATGCAAGCGTAGTACAAGAATATCAAAAAAAGCTTTTTGGAGCATTTATCCCCAACATATCAGGGATTTTAACAAACTCTTTTTGAAATGCAGTAGATTCAACATGTCATAAGCATGAGTGATGGATCCTCTCAGATTCGTTAATAAACTGTTGACACTTTGAATCGATTGAATTAAGTTGGCTATTTAAAAAATGTGTAAAAATACAGAAAATGATTTACATTTTTGAGCATTTCTCATCTCTAGAAGTGCAACAAATTGGACAAGTTGTCATAGGCATGAGCGGTGTACTGGGAATGTTCGATCTAAAATATAAATTAGACAATTTAAATGGGTTTATTTCAGTTTTGAATGAGATAATTTAATAAATATTCAAGCAATCATATCTGTTTTTTTAAATAATTCCCACCAAAGAGTGTTTTTTTATTATCTGAATTCAAATGCAAGTTTTCATGAGTATAAGTGGTTTAACCATGTTAGATTGTTTATGACTAACAAAATGAAATGATTGTTTTGAGTATTGTCTCCTATATATTAGGGTTTTTCAAACCATTTCCAGTGAATTGCAGCAGATCTGCCAGTATGACTACTGTTCTGTCATATTGCCTAAGTAGGAAGCTCCATATGATTTATTTCAGTCTTTGACGGTAAAATTAAACAAATTATAAACGATTTTACAAGTTGTTGAGCATTTCACACCAAAAGGGCAGGGATTTTTTTTATAACTTGACTTGAAACGCAACAAATTGACCTTGCTTACATCGCTTAAAATCAGTCTGATTTATTTTTCCCTGTCAGGTTCTGCCATTCAAACATCCTTAGAAGATTTAAGTCAGTATTTCACAATAAAACGTTCTAAGAACTCTTTAAAAATGTACACAACTTTTCCAACATATATATATATGATTCCTTATGCAATTCAACCAGCAAATTTAATCTTTTATCAATAATTAAATCATCATCAATGATTCACCCTCTATGATTATTAATTTCAGATAAATTAAAAAAACTCTTGAGTTGTATTTAGCCAGTATTTCCCATTAAAACATCACATAAATTCAAAGAATGGATCCATTTTTTTGCCCATTTCTTTCTTAGGGGTCATGAATTCCTTATGTTTTGGTTTAAAATAAATGCACTTTGAGTCTCTGTCATACCTTTATTCAGTCTGATTTAATTGGTCCTCTTGGGTTGTGTAATTTGGATAATGGTTGGACACTTAAAGGTGATTTCAGTACAACAAACACCACAAAAAAAAAAAACAACAAAAAAAAAAACAGATTTATTGGGTTTAAATATCTCATGACCACTCAGATGTATATTGTGAACCCTTGGAGGGTGTTGACCCACAGATTTGGAACCACTGTCTCTACATCCTACATATTTCTGCGCATATCCTCTTAGGGTTCATAAATAGAGGCCTCACCTCATGGTTTTTAATAAATGGTCCATGTTTCACCCGGGTTGAACCATTTCTTAGTGGTGGAAGCTTTTTGTTAGAAAGTGAACGTCACTGAGCAGCTTTGAGGAAAATTGAGGGCAGAGAGAAATAAAGGATGCAGCTCACGGATCACCCAGAAACGAGCTTAATTTGAAAGGCTGCAGGCTATGAGCGAGGACAGCAGCACTCATCCAGACTGAGCAATGAGCACGAGAGGCCAGAGTTAGTTTCAGCCACCAACCTGTTGGGGATCAATCTGCAGCACATACACACAACAACAAGCAGCAGCCTGTAGCACACATACATGCTGGCCAACATGTATGGAAACCTGTTACAGCCGCCATTTTGGTCCAGATCAGACTCGCGTGCTATCAACAATGTCATCAAGAAAAGAGAACACGGGCTTTTTATTCAGAAAACACTTAATCCCCCGTGCGAGCCTCGAGGCCTGGCCCACGCAGAAGCCCCCCTGATTAAAATAAACCTGAAAAAAGAAGGAGCTTGTTGGAGCTCTTTCTTAACCAGCTCCTGCTCTGTTTCTTTTCTTCTGCTGCGGAGCTAAAGTGATTATAAAATCAATATACAAAACGCAGAGGTCTTGCATGAATTAGCTTAGTGACGGGAGAAAGGTGTGGCAGCTGCTTTTGTTCGCCATGAAAATCTCTTTAACGCGCTCAAAGATGCGACTGGGCTGCACGAGACCATAGGCGCATCTGTTCCCGTTCATACATCCGCCTCGCGCGAGCTCAGGTTCACGAGCCGTTTCTTTCTTTTCCTCAATAAAGGGTCAGACCTGTGCTCTTTTATGTGCCCAGAGCTTTAGATAAATATAGCATTAACCCGCCTATACCAATGCTTTGCTATGAGCGAATAGGATTAAAAAATAAAAGCCCAGTAAAAAATAGCAAACCTGGGCTACTTTTACTTTATTATTGAAAATTTAATAGAATATTTTTTACAATATTAAGTAATGTATTGTATGTCCCATTCAATCCATTATCCATTACGACAAATGAACATAAAATTGGGGGAAATAAATAATAATAATAAAACAAATGAGCCAGCACTTTTTAGAAGTTATTCTCTAATGAAGGGGACAAATATGAGCTAAGAGGACGATATAATCAGATTTTAAGTTAATATACATCTTCATGCTAAAACCACACCCTTTTAAAAAAACCTAAATTAATTAAATTAAACCAATTCTTATGTAAAAATAATAATTTAATAAGGGGATTTTGTATTTATTATAATAAAATATAAAATGGGTTGCAGCCATTTAAAATTATTAATAATATTAAAATAATGAGAAACTATAATAACTATAAGCTAACGATATAAAAACGAATAAATTTTATGTGGCGTAATGACGTAAGGTCCGTTTAATTGTAGACAAAAATGACATTTTGTGTTTACACATTACATAAAACTGTGAAAAATACAAGGATATTACGTAGCGTGTTGACGTAAATTAGCATGAATGTAGGCTACAGAAAATAGAAATTTAAACACGATATAAAATAATGATATGTCACGTAGCGTAATGACGTTCAAAATATCAATAAAAGCGTCACTTTCTCGCGCTAAACCTGAGCTAAGTTGGTAAATAGTTAACATAACTGAAATAATGTGTCGCCGTCTTAAACTGTGCTTAACTACAGCCGTGTTTTAACCAGCTCAGACGTCTCTGCATAAGTAACAAAGTTGATTGACGTTAAGTCCGTAATTGGATAAACTACGGTGCTTTATGGCGCTCGAGCTGCTCATTGTGCCCTGAACCCCGATCCGTTAATCCGCCCTTTACCGGAGAATAGAGCAACCAGCGGCTTTTCTTTGCTTCAACAGACAGCCGGACACACACCCTCTCACTGAAACACTCACACAAGAACCGTGCGAATCCGTTTTCATCTCAACCATTTCTTTACATCGTAGGGAATTATGTAAAATATGGGTCACGTGCGTTTGTGGGAAAATAAAGGGCGGATTTCACAATAGGATTGTATAGACTGCCAGTCAATTAACCTTTAGAAAGAGGCCTGCCTTTCAGAGACTCAGCGCCGGCTGGACTTGACATTTACTTAGCCTGCTGTACAGTCACGTTTGGTTTGGCGAGAAAATTATCTCAAGATGAAATCCAATATTATTATTTTCTCCCGAGTAAGAATCTGGGAGTCAGGGGCTGGGAGAGTGTAAGACAGCTTTGTCAATGCCAAATATACAACAGACAGATGAAGCAGACAGGCAGACATCTGGCGCTGTCTTTCTGTTCAATATTTTTGATATTGCTGTGTTGCTGCATGGCACAATAGAGGTAGGGCTGGGCGATACAGACCTAAAACCATATCCTGATATTTTTTAGATGAATTATGATACATGATATAGCCTTATCTCTGTACTTTTGTCTATAAATAAATAAAAATTGCTGTCATAATTCCAGAATAAGCCTTTAAAGTTTGATATGATTCTCGTAAAAATATAATGGTAGCCCACAGAAACCTGTTTGAAAGCACAGCAAAAATAATAGAAATCCTAGACACCCAATGTAAGGCAACTTTTCGTATTTTCAACCATCAAAAGTTGTAGCCAAATGCATAATCGCTGAAATTGTGCAAAAACATTGTCAACATGCTGAGGTTATCATTCTTGAATACTGTGTTTTAAACCGAAATCGCCATTATCTTAAAAAGTGGTATCAATAACTACAGAAAATCAATGATCTTCAGTGATGTTGTTGCAATTTACCACTTTTCCAAATGTTGCCATTGTATTTGTGCAATTTAGACAGCATAGAGGATTGCCCCTGCAATTTTTCATAATCAAAAAACAAAAGGAAATGCCCAATATTTGGTGTACTATTGTTGATATGTATTAAGCAGGTTTCAATGTAATTAGGTTTTTACCAGTAGTCAAAATGCTTTAAAATACAATACAATAAATGACCATTCTCCTTTGTGGTCAATGAGCATATTACTGTTGTGGTTCTAATTGAAAACAATCTTTTTATTTAGCTTTAGGCCTGGTATCCATTTTCTTCTGCAAACCAACTCTAACCATATCAATATCAATGATACTGCCTCACCTTAGCCTATGTGTCAATTGAAAATGCATCAATATACTGTAAAACTGGATGTTCTGCCCAGTCCCAAATAGAAGGAAGCAAGGGCAGGGAGGGGGTCAGCAGTAGGCCAGTGGGGCAGGGATACTGGGCCTGAAGTGGCAGCTATGATAGTTCTGGTAGAGTATTTTTTAACACTGTTAATAACCACACATGAAGACCGGAAGTTAGAAAGGGGGCACATTACGGTGTTGGACCTGAGGGGGGACTGTGTTTAAGCTTGGAAATGAGAGTAATCGCTGCCTCCGGTACCTGTAGGTCGTCTGACGCCGGCGGAGGAAGACCCAGGCCGGCTCCGGGCAGCAGCCTCTGGTCCGGGTGGTGCATACCGACACCGTAGGCCTGGGAGCCGTGTGACGTCATCAACGACAGGTCATGGCGCCGGTAAGCGTCGAGGCAGCCGAGCTCGCGCCGCTGCTGCTCGTCCAGGCACGAGGACTTGAGGGCCGAGCGAGCGTTGTGCAGGTTGATGAAGTCGGCTGGTTCCCCGTGATGGATCTGCTGGTAGTACTGGCCCGAGTGCAGCGAGTTCAGGCCGTAGGCCTCCGGGGCTACGGCCGGGTGGGAGTGCTGGAACTCGTAGTGGAAGGACTGGTGGTGGAGGGGCGTGTACTGGTGGTTGGCCGAGAAATAGGGCGAGGCGAACTCCGTCCCCGCCGGCGCTGGGTAGGTGAGCGGGGAGGAGGAAGAGTAGGCGACCGAGGAGTTGGCCACGGACTCCAGGCAACCGAGCTGCATGAGCCGGTAACTGTTTGATCCGTCGTGACGTATCTACAAGATAATAAAGAGACGGGGAAATATATGAGCCGTGTCATTTAGCATCAGCCGGAGTCTTCTCTCTCTCTCTGCCTCCCAAACACACTCCAAAAACACAACTCACACACTCAAAGCGTTTTTTTTTCTTCCTACTTTAAACCACCTGAAGGAGATGTCACTTCCACACGCCCGGGAGGGGAACGAGCGCACGGCAACAGGAGCCATCGGTATTTTTTCCCTCCCTTTGGCGTGCCTGTCACTCTGCTCGCAGCGGTTTAAAAGGCGTGCTGTTATATATTATTATTATTACCGAGCTGCTGGCGAATTTACTGTCCCAGCTCTGGCGCTCATTGTGGATGGGAGGTAAGCAGAGTGAGACACAGCGGAGTGTTCCGCCCTGAAATGTACTAATCACACTGTTACACCAGCCCCACTCATAAAAAGCCCCGTTTTACAGGCAGCAGCTCTAACATCAACCACTCTTTTCTCCCATCATGCATTTTATTTTTTTTATCCATCTAAAAGCAACAAAATACTCCAGTTGGAGCTTTCTGGAGGGATCATGCTGCCTTCAAATGCCTCTGTAACTCTGCTAAAGCAAACATTATTCTTCTTCTACGCTCCGGTTGTAATTTTATGAATTAAAGGATGATAAGAAAATAAATTTGCGTACCTCTGCGTCGTGGACAAGTCCGGGGAAGGTCGCTGACATTGTGCTTTCTCCAAAGTAACCCGTGTTTTTTTCCTCCGTTCTATGGCCCAGGTTGAGTGATAATAATAGTAATAAAAATGCGTTAAAATCCTCAAAAAGCGAGAGAAATGGAAAAGTCCCCCCTCGCGCGCTCTCGGTAACGGCAGAAAGCAGGCGGAACGCGAGCGTCTCCCCTCTGCACGGACGGGGCTGGCTCACGGATTTTGTACTTGCAGGGTATTTCTCGGCTGATGTCGTAGGTCCCTTGGTAATATAGAAGTTTTGAAAATTAAGCATCAGCACTGAGGAATGGGAGGACAATAGACGGAGCGGAGCATCCCAGGAGACAAGGAATAAATATTGTATCTTCGCCTTAATAAGGAACCAAGTGCTTCTTTCAACAATTTCGACGCCTTTTCTGGACATTTTCCTTTTTGACCCGTTTGTATTTTCACGAGGTCTTCGACTCGCTTTTCGTCGTATTATTATTTTTTTATTCTCACCTCGGCGTTTTTACTAAAAATGTATGGATTTTCAACGGAAATGTAAGTTTACTTTGAAATATTATACAGCTAATTTAGACAAACGATCAACGGAATAAAACTGTTTTCGTTTATTTCTGGAATAATCTTGTGCTTCATTTAGAATCTTTCGATGAGGAATTTCATATAGAAACGGGCTGTTTTCGATGCTTTCTGCATGCTTTATTTCTGAAGATGCATTTTCATTGTTTTTGGCATGTTTATTTTTTTTCACTGTGGTGTATTCTGATTTAAAATAAAACGATAATATAACAATATCATTATCAGTAGAGATTAATTCGATGTTTTAACTGCGGAATCGACTAAATGTGATCATTCAGACGAATTAAAAAGGATTTATTTAAATTTAATCTGGTATTAAAAAGTAGCCATTTCTTTTAGCTCCCTTTATGTACAGATATTTAAGATTAAATCAAGAGCTATGTAGGGTATTTTCTTCCTTTTTTTGTGATTTTGAGTCACGTATAGAAACTCTTTTAAATGAACTTTATGTAGTTATTTTATTAAGGGGAGGGGTTAAAGGGGAGCACTACTGCCTTTGTGAAGAAGCAAGAGACCTTTTCTCTTTACGAATCAGCATTGAATGTTGTGTATGTGAGCAGAGGAGCGTGCATGAATACAGAGAAGAATGCATCATTATTACTGTCAATAATAATAATGCATTATTATTATTATTTTATTATTATTATCGTAATATTTTTTTTTTTTTTTTGTTATTATTGGCGGATAAAATGAAGTTGGACTATTTTTTTTTCGGTCAGTCGGTCATCCTCGTGACCCGTGTCTCCCTCTCCTCGTGCTCTCTCTCTTCCTGCCTTTCTCCTCGTGCTGCAACTCACCTGAGCACGCGCCCTCGGGGTGGTCCTG
This sequence comes from Cheilinus undulatus, assembly GCF_018320785.1. NCBI lineage: Eukaryota > Metazoa > Chordata > Actinopteri > Labriformes > Labridae > Cheilinus > Cheilinus undulatus. Next base: position 37,906,116 of record NC_054878.1, on the reverse strand, counting down.
CCCAGCTGAATGAAGCCAGTGTGTTGTTGTAGGGGGAAAGATGATAGAGTAGTTTTGTTTTTATTTATTTGAACGCTTGCAGTCGAAAATAAACAGAGAAATACAGTCTTAAACACGAACAGGTTATTAATTGTGCTGTTTTTAAAGGAGGTACGGTGTAAAGAGGCTCACAATGAGGAAGTAGCTGATTTGATCAGAGCACAGCTTATTGCTGCCTTGCCCTAAGGCCACCCGGGAAGCAACAGGAATACAAAATGTAAAAAAAAAAAAAAAAAAAAAGCCCAAAGCTTGTGGTCACAGCCTGGAGAGGAGCAAAGCTGGGAAATAAGGAGAAGGAGGGGAGGAGAGGAAGCTGAAGGAGGAGAGTCTGTCAGATTTCAAAACAAACCCAACAGAAAGAGAAAGAGAGGGAGAGAGAGAGAGAGCAGAGATAAGCCCTAATCAGTCTTGTTTTGGATGTTTTTCCCCCTACTCAGCTGTAACTGTAACCAAAGCGACTCCCTGATATTATTAAAGTGCAGACTGTGACCGTGCTGACGCCAGGACGCCGGGATTGACTCTGCACTTTAATTAAGCAACTATTTCCCCTCCCATCTGTTACTGCATGCGTCTCTCTCTGCCCTAATCCATCGCAATAATAATAGTAATAACAATAATATTATGATAAAAATATTGCATTATAATCAATAATAATAATAAATGATAATACAATAATAAATTGACTGTCAAATTTAGCATCAAAAGTATTTGGTTTTACTGCATGTTTTGGGGGATTTTTGTGACAATGGGGGAAGTGGTAAATATATTTACAGCTAAAAAAATGCCAACGTTGAATTAAAGACCAATTTAAAAACATATAGGATCAAATATTGACTCCTTATAATGGCCTTTAATTGACACACAACAGAACAGCCTAACTTAATCTACTAGCTTAACTTTGGTGGACCAGAATTGTATGGTGGTAGAAAACTAATTTTAATATTCTTTAACTGACCTAAAGACTAATTTCACTGGTCTCATAAACTACAGATTACTCCGTTTGGTTGATGACATGCAGATTTGTGAGCACACCAAAACCCATGTCCTTTTCTGGTGGTAGAAAACCAATTCTAGTGATATTGATATTTACTTAAACAACAAAATAGACTGCCCTCACTGATCTGTTAGGCATTTGCGAGTAGACCGAAAATTGTACCTCCTCTTACATTAAAAAGATCTGCTTGGTTAAAGCCATTTTTATGTTAGGGGTAGACCAACAATGACATATTTATTGACATAAACAACATATAAGATTGATTTCTCTTGTTAATTTCGTACAGACTTTGGAGTAGACCAAATATTATACAATTTCCATTAAAATGGCAACGTGATGAAAATTGGATTTTCAATGTGTGATCGGATGAGCAATACTTATCGTTTGATATGAACTAATTTTAATGGGCTTTAATTGACATGCATAACAAATAAGACAACCTCACTTATCTGCTAGCTTAATGTTGGCAGACCAACATTGTATAGAGGTAGAAAACTAATTTCAGAAGACTTGCAATAATATAAGTACTAATTTCAATGGTCTCATAAACAACAGATTACTAGGTTTGGTTAATGACATGAAGATTTGGGGGTAGGCCAAAACCTACGCCCTTTTCTAGTGGTAGAACACTAATTCCAGTGGTTTTGAAATTAACTACAAAACAGACTACCCTCATTGATCTGTTCAGCATTTGAGGAAAAATGATAAACAAAAGAAATGTACCTTCTATCACACAAGAAAGATATGTTCAGTAAGTCTTTTTAGGGTTACAGGTAGACCAACAATTAAATAGTTATTGGCACCGCCCTTGCTTGAAAATGTCATGCAGGTTTGGTGGTAGACCAACAACTGTGCCTTCCATAGCAACAGAAAGAGCTGTTTGGTAAGAGACATTTTAAAGGTGGGGTAGACCAACAATTAAAACAGTTACAGACGTAAACACGAATTAGACTGCCATCTGAATTTCATGCCATTTTTGGAGTAGACCAAAAATTGTACCTTCCATAACAACATAAAGATCTGCTTGGTTAAAGTAATTTTAGAGGTAGGGGTGGACCAACAATTAAACAGGTATTTACACAAAAAACTGATTAGAATGCCATCTGGATTTCACACAGATTGCAGACCAAAAATTATCTGATTACCATTAAAATTGCTAAATTTGACAAAACATGATCAAAAAGAAAAGAAAATAGCCACCAGTGTCTTTGTTTATCTGTAGCTACTAGCAGTGTCATGGTGAGGGGTGTCTAATTTGTTGTTTACATCAATAACTGTGCAATTATGGTCTACTTCCAACCCTACGCATGACCTTAACTAAGCTCATGATACAGTTTTTGGTCTAACCCCAAATACATTCCACCTGAGCAGACCATTGGGGGCTGTTCTATTCTTGTTTATATAGACCGCTGAAATTAGTTTTCTGCTACCAGTAGTGGATTATTTTTGGTCTATCCTGAAAACTGTTTGACATAGTGCTAGCACATCAGTGGGGGCTGCCTTATTCATTGTGTAAGTCAATAAATGGCATTATATTAAGCTTTCTACTGCCTGAGACTGTACAATGTTTGGTTCACCATAACCTTGAAAAATGTCTTTAAATAAATACATCAATGAGGGGAGAGTACATGTATGTTTATATCAAGTAAAATCCATTGGAATTAGTCTTCTACCACTACCGGAGGATTCAATTTTTGTTCTACCCCAAAGGCAGACTAGTTTGTTGTTGATGCCAATTAAAGACAATCAAAATTAGTTACACTTAAGAGACATTTTCTTCTTGTTTGATATTTGTTTCTAATTTGTGATCACATGATACTGTTTCTCCAATTGTAAATATCTTTCCTCCTTCCTCTCTCATCACGAGGTTAAAAAAAGAAAAAAAATCCCCCCAAAACAAGCTTAAATATTCTACAAGATCTTCCATTTCTCCTTGATCATGTCTATTTAGCCCATCACATCTGAAAAATAAAAAATCTCATAACAAACACAGAAGGTCCAGGCGGTGCAGGGTTCCGCCTTAAATAGCCTCCCTTTAAAAAAGTTCTCAAGGCCTTTTATATTTTAATTAACCGTTACCGATTGTTTTGCCTCAGGGCTCGACGGGAAACCTCTGCACGACGAGACCGGTGAAGGCCGGTTGTCGCACGCCAGGTAGTTGAAAAAGAGAGAGAGAAAGAGAAGAAGGTTGAGGGTGGAGAGGAGGTGGGAGGAGGAGAGATGAATGGGAAGGCCACCGGGCAAAGAGATGGAGGTAGTAAGAGAGAGCTTTGGTGTCAATTAAGGTGGTGATTGTAAATGTGTTCATATGATCATGATTTTGGAGAATATTTCAAATTTTTTGACAAGTATCTCAAGGAAGACTTGCTAAAATAAGGTTTTGGAGGCAGAGAACTAAATCAAAAAGACACTGGGAGTAATAAAAGGGTTTGATTTCTGCATTAGAGGGAAATCATACTATGAGTAATGCCTTTCTTTTTCCTCCTGAAATCATCAAAATTGCATCAAAAGATTAAGATCCTGATAAGAAGGGATAAAAAACAAAAATACTGTGAATAGAAAGCATCAGTCAATTGGAGTGTAAAAATATGCTTTCTTATTGGCTTTTAAAGTCAATTTTAGACCATTCAAATTGATTGGCTACCACAAGAAACAATGCAGTTTTAGATCTACTCCTAAACTGCACACTTCATCAACCTCCTTCGTCATAAGGTAGTTAGGACAATCTAATTTGTTGTTTAAGTCAATTAGAGGCTATTCAGATTGGTTGTCTACCTCCTCTAACATTACTTCTAGGTTGACTCTGAAACTGCTCACTTTATTGACTTTTTCTTTACAGATCAGTTAAAGCAGGCAAATTTGCGGTTTAGATTATCTTGACACCATTAAAATTGGTTGTTTACCTCTAGAAATATGATGGATTTTTTCAGTCCACTCCTGGATTGTTTGCTGCTTATTAACTATCTGTTAGGGTTAGCTAATTTTTCATACCAAATACAGAGCATGATAATTTCTAAAGCCAGGTTATGTAAACATTTTTGGTCTGCCCCCTAATCTGCATGTCATTAACTGAACAGATCAGCCAGAGCTATCTAATTTGTTGTTCAAGGGTGTTTTCACATAGGCCCAGTTGTTTCGAACCACGCCATGGCACGATTCCTCCCCCTTCCCTCCTCACTGGCTTGCTGTCACACTCGAAACATCGATCCCTGCCCGGGCCCACTTGCGTCTGTACTCAGTCTGAAACAGCAGGTGGCAGTACGCACGTAGCTGGTTTACAACCCTGCCAAGGAGGAGAGAAGAAGAAGCTACCATGGTAACCACTCGGGTAGTGACCTAAGTGAAGATTTTTGTTTTAACTGGCTAAAAATTCCATCCTTCAGCCATGGATGATTTAAAATCACATGTAAGATGCCAGAAACTTTGCTCTTCGTATCTGCACATCTACTACAGCTCAGAGGATTAAATGAGCTCGCGCTGCACAGATACAGCGGTTTTTGAGGTGACAAGAGACTTTTCTTGCCTTTGCACCTCCTCTCACTGACTCCAACTTGTGTCCATCTGTAAGATGAGTCACAACAGACCGTTTATTGACTGGATTCTGATGATTTACGCTCTTTATTTAGGAAAAATGTGAACAAACTACTGCGCTGTGGAAAGAAGTTTCGTTTTTTACGATGATGTCCTAAAGCTGATTCGACACTCTGTCCCGTATTTAGGGGCGGTTGCATTCACATCTCATCCAAACCGGGCCAGAGTCGACTTGAATTGCGACCGAGACCACCTCCCCATGTGGGCCCGGTGCCCGGGTGCAATTAGTTTGCATTCCCGCTACCAAAACAAACCGGACTTTGGGCTCAAGTGCACTCGGATCCAGGACCGGGCCCCTAGTGTGAAAGCACCCTTAGTCAGATTTAGCCTATTTAAATTAGTGTTCTACCACTTCTAAACATACAATTTTTAGTCTATCCCAATGTTAACTCAACATTAACCCAACTGATCAGTGTAGAGGGGTTATTTTGTTGTTGACGTTGACTAAACTCCATTGAAATTTGTTATCTGCCATTTTGAACTGTACAATTCAATTTTTGCTCTACCTAAAACTTAATACAACAAAAAAAAAACTCAAGATCAGTTTCAATTGTGTAATTTGTCAAAAACAGATCAGTAAAGTTAGTTTTTCTTCCAACAGTTATGCATGCAATTTCTGGTCTACCCTCAAATCAGCAATGATATTAATCTAGTTGATTATAAAAGGCAGTTGGATGAGTTGTTTATTTTCAGTAAAGACCATTTGAAGTGTGCAATTCTTGGTCTTCCCCCAAATCTGTTCATGACATCTACCAAACAGATCAGGGATGACTTTCTAGTTTTTGTTATATCAGTTCAAGATCACTGACGTTTGACTTCTGCTGCTGGAAAAAGGTGAAATTTTTAGTCTACCTCCTAATCTGGGCTTGACAGTCAACATCAAATCAGGGAAGGCAGTCTGATTGGTGGTTATGCCAATGAAAGATCTATAAAGTAGTTGTCTATCAGAATACAATTGTTGATCTACCCCCAACTGCACTCCAACCTTACAGATCAGTACAGGCAGTCATTTTTTCTTTGTTATTAAAGATGATTAAAATTAGGTGTCTGCCACCAGTAATGGTACAATCAGTACCATGGAATCAGTTTCTAAGTCAGTTAGATACTTTTGAAATGAGTTTTCTACCTAAAATGACATGATTTTGGTCCACAATCAGACACAAAATTAACCAAACAGATCAGTGAGGCTCTTATCTGTTGTTAGTGTCAACATTGACAAGTTCAGCAAAGTTCCAAAGAAAATTAATACCTACTGCAATAAATAGTAGAGTACAATTTTTGGTCTACCCCTAAACTCGACAAGGCTTTAACCTAACAGGTCAGTGAGAGTGCTCTGATTTAGTAATTGGGCCAACTGAAGACACTCCTGTTTTCCACTACTAAAAACATCATAATTTTTGGTCTACCTCCAAATCACAGATCAGGAATGACTATTACATATTTTTTTGGTTTATGCTCACACAAGACTCTTAAAATTAGGTTTCTGCGGGTGAATGCATTATTTTGGGTCTACCTCAAAATTCGCGAGACATATAACTAAAAGATCCAAGCAGGCTTATTTGTAGTTTATGTTAATTCAAGACCACTGGAATTAGTTTTCTACGGCTAGGGAAAAAAAACAGATTTTGGTAAGCCAACAAATCTGTATCTCATTACTGAGCTGTTTGGCATTCGGGAGGTGCAAAGATTGTAATTGAATTAGAAAGATCTGTTTGGTTAAGGTCATTTTAGAGATCGGGGTAGACAAATAATTAGACAGTTATTGACATAAAAAACAAATTAAGACTGCCCTCGCTCGTTTGTTTAATGCAGATTTTGGAGTAGTCCAAATTGTACCCTCTGTAAGCAACATAAAGATCTGCTGAGTAAAAGTAAATTTATAGTTGCAGGTAGACCAACAATTACACAGTTATTGACATGAATCTTGAAAATGGTAGTCCAGCTTGTTGTTTGCGGCATTTACAGACCATTTACAGATTAGTGGAATCAGTTTCTAAGTCAGTTAGATACTTTTGAAATGAGTTTTCTACCTAAAATGACATGATTTTGGTCCACAATCAGACACAAAATTAACCAAACAGATCAGTGAGGCTCTTATCTGTTGTTAGTGTCAACATTAACAAGTTCAGCAAAGTTCCAAAGAAAATAAATACCTACTGCAATAAATAGTAGCATAAATATTTTGTTCTACCCCTAAACTCGACAAGGCTTTAACCTAACAGGTCAGTGAGAGTGCTCTGATTTAGTAATCGGGCCAACTGAAGACTGCTCACACCAGTTTTCTACTACTAAAAACATCACAATTTTTGGTCTACCCCCACTCTATTCAAGATGAGTGTGGGTAGTATTACTTTTTCTTCAATGAAACCATTTAAATTGCATTTCTGGTGCTATGAAATGAACAGTTTTTGGTCTACCGCCAGATCAATGCATGATCTGTCAGTTACCTTTCAGAAACACTATTTAATCTGAACCCCTAAATGTGCCCATGATAATCATCAGTGAAGGCATTCTTGTTAATGTGTTTACATGGCTGTTGAATTTTAACCTCCAGCAATAGTATCCTACATTTAAGCACCACCCCCAATCTGCACGTGACACAGAGAAAACAGATCTAGAGCAGGCTTTCTTGTATTTTATGTCTGTTAAAGAAATTTTCAACCCTAGAGAAGGTCATAACTTTTGGTCTGCCCTTAAATGAACTCTTTCCATTGGCCTATCAGATCACTAAACGCGCGAATCACCTTTATTGTTTTATCTGTAGGATGCTAAAGTGCTTAACGAGTGGTGCTGTTACCTGAGTAACAGATACATGTGTGCAGGCTCTGCAGCCACCGTTACCACCGCAGACCCGGTCGAGGCACCAGTTGCACGGTAGACGGTTCTACTGGGGCTTTCGCTCCGACGCATGGCCTCGCTTTTACCGGCGGGGCTGGGGGAGCGCAGCACCAGATGCGCACTGATCTCCGGACAGGAGCCAGTCCATCTGCCGCCTGACGAGGCAGGGAAAGGCCCCGAAACCCCGCACAGCCCACAGCCCAGAGGCGAGAATTTAGATCAGCCCCGAGGTTCCTGGATGGGGCGCTGATCCTGCAGAGAGAGGAGGGCCCTGTGTGGCTGTGTTTTTAAGAGCAAGTGTCAGGAGAGAGGAGAGCATGGAGAGGGAGAAGATTAGGGTTTCATATCATGAAGGGATGTGGCTTTAGAAGCAAATAAACGTCTGACTCTATCCAAAAGGACCATTCCGTCTGGGATCACTGATGACAAGGGTTGTCTGACACCTTTATTATCTTAATATAGTCATTATAAGACCCATTTTACGCACAGAAAGTCATGCTTTATTCGAAGAAAAATCAAGAATATTCTACACGTAGGCCTATGTGTGGACTGTTCTAACCAGATTGGAACTGAATTTCTCCTTGGGGGGTCAATAAACTAGCATATCTTCTCCTAATCATAACTTGGTTGGACTTTACTGGCGCAATATTAAAATTGCGCACAGTATCCTCATTATAAGGCCCATTTTACGCACGGAAAGTAATGCTTTATTCGAAGAAAAATCAAGAATATTCTACATGTAGGCCTATGTGTGGACTGTTATAACCAGATTGGGGGTCAATAAACGAACCCGTCGTCTTCAGATCATAACTTTGTTGCACCTTTCTGGCGCAATATTAAAATTGCGCATTCAAGGTTTTAACTCTACTGTCCTTTGTCCAAAATAATATGTTAAAAGTCCACAATGTTCACCTGAAATACGCATTTTAATAATATTCAGATTAAAAAATGTAATGCAAGTGTGACTTCTGCAGTTTTTGCCCCTTTCTTTGTCTTCCTATCACCTCTTAGTGGTTTAAATGGCTTAATAGCAACAGCTTATCTATAATAAATCAGTGCAGCCTGCAGTCATTCAGCCTATTGCTACCACACTAAACTGTAATCCCTTTATAGGCTTTAAGGCTCCTTTTAAGTGTATTGTGTCAGATTGTGACACTTTCAGTAGTAAGTGGTGATGCGTTTAGAGGCTGTAGGGATTCTCAAACGTTAATTCCTCGTCTCTTAAAGGTGATTTATGATGAAACATGAAGTTTGTTTACACATCTAAATGTATTAATGTGTAGTGTTGAGTTAGATGTAAGTTGATATTAATAATAGTGTCTGCTCTCAGTCTGCGCGCGCATGTGCTGGCCTTGTTTGTGAGTCTGTTTAGGTTTTAATCAGCCCCGGTCAGACACCGGCCTCATATGGCCATGGGCGTCCGTTAACTCGGTGCTGTAGTAGCCTGTAGTGTGTAGCAGCAGTGTGTATTGAGCGTGTGTGTTTATGTGTTTAGGCCTGCACCTTTCCAGCCAAAATAACGACTGGCATAATGAAGGCGAACCATAACAAACGGCCCACAAAGATGTTTGTCCGAAAGCAATTAAGAAAATGGTGTGTGACCTACATACAGAAGGAAGCACAGGTTAATATGCTAATATGGATCTGCTAATTGTAGGGGATTTACTTGTCGGTTTGCGGAGGGGGGGGGGGGGGGCGTCACTACTCTGGTTTTTAAGCCTTCAAGATTTGCAGCAAATTAATTTCTCCCCATGATGCAGTGCGTGAGGTGAGGAGGCAGGAAACAGGTGGTCGATAGATGGAAGAACGGGACAGAAAATAGTCCCATATTGGGGGGGGGGGGGCACCACAAATCTGGATTATTCTCTCACTCTCTTCCTTTTTTTCCTGAGATTTATTTCCCTCTCAAGGATGAAAACAAATATCATCTAAAATGCATCCACCTCCTGTCAAGTGCACACATCATATTAATTATTATCGCCCCGGGGTGACACCCCTCCCCCTCCTCCTCCTCCCCCCTCCTCAACCCCCCCCACCCACTCACAACATACAGAGCCCGCAGGACGTTTAGGCTACTTCAAGGACCCTGCCTCTCTCCAGGAAACAATATTATTCTTAAAAAAATAATAGAAGTCTTCAATTTGGGTGCTCAGGCTTTACCATTCACAAGAGGCAGCCACCGGGTATCATTGCCGGTTTGTGTTGTCAATTAGCGCGTTTAATTGTTGTTCTTTGTTGTCTGTAATTACTCCTGAAGTCAACGCAGGAGTTCAATTCAGGGCAGACACGTGTCAGCTGCTGCGAAAACACTGAAGAAAAGGCCAATCTGGCGCCAACGGACAGTCCCTCACTGACATATTGGACACATAATCCTTATAGGTCTGTACATGGCGATAATAAGCAAAAATAACAAGGCGAACGCTTTAAAATACGGTTAAAGTGTCGATTTTTAACGCCATTTCCGCTTGGTTTTATTTTGAAAATTCTCACGCGCGCTATTTTCTTTTGTACTCGGTTTCCAAACTTAGTTAACAAGCCTCCCGCAAAATTCAAACCGTATTTTAAAAAACATTATCTAGAAATATAAATTTTCAACGTCATAGTTAATAAAATTCAGTAATATTACAAGTATTTTTGCTTTAAATCGTCGTCCATTGGGGGGTTTTCTTCCGCATCATGCAATCAATGAATCCCTCCGCTAGCATGAATGGCTAACAGTATTTTAAATAGACATTACAGCCATAACTGATGCTATAAAATTGATCTCTAAAACTAAACTTCAGCAGCTGTTGGATCTGTCAGCCCGGTGTGAGTCTGTCTATGTGTGTGCGCGCGCATGTCTGTTTGTGTGTCCTCGCGCGTCGATCGATGTTCATTAACTTCTCTTTTCAAGAGTTTCTGAATTGCTCCTGAAGATCACACGGAAGCTAAAAGTCTTTTGACGATTTCCCATCCCGGTTTTTTTTTTTTTTTTTTTTTTGGCAGTGGGGGTGTTGGGTGGGGGTAACGTGCACAGATGGATGGAGGAGGAAAAGAGCGGAGTGTACTTTCAGATTTTCATCATCTCCTCTTCCTCACTGTTTTTGACATCCAGCAGCTACATGACATGCAACAGGCAGTTTAAAGAGAGAAAAAGACTTTTATAACTTATAAATGAATCAATTATCTCAATGTTTGTTTAGGATCACGCTGAGTCTCAAGTGTGCATGTAGGATTTGAAATCTGCAAATCCATGCCAGTGTTGTAAAAAAGACAGACAGGATAATGGTGAATTATATGTGTGATTACTTTAGATACATAGCTCCAGGCTTTAATGGAGGCTTTCTCCTTTATTCTCACTGCAGCCGCATTCAATTGATATCAAACTTTACCCTCTAAAGAAGATTGTCATACAGTAAATGCAACACAAATGCTTTCTTTAATCTGTGGAAGAAAAGTCAATACAGCCGGGTGGATTTGTCAGTGGATGCAGCATCATTCCTGATGTGTTTCTATTGTGGTTTTTAAGTGGTGAAGCCCTTGGTGAATATTTGATAGGACTCCTGTGAATTCATAGTGTTTGCTTGACCTTACACATTTAGGCTGCCCACCTGACAGGCAAGAAAGGCCTTCTGCTCTATGCCATGGAGAAGTTTCTGGGTTTAGCAGTTTTAATTTTTGTTTTTATATCATGACACTTCTTGTTTGGTTGGATGACTAATCAACAAGGAGACAAGCCCAGACTGTATATTCTCACCATTAGAGAAAGAAAACCAGAGTTAGATAATTAGCATCAACTTTGATTGTTGAGAAAAGTAACAAAATCCCAATAAAACAGGCCCAAATATATTACCAAAAGACCTTTTTAACAATGGTCCAGTTAGTGTGTTACATTGATTTTAGTTAATATATGCAAACCTAAGAGGGGTTGGGAACCAATAATATAAGTAATCAGACACCAAGTTGACTGCAATATAGTAGCTTGTTCACACTTCCTCTAACAATATGGCTTTAGTGACGGCCTGTGCTGGGACTCACTTGTCCACCTCTAATGCACATAACAGCCCGTACAATATTTCCATGGATTCAGACTTACTGTGGGTGCTTACATGCATCCGTCCAACCTCGCTGGTCAATTGTTGTCTTTAACTGATTCATTTTAATCCAACCTCTAGGTTAATGCATAAATAGTATCGCACAGTTTTCTTTACATGTTTGTTTATGACAAAATGAGGGAGAAAAGCTGTTTAAGAGGGGTACATCTCTGAGGGTCACCTTCACAGACCGTTCATCTGAGGCTCTGTCATAATGGAAAAACAAACTAAAACTTGAGAAATAAAATTGGATTAAGCTACCATTTAGGGTAAGCAAGGTGTCTGCAGGGTCTTAAAAGTATTAAACATTTATAAAACAATTTAACCAAAATTAAGGCTTTCAAAAGTATTCAAAAGTCTTAAATGCAAGACTATAAGGTGTGTTGCGTGAAGGTGCAAGGGCCCGTTGAGTGCTGCCTGCTGCCTATGCCAAAATAAACGCTCAACAAGTGTATTTGATGAAAGCTAAACTTACACAAACAGCTACGGACCCACTCAGCTGAAAGGCACCAGTTCACAAGATCAAAGCTTGCCCTGAAACACTGATCTTAAAGGTCACATATTTTATACTTTCAAGACAAGTTCATACTGGTTTCAGAGGTCCCCACACCATGCCTGTGAAGTTTGTTGCTAAAAAAACACTTCAGTATAGGATTTTTGCATGTCTAAAACACCCTCTGTTTCAGCCCTGCTCAGAATGAGATGTTTCTGTGTCTGTGGCTTTAAATGTTACTGAGCTGTCTGACTCCGCCCCTCTCAGGAATGGATATGGCTTAATGGATGTGATTCTCCTGATCCTCCCCTCAGCTGAGGGAGGGATCATTAGAGGAGGGCGGAGCTTTCTTTCAAGCAGGGAGGGCCAACTGAACTGGGGGCGGGGCTTACTCCCCAAGTGACATCAGGGGAAAATCTGAGAACAGCTTGTTTCAGCACACATTTTCAAAGGTGGAGAAAGGGGGGGTTCTGATTATTGGAGGGATAGTGGACAGGCCAGGGGTACATTTTTTTCTTAGAAAAGCGTGAAAAAAGTGTATTTTGCAAAATGTGACCTTTGATTTTCATAATTTTTACAGGTTTTAACTTTAAAACAGAATTTGTCCCAGCTAGTTTGACAGACACAATTATTTTTGTGCAGTAACAATAAAACATCATACACATGTGTGGAGTATTACAGACTTGGTCAGTTTGTCTTTAAAACTTTCCACCACTGTTGTCTTTGCTACTGTGTTGACTGCACAACTTCACCTCTATGCTGTCTCTACCAGTCATGTTTACATTTCTTGCGTCTGTGCCGCATACATTTAATTTGGGAACATGCACCGCTGACATGTCAAATTGATGCATGGAGTAAGTACTAGCTGTGATGTACACACATGAATAGTTAACGCACTAGCCTCTTAACTCAGAGGTTGCATGCTACATGTCTATGTGCTGTAAAGTCATTTGCAATACTAATAAATAGGTTTGAATTAACAATGATTTAAGATGCTAGTGGTGCCACTTTAACATATTTTCTCCCTCAGTGTGAAACAAACATTCGAATTAACCTTGTGGCGTACTAGTAAGTCTGAAATAGCAACTCACTAAGACAGCAAGTGACCAGTGAGGCTGGATGGACTAAAATGAGCCAAACTTTTAGCTTACTGGTGGACCGCTGCAGATTATGTCAGCTGAAGGGTTGGTCTTTGATACTTGTCAGTATGCATAAGTGTTTTAACAACCAAACCCTACCTGGGTGAAGGCCTCCCAGACCACCTCAGTCTGAGCTCTCAGATATCCCATTTTCTTCAGTATGCATTGAGGCCCTTCTACTACTAGCATTAAGGATACGTACGTGGCATCTGAATACATAGCATTGATGGTAATAAAGATTGTAAACAAGGTCACAGATGCTCCTCGGTCCCTTTAGGGAACAAAAGATTAGACTTCCCTGAACTTTGAACTCTTTAAATCTCTCTACAAATGTTATGCTAACATGAACAAACAAAATACTGATACTACTTTTAGCTAACGTTAACTGATATTAGCTAAAAATACAGCTATGAACAGGCAGGCAGGACACCAAATGCTATATCAAAACTACTGCAGATATCTCTGCCTTTACTGATTGGATTTAAACAGTGCTGCATTTAAAGAAAAAAAGTTTAAAATATGTGTTAATACCCAAATTTAGACATAGAGTAGATTCAAATCAAGCACGGTTATGGCACTAAACTTAAACATTACAGCAGCAAACTTTGGTTGGTCAGTTTAGGCCCTGTCCACACGGAGACAAATTCAGGAGTGTACGCAAAAGTTTCTGCTGTATCGGCGTTTCATCCACATGGAAATGGCATTTTGGGTGACTGTAAACGATACTTTTTGAAAACAGGTCCCAGAGTGCACAACTCCATAAATGACTACAGTTTTGCCCAAGTGTGAACAGCCAACCGCATCTTTCTTGAAACAATTACGTCACACATAGCGTAGCTCTCTTAAGACACCTGCGCAAGGCCAGCCAAAACAACAATGGCAGGTTACAGGGTTGTGTTCGTGCTGCAGAAGCTACTGAGCTTGTTATGGCTTTTACAGCAAAATTTCATGCTCCTTCACCACCACTGCGAAACGCATACACCAGATGTTCTTAAACCCAATGCCAAGAACAACCAGAAGGGCAACTAGAGGAAAGTTTGTGTCAGTTTTCTGTGATCTTCTTCTCTCTTTTGGTGCGTTTCCGTGGCAAACAATACAGCGCCAGGTACAGGCTTGGCATATGCACTACAGCGTTTTCAGTCGTTTTCAGTGGTTCTGTGCTCACGTGGATATTTCCTGAAACGATCCCGTCTTTACGGAAAACATTTCAAAACAAAACGGCAATATATTGTTTTTGTCTCTGTGTGGGCGGGGCCTTAGAGGAAGAATTCTTCCTTAATATCTTGAAGTCTACAGGTTCAAAAACAGATTTTGTGAACTACATATACCAGAAGGAGTTTAGAATGGATTATGTTTTCTTTCCTGTCATCCCCTAGACTATCTTAGATGAATTAAATGTTTTAGAGCTCTGATGACCATAAAATTTATTTTTTCATTTCGTAATTTTCGTATACTGGCCACTTTTGTCTCTAAAGCCAGAAGGAAATGTAAGGATGGTTTATTTCTTTAATATTGTGTCTACTAGTCTCTTTGTCTTAATCGTAATGGCTTCTGAGCTGGCTGTGTTGCATGTCCATAGTAATAATCAAATCAGTTCATAACCATGGTCATTTAGACTTTATAGCAGCAGTCATAAAGTTGGATAAGGAATTATACAGTATGTAGGACATTTAAATCAGTGGTCACTCAAAGTGGATTTTATGCAATTTACTTTCACTACATTTCCAACACTAAGACCGTATTCATCACTATTGTGGACTTATGTTTCATACAATTTCTGTAATAAGTTGTCTGAAAGCAAAGTCTTATCCAGGAGTCCCATATGTCTTCTTTACTCCATTTAACTGTGATAATAAGTAATTTCAGGTTGGGTTTTTTTTTTCAAGATCTTGACTTATTCAAACATAGAAAAAAACCTTAACATAGATCAGTGAAACGTGTCATGGTCTGGTCCATCACAGTAACCATACTATGTCCTTCCTCAGCTTCGCCCCCTTTCTCTCTCCTGCTGTCAATCCGTTTGTTCTCCACATCTGGATTATGTTCTGTTCCAAGCTTTTGCTCTCTCCGTCCAATGACACCCACTCATTCAGTTAAATTTTCTTCATTCCAATCACTCCGTCATTCCTCCTCATCATTTACGCTTGATTTGTTTGCACCAGCCCTTCTGTTAAGTATTACATCTTTGAAACGGAGAAAGCAAACATGCACAATCTACATTTTTTAGGTTATTTTTGTTTGTTTATAAAATAAAAATAAGAAAAAAAGTTAATTGCTCTCGAAAAGTAATTATGTGATTTCTTTGCTGCTTTTTCCCCCCCTTTTTCCCATCCTTGTCTACATTTCAGAAGCTTTTGTATGAATACCGTGATCTGCCTTTTGAAAGCATTATGTGTTGCCCAAAGAGTCGTTCAGACCTAAAACTTCACTTCCTAAAACACACACTTTAAAGTTTGAGAATGAACAAATTAATACATTTCAGTCCTTAAAATAGATTTTAAAGTGTAAGGAATGATGATGAATAACGAAAAAGACTTCAGCTGAAATAGGTCTGTTTGTCCAGCATGAAAGTCCACTAACTTATTTTTTTTTATATTGGCTAATATTTACAGCTTATACAGGCAGATATTAATAGCCAAAATATCGGCTGTAAATATCAACAGAAATTTTTTATATCTGCTGACAATGCTGATAATATAGTGCATCCCTAGAAAACTACCCTGGTAATATGATATGGTAGCTATCTCAAAAGATCTCGCGAAAACAAGCAGAAATTATCCGTTATTATTCTCAGGAAAACAGAGGGAAATTAAATGTACAGGTGCATGTCTTTAAGCTTGCAAAGCAGATGGATTAACCAGATTGCATGTCTGTCATCAGGCAGCTCCTTTGGGAGCAAATCTTTAATCTGATTCCCTTGTTCTCAGTCCAAGAGTGATCAAAGCAGCATCAGGGCGTGGTTTTGTTGAAGTGACTGCAAGCCTTTAAACAATGGTGGCCGGTGAAGAGATTAGCGTAGATGTAGCTATAGCAGCAGTTTTATCAGAACTGGAAAGCATTTCTTTTTAAAAGAAGAGCAAAGAATTGCACTGAAAGCTTTTATTGGTGGAAAAAAATGTTTTTGCTCTTCTCTGATCAGTTTTGGCAAGGGTTTAATTTCCTGACTGGCTCCGCTGATAGTGAACAATACCTGTTGAGCTTGCTCTATGTAGGGAGGTGCACGCCCACTACGTCACTTGTCTTGTTGCTCTGATTTGCCTGTAATGATTGTGACAGACTGAACATTCGTCCAATCACCCTCTGAGTTTTTTTAAAGGTTCTGCCCTTCCCAAACACTGTATATGGGGTGTTGCCCAGAGGAAAGTGGCATACATCCCAAACCATAGATATGTGCAAGACGGTTTATCTGGTGTCAAGTTTTGTCCTCTCAGGGCTTCCATATATTTCCCCTATCTTCCTCAGTATCAGTCCACCACTAACAACCACTAAGTTAAGTGGCGGTTCGCTTAGCTTTGTTAGCATTAGCTGATGCTAACATAGCTATGCTAGTTATGTAATTACCATTACTACACAAGTCAATTTCTCTAAGTTAGCTTTAGCAATATGAGCTTTAGCATACACAGCTAAAGCTAACTTAGCTACTCAAATAAGGTAAAAATGCATCTTATAGCTGCTATGTGAGCCTGGCTTTAGCTACATAGCTCCATTAGCTATGTAGTTCCATTAGCTATGTATGCTACGCTGGCTGCATCCAAAACGCTCTCGTGAACAAGTTGTGACCTGCACATTCACCACGCTATGAAATAATAACGTATAATTATGTAACATTATGACACATGAAGCAAATACTTGGAACTATTTCTTGAGTAAACCACTGGGCGGAGTGACACAGTGCAGCAGCCATGTCTGGAGTGTAGTTCCGGCTTTGCATTTAACTTTAAAACATCTCAGTCTCATAATGTTCCATGATTATTTCATAGCATGGTGAATGTACAGGTCACGACTTGTCCACAAGAAAGTTTTGGAGTTGATGGATTGTGTATTTGATGGGTTTGATGAGGGAAAGCAAAAAATTCCGTTTGCTTCCATAGCATTAGCTGTGCAGCTGGTATATCGGTCCCCCCCAGATCTAAAAACAGCTTGCACCGACAACTAAAGGAAACTAACCTATTACTAAGACTATAGGAATTATGGCAATGGGCGAATTTGCAAAAATGTTGAAGTATCCCTTTAAACTTTTAACTCTGGTATCCTCACCCTTGCCTTCACCCTAACCCTAACTGGAAGTTTAATCCAATGTTATTTCAAAATTCTTAGCTTGTGTTTCCGTTTTAAGTCATATGGCTTCTGAGATGAGCGGCCTGTGAGAGTGGCCGTCAGAAATGAACGGTCTGCAGCCAGACTTTCTTGACTTGCTTACAGGCAAGGGCCGACCATAAGGCCTACTGACCTTCGTCTTTGACAACCTATCCCTGATTCATGTTAGACATTTATTCAATGTTTTAAGAAAATTCAAATTCAAGAATTCATGTTTACAAGGATGGCCTGGAAAGCAAGGGATGAACATAAGACCCAGTGGCCTTGATCTTTGGCCTCCAAAATCTAATCAGTTCATTGTTTAGTCAGGATTAAAATTTGTGCAAAGTTTAGAGGAAACCTCACAAATCATTCTTGAGGTATCATATTCACAGGTAAGGGGCCCAATGACTTTTAAATCTGAAAAGCTTAACACTTCATCATTGATTTAGGGTTAAAATTTGTGCAAAGTCTGAAGAAAATCCATCAATTCCTTCTTGAGAAATTGTGTTCACAAGAATTGCCCACACAGACAGACAGACAACCTGAAAACCTAATGCCTTTGGTCTCGGCTCTTGTCATCTAGAAGCATAAAAATGTACCAATAATTTGAAGACACTGGAGATCATCATCAAACTTTATGTGCTATAGGCATATTAAAAATGTTGTTTTCCAAAGTTTAGGTACTTTTCAATAATGCCAAGGTCAGATGGTACACCACCGATCATTAAAAAAGCCTTTATTTTATCATTTAAAACGTGTGGTATTGTAAAAATTTCCAAGTCCTGAAAATGCTGACTTTTTAATGTGGTTTAATAACACATGACCAGATGCTCCAGGGCAACAGAACAAAAAAAGATCATGTTAGAATGAACTAGTTTTTCATTTAGTCTCGGCCTGTCTTTGTCTGAGTGTGTCCTTCGTTCTTAATGTTTAGAAGACAACATCTGAACTCTGTGCAACTGTGCTGTGTTGCTGAAATGCTCCTTAACTGAGAGTTTTATTGTGTTTTCATGCTTGAAAGTGTTCCCCCCTTTGTGCTGTTCTTATCCCGGCCAGCAGAGTGCGCCGCTTTGTGCAGAGCAGCCTGAGGGGAGATTAACCTGCAGGTCTCTGACAATAGTGAAGAGGAACACACACTCATGCAAAGATTCTCTCTCTGTTTCAAAGCTTGTAAGTATACACATGCAGGCGGGGCGACGCAGGTTCAATGACTTTGATCGTGTAATTCCTGCGTAATCTCTGTAATCTTTTAAAGCAGAGCTGTTTGAATGTATGTTGTATCTGAGTGTGTGTGTGGGACGGCGTGCGTAATGTACATCAGGATTAACGAGATGAAGTAGAGGCCAAGACGACTGCTAAAAGAAAATCTTTAAGAATCAAACGGTCTGGCCGCCCAGTTTTGCAGTCCAGTACAGTAAGAGAGGAAATATGGGTTTTAGAGGAATGCCATGTGGATGCAGGTGTCAGCAGGCAGGTGGGGATAGGTTGATAATAAAACAGGAGCAAGAAGTGTCCTGAAACCCACAAGAGATACTCCAGAAACACTCCTTACTGTGGGGTAGCACTTACAGAAGCAAGCAGGGCCTCCAGGATGCACAGTAACAAATTTTAACTTTGCTATTGGGACCAAATGTCATGCATTTTACATTACTGTGTTTCCTCTGTATGTGGCATAAATCCTTAAACAAACATGATTTTGTAAAGAATAATGCATAATAAATCCTGACATGAGAACTGAAATGTTGTCTGTTGTCTTTTTGGACAAAGGGTTTAAACAACAACCTTTGGCTACAGTTGACACTGTGATTTTACTGTACAACAATGCAGTTTGTGATATGATTATGACTTAAGCCATAAATGGTATCATGGTAGGTAGAATGCAGAGAAAAAATTATAGTGTTGAAGTGTGTATTTCTCAACTCAAAACATGAATAATAAGTAACATAAAAAATACAATACCTCAGGTTTTTCACAGTACTGATTTCAAAATTATATCAAGAAAAGTTTTCCTCTTTTGAAATAAAAGTTACTTCTACAAAGTGCAAATGCAGGCATTTTTATAAACCCTTCAAGTGCTACTTAATACAAAAATAATTGCAACCCTTTTGCCATTTTGTAATTGCACAGCCTCATATCTCTCAATTGCCTTAAGATTGAGTGTGCAACACTAGATAACACTAAATGTCAAAGAAATGAAGCCTCGCATTAGCTCATGCTGGACACACTCAGCTGATCCTAATTATCGCCTCCCAGCTCCCACAACCAATCACAGCTCTTTCTCTCAACACAGTGGTGTATCTAAATATGACATACTTCTTATAATCCTTGCTTGCATTAATGCAGATGCACCATGCTGCTGCTGCTGGCAAAGCTTTACCTCCTCCACCCCAGCCTCCTCCTTTTTAGCATAAAGCTTGGTGCACCCTCATATTCAGATTCAGACTAACCCCGGGAGCATCTTTAGAGCAGAGACTTCTCCACCAACTGTACATCCATTTTGCAATAAAATAGTTAAAAGTATGACGAAAGTGTTCCTGACTGAACAAAAACGGTAAGCAGCAAAGATGATATGATGAGCAAATGTTACAAAAAGTTAGCCATAACGTTAGCAGTGTGCTACATAGCAAAGTTTGCTGCAAGGTGATGTTATAAGTGAAGCTAGTAATGGGGCTTTTCCACAATGACTTTGGTGCTGATATACTAATTTACATCACCAGTTTGGCTGCACCAGGCTATGCAGGGCTACACAAAGGTTTGTCATAAATCAGGGACGCCTCGTGGATGTGTTTAAGTAGCAACCACTGCACGGAACTTTGAAAGACCTGCTGGATAAGCTCTAGAAGTGCCTTTGAACAGGTAGCTCGATATGGTGGAAAAGCAAATTCCCTGCTGCGCTTTGCTGCCGTGCCAAGTCAAAACAAGTAGAGCCAAGGGTTAGCCTCACAATATAACCTACAAGGTTATATACTGTATAAATGTGTCACTTTGCTGACAACAAATGTTACTATTCTTGCTGATCTTTACATTGAGTTGACTGTGTGGTCTGACTCATAGTTTAATCCATAGAGGACACTTTCATTTATGTGAGGTTTTTCTAAGGGGATAAAACAACCTCCATTGTCAAGCTTCTCAAAACACCTCATATCAGTGTTGCATTTACTGCATGCACAACTTTTGACCATTTTTCTACATCATGACGGTATAAATTTCAATAAAACTGCAGGATAATCTAAATTTTCCGATGCTTTTCCATGGGAGCCAGATTTCCAAGGGCGTTACGGCGCTGCAAGACACTGGATAAGCTTATGCAGTGAGGTGCAGAACTTAAGAACAGGTCAATTGCAGTGATAGGAAACACAAATGTTGCCTTTTAAAGCTGTTCAGTTAACGGTGTTTGAGGATAAAAATCTAACTGAATGAGTCAAACAACCAGAATTGGGCATAGAGAATGAACGAGAAGAGTTGCAGCGCTTCTTCTGTGGTTGGAGTGTTTCATTTTGTACCAGTGCTAAAAGTTACTCCATCTATTCTCATCAAGATTTAAAAAGTAACTACCAAAACAACGGTTTAAGCCATCCATAGAAACTTTTCAAACTGCCCCTTCAGCACATTTCTCTCCTTAGCTGTCCATCCATATGCTCACTGTCCTCTGAACACTTTAGAGAAAATATGGCTTAAAGCACAACTTATGTCCACTCCATCATTCCAGAGCCAGTCTCCCACTGAATGAGCCAAATAACAAAGTACAACAGCAGTCATGACCTACAAATGAACCATGGAGAAGGTTAGCGGACTAGTCAATGAATGTGATGAATCACTGACAAATGAACAGCAAAACTACATGAGGCACATCTTTAAAGGCAAAAATAGGAAGATGCCGAACAATAATATTGGTCAAGTCAACGTGAGCTACACTGCAGGACAGCTTTGGGAAGTTTTAGTTAACATTTTGAACCATATTTTTTCTATTTGAATTAAACAACTGATGAGGAAGTCCTTCTGTGAAGGACCCAACCTCAGATATTTTACTCTAGGCGGTTGTTGGTGAAGGTCTTGGCTCTGTGAAAATACTATCTCTATAGGCCCCTTCCATCCTCCTAGCAGTTTACAGACCCTCCTCAGGGGCTGTGTAGTTTTGCAGTACAGTAAAATTCAGTGTTTAGCCTGTTTTTTCTGAGGAAAAAATTTTTTAATTGTCTTTCTTTGCGATGGTTTACAATGCCTCATCACCTCATCGTTCAGCGTCATCTTTAAGTTAAAAACCATCCCAAAACCAAGCCCAACGCTGAATGTAAACATAAGCCATTAAAATCTCTGCCACATCACATATATTGCTTCTGTGAGTGCACATGTGCTGCTTCTGTATGACTATGTGCCAGTGTGGTACAGCGGATCTTTGGTTGTGTGCCATGTGCTATGTTTTCCTGCTTCTCTGCTGGTTTATTTAGTTGTATTTGAGGGTAAATAAAATTGTTTGGATATTAAATACACATGCACAAAACATCAAAAATGGGTCAGCTCAACCTTGCTGACAAAAAAATGCACCCATGGCAGTACGTAAAAAGGAGCCCAATTCCATGGGAAAGCTGCAGACCTGGCAACCCTGGAGTGCAGGCTCAGTAGGTGCATTCAGCTTGAAGACATTAAAACGCTGTTATCCTAGTTGTCTTCCCTTTAGCAACCGCCTTTATTAAGATGTGAAAAATTCTAAAATTCAAAAATGGGGTACTTTAAGGTTAATTTTGTTTTGTAGAAAAAAATATTTAAATCTCTTGCTCTTGTGTTCACCACGGACCTTATATCTGGTATTTAGCTGAAAAGTAAAATATCCCAGAACAGGGAACCAGAATTGCTAAAATGCTAGCTCACGTTGGGTTCTTCAAAACTGGCCATCTTGACATCTGGCTGTTCACATCTGTAACAATTTCACTGATGTGCAGGTACAGGTGAAAAATCACTCCACAGGACCCCTGCGAAGGGGCGTGTCTGAATATTTTAGACACTCTCAACCCTGCAGATGTGTCAAGCAGATGTACAGCTCATATACCCCTTACATTAGCCTCGATTTTAGGCCCTTGCATGCTTTAAGCTCTGCACAGTATTGAACATACCACCCCTTCAGATCAGACACACAAGTATGCTTTGAAATGTTAAAACAAATGTGAACGCAGACCGGCAAAAGACAGGAAAGCAATCAGGAAACTGCCAAACCTGACACGCCAGATGGATGTGTTTCACACATCCATCTGGTAAACCTTCCATAGACGGTAGAGGCTTTAAAAATAAAACTCGGAGGGTGATTGGATGAACGTTCTGTCCGTCACATCTTTACGGGCCAACATGTGACGTCATGGCCCCAAACTGAGGTGTGCCGCTACAGATGAGTCAACCCCATAGAGAACTGCGTAACGTGAACCATGGCGACTATAGACATGTCAGTACACCACTTTTATCATTTCTGAAAAGAAAACAACTCAATGCTGTTCTTTGTTCTTTTAACGAAAAATGTCGTCAAATTCCAATAAACTATATACTTTAGCAGCATCCCCGCAAATGTCTTCCCCCATAACTGCACCGGCCTCTTCTCACTCTGCCGCGCCCGAAAGTACTGCCCCTCAACACTGATTGGTGCTGCTACTTTCTAACCAGGCTGAAATGGTTCAGATGGGAGCTTTGCAAGGTGGATTTGCCGGTAAGAAACACAAAAACGGGTGAATCGATCTGCTTTGCAAGGTTAGAAACGGCCCAAGAACGATACAAAACAATTGAACAATTTTACCATCTGACCTTGGCATTATTAAAAAAATTAATAGACAAAAACAGACCCCTTTTATCAACATGACCAAGGATTTCAGTTTTGTCCCTCATGGGCCACCATAACCCGTATTGATTTCCCTTCTGTTGTCAAACTCAACCATCTCAGTGAATTGTCTCTTTAGCCTTTAATGCTTTTGTTTATCCTGAACCTGCAGCACGCAGATCTAAAACACAAGAGACGTAGATGAAACGGTGACACCTAAAGCGAGCAGCGAGGCCTTAAAGAGACAGAGACGCTGAACAAGTTGTTGGTCAATTACAACACTCTCCAGCTTTGAGCCTTTTGGTCGTCCGTAAGCTCGTACGCCGTTCTCTTAAGTCGTCCGCTGCACGAAAAATCCTGTTTACCGTGTCAGAACCAGCATGCGTGTCAACCGCAGCGTACATGAGATCACAGACCTGCTGCTTTATGGCAAGACTAACAGGAAACACCACCACAACAACAACAACAAGGCTGATATAGAGGGGATGGTGTGTGGTTACTTGACTGCTCCTGTATAATTACCAGGGAAGTCTCCTGATGTGGAACCTTTGCTGTTCTCACAATGAACCCATTTACCGCTGCAAACCATCAAACACCTGCCAACACACACAGAGGATGATGGTTTACATATACCAGCACTCACACAGGCCTAGAGAAACGCACACACCAACCATTTCAAACGAATGCAGGGAAATAAACAGAGACGAGAGCACACAACCCCTTCACCCCTCTGGGAATTTTACTATTCTGCACTTCTCTGCTCCTCTCATCCCTCTCTCTCTCTCTCCCTCACATATACACACACTCTCTCTCTCTCTTTTCCTCTCTCTCTTCGTCTCTTCCTCTGCTCCTTTGTCTCCCTGATTATGCAGTCGATCCCAGGGTGCGCTACTCACTGAGATCATCCACCTGTCAATCTGAAACACACACTCTTCTCTCCCGCACACACCATTCCACCAGTGATATTGATACAGAGGAAATATTAATGACTTCACTCACCTGCAATACACTCCCGTATCTTGCACTTCCAACACCGGGCCATGCAATTCATCAAGACACACTTCTGGAAACTTCCACTCAAATAAAAATAAGAAAGAGACGCAGAGAGGTGGTGAAATAACACAAGATGTTTTGTCCCACTCTCGGAGGTTTTGAAAAGCGTCACATCAAGTGGGAAAAATGCAAGATGGCGGGTTATTTTAGCACTACTTTAACACATGTCATGCTGTCTTTTTGGCATATGTGTCTTTTATTTCTGCTCTAAAAAGAGGCAGGGATGTTACGCCTTTGTGTTCAGAGGTAAATAGTCCTCACATGCAACATCATACCAAAGTAATGGGGATTAACTTAAGGTATAAATATATCATGGCAGCATCGTCTTACTCATAGCTTTTTAATTCATGCAGGATTATCACATGCATATTTAAGTGCATTGTTTATTGTTGCATGTGTGCGACTATCCAAAGAGTAAAAGCTGCATCCTGCCCCACATATGAACTCGAGAGCGTCTTTTATGCAGGAGCATCGATCAGTTTGTTTAAAAAGGCAAAGCAGAACGGCAGGTACTTATTCTTAATTCAGGATGTTTTCTTTGCATCCAGGCTTATATTCACACATTATGACGGAAGTTTCAAAGTTCATCTTAAATATTACAGCTTCTTAAAATGATGATAGAATCCCATAAAATGATAAAAGCCAACCATGTTTTTGTCTGCAGCTCAAGAACCTTCCGTTTTCTTCCTTCAATGTTGTTGCATCAAATCTTAAAATAATTCGTTGTTGCTGAAGACGTGAATGTTAAAAATTGATAAACGGCTCAAAACAGGTACGTACGTGGATTAGCTAAAGGCCTTCATCTCTGCATTTAAACTGAGCATTTAAACAGTAATGTTGAGACAAAATCAATCAACTGAAAGGCCTCAAAACCCCAATTTTTTACATGTGCAAAAGCACACCATCTTGACTTTTTCCCTGTTCTGATTTTAGAGGAAAGTTTGAAAAACAGGAAGCCACTGCATTGCACTGTATTAGCAATGTAGCGGAATTATATTCTATATAACTGCTGCAAAAATACAACAATTAATCACCAAAACAGAGTAATTTGCACACAGTCATGAGACATGAGTCAATGGCATACCCAAGACTTTAAACACCTGGTTTACGTTTGGCATTTGCAATGAATTTTGGCATTCAGATACCAAGTGACCGCACTTTCGTACGCTAGTCCACATTGTGCAAAAACAACACATGTTAAGTGACGACCTGGTATCAGAACTCTCTTGCCTGCTTGTTATGCTAGCAACAGCCTATACAGAATTCTGCAGCTCTTACCATGGTTTGAGCTGAGTGAGGAGGCTGAAGCATTGGGAATGTGCATCTCCTGGACTAGAACAAAGATCCAGGCATCTCAGGATGCCGTCATCGAATCTGTGCCTGTGAATGGTGAGAGTGTGGAAAGTTGTAGAGCAGTTCACCTACCTTGGCAGTGAAATCCATGGATCATCTGACTATGAGGCTGAGATCAACTGCAGACGTGGACTCACACATGGAGCAATGGGTTTGCTGAGCAAGTATCTGAGAAGGCGTTCCAGGTATCTGAGCTTGCAGAAGAAGAAAGTCAGAGTCATTCAGTCCTTGGCCTCCCTGGTCTTACTGTACTCTTGTGAGGCCTGTATGTTGACTGATGGCTATAGGGGCCAACTGGACTTCTTTGTGACAACTCGTCATCAAATTTTGGGTATCATTCGCAAGTCTGCATGTCTAATGCTGACATACTCAGGAGAGTGGGGATGGGAAGGGTCAACTGCTTGATATAGCAGTAACAGCTACGTTGTTACATGCATCTGGTGCGTTTTCCCGGCCCAATCCAACACTGCATACCAAGTCCGCAGGACCTGGTGGGCTGATCCATATGCCAGGTGTGTACCTTGGAGGGGCCAGCTGGAGGGATATGGGGCATAGGCCTGATGCAGGCCTGGATGATGGCCAGAGCAGTACAGGACCAAGGCTGACCTGATGAAGTGCTGGACCAGCATATATCCCCAGTGACCTACCATGGCTTGGTATTCCTGCATGCTGTGTGGAGTGAGGCTACTGGCAATAAGAATGAACGCAGCAAATTCATCACCGATGTAGCTCCTGGTACCTCTTTAACAACTTTTCTCCCTCATTTGTCATAAGCACATATTTGCCCCAGCCAAATTAAACCCAGCCAGGAAAGAGGTGAAAAACTTTCTAGAGGTCTAAATCCAAAATTCAGTCACATGTAGATCTCAGTGTTTTCACGTTTACAGCAACCATATTGTAACACGTCTAACGTGATAATTTTGGATTTCACTTTCCAGGGTCTTTAATCTTGTGGGGAACCAGTTAGACTACTTGACTCAACACAGCTTACGAAAGAGTCGTGATATGTTGCGTGCAGATGAGTCAATTCTGAGAGCTGGCACTATTTGAATGACAGGAGCCAGCTCTCATTTTAGCGGTGGTTTGATTTTTTTTCCATTTTTGTTGTTGTTTTGTTGTTGAGCCAGCTCTTATTACTGAGCTGGGGCAAATAACATCAATCTCTAAAAAGAGCTGCAATTCCCATCAGGCATAGTGTGGCTGGACTAAAGACTAGGAACCCAATGACTTGGTCTCACTGGACACTGAAGAGAAAGATGAATGGCTAGAGGCAGACACAGCTGACTGCAGATGCTTTGGTTTATCAATTTATAAATCTAGTTGATTTTGTCAATTGTTTGCTGTTTAAATTTGTAATCTTGTGTCTCTTAAAGCATTTTGGTTAAATATCTTGTATTGTGTTTTTTGTTTATGGCTGCTTTTTGTCTGTCTAAACCTCTGTTCACTGCCACTGCTTTTCTTGGCCATGAAACTACTGAAGTGAGATTTTAATCTCAGCAAGGTTTCTTCCAGGTTAAATTAAACAATTAAGAAGGGAATTTTAGTTTACCTATGTAATACCATAAATCATGACAGTTTACAGCGTGGTTTTTACTGCATGCCAGAACTTGATGTGTCTACAAAACCAAGCCAGTCTGGATGAAGGCCTCCCAGACTACCTCCATATGCAGTCTGAGCTATCAGATATCAAACCAGTTTCAGTGGGCATTTGAGTTCGTCCTTATCAGAATGCCCATAATGGGTATAAGTCCCTGTATGTTTGGACCTCTGTAAGCTAGGCTACTTTACAGCAGTGATGGTTGGTACGCTGGGTTTTATGTTCAAACTCAGGCATAGAACGGCTAGCTAGCTAACACCTCAGATTTAAAACATCTCATAGAATATCATAAGTGTAATTACAAACTGCTTTCCTGTATACGTATAGTCCAAGAAGCAACTGAGCTAACAAGCTAGGTAGCTAGCTAACAACTAGATAACTTAGAACTGACAGCGACCATCCAAAGAATGACCTAGTACACAGCCATGAGAAAACAGCACTCACCTGTATTGAAGGGGCTTTTGTTAGCTTATTTTAGCTAACTAGTGTGTTAGCAGTGGCTACAGGGGTAAGCTCAAAAACCAAATACTTGAGTTAGCCTACTTAAGGTGAATTCAGATGGTAGGTTCCCCTCATTTATTAAGAGAGTCTGTCCTATTCTTGTATAGTTTTTTGCCTTATGAAGGGCTTTTTTTCCCTGAGACCTCTTAATCCTAGAGTTGTGTTTTCTGAGACTGTGACAGCAAGTTTGATCAAAATTTGACAATAAAGTTTTTCTTCAAACTTTACAAAAATTGCCAAAATGTTGAATTCCCCAACAAATGCTCCACTCAAGATGTGTGCTGAGTCTATTTTCAACAAAGCCTGCTGCTAAAATGCATTAGTCCTCATAGAGTAGGTCGACCCAAACATGAACAAAATTAACAAAAGGTGGGAGTTTCAGGCTGTCTGTAGAGTGAAGTCCAGACAGACTGACAGCGTTTCCTTTAAAGTCTCACACAAGAAGGTTGAGGTCATATCTACTGTCTTGTTTGCACTGCTCAGTGACAAATACCAGTCCCACCATCTCACTCTCAAACACATAAACAGCATCGCCAGCAAACACAACCAGCAGCTAAATAATAAAAATTAGGTGACAGTTGGAGGTCTGCGGGTAAGCCTATTTCCTTCTCATTTATTTCCTTTATTATAGTGAAGGAAAGCATATCTGGAGGATACTTCTGCTGTTTTTATTGTAATTTAAGAGAACAAAGAAAAAGTACCCCAAAGCTGGCTCTCGTTTCACTTTGTGAGTGTGAACAGTCATACGCCCAAATATCAAAATGCCAGAAATCCATCCAACTAGCTGGGAGCAGCTGGTCAGGCTGTGTTTGGGTCGTGGTCGGCCATCTACCCATCTACAGTGCACGACAAACAACGCATGATCACACTAGATGTGGGCTTGGTTTCAAGTGAGTCGTGCAACTCAAAATTCGTGTCTGAATCGGATGAAATTCAAATCCGATCGGTTTCAAAATACAACAGAATACACAGACTCTTTGTCATAAATCTCATCACTATCTGGAGGTTATGTCCTGAGATGGTCACAGAGCTAAAATGACGCCATGAACAAAAGAAGTAGAAACGTTTTTTCCACAAGATTTTATTTGATGGCACACACTTTTAAGAAAGGAAACTTTCCAATGTGGTCCCTCATGGTAGAAGCAAACAAAGGAAGAATGCCATTGAACATCAGTTAACATGGCCACGCAACACAATAACACAAGTGTTTGATCCAGATTTATACAACACAGGATAAATAAAGATCTACACTGATTGATTCATAGATAGATAACAGATAGATTTATATTTTCTGGTGTCTATCGCTCGTTCCATTTCTCTCTCTCACTCCATCACTCTCTCTGAGATCCTGGGGCCTTAGCCTCATGTGCTCTGATGGTGGAGGTAACCATGGTAACGGAGTGGTCTTGTGGCCCTGGATGCACACTCTCTCTTCCTCTCCCCTCGATCTCTCCTCCATCACTTCATGCATACATATTCGGAGCTACAGGTGCCCCCAAAAGTATCATCCTCCCTGATTTTGATTGACGCGCTCGAGGGGCGGCGGATCACAATTAGTGATGGTGCTAATTTCCCACAATGCCCTGCAGCCACTGGGCACCCACTGCGCCCGCAGCCAGCTCATCAATATTCATGAGCCATCTGATGAATATGCAAACAGTGAGGGGAAAAAAACGCTGCGGTGTCCAGGTGAACAGCGGCAGCTCCACCAATCAGAGGCAGAGATTTTCGCCCACTATGTGGGGCGGGGAGACGTTGCAGGAAGTGGCATCTCAGGGCATCAAAGGCATCTAATGCACAATATGATCCTAATTAATGCATAAAACCATAAACAAGAAGATCTAGATTAAGACTTATACTGCAATGACACAACAACTATGCTCTTTAAATGACCATAATGTTTCCTTTTATGATTTGTATTTGGGCTTTGTGACTTTATGGAGAGAAGAGAAGGGAGACAGGGAGTGGGGGGTGACACGCAGGACGCCAGAGCACCCACATAGAGGACATCAGCCTCTGTGCAAAAGAAGCTCATAGCTTTAAGTCACATGACTGACATACAGGCCAGGAGGGCAAAAAGTACAAAAAAACAAAAAGACAGGAGCAGCTACCGTTGACCACTACATGGAGCTGCAGCACTGAGCATTTTTACTCTCCATCACCTCAAAGTGGTGCATGTTTGCATCACTAAGCAGCTGCAAATATCAGAAACATTAATTCACAATTCAAGTTTTTGCCACTCTGGTCCCTCATGCTGCACCAAGGACAATATTTAGATAGCTTAAAACAGAAAAGTCTGAGTCAGAGCTTAGCTTCAGTGATGTTTATGTACCGATTTATCAGCCATGATGGAGAATCCTCCTAAATCCACCACCAGGAAAAAGTTGACTAAAGTGTGAACAGTTTTATGTATTTATGATGTGTCTGGGTCAGAATGCTGCCATTTGGGAAAGAAAAGGCAAGAATTCTTCATCAAAACAGAGGTGAGTGCTTTGTCTGTAGCACATTAGGTCGTCCATGTTGCTAAATATCACTGTCAACTGTTAGTGTTCTGGTTCAGGTTTAGGTCACTTATTTGTTTTGTGGACAATGGGATTATAACATCCATTATGACACATGATTTACTTTCTAAAACCACTAAAACAATGGTTCTGAACTGGTGGGTTGGGACCCAGAAGTGGGCGCAGAGCAGTTTTCAGTGGTGTCTGTAAAAAAAAAAGATGGTGGCAAAAGTCCTGAAGTCTTTAGTGGGCATGTGTTGATTCCTTTTATTTCACCCTGTTGTACTGTTAAATTGGGTAAATTTAAATGTTTCAATATTTCCTCTAATTCATCTTCTCTTCTTGCAATAAATGGCTACTTTTATCGCTGGGAAATTGGCAAAAATGTACACATAATGATGGGGAAAGAGGGTATAAAACTTGTCAGTTTTGTCCACCTATTTCATATTATGTATTTTGGTCCAATCATGCTCCAAACTGCAACATATTCAATTAACTAAACATATGTTGTTGAAAAATTTTTGGAAACTTGGGTCACGATTTGTCACAAGGCAGGCGGGTGGGTCCTGAGGCTGGACCAGTTAAGAACCGCAGCACTAAAACATAAGAACAACTCCCCCAAGGTTCACCAATTATTGCTCAAGCTTTCACCAATCAGGGCATAAAGGAGAGGAGTACCATCCTTTGAAATAAAAAAAATAGCCTCTCGAGTTAAGACATGGCCATTAGGTTTAAGACTTAAATGAATAAAGAAATTTGTGCAAAATATCACTATTGTGTATGCAGTCTAGTGACAGCAGCAGGACTGTTAAGACAGTCATCATCTCCTTAGGTTTATACAATTTTCAGTCTGTTTTAATGCATGCAGATTTCATGAGAACTGTTTCTCAGTTTCATAGAGTTCCATTCAACCTTGACCGTCCTCTTCTTACCTACTAGACTTTGTCACATTTTATAAGTCAAATAAAACCTAACAAAAGTTGTTTCTATGTTATCTTAGCAAGGCTGTCAAAACTAGATAGTTTTACTTTTTTGACCCACATACTTTAGAATGATACAATCTGTGCTATTTAAATACTTATACCAAAGCCTCAGTCATATATTTAACCCAAAGAGAAAGAACTGGAACACAACCACTGCATTTGTGCAATGTTTATGTTAATTCAAACAAGTGATAGCCAAGTTTTGGATGTCTAGAACTTGTTTTTTGATGCTATTGCATCTGAGCAGGTAATGTAACTTTATTTTTGCTAGTATTATATCAAAGTTAAAGAAAGCCCTGAAGACATGTTGACCTTATTGGACAGTACAGTCTTTATATGAATGTTGCACAAAGATTGATGCGGGTAGAGAATAGTTAAAGAGATTCAAGGCACACATGTGCCAGACATAGATCAAATAAAACATTTTCAAAGTTTAAGATTACATCATCTGGCATTATTTTGCCCCTGTTTCTGATATTTCAGGGTGCTGAGATGTAACTTAGAGGTGCTTCAGCACCCCTGAAGACTGAGGTGAGCACAATCAGAAGGATGTGTGAGTGGCAGCTTACATGTCAGTGTTAGTTTTCACACCTATTTTAAGATTATTTTTAGTCATAGTCCAATAGTCATGTTACTGAGCCAACCTCATAACATAACATGTTGCCTTCTTTACATGTCATGACAGACATGACATGTAACATGTCAGTTAATTAACACAGTTTTCAACATTTGATTCATATTTTTAACTAACAAGACTTACGACAAAGTCTGGTTGTGTTTTTTTCATGTTGGCACCACTTTTTTGATTTAATTTGATTCAGTTTCTAGTCCTGGCATTTACAGGACAGCTACAGACTCAACCTACCTAACAGCTCATGCTCTCTCTCTGACACTGCTTCACACAGGAGCTCACAGACAAACAGACACACACACTCTTCCTGCTCTCTTACCAAATCTTTGCTGAACTATTATCATGCCCACAGTTTCGAAATTTCTTGGACTTTGAATATCAGACTGTCCAGAACTAACCCACATATTCCACATATTCAGCCCACGCCATTTTCTCAACAACAGCTGTTTGGTGTTTCTGTAGCGATGCGCAGCCCTGAGCAGCTGGAGGCGAGAGGACACGAGATCAAAGGAGAAATCAGTAGGATCAGTATGTAACAAAAGATTAACTTTCCTTTTGTAAAGTTGACTTGCTGTTCACTTCACTATTATTCTGTGATTACTCCTGCCTCTACACTGGGTGAGTACATTAGGGAGTTAAAAGGTTTATGCTGCTTTCTTTTGTTTGTCCGTGGCATTGTGTCACCACTGTGACCATCTAAAGGAATGGTGACTCATGGCTTTTTCCAAGCATTGTAATATAATGTTGATATAGTGATGAGACTGACAGTAAGGAGTGTGCACTTTGTTGTATTTTGAAGTTTGGATGCTTTGCACATTCTTCTTCCTGGGACATTCCTACCTTGAGCAGACCAGAGAGGCATTCCTGGCACACATTGGAGAGGGACCAGTGCTCTTGCAGTGGAACTGCAAATACTGACCAGAAAGGAAGTGATATGCTCTTCACTCTTGGCAGTGTGAAAGTTAGGGGTTACATTTTAGTCTCAGTCAGTCTTGAAGAAAACTACACTTGCTTTCTGCCAAAGTTTTTATCATCAAACTCACCTTAGCTCAGTTTTTAGCCTATTACCCCTCTCTCTCCTCATTGAAAAAAGATTGTTGGCAAACAATTTTACTCTTATTTAAGTTGACTTGATTGACACTGCTACATGTAAATCTATTTCTATGCCCACCCGAGGGCCCCATCGGGTGGGAAGGAGGATTGACACAACTCAGGTCATGCTCCGGATGTCTTTGTACATTGCCAAGAGCTTGGGAAAATAATCTGATGAAAACAAAACAAAAACCACAGCTTTAGGGCGGAGTTATGGGTAGATGGGTAGAGAAGGGTTGCCACAATTCCCTGGTTGCTGGTGTATGTTCTAAGCACCTGAAAACAGTTGGTGGTTGCTGGGTGTATCACCAGGGGTGCAAAGGCCCCGACAAAAGAAATGCTGTTAAGCTCGACCTTGGCTACTAAGCAACACACGTGTGTCAAATGTGTTGACACTGACTCTGGTTGCCCTTCCTCCTTCTCTTCAGCCTGGGGTTGTGGAACATCAGGACCTGTGAGGAACCGTTGGCGCTCTACATGCCTAAAACTTCTGCACAGTACTGCATGTCTATGAAATACTACTGAAATGTGAATGTTGGCCTCAGTAGGTACATGTTTTTATATGCAGATGCAATACCAGCCTTGTTGTATATGACAACAAGTAACACAGGTTATTAAAAGTTTCATTACTTATGAATCATAAATCATAGCCCCTTACTCTTTTTCCTCTTGTCATTTTGCCATTCCAAGGATGTTTTTCATGCCTTTGTAGCCCTAGCAGAAGGGTTTCTAGTGAGCTTGTATGACTTTTTGGGGACTTTAAAGATTAAATCCACACAGGACGATCCAACTTTGAAGTCTTTTTATACATTTTTTGCCACTGAACTGTCAACCAACAGCAGGCTGATGTGTAATCTGATGAGTAACTACACCAGTTTGGTACTCAGTATTGACAGAGTAGCAATAGTAGTCTCATAATTAGTGAAATTGGGATGTGTCTCAACTGATTGTTGTATAAAGACACCTGTGTCTGGAAGGTTTAGTCACTTCTTAATTAATATTACTGGCTATTATTACACCATGAGGACAAAAGAACACACCAAGCAACTCTGAGAAAATGTTATTGAAAAGTATAAATCAGGGCATGTATACAAAAAAACTCCAACATACTGAGTGACCATGCAAGAAGGAGACTAGTGAGAGGGACTACCAAGACACCTTTGACTACTCTGAAGGAGGTAAAAGCTTCAGCAGCTGAGATGGGAGAGACTCTACACACAACTGTTGAAGAGGTTCTTTACCAGTCGAGCTGTACAGGAGAACGGAAAAGAGAAAGAAGAACACTCATTAAATCTGGACTAGAGTTCACCTAAGGGCATGTGGGAGACTCCATGGTCAAGTGGAAGAAAGTTCTTTGGTCTGATGAGACCAAAATGATGCTTTTTGGCTGTCAGACAAGACGCTATGTTTGGCTGATACTAATCACTGGACATCATCACAAACACACCATCTCCACTGTGAAGCACTGTGGTGGCAACATCATGCTGTGGGGATGCTTCTCAGCAGCTGGACCTGAAGGACAATCTTATTCAGACTGCAAGAGAACTAGAGTTTGGGAGATTAATTTTCCAGCATGGCATTGACCTGAAGCATACGGCGAAAGCTACACAGAAGTCATTTAAAGACAACAAGGTACATGTTCTGGAGTGGCTGAGTCAAAGCCCAGATCTCAATCCAATAGCGAATTTGTGGCTGGACTTGAAACAGACTGTTCACACCCGTGCAACCTGACAGAACTTGAGCAATTGGTGCAACCTTTGTTGAATTAGGTTAGTCTGGAATATTTATGCAGTCACTTGTTTAACTGTATATATTTTTCTTTAATTGAAATTACTTTGTAGAAATCTGTTTTCACTTTGACATTAAAGAGGTTTTTTTTGTCTTAAAAGCCACATTATATTGACCAAGATTTATAACTTCCGCCAAGGAGGTTATGTGATCAGCAGGGTTTGTTGGTTTGTTTGTTAGCAACATAACTCAAAAAGTTGTGGACGGATTTTGATGAAATTTTCAGGAAATATCAGAAATGGCATAAGGAAGAACTGATTAGATCTTGTAAGTGATCCAGCTCACCGTCTGGATCCAGGAATTTTTTGAAGGATTCTTTACTTTTGGGAGATAGGGCTATTGGCAGAGGTCTGCGCTCTCCAAGTGCTTTTCTAGTTTATAATGTCAATAAAAGGGTAAAACCTGTAATGGGTTGAGTACTTTTTTAATGGCACTGTGGGTGTTTGAGTTTAGGAATCACAAATAAATGTACAATATGAATAAGAAGCATCAGACTTTCTGAAATTTAGAAATGAGGAATGAGTCATTATGATGATTTGTAATGCTTGGTGTTGGCCTTTCACTCCAGTATCGGACCAGCTTTGGAGAAGATGTGAAGCCAAAAGGACACACGCCCACTGAATCTAACAACCATATGACTAAATTTCAGCCTTTTGTTGGGATAGTTCTGAGCTGCATTGATTGAAAACAGATCATCTTAATATTTGGCACAGTTATGTCAGTTTCTGTGATGCTCTTTATCTAAAATTTTACCCATTAGGCGATATTTGTGTCTCACTAACAGAGGTAAAGACTTGATTTAAAGTCCTGAGGGGTTGTTTTCAGAGTGGAGAAATCAAACTCGCTCTAATGAACCGAGGTGACAGCGATGACATCTGTGGGCGTTCGTATATTTTCCAGTTTACTCAAAGTTCACATCAGCCTCTGGTTCCTTTCAACTGGTTGAGTTAATAAAAACATTTCTGGGTAAAACGTAGCCCACTAACCCTGCAACAGCATCTGTCTTGTTATTACACTATCATATGAAAGTGTTTCCAGTGGTTCAAACGCACACACATGAAGCCACACCGGGAGCTGCTCGGCTGCAGATCTGGGAGGAAAACCAAAGCGGACAGATCAGAGCGGAGATATAATCAACCCTGAGTTCTGAGGAAAAAGCATTTCGCTGCTTCCTTCCAGGCCTCCTTTACCTCCTCTCATCTTGGCGCAATGTTCCTCCACCACCCCCCTACGCCCCCTCTACATGGAGCTCGGTTTAGCGCCTGGTTCTCCTGCCACAAACAGACCAAATTCAGGGTTTGATAGAAAAACCAGCAGCCTGAGAGGCTCTGGACCTGCAGCAGCAGCTCTGAAATGGGGCTCACGTCGAGGTTTGCTCCGGTGCAGAGTTCAGCTGCTCCAGAGTTTACTGCTAGGTGTGTGTTAGTGTGTGTGGAGGTGTTATTGAGAAGCATGCCTTTCCCCAGAGAGATCCTCCATTAATTGTGAAGTGAAGGAGCCTGAGGGCGACACCAGGGACCTCCATTAAACACAGACAGGCAACTGACAACCTCTCTCTCTCACTCCCTCTCTCTCTCTCTCTCTCTCCACTTTCTCTCCCCCACCGCACTGACACCCTCCCTCATTTATCCTCTAAAATTCAAATTCACATTCAAATTTAAACAAGCTTCATTGCCATGAAAGGAGCAACCCTAATGTTGGCAAAGCAGAAATAACACACAAAAGAAAATACTTTTGTTGATTCTGGGAGGCTGCAAACAAGAAAAGCATCACCTAAATGTAGCATGCATGCATAAAATATCTGCTTTTTGCACATTTTAGGCAGCAGTTACCCGTTTTACGCTGCTTTTGTCGAGCAGGAATTTGTTTCCTGACTCAAAAGGCCTCAATTATACTTTGAAAACATGCTTTCTAACTGCACTTTTATTGCTTAAATTTGTCTCGTTCCAGTTAGCACTCAGTGGAGATAAACTTTGTCTCCTTTAGAAGCGAGTTTAAAAAGTTACTAATGGTGTTGGTTCTGTCCTCGGAGCCTCGCCGTGCTGTGGGTGCTCTCTTGTAGCCCAGGCTGTGAGTCCCTTATGAACTTATTTCCAGAGCAGGGGTAATTATTGCAGGTACAGCGCCTCAGGACGAGAACCGGATTCCCTGCAGGATCCGTCTGGACTCCTGAATGAGCCGAGATCTTCTCCAAACTGCCAGTCAGCGAGCGGCTACATCTTCTCCACATGGGGGTCTATTTTTTGTCCCATGGTGAATCTGCAGCTTCTAAAAGTGTGATTACTTCTCCGACTTTGAGAATACTTGCTCACAAATTATCACTTGGTCTGATTTTTTGGCACCTTTTCCCCCTCTCGGTTTGTGAGTGAGAAGTGTAGGTCACCTGCCACTAGAGGGAGCACCAGTAGTGTGGAAAAAAGCCTCCCATATGTCAGTCTTCACTCACTCTGTGCATGACTTTGACCACATAGAGTACAGTATATAGTACATAGTGCTGTAGGCAAATACCTGTGAACCTAATGGAGTCCACCTTAACTCTGATTATCAATGAAATTCAGCGGCTGAAGCACTGATGTGCATTTTATTCACGTGCACAAACAGCCACATGCACTCAGTCCCTAATAACGCACACATATACACATACGCTATAGCAGATGTTAAGGATTAGTGTGTGTCTACGGGTGTGTGAGTGCGTAGCCTCGGGCAATGTTCAACAATGCATTATTCCTGAGTGCACCAGTTAAGAGGGGCACTCCGTCTCCATGGCAACCACCCCGGCTCTGATGTAAACATGGGGGTAGTTGAACGTCAGCCCTAATAAAGTGGAAGCACGCCCTCGTAGATGAGGCACAATAAAAGACAAAGATAAGAAATTATATAAGAAAGTGTGAGGACTCTTATTTTGAAAGGTACTGCTGCTTTAACACCATAAATTACCCTTTCACCTTGTTTTCCTCCTACTTTAAGCTCTATAAAAGTAAAAAGAGCACTTTTAGGGAAGTAAACTACAAGAACAAGCAGTTTTTAATCTAAAGCTTGGTTAACTTTAAACTCACTCACAGCATCCTAGAAATCTTAATCTTTAATCTAGATGTAAAAACCCCCAACAAAGCCACTTACTTCCTGGTTAACATCTAAGGGAACCCTCCTTTGTTATACAATGTCGACGTCTGCCAACTTTTGTGCAGCCCGCTGAGAGAGCGGTGGATTTCTGAGGAGATTAGTCTAATCAGAGGAGTCCCACTGGGGCTAAATGTATGTGGAGCAGGAGCACAGAGTCTAAGCAGAGAGAGGAGAAGGAACTGGAGGCCACTGTGAGCATAAAGTGTGGATTTTAATAAGCTTTTATTCCCTGGAATGACATACAATATATCCCACTTTAACTATACACTGAAGCAGAAATGGTTTGTTGATGTTACAACATGGAGCACCTATTGTCACATATGATAATCGATAGGTTAGACTTATTGAATAATATTGTGCAGTCAGAATGAATGAGACAACACCAGAGATGTCCAAATGATTGTAAACCAATCATTATTAGAGAGTTTTAAGTTTCAGTGGGGTTAAGGTTAGGGCTCTGTGCAGGCCTGTCGAGTTCTCCCACACCAAACTCATCGAGCCATGTCTTTATAGTCCTTGATTTGTGCACTGGAGCACAGTCATGCTGGAACAGAATATGGCCGTCCCGAACTGTTACCACAAAGTTGGAAGCATAGCATTGTCTAAAATATCTCAGTCTGTTAAAGCATTAAGGTTGGCCTTCACTGGAGAAAAGGGGCCCAACCCAAACCCTGAAAAACAGCCCCATACCACTATCCCTCCTCCACCAAACTTCACAGTTGGCACGATGCAGCCAGGTTGGTAATGTTCTCCCGGCATCCGCTAAACCCAGACTCTCCCGTCTGACAGTGAGTCTGGGTTTGGTGGTAATCTTAGCGTGGTCAACAAAAACAGGCTGGGAATTATTGTTAAACTTTGCAGAAACATTGTTGGCGTCAACCTGAATGATCTTGGTTTTTCATGTAAGGGCCACTCAGAAGGCAAAGGTCACCCTAAGAGACCCTTAGCACCCTCTAATTGCAGAGTTTAGACTTCTGCCATCAGGGAGGAGGTTTACTTACGCCAGG
This sequence comes from Cheilinus undulatus, assembly GCF_018320785.1. Taxonomy (NCBI): domain Eukaryota; kingdom Metazoa; phylum Chordata; class Actinopteri; order Labriformes; family Labridae; genus Cheilinus; species Cheilinus undulatus. The sequence goes on along the minus strand of NC_054878.1, from coordinate 37,867,221 downwards.
AGGGCCAAATCTAACAGATACCTGAGATCATTTTTTCCATCAGCTGTTGGGTCTTAAAATAATCTGTTGGCACTGCTGACACTACACATTCACATGGAATTGTGTAACTTTTGGCTGTTGGACTGTTTGCATGGTGTAGCTCACTGCCTATCCGTCATGATGAAATCCATGTGAGTTATGTATGGCATCTATGTATTTTTGTTTTGTATGGCTTGTGTGAACTTCTGTTGCAAACTACATTCTCCCTCTGGGACCATAAAGATTTATCTTATCTTAAATGATCAAACAGAGAAGAATGATTTATCACTCCACAGAACATGTTTCCATTGCTCCACCGTCCAGTGTCCTGGTGCTTTACATCTTTCTATCGGGTATTGGCTGAAGTGAGGTTTGCATGCAACAACTTGGCCATTGTTTTTGTGCTCACATGCCAGTGAAAGTTCAGGACACTTCAGCTATTGAATCATAACCTTGCAAAAGCCAATGGATTGGCCAGACTCCATGTCGGTCATCAGGCAAATCCATCTTGCAAAGCTCTCGTCTGCAATGTTTGTGGTGAACCAGACACTGTTCAGACCAAAGAGCGTCATTTGAGGAGATTGAGGCAGTAGCTGCGGGTGGGGTCTAGTGAGCCAACAGTAATCTCCGTGTTTTTCACGATTAGCTCAGTGGAGTATAGCGGCATTTTCATCACAACTGGACTACATTTCTTTATACAATAAAGAGCAAGAAAAAGCATCGAAAGCTTTTCAAGGCAGAAAAGAATTTTCTGCCCTTATGCCGACCTGTTCAGCATGAGTTTGCAAAGGTTATGGGGGCTGCAGTGTGGGTCTGTCTGAACAACAGAAGCTGGTGGAGCGGTTGGCTCGGCTGTAGCATTGGTAAGCTCCACTTGGCAGAGAAGATGTTTTCGCTCTTCTCCCGACCAGCTGCAGCGTTTAATTCACATCATAATACACAGTTCCTAAACTGCAGCAACATTTACCGGTAGGTTTGTTGCAGAGCTGCACATGTTTGCTACTGCGTCACATGTTTTATTGCTCTGATTGGCCTGTGGTGAATGTGACGGACAGGATGTTCATCCAATCACCTTCAGAGAATTTTCCCTCCCTAAAATGCATTAATAGAAAGCTTTCGTAGATAAATATGAAATATCCATGCAATGGATATATGAAACAGTCCATCTGGGGTGTCAGGTTGATGGAATCAGCAGAGGAATTAGCACTCGATGAACCCACTCTGTGGCTGAGTTGCTGTTGTTCCTAAACTCTTCCACTTTTCAATAATATCACTCACAATCGACTGCAGAATATCCAGCAAGGATGAAATTACACTTGAAGTCACTGATCTCTTCAGAAAGACCCATTTAGTATCCCAAATGTTTACAACTGGAGACTGCATGGCTAGGTGCTTGATTGTATACACCTGTGGCAGCAGGTCTGATTGAAACAACTGACTTCAATAAATAACAGGCGTGGCCAAATACTTTTGTCCATATCGTGTATGTGCTCAGTAGATAAGAATCAATGTTTCTAGTCACCACTCACTAAAACCATTAGCAGAGGCGCTGGAAAGCATCTATTCATGTCAGAATTGCAAATATCAAATTTTACTTTTCTTAATCGATTCAAATTTCCAAGAATCCGTATTTTTTAGATGTACCCTGTTACATCCTGAGTACATTTTCAACAGCAGACTCTTTCAGAACAGCAAACCCCAGCTGGTAGTTTCTCCATGCACTGTCTCCAACACAGACGTGGAGTTGTGAATCACCAGCTGTTAGCATTAGCAGCGCTAGCTCTCAGTGTCAGTAATGTTTATGTTGCTGTGTCTGACCTACTGACAGACTGTCTACACTGTGTGGACTGTAGGTTACTCATCCTGTCCCATTATTCAAAAAGTCAAGTTTTAAGACTCACTGTGGTTTTACAATCCAAGGAACGAGGAAGCCTGACAAAACCGCTGATTCCAAAAACACACTGGTGCTGGGCTGTCACGTTGCGCATTAAGTGCACGTGGTTTTTTTTATCTGATGTAATTCCACCCTCTCTGTCATCTCACTAGCTTAACAGTCTTGCTGTGTGTGTGTACTGGCACAGCTGGGTTTATCCTCTGCTGGCATACAGCTACTTGCCAACAGGTTGGAGAGAAACAGAAACAGTGCAGATGCTTTCAGGATTTCTTCCTTTCTGTCTTTTGTGGTGACAAAAATTAAGGAACAGTTTATTTCAGTCATGGATAACTTATGAAAAAAATAACATACCAGATTACTTTAATTAAAAAACTAACACACTGCATTACTCAAGCAATCTGTAATCTAATCTGTATTAAAAAAAACTTATCTTAACCAATAAACCAGCTGCTGAATGAAAAAACTAAATATGATTGCATTGTATCAGCTGATGTCAGAGATGACTGGGTCTGGTGGCAAAAAACGTGATTGGAGAATCCCTAGTTGATGCAAATTCAACTTTTTTTCCTGAAGTTTCCATAAAATGCTGCTTTAGTTTCATTTTGGTCAGACAGTTATTCTTATAAAATCTAGTCAGAGTTTAGAAAACAATAAAATGTGCCGTCCTGTAGTCTAATTGACTCTTTCTTCTGAAGAATATCAGCGCTATTACACTTGTGGAAGTAAAAGGATCATAAATATCCCATGTTTCTGTGTCATTTCTTCATATGAAGCCATCACATTCAGTTAAGTCAGAGTTGTTACTATGGTGTGTTTTGAAGTCATCATCAACTGTTAAAAGTTATTTTCTGTTGCAGTACTCCCATATTCACAAGCTCCTCAGAGTCTCCACTCAGGGGTCCACTCAGATAGCCCTGGATTATCTGGAAGAAATGCATAAAAAATATTCTTCTGCTTAGAGCTGTAAAATATTAAAACCAAGAGAAATCTGTCATTTTGTTCAAGGTAGTGAGATTTCCTTTTTGTCGACCATTCCTGGGAAATTCGAGAAAACAGTGAGGGGAGGAAAATGGTCCGGCTGTTTAGAGGAGCAAACATGAGAACAAAATGACATGAGGTGATTAAATGTGACAGTTTAGAAGGTTAACAATTGATTACTTCATAAACCAACCACCCATGGTTTATGAGTTTAATGCATGCAAGTTCTAAAATCAAATCATAATGATATAATGATGAAATACTTCAATAGTTAGACAAAGGGCTTTTTTGGAAAGAGTAGAGTGTAGACAGAATTCCAGTGTTTTATTAGCTAAACAGTTATAGTTTATTATAATTTTTCTTTTAACAACAATTTATCACCTTTTCTTATTGTATGGGTCTTTGGGCCCACCAAGGAAAAAAGACTGGGAACCTCGGCTCTAGTGGTTTGAACAGTAAGTATAACTCCAGCCTTAATAAAAGGACACTCCAAGCAACTCAGACAAAATTTTACTGACAAGTAGAACTCAGGAAATGGATAAAAAAATAAATCCAAGGTACTGAACATCCCCCAGAGTTCACTTAAATCCATCATCAATATGGAAGGAATATGGCACGTGTAAATCTGCCTAGATCAGGCCGTCCACACAAACTGAGTGACCGTGCAAGAGGGAGATTCATGACAGAGGCCACCAGGACACCTATGACTACTCTGAAGGAGTTATGAGCTTCAGCAGCTGGTGGGAGCGTGGCAAAGACAAAGTCACAATTTAAGAAAACTGATATTCAAGGGGACATATTATGTGAAAACCATTTTTTCAGGCTTTTGTAACAAAAATATGTCCCCCTGGCCTGTCCACAATCCCCTCAATACCAGAAAAAGTCCATTCCTTCTCCTCTCTCTTTCTCCACCTTTCAGAAAATGTGTGCTTTAACAAGTTGTTCTCAGATTTTACCCCCATGATGTCATATGGGGAGTAAGCACCTGGCCCCAAGTCTGGTTGGCCCTCCCTGCTTGGAAGGAAGTTCCACGCTCCTCTCCTGATCTTCCTCTCAGATGCCAGCTGAGATGCTGAATAGCTCAGTGGGTTACACTGCTGACTTTTGTCTGGGAGATTAGTGGTTCAAATCCCAGTCGGGTCTTTAGCTTTGGATGTAAGTGTCTGTAACATTGTAACATCCATTTACTGAGAGGGGTGTGGTCATGGGCGGAGTCAGAAAGCTAATTACCATTTAAAGCCACAGATACAGAAACGGCTTGTTCTGAGAAGGGCTGAGACAGAGGCATGCAATAATCCTATACTAGAGTGTTTTTTAGCGACAAACTTCACAGGCATGTTTTTGGGACCTCTGAGAACAATATAAACTTGTCTTAAAGGGTAAAATATGTCCCCTTTAAATCTCCACTAGAGAATGCCAAAAGGCATGTGGGAGACTCTGTGGACACGTGGAAGAAAGTTCTTTGATCTGATGAGACCAAAATGGTGCTTTTTGACCATCAGACAAGACGCTTTATTGCATCTCCACAAATACACCACCCCCACTGTGAAGCACAGTGGTGGCAGCATCATGTTGTGGGGACGCTTCTCATCATCACTGGAAGGCTTGTCAAGATAGAGGGTAGAATGAATGTGCCAGATATCAGAAAATCCTAGAGGACAATCTTTTCCAGTCTGAAAGAGAACTAAGGCTTCGGAGAAGATTGATTTTCCAGCAAGACAATGACTTGCAGTGTACAATGAAAGCTCCACAGAAATGGTTTAAAGCAGTGGCTCTTAACCTTTTCAACCTGTGACCCCCAAAATAAAGGTGCCAAAGACCGGGGAACCCCACTGTACCTGAAGGTGGTTGAACACAGCCATTCAAGAATAGTCATGTGCAGACAAGGCCGTCCATAATGGGGTATAAAGGGGAGCTTTCTGGGGCCCAGCCAAACCGGGGCCCATGGAGGACAACAAAATCATGGTCTATTGTAAAATTAAGCTGTGATATCCTTATTTTATATTTAACCCAAAAAAAATAACCACTCTTATCAATGAAAAATATCTCTTTCTTAAATCATTTGTGAAGTATATAGCCTTCTTAAAAATGTAAATCTATTTTGTTAAAAAAAGAATCAAAATGGGTTAAACATTTAAGAAATGGGTAATAATGGGAAAAAGTAGTGGTGAAATTGGAACTAAAAAGTAGTAGAAATGGGTTAGAAGTGGAGAAAAATTTATAACAATGGCACAAAATAGCCAAAAAAAAAAGGCAAAAAATGGGCATAAAATTTTGAAAAAAAGGAATTAGAAAGTGGCTGAAATGGCTTTAAATTGGCAAAAATAGGTGGAAATCTGGTGAAATGGAAGAAAAGGCGATATGAACTGGCAAAATAGTGCAAACTGAGAAAAAATAATAGGCAGATATTGGCAGAAGTTAGTCAAACTGGCAAAAATGGGCATATCAGATAGGGAAATGTGGTTAAAATGGAAAAAAAAGTTGGCATAAAAAGTGGTAAATTAGGTTAGTAGTGGTAATTATGTGTCAAAAGAGATAAAATTTGGCTTGTGTGGCAAGAATTGGTTTAGAAGTGGCAAACACAGGCAGAAAAAAGTGGTGGAAAGAGTTTAAAATGGCTAAATTAAGTGTTAAATGGCAAAAATGTGTAAAAATTTGTGGGGAAAAATGATGAAAAGTGGTTAAAATTTCACAAAAATTGGTGTGAAGTGGCAACAGTGGAATTCAAAAAACATTCTTAGTTTTTTTAGGGAATCTGGAGACGCCCTCTTAGTGTCTCGCGACCCCCAAGGGGTCCCGACCCCAAGGCTGAGACCCACTGGTTTAAAGATAACAAGGTGAATGTTCTGGAGTGGCTGAGTCAAAGCCCAGACCTCAATCCCACACAGAATTTGTGTCTGGACTTGAAAAGGGCTGTTCATGCTTGATCCCTGTACAATCTGACAGAGCTTGAGCAGTTTTGCAAAGAAGAGTGGAGTAAAACTGCTGATGTGCAAGCCTGGTTGAGACCTATCCTCACAGACTCAGTGCTGTGATTGCAGATAAAGGGGCTTCTACTAAATACTGAGTTAAAGGGGGTGAATATTTATGCACTTATTTTATGATATGTACGATATCACGTGTTTTTATTTTTGTCTCAAAAAACTCAAATTATATTGACTGTGATTAATTTTAAAATTAACAAAAGGATAAAAACATCCAAGGCGGTGAATACTTTTAAAGGATCTGTAACATTACAGAGAAGTGCTGCATACAGCACAATTGAGCTTTGCTTATTTATTAAATTAAACACTGCAGTGCACAGCATCATTAGCCTTAAATATCCGTACGACACTTGAGTTTCGTTTGCCCCGTTCAACATTAGTTTATAATGAGAGGATTAAAACTGTTCTGTGGTTCCCCAGCAAACAGAAGAGTGTCGAGTCAGAGCGGGCAAACCCGACATGTCATGTCCACCACCTCAACCAGGCAGAGCCATTATTGTCTGAGAGGCACACAAGCAGAAAAGCTGGGGCGACGGGGGTTATAATGCTCATGAGTGTGTTTATCAGCGTGTGTGTGGATCCTAAACTCTCTCTCCGATGGAATGGTTCTGGTGTATGTGTGTATCTGACAGCTCAGATGAGGACTGGCTGCAGGCAGCTGCTTTGCTCGAGGCCACATTCAGTTCCGTCGCGCTGCATTAGTCCCCAACCAACCTGTCACCCCTAGCAAGAGAGTGATAGCACGCAGCACACAGACACATACACAGCTAAAAACATTCACACACATTCATCAATCACTCGTTTCCCATGTGCTCTCCAGCCCACAGCCACACAGAACACATTGACACATACAAAAGTAAGCTAACGCCAACATTTCTCACTTTATCTTGGTTCAGCATTAGCCGTCGCTTTCAGTCCAGGCTAGTATGGAGCTGTTTATGAGCTGAGGGGGGAAAGTGTTAATCAGAGCGACTTTAGCTTAAGTGCAGTGTGTACTTGAGAGCGTATGTGTGTATTTGTGAGTGTGCAGTCCGTCAGTGCTGATATGCTAGTGAAGGGGACTAACCGGAGTTGAGTGGAGTCTTTTGTAGCGCAGGCGAGGCCCTCAGGCACAGCCCCAGACCTAGATCCCCCCTCCACCACCACCCACACACACACCACATGCATATGCCCTGGGCCGTCGTGCTGTAGATCTGATGTGACAACTACAGTGGGGCAGACTTTCCCACCATCAGCCTGCGTTTTCCGAGGGATGTGACCGCGGATGTGAGAGCAGTTTTTGTGTGTTGGGTGGGGTTAGCTGAGCGGTGCCATAATGAGGCTTGGTTTGGTGGGACAGATGTTGGGATTCGGAGGGCATCGGCTGAGACAAGGAAGTGATGGTTCATTAGTATGAGAATCTCTCTCTCTCTCTCTCTTTCAGCCTGTCTGCTTCTGCTGTTTTCTGTCTCTATCACCGCTTCTCTCTCTCTCTCTCTGGTATGATTTCCTGTGCCCGGAGCCACTGACAGAGGCAATTCTTCCCCACTCTGCTGCAATGGTGCATCTCTGATTAACTTTTAATGACTTCACTATAACAGCCACACACATAAACGGAGGCCCGCTCTGGCTGGAGTTGCAGGCCAGCAATGAAATGAATCAACCAAGAAGTTTGCACTTTGGCTCAGCCGCGCTAATCGTCTGTAATGGAAGCGATACACGGGGGTGATCAGAGGCGATGGAGAGCTACAGCCTGCTGAAATGTACCAGAACTTTTTTTTTTTCCTTCAGTTGAGAGGAGAGATGTTGGGCAATGTTGCTCAAAGAGTTGCCTCAGCAAAACTACTCTGATCATTAGGATGAGGGTTTAATCTCTAATAGATTTTTAAGCATCATTTTACTGCTCTTTCCTGGTAGTGCTGCTCTGAATTTCTGCAATGTTTTACTATCTTGAACAGTGAGACATGGACTTAAAGAGACACACGACCAATTAACACATGTTAAAGATGAGTTACACATAGGGAGGGTGCACAGGTAGCCTAGTGGCCCCATGAACAGAGGTCGTTGTCCTTGAAGTGGGCAGCCAGGTTCAAATCTGGCCTGTGGCTCCTTTACCATATGTCACTCCCCATTCTCTCTCCCCAGCTTTGGATTTTAATTGTTATTTACTGCTGTGCACCTACACCTGCTCAAGCTTTTACACATCCTTAGCATACATCTGACTCTGATTCTATCTCCTGTTCAATGTCTACAATAAAGGCATTATAGCCTAAAAATTCCTTTAAATAGACACAAGGACTGCTAAGAAGGTTGAGGCTAAAGTGGCAAAATTGGGTTTGAGGAGGCAAGAATGACTAAAAAGACAAGAAAATGGGTTAGATATGGGTTAAAAGTAGCAAAAAAAGGACCAAATGACAAGAAAGGGTAAAAAAGTGGCAATAATAGATGGAAATAAAGGTGAAAAGCAGTTAAAGTGGTGAAAATAGATGAAAATAATGGTGAAAAGTGGCTAAAGAGTGGCAAAAATAGGTGAAAATATGGTGACAGGCAGATATAAACTGACAACACTGGGTGGAAATAACAGTGAAAAGCAGTTAAAAAGTTGCAAAAATAAAAACAGGGAAATAATGGTGACAAGGGGTTAAAAAGGGGCAAAGAAAGATGGGAATAAAAGTGAAAAGCAGTTTAAAAATTTGCAAAAAAATTGATGGAAATAGTGTTGTCAAGGGGCTAAAAAGTGGTAAAAACAATTGGAAATAATGGTGAAAAGCAGTTAAAAAGGGGCAAAAATAAATGGACATAATGGGGAAAAGCAGTGAAAAAGTGGCAATGGAAATAGTGTAGAAAAGGGGTTAAAATATGACAAAAATTCATGGAAATAATAGAGAAAAGTGGTTGAAAAGTGGCAGAAATAAATAGAAACGATGCTGAAAAGCAGTTAAAAATTGCCACAAATCGATGGAAATAACAGTGAAAAGCAGATAAAAAGTGGCAAAATATAGATGGAAGTAATGGTGAAAAGGGGCTAAAAAGTGGCCAATATGGATAAAATTAATGGTGAAAGCAGTTAAAAATGGGCAAAAATAGGTGGAAATTACATGAAAGGTTATTTAAATGTGGCAATAAATAGATGGAAATAATGGTGAAAAGGGGTTAAAAATGGCCAAAAATCGATGGAAATAACAGTGAAAAGAAGATAAAAAGTGGCAAAAAATAGATGGAAATAGTGTAGAAAAGGGGTTAAAAAGTGATAAAAATAATAGAAATAATGGAGAAAAGCAGTTGAAGTGGCGAAAATAAATGGACAGAATGGAGAAAGCATTTAAAAACTGACAAAAATGGGTGGAAATAACAGTGAAAAGCAGTTAAAAAGTAGCAAAAAAACCTGATGGAAATAGTGTTGAAAAGGGGTTAAAAAGTGACAAAAATAGATGGAAATAATGGTGAAAAGGGGCTAAAAAGTGGCAAATATGGATAGAATTAATGGTAAAAAGCAGTTAAAAATTGGCAAAAATAGGTGGAAATTACAGTGAAATGTAATTTAAATGTAGCAAAAAATAGATGGAAATAATGGTGAAAAGGGGTTTAAAAGTGGCAAAGTTAATGGAAACAATGGAGAAAAGCAGGTAAAGAGTGGCAGTAAAAAGGGTGGAAAGTGGCAAAATGGGCAAAAGTATCAAAACCCAGAAAATGAGTTTACACTTTTTCAGCAACATTAAGGTAACTATTAGATGGGGTTTATGCCAGCACTAATGCTACTGATCCAACACACACGCATTGATATTATCAGTGAATCATAACTGGGTAAGGCCTGTTCTCTGGATTTTTCAGGGGCCCAGACGATTCTGTGGGCAGGCTTGCATTTGAGTGAAAAATAAATACAGTCATAAGATGTTCTCCAATAATATTCCAGGACTTGAATTCTGAGTGTCTAAGTATTTCAATGAGTACCCTAAAAGATTTAGACAGAATATTCCATTTTTTTCCAACTTAATGCTGATGACTCTGTTATTTACAGCTGTGCATCTACACCTGCACAAGCTTTTGTAAATCCTCAGCATGCATTTGACTTGGTTCAAGATCAGCTTTTCAGCTGCAGCCTGATTAAAAACTCCTAAAAATGTTTGATGGGGAGGCTGTGAAGTAGAGTCAAAGGATGTGTTCTGTGGTTTTAGGCAATCAGGGTCTTGCTTAACAAAAACAAGTCTATACTGTTGAGGAATAAGAAGCCCCAAACTTTTCTTATCCAGCATCATTATTGGATCTACTTTGTATTTTCTCATATTTCCCTTCTAGAGAATCTACAACCTTGAGAAGATTTTGATTGGCTGCTTTTTCTCCTTGAGGCAGAACATAAAAATAAAATCATTGTAAAGCCAACGTAAAAGAATAAAACAATACATCTAAAAGTAAAGGAACAATACTGCATGAACGTCCATTAAATGAGCCGCTCTTATAAAGTTTGGCGCTCCTGTCTGTTCTCTCTGCGTTTACCTGCTGAATAGGCAGCGAGGGTTGTCAGCGTATTGACGAGTTCAGCCATTTTGTTTTTTCTCCAGGCAAAACTCTCTTTCATGTTTTGATCAGAAAGAAGGAAAACAGTTATGAATTAAACATGTGGACGTAATACCTCTGCCAAATCCATACCTTACTGCTCAGACATATGTGTGTTTATGAGTGTGTGCACTGATAGTTTCCAACAATGCTTTTTGAAGTCTGTATTTTTATGATTCTCCTCCATACCTCATCTAGATGCTCTTTAGGCAGCTCTGTCTACTTTAATAATTTCACTCTCATATCCTGAAACTCCCCGACTGCTAACGCTAACAGCTTGTGTAAATCTGTGAGGCTCGTTTCATGTAACAGGTTGTTTTCAATCCACACCTGCTGAGGGATCAACATGCTGAAAACACTTTTTCTTGTCTTTATTACAAAGCCAGAAACACACTTAATAAAGTTTTCTTGACACATGGTGGATAAAATAGCAAATCTGGAGATGTTCAAATGATGTTGGAAGAGCCTCAAAGGAAATATTTTCCCTTTTTTTCAATTGACTTTAAATGAACATTGCTGTCTTATCTCACCCTGAAGTATTTCCTCTGCTACTGACCTCTTGTGAGAGATGTGAATGTAACCAGGCCTCACGACTGGGTAAATGTCAGCGAGTATAAATCTAGATGTCTTCTGTCTCTTTAAAAACCATCATATCAATGCAGATGATGGTGAAGACAGGGCATGGGTCTGACACGGGCCTGGAGGATGGCCATCAGAACCCAAAGAAGTACAGGACCAAGAGTGTGCAGCGAAGTGCCCGCATATGCTCCAGTGTTAATGTTGGCACTGTTTTTAAGATTTAGTCTTAGTTTTAGTCTTCAGACAAAAATAGTTTCAGTGTAAGTAGCATTTTAGTGCTGTTCACCCTTCATAGTTTTAGTCTAGTTTTAGTTGATTAAAGTCCTTAGATTTTAGTCTTACTTTTATCATCTTTTATCATGTTTTCTCTCTTAAACAGTAAGTCACGTTGTAAAACAATAAACACTCATTTTGCACAATCAATAGCCTACATTTGGTAATCTTAAATAAACTAAGAAAATACTAACATTTATTGCAAAACGGGCTTTTGGGATAAGGATCATTGACTTTGGTATTCTTATTAATGCATATTAATTACCAACTGGTGAAAAGGGTTTATAAATAGCAAAAATAGATGGACATATTGGTGAAAAGCAGTTAGAAACTGCCAAAAATTGATGGAAATACTGGTGAATAGCAGGTAAAAAGTGAAAAATAAATATAAATACTGTGGAAAGGGGGTTAAAAAGTGAAAATAGATGTAAATACTGGTGAGAAGGGGTTAAAAAGTGGCAAAAATGGATGAAAATATTGGTGAAAAGCGGTTAAAAAGAAAAAAAAACGAGCACTCATTTTGAACAATCAATAGCCTTAATGTACTAATCTGAAATCAAATGATGAAAATATGAACATACATTGCAACAGACTCTTTATTGATAATATTATTAAGATTAGTAGGAATATTGGTGCATTTGTGCATTTATATCTATTTTAGATTACTAATTAAAAAAACATTTCTCCTTTAAAGGATTGCATTCATTCAGATTTCTGGCCAAACACTAAAATTAAATTTTCTCCATGTGAATTTGAACGCATCATAATTAGTTTACTTCATCCTCCTTGAACTGTCAGAAGTGTTGTAGTACTCGAGAACAGCCTTGGTCTTGAGACCGGGCTCAAGATCACATGTTGAACGTCTGACAGATGCCACTCCTCTTCCTCTCTCTCCTCTTGTTGTTTTAACAGACAGCAGGTCAGACACACAGAGGAGAAATATCACAGAATCTGAATGTCTGTCAGTCGGGCACAGACATTTTAGTCTCTTCTGTATCAAAAAGTAATCTACTCTTGGTTAATAAACTGGTAAAAATGAGACCATCCCTTGAGCTTCCTTAACTTTCCTTGTACAAAATGTGCACTACACAGTTGTAAATGCTTTGATGGCTGTGTATGGCTGTGTATCTTGTTTCCAGGTCTTTATGGGGCTATAATAGCCTTACCTGTTAGAACACCTGACTACACAGGAAACAAACATGATTACTGAGGGCAATCAGAATGTACAGTCTGGACCCAAATACACACATGGACAAAAATTGTTGGTACCCCTCTGTTAATGAAAGAAAAACCCACAATGGTCACAGAAATAACTTGAATCTGACAAAAGTAATAATAAATAAAAATTCAATGAAGATTAACCAATGAAAATCAGACATTGCTTTTGAATTGTGGTTCAACAGAACAAACAAAAACAAACTCATGAAACAGGCCTGGACAAAAATGATGGTGCCCCTAGAAAAGATTGAAAATAATGTGACCAGAGGGACATGTTCGACCAAGGTGTGTCCTCTAATTAGCATCACAGGTGTCTACAAACTTGTAATCAGTCAGTCGGCCTATTTAAAGGGTGACAAGTAACCACTGTGCTGTTTGATGACATGGTGTGTACCACACTAAACATGGACCAGAGGAAGCAAAGGAGAGAGTTGTTTCAGGAGATTAGAAAGAAAATTATGGACAAGCATGTTAAAGGTAAAGGCTATAAGACCATCTCCAACCAGCTTGATGTTCCTTTGACTACAGTTCCACATATTATTCAGAAATTTAAGATCCACGGGACTGTAGCCAACCTCCCTGGATGTGGCCGCAGGAGGAAAATTGATGACAAATCGAAGAGATGGGTACTATAAATGGTAACAAAAGAGCCCAGAACAACCTCCAAACACATTAAAGGTGAACTCCAAGGTCAAGGTACATCAGTGTCAGATCGCATCATCCGTTGTTGTTTGAGCCAAAGTGGACTTCATGGGAGACGATCAAGGAGGACACCACTGTTGAAAACAAATCATAAAAAAGCGAGAGTGGAATTTGCCAAACTGCATGTTGACAAGCCACAAAGCTTCTGGGAGAATGTCCTATGGACAGACGAGACAAAACTGGAACTTTCTGGCAAGTCACATCAGCTCTATCTTCACAAAAATGAAGCATACCAAGAAAAGAACACTGTCCCTGCCGTGAAACATGGAGGAGGCTCTGTTATGTTCTGGGGCTGCTTTGCTGCATCTGGCACAGGGTGTCTTGAATCTGTGCAGGGTACAATGAAATCTCAAGACTATCAAGGTATTCTAGAGAGAAATGTGCTGCCCAGTGTCAGAAAGCTTGGTCTCAGTCGCAGGTCATGGGTCTTGCAACAGGATAATGACCCAAAACACACAGCTAAAAACACCCAAGAATGGCTAAGAGCAAAACACTGGACTATTCTGAAGTGGCCTTCTATGAGCCCTGATCTAAATCCTATTGAACATCTGTGGAAGGAGCTGAAACATGGCGTCTGGAGAAGGCACCCTTCAAACCTGAGACAACTGGAGCAGTCTGCTCATGAGGAGTTGGCAAAAACACAGCGCCTTAGGATGCTGAGCTACTTAATATCTCATCACATTATGTTCTCTTCTCACTGTATGCATCTTCATTTTTATAAAGGACACTTTATTCAATACGTCTCTGGTGTCATATTGCACACAGCTGCTTTTCTTTGACTCGACAGATAAGTCAATCCCTCGTCTTTATTTCCCTCCATCATCTCTGCTAATGAGGAAGATCGTCTGTCACTTCAGCACACCAAGGCCACCTCTCTCACTGCTTATGCAAAGTTCGTGTGTGTTTCTGTGTGTGAGGTTGCACTGATATTACAGGTCAATGAAGAGCTGCAGGAAAACAAACCTTGTCCTGCTGCTGAACCGTGACGTTAAATCAAATGTGGGTTAATAATGAAGTGTTGTCATTATACGGGGGTTTGACGGCTGTTTTAAACTCATTTTTGTGGAATACAATTTGAAGATGTTCTAGCATAGAAATATAGCTACCAAGTTTGAAATTTACGCAGCTTTTAACACTGAAAGCTGCAATCTTTGGTGCTTTGTTGCTGAAAAACAAGCATTTGGTTATAGAGATTAAAGAGGAGATATAAGTGCTGAATAAGAGGCATCAGTAACTTCATTTCTGTGTTGTGTGTTTGAGTGCTATGCTGTGTTGCATCTCCCTGTGGTGGAGATGGGAGGCGACATGGCGGGCTGCTCTCTGTCAGAGGAAGGCGAGTGTTAATATTTAACCGAGGGAGGCTCGATTTAGAGCGCGCCGCCTCTCCTCCTCCCTGGTGGACGGCACGACGCCGAAGCCGAGCGGCGGCGTTATGGAGGAAAGCTGTAGGAGGCAGCCGCACGTCACTAAGTCTCCCTGACAGAATCAGTTTGCAGATGAGCTTTAAAACGCGTTGTGCTGTTTTCCATGCCGGCATGTTTGTGTGCTTATGTGTGTGTGCGCTTGGACAATCTCTAATTTAAGAGTTTCTCCTCAGAGAGATTTCCATGGTATCCCAGCATGCTTTGCACTACTACTCACAGGCCCATTGCAGGGCATTCTGGTTCAAGAGTGCCCCCCAAAAGTGCAAAAGCTCACAAAGTGAAGCATGTCTTCATCTCCATAGTTTTAACTTTAATAAGAGTTCAACCTCTAGTATTGACATGTGGAACTCGCCTTCCGCCTCTGTCACTGATCAGAAACACGTCGTGTCAAACAGCGTCTGCAGAGTTTCCTCTGAGTTCACCAGCATCCATGCTAGTCTCTTTTTAAAGTCTTATCCAGGTTTACTTCTACAGGTTGTTGATGAGGTGCCCACTAAACATGTCTCTGCTTATGTGGTTGAAACAGCATCAACATGTCATGGGTTGTTGTGTAAAATGTAAACAAACTAAAGGCTGAAGAGAAAAAGGGCCAACCAGATTTTTATCACCGCAAAGTTCAAAAGCCAGCATCTGTAATGATGTTGGTGTGTATTCGAGCCCATGGTATTCAAAAACATGCCCTCTGTGGTGTCCTCTTAAAGGATAAAACTTGAAAAAGTGCCCTCTATGGTGTCTTCTCTTTGTTGCCCTGAAAAGGGAGTAGAATAGAATAGAATAGAATAGAATAGAATAGAATAGAATAGAATCCCTCTTTGATGGCCTCTTAGTGGACAAAATTTGACAAATTCCCACTGTTGGTGTCTCCCAAATGGGGGAAATTTAAGACGTGCCCTCTTTTGAGGCCTCTTAAAAGACAAACTTGATGAAATGCCCTGTTTGTTGCCCTGTAAATAGGGGGAATGAGCAAAATTCCTCTTTGGCGGCCTCTTAATGGACAACATTTGACAATGTGCAGTCTTTGGTGTCTCCCAAATGGGCAAAATATTACAAAAAAAAAACCCTCTTTTGAGGCATCCTTAAAAAACAAACTCGATGAAACGCCCTCTTTGGTGCCCTCTAAAAGGAAAACATTTGACAAAATTAACATTTGGTAGATTAAATTAATAAAGTACCCTCTCTAGTGCCTTCTAAAGGATTAAGTTTGACAAAATGCCCTCTTTGGTGTCCCCCAAATTGGCAAAGTTCTTAAAGTGCTATCTTAAAGGACAAAACTTGACAACGCCCTCTCTTTGTTGCCCCGTAAAAAAAAGGGGGAAATGGTGTCTTTTTTTTAAAGGACAGACCTTCACAAAGTACCCTCTTGTGTGTCTCCGAAATGGGAAAAATTCTAAAAGTGCCCTCTTTTGAGGCCTCTGGATTGGCAAAATTCCTCTTTGGTGGCCTCTTAATGGACAACATTTGACAAAATTAACATTTGGTAGATTAAAACAATGAAGTGCCCTCTCTTGTGCCCTCTAAAAGGATAAAGTTGGACAAAATACCCTCTTTGATGTCCCCCAAATTGGTAAAATTCAGAAAGTGCTGTCTTCTGTGTCGTCTTAAAGGACAAAACCTGACAAAGTTTTTCTTTGGTACTCTCTAAATAGACAATATTTGAAAAGGCACCCACTTTTGTGCCCTGTAAATGGAATATATTTGACAAAGTTCCCCTCTCATAGCCTCCCAAATGGACAGAAATCAAAAAGTGCCCTTGTTGGTGGCCTCTTAAGGGAAAATATGGACAGTCCCCCTTTAGTGGTCCTCTAAATGACAAAATTTGACAAAGAGCTGTCTTTGGTGTTTCCCAAATGGGCAAAATTCTAAATGTGCTGTCTTTAGTGCCCTAGGCAAAACTTGAATAAATGACCTTTTGGTAGATAAAAACAATATAATACCCTCTTTGGTGCCCTCTGAGTTGACAAAACCTCACAAAATGCCCTTTTTGGTGTCTACCAAATGTGAAAGATCCAAGAAGTGTCCTCTTTTTCAGCCTCTTTTAGGAAAAAAAACCAAATGACTTTTTAGTAGATTAAAATGATATAGTACCCTCTTTTTTGCCCTCTAAAAGGACAAATTTGACCCTCTGATCTAAACCAAAATGCCCTCATGTCTAATACCGTAGAAATGCAATAGTGTCCCTAAGTTCCTCTGATCTATGTTAACATTACTCCAATGCTCATGCCCACCACATTCAACAGGTGCCCTGTTCATTATTTCCACCCCTGCCCCTTAGACATCCTGAGTCCACCACTGCTCTTATTGACTGGTGACCAGGGGTCCTTCTACCTCCTACCTGCACTAAGGTCTTTGATAACATGCATCTGTTTATCAGTGGTTTTCCTGCGAATGCAAGACTTTTTAGAAACTCAACTTTCTCACTGAACACTGGTTTCTAATCTTAATACATCATTGCTGCTAGAAAGACCCCGCAAGGTTTGAGAAAAACTTAAAATGTTCGATTTTATTTAATGAAAGTCATCAGATTTTGCCTGTAGGACACTTTCATTTCCATTTCAACAAGAGAAACATGCTTTGCAGTTAAAAACTCCTCCTTGTTTTGTTCTTTTTCACTGATAGTGGCAGCGCTTTTTTTGAGGGGAAATCCATTTAAACTTCAGCTCTTACTCTACTTCATGTCTGCCTTAAAGTTTGTTTTTGAGCTGTGAAAAATCATATCTGTATAATGGAAACTATTACTGACTTCTAAAGTTAATATCAACCAAATACACAGAGAGGTACGCCACTACAAATGCTCATTTTAATGTGTTGTGTATTCAAGTGTTAAAAGTAAAAACTTCCAGGAAGACCTGAAGGACACATCCTCAGACTCCCCGTTGTTCTTTCTGCAAAAATGCCTGCACACTGAGGAATGCTGGGAAGTGGGAGGTTTATAGGAAGTGGCCTCTCTTAACCTTTAACCTCCAGAGTGAGTCCTTTTGTGGAGAGCAGAACAAAAGCTGCTCTTCAGCACGAGGAGGACTGAGCCCACCCCCCCTTTGTTGAAGGCATATGGATGTTAGCTGTAGGACTGTGTGCACTTTTCAAGTTTTCAAGTGGGTTAAACAAATGTCTCTGACTTCTTGCCAGCTCAGATGAGTGTCGTTTATTGGAGTGACACATTTATGACTTTTATGTTGAAGCCAACTCAAAATTGTTGTAAAAAAGTTGGGAAATCAAAAGAAAAAACTTACTATAGGCTATGGTTATGCATGTGCTGAGCTTTTTGTCCTTAAGGTGGGTAGTTTGGATCAAGCCTACGGCTCCTTTCTCGTACGCCACTATCTCCATCTCTAGTTTCCATCTCAATCCACTGTCCTGTCAAAATAAAAGCATTCATTTAATATTAAAAAGCTACTAACGGTGTCTTCACACATGCACAAAACTGATATTTTTTAAAGTTAACTCATTTTGTTAATGCAAAAAGCCACATTTTTCCAGTTTTACCCAGACTCTCCTCAAGCCTTATAAATCCTCCTTGTGCCGTTGGATTGAGCTAATATGTGACCACATCAGGAAATATTCAGTAATGATGGATGCTACCGTTGCAATCAGACAGTTTGTGTAATTTTATCCCTTCTGGATATTCCACGGTCAACTGTAGGTGATGCTATTAGAAAGTGGAAGTGTTTAGGAGTAACAGCAACTCAGCCACATGACTGCTAATGTGTATGGTGCATAAATGTTGCCAACAGTCTGCTGATTCCATAGCTGAAGAGATCTCATCTTCCACTGGAATTAATGTAAGCATATTAACTGTGCAAGGGGAGCTTCATGGAAAGGGTTTCCACAGCAGCTGCATGCAAGCCTCACATCACCAAGTCCAATGCCAAGTGTTGGATGGAGTGTTGTAAATCACACCGACACCGGACTGTGGAGCAGTGGAAACGTGTTCTGTGGAGTAATGAATCACGCTTCTCTGTTTGGCAGTCAGATAGGTGAGTCTGGGTCTAGCAGATGCCAGGAGAACATTACCTGCCTGACTGCATTGTCCCAACTTTGAAGTTTGGTGGAGGAGGGATAATGGTATGGGGCTGTTTTTCACTAGAGCCCTTATCTCCAGTTGAGGCCAATCTTAA
Source organism: Cheilinus undulatus (assembly GCF_018320785.1). Lineage (NCBI taxonomy): Eukaryota > Metazoa > Chordata > Actinopteri > Labriformes > Labridae > Cheilinus > Cheilinus undulatus. Next base: position 37,848,503 of record NC_054878.1, on the reverse strand, counting down.
TGCTTTAGCATACCAAGACATTTAGGACGATGCTATGCTTCCAACTTTGTGGCAACAGTCTGGGTAAGGCGCCTTTCTATTCCAAGATGACCATATCCCAGAGCACAAAGAGAGGACTACAAAGACATGTTTTGATGGGTTTAGTTTGAAAGAGCTTGACTGGTCCACACAAGGTGTTTTCAGACAGACACGGTTCTGGTTCTGGTACTGGTTCCATTCTGGAGAATCAGAACCTTGGTGCTTTCCGGCGAACCAGCCTGTGTTCACACCAGTTTAAGCAGAACCAAAGTGGGAGGACATGATGGAAATGTATCACCAAGTCTTTCATGTAGTCCCAGTATTCCTTCTTCAGTTTCTTGAGTAAATCAATTATTTGGTCTGGTGTTCAGGTGAACCCAGCCTTTGCCATCTCTTCTGCAAGTTCGGCATACAATGTGCTCTTCCTTGTACTACTTCACTTCACTTCACCTGAAGTTATGTCAATGCCTAGATCACAACCAAACATTTTGTCTCCCTAGCAGACCACTTTTTCATTTTTTCTGCTCATCTTCACAGCCTAGAATGGGATACGCCCACTGATGATGTCACAGTTCCTAGAAAGAACCAACTATTTTTGGTTCCAGCTGAGAATCAACTTTTCAGGTTCAGAACCAATTTTTTTCCCGGTTTGAACGCGCCGGCCGATTCAAATTTAGGTTCAGGAACCGGAACCGGCACGGAGCCCTGCCAGTGTGATAGGCCTAACAGAGGGTGGCGCAGATGACCTGGTGGTCTGAGGTGCGCCCTGTGCGCAGGTAGCCTAGGATTGAATCCAGCCTGTGTCCTTTCATCCATGCCTTTTCAGCATAATTCTGTTGGGGTGGCAGTAACTCAGTCTGTAAGGACTTGGGCTGGGAATCAAAGGGTTGCTGGTTCAAGTCCTGGTCAGACCATGCCGCCTGGTTGCTGGAGAGGTACCAGTTCACTTCCTGAGTACTGTCGAAGTGCCCTTCACCAAGGCACTGAACCCCCAACAATGAGAGTACCAAAGCCATCACTCTAACACTAACTCTATTAGTGCATGTCTATGGGGATCCTGTTTGCACGTAATTCAGCCTATGTGCGTGTAACATGTTTAACAAGAGTGTAAATTGTGAATTTTCCTTCAGAGATTATTGAAGTATGTCTTCTCAAGGTGTAGTTGTATGAAAACATCTCTATACACCCTTAACATCTGTGCATAAACTTCTTGTGTGTATCATAATCACACTTGCCTCCATCCATCCTGCCCTTTTTCTTCTGCTTATTTGTAAAGGTAGTAGGTCAAATGAATGCGGCAAACTACAGGAAAATCTTGTAGGACAATTTTATTCAGTTCAAGAGAGCTACAGCTTGGGAGGAGATTTATTCTCCAGCAAGACAATGACCCGAGGCATAGAGTGAAAGCTACTCAGAAATGGTTTAAAGACCACAAGGAGAATGTTCTGGAGTGGCTGAGTCAAAGTCCAGACCTCAGTCCAATAGAGGATTTGTGGCTGGACTGTTCACGCCTGATCCCTGTACAACCTCACAGAGCTTGAGCAGTTTTGCAAAGTAGAGTGGAGTAAAACTGCTGATGTGCAACCCTGACTGAGACCTGTCCACACAGACTCAGTGCTGTGATTGCAGACAAAGGTGCTTCTACTAAATACTGACTTGAAGGGGGTGAATATTTATGCAGTCACCTATTTTACACTACATATTTTTCTTTACTTACATTAAAAGCCAAATAACATTGACCATAATTGAGTCATAGCATCACTATTAGGGTAAAACATCCAATACTTTTCATAAGCCCTGTAAATCATAGAGGTAGAATGGTGGGGTGAAGTCTTTACACTCCTGTTCTGCCATCAGAGATGGTGGAAATGTGTGACATCGGAGGCCTTGTACATGTGAAGCTCCCGGTGTTTGTCTCCATCCCGAGCCTCTTGTGCTGACTCAGCACAACACAACGTAAACACACACTAACATAGAGGCTGAGGATGCAATGTGCAAATACAAAGGTGTTGTTGTCAGGGTTGGGTATTGTTTGGGTTTTATTTGGAGACTGGTGTTAAACTGATACTTTTAAAACGGTACCGGTACCTAAACGGTGCCTGAATCAGAGCTTTTAAGAGGGAAAAAAACTATGACAGTCAATGTCACTAAAATTTTTCATAACTGCTAAGGCATTTGCAATTATAAAACCCACTTTGAATAAATTCATACAGTCGTTAAATTCTTGCCTAACTTCCGTAGATTGTACTTTTTACTAACAACCCCACCCTCTGCTAAATTTTTTGGATTAATTTCTTAAGGGTCTTTTAAATGTGTTAATACTACTAGAGCTTTTAAACGTCACTTTGCAATTTTAACCACTAATTTGTTAACACCACTCTGTCTACTTTATTTTAGTTTTTTATAAATCATAAAGTTGAATATTATAATAATACATTATGACTGAACAAATCAGGACCTGGGCCCCCCATCCAAAACGTCTAGATTCCCCCCTGCTCTGAAACTAATGAACACACGTTGCATGCGTCAGATTGGCAGTTGCAGGACAATTGATCAGACGCAGACAGGAAAGACAGCAACAATAGAGAAGAAAGGGACTAAACTTTGACTCAGGTAAAAGTCAGACATTTTTTTTATCTCTCCCTTATCGATCTAATTCACAGAGACGCTGCTGCTGCATGCGTCTCTGTCTGCCTTCATACAGATGAAAACATTCCATACTGAGACCCACTAATACAAGAACAAACTTAAAAAGAATGAGAGGTATTGTCTGATCATATATTTTATATCTTTTCTGCAGAGATGAGCTCGCTAATACAGCGCTGAGCTAATCTAAGGCCATTGCTCACTATGACCTCGCCCTCCCTCTGCTATGAACATTAACAATAATAATCCTTGCAGATCATAAAGGAGGGGGATTTCACTAAAACACAGTCCAAATGTTCGGCACAATAAATAGAGTTTTTGTGCTATGGTAGCAGTATGCTGTGGCGCGCTCTTATAAATCAATTAGAACACTGAAGAGGGCACGTAAATAAAAGCTGTCTCGGAACTGTAGGCTTAAAAAATTTAAAACAAATTAAAAGATGCCAGTCGGGCACAGTACATGAAAAATAATCCAGTCAGATTTCTGGAATCAAAGAGTCACCCAGTATGCACACAATGGCACTGCATCAGAGAAACTCATGCGACATTACTAATGGTGAAATGAATAAACGACGCTCCTGCTCTACTGAATGCAAACAAGCGTAGAACTTCATGAAGTACTAAGTCCAAAATATTTTGCGCCTTTTCTTTGGACTTGTGGGCGTGCATTGAAGTGACGTGGCACCAAAATCCGTGATGTGTCAGCAGCGGTACCACGTTGGAACTGGACTTCAGTACTCAACCCTAGTTGTCATGTGCTGTTTTGGAATCACAATCTGTAAAAGACTTTAATGATAATGTTTTTTTAAATATCTCATTATCCTAGTGTCAGAAAGACCTGCTTTTCTGTACAGTTTAGATTTTACATTCTGACTGGATTAGATTTGCTGTAACTCCAGTTATCCTTAGGAGCCTTGTAGGTAAATGGTCCAAAACACTGATTTACCTAAAGCCTGACAAAACAAGCCCCAGCTGTTTGATGTGACTTCCACTCTTTATGATATTAAACTTTAAACCTCCCCTGTGCTGTTCCATGTATTCAGTGTCCACAGCTACTGAGGCGGTTAAAATCCCTCCATATCCTACTATCTAATGAAGAATAAACCCCGCTGAACTCTGTTATACTCAAGGCTAGCCCTGGCAGATTTAATTAGCGGATACAGATAAAGCATTGGAGCTGTGTTTGTGTGCAGAGTGTGCGTGATCTGATGGGATCAATAGTGGTCTGGGAGGCCCAGTTGGCAGCTGCTGAGAGCAGGAAACAGGTGCAGACATGGCTGCTTGATGTACAAGGCGACTGAAATGAGATGAAACCACTTGACCCCCAGAAGAACCAATTAATTACACAAAAATCTCCTGAAACAGTGGAGATGCCTCGCAGCTCGGCTGATGAGGGAGGAATGTCGGGATCCAGCGAAGTTCCGCGCTCTCCAAATATCTCTCCATGCGTCTGTAAAGAAAAAAAAAGCCAAAGGTGAAGAAGTTAACAAAGAAGAGGTGTTGAAACATTAGCAGCATGGATATCATGCATTGGCACATACAAGGCTGCACATACACAGAGCGGAGAGGTAAAAAGAGCAGGAGACTGACAGTTACTGGGAGTGTTTTCAGCTGGGCTCTTCCTCAGAGTATTGTGGAGCAGCAGCAGAGATGTTAGGCATGCTAATGCTACTGCTAATTATGCAACTGGCCATAAACATTCACACACACAGAGCGCTTCAGAGACAAACGCATGGGCCGAAGCAAATACAAGAGACCATTTTCATTTCTATATCGATGCTATGCAAACTCTACTGAGCTTTAAATCAGCCCATCAACCTGGTTTTTGTGCATGTTATTATTTCAGACACTGATTAAACCAGCTTATTTTTCTCTATGTAACAATCTAATTCATAAAAACCCAACATTAATCCACTAGGAGCTCACTAATCAACATTTAGCAGTCACAGTGGCAAGAAAGAGCTTCCTTTTACCGAGAAGAAACCACAAAACGATTCATGTTGAACTGTCAGCTGTGTTGGGATAGAGGGAGACGCAGAAAAAGAGAAGAGGGAAATGCAGAAGAAAAGGTGGAAGTCTAGCAAATAAATAAGAGGGAGATAGAAGAAGAAAAGAGAGAAGTGCAGAAAAAAGAGAATTGGAAGATGCAGAAAAAACTAGATCGGGAGAAGGACAGAAAAGGGAGCTGCAGAAAACATACAAGAAGACTTAGCTATGGGTTTGTGCCAAATGAAGCTGAGCAACCTCGCCCAGTGGAAGCATGTCTAGCCCGCTGCTCTGGGACACGTAGCGCTGATCAGTGGGCAGAGATTACGGGAGAACTGCGAGTTCATGCAGGAATAGTATGTCAACAGCGGAGGATTTTACCTTTTGAGGTTGGTTTATCATCCTTTCCAGTATAAGTCCATGATATTATTGCTTCCGCCATTGGGTAAGTACATTAGGAAGTTAAAAGGTTAATGTTTTCTTAAGCTTTAGCTAAATGTCCTCAAAAGTTAACTTTTCCTCGTCAATGGCACCGTTGTAGCTCTGTGACCCACTGACCTCTCGGTGACCCTTTACTCTCACTGCAGGATGAGACGTAATGTTGATATAGTGATGATTTTGCATCGGGAGTCCCATGATACAGAGTTGTATATAAAGTTACAGAGAGGAGGGGTGTAACAGTAGTAAAATCGCATGTTAATACCTCGGTATCAAGCCCACGGTACCCCAAAACCCCAAAACAGCAAATGAAGACTTGGAAAAAAGGACTTCTGCATTTATTAAACAACAGTTGCGCTTTAGATATAACAATATTTTCAAAAAAGTGCCGTAGGTGTAACCTGGCATGCCAGGTGGATTTGTTTCACACATCCATCTGGTAAACCACTCACAGACAGCGTTTGGGAAAGGGCAGAGCCTTTGAAAAAAAAACTCAGAGGGTGATTGGATGACCGTTCTGTCTGTTACATCTTTACGGGCCAATCAGAGCAACAAAACACGTGATGTAGCCACTAATGAGCTGTGCCTGCGCCCCTACCACAGGAGTTAACTCCGTAAAGAACTGCATTACGCGAACTATGGTGACTGTAGACATGTCAGTTCACGACTTTTGTCGTTTATGAAAAGAAAACAACTCACTGCTGTTCTTTGTTCTTCTTTTAATGAAGAAATGTTGTCAAGTTCTGATAAAAGTGGCACTTTAGCAGCATCCAGGCTAATCTCTTCCAACATAATTGCACCGGCCTCTTGCTGCTGCTTGCTTACATCACAACTCCGCCGCACCTGAAAGTACTGCCCCTCGACGCTGTTTGGTCCTTTCACTTTCTAACCGGGCCCAAACGGTTCAGACAGAACAGATGGATACGCCTGTGAGAAACACGGAAATGGGAATATCCATCTGCTTTACAAGGTTACCTTAGGTGTGCATTAGGCTTAAAAATGTATGCTTATACTTTGGTCCTAAAAACCTTCATTGATCACCACTGAAAATAGCTGTGGGTCTTTGGCATATATGCACTGATGCACCTTGTGATCTCTTGAGTCCTCACGCTGTTGTGAGGAAGTTGGATTGTGAACACTTCTGAAGGGGCTTGGCCGGATTCTGCTCCTGGCATCTCTGCAAATCTTTTTGCCGAGTGGCTCCATATGTCACTTGTATTCCCATCAAGTGCGTGACAACGATGCGAAAGTGTCTGCGTATTGTTTTTTGTTTGTCCTTCACCCTCCCTCCTTTCTCATTTCTTAACACCTGGAAAATCAAAATGCACCAGATTTAACAGTCGCTGGAGCCTTCACAATCTCAAAACTTCGTTGTTCAGTTCCCCTCTACCACTTGTAGCATCCACCGTTTTCACGCTGTTTGATCAAGCCAGTTAGTGGAGCACCAAGGATGATGGGTACATAAGAGCCATCAAAAAACAAGACTTTTTTCCCTGAAGACCTACTGTTAGAAACTGTCCCATGTCCACTATGGTATTGAGATGCCTCTGTCACTGAAATATGGCAAATTAATGATACAGTTATCTCTAACAGAGAGTAAGGAGATCAGGTTTTTAACCAGGACTAATGGGGCTTTCCCTCTATGACTATTGGCTGCTGTGCTGATTTACTCTTCCTCCATCAGTTTGGCCTTGCTAAGCTGCTCCAAATTGCACCAAAAATGGTCCTGCTCTAAAGCAGGCCAAAGTGATGTCAAAGTAGTTTGCAGGGTGCAATTTGCCGGGTGTATTTACCCCCTTCTGGCTCTGATTTCCCGCCCTCTGATGATAAATTTTCATCCCACGGGGGTGATCCATTTTATCCCTGCCTCTGCTCAGACTGACTACAACTCTTTAACAGTGGTGGTCCAATGCGATTGAAACGTTTATGACACATGACCAGAACTCAGGATTTATGTGCTCATACTGCGGTTCGATATTTGTGCACAGCCTGAGTTCTCCACTGATGAGTGAAATCAAGGCGGACCAGGCACAGCGACAGAGAAAGACCCGTAAATCGATCATCAAAAGTCTGTTTCTTTAACTTCTTTGCAGGAAAATTCTCTCTTTCTGATGATAATCATGAATTGTTGTTTGTGTATTGCTCGTGGAAAGAGAGAGAGAGAGAGAAAGAGCTATAGTTAGCAAGCGTGGAGGGTTACTGTGACTCTAACTAGTTTAACTAGTTTCAGGTGGAGAGTTTAGTTAATGGCTTCTAATTTCTTTGGTCATTTCTGATTGCACTGAAACTTTGGTGACAAACTCAGTAGTCTTTCCCATTTGAATAATTTAATCATTTATTTCCTGAACTCAAGCTCTGATTATAATTCTTGACAAAAATCTGCATAAAAGGTGAATTTCTCTGCATATTGTCAGTGTTTCAGCCTAATAGTGCAGCTCATCTGGATGCTATTCTCCCATTCTTCATAGTACTCAAATGCAGCGTGATTATTTCTGCAGACAAAGGTTAAATAAAACTGTTACATAACTTTAAATATGAGCATCATTTTCAGCCTCAGAACTGTATAAACCCTGGAGCATGTCAATCAGCAGTGGCGGGTTCAGCGGGGTGGAGGAGGGTCTTTGAGGTGTATAGGTATCAGGTGGCTCTCTCTTCTGAAGCACCAGGCTAAAACTCTGAACGCTGCCCTAATTGAGTACCCCTCCCTCGGCCGGCATGGTTCTGGTGTCCCCCCTCTCGGGGCTCAGGGGGGCCGGTGTGGCCGTCTGGGGGGGCCTGACCCCAAAACCCTGCCTGAGGCGCTGACTGCCACCAGCCTGAACCCTCCCTAACCCCCCAACCAGCTCAGTCCCCTCCCCGGCTCCATCTCTCTGATGCTCTGCTCCGCTCTGTCCAACTGGCTCTGAGCTACAGACTTCTTTTGTCTCTCCTCATTAGAATACTGATCCTACACACACTCTTTCTCTCGCCCTCACACACATGCCGCTTCATACACACGTTCATCTTTCACTAATTACAGGATCATTAGTCGATCCGCTGCTGCAGCCAGATGGTAAACAAAGGTATTTGAACATGAGAAAATGGGATAATTTCACATGGTGCTTCTTCAGTTTCATAAAATGAAGTATAGATGGGTTAAAAAAGGAGATAAATATATTGGATATTGCAAGCAGGTGTCATAATACCATATTTTTTCAAACTTGTTTTAACTTATCAAGCCACATCAGTCCTTTCAATACTATTGCACCAAAAAGAGATGTCCAAAATACTTTTTTTTTTCTTCAAACAACACAAAACTAAGAGGGAAAATTCCTGCATATTTTCCAAAATTCACAAATATGTTGGCAACATGCAATTTAGAAAGTTTGAATAACGAGATTTAAGAGATTTTCCAAAGGCACAATCCTCAGCAAAATTTGAAAATTATAACAGTCTAATGTCATAATGTAATGTTTTTTGAATGCTTTATTGTCCTTTTCATTTCAAAAAAGCATTGTAGAAAATTTGCAGCCTGATGCTACAGTGGAAAAAATAATTTTTATTTTCATTGATCTGCACACAGTGCTACATCATGACAAAGTGAAAACAGAATTTTAGAATTTTTTTGCAAATAAATTAAAAATAAATAATGGAAATATCACATTGACATAAGCATTTAGACCCGTAAATTTAGCTCAAGTTCCTCCCATTTCTCTGATCGTTGCTGAGATGTTTCTACACCTTGTTTGGAGTCCATCTGTGGTAAATTAAATTGATTGGACACGATTTGGAAAGGCAAACACCTCTGTATAGAAGGCCTCACAGCTGATGCATATCAGACTAAAAACCAAGCCATGAGATCAGAAGAACTGCCTGCAGAGTTAAGAGACAAGATTTTGTAACGCTCAGACTTGGGGAAGGATACAAAAAAAGTTCTGCTGCACTGAGCTTCCCAGTATCACAGTGGTCTCCATAATTCTCAGATGGAAGAAGTTTGGCTCAACCAAGACTTTTTCAACAACGGGTCATCTGGCCATCCGGGAGAGGGGCCTTAATCGCAATTTCCACATAGGATGACTACACCGCGCACTGAAGCACCACGGGTTTGGTCTGACGGAAGGCGAGCGACCTCACTCACTGCAAGCGAGTCTAGAGCGCTGCACTGCGGCCCTGATCAGCAGGCAGAGATCATGGGTGAACTGCAAGTTCACACAGGATTAGTATGTCAACAGTGGACTATTTTACCTTTTGGGATTAATTTATCATCCTTTCCGGTATAAGTCTATCATATTATTGCTTCCGCCACTGGGTGAGTGCATTAGGAAGTTAAAAGGTTAATGTTTTCTTAAGCTTTAGCTAAATGTCCTCAAAAGTTAACTTTTCCTCGTCAATGGCACCGTTGTAGCTCTGCGACCCACTGACCTCTCGGTGACCCTTTGTTCTCACTGCAGGATGACAAATACAGTTGATATGGTAATGATTTGTGACCGGGAGTCTGTGCATTGTGTTGTACTTTGAAAGAACTGGATATTCTACACTTGTGACTTCCTTTTTTGGAGCTTTTTGATCGACAGGTATTGACGGCCTACTTTGACAACCTAAAAGATTCATGGCTTTAGCCCCGTATGCCTCTTCCTAGCTTTGCCAGCATGTTTTAGTACATTTAACTGCAGTGTAATTCTTGGTACTAGGGCTACAAAAATGCCCAGTTGAAAACATTTGAAGTGTCATGAATATCAAATTGCTGTTATAAAGCTGTATTTTAGCTCATTCTTTAACTAGATGCCAAAAATCCATCCACCAAAGCCTCTAAAACAACTGTATGCCTAAACTAAGTGGGCTTTGACAGGCGCATTTCATGCCAAAGATATTTCAAACACCTTCATTGTAACAAGTTGTTCAACATCCAGGAAAACCACCACCAATAATGATGCAATCACATCTTCATGACCCACCTGTCACAAACATGATTTCAGAAATCATTTCCAGCATCCTCTCTTTTGGATACAAACTGAGAGGAATCACAGACAACAGTGTGCAAACGAGCCGGTCTCTCCTCCTTCCACCAGCAGCCATCACTCACTTTGACTGACAGCTCAGAGGAGGGCTCTGACGGGCAGATGAGAGCAAGAAGCCGGTCTCTGCCTCAGAGGCAACAGCGGCAGTCCTGTGTTCTCCTGCCCACCTCCCACCGCCTCCTCCTGCTCTCCTGCCTGCCTCCCACCGCCTCCTGCAGGCCCTACCTCCTCCTCTTCCTACAGCCAATCAAAAGTGGACATAGTCTTATGGAGGAAATGCATTGTTTACAGACACCAGTCAGCCTGACTGGCTATTGTTTTAACATCAATACAAGACAAGAAGAAAGTGCAACACAAAAACTTGTCAGAGAACAGAACAGCTGTATTTAAAAGCATCCGGACTCGGGCATCTGACTTCCGAGAAACTTCACGAAACACTCTCACACAGGGGAACTTCACGTGTCTCCCTCTCCAGGCACGTCTATCTTTAATTCTTTTTCAGCTGCATCATACGCTCCAGGGCTGAGCTGCACTTCTAGGACCACCTTCATCCTCCTTTTGCGAACCCTCACCTCGCTCCTCAGGCCCACCTCATCTTCAGGACAACCTTCTGCCTCATTAGACCTTGTTTTACCAGGTCTAACTCACCCTCCAGGACCACTTCCTGATTCAGAACTTCCCTCTTCAGTACTTCTTTCCTTGGGTTACCTTGATCTCCAGTCCCATCTAAGCACTCCAGGACCAAGTTCATCCTTCTTTAATGAACCCTCACCTTGCTCCTCGGGCTCACCGTGTCCTATAGTATCTAATGACCTCCTTCCAGACCCCTATTCCCAGGCCAAGCATGTTGCCCTCCTGCCTACTGTCCCAGCAGTCGGTTTCATGGCCCTTCAACTTTGTTTGTAGCAGTGGTTCTCAACTGATCTAGAGTCAGAATACATCATTGCCTCCTAATGACAAATCATCACCAAAATTTCTTAATCTTTCTTAAACCAAGGTTTTCCTTGTTCTCCAGGCCCATCTCACTCCAAAGAACCACCTTTTGGCTATTTCATGGTCCTGTACTATTTCAGCCATCATCCAGGCCTGCACCAGGCCCATGCCCCATCTCTTCAGGTATCTTCTCAGCTGACACCTCCATGATACAAATGGTTGTCTGTGGCATTTGGACCAGCCCACTAGGTTCGAGGCACTGAGTAAGCGGTGAGTTGGATCAGGCCCAGGAAAAGGTCTTGCTCAGCGAACCCATCAGCTCATGTGCAAGTCAAAGTTTTCTTCTGAACTCAGTTTTGCAGTCAGCGGATCGATGGATTACACTGCCAAGGTATAAGGAGCTGCTCTACAACTTCCATGCTCTCACCATGCATTTACCTTGATCTGATCAACCATAATTCACCTTGCCACCGAGACTTCACTAGTTTACTGGTTCTTTGTGCCAAACTTGTCTGCAAGGCCACTCTGCTTAAAGACCCCAACAAAGTCCGCAGTATACCACAACTTCTTGCCATTTCCTCCAAGGCCATCAACTTCCCAAAGCACAACACACCACCTGGACTTAGCCAGTCTAATTTTCCTTGCCAACCTAATTTTCATGGCCAACCTTGTTTTTCCAAGCATACCTTGTCTGATGGACCAGTTCTGCCACTGTTAAAAGATCTTAACTAAATCCAAGACTTTTTCTGCAGGCCTACCAAGCCCATCATGTTTTTAAGGCTCACCTCACTCCCAAAACCTAAGTAGTTTACTGGTGTAGGACAATTCTGTTTACAGATCTACAACTAAGTCTAACGTATACCACAACTTGTTCTACACAGACCATCATGTTCTTACGGTTCACCTTGCCGCCCAGATCTGACTGTTTCTCCAGGCCCACCTTGTTTCCAGGACCAAGTTCCGCCTCTGTTGGTAGACCCATGGCTAGAGTATACAACAACTTATTCTCTACGCGTTTCTTTTTTTCAAGGCTGCTTCACTCACAGGGCTCACCTCGCTCTCCAGGCCCTGCTAGTTCTCCTGGCCTAACATGTTCTCCCATCTCCTTTTCATAAACACCTTTGTTCTCCCCAAAATTTTTCAATGTATTCTCACCAAGCAACTTTTGGCTATCAGCCAAAGCAATTTTTCCAAGTCCACGTAAATCTTATTCTTAAATTCTTATGGCTCAGCTCACTCCCGACACCCAACTAGTTTTCTGGTTCTCTAGGACAACCTCAACCCTACTTCCTAAGGCTCAACTCACCAACCAGACTTGACTTATTTACCTGGTCTTTGGCCAAATTTGTCGTGAGGCCCCCTGTGTTAACTGGCCCACAACTAAGTCTACAGTATACCACATTTCCTCTACAGATTTCCTCCAAGGCCATTACCTTCTTAAGGCTCACCTTGCCACCCAGACCAAACTTGTTTACTGGGTTCAACTTATCTGAAGGACCGCTCTGTGAATTGACCCGTGACTAAGTCTACAGTATACCACAACTTATACAACAAAGCCACAATGTTCTTAAGGCTCACCTAGCTCCCCAGACCTGTCTCCAGGTTTACCTTATTTCCAGGATCAAGTTTCTTCCTCTGTTTGTAGACCCATGACTAAGTCTACAGTACACCACAACCAATTCTCCAGGCCTTTATTTTTTCACAGGGCCCACCTCGCTCTGCAGGCCCTGCTTGTTCCCCCGGCCCACTTTGTCTGCAGGACCAACTTTTACCTTTTTTAATAGATCCATAACTAAATAAATCTCTAGTATACTACAACTTGTTCTCCATGCTTACTTTTCCTCTAAGGCTGCCTCATTCTTAAGGCACACCTCGCTCTCCAGGCTCCCTTTGCCCATTTGACTTTCCTGCTGCCTGTGCAGGCCCAGTCCTCACTCCACAGGCCCTCTCTAGTCTCCAGGCTCCTCATGCCCACAGATCGAGTCTCTTTGATGTTGCCCTCCTGGCAGACTGCATAGTGGTTGGTGGATGGATTGGTGTGTGTGTGTGTGTGTGTGTGTGTGTGAAGCATTGCTGGTTCACACATGCACAGAAAGAGAAAAAAAAATTACACGTGCACGGCAGCTATAAGACGAAGGCGCCTCATTGGTGTGTACGTACGAGTCTGTGTATCCGTGTGACTGTGTGTGTAGCATACTGGAATACACTCTTTTCTTGTTTCTTTTTTCAAACAGAAAAAAGGCAAACATGAAAAGGACTGAGTGATGAGCAGCTGACAGCAGCTCAACTGGCTCAGCTCGGTCTGGCCACAGTGGGCGGGGCTTCCTCTGAAGATTGACATATGTCACTACCAATAAGACTCTAAGCAGTCACCTGTCAGAGGTCCGATCACAGATCCTGAGAACAGAAAATAGGTTAAAATCAAAAGATTTCAAAAGAATATTTGAGAAACAGATTATTGACACAGACTATGGCACCAAGTCAGAAATCTGAAAACTGAAGCAGAATCAAAGAACTCATTCATGTTTAAGTAAATCCCAGACCTTTAGTAGTTTCCAAAAAAGACCAATTATTATTTACAGAAAAAAAAATGTATGCAAATATTGGAATAAGATAAACTTCCCTAACAGTTAGTATAAGTTTGTTTCTGATATTTTCATTTCAGAGATTCATAATGGTTTACTTAAAACTCTTCTGCCCAAGAAAGATCAAACATTTCTCATCATCAGCTTTACAAACTTAGTGAGCTTCAAAAACAATGCAAGACTTATAAAAGTATCATTTTTCTCTCATTAAAGAAAAAACAGCAATCCAGAATTGGATTTACATTGGAATCTAATGGCAAAAATACAAACACATTAAAATACACAAACACAGCAGGGCGCAGGAGGCGTCTGTCCACTGTCCTTCTCTATCAATAAAGGCATGAAAAGCCAAAATAGTAAATAAATCTTAAAAAAAAAAAACACACACACACACACAAATAACAAGAAAGATGATACACCACTACAAGTGGATATGCTGTAATGTAAAATGCTTGGCAGCATTTATATTTAACCACACTGGACAAAATATTCACCTTAATTACTAGAGTCTAAACAGAGATATTAGAGATCAATATTACTGGTCAAATATAACTCCAATAAAAGTTAAAGTTGCTCATACTTGAGTTAAAGTACTGCAGCTTTTTTTATTCTAAAAATTGTATTTTAATCATTGTTTTCGACCACAGCAACAAAAAGAAGTCCTGAACATCCAGTTTTGGGTTAATTGTCCTTTTTAGTTATCAAAAAATGCAGGTTAATTCCTGTGCATTGCAAGGAGTGAGGGTTTCCTCGCCAGACTAACCCCCTTTATCAAATTTTGCCAACATATCTGAACAATTTATACCAGTGTTTCTCATCTCTTTTGCTGTCGAGGCACCCAGACATGAATACATTTCTAAAGCACTCTCCTAAAACAACTGAAATGTCTTTAACGTGGTGCCCCCACGTACCCAGGCAGCCCTGGTTCAAGTCCAGCCAGTGGCTCCTTTACTGCACTGGTTCCCAACCTAGGGTCCTAAAATCATCAAACAACACTTTGGTATTTAATACTTTAGAGTATGTCAAGCAAAGATCTCTTGATAAGAAAACCTTTGTTCAGGACTATTTTATATAGATTTTATCGATGAAAACCTTTAAATTTGATGTTAATTTTTGACATTCATGTATCACCTTCAGTTTGAGGGGGTCCTCAGCTCCTCTACGACACAAGTAAGGGGGCTCATAGGGAAAAAGGTTGGAAACCACTGCTTTACTGCATGTTTTTCCCACACTCTCTCATCCCTGCTTCCAATTCTATTTACCGTCCTCTCCAAATAAATACTTAAGAAATGCCCCATGAATTTAAAGCAGCTTTAAGGCATCCCTGTTGATGCTAAAAGGCACCAGAAAGAAGGACTTAGACTCAGCTCTCTCCCTTTTGGTTAAAAATATGAGCAAACATGAGGTTTCTGTACTTTTGATTCCACCACTCATTAAAAATGAAGATTTTATCATTTTTAAACACATGGTGCTCTATATAAGAGATTAAAAATGCTGACAGCCTCAATATTTGGAAAAAATCACTGATGTTTAGCACATTTTACAGACTGTAGGAGCTTACCTGCAGGCTTTGATGATCAAAAATGAAAAGTTGCCCACTATTGAGTGTATAGGACTTCATACAGTAGATCATACATAGAAATGTAGTAGAATCAAAGACATTTCTCTTTCTAATGATACTCAGAACTACAGATACAGCAAAAATAAAGATGTGCTCAAATCCAGAACTCTAGTACATTTACTTTGTCATTGTCCACCACTAAACAATAACACCTGTCTTCCTATAAAATTAAACATTTCACTGTCATTCCCTCAGAGGAATTATTTTTCACGCTCTGGTGATAAAACTGAGCGACACTTAAAGAAACAAGCTGAACAATGTTTGACAGAACGCCTTACCCATCAGTGTGGTGTCTGCTGATTCAAGGCTTCTAATAAAGTCAATATTCAGTAGAATTGATCTGAATTCAAGACTGATGAAAATAGAAATGATACACTTTACACAAACAACATAATTGACCTTTTTAAAAAAAGACAAATTAAATCTTATGCATTTACAAAAAAAAATGTAGAAAATGTACGTGATGAAAAACTGCTAATATTGTGACTGACTTGTCATTATAGGTTTTTCCAAAATCAAACTTTTATTTAACAAATTGATAAACAATTAAAACATTTCACTCTTCCAGATTGTTGGTGGTTAATTACAGGGAAATAAATTTACTTACTTCTGTTTCGTACTGTGAAAGAAAAATAATCACGTGGTGGTTTTATTTTGTGGTAAAATGTTTAAAAATCATCAGAAACTTTGAAGAGGAAATGTAACTGAGAAACCTTCACCTAAAAACAGAAAATACACTCATGATTTAGTTGCTCCAAAAGCTTAATGTGAAGCTCCAGCTGCACACGGCAGTCGACCAGAGACAGAAGAATTTTATTAGCCCATAATGTAGTTTTTTTAGTTTGTTGGACTGAAAATAAAAAAGAGAAATGCAGGCGAGGTAGAAATCCACACAAACTTCACCAAAAGAGGAAAAACAAAATTTAAATTAATTAACAAAACAAATGTATTTAAATTGATTAAAATTATTTTAAAAAATGACAAAATAAAATAGAGCGAAAAAGTGCATATTATATGTTAGAACAGAAAACAACAACTCAGGACAATTTACTTTTCACCACGATCCACGAAAAAGTCCTTGTGGCATCAAAAAACTTTTTTTTAAAGACAGAAAGTCTGTCATTAAGTACAATAACCTGTTAAATACTACCTGTCCAGTCAAGGTTATATACAGATTTATTTACATCAAACATTGAAAATACAAAAGTTACAATTAGAATTAAAATGCAACGGTATAAAAATAAAGCCTGGATAAAAGTGTTAATTTCCTATTAAAATTCTGATTGGACCTGATAACCATATATTCTAAAATGAATATATAACATTTTATTGGCCGTTTTATCATTTCACAAAGGTAGGCGGTTGCCTGGGGCCTCGATTATAGGAGCGTAGAAAATATGAGGTATGCATCGGAAATTATTCCAATAATCAAGATGAGAATGTAAAATGTAAATAAGGTTCACAGAGTGCATTAAATAGCATTAAATAAAGGAAGATAAAGCTAATTATAGCCAGGTAGACCTATATTGAAATATTAGATCAGTAAAACAGAGGATTATTGTGTGGAAAAATGACAAAATCTGTTAAAAATCCTGACTTGTGGCAGAATTAATATCAGACATATAGTGAGCATTTTTAACAACACCTTGCATTAAATGGTGTTACACTTTATTCCACTGTGATTTCAAGGCATGTCCTCCCTCATATAAACAGTGAACAGGAGCGTCCTGTACACAGAGGCTACTGTCCTCTATGCAGGTTCAAATGCTGATCATTGTGCATCTTCCCCCTCTCTCTTCAACCGTCCAAAAAATAAACTTAAAAAAGAGGTGAAGAGCAGGTGCTGCATGCTGTGGCTGTAACTATAAATAGATTTCCTTACATGCTATGCCTGCTTTTATTTAAATGGAGAAGGCTCTCAGACCGTCCCACGCCTCAGACCTCCAAATAACTGAAACTGCTTCAGCATAATATTCGTGTCCCACTCTGGACCTTCCTTAAAAATGTTCATTCAAATCACAACAGCTTCTTCAGCAATAACACTCTGGCTTTTGTTTCTGTAAATTCAGAAATATTTACATTTTCAGATTTAGACGACTTCATGATGCAAAGAAGGTGATTCATTCGCGGCTCACCCACATCCACGCCACATCACCAACAACCAACAGTCACACATCCTCACTCACAGATCAGCAGAGCTCAGTGACGGACGGCCAAAGAAGTTTAGGAAGATAGAAAAATAAAAATAATGTATAGACATGAAGGTGAAGTAAACACAGCCATGAAAGTGTCCTTGAAAATAATGACTGTGTTCAGTAACATGACAGCAGAGGGAACAGAGGATTTGATTCACGTTGAGTTTTACCCGTGGTAACAGCGACCTGAAGGCATCGCCGTAAACTCACCAGCTTTACCTGCTACTGTTCTTCACAAATCACACAGGTCTGTTTGCTCGACTCCAATGATCAGGGCCAGACATCAACGATGCAGTCAGGCTGTATTTGTCCTTAACGGATAAACCAAGAAACCGAGAAATAAAATCAAATTTAAAAGGCTTTCAGTTAGTGACTCAAAAATATGGGCCTACGTTAAAGACTTGTTTCAATTAGAAGCAAGCCGATGAATAAAGACTTTTCATCACAAGTTAACAAGTTGCAGCTCATATTCATCCAGAAATTTTCTCTTTAGAGTGTAATAATAACATTAATAATGATACTAGTAATATAATTATTGAGCACCTTTCAATACAAGTGACACAGTTCTTACATCATAGTAAGATCTAACCAGTTAGGGAGCGTGGGACTGAAAATGTAGAAACATGGGGTCTGAGTACATTTGACCTAAAAGTCTGGTTTATTGTTCCATTTAAAAAAAAGCATTCTGGACCTTCATGTTAATTTTGTCATCTTAAACACATCTGCGCCTGAATAGCTCAGTGGTTTAAATCGCTGACTGTGCTACAGGACACTGGGAGTTTAAATCCCCATAATGGCACAATCTGTTTCTATGGAAGCCCATTTCTGCCAAATAAGAAAAAAAAAATGTGAATGGAAAAAAAAATCCTATGTCATAATTATGAAATAAAAAGTCAGAACTATAATAAAAATTATGAGATATAAAGTCAGAATTGTGAGATTAAAAGCCATAATTTTGACTTTTTGTCTCCTAATTTCGGCCTTTATCTCAAAATTTTGACTAATTATGTCATAATTATGACTTAGGATTTTGTTCTTTAATTGCCTGACTTCCACATTTTTCTTTTTTAACTGGTGGAAACAGGCTTCCGTAGTATCCATAGTATTTCATCCAGTTTAAACCCTTAGGAAAAGTCCTGAATGTCATTAAAAGAAAAACACCAGTCTATCACTCAGATGTAAGTCGCTTTGAATAAAAGCGTCTGCTAATGATATTTTAATACCTTGTAAACAATGACTAAATATGTTTAACTACCTTTTAAATCTTTGACAAAAAATATGTTGGTTTTCGTCAAGGAGACTAAAAAGTTAGCACTCATCTGTTGGACACCCAAAATCCACAATATTTCTTCACTGTACACATAAGGTATGCTAATTTTTATCAGTATATTTTTAAATCAATGCAAGTGTTGATAGTGCATTAATATGAGTGGTTTTCATTTATAAATACTTTACAATTTGTGCAGATTAAATTAATTTTAAGAAAATAAATGTCTGGACAAAATTAAAGACTAATGAATGGACTTCCCACTGACTAAAAATGGAATTAAATTATTATTATTATTATTTTTTTTTTACATTTTTTGTCTACTCAAATACAAAGGTTAAAAATGACTTAAATATGACAAAAACAGAATTGCTTCATGATCTAAAAATTTAGGGTCTTTGCACATAGTGTCCGTTATTTTCAGTTGCATTTTTAAGGTCCATAATCTATGGACGCCCATTTCCGCAAAAGAAAAAAGAAAAAATGTGAAAGCAAGGCAATTCTTAATTTAAAAAAAAAATCATGAGATAAAAGTCAAAATTATGAGTTAAAAAGTCAGAATTTTGACTTTTTATGTCATAATGTAGACTTAAAATTCATTTTTTTTAAATTACCTGACTTCCCAATTTTTTTAAGTGACAGAAATGGGCTTCCATAGTAATCAAAAAAATCATGCCATTTATTTACATTCACTGCAAAAACACACAAGACAATTATCTTTATATTATTTATTTTTTGTGTTTATTTAAAATATTTAACCAGGAGAACCTCACTGAGCTCAAGAATCTCGTTTACAAGAGTTCACACTCTAGTATAAGAAAAAAAAAAGGTGAAGATGATCCTGTGCCTCTTTCACTCCTTAAAAATCAAACTGCGTCCATCCATCCTGACAGAGATCTTCCTACAGCTACAGCGAGCACGTCATAGCTCTGTGTGCAAAGTTGTAGGGATGGATAGCAGCTTTTTTAGTTAAGTCTCTGTTGTGCTTATGTTATGGAAAAAATTTGGTACACTATCACTCTTCTTCCATGGTTGAGTTCAACATTACACACGGGTCTTCAGAGTGAGTTTTCAGTGTGAGGGGGAGAGAGAGGAGGGAGCTACAGCCACTGTTCTGAATAACCAATCACCCATTTAAACGGCTTGGACTGATGCAAAAATACGCCAAAAATCTGAACCTGCTCTGACAATAATGATGGCTCGCAAAAGTTTAAGTGTCAGTGCAAACATGATTACTAGACTGTTATTGATTGTTTTTTTTACATGCAAAACTTTCGGACAAAAAAAAAAAAGGACTCCAAAGGCCTTGAAACAACATTTAAAATAGCTGCCAAAATAAACACTGCCAGGCCTCAGTCTACAGCAGGGATTTTCAAGGCACTTTTTAAAAACCTGCTGTACAGCATCATTAGTTGGTAAATTTCTGTTATGATGTATAGTTATTCACATTTAAAACACACTAATAACAGGCCTACTGAATGACACAAATACATGCTGAAAATGTGCATTTTTGCAGCATACATTTAAGCAACATTAGCCTCAATCACAGCTGGTGACTGAAGCAAATACAAGAAAAGTTTTACCTGTTAACATTTGTTATTTTGACACCAAATTATTCACAATACGTACATGAAAGAAAGGCACAGGTAGGAAATATCACAAATGCAGCGGAAAAATTTAATGTTCTGAAAGACTGTCCTATTTTTAAGAAATACTTTGATGATTTATGATTAAAAACAATCTTATCCTCACAGTGGTTATCTTTATCATTCATACTCTGTAAAAGCATCCTTTGTTGTTGATTAGTTAATGTTGTCATGTATGCTTGTAATAGAGTTGTATGCAATGATACGAACGTAACTGTGTCTGAGTACTGGCTACTCATTCTTAAGTAGAGTTGTAAAAGCAACTCTAAACGTCTCCTGTTTCCTAAAATACACAGGCCCATTTCATCCTCTGAGCTGCACGGTAGATGTGGAAATAGGAAGAGGTAATTTTGGCATCTTAAAAATAATAAAATATCCACACTTAGCCTGCAGGATAGTCCCAATGAAGCAAAAAAACGTCAACGCAAGTGGCTGTTGCTTCCTCTTTCTTCTTGGCAGAACTGCAAACCAACCGTACCACCACCGTCTATGTCAGATGTCATACATATCCAAGTTTGCTCCAGCACGAAACAATATAATAACATGGGAGCAGATCACTAGGGGAAGAGGGAGGGGGAGCGATCACACTTGGGCATGACTCCTTTGAAATCCTCTTTTAGTGTTAAGTAAAGTTAAAATGTAGGAAGAATTGAATGTCATTAATCTCTGCTCAATGCTCCAGCACTGCACACTGAAGTCAGAAGGTGATTTAACAACGTGGCTGAGAAGTCTTAATTTATCCCACACGGATCGGACTGATGCTCCCCAACCTGCCAAAGAATTTGTTAAAACTTTGCAGAGCACTCCTCCGGTGTTGAGCTAATCTTGCTGTACATCAATGAGAACATTAGCAATGCAAACGAGCTCTGATGAACTGACCGGTGTGAGCGTAACGCTGTGATGGCGGCGGGGTTACTGGCCTCGTTGGAGCACTCTGGAGGCGATCTTGGTGACATTTTCCGGTGACACCTGACACGCTCTAAAGCCAAAGTCAGAACAATTACGTGTCAGCGCTCCTCTTGAGTCTTCTGAGAGACACATGAGCTCTTTAAAGGAACATTTTGCTCCAGTTATCGCTCTTCAAGGGGATCACACTTTTTATAGAACTATAGGAATCAACTCACTTCTCCCTCAAGGGGTACTACATAAATGTCATTTTTGTCAAGCACATTATGACAAACTTTAGACTCCTTATTAAATCCGGCATGTCACAGCCCATCAACCTTGATGTGCGGAGCAACATTAGACGCTCTGTCATGATCAAATGTAGTTTTGATTTGGAGTGAGACAACAATGAGGCGCCGTCAGAGGAGGATTGGCGCGCTTTAGCTGCCGGTTGTTGCTGGATGTTGGGGCCTGTGGCTGGCGGGCTGCTGCTAGCGCTCTGCCAGGCAGATGAGAGCCGGGTTAATGTTGGGATTTGTTCCCTAAAGCTCTGACACAGAGGAAATACTGATCAGCTCCGCCGTCAGCCTCAAGACCTGCTAATCGCTAATCAGCACTTACACAGCCTCTGTCTGACTCTCTCACACACAGAGACTCACAGATGCAGGATGAGTGGTGACAGATTTCACATCCTGCCTTTTTGTTTTTGTTTGTGCTCACAGATGAAATATATGTCTGTAACTTTTTTGATTTTTTACTTTTCTGTCCTGCACTTTTGTGTTTTTTAAATCTTTAACAAATCTGGCAACTTACAGCGACTGAAAGACACTGATTTAATTATTACATTACACAATTACTGAGATTAAACACGAGAGAGGCTTTCAGAAGCTTGAACACAGCTACTGGAACACATGCAGCACAAACTTTTTAGCTCTTTGCACATTTTGTACAACAGCTGGCATCATGTGATTCAGGCATGTAACCAAACTAGTGGAAGGCAGGGCTACTTTTTCCAAAAAGTGGACCTTTCTTGTTTTTTCTACCCTCATTTTACATTAAAAATATCTTTTGAGTGTCTTTAGAGGGCCATCATAAAAATCTTGCAGGAGCCAACTGTTCAAAAAAATCACAGGAGATAGACAGATGCCACCTTTGCAATAATACGGTTTATAAAACTTTGTCCATGCTGGATATTCCACAGTTAATGATATTATTCAAAAGTGGAAGCGTTTAGGAACAACAGCAACTCAGCCACAAAGTGGAAGATGATGAAAAATTGCAAAGCAGGGTCAACGACTGCTAAGGCCCATGGTGCCCGTGGAACTTCCACTGGCATCAGTCTCGCATGTCTCGCATCACCAAGTCCAATTTCCAAGCATTGGATGAAGTGGTATAAAGCACTCTTACACTGGACTGTGGTGCAGCGGGAACGTCCTGTGGCGTGATGAATCATGCTTCTCTCTTTGGCAGTCAGATGTGCAGGTCTGGTTTGGTGGATCCCTACCTCATTAAGTCTTGTTGCTCTGATTGGTCAGTAATAAACATGACAGAACATTTGTCCAATTACCTTCCAAGAATTGGAAAACTGTTGCCACAAAGTTGGAAGCATAGCATTGTCCAAAATGTCTTGGTATGCTGATGCATTAAGATTGGCCTTCGCTGGAGCTCAGACCCTGAAAAACAGCCCATTACCATTATCCCTCCTCTACCTAACTTCACAGGTGGCTCAATGCAGTCAGGCAGTTGGTTCTTTGCTCCGCTTTCAATAAAGAGATGCTGTCCAGATCTGATTAAAAATGTACATCAGTGTTAACTGCTACATTAGCTGCAGTCAATACAACTAAACCCCACCCGTAACTTTCTGAAACTCGTGACGAAGCAAGTTGGGCGGAGAGCGGAGACACCTTTACCATGAAAGGCTTTCGATGCAATTCAACAGACTTCTTTGCTCGTTTTAACAGAAAAATGTGGCCCAATTCAGATGAAACTGCCGCTGAGTCTACATCTGACCATTCTCTACACTAGCAGCCAGTGTATGCACAGCATAACTAAACCCCGCCTGTTACCATCACAAACTCATGCTGAAGCAGGTCAGAAGAAGAGCAAACACCTCTTTTCCATCAGTGTATTTCTTTGCTCTTCATTTAACTGAGGAAATATGGTCCAGTTCTGGTAAAACTGCAGCTATAAAACTGCCGGCCATGGCTGGGAATAGAACAGTGGCACAGCACGTCCAGGCGTGTCTGGCCGTCACCAGTGTGGGTGTGTTCATAGAAAATGGGACGGGCATTTGGACGCACGTCAGATGGTGCTTGAGGCTAAACTTCAGTTGCCCCAATCTGCTCCCATTGGCGATTATTTCACGATTAAGGCCTATTTGTCTTTTAAAAGAGGTATTTGTGTAAAAGTACAGTAATAAATCCATAAATCAAACATTTAATCTTGGGCTAGGAATCTGTTTGACACTGTGTGTAAAGCCAATCAGTGTTTAGATTCCCTCACGACCTGGAGCACATCAGAAAGGACTGAACCAAATACCATTCAAAAAACCTTTCAATGTTTTCTTATCCTCTTAAAGACAGGCCTGATAAAGCTTGGCCTTTTGCTTTAACAAATCTGCATCCTGATGGTTTATTCAGGAAAAGTTTATTCCCCTTCATTTTAAGATTGAGATCTCATTCACCTGAGAGACTGGTAAGGTTCACCCAGGTCCACCAAAACCTGCAAGGAGAAACACAGAGAGGGTGAAGAACCAGCAAACATTAGCAGCCCCCGCTGTCAGGAGGCCGTCACACTTTCAACATATTTTCATACTTTTTTTCTGTTAGAGTCTGGGGTGATTAAAATGATAATAAACTTGTTTTTAGAGCATATTTAATAGAAGTTCTTAAATGAGACATTCATCAAAATGCAAAACAAATACTCAAAACAGAACCAAGGCAAAAAAAAAAAAAAAACAATAATAAATGTATTTTAACTATAAAATACTGAAGTTAAAATATGCACACTGGAGTGCTGATATAACCAACCTGACAGCCAAGGAGGAGTCTAAAGACAGGATTTAGAGCTGAAACGTTGCCTTCTGAGTGAATACAAAGTGGGAGACTGTACTTCAGCTGAGGGGCCACCGAGGTAAAGGTTCAGTTCTGTTAGACCAGATCAGATACTTAGATCAGATCAGGTACTTTCTGCCTCAGAGGTGGATTGGGACCCTCCTCCTGAGCCGAAATATCCACGGGCAAAAACTGCACCAAAATTGCTCCTGAAGCTGCAGCCCTCAGTGTGAGTGAGTGAGGATTAAAACGGCACTAATACAGCGTATAAATGCGTGAATGCTGACAGAGTGAAGAGCTGTGACTGAATGAGGGCTGAATCAGTGCATTCTATTTACAATCGACACTTTTAGTGCTGACTGTCTTGGCAAGGACACTCTTGTAAATGAGATTTTTGATCTCAATGAGGTTTTCCTGGTTAAATAAATAAATAAATAAAAGCATTGATTAATTGACTGATTGAAACCAGAAACAGAGTCCTTATAAATTTGTACAGTAAGCTCCTTTCAGAAATCAGTCTCAAAGTCGATAGATTCTCTCAGGCTCTGCAGAAAAATCTGCTGAAAAATTTTAGAAAAAACTTTAAATGTAAAATTGTTTATTCTAAAATATACCTGCAGCAAAGAACCCACAGGCTCATTTCATGCCAACAATTCAATTTTTAAGGTGACAATCAAAACACTAAGGGGAAACATATCCACTTATAATATACATTAATGCAACTGCAATTGTTGAGTATTTTTAGCATCTATATGGCTGCATTTTTAAATTTTGTATGATGGGTCGTTTATGAACGAGTCGGTTTAAAGAGCCAGCTCTCTCACATGAATGATAAGATCCGGATCCCATTTCAGAGCCGTTTTATATCATTATTACTATTAAGATTTTTAAATATGTTGTGCCTCTCTGTTATTTGATTGATTAGTGGGGAGAATCTTTTCACCACACTATCCTACCACAGACACACTAGGCCTTAAAGAGTCATGCTTGTTTTAGATCAGGTGAGTCACACAGCCCAGCCACTGAGCACATTTCACTGGTTTCAAGTGTTTGGGGGACAATATATTTAAACAAATGACAACATAATATTATCATAATCTTAAAATTAAGCATAATTGGAGTAAAATACCAGCACATATATTAACCCCTTAAAGCCTGAAAACACAAATAATAGCCAGAAAATTCTAATTTTTTGGAACTGAAATGTTAATTTCACTTTCTACTGAAATTCTAAAAAAATCAAAATTTCAATAAAATTTAACAAATATATTTTTTAGTATCTCATTTCATTCATTAGGTGTTTTTGGTGACTGATAATCCACTTGAGGGCATTTTTAGCATTTATCAGATTGTATTCAGAAGTTTTTTTTTGGGTAATTTATTGAGCATATTGTTTAGATAGAGGTATCATTAAAGTATGTATCAAATTTGCAACAACAGGCGTTAAGGGGTTAATCATATGTCAAGACTTAGCTAAATTTGGCAGGTCAAATAAAGCCAAACTGGCACCCGAATGAAGAGCTGTTTGGGAGCCGAGCCAGATGATCTGGATCACTGAAAAGAGACGAATTTCCCATCACTAATTTAAAGTTTTATATCAAAATTCAAATTTACCTGCGTGTTTTAGAAATTGATGTCGGAAAGTAGAAGTTTCATATTTTTTCAACTTCTCAAGCTAAAAATCATCTGCCTTTGTATAAAACTTTTTTTTTTTGTCTTTTCTCCATCAAAAATCAGGCAAGTGTCTCACAGAATGGATATGCTGATTTATTTTGTCGTTGATTATGTCAAAAAAGACCATGAAACTCCTTATTTTCCATCTATATAAGAAATTAGCTTTTTTTTTCAAGTTCCTAAATATTTTGCATGTTTCTTTATTTCAGAGACATTAGCTGTAGAACTGAATTCCTGAGTGCTGCACGTCTGCCAAGTTTTGTGATTATTAAAGTTAATTTCACATTTGGATATTATGGGTATGATCACAACACTCACACAGGCTGTAGGACTATCTCTGCTCTCAGTCTGCACAGTGCTGTCTGCTTCCTCTCTTACTCTCTCTGCTTCTTCATTGGTTTGTTTTTTACAATCAAAAGTTGCGTCATTAAACCTAGTTAAAAACATGATCAAACGTACATTATTTTGACAGTACTTAAAAATAGAAAAATAAAAAACAAACCTGTTCTGGAAAATATAGCAATGCACTAAAGTTTCGAAGTGGATGAACAAGCATGATTAAGCCAACATTGGACTGTATTTCTTCTTTAACTTGTGGTAATGACAGACTCAGTGTTCAGAAGCCTTCAGACGACTGATGTGTCATACAAAAACGAGCAGATTCAAAGAGCCCAATCTTTTATGTGAACCATGGGATCTGGATCCCATTTTATTTATTTATTTATTTTTTAATAATTTATTAATATATCTTTAGGATTCTCCTTTTAACATGTTTGACTGAACAGGGATGACCGTTTCTCTATACTGCTCTACCACAGGCATATCGTACATGAAGGACTCATGCATAACCATGTAAAATTAGTCATATGGCTCGGTAAATGAGCAGTCTTCATCGAGCTTGTAAGGCATTTTAGATGAATGAGATACTTCAGAAAACAATTAAACCACATTTTTATAAAAGCAAGATCACAGTTATCAATCATACGTCAAAACATTGCTGTATTCGGCTGATCCACTGAAGTTAAACTGGCACCAAATGAAAGCCAAAAGAGCCGGTGTTCTTACGACTTCCCTGCAGCGCAAAAAGATCGCGAAGTTTATTGACTTGTGCTGTCACATGCCATCATCAGCTGATCTCTGCATTCAACAGCAAAGCCAGTTTGTAGCCTACATGCAAATATATACATGATAACAGCTTAAAAGTGCAATGGAAAGAGAATTTAAAGAAAATTACCTATCTTAAAGACACTGTTATGTGATAATAAATCTGTATTTAGGTTTGTTGTATGACAGGTCACTGTGTTATGAACCCCCAGGTCAAATTTCAGTCAAATAAAGCATCTCTAAGTTTATAAGATTAAGCTTCAAAATCATGAAAAATGAGGCCATAAAGTCTGCTCCAGGATGGTGTGGGCGTGTCGGTTGAATGAGCTGAAGCCACGCCCACTCAGGAAAAATAAGATCCTCTCAAATTTAAAAAATGCTACAATCTGAATGGAGGAATAGTGACATCACCAGCCCACATATTTGCCCCGCCCAAATCACACCCAGCACGGAAAGGGTGAAAAAGTTTCTCATGGTTTAAATTCAAAATTCGGTGTCATGTAAATCTCAGTGTTTTCATGTGTTTACAGCAACCTCATTCCAACAAATCTAGTTTGTTAAGAAAAAAAAATTGGATTTCACTTTACAAGGTCTTTAAGTGTGGGCTGCAAGGTTGTACAAA
Organism: Cheilinus undulatus; assembly: GCF_018320785.1. Classification (NCBI taxonomy): domain Eukaryota; kingdom Metazoa; phylum Chordata; class Actinopteri; order Labriformes; family Labridae; genus Cheilinus; species Cheilinus undulatus. Next base: position 37,820,833 of record NC_054878.1, on the reverse strand, counting down.
TTAATGGACATGGAAGCAAAACTTTGAAACACGTTTCTGCTCAAAGAAGGACATTTCGATAGCAGAAATCAGCGGAACTTCGGCTCTCAGTGCTGAGCTGAGTCATGAACCAGGTTATTCCAAAAAGACGTTGTTCTCCTCACTACTGTAGACTAGCTGTAAAATACATTTGTAGTTAAAACTCTGACAGAAGTTTACTATGGGTCAGTGAGACTAAAATGTTAGCGCAGGACTGTTGGATGTTTAAAATGTATTATATTTCTCCTCTGTAGGTAAGAATTTTTAACGTGTTAAATTTGAGAAATGGCTGATTAAACTCAATCAAAGAGAATACAATGTGACTGAAAGTAAAACGTAAAATATAAGGACTTTTATAGTCTCAAGTTTTTTGTTGACTAAATCTGAAACATGACAAAACATTTTAATGGAAAGACTTAGACTGAATGTAAATAGCTGCAAAAATGAACAGTGCGTTTGAGTCGTAATAAAAGACAAACATCCTTCTAGTGTGAGAGAGCGTCTACCTGGCAGCTCTTTGTGTTTAATTCAACATCTCAATCACATCCAATATCTCCCCTGATCTCACGCTGCTCCATTCCCCTAAAAACCATCAGAACTGGCCGTCTTCTGTGTGGGTCCACCCTCCACCTCCACCTTCGGATCGCTTCAGTCACATGGAGGCTCATAATATGGGTATTGTTCTGGGCTGGGCCGGCCTCTTCACACCAACATCGGATTCTGTTTGAAGTCGTGATCCGGCACGGCCGACTCACCTGCAAGATCAATACGCCGGGGTTCAAAGCTGGCCGGCTTCACAGAGAACACACTCTTATTAATTTATAGAAACTTCTAGAAACTTTGTCTAAAGGGAGAAAAAACCCTCCAACTCTGTGTGGTGGAGAGACAGGGGGAATTATTAATATACCTGGAGAGAGAAAGAGAGAGGCCGAAGAACTGTCTTCTAACACCTTATATGAATATTTAAATCACCTCCTGTTTGATGTGGATTGATCATACAGAAAGCCTGTGAGTGCGCGTGCAGACAGATGGATAAGGAAGATGCTTAAAAAGACTCATTAGATCAAGAGTGTGTGTGGAGGCGTGCGAGTGTGTGTGTTTAACTCATTAAGGGAGTCTATTTGAGTGTTCCTTTGTTGTCAGATTTGATGATTTGGGGGAAATTTTCCAGCCTCGGATTCAAAGCGTTCCCGTTCATAGCTCCGAGCCCGCGGCGTCAGGGAATGAAACACGCGGCATTTATATTTAATGATATCAATTTATCAACAGGAACAATCTCAGGATGTTGGCTCAGATTTGATTCCATGTTCCCCTGTTTTTACCTGAGGGACACATGCACACGGTTTCTCATCGACGAGACATTTACATACTCTCCGCTCCTCTTCTTCTTCTCCTTCCTCTCACAATCTGTGCGGCGAGCAAGAAACAACTTCCTGACAGAGCAGTTCAATCAGTGCAACCACACAAACACTGAGACTGTGGGGAGGAAAGGATGGAGAGGAATCGGGTGGAGATTCACGTGTGTGAGACTAAAACTAGCCTACGATCTGACATTAAGATGTTTCTCATTTGTGTGCAGTAAAACAAGGCTTGTCTAATGCCAGAAACCCTTTTCATAAGGATTTTTGCATGCTTTTAAACCAAAATCCACAATCACAGTTTCTGCATGAAATAATTTTGTACAACTTTAAAAGAGAAATATTCTTAAGACTTGTGCCTAACTGTCAAAAAGCGATCAGTGCTCTGGAATAAGTATTTGCTCCCTTCCTGCTTTCTTTTTTTTTCTGCATATTCATCACTTAAATGTCTCGGATCATCAGACAAACAAAAAGGAGACAAAAATAACCAGAGTAAATAAAAAATCAGTTTTTGCATGATGATTTCATTTATTAAGGGAAAAAAGCTAAAGTAGTTGCCCCCTAAACTTAATCAGTGTTAATTTTGGCAGCTATTTTTAATTTTAGTTTTAGTCTTTCAATGAAATGCATTTTAGTTTTAGTCACATTTTAGTCATTTCTATCCTTTTTAGTTTTAGTCTAGTTTTAGTCTACGAAAACTAAAATCATTTTAGTCTAGTTTTAGTCCATAAAAAGTCCTCACATTTTAGTCTTTACTTTTAGTCCAAGCATTTATTTTCTTACCTAAATCTGGTACCAAATCATTGTAGTGTTTTCTCTGCACTCTCCAAACCTGGGGTCAATGCTTTCTACAGCTGAGAGGCAGGAGAGATACATCTGCATTGTTTTTTGAGAGATTTACCCACAATGGAGAAATATCACAGACTTTGAATGGCGGACGAAAACTACGTTACATTATTAGTCTAGTTTTGGTCACATTGACGAAAACTAACATTACTTTTTGTCAGTTTTATTCATCGCAGATCTAGTGTTGTTAGTCTTAGTCTACTTTTTGTCATGGAAGAAAAGGCTGTCGACGAACATTTTTAGTCATAGTTTTAGTCAACAAAACTAACACTAAACTTAATAAACGTTCCAGTCTTGGAGGCAAAACCTGTAAGCATTTGCAATTACTGGCAACAAGTCTTTCATACCATGTGGAGGAATTTTGGCCCACTCTTCTTTGCAGGATTGTTTAATATCAGCCACATTGGAGGGTTTTCCAGTATGAACGGCCTGTTTAAGGCCATGCCAAAGCACCTTATTCAGATTTAAGTCCAGGCCTCTCTAAAACCTTCATTTTAGTTTCTTAAGCCATTCAGAGGAGGACTTGCTGGTGTGCTGGATCGTTGTCCTGCTGCATAACCCAAGTGTGCTTGAGTTTGAGGTCCTGAACTGATTGAATGTCAGTTTCCTTCAGGATTTTCTGGTAGAGAGCAGATTTCATGGTTCCATTATTTACAGCAACTAGTCCAGGATCTGAAGCAGCGAAGCAGCCCCAGACATTACACTTACCACCACCATGTTTGACTGTTGGTTCTTTTTATGAAATGCTGTGTTAGTTTGACACCAGGTTTAATGGGATGCACACCTTCCAGAAAGTTCAGTGTTGTCTTATCAGTTCACAGAATATTTTCCAAAAAGTCTTGGTTTTGACCTTGGAACTCTCTCATGGATGCCATTTTTGCCCAGTCTCTTTCTTATTGTTGAATCATGAACACTGATCTTAACTGAGTCAGTGAGGCTTGCAGGTCTTTAGACGTTTTTCTGGGTTCTTTAATGACCTCCTGGATGAGTTGTTGAAGAGTTCCTGGAATAATTTTGGTAGGACAGCCACATCTGGGAGGGTTCACCACCATTCCAAGTTTCCCCCATTTGTGGATAATGGCTCTAAGCATAGTTCACTGGAGTAGAAATGGCTTCATAACCCTTTCCAGACTGACAGATGTCAAAGACTGATCATCATCTGTTCTTGAATTCCAATACATGGCACCATGACGTGTTGCTTTTTGAGATCTTAAAGCCTACTTCACTTTCTCAGACAAGTTCTTTTGAAGAGATTTCTTGATTCAACAGGTCTGGCAGTAATCAGGCCTGGGTGTGCATGAAAATGAAAGCTTTCCCAAACAGAGGGGTTATTCACAGGGTAGGTTTAGGTGGCTTTTTTTCCCTTAAATTAAATCATCATTTGAAAAAAACATTTTGCATTTAGTCAGGTTATCTGTGTAGGTTCTCAGTCATCCAGGTCATGGTTATCCAAGGCTGATCAAGTGGCAACTGGACCTGTTCCAAGATCTTTAAGACATTTCGCTTCGTCTCCAAAAGGCTTCTTTAGTTCTAAGGGTGACTCGAGTTTATAGCATTGGCTGACCATTGCTATGAAACTGAGCTGTGTGGTCACCTGACAGCTATTAGCGGAGTTGTTTCCTCTGGGGGTGTGGCTAAGTGGGCATTTCCCAGGTCATTAGGGTCAGGTTATCCTTGTCTAGTAATAAAATCTGTTTAATGATCTGAAACATTTAAGTGAGACAAATGCAAAAAAGCAAAAGGAATCAGGAAGGGGGCAAATACTTTCTCACAGCACTGTAGCTGATAATGTCTGTGGTTTTGTACTCCATGTGGAGTTTACCTTTTTTCCATACCATGATGTATTGCACATGTAAGTCTGGAAAAGTAGAAGTTCCCTGAAATGTTGCATCAGTTGCATCTATAAAGGTAGCTATAAGACTGAAAGCCATTCGAGATTCCATGAAATGTCAAGGTTGGCAAAAGCAAAGCAACTTTACAACTCTAGGCCGAGGGTACTTTGACTGTGTTGTACAGTGAAGAAGCATGCATTAGAAAAAGTAAGGGAATGGTTGTAGGAGGGATTAGGGAGAATTTTAGTAACATTTCAGTTAGAATCTGATGCTAAGATATAAATCTTGATTAAATTTATTTAGGCTCTCTCTTTTTAAAAGCTTCAGTTCAAATAGAGTAGGTTTTATCTGGGGTTGGACAACTTCACAGAGGGTGCACTTCTTTGGATTGGAACATAATGTGCACAATAACCCACAAATTTCAGATATTTTCTGCAGTCTTCAAGGTTTAAGTTGTCTTTACATGGAGTCATTGTTGCAAAGCTGATGTGCATTTTACAGTAGTGAATAATAAAATCAGTACAAGGGTAAAACATCCAAGGGGATGAATACTTTTATAGTCACTGTATTAACAGTTTTCATGCATGAACCACATATTGTGCACATAAACAACATTAGAAGATGGATAGGCAAAGGAACAAGACTGTGTTCTTCACGAGAAAGAAGGAACTACATATCGAACAAACCACTGCTTCGGATCCCACACTTCCTCCTCAGAGTGGTGACGAATGGCAGTTCATTGTTTGTGACATAAACACGCAACAAAATTCAAAAAGAAACTTAGAAAACAGAAAATAAATGGGGAAACAGTCTTTTGTTGCTCTGAACGATTCTCCACGAGGCAGCTGTGCAGTGTTCCACTCCCCTTGGCACACATGCCAACCTCAGCTTAATCAAGGTAGCGGCCCTCTCCTCTCATCAGCTGCTGGCTGTGAGAGCAGGAAGGCCCACCCCTATCGAGCTTGACAGCCATGCCACACAACCTATCAGGGAGTGTTGCCGTAACAGTATGTTTATCTAACCTGACACACCAGATGGATCTGATTCACATTTGTTTCATCCCATAGACAGTGTTTGGGAAAGGGCAGAGCCTTTGAAAAAAAACTCAGACTGTCTGTCACATGTTTACAGGCCAATCAGAGCAACAAAACACAGGATGTCATCGCCACTACTGAGGTAGGCCCCTATCGAGGAGTAAACTCCACAGTGAACTGCATAATGCCAACCATGGCGACTGTAGACATGTCAGTCCATGACTTTCGTCATTTTTGAAAAAAAAAAAAAAACAACTCCCTGCTGTTTTTTGTTTTTCTTTTAATGAAGAAATGTCAAGTTCTGATAAAACTGGTGCTTTAGGAGTATCCATGCTAATGTCTTCCACCATAATAGCACCGGCCTCTTGTTGCTGCTTGCCTACATCACAACTCCGCCGCGCCCCAAAGTGCTGCCCCCCGTCACTGATTGGGCCTTTCACTTTCTAACCGGGCCCAAACGGTTCAGACGTGAGCTTTGCACGATGGAAAATAACCACAATTGGATATTTTAGTTTGATTGATCTGATATTGTTCGGGCTATAATATAGAATGATTTATTGTTCATGTTTGTTAAAAAGCACATAAAATGAGGGACTTATTGCAGATTAAATTGCAGTGTTCGCAACTAGATTATTTTCTAAAATCATTCAGCTGTATTTCAAACCATACATGTACCTTTTTCCATCAATCTGCTATGGAGAAAATGAACTGGAATTTTACTTCCAGAGCTCTTTTCAAAAGACGTAAGCTGCAGAAGTGGTTGGAGCTGAGATGCATGCCTTTACTCATTATCATTTGTTATTGTTTTGATTGGAAGCCCCCTGGCAGCGGTGTATTGCACTAATAAAAGCCAGGAAACGAGGCACAGATGGCCTCGTGGTTAGGTTGAGCCCTATGTGCTCTGGTTCACTCAGGCCTGTGGCTCTTAGCCTGCATGCCTCATCTTTCCGACTCTTTACGCCATCGTATCCTTTCAATAAACAAAAAATAAATAAATCTTTAAAATAAAATCTAAATGATGAGTAGATTTTTTGAAAGCCTACCTTTTTAACCAATGTCAAACACACAGAGTTAGAGAGTCAATTATTCTGATTCCAGGTGAAACCTCCAACAGCAGCTGATCTGATCTAAACAACAAAGCAGAAATCTAATTAAAGCTCTAGCATGAAGAAAGTTTAAGTGAAAGTATATTAACCAGTGAGTGTCTGGACCTCCTCCTGTTCCTCCTCCTCCTCTGCTTTTATGCTCTGGTCTGTGTCGGACTTTTAGAAGTTGTGTGTCTCTCGGTGTGGTTGTGTGTTTGAGTGTTTGTATGCTGCGTATAAAAGCTCCTCCATCCTCGAAAACCAAGTGAACTCACACCGGCTCAAAGTAACAAGGTTCAAGAGTGCACGGTTCAACTGGAGACGCTGAAATCGTGTGTGTGAGTGTGGACGCTTAAGAGGTAGATATTATATGAATGTCTAAGTGTGTAGAAAAGTCCAGTGTGTGCAGGCCGCTGCACTGAACTCTGGGGAAGGCAGAGAGAATCCTAAGTCAGTCTGCAGAGAGCGAGGGCTTTTCCTTTCAACTAGAGCTCCCCTGGATTCACAAACACACAAAAACACACACTGATGTAGACAGATCCATGCACAGGTGAACAAACACAAGAAAAACACACAAACTCACAGGGGATATGAAGAAGCTGGCATGCAAACACGGACTAAAGCACACACAGACTTTTCTACACATTGTTACACATAATAACACACACTCAGTCATGTGCACACACTGATAACACACTCTCTCTCTTTTTGTGTCTCTCAGTAGTTCCTCCGTGTTTCATCTGACAGCTTATTCCCAGTGTGGCTCCACTCTGTATTCACCCTGGATCCCCTCAGCACAGACACCCTGTGAACACCACACGCTCCCAGGTGGAGAGTGGGGGGAAGGTGACCTCGGTCCACACACACATGAGCATCACACACGGTACACACAATCTGACATGATAACGCTGTCAACTCGACAAAAGCAAATTCACCAAATTCAGATTATAAAATCATCTCTGCAGCGAGGAGGAAACTTAGAAATATGACTCTGACGATATTTGCATTTTGTTAAAATGTCAGACATGTCTGGCTGTGACGACAAGCTGTCGACGACATGATGTGGAGATTTTCATGTGACATTCACTTTCTTAAGTTTTTTCTTTACGAGAGACGAATCTGAGCAGCTTAGCTCAGTTAAACAGGGAGCAAAAACCATCCATCCATTGTCTATAATACTTATTCTATTCAGGGTCATGGGGACTGGATCCAATCTCAGCTGTCACCGGACCAGAGGTGGAACTGTCCATCCTGGACTCAGGCCTGCTCACAGAATTGGCTGCACCCTTGAGCAGCCTGGTGAAAACAGCCCTCCCAAGATGTGACTCATTATTATTACCATCAGCACATGTGTGTTTGATCACTTTGGTGTTAGCATCCCAGCTAACATCTACTTTATAGTGGAGCTGAAAAATGTGTTATCATTGGGTTCAAGTGTTGAAAATATTTATAAGGGCCACTTTTTCGCACTTTTTTTTTGGTAACTTTTAACCAAACGGCAACTTCTGGTCCTTAATGCGAAAGTGCAAAAAACTGCAATACCCTGAGAGTCCACTTGAGGCTGGCTGCAGGGACACAGGAAGTCCCCTACACAACATGATCAAAAGCAGTTTTTTACACTACAAATAACTAGTTTACTACAGCCTGGTTCAAACAATCAAACGTGTCTCATTAGCTAATGTCTTCATGTGCTCCCACTGTACAGGGGCTGAATTTTTTTGTAACACAATCATTTTGATTATATTTAGGAAAGGCCTCACTGTGCACGTCTTATTTGATTGACAGATAGCTTGACAGGCAAAAGCTATGTTTCTGTCAACCAGAATGCTAGCTAGTTCGCTGACAGGAAGTCGAGTTAGTGGACAGGCGTTACGTTGATCCAAATTTCGACTGAGACAGTAATTTTAACATGGAAGCCGCCGCAGATTGGCTTCAAAACCTGATTGAGTCTGCCAATTATAATCAAACAGCTGATGTCATACAGGCTTTGTCCAATTCTTTTTACAGTCTATGAGTTGACCACAGTCATGCACATTCAAGAGTAGTCATGTGCAGACTTGTATCTTCAGGTTCTTTTTTTAATTACTCTGATTAGAATATTAAGAAATGACCATGTTTTAATTTACATTTAAATAATTTATTGCATGTTTTCTAAAAAATTGGTAAAATATACAGTTTAAAATAATTTAAAATCAATATTATATGGAAGGCATCTTGCGACCCCCCTCTCAGTGTCCTGCAACCCCCAAAGGGGTCCCGACCCCCTAGCTAAGAACCACTGTGTGAAAGCACTATTACTCAAGGGGTTCTCACAGGTTTTGGAGCAACATGCCCTGCTATCCAGGCTGTCTTTTTCAGGGACGTCCTTGCTTATTTCAGCCAAACAATTCTAAGCAAGATTCTCCATGAGCTACAACAGCATGGCTTCACAGTCAAAGAGTGCAGATACTAGACAGGCCTACATGCAGTCCAAACTTGAAAATGTGTGGTAAACTTTGACACAAAATATATGAAAATCCAAACCCTGCACTGATGAGCAACTTAAGATCTAAATCAAGCAGGAATTGGAATGCACACTGATAATATACACTCACCTGCCACTTTATTAGGTACACCTATTCAACTGAGTGTTAACACAAATAGCTAAGCTGTGCATGGTTGTTGGTGGCAGACGGGCCAGTCTGAGTATTTCTGGGATTTTCATGCATAACCATCTCTAGGGTTTACAGAAACAGGGACTGTGATGCTATGATGCTATCATGTCAAAATGAACCTAAATCTTTGAGGAATATTTCCAACACCTTGTTGAAATCATGCCACGAAGAATTAAGGCAGTTCTGAGGGCAAAAGGGGGTCCACCTAGCAAGGTGTACCTGATAAAGTGGCCTGTGAGTACATAGAGATCACATAAAACAATACTTTAGGATTTCTCTTTTATCTCTAATGAGTTTAGCTTGAATGACCTGTGGTCTAAACAGCTATTTTGAATCTAACACCCTTTTTTAAAACATCATAATTTACCTCACACTTACACATGAATTACATTTACAATGCTTCATTGAAAGACTGCTGCTTTTTACCAAGCTAATTAACACTTCTGTCACATCACATACCACATAAGGCAAATTTAAAGATACTTTTTTTAATGATATTCTGACTTCTTATACAGAGAGTGTCATCTCTTTTATTCCCACTACACTTCTTTGTCTCTTCCACTCTTCAGCAGCCAATTTAAATGTTTCTCACTGTCTTTTTCCCTTTGTGTGATGATGACTGCTATTCACGGGAAGCCAACCAAACCACCAAACCATCCTTAACTTTATCACTCCTCATCTCTTTCCTCCTCCTCCTCCTCTTCCTCCTCTCTCTCCTTAGGTTTCCCCTGCAGCGCTTTGGGAAGAAACCCAACGTCAGGCAAACCGCTCGCATCCCCCGAGAATGGGTGACATCCTCAACCTTTGTGTGTGTGTATATATAAAACATGCCTACACACACTTTAAGTGTGAGCGTGTGTATGCATGCCAGTGTGTGCATTTTAGAGAGAGAGAGAGCTGTGGCTAGCCCTAAACCATCAGCCTAGCGGCACTACAGTAATAACCACAGGACTCAGTCACTACCACAGGCAATGTGAGTGTGTGCATAGTGTGGGTATAGGGATGTGTGTTTGAACATGAGGTACATGAATTGATCTTATTTTTGCATGTGTTTGCACCCCGCTTCCTTGTATTTTGTATAATTTGCACCGGTGTTGCTGTTTTACACTGACAGGGGTGAGTAGGTGTGCATGTAAGCTTACAGCGTCTCATTTAGAAGCCTGTAGTCCAATCACGGCTCGGTTCTTCATTCATGGGTCCGTCAATCTAATCTCGACAGTGATTGGTCAGAAGGTCTGAGGCCATTGCACACAAGGTCAGTAGTCAGATAGATAGATAGATAGATAGATAGATAGATAGATAGGTATATAGGTAGATAGATAGATAGGTAGATAGGTAGATAGGTAGATAGTGCACTACATCGTCTGCGTATGAAGTAATTTGCTACTAAAATTATGCATAGATATCATTTAAAAAAGGAGGAATGGCATAATAAGCCTGCCCTCCTTTGCCCTCCACACCCCTCTCTCTCTCTCCCTCTCTCTCTCCCTCTCTCTCTCTCTCTGGTTGCTGCAGGGTTGATTGGAGGTTTTGTCACGCCTGCTTTGACAGGCCGGGCAGAGCTCAGGTCCCAACGGTTTGGCAATTATCCTCTAACCCAGCAGCCTACTACTGCACAAATGCACTCACACACACTGGTACACTCACACATATACATGGCCTGCATGTCAATACGTCAGAGATGGGGAGACAGGCTGTCTGTGTTTTCCATCTCCTTCTCTTTCGCCCTCTCCACATCTGTCTCTCTCTCTCATTAGCCGGCTGCGTTTTTCGAGGGGAGGAAGGTGTGAAACTCCGGAGACTCTTAATATTCCCCTCTAATATACAGTCCATCTTAAGCCATCCAGGGCCTGAACTCACACACACATAGGCACACGCACCCACGCGCACACACTTGGTAATCCTGGGAGATCAGAAGGGCTCCTCTTCCTCTTGCTAAGTAGCGTTGGAGCCGTCTACGGACTCGCTGACAGTCTCTCCAGCTTAGTGAATGTACAGCAGCTTGTCAAGCACAGGAAGTAGCTTAGGCTCCAGAATTAACTTAAACATACACTTTAAAAACACAGAGGAAGCCACAACATCCAGCCTCGTATTAAACCTGCAATGCAGTTTGTAACTTTATTGGAAATAGTAATAAATCAGTAGATTTAACAGTGATCCAAGCAGTCCAATGCAGCACAGCTATTCTATAATCATGGCTATATTCACCTTCATTATAAGACCTTCTATTTGAAATAATCACGTGTCCACTATAATTAATGCACTGTTTATAGTTACATACTAGTATAAATCCAGTGTGCCAGTGTGGCATTGGTCTTATTCTTTGTCTCTTCTTAGCTCTATCTACTTCTAAATCTTAGCCTCCACTGTTGTTTTAAACAGTATAGAGACTGATGCTCCAAACAGGTTCAACTGTCTCTACTAAACACAGTTTTTCCCTGTGTATTCTTAATGACAGACAATAATCTGATGAATAGTCTTATTCATGTTTGGTTGTCCCATCTGATTTGAACAGATGTCTACAGCCCTTGTGGTCTGCAGCTTTTTGAGGACAGCATCCTAGGTGTAGGGCAACATGTGAACCCCTATGGTTTTGGTTCCCTTAACAGTGTCCCTGATTCATCTGTAGTCCTTGTTGCTCTCTGAAGGAATGACATAGATGTGATTTTCCCTAAAACCACACCATGGACTGTGTTAATGCTAAGGTCATTCATTCAAAGAGCACCATCCAGGGATCAGGGAGGCCATCAAGATTTGCAAACAGGCCCATTGGACTGTGAACCAGGATGAGGGCTTGCACTTGGAATACTGTCCTTAAGAAGCTGGGGCATGAGATCAGCTGATAAGCCATGTCATGTAATTACTGTCAGTAAGAAAACAGGAGAAAATCATTGTATGGACACTGGCTAATGGGCTACTTTTAGCTGGAGGCTAGAGCCTTTGAGCCTTAAATCTGTACACGTCTCACTATCCATGTTTCCATACCATGTTTCTGACTCTATCCACTATGGTCCTCTATCAAATAAAGGCACAAAAATGCCCAAAATAAACCTTTAAAAAAAAAAAAAAAAAGGTGATACGATCAGTAAGTTATCACAACTTGTTTCAGTCATTTATTCTATGCTGTGGAATTCCATCTTGATGTCAGGAGTTTTTGATATCCCAACTCAAGGATTTTAGCAAGTTAAGTGAAATGGAAATTTCCATGTGTGAACATAACTTACCAATGTGAGTTTTAGAGTGATGACTGGACCTCTCAGAAGCTCATCATGACCCCTGGTGTGGCAGGAAAATTAATGCATGGTACAAATAGGGCTGGAAATTTGGTCTTGGTCTAATAGGGGAAGAATGATTTTGATATAAGTTTTCATAACACTTGAGCAACTATTCTATGTAATGTGCTTGCTTTAATTGTCTTGTTTAACAGGTATGAATATGGTCTTATTTGAACACACTAATGTATGGTTGGTCATTGAGATAATGTTCTCATTTCAGCTTGTCTCATCTGTCATCAGCTAAAACTGTATCTGATGAAGAGGGAAGCTCTGAAGGGTTTGGGGTAACTGTTCAAGTAATATTTTTGAACAGTAATTTAAGTGTGTTTAGGTAATCTTTAGGAAACTGTTATAGGTTGTACCAGAAGGGTAGCCACAGACAGACTCCACAAGTTTCTCCTCCATTTTCCAACTGAATGAAGCCCCTCCCTCCATGGCTGGAGGATCTCCATTCTGATTCACATCCCCAGGGAGGATTTGCTTCATTCTTGCAAATTACTCACACAGCACATGTGTGGCATTCAAACGCCTAAGGTGAACTCGTGTCTGTCATGTCTTTACATTGACTTTACATGTAATCAACTCGTGTGAATTATTTTACTTGAGTCTGGTGTAAACACAGCACTGTTTAATGAAGCAACAGCAGCATTTAAGTTATAAAAAGAGATTACTTCTAAAAAGACACAACTGTTCTCAACGTTTTAAGGATTTTAGTTTTGCCACTTTAGGATTCTGTAAATTAAAACCATCACCGCGCCAGCTTATAACACTAGAAACAGATTTTTGTTGAGTTTGCTGACTGAGTTATGAATTCATAATAACTCAATGGGTATTTGTCCCTATATGTGTTATTATTTCATAGATAAAATAACCAATTAGAATAAAATAGCATGCAACAATTAAGGTTTGCGTCTGAATTTCAGAGCCTGTTGGACAGATTGCCCCTGGTTTCTTTGTCCAGCCGTGGCCCAGGTGTGGTGCTGAAGCTGAGGTCACCGTGACAGCGATGACCGGCAGAGGACAGGTGAAACAAAGGGCTGAGCACTGATGCAGAGCTGGTGTCAGGTCTCGTGCCAGATGCTTGCCAGATTGCCGTGTGACGAGCCGGTTGTGGTGCTGGATTATCCAGCAGAGTTCATCAGACAGCCCATCAACATGAGTGACAGGTGTTGCCATGGTGACGACAGAGGGGATGGATTTACCGCGGGGACAGCAGGTGAATGTTATTAACAGGATGAGAGGACAGAGCAGCAGAGGTGTGGTGACAGACTGGATAATGCAGTGAAGGGATAGTGCGCTGGTTATTTGTTTTCCTTTAATTCATGTGTCCCTCTTTTTCACAGTGTCCTTGTGAATAATTACCAAATTCAGTATTCAGCTACTTCTTTTGTTGGCAATATTAGTTAACGTATATCGTGTTGTGTTGTACTATTGTAACACCTGTTGAAAACATTGCTTGTTTTTACTTTAGGGCTATTCCAGTTTACCTTATAGAAGCTCACATTTGACTTTCTCTTCTTAAAGATGCAAAATTAAAATACTAGGAGTATGATCATTATTAAAGCTTTTCCTTAGTTATAGTCTTATAGTCACAAATCTATAACCTTACATGCCAGATAGACTCTTTATATATCCATTACATGGGGTCTACAACCCCGATTCCAAAAAAGTTGGGGCGCAGTGTAAAATGTAAGTAACAATCTCAAAAACACATATTTTATTCACGATAGATAATTCACAACATATTAGATGTTGCAACTCAGAAAATGAAAGATATTTGCTCATTATAAATTTGATGGAAGCAAAACATCTCAAAAAAGTAAGGACAGTGTAACAAAGGACTGGAAAAGTAAGTGGCAAACAGCTGGAGGAGTTATTTGCAACCAATTAGGTTAATTGGCAACAGGTCAGTAACATGAGTGGGTATAAACGAATCATTTTAGAGAGGCAGAGTCTCACAGTAGCAAATATGGGCAGATGTTTACCAATCTGCTAAAAACTGTGTCAAAAATGCGGAACAGTTTCTGTAAAAGGTTCCTCAATGTAAAATTGTGAAGACTTTGAACAACTTACCGTCTAAAGTGCATGATATCATCCAGAGATTCATAGAATCTGGAGAAATCTCTGTGAGTAAGGGTTTAGGCTGAAGGTCAGTGCTTGATGCTTGTAATCTCTGGGCCCTCGGGCAGCCCTGCATTAAAATAGGTATGATTCTGTTCTGGAAACCACTGCATGGGCCCAGAAATCAGTGTATGTCAACACAGTTTGCTGTTAAGCTTTATCATGCAAAGAAGAAGTCATATGTGAACAGGATCCAGAAATGTTGCCATCTCATCGGGCCAAAGCTCATTTGGAAAATGGACTGAGGCAATGGAAAATTGTTCTGTGGTCAGATAAATCAGACTTTGAAATTCCTATGGAAACTATAGATGCAGCGTCCTGTAGACTAAAAACCAGAGGACCTATCCAACTTGTTACCAGCACACAGTTCAAAAGCCTGCATCTCTGATGGTCTGGGGTTGCATTAGTGCCTATGTTGTGGGCAGCTTACACATCTGGAAAGGCACTATCAATGCTGAAAAGCAGATAGAGCAACATATGCTCCCATCCAGACCACATCTTTTTCAGGGAAGGCCTTGCATATTTCAGCAAGACACTACTAAACTACATACCACATTCATCACAACAGCATGGCTTCACAATAGAAGAGTCTGGGTGCTGTACTGGCCTGCCAGCAGTCTAGACCTTTCACCAATAGAAAACATTTGGCGCATCATCTGGCAAAGAAGACCCAGGACTGTTGAGCTGCTAGAATCCTATCTCAGACAAGAATGGGACAACATTCCTCTCCAAAAACTCCAGCAACTGGTCTCCTCACTTCCCAGATGTTTACAGAATACATACACATGTCTCTGGCCCTCTTTTTTTTTCTTTTTAAATACGCTGCAATTAAATTCAAAATGAGCCACTATTTTTCATCAGTTGGTAAGATGTCTCAGTTTCAACATTTGATGTCACTGCATTCTGTTTCAATTCACATTTAACACTGTGCCCCAACTTTTTTGGGAGTGAGGTTGTATTTAAAATGGTAAATAAATGCATTTTTATACAAAACTGATTTCAAACTATTAAATGTTATCTTATTGATTGCAAAGCAGATATTTTTGTCCTGATGAAACTCATTGATTGCCTTCCTTGGATTTCCTTGATGGGACATTACCCTCCTTTTAACTTCTTTAATCAAGTTGTGCATGTTCCCCTCCTTCTCCTGTTTAAAAGCATGGCACCATCACTGTTTCTTGCTCAGCGCCCAGGGCGGCGTAATCGTCAAATCCATCAACACACTCGCCTCACATCAGATCAGCACGGCGCTCTTTGAAGGAGATGGACGTTGTAGCTTTATCAAACAGACAAAGCAGTGATCTTCCCTTCCGGCGTAAAGCAACTACATACACCTTACAGCAACAAACGCCTCTGTGAGACCGTGTGAGTGTGTGAAGCAGAACAAGTAGATGGGTGTAATTTCACAGGTGTGTGTGCTGGAGTGTGTGTGTGTAGGCGGACCTTGCCTCAAGCTAAAGTCATTGAACAGTTAAGGAGTTCCTGCTACACTCCAGGCTAAAGCTGAAATGCAACCGTCTGACCACGCGTGAAATTACCAGCCTTTCATGAGTGCAAAACACACACAAACACTTAAACCCAAACACACAAATTGTGTATGAGACAAAAATACTGTACGTACAGTGTCGGCTCACCTGCATTAATGCACACACATGATAAAAGCATGTGCAGAAAGCATGTCATGGCTGTTAGCTCTAACATGGCATGGTGACATGGGAGGGCCTTGGATGTGCTAATGGCCCCACCGGTCCCAGCCTTCTCTGTGTGAATGTCTTTGTTGGTCTCAAGTCAAATTTAGGTCTTTGTACCCCTTGTAATATCTTATTTACACACAACAGGACTTTTCTACACAAAGACTGCATAGACGGCAGGAGGAGGGAAAATAGTAGAGAGAAAAATCAAAGAAACCTTATACACAAAAAAATGCACAATAGGAAGTACAGCTGTGCAGGGACTGTTGCCAAATATCTCTCAGTGCTGAAGGTAAAAATTTAGATCATGGACAAAGGTGTCTATGCCTGTCAATTAGACTATTTTAGCAGTAAGTATAGGATTTGTATAGAACTGGAACAACAATTTCTTCAATTTATGCATGATGGTTCAGGTTAATATGAGTAAACAGCATGAGCTAGATGGCTGATTTTAAAGGCCCTGTAAGAGTATTTAGGTCTGCTGTATAACAGCCCACTGAGTTATGAACCACCTGGCCAAATTTCAGTTAAAAAAAAAAAAAAACATCTCTAAGTTTATCAAATTAAGCCTTAAAATCATGAAAAATGAGGCAGTAAAATCTGCTCCACGATGGTGTGGGCGTGTCTGTCGAATGAGCCAAAGCCACGCCCACTCATGAGAAATATCCTCTTAGGCCAGCTACACACTACAGGATTTTAAGCCCGATTTGGGGCAAGATTTGCCTCCTCCAACGATCATGGGGGCGTATACCAACTGGAACCTCTTCACAAATGATTATTTGTCTGAGTAGTCTGCATGTGTGTGGTGTCAACACGATGAATTTACTGCTCCAAATCACGTCGGAGCCTCCCAAACCCTGAATTGTAAATATCAAACATGTCTGATATTTATGATTCTAGGTCATAGTGCCGCTGACGGACTACCCACAACAACCAATTAGAGCGAGCACATCGGGTAGCGTCACCAGACGAATCATACGTACTTTCAGCACTCACAACCATAAACACAACGGTACCTTAATTCCAGCCAGGATTTCATCCTGAGTCTTTCCCTTGTTTTATGATGCTGCACCTGTAATGCATGCCAAGACACTCTTGTGGAGAGACAGCAAAACAGTATCGACAGACATCCGTGTTTTTTTATTCTGAAGTCACGTGATCACGCGAGGTCGTAGGCAGGTCAGCAAGTGTGTGGTCTCCAGTGATCTGACAATCTGGCTGAGTCGTCTAGTGTGTGCGTTCAGAGGATTAAAAATAATCTTTGGAAATTGTCCTGAAGTCTGTGGTCCCCCACGGTTTTAAAATCGTTTCAGATTAAAAAATCGTCTAGTGTATGGCCGGCCTTAGCTTACCAAAAAAAAAAAAAGCTTCAACCTGACTGGGGTAATCATCTCTATTGGACCTGTCATTTCTCTGTCAGCTAACAGAAGCAATCACATTTATGTCGTGACAGTTTAGAGCTTTAAAGTCTCAGTTTCATTTTCACATCCTGTATTTAACTCTTCAGGTTGTCCTTGTATCTCATTTTCTGACTTATGCGAAGGGAAGTCTCTCTCACATTTATGAGGCATCTTTGATGTTAAGCTGCTGCTGAAAACACTTCCTGAAGTTGCTCTTCAAAATAAAAGTCTTCTGTGATGCTTAACATTGGAGGCTTTTATTGTGAAAGTCTTGGCAGGAATATAACCTGTCTAATAATGGATGCTTTTCTAAATTTTAGCACTGCTGCATTAACAGACAGGAGGGATTAAACTGTTTCTGCTTGTAGAGAGATAGCCACAGTCTGCTTCTTTTAATCATCCACGACTAAAGATAAGTGAAATATGGATTAAAACACACCTTTAGCAGACAAGATGTTTGTTGCTGCTGCATCTGGTTCAAGTGAAATATAGACAAGCACTCCAGCATTTACCCTGCACCCTGACCTTTTATTGACCTAAGAGCTCAGCTGCCTGGCCCTGTGCCAGATTAGAGACAAAGTCCGTTTTTTCTGGCAGTAACATCAGCTAACAGCAGACTGTACTGAGATGAACTGCTTGCTGATTTTATTTTGTTGTAGCGTTAAAGAGGCAGGGTGATTCCCATTGTGGGCCAGTGATGTAGCAGTGAAGGCAGCTATAGCAAAGGGCAGTACAACTAAACCCCGCCCCCAGCTGCCGACTTGTTCTCCTCAAAAGACGCTGATTGGGCCGGACAGCGTTTAGTCCGTCATAAACATTGTGGACTGGAGCTTTTCAAGATGGGTTTACCTGATGACAGACATTAAGTCTAGCTATCTAACTTGTTAACAGAGCATGGCGTCAGCAGAGGTCCACTATGCTCCAAGAACCGGCATTAGATGCAGCTCTGTAAGGCTCTGGTAGTACTCAGTCAGGCATTTTCATACAGAGTCAGTCAGCCAAAAACACTCAGTTTTATTTCTTTTGAATTACAACTAAAGGAAATCAAAATTTCATTTTTTTTTTAATCACAGAATTAATGGATCCTTTTCATTTTTCAGAGTGGCCCAAATAAATGTTTGCACGCAGATGGAAAAGCCACACAGTCCTTTTGTGAATCATGTCAACTTTAATTCTTTTATTCTGGGCTGCATTTCCTTAAAAAAGGGAAAATATAAAGCATAGAGCCACTTCAAAACTATAGTATCTGACTGCAGACATCAACTGTCGTACCCTAGCAGACTAATGCTGGTCAGAAGCAATCTGAAACTAGGGTTGTGGCTACTGCCAGCACATGAAACAGTGGCTGTGGACGCAGGCCCAAATGACTGTTGGATTGTCATATTTTCAATGTGGTGACATGATGTGATGTTTAGTTTTATCTCAAGTCCTGACCGCAATGATTTTCCTTAAATTGAATTCAGCGATACACGGTTTTTGAAGAAGGGATGTGGTTTGTCATTAATGCGGGGTACTGACTTCAGGATAATTGTGCTGATTTTGGGCCTGATTCCTCCTTAAAAACCACCCTTGGCAAAGGCCCAGTTATTGGATGGTTATCCAGTCAGATTTTCTTGTGGTTTGAGGTGTGTTGAGTGATTTCACACTCCTCCATCTGCTTGGAAGATGGTCAATCAATGGTTAGGGCCTCTCCAATTAAAAACTGAAAATATTAAACATATTCAGTATTTACAGAGAGTGCTGTGAAGTGTGGTTGCTCCACCTCTGACTTCTTCCCAGTTGATTCTAGGGTGAGGCAGAGGTGCGTCTTAGCCCCTACACTCTTCAGTACAGACTAGATAATTTGCTGGGTAACAGGGGCAGCAAACTGCCGTATCTATGTGGAACCTTGGCCCTGTACAGCACTGGCCTCCGGGTGGCCATTGTCCGGGCCTGCACCAGGCCCATGCCCCATCTCTCCATGTATCTTCCCCGCTGCAACCCAGTCTGGGCCAACCCACCAGGTCCTCGGCACCCATTATGCAGTTAGCTGGATCAGGCCCAGGAAAGCGCACAAAGTCCCTGCAAAAGCACAGCTAAGGTTCCAGCTGATCCTTCCCATCCCAACTCTTCTGTGCACATCAGTATTAGACACACGGTCTTGCGCATAATACCCAAAAATGCACCAAAGAGAGAGTCCAGCCAACACCTCTGGCCATCAGTCAACATCCAGGCCTCACAAGGGTAGAGTAAGATCAGGAGGACCAAGAGCTCAAAGACTGACTGTCCTTATGCTCAGATACCAGGTACGCCACACTGTCTTGCTAAGCGAGCCCAATGCGCAAGCCCAAGCCTATGGTTGATCTAAGCTGCCAGGCCACAGATAAATTGATTACACCGCCAAGGCAGGTGAACTTCTTTACACCGCCCACACTCCCACCTCTAGAAGACACAGGTTTGATGGCAGCATCCAGCTTTGTTTTGGCCCAGTAGATGCGCATTACCAACGCTTCAACCTCTTCACTTGGCAACTCAACCCTCTGAGGTCAGCGCAGTCGCTGGAGTGTGTTCTCTATGTTTTTATTGTCATTTTACATCGTAGAAATGCGGTTCAAACACTTCCATGAACGTGAGAATCTCATCTTTCACTTCCACTTTCACCTGCCATCCCACGTGATCCACAGCTGGAGAAACAGGGCCAATAAGAGAGCAATGGGAGCATGTCCTCACACATCACTGTGCATTACTGGATAAATCCTTTGTCAACTTGTGCATATTTTATCGGTTGAATTCTTCTTTTGCCAACCAATTGTAACTCTGGAATCAATAAGGCCCTCCCTATCACAGTTTTGCAGGAGAGGTAAGGCAAGAGACAGGAGCGAAAGCAGAGAATTAGACTTGCTGATCTCCAATGACGCCGAAGCATTTGGATATTGCAGAAGCCTTGGAACAAATAGTGAGAAGCAGTGATTGATGCTCAAAAAAACAATATGACATAATTTTAATTTTTATCATTTTATTCATAAATTTCACTACTTTTGTAAAAAGTAAAACCTATTTCAAGCACCAAAACAATTCATCCACAGGTGTGTTTTCACAAGAGATTCAAAAATTTTCACAAGTCTGATTTCAAAATTCAGCAGTCCTCTAGGACAAGAATGGGCCTCATTATGCATAAGGCAGAGATTGACCTGGAAATTTTGATATAAAACACTTTGGTTTTGTTATTTGCAAGTTCCTTAAAAAGGTGAATGAAAAAAATGTAAAAATCGATGAAATACCCTCAGACCTCAGATGGTTAAGAACCCCCACAAGAACATCTACAGTCTAAGCAAAGCTCACAGCATTGGCAGCAAAGTCCAGATCAGTTATCAGGACAGCTGGTGCCCTTTTTCTTATTTTCACCCTGTCCCTCAAACATCCCGAGTCCACCTGTTTAAGTCTCTGAAAGTCTTCAGAAAGATACAGATTTTTTACACCACAGATTAAGATCATCGTAATTTTTTATAATTCTTTGTACATAGTAAAAATGTTTGTTATCCTGGGCTCTAGTGGAGTAAAGGTTTTCCATTAAATCAGCCTCTAACAGATTTTAAACGTTCAATAACTCTCAGTCTCTCATTGACAGTAAAAAGTGCTCAGCTTACTCTGACTCAGAAACACTCGATACAGAATCCACTCATAGTTTGTATACACAACCTGTTTATCCATCTGCCAATCAATCTATCAATCTGTGTCAGGCCTCACACACTAACACACACACAGCCCTGAGTGTTGGTTCAGTAGGGTAAAACAGTCTCAAGCCTTTTGCGAGGCAGTGTGTCACAGCACATTATCCCAATTTCAGATCACAGTGAGCGTCATTTAGACACACACATACGGTATGCACTGCTTACACTCACACACCGCTCATACACACACTCTCGGAGCCATCACAGCAGTCGTCAGTTAGATTTGGTTCTTTTGAAGCGGAGCAGAAGTGCGGTAATGTCACAGCCTTGGGCGACAGACTGCTAGCACCCTGACACCCATATTACCCACAGACCCCCTCTCCCCTCCCCTCCAGCTCACTCCACCTCACCCTCCCCTCTCTTCTCCTTCTCCTCGCCAGCCAGCCAACCCGCCCGCCCACCACCAACCGCCACCTTCCTCTTCCTCGTGGTGAAGGTGCTGAAACACACACATGCAGGCTGTCACGATGTATCTAACTCCAAACTCCGACTCTGTTTTTAATATCTCCATCACGAAAGCGGTGCTCCGCTTCAACATGAAATCTGTCCTCTGCTGCTCGGAGACTCTCAGAGAGTTACCAAGGACACATTTAGCATTAAAATCAGTTTGAAGATATCAGTAAAGCTGCTGCAGGCTGCCTGATATGGCTGTTCTCATGTCCTTAACATGAACCACACTGCTTTCCTCACGGTTTTTCCATGTACAGTTCAGGAGATTAAAAGGTATGGTGGCTGACAGGGGCTGCAAGGTACCTACAAAACCAATAAAACAATTAAGTCAACAAACACAGAGGCTCAAATATTCAGAAGTCCTTCAGGTCTGTAGAGCAAGTTAGCCTGCTTTTAAAAGCAGGAAGTCTGAGAGCAGGTGTTGATGTTGGATGGAAAAGTTGCATAGTTTGACTCATAGCTCATGATACTGCAGAACTGTTGAAAATTAGATCAAATGAGACTGATGTGGTGCAGATGGCCTTCTGGTTTAAGGTGCTCCCACGTATGCAGAGGGAATTTGGCCTGTGGCCCTTTCCCACATGTCTCTTCCCGCTTTCATGGCCCTGTTTCCGGCTCTATCCACTGTCCTCCTCAACAATAAAGGCACAAAATGCCCAAAAATACATCTTTTAAAAAAGAGACTGATACTGGATTTTTTATGCATATCATGGTTTCTTTTAACTGTTTCCACTGGCTCTTATTGACCTTTGGTTTGTGATTTTTTAAGAATAACCCATTTCTAAGTTGGCACAGGATGTTAAACCAAACAGATTAGTTCATGGATTTACGTGGCCCACAAAATGTATCAAGGTTAACAATGATGAGGTAGAAGAGGCTGTGGTTTCAAATCTTACTCATAGCTTTCAGTTATGTGAGGAGCACAGAGGCCTGGAGGGCAAAAAGAGTGTGGGACAGTGGCCACTACCGTTGACCAATACTTGGAGCTTCAGCACAAAAAATATTAATGTGCAATCTTTTCAAAATAGCCCATGTTTACATAACATAACAACCACAGACATAATAAGATAAACTTAAGTCTTTGTGACTTTGGACCCTTACCCGCAATTTCCACATACAACGACTGTGTCGCGCTCTGCAGCGCCAAGCTTTTGCTCCGACCTAAGGCGAGCGATCTCACCCACTGGAAGTGTGTCTAGAGCGCTACGCCATGGTGCACGATGGGAGAACTGCAAGTTCACGCAGGAATAGTATGTCAACAGGGGATTCTTTTACCTTTTGGGGGTCGAATTATCATCCATACTGGCATGAGTCCATGATACTATTGCTTCCACCATTGGGAGAGTACACTAGGAAGTTAAAAGGTTATTGTTTGCTTAAAGGATCTGTAGTTTCATGTAAAATTCTTTGGTTAAATGTTCTCAAAAGTTAACTTTTCCTTGTCAATGGCAGCATTGTAGCTCTGTGACCCACTGACCACATCTCGGTGCCCCTTTGCTCTCGCTGCAGGATGAGACGTAATGTTGATACAGTGATGATTTACGATCAGTTATATGTATTTTATAATGAAGAATGAGCATTTGGCTGTGCACAAAAGTCCTTTATTCATATCAAAATAATTTTCATTCAACTTAGCACATAGAAATGATATGGTAAGTTCAAACAGATTTAATTTACTGAGTTTGGAGAACACACACAAAAGCTGAGTTTGATGCCTGCTGCATGTTCTAAAAAAGCTGGGACTAGAGCATGTTAACCGCTGTGTTACATTAACTTTTCCTCACTTTTTTTCTTTGAAGATGATTTTTTTGGGCTTGTTGCCATAATTCAGGTAGGAAACTGGAGATAGCCAGGAAATAGAGATGGGCAATACCAATGTTTCTTATTTCGATACGATACTATTGGACAAACAAACTTTCAACAGGTACACATTTCAGTCCAAAAAAGGCGTATGCAGGTCATTTCAAAATTTATTTAGGGAGAAACTTCAATAAAATTAAATTGTTTGTTCAAGCAGGTAAAAAATGAAATAAATAAAATATTATCATAGCACAAACTTGCATATAAAATTAGAATATCTAATACATACAAATTCCCAATTTCCTTTCTTTTTAAAAGATGATTCAGATAGAAGGGATATATTAGCCACCTATAGCCAGTAATTTCAAGCAAAAAATCTGAGAAATACAAGTCATCAAAAATTTTCATAGAAATATTTATCTTGTTATGTTTCTACAATTTGGTATTCTTACATTTTATGCTACTGGCATGTGGTCTCAGTACTTTCTTATGTTTTCTTGCAATTTTGAAATTTACTTGGGGACTATATTGAGTTAGGAAGACAGCCGGGCTCACACCACAGACTGTAAAATGAATTCATATGTGAGCGAGTGGAGCTGCTGAAATCTGTTACTCATTTATGATTGGTCCCCAAAGTCACATGGTATGGCAGGATCAACATGTCCAATTGATCTTCAAAGTCAGGTGATGCAGACGAGCAGTAAAGTCAAAACAGTCTTGAGGAGAGAGAGGCAGGGAGGTGGTGGCGAGACGTATTTTAAAGTACTCATTTGGTATTGATACTCTGCTTGAGAGAGATCAATACCAAAAGGGTACTTTGTAAATATCGATATATCGATACTGTAGTATCGATAGGCCCACCTTTAACAGGAAACATGGGAAGAGAGGGTGGGGGAAGACTTGCACCAAACATTGCTGAGACTGGGAATTGCAACCAGAGTTGAGGACTATAGTCTCCATTCATGAGTGCCCGCTCCACCAACCGAGCTAAACCAGTGTCTACAGAAAGTGGAATTATTTCCCATTAGAACTAAGGGCAGGTACTAGACAGGTCTAGTGCCTGCCCTTAGTTCCCTTAGGCTTTGCAATGTCAGGCTGAGCTAAGCAGAGATGTCCCTGAAAAAGACATGGATGGAAGCGTATGTAGTATATCAGTATTAATGATGCTTTCACAGATGTATAAGTAACCCATGCCATGGGCAATAATACACCCACACTCCATCACAGATGCGAGGTTTGGAACTTTGTGTTGATAAAAATCTGTATACTATATAGTCCTTTTCCTCTTTTGCCCAGAAGGCTCAATGGTAATTATTTTCAAAACCAATTTGAAATGTGGACTCTTTAGACCACAGCACACCTTTCCACTTTAAATTCACCTTCTCAGATGAGTTTGGGCTCAGAGGAGTTGGTGTTGCTTCTGGATGTTGTTGTTAAATAGCTTTTATTTTGTATGATAGGGTGTTTAGTGGATTCAGTGGTGTACTGTGTTAGCTGACAAGGTTTTCAAAGTGTTCCTGAGCCCGCATTGAATTATCAATCACATAATGATGCCAATTTTTAATACCGTGCTGCTTGAGAGGCAAAGCTCATGGACATTTAGTATCAGTTTTTGACCTTGTCCCTCTAACCCTTTTTGACCCATAGAGCAAGTCCGCCAGAGCATATCTATACATTTTTACATGCTGTAGGGCCATTTTTGGAGTATTTGAACTAGCAATACATCAATACAAACCTTAGAACCCAAATTATAATGACATGTATATATCAAGTCCACAGTAACAAATTAAATTGCTCAAACGTGCAAGAAAAAAAAAAAAAAGAAAAATGAAAACTTTTTTATTCCACACATTTTCCTAAATACAGAAATGCCACAGCTGTATACATCAAAATTGTGATTGTAAAAAAGTTGCACAAGATCATTTCAAACCACAAAAAAAATTTTTGAGTATGTTCATGACTTCAATTTTGAAAAACACTCATCTTTATAAACCGTGGTAAAAATGAAAATAAAATGAAATTGTGCCCCGTTTGCAAAAAGACGGCATCTCTATATAGAAAAAAAAAACTGTTTACAGTAGTGCTATCAAATCTCTAAGTGTGCCAGGTACTTTTGAGCAGACATACAGTGCTTAACAAATTTATTAGACCACCACCCAAAGTAAGGTTTATGCCACATCTGCCCTAAATTAACAGCATTGGTAATTACCAAAATCATTTTTGATGTTTCTGCAATGGTTAATACGCCAATATGTAGAAGCTCCTTAACCAAAATGATATTTTTAATGCTAAAATATAATTATTATTGTTATCCATGAATTTTCAAATTTACTGATTAACAAAAAACTGAAAAAATAGTAAAGCACATTAATATTTCTTGTCTAATATGTCAAATTATAGTTATTCACTTGCATTCCTGAACAGAAAAATTACTTTTAGTCATTGAATGTTATGCTTGATTAATTTCTGATTTCTCAGAGAAGCCCAGTGAGCCGGCTCAAATTTGGGTATAAAAAGGTGAATTCAGTTTGAAATTCCTCATTCCTGTTCAAAATGGTAAAACGTGGAGAGCTCACTGAAAATGAAAGAGTCCACATTAAAGCACTTCATGATGCTGGATGGTCTTTGAGACAAATATGACAAGGTGGTCTAATAAATTTGTTAAGCACTGTATGTCTGCAGAAGACCTTGTTGAAACAATAATAAGTGCAACATGTGACCAGCAAGAAAACTTCACGATTCTAGCCCAGGTTATATTATACTATACTGTTTCTGATGTGTGCGCTTTGTACTACATTTCTGCAAAAGAAGAGGGGGATGTTTCTAGAAGGAAACAGTACTCTGGAACACACTGAAAGTGGGATATGTTAGTGTTTCTCCTCCAGTTTTATATGCAAAACGAACTAGAAAAGCACTCGGAGAGCGCAGACCTCCGCCATTAGCCCCAACTCCCAATAGTAAAGAATCCTTTAAAAAAT
This sequence comes from Cheilinus undulatus, assembly GCF_018320785.1. Classification (NCBI taxonomy): domain Eukaryota; kingdom Metazoa; phylum Chordata; class Actinopteri; order Labriformes; family Labridae; genus Cheilinus; species Cheilinus undulatus. Next base: position 37,794,581 of record NC_054878.1, on the reverse strand, counting down.
TCCTAGATCCAGACAGTGATCCGGATCACTCCCAAAATCTAATCAGTTTCTATCTAATGCCATTTCTGACATTTCCTGAAAATTTCATCAAAATCTGTCCATACCTTTTTGAGTTATGTTGCTAACAAACTACCAAACCCTGCTGATCACATAACCTCCTTGGTGGAGGTAATTATCGCTCTATCTCCCTTAGTTTTTAAAGGGTTAATGGAGAGATTTCTCCAAGTTCTCTGGATCTTTTGATGATATTACGGCCTATAGATGATCAAATCTCTACATACCCTAATGCAGCACATAAATAACGCTGTTCATAAACTGTAGGACTATTTCACAAAGTGTAGAACCTCATGCTATTGTTGATTGCGAATGATTGTGGTCCTATAATATCCATGTTGGTATCACTTGTTATTCATCAAACCACTTTCCTGTTGAATGTTCCAGGTGTTTTGAGCTTTATACAACTATCCAAGTCTTTTCTGCACCCGTTCAGACTTTTTTGGAATATGTTGTTGGCATCAAATTCTGAATGAATGTGTAGTTTTGAAAAAAAGTTCATCAGTTTGAACATCAAATGTCTCGCCTTGGTGTCATATCGAAGAGTTAACAGGTTGAAAAGGGTTTAGAATCACTGTACTCTGTTTTAATTAATGGTTTACACAGTGTCACAACTTTTTTGGAATTAAAGTATGTGTATATTTTTACAATAATGAGTCAAATATACCATTTGGAATCTTTGTTTGCAGAGAGCACCTCACAGCCCCCCTCTCAGCATCTTCACTACTGATTTAACAGTTACTTTAATTGCTTTCCCCAGTCTAAGTTTGGACTACCCTGATCTGTGAATGTGAAGGCGTTTTCCTAAGGACAAATGGATGTTAAAACTGATGCTGGTTTCGCTGTAAAGCTGAAGTGATCTCCAATATGAGTCGAGTATGCGGCACTAAGCTGCTCCTCACCTCTGCTTCCACAAACGAGGCAATTTGGGAAATGTGATGTTAGCACGGTCGGAGCTGCAGGAGCCGTTGTGTGCCCGTGACTGTGTGTTTGTAAATCTGTGGATGTGACATATCGACTGACTCGCAGATTTATTCACTTCACAAAACCTCAGCACTTGCAGTGGATTCTCCTCGGGTCCCTGATCTGATCAGTCATCGGTCACACTCCGGTTCAAGGATGGTGTGAGAAAAACAGTTTTCCAAAAAACAAAATAAAGTGTGTTTCTTTTTCTGTGGAGCATGTTTTTGTTTCCCGCTTTCGTACGTATGTTAGCGTCTGTTTCCTAACATTTCAGCAGGTATCTGAGTGTGTGCATTGTAACTCTAGTGCGAAATGTGTTGCTGTGCATGAATGTATACTTTATTTGTAAGTGCAGCTATGTGTGCGTGGCTATGTGTGTGTTCAAGTGTATGTGTGCGAGATAGACCATGGCCTGAGGTCATATCTTCGTCAGGCGGCTGCTCGAGCTCAGTGCCGGAGCATGATCCCCTACGCCTTTAATTAGACACATTAACATACACACACACACGTACAGTACACACACAGACTCACACCACACACACTCCTCTCTCTCTGCCTCCCACAATAGGCCTGTTGCATGACCCGAGGCTATGCCGACCACACCACATTAAAACCTGGACTAATCAACCTCATACTCTCATGGACACTTACCCACACACACTTTTCCCTCCCATGCGAGTCGTACTTAAGCTCACACACACACAGACACACTCTCAGCTTGTTAATTCTCCAAACAGAACATGAACTCCGAGTCATGGTGGTTACAGTCTGATTAGATGTGGTGACTGCAGCGAGGGGTGAATTAAACCTCCAATACGACCCAGAACAGGCCGGATTTGGGACTAAAGAAACACGCAGGAATGATCCAGATACACACTTTAGCTTTTTTAACAGTATATGAGAAAATCAATGGTGTTGCCTGTGGTCAAATTGAGCCAATCACCCGCTGAGTAAATGTATAATCATGGTGTTGAAGGCGATGCAGAGTAACATCGCCATACTCAACTGAGTTTTATCACCAAGCTGCAGACTGAGGTATGTTCTCCTTTATTTTAGGTTCAATAACTGCTTTGACATCTTTTTTAGCTTTAAGAAGTTCTGAATATCATAAATTGTCTTGCATATGTATGCCCAGGTCAAAATGAGGCTGACTGTTTACCAGGAACTGCAAAATCCACGTGGAGCCCATGTTTTCATGACCTTAACCCTTTCTGAATTAGATTCATACCAATTGTATAGAACCATATCAAATTATACAAACCGTATCATGCACAACTAATCAAAGTGAACTGCATCACATGTATTGTTGCATCATTTGATATTATGTTGGACAATACAGTTTAATTTCATATTGTACAGAACTTATTCTATTGATCTCAATAGCTGCGTTTCCTTTACCCTTAGAAATGCACAAAAATCTAAAAAGCACAATAAAAAAATGGTAATGGAAACACCGGAATTTTGAAAAACCTCTCAAATACTGCTAAAAAGTTTTTACACGACTTGCTGTCAAACTGTCTCTAGATGTGAGAGGGTCTCAGATGTTGGTCTTTGAAAGTTTTAGCCAAGTCCTCTGGTGTTAACCTTGCAAAGCAGATGGATACTTCTGATGGGTCATGCACAAAAGCTGCGGCTCTGAGAGCCGATGCTTTGTAGCGAATCAGAAGAGCCGGCTCGCGTAGAGTGAAAGCCGGCTCACAGTTTTTTTTTCCTTTCGCTGCTTAGCTCTTACAGTGCTCAGCCCCAGCTGTGGTCAGAACTTTGTTTTGATTGGCCAGCATGGCGGCCATGCAGACAATTACATGTGAGGATAAAGGATTATACCATTATGTAAAAACAGAGAGGGGGGTGTCACTACCTGAAACCCGATTTGTACTGCACATTTGCAAATGCGTGTCTACATCCGCTCGACATTAATTCTAACCCTAACCAGTGGAATTTAAATGCTAAACCTAAGAATGGTTTTGGAACAGAATAAATGCACAAAATTAGGCAATGATAAGGCTTCTCATAAAAACTCTTAAGGCAAAAGGGTTCTCAACACACTAACCATTATTTTTTTGCAAAGTTAAGGTAAAATACAGGGCTACAAAAGATCCTAAATAAAGAGCCTTTCAGGAGTCGAAAGAGCCGGCTCTTCTTTGGGAGCCGAGCCAAAAGATTCGTCTCTCTGTAAAGAGCCGAGCTTCCCATCACTCACTAATGGATATGCCTGTTTACATGTTTCTCACCGGCGAATCCATATTGCCAAGCTCCCGTCTGAACCGTTTGGGCCCGGTTAGAAAGTGACAGGACCAATCCGCGACGAGGAGCAGTACTTTCAGGCGCAAAGTCGTGACATAAGTAAGCAGCAACAAGAGGCTGGTGCCATTATGGAGGAAGAGATTAGCGTGGATGCTGCTAAGTGAGTTTCTCCAAAGAAATGTTAAACATTTGAAAAGCACAAACCAGAAGTCTCTTGAAATGTGTTTATCTTTCTTTACCTGCAATATTTTGAACTGGGTAGAAACAGAAAGGTTCATAAATAGCAGAAGTTTGGAGAACAAGTTTCAAACATATTCTATGATGTGGATTTCATATTTGCAACAACAAGGTAATATGACCCTATATTTATAATTTTCCTGTCTATTTTGATCGAGAATGGCTCGTGGTGGGTGGAAATAAATAGACAAGACCTAAAATGTCAGACTCTTCTGTGCGTGAGAACTGCAGCATCTCTGCAGTGTGTGAGATGCAGCCCTCTGCCAGTCTGAAACATTTAGATTTTAGATTTTCATTTGTAAAAAATTTTGAAAGTCATGTATAATTTTCCTTTGACTTCACAATTATGCACCACCTTATGTTGCTCTATCACATGAAATCCCAATAAGATATATTTACATTTGTGGCTGTAACTTGAAGAAATGTAGAAAAGTTCAAGGGGTATGAATACTTTTGCAAGCCATTGCACATTACGGCACACATCAATGATGTCCAGAATTGCTTTTAAACCATTTTTGAAATGTCATTTTACCATGTTTGGATGCCATTATGATAAAGAGTGAACACTAAAGACAATCAAAAACAAAAAACAAAAAAAATCCCTGAAAAATAAACGCAGTACTGATGACAGTAGGTTCCGTTTTGGCTCAGCACGTATCGTTGGGCGGAAGTTGTCAGGTCTCCTAATTTTTCACCAGAAAAATGTCACCTCCTGCCGTGCATAGAGCCCATTGACATGATAAGTAGCATCATGATTGTTTTCAATAGAGCAGTTTAAAACCCTGCTGACAAAGCTGATGTAAAAAACTACAAAAACAGACAAGATGATGACAATACAGCTTTTTAAAGACCTTTAAAAAAATTCTTATTATGTAAGGGAATACGTTATTGAACGCCTTCCTAGCCAAGACTCTTTGTTCTGTTTCAAACTCCCTTTCTCTCCTTTCAGGTATTTCTATCTTTACTCTCAACTATCATATCACTGGAAAGAAAATGAAGATCTTGCCTTCTTGTTCACAAACTGAAGTTTAATAGGAAGTTGTATACAACATGCATGACTGTCTGACAGCCTTGTTTCCTTGCCAGTGAAGTTGGGATGCTTTCAAGTCTTAACAGGGATGAAAAATGTTCAGATGTTTCTATAAAATGTGAATCAGCTGCTAAAACCAGGAGTGAAATCTGTCTTAAACATGTGAGACAGTGAATCAATAATGCTATCTTCTAAGCAAGGCAGTAGTTGTTTGTGAAAAATGAATTTTATTTACTCTATTTTCTGTCTAAAGCAGTATATTTAGAGAACAGAATATTAAGCCCTAATTTACATAGTCAGCATTTACATCTGCCCAGGATAAGGACTTTAAATACATAGTAAATGTTGCATTGATAAATTAGAGAATAAATGTGCTCAAATAAACAGCATCTACAGGTTGAATGTGTATCTGATTTTAAATTAGAAGCCATCATCAGCTCAATACATCCGTCTAACCTTGGCTCAATGACTCTCCACCAGGATTTATCAAATCAGATGTAAACACCTGACAGCTGAGAGATGTCGATACTGCTACACCATCATTTACATGCTGCTCGCTGAGCTCCTCTCCAAAAGAAACAATCTGCAGAGAATCCAGGTTAGGATAGTGTAAGTAACTTATGACCTCTGAAGTTCACCTCACAAATGAAAGAAGAAACAATCAGTGACCCTCAGAAACCTTTTTTCTAATCAGCGGACTCGCCTCTGTTCGTCGGAAATCACTAAGTTTCTACCGTCTGTTGCTTGAGGTGTGAGCGTAACAGTAGCCTGAGGGTGCAGAGCCAGGGATCCTTGAGGCTGCCATGAGGAAGTATTGTGAGTAATAGAGGCATGCACCGGCCACTAACCTGCAGCTAAATACACACCAAAAAACAACCACACACGCTGCAGCAAGCCCTTGATCCAGAGACATACACAGCCCTGATAAACCTGCATATTAATGAAACAATTTAATAATACTGCACTTATTTCTGAAGCTCATACATTCATTATATGGGAGAGCTCATCTGAGAATGCCTACACAAAAAATATCATCAGATAGTTGATAGCATGTTCACTTAAGGAACTCCTTACTCTTAGAGCCTTTCCTTCCATAATGCGGAACAAAAATGTGCCTTTTAGAGCACGTGTTCATGAGTCTGTTTATTCTCATAAACCCTGTTCACACTTATGAAAATGTCCTAAATTTATGAGTGTAAGCTGCATGTGTGAACCTAAACAGCAGTTTTCACCCTGACTTAATCCTGAATTTTCCCTGTTAGCCCCCAGGGCTGTCCCCTACTCCTCCTCAGACCGACAGGCAAACTGCAGGAAATGTTCCTGCTGTGAGGGACACGAGTCAACAAGCAAGTCAGGACATTGTCTGGGAAGGTATCTGGGCACATGTGTTAAAAGGACTATATATTCTTTTGTCAGGATATTTATTAAAGAATTTTTGAAGCAGGTTGCGAGATGTATGTTAAAACAGATTTGACATAACATGCAGGTACGATGTTTTAGATTTTTCTTGAATTACTCAACTTTATCCATAAAGAAAGTCTGGCAGTTCCATCTGCCTAATGGGAAATATTTGGACTCAACAGAGATCCAAGCTGTTTCCTAGTCTATGGATATTGGTATCTGGCCACACATCAAGTTTCCTGACGTTTATCTGGACCTGATTTTAAGAACACAAAGCAGAGCCCAAAGGCTCACATCAGCCTGATCCATCCGCGATGGATGAGAAACTAAATTAATGCTGAAGTTTTGTGAATACGAAGCCTTAGAACAGTTCGTTCTCATCTGTAACTAGTTATTAATCTACTTCTTACTTTAGATAACTTGTGAAAACATCGCTCTGTGGATGTTGAACGGGTTTGTAAAACTTCAGGCTGCAGACTATTTTAAAACAAGATCAGCGCATCCCGGATTTCTGACTTAATCTATCTTGATTTTAAAACCAACGGAACTTTTACTTTATTTTTAATGCGGCGAATTCTCACGGTACAGCCCTAAACTTTCATATTTTGTCATATAAACTGTTCTAGACTAGATACATTCACATATTAACGTACAGTTATAACTCAAACGGTCTCTGTTCACATATTCCATCAGCTGATGATCTTTACTGACAGCGGTTAACATAATTCAGATGTGGTTATTTTTTTAAAAAGCACTTTCAGCTGAAATAAAGCTGTTTACTTCTTATTCCCGACTGATTTCTGTCGCTCATCCTTTTCTGCTGCTGGAGCTGCAGACTCGCGCTGTCTGTGACTTCACAGGCATGCTTTTACAGCCCCACCCACCAAGTGAGAGTTTTAGTTGACATTTAGTTGAGTTTTAATCAACAAAAACTCAAAAATACTTTAGCTTAGTTTTAGTCTATATAATGTCTTTAACTTTTAGTCCAAGCATTTACTCTCTTGTCTATGTACCCTGCCAAACCTGGGGTCCTGGCCTTTTACAGCTGAGAGGCAGAATAGCTACAGATGTGTTGTGTTTTGACAGATTTCCCACAGTGGAGAAATATGTCTGACAAAAACTAAATTACATTTTTTGCTAGTTTTAGTCATTTGACGAAAAACTAAATGTACTTTTTATCAGTTTTAGTCATCAAAGATCTATTTTTGGCTAGTCTCAGTCTCGTTTTCCAAATGGAAATAGTTAATGTCTGAGGCCATTTATTCATATTGTTTCATCCTTTGGCAGTAGAAGGCAGAGGAGTAATCACATGATCCTGGTTGAGTAAAAACAAATAACATTGACATATTTTCATTTGAATTGCTCAAATGATCAGGATTGGAGTACAATAGGTTTAATGTAATTGTACATTGTGCAATATACTTTACTGTGCTTCTCATAAACAAGAAGTGATACAGGTTATTTATAGTTTTGCGCCATCAATCATAGCTGCTCTAACCTGACACGTCAGATGGATTGTTTCACACATCCATCTGGTAAACCACACATAGACAGCATTTGGGAAAGGGTAGAGCCTTTGAAAAAAAAATCGGAAGATGAGTGGATGACCATTCTGTCTGTCACATCTGTACGGGCCAATCAGAGCAGCAAAACTAATGACGTGGCCCCTACCGGGGAGTAAACTCCATAGAGAACTGTATAGGAACCATGGCGACTGTAGACATGTCAGAACACGACTACTGTGTTTCTGAAAAGAAAACAACTCACTGCTGTTCTTTGTTCTTCTTTTAATGAAGAAATGTCTTCAGGTTCTGATAAAACTGCTGCTTTAGCAGCATCCACACTAATCTCATCCGCTATTATTGCACCGGCCTCTTGTTGCTGCTTGCTTACTTCACGACTCCGTCGCACCCGAAAGTACTGCCCCTCGTTGCTGATTGGTCCTGTCACTTTCTAACCAGGTATAAATCAGATGGGAGCTTTGCAAGATAGATTTGCCAGTGAGAAACACTGAAACAGGCGTATCCATCTGATTTGCAAGGTTATAGCCAACAGAACAGTCTGTTCTGTTGTTGTCTTGCTTTATCAAACTGCTCATGTCTTTACACTTTTATCATACAGGAATAGCACATAATGGAGAGAAAAAGAGACAGATACTGTAATGTGACCCTTTTATCTCTGCAGACAGGCCCAAATGGATTCAATACAAAGAGGCACATGGACTTTTTTTGTAAATATGTCAGTTTTTCAAAAACTTCTTGTCACAGAATGATTTTTTTTCCACTTTGTGGTCTCTAAGAGATGGGAGAACAAGTTTGTTGCAAAAAATATTGAGTCATTATTTTTTACTGTGCGTCATGTAAACAATCTTTGAGTTTTAATGTTGGTTTAGTTTTTTCTTGTGTTTATAGTCCCATAACTTCTTAAAAAACTATTTTAAAACTTCAAAAACAGGCAGCTTATAAACTGGGGCGACTTGTATTCAGATTTTATAGTAGTAAACTTCCTCTAGTTGTTATGATATTTGTAAAATAAGGGGAAAACTCACAGATGTTTCGGCCCTAAATATGTTATTCCAGTTACATCTCGGCCCTCAGGATAAACTAATTGGAGAACGTTGCCTTTTGGTTTGTTTACAATTTAATACTTTCAAAACTCTCACTTCAGTGTACTTAAATTATAACTTTTAAGCATTACTCAAGCAGAGCTGCTTAGTAAGACTTAAGAGGTATTTAAAATATGTTTACATTATTTCCGCCATGCATGTAAAAGTTGATATTTAGCATTATTTAATGGCTTTATCTTACATAGTTCATTCAATCCAGCAAAATCCCTCCATTTAGACAACAAAATTCCTGCATTTGCCTTTAACTGAGAGAGCGGATTTAGAATAGGAGTATAAACCAAGATTATTTCTTTTTATAGAGAAATTTAATCTTTCATTCTGATGGAAGGATTATGGCCTACAGTGTGGTAAAACTCTGCCGTAAAGTCTCTGCTTGTATATTAGTTCCTATTCATATGCATTTCTTCTAAACTGAGGAGTCCGAGTGGTCAAAGTTTGAATAAAGTTGCACACTTGCAGTTGTGTTTGTGTGTACAGTAACTGTCCACACAAACACAAACACATATATGATGGAGCGAGAGGCAATCGAACATGAAGGGTAGAAAGAGGTCGATGGTTCACGCTCCGAGCACCTCTCACCTGGAAAACTAATGATTATTGACTTCCCTCCAGCGAGCGTTGGGGACGTTCGCCTCAGGCCCTCGACCAGCCCCGCCCCAAAACACACACTCATAAACACACACTGTGAGTTACAGAAGTACAGTTGACATGAGACACATGCAGCCTCAGAGGCAGAAGACAGCAGCCATTTAGCACCGGAAACCACGCACACAAGCACGTTTAGCGTTGACAGGCAGGGGTAAGTGAGGAAAGAAAGAAGAGGGGGGGTTAGAGAAGAAGTAGAGAGAGGTTTGGATGGGGGGGGGGCATTGTCTGCTTCTTTTTTCACTCCAGTAGCAGCAGCATCGCCTGGGGGGCTTCAGCCCTGCCACTCCCTGCCAGAGGAGAGAGGCTGTCACTACGTGTCTCTGTCACCCTCTGTGTGAGCTTGTGTTGGTGTTTATGTGAAGTGTGTGTCTGCTTTACGAGTGCACACGTGTGTGTTCCTGAGCTTTTCCATTTGTGTGTGTTTATATGTGAGTTTGTGTTGTATGTGTGTGTCATGTCTGTTCTGTGTCAGCTGCTTAAAGCTGCCAGGCCGCATCGCGTCCCCGCTCTCTCTCTCTCCGTATGAGTTTCCCTCCCTTACTTGCTGGTTCCTTATTGGCTAGTTTGTTGGTTTCTGAGGGTAACCAAGGTGTAAATAAGCCAGGAAGGAACTGGGGCGGTGATTTTGCAGTTGTGGAGTGTTTTATAAGCTACTTCACAAAACTTTTGTAATGTAATCTGTTAATTCCTGACTATCATGAGCAATGAAGATTTAATTTGGTGTTGTTAATTACTTCTTCTTTTATGCTCCTACTTTTAAAAGCAAGAGTTGCCCTCCTTTTTCAAAAATCCCATTTACACATGCTACGTTCTTAAAAACATTCATCCTTGTTAAACAATCTCACATGGTTGCACTCTGCAAAGACCAACCCATGCCAACAGTAGTCTGTCCTTTTCTTTGAGGGGGAAGTTGCCGTCCCATTCCTCTGAAATAACTGTGATCAGTCGTTTTAAAGTCCATCCACAAATTCTCTGTTGGACTGAGGTCTAGGCTTTGTCCATTCCAGGACATTCACCTTGCTGTCTTTAAACTATTTCTTTCGCTGTATGCTTCAGGTCATTCTTGCTGGAAAATAACCCTTCTCCCAAGCCATAGTTCTCTTGTAGACTGGATAAGATTGTCCTCCAGGATTTTCAGAAATTTTGCTGCTTTTATTCTCCCTTTACCTTTACAAGCCTTCCAGGGCCGACTGCTGAGAAGCATTCCCACAACATGACGCTGCCACCACTGTGCTTCACAGTGGGGATGGTGTGTTTGGCAGTGTTTGGTGTCTTGTCTGATGGTCAAAAAGCACCCTTTTGGTCTCATTAGACCAAAGAACTTTCTTCCGCTTGACGATGGAATCTCCCACATGCCTTTTCGCAAACTCTCATGGAGATTTACTGAGTTTTCTTAAACAGTGGCTTCCTCTTTACCACTCTTCTATAAAGCTTCAATTGGTGAAGAACCCAGGCAACAGTTGTTGTTTGCAGAGTCTCTCTCATCTCAGCTGCTAAAGCTAGTAACTCCTTCAGAGTCATCATAGGTGTCTTGGTGGCCTCTCTCACTCATCTCCTGGTCACTCAGTTTGTGATGACGGCCTGATCCAGGCAGATTTACCTGTGCCATATTCCTTCCATTTCTTGATGATGGATTTAACTGAGCTCCAGGGGATGTTCAGTACCTTGGAGGGGTTTTTTATCCATCCCCTGACTTGTACTTTTCAATAACGTTTTCTCTGAGTTGCTTGGAGTGTTCTTTTGTCTCTTTAGTGTAATGGCAGCCATGAATGCTGATTAACCAGTGACTGGATCTTCCAGACACAGGTGTCTTTACATTACAATCACTGAGACACATTCACTGAACTCAGGTGAGCTCTATTTCACTGATTGTGAGACCACTAGCACCAATTGGACCTCTGTTGAATTAGGTCAGTCACTATAAAGGAGGTGTGAATATTTTTACAGCCACTTATTTTATGTCACAGATTTTTAATTAGTTGACATTACTTTGTAGAAATCTGTTATCCCTTTGTCACCAAATAAGTTTAACATATTTTTGTCCAAACAATTCAATTTATATTGATAATAATTTATTTATAGAATCAATTAAAGGGTAAAACATCCAAATGGGTGAATACTTTTTTAAAGGCACTGTATGAAAGTATTTGGTCAAAGTCAGGACTTAAATCCCATTGAGATGCTGTAGCATGACCTTAAACAAGTCATTTATGCTCAAAAACCCTCCAGTGTGGCTGAATTTAAACAATATTGCAAAGAAGAGTGGTCCAAAATTCCTCCACAGCAATTTGAAGGACACATTGTCAGTTATCGCAGATGCTTGCTTGCAGTAGTTGCCGTCAAGGGTGTCACAACCAGTTACAGTCATGGACAAAAGTATTGATACCCCTGGAATTTTTCCTAGAAAATACATCATTTCTCTCAGAAATTATTGCAATTACAAATATTTTTGGTACACACGTTTATTTCATTTATGTGCATTGGAACAACACAAAAAAGCAGAAGAAAAAAGCCAGAATTTGATATAATTTTACACAAAACTCAAAGAAATGGGCTGGACAAAATCAATGGCACCCTTTTAAAACTGTGGGTAAATAATTTTATTTCAAGCATGTGATGCTCATTTAAACTCACCTGTGGTAATAATAGGTGCTGGCAGTATCACACCTGAAGCCAGTTAGAATGTATAAAAGTTGACTCAACCTTTGTGTTGTGTGCCTTTGTGTGTCACATCAAGCATGGAGAAAGAAAGAGCCCAGAATTGTCTGAGGACTTAAGAAGCAAAATTGTGGAAAAATACGAACAATCTCAAGGTTACAAGACCATCTCCAGAGATCTTGAAATTCCTTTGTCCACTGTGTGTAATATAAGTGGTTAATCTCCCTGGACGTGGATGGAAGAGAAAAATTGACAAAAGAATGGTGGATAAACATCCTCACTCAACTTCCACACGAATTCAGGCTGTCCTGCAGACTCAGGGGACAAAAGTATCAGCTTGAACCATACGTCGTCATCTGAATGAGATGAAGCGCTATGGCAGGAGACCGAGGAGAACCCCACTGCTGACAAAGAGACATAAAAAAAACCAGACTGAAGTTTGCAAAAATGTACCTGAGTAAGCCTCAAACCTTCTGGGAGAACATTTAGTGGACAGATGAGACTAAGGTAGAGCTTTTTAGAAAAGCACGTCATTCTACTGTTTACAGAAAACGGAATGAGGCCTACAAAGAAAAGAACACAGTACCTACAGTCAAACATGGTGGAGGTTCAAAGATGTTTTGGGGTTATTTTGTTGCCTCTGGCACTGGGTGCCCTGACTGTGTGCAAGGAATCATGAAATCTGGAGATGATCAAAAGATTTAAGGCCACAATGTAGGGCCTAGTGTCAGAAAGCTGGGTCTGCGTCAGAGGTCATGGGTGTTCCAGCAGGACAGTGACCCCAGACATACCTCAAAAAGCACCAAGAAATGGTTGGAGACAAAACTGGAGAGTTCTGAAGTGGCCAGCATTAAGTCCAAATCTAAATCCCATTGAACACCTATGGAGAGAGATCTCAAAACTGCTGTTGCAAGAAGGACCCTTCAAATCTGAGCAAATTCTTTGCAAAAGAAGAGTGGTCCAAAATTCCAGTTGAGGGGTGTAAGAAGCTTGTTGATGGTTATAGGAAGCAATTGGTTTCAGTGATTTTTTCCCAAGGGTGTGCAACCAAATATTAAATTGAGGGCACCAATAATTTTGTCTGGCCCATTTTTTTAAATTTTGTGTAAAATTATGTAAATTTTGGCTTTTTTCTTCTGCTTTTTTGTGTTGTTCCAATGCACATAAAGAAAATAAATGTGAGTATACCAAAAACATTTGTAATTGCAACAATTTCTGGGAGAAACGGTGTATTTTCTAGAAAAATTCCAGGGGTATCAATACTTTCGTCCATGACTGTATTAGGTTTAGGTGGCAATTACTTTTTCACATAGTGCCAGGTAGGTTTGGGTGTTTTTCCTTTAGAACATTAAATCATTATCTAAAAACTGCGTTTTGTATTTGCTCAGGTAACTTTTATCTAATATTGATGATCCGAAACATTAAAGTGTGTCAAATATATTAAAAAATAAGAAACCAGGGAGGGGCAAATACTTTTTGACAGCACTGTACATTCAAGCCAATCCTCCGATCAATAATAACTGACCTGTATAAAAATACAACCATATTGCTCTGTGGGATTGATTGTTATCATGATTAATGATTGATTATTGAAAATTTGTGACATGAGACATGAGAGAGCCCCTGCTCAGTGAGGACAGCTTGGATTAAAAATACCAGCAGGCTGACAGACACCGTCCTGTTTTTATTGTCACTGAAAGAATCCGATGACTGATGTGAGGTTGTGGTTGTGTGTCTGCCGCCGTCTGTCTGGCATGTCTGGCTGGATTCAGCACGTCAGAGCGACACGAGGAGGTTTCCCTCAGACTGACAGATGAGTTAAAGCCAAATCGGCCTTCGAAACAACGCGGCTTCACCTCCGACACGCCGCTGTCAGCCTCCCCATGACGAGCTCTCACACTGAAATGTCTCTCGTGTTTGATTTAAAAGCATCTTCATCAGATTGTTAAGCACTTTTTAAGGGTTTTTGTAGTTGGAGTAATTAAAAAATGCACTGGAATATCAAAAGCTTTCATATGTTGTTTTTAGCAGTAGTAGTAGTAGAAATGAGATTGTGTTTTATCAAAGCAGGGTGATTTAAGGACACTGTTTCACTCCTTCAAACACTTTCAGAAATTGCTTTTAGATTTTTACTCCATTTGACCTGTAACAGAAGTGAAACTCCTGACTCACTACAACTCCAAACACCTGAAACTACTTTACATAATATTACTCATGTAGAAAAGATCAGGTGAAATCTCTAAATACACTAAATCAAACATCATACCTACGATGTTTCATGAAGCACGCCATTAGATCAATGAGTCAAAACATACTGTTTAAATATGCGGCGCCATGCTGCAGAACTGATGGCATTAATGATGATAAAATGATGAAATTATCTGTGATGTGATGGGATGTATCTAACAGTTCAAAGAGTGTTTGGTGGCTCACGTGAAGACGAGGTCCTTCATAGAATACTAATACTGTTTTCTGACATGCAAAGATCGAAGAAATATTATTCATCAATAAATGTCACTGTACAGGAAAACTAGAAATGGTAGAAATAAGTAGTGATAGCTGAGGAGGAACCCACTCATTTTTGGACCTGCCTGTGCTACAGAGCAGCATATGTGTTAAGGGTGCAAACTTCTAGGTTAACATCAGGTTTTCAGTGAAATGAAGATGGTTTCACAGTTAAATGCTCAATAAGCCTCATTCTGCGAGTGACTGAGGTTATGTTTGAGAAAGGAGATCAATCTGTGCAAAATAAAAACCTTTTATAACCAAACACATCTCTGGACCACAAAGGCAAATGTGTTAAGTAAAATTAGAACAGTTTTGTTTTTTTCTGAATCATTTTGTCTTTGGTGATGGAAGGTATTCATTGTACTTTACTGATATCATCCTACAAAAAAGTGTTGTGGATAACGAGGTACAAAGCCATGCATAATTGTAATCACAGATTTTCCTGCAAATGACAACTGTTATCCTTTACTATATTGAACTTAAGCAATGTTTTTCTGTTGGTTAGAACTGCAACCTTGCCAAGGTAACGACATAGACTGGCATACACTATATGGATAAAAGTATATGGCCATGCCTGTAAATTCAGGTGTTTCAATCAGACCCATTGCCAAAGGTGTGTAAAATCAAGCACCTAGTCATGCAGTCTCCATTTGTAAACATTTGCAATACCAAATTGGGTGTTCTGAAGAGCTCAGTGACTTCAAGCGTGGTACTGTTATGGATGGCACCTTTTCAATAGGATGGTACATGAATTTTCATCTAAGAGTGAATGATATTATAAGAAATTGGAAGCGTTTAGGAACAACAGCAACTCAGCCGGGGAGTGGAAGACCAGTTCTGGACTTCTACTGGCATTAATGCAAGTGCAAGAACTGGCAGCAGGAGCCTCGCGGAATGGTTTTGCATGGCTGAACAGCTTCATGCAAGCCTCACATCACAGAGCCGAATGCCAAGCACTGGATGGAGTAGTGTAAAGCACACTGACACTGGACTGTGGAGCAGTGGAAACATTAATGTGTTTTGCAGTCAGATGAGTGAGTCTGGTTGTGGCGCTGAAGTTTGGTGGAGGAGGGATAATGACATGGGGCTGTTTTTCAGAGTTTGGGCTAGGTGCCTTATCTCCAGTGAAGGGTAATCTTAATGACATTTTGGACAATGCTAAGCTTCCAACTCTTTGGCAACAGTTTGGGTATGGCCCTTCTCTATTTCAACATGACTGTGCTCCAGTGCACAAAGCAAGGACTATAAAGACATGGTTTGATGAGTTCATTGTGAAAGAACTTGACTGGCCTGCACAGAGCCCTGAACTTTACCCCATGGAGCACTTTTAGGATGAGCTGGAACAAAGACTATGGGCCAGGCCTTCTCATCTGACATCAGTGCCTGACCTCATAAATGCTCTACAGAATGAATGGGCATAAATTCCAACAGAAAAACTGGAAAATCTCATAGAAAGCCTCCCAAGAAGAGTGGAGGAGCTTATCATACAGTACTAGACACTTTTCATTTCATAACTTTGCACAGCCTTGCATCCTGTCTCCTCAACTCCTTATTAGATTCTCTGCGTATCTCCTGTTGCATGGTGAGGAATCTTCCAACTCAACTAGAGAACAACAATGTGAATGAAATGAAAATATTGGTTATCATAACTAATATAATGTATAAATGTGATTATGGAGGAGGAGGAGAGATGGCACAATGCAACACTGTCAGACTATTTAAGTATAAAGAAATACCACATTATGTTTTATGTCATGGATCTGATTCCTGCATTGCCGACTAAATATTTGTCAAAGAGCGTTATCCTCCTCACTGACTGACCAGCCAACCAAAGATCAGGGAGGCAGAAAGCAAAGAGAGGTGAGAATAAAGGGGCGGCTGGCCATCTTTTAACTCTTTTAATTCTGCTGGAGGAAGCTGGTTAACCCTTAAGTGTTTCGCCCTGAGGACATCCATGAAAACTTAATCAGCCCCACCTGGGATGGGCACCACATAACAATGACTGCTCCAGAGTGTGCGTCTGTGAAATGTGCATGCATGGAGAGAGAGGCTGTGGGCCGTGGTCAGCAAGGTACGCAGGTCCATGTCTTATTGATGAGCGGCTGGCAGCAGATGGGCGGAGTCTGCGGTGGTAGTGGCAGCACCACAGACGAAGGAGTGGAGGCGATGAAGGCATCCTGACGACCATATGCACGCGTTCAGATCGGTTAGCGTGCCCAAAGGCATGTCGGCTTTCATCTGAATATGCCAACTTTGTACTGCATGCAAAACCACCGTGGTAGCTGCAGGTCAGTGCGGTTTGTGTGTGTAAACAACAACATGTGTGTCTGAGCCTGTGCAGATCAATACTTTTGGTGTCCGATGGTCTGCAGCTCATCAATAGCATTGATCACATGGTATCTTATCTATTCTGTATGGTAATGCATTAAAGCTAATGAGACCACACTCACACATGAACAGCATTCATCCCACCTGAGAGGTAATTTCTTTCTTTTGCTGAGAGGCACCAGAACAAAACATTCATTTATTATTCAGAAATATATTATTCATCTATTCAATTAGCTTCTGTTCTCCTCAGCCAACCTAAAGAATCGATGTGGGCAGCGGATATGATATGCACAGCCCGTCGTCTCTCACACACTCACATGGGGAGAGGTCAGTTAGACTGTGATCAGAATCTGTAATTGAATCTCTGCCTGAAAACCACCAAGCAGACCAGCAGGCAGCAGGAAAACACATTTTCTTACATGCATGCAGACATGTTTGCACATCCAGGAAACACACAAAACATGGCAGACAAAGAAAGGGAATTGTAGCCCAGGAAACAATGGCGACATTTCAAGAACACATGCTGGTATAGTGTTTTTATTAGTGAAAGTTTTCCTTAAGCCTCTTTAACACATGAAGTCCTGACATTTTCCATTTGAAGATTTATTTTTGGGCTTTAAGGCCTTTACAGTAGGCCTGGGCCAGGCCCATGCCCCATCTCTCTTTAGGTACCATCCTAGCTGACCCTTCGACAATGCACACAGGTACTCCTGGCAACTGGACCAGCCCACCAGGTCCAGGGCACCCAGTATGAGACAAACTGGATAAGGCCCAGGAAAGCACGTCAGGTGCCAACTGTAGCTGCCTTTCCTGTATCAAGCAGATGACCCTTCCTATTCCTGCCCTCTTAAGCACATCAGCATTAGACGCACTGTCTTGCCAACAATACTGAAAAATGTGCCGAGGAGATGTTTTCACAAGGAGTCCAGCTGACACCTCAGGCCTTCAGCCCACCCACACTAGTCTTGCAAGGCAACAACGGCAATTCCAACCCAGTTCCCTTGACATCATAAGTATGCAAGAGTCATCCCAGCACATCCCTGGAAAGACTGCCTCACAATAAGCCAAAACAGTTGAGAAGCAGTTGATGACACCTCAGCACCACCAGCCACGTTCAGCTTACTCGAACGACGCTTGTTCCGCAGGGATCTCCTCCTCATCTGGTAGCGAGGGTTCCAAGGGCTTTTCCCCACCACCTTCATGTTTTGGGCAGCTTGTCTATGAGGCTGAGATCAACGGGGACTTGGACTCGTGCTTGGGACAATGGATTCACTGAACAAGATAGAGTGGCCTTCCTAGTATTTGAGCATGCAGACCAAAGTCAGAGTCTTTAGGTCCTTGGTCCTTCCAGTCTTACTGTACTCTTGTGAGGCCTGGACATTAACTGATGGCCAGAGGTACTGGCTGGAGTCTTCTGCACTTTTCAGTACATTTTGGGGTTCGTGGGTTTTATTGCATTGTGGGTGCTTGGGACCCAGTGGATCTGACCAGACCTTGATGGTGTCTGAGCTTGTTGTGGAGTACCTGGAGAGATGAGGGATGTGCCTGGTACAGGCCTGGAGGATGGCCATCAGGAGGCCAGAGCAATACAGGACCACAGCTGGGGGGGAACAGCACCGAACAGGCCTGACCTGACCTGTTCATCTGTTATAATGGCTAACTTAAGCAGTATTTACCAGATTTAGGGAGTCCTAAGTTTTCTGTGATAACAACAGCATGATGCAAATTTGTAAAAATACAACATCAAGCTTTGTCAGGCCAGTCCTCAAGCGCAGAAGAATACAACATTTAAATTGCTTTTAAATGGAGGTAGGATCAATCATTTTTGAGGCAGTATTCAAGGAATCTAACACTCCATTTAGACTTGCATGTGTATAGATTAGTATAGCATTTTGGACATTCAGATACTAAGTGGTAATCCTCAATGCTTTGTGTGGATTTACCTTAACAAGGTGATATCCAATAGCTCAGACTGCATGAGGAGGTCGTCAGGGATGCCTTGACTGGTATCAGATTGGTTGGTAGACATAACAAATGTTTGCACACATTAAAGACTGACCCATCAACTGACATGATCCATGGTATTCCACTAGTAAAGAAAAGCATGGCTTCATTTATGTCCATCTCACCCTTCTAGTAATGATCGGGATTCCAGCTCTTTTACAGATCCTGATTATTTAGCCAAAGTCTGTAATAAAAATATGTGCAAGGAAGTGTATGTGCACATGCATGTGTTGTTTAATTACAAATTCACGCCACCAGCTATAGGTCCGGCATGTATAGTGCAGCATTTTTAGTCGACTTCGCACATCTGTATTCACCTGCTGAGAACCGAACTTTTTTACACTAAAAATGAAAAATTATTATGTTTTAAGAAGTCTGTTTCTATGTTAATGTGAAGAAAGATGGAGTTTTTTGTGACAGCAGTTAAACTTAGCAACAGTTCTATGCCAACAGTATTCATTAAACAGGCATGTATTTAAAAAAAAATCCTCCCACAGCTTTTACCCAAAAACTTTAGATCAAAAACTATTAATCAAAGAGGTTTGTGTGGCGAACGCAGCCTCACTGTGACACTGACCTGTGTGTCAGCGTGTACCTGATGTCAGCCTCTTCATCACTTTGGGATCTTGACACAGCAGAACTGTTTCCTGTAGGAATCAGCCAGAGGTGATCTCCCCTTTTGTCAGTGAGCATCAGAAAGAAAAACACTCATCCATTTAATACTGTGCATCGCTCAGAGCCCCCCGTCATCAGAGCAGGTAATTCTTAAGAGATAAAGAAAAGAGTGAGAGATGGAGCTAGAATAAAGAGAGGAAATGTGTGTGTGTTGAGAGTACGTGTGCAGAGAGCTTCAGATAGAGACATTGGGCCATTTTTTGTCCCTCCTCAGAGGGGATAATTATCTTTTGCATATTCATATATGCAAACACGACATGAATAATTTCCCTCTCCACCTTCCTCTCGCTCTCTCCAAAGGTTAGCTCATTAATTACAGCCAGACAATTAGCTGGAAATATTTTTATAATTAATTTTTTGCTGTATTTTTTGGCTCCAGTGTTCATGCATAACTCACAGTGGGGTCAGAGCCCAGGACAGCTGTTGACGGTTTCCGTAGGAGATGTGTGCCCATGCTAATGCAGTTTAGACTCTTTTTCACACTATGAAAATTTCTAAAAAATGTAAGGACATGCTGCCCATAAAATATTCCTGAATTGTCTATCACGTATCAACCCTGCAGTTAAAGACAGACATTACAGACCAGAGGGGGGTCTCGCGGTTCAGGACATGATGTTAGAAAAAATGGCGAACGACACAACAGCACCCAGCATTATCGTGAGAGTTTATGCCTTTGTATCAATAGTACATGTGACTTTATTAATTCACAATATCAGTGAGCAAGTGGTGTGCTCAACACTTCTGAGCAGAGCAGGATATGAAGCAACCTCTCAATGTCTATGGCATTGAAGCTATTTTATTGATTCTAATGGTTGACATTTCGCCTTGATTGGTAGGACTTGCCCTTTTTTTCATTAGTTTTCAGCATTTTTCATCTTCCTCTTAATGTCAAGTGTCATGTTCCATATTTTTTGTTATCAGTGTGTCATCTGTCGAGTTAAAAATATGTAGAGGTCAAATGTGATGCACTTTGGTGTAACCTTTCTGGTCTTTACTTTTGGGTCTCAAAATTACCTCATTTTAAGTGCCATTTTGATCATGCTTTTCTATATCAAAATCACTACCCTACATTCTTCACTATAACGTAATGTCATCTGCAAACAACTGATTTGGGGAATTTTTTTGCGTTGACGTACCTCCAGAATGTAATCACTTTTCCGTTAAAGGATTTGAAAAAGTCACTCAAACTGCTCCTGATATATCACTTTCACAAGACAGTGATACACAGAGGCCCAATTACCTTAACATTTGAGATCCAAAATCTCATTCCTTCCTTGAGTCAAAGTGGACATTTATTCAAATTCTGGAAAAATCTCTTACATCATTCATGTGATATTGCATTCAAAAGCAATAACAACAATTTAGGTCCTTGACCAAACAATCCATTTAGTTCATCCTTGAGTCAGAGTGGACATTTGAACAAGGTTTAAAGAAAATCTCTCAAAGTATTCTTGAGATATAATGATCACAAAATAGGAATGAACATGGGGCCCAGTAGCCTTGATCTTGGACTAAGGGGAGCCTTACACCTAATGACTTTTCCTCCAATTTCAAAGTCGCCAAAAAAATTCCAAAGTCAGCGTAAAATCATGGGAGTCTTGCTAAAGTTGCAGCTCGCTCCCATCATCTCAGTCTTTAGGTGTGAGGTGGTCATAAGACTAGATTTTAGTCATTTTAAGGCAGCCTTTCTTCAGTCTTGGTGTTACAATAATATCAAACCTGTTTGATATTGTCTTAAGTCTTAAGTCTGGTTTTATGCAAATTGTGTTTTTCAGTGATGTGACCATCATCCATGACCGATGGCAGCCAGCGTTGTGTGTGAGCACATTAAATCACTTAAGTTTTCAAAACATGAACATGTGCATTAAACAGTCTGCAGTCGCTGAATGACTGCTCAGAACCTGAGATGGGAAAACATTTCTGCTCAAAGCTGCAGTCAGATCTCACTGCACCTTTGCCTGAATCATGTCTGTCAATACATTCCAGGCTGACATGACAGGTAGGGTAAACCTTAATTGGGATTTTCAAAGTAAAAGCTTGATCAGTTTGTTTTGTGGCAAGACTTCTCGCATTTTCATACAGTCCTTTTATTCTGAAGTGTTTCCCGGATAATTATTTGGTTGTTGCAGTAGCATGCAAAGGTGCTTCAGTGTTAAACTAGTTTCTACTCGATGTAAATGATTTTAAAACATCGGATTATCAGAGATAATATCTTACATGTGACCTCCATCTCCTTTTACATCTTGTTCTCTGCCCCAAAATTTTTATGAATTTCCTCCAGATGTATGATGGGAAATAATCTCAAAAGGAGTCATATTCTAGTCTTGAAGTTAGTGACCACCAGTCTTTGCAAAATCTTAGTCTGAGACTAAAGACTCAGCAACTTGCTGACAAATTGTCTTCAGATGTGAGAGGGTCTCAGATGTCAGTCTTTATAGAGTCTTTGAAAAGTTTCAGCAAAGTCCTCTGGTGTAAGGCCAGCCTACATCCCTCTACAATCTCACCAGTTCATCATTGAGTCAATGTTGACATTTTTGCAAGGTTAAGAGAAAATCTCTCTTAGCGTTCTTAAGATATCACATTCACACGACAAGCATGAAAATAAGGCCTGTCAGCCTTGACCTTTGAGAACACAAATTTAGAAAGTTCATCCTCGAGTCAGAGTGGACACTTGTATAAAGTTTGGAGAAAATCTCAAAGTAGACTTGAGATATCACAAGTTTACAAGACGCGGATGAACATGAAGCTGATAAATCTTTGACTCATGCCCTCCAAAATCTATTCAGTTCATCCTTGAGTCAGAGTGAACATGTGTATTCTTGAGGTATTAAATTTAAAGCAAAGGTTGAACATAAGACCTATTGACCTTGTGACAGTGTCACCTAAAAAGTAAATTAAAATGAGTTTATATGTCACCATATGGTAATGAATGTAACGTATGAGGAGGATGTGTTGCAGGGGAAGAGGCGGAGAGCCGGGAAAAAGACAATGGAGCAGGCAGACCTATGGATTAGGGCCTGAAAGTAAAGTAAAAGTACTAAGCTATACAAGTTAACTGAGTAAAAACGACGGAAAGTAAACAAGTAAGCAGTTACGTGTAGAAACAGTCAGTAGTATCCCAGCTGGGCCTCTCTGCGTGGACCCTGGAGTGTGTGTCGGGGAGCAGGAACATGAGCTTTTCTTGTTGGATTTACCTTCTCTTGGATCTGGGTAAGATCTCCTCTTTTTTTTTTTTTTTTGTACATGTTCCTGGTGTACCAGTGTTTAGTGATCGATCGCATATTTTTGTTTTTTTGTGCTTTTTTGCTCATGAGGAAATATCGTGTTTTTCCTTGGTACCCTGTGGATTATTGACTTGATTGCATTTGCGTGCGTCATGGACTTTAAAAAGACTTTAAAGCCACTTAAAAGTGCTTGTACGTGGACAATTTTGCGTTTTTCGTTAGAGTGGGACTCTTAGTTTATTTTGAAGTTTAAAGACTGAGATCAAATCATTATTTTTTGTGACCTACTTTTCATTTAAGTTAACGCACAGCGTGTGCTTATGTTCTGGGGGAGGGTTTAATTAAATGTGAGATGCTTTGAATTTGAGGCATACTGTGGAGAGGTTTATTGATTGCATTCATTAAGAGTTATTTGATTGGCAAATATTCTTTACATATAGAGGTTTTCTATTTTCCTTAAAAAATCCCCCTTGAGTGTGTTTAATGCTAACTTGAAAAAGGTAAAGTGTTATAACCTTGACCTTTGATTTAACTCCTCCAAAATCAGTTCATTTTTGAATCAGAGTGGACATTTGTGCAAAGTTTGGAGAAACTTCCTTAAAGCATTCTTGAGACAGCCCATTCTCAAGATGGTCAGGACAGATATTTGGAAAGACTGACGAGAGATGGATGGACAACCTGGAAACAAAAGGCCTCGAGCCCTCGGCTGTTGTCAGTGTGACGGTATTAGAGGGCTAAGGGTCATGCATAATGAGCTGATCTGTCTGTAGCTGTTACGAGGCCTAAGGCCCGCCTTAGCTCTTTGCTTACCCAATGTTAGTCTGAGACAGCATTTCAAATAAAGCGACTGCTACTGGGCTTTAGAAAAATTTCAAAAACCAACGAGTGACGTCACTGAGGCTATGTTTGTGTATTATACGGTCTACTGAGAAATGTTGGGTATGTGCAATGTAGTTAGTCTTATTTGTGTGCAAAGATATGGAGTTCAAATATTTTATACGCCCCATCAAGGCAAAACCACACACAAGCAAATCAGCGCAGATGTCAAGACAAAAACATGCACACACAGACCAAAAGCTCTTTCACAAACTCCCGCTCAAACACACACATAGACGCACACACAGAAGCAGCGGTCTGAGTGTTGGTTGTTGCCTGTGGGCCTGTGGTCTTTGAACTGCCTCTCAGACTCCAGTCTGTCCAAATTCACTGTGAGAGATCCAGCTCTCTGCCTGCCCGAACCACTGCAACTCAAACACACACAAAGAAAAGAAACACATGCACACACATAAAACCCAAAGACAGACAGACAGACATAAAGACTGGCAAACACGTGCACTGAAACACAAACACGCACACACTAATGGGAACATGCTCCAAATCGCTGCACCTTTTCTTCCTGCAGAACTTCTTAGAAAGTGGGTTTCAGTTTCTACCTGAAGTCAAACATCAAACGAGCTCTCCCAAAACTTCAGTTATGAAATAATTTAGGAGATCACTTATCAGCTGAAATATATCACAGTTGTTGCTTGGAGGACCACTATGGATTCTGCTGAGCTTAAAGTCTAAAGAAGCTGCAACGCTGATGTGAAGAATGCAGACATTCAGTTATATCTGAAAAGTAAAGTGGCTACATAAGAGGTGTCAATCTGTTAGGATCTGAGCCTCCCAGCCTGCTGTCTGTTTACCATCTTTTCAAACGCTTCTGCTCCATTAATGAGCTTAGTTTTCTGCAAAATTTGATGTCCTGATCATATTGAGGTGATAGTTTCATGAAAAACAAAACACAATCATTGCATTCACTTTACATATTGTTTCCTTTTCCAGAATTGTGAAACCTTCAGGTACAGAGCTAAATTTTGTTTTTGGATGTGGTCACATTTTCCGTCCAGTTTGGTTACAGCTTACAGCTGATCTGGTTGCAGGACTCAACAGTCAGGTCAGGTCAGGTATGGGAGCATATGCTGGTTTGGCACTTCACCACATCAACCTTGGCCTTGGTATACTCTCAATTCATATACTCTTTAGAGGTGGGTATTCTCTCAAGTGACAATAAAATAAGTTGGCATACTCTGTATACCTGCATATACCCTGCATTTAAGAGTCTCTAAGACAGGGTGCTCACACAGGCAGTCTGAAAGCCCTGATTTGTTAACATGCACACCAAAATGAAAGCTGTCTTTCACTGATGACCTTACAGTATGTTTTTTTAAATTCCAGGGTAGATGCATCTCAGTGGAAAGTGAGGTTTAATTTCCATTTAATCTGGCCACCTGAATAACTGAGAGGGACCCAACTGCAGTCAAGATGGGCGTCGCTATACATCCAATCCATGCCAGAAGTCCCAAGCGGAAGTTTCTTCTACGTGTTGGACTGAGCTGCCAGTGTTTGTCAGTCTTTTTCACGCCTAAGCCTAACCCTTGGTGCTGGGTCTCAAATATATCACCTTCCCCACTGCCTTACCCTGAACCTAACCACTCGGGTTTTGAGGCCTAACCTAAGACGTACGGACTTCCGGTATGGATTGGATGTATGTTGGCCATTTTGTGTGCAGCAAGGTACTCTTGAAATAACTTCTGGTATCTGGATCGGCTAGATTCCATGTCTGTCATTGGGTGGATCCATCTTGCAGAGCTTCTATATAAAACACTTGTTCCAAGTCAGAGAATAACCAGACCGGTATTTTCTTTAAAATTAAGATGATTATTTTCTGTATAAGTTGCTTGATAATTCCCAGGTAATTGTTTTATTTTTGTCCACTAAACAAAAGTGAGTCCTTCCTGAATATGTCATTTCTAGGGGTAGAATTACAGTAAAATACGATCTAATCACCAGAGAACTGCCACAATATTACAAGGGTTAGGGTCAAGGCATAAAGGGTATAAAGGAGAGAGCTTTCAAACTGGGGGTCCATGGAAGTCAGTAATATTATGGTCCATTGTAAAATTAGGCTGTCTTAACCATGTTTTATTTTCAATCTGAAAAATAGCCACTCTCAAAGCAACCATTTAAAAAATTTCATTTGACGTAGTATGTATATAGTCCTCTTCAGGAGGTAAATCCAATTTCTCAGACCAGAATTAAAATGGGTTCAAAGTGGCAAAAATGATGGAGAGAGGCTAAAAAATACAGGCGAGAAGTAGCAAACATGGGTTAGAAGCGTCAAATACTGGTTAACTGGGGCAAAATAAAAAAAAGGCAACAGGGTAGGGGTTAAAAGTCACAAAAGATGTCTAAAATGGGAAAGAACTGGTTAAAAGTGACAATAATGAGCAGAAAAAGTGGTGGAAAGGGTTTAAAAAGTGGCAAAATGCCTTAGGCCTTGTCCACACAGAAACGAAAAATGATATATTTCTGTTTTGTTTTGAAAAAGTTTTCCAAGCCTTTCCAAAAGTTTCTTCCAAGCCTGTGAGTGGCGCTGTAACGCTGCCATGGAAATGCACCGAAAGACAAGAAGATTACAGAAAACTGCCACAAACGTTCTCCTGGTTGCTCTTCTGGCTGTTCTCAGCAGTGGAGTTAAGAACATCTGGTGTGTGCTGTTCTCAGTGGTGGTAAAAAGAGCATCCGATTTTGCTGTAAAAGCCATAATAAGCTCAGTAGCTTCTGCAGCGCGAACACAACCCTGTAATCCACCATTGTTGTTTGGGTTTGACCTGCACATGCGGCTTAAGTGGGCTATACTATGTATGACATAATTGTTTCAAGAAAGATGCGATTGCCTGTCCACACGGAGACGAAACGGTAAGCATTTACAGATTTGTTCACTCTGGGACCCGGTTTCAAAAAGTAGCGCTTTTTGGCTTCCTTAAATGCTGTTTCCATGTGGATGAAATGCTGATACAACGAAAAAATTTTGTATATACTCCTGAATTTGTCTCCGTGTGGATGGGGCCTTAGAGTGGCAACAGGGGCAAAAAAAAGTGGTGAAACAGGATTATAAAGTGGCAAAAATGTGTTAAATAGTGAAAAAGTGTTTTTAAAGTGGCAGAGAAAGCATTAACAGAAGTGGAAAAAAAAGGCAGAACATGGCAAAAGAGGTAAAAGGGGTTAAATGATTAAATTTGGTCAAAAGCGGCAAAAATTGGCGGAAAGACTGGAAATTTTTTCAAGTATGTTGAATAACAGTGACAAAAATGGCCAGGAAAGCAGTTTAGAGGCTTAAAAAGTGGCAGGGAAAAAAAAGAAGAAAAAAAAACAATTTCAAAACCAGAATCCAAACGTAGCTTGACACCCTTTTTCAGCTTTAGCCAGGATGATTGTTTGCACCAATGCTGCTTATCCAACACAAATGCATTGATGTAATGAATTAATCACAACTGTGAGGGGTCCTGCTTTTTCAAGGGCCCAGCCTGGTCAGGGGGTGGGTAAAATACCACCTAATTACCAGAGAATTGCCACAATATTACAAGGAATTTCTTGATAATACATTATTACTCTGTAAAGACTTCCTTAATATTAACTGAGTTATTACTTGTTAAAATGTCAAATTATTACAAGGTAATTACCACCCTATTCTACAGAAATTACTAGATAATTACACATATACCTATGAAATTACCAGGTAATAGGGCACTAAAATAAAGTGCTACCCTAAACCCTACTAAATTAGGAGGGAGTGCCTACAGAAAGAGAGCTGCTAAGTCAATGAACCCATAAAGGATGTCTTCACAAAATAGACAAAATACAGTAAGATGTTACTAGGGGGTTGCTCTGCATTTAATAATTTATTATCATTTGATGCAGACACCTGGAACAGACCTTAACTGAGGATTTTAATACAAAAAGGTACATATCTTCCACTTTAAACTTGGAGCTCAACAAAGGATTAAAGGAGGCGTGTTTTTCTTTTTCCCGATCATGTAGTCGTCTGAAAATCCAGCATGAAGACTAAAACATAGAGAAAGCATGGAGTTGTTTTTTCCATTGTCATCTTTACAACACTGTTTCAACAGGTGTTTAAGGTGATAAAAGCTTTATTTCCTCACAGCATTTAATGCAAAGTGAACAA
Organism: Cheilinus undulatus; assembly: GCF_018320785.1. NCBI lineage: Eukaryota > Metazoa > Chordata > Actinopteri > Labriformes > Labridae > Cheilinus > Cheilinus undulatus. Next base: position 37,766,973 of record NC_054878.1, on the reverse strand, counting down.
TACGACACGATGCTAACAGTTTCCTTTGGTCAACAAACCAAAGGCTGAAATCCTCTCCTGTCACTGTGGCGTACGCCAGATAATTTCTCCTCCCTTGCGTGAAGGCCTGGCATCTTCTCACTTTGATCCGCTCTCTCTCCTCACGCTGTGAAATGAGAGGCGGTGTGACTGCGCCGCCGTACGCCGCGTGTGTAGTTTGTCTCTCAGCTTTAAAGGAGAGCGTTTCAGCGCCGAGCAACCTGTCCCGTTCGCTTTCTCCTGAAGACTAATTTACCCGAGCTGCCTCTCATGTTGGCGCCGCTCTTACACCGCTGAAGAGGAGTTGTTGACTTCCACACAGGCGGGAAGGTGTGCGTGTAAAGACCCGTCAGTGTGTGGGTTTGTGTTTTTTTGTGTGTGAGTGTTTGAGGGAGAGAAATAGAGACAGGGATGACGTGTGGGCGTTTGAAGAGTGAAAGGAAACATTCTCCCGCTCTCTCCTCCCATTAAACATATTTGTACATTTCATCGCCAATAAAAACAGCAAATCAATCTCATCCAGCGCTCTTCAGAGGCCGCTTTGAAGTCTTCTTAGTAAATGACCTCCCACTTTCCCCATCAACTGCAAACCCCCCCCAAACACTCCCCTTTAAAAAAAAAAAGACTAGTGCAATATTTATCTCACTTCACAAAATTTAAAGTTTTTCTTTTTTTAAGGAAAATCCTTGAAATTTTCATCAAAAGCATTCTAATCAGGCACTCCTCAGGTCAGCTAATGAGTTGGCAGGAGTGGGGCCCTCGCCGGGCGGTTCTCTTCAAAGGGCTAGCTCATTAGCGTTAGCGGCTCTGATTATGATACTTTCACATGCTCCCCCTCACACGCACACATGCTCACTGATGCCGTCTCTCTGGCTTTCACGCACACACAGAGCTGTCATTAGCACGGTTAGCATCATTAGCATCATTAGCAGCCAAGGTCAGTGTTTGAAGCCAGACAGACAAGCGACCTCCATCTTCTTGCAACCAGCGTTTCAAAATGTCTCCGAGCTACTTTAAAAGCTCAAAAGTTGCAGAGACTGTAAGACCACGGAAAAATGGAGGCGGAATTTGGAAAGGGGAGGAAGGGAACATGGGATAGAAGAGAGGACAGCAAAGAAATTACAACGTTAAGATGAAAGAAATGAAAAGAAGAGAGGTATGGGGAAAGAAAGGGGTAATAAGGTGGGGGAAAGAGGAAAGGGGGACAAAAGCAGAATGGCAAGAAGAAGAAAAATTAAAAAGGGGGAGAAAAGGTTGTAAATTGTAAAAAGCCAAAAAGCAGTTTCAAATAAGCCTTGATAAAGAAAAAGTTGGGACACTGAAGTAAACAGAACCAGAAATGAGGCGATGGGAAAAATAGTTCAGAGTGGTTTGGTGAAGGAAAAATATACACGTGTTGCCCTCTCTGCCCTCAGACTTTTCAGGTTTTTATAATCGCTGTTTCCCACCATCTTTCCTCTCCGGCAGAGAGAGGAAGAGTTCACGTGTGATTCGCCACGACTCCTCTGAGGATTAATTAAGATGAAAAAAAGATGTCAGCCCTTTCGTGGATTATTCAGCCTTCACGGTTACCTCTTAATGACACAGACCTCTATGTGGGGACACTTAGTGGAAGTTTTTTTTCATTCTGTTCAACATTAAATGGACAGTCATGATTTTGAAAAGCTGATAAAGTCATATGCTATAGTTAATATACCGACTAATAGGTTTGGTTATAATCCAATCTCCAAATTTCCCATTAAACAAAGTTTAAGAGAGATTGGAGGGGATAACGTAGTTAACAACAAGACATTTTAGTATCTATTATATATGTAAAGAAATTTATAATATTTTCCTCTAAATGCAGGCTTCTTTTGGACTCATAGGTGGAAGGGCACAAAGTAAAAGAAGATACTTTTTATTTTGTACCTAATGGTCATTTAGTCCCAAAATATGTAAAAATAATGGCCATTAAATTGTCACATTTTAAAATTTTGTTATATATAACTGAAATCCAATAGTTAATAATGATTTCTCATCTTGTACTTGCATGGTTACATTTTTATTTAATTTGCATTTAAATCCATATTTACCATATGATGCATTTCTGAGTTTTGAACAGATAATTACAAAGATGATTTTGACTTTAACATTAATTGCAGTGGCTGACCCAGTTCAACACATTTCTGGTCAATTGGTGGTAGTAGTCTCATGATTAGTGAATGTGTCTCGAGTGACTGTAGTATAAAGACACCTGTATAGTAGTAACTGGCTAATCAGTATTCCTGGCTACCATTACACCATGAAGACAAAAGAACACTCCAAGCAACTCAGAGAAAAGATTATTGAAGAGTATAATTCAGGGGATGGATACAAAAAAAATCCATGGCAATGAACGTCCCTCTGAGTTCAGTTAAATCCATCATCGAAAAATGGAGGGAATACGGTACATGTGTACATCTGCCTAGATAAGGCCACCCTCACAAACTGAGTGACTGTTCAAGAAGATTAGTGATAAAGGCCACCGAGACACCTAGAGTTCATGAAAATGCATGTGGGAGACTCCATGGTCAAGTGGAAGTTCTTTGGTGTACACCAAACACTGCACATCACCACAAACACTAACCCCGCTGTGAAGCATGGTGGTGGCAGCATCATGTTGTGGGGATGCTTCTCAGCAGCTGGCCCTGGATGGCTTGGTTGGTTTCACAGTTGAGTTGAAATATTGATCAAAAACACTTTTTATTATGCTCTGACTTTAAGAGTTGTACTGTTTTAAATAAAGGGTCAAACTTAAATAAAATCAGTGTAAAGGAGTGACTCCTGGACCCAAAAAAGGGTGTCTTTTAAGTTGAAAGAAAGAATTTATTCTGGAAACAAACACAAATATGAATATTAGCCTACTGGCACTGACTTTAAGGTGTTCTTTAGGCCAAAGAAGACACCACAGCTACAGGTCCAAAAACAACATGGCATGGTTCATCAACAGCCTTGTATAGAGAGATTTTTCTTCTGTGGTGGATGGCGTTTTGTTCTCTCACCACTTTAAAATGTTATATCAGAAAAAGAAGATTTCAGTTCTTCTGTGACAAAGTTTAAAAGTAGTACAGTAAAATAAAGCTTTTTTGGAGTGATGTAAGTCAGAAAAGCAGTGGTGAAAAATCCGCTCTGAGCTGCTCTGCTGCACAATTGGTGCTTCATGATATCATAGATCAGACTGAGGGATTACACTTGTTTAAAAGAGCCTTAAACCAAGCTCCAAACTTAATCAATTTGACTTGTCTACTCTCTTGTTATCCATCTGTCCCCCTCCTCTCCTCTCTCTCTGTGGTCTGTGTGTGTGTGACTAAGGCCCCGGGCTGACTAATGGCTGTGGGCGAGATGTCTGGAGGACGGATCGGCCCCTCTAATTCACTGCTGCTGGACACACTGGATTTAACCCGGGCTGACTGTGAGTGTCTGGAGCAGAGTGTGTAAACGTGCTGAAACAGAACGAGATACAGACTTTGTTCTGCTCTGTGCGTGCATGCATGTACATGTGTGCGTGCGTGTTTCCCAGAGAAAGCCTATTGAAAAGCCTCTCTCCAGTCTATCAGATTAGCTCCATTAGCGGATTAGCCGGATTAGCGGGTTAATTGCGCTCTGCTGCTGCGTTGGTGCGCAGAGGCTAATGACGGCTAACGCTGGTTAATCACACACACAGCCGCGTTAGCCAGCTATCCGCTACGTCTGGCAACATGGCACACACATCGGGGGAAGCAGGGTGCAGCAGCTTCCCATGAGGATTAGGAGCAAGACATGTTTGGATTAAACATCTAATTCCAAGAACATACTTTTTTTTGGCAGGATTATCTATTTTTTATCGACTCCTGCTGTCTGTGATTGTCCTTTTTCTGAACCAGAACACATAATCACATTGTTTTACAGTTTTCAGCTGTTGTATTGACATTGTTTGTGCTTGTTGAAGAAATTGTGCCTGTTGAGGACAATTTGAAGTCAAAATCTAACTACAAAGGAGGTCATGTTTGGGTGGGTATGCATGTTGCAAAAGCAGGAAAGATGGAAAGAAGCGAGCAATAACTGCACAAAGACAGGAGAAAAAAGACAGCACACTACAATCAGTGAAGGGATATCTGAAGATAGCTTAACAAGTTATTTTTGTGCTGATATGGCAGTAAATAGCAGAATTTTGAATGCATTTGTTGAGCTATGCAGAACCAGCTGGCCTACCTCGGCTGAAGAGTTTGTATTGTCTCTCTTTTGCAGTCTGTCATTTAGGAGGTGGTGGTAGATTCTGAGACTAGACCCGTTGAGAACCACTGTCTTAGTCTCATCATATACTGTACAGTGTCTCACAAAGTTGTTTTTATTGTGAACATCCTTGAATCTATCAACCTCAATGCCAGAGGAAGATCAGAGCTTAACTCTGCAGCTAGAATGTATTTTTGGTACATTTTGATGGATCTCAGAGCAACATCCTGAATGCCTAACCTTGCAAAGCAGATGGATTGGCCAAACCAGTCTGTCATCAGGAAAGTCTTGCAAAGCTCCAATCTGAAACAGTTGTGCAAGATCTGATAACAGACCCATCAGCATCATTTTAGACAAACAAGGTGGTAGCTACAGGTGGGCAATGCCACCCATGAACGGGGTTAAAAGGGAGAGCTTTCTGGGGCCCATGGAGGTCAGCAAGATCATGGTTCATTGTAAAGTTGATCTGTGATAACCATATTTCATTATTTAACCTGAATAACACCCACTCTTAAAGCAACAAAAATGTTTTTTTTTATTATTTAGCTATTTATGCTGTAGTAAACTATAGCTCTTTTCAAAATGTAAACCTCTTTCCAAAAAAAAAAAAAAAAAACAGAATAAACAGATAAAACAGAATTACCTTCTTTGGTAATATTAACTATGTGGATGGGCACATTGAACTAAACCATTTTGGAAAGTAAAGTCAGACTCCAACTAAGCATAATGTACATGTTGCCCAGTCTACCTTGGTATCTAGAAGGGCAACTGGATTTTTCCTGATCTGTGAACGTGTGATGATGTGCTGTGGCAAGAACAGGAGAGACACACGTTGAGCTGATGTCATCTTCTCAGAAGGAAAGTTTATTCTCCCATCCCCAAACTGTTCCCACAAAGTTAGGAGCATGGAATTGTCCAAAATCTCTTGGTATGCTGAAGCATTCAGAGTTCCTTTCACTGGAACTAAGGGGCCAAGCCCAGCTCCTGAAAAACAACCTCACACCATAATCCCCTCTCCACCAAACTTCACACTTGGCACAATGCAGTCAGACAAGTACCATTCTCCTGGCAACCACCAAACCCAGACTCGTCCATCAAATTGCCAGATGGAGAAAAGCGATTTGTCACGCCAGAGAACGCGTCTCCACTGCTCTAGAGTCCAGTGGCGGTGTGCTTTTCACCACCGCATCCGACGCTTTGCATTGCACTTGGTGATGTATGGCTTGGATGCAGCTGCTCGGCCATGGAAACCCATTCCATGAAGCCCTCTACAGACTGTTCTTGAGCTAATCTGAAGGCCACAAGAAGTTTGGAGGTCTGTAGCGATTGACTCTGGAGAAAGTTGCCGACCTCTGCGCCCTATGCGCCTCAGCATCCGCTGACCCCGCTCTGTCATTTTACGTGACCTACCACTTCGTGGCTGAGTTGCTGTCGTTCCCAATCGCTTCCACTTTGTTATAATACCACTGACAGTTGACTGTGGAATATTTAGGCGAGGAAATTTCACGACTGGACTTGTTGCACAGGTGGCATCCTATCACAGTACCACGCTGAGCTGAGCTCCTGAGAGCGACCCATTCTTTCACAAATGTTTGTAGAAACAGTCTGCATGCCTAGGTGCTTGATTTTATACACCTGTGGCCATGGAAGTGATTGGAACACCTGATTTCAATTATTTGGATAGGTGAGTGAATACTTTTGGCAATATAGTATACTTTGTATTAGAAAAAAAAGAGAGACTTAAAAGTGCAAAGTAATTATTTGATATTGAATTGCTCAATAAAAAAAATTACTTTGGAAAAAAAACGAGAGCTTCCTTTTCAGTGACTTGGCATGACATAAAGAATTACTTCTGCAGATGTACAACACATCCGCCTCCTCAAAAACTGAGTAAAGCTCATTTTCCCATGGAGAATTATCTACTTTCACCGTAGAAAAAGTCTCGAGCATAGACTGACCTTACACATGTGTGTTGTCAGTATAGGTCTTGAATTAAACCTGTGCACATTTTAATTGTTATAATGAACCTGAGTGAGCGTTGACTTTTTCAGCAAAAAGAAACAAAGTTCACTGAAATGTAACCTTTCCAATTGGACTCAAAGTTCCTTCCTGGAGCCATAAGTTCTATGTCTGAAACTTGTGCTGAAAAACTTCACTGAATTTAAGTAATCAAATCAATGAAAATTAATAACTGTGCGTTTTGCTGCCTGTGCACTGCAGGAATGTATTTTCAGCCTTGTATGCTGAACCATACTATCATTATAAAGCCGTTGGCACAGTTTGACTTCATTTTCTTTGCAAGGTGAGCTCTGTCTGCACGCATCCCGCCTCAAACGACCCCCTGCTTATTGTTTACTTTATCACAGACAGCACACAGAGAAATATAAATGTGTGGTTGCATAAACAGTGTTCCAAACAGCATGTGGCTGCAGAAACAAATGCAAATTAATATTAAAAAGATGGGATAATAAAAGTTTCTTTTACAGGAGCTGTTGTTTACCTTTAATTAGGGTTGGTATTAATCTCAATGCAGTTAAGGTCATAAGTTTAAAAAAAATCAAATTAAATGCATACTTTTTGTCTTTTTGAGTTGTATGCCTTAACCCACTGGGTTTATTTTTGAAGTGGCTCACAGAGCAGATGGATCACAAGATCACACAGGAATAAAGAGAAAACCCAAAAAACACATGACTTTGTCTCTTGTGGACTTGTTGCTGAGGTATTATTAGACTATGAAATTTTGATACAGTTACATCCCTACTATTTACTGAATGCACAGAAAGTAGATTCCATCCAGGGCTTGACATTTACACTTGCCATCTAGCCAAAATCAAGTGTATTTCAGCTGTGGTAGGTACCAGATTGACTTCAACTAGCCACTTTGGCTAGTGGAATTTATCAGTGTCACAACCTCAGCATTCTTTGGTGGATATTTGTCTGAGTGAGAATTAGATATGTTTACGAAAACATCTGCATTTATGATTTTTCGAATAAAGTTAATCAAAAGTCAGTGCTTTGATATTAGTATAAACTGAATATCCATTAAAGAGGGAGTATTATGCCTTTTTTTCAAGGCTTTACACCATCTCTCTGATACCCACGTAGTAGCTTTACATGGTTTACAGCTCAATAAAAAAACATGTGTTTCACACTGGCATCCTGAAAAGCCGTTATTTAACCTCCGTCCGATTGGCCGATTTGGAGGCTGTCGGGGTTGGGACTCAAACTTTTGTGCCCGCCCCCTCCAATGTGGCTATGTTTACGTACTTGTAAACTTTGAATGAACCAGTCCGACTGAGTAAAATATGACAAATTTTGATATACGTCCGTACGTTTCAGACCCAGAGTCTGACCCTGATAGTTTGGAGAGAGAGGGGGAAGAAAACCAGCAGCAGCGAAGGATAGAGCAGGATGTATCTTTCTGGTGTTTAATTACTGTGTTACTAAATGGTTTTGATAATGGTGGACTTATCCCTTGCCGCATTTAGCGGTGTATTTATTCCTCTCTGTTCATCTTGGGGGGGGGGGGGGGTCTGTTCCGCTTTGCCGGCAGCACGGACGAACCAGTCAGGAGATCCTATTGCGATGACCTCATCAGTTCGCTCCATCCAAATCTCGTCTCCGGAAGATCTCGGAGAGATTCCCAACGAACTGTTTTCATCAGTTTACACTCTAATTCCAAGATTACTGCCACATACGTTTATCTTGCGGTTTGAAAATTTGCATACATGGAGTATGGACACCAAACATTGTGACTTTATATTTATATTTTTAAAAAAGTACAATACCCCCTCTTTAGAGAAGGAAATGGAGCATGTGTTTCATCTCATACCAGACATACCCAATCTGGCATGTAAAATATAGTTTCCCAACAACACAACTGTGAGCACAATAAAATGAGTATAAAATGAGCCTCCTTCTAAATATTACTTCTCATTTTGAATTGAGGCATCTGCTCATTAAAACAGCACCTTATAAGGCATATTTACTAAACAGAAAACTTGACATTTTGTTTTTATTTATAAATGTCTTAATGAGAGAGAGATGCACTTAAAAGTTCACTTCAGCGTTCTTGTTGGAAGTGGTCCCAAATGCGTATGCTTTTTAGTGTCACTTCCAGCAGGAATGTGGAAGTGAACTTTTAAGTGCATTGCTCCCTGATTATGAGAAATTTATGAATGAAAACTAAACATTAGTTTTCTGATAAGCAAGTGCATTCAGAACACCCCCCCCCAGCATGATGCTGCCATCACCATGCTTCACTGTTAGGATGGTATTGGACAGGTGATGAAAGGTGCTTGGAATCTTATTTCTTTCAGCCTGAGTCCCTCAGGTGCTTTTTAGCCACTCTGCCATAAAACCCAGATCAGTGGAGGGCTGAAGAGATGGTTGTCCATCTGGATCTATGTCCCATCTTCACACAGGATCAGAGTGACCATTGGGCTCTTGGTCACCTCTCTTATTAAGGCCCTTCTCCACTGATTGTTCAGTTTTGGTGACCAGCTCTCGGAAGAGTGCCAGACTTCTTCCACTTGAGAATCATGAAAGCCACTGTAGGGCTGCATGGCGGCGCAGCGGTTAGAGCTGTTGCCTCACTGGTTGGCTTCCTGGTCAGGGCTTTTCTGTGTAGAGTTTACATGTTCTCCCCGTGCATGCGTGGGTTCTCTCCGGGTACTCTGACTCATTAGGGTAATTGGTGACTCTAAAATTGGCCATAGGTGTGATGTGAGTGTGCCTGGTTGTCTGTCTCTATACGTCAGCCCTGCGATTGCCTGGCGACCAGTCCAGGGTATACCCCGCCTCTCGCCCAATGACAGCTGGGATAGGCTCCAGCCCCCCACGACCCCAAATGAGATAAGCAGTATAGAAAATGGATGGATGGATGGAAAGCCACTGTGCTCTCGGGAACCTTCAGTGCAGCAGAACTTTTTTTGTAGCCTTCTCCAGATCTGTGTCTTGCAAAAATCCTGTCTCTAAGCTCTGCAGGCAGTTCCTTTGACCTCATGGCTTGGTTTTTGCTCTGATATGCATTTTTGTCGGCCGTGAGGCCTTCTATAGAGAGGTGTGTGCCTTTCCAGATCATGTCCAGTCAATTTAATTTAGACTCCGATCAAGGTGTGGAAACATCTCTGCAAAGTTGGAGAGAAATGGGAGGAACTTTAGCTAAATTTTTAAGTGTTTTTGCAAAGATTCAGAATACTTGTGTCTTTTTTCACTTTGTTATGCTCGGTACTTAGTGTTGATTAATGAGAATATAAAGACTATTTTTGACTGTAGAATTAAGCTTCAACAAAGCCTTATGTTGCTATTTTGCACGATTCTTTCCTCATTTTTTGTAAATGTTTGTTTTTGTCTTTCTCAAGTGTTATTGGAGAGTCTTTAGTGTTATACTCCCATACAGCTGATTAAAACATATTGATATCTGCACACTGTATTGGCTTATCTAGAAATATTTGTGTCAAATAGAGAAAAAAATGACATTTTCAGCAGTATTTCTTTAATTGATAGTGAAATTGTGATGCTAAAGTCATCCTCATGTGAACTGCAACCCCCCTGGATGATCATTGAGGCCGACGTGTAAACAAAACCTCAGATAAACCCCAATCACCGCCGCCACACAAACGAAACAGAACGAGATAATCGGTCAAAGCGGCGGTCTACGTGATACTCCGCCGATGTGGTATTGGGAGCTGAGCAAGAGCGCTGTTATTGATGCGGTAGCCAATGAGGTCTGACACATGGCTGCAGGACAGGAAACGCCAGGGGTTATGGGTAAAATGGGTGTTAGCGAGAGTGTGCAGGAAACCAGAAACACACCCACACCTATGCACGCAAAGGCACACACTCACAGATACACACTTTCCATATATTCAGTGGGCACCTCGGCCTCATTAAGGGGAAGTGAAGGGCTCCCTGCTCATCTTTTAAAGATAAAACAAAGTGCTGTGATGTCATCCCTCATCAGCGCTCGCCAAGGAGACGAGGAGCACTTTAGCAGAAAGAGGCGAGTGTGTGATCGCCTGAACGCACAGACCTCCCTCTGACACTCGCTCCAGCTCTCGTTCTCACACACACACACACACACTCACTCAGTCACTCACAGTCGTGGCAGCAGAGGATGCTGGATGAGGGATGCATGTTGGTTTGGGGCTAAACATGATATCTGCTCTCCCCAGGGTCGGCCAATCAGAACAAGCTGCCAGGGAAAAACAGCAAAAGCACTCAAGACGGGGCAGAAGAGAGCACACTTAAACTCACACATAAACACAAAGACAGGCACTAAACTTGTACTTTGAAATTCCCTCCAAGCAAACGTCCATACAGACAAAGAAACGCTCACCCAAAGTGGCGTTTGAGTGTTTTATAAGTTTCTGAATCAACTTCACCGTTAGCCCAAATATCAGAGGCTACATGCTAACAGCGCTACAAGCAGCTACAAAGCTGAGCCGGGCTGAGCCGTCGATGTTCTTAGAGTTGCACCAGCGCCCGCAGGGGGTGGGACCTTAGGGTGGGAGCTGGGGGGGAATCGGGGGCACAGGAAGTGAGTACCTGGGAGGCAGCAGCGAGGGGAAGCGCCTAAAGGTGCAGGGCCGAGGGGAGGCAGAGTCACCGCTGTGGGCTCCGTCGAGGGGGGAAGGATCGGGGCTAAGTGTTTCCAGGGGAAGTGTAAGAGCAGAGGGGATGTTGTCAGGAGGGTGAAAGCAAGGAAACTAGACAGCTGGGAAAAAATATTTCAGTTATTCTCATGAGGCATTTTGGGACTCTTTGCTCTCATTTTTCAAAATTTTGTAGCCCTATTTCCCAGATTTGGATCCATAAATTAATCAAACTTTTGCACTGTTGATTTAGGCAGCTATTTTTTAATTCAGTTGTAAGATTTTGCACAATGACTGTTGTTTTCAAGACAGTTGCAGGACATTCATCTCGGACACCTTATATCTCAGAGCGTGAATACACACTAAAACATTGGAAATATAACCGGATCAAACTTCTTAATATATCAATATTAATATTGAATAAAGTCGAGTTAACACTGCTTACAGGAGGAAAGGTTGTCCTCCATGAAAACATAGCCAGCGTAGCTTATGTTGCTCCTTTAGCTGCATAAGTCGCGTAAATAATGGAGCTAAATAGATAAAGATAAGCTCACAAAGTAGTTACATCAATGTTATCTGTGTAGCAAAGCTGGCTTTAGCCATGGATTCTAAGCTAACATTGCTAGAGCTAACTTAGCTAAAGATAACAGACCTACATAGCTTACATAGCTAAAGCTCAGCTCAAGCTATGTATCAACATTATCTTCGTAGCTAATTGAGCTTCGTTAGCTAAAGTCAGATTAGCTAAAGTCAGATTAGCTATAGAAAACTTACCTTCACAGATATGTAGCTTTTTTAGCTAAAGCCAAGTTTGTAAAGTAGTTATGAATGAAACATATCAACGTCATCTGCATAGCTAAGTACGATTTAGCCAGGTTTTCTAAGCTCACATTGCTAAAGTGACATAAAGTGCCCTACATAGTTAAGTTAGCTAACATAGCCAAAGCTCAGTTCATAGAACAGCTATGTAAGCTACGTATCAACGTTATCCACGTAGTTACATTAGCTTTACCTACATTTTCTAAAGTAGCATTGCTAAGGCTGAATTAGCTGTAGATTACAGATCTACACAGCTATGTAGCTATTGTAGCTAAAGCCAAGATTAGAAAGCAGTTACATATGCAACGTATCAACATTATCTGCATTGCTAAGTTAGCTCTAAGTTTGCTATAGCTTACTTAAAACAGCTATGGAAGCTATGTAGTTACGTTGTAGTTAAGGGCCACATTCATTTAATTTTCACTGACAAAAAAAAGTTACTGACTTAAAGAAAACTCAATTAGAAAATTTTAGTTACTTATAATTCAGCAAAAAGAACAAATACATATCTTTCAGCAGAATTTAGTATACTAAGATTTATATTTTAAACTCAACTATACACTTACCTTAGCACAGAACAGAAGTCCATTTTAGCCTCTTTTCATATTAATTGGATACAGTTTTTACACTATCTAAGAATATTTTTTGTGTTTCTACTTTTATCAATGCTTCATAAGATATATTTGGCAAATGAACACTACTGTGAGAATACTTGCATTTTTCTATGATTCCTTTATTTTTGATCATTTTTACATCTGAATTTGACTTGAGGGCCTTGTTTAGTAAAGACGGGGGCCACATGTGACCTCCACCCCTGGCTTACTTGTATGGTGGCTTATGCAGGACATCCATCACATACAACTTGATTAGGTTTACATATTTCCACTTACAATTATTTACAGATATTGAAGCTGTTGAGTGCGTAAAAGATTTATATGCAATCACTGCCTGAATTTCTATATTAAATTGTGATAAATTCAATTGAAATGTCTTTGTCATATGTATTACACAGCATAGTGTACAGTCAAGGATATGATGCATTTTGTCCAAACTTCCCTCTCATGCCTTACACCTAAGAGCAATAATACATAGAAGAATAAATAAATGACATCATAAAAAATAAATGAATAGTACCGTATAATTTTTTAAATAACTCTGATACAAAAAATATTGCACACACAAACATTAAGTATTATTGTTTATTAGTTGAAAACTCATTCAAGCTACTCACTGCGGTTTGATGACAAAACTTCACATGGAGCAGAAATCTGGTGCTGCTTCACACATCTGCTCCACTGCAACAGCACTCCACTTTACCAGAGACTACAGATGGAAATTAGCTAGAGCAGTGAGCTAAATGTGGTACAAAGCATCTTTCTCTTATTTAGACTAGTGATATAATTACACTTAACTCATTTAACATGGGTCTGTGATGTTCACTGTACACAATGATTCCATCTCATGTAGAAACTGAGGTTGTGTTTGTGCTGTTTTGTGAACTGTCCTGTGAGGTATCCTGTTATTGTATATTTGTTTGATCTTTTTTGTAATTATAAGAAGATTTACATTAATGTGAATTGCTGGTATGTTGATTAATGTGCATTGATCTAATATTAAAGTAAGTAAGTAAGTAAATAAATAAAGTACATTTAAGAAGATAATACTATCTTTACAGCCTTTATCTATTCCCTATCAGCTTTCTTTGCATTCTTAGATTTTACATACAAAACTATGATCTGCCTTTGAAATACAAAAAAAGAAAAAGTTTGAAATGACTAATAGTTCCACTTCAACAGCCCAAATAGTAAACTTTAGTTTACAAATGCCAAATGACAGTAAATGTCAGCCTGAATTGTCTGTAAATGTCAGAATATATCAGACTATGACGGCTGAAATATAGGCTATATTGGCTGTTAATATCAGCATATATCAGCCAAAAATATAGACCTATTTATACTACAAATATCAGACTATATCCACTGTAAATGTCAGTCTGTGATGGCAGTAAATGTCAGACTATATTAGACTATATCAGCTGAATGTCAGACCAAATTAGCTGTGAATATGGGCCTATATAGACTGTAAATACCATAATATATCAACTGTATGTATACACCTTTTTATACCATAAATATTAGAATATATCAGCTGTAAAAAAAAAAAAAAAGCCAATATATTGACATGAATATCAGAATATATCAGCCACTGATATAGGCATATATATAAATCATAAATATCAGAATATATCAGCCTTAAATATAGGTCTATAAATACCATAAATATCAAAATATATCAGCCTTAAATATAGGTCTATATATACCATAAATATCAGAATATATCAGCTGCAGTGTAGGCTGTTAAATACCATAAATATCAGAATATATTAGATGCAGTATAGACTGCTAAATACCATGAATATCAGAATATATCAGTCACAAATAAAGGCCTATAAATACAATAAATATCAGATTGTATCAGCTCTAAATGTAGGCTTATACATACCATAAACATCAGAATATATGAGCCTTTAAATATCAGAATGTATTGGCTATAAAAATAGGTCTACATATACTGTAAATATCAAATCATATCAACTGTAAATACAGGCCTATATATTCTTTAAATATTAGAATATATCAGCTGTTAATATAGGCCAATATATATGCCTTAAATATCAGACTAAATTTGCAGTAAATATAGTCATATATATATATATATATATATATATATATATATATATATATATATATATATATATATACCATAAGTTTAAGATTCTATCAGCTATAATATAGGTCTATATATACCATAAATTTTAGAATTTATCAGCTAAAAATGTAGGCCAATATCAGACATAAATACTTTATAAATTTGAGGATCTGGTGGCTCCGGTAGAAAATAATAAAGAAGAAACTCCTTAATTTTTTCCGTTGTTTTTGGACTTGTTTGGTCGTTCACCTCCTTAGAGTTGTGTCTCAATTCTTGATTTGTTATGTTTACTTACAAAGTGCTATCTAGTCTAGAAAATGTCTGGAGAGGTGGCAGACAAATCTTTGATAGACTGGCTCATATTTTTGGTCTTTGTTTCTGACTTTGAGGAAAATTAGTCTCAATTTAAGAAAATGAAGTGAATCAAAAGGCAGAGAGGACAGGGGTGAGAGAGGGGTGTCGGGGTGAGTCTGGGTATTTGGCGGTGGCAGGGTTGTTACAGGGTGCAGAACAGTGAGGAAGAGGGGGCACCGGGCCGAGGACGAAGGAGGTGGGGGCACGATGGGGGTGACAGTTGAGGGGGATTTGGTTGAGGGGGGTGCAGCTTGGAGGCTGTTGTGCGGCGGGGGTGAGGGTTGGCGGGTGGGTGGAGGTGGGGGGGTATCAGTGGGGAATGGTGTCAGCTGCAGAGGCAGCAGGGAAAGCCGACATCTTAATAAAACAGCCTCGGGCTAAATCCCATTAAAGGCCTCAGAGCCTGTTACCACTGCTGGCCAGGTAGCGCACACACGTAACACACACTAACACACACACATTGTATATTTGTGCCTACACACACACACTCAGAGGAATATATTATATATGGATCCATGTGTCCGTCTCTCTGTCTGCTCCTGTCTGTCCATGTGTGGGGGTCTTTCTTTCTTTCTTTCTCTTCTTTGTGTTGGTTTTTTGTGCGGTTTCACCATCTGACCACCACACAATTATACCCTCCACATCATACAAACCAGCACACACACCTTCTCCTATTGCACTATTGTTGTTGAAGGGCCAATGGTTAATTCACAATCCACAGCTCACAATTGTCAGCTTCGATTTCAGGTTTCAATCTGCCTCCGTCTTCAAGAGGTTAAATTCCAAACCTTGAGTGTCGAAGAAAAGATGCCAAGAAGTCTGAAAGCTTGTGATGTCCCTGAACTCACCACCAGATCAGATATTGTTGTTGTTGTTGCACACAAGCATTCTAGGCCTTATCGCTTCTTTGTGGAACAACAGACATGATATCTCTGAATGAAAGGGCCTTTATCCAGTATGATTCTACAGTACACAACTGGACTGATCCGTCACTTACATCCATAACTTTTACACAGACAGTACAGTAAGATCTGATCTCTTACAGATGCTTTTAATGGATTATGCTGCATGGGACTTATCAAAACACATCTCTTAGAATGGAACAGATGTATTTCTATGTGTCTGCAGATATGGCAAATACACCACTGGACTTCCAAGCAGTTGTTTCCAGTGAAAAGAAAGAAGAAACAGTGATTCTATTATTTTCAATAATGCACTGGCTCTGAGGGTCCTTATGTACAGAAGCCCCACATGGACATTAGAATGCATAATATTAAAGATAGATCTTTGTTAACATATATCAGATTAAAAAGTTAATAATAGATATCAGCGCATTGAACATTTCTGCCGATATGTACAACTAGCTTATTGCCTATATCTGCATTTATAGTTGGTAAAAACCACTGGGTAATATCGACCAATATAAGCCTTAAGTATCAGCCTCTATCATCTTTAATATCACCCTATATCAATTAGAAATTTCAGCCCATATCAACAGGAAATATCAGTAGCAAATATCAGCCTATATTGGAAGAAAATTTCGGACTATATTGATTAGACATATATATGCCAATTTTAGCTGCAAATGATGGCACATATCAGCTATAAATATCAGTCTAAATATCGGCCTAAATATCTGTAAATATCTGCCTATATCAGCTGTAAAATATAGGCTTATATTGACTGTAAATATTAGAACACATTGACTTTAAATATTAGACTGTGTAAATACAGGCTTATATCAACTGTAAATATAAGACTATATTGACAGTAAATATTGACTCTAAAGATTTGCCTGTCGGCTGTAAATATTGGCCTTTAGTGGCTCTAAATATCAGACTATTACAACTGTAAATATCCAGCTGTATATGCAGTTAATATCATACTGTATCAGCTGTAAATGTCAGACTTCAGCTGGAAATATCTAGCTATATCAGCTTGAAATACTTGCCTATATTTAAAGGAAATATTAGCCTATATTGGCAGTAAAAATCAGATCTTATCAACTATAACTGTTGGCCACTATTGGCTGGAAATACTTGCCTATATAAGCTGTAATTATTAGCCAATACTGGCTGTAACTACCAGATTATATTGACTGTAAATTTAAGCCTGTATTGACTGCAAATATTGGCCTATTGCAACTGTAAATAAAGTCCTATATTGGCTGTTTATATCTGAATATATTGACTGTTAATTTTGGCTGCAAATATTGCCATATATAAGCTGATAATATAGGCTTAATGCCTGTAAATACTGGCTTATATTAGCTGTAAATAAAGGCCTATGTTAATATTTGACTATATTCATTGTTGATATCAGCTTGTATTGGCTGCAAATATTAGTCTATATTAGCTGTAAATATAGGTAAATGTAGCACTATATTGGCCTCATGTAATGGCCTTTATTAGCTGTAAATGTAGCACTATATTGGCCTAATATATTGGCCTTTATCAGCTGTAAATGTAGCACTATATTGGCATCATATATTGGCCTATATTTACTGTAAATATAGCATTATTTTGGTCACATATGTTGGACTTTTATCAGCTGTATATGTAGCACTATATTGGCCTTCATTAACTGTAAATGTAGCACTATATTGGCCTCATATATTAGCCTTTATCAGCTGTAAATGTAGCACTATATTTGCATCATATATTGGCCTTTATTAGCTGTAAATGTAGCACTATATGGGCCTCATATATTGGCCTTTATAAGCTGTAAATGTAGCTCTATATTGGGCTCATATATTGGCCTTTATTAGCTGTAAATGTAGCATTATATTGGGCTCATATATTGGCCTTTATCAGCTGTATATGTAGCACTATATTGGCCTCATATATTGGCCTATATTTACTGTAAATATAGCATTATTTTGGTCACATATGTTGGCCTTTTATCAGCTGTAAATGTAGCACTATATTGGCCTCATATATTGGCCTTGATCAGCTGTGAATGTAGCACTATATTAGGCTCATATATTGGCCTTTATAAGCTGTAAATGTAGCACTATATGGGCCTCATATATTGGCCTTTATCAGCTGTAAATGTAGCACTATATTAGGCTCATATATTGGCCTTTATAAGCTGTAAATGTAGCACTATATGGGCCTCATATATTGGCCTTTATCAGCTGTAAATGTAGCACTATATTGGGCTCATATATTGGCCTTGATCAGCTGTAAATGTAGCTCTATATTGGGCTCATATATTGGCCTTTATTTACTGTAAATGTAGCACTATATTGGCCTCATATATTGGCCTTGATCAGCTGTAAATGTAGCACTATATTGGCCTCATATATTGGCCTTGATCAGCTGTAAATGTAGCTCTATATTAGGCTCATATATTGGCCTTTATCAGCTGTAAATGTAGCACTATATGGGCCTCATATATTGGCCTTTATCAGCTGTAAATGTAGCACTATATTGGGCTCATATATTGGCCTTTATCAGCTGTAAATGTAGCCCTATATTGGGCTCATATATTGGCCTTTATTTACTGTAAATGTAGCACTATATTGGGCTCATATATTGGCCTATATGTACTGTAAATATAGCATTATTTTGGTCACATATGTTGGCCTTTTATCAGCTGTTTATGTAGCACTATATTGGCCTTCATTAACTGTAAATTTAGCCCTATATTGGCCTCATATATTGGCCTTTATTAGCTGTAAATGTAGCACTATGTTGGCATTATATATATGGCCTTTATCAACTGTAAATGTAGCACTATAATGGCCTCATGTATCGGCCTTTATCCGCTGGAAATGTAGCACTATACTGGCTTCACATTTGGCCTTTAATTGGTATTAATATAGGCCTACATTGGTTGTAAATGTTAGCCTGTATCCACTGTAGATAAAGTTCTATTCTGGCTTCAAAATTGGCCTATATCAGCTTTAAATAGAGGCCTTCATTGATTGTTAATATGCGCCTGTATAAGCTGTAAATGAGGTTCTATGTTGCCAGTACATTTTGTATTTATTGTATTGTGTTCTTGTTTAAGTGTTCTTGTAACTGCTGCTAGGGCTCTGGATGAAATTGAAAAGTGAGAGGGAGGATGTCTCTGTCTGTTATGTCTGCATGCCCCATGTGCAGAGGCTGTCATCCTTGGGGCAGGCAACCTACTTTTGGGCCCAGCCTGTGGCTCTTTTACCATGTGTCTATCTCAGTCTCTCTCTGGTTTCTGACTCTATCTACTGTTCTTCCCAAAAAAAAAAAAAAAGCATAAAAGCCCAAATAGGTAAATCATTAACATGCCAAATGTGTAAGCAACAATTGTGTAAATGTTTTTAATAAGTTAAATCAGATTTCCCCTCTGAAGATGGAGAAACCTGATCAACATCCAGAGGTCATCTCGCAGGTCACACTGTCTCTCTCACTTTCCAGAGGGTGCCTTCAATCTTCTGCACCTCGTTCTTCAGCGCCCCTCAGTGGTTGAGATGAAAACTTGCCCATCCTCATGTAACATGGAGTCAAGAGATGATTCAAAACAAAGTATAGTAGTTTGGTTCTTCTATTTCTAGTTTCTTCAAGTGTGCACAACTTGTTAGTAAGTTTTTCTTTTTCTTTTTCTTTTTTTTTTTTTGTACATTTCTCATCAGTTTTTTATAATAAGATCGCGCGCATCATTTATTTAACCAAGACTATTCTTATCTAGATTTTAAAATGTCTTTTTTTAAGAGAGTCCCGACCAAAACAGCTGCTGAAAAAGTTCCACGGCAATAATAAAATACAGACCATAGCAAATAAAGTTATATCTATCAACAAATCCACAGCATTTAGCAGTAAAACGTTCATTAGCTGGTCAAATGATCCTTAGTCTGGTTTTAAAATCTCTCAATAAATACAGTGCTCAAGTTTCAGACAACCTTGGTGCTCAGACCAAGATGGAGTAAAAACCATAGGAACTTTCACCAAAGACAAAGCAAAGTTGAGGAGTTTCATACATGACAAATCCATGTCAACGAAGGTGACAGAGACAATGAAAGTGCAAAACCCCAGCTCAGATGGCATGGCGGTTTGATACACTAAGTCTAACATTTTCAGTGTGACTGAGGGAGCAAGAATATCACTGTGATCACTTACAGACAAACATATTACTTGACACCAACATCATTAGTATTATTTCAATTAGCACAAATGTATTTGTGAAAAGAAGCAGGGAGAAAACCAGTATGATAGGCAGGCAGGTTTCATGTTATTTATCCAGTCAAGGCCACCCGTAAGGAAGGGAGACCTTTCAGGGGCCCAGCCACATGTAGCGACCATTGATGTCAGCAAAAACATAGTCCTTGTAAGGTGATCTATGACAACCATACTGCATTTTTAACTTAAATAATAACCATTCTTATCAGAGCAAATGAAACATTTTTATTGTTGCCTTGGTAAAATGTAACTCTGCAACTTTTAAACCCTCTTTTCTTAAAACTCAATTTTTTTTCAAAAGTAATATCAACAGTATGGGTGGGCCAATCTGTTATTTGTCCAGGTGGTCTCAAAGTCTGGTTAAATCATCTTACATGTGTATTTGTAGGGTTTGTAGGAGGTCAGCCAAAGCCGTGACCTGTAAGTCACATAACTTTGACATGCTTTACATCTCCAAAAAGAGTTAAGTTAAGTTAAGTTAAGTTAAGTTAAGTTAAGTTAAGTTAAGTTAAGTTAAGGTAAGTTAAGTAAAGGTAAGTTAAGCATGGTTAAGTTAAGTTAAAATAAGTTAAGTTATGCAAAGTTAAGTAAAGTCAAGTTAAGCATGGTTAAATAAAGCTAAGTTAAGGAACGTTAAGTTAAGCAAAGTAAACTAAATTAAAGTTAAGTTAAGCATGGTTAAGTTGAGTTAAGTTAAGTTAAGCAAAATTAAGTTAAGTTAAGTTAAGTTAAGGTAGGTTAAGGTAAGCAAAATTAAGTTAATTTAAGTTAAGTTAAGTCAAGTCAAGTCGAGTTAATTGCCCAAGTAAAGTAAGGATAAGTTAAGTCAGGTCACCTTAAGTCAAGTTTGCTTAGGTAAGTCAAGTTAAGATATTTTAAATCAAGTCTAGTTTAGTTCAGTACATCAAGTCAAGTAAAGTCAAGTCAAGTCCAGTAAAGTAAAAATTGGTTAGGTTAGTCAAATCAAGCAAAGGTAAGTTAAGTCAAGTCAAATTAAGTTGAGTTAAATAAAGTGAAGACAAGTTAAGTCAAGTCTAGTTAATTTAGTCAAGGTAAGTCAAATTAAGATAAGTTAAGCTCAAAAAGTAACTCAAGTTAAGTCAAGCAATTTTTTGTCAAGTAAAATTAAGTTAAGTATAGTCAAGTTAAGAACAGTCGAGTCAAGAATTGTCAAGTCAAGTTATTTTAAGACAAGTCAAGTTACTTCAAGTTAGGTTTAGTAAGGTAAGCCGAGTCAATGTAAGTAAAGTTTAGTTAAGTCCCGTTCAGTTCAGTAAATCAAGTTTAGTCACATCAAGTTGATTTAAGAATAGTCAGGTCAGGTTAATTTAAGTCAAGTTAAGTTTAGTAAGGTATGCCAAGTAAGGTCAATTAATTAAACTTTATGATCTCCAAAGGGACAATTTGTTGTACAGCCAGCAGAGAAGAGTTTACAACACAGCAGTTGACTTAATGTACAACTGACACAATAATATTCACAGGTTATTCAACATGCAGATTAATCTATTACTGTTTATAGGGACTGATCAAATCGAGACCAATAGAAATTAGAATAAATGAACTCTACACGTTGGTATCTTGTACCTGCGACCAGATGGCAGCAGCCTGTATTCACAAGCCAAGTGCTGACCCAGGTCAGAGTTGGCCTTCCTTGTGGCTCTGGTTCTATAAATGAGGAGAACTCTTCAAAATTTTTCCCTTAAATTTTTACCAAACATTTAATAAGGCTGTTAAGTCTGTTGTTGATTTTTAGAAGATAGCCAGGAGGCTAGCACCACTGCTATTGATCCGGCAGACTTATCAATAAGATAAACAACATCTGCAGTGAACTTTTCAGGGGCCCAGCCATTTCTGTGGGTAGGCCTTTGTGCAGTTAATGCAATACTTTTTTCCAAGCGCTAGTAAAGCTGGGGTTTAGTGACGACAAAACTCCCTGAAGGCCTGGACAATGACTGACAGCACGAGTAAGAAAACTACCTTTACTTTTGTAAAGAAAATCTGTTATTCTTGTCACACTTTTCAGCAAATCTTTGTGTTTTCCTGTGAATTTCTGCATCGCCTCACTTATAAGAACTTTTTTTCTCACTTGAAACCATGGAAAAGGGGAGAAAGCAGACTTTGTTTGAAACACTTACACCTCGCAGACATGTTTAACATGTGACAAACGGTCACTTTAAAACTGTTAAAACATAAAAAGGCTGGAAATCACAGCTGTACTCCACACAGCTGCACACAGGCTCCTTCAGCTGCACTTCTGGGTACGACGCGGAGATGGGAAGTCAGAATTTTTTGAAAAGCGAGAAAAGAAGCAGCAGAGAAATGTTCAGCGCCGCAGACGAGCTCTGGAGGAGATTTGTCAACGATGGCAATCCCTCCCCTGAGCTCCACACACGCCTGTATGATGACTACAATCTAAACTGTCCTCTGAGTTTTTACACTCTCACACGGCTGGGACTCAAGCACACTGGCCCAAATCAGACTCACATACACAAAGTGGAGGGGGGGGTTGATATGAAAGAGGAATCTATATGTCCCAAAGTTGAAGTTCAGCCTCTGTCTGACAGAACACTAGAGTTCCTGTTGTAGTAAACTATTGTTTTGACAGGATGTCACTTCAGTTCTGCCGAGTGTGTGTGAGAGCGCCGAGCGCCGCGCGCCTCCTCTTTATCTCAGGCCTAAGGCTACTGTCACTGAGCCGGGGGGAGAGTGGGAGACCGAGGCAGACAGACAGAGAGAGAGAGAGGGAGAGAGAGAGAGAGGGGGAAATAGGGAGGAAAAAGGGCGAGATAATTCACTTGTCAGCTGCCTGATGAAATGCCATTTTAACTGAAGCTGCTAATAGGAGCATTACGGGGGTTCAGGAAGCCGCAGACAACTCGCTGATAGTCAAGTCTGCCTCCGCGCCTCTGTGTGTGTAATACCAATACAGCAGCTCACCCCCCTCCCCCCTTTATATCAAATCTCTCACTGCCAAAAGCAAACATATCATGTCTCTGACTCCTCTCCGACTGGGTCAATGTAGATTTTTGTTTTGCACTTCCACTCTGACACAGAAGCGGCTCCATCCATCAAACGTGCTCATTACTCCACCAGACTTTACCTGTCAGAGCTCCAACACATGAAAAGTACTAAAAGAACTTTTATCTCCGTCTAAATGATGTTTGAAGACGGCACTGAGCTGTGATATAACTTTAGTTTTTAAGTTATGGAGGAGAATAAAGCAGAGTAAACATTAGATAACTTTATGAAATTAAACTACATTGGCTTCAACTTGATCAACACAGATGGAGGCGGTTTGATTTCTTCTTTACATCCTTTTTTTTTAAGTCACAGGAACATGCAAACACATGCATAAGAATTAAACAGATAGTGAAGTGCATAGAGCTGGTTAACACACATTTAAACCACTGTTTATCCCTGCAGTTCTCAACATGATCCTCAGGCCTCTCAACCACCATGTTAATGAGAAACTATGACCCAAAATCCCCCAAATCTCCCACCACTCATAATGTTTTCTGAAATGTCCCAGTTTGGACTCCAGTTAGGACAAAACATGACTGAATACAGGACGGGGTGAATGAAACATGTTAAGAACACACTTCATTACAGATGCTCTGGTTTGACATGCATGCTTACATTGTGTTTTATTCTGTTTTACAGTACCAGATTTAAGAAATAAATATGTCTCATTGAGGAAAACTTGTTTTTTATCTCTAAATGTTGAGATGAATAAGCCAAAACCTTTAGAAAATGTCTAAAGTTTACTTTTTATTACATTTATTAATGCATGCATGAATGTCCACTTAGGGTTTCCATACCTTTATAGACTCTGTCACATTTCCAGCTCACATCTGGATCTTACCTCACAGGTGGAAACCACTACTTCAGACAGCTAAGTACACATTTAGTGCAGAAATACCCTTTTTATTGAGCTAATGCTACATTTTTGATGTGTTTGTTTTCATATTAAGAATAAATTATGTCCTTAAAACAGTGAATCAGACTCTGTTAAGGTAGGACATCATGGTTTTAGCATTAAACTTTAAATTTATCAATAGTATCAAACACACCAAAATACCTACAGTTATTATAAATACACTATATCAATACTACAGGACTACATTATTGTATGTGTACTAATAAATAGGTGGTAAAAAAAAAAATCACTCAGTCGTTGAACTTTTGCCTGATTTTGCCTTATAAAATAAAAATACAATTTCCTACATATTTTTTTACTACAATTTAAACAAAATAGTTCCTCATATTTTTCTAAATAAAATGAGTCTATTATTGCAGTCAAAGGTCATATTAAATTCTAGTATACAAAATGAAACATTCACTGATCCTAAAAATAAAATAGAGCCAAGACAAAAAAATCTATAAAGAAAAAAGATACACAAATATATATCAAAAAAATCATATATATCAAAATAAATAATGTTTTATAATATAAATATATATACATAAATAATATTAGTGGCATATATATTCATAACTTATGCATAAAACAATATATTCAAAAAATATAGACAAAATATAAAGTGTGTAATAATCATGGCACTTGCAAAACAAACAAACAAACAACCAAAAAAATGACATTTGATGCAAAACGGTGAAAATCCAGCTCTGATGTCACAGTCATGTAACTACACCATGTACTGACATAAACAATAGATACACAATGATAAGTTCAAGCATGTTAAATACCATATAAACTGCATTTTATACAGATTTACCCAAACAGTTTGAATAAAAAACTTTTGGAGATGTGTCTCTATAACAGGGAGTCAAACAAATTTAATCCAGGAGACTTTTACTTTAAAAAATACTTATTTAAAACTTATTTAAAAGTATAAAATGCTGACAGGTCCTGTGACTTTTAAATTAAATGATGTATTTAACCAATTAGGTCTTATAGGTTAAAAAAAAACCTGACAAATAAGATAATCATAAATAGAAAATTAACTTTTTAGAATTAGATTATGGTCAGGTGTAATTGAAAAAAATCTTGAAGTCATGTTTACTAAGCAGGTGTAATATAACTGAGTATATAACCAAGAGTAAACTAAGGACAAATAAACAACAAAAACAAAGAGAGCTTCTAGAATATTTGATTTTCCATTATTACTCCTATCGAGAGTCTCAATTTATAATTTAATGTCAATATTTAATACAGGGCAAAGACATTTATATTAGATAAGAGCAAACCTTTGTCATCTGCATACATTTGATGTGGGTTCTTTCTCCTCAACCTCATCGTTCTTAGTTTCATTTTACATAGGATAAATTTAGGCCACTGGTTCTAAACTGGTGGGTCAAGGCCCAAAAGTGGGTCACAGAGCTGTTTCAACATGTCAACAGTTTTGGTGAGGAGGTGGCAGTGGGTCCTGAGGCTTGACCAGTTGAGAAGCCCTGATCTCCCACTAGCGCTGCTTCATCAACGACCAGGGGAGAAATGTACAACTATTTTCTAGATCATTATTATGGCTTATGACAAGGAATACAGCCAATGACCAACCGCAACTAAAATCTGACTACCATATGATGGTGGCTTAGAAGTGCAACACAAAATTACAAACTCTGAAACACTTTAACCTGAAACAAAGTTACAAAGTCTGATATAAAATTTCGAATCTGAAACATTTTTGAAAAACCTGAAACAAATTGACAAAGTCTGAAATAAATTTTAAAAATCTGAAACACTTTTGCAAAACCCAACACAAATTTACAAAGTCTGATATAAAATAACAAAACCTAAAACTTGGGTAACTCAAAGCATTTGGTACATTCCTTCTACACAGGATATTTGTTTCAAATGGTTTGTGTTCTACATCTTATAAATATATCTTAGGTCATGTGAAAAATGATTTATTAATTTGTTTTGTTTAAATTTTTGTTGTCAAATTTTCGTATGAAGTTTTTCAAAAGTTTAAATTGGTTTCATGAGATGTAAAAATGTTCTTGTTAAAAGTTTATCAAGCTTTGTAATTTTTTATCTGACTTTGCTAATTTGTTCCAAGTTTTTTTTTTTTTTAAATGTTTCAGACTTTGTAATTTTGTTTCGGACTTTGTAATTTGTATCGCACTTTAATTTGATTTGGGTTTGTAAAAGTATTTTAGACTTTGTCATTTTGTTTTGGACTTTGTTAATTTGTTTTAAGTCTTGTAATGTGTTCTAATTTTGTATTTGATTTTTTGTAAATTTATTTTGTGACATGTTTATTTGTTTTGTCATTTGTGAGTGTTCTTGCTGATGTAAAATGAAATATATAAAATTAGGGTTTATGTAATTTAGTTTCAAGCTTTGTAAAAGTGTTTCAGACTTTGTAATTTAGTGTTACACTTCCAGGCAGCGTGCCGTATGAGGAAATAACAGGAGTTAAAGAAAATGTCTTACATTTACATTTTACCATTCCTTCCTTTAAAAAAGTGGTATTTTAATTAGCCAATAGACACATGATTACTGCATGAATACATTTATCAACAGAAAACAAATAAATGGGAAAGGTCCCACAGATACAGCTTTTTTCAACAGCTTGTTTTTGTGAACTGTTTTTCCCTTTAATTGTTGAAATCACATCCAAACGACAAAACACAGTGGATTACTAAACTTACCTGTTTTAATCCATAGTTTGATCAACTTTATTAAAATTAATCCCTTAATTAGCAGACTTAAGTCTACTAAGAGGACATTGTTTTACATTTTGGCCTCATGAAAATGGTCCTGATTTATAAAGAATTAAAGTAAATGTACGTCTAAAATGATACGGGTTGTTGTGGTTGGGGGTTAAACTCTCCTCTGATGGTGATTTGTGTGTTTTGGATCTTTGCCCTCATCGTTTTGATGCTGCGTTACATTCATAGAGAAACTCTGAGGGTTTATTCAGCATCATCACACAGCCGCTTCTATACTGTCCACCAGCATTATGTGTTTTCAAAGGGACAGCTAACACACAGACACACACTCATATACACACCAAAACATAAGCACACTCTCTCTCACACAGAAAAAGGGTTAAGAGAGCCCTGAGGCCAAGTGATTTACGCAAGAATGGGCTGAATAGTGACTGTCTCTTTCTGCATGTGTGTGCAAATGTGTGTGCATTGACGTGTCTGTGAGTGTGTGCGCTGTAAAGAACCGTGTTTGAATGAAATACTCTGATACAAAACTGCAATACAGCTTTGTAATGTCAAGTTGAAGACACAGTTTGATATCTTCCTTCCATGCTCTATTTATAGATGCACAGATGCATTAACATATAGTCAATTATTTTATTTAATGTACTGACGGTTACATTTATCTATTTAAAAAGAGGCAAATATGACCAAATATGACTCAGACAACAGCATGAACCCCCATTCATAAACTTTGATCATCTTGAAATTTGATTTTTCTAAGAATGACTCCAACATCAGAAAACATGATCTCAATTAGACTTTTATTATGTAGATGAATTGTAGAGTCAAAATGTAAATGTAGTTCAACTGTCTGGACATTGCCAGTGCTTTTCCAAATTACAAAAGCAAAAAAACTTCACTGTTGGAATAAAAACAGCCTGTCTTAAGGTTAAATGTAGAACGTCTGCACCTTAAAGAGGTCAGAACTAAATATTCACAGAGTTTGTGATTATTCTCATGTTGTTTCTTCATACAAAATAGGTTTTATGTTTCAAAATTCAATAAAACGGCTTTCTTTTAGGATGCTAGTGAAGGCTTTCTCATCTTTAAAAATGGAAAGTATACGGAATATTAAGAATACACAACGGTTAATCTGGTAACTTCTCATTTTTGTAGAAAAAAATGTTTTAACTACAGTCAATTTCTTAATGTTTTGAAAAAAATCTATAATTAATTAATAAATAAAAGCATAATGACAATGATAATCAGGCATTTTTTTAAAGGAATGTCATTTTCAAAGTCTTTTTGCCCTCATAAGGGCAGTAATTTACATCTTATATTTACCTACATTTATGTTTACTACCAATTCAAAGGTATAGAATCAATTTTTACACAAATTAGAGATTTCAGCATCAATGAAGTTAATCAGGATTAATCAAGGTCCACAATAAGTGCACTCATATTTTTAATGTGGATTAATCTCATGCTTTATTGTTCTTTGTAGCACACTTTGGTTTAGCCATGCCGTTGTCTCCCTGCAGCCACAGTGACGTAGAATAAGTCCACCACTGCTTTTAATCCACTTTGTAAAAAACTCACTGGTGGGGGGGGCTAAGTTTCTTCCCATACATTGGGTTTTTCTGTAAAATGAGAAAATTTGTAAATAAAGTCTGAAAAAACCTCAGTGGACGAGTCAGACGTCATCTGATCCCTGTGCGATCGAACATTTAGCTTTCTACTGTTCACTCATTTCCCTTAAGGTCCATAACAAATTCCTTTTTCTGTGCTTATGTTCATGTTAAGATCTTCATTCTACCTACAAAAGCAAATGAGATGTCTCTTTCCCTTAGTTGAACACTGTAGAAAAATCCAAAACAACAAAAACTATTCTTAATGCCAAATGGTGTGATTTTCAAATGTGAAAACAAGAGTGTGATTAACCAGGGTTAAGAATGTTAATCTTTGACAGCCCTAACACAAATACACTGAATCAGTGATGGCAAGACTTCTAGGAGTGGGAAAATGCAACTGAGTTCCTGATTTTGTACTAAAAGGTTTTTTTTAATTGGTTTTACTACATATCATTTGTATTTAGAAACACCAGGTGGCGCTGTTCTGTTACAACACAGGTTCCTTCATTTATTCCTAAAGCTCTTGAATAGTTGAGAATAAGGCAGGAATGGTAATGGACTGGACTGTGAGTTCTCTTTGCGCTTTTGCACTGGTACTCTGACAAACTAACAGCATGGGGAGGGTGGTGGTGTCATGTTAAAGTGTGTTTCACATGTGATGTGTGCATTGTTGAGTGCTGTCTATGGCTGCAGCATGGGTGAAGATCTTCTCTACATAATGATAAATAAAAGTCCTACAATTTCTCATAAATGTGTTCACGTTTGGAAGGAATTCAAAGTTGCTGGACTAAAAATCTACTCAGGTTTGTTAAAACAATGACGGCAGAGCTCTCAGGAGTGTGTAAGTGTGTCTTATTTCTGTATTTATGACACTAATAAGACATCAGTCATAGTTTTTATTGAGTTTTTGGCATTAGTATATCAAAATATCAAATTAAAAACATGCATCATCCCACAGAAATCTCTGGGAATCTTTTATAATTTTGCCCTTATTTGCATCACATATACCTAAATGAACCTTATTTTGGTTGTAATTCTGAGGTGTGGGACTCTAAATGTACACAGATATGTTAAATGATGATGGCAGGCACCTCAGGAGTGTGTGACCGTCACAAAAAAGACCCTTTCTTCTGTATTTAAGTGGCATTTTAGCCACATCAAATAGCATTAGGAAAAAAGTAAATAAAAAGTAAATATCAATTCCTTTTTTGATATTTTTCCCTTATAACACTGATGATGTGCATTTCATATTTACATGCATTTTGATTTATTTACATTAAACCTTAATTCAAACAGAAAACCTCAATGAGATTATAAACTTTTTCAAGAGTGTCCTGGCCGAGACAGGCGGTAGCACCGTAAACAAAGTCTCAGACAGACAACCAGTAGCTGCACATACAAGCACATATGAAATGATCTGTTCGTAAATATTTGTCTAAATTAAACTGGAATCCTGGAAGAACATGTACAATCAGTCAACTTCTTCTTGAAACCATCCAGTGAGAGCCGCTCAGTGAGTTTCAGGTCTTTCTGTAATTCACTTTAAGTGAAGGAAGCAGCAAACTTAAATGCCTTAAACGCCCAAGTTCAGCTCTGACCTTTGGAGCAGACAGTCGAGAAGATCCTGAGACTGAAAATGATGATGTTTAGTAGTGATTCAAAAGTAGAGTACTTAAAATCTACTACAATAATGATGACAGGACTCTCAAAAGTGGGTATGTGTGACATAGTCCCTGATTTTTATCATAATAATAATCCATATCAGACTCACATAAGACAATAAAATGTTTTTTAGAGGTCTTCCAGCATGATACTTGTAGTTCAGAACATTATGAGCACATTAGTGCATCAATATCACACAAAACTCTCAAACTTTATTACTGTTTTGTTTCTATTTAATGCCCAGATAAGACTACTTATTTACGTACAAAAGTTCATCTATCTTTTTTCTATCGTGCTAGTTTCTTCTTTTTGATCAGCATATTATTTCAGTGTAGTTACGTTGGGCCTCTGAATATTCAGCAGCACCAGACTAGTGCATGGGACAGCAGCTTAAATCAGTGTGGGCTTTTATTTGGAGCTTGTTTATTAGCATTTAATTCAGAGAAGTAAAACTGATTATCATTATACTGGAGTATTAGGCGTCTCTCTCTTTGCTCTCTTGTGATATAAAAACAAACCAAGTAGAATAAAACTCAAAATGTAAGAAATAAAGCTTTAAAAACTTTAAACTGGGACACTAAAAGTGACAAAGGTGCTGATATGTTACATAAAACATCTAAGATGTTTCAGAGCAGCGGTCCAGTTGCTCATGTCTGATGCTGCTTCTGTTCGCTACATGCTAAAGTGAAAGATGGGGCTAAATATCAACTTAAAGATGTTAAATCTGTCATAGTGTGGCTGTCAGGGTGTTTAAAAGAGTCTCTAACAACATTCAACAAACCAACAGAATCTCCTGATAGGACTGATCAGCACACACAGAGATAATGAAGCTCAGGCTCTAAGGTTTCAGCCTGAGAAGAGCCTGAACGCCATCTAGTGGCTGCAGCAGGAAGAGCAGCTGAGGCTGCACACAGCAGCAGGATCAAAGGTCAACCATGGAGCAACTTTCATGTCAACAGCGCCCCCTGCAGGACTGAGCTCATGCACAACAGCAGGTTTGATGGTGGCAGTTTGAGTTTGGCTTGGAAAACGGGAGGCATGATGATTTTTAAAGAAAGATTGGTTAGATATTAAAATTTAAGTCATGCACAACTTAGAGAAGAATATGAGTTATGTGGAAAAAGTTTGATATGTGCAAAGATTTTTAAAAACTTTCCCTTTTTTGTGAACAATTATGTTTGTTACATGGAGTTAAAGAGATAATTTGATGTCTTCCTTCCATGATTTCTTTAAACAACACAGATACATTAACACAGCTGAACATGTGATTTAACACAATGGCGCGATAATGTATTTCTATTAAAAAGGGGCCAGATAGCCATTATTACCAATATTTTAAACTGAAAATCCATCATATTTGTCAAAATAACCTTTTTCTCTCTATTTTTTAATTTAAAACAAAATTTCTACATGTTTCATTTTGTGTATTTATATAATTTTAATATCAAAAAGAGTATGCTTGTCCCCTTAAGACAACAAACGAAGTTTTTGTTTGGTTTTTAAGCATGACATTTGAACACAGGGTGTCACAAGCACAACAGCATTGTAGATAATCAATTTTCTTTCTTATTTTTGCCCACCAGTTATTTGCATTGTATATGTTTGTGTGTATATGTGTGCATATTTGATACATACTTTTATGATACCTCTATCTAATCAATATGATCAATAAATTATTTTTAAAAATTCTTGATACAATATGATAAATGATTTTAAAAAATGCCCTCAAGTGGATTATCAGTTAGAGTTCTTTTTGGATTTCAATAGAAAGTGAAACAAACATTTCAGTCCCAAAATAATAATAATAATATTCTGGCTGTAATTTGTGAATTCAGGCTTTAAAGGGTTAAATTGTGTTTTTCAAGCATTACAATAAGGTTTTATTGCCAAGGCGTTTGACTTAAAAGGGTTCAGTGTTTGGTGCAAAACAGATAACACAGAGGAGGAATACAAACATAAGAGGCTAGAAACTTAAATAGATTATAATTAATTAAAAAAAACAAGGTAGCAATTGAAATATAAAATACAAACTCATGATTAATGTATGTCAAAAGGAGCAAAAAGGAGGAAGAGCACAGATGTGCAGGTATTGGTGCAGGGCAGAGCTGTGATAGAGAAGGAAATTAGGGAGGGACAGGTCAGACCAGATCCTGGTCTGGAGGTTTTGAACACCAGCCTCCATATGTGGAGAGCACAACCCACCTTCTAGGCCATCAGCAGCCTCTTTACCTTTGTCTTTTCTAACTAAAAGCATAACCCTGCACACAAAGAGCTGCTTATGAGCATGAATGCACACAAGGCTGCTGTCCTGCACGCAGCCATCACTGCTGCGTGCTCAACTTTGTCATATATTTGCTGATTGCTCTCTTTAGACTGAGTTAAATGTCATTAATGCAAATGCTAGACATTGCAAGTTTGGTTAAAATATTAACTGTTCATTCTGTAAAGGCAGCGGCGTTACTCTGCTTTCAGAGAGCTTTATATATATATATGTCATTAATGATCATATATGATGTAACACATCAACTATACTGATGAGTAAACGTTTTAGAGAAAATGCTAGCTGTTAAAAAGCAGCTTCACTTGTGTGCATTACTATTTGACTTCAGTGTTTGCCGTGCTGTGTGCAGTGTGTTATATGTGTGTTTAGCAAACAGCTGATGGAGAAAACAAACAGGACTGTGGTCTTAACTTCCTCTTTTCAGGAGAGTTCACGCATTCATTCACTGTTTGAATCTAGAAGAATCTCTGAGGTTGTTAAACTCATTTTCAGTGAGTTTGAAAGTAAAACTAAATAGAGTCAATATACACAAACAAACTAAAGACAAAAAAATGTCAACACCTCCCTTCGAAGCAGCAGAGCGGTTTAAAATCTTAGTGTT
This sequence comes from Cheilinus undulatus, assembly GCF_018320785.1. Taxonomy (NCBI): domain Eukaryota; kingdom Metazoa; phylum Chordata; class Actinopteri; order Labriformes; family Labridae; genus Cheilinus; species Cheilinus undulatus. The sequence continues at coordinate 37,734,298 of NC_054878.1, read as the reverse complement.
GGGCTGACCCACAGGTACAAATGTGTCAGATATTCATGTGACTGTAGCAAAGGAGCTAAAAGCCTACTTTTAAATAAAGTCACTTCATCTTTACCTCCTTAGACCTGGACTTTTGTTCTGAATGTATCTTCTCTTATTTGTGATGAGTGGGACATGATCAGTATAAAACCTGAGTTTTGTCTTTGAACAGGAAGTCCTTTTCACCAATAAATGATGTATGGGCATGGGAACAGCAGGCCTTTACTACTGTACACCACAAAACAAGATTATTATTTCTTTACTTACTGTGCTTAACAAATTTATTGGACCACCCTAACCCTAACCAAAGTAAGGTTTATGCCACAGCTGCCCTAAATTAACAGCATTGGTAATTAGCAAAATCATTTTTTATGTTTCTGCAATAGTTAATACACCAATACGTAGAAGCTCTTTAACCCAAATGATATTTTTAATGCTAAACTAGAATTATTGTTGTTATCCATGAATTTTCAAATGTACTGATTTACAAAAAACCTGAAAAAATAGTAAAGCACATTATTATTTCTTGATTAATATGTCAAATTATAGTTATTTACTTGCATTCCTGAACAGAAAAATTACTTTTAGTGGTTGAATGTTATGCTTAATTAATTTCTGACTTCTCAGAGAAGCCCAGTGAGCCGGCTCAAATTTGGGTATAAAAAGGTGAATTCAGTTTGAAATTCCTCATTCCTGTTCAAAATGTGGAGAGCTCACTGAAAATGAAAGAGTCCACATTAAAGCACTTCATGATGCTGGATGGTCTTTGAGACAAAAATGACAGGTGGTCTAATAAATTTGTTAAGCACTGCATATAGGAAGTGCAAAAATTCATTTCAAATTATTAGAGATTTTCAAAACATGAAAAATCTCCCAAAGTTCCTAAAAATGTCCAAGACATTGCCAAACATTTCTGTGAAAAATCTTAAATATTTCTTGAAATCCCCTAAAAGAAGCAGCAAATATTTCCCAAATATTATAGACAAAATTTCAGAAAAAGCCAAAAGTACTAAATACAATTTTCCCCAAAAAACTACGAAAATTCCTCAAAATTATAATACAAATTCCCCAAAATTTCAAAGCAAATTCCACCCATAATTTCCAAACTGTGTTACTACAATCAACATATAAATTCTTCCTTCAATTCCATCAAAAATTTCCAAACAAATTCCCTAAAATTTCCCAGAAAATTTAGGAAATGTCAAAGGATATTTCCCCTGAAATTCAAATCAAAATCCCAAATATTTACAAATTAATATCCCAAATTGCCATGAAAGTGCCTGAAATGCTAGACTTCAAATCAAACACTCTAAAATATGCAAAAATATGCCCAATAATTTTCATGAGAATTCCTGAGATGTTTAAAGCAAATTTCTCTGATATTCAAATGAAATTACTCCAACTCCTGTAGAAATTTGTGACAATTATCTCAAAAAATATAATAGCAAATTTAACAAATAAATTTATTACAATTTTTTAAAATGGAACGTCCTCATATGTTTATGTAGGGTCTCAGGTTATCACGACACGATACAAAAATACGATTAAATACAACAAAAAAATAAAATAGGATACGATGTGATGCAATACAATACAATACAATAGGATATGATGCAATAAGATAAGATACGATACAAAATGATACAATGCAATACAATTGGAAGTTGTTTGAGTTGTTAAGACCACAGTCCTGTTTGTTTTCTCCATCAGCTGTTTGCCAAACACACACACCACACTGCACACAGGACGGCAAACACTGAAGTCAAATAGTGATGCACACAAGTCAAGCTGCTTTTTAACATTCAGTATTTCATTCATATTTCTACAGGTAGACAACCATACAGCGCTGTGAAAAAGTATTTGCCCCCTTTCTGATTCCTAATTTTTTTTTTGCATATTTATCAAACTTAAATGTTTCGGATCATCAAACCAATTTTAATATCTCACAAAGAAACCCAAGTAAATACAAAATGCAGCTTTTTAATGATGATTTTATTTATTAATGGAAAAAAAATCTAAACCTATCTGGCCCTACGTGAAAAAAATAATTGCCCCGCTTGTTAAATCATGAGTTAACTGTGATTAACCACAGTTCTTGGAAAGCTGAGTTCAATTTCACTGGCCCAGCCAAGGTCTGATTACCACCAGATTTGTTGAATCAAGAAATCACTTAAATAGACACTGTCAGACAAAGAGAAGTAAGCGACACGATCTCAGAAAGATAGCATCATTCAACGATCCAAAGACATTTAAGAACAAATGAGAAACCAAGTGATTGAAATCTAACAGCCTGGAAAAAGTTACAAAGACATTTCCAAGGCTTTGGGACTCCAGCGAACCACAATGAGAGCCATTACCCACAAATGGAGAAAACTGGGATCAGTGGTGAACCTTCCCAGGAGAGGTCGGCCAACCAAAATTACTCCAAGAGTGCAACGACAACTCATCCAGGGGGTCCCAAAGGAACCCAGAACCACATCCAAAGAACTGCAGGCCTCCCCGGCCTCAGTTAAGGTCCGAGTTCATGACTCAACCATAAGAAAGACACTGGGCAAAAATGGCATCATGGGAGAGTTCCAAGGACAAAACCACTGCTGACAAAAAAGAAAACAAAGGTTCATTCACATTCATTCACATTCAAGAAACATCTTGATGATCCCCAAGACTTTTGGAGAAATATTCTGTGGACTGATGAGACAAAAGCATCAACATCTGGCGTAAAAATAACACAGCATTCGATAAAAAGAACATCATGCCAACAGTCAAACATGGTGGTGTCAGTGTGATGGTCTGGTGCTGCTTTGCTGCTTCAGGACCTGGACCACTTGCTGTGATTGATGGAACCATGAACTCTGCTGTCTACCAGAAAATCCTGAAGGCCAACGTCCGGCCATCAGTTCATGCCCCCAAGCTCAAGCGCTCTTGCGTTACGCAGCAGGACAACGACCCGAAATACACCTGCAAGTCCACCTCTGAATGGCTCAAGAAAAAAACCAAACAAAAAAAAACAAAGTTATGGTTTTCGAGTGGCCAAGTCAGAGTCTGGGCTTAAATCCAATTAAGATGCTGTGGTGTGACCTTAAATGGGCAGCACCTGCTTGAAAAGCCTCCAATATGGCTGATTTAAAACAATTCTGTGAAGAAGAGTGGGGCAAAATTCCTCCACAGCAATGAGAAAGACTTATCCCTGGTTATCGCAAACGCTTGAGTTCTGAGATTAAAGTCCGAATTCTGAGTTTAAAATCACAATTCTGAGAAAATAAAAGTCAGAATTCTGAGATTAAACACAGAATTATGACTTTTTTAACAAGGAAATAAAAAAATTTGCATCTCAAAATATATATTTTTTCAATGTCCCTAATCCTCTTCTGTAATTTACAACTTTTTAAAGTTGAGAATTTCAAGTTTTTTTCTTGAAAATGAACAGATCCTCTTTATGATTCTTTTTTCTAGAGTGTCTCTAATGTACCGTTGTAATAATAAATACTTTATATGTAGATCTTTCGTCAAGAACACGTGTATGAGGGCCTTTTCTGTTGGGAATTTGCCAATGAAAATGATTAAAATTGATCTGAAGTTGGTCTTGGGGGCTTAGCTGTCTTTAGAAATGAGTCTGGAGGGCCTGATGGAAAAAGGGGGTGGGCTCCACTGCTCCAAAGGCTTATGAAGGTGAAGAGGCTCTGTTTATTCACATATGAAGCTAGAAAATGAGGGTTTTATTCAAAAATAATGACAATAACAGTATTTTTGCTTGAAGCCCCATCTTTAATTGTAATCTGAAGTCTTGTTGTCATTATTCACTGTAATCTAGAGTTGAAGGTTTAGTACAGATTAGGGCTAAGTGCATGTAAAGTGGACTATCTCCCTCCATTAATGCTCCATTGTCCATCAACATTCAACACAGTGACGGCTAACAGGGACACTGCATCGTCCCTCAGCGTGTCTGTGAGGAACCAGGGCCCCTGACTGACACCACACTCCCGCACACACCTGGGTTCATGTGTGTGTGCACCTTCTAAAATGGTGTGTCTCTGAGGTGTCTGTCAGTGTGTGTGTGAGGAGCTGTGGATCTCCTAATTTAGCCTCTAGAGAGCTGAGACGTCGGGGTGTCAATCTCTCTGTGCCGCTTTTTTCCCCACTTAACTTTTTAACCGAGTTTCCTCCTCTTTGCAATCCTCTGTATTTATAGCTGCCAAGCCTGGAGCAGATAGTACGACTCCCTCTCTCTCTCTCTCTCTCTTTCTCTGTGTCTGCGGTATTTACCAAACATTAAACTCTTTGTGCCATGCCCGTCTGAGTTTATGTGTGTACACGGCACAGCTGTTGATATTGTGGGGTTAGGGGTTTGGTATTTCAGTCAATTTCCACAGAGACGGAAGATAAAGCGCAGAGCAAAGGGAGACAGAGGAAGTGTGGAAATCGCTGGAGGAAAAAGAGGGAGCAGAGGAAGAAAGGGAAGGAGGTGAGGAGGGTGGAGGGGGTTTGACGGGGGTGTAGAGGGACGGATGGAGGGATGAGGCAGACTTCTGGCCGGGCGAAGCTGCTCTGAGACTAATTAAGGTGAGGGCAGTGGCAGAGACGAGGTAATGATGAAGAAAAGGATTTACTCCCTCCATCCCTCCGTCTAAGACACACAGCAGCACCTCTCCGCCCGTCACTCACACCCTCACCTCCTCTCTTCCTCCAACCCCCCTTCTCCCCTGTCCATCCACCCCGTTGTCTTCTACAGCTGCTTCACATTCTGAATCCAAGTCTGGGAATATGCATCTTCATTAAGAAGAGAGAATATTTCTGTGACTACAGTGACTCATCTTGGCTTTAAGGAGACATGTGAATATAACACCATCTGTTTACCCACTGTTTTTATGTAAATTGAACTCGAATGCTTCTCAAGTGATCATAGTAAGAAAACACATGCTTCTGGAAGGTCCGATCACTGGTTAATCAGTATTCCTGGCTACCTTTATACCTTGATGACAAAAGAACACTCCAAGCACCTCAGAGAAAAGCTCATTGACAAGTATAAGTCAGGGGATGGATACTCAGAGTTCAGTTAAATCCATCACCAAGAAATGGACAGAATATGTCACATGTGTAAAAAAGGGTACAAGTGAGAGAGGCCACCAAGACACCTATGACAACTCTGAAGGAGGACTGTTGCCTGGGTTTTCACCAGTTATTCAAGAGTAGCAAAGAAAAAGCCACTGCTGAAGAAGACTCATGATAAATCTGGACTAGAGTTCACTAAAAGGCATGCTGGAGACTTCATGGTCAAGTGGAAGAAAGTTCTTTGGTCTGATGAGACCAAAATGGCGCCATCAGACAACGCACTATGTCTGGTGGACACCAAACACACCATCTCCACTGTAAAGCATGGTGGTGGCAGCGTCATGCTGTGGGGATGCTTCTCAGCAGCTGGCCCTGGGAGACTTGTAAAGGTAGAGCACAGGTGTCAAACTCAAGGCCCGGGGGCCAAATCCGGCCCGTGGAACGGTTAAATCCAGCCCACAAGATGATCTCATATTTCTGTTCTAACTGGCCCGTCAGTCTGAGGTCTGCAGATTTACTCAAGTATAAAAGTGTGAACTTATCCTCAAAGACTGAAGATATCCTAGTTAATGAAATCTGAAAAAGTAAGGAGTAAAAATATTTAGATAAGAAGTCAGGAATGTGGGAATAGAAATAAATTTGTGCTTTAATTTCACATTTTAAATTCAGTATCTCACAATTAGGACTCAAACTTAGGAATCTAACTTTTAATTTCATGTTTAAAACATTTCAACTCATAATTTTGACTTCTCAAATAATATTTTGAGATTTAAGATTCATAATTCTAATTTCTAAGTAATATTGTGACCTTTTAGACCAATTATTTTGTATTTTATCTTTTATATTTAACTCCAAACTTTGACTTCGTAATCCCACAGTTTGACCTTTTAGATTCAATATTTAAAATTTTTAAATCATATTTTGACTTTTAATTTCATTATTACAAATTTTATGTCATATTTTGACATTTTAAATTCATGATTTTGACTTCTTTTTAATATATTTCCTGTTTAAAAAACATTATTTTTCAATTTCCATTTCATGTTTTGACCTTTTTGAACTAATAAATTTACTTTTCTCAGATTTTGAGCCTTTAAACTTATCTTTTTAACTTTTAAAATATCAAAATCATTTATCTTCAGTGCTAGGTTTTTTGTTTTTTCATATTTTATTACCAGTTAAACAAGGTTGACAGTTTATGGTTACAAAGGTGACCCTGTTAGGCCCTCAGGTTAGTCCTGAATCCAGAATCCAGCCCCTGCTGTGATTGAGTTTGACACCCCTGAGGTAGAGGTTAAAATGCAGCAAAATACAGGAAAATCCTAGAGGGCGATCTTCTTCAGTCTGCAAGAGAACTACAGCTCTGGAGAAGATATATTTCCCAGTAAGATGATGACTGGATCAGTGTTAATTTCATCAGCTAAAACCATGACTAAAAATGTTTGTTGACGGCAGTTTTTCCTCAAGAAACACCAGACTAAGACTAGCCAAAAATAGATCTTTGATCCAATCCAATCCACTTTATTTATATAGCACATTTTATAAAATATTACATTTACCAGAGTGCTACACGGTGACTAAAATAGGTAAAAAGCATAATAATAATAACTTTATTTGTATAGCACTTTTAAAAACATGGGTTTACAAAGTGCTTTGACATGTGCAGAAGCAAACAGAAAAACAAAGCAACAAACCCAGACAGAAGACAGAAGAACGACATAGAACAACAGTGAACATACAAACGTCATAAAACACATAAAAACTTCACAGGAACTTAAAAAAATTTAAAAATCATGCACAGTAGGGCAAAAAAAAAACAGATAAAAGTAAGTAAGGAAAAAAATAAAAGACACATCGGAGATCACACAACTCTCATGCTGAGTTAAAAGCCAAGGAATAAAAATAAGCTTTAAGACGTGATTTATAAGTAAGGCAGGGGGACATCCTGATTTCAAGAGGTAGCTCACTCCACAATTTAGGGTGGACACCAGAGAAAGCTCGATCACCACGGGTCTTTAATCTAGACTTTGGGACAACAAGACGAAGTTGATCAGCTGATAGCAGAGATCTAGACGGGGTGTAAACCTTTAAAAGGTCAGTGATGTACTGAATGATGACTAGAGCCGACTAAAAGTAAGTTTGCTTTTCTTCAAGATGACTAAAACTACACTAAAATGTATTTAAGTTTTTGTTAGACATTCAAAATCCACGATATTTCTCCACTGAAGTTAAATCCGTCAAAATACAATGTATCTGTATCTGTGTCTCAGCTGTGGAAAGCAGGGACCCCAGGTTTAGCAGGGTAGAGAACACACTTCTATGATTTAGTACCAAAAATAGGCAAGAGAATAAATGCTTGGACTAACAGTAAAGACTAAGGCCCCGTCCACACGCAGACGAATTCAGGAGTATATGGAAAAGTTTTTGTCGTATCGGCGTTTCATCCACACTGAAACAGCGTTTTGGGTGACTGTAAATGATACTTTTTGAAAACAGGTCCCAGAGTGCATAAATCTGTAAACAACTACCGTTTCGTCTCCGTGTGAGCGGCCAGCCGCATCTTTCTTGAAACGATTACGTCACACATAGCGTAGCTCTCTTACGACTCCTGCGCAGGGCCAGCCAAAACAACAATGGTTGATTACAGGGTTGTGTTCGTGCTGCAGAAACTACTGAGCTTGTTATGACTTTTACACCACAATTTTGTGCTCCATTACCACCACCGTGAAACACATACACCATATGTTCTTAAATCCAACGCGGCGAACAACCAGAAGGGCAACTAGAGGAAAGTTTGTGTCAGTTTTCTGTGGTCTTCTTCTCTCTTTTGGTGCATTTCTGTGGCAGCAATACAGAGCCACGTTCAGGCTTGGCATATGCACTACAGCATTTTCACTCGTTTTCAGTGGTTCCGTGCTTACGTGGACATTTCCTGAAATGATCCCATCTTTACGGAAACCTTTTCAAAATGAAACGGCAATATACCTTTTTTGTCTCTGTGTGGACAGGGCCTAAAATGTGAGGATTTTTTATGGACTAAAACTAGGCTAAAACTATAAAGGACAGAAATGACAAAAATGTGGCTAAAACTAAAAGGCATTTAAATCTAAAGACAAAATTAACACTGGATTGGAAGCATGCAGCTAAAGCTCCACAGAAATGGTTTAAAGATGGCGAGGTGAATGTTCTGGAGGGGCAGGGTCAAAGCCCAGACCTCAGACCAATAGAGGATGTGTGGCTGGACTTGAAAAGAGTTGAACCTGACAGAGCTTGAGCAGTTTTGACAAGAATGGAGTAAAATTTTAGCGTCCAACAGTTCAAGCCTGATTGAGACCCATCCACACAGACTCAGAGTTGTGTTTCTAGTTAAAGGTACAGCTACTATACTGACTTGGCAGGGATGAATATTTATGTAATTTATGTAACTTAATTTTGCATTACATATTTTTATGTAATTGACATCACTTTGTAGAATCTGTTTTCACTTTGACAATAAAGAGGGTTTTTTGGGTAACTTTTTTGGTCAAAAAAGCCGATATTGATATATTATATTAACCATTATTGATTTATAAAACCAATAAAAGAGTTAAACACCAAAGGGGGTGAATACTTTTTTATAGCCACTGTATGCATAGTTTAGGCAAGCAGGGCATTAAGGATTCATCACAGGGCTCCATGTGCCACAACCTGGGGATTACTGTATTTGACACTTGTGTTTTACTGTGTTGTCTATGTTGGATCAGATCATTATTACTGCATCATCATTTATTTTAATCATGTATTTTATTTTGTCTTTGCATTTTCTAAATGAATTTCATGTTTCAAAGATTATAATACAATCCAAAAACTCGATTAAAATAAGGATACACCGTAAAGTCAGGATTATGGATATGAATAAGAAAGAAAGATTCTGCCATGTTTTCTTTAAAATGACAGTTTATTGCTAATTGGGCTACATTAAATGAGGAGGGGGCCACTGGCTGCCCAACTCTAGATACTAAAACTTCCAGCTGATGTTTTTCTATCCAACCAAAGTCAGCCAGTTCCCACATTTCCCATGAAAAGAAACATGTGAGTTTAAATGAGAAGGTTCCAGATGTGGGGGCCAGGCCCTTAATCTGCTCTGAAGTTGTCAGAATTAGATTTTCATGTATAAACTAAAATACCATTAACACTCTAACTGGATCCTTTAACCACATGCCTGTAGATTCAGCTGTATATGAAGTTTCCTCACTTTAGTACCAGACTGTCAGCTTCATTTAGGATTTAGATTCTGATTAAATCTGATCTACCTGGAAACACTGAATTAGTTTCACTTACAGTAGTAGAGTTATGAAGATGAAAATGTATCCTTTGCATTGCACTTCTGGTTGAAAGGCAACAAAAAAATTAAAGAGGGAACAATTCTAGGGTGAAGTAGAGGTTTTCTAAGGATTTTCTCTTATTTGGCAGCTCTGTTGTTCCTCTTTAAATCCTTTACTGTAGCGCTGCTGTCTGCTGACAACCTCACATCTCCTAAATGTCAACAGGTACCCTACAAACGGAGACAAAATGAAGAACTGAGGTTAGATTTGGTTTATTTTTATCAAAACAGAAGAAAAATGTACATCACAACAGAAACGTGTGAAGTTCTGTCTGTCTGTGGTTTACAGAAAAGTCTCATAGCAAAATTCTTGTTGTTGGGTGGTTTGAACGGTTTACCACACCGACAGTCAAAGAGTTTATGATCGCGTTGGTGTGTGTAATGTAGGAATATGTGGTTTGTGTTTGTGGTTTTCAGTCAGACGTGACCAACATCTGAGTGGGAACGTGTCGAAATGCAGGAAATATCTGCGAAAGCAAATGTTAAACTGCTGCTACAGAATGTGAGTGTGCATGGTATTTTTTTTTATTGTATAGTGTCCTTTTATTTTATTTTATTTTATTAACAGGAGCATCACTCTACTCAGATTCATCACCATTTCCACTGGGATTTCTTAATTTAATTTAATTCAATTCAATTTAATTTTTACTTTCATTTTTACTTATTTTTATTTAATTTATATCATTTTTAGTTTATTTCATTTTGTTTTATTTTATTTTTTAATAAATCAGCCTCTTCATGCCTTTAACATTGCCCTGCTTTTTTATTCGGATTAAGGAAAGTTCAACATGAGAATAATTATTATTTGAATTTCAAAAAATCCTTTAATTCATAAAACGCCTAGATTAAAATTTTAAAACCACAAACAATTTAGAAACCAAGACATAATATGGACCATATAATACAAAAATACAAGTACAAAGCCATCTAATTTAATGCAATATGGAATAAAATATGCAAAATATCATAAAAATGTATCTTTGTGCGACTTTGTTGATTCAAATGCTGATAATTCATGGAATAGAAAACAATATATCCAAAATATTGTATGTATTTTTTATCCCTTTTCAAAATAAAAGTAAAGAAAATGTTTGTACTTACTTATTGTTAAAATACAGTATTTGTCCCAGTAAATGTCTTTTTTCCTCAAAATAATAAATCCATGTCCTGAAATACTTTTGCAGCATGGTCATTTTACCTTTTTGGATTTTTACTCAGGAGACAAAGGATGTATCCACCAAGAACATCTGGATTATCACATAAACTTGCATGAATTAAATATCCACTGATAGTAAACTGACAGTCGCGCTAAACCTGCAGACTAAAGATTTAAAGAATACACTTAAAAAGGCTTTTGGTGGGGCTGCTACGCCTCCTTTTAGATGGCAAATTTGATAAAGTCAGAAACTGTGAAGAGAGAGAGAGTGGAGGCAGGAAAGGAGCCTCAGGTCAGACCTTAACCAGATCTGTGTGCCTCAAGTAAACATCAGCCTCTACATACACCATGTAGACTGAACCACTGGCCTATCAGTGACCCTTAAAAGGCTTTAAATAAAAGTATAAACTGCAAAATAATCATTTAGCTCTTACAGCCCAAGTATTGCTGTCCACCTCCTGAGTGACCCTTTCACCCTCATTTCCTCATTTCCTCCTCTTTCCCACCTCTCTTGCTCCTCCAGCTTCTCTGTGGGCAAACGGGAATCAGTGCCCCATTGTTACAGGGCCTCCTGTTTTTTATTCAGCCCCGCCAGCCGCTCTCCTGTCAGCCAACAGCATCACCTCCGCTTCCAAAACGTTTACTTCCACCCACATGTAGCCTACATCTGCCTCTCACCTCCTCTTGTTGATCATTTGCATACGGTCTCTTGTCTCATCCCCCTGTACATCCTCTCCTGTTGTCTGTCACTTCATGCTGGAAGAGGAGCGAGGAGGTGAAACGTCTCCTCACTTTAGTCTGATGGTTTCAGTGGAAACGGATCTCTTCTGCCATTAAACATCTGAAATACACTACCACATGAAATCTTAGTCATGGAACAGTGAGAGTTGTGAAGAGTGAGCTGAAACAAAGGAACTGGTTGGTAAATCTCTTCTACTAGTAATGCCATGTTATGATGTACTGCTAATACAGTCAGTAAATATGAGAGCAAGCAGTAAACCTGAAGATATTTTATTCATGTTTGAGGATTTTTTTGGAGCCTGTCACCACAAATTTTCCTCTTTTTTAAGAAATTTTGCTGCTTCATCGACATTTTTCTGGCCTTTTCTTAAACTTTCATGAAAATGTACAGTGTTGTGAGGTGGCCAAAAAATACTTTTCTATTACATTTTATATATATTTTTAAAAACTTTCATGGAAATTAAAGGATTTTTTACCTTGTTGGAAATGTTCAAAAAGTTTTTGTTTGTTTTCTGGTATTTTTATGGATTTATATCAACAGCAATTTGGTGGAATTTCCAGAAAATTTCATGGAACTTGTTTTCTTTTGGCTTTTTCAAAAATTTTTGGGGATAATTTCAGGTTCTTGGCCCCATAGTGAAATCTTACAGTTTTTTTTAAAACTTGGTATAAATGTCAGTAATTCTAAATAAAATATAATGAAAACTTTCAGAAAGATCCATGGGAAAAAATGGCAGTTCTTACTGACATTGATTTAAAATGTGGGGAACTGTTAAGGTTATTGGTTGAAAAAAGAAGCTCAGCGTTAGTCCATGCAGGACAAGTAGTCATGAGCCCAGCTATTGCCACCCTGCTCCCACAGCCAATCACAGCTCTTTCTCTCAGCAGCACTGTATTTAAATATGACGTACCTTTCACTAATCCCAGCTTGACTTAATGCCGATGCACCACACTGCTGCTGGCAAAGCTTAACTTCCTCCACCCCAGCCTCCTCCTTTATAACATAAAGCTTGTTGCACCCTCATATTCACATTCATGATACTAAGTATTAATTGTGTGTGTTCAGTGTGTTCATTACACATCGTCATATATGAGGGTGTCTAGCCATGCCTGGACAGTCAAAGCATGCTGCTTGACTAAGCCAGATAGCATCTTTAGAGCAGAGTCTTCTCTGCCAAGTAAAACTGTACATCCATTTTGCAATAAAATGGTAAAATATATGACAAGAGTGATTCTGACAGACGTACATTTTTGGATCCTGTAATTTAAATTTCTGGATTTTTTTGCCACAACATTAAAGTCCCTGTAAAGTAAGGATGTACGATATTGGATTTTTGCCCTATCCGATATGCCGATATTTTAAAACTCATTTTGGTACCTAGGGGTGTAGCTAGGGAATTCAGGCCCCCAGAAAAGAATATTACTATTACTAATTTTACTGTGGTTACACTGAATTTACTTGCATTATTTCGCATTGCTGGACTACAGAACCTGGACATTTTTAAGGGAGGAGCAGGAGTCCCCGGTATTTATTTTACTCTATTTGATACAAATTTCAGTCTGTTCACTGATTTCTTTTTGTTGCTCGATTCAAAAATGATACTAATTAATAAGAAAAAAATAGATAAAAACACACTTTTCATTGCAGGCTCCTCAAGGGCCTCCCTACTGTGGACCCAGGTAATCAGCACCCTGTTCCCCCCTGTGCTACGCCCCTGCCGATACTGATATTAAATTACATTTTTCCACTGTAAAAAACACAGATTCCATCCTGTACTACATTTGTTTTTTTTTTCAAATATTGGTAGTTTAATTTTTTTTTTTAGAAACAGACAAAAAAAAACATTTGATTTCAAATGAAGAATGTGTTAGGGTTTTTTTGTTTGTTTGTTTTGTTTTTTTTTTTAAATACAGCCATACACTAATGACAACCTTACAGTAATGTATTCAGGTTACATGTGCATTACACGCTACATGTATTAACAGTACAGCCAAAGTAATCTGCATCTTTGAGGGCAATAAACAGCAGCAAAATAACCTGCTAACACTGAGCTCCACAATGCAAAAAAGAAATATCTTATACATTTAGATTGAGTCTCCTTATTACTCAGCCAGTTTGCAGGATGGCTCCCTGAGATACTCCTGACAAAGTGCTTTAAATAACAACAACAACAACAAAAAAACAGATTTTTTAAATGCAAAAAAATCTAGCTATAGTTCAGAGCTTAAATATGATTTTTAATTTTTGAGACTCAATATGAAAAAAAAGAAATAAAACTTTAACTGAAGTAATTCTCCTGATTCTGCTTTAAACAGCACAAACTAACTAAGAAACCAAATTTACTGGGCATTTCACTGTAAACAGCTCCGTAACAACGCAGCGACACCGACATCTCCAATGCTGGAGACAGGACACCTTTGTGCACAGCCAGAGCGCTATCCACGGGAGACTTGGCACACAGAAGTCTGTCATTGCTTCTGCCATGTTTCGCGCACTGTCACGTAGGACGACATGCACGTTCTTTCTCTCTATTTTCCATACCCAAAAATTAGAAGTGGCTGTAAGCATAGGGCAGGCTTTTAAGAGTGAAATCCTCATATCCACTGTGGCAGTGAGGCTCAACATGCTAACAGGACGAACACTTCATGTCCATTTACCCGTGGTGAAGCTAATATGTTTAGCTTTAATGAGGAGCTTCTCTACATGACTGAATATGAAGTTTTGCAGTTCAGGTAAGGCTATAAGCGCCTGCTGGGTTTCCAAACAATGCAAACAACTACTTTGCTGTCTTGTTCCCACACCTCAAACTTCTCCCCCAGTCGACATGTTGAGTTTTGTTCTTGGTGCACGTCCGGCATCATTGCATACGCTTAATTATGATGTCACGTTATCGGCCCTACAGATCGGCGTAAATTTTATTATCAACCAATATCAACCAATATAATTAACTTTTTAAGCTATTATCGGCCAATACTGATATACTGCCGTTAATATCGTGAATCCCTGCTGTAAAGTGAAATCCAAACTTTGTGTCTTGGATTAAGGTTGCTGTAAACATGTGAAACACTGAGATCTATGTGTGAATGTTTGATTAATTTAGACAGAGAGGTGTTCACCTCTTTCCTGGCTTGGTTTAATTTCAGCATTTTAATATCTGAGCCCATGACATCACCAGTCTTGATGGGGAATGACCCCGCCCCCCTACACTTCAACAATATCAAGGCAGTTCATCTCAGTACAGTCTGTTGTTAGCTTGTTTTTGTTGTTTGTGAGGTAAATTTCCTTTTTTATTTATCAGCTACGGTGTCCTACAGGTCATTAAATGCATAAGAATGGAGAAATTTGTGCCAGAAAACAGTAAATTTAATCCCCAACTTCTGTCTCTCTGCTTTGGCACAGAACCAGGCAGTTTCGCTCTGATGAGAGCGAAGCTCTGAGTGGGCGTGGCTTCAGCTCATACAACAGACACGCCCACACCATTAGCTTAATTTGATAAACTTAGAGATGTTTTTCATGGCTTAAATTTGACCTGGTGGTTCATAACATAGTAGCCATTCCTACAACATAGATAAAATAACTAAATTTTAATCACTCTACAAGGACTTAAATGTAAAAATTCAGAAAATGTTAAAGGAAATTTCAGACATTTTTGGAGGCCAAGGAGCTTTTTTTTGGCTTTTGTGAGACTATAATGACAATATTCTAATTTTAGACCCATGTGAAATACTGGAATTTTTCAGCACCAGGAGAATTTTTTAAAGATATTAGTAGAAAATTACAAATAATTTCATGGGACATTTTAGAATTTCTTTGTTCAGAAGCTTTTGTGGACATTCTCAGAATTTTTTAATGGAAAGTTTTCTGACCTTTTCTGAGACTTTAATTGAACTGTTAAGGGGTTTATTTATTAATTAATTAATTAATTTATTTATTTATTTAGAGAAAATACTACACTTTTCACCATTTTTTTGGAAACCTTCGTGAAAAAAAACCCAGATTTTCTTTGAAAAATTAAATGGAAATTTTTGAGAATCTTAAGGGAGATTTAAAGAAATAAATCTGTCCACTTCTAAGCTCATTCAGTCTATGACAGTGATCATCAGTTGGCCCAAAGGCCACATTAGGGCCCCCAAAACTTCCCATCCAGAAAATGTAAGGAAGAAAAGTGATGTTGTGGGTTTTAGGATATCTTTTCTCTTTAAATCAGCCCCAAATATGATCAAAACAATCATCAGCTTTAGCAGACATATATCTGTTATTATTTTATTTTATTTCATTTATTTGAAATTCCAGCCCTGGCAGCTTTGGCTCGGACAAAATCTGGCCCTTGTGCAATGGTAGGTAATGACCCCTGGTCTATGATCATACAGAGTCAGGTCAGTATTTCAAACATAATGGAATTATTTGTGGTATAAGCCTCAAATACCAGCTGAGTAAACCAGAATCAGATCCTATAAAGTGAGATATTTTCTGCTCAGACGAACCTGAGCACAGTGAGGAGTACCTGCTTCACTAATAGACGTCTTTTAAATCCTGCGGTTTCATTGAAAATGTGAATTCTTGCTTCAGCACGCTCACAGATTTCCTAAGGAAGACGGTAAAATAAGTGAAGCTGCTTAACAGAGCGCCGTGTGTACTTTCACATATAATGATGGGAGGGAGCAGCATGAAGATAACATGTTTGATCACTGCGCACATCAGACAAGGAAGAAAAGCACCTCAGAGGAACTTTGGTGTCACTTTTTCTCACAACTGCTTCGCTACATCAACCGAGGCGCTGTAAAAACGTGTAAGACAGCAGAAATAACACAGGACTAGAAGAATACAGTACTAACTTATTCTGGGATACCAGCACTACCTCATGTGTTCAACAAAGAAGAGAGAAATAAATATCAAACATGTCAGCTTTGCATTGACTCTAGTGCAGGAGAAAGGTTGCTTTTGGATGACAAAGGCTTATTCATGAAAACAGAATCCATCTAAACATAACAAGCAAGAACCTGGACCCTTATAGTGGAGAAAGAATCACAGAAACCATAAAGCTGGGGCCACATTTACACACAAAAACAATGTTTTTGTGGCCTTTTTTTTGTCTTGTATGACTTTTTTGGTATTACTGTTGTCGTATTTTTTTGTGAAGCTCTCTGTGACCGTGAAAGCTGCTATGACTCCACGTGTGCCATGAGGTACCACGCATCATTTTGTGCTCTGCTGCAGTTTTGAGTCACATTTTGTGCAAATTTTAATGAAACTTAAAGCTGCCAAAACTCTGGAAAGTTCTCTGGATTCCTGCAGGACCTTGATGATTCATGCATGGTCAGCAATCTGTCGCATCAGCTCCCACCTGCTGCCCGTCCCTACCTGCAGGCTGTCTGTTATAGCCATGATAAGCAACGCATGAACTTTAAGAACGAGCAGAGAGAGATCTAAAGCTTCATTACTGTTTTGAAGGATTTAAAGAGCACAGACTGGTCAGTAAAGTCCAATTTCTACTGCACCCTTTACTTACTGTATGGCTGGTTTATACCACTGTACTGAGCCATCTATGCCACTGTGAGAACCACATACATGTGCACTGTGTCTGTGTCACTCTACAATACCCCACGCAAACACATCTTTAATGCCATTCTCAATCCTTTTTTGCAAAGAGGAAAAGAGAAACATCGGAGGAGATGGACAGTACAGCTGCTTAATCAGCTGAAGCAGAGGAGGATGTTTCACATCTGGCCACTGAGAGTGACATGGACAGGGAAGAACACCTTTATTTTTGGATATCTGCAGTCATTTATCTCATTTTAGAGTACACAGTATGTCTGTAGGCATGACTCAGAAACTGGCAGTCACTGGTGCTACCCAGCAGACCAATCACAGGGCTTGTGGTGTGTATTATTTTCAGGCATTGTTACATTTATGAGGATGAGGTATAATATCACTAAAATCTACCAGACTTTGAATGGGCAAAGAGAAAGTGTAAGGGTCAATGGCACTCAGTCTTGAGATGATGAAGTATGTGACACACAAAGACCTTTTAATTTAAAATAATGTTTCTGGTATTTTCTAGACATCATCAGATACCGTGACTTTCTTAGAAAGTTACTGGGAATTTTTTACAACTGATTTTTATTCCTGGCATTTTTCCAAACATCTGTGGAAATGTTCAGGTAAGAAATAATGATTTCACAAAAAAAAAAAAAATGTAACATTTTAATTTATCATTTTTGAGTGGTTTTTTTTTTTGTCTAGTTTTTTTTTTTTTTTTTTTTTTTTAGTTATTTAGTTTTATGCAAGTTTCATTGACATTTTTCTCTAATTTTCTTAATCTTTCAGGTTTTTAGCCAATTTATTTCAGGAATTTTTGCTGAATGTGAATGTGAATGGAAATTTTCAGAAAGTTTCATAATTGTTATTTCAATTGGAATTTGTAGGATTAACTCCTGCAAGAAATATGGAGAAATCTTCAGAAACACTCATGAGATTTTTTCAGCAATTTTCATGGAATTCCTTCTGTCCTTTCAAGCTAGTCCTGTAGAAATATTTATGTTTTGGGCCCATTCATTTCATGAATTTCAGCTGATTCTAAACAGAAATTTTAAGGAACTTTCATTGGATTTCCTTTTTAATTTTTAAGTGAAATTTTAGGGGATCTGAATTACCGCTCATTGGAAATTTGGGGGAATTATCAGAAATACTTACAAGACTTGTTAGCAATTTCAATGGGATTTTTTCTGGCCTTTTCTGTGAATCTTGTGGAACTCCTCAGGCTTTTGGCCTTTTAAAAATAATGGAAATTTCTTGAAATGTTCTGGAAACTTTATAGAAATTTCAGGTGTTTTGAGTTAAACTTTCACTTTTCAAGTTTTTGAGGATTATAGATTATATGAGAAAATTCATGCAAGTTGTCAAAACTGGCTAGAGTCTAGTTGCTTCATTGAAGTTTATAATCTTAGCTGACTTTTGCAGAAACAATTAGTACATAATCATACAAAATGCAGGCTAACTCTTTTAAATATGATGGGATTATCAGTGGCATAAACATTTTTTAAAATATGATGGGATTACCTGTGGCATAAATGTGGTGGAGGAGTGAAGGTGAACCCAATATGCAGACACGAGTGACGAGGTTTAACAGATTTATTGAAATAGAGATTGAGTCAGGGGAGGGGGATCCAAGGGTCCAGGGTAGTGAGGGCTCCAGGGAGAGAGTGCTGTGGCTGGGCTGTGGTGAAGCGCGGAGTGAGGCACTGGAAAAAAACGAGGAGAGGCAGGATAAGTGGCAGGATCAAACAATGCACTAGAGTTACTCATAAACTTTCACAAAGAGCGAGAGCCTGAGAGCCTGAGAGCCGAGGTTACCACTGGTGAGCAATACTCTGGCGCTGAGGAGAGTCTCTGCAGGCTTCTTGAAGGGAAGCTTGATTGCGGAGTAGAGACAGGTATGATCAATCAGTCTCAGCGCCACCGGGGGAAGGGAACAGCCTCAAGAGAAACACAGTGAAGGCAACCACAGACAACACCAAACAGGAACCGGAAATACCAAAATAATTTGATGGGATTATCTGTGGCATAAACATTAGACAATGGCATTTTACACACTGGATGCTAGTGCTCAATGGATACTCCTGCCCACTAATCCCCTTTGGTTATCTTTGTAGTGCACATTTTGTATACAGAAAGTTTGGAAAGCTTGAAATGTCATTATTAAACTCCTACAAATCATTTCTTTTGCATGGAAATGTCACGTTTGTTTCAGACGTAGTGAATGGGTGAATTCTAACACTAGTAAACATCAGTATAATGGTTCAGAATCTGAGCCTGTTCATAGGGGGCTTTCAGCCAAATGACATGTTCTTAAGAGAAAGAATGGACCTAAATGCAGAGTCACTGACATTTGCGTTGAGACGGAAAATTTTCTTGTGCTACTTTCTCTTACTTTATTGCTCTAAAAAACTCCAAGAATGTAATGCATATATGTTGGCTAGTTACATGCCTTTGGCAGCAGACCACGGCTATGGCTTAGATTCAGTACATAAGTCTAAATCAGACTCTAGAAGTGCCAAAAGAGGAAGAGGCAGCCCACTGCTCAAAATAAATCTGTACTCCAAAGATGAAAAACCGAAACATGACAGAAGCACAGGGACACACTCCTTGAATTTGTGTAGAGGAGGGGTGAAAACAAGCCCCTGACAAATGGAGTTTTTGTCTACAAAATGGCAGTATAACCACCTTTGACCCCATTGGAATCAAACACTATGGAGGCGGGGCTCGCAGCACAGCGGGCTCTCTCATTGGACAAGGTTGTTGGACATTTGAGCCCTGTGGGGGGATGTGATTGGAGCGCGGGCCGTATGCAGAGCGCAGGATGTCGGCGAGAAGAAGTGGCAGCGACACAGCATGAGACAGAGACAGAAGGATGGATGGAAGGAGAGATGGGAGGAAGGTGTATGTGCATGTGAGAGAGAGAGAGAGCGAGAGAGAGAGAGAGAGAGAGAGAGAGAGTTTGTGTGCTGCAGAAAAGCCCGGATAGCAGTGTGTCAAGAGTGCTGTCACTCACTCATCCATCCATCTGGCTAATTGGCTCCTTACCCTCTCTCTCCCTCTTTCCCTCTCCCTCTCTCTGCCTCCCCTTGCTCGCTCTTTCTTCCTCTCCTCCCCTCCCTCCCTTGCTTGCCCTCTCTCTCTCCCTCCATCAGGCGTTGCTCCTAACTGCGCGCCGGAGGCCAAAATGCAGATGAGCTCTGCCTCGCGTCAGGGGGAGCTTCTGCTCTGCTTAATTATCTGAGAGAGAGAGTGAGCGAGCGAGAGAGAGAGTTAGCTTATGAGCTTACAGCCCACACACACACAGAAACACACACATATATATATACTGTTCAAGCTGCTGCTGCTGCTGTTGCTGCTATGCTAAACAGCAAGGCATCCTGGGAATTGCAGTGACAGCTCATTTTGGTTTTTCGCAGTCTGTGTATGAAAGCAGGTGAGAGACAACCCCCCCCCCACACACACACACACATACACATACACACACACAAACACGCACACAAACCCTCCATCTTTCTCCGGTGCTCATGGGAACGGGTCCGGGGCCTGTCACTAACCCTCCCTCCCACACCCACACCCCCTCCCTCCCCTCATCGCGGCAGTGACAGGGCTTGTTGACAAACGCCAGCAGTCATCAGGGCACCATGGGAAATCTTCTGCCACCATTTTGTCAGCAGAATGACAGAAGTTGTTAATGTCTCGCCTCTCGCCCTGACACGAGACGCCGGGGCTGACAGACTCTGACACGCGCCGTACACACACACTTGGAGATACACACCGCTGTGACACAAATGTCACGCTGGATTGTGACACAAACACACATCCGTGCACACAGACGCACACAATCCATGTCCATATTCGTGAACCCCCTACACTCTAAAAAATGACTCATAGGGTCTGTAAAGCACGCTTAAAATGAAAACAGTTTCATGTGAGAGAATTATATTTGTTACTTGCACTTATCTAAGTCAGGTTACAACATGTTTTCAAGAAAATGTCAAACTTAAGAGCATTGATTTGATTTAATAGTTTATCGATGTTTGTGTCCTCTCAACTGTTATGACTCTTTAACACTGGGAAGAGAGGACTGAGGGATTAGCTTTATGTAATTTCTGATTCCTATTATCAGTTTAGAGTTTGTAAGATGGGTGAATTGGCCAGATTCCATGTCTGTCATCAGGCAGATCCATCTTGCAAAGCTGCAATCTGAAACAACAGGTCTGAAAACAAACCTAACCAATCAGCATCATTTAAGGAGAACGAGCAGTGTAGCATCTAGCTTGGATGTAGCTATAGTATAGCAGCAGTTATCAGAGCTGACCCACATTTATTTATGAAATAAAGAGCAAACAGTGACACCAAAAGCCTTCACTGGCGGAGAGGATGTTTTTGCACTTCTCCCAACCAGCCTCAACTTGAGTTTTATCCACCAACAAGCTCCACCGTTGATCAACCACCACAGTGTCTGCCTGCCTATAGCTCAGATTACCACCACAGCTGCTCATGCCCGCTGCTTCATTTTGTCTTTTCACTCTGATTGGCCTCTAGTGAATGTTACAGCCAAACAGCTGACCAGATACACTGAGGCAGAAGAACATGTAGCCGAAGCTTGCATTGCAAAATAGTGCCAAACACAGCAGCTCTCTGGGTCAAAAAAATAAAACCCTTAGAAAATGTTCAATATGACGTACATTTAAGCCAACATTGTTTTTTGGCTCATTTTTACCAAAAACTTGTTCAGTTACACGGAGCAACTGTACCCACCTGTAGCGCTACAAGCGCATTATGCTCATGGCCTGAGGTCGACAAATTCCGGGCTCTGAATTTTTTACTTCCCCATGGCAAACACAAAGATATTATAAAATGCCAAGAGAAAACTTGCTCCTCTGATAATAGTTATGTGAACTGAGGACGAAGTGAATGCTTGTGTCTGCACTTTACAATCTTTGGTAGATGGAGGACCTGGCAGATAAACAAAGTTGAAGGGGAAAAAGGTGTCCAGCATAGAGAAGGGTAAATTCCCTGAATGCAAGTATATTTTTTCAATATGGGCATGTTAATTTAGCTGCCAGGAGCCTATGGTGTTGCCTATCATGACAGAGTCACTGGGTTTGGTTTCTAACTCATCTGAGAACTTAAACAGAAAAAAATATTATGTGGGCTAACTGTTAAACTCTAGAAGAGGGTCTGATTTAGTTTTAGGGTGACGTAGCCTTCCTGATTGATTTCAATCATAAGGAAACTATTAACCTGAGACTTTTGCCTTAAAACTCCAATCAATATACTTCATTTTTTGTAAAGACTGCTGCAAAAGTACACAAAGTACACATTGTTAAAATAACTTCTGAGTTCCGCCTGTATATCTTTCTTTGAAAGTACGTCAGATGCACGTATTTAGAGGGAAATCACAACAATTTTCAGGATTTAGCATGCGTCCAAGCTTGTTTTTTAGTCCTTAGTGTTTCTAAAACCCTACATAAGGCCCTGGTAAAGCTTTAAGGGGGAGCATACACTGAAATCTCAGGAGGCTAATGCCACTACTACTGCCAAATATCTTGTGTGCAAATTTTATTAATATTCATGATTTATTTGGTCAACTCTTCAGAGCGATATATCTAAAATTCCCCATTTTAAGAATAAATATAACACTAATATTACAAGCAGGTCAAAAACACCGCTTCTGAAGACACATTTAACTTTTTGTAATTACTAAAGCTAAAAACAGAGCAACAGGTACGACAACTTAGGCTGTCAGAAACTATAATGTACAGTGCCTTTACAAAGTACTCATCCCCTTGGATGTTTGACCCTTTAATTTATTTTATAAATCAGTCATGGTCAATATAATTTGGGTTTTTGACAAAAAAAGACACAAAAAACCTTCTTTGATGTCAAAGTGAAAACAGATTCCTACAGAGGAATGCCAATCAACCAAAAATATGTAATGTAAAATAACTGACTGCATAAGTATTGACCTCCTTTAAAGTGACTGACCTAATTCAACAGAGGTCCAGCAAACTGGTGCTAGTCGTCTCATTATTAGTGAAATTAGGATCACCTTAGTGCAGTGAATGTGTCTCAAGTGATTGTAGTGTATAGACACCTGTGTCTGGAAGGTCCAGTCACTGGTTAATCAGTATTCCTGGCTACCATTACACCATGAAGACAAAAGAACCCTCCAAGCAACTCAGAGAAAACATTACTGACAAGTATAAGTCAGGGGATGGATAAAAAAAAAATATCCCAAGGCACTGAACATCATCATTAAGGAATGGAAAGAATATGTCACATCTGTAAATCTGCCTAGATCAGGCCGTCCTCTCAAACTGAGTGACTGTGCAAGAAGGAGACTAGTGAGAGTGACTACTCTGAAGGAGTTACAAGCTTCAGCAGCTGAGATTGGAGAGACTCAGCATACAACAACTGTTGCCCACGTTCTTCACCAGTCAAAGCTTTCTGGGAGGGTAGCAACTGTTGAAGAAAACTCATTAAATCTGGACTAGAGTCCACCAAAAGGCATGTGGGAGACTCCATGGTCAAGAGGAAGAAAGTTATTGGGTCTGATGAGACCAAAATAGTGCTTTTTGGCCATCAGAAGACAAGACACCAAACACTGCACATCACCACTAACACACCATCCCCACTGTGAAGCACGGTGTTGGCAGCATCATGCTGTGGGGATGCTTCTTGGCAATCAGCCCTGGAAGGCTTGTCAAAGGAAGAGGGTGAAATGAAAGTGGCAAAATATAGGAAAATTCTGGAGGACGATCTTATTCAGTCCGAAAGAGAAAGCTACACAGAATGGTGAATATTCTGGAGTGGCCCAGTCAAAACCCAGACCTCATCCCATTAGAGAATTTGTGGCTGGACTTGAAAAGGGGCAGGATCCCTGTACAACCTGACCAGATGTGCAAGCCTGACTGAGACCTATCCACACAGACATCTAAGGCATCTAATAAATCCTGACTAAAACGGAGTAAATATTTAAGCAATTTCTTATTTTACCTTGCATATTCTTATTTAATAGACATTAATTTGTAGAAACCTGCTTTCACTTTGACATTGAAGAGGGCTTATTTTGTAATTTTTATGTTGTCAGAAAAGACAGGTTATATTGACCACAATTGATTGATCAAACCTATTCAAGGGTAAAACATCTAAGGGGGTAAATACTTCTTATGTGCACTGTAGAACTTTCAGCTTATGATGGCATTTAGCTGGATGTTTGATTTCAAAAATGAAGCAGTACTTACTAAATTGAGGTTTATTCCATTATTGTTATTTCACTGAAAGTTCCACCTACAATCATATCTTTAGTAGACCCTTCAGGAATAAGGCGGATTTACCTAAATCAGTGCTCTTACATTTTAAGTGTGACATTTTCCTTCAGATATCTTGCAAACTGACTATAAAAATCTACATTATAACCCGTATTTACTTTAAGTGTGTTTTACTAACCCCATGCCTCATTTTTTAGAGTGTATCCTTCACTCTCCCCATCTCACTCAGCTAAATCAGTCAATGTGTGTGTGCTAGTGCGTCTGACAACTAGCTGTGTATGGATGCTTAGTGTGTATGACTGTGGAGTGTTAATGAGGCTTCGTCTATGAGTGTGTACGGCTCCTAATGAGTTGTACCCTCGTGTTTGTGTGTGTGAGAGAGAGAGAAAACAGTGTCTCAGCTCTCGTTATGGATGCGGCGTATGCGTCTGATCAATAACATTTACAATCCCGACAGGAGATGGAGCCTGGCGGACAACCCTAACTGACCGTTATGAGAGCATGATGAACTCCGGACAGAGCACACGCACACACAGATACACATGGGCAGCTTCTCTGGACAGCCAATTACCGTTGCTCATAATCCACACACTCCTCTGCCATCCACCTGTGTACAGTCATTCGCCCTAACACACGTCTGCTTGTATTTCTGTGTGGTTTTCCTGTTTTGCTGAAGTTCCCTCCAGAAAAGATCTACAGCTTAAGCACACAGGCCCCTCATCACATCAACACAACTAGTTTAGCACAATTCGCTGCACTAGCCAGCCCTGTTAGGAGCTGCTCTTTCTGCTCAACATCTCAGGGTTTTATGGAGCAGTATCTGCAGGGAAAAACAGGGCAAATGTGGGAAAGAGACGTGCTTATGTTGGGGTTCAAACTGTGAATTAGAATTAGCCGCTGTGTTTCCAGAGGCAGGATGGAAGTCCAGACAGTCAGATCACTTCTGCTAACCACAGCACCATTTAACATGCCTCAGGTCATTATAATCCACAGCAGAATCATGAAAGAGACATACATTCATGTCAAGTTTTATGATTCAGTTGCTACTTATGTTGTTTTTGATTCTTTACTTTGGCTGAGGATGCTGCAAGGAACTGTCCACAAAACTGTCAGTCATGATGCAACATCTGCCTTTTTGGGATTTTTTAAATACAATTTACCAATTACAAACCAATTCAGAGAGATTTACACGTGGGCATATATCAGCCTTGTAATAACAGTTTAAAAACAGAATCTTGGTTTTAAAAAATTCATTTGGACCCAGGTCCCATCTGCAGACAGAAATTATAACCTTTACTGCCGTCAGTCTGCAGGGGGAGCTCTGAAGACTCTGGCTTCACCCCAAAGTGGCTGTTGCTTCATCCAACTTAGTTTATTGCCTATGGAAAGAGTCAATACTGCATTGGGAGAGGTATGTGAAGAGAAAGAAAGAAGGAGATACAGAAAGAGGAAAGATGGAGATGATGCGAAAAAGAAAGACATACAGAAGGAGAGAAGAGGGAGATGCAGAAGGTGGGAAGAGGAAGATGCAGAAGGTGGGAAGAGGAAGATGCAGAGAGAGGGAAGAGGGAGATGCAGAAATGGGGAAGAGGGAGATGCAGAAAGAGGGAGATACAGACAGAGAGAAGAGGGAGATGCAGCCAGAGAGAAGAGGGAGATGCAGAAAGAGGGAAGAGGGAGATGCAGCCAGAGGGAAGAGGGAGATGCAGAAATGGGGAAGAGGGAGATGCAGAAAGAGGGAAGAGGGAGATGTAGAAATGAGGAAGTGGGAGAATTGCAGAAAGATAGAAGAGGGGAGGCAGAAATGGGGAAGAGGGAGATGCAGAAAGAGAGAAGAGGGAGAACCAGAAATAGGGAAGAGGGAGATGCAGAAAGAAAGAAGAGGGGGATGCAAAAATGGGGAAGAGGGAAATGCAGACAGAGAAAGAGGGAGATACAGAAGGAGGGAAGAGGGATGTGTTGAAGAATAAAAGATGCAAAAAGCAGAGAGTGGAAGGAGATGCATAAAGAGAGAGGATGGATGTGCAAGAAGAAAGAAGATGGAGACGCAGATAGCATGGCACGGCTGATATTACTCAGTTATTGTAGACCCAAAGGATTGTTAATGTGTTCCCACTTCATGATTTATGATATATATATATATTCTTCTGCTGTATGCAGAACATACTTGTCTAAAAAGGGGTGAGACTGTTAGAAAACTGTAAGTTCAAGGCAGAAGTAAAACATGATTAACCTTCAGTTGGTGTTAAAGAAAGTGTGTGATCAGAAATGATCAAACAGCGATTAATTTTTGGGAATTTAACCCTTTAAATACCAATTTAACAGCAAAAACTTATTTTCTAATGTAAAATATATAAAAGAATGAACATTTGGGGCACAGATGGCCTAGAACAGTGTTTCTTGAATTGTGTGGTGAGGCACACTTGTGTGTCATGAGGCAGGTTTAGGTGTGCCAAAGGAAATCTTACAACCATATGTTAATACCACAACTATCCACAACTAAGGATAAGGTGATACTTGTTAAATAGGCTATTTTGCATGACTATGAATATGGAGTGTCTTGAGATTTTAGCTTGATCTTAGGTGTGCCTTGGGGTAAAAGTTTGAAAACTACTGGCCTAGTGGATGAGGAGCGCCCCGTGTCCACTGGTGGCCCGGGATCAGGTCCGGCCTCTGGCTATCTCATCGTATGTCTCTCCCCTACTCTCTCGCTGTCCTCCTCTATTATAAAAGGCATAAAAAGGACAAAAAAAGATGTTTTTTTTATATACAACATGAAGACTACATGGATTCCCTTGAAGGGGATTATCACAGCCTTGAATATGTTAATAATGAGCAACAACTTTTCATGCATTGTTTTTTTAAATTTCAAGATTTTCATAACTGTTACACTCAGAGTGAGTGACCAAAAATGGACACCATACTTCAATAGCAATAAGGTACTATACATTAAAAAATCTATTTTTTTTTGCATTAATATTTAAATCATGATTAGGCCTAAATATACATAGCAAATATTGATTAACTTTTAGGAATTTAACCCTCTAAATGGCAGTGTAAGTTTAGGACTGTCCCTAGAAAACTTCCTTCCCTTATGGGCAGCCCTGGGTGCTGGGAGCCTAATATCTGTGTGGCCCATTCACAGTGAGTTTTTCTCAAAGTGGGCATCCCAGGTTCAAATCCAGTCTCACAAATCATTCCCCTTTCTCTCCCCCAACTCTATCCACTGTACTATCCTATCTGAATAGGAGTGTAAAAGCACAAAATAATGTGGAAAAAAAACAAAAGCAAAGCATGAGTATGGCATGCAGTAATTGCAAAGATTTTCTGATACATCTGAGCGCGCTACTACCTAAATGTGGTCAACTAGATCCCAAAATACCTGGGCAAATTGTTTGAGTGACTGGTTTTCTTCGAAGTGGTTCACTTAAGAACAGAAATATCAAATTGTAATGGACATGAGTTTCTAGTTGTAATTAAACATGGTTTTTGTGCTTTGTTAGGCACAAGGAGTAAAATGCAATCTAACCAAATAGAGATGACATGGCACACATGCATGCACAAACTCTCTTTGCAATATTTAAAGTTACATTTTTTTTTCTCTTTAACCAATCGACACAGGCTTTTAACATCCCACTCAACCATCTGCACTAACGACCCCCTTCACTTTGCTCAGTTTTGTAATGTTGCATCCTGATGCTACAGTCTCTCCCACTGTACATCTAGAGGCCTTTACTCTGGATGGGTGTAGACCTACCAGGTATCATTTAAATTAACTAGACCTGCCGCTCTGGTGGAAGAGGGGTGAGTTTTTTTTCCACAAAGTTAAGTTTCTTGCAGCTCCTCTCTTTCTTTAAATGTATTTTGAGCACCAAGTAACAAGCAGCATGCACTGTCCCACGTGTGGCGTCTTATTACAATCATTAATGGAAGGAGAATCACACAAGTGGTGCTTTAAACAAGATAAGGTCTTCAGCTTTGGCTATAGATTTTTTTTTTTCATAGATTAATTTAGTTATATTGGCCATCGTTTTAAACTGAAGGGTTAGGTTTTTGTTTTTTCAAACTCTGTGAAGCCTCTGACTATGAGCTTGTTAAACACACTTGTGTCCACAGAAGAATTTTTAAACATCAGCTACAAAGCTTTGCTTTCAGTAGTTGATTAGAAGATAGCCTTTTAGTTATCACTTCTAGAGTTTATCTGGTCATTACATGCATAAAAGTTTCCTATCAGGGAAACCTTTAGTCCTGCTGGTACCTGTGTGGAAAACATGAAAATGTAAAATGAGTAACCCTTTGTGACTGGATCTAGTAGGCCTCCATTACAGGAATCTCAGTGGTTCAAAAACCACAAGTCTTTAAATCTATTAAATCTTTTTGGTGTTTTTGTTTATTTCAACTACACTTGGAAAAAAAGAGACAGCGGGAGTGCTTTTGGTAGCCATGAACAGCCTATGCTCATGAAAACGTCTAAAAAGGGGTTAAAAACGGATGACTTATACCCTGAAGCAGTGTTAATTTCGTCAACTCAAACTATGACTAAAAATGTTTGTCGACAGCCTTTATTTCCATGACAAAAACTAGATTAAAACTAACAAAACAGATATGTGATGACTGAAATTGACAAAAACTAAGTTTAGTTTTCGTAAAGGTGACTAAAACTAGACTAAAATGTAATACTGTGATAATAAAACTGTGATAATTCTCTGCTGTGGGTAAATCTGTCAAAAAAAAATGTAGCTGTATCTCTTCTTCTTCTCAGCTGTAGAAAGCAGGGAACCCAGGTTTGGCAGAGAGTACATAGAACACACTACCATGACTTGGTACCAAATTTAGGCAAAAGAATAAATGCTTGGACTAAAAGTAAAGACTAAAATATGAGGACTTTTTATCGACTAAAACTAGACTAAAGGCGCTTTTTCACTACACAGTTCCAGCCCTACTCGACTCGGCGCTACTCTACTCGCCTCCACTCAGTTTGGGTACCTTTTCCACCAGCCCTAGTACCTGTACAATGTGAATAGGCACACTGACTTTACCATTTGAAAAGTAATGTCAGACTCCATAGATAAGCCATTAAGAACACAAACAGATGCCAGAGAATAAAGTAGAAGGAACTGAAATAACTCTGAGGGAAGCAGAATTACATAACCACAACAGAGAGAATAAAGGTGAAAATAGGCACAAAAAATCAGAAAAGTGGCAGTAAGTGGTTTAAGAGTGGAAAAATTGGTTTAAAGAAACAAAATGGGTTAAAGGGCAGTAAAAAAAATGGTGAAAAGCAGCTAAAATGTGGCAAAAATGAGCAAAAATGGGTGAAAAGTGTCAACAATGGGTTACAGAGGGAAACATTGTAAAATCGGCGGTTAAAGTAGTTAAAGGTTTTTTTTTAAAGTAGCCAAAACGTGTTAAAAGTGGCAAAAAAAAATGGTTAAAAGATGCAAAAATTGGTCAATTACTGCAAAAATGGGTGGATCAGTGATTAAAAATGGGTTAAAAAGTGGCACTAATAAATAATTTGAATATCAGAACCCAATAATGGTGTGAAACATTTTTCAGCTCCAAAAGAGAGGTAACTGTTAGCCAGGGCCTTAGCACCAATACTGCTGATCCAACATACTGTACACACATTGATATTATCAATAAATCACAACTAGGGAGGGCCCTTTCTTTGGGTTCCTCAGAGCCAATTCTGTACGAAGGAAAAGGAAATAAATTGTTTGGAAATGATTTGGAAAGACTCACACCTCTCTAGAAGGCCTCACATCTGACAATGCTTATCAGAGCAAAAACATGAGGTCAGAGGAACTATCTGCAGAGCTCAGAGACAGGATTTCTGCAAGGCACAGATCTGGAGAAGGCTACAAAAAACCTACGGCACTGAAGGTTCCCTAGAGAACAGTGGCCTTCATAATTCTCAAATGGAAGACGTTTGGCACAACCAGGATATTTCCAAGAGCTGGTTGACTGGCAAAACTGGGCAATCAGGGGAGAAGGGTCTTAGTAAGAGTGGTGAGCAAGAACCTGATGGTGACTATGACTGAGCTCCAGAGATCCTGTGTGGAGCTTGAAAGGTCCAGAAGGACAACCATCACTGCAGTCCTACACTGATCTAGGCTTTATGACCGAGTGGCTAGACAGAAGAATCTCCTAAGCTGAAAACACATGAAAGCCCTTTTGGTTTACATGGGGAGGTTTTTTGCAAACTCCAAGCGGACTTTCATATGTTTCGCACTGAGGAGAAGCTTCTGTCTAGCCACTCTGCCATAAAGCCCAGATTACAAATTTGCAAAAATTTCTAAAATTCTGTTTTTACTTTGTCATGGAAGAGGGGAGGGGAAAAAATTACCAGCACTAGCGTTAACGTAACAGAATTGACCTATGGCTAAGTCCCGCCCTGAAACGCGATGAGCCAATCACAGTGCGTATAGCAATTCCCGTACACTCGGACATACTCTGCCCTGACGTCCATTGAAATGCATTGCAGAAAGTTAGTTTTATTTCGGGTTTATGAGGGCTTTTTTTTTTAGATTTTAAGTTTAAAAATGGTCAAACTGTGTTCATGGGGTACATGCAACTCCAATTCTGGAGTGTACTTTTTACCCTTTCCTAAGCCACATCTAAACCGTGAAAAGTGTCTTCTTTGGATAAAGTTATGTGGTAGACCACATCAACTCAACATGAATAAAATTAACAAGGATGTCTACATCTGTTCTAAGGTAAGTCAACATTGTATTTGAGGCAGCATATTCTCACTTTGCTGGAAGGAAATATAAAGTTATCTTTAACATCTCTAATGTTAGCTAAAGTTAGCCTAACGTTAGCTCCTAGCTGGGTTGCTCATTACTCACTTTGTTGGGAGTTCATTGGCCTATTTTGTTCAAGTTTTTGTATTTTGGTGATCGTACATCATTATTAGCTATTGTCCAAAGGGCTCTAGTTAAACGTTAACTTCTGGAGCTTAGCTTCATTAACTTACCTGTAATAGCAGAGATAACAAAGGTTGGCAAACGTTATGCCGAATGATTCAATGTAAACTCTGTAGCACCGAACTAACAGAGAGACACTCTTAGTAAAGATGGGAAAAAGGCTGTTATATGTTTCTCATATTCTGAGCCAGAAACCTGAACTTCAGTGGCACTTTGATGCTGATCCTCTATCTTGTTGTCTGAGATGGTGATGGCAACGAGATGCGGTTTATCACGTTTGCAATGGGATCTGTAAATTTTGGCTTGTAACTGAAGCTTTTTATCGACCTTCTCAACAATAAAATGGTTTATATATCCCTCCACTACGTAGTTTAGACCCTTTTGGTTACTTCTAGATGATATGTGATCTTTCTGTCTCCAAAAATCATCGCTGACCTCCTGCGAAATGTCTCCTACTGCGACACCTGCCATAGCGCCTGTCACTGAATGTTCATTGTTTGTCCGAGTGAGCGGAGGGGGCGTGGCTTAGTTATAGGTCAGTTGAAAAAAATTGAAAACTTTCGAAATGCACTGTAGTTTTTACCAACCAAAGACACTGAGGCTTTTGAGAAAACACTCCCATTTCCCAGCATAACCCTGTCACATTTGAATGTTTTTTGCTTTCTTTGCTAATTAGAAGCTGGTAACAGGAGGTGAGTGTGATGTGGTCAAAATTATTAATTGTTTTGTGAGAATATGACTTTTGTTGTTCTGAAAACTTGTAAAACCAACCCCTGACCCTGAAATCACCTATAGTATATTCATAACGATAGTTTATAGTAGGCTACAGTGAGCACAAACTTGTTTAACATCACTCAAACAGAGAGAGAGACACGCGCACGTACGCACACTAAGCGCGCGGAGCAGGTGGAAGCAGCGCGAGTCAAGTGCAGCTTTCAGCAGGTGCGCCCCGCGTGAGCCCCGGCTAGGACGAGATGAAAGACACCGACTCTCTCTCCCAGAACTCCCTCCTTACCTCCCTGCCTCCCCCTCCTCCGCGTGAACACCCCGAACCCCCCCGCCTCCCCGCGCGCTCGGTGAGGTAGATTTGTAGTGACAGCAGCGGGTGCATTCACCAGTCATTCCCCATAAAAGGTTCCGTGTGATCAAAGCCCCGCAGAGGCAGCGAGAGGCGGGGAGGCAGCCCGCTATGTCGGCGTGTGTCGGTGCGTGTCTGCGTGTCTCCGGTGTCTCGCAGGGTTGAGGCGGTTTTGAAGCTTTAAAAACACAAAAACCCTCTCTGTCTCTCTCCCTGCTATTTACATTCGAGCTCCGTTTTGCCTCGGCAGTAAAACATTGGTTTTATTCCCTCCGCCTGTAGCCTTCGTGTGTCTGTCTGTGTGACAGTCTCGGCTGCATTAATCAACTCTTCCCGCTCCTTAAACTGGAAGAATTAAATCTTTAAATACATTTTAAACGGAAGTGTCTGACTGAAGTTATGTTAACAAGCCCCCAACCTGAGGTGTGCGCAAGTGATGAGCAGAGCAGACTCCCCGGTGAGCGCTGAGGGGATCGCACACACCAAAGAAGAAGAAGAGGCAAGGTGTTGATATAAATTTACCCATCCGCTGTCAATTACACAAACACTTTGGCGGGTGTAAAAGTTCGCTTTCCTCCACAATGAGAACACTTAATATCAGCGCTACGCTGCCTGAACTTTTAAGTAGCAGCCATATCCCAAATTCTCCATATTCATGTTGCTTTAAATCACCAGGAAGCGCGTGCATCCCTCTTTAAACCCCCTCATTAACATCAGTCGTCCCGTCACAAGCAGACAGCATTATTCACCATCAATTAAGCGCACAGGAATCCAAAGCCATCCAATGCTGACACATCCTGGTGCACACAGAGGCCGCCATGCAAATGCACAAATATTTTGGCAATGCAAATTTGGAAATCAGTTAAAGACTAGACTACACAACTCCCCCCTTTTCCCCAAAAATTCACTGTTATTGTTGTTCTCATCTGCAGCACAAAGCTGTCTATACATTGATCTTTTCCCCAGCAATAGTTCAGTCCCTGCTGAATTAAACATAACCCATCAGAAGTGCTTGAAGTTTTTGTCCCTGCATCAAGGGCATTCAATCAGTGCAAAAAAAAGTGTAGAAAATGAAAAGGAAATGCAAAATACAAGTCACAAGCTATGTTTTGTGTGCTTAGAATAGGGGTTAGTGGATTTTTGATGATATGTGGATATTTCCAAACTCCTTTTAGCTGATACCAATACAAATTTCTTATTTTTATGCATATTTGTCACAGTTAAATGTTAAATCATGAACTAACCTTAATCGTTGGAAAGCTTAGTTCAGTTTCAGGAGCCACATCCAGGCCTGCTAAATCCAGAAATCCCTTTAATACAGGGGTGTCCAAACTATGGCCTGGGGGCTAAATGTGGCCCTTTGCTTATTTTCAATCGGCCCACAGCAAGTTCTAAGACATACATGAAAAATGGCCCACATTAGAACATGAAACTTGTGCTTTACTGTAGTATAGATTTTCTGTTTTCTTCGTGATAGATGAGTACAGTTTTGTGTTACTTTGGGGGCTCGTCCGGGAAGGTAACACAAAACTACACTAGTCTGGCAATTGGAAAACAGAAGAAATTAGTTTGCGAAGACAGCATGAATTTAGTGGATTAGCGTATGTTTTACTTTCAGCACTAGCCCAGGCTACTGTGATGATTCTGTAAACAAACATTTTGACACAACTCCCCTTTGTCAGACCCCTGAACCGGTCTGACAAAGTGAAGTAGGCTAAAAGATCTCAAAAAGCAACACAACATGCCGTGCACTAAAAAGAACAGATGAGATACAAAGTAATTGATATCTATCAGTCTTGAAAGGGTTACAAAGCTGTTTCTAAGGCTGGACTCCAGCGAACCATGGTTAGAGCCATTATTCACAAGCGGGGAAAACTAGGAACTGTGGTAAACCTTCCCAGGATCAGTCGTGAATTAAAAGAGCGCATTGACAACTCAAGCAGGAGGTCACAAAAGAAGCCAGAAGACCTTCAGTCCCCACTTAACT
The DNA here is from genome assembly GCF_018320785.1 of Cheilinus undulatus. NCBI lineage: Eukaryota > Metazoa > Chordata > Actinopteri > Labriformes > Labridae > Cheilinus > Cheilinus undulatus. The sequence goes on along the minus strand of NC_054878.1, from coordinate 37,700,161 downwards.
CAGCTGTGGTCAATGTTCATGATTCAACAATAAGAAAGAGACTGGACTAAAAACAGCATCCATGGGAGAGGTCCAAGGTCAAAACCACTGCTGACCCAAAGAGCACAAAGGCTCCTACCACTTCTGCCAAAAACATCTTGATGATCCCCAAGATTTTTAGGGAAATATTCTGTGGACTGATGAGACAAAAGATGAAGTTTTTGGAAGGCATGCCCCGTTATATCTATCATAAAACGAACACAGTATTTCATAAAAAGAGCATTATACCACCAGTCAAACACGGTGGTATGGTAAGCTATGAAATCTGCTCTCCCAGAAAATCCTGAAGGAGAGTGTTTGACCATCAGTTCATGACCTCAAACTCAGGCACACCTGGGTTATGAAGCTGGACAGTGATCAGCAAGCAAGTCCACCTCTGAATGACTTAAAAAGATAAAGGTTTTCCGATTGAGATACTGTGGCATGACCTTTAACAGACCCTTCATGCTGGAAAAACCTCCAATGTCTCTGAATTAAAACCAATCTGCAAAGAGGAGTGGGCCAAAATTCCTCCACAGCAATGTAAAGACTCATGGCCAGTTATTGCAGAAAGTGCTTGAAGTTGCACAAAAACACTCTTCTCTAGTGTAAAAACTAGTTTTAATTAGCTTTTACTGTTGATTTGTTACTTTAATTGTGTTTTTTTTTTTAACATTTTGTTTTAGTTAAGTTTTTATTAGTTTTAGTTGTTTCTGTGATATGGGATACCTGTCAGGGGTGAGACTGAAAAGGGCATTCCACTTTTCATTTTATTTATTCAATTTCGATGTTTGTATGCGGCTCAAGATTTAAAATTACCACTGTGGGAAGTCTTTGTCAATCCAATCATGTGATTTTCCTCTCCAGGCTTGGTTGTACTTGTCAATTAATATGCTGCTGTCAAAGACTAAAACTAAAGGGATTCTGTCTCTAATTTTATTTTATTTTGGTTAGTTTTGTGAGAACAGAAGTAAGTTTTCATTTTTAATGTAAAGCTTAGTTTTTATTTAGTTAGTATTCCATATTACTGAAAAACTCCTAAAACTAATGCTAAAACAAACAAAACAACAACAAACTAAACTAAAGCATTTTTCTAGGGCTGGGAAATAAATTGATTATATATCTGGTTTTTGGAAAATCAAGATTTTCTGTTAAACTTTACTGCTGTTATACCAAAGTAAAAGCTACTGTAAGAAGCTTTAATTTTATGTTACTTCTGGCGACACTGTAAACAAAATGATCCATTTTTCCTTACATATTGCTCATGTGTAACCACAGTGTTCTCAAACAAAGGAAAACATCCTACTCAGTTTTAATAATCATATTCATTCTGAATACTTTCAGTAGAAATTAAAATTAAAAGTAGTTTTGGTCTGCTTGCCAACATTTTTATCTGACACTGGTTCTGTAGCAGAGATGACAAGAAATCAAATACAGAAATAATCAATATTCCTCTGATGCTCTTGTTTACTTCATACATCACTGAGAGACTTTAGCATTACTTTGTCTGCTTCTCAAGCAGATAAAAACTTTCAGAGTCTGAATGTTCATGTAAATAAACCTCTATAGTTCACTTTTAAAGACAAGTTTACAGCTCACACTTTGACCTTTAAAAGAACATTCAGTTCAATTTTGTTAAAAAATAAACATAATAAAAACATTATTGTTGTTGCTGATAAAAATGTAGGAAACCCATTCAAGTATTTTTTCTTTTTCATTTGAAAACAACAACAAAAAAAAGTCACTTAAAATAGAAAATTGAGTTTGGTGTAAGAAAATCAGAGATTCAATTTTTTAAACCAAATCGCCCAGCCCTACATTTTTCTAAAAATAATCTAGACTAAAAACAACAGTAAAACAAATTAAAAGGAAACTAAATTAAAATCTAAAAATTCAAATGGAACAAAAAATATTAAAACCTGGCTTAAAACACACTTGAAATGATGATAAAAACAAACAATAATGGCTGGTTTCACTTAAAGGTCCAAAAGTCAATCATCCTTTATTCACATATTCTGCTGATATAAAAGCTCTAAATATCAGCAGAAATGTTCATAGCTGTCAGTAACAATAATGAACCTTATAAGCTGTAATCTGCAGATCCTGATACTTTGTATTACTATCACACATCCCTACATGCACTTTAAATGTGTCATAACAAGTGGAAACAGAAGTATTTGTATTTAAATTCCTTTTATTGGCTGAACATTGAAAATAATTTCTGCAAATATTTTCATTCCAGATATTAAAAGACACTATTCTCAGTCTGATTCACACTAAACAACGGAGTCATACATGAAGTCAGACTGTTTTATGACAAAGCTGCAACAGTTTAACATCAGAACTATTTAGTACTGTAAAAGAGAGATCTGAAATGTGTGAAGCTGTGGCAATGTTTGCTACTGCTGTGTCAAATTCAGAAAATCCTACTAAAAAGAAAGTTTTACAAAATGTCTAAGTGTAGAAATTTTAACAGCATTATTTTGATGAAACTTTATTCTTTTATTGCCTCAAATATTTTTTGTGGGTACCTTTAACAAACACATACTCCATTTGATTTTACAACACAAAAACTCACTAGTACCGAGTTTATTTCCGTTGACTGCAAGAAGAAAAAGAATAGCTCACTTCCAAAACAATTAAATGACCACTATAAAAGACATGCTGCATTCCTGTACAAACGCAGGGGGTTTCATCATAAGGCAAAGGAAGGCAATCGCCTGGGGCCTTGTGCTCCAAGGGGCCTCATGATATAGTCATTATAGGTGCGCATCAAATCTGAAGTTTACGTCTAACATTATTTTCAGTGATTAAGACGTGGCTCTGAATATAGAGAAGGGGCCAAGAGGGAATTAACTAACATCAAAATAGCTCCTTGGAGAGGACCGCTGGTTCCAACAGAAAGGTTCAAGTCCCTTTAGAGCCCAAAAACTCTTCATATCAAGCCAATTATAGTCAGATAGATTCCTATAGCCATGCTGAAACAATGAACTGGGGATTACCGTGTGGTAAAATGGTATATAATAAATAAAACACCAGGAAGTGTGGCAGAGGAATGAATTTCCCCCCCAATAATGAGCATGTGTGCAAGTTTGAGTGTGTTATGCTGGGTTATAAATATAGCAGGTGCTGCTAAGTATTAAAGCATTCATAATTCAGATTTGGTTATATCCTCTAGTTTTGTAGCTCTATAACTGAAAGGAGATGCTTCAAAATATTTTGTTATGATTGCTTTTTGCTGTGCAGGAAGAGCCTCACATTGATCTCTGGGATATTAAAAGGAATTTTTAACTGAGCAAAAATCACTGTATGGATACTGTTGCAATTTCTGTACTTTTTGAGGAAAACTACCTTTGGAAAATAATTTATGCCAAATGTAAGGCTTGGACTGTAAAGTTGAGATGAATGTTGGGAAAAGGGCTTAATTCAGGTGGAAAATAAAAAAGAGCAAACTCTGACAGCAGTTCTAATGTGATTACCATCACACCATTTAATTCCAACAGCTGGTTAGAAAAACATATTACACCATATAAACAGTAGGCTCTTCTGAGTGCTCGATTTGGCTATGTTACATTCGACTCAGTGACGACGCTGACACGGCTGCACCTCAGAGACCGGCAAAAACAAAGGCAACTTTCCTGGACGACATTCTGCGATAATTTAAGAGCTGAATTTACACAAGATTCCTAAACCGTACTGCATGGGACTCTTCTCTAATCAAGGCAAAGTGGTGCTAGTATGTACATCTCATGTCAGGATATTAGCGTGCATGTAGTCGTCATGATAATTCCAGGGATTTATGGTACAGAAAGTTGTTGTTTGTTTAGTTGGGGTAGGCCTCGATGACCATGGCATGACCCTAAAAAGTAAAGAAAAACAGGCTGGTCAGGAGAAATAGCACGGTTAAATTAAAGATTATATTGTCAGGTTAAATGGTTTACAATATAATCTTTAAACTGATTTCCAAAGAAAACTAGGGATTTCAGAAGTTATGGTTTGCTCTGATATCATGAAGTACCTGTCCTCCTGCAGCACAAGCAGCCACCAGTCCGTACTGTCCTCCCTCTTTCTTCAGTCGATGTGCCACTGTAGTCACCAGCCTGCAGCCTGTGGCACCAAATGGGTGACCTAGAGACAGAGAGCCCCCCCACAGGTTGAACTTCTCCATGGGAGGAGTCCCCACCTGCATGAAGAAAAGACATTTCAGTTTATTTTTGAGTGAATCAGAAGTTAAAAAACATGAGGAGAGTCAATCACTGCAGAATTGTAACACACACCAGGCAAAAATATTTTTGTGTCAGTTTAAGTATATAAATGCTCATTTTTCCTACAACCAAACAATTAAATTGTGTTTTAACAAAAAATTTCTTTTGAGGCTGAAATATACTCTCTGCAAAAAGTTGCAGTGTGACACAGGCATCATCATTGCGTGGAGAAAAAGGCACCAGTTGGTCAGCTCAGATGTTCTCGTTACCTTTGATTTCCTGCCCAAGTACGACTGTCCGAACCAATCTGAGTCCATGGCTTTCAGATTCGCCATGATCTGACCCTGGAAAAAATAACCCAGAAATGTTACCATAAAATCCCAAAGTAGGCACTGATTTTTCTTCTGATTTAAAAGTGCTGGATTTGAAGTAGAACTGTCAAAGCCTTAGCTTTAACACTAAAGTAGGGGTATTTTTCTAGCTTAAACATGCCAGCAATCATGTGCATAAATATAAAGAGCAATTATGGTATTTTAAAATATGATATTGATGATATTATTGGCATGATATCCGCATTCGCAAACATCAGCTTCAATAGTTCACTGTCTGTGCTGGCAGATTTGTCAATTTCTGCCAATATTTAAACCAAAATACTGGCTGTAAATATCTGATATCAGCAGTAATCATTAGCAGTAAACATCACCCAAACATCAGCCTATATTGGCTGTAAATATTGGCTTATATCAGATGTAAATTTTAAACTGGTATTAGCCTATAATGGCTGTAAAATATTGGCCTATATCAGCTGTAATTTTTGGCCTTGATCAGCTGTAAATATCAAACAGGTATAAGCCTTTAATGGCAGAAAATATTGGCCTTCATCAGCTGTAAATATAAGCCTATATCTGCTGTAGATATCAACCAATTGATGGTTGGTAAATATTGACTTATAGCTGTATATAACAGCTGTAAATATCAGTCTATATTGGCTGTAAATATTGGCCCACATCACCTGTATCAGCTGTAAATATCAATATTTATCTACCAAATATGAGCCTATATTGGTTGTAAATATCAGCCTCTATCAGCTGTAAATATTGATTCAAGCTGTAAATATCAGCCGTAAATATTAGTCTATATTGGCTGTAAGTATTAATCAAATATTGTTTTTATATTTGCTGTTAATATTGACCTGTATCAGCTCTAAATAGATCAAGTATCCACAAATACTGGGTGTTAATATTTATCAGCTGTAAATACCGACTGAATATCAGCCAATATTGGGTGAAAATATTGGCTTGGTTTACAAATAAGTTTGTGGAGTTTTAGGCAGGACAAAAAAAAACCTACTGTATGTCAGTTGAAATATTTTTCTTTGTTCATGCCTATTCCTTAAAATTACAGTGTTCTTAGGAATGTTTCTTTGTTCATCCTTAAACTTTAAAGTGTGTTTTATGGAAAAAATAAAAATGTCTGCAGTGACCACATGGATGATGTCAGTCAGACTCCGTCCAATATTCTCTACAGTCTCTGTTAGGTCCCTGCTGTGTTGTATTGTATTGTATTGAATCAAAAATGCCTGTTTCTGTGAAAACTTACAGCAAATGCCTCGTGAAACTCAAAGACATCAATATCCTCCATAGTCAGGCCAGCACGCTCAAGGACTTTTGGTGTACCATATGTTGGCCTAAAAGAGTCAAAAATAGCAGAGTGAGAAACAGAAAACTGAAGAACTTCTACAAAGGCAATCAAATGAAGTAGAGGCACTCACCCCAGAAGCAGCTGATCTTTGGGGTCCTGGGACACGTAGACAAAGTCTCTGCCAGGATAAAAATATGATATAATCAGCACTTAGCCTGACATTATTGTTTGGGGAAACTGATGCTGCTCTGACAAACACAGAAGGTGCAGATACCTGAGGTAGGCTTTAGGCTTGTAACCCATAGCCAAAGCTTTCTCCTCAGACATGATGAGAACGGCAGAAGCTCCGTCAGTCTGAGAACAAACAAACAAACAGTTTACTTACAATCAAAACTTGAAGGTGAAAGCAGTTCAAAGACATTCAGGGGAGATATTTTGAGCAGGGCAACACAATTTGTTTGATAACAGAATCCGAAAAGTTACCAGAAAAGTTCATTATAAAGTGCAAAGAAGATGAATTCCAAAAAATGAAGCTAAAAGTTGCTGTCTGAACAGAAAAGACATCCTCAATCAAATCCTAACAGTGTTTCGCTCGGGGTAAATTGCAGGTTTTATTTTTGTTGCTTGAAGTGTGTGGAGCTTTGTGCGTTTGTTTTACACTCAGAGACAGATGCTCGTGTCAGTGCTGAAGGTGTTTTTGAACCAGAGAGGAGGAATTAAGAACACTGAGACTGCTGCAGGGCCTGTGTGTTCGTGTGTGTATGTGCTTGGAGTATGTGTTTACCAGGAAGGAGGAGTTGGCGGCGGTGACGGTGCCGTGAGGTTTGATGAAGGCGGGCTTCAGTTTGGCCATTTGTTCCAGGGAAGAGGGCCGGATGCCATTGTCCTTGGAGACAATGTCACGACCTGGAAAGAAAAAAAAAAATCCATACAAATAAAAGACAGGGCTTATAGAGAAGCACATAGCATTTTCTATTTGATCAAAAAGAAACTGAGGGGAAAAAAATAGATATTTATCAAATTCTAAGATACAGTAAATACGACTTATTTTCTCCTCTGTAGTTTTAGAGATAAAAAAGCTGCTCCTGACAACATATATTTGGCAAACTGTGCTGTGCTATTCACGTTATTGGCAAGGGGTAACTCGACAACATCCTGTTCACCAAATATGTCTGAGTCTATTATTGTAGAGATCAAATACATGTAAAACATGGCAGCAGTAAACATGCTGCAACTTCATGCAATCTCATGCATCTCTCGTGTAATCACTCCTCAAGCAAATCAGTTATAATATATTCTGTATTGATGAATCTGATTTCATTAACTCTGGTCAAATGGAGAGGGTTTACCTTTTCATTATGTGTTTAACTGCCAGAATTTGATTCTAATCTGGCATAGAGTTTAAAGATTCATCTTTAAAATTAAGTCAAAATGTATTCATTTCTTCGGTTTTAATTCATGTAATACAATTTTAAACTTGCAGTAAAAAGCACTGAAAATGTCTGTGAATATTATGGTTTTATTGTGTGATTAAAAAAGGACACTTTTGTTAAAATTGTGCATATAAGCAGGCTTATCTCTTTGGCTTTTCTTCTTCTTTATTGTTATCACAGGTTTAAGCCTGGAGTCAAAAAAAAAAATCTGGTCGACTGAAATTACACCTACACAATGACCAATCAGTTTGTAGTTAGAAAAAAACACCCAGCCCCTCTAGATCAAGATAACAAATGTCAGTATCCATTCTATTTTTATGTTATTTAACCTTATTTAGCCAGGTCAGTCCCATTAAAATCAGAGATCCTTCTTCTAAGGTAGACCTGGCCAAGAACGGCAGTAATGCATTGTTTCAAAAACACTCACAGTCCACAATAAACAATAAATACAGTGATACTAAAACACCAGCCAAAACAGAAATGTGGCATACAGAAAGTTTGGTTTCAAGAGTTTTCACTACAGATCTAAAAACATCCTAACCTGACACACCAGATGGATTTGTTTCACACAGCCATCTGGAAAACCTCCCTTAGACAGCGTTTGGGAAAGGGCAAAGCCTTTGAAAAAAAAAAAAAGGTCTGTGATTGGATGAACGTTCTGTCTGTCACGTCTTTCCGGGCCAATCAGAGCAACAAAACAGGTGGCGTAGCTGCTACCGAGGAGTAAACTCCATAGAGAACTGCATAATGTGAACCATGGCAACTGTAGACAAGTCAGTACATGACTTTTTGTCTTTTTTGCAAAGAAAGGAAGTCAGCGCTGTTCTTTGTTCTTCTTTTAATGAAGAAATGTCGTCAAGTTCTGATAAAAAAAAGGACGCTTTAGCAGCATCCATGCTAATCTGTTCCGCCAAAATTGCACCAGCTTCTTGTCACTACTTGCTTACGTCATGACTCCACCGCGCCTAAAGTACTCCCTCTTACTCCTCAAACCACTCTGATTGGTCCTGTCACTTTCTTACAGGGCCCAATCTGTTGGGATGAATCGAATCTGCTTTGCAAGGTTAAAAACATCCAGAGTCACCAAGTGTTGCAGATTGTTGAAAGCAAAAGTTGCAGAAAACCTAAAAGCCTTCTTTTGCCCAACTCAGTTTGGATTTGGGGAACAACAAACTGCACAACATCAAATAAAAATAAAATAAACACAGGTTGTGTAGTCCATCCTTCAAGATCAGAAGAAAGGAAAGGTAGTAGACCAGAACAGAATGATTAAAAAAATAACTAATTCTAATTATTTTTGCTCAAATTGTAAATTTGTTATCAATTGCTTTATTGATATTGTCCTTTGTTTTGAAAATATACATAAAGCAAAAAAAGGATGATTTTTTTAAAACAATTCTAAGTAAAGAAAAACTTGACAACTGAATGAATGCATTAAACTGGTATTTTGACACATCTTCAGTTAAAGAAATTTTGCAATTTGTAAATTGCAGCAGGCCATATTGGGATTTAATCTAATTTGCAATTAACTGCCCAGCCCTAAAAGGTAGTATGACATCTTGCCTAGAAGGGCTTTACAAATGAAGACATACCAGTGTCTAAGATGACATGTAATTAAAGTCAAATTGATGTTGGAATATAAAGTGCAATGGTGAGTAAGAAATCCACAGTCTGTGATAAATCTCAGAGCTACATGATATACACTGTCCAACATATGAAGACTGAGCAGAGGCATTCATGTACAAAACATTACCATAATCAAGGAAGTAGACTCAACCAGTCTCTTTTAGACCATATAGGAGAAACATGACTTGTTTCTGTAGCATAAACCAAGTAAAACCTTCTGCTTCTTAGCAACATACTGAATGTGCTCCTTTAAAGACAAGTTTTCATCAAGCAAAAGCCCTAAATATTAAAAAGTAGACGCCAACTCAGATTCTTGACTGTATTTTGTAAGAACTTTACCAGACAATGTTCTTGATGCTATTCTCGAACATGTAAACAACATGAGTTTAGTTTTATTGTGTTTAGAGCAAGTTGCAGCTGACGGAGTTGATCTTGGACTAAATCAAAAGCATGCTGAAGAACTGTAAAAGCTTGTGCAGACGTAGATCCACAGCAGTAAACAACTGTATCATCAGCATAAAAATTAAAGGAGGAATTTGGAATATTCAGTCCAAAGCAATTTATAAAGATGGTAAATTACAGCAACTTGCTGCACCCCCCCACCCCTTTCAATTTTTAGTATCTTAGAGGTAACACCCTCTAGTTGAGTGATTATCAACTGGCAGCCTGGATATGGCCCTCTGAAGATGATTAAATTCAGAAAATCTGAGAAGGATAACATATAGCATGAATTTTTTATACATATAATTTTGGGCTTGTTCTGCGTTTACTGATAGAGGACTGTAGACTTCAACAAGGGCCACCTGCATACATGGGGCACAACCTAACCACTAGGCCATTTGCACCCCAGCATGCCACTATTTAACTTTTTTCTTACATTTTAAATAAAAACCTTTAGTCCAGCAACTTATCAAAAAAGAAGCACGGAAGTATAGTATTTTTTTTTAAGTTGGCATGGTTAATGCATACTTCATCTTGACTAAAGCTGTGGTTTTTCACACATTTTTTTATGCAAGGCGCTTTGAGGGTGCACATTCCCTTCCTGAGAGTCTACATTAAAGATCTGTGTATTCCATGTGTTTTTTAGCCAATCACAACATAGCATATTAGTATCAATCTCAGTAACGAACATAAGGGCTCCAGAAATATATAGCCAAAATATTTCCATTGCCCCCTTGTGGCTGGCTGCAGTATAGCTGATAGAGGCTCATCTAAAAAGGCTAAAAGTTACATTAATTTTTGAACTGATAGCGAGAAATACATTTCTGTTAAACCAATTTAAATTGTTGATTTTTCAAAAAACTATCATACAATAGATAATATTAGACTGAAAGATATTGTTACTTCTTTGATTACAACCTCCTTTTTTCTGAAATTGACACTACACATCCATCCATCCTTAACTCTTCACTGTGTAATAACTGAAATAAGTCTTGTATTTAAAAATAAAGAGTAGAGCTGTTCCTACCTGGCACTTTGAAGGAGACAACATCCTCCAGCAGACCGCTCTCCTGAGCCTTTTTGGCCAGAGAGTGTGATCGAAGGGCGAACTCGTCCTGCTCCACTCTGGAGACCCCAAACGCAGCAGCCAGACGATCAGCGCTGTGACCCATTGTCTCAGCTGTGGAGAACTCGGCTACAGCAGGAAGCTACAAAAACGTACCACAGAGTTACAGGAAGAAGAAGGGCACAGCAGTAGAAACCCATGAGATCTGACTAGCTCTGGATGATATGGGATAAATGTTTACCTCGGGGGTGAGGTGAGCCATTCTAATACTGCCGATCAAACTGAGCCTCTGTCCAAGAGTCTTTGCCCTGTTGAGGGCCAGCATGGTCTTCCTCATTTTACGGCTGTGACGGATGGGAACATCGGACATGAACTCTACGCCACCAGCCACAACAGCGTCACACTGGCCTGCAGCGATCAGACCAACAGCTGGAAAGAAGAAGAAAAATACAACATAAAAATAATAACAAACTGTATGAAAACCATTTTTTTTCTTTAGGATTGTCAATAGAAAACCCTTCCTGTGAAGGCCAATCATGTTTTGCCTGTCTTCTCTACACTTTAACTGGTCCAATGTACTTAAGTTTAAAGTTTTGGGGGATACATGGGATACATCTTGTCAAGTGATTTTTTTTCCAGGTTCAATTTTATTTAGTCTACAAAAGTGGGGACAGCTTCTGTATCTTAGCTGGGTCAATAATGCTGCAGTTTAGGAAGACTAGGGAGAGAGATTCATCATTTAAGAATAAAGAGTGCTCCTTAGCTATTCCTTGATGATGCACCGATGCATCGCTCTAAAATCTGCATCAGCTCATTGCTGCCCTGTTAACAGTCATTTGCTCACTAGCAAAAAAAAAAAAGCGTCATGCACCGATGAAGTTTGCTGATGTGTCAAACATGGAAACAGACAAATCTAAAGTACATGCTGTTGTGAGAGACAAGTCTAAAATATGACAAAAGCAATGATAGACAGCTGTCTGACAGGTTTTTGCTGCACGCACTCTCCAGCTGTCCATCCAGATCAGCCAAGTTTTCAGCATCTTGAATGTGATTGCAACTGGCCAAAAAATAAAGATTCTTTGAAGCTGGCTGGAAGAGGAGTAACTATGTAATTTCCACGAAGAAACTTTTCAGTGCAGTTCTTTCCTCTTTTTAAATGAATTTCTGATTTTCATAGAACTGTTGCTATCGCTCTTTGCATTTCAAACCTTTCTTCCAATTGCACACCTAAGATAAAACCGAAAGGATCAAGGATCACCTGGATCAAGGTGGGTTTGTGGTCTCACCACAAACAAACTGCTCCAATGGAAGTGGACTAATACCTACTTTTTCAAGTGGCCTTAGTCTAGTTGTCTGGTCTGCACCACAGTTGGGTGGTCAGCTTTTGCAAACAAGCTGAACTAACGCTGCAAACTAACTTGAGTTCATTTCATTTGAACCAAATAGGTTAGGTGTGAAAGCAAACTACAACAAAGTGTTGGTCTCAGGTGGTACCTGAAACCTGATAACTACAGCAGGAGGAAGATTTTTTTTTTCCCATCAGGTGGGCGGCTCAACCTATATGTCATGCTTACCGAAAGCTACGACTAACATACCTGAGGTCATTGCCTGGTTGGAGGAGATGCAGGCCATGGTGACGGTGTGAGCAGGGATCTTGTCAGAGAAGCCAGCTCCCAAAGCTGCCTGGAAATCACAAGAAAAAATAAAGACAGTGTACAACAAAAACAGAGCTCAAAACACTTTACATTCCTTTGGTTAAAATTATGTCTGTATCCAGTTTCAATGCTAGGACAGGTCTATAGGACAGGTCATTAGCTTGGCATGTGAAGCTCCATATGCTTGCTGTGCGGTATGAGATAATACCTCTCGTGCTACGTTGCTGGTTTTGACCTCCTGAATGACTGTTCCATAAATGATGTAGTCGACGGCATCTTTGGGTATTGCCGTTTTGTTCAGCAGACCTCTATGGAAACACAAAAGGAACATTTTAATCAGAAAAGGATTCTGAGAACATGAGAAATACAATAAGACAGAGTAGAAACAGCAAAAAATGGCACACTCTTCTGACTGTGGGTCATTTTTAAATGATAAAATCACTTCATTGTGTTAGTTTGAGGGGCGGCCACAACTGTGTAACAAATTCTTTACGTTTCTTTGCCTTGCTTCAGGTAAAAAATAAATATCAGTTTCATATGACTTCAATCATTCACCTTTTTGTTAAACAACAGCTGTCTTTCAGTCATCTATTCCTGCTCTCTTGCTTTTCAAACTAACCAAAGCGTGCACCTTGGCTCCCTCTGCTCCTCCCTTTAGTTTAAGGAAGAGCTGTTTTGGTATGGAGGGGCAGAACACATGCTGTGCGGTGAAGGAAGAGAGGGTGCGCTCCATTTACCACACATGACCTAAGGACAAAATGAACCCAACACAGCATGCGGCGCAGTAATCGTTGAATCTTGATTGTCTTCTTTTCCAGATCATGGGAAGCCAATATGTAACTGACACTGATTGTGAACTGATCACACATTCATTGAGGTTTCAACATAAATGTAATCAAAGTTAGTTTTTGAAGTGTGCTTCTATGCAACCCCTGCAAATATTTAAAAAACACATTGTATTGCAGTGCTTTGGAGCAACTTTTGCCAATGTAAACAAACTTGAACTGAAATCTGACATTAATAAACTGTGACGGTCAAACTTACTGCAGAGCTGCTCTGGCTAAGTCGTGGGGCATGAGGTCAGCATATCTGTGGACACAAACAAAAAAGTTATCCAGCATTCAAGCACAGATTACATCTTTGTTCAAACATTTGACCACAGACTTAATGACTTTTCAACATTTTAAAGCCAACAGTTTAGTTTCCTATCAACAAGAGCAAAGACATACGTGGTTCCAGACATCAAGAAAGGGGTTCGAACTCCTTCCACCAGGACTATGTTCTTCACTCCGGGCCGGGCCAGCGTCTTTTTGCTCTTCGTCTGAACTGTAACGTGAGAAAGAGAGGAGGTTGAAATGCTTACATGTTGAGATGACTTTGTGAGTCTACAATAAAACCATACCAGCCTGTTCTTGTCAGGTATGCATCGGCAGATATGTAGGCAAGTTTCATATCCAAAAGACGAAGTCTGGATTTTCATAATAATCTAAGCAGGATTTTAAAGCTTGAGGACTTACCCTGGGCCTGAAGCTGGACTGTGGTACTGAGAGAGCGCGCTCCTGAGACACAAAAGAATTCAACCTCAATTAAACTGTTCAAAACATTTAACCAAACCGTTCTATAAAAAAAACACCTGAAACTTTAATCAGTTTATAATTTAAAGTAGATGAATAGCAGTCATGTAAGGTAAATATTGAGGCTAATTTGAAAAAATAAAAAAGACAATGATCAAAGTTCACATTTTTAGATCTCCATGATGCTGTTTGTATTAAAAATAGCATGTTTTACAGACTGTAATTTATCCTTTAAGTTAAAGATCCTTTTCTACAGTAGTTAAAATCAACAAAAAACAAAAAACAAAATGAGAGAAAGACAAAATCTCACCAAATCGCATTGCCAAGGAGGGGCTGATGGAGCAGCTCCGCATCGTTGTTAGCAACATGGAAGCCATTTTGTTCTTTAGGGAAAAAAAAATCATGTTAACAGAAATTTATAGACTGGACCGTCAGAATTACAGTTAAACTGAACTGTACACTACATGCCTAGGCAAGAAATGCAATATGTAGAATGCACAGTATAATCAAGGAAAAAAGGGAACATTACTAAACTATTTTCCAGTATGATTGCTGAGATCAACACCTACAAATAAAAAAAAACTGTTCACTGTAATCTGAAGTTGGCATTTGCTGAAAGATTGTTGTAATCAGGAATTTTTTATTCACTTTGGTACACCTAATAAACAAGCAAATGATCATTCACATATGCTCTTTTTGAAATGTAGTATCCGATAAGGCAGGGCGATGGATAAAGATTCATATTTCAATATTTTTCAGGTGAATGGCGATACATGATGCATATCTCAATTCTTTCCTGTAAAGAAATAACAAATATAAATGCACTTTATTTGTATAGCCCTTTACAACACTAAACAGGTGACCAGGATGCTTAACAAAAATCAAATAACATAGAAATCCCACAGGACTAGACAAATACACAAGAATAAAAAAATTAAAATTTATAAACACAGACAAAATAGATAAGAGTCACAACTCTACTAGGTATTAAAAGCCATCCTGAATAAACAAGTTTTGATTTGAAGAGGCCCAAGTCAGAGACAACATGTATCACAGAGGAGAGATTATTCCAGAGCCTGGGTGCAGAAACTGAAAAGGCTCAGTCACCCCAAACGTTTATATTTTGATCTGGGCACTTCCAACAAAAGTTGGTTGGATGACCTCAAAGCTCTGCCATGTTCACGGACAATTAAAATCTCAGATAAATCTCAGAGCAAGGCCATTCAGAGCCTTAAAAACAAACATTAAAATCAATTCTAAAAAAGGACTGGAAGCAAATGAAGGGCAGAAAGAATGGGAGTAATGTGCTCTCTCTTAAAAGACGTGCAGCAGCATTTTGCACAAGTTGAAGGCGTCCGATTGAGGATTGTGAGATGCCAACACAAAGTGCACTGCAGTAATCCAGCCTGGATCCACGTCTGGAAATGAAGACACACAAACTAAAACATAGTAAGTTCTAAATCAAATCCGCACAAGCCAGTTTCCAAACATTAAATGGGGACTTTTGTAAACAGCCAGCTGTGCAATGTTTATATGGACATGAAAAATTACATCAAAATAAATTTAAAATTTTTGGAAAATTTAAAAAAGGAGTATGCAACTTAATAAAATAAAAAGACAGTTCCCTCTTTAAGATGACTTTGTGGTCAATAAGCATTTTTCTGTAAGTAGATTCTAACCACAAACAATCTTTGTTGCGAAGCTTTAGGCCTTGCATTTCTTTTTCTCAGAACATCCCATCATACCCAGTGTGTTTTAAAAGTATGTTGCCATATCTCTAAAACTACATAAGTTGCCCAACACTGGTATCCAGCAGGTAGTGCTGCACGATTGGTAACATTTTGCTATTGCTATTAGACTGGATAATATTGCAATTTGCAGTTGCGCTATGAAATATGATATGACACTTACATGATATCACAGGTCTACTTGCTGGGTTATCAAGGAAAACACAGAGAATAATGATACTTTTGTAGCTTAACTCAAAAAATACAGAAATATATATATTAAAAGGGTTGAAAAATATACTAAACATGAAATCTTCAAAGTATTGCTTTCAAAATAACAAAGAATAATTTTCCCTGTTTTGAAAATAAAGGTATTTCTACAAAGTGTAAATGCAGTGGCACTGTTGTAAACTTAAAGGCCTTTCTGCAGGCATTTTCATAAACCATTCAAGTACAACTTAATACAAAAACAACAGCAGGATTTTAAGTGATTATGTAATTGCACAGCCTGAGATCGCAATTGTGATTAGAATAATTGTGCAACAGTACCACTAGGGCTGTTAGATTATGGTAGAAATTATAATGTCAATTATTTCTGTTGCTACTACAATAAATTATCACCAAGCTCAGTGACTCTCTGACTTCACAAGATCTGCGTCTGTGTGTGATTTTCAGATGATAAAATACGTTTATTTTGTAGCCTCTAAGGGCAGCTACGACTGTTTAAAAATTTGCAAGTTACTTTGGGTTGTTCCAGGACCAACTCCTCAAAATCATACGACTGAGGTAATTATAACTTTTTTAAGCAGTCGTCCTTTCAGTCATCTTTTTCAGCTCTCTGTGCAGCACTGTTTAATCGGGATGGCAGCCAAAACTAAAGATCTGAAGCAGTCTGATGTGATCAATAATCTGTTATTGAACAGGAATGTCTACAAGTTTTGACTCTGAAGGGTCTTTAGTCAAAATGTGTTTTTTAATCACACTGAGTGCCTCAGATCTTCAGTTTGGACTGCCATCTCTACCACAAACTCTATATGCAAATAATCTGGCAAGCCATTTGTTCATTTTTTTTGTTTGTTTGTTTTTATCCTTGTTTTCTCATCTTAAAGAGCATCTGATCCTGCTTCCTTTCCTTTTTTTTCACTTTTGACCCCATGTAGCACTCACCCTCCTCCCTTCACATTTATCCAAAACTAAAATTATACTTTAAACTGAAACTCATCTAACTGCCCAGAATCGAGTCAGTCATTTTTCATTTCAGTGGAAAGGGCTTCACTGACATAAATGTTTCAGGCACAACCCGACAAAAGCAGCTCCTGTTTTGTCAAAGTCTTGGCCTGTGTCATTGAAATTCACTTTGTCATTCCTGTTAGTTATATTAACCTGCACGATAACGACATACAATTAATTTAGTCAATTTCAAGCACAATTTTGGCATCCTATGATCATGAAAACAAGACCATCGAAATTAAATGAATACGACGATAAATGCTTTCTTAGGCATTCAATTTATTTTTATCCTATTAGGTTAAGATATTTAAAGAATGTCACTAAATTATTTTAATTTCTTGTTTGTTCTTTAAAATATTCAGAGTGTTAAAGTGTCAGTGTTTGAGTACCTATAAATACTTAAATTTGATCTCAATATAACTCAAAATAATCATGATTATGATTTTTTTACATAACAAAGCACCCATACCACAAACCATAAGCAGCGCTACTGTACAGTATGTGCTATCATCAGTATCACAAATTTATACTGCCTGGAGGCTGATCTAACATAACAGGCCCTGCAGGTAATACTATGTCCTACTTATATAAGCAAAAGGTCAGCAGTAGTAGACACCTGAGTCATGCAGACATGATACCAAATCATTCATGATTAACACAGACTAAGAAGGGGACAGTAAAGTATTTGATTGGATTCAATAAGCTTAAAGGACTTTACAACGTGCATGAAAATGCAGTGTGCCCACAGTGGACGTCATTTCAATGTGTAAATGTAATATCATTAAGAATGATAGAAGGAGAAAGATAAGACATTGGACCCTATCAGAATAAACACAAAGACCTCAAATGACCCTTTCCATTCCGTCCTATTACATATCTATGTTTTTAATTTTGTACTCTGACAACCAGAAGCTAAGGTTTAATCACCGTTACTACAATAAACATAGCTTACAGGACATGCCAAAGTGTAGCTTTCATTATTTTTTACTGTGACTTTTTCACTGACGGTCACCCAGCCCAGCCCCCCTCCCTCCTGCGTCTCTGACCCTTCACCTAGATTCCTATTCTGGAGAATGACAGAGACAGAACTACTGCATCACGGGACTCTATCAGGGTCGGAACAGGTTGCTCAAACACTAAAAACTTTTTCACTTGGAGTTGCATTCACAAAATTGTGATAACAACGATTTAACAGAAAAACAACCATGCTGGGAGCTAGCTACATAAGCTAAGTGGCTATTAGTTAGCTTAAGTTCCCATTCAGATGTGACCTATTGTTCTGTTACTGACTCCCTCCCTGAACAGAGTTTATGCTCTATGTTCTCTCTTTTAGTTATATTGTCTGTAGTGTCAGGCATGCCGAAGCTTACCTGTACGTGTGTTATGTCTTTGCCGACACTGCTTCCCTGTCAAACGATCGGCCAGCCTCTACGGCGCTCAGAACTACGCTTTCAAGGACCCTAGAATGTGATAGTTGACTAGTTCGGTGCCTGAAGAAAATACATTCCCGACAATAAATAATTAAATACTCCCTTGTCTAATTTAACTACAGTGATAAAGTGTTAACGTAGTTGTCATTCAATGTGGAAACTGTCAAGTAATATAAGATTAAAAATACATCCACTGTACTGGTTTACATTAAGGCATGAAGTTATCTCCTCTTCGGTCCTGATCCCTTTTTGTGAATCGACACTCTAGCGCCACTAACGGTCAGAGCATTTTTTTTCGTGTATGGTCTGTATCGCTTTCTCAAACAAGATTCTCAGGTGAACATGGCAGGTGTACGTGCTGTTGGAGTTTTATCAAAGTTTGCGACCAGCAAATATCCCCTTCTATCAGGTATGTAACAAATATAAGAAAATACATGCATGTTTATGGAGATATTTTTAATGGTAGAGGGATTTTTGAAAATAATTTTCTAATTTGCTTTTGTTTAAAATGGTTGTTGTCAGAGGCTGGCCTCAATCTTTTATTTATTTTCTATTTGATGAGAGATTTATCTTTCATTTCCTCCAAATATAAAAGCGTTTCTCCAACATTTATTTGTTCAAATGACTTCAGAGTTCTTTTTTTTTTTATATTTTAAATATTTATGCGAGTCATGATAATATCGTCTTCTCTTGTTTCAGTTAGGACAAAGTGAGCATATGTTGGTTTATATTCTTGTTAGTATAGGATATAGACAATTAAATAGACATACATAACATTTTGAAGACGTTGTCCTGAAAGGGTTAAAACTGTTTTGTGATTTTCTAGCATTTTTCCTGGCAAAACTTACTCAGTGGTTTAACAATAAAGAATTATATAATAATTTATTGTCTTCTCTTTTGGTATTTCAGGTCATGCCAGTCGTAGCCTTTCCATGTCTTCATCGCTGGCAGGTAAATAGATGCTGTATTATTATTTGTCTACTAATTATCATGTTATTAATGCAGAATTCTGGTTTACACCAGGGGTGTCCAAACTTTTTCCACTGAGGGCCTTATACAGAAACACATAAGGATGGTGGGGCCATTTTATATACTGCAACTTGAGGATAATAATGTTATTAAAAAACAATCTAATGCGTATTAAGATAGTGATTGAGGATGCTCAAATGGCTAGTTAATGGCTGATAAGCCATTAACTATTATCATTGTTATTATTATTATTAGTCGTAGTAGTAGTAGTGGTAGTAAGTCAACAGAGGTGGGAAAAGTACAAGAGCATGTACTCAAGTAAGACTACAGATAATCCAGCTAAAACTTACTTAGAAGTAGAAGTACTGATTTCAAAATGCACTCAAAAAATACAAGTAGCCTCAATTATAGTACTTTATGTACAGTAAATGTAATTAGTTACTTTCCACCCCTGCAATAAATGCTTGTCAAAATGTTTGCTTACAGAATACAACCTTTATTGCAGCACTGCCTTGTGCTGAAATAAAGAAGTACAACAGTCAAATAAAAGCTTCATGTTCTACTGTGGGCCATATTTCCTTTTTATAATCTGCTGTGGGCCAATCAGAAGTGCACTGAAGCCCCTGGTTTACACAAATGTGAGGTCAATTAAGCTCAGTACAGCAGGTGAATGGAGCGGTTCTGAACCTGTCACATCTTTTGTAAAATGTCAGCCCAAAGTAACAGTTGTTTGCATTGCAAATGATCTTAAGCAACTGCCTTAAATAGCCTTATAGAGGTTTTCTGCCTGACAAACACGTTAGTTTTACCCGAAGTGTTGACTTAAAACAACACCACTTATGCATATGTATGACAGAGTGGAGAGAGTTAGTGAAGGGATGGGGGATCAACAATGATCAAAAGCTCATGCAACTTTATTAGAAGGTTGCAGATGTTAGACCTTTACATGTCTGTTAAAGATGCTTACTAATATAACTATGTGCTGATAACACTATAAAACTACAACAATATTATCACTGTGACACATTCATTCACAATAAGCTCTATTAAGAAACTTGTGTGCATTTTAGACTTTGTGTTAACCCTAATGTTAGCTTTATGAGCTTCCTATAATGGCATTAAAAATAATCACTTTCCCTTTGTGCTTATTTACACCAAACTATTCCCTTGTCACTGCAAGGTCTTAAGCAATGATGAAATGTAAATATAAAGTTAGTCTTAATTGAACTTTGGCATTAAGCTGTGGTTTAAGTAACTTTTAAAAACATCCCAGTTGGCTCCAGGCTTGTTAGTTTGTGGGCCCTCCTCATTCAAACAGTTCCCTCTGTGCCCACATGCCCTTCAGCTAGGACAGTTTTCAAGTGTTCTTTCAGTTTCAGTATCCTCCAGGGAAAGAGTTAAAATGGCAGAAATTAGCATTAAACAATAGTGTTGGCCCTCACTCTAACTGTCTATCATAATTTTTACTGTTTTCTCCATCAAGCTCGAACACACGTCAGCTATGAGCTCAAGGATGATGTGGCAGTCGTACGACTCAATGATCCAACAGCCAAGGTGTGTATGTGTTTCTGTGTGTTGTATGTAAGAGCATAAGACAGTACATGCATGTCAGAGAAACAGAGATTATGTTTGTGACAGTCCTGACTTCCTGTCTCAGTCTCTCGCTGACACATGACATGATTAATCAGAGAGTGTGTTTTTGTGTGTTTTTGTACCCGTACAGGTGAACACACTATCCGTGCAGATGCAGTCTGATCTGTCGGAGGTGATGGGGGAGATCTGGTCGAACAAATCTGTGACAAGCGCCGTTTTCATTTCCAGCAAGCCTGGCTGCTTCATTGCAGGAGCAGATATCAAGTGAGTTAAATTAGATTTAAAGATACAATACGTCAAATTTTTCCACAGACACATACATCGATTTTAATTCAAAAATGACTCTTGTTTTGAATTGAGGACTTTGTAATTAAAAACGGCACTCCATACATTGTATTTACCAAACAGTAAACCGACGTTTGTGCTGCAAGCAATCCTAGAATGCTTTGCAAGTAGCTCCAATAGTCCTCAGTTCAGAACAAAAAGTAAACAGTGGAAGTGAGTGGAGCTGAGCAGCACCTCTCTACTTGTCATACTTTCATTATTGTTTCAATTGAGACTGAGAGCCTCCTGGTGGTGGAGTTTTACATACTGTAGTGCAGTGATCATCAACTGGCACACACCAGGCCCCCTACATCTTTCCATCCGGCCCCCAGGACATTATTTAATTCAGAAAATGTGCCGAGGAAAGGTTGTTTTTTAATGAACTCCCTACAGCTATTAAAACAACTCCAAAAACTGGGATTAAAAGCCGTTAGTAGAAAATAGGATGCCTGTTGAACACAAACATATAAGTCCTTTCTTTATTAAAGCTGCTGTCAACTGTGTCGACTTTTGGCTTCAGTTTTGGGAGTGCAATTTTCCTGCTTGGGTTTTTCACTAATCAATACACAGCATTTAAGTGTCAAATGCAATAATGGACGACATGACAGCTCCAGAAATGTTCAGCTAAAATATCTCAATCACCCCCTTAAATAAGATTTACTTGCATTATTTTGCAGCCCTGGACTATACCATTTGGGCATTTTAAGGGAGGCGCCCCCCCCCCCCCCCCCCCCCCCAAGTATTGTATTTTACCTTATTTGATACAAACCTAGGTCTGTTGATCGATTCATTTAGTGGCTTTTGATTCAATAATTAAAATAGTTACTAAGATAAAATAAACACACTTTTCATTGTAGGCTTCTCAAGGGCCCCTACCTACTGTGGGCCAGGGTAATCAGTACCCTTTCCCCCCAGTGCTACGCCCATGGTTATTCTGTTTTAAAATATAAAGTACTGTGTAGAACTTTTGAGCATATTTGGGTAAGTAAGACGTTGATGTGGCAAGTAATCAACCAGAGTGCACCATTGGGCATGAAGAAGGATTGACAAAACCCAGCCCACACCTTTAGGGCGATGAAGGGATGGATGTAGCAAGTAAGCATAGTCGAGGGTACCGTCCGGGTGGGTAGCAGGGTTGCTACAAGCCACCTGGTCATGCTGTGGATATTACAAGGACCCAAAAACCACTATTGATTTCCAGGCATGTCATCAGGGGTGAAAAGGCCTGGAAAAGAGATGCCAATGAGCTTGACCTTGGCTGTGTTGGCTGTGCATGTGTCCAGCTTGACTACAGCCACCCTCCATCCAGCCCCAGGTTGTGGCACATTGGGCACTGTGATGACTCCCTAGTGCCGTACGTGTCTAAAACTTCTACACATGATTTAATACATACTATTTTGGGGCTTTGGAA
Source organism: Cheilinus undulatus (assembly GCF_018320785.1). Taxonomy (NCBI): domain Eukaryota; kingdom Metazoa; phylum Chordata; class Actinopteri; order Labriformes; family Labridae; genus Cheilinus; species Cheilinus undulatus. The sequence goes on along the minus strand of NC_054878.1, from coordinate 37,677,818 downwards.
GGAGGAGAGTAGATAGAATCAGAAACAGAGGTGACAGAGTAGGGGAGAGACATGGGGAAGGAGCCGCAGTCCAGGCCGTCCACTCATATGGGGCGTGAACTGACCATTCAGCAATCAGGACGCCCCTGAGTTAATATTTTTATTTATCAGGAGTTCATACAAAGTTATCCAAGAATAATTCAGGTATTTCTCCTTCTTTAAGTATGATCCAGTCCTGTCAGAGCAGCGAAGAGGCCGCCAATCTCTCCCAGGAGGGTCAGAAGATGCTTGAGAAGATCGAGAAGTCACCCATCCCTATTGTGGCAGCCATCAATGGCTCCTGCCTCGGTGGAGGCCTGGAGGTATGTGTGTGTTTGAATAGATGTTCATAAAGCAGCTTGTTTGAATTTTTGACTGATAAGCTCTGATTTTATCTTTTTTTGTGTAGTTCGCCATAGCCTGCCAGTATAGAATCGCCACAAAAAGCAAAAAAACAGTCCTAGGGACTCCAGAGGTCATGCTGGGTCTGCTTCCTGGAGCAGGCGGCACTCAGAGACTTCCCAAAGTGGTAAACACACATGAAAACTCTCTTATTGTTGTCTTAAAATAACTGTTGTGCTCTAACATTGGAGGTCATTTGAATGTAAATGTGCTTGTATGTTTATGTTTGTATTTGTGTGTAGGTGGGTCTCCCTGATGCGTTTGACATGATGCTGACAGGGAGGAGAATCAGGGCAGATAAAGCCAAGAAAATGGGGCTTGTACACCAGCTTGTGGACCCTCTGGGTATGTTCTAACTGTAGTGTTTGACTTTGCTGTGCTTCGTAGGAAAGATAGACTGATCCTGTTTTCATGCAAAAAGTTCTACTGTTTGTTCCTCAAGGTGAGTTGGGAGCAGTTTAAATTTTGTGTTTGTTCACTTCAGGTCCCGGTTTAAAGCCTGCAGAGGAGAGGACGATTGAATACCTGGAGGAGGTTGCAGTGGGTGTGGCTAAGGGGATCGTCAACAAGACGGTGCCCCTCACAAAGGAGAAGAGCCTCAAGGAGAGTGAGTGAAGCTTTGTTTACCCCTTATCAAACTCAATGAACGGTCGTTGAGACCTACAGTCATAGGAATCTGATCAGTAAATCATGTGATTGGAGATGTTTATTATCTGCAACTGTTTCAGCCATACTAGTCAGGTTCTTGAAACACCTTAACCATGTTAACTTTTATCATGTTTCTGTTTGTGCAGAGCTGCAGGACAAAGTGATGGATCTGGCTCCCGTAAGGAAAAAGATCTGCAAGACTGTGCGTGAGAAAACCCAAAAACAGACTCAAGGCCTCTACCCTGCTCCACCCAAAATCATTGAGGTAAGAAGCTCATGAACAGTACATAACAAATACACCTACATGCAATTTACACCGTACATATATCTTGTGTTTGATTACGCAGTGTGTCCAGACTGGCCTTGAGAAAGGCACAAAAGCAGGTTATCTGGCTGAATCTGAGGTGAGACTTATACTGAGCTATATGAAAATCCATTCTCTTAGACATAAATGCGTCAGCTGACTTGTAATCTGTTTTTGCACCTTTTTAAGAACTTTGGTAAGCTGGCAATGTCTCAAGAGTCCAAGTCTCTGATTGGCATTTATCATGGCCAGATGGCTTGTAGGAAGAACCACTTTGGGACCCCAGAGAAGGAAGTAAAGTAAGAGCTGTGAGAGAGGGTTGGATTATTTTTAACATTACATAAATCCTCTGTTGCATTTCTTCAGTGTGTTAATTTTTTTGTGTGTCAGAAAGCTGGGAATCTTGGGTGCAGGGCTGATGGGAACTGGTGTGGCACAGGTATCGGTAGATAAAGGCTTGACTACGATCCTAAAGGACACTAACGTGGAGAGCATCAGCAGGGGACATGAACAGATCTACAAAAGGTTTGATTAATATTTTAATTTTCTGTAGTTCCTTTCTTAGATATTGAGCAAGCACCATGTGTGCATCATCTGCCACCAAGTGGTAGATGGTGCTTTAGATGGTGCCAATCATTTAATTGCTTTAGTGGCCAAATGCTAACATCACATTTTAGAGTTATTTCTCAGTAGGAAAGCAAATTCAAGAAGGGCAAAGGGAAAAAGGATCAGAAGCTAATGGTTGCATTTTGGCGGTATAATTTGAAGCAACGGGAAAGAAATTGCCAAGTTAGCAGGCATTACAGCGAAAAAGTGCCCAAAAGATCATCACAGTTTGGTGGTTTTATTTGACGCAGCAAATTTATCACTTATGCACATCACCATGTAAGCCAAATAAACTAATGAAATGTTATTGATTTGTCTTCCATATGGGGTTGTAGCTAGGGATTTTGGGCCCCAAGAAAGAAAATAACACAGGGCCCCCTTTAGCCAGCTGTCCTTTTCTTCACTTCAGACCTCTAAAACAAACTCCCATACTTTCTTCACCGTCATCATTCTCATTTTCTTGCTCTCTGTCCCTTCTTTCTTCTCCATCATCCTGATATTTATATTTTCCCCTGCTTTCTTCTTCTCCATCATCATCCTCTTGCTCTCTGTCCCTGCTTCTCCTCTATCATCCTCATCTTGCTCTTTAGCCCTGCGTGTTTCTCCTCCTTAATCCTCACCATGCTCTCTCTCCCCGCACACACACAAACACACACACTCACACAAGTAATGATAGCAACTGATAGATTCCCTACCTTTTCTGGGTTTATGAGCAACTGTTGAAGGACATTCAGCATTTGACACCAAGCATGATAAACTGGGGAAATGGTTGGTTTTACAAAATGGTGAATACGATACTCGTTATAGGTCTTTCCTGTTGGGTTTTTTTTTTTCAGTCTGGACAAAAAGGTGAAGAGGAAATTCATGACCTCATTTGAGCGGGACGCCATAATGTCCAACCTGTCATCCCAGATTGACTACTCTGGGTTTCAGTCTGCTGATATGGTGATAGAGGCCGTGTTCGAGGACATGGACATGAAACACAAAGTCCTCAAAGAAGTGGAGGAAGTGAGTGCAGTCTTCTCTGGAATTTAGTTTTTAATTGTGTTAGTTCAAAAAATGTTACACTGTTCCCATTTTCATACAAGAAAGAAAAGGCACTCCCAAAAGATCTACAAAATACCAACAGCTTATACTCTTTGTTATGAAGATACAGTGTCTTTATTGACCTAGGTGAACCTTGCATCTGGTATTTTTAGAGATTAAGTGGAATTAAACATGTACTTTCATATCTTTGGTATTTTTAGGATCTCTTTACACATGAAATGCTAAACATTTCACGCCATTTGCTCTTTTTTCTAGCCAGAAAGCAACACTGAGTGTGAGCGCCATCAGTGCTGCATGTAACACAGTTCTGAACAGGACCACCCCCTGCTCTTCTTGCCTAATAACAAAAGTTAATGGAAATCATGCTTTATGATTAAATATGATTTATAATATCATCTTTTCTTTCTTTCTGCAGGTAATTCCTCCCCACTGCATTTTTGCCTCCAACACCTCAGCTCTACCCATCAAAGACATCGCTGCTGTTAGCAAGCGCCCTGATAAGGTATGATGTGCTGACCCTGCTATGATCACAGAGATTTAGATTATCTTCTGTGGAAGCATCCATGGACACTTTCACTGATAAGCACAACACTTTTAAAGCTTTCATTTGAGCATTTTGTGGAGAGAGTGCATGGATTTAGGTAGCAAGGTAAAAGGTCTTTTTGTTTTTATGTGGTGCTAGGTGATTGGCATGCACTACTTCTCCCCAGTGGATAAAATGCAACTGCTGGAGATTGTAATCACTGATGAGACATCAAGAGACACCATAGCCTCTGCTGTCAGTGTGGGACTCAAACAGGGCAAGACAATTATCATTGTCAAGGTAGGAGTTATTTTACTTTGAGCACCATTTAAAATCAATATTCATTCATTTGTTAGATGCACATTTCACTTTCTTCAAGCTTATTATTGCATTGATTTTTTTTTTCTGCCTGCTTAACCCCTGAACATCAGGATAGTCCAGGGTTTTACACCACTCGTGTCGGCACTCAATTCATATTTGAGACTATACTACAATTACAGGTAAGCTCCAATCAGAAGTTTCCTCAGATGGAGATATAGACTATGTTTTCTATTAGCGGTTCCTGTTCTCAATTGTATTGGCAATTCAAATTTTTGCCAAGTTAGCAAAGTAATGCACAACCTTGCAGTTACTTTTAATAATATTAGCAAGGAATTAACACTTTTCTTTGGCTGTTGCTGGATGATAATGTCAACTAGTAAATGATGAGATCCTAACATTAGCTGTTGTCTCAGTCGGTTTTAAAATATCTTGTCTTATCTTGAATTATTGCCCATTTTCTGTCCTGATCCTCAGAATCCACCATTTCTCAGTTGCTGATCACTTAAAAAGCTAAGAAAGATTGTTATTGGTCACATACCATACTTTGTATTGCTTCCAATCCAAAAATCAGCAGTCTGGCATTAAAACACAGTACGCACTCTCACCCAACATGAGAGGAAAATGGCTACAGTGATAATATGGTTAATATGATGTTGGTGTAACTCTGGGGACAATTTCTGCACATATGTACAACTTATTGTTAATAACCTGAGCTTTGTTTTGTTTTCCAGGAAGGTGTCAGGCTGGAGAAACAACTGGAATTGGCAAATAAGTTTGGCTTTGCCATGGGCCCTCCAATGACGATGGATGAAGTCGGTCATGATGTTTGTCTCCACACATCAGAGGTAATCCTGTCCTGCTAACTCTTAACTTTTATTCTTTATTTTGACATGACAAACTTCCAAATTAACCCACCACACTTATGCTGGTGTGTGTTTGCATGCAGGATATGCTTAATGCCTATGGTGTGCGATATGAAGGAGCAGACTTAGGTGTTTTAGAGACCATGGTGGAGAGAGGCTTCAAAGGTACAGATCTGATTAAAACATAAGCTTTTACTAGTCATGTCAATAGTATGTAATGTAGAGTCAAATGTGGATGGATTCTTTGCTGATTCACTGCGTATAACACAACAAAATAAAAACATTGCTTTTAATTCTCAGCTTATACATGAGTGATTGGTTTTATAGTAATGTGAAACAGTATTCAGGCTTATAATAAAGCTCTTAGCTTGTTCTTTATAACCTTTCCATCATCTATTCAGGGCTCAATAACTCTTGCATGTCTCAACTGTCACTTGTAGGCCGTAAATCTGGAAAAGGCCTCTTTCTCTATGAGCAAGGAAGAAAATACAAAACTGTGAATCCTGAGGCTATTGAAATCATCAAGAAGTTTCCGCTCACAGCTCATCCTTCAGTGTAAGATAATTTTCTACGGCTGACTCTAATCATCACATCACTCTCCCTGACTTCTGTCTGAAAATAAAAATGCTCCTGTTGATTTCCTGCAGCTCTTCAGACTGGGACATCATGCACCGGATGATAAGCCGCAGTGTGAATGAGGCGCTCCTGTGCCTCCAGGAGGGAGTCCTGAAAAACCCAGTAGAGGGAGACATTGGAGCTGTATTTGGGATTGGTTTCCCCCCATCTTTAGGCGGTAGGTCTCATTTTAAACAAACACAGACATCCTGAACCAGAGAGTAATGTTTGAGTTACAGTTTAATTACTGTTGGTAAAAGTTTCCCTCTTTATTGAACCCATATTAAGTAAAATAGATGTCTATCATCAATAGCTGCACAAAGACTGCCAGTTCAGGGTGTGATATTCAAGTCCATGTGACATTTTACCTTCACCATGAATGCCAGTGTAGAGTATGACATTTATCCTTTAATAGGCTAGTTGCGACTTTGAAAACGATCTTTATTTTAAGAGGGAAAAGTATTTGGTCACCTGCTCCTCTAATGATGGCTTCTGATGGTTGTATGTACAAACCGAACTCTTATGTCTTACAGTTGATTGAACAAACTCAAATCAGCTGATATGAAACTGAAAACTCAATTTATCACCTGAGAGTAGATCAACTCAAGCTTGGGGTTAGACTCACAGTTTGTGGGCCCTGTTTCTTGAAACAGACCCCTGTATTTCAGAGTAGTGTTGCACCGTATGCCAACATTTTCTCTATTTTTTAGTACTTCAAGACAGTATGGTACCAGAACTTTCTGCTGTTATGTACCACTTGTTCATGAAATATGGCTCTGGTGAAAGTGACTGGTAAAGAATAACAGGCTGGAAGAAGTAAAAAGTCTACCTATCGGCCCACAAGATGGCAGTGTGAGTAAGGCAGGCAGACACAGTGTCAACAGTGGAGGAGATGACTCCAAGTCATTCATTCAGTTTGATACAGTGTGAGCCTCTTCCATGAGGTGCAACAGTCAACTGTAAGTTATATTATTAGAAAGTGGAAGCATTTAGGAACAACAGCAACTCAGTCACAAAGGAGAAGATCAAATAGAATTAAAGAGCGGTGTCGACAACTGCTAAGGTGCATGGTAAAAGTTGCCAATGCTCTGTTGATTCCGTAGCTTAAGGGTTCTAACTTCTACTGGCATTAATGTAAGGTTCCGATTCAGACAACTTTATTTATCCCAAAGGTCAATTAAATAGACAAGCCAGGTAGCACTGCTTTGGGTGGCATGCTGTGAAGTGCCCCAGCAGCCAAAAAACTGTGGAAGGAGCTTCATGGAATGGGTTTCCATGGCCAAGCAGCTGCATGCAAGCCTCACATCACCAAGTCCAATGCCAAGCACTGGATGGAGTGGTGCACCTACACTGGACTGTGGACACACTTCTCTGTTTGGCAGTCAAATGGCCGAGTCTGGGTTTGGTGGATGCTGGGAGAACATTACCTGCCTGATTGTGTTGAGCCAACTGTGAAGTTTTGTGAAGGAGGGATAATGGTGTGGGGCTATTTAGGCCCCTTATCTCCAGTGAAGGCCAGTCTTAATTCTCCAGGATACCATGACATTTTGGACATTGCCATGCCTCCAACTTTGTGGCAACAGTTTAGGGAAGGCCTTTTTTCTATCCCAACATGACTGTGCCCCAGTGCACAAAGCAAGGGCTATAAAGATATGGTTTGATGAGTTCAGTGTGTAAGAACTTGACTGGCCCACAGAGAGCCCTGACCTCTACCCCATGGAGCACCTTTGGGATGATCTTGGACAGAGATTGCAAGCCAGGCCTTCTCGTTGAGCATCAGTGCCTGAACTCATAAATGCTCTACAGAATGAATGGGCACAAGTCCCCCCAGAAACACTCCAAAATCTTGTGGAAAGCCTTCCAAGAAGAGTGGAGGCTGTTAAATCTCCAAAGGGAGGCCAACTCCATATTGAAGTACATGCATTTGAAAACAATGTCATTACAGTCCCTGATAATATTAAAGTGACACACATTTTGACACGCTTTTTGTCTACTTTGATGGTGGCATTCATGCAGGTCCATTCAGGTTCGTGGACACGTTCGGAGCAGAGCGTCTTGTGAGCACCATGACACGGTATGAGGAGGTTTATGGAAGTCCGTTCACACCTTGTCAGCTCCTACTGGACCATGCCAAAGACCCCAGCAAGAAGTTTCACAAATGATCAAACAAGGGGGACTGTGAAACTTGTAAAACAAGCCTCCTCTCTAGTGGGACCCCATGGTGCCTTTTTCAGGATAGGTGATGGTGAGAAACAAAAATGTTTTATCTTGTTTTAATCATGCCATTACTTATATGCATATGCACACCATTTGTCATTTTATATCACCTCTTAATGTTTTAACACAAATATACACAAAAGTGGCCTTAAAATTTCAGTGTATTTCATCTTCTGTTTTCCCAAAGGCAGCTGTTCTTATGAAATTATTTATTATTTAATGACAGTTGTTGAAATATCTGATGCTTCATTATTGGGAAATAAAACCATGGATTTTTTTAAAAATTATGATGACTTTCTGATGTGTCTTTTTTCACTTTTAAGCAGTCATTGGAGCAAATGGCAATACACACATATGTGACTTGTAATTTCATTTATTATTATGCATGGCTAAATCAGGCAAAAATCAACAAGTGATCTGAGGTACACTTTAAAAAAACTATTTACGAGGCAGTCGAGAAATTCTATCATAGTATGGCAACAGGTCTGTAAGTTAATACAGACAAGAGGACACTGTTACCCTTTAAAGGAATGTTAATAACAATTTTACCATATCAAAGCACAAGATAGTATTGATACAGACAGCTTTAAGTCCAGCGATTGTTCTGTGAATCCAAGATCTATGGAGCCCCTTAAGTCCAAAAAGGTAGTAATAATATTAACTTCGGTGCAAAACTTACTATCTTGCATTTTTGGGAGGTTTGTCTCTACTGCAACGATAGCTGTGAGGACCTTTTATGCTTTTGATGTTAGCAGAATTAATGGTGTGTTCAAAGAAGAAGTGAATGTTTAATGCAAGTCAGAGCAGTATTATGTAATGGACCCCTTATGGACTTCAGGGGCTACATATCAATCAGTACCAGAATCTTAGCAAATTCTTCACTTCTTGCTTATGAATTACAACATTTTTCAGCTTTAAATATCTTTGTTATCTTAAGATAAACTCACTTTTGTATTTTTTGTCAACAATACTCAGGTATACAAATTAAGATTCAGGGATCAGGTTCAGTAATGTACAGGTACTGATCAGCAGTAGAGGATTTAAATCCCTTCATTGCCTTTATTTTATATAATCAACCTTTAACCTCTAAAACTGGCGATGCAACACTTTTTTACATCAAACCATATTTTTGCAGAAGCTGCGAGATGACATGCATCCATCCATTTTATTTTATCATTTTATTATTTTATGTAAACCCTTTTTCCCATGATGAGTTTTCTCTGGTGATGGGCATGGTTGCATGTGTGTTGTTTTTTGATGGTGAGAAGATTTTACATGATCACAGGAATTACAGCCTTGTTTTCCTGATACAACCAGAAAATTAGGTTAAGATCTTGAGAAAGCACTCTAATTCCAAAAAACTTGGGATGCATTGTAAAATGTGAGTTAAAACAGAAATAGTAATTTGAAAATCCCTTTCAAGCTTTATTCAGTTGAATACAGCCCAAAGGGTTCAAACTGATAAACTTTTTATTTATTTACTTTAGAAACATATACAATCTCCTGATTTCATGACTGCAACATGTTCCAAAAAAGTTGGGACATAAGCATGTTTACCACTGTGTGATCACTTTTTCTTCTAACAGCTTTATAAACATCTGGGACTGATGACAAGTAACTTCAAGTAGAATTAGTTCCCTTTCTTACGTAATGCAAATCTTAATTTGTTCAACAGTGCTGGTTTTCATTATCAGTGTATGTGCTTCATAGACTGCCATATATTTTCAACAGGCCAGTCCAGTGCATGCAGAATGTTTGCCATGATTTGCCATTTTAAGGCTGAAACAAGGAGGGACAGCCGTCTTAAATTTAGTCTTAGCCTTAAGACTGAGATGCCTTTTAGTTTTAGCCACATTTTGGTAATTTCTGCCCTTTATAGTTTTAGTCTAGTTTCTGTTGACAAAACTAAAAAACATTTTAGTCCAGTTTCAGTCCATGAAAAGTCCTTACATTGTAGTCAAAACTTTTTTTTTTTGCCTAAATCTGGTTCAGATCATACTCGTGTGTTCTATGCACCCTGCAAAACCTGGTATCCCTGCTTCCTACAGCTGAAGGGAATTAAAACTTATTTAGCTTGTGCTCTTTACATCATGGATTCTGAATTCTCAACAGAAACTAAATTACATTTTGGTCTCTTTAGTCTCTTTGATGAAAACTTTCGTCAGAGTTTTTGTCATCAAAGATCTATTTTTAGCTAGTCTTAGTCTAGTCTTCCTCAAGAAGAAAAGGTAATCGACAGACATTTAGAGTCATAGCTTTGGTCAACAAAATTAACACTTGAAAGACGTCCCTGAAAAAGACGTCCTGATGGAGGCGGATGTTGCTCCAACGCCTGTATGTACTACTCGTTATTAATGGTGCTTTCACAGATGTGTAAGTTACCCATGCACTAAAACACCCCAACACCATCACGGATGCTGTTTTTTTTATGCTCTGCATTAATAACAATCTGGATGTTCCTTTTCTAATTAACCAAGAGTAACCCTTATTTCTAAAAACAACTTTACAGGTGGTTTAAATGCAGACACATGTTGAGGAATTTTAAGATGTTTTGTAACTACAAATGGATTTTTAATGAAAGGTAAAGGGAAAGTATAACAACTCTGAGGACTCATGCTCTCAGAGCAAAGTTGTTAAATATTTTATGGATACTTGTACTATAAAAATGGAACTAATGTTTGATGATCAATCTATCAAATGACAGGCCCTTTCAGAAGTGTTCCTTTATACTTTCACAACTTTCCCCTGTTACAGATTTTTTTGCTTACTTGTGGAATGTTACAGGTCTTTTTTAGCATTTCACAACTTTTTCAGTCTTTTCTTACCCTTGTCCCAACTTTTTGGAACAGGCTGCAGAAATACAAGTCACAATGTGTGCATACTTTCAGGAAACAATAAAGTTGATTGGCTTGGACATCAATTATCTGGTCTCTGTGCTGTATTTAGTTGAATATAGGTTGATAAGGATTTGCATTCCCTGTATACTGCTTATATTTACATTTTACACAGCATCCCATCTTTTTGGAATAAAGGTTTGCACTTATCAGGGAGGATTGTATAAATAAATTGTTTGGTTGCATGTCTGCTAAGGGCTTCTGTAATTTTTTTAATAAAAAATAAAAGACAGTTTTCCCTCATAGCAGGCTTGATGAATGTAAAACTTAAAACTAGAGAGATGATGGACATTTTGAAGTGTTTTGCCCCCAAAACAAACTCTAATAGAACATTTTCAACATGTACCCCTCTGTTGTAGCCATTTGTTAGTAACTAGTCCCAGTCTGTCATTCAGGCAGTCTGTCCTAGATTTGAGGCAAGAAGCCATTCAAGTGTCAGATCTAATTTTTGACCACAGGGTGGCGTTGTTTCCTTCAGCAAAGAGTCAGATTGAATCAGAGGGGCTCAGCAGTGGCTTGGTCACAATGGAAGGCACATTCAGGATGGCTCAGGAGCCAACAGGCACATTATCAGGGCAGCATTTATGAGTGAGTGTTAGATCTTCGGCCTCCAGCCCTGTATGAACTGTGTGATCTTGGTGACATGGAGTCGGCTCAGGTGGAAGTCATGTGACAGGATGTCTTCTGTCAGCTGCACCAGGAGGCTGCCGTCTATTCGCTCCCTCTGGAACACACCAACTGCTGCCTCTGATAGGCCTATAAAGCGCAGACAGGCTGATACTTCCTCCAATGAAAGCACGGAGAGGTCAGCAGGGGGACGCCAGGTGGGGTCAGGGGTTGTGGACAGGCTTTCAGTGGCTCCAGTGGATGTTCCGCCACCCTCTGCACCTCTGGAGGAATCTGTGGTGGGGTTGGTGGTTGGCTCAGGTGAGGGGCAGGGGGACTGACGATTAAAGGGGTTCAACGCCCCGAAGGGAGCAAAACGGCTTTGCGGAGGTGGTCTCAATCGAGGTCCAGAGGAGGTGAAGGAGTCAACCCATGGCTCTGCCCATGTGGCCTGTGCTGGCTGGGGATTGGCTGTGTTATCTGCAGGAATGGCAGAGACAGGCTCAGGACTGGTGGGGTTTGGTGCGGGGCAGTCGGCCCAGGAGCAGGGGTAACAGTAGAGAGAGGCATCCGGAGAGGGCGAGCAGCTGGAACAGAGTGATAGAAGGGGAAATACGTTTTGAAAGTTTATATGAAAAACATCGGTAGAATTACTAATTATTTTCTTATCACAAAAATATTGACATATTAACATATTGAGTCATATATTGTACTTCATTATGCAATTTTGCATCTTCCTGTATGTAACATATCCAAATACACTGTATTATTTTATATCTCATAAACTGTGCATCATGTTGTGTTGTATCTAATCTAGACCTGCCGTCTTTGTAAAGTGTCTTGAGATAATATTAGCTATGAAATGGTGGTATATTAAAAAAAAGAAACTGGATTGATTTATACTGTATCATAATGTATTGTTTCATATCTCATTGTACTATATCTTATCATTTCATATCATTGTATCAGAGCATGTAAAAAAATTAATCAAATCATACCATATCATATTGTTTTCTTTTCTATCCTTAGCGAATGTATTGTGTCACAGTCTATTCTTTTGTACTGTATCATATTGTATCATATCATATTGTATCGTTTGGTGTGGTATAGTATGGTATGGTATGGAAAAGGATCCTATCCATATTCTTTTGTATCTTAGCCTACATAATGTTTTGTTTGTTTGTTTCATAGCCCATCTTTTTGTATCATATTGTATCGTATCGTACTGCTCCATACCTTACCTTGCTGTACGGCATGGGATCATATCCTATTCTATTACATCTTAGCGTATCATTTTGTTTCATATCCCATCCTTTCATTTTGTTTAGTATTGTATCTATTCCATTCTGCTGTATCTTACAATATCATTAAGTATTATATCCCATACTTTTGCACAATGCCTTTCGTATGGAATTGTCCTCTATCACCTCGTATCGCAGCCTATCCTATCCTATTGTATCTTATTATATATCATCATACCACAATGTGTCCCATGGTAGTGTAGTAATCAGATCCGGAATCATCCCGTGATTCTCGTCCCTGACACATCCTTCCAGTTTGACATGGCAGAACTTGCTACTGTTTGTGAGGTAAAACCTTTAGGTACAATAGAGTCAAGGCTGAAAGAGGCTGTCAATCCTGTCAATAGCTTTAATTAATTTGAAAATAATCTATTGAATGCTTAACTAAAAAAAAATCTTTAACATTGTACCTGTCCTGAAGTCCTGAGGAGTAGAAGGAGAGGTTGGGTCTGGGGGAGGTGGAAGTTTTGGGGAATCGAGGTGGGACAGGGGGGCTGGGGGCCGGGCTAGAGATGGAGCCTCCTTTAGAGCAGCGTGGGGGCACTGGAGGGGCGATCAAGTAGCGACACTCCTCTCTCACCTACGCACAAACACACACAGAGAAATTAGACCCCCAACAGCGAGAAGTGAACTCTGAAAACTCGACTTCTCAGGAGGTTTTGTGAGAGTGCTTGTCTCAGTGTTCTGCTTGGTAAATGTCAGACTTTGTGACCTTTACACCTCAAACAAACTGACACACACAACAGCAAGCGCTTTACGCACACACACAAACACTGAGCTCTGGCAGGCTAAATATCAGGGAATGAAGAACGTTGTGTGTGACAGCGTATAATCCAGCAGCATAGCACACATCAACACCCACAACACCCTCACTGCACCTCTGCTATCTGCTGTCATGAAACAAGAGAAAGTTAATTAAGGCAAACAAGCATGATAATTTTCTCTTTACAGACACGAAAACTAGTGAAAGGAAATAAGCTTGTGACAACTCAGCAATCGAAACAATGTTGCTGGAAACACCATTTGGTAGTTAAATGAACCATTTCTTTTTCAGATACTGTACAAGACACAACTACTGTTATTAACAACATGAGGCTTTTGTTAAACATGAGAACAGCTGCACAGTTTCTGTGCTCACAATAATGCCAGTGGAAGTTCAGAACTCTTCAGCAATGGAATCAACAAAGCATCGCCGACTTTTACACACCATGTGCCTTAGCAGTTGTTGATCTGCCTCTACAATTTTATGTGGTCTTCTGTTTCGTGGCTGAGTCGCTGTTGTTCCTAAACGCTTCCACTTTCTATTAACATCACTTACAATTGACTGTGGAATATCCAACAGGGATGAAGTTTCACAGACTGTCAGACAAAACTCATATACACATGCATAGTGTTAATGACAATAAAGTAAATGTGTCAGTCAAAGTGACTGTCTTCAGTAGCAGAATACAGGCAGAGCAGAGACACTGCTCTGGACAGTGAATCGAATACACAACATTCATCCTCTGCTTAAATAAAATAATTGCACATAAATCATAACATATTTTTAGCCTTTCATTTAGACTTGTTTGGGTCGATTTGGGGTGGGGTAGTACAGAAATGAAGCAGGGGTGTAACCCAGTCTGGTAGGTATCAAACTAACTGGTACCATGTACCAGATATTGGTGCTCATCCCTGATTACACTCCAGCAACTTCATTTCACCTGCCACCAAGGAAATGCTTGATCAGTGTGTTGTATCCATGAAGTGTATGATGCTAACAACATTAAAAACACGAGCAAAAAAAGGAGTGACAGCTTGGGCTGCTTTGCTCTTACAGTGCAGCTCAATGAGGTTCCATTGTGATGAGGGTAAGTGATGCTATTACAACTGGTGCACAGGTTGTGAGGCAGGTTAAGATAACTTATAATTATCAATTTAAAGATGTTTTACAAGGTTGGAGAAATCTAAGGCTGCTTTACACTTAAATGATTCCCAGTCTCATTGTCACAGTGCAGAGTAGAGGTTATTAATTTAACACTGATTTGATTGAATGGGTATCAAACACCTAAAGTCCAGGTATGAGATCGATGTTTTAGCACTGTATGTTTAGTTCTGGTCAGCTTAATTAGACATTGGTGAAATGAGACTGCTCAGCATCTTACATTTATGTAATCTCAATAAATGAAGTTTTCCAACTCAAAATGATCCTACTGAAACTGTGGTCAAAAGTAAATACCTTATCTAAAAGTTAACCAAAAAATAAATACCTTAATAAAAGGCAATATATGACTTAGAGACACAGAGCAGTGGTTACTGCTGTCACCTCACAATTTTAACATACCTGGTTCAAACTCCAGTTTATTCATAAAAATGAAAAGATATACTACACTGTGCTGACTAAAAAGCTATAATGTGATTCATATTCAACTTAAATTTGCAGTGCATCATAAATCCTTAAATGCTTTAGTTCAAACAACTACATTCCTTTTTTATATTGTCTCTGCTGATCCTTGACTGTTTATGTAAGAGTGTAATATTCCCTTACGACAAAATCCCCGTCTCTGAACAGTAAACAAAGAGCCGTTTCTCTTCATCTGACGACAACCTTGTGGTAGCAGCAGCAGTCATTAGAATGACAACAAAGAATAATCCGCCTAGTGGCTGATGGTCTGACGTGTTTCTGTAGCTTATATTAGAGCATAACTAATCACTTTAACAGGTAGATTTAATCTGTTCAATAAAAAGCTGAACACATTTCACAGTAACTTATAACAAATTTGAAAGACTTTCTGCTTCTTCTTCCTTCCCATGCTGCTGTTGTTTGATGTGACATATCTTTATTTGTAGTATGTTGGAAATTAAATAAAATTCAATAGTGGAACATTAAAGCATATGTTAAGCGGACTTGAGCTTGCATAGCTCTTTTCTAGTTGTCTGACTACTCAAAGCGCTTTTACACCACAGGTCACACGTACCCATTCACTCCACACTCGCACACTGATGCTATGGAGAACTGGCCATCAGTATTAACTACTTCCATTCAAACAAATCAATACCTGTTTACAAGCCACTGACGCAGCAGTGGGAGCAAATTGGGGTTGTGACTGCAGGAACTGGGGAGCAAACCAAAGACCTTCTGAGACAACATCTCTACCCACTGAGCCACAGTTGCCCCATCTTATCCATCTTTTTTTTTTTTAACAAATTATAGAAAAAATCGAACTTAACTAAATAATTTTGGGCTTAAATTTGATTTAAAAATAGTTTTTAAGATGTCTCAACAGAAATAAGGGTTTCTGTATTTAACTTAATGTTGTGAAGAAGAGCCCACAAAGTAGGTTAAAATGGAGAAAACCCTTGCACTTAAACACATGAGCTGAAGACACAATTAAAGAATGTTCAGCGCTGCTCAAGGTATTCAATACTTGAATATCTGGCAAAACTAGTAACAACCAACATGTCTGAGCAGACAAAAACGGTTCCAGCATTATAGCAGCATTTTTTAAAGAAGATTTAAAGAAAATAGAACTATTGTGAGAAAAAAATCTGTTTAAAGACAACTTCAGTGTTAAACTACCCTAGTGTTAACACTTCATCATCAAGCCAATCAAAGTACTACAACTGATTTTTTGGTTTTCCTCTGTACAGTGCCTTTAAAACGTATTCACCCCCTTGGATGTTTTACTCTTTTATTGATCTTATAAATCTATCAGGGTTTATATAATGTGGCTTGTTGACCACAAAAACTCTTTATTGTCAAAGTGAAACAGATTTCTACAAAATAATGCCAATTAAACAAAAGAAGTATGATAACATTAGTGACAGCATAAATATTCACCCCCTTTAAAGTGACTGACCTAATTTAACAGAGGTCCAGCCAGCTAGTCGGTGCTAGTAGTCTCACAATTAGTGAAAAGGGATCATCTGTATACAGTGAATGTGTCTCAAGTGATTGTAGTTTAAAGACAGCTGTGTCTGGAAGGCCCAGTCCCTGGTTTATCAGCATTCCTGGCTACCATTACCCCATGAGGACATAAGAACACTCCAAGAAACTCAGAAATATCTTTTTTTTTTTCGAAAGTATAAGTCAGGGGATAGATACAAAAATATTTCCAAGGCACTCAGCATCCCTCAGAATTCAGTTAAATCCACCATCAAGAAATGGAAGGAACATAGCACCTGTGTAAATTTGCCTAGATCAGGCCATCCCCAAAAAACTGAGTGACCGTGCAGGAAGGAGATTAGTGAGA
This sequence comes from Cheilinus undulatus, assembly GCF_018320785.1. Taxonomy (NCBI): domain Eukaryota; kingdom Metazoa; phylum Chordata; class Actinopteri; order Labriformes; family Labridae; genus Cheilinus; species Cheilinus undulatus. The sequence continues at coordinate 37,661,221 of NC_054878.1, read as the reverse complement.
GAGGCCAACCAAGACACCTATGACTACTCTAGAGGAGATACAAGCTTCAGCAGTTGAGATGAGAGACTCTGCATACAACAACTGTTGCCTGGGCTCTTCATCAGTAAAAGTTTTATGGGAGAGGGGCAAAGAGAAGGCCACTGTTTAAGAAAACTCGACTCAAGTTCGCCAAAATGCATGTGGGAGACTCCATGGTCAAGTGGAAGTAAGTTATTTTGTCTGATGAAAGCAAAATGCTGCTTTTTGGCCATCAGAAAAGATGCTTTGTTTGGCAGACACCAAACACTGCACATTACCACAAACACACCATCACCACTGTGAAGCATTGTAGTGGCAGCATCATCCTTTGGGGATGCTTCTCAGCAGCCGGATCTGGAAGGCTCGTAAAGTTAGAGGATAAAATGATCATGCAAAACATAGGAAAATCCTGGAGGACAATGTTATTCAGGATGCAAGTGAACTAGGTCTTGGGAGAAGATTTATTTTCTAACAAGACAATGACCCAAAGCATACAGCGAAGCTACACAGAAATGGTTATGTTGATTGTAGAAATCTTTTTTTCCTTTTGTTTTTTTCAGTTTGACATTAAAGGCTTTTTTTTGTAAAATGTTTGTTTAAAAAAAGGCCAGACTATATTGAGCATGATTAATTTAGAAAATCAATAAAAGGATTAAACATCCAAGAGAGTGAATGTCTTTTATAGGCACTGTATGAACATCTTTCATGATGCAAATAAAAGTAATTTATTTTATAAGTGTTATACTCCCCCATTGGACTGAAATAGCTTTGTAATGTTTATTGAGCTGTTGTATTTCACTAAAACAGCACCCATGTTTCTGCAGCCTTGGAAATCACATACGTATTCATGGGCTGTGAGTGTGCAGCAGCCTTTCCAGGAAGTCTCTGTGTGTTTCTTTGTGTGTGTCTGTGAGTGTAAATGTGGTCAGTGAGGTTTAAAAGCTGTAATGTATGAATAATTCAAAGCAGGCATCCTGACTTTTAACAGCCGGATGCTGCTCTGGACAGATAAGGAGGAAGAGAGACTGAAGGACAAAAAACAAGGACAGGAGGGTGAAGATCAAGACTCACAGCATCAGATTTTGGAGGTACAGGTGGTGGCGTGGACACTCTTGTTAACACAGTGCCAAGAGAGCCGTCTAATGAAGAAGACGAGTGGAAGGAGATGAGGTTTGGCTCCTTCCCCAAACTCTCTGGGTTCTGATTGGTCCAGAGCTCCTCATAAGGGATTTCCTCACTGGTCCTCATTTCTGCCTCAGTCCACTCAGGAGTCACATACTCCCGCTCTTCACCTGGCCCCTCCCCGAGCCGCTCTCCAAGAGAGTCCCTGCAGCGTTGTGACAGGCTGTCCGAAACCCCGCCCCCATATCCGCACATGGAAAGCCGCTGCAGTGCTGGTGCTAACGAGTCCTGACCCGACACACACATCCGAGAGCGCCTTGGGCTCACACACTCCTCAGTCATACACTCTAGCTCTGGTCTAGTTTCTCTCACAGCCCGAGAGTAAGCATCTGGGTCAAAGGAATGTCGCAAGAGGAGGCTCTCTAGTGCCGCCGTGTGGACAGAGGCCTCTGCTACGTTAAACCGGGGCATGCAGCGCAGCAGCAGGAAGTGAGAGGGGGAGACTTCCTGGCGACGCAGCACCATGCAGAGCACCACCGTCTTACTGACGATGTTGAGCAGCTTGTAGCGGTGGCCCTCTCGTACGGCATGGCGGTCATAAGGGTTCCTTGGTGGTCGTGAAGGCACCGAAACGTTGACAGGGAGGCGAACCCTCTCGATGATGCTGCGTACCGTGTGCTCTCCACCCAGCATGCCTTGCTCAAGAGGAGAACGTGTGCAAAATCGTCCGCGACAGCCAAATGGTAGGCTGACGCTTTGGTTGGTGCGATGATTCATGCAGACCAGGCAGGGAGTTTTACCTGAGGACACAGAGAGAAAAGGTTCAGTCACAAATTGAAGATCCTGTGGGGAACCTTATATTTGGATCAGTTTTGGCACCCTCATGTCCTGCACATGTCACAGTCTCAACAATGTTTTTTTCCTACAACATATCTCATCTTACTTATTAATGGTCAAGTGCATTTCTCGTCAAGAATCTTTATGAAGAAAAATATAAAATAGCTATTTCTTTAGCATGAAGAAAATCATGTATTCCTCCACCTACCCTGCAGCAGCTGTTTAGGCACTAATAATACCAAGGAAATAATCAGTCTTGTCACTGGTGGGTTTACTTTGCTTTTGTAGAACATAAAGACAAATTATCATTTATTTTAGTCTGTTTAATAACAAGCCTAAAGTCCCTCATAAGGGCTTAAAGTCTTTATTTTGTTTAAATTGAACTACATTAAGTCTACAAAGGACATAATCTCAAAGGCTGGTTGCACACTAGACAGTTTGAGGCTAAATTTGGGCCTGATTTGCCCTCTCCACAAACAATGGCGTGACTCAAGACTTGTCACCACCAAATATTTGTGTAAATAATTCTCAAGTATGTGGTTCCAATGCCAATATCGTACTGCTCCTGACTGAGTTGGAGCCTCACTGATCTGGAATCATACAGAGCATTCAGAAAGTATTCAGACCTTCACTTTTTTTGTTTTTCTTATTTTGCAGCCTGAAGCTACAGTTGAAAAAAAAAATTTTTATTCTCATTAATCTACATTCAGTTCTCCATCATAACAAAGCAAATTTTTGCAAATTTATAAAAAATAAATAATAGAAATATCGCATTAATATAAGTATTCAGACCCACACCAAAAAAACTTGAAATTTACATCAGGTTCCTTCCATTTCTCTCAATCTTTACTGAGATGTTTTTATATCTTGATTGGAGTCCACTTGTGATAAATTAAACCAAGTGAACATGATTTGGAAAGTCACACATGTCTCTATAGAAGGTCTTGAAGCAAAAAATGCATATCATAGAAAACAAAAGTCAAGGAGTCAAAGGAACTGCCTGCAGAGCTCAGAGACAGGATTGTACAAGGCACAGATCTAGGAAAGGCTACAAGAAAAGTTCTGCACTGAAGGTTCGCAAAAACATAATTCTCAATTTTAAGATGGAAGAAGTCTGGCACAACCAGGACTATTTCAAGAGTTGGTTGCCTGGGCAAACAAGGAGAAGGGCCTTAGTAAGAGAGCTGGCCAAGAAGCTGATGGTCACTCTGACTGAGCTCCAGGGATCCCGTGTGGAGATGGGACAAAGTTCCAGAATAGTAACCGCTACTGCAGCCCTCCACTGATCCGGGCTTATGGTAGAGTGGCTAGATAGAAGCCACTCTTCAGTGTAAAACACATAAAAAGCCTGCTTGGAGATTGCAAAAACATCTATGCAAAAGCAAAGTGGGAAAATGGACAGGACAGCCAGCTGATGCTGATCATCCTCCATGTTTGATTTTCTTATGAAATCACATTTGATCATGCACATTTCTGTGAGATCTTGTTTCAGTAGAATCGCCTTTGAAATATTGTTACAACAACAGGTAGAAGTGTGGTTGAGCAGTCTATTCGAATCATTGCATGTACATTTGGAAGATTAAGATGTTAAATATTGTTAGAAACTGTCCTTAGGGCTTCAGACAATTTGAAAAAAGTCTAGTGTGTAGCCAGCCATATGTTTGAGAAGAAAAAAAATCAAGCAATGGTTCTAGTTTAACATGCTGTGTAATCAGGATAATGTAGATTAACAAAAAAAATCTGTTTGATTTCCTTTACATTTTACTGAACAAACTTCAGGCCTGCTTCATTTAAACAAGGAATGAAGTGTGACCACTAAAACAAAAAGAACCTATTTTTCTGAAAAGGAATGGAAGGATTTAAGGCCAAAAAAAAGATGACAGTTTCCCATTTTTTAAATGCAGATTGAAATATCTTAAAACTTTTGTGTGGTAGGCTGCCAGTAAAGACTGGCAGTTACTCTCACATCCAGCACTTATGGCTTTAAGTTTAATGTAATTCAAAAACATTGGGTGTGAGAAGAATTTTTATGAAAACATCACTGTTTATATATAATGTGAGCTTCAGTCCAGTTGATTTCATGCTGTGGTTGTGGATTTCAATTCAGACTGTTTCCATTCCACAAAGCTCTACAACCTGTGTCACCATGCACAACATTTTCAATTGGCCTAACTTGACTCACACTGGATGGAAAATGATCTGATCTGAAGAGGGACTAGAAACATCTGCAAGGGTAAATTAAACATAAGCTCAAAGGTTTGTCTATTTCCCTGGCCAGAAACGTTCTTATCACTTTAAAATATACAAATATATCGATTTTCAGGGGAGTGAACTTTTATTCCCATAGATTTTTGCCAAACATTACACGGGTTTCCTTTTCTCATACTTGTGTGCATGTATAACTGCTGAACAGGGACTACATAGCAGCCTGATCTTACTTACTTCTAGGGGTCTTTCCGAGGCGTCTCAAGAGCGCGCTCAGTCCTGTCTTTTCCTTGGAGGGCGTGGCACAGAGAAGCTCCGCCTTCCCCATGAGTGACAGCTCATCTCCAGCCTGCAGAGTGAAGCTATAGGGCTCACTGTCCTCGCTGAATTCGCCTGACACCACCTGCAGAATACAAATGAATGGAGGTATGGATGAGATAGTGCATGGCAAGACTTTAAGGATAATCAACAGAAAGAAAGTCACACTGCAGTCTAGCAATAAGAGGAAAGCAATTGTTTTAAAGAATGACATATGTGTGTCAGAAAAACAAACCTTGACACTGAAAGTGATGGTCTCCATGACAAAGACTCGGTCAGGGAAGACTCCAGCAACTTCCTCCACACTGGCAAAATACTGGACGGGATCCCTGACGTCTCGGTCTTCATCCAACAGCTTGAACTTCCCTATGAATGAAAAGAAAAGAAAGGGAAAAAAAGAGCAAAGAAAGATTAAGACGGCCAGTTAAAAAGATGGCAAAAAAGAGGTAAAGTAGATAAGTGAATGGAAGGAGAAAGAAAAAGATGAAGGGGGCCAAGTGGAAGTAGTAAGTTGAAGTGAAGAAGGAGCAGGGATTAAGGAGAAAGAAAAAAAAACAGGATACAAAAAGCCCTTTCACACAAATTTCCCAAAAAATTCAGGAGAAATGGCCTATCTTTCATCCTTAACTTTATTTGGACTTTTTCATACCACGCCCTCCTAAAATTTCTAGAGAGATCAGGATGAGATGATTTATGAACAAAGCAGGGGATATAAGGGAAAAATCTTGACCAAGCGGGTCGGGGTGATGACATTTACATCATGCGACCTGGGAAACAACTCTGTGCAATGGTTCTGTTTTATACTCTTCTCTGCTTCCCGGTGTTTCTTTTCCACACTTTTCATTTGCTCTGTGAACACAGAAACATGCCCTGCCTTCTCTTCGTTTGGCTGAGGATGAGCATTGTTCATTTTTAAAATATTCACAACAATGTCGAGATTCCTTAACAATCCAAGTCTGACTGATGTCACTAAGAACTCTTTTCTATCATTTGTTAGAAAGGGGTGGCAGGTAGGAAGTTTAACAGGTCATAATTCCATCAACATCTACTTTGTATTGCTTGGTAACAACTGTATGCATCCAAGTTTGAAGCTAAAATCTTCTTCTTAACATTACAGCATAATGACCTTTTATTTATATTTGCTTAATAGCTGTTTAATTGATTCTAACATTACGTTAGGACTGACGAACACCAAGAGCAATAGCGGGAGTTGGCTGTTTCCAAAGACAGGATGTGAAAATAGTGAATGAAACAAAAGTTCAGTATACGATGCTATGCATAGTTTTTGGTCACGTGACTGGTGCAGGGGCCCATGAAGAATATGGGCCCAGGACAGTAGCAGCTACTACTGAGCACTACACAGGTATGTGTAAAAGTACAGCAGACAGGAAAAATCTTGGTAGAGGGTTTGTGGAAATTCTGGCGGTTTGCAGGCACAGCTGCAGCTCAAACCAAAAACTTTAGGACGTTTTCATAGTGAGTTTTGTGCTGTATGATTGGGTCATGTGTAAAAGTGCCCATGAAGTTAGGAAGTAAAAGTTACATTTGCTCTCTCTCTAAAATTTGACTCTTTATTATTACAGCCAAGCCAAACACCCATCCACAGCAGTCACAGTTTGCCTGGGAAGAACACAAAGACACCTCCGTGACCTATATGACCTGGCACCAGCTCTTGACCAATCAACAGCCGACAGGGTTGGCATGGCAACCAATAAAGGACCCCCATTCTCACGCAGAGCAGAGACACATCACCATGGAGACACTCACACACACAACTCTCTCTCTCCTTCTGTTTTACCCTTTCTTCCCCTCCTCCGTCTGTAAATCGTTCACACTCTCTGGTGTTGCGCTCCACTGACTCTGTTTGTGTTCTTTAAACTGTAAATGTTTCTTCTTTGCTCCACTTTCTGATGTTGCAAAGCCACATCCTGTCTACGCAATAGGCTCAAAATCAAATCACATGTTCCTTTATTCTCATTTACCAGTTTACCGGATTACATTAACTGCTATAACCCTCCTTTTTTTCTCACAGAGGCAGAGTGTTTGTGTGTGAGGGAGAGAGAGATGAGAAAGTTTCTTTGTCTGAGAGGCCGAGCAGAATACCAAACTCCACCGTCCTCCTTGCCAACACCTCCCTCCTTTTCTCCTCCACCCCCCCACCACCCAATTCAACCAGAGCCCCAGGGATAAGGAGCTTCCACCCCAGCGAACAATACCAGCAAGTGCTACTTCTCCACACAACTCCACAACCCCCTTTCAAAATAAGAGTGACGGACTCAGAGGGTGTAAACAGCGCTAGCAGTAAACCAAAACAGAAAACAAGTTCTATCCTGAAACTCTTACAAGAAAGAGGATTATTTAGACACTGACAGACCTTAGAAGTAATGACATCTTAAAAAGCTGTAATTGCTATCTAGAAGTGTTTGCATAAATAAAAGTTTATCACGCTGAGGCTTTTAAATCCTTACACACACAGTTTTGGCAGCTGTAAGAATCGATGTGGCGCCACTAGCCTCCCAGAAACCCATTCATTCATCTTTTCTGTCCTACATCCTTCCCTCTGATGGACAGAGGAGGAGACACAGAGAGAGAGGATGAGCAGGAGGGAGCATCCTGTTGTCCGTCCCCATGGGGAAACCTATATTGCTCTCCTGCAGAGTTTATTTAGACTTCCTGTATGAAGTCATCACGCAGACATTAGCTCATCACTAGTGATAGCCTCTGATTCAACAACAACTCACCTGTTGTTTGGTGCTATAAGTGTATGCATCTAAATGGGCTGTGCTGGTTTGTGTCTACCGGAATGTGTCATTAAAATGGATCACAGCTGAGAAGGTCATCCGGTTGATGTAATGCTATGGGGTCAAGCAAGAGCAATGCAAAGTCATGCACTACTTCTCCAGGAAATCCCAACATGAATTTATGCTCCTGTTGTATTAAGACTTTCTAGGTTCTTTGTCCACAGCTACTTCTCCGTTAAAAGTCCTTGCAATTGCATTACTGATTGGCTGAACATGAAGTCAAAGAGCCTTTTCAACCATGGCAACCAGCTGGTTGATACAAGGAAAGCAAGAGACAGGAAATAAACTGAGCACAAAATGTAAGGAAATTTGTGTTTGGGAGATTATTTCTTTGTCGTAACAATGCTTCTTGGCAATAAATCCTATACCATCGGAAAGCCTGTTTATGTCCCTTTTAAATGGTGCCACATTTGTAAAGAACATGCATTTGTGGGATGAGCAGCAGAGCTGAGTATGTGGGATGCACCCATTAAAGGTTTGGCAACTCTTCTCTGCCAGTGTAAAACATTGTCGTAATCAGCTTTTGCCATCAAAGGCTGTAAACTTGCAAGCACTCCTGCTGTTTTCATGATGATTTAAGATGCTGCAAGTTGAGGATTCTGCTTGTGGTTCTTCTATCACTGTGGGAGTGTGTGTAGTCGTACGACCAAAACATCAAACATGTCAGACATCTAGCCGACCAGGCGGGAGGAGCTGGTCAGGTTCTAGTTTGGCTGTTGTGTCCCCATGCATCAAATAATTTATGATCAGGCGGCCTGACTTCCAAATGAGCCCACAAATTTGTGTCTGAATCAGCTGAAAATTGCACAATGTATGCCTGACTTTAACTGATAAAAAATGTTAAAGGGATATTTGGGGATTTTTGAAGTTTGGTCGTATGAGGTACTTGGCTATAGTAGTAAAGAAGAAAACACTGGCATTAGCCTCAAGTGATTTCTGTTTTATAAGCTCAGAGAGATCCGCAGCATTTTGGCTCTAGATGGGAACGTTTTTTTCCGCATATTTGAATGCATTTTGCACAAAAATGGGCCAAGAAAATATGTTGGCTTGCCTATACACTGTGTCAAAAAAGTGCAAAGCACTTCATTTCTCCCCAAAAACCCCTCTGTGTCAGGCATTTACAATACAGCTTTTGGCATTTTGCCTCCTTCCGCTGCACACTGATATCCTCTGATCAGCTGTCTGGGTCTGTGGGCTTCTACAGGGATAATAACACCACACAAAGACAAAAATAATATGAAATCCCAAGTTACCTGTTGGTGTAGGTATGGAAAATGGGAACCCATGCTCAGAATCTCAAAACAATTTTGGGGTTACTTTGCTCATTGACATGTAACTGCAGGAGCTGGCAATTGAACCCCGAGCCCTCAGATTGAGAGACAACTGACCTGTCCACTGATCCACAATTGCCCCCAACCATGTCCTGTGTGTGATGGATTATAGCAGCTGTGACAAGACACATCCTGTATAAAAACACGTACTAAGGATTTCTCTAGCTTTGAAAACTATTTGAAATATTTCTGATAATGTCAGCACTCAAGAAAAACTCTACATACTGTATCATCAAGGAGTAAAAGGATTAAATGCATTCTGGGTAAATGGTTGGCTTACCAGTGATCATTACAATGCTTGTCCAGTTCTGAGATGAGGCAATTAAAGTTTAAAGACAAACAGAGGCTTCATTTACTCTCTTCTTTCACTGTGACTTTATTGTAAGAAACTATAGTCAGGGATTCCTGCACATCCCATTTATTTCTCATGATGTTCTTAATCTTCCATCTTGTAGAGTGCTTGAGAGTAAGGAGCATTTTTGAAAATGTTGTGGTTCATTCCTGAACTTTTTATTGCTACTGGTCTGTGCATGTCGAATAGGGAATAGCCTTGAAGGAAACTCCAACAATTACAAACAGAGTCAACTTTCTTACTTACAAAGAGAACTGGTCATCCTGAAATGTCTTTGGTTGTTTTAGAGATTTTTCCAAAATTGTTTAAAAAAAGAGAAGTTTCCCAGCTGTTCATGAATGACTATTAAGTTGCCTTGTTGTCCAAGTGCTTGACTTTGAGCTGTTTACTTCTCTCTCTTCCCCGTTATTACCCCCATTATTAGTGGTCGCATGCTTCCGGTGCTCATGCATCTAAAATGGCAATGATCTCACCAAACCCCCTCTCATTCAAATATTCTTTCGCTCCACAGAAAAAGGAGTCTGAGAGGCGTCAGCAGTGTGAGGTGACATCAGCGCTCCATCAGTAGAGGAAACAATGAGGAAGACGCATTAGGATCCAGTTACACAGTCAGTGATGAGGCTGGTCAGACAGTCTCAACAATGAGATGGTGCTGATGGAGCTCCGGTGAGGTCATAGTGATCAGACTCATTCAGAAGGAGCAGGACCAGTCAATGAACAGGAGGAGTCAGAAAAGGTTGCAGTTATAACATGCTTGTGTGTTGATGGAGCCTGTAGGGAAGTATCAAGGTCTGAAGTGTAGGGCTGATCTGATCTCTGGGATTTTCTCAGGCTTTGTCTGTTGTTGTGGCCTAATATGCTTGATTTAACTAGTTTTGACACAAGTTGAGATATTTGGGGAATTTTTTGTGTGGGTGTGTGTAAAAAATTACACATTAACTCAGAGTGACTGGAACAGGGTGTGTTGTTGGTCTTCTTTAATCAAATGGTCAAAATGCCAAAAAAAAAAGCATAAAAAATTGAATGGAACTTCAGCTAATTCTCATGACATTGCAATTTAGCACTGTACATGCCTGATACCATGCTGTCTATTTCTGAAAAGAATAATCTACACATTATTGGTTTGATTTTTGGTGCTGTACTTGGCATTTCGACTGCTGTGCTGCTATGAAATTACTGATAAAAGACATAAGGTTTACTGACTTAATGTTCAAACACTCTGGTGCAAACCCTCACTAGATTGGCACTGGAATGCTAAAGTTTGTGGAAAGTTAGGGACAGTCTCTAAATGGTCACTAGACTAAAATCAAGGCATCAGACGCAGTTTGTTAACAGTTTTTGGTATGACAACAAGGTTATATTATCACAAGAGGATACTGAGTATTGGGTTTATCATTTACTGTGTTTAGTCTCTTTAACAGTGCTTAAGCTTGAGGCTGAATTATGTAGCTCCTGGCAGAGTAGCAATCACACCAGATCTTTTACGGCAAAGCTGACGATTATGCTTTGACATACAGTGCTGTGAAAAAGTATTCGCCCCCTCACTGATTTCTTATTCTTTGCATATTTGTCACACTTAAATGTTTCAGATCATCAAAAAAATTTAACGGGGGGAGCGCAGATAGCCTAGTAGTCTAATGTGCTACCCATGTACGCGGGTGGCCCAGGTTTGAATCTGGCCTGTGGTCCTTTGCCGCATGTCTCTCCCCACTCTAATCCCATTTCCGACTCTATCGACTGTCCTCCTCTGTCCAGTAAAGGAAATAAAAAGCCCCCCCAAAAATGTACATTACACAAAGATAACCCGAGTAAAGACAAAATGCAGTTTTTAAATGATCATTTCATTTATTAAGGGGAAAAAGCCATTCAAACCTACAAACCTGGCCCTATGTGAAGAAGTAACTGTCCCCTAAACCAATAACTGGTTGTGCCACCCTTGGCAGTAACTACTGCAAGCAAGCCTTTGTGATAACAGGAAATTGCAATTGATGTTTTTTTATCAAATGCTTTGTTATTTTTACAAAAGATGCAACAGGATACACACCTTTCAAAAAGTTCAGCTTTGTCTCATCAGTCCACAGGATATTGTTCCAAAAGTCTTGCGGATCATCAAGATGTTTTTATCAAATGTGAGACAAGTCTTTGTGTTCTTTTTGGTCAGCAGTGGTTTTGGCCTTAGAACTCTACCATGGATGCCATTTTTGCCCAGTGTCTTTCTTATAGTTGAGTCATGAACACTGACCTTAAAAGGAACCCTGTGTGATCAGACAAGTTCATCTTGTTGGAGAGATATTTGTACCTCTCAAATTCATATTGAACTAAAAAACTCACTAGATATTTGCATTTTCAGTAATTTGAGTTCATAAACTCACCAGGAGGCTGCCATGTTTTGGTCCGTGCTGACGCTGTGATGTCACATTTCTGCAGCGCTCCTCACTGTTTCTATGCAGCAACCGTTTTTCAGATGTTTTTTTCTGCTTGCAGCTGTTGCTGCCTTAACAGCTTTCACACCAGGCACAAGCTGCACCTGCTGTCAAAGCTCTGTCATTCCTCTTAAGTTTTACCTCAGTAAACCTCCCTATAAGTGGCTGGATTCAGTGTATAGTGGAAGTGTGCTGGGAGCTTTTCAAAATAAAAGCAGTACGTACATATGAAGGGACTTTCTCCAAAGAAAGGCTAAAGCAGACTTTTACTTTGAAAAGCGTAAACCAGAAGTGCTTTCATTCTGTGTTTATCTTCACCTGAACCGTGTGTAAACCGAAAGCTTCATAAAGAGAAGACATTCAGGGAACAACTTTATTAAAGAGACACATTTTAGCTCGTGGTCTTCATCTGGTTCATAAAGAAAGAGATTTCAAACATATTCTACCGATGTGAATTTAAATATTTGATACAAGGTAAACATGGCTCTGTATTTATCATTTTCCTGTCTAGATGGACAGATAACCGCTCGTGGTACTACTAGTAATAAAAAATATTCTAAACTTCTCTGTGCGTGAGACATGCTTCGTTTCTGAGAAGCAGCCCTAACACTGGCTCCCAGTCTGAAACAGCGATTACTGCATCAGAACGGTGAGGAGCGCTGCAGAACTGTGACATAAAAGCGCCAGCACAGACCAAAACATGGCGACCTCCTGGTGAGTTTATAAACTCAAATTGCTCAAAAATGCAGATATCTAGTGAGTTTTTTAGTTCAATATACATACAAGATATACAAATATCTATCCAACAAGATGAACTTGTCTGACCATGCAGGGTTCCTTTTAAAGGAGTGAAGCGAGGCCTGCAGGTCTTTAGATGTTGTCCTGGTTTCCTTTGTGACCTCCTCAATGAGTTGTGTATGCGCTCTTGGAGTAATTTTGATAGGCCGGCCACTTCTGGGAAGGTTCACCACTCCTCCAAGTTTTCTCCATTTGTGGGTAATGGCTCTCACCGTGGTTTACTGGAGTCCTAAAGCCTTAGAAATGGCTTTGTAACCCTTTCCAGACTGATAGATGTCAGTGATTTTGTTTCTCAACTGATCTTGGATTTCTTCAGCTCTCAGCGTCTTTTAGCCTACTTCACTTTGTCAGAAAGGTTCTAAGAGAATTTTTGGTTCAACCAGTCTGGCAGTAATCAGGCTTGGGCATGGCTAGTGAAACTGAATTATGCTTTCCAAAAAAGGGGTTAACCACAGTTAATTAGGGGGCAATTACTTTTTCACATAGGGCCAGGTAGGTTTAGATGGCTTGTCCCATTAATGAATGAAATCATCATTTTAAAACTACATTATGTATTTACTCAGGTTTTCTTTGTCTAATATTAAAATTTCTTTGATGTTCTGAAACATTTAAATGTGACAAATGTGAAAAAAATATTTTACCCCTTTTAGACAAGTTTATATTGCTCTCAAAGGTCACCAAAACAGGCCTGTGATGTTCGTTGCTGAAAAAACACTCTACTCCAGTACAGGATATTTGCATTTCTAAAAAGCCCTCTGTATCAGCCCTGCTCAGAACGAGCTGTTTCTGTGTCTGTTGCTTTAAACTTTAATGAGCTGTCTGACTCTGCCCCGCTCCGAAAAATGGATGTGGCTTAATGGATGTCGCTCTCCTGATCAGGATCAAGAGAGGAAGGCGGAACTTTCTTCCAAACTGGAAGGGCCAACCGAACCTGGGGGCAGGGCTAACCCCCCACATGACATCATGAGGGGAAAATCCAATAAAGTCTTGTTGCAGCACAAATTTTCTGAAAGGTGGAGAAAGAGAGGGGGCAGTTTGTGGACAGGCCAGGGGCACATATTTTTGTTAGAAAAGCCTGAAAAAGTGTATTTTTCATAATATGGGCCCATTAAATTAGCTTGTTTATTTGAATCTCCACTTTTCAAGGGAAGTGACCTAGAGCTGTTCTCATGCCACTCATAACATCCAATCACAGGAGAGGATTAAATCACTGTATAGCCAATCATATGCATAAATCAGGGATACAACATGACTGTGCCACTAACTGATTGCCATAAAAGGATATGTTTTTTGAGAGAACAACTGCAAGTGAGCATGATGAAAAACAATGCATGTGTTACTATTTGCTCGTGTATAAAGTACAGCACAATTTTCTCTTCTCAGGAAACAAAGATACACACTCAAAAAGAGAAATGTTGCATTCAAGTGGTGGGACAGTGTTCGGAAAGATATCTTGTCTGTGGCTGTTGAAAATATGCAGCTCTTCTAAATCTTTAATCATTTGTCTTGGTCTAAATCAATCACTTTGTATTTTGGTTCTCTGATATGTTAAACTTGATAGGCGTAGGCTTTTGAATACCATATGACATGTTTAGGATTAATTCACACATCTGGAAAAGAGGATAGTTCCTCTTCTATTGCAAACAAGCGATCTTATTTCATCAGAGAAAAACCTTTTCAATTTTATTTGGAACGGCTTGAACTTGAACTTTGTTTAATCTTCACTTCAGAACAAATGCAATTACTTCATTATTGAATTTGAATCATTTTTCCACACATTAGACTTGACTTGCCACAATCAGTTTATCAGCTAAATCCCTAATGTCTGTTTAATATGTTTGTTTTCCTTTAAGAGACATTTTTCCCCCAACAAAAATAGAGTGAGTGGAAAATGTTGAACTTTTGCTTTTCCCCAAGAGGAAACAAACATTTAGAGACAAATTATTTTTTAGAGTGAGGATGAACTCTTCACTGGTTGTTGAGACAGTTTTGTGCAAGACAGTGTAAGTGGGAGGACAGTGTGCTCACCCTGGTACTGAAGAGGGATGTCAATCTTGGGTCCGATGACGTAGTGCCCCTCCTCCAAACTGTGGGCGGTCACTGTGGTCCACTGACGACAGGAGTGTAAGAGCACCACATCCTCCTCCGACAGACCCTCCACACATTCACCTGTAACACACCCATGCATTAAAACATACAAATGGACAAGGACTGAACAAGCTGTGCATTAAAACAGCAGCTTTGCATTCTTAAGCTCATACTAAGTTTTATAATACTGGAAAACACAAAACTTTCCCCACACACAAGAAAGCACAACCAAATAAACATTTAGGACTCAGTGTACATAATTACAACTCTTACTGACAGTTAATCAACCCCAACCTACTCATCAGAACTGCAATGCAACTGGCAACCTACTATTACACTGCCCCACACACACTTAAACACAGCTCTCCAGCTTAAACCAGGGCCATCATGTCATACAACAGCATTGATTTCTGCTGAAAGCACAGCAGTACAGCTCAATCGCAACACAAACCTACAGTTCTAGCCCTCTGTCTCACTAACAGAGTCACACACAGATCACAGAAACACTCTATGTTCCGGCTGCAGATGAAACACTGAGACTAAAAAACCTTTTAAGTGATTGGTGCCTGAGGCTTGATACTAAACTCTCATATCTGTGTGTCTCACATGACTCCAGCTGCAGGTCAGTTGACCCAAATCACAAAAAAATCCCTTCTATTAATTGCCACTTAAATCAAGAGCACAATGGCGATGCAATTTCATTTTCAATAAATATCATGGTTATTCTGGAAGGTTGCACTGTCAACAGAAATTGGTGGTGGGTACTGCAAGGTACATAACATGCCATGCAATAAGTTATGAGACAATGTCATGATGCCTCATGTATTCATGAAGCTCAAAGACAGTTTCATAATCATTCACCGAGTCATGGCTCATTCATGTCCTCCTCTCCTCTGCTCTCTCTATTCCTGCTCTGGTGATAAGCTGATAGTGGGAATTTAGTCTTAGGCACTAAATCTATCAGATTCTACCACATGTAGTTCAGCAGCTCTGCCTGCAGCTGTCGTATTTCCTATTCTGCTCTCTTCCACAGTCAAGCTGTCATTTCACTGTGAATTCTGCGACCACACCAGTCTCCATCAGAGGGTATCCGATCCTGCTTGTCAGCCTTACTTACCATAAAAGTCCATACAATAACATTCCATACCATGCAAGCAATACCTTACCATATAATACGTTACAATATAACAGACTACAGTGCGATAGGATACCTTACAATAGGATGGGATATGAACGAGGATGATTCGATACAATACGATGCAATGTGATACGGTACAGGATGAAACAATACAATAAGATATAACACAATATGATGCATTACAATGCAATGTTAAGGGGATCACTTGCATGCAGTGAATGTGTCTCAAGTGATAGTAGTATAAAGACACATGTGTCTGAAAGGTGCAGTCACTGGATAATCAGTACTCCTGGCGACCATTACACCATGACGACAAAAGAACACTAGAAGCAACTTGGAAAAAAGGTTATTGAAAGGTATAAGTCAGGGGATGGATACAAAAAATCTGCCTATCAGGCATCACAAACTGAGTGACAGCACAAGAAGGAGACTAGTGAGGGTGAGCATGTGTAGGAGACACTGCTTGAAGAATCCATATAGATAAACAAGTAATACACCGCTTTCCACATTATTAAGCAAATGACATTTTTCTCTTATTTTCCGAAATTTTAATGCAAATGACAGAGTATTTTTTCAAGTCATCAGCCGTTAGAGCATAATTCAAATATTTTTGAACAAACTTCATAATGATAACCATTATTTTTCAAAAATAAAAACCTCAAAATGCACTGTTCCACATATTGCACATTATTAAGCAGGCCACAGGTTTCAAGCAATATAAGAAAGAAAAAGGATCTCTCTGCTGCCGAAAAGTGTCAAATAGTGTAATGCCTTGGACAAGGAATGAAAACATTAGATATTACATGAAAAATTAAGTGATCATCATACTGTGAAGGAATTTGTGGCTGATTCAGAGCACAGACGAGTTCATGCAGATAAAGACATAATGATGAAGGTTTCTGACAGACAAATTCAGCAGATTAAGAGAGCAGCTGCTAAAATACCATTACAAAGCAGCAAACAGGTATTTGAAGCTGCTGGTGCCTCTGGAGTCCCACCAACCTCAAGGTGTAGGATCCTCCAGAGGCTTACAGTCGTGCATAAACCTACTATTCAGCCACCCCTAACCAATGCTCACAAGCAGAAACGGTTGCAGTGGGCCCAGAAATACATGAAGACCCATTTTCAAACAGTCTTGTTGACTGGTGAGTGCCGTGCAACCCTGGATGGCCCAGATGGAGAAGTAGTGGATGGTTGGTGGATGGCCACCATGTCCCAACAAGGCTGTGACATCAGCAAGGAGGGGGCGGAGTCCTGTTTTGGGCCGGATTCATGAGGAGAGAGCTGGTAGGCCCCTTTAGGGTCGCTGAAGGTGTGAAAATGACCTCTGCAAAGTATATAGAGTTTCTGACTGACCACTTTCTTCCATGGTAAAAAAAAAAAGAAGAGCAGTTCCTTCTGTAGCAAAATTATCTTCATGCATGACAATGCACCATCTCATGCTGCAAAGAATCCCTCTGTGTCATTGGCTGCTATGGGCATAAAAGGAGAGAAACTCATGATGTGGCCCCCATCCTCCCCTGACCTCAACCCTATTGAGAACCTTTGGAGCATCCTCAAGCTAAAGATCTATGAGGGTGGGAGGCAGTTCACATCAGAACAGCAGCTCTGTGAGGATATTCTGACATCCTGCAAAGAAATTCAAGCAGAAACTCTCCAAAATATCACAAGTTCAACGGATGCAAGAATTGTGAAGGTGATATCAAAGAAGGGCTCCTATGTTAACATGGAACTTGGCCTGTTAAGATGTTTATGATTGAAATACCTTTTGATTTCAGTAAATATGACCTCCTAATGCCATAAATTCAAAAAATGACCATTTTCAGTTCTTTACAACCCATAAAATGTTTTAAAACTCTGTCATGCTTAATAATGTGGAACAGTGCATTTTGAGGTTTTTATTTTTTTTAAATAATGGGAAGTTTGTTCAAAAACATTTTTGCTCTAATGGCTGATGACTTGAAAAATACTGACTGTCATTTGCATTTATATTTAGGAAAATAAGAGGAAAAATATCATTTGCTTAATAATGTGGAAAGCGGAGTAAAATGGGAAAGTAGTCCTGAATTTTATCAGCTAAATACACAGAAACTATCAAAGGGAACGTAATCCTTGTGCATGATTGCTTTTTCAAAATTTTTGGTATGATGCCCTGAAAATACATAAGCGCAATAATGTTATAAATCATTTTAAGAGAACTAAGCATTTGAAAAAAAAAAATTTGTATTTTTAAAAGCATTGAAATTTAGTGTGTCGAATCTTTTTTTCCAGAATAGAGACTTTGGCTACCCAATAAATTTCATATTTACACAGAAAAGACCAGCTTAAACGTAAAGGTACCTTCAAGTGTCCCTCAAAGCTGCTAGGCCTCGTACATTCATTCATAGTGCCTCCAAAAAACAATGAAATAGACGATTAACTTGAAAGAAAAAAAGCTGTTTTTGAAACCCAATCAATGTGATAGCTGTGGAAAATGTTTTAAAAAGCCAGGTTATGGTAACATTTACAGGCATTAATAATAAAGCTTGTTCCTAATGAGCCTGTTTGCTTTTATAGAGAGGCACCCATTACTAGATTTTCAAATAACCTGCTGAAACTCTTAACAGGAGCTTTAGGCCAAGTGTTTCCACAAAATTGCACCGGTTACTTTGTGCTGTTCACAACCACATCTAATTCTCCTTAGGTTAAATGGATAAATTGTTGTATCCATGTGATTTTAGTTAGCATCCACTTAATGAAGGCTACTGACAATAAAATGACTAATTGCTTGGTACACTCTATCTGTAAGCATTTAATTTGATAGCATTAAGCTTGGAACATTTATTTTTTATCAGGAAAGCCCCCATCACAGTGAATTACACCCCCACCCTTACATACCAGTGACACAGGCTTTCTAAGAAGATAAAACACTGCTGCTGTCTGTTGTTGTTAATATGAAATTATGGGGGGAATCTTCTACAAAATGCTGACATCATAGCCTGCTGTAAATAACCAGCCTGGTTATGCAGACAAACAGACTTACGTAGGCTAACCAAGTTCTGTTAATAAACACCTAATGTTAGCTCTACTTACAAAGCAAACGCGCGTTCTGGAGTTAAGGTACGTGTTTTTTGGAGACCGTGACAAGGCTTGGTTCTGCTCGGGGGCGCGCTTCTATTCCTCTGTGTATAAAAGTTGAAGGTTTTCCTCCTAGTCGCTGCTCGTTGGTATTCACCACATTCACCGACAGATTACAGCATTTACATATGAAAAGAATTGAGCAGCACTTCAGCAGTACAACAGACACTTTGTGGCTTTCCGGGCCTCGCTGGACTGGAACAGTTTTGGCCATGACACCCATCAGTGGTTCCCAAAGTAGAGACACCAAATGTGGTGAAGCAGCGGTTCATGTTGGCGGTAAAACATGAAACAAATACATAAAAGACTGACCATAATTTTCTCTATAGTGACTCACTTGTGCCTTTCTGTGAGTTAGGGTAAAATGAGAAAGTCGGTGTCTGAGTTTTCATGCTGCAGCGGCATCAAGCTAGCAGGAGTTAAACAAAGGGGTACCGGAATTTAGGCAGTGTTGGTTGAAAAATAAGAGCACAAAATACACCCTGTCATACAAAACTCATTGGCTTTTCCTATGCATGTCAGCCAAAGTTGAACAGTGGTGGCAGAACAGCCTACCGCTGAGGTTGAGACCCCATATCCTCTGCCCTCTGTACCTTGTTTTTAGGAAACAGGAACTAATCCTTTAATGGTGCACGTTAAAGCAAACAAGCATAATGAGAAAATATTTTCTCCCTCCCATTTTGCAAAAAACCCAACAAGAAGCTAATGTTTTGGTTGACAAAGCGGCGTGTTCTGACTGACATTAACACTGAAAAAATTGGGTCGCTTAAAAACAAACATAATTTGATAATGGAACGAACGACAGCTCCAATGTTTTAACGTCACTGCCAGCCATTGGCCTTAAGAATCCGCCTAACTCTACTCCTCCATACAGTGCACCTGGCAAAGAAGATCCAATTTATTATCCTATTACGTGCAATAATGCTGTTTTCCTCGTCAAAGTTGTGTTATGCTCTAGTTTCTAAGACACCACAATGAATAAGGGAGTTCCCTGGCATTGTGTACTTCCAACTTTTCTCATAAGAAAGTTTATAAATGCACTTTTGCACTGAGTCAAACTCTTGGTTTAAAGGCTAAATTAGATAATCTCTATCCAATTACGGTTAATCTATCATATTATAGAAAATAGCAATTCCCGTGTTGCTATCGGGGATAAATTCTTATTATATAATTATGTCAATCGGGTCTATTCTTTTAAATATACATAATTTCGCTGAATAAATACCCATTTTGGAAAACTGAAAAGACTTATTTTGAAAGTTGTAACCGGAAGTAAAACGTTTCTTCCTAATCTTGACCGTTAAAATCCTACACAGATTCTTAGAAAATTACCACACTTGTCCTTACATGCCAGCGTTGTTACAGTCACAAAAACCCTTAAAAAACACAATTCCTTGAAAAATGCTTAAGTTTCACTCGTTTCCTAGCTGGAGAAACACATTAACTTTAATTTAACACCACTAGTGTCACGGTAATATTGACTGTGGTGACATGGAACTACAGCGGAGTGCTAGAGTAAGATAGCATTCGTCAGACATACCACGGTGCAAAAAAGTTTCTAACGGTCGGACTGGAGCTTCAGGCACCTGCTGGAGGATGTCTCTTACCGTGGGCGAGGCGGACCAGAGTGGGCAGACGGAACTTGCTGACCACCGCGTCCAACGGCAGCGCCAACGGGCTCCAAGTGATCTCCGACAGGCTCGCCGACAACTTCTCCATCATCCCGGGTCATCACGGTACCGGAGATAATGGTGTCGATAGTAGTGAAGATAATGATGATGATGTTAGCGGTGATGATAACGTGAAAGCGGAGGTTGAAGGTGATGGTGGGGGTATAATGGCAAAGAGTTTCGCCATGTTTGACTGTGGGAAAAGAGGGAGCGCATTCACAGTCCGTGCGCACGAGCGGTGGGAGGGAGCGCGAGCCCTCTCTTGCTGCCTCTCTGTCATTCAGTTTTCCACCCCCACACATACACATAATGCTAACTAGCTAAGTCATTCAAACTTTTCTTCTAAGTTTTTCGCATTTAAATGTAAACATGCACGTCAAAAAGCTTGGTATATCTTTAGCCTACTAGTTGATAACTTGCATTGTAAATGAACAATTTCCTTTTCTGCATTTACTCAGGTTAACCCTCCACACATCTGCCTGAAAAGAATTAGTTCAACATAAAAACAGCATGACATTGGTATCAGCCTAATGTACTAATGTTTATTAAGTACGCGGAGTTTAAGCAGAGCCAACAGACCCGTCTAAGCTAGGACTGAAGATTTTGGTCTAAAATGCAGCTTTTTTTAATTTTTACACTTGAGAAGAATGTGTTATCTCAAAATCTTTCTCGATATTATTTCGGGAAATCGCCATGAAAACCTATTTGTTGATTAGGACAATTACTGTATTTGAAGGGACAAGCTCCAGATAGAAATCTGTCATTTGTAGTGCTCTCCAGAGCCAGCTGTATGCCAGCTGGTTGTCACAGTGCCGTTTGCAGCCGTCAAAAAGGCAAGGGTTTAATTTTATCTCCTGTTAAAAATACACTTTACATACAGTATAACACTACATTTTTATCACTAAATGTCTGCAATCGATAAAGAATACATCAACTGTAGTGTGTATCTATCGGTATCAAAAATGAGTTTGGAAATATGGGAATATTGGCAAACATCCAGTGACATGCATCTCTGCATTCAAATTACAGCATAACTCCAGGTCAGTTCAGGTATGGGAGCATACACTTGTTTGACACTTTGCCTTGTCAGCCTTGGTCCTGTGCAGCTCTGGCTTCCTAATGGCCATCATCCAGGCCTGCACCAGGCCCATATACCCCATCTTTCCAGGTATCCTCCCAGCTGATCCCTCCACGACGCACACAGTTGACCTCGCAATCTGGACCAGCCCACTGGTTCCTTGGCACCCAGTATGCGATGAGCTGGATCAGACCCTGGAAAGTGCGCCAGATGCCCGTAAAAGTGCAGCTGCCATTCGTGTATCAAGCAGCTGACCCTTCCCATCCCCGCTCTCCTGAGCACACCAGTATTAGACCCACAGTCTTGCCAACGATACCCCAAAAATGAGCTTAAGAGAAGTTGCCACAAAGGAGTCCAGCCGCAACTCTGGCCATCAGTCAACATCCAGGCCTCATAAGAGTACAGTAAGACCAGGACCAAGGACTGAAAAACTATGACTTTCATCCACATGCTCAGATACCAGGAATGCCACACTGTCTTGCTCAGCAAACCCATCGCCCCATACTCTATTCCAAGTCTGCGAGCTCAGCCTTGCAGTCAGCGGTGGTCGCTCAATGATTCATATAAAGGCAAAGAAGTTATATCTGTAAACTGACACTTTTTCTGACCTTTCTCCAGTCTTTTGTATTTTTTGGTCTTTCATTCTTATTTTGCTGGAGCTTGGTCTTCAATATAGTATGCAACATGTGAATACTTCTTTTGTTAAGGGTCAAAAGACCAGAAAGCATGACTTTAAACAGTCTCCAGTATGTTTTCAAGAGTAGCTTCAGCCTGGTAATACAACTTATAAGTCAATTTATCATCAAATTTACCCCTGTGTTATATATAATGCTATAAAAACACAGGAACAGGTCATTAAAAGTAAAGTTAAGCCCATTATACCAATTTACCTTGTGGCAAAATACTTTATTTTGGACATGATCTTACTTTGTATACTTAGTCATCTGTGCTTTAACAATCTTGGCACTCTGGCAGCAGGAAGCAACCATGTAAGCTCATTTAGACACTGAGACAAGGCATTGATTTTATGATGTAGAACTAAAGGCCAAAAAAAAATCTTGAGCACCAAACACACCAGACCGGTGTTCATCACTTCTGCAAAAGAAAGTTCTCATTCCCAGCATCAACTCAGATCTGAAGACATTATATCCAATTATGTACGTTTTGGAAGGTCATAGAAAAAGTCATATTTTAGAAATCATTTAATCCTGGTTTATTTTTAACTGATTTTACTGATGCTGTATATGGTTATACACTTAAAGGAATTAATTTTTTTCACTGCTCTTAACATCGTGATACATACAAGTATTGACATTGTCCAAATTAGTCCAATCACCACAATACATACAGTATTGATGTTGTGGAAGTGGAATCAGTTTATACAACTCTTCCCCAAGCATTAGACTTCTGGCCCTAGGCAGGGCTGTGGTCAACCCACTCTCAGTTCAATGAACCCGACTGTAAATGGAGCACATTCATTTGACATTGATTTATGACAACATGACAGTTTTGATGCGAGACTTGTTTTGTGTCATAAGTAAGTCAAAAGTTTAAAGAGTTTTGTGTAAAACAGTAGAGATCCACAACTTAAATCTCCATTCAGAACAAATGTATAAGAGGAGATTGTGCAAATACTAGTTATAATTTTTACGACTTAGTCTTGTTGCATGAAAAATATTTGGTAATGTTTCTGGCAGCTAAAAAAAATGACCAATGTATACCCACACAACACCAAATAAAGCAGTGCTGGGATTTATTTTGTCCATTCACTTAGTTAAAATGTAAGCTCAGACTGTGATTCACTGGCTATTAATACCTCACCAGTGCTACTAGAAGACCACAACATCTGGATCAAGTAAAACTAAGTTATTCATGGCAAAAAATAGAAGAAGGTTGATGAGTACTTGCCTTAGACATTTAAAGCAACACTGGACAAAACTTTGAAGTGGAATAAAGCTTGTCCCTCTGTTTTGCTTTATTTTATTGACAGAACCTTGTTATCAGTGCTCAATAATCCAAAATTTCTACCAGTGTCACTTAAGGGCATTAGGTTTTTGTATTGTAAGTATACACTAAATACCATTCATGTGTTAGCAGTGGCAAAAGATGCATTGATGAGTTTTGGAGACAGGCCAAATGACAATGTTAATGCACAACGGTGATCCTCATATCTTCCTCTGTAAAATCCTTTTTCAAAAAAAAAAAAAAACAAAAAAAAAAAACACTAAATTGAAGCACACAGATAGCCTAAGACGCTACCCATGTACGTGGGCAGCCCAGGTTTGAATCCCGCCTGTGGCCTTTTGAACCCACACATCTCTACCCACTCTCTCTCCCATTTCCAACTCTATCCACTGTCCTCAATAGAATAACGGTACAAAAAGCCCAAAAATACATCTTAAAAAACAAAGACAAAAATTGGAAAGGTTAAGTTTTAGATATTTAGATAACTTTATTTGTTCCATATTAACAAAAAAATCAAATATGAAGCTGGACTTCTGGACAACATCTGGGGTGTTATTACACAGCAGGTGGAAGGTTGTTCAGCATGGTGGGAAACTTAATGTGCAGGCTCTGTAAAAAGAAAAAAAAAAAAAGAAGAAAAAATTTAATAACCTAAACAAATTAAATTTTAAAAAAAAATCACTGTTCTGAATTTATTCAATTACAAAGAATCCCCCAAGTCTGAACCAGAAACGATTGGATTAGCCATTTTCCAGTGACATCTAGTGGGTATTATACATCATTGCACCACATCCTACACTTGGCTGACTTTACTTTTAAAATGAAGTCCTTTATTTTCAGTTCAGTTAACAAAACAGAGGGCATTCAATTAATAGTGGGGAAACATAAGACTAGAAAAATGCACAATATTGTTTTGACACCACTACACCACTCAGTGTTATGCTGCTCTCAATGTCATTTCTCATGCTGATGGAGCAACGGCTAAATTGTTCATTTTCCTTCATTTTTTGATAATGCAATTTGACTTTTACCAAATTACATACATGTTGTACATCATAATAAATCTATACTGGTTCTAAATATTGGTTATCGGTCTCATTAACTACTTATAATCAGTATCTGCCCTGACAAACCGACATCAGTCACCCCCTTATTGACAGTCTAAAATTATATTGCAGTATATTTCATCATAACCCCAGTGTCTTGGTACACATTGTATGCTTTATAATCTTTCAGACTATCTGCTGCTTATTGATATGTTTGATAACTTACTGTCCTTCACCGCTTTCTTGCCTGTAACAGAGAAAACAGACCTTATGTTAGCTGCATTCAGCCACCAACTGATAAAAAAAAATTCAGACAATCATTTCTGCTTGCATTCACATTTGTTAAATACTAGGGGTAGTGCATTTTATGATGTTTTTACTACATTGTTTTTATTTGAGACAGTTTGTTAGTTAAGACTGGTACTACTCCAGTCCTAATTTCAATGTTGAACTCACCTCCATAGGAAACTTTGTAGTACAGGTAGGTCATGATCCCAAGACCCACCCATATCTCCTGGTAGGCCTTGGTATAGTATGGGCCCATCACGCGCCACCACTTGGTAAACATCTGTCCAGCCATCTGTGGAATAGAGAAAAGCAAAGTCTCAGGTCCAAGCAGTATCAAAACTTCAGACAATTTAAATTAGCATATGCATTGGTCAAACCTCAGAAATTCTTGAGTTTTATGCAATTTCTGAACACAGAAAGTTCAGAAACTGCATACAGAGTGGCTAGACTGTAGTCCCGTCTGCCAATCCTCTGAGGTTCAAAACCCGGGCATTATCCTGGGCTCCACCCTATCCTGCAATCCCAAATCTGTTATCAAACCTGTCTTTTTCCATCTCAAGATTCAGACCATCACAGACTCGTGGCAGGAACCCATGTCCACACATTCATCATCTCCCTTCTGAATTACTTTAACAGAATCCTTTCTGGGGTACCAGTCAAAACCCTGGACAGGCTCCAGTACGCCCACAACTCCACTGCCAGGACTCTCATCTGCACTAGACTCTGGCAGCACATCACCCCCTCCCTCATCCACCTACACTTGTGCCCAATTAAGTTACAAATCAAATACAAACTCATACTCCTCACGTACAAATCTCTTAATGCCCTTTATCTGGCCTTCTTCACCCCTGCACACCGACCCGGAGCCTCCCGTCTACAAACAATGGCCTCCTCACAATTCCCTCCCTAAAAACATCTGCAACTGCCCATGTTTGGACATGTTTAAAAAGCCCCCCTGTTCACCATAGCCGACCTTCTCTCCTAAATCTGCCCCCCTCCAAACTATCAACTTGTGTTTGTTTTTGTGTTGTTGTGTCTTTGTGTTCTTCTATAAAGCGACCTTGGGTCCAATGAAAGGCGCTGTAAAAATTCAAGCAACTATTATATTATTGTTGTTATCAATAGCAGACTTCTTTAAAAAGAAGTTTACCCACATTTCTGGTTACCTAACATTTTGAATGTAGGAGTTCAAGATATTTTACACCCTCATATTTCACTGAATGCACCTGAATGCTGACTGAAAGCTAAAGAAAAGTTATAATTCAACATAACTCGTGTACCCAGAATGCAACTGTGACCCTCAGATGTGTGAGGCCTAGCTGGTAATTTCGTACACCTGTGCAGTGGTGGCCAAAAGAAGAGGTAAAATGACGGCATTTTACGGTTCATATGCTATATTTTAAAAAGAATGCGAGGCAGTTTTGTCAACGACATTTTCAATGATTCCTCTTGCATAAAGATAACGTAGCGTTAGCTTTCGCTAGTGCTACTGCTGACACTAAGCCCAACATTCATATACGTCGACGTTAGTATTTACTACAATACATAAGATATGCTTCAGCAGGAAAACTAAAGACTTGTGAAGCACATGCGTTACTTAGAAAGATTTTGCGTTCTTGTACTTTAACAAACAGGCCAGAAAGTTCGATCAATGAAGGTCTCCTGACTAGCATTCTCTCACTAGAACATGTAGAGAACGCTAACTAGCCTTAGCTAGGAGCTAGCTAGATAGCTAGCGATGTACGCCTGCTAAAGTAGAACTCTGCAACATTAAGTGAATATGCTGACCTCTTTTTAAGCCGCTATCGTATCTTATCAATTATATTACGGTTAACATCAGGCGCAACTAATAAGAGATTGTTTTTACCTTTCAGTTTGTCACGGAGCTGTGGGAAGGTCAGAACAGTCTGTACTGCTAAACACCAAAGTCGTGGGGAAGTCTTCTTCTGCCCTCCACTGAGTAGTATTTGTTTCAACTTTTGGGAAGTAGCGCCACCCCATGGAGGTTCACAATCTACCTGGATATCTATCTCCTTGCGCCTTTGAGGATGAATGCCAAAAATAAATTATTACGTCCGCCAAGGAGGTTATGTGATCGGCAGGCTTTGTTTGTTTGTTTGTTCGTTTGTTAGCAACATAACTCAAGAAGTTATGGATGGATTTTGATGAAATTTTCAGGAAATGTCAGAAATGACATAAAGAAGAACTAATTAGATTTTGGTCTGATCTGGATCACTGTCTGGATCCAGGAATTTTTTGAAGGATTCTGTACTGTTGGCAGATAGGGCTAATGGCCAACTATTGGCAGAGGTCTGCGCTGTTACCACTTCACACCAGGAGATGGCGGACATGAATAACGTCAATCCCAGCAGCATTTGTGGGCGTGTTTCTATTCAAAGTTTTGGAGTTTATAGAGTTTGAAAGATACACGCCCGGTCAAGGAGACGAGTCGGAGCATTACAGAGAGAAAGACAGCAAATTGTAGTGAGAATACTCACAATGCTGGGAGGAATAGAGGAATATTCAGCCTCTGCCCTGACTTCCAGTTGTCCAGTTAGACCACGGGTGAGACTGTCAGTGCATCTGTTGGCACCGGCAGGCAATGCTTCCTCCATGACAGTCCACCTGTAGCCAAGCCAGTACTTTGTCTCACCATGTTTCCACCCCACGGGGCGGGGAGTAATCGTCGAATGCTGAGGGAACAGATCCAGGAATTTCTTAAAGGATTCTTCACTACTGGGATATAGGGCTAATGGCAGAAGTCTGTGCTCTCCAAGTGCTTTTCTGGTTTCTCCTTTGATCTAGGCAAGTCGAAGTTTATTTGCAGATGGCAAATTTATGCCAGCATACAAAGAAAAACAAAAGTCTAGCCTTAAAGTCCCAAATAAATGGATTGCTTTCTTAAAATCAGTTTTAGAGATGAAAGATTTCACAGTTGATTTCGCACCTGCTAAAAGTCTGAACTAGGAAAAGCTAGCTGTAACTGTACTTTGATGATATATGAAGTTGTGCCCTATTGCCAGATAAACAAATTAAGAATAAACAATTTATGTGGTATCAAACCCAATATAGTGGTAGATAGGGATATTTTGCTACTGCATATGAAGGAAGTTGCATCCCTTCAAAAGAAAACATATTGATCATAATTACTTTAGTGAAAGGTTTATGTCTGTTAAGCTTCCTTTATAATACAAAAAATATCGTCAAAAGATAAAGGGTGTGATATGATCAACAGAAGTGGTACCTTTTTTTTCTTGGACCCTCAGGTTGTTAACCAATGGTCTACAACGAAAAAGGCTGAGTTGATTTATAATATGGTAAATTAAATGATATGTTTCTGATGAAATCTTTGGAAGAGTTCAAATTTGGTCAGCCATCTGGAAACAGTCATGGGAATTATCTTAGTGCCAAGGCTTCCAACCATTTTTCTGAAAGCACATCTCAATACTCTATTTGCAAGCTACAGCCATTTTATGATAAAGCAAGATACATAATTTCATGCACTTAGTCATGTGACTATTGTCTTGATATCTAGGTTTTTATTAACTGCTTTCTCATGGACTTACACAACAGTAATCATCTACCCATTTGGTGTCATTTTTTAATCATCAAAAGTTACCAACTTGTAATTTAGAGTTTCCCCAAGGAAGAATATACCTATCTTTTAACTCGTTCTACTTTTTGACACCTGTACCACTACCATAATAGCGCTGGGAATTTGAGGTGAGGGTGCAGCTGCTCTGTGGGACACAGACTTTCCACCAGCTTTGTCTGATCACCATAGTGAAGCAACAAATAAAACACTGGCACTACTTTCAAGGGTAAAGGTAGCATAGTGTGGCATGCTCTACTCTTCATTTCCTTCATTCTCTCTTTTCAGGTACTACAAATTGTGTCAACAACAGGAGGCATTTAAATTTTAATTTAAGCATGCATATCAATGCAGGTATCCGAAAACAACTCACAGCTATTACTTACTTTTAACTGTATCAACTCTGTATTGCAAAGTCTGAATAGACTGCTATAATTAATATGAATCTCAGAATAAAAGTAAAAGTGCAATAACATTGTTATTATTTTAAAACTTTGTTGCATAGTCCTGGGTTGGAAATACCCCTGCAAAAGTTTCACATCTAAAAAAAACTAAAGCCTTTCCCAGTATTCCTGTTTCTGTTTTGTTACTTTTTTTTTGCTCTGGCTTTCAAGTAGAAATAACATTAGGAAGAAGTCAACGGAAGATACACAATGGATGCAGCAGTCAAATTTTCTGTTATTGCAAATAAAGCCAGAAACTAAACTTTTCAACTCCAGGATTTGTGAGGATATGACTTTTGGATTATTTGTGTATTTTAGCCTGCAGGAGTGATCTGGGCCTACAGTGAATGTAGGCGGGACTCCCTGTCTTTTTGTCCTCATGCTCCAATAGAGAGGAGGCACCTTGTTTCATTTATGAGCCCCTAAAGGCCAAGTTCCTATTTGAAGGGACTCAACGCAGTCAATCCATGCAGAGTTGTGCCAATATGAAAGGACACAGCTGAGGACATTTCCTGTGCACTCTCTATTGTAATGCACTGTGCACTTTAGCTGTCTTCAGTGACTCCAGCACTACAGGTATGTTAAAGCTTCGTGACCAGGCCATCTATTTTTATATACCTGCATTTGCTCTTTCCATACAGCAGGGTAATTACTCCTCTTTGGGCTCTTTGTCTGAGCATTTGCATGTGTCTACTTGCATGTGGTAATGTAAGGGTGTGGATGGGTGCGTTTACACTCTTACATGACTAATCAGGCAGCAGAGCAAGTTAGATCAAAAGTTTTAGGGAAAAATGCTCAGTGGCATTTACACCGAGCTTTCTGTCCTTTCTCTGGAGTGGGTGATTTACTAATCCAAGACTTCTTTACCTCTCTGAGGTTGATCTTCTTGCTGTGGTCGGAGACTGCATGGCTTCAGGTGGCGCAGAAGAAGACGATGGAGGCATTCCACTGGACATTGACAATGTGCACATGCTCCTCCAAGGTCAGTCTATTTCTGTGCTTTTATATGTGCTGGGCCATGTGATGTGTTGTTACAGGGATCAGTGGTGACCAAACTGTAATGAGATACTGTTTCTGTGTCTTACATTGCATTGATATGGAATAAGTCTCACATTCATGATAAATTCATATGAGAAATGTGTTTTTTGGCAGGTGGCATGTAGGGTTAATTCATGTCAGTGCCTTGTTTTGTTTGTGTAAAGTGAAAATTAAGGTGGTGTTTGGCTGTCATCAGCATTTTGTTGTGCTTTTTTTGGCTTGTTATGTGTCAGTGATTCACAGTTTATATTTAAGACTTTCTGTGATGATTCAAACAATAGTAAACTTACAGCCTCTGTATTAGCAAGACTGGAAATGATCTACACTGCGTTCCAAATTATTATGCAAATGACATTTTTTTCTGATTTTCCTAAATAGTCGATGCAAATGGCAGTCAGTATAATTTTCAAGTCATATGTGAGAGCATAATTCAAATTCAATTAAACAAACCTCTCAGTGATAATGATTTTTTTTAAAATAAAAAACTCAAAATGCACTGTTCCACATTATTACGCACAACAAAGTTTCAAAACATTTTATTGGTTGAACAGAGCTGAAAATGGTAATATGTTGAATTTGCAGCATTAGAATATTAACAGAAATCAAAAGCTATTTGAATCAAAAACATCTTAACAGGCCAAGTTACATGTTAACATAGGAGCCCTTCTTTGATATCACCTTCACAATTCTTGCATCCATTGAACTTGTGTATTTTTGAAGAGTTTCTGTTTGAATTTCTTTGCAAGGTCTCAGAATATCCTCCCAGAGCTGCTGTTCTGATGTGAACTGCCTCCCACCCTCATAGATCTTTAGCTTGAGGATGCTCCAAAGGTTCTCAACCGGAGTGAGGTCAGGGGAGGATGGGGGTCACATCATGAGTTTCTCTTCTTTTATGCCCATAGCAGCCAATGACACAGATGTATTCTTTGCAGCATGAGATGGTGCATTGTCATGCATGAAGATAATTTTGCTACGGAAGGCATGGTTCCTCTTTTTGTACCATGGAAGAAAGTGGTCATCAGAAACTCTATATGCTTTGCAGAGGTCATTTTCACACCTTCAGGGACCCTAAAGGGGCCTACCAGCTCTCTCTTCATGAATCCGGCCCAAAACAGGACTCCGCCCCCTCCTTGCTGATGTCACAGCCTTGTTGGGACATGGTGGCCATCCACCAACCATCCACTACTCCATCCATCTGGACCATCCAGGGTTGCACAGCATGCATCAGTAAACAAGACTGTTTGAAAATGAGTCTTCATGTATTTCTGGGCCCACTGCAACTGTTTCTGCTTGTGAGCAGTGGTTAGGGGTGGCTGAATAGTAGGTTTATGCACGACTGCAAGCCTCTGGAGGATCCTACACCTTGAGGTCGGTGGGACTCCAGTGGCACCAGCAGCTTCAAATACCTGTTTGCTGCTTTGTAATGACATTTTAGCATCTGATCTCTTAATCTGATGAATTTGTCTGTCAGAAACCTTCATCATTATGCCTTTATTTGCACGGACTTGTCTGTGCTCTGAATCAGCCACAAATTTCTTCACAGTACGATGATCACTATTAATTTTCATGAAATATCTAACGTTTTCATTCTTTGTCCAAGGCATCACACTATTTGACGCTTTTCGGCAGCAGAGAGATCCTTTTTCTCTCCCATATTGCTTGAAACCTGTGGCCTGCTTAATAATGTGGAATATCCTTCTTTAGCAGTTTTCCTTTAATTGGGCTCACCTGACAAACTAATTATCACAGATGTCTGAGTGATTTCAGTGATCCACAGAGCCCTGGCACATAATACCATCCACAAGTTTAACTGAAAAACAAAAAAATAAATGTTTATGACACTAAAACCCAATTTGCATAATAATGTGGAATGTGGTGTACTTAGCTACTGTAGTTGCATTTCCATGCATAAATTTCTACATAATCATACTTAAAGGTAACTTTTTAATGCAAACACAGCCCTCTACGTAAGGAAGAAAGTAACTCTAATCTAGTATAGCACCTTTTACAGATGTATGACAGAATTAAAGTAATGTTGATAATCTTATCAACAAAAACACAGTATCATAGAAATGAACCAAAACACAGAGAAACTGCAAATGATAGCATCCAATTATGCTGCAGTGGAGGAGTCATCCAAAGTTTCAGAGCCCTAATCTCTGAGGCATCCAACAGTAATGCCAATCTTTATGAAGTCTGCACAAAGAAACAAACATTTGTGTTATTCAGTAAAAATAAGAATCAGCCATGTAGTTGCACAAGTAGCAATATAAGAAAAACTTTGTGATACGTGTGAGCATTTATATTTTCTTTAGTTCCTTAGGTAACAGCTGTAACATTCAAGTTGTGTATCATCAGAGATTTTTGGTTGCAAAGTTTAATTGGTATACGCCTGATATGAAAAATTGTAAACTCTAAATTACAAAACATATTAACCACTGTATTTTCAAATGCTCTCATATAAAAAACATTCATGTGATAGGACAACGTGTTTCTTCTGTCTGCACCAATAAGCTTCCACGTGACTCATGTTTCGATTTGATGAAACATTTCGTTTTCTGGTAGAACTGGTCTTCAATCAGACCACATCATATTTAGTTAGATAATTGATTCTTCTCACTGCTGGCAACAGAACTACACAACATCTCGAGTCCTCAAGACTTTTACTACTTCATACAGAAAACCTGCACTGGTCTTATAATTCTTGTGGTGCCTGAATGAAGCTTACGAGTATCATTTTTGTTTTTTATTCATGAGCCATTTTTAAGGGAAAAGTTGTGCAGAACGTTGCTCATTATGTCTCATTCATGCCCAGTGTCAACGGTGTGCTTTAACTTTTCAGAATGAGATTTGAATGGTCACCAGAGTCTCCTGTGTTTAACTTATGATGCCATGTTAATAACTTTAACACCTACAGTGCATTGTCAAAGTTATATAAACACACCCAACATGAAATAAGTTCATGCTTGTCGTAAACAAAGTTCCATAATTACACTTGGAATGGAGAAAACATATTTGACTTCTAACTCTCACAAAGGCCTGAAGCTAAAAGAGATTTTAAATGTGTTGAAGCCTCCTTCTTCTTTTGTCCTGGGCATGTTAGTGAAGTGGGTGGAGGCCAGTGATTAAAACTCAGGGAAGTTTTCTGCCTTGGCAAGCTCTTAAACAAACGGGCAACTGACTGAGGGAGAGTTATCACAGGATCTGATTTCTACAAGTGTGAGAGCATAAATCTGAAAGTGATTTTCTCTGATTTATCTGAGAAAATTACTCCATCATTAGATTTATGTAAACATCATAATAGTATCAACAGCATGTTCATAATTATAGGAGCACAGGATGTAATTTAGCAGGTTGT
This sequence comes from Cheilinus undulatus, assembly GCF_018320785.1. NCBI lineage: Eukaryota > Metazoa > Chordata > Actinopteri > Labriformes > Labridae > Cheilinus > Cheilinus undulatus. The sequence goes on along the minus strand of NC_054878.1, from coordinate 37,628,195 downwards.
ATTTAATGGGAGCACAAACACTCATCATATAAAGCTCTTGAGTAAAATAATCACTTCTACAATGTAGATACTGAACGTAGAGGTTAGAGGTTTATGAAAGTGACCCACGCAGATTTTTTTTTAAAATTTGAGCAACATCCAATGCAGGGTTGCCGTGATACCAGAATGTAAGCTTTTGATGCAACAAGTAAAATGTAACTGTAAAAATAACTGATATGACAACAGTGACAGTAATAGAAGTTCTACAATAAATGTACCTGAGTACATTTTTCTCAAATTGAATACAATTTTACTCTGAGAAATAAAACATTTGGTCCCAGTCTGCTTGGAGTAAAATTCACTCTGCTTGCAGAATAATATGTTCAGATTTGTTTTTACCATAAAAATGCTTTTATCTAACTCTTAATGATGATTATGTTCCTCATGATTTAACAAAATAACAGCAACTCGACAGCAACTGTACTCAAAACAGAGTAATGCAGAACAAAGTCTGCTTGTTGCAGAGCTGTTTTTTTTTTTACTCAACACAGAAACTTTTCAGAGCTGTTTTTCATACTATGTAGCAGTGGTTCTCAGCTGGTGGGTCAGGACCCAAAAGTGGGTTGTGGGGCTGTTTTCAGTAGGTCGCAAAATGATGCAAAAACATATGGCAAAATATCTAGGATGCACTGAAGCCGGCAGACCGTAGATTTTTAATTTTCCTTTTTTTTTTTTAGGGCACATAATAAATGCAGAACAAAAGGTGGGTGAGTACTGCATGGGATCAAAAGTATTCAAAATTATGTCACCAGGATCAGGTGCTTTTCAGGATGATAGGTAAAAAAAAGGGAGCGATGGCTTGCCCGTTAAGTTATCAAAAACAGTCCATAGTATAGATAGCAGTCAGAACTGAGAGTCCGAGGCACTCTGATGTTATAAAAATCCTTTATAAAACACGGATATCTACCAACAAGTCTTCATCAGGACATCAATTAAACATCAAGTAATTTCTGTTTGTTTCCTTGAGATCTTGACCTTTTCATCCTTTCATCTTGGATAGAAATATTTTGAAGAAAGTTGATTTTCCTATGATAATTTCTTAGTATCTCGAGACCTGCAAAAAACAACCAAAATGTATATTGAATGGCAAATGGAGCAAAATAGAATGTCTGTCTCTCGCATTTTCAATTTATGGAGGTGTTGGTGAGTCCTACTGAACCGGTTGAGAACCACATATAGAGCTGTTTTTCAGTCCTTATAGAAATGTTTCCTACTCATTATAGAACTATTTTCTTCTCCACATAGAATTGGGTAACCTTTTACATAGAGCTGTTTCTTTACTCTAAATGGATAAGTCTCCTGCCTTCGCACCTAAAAATGGAGGAAAAAATAGACGCTTTTTGTGCAAATATAGATGTTAGACTTAATATTATAATATTAAAGAAACAATTGTGATGAACATTTGATAAGGACCCAAGAGCAGAGCACTAGACAGTGTAGTGGGGTAAAAGAAGTTTTTTGACAACAACAATAGTGCAAACAATGGTGAGTGTACTGGCTGGTGGTTGGCAGAGAGACAGACACACTGCAAAAAAAGATGACAAAAGGAGTTAGACAAGGAAAAGAACTCATTGAATAATCACTAGATTTAAAGGTGACATATTATGCAAAATAAACTTTTTTAAGCTTTTCTAACAAATTTATGTGCCCCTGGCCTGTCCACAATCTCCCCAAGGATCAGAAAATCCTCCACCTTTCAGAAAATCTGTGCTGAAATGAGTCATTCTCAGATTTCCCCTCATGACATCATGTGAGTAGTTAGCACTGTCCCCAGGTTTCATTGGCCCTCCATGCTTGGATGAAAGTTGATCTCCTCTAAGCTGGCAGCCACATCCATTTCCTGAGAGGGGCGTGGTGTCAGGCAGCTCATTAACATTTAAAGTCACAGGCACAGAAACAGCTTGCTCTGAGGAGGGCTGAAACAGAGTGGTTTTAGACATGCAGAAATCCAATACTGGAGTATTTTTTCAGCAACAAACTTCACAGGCATGTTTTGGGAACCTCTGAGACCAATCAGTTGTCTTAAAGGAGTAAAATATGTGACCTTTAAAGGTTGAAGAGAGCCCAGGTTACCTGATTAGAAGCTGTCATACACACTTGTGTCTGAAAGTTTAACACCAGGTGTGTAGACTTTGATTGCCAAGTATTAGCTGCAGCTGGGACACCTAACAAGCTGCGACTGTGACTGACCATAAGTGATGGCAGCTGAATTGAAACTTCAGTGGGTGTGGTTTAAGTTTTTCATATGTGTTTTAACCGTAGACTAGCATTGTGGTTGACAGAAACGTAGCCTCTGCCTGTTGAGCTATCTGTCAGTCAAATGAGACACGCCAATCAGTGCTAAGTGAGAACACAATAGGACACTAGCTAATGAGACACGTTTGGTATTTTGATCCAGGCTGTAAACCAGTTTATTTCTTGGGTAAAAACCAGCTGTTTAACAGGTGTCCAGATGGGACTTCCAGTGTTCCTGCAGCCAGCCTCAAGTGGACAATCATGATATTGCAATTTTTTGCATTTCCACATTGGCTTCATTTTTCAGGACTAGAGGTTGCCGCTTGGTTTTAATTCCCAGTTGTGCTGGTGGCTGGTGATAAATACACTCAAAAAAGCGTAAATATAACTGTTTTTTTCACCCTGGAAAAATAACTCCCCAGATTTTCCTGTGTAGGCAGCCAGTTTTTGGGTAATTTCCTGTTTTTAAATAACACAAAATGTAATCAAACTCCTGTACAATGTGAAACTGATGTAAATTTTTAAAGCCTTGTCCCTTTTTGATGCTATTATTCAAATAATGGAGATTGTGTCATTGTATGGATAAGTATCAAAACGGTATGTTGCCTTCATCCATTCTTCATGCTCAGCAGACACATTTCTATTCCTCCCTCCATATTTCTGTCACTTCTGTGATCCCATAAGAAGGAAGGCTTTTAAAATGTTATAAATAGTAACAGGTTATATTTTGGCTACAGAAGCTTACAGGTTTTGGTCTAGTACCCTTTTAGGAACCATGTATGACCAAAACATCCTCACTATGTGTGTACATATGTGTGTCTCAGAGATAATTATCACCATGAGTGTGTCTGTGTATATTAGCTGTTTCTGTGAGAGTCAGTATCTATGTCTGTCGCTGTCTTGGAAGCTATCCCGGCGTGTAGCCAGATCCAGATCCAGTAGCCCTACTTTAGCTTGAATAGAAAGCCTGCAGCTCTGTGTGATCGTGTTTTAGAGAGAGAGAGAGAGAGCAGCTCTATGTTGTTAAAAGTCCACTCATTATACATGGATTTAATGATTATTAGTAATAAGTATGGAGGGTCAAAGAGTGTGTCACTGGGCTGCTGCTGGTAAGTATCTGATTTCCCGCCTGCAGCTCAGCTGAGGCTCCTCTGTTTGTTCTGAATGTTTCAGGATTATTATTGAGTTAACAGCAGCATGCTCTACACAGGAAAGGCCAGGAGGAATATGTCGTCATTCATTTGCACGTTGAGCATTTGTTTGCATTCATCTGTGTTTTCAATCAAACTGGAGTTGAAAAAAGACAGTCTCATGATGAGAAAAATCAACTTTTAGATCAACTTTTTTTCCCCTTTTTTAAGTTTTCTTTGTGTTATAGGTGTTTCTTATTGTGTATTTATGTGTTTGTGCAGAAAAAGCATGAAGTGTTAATAATAAACCATGCTGTTAAAAGGTAGAAGAGTGTATTTTATTAGAACCTATTTACTGTTTCTAAATTGAGGTTGCATGCTACTACCCTTTAAGTAACAAAAATAAAATGTAAAAATAGGACGCCATATGATGGAGTTGAGACAGCAAAGGTAAATAAAGTAGTCATTTACTGCATGCAACTTTTTGCTACAGCTGGCAAACACTTTTTTTATATTTAATTTTGTGTTTCAGAGATGGGGCAATGCTTCACACCATCCAAAAAAGCAGTTTTATTTATATTTGCATTAATTGCTTCCAGATGTTAAAAGATTATCAATATTTTTCTCTGTTTTGTCACCAGTGGAGCATGACCAGATTCAAAGAAGGACATTCACCAACTGGATAAATGCTCAACTCTCTAAGGTATGTTGACATTTCACACATATATGATGCTTTTTTACAACTGGTCTAAAATGTTGTGCCTTTTTAAAATAGATTTTAAAACTGCATGTAAAAAAATGACATCCTCATTTATTTTTGATAATCAAAAACTCCTGGTTGATTCTAAAGTTGGAACACAAGTAAATATCTTTGTGTACATCAAATATTCTGTACTTGGAGTAGTGCTGCACAGCTTATCTAGTCGCAGTCACAGTCACCCTGCCAGGCTGTGCATTTACAGAATCACATTAAAGGCTGCAGTTATTTTTGCATCGAGTCATACTTGAAATGTTTATAAAAATGCCAGCAGAAAGTCCTTTAAATTTACAATAGTGCCACTGTGTTATGAATTCTTAGATTTTTAAGAAACTAGATTATTTTTTCCCCCACAAAAACCCAGTGAAAATTCCCCTGCTGGTTTAGGCAGAGTTGGTGCAGCTGAGGTGGCTGCTCCCAGCTGAGAGCTGTTGGTAATCAGCAGGGCTGGGAGGCTATATAGGGAGCAGGCTGCTGCGCAGTTTGGGTTGGGTTTTGAGTGTGTTAGGGTCAATACCATCAGTTGGCTCTCTCTATTTGTGTTTGAGTTTAAGGAAAAAAAGATTATTTTTGTTTCAGGGCTTTTGGTTTGTGTGTGAGGGGGAAAATCAAAAAGATTTTATTTCACTTATGCTTTATTGGAAAATGACTCCCACCTATCCTTATTTTGGGTCAAATTTTTAGTTCTATCATTTTGATAGACTTAGTGGGTGGCAGTGAGGAGCAATAATCCCCTACCACCTTTTCGAAACCCAAGACCCATTTTGTTTTGTTCATGCAGTTTTTGTTAGTTTCCCCATTAGCGACCTTTCTTATAAAACTTGTGTTTTCTTGGGGGGGAACGTAACAACTGTGTTTGCACTCTGTAGAGTTACCTTTGTAGGACTGATCATTTCTGATCAGTCTGTCCAGTACTCAACCAGGCATAAATTTAAAATCTCTGTTTTTATCTAACCAATCCTAGCTTCTTATTTCAATCCATTTTCTCCCCTGCTTTGAAAATATAAAAGAACCACAAATGAAAAATAAATAATCTATAATTTTTTTTTAGTTTATCAATAAAAGTGAACTGAATTTCCCATTTTTTGGTTTGAATAAAAGCTTCAAACTTTCCCTTAAAGTGCACTTTATTTAGTGTTAGGAGTATTTCATCATATTATTCATCAGTATTAAGAATAAAGTTTACTTTTGTATTCATACAAAACTTTCCCCCACACAAATGACAGAACCAGCCCGCAAATCCAGCAGAATGGAATTTGCTACCTTACCTTATTTGTAGTAGGCTGGATTATTTCTTTTGTTAATCTGACTTTATTCTGAAACTTATTTTAGCGCAGTGGTTTACAAAACGCTATCTTGTGCCCTCTTTGCAGATAAAATATTTTCAGGCCCACACATATCAACTCTTAAACATATATCGATATCCAAAATAAAAACTATCTCACACAGAAAGGTTGTGGCAAAGGTATAAATGTGGCTCTCCTCTTTACCCAGCTTTCTATGGGCGAGACCAAGTGTAAGATAGAACTCTTATATTTTCTTGTCTTTCTTATAGTAGTCATGACGTCTGGTGTGGATTCATCAGTAGTAACATTTTTCCTGGAAAGACTCATAAAGTTTGCATGCTTTCTAAAATGCAAACAGCGTGCATTGATTTTATGTAGCTCCACTAGGGGTGGGAGAAAAAATCGATACAGCATAGCATTGTGATATTTTGTCTGATGATATATCATATCGTCTCGTCCACCAAGTGTTGATTTTTTCAAATTAATTGCCAGATGAACTGAAGTCTATGACAATGGAAAAATAAAATCAATTGTTTGTCAAGTGAGATCGGCAGAGGTGACGGTCATAGAGCAGGAGAGAGTTAGTACAACAAACATGGCAGCACCAGGGGAAGGACGTTAGGAATGCAAGCGGGGCATGAACAATGTGGACATGACACATGAACATTATACACTCTCTACAAACAATCATTGAAAACTCTGAATAAAAAAACAAGGAACTACCACTACTGTAACATCATTAAGAAATATAACTTAATGACCTGTGACAGTTTTCTTTGTTATGCAGATATGTGTCTGATGTATAAATTAATTCATCATCAGGCCCCTCCACCACTTAAACAATTTGTGTTACTCTGCAGGGACAATCTTAGGGAGACCAGGGCATCAGCAAGAGGAAACTGTTCAGCTAAACTTAGGAAAAGTGCATTTGGACAGTCTGCATTTTTAGTCAGAGCAGCAGAAAAGTGGAACTCAGTTCCTACCCATATCAGAGACTGTACAAGCCTCAGTGTTTTTAAAAGTAAACTGAAATCATGGCTCAAGGAAAAACAATCATGTGATCACTGATTAATTCTCTGAATGCATCAATCTTAGAGACAATGAAATGTAATTTTAAATGTGTTGTTTTTAGTTATGGACTGTTGTTGAGTATGTTTTGTTTTAAATACTAGTATGTTTGTTTTTTATCATTTGTATTTTGTATTTGTATTCTTTTACATCTTCCTGCCCAGGGACCACAGATGAAAATTAGCTTTATAGCTAACTCTGGCTTGACAGTTTTGTTTTGCATGGCCCCTGTCAAATAAAGTAATAAATAATAATAGTTCAAATGTTTCTCATCCTGATGCAACATTTCTGATAAGTTTAGTACTCAAACAGGCCCCTAGGGGAGCAGCAGCAGAATCTCAAGAGAAAATCTAGATTTTCAGTTTTTAAAATCTAGATTTTCCACAAATGTATTCTAACTATAAAACTGTTTCACCCAGGCCTATACCAGGGACTTGTCTCCAGTAAATCACAGGGCTGACATAAGGAGACAAACAAACAGTTACGCTCGCACTCACACCTACGGACAATTTAGAGCCAATGATTACCCTAACTAGCACCCTGCTTGGACTGTGGGAGTAAGCCGGAGTACCAGAGAGAACCCACAAATACATGGGGGGAACATGCAGACTCCACACAGAAAGGTCCTGTCTGACCAGGATTTGAACCTCACTGTTGTACTGGGACAGTACTAGCCACTGCATCTACATGCAGTTTACTAATTATCCCTCCACAGAAATTATACACAGGCACCTGTCACGCAACATGTATGTTGTGGAGATTGTCTGGATGTCTTTGGAGTTTGTTAGTGATTATTTTAGAGAAAGGATGCAGAGCAGGAACGGTGATAAACTGTTGTATTTAGGCATCAGGTCACATTTAAGAGGGAAACTCTGCTGTATTGCATGGTTTATGTTTCACACACAATTCTAAAAAAGTCTGAAATATTTTGTCTTATTATATATTCCAAAACGTAGAAATAATTAAGTTTATATCACAAGTAAACCAACTCCAAAGTGCTGAAATGTGTTTTCCGCAGTGTTTTACTTGTTGTCTGTGTTAAACATGTTGTGGAGAACTCTTCAAAGATACTGCTGGAAAAAAATGACATGACATCACCCTGCTGTGGTGAAGCTGTAACTGATATTAAGCAAGCTGCAGACATGCTGACTCATTGCTGAGGTGTAATGAAGCAGATCAACATGGACCTGAGACACTGAGCCGCTTGTGACTCTCACCCGAAGTATAAATAGTGCTTCAGTGAAGCAGGACAGCGCGTAATCTGAATCCTGCCACCTCGTCATAACCCTCAAGCCCATATGACTGAAACCACTGGTTCATAACCTGCCATCTGTTACAACAATCTCCTGACAACCCCCAACAAGACATTCTTCCTGAGAGGACAGAAGTCAGTGTTGTGACTTGGCATGAAGCTTGGGCCCAGACACATTTGTAGTTAGCCACTTCCTGAAATAAGAAAACTATTCCATGTTTCAACAAGGACCCCAACATTACCTAAAAATGCTGATTCTGTGTGCATGACACTGAACTTTGATATCAGAAGTGTTCTGATTCTGTTTGTAGTGTAAGTTGTACCGTTCACTAGCATTTCCTGCATCAGCTGTATGCAGAAAAACATCTGTTTGGAGAGCAAACGGGGCAGAATGCATCAAGAAGCATCAATATCTTTACATCCAAAGAGACATCTTCTAACAATCTGCTCTTAGATGTCATCTCCGAAAACAACCTGGTTGGATTGTAAATAATGGCAATACATGGAAAAGGAAGTCTTTGCTAAAAGTCCTTTATTACTGAACACCAGATGCCTCTAAAGGTAGCCCATGCTGTCTCACTCACATATATCTTAATGCATCTGTTTACTCAGCATATATGCTGTCAACTGTTTTGTGGTGTGAATGCAAATAAAAAGGTTTTACATGGATCTTAATCAGCTGAGATTCAAAATAAAGGGATGTCATAATTGTTTTAGATCAAACACTGTTTGTAATAGAAGTCTCTCATTTCTAAACACAGTTTTCTCTTGCAACTTGTTTGATAAACGAGTAAGACTTTGTTTTGTGTACTGCTGCAGAGATGTCCTCCCTCCTTTGTGTCAGACCTCTTCTCTGACCTGAAGGATGGGTCAAAGCTGCTCGACTTGCTGGAGGTGATGACTGGTCAACCTATGGTAAGTCAATAAAAGGATTGGACTTGAATCGATTCCAAACTCCTTTAATTAATCTGGGACTGATCAGTAATAATAGTTCAATCAGGAGAGACAAATTTGAAAAGGAATTGTTTATTACAATTATGTTGATTGTGGTGTTAGAATGAAATTAATCTTGACAGAAGTTCTTTGGTGCTTGGACTCTATGGGGAGATTTTTGAGATCGAGGAATTACTGTTTCAAGCAGTGTCCAGTGTCTGGAGTCCAGACACTGGTGGTGGGTTTAATAGTTGCAGAGACCGGATGGGCAAGGAATTGAATGGCTTAAGATTCTGCAAAGATTGAAGGAGATGGGGAGGTGGAGGAGCACACAAGATATCAGCATGAGAGAACTGGGAGAGAACAGAGTGATGATTGGCTAATGAGGAGAGAGTGGCACCATGCTATTCATTAGATGAGGCCAGGTGATGAGACAGCTGATTCCCCAGCTTTCACAAAAGAGCTGAAATTTTGTAGAGAAGAATAGATTAAAGTGAGCTCCAATTAAAAATGTGAATTCATTGTCTTCCTGACTGAACTTACACCAGAAATTCATTAAGAGTATTTAGTTACAAGAAAACAAAAGAACACAAAAATATACTGAAGAGTTTTATCATCACAAAAAAAGCTGATGTTGTTATTCACATCCACAGAAAAGACAGAGGGGGCGAGGGGTTTTCCAGCAGAGGGCCAACATCGAGACAGCTCTCAACTTTCTCAAGAAAAAATCGGTACATTTCCACACAAAAATTTAATAAACGTGATCAAAATCATCAATTTAGCGAATTAATATATGTTTTGGTCGTTTGCTGTAGATCAAACTGGTGAATATAAACATCCCAGATATCATAGATGGACGGCCCTCCATTATCCTCGGCCTTATATGGACCGTCATCCTCCACTGTCATGTGAGTACTGATGGTAAAATAATCCCACTACATGTAAACCTCCCACTGCTTCTGCTATTATGCAGAGAGAACTTGAAGAAAGTGTGTCTTGTCATGCTCCATGGATGCTTTAGAAATAGATTTTTTTAAAATAGACAAATATATAAATTTTGTGTGCTTTATTTTTATTTTTCATTTTTATAAACAGATAAAAAACAATGTAACAAAACAGTTGGTCATCCATATATCTACTATATAACTGCGTTGATAAAAATACATGCCAGTTCATGAAATAGTTAAATAATCACTTTTCAGAGTTGCAAACACAGTCCATTTTTTCCCAATATTGTGAACATTTCCCTCTCCTTTGATAAGTGAAAAAGAATATTTAAAAGTGGTCTGCAAGCTTTTCTCTGCATTTCCTCCAACACAGACCTGTTCCAACATCCTCTGTCTGTTTAAATTTTATTTTAGATGTTATAAAATATCTGACAAATACAATTTGATATGCAGTCAGTCTAACAAATCAGTTGCATCCCATATTCATGGTCTCTGTTTTAGATCGAGGAGCTGGCCAGCACTCTCTCCTACAGCTCTTGTCATTCCTCCCTCGACTCTCTGACCAGCCTGGACTCCTTTTCTGGCAGTCCGGTCCCAGCCAGTCCTGTCCCTGCAGGCCGCACATCACCTCTGCACAGACGCTTCAGAATATCCGCCAAGAAGGCCCTGCTCATGTGGGTCAGGGACCAGTGCCAAAGGTTGGTTATACACTTCATTTAAAAAGTAAAAACCACACCACTCATGCTTTTCTTTAGCTTTGTATGACTTGATTCTTAATTGTCCTTTCGTCTTTCCACAGTATGAAGACAGATGGATAAGCTTGTCACTAAATCACTAATCCTAATGAAAGCTTCCTTTCCCTTCTCTTCATTCAATTCTATGGTTTGTTTCTCTCCAGGGTTGGCTGCTCTGTCAGTGTAAAGGACTTTAAGAAGAGCTGGAGAAGCGGAGAAGCCTTCTTAGCCATCTTGTGCTCTCTCAGACCAGAGCTGGTTGATCTTTCTCTGGTTCCATCCAGAAGCAACCAGGAGAACCTGGAGGAGGCGTTTCACCTAGCTGAGAGGAAGCTCCACATCCCCCGCCTGCTGGAGCCTCAAGGTGAGGAAGATTTTTTTATGTATTGTGGACACTGGTGCACTGTATTTCCAAACAATACCATCCCATGTCATAGTGGACCTCTTTTTAACTTGGAATATAAGTGAAGCTAAAATTGCATTGAATGTTATAGCTGTAAGAGTGTTATTTCAAAGAATGTCGCTTTGTTTTTCTATTTAAGCACATACATTAATGTGCCACTTTGGGCCTTTGATTGACAGTAGTAAGGTTACTTTTGATTTGACCAGTTGATTAGGCATTTTTCTGTTCACTTCTGATGAGTGATGATAGTTTTAATTATGGTTTTAATGGCAGTTACATATTCTCTCAGCTTTCTATTGTCACTTTATGCTCTCTTGTATTTATATTTTAATGATCTATATCATTTTTTAATCTCTTTCTATGTCACCATGCAGACACTGGTACAACTTGTAGCTTTTCTGCAAAATGTTCTGTTAGTGCTTCTGCTCTTTACTAAACTGTTTTCTTGTCAGATGTCGATGTTAAAGACCCTGATGAGAAGTCACTTATGACTTATGTGGCACAGTTTCTCCAATACTCCAATGATATGCCGTCACCTGATGACCATTTACAGGTAGGCTGCCAAATCAGTATTTTTACCTTCCCTGTCACACCTTTTGAGGACTTAACTACTGAACTCTCAACACAACTGCCATCAAAATACCATCTTTTCTCCTTAAAGTTTAAATATCTTCGGTGTCATCCTGCTGGTTCCCTTCCCTGCTCAGTCCTCAAACCTAACATCTTCTGTTTTTTATGTTCTCTGTTCTGTTCTGTTTCGGTGTTGGTGGTTTAGTTGTTTCCTCTGGTCGAGCCCTCTTCTCTCCCACCTGTCAACTTGCCTGCTCACTTTACTCCAGCATTTGCTGTCTCACCATTACGCCAGGTAGTGTTCACCAAGCCAAGAGGTCTTACCTTTTTTTCTTTCACTCTTTCATAGGGTTGACACAACACCCGATTTTTAAACTTTAATATAGTACCAGTCATGTAACAATAGCAATCCCAGATGTCCCAGTAACAAATATACATGTCCATGGCACCAAGTATTGAGTCATTTTTGTTTTAATCACCAAAAAATTGCACAAATACATGAATTTTGCAATTTAGACAATAAACTCTCTCTTAAAGTTGATTGAGAATCTGTAGATTTTTAAAGCTAAAGTATTTTTTGATAGGACTGATGATCAAAGTGTTGGAGATTATGTCTTATTTTAAAGCATGTTGTACTGAAAACAAGTATCAGCTTTCCTTAATTCATAAAATAATTTTTATTTTGCTGTTTGGAGAAGTCTGAGGCACATTTCAAATTGAATATCTAGGTCCCCCAAAGTGAGCGAGCTCAAGAGGTTACCTCCTGGCTTCAACAATCCTACCAGGAACTGTCAGAGGCACAGACAGCTACAGAGAATTCAAGCTTTGCAGAGAAATATCATGTAAGTCAGAGAATATAATCTTAATGGCAAAACACTGAATGTATTATTCTTTTATTATTCAATTGTTAAGACCAATGGGAATGTCATTAGGTGTTTCAGAGACTCTCTGACTCCTTCACTGAGCAGAGGAAACCAGTGTTGACTCTCCTTGCTGCCATAAAGCGCTGCCCTGAGCTGAGACAGGAGCAGAGAGCTCTCAGGACAGCATGGGATCGACTAGAAGATGAGGTTAGGACATCCACTGTGATAAAATTTTAATATGGGACCTGATTAAGATTCATTGGCCTTTGCAGTGAACCTCAAGTGCACATTGTGGATCTGTAATTTTCTGCATTTCCATTTTGGCTTAATTTTTTCAGCATTAGATGTTTTAATGCCCAATTAATTTCCTTTGTTATGCTTCAGATGACTGCTAAACACTCACAAAGCATTATCACACTACAATGCAATTACCAGATTCTGTTTTCATACGTGGCTATTTGTTTTTCTTGTACAGCTGCAGAGATGTAAAGCAGACCTGGACTTGTGTCTTCCTCCTCCTCTGGACTCTGTTGTCGTGTGGCTGCAGCGTGCGGAGGAGGCGCTAACAGAAGAAGGAGGAAAAGGGAAAGATCATGCAGAAGCTGCCAAAGAAACACGAGCTCAGCAGGACAAGTTAAAGGTTAAAACAACACTGAAAAAACATATAGGTTCAACAGGTTTCGCACAAGACTGGAGGAGATTTAGACGAATATTAACAGCAAACATAAAAGCATTTTTGGTGTGGCGAAATGAAGCTGAAAATTATAGTCTGAATATGTATTATATTTTATTTCAGACTTTGATAACAGAAATGAGCCATCATGTGAATACACTTGATAACTACAAAAACATGGATGACTCTGGGAACTTAATTGTGCCCATTGAAAAATATGAGGAGATAAAAAGACGGTAAGTGACCATCTTAAAATGTTTTTATAATAAAAATACGCACAGTTTGGTTCCAATAGACCCTCTTATAATGTTTTGATGCCTTGTTTCTTTTTTTAACAGTTTAACAGATATCAGAGTCACTGCCAAGTATCAAGGGATCAAGTTGGAATTTAAGGAAGCTCATCACACTGTGCTCAGTCTCCTGGGCTGCATTAATGCTAAAGTTCAGACCTGGAGAGCTCCCTACAGGTCCCAGGAGACAGTGGCTCAGCTTCTACAAGACTGGAATGTAAGTATCTGAAAACGAGACTCATAACCTTTTCAAATTAGCTCTAAAAATACTACTTTAGTAGTTTTATTGCAGTAGAAATGGATATTAAACTAACTAGCAACTAGAAGATTTATATCATTGGCTTCAGTTAAGAATATGCCGCATACCCACATATACAGACCCTCAATTTAAACCTAAACCTAAAACATTACAGTACTGTATGTGTTTAGTTCCTGCTTGTTTCCACTGTCTTAAATGTTTACACCAAGTTTTGTTGTATGTGTCTGTAAAGTGTTTCTTGTGTGATGTCACTTGTCATGATATGTTTTGCATTACTTAATTTAAAAAAAAATTAAAAAAAAGAATATGTCACATATCTAAATAAAGAATTATCTGACAAACGATGCGTGTGTTGATTTGCTTTCCAGGAAACCATAAACCGCCAAGGCCAACTTCTGATTCTGATGGAGGCTCTTCAAAAGCTAAAGACAAAGGCAAATGCTTACACCAGCAAAGCAGCGCTGAGTAGGTGTAAATTATGTGTCTGTTAATTGAGTTTTATATAGTGCCAAACAATTTTATTTGAAGGATTTTTTTCAAAAAGATTGACCTTTGAAAATTTGGCCCTTCCAGCTGTAGAATCCCAGCTTGTTAATCGCCAGGCAAAGGAAGCAGAAATAGAAGCTGTGTCAATAAAACAGGCTGTGACGGCTGTTAAAGAGATGATGGAGAGGGCGATATCTGCATGGGAGACTTACAACAGCTGCATGACTTCTCTGCAGACGTGGCTGGCACAGAAACTAGATTCACATGACCAGGTATCAATGAATAACTCAGGAAGAATTCTTTACAAAGCTGCAATAACCAATTCACAAAATAATTGAGTTAACCAATAAAGTAGCGATCTTAAAGTAGAGATCCACCTTTTGTTCTGTCTTTTGTTTTGAAAGCTGCAGGATATAAGTGAGTGGACATCATGTCAGGCCAAGCTAAACGAAGCGGGTAACCTCCTTATCGAAGTAGCAGAACCTTCAACCAGCCTGGTACTGACAGCGCAACTCAGCAAAGTCAACATGCAGTGGGCTGAATGCATGAAGAGGATAAAGTTTGTGAGTGTAACCACTCTCTGGTCCTTCCACAGTGACATAAACTTAAGAAGGAGTCAAGAGGTTACATGAAGCAAAGCAGAGAGTAGAAATATTCTGGGCCTGATTCACTACAATTAGACTATGACTCCTAATTGTTCCCAAAATGTTTAGCATAGTTTGCTCTTGCTATCTGCTCCATCTTGAAAATCTAATTCACAAAGCACACAGGGCTAATGACATTCAGGCACAAACACACCCATAAATTGCCCTGCTCAGTGCAATTTGCTCCTCTTTTGGGTTTGAATGTGGAGACAAGCTTTCTGCATTTTGACTCTATGCAAAGCTGTGCTGGAATGCTGTTGGAGCAGTTTTGTTCACATAGAGATGAGGGAAAGGTGATGAGTAAGGTAGGAAGAGAAGCTTTGTAGCATGAGTTTGACTTTTCTTTATAAATATTAGTCTTAGTAGATGGTTATTACTTCACTCTGTACATGGCTGTTAGCGTCTTGCATTTAGCATTGATGTTTATCTGCAAAGAAAAGGGTCACATTGTTCTTGAATGAGTGTATATTTGGTTTGTCGAAATACAGACAGCAACAGCAGTGAAAGCTAGTCAGTGCAGATAAGGGTGCATTTAACCATTGTTTGTGAATTAGATGTTTCTTATGATTTAAGTGGATGCAAAAGCAGTGCTATCCTTTAGTGGATCAGCTCCTCATAGTTCAGTTTGCATTGATCTCGAACTAATATAGTTTTTATCTGTTTAGGCTTCTTTTTTCCTTACATTAAGTTTAATTTAAGATGTGACTCAAAGGGTGATTTAAACATTAATCAAAAATTTAACAGGACATATATGAAGCTTAGCATTAGTTCATGCAGGACATGGAAGTTATACGCCCAGCCAGGATCAGCTGATGGCCAGCTGATCCTAATTATGGCCTCCCAGCTCCCACAGCTAATCACAGCTCTTTCTCTCAGCCATCAGTTCATTTATATATGATGTCCTTCTCACCAATCCCTGCCTGGATCAATGCATATGCACCATGCTGCTGTTGCTGGCAAAGCTTCACCTCCTCCACCCTAGCCTTCTCTTTAAAGCATAAAGCTTGCTGCACACTCATATTCAGGTTCATGCTACAATGGATTGATTGCTTCTGATTTCACTGTATTCAGTTAGAATTGTCATAAATGTTTTTATGCACATGGGTGTTTCTAGCTATGTGCTACCTGGAAAGTCAAATCATGCTGCTTGACTAACCCAGGGAGTATCTTTTCAGCAGAGCCTTCCCCGCCAAATGAAACTGTACACCCGTTTTGCAATAAATGGTTAAATGTATGACAAGAGTGGTCCTGACTGAATTCGAGAGTTGTAAATGTCAAGCATGTCTCTCTCAGGAGGTGTCATCAGAGCCCAGTGTCTGCCCCATGTATCTTCAAACGATGCATTCACTGACTCAGGAGGCCAGCGTGCTACTAAGACTGCCACTGGAGGTGGCCTCAGTTCCACTGAAGGCTAACAGACAGAAACTACAGGTTTGTAAAAATACTGATAAATAAATGCATGGATTATAAAACTGTCCCCTACTTGAGCTGGTCATTTGTTTTACTTTTGTACTTTGTCTTTCTAGCTACTGAGTAAAAAGATGTCAGAGTTGGATGCTTCGTCTCTCAGTCCATCCTCAGACTTCAAAATCCCACAGGTAGTGCAAAAACTCTCTAACAGTCATACATTTAAACAGTTCCATTTCTTCTCCTAATTTAAACTAAATTAGCTCTGCTCGTTATGTTATTTCTTGTCACAAACTCTAAGGAGGTCTCCATTGTGATTTCTTTGTTTGATAGATGCTTACTGAAGCTGAGAGAGCCTGTGGAGAGCTGCAGAATGCTGCATCCAGACTGGAGGGCCGTCTGGCTGAGCTGGACTGTTGGAGAACAGAGGCTCTGGACTGTTACCAGCAACTAAAGGAGAAGAAGCAGACAGGACGGCCTGCATTGGAATCTTCAGCCAAAGTCAGTAAAATAAGACTTCAGACATTATTGTAGATTTTGTATTTGAGCCATAACAAATGATTCTTTAGCTCTTTGGAGGATGGAAGTTTGAGTTTTGCGGGTGTTGAGCTTAACAATTTTTTATCCAAGTTTTCTTTTTTGATCAAAATATGTAATATTAAATGAAAACCATCTTGCAGATTTTTATTTTGAATATTACAAATTAGGTTAATTTTTGCAATGAAGTTTATGGTTTTGATATTTTTCACCCTTTTAGTCCTCAGTTTTAATCTTTTGGTCTTAAACTGGTTGATTCACTGCTTTCCTCCCAATAACCTCCTGAGACCTGAGCTTTTGATTTGAATGCATTTTTAGTCTTCTCACTTATTTGGAATAAGTTGGACATCGTATGTTTAAAAGCTGATGGAGGATTTTTTTTTTTTTAGGATAGACCACAAGGACTTGTTAAAGCTAAGCATCAACAAAATTTCCACCCAAAAAATCTGAAGTTCTTTTAAATTTTCCTTTCCAAAATCCACACAAAGTGAAAGAATTATTTCAAAAATTATGTGAAAACTTTTAAACATATTTGCAACATATCCAGGAAAAAGTGCCACAGAGTTTTTCTAATATTACCCAAATATTTCAGTCAAACTTAATCATAAAGCCTAAACTCATAATAAATAAATAAATAAATAAATAAATAAATAATAAAAATAATAATGATAAATAAAATAACAATAGTCATAACAAAAATAAATAAATCAATAATAGTAATAATAATTATAATAATCTCTTTGAAAAATACCCTAAAAATCCATGAAAATTTAAAGCCAAAATTCCCCAAATATCCACCCAAATTCCCTTAAAAATGAAAATTTCAGCATAAATTCTTCCAACATTTGAAGCAAATTACACATACTCTAATGGCCATACTGGACCATTATTTAAAATAAGAATGTGTTACTCTGTGTAGGAGAGCCAAAATGTGATGTCCTCATATGGACATGTAGTATCTAAGAAGGTTAGACCACAAATGGTTTGAGCAATGCTGTAATGAAATACAGTTCAAATAGACTCCCTCTAAGCAAGGATAACTAATGAAATAGGAGAGCCTCTTCATCTTATTCATAACATTTGACCTTTTACCAGTTATGTGCGCACTTAATAAAACAGAGTTTAAAATGATTTTTTGGGACTATTGGGCCACATATTGAGTATTTGATGTAACTTTGGGACACACAAAAAGCAAGTCCTAGAGAGTCTCACAACATTGCCAATGCTCCAGGTGTTGTGTCTTTGAATAGAAAACACAAGAAACTGAGTATATGTGTTATATCCTTTCTAGGCCCTGCTCTCTCAAGGCATGCAGCTGGAGAACCAGGTCACAGATGAGGGCCAGGATCTGCAGGAACTTGTGGCACAAGTACAGAAAACTTCTCCTCTGCACCATCTCAGTACCTCCTGCATGCAAAGTAGGATCTCAGAGGCGGTTTCCAAAAGCCAAGTGAGTGTAAGCTATGTATGGCTATCTGCATCTCTGTACTTGTCACATATTTGTTATTTAAATTTTTTTTTGTATTTATTTATGTTTTTTAGGGGATCTTTGAAATGTTAAGCTCCCTTGGATTACAGCAGCATGTTGGAAAAGCCCAGTGGATTCAGCCAAAGCCAGGGTCAATTGTTGTTGCCAGAACCAAACATGTTGAACAGATTGGGAATGTTATGCTGCGAACCCCAAACCCAAATCGGATTTTAACAGGGTTTTCATCTCAGAAGCCTCAGCAAAGGACAAAAGCTCTCCAACAAGTTGTTACACAAGATGAGCCAGCTATTGTCCAAGTCCAGATGCTGCCAAAGGCTTTAATGGAACCAGCACAGCAAATTCACTCTCCTGTCACTCCAGCTACAAAAGAAGCTGAATCTGAACTCATCAAACAACCTCAGCCTTTTTCCCAATCCAACGTTCGAGCTCCAAGTCCAAGTCAACATGATAAACAACTAGCTCCTGCTGGACCAACATGTCCAAAAAGTCCTGCTCTATCTAAACACTTACCAAGTCCAGTCTCTAAGGTGGAAGGAAGCCCATCTCCTTCACAACCTCAGAGAATAAAATCCAAAATCAGCCAAATAAAAACTCTACCAAGTGAAAGAAAACCTCCACTGCCACCAGTTATGGACCGCAGTGAGGTTCATTCAAAGGCCCAGTCAATGGCAAAGAGCAGACTGCAGAAGGCCAGAGTCCAACTTCAGGGACGCATCCAGCAAGCCATCAAGCTATTTGGTAGCAGAGAGATTTCAGTGGCACAAGCCAAGAAGAAACAGGTATGCTTTGAAAATTACATAGAACAAATCCAATTGTTTTTTCCTATATGAAGTAAATTACATTGAAATCTTCATTTTTATTTAAATTAAAAAAGTTAATAAATGAATGGTGATTCATGGCCATGCACTTTTCCCTTTTGAAATACATTTTAACGTCAAAATTAGTGAGTCTTTACTCACCCGAATGAAATTGCTTTCATTGTCAGGTATTTCAAAATGACTGTAAACCCATCTTGTTCCACTTTGTTGTATAATACACAGATACATGAAAGCTGCTTTAAAGACCCTGAAAAGTAAAACCCAAAATCTGTGTCTTAACACACTAGATATGTTGGAATATGGTTGCTGTAAACGTGAAAACACTAAGATTTAGGTGTGGCTGAATTTTGGATTTAGATCAAAGAAATTTTGTTCACCTCTTTCTTGGCTGGGTTTAATTTGGGCGGGGCAAATATGTGGACTGGTGATGTCACCAGCTCACAGTAGAGAATGACCCCGCCCCTCTAACACTACAATATGAAATCACAGAGCAGTCCATCTCAGTACAGTCTGTTGTTAGCTGATGTCACTGCCTTTATTGAAAAATAACAGTAAAAAAACAGTTAAATGCTTTTTTTTTGTTCATTGTAAGGTAAATTTGCCAAATCTATAAGCCACAGTGGCCTATGAACCATTTAAAGCATCATAACAGAGATCTGAGCCAGAAAACGGACTTTGTCTCTTCTCTGGCACTGAGTAAGGCAGCTGTGCTCTGATCATGAGGTCAATGTAAGGTCAAGGGTCAGGCTAATAGTGTGAATGGCTTCAGCTCATTCAACTGACATGCCCACACCATCCTGGAGTAGAATTGCCTCATTTTTCATGATTTTGAAGCTTAATTTTATAAACTTAGAGATGTTTTATTTGACTGAAATTAGACCTGGGGGTTCATAACACAGTGGCCTTTTACTTTACAGGGTCTTTAATGTTTGAATATTCAGACTTTTGAAACTTAAAATCCATTTTCACAATTCAGACCCATCTGTTTACTTCTATAGTGTTTTGCATTGTGCTGCTGCTTGTTGTGCTTGTCCATGTTTGTCCAGCTTTGTGTCCTTCTGTGCAGAAAGCTTTAAAAGTTCTGCAGCCTGCCATCCTTGAGGAGTTCCTGGGTGCAGTGGAAGGGTTTGGGGCCTTTTGTTCAGGGTCCCAGCTACAGGAATTGATGCTTCTATCTGACTCAGTCAGGAAACAGTGGGAGGTATGGCAGGGACTTTACGCAGTATACTGTTATGGCTACAAGGTTTATCCACTCCTGTCTTAACTGAAGGTTTAATATATTAATTGAACTAATGTTATGACTGAACTCATACAGTTTATCAAGAGCTAAAATACATCTAAACTGGATTTTATAGTTTTCTTATCACTGTCATTATATTCAGTTTCTGTAGTAATACTTATTCCACTGAGGAAAGATTGATGTGGGCTAATAAGCTTAGCATAACCCTTGATAGTTCCAGTGCAATGAGGTGTTAAAAGGTCAAAGTAACATGAATTTTTTAGATATTTTATCTAACTTTTTTCTTTATTGTGAATTGTAGGGTTAAACCTTCTGTAACAGCATAACACATTCATAACTAACTGGGAACCTAGTTAATAAGTAACCCAGTATTTTATTGTCTTCATGATAGCTTGCCACCTCTTGCATATAAACGTCTGCTTGTTTGTGTCACACTCAGGATGTACACAGAGAAATTGCTGCTTTCGTTCCCATTTTATGGTCTCAGATCAGAGCGGGAAAGCAGTCATTTCCTGATGTGATATGTGAAACTCAAACTAACAATCTGCACGAAGCCACTCACCAGACTGACCCTGATTCAGTGCTGCAGCAGCAGGTATTCACCTAACTTTCTAACATTTATATCTGTGTAACTGTGCAATTTTGACAAAAAGATCAGGTAGCCCTAAAGAGATCATTTGATTTCAGTGGTTCAATAGTTAACTTCCTCTGGCTTTTCCCAGGCTGTCATGGATGAAGCTTTATCTGCTGAAGAACGAGCCCAGTCACTCCAGGAGCTGAGTGACTCTCTGATACAGAGAGAACCTGCATGTCTCACTACAGACCAACCAAGGGAGTCACATGAAACAGAGGAAACACAGCATACTGACACAATGCTTTTATCTGACAGGTAAGATCATGCGTTTGGACAAACAGTGCATGGTGTTACATTTATTCCATAAAACTAAACTAATGTGTGCATCGTAAAGGAAACCCTGCATATTCAGACCTTATTAGATTAACATTTGCCACTCTATATGTATGTTGTCCACATGCAGGCTGCCCAATTCTTTGTTTAAAGGGCAACTGGACTGCCCTTTTCACGAAGATTTGGATGACCATGACCTTGGATGAATGAGAACATACACAGACATGCAGGCTGCAATTTTTGTGCAGTGCACTCTGGGTAGTGATGTCATGCTGCTGCATTGTTCCTAATCACACATCTTACTTCTTGTATTCCTCTTGATCTACATTAAAGTAACTTCTTCCGAATAGTCCTTACTCAAACTGCATTCAGGTCACAATATGACAGACGACATCACTACCTTTTCCCTCTCATTGTCCTTCCCATCCCACAGTATTTGGATGATGTATCCTGTATTTCCCTTCTGAATAAAATTCAGAGGAAAATAACTTTATTTCTGATACCTTTTTTCCTGAGACCTTTTCATCTGAGGTCTGACACCTTTTCTACTGAGACCTGACACCTTCTCTGCTGAAACCTGCAACCATTTTTCCTGAGACTAACACCTTTTTCCTGAAACTGTTTTGTCTTAAGCCAGGAATCTTTTTTTCCTCAGACCTGACACCTTTTCCTTGAGACCTGACGTCTTCTCTTCTGAATCCTACAGCCTCTTTTCCTGAGACTAATGCCTTTTTCCTGAAACCTTTTTGTCTAAAGCCTGGCATCTTTTTTCCTTAGACCTGACACCCTTTCCCTGGGATCTGAAGCCTTTTTTTCCTGAGACCTTTTCATCTGAAGTCTGACATATGATAGAGATTTTTCTGAGACTTGATGCTTTTTCATCTGACATTTGACACCAAACTCTGAGACCTGAGAATGTCCTAAAATTGCAGGGTTCCTTTTAAGAGAATTCTTCTGTAAGCTGCACAACATACTGAAAGTCTACAGCTTTGGGGAAAAGCAACTTAAAATTTATTTTTTCTGAACAACATTCAGATTTTTGTTTGTGTTTTGATTCTTGGGAGTCAAAATATCATTAACCCAATTAATAAAGATCATATATAAAGACACCTTTGTTCATGTTTTGCCAAAGCAGCGTCTAGTATTGAAAAATGAGGTAATTATGGCAAATTTACAAATAATTGCAGTTCCCCAAGACCTTCTTTAAATCTATCAGCAAAACATAAGAAGTCCACCTTATGTCCCTTATCAAATTGTCCATTTTTACAGAAAGTCTTGCATATATTTGCATACTGGTAATTTGGGGGTAAAGCTGAGCTGACTGAAAGATTTGGACATTTTGCCTGTTTGACAGGGGGCTAAAGTCCTTCCACTTCTTTATCTCATTTTTTTGCTACTAGATTAAAAAAAAAATGATCTGGGGATAGCATTCAATAGCATTCCATTACAGCTGCTGCCATTGTTTAGCCACAAAACATCTCTTCAGAATCCAATAGGTGATTCCACTGAGACTGTGTCCATGAATTACAGTCTTTAATTTGAAAAATATCCCAGGAAACATCACATCAAATTTCAGTGATTCAGTGATTTTTTTTACAAACAAGGTTGTGTAATCATTGACAAGATGTTGTATTTGCTGACACCAGAACTCCGATTGTTACGATTTTTTTTTGCTACATTTTCCACCAGCATTTCATCTTGTTTGTGTTAGATTAGTTTAAGTTTAAGTGAAAGATTCTTCATATTTTACATATTTGGACCAAACCCAGGGGAAATGTGGGAATATGTATACCCTTAAGATAACTTGAAAGCCTTTACAAAGTTGGAGTTGTTCTGCGTTGTTTTATTGAAACAGACAGCCTATCTATTAACATTTGTCACTTTGTAATCCTTCAAGTCTATTAATCTTAATGAGTTGCCGGTAGAACTGAATGGTTCTAACTGACCGACCCTAACTTCCCCCCCATGAACATTTCTTAACTCAGCAGGGGAGAGCAGCTCAGAGCGAACACCCCGCTGAGAGCGACTGGCACCTTGGCCGACACACAGCGGAGCAACAATCTCCTACAGAAACAAAGCCCTGACAGCCAACAACAAGAGCCGTCACCCATAAGTGTTGCTCTGTCAGTGCAGCCGTGCAGTGATATCTACCTGGTCCACGCTCAGGAGGTCCCAGCTGAGGGGATAGATGAACGCTGTGAGTCTGGGAGGAATCTTAAACCTGCACTACGAGCCAAAGAGCAGCAGCTGACAGCTCGTCTTCTGGATATCACAGAGAGCGACAAGCCAACGCAGGCTCAGATACAGGTATGATGCAGTTTACATTTTAATTTCTTTATCTTAACTTTTTAATTTACTTTGTTAGTTTCAGTAACTTGCTATCTGTGATGCTTTTAAGTCCACCTTTATTCAGATAAAGAAATGACTCAGTATGATTTAGAAGTATGCTTAAGTTGATATTGCAACTTCCATTATGTTTACATTTTTCACATGGTCAAAAATATTCATCTTTACCCTATTTATTTAGGATTTATAAATTAAAGTTTCAGAATTTCTATCCCAAAACATTATTGCATTAAATTTAGCATTTCTGGTTACTTTAGTCATAGTAAGGAGGAAGTGAGGTAATATTTCATACAGTGGTTCTTTACTGGTCAAGCCTTTTTTACCTGACTGCACCTCTATGATAACAAACAGGCACGTTCTTCTCTCCCCCCGCACATCAGGCCAGTACTGTATGATAAATATGATCAAGGTCATTTATATTCAGCGTTGACCAAGCACGAACTTTACCTGGGTGTCACACATATTTTCTGCACAGAAACCCTCATCAATGTCTGTCCCGTAAATTCCCCCACTGTTCTCAATGTTCCTGCACCCTCAAACTTTCTCATGCAGTCAGCTGTTTTAAAATCAGATTGTGGATGAAAACAAATCATAACATATTGTTTCAGGTGATTTCAGATGATGGGGGACAGGGGGCAGTGTTGGGGGGCCTCGTACCAGAGTCTGCTTAGGGGCTCTCTTTGGCCATGGGTGGCCCTGATGTCAAAAATTTCAACCTCTCTCATACATATATCTCACATACTGTATGTATAGTGAAGAATGATGCAGTTTGGACCTGAGATAGTACACAACATTACTGTATGTCTTCTCAGTGGCACAAGACTCATCTTGGTCCCATTCCACCTAAAAGACCTATACTTTATGTATTTGGTGCCATATTTATGTCACGCTTTGCTAACTGCCAGCATAAAATCAAACTTTACATTTCTCTATACTTAGTCTTTCATGGCTTGTGGCAACAGGGTAGTAGTTACTCTACTACTTACCTAGTACTCCCTAAAAATAACAGTGCTACAAGGCATTTTTTAACCCAAGATTTCTTGTTTCCAAGCATGCATCCATGAAAATTAACTGAATAAAGGCTCTGCGGGGCACAGATGGCCTAGTGGTTAGGTCACACCCCATACATGCAGGGGGCCTGGTTCAAGTTCAGCCTGTGGAACCTTTCCCACAGATCTCTACCCTAGTCTCTCATCCCTATTTCCAATTCTATCCACTGTCCTCCTCTGTCAATGAAGGCATAAAAGCCCCCAAAAATCTTTAAAATAAAAAAACAGGCTTTGCGGCCTGCTTTTGGGGTTTAACCCACCATTTAAGAACCATACTACCGTTCTACGAGAATATTACAAAAGAAAAATCGTTAGGCTTTAAGTAAAACAGCTAAAACTTCTGCCCTTATAGGTAACTAAATGTTTAATAGTTTTTTAGTTTTTTATCCTTTATTGATACTTATTTATAAATGTGCTGTAAGAATATGTGTGAGGGAGAATACTCAGTCAAGTGACCTTAGTGTACATTTCAGATGTTTAAAGCCCCTTGAGGAGTTTTTATTACACTGAATATTAATATCTAAATATGTTTAAAAAAGCAAACGAGATCTTATGCAACAAGAACAATTATTCCTATGCATTTTTGAAGTGCCTGAAAGTGCTGCCACAGGGTACAGTAGCAGGTATTGACAGCATGTTACAGAAACAGGCCTTTTAAATGACATTCTCCATGTGAAAACTTTCAATAACTGAGGTTTTCGTCTGCTTGTGCCAAGAAATATGAGATTTTTTGTCGCACATATACACAACGCAGCTCAAGCATGTGCAGGATATAAACAGCAAAGCATTAAAAGCAATGGTTGTGTCCAGAGAGTTGCTGAAATAAACATTCCTCACATACACTTTTACTATAGCAGCAGAGAAGCCAATAGAATTGAAAAGGTCCACACAAGTTTTAATATAGAGTTTTAATGAGCAGCAGCATCAATAAGAGCATGAGGACTTTAAATTCAGCTTACTTTCATATAGTTTTACTTTTATGATTTTACTTGAAAAACATGCATTTTTTAAGGTCTTTGTATTTTCTTTTCTTCTATAAACATTGCAGATTTGAATTTAAAGCCTTTAAGTTGTGTTGTGTTGTGTAATGTTTGCGTAGAATAAAATACTAGGATTTGTTTTACATACATCTGATTATGTTCGTTGCATTTATCGATTGCCCCATGTGAATGGCCTTTACTGTATAATTGCATTCCCCTAAGTGTTGCAGGTCAGATAAAGCCCCAGCAGTGCCTTTGCTGTGAGTGACCTGCAGAAGACACAGCAGCAGCTGCAGGGTGCTAATCCTCAGTAATTGGATAGGCTTGTCGTTCCATCTTTTGCCTCTTCTCTTTACAGCACAATCACAATGTGACTCTCCCATCTCATAGGCTGTTGTCAGGGGCAACACCGTAGAGACCAAGCAGGAGCCAGAGTGGACCATCATCCCCGAGCCTGTCACCCCAACACAGGAACAGCACTCTACTGGACAGGAAGTACTGGAAAGGTAGATTCTACTGTCTGTGTGTTTAAAGGTGTTATAGCATGTGAGGAGTGAACTAAGACCTGACAGATTAGCAGAGTATCTAAAACTAGAACCTATCATTTCAGCTTCATCTGGACCATCACACTCCTGTCAAAGTGACTGTATTTTAACACAGTTTTTAAATAAAAATTGACACAACAATTAGTTTGCTGAATGTTTTTTTTAAAGTTTTGATGCTTTGACATTTTTTACCACCTGTTTCTCCATTATTTCAATCATTAATATTTGTACAATTTTAAGAGTGTGCAGGAGTTTGCCTTTATTTATTGGTGCTTAAAATGTAGAAATTTATTGATATTTGGTGCATGGAATTTCATTTTTGTTGCAAAGGTACTGAAACAGGTATCATAACTTTTGATTCTTCCTGGAATTGTATTCAAGTTTCAAAATGTGTTTTTTTTTCTAAACTTAAGCACTATTCAAATAGACTGCTAATTTGATTTATCATTGCATGGAATATTATTTTATGATATTTAAAAACATAGCACCCCTAATCGCACAGCAGTCTGAAATCAACCTTATTTGTAGTATGATGAGGTATGAATAAACCCACTTCAGTTCAGCCTGATGTCACAAGTTTTGCATTTAGCTCTGTTTCCACACAGTTGTTAAAAAAATTTCTTTTCTAAACAATGCGTACATCTTTCACTGCAGGTATAGAAAGTCCTTGTTGGTATTTAGATCAAAACTCCAAAAGAACAAAAACCATTTGGAGGGGTTCTGTCCAGAGCCCGTCAACATCTCCAACCTGCAGAAACAAAGAGAGCATCTGCAGGTAAGTCGAAGCTCTTGACATGCTGTATATTAACACATTTGACACAATTAAGGTCTTTGCAGACTGGATCTGTTTTTTTATTTAAATGTCTCAAAGCTGAGTTTAATGAGGTTTCCTCCACTTCATTGTGAAAATTGCCGTATAAGAAAAATGTCTCAAAAAAACAACACTTGGTCCATCCATCCAGACAGAGTGATTGTTTTCTGCACTAGCTCTGCATCACCATGTTGTGCCAAGTTGAGAGACAGAGCACGTATTCTCAGTTCAGTCTTCCATGCTTGTATGCTCCATGGTTGAAATCTACAGAATGCTTGGGCCCAGCATTTAAAGTGAAGTTTCACTACAAGGGAAAGAGATAGGAAGGGAGCTGCAGCCACAGCTCTGTATAGTCAGTCACCAAAAATGACATGGGTGGATGGTGAAAAACGCAGAACCTGTTCTGAAAAAATAATGATGGACTAAAAGTTTGGAAGTCAGTGTGCAAAGATGATTAATACAACATAAAATCACATTACTTTTTCAATGTGCAGCACTTTGGGACAAAAAAAAAAAAAACGACTCAATATTCAAAGGCCTTTAGACCCCATGAAGCTACTTTGCTTCTTGTTGCAAATCTACATCATATGTCATTTATCATTGGCTAATAAAGGACAATTCACTGCATAATGGATATGATTGTTTTTATTGGCTTCTTGACAGACTTTAAAGCAGGAGACAGAAGCACTATGGCTTGAGTTTGAGCTCCAGTATGCCCAGCTCTCCCAGTTACCTCAGCTGATGACCAGTGGTAATAAGGCTGAAGTGGAAAGAGACTGGGAGCAGCTGACTCAGCAGTGGAGAGGACAACAAATGTGCCTGCAGAGCAGGTAAAGTATTGCTCTAATGGTTAGAAAGACATAAACATATTTGTTATCCTACCTAGCAGGGATCCATGCACAACTATTTTTGTTTGGGATGCATAATAATTGATTTTTGCTGATGGCTGATATACCAATGTTTCCAAACTCATTTTAGCTGATACTAATACTGATAAATACAAATCTTTTATTTATTGTAAAAAGTGTCTTCAGCACAAAGAGTGGCTGAGTTAAGCAGAGATGAGAGAGGAGCAGGGAAGTAGACACTCTGGTGGTTATTTTATGTCTGGGGCTTCATTCAAAATGTTCAGGGCTCACAATGGACCCCTGAATGTGTGGCGCCCTAAGCAATCTCCTATATTGTAACTTTTGCCAATCTATAATTTTGCTGTGATTTATGCTGCAGATATGTTGCGGTTAATATCTTTGAGCTGCAAATATCAGCACAAATTTTCATATCTGCCAATAGCATTATTTGACCTTTTTAGCTATTATCTGCCGATACTGATATCATGGCGGTTGCCTTGTGAATCCCAAGCACCACTACATTATCATTCCTAAGTGAAACCTTTGCATTCGTTACGCTTAAGAATCTGAAGTTGCTGGACACAGTTGGCCTGGCGGTCTGGCCTGTGTCTCCTTTCACATCATTCCCCACTCTCTTGTCCATGTTTCTGACTCTACCCACTGTCCTAACTCTTTTAGTAAAGGTATAAACACCAAAAACAAATCTTAGAAAAGAAAATCTGAAGTTGCAGATTAAAGGACAATACTGGCTGCTACATAAGTTTAATCAAATATTACTTGGCAGCCACATTATGGTACTAGCCCATAGACTCTTAAGATGTCAATGTTAATAGGAATGGTTGTTGTTGGATTGAAATTGAAAACCCATTAAAACACCCAGTTTCAATGGGTTTTCGCACCAGATCTTTCATTTATAATTATGCAACCACAATGTGTGAATCTTAATCATTGTTGTCATCAATTTTTTTTTATGTATTTCAGTTATTTTTTATGCAGCTGTGTGAAGGTTATTACAATACTTCAATCAGTCCATAGCAATCATCAAACTTCACATTATTTACAGAAATATCACAAGATTTACTGTTTTAATGAGCCCTCGATTGACTTTGTAATATTCTAAGAATCTTTTAAAATAGACACTGAGTGTAAACGTGTATAAATAAGAAAAATCCCTTTTGCCAAAGTCTTTTTTTGTCCAATAAGCATTTTGCATGTTCCCAGGGATAATGACAGATCCTTAGTCAAAGGCTCTTGTACATACAAAAGGTTATTTAATATGGATGCACTGATTGTAAAATTCAGGGCAGATGACTATACTGATGTTTAAAATTGAGCCAAATAAAGGATCAGAATTTGTCTGATAGGTCACATCTTCTGCCCAATGATAATTTCTTATCTCCGAATCATCCTTTATGCTAGCTTCAAATTGGTACAACACAGCAGATAAACATTTCCTGAAGACATCCATTCATGCCCACGTTATTTGGAGGTAGTAGATGTTTGTCAAAAGGGACGATGTTAAACTGATCCACCATTGCATCCCTATCATTAATTAGTCACTCTAGACCTTTAATCATCAGCACAAGTTGAATGAATGACCTTTATTCAGTATTTTACCTCATAACTACTAATTCTAACTATCAAAGTTGCTTTTTCTTTGACTTCTTGTAGGATGTCATCTTTAGAAAATGCTGCTGACTTGTTGGAGTCTGCAGACAATCAGATGGCACTGATTGAAGAAAAATTGAACCGGCTCATCAAGGAGTCTGTGGACGTCTCCTCGCTCTCTCTGGCTGATCCTGGAGTTGTTTCCAATTTAAAGGTATGTGTATGCTTTTGCCCCACACAATTAACCCTTAAATTCTGTTCCTAAAATTTGCAAACATCGTTTTAATCCCTCTTTCTTTCCCCAGGAGATGGATGTCAGACTGCAGTCTGAAATGGGAAATCTATCCGCACAAGCTGATAAAGTGACATTCCCTCCATCACTTGGTCAGGCTCTGCACAGCAGTGTCCATCATCAGGATCAGCTCAGACAGCAGCTGGAGAAGGTTCAGTCAGCTGCTCAGGCTCTGGATCGCTTCCTGGTCACAGTTAGGGAAGTTAAAGCTGAGTTCCCAACCCTGCTGGCAAAGCATGACCCCAGCAGGCAGCACAACGGAGCAAACTTGGAGCAGGAGAGACACTCTTGGCAGCAGAAGTTACAGTCGACTGCAGAACAAGCTGACAGCAGCTTAAAAGCAGCGGGGCTGACTCTGAGCATGCATGGTTTGGCTGTGACGTGCCAGGATGTGGTGACATCATCGTTCCAGCAAACTGTGGAGAAAGAGTCGATGAGACACAAAAAGATGGAGAGGGAAAAGGAGCTATTTCTGTCGGGACAGGAGGAAATCCAGGAGAATGAAGCACTGACTCCTATGGAGACACATCAGACAAACACCCAGGATGATTTACTGGAACAGGAAAGAGCACAGCAGCAGGAGAATCTATCTCCAAATATAATGGAAGAGGAGTCAGAGTTGGAGGCCAAAAGAAGGAGACTGGAACAAAATAATGAAACAGAGAGCAAAAGAGAGGAAGAGCTAAAGGCTCAGTCTGATATAAAAACCAAACCTGATAGGAGATGCAGAAGAAACAGCCAGGTTAAGAAAGAAGAGGAGAAGACGGAGAGTTTTGTTCAGAGGAGAGCTGCCTTGTTAGCAGAACTGAAGGAAATACTTGTTGCAGCTGAACAGCTGGGGTTAAAGGAGCCCACCCTGCCTGCTCTGCAACAGAGGTAAGAAAGTTTGACCTGTGACAAAATGTCAAAACAATAGTTTGTCTAAATTCACCCAATTTATGCCATGTGTAGTGCACATAAAAGTTTATTAAGTTAATATTAATTATTAATCTTACACACTGCCATAACATTAGAGATAAACATTGGTGATATGACTCTCTTGTATGTAGCTATTTCATTATATTAATGTTAATGTCCTCTGCTCCAGGATACGTGCCTTAAAAGAGCTGGAGAGTCGTCTTGCTGGCCACCATGCAGAGCTGCAGCACTTTCAAGAAGCAGCATCACAAGCAGGGATCTCTGATGGGAGCCAAACTAGAGAAGTGGCAGAGGTCTGGGAGGAGACAACGAAAGCTGTGACTGAGCGGTAAAGAGAGCAGTTTCTGTTCTTACTCCTAATTCTAATTTAAAATTATCTGATAGTATTGTGTTTGCGTTTGAGACCTGTGTTTGTGTTATTACCGACCATACCCAGGCTGGAGCAGTGTAGCGTCCTAACTGAGCTGCTGAAGAGGTTTCAGGGCATTCGTGGCAAACTGAGTGGCACCCTACAGAAAGCAGAGAGCACCATAAATGAACAAGCTTCCTACATGGGGAAAGACAACCTGCAGAGACTGCACACTAAGGTAAAGCACACTGTTCATTAAATAGTGAAGGAAAACACCTCTTTTGTTGATTGATCATAAATAGTGTGTCTTATTTGTGCATGTTTCCAAGGTCCAGGAAACAAAAGTACAGCTGAGCGACCTTGGTGACGGGATAGAAGAGGTTCGCAGTGTTTGCAGACAGCTACACACTCATCTGCGTCAGATCCCAGAATGCACCATCATCTCATATGAGGAGGAAGCAGATGCTCTCATGGACCGCTGGCTGGATGTGAGTATGAAGTTAAATCGACTGAAAAAGAAGTGGACATGTTTACGTTTATTTATTTATTTATTTTCAACATTTTCTTCAAGTTACTTGAACAGAAGAGCTTAGATTAGATTAATTTGTACAAAAAATGTTGAGCATATTCTTTTTGAAAGGTGACCAGGAAGCTTCCTTATCAGATGCTGGAGCCAGCTCAAATGGCTCCCTTTTATGTAAAGGAGCAGTGGCTGTAATGATGTAGTAGGTGTGGTACTACATAAGTAGAAAACTCAATAATATCAAACTCTTGCTGAAGACGATCAGGAGAAGAGCCAAAATATCTTTCCCCCTAAGAAAAGTTTTCATTGTGGTCCCATGTCCTTCTTTAAATAAACAAATGTTGTCCAGTTCTGATCAAACTGCTGCTACAGCTGCCTCTATGCTAATCCCTTCACCAGCTGTTTACAAACCTGCAATTGATTTTACTAAACCACACCCATGGCTACACTGAAAAAAGTAAAACATTGGTTGAACTTTAAAAAAAATGAAGTAATCAATCACATGAAACATTTTGAATTGAATCAATTAATTTTTTTTTAATTAGGTAAATGTAATTTTTTTAAGTTCATAGAAACTATGTTTAAATGTTTAGCAAACCTAATTCTTTTAGATTGTCCTAAACTAAAAATAAAAATTTCCCTTAATTACAACTGACGTGTTTCAACACGTAAGTTAACGCTAAATGCCTGTGCTGGAGTGTAGAGGGAGAGCCACTCTAAAAGTGGCAGCTACTGATGCATCAAATGTTTCTCAAATCCACTCGAGGCATTGTTTCAAATGCACACAGCAGGCTTGGTGCCATAAAAAACACTTTGGCAAGCTGTGGTGAGAAATGGCTCACAGACAAGCTTTCATGCAGTGAACATGAGCAGCAAAAGTTTATTTTTGACACGACTACACACACACACATATACAGGCAGGGTAGTCTGCACCATTAACCCCCTCACTCATGGTGTGACACTTGAAAAGAACACCCTCCCCCAAAAACATGAACCAACAAACAAATCATGCACCGTTACAACCCCACAATGAAACATGAACATTATAGAACATCAGAAGATTGAATTCCCTTGTACCAAACAATCTCAGCAGTCCCTGCTCTAGACAACTGCTTCCTGGATTGCCACAATACATTGATCCAATGACAGAATTTAATTTGGTATCCAGCTGCCAGTTTAAATGAAAAATATAGGTTCAACCATTAAGATAATTTAGAAGACTTGGATTTAATGAACAAATCAATAATTTTAGGCTGTTGTAAAACGAAAAATTACATCAATCCTACAACAGCATTGTTTTACTTTTTCAGTGTACTGCCTCCTTCTCCTCAATGACTCATTCTGTGAATGGGAAGGATTGGAGGAGTGTATCATCTCTTAGCTTTGAAAGATGAATCCTCTTGATGGTGGACAAGGAAAATCCATGCTTCCTTCTTTTTTTGGTAATTAACCAATAATTAAAAAACAATAATATGAAAAAGAACGCATATTTTGGTTTTTGGCTGAAGCAGATACCAAAAAAAAAAACAACAACAACAAAAACATTCTTTCACCTACATGATAGAGAAACAGCAGAAGTAAGCAGGGCAGGATGCTAATACTGTTTTTCCCACATATAAAGGTTTTGGGCATGTGTGCTCTGTGATGCAATGAGCATGTAGTTCTCAGCATGCTTTTCTGAGCACAACACCTGAACCTGTTCACACAAAAAAGAAAAAATAATAGCAATATCCAAACATTGTATATTTATTTTTCCTTTTTAATCCTAATATGAAAATCAAAATCAATCAAACAGATGGTTTCTTGTATATTGCCTTTGTTTGAAGTCGAAAAATGAGAAAATGAACTGTTTTTGTTTATTTATTGTCATTTGTGAATAAAAAACAATACAAAACAAACCATTTTTATTTTGTTGTTTTTTTAATCAAGTAAATAATAAATGAACAAATGATACACAGATTATCGAATCTGTACAGTCCTTTTGCTTTGCAAGGTTGGCTGTACTCCTAGCTCCCTTCAAATGTCTGAACCCCCCCTCCCCCGTCTCTACGGGTGAACCCAGCCACCCTTCAGAGGAAACCCATTTTAGCCACTTGTAACCGTGATTTGATTTGTT
The DNA here is from genome assembly GCF_018320785.1 of Cheilinus undulatus. Lineage (NCBI taxonomy): Eukaryota > Metazoa > Chordata > Actinopteri > Labriformes > Labridae > Cheilinus > Cheilinus undulatus. Next base: position 37,594,843 of record NC_054878.1, on the reverse strand, counting down.
CTTACCCAAAGCTCATGAGCATAGATTAGGGGTGGACCACAGACTTACTGGTAAATCAAAAGCGTTGCCTTCCATCTCAGCTTCCTCTTCACCACAGCGATTCAGCTCAACGCCCTAAACATTGCTGATGCTTCACCAATCCACCTCTATTCTCATGCTCTGTTTTACCCTCACTCATGCAGACCCAGAGACTCTCACCTCATTCACCTGAGGCAGAGACTTTCTCCCCACTCAGAGGGAACAATCCACTTTTAAAGTTTATGTAAAAAAAATGTTGATCTCAAGTGTAAAAAAACTCTCATAAAGTTAATGCTTAGCATTTCATACCGCATGTTTTTGATGTTATGTTTCCTTGGCTGAGTGCGGGCATTCATTCCATCTCAAACTCTTGCAGATATCAGAAAGAACAGACTCCCACCTTGAAAACCTTCACCGTGGCCTGACTCTGTGGGAGGGGGTCCTCCAGCTGGGAGCAGAGGTAGAAAGCTGGACCACCAATAAACTGTCAGTATTTGCTGAGTCTCCATCCTTTCAGTCAGAGGAAGATATCACAGCCTTACAGGTGAAACTACTTTCCTTTTTTCATTCTTTTATACACTTATTCAGAACTGTCATGGGAAGATAAATGTTGTCTAGTTGTCTACAGTTGCTTTAAACAACGATCATTTCGTCCCATCTGTCTCCAGAATGAGATTTCAGCCCAAGAGGACAACATGGAGTGTTTCCACAGAAGATCCACTGAGATTCAGGCGCTGCTTCAGAGCACAGAGCCCCCTCTGGAGCTGCAGGTACAGTATGCAGCTTTTGATTTAGATTTCTATTTGAAATGAAAGGGTTTCACAATGGAATGAAACTACTTGGATGGCCAGATACTCAGCTCCTGTCTGTTTCTCAGATATATCAATAACGTTTTGATGTATTAAACACTAGAGAAGCTTTTTTCTGTCCATGAATGTCTTATTTTTGCAGGTTTTAGGGTCTTGCTGCAGTACATGTTGGCAAAATATGACCTAGCACTTTTATAGTTATACTGGCACCATTTTAAACTTGTTTTTGAACTTTATGATCAAGTCGTGCGTGCCATTTAATTGTGTCAATCATTGTTCATGCTGATTCAAAACAGGTAACATGATTGACTTTGTCATTTGTGTCCTAGGTTGTGGAGACTCAGATGAGGAAGAAGACAGAGGAGCTAAAGGAGCTTGCCTCTGAAGCCGAGGATGTTTACAGGCAGATGGTGGCTGCTAAAGGACAAATCACCATCAGGATGGCTGATTGCACCAACTCCCTCCAGAAAATCCAAGACTCCCTCCTCACTCTCAGTGGATCAGATGTTGGAACAGTCCTTGCAAAACTAAAGGTCTGTCCTAATAAATGTGGACATTCTACTGTTTTATAAAGCTTCTAACTTCAATGCAGCCAAGATAGCTTTTAAGTATTTAAATGTGCTTAATTAATAATGCATTTTAGGGTTGAAAGGTATCACATTTTTGCCTATATCCAATATGCCATATAATTTTAGCCAATATCAAAATAGATCTCAAATTTATATGTAGTTCAGACTTAAAAATTCAGTCCTTTAAACACACAACTTAAGCTTTTAGGATGAACAGATTAATAAACCTTGGTCCTTAAAAAAGACTTTAAAGTTTGATCTCTTGTTCCAGTCTAAATTTTCACTAATTTATTTGTTCATACATCCAGTATTCACAGCAGATATAGTTCGATTTTATAGCCAAATATTAGTTGTAAATATCTGCAGAAATTTTCATGTCCGATTATACTTATAATTCACTTTTTAAGCTAATATCTACCAACAATGATATCAATTATCCACTGGGTTTTAAGTGTAAGAAACTAAAGGCAATATTGACAATAGAGACAGCAAAATGTTTGAAATAATCATCATTAATGAAACTTAGAGAATTTTGTAAAGAAGTAGCAAATCCACTGCAAAGCACAGAGGAGGCAATCCAAAAAAGGATGCAGTAAAACATCTATTTGATTAGTCCCCCAACAGTTGTGCATATTTATAATCAAGCAAAATTATATTTGACCTTGAAAAAGGTTTTTTTTTTTTTTCTTAAATAAATATTTGTTTTTAGTTTTCATGTCCTGTAATTTATTGTCTAAATATTAACCACTACAGTGCTGAGAGGCTGTAAGCACTTTTAAAACTTTTAACTTCAGGCTCAGAAGTTTAATAATAAGATAATTATAGAAGCCAATTTCTTAGTTAGTACATTGTAGTAAACATCATCAGCTGATGTTTCAAAATGCTAACTACTACATAAACCTTTCTTTCCTCTACAGGATCTTCTATTTGAGCTCCAGACTCAGGATGAGCAGGCAGAGAGTGTGTTGGAGGATCTGCGTGTTATTTCCTCCATAGGGAGTTCAGACAGCCTTCAGAGTCTTTCTGCAGACGGGATTCAACTGCAGAAGAGAGTCCGAAACACTCACCAGCTTTTCTCAGAGGTTGAGGAACAGACTGAGAGGAACATCCAGGCTCTCGACAGGTAACGTACATCACGTTCAGCTGACTCAAGTTTATGTTTCAAAGCAGCTGCCATGTGTCGTAGAGATTCAAACATCTATGTAGTAATGCTGATTGATATGTCCTTTCAACCATGTGGCATAATTACACACATCACTCAACACAACAAGAAGCATTTACACACTACAGTACAGCTAAAAGAGAGCTGCTGGGCGGATAGTTCTGGAGCAGCACCGACTACTTTGGTGTCTTTTTAAAGATTGTCATCAGGAGATCTGTACAAAGAAAACAAGCAGGTAAAACTAGACTGATCATTAGGGAAGAAGTCTGAGAGTAAGAACCGTGAGAAAATTTTAATTACACATGCAAAATACATTTCATTTGGCCAAAATAATCACTCTATGTTAAACCATAAATAGTAAACATTATATTCATATGATTAGAATGATTCATTAACTTTTTATTGCTTATACCTTTATTTATCTATGTGCAATAAATGCCAAAGATAAATCAGTAAAATAGTTTGAAACATTAATTTTGCTGGTTTTAGGTCTCTTTCTGGTTTATTGTTGGGCTTACAAATACAGCCTCATTTTAGTCTTTTATCACTGTTTCACATCAGCCCTATCTACCTAAGCATATCTTACATTTACATAGAAACAAAAGAAGTATAGGTTTGGGTTTTGATTGCATTTGTGCGCATTTGAAAAATACAGAATATCAACTACATTTTTGCACATAGATTATTGATCCAGTAACCTGTGCATGTGACAGCCAGTCTCTGAGTAGAAACAGCCTCAAAGATTCATACAGTCCAAACTCTGGATGTTAAAAAAATGACTGCAGGACAAGTTTAACTTGTTTACTGTAGGCTTCTATCCTCCTGCAGAACAATTTTCTCTCTGTGATAGAGCTTTAAACAGTGTATTGTTCACGTGCTATGTTTGTGTTTGTCATGCACATGCATGTATTCATGCAGGCTGCAGCGGGAGAGTGAACATTTGAAACAATGGCTGCAAGTGGTCGAGGAAAAATCAGCAAATAAGGAAGACCTGAGTTTTCTGCAAGAGGAAGCACTTCAACATAGGTAAACTTTTTTTTTAATTCAAGCTATAAGCTGTTTTAATGAATAAGAATTACATGTGAATCAAGGATATCTTTAAATTAGTGGTTCCCATGCTTTCTTATGTGCAGCCCTCCCTTATACGTATCTGACAGGGTTTCTGCAGATCCATGAAATGTCTTTGAAATGTAAAGCCAGAGGATGTCTTAAAATGTATTATTTTCACCAGTGAGTGGTCTTAAATTTTAGATGGCGCTTTGAAGAAGACATGCCTTGAGTTTAGTAGCCAATTTATCTGATTTTCATCATTCTTTAATGCTCATATGCCTCATCACATGGCTATTTACAACATTTACAGCAGTGCAGACTGTATGTAGCCTAGCTGTATTAACTGTTCAGAATCCCTATACCATCTGATATTTCTTAAACAATACATGAAGTCAGACATTTCTGCCCTGGTTCGGTGTACAGAGAAATCTCAGTGCCTTGCATTTTTGACCATTTTCTGTGCAAAAAGTGGTCTTGGTGGTCATCTTCTTAGTTCAGGTCTTTAAAGGTTCTAACTTGGATTTTAAAAGTCTGTAGGAACCCAGATCTAAGAAAGGCTGAGCTCCCTAGGACCCTGGAACCCTGAACCTGGAAAAAGGTTTATGATGTCAAAAGTTATCATTAATTTTAAGTTTTCACTGGTAAATTCCAAACCAAATGAGCCTACACACTTGTTCTTTTTTTTTTAATGTGTTTACCCAGTCAGTGCCTCATTTTCATTTCATTTCATTAATGCTAATCTAATTTTTATAACCACAGTTTAGACAAACCAAGTGATGCACAGACCACAGATTGGGAAACAATGCTTTAGACACTCAGTGTGTTAAGACAGAAGTTTATCCATTTATGTAAACAAGAACTTACAGTCAAAAAAAGTCTATTTATGATGTTTGCCCCAGGGTTAAGATAATATAAAAAATATATACTCCTAAATATACATGAAACTTTTGGATACTAAAGTGTTCATTTAGGAGCAGAAATTTGTACAAAGCAGCGACTAAAATCCGCACGGTTCACAAATAAAGTAAGATCTAGCCTCCTGCAGTAGTTCTGTGCTGTGATTTTGACTAATGAGTCAGCTATTAGGAGGTTGTTTAGCCTGTTAGGCCCTTCGATGACTGACACGTCCCTAGTGACATGACCTGGTATTTTCCAGCCTATTGAATGACATCAAACAGACTGAGGTATCTTTAATGGTACAAATAACCACTACCTACTTGTTATTCTTATTTATGGTTTTAGCAGCTAGCCATTTTAAAATGCAGTGAGTATTTTTGTTTTTAATACAGTCTTATAACACTGCATGGGCAGATTACATGTCACGCATATCCTTTAGTGGGTGCTGGATCCACATGGACAATCATACAGGAGCAAAAAGGGTGTGCAGACATGTTTTTTTGTTGACAAATAGCCACTACATAAACATGTACATTACCAAACTCAGCTGAAGTCTATCATTTTTCTAACGAGGGACCAAGGAACAGAAACATGCACAGTTTAAATAACAACATACAAAACTGTATATATTATATTATTAAAGTCTTGCATATTTCTCTTTCTTGGTTTTGCATTAGTAGATGATGGACATCAGCATTGTTGGGTCACTTGTACTGTATGTCTGTGTATTCACTGAAAAAGAGCATCCTGGCTTGAAACGTCACTTTTTGCTTAATAAATCCTCAAACAGGAGATTCTTTTGTACAGATTACATTTGAGACATTTTGCTACTGCGGCATCATTTCACATGTGATACGGTTTTAAGTATCATGCAGTGTCTCAACATGCAATGATCGTTTTTACCGCTAAACTAAAAAATAAAAAACTTTTAACTGAATTTCTCCTCTTAATGCACACTTGAGACATGCAGGATGGGCATTTTTTCTTCTCTTCTTTTCAACACGTGTGCATTAATTCATCATAGCTTTGTGTAAGAATAAAAAAGCTCAATATTTGTCCTCTCACTGACATTTGAAAGTATGTAGAGCGAATAATCAAGCATTAACGTTTTTGCTACTTCTTCCTCCACAGTGTGAGGACAAAGGAAATACATCAGCTTGTATCATCCTTACAAAACAGCAACCTCCGGGAGTCCACTCTGGTAGAAGAGGGTCGCAAACTACTTGAGAAATACAACAACCTTCTGACAAATGTTCTACATGTCTCCTCTGAGGGGCAGAGCTCTCTGAGCAGAGATATCCAAACATCTCATCTGCTGTCAAAGTATGCTCAGTCCTCTGCTGGAGACCCGAGACAAACTGTGGACTCTTCATGTGGTGAAAAAGCTTATATTCAGCTTTTCAAAGATGGGAGACTTCAACCTGCTCCAGTAAGGACAAACTGATTCATTAAGCCCTGAAACTGTAGCCACATAGTGTGTGGAGTTATAGGAGGGTGTGGTTACACTTGTTTCTTCTCCTCTGCATTTGTTTCTACTTGTTCTTGAAAAAGGAGTGTCCAATTGTCGTTGAAAAGGAAGATTTGTTTGCACATAGAAGAGAGACAGCACAGTCTTCTTTCTTTCTACGTGTTCGGTGACAAATTGCTGTGATTGTAGAGTAAAATGTAAAATTAGGAAACTGTGGACATATTTTTCAGGCCGTGATAAGCACTATGGCAGAAGAGAAGGCTCTCTTTGAGAAGGTCAGTGACGATAAAAATTGTTAAAATGTGCTTTGAAAGGTTAGCTAAAGACAAGAAGTACCATATTAGTCTAATGAAAGAAAGACTAAGATTTTTAATCACTCACATATATGCTATTAGGAAAATAAAAACTGTTACAGCGGACAGAGATGAGCACAGATGTATAAAAACAGCAACAGTAAGGTAGACAGAGACATGCAGCCACATACGTACATTAAATCAAATTGTAAGGCAGACATAAACATGCAGAATAATGACAACAACTAAAATAACAACTAAGAGCAGTAGGTGAAATAGCTAAGAACAAACAAAGCCTCAGTTGCTGATGCTACACCATGCAGAAAAAGTAATAACTCATAAAAATATGAAATATTTCTATAATAATCTCTGAATATTGTGTAATTTTTTTCTGTGCAAGAAATGATTGGATATATTTGGCTGTAATTGCTTCTTCAAACATGTATAATCTACTGTGTTCATGTAGGAACAAAAATGAAAATATAAGTAAAATATACTTCAATAGGCAGTAAAAACTGTTTTTGATTGAGAAGGTGGCTTAAGTTGACTCTAAGTCTGTCTTTAGCTAGTTAGATTTAGCATTATTAAATGAATTTTAATTAATGATTATAAATGTTAGATATCTGTTCCTGTGAGTTATGCTATGAGTTATTCTAAGCATCTATTTAAGAGTGCAGTTTAATTTGTAATTATTTGACCTCCTGGCTGTGAGAGAAACATAAACATGGCCCTCTCTGTAACTAAAGTTGCCCATCCCTGGACTAGAGTATACAAATGCTTCATTGTCTCCTCTGTTTATACAAAGACAGTGATTTGTCTTTGACTTTGACAATTTTATTTAAAAACCGATGCATTCAGACAAGGTGGAACAAAAATAGCTTTCAAAACCTTTTAACATATAGAAACAACAGCATGAAAATAATGAAAAGAGAACAAAAAAACTGTGTTAAGAAGTGACACAACAAAGCTACAGTTAAAGGGAAACACCAGCTTCTTTATGTTGTGAATTTTGAAGGTCTGTTAGGTAGTTATTTTAAATACTAGACATAGTACGAGGTATGAAAGCATTTTTATGCATCCATGCCAGCAATAGGCAGAGCCAGAGACATGATGTTTGTCTGTAGGTTGGTCAAACTGACCATCCGTTCAGGAACGTGGTATCTCATGAATGCTTTCAGGGATTTTCATTATACTTACACAAATGCCAAGTCTGCCTCAAGGATGAACTGTTTTGAATTTGTTTGTAGAAGGTCAAGGTCACTGCAGATCTGGTGCACAAATTTGATCTGGTGTAACTTTAAAAATGTGGTCTCGTTTCACTATAGTTGCTGTTCTTGTGTACGGTGTCTTATGTGCTCCTGCTACAAAACTGATTTTACCCTGTAGGACAAGGAAGTGTGTCTGAATCATATTTCAAGAATGCTAGGGGGGAATTTTTTAAAATTTAGCACAAACCTATGCTTGGACAAGAAGGTGTACTGGCTACATTTCTGAGGCTAAAGGTCTGTTTGACCTCACATATTGTGAGATTACAACAGTGGTGCCCAAACTTTTTCCACTAAGGGCCACACACAGAAATATATAAGGATGGTGGGGCTACTTTCCACACCTTGACAATATTAAATTTAGTAAAGCCAATCTAATGCAGGTTGAGATATGCCTTGTGAATGAGTATGTTCAGATGGCTAGCTAAAGGCTAACATCTGCCCCTGGAGCACTAATGGTACTGCCATTTACTGCGGTAATCAGTCAGAGCCCTAAAAATCAAGATATAGTTATTTTGGTTGCCAATATGTTTACCATTTACAGTGTTGTTTCAATTTAGTCAAAGCACATGAGTAAATTCTTCTTGTCAAAATGTTTGTTTACAGAATTAGCATGGTTGCACTGCCTTGTGCTGAAACTAAGAGGTACAATACAGAAAAGCACAACCTTCATTTTCTTGTGTGGGCCACATTTCATTTAATTTTAGAGTTTGCAGTGGGCCAATCAAAAATAGACTATAGGCCACGTTTGGCCCCCATGCCATAGTTTGTACATCCCTGAATTCCAGTGAACCTCTTAGGAGCTATATCTTTTTTTTTTTTTTTTTTTTTTTTTTTTTTTGCATCAGCAAAAACAAGCAATTACAGACTTTTATTATTGTTTTAGACTATCGTAAACATTAAAAAAACAACTGAAAAGAAGATTCATGACCATTACACCACAGATCTGTGATACTTGAGCTTATCTGACAGTTATGAAGGGGTTAATCAGAGTAAAACATGACCCCCAGTGGTTTAGTAAAATCATAACAAGTTGGTGAAGCCCTCTATCCTCTCTGACTGAGGCTTGATGTGTTTGAAATCTCTGCAGGATGCAGGTTCCAGCCTTAAGGAAGATGTGTGTGATGTGGAACAAATTTGCCAGTTAATACAGGACTGCCACCAAAGATTGACTTCCCTGCAAGAAAGATTGTCAGCATGTCAGACCCAGAAAGGAAACTTAAATTCACTGACCAGTGATGCACCAGCTCTGGAGGTAAGCTCTAGTTAGTAAACACTAAATTTCCATTGCTTTAGTTATAAAACCATTAAAAAAAAAAACTATTAAAGGATTTGAGTTTCATAGCTCCAAGCCGCCTATGTTTACATGTTTCTTTGTCCTTCTCATCACTCATCAGGCTTTGCTACAAGAGGTAACAGACATGGAAAAAGACCTTTTACAAATTGTTACACTCAAGGACTCTACAGCAGCCAGTTCCACAGCCGAGGTGCAGGCAAGCCTCTGTCAGCAGATCAGCAACCTTCAGAACCACAAGAGGGCACTAGAAGGCAGTATCAGAGAAAATCTGACTATGCTCACAAAGAGAAACCAAAGAGCTCAACAAGTCAAGGAAGAAGTCTGCTCTGTGCAGAAAGCAGTGAAAGACCTGAGGGAAAGTTTGGGAAATCTGCATGAGAGTTGTGAAGTTTTACCTGATATCAGCCTGCTCAGACAGCAGTGGTGCAAATTACAGGTACAGTTAAGTGTTGTAACAGCGGACACCAAGCTTAGGGTTCATCCATCCACTCACCTGCTCTAAACAGATATTTATAGGAGACATTTTCTCTTAAAGATGGCTTTCTGTCTCTCAGGATTGTGACAGCAGGCTGACAGAGTTGGCTGCAAAAGTTTCTGATCTGCAGAAGTCTGAAGAGTCAAGAATCACAGAAGAAATTCTGCCTGCAGATGTCACTTTGTCTCTGGAAGCAGCTACTAAAGACCTTGACAGGTACTTTATACATCATTTCAAAACAGGAAAAACTGCACTTTACAACGATAAATCACCAAGATATTGAATCAGAAGAAATGAAAGTTGCAATCTTAATTACACATTGACAGACAGGTTAAATTAGAGTTAAGAAATTATTGAAAGACGGGGAAATTCTCAACCCAGTTCCTAATTTAAATACTGGGACTTTTATAGAGACCTTCTTATTCCAAATTTGCTGTTGTTCATCGTGGCAAACATGAAGCTTAATGTTAAAAGTACTAAAACAGCAAGAGGCTTTGATGGAGAGGTTAAGCCCACAGTTTAAATTAAGACTCATTCACTGATACAGCATTGAAAGGGCTGGAGCAGAGGGATAGCAGTTCTCTGCTTGTTTTAATTTTCCCAGGATAAATGTTTGTATTCTGTCTTGTTCCCCCTTCAGCCTCAGGTCTGTTTTTCTGCAAAATAAGCATGAGTGCGTAGAAAAGACTGCTAACAGGATGAGAGAGGCCATCAGCCAGCTGGAGAAGTGGAGCCAAACAAAACAAGCTGAACCATCATTAACCAGCAAGGTAAAAAACACACAGATGTGTTCATACATTTTTCTTTTTATTTGTACAATTAAGCTGAAGGAGAAAAGAAAATAGCCACATTTATGCAGCAGACTTTGAAATGTATGGATCATCAAAACATAATGAAAGCAAGTCATGCAATAGCCCCAAAGAAAATAGTGATTTTTAACAAGAAATCCAGTTTTTGTGTTTTGTTTAGTGCATCAGGCTGACTAATATTTTGTCCAATTGAAAGACTCCATTAACAGTAAAAATCAGTAATGGGTTTGTTTATCTCACAACATTAATATTCTCTGGCACTTAGTTCCTTGTGGTGCATTTATTGTAGAGGGTTTCTTTTTTTTTTTTTTTTCTTAACTTTTTTCTGGGTTTTTTTTACACTGATGTAGTCCATGACTTTATATCTGCAAAACCTGTGACATTTTCATAAAGTTCAGACATAAATTTAGTTTGGGTTTTGTGCTTGTTAAAGAATTAGCGCATTTATGCTTATTTCAGAGGAGCCCAAACTTTTCTGCCTGTGACCCCCAAATCATGGTTTCAGAGACCGGGGACCCCTGCTGTACCTAGAGCTGGTTGAAGCATAGTTGCCCACTGCCATGCACATTCAAGAAAATACTTGCGATTTCTCGAACATGACTTTAATTTCACCTAATTACTGTGTTCTCAATTTAAATTGCACTATTTTGCATTTACTTTTACAATAATGGGTAAAATATACAATTTGAAATCATTTAAAAATGTTCTTTGTTTTTGGAAGGCTTCTTGGGGCCCCCTCTCATAGTCTCATGACCCCTTGGAGGATTCTGGCCCCTAATTTGGGAACAGCTGGCTTAATTAAGAGTGCAACAATTGTAATCCCATACCTACTTAAAACCAGTGCTATGCTAGAAAGACAACTTTGGCATTTGCCTTGAAGTCAGACTGTGAAATCATAACTTAATGGAGCAGTAAGCCAAAAAAAAAAAAAAAAAAGTCTTATTGCTTAAACTGGACCCTACACAACTGTCCAAAATGACTTATGGGTTGCAGATAGCCTAGTGATTATGTTGCAACCCATGTGCAGTGCATTCAGAAAGTATTCAGACATTCCTTGACTTTTTTCATTTTTCTTATGTTGTAGCCTGATGCTACAGTAAAAAAACGTTATTATTCTTATTAAAAAAGCATGCTTGGAGTTTGCAAAAACAAAGGAGAGCAAAGCTGGCTTTCATGCATTTTGTGTTAAGGAGAGGCTTCATCTAGACACTCTGCCATGAAGCCCAGATCTGTGAGGCTGCAGTGATCCTTCTGGATCTTAGTCCCATCTCCACACAGGATCTCTGAAGCTCAGTCCGAGTGACCATTGGTTTCTTGGTCACCTCTCTAACTAAGGCCCTTCTCCCCTGATTGCTCAGTTTGGCTGAACGACCAGCCCTGAGAGTCCTGGTTGTGCCCAAATTCTTCCATATGAGAATTATGATGTCCACTGTGCTCTTGAGAACCTTCAGTGCAGCAGAACTTTTTTTTGTAGCCTTCCCCAGATCTGTGCCTTGCAACAATCCTGTCTCTGAGCTCTGCAGGCAGTTCCTTTGACCTCATGGCTTGATTTTTGCTCTGATATGTATTGTCAGCTGTGAGGCCTTCTGTATAGAGGTGTGTACCTTTCCAAACCACATCCATTCAAATTAATCTACCACTCCAATCAAGGTGTAGAAACATCTCAGCAAAGATGCAGAGAAATGAAATGAAGAGCTAAATTTAAAGTGTTTTTGCAAAAGGGTCTCAAAACATATGTCAATGGCATATTTTTTTTTATTTTTGATAAATTTGCAAAAATTTGTTACATTTTGTCTTTACTTTGTCATGATGGGGTACTGAGTGTAGATTAATGAGAATAAAAATGATTTTTTTATTACTGTAGCATCAGGCTGCAACATAACAAAATTAACAAAAGTGAAGGGGGTCTGAATCCTCTCTGTACGCAGGCGACCCGGGCTCAACTCCTGTCTGTGGCCCCTTTTCCTCAAGTCTCTCCCCCTGTCTCTCATCCCCATTTCAAGTTCTATCCTCTGTCCCTCTCTATGAATAAAGGCCCAAAAATATATCTTTAAAAAACAAAAATCTTCATACATAGTGTTTAACTTGAAATGACATTTTTGAGTTTCTATATTACATGTCTTTGCTTCATCAGGCTGCTCTAGATGAAGGTTTGAGGCTTCAGAAAGCTGTAGGTGATGTGCTCTCTGATCACCATTTCCTTCTGGACTGTCTGGGATCAGAAGTGGCAGAAAGACTGGAGAAAAGTGCCTTGGATGCTCTTCATGAAAGTTCATCTGCACTTGAAGAATTGACAAAATGCCTGGTGAATTTCTAATTTTTTTACATAAAGTTACCATTTAGCATGAAAATCTAAAGTTTTATGGGTAATTTGTATTTTCTTTTATTCATTGTTCCACAGGTTGTTAAAATCCCGCGTGAAGAGAAGACTGACCAAGCTTTGCTGAGAAGAGTGCTTGAAGAAACATTAAGAAGTGAAAGGGAAACTCTTGAGGAAACTCAAGCTATGCCTTCTCCTGCTGATTCTGCATCCAGCAAGGAAAACTCTCCAAGTGATCAGAAATACAATCAAATCATAACCAAATGTACTTCAGAAACAGCCAAAGAAGGTGCTAATCACCTCCATACTGTGGACATCTTCAAATCAGAAACCCAACAAGACTCCAAAAAATTAACATCAACTCCAAGAAATACAGAAACAAACTTCCAGATTAACCCTGGTCTTAAAGATCCCAGTGATGATGATGGTTGTGATCCTTCAAGCAGTGAGCACAGAACACTTTCAGGAAATAACAAACATTTAATGACTGATTTTCTTTCTCCTCTCAACAACGGTTTTATAGTCCAGAAAGAAAACCTTGAGCCATTACAGGAGGACAGTAGCTCTATCCAGGACCTGAAACTGTCAGTTTCAATCCCAGACGTTGCCAAAGAAATCAATCCAGCACCTCATGTCATGTCCCTAGTTCGATCCAGGCCAGACAACGTCCCTTTCTCTAGCCCTGAAAATGTGTCTGAACATCTAGCATCACAAACTGAACTATGTAAGACAGCTGCAGATGTTCAAACACAACAGAAACATGATGAGGAGAGCCCTAAAACCCCTAAGAAAGTTTATACAATTGTGTTAGAGATGGAGCCACAGGACATGCAGATAAAGGAAAATGAAGCCGCTGATATACTCCGTTGGACACAGGGAGTGTGGAATACAGAGCTTGTTTCTGGTCCAGAATTTTCTGAGAATAAATCAGAACTTTCTGCAACATTAATCAGCTCTGAATCAGATGAGGCAGACTTGAAATCACTATATTCAGAAGCACAATCTGGAGGTTATACAGCAGGCAGTGATGCTCAAGGAAGAGAGAATTCCTATGGGGATATCAATGAAACCCAAAGGAAAGTGTTGGACATGGAGCCTCCAGAGTTTCAGCAACAGGACATGCAAGAAAAGGAAAATACTGGGTCCTGTAGTCCAAATTTACCCACATTTCCACTTGTACAAGCTTCAAGTATCAGAGTTCCTGAGGAGGAATCTAGCCTCTTTACAACTCTAATTAGTCCTGAATCAGATGAAACAAACTTAAAAATAAGTAATACTCTTACATTAAAGGAGTCTCAAATGACAGAATCGCTGTTAGAAAACCCTCTGCAGGATGTTACAACATTCTTTGAGGGTGTAAAACCCACAAGTGCCAATTTATCATTCCAAGAAGCCCATGCGGTAATGCACGATGAGGTCTTAAATTCCTCCGAACCATGTGTCAGTGTTGCTAAAAGTCAGCTCATTGGTGCACATGCAACTGGAGTGACATTTCCGGATGTCAAAGCAGAGGAGATGACAGATTTCTGTCTGCCTGAAGGGCAAACAATGAGCTCAGTCTTGTGCAGTGTGGAGGGAGATACCATAACAGAGACACAAATACTTGCCAGTGATAGTAAACAGCAGACTATGGCTCAGAGCAACGGTACAAGAGAAAACACGGAAGACCACAGTGGCCTTGAACGCCCGGAATTTGAACTCTCAAAATTGCCCAAAAGACGACATGAGGAGATACTGCCATTAGAAGAACGTGAACGGATACCTGCTTCACTGGAGGACACAGGAGAGACGCAGACACAGGTAGATAATGATTTATAAGTAACCTTACAGTTTATTTCTTTTCCCTATTTCTCTTCTAGGTGGAGAAAGGTTCTAAAATAATCATTGTGTACTCATCAGCTGTATGACCTGACAAAAAGTGATCTTAACACCTTTCAGATAGGGATATTAGGTCCAGAGAGCTTCAGATACAAACTTTTTTGGCCAGGGTGGCTAAACTGGGGCACTGACTAATGCAGGCATGGCTTTAGGGTGGCTATTTATTCATGTCAGCACTCACAAAGGTTGTTGAAATGTTTGATAATGCATTGCTTTTTGATATCACAAGACAACAAAGTTTCCTTTATTTTAACATTCAACAGATTTGAAAAGACAAAGGGAGAGCAGAACAGTCAGGTCAAGTTTGATGGTTGCTTGGATTGAATTATGAATGATAACACTGTTATCACAATGTCACAAATACATTAGCAGGCTTTCACTAGAACAGTCTGCAGGAGTTTGCTTGTAATTTTTGTTAACTAAAAACAAGACAATATCAACCCTAAGGTGCCAAGGAACAGTGTGAATTTTGGCAGTTATTTTGAATTTAGTCTTAGTCTTTAGATAAATTTGCCTTTTAGTTTGTATCACATTTCAGTCATTTTCACTCTTGAAAGTTGAAGTTTAGATGACTTAAAGATGGCTGACTTAAATAAAATCACATCCAACTACGTGTGGGCAATATAGGGGAAAAATCGAATCTCTATTTTTTTAGGGCTGCATCATGATTTTGATTTTATCACGATTATTTTTCAGTGGGATTTTTAAGGCTAATTATTAAGTTACTGACCAACAAACAATCTTATTTCCCATATATATTATTTCAGTTTTCATAAACTAGAGGTCTGGAGGACCTGGTTTCCGATCCGGCCCCCAGAGGAGTATTAAATCCAGACAGTTTTAGAGGGCAAAATATGGCATGATATTGTTTTGCTTTTTTTCTTGAAGTTTAAATAAAATTTTCATCCTAGCGGCTTATCAGACAAGAAGCACACTATTATTTTTGTAATTTGGCATGGTAAACACATACTTTTAATTGTTATCCTGATTAAACTTGAAGTATTTTGCATCAGTTTTCCCCATAAGGCTCTTTTAGTGCAATCTCCAGCCCTGAGAATCTTCACAGGAGATCTTTTTCCTGCACGTTTTTGGCCAATCGCGACACTTTTAGATGGCTTCAGAAATATGTTGCTTAAATAATTCAATTGCCATTGTGTGGCTGGCTGCAGTATAGGTGAAAGGGACTGATCTCACTATTAAGGATTTAAATTTCCATTAATTTTGGAAGGAATATTTTTTTTTATGAGTATGTGTTAATTAAACAAAAATATTGATATTATTTCAGTTTATTTCAATGTCCATCCCCCACAGCATCGGTCAGGAAAGAGCTGGCCCTTGTGAAAATGAAGTTGATGACTCCTGTACTATTTAAATACTCAGTTTAGAAGCAAACTATGTTTGTTTTTTTTTCTTTGGTAGCAAACTGTTGGTCAATGCATAAAATGTTTAAATATTTGACATTTTATAGGTCCCCCAAATATTTTAAGCACCTAACACTTTTTTCATCTTCCTGCATTTACCATGATAAAATTCTGGTTTGGTTGAGTCTCCTCATTTGTGTTTTTAGATAATCAGGCACACTTTTACACAGAGATGTTTATTTTAAGACATAGACCATAAGAAGAAATCATGCAGCTGTAGCTTTATACAAGCAGTCTGTCCATATACGACAGAGTTACATTAGCCTTGGTTATAGACCGGTTAGAATAATAAAATTTAAACATAAAATTAAAAGATTAATTTCTGTGATACATGGTCATGCAGTGAATGAGTGTCTTGATTTTATCTAGTGGCCTATTTTCTTGATTTTTATTCAAAGTAGCAGAGAAATCTCTTTTTTTTTTCTTTTTTTTTTTCTTTTATTGTGAGTCAGGGCCAAAATATTAGGATACATTCAACAGAAAATGTCTTTCAATAAGTGAAAATTATTGCTCCATAAAGAAAGAAAAAAAAAACATGTGACAGACCCCATTGAAGTAGTTCATCCAGAATTATCATACAGTTAAATTAATAGCATTGTATCCCTTACCCACATAAACACAAGTGATCCGTTATGCACACTGACTGACATTTACTCATTTCGACACACATACACACATGCACAGCCATACAGACATTCACGCACAGACATGGGACAAATTAGGGGTTCTTTAAGAGTTCATGGAAGTCGGGTGGATTTGTGCTCCATTTAGGCAACAGTGCTTTTTAAATTTGTGAAAAGCAGTAGAGAAATCATTTATTAATGGACAGAGAGCTGCAGGATCACTCCAAGTTGCATGCGTATAAATCAGTGGACCTCGCAGTCATCACCGCCTCCCACCATAAAAATGACTCCAGTATTACAGAGTTTCATTTGTGGTTCCGTTTTGCTGACAGGTTGAGCCTTGTGTGGAGAGGTGGAGGGCCTTGTTAATAACTTAATAAGAAAGAGCAGAATAATAACGTCTGTAACAATTAAGACAAGAGGACTAGATCTGCCTCTGCTGCACTGTGTTACATGGTCATGTAATGAAGAATGCAGTGCCAGTGGAGGTTTCCTCATCAGTTCCAGTTCAGTATGAAGGACTGAGGCTCACTTATGAAACATTGATAGCCAAAAACTCTTACAAGAGTGCAAGATGTTTTAAATATGTTGCATGAGTTTGAAAAACTGTCCAAACTTCATCCTGCTGGCAGAAGATTCACATGGCTTGTCCTAATCTACAGCCTTGCTCTCCCAAATTACAGCAATCAAAATGGTCTTCTTTGACATTTCCAAACCACTGTCCTCTCCTTATCTTTTCTTCTTAATAGAGGGTGCATTATGCAATATAACTTCATAATCTGACATTTGGAGAGTATAATTTTATCCTAAATTCAATCCAGGAGTTAGTTGAAATTTATTTCCCCTGCTACATTTCTTCCTCCCACCGTTTGGCATTTGAATGTCATACCATTTGCCAAAAGCCGATTTCATATTCACCTTTTTACCTAAAAGAAACGCATATTTCCTGTTGCAAGCTAGATTGTACTGTGTATCAGCTTGTTTGTTACATGGGATCAATGTAAAACTGTAAAAACCAACTTACAGTAGCACAAAAGATTAAATAGATCAGATAGGAGGGCTTGAAAGAGAAAAAAGCACAGTTTTAGCTGTCAGTATCTCAGAAAGAGAACAGAACCTTACCATACGATTAGGTCTCCTGTCTGCTGTTTACATCATTCACTCTAACCAGACACAACACTGGTGGTGCTTAGCCAAAGGTCTCCATGCAGAGCTCTTCTTTTAGTGCATGTGTTTTTGCACTATGAGCAGAAATGCTCAAAGGACCTGAGGAATTTCCCACAAACAGCCTGTTATTATCATGAGTAATGACAGCCCTCCTCTCGCTCTGTGAACAGCTGATATTTGTCTCACAGTATGAGTGCTGAGAGTCCAAACATGTTGCTCCTAACACCAAAATATTTCTATTCAAGAGAAATCATTAACTGGTTTTCTTTACTGTCCTATTAGAATTAAACTCAGTCTTTTGTTGTGAGTTTTTTTGCTCCTTATAAAATAGACTCAGTTTAGAATCGATGTCTGTTTGTGACTCTAAAAAGAGCATTAGATCAGCATAGAGAGTGACAATGCTGATATGGGTATTTTTTAATGTATGAAGCCACAGTTGGCGAGGATTGGTTGAGTTGGTAGGTGTCAGATAAAGTAATGAACAACATGCTGCAAAAACTGTTCCTACATTTTCAACAGTGAGAATCTGAAATGAGAGATGTGTTTGGTTGTTAAAAGGAAGCAAAATGTACTTACATAATCCCACCCCTGCTCCATAAATTAGTTACAGTTAATTATTTAGCTTCCTCATCAATTTAAACCTATAAAATAATTAATTTTGTTACACTTTAACATTTGTTATCATTTACAAATAATAATGGCCTTATTTTAAACACGATTAATCTTAGAATTTATGTAGTATACTTTGATAAATTGTACCCCTTATTGCATCTTAAAACTCCACTATTTTGCATTTTTTAACTGTTTTTGTATCATTTTGGATTTTTCTACCATCTTAAACTATGGGTGACTGACTTTCTATGTGCATACAGACCTGATTTAAGATTTTAACTTAAACTTAACCACCCAAAAAGGAACTTGTTATACTTAAAAAGAAATAGAAAGTCATAAAGGTTCAGATCTTGTCTGACTTGTCCACTGAGCCGTCTGTGAGGTTTTAAAGTAAAATAAGACATTGTGGAGCAGTGGTTAACTTTACATCACTGCAGGGAGACTCTGATGTGCCTTAACCAAAGTGTGTTGAAACGACAACAAAGCACAAGATTAATCACGATTAAAAACAATTAGTGCACTAATTTTGGACTTTAACTAATCACTTTTAACTTGATTAATCTTGACAGTCTTTGATCTTATATATAAACTCTATTGTATAAAAGTATAAAATAAAAGTATTTTTCAAGAATAATCACTTTTTAATCCCTTTTATCAAATGTTAAACATATATACAGTTCCTTGCATAGCTTTCAGACATGTTTCGGCCTAAAATTGACGCTGTGGAAGAAGTAGGGCGTAGATGTAGCTAGTAAGTCCCCTGAGGGCACCATTGGGCAGGACGGAGGATTGGCACCAACTTCAAGATGTTTTCTTGAGATCTTGACTTTTCTCATATACCAGGGGTTGCAATATTACAAAACAAGCATAAATCATCTTAAATTACCTTATTTCAATCGGGAGAAATGTGATTTTTTTCAGTGAACTACTTTTTATTTTACAAAACTAGAAAATAAATGTGTAATATCTTGGGTAATTAGGTTCCATCATGAAGTCTTCCTGTATTCAGAGGGATAGTGAGGTCAACAGCAGGACATGATATCCCTGATGGAGTCGAGACACTGGTGGAAATGAAGAAAGGGATGCATGATTTGGACACCTGTTAAATTGGGTGGAGGTAGCTGGGGTGGAGGAGGGTTGCAAAAATTGACTAAAATGAAAACGACAGCTAAAGAGAGGATAACAGAGTTAAAGTTTGGCAGTAAGGCTAAGTAAGACAGGTTTATTTGTAGAGTATCATTCATACACAAAACAAAGAGCCCATAGAGTTAAAAACAAAACTTTATAACATTAAAGCATGATTGGTGGAAGACTGTAGTTGAATTTTGTTCAGTATTGAAAAGCTTCCATGCTCAGGAACTTAGGAGATCCCTGGAGAAGGAAGAACTAGTTACAGAGAGATAGACATTTATCATTATTGTGAAACATGGCAGCATGCATTTGGCTGTCTAGTCTATTACACTTGCCAGAATATTGTTTTTTTGTTTCCTAGATTGCAGGAGAAGTATCCCATTGTCACAAGAAAACCTTTTTATCTCTAAATAACCTGTTAAAATGGGAAGATCAGGACATCTAGAGATAACAGGAAAAACAAGGGATATCTTTAGAAAATAATCAGAAGTTGTTTTATATAGTGGGAAAATTGAGTAAATGAAATGTATATATGAATGTCAATTTAGGGCTTTTGCAAAATATGGCAAATTTCAGCTAAAGTCATTGGAAATGTGAGAATTTACTTCTCGAAAAATTAAGCTTATTGCTTACTTAATAAGTGCTTAAAATTGATATATTATTCATATACAGCTAAATGTCTTCATTGCTTTAGAGAAGGTATTTTCTGGCCAAACTTGTCTGACAAACTCTAAAATAATCCTCTTTCTGTCAAACAGAAACCTGCTGTTTGTTTTCAAACTGTCTTCCCGCGCTACCTGCTCCCTGCTCCCTGCTCTAAGACACGCCCCAGTCCTACCAAAAGTATTTCTCCAGGCACCTCCCCTGTGTGTAATCGAGTCACCAAACAGTTCGAGTCATGTTTTGGTGCTTGCCCCGATTAACCAAGTTATAACAGATCACTTGTTTCTTTGTAGAAGAAAGGGAGGCAACTCTTTATAGCTGAAAAGACTTTTCCCTTGAGGCAGACTGCTCCCTACTCAGGCACATTCCTCTGCTAACTGTGCTGACTCGCCAGGCCACCATGATATATACCACTGTGGAGCAGGGAGAGAGCAGGAAGCTATGTTATTATCTGTGGACAAACACGGGAGAGCAGGAGGCTTTGAGGTGTCAACACCCTTGTCCTCTGTGTATGTAGCCTCAGATACAGGAAAGCATGGAGCCTGAGAGGACAGCGCCTGGTTTGAAAGCTGATCTACCAGCCGGGGAGGTGACAGGTGGATCACCTGAGAGCTGCAAACACAAGTCCACCATGCAGGATATTCTGAGAGAGATACAGAGCCTGGTGGAAAGAAGCAACATCATAAATGTGAGTATGAAGTGTCTTTCAAACAGCTTTCCTGCCTTCTCTATGTTAGATTGACTCTAGACTTTAAGAACATGCTGCAACAGGTTAATAAAATATTTGGTTTAGTCTGAACTTTACAGTGTGTTGAGAGAGGATTGTTTGGAAGCACAGTTCAAGTATGAAACAATATTTACGTTCTTATTCTGTTATCTGAAAAAAGGGACAATCAGAGGAAAAATTCGTAGCATAATGTGTCCTTTTAAAAACTACAGGCAGACTCCTGCCTCTGTTTAACTTGGAAAAAACATTTATTAGCTGAAACAATTTGGTACAAGAGAGGAAAACCTTTCCAGTTGAAGGTCATTTATTGGTAGCCATAAGTATATTTCTATCAGTTATTCTGCAGGAGTTAGCCTGGAGTTTTTGTTAAAATTAAAAATGAAGTCACCCTCATACACTTGAATTGGCCATGGTTTTTCATGCTGCTCCAGAGCTTCAGTGACCAAAGTGGATGATTACAGCTACTCTAAACACTGACAGATAAGAGAAGCAGTGTTTCGATGGATGTTTTTGTATTCCCATGATGCTGCTGTCATGACAGTTCACAGGAAGGACATACTGTATGAGATACAATGATTTCCTCCAGAGTCATTAGTCAAAGAACATCTTTTGGCCTGCTGCAAGACAGTTTGTCTGATGTTAATTGTGATTTTGTTTAATGTTAGACAGACTTTTTCTTATGTAGACATGTACAAGCTTGATAAAAGTGAAGCAGAGAAAGCTAAACTTGGGAAAAGGATGCAACTTTTGTCATTTCTGGAGACCCTGATGACCAGTTTGACAATTAGACAAATATTTTAAAGTCTGTTTAGAGGAACTAACTTTATCTGGTTACCTCATATCATTAGTTTTACAGAACACTTTATTTTGCTCATTTTTTAACATGTTTATTGTTAAATCTAAAATGATTAGCAGATGAATCAATATTAAATCAACAGAAAACCATTTGTTCATGGACTTGGACTTGTATAGTGCTTTTCCACTCCCGTGCATAGTGCTTTAACCCCTCAAAGTGCTTTTTAACCACATGTCGCATCTACCCATTTACATATACACGTGTATTTATTATGCATTTTTAAACTTTATTTAGCCAGGTTAGTCTATTGAGATCAGAGAGAGAGACCTAACCAAGAATGGCAGAAATCCACAGTTTCAACAACAATACACCGAATCAAATTAAATACAGTACACATTAAATGATAAAAACAATAATAAGTCATCAAATTTAACAGTGATATTCAGATAGTTTGGATACAAAAGGCTTCACTATGGATTTAAAAACATTTAGAGTCACCATGAGTTGCTGTTTAAATTCAGTCTGCAGATTGTTCCAAGCAAAAGGTGCAGAAAACCTTAAAGCCTTTTTCCCTAACTCAATCCCCCAACTTGTTTCTGTATGAAAAATCAGACAATGCTTTCAGCTTTTTAGCAAAATCCTGAATATATTCCTTGAAAGTTTTCGTCAAGTAAAAACCTTAGATATTTAAAAGAAGATATCAACCCAAATCAATTTCTTTACTGTATTTAGTAACAGTTTTCTCAGTGTTCCTTTTGCTGCCCCTTCAGGATTTAAGGAATTTAGAGCAACACAAAGGTAACAAAGCTGATCTTGGGCTAAATTAAAAGCATGCTGAAGATTTGTAAAAGCTTGTGCAGGCATAGGTACACAGCAATAGATAACTGTGTCATCTGCAGGAAAGTGAGAAGAAGCATTTGTAATATTACGTCCAAGGCAATTGATCCATCCATTTCCATCTATTTTCTACACCACTTATCCTGTTGGGGTCACAGGGGGGCTGGAGTCTATCCCAGCTATCATTGAGTGAGAGGCAGGGTACACCCTGGACTGGTCGCCAGTCTGACACGTAGAGACAGACAACCAGGCAGCGTACATTACACTACGGGCAATTTAGAGTAACCAGTCAGACCAATGAGCATGTCTTTGATGGAAGCTGGAGAGAACCCACGCAAGCACAGGGAGAACATGCAAACTCTACACAAAAAGGCCCTGACTGGGAAGCACACCAGGAATTCTTGCTGTAAGGCAACAGCGCTAACCCCTGCGCTGTCAACTTATTGTCATACGATCCTGCAGCATGCAATCATTTTTTCAGATAAGTTTCCCTTCTCTATTCTTTGTCTGTTTTGTCATAGCGGACTCCTCACATCGATTTGAATTGGTACCTGAAGTTTTCTCCTGGTGAAGCAGAGATTCGACTGATTCGGACTGTCCAAAAAGTTTTGGCATGTCGTTATCAACCAGCACAGCTTGACGTCAATGCCATGGCCAAACAACTGCAGGAGGCAGAGGTACAACGTCTATTAGCCACCCGTACATGTAAAACTAAGGTTAAGTTAAATATAAGCCAATTTCTTTAATGTGTGATTTATTGTCAAAAGAAGGCACAAATGCACAAAATTCTTCATAATCTAAGCTGATGGCTGTTTTGTTTACTGCAGGACTACAGGCGCTGTGTGCAGGATCAAGTGGCTACAATGAAAAGTAGCAATGGTTCCAGGATTTGTCCCCCAAATGCATTGAAAAGTGTTGAAGCTCAGTGTAGTGCTGCACTACTGGATGCTTCTGCCACAGTGCAGGTCAAAACAGCACAGCTGGACGAGGTCAAACAGTATCAGAAACAGATGAAGATCATTCGAGCTTTCTTGGCTGTCGTGGCAGTTGAGAAGGAAAAAATGAGCCTGTGAGTAATCATTTGAAGTAATTCTTTAATTTTAAGTCAAGGGGATTTGTCACCTGTTGCATTTGTTTCCTGTTGTTTTTTCACAGAGATATTCTGGGAAGCAATGCCGTCCAAACAAATAAACTCAATGGCCTTCTGCAAACAATGCTACTGAAGAAGGGCCTCATGGACGAACTCCTCCGGATAAGTAGTCAATTATCAGTCCATTTGAGCGATGCTGAGAGCTCAGGTGCTCTTCTTGCCCAGCTTGGAGACGTCCAAGAGGAGTGGAGGCTTTTAGAAGGAAGTATCAAAAGAGCTCTGCAGCACTCTTCAAGCTCCACCTCTCAAACCTCTCTCATCATAAAAGACACCAAACAGCTAAAAGCAAAGCTTGAGGCTCTTCAGACGTCTGACTTTGAAAGCAACGACAGCAAAAGTGCTTTAGAGTTTGTCTGTCTCACCACAGACCTCAAACTGTACAACAAGCTCTATCTGCATTTACAATCTGAAGCAGACGCTCTTGTCACTTTCTCTCTGGGTCAGAAAGAGAAGGATGAGATCATACATAACCTTCAAGAAGTGGGGTCTTTGATAAACGTCACCAAGAGCAAGCTTGACCTATCAACGTACAGCTCTTCTGCTAAGATGAACAAGCAATTACAAGATTTGATCACATGGGCCAAGCAGGCAGAAAACCACATCTCTATTGGGAAAAAGTTAGCTCTTTTCCCAGAGGAGGCCAGGATTCAGATTTCTGAGATGAAGAAGTTTCAAACGGATATTTGGTCTCGAAGGTCCAAGATGCAGGAGGAAGTTGAACAGATGAAAGATATGGACACTGGCATGGAAAAAGAGGAGATTGACCAAGTATTTAAGACCGTGGAGGATTTGTATGAAGCCATCGCTGACAGCTTGGATCATGTTCTTGATACCATGAAGAAAAATCTAATTGAGAGGGAGAAAATGTTATGCCAACTTGCCAGCATGGATGCCTGGCTTGCAGAAATGCATGCTAAAAGAGACCCCTGTGTGCATGTCGACAATGTTTTAAAAGCTGACATTAGAGAGCTGGAGAGCGAGCTGAAAAGTCACAAATTTACCACAATGAAGATTGAGAGCACTATAAAACTGGTGGAAGAAATGGCAGAAAGATGCAAAGAAATCGCAGTAGGGTTAAGTCCAGGAGAGAGTCGCTATCTTGTCAACAGGCTGTCAGGCCTTTGGACAGAATTAGATGGATTATTAGCTCTTGAGAAAGCAACAAGCTGGGAATTAGAGGAGCTGATTTATGAGAGAACCTCTTCAGATGAGGAGTTTTCAACAATTGAGGCAAGTTTAAACCAAATTTCTGCTGATTTGGAGCAGAAAAAGTTCCCTTTAACACAGGAAACCATTTCAACAGCTGCCCTCTGGAAGCACATGCTTATGGAGCAGCAGTGTCAAGTACAAGAGATTCAGCACTGCCAGGAGGCCAAGCGAAGCTTCTTGTTGTGCAAAATTGGGATGCTGCAAGACCAGTGCAAAGCTTTGAGTGTTAATGCCTTTGAACAAGACAAATATCTGCACCTCAAGAGCCAAATGGAGAAATCTAGAGACATCGCCAAAGAGCAAATCCAGCATGCCAAAGATAAAGGAATAAACTTGGGTCAGAGGTTCAGACAATGCCAAACTCTCTTAGTTGAACTTCCCTTGGTGAAGACACAGTGTCAGGAAGCGGCTGACCAGCTGGAGGCTATAGCTCCGGAATTGAACCCAACTGAGCTGAATTCAGAGCAGCAGAGTATTCGCCAATCTGTGGAAACCTTAGTGTCCTGGGAGAATTCTGTCACAGATGATATCAAAGATTTAGAGGCCAAGCTTCTGCTGGGGCTGCGTTTTAGCTCTGAACTTCCTGCCTTAATAGGGTTTTTCCAGCAAACAAGAGAGGAGCTTGAGCGAGCCACACCTGTCAGCCCAGAAGAAAAAGCCATCGATGTTGCACTAAGAAGGTGTTGGGTTATTTGGAGAAATATGGAGTCGGGTATAAGGGTCTTGGAGGGCCTGAGTCGAAAAGAAAAGATTAACCTGAGGAAGTACAAGGACCTGTACTCTCTTCGAGATTCAGCCATGCAAGAGTGCCATGAAAGAATGGTAAGCATAAGTGTTTTGTGTTATTTCCACAGACTTTCATGAATTTTAGGCCTAAAAGCCAAAATTTCCAAATCATTTATTAAAACTTTTCTTGATCATGTGCTATTTATACTTCAGGAGAGTTTATCTCAAGCCCGAGAGTCCTTGAAAGATTACCGGTGGGCTGCACAAGGTGCAATCAGTTTCCTTCATAATGCTGAAGCCACCTTCCTCTCAGCTCCTGGAGGGTTTTTGGACTGTACCGAGGAAAAAAGACAGACTCAGAAAGCTTTAGAGACGCTTGAAGATGGATTTCAGGCTCATATCAGCCACCTTTTGGATCTGGTGCCCCAACAACCCTGCTTATCTCGCTCAAAGACTGAGCATCTCCACATCAGCATCTTCAGTCAGTTGTTAGTGGGAAGAGCCATACTGGAGGCTCAAGCCCAGCTCAGACTAGAGTCCTTGCAGAGGTACTTGGTGTTTTATCTCTTTTTATGTGTTTCGTGCAGCTTTGTCTTGCATCATCATAGTTACATATCTGTCTTCTGCTCCATAAGTGAACTATGAAACATCTAAACTTGATTTGTCATAGGTGTGAAGAAAGACAAAAAAGCCACAGGAGGTGTCATGATGACATTCGACAGCATCTGTCAGTGCTTGAGTCTCAGCTATCGGAATGTGCTGCAGAACAAATCACATCATATGATAAATGTGTTGCCCAACAAAAAAGAGCAAAGGTATGGTTAAGGAGTTTTGTTTTGTTTTTTTTAGTTATTAAACGCTTTATCATGTAATGGTTGGTGTATTTTATGGCCGATGAACTTTCAAGAAAAACCCTGTCACCCAATTACTGTTTAAAAATAAGAAAGCAAATCACAGAAAAAACTGTTCTGTTGGCCCTTTCAGGCAGTTGGATTTTAAATTTAGAATCAGAAATTGATAAGTGAAAAACACACCACTGTTTTTTTGTTTGTTTTCCCAAAATGTATAAATGAAAAGTGGTTGGTTTTTCTTCTTATTGCTTCTATGTTCAGATCAAAAAGGGAAAATCGAAAAAAGTGATCACTGGAGTTGTTTTAAAACCTTGAGCCTTTGACAAAAAACTTGGAGGGTGATTGGATGAACGTTCTGTCACATCTTTATGGGCCAACCAGAGCAACAAAACACGTGACATTGTCGGTATTACCGAGGTGCGCGTGCGCAGCTACTGAGGAATAAACTCCATATAGAACTGCATAACACGAACCATGGCGACTTTAGATATGTCAGTACACGACTTTTGTCGTTTTTGAAAAGGAAACAAATCACTGCTGTTCTTTGTTCTCCTTTTAACAAGAAGTGCTGTCAAGTTCTGATAAAATTGGTGCTTTAGCGGCATCCACACTGATGTCCTCTGCCATAATTACACCGGCCTCTTGTTGCTACCTGCTTATGTCACGACTCTGCCGCGCCCTAAAGTACTTCCCCTCGTTGCTGATTGGTCCTGTCACTTTCTAACTGGGCCCAAATGGTTTAGACGGGAGCTTTGCAAGACGGATTCGCCAGTGAGAAACACGGAAACGGGCGTATCCATCTGCTTTGCAAGGTTAAATTTTTACACCAGTGTGTCACAATGGGCATGGCTGTTAAAGGGATACTTCAACATTTTGGCAAATTCGCCCATTGCCGTAATTCCTATAGTCTTAGTAGTAGGTTTGTTTCCTTTAGTTGTCGGTGCAAGCTGTTTCTAGATCTGGGGGGACCGTTAAACCAGCTGCACCACGAACACTATTGTAGCAGACGGTATTCCAGCTTCTCCTCATCAAACTTATCAAATACACAATCCAACAACTCCAAAACGCTCTCATGGACAAGTTGTGACCTGTACATTCACCACGCTATGAAACAATTATGGAACATTACGAGACAAAGATGTTTTAAAGCTAAATGCAAAGCCGGAACTACACTCCAGACATGACTGCTGCACTGTCACTCCGCCCAGTGGTTCATTCAAGAAATAGTTCAGAGTATTTGCTTCACGTGTCTTGATGTTACATAATTATACGTTATTATTTCATAACGTGGTGAATGTACAGGTCACAACTTGTCCACGAGAGCGTTTTGGAGTTGTTGGATTGTGTATTTGATGAGTTTGATGAGGGAAAGCTGGAATACCGTCTGCTACAATAGCGTTCAGGGTGCAGCTGGTTCAACGGTCCTCCCAGATCTAGAAACAGCTTGCACCGACAACTAAAGGAAACAAACCTATTACTAAGACTACAAGAATTATGGCAATGGGCAAATTTGCCAAAATGTTGAAGTATCCCTTTAACTCTCATGGTTGTTTATACCAAACAGCAACACCCTGTGTTGAAAAAATAAAAGTCAATGAAAAAATACAAAAAAAACTGCCGTTCTTCAAGTGTCTTCTTTGGGTTTGCTGCAAAAGTTATGGAATCGCCATCGTGTCCTGTATTAAAAGTGCCCATCTTTACAGCAGAAATGAACATGTTAACAGCCACTACAAAAAGCAAATTTGTTCAGTGGATGCCATAGGCCCACCTCTACCCTACCTTTTTGCCTGTTACTAGTCTGATCAAAAGATAATTGTAGCACAGACAATATATTCACCACAGTCACTGGGCTTCAGAACTCTTTAGTCACAGAGCTGAGACTGTGTCCATGTTTTATATAATCTGTGGTTTGCAGCTAATTTGAGCACCATTTTTAGAGGACTTCACTTGGTGTTTTGATGTCACGTATCAAAAAAAATGCTACCTGATCCAAACAGATTTTTTTTTCTTCACTACTCAAAGCTCCTGATGGAAGATCTTCGCTGCCTTGCTGCTAAAATAGACGACTTGAGAGCAGGTTGTCCGATGCAGGGCTGTGGAGTTGGAAAGGATGGCGAACTGGGTGCCCTCTGGAGGCGCTGGGTGTCATTACGGCGTGGTATTGGCCTTTTGATGGCACATACAGAACAGAGAGGAGAGGAATGGAAGGACATCACTACAAGTGTGAGTTTTAACAAATACAGAGTGCATCTTTTTCATCTGAATATGAACTAATTTAATCAATGAAACATCTGAAAAGATGAATGCAAAAACTCAATCCAAGATGTGCTATTAACATTGCCATATTTGGTGTTTTTTCTGTTTTGTTGTGTTTTATTGATGCTGTGTGAGCAGAAAAAAGTTCTGGATTAGTGCTACCAGATCTCCACTGTAGAGCTAGTCTCCAGTTTTCCTTTCTCTTAGGCAAATTTGTTGTCTTAACTATAGGTGTAGATGCTTTTGTGATTCAATGAGAATGTTCAATCAGCATCCAGGACATCAAGATTGAAGACAATTTTGATAAAATATATAATTTTATAAATATGATGAAGATTGGTTTCTCTCTCTTTAGATGGAGCAGTGTTGCAGCTTCTTGGCCAGTCTTCAGGCTGAAGTTCCTGATTCCTCCACCGTAAGCTTCACTCAGGAGGAACCCCAGGAGCTTCTGGCTCAGGCTGAGATGCACCAGGCTGGGCTGGAACAGGAACAGCAGGCCTTGGCCTCCCTGGAGCATCGACTAGAGCACGCCTTAAGCTTATCTAGTTCCCATGATCCCATCAGCCCAGGACCTGTTGGGAAATCCCTTGTGAAGATCCAGGAGAATGTCAGGAGGTGGGATTTATTTGATATGGAAAATGATAACTCATTAATATCAGAGATGCTGAAAGATCTTTTTTATCCACAGCTTGAAGGAGAGAAACCAGCAGGTGGTCGCTGCAGCCCAGGCAGAGGAGAATGAGAGACAGCAAGTCCAAGAGAAAATAGAGGAGGTGGACCAACATGTGTTGGCTATACTCACTTCACTAGAGGCCTGTTCAAATCCAAGCAAACAACAGGTCAGGCTCCATTATGAGCCATATTTGTATCTGTCGGCTTCTTTTCTTAGTTGTGTCTAAAGAGCACATATGGCTTTTATAATTAGACCTAATGTGGTGTTTTTAAGTATAGAAAATCAGCAGTACTGTGTATGCTGTACTGCATTGTGTTTTGGAGAACTTGTGAGGACCTGTCATAAGCTACCTTCCACTGTTAACTGGAAAATAAGTAAATTAAATTTAGAAAAAAATCGGTTACAGATGCATTTTTGACCTCATCTCTTCATGCAGTGTCTTTATAGTTCATATCCGGCCCTTTCAAACTTTCCCCATACATTTCCACACTGACAGGTGCTCAGAAAGGATCTGTCCTCCCAGAAGGCAAAATTAAAATGCATCATGGACGATGTGCAGAGACGGTACGCTGAAATACCGTCTGACATTAGCAGGAGGTTACAACAAGTTCAGCTGTCTCTGAGAAAAGAAGAGGAGAAGGTAATTGTAAGCAGAAATAACTCTTTTCTTAATGCTATATTTCCTCAACAAATATCACATATTTGTCTATTAATGCTTTTATTTTGTCACTGTAGCTCATGGAGAAGAGCATCCCGGTTCAGAAGCTGAATCGTCAGATGGTCGAGTTGGGCTCTGGCTTGGAGAAAGTCCGAATATTACTGGAGCAGAAGAGTCCAAACGCCACTGAAGCTCAACTAGTACTCAAGGTGTGTATTCATGGGGTTTTTTGTGTGTTCACATAATTTTACCTACTTTGAAAGCATTATAACACAGTTTTATATGTCAAATTATCCAAGTTAAATACAATACAGTGCAAAATTCTAAAGCCACCTCAAGCTTTGATGTTTTTAACAAAGTTTTAACAAAGTTTGTTTTCTAGCTAAATCTATTTGATTTGATCATTATTTTTAGAGTATGTGCTTGATGCATATGATATGTTCAATAGCACTATACATTATATTGAGTGAAACAAGGCATTAAATGTGCCAGAAATCATCAAATAATGGTGTTTATGTCCCCAATAAGTCTTTGCCCTATACCATTTCACATATCAATTACAGTTCATAAACCAGAACATTCAGCTCTGTCCTGTGTACTTAGAAATCTCACTCACTTTTCATTTTTGACCATTTGCCATGTAAAAATTTCTCTTAGTTCAGGTCTTAAAAAGGTCTTAAAAAGTCTTGAATTTGATTCTTAAAAGTGTGTAGCAACCATGATATAGGAAATTTGTGCACAAAATTACACAAAAACCTGCGACACTTACACCGGCCACACACAAGACCAGGGGTCATCAACTCCATTTTCACAAGAGCCAGCTTTTTCTTGACTGATGCCATGGTGGCCGGACATTGCAATAAACCGCAATAAAATCTATATTTTTGTCTAATTAAAATAATGTTTTAAAAATATTATTTGCTTCCAAAATTAATGGAACTTTAAGCTTTTACTAATGAGATCAGTCCCTATCACCTATACTGCAGCCAGCCACAAGGGGGAGATTGAGATATTTTAGCTACATATTTCTGGAGTCCTCTTGATGTCTATCACTGAGTTTGATGCTAATAAGCTGTGTTGTGATTGGCCAAAAACACAAGCAGGAAACAGATCTATGAAGATTCTCAGAGGAGGGAAATTGCACTCTCAAAGCGCCTTAAGTGGAGAATTATTGCAAAAAAACTGGAACTTTAATCAAGATAACAATAATAAGTATTTGTATATTATGGAAA
Organism: Cheilinus undulatus; assembly: GCF_018320785.1. Taxonomy (NCBI): domain Eukaryota; kingdom Metazoa; phylum Chordata; class Actinopteri; order Labriformes; family Labridae; genus Cheilinus; species Cheilinus undulatus. The sequence goes on along the minus strand of NC_054878.1, from coordinate 37,563,801 downwards.
TTTACAGAAATACTAGTGTGTGTGTTGTCTGATAAGCCAACACACAGGCTAAAGGGTTTTTTTAGACTTCAAGAAGAAAAGGTAAACTATAGCATGCCATATTGATTATGAAATGATTTTAAACCATGGGAGACTACAAACATTAGGACATTTTCAAATGATTTTTCATCTTTAGACTAAGCCAGACTGTCAGATCACTGAAGACCACATACCTGCGGACCTGCCGATGACCTCAGTGATCATGTGACTACAGAAAAAAAAAAACAAATACGTATGTCTGTTGATACCCTCTTGCTGTACCTCCACAACAGGCTGCCCTGGCATGCATTACAGATGCAGCAAACATCATAAAACAAGGGAGAGACTCAGGATGAAATCCTGGCTGGAATGAAGCTACAGTTGAGTTTTTGTTTGTGAGCGATGAAAGTACGTATGATCTGGCTGGTGACGCTTCCTTGCTCTTAGTGGTTGTTGTGGGTACTTTGCCAGAAGCACTCGACCTAGAATCATAAATATCAAACGTTTAAAATTTACAATCCGGGGTCTTGGAAGCTGTGATGCAATTTAGAGCAGTAAAATAATCGAGCTGACACCACACACTTGAGGATTAATCAGAAATATAGTAATTTGCAATGAAGCTCCACTCGTGATACGCCCTCACGATCATGGGGGGAGGCAAATCTTGCCTCAGATCAGGCTTAAAATATTGTTGTGGATGGCCAGCCTTAACAAGATAAGCAGTATAGAAAATGGATGGATGGATGGATGGATGGATGGATGGAATTACAAATAAAAATCTGAGCAGCATAGCTTCTACAGAAAACATGAGAATTTAGTGTTACCTCCTTTTACATTCAGCACATTTTGATTTCTTTTGTGAAGGCTGCCTTTGAGTATTGTTTATCAATCTACAGCTATAATAACAAAGCTTTCTCAGCACTTTTTAAAGTTCTTTTTAGATGATATCCTGCTTTACAACATTTGGCTATGGACTATGACTGGATGCCAGTCCATGACTATTTATCAGCTGTTTTTTCTCTTTGTCAAAATTTTCTTCAATTTGTACTTAAAAAACAACTAATGCTTAACTGGTCAAAATAAAACTTGACACATGAAAACAAATATGAGAGGAATTCAAATATGAGGATTTATGGACATTATTCTGATGTGCAAAACAACAAGAAATCTGTGAATTCATGAAGAAATATGCTTCACACTGTCTGTTCTCCAGCGTGTGTGGGATGAGCTGGACGCATGGCACAGCCGGCTGATGCTCCTGGAGAGTGAAGTTCAGGATCTTGCAGAGGAGCATCCAGATCAAGCTCACTTACTCATGGACCAGCTCACCCAGCCGCTGCAGCTCTACCAGAACACAGCACAGATGGCCGAGCAACGCACCGCTTTCCTCAGCAAGGTCAGTATCACTAGGTTATATTCACACTGTAATGTAGTGTACTGAATGCAGAAAAAACATGTTGTTTTATACTCTATGGACTAAGAGCAATGGTTGGACTTTTAACGTTTCATGAAAATGGACATTAACGGCATGTCAATAAAGAGAGTACACTTTCAAAGCATTTCATGAAACTTGGATTCTTTAGATCCCTGGCTGTCTTCAGGAGTTTGAAGACATTGTGCACAGCGCCACCTGCTGGTTAGATGAGGCTCAGTCATGGCTTGGTGCTCCCTGCTCGTTCACAACAGCCAGAAGTCTCCAGAATCACGCAAACTCCCTGCAGGTCAGTGAAACCTGATGGCAATCATACAGATGAAACCAATACCTTTGAAGACCTGCAATAAAAATGTCTGTTCTAGTAAAATTATTTTTCATAGCTAACAACAGGATTTATTTGTTTGCATTAAAAACACTTAAATATGGATGGAGTTTATTTATATTTCCATTGCATCCTACTACAGGTGCCAGTCTTTTTTGACATGATTTATCATGTGAGCTACAGGCGTATCGTATCTACTTTCTTATGTTTAGTGTCTGATAAATTGTATTTTTAAATCTTGAACTGCAGCTGGTCCTTGATGACTCTGAGAGGATCAGAAGTGCCCTGCAGGACTTCAGGCCAGTCCTGGATGAGGTCTCTGCAGTGTGTGACATCAGCGCCCAGGAGGAGAAGTTAAACCACAGTGACCAGCAGGTTGACAACATGCAAAACAAAGTCCTGGAGCCACTGGAGCTGCTCCTGCAGGCTGCTGAGGTAAAAACTTGGTTGTTGTTGGTTTAAAGTCTAGTCCTGAAAGAGTTAGTAATAATTTTCTGCTCAGGTGGTAGAAGAAACTGAAACGGAGCTGAAGACAATGGAGAAGAATATCCAGAAGATCAGAGCCATTTTATCCTCCATGGACAACGCAGACATCACTCTGACAGAACACCTGCAAAACAGACAGGTGATTTCCTACATGATGCTTTTTTACTAGTTTTAAAAGTTGCTGCCTCATTAAGCATTTATATATGCAAGGTTGGCTGTTGTTGCACTGGAATTTACTGCACAGGAATGTTTTTAATATCAAGGGTGGAGATAAACAGGTTTCTCTTAGACTAATATGACATCTTGTACACACCAATAGCTCAGTGGTCAAAGCCTCATGCCTGAGGCTGAGACAGGAACTGTTGTACTTGAAGCAGAAGCTGGGATTCAAGTATGGCCTGTGGCTCCTGCATGTCATCCTCCACTCTGTTGCTTTCCAACTTCTGACTTATCCAATTTCCATTATGAATAATGGTATAAAAATAAAAATAATAAAGGTTTGAAACAAAAACATTGAACATCCTACAACTTCTTTCTCAGTGTTCGCTAAGACTTAACCTCTTGAAACCTGAACTTTTGGTTGGATTTTTTAATTTTCTCCTACATATTTGGGATAAGAAAGACCTGATAAGTTTGAAAGCTCAGACTTATCTTTGAAAAGGAAGTAATGTCTATTAAAAATGATGTCTGTAAAATCTCCTGTAGGCCCTGTTTCTGGAGAAAATCCAGCAGTGGATCAGTTTTTGAGTTTATGTTTTGGCCAGTTGGTCAGCTGTTTGGGGGTTTTTAATTCAGTAATAATCGTGTCAGTCATTGAGATGGTTGGGTCAGTTTTCTTGTTATTTTAATGATAGCATGAACAAAATATCCAGTATAGAGTTCTGAATTTCTCTGAAATGTTCCTTTCCAAAATCCTCACAAATTTCCTGTAATTTTAAAAGAAATACCTTCTTTCTCTGAATTTCTTTGAAAATTATCAAACAGTTTTTGTAAAGGCATCCCGTATAACAGTGGTTCCAAGCCTTTTTTCCTATGAGCCCCCTTTACTTGTATCGTAGAGGAGCTGAGGACCCCCAGGACCCATACAAACAAAAGGTGATACTTAGATATCAAAAATTAACATCAAATTTAAAAGTTTTCATTGTTTAAATCAATATAAAATAGCCCCACACAAAGGTTTTCTTATCAAGAGACCTTTGCATGAACTATTCATAAGTGTTTTATCGTGATTTAAACAGTACAAATGAATCTAGCCTTTGCAACCTCAAAGCAGACAGAGCAGACAGGGAACCAGTGCCATATAAAGTCCCCAAAAATTTCTTCAAATATTTCCCAAATGTCTTAGTGAAACTTCAAACCTGTTTTCTAAAAAAACAACAGAATAGAAAAAAAGAAAGAAAACTAAATACCTGACAAATTTTAAGCAGATTCCCCCAAATGTCTTATCAAATTCCCAAACATTTACAAATAAACATCCTGACATTTCCAGGAAATTTACCTAGAATTTCCCTAAACATCAAAACAAATTCCCTAAAATAGCCATAAAAATTCTTGAAAATTTCAAAGGACACCAGCCCTGAAATCCCAATCAAACTCGAAAAAAAGAAATACAAATACATTTTTAAATAAATGCATAAAATTTCAAAGCAATTTCCCTGAATAAATTCAGATCAAATTCCCCAAAATTACCAATACAGCTCCCAAATTCCCTGAAAATGCCTGAAATATTCTAACAAATCCCCCAGAAAATCCAAACAATTTTCCAAAAAAAGAAAAAAATCTATAACATTTCCAGGAAAACTCTCCAAAATATGAAACTATATCCCTCAAAGAAATTTACAAAGTAATATTTTAATTTCAAGCAAACTACTTAAACTTCAAGGCACATTTGAACAATTATCACAAAAAAAACTGTTATTGTTAAGTTATTGCTATGTTATAGGAAAGCCAAATGTAATGTCCACATATGTACATGCAGGCTCTCAGGGGGTTAAGCAATGATTTTTCAGTACTGATAAATAAGATCTTGACCACTGGAGGCTAGTGTCTACACATGGACAATAATTCATTTGTTCTGCCACTCATCCTTTATAAACAGTGGAAAACTACCTAAATTTTATGATTTTTTTAAGCCTCTGTTGCAACTATTTGTACTTTTAAGACTAATGTGAGTCTCCACCAGCATCATTATATAATATTATTCCAATAAATTAATATTTTAGACCCAAGTACAAGCAGTAAGGAAATATAGTGGAAATTTTTTGCAAATGCAAAAAAAAAGGTTTTCTGTCATGGCAACTAATGGTCTGAATTTTTATCCTCCCAACCTTAATTATGGCAAAATTTATCCACTGAAAGAATCCATCACGGATTTGCAATATCACTCAACATGGCCTCTGTAATCTTAAGTAAAAGACTATTTTTCATCTTAAAGGTGATCCTGGCCAATGTGAAGTCGATGCAGAGGACGCTGGAGGAGATGGAGAAATGCAAAGGAGATCTTCAAGTCCCAAAGGGAGCAGAAGAGAGCCTGCTGGTTTTCTCCAGAGCCAGACTGCTGCTCCAACAACTTAAGGAGCTGGAGCAACTCACTCAGCAACAGGCAACCCTGCTGGAGGTATGGAAGTCTGAATTACATTGCATGTGGATTAAAAAATGATTTTATTTTAGAGAGAACAAGAGCAAAAATTTGTATATTTATGTATATTATTTAAGTTATATAGCTTTATTAGAATAACCAAAGCTTCAGTGTCTTTAATCCTTTTCCTGTGACACATCGACATCGTGAAACCTTGAATATCTTTTTTCTTGTAACTTTTTCCCCTTTTCACATCACCTGATTGTGTGTTTCTCTCTGTTCACTCTGTCATTTTACAAACTCAGGACAAGATAAAGGAGGAGGATCTGAGCATCTCCAAAACCTTGGACACCCCCAAACAAATACGATCTGCACAAAAAAGCCTTATCCAGGTAAAAAGAGTCAAATTCATATCGTGCTACATTCAACTTCAACAATAACATGTGTGATGTTTAAAACGGAGAATGAGACATAACTTTGCATTTAATCAATTAACGCATCATCACTAATCATTTCATTCTTAAAATCTGAAGCGCTTTTAATCAAGCTGTTTGGAAATAATTAAGCAGCAACAAAACAAAGACCAGGCTCAACTGTTTGCTGAATTTTAAAAGATGTTATTTTGAATAATTAACAATAATCAAGATTTGAGAATCCTTGAAGGAAGTTGACTTAGTATCCAAGAAATATCTTGAATTTTTAAAACTTTCCCTGGAAACGTTTTATCTTTAAATACAATGTTTATTGTTGGGGTTAATTCTGAATTTTGTGAATCTAACCTTCTTATTCTATATATCCAGTTCAAACTTTTCTATGTATGTAAAACAAGCACTTCAGTTATAGAAACTGACTGTTTAGCTTAGTGTAGTTTCTGAATAGTCACACAGAGTCACATTCACATTAGTTTCAGACTACGCAGTGGAATAAAACTTTGCATTTGTTTCAAATGGTGCATCTGAAATTATGAATGATTAGTTTGAGCAAAGACCTGCTTAAAAGACTCATTTTTTGAAGTCTATTTCTTGTCGTTCAGCGAAGTTTTAGGCATGCAGTGGCTTCCTTTAAAGCACTTCAAATCAAATTCCTATCATTCAACATAAAATGAAGAGTAGAAGTGAATAAACTGCACCTCACTGGGACTTAGCATTTATCGAAATATATTTAAGAAAAAAATGAAACAATTCTTTTGGTAATATCCTTTTAAATCAGACTTTTGATCACATGGTTCACCCTTATCACTAAAAGCAGGAGGCTTTTGAGGTGTCTAGCTCAGAGGAAGAGGAAGATGAGGAGAACAACAGTTGTCACTCGTCGTCCTCCTCTGACACACTAACATGCAGTATACCAGAGGTAAATCTGAAAACAGCCACTGCTCAGGAGAGCATGTTTCTGGGCTCCTCTTTGTTTTGGGTTTCATTTCAGAATGTCATGCTTTGCAGTTTAAACCAGGGATGGGCAACTTTGGTTACCAGGAGGGCCATAATCATTTTTACCAGGCTGCCAGAGGGCCAAATTGTAAAAAACAAAAAAAGTAGGACACTCTTAATTAGACTATTATGATAAGTTAGATTTGAACAAAAGGAAAAAAGATAAAAGTTTTCATGAAATGTAATATATCAGCATTTTCTCATACTCAAATGCAAATGATAATACTTGAAAAGCTAATGAATAACTAAAGCGAATTCAAACTACATTCTCAATGCACTGAAGTGAATATTTTAGATATTAAAGTATATTTCCCTATTTTGTTCAAATGCATTTAGTAATGCGCCATAAGAGTTTTGCAGAAGCTCAGCGTTAGTTCGCACGGGACACGGCAATCAAACGCCCAGCTGTAATCAGCTGACGGCCAGCTGATCCCAGTTATCGCCTCTCAGCTCCCACAACCAATCACAGCTCTTTCTCTCAATACAGAGGTGTATTTAAATATGACATACCTCTTCCTGCTTGCATTAATGCTGCTGCACCACACTGCTGCTGCTGGCAAAGCTTAATCTCCTCCACCCCAGCCTCCTCCTTTATAGCATAAAGCTTGCTGCTCCTTCATATTCAGATTCATGCTACTATAGATTAATTGCACTTGAACTAATTTTGTTGTATTCAGTACACATTGTCATAAATGTGTTTGTCCATATGGGGGTTTCTAGCCATGTGCTCCCTGTAAAGTCAAAGCATGCTACTTTACTAACCCAGGGAGCATCTTTTGAGGAGAACCTTCTCCACCAAGAAAATCCGTAAACCCATTTTGCAATAAATGTGAAAAAATGTATGACTAGACTGTTCCTGACTGAAAAATATGTAGAATTTCTTGCAAAGAGATGAAAAAACCCAGTTGTCAAAGATTTTAGTGAGAATTCTTCTATTTCTACATTGACATGGCAGTTTTTTGGCACATTTCCCTAGTTCACAGCTTTTTATATCTGAAACTGACTTGGGGGCCACAATTAGTGAGGAGGGAGGCCACATGTGGCCCCCAGACCCCCAGTTGCCATCCCCTGGTTTAAACAAGTCTGAATATTTTAATCTGTCTGATTCAAAACTACCAATGGTTGCCCTTAGGGCTTGGCAAGTAATTCTTAATTGCTCTGATTTAACATAATCCTGACATATTTATTATATTTCTTTGAAATGAAACTCAAAATTTATGGGCTTTTTCTTCTCCTCTTTTCCTCCTTATTTCTATTTGAATTTACATAATAATTTTCCACAGTGATATTGTTGCTCTTTGGTTGATTTCAGATTTTTTTTTTTTTTTTTCCTGATTAAAACACGCTGTGTCACACTGGCTCTCCTGTTTCTTTATGAATCCTCTCTTTCACTGTCAGAGGCAGCTGCTTAAAATCTGTTCCTCTGCAGAAACCCGTCCTCTCTCAGTCTCACTGATAAACACACACACTGTACAACGAGCAAGTGTGTGTGTGTGTGTGCATGCTTTGCATTTATATTTGTATGTTAATGTTAATGTGGTTCACGTGTTAGGACCCAGAGGACACACTTGATGCTTCAGATGTGCAAAATGAGAATGCTACTGAAACTGAGCCTCTGTCAGGAGTTAAGGTAAAAAGATATTTTTTTTCTTTTCACCAGAAAGAATTTTGGATATTTTGCACGCTTGTTTAGAGCCCCCAAACTTACGTGTTTGCAGTGTTTTTTTCCTAGAGGCTTTTCTTGATAGAGTTTGCATTTTCAAAATAGTGCTGTAGACTGATTAAAAAAGTAAATTGTGATTGACTTTGTGATTATTAAATCGAACTTATTGCTTTTATGAACAATGTTAGGAAGAATATAGCTGTATAGCTTAAGTTGATTATTTTTAACCGTCATAATTTATTGAATTCCACATTATTTAAAGAGATAATTTAAAAACTATTTTTATGGGATCACACTGCCTACCTTCAGTTCTCACCACTTTCAATGAGGTATTTCTTCTGCATTTAATTAGTGTAAATTAACATGCTCTTCAGACAGCACTATTTCAAAAATAACCAGAGCTCATCATCTTCAGTAGTGCAGAGGTTACAGTGAGGAAGTATGCACAACAACATATTGATGCACATCTTTTTTCACTAAATTTGCAAAAAAAAAAAAAAAAAGGTAATTTTATGTAAAATATCATCTCATATTTTCTAACATGTTATGGTCTTTCAGAAGCTGGAGAGTTTGCCAGGTCAGATAATTTCTGAAGTGGAGATGAGCTCAAAAGATGCTGGAATGTTATCTGTGAAGCCTGTGCTTGGTTCACAAGACTCTGCATCGGGAAGTATTGGCTCCACATCAGTAACTTCGGATTCTAAAGTTGCTGATTCTGGTAATAGATCGAGCCCTGAAACTGTGACAGATGAGTCGCTCATTACTGCGGCTGACAACAAGATTAAACAGGACCAACAAGGATCACCACAACATGAAAACCTCAGCTCAGACCTTCAAATAAAGCCCCTTCAGGCAGCGGCTGCAGTAGAAGACATGAGACTGATTCCTCTAAGAACCACAGCTTTATCCAACTCCAAAATGGCATCTGAGGAAAATATATTAGAGAGAGACAAAGATCATTCTTTGTCCACAGAAATGCCTCAAGATCTGGTACGTGTCAGCAGAAGAAAAAGGAATGGCTTTGATGCCTTTCTCCAACTTTAGTTTAAAAAAACAACACCACCCACCCCCCCAAAAAAAAAAAATAAACATTAGGACAGTTAAGAACATTTCACTGAGAATAGCTGTACATCTATGAGGGCATGAAAGATTTGCAGCTAGTGTGTTTGCAGCAAATTTAGCATTTCTAGACACATTTTATTTCTTATTTTTTTCCATTTTCCCTTTCTAAGTAATATGCATCACATTAAAGGTTCAATATGTATATAAATCCTACAAAAAGGAATGTTTTGTACCAATAATGCACTCTGTAATTTTGGGAGAATTTTCTCCAAGTTTTCAAACTTTTATCAGAAATTTTACCAGTCCCTAAAAAGCAGAAATAGTAAGAAACAGAAGTAGTAGTCAGTGACATCCAACTTTGAGCAGAAGAAGATGATAAAAGTTTCATTGTGTAACTTGAAAAGTGTAAAATTACGCTGATTAGAAGGGTTGTACGCACGTTATAGTGCTGTAGGTTGATTCAAAAACAGCAAAGAGAAGATGAGGATATGCTTGAACATTTTCTCAATGCCTCAAACAAATTTATCAAATCACAAGACTATGAACAGAAGCCTTCTTGGACAAAAGTTGTAAGTAGGGTTGCCAGCATTAATGCCATCGTCACAACGCCGATAAGCTTCATAATTATTTTTTAATTGCATAAAATGCATGCTGTATTGTCCTTTATAACACACTTAGGTTAAGCCATGTCAGCATCTCCCTGCAGCCACAGTGATGCAAAATAAGTATGCTCCCAAGGCAGGGAGTCAGTCTTTTATCACTGTTTTATGATTTTATCTTGGTCTTATTTACTCTTTAATTGTTTTATTCTTATAACTCAACTGACTTGAATTTAAATTAAATAATTTTAGTAAACTATAGCAATTCTGAGATTAATTGCAGTTAACGAATTTACTCATTTGACGGCCTTTGCTGTAATTTAAAACATTTTTTGGCATAAAGTGTGCAACCAAATCTTCTTTTTTTAGCAACTGAATAAAACTCTGAATATGAATAAACTCTTATCCAGTGTTGCTAGTATGTTATATTTAAGTTAAGTATGATGGAAGCAGTAAATAAAATGCAGTGAAATATTTTATTTTGACCTTTCTTCCTTTTTTCCCCTGCATGTCCAGGATAATCTGAATGAGCTCAAGGAGCAAACTGAAGTGGACAACGTTCAGAGTGGGTTTGTAGAGGAATCCCGACAAGCCCAGGAGTCACCTGAGGTGCCAATCAGGTAAAAGATTAATTTACATCTCATGTGATTGATGGCAAACTGATAAGCACATTGCAGCCTCAAATATATTCTGTGTCAATTGATTCATAGCTCATCTGGACAAGAAGAAAACGACACAGAGCCGCAGAGGTGGAGTCGACTTTACACCCAGATCTCTCAAAAACTGACCATGCTGAAAAAAGTGAAGGAGGAGCATCAGGACCTGATAAAATCAGAGGAGGAAGAGACTCATGAAAAGGTAGAAAAACACAGAAAATAATCAGATCAGAGCTCGATCAATTTTAAAGCTGAGCATGGAGAGATAATGGGAATGATGAGTGAAGAGAAATGAAAATAGACTGATGCTAAATTATTTCTAAGAAGTGGAGATATCATGATTACATCTGTTTCCATGGCAGCAGTAGGATAAACCCTAAGTCACCAGACGTTTTGATAAAGTGAGAGTAGAAAGAGACAGTTTGGTCTTTTGTGCTCCTTTCACTTAAAATTTAGAAAAAAAATCATAATTCTTTGAAAGACCAGTTGCAAGAGTCTTGAAGAATGTACAACACTGGCTGCAGAAGCCATTGAAATATTTTAATGTGTCACAAGGAAAAACATGGTTATTTTGTTACTGAAATAGAAGCTATTAAGTATGTGAGCTGATAAGCCTCAAGGGAGGAAGACGCAGAGCTAAGACCTCTCAAACTCCTTAGCTGGATCATGTAGGGTCAATCATACTTACCCCCTCACTGACATATTTCTACTTTATTTCAGGTTCCACAAAAAGCATCTGTGTTTGCTTGTGCTGCTCTCCATCAGACTAATGAGTCCATCAACATGCTGACACAAATAGTGAGTACAGTTGTAAGAGGTTTAATGTCATGTTGTGAAAGACAAACCTTTTCTGATCAACTTACCAAAATATTATCTACTTCAAATTGATTTTCTTTACATAAAAAATACATTCTTTGATGTTTCATGTTGGAATCATTTATTCCTACTGTTAGCAAAAATGTAAAGGTACTGTATAAACAGTAGAGGTTGTTTTTTTAAGTTTGACAATAAACTAAAGACACTTAAGTTAAAAAAAATGTCTCTATGAGCAGCAATGAGCAGTGTTTGGGAGTAATGCATACAAGGTAAACTCAGTATTAAGATGACTTTTTATAGTTATGACTAACGTAATGTGTTCATTTTTGTCAGTTGAAGAAAACTGTAATGAGTTACTATATCTGTCTAATCTGTTATTAGTAGTGCTGTCAATTAAAAATGTTTGCAGATTAATCGCTCTTTGGTGTTGTCACACAACCAGCTAAAGCAGCTTTGTAACTTTGATAGGAAGACGTGTAAAAATTCTCTGTACTCTTAAGTTTTATGATGGATGAAATCCATATTCCTTAGATTAACACCATCCTAGATTGATGAGTAAGTGGACGATCAGCCATTCAGAAACTTGTCCTTTCTGATTGTTTTCTTACTATTATTATTAAATCTACCAGTAATGCCGTCTTTCTCAAATTATCGACATATGTGATTAATTGTGATTAATTAGTCTACATAATTACATTACTATTTTTAATGAACTGACAGCACTTATCGGATAACTTTTATAAAAGTTATCTGTTACTGAAAAAACTGCCCTATTTACCTTTTCTCTCGTAGACATAGGAATAAAGATCCCAAAGACAAATGCCAGCTAAAGTAACCTTAACTGTCTCACTACACACACATTGCTAGCTGAGATGTCAGAGAGAAATCTTGAAATTGAATTATCCCCTCTATGTTTTTTTTTATTTTTTAATGAAAAAGACAAGAACATTATCATGGTGAAATATTAGTTCAGCAGCAATAGTAGTTTTCACTGAAACAGCTGTGCAGCTTTTCCAATGAGGCATTCAGTGTTATGCACAGCCTTCATTTGATACTGTATGCCTCTGTCCAGTTCATGGTCAGACGGTGAGCATGTTGAAGAGCTGTGATGGTTTGTACATCTGTTAGTGATGTTTTCAGGTTAACCCTTTAAAGCCAATTGTATCATATTTGATATACACTTTTATGAGACCTATATCTACACAACATGATCAGTAGATTGCTTTTAAACCTTTTGAATAAAATCTGATAAATCACTTTTTAAAATGCCCTCCAGTGGGTTATCAGTTGTCAAAAATGCCTAATGTATCAAATGTGACATAAAAAATACATGTGAAATTTGTATGGCATATTTTTCTATTTTTTGTCTTTGGATTTCAGGAGAAGGTAAAATACACATTTCAGTTCCAAAAAAATGAGTATTTTCTGGCTATTATTTGAATTATCTGGCTTCAAGGGGTTAAGGGGCATAAACTCTGCTGAGACTGACCACAGAGTCTGCACACTGTAAGGCAGACTCTCGGCTACATGCCATTTTTATAACAGACAAGTGGAACAAGTAAAAGTACTCTAATGTATTAGGTTTCAAGAGTATGTAACAAAGTAGTGTAACAAGTTATGTTTAAAGTAACCCTACCCAATCCTGGCAATAGTTCCCATGGTTAGTTAATATTTCCAAACAATAATATTTTTTCATGGCATATTTTTCATTTTCCAGTTGAGCTCTGCTGACAGCTCAGATCCAGCTGTGAGTCAAGAGTTGTATGATGCTGTGAGGAAGGTCCTCCTCTGCCTGGACACTTTGACAGACTTTTTGGTGACTCCTGGTGGTTCTGATGAAGATGATCTTCGTTTGAAGCTGATACAGAATGAGGTGACTGAGTTAGTGTTTCTAAGAACACATAGACACTATAAACTTAAAAACGTTTAATGTCCTTTTACTGTTGCTTTGGATATTCAACATTTTGATTTTTACTGTTTCTTTCTCCAATCTTTGAAGTGCTTATCAGCAGAGTTGGGGACTGTTTCTGAGCTCCTGAGTAAAGTGGAGTCAAACACCAAACCGTTGCTTTCGAATGAGGAACCAGAGGCTCTGAGCTGTTTGACCTCCCTGCAGGATTGTTTACACACAGTCCAGCTGGTCTTCACCTTATCACGCAGTAAGCTCATTGAACATCTGGACATCACGAACCAGCAGCAGGTGTGGAAGTCATTCACTTTTATTGTGTTGCTTAAAAACATTCTCTAGACATCAGTGATCAATTTCTTGGTCTGTTGTTTTTAAAACATTTTCTAAAGTACAATACTTAAGTCGAACAGCTGTTTTTTTGGATACCATTTCTTTTGGATGAAGTGAAAGTAGACACTGTTTGAATTAGTGTTTGAACCTTTCTTACACACTGTACTTTAAAATGTTTTTACTCTGTAGTTCAAGTTTTTAGAATATATACTGCTAAATAGGAGCATTTCTATGAGAAATAATGTAAAACTCTACTTAATTTGTTTCAGAGATGCATTGAATAGTTCATTTACAAATTTAGATTCAAAATACAAAAAATACACTGCTTAGAAAATATAAAAACAAAACTGCAGCACCTTACAGAGGGGGGAGCCATTATAACTCCTCTCATTCAAATGTGTTTTTCAAGTTTTGCTTTTATTTCAGTGCAATAATGATAATAATCTAAAACAGGAGCAATTATGCTGCACAGTATTCAAGTCTTTGTGTTTTCTTCTATCATTTTGTTTTTACTTCTACACACATATGAAATTTAAGTAGCTGTAGGTAGTTTAACAATTCTGATTTTGGCCTATATCAGTGACAACTCTACCTAAATACTGCTCTTTTAAAACAGATGATTAAAACAAGCTTTGTCAGAAAAACCAAGGGCAGAAACTCAGGAGGATAATAGACTAAGCATCAAAAGTCAAGTTAAACAGAGAGAAGTCTAGAAAATTTGAACTAAAAGCAAGAAAAAAATAATGAAAGCAAAAGGTAAACAGATAAAATAGATGGAATACATCAGGTAACATACAGGTAAAGTAATACATAAATGCAATTAAAGTAATTGATTAAAACTAAAGCAGAAAACATGTTATTTTAGAGTTGTATTTTTCTACACACTGTATATTAGTAGCCCTTAAACACCACAGAACACATTAGTTGTTGCTCTGGTCTTCCTCAAGTATCATTGAGGAAGACCAGATTATTATTATTATTATTATTATTATTATTATTATTATTATTATAACAATAAGAAGAAGAAGAAGAAAAAAGAATTGAAATTTGCAAAATAAAACCATACCAAATGAAAATTAGATGTATAAGAGGCTGAAAGAGGAAGAATGATAGGATAAATGGTTAACAACAAAAACCTAGTCAGTGGTTGAATAAAATAATCAAGTTAAGTAAAAAAGACCTCATGCATGAAATATAATTCACAAGAGGGCCTTTGGATAAAAATAATGTCATTGAAAAGAAGAGGGAGGAGGCTATTGTCCAAGAAATAAAATTATATCCTCTCTTCTGTTTATTTAACAAAAAAATAAAATCTTAGCTATAAGCTGGTGCCTTCGAGTTTCTAGCATCCTTGATTATCTATGAACATCTTAGTGGGTGGCCAAAACTCATCTATTCCATTAAAATAGAAGCATAAATAAATAGTAAAATATATTTAAATTATAACACTACCAAATAATCCTTTATCTTTAAAAAAAAAAAAAGGAAGGGAAATAACTAATGGAAGTTTTCAAAATTTAAAGATAAAGTGATTAGCTCCAACAATATTATAAGTAGATCTGTCTTGTTTGAATGTTATTACTTTAACCAAAGTCCAGGGTCAGAATAATTTTTTCACTGCCCTGGTTAAACTCATCGGTACTTTCTGCCTCATAGGAGCTTCCCTTCAACAAAACGTGTATCCTGGACGAGTTTGGACTGGGAAGAAGTGAAGTTTTCCCTAGCATAAAAGATGCTCCAAGTTTGGAGGTAAGTACTCTACAGCTTGTTGTTTTTAGTGTAAAATGCCTGGTAAATATATGTAAAGGATTTTTAATTTCCTATAAGAACAAACTGAACTTTTCACAAGGAGGTAAGTTCTAGTAAAGGGATAAAACTACTTGGTTTTGATGACACAGTGATTTTTTTACTGGTTAAAAGGCAACAAATCAGTGTAAATTAAGAAAATCCAAGTAACACAAGTACAAAAAAATACCTCTAACTAACTGTAGAAGTCCTAATAAAGTAGAATTGATGCAAGATCCATGTCTAAAAAGTTATTATCATTTCCTTTAACATCTGTGCTTTCCCTGCCTCTCTCAGCAGTGCGTGTTGGGCAGACATCTGAGGGAGGGTCCAGGGGAAAAAGTGAAACTACAGCAGGCCTCTCAGTCCTTGCTTCAGGGGACGACTCGCCTCCTGGAGCTGGGTGAAGACTGCATCACAGAGAGGCAGATGAACCAGGTCCATAACCGCTGCCAACTTCAAGCCGATCTCTGCAGACATAAGGTATCTCTTTGTGCTTTCAACAAGTTGCTCAACAGGCAGGAAAGACCTGATTTATGTAAGGCGCTTTCCCAGGAGTGTAGAGGAGCCTCATGGTGGATTTTAAAGCAATGTGTCTGCCTCAAACGACAAAGTTTGGGTTTCCGTGTATATTTAAACCTAGATAATCTGGCCTAAGTAACATTTATAGTCCTGCTCTATTGACCAGGTTTACTTTGCATCAATTTCCCTTCTTTCTGTCATGAGTCTTGTCTCTTTTTACCCAGAAGCTCCTGCAGGTCCTCAGATCTCAGTTGGCTTTTGTTCAGCATCTGTTCCTGTGTGAGCCAAGAGCGCTCGAGTATCAGGAGGATGAGCGGGTCCAGCTGGAAGTCAGAGCCAAAGCTTTGCAGCAGCAGGCTCTGGAACAAGAAGTGGCTTCTCAAAGGAGGATCCAGGTTTGTAGTGCACATTTGCTAAAGGCCATAAGAGTTCATACAAAAACACAAGAGGGTGTGGAATAATTTCTTATATTTGGTGTTTGTGCTCACATATCAAACATAATTTACTCAAAAGTGGTGTTGTTTTCGTACGTGCTTTAGGAGTGGATCCGGTGGGAGGATAATTGTGGTCAACTTGGCAGGCTGCTGGATGATATTGAAGCCTTCATTAGCAGTGAAGAGCCAGAGGGAGACGATGAGGAGTTAGTACAGGACCGTTTAGATCTCTGCCAGGTAAAGTCTCCCACATCTCACATAAACTATTCCATGTTTATCTTCTCTAACAGGCTTCTTCTGTTTATCTAGCTCTTTCTGAGTTGAGATTATTGCTTTTCTCATTTTGATTGATCTCCTCTAATCATCTACACAGGAAATTTGCAGTGTTTTGATTTGTAGTGCTTTGCTTGCTTAGATTTATGATTTCAAAACTAATTTAGACTTATAAATCATGCTAGTCCGCCTTGAAAAATTTAAGTTTCTGTCTAATCTCCAATGAGCAGATCAGGATATTTTCTATCTTTCAATGAAAAGGGTCAGAAAAATTGAAATCTGTTATGTACTATATCTAAAAATGTATAATTGTTATGAAGTGTTTGTCTATATAGCATTACTAGCACATGCAAAAGACACAATAATGCTGTTCTCTATTACACTGTTTATATAATTCATAACAATGTCAAATTAGTTCTGAAAGTGGTGGAAATCTTGCAATAACTATGCTTCATACCTCCTTGCAAAAGGGACCATTCTTTGTAAAAGTGTACATTTTCCAATACTATAATATTTATTTGATACCGATTGCTTAAAAAAAACAATATCCTGAATATCGAGGTACCATCATTTTGAAGAAAAAGACAAGAAGAAGATGCCGTATACAGAGAGAGATAGCATGAAGCATTTAGCAATCAAAAGAGAGCAAGTGCCGGTGTCCAGTTGCTAACAGTTCAGTGATACAGAGGGAGAAGATACTATTTCCTGATTGTTTCATAGCAGTTACACTTTAAAGAAGTTAGAAACACATCAACACCTCAGCACAGACATGAGGGAAGATTCAGGGTTGTGTTTGACTGATGCTGATGACAGTAACATAGTTGGATTTATTTTCAGCCCTCGAGTTTCACAGCTCAGACCAGCCCACTTTAGTTCACAACCTTTTAATGGAGATGCATTCATTTGGATTAGGTATATTTATTGTAATATTATTTAGTCACATTAAAAAACATTAAAATGTCAATTTGAGTAAACTAGTTTGATTGTGTGCAGTTGTTCACACACCGGGACAACAGCTCATTCTTATTTTGTGTGGTACAATCTCACTGGGCGTGCTACTGAGTCCTGCTGCTGCTACTGACACAAAATCAAGTTTTAAAATTGTCTCATAATGATGACTATCTCATACCTATGACTTAGGCAACCAGATTGCTTTTATTTCTTAACAGCAGGACTTAAAGTATAACAAGTCTCTAGTGGGCTAGTTTTACAAGTCTTCTCTACTGACCAATGGGGTTTTAATTTTTTTGAGCCAAGCCATGGATGAGATGAGATGAGATGAGATGAGATGAGATGAGACATTATTTCTCCCCAGAGAGGAAATTCTAGAATTTATACACAGAATCACTGCAGGTGCATACTATACTCTTTATAAATAAAAACTTCTATTAAATCCTACCAGATTGACCATTTTAAAGGAATAAATGTAATTGTGGAACCAAATAAGTGATTTTCTTAGGCATATTCAGTCTAACTCAGTCTAAAGTGTATTAACTCACAATTTTCTCTACTTTATGTACAGACACATTTCTATGCTGCCTCTTCTAATATCAGGTGGATTCTGCTTTTCAAAGAGCTTGTAACATAGTTTGATTCAAACTCTGATTAAGCATGGTCTTATCTTCTCTCTCAGCAAACTCTGGTCCAGCTGGATGAGAGTCGAGCCGCTTTAGGACTGCTCCTGGATCAGAGGAAGTCACTGCAGACGGAGCCAGCGCTTGCTGCCACAGTTAGTCACACAGGAGGCGCCGTGGAGCAGCGATGGCAGAGTGCCTACAGATGGACAGAGCAGGAGATTCAGCGCTGCAGAGACATCCAGGACAGGCAGGCCAGGTGAAAAAGTCTCTTACAATAACAGTCGACTTTTTAAAAGTTCCTAAAAAGAACTGGTTACTGTCCTCCTTATAAAACTGGAATGGAAATTGTGGCTTTCTCATTGAACATCAGTGCCTAACCTCACAAATGCTCTACAGAATGGGCACAAATTCCAAAACTTTAATCTTGGAAAGATTAAGGAAGTTGTTCCCTCATGAGCCAATCACTGGTTGTTCTGCAGAGCACATCCATGACATAACAGCACTTAAACCACATGACACCAATCTCTGGTTATATTCAGCAGAATAGGAGCCATGCTTTAGCATTTGAAATTCTATTTCATGCTCTGCCTCACTGGTTGTTCTGTTTTTCTCATTCTAACCAAAGATTCCAGAAAGACTTCACCTCCATCAGTGATTGGCTGGTCAGTGCCAATAAACGCCTGAAGAATTGGTCAAACATGGCTGATATTTCTGAGCTGAACAAAGAATGTGTTAACAACGGTCTGATTGAGCTGCTGGTAAGACCTTTCTGTCCAATACAGTATGGCCTTTTTGTTGGCAAAAAGACCTGCTTTCTATTTGTTTTTGGTTCTTGTGTTTATAAAAGCACCCTCAGTCTCCAGAAAAATCTGACAAATTGGGGAAAAAAAAAATTTCCATGTAAAAAGTCAATTTTAAGGCGAAATTTGTATATTCTGGTCAGAAATTTATTAAAGTTAACTTAATTTTAACCAAAACAAATAAAATGTTTATGCTCTAAAACAACAACACACTGTCAGCACTCACATTCAAGCTGACAAAGATGGATAGCAAAAGATATTTAATCTATTTTGTTATGGGCTTTATGGCGGCTGCTATGAACACACAGCTTGTGACACTAAAGTAAGACACCACTTTAAGATGCATTAACCAAGGCTGCCCATAAGGGGAGAGCTTTCTGGAGTCCAGCCAAATTTGGGGCCTATGGAGGTCAGAAAAAATCTTAGTCCATTGTAAAGATACGCTGTGATAACCACATTTTAGTTGCATGCCATGTGCTTTAAACAGAATTAAAATGGATTAATAAAAGGCAAAAATGGGCAGAAAAGGTGGTGAAATGGGATTTAAATAGCAGCAGATATGACTTTAAAGTGACAAAAATGGGTTTTAAGTGGCAAACCAGGGTGCAGGTAGCCTGATGGTTTGGGGCGCACCCCAGGTACGCGGTCGTTTCAGGTTCAAGTCCAGCCAATAAAGGCATAAAAGCCAAAAAATAAATCTTTAAAAAAGTGTCAAAAACCATCACAAAAAGGTGAAAGGGGTTAAAAGTGCCAAAAATTGGTTTAAAGTGGTAATGCATTAAACAGTGGAATGTGTTTAAAATGGGCAAAAATGGGCTTAAAAGACAACAAAATAGACAAAAATAGACAACAAAGGCAGATATTGGCAAAAATTGGTCAAAAGTAGCAGAAATGGGCAGAAAATGAGATGAAATTAGATTTAGAAATGGGTAAAAAAGTGGCAAAAATATGGTCAAAGTGGCAAAAATGGGTGGCATAAAGTGATGAAAATAGATTCAAATGTGACAAAAAGGGGTAAAAAGAGAGAAAAAAATGGGCAAAAATTGATGAAAAGTGTCAAATATGGTTAGAAAAAGTGGGAAAAGTTGGTTAAATATTGCACATATGATTTAAACATCAGAAACCAGTAACAGCTTGGCACAATTTTCCGCTCCAAAATGAATGAACAAACACACACGTATTAATCCCATCAATGATTCACCACTAGGAAGGGCCCATTTTTAGGGTTGGTCCAGCTAAATCTATGGGCAGCCCTGGCATAAATCACACCTTAAAGAAGCTTTCTGACTAGTTCTACCTTCTTTCTGCAGGACTTCTTCATGGAGGTAGAATCAATGTCAGTGAAGAGGGCATCTGTGTCACAAGACGCCTCTCAGCTGCTTCAAATGAGGGAAGCAGACTGTCCCAGGCTGAGAGCCCAGCTCAGCCAGCTGGATGTAAACTGGAGCCAGCTGACCACTGATCAGTCTAAGATACATGACAGACTGCAGCAGGTAGAGTACTCATACAATCTTCAGACAGATTTTACATATACACTGTGACTTTAAATGGTTAATCTGCTTCATAATTAAATTATTCTGAGGCATCCAGTATTCTAGATAATATACATTTTTGTCTGCAAGTCTTAGTCTTTGAAAATGACTGTCTCTAAAAAGTTCTAATTATTTCATCCAAAATGACTTTATTTATTACAATATTCAAAGTCAAGACATTTATGGGTCCAGATTCCTTGAGAAGTAGATTATTTCAAAAACAATTTGGCCTGGAGTAATCGCCTCTTTCTTGTAAGGGGAGTGTTCACATCATTGATATCAGCTTTGAGGTGATTTAAGACAGAAAGTATGAAAGGTGAAGGACTCTTTTTAATTATTCCACACCAGTTATCACCAGAGAACCAAAGAATGATTTATGATCTTAGACAGGAACTAAAGTCAGATAAACATAGAATTGATATGAGGTGGTTACCTAGCTGAATAAATGAAATTAAAAGGGAGCAGTTTGGTAAAATGAATAAATATTTCATTTTTTATGTTATTTATCCTGTATGCATCTTCCGTCTACTTTGCTTTCATCATTTCATCCTTTTGCTCTCTCTAAAAATGATGATGTTGGTGACAACAATTTAAGTTTTTTTCTCTCTCTAAACATCATGGCATATGCACTTAGTCCTTATCTGTCCCTGCGTTTATTTTCTATTGTTTTGATTAGTTAAATAATCACTTCATTAATTGATTAATAACTAATTTTGTCTCAAATACTTATTACTATAGCATAGCCAATATTACCTTAGTTTAATGCTTTCTATAATTGTTTTTAACTGCTTGTTTTGTGTCTTTTAGCATCTGCTGGCAGTGTGGCCTCCTTTAAACCTGCTGTGTGATCTGGAGGACTGGCTTGCGAAGCAGGAGGCTCGACTGAACCAGGAGACAGAAGCTGTCCACAAGGCTGAAAATGCTGCTCAGATCAGTGAAATCCTGCAGCACTACAAGGTATTCAAACCTCCACAGTTAACATGGTGTTTTCAAGAGTCTTTCTACACAGGCATTTCAGTCACATTTTAATTTAAAACGTGGCACTTTTATAGAAGTTGGGCACATTTTCTCAGTCTTTTCCTGAGTTTGCACTTATTTGATGAAGATACCTTAATGTTTAAGCAGCCTTCGCTATGGTGAAGATCAGCTGATATATTCTGCAGAAAATATAGAATAGGGCACAAGTTTTGCTAGGTAATTGGTAGAATATGTTTCATTACATGTGAGGTTGCAAAGGGGTGTGAAGACGCTAGTTGGCTTACTGACTGAGTCTTCCCTATCTAAAACATTATTATATTATTGCTGTGACTAGTATTTATGCAGACTTTTCTACCTTAAAGGGCAAAGATGCAAATGTTTATTGCATTTTTTCATTTGTGCTTAAGAGCAAAAGTTAGAGTAGTGTATGCATACAACACACTTGTTTTATGTGTACATTTAGTTAGTTACAGCAGCACGAGGGAGGTACCTTTATGATGTCAACAGTGGATGATGTGCGTTGCTTTTATATTTCACTCTTACATTGACAGGAAGCAGCACAATTAACAAAGTTACAGATGGAGCAGTTACAAACTCAGATCAACCAAAACCTGGATCACAGCGTAGAAAATCATCAGTCAAAACATCCACAACCTGATGCATCTTCCTCCAACTCTCTTAATCTACTTTAAAACAGATTTAGAAAGACCAGTCACCAGAGGCACAAATGTTCCTGCAGTAGATTCCAGGCTGGAATAGCAGTGTGTCTGAAAACCCTTTTAGCAGTTTTATGTCAGACTTTAGGCACAGATAGCAAAGTAAGTCTTGTAACTGAGTCACAGAGTGAAGACTGTATCTTCCAGTGCTTGTCACATGAATAAAATCACACAAGTATGACAGAAGCAGATTTAGTATAGCTTTAAATAAGGATTTGCCAGTGATTTTGCTTAGAAGTGGTCAATAAAGGCCAGTCATACAGAGTATTATGATGAGTTAGGGCTTTCAGGTTTGTGATGGACCTCAGTGCCTGATAGTATACAGTAGCCAGCTCCTTTTTTTCTCTTACTGTTCTTTTCTTCCAGGAGTTGAAGACAGGTATGACAAATGGGCAGCTCCTCCTTGACTTCCTGTGCCAATCCGGGCCTCAGGTGGTTGGAGCGGACGTCCAGGCCCACTGCTCTGAACGTACAGAGTTTGCAGAGAACCTTGGTGCCTTGAGACTGAAATGGCTGCATGCTCAGAGAGAGCTGGAGAGCCAGGTGGGTTGTCAGGCTTTATGTAGCTACTGTATATTGCAAAATCTGTAGAATATGCACTCAAATGATAAAAAAGCTACCTTCTCCTAGGGTCCTAGGTCCAACATTTGTTTTGAACTAGGTAGAAGTACTGAAGGTGTCTTTTTTGGCACAAGTCTTGAAGCATAAAAGAAATGTTAAAAAAATCTGTTGGAAATGTGTTTTCTTATCACATAGACATTGGGAACTGTAAGTGCTATAATACTGTATCTACTTTGGCTGTTTGTTATTTGCTATTTCGCTACCTCGGCTTAGTTACCTGTTCACTTGTGTAGTGGGAGGAAAATAATAGCTGTGAGTGGGTTTGGACAATAAAAAAGCCTTCTTGTGCTTCAATCGTCATGTAGGAATATTTCTATTTCTACACGTTTTTACAACATTTTATCTTTTTCCATTTAGATTAGAGAGGCTGAACAGATGCGTCAGACATGTGCAGACAGAGAAAAGCAGTTAAAGCGCCTTCATTGCTGGATAAGACGGCAAGAAAAGCAGCTCAATTTCTGGAAAAAGCCCATCAGTCAAACTCTGGCACAGAAGGCTCTGCAGGAGTCAGAGGTACAGTAACAGGATGTAAACAGGTGCTTGTTTGAACTGTCTCTTTGACTGCTTTCCTCTCATCTGAGACTGCTCTGCTTTCCTTCCAGGCTGTTGTAAACAGAATGAAGGAGGTGGCAGAAGCTTTGCAGAAGTTGAAACTTAAACAAGTATGTCTTGAAAAGGAAGAGGATTATCCCTGTGATGTGTCTTTCTCCAGCCAGACAGAGCAAGCTTTCAAGGCTTGTGAGGATCTCAGTCAGCAGGTAATGTCATTGTTTTCAACACTTCTTTATTAATCTGAGCTAAAATTTCTATTTTTGTTCAAAAAAAGAGCTGAGAAAAGAGTGAGAAATGCTTCATTACCAGACATCAACCTGTCCATCTCTGTGTGATTTGCAGCTCAAAGCTCTGACACCAACTCTTCAACAGACCGTGGAGGAGTGGGGATGTTTCAAGCGAGATCTGAGGGAGGTTTCTATGCACACCACTAGGGTGCGCTGTGCTCTGCAGCATCAGCGAGCTCCTCTGTTCTCACTGAAGCAGGCAGAAGTAGACAATGACCTCCTCCAGGTGAGACCACATAAAGGCCACTTTTTATTGTTATAACCATCACAATAATTTAGGACCATTTTGCCACTTCAAGCCTTCAGGAAGTTAATGAAAGTCTAAAAGGCTTTAAAAGGCTAAAAAGCTGTAAGCTGCAGTTTAGAAAAGCCAAAAGGATTTTTTTTCAACTCTTCCGAAACAGCCAGCTGTAACAGTTTGAAGTTGAAAGCCTGTCCATCTAGTTTTGACAGGTTTGGTAAAGGTGTGGGCGTTGATGGTCTTTAAACTCTCTGTATTTGGCACATACTACACTACGGATGAAGGAAAGTAAATGCACCTCTGGAAGGAATGTGTTAGAGGTGTTTTTCTGGTTCACAGAAACTCCAAGAGACAGCCGGAAAGGAGGGAGAGATTTGGGTGACCTTGGACAAATCTTGTGAAAGTCTTGTGAAGAATCTACATCATGGAACAGCTCAGGCTGTGAGGGATCAGATGGATGGAGAGAGAAAACGGTCAGTGCTGTGAAATTATAACATTTTGCTATGAGTTTAAAAGTCAGAGGCAAGATTATAGATAAATCCCAAACACACAGAGAAATTCAGAAAACTATTTCTTCAAACAATTGCAGGCATCATTCGAGGGAATTTTAATGAATAAACTGTATGACATCAAGCAAAATAAGTTATTAAACACATAACATAATGAAGTTTACTGTCTGAAAAGAAAGATATTACATGAATGAATGACAAAATGCAAACACAGGTCATTAGAATACAAAAATTTATAAAAACAAATAAAAATGAAAGGAAGTTTAACATTATAATGCAAAATATGTTCAAATAAAATAATTAAAGATGACTCATGATATACCCATATGATAAGGCATATTTATTTTTGTAGCACTAATCATTTATAAAGCAATTGAAGTCCTTTCAGAGTTAAAAACATAAGAACATTTAGAGCATTTTAAGAGCATAAATAAGACATTTAGCAAAGAAAGACATTGAAATAGAAATTTAAAAAAAAAAAACAAAGAATTTAAGAATATATAATAATATATAATGGAAAAGCTACAGTGTTGTGAAAAGTATTTGCCCCCTTTCTGATTCCTGATTTTTTTTTGCATATTCATCAAACTTAAATGTTTTGGATCATCAAACCAATTTTAATATCTCACAAAGACAACCTAAGTAAATTAAAAAATGCAGTTTCTAAATGATGGTTTTATTTATTAAGGGAAAAAAATCCAAACCTATCTGGCCCTATGTAAAAAAGTAACTGCCCCCCTTGTTAAATCATGAGTTAACTGTGATTAACCACAGTTCTTGGAAAGTTGAGTCCAATTTCACTGGTCACACCCAAGCCTGATCACTACCAGATTTGTTGAATCAAGAAATCACTTAAACAGAAGCTGTTAGACAAAGTGAAGTAGGCTACAAGATCTCAAAAACAAACGCATCATGCCCCCATCCAAAGAAATTTAAGAACAAATGAGAAACAAAGTTTTGAAATCTATCAGTCTGGAAGAGGTTACAAAGACATTTCTAAGGCTTTGGGACTCCAGCAAACCACAGTCAGAGCCATTATCCACAAATGGAGAAAACTGGGAACAGTGGTGAACCTTCCCAGGAGTGGCCGGCCAACCAAAATTACTCCGAGTGCAACGACAACTCATCCAGGAGGTCCCAAAAGAACCCAAAACAACATCCAAAGAACTGCAGGCCTCACTGGCCTCAGTTAAGGTCAGAGTTCATGACTCAACCATAAAAAAGACACTGGGCAAAAATGGCATGAGAGAGTTCCAATGCCTAAATCACTGCTGACAAAAAAGAGCACAAAGGCTCGTCTCACATTTGCCAAGAAACATCTTGATGATCCCCAAGACTTTTGGAGAAATATTCTGTGGACTGACAAGACAAAAGTTGAACTTTTTGGAAGGTGTGTGGCCTGTTACATCTGGGGTAAAAATAACAGCATTTGATAAAAAGAACATCATGCCAACAGTCAAACATGGTGGTGGCAGTGTGATAAATATGCAAAAAAAAAAAAGAGGAATCAGAAAGGCAAATTCTTTTTCACTGCACTGTATATAACTAAATAAATTTTAAAAATTAGGTTAAAAAATAAATATGAACTTATATTAAGACAAGAAATGTAAATAAAAATTTTATACATAAGACTCAACAAGAAAATAACTCATAAGATCCAAAGAGAGAAAAAATAACATACTGTACATGTGATATTTCTATGATATTTGGATTAACAAGACAAGGAATACAAAATATAAATAACAGAAAAACAAAGCAATAGTTATTAAAAAGGGCAAAACAGAAAAATGAATGTAAAAAAACGATTAATTATAAGATCCAAAAAGTAAGAAAATATGAAATAAGATACACACAGTGTATGAGAAAGGCTCAAATTAGACATGAAAACATAATAAAAATGATGATAAAATATATGAACAAAAAAGAAATGTGAAATAGGGCATTAAGGGCATTTTTAGGTAACGTGAAATATATCATGTTTACTTAACAGGGTTTCTGCAGGCTTTTACAAAGTACAAAGTACAAAGTATTTGCATTTGATAAATTAATTTAGCAAAAATTAAGGCTTTTAAAATGTATTATAGGTATTTAATTCAGAAATATAGGACCATAGCATTTTGTTCTGCAGTTAAAAAACAGTTGTATAACGTACAACATCTATTTCCTGCTGCTTTATGGTATCAAACCAGTGTCTTTTTTTCCCATGATCTAATCTCAAAATGCTCCACGACAGCCTAATTCACATACAGTAAGAAATACTACTGACATTTTCTTTTCTGTGTCACATTTTTATCTTACAATCAGCACGAAACACATACTTAACAGGGTTGTAACGCTTACAAACTGAAGATGTGATAGGGTCTAAAAATGTATGGAGGGGGTCTTTAAAAAAGTCTTATAAAGTCTTGAATTTATTATCAGATTTTCTGTATAAACCCTGTAGTATCTATTTTATAACCAAAAAGTATTTTATAAGAGGGGACATCAAAATGATGATAGTTAATAGTAAGATATAATCTTTAATACTTACAATTGTATACTTTGTGCTTTTTTATAAAAAATTATTAGTAGAAGGATTACTCAACTTTTTGGATCCTCAGCTTGCACACATTATCATTTTAATGTGTGTAAACCTGCACACAATCATTTCAGCATTATACAGTACTAATGTAGAATGTCTCTTTTAGGTGGAAGGTTCTGCTGCAGGATCTAAAAGACGAACATGTGAAGACTGCAGAGACACTTTCTCTCTGGCAGCAGTATGCTCAGCTCTCTGACCAGTGCTCCATGAACCTGCAGAAACTGAGGCGTCAGTGGGACGTGCTTCTGTCATCCTCACCTCAACAGGACACACAGGATGTGGCTCACTCAGTGGAGGTAAGTCCAGGCTTTTAAGTTTCCCTTACATCTGATGTCCAAGTAAAAATTTAAGGAATCTTCAAACGTTACGTTCTGTGAGCTTCCTTCTAGCTCAAAAAATTAGAAGTCTGTTGTCAGACTACAGTACATCCTTATGCTGTCACAACAGAAAATATGAAAGCTAAATCTGTAGCCTATAGCCAAGCTGTAGCCATAATCATCAAGATTAAATTTGAACTCAGTAATATCTGAAAATGTGAAGTATTTTAATTAACTAGCATCTGCATCACTGAAAGGCACAGAGAGGAAACTGAACCAAGTTCGATAACATGATTAATTCTGTGCCATTACCATCATTCCCTGCTTGACTCATCATGTGCTCTGCTGATTCAGAGACTCTTTGTATTACATTCAAGATTTAATTATCACAATGACTGGTCCCTTATTCTTGGAAAGGAACAAACAGCACGTTCTCATGAGCAGAAATATCACTGATGGACTTATTTGTCAATGCAATTCTGATTTCTTGTGCACTACTTGTACCTGGGTAGATCAGATGCTGCATCATAAGCTGTTATGCACATTTGGGCAGAAAAACAAGTTTTGGAGCCTCCATTCATGTTTTTTTCCATTTCCACCCTCTACAACATGTATTTTGGAACCCCTGAGTCACAACTAATCGGGAAAAACAGAATGAAACAGCTTCAATATTAAGGTCCTTAGGTAATGCATTGATGACAAAAAAAAAATAGGGAGCACAAAACACAAGTAATAACATTCAATATGCAAACTTTAATCTACTTTACTGTATGGGTTTTTTAAATTTAGATTTCCTATCTTAATATTCCCATCTTGTCATTTAATTGTGTTTTTCCTTACTCCCATATACCAGACATTGCAAGAGGCTGCTGAAAATTTGCAAAGCAGCATGGGAAATGTCCTTTCTGCCTCAAAGTGTGTAATGGGACGACTTCAACCTCTGGCTGCAAATTTAATCCAATCAGAGACCAGACTCTTGTCTCGTGATGTGTTGCTGCTGAGCCAGGCAATTTCAGGCAAAAAGAAAAGTCTTCAGGTGAGGAAATGTGATGAAATGTCACTTTCATTTTTTCAAATGTTTCAAAAATGTGATTTTAAGTGTAAAATGTTTTTTAGGGCCCCTCTCAGGTTCTTGTCTTTATTTTCAATTGATCTAGTCCATAATAATTTTAAAGCTTTCCTGAAAATTAACTGTCAAACTCTCTTCATGTTTGCACTTTGCAAATCAAGTTTTATAGACTTAACATCCTCCCCCTCTGTATTTGTGTAGGAGTGTTTGGAGCAGCAGAAAAAATTTCATGCTGAACTGGAGGACGCTGAGAAGCAAACACAAGACATTCAGAATAAAATGAACGCCAGCTCAAATGACACAGACTCTGTGAAGGTTGGTCAAAATCCCTCTGATTTTTAACTTTACTATACAGTACAAAGGTACAGTATGCACACTGTGTAAGAGAGTTAAACAGGGCTTCAGAGGGAGGAAACATTAGGCATGAGCTGTTAACATAACCCAGTGATATCAAACAAATGGGTATGGTTTATATATTTCATTAAATTCAACATGACTAATGCTCTTTCATGATACAGTTATGTCTAAAAAATGTACATTATAATCTAATCAGAATCGAGAAGAAGCTTCTGAATTTGCTGCAAAACTATCACATTTTAGATTTTCTTTATTATATGGTTGCAGGTAACTACAACCCCAATTCCAAAAAATGTTGGGGCGTTGCTTTAAATTTACATAAAAACAGAATTTAATGATTTTGCAAATCTCATTAGCCCACAATTTATTCACAATAGAACATAAACAACATATCAGATGGTTAAATTTACAATTTAATTAAAATATTAGCTCATTTTGAATTTGATGGCAGCAACACATAGCAAAAAAGAA
The DNA here is from genome assembly GCF_018320785.1 of Cheilinus undulatus. Lineage (NCBI taxonomy): Eukaryota > Metazoa > Chordata > Actinopteri > Labriformes > Labridae > Cheilinus > Cheilinus undulatus. Next base: position 37,534,878 of record NC_054878.1, on the reverse strand, counting down.
GGGGCCGGGCAAGAAAGGGCTAGAAAAGTAAGTGGTACTCCAGGTGAATAATGCGACTAATTAGGTAAATTAGCAACATACACTGTTATATAAGGAGCAATTTTGGGTGGCCGAATCTCTCAGAAGTAACGATGGGCAAAGGTTAACCAATCTGCAAACAGCTGCCTCAAAGATTGTGAAACAATTTAAAAAAAAAACATCCTCAACATGAAATTGTGACGACTTTGAATATCCCACAATGAACAGTACAAAATATGATCAATAGTTTTAGAGAGTCTGAAGAATCTTTGTGCAAATGGATAATGCTGAAGGTCAGTATTGGATGCTTGTGATTGCATATAACAAATCTATCAAAACAGCATAGCTTTACAGTGGAATAGTCCAAGTGCTGGCTCCAGACCTTTCACTAATTGAAAACATTTGGTGCATTATAAAACAACAAATCTGGCAAAGAAAACCTAGAACTGTTGAGCAGCTAGAACCCTACAGGAGATAAAAATGGGACAACATTCCTCTCCCAGAACTCCAGCTACTAGTCTCCTCTCTTCCCAGAAGTTTGCTGACTGTTGTTAACAGAAGAGGGATGTTAAACAATGATAAACATAGCCCTGTCCCTGTTTTTTTTTTAGATGTGTTGCTGCCATCACATTTGAAATGAGCTAATATTTTTCATGAAATAGTAAAATGTCTCAGTTTCAACACCTGATATGTTGTTTATGTCTGGTTAGTATGTGATTTTGCCAAAATGTAAACAAGTATATGATAAGAAAAAAAAATAGGTTTTAGGTCATGGCTAATAGCTTACTTTAAGACCTGCAATGAATGGCCTAAACCCCAGTGTGACAGGAGACGTAGCTAAAACATGTAGAGCATGATTATACCCTAGACAGTAAATGGGAACAGAAATTATAGGAGGAACAATAATATTAATAGTATACTTTTGGTTGCTCTGATTGTCCCATAAGGAATGTGACAGACAATCACTGTCTGAGTTTTTGTTTTGAGGTGCTGTGTCAGACACCATCTATGTGGTGATGTCCTGGTGGATGTAAAATAAATCCAAGCCCACTGGATATGAGAAACAGTCTAACTGTTGTGTGAAGTTAATAAAGCTGTGACCTTGCAAGGATGGTTTGGGTCCATGCGAAAATGTTTTATTTTTTATTCCTCATATGTGTAGCAGGTTCTGTTGGAGCTCAGTGACCTGTTTGCGTCACTGGTAGACGTCAGAGAGACGAGCAGCTTCATGCCACTAAAGAACAAGGAGACAGACAGACTGAAAACACTCAACAGGCAGTGGGCTAAAAGCATGATTCACATGTCTGACATAAACAGGTGAGAGTTTGGCCGAAAAAAGTTCACACACAAAAATTAATGGGCTTGGAAAAAAAACATTTTCGCAATTTCTTTGTGTCCATGCTTAAAATCATAGATTTTATGGGGGGTTTTTTATTTTTGCAAAAATACATACATGATTTTTTAACAAGATATGAATATAACTTTTAAACTAATATGTAAAAATTTTGAACTGTGGCTATTGTTGGCTCTGAATGATGCAATGTTTATGCTAAACTCACGAAAAGTCTAAAATAATGAGACATGCTGTACTTTTCTCTTATTTCCAGAAAGCTGCAGGCTGAGTATCAGTGCTCTCAGAGCTTCCAGGAAAAATGTGAGAGCCTGACGACTATTCAGAGAAAGCTTGAGGAGGAGTTAATATCCAAACAGCCTCTTAGTTACTCTAGCCTTCAGGAGATGCTCACAGTACATCAGGTGAAGTACTTTTTAGAATCTGCATTTCTTTCATATTAATAGACATTCATTCAAATTTTTATCAAAACAAGTGGAACCACCCTCTTAAAGAGGACATATCTTAAAAAAGCCTGCTTATTGCACTTATATTTGGGTATTTATATTATCTACAGGCCCATGAAATATGAAATAAGCCAGCAAGGTCCCTTGTTCATTCTGAGAAAGTCTGTTTAGAGCTGGTTTATAATCGTTGCTGGCGCTTGATACATTTTCTATTTTTACCAAAAAAATGTATGAGTGTGATATGTCCCCTTTGATATTAGTAATTTTTTTATTTATTCTTATTTCTAACAATCTCACACACAATATTAACATAGAATTCAGATTTTAAAAATTTAATAAGGTCTAATTACAACCAAAGTTTTCTTGGTAGCATCTTGATTATTATTCATTAATTTCTCAAGAAAAAGGTGGTAATAACCTTTTGATAAGCTGGCATTTTACTAAGTAATAACCTGGTTATATTAAAGAAGTTTACCTAGTAATAATATAAGAAATATCAAGTGCATCCTTGTTATATTTTGGCAATTGTCTGGTTATCAAGTGGTATTATGTGTATATATATATATATATATATATGTACATATACAACATACATATATATATATATATATATATATATATATATATAAACATAACCTTACACTCTAACCCTAACCCTTGTGATTATTTGGCCATTTTCTGCTAATTAGGTGGCATTTTCTCCTAACTCCTACCTCTAACCCTAATCCTTTGTAATTAAGACACTGGAAAGCTGAGTTAATGACCTCATCAGCACAGAAGTATATTTATTATTTGACTGAGATTGTTGCTGTTTATTAGAAAGAGCGAATGTCGGGAATTGTGATGAAAAGTTTGCTTGAAATATTAGCATTACTCTGCAATTTTGATATCAAAATGTATGGCGTTTTTGTCTTAAGAAGATACAAGTTCTGATGAAGATTTGGTGCCCAAATGTCATCATGTTTCTCTCCTCTTGTTTCTTTCTCCTGAAGAAGCTTGAGGCTGAGTTGAATGTTGGAAACCAGCTTTTGCAGAGTCTTCTCTGTCATGCAGTCGAGTTCATGGACAAAGAAACACCAGAGAAAAGGTAAGCAATGAAACACTCTACCAAGATGTCCATCTTCCAAAAACCTCCATAAATGTGATGTGGTTTCACTTTAAGAGTAAATAAAATACTTTGTCCAGCTTTGGTGCCACTTCTTCCTTTGAGCTCTAAATTTACCTGGTTGTCTGTCTTTGATTTTAAGGAGGACATATTTTACCCTTTTAAGACAAGTTTAACTCAGTCTTAGAGATCCCCAAAACAGGCCTCTAAAGTCTGTTGTGGCTTTAAATGTTGCTGAGCTGTCTGACTCCGCCCCTGACTCCGCCCCTCTCAGGAAATGGATGTGGCTTAATAGATGGGGCAGCTGAGAGGAGGATAAGGAGAGGAGGGTGGAACTCTTCCAAGCGGGAAGGGCAGACTGAACCTGGGGGCAGGGCTAACCCCCCACATGACATCATAAGGGGAAGATCTGATAACAGCACACATTTTCAGAAAGAGAGGGTGCAGGGAATAGATTTTGCTGGTACTTAAGAGGATTGTGGAGGTACAGGGGCACATATTTTTGTTAGAAAAGCCTGGAAAAGTGATTTTTGCAATATACAGTGCTTAACAAATTTATTAGACCACCAGCCAAAGTAAGGTTTATGCCACAGCTGCCCTAAATTAACAGCACTGGTAATTAGCAAAATCATTTTTTTATGTTTCTGCAGTGGTTAATACACCAATACCTAGAAGCTGTCTAACCCGAATGATATTTTTAATGCTAAAATATAATTATTATTGTTATCCATAAATTTTCAAATTTACTGATTTACAAAAACCTGAAAAAATAGTAAAGCACATTATTATTTCTTGATTAATATGTCAAATTATAGTTATTTACTTGCATTCTGAACAGAAAAATGAGTTTTAGTGGTTGAATGTTATGCTTGGTTCATTTCTGACTTCTCAGAGAAGCCCAGTGAGCCGGCTCAAATTTGGGTAAAAAAGGTGAATTCAGTTTGAAATTCCTCATTCCTGTTCAAAATGGTAAAACGTGGAGAGCTCACTGAAAATGAAAGGGTCTGCATTAAAGCACTTCATGATGCTGGATGGTCTCTAAGACAAATATGACAGGTGGTCTAATAAATTTGTCAAGCACTGTATGTCACCTTTAAAAGAACGAGGTTGTAAATTCATAGAGGATCATGGCATTCTTGAATTTGCTCAGTTCAGTGGGCTTGTCACTTTGAACTGCTCGTCTCATTTGTAACAACTGCAAGAGATAAGTTCCAAATTGGCACTAAAATGTCTCCCATTAATCAAAGTTATCAAACTTTTGGCTGCAAAAAAGCTGGAAGATTAAGAGACAAGATTTTATTTCCATTTTTGTCTTGTGAAGGTTGTACTGAGTAAATTATTTGCTACAATAATTACCCAAAAAGTCATGCAACGGTATCAGCTTCCTTGAGCTTTTCTGTTTGATTCAGAATATTTATCTTGAAATAGAGAAGCAGAGAAAACTATACCAAGACAATCTGGAAGTAAGGGGTCTACTGTATATAATTTTTATCATATTTCCAAGGAGCATTATAAATAAACATAGGTGCTTATAACTATAGTTGTAGAGGATTATAGGTGCATTACAATGCATTATAAGTATGCCCATAATATGTTAGAATACAGTATAAAAACAGAGTTTATAGAAAGTGTTACTGTTTTCAAACAGAAATGTGAACAGATTGATGTTACTATTTATCTATTTATTCCATTGGAGTTGAAAAATGCTCCTCTCAGTTGCTCATTTGTTGTATCTGGACTGAAACTGGTGGTACATATTGGCTCACCTTTGGTGTGTCACTGTAAACAAAACTGATTTTGTTAAAATTGTCCCAGTTACTAGATCAAGCTGATTTACGGTCTCATATCCCTCATAGAGGCTGTCACTTGATAAAGTAATTAGATTTCATGTTGTCCCACTGCTTTCTCTTCTTCTCCTGGAGTAATCACATGTATTGATCGACAGTGAGGCATGATATACACATTGTGTGCAGGTGCTTCCTGCCCCGAAACAGTTAGATGTCTTTTACTTCTGTAAATCTTCTTTCGTCTCAGTGTTTGGAAGCTTGTAAAGCTCTTAAAGAGTAAAAGGAAAGTTTTTTCCAACCCCTGCTGGAGCTGCTGCTTCAGGTTTTATCACCCTCTTAAAATCCTGCTGACTTTGTGTCGATGTAGCAATTTCATGTGATTGAAGTATGACAGACCTTTTTGTAATTTTCTCTTTTTTTATTGCCGTATTTATTTTATGACTTGAATTTTCTTTTTTTCAGGGAGTTTTATAATCCTCAAATGCCCATGGAGTCTAATATGAATCCAAAAAGGCCATGGGGATCACAGAATCTTTCCACTCTTGTAGTAATCATATTTAAGTCATAGTTTAGGATAGTAACCTTATATAAGAGACTCAGTAATGTGTTTTTGCTGCACCAGGACCCCTAATAAATGAGCACCACATCAGCAGGTGGAGGCATTTTATTTTGTAGAATTAAAACATAACACAGGCAGGTTGAAATATTGTTATATATTTTCTAAAATCAACAGTAGAATGTGGTACAAACATTTCACAACTCTTAAATGTTAGTTCCCTTTAAAAAAGAAGGTTTTTTTTTATCAATTACTGTTAAAAGAATAAAAGGTTAACATTAAAAAAATGCATCCTCTCAAACTGAACAATAAACAAGGAAAGCTAATGAATTATATCTGTGTTTCCCAACCTTTTTTCCTTGGAGCCCCCTCTACATGTAGCTAAGAAAAGCAGAGCCCCCCCTCCCCCCCCCCCCCAGGACCCAAGAAAGAAGAAAAAGTGACACACTGCCATCAAAAATCAACTTCGATTTTAATGGTTTCACAGATAAAACCCTAAAAAAAAGGCCAATGCATGCTTTTCTTATCCAAAGACCTTTGTATAAACTACTAAATAACTGCTCTATCATGTTTTTTGTCAAATTTGCCAATCTAATTTTGGCAGCCTCAGGGCAGACAAAGCCTCGCGCCCCCCTTCAGATCTTTGAGTCCGGAGCCCAGGTTGGGAACCAATGAATTATATCATGCAATGGCTATAAACATGCGTGGGTCAAATCAAAATATTTAGTTGGGATAGAGTTTTTCTGATTCCATTTCTGATTCACACTAGCTGAGAAAATACTGACAAATTAGCATGTTTTTCTTTGCTAGAGGTCATTTTTCAGCTGTAACAATGCCCTTTCTTGTTTAATTAAAACAAAGCTGTATCTCTCGCACAGATCTGAACTCATCGCACAAGTTTCCCGTCTGAGGGACAGCTGGTCCAACACCTTGGCTCTGGCAGGCGAGCGCAGATCCTCAATAAAAGAACATGTTGGCAAGTGGAGAATCTACAGCCGTGGTTCAAAACTTTTGCAGAGACTATTGAGGGACGTCGGACCCTTGCTGCCCCCTGCAGGACCAAATGTGCACACAGTGCATCAGCGTCAGAGCTGTGCAGATGATTACAAGGTTTGTATTGAGAGTTGTGATATGAATGCCAGATCTTATATTCTGTTGAATAAAATGCTGGTCTTGTTTTTAAGTGCGGTGAAGAGGCTCTGCGGATGCACTCCACTGTTTATGATCAGACGATGGAGGCTGGAAGACATTTATGTGACGCCATGACAGATTCAGAGAGTCAGAGTCGACTGCAGTCAGAGCTGCAGGACGTACAGGAATCCTGGGAACAAACCACCTCACTGCTGGAAAGGAGAAAAGACCTGATTAACAACACTGTGCAGGTACCGGCCTTATTTAAATCAAAGACAAAGACACTTGCTGCAATGACACAATGTCTTCTTGATTATATTCTTTGTTCTCTTTATAATATGGAGAGGTTTAACCATAAGTCCTTCGGGTTTCCTACCTCACCAGCACATTTGTCACCTTTGCTCTTTCACAACAAATCATAAATCCCATGTGCACAGAAATAAATAAAAATAAACAAATAAATGAACATACATTTCATTGAAAAATCGTTGAATCAACATTTTCATTTAGAATAAAGCAATTATTTATTTTTTAATGTACATTAAGAGTTTGATTTTTTGCACTTAATCCTCTATGCTAATTTAAAAGTGAATACTTTATATAATATATTTTATATATATAATTTTGTTTACATCTTTCATTAGCGCAAATATTTCCAACAGTTTTCAAAGGCAGCGAAATTCTTAATTTTTGTAATTGTAAAGGGGCGTGTCTTCTTGTGGCAGCTTTCATGACAGAGCCACTGTAACAGGTGCTACTTGTTTATTATTGCCATGAAAATATTTAATGTTATGATAAAGTCTACCACATAAGGCAGATGTGAGTTCAACCACCCTGTGTTAGTTTTGACAGCCTACAGTTAGTCTTCAGGTTTAAATTTTCATTAGTTTTAGTCACATTTTTGCAAAAAAAAATGTACATTATTTTGGGGGCTTTTTTGCCTTTACTTGACATGCACCAAACAGTGCCGAGATCATGCGACCACTGTGTTGAGCACACTAGCCCCAGTATATGGGCACCTGTGAGTCCTTTTTTTAACCTAAATGAACTTAGTCTAGTTTTAGTCGACAAAAGCTCTAAAATATTTTAGTCAAGTGTTTCTCAATTAAAGTGATTACATTTAGTCAAAATAATTTACTTAGTGGAAAAAAGGTTCTGAACTAACATTTTAAATCATAGTTTTTGACCCACGCCAATAATGTTGCAGCCCTACTAGGCATTTTCAGGTCAAGTAGAGATCAAGCCCGCTGTAGCTTGCTTCTTGGTTTAAACTGAAGATTAAAAGCTGCACTTAGTGCCTTGTATTTGTTCTGTGATCCCCTCGCCCTTTTACAAGTCTTCGTGGAAAGCATCAAGCAGGAATAGCACACATCCTTTCTATGCCTTTCCTGTGGATACAATGAAAGCCTACAGCAGGGACAGAAGCAACAAAAAACCCTGAGCAGAGCAGCAGGACATTGATTTATTCAGATTTAGCATAATGGAGGAGCTGGGGTGGAGGAGGGTTGCACAAGCAGCTTGCAGAGGGCAGAGCAGCAGAGAGTAAGCAGAAGTGTTGTACTCAAGATCACACTATCCAAGACCAAGACTTGCCTGAGACCAGAGTGCACCAAGACCAAGACAAGACCAAGACTTTTGAAAGTTGAGACCAAGTCAAGACCTAGACCGAGACAAGCTGAGACTAAGACGAGACCAAAACCATAAAAATCAATTTTAAAAAACCATGACAGGGTCAAACAGTTAAAGACAATTCTCTCAGTAATTTTAGTTTTCTTTTGAATAAATCTGACAGATAAAAACAAGGTGTCTGCAACTCTCTCAAAGCACAACATGCAAAAATCTTAAATATTAACAAATTTGTTTTACTAACTTCTTGTAAAAAATAAATCCTTGTATGTATTTAAAGCAACAGGCAAGTCCAGAATTATTTTAAATATCTGAAAATGAGATGTTTATCTAGATTTGTCAGGTGAATGAGGCCTAAAGTACGTGTTCAGAGGACTAGAAATAAGATGGACTGATGTCTGAGTTTCTGCAGGTGTAGCTATTTGTTGTTTTAGCAAGTGCTTTGCCTTATTATCACATTAATGAAGTCAAAGAATAGCAGATCAGTGCTCGACCGCTCTTGATGAAAAATCCCAAGTCCAGCCAGTCTGAGACAAGATCAAGTAAAAATGCTCTCAAGTCCGAGACAAGACCAAGACATTCAAAATGTGGTCTTGAGACCAGTCTCAAGACAAGGACCTTTCTTGTGTACTACAACACTAATAAGCTGGCCAGAGTAGCTTACATATGGCAGCACAAGTACATTGCTAACGAGGCGCATTGCAAATTAGCTCTGGCTATCAATGCTGTAGTGTGTGGCAACAGTTCCCTTGCTTTATACTTGCCCCTATACAACTAAACATTAAATAAGAAAAGAAAATGTAGCTGATTCAGCTGGCAGTCAGTTGATAAGGGGTTGCGTCTGATCAGCTGATCTCAGTTCAAGGCGGCACTTGACACTGTGGCCTGCCTGAGCCAATGCTATGTGCTCAAGTTTTGTTTTCATGGATGAATTTCTTGTAATGAGAGAAAAACTCTTAAAAGTGTCTTTATTGGGGTGGCTACTTTCCTGTGTGTCTCTCCCCACCCTCTCGTCCCTGTTTCCGACTCTATCCACTGTCCTTCTCTATGGACAAAGGCATAAAAGCCCCCAAAAATTTAGATTTTTAAAAAGTACCTTTCCTGGTTCATGCTGTGAGCAATCCCAAAAGTAGCTTGCCGTTTAAACCAGGAAGGACACCTTTAAAAGCTTTTTTGTCCTAACCAAATGGTTTCCAATTTAGTTAGTATTCCCTATGGAGTACACTTTTTAATGAACAAGTCTTTCTAATGAAAAGGGACCTAAATCCAAAACAAGAGGTAATCATCATATTTTGTATTCATATTTACATACTGTTCTTTTAACTAAATAAGGATCCCAGTCAAAAGCCAGTTTATCCATCCATCATTTTTCTATACCGCTTATCTCGTTGGAGGTCACGGTGGGGCTGGAGCCTATCCCAGCTGACCCTGGACTGGTCACCAGTCAATCGCTGACATATAGAGACAGACAACCATGCTCACACTCACACCTACAGTCAATTTATAGAGTGATCAGTTTACCTAATGAGCGTGTCTTTGGTGGTGGGAGGAACCAGAGTACCCGGGGAGAACCCATACATGAGGGCCCTAGCCGGGAAGTGAACCAGGAACCTTCTTGCTGTGAGGCAACAGTGCTAACCCCTGCATCTCCATGCAGCCCCAGTTTATTTACAAAACAACAAATCAAATGGCTAAATAAAACTCAAAATTTCATAAAGTCGCCTGATATTCAAGTCAAAGAAAAGCAAATATAAATGAGCAAATAACCGTAATTTTCCTTCAGAAATATCTTTCCATGAATATGTTAGTTAGAATGGTCTTTAACTAGGGCTAATGAACCATGTGAATCAATCGGACAAATCCCAGGGTCAGCTTTTATTCAGAAATGGTCTTTTTACACTTCTTAAAAATGTAAAGCCTCTATCTTGATGCAGAATCTTGTGAAAGTTGCAGATTTTTGTGACAGTTTTAGCCTCTAAAACGCTTTGGGCTGACAAAAAGCGAAAGGACAGCATGTGCTACAGTATTAACAAGAGAGCAGGAGGTGTCAGCTTTGCGTGACCCATATCCAGGACCTGATCATCCCCTTCGCACATACACACTCAGGATCTGGTGGGTTGCCCTGGCACAGACCTCCAGCCAAGAGGGATCAAAGAGAAGCTCAAATCTGACCATGATCCACATGTAGAAATGGCTGCTTTCCAGCGTCTGTCCTTTTCATTCCATCAGTGAACACAGCCCCTTTTATATATCATATAGAAGTGCAAAATGGGCATACCTAGAATCAATAGGGCTACAATACTCTACAAATAAGGTTAAAGAGAACTTCTGTTATTTAAAAGCAGAGGAAAAAGCAGTTACAAATACTGCTGTAATAATACTTTAGATCAAATCACTATAATTTAAAAATTACTATAGCGTGTGTGTTGATGCTCAAGGCCAGAAAGGTCAGGGAAAGTTGTGTTAACCCTTTTAAGCTGAACAGGATCCACCAGAGAGAAGGGAAATCCCTCTGAGCTACATGTCAGAGATCACACAGAGTAGCATTAATGCACAAAGCAGAGCTGACAGCAGGAGATCATCAGTTTACACCGATTAAAATTAAGGCTTTTATGAACAGCAAGGTCTTCTGTTTGTGGTAATGTTCTACATAAAGTTGGCTTTATTTAAGCATACTGCCAGACTTAAGATACTAAAATATTAAAGCTGTCTTCTTTTCCATGCATGATTTAGTTTTACTAAACACTCTTTGAGCATCTGAAAGATTGATGTTTCTGGGAATATTTAAAAATGAAGACCAGAGATTGTATTGCACAATCTTGTCTTTTTCATGGACTTAGAAACACATTTTTAAGGAAGCACACCGCATTGTTTCTTTTCCTTTTACTGCAAAGGCAACAAATTACCACTTCCATCATTAATGTCATCCTTATTTCATTTTAATGATACGAGATGTGTTTACGTTTTTATAGCAGCAAGGATTATTGTGGTAAGTGAATATAACATTTAAATGTTTGTTGAACTGACTCTTCAATGCTTTCCTGCTGTTTTCTGCTGTTTATTTAGGAGTGGTCTCAGTGTCAGGAGAGGATAACCAGCATCATGTCAGACATGGGTGAGATGAAAAACAGGCTACTGCAGCCTCAACGACCACAGGATGAGGAAGAGAAACAAATCCAGGTAATTGCATTACCATGAATCTACACTTTTTTGTCTACTTAAAGAAAAAGGCTTGGGTATTTCCATGATCACTTCCTGAAAATGAACAAATAACTAGATGATTTTATCATGTTTCTGTTTTGATTAAAAAAAAAAAAAAAACCTCATGACTTCTTTGGGACCTTAATCAGCATGGGAACAGAAATTATGAATGTGCTCCATGTGATTAGATTTATGTCTGTGCTGTTGTTTGCCGAACTAAGAGAGGGCCTGGGGATTTTTGTTCACAAAGCACATGTGAAACAGAGAGGCAGAGTCAAAAAGCCATAAAAAAGAAGGCAGATATTTTGCAATGTTTAAATAACTAATCAAAAGTTAAATCAATGTGACAAAAGAGGCAAAGTATGACCACACGTGTATTTAAGTTATTTGGATGCACAGCCTTGCAAAAGTGCAATTTTTGTGCATGCCTTAAACCTCATTTGTTCCAGTGCTGTGCTATTTAATGACAGAGAGTCATCTCGCTTTATTTAGATTTAGCTCTGGGCACCAGTGACATTACACTTCTTAATGATCAGAGAAAAATAGCGGCACACAGCTCTATTCTTGAATTACATTAGGAATTTCTGAAAATGATCAGAAATAAAGTTATTTTAAGTGTAGTTATTTCATTATAAGTATGCTTAGTACCAGCTTCTCCAGGTGAAACAAGGACATTTAGTATGTAGCTATTGGTCATTACCACATGTTAATAGAATGGATAAAATTGATATTAATAATAATACCTATGATAACAAGACATTTTGTAAAGTGTCTTGAGATACATTTTTGCTGTTAAAGAATGAAATGATTGATTGGTACTCCTGAGAAATTGAATAATATGAATAGTGAGAAGATGTTTCTCTTTTGGCGTCATAAAAAACATAAAGTCCCTTTCATATGTTTTGGTCATGTTACCTCCCTTCTCTCTTTGTTTTGGTACTGTTATCAAGTTAACGTCTCATTGTTTGCATGTCTCTGTTTCCCTTTTACCATGTTTGTGGAATAAATAGTGGCTCACAGATCTTGCCTTGTTAAACTGGTGGACATCCATGCCCCCTGCAATAGTCCGTGAACGGAAGAATTCTCAAGCTGCTTTATCATGGATGACATTGACTACAAGAACAGCATTCCACTCAGATTTTTTAAAAATTGCAATTAATTGCATTCTTGAGTGTCCCTTTCAGCACACTTTGGTTAAGCCACTGCAGGGTCTCTCTGCAGCCACAGTGATGTTAAATAAATCCAAAATGTCCTTTAGAGCAGTTTATTAAGGCTTAAGGCACAGCAGATGCATTTCAACTCGTGGACATTTTGAGTGCTGACCTTCTCAGTTTAAGTCAATCTTTTTTGTCGTGCACCATTTAGAAGTTTAGTGTTGGGAGGGTGCTCCTTTATTCACTTTTCTATGTAAAATAAATCCACCACTGATCCTTAGTGTCTCATTTCACTAAAAAAAAGACACAGACAGCTCTGTGGACAAGTCAAAGATCATCTGCACTTTGTTTTATCAATCATTTACCTTTTTACTATCTTCTTATTTCCTTTCCAATCCATAACAAGTTCCTTTTTCTTGTGGTTAAGTTCATGTTCAAATTTTCAATCTACATATCATATCAGTCTGTATCTAAACAGGTGGTCGGTTACCCTCAGGTAAGAGTAGAAAAATACAAGATGACACAAAACCAGTTTTAAATGCAATATAGTGGAACTTAAAATGCCATAAATAAAGGGTGTGATTAATCATGATTAACAACAGATATCCTGAGATTAATTGCGATTAAAAATTGTATCTTTTGACAGCCCTCGTGTCATTATTTGTAGCTCTTTAACTATATTTGTCAGCAGTGTATGTAAAAAACATAAAGATGCTCCAATAACATCACATGCATTTTGAAATGTTTCACTCTATTTCCAGTACTCACTGCAGGTGAGCTGCATGTGTGAAGGCTTATTGTTTCAGAGGAAGCATCATCCCAGAATGCAGGAGTACGTAATATTCTTGGCAGCAAGGAGCTGCAAAGAAATGTTGAAAAGAAAGCAGAATTTTTTAAGACGAGTTATTGCACCACTATTGATTCATTTTCAGGAGGGATCTTCTAGTGGCTTATCTCTCTCATGCAGACAGTTATTATGTACATTTTTAAAAAGAGAAATGGCTGGCAAATAAACTTAGGTGGCTGTAAATATGCCAAGGGCAGCCCACCCAAGTGCACTCTTTGTGTTGGAACATTGTGAAATAAAGGCAGAACGAATATAAGGAAACGTCATATGGATTTTGGCTTTAAAAACTTCTAAATCAGTTTTATGGATTCTCTCAACAGAGGGATCTGAGTGCATCCGCTGTGTTGGTCTGGTTTGTTGGAGGGGTCTGTTTTTTCTGGCTTTACTTTCTTTTGTTTTGTCTTTCCTTGTTTTCATCTGTGTTGCATTTTGTTTGTTTTTGTTTTTATTCATTTGTGTTTTTTTCAAGGGGTGTGGATTAGGGATGAGCATGTGTGTATTTACCTTACATGTTCTTTAGCAAATGTCTGTGGAAAAAGAGCGCCAAAGAGAAAGTCTTTATAAACTTTTAGTATTATCTGTGCAGCAGCTTGTTTAGATTTCTTTAAAAGTCCAAAAATGAAAGAAGCTATAAATGTACTGCAACAAAATCTATGCTAGATTTTCTGCAGAAAAAAGTTGCAGAGGAGGAATTATGTTGTTTTAAGACTATATAATCAGAATTTTTTATGGTTTTGGATGGAAATTGGAAAATGATGGTTTAATTAGAGTTTTTACATGAAGAATTTATTATATTTTAAAATGCAAGAAAATAGTTTATTAAATTAACAGTAAGTCTCAATGAATGAGCAGCATGAATCTGCTGGAAGGAAGCCAAACAGGCCAGTCGGTGTCCAAAGTTCTGACCAAAGTTCCCCCAACCCTCAACTTTTATCAGAGACCGACCCCCACCAACACCACCATAGCCCCTCTCTCAGTTTACCCCCCTTTCCCTTATTTAATACCCCCATGCTTTCACTCCCCTCCCCCTTTCTACCCCCTCTACCCTCCCCCTGTCCTGTCCACAGCTCTTTAATCTGGACGGTCAGAGTGGGAAAGAGTTAGAGAAGCGTGCTCGTGCAGCTCGTACATGGCTGTCTGACTGCGTGTTATAGTGTATGTTTATGTGTGTTATGCAGGAGACGGAGCTCTCTCTGCAGCGTTTGGCTGGAGGACTGAGGGAACTGGCCACCATGAAGACGGACCTGTCGCAGTACGTTGCGGCCGGTGACTCGGCTCTGCTGGAGCAGCAGCTGGAGCAACTCCACGTTCAGTGGGAAGAGCTGTGCACAAAGGTGAGACCGCAAGAAAAGACTCATTTGTAGAGAAAGAGGCTGTAAAACTTAATATAAAGCAGAGAAAGTGTGGCTGTAGAGGGTGCAGGTGGAGAGGGAGGATATTTGGACAGAGGGAGGGGGGAGAGAAGGAGGGAAAAGTTGCCACCACCGGTGTCTTGGCGGTGACCAGCAGCACAAAGCCTCTGCACCACTGGGGCTAAACACACTCAAACACACACTCAGGCACACGCATACAAGCATTTGTTTGAGAAAAAGCCAGCACATGCACATCATTTCAGGGAAAACTGCAGTGATTTGATCATTTTGTTTATACTTTCTTTCATACAGGTCAAATTATTCAGTTTTCTTACTACTCCTACAGCAGAACTACCAAAATTAAGTACTGTTAGACTTGAGTTTTTGTCAGAAAATCCTCTCTTAAGTAAGATTTTTTTGCCATAGCCTTTAGAAAACTGAAGCCTTCTGAAGTTTTAAGTCTTTCAGAACCACTTGACAGCTCCTCACTTTGAAATCAGCTCCTGGCTCAGACTGACTGAAGCTAATGAAGTGGAGCAGCCTGTTAATTCTGTTACAGTAACAGTGAAAGTAGTTCCACTGTACATAGACAGGATCAGATTCCTACAGTTAAGTCTTTTGGCTTAAACACAAATGCATTTGTTTCAGAGAGACCAACAGTTATGTGTATGACATGCTTTGAACATTTTTGTCAGTTATAAGGGTTAAGGGTTAATTTTCACTCATGCTAATTGGGTTCCAAGTGAGAGTGTTTGAATCCACCTGCTCCTGTGTTGGCAGGAGTAAGCGGGTTCTCAGATGCAGCATCAGCAGCTGGTTTCAACTTCAATTTTGTTGTCCACTATGGGAACTTTGTTCCGCAGCCAGGGAGAAAGAAGAAACACAGACACACAGACTCAGGCTATAAAAACATCAGTAATACATTAATTTATAAATGTATTAAGTGAAAAACGGATGCAGACATTGTATAAAACCATTAACAGTTATCAGGGTGACCGTTTTTCCAGTTTTATGGGTTTTTTTATGCATAGAATCTACACAAAAATGTGGATGCAAGCACCTCTGTGAAGTTGTCTTTGTTAATTTGCACAACCAAGGTAGCTGCTATGCTGTGCAGATTAATTTGCTCAATTTTATCCAAATACCACAGAAGCATTTAACCAATCAATCTGCTAATCTTTACAGTATAGCACAAATTCATAACCAAAGTTATCTTAAGACACTTTACAAGCAGGCAGGTTTAGACCATGCCTTCTGATAACAATATTTACTCAAAAGACCCAACAGTAATTAACTATGAGCACAGTAATATGCAACATGTAGCAACGTTACAGTGACCCTAACTTCACTTTACTGGGGAAAAACTTGAAGCTATAAGCGAGAGACAGAAGAGTAACATGCACAAAGATAAAGGAGGTAAATGCAAAGAGATAGAAAAAGGAAGTGTGGCAAGATAGAGGAGGGAAATGCAGAAAAATTGGAGAAAGAAATGGAAAACAATACAGAGAGAAATGCAGAGAGATAGAAGAGGGAACTTCAGAAAGATAGAAGAGGAAAATTCAAAAAAATCTGAGAAGCAAATGCAAAAACGATAGAAGAGGGGAACGCAGAAAGAGAGAAGAGAGAAATGCTGAGAGAAAGAAGATGGGAAAAAGAGAGAGGCAGATGCAAGAAGAGGAAAAAGGAAATGCAGAAATAAAAATGGATGAGAAGAAGGCATGGAGAACTGTGTGTAGCCATACATTTTATTTTATACATTTTCTATGAAAAGGGTGTCAATATATGTATTTTTTGTAGAGATCTTGACCCTCTTTTCTTGAGGTAACAGAGCTTGTTTTTTCATTATTATAATGGAAAAATTTCATATTTTCTAAGAAACAAAACAATTAGCTGACATCTTAACAGACCAAACCACTTTGCCATGCTGCAACTGCCCTCTTTAATGAAGCAGGATAACCCTATTTATGTGGTTGTTTGTGCTTTTTCAGCTCTGGGATACAAGATAAATATGTCAAGATCTCAAGGAAACAGCTGGAAAGGACTGGTTAGCATATTAATGTTGAGTTACTAAAAGAATGGATGAGTCTCTGCTGAAGGGGTTTGATGAAAACACACCTAAAATATAAAGCATTATAAAACACTCAGGACTTTTTGATGTCACAAAGCAATGAAAAGAAACATGCAGAAGCCTCCATGATTCACCTCAGCTGCTGCATCACACAGACTCTTCATCCCTATTATTAATTCCTGACGTGGCCGGGGGCAGTTTGCTCTGTGTAGCTAACAGGTTGTAGGTGGGGGAAGCCGCTGGAATGGGTCCGACGAGCAGATGGCCTGGCTGGGCTGACAGGGTTCAGGGGAACAGGCTCTATTGTTCCAGAGAGAGCACAAAGTCCTCACAGGGCGACAGCAGCTCACAATGCACCCTAAATTCTCCAGAGTTAACAAAGGTCCAGCAGTGTTTGTACATTAAAACCAAAGCAAGGCTCATTTAAATCAAATAAATGCCAGTGAAAGATAAAATATAGCAGGTTGAAACATGCCCCGGGGACTTGCTAAGCCCTTTAACCTCAAAAAGATCATCAACCCCCCCCCCCCCTCTCCCCGTCAGCCGTGTAATGGGGTGTTTTCATGGCATTAAGCTGTCATTAGGAAAATGGACCTTGTTAATTTTATCAAACTGCCTCTAGGGTTTCCCCCCTGAGGGATTTTGCTTGTTTCAGTTTATTGCTGAGAATGCTGGAGATTTAATGGCACTGTTGCATTAATGTAATAAAAGAAAAGATTTAATATTCAGGTCATTTTGCTGCTTTTATCCACGTCTGCTCATGAAATCTGTCATATCAAATGGTCTTTTCTTTGCATGACAGATTTTAAAGCTACAACTTTTCTTCAGCATTGTACAGGCAAAATTAAATCTACTGAATGTACCGTAGTGTAGTAGAATTAGGTCAGTGTTGCCTGGATACATACCAGGAAGTATTACAATAAAGAACCCTGTTTGAGTGTGGACAGGCATTTGTCAGCACATGTCAAACAGTGGAGACCTTTATGTGTGTAGCTGTCACCTGTAATTCTATCACAGATTTAACAAATTGTTTAGCGAATAAATAATTTAAAAAATATCAGTTTTGCAAAGGTCAATGTCCACAGTTTGGAATACAGATTTTTCCTTATGTAGATTAAAAACAGACAGACAGACAGACCCATGGATGGATGGATGGATGGATGGACGGACGGATGGACGGATGGACAGACAGAGACTGCAGACCTTGGTCCACTGGTTGTGGTTTTAAATTCCAATCCTGACCCATGTTTGGTGCATATCATCCCCCACGCTCTTCTCATATTTCCTGCATATATATTTATATATATTTACATGAGGTAGATATGATCATTTAAGATAGTTTACATTGATAAGTGCAAATGTGCATCTGAGGTGAGGCACTTCATCACGGTGAGTTTTCTTGCTGTATAAAAGTTACAGAAAAGCAGTAAAGTTACAGCAAGGTGCTCGTGAGATAAAAGTTCTATTCTCAGACACTCAGACGGAGTAACTCTGTGACTGTTGAGGAGTTTTTAGTTTGTGTTGATTTTTGCATTCCCTGTGGATAAAGAGGTACATTTACACATACAGTAGTCAAACCTATCACTCACTGTAAAAAGCAGCCACAGCCATTTCCCACATGAGCTTCAAATTCAAGTAACATAATGGATTTTGGTATTGCAAATTGTAAAAATTTGAGCACTTTTACTTCTTTAGTTTTACATTTTTCTGACTGCTGTATATGAAAAAAGCTCAAAGCACCTCTTTGACTCTCCACAGGTATCCTTGCGCCGGCAGGAAATTGCAGACCGGCTCAATGCCTGGACCATCTTCAACGACAAGAACAAAGAGTTCTGTGATTGGCTGACCCAGATGGAGAACAAGGTGTGCCACAGTGGAGATCTGAGCATCGAGGAGATGGTGGAGAAACTGAAAAAGGTAAAAAATATTTATATCTCCCACTGCAGTTAAACAGGTGGTTTTGATGACAAAGAATGCACAACCGTCACTAAAAAAACTCAATTTAATGGGTGCTAGCCATTTAGGATTAACATAACTTAAATACTATGACAAATACTATCGAGCTTACAGTGCACATATTATGATATTGTCATGCCCCATGTATGCCCTCTAATATGGGATACTGCTTTCATTCTATAGTTCCTAAATAACAAACTGTACAGCCCCAATCCACCTACATTTCTTGGTTTGAAGGTCACTAGTGTAGGTTAAAATCCATACATGAGCAACGTGGATTATGTTGTTTACAACAGATGGTGTCCTGGAAAGGAATACTTGCATGCCCTTTGTTCTTACACAACACTTGTCCTTTCAGTGAATGAAGCCTTTTGTACCTTTTTATCTCATCATGAGGCAAGCATGCTCATTTTGTCAACAAGATAATCATTGGTTTCAGTGTCACAGGATCATTGTTTTGGACTGTTAGATGGAATGAAAATTTCAGACACTTGATAGTCTGTTGATAATTATCTGATTACATAAGATGACTACTCCTGGTGATTAAAGAATCTTCCAGGGCTAAAATGAAGGGAATAAAGGGGATACTGGAGGGGGTAATTTTGTTATTGGATGCTTCAAAAATTTAAACTGTTTTCAAGCCACATTGTTTTAATTTTGCAGGCAATTTAAAGCTCTACTAGGCAAGATTAGTCAAATAGAGACACTAATTATTTATCATTTTGGTAATTTTTTTTGTTTGTCTGTCAGAGAAGAGCAATATAAAAACACAAACAAAACAGTGCTTCAAGACTGGTCCATATCAATAAGGGATATTGTGGCATTGATAATAAAACAAAATAAGACACTGTACTTGTACAATAAGAATACAATAAGTAACACATACAAACACACAAAAAAAACACACACAAAAAAAAAAACACATGGAACAATGTTTGTTTTCCAGGGGGCACCCTCCTATGGTTTTCTACACTAGCAGTCTCTCTGCCCAGCAGATATCATCATAGACTTTCCCTATTTTGTTTTTTTTAACTCATTTACTCCAGCACTGATTTAGAAGTCCTTAAATTGTTCTTCAAACAAAAGGTCAATTTTTCCATGGAATAAATTTTGTCTGAAATGCCAAACCATTGTGCTGAGCTTTGTGTGTCACTTCCTTGAGAAAAACATCCTTGTTTTCTATTATATCACTGGGAATTTGGCCTGGATACAGAGCCCGTGGATCCTTAAGAATCTGGTAATAACAAATCTCAAGAGTCTGAATTACTGTATCCCTGAATTTTTTTTAGTTTTGCATAGAACCAAAAAATATGCAAGTTGTTGGTATTCACTTGTCCACACTGTCTCCAGTACTGGTGTGTTTTAAACAATTTATTCTAAAAATAAATAACCTGAATTTTAGGGTAAAATTCACTGAAAGAAAAGGTGAAATATGAATCACTCTCTTGTCCATCACTCCAAATCCAAAAATAGGCCAACTATCAAACATTTTATCTATTTAAAGCCAAGTTATAGTCAACCCTTAAAGGTTCCACTGGCTGATAACCCTTTTTAATATTTTATTTTAGGCTTTTTTTGCTTTCATTCAACTAAGATAGCTGGAGAGCGACAGGAAAAATGGGGAGAGAGATTGGGGGAAAGACATGCACCAAACAGCACCGAGGCTGGGAATCAATCCCGTGACCAGTGGCGGAGGACTATAGACTCTATATGTGGGCGCCTGCTCTACCCACTGAGCTAAACTGGCACTGAGGTCAATAACTTTTGTTTTAAAGTGATGGCACATATTCTTAGATGTTGCACATGAGCCTAAAGCATGCATGCAATATCTGGTGAAAATATGGCAGTTCCTGTTTTACAAATCTACTTTATGTTGAGGAAAATGATGATTTATTGTAAAGCCAATGCATGAAAAACTTTGACTTTGCAAAGCAGATGGACTGTCCAGATTTCAGGTCTGTCATCATCTGGATCCATCTTTGATCTTAAAGCTGAAATATTTGTCTCTGCTCATAGAAAGATCCAAACAATCATGTTTTCTGATGACAATGAAGCATAAAAAGTACGTGCAGGCCTTGTTTGATGTATAGCAAGCAACGGCGGCTAATGAAGAGATCCCTTGTTGTAGATATATGAAGTAGTCTAGGCGTTGTAAGGTTCTAAAAACTTATGCAGTTTGAGATTTGTGGATTGTGTGCTGTTTTTTATGCCATTTACTTAAAGTGCCCAACCCTCATGGGTTCACATATATTCAGTTACAGTGGTCAAACAATCCATTCGAAGTCTACAGCTCAGGAGTAAACAGTTTATTCCGACTTTTTCCAAGGCCTGGTAAAGGTTACTCTTCTAAAGGACACACCAGTATTTTTTATAGTCATCCAACAAGAAGAATTCAGCATCAATGGAGGATTTTTTTCCTAAAACATGCATCCTTTCTGTCGTCCTAGATGGGACATTAAAACAGCAAATTAGTCTCACTCTCAATTTTACCTAACTCACATAGTAAACAAAACTCTGCCCAACCCTTTGAGTGGCATTAAACCAGCCAGTCTCTAAAGCTAACGGTAATGTTCCTTTGTTCCTTAAAGAAACTACACAGAGGAGCTTTTTTCTGTGTTTTAATTTGGTAGAAGATACAGAGCTTATTTAATTGTATCATGCTTTGTTTCCACAGGATTGCATGGAGGAAATCAACCTCTTCAGTGAGAATAAAAGCCACCTGAAGCAGCTTGGAGAGCAGCTGCTGCTAGCCAGTGACGAGGCCAAGCAGTCGCAGGTCCACGGCTCACTGCAGGAAGTCAACCAACGCTGGCACCACCTCTTCCACCACATTGAAGCCAGGTAAGAGCAGCCACAATGAAGCTGTACCCTCTTTGTAACTGATATAACCACTCTCAGCTCATTTATCTCTGTTTGGAACAATTAAGCTCTTAAAAAAAGCACAGAAAGGAAGTAAACAGTACTGAAAGTGGTTTAATGTTTGTGGATATCATCAGGAGAGCACTTTTCAGAGGTAAATAGTAAAATGGTTGTTGCATTTAAAATCTAAATGTGTGTCTAAAAGGTTATGCAGTTCAGCTGTCATCTACGCCCTTAATTGCGTCCCATAATTGGCCTCTTGCACAAGCACCTCTCACAGCAAAGCCACTCTGCATCAAAAAGCATCATTATGAACTAAAAGGCTTTAACAGCGAGGGTGTAATTAAACAATAGCGCTAATGTGAATCCATCCACCTGCTGTTGTGTTAGCTGTGCTCTGCAGCTGTCAGGAGTACATGCCTTCTAATGTACAGACTGTAGGTTAAGCCCCTATGATGATGAACTGTTACTGCCCCCCTTTGACCCCCCCCTCAGACAGATGGACAGTCCCGCTGAAGAACAACTTCACAGCTAAACCATCACAACAAGAAAAAGATGTGCTTAAGTCTCAGACAGGACCATATGTCCTCGTGTGGACAATGACTCCACCCCCTCTTTTTCTACCCTGTCAGACTGTAGGATGACGTGAGGAAAGGGGGATCAGAATGGGAGGGGGTTGGGTCTGTCGGCATGCATTAATCGCTGGTTCTCTAAGTCGGGGGGGGCCTCTCAAATATTACATAAACAGGTTAAAGGGGGGCTGACCCCAAGAAGGACTGTGTTTCTAAATGTACAACAATAACAGGCAGAAAATTTCATTAATCTGTTGCACGCAGTAAGAAAAAGGAAAACTAAGTTATACACACAAATAATAGCAATATTAAACTTGATTTATATGGAGCCTTAACTCAGATAACAACGTGCTTAACAGGAACAACTAGATAAGAACAGTGTAGATGGATGTCATAAATAAGTCGATAAGACTTGCAGTAAAATTTAAAGTTAATGGAAAATCACAAGTTAAAAACAGGGGGAAATGCTCTCTGAAAAGTTACACAATACACATTTTATCAGTGCACGTAGTACATATTTTGTATAAGCTATAGAAATGACGAGCATTTAAAGAAAGGCTTTATTTTAACGATTTAATCATTTTACAACTTGACTCAACAGTTGTATCTCATGATAACAGATTGAGATTCTCCTGTTGAGGCTTGTTTGGCAAAACAAAATATGTTAATTCAATTATATTTAACTTTTATTTATCCAGGTTAGTTCTGTGAAGATCAGTCTTTCACTGTAATGGAAATTATATGTAATTCTCTTGTTTTGACAATAAGCATGAATCATTATTTGCACTGTGAAGAGAGAGAGCCAGTGAGAAGTGTGGCACATTGCGCTGTTAGTCTGAGTTTAAATGACTTTGATTTTAGCTTTAAAATAAAAAAAAAACAATCAGATAAGCCAGGAACATTCAGCTTTAACTCCTTGAACTCCTGTCTTTCCTTCTTTGTTTAGCCAGTTTTTGTCATGTCTTAAAGAAATGTTAATCCAGTAGAGAAATCATGTGATTCTGAGCAGGTGCATTATCAGTGACTATGGGGGAGATCGATAAGGGAAAGGAGTTGATAAAACTTTGTGAAGTTTTCAGACTTTGACCTGTTGAGACTTGAGTTTTCCTCATGTAGCTCTCTCTCTATTTCTCATGGATTATCTGATGATCAGCTGAGAGGTTTTTACAGTAAATATGCCCTGACGTTACGGAATCTGCTCTCGCTCTGCGAGCGTTTAAGTCAGAAATTAATCTACTTCATGAGTAGCTAATTAAGCAGAGACCGAGACTTTTCTTTGCATCATACTTATACCCTTGTACGTGGCTTTTTCATAAATACTTGCTTCTGAACTATCTTTGGTTGTCTTCGTCTTTTGTTCAAAATTGTCAAGGCAACTGCTGTTGCTGTAATCATAACAGTACCAACACGCAGAAGGTTTTGAACGCCCAGCTTCCCTGCAGTGGAGACTCAGAGATGATATTTTATGAGAATTGCAAGGCTCAGGTCCAAAATTCCCTTTAATGGAAACACATTCAAAGCGCAATTGTACTTAGTCAAAGTTTTTGAAATAGCGTTTTAATTTTGTGAAAAACTGCAGTGAAAATGCAGCTAATGTCTAAAATAACTACTCAAAGAAGTCCTGCATTAAATTGCTATGAAAAAGCTACTGTGATCCATGTTGAAACAAAGGCAAAATGGTTTATTTAAAATCCAACCTCTGACAAGGCAAATTTCCAATCATGGCTTTTAGATTGGCAAATAAGATTTTACGGGAGATCCATGCAAACCCTGGCCATCCTTCTTGACACTGAGCTTTATTTACGAACCTAGGCTAACTTTGTCTATTTTTGTTGGTTTGTTGTTAAAGTGAGACTCACAGTTTTAAACTTACTTTTATTACTGGAAAGACTCACAGTTTTAATCTTACTTTTATTACTGGAAACATCCTCCTGCTGATTATTGGAAAAGTTGTGGTCAAGAGAAAAGCATCGTAGTGCAGTGCAGGGGATTTTTGATCTTGTTAAGCAGAGTTACAATAAAACTGGAGACTTAGCCTAACAAGTACCTTTATAACTAATCTAAACAAAAATAAAAACAAATAGTAGAAAGTAGACATTAACTGAAGTTAAGATATATGCTAGAAGATGGGATTTTTACAGCACTTTTAGAAATGCAAGCTGCTACTGTAATCCAGACATTATGGAGGGTCTTCCAGTAGTCAAAGTGTCTAACATCACTATTATGTAATGCATGTTCTGACCCTATGACTGTAGGCCAACACCTAGTTAGTCATGTAAAAGGAAAGCTGTGAACTAAAGAGGCACTTGTACAGTAAAGAGCTGCTTTATTACAGTGACAAAGTAAACGTCAGTTCAAGTTTAGCGTCTGAATAACTCTGAGCCCTCCTGTGGTCTGCGGTACTTCGTTAACTCAGCTCTTCAACCATATATCCCGACTTATCCTACAGCTCTTTTTGCTCTGTTTTCTCCATCCATTCTGCCCTCATCCTGTCCCTCATCGAGGACCCCTGACCGGGTTTTGTGTCTTTGTTGGGCCTCCACGTGAAGCTGCTGGTCTTTGTTAGGCTGTCAGAGGTGGAGGAGGGAGTGAAAGAGAGGGACGGACAATTTAGTGAGCGAGGATGGTTGTATCTGCGGAGGGGAAGAGTATTTTCTGGACAGGATTTACAGTGACAGTATTGTGTCTTCATTACACGGCCGTAAACATGACGACACGTTAACGACACACCAAACGTCTCCTGACTACATACTGTACATTAGTCTTTTTTTCTCTATAGGTCTGAATTAATTAGGTCTTTTTTTCTCTTTACAATAATCCAACACCTGTGCCTATTGTGCACAAGCCAACAATGCAGTTTTTCAATCCCCTTTTAGAGAACTCTCCTTGATTTATAAGTCCAAGCTGCTGCGAAAGAACGTCTTTTTAAAAGTGCATTAATCTAGCTCTTTTAAAGTTTGTAAACGTCTCACTAAGAGGAGTGGCCTAGTGATTATTAAAGTTTTTAATATTCTGTGTTTTTTAAAGCTCAGAGCTCATTATATCTCATGTTGGTAAGGATAAGTCTGAATCAGATCTACCCTATGGAGTTTTTTATCTGTTACCTTAGCTAGCTAGACTCTATTTAGGTATATAGTCAAAAGTCAAAAGTTAAAACCATTGACTTTGCCCTTAAGTTCAAACACACCCCTTATCCACAGAACCTTGACTAGATGATTTGCAGCCCCAGCATAATCTGGGTTTTTGACTCATTGTTCAGGTCATCTTAAATGCTGCCGTAGCAGCATCCATGCTGCTCCCCTCACTCGAATCAGCCTTTGTCTTTGTCATTGTTGAACTTCAAAAACTTTGAATTTATGAACTTTTTTTCACATTGCCAGCCTTTTGTCATGTATTTTAATGACACACATTGCAATTAGTCAGTCACATATCTAAAAAAAATATGGGATTATCCAAAGCGTGCTGATATATTTAGATCAGGTCTTAATGGTTTGAAGTACACTAGCGTCTCATCCACTCTACAATGTACATATGAACGTTACGTATGTCTAAATGGGTTAAAGATGTTTTCTGACACTTAAGAAAGAGAAACAGCAGATAAAAAGGTGATTCAACCAGGAAAAATTTCTTATTTTGTGAGAGACTGATGGTTTTTCTTTGTGGTCTCTCAAAAGTAAATGTAAATACTAAAGAATAGAATTCAAAAGTCAACATTATGTGCAGAAAAACAAAGAAAGAGAAAAAAGAAACAGACAAAGGTAGAAAAAGAACAAAGACATGGAAGAGAAGAAACAAGTGAACGAAAGAAAAAGATGTGTGGAAGAAAATGATCAAAGTTAAGCAGCAATAAAGAAAAAAATCAAGACAGAAAAGGGGGAAAGCTGCAGGAAAAGACAGAAAGGCATTAAAAACAAAATTACTTACAGTAAGAGATAAAGAAAAACTAAAAAATATAAATAGGAAAGAAAGTCCAAGTGTTCCTGATCTACAACATTCTCAGGTACCTTACACTACAACTTTCAACTTCACCATGGCAACCAGCCCCATTATGGAAGCCAGCACACACACTCCCTCTGCGCCACACTGACTGGTGTCATAGCAACGCCTCGGACAATAAAAGCTCTCTTCAGAGGCTTTAAAGCCTGAAGTGTGCCCCATTGGGGAGTTTGAGTTAATTTCCACATTTGATCCTTCCTCTCCTGTCGAGGTCCAGCGGGGCCGGTCTGGGCTGAGAGGGGGACACTCTTGACCAAAATAATACAAACAGCTGAGAGTTTAAGAGGCAGGCTGAAGAATACATGAAAGGGTCCAAACAGATGCCGGACGTTTGGACGGCTATAGATGAGAGGAGTGTGCTCATGTGTGACAGCTCGGTTAGATCTTTTATTAAAGGACCTCATTAGTGATGAATATATCTAGAGAGATGAACGTTAGTCTGTTTGGATGATGCTACAGAGTTACTTTAGCTTTAATGGTTTCATTCACAGTCCTGAAAAAGGTCATCCTAATGTTTAGTAACATTTTTTTTCATTTGTCCAAGTACTGCCAGATGCAGTCATGATTTATTTCCCATCATGCTTTGAGCAGGACTTTAGTTGTTACTGTTTGTGTGTGTTCTTTGTAGGATGTTGTTACAAACAGTTAAATATTATTTTGTGTAAGCTCCAGTTTTTCTTTAGTGTTGCGTAATGTGTTGCATGTCATGATCCCAGTTGAACTTTCCCAGCACGTTTTTGACTACATGCTTCCTATCATTGTCATCTGAGGGCTGATGCAGCAGATATGAAAAGTTCTGTTGATATTAAAATCAGCCTATATCAGTAAATAATGGCCATGCATACAATACGACATCGGAGTTTTAGGCTGGACAAGCCTGCTCCTGTATTATTCATTCTCTTTCTTAAAAACAGTTAAATAAAACAGCTTAAAACAGGGATACTAGTTCTAGACTGTACTTCATGCAACACAAATTCTTGGTGCATTAAAATGAATGCTGTCTCAGGAAAAAAATTTATTTTCTGGATTTTCTGGTTGACAGATAAGTTGACTTTTATTAACTTGACGTGTTTTGACTGCTACCCTCCTACCATCGTCCTCAGTCAAAACATATCAAGGTTACAAAAATCTTAATAGCCTGTTAATAACAAATATAGAAAAAAGCACAGATTTGTAAAAACCAACGCTTAAATGTTTTTAATGGGTTAAAGAAAAATCTGTTTTTTAAGGGCTCAGTGGGGTCACAAATGCATTTAAGAGACTGACAATTGGGACAAAGAACCATATAATTCATATATTAGAATGAGATACTTAGATGCCATTTTTACCACCTTAACTTGCGTAATAGATCAAAGGTCAAATGGGCTTACAGCAGAGCTTAGATCAGGCTCAGAATTCCTACCAGAGCCCTCAGGGTTCAGCCTAGACCCTCACATTAACCATATTTCTGTGCCTACATTTTTGACCTGTTTTGATGACAGAAATGTGTTTAGAGGAGGTCTAAATGAGCGCAACAAGGAAGCATGCATTAAAGACATGGCCTTTTTATTATTTATGATGAGGAGAGCAGCGAGGACGACAAGCTGATGCACAGACGTCACTGTGCACTGAGCATGCATGAGCTTTCTCAAGAACATCAGTCTGTTAACCGACAGCTTCACTGATAAACTGAGTTGCATTAGAACAGATGATCAGTAAAAGTATTTGCTTCTTTTACCCACAGCTTTGTGTAATTGCATGCCACTCTGTCCTCTTTGCTTGTCCCCCACTGCACCATGCTTCTAACCCTAGTGTGGCTTAGGCAGAGGGCTGTCAACATGAGTCTGGTTCTGTTTGACATTCCTGCCCCTTTAAGGGAATGTTTTTGTTGCCACTGTAACGGGGCTTCATACTGCTAGTGCTGTGTATGGTGATTACAGCTGTTTTCTTATTATAGGCCACATCAGAGAGTACAGTTTAGACCTGCCCTTATTGTTAAATGTCTTGTGATAACTTTGATTTGAATTGGTGCTATATAAACAAAAACTGATTGATTGATAGCTTGCTTCATCACCTTGTGCTTGAGGAGTGGAGCAGGTTGGCAGCACCACTTTTAACTGCTTTTCTCCCTCACTATAAAACTGTAATGTAATGTTAAGTAAATACACCACCTGGGGTGTACTTTTTCAAATACATTTCAGTTAAAAAAATACATGACCAGAGGACCTGGGCAGCATATTTTGCAATTTGTGCTGTTGGTCTGCACCAGGGAAACAAGGGAAGTAGAAAAACTGGAAAAATGTTTGAAAAATGTGTTTAAAACAACAAAATCCCCCAAATCTAGGATAATAAATAGTTGTGCTGCCGTGTCTGACAAAGACATCTTTGACTTCTCTCGAGCCCAGCCCAGGCCCAAGGGTAGGGGTCGGATCCCAGACCGGTCTCATCAGGCAGAGAATTTGACCATTAGTTGGGAGTTATTGCATTAGATTGTAGTTCAAGTATGTAATTACTGGTCCATGTGTTTCTTCAGACTTACATACACATCAAAAATACGGAATTAGGATTGCAAATGAGTAAAATAATGTTTGTGTTTTTTTGTGTTTTAGGGTGAAGAAGCTGAAGGAGACTCTGGTGACGGTGCAGCAGCTTGATAAGAACATGAGTAATCTTCGCTCCTGGCTTTCTCGTATTGAAGCTGAGCTGTCCCGACCGATCACCTACAGTGTGTGCCACCACCAGGAGATTCAGAAGAGACTGGCTGAACAGCAGGTAGCCTAAAATACAGCGACGTAATTCTTCAATCCTCTGTCCTGTCTTTCACCTCTGCCTGTTTTTTTCTGTTGTGATGTTTTCCCGTCTTGTTTTTTCTTACAGTTTAACTTCATTTATATTTCATAATTCTTCACCACTTTGTTTGTCTTGTTCACTGTCACTCCCTCTCACTCTTTGTCTCTCTTAATGATTAATAATTCATATCTGTCCTTTGTTTAATTTTGGGAGAGGCCGTCCTCTGTCTGTGCGTCTGTGCACTGAAGTTTAACACATGGTTTCACTGCTATAACCTGATGTGATGTCTGTCCTAACCTCTGTCCGTGTGTCCGTCCAGGAGTTGCAGAGGGACATTGAGCAGCACACAGAGGGCGTAGCATCTGTACTCAGTCTGTGCGATGTTTTGCTGAGGGACGAAGATGCTGCTGGTGGCATCGAGGCGGAGAGTGACTCCCTGCAGGAGACCAGTCGCAGCTTGGACCAACGCTGGAGGACCATCTGTGCCCTGGCTCTGGACAGGAGGCTCAAGTAGGAACGAAAACACACATTTACACAGATGTTCTGAACTGTTTCTTTCATTTCATAAATCCATTAATTATGGCCGTTCTTGATCCTTACATGCAGGTGTTTTAGATTATGCACACTTCTTTGGGTTCTTCCTACAACTCATTCTGATTTTATTTTGGTGGTATGCTTTTTATACAGCTAAGCTTTACATCTATGTCTGATTTATCCATGAACCTTGCTCCCAGCTCTGTAAAGAAGAAGCTCTTAGTATAGAAGATATTTATTACTACACCTAAATTCAGTATCAAGAACTAGGCAGGCAACAATAACAGCCAATTTTATTTATTTAGCATTTATTTAACTATTTAAAATGCAAAACACACATATTAAGAGCTCGATGTAATACTTATAATGTCATAAATTTAAATTATAGTGTATTAAGCCATTTTTTAAAGATCATGAAAAATCTGCACACACTGAGGTTTAAAAAATGCTCCGTTGTTGTCATAAATTAACCTTTAACAGACAGTAACTCTCCTGTGACGTCTCTCTGTAGGATCGAGGAGACGTGGGGTCTCTGGTGCAAGTTCCTTGATGACTATTCACGCTTTGAGGATTGGCTCAAGATGGCGGAGCGCACCGCTGCCAGCCCTAACTCTGCAGATGTCCTTTATACCGTCGCCAAGGAGGAGCTCAAGAAGTTTGAGGTGAGTGTTGAGGTTAGGACTGAAGTGGCTGTGTTTTGTTTTGTTTCTCTGAGAGAAAAAAAAAAATATTTTTGAGCATTAAATTTCATGTGACTGAGTTTACAAAGATTAAGTGTTTCACAGGCAAACAGAATGTTTTCCCTTTTTCTCTCTTCCATCACAAAAACAATGGAAAAATCCTACTGGAAGTGTGAGGACATCCATTTCCTCTGCCAAGAAATTGTTTTGAAGCTTACTTTAACTATTCTACTTTTTTTTTTTTTTAATTTCATGTGTGCAAAATTTAGTTTGGAGCTATCATGTTCTGTTTTTGTTGATGTAAGATCCCCCTCTTCATTCTATAAAGGGTTTCCAGAGGCAGGTTCACGAGCGGCTGACCCAGTTAGAACTGGTAAATAACCAGTACCGCCGCCTGGCCAGAGAGAACCGCACTGATCGAGCCAGCCAGCTCAAAGCCATGGTCCACGAGGGCAACCGACGCTGGGACACGCTGCACCGCAGAGTGGCCTCCATCCTCCGCAGGCTCAAGGTACAAACAGGACAGATGAAGCATGGCATGATAGATGAATAATCTGATTAGCTGAGCCACACCGCCTCCCAGAGGTGGAGCAGATAGAGAGTCAGAGGGATAAGTCATCATCGCACTGTCTCACTTATTCAGGCCTGAAAAATTTTAGACAGTGAGTTCAATTATGTGTAAAAGTAGACCTGTATATTTTAAATGCTACAAGTATGATCGAGTTTTGATGTTTAATGTTTTCTTGTTCCGTAATGGATCAAACAAAAAAAAAAAAATGGATGAAGTTGTGCTAAGGCCAACTAGTGGCTTATCAACATTTTAATGAACTTAAAACAGCTCAATTATTTATGTAGCCCATCTCACAAAAAATATCAGCATCAGCTATAACAAGGGAGGCATGATACGCAGACTTTACCTTAAAAAGCTTTTTATTGGTATCAGCAAATATGAGTTTTTCTGCAGTTATTTCCAACCACAAAATCTTCTGTAAATATCACCCTATATCCACTTTACTTCAAAGCATATATTGTCTTTGAGTACTGGCCAATATAATCAGCCTTTTTAACTGTAAATATCAGCCTGT
Organism: Cheilinus undulatus; assembly: GCF_018320785.1. Taxonomy (NCBI): domain Eukaryota; kingdom Metazoa; phylum Chordata; class Actinopteri; order Labriformes; family Labridae; genus Cheilinus; species Cheilinus undulatus. Next base: position 37,503,785 of record NC_054878.1, on the reverse strand, counting down.
GTGAAATGGAAGTATCATTTCATATTCCCCGTAAATATCAGCCTATAGAAGTTGTAAATGTAGGCATATGTAAGCTTTAATTATTGGCCTATTTAATCTGAAAATATCAGCCTATATAAGCTGTAAATATCGACCAATATTCACTGTAAATATCAGCCTATAGAAGTTGTAAATATAGGGGTATATCAGCTTTAATTATCTAGCTATATAATCTGTAAATATTAGTCTATTTAATCTGAAAATATCAGCCTATATAAGCTGTAAATATCGACCAATATTCGCTGTAAATATTGACCAATATTCGCTGTAAATAACAGCCTATAGAAGTTGAAAATATATGTGTATATAAGCTTTAATTTTCCACCTATATAACCTGTAAATATCAGTCTATATAATCTGTAAATATAAGCCTATGCTGTCTGTAAATAGTGTAGTTTATAAATTGTAAATATTGGCCAGTTCTAGCCATAAATATCAGCCTATATAATCGGCAAATATCGGACTATATTGTCTATAAATAGTGGCCTATATCAGTTGTAAGTATCAGAATATATAAGATACAATTATCTGCTTATATAATCTGTAAATATCTGTCAATATAGCATGTAAATATCTGCCTATTTAGCTGTAAATACTGCCCTACATAAACTGTTAATATTGGCCTATGTAAGCTTCTAATATGGGCCTATACAAACTTGGTCTATATAATCTGTAAATATCTGTCTATGTAAGCTATAAATATTGGCTTTTATAATCTATATACGCCTATATAAATTATAAAAAATGGCCTATATAAGCTTTATATATCAGCCTAAATAAAGCTGTTAATGTCAGCCTATATAAACTGTTAAAATTGGCCTATATAAGCTGTAAATATTGGCCTATATATAAGCTGTAAATATTGGCCTATATAAGCTGTAAATATTGGCCTATATAAGCCATAAATATTTATGTCAGATGTAAATATTGGTTTATGTAAGCTGTATATATCAGCCAATATAAACTGTGAATATCTGTCTATGTAAGCTATAAATATTGCCTATATACCGTTAAATATATGCCTATATTAACTGTAAATATCTGCCTTTATAAACAAGTAATATCATTCCATATTTGTGAAAAAATATCAGCCTATATAAGTTGTAAATAAGGGCCTATATAAGCTGTAAATGTCAGCCAATATTAGCTATTATTATTAGCCTATATAACTTTAAATATTGGCATATATTGTCTATAAATATCAGCTGTATGTACCAATTTGTTTATGGAGCTTAGGCAGGCCAAACAGACCTACGTCAGCTGAAGTCTTATGTTCTATTCATCCTCATTTCTTGACATTTAAAGTGTCCTTTAAAGACAAGATTGTGGTTATGACTTAGATTCACCCGTATCCATATCAGTGTTGGCGTACATGATGGCGTACATGTAAATATGATCATATCAGATATCGTCAAAATTCCATTATCACGCATCCCTTGCTATAACAGCCTTGATAAATTCCACATGTACACATAGGTCTTATGTTATTTTATCACTTTTCTTTATGTTTGATCTGTAACTCCTCCAAACAGTAAAACTGTCAAAGATCAAAGATTTGATGCAACAAGTCAACTCAAAGTTTATAGACTCAATGCCAGTCCTTCCTCTCTTCTTATTAATCCTTTTGTTTTCCTTTTCCAGTATTTCACCAGTCAGAGGGAGGACTTTGAAGGCACCAGGGAGAGCATGCTGGTTTGGCTGACTGAGCTGGACCTTCAGCTCACCAACGTAGAACACTTCTCAGAGAGCGACGTTCATCAAAAGATACAACAGCTCAATGTGAGGATGCAATTTAACCAGAGAACATGAGCTAATTCTTCCAAACAAGTGTGGAGGAAAAATAATTCACTACCTTTGCTTTAATCTTGACAAAATCTTTAGAAATGTTTTTCTCTTTTTAGTCCTCTGTTATAGATACTGTTGACAGCATTATTGGCTCCTCTTGGTTTTCTGAAACATTCCTCTCATATTTCCACCTCAGCCTTTGCTCATACAGCCATGTTTTCTGTCTCCCTGCAGAGTTTCCAGAAGGAGATCACCCTCAACACAGAGCGTATTGACGGACTGATAGTGTTTGGAGAGGGTCTGATCCAGAGGAGCTCCCCGCAGGATGCAGCGCTAATCGAGGATGAGCTGGAGGAGCTGCACTCGTACTGCCAGGAGGTTTTCAGCAGACTGGTTCGCTTCCATCAACGCCTCAGTCAACCTCCGGTGAGCTGGAACACTCACGCGCACTGAACCCACTCATGACGTTATTACTGCAGTTTATTTTAAATGACGGTTTCTTTTTTCCCTTAGTGATTTAATGTAGTGGTTAAACTCATACTGTTTCCATGTGTCATTCTACACAGCTGGTATTATTACCGAACATTAAGGGCATCACTGAAAATTCACCAACAGAGCAGACATCCATGTTTTATTTGCTTGGTTTTCCTATAACAAGGAAATATAAGGAAATAATATGGTAAAATCATATCCCTCGAGTTGCTAACATAATCATAAAAGTCTTAACTAGCTAATGTTACCGTCAAACACACACTGATGAGAATATTCAAACATGATTTTGATGTCATATTTTTCTCCCTAGATAATCAAAGAAGAGCCCGAGCTCTCCAGCACAACATTTTCCTTGGAGTCCAGCCTGGAGCTGATTGGCCGACCGTGGCTGGGGAGGAGCCTAGGAAGTTTTCCAGCCACACCCATCCACCTGCTGGCCTGTCGTTCAGGGAGGGAAACCCCGGACTCCCTGCCACTAGAGTGGGACCACACTGGAGACGTGGGAGGGTCATCGTCACATGAGGATGATGAGGAGGACGACGATGATGACGAGGAAGGGAGAACTTACTTCAGTGCACTTTCAGGTACATTTACACAAAAGTAATCAATGGATTTGTAAAACATTAATTGTTCAGACAGTGTTGCTGTTTGGGCTTTTAATTTCAAATATCATCAAACCTTCACTACAAATTTTTATTAATGTTAAAATAAAAACAAACAACAAAGATCTGAGTTTCTCCTGCAGAAGAACAAATAGAGCTTTTAAATATTTCAGCAGTTTCTTAAAAAGTGGCTGAGGTTGATGAGGGTACCTGCAAATTTGATAGTGACTATGGCAAATGAAGCATCTGATTTAATAGGATTTCATATAGTATTAGATCAACTTTACAAACCAGCATGCACACATTACCATATATATCCAAACATCTCTGGTCTGAACCCCGTCTTCTTCCAGAGGTGGAGTTGTTGGAGAGTCTGGAGGAGTTTGTCGAGGCCCAGGAGGCCCTCCGAGCCTCCTCACTGGGTAGGCTAAAGAATAAAACCTTCCCTTCAATCTCCTCTTCATGGTGAAATACATCTCCGTTAAACAGATTCCAGAAGCTGGTGTATCACTCCACATGATGCTGTCACTGCTTTTCTTTCACAAGCTGTGGGCTGCAAACTCCTTCAACACCAGAGACAAACCTTTGCTTCTTTTTCCTCTCTCTGACACATTTCAGGTCTGAATTTTAAAAAGGGCTCTAACTGGCAAAATTAAAGGTCAAAATACTTCAAATGTCAAAACCCTCAGTATGACATTTCCTACTTTTTCAATTTTTGGTTGGAAATTTCTCCCATTTTTCAAACTATTTTAAGTATCATCTATTTTTCCACAACCACAGATTTCCGTGTCCTCTCCTCCTCACAGGTCTAAATCTCGTCTGTTGCTCTAAAATCAGCCTCATTATGACCTTTCTTTCAACTCATACATGCTGACCTTTATCTCTACCCCTTTTTCAGTCCACTCATTTCCTCAATAATTTATTCAGCCTCATTTTTTTAAAACTAAACTCATAGCAACCTGAAGCTTTTATTTTATTACCTTTCTGTTCAGCCATTCTTCTTTTAATTTCCTGACATTTTTTTACTCCCGATTAACCTTTTCTCCCTTTTATAAGCCGTTTTAACTAAAATCTGATTGTTCATCCACAGAGAAATTTTAGATAATAAATCAGCTGGATGCTGTTTAGGAAGCAGCTCAGAAGTTCTTCAGACTCTGCAGCTTGTCTCGCTTGGCGTAACGCAGTAATCTCTTTCCTGTTGCTGGAGCATGAAATCTGGTATCTGAGACATCACATGGGAGAACAAGCTCCTACATTTCCTGGGACTGGTGGTTTATTCTTGGGTGGCATCTTTACTTCACTGGGCTTTATTTCTGAAAAAGTTGTGGCCTGAAACTACATGTGTTCCTCATTTTTCTCCACCACTGACCATCATTCAGGCTTTCAATGGTCCGTCTCTGTCAGAGGCAATAATTCTGTTGACAGTAAATAAACTGTTCCACATGCCATATCCTGGGTTCAAGACAGTGAGTCATATTTTGATCCTCATGTTTATACCTTGCAATTACAGAGCTCAATTTGAGCAGAATTGAGCAAAAATATACACTTACTCTTGCCACAAACAAGGGTCACAGAGGTACAAAGGTGTATTGGGGCCATTTGAAAAAAAAATTCAATGGTTTAAGCTTAGAAAGCTTTAAAAAGAAAATAAATAAATAAAAATAAAAAATTTAGTTAAACTGTTACAGCCTCACATCTGCCCATTGTTCAGTTTAACTAAATAAAAAATTTAGTTAAACTGTTGCAACCTCACATCTGCCCATTGTTCTTGATGGACAAAAGTGTTTTTTTGTTTGTGTTGTTTTCTCCTAAAAAGCCCCAGTTTAAGGCAGAATCGGTTCAAAGATTAACAACTAACAATAATGTGATGATTTTGGGCTAAAATTACAATATTTCCTAATCGCTCACTCCCAGTAAAATTATGATTTAATTAGGATCTCAACCACAGGACTTGTACAAATCTAATGACTTTGTAAACCAAAAATTTCTGTTTTTTCATAGATTTAAACATTTTTAGACTTGGGTGGCATATATTTCTAATCTTGTAAATTTATGACTTAAAACTGTAAAAAAATGTTGAGATTTTCTCATAAATATATGTTTTTTTTTTTTTTAAATTAAATATTCAGGTATTCCTTGTAAATTTCCCAGGTTTTTTTTAACCAAAAAGTTTAGATTTTTCATACATTTCCAATTTTAAAACTTAAAAAAATGACTTTTTCTCACACTTGACTCATTAAAAAATGAAAAAATATATGTATATTTTAATTTTTCATTTTAAAAATATTTGGGTTTTTTTTGTTTGTTTGGGTTTTTTTAAGTTCTATTTTGGGCATTTTTGTGCCTTTATTTGACAGAGGAGGATAGTGGATAGAGTCGGAAACAGGGATAAAAGTGGGGGAGAGACATGTGGTAAAGGGCCTCAGGCCAGATTCGAACCTGGGCTGTCCGCGTACATGGGGTGCGCCTAAACCACTTGGCTACCTGCGCCCCAGGTTTGTTTTTTTTTTAATCACTAATCTATGACTTAAAACTTGAGATTTTTCTCATAAATAATTGATGCTTAAAATCATACATTGAGGTTTTTCTTTCAAATTACCTTTTTTAACTTAATAACTTAGGGGAAAAAGTTTTGACTTTTTAACATTTATTTTCCCCATAAATATATGTTTTGTAAAAGAGTTTCTTTTAGATTGACAAATTAGAACTAAAAAATGTCAGGTTTATTTTTGTAAATTCACAAGTTTTAAAACAAAACAAACAAAAAAAGTGTTTCTCTTAAATAACAACATTTATAAAGAAAAATTTTTTAAAATTTTTCTCCCTACATAGATATGACTCATAAATTTGGGGGATTTTACATATAAATTTACAAATAGGGTTAAAAAGATTTCAAGTTTATTTTACAAATTTGAAAATTTCGATAATTTTGTTCTTTTAAACAAGGACTTTAAACATATGGAAATTTTGAGTTTTTGTCTTTAATTACAACTTTCTATTGTGGGTACTGGGTTTTCGCTCTTATTTTTTTTGCCCAAAAAAACAATTTTTTGTTCATAAAATTTAAATTTTGAGTTTAGAGTTTTAGTCTAAACGTTTATTAACTGAAATGTTGCACTTTCACTGAGAAGTACAGCTCACTGACCAGGATATGAGTAATAATCAGTGAAACAGCATTTTTAAATCAGATGTTAAGGAGGTAAATTCTCTTAGGAACGGCTGAGGCTGTTTGGCATTAACTTCTGTGGTTAATTCTTTTTCTCTCTCTTTTGTTAAAGTTTGCAGCAGGTCCATGTCTGCTCTTGAATCTCCGAGATGGCGCTCACAGGCGGACGCAGAAACACAATCTCTCCATCCGGACTCAGAAGGTCACACTAAGGCTCAGCCCACTATTACCAGCACGCCACTGAAGCCGGGATATGTAAGAGTGAAATAATAAAATATAAATGTGTACTGTCTGTTTGCTATTTGTGCAGTTAGAACTTAATGTGTGTTTGTTTTCTCTGCAGTTGCGTCTCATGTCTGAGTGCAGCGGCAGCATCGAGAACATCAAACGAGTCTCTCTGATCCTGGATGACGAGGAGCAGCCGGAGGAGCTCGGCCTGACGGGACTGAACTCCTCAGACAAACAGTCCGGTGAGAGATGCTTGTAGAAATAATGTCAGTTCAGAAAGCATGGCTAGTTCTTCTGTATTTCTCAGTTTGCTGGTATTTGACTTCTTGTGAAATACTCTGAGACAGAAAAGCAAATCATTAATCATCAGCGAATATCCGTTTCCTCAAAGGTGTGATTGAACGCTGGGAGCTGCTCAAGGCTCAGTCCAGAAGTGACCTGCGCCCTGACTCTCAGGAGTCCCAACAGTTCACGTCAGACCTCGATGACATCACTTCCTGGTTAGAGAGCGTGGTCCCACACCTGGAGCACCTCCAGCAGTCTGAACCAGCTGTCAGTATAGAGGAGATGGCAGCCAGAGCCAAAGAACTGAAGGTGAAATTTAAAAACCAAACATATCAGATCTAATCAAATCAAAGGCTTTTCTGATATTCATGGATGTTCTTCTCACAGGAGATGCAGAAGACATTTAGTCATTACAAGTCCATCATGCTGTCTGTGAACCTACGTGCTCAGGAGGCTCCACATCTTCAGGAGAAGCTCGCTGGTATGAACAGAGAGTGGAGCAGAGCGTGTACAGGTCTGCAGCAGTGGGACACCAGTCTGAGGACGACACTGATGCAGTGCCAGGTGAGAAGATTACACTATCAGAGGCATGTAGTGTTTTTTAGCGGGGCTAACCTGCTGCTTCAATAGAGCATTTCCTTAAATAAGCCAGTCTTAAGTCAGACTTTCTCCCATTTTTGCCAAGGCCCACATTTAATTGTTTTAAGAAAGCTGCTGAGGAATTAGCTCCATGGTGATTGTGGTTTACATGTAACCAAAGCCATAGAAACCGAACTCTCTCCTCCTCCATCCAGGAGTTCCATGAAAGCCTCCACTCTCTGCTGCTGTGGCTGGCCCACGCAGAGAGCCGACGCTACGCCGTGGACATCAACAACCCGGACACAGCCGTCAAGGCCCTGCAACAGCACCGCAGCAGACTTACAGTAAGAAGATCATCATGTTTAGAAGAGTTCACTTTACTAGGATGCATCGTCTTCAAAGTGGTGACGTTTGTGTTTTGCAGGATCTTCAGGTGGAGCTGCAAGGCAGACAGACTCAGCAGGCGTCCCTGCAGGCTCTGTGGTCTCAGCTGCAGCCTGAGGATGAGGCTGAGGAGAGCGAGGAGGCGAAGGAGAAGCTTTATGTGACGGGGAGCAAACTGAAGATGCTGCTGAGGCAGGTGGACCTGGACCTCAGCAGCCTGAACCAGCGGCTGGTAAGGCATACGCACATTGAAGTTCAGAGTCACGACCCATCAGGGTTATTCTCAGTAGAAATTCAGGCTCAAGAAAATGCTTTAAAATATGAGATCTGGATGTTCAAATAAAAGATGGCAAATAGAAAAAGATTCTTTTGTCTTTATTGCAGGAATGTGAACCTGTATCAGATGTTCAGGGCCAAAGTGCCTCTGCAGACGCTTCTCAAGAGGCCACGAATTCAAAGAAATGCTCCTCTACTCAAAGGTAAGCACACAGACTGTCAGATTTTATATTTAGTTATCAGAACAAATTGTGATTTACAGCTCCAGAAAGTATGTTTTAATCTGCTTTTACTGTTTAAATGTTTGTATTTGAGTAAAACTGACATTTTTCCTACTCCAGGATCCATTTCACGCTATTTAAATAGAGCAATTAAAAAAAACATTACTTTTGCTGCTACGCGGTCACAGACTGAAGATAAGATATTCTCATGTAGGTCAATTGTCTGGGAGATAATGACCACTGGTAAAGAAAAAAGAGAAGATTTTGTGTTTATTAACCTAAATAATGCAAAGAAACTAGCTTATATTAAGTTTTAAACAACAGCGTTCTTCAGTTTTACCTTTGTTAGAGTTTAGCAATGAGTTTTTGGTGGAATAGCCCACATTTTTACTGACAGTTTTCATGGGTCTCAGCATGCCAGTTATTCACATTTCTATCTGCAGGGAGAAAACTAACAAGTCACATGTATCTCTGTTACTCTGATTGAGTAGCTTTTTGTGTACTTATTCTTTTCTGAATGGTTTTTAAACTCAAACTTGATGCTTGGTCTTAAAATTTCGTACGTCAGATTTTGCGCGGCCTCATGATGTTGTTGGGATGCAGCTCTTCAGAAGATAAACGCTGTGACAACGGAGCATCTTTAACAGATTCTGGATAATTCACACTTTTAAAAGTCGTGGTTGTAACTTTTATTTCTTTCTGGTCATTTTTTAATCAGTCTCTTTCTCTTTAACTCTCAGTTTGTGTAGGATAAATCACTACACTCAGGGTGTTCGAGACCAAAAATGGCAACGTAATTAATAAAACAAAAGTACATTCATATTTTTTGCAACTTCTTTTGCATTCATTTTTTAATAAAGATCAGATCTGATTATAAATATAACATGTTGAATCCTTAAAATGCCAGTGTGAGTGCATTAAACCCCTCATGTTCGTCATGTCAAAAACACAAGTTGCATGCAAATTTGGTTTCCTCCAAGGGAATTATCACAGCCTTGAGTATGTTAATAATTAGCAAAATCTTAAATTTTATGTAGTTTTATGTTTTTTTACTTTGACATTTTAATAAATTGTTACACTCAGGGTGTAAGTGGCCAAAAAAAGATGCCATACATAAATAGCAATGCAAAAACTGCACCTTTAAAAAAAAAAACCTACTATTTTTGCAATAATTTTTCAATCAGGATCAGACCTGATTATAAACAAAAATACTGATTCATCCTAGAATTAAACCCTATAAATGACATTTTAAGTGCAAAAAAAAATTGTGTATGGTGAAAAAAAAAGAAAAAGTAAGTTTAAGTTTAAGTTTAAGTTTTTAATAAACTGATACAATAGTGCCCCTACAGGAAACCAGGAAAAAAAACATGCAATTCCCTCTCACGCCAAACAGGAAAAACTTCAAATCTGAAGCACTGACTCCTGAATGAAAGCCTAATATCATAAAATGCATGTTTTTTTTTTTTACTGCAATGGCTGGGGAATCAAAAATTGTGTTTTTAACTTAATAGCTTCATTCATGTAAAGATGCAGATTTCAGGAGCATTGTAGAGTGGTCACTATCTTTTCCAGTGGTTTATACGAAGCTCTACTGAGTGGATATTTTTGTGCATTTGCAGGCTTGTGTGATACTGCTCACTGATTTCGCCACCACTCATTGTGTTTTATCCGTATTCATGTTTCTTATTTGTCTTGCAGAGAGAAGAGAGACTCGTCCCCACCTCGCTCCTTCTTCTATCGAGTCCTACGTGCCGCCTTCCCCCTCCACCTCCTCCTGCTGTTCCTCCTGCTCCTCCCCTGTCTGATCCCTATGTCAGAGAGCGACCCCACCTGTACCACGACCAACAACTTCGCCCGCTCCCTCTACCCCATGTTACACTACACCAACGGCCCCCCGCCCACATGATACCAGGGTAGTCTAAAACGTAAAGACATGCGTGATGAGCGAGAAACATGAGCCTTTTTACACACTGAACGAACATATTTAACTAATATATATAAAGCTTTTAAAATTATCAATGTCCAAAGTGCATAAATTGTATTCTAGTATCTACTTTTTAAAGATTTGATTGTGAACCATTTATTCAGTGAACAAAATTGTTTGAGTGCATTTTAATCAGGAAAAACACCAAATGTGAAGAAAAAGCTTCAGTTAGAGTTTATAAAATCCAAGAGTTTGATGCCGTTGGATCAATAAATCAGCCTTTAAAGGCTGCTATCATGGAGTCATTAGAAGATGCTGTCTTTGCTCTTGTTGAGCAAACTTATAAAAACTACCCAGGATTTAAATTAGAAGGTGGAAACCAAATTAAAAAAAGACTTTTCTTGCTTGAACTTGTAGTTTAAACCTGGTTTGATTAAGTGTTTGTATCATGTTTTTATTCATAAACCACTCCTGCCATGGTTTATTTTATGTCAACATTTTATTTTGCTTTTCTTAACGCTGTTATTAAAGCGTGCTTCATCATTTTTTGACTGTTACATAAAAAGTTTATTTTTGCAATTAAAAGGCACTGGTTGAATTTGAATGTATTTTTTATACGGCCAAAAGTACAAAGGTTTCTTTAGGGTTTAACAAAGCAGTTTTATACCCAGAGCTGTATATTTTTTTAGATGCTAACTGTCTCGAGTAGATCATGAGCAGACATTTCTACGCTGCACTGTTCAAACACTGTATGTAGATTTAGAGGATGATGTGGATGTACAGATTGTATTAATATAATGTTTATTTATGACGGTGGATTTATGATCGGAGTTTTCTGGTAGTAAACACTGATTGTCTTTACTCCTTTGTCTCAAAGTGTTTCCTTCTTTCTTCACAAAGTGATGATGGACTTCTAAACACTGTTTTGGTCAGTGAATTGTGTTGAAAGGAGATCCTTCCAGATGTCTGAGCTCTGCTTAAATATTTAAGTAAAATACCTACATGCGACTAAATTGACTTGTTGATCTGGACTTTATACAAAGAAACAGCGTCATCTGTACATGTCGTCTTTATTTGATGATGTAGAAACAAACAGTGAGAACACACCATCATCTGCATTCAATGTTACATATGAAAACCAGGACTAGCAGATTCAATAATTCCCTGATGATTTTTCAAGGCATACGTGAGATTAAGTTTACAAACAGACTGAGAATGCTGCAGTTTTTAAAAGATAGCATGCAGTTGTTAGATTTGACACCCTGTGCCTCCATTTAGCCAAGTAATTAGAATGACATCTGACCTTAGCTTAGCAATGCTCACCCATGTTAACCCCACTTTACTCTGGCTTTTGCTGAATAATGTGCCCTTCACTGCTTTCAACATCTGCTGGTCTGCTTATTTCTAGCTTATTCTCTCCAATTTTGGGCAATGTTGTGCAGAATCAAAAAGAAAGTAAAGGCAATCATTTCAAAGCAGTAAACACTAAAAAAGTAGAAATAGAATGAAGCAGCCAAGAATAGTAAAGTTTTATCAAATATGAAGAAACATATGGCTTGTAGAAATATAGTGAGTCATAGACATGTGTTTAGGTTTCTATAGGCCTTTTTCGGACAATAGAGAATGGAAAAATTTGACAACCTGAGTATGACAAAAATATTTCCTTTAGAAAAAAACAGGTGAGTTTTCCACATCAAAGAGGCTTCAGCACTGTAACATCATTAAGAAAGTTTTAGGACAGAAATGACCAAAATTTCACTTTAAATCTGTGTCTGATTTGGAGATTTTTAAATTAGATTTGGGCTCAACTTTGGAGAGAAGCAACTGAAGGCGCAACTTGCTTTGATACAAGACTGAGAACCCAAGGTAACAAGCAGCTTAGCTGAAGATAGTGGCATCTTGTCCTCAAAATAGACCAGATATAGTAAGACAAACATCTAAAGAGATGAACACAAAGCACACAGTGGATACACAGAGACAGTTTTCCATGTCTAGCGTAAAAAAAAGAACTGAATTAGTGAAGTTTATATCAAGATGTTTTTAAAATCTACATCTTTGAATATATTACATGGTTCTTGCAGTGATCCTGATTGTTGAAGCCGCATCACAACTGTGCATACCAAGGCCACTGCAGCAAAAAATAAAGTATTTCCTTTTTCTTCAAGCAAAACTTCATGGCTTTGAGTGCAGCGTTGTCTTAAGAGAAATAGTGGTTTTGATTGTTCACAGGTATGATACTGGCTCAGTCCAAGTACACTCCCTGCCCCAAGGACTTAGTCCTAACCCTAACATCTAGGGTGTACAGCTTCAAAGAGAAGTAGGGTGAAGTGTGAGGGCTGCATGGCCGTCAAACAGAATTTTTTTCTAAACCAAATGTTATAGAAAATGTCTTGCAAAGTAAAAACAAGATTTGAAAATGACAACATCGATCTTGTTTAATGTTTCAATGTAACAAGATTTCGAGGGGTAGAAATGTTTGATATTGTTGGTTGTATTGAAGCATCAGGAAATTGAAGGGTTGTCCTCCTACTCCTTCTAACTATTTCAAAGGGCAAGAGGATGTTTGAAATCAAGAATTAGAAGTCAAAGACAGAAATAGGACTGAGGAGAAACTCCTGAACTGCACAGAACACAAAAGAGTGGTGAGGAAAAGGCCTTTACATGTGAGCTATAAAGCACCACCATGTGGTCTTCTGTGATGCAGCAAAGCTTTTTTCAGCTAGCTTTCAACTCTTGATTTCTTTTCTATAATCTTTCAGCATGTCTAACAATGTTTTCCTTCATAATTATCAACATTAACTGATCGCTTTATTTGCCACAAAATGGCTCAAATGTCCCGGTTGAACTTCAGAAGATTCCTTTGGCCATGTCTAGATACGGATGTATGATAGTTCCTGCCATGTGACTGGCTGATTTCATGTTTGCATTAATCCTTAGAAGTCCCAAATCATGCCAGTGTGATGCCATCATGTACTCATGTACATGTCACACAATAGCATGAAAACAAAACTACAAATTGCAATTCATTTTTGCGGAAATTGTGATTTTCAACATCTTTTACAGTTTTTGTTTGGTGTCAAAAGACCCAGAAAAACAGGAAATATGATCATTTGAATGGTATAAAATCAATCTTATACATGGATTACAGCTCCAGACTGTACTGGACTGGTGCTGGTCATTGTTCACACTTTGGCATTTCATAAAAGGAACACTCTACTAGTCAAGAACCTACCTTTTAATGTAGGCTTTTTTCGGGTTTATCAACCACAACTTACACATAACTGGTGCAACAGGTCACTGATATTGATGATATGAAAATGTGCCTGCATGGACTCTTCATTATTCTTTGAAAGAGTCACTTCTGGTTTGTATTTCTTCATGTTTTTTATTTACTCGTGGACTAAAACTGAGATTTCTGTCAAACTCACATTCTAATATCTCCTAAAGATATGACTTACTCAATACCACCTCATGTTGGAACATGGTACGGTTTATCTGCTCTGAAATAAGCTGCTAAGCCTAAAAGAATCATGAAAGCTACATATGACACCAATATTTAAGCAAGTGCTGGTGCTACTGGATGAAAAAGAGGCAGAAAAGGAAGTTTTCTCTCCCTCCTGTTCCAATCCGGCTTTTCATGAAGGTAAGGTAAGGCAATGAGTATGGCAGGTTTGGTCTATCTGATGAGAAAAGTTCATCAGTTAGTGCACAAGAGTGCCAAAGCTTTAAATTCACCAATGAGAGTTCAAAGGTTTAAGTGCTTGGTAGAAAGTTCCAGGAAAAGTCTCATCAGTCATGTGAAAAGTGCAAAGCATTTTGATTTTACTTTACTGGGTAACCACGAGTAACCACTAGTTACTCTAGTCATAACTAGTGGTTACTCTTACCACAGTAAGAGTAACCACTTACTGTGGTTCACCTCCACCTGCAGTGCTGCTGGGAGTCCAAGTATTTGAGGGCCCGCTACCAGGGCTGTTTGGCTGGGCAGGAGCCTCCTTCTGGCCCTCAGAGTCCAGTTGGGGGCGTCGGCGAGGCAGACGGGAGCTGTGCATGACGTGGGCATCCAACATCTCCAGCAACAGGTCGTACAAAGGCACCATGTTCTTCATTTTCATGCAGTGGAGGTGGTCCATGCCTTTGTTACTGTTCACAGGACAGAAAAGAGAATAAGAGTGTAACAAAGGCTAGGGAGTTCTCCTCTAAGTTTGTTAATATATCAATTCCTGATTGATTTTCCTCTCTTTTTATTTCATTTACATGCATTTATTTTATTCAATTTTATTTTTTAAAATGATGCTTAGTCTCTAACTTTGTGTTGTGATTCATGATTATAAACTCAGACTTTTATAGTGTAAAAAAATTGCTTTCTAAATAGCATGTTCATTTTAAATAATCCCATAAACATAATGGGTTATTTTTCATACAGCAAATTAATTGCAGTGAAATCATACGCCACTGATTTCTACATTTGTCCGCAGAATGAAAAGGATGAAAAGAACAAGCCATACATGTCGTGGACTTTAGATAAATATTATTTTTTACATCCAGACTGATTAATAAAACCACCTTTAGTCTCCATATGACTGCTCCTCCAGAACGTGCACACACAAAGACGAGGACAGTCACCTGCATGCAGAAACGCGTTGCAGTACTAGCTATAAAAAAACGTGAGTTCATCTACAGACATCCCTGTTTTAAAGTTAGGTATACTAACTTCTACTCATTCCCAACTGGTGCATTCACTTTCTGCCTCTTTTCTGAATTTTGTGCATCACCAGGACCGAATGACTGCAAACAAGCTCTATAGGACAAACCCATAGTTATGAATGATTGAGTTAGAAAGGAGTAAATACCTCTCAAAGAATGTTACAGTGATTAAATGTTGATATTAGAGATGTTCAAATACCATTATTTTCCTTCACGATACAGATTCCGATACAGATACCCAGTACAATCTGATACTAGTGTGAACTTTCTGGACTCACTGTGCAGACTAGCCATTTATTATAGACCTATACTTGACTCAGAACATGGCTCAATAAATAGAATCATAATGTACAGCATTTCTGTAACCCTAAAGTTGTTTTTCTGTTGATTATTGAGCTCTACTGCTAAATATGAATAATAATAACAATATTGCAGGGGACTGCATCACACTCTTTATGTCTCTCCATTATGCTCTATTTAGGCAGCATCATGTGATTACCGAACAGCCTGCCATTGGCTGACAGACCCTCACAAAGGGTAAACAATATGAAAGTTACCATCAGATTAGCGTTCAAGCTAGCGGTAATAAAGGATCGTAAATGGATTAAAACGTTAAAAAGTCTTTCAGTATTGTGTTTACTGGTGTGGATTTAATCATTAAAGTCCCCAAAAGTCACACGAGTTCCAGACTCACTGAAAATGCTGCTTCGATCAATGTGAAGGAGCAAAAATGTTAACAACATGTCTACATTTGTTAAGCTCTTCACCTTGTGCAATGTGTATAAGTGCTGCAGCTCGTCTTAGCCAGGACACTTTTGAAATTGAGATTTTTTACCTAAGTGAGGTTTTTCCTATTACAATAAATTCAAACTAAATAACAAAAGATAATTGGAGGAAAACGGCCAACATTTGAAATTCATAATAGCGCCCATAAAAGTAAATGGAGAATTTCTTCTATCAAATATAGAAACTAAGATTAGCACACAAGGTCATTACAAAGCAAGAATTTCTGTTTGTCTTTTTTTTTTACCTGAGGTGGCGGATGTGTGAGAGCAGCATGAGCAGGTGAGCGAGGCGGGTGTACTGTTGGCGGAAGGTGAGGCCGGTCTTGCCGATGGCCCACACCAGAGCGTCCGTCACAGTGTCGAGAAGACTCATAAGCTTAGTGCGACTCTGCAGCTCCTCGCTAGTTTCTGAAGAGCTAAGGCACATGTCTGCAAACAAAGAGAGGGGTGGGGGGTTTGAGGTAGCTAGATAATTCAAAACAAGAAGCAAAGTGGAAGTAGGTGAAACTGGGCAGTACATATCTAATGGTCATCTTTAAATATTACTGATTAAGCGCCCTCTGGTGGTGTAAGTTGCATACTATGCATTTAGGCACTATATAACATAGAATAACCTCAAGAGCTCACTTCAAAAGGAAGAAACATTTAGATTTGCTGGGGCATCAAGGTCTCAGAAGCTTATTTTTCTTGTCTGACTCTGTTTTGATTTCTTGTTGATATGTCAACTTGAGGTCCAGCCTCTTAATTTTGTTAAAAGCCTTGATTCTGATGTTTTTACCCCTGTTGGACAAAAATCTTCAACTTGAAAAAAATCTAAAATGGAACAAAAAACCAACCTCTGTTCTGCTCAGCCAGTGGAGGCAAACAGAAACATTAGTCTGATGGTAATTACTCCTCCGTGGAGCCGCCTCAGTGAGACTCTGTTCATCTTTACACAGGTACTGCCTGTGACTCTGAGCTTTCAGCACACTCACACTATACACCATGTTCCCATTAGGGTTTTGATCTGCTAAGTAATACAGCTGCTGCACACACGGATCAGCTTACCTCCTGAGACACAAATCACACTCTAGACTGTGATTTCACTGAACTGGAAGCATCACAAATTCATCCATCTCTTTGCCTCACCTCCAGCATTCATCTCAAATACCACAAATGAAATAATATGAGGCAAAAAAAGTGCATCAACACTCACACAGCCAGAATAGTGTGCTAACTCACTGGAGTTGAGGAGGATCATGGCCTTGAGGCAGACGTACTCCTCCCTCTGCAGCTTCAGCTCTCTCACTCTGGACGTGGCGGCGACCAGCATGTCGAAGATCTCAGCGAAGCCCTGGACACAGCTCCCCTCCTCCCTGACACACAAACACAAAATGTTAAGTATCATGAAGAAACTCTTGAGTTATGTCTTTAAAAAAGTGATATTGTACAAAGAAAGCACACACAGATGTTTTTTTAGTTAGCATTGTCATAAAAAGAGGAAATGAAATGCTAGAAGGATGCACAGATTACATAAATTTTAATATTTTTCAATACAACGTGTTTATAATTAGAAAATTATTAGTTACTGTAATGAATGGCTGCACAGAAATGTGCCAAAGCTTAACAAACTACATTAATCATGTAAAAATGGTAGGTAGCAGAGGGCCCATCCATCAAATTGAAGCAAACTCCTACATAGGATACAACAACAAAAAGACATTAGCAATGTTTCTGTACAGAAATTTCTGCCAAAAAATATCTGCCAATATTTAGGCTATAAAAATCTCCCTATATCAGCACTAAATGTTGGCTGTACCAATAAATCCAAAGTCTAAATGTGTTAATTTGTTCATCCTTAAACTTCAAATTGTATTTTAATGACTGAAGTTTTAGGTCTACACTAAATTTAGATATCATTATCAATATGGGTATCAGCTGAGATTTATTTGTAAATATCAGCATATTGGCAACAATCCAATACCATGCATCCTTAAAAAGAGCACAAAAAGGGCAATTAAATTCCAGGGGTGCCAATACTTTCGTCCATGACTGTATGTGCTAATCCATGCACTGGTAGATGTTGTGTAAATAGAAGGATTGTTGTGCTTATTGTTCTAGTTTTTTATTATGATTATTGTGATGGCAGCTGAATGTTTGCTGCATTTGGAGTCCAAGACAAATTTCCCTGAGGGGGCAATAAAGCGTATCATGTAATATCCTAACCAGGGGCCTTCTGGGGAGGGGGCACCAGAGATCTGTAGTGCAAGGCTTTGCCGGTTTTGAGGTCATCAGAGCTAGATTTGCATCAATTAACTAAAATAATAATGTACTTGGTGCATAGTTTATACAAATTTGGTACAAGTGTGTGGGTCTATTCTGCAAGGTTTTTAAACAATGAAAACACTTAAAACAACTCACACTGAATACCTAATTTTTGACTGCAGTGCATCTCTTTTTTCATAGGGGACTCAGATTTTCTTAGATTCACTTAGGGGGGATCTCCATTGAAAAAAGGTTGAGAACCACTCAGAAGGAAGAGCTGCTATTCATAGGACACAGAAAACCTCTGCCCAAGAAGTTATTATAGACTAACGTGAGCAGATAAGGTCTGAAATTTGGTATTATGGGTTTGATAGTGTTCTGATAACAGTAGCTGGGAATTGAACCCCCGACCATCTGGTTGATAGACCAACTCTACCTACTGATCCACAGCCGCCCCAGATGGATGGATGGATGATGGATTTATGGATGGCTGTATGCTTGATGAGTGTATAATTGTATGGATGATGGATGATCAGACCACTGTATTAACAGCAGTAATTCATTAAAGCGGCAGTCAATGCATTGGAAAACACCATTGTCACCAAGCATGGCGAAAGCACCACAAAGCAAGTCCAAATTCAAGGCCATGTTGATTTTCTTTTTGACATTAAGGGTATCATTTTGGAGGAGTGGGTTCCAGACCGGTGAAACAGGTTCTAGAAAAACTGCAAGGAAAAGTCTAAAAAAAAAAAAAAAAAAAAAAAAAAGACCATAAATGTGGAAAAATTGTTTCATTCTTCATCAAGACAATGTGCCAGCTCACACTGCACTCTTGGTAAAGAAGTTCCTGGCCCAAAACAAATCACAGTGCTTCATCACCCTCTTTATGCACCTGAACTAGCACCGTATAGTTTTTCCATTTTTCCTAAGATCAATCTGTGCTCAAAGAAACATGTAATGAGTCAATGTCAGAAGTTAAGAAAAGAACCAAAGAGGTTGAGAAAACTGTCTAAAGGAGACCTACTGTGTGTCTTAGAGCGATATTTAAAACATGCCGTTTCCTCTTCGACAGCATTAGGGGTTTGATTCCAACAAAATCAATCAAACATTCCAGATTTCCCAACCAGAGGAAGTAACCAAAGGGAATCATGGAGTCACAACCAGAACTAATGCGAGGTATACTCACTGGGAGAATTGATTTACTTAAGGTAAATGTTTAAATTGAAATTAAAACCAAATTTGATCAAATAATTTCCAAATTTAAGAATGCCCCTTGTTTTATCATTAAATCGAGCGTATTACAAATAACTCTGGTGAAAACTGAACAAAAAAAATGTTCATGCTGAACACCATTGAACATCAGTACAAAAAGTCTGAACATTTTACAAAAGTCTAACTAAACTGAAACAATTTTATTTTTTGTTTTCTTGGAGGAAATCGAAGAGAGAGAAAAACACTTTGCAGACACAGTGGACAGTAGACAGATATGGCCCACTGCACTGCTTGGGCCTGTTACAGCCTTTAGGAATTTGGAGATAGGATGGCTCTCTGCTGGTCCAGCACCTGCTCCCTCCTCTCCTGCTTATACTGGCGTTGGGATGATGGAGTGAAAGCCTTTTTCATCTTCCTCCATAATGAAATATGTTCCTTCACCTGTCTTTGGAGATCATCAGCCTCCTTCAGCAGGACAGTGCAGCAGGTTGTTTTCTCCTCTAGCTGACACTGTAGACTCTCCAGCTGCTTGCAGTGTGACAAGTCTCTACTGAAGGCCTCCTCCTGAAGGTCCGTCATCTTCTGCTCCAACTTCAGGTTTCTGTCGTCTGCTTCGAAAAACTGATGCCTCACTCTGTGGAGTTCTTTCGTGAGAGTGTCAGCTTTCAACATCTCTGCTTTCAGGCGGTGGTCCTGGGATGCAATAAGATCTCTCAAGTTTTGTATTTGCTGCTGCAGGGCCTGGATGGTCTCCTGTTCCTGCAGCTGACTTGTCAAGGTCTCCATGTGCAGGGTGGTATGAGTGGCTCTACTGGAGGCCTCTTTCTTGAGGACCCGTATCTCCTGTTTGAGAGTGTCTATTTCTGCAGTCATCCTCTGTCTGATCTCCTGCAGCTCTCTCTGCAGGGAGTGAGATCTTGACATTTCCTCCTGCAGACGGTCATTCTGACGTGACACTAGATCCAAAAGCTCATCCATTTGTTTAGAATCACGGGACACCTCTCCTGGTGAGGCTGGACTTGAGATTTTTGGTCCCTTCGTTGAGGTTTCTTCAAGCTCTACTTCTTCCTCCTCTTGAGTGGGAGGTGCCACGCTGGGATCCCACATATATATATCCAGCTGCTTTCGGAGGTCATTCATCTCCTTCTCCATCTCTTGTTTGGCCTCCTCCTGAGCTTTCAGTCTGCAGCTCTGTTCCTTCAGCTGATTCTTTAGGTTCGTCTCAGTGAAGGACCAATGGTTCAGCTGATCTTTCAGTATCCAAATCTCATTCTCATGCTGAAGCCTGCTCTTCTCTGCCTTCAACGTCTGAAGCAGCTCATGGATCTTCTTCTCGTAGATGTCATTGTTAATCTCTGCTTTAACCCATAATGCTCTCTCGTCCTCCAGTTGGCAGGACACATCTTCCAGATGGGCGGACATCTGTTTGAGCTTATTCTTAAGACCGGGTTGCTCTTGAAACCAAGGGGGCACACCACATCTTTGATACTCTTGTCGAGGGGGTCCCTGGTAGGTGTACTGGCACTGCCTGGTATTCCCCTCAACTCTTCTAGGGGGAGCATTCGCTCTTTGCCTGGTGGAGACCTCGTTTGACCGGGTCTGCCTGCTGTTGTTTGGCCCCTGGTGATGCAATGACCATCTCTTTCTGGACCTTTGTTGGGACCTTTTTAGACAGGGTCTTCTTGCTGCTGCTGGCCCCTGAAATCATGCTGGCATTCTCTGGATCTCCCATCTGCTCCTCCACAAGCTCAGCCCAGCTCAGCGAACTTGTATCTGAGTTTTTCTCCATTCTTCTTGTTCAAAGTCTTGCTTCAATTTCAAGTTGTTTGAAGACTTGCTGAAGTGTCTCACAGATGATCAAATGTACTCTGTAAACTTTTGAGTGTAAACTGTTGAGTGATTGTTTGTGTTTAGTTTGATGTTGCTAGGAGACAGAGAAAGCAGCTATAAACATGAGCTAATGAAAGATTTACACTTTTTGTCGTTTTCAAGTGAAATAATCTAATTTTTCACAAAAATCGAAGAGGAAAGAAGAAACCTTTTCAAAGAAAATTATCATAAAGAAAGAAGTAGAGAACCATTAAAAAACCTTGGAAAATCAAGATCAACTGAACAGCATGAAATGAAACTGACAAACTCACAGTTAGCCTCGCTGCCCTGTCAGGAGGACAAGTTCAGAAAAAGGAAAACTCAGAACAAGGAAAAGAACTCAAGTGAGTAACATCTACAAGACAAGAAAGTAATTTTGAAGGATTTTCCAAAATTTTGGAGAAAAATAAGTGCAAATTATCAACAAATTAAAGCTAGCAAAGCCGTTTTTGAGCTAGCAGACATAAACAAACAACCCCTAGCAACAGTTACCAAGGAACAGTAACAGAAGTGCAGTGGAATCAGAACCTGATGGATCCAACCAAAGACTGTTCAGAGGCCATTCCTCTCATTTATCCAAACGATGTCAAAAGTGAGAGTGCCAGGAAGACCTCCAAACAAAAACTGTCAAAAGAGAGATCTGAAAGTCTTTTCTCCGATCTCTACAAAACATTCCATCCAAGGAGGCGTTACAACAGCAACTTGATCATCTACAAAACTTCTATCAGACCTGGGCCCCGAGTAAATTTGGACAAAACTAAAAGTCTAACCAGTGACACTGGTGACACAGTTATGGGCATGATTGTGAGATATAGATATAAACAACAGTAATTAAAGTTCAGACAGTAGGTATGCAAATAAAGCTTTCTCTAAGATGCAAGCAATGCTAACATTAATAGACTCTGTGCTAGTGTTACATCAGGAAAAAGCTAAACTGCAAAGCTGCCTTTTTTTGTCCCATATTTGTCCCATTATCCCATAAAATATTTACAGGCATTGGCCTCAGCCTCAGCTCCAATACTTTCTCCCCCAACCTCTACTCAGAAAACTTGCATTTACCTATCATTTACATGCACACATTACTGGATCACATAGTTAACTTGCTAGCTAGGGATGCAGCGGAGATTTAACAGAGACAGGGCCACCCCTGGCCAAAGTGAGGCCCTGAGCAGACTCTGATATGAGGCCCCCCACAGACACAACCATCTCGGTATTACAGTAACAATAAATACAAATTCTGTGCAATTTGCAATTTAGCCTGAGTTAGTTACATATAAAAGACACGGTTTTTAAAGTCACCATCAAGGATAACACACCAAAACCACCACAGACCCGTGTCTTTCAACAAAACTAACTTATATTTAAAAAAAAGTCACAAAAATGGTCATTGCTTTGAATGATCAAATCCTTGTTGCAAAAATAAAGATAATAAATTCAATGTCTGTCTTTTCTTTTTAAGATCATCACTGTAGCTTAATTATTCTTATAATAACATTAATCCCACTTATAAGCCATCTGTTTAATCAGGGTCTTCTCCTCAAAGTCAATCTAACATAAACCAGTTGATCTTGACCCCTTCACACACATCCCTGCACCTTGCTTCTGAGTAATCATTAATAGCCTTTCTTTTGTTAAATCACCTTAAAATATACGTTGTCTTTAATTATTTTCACCCACGATCAGATTTTAAAACAGCTGATCTACGCAAGGAGGTTTGATGATGTCAATCAATCCCTGATCAGATCCAGCACAGGAACTTAACAGAGTTTAAACATTAATTCATAAACTTACCAACGCTAGAAGTTAACATTTGACAAGAGAGTTTGCAGAATAATGGGTGAAAGACACGTTGAGAGTTTCTATGCTGCAAATATCAGGAGAGGGAGAGAGGAAGAGTGAGAGCAAGTGGACACTGCACGCACTTTATTGATCACGGATGGCACTGATCTCCACAAATGGATATCGTTAGGGTTACTTTACTAATGTGACGGCCAGGTTAAGTCTACACTTGGTCAACATTGCATATGCATTACCTGGATCATAATTATTGTGCAAACACCAGACTGATGTGCAGAGAAAAAGAAGAAAAAAAACACTCAAGTGAGGCCCCCCAAGCACTATGCATAGTTTGAGTTTAGGCAGAATCTCACTTGTGCCTAAAAGTTAATGTAAAAACTGATGCAAAAAATAGCCTGCAACCTCTTTTGACAAATATAAACATTGAAAACAGCTACAAATTGTAAAACCTTATGGTCTTGCAATCAAGACTTTTTAAAAGTCTTGTTTTTTGCTAATGATTTATCAACTATGAATAATCTTTAAGACCCTGCAGACATCCTGTTACTCTACACTATTCAGCCTTAGGCACACCTACTGCCTGATGGTAAAACAATGTTGAATTACTAAACATTTTGCAAAAGTTTTGTTCTGAAAAAGATATGGTTTGGTTTGATTATTAAGAATAATTCCAGATAATAAGAAGCACAGAAATCAGTTAAAGGTCAAAACATTGCTAAATTTGGCTGATTTTATAAAGCTAAAGTTGCACCAGAAGAAGAGATTCTTGGGAGCTACAGGAACTGGCTCTTTGGTTGCTGAGCCAAATAATCCGGGTCACTAAAAGAGCTGGTTTTCTGAAAACTTGCTTGTGGAATATTTGTTATTTTCAAGCTACTGGTTGTGCTTTCTGGTGATGCTGTGTGTGCATGTGAGATGAGGAGGGCATTTTATGTAGCTTTTTGAGCCATTCAAATGAAACAACTGATCTGACTTAAACCTCTGTCTGGGAGTCTTTTCAAAGAAAATGTATAGACAATTTTCTTATTCTGTTCCAACTTTACTCCTACAGTAGGGGCACTCACGTCACACACAACAACTGGACTGTCATCATATAAATTGTGTGCATTGGTTGTGGGTTAATCATGCTTCAGATACACAGTATGGCTTTCAACCATGACAGTCATAGAGTAAGTTACAATCAATCATACATAAACAACAAAGACGCCTGTGAAAAGCTTGTGAACTAGTAGCAAAGTGACATTGTCAGTGATACCTGCTCAGGCTAAGGTCAGGGGAGAAGATTAGTTTGCCTGGATGGTCCACCGACCTCCACATCAGTCCCACCATCAGCACCTCTAACCAGCAGCACTCCAACAGGTGCACCTGGTCCAAAAGACTGAGCTCCACAAACCCTAAAGACAAATATAATCAAACATTTGTGATTGCTCTGCACATAATGCTCTGCACAAAATGGAAAAATGCATGAGTGGAAACCACATTAGCTTAATGAAAAGAGTTTTGTTGGTCATAAAGAAACCCCCCAAAAAGGCAATTAGGCAGCAGAATAAGACTTTAGCACAGCGCATGTAGCAAACAACAGCAACACAAAGGCAGGGTTAATAAGGAGAAAAAAAAGACACATCATTCAAAATGCCAAAATCTTAAAAGCATTGTTGGCAAACACATTTTGTATGGTGTTCCCCTGAATGTCTTTAATTATTTGATTAAAGTGGTGATTAAAACCAGGCACCCAGTGGAGGAATATTAGACTCAGAGTGCAGTGAGGGAAAGAGTATGCAAGTCTTGTTGTACAAAGTCCTGCTGACATAAATAGACGTATATAAAATTCTGATGATTAAAGTAATACTTCTAGTGGTCTATAATGCCTAAATATGAAGAATAGGGTATATGAAAATAGATTAAGCCTTTTCCTCAGAGGTTACACATTAATTTTGTATGCTTTATTACAGACTGTATGTCCATACATTACAGAACTATCATCACTGCAGCTGTGGCTACTCTTTGCTGTCCTTATTCAAAAGTTCATGCATGATGTTCCATAGAGGTCAAAGGTTAAGAACAGGTTTGTTCAAGTGTGGACACACTGTAACAGAGAGGTACAACCTGTGCTGTTATCAGATTGCTGTCGTGCTACGACTGACTCCACCTGACCAAGGACACACAAACATGTCACTTTAGGTTGAGGTAAAATGTTCCTGCACCACGAGGGCTCAAAAAGGGGCTGAAACCAGCTGAGGTTAGACCATGGCAGTTGTTTGAAAACTCAGATTATTGGACAATGCAGTATTGCCGATTAAAGGAAACACAATGATAAAAGTTATGTCACACCTCACTGTCCAGCTGAATTTTCAGAAATGTTTCTGCTTAGTTTTGCAGCACTGCACTCCCCACTGCTAAATAAAGCGCAGGCAATCAGTGTGTTTGGCCAGGAGGAGTCATTAACTCAGTTCAGCTCTGCAAGGCTGCCCAAAAAGACAAGTATTAAAAATAGACAGACATGTGAGTCTGATGGCTGTCCCTGCATTTTTGTCTCAACACTTTTAAACACATTTCCACTTAATAATGAAGATTTGTGTTTGGGGCAGCTGTAGATCAGTGGTAGAGTCAGAGATAGTCTTGTCTATCAACCAGAATGTCTGACATTCAATTCTCTGCTCTTGCAGTCATATGTTAATGTGCCCTTGGACAAGACACCCCACTTCTGTGTCAGCAACATGTAAATACTGTACAAATGAATTGGATGAGTAAATACCAGGGGTTTAACATTTCACAGAGATCATGGTTTGGTTCATTGGTTGCAGATTTATTATTCTAACTGCCCTGATATAATTATAATTGTAATTATAATAATAATTATTATTTACCTTTTACTAACATTAGTGCAGCCACTGCCTTTGTTACATGTTTGAAACAAACATTTGAATCAATAAATCCTTTGCTTCATCTAGTGTTGTTTAGAACTATCCATATCCATTAGCTTCCATAAAAAAGGCTATAAATTGTATGACTCTTGCCCTTTTATGGTTTTAAAGCTTTGGGCTACTGCATATTGTATTCTAGCCTCATTTAAATAGTGGTTATTTTCTACAATAGTTTTTGATACACACCTGGAATCTTTTTGGCCCAAGTGATCATGTGAACCAGCTCTTTATCAGCCAGGTTGGTGAGCCACATCATGACGTTTGCTTCAGTCAGCGGCTTCTTCATGTCCTTCATGAGGTAGATCTCTGGCGGCTCAGCCTCCATAATACGCTCTATCAGCTGCTCTGGGGTCAGTGCAGGAGGGTCAGATGTGGTCGACAAAGGCTCTGCTGGACCATTTAGCACTCCCGGTATGCTAGTTCTGCTCTGGGAGGACGGTCTGGACACTCGCCTCGTCTGAGGACTCCTGAAGTTTCCACGTTCTTTTCGAATACCTGTGGCGGAGAAAACCCAGAAATTAAACATACTGCCTCTAACTCTTCATCTCGGGATAACTCAGAGTCCACATTTGTCAAAAATAGCCAGTTTTGTTGATTTTCATGTTTCAGTTCTACTTCAGTTCAGTCAGTACAATCACTTCAACTTACCTTTGATTTTAATCCTGTTACTGCTAAATTTTCACTGAATGAAAGTATTTTAAAAACCTATAATCTCAGAGAGGAGAAAAAAACAAAACAAAACATAAAGACACTTACCACACTTGGTCATGCCAACTTCATAGCACTTGCGAAGGCGACATGCCTGGCAGCTCTTACGGCGGTTCTTGTCTATGGTGCATTGATTGGTTGCAGGGCAGATGTAGTCATTGTGTCCTGAAACAAACAAACAAACAAACAAAAAAAAAAAAACAAAAAAAAAAAAAAAGAGAGAGAAAATTTAGTCCCAAAGTCGAAGAAGAATGAGAGAAAATAAACTGAGAAAAACAGACTCAACTAACTGTATTGAAAAAGGTTGATGTGCTACACTGAGGACCTAATACACTGAGAGGTTCTGTAATACCCACAAGAGTTAGGCACCAGTTCCCTTAAAATCAACTCCTCTGTTAGGATGATGATAAAAGGCTTGCACTCTTTTTTCTTTTGGGATACTTTCAAGCCCATTTATGAACTGTGAACACAGTCGTAAAACAGAAGGCTGAGTCAGCGGGCATAAAAACTGTGGTTTAACAGCAGGATTCGGCTACAGTAAATGGAAGGCAAATAACCAAAGCTCATAAATCGGTTATTGATTTGTGAGCTATTTATTAGCTCATAAATAAAGATTACAAGTTGTGATACAGTGTGTTAAAGAGCAATAAAATCCCCACAGAGTTCAGTAAGAGGTAAGCACAGGCATAGATGTGTTCATAGAGACTTAGAATTCTTTCACCATGCTTGAAGCTGATGCTTCTTTGAGCTGAATGCTTAATTTATCTTAGTTTTGTCACTTTTTAACCACTTTTATCCCTTTATTTGCCTCTTATCACCCATATTTGTGTCATTTAAGAAATACAGAATTATCCCAATTAAGTTGTGCTACTTTTTTATCACCACCTAAAATAAAAGTAATTCTTTTTCAAGACAAGAGGTTCATATCTTGGAATCAGGTTGTAATGCACTGCAGCGTTAATAGATATAACTCTTTTTTGTTGCTCTGATATGAGTGATTATTATACAGGATAAAACTAAAATGTGTTTATCACAGCTTAACTTTATAGTGGATCGTGATTTTGCACCCATTTGGCAGGACCCCATAAAAATCTTCTCTTTATTCCCCCTTAACCTTCTTTATAGGCACTAAATCAATTTTACATGCTTGACTGTTGCAATATCCTGCCCCCTGTGCTGTCTAGTAGAACAAAAAAGTTCAAACACTTATGTTGATTTGACAATTTAATTAAAACCATGGTCTTTTCCTTGACTTAACCAAATACTGCTAGCACCAATAAACTCCTAACAGACAACCAAGTTCTGATCAAGACAAGATAATGTTTCGGGCTTAAACTATTAGACAATATAGACATTTTATCACAACATGGACCCCGGGGACAAATCAGTGGTCTCCCTTTTTTCTGTGATGAGGAAAGTTCATGGCTCAGGAATGAAAGAGCTTCTCTGTAGAACAGTCTCAAGACAAACTTTATGGCACCAAGTACAAATCAATTACAAATTACTAGTCACAGAAAAAAGGGTCATTTAAGGCCATGGCACTGACTATATATCAAACTGCCAGAGCGTCTTTGCCTCCTTCAATTCTGCTGAATGGAAGTCAGAATGTCCTTACAATGGACACAAACATACTACAGTGGTGATGAAGCCATGATATACATAGAAAAAGCTTAAACAACAACCCTTCAGGTGACTGCAGCACACATTAACTTAATGATAAAACAGGTCAGTAAAGCCCACGGCAGAACAGATTATGGTGTCATTCTGAAGCAGAAACCCACTGTTATTAGGAGTTTTATGACTGCAAGAGAAAATATGACATTAATTTTAACATCTTTAAAGACTTTTTTAAGACCCTCATATGTTTAAAGACTCCTTGCACATTTAATTTCTAACTAATTATCCTTGGATAGTTAATGTGCATTTTTTGTGCATGATAAAATCTGTGACATGGTAAACAAACTAGAGATAGTATGTTATTATTGGATGTAAATAAAGCTCTCCTTGAGATGCTAGTAGGGAAAACATTAACAGATGCTGTGCTCGTGTTACACAAGAAAAAAACTTCACTGTAAAGCTGTTTTTTATAAGCTCCACCACCTCCTCCATCTACCTCTCAGCAGTCTTTACAAGAACACATCATTTGATTACGTAGTTAACTCGTTAGTTAGGCACAAACCGGAGCATACAGGATTCACTGTTAGCTCAACCAGAACATAAAAAAGCATCCAGACTGACACTGGATCTGGTGGAGCTCCATCAGATTCTCCCTTGTGATTAAAGGTAAACAGAAAAACAAAAGCAAAAAAACAGCCCACAGTCTCTTTTGACAAATATAAAAAACAGATACAAAATTCAAGACCTTATATTCAATTAAATTAAAGCCTTAATTTACAATAAAATGATTAATCCACTTTTAAAACTTTTAAGACCCTGTGGTCACCCTGACTGTTAGTTTTAGTTACATTTTCACCTTTCCTCCGCTACTTTGTTTATCCTGTAAGCAGCAGCAAGCCAACCATCAAGCAGTTACATCCAGACCTCAATTAAAACAAAATACTCAGAAACATGAACATCTGAACAGAAAAGATCTCAATATTTACACATATAGTCCCTTGATGGTTTCATCCACATTCTGTTATTATTTGAAGCACAAGGGTTCATGTTCTGTACTGCTGTCAGTCCCAATACCTACTCTCAGTCAAGATTATTAAAGTTAACAAAAACTAACAAAACAACTAACACTAAAACTAAAATAAAGACATCAATTTAGTTAAAGTTTAAAACAACAATTGAAACTGTTTTGTGTGCTTACAAAATTAATGGAAAATAAAGTATATTTAGAGACATAATAGCCCTACTTTTAGTCTTTGACACAAGCAGACTGACTGGCATCTGCAAAGATTTCTCTCGGACTTGGTGACCTACATTATACCAGCATAGTCAGTTTCTCAAGTATTTTAATTGTTTTATTAGATTATTCTTTTGAAAGAGAGAAAGACAGGGCACATGGATGATAGAGGGGTTTTTCTTTACGCACAACGATTGGGTGAATATAAACACATCTGTCCTAAAATAATTTAATTTACTTGTAAAAGAGAGGAAAGAACACTGTAGCATCTGGTAAAGGGCTGGTGTTGTCTCATAAAGCAGCTGTGATGCACGTAATGAACACTGTCATTCTTCCACCAGTGCGCCCTCCTTATCCTCAGTACTAAGTAAACATCTCCTTGCTGCTATTTTCATAATTACTATCGGAAAAGTTTGTGAAGTTTGTACCCTGTTTTGGTTTTAGCTGCTGTTAAAGGGGACATATTTAACCCTTTAAGACAAGTTTATATTGGTCTCAGAGGTCCCCAAAACATGCCTGTGAAGTCTGTTGTTGAAAAAAACACTCCAATACAAGATTTTTGTATGTCCAAAAAACCCCTCTGTTTCAGCCTGTTTCCGTGTGTGTGGCTTTAAATGTTACTGAGCTGTCTGACTCCGCCCCTCTCAGGAAATGGATGTGGCTTAATTGATGCCACTCTCCTGATCAGGATCAGGAGAGGAGGGTGGAACTTTCTTCCAAGAGGGGAAAGGTCAACCAAACATGGGTGCATTGCTAACTCCCCACATGACATCATGAGAGGACAATCTGATAACGGCTTGTTTTCACACACATTTTCTGAAGGGTGGAGAAAGAGGTGGGGTTTGCTGACAGGCCACAGGCACATATTTTTGGTAGAAAAGCCTAAAAAATAGATTTTTGCACAATATGTCCCCTTTAATACTCACTGTTAAAAAACAAATCCTGGGGAGCACGTGGCCTAGTGGTTAAAGTCACTCCCCATGTACGTGGGCGGCCCGGGTTCAAATCTGGCCTGGGGCCCTTCACCGCATGTCTCTCCCCCACTCTTGACCCTGTTTCCGACACTATCCACTGTCCTCCTCTATCTAATAAAGGCACAAAAATGCCCAAAAATAAATCTTTAAAAAAACAACAACAACAAAAAACAAATCCTGAATGCTCAAATTAATCAACTGATAAAATATTGATTTACACAGCAGGAGGTTCAACTCTGAACAGATTAACTTCTCTCAGCTATGGCTGAAAAATTTCTGAACATGCTAGTCTATGTAATACTTTAAACAGCAGAGGCACTCACGTATGGTCAGTGTTTTTTTCCTTGTTTCCAGTCTTTGAGTCCCGTATGATCCTCTCATGTAATATGTGTGCGTTTTGCTGCATGTCTCTGCATGACCCCGTTCTCTTTCTGAAAATTTTTCTTGGCTTTCTATCTCACTCTGTCATTGTTGTTAGTGATCTGATATGCCAGAGTGTGCTCTTTTGTGGGCCTGGATATGTTTAGAGCAAATTCTTTAGTGGATTAGTTGCAAAGAAGAAACTATAAGTATGGTGCAAAATATTCTAGTGGATCTGAATTTGAGTGGTTAAAAATTGAAGGAAATGTGGGTTGCAATATCTCTCTAAAGAGGCAGTCGTGAGTCCTGAGGCCAGATCTGTTGAAAAACATTGATCGTAACGCTCATGGCGTCATTTTGGCTGAAATATGGTACTGAAATAGAAAAAGGGAAAACTGTTGTAAACAAATAATAATTCATAAGGATAAAAGCCCCTTTTCTTCAAGGTTTCATATAACCATTACTGACAGTTAAAAATACAAAATACACACTTAGAGCTTCACCAAACCGACATTCTCCTTTTTACGTTTGCCAAACGGAGAGATACTGTACGTTTTTGTGACTCACTTTGGATGCTCCTCTTGAAGAAGGCCTTACACCCCTCACAGGACCAGACGCCGTAGTGGTATCCTGAGGCATAGTCGTGACACACAGCACAGTAGTGGAGGTCTGCCTTTCCACCAGATGACACCACGTCCTCCTCGCTCTCCTGAGAACGTCTCCTCACAACGACGTCTGTTACACTCTTACTAACAAAAAAGACTGAGTCATTATTTCACCCCAACACATATTCCAACAATCTAGTCTTGAAAAGCGGTCTTATATACCCTCAAAGATTTCCCAGTTGCTGGATAAAGTTCCTGTGGTTGAAAAGCATCAGTACTTCGATCTTGCTTACACAGCCAATACTTTTATCATTGTACCTGTCATTGCTGATATAAATCTGTTTTAACTCCCTGTCCATTATAAAGACATCTTTTTCAACCTGCAAAATATTGCCAAATCTCTTTGCTCAGTGTGGATTTATGTTTGGTCCTTGCAGTAGTAAAACAAAGAGTACAATCTTCTCTTGCTCTTTTTGTGCAGTGTCTTGGAATTACATGTTAATGCAACACAATAAAGATATAGTGATTTCTTGATTGACATAGCGATGAAAACCATTTGAAGATTGTGAGATGATTTTTTTTTCTCCCAGGCTATGAATTATTGTACTTGAAAGGATTACAGACTGGTGTACTTGCCAGTACAGCTCCTGATTTAAAGTCAGCATCAAAGTATTGCCTGATCTAGTATG
Organism: Cheilinus undulatus; assembly: GCF_018320785.1. Classification (NCBI taxonomy): domain Eukaryota; kingdom Metazoa; phylum Chordata; class Actinopteri; order Labriformes; family Labridae; genus Cheilinus; species Cheilinus undulatus. The sequence goes on along the minus strand of NC_054878.1, from coordinate 37,472,079 downwards.
GGTATCAGAACAATTCAGGTTTTCAATAGTTTATTTTTGGGGATTTATTTAGGGAGATTTTGGGGCAAAACTAGCTTATAAGATATTAAGCTGACCTGTGTTGACATGACTGATAATTCACACAACTGAATGGAAAAATTATCACAAGCAAACAAAATCATCATCAGTTTCAATCTGAACAGAATGAAAGAGTAAGGTGGTGATGCACCATTGTACCTGCTTTTTAAGTAAGTTTCCAGCTGTGACAGCTCCACCCATGGAGATGGAGACTGCTCTCTGTGCTGGGAATGAGCCTGGGAGTGGTGCAGAGATATAGGAGCCCCCACATGGCCATGGCTGGGCCAGAATAAGGATTGAGTTATTGACTGATGGATGGAGGGACAGTCTGATATCCCCGAAGCGGCATAACTGAAGATAGTTGGACTGTAGATAGGTATGGAGGTGAACTCGTGGCCCAGGTCATTGTAAGGGGAGGGGATGCAAATGGGCTGGCTTGATTCCGATGAGGAGGTGAGGACTGGAGAGAGGGCACAACTTCCAACTCGGCTAGAGTCCTCCTTCTGGAGCTGGAGGAGAGGTTGATCCTTCTCTGGAGATGTGGCGACAGCCATCATAACTACACAGCGTACATTACCACATCATCTGCCAAGAATAAAAACTATGATAGTGTCATTTCCCCTTCTATCAAATTTACTGTGGGATTGCCATCATCGATGAGTAATGACTTTGAAATATGATAAAAGTGTAGACCAGTGGACCAAACTACACAGCCCAGGATGGTTTAATGAGCTAACAGTAAATTTCCGGACTGGCAATCCATTCAAACCTGTAGCTGATTTAATCTCTCTGTGCTCACTGTGAAGTCCGAGTGTAAAGCTGGATTACATTATAAACCTGGCAAGCAGTGGAGATTGATGCTGTGATATGATCCAGAGGACAGAGAAGGTACAAAACCGCTGTCTGTCCACCCAGTAGCAAGGATATGTTCAGTGCTGAGTCTCAGTCCAGCCATGAGTCTCACATCTTTGATGAGTAGGGCATGGAGTCATGTGTGTAAAGAGCCTTTTCACCTGGAAATGACAAGAAAACATGTTTAATTACTTGGAAAAAGGCATTTAGCGTTACGATAGTTACTTTTTAAGCTCAGTAAGACTGTATGAAGATGAAGAGGCAGGCAGCAATAGGAAGAGAGTTACGAGTTAGGCTTCAGAGGTATTTGACTTACAAAGAGGGACATGCATTTCAAGTAAAAGACAATTCAGATGGACAGGGATGGATCGCCTAGCTCGTTGCTAGCACATAATGGAAAAGGCTGATAGGCTAACAAATTTTGCTTGTTTTTTAATGTAAGAAACAGTCTGTTTAACCTGGACAGCTTAAAAAAAATTTATTGTTTCTTTAGGAAAGAGATTCTAGATTGTTTTTGTTTAGCATTATCTGTAATTCAACTGTTTTGTCGACTGATACTACTGTTAGGTTTAAATTAATAGTGAGGCTATGCATTACTGGCAAAATCTATCAAAATTTTATCTGGGTGGCGTTATTTTTTACATTATGACTTACTCTTTCATTCAATTTTATGCCCCTGTGCTGTGATAACAGAGGCAGAAGTCAGTACGTTTTCAGGCTGCACATCCATACAAACACTATACAGACAAAAGTATTTGGCCACACCTGTTAATTACTGAATTCAGGTGTTTCAATCAGACCTGTAGCCACAGGTGTATAAATGAGACACCTCACCATGCAATCCTAATCTGCAAACATTTGTGATACACAATGTGTTGGTATTAAGAGCTCAGAGACTTCAAGAGTGGTACTTTGATGCTAGTTGCTACACCTTTGCAACTGTAAGTGATATTATTAGAAATTGGAAGCAATTAGGGTCAGTGTATTTTATGGCAGATCCATTTCCTGGATGAAACCAGAATCAAAAATTGTGAGAAACTCTCAATATTCTGTTTTTTCAAACAAACAGAAAAACAAGCCAATTTTCCATTTTGGTCACAAAAACGGAAGAAAAAATAACATTTCAAAAAAAGGGATCCCATCTTTGTTTTTTTTTTCAATCCGTTATTTTGCTTCCTTTATTTAAAGAAATACTTGAGGAAAAGAAAATCATGTGACCCATTTAGAAAGGTGAGCATTCAAAATAAAAGCCTCCACGTCAAAGCAAGAGCCATCCATTTTGTTTTACAGCATAACAGTATACACCAAACACACATTTCACAAATGCATGCTGTAAAAGGCCTGTTATGTGCACACCCGATATGAGAAAAAAAAATAATAAAAGGTAATTAAATTACAGTCCATTAAATCACCAGCATGTTTACACATTACATTATTTATCATATATTGTATATAGAGCATTTAGGCTTATTATAATACTGTAAAACACAATGGATGGCTTTTGCTTTGACATGGAGGCTTTTATTTTGCAATGCTCACCTTTCCCAATGGGTCACATGATTTCCTTTTCCTAAAGTATTTCATTAAATGAAGCAAATTAAATAACAGAATTGAAAAAAAAAATTGGGCCCCTTTTTTTTAAATGTTATTTGTTTTTTATTTTTGATGACCAAAGTGGAAAGAACAAGAAAATGGCTTGTTTTTCCATTTTTTCAACTTTTAGTCAAAAACAAAAAAGCTGAAAAATGGCTCGTTCTTCAGTATTTTCCATATTGGGTCAAAAACAGAAAAACAAGCAATTTTTTTCATTTCTTCCAATTTTTGGTTTAAACAAAAAAAAAAATGGAATAACAAGAGTTTCTCCCGATTTTCTTCAACCAGGAAAATGGTTGAAAAAATGTGGAACAACATTCACTCAGCCACGAAGCGGAAGACCATGTAAAATCACAGAGCGGCACAAAATCTATGCAGGCGCTTCATGATTGGGTTTCCATGGCCAAGCAGCTGCATGGCAACCTCTCATCACCAAGTCCAATGCCAAGCATTGGATGGAGAGCTACAGAACACTCATACACTGGACTGTGAAGTGAGGAATCACGCTTCTCTGTTTGGCAGTTCGATTGGCAAGTCTGGGTTTAGCAAATGCCAAGAAAACGTTATCCGCCTAACTGCACTGTGCCAGCTGTGAGGTTTGGTGGAGGAGGAATAATGGTATGGGGCTGATTTTCAGGGTTTATTATGGGTTATCTCCAGTGAAGGACAATCTTAATGTGTCAGCCTACCAAGACATTCTGGACAATGCTATGCTTCCAACTGTCCAGTTTGTGGAATGCCCTTTTCTATTCCAACATGACTGTGCCCAAGTGCACAAAGTAAAGACAATAAAGACATGATTTGATGAGTTTGGTGTGGAAGAACTTGACTGGACCATACAGAGCCCTGACCTCAACCCCACTGAAGCATCTTTGGGATGAACTGGAACGGAGGCCTGACCCAATAAATGCTCTACAGAATAAACGAGCACAAATTCCCACAGAAACACTCCAAAATCATATGGAAAGCCTCCAAAGCCTGGAGGCTGTTAAAGCGGCAAAAAGGGGGGCCAACTTCATATTACTGTCCCTGTTGGTGTAAAGGTCAAGCAGCCAAATACTTCTGTCTGGTAACCCTTGTTTCCTCAAGAAGGCATGTAACCGCCAGGCAGTGCTTGTAGTTTTGATATATTGTGGTTAATTTCAAAAACACCTGAATTTTAAATCATCAGCTACTACATCTTTCAGTAGGATAGAGATTATCATTTGAAGAAGGATTTTTCTTCCTTTAGAGGAGCACAGTGTCTGAGAAATGACAAAGAAATGTGAACACAAGATTTATGATATCCTGTTCACAGAGACAGCTGGTGGATCAATAAACACAACACACGCACAAACTCAAGGTACAATCTAAGGGCATGTCAGTTTAGTGTTTCTACATCTGATACAGCAGATTCAGCAGAGTTAATCATTCCTGGGTGGCAGCAGTCTGCCTTCAGTCAGAGCTGGTACATATTGCCTCCACTTTTCTGGCATAAAGCTCACCCCTGGAAGTCATCATTTACCCTGAAAGAAAAGGGGCCATTAATCTTGCCGACTGGCTGAAAGAAGCTATGGTTTGGCTCGCCAACAAAACTCAATAATCCGTGGGAGTAACTGGAATCTTGTGCTGCAAGCGTAAAAAGAACAGTGATGAAAGCTGTCGTCAATTAAACTCACAAAGCTGCAACAAACACTGGAGAGCATAACTTTTGAAAAGCTTTTCATTGTTGTTTTTATCATATAAAATTAGGGTTTATTGGAGAAATCTTATTGGAGTATAAACACAAATGGAGCTATAAAACAATGCTGAACATTACTTTTTTTCCAAAAACATTCCAGCTAATTCACTGAAATCAGGCTGGTTGGCCTCTCTGACCAAGGGATGAAATAATCACTAGTGACTACGTGAAATCCTGATCAGAAAACTACCATCATACATCAAATCTACAATACACTGGAATCCTGCTTCACTTTGAAGCTAATCCAGTAACAGGCTGACTGGTTCCTCATACAGGTAAATCAGGGAAAGACTACAGTTAAAGGGCTGCTTGTAACATTAATGCAAGCTCATGGGATCTTGCTCATTGTTATTCAAAACTGAGTGTTCGTTTTATGTTTGCATGCTGTAGGATTTTATCGAAAATGTCTGGAAAGTTTGCTTAAAAAGTGAGAAGGCACTTTTGATATAAAGCTGAGAGTCTCATGATATAAACATTAAAATGTAAGTGAAAATAATAATTCAATAAAATTAGAAAAACTGCTTATTGTGCTGTTTAAATCATGTGTTTGGCTGTGTTAATTTTGACAGCTATCTTTAATTTCAGCTCAGGCTGTGTCTGAATCCACACACTCATTCCCTTCTTCCTTTCCACTACATAGTGAGCAGCATATAGTGGACTTTATAGTGGACTTATTCGAAAACACAAAAACAATTTCAGACACTACTCTGGCCGCGGACATCATTGCCATCTCACAATTACAACGTTAAGCAAGAACGGCTCATAGATATCCATGACAACGGTGGAGCATCGAAAATAACTGTAGAATTTCACTGAAAACTGATACTAGATGTAAAGTTGTTTATTTTTCCCCAAGAAAAAACAGTAGATAAAAATTTTGACTTTCATGGCAAAACAGTCCTATATATATTTCAGTATTATCACTTAATTTTGCATTAAGATGATGCTTTCATGTCTTATCATCATCACAGGGGGAAAAGTTGCTACTTATTTTTTAATCCTTAACACTTTCTTACAGATTATATACTTTGGTTAGAGCCAAACAAACGAAAAAAGCCTAAAAAATGTACTTTGACAAAAGTAAGGATTTTCCGTTGCAAATTTGTCTTTAGTTTTAAAGGAGGGATGTATTTGGCACTAAGTCTCTGAAAGTTTTTAAGAACAGACCAAGATAAATGCTGATGTCTGTAAGTGGCCTATGCAAGTAAACCAGTCCATCATAAGAATACTAATTATTTCAGTATTCATATTAACTGCTCATTATCTCTGCCACTGCATCAGTGTCAGATGAAAAGTTTGCCATGCTTACCAAAACTGCATTTAATTGTGATTTAATAAAAAAAAAAAAAAAAAAAAAAAAAGAGGGGTAAGATTTATTAAAGAAGGTCAGCAGGGTATTTTCTCTTTATTTTAAGAACATTTTAGAAATTAACATTTTGGAAATAAAATGATCATTATCAACATAAAAATGTAGCTCTAACTTTTGGTATCACTGCAGTGAGTTTCAAGGGAAATTGAATTTTTCGAATTTCAAAATCTTGAGCTTCCAATGGAAAAAAAAGCATGGATAAAGCTGATCTGATGATTCATTTTTTTTAATCTGTAATAAATTTGCAAAAATTTCAAAATTTCTGTTTTCACTTTGTCATCATGGGGTAGTGAATGTGTATTAACAATTGAAGCATCAGGCTGCAACATAACAAAATTTTAAAAAAGTGAAGAGGGTCACAATGCTTTCTCAATGAACTGTTTATATTTCTTTCAAATCAAGATTTTAAGGGTCACATATTTTACATTTTTAATACAAGTTTATATTGGTCTCAGAGGTCCCAAAACCATGCCTGTGAAGTCTGTTACTCAAAAAAACACTCCAGTATTGGATTTTTGCATGTGTATAAAAAAAACACTTTTTTCAGCCCTGCTCAGAACTATCTGTTTCTGTGTCTTTCAGTGTTAATGAGCTGCCTGACTCCGCCACTCTAAGGAAATGGATGTGGCTTAACAGATGTGGCAGGACTTACTCCCAAGCAGGGAGGGCCAACTGAACCTGGGGGCGGTGCTAACTCCCCTCATGACATCATGAGGGTAAAATCTGAGAACAGCTTGTTCTAGCACACATTTTCTGAAAGGTGTGTGTGTGTGTGGGGAATGGGGGGTGGGGGGGTGGGGGGGGTTATGATTCTTGGGGGGATTGTGGACAGACCAGGGTCACATATCTTTGCTAGAAAAGCCTAAACAAGAGTATTTTGCATAATATGTGACCTTTAAATTACATTCATTATAGGTACCATTTTATCCATCATCATTTCAAGTCAAGTCAAAGCCGACATAATGTCGGCTTTGACTTCAACCTAAACATAACTTTAGAGTGAAATCACAAACCTGTGCAAAAAGTGGGTAAGGCAGCATTTCCCACTGAATCATGCTGTACTGGGCTGCTAGTGATGGCCATCCTGCACTGTCTCTTCGTATTTGTTTAATTTTGCCTTTGATTTTTTGCCAATATTCTTTAGCAGAATAATATATGACGAGTCTCAAATAACATCACTCGCATTTTGAAATGTTTCCCTCCATACTCATCACAGCTGCAAGTGAAGTCCTAATGTCGCTGTGTTAACATAGCACAGTCATCATCCTAGAGTGGAGGAGACAGGAGAATATTGAAAGCAAGAAGCTACTGGAAATGTTGTAAGAACAGCATAAAAAACTTAGATGATGACAATACATAAATCTACTTTAAAAAAAGAAAAAATGTCTGCAAATAAACCTGGGTGGCTTTGAATACACCTGGATGGCCCACCCAAGAGTTGTTAACGTGTGGGACACAAAGTAAGGTAGTAAGGTGTCAATGTTCATACTTCATACTTCCAAGGATCCTAAATGATCTGTGTTCATGCAGTTTCAGCATGAACATGTTTGAAACCCAAAAGAGATGGTGTGTTTTTCTATTTAGATTAAATCTTCCATAAAACATGTAATGAAGTTCATCCTAATATTGTTTTATTATAGAGAGGTCTGACACAGAAGCCTATACAAACAGTTCAGCCCAGCTGTTACACCCGCTCTCTGCTGAATACTTAGGCTTCTTGATGATATTGTGTTTGACAAACTATCTATTTCTGGTTGATTACACAGAGTATGTCTTGGCAGTGGGAGGATGGCTTCTCCTCTGTCTTCTTAGTGGTTTATTCATTGTATCTGACATCCACACTGATGAAAAGTCAGGAAATTAAACTATTTTCTGTTTGATGTTTAATTACATGGTTTTCCAGCTCATCGGTTTCTGCTTGACTCATGGAGATGATTAATGATCGAAAGTATTACATCAGTTCACAGCCTTTCTATCAAGGATGCAAATGTATTGTGCTTTGTGAAGATATGTCATATAATCTGCAGGTTATGTTACCAAAAATAAAGAGGTTGCTACAAAAAGGTGTTATGACGTCTCTAGTGACCTTGTATCTGTACCTATTGAACTGACTCCTTAAACAAAAGAGTCACTTTAATAAAAAACACACATGACTGTGGTCAAATCTTTCTACTCCCGTTACCATATAGAGGTAAAAGCAGATGTGGAAGAGTTTTTGTTTCCTTTAAAGCCTTGAACTTGTATTGCCGTCACACAATCCAGCAGCTGGCAGCTCGTTGTGAGAGAAATCCTCCCAGCTTCAGCACAACGCTGCTCATCCTGCCGCCACGAATACCAGCTCTAACTCACAGCAAATACTAAAATAATATACAGCAGAGCTCAGATCCTTTATAGAAACTAAGTGTTTTAAGGAGAAGCTGTGGGTGGTTCAGCTGTGGGTGCAGAAAAGGACCATAACAACCTAGAAATGTTGCTAAATGACCACGAATGACCTCAGTAACCATCTCTTTGACCACTGTGGGTTTTATCTATTGTTGCCTTACTAGGCTGTTAAAACAAATGTGCAAGTTCTACACTGCACAGAGCAAGGCCACGGCATTTCACAGATTACATAGCTGTACTCTTTCACAAACAGCTGTGCATGTCACCAGCTTGAATCCTACTACAAGTTAATTTCCCACCTATCTGTGCACAAATTACTCACCCAGCTCAACTTCAACTATGTCAGACATAATTCAACAGAGATAAAAGTATTTTTCCTTTTGTTTACATGTTGGTGTAAAGACTTTTGACAGTCAGATTATGATTTCATATCCAATGAATAGAGCCTGCACAGTCTGCAAAACATTAGTCAGATCAATGTCTGAGACAATACCTAAAGCCTAGACACTTGGGCAGTCCAAACTAGAAGGTTGAATCTACACAGACATTGTGTAGGCTCTCATTCTAGATAGACTTGACAGAGGTTTTTGGAAGACTATTCACCAAAAAGCTTCTTCGGCTCTCAAGTAACTGAGGCCAAAGCTAGAATTGAACGAGGTGTACGCCATAAAAGTCCCTGAGAAATACAAGGAGTCAAGTCTGGGAAAACGAAACAAACGCATGGCCCAACACAGGAGAGACAGGACTCGGCTGTTCACATAAAGAATACAGGTCATTCTTTTGAGGACAGCAACATTAGGATGCCAGCTAGGGAAGACTGATAGTTTGAAAGAAGTGTCTAGAATGGTCCTGCTATGGAGCAGTGCCCAAACGCGCCCATCTCACCTACAGGTGCGCCACAGTGGCATCACAGCAGTATGTCTTCATTCGGGGACACCTAACTTTGAAATACCTGCTGGAATACCAAAGAAAAAGAAGAAACTCTGAAGTAGAAACCGAACAGTGCTTCTTCTTCTGGCCTTACAAAACTATGCTTACTAAGTGCATTATTATATTAATGTCATTGACTCAAGCACTAGATGCTCTCTCAAACTGGTAGCTTGGTTGTGGTGGAACAGCAAATCCCCTACCATGCTGGGCTGCTGTATCGAGTCAAACCAAGTAGAGCCAAGCTGATCAATGCAAAGGAAAAGCCCCAAACTAAGCAATCTATGCAAGCATGAAAAGACATCTTTGAACAGAGGTGGCTGACTCAGCTGTGAGCGGCTCTTAGAGGACCACCAAGTAGGGCTGGGCGATATGGCCTAAAATTGATATCCCAATATATTTTTGCTATATCCCAATACGCGATATATATTGAAATATTTTGAAATGGCCTCTCAGCAGCTGTATAATGTTTAATTTAGCCCCAAATGACACTAGTTTGGTGATAAAAAATAGACTGTTCTATTGGAATTTTAATAAAATTGTTTGCAGAATGTAAAAATCAATAAAAAGTCAAATTTAGCAGTTTTATTTTGAAAAGGACTTAATTCAATCTTTCACTAACAAATCAAACATACATAAATCATGAAATACTTTTACAGTGTATGGAAAGTCCTGAAATGTTTTCTGTGTTATGTTTACTATTGCTGACTGTAAAATGATTATTTTCCTCATGGAGGGTGAAACAAACCTACATAAAACCCACCAATCCTGCTTGCAGTAAATGGCCAAAATCCTGCAGTCTAGTCCACCATTCAGGCTCACAGCTGTGATTATATTAGTCTGTTATCTGTGCTGATGAACGCTGGACCAGTTTCTGACAAGTTCACAAAATGAGAGCGTCTTTAGATCTTATTCAAGAAACTGTCCTGTGTGATCATGGGGGGAAAAGCTTATCTGGAGGCAGGAACATTTTAACTACTCGTTGTCTGTGTTTTGAAGAGTAAGGCTGAGATAAGTCTCCGTTGTTGTGGAGATGTGGATCCCATTTGTCTGTTGCTGGGCTGTCTTCTCTCTAAAATGTACGACTCTGGCAGGGAGTTTTCAGCAAAATGGCAAATCTCATATTCTGGGTTAAGTGTCTTTTCAACAACACTGGGCTTATATATCAGAGAACTACCTCATGTGCAGTTAAAAAACAAGTTTGTATTGTTTCACGGGTATTGTTCAATGTTATTCAATAAAATAAGATTGGAACATTGAAGGTGTATGCTGTCAGTTATAAAAAAAATCAGTATCGGGCAAAATCGGAATCAGCAGGTCAGGCTTTTTAAAGATCAGTGATCAGTGATCGGCCAGAAAATTACAATCGGTGCACCCCTAGTCCAGAGTCTGCTTGTTTGGTCCGCACCAGTGTTCGTGTGAGCGCTCACACCACTCGAAACGAACCGGACTATCCGGGGAAACGGACCAGAGTTTGGTTAAAGCGGACCAAACAGCTCTGGTGTGAACGCACCCTTAAACTCACATTGTCATGGATCACATTAAAACCAGCAGAGCACATTTAAGTGTTTTTAGAGAGGAACAGAGAGCAGTGCCATGCACCCATGTCAAAATAGCGAGTCCTTTTTATTACAGGGTTGTTGTTTGAATATTTATCTTGACATCATTAAAAGGACGTGCGTCATCATCTTCACACACAGTCAGTGGAGCTTCATGATGGTAATTAAAGCGATACTGTGGCTATAGTTAAATACCCCAGGATCTCATATTACCATCCATTCCTTGTCAACACGCCTGTGTTGGGCATGCTTTACTCTAGTCAAGTGGTTAAATACTGCCAAACCTCAATGCAATGAGATGAAATTCCTCTACTTTGCTGCTAAGGAGGAAGAGCCGTATGGAAGACAGCTACAGCCTTGGCCAGTGGTGGATGGCTGCACTACACCTTTGAAACAACATCTGACCAACATTCTGGGCCTAAATTATTAAATAAAGCTAAATCTTACTTGACTTAACTCTGCCTGTAGTACACGCATGCACGCACACGTAGTTTGGAGCAGAAAGCCCGTAGCCAACTAAAAACATGATACACAAAGGTCAGCACCAAAGAAAGCCCAATGTGATGAGACAGAAATGTTCCTGCTGTGCATTCCTTTCACAAAAATAGGAAAGCTCAAGGCCATGTCATTCCCATCCAAAAATTGAATTGCCTCCCTAAAATGAGGCGGAAACAGATGTGAACCAGTTCACCAGGAAGACACAGTAGCATACTATGTGTAGTTAGGGAGAGTGAGAGGGGATGTGAGCGGTGGTCAGTGCCAGAAAATGCCATTTCATTTCATTTTCATGCCAATTCAATTGTTTAACAGGGGGAACTATATGCTTGATTTATGCCTTGCATTGACTACAACTATATTTCGAAGCCAAATTGTACTTCAGGGGCTGTATTTGACGTTAAAGCAACAGGAGACTTCCCTACTTTTGTGGAAGCTTCCTTCTTCATCCTTAAACTGATGAATTAGTAAAAAGCAGAAGATGAGATTTGGTGACACTACACAGCATCAAAGCAAGAGATTGGATGTCTTTGCATCTCTTTAAAACGATGCGTCATTTGACCAAGATGGCTTGAAACAAGGAAAATAATGTCTACCTCAAAAACACAGTGTGAAAGTTCCCCTGCCAGGAGGCTCTGAATAACAACAATGATAAAAAATATAGAGTAGAAACATGCTGCTCACTTTACTGCTCACTTTCCGTTTTAAAATGAAGACTCACTCTATTCAATAAAAACTACACTCCTTTGTAAAGAAACAACTGAACCCATAAGGTGATGATGATTGAAAAAACATGCAGGAGGAGACAAAAAGAAAAACCCAAAGCAACATTTCAAAAAGATCAAGAAAGCAGCAGTTATTGGTTAGAGAAACCAGGAACGAAGCATTATAGTATGAGCAGATTTAAACAGAAACAGGCTCATGTTTTAGTTTCAATGTTAAAACAAGCAGGGATTTAGAAGGTGTTCAATTTAGCAAAGCCAGTCTACTAAACTGAACAGAAATAGAAGGTATATGGTATGTACATGGATAAAGAAAAAGAGGTTCAACAAAATTTGGAGCATGAATTCAAGGAATGCTATTACTGCTAGTTGTTGTTGTGTTCTGTTCAATAATGATTTAATGGACTGGGAGAAAAGGTCAAAATTGAAGAGCACTTTTTGTTTACAACAGTATTTTCTCTGGTTTTGAAGGAGACAATGGAAGTAACAAACAAGACTTGTTGACTCTTTAAAGACATTTTCTGTAAATATATATTTTTAACATTATGTCTTTGTTATTGCTTAAATCAATGCTAAAATGCCAATGCAATTTTTTGTTGAACAACTTTTGCAAAATGTTGTATCTTATAAGCAACTTTGACAGATTACAGTCTGTTAAAAGCACTTTATTTCTGTAGTTGTTTTGATGTTTTTCCCTATGTAGTTTTAGAGGAGGATGAGCTGCCTGTAAATGCGGCTTGTTATTGACACGATGAGGATTATGTTTGTCAGAAGTGCAAAACATGATGAAACTGACATTGTTCACCAGCTGATCAATTGTTGAAAGCGTAGCGTTCTCATGCTGGTAAAGAAACTAGAAAATACCTCAGTAGTTGGCAGATGTGTTCTTATTTGTATGTTGAAGAGGGAAAGTAGAAGAGCTGGTGGTAAATGCTCCTAACATGATATTTCAGTCCAGTCAAACTTGAACTGAACTGGCCAAAACGTGTGGGGAGTGATGGAAGAAATCCAAAAGGAAATCTAGATTTTCATTTTTCAGAATTGAGATTTCCCACAAAGCTGATTAATCAATAAACTGATTAATTTCCAGGCCTGGTTGGTTCTGCTTAAAACTGCACGTATTTATTATTCGGGAATCATATTCATTTACCGATGATGGCTGCAAACATCAGCGGAAATTTTTAAATCTCACAACACCAAAAAAATGTAAGCTATTATCGGCTGACACTGAGATCATCCTGGCTTTGTTGTGCATTCCTACTCACCACATTTTCTCAATTTTTTTGGTTTTAACGCTAAAGATGGCGAGCTAAACTCAAAGTTTTACAACAGATTTGTGCAGCTTAAACAGTGTGAGGGATGTGCCAGTCTGTGGATACAGAGTTGCACAGTAGCGTTTCTTCAACACACTTCCATTCTATAATCATCTAAATAAAGTACTGTTAATTGATAAAAAAATGTAATCAATTACAGACTTTCTAAATGATTAATCACATTTAGAAATAGTGACAAAACATCCAGAAAGAACATGCTTATGAATGGCATCAGAATTTCTTACAAAATTATAAAACAGTGACATAGAATTGTATAAGACGTAAAGATTGCACATTTGCATATGACGTAGTTTGACTGAACCTCGGCTTCTATTTTTGTATGCATTTGTTTTCATTGCTGAGGGCAGGTTGTCCTTACCATTCTGTCTTGACGTTCATCTTTAATAAAATTATAAAAATTGAGAACACAGGATTTCTGATAAATAAGTCTATTTGTAATGTTATCAAGGAAAATGCAGAGAATAATGGTTGTTATTACGCGTTTTTCTCAACTCAAAACATAAATATTTTGTTTTTACAGTACTGCTGTCAATATCACGATTTTCGAAAATCGAAAATTTCAAGATTTTTCGAAAACCTTTTCCTACTTAAACAAAGTTCAAATCAGGTGGCACTATTGTGAACTTGAAGGCCTTTCTGTAGGCTTTGTAAATCTTTTAAGTAATACTTACTACAACAATAATTGCAACTTTTTAAGTGTTATTGTAAACACACAGACAGACATTACAATTACAATTGCTATTGGACTAATATTAATTGTATCACTGAAGGACATGCATGCATACATTTTATTTCACCAGATTTCCCTGATAATGTAAACTGTTCAACATAACAGGATAAATAGTTAAGACGTTGGGAAAACAACTAAAACGGACCACCAAGACAAAGTTAAGTACAATAGAATAAGGCTGGGCAATTAATTGATTTAAGATTAAATCGCAATTTGCACTGCTGCAGTTTCCAGAAGGTGCAATATTTGTTTTTGCAGCAGACATGTAATGCTTTTCACATCATGTCAACATTTATGTGTCAATTTCATAATGATTTATTGCAAAAATCCAACTTTTCTTATTAATGGATATGTTTTTATTTAAAAAAAAATAGGAATTACCTAAAAATGATCACTCCCTTCAATACAACAATTCAAATCAAATTTGTAACATAGGTCAAACAAATCACAATAAAAATAGCTGAACTGAAATTAATTAAAATCAGTTTAAGTACTTTAAGAAATGTTTATCCAGTGTTGCACAATTTGGTAAAATTTTGCAATTGCTTTTATAGACTGGACTGGACTATATTGCGATGTGCGACTGCATTTACAATCTGATACACCTGAAAACAAATTTTGGATTTTTTCTTAAAAATCTTTTAAAAATTGTGGCATTTCCAGGGGAAAACAGCCTTGGTGTTGCAAGACAACGGCACAAGTAAGTCCAGCTCTAGTGAAAACAACCAAAAACTGACCATCATGCTAAAATTAAGTACAATAAAATCTCTGGATGTGTCCACTTAGGGGTAACATACAACATAGATGTTTTACTATAACTTTTCTTTTCCAGAGCCTACATCTGAAACCCACTGATAAGTACTGAACAGTCTGTCTGCCCAACTTTATGATAACAAATTGTGCATACAAAACACGACATTAACTCTTAAAAATTCCTGAATATAAAATAAGTCAAATATGTTTATCCTGGTTCAGATTTGTTTAAAAAAATGACTTGAAATCCACCAGCTGTTTGGGTAGATTACCTAGAAAATAAAACATTTTTGAGCTGTTTAACTTTCTGATCCACCATCACATGCACAGGAATAAAATCTCATTTCTGCTGTAAAGCTGGGCTGTATATGAGCAGCTGGCTGATAACAGCTGCTTGTTTACACAGTGATAAGTGCCTTTTGAAGTGGTTGGTATTCACATTAGGGTTGTTTAAACTTCAATGCCTCATTTTAAACCACATTAGGGCACAGAAATAGACACAAATCAGGGCCTGGCATCACACTGATTCTTGTGGACAAATCTTACCTGAAGATGGATCAGGAGATTATTTGGATTAATGTGATATGGTTAAATTATTGAAATCCACACTACCTGTTTCCTGTATTTGATGTGTTGTTTTTGAATAAAGTCTGACAGGAAACTTTAAGAAATAATATAATAAAAAAAGAAGCTAACATCTTGAAATGACTGAATGGTCCACAGCTTGCAATAATACTCCTCGATTAAAGCCATACATACATACATGATTCCTTTCTTGGTTTTATTCTATCACCTGTTAACTAGTCTTAGCAAGCAACAAATAAGGTGTTTGATATGCGCAGTTCAGGCCTGCTGCTTGTTGCTGGTAGCCTCAATAGTGCATCATAAATCATTGGGACAATTTGAACTTCAGCTTAACGTCCCGCCTAAGGAGCTGCACGTCAACAAACACGAATAAAGTTAGCTTAAAAACGTGAATATATTCTTACCGCTTCCTCTAGAAACAACAGCTTCGGGAAAAAAAAAAAACAAAGTTGTCAGGTTGATAGTGTAGAGTCCCTCCGCGGTGTCATGTGTTGGTAAAGTGACACAGAAAGAGTTTGTGAAGTTGTCAGGAACGGCAGAAAGGCCGAGTCCGGAGTAAACTCACCCTCTGTTTAGTAGCTTTCAAGTGAGACACGGCGGACGCTTTCAGCCCCGAGGAGAACGAGCAGCTGCGTTTAGGGAAACGAGTCAAGCCGAAGATAGCCGAAGACAACACATCCGGTCGGTACCATCAAAATAAAACCAACCTTTCGTTGCTTTCATATATACATCACTCAATTCTCTAGCTTACAGCTTCAAAAATATTTGCCATATATTTTATCTAGAACATGTAGGGGATACAGTGAGTAAAATTCAATCATCTTAAGTTCGATCATTTTCTGGTTTCTTTACACAGTTTTACAGTAAAAATTAAAACTATAGTATGTAACAATAGTTTATTTTAAAAATGCAGACAACTAAAAATAAACGACCATTATATGAACTGCAATGAGTATAACCCACATAGACAAACAAAGGCACAGCCTTGGCTATCAGAGGAATAACCAGTACCCTACCAGAAAATTTCCTGACTTGCCTGTTCACACTTGTCCCTGTCAGCAGGAAGTTTTCCTGCACTTTGCCTGTTAGTAAATGGAGGGGTGGCATGGGTAAAATACCATTTAATAAATATTGCTAACAGAGAAATTTCAGGGTAAAGTCTGGGTGAAAATTTCAGCTGTTGCACACAGGTAGATTCAGGAAGTTTTGCTCAAGTGTGAATAGAGGTTAAGGCAAGGGAGAAGAGGGGGAAGGAACAATAGTAGGGAAAATTAAGAGTAAAGTTTGGGTGAAAAGCTCTGCTGTTTGCATTCAGACCTGTAGTTCATCCATGCAGGTAAAACCAGGATTTTTTTCAGGAGTTTTGTGTGAATATGGTGTAAGGCAAGGAAAGAGAAAAGTACAAGGGCAGGGGGTCCCAAACTTTTCAGCTTGTGATCTCCAAAAAGCCAGCGCCAAGCGACCCCAACCAACCTTAAAGATGGTTGAAGTGTTCAATACAGTTCTAAGCATCATGAACAAATTTACACTTAAGGGCATTTTTGTGCACATTACTTACATTTAAGCATATATCCCATTCAATCACTAGGTTTTATTCTTGAATGAACTAATTTTAAGGATACTTTTACAATAACAGGTAAAATACAACACTTTAAATCATTTTAAATTCATCCTTGTTTTTTTGGAAACCCCATTAGTGTCTCACAACCTCAACTAGGGTTCCCTACCACACTTGGGAAACCACTATCCTAGGGGACAAGCAGGGAAATTTCAGGATGAAGGCTGAAAATAAAGATATACTCAGGAACTTTTAGGGAATTTTGTGCAAGTGTGAAAAGGACTTAGAGTTACAACTGCTAGACAGTGAAGTATAGAAGTAGATAAAGAAAAAGGTCTGTCATGGTTTTGACCTTAACCTAGCATGTCAAAACATATTCAGCTAATCCTTAAGTCAGAGTGGGCATTTGTGCAAAATTTAAAGAAAATCCTTCTATTTACAAGCAATGAATTAACATGAAGCACAGTGGGACGGACCTTTGGCCTGTGATCTCCAAAATCTCCTCAGTTTAACATTGAGTCTGAGTGAACATTTGTGAACGTTTGAAGAAAAGCCTTCTTGAGATGTCGTATTCATCAAAATGACATGAAACAGGCAACCTGAAATCATAATACCCCTGGCCTCATCCATAACCAGAATGAAGGCATCAAAAATGTGCAAAGTGAAATACAACACTGACTGGCAGAAACCTGTTTTTCCTCTTTAGGCAGTTAAACAGTGTGATTTATACATAGCCTAAAAATACTACAGTTGATAATTATCTTTGAGCAACATGAACAGTCAAACTTTAACGGGTAGAACACCCATAGGTGCCTGGTAAAGTCCTAAACATACCAGACATGATATTGATGCCTGGTCCCTCTTCAGCTATCCCATCAAAATAAAGGCAAAAAAGCCCCCCCCCCCAAAAAAAAATCATTACAAAGAACAGTCAAGCCTTTAACCTCTTCATTCATTTTCTCTTGTTGACCGAGTGCTTTTACTTTGAAATGGATCGTCTGTGTTAAATCTTGCAGATAATTTTGTGAACTTGATGCTGTTCTTGGAAAGTCGCCTAAAGACCTCAGAATAAACCACACCTTCTGGTAGGAGTATTCCCACAACCCAGCTCATGTCAAACACTTATTATTCAATTTCAGTGCTCTTAATCGATTACATTTAGAGTGGAGCACAGACTGCTGATTCTTAGCGGTTAGCGCTCTTTTGAGTCCACATTTTTAAGTTTAACATACATACTTCTATAGATAAAGGGGAGGAAGCTACCTTCAATTTTCACACATTGATAATTTCACTGAACTACTCATTATATATTTATGAAGACACTGCACCTTTCGATCTGTCTCTTTTGCTTATATATTAACCTTCTGAACTAACCTGCCTTTATTAAGGCACCTTACTCTTTCTACAGCACTCCCTATGTTAGCCCATTAAAGCCTGAAAACACAAATTATAGCCAGAAAATTCAAATTTTTTGGGACAGAAATGATTATTTTACTTTTTACTGAAATCCAAAAAATCCAAATTTCCATAAAATTTAACATATATATTTTTGTATCTCATTTGATACATTAGGTGTTTTTGGTAACTAATAAACCACTTGAGGGCATTTGTATCATTTATCAGATTGTATTCAGAAGGTTTTTTTAGTAATTTATTGATCATATTGATTAGATAGAGATATCATAAAAGTATGTATCAAATATGATACAACAGGCTTGAAGGGGTTAAGGAAAAGACTGAAAATGATTTACCAAGTTAAAACAATTTCCATTCATGAACCCTTCCAACTACAAGAAAAATCCTGCCCATTCCTGACAGCAAAGATCCTGAAATTTCTTCTTCAAGTAAATAAATGACTAACTTTGATATTTATTCACATTAGCTCAAACACTGAAAAACTGCTATTTTCTTTAATGTCAAATATTAGTTACAGCTGTTGCATGCTAACTTAGAAACTCAGTGGGGTCAACACTGTGCTTTTATCATGTTCAGGTGAAATCTGATGTGAAACCAACCCAAAATCACTGTTTTGTGAGCAAGCACCTAGGCATGCAGACTGTTTCTACAAACATTTGCGAAAGAATGGGTGGCTCTCAGGAGCTCAGTTAATTCCAGCGTGGTACTGTGATAGTAACAAGTCCAGTCATGAAATTTCCTTGCTCCTAAATACTCCACAGTCAACTGTCAGTGGTATTATAACAAAGTGGAAGCGATTGGGAACGACTGCAACTCAGCCACAAAGTGGTAGGCCACATAAAATGATGGAGTGGGAACCTTCTGCAGAGTCAATTGCTACAGACCTCCAAACTTCATGTGGCCTTCAGATTAGCTCAAGAACAGTACGTAGAGAGCTTCATGGAATGGGTTTCCATGGCCGAGCAGCTGCATCCAAGCCATTGATCACCAAGTGCAATGCAAAGTGTTGGATGTGACGAATCACACTTCTCCATCTGACGATCTGATGGATGAGTCTGGGTTTGGTGGTTGCCAGGAGGATGGTACTTGTCTGACTGCATTGTGCCAAGTGTAAAGTTTGGTGGAGGGGGGATTATGGTGTGGGGTTGTTTTTCAGGAGCTGGGCTTGGCCCCTTAGTTCCAGTGAAAGGAACTCTGAATGCTTCAGCATACCAAGAGATTTTGGACAATTCCATGCTCCCAACTTTGTGGGAACAGTTTGGTGATGGCCCCGTCCTGTTCCAACATGACTGTGCACCAGTGCACAGAGCAAGGCTCATAAAGACATGGATGAGAGAGTTTGGTGTGGATGAACTTGACTGGCCTGCACAGAGTCCTGACCTCAACCCAATAGAACACCTTTGGGATGAATTAGAGTGGAGACTGAGAGCCAGGCCTTCTCGACCAACATCAGTGTGTGACCTCACAAATGCGCTTCTGGAAGAATGGTCCAAAATTTCTGGCCCAAACATGCCTAAAAATTCTGCACAGCACTGTTTTTACAGCAAACATAGTTTACTCATCAGCACAAGTTCAGGTATCAAATTAATGATTAACAGTTGTTGCTAGGCACAAGTAAATACCATAAATGACCTTTACACTTTGCTTCATCAGTAGCAGGTGTGTATTTATAACTGTATGGAGGCTTTATATTAGTTATTAATCAGGTCATGTTGACAAAGCCAGAACAATCAGCTGTAAATTTTGCTTCCTCAACATCAGGTTGACAAGTATGGAATGAATATGGTGTTTAAAAATGAATAAAGTGTAATAGTGTAATAAGTGAGCCAAGTGCTTTGGTCTCTATAGCTTATTTTGATATAAAGTCTTGTTTCATTGTTTTGCTGATGATGCACTGACCTACATGCCTTTGAACTTTGAAAGTAAGGGTTCCCCATGCCCCTTACTTGACTGTCTGAGGGATATTTTTACACAGATGACTTTTATTTTTCTTAATCTTAAGAAAATCAGACAGAGATTGTTATGTTTGGACATCCTGGGCTTTTGGATGTGGGCTCTTTTGGCTCTTTGTCCTCTAATGTGTATTCTTCTGTGACACAGAGAGGGTGATACATGATTTTGTAAAGTCTCATCTCGAGTACTGTAACTCTGTTTCTGGGTTTGGATCAGTTGTCATTCCAACATTTGCAGCTGGTTCAAAATGCAGCTGTTTGCGTCCTATTTGGTTCACGAAAAAGGGGCCATATTACCTTGGATAAGTATTCCCTCCTCTGGCTTCCTGTTCCCTACAGTTGCAGTGGTGTAAACTAAACAGTTGCAGCTTGTGTCAGGCCAGCTCATGGCATTGCCTGTGTTTAAGTCACCAAAAGGTGTTTTATGAACACAAGGCACAAGAAAAACTGGAAGAAATAAAGATGAGATTTTGGGGGGGGGGCAAATTTTCACACTTGAATGTTTCACATCATGAACTAACTGGGATTAACCACATTTCTGGAAAGCTGAGTTCAGTTTCACTGGCCACACCCAGGCCTGATTACTGCCAGAACTGTTGAATCAAGAAATCCATTAAATAGAAACTGTCTGACAAAGTGAAGAAGCCCAAAAGATCTCAAACAGCAACCCATCATGCCACCATCTAAAGAAATTCAAGAACAGATGAGAAACAAAGTCAACGACATCTATCAGGAAATCTGGAAAGGGTTACAAAATAACTTCTAAGGCTTTGGGACTCCAGCTTATCACAGTGAGAGCCATTATCCACAAACACTGAAAACTTGGAACTTTGGTGAACCTTACTAAGAGTGGTTGCCAAACAAAATTATTCCAAGAGCATATTTACAATTCATTCAGGAACTCACAAACCAACCCAGAACAACATCTAAAGACCTGCAGACCTCACTTGACTCAGGTGGTATCCATGGGAGAGTTCCAAGGTCAAAACCACTGCCGACTAAGATAACACAAAGGCTCAACTCACATTTGACAAAAACAACATCCCGATGATCCCCAAGACTTTTGGTAAAATATTCTGTATATTTATAAGACTAAAGTGAACTTTTTGGAAGGTGTCCTGCTACAGTTGGTGTAAAACTAACACAACATTTCACAAACACATCATACCACCAGTCAAACATGGTGGTGGTGTGATGGTCTGGGGCTGCTTTGGAGCTTCAGGACCTGGACAACCAGAAAATCCTGAAGGAGAATGTCCGACCATTTACTCATGACCTCAAGCACAAGCACACTTGGGTTATGCAGCAGGACAATGATCCAAAATACACCAACAAATCCACCTCTGGATGACTTAAAAAACAAAATGAAGGTTTTGCAGTGACCAAGTCTGGACTTGGATCTGATTGAGGTGCTATGGCATGATCTTAAACAGGCCGTTAATGTTTGAAAACTCTCAATGCGGTGAATGAAAACAATTCTGAAAAGAGGAGTGGGCCAAAATTCCTCCACAGCGATGTGAAAGACTAATTGCCAGTTATTGAAAAATGCTTGCTTGCAGGGTGGCAGAACCAGTTTGAGGTTTTAGGCTTAGGGGGCAATTACTTTTTCACATAGGGCCCACAGGGGTTGGATTGCTTTTTCCTTAATAAATGAAATCATCGTTTAAAAACTGCATTTGGTATTTACTCTGGTTTTCTTTGCCTTGTATTAAAATACAAAAATCAGGAAGGGGGTGAAAAATTTTTCACAGCACTGTTTGTATAGTGAGAGGGGTGAGTTATGCAGACTTCCATTCACTCCTATGGGAGTCTCTGCGATATCTTACATATCTACAAAACTCCACTCCATTGTATTTTTTTTGTCCAGAATATTCTGCGAATACTTTAAGAAAAATGTTACTCTTGCTTTTGCCTCGGAGAGATGATGTGATGGTACACTAGCTAAGTGAACAAGTTGCTTGCTGGCTGACAGGCTAATGATGAGCCAGATATTTATCAGCTTGATATGAAATACATTTAGATTAATCAATTTGATATGTAATATAGCATGATTTATTAGTCAATATGGAGTGCTATCAGATTGTAAAGGTATTTTCAAATGCATTTATTCATTTATTTAAGTGAAAAGCTAAAAGGCATAATTGGATAAAAACAGGTTAGTTATACAAAGATCTGAACAGTCAAATGAGTTAGCTTGGCTTAGCTCATTCAACTATTCATATAATTTTTTTAATGAAACATTTCTCAAAATATGGTACGTTCCTGTAGGGCAACTTCTTCACTTATTTCTTGACATGAAAAATTAGACAAGTTTGTGTCTTGGTAATTTTCAGAACACATATTCCAACTACTGAATGGCAAAAATCAGACTAATTTATCTTTTCCCTGGGGCAACAGGTGGTATTTTCTCTTGGGTTTCTATCCACCCATAAAAAAGTGCACTTTCCTGAATTGGACACCAGGAGGCATTGTCCTTATCCTTAAGACATTTAAGGCTTTAATGTCTTTGAAAGAGTCTGCACCGGTGCCTAAAAGGTCAACTGCCTTGATTTCAAGTAATGATAGGTAAAGCTACGTGTCATCTGCATAAAAATGGAAAAAATATGCAATACTTTCTAGGAATGGAACACAAGGGTTAAAAACCATTAGAAGAAATTAAATTCTATCTATATTTCTCAATGTTTTAACTCTCTAAGCCAAACCGGCAGATTGTTGGTCTTAATTGTATGTATTAATTTTTTAATTTTACTTCCTTGTAGGGTAGAGCTATTTGTGCCTTTATTGATAAAGGAGGACCGACTCAGACATAGGGACAAGAGAGCAGGGTAGATATGTGGGTAAGGGCCACAGGCCGGATTCGAACCCAGGCTGCTCGCATATCTGGGGCACACCTAAACACAAGGCCATCTGTGCCCCTTGATGAGATGCTTTAAAAATTTCTGACTTAAAGAAGCTCTTCAGAGGAATGGTGATGCCATTTCAGACAGAAACCGATTGCAATGAACCTCCATCATCTTGTATCCATGCATTAATACTGTATCAGTATTACAGCACTGTTTATCCACTACCGCATGTTTTTGGCCGTACAGAGGTCTGGACCTGTGCCATGTCTCATACCTTCACTCAGTGAGCAGGAGAGCTGAAGCCTGACCCCTGCTTTCCTCTGCACTCATGAGCATAGAGTCCAGAGAGAAAACTGCTCATGACTCTACAAACAATGAGATTAGAAGAGGGAGGATGCCGAGGCAATTTAACCCTGTTGCATAACCAGGGGTCTACTAGAGACTAAATCTAGCTAATCTCAGACTCTTCATTGGTGGTGTCAGCAGAAATATTATCAGCTAAATGAAAGGAGAAATATACGTGACTGCTAAATTTAAAATATTTTTTTTCCCTTTGATTTTTGATGGAGTGGTTTGGTCTTTGTAAGTAAAAGTTAAGATGAAAAGGTAGAGGCTTTTAAAGAAATGGAATTGCTCTGAATGTGTCCAATGCAGCCATTTGACATTTTAAAGAAAGTGTAGAGCTGAATAGGACTTATTGGTTAACAAGTAGTGGTGGGTGGTAAACCAAACTATTAATGCCATCATTGTTAAAACTTCTGCCATAAAAAACTGATTTTTACACCACCATCGTCAACAGTTAAGACCAATGTATTGTGTTGTAGGGCATGCACATGCCAAAAATAACTCAAACTACTAATCATATTGTTGGGTAAATAAAAGTAATGTAACAGAGTGATATGTGATAGAGTTCCGCTCAGATGGATCAGCATGACACTTGCAGCCAGGACAGTCCTCTTTTTGTGTTAGTTATTCACATACAACGCAGTAATCAAGTGTGTTTTCTCCTCTCCAAGTTTGATGTTGGTAATAACAGCAACACACAGCGAGTGTGCTCACCCTGCAAAGTGTCTTGATCAGCCTGTCTTGGACTTAAACAAAAGCTGTGAGATGCAATGGAGTCTGTTTGACTTTATCCCAGTGCTGCAGTGATTTGTATAACAGCTTGTTTAAAGGTGTGTTTTAACACATGATTCATTAAGCAGCTTTAAACACTGTAGCTCTATACATTCACCTGTAACTGTAGTTCTTCACAATAATAGCTACTGAAGCTAAAGCAAGCCATATTTGTGAAGCTACTTCTAAAAAAGGTCTAGCTTTGCCAAACATAGCATAATGAAGCTGTTAGCTTTAACTCTAGCTACATTACCAATGTAGTTAAGCTAGGTGCATAGCTTATGTAGGTAATGTAGCTTTATTAGCTTTAGCTCTGGCTACATTACCCATGTAGCTATGCTAGCTGCATTGCTTATGTAGGTAATGTAGCTTTGTTAGCTTTAGCCTCATCTGAAGGCTAGTGTTATCTTGGAGGATAAGCTCTTTTTGCTGTAAGCAGACTGTTCACTCTGCTGTTTTAGACATTTTGGACATTTGTTTTGCAGGTCAGATTTTTGACTTTTAACTTTTGGTATCCCAACCCTTACCTTAACCCTAACCAGAAGTTTAACATGATTTAATTTTCAACATTTTAGCATGTTTTTTCTGTTCTGACAGAGGTGGCATCACTCAGTAGTGGTCTGCAAGACAGGGGCCGTCTGAGAGCTGTGGTCTGCCGCTAGCCTGCCTTGAAGCATTCAGGAAATGCTAATAAGACAAATCAGGAAGAGCTCTTTTGCCATATTTCTCTCTCATTATTTGAGATTCATCCAAGAAAAAAAAAAAACAACTTGATTAAACACCTTATGGGGTGAAGTTTTTTATCATCCAGTTTCCTCAAGACAAACAAGACATAAGCTGTGGAGGAGCTGAGCAGCATGTCACTACTTATTTTTTATTACTTTTTTGACTGAGAGCATTCTGGCAGCAGAATTTACATACTGTGTATTTAATTATGAATATAAAGATCTATTAGGCAGAAACCTTTTACTTAAAGAGTCACTCTGTTCCTGTTAATTTGTCTTTCACTCAAACAGCAATAAATATTTTGTTTCAGTCTGTCAGCAGCTATTATGTCAATGAGGTTTGGTTGATTATCTACTTTGCTAATTGTGGGTTTTTGACTGTTTGTGTACTCAGCCCTCAGGAGCTGCCTTCAACATGACAGACATCAGAAAACATCATCCGTGCTGCAGCTCAGATCCTAAATCACCAAAGACAAAATATATAAGGTGAGTTAATGTTCTCCCTGAGAGGCACTAAAGGGCATAATATGACATGTATTAGCTCTTCTACCTGAATACATCCTCCAGTGTCAATTCCTCACCCGACACCTGCTCTCCCTGAAGGCAGAGGCACCAAGTACGTGTTTCTCAAAGAGCATTTTCACCCATGCAATTTTCTGTCAAGAAAAAAAAAGAGAGCTTTTTCCTGTTCCTGGACCAGCACCACACCTGGCGAGATAATCATTCAGAATTACGATGTGCTCATTTCTCACCTCTTAAAATCCAATTTCAGTGATTACATCTGGTGGCTGCTTCAGACGCTCATTTGATATTGCTGGGTAATGGACTTCAGTCTTTACATTCTGACCAAACCTACATGAGTGCTCTGCAGGCTGCAAGGGTGCAAATTGTGCCAGGAGATGTGCCAATGGTTCCTCCTCTCTGGCTGTCATTTTGGTATACAGGGACCTGAAGGAGCAATTTACCTCTTCAAATTGAGCTTTTAACCCCCAGATGTAATGAGAGAACATATTGAATGAACATAAAAGGGATCGAGACCCACTGGTTTAATAACCTCGCCTCTGTGGCACAAAGGTAAATGCCCACTGGACTGATTTTCTTTTTTTTTTTTACTTTTAAAACCAAGGGTTACTTTTATATTCAGATTTTCTTTTGACCACCGTGGTGGAGGTTGACTGTATCTCAAGCAATCTTCTATCAACTTCTTTGTTTTTTCATTCAGCTACTGAGTTTTTGTCTTGTTCCATTAGAGTACAAACTAGAATAAACTGATAGAGTGCATAACATCATAATGTGTCCAAAAACAGAGAAGCAGGCCTGGTTAAAAAGTAGTAACAAATAAAGTGGTTTTAAAGGGATGTTTTGGTATTTTTGAAGTTTAGTCGTATGAGGCTCTTGGCAAAATAGTGGCACTAGCCCCCAGTGATTCCAGTGAGCATTGCCCCTTTAAGAAGACTTGCTAGTCGTACTGCCAAGGACACCAGGTTACAGACTAACACACAGGGACAATTTCACAAATTTTAGGTAAAAACTGGACAAGACAATATCAAAAATGTTAAATATTTTTCACCCCAAAAACCTCTCTGTTTCAAGGCAGTCTGGCTGTAGCTGGTTCATTTCTGAAGGCCCCTCTCAGGACTGTTCATCTGAGACGGCGTATATCTCAGAATGGAAATACATGCTAAAACTTTCAAAATAAAATTGTATTAAACTTCTGTTTAGGGATAGGATACCAAACGTTTAGTCAAAAATCAGACCTGCAGAACCTGATTACAAAACTTTTAAAAAAGCCTAGTAATCAGTCAGCTTACCGGAAAAAATAGCTCATTCTCCATGAAAACATTCCAACAAAGCCAGCATTGCTTACATAGCTCGTTTAGCTGCATAAGATATGTAGATATCTCAGCTATGTAGCTAACACAGCTAAAGTAAAGCACACAAAGCAGCTACATAAGCTATGCATATATGTTATCTGTGTAGCTTAGATTTAGCTATGTTTGCTTAATCTCACGTTTTTAAAGCTAACATAGCTTAGTAGCTAACGTAGCCAGAGCTAAGCTCACAAAGCAGCTTCGTAAACTATGCATCTATGTTATCTGTGTAGTTTAGCTTTAGCTATGTTTGCTTAAGGTCGTGTTATTAAAGCCAACTGGATAATATAACTAGCACAGCTATGGAGCTAATGTTCAACTTCTTCATTTGTAATTGGCATCTTGCAAGCTTCACTTTAAACCCAGGCTGAGGGGCTTCACCCTGGATCTCTTCAGTTTCTTCATTGCCTCTATTGGTTAAGTCTAAAATCTAGTTAGTCTTGGAAAAGACAAAAGCAACTGCATGAGGTTTTAAACAGCTGATTGTGCTTTAACAAAGGGAGAAAACCAGCTTGGTTAAACAAGTAAAGAAAACACGCCAGATTTTGACAAAAAGCAGCACTGATCACCTCCTGTAGCCAACAAACACTAAACATTGGTTTTAAAAAGCAACAAACGTGGGAGATGTTTGGAGAGAGCATGGTTTGGGTTGGAGTGACAAAACAATGAGGTTAGGAAATGATTGGCATCACAGTCAAAGGGAAAATCCTGAACATTTCAATGGAAATGCACTTAATAGTTCCATTAAAAGATTCAGAAACAAGGATTTTGTTTCATGTTTGTCCAGCACCATCTGCAACAGCAGCAATTATGGATCATATTTGGTATTAGAAATGTATATGCTGGTATACAATAAACATAACTCAAAATGAAACGAGTCATGGAGCATATGGGAACGGATTACAATTGATCCAGATACAACCAAACTCTTCAGTTCCTGACATTTTGAGCTGTTGGAAAACTAAAAAGATTTAAAGGCCAGCTGAGATGCCACAGCTTCCTAACAACGCTGAAAAATAGGATAGTCTACGTTAAGTTATTCATGCACACACTACGAAGATTGATCAAAATATATGTTTTCATTTAAAGGATACATTGAAATATGAATTAGTTAATATTTATATGACGAAAAGGGTATGATTCATTATTAACTTGGAGAAAATAGGCAAACCTATAATAAAATTGGCATTTAACCACCCATATTGTTTGCAATCATGTTAACGAATGTCCTCTGAGGGTCATGAAATGGCGGACAACTATTAGGGGTGAATGGGAATGAAGGAAAGTACTTTACAGCTCTAAATCAACTGGTGGGTCAGAACCCAAAAGTGGGTCACAACTAGGTGTCCAGAAAAAAAATTGGTGGCAAAAGTCCTTATTGGACATGCATCGACACCTTTGATTTTACCCTGTTTTAATGTAAAATTGGGTAAATTTAAATATTTGATCAATATTTCAACAAATTTATCTCCCCCTCTCGCAATAAATGGCTACTTTTCCCATGATGATGAAGTCATTTCACAAGCTCTCTGGAAAATTGGCAAAAATTGACACATAATGATGGGAAAAGAAGGTTTTGCCCCTTTTCTGTTTTATATCAGGTGTTTTGTTCCAATCATTTTTCAAACTGCAACAGGCGTTGTTGCATTGTAGAAAATTTTTTTGGAAAGTTGGGTCGCCAGTCGTAAGACAGACTGGTGGGACCTGAGGCCAGACCAGATGAGAGCCACTGCTCTAAATGGACATGTACACTGCAATTATCATCAGAAAATTTCTACATACATTGACTACAATCTCTACACTTAACAAAAAGTGACATTTACCACAGTTAAATAGAATTACCTGCTGTGGAGGCTACCAGCTGCAGACCTCCTAGCATCTGGTGCTTTTTAAACATGATAAATCCTCATTTCATCATAAACCTTGTGGGGCAATAGATCGAGTGATGCAAGCTGTTCATGAACCAGCCTGTTCTGCTAAACGGCTCTGTAGAGCCACATTATGTAATAATGTAATACATTTTCAATTCATTATGTAATAACGCTGGATTTTGTAAGCCACTAAGCGGTTAGGGTTAGGGCAATGTAGTAGGGTATACCCTGGATTCCACCTTAAGTCCTAGGGTTAAGGTTAGGTGTTTAGTCTAGAGCCCTGAAGGGGGGTCAGGTTTAGGCATAAGTCACTAAGCGGTTAGAGTTAGGGCAAGGTAGTTGGGTAGGGCATACCTTGGAGCCCACACTAAGTCCTATGGTTAGGGTTATTACATAATGCGGCGTTATTACATAATGTGGTGCTACAGGTTCTTTTACATAGTAACCAGCTCCTCCTTGAGTGCCAGTTTCCTTCATCCTTTTTCATCATTTAATCCACATTTAAATCGCCACACTGTTACCAAATAAAGAGCCATTTGGAAGCCAAACAACCAGCTTCACCGAGCTGAGCCAAATGATCTGGATCTTTGAAAAGAGATGGATTTTCCATCACAATGAGCAAGCTGAAGGTGACAGAGCTGATGGACATCAGCTGAGGAAACACAGTAAGATCAGAGTTTAATGTCCATGCATTTTGATAATCTATATGTTTATCCTAGTTTCTTCAGATAGGTTTCAATTTCCATCTTATGTTATGTAACATATTTCTATTTTGTATTATTTTTCCTATTATCCTCTTCTTTTCTGTATTCATCAGCTGTAATTCTTGTACGTCTTGAATGGCTTGTTATTTTTTAACAAGCAAAGTCATGTTGGGCATGGCACTATATCATAATAGATTTTTTCTCTTATTTTTTCCATGACAGTGATCTGAGTGCGGAAACAGCTGGCACAGAGAAAGGAGAAGTCCATTGTGCCCAGGGAGAGATGGACCATCAGTAAGAGGAACACAAAAGTTATGCCCCCTTCAAAATCCATAACCCCAAACAGCTGACCTCCACTGTTTGGCTGAGAAGTTACATAAACTGCAACACAAAGCTTCTGTTTGATGCCAACACTGCAGAAACCGCAGGAATGTTGGGGGGTTTGGGGGAAATGTCCCTATTTTAAGCCCAAAATGCCTTACAAAACTCACTTTTAGGGCATTGCAGCATGCAAACAAACAAATAAACATGTGACTCAGCAGATCATAAACACGACTGTTCTCTAGCATCAAAACAAGGAAACAGAACTGCTTGACCTCCAAGCTTTGCAGCTTTGTGCCAAGGTCAGAGGTTCACGTTGACCTCTGCAGGCTTGGGACAGGGCAGCAGTCACATGCTGGCAGCTTTGTAGAAGTGAGAGTGGGAAGTTGTTGCTCTTATTGTGGCAACCTGGATGGCACATGAGGTGACTGTGAGGCCACTGCTTTGCATTTTGGGTAACTGGTTTCACACGCTGACCACTGTGGGAACTGTTTATCTGCCGTGATTTAATTGTAGTGGCGGTGAGTCAGTGCAGAAATCGATTCAGCCGGCTCAGGGTTTCATAAACGGGTGTTTGTGTGGGCGAAGGGATTAGAAATGCTTTCAGCTTGTCTCACCTTTACCTCTGCAACACCTCATTTCAGTACTTGAACTAAAAAGCACCAAAACTGATCTACTGTTAAAAGAAAAAAAAAAAAAAAAAAAAAGAGAAAAAATACGGACTTCTAATTTACCCTTGTTTAGAGCTTTGTTGTTTGTCATACATTCAGTTTGGACATAAAGTAAACTTTATGTTGATAAACTTGTAGCTTTGCAGCATTTTCTATTAATTTACTAAATGAATTTACTAGGACAGCACTGATGCTTCAGTTTAACATCAGACTCAGCCAGTATCAGTAGCATGAACACACATCATTAGCCATTGTTTCCCAGTCAATCTAATGCTGCCATCTAGACCAGTAGTTCTCAACTGGCCTATAACCCAGCATCTCCTCCTTAACAACAAACTGAAAAATTAAGCATTAAGCATTAAAGTGTGATGAAACAAAGAGATGGAGACAAATCCTTCAAAATAAAAGCACGTCAGAGACTGTCTGCCATATATTTACTTCCAGGAACATATCCGCAACCTTCCCATAATGGCTTAAGTAATACTACTTTTAGGTCCTGATCCACAAGTTGAGAACCAAGGATCTTGCACACCTAACTGCTAAAAAATAAGGGACTTCAAGGAAAAATATAAGGTAAAAATCACAGTGCAGAAGAAGAGGCCCTTTGGACAAACTGACTTGTTTTCATTGTCAGACATGAGAGTTACCTCAAAGTTGGAAGCATAGCATTGTCCAAAATGTCTCAGTATGCTTAAACATTAAGGTTGGCCTTTACTGGAGATAAGGGGCCTAGTCCAAACTCTGAAAAACAGCCCCATACCATTATTCCTCCTCCACCAAATTTCATAGTTGGCACAATGCAGTCAGACAGGTCATGCTCCAGCATCTGCCAAACCCAGACTCGCCCATTTCACTGCCAAAA
This sequence comes from Cheilinus undulatus, assembly GCF_018320785.1. Taxonomy (NCBI): domain Eukaryota; kingdom Metazoa; phylum Chordata; class Actinopteri; order Labriformes; family Labridae; genus Cheilinus; species Cheilinus undulatus. The sequence goes on along the minus strand of NC_054878.1, from coordinate 37,441,091 downwards.
AGAGTGTGATTCATCACTTAACGGAACATGTTTCCACTTCTCCACAGTCCGGTGTCAGTGTGCTTTACACCACTCCATCAGACGCTTGGCATTAGACTTGGTGATGGAATGTTTTCTTGGCCATGGTAACCGCTGATGTTAATGCCAGTGAAAGTTCAGAATTCTTCAGCTATGGAATCAGCAGAGCATTGGCAAATTTAACACACATGCGTCTTAGCAGTCGCTCACCCCGCTCTGTGACTTACGTAGGCTTCTGCTTTGTGGCTGAGTTGCTGTTGTTTCTAAACGCTTCCACTTTCTAATAATATCACTTAAAGTTGACTGTGGAATATTCAGCAGGGATGAAATTTCACAAACAGACTTATTGCAAAGGTGGCATCCATCATTGAAGTCACTGACCTCTTGAGAATGACCAATTTTGTATCACAAATGTTTGTAAATGAAGACTGCATGGCTAGGTTCTGATTTTATACATCTATGGGAACAGGACTGATTGAAATACCCAAATTCTATAATTAACAAGTGAGGCTAAATACTTTTGTCTATATAGTGTATATTTATATGTAGAAGGCCTCTAAAAATTCTGCTTAGTGCTCACTTAGGCCACAGGGCCCTGTTAGGGGCAATCTCCACACCTGAACACTAGTTCTGCTAGACAAGCCAACACTGGTGACTTTTTTTCATGCCATGCTCAGATACATCACCCTGTATCATGGTCGTTTTTTATCCTTTTCTTTACCAAACATTTTGAATTTTTCTTGAAGCAGCCTTGGTAATCTAAATTTTCAAGTTGACCTTCTTTCAGAGTGAATTAACTGGGAGCTTGCAAACCTTTGCTTTGTGAATACAGGTAACCTTTAGGTATAGATTTAGTGTCGGTCTTGTTAGTTTCCATGCAGCCTTGATCTTTTGCCAGGGTCTCATTGTTCTGACTAAAAGAAACTAAAGGCTATGAACGGTCAAGCTTTACATTTCCTCATCACCTAAAACAACTGTTTTTTGTTGATCCTTTCAGTGTCATTGTTGCAGATTCTGAGTAGATTTGATCCTAATTAGCAGATAATGTAAAGCCTATGTGTCTTTTGTTGATTATGATTAATTTCACAGTGATTTAAAAAAGTGATCTTTGCTGAATTATCAGTGTTAGGATGCAGAGATGATCACAACAAGATGTGCATACTGCAGACCTTCAAAATGGAATCAGGTGACCATCAAGATAATCAGTTCAGGATGTAACAGGGCAGAGACAGTCTGCATGAGTCAGCAGTGAAAGAGATACAGCAGGAAACCTTGTCAGGAAGGGAAAAACATACGCAGCTGTTGGCTTATGGCACTCTATAAACAAGAAGAACAATAAAAGATGAAGTGATAAGTGGAGGAAGAGGAGACATGAAGAATGACTTCGACCAGAGGAGTGGAGGTCAGATACAGAGTTGTGTCCTCAGACTAACCGCTGCTTCATGGCTGGATCTGATCATGTTTGTGTTTTTTTCACCCACATATGAGGAAGACACAGTAAGAAGCTCCAAAACTTTAAAGGTGAGGTAAAAGAGGGGATAAAACAACACAGATGTTAGAGAGCAAGCAAGCACAGAGGATTAGGTTCTCTGTAAAAAATCAATGAAGCAGAGATTGTTTTTACTCACCGCCTAAAGTCTTGATGCCAAAATGTTACTCTGTTGACAACGGCATCACCACACAAGGTCTATTAACAACAGTAGTGAGAGAGATTTTGATCCTATCAACAATCTAAAACACTGAAGAAATTCTGGTCAATAATTATAAGAAAAAAATGGCATTCTGAGAAAAAAGGGTAGAACATGATAACAATATTCATGAATTTGATTTTGCTGCAATGCATTTTACAATAACAACAAAAACTGCAGAGCAAACCCACTAAATTAATTTGATTAATCCAATTTATTTTCAAAGCAGAACTGATTAAACCATCAAGGTCAGCAAGTGGGGAGCACAAAACAAAAAGTCGCTCGTGTCATTCTACGGCAGAACGCATCATATGCCATAAACTTTGTGGCTTGTGTCACAGGTGTCAAAATCAAGGCTTGTGGACCCCATACTGCCCGCCTGCAGGTCTCATCAGGCCTGTGAGACTTTTTGAGGAAAAAAGGAAATTTTGAAAAACATCAATTTGTCATTAATTTGTGGATGCTACAAACATTAAAATATGCAAACATGATATAATGGCAGCATAATACTTTGTCTGAATTTTTCAGATTTCATGCTGCACTCATTGGTTGGTACATGTATCTAACACTAAATAATTTAAAGTGATAAACAAGCCAGCAGCATATGTATGTGTTTGGTATTAATGATGTTGCCAAAAAATAGTCTATCCTGAGAACTTCTCCTTGGAGCAAATCTGGCCCTGACCCAAAATGAGTTTGACACCCCTGGCTTCTGTCACGGCTGACCTTTAGAGGGTGAGCAGCACATGCCAGGCGTTAAATCACACTGGTACTTTTTAGTTTCTCAGTGATAACAGTAAGTTAATACAGGCATGTATGTTGATGATAAAAGCAGGCATGGAGATACGCTTAGCCGAGCTAACACGGCTAGCCTTGCCACCTAAGCCAGTGTTCTGTCAAAGTAATAACAAAAGATTTGGATCACACAAACCAAAAGAAAGGTCAAAACTTCCCCTACAAACACCTCTTAAAGCCTGGCATGATGTTACCTTTGCCAAATTTTAACCCATTTCTACCACTTTGGTACTTTTTTGCAACTTGTTCACCATTTTTGCTATGCCTTTTTGCACTTTTGGCTCTATTTCACCACCTTTTCTGCTTTTTTGCAACTTTAACTTATTTACTACTTTTTCCCACTTTGGCAATTTTTTTTTGCAACTGGTTGCCTTTGTTGCCCACTGTTTGCCACTTTTGACCAATTTTGCCACTCTTCACCCACTTTTTTTTCTATTCACAATTTTTTAAAATTCTTTTCCCTGACAGCTGCCTCAGTTTCTTCACTTTCCTGCATTCTGACATTTGTACACATTATGTCTTAGCTATAAAGTCTGGCATTACTTTCCTTATTGCTTAGTTTAGTGTACCCAAGCACATTGTTAATGTTACCAATTAAAAGGTAATTCTGTTTTAAAGGGGACATATTATGCGAAATACACTTTTTCAGGCTTTTCTGACAAAAATATGTGCCCCTGGCCTGTCCACAATCCTCTCAAGTACCAGAAAAATCCCCCCCACCCTCCACCCTCTCTTTCTCCACCTTTCAGAAAATGAGTGCTAAAACAAGCCATTCTCAAATTTCCCCTCATGATGTCATGTGGGGAGTTAGCCCCGCCCCCAGGTTCAGTTGGCCCTTCCCGCTTGGAAGAAAGTTCCACCCTCCTCTCAGCAAGGATCAGGAGAGCCACATCAATTAGGCCACATCTATTTCCTGAGAGGGGCGGGGTCAGACAGCTCAGTAACATTTAAAGCCACAGACACTGAATCAGCTTGTTCTGAGCAGGGCTAAAACAGAGGGGTTTTTTAGACATACAAAAATCCAATACTGGAGTGTATTTTCAGCAAAAAACTTCACAGGCATATTTTTGGGATCTCTGAGACCAAAGGGGTAAAATATGTCCCCTTTAAGAAAGGGGGTTTACATTTTAATATAGCATTAATACATAAAAAACATTGTTCGTTGCTTTGATAAGAGTGGTTATTTTTTTAAGGATAAATAAAAATATGATTATCATAGATTTTATTATAGATTAAAATGGTTATGATTTTTCTGACCTCCACCTCCCCCTTGTGAACAGCCTTGCCTACCAGAGGGATTCTGGGCATTTTATTGGTAAGTTAAATGTGTGTTATGAAAGTAAATACCCAAGCTCCACTAGCTAATCTTTACTGCACAGAATTTGCCTCTAAACTGTGTCATGACTCGTGAGTGCAAGATGTCCTAACACTTAAGCTTTACTTTTTCAGATGAGGAACTGGAGACATCTCGCCCCTTTTTGCATACAGTCATTGGTCTAGACAGTAACTCTGCCTTCAGATGAAGGGAAGACTTAATAGAAACCTGAGTTGTAGCTGAGAGTGTGGCTGGACTGAAGTGTACCTGTGTAGTAAAATCGCAAAGACAGTAATGATAGAGGAAGAAGGTGAGTCCTGGCTGGAAAGAAAAGGTTGATGAGTGTGTATGAGACATTTATGTGTGTGATGAAAAGATTCAGATGGAGCAGAGGGTTTGGGAACATGTGTGCATGTATGTGTGTAGGTCCGTTTTGCTGCTGGTTTCCTGTAACAGGCTGAAGAGGTTATTTATTGTAGGAGAGCGCTGTGCCTGGCATTCTCCCTGAGTACATGTTGTGATGTGGGAGTACTGCTGCTCTTCTGAAAAGCAATTAAAATGATCTGCCATTAAAAAAAAATAGAAAGAAAAAGCAACTAGCAACCTGAGTGCACTCAGCATAAAAACATAAAAATTAGGCTTTTTCATTCTGTCTGTAGAGTTTATAGCCTCCATGGCTTATAGCATTAGTTCTGGTTTCATGCTCAATGTTAAAAGATAAAACTAAATGTGCATTAGGTCAAAATAAAACCCAACAGAATGAGAACTGTTGCCCTTTTACACGGCAAAGCAACATCCATTAACAATTTGCTGCAATGACAGTCTGCCATTAAATCTCATCACAATCAAGTCACTTAAAGGAGCGGTATGTAGGATTCACAGGGATGAGGTATACTACAGTGCAATGTCTTACCTAACTTTCTGTAAAGCTTTAAAAAGGAAAGTCCTGCTCCTGCTGTATGTTTTTGTTAAAACACAACATCAGTGCAGTTCCTAAATTGGCCCTGGTGCTGGTTCCAAAAGAGAGTCAATCCCCATTAGCTTGCTTGCAGTCACATGATCCCAATGACACCCAAATGTCAGGTGTGTGTGTGGGTGTGGTTGTGGGTGTGTGGGTGGGTGTGTGTGTGTGTGTGTGTGTGTGTGTGTGTGGTGGTGGGGGGTGGGGGGTGGGGGGGGGGGAGGGGCAAAAGATGAAGAACTGTTGGAAATCCATCTAGGTGTGTAAGATGCTGGCAGGCAAGGCATACATGGAACAGCATAACCAGGTAGCTGGCACAGTGTACAGGAACATCTGTGCTGAGTATGGACTGGAGGTCCCAGGGTCAAGATGGAAGACATCTTCTAAGATGGAGGAGAACAGGCAAGCAAAGATCCTGTGGGACTTACAGATCCAGACTGACAAGATGGTGATGGCTAATCAGCCTGACATAGTGCTGGTCGATAAACATCAGAGGACAGCAGTAGTGATAGATGTAGCAGTACCAAACGATAGCAACTTTAGGAAGAAGGAACACGAGAAGCTCGAGAAATACTAAGGGCTAAAGGAAGAGCTACAGAAGATGTGGGCTGTGAAGGCAACAGTGGGGCCAGTAGTGATTGGGGCACAAGGGGCTGTAACCCCAAAGCTGGGTGGGAACAACATCTGAGGCCTCCATCCAGGAGCGCACACTCCTAGTAACAGCTAAGATCCTGCACAGAACCCTCAGGCTCCCAGACCTCCTGTAGAGGACCTGAGCTTGTGAAACTAGTGCACCAGAGACACCAAGCACATTTTTTTCATTCAACATTCAACATTTTTTACAAATTCTGCAACTTCACATCTGTGAGTCCATGAGCAGCCATGGCTCCCATTGTTTACAGCAGGGACCAGCTGCTAGACCCTACGTAACACAGCTGTGTGGCTGGAGGAGCAACCTGATGTCCCCCGAGTTAAGGAGGATGTGGGGGTGCCGGGCTGACATTAATTCCACAACAGTAGGAGAGCTTATCGACCAATTCTCCTGTCCGTCATCATGGGGAACGTAAGATCTCTCCCCAGTAAGATGGACGAGCTGGCAGCGTTGACCCGGCATCATCAGGAGTTCCGACAGAGCACCATGCTGTTGTTTACGAAGACATGGCTGAGCACACTACACACAGACACAACTGTAGCTCTGGATGGATTCTCCTTCATACGGGCAGACCGGACTTAGAGGAGGGTTAGGGTTAATTTACTATTATGTGTCAGCCAGGTGAAGTTTATGTTAGGTCAACGTTGTTTATACATCACATGGATCATATATATCATGCAAACACTGAACTGATGTGTCCTGATGATGTCAGTATCATCAGGACACAAAAATAGCTTATGAATGTTTTTATTTGTGCACTCTGAATTGTTGGAAACCAGTGTGTTTTATTTTCCCATTTCAAGAAGGCAAGCTATCTCCATAGAAAACCAAAGGCTCATTCTGGGTTACCCAAAAACAAGGATTCTTATTTTGCTGTGATGACACACGAGAAAAAAACAGGATCAAACCTTCTTTCTTTCTAAAAATCCCCCTCATTCACACATTGGACCTCAAAGCAACAACATCCTCCTGATTAAACTCAGATTCAGCTGAATCAGAGACTAGACTTGATTGTTTAACCACTGCTGTCCTGAAAATCATAAAATCACCCCACTGAGTTTCCCTGAACAAGTCCTTTAATAGTTGTGTCCAGTCTCAGTTGCCCAATGAATCATGGAATCCTGATGACTGAGGAGGCGTAAAACTCCAGATGAGTTTATATAAACTTATTTAGTTTCACGAGTCGTTTCTCGACAGATTTACTGACCACAGTTCAAGTCATTCTGGGGTCTATCTGAGAAATAAATCAGCAAATCTAGACATTTAAATAGAAGATAAATTACAGCTTCATCCTGTTCTAATAAGTGAAACAAGGTGAACTTTGGATGATGGTTGCCCAGAACATGGGTCGGATTTAGACCAAGGACTGACCTCAACTGACTGGCTTGATGGTCATAAACTTGTCTCTGATGAAAACCAGACACACCCACGAACACACAATATATCACTCCAAAGAAGTTCAACAGATCTGATGACTTTCAGAGACATAATCTCAAAAATACAGAAATCAGATTCCCAGAAGATTGGATTAAAAGAGAATTGTATAAATCCAAATATTAAAAAAACTACTATTACACTCAAAAGACAGCTGCAGACAAGTAGAGAGAAAGTTATTGATAGAAAAGATTGAAAACATCAACCTGTTTTTAGTTATGCAGATCTTGATCTTAAACTGCAAGAGATATTTTTCTTTGCAAGCCATGATCTTTGGATGACAATCAGCCATTAACCCAAGTTTAAGCTGTACAAAGAGATTATAAACTTCCACCACCAGTGTCTGGACTCCATGGGGGGAAGATTTTGCTGCCTGGTGCTCAAGCGCCAAAGACTTTCTGATAATAAAGCAGCATCACTTCAGTGTGAAATACATTTGATTCAATACAACATCTATGTAAGTAAACATCTTGAATCATTTACTTGTCTCTGCTGACTGATACATTTTAGAGCCACTAGACATCTATGATATATTTGCTGGTGTGTTTTCACATTGTCTCAAAAATTTCCTACAAATTTCAACTTAAGTTTTCCATGACAGTCTGACTGGAAACTTCTGATCCCAGGCCTCGTTGGTTTCAGGCTCCACTGAATCCACCTCTATCAGACCAGGAGGTGATTAAATAAAGGACTAAATAACATCAAGTAGACACTTTCAGTGCATCATTTAAGTCATTCAGTTATATCTAACGTAATTGTTACGTTACAGATGAGCTAATGGAGTCTGATTTTTTTAATAGTAGAGGTTAAAGAGAGTTAGAAGAGATCAAGGTCATTAGGAAAAAAGGTACAGAGAGGAGACTTAGCTGCCTCCTCACTGTAACTATAAGTTAGCAGGGATAATCACACAGACTCTAAAATAAAGAGACATTTATTAATGTCTTAACTCCGTGAGTTAGCCTTCCTTTAGAGTCAGGTTCTCACCTCACAGCATGTAAACTATTTGGAGATCTGCCATTGTTCCTTAATTTTTTCATGTAGAATAACACTGCCCTCTAGTGGCCAGTCTGCCCACTAACACTCAATTGAAACAAAGGTATAATGAGGAGAACAGGGAGGTTTAGATTCTGAAAGTTTTTATTAAAGTGTTGATTAAGAACAGCAAATTTTATTTTCATTTACTCTCCAGTGTCACTCTGGACATTTGTGTCCAAAAGGGAGTAAAAGAAATCACTTTATTTATGATCAAGTTGTCTGTGCTGCTGCAATTGGTATGATTTTTTGTAGGAAGGTTGTTTTCTTAAATATTTTTAAAAATTTCTAAATTTAAATTCAATTTAATTTCAAAATTAAAGGGCCCATAGCTGACTCTGTATAAATGTCCTACCAAAATAAGACAACCATGTACAAAAATGTTCACTATAAAACATTGAAAAAATATATAAAAATATTTTTCCCAATTTTTTGATAAATTCTTTTCATCAATGCCAGTCCTGCCCAAAATGACTACAATTTTTAACATTTGAGGAATTTTAACCCATTATTTGCCGATTTGAATACAATGAGTCACATTTTTATGAAAGAATGACAAATAAAGAGAAATTTTCTAAAAATATAAATGTCAGGTGGCTGAGGGATTTCTTTTTCAAGCATAGTCCAGGACATGTCAAAGATCAGCAATAAAATTGGTTTTGATGCATGATTGTTTTCGTGTAGTGTCAGATTTAACACTTTTCAAGCCAAACTGAATGTAAACTCACCCACCACCACACACACAGACACACTTTTCTCTTTACAAATTATGCAAAAAGAACTGAAAGAGCTTTCAGTTTTCAGGCTCTAGTCATCCTTTTATGAATTAAAAAGCCTTATAAAAATTAAATAATGACCCGTGACAGTAGATGGATGCTTCTCAGTGCTGGCTATTGACTTTGAAAGTAACAACATTGTGGCAAACTGGAAAATAACGGTGTTCAATTAATAAATCTGATGCAAAATTTAAAACCTTTAATTTGAAAATGAAAAAAACATTACTACAGTTTATTTTATAGCTGTTTCACCACTCAAAAAATGGCAGGTATTGCATGCAAAGGCTTATAATGGGGACATGGCACCATCTAGGTGTGTACACCAAAAATGACAACATTTTACTTTTTCCTTCCAGGTGACTCAGTGACATTACACAATTAATGTTTTTATTCTGCTATGTCAGAGGGAAAAAGTGATTATGAGGGAAGTAAATGGGACATTTTTGTCCACAAATGGCTGATTAGGTTCCGACATTTAAAACTGAACATTAAAAAAAAAAATCGAATCATGCATTAAAATCAAATTTATTGCAACTCTTATATTTATCCAAGACTGTAATAAAAAAAACTATAGCCCCACTCATGTATCAAATAGAAAATAACTCATTTTTTTAGTGTGTGATTTTCATATAAAACAGTGACACCATGTATCCAAACTAGCATTTAAAGGGTTAAAATATGGAAAATAATAACTATGTGGCAGTTATAATCAGGACTAAAGTTGATTGAAAGATTTAGGCCAAAAAAAAGTGAAAAACATTCATTTGCGATATTTTTATAGCAGTTTTCTTACGTCAACATTTTTTTTAAATTTTCAAGTCAAAAAGTAATACATTTTGATTTTATAAATTTTTAAAATTTCAAGCATTTAAGTCATAAATTGAGTAAGTAAATATATACATTTTTGAATTTTCACCTTTAGATCTCAATATCTCTTGTTTTCTTGAAATAATAAAAAAAATCCCACTCTTTATTCCCTTCTTTCACAGTTAATATGCAATCATAGAAGAGAAATAGCTCAGAGGACAGGACAAGTACAGCGAGGGTTAGGTGCCCTGATCAGGGCTCTAACTATCCCCCGTCGGACCAGGCTTGTGAAACTAAACACACTCATCTTTACGGTCAAAGCTTCTTATCCAACATTTCATAATAAAAAATTTGGTTCTTTTGTCCCCTTTTGTTTGGAATGATTCATACTATGAATATTGTTCCTGTGAAACATTAGGCTTTGTTTCCTATGGATAAACATCCAGAGCTGGACTGACATTTAAAAAAGAATGTGTTTGAGACATAAATGTATTCATTCTGTGTATCCCTGCGGTGTTAAAGGCATCTCTATTGTGTTAGAAGAGAAAAACACACAAACACACACACAGGCTTACACACACACTAGACACAGATACAAAGGGAGGAGTTCAGTGAAGTGTAGAAGCACTAATGGGAACTCTGACAATATAATTAACTAATGAAGCTGATGGAGGTGAGTGCTCTCTCTCTGTCAGCTCTCTCACTGATTACCGCCCCCCCGCCCTCCTCTTTTAGGACCCTCTCTCCTCACATCTGCTGCTCCTCTCTGCCTGAGACCCATCTCATGTGTTTGTCCACATATTCGTTGATATTGCAACAATGTTTTCTGCTTTAATAGTACAATCAACATTCAGTCACTCATCAAAAGTATGACAAAGATAATATTTTTGATTGTAGGGGACAAAACACCTGGTTGAGTCTTTTCTGTTTTTGGATTAATTTTGTTGGCTGTATTTTTTTTTACCTGTTTCTGAGTTATAATTGTCTGAATGAATCCCAACTGTTTTTTAAACATTCATGTACACTTTGAAAGTAAGCCCTGTTAAGTTAACGCAAAATTTCTCTTTCTCATTAGTTTTAAATGTTATATTTTAGGCTTTTTCTTTGTCTGGAACAAAAAAAAATGACTCTAATACAACTAAATTCTTCTGTATAAAAAATTTAAAAAAATAAACAAACACAAGCAAACAACAAACCAAAAGAATAAATAAATATCAACAGTTGTTTTGTGTATTGATTGTTTTCATTTCTGCCTTGTTTGTTTGTCACTGTGTCATTTTTTGGACCTACTATTTTATGTTTTATTGTTTGTTTGGGTTTTTTTCTTTGTTACTTCTGGATTGTTTTTGCTGTTTGTTTTTTGTTAAATTATGTGTTATCTTTAATTTATCTGAAATACATTTCCTTGATTTATGGGTCATTTCTTATGTTCTATCCTGTAAATTGCAGGTGCAAAGGTTGAAACCTGCTTATTTTTTAATACAAATGTGAGAATCTTAAGGTTTTTGTAGATTTAAGGAGAGTAAGCTGTTTAAGCAGCCATTCTCTTGGTTTATTACATCATTTTCCATGTTGCTAATACATTCTCCTGCCTTGTCCTTACGCCCTGAGAAGTCATGCACATACCTGTTAGCATCTTAAATGTCCTCCAGAACTCCGTTGATTTTAGGGAAAAAGTAATTTCCCATCATGTTTAGTCTTTGTATCACAGTCAGGTTTGGAAAGTGTGTGGATTTTCTGGCTGCAGGGTCGGACTAATATCTAGTGAGCTATGAATGCTGCTAGCACTGCAACTTGCACCCTCCTCCTCGTCCTCAGCGACAAGTTCGCTTTTGAGGTGTTCTTCAAAGTTTTCGAGAAAAATTAACATGATTTTATTGGAAAATTCACCAGGAGCTCACAAATCTGTGTCTGCCTGGATCAGCCTTTCTCAACCAGGGTGCCATGGAATCCTGGGAAGCCTTTTGGCATCATCAGGCATATCTCCAAAATGCTAAAAATTCAACCAAGGATTACCATGCAGATTATTAGTTATCCTGGCATGGGATTTAAAAATGATTGAAATGCCTTTTTCTTGAAATCATGTCAGCATCTGGGTTTTTGGGTTTTGCAGGTGTGCCCAAACATGCCTAAATGTGTTTTTAAGGTCCCAAAGCCCAGTCTGTGATGATAAAGGCATTTTATTTATTTCGACAAAGTACTTTAGAGGTTTTTCTTGTTAATTCTATTACCACATGCATCTTTCAGCAGTCATAGGCATTTACAATATTTTTTTATAAGTACATTTTGTCTAGGTTGATTTTAGATTTTTATCAATCTTATGCCCCTTTTCAACCATGACAAGGCCAAGAGGGCGCCTTGACAGTGAAAAGACTGTCCTAACTCAACATTATATCCACACCCAGATTTCTTATGTTCTGATCTGTGAGTGCAAATGTCAAAACAGAATCTTAAGTCCTTAAAAGACCCTGTGAGGAACTTTAATTTATGTATTTATGTATTTATTTATTCATGAAAAGTCTTACAGTGCCTTTTTTTAAGAATAAGCTGTATATGTCATCTGGAATCTTTGAAGTGGAAACGCGAAAACAAACGCAGCACAATCAGTGTTGTGACACCTACCCCCGTCAGCAGCTTAAGATCAAAAATGGTTCAATAGAAATATTAAATCTTGTTGCTACAGGTCTCCTTTGACTCAGTACATACATACATAAGCATCAGTATGAATTTCAGACTGTTTCACAACCATCTAAAAACTTGTCATGGGACCTTTAAAATAGAACAGTCCGAACATTTTCTTTAAAAATATCTCTCTGGGTAACTTTTTTCTCATCCTAATGATTATTTAAAAGCTTTCTGGTTCACTGCTTTGCTAACATTGCTCCTAGTTAACAGTTAACCACTCTTAATGCTTTAATTTCACGGTTAACGTAACAATACGTAAAAGCAGTGTAGTGACGAGGTCACAAACGTGTGATTGTTGCGTCGCCACCGAGGCGGTGAGCGCTGCAGAAACATGACTGTTACATTGTGTTCAAGTGTCACTGAGTGACTGCAGCAGCTGATTTATCACAGAGACACTAAAAGGCGTCCTTTGTGTGCCCGTAGAAAAGGCAGGAATGCTGGATGCTCCATTAATTAGGCAGTTTGTTGTGCTTTTGTATGGGGGACACTGGTAATCATTAAGCGACTGTGTGGACAAAAAGCACAGACACAAAAAGGTGTAAACATGGAATAAAGTCATTTCTAATTTTACAGGTTTTTGGCACAGTTATGTGCACAGAATACAACTCAAGAGACAGGGTTTATATTTACTGATGATTGAATATGGGCAAGAATATTAAAGACAGAAGAAGAATCCTGCATTCAAAAGCTTATTAAAACTTGGAGACTTTGCAGACTCTAACCTTTAAAACAGCGCTACTTTCAAACATTCCCAAATCTTGCCACCGCAAACCAGAACTGCTGCATAAATGTTTGACAGTGAAAGTAGAGCTCTGGGTCAAGAAGAAGGGCTACAGCGATTTCTGTGGTAGTGTGATCCATAGAAAAAGGCAACGAGTGAAAATAACACCCAATGACCTTGACCCTTCAAAATCTAATCAGCTCATCCTTGGGTCAGAGCGGACATTTATGCAAAGTTTGAAGAAATTCCCTCGAAGAAATTCAAAGATACTGCTCTCACAAGCAAGGGAAGAACATGAGGCCTCCAAAATCAAATGGGGTCGTACTTATATCCGGGTGGACATTTGTACAAAGTTTGAAGAAAAGTCATCAAGGCATTCTTGAGATATTGCATTTACAAGAATGGCCTGTACACCCGTACATACTGATGTATAAAGAACCTGAAAACAAAACTTCAGCCACTATCAACAGGGTGGAGGCATAAAAGTGCACTTGGAAGTGTTTGAACTCCTCTGGACTGCTGCTCTATGAAATTAATAGCCGTGAACCGTAAGAGAAAATAACTTAATGGCTACGAAATACAAGTACAAGATTTTACAAGATATGACCTACCACGTCTGTGTGGAAACCAACAATCCTACATGACTGTGCTATGGCATAAACTAACTATTGAGAATGTGCTCTCCATGTCACTTTTCAGGTGAGTAACTGACTTGTGTCTTCTGTGGTTACTTTATTTTGGCATCTTTGCCATTTGTAGGTCTAATTTAAATTTTCTAAGGCTCTTTGAATGGATCTTCTTTAAAGTTCTTCTTCTTTTATGTTTTTGCTAGTCTTATATCCAGTATTGTATTTTTCTTTACATGTATATATTACCTGTCAATTAATGTGTTTAGATTTGGAAAAGCAAAATTAACATAAAAAGCAGGCAAAAAGTATCAGTCATATCTGTGTCTTTAATGCTTCAGATGCATACATTTACACATTTAAAAACAGCATTTCATGTAGAAACAAACTCTTCTTTTAATAACATCTATATTTCTGTCTTTCTGGTCCTATTTTACCATTTACAAATTTCAAATAATATATGTCTTTATTTTAGTTCAATCTGATTTTTTTGAATTTCTATTTTTATTTCTCACATTCTCTTACTTACAGTTTTTCAAATTTCCTTTCTTTACTACTGATTCTAATAGTGCTAAATGCACCCTTCCTTTAATTTCCTCCTGTTGTGTTATTCTTTAAATCAGTGGTTCTGAACTAGTCTTCCCTAAACAGCCACCCCCAACTCCTTGATGAGCAATTGCAACATAAATGTATGTTTGATTTCCCCCATTAGATGTATTTAATGAAACATGGTGTTGTTTGGACCTAGACATTACATAACATGACAAAACAAAGACAATGAAGAAAATACCCCCACCCTTCCAGCAAAAGTGTCATAGAAGCCTATGGCTACAATCAAGCACATTAATGAGTCCATTTTCATCAATGTGCATTGTCCCTGACAATAACTAACTAAAATAAACAAAAGATGACCCAAAGCCCCTGAGACATAATTCAGATAAAACTTCAAAAAGCTTCAAGGAAGTTTCCCCCAAAGATCCCTAATATTTCTGGTGAAAACTCCTGGAAATATGCTGCATAAAGTCCAAATAATTACTAGCTACTTTTGAAAATAAATCAAATTTCTTTAGATTTGCAGAAAAGTCCCGGTGACTTTTTTTCTTTAGATTTACAGGAAAATGCCCACAGAAACTCAAAAATGGTATGAAAATGTGAAATTTCAGATACATTAACAATGAAAACTCCAGACTAATTTAGAAAATAAACTGTCAAGAACTTTTTTGTTTCCTTTCTGCTGTCAGAAACTAAAAACACAGGGGAATAAATTGTAAGCACTTCATAGACTATTTGACACTTTTTTCCGGGCACACATCACGACCACTGGAAACAGCTCTGCAACCCACTTATGGGTCCTGACCCACCAGAGAACCACTGCTCTAAATCATACATGCATGGAGGCAGGTACATTGAAGCAGTTTGAGTCAACTCCAGTTACACTTGATTAAATAAAGCAGGTGCTTGACTTGACATAACTCTAAATCCTTGATTCAGTCATCCTCAATTTTTTGTCAGTTTTAATAGAGTATCTGTCTCCATCAGTCAGGGCAGTATGATCTATAATGTCACACTATATGAACTGGTCAAACATTTTTGATCTAAAATGTTGATCTGACAAAAAAAAATTTGTGTCAGCCAGCACTAAAGATTCCTTAAAAAATGCCCATGTGTAGCTAAAACAAAAGAAATGTCCTGCACACAGTTCAGCTGTGTAGACTATAATTCACCATTAGGGGGCAGTATTACCAAATGTGAATGCAACATGTACTTTAACAAGTAAAATCAATCTAATGCCTCCCTCCTGACACACAAACGATCTCTCTGTTACATGTACACTCACACGTATGTCCATCAGTAACATGGCTGGATTTTCAGAGATCTTTAAACGGATAAAAGAGACAGATAGAGATCACAGCAGCGGATAAAGTCGATCTTTTTCTCCATCTGCTATCCTAATGCTAAAACAAATATACAAACCTGTTATTTAATCTACAACAAAACACTCTGCTCTTAATGAAAACAACCAAGCTACTTCTTGGGTGATAAAACTGAAACTTTAGGCAGAATTTTGACATCAAAAGTTGAAAAATGTCTCCAATAGCTCCCTTTTCTCTGTTGGAGGTTCAAAGCCTCAGTCAAACTTAGACATGGATTACAAACTATAAAACTGACTGCCTCCACAATTCATAATGCATTTTACGCCCTTTCCCTTGGCTTGTATTACTATGAATTATGCTTCTGAATGTGATAACGACTCTCTCTTTACAGATCCTGAGAGGAGTGTTGAGTTATCAAAAGACTGAAGTTCTTTCTTCACTTCAAAAGAAAAACAGATCATCAACAACCAGATTTTACATTTCTATATAGCCTAGTTATTCACTCCAGTTAGTCATTCTTCAGAATGCTTTGGATGATAAAGTGACTAATCAAAGTCTGAAGAAATAAATTTTCTCTAACATTTTCCAGTGAAAAGATTCTGGACTTCCACAACTCCTTTGTTGCTGCTCTGTGGTATTTGACTGTGTCTATGCCCAGGTAAGCTGACATTAAATGCTTTTAGTTTCTAACAACTAACACAATATTAAGGAATATTTCATCAGTACGCTCCATAAAATCCTGCCATTTTATTCTTTTCCGTCATGTTTGGCTTCTCTGGCTTGAACCATTGGCTACGTTGCTCACTACAGCCCCCATGATTACTGGTGGTATTGTTATGTTTGGACCGTGTTGGTAAGTTTCAGAGTATGTGAAGAAAGACGGACAAAAAGAACACAGAGTACAGTTATCAGAATGCATTTTGAATGTAGAGCATAAAGAGCTATAAGGGGAGCAGGTCAATTCTAGTACAGGAGCGACTTGATTCTTCACTAAAATGAGTTTGAAAATATTGGATATCGGCAATAACTCAATGTCGTGCACCCATAGTCAAAAGACATTAGGAAGGAAATTTTCATCATACAAAACTTTCACATGTACAAGATATGATAAGCAAAGAAAAAAAAAGGCACCACTTTGTCCACGGGGGGCGCTGAAGTCAACACAAACTAAAGGTTCCTCACAGGAGGAAAGGTACTCTCTTAGACAAGTAGTTCCCTACATTTTTACTGCTGGCTCTCCTTTGGCCAGTTTGATTATTTTAAAGGTGCTCCACTACCCCCAAGCTTTCACATCAATATGTAAACACACTGTATAAGACATTTACACTAAAGTCTCTGACAAAGAAAGGTTGAGGCAAAAGGAAGAAGCATTGCTATCCTCATGACACGATTCATTACAATCTTGGCTATTTTTTTATTAGCTGTAATGTCTGCTGTAGATTCATTGGTAGTACTACATTTTCCTGGAGGTTGTCCCAAAAAATTTGCCCCCTTTTATAGCAGTACAAAATAGTGTGCATTGAGTTTATGTGAAGGGCTGTACAGTGGCACAGGGGTTAGCGCTGTTGCCTCACAACAAGAGGGTTCCTGGTTTACCTCCCTGTCAGGGCTTTTCTGTACAGAGTTTGCATTTTCTCCCCCTGCATGCGTGGGTTTTCTACATGTCGTCCAGCTTCCTCCCACTGCCAAAGACATGCTCATTAGGTTAATTGGTAACTCTAAATTGGCTGTAGGTCTGAGTGTGCCTGATTGTTTGTACCCAGCCTCTTGCCTAATGACAGCTGGGCTCTGATGGGCTCCAGCTCCTCACAGCCCTCAACGGGATGAGCAGTGTGGAAAATGGATGGATGAATTTCATGTGGCCTTGCTGTCATCACACCCTGGAAATCACTGCATTATCCAAGCACACATGAGGCCCAAAGTCCAGTTTGTTTGACCTGAGTGATTGTTTTGTACCACGCTCAAGCATGGTACACTTATGGCTCTAGCACAGATGGAAGAGGTGGGCTTTGGAATGGTATAATTGCTCATGCATGCACATGCTACTCTTAATCATTTTTTAACCAAAAGCAATGTGTTTTAGAGCTGTATTTGACAAAAGCAGCTCAAAATGAGCCAGAAAGTGAGTAAAGTGCATGACATGTTGTTCATGTATTTCTCCACTGTGTTGGCTCAGTGACTGCATGTTACTAGCTCAGGCCCAGTTGGGCTAGAAGCACTGTGAGTGTAGCCTTGAACAAAAAAAATCCACAAAGTAAAAAAAATTACAAATGAAAACATATAGTTCCCACTAAATAAGAGGGAAAGGCAGATGTTTAAGGACATTTGCAGACCAAAATATCAAAAATGTATTGTTAAAAATGTTTAAAGATTAGACATAAGTGTTTGAAGTTGTGGTTGCTTTTAATCTTTTTTTTTTTTTCAATTTTTATTGTATGTTGGTGGGGTCCACCAAATGAATAATTTCTTCTTGGGGGAGGCTTACTCTCCGACACTTTGAAAACTCCGGAGCTAGACACACTTTGTGTTGTAATGTATGTGCCTGTTGTGTTTAATATTTTGATATATTGATGCTTTAGCAGGCTTAAATTGCCAGGAGCTGTGTAAAAGATTACTCTCTTCTTTGCCTGTTTCCCAACTAGTCAAATGTGGATGTGCAATTTTACAACATGCATGGGATAGTTTAGTAGCCAAGATGCATGTGATTAAATTCTCAGCTTTTGTGAGGAAAAGGTGGCAAAGACAACTCTGAGAATCATACATAAAACCAGATTAATTTCTTCCCTGCACACCCTAATCACAAATATTATCATATTTTAATGTTATCCCAAGCCATTGTGTTTAAAAATAAACCAGCTCCCCCCTGAGATACAAACCTTGTTTCCTTCCTCTGTTCTCTTCATTTTCTCCTCCATCTGTGTGTGGAGTATGAATCCTTCCCTCCCTCGTTTGGCTGTAAACTTCCTGACCCTCTCTGCTGCAGCAGTAGTGCTCATCTCTGCATTGACTCCTCTGTGGAGAAAAATCGATAAGCAAGGGTCAAAACAGCCACTGAAGGAAGGAGTATTGGTAACACTATAAAACCATCTGCACTGGATTTATTGAGGATACAAGCATGACACAAAGTGGTGTGATTTTTTTTTTTTTGCACTTGATGTACACTGTAGCACTTGTTCAGATCAGGTTAGCACATATTGATCCAGCCATGTTACTATTATTATTCAAATTGGCAAAGAAAGAAGGCACAAACACACCCATGCTTGACACACGTACAGGAAACCTCTGATAGACCTAATGTGAAGACATCAGCATCTCTCCCTCTCCACACATGCCTCTCACCTCTCAGCACTCTCAGCCCTCATCATGAATAGTATCTTTGGCTCTGAGCCTGCTGGTGTCCATGCCGCGCTCAAGCTCCTTATCAGGTGTCAGATGTGGCTTTGGTGTCACTGGGTCTAAGTCTGTTTCCCTTCACACCCAGTTTTTGAGTTCTAGATGGACAAAATAAAGCAAACACATGAATGTCATTGTTATTCAGCTCAGGGTCAGTGAAAAATGTAGTTCAGTTGTTGATCTGTTACTAAATCTAAGATTGATTTTCAGTTTGATCTTTCTGTTGTGTCTTCCAGACCCATTCTTTTATGCTGTTGTTCATACATGCATATAAACAATAAAACCATAACTTCACTGAGACTGCAGATGAACAATTAGGTTTTTTATGCAGGGCCACTTCCATTTTGACAATCTTTGGGTCTTTTGTCTTTTCAGTGCAAAGTGATGAAACTGGACCTTCATTTCACTACTTCATGGTGTGTCTGCAGGAGCAGGGGAGAGGCTGATCTGACAGATGGTTGGGTGCATTCTGAACTTTAATGAACGGCTTTTTCCTGTTGTTTTCATTTGTTTGGAACGTGACAGCTAGATGAATAGCTAGTCTAATCTAGTCAAGCCAGACAGGCATGTTTCAGTAAAGGAGCAACCTACATGGTTACAAAATACAGAAGTTTAATAAAACTGCAGTTCCTTGAATGTCCAAGTTAAAATGCTGGCTTTTACAGCAGAAATAAACATTTTAAAGGCCAGATTCAAATACTATTTTTGTCATAAGATGTCAGGTCTTTATGGGCACACACTGTGAAGGCAGTGATTATTTATTAACAAGTCATCTGTTTTGAGTTTAAGAAAGAAACAAGTCTTACGTAATAAGGGGCGTGGCTGATATGACATCATTCAGGCTTTGTTCAATATGTTCTACAGTCTTTTAGCGACTCCCCTCTTTGCCATCTTCTCAATTAGCCAAAAGTTAGAGTAAGCATTTCCAATATGGCTACCGCTATGGCTTCATAATGCCACTCCAGAAACCAGTGGATGACATCACTGAGACTATGTCCATGTTTTATACAGTCTGTTATAATAATGTCAAGCTAGAAACGACCAATTTCAACTAATCATAACATACACACTTAAACCACTGGCTGCACAAAGTCAAGTTCTATCTCCTGCATTGAACTCCAGTTTAACAAAACAGACAAAAAATAGGAATAGTTAATATTTTTTCTCTGTCAACAGTTGCAAGGATAGAAAACTATTTTTAAGTGTTATCAGGTTAAGACGTTGTATAATAGAAAATGGGTTACTGTAAATCTACACATGTATAATTTGTAGGTCTATAGGTCAATACTGTTTGTTTTTAATACTCCTCTTTCTCTTGCTAGATGATTGATTAGGAAATACAAGATAGTAATTTAAAAGAAAGCTGTGATTTTTGACATGTTAATTTGGACAGACAGTTTTCTTATGGCATTATCAGAGAGCCTTGTCATCACAAAGGAGAAACAGGGCAAGGGCAACTCAAAGTACCATCACTTGACCCCAAGACATCAGAAAATTCTCTGTTTTAAAATAAAGACCAAGTTGTTCTAGTGCCATGAAAGTTGTTCCAAAACTAAATCCCTTAACTGGAGAAGTTTTCATTATTGATTTCCTCAAATCATATTTTCCCGCTGTGAGACCAAAGCTAATGTGACTTTAGCTAAGAACATCCCATCCCGGACTGTCTGCACAGTTTGGAAAGTCCCAAATCAAACCGTGGGAATCTGGTACATGAAAGCCTGTGTCTAAACACCAGGGTAAGTGAATGAAGACTTCAGATGTCTATGTCGTCTCCTCAACATTTTTACCAATTAGCTGCTGATCAATGAGCAGGAAAGACAGCAGACAGTATGAATGTCATTAAAGGCTTGGTTATAAGAACAAGGGTTTAGATGTTAGGATTTCTAATGCTGTCACAAGCCAACACCAACTAATTCAAGAGGAAATTGAAGAGCATGCTGGACTCTCATTTTGCCAGTGGTTCCAATTTTGAAGATGTAATGAAACAAAATCAATGACTTGTTGGATCTAAAAACCAATTTTCCAATTATGCTGTTGCCTCTGTTTCTACTGCACATGGCTACAGATAAAACACCGTTATTTAAAAATGGATCTAACCATTTTCCCTTTTATATTTCAGTTTGGGGTTTTTTGTTCCTCTAAGTTTGTGTCTTCAAGGTTTAAAGCAAAAGGCCAAATCAAAAAATAGCCTGGTATCACCTCTAGATTCTTTTCAGATTTCCAAGGCATGTTATTGACAGTTTCAGATCGAAAATGTCTCTGCTGCATACTTCACCTTGGAAAAAATGAACATTTGATATTTAATAGGCTGGTAGAGTTGGTAACAGTAATAACATCCATTTAAAACGAGAGACAAAGTACCTCACCATAGAATGAGGCTCAAAATGAGAAGAATCTGTAGCATTTTTATTGTCAGATAAAGAATAGAATACTCATGTTAATTCAAAAGATTTCAATGTCATAACAGTTTAAAGATCAAACATTTGACATGGCTGGATTTACTGGATGATTATTCACAGACTATTCCTGCTACATGACCTTCTGTCCAGATAAGAGAAAGATTCAGAGGGTTCCATGTCAATAGCAGCAATTTTGGTGACAAAAACTTCAATAGTGCTCTCCTGTGCTGTCATTCATTGTATTGTGTCTCCCCAGATACTAGAGTATTAATGGTTGTGATAAGCCATAGCAAGGCTGGCTGGAAATCTGTTTGAATGGAGGAAGGACCAATCACATCTATGAATACTGCAATTAAAATGAGCATTGCATATTGTCTTATTTTCAGGCCACTGAAATATTAATATAAATTCATCCATTACACAAAAACATTTCACGTGATCTATAAAGCTCCTAAAGCAGGCTGACAGCATGAACAGCATGACAAGCCATGTCTGCTTCTTTTAACACTAGGCAAAAAATGTCCAAGAAACATGAAATCCAAATCGTAAAGATAAAAAAGGTTATGTCCCATGATAAAAGGCGATTTTTGACACAGATCACGTTTAATAAAGTGAACAGCAGATAAAACGGGAGTAACCAGGGAGCATCCATGATTGAACTGATAAAGCTCATTTACACTGCCAACAGTTTTACAAATGTCACAGTCAATCAGATCATCAAAGCTTTATAAATGTCCTTTGGATTCATCATCTGATAGGCAAGCACAAGGCCAGGAGACAGCAGTGAAACCTACAGTACAGTTAGAGTACAAAGCCAATATTACTGTAAAAATTACAGTAACCTGCCTAGGAAAGATTACTGCTAATTTTCCCTCACAGAGGCATTTCTGTGAAAATGGATATAGACCTGTACAAGCTAAAACTTCATACCTTTCATTAGCAATCTGATAGAAGATTAGTCAAGGGTTTCTGATGGAGTAAAACAAATGTAATGCATTTAAACAAACGTAACTGTGAATAAGCATCCTCAAAAGAATTGTAATTGATAGATTAATTCATTTTAAGATTACTATTTAGGTAGAAAGGATTATTATAAGCTAAACACAAAATCCTTGATTAAGGAAAATATTCAAAATACTTGCAATGAGTCTCCACATGGGTAACACAACACAATCATCGGAGGAGGCAAATCTGGTCTCCAATCAGGAGTAAAATTGTGTATGTGGCCAGCTTTACTTGTAAATACAGACAATGGGCTGAGGGCCTGAGAGATAAAAGGGTATGAAAGGAGAGGTCATGACACAAGAGGTAACCGGGCTGCAGCCATACTCATCTATTTGAAGGGGCCCTGGCAGTGCAGAGGTGGCTCACTACCTCCATCAACTGTGGTACAACAGTGTAAGCTTCACTTCAGGCCTGGAGAGATGCCAGCCAGTGGAGAAGGGGTCTGACAATGGAGATCTACAGCCTATACATATGCACATTCAGGCCAGAAACAAGAGCAAAAAAAGCTGCCAAACTTTGCAGGAATGTTGCTGCTTAAAGACTGTAGGTCAAAGTGTTTTGTTTACTGGATGCTGCAAAATGCATGTATGAACAGGACGGCCAGAACCTTTCAGGAGCAACCTGTCTTGAAAGTTTAGGAGCGCATGTGCAATTCAGTCTGTGAATAAAAGTACAGACATTTTAGCAAAACATGCACTGAAATGGTACATTTGCAACACTTATTAAATGCAATATTACACCAAAAATGAGAGAACCTTTTTCAAACATTCACTTCTAAGTTGAGCTTAACCCTGCTTTAATAATGCTCAAAATAGTATGATGACTGTGGACAATGGTGTAGAATTAAAATTACAGTATTTCTCAATCTAATACTTGGGCAAAAGAGTAAAAAGAATAAACTCAAGTAGAGCAGAAGACTACCGAAACAAATCATTGCCTAAAGAATGAACCAGCAGTAACAAGGTACAAGGATGAAAATAGAATTTTAACATTGGTAGGGTAAGTGGACTAGGTTATTGAATAAAGACAGAAACATTTCCAGGTATTGTCTGGATTAAAATGGAATGACGTTGAGAAGTGAGTTAAGGTTGTTCCAAAGAATTCCTCGATCAAAACCCGAAACCCCAGTTAACACATTCACTTCAGTCGAGTTGGGAATCTTGATCATGGGTTGGAATTTTCTCCCTCTCTTTGATGTTTCTCCAAGCGTGACTATTTATACAGCCACCACTTGTTGTCTGGAAAGTGCGAGCCTCTGCTGCGCCGTAGATCCCCGCTGTACACAAGCATATAAACACGGCCCGGCCTCACAACGCTGCCCTCCTTATCGACAGGAACCCAAAGTTCCTCCAGTGGAAATGTCTTTGTTCCCCCTTGGCTGCCACACAATGAGCGCGACTCTCTGGAGTCGGCTGAAGGCACTGCAAACGAAGGCCTTCACTCATTCCACACATAGCAAAGGGAAGGCGCTGACCTTGGCAAGAGACTATTAAAATTGTTCTCTAATGAACACTCAAATGTACAGTCACCTTGGTACACAAAAACATGTTCTTTATTCAGCAAAACATGTTTTAGTAAAAGGTTCTGGGTTAGAAAAACAAAGGGGGTTTAGTAGGACAAATCATTCCTAAAGGACCAGAACGTAATGTTTCCATGATTTCCCATCATCTATGAGCAAGGATCCTTCGGTTAAGCATACTGCATCACGTGCAACCATCGACCTGAAATCTACAATATTAATTGATTTTGCAGCTTTTAATTGTTTTTTAAATTAACACTTAATCTGCAAAAAATGTACATAGAGAGCCAATTAAGTTATTAAGTTATTCCTTCAGATGGTCCTTGGTACTTACTTTTAAATCACTTTTTGAATTTGTCCATCCATGCATAGTTTAATCAAGATATACACTGAATTGTTGCATATCTAAATCTTTATTCACTTCTTAATCACAGTACTAAGCACTGATTGCACTGACTAAAGTATGCATCACATCTATCAACCATAACTAATCATACGCTGCCTTCACATGGAAATGTGAAGAAAAGGCTTGGTGACAATCATTTGGGAACATCACTGCATTGACTCTAGGCGATTACTTTTTCAGTTGGCAAAATAATGACTTTACATTATATCTTTGTATTCAAATGACACTTGCAGGAACAAGAGAGAAGATGACAAGGGTGGGGATCTAGATAAACATTTGCTATTTCAGGTTTAATGGTATTTGTATTCATTCCTATGATTCAGTTCCTGTAAAAACAAATATGTCTGAATTCTTTCTACAGTCTGTAGCATGAATGGAGAAAACAGCAATCATAGATGACAGCCAATCTAGGTGGTGGTAATGGTTGTATCTAGGGATGGGAATAGAGAACCGGTTCCAATTGGTTCAATCCATCGACATCATTTACATTTAATCTTAATGATTCCCTAATCAATGTCTTACTTCCACATGCCTTAAAAAAACACAGTCTCACAAGAGGCAGTCAGTGAAGCGAACAAGAACAGAGAAGTTGAAGAAGTAAACGTGCAGACAGTCACAAAAACAGCCTCAAGAGGCTGAAAATGGGGCTTATTTCTCAAAAAATGATGCAAACAGCACGACGTGCAATGTCTAACAATGACGCCAGGCATCAGTTTATTTTTATACGTCCAGAGATCTAGGATCCAGAGACTAGTTTTAAATTTATTTCAAGGTAGAGCAGTTTGTCTTAACTGTGACATTTCCAACACAAGAGAACATTTTTGTTTTAGCTTGTTCTCCCCCCAAACACTTGATGTTTGATTGTTTATTATAGCCAGTAATTGCAGTGGGCTTGTCATTGACTCTCACTTAAGGAGGCATACATCTTGTTCAGTGTTCAGAGAGAAAGAGACTCAATAAAAAATTTGAGTTTTTAATAGTGAAACCTATTTAGTCTACTTTTTCCAAAAGGAAAATTTTCAGGAATTAATCGATATGGGAATTGATACAGAGTTGAATCACTAAGAAGAATCAATAATTGCTTCAATATCAATACAAACTTATCAGTTCCCATTCCCAACCTGTAACTGTTTGATAACTGCTTTAAAAAAAACAACAAAGAAGAGGAAGCATACATAACAAACCACATAGAGAAAAAAGTTTGCTACAGGTGCAGCAGCAGGGCAGCGCTGAGACCTGCCAGCCTCTTAGGTCCTCGAGGTGTATTCAAAAACCTCTGGAAGTAAAAGCAGAGAGGGTCAAGGATATTAGCAACATTTAGGGCATACACAGATATGCAGAAGCAGCAGCTACAAGTGTGTATTTAGGTGGCTTTTGTAGACTCTCAATAAAACGCCTCATCCTGTTTTTGCACCAGTTATTCTTTGGTCATTCGCTGACAAACATGAGTCAAGATTAACACTTTAAAGACTCTGAAATTCACATTTTATTTTCATCACTTCTCATATTAATTTGATTGTTCTCATGAGATAATAGGCTATTCTCTACTGTGTTGCTTTCTATTTTGCATATTTTTCTAATCTGGTTTTCCTCTTATTTCATGTTTAATACAGCACTGGCAGCACCAATTATCACAGGTAGTTCTCAATAACATGAGAAGGATCAAACTGTAAGATTCACAGTTTTCTCACACTGGAAGTGTGTCAGGAGCACCTGCAATGGAGCAGAGCCCTGAGCTGCTTGAGGAGAACTATGAGTTCACCCAGGAATCGTATGTAAACAGCTGATTGCTTTGCCTTTTTAGGGTTGATCTGCCGCTCATATCAACATGATTCCATGATTTATTTGCTCCTCCCATGGGTGAGTACGGTATGAAAGATTAAAAGGTTCATGTTTGCCACAAAAGATGTGTGGGTTCATGTGAAATTCAGTGGCTTTCCACCTCAAAAGTTAACTTTCCTCATCACTGGCACTGTAGTAGCTCTGTGACCCACTGACCTCCCAATAACCTTTTGCTTATGTTGCAGGATGTTGATAGCATGATGATTTGGCATCACATGTTTTTTCTGCTTCTTTCAAAGGTGATTAGTTTGGTAGGTAAATGTTTTCTATAAAGTATGTGGTTTCATATAAAACTCTGGGCTGGAGTGCAGGCAGTGTGAGTGCGCCCATTTACTAGAAAGGCAGCAGTTTGCTCCAGAGCACACTTTGCAAGCTGATTGCAGCACAGCCGTTGTACATGGGATTTAGGGGTAAGAAGAAAACCTTTAAATCTGTCATTATTTTTTGTCATGCTTGGGATCCCTCAAATTTTCAGAACCAGTTAAGATTTTAGAAATATACTTTCTAACCTATCTGTTTAATTTCCTATCTACCACCTGAGCAGAACAATATGTTTAAACCTTTCACTAGAATTATATGACCCTCTACCAGGTACACTGCTGTCCTACAGCTCTACATATTCTCCAGTGTATTACACGTAGTGTCTAAAAGATGGCAGATAAACATACACACAACATGCACACTCACGCAATGGATATTCCCTAATGACCTGCCTCACGGCAGCAGTCAGCTGGAGCTCCACAGGATAAAATCCTGTTACTGCTGGCTTTTCATGATGGCTTTAACCACATTAAACTCCCCTCTCAAGTAAAGATCCAATTTCCTTATCAAACAAGGTAGCACACACAGGAACAGTGTGACGAGGCTGCCTTCCTTTAATGTCGTAAAAACAAGTATGTTTTTCTTCCCTCAGCATCTCCAGCGGCCCGTCTTTCTGTGTGGATGAGAACAGGAACTCAGTCAGACATATGGGGGAAGAAAGGGGGAGCAGAGGGTGAGGGGATAACTCACTTCGTTCTGGTGATGTTTGTGTCCTCACAATAATAGAATGAGACTGAAATACCATTTAGTAAGAACATTTTGTCCTAGCCAGTTCAATTAGCTTGTTTAGGATTAAGGATTTGTTTAAATTGAGGTTAGACACTGTTGGCCATGTAGTACACTGCAGATAGCATGCTGTTGCTGGCACTGGCATCATAAAGGTCCAGGCACTAAACAGTTACACATAAAAACACCAGACATCATTGACCACCATCACTTCACTTGCAAACATCAGATTTCTTGCTCAGCATCGGCACAAAGTATGCGGTTAGCTGAATGTAGGGGTGGCCATTTCCACAGCACCAAAAAGGAGGACACCTTGCAGCACTTAGTGAAGCAATCACAACAAATAGGACTCTAGAGTATCCCCGCAACAACACAATCTTGTCCATGATACCATACAGTGATTCTGAGATGCTGTATTCATTGAAGGACAATTTGATCTATGATCTATCATGATGTAGTGTGATCACTGAAGATCTCTCAGCCAATTTTCATTCCACATCTACATTCCTGTGTGGCTGCTGATGCTTGACTGAATGATAAACCTGCAGCTCATCTGTTGCTCTTGTGTTTGTCTGCGCTAGCATGCCTATCACTGGCCCCCTTTCCTTTGGTACTGACATCCACATCACATTGACAAAGAGTACAATGCAAATTTAAGTGATCTTTGCTGCTTCTAGCCATAAATGAGCGTCCTCTTGACTGTTCTGGATTTAATGAGGTCTGTATTTTCAACATGCTTACAATCTGTTAACATGATTACATGTAGGTAGCTAGCACGGGCTTGTTTATGTTGTCAACCAATGATATATCAGATAACCATTTGACACCAATTTCAGCCAATCGTAATTGTTGGCCAATCTTTCATTAGACCGTAAGTGTTACAGCATTGGACAATATGCTGTGCTATGTTCAGGTGAGAGTCAAAAAGGAGGAAAATTAAATGTCTAGGTTGAGGCTGCGCCAGACACCAGACAAGGCATTTAAATTGCAGACTTTCCGGCCTAAAGCTGGGCATAAGGCCAACCTAGCTGAATGGACTGCACAACAATTTGTTATGTTGTTTAACAGAATGATTTATTGCTTGTGTTTGTTAAATAACTCATAAGATGAGTAACCTAAAGATAATTGCAAATTAGATTATTAGGGGGAAAAAAATGCAAGTAGATTATTTTCATAAATTGTTCAGCCCTACAAAGTATTGTAATTTTAAAGACCTTTTACTGCTAATGCTATAAGAGAGCTATACAGAAGCACTTTGTACACAAACAACAAATCTGTCCTGCATCCTTAGTCCACTGCCCGTCCAGCAATCATGAAACAGGAGATCCCATTTAAGTTGAAGACAATCTACACAATTAAACTGCTGGGCTCAACACCTTTAGAGAGTCTATGATCAGTTTGTTTCTTAGTTTTTCTTTGTCTTTAAAACTGAATCACACTGTTGTTTGGCTATCATATTCATTTTAATGGAATTGAACTGTTTAAGGATAAAAGCTGCATGACCAAAGTGCATAAAACATTATTTAAATCAGTTTCAGCAAAACCTTAATTTTCATTATTCAAAAGTGTATAAACCCATGAGGCTGATTTAACAAACAAAAAGCTAATTCATGTTGATCAATATCTTCAACTTCCAAACCAAAATATTCATTTGACTCAAATAATGAAGCAACTAAAAGAAAGGTGGGCCTACACCAGGTACTGACTCCCCTCCCCCAGCTCTAGCTCCAGCAGCAGAGAAACTATCTGTCTTATTATCTGTCTGTCGGCCACATGTTCATCTGCAGGATAAAAGGTCTTCCTTATTAAGTCAGCTGTCACATCGGGCACCATGCCAAGCAGCACTTCCATCCTCCAGTTATTCCCAGCTGTGCCCTAATCGCTAAATGCCATCGCTGAGTCCTAGCATGACCTCAAACAACCTTGATTTACAGATTTTCTGGATTCGCACTAACACAACTTGATTGATTTGATTAATCACATGTTGATTAATTATTTTGTAGAAATTTAAATTTGCCATGTTTGTCTGTTGAGTGCATACAATATATGTTAAAACCAGTTTCAATTCAAATCCAAGACCCCTCAGTTTAGATGGATGAGGGATCATTTGACTTTAAAAATCAATCAATTATGTTTAAGTGATACCCCCTGTTACCTTCAATTACCATTTTATTAGGGCATTGTAATTGATCTGATTGAGCTCAGATGGAGTTGACCTCATCTATCCAAGGTCTCGTTCCTCAAGTCTCAAGTTGAGACTATTGATTTTAAAACTGAACTGGTTTCTAGTTTAATGATTTTTTTTTCCACGTTAAAGTGTCATTTATAACACTTTCAGTCAACAGAAACATTTTAACATCTATCAGTTTGCAAAGGCGGGTCAGTATACATTCCCCTTTTTTTGGTTTAAATCAGTTAAAAATGAGTTTTAGCTTCACTGTGTATAAGCGAAATTGAAGTTTGTCTTTTTTGCATACATGAAGTCAATTTCATCAACTGATGAGCTACAATGTTAAATCCTTATTCCTACAATAAATCACAGAAAGCTAAAAACAGACTGTGAAGGGTGTGTCTGCTGTTTGGCTGGTTTACTGGTTAAGAATTAATGGTTATTTCAGTTATGGATCTATTGTTTAAATCATTAAATAGCCTTTACATTCTCATTTCAGCTTCTCAAATTATCAATTGAAGAGTTGCTTTGCACGACTATTTCTTAGGACAGGTGCACAGGAGGGCAAGGTAACCAGCAAACATTTCAAAGGAAACTGAGAGTATTCATTTGCAACGTTTTGGTACTAGAGCTTCATCAGGCAAAACAAAGCTCAAATTGTAACTCATTTCCATCACTGGTTTAATCATTGCCAACTTAATGAGGTGATGAGTTGACTAATCTGTTTATGTCTTGCATAGCTACTTCAGACTTTGATGTGATTTTACTGTATTTTTAGTTTGTGTTCAAGTATTCACAAATCATAATTACCATTAAAAAAAGTTACAAGAAATGATAATAACCCAGGGCTATTAACTGTGTGACTATAAAGGAAACATCAACATGGAGCTCCGTCGTATAAAGGAGACTATTCAAACATTATTCAGCCGCTGCTGTCTCCCTCACGAACTAAAACACGCTTCTATGAGAGAAAACAGCTAACAGTGACATCTGACTCCATGAAGAGATCTGACTTTCTTTAAAAAAAAATGAAGGAAAATAAACAATTTAGCACTAGCTCTGTTAACATGAGAAACAGCACAGATCAACACTGTTAGCAGCAGGAAACAGGAAGTGATGCCATACACTTCCCACTTCAGTGGCACCCAGGCTTCAGTGTTGATTGGCTGGTAGTTGTGTTATAAAGCCAGTCAGATAGTATTGTGGGTGGGATATTTGGACTTTGGAGCTTTTCCACTGACTTTAAGCCGTGCCAATCCAAGCTGTGCTGATTTATTTTCCATCAACAGTTTGGCCCGGCTGGGCTACGCCAAGCCACACTCAGAATGGTCCTGCTTTGGAGCATGGCCCAAGCGCAACCGTCCCAACTCCACGCCCATCACAGTGGTTTTGGGACGCCTCACAGACATATTAAAGTAGCAAACGTGCACCACCCTCTGAAATACCCTCTGGAATACCAATAGAAAAAGGATAAGAAACTTTAAAGTAGGAACAATGGCCAACTCCTAAACACAAAAATGCTTACTGGAGTGCAGTTATTTGCCCGAGTAGCTTGGTTGTGGGGGAAAAGCAAATCCCCTTCTACGCTGGACTGCCATGAGGAGTTTTGATGAATGGAATTATCAGATTGGAAATGCTGACTCTATCTAACTCTTGATCAGTCAACAAACAGGAAAAACATGGCGCTGAGGTAGGCCGTAACTGTCCTGGTAAATGGCCACCATGTCATGAAATAGTTAGACACCCACGCCTTTATCTTCTCCAGACTAAAACACTATGACTTCTTGTTTTCTGGCATCACCCATAAAGCTATTTCTTGCCTCGAATTAGTTCAGAACATAGCAGCTGTGTTTCATCACATCAGCTTAACTTTACTGCAAGTAAACAACAATGTACTGGCCATATCAACAGCATTTCACTCGCTAGCACGTCCTCCTGGGATGTGTGTTTACGTTGTTGTATCAGTTTATCCAACCTAAATCACATCTATTCCATATTACAAAATAAATTCAGATGGATTTTTTTTTTTTTTTTTTTTGCTAAAGCTCTTTTTCCACTGTGATGCTGTGAAAATGGAATGCAGGAAATTCAAGTATTGCCCATTCAGAAAAAATGCCCTTGAGCAAGTCATCAGGCTCCTACATGCTGCAGATTTGTGGCTCACTTATTAATGATGCTGACAGTTAAAATGTGAAGAAAGCTACACAGCACCTCTGTTAATTCTTTTAAATTCCATGCAATAAAAGCTCCATAGCAGCAAAGATTTAAGATGTGAATCAGAGCCGCCTACAAACATTTCAGTACATTTAATATGCCCAACCACTTTCTCTTCAGCATTATTTCTCAAACGCTCTGACTCACCCTTTACTTAATGTGGCTCAAGGCAACATATTTCTATGACAAGCCCAAACCAACTAAGGTATGTGTGATATTACAAAATCAATGGTTTATTTCCTTACATATTGCAAACCAAATGAGTCAATACCAGGTGAGTCACACCACAAGGTGTGGCAAGAAAAACGAAGATAAATGGCTTAAATGTAGATAAAGATTTGTGCTTTTATATAATCAAAACAAAACCCACACCTACATTCACACTACCGTGGAATTAGGAAAATCATCTCTATTTACGGTTCATGTATTCACTTGTTCTCCTTCAGCAAAGGCAGTAGTGGACAAAAAGTCAATCTTTATAGTTCGTTCTTGACTTCTTGAACAAATGTTGAGAAAACAGTCTAATTCCAATGTATTTCACTTATTTAAAGTAGCAACATAGATGTGAGGTCATTTGAAAGCTCGAATATAGGCCTATCTATGTCAGTATCCTCACAACAGCAGGATATTTTTCCACTGATAAAGATTATCATTAGCTCAAAGGTCCAAATAAGCATTTAAATATTGCAGACTTATGACGCGGTTGCTTATCAAGTTTTGAGAAGTATTATACAACCCCAATTCCAAAAAATTGTGGCACTGTGTAAAATATTATTAAAAACAAAACGCAATGATTTGCATTGTCATAAATAGATATTCTATTAACAATAGAACATAAACATCATATGAGATGTTGAAAGTGTGAAAAAACACTAGCTTGCTTCGGATTTGAAAGCAGCAGCTAGTCTCAAGGAAGTAAGGAGATGGCCACGTTTGCCTTTATGTAGCATCCCCTCTTATTCATTTATTTATTTTTTTGTCTGAAAACAGAGAATTGAGAAGACCAGTTGCTGGAGTTTTGGGGGAGGAATGTTGTCCCATTCTTGTCTGAAGGAGGTTCATAGCTGCTCAACAGCACTGGGTCTTCCTGCCAGATTTTTCATCTTATGCCTTCAAATTCAAAATGAGCCAATATTTGAAATGAGGTGGTAAAATATCTCAGGACTCAGGTTCAACTTCTGATATATTATTCATGTTTTATTGTGAATAAAACAGTGCCCCGAATTTGGGGAATTGAAACTGTAAAGCTACAAAAGCAATACTAAGAAGTAAATTTTGGCTTTTTTGGTGACTGAGATGGGCATTTTTCTAAAATACTGCTATTTAATAGCATAACTATTAAACGTAAATTATCACAGAGAAACAGTTGTCATATCTGAATATAAAGAAAAAGTTAAATATTTTACCATGATGCATTTTTTTTTAATCCTTACATGAATACTTATTCTTAAAAAACATTCCTGGTATTATTCAATAAGCAGACTGTTTTGTAGCATTATTCATAACCAATAGAGTGCACAACAATGCAACTACTTAACAAGAAATACACTAATTTAAAAAATGCAAATACTGTTAAAAACAGCACGAAAAAAAAAAACTGTCAGCAATGAGACGTTAACAGAAAGAATTACCAGAGCACCACTCCAGAACTAGCAGCTTTATTAGCTTAAAATTAAAAGTAGGAATTACGTCACTGAACTGAGATAAATATTGTGTAAGTTGTTTCAAGCAGCATGTACTTACTAGACAAGTGAAACTGTAATCCTCTGAATCTCACTGGGAGGTAAATCGTCGAGGATTTCACGGAAGAACACAC
The DNA here is from genome assembly GCF_018320785.1 of Cheilinus undulatus. Taxonomy (NCBI): domain Eukaryota; kingdom Metazoa; phylum Chordata; class Actinopteri; order Labriformes; family Labridae; genus Cheilinus; species Cheilinus undulatus. Next base: position 37,407,896 of record NC_054878.1, on the reverse strand, counting down.
CGAGAGGGACGACAAGCTAGCTAACAGTTAGCAAACGGAGCTAGTTGACAGGTGTGACGCAGACGCAATTATTCCCATAGCCACACTGGTACAGCCTAATCAGGCTTTTTGTTGGCTAGTCTGAATTTATATGCTTGCTTAATATAATAACTCATAGCAGTAAGCATTTCGACTTATAAAGCAGCAGGGACAGTTGAAAACTAAGAGAAGGTAGTGCTCTGCAGTTTAAATGACACATCTAGGCGGTGCTTTAGATTAAAAAGCTTACAAGTCCACGGAAGTATAAGATGTATATGGAAGCCCATTTCCGCCACTTAAAAAAGAGAAACATGGAAGTACGGCAATTTTTAAAAAATCTTAAGTCATAATTATGAGGTAAAAAGTCAAAAATATGACATAAAAAGTCATAATTATGAGATAAAGTTGAAATTATGAGATAAAAGGTCGAAATTATGAGATAGTGAAGTCATTATTATGAGATGAAAAGTCAAAATTATAAAAAAGTCAAAATTATTAGACAAAAAACCTTGAAATTATGAGATTTATCTCATTTTTATATCATAACTATGGCTTTTATCTCATATTTATGACTACTGTCTCAAAACTTTAACTTTTATCTAATAATTTTGACTTTTTATCCCAATATTATGACTTTTTATCTCATAATTTCGACTTTTAACTCACAAATTTGACTTAGGATTTTTTTTTGTTAAGAATTGCCTTACTTTCACATTTTTTCTTTCTTATTTGGCAGAAATGGGCTTACATAAAAGTATGTGTCATCTTTGCCTGATAAAAATATTATTTTGAACAATATTTTCCATTCTCATACTTTAACATACAGTATAGAACTGTTTCAGCTTCTCATAATTTTGCAAGTTATGACAGGAGTGAAGTTCTTCTACTGGTGTCACTGCCAGAACATTTTTATTCCAGTCCCAGTAAGGCTTTTTTCTTTTTTTTTTCTTTTTTTTTTTTTTATTTTTAGGGCAATGGCAAAAAATTAAATGGCAAAAAATCAAAGAAAATTATTATGGATTTTTCCATTTGCACATATGAAGTAGCATTTTTTTTTCATTCTGAAGCTTGTTTGAATTAGGTTTGGTCCCTCAAGGTAGTTTGCTCTTGATGTCACTCAGGTTGTGTGAGGTGCATATTGACCTTGCATATCACTGTACAGGGTGTTGAGTTGCACTGTTGTCACTTGAGTATGTACAAAGCGACGTGCATGGTATATGTGAGGAGAGACATAAGAAGATATATCTGCATGATGAAATCTTAAAAAACTGCACAGTGAAGAGAACATTATCTTCCCATCTGCCTGCTCATGTAAATAAAGGCTGTATGTATATTAAATGCATATATTCAGGATTTATAAACTCATCCTTTGGCTCATCCCACCAGCTGCTAAAGGCCAGATTCTCTCCAGAGATATCCAAATGAGTGATACATACACAATAGTGCTGCAGTAATATGTAGACAGAGTGTATATGTGTGAGCTCCGAGCTGAAAGGAAAACCAATGCAAATTCACAGTTTGTTGACATTTTCTGACCTCTGACATTTTCTGCCCTGCTAAATTTGACATGTGTTTTGAGAAACTTCCAAGGCTTTGAACGGCCTGTGCTCTAGCACCATTTACATTAGGAGCATTTATAATATAAGATAAGTTGTGTGCTTTTGCTGTAAATCCTCTAAAACTTGGTTGAATAGATTTAACACCAAGGCTATTAAATGATAGAGGTGTCAAAAAGATATCTGGTGTTCATTAATGAGACTGATGCAAGCAAAATAAGCTGTTAAATAAATGTTATATAGCTACACTTAAAGATGCAGACCATTTATTAACCCAAAGTCCTGAAACTGAAACCAAACTATATGTTGATTTTGGTGGCAGTGTGTCACTTTTTCTTCTCTTTTGGGTCCTTGGGGGGGGGGGGGGGCTCAGCTATTCTTAGGTACATGTGGGGGGGCTCTAAGGAAAAATGGTTGGGAGACACTGGGTTAAGGTGAAGGTTAGAATACCAAATGGTAAAAGTCATAACCCTGGCCTGCACAACTAAATTACAAAATGTTTAATAAAGCCAAGTAAACAGTCTTCTTACAAGAAAGAGAACTGTCCTCCATGAAAACACTCTAACCCAGCTAACATAGTTAAGGGTAAAGCTACCAAAGCTACCTAGCTTATATAGATACATAACAGAGTTAAAGCAAAAGCTAACAAAGCTAAGTTAGCTACATTAGATTATGGTACGATTACATGAGCTAGGCCTGTTTTGGAAGTAGCAGCGTGAACAGGGCTCGCTTTAGCTTAGTTAGCTTTAGCATAAGCTATCCTGATAGAACAGACTCAGGCGATTCCATCTTGAGAAGCTCCAATCCACAATGTTTGTGCCAAACCAAACACTGTTCGGACCAAGCCAAGTCATTCGAGGAGATGATGCAGTAGCTATGGGCGGGGTTTAGTAGTCTTTAATGGCTGCCTCCTCTGCAGTGAGGATAAAGCTCTAGTATAGAGTCAATTTTAACAGAATTTGACAACAATTCTGCATGAATTAAGAAATAAAACAACACTAAAAGCTTTTCATGATAGAAAATATATTTTGGCTCTCCAGTCATCCTGCTTTGGCATGTTGTGAGTGTTACGGGGACAGGGTTTGTTGTGTGAGGGGGTGTACAGTGGTTGTGATTAGCTCCTACTCAGTCACAGCAGCACATTTCTTTATTAAAACAAGGGCAACACTGAAAGCTTTCATGACAGAAATGATGTTTTCTCTCTCGTCTGCTTTGGCACGAGGTTGAGATTGTTACAAGTGGGGTTTTCTGGTGGATTCACTTGCTGGTGCTGGGGTAGCTTAGCTTGGTTGTAGCAGGAAGTTTAATTGGAACTGGACCACATTTCTTTTTAAAACAAGGGCAAAGAACAACACTATTATCTTGTCTTGGCAGAGAAGATATTTTTGCACATCTCCTGACTGGCCTTGGTATCAATTTAAATCATCAAGAAGCTCCCTCATTAACAATCTGCAGCAGCGGTAGCCTGTCAGCTCAAGAGAAGCGCATGCATACATCATTTTGTTTGTGCGCTCTGCTTGGTCTGTAATGAATGTTGCAGACAGAACGTTCCTCCAATCACCTTCCGAGAATATTTTGATAAGTCCTGCCTTTTCAAAACACTTTCTGAAAAAGCTGATGTTAGACCTCTCTTAAGGATGTGGGCACTGCCAGAAGAAATGCAGACAGTTAAGTCCAATTCCCCCCATTTCTGGGCATTTGCTTGTGCTGACACATGCACCCAAACACTGATCACACCTAACAGTTGCCCCATAAAGGCTGCTACAGCACAAGACTCCTAAATTGCACCACTCCCCCTTTGCCCAAGCTGCCCCCTCCCCTTCTGCCACCCCCACCTCCTGGTGCAGAGTATGTGTGCTGATTCCTGCAGTGGCATATCAGACCTGCAGTGCCAACGATCACACACAGAGACGACACACAGTCAGTTCACTGTGGTTTGTTTCCCTCTGTGCCAGCTGCAGCCCGCTGTCCACCAGCACGTGCCAGCTTGATGTCCCATAAGGACCGTGTTTGGTTTGTGACTCTGTGTGCTCATGTGTGCATGCTCATGTTTGTGTGTATATAAAGCGACAGAGGGCTTAGCCTAAAATCCTGTCACCCAGCTGCTTCCACTGTCAGATGGTCCCAAAGACCCGCATCAACAGATGTACAGAGCAACAACGGAGCAGAAGCACAAAATACCATCTCACAGTCGGCCCGTCTCCTGCAGCCTGTTTGTGTTTGCGTATAGAAGCTGCATAAAAAAATCCCCCAAACCTCTCTGTTTTAACACAGTAACATAGATTTAGCAGTCAGGTCTTCTACATTAATTGTTTCTGCTCTGCTTGTGAATGCCTCTGGCCATTTTGCTCTCAGTGTAGTAATTCTATGTGTTTACAAATGCAGCACTCTGACTGAGTTGTCCTTGGCTGTTGTAAGGAGCCACTTTTGGAATCTGGTGTCGGTTTACTGATGCAGTCTGGGATCTGAAGAGAGAGGGGTACAAACGGTGACAGGCACAAAGGAAACTTGGCATCACATCACATATTTACTTTGTACAAAACAATGAAAATAAATAACCTGGTTTAAGCTAAATGATTGGACAATAAACAAGGAATTTAAACAGCTTTAAAACTAAAAATGCATTGTTAACATTGAACTATTGATGGTAATGATGACAAAAACAAGTGTGATTCAGTGTTGCACACTGTAAAGATTTGGATCAAGACAAATGAACAATTTTCATTAATAAATTAGGGGTTTCAAATGACTATATTTTGAAATACAAATTTATAATGAATTTCTAAATTTAATCACAATTGATCACTTTTTAAAAGCAAATATTTAAAATTCAGTTATTTTGCAATTGTGATTGATCACTGTATTTTGATAGTTAATTGCAATCAATCTTTTTTTAGTGCATATCTGAAATATTTTGCAGCCGTTTTGCGTTACGGAACAAAAATTAAAGTCCTCACTGACAAAGGATAAACCTGCATTATTTTGAAAAACTACAAAAAAACTTTGGGTAGATCAAACAATTTGAGATAAGCTCAACCTACCCATCCATCCATTCATCTTTATCCGTCCATCCATCCATTTATCCATCCATCCATCCATCCATCCATCAATCCTTCCATCCATCCATTGATTTCTGGGTCCACATGGGGTCTCCTCCCTGTTTGACATGTCTGGAAAACCTCCACAGGAAGATGACCAGTTGTCATCCTCATCAGATGCCCATACCACCTAAACTTTGATTATTGGAGAGGAATCATCAGTATAAGCCTTATTATTTCCAGACTTTGCAGTTCTACTGATGCAAATGAAGCAGGCAGAGCTACTTTTTTTTTAGTTTCCTTCCCTCAACATGATTTTGTAATCATCCATACCTGAAGTCAACTGTTGGATGGGTCACTAAAATTGTAGGCATAAATCAAGAGTATATCCACTTCTGCATGCAAGAGTGCACCATGGGTGTGAAGTAAATAAGACATGAACTCAACAGATCTCTGTAGCCCACTGCATATATCTCTGCTTAAGGTCAGCAACACCAACCTGCTATATTTAAATTGTGCACTTTTGCAGTGTTTTGGCCTTATTCCTGGATTTCTGTTCCAGTGGGTGAGCCAGAAGCTAACGCAGTCAGGAGCAATATAAACTCCATCACCTTAAAAGACTAGCAGGCCACAGCATGGCTGCAGTGTGTTACACAAACCAACACTTATGCTTGAAGTTTTCTGCTTTTTTCCAACAAAAATAATGACTCATCTTTCACTTCTTAGAAATATAGACACACGATTTCATGGCTGATGTCTGGCAGGTAAAAAAAGTGAAAAATATACCAATTGCCAGATTAGTAAACAGTGAATAATAACATGTTATATATATTGTGTTCCCTAAAATAAATTTTGTCAAGAATCCTTTAATATAAACTCAAAGTAATTCTACTACAACCCACTTCCTGTTTGAAGCTGGGGTTGTTTATCTACATAAGACAGCCCATTGCTGACTCATTTGATTGGCAGCTTATGTCAGACAAAACCTATTTCTGGGGGACTTTGGAGGTGCTGAAAACTTGAATTAGAATTTTTCATTGATGCAGATAAACATGCCTGGGCCAAGCAGAGAGTTGTAGTAGACTTGTAGTGGAATTATATTCAACACAGAATCATGTCATGCAGAAAGGCATGGATCGTTTGGGCTGGTGATGGGGGCACCATCTCACTTCTTGGTAGCTGGGAGTACAAGCTTCTGGCTAATCTAGCCTGTAGTAGTAGTAGCAGCAGTAAATGTGACTTCAGCCAAAAGGAAGAGCCATCAATGAGAGGAAAACAGCACTGAACTATCCACACTGGGCACTTTTGTTTGTCTTCTGGATTACTCCAAATAAACCACGATGGTTGGATTTAAGTGTTTTAATGGAGGTTACAGTTGAGATCATCAGTCTATGGCGACTTATATGGGACAACTGATGGTAAGACTCAATTTCAAGTTGTAATCCAGGGTTTTAAGGTGGTATCTAGTTGATAGAGCACTGGTTTGTAAGTCATGGTAGTGGCTAATGTGCTAACAGGCTAACTCAGAGCTAACAGCACTAACATGAAGCTTAGTGTGGTTGTTTATATGTTTAACATACAGTTGAAACCAGAAGTTTACACACACTACATAAAAAGGCACATAAACTTTTTTTTCTCACCGTCTAACATTAAATCAGATTAAACTTTTCCTGTTTTTGGTCATTTAGGATTACTAAAATTATTTCTATTTGCTAAACGCCAGAATAATGAGAAAAGGATTTTTTTAGACAATTTTTATTACTTTCTTCAAAGTCAGAAGTTTACATACACTAAGATTACTATGCCTTTAAATAATTTGGGAAAGCCCAGATGATGATGTCATGTCTTTGGAAGCCTCTGATAGGTTTATTGACAACATTTGAGTTAATTAGAGGCACACATGTGGATGTATTTTAAGGCACACCTGAAACACACTGCTTCTTTGTGTGACATCATGGGAAAATCAAAAGAAATCAGCCAAGATATCAGGAAGAGAATTGTGGACTTGCATAAGTCTGGTTCATCCTTGGGTGCAATTTCCAGATGCCTGAAGGTGCCATGTTCATCTGTTAAACAATTATACACAAGTATAAACACCATGGGAATGTCCAGCCATCATACCGCTCAGGAAGGAGACGGGTTCTGTGTCCCGGAGATAAACGTGCTTTGGTCCGAAAAGTGCATCTCAACCCAAGAACAAAAGCAAAAGACCTTGTGAAGATGCTGGCTGAAGCTGGTAAGAGTGTGTCATTATCAACAGTCAAACGAGTCCTGTACCAACATGGGCTGAAAGGCCACTCTCCCAGGAAGAAGCCATTACTCCAAAAGAAACATAAAAAAGCCAGATTACAGTTTGCAAATGCACACAGGAACAAAGACCTTAATTTTTGGAGACATGTTCTGTGGTCTGACGAAACTAAAATTGAACTTTTTGGCCATAATGACCATCGTTACATTTGGAGAACAAAGGGGGAAGCTTGCAAGCCTGAGAACACCATCCCAACTGTGAAACATGGGGATGGCAGCATCATGTTGTGGGGTTGTTTTGCTGCAGGAGGGACTGGTGCACTTCACAAAATAGATGGCATCATAAGGAAAGAACATTATGTGGAAATACTGAAGCAACATCTCAAGACATCAGCCAGGAAGTTAAAGCTTGGGCGCAAATGGGTTTTCCAAATGGACAATGACCCTAAGCATACTGCCAAACTGGTTACAAAGTGGCTTAAGGATAACAAAGTCAATGTTTTGGAGTGGCCATCACAAAGCCCTGATCTCAATCCCATTGAAAATTTATGGGCAGAGCTGAAAAGGCATGTGCGAGCAAGGCGGCCTACAAACTTGGCTCAGTTACACCAGTTCTGCCAGGAGGAATGGGCCAAAATTCCTGCAAACTATTGTGAGAAGCTTGTGGAAGCATATCCAAAACGTTTGACCCAAGTCATACAGTTTAAAGGCAATGCTACCAAATACTAATGAAATGTATGAAAACTTCTGACTCTCAAGAAAATAATAAAAAATTGTCTGAAAAATGATATCTCTCATTATTCCGGCATTTAGCAAATAGAAATAATTTTGGTAATCCTAAATGACCAAAAACAGGAAAAATTTAATCTGATTTAATGTTAGACGGTGAGAAAAAAAAGTTTATGTGCCTTTCTATATAGTGTATGTAAACTTCTGGTTTCAACTGTAGGTGTTTACTGTGCAATTGATTGGCAGTTATGTTGGACATGAATCAGGGTCAGACAGAAACACGTTTACTTGGTCCTGCTTTAGTGCCAACATAAAGCTGTAACAAGCTGTATTTCTGTTTTTGTATGTTGTATTACTGTTACATGGCTATTGAAAGTATATGTCCATTGGTTGTTCTAAATGGACAGACTAGACTCCTTGAAGACTACACTGCCATTGCCCATAGTGATACAGTAGGTTGAGTTGATTTCTATGCTGAATATGTGCTCTTGCACAGTTGAGATCTACATAAAGCCATTTAAAATAACTAATTTGCAATGCCAGTTAGGTATTGTACTTTTTCATGATGTCCATTCATTGGAAATAAGCGATCTAGCTTACATCAAGATGCTTCAGTTCCAGACAAAAATGACAAACTAAAGTCCAGTTTTATCACTTCCTAAAGTAAGGGACTGGACCTCCATCCTACGGAAGAGTTGACTCTGTTTAGACATGTAGGCGACAAAAAGAACCCGATTCATCTATCTGAAACATTTCATACCATTATAGGATCAAGTGATACTTTGACTACGGGATCAAACCCTTATCACATTAATCCATTCGTATAATATGTATTAGTAAACATTACCACCTCTCTTTCTATCTCCTCTGACTCCACTACTTCCACAGAGCCGTGTAAGTCGATCCGGCCTTTCCGCTGAGGGATGGTCCTATTAGCGCCAGACTGAGGCACCCATGGGAGTGAGGAGAAGTATCCCACCCCACCACTCCACAAGGCACCATAACATTACTCATGAAACATTCACATCCTTACGTGGCCAGGAGGATCACGCCAGCCTCCCATTGGTCGAGATTGGATCGGCCCAGAACAGGAGAGGAGGTCCTATTGGAGCAGTGGGGGCGAGTGTGATGGCAGGACGGAGGAGAAGTCGGCGAGGTTATTGAATGGATCGATCCAGAACGTCTTTAGCCCACACAGACGAGGGCAGGGGCAAGGACTGCAGAGTTTTACAGTTCTTTTTCTGGTTTAAAGAACAACACAGAAGAGGATGGAAGTTGTTTTCATAAATTCATTTTTTTTTCATGTAGCTCTCATGTTTCTACAGTAAAAAACTTTAGTCGCTTATGCACATGCTCAAAATAATTTGTTTTTGACAAGCACCAAACACTGAGGAGAAATGTCCTTAGTGTTACAGAAAAAAAAATGTTATAAATAGAAAACTAAAAGTGAGTATATCAAATGTTATAAAGTATATAAAGTGCCCGCGAGTGTACTCTTGCAGTGGACAAAGAACCCTCAATGGTGCACTCCAAGTGGCCAGAATGGGATCACATGCCCTCTGGTGTGCCTTTTCACTGGACAAAATGTACTAAAATTCTATCTAGGGTGCCCTATACCAATGGGCAAAATGTGTCAAAGTACTCTCCAGGGAGCTGTCCCAGTTGACAAAATATGATAAAGTGCCCTCAAGGGTGCTTGCCAAAAGGAAGAGAGGGAACAAAGTGCCCTCAAGGGTGTCCCCTCAGTGAAATAAACAGGACAAAGTGCCCTACAGTGTGCAAAACCCGTATACTTAACTAGATAAGTTGCCTTCCAGTGTACGGTCCCAATGGACAAAATGTGACAAAGTGCCTTCAAGGGCAAAATAGACCATGATAAGGTGCCCTCCAGGTTCCCTTCCTCTAGACATAACATAAAAAGTGCTGTTTGGGGTGACCTCCTAGAGGACACTGTGTGACAAAGTGTCCTCAAGGGCGCCTTACCAATGGAAAAAATACGCTGAAGTGCTTCCCTGTAGACAGAACATGATAAAGTGCCCTCCCAGAGGACAACACATAGGCTAATGTACCCTGTAGGGTGCCTTCCCAGATAACACTGCATGACCAAGTGTCCTCCAGGGTGCCTTCCCAGTGGAAAGAATGTGGAAAATTGCTCTCCCTGTGGACAGAACATGACAGAATCATGTAAAACCTTAACACAAAAGGCTTAGTAAAACAGAGTAAACAGTCTGCTTGCAGAACAGATTGTTCTCCATAGAATCACTCTAACATAGCAAAGGTAGCTTACATAGCTCTGTTAGCTGGGTAATCTTTACATAGATAACACAGCTACTTAGCTATGTGGAGCTAAAGCTAAAGCTCACCAAGATCATGGACATCTGCTAACTAAGCTACTAAGCCAGCGTTAGCTGCATCAGTTACGTAGCTTTAATATCGACATACAATAGCATTAGCTATTAGCTTTCTTGGCTAAAGCTCATGTTGCTCAAGCTAAATTAGCGATATTGGCATATATAGTAAAGTTAACAACAGAGCTAAAGTAGCTGTCAGCTTTAGCTAAGGAAAACCACTGTTTATGTATCTTTCATGAATGTAACTTCTAGACTTTGTTTATGAATAAAGTATATAAATAAAAGAAATATAAAACCAGAAATACGTCATTCCCAAAAATTACAGCACTTCAGTTCTGCCAGACATGGCGTCTCACAGTAACAGTCTGTGAGGGGAGCGTCTGAGATCTGCGGTTCTCAGGTAGAGGGCCTTGGCTTGACTGGGCTATAGTCTTTCTTAAAGTAGTAGTCCAACTTCAGCATCATGGAAACTACTGAAAGTTCAGTTTGCTTAAGGCTAGCCACTCATCTATTCAATATTAAACTGTTGATACTACTTCCTGCAGTCTGGCATTAGACAGGTTGTGTATAATAGTGTTTTTTTTTAGAGATTTAATCCACAGAATGAGCCATTTTTAGACTAAAGTGGGGTTTATGAGAGTAAACAGAAGCTGTAAAGTTCTGAGCTCTAAAACTAAAACAATTTATGAAAGGCTCAAACATTTTAAGCCTTGTGTATCTACATAATAAACCTTGTTCTAAACTCCTAAGCTCACTTGGACCTGCAATTGGCATGCTGCCCAAGTAAACATTGATGATTTTCAGTTGGCTGGGCTATAATTACAACCTTAACACTGCAAAATACTCAGCTGAAAAGCTGATAAGTTAATGCTATGATGCTGAAGTTGGCCAAATGTTGGCAGGTATCAGGCATCTTATGATAAAGTTAAGTAGCAAAGATTGCTGAAAACTGATGTTATACTGTATTTAATGTTACAGACATTATTTATGAGTTTACATACTGGTTATCTAACACTATGTCGCCTTACCTCAGAACAAATGTAGACATCCTTGGCCATCTTTACGTTGAGTCTGCCACAGAGATTAAACCCAAAGGGACATTAACTGTGCTTATGTGAGGTGTAAGGAGCAGAATAAAACACTTTGTTCTCTAGAATCGCAGTATCTTGCATCAGTGTTTTCTTCACTCCATGGATATCATTTGACCATTTTTTCTAAATTACAATTTAATAACACTAAAAACTTCAGGAAAATCAAAGTTTCTACTGTTTCTTGTTGGGGTCTAAAAGCCTGATGTCACCTGCAAAAAAGGGTGATTGCTAATGGATGAGTCTTAGCATTGGCTGAGTAAGACAACAGTTATGTGTGAAACCTCTTACATGCTACATCCTTACATAATGATATGATTAAAAATAAGTTCAAAGAAGTGGACTATAGGTTTGAATTTTGTGAATTCCTCAGCACACTAGCTTCCCATCTTGAAAAGATTTTTCAGCTAAACTTTTCCAGTGTTGTGTGCTGTAAACCAAATATTACAAGCGTGATCAAGAAGTGTCAAAACTGCTTTAATAAATAACTGGGATGATTATTTGGAACAATGAAACATCCACTTAAAGAATGGAAACCTTTGCACTTTGTATAAAACCAACTCCATATCCCTTGTAGAATAAAATGTATACAATATGCATATTTAGCTTTAAACACCAGCAGTTTCTTTAATTCTTTATTTTGCGGTGTCCCATTTACAGAAAATACGATGGCGTTTTGAGACAATGACAAGATATGAAAGGGGTTACTTTGAACTGAGTTGGTAACTTAAAAAAAACCAAAACATCTGCATGGTAGCAAAAAAACATCTGCAAATATTGTTCCCTTCATTAAAGCCTTGAAACCAAACATTATTACTACTGACATCCACATTCATGACACTCTAAAGAGCCATGGTTGTTGTATTTTTTTCCAATCCTCCATCGAGTGTTTTATTCGAGAAATCTCCATGATAGCAAAGTGAGACGAGGAGAGCACTTTACTCAGGCGAATAAAACACGCCACTATACACCACACACTGTTTTAAAGACTTACTTTCCTTAATAGTGAAAACAAACCAACAACTTAAAAAAAAAGATGACCGCTGATTAAACAAATTATGCATTACATTAAGGCACCTGAAACAAAAGGGGTTTGTGATGGGTTTAGAAATGGTTTGGAACTTTTTAAGGCTATAATGTTGGCAGGTTTAGACCACTAACTGCCAAAAGGTACTGTAGGATTTTTATTTTTAACATCATTCAGATTAAACAAAAACACTTTTATGTATCAAAAGCAAAATAAAAGTAACTTAAGAGTGGAAAGGAAGTAAAACCTGGGTAAATGACATTAAGAGTGGATAACGGTGTTATTTTCTACTAGATGAAAACTTGACATTTAAGTAAGTACTAAGTAGGTAAGGTTATTAACATTCTGGTGATGCCCTATTTGTGATGTTTTTAGTGTATAAGCTACTTTATTGAACATTTTTACACCAGCATTAGTGGGCCTTGTCCGCTGGCTCTACTACTTGGATGTAAACACGCACAGTGAATGCAGAATATCTAGTAGGAGCAGCGATCTGGTATTATTTTGATCTATGAAATGCAGATGAAGTTGTATTAGTCCAACCTGTAAAACAGTCACAAAAATATTCACAGATGTGGCTTGCTTGCCCTGGCTAGTGGACCTTCTCCTGAAGCTCTACTATTTGGATGAACAGAAACATGTGGTAGGAGCACGACATCTGGAAGGAACTGTAATGAAGCTGTCTGCAACTAGCTAGAGTTGTACAGTAAGCTGTAGCCCTGACTAGTGGACTTTGTCCTCTGGCTCTTCTACCTGGATGTAAAAAAGCAAGGGGAATGCAGGGTATCTCATAGCAGTAGGACATCTTGCAGTATTTTGATCTATAAAATGGTGATAAAGTTAAATGAAGAATGTGTGCATAACCACATTTAGTGCAGACATAAGGACATTAACCCGCAAGGAGGGCCAAAGGCTGGAGGTGCTTGCACTGCTAGCTGTAGCCACATTGGGCAAACCAAATGACAATGGTTACCTGCATGCAATTCTAAATACATTTTGCTAAATCTTGACTGTTTTCTGGACTTGTCACCTGGGAATATCCCTGACTTTGACATGACTGGAGAAGGTGTTTATTGTATATTTAACTTTAATACCCTATTTTTTTTTACAAAGTTCTGACTTTCTCCTTTAAAAATAACAAGGTTAAAATGTTTCTGCTCCATTTGGCAATGCCTTTATGAAAGACACATTTTGCATCATCCTAAAAAGATACCTTAAATAGAGAATACTTTGTGGAAAGGAATTTGGATTTATTTGTAGCATTAACAATGTCATATTTTCAGTAGACCAACTTCTGTTAAATTGTTAGTTTTTGCATGCTGGTTGACGAAAATCAAGGTAAGAAAAGAGACTGAATATTGTATGTTGCATTGTTACACCATGCAAAATTAGGGAAAATTATAAATGGAAGAATTGCTTTGCCGACCCTCCTGGTGATGGGTGGTGTATGGGAAGATCTGAGTAAAATAAGATCATCCTTTTGATAAGTCGAACAAAATTATGTGGAAAAAATATAAATACATCCTTGATGACAAACCATTTTTAAACCCTTCAGAAATTCCTTCATAGGTGGTACCTCATTGTAAAGATCCTTAACTTTGGGACTCTGGATATGAAGCGTTATAAAACGTGCCTATTTTGACTGGCATAAATAAAAGGAATGGCATTGTAAAAAAAAAAAATAATAATATTAATAATAATAATAATAATAATAATAACAATAATAATAATAAAAATGTGTGACTTGTCTTTAAGTTACTTATTTCAAATATACACAGCGACTCCTTTAGTATTTACACATATGTACAGAGCATTCATTTCTGTTTGGATCAAATACCTTGAATGGCGTTGCTGTGAAATTGAACTCTTTAAATGTACACTTATATCCCTTTGAGATTTGACAACAAGGAGGTCAAACTGGGCAGCGCGACTTGAAGCCTCGACATGGCTCTTAGAAAGGCACTTGCTACCAACTCAAATACTGCAAAAAAATCCTCAAACAGAGCTTTCAGCCAAGACAACTGAGAGACAGAGAAAAAAAATGGAAGGCCACATAGTAGGCACTGGGGTTTCTGTCCCCTCTCCCCTCCAGGCCAAATGTTTTGGTAAGGCTGGCGCATGACGGCCACAGGTGGAAGAGACAGAGCAAAGGCAGGGTTTCCTCTGTTACTGTGGCTGCAACAGTCCTTTTCCCTCAAAACCCTTCCTTTACAGTCTCTTTATGTGCGTCTGTCCCCACACAGACACTGATCAGGAGCCTGCTGACATTTTAACAAAATCATAATCATCTGCAAACCAAAAATCTTTATACAGGTTGTTCTCTTTCTCCATTTCCATGATTCACTGTTTCTTAAACGGTACAATTCCTTAAACAAAAATCACAGAGAGCTCCTTTTGCCTCCTGACAAACATTTTAATATCAGCTCCCTCTGTACACATAAAAAAAAAATAAGTGAACAGAAGCAAAAAAAGGATGTTCACTGTACTCTGGCCTCCTGAATCAAAAACCATTTCAGGTGACAGTGACGAAAACATGAAAACAAAGCAAAGAATGGCTTATTAAAACACAAAGCCTATTTTTCTTCCAAAAGTAGTCCAAAAATAAGAATAGTCGCTGCCTAGCAGCTTCTCTTGCTTCTCTTGCTTCTCTCGCTTCCATATTGCGAGTCCTTTGTTTAAATTCCTTATACACAATGGTCTCTGAGGTCTTTCTGACCTGTCAAGGCTGCACTGACATTTTTCCAGCGGTTGTCTTTGGGGCTGTAGCCTGGGGTCCGGTGGGGTGCTTTTAGGGGTGAAGTGGAGCTGTGCAGGGTATAGATCACTCCCTCACTGGACTGCACTGCAGTCTCAGAGTACTTATAAACTTGCTGCTTTCCCGCCTCCGCTCCACCACACTCCTCCTCGAGCTCAAGCTCACCCTCTGTCTCCTCCTCCTCCTCCCCATCATCACACGTCCGACAGGTGGGGCCCATGAGCTTTTTGCGCTCCTGCTCGGCCTCCCTGTTGCTTTCTTTCAGCTGCTGTTGCTGCTGCTCACGTCCCACAATGAGCCGAAGTGGCTCCCACTGGTTGTTCACGTTGGCGTCGGCAGCTGATCCTACATTCCTCTCGCGTTCTTTTCTCCGTTTGCGCGTCCACCAAACACATACAATGATGCAGAAGAGGCAGAGCAGGCAGAAGAGCGCACACAGCAGAGGCACCAGGTAATCTATCGATATCAAGAGAAGAAATAAGGCCATATAAATCACTTTAAACAGTAAAAGGTCACAAATAGGGACCTGAATGGGGCCCATAACAAAGCCCTGTGAGACACCGTTGTTAATTATTACTCACCCACTGAGGGGGACGTGATTTGTGTTTCCACTTTGACCTCAATGACTGCAAGCATGATGGTACTGTTGTGTCGCTTGGACAGGGTCCCCACTATGGCGCTGGCTGCCTGCTGGATCAGACTGTGGTCTGGTAGATCCTCTGGCTGGAAAGACTAAGAAACAAAGCAAAGAGGATGGAAAAATGACTCAAGCACCAGGAAAAGTTCAAAGTTGCATCTAAAATACTTCTCCTGCTCTATCTAAATGTGTTCACTGCCAAAGTGTTCCTCTAAAGAGTTTTTCTTATTTGCCATCTGAAATTAAAACTGAGACTAAAAGTAGTGCAAATAGATGATCTGACCTACGCTGGCTTTGTGTTAGATAGCTCAACATCACCTTTACAATTCACATAAAAAATGGGAAATAGCAGAGGCATTATCACAAAAATGTCTCACTTTGACTGTATGCAATTAAATTTCTAATCTTTGTTCTTATTAAAAGCAATGGATTGTGTCAAGTGTAGGGATATTTTTATTACCATTTTTATTATCATAATTTTTCAAAGAAAATGTCGCATGTGATTGCAATTCTGGGGGGATGTGAGGGTGGAGTGTCCCATCATGCCCTTGGGCAGAGTGTTAAGATGTATTTTAGTTGTTGCCTGTTAAACACTGATCTCTGCCAGTGTTAATTTTTGCAGTTATTTTTAATTTTAGTCTTAGTCTTAGTATTTAGATGGAATGTATCAGAGTTTCAGTCACATTTTAGTAATTTCTACCCTTTTTAGTTTTAGTCTACTTTTAGTCGACAAAAACTCAAAAACATTTTAGTTTATTTTTAGTCCAAGCACTTATTATCTTGCATAAATCTGGTACCAAATCATGGTAGTATGTTCTATGCACTCTGCTAAACCTGCGGTCCCTGCTTTCTACAGCCGAGAGGCAGAATAGCTACAGTTGCATTGATTTTTGACAGATTTCCTCACAGTGGAGAAATATCACAGATTTTGAGTGTCTGACAAAAACTACATTACATTTTAGTCTAGTTTAAGTCATCTTGAAGAAAACTAAAATTACTTTTGGTCAGTTTTAGTCATCACAGATCTGTTTTTGTTAGTCTCAGTCTAGTTTTTGTCATGGACAAAAAGGCTGTCGAAGGACATTTTTAGTCATACTTTAAGTTGACCAAATTAACATTGACCTGACGGGGTTTTTGGTCATTTTGCTGTTAGACACATTTGCACTGTGTGTGAAGTCATCCAGTGAGTTGGAGTTCCTGCCTGTGACTTTCACTGTTCCCAATGGACACTTGTGTGTTCATCAGTATGCATTGCCTTGCTATGGTATTGACTCTCTGCTTTGTTCTTGCAAGAGAAGACCGTCTTTGCACACTGTCAAGTAAAATGGTTTAAGTGCAGAGGTGAGCTGCCTGTAGGGATTAATAAATTGAGCCCAAATAATCAACAAATCAAAGGGATGCACCATGACAGCTGTCACTCTTTTAAACTGAATAAGTACATGAGAGGGAATTCTTAAGGGCTTGGGCTGTAAAATATAAGTTTATGAGAGGAATTATGCATTTCCCTTATAACTATTATGTTCACTTATATTAATTAAGTTTTCATCAATTTCATTGAAAAGCTACATGTTGTTTGAAGAGTTATCTTCTTAATATATTTACTGCATAAGAAGGGAAGGACTTATTCCTGCTAATCCCTTCATACCACTCTGATTGTATGCGCCGTGTTGTTAAGGATAAGAAAACAGGTAAAAGTAAAAGAGTAAAATAAAAAAGGTAATTATAGGACAAAGAGCACACTCATATTTGATAAGCATAGTTTGAATCTTTCACTTACTAGAGCCACCTCTACAGCATCCTGGTTGGAGTGAGAGAGGTCACAGAGCAGGAGAAGACTGTGTTTTTTCGCCAAGCTTCGGGTGTCAGGGAGATACCTCAATTCATAGCAAATGTTCTCCACTGTTGTTCCCTGAATAAACACAGTTCAACAACAGTGTAAAAAAAAAGGTCTTGAAACTATCTTCATCACTGCACCACTACAAGAAGAATCACAGAGATGACTCACTATTGGTACTTTGTCTCTGTTGAAAACAAGCGTTATCCGGCCACAGCTGTTGTCCAAATGCCCGCTGTTTGGCTGGCACTCTGTGGTCGTTCGTGGGAGCGATCGTCCTCCCGTGGAACAAACCCCCCACTCATGGCAAGGGGGAGAGAAGCAGGTGAGGTAGCTGTGCTCCTCACACTCTCGTCCAGCCGGGCAGGACTGATGTCTCTGGTCCTGGGCTGATGGTTTGAGCCGACAGGGGCGACGGCCACACAGCACCTGGCGTCACAGTGTTAAAGTATTCAACATCAGTACTGGTTATTTTTGTAGACGCTTCAGATTGCTAGTTTTAGTGTTATTTAGTTTCCTGCATAATAACAGAATTCATGAGCATGTAAGACTGGATTTCACAGACGGGGAAAAGCTATAAAATTAACAAACAAAGGGGAAAATAAAATCATGATAAGCAACCCTACGTATCACAGCTGTTCATACATTTATTTTTGTCTCTTTGGAAAGATTAGCTGCTTCAGCTTAGTAATTGAACATCTTTTTCCAGGGTGTTTATTTGTAAGTGAGGAGCAGCAGATATTTGCTGGCGATGCTTTTAGAAGGGCCATGTTACCTTTGTACACTCCACTTTGCCATTGATGCAATGGCAGCTGTTGCACTCTTCCTCCCAGCGGCTGCTGTGGGGAAACTGCAGCCCTGCATAGTGACAAGTTCTCCCAATACCGATGACTGTGAACAGGAAGAGAGACAAGTTGATCTTCAGCTGCAGGAGTTCAAAAGAGCAACCGTATTAAATGATCAAATACTAACACCATAAAATACGTCATGCGTTGATTAAAAAAAGAGGTGTATTTACACTCTTGGCATCGAGTTCCTGTTCTACCAAGCGGACAAATGCAGCGGAAACCGTTGATTTCGTCCACACAAGTGGCACCGTAGGCACAGGGTGAAGACTGGCACTCATTGATGTCTGAGTGAGAGAAGAGCATGAGATTTAAAATTAGACCAGAACACTTCTTGGCAAGAAAGCTTGGGTTCTAATGCAATAATAGGTGCAAATTCTAGCAAACAGATTTAGATTAAGTTTAATCTTTTACAACTTGATTTTCATCAGTTAGTTCTTTTGCAAGGCACCAAATCATGGCAAATGTTACCCCAAACCACGCTATTTAATTTATAGAGGAAATCAAATATTAATCCATCATGAGAACATCACTTAGCAACATTTAGCAAAGTTACAATAGGAGAAGGAACTGCCTCTTAGCAGGCAGAAACCTCAAGCAGGACCATACTCATGGTGAAAAGCTATTTACTGCAATTCTGTTGGGCTGCCAGAGTCAAGCACAACACATGTCAACACATATGTGTCACTCAGCAGTCAAGGTCAAACTCAACAGCATGTATTTTGTCTGGGCCTTTTCACTTTCTGGGCTTGTGGCAACCCTAATTCCTGCCCAGACAGTACCTTAGGCCATGCTTACTTGCCACATCCACCCCTTACTCCATCCTAAAAGGCATGGACGGTGTTATTTTTCCAACAGATTCTTTCCCCATGCCCCTGGTAATATGCAGGACGTTAAGAGCACAGCTGGAATTATGTCAACCCTTCTTCCCGATGGTGCCCTCAGGTGGCGTACTCCCTACAGCTATACCTTACTTTAGCCTCGTTTTTTGGCCGAAACATGCCTTAAAGTTCTGGACAGCACTGTTTACATTCATATCCAAGAAAAGTCTGATAACATCCAATCAAAATGCTGCATAACTACAGTGAGAAAAACATTATCTACTGGGTCCATCTCCAGTCTGCACACATGGGTTTTCTGCAGTACAACGGCATCATCCTGCAGTCCAAAGACATACCCATCAGGTGAATCGGTGACTGTAATTTGCCCTTAGGTGTGAGTGTGAGCGTAACTGCTAGTTCGTCTCTCATTGCCATGCGTAGTTCCCACCTCTTGCTTAACAGAAGCCAGGACTGGCTCCCCAGACAGGATAAACAGTATGAATAATGGATTAATCGATGCTGTTTTAATATATTGGAGCATGATGCGTATTGTATATTTTCTTGGAGTAATATCTATTGGAACACTAACCCAACACTATTTCTCTCCAGGGTTCAATACCTCTGATTTCATTCTATATAAGACTAAATTGTGCACATTCTCATCCACCAACTCCTCTGCTTTCAGACACCTCTTTGAGCGACACATATCAATAATGCCTTTTCACTAAAATCATTGGAAACCTCCACTATTGTCACTCAGATTCCACATGAACACAATTTGGATGAGAGTTCTCAAATTCAATCCTGACAGAAAAGGTGAACGCTATCCGGTGGAAACAAAGGAGCAGAGAAGAGGAATTTCGGGGTCACTGGGTAATTTGTCTTCAGTGTGTGTCTGTGTGACTGTGTGAGTATGGAGGAGGGACCACCTTTGACCTTTTGGGCGCTAAAGGACTGAGAAAAAGGGAGAGGGCGGCGTCCTGGTCTTATATTTAGGTGTCAATGTGTCCATCTCCTGCTTGTACCCATTTTTCTTTCTGGTCCATTTCTCTATCTCCTTAATGGTGCTGAGCTGCTGTGGTAATGTTTATGGTCTCATGTCCAAAATTATGTGTCAAATGTATTTATTACTCACTGATTCTGCAGTCAGGTCCAGCAAAACCAGGAGCACACTCACACCGAAACCAGTTAACTCCATCCACGCAGATCCCGCCGTTATAACTGAGAAAAGGAAAAAAACAAGAACAGTCAAATGCAGCAATTTAAGAGCCACATCCTCTCCAGCTGCAACAAAGCACATCCTTTTTTGTAGGCGTGTGAGCGAGGGGGGGGTTCATCAATACAAGTCCCCACCTTTCAGATGCTAATCGCCGTGTCCAGTTCCTCCCCTCCCCGCCTCTCATCATACCTCTCATCCATCCCTCCTCAAAGCTGAACTCCTCCCAGGTCACACAGGAAGAATGGACACGTATGCCCCCCCATACCCATCACCATCACTTCACCCCCCACCTGAATTGCCAAAGGGAAGGTGGGACTATTTTTCCCTTCATCCCAAACAAAATGCTCTCTCTTCACCCTGCTCTGTCCTTTAGAATATAAAAGCTCATTCCTGTGAGAGATTCCTCTTTTAAAGACAACTTCCACCGCTCTAAGCAGCCCTTCACCCCTCATAAAGGTCTGTGTGAAGTGTGCAGAGAAGGATCCAAAGAGAGGATAGGGAGATGGGAAAAAAGGGCAGGATGATTCAGATACATCAAATGATGTGAGGCAGAGAGAATTACATACCAGGGATGAGGGTTGCAGTCGTTTGTATCTGTTGGAGAAAAAGGCAAAAAAAGAGACTTTAAAGGTTGCATTTTGTCATTTCCTAACATGTTTCTGACATTGCAATTTATTTTAGTTTGCTAAACTGATAGAAAATATTGACAGCCGAGTATTATAAAAACACAAGCTAAAACATTAACGGCCCATTAAAGCCATTACACGTATCTTACAGTTAGAAATGTGAGGCTACTTTTCGTGTATGAATCGTTCTGCAGAGACACTAACTTTGTCCGCAGGTGGGTCCCTCCCAGCCCTCTTTACAGATGCAGGTGAAGGTGTCTCCTCCTCCCACACAGGTTCCACCATTAGAACAAGGACTGGAGGCGCAGGTGCTGTTCTTGGCTGTTGGAAAAACAAAGCATGAGTCAATGGACAGAAACACTGTGCAGTATAATGAGATGATAAATCTACAATGGCAATTTGCTGGACCACATGTGACTGCAACTTTGCAGTCCTTAGACTTCAATTTTACAGGGAAAATCCCCACAAAGGCCTTTGCACTCTGAGGGTGGCATGAATCAGAAAAAGAACATTGCTAATTATTCTGACAGTTTCACTGCAACTTTTTATGTACATCAGGGGCAGTACAGTTTTCCAGATTAGCATGCATGGATAACCAGAATTTTGGTCTCAACCTGGTTCATGCCAACGGTGTGGTCATTCCTGTTTTATATCTCTGTGTCACGACTTTGTGGAGCACCGCTCCCTCTCTTTAGCACCCTTGGCTCATTCATATCATTGGAAATGTGTTGGGCTGCCTGTTGCCTATCCCGATCTCTGACTAGGCAATGTAATATCATATGAAAAAGCCCTAGGTAGAGACAAATACTAACATAAAAAGAAAAACTTAATGTAGTACTGACAAGTGGAGAGGACGTTGTTGCTTCTGTGTTATGCCTGCAACTCTTTCACTGTAGACAACACTGAGCATTTTGATTGGGCAGATCTGTGCTTGTTGGAACCAAAACTTTGGACAAAAACAACAAATAAATTAAAGGCATGGTTTTGTTTGGCAAAATTGCTTTGCTGGTTTGAAAGCTTGCATTGGCTGGCTACAGGTCCAAAAGAACATTGTGAGAATAATCACCTGAATAAAATGCATCTCGTATACAAGCCATATCCTGTAATTTCCACATACACCTACTGCACTGCGCTCTGCAGCACCACAGTTTTGCCCCAGCTAAAGATGAGGACAACCTCCCATACTGGAAGTGAGTCCAGGGTGCTGCGCCAAGAGAGCATAGATCGCAGGGAACTGCAGGTTCATGCAGGAAAAGTATTTTGCCTTTTTGAGATTGACCTGCCCTTTATTCCTCCATAATTGCATGACTGTATTGCTTCCGCAATGAGTGAGTACATTGTTAAGTCAAATGGTTAATGTTTGCTACAAAGGATGTATGGTCTCATGTAAGATTCTGTGGTTTTCAACTCAAAAGTAAACTTTTAGTTGTGGTCCAATGGTGCTGTCATAGCACTATGACCTACTGACCTCTTGATGATCTATTGCTTGTGCTGCAAGGTCAGATTTAATGTTGATACAGTGATGATTCACAGTCAAGGTCCATGCATTGTGTTGATCTGCTCTTGGTAGGTGACAAGGTTTGGCAGCTGCTGAAAATAGACCTGAAGCGTAGCTCCAACGGCGTAGCACTTGTGGGACGCCAGGCAAATTGCAGCGCAGCCAGTGTATATGGAAATTGGAGGTTCGCTTTATTATTATTTTTTTTTTCCCTAAAAGCAAAATCTCTTCTCTTATACTAGTTAAACTAGTTAATATGCTTGTATTTTATTTGCGCTTACAGTGGATTAAAAAAAAAAATTCAGACTCCCTTAATTTTTTTCAATTTTGTTATGTTGCAGACAGATACTACAGTTGTTTAAATGGGTTTTTGTCCCATTAATCTACACCCAGCACTCCATAATGACAAAGTGAAAACAGAATTATAGGAATTTTACCAACTGGATGGAGATCTGAATGTAGTGATAATGCTTTCACACCATTTTTATGCAGTAAGAAAAGCTAAAGATAGCTACCAGCTAACCCCAGATTAATTTACGATGATTTAGTGGTGAAAAAAAAGGACTTTAATATAGAAGGATGTTTCAAAAACAGTCATTGTGTTAAACAAGAACAGCAGAAGGAAATAAATATGAGATATAGCTAATATGCACTCTTTGATACCTGTTAATGTACAGTATTATTCAGTTTAATGATTCTGTAATATTTGATATTTGAATTGCATATTGCATACTTTTTCATGCCTTGCAGGCCTAGTCTAAAACTAGCTTGCTTAAAAAATACAGAACCACTTAGAGTGGTAGTATACAAAATAAATGTAAACAAATCATCTACACTGCTTCCTCTGGCACCTCATATCATTTGCCAAACCCTTCCCTTAAAGTGATGCAGCCAGGTACACCAAAACTTTCTGTGTCATCCAGTAGCTTTAGACTGACGTAGTGTAAAGAAACCACTGACGGTCAATCAATAACATCAGTAAAAAGTTAAAAAGATAGCTCTAATACACACTATTCATCTGCCAAAGCAAAACTACCTAATTTTGTGCTGAAAAGGATTTAAGTTCTCCAAATAACTACAGTCTCATAGTTAAAACCCTTCTGAAGCCTCACCTGTGTTGCATGTGTTTCCTCCCCATCCTGGTGGGCAGGCGCAGCGAAAGACGTCCCCATGGTCGTAACAGGTGCCTCCGTTACTGCAGGTTGTCGGGTCACACTGGCTCTCCCCTGAACAACAAACACTGAGGTCTAACTCTCTTCATACAAGGCTTCAGTTAAGAAAAGATCATTTTAGCCATCCAAACATTCAGAGACATGCAGTATGCTGGAGCTGCAGTAAGCTTTGAACATAAACGCACACATTAACACAGAGCTAACATAACTCACGGGAATGGCAGGTCTTGCCCTTCCAGTTGTTGGCACACTCGCAGTAGAAGTCGTTCAACAGGTCCACGCAACGCCCACCGTTCTTACACGGGTTGTGTCTGCACTCATTTACATCTGAGGAGAAGTTTATTACATCTTTATTACACTTCGGTCATGAGAAGTCTTTCCCCAGGCATGAATTTTCTTTAAAATGATGGAAAAGATGAACATTTAGACTTTGAGAGGAACTCACTGAGGTCGCAGAGTCGACCCTCCCAGCCGTCAGGACAGAAACACTGAAAGGAGTTTATTCCATCGATGCAGGTCCCTCCGTTTTTACAGGGGTTGTTGATGCAGTCGTTGATGTCTAAAAAAGTTTGGTGCAAGAGTTAATCTAAAACTTTTATCAGGACAGGATTATTAAGTCCTTTTATTTAGTATTTACACATGGTTAACAAACCTTAAATTGCTGTGTATAAAGTTCAACAACACATTTATATTTATTGCTGAAAACCTATTACTACACAAAATGTATGTTTCTCATCACAGCTTTCTTGCAAAGTTAAATATTATTGAGAGCACTTTCTTTTTTTGGGTGAATTGCTTAATTTTACCACTCTATTATTATTACAATTTTTGTAGAGCTGTCAGCATAATGAATTCATAGTAAAGTAATTAAGGTCCAAAATGAACTCACTGAGTCTGTCTTAAAAAAAATAAATAAATAAATAAATGCCTGCTATTTTGTCCTTTTAGGCACAAAGTAGTCAAGTTACTGTAGCAGTGTGGCAACTGGGCACTGTTTAGCATCTCCTAGCTCTCACAGTCATGGAAAATAAGTACAGTGTTCTGACTTTTGACTGTTTAATTTCCTTTTAAAAAATCTCAGAGACTTGGCATCTTCTAATACCAGTCATTCACTTTTCACCTTTTCATTTATTCTATTTTCAATGGTTATGTCCTTAACCTATGCTGTAACTTTTGATCTACCAGAATTTCTTTTTCCCTTTAAAATAAGAGGGTTTTTATTTAGACACAAGAATTACAAAGTATAAGCATAACAAAGCAAAATTTCTTGAGAAAATCTCTAAGCTTAATTGTTAAAAGGTAAATACCGTCACATTCAGTGAATCATTTTGTACATGCATAGCTGTACACTGGATTACATAAAAGCTGTCTCCTATTTCTAAGTCACAATTTGATGCCACAGTGGTGCAGCAGGAAAGCACTCATTTAAACAGTAAATCAGAATGTCAAGATCATGAGATACGGTACACAGATGGCTGAGTGGTTTGGTTGCCCCCCATGTACGCTGGCGGTCCGGTCTTAAGTCCAGCCTGCAGCTCCTTTACTGCATGTCTCTCCCCAAGTCTCTCACCCCTGTTTCTGATTAATCCACTGTCCTCCTCTATCTATTAAGGCATGAAAAGCCCAAAAATAAACAAGAGGATCTGGCTGCAGACCTCTATGATGGGGCGACCTCAACCGTGAAGCAGGAAGTGATGTGCATTACCCAAGCTGGAACCAGAATGATGTATTGAATTACGTATATTTTCAGCTCACAGTCAGAGGTTACGGTAAGTGGCTATTTTTCACAACAGCAGAAATTTATGACTGAAAAATCAAAAATATACTGAGAGATAAAATTAAAAATAACACACCTCAAACTAAGGAAAATCCCAACAAGAGTTAGTACGTCACTCCACCCCCAGATGAGGACCCATTTGTTAGCCCTACTAATTTGACCATCTTCTCTAATTTCTTATGTGTCAGCATGCAAAATATTAAACACTTCTGTTTCTGTTGCATGGAGGAAATCATAATATCATAATAGAAAAAAATTATGTTGGTATTTACTATTATCTATGTTACTAAAGCTTAGTTTTTCTACATTTATAAAAATGTTATCTATTGTTTTCATCTGTAGGATCTTTTCAAAATAAGATAACATTTATTTCTTAATAGGTTTTTGATTATAGTGTAATTGAGTATTAACCACTGATTTACACTCGTTAAGTTAAATACTAGATTGGGATAAAACAGCACTTTATTTTAACAGACTGATGCTAAGTGGCCTTGAAATTGTTTTGGATTTTTTAAATAAAAGCTTACAGACTAAAAATGCAATACTTTTAAATTAATTCAAATAAAAATCTCCATTATAAACAACTCCAAACATTTGTTACCACTTTGAATAAGGAAAATACAAACAAAGTGATGGCTTACTAAAACTAATTGAAAATTATCTCTTTGTTTACATTATTTTTAAATCTCTGTAAGTCTGTACGTACTCTCATGACAGTAGACACCGCTGAATCCTGGGTCACACACGCAGGTGAAGTTTCCTGCTGGTTGGCTGATGCAGCGTCCTCGAGGGCCGCAGACGTTCGAGGAAATGTGTCGCACACCAGCGGAGTTGTTTGTTGCTATAGCAACAGTGCAGCTGTCAATAACTGCAAGGAAAAAAAAGTTTAAACTCATTTCTCTGAAAGTTTGATAAATAAAGCTTAACATGGCGGGAGACTTTGGTCACCTTGGCATGGTGTGGTCTGGCAGTCCTCTCTGAGTTGCTCGCATGTTTTCCCCTCGTAGCCTTCAGGACAGGCGCAGTAAAAGTCCTGATCCATGCTGTGACATTTTGCATCATTTTCACAGGGGTTTGGATCACAGGCATCAGAGGGGGACCAGCTAGAGATCTAAAGAGATAACGTTTAACATTTACTGCTGAGACATTACATGCTAAATGAAACATGGAACTGAAATTTAAAGACAGAAGATAAAGATAAAACAGATTAAATTACTGTGGGTTTATCCCTACAAGTTTCACCTTCTTATAGGAGAAAGACAATCTATTATGCAAGAAAGTCTGGTCATTAACAAGGCAAGAATGAAAATAATAAATCAGACAAAGCACGTATCATCACAGAAAGAACCCATGGTAACATTTGGCCATTTTACATACAGTAATACAGACATGGAGTAAAAAAACCTGCAGTTTTCATAAACAGTAGCCTACTGTCGCACCCGTTTGCCATGTATGGTGCTAAACATGGGAGTTAAGAGTCGGGGAACATTGTGGGTGAAGTCTGCGGTCACACACACACAGTTTATTTTACCCCGGGTGTCATGGCCACATACATTTCTTTTCTTTACTATTTGCACGTGTGTGGTCAGAGGAGCATGTCTGAGGGCAAGAGAGGCCATAAATCTTCAGCCACATTAGTCTTACCGTTTGCATCGTTCACAGCACAGGAGGCGTTTTTCACTGCAGCATATATTTACAACCACAAGGCATCATGTAACTTAATTGTGGTGAGACTAAAAACAATTTCTGTAGTAAAATGTATTTATGTTGATTGCCTGAATCCATCCTTCAACTGAGTGCTTTACAAAAAGACTTCTAAAATAAATTAGAACTACTGCCTGCTGGTTATGGGCCTCTGTGAGTTGTACAATTGTCAGACAGTGCAAGGCTGTGGGGGTATCTGTAAGGATGAACATGAGGTCCAGTGACCTTGATGTTTCACCTCCTACAACTAACCTCCAATTCAGACTGGGTGCAAGTTTGCTGCATGCTGGCTATGTCTCCCTGCTGTCACAGCCCTGGCTTATCTCAAAACTTCTTAATAAACCTCCCTACAGCCTAAGAAGGCATGGTCAAGACGATTAGCTGAGGTTCAAAAAAGCATCAAAATGGGGAAGAAAGGAGATTTACGTGACTTGAACGCGTGTCTGTGACAGTTTTACTTTCACAATCAACTTTGTGGAGGTGTAATGGGGGGGGCAATGTGATCCCGTCTGTGCAAGTTTCAGAGGTAGTAACAGAGGTGAGCTGAGGAGGGCAGACTGTGTATATGTGGAGCTCATGCTGTGCCGTGCTCCTCTGGGTTTCTGCAACAACGTAATGCAGTGTGACGGGGACACCAATATCACAGTGTTGTGGAATCAATATGAACATCTCAAGATGTAAGGTTCGTTATTGCACTGTCATAGAAATTCACTTTAAAAAACACCTAATGAGTGATATGTTTTTTGATGATTCACCATCTGCGACAATATTCTGCCTGGATGAAAGTTTTAGACGTACTAAAAGAGTAACTGTGGTATCCCCACTGGGATTCGGACTGCCCTTATTTCTCCTGAAGAAACCATTTAGATCAGGACAGGCCTAAACATCTTTACACAATCAACTCCATGGACCACAGAGGAGATATTAATCACTGAAATATGAAGTCGGAGGCGTTGTAGTTTTGGCTCTGCAGGGCAGGAATGTACACCGTGCCATAGCAAGCTTCAGAGAAGTGTAGTATGCAGGCAGAGATCCAACGTCACCTCATTCACAGAGGCTCGTATTTATAGTAGGGATGCTAAAACAGGACTGGCTCCTGACCAGCAATGTCCTCCATTCAGGACCCAGGAGATGCAGAGGAGTGTCGGTTTCCTCACGGCTAACCTACATTAGATCCAAACACACACACTTCAGATAAAAAAAACCTGCAGCTATGACACACACGTGTTTTGTACGTGTGATTATTGATAAATAGAGAGGTGTGCAGTCAAACCTGAGCTTGGCCTTTAGGGTGTGGAACATACTTTACAATTTTAAGGAGGATGATGGGAATAAACTGGCACACCGCAGTCAGATTTAATGACTGTGAAGTATTCACAAAGTTTGTTTACTTCAGGAGTTTTAAGAACATTTGTGCACAGTTTCCAACATGCAAATAAATGGAAATCAGTCATCCATATGTTGTCAACATAAATCACTATAGTAGTCAAACTGCTCTTATGCTCGAGTCCTTATGAGGTTTGGGTTAACTAAGGTGAAGGGTTGTTTCAATGTATTTATTTTTATGGCTCATTTTGCTGTTGGGCTCTTATGCTTTGTTACTCTTTTTTCCTTTATGTTAAAGCACTTTGTAAGGCCTTGTTTCAAAAGAAACCTGTGAAATTAAGTTATTATTTCTATTGAGTGTCTCAACGACATGGTCATTGGATAAAATCATTTACTAGCATGTTTTTCCATGGAAAAATAAACTTTTACTGGTTAGTGGCCAAACGTCTTGATTTAAATAATTTTGTAATGAATTAAAAACTGTTTATACCAGTGGTTCTCAACTGGTGGGTCGGGACCCAAAGGTGGGTCACAAAGCAGTTTCAGTGGGTCGCGACTAGATGTCTGGGAAAAAAAAAACTGTGGCAAAAGTCCTGAAGTCCTTATTGGACATGCATCAATACTTTTATTTTACCCTGTTTTACTTTGAAATTGGGTTAACTTCAGTGTTTGATCAGTATTTTAAGTAATTAATCTCCTCTTGCGTTAAATTACTACTTTTCCCATGATAATTACGTAATTTCACAAGTTCTCTGGAAAATTGACAAAAATTAACTCATAATCATAGAGAAAGAGGGTGTAAAATTTGTCAGTTCTGTGTGTTTTCTTTTTTATATCAGGTGTTTTGGTGCAATTATGCTCCAACTGCTCCAACTGCAACATATTCAACTAGCTAAACATGAACTGTTGAACGTTATTTAGAAATTTGGGTTGCGATCTGTCATAAGACAGACTGCTGGGTCCTGAGGCCAGACCAGTTGAGAACCACGGATCAGGTTGGAATTTAAAGGTTAAAATTAAGATATACAAGTAAGATTTTTTTAAAAATCAGCCATGCACTAATGCAGAGAAGCATTTCTGTTAATTCCATTTTGCTTTGTTTTCATCAAATGTATTCTCTTCATTACCTACATGATACCATACAAGATGATAGAATTAAGGATGATACAATACAAGATAACAGGATGAGATATGATGCAACAGGACAGGACTGGATAGGACATAATAGGATGTGATATGGGATTTGATACAAAAGGATACAACACAATACGACGCAATACAGTTTACTCTACTTTTGGGAAAATTACTAAAGGACTTTAGGAAGCTACTACACCAGCTATATATACAGCACTGTGCAGAACTTTAAGGCATGTCTGGGCCAAAGATTGAAGCTGGAGTAAGGCATGTAATAGTGAGTAAGCCACCTGAGGGCATCATCGAGTGGGAAGGAGGATTGACACAACCCTGGTCATGCTCTGGAGGTCCCTGCAAATTACCAGGAGCATGTGAAATTAATCTGTAGTAGAACACATACACTACACCTTTAGGATGGAATAAAGGGTGAATGTGCGACTAAGAACAGCCCCGGGTACCATCTGGGTGGGTAGTAAGGCTGGCATGAGCCCCTGGTTGTGCAGTGGATGTCCCAACGGCCTGAAAACCGCCGGTGGTCTCTGGGCATATTGCCAGGGGTGAAAAAGTCCAGGAAAAGGACATGCCATTGAACTTGACCTTGGCTGCCAAGCAACACTAATAACTGTAGCGCTTACTTGACAACCCACCCAGTCCACCCCAGGTTGTGGCACATCCTGTGGGTCCTGTCATGAATTCCTACTGCCCTTTAGATTATGATTATATGATTATATTAGATTAGATTAGATTCCTTTAAAGTCATTGTAAGACGAATACAATGACATTCAAGGCACAAGATAAAAAAAAAATGGTGCATGTTAGTTTTTATTTGGAGAACTTATGCACAGCACCATGGGGGACACAATCAATATTCATGAGACAAATGCATGCTGGGCCATAAAAAGGATTTCTCTCGCTTATGTCCTTATCTTCTGTTGATAGTTTGAATCAAGAAGGCAGGATGTAAGTGTGCCAATGTGCATGACAAGGCCAGGCATAGGTATAACTGTTCTCAGTTAGACTTGGTGCACCTGGAGTAAATTTAGGTCTGCAAGTCGGTCATAGCCAAGAGTGATTTTGGAGACAAGACCGACCTTGTTTACACCCAGCTGGAGCGCTTGGCTCCACTGCTGCACACATTCAGCTGATTCTGCAGCCGTATTGCCACGCTATATACCATCTGTAATCTTAAAGCAGCTTGAGATGCTTTCTTGTCTGATATGTGCTTTACAAGAAGGATAGAAGTGTAAGGAAATAGAAAAAGGAGAAGTTCAAAATAAGTACCACACGCCCAAAATTATGTTTCAAAACATCCAGTCTACATGGGCTCTGATGTCTAATACACCACTAGTTAATCCACAGACTATTAATAAAACAGTCTGGCACTGCTGTCTTAACAACTATCACTCTAACCACAATAATCCAGAGCTGCGATGAGAGCAACACGACACTCACCTCACACAGCTGTCCAGCAAACTCTGGCGGGCACTGGCAAACAAAACCATCTAACACCGCGTGACACACTCCTCCGTTCTGGCACGGTTTGCTCTCACACTTATTCCTCTGGATCTCACAGTGAGTGCCAATGAAGCCAGGAGGGCACAGGCAGTGGTAACCCTTCGAGTCCTCCTGGAGGAAAAAACAGAAAAGTTATGTATTCAAGGGCAACACAAGGTGCAAGGTCGTATGGATGCTCTTAAGATAAAACTACCTTGCACGTAGCTCCATTCTTGCACTGACCACGGCAGCCGTTGAGGTCTAAAAAGGAAGAAGAAAGAAAAATTAATCCTTAAACATTAGAGGGACTTAAAAAAAGTTAAAAGTGGCACATTTTAGTAGCTCAGTTATCATTTTATCCTCTATCAGGTGATATCTATGATATAGGATGTGCACGGATTAAGTCAAAGCTTTGAAAAGAAACTAGTGCAGTCAGGAAAGTGCCAGAAAGACCTTGCATGGATCTAAACCTGCATGCATTGGATCCAGATAGAGGAACTGGGCATGCAAGTTGAGTCATGATGAACAGAGCTGGAGCTTCATTTTGCCAAGACGAGAAAGAAACAGGTTACCACATGTGGGAAAAGTGAGCGAAACTACACCTATGTTCAGTGTCCAGGAAGTGAGAGGAGGCATTTTAAAATAAGCCAGAAGAAGAGGGCGTCAGTGGGAAGACAGGAGTTCAGAGGTGACTTTTGTTTGTTTTTTTTTTCAAAGGAAGAAATACTGACTGATGTCACAGTTTTGTCCGGACCATCCCCGAAAACAGTCGCAGTGATAGCTGCCAATCAAATTTTTGCAAGAGTAAGCGTTCACACAGGGCTTCCCTGCACACTCATTTGCATCTGTGAAGGCAGGATGTAGAAGGAAACAGAGTCCATCATTTGGAATAAACCAGGTAGAGAGAAAAGAGAGAGAAAAGACACCAGAAATCTACCTCTGAGGTCAAGCAGCACATAAATATTACAGAATTAATACAAATTGCAGTGGTATTATTCTGTATTTCATATCATAATAATAACATATGTTATCACTTATATGAATGTTATTTTAACTTAAAAAATGCTGGACTGCTCCTTTAACTTATTTAAAGATATGATACAAAATACAGATGGTTCTATTTACTTGCTATGTACAAGTTTTTCTTTATCTTATCATTTTTATTCATTTTACCCTTAACCCACAATGATGTCGGTACAGAAAGCGGCACATGAAGCAAAGAGTTCTGCATTTATGATTAACATAGAGCATAAGGCCCAGAGGGCATATCACAAGACCTCTGAAGTCTGAGTTCAGACTCCATGTAACATCCCCCTCTTTCCTCACTAAAATATACAGTCTAGACCAGTGGTTCTCAACTGGTGGGTCGGAACCCAAAAGTAGGTCGCAAAGCCTTTTTCAGTGGGTCCCGGATGTGTGCCTGGGAAAAAATTGCGCCAAATTGTCTATGAGACCCTATAAAACATACATTTTGTTTCCTGTTTCATTGTTTTGATCAAAAAAATCTCCAAAATTTGGGTTGCAATCGTTGGTGTTGGTTGAGAACTACAGGTCTAGACTGTATTATTCTCCAAGAAATAATTCAATTCAGTAATTACACGTCTGTTCACTCTTTGCCAATAGAGGACTTAATTAACTGATCTCTACTTAAAGCTCAAGCTGCGAGTTTTCAGCTGGTTAAGAATCAGTAAAAAAAAAAAGTCAAATATTAACATGGAAGTCTCTTTATAATCTAAAAAAGCAAAGGAGTCCATCAGTAAGATGTTTAATTATAACAAATTTTTTTTATCACCTGCAACCACTACAGTGGGGTAGGTGACTGATAACAGATCAGCAGAATTTGGTGGGTGTAGACAAAATGTTCTGTATTGACAACAATATTGGGGTTTGGAGAGGAAATGTAACATTTAATTTCATACTTTTTAGTACCCTTTTCAAGCCTCTCACATTTTGTTACAATTTTGTATCTTCAATTTCTAACACATTACACACTCACACATGTGTTTTGTGCTGATTTTAAGATACAAACATAGAAAAGAAAATGTTGGTATTTCTTCTTGTATGTGAATTAAGCTTTTTTGGAGCATTTTGAGATCAACCTATGAGAAAAAAGGACACTGGTTTGATACCATAAAGCAGCAGGAGAGGTCTGATTTTCTACTGAAGTGGCCTAAAATATTTAGACCAGAATCATGAAGTTCCTTTTTTGCAAGTTTTGAACTGCATCTAACACTTATGTACAGCTAAGACCTTATTAACTTGCATTTAAGGTTTTTCAATAGCTTTTAAAAACCTTAATTTTTGCTAAATAGACTTTTCACCTCCGAACACTTCTAAAAACTAGCAGATGCCCTGAATAGATGGATAGAGCTTTATCCAGACTGACTAATCAGCTCCAGTCAACTGTATTCTTATTTATTTGTCTTTGTAAATGGGCATCTCCACTAAAGTAGGACGATGATCTATTTTCAATCAAACTTTTCATATTGAGCCAAAAATCTGCCAGTAAGCCGTTAGATTCCCTCACTACATGAAACACATCAGAAAGAATCAAACCAACCTTCATTTAAAAAAAAAAAAAACATGACAGATAAGAGCACTTGTCCACTTTTAGCGCTTGCAGCACTCACACCCTCAGTTTCAGAGCGCTTCTCACCAACATTTATAGTTGCTTGGCTTTAACACGCTGCAGCTGTAGACTTAGGAACTTTACCTTCAAGAAGGCGAGTCAGATCAGTTTCTCTTCTGGCATTATCTAAAGTCCCGCACCTTCTTGATTTTGATTGGCCAATGAGGGAGCAGTGATAATGACGAGCGTGGCACTGTTCCAAAAGTTTTCAAATGAGAGTGCTGTGAGATAGGAAACAGCTGAGAGACCTGACAAAGCTTGACTTGACTTATCTACATCATCATAATGATGTTTTTTTTGGCAAACTTGATTCCCCCTTATTGTGAGAAAACCAAATTAAAATGGTTTTCTCTTTTGAGCTAATACAACTAAAGTTAGCACAAGTAAAGCCCTTTCATAGTTGACATAAATGCTACATGGAGAAAGAAAGTCCTGCCTGTAAGCTGTTTAACACTTATTATGGGTTTCACTCGACTAAATGCCTAAACCATCTAACAGAGGGTGCTTGCTGATGGGTGCTGAGAGTGCTTTTCCAGAGATGAGAGGTACAGCTTTGTCCACAGGGGGCACCAAAAGCAACACATACCTTAAGTTCCTCACAGGAGCTTTAAGATATTATCATGTAAAACAATATAGCGGTATATTAACAGGTAGAAATTTCTTTTGAACAGGATAGGATGTAGTCCTGCTGTGTGAATTATAATGTTAGATAAAGCTAAATTTCTCCTTAAACCTCTATAATGATAATAATGATACGGATAATAAAGTTTTACAGAGCTACTGGACTGCAAACTTAAATGTCCCTAAACTTAACAAAAGAAGTTGGGGGGACAGCAGTCACCAACACATTTTTAGTGTCAAGAATAAATGCTTTAGACATCAAAGGTGTCAAAACAAAGACCAGCAGAGCTGCTGAAATATTCAAAAGGAGGAGAGAGGTGTGGGGGTCTTCAGGGTGTCCTGCTGTGCTCATACACACACCTGTCTTTTTTTGTGAAACCTTAAACTCCACACACACAATCACCAGGTAAGACAGGAGGCTAATGGCTGCCTGTAAGCTGAGATGTGAGCTGGTAAGATGATACTGAACTGCTGGGATCTCTTTCCTACCTTCAGCCCTCCACACGCTCACATTCACACAACCCAGCGTTGTTTACTGCTCGTAATCCATTTCCTGGCTTCAGTTTGGTCACGTCCGCTTTTTGGGACAGTAGCAAAATGGAAACCAATGTTACCACCCGCGACAAACAAACAGCCGGATATAGACTCACTAGTGGCTCATAAAGTCATTGAGAAAAAAAAGGCGGCAGTGCAGCTGCCAGCGTGTACAGGATATCCACGGCTTGTAGTACAGCCATGGGGCTCAGGTTGCTGCTTGCAAATTTGAATCTTGAAGATACAGTCAGCCTGAGTGACTGGAGCTAAAAGATATTTTATTTGTATGAGGAAGAGGAACAAAAAAAGGAGAAAAAACTGCATATAAATATACAAATACAGTAGATATATAAATATACAGACATATGCATAAGTCTTAGGCACGATGGCACTGAGGATTTATCACAGGGCTCGGTGTGCCAAAAACCAAGGGGCTGGAGAGTGGAGGTAGGGCAGCTAAAGTCAAGCTCACATGAGTGGTTGCATGTGTTGCTCAGCAGCCAAGGTCAAGCTCAAAAGCATTACTTTTGTCTAGGCCTTTTCACTTGTGGTGATACACCGGGAGATGGCTAGCGGCGTTCTGGCCCTTTGGACATCCACAGCATTATTGTGGGGCTCATGGCATCCTTACTTCCCACCAGGACAGTACCCTTGGCCAGTGTTCTCCAGACCTTTTGTCGGATGACCCAACAGGGAGAGGGTTTTTTTTGTACGTATTGCTCATCAAGTCTGCCTTCAGCATCATCCATTGGTTGGTTGAGCTGATGGCCAATGCTTGATTGGATACTGTTAATTTCAGACTCAATTTGGTCCTGACCTGGCACTTTCCATGTTATGAGCCTGGAAGGGACCACTTTTCTTTGCCTGCTCAGCCCCTTGGGCCTTCAGTGGCTTTCCAGTGTGGAACAATGTGTTTCCTTTTTGATTAGCCAAGTATCACTGACTGTGACTTTAAGTCTTTGCCATCCAGTGGCTGGTAGAGTCTTGTTTTGGGTTTTAGTATGGTTGACAGGGTGAGTGTGATGGGGTAGAGCACCCTATTGTGGTTTTAATTTGTACTGCAGACAGAAATGTCCCATTAAATATTGTAGAAAACAAATTCTGAAAACTCATTTTGTCACATGACACCGAATGCCAGTTTGAATGGGATTGGAAGAAAGTTAGTATTTAACAGATCTAAATGGATCTCTAGCTGCAAATATCATCAGAAAATTTCTACATCCGTTGAAAACAATCCCTAAACTTTACCAAAAAAAAAGTTTTTCTCTGCAATTGAACTGATTTACCTGGCATAGAGGCGGTCAATATCACAAATTACTCAGTCCTACAGACCTCCTAGTGTCATCTAGCCAGATGAAGGTAGAAAAAAAATCTAGTGTCTAGTCCTGTACTGTGCATAGAGGATAGCTGAGCCCCTTCAACATTTAAAAAGTCCTCATTTTGTACCTTAAATGCTTTTAACTGAAACAGTGATCTCCTTTCAACCAGTGACTGAGCAAATATGTGCCATTCACCAACAAGCCTGTTTTACTAAACAGCTCTTTTATGCTAGCTTGTAGCTAGCTCCCGTTAGCTTCCTCCATCCTTTGTTGTCATCCATTTCACATTTAATAAACCAAACTGGTGCCAGATGAAGACCCATTTGTGAGCCAAACAACCAACTCAAATGATCTAGATGTCTAAAGAGACAGATTTCCTGTAACAACAAGCAATGCTGGACAGACGTCAGATGAGAAAACACAGTAAAATCAGAGTTTAATGAGCTTAACCATGACAAACCTGCAAAACTAAATCGGACCAAAAATGGACTACACACCAGCAGCTTGTTCAGGATTTTGACAGAGGCTTTTTAAATTCCTGTCTGCTGTTGTTTCAGTGACTTTTTAAAAACTTTTTTATTTTTTGCCCACATATTTCACTACTTTCAGGAGACAAAAGTAGCCTAAGACTTAAGAATGTTTATATTTCAGCAGTTTAAATGCTTGTCACAGTTGTAGCTAAAAACATGTCCTTTAGGTAGAGTTTCTCTATGCAGAACTACTTGCACCCCCAGGGGAGTTCTCTGCTGCTGTGTGACATCATCTACAAAGAACCTATAATCAAATGTTTTGTTCTATTATTTAAAACCTTTCCATAAAGAAAGTGTTAAAAGAGTAAAAGCTGCATCTCTCACCGATCTGGCACGTCTTCCCCTCCCACTGTGGAGGACACACACACTCAAAGCCATCCTCCAAGTCGACGCAGGTTCCTCCCTGTGCACATGGACTTGAGGCACATTCGTCCAAATCTAAGAAAATACACAAACTCAGGAATTGCTTGATTCTTCTAAAAGTATGATTTCAGGCCCTAAATGTGGACAACTCACTGTTAGCACAGGTGGGACCCTCCCAGCCAGGTGGACACTGGCACTCAAACCCAGTAGTGACTTCATGGCATGTACCACCATTGGCGCAGGGGTTGGATACACAGGCATGGTCAGCTGGTTAGAGAGGGATGTGTTCAAAGATAGTTTGTTTGAAGACATTCAGATTATAGAAGTGAATGATTGTGATTGTTGTGTGGTAATCTACATCATTAATTCATATGAAATAAGTGATGCATGCAGTACAAACCGTTTTATTAAAAATTCAACTGAGCTACTATTTTTCATGAAGTAGTAGTGTCCCTATTTATTGGGTTTGTACAGTCTTTCTTCTTTTGTGAGGATGAGGAATTTGTAGCATTTGTGTTTAAATGTAATGAAATGAAAGAATCTTAATTATTTGCAGCAAAAAAAACAAAACAAAAAAACAAACGTTTTCTTACCTATCTGACAGGTTTCTCCAGAGTATCCTTGTGGGCATACACAGGCGTACTCGTCTGGTTCGGTGTTCATGCAGGTTCCTCCATTTACACAGGGTTGGTGTCGACCACAGTAATTCAGATCTGGAAGCAGGGGCACATTCAGAGACATCAAAGAATTAATATATAACTATTTCAAAGTTTTCACACCACATTTCCAATTTAGCCCTAAATAATAGCAATCTATGAATACATGCATGCATCTTGAATTCTAACACAATTTTATACTCCTAAAATCTTAAATGTGACTCTTTTCATCTGTACAGTGCCTGTAAAATTATTTACCCCATTTGGATTTTATAAAGCAATCATGGTCAATATAATTTGGCTTTTTTTATTTATTTAACAAAAAAAAAAAAACCTCTTTACTGTCAAAGTGAAATCAGACAACAAAAATACACTACATATAAATATATAAAAATATATATAAATATATTCATGCACTTTAAGTGACTGACCTAACCCAACAGAGGTCCAGCCAAATGCTTCTTGTAGTCAATTAGTGAAATGTGTCTCAAGTGATAATAGTATAAAGACATCTGTGTCTGGAAGGTCAAGTCACTGGAAGATCAGTATTCCTGGCAACCATTACACCATGCAAACAAGAGAACACTCCAACCAACTCAGAGAAAATGTTATTGGAAATTATAAGTCAAGGGATGATACACATTTTTTCCAAGGCACTGAACATCCCCCAGAGTTCAGTTAAATCCATCATCAAGACATGGAAGGAATATGACACGTGTAAATCTGCCTAGATCAGGCCGTCCGCACAGAAAAATGCAAGAAAGAGACCAGTGAGAGAGGCCACCAAGACACTTATGACTACTCTGAAGCAGCTGAAATGGGAGAGACTCTGCAACAACTGTTGCCCAGGTTCTTAACCAGTGAAAGCTTTACACAAAGCCACTGTTGAATTAAACTCATATCAAATCTCCACTAGAGCTCATCAGAAGGCATGTGGGAGACTCCATGGTCAAAAGTCCTTTTGTCTGATGGTCAAAAAACATAATTTTGGTCTAACCAGTCCAATGGAAACCAAACACTGCACGTCACCATTAACACACCATTCCCACTGTGAAGCATGGTAGCGACAGCATCATGCTGTTGGGGGGCAGCTGACCCTGGAAGGCTTGTAAAAGTAGAGGGCGAAATGAATGCAGGAAAACACAGGAAAATCCTGGAGGACAATCCTATTCAGTCTGCAAGAGAACTACATCTTGGGAGAAGATTTATTTTCCAGCAAGACAATGACTTAAAGCAAATAGCAAAAGCTCTACAGAAATGGTTTAAAGACAAAAAGGTGAATGTTCTGGAGTGGCCGAGTCAAAGCCCAGACCTCAATTCAACAGAGAATTTGAGGCTGAACTTGAAAGAGGCTGCAAGCCTGACTGAGACCGGTCCACACAGACTCAGTGCTGTGATTGCAGCCAAAGGTGCATCTACTAAACACTGACTTAAAGGGGTGAATATTTATACAGTCACTTATTTTACAGTACATAATCTTATTTAATTGACAATACTTCTAAAAATCTGTTTTTAGTTTGACATTGAAGAGTGGTTTTGATTTAAAAAAAAGCCAAATTATATTGTCTATGTTTGACTTATTAAATCAGTAAAAGGTAAAACATCCAAGAGGATGAATACTTTTTACAGGCACTATTACTAAAATAAGCTATGTTAACAAGTGATATTGGTTTTACTGCAGAGAACTGCCTTAACTTGTTAATTAGCTGAGTTTTATTGTAGCCTGCTAGGAATGTAGAATCTTCTACTTTTTGTCCATTACAGAATCAACTCAACCCTCAGTGATCCTCTCCCACCATGCTCAGGTTGAAGGCCAGCTCGTCCTGCAGCCTGGTAAATAAAAGAGCAGGGATCTGTCTCCACTGGGGATCTTAGGACTAGTTCTCATCCCCTGAAGAGCCCTCAGTGACGAAGAGATGAGAGCAGATCGAGTGTCTCTGCTGCTGCTCACATCTCACAGGCAGTAAAACTATCCAGCTGCTGCTCTCCAGTCGCAGAAAGCCAAGAAGAACCTTGGCTTAGGTGCGTTACCTCTTATGTTAAGGGGTAAAGCACAAATCATCTCTTGTTCTGCTTTTTCTACTCTGCATCATATTTTAGGGACTGAAGCTTAAGGGGGCACTAAAAGGAAATGTTTCCTTACCTTTATCACACAGCAGACCTCCCCAGTTCCTCTCACAGTTGCACTGCCACGGCATGTTGCAGGTGCCGTGCACACAGCCGGGATAGACCATACATTCATCACAGAACTGGCCCTTCCAGCCGTAGTTACACCTGTCAGAGTCAGACACAGACGCCAGAACAAGACATTTATCATTGCCTTTCATTTATCTGTTGACTTGACGTCTCAATATTTCATTCTATTTAATTTCAAGTCTGAGGTGCAGCTTTACAAGATTTGAGCAGGTAATTCATGCTTCCTAATACAGATTTCTATTGATATTAACTGTGCACAAAAGAACAGAATTAAGAATCACCATGAATCTAAACAGAGTGGATTGAAACATGTCAAAACAGTGCTCTAAGGGTATTATAAATAACTTAGAGAAACATTGTTAACCTGGCCAGTTGTTTTGCAATAACCTAAAACCCCTGTCCACTCAAACTTGTACCGTGTATGTTTAAGACACAGTAACTTCCTTTTTGCTGGCCTCAGGCCAAAACCTTGCATCTCCATTTTTCTTGATATCAATTCTTTTTTCATAAATCAGTGCTAATGGTCTCCCTATACATCTATCAGTGAGATTTAACCAATTTTAAAGCAATAAAAGTGTCAAAAAGATGCTGAATTTGCCCACTCAGTGTTAAATCAATTACAACGGGTTGTTGTAATAGGTTGTGATTTCAATCTTCTTTTCTTAATAAAAACATTTATAAAAGATCCATGGCTCTACCAGTGTTTAAGACAAACTACTAAAAAACTACTTCCTGTTTCATGGCGAACAAAAATGGTCATGAATATTTTTTTGCAATGAGCACAACTTTCATTATTTAGGTTTATGTTACATTTGTGAGAAGTTAATTTGGAAAGACAGTGATTTTTATCTTCTTTTAAACATAATAAATTCCTGCAAATGTATTAGTGATTAAGGTTATGTTTGCCAACAAGATTTTCAGGTGTCAGACTGGGCCGCAGCATATTAAAGTTTGGGAAAGGCTGAGGGATAGCATTGTAAAGCATTTTGCATTACTTTATATTGCATTAAAATTTCTGGACAGAAAGTCTCAACCCTTATAAATAACAATAAACAACATCACACAAAGTCATATGGGACTTAAACCACTGAGTTGCTAGAGGTACAAACGGTGCAAAAAGCGTCTTCTTGTGGATTTGGCGGGTCTGTCAGTTAAAACACACCTCACACTGTATCTGCGTCAACCTTCCCCAAGGCCTCCTGCCAACTAATCTTAGCGGAGAGTGACATTCCAGGGCAGGAGGGGTTAAGAATACTTCCAGCGGCTCCCCGTACTCCCGTTGGAGTCCACGACTGAGGACTACGAGGGTGGCACAGCGGCTCTGGAGACGGTTGTGTGTATTTACCGTGTGTACGCGACAGCACTCGACTATTCCAAGGCTGCTGTGTCGTCGCGCCAGCTGTCTTGTCAATTGACGGCTATTTTGAGTCTCCTGCAGACGGCACCGCTGTCTCTATGAGAGACTGAAGGAAAGGCGGGGGGGGGGCACTGGGGAATACTTGACATGCTTCTTCCACTGTATATGATTAGCTTTAGAGGGTCTGACAGCAATGTAGCAATAACACTAACAGGACTTTGGCAAGAGCCTTGATAACTGCTTTTTAAGCTTGTAGGTATTACAAGATGTATTCAGTGGGTTAATTCTCGATCGCATTGACATCATAATCACTCATCTTCCACTTACAGGTGCAAACAGGTAAGACTTCAGAGTTTTAGCCTGAAATCTAGAGCTTTCTGTAGTGAAAACACCTCAAACCAAAGTGATTCTTGAACACAGAAAGCCTTAAAAGAATTTGTCAGTACAAGCCTCATGTTTGCTAATAAAAAGAGCTTCAATCAGCAGCTTAACATACAGCACGCAGCAGCTTTTGTGATTGTTATAAAGCCAATGGCAGAAGGGGCACGGCCTGTGAAACCTGTGATGAAATAAAGGGAATAAAAAGGAGAGATGGCACAGGATTGAACACCAGGTTTCGTGACCTGAGGCGTCTTTAAATTCATGCCACTGCAGGATGATGATTGTTCTTCTGCTGTTTTCTATTCATGTCACTCTTCCTGTTGATGCTGCGTAGGAATGAGGTGCTTCCCGCTGTCATCTGTCTGCGCAGTGGAATACGGATGCAGCCTACTCATCCATGCACTCTAAAAAAATGTGAGACAGTTTCCTAAAAGTGGTCATCCCCTTGTTTTCCTTGGCTCCGAGCCAAGCTGTTCTTCCTAATTACGGGAGGTGAGTGTCTCTGCCCATCTGGCAGGTGGGAGAGAGGGGTTAAAAATGATGACAGGAACTTCCACATCCTGCTAATGTGGACTGATGGGGACTATTTCCACTTGAAATGTACATAACACAGTGGGATATTCATTTCCTTTTTCTTGCCCCCTGCCCTTCAAGGAGCACCGCAATGCGGATGAGGAGGGGATATGACCATTCCCAGCACGTTTACAGCGGTCAAATTCACACACCGACAGCTCCCTTTTCTCCAGTGTGAGCTGTAGAGATGTTTGGTATTCTGCAGAGGATTTCAGGTGGCTAAAAATACAAGAAGGCAGGCGCGGCATTGCCCTTTTCTTCTGAACTGAGGTGGAGATGCCCACGAGGGAAGAAAAAGGCTGAGATAAAACACAACAGGCCATGACAAGTGGAGGAGTCTCCGTTTGGCAACGAAATTCCATCCTTTTTTATGTCTTTCACACATTTCTCTTGGTGTTTGGTGCAGTTTTGAACAAGTCTTCTGCAGTGACATTTGAGTTTTTACCAAAAGTAACTGTTGTTTTTGTTACAGGAATGATCTTATTTGTTACAAAGAGCATCTTTTTATTAACAAGAATCTGTTCTCTACCAGGAAGACCACAGCTATTGTTAAATTAACCATTTTTTAACAGCAATAACCTTTTGTCTCAAAACCCCTCACACTTAAAGTATACTTTCCTACCCGTCCATCATGTGCATTATGTTTACTGTGCAATGTTTTGAAGGCTAAACCTGCAGAAGCACATCAATCACTTAAAGGCTACCAAATCCACACAGATTATCATTTTACGAGCCCTGACAAGTTAAGTAAATACATTTTTCATCTTATTAAAGTGGCATTTTTTTCATGGGTGGGATATGTTAGGCAGCATGCGAACAATTTGTCCTTAAAGCTAACATGTGGCAAGGAGGCAATATGGGTGAGTTGTAAGGGTAAAGATGTAAAAGAGTCTGGGTCAGAAAACTGAGGTTTTCCCAGTAATACACATTTAAGCTAATGGTAAATGCAATCACAATCCTATTCACAATGAGGCTGTGCAATTGTTTTGCTTGAAAGGTTTACAAAAAAGTCTGGTTTACAATTGTGCTCCTCCACCTTAGTGTCAGATTTTGGGATTATCTCAGTATCCAGAGTGTTTTTTTGATGTCATGAGATTTCTCAAAGTTTACCAGGTTCTCCCAACATGCGTAGATTGTACTCATCATGCCAAATAAAATGCAGATACCGATGACTGACTAAATCCCAAATATAGGCATCAATATTCAGACAGGCCGATAACTGGTCTACCACTAGAATATAGTAGAAAGTATAGTAGTTTTTTGAGTGAGAAAAATAGGTGTTAAAGTGTTTCATATACTCCGTTTTTCAGTAGTTTAAAGTGTTGGCTTGGCCTCAGTAGACCCTGGATCTCAATCCAACAGAAAAACAACCAAATGTGCATGACAGCCAAGTCCTATCCACGGAGGACCCACTTCACTACATACAGGATTTAAAGGATCTGCTCCCAACATCTTGGTGCAAGATCACAGCTGGTTTCACCCTAATATAAGGAGGAGGGCGCCTACACAATGTCAGACAGGTGGTCATAATGTTATGGCTGATTGGTGTGGAAACAACTGTACTGTTACTCTTAGACCACGGTTCTTTTCAACAGGAGAGATTTTATAGCTTTATTTTTACTTTATTTATTGCTCTGTTGACTTCTTGTTGTATTGTTTTTCTTTACTACACCGGAAAAAAGACTTTTAATTTTAACTGTACCTTTATATAGGCACATTTAAGTTTATTTTCATTCTGAAACAGATAAAATCGAAAAAGCTAATTACATGTACAGTTTTATGACTCTAAACACCAGGCAGTGGGAAAACTGCATTAGCAGTACATAAAATTGACAGATAAAATATATTCCTTTTAGGCTTACGTGCATTCTCCTGGGGAAGCGCAGCCACCATGTAAAAGGTTGCAACCCTGCTTGCAGATAGCTGTGAAAGAAGAAGATAAAGATTTTAAGAGGTAATTCCACTGGGAGAGACGTATCATTATTTTTCTGATTAGTGTTTAAAAGGAAGGCCAGAGAAAAGTGGGAGGTAAGACGAGAGGCAATGAAACAGAGAGGTAGGAGCTTGTTTGTTTGCCTTCGTTCTAACAAGTGCAACAAGACGTGAGAATTCATGGCACCCTGACTGGGGCTGGGAGCACAGGGGGGCTGAAGATGGGACAACTTTATAGCCTGCGTGTACAACACTCCCCCTCCTCTTAAATACAAGCCAGCCTCTCTCCTCTCCCCTCCTCTTCTCACCCTTCGTCTTCTAAGGTCAGTTGGGTGATTTATTGAGGCCCCCCACTCTCTCCGACACCACCCACAAGCATGAACCCAACACAGTGCAGCATGTAACATCAGCAGGCAGCGTAAAAGGCATTTCCAACATGTCTACTTACATTTACTTACAGAAAAGATTCTGGGTAAAGTAAAAATAAGATACTATCATGCATTCTCAGGTTATTCATAATCCTCAATGCAAAATAGGGCGGCTCATGCTGCACATTGATTCATTAATCTACTAAAGAAGACATAAAATAAAAACCATCAAAGCTACAACTTTACTTCATTAAGGTAAGGCCA
Source organism: Cheilinus undulatus (assembly GCF_018320785.1). Classification (NCBI taxonomy): domain Eukaryota; kingdom Metazoa; phylum Chordata; class Actinopteri; order Labriformes; family Labridae; genus Cheilinus; species Cheilinus undulatus. Next base: position 37,363,277 of record NC_054878.1, on the reverse strand, counting down.
GAAAGATTTCATATAAACAGCAAAAATGTAAACTATATTTACACGTTTAATACTATAAATGCAGGTAAAATAGGACCTCAGTTGAGGCTCACCTGTCCTGCAGTCCGTGCCCATCCATCCGTCCAGGCAAACCTGTGCCCCTGAAGCCTCACAGCGGTAGTGACCGAAGTAGTCATCCCGGGGCGCACACACCTTGTTGCACTTGCTGCTGTAGTAGTTTTCATCACAGCGCACTCGGATACGATAGATGATACGAGCCACTGGTCCATCGTGAAGAATGGTCTGCCAGGGGTCACCGGGGTTGATCATACCGGTGTGAGTGCTGCGCTCAATCAGAAGCTCCTGTTCATCTGAAAAAAATATATATGACAGATGAAGGCAAGTTAAACTAAATTCTTTGACTTTATTTTGCTTTTTCAACTAGAGAAAATGCTTATAAGCATTGAAATGAACCCCACTTTGAAGAGCTGCTTTAGGAGCTTTATAGCACATAGGCAGTTAACCATATCTATTGTCTCGGTTCACTCTTTCCTAACAATGCATCCAGGTGCAGCAAGATATTTTCAACAGAAGAGCTCTAAAAACCAACCAAAGATGTTCGCTCACACACAGAGACACAAAGACCAATGAGCTAAGCACACTTAAGCATTTAACATTTAAAGAGTTAGATAGTTTCTCAGGTACTGTGATCAAAAAAAAGAGCTTCAGGGCCCCAGATCAGTGAAATGGATGGATAGAATTTCAAAACAGTAGCCTACTCTTCATATTGCACTGCACAGCAAACTGGTCAAGATATTTGCTGCCACACCCACCACAAGCCAAATGAGAGTATTTTTGAGCACTGTCAGATCAATCTGCATAAATTAAAACCCTTTTATCTGCTCATTCTTACTGACTTTATGAGCAAAGCTGAGCAGACCAGAAGTCCCCTGGCCTCCTCCTTTCTGTGTCAAAGCTGCTGTCAAATATTTACAGGCAGCTTTTGCTGGGATGGTTTGACTCAGTATCATAGGAAAATAGTTCCCCACTACAACTAGCATATCTGCTAAAAGTGTGTTTGAACCAATGTTTTGCTTGTTGCATGTCGAAAAAAGTTAGACAAAGCCTGAATTTTGGCTTGAGACTGCAGAAAATGTGCAAAAAATTTTACATTCTAGCTAGTCTAAAACTTCTAATGACAGACAAGCCCTATCAATTTACAATGGCCATGAAGGGCACAACCATTTGTACGGTTGAGTACAGGACAAACCGGTAAAAAAAAAAGAACAATTTAAAATGAGTGACAGTTCAGATTATAAGTGCAACAACTTCCTCTCTTATTAAATTGTCTCTAACTTAAATATGACAAGCCTTGATTTTCATATTACAGCTCATTAAATAATGCTGCTTGTTAAAGTAGAGTGGCTGGTAAAAAAAAAAAAAAATTCTGCAGATAGCAAATGTTTGAATCCACAAGTTTCAGTAGGCAAAGTTAAATTCCAGCCAGTAGTTTGTAATTTACTAGTCCTCTGACCATTCAAAGCACCCCGTGCCATGTTCATCCATTCATTCCATACAATGATATAACTTGATGCTGCAAAAGAAGCCCTCATTATTAACTAACCCCAATCATGCACATTAAGGATGCTAGCTGGGCCGCCTGAAGGCAACTCTGACTTCAGTGTCTTCCAATACGTGACTGGATCAAACCCCAAACCCTCCAAATGACAGATGACCAACTCTTCCATTCATCCACGTTGCCCCCAAATTGTTGTAGCATGCCTGTGACAGGGCACGAGAGTGCCTAGTATCTGTGTTTGGTACTAGATGATGAAAGAAAGATGAATACTTCAGGTCAATTTTGACAATAAACTTAACAAAACAATGCTAGCAAAAAGTTTGAAATAAGTCAGAACAGCCTGTTATTTCAGTTTGGCAGTAAACATCAATGCTTTGGCAGACAGCACATTCTAAGGGGAAGTATGCACAGAATTGACCAGGTATATGGGTTTAATGTACAGGATCATAAACTGCAACTACACATTGACACAGGGTTAAGTGTACATGAAAATATTTAAAGACCTTTTTGTTTTTCCATCTGTATAAACAACACTGCCAAATTTTCTTATTTACAATAAAATATGGTGCTTATCTATTTTTACCATCCAAGAAGTGGGCTGGGTTCTATGCACTGGCACAACAAATAGACCAGTAAAAGTGGTAAAATACACACCATCATTACCCCAAGTGTAGCTGCCCCCATCACACCAAACACTTCCCTTTACTGTCCTACTTTATTAGCACCCTTCTGTAGGGGTGCAAAGCTTACCCTAAAAAATACAAACACAAAGCCTGCTGAGTTTAAACATGCCATTAAGTTTTAAAGAAGAATATCATCAGGAAGATTTTTAAAATAAATGATGTCAGCACGTAATACCACCCAATGGACAACCTCGGAGATGCAGACCTTGCTGGCAATTGTGTGAAGGTAATCAGATGGCACTGCAGGCCACCATAAAGCGTTGTATCTAGTGCCATGGTGTTGTCATCGTGCTTACAATGACGCCCACCAAGCAAGGGTACAGGTGTCTGTGGAAACAATCTTGGGGTTCACCATACCAAACCATACTTAATCAAACCAGACCACCAGCTGGAAAAGGTAAAACATGTGCTCTAACATCTCTTGATCAGCTTATGTATGAGTTACTTGACCTTGGAAAGTCAGCCTCTTTAATATCATTTACAAGATGTGATAAAGCCAAGAACTCAATGTCCCTCATTTAAAGCCTTGAAATGGATAATGATGATTTGTTAACATTTAGCATAATCTATTTTGTCAGAGAAAAATCAGAAGCCCCTGAAAGCTAAAGCATTTAGTAAGGGTTTGTAATTTTCTTCTCTGAAACACTGACATTGGACAAAAGTCACTCCTTCATAAGAAAAGCAGTTCATTCTTATTCAGCAGACCGACACTTTGATACTGAAGTGTGCGAGGAAAGTACCCTCTGAATTTTAAGTATGCCATTGAAATTCATTGGTTGCAAATTGATCCATTTTCTGGAGATGGCACACATTAGCAGCTCCACTCTGAGCTCTCTGTATGTGCACCGTCATGTCAGGAGGTTGCTACCATTTAGCCTCCAGCACACCAACACTCCCATTAAAACATAGTTCTTCCTCGGTGGTGCCTCGCTGCAGCACCAGTCTCTAGAAAGACAGCAATCTTTGTCACAGTGGGATCGAAGCTGGCAAACAATCTCTGTGGAAAGAGGGGGTCTGATTTCCTCTCCTCCATGCCTTTAGGCTGCAGTGTAGAAGTGAGCGAGCAGGACACACTCACACATACACACACCTTCCTCTGCTGGGGACTGACACAATGTCTGACAGAATTAAGCAACAATAACAGAAATAACCCCCGGCCGTTGCCAGATAGAGAACAATGGGCTCCGGGCCCGAGCCGGGCTCTGCTACATCGGTGTCTAAACAGTGAGCCGGGCCGCCCAGTCCACTCCACTTCCTGCTCGATAAACACAAGGAAAACAGCCGGCCGCCTTTCCTGAGGACACAGGGGGAAGGGATGAGAGGCACAGAGGAGGACGTGACGCTGGAGGAGAAAAAAATCTCACTGACAGACAGACTCACTCACTGGAGAGCTCTTACGTAGGACGAGACGAGAGGCTGCTGCTGAGTCAGGCCAGAAAGAAAGATACACTGTCTGACAGGGTCTGCTGGGGCAATTTATATACAGGACTATGAGAGCTTACATCTAACTTTTATTCTTTTTATTTATCTAAGTTGACCATAAAACCTAGATTAAAGTTGTCACAAATTTTTTGATCCCACGTATGAAAACTAACAATCTTTATGTTTCAATTATCAATATAAATTAGCAGTTAAGTCGCGCAAAATCTGACCTGTGGTTCCTTTCAAGCATGTCTCTCACCCCTGTTTCTGACTCTATCTCAGTCCTCCTCACAAGATAAGGCATAAAAAGCCCAAAAATATAACTTTAAAAAATTAAATACAAATAAGAAATAAAGAAAAGTTCCTAGAAGATGGATGAATCCATAAAAACTGCTGGAAAACATTGCCAGTCTTTATGTAAAAAAATATTTTACTATACTATATATACTTTTTACTTTAAGCTGTTTTTGTGCAGAAAAGAAGTTACTGGCAAGACTTGGGCCACTCTCTTCAAGAACATAAGCAAATGTGGACGTAGTATGCATAACAACTGGGCTATCTGTGTCCTCAGGTCTGATACAGTTTGGGAGCATATGTCGGTTGGCGCTTCACCGCGTCAGCCTTCATCCTGTACTGCTCTGGCCTCATGATGGCCAGAGCACCAGACTCATGCCCCATCTCTTCAGGTTCTCCCAGACGCCCCCTCCACGCCACATGTGGTCACCCCCTGCATCTGGACCAGCCCACTGGGTCCTGGGCTCCCAGTAGTGAGCTGGATCAGGCTCGGCAAAGCGCACCAGGTGCAGCCATTCCCATATCAGGCAGCTTACCCTTCCCATCTTTGCTCTCCTGAGCACAACAGCATTACACACGAGAATTTTTCACAAAGCAGTACAGCAGACACCTCTGGGTATCAGTCAACACCCAGGCTTCACAAAACTATAGTAAGACCAAGAAGACCAAGGACCAAAAGACTCTGACAGATACAGGGAACACCACACTGTGTTTTTCAGCGAACCCACTGCTTCATGTGTGAGTCCAAATCTGCAGTTGATCTCAACCTCGTAGTCAGCGTTACACTGCCAAGGTAGGCGAACTGCTCTACAACGTCCACACTCTCACCATTCACAGACACATCTAATGGCAGCATCGAAGAATCCCCAAATGCCCAGATGTTTGTTTTGGTCCAGGAGTCGTGCATTCCCAACACTTCAGCCTCCTCACTCAGCATGTTAAGAGACCCCACAAGGACATCTACAGTCTCTGCAAGGACCACAGCATCATCAGCGAAGTCCAGTTCAGTCAGTGAATTGAACATCACCTATTGACACTTCACAATTCACTGCTCCTCTTACCAGCCCCATTATCCTGTCCATACAGGTACTGAAGAGTGTAGGAACTAAGAGCAGCTCACCCAAGAATCAACAGGGAAGAAGTCAGAGAAGAAGGCCGTGTCACCTTCCAGGAGTTTGCCAGCATATTTGAATGAAAAACAAAAAAAACCTCCAGTATTCAATGACTGTCACAACTATTTTTGTTGCCATGGTTTTCTAACAGGTAGAATGGCATCATAGTTAAAGGATTGGGTGGTATCCAATTTTCATTATTGGTAAACCTTGCCAAGCAGGAAGAACCAAGCACTTGCCAGTGTGCAAACACAAGAACAGAAAGCACCTTTACACACAGGTCATTAGTCATCCAACCAAAAACTGTGAGGATGTTTATTACAGGGTGCTGGAATTGATTACAATTTCAGCATTGTTTTCGTACTTCAATAGTATAAAATAACAGTAAAACAAGAAGCAATTCAGACCAAGCACTTGTGGACATGTGGAGTGCAGTACATAAAGAAACTGCATTAAACAGCCATGATTCTGAACAAGAAATCACTGCACAGGCTCAGGAATATTTCATAAATCATGGTCTGTCAACAAAAATGCAAGTCAACGTTGTATCATGCAAAGAAGAATCCATATGTGTACATGATCCAGAAACGCCACAGTCTTCTCTGGGCCAAAGCTCATTTTAAATGGAAAACTGTTCTGCAGTCAGATTAATCAAAATTTGAAATTATTTTTGGAAACCATGGTCACATGTCCTGTGGGCTCAAGAGGCTTGTTATTAGCATACACATGACAAGAACGGAACAACATTACTCACCAAAAACTCCAACAGCTGGTCTCTTTATATCCTTTCTACAGACAAAATATATTTTAAAAAAATCCAATAAAAGGGGTCTACTTTAATCACCATACTGGAGTCATTTTATGCATCAAAGGGCAGAATTCAACATTTATAATAATGATAATAATAATAATAACTTTCCTTGTATTGCCTCTTTGAAAACAGGTTTACAAAGGTTGTGACAATAAGCAGAATCACAAATAAGATAAAACATCATAACACAACAGAAGCATAAGAACACAACAAGAAAGACATCAATATAGCAATTTAAAATATATCTTGATATTGGTTTTAGGACATATTGACCAGCCCTACTTTAAAATAAATTGTTTAAATCTAACAAAACTTTTGGCCAAATTAATGTACAAATTTGAGTCAAATAGCTCAATGTTCAAAGAATCAGGATGTGGCAGGATCTGAGTATGCAGATTCCTGTTATATCTGAGTTTGCTGCGAGGAAATTGTTGTGTTGTCACTGCTACTGAATCACCTAAAACATTCAGTGAGCCCTCAAACAGCTCTAGAGAAGTTTGTAGGGGGAAACGCAGTAGGTAATGATTCTTTAGAATTATTTTCATTAATCTACATTCGAAAAAAAGAGTTAGAAAAGGGTCTTCACGACACTAAACCAAAATAACGGTGGTACTAGACAGGCTGGGTTAAATTTTGTTCATTTACTGCAATTTTCCCACACAAATATCTCCAGGGTTTTCAAAGAATGATGACAAAAAGAGAAAATATCAAGTGTTCCTTGGGTCAAACTGCCTTTTTGAAGGCAGAGGTCAGAAAAGAATGACCAAACTGCTTTAAGCTGATAAAAAAGCAACAAAAACTCCAATAACCACTCATTACAACCACAGTATGCAGAGATAACCCTGTAAAGGAGATTAATTTACCAGACTCCATCTCTGTCATCAGGCAAATCCATCTTAAAAAGCTCCAGTCCACAATGTTTGAGCTGACCAATCAGCTTCATTTGAACGATGTGGCAGTTATGGGCAGGGTTTAGCTGTGCCAGCCAATTATAATGGCTGCCACAGCAGCAGTTTAACTGGAACGGGACCACATTTCTGTGTGAAACAAAGAGTAAAACAACACTTAAAGCTTTTCATGATGGAAAAGCTGTTTTTGCTGTTCTGCTGACCTGCTTTAACAGGGGTTTGTGAGTTACGGGGTGGTGATTAGGCTTACTGTGAGTGGTTGTTTACAACGGCTGCTAGTGGAGTGATTAGCTCGGATGTAGCCACAGCTGCAGTTTTTTCAGAACTGGACATTTCTTTTTTAAACCAAGTGAAAAAAGCCCCTCTGAAAGCTTTTCATGACAGAAAACATGTTTTTGCTCTTCTCCTGGTCTGCTTAAGTATGGGTCTGAGATTGTCACAGTGGGGTCTGCTGGTATATCCAATGGCTGCTGCTGTGGGAGCTTTTAGATTGGATGTAGCTGTAGGAAAGCAGCAGTCTAATCAGAACAGTTTCCCTTGAAACAAGAAATAAGTCACACCAAAAGCTTGTCTTGGCAGAGAAGATGTTTTTGCACGTCTCCCAACGGAATTATTCACAGAAGAGCTCAACCATTCACAACTATGGCAACAGTGTCTGCTCAGGAGAAGTGCATGAGCACTACCTTTCTTTGTCTTGTCCATCTTAGCCTGGTCTGGTTTGTCTTAACCTCTGTTGCGACATTTCAATGATAGGGTCAGAATTTAACACAACATTCTGGATCACGTGACTGCAAACAACCTATTGGAATGTTTACTATATGATGATAAGTTTCACTGACGCTTTTGGGACTGAAGAACTGGGGACACCTAAGAAATATGTTAAGGAATTTTTCACAGAAACTTTATGGGTATGGAATGAAAAATTTCCAAGAAAATCCTGTTCTAAGACAAGGCTGCTGTTTTAACTTATTAGGTCCTCCTTATCCCAAATAAGTGGGACAAACTAAAATTTAATTCCACACAAAATCTCAGGTCTCAGGAGGATAGATCAGCTTCCTCTCCACCCTGATGCTCAGTTTGACACTGATATGTGATTGGCTGATAACATATTTGTTAATGAGCAGGTGAACAGGTGTACCAAATAAAGTGATAGTTCATGCCCATGCTTAATCCTACAGGCACTTTAGTCACCAAGAAACCTAATGAGGGTGTATTGGGAACGAGGCAGGAAACAGGAGTGCCTGTAGAGGACCCCTTATATAAAAGGGGAGAACATGCAACTCCACACAGAGGGGCACCAGTCTGACGGGGATTCAAACCAGAATCCTTCTTATATAGTGAGGTGACAGAGTGAACCTCCGCATCATCAACAAATCTAATCAAAGATCTACAAATTTGTCTTTCATCACAAATTTAAAGATTTCCTCAATATGTCAACAGAGTGATGCATCTGCCACATGGATTCGCATGTCATCCTTGCAGCTCATCTAAGGCCCTGAGTCTAAAACTGTGCTGCTCCTCACTGTGTCCTCAAAGAGGTGTCACACTATGAGCAGACTCCCCTTGTGATCTTCCACACGAGGGTAAAAGGAGCATTTGTTCCTGTCGTTTTGGTTTCTTGAACCCATGACATTAAGGCTGAAGTCAGCTGATGTTTGTGACCTCACAGCAGACTCCGAACAAAGACAGAATCCAACCTCCATGAGCTCCTCTTATCACCTCGATCAAATTCCTTCTACACTTTGGGGAAAAAAAGGAACATTTTCCTTCCTGATTGAGAAAAATCAAGCGTTTTTTTTATTCTTGTGCCTTTACACCCAAACTGGATCTAATTTGCTCATTTAAACCAATTTCACTGAGGCTGAAGTACGACTATCTGACAGGAAATCAATGGGACTGAACTAAATCAGCTCTCAGACCTTACATCCATCAGAAACATCAGATCTAATTACTGTAAACGTACACAACGTGCAGAAACAGAGCTTCCACAGAGTCTAATCAAAGAGCTGTGATGTCAAAATCTATTTCTTCTCCATTGTCCGCATTCATGAGTGGAAGTGCGTTTGATGTTATGGACAAAACAGGATGTAATGACCTCATATAAATGAGGAACAAGCTGAGACTGGATAGGACGGTGCGGTCCAGTATATAAATGCATTCATGTACATGCTTGAATACACAGAGAGGTATTGTACAGGCTGGTGAAATATGCCTGCACAGATCAAAGCTGCGTCCCCTCACTCAGACATTAGAGACCTGAGAGGGTCCTCTTCCTCCCAGACTCAGCTACTGCTCAGACGGAAAAGAGAGGCAGTACAGGAGCCCACCCAGCGGACATGAGCAAAGGAAAACAGGAAACAGCTGGTCACAACTGACCGCCACAGCAAGCATAGCTAAGAAAAACTAGTGCTTATTTTCTATATGAAGAATCTTAGACATGTATCAGCATGTTTTCAACCTGCTACCTATAGAGTGTAAGCAGAAATTCAATCACGTTTCCATCCATGACATGCAATGTATGCGGGTAGGCTCATATGCAGATAATTTCTCATCATATCAGCATGAGAGAGTAGCCAGCAACTCATTCCAGATCTACCACTTAAACTCGAACCACCTTCTTTGGGCCAAAGCTCATTTAAAATGGACTGAGGCAAAATGGAAAACTGTTCTGTGGTCACATGAATCAAAATGTGAAATCCTGTTTTGCAAACCACAAATGCAGTATCCTTAAGACTCAAGATGAGAGGGACCATCCAGCTTGTTATCAATGCACAGTTCAGAAGCCTGCATCTCTGGTGGTATGGGGTTGCATTAGTGCCTATGGCGTGGGCAGCTTACACATCTGGAAAGGAACTATCAATGCTATCAACTAAGCTTCAGAGCAGCATATGCTCCCATCAAGAAAATTTCTCTTCAGAGAAGACTTTGCATATTTCAGCAAGTAAATACCACATACATAAAAGCACATACCATATCCGTCACAACAGCATGGCTTCACAGTAAAAGAATCCAGATCTTTCACCACTACAAATCATTTGGTGCATCATAAAAAGAAAAATTTGGCAAAGAAGTCCCTTGTATGCTTAGCAGCTAGAGTCCTACATCAGTCAAAAATGGGACAACATTCCTCTCCCAAAACTCCAGCAACTAGTCTCCTCACTTCCCAGATGCTTACAGACTGTTGTTAAGAGAAGAGGGGATGCTACACTATGGTAAACATGGCCCTGTCCCTAGTTTTTTGGAATGTGCTGCCGCCATCAGATTCAAAATGAGATAATATTTCAATGAAATGGTAAAATGCTTTGGTTTCAACGATTGATATGTTGTTCATGGGATTATGAGATTTGTAAACAATTGCATTCTGTTATCTACATTTTTAACCATGTCCCAACTTTTTTGGAAATTTAAGTAAATTAACCATATTAAAAATATTGCTCATAAATGGTTGAGGCTTTGAAAAAAACACTCAGAGGGTGATTGGATGAACGTTCTGTCGGTCACATCTTTATGGGCCAATCAGAGCAACAAAACATGTGATGTCATAGCTGCTACCAAGGTGCACGAGCGCCACTACCGAGAAATAAACTGGGTCTGATGTTCCACAACCCCGGTCTGAAGAGAGGAAGGAGGGCGGCCAGAGTCAGTGTCGACACATTTGACATGTGCATGTGTCCCTCAGCAGACAAGGTCGAGCTTAACAGCATTTCTTTTGTCTGGGCCTTTGCACCCCTGGTGATTCGCCCAGCAACCACCAACAGTTTTCAGGTGCTTAGAACATTCACACGACAACCAGGGGGTTGTGGCAACCCTCCTACCCGCCCTAACAGTACCCTAGGCTATGTTTAAGCACCACATCTACCCATAACTCCGCCCTAAAGCTGTGGTTTTTGTTTTGTTTTCATCAGATTATTTTCCCATGCCCTTGGTAATGTACAAAGACATCCAGAGCATGACCTGGGTTGTGTCACTCCTCCTTCCTGCCCGATGGGACCCTTAGGCGGGCGTACTCGCCATTACACGCCTTACTTCAGCCTCAAATTTTGGCACAAACATATGTATTCTATCACACAATACAAAGAAAAAGGGAAACACCCCTCACAATAATACACTCTGTCTAATGGAAACTGTTTACTTTAGTATAGATGGACTAAGTGGTCAAACCATTACGTTTCTGGAAATGAACACACTGTCTGCACTTCTAGAAGGAATAGCCAACAGCATTTGTTTCTCCCCCATCAGTAAAAACAGCACTGATGAGAATGTGTCATGTTCAGACTTACTGTTTCGTGTGCCGTTGTCCCAGTCAAAGGCCTCTACGATCAGCGTGTACGTCCGCTACAGACAAGAAAACAAAAAGAAATCAAGTTAAGTCTTGGTGAGTAACATCCAAACTATCTCGTCTCTGTCTACTGTATTTCCCTTAACACAAGAGTAAGATTATACATTATCTTTGACAAAGGAAGACCCTAGAGCCTCTGGCTGATAAGACTCTTTTTAATCATTTAGTCTGATGCTGAACCAAAGTCGAGGGAAATACAATCAGCCCTAAAGGGAAAGCAATATTGATGCATCTGCCACATGGTGGTTCATGATTTAAACATTTACGTAGTCTTTCATTGTGCACCTGCATGAATAGGATACAAAAACCCATGCAGCTGCTATCAAATGTTCTCTAAATCATGTTACTTTTACTTTAAATGATTACTATAAGTAATCACATCTAATTTGTAGAAAATGCTGCTATTTCAGTTGACTAGAGTATGATAATACAAAAGAAACCCACATACTTTAATTGTTTTACGTAGTTATGTAGTCCATGGCCCCCATGTGAGAAAAATTATAAACCTATTACAAGACAGCATCAACCTCTGGAGGTTAAAACAGTTTCGATTTCATGTAATTTGATGTTTTTTTGAAGTCAAATTATCATCCATGAGAAGAAGGAACCAAAAAGAGAAATCTAAACAGAGAGCCATTATTTGTTAATGTATCCTCAAAGAGAAGTAAAGTTCACCAGCCATCACAATGTCCACAATAACAGGGGTGATCATTAAAGCCAGTCATGCCACTCTCCCACAAGCCTCTGCGTTCACAGACCCACATACAAGCACACACACACTCTCTCTGAGATGATGCAAAAATCGATTTCGTTGCTACTACACAGTCTCATATGAAACTTGGCCCTGTTACCAGGAGGTGTGCTTGAGTTACAGTGCCAGTGAAACCCAATGATTCAGAAATGAGGAGAGCCAGATACGGTAAGTACAACTATGGGAAGAGGCCAAGAAAGGATGCAAAGATGAGATGTGGAGAGAGAGAGAGAGACACAAGGGAACAGAAAGTGTTGGGGATGTACCAAACTTTCCTCTAAAATATCTGCACTCTCTGGATATCCTGAGGCAAGCTAACTTTAGCAACCTGACTTCACAAACAAGTCCTCTGGCCTGTATCTATTTATCAGAAATAGTGTTTTACTATTTTAGGACAGGAAGTGCGTAAAACTGATGCAAGAACAGCACAGAAGTTACCTTATATGTGGCTGTAACCGAAAGTTGTGCAGTGATTCTTAATCCAGATTCAAATCAAGATCAGGATAAATTTATATACATTTCATTTATAGTGTTTTCTGTCTAAATCAGTGGAGCTCTATTGTACAGGCTGCTTTGAAGCACTGGCTGCTCTAGTTTCCTGTTTAGGGGCCTGTGACAGCAGAGGGTGAAGTGAATAGTCAAATAACCAACTTCTATGACAAAACAATCTTAAAAACATAGAAATAGCATGTTTTGAAGACAGGTCACCTTTAAAATTACAGACTTCTGTGCGCATACCTCTTGAGTTTTTGTTTGCTTAATTTATTTTTCCCTTTACTTAAGCAGAGCTGGGTGCACATCCATTAATGAGTTAATTGCTGATTAATTTTTATTATTTTGATCAATGATATCCAAAACCTTAACGCTTCTGTTTCTGTTCAGAGCAACAGCATGCCACCTCCTGAACTCTGGAGAGAAAAATGAATCACCAGAATGCCTGGGGTGCTTTTATTGTGAAATGCTGCTTGACATAAAGTTCCGTACTTTCAGAGCTTTGTTAGGCAAGAGAAGACTAGTAATAGATCAAATATTTTCTATTTCTTGTACATCTGAAGTAATTCATGGATCTTTTATGTATGTGGTATGTTTGGATTACAATTTTATGATCAGGAAAGTACAAGAGAGATTCAAACAGTGAATAGTTTATCACAATAATCAACTTTCTAGCAATGAATGGAACAAGTAAAGCAGGGTGCACACAACAAGATTACTGACAATTTAGGGCCCAATTCCCCCTTTCTTAACAAAGTCAGGAAATGTCCAATGACCTAATGGTTCTTGCCAGGTTTACTTGTGGTGTATTAAGAGTGATTTTTCCCTCTCCAATCTGCCTGGAGGACAATCAGAGCTGCCTGATTTAAAATAGTAAATACTGAACATGTTTTTTATTTATGATCAGAAATCCTGTTGTGTCTGGGAAGGAGAGCTGAGCAAGATTGTTACATGGAAGGAGGAAGCACAACAAACACAGCCATGACAATGACAGTAAATGTGAAGTATAAAGTTAGACGTCCCAAATGAAGGAGCAACTTAAGTGTGTATCTGACATGTCCTGTAAAATAATCAAACTCACAAGGAAAGGAGCTGGACTGAAATTACTGCTGCAATGAATGTAGCAGGTAGCAAACAGCTAGTTGCATTTAATTTGTTTACTCTGAAGCCACACTGGACCGTGTTTGATTTGCAGTTTTAAGAGTGTAAACTCTGGTTGTTAGTGAATGAATCTGTATGTGTGTATTGCTGTATTGGTCATCTGGTAGCACATCACACACTATAAGAGCAAAACTAATAAATCTGTATTTGTCATCATATGTGGGTACTCTCACACTTTCAAATGTGGTTGAGATTTTTAAAATCTTTTAAAGATTAAAAAATGTGTTTACTGACTAGTCTAAAGTGGGGAGAAAATGCTCAGGAAATGGTCTAATTCATCCCAGGGTTACTGTGTCCGCAGGTATACAATTCAAGTCTGGTGTGCTGAGTAGAGTGTGGCTAAAGGTAGCAGCTAGCCCCGCCAGCCTTCGTTCATCCTTGTAGATTAATACTGTGCTTAATGTGGTAACTCATCAGTTTGGTTGCGTCGTTAATAGGACAGAGTTGAAAAAAATCGATTCTCCTATTCAGATCCATTCTTTTTTTAAAAAATACAATAATGATTCATATAATCCAAAGATCGATCTTTAAATATCTGCCTTTTCCTTCTCCTGGCGACTCCTCGCAAGAAAGTGACTTATCTCTGTTAAAACAAACATGGTGGAGCCTGGCAGCTCTGCTCCACTTAATGAACCACAAAACATGAAAGAGGATATCAGACAGTTTTTTGGATATAAACACTACAAAGACAGAGGAAAACTGGACGAAGAGGCCATATCTAGGATGGGCAACATGTAGGTAAAATAGTGATAGAAATACTACTAGTTTAGGGTCAATTTTTAATGCAAACCCTGACATTTTTAAGAATGTGCCTAGTCAGAACATTCTTTGTGCTATCTCCAACTCTGAATTCTCTGAGAATCTCTTAAATGTAGAAGCAGCATAGGTTTGGTTACTAAAATATCCCTAAATGAATCCATATTGAATTGAGAATCGAATCGAATCCGGGCCTTGAGAATCGGAATCGAAACGATGCATGCAATCAGTGGCAATACCCAGCCCTAGCCAATAAGCATGAGTATAACCCTCAACAGCCAACGACCTTATTTCTGTTTTCTAGTTCAAAACAACCACGCCATTCCTACCAGATGCTTACCACTAAGCTTCGCATGTTTATGCCTGGCACAGTGCGGGGGAAAGCTCTGACAGGGAGACAGCGGACGTTAGCTACATTTCCATTACAGTTTTTCGCAAAATAAAAGTGATATCTCTTAAATTTCAACTAAGAACAATTGCGCTTTGAATGTGTTGCCATTGAAGGGAGTTTTGGGCATGAGCCTCATAATTCTCGTAAAATCTCATCTTGCGAGTCTCCGCTGCAAGGAAGCTGGACGCTCAAAACCTGTTGCATGTTGGTACGGAATGATTACATCTACAGCAGTTGCCTTGATAATTTTGAACAAAAGACTGATTCAACGGATGATGGTTCAGAGGCAAAGTCTGTATGGCAAAAGCCACGTATAAGGGTATAAGTATGATGTTAAGAAAAGCCTCGTCTCTTCTGTCTATACATTATGCGCCATGTTGTCTAGGAGTGAACAGGTCATGTGACAACGTATATTACATCCTGTGACGTGTCAATGTGGAAAAAGTGTTTCCATTGCACTTTTGCGAAATACTTCTATATTGAAACGTCTGAGAAACCTCCTCATGAGAGCATAAAAAAGGAATTTGCGATATTTGAGTTTTTACGAAGTTCAGGTGTTTCCATTACCAGTTGTTTATTGCGCTATTTAGATTTTATGCATTTCTCAGGGTGATGGAAATGCAGCTATTAATTGAACCTACAGAGGCTACTAGTGGCCGGAGGCTTTATTACAGTTTAAAAGAGCATTCGACCAAGATATTAGGTCAGTGTTTATCTAAAAATGATAGGTAATTGAGATTATTTAATATGCAAATTTATCAATTTAGTTAGCCAAGTATGGACACACGTTACTATATGTAGGCATTGATAACAGTACTGGCTAAAAGGAAATTGGAGGTATTGGCATTTTGGATGAAAAACAATATCGTACATCCCTAGATACCACCCTTATCAGTGAGAGAGGGCCCAGTGTTGGTCCATTAGAATTTGCAGGTTTGCAAACAATGACATTTCTAACCATTGGACGTCTCATAAAGACTCATACCTTTGGTGTTTTTTTGTTTGAAATATCAAGCAGAGGAGGTGACAATAACCTAACCTAATAGCCTAATGTATGTGTTAAAAATGCTAGTATTATTACAGCCCTGAAACAAAATATTACTTTTGAAAATGTATCAGGTATTTCAAGGAAATCTGCATTTAAAATGATAATCTCATTTGGAATATTATTAAACTTTTTAATAAACAAAATTTTAACTAATTTGCATTGATGCAACATTTTACACAGCTAAAGCTCATGCAAGTAAACAAAAGTCCCACAGGCACAGATAGATACTAACCAAGCTAACCAGCAGCAAAGGAGTAATCTAGCTGGTGTGCTGCAGGGCACACTGCTAGGCAACCAGCTGACCTAAATAGCACTCATTACGTCACCACTAGTGACAGTTGTAGTAGCCACAATGTGACTGCTTTGACCTCTACTGTAATGTCACTGATAGGACGTTGACATGGGGGGTGGTCAAGAAAAAAAAAAAACATAAGGCAAGTATTTGAGGGAGTTGCGGTTGATTCAGTGACGCGGGAAAGAGAAGTCACAGGGAGGGGGATTGGAAAATGTGTGTCTGTGTTGTTGATCTGGGGGACCAACAAGCTGGTAGGCTGGTTGCTGCTGGGCTGTGGGATTAAGTAGGCTTGTCTGGCTGTGGGTGGTGGCGGAGGAAGGGGAGGGGAGTGTTATTGTGGAAGACCACGGGTGACAAGAGAAGGGGATGGAAGATGACGGGACAGGGGTGAGGTAAAGGGCTTGGGTCACAGTTTGAACATGGGGGGTACAGCTGTTTGAGACTACCAGTAGGACATTAGAGGCTTGGCTGGGGTTGGAGAGGAGTTTGTCAAGGAAAGGGGATAGGAAGGAAAATCTGTTGGGGGGGGGGGGGGGGGGGTTTGTGGCGACGGGTAATGCTCGTGCTGCTGTTGCCGGAAGCTCGAAACAACCGGCCCAACCGCAGACGCACAACAGATGCAGCCTCGAAGATGGATTATTTGACATGAACGTGGATCATCCCATGACATGTCGCTCGGCTTCTGACCTTTCCACCCATTCCCCCTCCCCCCACCATAAAAGGGTGGGCTATCTGCCCCAGTCTGAGCATGTGGGTGGGTGTATGCATATGCCAATGCATACAAGAGGAGCCATGAGTGCTAGTGAACGCATTTGAGTTCTTGGGATCATGCCTGATGAATTGTGAGAGCTGCAAACAAACCTTGTAATGGGAGCCATCATGGAAAGAACAAGTGGCCTTATTGTGACCTCCACCTTTTAGGCTTACCTAATATCCCGCTTGCTGCATGCCAATGTGTTGTAAATGTTCAGCTAAATAGATCCCTGAGTCAGTGTGTGATGAGGTCGAGCAAAGCCACGGACTAGTCTGGTTTCCCACAGACCATCCCAGTCTGTGATTAGCTGGATTAAGTGACAGCTGCCCAAATGGTTGGAACAAGATAGATGGATGGGCAGGGGGATAAAGGGGAGGACTGGGGGGAGGGAAGGGGGGAAGGCTACTGAACAAAGACCCTTGTCCCAACACCATAACTCACCCCCATCCCAATCAAAACCATTGTGAGTGAAGAGACACAGTCAGCACGAGAACAATTAGTGTCAGCATGGGTGCTACTGAGCCTTGACGGGGCAGTTGTGTGTGCAAAGTCAAAAAAAAAGTTGCCAGTGGTTACTATACAAGTCATAATCTCGTACCCAACTGTGCTTCAGCTCACTTAATTTCATTAACCTGCCCCTTTTTCTCAACTCAAAACATCCGTCAGCTACATCTGACAGTGCAAAATACTTCATCCGAGACTGTGAAGAATCCTCTGTCAGTCAAATCTCCAAAACCCTTGGCGGCCCTTCCCCTAATGGATTAGAGGATTTACTCAGAGAAATCCTAGTTTTCAAGTCATGAAGGGGGGCATGGTGAAACAAAATTGGATGTTTGTGTGTCATGCACTGAGTGAACCTATGTTTGCTTGGAGTGACCTAATAATCGAGCCACATCTGACCGACTGAAAGGAACCAAGAGTCGTGAATGCACTAAAGGCAGGTAGAGTCCTGGGAGTCAGCCTATTCTGGTTAAGACAGAGGCTGTGGTGTTGATGTCTGGGGAAAGCCACAGGTGTAGGTTCCCACGCCAGATGAGTGGTGGATGGATGATTGGATGGTGACTGGTGAAATAAAAAAGAGACAAGGGACAGAGAGAGGTGGCTTTGGGAAGTGGAAGCCGGGGCAGGTTGGGGTCACCAAGCATGGGATCTACACACTTCCTTCTCAAAGGAGAGGTCAGCCCTCTGCATGTGGGGTGATGTGCCTGTTTGCATTTGAAGAATACTAGGAATGTGAGATCCAGGCCTGCTGTGTAATCCCATGCAAGATCCCAGTAGTCTGCCAACAATTCAGGGGTGCATCTGCATTGAGGAGGAACTCTGATTGACTCTTTTCTAGTCCAGACCAAAGATGTTGGGAGTTATCCCAAGGAGCTGTTCTTACAGCCTCCCATGCATTAGCTATAAAATTCACAAATAAGCACTTCCCGTAAAAACTCCGTCTGCAACCTTGAGCTATTTCTGCTCCCATGTCATTGAAAGGTGACCTGAATGTCCACCTCCCCGTTCCCAGCTCTTCCTCGCGGGAGTTCCACAGACATCTACTGATTTATTGCCTTCTGATGGGACATGAGGTCATCACGATTCATCCCGTGGCCAGTAATCGCTGCATGTAATCTTCATTAATCTGTGATGTCAATCCCAGCTTTTGGTTTTACTAGGGCTGAGTCTACACTATTCCAGCAAGGGCATCGAGCTACACCATTTCTGCTGAATAGTAGGGGCAGTTGGAACAACAGCATATGATGCTGTTTTGCACACTCTTTCAAAATACCCGTGCATTGTGGATGATACCGAATAATGGACAATTGTTGTGTCTTAACAAGGAATAGAAGAATGAATGATGGGCCCAAAAGTCCTGTTAATCAATTCCAAATTGAGCAGTTGCACTTTTTTTTCTGATAAGTTGCTAGGACTAACTAAAGGCAGCAGACCAGCATCAATGCCTCCTAATGAAAGCGATGCATTAATGCAACAAGGAACATGCTGAAGATTTCCAAGTCTACACTGCCTGCAGCACAAATAAAGAGGTTTTCAGTGAAAGGGGAACTTGCAAATGTGAGCTACATCAACTTCCCATCACTTCTACCTGGAGGGTGGACTCGGATGCAAATCTGTCTGGGTCTAGCTCCTCAATCTGTTCAGAGGCAAGGATCAAAGACCCCCAGTGGCAAAATCCGTGCAAATATGGAGATGATGCTGGCAGGCAGGGAAGTGCAAGGTGGAGGAGTTTGACCCTTTTAACACCCATACTTAACATATCTTTTTCCTGGATTACAATCTTGTATACATAAAAATACCACTGACATGTATAATGTATTAAAAAAAAATTCAGCCTTATTCATAATACACTTCTCCTTCAAGCCAGTGTAAAATCCAGAACCTTGTTTGAGCACGCCTTGTGCCATATGAGCAGTTCAAAGGCCTGCAAGATTTATGCAAGCATTTACATAAACTACCTGTTCTTTTAAAGAATCCTAGGGGCTGTCAGCTAATCAGAGTTAAAACTTTGAAACGATATCAGTTAAAGTCAAACAATGTCAATACTTGGACACCAGTTGGATTGGATGATTTCTTAGTTTAATGATCCTCCATCTCACCACCTAAATTACATCTAAATCTAAATGTTGCATGGGAGTTTGACTTTAATACTTGATGCACTCATTCTACTCCTGCACAACTCTACCTTAAGTGACAAATGTCGCATTTTCCACAGCCTCTTATTGCTTTCAATAATTAAAATAACAGGAATTGGAATTTTTTAACCCCAGTTTTAAATAAGTATTGATCTATCAACATTTTTGACCACCGTCTATAAGGTTCACTCAAGTTCTACTGTGGATCACAAGAAGAAGATACATTTTATACAAACCCTACATCTAAAAAAGCTGGGATGCAGTATAAAAATGTGAATAAAAGCAAAATGCTAATTTGCAAATCATTCTCAACTTTTTATTTACTAAATACAGCTTAAGATAATCAAAGTTCCAACTGATGTTATTGTTTTTGTGGAAATAGAAACACATTCTGAATTTGATGCCCACACCATGTGCGGGCGCAAGAAAATACTTGGAAAGATGTGGAAGGAACAGCTGGAATAATCAACAAGTAAACAGATTAAATGTAGGGATGCACAATATTGGATTTTTGCTGATAACCCAATATCTACAAATTAGCTTTAACTGATACTTAAATGTAGTGCACACCTAAAACTTCAGTTCTTAACAAATTTCAGTCCTTAAATCGCACTTTTAGGTGTAAGGAATGATAATGAATGAAGAAAAAGACTTCAGCCAGTTTACATCTGTTGGCTCAGCCTAAAACTCCAGTGGCCTGTTTATTCATAGGGCCAATATTTACAGGTGATACAGGCGTTTCATATCATATCCGCCAATACTGATATCTTACCGATAGTATTACGGGGTGACTGAGGCTCAGTAGGTAGCATCATGTGTCCTTGGGAAAGACATTTAACCCCAATTTGCTTCCACTGCTTCTCCGTTTGCATGTAAATGGTTATAATGTGCTTGAATGGGATTAGCTAATACTGATGGCCAATTCTCCATAGCATCCTTAGTCATCAGTATGTGAATGTGGATGGGTGTGTGAACCTGCAATGTTAAAGTGCTTTGAGTAGTCAGGCAACTAGAACAGCGCTACACAAGCCGAAGTCCATTTACCATATCGTGCATCTCTAGAATTTACAGTCCACCATTTCCAGCCCATAATATCATCAAAAGATCCAGAGAATCTGGAGAAATCCCTGCACGTAAAGAGCAAGGCCAAAAACCAACAATAAATGTCCAAGATCTCTGATCTCTCAGGTGTCCCTGCATAAAAAAAATCAGCATCATTCTTAAAGGATATCACAAAGGCTCAAGAGCACACAGAAAAACTACTGTCAGTTAACACAGTACATCACTGCATCTTCAAATGTAAGTTAAGAGTGTGCAAAGTAAAAATCACATATCGACAATATCCAGAAGCTCCAATAACTTCTCTGGGCATGAGCTCATCTGAGATGGATTGATATAAAGAGGAAAAGTGTGTTGTGGTCTGACGAGTCCACATTTCAAATTGTTTTTGGAAATAACAGCTGCCCAGTTGAGGCTAAAGAGGAGAAAGAATCACCTAGATTTTTATCAATGCAAAGTTCAAATGCCAGCATCTGTGATGACGTGGTTGAGAATTCATGCCTATGTCGAATGAAACTGTACAGCACATTACGAACATAAAGTAAGACAACAGAAACCTTGCACAACAGGCTACAGGGGGAAAATCCACTTTCAGTTCTTCGGCAATTGATCAGTCCCCAGACGCTTATAGAGTGTTGTTAAAGGAAAAGATGATGTAACATGGTCTGTAAACATACTCCTGTCCCAACTCTTTTTGGAACATGCTGCAGGCATCTAGTTTTACAAATGAGTATAACATCAAAAAAAGACAAAAGTTTGAGGTTTAACACCAAGTAGCTTGCTTTTGTGCCATTTTCAATTGAGTACAAGCTAAAAAAGGAAAACATTTCGGCTAATTCTGTTATCACCACAGTGGGTCTAAACAAGTAAGCATTTTCTTGGACATTAATAGCACAGGCTCCAGGTTCAACTCCCACTCTGGGCCATTTGCATGTCATCCCCTACTCCCTGGGCTCAATTTCTGACTCTTTCCACCATTCTGTCTTCATTTAGAAGTCATGAAGAGCCACAAGTAATCTGAAGTGTGCTTTTTCTTAAGCTAAAATATACTATGCAAACAGATGTCATTCATTTTCTTACCTTCAACCTGAGAGTTAAAGAAATCAACTAGTATTGATATTAATTTCCTTTGTGTTTAATTGGAAACTCTCCAGACAAGCTAAGCACCAGCCACTGATTGATGGCCTTTCAGGACAATGTTCATTCACACTGCAGCATCAACATGTGTGTTTGAGAAAGCAGGTTACAGACTGAATCGCAGTCATATCTCTGCTGGGTAGAGAGGTGGGGGGCTGTGAATCCTACACACAGCCCGCCTGCCAGAGTCGTGTGCCAAGAGATGTCGCACTGAAGGCAAGGCATTTGGCTGGCTGTTGTACACCGGCTGTGCGCGCACACACACGGCTCATTGAGCATGCTGCAACTATGCCAATAGGGTCATTACCCATGCACTTCCAATACAACAAACCCCTCCCCTCCTGGTGCTAATTAACCAGCATGATCCAAGACTATGCAACACGTAAAACAAACATCGGCACATGCACATTTGCATAGAAATGCTACATGGCTTCACATGCAAAAGCACAGATAGGCATGTGTATATATCACTAATTCAATGTTAATCCTTCCCAGCTAAACAAACTTAAGGCTGCATGATTTCACAACATGTGGAAGGATGATGTTTCCTTTGTTATTTTGCATGCATGAAAATCTTGTGCAGGTTGGCAATTTATGCCATTGTGTACCAGAAATCCTACCAAAAGAAACACGGCACTAACAACTTCAAAGGTTTAAAACAATCAGGCTGAAGCTCAGTTCTCATGGTGTTAATTTGCCTTCAGAAAGAGGCCACTGCACCAATAGACATGCCTCAGAAACATTAACAGGCTAATTCCTGATCCAAAGCAACAGGGCGCCTGACTGGAGAGCAATGCAGCACCGCCTCCAGCTGAGCACCATTATCATTTCAAACAGGTTCAACAGTACAGTGACAATTTAACTGCCCATGTAATGACGTTCTTTAATTACCCCCACAAGGAGACTCTGGCACCTGCACACCATTCATTTACCAAGAGGAACAGGACACAGTGGGCTGCAGGGACGTTCACGGACTCTTGGGACACACGAGTCGGCTTTGGGTTTAAAAATGCTTAGGGATGCATTTCAACAAAATACCCAGAAATCCTAACAATCAAACGCAGAGAAATTAAAAACTAAACTCAAAACATAACAATTAAGTCATAAGATGTGTTGGGGAATGAAGGGACCATCTCAACTTTGCTGAGGCAAACAGTTTAAAGTTTTGCTTTTTAAGCATCCTATAAAAAAAAAACTATGCTGAATCAGAAAAGACGTCATCAGAGAGGTACTATGGGTGGGAATCACAGTCTAATTTATGATATGATACTAAAAGGTACAATGCAATAACCATAACCATAAGATACAACACAATGCATTACAATACTGCAACTGTCATGTATCTTCTTGTTTTTTTTTTTCTCATTATTTCTAACTTTAACTTCTACACCCCTCCAGTGAATAGGTGTTTACAAATTAGCATTTTGCCATAAACACTTACCCCTAAAATACACCAGATACATGTTTGGTCCGTCTCTGCTCTAGCACAGTACCGCAGCAGATAGGTTTTAGTTATAGTCAATGAGAGAGCTTCCAACAACTCCGCTGGCAGTCCGGAACCCTCCGCAGCAGATATGCTGGACTTCTATGTCTGCCGGACGCCGAGGCAGGTGAAGTGTCGCCAAAATCAAATTAAAAAATCGGGTTAAATTTCAGAATAAAATACTCTGTGTTGACGCCAGACTTGTGCCAGACTGTATTTCCTTTCACTACATCAACAAAAAGTCTTGATTGAGCGTAGCAAAGCCCGAAATCAACAAGTCAAAGGCGCAAAAAGAAGCGCATACATTTAAAAAGCATTACTGACCCATAGTAGAAATAGAAAAATCTACATGAAAGGACAAAACAGAGACAAATCAGGTTCATCCTACTCCTGTAGTTCAGAACACTGGCTTCACGTGTATTTATTATGTTTTATGGCACTGCTGTAGTTTCTACTCGCACGAACAGGTGTGATTCTGTAACTACTGCCAAACTCCTCAGTCTACTGAGGGTCTACTGTTGGCAGTGCTGCTCCATGCTGCACTGCAAACGCAGTCAGTGGGAGTTAACGGACGGCGGGGCACGCAGTCAAACTGCAGTGCAGCCGTGCTGCAGCGGAGACGTAGCTGGTGTATTTTAGGGGTTAGAGCAGTGCATCTGGAACTTGTGTGTTATTAAATTTTGATGCACCAATGTTAATGAAGGTCCATGTTAAATAAATAAAGACATTTCCCTGCCAGGGGAAATATCCTATCTGTAAAAATCACCACCTTGAAGGAAGGAGGAAAAACGCTCTATTTTCCAGACAATTTAACACTGATTCAAATTTGTAAAACCCACTGGCAGATGTAAATAGTGACCAATAGCCCTGATTTGTGCAAAATGAAATCACAACAAATGAGGCAGGATATTTTGGCCTGATGCCAGCAATTAGTGACACACTGCCCACAGTAATGACAAAATCATGACGAGGCAGATTTTCAATAATCGATAGAGTGGATAATGATACATAATGACCTCTTATTACAATTACGAATACAAAGAGCCTCTTACAACACAGTTTAATCAAAGTATCAATGTCTGGCTCCAGCAACTTGATAAATGTATCACACATGCCAGGACGATGATATTATGCTGAAAGTTCCACCCCTAGTTTTAGTTAGTAAAGGAGTCAGGGATAATGAAGGAGCCGGTTTAATCATATGTGAACGACCACCAAGAGGAATTTGACTAGAACTGAAAAAACATTGCGTATCATCACCATAATTAGGGATGCATGATATTATCAACATGATATAGGTGCCGGCAGATATGAACATTTCTGCAGAATATTTTGGCTACAAATATACCTGCCTATATCAGCTGTCAATACTGGCCATACTAACAAATAAGTTAGTGGGGTTTTAGGCTGGACCAACAGACCTACGTCAGCTTAAGTTTCTTTCTTTATATGTCATCATTCCTTACATTTTAAAGTGTTTTCAGGACTGAAATTTGTCAGTTTGTTCATTTGGCACTTTGTTTGTGTTTGGAGGACTGATTTTTAGGTCTGTACTACATTTAAATATCGTTGTCTCTATATTTGTATCAGATGGAATCAACTTGTGAATATCAGCATATCTGATATTAGCAAAAAGCCAATATCATGCATCCTTAGCCATTATTATAAGCTTAATGTACAGGTATAAGGAAAGGAAATAGCAGGGGACAGTATGATTCAATTCAATACGCACAATAATATGAGAGCCATATACAAACAAGACAAACATCAAAGTCTGATCTGATTAATGGAGAAAGCAAACTGGCCGTAAAAAAGTCCTTGGATATGTTTAACGTTATGTTTAATTATATTAGGACAACCACCAAGAGGAATTTGCATTTTTAGTTTCCTTTTTAAATCTCTCATTTTCTCATTTTCCTTTTTCAATCTCATTTCCCTGCTCACATCAGATGTGCCAATGCAATCCATACTTTTGAGGTACAGCTCAGAACTGCCTATTGCGTTGGGCCTTTGAAAGCATATAAGGGTATTTTTTAATTAATGTGCACCATTTAATGCAATAACATTTGTCTGTGATCCTTATAAAGCACTATGTCTTTACACTTTATGTTATTCTGCCTTGGCCCGAAAAGCACTTTAGTCAACTCACACTGATTTTAACCCGCTATTCAAATATGTCACTTGAGAGATGCATTTTTTTTATTTTGCATCATTTTAAAACTCTTCAAAATAACATGCACATATGCTCCAAGTGTAGGTTTGATTTGCAGGTACAGTTTTAGGAACTGAACACACCAGACTCCTTTTGACCTGTGATACTTCAAGTACACAGGTAGATGTCATGTGTTCACAAAGCAGACTCAAACAACCCCTTAAAAGCACAGGATCCGGGCTACATCCTTCAATTAGCTACCTAACACATGCACCAGGTGGTTCTTCCCATAATCTTGCCCTAATACTATTTATTTGTAAAAATGCAGGCTTGACTGCGACAGGCAGCTGATGTTTGTTTTGCGCAACAAAAATAAAAGAGACCACAATGAAGAGCATCAACACTGACGACTCCTAGCTATATTTTCACAGCAGTCAAGAAACTTTGACAAGCGACAGGTATCCACATCAATCATTAAAATTACAAAGGAAAAAAGATTACAGTCCAACATTAAGAATATAATTTCTTCTACATCTCAACCATTTATTAGAATGATTTTAAAATAACAAAAAGCAAAAAAACTGCATAATCAAACAAGATCCATAACTAAATGTCAGGGGTTCCCCATGTTTAAAGCTGTCAAGAAAGTTTTCTACAGAAGCATCTCCATTAATAATTTGCATATTGGTCTGCAGTCAAAAATGACAAAACCAAAACACATGACCAGCATGGTGGTTTACAGTGAAGCAGCAACCTGAACAGGAAAAACTGGACTATTTTCAGGCAGCATAGCTAGAGAATACCCATCAGCATTTTGACTTTTGATGCCTTAGGTCAGACATAACCTGATTGTTTTTTTTTTTATTATTTGTAGCCTTTTATGCCTTTATTTGTATAAAAAGACAGTGGATAAAGTTGGAAACACTAAGAAGAGAGTGGGGGAGAGACATGCAGAAAGGAGCCACAGGGTGGACTTGAACCCGGGCCGCCTGCATACATGGGAGGAAACCTAACTGCTAGGCCATCTGCGTCCCTCTGAGTGTTTTAAAAATGACTGTGGGCTGTCAGCTCACACTGTATAATAGTGCTGCACCATTACTCTGATCCCATAAAAGAATGGAGTTATTTTTGTATTCCAGTTTACTTGAAAGGTTTTCAAAAATGCCTGCAGAAAGGCGATGAAGTTTAGAACAGTGCCACTATTGCACTTAGAAGGACCTTTATTTAAAAAAAAAAAAAAAAAAAAAACAAGAAAAAAACTTTGATTGTTTTTGAAAAATAAAGTTATCCTGAAGATGTACGGCTGCTTTAAAAAAAATATTGCTTATGCTACATTATATATGCATGTTTTGGGTTGCAAAAAACACACTTTAAAATAATCATTATTCTCTACATTTTCCTTGCAAACCAAGCCAGTAGACTCATGATAATATTTATGTACTATATCGCAATAGCAGTATTGTCCAGAAGCATTGAAATCCCACATTATTACCAAATTGTGGAGCACTATATTTTTTAGTAATAACAGAGATGCTCCAACATAATTTTCTTCCTGACACTGATTCCAGTACCAGAGTGTTGTGTATCAGCAGGTGTAAACTTTCTGGACTGACTGTATTAAACATTATTTTAGCCCTCCAGTGAACTCAGAACATGGCTCAACAATTAAAATGGTAACGTACAGCCTCTCTGTGACAAGTAGTCACTTGTCTTCCCAATTATTGTGAGTTTTACTGCTCAATATTAAAATAACACTAACACAGAGGGCCACATCACAGGCTCTCTGTCTCTCTTTCTCTCCATTATGCTCTATTCATGCCATCGCCATAAATATCAACATGTTTAAACATGTTGGTCACTGCATGATATGATAATGGAACAGCCTTCCATTGGTTGTCAGCCCCTCACAAAGCACTCTGGGAAAACAATATGGTCATTAGCATTTGAGCTAGCAGCAATTTCGGACCTACTAGTGTGGATTTAATCTTTAAAGTCCCTGAAAAGTCATCCGAGTTCCGGGCTGGCTAAAAAAGCTTCCATAAGGGATATGAAGGCATGGATAGCATCAGTGGAATGGCACAGAAGTGTCTCTTCTTATTCTATACAATAACACAAAACAAAACTGTATCTGATTGGTGCATAAACACATATACGCCAATACTAATATCAGCATTTTCAGCAGTATCGGACGCATTTCTGCTACTGGTATCAGTATTGAAACAATGCTAAGTAATATAAGCAAAGATCACAATTTATGTGCTGCACTGTGCAGTCCGTCAGTCAGGGTGTGACTTGGGTGCTTCTATGTTGAGTTCAATCAGAGCAAGGAAATGACAATTAGCATTAAAGTTCCTTTTTCAAACTTCCACAGACTGAGGCAGAAGTCTGACTGATTTATATTTCAGTCATCTGACATAGCTCCACCAAAAACACTGTCTAAACCCTCTCTTAGACTCAGACTCACCTTGATAAACGTGTCGTGTCTTTTGTGATAACAGGGGGGAGACCATCATGCACCTGCCATCTCCATGGTACTTAAAGATGTGGTCTGCTAGATTGTTCAGGCACTTTTAGGGACATAAAGCACTGCAGTTGGGGAATTAACTGCAAACAAAATAATAATTTCAAACATGACCTGTCAGGGGCAGCAGATCAGGACGTGATTGGCTGTTGTGCCCCCCTGGACTAAAATTATGCTCAAGCTGGAATTAGGACTTCAAAATCAGGTGTGCGACTCAAAAACTGGGTCAAAACCATGCCTGCCAATTTAACACCATTTAAAATAAGACAACAGATTCAATGATCATGTTGTTTCATGACAATGGCAGCACAATGAATGAAAAATATTCGTATGACAAGCTCAGAAATCAAAGCTTAAAAGATTTTTTTGTGCAGATATACTTATGAAAACTGTAAAGTTTGGACACAAAGCCATTTGAGTTAACGAGGTAAGGAGGTGAATGGTGCATTTCTTCACAGGCCAAAACATGATGAAGCAGAGCAGAAAGTCACTGAAACAGATGTTACATACAGACCCCTAAAAGTTTTTCTATAAAGTCCTCTTTTAAGGATTAAATAAGGTTGAGCATTCCTGAGAGCTGACACTGAAATAGCTCCAAGCTAGTAATGAGAACCGTCCTTAATAGCTGATTCCAAAAATACCAGAGTCTTGTTCAAATTCAGGCTACAACTTCAACAGGCAGAGCACAAGTTAAAACATCATCACCCCCCTTAGGCAAGGAGGAGGAAAAAACTACCATTTTATTCAAAGACCCTAAAAGCAGCACTTGAACACACTGTACTTTATGGCAGTAGAAAATGAACAAAAAGTGTCTCCTCTTCCACCGACATCTCAACATGAGGACACAGATCTGTTTAATATTAAGAATAGTCAGAGGCACATGTTCACATGGAGTTTAGAGCACACGGGTTTCCACAGGGCCACTCAGGATCACACACACCCACACCACACTGCATCTCTGTTGATGCGCAGATGAGTAAACGGTGAGTACGGGAAGCACAGAGGAAGATTTCTCAGACAAAATGTGTAACATCTGAGGGGAGAGGCATTACTGGAATAAAACGAGGGCGGTGGATCTCTCCTTCTCGCTACCTCTGTTTCATGGACATGTGGGTGAGCAGGGGATGGACAAGTGGTTGATATAACAACTCACAATATTACATTTGATTTAAATTATTCATGAGTGTGGGAAACTGCACAACAGTCATTATGAATCCTTTGCTCTTTGAGGGAAATCAGATTTTGCAGGCTGATTCTTTCATATGGTTATCAGGTTATGAAAGAAAAAGTTAGGGCCTGTGTCAGCAGCATCAAGGTCAGAGTGATTCTCATTAAGGCTGAACGATTTGGGAAAATAATCTCATTGCAATTTTTTTACCCAATATTGCAATTGCGATTTGCAATGCAATTATTCCTTAAGTTCCTCATCTTATGTATTTTCCAGCAAACACAAGCAATAAGTCATTCTATATTACAACCAACACAATATTAGAATAAACAAGGGCTGAACAATTTTGGAAAATTACCTCAATGTGATGATTTTGACTCATTGCAAACTGGATATGAATTGTACTGAAGGGAGTGATCATTTTCAATCTCATATTTAATCAGAAAAAAGTGCAAAAATGAAGAAAGTTTGTTTTTTTGTGGACTATTTAAAAAAATGGCACTTGAATGTTGTATGATATGTAATGCATAACATCTCTGCTGCACAAAAAAGTTTTTAACTGGTATTGTGGTACAAATTTCAATAAACGCATAGGATATTGATGCAGTAAAATCAGTAAGAAATCTGGTTTAATAATTGAGATCTCAACACCAATCAAAATAATCATGACTATGATTTTCTTGTCTGAATTGAGCAGCCCTGATGCAAATGCACAAACATGTCTGTATAGTCGTGCACTAATGGAGAGATGTCAAAAAGAGGGAGTGCCTCCAAGCAGCTGGGGTTTTTAAGCAGGGGCACCGAAGGCAGCACTTAGGAAGTGAACTACTATCTCTACAGCTACCAGACCAATTTAATATCTAGCTATATTCTTCACACATACTATGCTTTGATAGATTAAACAAAAGAGGGAGGGGCACAAAAAGCAGCTTCATGACATGCAGCACACACAACACAAAAGTTTTTGTGTTTACTGATGAGCATGAGTTATTTCACAAAGCTGCTTTATCAGCGACATATACAACTGAATGCACACATATATACGTTCATGACGCTAAGATATTACACTCAGTATGCAGAAAACCCTCAAACACACAAGAGGCACTATGGCTCTGCAGTGGAGTTAAATATTTGTGTAAGTGTGATTACAGCCTTGGAATCCAAATAAAGCATGAGCAGCACTTTGACTAAAAGGGAGTGTCAGTTCTGCCTGACCTGCTAATTGTATAATCAATATGGACTGAGCTCAATCACAGGTGAGACTGCTCTAAGTGGCTTTCCACGCAGCAGCCCTGGGACTGGACGGCGAAGGAGGGATGGGGGAGGGAGCTGCTGAAAGGGAAGATAATTGTTTACTAGAAGCCTATGTAGCCGTCGCCTAGCAACGCTCTGACAAGCTCCGCATCAGGTGTGGTTAACCATGGCAGCCTGTGTTAGACCTTACTGTGTGTGTGTGTGTGTAGCCAAAATAAAGCTTATAGCAGCCAGAGGAGAGAGAGAGAGAGAGAGTGAGAAGAAGTAGAGTCAAAGATTCAACGTGAATGGTTTTCTGCTATCCATACTTCTGTCCTTCACCTGTTTAAAGCACTGTCAACAACAGCGCTGATTTTTCTCCTCCCATCAGGTTGATCAGCATGGGTTTGAATGAAATAAACACAGACACAGGCTGCAAATAAATCTTTATAGATTCAATAATCAAAAAGGTATAAAAATATATAAAAACAAACACAGAGTGTCATTTGTTTCTGATTTCCAACAAAAGGCAAGGAAAATGGATTAATGATGGCTGATTTACAAAAAGAAAACCACAATAAAGATAAAAACAACACCAACAAAGACAGCTTCAAGCTAATAAACACAACAAATTTCCTCTATCCTCATTTACAGTAAATGCATAAAAAGCCCAAAATGCAAGTAAAAATGATGTTGTCAAACAGAGCACTGGTATCTTAGTAGTTATGTATACAGGCTTCATGTAAAGAGGCTGTAGTCCTTGATGCAGGTGGAGTGGGTTCAAAGCTGTTTAGGAGCTCTTTTCCAACAGTTCATCCACCCTTTTGTTATGTTTCTTACTCTATCAACAATAAAGACATAAGCCTCTAAATAAATCTTTAAAAATGCAGTTATCAAAGAGTAAAAGTATCCATTCAAGGACATTTTGAGTGCGCCACACCACGTTCAAGCACGGTACACTTTCCAGATGGAAGAGGTGTGCTACAACAGCTCATGCACAAGCACAAGCAAGGGTGTGCAATGTGAACATGATGCTGACTTCACATGACCAAGAGACATTTGCAACCAAAAAAGGGAAGGATTAAATGAGTTTGTATTTCCTTCCAATCCTTTTGCTCATTTAAACCAAGTTGCTTAAATGGTTGCACATGGAAGTTATTGTCTCTCTTTCCTTCTCTTGCTCAATAAATTTTTTCAGAGCGTTACCTCACAATTCCACAGTAATCCAAAGACGAAGCACGCTCTGGAGCAAATCGCTCCCCCCCAGTCAATCTTTGCAATTCCACTGTACACACTCCAGTCCACCTCCAGTGTGTCCCAGAAGTGCCACCTCACTTTAGATTCACACAAGGTGTATTTTTTTATACTGGCTGCTGCCAAACCGCATCAATCTACACAGAGCATTGAAAAGCACCAGGCCAACTTCAAAATAAAATAAAATGCACGGACTCCTGATTGTAAATCATCAATGTATCAACATTACAGCCTATCCTGTGGCACATGCTACAGGTCACCAGTCAGTCAGTCAGTCAGTAATCACTGAGCTACAAAAGGGTCATTGCCAAAGAAAAAACACTGAATTTTACATGTTGTCTTCAACACAGACAACAAGCCCTTGTGTGAATGTACCCTTGGTTTGTTTCAGTTAAGTGAAACTAAAGCATGACAATGAGGTAAGGCACTTTTTTCTAAATTTTGTTGATGGCCAACTGAACAAACAGACTGGATATGTCCTGTTCTTTTTAAAGGTCTCCATTTTTGTTATTGGTTAGCCTGCTTCCTTTTAGAGTTCAACTCAGTTACAAACTAGTCTGCATGGCCAAAAAAAAGTGGCAGTTGGTGTCAGGCCATATTATGCCCATTTTTGTTTGCACCCCTTTGGATGTTGCTGTCTTATCAATCAGCGATGTAAGACAATGTTGATTAATCATTTAAATGGAACAAAAAAATGCAGTTGTGCATTTACCCCCTGTTAGCTTCTCTATCACCTGATGTCGTTTTAATTTCCAAATAGTTCTTCAAAGCTGTCCTGTCATCATTATAGCTCATCGCTGCAGAAAGAGTAAGAATAGCCTGTCAAGTTTATTCAACAGATTGTAACCAATAGTCTCTAATGCTGCAGTGTGCAACGGGTTTTAGACCATGGACTACAGACATCAGTGGATCACTGCATTCACTGAAAATTGCATGTGAGGATTGGGGAATTTCTGATGCTTGTGCAATCAGTAAAGAGAGGTGCCTTCATATTAAAAATCACATTTTCTCTGTCTGAAAGTTGCGAGGTGGAAATTTTGCATACCAGTCAAAGTCAAACCTTTACTATATCTAATACTGGTATACAATTGTAGGGCACAGACATACTTCAGACAAGGAAATTACTAGTGGAGTCATTTACAAAAGAAGACTCAGTCTAATCCTGAATAACTGGTACTAGAAAGTCAAGAGCAAGGACCTAATTCATCTGCATGAGAAAAGGGAAAGTCATACGTAACAATGCTTGACGGTAGCACAATTAAAACATGAAAGCAATGCCGTGCATATGGCGTACGCCGGAGCAGCAAGCCAAAACCATTCAGATAGTTTGGGCTTGGTCCAAGCGAAACAATCTTCAGCAGGTCTGTGCAGATTAACACGTTTTTGAAAAGAGAATAAGATCCTCTAATAACCTCCCAATTCTGAGATGATCAGACTTGTAAAACTGATACACGAGGCAAGTGAATGAGCAGCAGTTTAAACAAACCAGCTAAATACACACACTTCATCTCCAAAGAGATGAAGTGTGTGTACAGTAACACAGGTGTCTGAAATGACCTTAGACTGTAACAATAATAAATCATATGACTAACTCCTGCTCAGAATCTTCCTCTGAGGCCAGTTGCGCTTGCAGATCAACAACAGGTACAGCTACATGCATCTATTTACAAGCTTAGGGAGGTCTGATGCATATCGAAGTTCAGAGCAGATACAGTTACAGGCAGGCTTCCTTCAAAAGGACGCTTGGCGGATGTAGCTGGGGGGCGGGGAGGGAGGAAGAGAGGAAGAGAGGCACAGAAATTTCACCAGCAATTTCATTAGTGATCAAATGGAAGTAAGACGCGTCTACCCCCCCTTTCCCTCTTTCTCTCCTGAAGCGCTTACATAGCATAAACTAACAAAATGGAAACTCAATCAGATGAACCAAGAGAGGCCTTAACTTGGTCAGACGACTGCTAGAAAGCATTGGTGCTTGAGGTCCATTCATTAAATTGCAGTATAGTTAAAATGCTACAGGAACTGTCTGATAAAGGCAGCATACTATATCCCTTTTCCACTATTTTACAGTCTCCTATGGTATCAATGAAACATGTGTACC
Organism: Cheilinus undulatus; assembly: GCF_018320785.1. Taxonomy (NCBI): domain Eukaryota; kingdom Metazoa; phylum Chordata; class Actinopteri; order Labriformes; family Labridae; genus Cheilinus; species Cheilinus undulatus. The sequence continues at coordinate 37,329,761 of NC_054878.1, read as the reverse complement.
ATGCACACAGGTGTGCTTCCGTGACTGTTGGTGGAGATCTATGGGTGAAAACACCAGGTAAGGGGCAGGTATATTACAATGTGATGTCCCAGTGAGCGAAGATCCAGAACTGACCATCAGATTTCAAGTTTTCAGACATAGAAGGACCACAAATGAAAGACTGGGTTGGCTGATTCAACATTTGAAATAAGGGTTGGTAGACATTTTAGACTAGGGCTTGACATTAACACCCTCCAACCAGCCAAATGCAGGTGGATTTCAGCCGTGGCAGGTAGTGCAGTGACTCCCACTAGCCACTTTGCACTTTCCACTTTTTGTTGAATTTATCAGTGGCACATCCTGTGTTTTATTCTAACTGTGTCCAGCTGTTAGTGTTGGTGAACAATGTTAGTGGTAGATGCTTACGGCAATGAGGCTGTTTTGCACACAAAATGGTCAGTTTTCCCCCCCAAAAATTAAAAGTGTTAGATTTGTGCGCACTTTTATTTCACCACAGCGTGCGCATCGCGGAACGCCGAACGCGGAATCGTTCTGCGGAGTAAATTGCTCCCTCTCTAGTCTATCAGACCATTAATATAGCTAGCGCTCTAGACCGGCAGCGGCGCGTGCCTGGAGCGCCACTCCACTCCTCTTTGTTTCAAATACGCTGCAGGTCTATTTTCAGTGCTGGCTCCTGCCAAACCTCGTAAATTCACTGACTTTCAGAAAGCACCAACCATGGAAGTCACAAGCGTAGAACATCCGGTACTTTCAAAATAAAACACAATGCACGGACTCCTGATCTTAAATCGTCACTGTATCAACATTACGTCTTATCCTGCAGCGTGAGCAAAGAGTCACCGAGAGGTCAGTGGGTCATAGAGTTACAACGACCCCACTGACAAGGAAAAGTTAACTTTTGGGGATATTTAGCCAAAGAATTTTGCATAAAACCACAGATCCTTTATGCAAACATTAACCTTTTAACTTCCTAATGTAATCACTCAATGGCAGAAGCAATAATATGATGGACTTATACCAGAAAGGATGATAAATTAACCCCAAAAGGTAAAATAGTCCACTGTTGACATACTATTCCTGCTTGAACTCGCACCTCTCCCGTGATCTCTTCCTGCTGATCAGGGATGCGTGCCGTGGTGCTGCGCTCTAGACTTGCTTCCAGTGGGCGAGGTCACGCGCCTTAAGTCGGACCAAACCTGCGGCGCTTCTTTGCACAGCGCACTCGTCCTATGTGGGAATCTCGGGTTAGAATTTTTACTTTTAAAACTCAGTGTTAGGTCCAAATATAAAGCTACAGCCAGCCCTAAAGGTCTCAAATGTATCTTATTTCTTTGAGGCCTACACTGACAGATGCACAAAAAAGTTATAGCACAAGAATCATTTCTGAATAAATAAATCCAGGAATACTGTACTGCCAACAACCCTGTTTTCACAGCTGTGGTTGTTTATTATATCTCTGCTTGTGTAGAAATTTAATAGAACAAGACGAAGAGTAGTTTATGTCATACACTCAATTTAGCTTGGCTAACCATGCAGAGACCTCCATCAGTGCCAGTCATAATATCACCGTCTGTAGAAAGACGGACAATGCATATCTCTCTCCTTTCCCTGTGCAAAAATGAAGTCTGAATACCATCAGCAATCCAGTTAATTGCAGATTATAATTGCATTTGGCCAGCTAGTCAAGAGTCAAAAAAATGTATTTTCGTGCACCAACTCACTGATGTTGTACTGTTGCATCTCACTGCAACAGTACAACATCATGTTTGCAGAATGTTCTTTCTACATCAAAATACTGCTAAACTGCACTGTTACCACAAAACGCTAAGGGTGCTAAAAAATAGTTAGCTACTAGTGGAAGACAGCTGTGTTGCAATTAAGATGGTACTTTGATACAAAATGTTAGTGATGAGGGTTAATATTCTTAAGGTTTAGCCAGCTATTCACGCACATCTTAGAATCGACAAACTGCCACTTCCAAGCTAAAGTCAAAATTCATGACCGATAAAACTGCAAGGATCCAACAGGTTGCTACAGTCCAAAGCATAATAGATTCTTGTAACTGGCATTTCTGGAGAGTTCATTTTTAAACCGCAGCATGACATACCTTTTTAAAGCCTCAAATCCCTTAATAAAACTGAGCTTCTCAGAAAAGTAAACACTTCCACATAAAACCCTTTAATTATCACAAATATTAACTCAGTGAATCACATGGCAGCAACTAGAGCTATTCAGGCATGCAGACATGGTAAAGATAATGTGCTGAAAGTCATATTTAGCATCATAATGGGAAAGAAAAGTGATGGTTTTTAGTCGTCCGGCAGACTTTCATGTTGCTTATGCCAAATTCAGAACCTTCCAGCTGTTCAGTTTTGGTGAGCCTGTGTGAACTGTAGCCTCATTTTCCTGTTCTTAACTAACTAAAAACCACGGTATATTCAAAGTCACTTAAATCACCTTTATTAACCATTCTGATACTTGCTTTGAACTTCAACCAATCGTCTTGACCATATCTTGGATGCTGCTATGTGATTGGCTGATGAGATATTTGCATTAGCAGTTTAACAGGTGTACCTAATGAAGTGGTCAGTTAGTGTAAATCAACACAGTACAAATATTTTTAATGTTACAAATCAAGTTCAAGAGCAAATGGCCTCACAAGCCTGCTGGCATGACAGCTAAGCTCTAACACACAGATATGAGAGAACTATTCATCATCATGTCGCACTACTAAAAAAGGACATTTACTAAAAGGCCAATTCGCTAAATAATTCATTTTAACAGCCATCCAAAAGTTGATTTCCCACTTATTTGGAAACTCATTACAACACTAATGACTGAAACAAAACACAACAAAGCCTTCACAATGGGAAGCAGAGGCAGTTTCTATTTCCTGTAAATCCCAGCCTGTGGGGAAGCACTGAGTGTAGGCAGAGCTCGGAGGTGGCAGCAGAAGCATCAATAGTGAATCTCTTTACTGACATGCTGGCAAGAAAAGCCGGAGCTGGAGAATCACTGGACGACTTCCAAACAATGGATAAGCATCGTGCAATCTGAGTAAAATCAGCCATTAGCAGCTGCATCACAGCGGTGTGAAGATAACCGAGCTGACAGGAGACGAGGCTATGATGTCTCCGTGTCTGTGTCATCACAAGGGAGGCAGCGTTTCCCAGAAATGCAGGATGACTTTCACTGTTTCAGCCTGACTGCTCGACACTACTCTGAGAGATGAAAAGTGCTCATTGAGAAGTGCCTCAAGTGCCTGTTCAGGAAATTAAAGGCTTCAAAGGGGCATTGTCACAGCTCGGGATTTCAAGGTCAATTTGAAAAATCACTGATCTGCAAGAAATAAATTCAGTGATACTACATCAATCACAGAGTCTCAGGGAGTTTTACCAATCTAGTGAAAACAGTGCCTTAATATTGTGAATGAAATGCATATAGAGCTGAAATGACTGAAAGAAAATTCATCTCTATTTTGTCAGATGTTTGCTGGTTTCAGTATTCCTACTGAAAGCCCTTAGGTTTTAACAGTAAACTTTGACAGACAAAAAAACAGATGCAACGACTCTAGAAAATGTGATTCATGCTTTTGCTTGTCTGACTTTGAATGGACTGATCAATTAACTTGTTTACTGTAAAAATAACTCCAAGATTAATTGATAATCAAAGAATAAAGATGTTTGTTGCAGCCCAAAGAGAGATAGCTTTGCAATTTTATCCACAGACTGTATAAAACATGGATGCACTCTCAGTGACACGACTCATCGGTTAATGAAGAGTTGTTTTGAAGCCAAACGATGGTGGTCACCATATTTGAGACCTAACTTTCAATCATTCAAGAAACAGGTGAAAAGATGAAACTGACAAAATCTTCTGCCTAGAAAACGGCTACTATGCGCCCACCTGTCAGTCAACTCAGCCAGGCCTCTTATTGTACAGGGTTATGCATAACTTTGCCTTAATATAATCAAAAACAGTTATTATAAGAGAAGTCATACCCCATGCAGTGAAGATCGTTTCAGAAATTAGCTCTAAAGACCATAGCTGTTTTCTGAACCAGGTGTAAACATGTTTAATTCAGCTGTAAACAAAGGTATTTTAGTAAGGGACCCAATGGGGATTCCTTGGCTTTTGGACACACGACAAAATGCAGTTTTGCACTTCAGTATTAGCTACATCTCTCAACACCAGATGTTGATGCTTATTCCAACCTGACTTGCAACCTTGCACTGGCAAGCAGCAATCGGTACATTTCTATTAGGCAGTCCAGTTTGGTTCAGGACCATTTGGAACAGCAAGTCCTGATAAACTGTGCTTGCAGTTTCACAGCCAACTGTACCCTTACTTTAAAGATGCAGTGTGTAACTGTAGTAATCATTGCAACCAGTAGAATTTTTTAAAGAATAAGTAGGCTATCTGTTATTTGCTCCTTTCTGTGGTACTGTAGAAACATGCAAAACAAGATGTAAAAATCTAAGATGATGGGGTCCAAAGAGGGGACCCTCCTTGTGTCTGAATAAAGGGCTTATTCTAACTTCATAACACATTCATATATTCAGGTGAATAAACACAAATTTAGATAAATGCTGCTAAAATGCTACTAGGCTAAATATTACACACTGCACCTTCAAAGGCAAGGGTGTAACGCTGGATAAGGATAGCTGCATCAGATATGTGACAGAAAAACATCATTGCAGCTTGGCACAGTGTAGCTGCCAACAAATTCAATGAAGAAGAGAAACGCAACACAGTAAATGAAGAGCAACCATAAAGGCGATCCAGCATTTTTGTTATTTTGTCTTGGCATGTGGTTGTCTACACAGGAAGACAACAAGATCTGTTTGTGACAAAGCAAAAAAATGTTAGGAAAGTTAGGGAAAAGGTACTTGGAAGCTTGAATGATGACAACTTCAAATTAAAAGGTCATCCATGGGGCAGTGCTATGCACTGATAATGATCACAAAAAACAGACTTGATATATTGTAACTGACAAAATCCACAGGTAGTGAAGCTCCCTGGTGAATTATTTTAAATCAAATTAACCTTGTATTTTTTAAGCATTTTGTCTCCCCTGGTCTCATTGTATTAAAAAGCTTGTAAAATTAAATAAATCAACCCTGCTCTTTTGTATTGGCTCTATTTGTGCCATTATTTAATGTAGTTCCTGTCTGCAGTGACACAGAAGGCCACATCACAGGCAAGATTTAACTGCAAAGACATGCAAAGTCTGATACAGCATGATGCCCTGATGGAACAGCCTGCCATTGGTTGTCACAGCCTGGCATAAACAATTAGCAGCATTAGCAGGTGAAATTATTGAAAAATTGATTTTTTCAAAAACTGATAAAAAGATGTTCAAAGACAGAGTTACTGGTGGGGATTTAATCTTTAAATACACTGGAAAGTTACCAAAGCTCCAGGCTTACTAGAAAAGCCTACAAAGGCATGGATAGTCATTGGAACAGCAAAATGGCGGGCTGCAAGTGAAAAAAAGTGGCTATGATTTATGCTTCAAAAGTTATTAAACTTTCAATGACCTGTCTCTTCTTGTCATATATAAGACAAATTCAGTCTCAGAGAATTAAACACAAATTATAATTGTTTTAAGTTGACTAGTCCAAGGCCAAAAAAACTCAAAATAAAAAAAACAGCCAAAATAACACGCTCTTCATTTAAAACTGGCTCACAGCAGCAGCTGGTGAATAGTTTGAAGTTCATCAGTCATTCAGTGCTTCATTTATAAGTAAGTAGAACCTGCCACAGTCTACATGCAACTTTATCCCTAAATTGGGCTGTTCCTGCAAGCTGCTATCAGAGCTATCAGTTTATTGGTATTTACATGAAATTAAAGGGCATTGTGGCAGCAAGGCAGCGGCCATTTAGCACAGCTACAGGGGTATTAATGGTAGGTATTTGAGTGGGATCGGGGGGCCCAATCTCATAAGAGATAGACTTCCAAGGGATCTGACTGTAAGGCCAGTAGTTTCCTGTATCCCTATCCACAGTGTGTTCAAAATGGCATGTGCACATTGTTAATGTGGTGAATCCTTTGGTCAGTGGACGGACTGTGAAATGTCTAGCTCCTCCCTTTAGGGTGGGATAGGATTTTGGTAGCCCTCATCTTCTGATGGTGGAAATGCAAATGATTGAACATCATCCCAAAGTGAGCTGGACAACATTGCTTTGGTGGAACTGCAGCAAATGTGTGCCACAATTGTGTAAGCTTTCTCTGGAGAATAAATTGCACATGAGAGTCATGATTTTAGGCCCAAATCTGCACTTTTGTAGGACAAATAATGACTAAGATGACCTATACAGCTCTTTTCTCTTCATATGAGAAGTTCCAAAAGATGTACAATTATAATTCTAGTGTTTTAGTCTCATTTTCAGATTGTCTCAGAGGTTCAGGATGACAGAAGCACTTGTTGGTTTCCAAGAGGCTTCAAACTGGCCATTATCCAGGCAGCACAGCCAACAGTACACTACATCTTTGTTTCTTCAGTGAAGAAAAGCAACAACGCCACAGCAAGTGACCCTGCAGGCCTGTTGTGACATCTGGCTCTGGAATAGTGCACGGTTATCAGCCTGGACCACTTCACAGAAACACAACACACCAGAATAGTCCTCTTCACCTCCACCTCGAGGTGTCAGTCAAAGGAGGGGCTCCCAGCAGTTCACATTTGTAGTTAGAAGTGTGAAATTTATAAACAGACAGCTTCAGCTTAAATCCAGCAACTGCAGCAGAGAATCAGTTAGCCTGGGTGCTAACCTCCACACATGTTAATCTACACAAAAGCCTCCCTCATTAGGTATATGGCCTTTACTGTGTGAAATCACACCTTTGCCATTTTGCCCTGAAGCTTTAAAGGTGGCTGTTAATGCACTAAAAGGTGGGCTGCCTCTGCTATAAACAGCTGCGAGAAAATGCTCCGATCATTAAAGACTCAAAGAGGAAACCTGGATCAAACATGTGAAGGCAGAGACACAAAAGAAGCTCAAAAACATGCCAAGCTTTCAGAAGATCAGTGCACACACGCACAGATCCACTCATTACTGAACCTACCAATTATGTAAATCAAGTTTTTTTCCAATTACAGCAAAATTTAGTTAAAAAAGGAGCTTGAGCTTTTGTTCAAACAAAAGCTGAGTGCAGCTAATGATCCTCTCATTATTTATTCCAAGAGTCAGTGAGTTATTTGAAGATGTCTCACTAGTTCAAAGAGTTAAAGGAGACTTATTGAAAAGTGGAGTTTTTGTATGATCAAATACACAGAGATATTCTGTCAGTTATCAAAGAAGGAACAGATGCTGGTCGGACGGCTTCTTTTTGCATGTTTTGCTCCTTTTGGGATGTAACTAAGAATGGCATCATTATCAATTTTGTAGTTTTACTGTTAAATCCAGTGTAGGGTTGTCCCAACACCAGACTCTCAAACTTTAATGGGACACTTAAAAGATAAAGACCTTTTATGGACATATGACACCAACGACGTCATCTACTACAGTGGACAGCAGATGTGCCTATTTTGATATTAAGCTACTGTGCATTTTAGCCAGTAATTATGCCCAAGTTGTAATTCAGAGCCATATAAGATGCGGAAAGAGACAACACTGAATTAGTCTACTTAAAAGAATTGTCATTAGCTCTGTCAAATGAAGTGATTTACCAAGAGGACCCTATTCGACCCCTTGTTTGGAGACATGCAAAAACATATTCTGCAAAAGTAGCTTCCAGTGTGGCTCTTTGCTCTCATTACAATAAAGAAATGTGGTTGAGGTCTGATTAAACTGCAGCTTTTCTACAGAAAAGTTTGAGCTAATGGCTACAGCAGTAGCAGCCACTGTAAACACCAGCTTATAGTACAACTTAACCTAAACCATAACAACTGCAAACTCATGCCGAAGCAAAAACATCTTTTTTGTCATGAGAAAGTTTTCAGTGTTGATCTTTGCTCTTTATTTCATAAAGAAATGTTCGGTTTTGATAACACTGCAACTATACTATAGCTACATCCAAGCTGATTGCTACACCAGTGGCAGCCATTGCTATCGGCCTCCAGTACAACTAAACCACCCATCTTTACTGCCTGGTTCTCCTTAAATGGCACTGATTGGTCCAAATTGTTTGGGCATGAAGTTGTAGATTGGAGCTTTGCAAGATAGATTTGTCTAATGACAGACAGGGAGTCTGGCAAATCCATCTACTTTGCAAGGTAAGTGTTTCGTTGCTCTGGCTTGAACTGTCAGCTACATTTAACAAACACTGCCCCTATGGTTAACGGAGGTACTGCAGCCTTTGTTCTGTACCTGTAAGCTTAGACAGAGCATATGGACAAAATAAATGCAGAGTACTGACAGAAAACTGTCCATATCTGTATGTTTTTCAAGAGTATCAATGAACCTAGAAGCAATAACTGTAACAACTTCACAGCTGGAACTAGAAAAAATTGCTTTTTGTTCCATCCAACAATGTTTCTTTAGATTAATCTTCTGTTACAGCTATTGCATATTACATTTCAATAGCAATATAAAAGGATTACAGAATCATAATACAATTTGATTCTGTAAAACGTCCACCCCATTAAAATCTCTTTCACAAGCAGCAGGAATAATCTGTGGCAGATTTATACAAATGAGCGAGAGAAAACGCCCCGATAACGTGCCTTGCTGCATGCATACACACCTTTTTCTATCATCTATCACTCATCTGCAGTCAGTCAGACAAGCATAATTGCCCTGGAGGGGCCACCAGGGGCCACCTGGCACCCACAGTAGGGCAGGGAGCTGTGGAGTGACGCAGGGGGGAGTGAGGTGTTGAAATCATGCAGCAGTACATGGTGAAGCACTGCCCCGAGGCGTCGCTCACTTCAGCTGAACACATAATTCAAACTCACAGCGTAATGTCACTCATTCATCATCATAATAGAGAATTAATTGGAGCATCCATCCAACACCTACAACCAGGCTGCACCCTGAACAAAGTGCACGACAATCTCGTGGATCACACCAGGCTCCCCATGACTTTTTCACTGTTTAAGGTTGGCTTACATTGTAGAAAAAGTGTCACACTGAGATGGAACTAAGGTTTTTAAGATTATCAATACTTTGATACTTTTCAATAGAATGTTTTAAAACTGTAAAATATACTTTTAATGATCGGTAGAAATGAGAAGTACCAAACATCTAAATGGCTGTAGCTTAAGGAGCTGGACATAAATCTACAAAGTAGAGCTAAACTTAAGACTGAAGCACAGAAAAGTGTTATGTACAAACATTTCAATAACTGTCCTGTCATTTTGGATGAAAATGACAGGACAGTAAATGTAAATTTTTAGTCTAATTAAGGTTGTCAAAATGTTTATTCAGATACTTTCCAACCCTGCTTATTTCAAAACAATACAGGATCATTATTTTAAATGAGCAACAGCAATGAAAAGTACTGAAACTTTAAATACCTAAAATAGGAATGCACAATATTGGATTTTTGCTGATATCTGATATCAGAATTGACATCATATATACATGGAGTTCAGACCTAAACCTTCAGTCATTAAAATGCACGTTGAGGATTATCAAAGAAAAAGATTTACTTACAACTGATACTTGCAGATATTTACAGTTTATACCCACTGATACTTAAAGCTGATATTGGCCAATATTTATAACTGACACTGGCGAATATTTAAAGCTAATACTGGCCATTATTTTCAGCTGATATTGGCCGATATTTACAGCTGATATTGGCCGATATTTACTGCTGATCCTGGCCAATTTTCAAACTGATGTAGGCCAATATTCACAGCTGATACTGGTCAATATTCCCAGCTGATACTGGCCGATATTTACAGCTGATATTGGCTGATATCTACAGCTGATATTGGCCAATAATTACAGCTGATATTGGCAGATATTTACAGCTGATATTGGCCTGTATTCAGAGCTGATATTGGCCGATATTTTTAGCTGATGCTGGTCCATATTTACTGCTGATACTGCCAGATACTTGAGCTGATCTAGGCCAATATTCACAGCCGATACTGGTGGATATTAATAGTTGATATAAGCCAGTATTCACAGTTGATATGGTTCAATATTTACAGCCAATAATGGCCGATATTTATAGCTGATATGTTGCTTCAATACTGGCAGAAAATGTCACATCTGTTGATAAGATTGCCAACTTTTTAAGCCAATACCTGACAATACCAATATAATGCTGATAATACTGCGGACTCAGAACCCAAATTTAAGAAACTACAGATCTTCAGCCATATTTTTAACAAAAGCTGCCACTGTTGAAACTGGACAAACACTTAGCCACCAAAATCTTGTCATTGATTGGCAGAATTCTGAAAGTACCCCAAATCTGGTGCCTTGCACTGTTTTTTTTTTTGTTGGCATGCAGTTGAAACAGGTATTGATATAAAGGATGCACTAATGCCTTAGTTCATTGGCTGATAGCTGCCTTGATGACAAACACAGTCCTCTGAAAATAATGTGGCATGAATAGATATTAGTAGTCAGTGTTCATCTGTCGTGTCAGTTCAAATTTCACTTCCCAGGTGAATCAAAGAGGAGTTTTAACTGGGCAGAAGAAGTCACCTGTTAGACAAACTGATCTGGTTTCGTAGTCAAAAAAGAGAGACTGCAAGCATTGCAGTCATGGCAATCAGCTGAATTGTTATTCTAAGCAACCAGATCATCCCTAACTTTCACTAGTGCACCTCTAACGATATGTTTGATTTTGACCAGGATCCAGCCCCATTTTAAGAATCTGGTATCCTGACAAACCTAAAAGAAACTGCATAATGATTTTTATGTTTCATTTAAGCAGAATTTTAGTAGTGCAATGAAACTAAACCTGAAAACAATTTATCCCTGTCATATCACGATCAATAATGAAGCTAAAAAGAGCTAGAGACTTTCAGTTAGATTTTTGACAGAAAGCTGGTGAAAGTAGGGAGAGAGCGAGAAGTCTCTAAATTGCAGAAATGCATCAGCAAGGTTTTGGTACCTTGTTTGGCTGCAGTTGTTGATCATTAAAAGGTAGGGATTCCTTGAACGTTACTGTATTGCAAAAACCTTGTGTGAATACAAAGTACTTATTTATCTACACTAAATCAACTGTATTTTGCAGAGTATTTCCCACATTTCTCCAACAAAACTAGCAAGAGTAAACTGATTTATTGATTTTTTTCTGATGTAATTCCCCTTAAACCCCTCAGAAATCACTCTAATGTCTAGTCAATGTCTCCACTTTGACAAGTAGCCGAGTTCCTCCTCCAGGGTCTCCGTATCAAAGCATTTCCCTCAGTCTAATTACCCCATCATGGCTCTGGCAGGTGCAGGCTGCTGGATTGGAACAAAGCCAACCCTCATATATCAGGGACAACTTTAAAAGATGACCCAGATGACACTGTGAACCGCTGTAGCTGCAATTGGATCCTGGAGAAGCATGCAGCCGTTTAGTCATGATGCTTGTGTCAATTCTGATAAAGACAAGATTATACAAGGAAGCCTTGTTTGAAAAAAGGCTAGGTTCTCTGCAACCTCATGTTTTTTTTTAATATTATCTGCAAATTTGGCATTGTTGCAATCAAGTGAGTTGCAGTTTATTTGGACACAACGCAACTTTGAAAACAGGTTCCTTTAGTCAAGCGTGCCAATGAGGATGCCTGAAAAATTAATTAAAGGCACATTGCCAAAACAAGACAGGTCAGTGTTTTCAATGGGAATTCTTTTCTGTCATACATGATGGGAAAGTGAATCAAACTGCAAGTTGGGTGAGGAAATTTGATCACTAAGATGTGACAATGTGCATTTTTCAACAGTTTGCGAATGTTTTCCCACCCTAAATGAAACTAGTCATCATAACCAGCTGTAGTTGTGAAAAGACATGATGATTCTCATTCTTTTGAGTGTGAACTTTAATTCAAGCATTGCTGCTGCTAAGATGAACTTGATGCAGAATATGAGAGTGACTCTAAAGGATTTATCAATGACTTTGTTCCCGGAGATATGCATGCACATAAATCTGAAAATGAACAATTAATTATTCCATTTTAAACAAGGTTCAGTGTTATGCTTCTCTGAGCTAGTGAATTGTCAACAAAGACAGCTGGGGAGTTAATTCAACAAGAAATCACCACTCACCGGCCATGCAAACTGGAAGGGGATCAATATCTTCCCAGTCTCGTCGATTTTATTTGGGTTCTTCTTGGCGCTCTTAAAAGAAAACATATTTCCACCGAGAACTTGCGTAGATCCAGATCCAAACGAGCAGGCGCCGTTGATGTTGACCTCCGTCTGGTACTCCTTCAGGCAGATCTTGAAGTAAGTGTCGCACTCGTCTCGAGTGCAGCGCAGGTCCTGGGAGCTCCTGGAGCCGTCGCAGCACTCTCCGTCCGCCAACTCGCCGTTTACATTCTCCACGGAGATCAGCTGCAGCTCGAAATAGCCGGTTGACTGGGACACCTAGAAACAACATTTTAAAAAAGACCTAAATTATATATAGGCCTCTGTATTAACAGGGCTGCAGCGTGGTCAAGGGGGGGCTGCTCAAATTCATGCGTAAAAATGGACAAGTGGCCCAAACAGTGCCTGATTACTGTGCGTTCGCATCAAGCTCAAAGAGCCTGGCTGGATGTTGAAAATATTCATGAATGGAGCACGTGAACAGCCTGCAGTTTCCAGGCTGGGGCTTTTTTAGACAATCAGGTTACTCTCAAATTAACCGCTGCAGCAACCAATTGATGCAATGCAACTTACAACTTCTTGGTTCAGGCCTAATTCTTCCCTCCAAAATGAATTTTAAAAATCGTCTCCAGCTCTCTGCATTGTAACCAAAATGGAGAGTAGCCCGGATCAATCCCTCAGACTTGTATCTTGTCATGGTAACATGATCACATGCTCCACAACTGACGGCTACGTAATTCAATTATCGATTAAAATGTGATGCGAATATGCTACGCCGGAGAGCAAATGCAGCCGCCCACGCCCACCAACTTTTGATATTTGTAATTTTAAACATTTATTTTAATTCTGTAGAGGGAAATACATCAATGTGGATTAAAAGAAGAGCCGTCCTACCTCCGTCCATAACGTCAACAGCAGGCACACTATTGGGAGGCAATTCCTAATCCTGGTGCGATTCCACATGCCTCCGATTAATTAGAGTGACATAGGGGGGGAGAAGCGATAAGAAAAGACAAACAGCCGCGGACCCGGCGACTAGTTCCTCCTCTCCTGACATGCAAAAAGAAAATCTTCACATGCGTGTTTTCTCCTCCGTGTACGTCCGGATTTCACCGAGGCATTACATGCGTGCGTGGTGTGTGTTAGTGTGTGAGAGAGAGAGAGCAGGCGGCGAATTGCAGCGCAGTGATGGTCCATGTACAGGAGTGTCCCTCCGTCAAATCTCTCCACACAGCAACTGAGATGTTTCTGAGCCACAGCCTGAGGAGAGGATGTCTGCTTTGATTGGCAGCTCCGCAAACCACTTACAAATTGGCCTGCGGGCAGTCTCTGAGCCAACCGGATTAAGGGGCGGACAATAGTATAATAACCCCCACCAGCAGCCCTCCTCCTCCTCCTCCTTCTGCTCCTACTGCTGCTGTAGTGCTTCTCTTCCTCCTCCCAAAACTTGAAATTTACACATTGAGCTTTATATGGGCAAACCGCATTATAGCGCGCGAGGGAAGCACTTAATCAAACAATATCGCGATAAGCTGCGCACTTTCTTCAAATTAATATTTTTATGATGTTTTTTAGTAAAAACAAATTTTATTGATTATAAAAGGACCTCGTTTTATTCAGCATGTCTGTACGTAACTTAAAGACTAGCTAATTTCCAAATATTTAAAAAACAAGCAGTTTCTTAAATGTCATAATAAGCTAATCGTTTATGGCAACGTCACTTTTACTGTAAATTTGTCATAAAGAATTCGTTCTCAAAGCCTTTTTGTGGGTTTTACCCCAAACTGTAACCTCACAGTGGATTTTTATGCTATTTACTTCAAAACAGGTTGCTTTTATTCATAAAAAAACATTTTGTATTATCCATGCTGTTTTAAAATGAAGGAAAGACCTGAAATTATTTGCCTCTGTTGCTAAAAAATGCTCCCACTCACCTGTATTTGGTTTATCTATTTTTATCTGGTTTTAGAGACTGTTGAAAGTAAAGGTGCCACCAAAAAGCATCACTTTTCCACTCACAAGACCTGACTCCAGCAGCTCTCCTCATTTCAACCCCATACAAAGCAGCAGTTTAGAGCGCCCTCTACTGTCTGCACATTAATCTCCTCCAGCCTGAGTCTCAAGAGTATTAGTATGAAGATACAGCATGTACAACACCATAAAGTGGCTGCAGATTCACAAATTCTTGACTTATATTGTATATTGCATTTTGTTCTCTAAAAGGCTAGCTTTTTTTGTCACAACTTGTGACAGTTTGGTGTGTTTTTATACAAACACAAGACAGAAACTGACAAAAACTACTGGATTTTTTACCTCTTCAAGCAAAGAGAGCTATTGCACTGTGTTGGAAGAGTATGGAGCACCTTCTTTGAAACTGTGGATAAAGGAGCTCTCAGAACATATTGGATTGGAAAGACTAACTTACATTGCTGAAGAAAAACTAAATGAAGACGTTGTTGAACTCTGGGGGCCATACATGAATATTATAGAAGGCAGAAATGTGGGCTTCACCTGAAATGAAAATCTAAAAATGTGGGGTATTTTTCTCATGTTTTATCTTTTAATTTCAGTTATTTTCTCTAATCTTTTAAGTGCACCGTTTATATCTAAATAAAACATGCAAGTTTAGTGCAAGTGTGTCTCTGTATGTGAATGTGTATGTCTGCATTAGTATTTGTTTTAAATGCATGTTTTAAATCTGAATATGGAGATGAGATGTCAGTGTCTGCTCTCCCTGCTGCATGGAGCAACATATTCATTTTGACCAGAGGTGGATCATGGTAGATGGGACAGACCTGGGCGCCCCTTTGATCTGATCATCTGGCCCAAAACCCTTGAAAATGGTTAGCAAATTTGTTTTGTTAGCCGTTGATTTGGATGTTATGTGAGCTATATCAGTGTGGCCCTGTCAGCCTTATATTTTTCAGTGAATTGCCCTCATTGAAGAAAGTTTACACTCCTGCCTCAAGGTGATTGATTTTTAATGCTGATTAAATAAACTACTACAACTGTTTCTACATCAATAGCACCATGCATGTGTAATATTAAACAGTAGAAATACAAATACACATTAAACAAAATGAATACACTGGTGTTGTTTTGTTACTATAAAATGCTTTAACTGTCTATACATGACGGTTATGTTGCACAGATAACAGCTTATTACCAGATAGTTAAAGTAAAGCTGTGGTACTTTAGCACAGCCCCAATTCCAAAAAAGTTGGGGTGTTATGCAAAATGTAAGTTAATCAGAATGCAATGATTTGCAAATCCATAAACCTACATTTCATTCACTATAGAACAGAGACAACACATCAGATGTTGAAACTGAGACATTTTACCATTTCATGAAAAAACAGCCCATTTTGAATTTAATGGCAGCAACACATCTCAAAAAAGTAAGGACAGGGCTATGTTTACCACTGTGTAGCATCCCCTATTCTTTTAACATCATTCAGGGGTTTCCAAAAAGAATTTCAAATTTTGATCCCCCTGACCACAGAACAGTTTTTCATTTTGCCTCAGTCTATTTTAAATGAGCTTTGGCCCAGAGAAGATGGTGGCATTTCTGGATCCTGTTGTCATATGGCTTCTACTTTGAATGATAACACTTTAATTTGCATTTGTGGATGGCACAGTGAAGCGTTGTGACAGACAATAACTTGGAAAGTTTTCCTTTGTTCATGCAGAGATTTGCCTGTTTTAATGCAGCGCTGCCTGAGGGCCCACAGATCACTGCCATCCAAAACTGACCATTGACATTTCTTCTGATTGTCTTAATCTATTGTTGATATTATGCACTGTCGATGGTGGGATATTGGAAGTCTTTACAGTTTTATTCTAAGGAAAATTTCACTGAAATCATTGTGCAATTTTTAGAAAAAGGTTTTTTTGCAGATTGGTGAACCTCCGCCCATCTTTACTGCTGAGAAACTCTGCCTCTCTTAAATACCTGAGTAATTTAGCGGACGTTGGCCTCCACACAGTGCCTGTTAATTGATTTTACAATCAATCATGGTCAATATTTTAGCTTTTTTATGTCAGACTGAATTTAAGTAATGTCAATCAAATACAAATATTTAATGTAAAAAAGTAACAAACATATTCACTCCCTTCAAGTCAGTATTTAGTTTACAGCACTGAGCCAGTGTGGATAGGTCTAAGTCAGGCTTGCACATCCGGACACTGCTATTTTACTCCACTCTTCTTTACAAAACTGCTCAAGCTCTGTCAGGTTGCACAGGGATCAGGCGTTAGCAGCCTTTTCAAGTCCAGCCACAAACTCTCTACTGGACTGAGATCTGGCCTTTCTCTTGGCCACTCCAGAACATTCACCTCATTGTCTTTAAACCATTTCTGTGTTGCTTTTGATGTAAACCTTTGGTCATTGTCTTGTTGGAAAATACATCTTCTCTCAAGCTGTAGTTCTCTTGCAGAATGAATAAGATTAAAAACAGGATCCTTCAGGATTTTCCTCTGTTTTTCTGCATTCATTTTACCCTCTACTTTGACAAGCCTTCCAGGGCCGACTGCTGAGAAGCATCTCCACAGCATGGTGCTGCCACCCCTGTGCTTCACAGTGGGGATGGTGTGCTTGTGGTGATGTGCAGTGTTTGGTGTCTTGTCTGACAGCTATCAGATCAAAGGACTTTCCTCCACTTGACCACAAAGTCAAGTTTGATGAACTCTAGTCCAAATTTAATATGAGTTTACTTGATTGGGGCTTTTCTCTTTGTCACTCTCCCATAAAGCTTTGACTGGTGAAGAACCCATGCAACAGTTTTTGCATCATCTATCTCAGCTGCTAAAGCTTGTAACTCCTTCAGAGTAATCATGTGTCTTTGTGGCATCTCTCGCTAGACTCCCTCTTGCATGCTCTCTCAGTCTGTGAGGACGGCAGAGGCAGATTCAAACATGCGCCATATTCCATCCATTTCTTGATGGATATAACTGAACAACACAGCGATGTTCAGTGCCTTGGAAATCTTTTTGTATCCATTCCCTGACTTTCACTTTTCAATAACATTTTCTCTGAGTTGCTTGGAGTGTTCTTTTGTCTTCATGGTGTAATTGTTGCCATGGATACCGATTAACCACTGACTGGACCTTCCAGACACACATGTCTTTATACTACAGTCACTTGAGACACATTCACTGCACTCAGGTGATCCCAGTTTCACTAACTGTTAGACTACTAGCACCAAATAGCTGGACCTCTGTTAGATTAGATCAGTCATCTTGAATAGGGTGACTATTTATGCAGGCACTTATTTTACATGACATGTTTCCACCTTGACATTGCAGATGTTTTTGCAATTTTTTGATTAAAAAACATATCATATTGACCATTATTGATGTAATAAATCAATAAAAAGGTAAAACAAGGAGGTGGAAACTTTTTATAGGCACTGTACGAAAAGGCTGCTTTTAACTTGTTCTATTCTTAAAAGGCCCCAGTGTATTTTTCTTTAATATCTCTACTCAGGTGTGTAGAAACATGCAACATGCCACCATTTAAGTCCTCTACTCCAATTTTGCAAAGGGAAACTAGCTAGACAAGCTGCCAATCAAAGTGCAAGTAACAGCACCCCTCACCTCTTCACCTCCATGTCTGTGTCTCCTTCTCATCAGGCGACTGCCAGCCTGTCAGATAGGCCTTATAGGAGGCTACAGATAGCCTGAGTCTCTGCAGCCGCTTTGACTGGAACATTTCACACGCTGTCATAAGTACATGAGAGTGTCTTTAGTCCAATCACACCTGTAAAGAGCCTCAAGTGGTGAAGGAAGAGTGTTTTATGAATGAGTGTGTGCAACTGTGTGGGTTCTCTGTGTTTCATCAGTATTGTTTTCAACAGCAGTGGCAGAAGTTAGCCCACATTGAAATATTTGGTGATTACTGTTGTGGAGTGCTGTGAGATTTTGTATAAATATTCATGCTCTCCAGGGGATAAAACCTGTGATCTCTGGGAATCTGACTTTACTCTTTGTGGCTCAACAGGATATATTTCACACTAGTTTGGTTAAATTTTCAACATAAACCAGACCAAGTCACCATTTCGATCTAAACTCATGGTCCCCAGAGAATAAGGTCTACTTGTCCTATGTTGATCCTATGAATTTTCCTTTAGCCCGAACATAGACCCCCACTGAGTCCTGGGCACCTAGTGTCAGCATTAGAAATATGGTCTTGCCAACAATACCCAGAAGATGTGCCAAGAGGTCATCACATGGGAGTTCAGCTGGCAACTCCAGCCATCAGTCAACATCCAGGCCTCACAAGAGTATAGTGAGACCAGAAGGACCAAGGGCTCAAAGTCTTTGCTTGTGCTTCGTAAAGCAGAAGCAAAGCAAAGTCTACTTTGACTACAGTAGTTGGCACAGGTTTAGTCGGTTCATGGGATTGCTTTTTGTAGCCTGTAGCCCAGCACTGCATGTTTCGGAGTGGGGATGTAGGCATCCAAGGCAGACAGCTTTCTTGGTCCCAGCCCATGGAGGTCAGCAAAATCATGGACCATTGTAAAGTTAAGCTATGACATCCAATCTTCAACCTGAATAACCACTCTAATAAAAGCAACAAACTCTTTTGCAGGTATAGTATCAAAATGTAAACCACTTTTCTTAGACCAAATTTAGAATGGGTTAAAATAGGCAAAAATGGCAGAAAGTGGTTAAAAATGGGTTCAAAGTGACAAGATGTGTCTACGATGGTAAGAATTAGTTATAAGAGACAAAAAACAGGCAGAATAAGTGGTGGAAATGGCATAGAAAGTGGCAAAATGGCTAAATAGTGTCAGAAAATGGTAATATGGGTCTATATCAGCAAATGTGTTTCAAGTGGCAAAAATTGGTTATCAGATGCAAAAACAGTTAGAATTGGCAAAAATGGGCAAAAAAAAAAGTGCTGAAAAGGGGTTAAAAAGTTGCACAAATAAAAATGTCAACATCAGGCCAAATAATAGCATGACACACTTCAGCTCTGAAACGAAGCAACTGTTAGCCAGAGCAAATGCTAGCACCAGTGCTACTGATCCAGCACACATGCATTACCAATGAGTCAAAACTTGAGAGGCCCCATTCTCTGGGTTTTTCAGGGGCCCAGCCACGTCTGTGGGCAAATAAACCAAATACCCCACCAACTCCATTGTTGAAGAGGCTTGCTGAAGAGGATGGCTGGATACCCTGGAGGTGTGTCAACTCAGAAGAGCCAGCAACACTGACATAACTTGTTTGTAACATTGCTTACTAGCATTAACCAACTTACCACTCTGTCTAGTAGGGCAGATTGGAATGTATTGTATGTCTTAATTATCTCTTTTTGCAAAGCAAGCACTTTGCTGATGAGCAGCAAGAGGATAGCAACCATTAGCATCAGGAAACAGGGATGAGAGAGTGGCGGAGAGACATGCGGGAAAGGAGCCATAGGTCGGACTTGAACCAGGGCCACCTGTATGCATGGGTAGCGCCCTAACCACTCTGCACCTCAGACATTAGTAACATTTTGAATGATTTCAACATGTTTTTAGGGATGTTGAGTCATTTTTTACACCCTACTTTATCCGTCTTTACTCTGTCTCTGAGGCCAGGTTCAAGAATCAAGCAGATTAAATATAGATAAAAGTTAGTCATATTGAGGGGTATTTTTGGGAAGGAGCCTGACAGAAAGAGATTGCCAAAGATAATAACAGTAACAAGAACAGGGCTTAAGAAAGGGTCACCTCCTAGTTAGGGTGGGACTTGGACCCAGGTCATCCGCAAGAGAAACAATAATATGTCCAAGATAATTTTTTCAAAATATGCCCATAAAAGAGAAAAAGGCCAAACCCTGACATAAGATCATGAAGATAGAATTGAACCTGTTTAAAGTTTAATAAAGACAGTCATGTCTAACATCAACAAAAGACTGTAAGTCTGATATGGAGCTAAAGTACAATATCAGGGCGTCTGATGGTGTGCGCTACCTTGTCTTTCTGTTTGCATACACCTCCTACGAGTGTGTGAGGACACAGCACACAGAGAGAGGAGTGTGTGTGTGCAGGAGGAGAGAGGATTATGAGTGGGAGCACTGTGGGGGGTTTGCCAGCCTCCAGGGGGGAGGTGAAGTGGATTTCTTCTCTCATCCATTTTTCATGGCTTTTCTCCTTTCAGATCTCCAGTCTCTGTACATACGGCTGACGGGTCGATTCCCTTTTATCTTTAAGCATCTTTTGGGGACTCAGCGTGCGTGTCTGGTGGCGTACGGGGGGGGGCTGACAGTGGCGACATGGGTCAAGGTTGAGACGTGCTGTTTTTCATCAAGCTCTAATGACTATCTCAACACACTGGGTGCTTAGATGGCGCTTTTGTCTGATGTCTTCAGCTTCCCTAAGTATCTTTCTGTAATCATTAATACTGAATCCTAAATATTTAAAGTAAACGACGAGGTTTTATGCGTTTCTAAAGCTCAAAAGGGTGGACGGATGTGCCCTAACTTCCTCTCCCAGGAATATTATGGAAGTCAGTCCATATGGACCATACATACATAAACAGTATTGTTAAATAGCCGTTTATTTCCCTTGTGGATTAATTCAAACACATATGTCTTTTAAAAAGGGCTCTGAATAATTAATGAGCTCTCTTTGTGACCTCTAGGGTTCATCGCCATTGACCGTACTTGTTTCCTGTCCTCCACCCTTCTTTTTGACCTACACAGACTGTTATCACTGTTTCCATAGAAAAATAGATGATCATTAGCATAAAGCTCTTAACAACATGCTTTTAGAAGTTAAACTTATCATCCAAACAGTATTGATTTATAGTATTTGGTATAATCCTGTTCTCTGGTTGTAAATTAGCACTTTTTAAAGCACTTTGGTCAACCTTAGTTATTTTCAAATGTGCTAATAAAGTTGACTTAAAGTTGACAAATCTCATAAACCCATATTTTAATCACAATATAACACTAACAACATATCAGATGTTGAACATGAGTCATTTTTATATTTCATGAAAAAAAAGTAGCTTGTTTTGAATTTGATGGCAGCAAAGCATTCCAAAAAAGTATGGACAGCACCATGTTTACCATTCTTGGAATCTTCTTTTAACAACAATCTGTAAACGTTTGTGAAGTGAGGAGACCAGCTGCTGAAGTTTTGGTAGAGAAGTGTTGTCCCATTCTTGCCTGATGTAGGATTCTAGTAACCTGACACACCAGATGGATTTGTTTCACACATCCATCTGGAAAACCTCTCATACACAGTGTTCGGGTAAGGACAGAGACTTTAAAAAAATCCTTGTGATTGGATGAACGTTCTGTCACATTTTTATGGGCCAATCAGAGCAACAAAACATGTGACGTCATCGCTGCTACTGAGGAGTAAATCCATATAGAACTGCATAACGTGAACCATGGCAACTATAGACATGTCAGTACACGACTTTTGTCGTTTTTGAAAAGAAGACAACTCAGTGCTGTTCTTTGTTCCTCTTTTAATGAAGAAATGTCATCAAGTTCTGATAAAACTTACGCTTTAGCAGCATCCACGCTAATGTCTTCCTCCATAATTGCATCGGCCTCTTGTTGCTGCTTGCTAAGTCACGACTCCTCACACGCTGATTGGTCCTGTCACTTTCTAACCGGGCCAAAACGGTTCAGACGAGAGCTTTGCAAGATAGATTCGCCAGTGAGAAACACGGAAACATGCATATCCATCTGCTTTGCAAGGTTTCAGATTCAAGATGCTCAACAGTTCCAGAACCTCGTTGCTGGATTTTTTTCATTTTATGATGTGCCAAATGTTTTCTTTTAGTGAAAGGTCTGGACTGCAGGCGTCCATGGTTTCCAAAAAGAATTTCAAATTCGAAGTCACTGGACCACAGAACAGGTTTCCATTTCACCTCGGTTTATTTTAAATTAGCTATGTCCCAGAGAAGACGGCACTGTGTCTGGATGATGCTAACATATGGCCTCCCCTTTTCATACTTGCATTTGTGGATGACACAGTGAACTTTGTTGGCATATCATAATTTCTGGAAGTGTGTCTGAGCCCATGCAGTGATGCACAGTGCCTGTTTTTAATGCATTGTTAACTGAGGGCCAGGAGATCACATGCATCCACCTTCAGCCTTGTTCCTTGCATACAGAGATTTCTATGGACTCTCTGAATCTTTGATGGTATTCTGTAATGTGGATGATGGGATATTAAAAGTTTTTCCTATTTTATGTTTAAAAAATTTTTTTTCTGAAATAGTTCCACAATTTTTAGATACAGTTTTTTCATGAATTGGTGAACCTCTTCCCATCTTTACTTCTGAGAGACTCTGTAGTTCCAAAATGCTCCTTTTATACCCAGTCATGTTACTGACCTGTTGCCAGTTAACCTTAATAGTTGCAAAATGCTTCTCTAGCTGTTTGTCATTAGTAGCACTTACTTTTTTAGCCTTTTGTTGCTTGTTTTGCAGCCATCAAATTCAAAATGAGCTAATATTTTTCATGAAACAGTACACTTCTGAGATTCATTACATATTATGCAATGTTCCATTGGGAATAAGATATGGGTTTATGAAATCTGCAAATCACTGCATTCTATTTTCATTTACATTTTACACAGCACCCCAGCTTTTTGGAATTAAGGTTGTGCTCACTGGTGTATTTTTGTGGATAGTGTTTGTCTTTCTTCAACTTTTTGTAATATAGAAGAAGAGAAGGTTAAAAATTGATGGCAATGAGGTGACATGTGGCATATGGCAAAGACATTACTACCTTCCCAGGTTCAAGTCCAACAATGGACAGAATCAAAACAAGGATGCCATAGTTTTCCATCTTAACTGCACTTTTATTAAAACAGGATACAACATATTCACAGTGCAGATAAAAGCATATTTCCTCACACATGAACCAAGCTATCATATCTTTTATCCCTCACTGTTCCTGTGACAAAGATGATTAAGTTGTTTATCAACGGTGGAAAGAATGGGGAAGCTAGAAGTTGCACTGTACCAAAGCCTGAACAGGAATGCAGCTTTTCCAGTAGACTGGTTGCCAAAACCATAATGCTGTAAGGCAGTAATGAAAAAACTGGTGAGTAAAGCTTTGGTAATCATTTAAACACACTTTAACCACAGTGTTGTAAGCTATATAGCACCAGTGCTAAATGAAACTAAGAACAAAGGAGACATTTCCTGGATACAGGCAGGTTTGACAGCAAAAATAAACAAATAGCTCATTAGTGAAAGTTGAGGGCACAAAAGATTTTTACCTGAGAGCAATGTTTTATTAGAAATTTTGAGAAGCTATCAAGCTAGTAGTTACTAGCTTAACTCTTAGAAGCAGGCTAGCTAAACTGAACATATCTTGTTGTCTAATAAGTGATAGTTCTTATGCATATTGCCTAGCCTATTTCTTGGACAAGCTAAAGAGCTGTATTATTTTAGCTTGTCTACCAAGCTAACTAACTTGCTCTCGAAGACTCAGTAGGCCAGCTAGATAGCTAGGTAGCTAACACAGATGGCAATGAAAAAGTACACTGTGAAGAGTAAAAACCCAGAGTTCCAACTGAACCTGACACTGAGTTATTTTCTTTACTGTCACATGTTACATATTTATTTCAAGGGCAACTGAGGAACAAAATGTCTTATACTGCCTAGCTATCCCATGGCTTAATGGCAAAGACTCAAGTAGCCTGTCCCAAATCCAGAGGGGTCTGGTTGCAGACTGTAGCTCTAGGACAACTCCCTTCACAGTCCGTTATTAACGCGACACCTGTCATAACAGAAAAACATGCTAAAACTTAAAAAAATAAAATCAGGTTAAACTTTCCGATAAGTTAGGGTAAAAGTTAAGGTAAAGGTTAAGATACCAAAAGTTAAAAGTCAAAAACCCAACCTGCCAAACCTAATTACAAAATGTTTGATAAAAGTCTGCTTACAGGAAAAAACTCGTCCTTCATGAAAACACTCTGATATAGCTAACATAGCACACACAGCTTTAGCTGCATAAGATATGTAGATAACAGAGCTACATAGCTAAAGCTAAAGCTCATGAACATTTATACCAACAAAGTTACAAAGCAAACATTAGCTACGTAAGCTACTTTTCCACATTATTTATGTACACTATGTAGATACATTAGCTTTAGCTACGTCTACTAAAGCTCATGTTGGCAAAGCTAACTTAGCTACCTTCCTGACGTAGTACAGTTAACTACATAACTAGCATAGCTATGTTAGTTTTAGCCAAAGCTAAGGGAGCTTAAGTGAGCCACAGTTTGTGTATCTACTTCTATAACAAGTCTTTGCATAATTTTAATCCCTGGTTACACTTCTGACCTTTGTTTTATTTATGAATTGTTTCCAAGGTGGGGGTTCACACTAGGGGCCCAGTACTGGGTCCAAGACCCCTTGAGCCCAAACTCCGATTCGTTTTGGTCAGTGTGAATGCAAATGAACTGTGCCTGGGCACCGGGCCCAGGCCCGTTTGGGGAGGTGGTCTAGGGCACGATTCAAGTGCACTCTGGCACGGTTCGAATCAGATGTGAATGCAACTGTGATTGGATACGAGACAGAATGTCGTATCAGCTATATAGCATCATCGTAAAAACTAAACTTCTTTACACGGTGCGGCAGTTTGTTCACATTTTTCCTCAAAAGAAGGGGGAAATCATCAGAATAAAGTCAACAAAAGATCAGCTATGACTCACTTTACAGATGAACGCAAGTTGGACTCAGTAAGATGAGATGTCACCTCCTGTCACCTCAAAAACTGCAGTATCCGCGCAGAGCGGATCCATTTAATCCACTGAGCTGCATGTAGATTTGTAGATATGAAAAAAGACGTTGCTGGGGTCTGTAGAAGTGTATTCCATTGTGGCAGGATTGACTTTTTGCTTGGTTACAACAAAAAAATGTCTTCGCTCAGGTCATGACCCGAGTGGTTGCCATGGTAGCTTCTTCTTGGTGGGTTTGTAAACCAGCTACGTACATATTGCCACCTGCTGTATAAAACTGAGTACATATGCAAGTGGGCCCCGGCACGTATCGATGTTGCTAGTGTGAAAGCAAGCCAGCGGCCCAAGGGTGTTTTTACACCTCAAAGTCTGGACCAAGGTCTGTGTTTTTGTTACACTGTATATATTTGGTTCAGTTGCTTTTTGTTTCACATTGTAATTATCGCAAACGTACTAACAGACTTTACCTAACAAACCGACATAACATCGTCATCAACTATGTCTCTCCAGTTTACATTGGTTAGCTGGCTGGGCATCTGATGCAGCATGCGTCACTTGTTTGTAGATAAAGATGAATGAAATAGTCATTTCCACTATCATATTTTTGTAGATTTACTACCAACATCAACAACTTGAAGAGCAGTAGATAAGGCTAGCCTGAGTTCGCCTTATGAGCTTCCTCATTAGATGACACCTTTATCGTTGTAGACAGGACAGGAGAAGACGGTACACAATCCTGCGAGCCATGGCAATGCTGATTCAGGAGAGAAGGTGAGTGGTGTGATATAGCCTAGTTAAATGAAATGAAGAGGGAGTTAAAGGAAATTAATGGTGGGTAAAAATAGCTGTCAAATATCTATGATCATAGTCTGCAGTCACCATAAGGAGTACTTCTACTGCATCAACAAGGAAAAGTGGTGGTTAAACCATTTTTGACTTGTTTACCTTAACACTAATATAAATGGAAGTTTATTAATTACAAACCTCCACTAACAAATCCATTTGAGGAGTGCCATCAAGTTTGAGTGACTTTTCTTACTCAGTTTCCGGTACGTTCCCATGGTTGACTGAGCTATTAAGAGTGGGGACAGGGCATTTCCGCTGCGATAAGATGAGACATGTAGTCACCAGAGTATCATACCCTTATGTTCTGCTCTGCTGATAGTACTGTATGCGTTTGTGTTTTCCCATGCTGAGGACTCAGATTACATACAGTAAATACCACTCTGTGTGATATGTTACTGTTCAGAGAAGAGGGGTAGTGACAGACATTTCCAAACTAACTGGAAATGCATAGTTGGGTTTCAGTTACATTGGGTAAACAGGGAAACGGTCGACCACAACACACACTCGCACATATTTTTGTGAATGATTTACAATAGAAAACCACAGTTACAATGTTAACCAGTTGAGCAAGTATGTGACACTTTATACTTTGTCTTGCTTTTCCTGTTCATGCTTTGGAACTGATTTTGCAGAGGCAGTCCTTGTTTAACCCTGTGGATATCTGACACATGACAGCAAAATGAAAGGCTGCTCATCAAGGACAACCTTTCATTTTGTTTGTTTTCAGTGACAGCCTCTGCTTTTTATTCTGTTGCTAAAAACTCAACGATTATTTGCAACAAAAAGAGAAGGCAAGGGGGGAGAAACTGGGAAGCTGCATCCTAAAACTTAACTTAGTTTCTTTTGCTTTCACGGCTTTACTATCAGCAGGTCATAAGAGTAGAGATCTATTGCTAAGATTACCCAAATGCTTCCTGTCTCACCATATATCACTGATTAAAAGACATGATTTAAGAAGGTCCATAGTATATTTCCAGATTTCTTTCCTGTCAGAGCCTACATGGCAGACAAAGCTTTCCCATTTGACTCCTTCCACATGTTGGGATACCAGCCATAAACCCCTAAATCCACCCCAGCATGCACAGACCAGGACCTTGTAAATATACATCACTGATAAGGCCGAGCAGATGCTGCCATGGTTGCAAAAAAGGAGCAGAAAAAGCCTTTATAGCCAGCTTGATGTTAGGCCTTTAAATTGAAAGCAGCTTTCGGATATCCACCTGGTTCCTACTGAAGACTCTTTATCATTTTGGAGCAAAGCTCTTCCTGAAAACACGATGCTATGTTAATCCAAGGTTATGACCTAACTGTGCAAGAGATACAAGCAGCAAAACTTCAAGATGTTTCCATGGCAGGTCTGTGGCAAAGATAATTTTATTTCATCAGCTGATCTGATCAGGTGGCAAATGTGTAAGGCAATGGCTCCCATACTCAGGGTATGAATTCCTCTAAAGCAGTGGTTCTCAACTGGTCTGGTGCCAAAACACATTGAACGTTTATGTCCAGTTGAATAAAACCTCCTGTAGCCATACTAACCATGACCCTTTTCCATAAAGAGCAAAAGAGGAAGAAAGAGATGCAATTAGAAGGCTACTAAGTCCACAGGCTAAGAATGCCTTGGTGTCAATGAGTAACACAGAACAACAGACCGTTCATCTCTGACAGGCACTCTCACGGCTGTTCGTCTGAGATGCTGTATATCACGGAACAGAAATACACGATAAAACTTTCAAAATAAAATCAGATTCAACTTCTATTTAGGGTTAAAGTAAAGGTTTATGTAAAAGTCAAAAACCTGTCCTGCAAAACCTGATCACTAAACATTTAATAAAGCTGAGTAAAAGGCCAGCTTACAGGAAAAAAGCTTCCATGAAAACACTCTAATACAGCAAGTTTAGCTTACCTATCTCTGTAAGCTGCATAAACTACATAGCCAACATAGCTACATAGCTAATGTAGCTGAAGCTAAGTGCACAAGGCAGCTACATAACTACGTACCTAAGATAGCTATAATGATGGTTGCTAAATCTCATGTTGCTTAAGCTAATTTAGCTATTGATAACAGAACTGTAAAGCTAAAGTAGCTATGGGGCTACTGTTGCTAAAGCTAAGCTTACAAAGCAACTATGAAAGCTACATAGGCATTATCTACATAGCTACATTAGCTTTAGCTACATTCACTAAAGCTCACATTACTACGGGTTACTTCGCTACCATAGCTTATGTGGTAGAATTAATTACATAGCTAGTGTAGCCATGTTAGCTTTAGCTTTAACTTGGTATACATAATTTATTCCCAGATTAGACCTCTGACCTTTCTCTCTACTTTAGTTTTAAAGTTTGTATGAAATGTTCTTTATACTATCATGTTTGTAATGTGGTTGTTTCATGAATGTAACGGCACAACTTTGTTTATGGATAAAGCTATTTTTCTTAATGCAAAACTGAAAATAAATTGTACCAGCAAATTACTTCCTTTCACTTGCACTTCCTCTCTGAGATATACGGTCTCAGATGTACAGTCTGAGAGAGAATTACATAGCTACACTATGTAATTAACCTTGCTACATAAGCTAAGGTAGCAAAATAAACTGTAGTAATGTGAGCTTTAGCAAATGTAGCTAAAGCTAACATAGCTAAAGCTAATGTAACTATGTAGATAACATAGCTGTATGGCTTGCATAGCTTCTTTGTTAGCTTAGCTTTAGCAACAGTAGCCAATAGCTACTTTAGCTGCATAGCTTTGGTATCTATAGCTAAATTAGCTTAAGCAACATGAGAATTAGCAGGCATATATATAGCTAACTTCGCCACTTAGTTATGCATCTGCCTCGTGAGCTTAGCTTGAGCTACATTAGCTATGTAGCTACGTTGGCTACAAAGTTTACTTTCCCTTTTTCCCCAGTCATGGTGCTATCATGTTGTTACTGACTTACCTGTGAAATGTTTCAGGTGTCTTTTGAGCATTTTACAACTTTCCCAGTCTTTTCTTGCCCTTGTTCTGACATTTTTATAACATGCTGCAAGCATCAAATTCAGAATGTTTATTTATTAGTTTATACATTATCTTTGCTATATTTAATTGTATATAGGTTGAAAAGGGGTTGCAATTCCCTGTTTTATGTTTTTATTCAGCTTTCCAACTTTTTGGGATTTAATAGGAAGAAGCTGATTTTGGTAATAAATAGATTGAGAATTGAGAATATAATAATTCTCTCATTAGTTTACATATAATCCAACATCCTTTTGTGACCTTTAGTTTCCCTACGGCCTTTTAGAGGGATTAATACTTTTAAATTGCTTCGAAACCAGCTTCACAATTGAAACCAACAGCCTTATTCCAATTCCAATACTAATCCATGGTTAAAAGTATGATTGCTTTACAGCAGTGAAGGTGAATAATCTAAAAAGCACAAGATTCAGGGGATATGCAGGATATTTTCTAGGATACACAGGAAAATAAAGTTTAAAACCCTCCCTCCCATAAGTCTAACCTCTCATTTGCATACAGATGGAGAGTGTGTCAGGTCAGAAAGTGCTGGAATCATTCTGGTTTGGTGAACATCAGTGTCTCCTCTAACTGCTTGGGTGGATCTTGTCTTTCCTTCAAAGGGCAGGTTTAAGCTGCTCCCACCTGTGAATGGACTGCATTCAGAAAGAGGGGTGGTAATCCATCTGCTGTGGTAACACACACACTCTCACACACAGATCCAGATGGTCTCTGGAGAGCGGAGAGAGAGTCCCATGTGTCCAGTTACAACATGAAAGCAACAGGGATGCAATTTAAGTCCCCATCCCTCCACCCATCCCCAGCACCCTTTTAAAGATGCATGGGTGGTGGCCAGGGGAAGATCCACACAGGCATAAAGACAGCTCTGCTGAATCACCTTAGATACAATCATTTTCACACTACAGCAGCTCTCATTTCCTCAACAGTTAGATGTGAAAATTGCTTTCGTTTATGGGAAACATGATAACCATCAGTTTACATTTTTCCCCCTCCATATCTCAATGAAAGATTCTCTGCATAAATGTGTTGTCTTGTTTCCTGATTCACATCTAGAATCTTTAGACCAGGATGTGTTTGTTGAACAGAGATGATGAATTTCAACAGGTCTGCACAAAGGCTGTTGAAAGATCTGCTGAAGTACTGCAGGTTTAAGTTAAATACAAACACGCATACATTTCATTGTTTTCAACTTTGAATTGAAGCTCTTTCGCTACCTCATACCATCATTGACTTCAAGTCTCCTACTTAATCATTTATTAGCAGTGTAGAAAAATTAGGTTCATTGTTTATATCAAACCATAATGTTATAATGTTATATGAACAATTAAAAAGTCTGTGAGCATAAGATTTGTGTATACACAGCTTTACCTAATATAAAAGCCCTTGCTTATGGGTACCAAAAGACCCAAGACAGTCTGGCTCCAGACAATTCATCGCTGATGGCCACTCTCACTGACCATTCATCTGAGACGCAGCAAAAAATATCGAAAACAAATCAGATAAAACTTCTGTTTAAGATTACGGTAAGGGTTACGATGCCAAAAGTTAAAAATAAAAAAAACAGACCTGCAGAACCTGACAACAAAATATTTCAGAAAGCAGAGTAAACTGTGTGCTTATATGAAAAAAGCTCATCCTCCATGAAAACATTCTAACGCAGCTAATGTAGCTCATGTAGAGTGTAAGCTACATAAGCAACATAGATAACGTTCAAAAAGGCAAAGCTGCATTAGCTACATAGCTCTGTATCTGCATAACTAAGTTTGCTTTAGCTACAGTTATTAAAGCCTACGTTGCTATAGCTACATTCACTATCGATAACAGAGCTACGCAGCTAACGTAGCTAAAATGAATCTCACAGAGTAGCTATGTAAGGCACACAGATACGTTATCTAAGCAGTTCTTAGCCTTTAGCTATGTTTGTTAAAGCTTACATTGCAAGGGCTAACTTAGCTATCGATAAGGGAGCTATGTAGCTAATGTAGCTATGTAGCTGATGTAGCTACAAAGCTAAAGCTGAGCTCACAAAGCAGTTATCTAAGGCACATATGTTATCCATGTAACTATGTTAGCTTTTGCTTAAGCTCTCAGTGCTAAAGCTCATCTAGCTACACTGACTAATATGTCTGCAATGGTTAAACATATCAATGTTAAATTGCCATATTTGAGTGGTAAATGTATTAATCTGCAATAAAGTTTGAAATAATTTATTTGCTTATTTAATAAAGTAAATTACGTAGCTAGCGTAGCCATGTTAGCTTTAGTTAAAGTTAACAAAGCCAAACTTGTGTAGGAATGTATGTATGGATGTATGTGTGTTTGTATATGTGTGTAAGTGTGTGTAGGCTACTTTTATTTATGAATATATGTCGATATATGTGTGTTTTTGTGATAATGGGCTGTCTGAATGTTTTTGCTGCTGTAACAAAAGTAATTTCCTGAAAAGGATAAATCAAGTTTCTATGTTTTTTTCTACCTACTTTAATACCTTATCTTTTTTTATTTATATATTTTTTAAGTTTTGCTGCAGCCTATATACTAAACACCACCCGGAGCATGCCATCTGACGTGATTAAATTGCCCATTTTTTTTGTATGTTGCAAGCAGCAGCTTCACTGCACAAACAATGCAATGATGTACAGTGATGCAGACCAGGCTGTCACTTTTAAAAGCTTTTCTCACTTAATTAGGTCATAATCCCCTATTTAAAGAATGCTGTGGTCTATTTTGTTTTGTGAATAAATCCTGTGGAGTGCTGTTAATTCAGTTAAATCCAAAAAAAGACCAGCAGAGGTGGGTAGCGACTCCAGACAAATTGGTCCGTACTTCACAGCAATCAGCATTACCATAGTCAGATAGTTGAAATACTGCACTGAGCAAGCAGAATTACAAACTCCACATACAAAACCGATGATACATTGGTGCTTAAAAATGGCTACACTTTGCTGAATGCAATGGATATTGTCATGTAGGGAGAAGGTTTAAACCCTTTTTCCTCTAGGAAAAAAGATCGGACAGCCTCTCAGAAACCAGTTCAATTTATATTTCAGGTTTTACCGGTATTTCACACAATTGAAAACGGTAAGCCGGATTATCTCCCAGAATGCTTAAATCTCTATTTTCGTGGTAGGGAATTAACACAATTTAACTGGATATTTTTGAGAGGGAGGAAAATTACCAAGATTTTTACAACATATCAAACATAGCCCTGAAAAAGAAAGGCATTAATGTTAATGACAACCACAAATGGGAAAATTCTTCAAAAATGATCAAAATGATTGAGTGAATAATCAAAAGGACAAATTAATGACATTTTGGGCATCAAACCCATTTTATTTCAACTTAATGCAGTTTAATTCCACACAGTTAGTGCACATGCAAAGTATCATATTTAAATATATACTGTATGTTTGTACCAAGTGTCATATTTTAAAAGTTAACTATTCCAACATTTAGATAATAAATTAAGAAAATTGAAACATTACTGAAAACACTGCCCACAATGAGAATACACTTTGAATAAAGCATAAAATACATGATCAATTCATTAAACTGCAATGTTCATGTTTGCACTTTTTTTCTGAAAATATTAAAAAACAAAACAAATTTAGTGTAAGACACCAAAAAGAATGAAATAAAATCACAACTGGACAAATTTCTTTGTCATTACCATGACAAAATTCATAATACTTCTTTCACTTAAAGGTATTATGTGTAGGATTTTCACTGAATATTACACTGACAAATAGAATAGCACATGTGCTACACTTTATATTCACATTAAACTGCTTGTTCACAGCATTTCTAATCACCCCTTCCCCTCCCTGCTGCTTCTGAATTTTCAGCTACCAGTCTTTGCATAAACAAGCAAAAGTGACTGATTTGATCCAGAATGAAAGTGCCATTTTTACAAACAAATACTCTCTGAATCTTCTATAAAGAAACAAATATAGAGTCAAATTTTCTGAACCATCACATCTATGGTTTAAGCTATATTCAACAGTAAAACATCTTGTTTTAATTAGAGAATACTACACATAGCACCTTTAAAAACATGTGCTGCTCAGCTCATGAAAATACAGTAAGAAAATTTTGTGCACAAACCCTGAACAGAAGAAAACAAAAAAACAACCACAGTTGAAGAAGCAACTACAGCATAGCCATGAGGGGGGACATCTAAAAAACTCTGATACCGGTGATTTAAGTGTTTGTCACACAAAGTTTGACTTTTCTGTCGTGTTGCTGAGCGATTGATATGTTAGCATCTCAGAAGCAAGCAAACTGATACGAAATATTCTCCTGATGTGCCTGAGTGATGGAGGTAGAAACGTCCAGTGCTGGGCTGATGGTTCAGTTCCTGCATCAGCAGGAATAAATTAAAAACCATTCATTTACCTCAAAAATTGGTTTTATATTTAAGTAGGATATGGCTTAGCAGTGGCTCAGTCTGCAACCTTCTACGTGACTGTCAAAAGTGTTTACTTCAGTCGCAGGAGAGAGATTAGGCTTGTAGCAGCAGGAAAATTAAAAGAATAGCTCAAAATTTTAGGATATGTGCTCTTTCTGTTTTTTTGCTAGGCTATAGATAGGGACATTAACTTAAAGTGTCATTTTAACTCCATTCTGAGTTAAATGGCCTTCAGCGTTGAAGTTAGTTGACAGTGTTAATCCATTCAGTGTTAATTCAACTCTGTAGAAAGTCAACTGACCTAAGCATTACCAACTGGCATTTCAAATCTGGAGGGTGGAGTTTTCCCATCATGCCCTTGGGCAGAGTGTTGAGGAGAGTTTAGACATTGCCTGTTTTACAGTGATCACTGTTGGGATCCCTCTGCTCATGTTCCTGGTGATTTTTTTTTGTTTTGATGTTAAACACCTCTGCACCATGAGTGAAGTTATCCACTACATTTATCACTTCCTGGATGTGACAGGGGAGGATCGATAGGCTGAATTTCAACTAAGCATGTATTCTCCATCCTTGACATATAAGACACCTTACTTTAAGACAAGTATGCAATTTGAGGTGGCAATTTTTATTAAATATCAAAAGTGCATTGCTCTGTGTTGTTAATAAAAGATACAAATACCTTAAATTTACACCCAAACTGATTGGAAATAACACAATATTGTGTTAAAAGTATACTTAAGTGTGTGGAAAAAACACTGAGTGTTAAAAATTAACACTATCAACACTTTCCAAAGTGTTATTTTGAATCTGTGAGAATTATAAAATTCAGACAAATTTTGAAACCAAACACTATGGGAGTTAAAATAACACGGATGAATTTTGCTGTAAAGAAACAGAGAAAGTCTGTTAGCCAAGGCTAACACCTAAAGCTAAACCTCTTAGGTTCACACGCTGTATCTGGGACAAGAAAGTACAAAGGCCAAGAAAAATTCTTCTCTTAACTCCCACATTTCTAAATGTTATTTTTATGAATCAAACACTCAATCACTTAGCTAGATTCAGGTAGATTTTTGTTACCTTCGGATATGTGATAGGCTAGCAGTTTCCATCTGTTTTCAGTCTTTTTTAACACCCAAATGCATCATTCATTGTCAATCTCTGCCATGTAAAATAAAAGAAAGGGTGTTTATGTAGCTCAATTTGACACCTACCCCATCAGTGGTGTTTTAGAGAATAAAACTACACAGTAAATGTTATCAGTCATGGTGCTGGTGCTCTTGTTTGCTTTTGTGGACCATACAGAGACATCAGTAATAATTTCAGACTGGTTCATGACCAGATAAAACCTCTTCATGGGAGCTTTAAGTAAACTAAAAACAGGCCTGACAAAAAGTTTAATTTTCATCAGACTTAACAGCTTATATAGTGAATCTGCCTGAACCTGCTGCACCTGAGGTGCTGTTCCACATGTTGCATTTATTATGGCAGCTGTAATCTCAGCATCATTACACCCAATTCCTCTTTCAGCTTAATTTATTTTTGTAGATCTCCCTTTCATTTTCACTATGTTGATCTTTAGAGCTACCATATGCCCTCCGTGTGAAATATTGAAACATATGGTGCAGGAA
The DNA here is from genome assembly GCF_018320785.1 of Cheilinus undulatus. Taxonomy (NCBI): domain Eukaryota; kingdom Metazoa; phylum Chordata; class Actinopteri; order Labriformes; family Labridae; genus Cheilinus; species Cheilinus undulatus. The sequence goes on along the minus strand of NC_054878.1, from coordinate 37,294,970 downwards.
AGCAGAGAAAAACTTCTGTTTTTGTGATCATTTCCCTAGAAAGAAAGCTAAATCTAGCAAAAACAGAAGTGAAATAGAACATTTCTATGTTTGACAGGCACATAGTGTTACAGACTGGCCTAGAAATGGCTTCCTTAGTCGCAATTTATCATCAACAAGCCAAATCAGAAGAATTTTCCTCATTACAGCAAAGTAAGATTTGACAAAAATACACAAAGAACTGCTTATTTTGTAATCTTTGTATCAACGTCGGAATGATTATGGCTAACCCCTTTAAGAAAGTGACATGGATAATTTTCTAATGAGTCATTCCAAGAATATTAAGTGAACAGATGATGAAAAACTGTGAGCACCATTTCCGAATCTTTCTGCGAGGATCTCTAAACGAGTGAGATCCACTCAGACCTGGTTCAACTGAAAGAAGAGATTGTCACATGGAAGAAGAGGAGTGATTAAAATAAATGGAATGAGGTCAATAAGCTGCAAAAAGAAGAGAAATCTATCTGCTGTGTGTCCTTATTTTTTAATCTTAATGCCACATGAAACAAACAAATAAAACTAAAGAGACATCAAAGGGTTAGTTCATGGTTTTCTAAAGGTGCAATCCACATTTGTCCAAAGCGTCCTGATGTCGAAGTTCTCAGGGAGATTTTGCACCCAGATTTAAAACAGTCAGTTTTAATAAGGGACGAGTAAAATCAATAAAGTTCAGATGCCCCTTTGTGGAATTATTACCCAACTACAGCCTGCAGAATGGGCTTGACTGAATGCTGGATTCCGATGTACTAGTGTATATCATACTGTTTGATTTACCAATCATCATCATTTGAGGAGAACGAGGCAGCAGCTATGGGAATTGTTCTTAAACTTTGGCAGTGTCAAACTCGGGTTACTACCAGAGCTGAGAATGCCTACTATGCCATTTTGTCTTGTTGCTCCGATTGGCCCGTAATGAATGTGACAGACAGATCATTCGTCCAGTCAGCTTTAGAGAATTTTTTAAGTCCTGCCCTTCCTAAAAGCTTTCCATGGGAGGTTTCCCAGATGAATGCAAAATATATCCACGCAGCGGATTTATGAAACACTCTATCTGGGGTGTCAGGCTAAGTCAGACCTAGAATCTAAATATCAAACATGTTTAACACTTACGATTTGAGGTCTGGGAGCAGTAAAATAGTTAAGAGTTACTTGGACAAATAACCGTGGCTCAGGAGACGCCCCCTTGATTAGGATTGATTAGGGCAAAACGGGACTACTGTCCTTGTCCCAGTATACTTGCACAACAGGAAGATCAATTTGACAGTTGCATGTCTGTCTCCACCACAGAAGGCAGTGATGTTCCCCCAACCAGTGAATTACTGTGGTCCTTCTTCCTGTTGATCGGCTAATAAGTTAGCAAGCAGCTAACTGGTTGTATGCCAAACAGTTAAACACTGGCAAACGTTACAGCTCTGTAACCTGACACGCCAGATGGATTTGTTTCACACATCCATCTGGAAAACCTTCCATAGACAGCGTTTGAGAAAGGGCAGAGCCTTTGAAAAAACTCAGAGGGTGACAGGATGAACGTTCTGTCACATCTGTACGGGCCAATCAGAGCAACAAAACACATGACGTCGTAGCTGCTGCTGAGGTGCACCGCTACCGAGGAGTAAACTCCATAGAGAGCTGTATAACGCAAACCATGGTGACTTTAGACATGTCAGTATGTCGTCCTTCCAACATCCTCATGTCAGTCATGATGATTGGTTAAATACTACTAAGTAGTCTGTCATGTTGTTGGTCAAGTCACGGCATGAATTCAGGGCTCTTTGATCACCTGATCTGACAGGGCAATCATCAAAACATACAAAACCAACTGTCCCTTCCAATGAAATCTCCATCTTATCCTGCCCAATTTCAACAGTTGAACAATTCAAACAGTGCAGGTGGGGTTTAATTTAATGGATACACTTCTGGAACGAAAGGAAATGGGATTGACAAGAAACAACTTTGCCCCATTTTGCAGGCTGTAGCCAGGTATAGCAGATCCATACAGAAAACAAGAGTAATTTTCCACTTTCCAAGGGAACAAAACAAACAAATTCAAGCTGTTCCAGCTAACGATACAATCCTAAATGGAGGAATGATCAATGACGGACAGAGGGACAAACAAGCTTAGTGACTGGGTGTAAATATGGCTTAAGGGTTCTGCATATATTCCTACAAAGTGTGGGTGGAAATAAACCCCCAAATATTTGATTCTGTGTGTGAAACCAAACAGTTTAAATTCTCTCTCCTTTCGTTTGTTTGCAAAGAAAATAAAGAGTATTGAGAGCTCGAGTGGCACCATAAAACTGAGTTAGGACGCCTGAAAATGAAGCTCGGTCATCCTTTAAGAGAACTCAAGATTTATGAGGGACAAGGACAAACAGCTGATGAATACTATAAAAGACAGACAAGACAATCACAAGGATTTATAGGTAAAAATAAACAGGAAATGTTGACAATTGATTGTCAGCTGTGCCTCAGACTCAAAAAGCTTCATAAATCAAAAATATCCCAATCAAATAGGTTAATTTCACCAGTGAATGTGGTTTGTTTTGGTTGAATATGGCAGATTTATGATCTAGTTGTATGACTTTATATGTTCAAACAATTATAAACATTCCACTTAAATCTCACAAATAAAAACTTTCAGCACATTTACTCATTGTTGCACATTTTTCAATGTTTAAACACTGCAGGTGCACCTAAAAGAGTTCAACTCTCAGCAAGCTTTCATTTGTTTCATTGTTAAATTTTAATAATGTGTGATAAATGAGATGTTTAATTTTCTTAAGCATTTTATCTTCAGAGTTTGCATATTTCTAACAAAACTACGAGATGGGGGGGGTTCTTTCTTTTCAGGAAATAGTTAATAAATAAATGAAGTACCAGCCCTTATTGAATTAAAAAAACTAACATTGTTGCCGTTAAGCTGCAAGAGATTTTGATACTAACATGCTGGTTATCATCACATCCAGAGGTCCACCCTGAACATGACCAACAGTTTGACTATTTGGACCTGAGATTTCGGCAAACTGCTGTTGAGATTCACTTTGTGAGATCAGGTTTGTGAGTTAATGACCTTCTGATATTTACGCATCTGAATCTCTAACATGGATTATGATCAAAGGCAATCTCAAAGATGGTTCAAGTCCTTTTATATGTGCTTCAATGTCCGCGGGTAAAATGAACTCTCTAGAGGATTTTTAATGTTTTCTCTACCGTGTTTCTACTCTCTGGCTTTATATGTAAGGGAAAGTAAAAGAAGAATTCCTTCAAAGTGCTTAAAAAGTAAACTCATTTCCATGTTTACGGGATTAAAGGATTGGCTAACATGATGAATAATCTTGTTGTCAGACAGACAAGACCTCACTGTATGATAAAGTTGTCATGACTAGAGTTTGACTGATATTGTTTTTTCAAGGCTGATAATGATTATTAGTAGTCCATGAACAATTAAACAACAGCCTTATCAACATGAGAGAAGGCACCGAGCAACTCGGTAGCAGCAAGACAACAGGAAGTGATGCCATACGTTTACTGTGCCAGCGCTGATTGGCTCGCCCTTGTGTGACGTCGAGTCAATCAGATAACGTGGGTGTTAGCTGAGATTGTGGAGAGGGAAAACAAACATGAGGGGAAGAAACACCTTAATAAAGTGACAATACAAACAATTGTCCAATTTCAGCCAAAATAATCAAAAGGCATCTGGTTGCAGACCTCTTTGGTGGGGCGTTTTGGGCTCATCTGTTGTAGCCCTTTACAATGAGACAGGAAGTGATGTACTAACTCTTGTTGGGTTTTTCCTTAGTTTGTGGAGTTATTTTTTAATTTCATCTCTCTCCTCCTTACCCTAACCTTTAGAGTTCGGGGGGCTAACCCTAACTCTCTTTGAAGTTTCCTTAGTTTGTGGTGTGTTATTTTTCAGTTTAACCCCCCTCCCCCTAACCTTAAGGGTTCAGGTGCCTAACCTTAACCTTTAAGGTTTTGGCGTTTAACTCTGACCTATAGGGTTTAGTTGCCTACCCCTTTTAGGGTTAGGGTGCCTAACCCTAACCCTAAAAGAGGGTTTTCCTTAGTTTGTGGTGTTTTTTTAATTTATTCTCCCAACCCCTTACCCTAACCCTCACCTTTAGGGTTCGGGTGCCTAACCCTAACCCTAAAAGAGGGTTTTCCTTAGTTTGTGGTATGTTTTTTTAATTTATTCCCCCAACCCCTTTCCCTAACCCTAACCTTTAGGGTTCGGGTGCCTAACCCTAACCTTTAGGGTTTGGGTGCTTAATCCTAATTCTGACCTTCATGGTTTAGGTGCCTAACCCTAACCTTTTAGGGTTCGGGTACCTAAATCTAACTCTCTTTGAAGTTTCCTTAGTTTGTGGTGTGTTATTTTCAGTTTAACCCCACTCCCCCTAACCTTTAGGGTTTGGTTGCCTAACCCTAACTTTTCAAGATTCGGGTGCTTAACCCTAACTCTGACCTTTAGGGTTTAGGTGCCTCACCCTAAGCCTCTTTGGAATTTCCTTAGTTTGTGGTGTGTTATTTTTAATTTTATCCCCCTACCCCTACCCCTAACCCTCATCTTTAGGGTTCTGGTGCTTAACCCTAACCCTATTAGGGGTTTCCTTAGTTTATGGTGTGTTAAATTCAAATGTGCCCTCTCAGTAATTTTTTAAATTTTCATTCATAAAATAAAACAGTTGTGAAACTTGGACACTTACTGTAACCTCTGACAGCTAGCAGGAAATATCAGAATTTAGTATGTCATTCTGGTTGCAGCTTGGTTAATGTACGTCACTTCCCGCCCCACGGTTGAGGTAGCCCCATTGAAGAGGTCTGCAGCTAAAAACCCCACAATTGAGGTCTGCAGCCAGATCCTTTGGAAATAATCAGATAATCGGTCAACCCCTAGTCATAGTGCCAGACATTTGTCAATGCTGGAAAGGGTCTACTGTCTCAAAATGACAACAGCGCCTGTCACAGGGAGTATTTTAGCTTCATTTTTAAACAACAAGAGAATCTTGAGACATGTTGTCCTTCAATATATAAGGTCAATGGGCTGATATCAGTAGAGAGTAATTGTTTTACCCAAGGGTATCAGGTTAAGGATTACTTGAGGGCTGTAGGTCAGAGAAATAAACAGGGGTTTCTTGTTTAAGTGGCAGTTAAAACCATCGTACACCTCAAACGTTGTGAGGCCCGACCATTAACTATCATAGTTTCTGCATTACTGGATCATGGCTTAAAGGAATACTCCACTGCTCACTTTAAGAAGATATGCTGTTCCATACTCTGACATGCATATCTTGTTATATACTACTACCAAATGTCAGAAACATTTCAGATCAGCGTATAAAGATATGCTTAGTCAAAGCTCAGGCATTGAGATTCAAGACATAATTTCTACCATGGGAATTTTGTGGCGTCACAAAGCCACTGAACTCCATATTTGGGCTGTTTCCAAAAGTGCTTATTTGCACAATATTCAAACAAAATCTGGTGTCACAGGTAGTATGTAGAATGATCCAAATTCATAGTCTGAATTCAACAACAATAGCAATAGGATCCAAGAAACTGCCAATCAGAGCACAGTAGACTTGAAGGAAGAGGGCCTTAAAGGGACATTACTTGAAATTACTTGTGTTAGACAGAAGCAGAACTGAAATTTTTTTACAGACACGTGATAAACAATGCTTTTTTTTCACTTTTAATTACGCAAAGATACTACAGAGGTTTCACAGAGTAAAAAATACAAAACTTAAAAAGGCCACTTTGACTCTATTCTGTTTTAATACTTCAAGATATGTCTGGTAGAAAAATAAGATGTGAAGTTATAGTCGATGCAATATTTCTCTGGAACACTTGAGATGTTTGGATAACAACAAATGCAAATACTGGCATGCTAAAATGTTAGCAAACAAGGCTTAACAGTGGCTGGTTAGCTTCATAGTTTTACACAGAGTTTGCACTGAATCCTGGATGTTATAAGAATGGTGGAAACAGTTTAACCATAAGCAACAATTGCAAGACTTTCTTGGCCTGTATAAGCAGTTTTTAAGTACTTTTCACTACAGGAAACTTTCAGCCTCCACAGAAAGCAGTGGAATATTCCTTTAACCAAGGGCAGGCAGGTAAAAAAAAAATAGGGATATGCTGCCATTAATAATAGATGGCACAGTAAATGAAAAAGAAACAAGATCAGACAAAAGTGCCAGAGACATCCAGCAGTGGCAAATTAGTTTTAAGGGAAAGATTAAGACCACACTGTACTGAACAGGTAAACAGGATCAAACTTAACGTTATCTGTTGGCAACAAGACAAGGGGCCCACCTTTTATCATGTACCAATAAGCAAAAGAAAAAAGTAAAAGAAAAAAGGCAACACAGGATAAGGAGCGATAAAGGGAAGAGTGGATTATGTGCTGGGCCAGTGTTTGATTTAATTTGAATAAGCCGTAAAAAGATTGTTGGTAAATACTAGTTACACATTGGTAGAGATCTTGTACTTGGGAGACATGTTATTATGGAACCAGATGAAACTAAAAATGACACCCATGGTTTTGGGTATACGCTCGTCGTAGGCAAACGTCATGGCCTCGTGCAGCGGGACTTTGACCACCTCGATAAGCTCTCCCTCCTTGGGCTCACCTCCACCTGCGCCCACGCAGTTGTCGTCGGACACCTCGGCATAAAACATGGTCTGCTTAGCACCCGTTACACCTACGCCTGACCTGTAGAAAGATTAAGGAAAATTGAATTATCATCTGTATTGCATTAAAAACCCCTTCAGATTAATTAAACAGAGATGTTTTTTTAACAATCCAATGCCTGGTCTCAATAAACGTCATTAAACAAGGGATGTTACCAAGGGTGAAAAGTGCATGATAAACAGGAGAGAACCAACCAGAGAACCTGGGGGGGTCATCTTGAGACAAAGTATGTTAACAAGGGGGAGCAGGCATATTATTAACAAGAGACGACCAAGCACTGAACCTTGGGGGTAAGCCTTAAGACAAAAAATATAACCTAGGAGGACTAGGTATATTATAAATAGGTGAGGACCAAGCACAGAACCTTGGGGGACACCTTAAAAGAAAGTATTTTTTCCAGGAAAAGCAAGGATATAAGAAATAGTTGAAGACAAAGCGCCAAACCTTGGGGCATGCCTTAAAACAAAGTATTTTACCCAGGAGAAAGAGTAACCTATATGACAAATAGAAGGAGACCAAGTATGGCACCTTTAGAAAATGCCTGAAGACAAAGTCTGTGACCCAGGAAGAACAGGCACATGATAAATAGTTAAGGACCAAGCAGAGAATCTTGGGGGACACTTTAAGACTAAGGATATTACCAAGGGGAAGCAAGAGTATCATAATATGCAAGGGCCAATTACTGAGCCTTGGGGGACCTCTTAGAACAAAGGAGATATGGTGTGTTTTAGTCAAGATCTCCTAAAGAATTTTAAAAAATGTAAATTTTTGGGGTGCTTTTTAGTGTTTTTAAATGTTTTGACAATCTAAAAAAATATTGATAACACTTTCAAGTTTTGTTGCCAAATATAGAGGTGGAGCCAGTTGGAAATACGCTCAGCTTAGCATAAAGGTGGACAACAGATGAAAATGGCAAACTTGGTTCTGAAATTATTTTTGAAATATCTTCTACCAGCACCTCTGAAGCCCAATCGCTAACATGCTGTACCTTATTTGTTTAAGGCGGGTATACACTGTGTGAATTTCCTCTGATTCTGCCATGAATTTTGAGTCGCATGACTCACGTTGATGTCAGGCCGACTTTCGGTCAGATCAGGTGTCATTTGTCGTGCTGTGTACAGGGGGGTACACCAGTCCACCACGGCCCGACTACAGCCCGACCATGGCCTGACGACCTGCTTCCGACTGGTCGGATGGATTTCTGGCATGTTTGATATTTTGGTCGTAAGACTCAAGACACTTGAAAGTGAGAGCAGAAACGCGAGCAGAATAAACAGCTTTGGGGGATTGTTTTCCTTTGTAAACTGCCAGACAACGTCCTAAATTACCATGACAACAGCTGGAATGACAACAGCTGGAATGCCCCCACCCCCACTTTGATAAGGAAATAGCCTACATGAGCAGGAAATATTCCTACTTGCGGACCTGCAGCTGACACGGATGGTGATGCTGTTTGAGTGTATGGGATAGAGAGAGGTAGTGGGAGAGAGAATATGACTAGAAACACTTCATCCCCAATAAGTGAGACTTTTTAAAAAGGAAACTGTGGATTTCTGTGACAGCCCATCCCGACTTCACCTGTGTAGTGTGAGCTCTCAGGTCATGCACAACCCTCGGACCATACAGTGCGAGCACACAACTAGTGCGTGATGGTCGTAAGCAATTCAGTCGCACCGTATGAGTTGACATTCTGTCACGACTGTTGTATGGTCTGCTTGAAATCGCACAGTGTATACTCAGCTTTAATCTTTGCACATACATATCAACACTTAATGATAAGCTTAAGAGGTTCCTTCACAAAGCTGGGCCAAGTACGTACAGCCTCTTGCTAATTCATACCTACCGGTTTCGATCCAGCTTTACATCTCTCAGGAAGAAAGTAGATCAGCTTGTTGTCCAAAATATTGAACTATACTCTCAAGGTTTACTGAAACAAATTATTATTTACTGCAGAAATCTATGATTCCAACTAAATTTAGGTAAGGAATCCTAATTGCAACCTTTTCATAAGAGTTTTATTTCAAACACATAGAAGAGGATACAATTTATATGCAAAAATAAACCTGTGAAACTGGCTTTGACTGATAAAAACAAGCAACAAAGAAAATCTGAGGCTGACTACTTTGAGCAAAAAAACCTACTCACATGTAGGGCTTCTGTCAAATCTCCCCTTATAGGGGTCATGAGGGTTAAGATGATACCTATGTATTTAATGGAAGCTGCCCACATATAACAGTCATCACAGACAACACCAACAGAGCCAGAGGAGGTGTTCCAGTCAAATCAAAAGCACAGTTATGAGAGTGTCAATCATAGTTGTCCAGGTGCCGTTGTGTGATGAGGGACTGCTCTAATATTGTGATGGCTAGGATGGATAGTTGCCCCACTGAATCTACAGCTCACTTATACACGTGTAGTCTGGTGGTATGTATTTGATGTACAAAGGAATGTCTGATGCTGAAAAGTATCAGCAGGACTGTTTAAACATCATATGAATAATAACTGGGTTAGACTAAACCAAACTTTAGAAACAGAGCTGCAGATGTAGGCCATTTCTGAAGGAACATAGTTCATTGAAGCGAGCAAATTATGAATGAAAAGGATGATATAGGACAACAGGAAATTAATTGTAAAGGGAGCAGAACTGTTATGGGATTAAAGACAAATGAAAGCATTGTACAAAAACATATTTGAGTTGTGGGTGGAAACATCGGTGTGGTAAAAAGACTCATCAAGACAGATTTCACTGACTTCAGGAACAAAAACTTCAGAGCACAATCATCCCACCTGTAGGAAGTAATCCTCTTGAGTTTAGAGGCAGGCACATCATAGCCACACTCCTCCAGCACCTCCTGTCGGGCGATCTCCTCCAGGGAGAGGTCAGGTTTGTCTACCAGGCCGGCGCAGAGCTCATAGGTGACCCCCGCGGAGGCTGGGGGCCACTTGGAGGAGTCTTCCCCTTCTGAGGCTGACTGGCCCTCCTGAGACTCTGAAGCGGGGGCCGTTGCTTCGGCTGCACCCTCCTCAGTTTTGTCAGCGGACTGAGGTGGCTGCGTCTTGGATTTTTCCCACTCACACATGTAAACAGCTGGAGGAGGCAAAGAAGAAAAGCATTACTATACTATCCAGGGGAAGTTAAGACTATATTATTGATGTGTTCTGTGTAATTCACTTCAGTGCATTCTGAAAACATTAGTGAGGATGAATATTTTAAAAACATTATTAAAACAACTCTCTTTAACTAAGTTTTATATTTATACTAATTTTTTTCATTTATCCTGTAACTTTGAGTTGAGACTTTTTGTATCAAACATGTAAAAAGAAAGCACAATAATGACATAGAAAATAGTAATTTTACATAAACATAAAGCATAAAGCAGTGCAAGATTATCAAAAGCTTGAGTGTTAAGTTTACATGTCAGAGGAGTGAAATAAACAAATATGGTTAATTGTCCAGTTTCCTTATGGATATAAACCTTTGCAATAACATTTTCTTTAGAGTGATCAAAACTTATAAAACTTTGAAGGTCAATGCAGACATTTGGGCTTGGTTTTATGGGTCGGGTCTGTTTCACACCGGCAATACTACATCAAAATGCTTCTAGGCAGTGTAATTTATATGCTTAATGTATTGACAGTTTCCAGCCCCATCATGTTCTCTGCAAATTTCTTTAAATGAAATTATGACAACTGTGAGTGTATTAAGCTGTAGTTGAAAATAATGAGCAGCGATTGGTTTGGTGCAGTTTTTGCAAACGAGAAAAGAATGAGAGACATCAGTGAAAACTGAAAGAATGGCCGTTGAATCAGCTGATGCTGAGGGGAATATATTTCATTTGTTGGGGAACATGGATGGCATGGAGACATGGAAGAGGAAATGCAACTATGATATTTCTGGATGTCAACAAATAGATTTGGTGAAATGATAGTTTTCTGCATCCATTAGTCTTACACAAGAGTAAGCCCCATATGTCTGTAGACATTACTATGATTGTGAAAATCCAGGGTGATACTGATAATGATGTTTAAAAAACAACTGAACTAATTGCTGTAACATTGGCAGTGTTTTTTTTCATCACTTTTCTGGCTAAGACTCCCAAAATGCCAGCATTTCCTTTCACTTGTGTCCAAGAAAGAAGATCAGGGTGTGTACAACAGGCCTCTTCTCTAAATCAGCAGTTTGGTGCACCAGATGCAGTGCTAATTTTACTGACTTAAACTATGACTAAAAATGTTTGTTTACAGCCTTTTTTCCATGACAAAAACTAGACTAAAACTAACAAAAATAGATCCGTGATGACCAAAACTGACTAAAATATAATGTAGTTTTCATCAGACATTCAAAATCTGTGAAATATCTCCACAGTTGGTAAAGCTGTCAAAATACATATGCCGTTATAGAGATTCTTCCTCTCAGCTGTAAAAAGCAGGGACCCCAGGTTTGGCAGAGTGCAGAGAACACACAACCAGGATTTTTACCAGATTTAGGCAAGAAAAAAAAAGCTTGGACTAAAAGTAAAGACTAAACTGTGAGGACTTTTTATGGACTAAAACTAGACTAAAAAGTTTTTGAGTTTTCGTCGACTAAAACTAGACTAAAACTAAAAAGGGTAGAAATGACTAAAATGTGACTAAAACTAAGACAATTCATCTAAAGACCAAGACTAAAATTAAAAATAGCTGCCAAAATTAGCACTGACTAGATGCCAGTATTAAATTCATTCTGCACAAAAGATCAAAATCTACCACTGAAATGTGTTGATACCACATTATTTGTTAATGTCATTCATAAGGGTCGATATCACCGATAACGATGTTGATCTGATGCATCCGTAAACCCCTTATAGTTACAGTTTAGAGGAGGTGCATGTCTGGCTATGAGTGTAAGCCTTTGTGTAGGCTCAAATAAAAATCAGACTTAATGCTAGATTGATTGATTGCCAAATTTTGAAAGCAAGAGCAAATTTGTGTATAAAGATCACAGTTTCATATCTTTACTCTGCAACAAAACAAACATGATTATTATTATTATATATTATTATTATATAAAAGATCACTCATCAGACTACATTGTTACTATAATTATCAGGTATTTAGGTATTGGCCTTGCTTCCAAACTGTTGGCCTGTAGTGTAATTTAAACCAGGCTTATAAATAGGGATGCACAATATTATCGGCTTAAAAAGTCGATTATCTACATTGGCAGATATGAACATATATTAAAAAACATATTTTGCCTACAGAAACCTGCCTATATCAGCTTTAAATACTGGCCATAAAAACAAATAAATAAGTTGGTGGAGTTTTAGGCTGAACCAACAGACCTACATCAGCTTTTCTTCTTTATAATTTCTTCAACTTTAAGGTATGTTTTAGAGATTGAAAATTGCTAATCTGTTCATCCTCACATTTTATATTGTATGTTTTTAGGACTAAAGTTTAAGGTCTGAACTACATTTGAATATCGGTGTTGATATCAGTATCAGCTTTTGTAAAAATAAGCATATCAGATGTGCAAATGCAATATCATGCATTCCTACTTATAATAAAAGTGTTGAGAGAAATTAGGCTGAGCTGATGTTTGTAATATCCAATAATATTAATGACCAGTAAGGAACGTAGGAAAGAGCAATGATGGAAATTTCAGGGACAGGCTGTGCTTTAATTTTTTTGAGTCCACTTTGCAAAAAGACTACTTCAGTTTCATAAAAAATGTATCAAATAACTATTTTTTAAGAATCATTTAAAAATCTACTGAGGGCTGCCCAAAACAACATTTTTTAAAATTACATTTTGTGTTTAAATGTTCTCTAACTGATTTGCTTCTAAACAGTTCTTGTTTCATCAAAGATAAGCTGTCAAACTGTGCTGCCTCCCCACTTAAAAAATAAAATGTTAATGTTGTTTGTAGACAAACTGATTTCTTTGAGATAAAGGGCATTATTCCCCTACAGTTTTAAAAGAGGAAATAAATATATCAATGGCCAGACTTCCTTGAATTTAGCCCACTGTGGTGTGGAACAGTCCCTGGCGACTTGCAACAAAGGAGGTTGGGCTGCTTTGTAATGGGGTCTCTTGTGGTCTATTCATGAGTCTGCATTGTTGCTAAGATCCCACAGAATAAACAATGATTGTAATGTTCTGCTTTTTTAAGTGAAAGTACCCTCCGGATATATAACAATCTAGATCTAGCTGTGTGACAAGCAGCAAGTCAAAAGAAGTTTCACTGTAAAAATTTATTTATTTTTTTTTAATGGTGAAAACTTACCTGGACGAAACTGCTTAACAAGGACAAAACAGTGTGAGCTGGTGTTGAAGATCAGCACTGAAACACTGTGGGGAAGAAGAAGAAAAGGTCAAGTTTAAAAACAGACAGAGGATTCTTTAGGAGGTAAATTTCTTTGTCTGCATGATGTATCACTGGTCAGTTAATCTCCTCCAGCATATGGGAGAAATTTGCTTTCTAAAAAGGTTGGGACAAGAACAAGAAAAGACAGAGAAAGTTCTAAATTGGTCAAAAATTCTAGGTCAATCACAGGTATGGAGGCTAATTGGTGACTGGTAACCTATGCCATGATTGTGTATCAAAAGAGCACTCCTAAAAGGCTTAGTCATTCTCAAATCAATGATGGAGTGAGGTTCTCAAAAACTGCATGAGCAAATAGTCTAACAGTTTATGAATAACGTTCTTCCATGTGCATTTGCAAGGAATCAAGGAATTCACCAATTAAAGTCCATAATATCATCAAAGATGCTGAGAATTCAGAGAGCAGACAGTAAGTACAGGGCAAGGCGGACCTCTGACCCCTCAGGTCCCACTGCATTAAAAACCAGCATCATTCTGTGATGGATATTACAATATGTGTTTAGTAACACTCAGTTAACATAGTACATTGCTGCATCTACAAATTTAAGTTACACTCTAACATGCAAGGCCAAAACCATAAATCAACAACAGTTAGAAGTGCTGCTGGCTTCTCTTGGCCCTAGCTCATCTTAAATAGTGTGCTGTGGTCAACATTTCAAACAGTTTTCAGAAATAATGGCTGTTCCAGAAAAGGATCCTGCTGACTGTTTTCAAAGCAAAGCTCAAAAGCCAGCATCTGTGATGGTATGGGGTTGTATCAGTGCCCATTGTATGGGTAACTTACATATCTGTTAAGGCATCATTAATACTGAGAGTTACATGTTTTGGAGCAACATGCTTCCATCCAGATGTCTTTTTCAGGCAGATATGTCAAATCATGTTCTGAACAAGTTACAACAGCATGGCTTCATAACGAGTGTAGATACTAGACGAGCCTGCACAGATATGTCTTATTAAAAGGCACAATACAACAGAAACCCTGCACATTCCATAATAATTAGGGCTGTCAAGAGATCAAAATTTGTAATCGGGATTAAGCTCACAACTTTCATAATTAACTTGTGATTAATCGCAAATTTATTGCAGCATTTTTATCTGTTCTAAATGTACCATACAGGAATATTTTAAAGGATTTATCAACACAAGTGGACAAAAATGCTTTCGTTAATGCAAATGTTTCTTGATGCATATCCAAAGATACTGAATGCTCCATTATATGCTTAGAGTATAACAAGCAACAACAGATGGAGACACTGACCTTAATGTAACATTACTGAATAATACCCCAATGTAGTGCCCAACTTCAGACTTGTAGAAGTTAACTCCTCTGTCGTTCTTAGCAGCTTAAAACATAACGGATCTCATGCATCACACATAAAGTACATGGTCAGTTGAGTTTTAAACCACTTCAAGATCATTCCAAGGATCCTTCACACTTAAAGCAGAGAATTTCAACCTCACATGGGGGGAAATAAAAGCTCACAGAAACATCTCTTTACACCAAGAGGGCTCAAAACAGGATGATAGAAAAAAGAGATGACAAATACAGTTAGAGAATTACACTACAGATTACTGAGAGAAGTTAAGTATCTGGTGAGAACGTGCATGAAGAGCCTTTTAGTATTTTACTTACAATAATGGCTCTCGAAGGAAGTTCATAAGTGCAGCTGTTGGATGTGACTTATTTCTTGCTGAATCTCATTCTCCACAAAGTTAATTAGCCTGAAATTTGTAGCCACCCATTTAGCAAACATTGTTGAAAGTTTGTTTCTTGCAGAGCTGTCTGAGCGCCTGCACTGCAAACAGCATGGCCTGCCTTTGGCTTGATGGGGTGGCTCTGTGCAGTGGCAAGGTGCTTAGCCAGCAAGTGGGATGGGGTATTAAGACTCTAAGAACTCTGGTTCACATTGACAGTAAGTGTAAATAACTTAAGTCTTATCTGGCATGAGCCTTTTTCCATTTCTGCTCGCTTGCTCCCAGCAACATCTCTACAGCACCGCTTTCTGATCTTGCAAACTACCTTCAGTTGTGTTGTCATTTTTTCTTATCAGTTGTATTAAGTAAATTTAGAGTAAATCATGTTTAATTCATTGCAAATATTGCTGGTCCTCAAAATCTGTCCCTCATCAGAAATATAAATACACTCCAGCAGTGCAGGATGCCTATCAAAACACTTGTGTCTGTCATTGCATGCAAACACCCAGGCAGCATCCTGTATCAACGTAAACACTATCCTATTTCCTAGCAACGCTGCAAATTTGCAGAAATATTTGCTCTCACAATCACACATCCTGGCTACCATACCTTGGAAACAGATATTCAAATGGCAGGTCTCTTGTGTGCCAAGAGTGCATGAAACTTTTGAAATATTGATTTAGTGGACGTGTTCACAAAAGCTTGGTTTAAAAATCTGTTTGAAATATAAAAAGAACTGATTAAAACAGAGTATGTTGATGTTAAAATTGCTGCTTATTTTTCAGTCAGATTTAAGAATGACTCCATGTATGCAGGGATGGGGATCAGCTGGAAACCTCACCAGCTGCACCCAGTGAATTGTATTGCAATAGGTAGTTCTGCTGCTGTTTGTGTGTATATTTAAGTGCGACTGTCGCTGCCAGTGGAGACTTGGGGCCTAGGGTCAGTGTTGGGAAGGCGGATGTGTCTGAGGCGGCAGGAAGCCCTACCCTGTCTTTCCCATGGTAAAAGGGAACCGGGACATTGGTATTACAGCGTGTTTCTGGCTGCAGAGCCTGGGCTGATACTGATTTAATGTCCGTTAACACTTCAGGTATTTAAAGTGACAGTCCCATGCCTATTTTCAGAATTACGTATGACTTCAGCTGACCTGGGAGTCAAGCAGTAGAGCGTTAGGATGTTCACAACCCCATAGTCTGGCCTTGGCAGATATAGAAACCACCACACTGCCCCACTCTATGAATACTTCTGTTGCTCTAACTGTCTTCAGTGAGAGAATATGGAAATGTTTTTATGTCCTTTTCTCTTTAAAAATCAAGCCTACGGTATCATTCAAATGCATCACCCTGATAAGCAATTAGTAGACAACAATGTCCACCGTGAAATTTTATTAAAAAAATTATGAAAAAGTTTGTTTTTGTCAATTTTTTGGGGGGAGAATTGTGCTTAAAGAACTAAAATAACAGCTCCATCGATTTCCAGGCTCTAGTGGTCCTGTTACTAATCACAAACTTATTGAAAAAAACAACACAATTGTTGCAAGGTGCCAAATAAAGGTGGCCATCGCATAAATCTGATGCTAATTTGTAACTTTTTTGACTGAAAAATAGTATTACTACAGAGTATTTTCATAGCTCTTTAACCACTAAGAAATTACATACCTCTGCTTATATGGGAGCAAATTTAAAGTCAGACACTATTCATACTAATCATGCAACAAAATCAATTTTGTTGCTAATCTTTGACACATCCAAAAAAACCTTTTAAGAAAAAAAATACCCCAGCCCTCAATCATACATAGAAAATAACTCAATTTTAATATGGTTCATATAAAACAGTTTCACCATGTTTTCTAACTGGCATTTAAAGGGTTAAAACCTGGAAAATAATTTAATATTTGGTAGTTTTTGATCAGGGCTGAGGTTGACTGAAAGATTTACGACAAAAAATAGAAAAAAATAGGTCTCTAATATTTTTAGACCAGAGTTCATAAGTCAACATTTTTATACACAATTGGCTTATAAGAAAACAATTTAAATCTGACATCACTAAAAAACTGATGATGCATCAAAATCAATTTGATTGCTAATTTTGGACACAATATTCTTTTTTGAAAATACCTTTTCATTTTAACTTTTTCATAAAAAACTGCAGAGACGTTTGTAGTCAAACTGGCATTTAAAGGGTTAACCCCTCCCCAATATTCTTATATTTGGTACTTTAAGACAGGATTGACAACTGTTGTACAAAACAAAAATAATGCCATTTGCAGTAACACAGAAAAAATGTTAAAAAAAAGTAAAGAAAAAGTAAAAAAAAAAAAAAAAACCTTCTGGACAAAAAAAAGTCCAGAGTGGTACCACAGAGTTGAACAAAGTTTAGAAAGATTTTCACTCAGAAATGATTTTTTTCAGAAGGGTTGCCAACACATTTATCTGCTCAGCAGCTTTATGCCAAATTTTGCCCCACAAAAATACAGTACAGCCAAAGATAGTGCATCAGAATAATATCCCCACTATTGAGAACAAATCTAGGTAAGTTAATGTGGTAGATTAGTCCAAAAGTGGGACACGCAGGCCTGAGGCATGGAAGCCGTCCCCTGAGGCTGGTCTGGGTCATGTAGTGCAGTTCCACACCATTACTGCTGTTCTACAGCTTCCCGCTGAAAGAGAAATGCTCGAATGGTTAAACGGAGAAGCAGGCTAAATGGACACTCAGGACTTTTCATGCACCGTTAAGCTTTCTCAGCGGGGGTTCTGGCTGGACAGCGGGAAAAAAGTGGGTTATGGCAGACATATGAGCAGCAGGACTAAGGTGACTACTGTTTATTATATCAAGAGGATGCCATCCAGCTGGTCAGGCTTATCACAAACCCAGACTTTTTAACTTTGACTCAGCACAGGAAACAGAGATGTCAGTTTCAACACAAGCACCTAATAATAAGCGATTTCTCATTTTAACTACCAAAAACTGCAGGCAAACTTGTACACACTGTACAAATTGCACAAAAACATTGACAATGTTTCCTTTATTGCAATATTGCCAATGTTTATTTCCTGTAATGCTCTTTTTTTCCTCAGTTGTTTTGGTTAAAATTAGAACTAAAGATCCTACCTCTTTTTTAAGTTGCAGTGCTTTTCAATACTACAGATCATAAGTAAGTTTAACCTTTATAAAGTAAAACTCATCATGGATGAGCAGATACAGTAATAGGCTGTTTGCAAGCGTGATCCCAAATGTCCATTGGGTGGCAGAAGTCGGGGAAAGCCATTAGAATGAATATGAAAGAACACTGCAATTAATATCAGAAAATTTCTACATATTTTGAGCATGATTCCCTACACTTAACCAAAAAGTCATTTTTACCATTATTTAACAGATTTACCTGGCGAAGAGGTGATCAACACAACAAATCAATCAGTCCTGCAGGCCTCCTAGTGTCTCGTGTCGTTTAGCCAGATGAAGGGAGACAAGAGTCTAGAGGAATCTTGTACTAGGCTAAGAGGCTAGCAGATCCTTATTTTGTGACAAACATAATCTTCACTAAAACAGTGATGTACTATCAACCAAATAAAATTTCTGAGGTGAAACACTGAGTGATGCTGTGCCGTTCATGAACAAGCCTGCTCTACGAAAGCTCTTTAATGTGAGCCATGATAGCTAGCTACCGTTTGAGTGCCAGTTTCCTTTCCTCCATGTTTCTATTTTATTCACATTTAAAAAGACAAATGATCTGGATATCTAAAAACAGACAGATTCCCCGTCACAACAAGCGACAATGGGCGGACATCAGCTGAGGAAACACGGGCGAGATCAGCGGCTGCTCAACCAGTGTTTCCCAAACTTTTTTTTTCTGGCGACCCACTTTTTGGTGGGTAAAAGCCATCGTGACCCAATAACGTTGTTTTCCATATGCTGTTGCTTATCAAGTCTGCCTTTTGCACCACTCTTGGGTCATTGGTTGAGCTGATGGCGAGTGCTAGCTTGGATGACGTCAACCCCAGACACAATCTGGTCCTGACCTGGTGCTTTTCATTTCTGAGCCTGGTGGGCTGCTTTATCTCCGTCACCTAGGCTTTCTTTGCATGTTGGGCTCTTTGGGCCTTCAGCAGTTGTCTGGTCTTGAACAATGTGTTTCTTTATTATTAGACAAGCATCAATGACTGTGACTGTAGATTTTTTGCCATCCAGGTAGAGTCTTGAGTGTGTTTTAATATGCCAGAGAGGGTGAGTGTTATACTGGCAGACAAACATGTCCCATTACATACTGCAGCAAAGAAACTCTGACAACTAATTTTACGACCCAAAATAAATCTCCAGAGACCCACCAATGCATCCTGACCCAGAATTTGGGAATGAGTGTGCTGAACTGAACCAAACTGGACCACCTTGTGGAAACAGACCATATAAAAGCAGTGTGTGACACTGCTCATCCAGGATTTAGACGGAGGCTTTTTGATTCCTGCCTGCTGTCATTTCTCCATGAGTTT
Source organism: Cheilinus undulatus (assembly GCF_018320785.1). Taxonomy (NCBI): domain Eukaryota; kingdom Metazoa; phylum Chordata; class Actinopteri; order Labriformes; family Labridae; genus Cheilinus; species Cheilinus undulatus. Next base: position 37,275,685 of record NC_054878.1, on the reverse strand, counting down.
TAAAGATTTGTTTTTTGGGCCTTTTCTAGATAGAGGAGGATAGTGGATTGACTCAGAAGTGGGGACGAGAGTGGGGGAGAGACATGCGGCAAGGGGCCTCAGGCTGGATTCGAGCCTGGGCTGCCCGCGTACATGGTGCGCACCTTAACCTCTCGACTACTAGTGAGCCCATTCTCCATAAGTTTTAAAAAAGCTTTTTCTTTAGCCTGAACATTTCACTACTTTTGAGTCTCAAAATCAGCTTAAGAATTAAGGGTATTTGAATTTTTGCATTTTGACACTCAAACAGCTCAAAACATGACCTTTTTGATCGTGTCTACATGCTAAAATCACTACTTGCACCCAAACAGGAGATTGATGAGACATCATCTGAGAAGAACCTATACAGTGCTATTCAGCGGGAAACACTAGATCCCAAATATATTAGGTGCCTTGGACTTTTATATTTGTTGCCACAATACTGAAAGAGAGTCTGGATATCCTTTAATTTTTACTTCTTTCACACGTAAGTTAGCTTTTCTGGTATTTTGACAGTATTAATTTTGACGAAGTCAGACTTCAATATAAATTTTAAAAAGAAACTCTCAATGCAGGATACAAAATTTTAGGCTAGGGAAAAAAATAGGGATGGTCCTATACCATTTTTTCCCTCCCGATACGATACTGATACCAAGGTGTTGGGTATTGGCCGATACCAAGTACTGATTTAATACCAGGCTGAACCTTCTGGACTGACTGTGCAGACTGGCAAATTATTTTACACCTCTATTTGACTCAGAACATGGCTCAACAAATAGAATCATAATGTACAGCATCTCTGTGTCCTTAAAGTTGTTTTCCTGCTGATTATTGACTCTTACTCCTAAATATTAAAGAGGGGGTATTATGCCTTTTTCAAGGCTTTACACCATCTCTCTGATACCCACGTAGTAGCTTCACACGGTTTACAGCTCAAAAACTCCTCACATTTCTCACACTGGCGTCCTGGAAAACCCTTAATTTAATCTCTGTCTGAAACGCTTTGAGTTAGCATTTGGGCTAGCGGTAGTAAATGTTCGTACTTCAATTAACGTGGATAAAAGACATTCAAAATCAGGTTTACTAGTGTGGATTTAATCGTTAAAGTCCCCAAAAGTCACACAAGTTCCAGGTTTGCTGAAAATTTGGCCACAAGGGATTCAAAGGCATCAATACTGTCAATGGGATGGCACAACAGCTAGCTTCAAGAGAAAAAAAAAAAAAAGAGGCAACGATTTATGCTTCAAAACTGTGTCCGATCTTGTCATGTATGACAGCGCCAGTCTGGAAGGCATTTTAACGATCACATTCAGAGAAAAAATGTCATGCAGCCACCATTCTCTGCTGATGCAGCGGGTCCTTTGCTTTTTCTTCTTTGCTCTAAAAACTGTAGCCTGTGTATGACGTGCTTTCTGACAGCAAAGAAGGATGGATTTCCGGTTTATAGCACTCACATTTAGCATGGCTAAACGAAGAAAATTACAAAGCTTAACCAAACGGTATCAGATCTATAAACCCGTGTACTCTACCTGCATTTTAAGCAGTGTCGGACGCATTTCTGATAATGGTATTTGAATCGGAACAACCCTAGAAAAAAAAATAGAGCTAAATGAATACAGGATGAATGAGTGTCTCTGTGGTGTCTTCAGTTTTAGACCCTGACTAAGAAAGCTGATTGTCATTGAGTCACTTCCAGTAGTCAACCCACACAGGAATGCAAACAGTCCCATTAACACAAAGGTGTCAGAAAAACAAAGAAATCACACTCAGCCCATCCACTTCATTTGTGTTTTTGCAGACTCTTTCTTTCGTTGACCTGCATTTTGGCAGCAACTCCTGAAAAAAAAGTTCCCTTTGCCAAAATATTTCTACAGAACTGCATCCTTGCTTTTTGCCAACGACATTGCTCTGTGGGCGTCATCTGGTTGTGACCTGCGGTTCACACTGAAGTGACTAAAGGTCAGGAGCTCCCTGGCCACAACACATGACCTAAGGCTATTGATTATCCATTTTTGAGTTCCCCGGAAGGAATTTGGTTCCCCAGATGACCTAGTTAAAGGTCCTCAATGTTGGGTGAGATGTGAGGCGATCGATTGGCTGGGGTGCCTTCTGTGGTTTGGCTAATGCTGTATGAGACTGTTTCAGTGAAAGGGGGAAGGCGAGTCTGAAGGTGAAGCTCCAAATTCACCAAAATATCCTCTGATAATCAGCCAGAGAAAGACAGGAAATACTGGGAAGAGGAAAGTGTACCCTTGGTTGTGAAAGACTACAGGTGAACTGTTGGTACTTAATGCTTTCATTTCAAAACAAAAAAAAACCTTTCTTTAACATGTCATGAACAAGGAAGATCCCCACAAATCTGTCTCGAACATTTTCTCTGGTGCACCTCAAATGTGACAAGAAGTGCCTCCCTGAGAAGAAAATGTTATGCACACTTTAACAAAAATGCAAAACAATCTTGGGTCCATTTAATACACGCTACAGGGGGAACAACACTTCAGTAAAACCTCCCCCTGGGGGAGATTTTGACATTCCCGTGGGCTTCTTTCTGTTAAAAGTCTTACTGCTTTTATCTCAGGGGAACTATTTTTCACAGGGACCTCTCTTTGGGGTCACTGGAGGAGGAAAGAGGGGCTTAAATGGCCCAAAACTTGCCTTAAGGTATTATGGTACCCTGGACAAAACAAGGAGAAGGAACCGTGGGTTTTGACACCAATGTGAGATATTTCTCTAACAGTGCCCCCCCCATGAAGCTCACACATTTAAAGCCATGCCAAGTAGAATAACAGCGGGCCAGTTCTCAAAAACAAGCTCTGTTTTGGTTTAACCTCCTGGTATCTGGCATCACTTGGAGATGCAAAATAATTAAGTCCACAGACAAACTGGTAGAGGTGCTAATAAGGGCAACAAATGCTAAGGCGTACACAAAAACAAGCACAAACATTTAGTTTTCTAACAAGATTTGCTCAAATATACACACCAAATTCACTGTAAACCAAATACTATCTTCAAAGAGCATTTATAATGTGTTTCTGCTCTGCTAGTAAAGAGGCAAAGATGAATTTAAGTTCTGAAGTTTAAGATATTTGGGTCATGACTGAAGCAAATTGAGCTCCTTAGCAGTCAAATCACCAAATTCATCCTCATTTGTTAATCCCTAAAGGATTTATCAGATCCAAAAGCTTCAGCGACAAGCTCTCCAGATAGCTAAACATCTCCTGACATGAACAAGATCATGAATTATAAAGATATTTCACTGGCAGACATTCTTAAGTATTCAAGTCAGGGCAATGCAAACCAAATTCCACCCTTTGAAATCACTGTTTCTCACTCACTCTGAGAGACGATGTCTGCAGCCATTCTCAACCCCTTCATCTGCTCAGTCTCATCAGTTTTAAAGGTAATCCAATGCTGGAGTCCACATAAAAATTGTCAGGAGAGGAGTCAATTAACTCACTTAACAAGATTACAAATGGTAATTTTATGATGTGTTCATGGTCAGCTGGGAAATTTGGCAATTAGAGGAATGGGTATCAGTATGCCTTCTTGGTAGGATGTTGGAGCATTATTCTTAATGCAAATGTAATGCATTTTAAATATATTCTATTTTTTAATAAATATAAAAAAGGCATTAGAGCATAAAAATACAGTGCCTATTAAATTATTCACCACCTTGGATGTTTTGCCCTTCTATGGATTTTATAAATCAACAATGGTCAATTTAATTTGTCTTCTTCTGACCAAAAAATCCTCTTAAATGCCAGAGTAAAAACTCTTTGTTAAACTGCTCAAGCTCTGTCAAGTTGCACAGGGATCAGGTGTGAACAGCCCTTTTCGAGTTCAGCCTCTAATTCTCTTTTGGATTGAGATCTGCGGTTTCACTTGGCCACTCCAAAACATTCACCTTTTTGTCTTTAAACCATTTCTGTGTAGCTTTCGCCATATGCATCGGGTAATTTTTTTGCTAGAAGAAAATCCTGAGCCATAGTTCTCTTGCAGGCTGACTAAGATTGTTCCCCAGGATTTTCTGATATTTTTCTGCATTCATTTTACCCTCTACCTTCACAAGTCTTCCAGGGCCGGCTGCCGAGAAGCATCCCCACAGCATGATGATGCCACCACCATGCTTCAAAGATGGGATGGTGTGTTTATGGTGACGTGCAGTGTTTGGTGTCCTTGTAGAAGAACTTTCTTTCACGTGACAATGGAGTCTCCCTTATGCCTATTGGTGAACTCTAGTCCAGATTTAATCAGTTTTCTTCAGCAGTGTCTTTCTCTTTGCCACTCTCCCATAAAGCTTTGACTGGTGAAAAACCTGGGCAAAAGTTGTTGTGTGCAGAGTCTCTCCCATCTGCTGCGGAAGCTTGTAACTCCTTCAGAGTAGTCATAGGTGTCTTGGTGGACTCTCTCTCCAGTCTCATTCTTACACAGTCACTCAGTTTGTGAGGACGTCCTGATCTAGGCAGATTTTGTGCCATATTCCTTCCATTTCTTGATGATGGATTTAACTGAACTCTGGAGGATGTTCAGTGCCTTGGATTTTTTTTTGTATCAATCCCCTGGCTTATACTTTCCAAAAACCCTTTCTCTGAGTTGCCTGGAGTGTTTTTTTTTTTTCATGGTGTAATAGTAGCTAGGAATACTGATTAACCAGTGACCGGACCTTTCAGATCAAGGTGACTTTTTACAACAATCACTTGAGACACACACATTTATGCCCATTTCACAAATTGTGAGACTACTAAAGCAATTGGCTGGACCTCTGTTGACTCAGGTCAGCTCAGGGGCTGAAAATTTATGCAACTACTAATTTTACTTGACATATTTTTTATTTGAATGACATTGTCTACTTTGTAAAAAAATCTGTTTTCACTTTGACATTAGAGGGGTTTTTAGTCAAAAAAAGCCAAAATATATGGACCATGACTAATTTATATAATCAATAAAAGGATAAAATATCCAGGGGAGTGAAGACTTTTTATCGGCACTGTAGAAGTTTTCAAATTTTTGAATAAGAAAAAGAAATTCTGTGTAGCATTTGCTTCAATTACTATTCTGAAAACATAACAAACCATGACTTCAAAACCAAGGTACATTCCAAACCAAAATGTTTTTGCACTGTTAAACCCCCACATTGCATTATGGCATCACGGAAAGCCAAGAGAAGTGACAGCCATGGCTTAGAGTGTATCAGTTTGTTTATTGGTGGCACCATTCATTTTGATTTTTTTTTTTTTTTGGCACATTTCACGACTAAGGTCATCATTCTACCTCCTTGTACTTAAAATTGCAGACAAAGTGTAACAGATAAAAGTATTTCACCTTGATTGTAGCTAGTGTACACCAATAGCTAATAAGCATGCTTTGAATTTTGGTTTTTGTTTGCGCTGCATAACATTAAAATGTGTTTTACCTGTCATGGGTTCGCATGAAGTCCCAGGATTTCTTTGTGCCATTCTGTAAAGAGAAACATAAACTATGAGTGAACACATCATTTGAGGTTCAAGTTTGACAATTGAGCACACATTCATGGTACCACGTTTCATGACCTTTCTATTATGTAACAGATAAAGCAATGTGTCAAGTCACATTTGAATTGTTGAATCCCATTACAGTCAAGGCAATAAAATGTGCTTTAACAGCTCCTCACTTAGCTATGCAGAAGTAAAAACTAAAAACTCCACCCAATGAAAACATCTACAAGTGTAAAACTAAAGCATTCAGCATGCATGCAACATGACAAGGTAGAACCCGATGAACTTAAACTCAGCAGAAATACTGTAAACTGAGACAAGATTGTAGTATTCAGAACTAGAACTACACCCTTAAGGTTAAATGCCTCCCTGAGGTTTCCAATTGTCAAACACTGAGAGTGCCGGTGTGGGTTCAAGAAGAGAAATATTTTCAGTTTATTCCTAAATGAGAGTGGACAAAATCCATCAACCATTCTTGAATTACAGTATGGGCTTCACAAACAAGGGATGAATCAAAGGCCTTGACCTTTGACCTTCAAATTCTAATCAGTTTATCCTCATGTCAGAGTGGAAATGTTGGCAAAGTTTGAAGGAATACCTCTTAAGGCTGGATCAGACTACACAAATTTTGCCAGAGTTGGACCTAAATGCATTGTTGCCACCCATCATCAATCATTGGGTCTGAATATGAACACTGGAAACAACAAATGCACCCGTAGTGCAACATAATCAACTATGCATGCAAGAAGCCCATGACCTTTTCTTGCATCCTTCATCTAGTTTGACATTCTGACCTGAGGTCAACAACATGTATCCTGAAGCTGACCAAGAGTGCTCTGAGAGACCTTCTGTTTGCATATATTGAAGCTAGCATATGTGACTGTGTATAGCCAGGCTAACTTGGCTAATTCTCTTGAGGCTTAATTTCATTTATACCTCAAGTTCTACTAGAAGGATAAACCAGTTCAGATTGCCTTTTACTGACACATAGGGACCAGTCCCCATTTGTTTCTTCTTTGTTATTTTCTTCCTTTCAGAACACAAGACAGTCAGCCTCACACAGTGATTCTGTTGTAGCCATGACTGACACTCCTTGACCTGCCTCCCAGATGACCCATGAACTTGTGCACAGTCACCAACACAGCAGATCACAATGACAGCAGTCAATGGTTGGTCAGGAACATGCTTGTACTGTCGCCAGTCTGTCAGCCAGGAAAGGACAAGATTTTTGTTGCATCATCTGAAATGGAGTCATAGTAAATAGATAAACAAATAAAAAGTGTGTAGTCTGGTCTGGCCTTAAGCGTAGTTGCAATATAATTCAAAAGACTGGCGCACATAGATGGACGCATAGACGGGCAACCTCAAAAAGTACAGCCCCCAGCCCTTGCTTTTTTTCATAAACTAGAGTAGCACACAAAATTCTACGAAACACAGGCAATAATGGAGCATTATGTTCAAGATATCAGTGAAGATAATCAGCAGGACCGATTGTTGGTTGACCTCTAGTGCATACATCTTCTCAGTGTTTTAAAGGGGACATATTTGACCCTTTTAAGACAAATTTATATTGGTCTCAGATGTCCCCAAAACACTCCAGTATAGGATTTTTGCATGTCAAAAAAACCCTTTGTTTCAGCCCTGCTCAGAACAAGCTGTTTCTGTGTCTGTGGCTTTAAATGTTACTGAGATGTCTGACTCTACCTCTGACTCCACCCCTCTCAGGAAATGGGTGTGGCTGTCCTGATCCTACTGTCACCTGAGAGAAGGATCAGGAGAGGAGGGGGGAACTTTCTTCCAAGAGGGGGGAGGGCCAAGCGACCCTGGGGGTGGTTCTAACTCCCCACATGACACCATGAGGGGGGAAATCTGAGATCAGCTTGTTTCAGCACACATTTTTTGAAAGGTAGGTGTGTGTGTGTGTGTGTGTGTGGGGGTGTGGGGGTGTGTGTGTGTGTGTGTGTGTGTGTGGGGGGGGGGGGGTCTGATTCTTGGTGGGATTGTAGACAAACCAGGTCCACAAATTTTTGCTAGAAAAGCCTGAAAAGTGATTTTTGCACAATACGTCCCCTCTAAATTATTGGACACTGTATACAAGTGGTTCCTGCACTGGGGTCCAGGCATGCCTAGGGGGCACCAAAGATCATGATTGGAAACATAATGTATAAAAGCATATTAAGGCCAAAGTAAAGGATAAAAGTAAGACAATCCATTTGATATCTGAGCAAAGACGTCCAAACTTTTGGGAAAAAAATAAATAAATTTTTGAGATTCTAAAGTCGGATATTTACAAGAAGACGAACTCAGTGTTTAACAAGTCGAACTCTGTAATTATAAAGTGGAAATTAACAAAGACAGACTCAAAAATTCTAAGTTTAAAAATGTTTACATTTGAGATTAGAGCTCAAAAATTTCAAGTTTGTAAAACTGTACATTTAAGTGAGTGTAAAGTCAAAAATTTATAAAGAAATCACATTGAAAGTAATGGATGCATTTTGACTTTTTGACTTTAGAAATCTCAAAAATTTTAAGTTCTGGTTCACATACATTTATTGCTTTTTGTTCTCATAAATAAAAACCTTTTTAAAATTTTGAATTTTGTCCCTAATGCACCGCTGTAATAATGGATAGTTAATGCATAGATCTTTTGAGAACAAATGTATGTAGCCCTATTATGTTGGCTTTGTCAATGAAAACATTTAAAATTGATGCTTAGATTTTCCAAGTGGGTCCTGGTGGGGCTTAGTTTCTCTTAGATACAGAATGGGGGGCCCTAAGGAAAAACAGCTGCATACACTGCTATATATCATTTGACACTGAGGTTTCAATGTCAGCAAATCTCAAGTCCCTCATTCATCGTTGTGTTCTGTGTGATCAAATTGATTGGTCTTCATCAGACACTCCATGACAAAGACATCGGCATATCCTTTACTAAACCTGCTTCCATCATACTTTTGTGATTTTATTCCTGTGAAAAGCGCTGAGAGCTACAGTCTTCACTCTGAGACGAGTCAGGTAGAGCTGGTCTCTTTGAATCTTAGATAGAAGGCATTGGAGGAAGCTGTTTCAGATTGTGACTGATGACTTCCTGATGATAAATAAACACATTTGTCAAGTTAATACTAAGCAACTTTAGGGTGATTTTTAAAGGCTTAATGCAGTAATTGCACATGAAGTTCAATGTTATCGACTTTGAACAGGGACAGAAACGTGCTTTTAAAGCTGCACTGAGTTGTTGGGAGAGATTCCTGATGACTAAACCATCAAACATGTGAGTAGTCGTTCACCTCAGAGTGGCTGAAGTTGTGGTTACTGGGTGTTTATATGCCCTGTGGTAACATCAACAGATTATCATCATCATCAGGATCTACAGCTGAACACTCCTTCAGTAAATTTCCAGCAGAGCATTTACATTTAAAAAAAACTGTCGAGGCAGGTGTGTGTATGTGTTTGTTGATAGGCACATAAGAGGTAGCTAGAAATATTTTGGCAAAGAGAAATCTTAAATATGTGGGCAGTGACACACATAAAAACAAATACATTCACATCCATAGCCTTAGTGTTGGCTCAGCACTTTGCAAGTGGGTGTGCAATGAGAAACCATCCTGATAGTCTAGTTTGAGGTTATTTTTTTCAAAACAAGTGAAGCGAGGAAAGTCTATTAAAGGTCGGGATGCCCATCTCTAGAACTGACTATATGGAATTCACTGGCTCATTTCACTTTACTTCACTGCTGTAAAACCTTTTAGCATATAAATGTGGATACAGCTAAGATGCAAACTCTGGCCACTTAACACATACAGGCCAAAACTAAAATTACTGTAGGGCAGTGAAAGTAGAGTGATGGGTCAAGAAGGTCTGGAGTGGTTTGACTTTGGCCTTGCATCTCTCAAATCAGATCAGCTCATTAGTCAGTCAGAGAGGACATTTGTGCAAACTGGAGAGAATTCGTAAAAGCATTCAAAATATGCAAGGGATGAAAATGAGGCCTGGTGACATTGGCCTTTGACCAACAAAATCTAATCAGGATATCTTCCTGCCAGAGTGGACATTTGCGCAAAGTTAGAAGAAAATCCTTCAGTGATTTTGAGTGTTTAAATGTATGGCTTGGACAGAAGTAACTAGACAGACACAGTGAGCTCTGTGCAGTGGAGTTTGTGCTTCTCCTCCTTAGGGCAGGCTACAGGTGGCACTGCTGCTGTCATTATACTGGTATGACACTTCAGGCAGATGTTAAGCTACACTAGGCTGATCCTAGCTGAGTTGATTCCCACTAGAGCTGGGGAAATGCCAATACCAAAAGCCAGTCCCTGGATTAACGACTCATGCTAAAAGGCAATTTCCTACAAGAGCGCCCTCCACAATAATACTACTAAGGCTTAGTGTATTCCTACCTACCTCCACCTGGGTCCACCTGCTATCTGACCTAAGTTGTACTTGTTTTTATGACCTGTAAACCACAGTAAGAAAATCCACCACTCCTCAGTTGACCATCTGAACCTCGTTTATTTGAAGATGCTTGATAAAACCAACTCTGTGCACCCTAACACAGCAGATTTAAAAATAAAAGTCTGCTGGCTGAAAATAGTCACAGACAAACCACTCCTGTTTTAGAAACCTTCCCTTGAATGTAGAAACCAGCCAAGATGTGTGAACACAGCTGAACCATAAACTTCTCATGTACTTCTCTCCACATTACATGCTGTATAAATATGGTAAAGTCGGCCTACATTTGCTATGCCTAAGGAAACATGGCCTTGATTCAAATTTAGGCTACACCTCCTCTCCACCCACAAGCTCTCTCCGATGCAGGGATGACAGCTTTACTAGAACAGGCTTACTGCAGCTACAGTAGATGTGTGTGGTGATGCATTTTCAGCAACACCCGAGAAATGGGTGGAGGTTAAATGGCTAGCTAATTGCACTGATAGAATCAGACATAATAAAACCATTGTTGTGGCAACGGGACTTTATATAGGAAGTGTTACTGCTCCAGAGAGGAACTTAAAGCTGCAAAAAGCAAAGTGAAGATTTCTATCTAGAGGGCATTAACTCATACATACACAGCTTTTCCTACCCTAACCCTCGTACTCAGCTCATTTGATGGTTTTAGACTGTGAGGGTTTGAGAGTCTTTAGGGTGGCATGACCATTATTTTTACAACTGGTGTGGTCAATATTCCTGTGGAAAACACTACAGTCCTGGTAGTGGATTTTGGTCTGATCTGTATCCTAACAACTAGATCTGGTATTGGTGATGATGTGCCAATCTAAAGGGCTGATACTCAAGAAGAGCTAATTTCTGCTAACTTTATAGAGGGCTAACTGTGACAGCAGAGGGCGAGTAATGACATCAAACGTATATCACAGACTGTAGGACAGACTTTTGATAAAAATTTCAGTTCTAAGGATTTATTTACTGTACTGAGCATAAGTTGTAGGCATGCTGGGTGCCAGGGATTCACCACAGGGCCCGACGTGCCACAACCCCCGGCTGGATTGGGGTAGCCAGAGTCAAGCTTGACACATGTCAACACACACGTGTCACTTGGCAGCCAAGGTCAAGCCCGATGGCATCTCTTTTGTCAGACTGCTGGCCTATTCGGGCCCTTGGAACATGCACAGCATGACAAATGATTGTGGCAATCCTACTACCTGCCAAGACAGTAGAGGGTGACATGGGAGAGGATTTTCATTCTCGTTCCATCCCAGGCCAATGGAGATAATCTTGTCCCGTCCCAATCCCAAACCAGAGTAAAGAAAAAAAAAAAAAAAAGAAAAAAAAAAATCCAATCCCATCCCACTCCCAGTAGAATAACTCCCACTCCCATTCCATGCCCCTTTTTTAAATCCCGTCCCACTCAATTGAATAGTTGATTATATACCTAAACCCTTACTGCTTTCACCCTCGAAACTCATGAAACTTTCTAAAATTAGCAACTTCACCGCAAGTTCTGTAAGCTTGACAGACGGATTGTTCTGTCTTACTTTTCATTGTAAGTTGCATTTTGCCTCATCTGACTGACCGCCTTTGCATCGCTTCAATTTAACAAGGGTTGTTTCCTGCATTGTGGAGGAAGTGCTGGCTGCGGCTGTGCTGTTTCCAGTGTGGGAAGTGTAGTTTGTTTGACTTGCGTTGCAGTGTTGGCTCACTGAAAGAAGACTACAAGCATAAAATGGCTGCCAAGTGTGGTAAATACATGGTGCTTCTGTTCACTTTCCGCTAAAAAAAAAAACTAACATGCATGGGCCTACATTTGTGTATTAAAATTGGTCTATTGTTGTGTGATGGTTCCCGCTCCTACCCACTCCTGCTTACTTTTTACCTCGTCCCATCCCAATTACACGATCAACCAGTGGAATTACCCCCATCCTGTGGGAATCCCAAGACCTGTGGAAAAATATAAGCCTCTACCAGACAGTACTATAGGCTGGGCTTATTCACCACATCTACCTGTTACTTCACCCTAAAGGTGTGGATTCTTATCAATTTTTTCAACAGATTATTTTCCCATACCCCTGGTAACATGCAAGGACATCCAGAGCACGACCAGGATTTGTCAATCCTCTTTCCCATCCAATGGTGCCTTCAGGTGGGCTAACTCATCATTACATGCCTTACTTCAGCCTCAATTTTTGGCCCAAACATGCCTAAAAGTTCCACACAGTACTATGTTTACAAATCTGATGAATCCTAGCTTTATCCTTACAAAGAGGAATACAGGTCTATCACTGGCATCTGATCTGTATCAGTATCATTAGATGCCAAGAACCTGGGTGTCAGACTGGTATCAGAGATGAATAGTTCAATCACTGCTTGTGGATTCAGCTGAAAGTAATGTAAACTGTCACAGAGAAAACTGTGAAATAAACATGAAACATACTTTAGCAAACAGTGCTGCAACTTTAGTGTTACATTTTTACAGCAAATCTTATCTGAGATTAAACTTACAAAAGTCAAAGCATATTTAAATATTTATCAAGTTTTAAATTTATTCCAGAGTTTCTGCTGTTACAATCAGGAACATTTGACAGTTAAATCCAGGCTATTTTGTACTCCATATAATAATGTAATTTAACTTTGATACATAGCTCAGACCTAATTTGACAAAGAGGATGATAAAACAAAACTGTAGATCAGCAACCACTTTACCCACATCCTCATTAATGTAGAAAGAAATCTATGAATCTTACATCCGCCCGGAAAGAATCATTCTGTTGAATAATTGGGTAAAGAATCTAAAAATATACAACAGCTTACAGAGTCCCTTAAATCATTTCGACAAACAGTCAAGCGACGGGTGCACGACCTAACAAGTCAGGGCCACAGGGCCTCAATGTGAAGCCAAGCTAGCATAATGCTGTTCATGCATCATTAACTATCATGTTGTGGTGTGAAATGAGAGCATGGAGCTAAAGTTTGCTGGTTTAGTGGTGGTGTTACATTGCCAGAATTGAAAGCTGATAAAAGATACTCTCTTATTATTCTAATTTATCACTGCAAGCAACTGATTTGAATTAAACACAATTTTTGCATGTTTTTTAGCACAATAAACTGATTTTTTTCACACTGGATTAACTTTTTTGTACATTTTGTCCAAAAAAAAATGGTTTATATATTAAACTAATACAAGCTTATATCATTTTTTTATTAACAAGAAGACTGACTTAACACCAACAAGTTTGATCAGGACATTGGCATTGACATCACTGTTTTTATCTGTTTTAAAATTTATTCACTCTGAACTGCAGGCTTAGATCTCTGCTGTTTAGTTTGCACTAAAAATTGGCATCTGGACCACACCTAAACACATTTGAATCCCAAAGTATTGTTGTTGTGAGGACATCTGTCCAGACAGCACGGATGTGCCATAAAAATTTAAAGGACTAATCCTTTTTACCATCATTTAAAACAATGGCAAAGTGTTAGACAGCTGTATCTGACCAAAATGACTCAAAACAAGCTACAAAGTAGCTAAAGTTATTCTCATTTTGTTGGTGGATTTCACCATTGTGCCAACTCTAAGAAAGTGCCTCTGTAAACTTTCGTGTGTCATATTACAATGTGATGATCTCTTTGTGCTCAGGTCCGGTAGGGCCTAGAGAAATGTGAGTGGGGGAATGGGGGAATGGGGAGCGGGGACAATAATGCTTTAACAGCAACTGGCCCAAGTGTGTGCACAATTAAATATCAAGACCAAAAGACTGAGTGATACCTTTTGTTTTTTCTCCTGTTGTCAACCATTCAGACAGCACTGACATCATCCAAACTCCTCACAGTGGAATCATGTCATAAAACATGCTCGGCCTGCCCTGCAGATGGTCTACGAGTGCAACCACTTGCACAAAAACCTGTCATGTCAACAAAGTCTGAGTATCTTACACGCCATCATTCCTCATTGAGGCCAAGCCAGCCGCACCCTGCGGAGAAAGTAAAACTGGTGTGAAGGCGTGTGGGTAATACATCACTTGTCGTGACAAAGGCAGCAAGCACGCCTCGTGTACTTGTATTTACTGAATAATGAATGAGTCAGGGCGTTTCACCTTGTCAATGAAGCATTTACAGGTGAACTGTGGGGTATTCATAAGTGGATTAGCAACAGTGTAGTCTACACTAGTACTGTCTTGCCTTAGAACAAATTCAGTATAATTACTTAGTTTATTTATCTACACTAGCGGGCTGACATGCAGTTAAATTTGCCACCACTACAGAACCATCACTTTTTGTATGGAGACTTTCTTCTCAGGATGAAGAAAATAATTCGATCTGAGTTCTGCTCCTTTTCCATATCAAGTATTCCTACAGTACCCAAACGAAACTACCATATCTTTTCTCTGCTCAACCTACTTCAAACAGCAGATTTGGCAAAATGACTATATTTCTAGCTCACCATGTTCCGGCCAACTTCTGTGGTCTCACCAGTGTTTGGCTTTCTCTCCCTTCTGTTTCCACATTATCTGTCAGTCTCACTTAACTCTTCTTATGGTTTTCTTCTCTTTTTCAGTTTTAAACCCCAGGCTTGGATTGTGGATTGGAGGTCAAGCTAGAGCACAAAGGATGCATTTTTAAATGCAGTGTCACGATAGATCAGATATAATGACAGGCGGGTTTGAGCTAAAACAGGGTAAAAAGTTGGTCTTTAGTACAATGTTGCCACCAAGAACAACTGTATTGTTGTGTGGGACTTAAGGGCTCATTGTGTCAATCCATCCATTTATCCAATTATCCATCTATCAGATGATCCATCCATCCATCCATCCATGCAATGATCCATCTAGCCATCACTTCATATATAAATTCATCCAGTAAGTCATCCATCCATTGATCCATCCATCCATGTATCTAGAGCCCTATGATTTCCGCGTTAAAGGAATCACAGAATTGGTCAATAAAAAGGGAATCTACAATTTAACATGGAAATCGTGGAAATTGAATGATTTGACTGAAATGCTGTTTTTTAGAAAGAAGAACGTATATCTGAAGAATATGTTCCGGGGGAACACTAAACCAGGGCACAACTTGTGCCTCACTTCACAAACGCTCTTAAACAATACAAAGCGTGTAAGTAGCTGCACGAAACACCGGCAAACATCATGTAGCTCAACGCGGGGCAGTACCGTATGGCATCATGTTGCACCTACAAGAACACATCAGTGCTTCAAGTTATTTTACCTCACCACACTAGAGAGTCACTGAGATAGAGAGGTGTGTCTGTGTGCGAGGCACACTGCTCACCCCTCAAGGGCTTCAAACTGGAGTCAGACGGACTGGCTATTTTATGAAGTCCCACAGTCTAAATGATGTTACAGCCGAGTAACAGCTTAATAATTCCTTCCGTAGATACTGTAGTTCCCTTTGGTTGCTTAATGAGCCAATACATGTCTGCATTAACGTAGCGGTCTGATATGAGGCGGGCAGACAGACAGCGAGGATGGAGGGAGAGAACCGTAACAGTCAGGAGTAAAACACAATGCAGCATCACACTGCACGGACTGTAGTGAGAGAGTAAAAATTTAGGGAACAGGTTTACTTTTAATTATTTAACTTTCTTATTAAGTTACTATCAATCTCTGTTTGTGAGAACAAGGATTTCTTCATTTACATTATAAACATCAGTTAGGATGTGATTATACACGGGGATGTGTCTTAAAATGTTGGAAATATTTGACTGTTACACTGGTTATAATTATTTTATATCAGGGTTATCCAAACAACTGCTCCTGGGCCAACTGTGACCCTTTATCAACAGATTTAAGGTTATTTCTATTTAATTAGTGAACATTTTATTCCTTTATATGAACAAGACACTATTCTTTATGGTAAAATTAGTGTAAAGGTTAAAAAAACTGAAATGGAAAATATGGAATTTGACAAAAAATGAAATGGGTTTCATAGGGCCTTATGTATCCAGGTAGCCATCCATCCATTAGTTGATCCATCCATCCATAAGTTGATCCATCTGTTTATCCATCCATCCATCCACCCATCCATCCATCATCTAGGTATCCATCCATCCATCCAGTGAGCCATCGAGTTAACAATCAATCTATCCATCAAGCCAATTCCATCTATCTACTCATGCATGCAGTCATCTGATTGTTGATCTAACCATCTGATGATCAATATTAGCTGATATATCAGTCCTTCCAGTAAGCCAACCATCTATCAATTGATCTATCCATCCATCAACCCATCCATCCATTTATTCATCCAGTTAGCCATCAAGTTAAGCATCCATCCCATTCAGCAATCCATTCGTCCATAGCCATCCATCTATCCATCCATCCATCCATAAGTTGATCCACCTGTCATCCCATCCATACATCTATCCATTTAGCCATCCATAAGTTGATTCACCTGTAATCCATCCATCCATCCATCCAGTTTGCCACCCATCTATCATCCATCATTTGATCTATCCATCCAACCAGCTATCCATTTATCCAAGCCTTCAGAAGGGTCATGGGTCTATGTGGCCAAAACACCAGTAAAGGAAGGGTCCCACATGACAACCCCAGTGATATCACTGCTTTTGCTGCTCATCAGTCTCCAGCTGAATTTTGGGCACCTATGGGTCCATTTGCTGGGAAACATCGGTACCTAGCTAGTTTGCATAAACAGAGACTGGACCTGTTGAGGGTGACAGTGCTGTTTTGGTTACTATGGCATGTGGTTGGTTATGTCACTTATCAGTAGGGCATGAGGGCAGAACTGGGATGTAGAGTCTCCTCAGTAAGCACTTATCCTTTCAACAGGGCAAAAGTATCCTGTGTTTATTTCAAATTAGAGTGTAATTAGGAATCACAGCTTTTAGAGTTCTTGTTTAAAATCCAGAAGGAGGGAAGAATCTGATGATAAAATTCCCTTCAAGACAATGCCCATCCATGATGATTCAAGGGAAGGAAAACCAGGCTGAACAATGTCCTTCCAACAGGAAGCTGCAAGATGAGGAAATGTGGTCTTAACTCATAAAAAGTGACAAAAAACAGTACCAGTTGCCTGAATTACTATCTGATTTGTTTACAGAAATCAAGTATCCTGCATATATCATTATATTTAAGGCACAGCAACAGATCAAAGCCTAAAAATGATGGCTTTCTTTCCAGCATCCACATACTGTACCAGGACAACTACCTAGCATGAATGCGTCATCACACAAACATATACTCCCTCTCCTGTATCCCGTCAGCACTCACAGATGGTGGGGTTCCCCTCATTACTCGGGCCACTTGCTGGGAGAAGAGGGGCGGAGACAGCTTGAATGGCCCAGGGGAGACGGAGAATCATGGCCGACATGGATTACGACAGAGAGATTAGCCCACGGGAGAGAGAGAGAGAGAGAGAGAGAGAGAGAGAGAGAGGCAGGAAAAGAGAGAGAGGGAGTAGGAACGAGCGACACAGGACCTTGAAATTAATGTGGTCCCTCTGGCTTTGGGCATCAGAAGTGACAGACTCCTGCGTGAATGGCTATTGTAAGGAGGGATGTATGGTCTTGATCTTTTAGGTGCTTAAAATCTAATAACCATCTCACACACACACACCTACTGTGCTCACCACATAGTAAAGCCAGCAGCTGCAGAAGAAAGAAAAAAAAATCAAACACCATCCTCAAGTACAAAAGCGCTACTTGAATCTCAACATGTGCTCTCCATTTTTTTTCTTTTCTTTTCAGTCTTCCAATCAAAATTATAACGAGTGAACTAATGATGAGTAGAGTTCAAAAAAGACCATGATAAAAGAATCTGCACCTGCATGAAGCTACAGACCGCTAATGATGAAATTAAACATCCACAGCATTAAAACAACCTTCACAGTGGGTCTGAGCCTTGAGCACCAGTGTCAAGGACATACTCTCTTCAAGAATATACCCCTGTGACTGAGTGACTGAGCCCTCCAGTTAAAGTCCACAGAAACCCTATGTAAGCCTCAAGTCAGTTTACATGTTAGTGTTTCTTGAAAGCTAACTGACCATGAAACAGCACAAAATGTAAGGAAATTTGTGTTTGGTAGATAAGTTTTTGTTGTAACAATGCTTCTTGCCAGTAAATTTTATACCATTGGAAAGCCTGTTTATTTCCCTTTTAAATGGTTCCACATTTGTAAAGAACATGCATTTGCGGGATGAGCAGCAGAGCTGAGTATGTGGGTTGCACCCATGAAAAATATTCCAAATCTTCTCTGCCAATGCCAAACCAAAACCATTGACGTTGTCTGGTGTTTTCAGTGGATTGGATGATTAAAGTCGGAAGAAACAAGGTATGTTAGCAATTAAGAAATTTAATCATTGAACAAAATTCAACCAGTATATGTCACAGGTCAGACAATGTGGTTGTGTTGGTCACTCTGGCAAGAACAGCACACCCAAGCAGATACCACGAATGTTCAACAGGGTTGAGATCAGGACTGCTAGCAGGCCATTCCATCCTCTCCACTCCCAAATTCTTGAGTTAGTCTCTGATAAAACCCACTCTGTACGGACCAGCGTTGTCATCTTGAAGGATAGAGTTCAGTCCCAGACTGTGGAGATATGGGATTGCTACTGGTTGCAGAATCTCATCTCAATATCACTCTGCTTTGAGATTACCCTCAATGATGAAGAGCCTCCTTTTTCCATTGAGGGAGATTCTGATCCATGCCATCATACTGTCTTGATCAAAAGATGTTAGTCAGTGCAGCAGTCAGCATAGCATTCTCCATGTTTTTTCCGCACTTTGGCCCCACGATCCGACTAACTTTTGTCTCGTCAGCCCACTGAATATTTTCCCAAAAGCCTTGGGAATCATCAAGATTTGTTTTTTGGAAAATGTAAGACAAACCTTTCTTTTTGGTCGGCAGTACTTAGAACTCTCCTACGGATGCCATTATTGGCCAGTCTCTTTCTTATAGTTGAATCATGAACACTGACCTTAACTGAGTCAAGTGAGGCCTGCAGGTCTTCAGATGTTGTTCTGAGTTCTTTTGTGACCTTCTAGATCAGTGGTTCTCAACCTTGGAGTCAGGACCCCCTTTGGGGTCAGGAGACACTGAGAGGGGGTCACCAGATGTGTCAAATATAAAGTATGGTTTTCACAGCTTAACTTCACAATGGATCATGATTTTGCTGTCCTCTATGGGCCCCCAGTTTGGCTAGGTCCCGGAAACCTCCCCCTTTATACCTTGTTATGGGCAGCCTTGTCTGCACATGACTATTCTTGATTTGCATGGCTGTGTTTAACCACAGGTACAGCGGGTGTCCCTGGTCTCTGGCACCTTTATTTTGGGGGTCACAGGCTTAAAAGGTTGAGAACCACTGTTCTAAATGAGTCATCCATGCGCTTTTGAAGTACTTTTGGTAGACTGGCCCCTCCTGGGAAGGTTCACCTCTGTTCTAAGTTTTCTCCATTTGTGGATAATGGCTCTCACTGTGGTTCTATTGAGTCCCTTTCAAAAATGAGGGATGTCAATGACTTTGTTTCTCATCTGATCTTGATTTTCTTAGGATGGTGGCATGATGTGTTGCTTTTTGAGACTTTTTTACCTACTTCATTTTGTCAGACAGACTCTTTTTTTGGTGATTTCTTGATCCAGCAGGTCTGGCAGCAACCAGACCTGGGTGTGACTGGTGAAACTGAACTCATCTTTCCTAAAAAAAAAATGTGGTTAATCCCAATTAATTCACAATTGAACAAGAAGGGGTGGGGGTACTTTTTCCACATAGGGTCAAGTAAGGTTTGGATGACTTTTTTCTCTTAATAAATAAAATCATCATTTGAAAAATGCATTTTGTATTTACTAAAAAAAAGACTTTCTCACCGCTGTATCAGACCAATATCTAACCCCATGAGTAGTTCAGCGCCTCACAAATAATGATGGGACGCAGTTGTTTGGCCTATACCCCATAACCAGGATATTCCCATTATGCTGATGCATTCTGCCTGCCAAGCTTCCACAGAGACTTGTTCTCCTGCATATCCAAAAGTCTACCGAGACCCTCGAGGACAATATTACATTGACTGCGAACAGAAATTCAACAGAAACCTATTTTGTTTTCTTTTGCAGGAGTTGTAACATAAGCAGAAGCTTTAATAAATTCAATATTAATGTAATTTTACAGCCATTATTCAAGCTCAGAGTCTAAAAATAACTATTCATGCAAGAAATTGTGTGTTTTTAGATTATAATGGGTCTCATACACAATGAGTGCAGCGGCCACCAGGGCTGTAAGCTACACCAGATAAATAATTCTGGATGAATAATTCAGAATCATCATAATGAATAAATGGGAGGTAATTATCCTGCTCTAAGTAGCAACTCATGATTCAACACAAGCACAGAGATGAGAGGGGTTTCCCGGAGTCAATGAGGGACAATCACCTGCTTTACGGCGAGAGAGGTGTGGGAGAGGAGACAAAACACTGGCAAACGCTGCTGATGAAGAGAGCCTCTCACGCCTGACATCATCTACTTTTAGAGAGTGTGAATGGGTGAGTGACCAGTGGCTGAGCTGCAGATGTACAGAGGAACATAAAAGCTTTTTTGGGGGGGAAGAGATGCTCCCTGAGTGTGACTGAAAGGCCTTTGTGGGGGGGGCAAGCTGCACAGGAGAGAGGGAGTCCACCATCGTCCCTTTTGTTGTCCATCTGCTGTCTTAGCCGTTCCGCCATTCTCTTGACAAGCTTAACCCCCCCTCCCGCCGTCTCTGCTGTCACAGGTGTGAACTCCAATTTGGGGGGGGGAATCCTCACTGAGCGCCTCGATGCAAGTGTTTTTTTGCTTTCTGATTAAATTGAAAGCAAAATTACAAAAGAGCACCTTCAAATTATAGATGTACATTAAGTGCACCCTCTTTATGTTTAGTCAATCATTAAATTTTCCATATGTGCCGACTGTCAGCTGCACATTAGGACATTTCCAACCTCCATCCATTAATCAGAATACGTTATTACCATCTAATGTCGCACCACGCAGATGGGAGCTCCAAAATCAAGTCACAATGACTCTTTATCTATTCAGCAATGTCAAAATTCATCACGTGAATAGACAAAATGCTGAGCACTATTCTGCATAATGTAGCACTCGTGCACTTCAAATCTCCAGCAATATGTGAAAATGTGTTCAAAAGCCACTATTCATTTTATTTTTCCAGTATTTACCAGGGGTAGGTATTGGCAAAGACTTCTCCACACAACAAGGATCACAGTATTTTGCAATTCTTAATATTGTTTACAGAAAATTTTAAAGTGCAGCTGAGAATAAAGTTTTCTGTTTGAGTCAAAATGATTTCATTTAGTATTTTGATTCCAGTTCTTTGGGTTTTCACAATAACAAACCTCTAAATTTCAATCAAGAGTAGCAAAAAATAAGCTATGGAAACCCAACATTGTGAAGTGTCTTGTTTTTAATTGCCAACCTGCACACAATAAAAGTAAAATCACCTAACGAACAACTAATATGAAATACTATGGTAACATAAGGTATAATAAGGACCCTTTTCCCAAAAAACAGAACTCCTGCCTGGTGTATATATGCCTCTGTGATGTTAACAACTCCAGGACGGTGATAGTAAAGCCGTGGGTCATGAAGAAGGACTGGTGTCTTGACCTTTGACCTCCATTATCTAGTCACTTCATCTTTGAGTTAGAGTGGACTTCTGTGCAAAGTTTAAAGAAAATCCCTCTAAGCATAGTTAAGATATTACATTCATAAGCAAGGAATGAACATGAGGCCTGATGACTTTGACCTCTAAACTGTAATTTCCAAAATCTGATCTGTTAATCTTTGAGTCAGAGTGGACATTTGTGCACAGTTTGAGGGAAAGTCCCTCAAGGAGTACATAGGATATTGGGTTTACAAGGCCCAATGGCCTTGACCTCTGAACTTCAAACCTCTAAATCTAACCCCTCATCCTTAGTTCAGAGTGGATTTTTTTGCATAAACTCCTAAAAGTCTACTTGAGGCATCAGATCTAAAAGGGAGGGATAAACACGGTAACCTGACAAAATGGGTAGAATGTTTTATAAACTCACTGCATGGATATATTTCACATTCATCTGACTTTGGAAAAGTCAGCACTTTTCAGAAAAATCTCAGAAGGAGATTGGACAAATGTTCCGTCAGTCACATTCACGTTGGGCCAATCAGAGCAATGACACAAAATGAGGTAGTATAAATGTGCAGCTCTGGTGCTAACCTACAGCCCCAGTGCTAACATACGACAACGCTACAGGTTCTGCCACAGTGTTTGAACGTGTGGAGTTTTTTGCGTAGAATATACGCAGAAGCCTATTGAGAGACGTGCAGAGACGTGTGTTCTGCTAAGAGAAGCTTTTGTTGTGGCTCTTTGCTCTTATAAAGAAATGTGATACTGAGGAAAACTATCCAGAGAGCAATAGGGGCAGGACCAATCAGCTGTAACTCAATCAAGTTAACCAGGCTACATAGCATTTTCTTGTTCTTACTGTTTACAGTGTCCTTTATGCAGGTGTCCATGCATTTTCAGTATTCTAAGAGTGAGATTTACCTTTATACCTCCTCTACAGAACTGTCACTATGCAGAATTCACACAACAAACTGCACAAATGTTTGAAACCTAAAAATAAATACATCCTGGACTGCAGCCCGTGTTTTGGTGAGAACACGCTTCTCACTTTTACTGAGAAACCATCAGGAGACACCGTCATCACACTTTTCTTTAAACAGGAAGAAAACACAATTTTTAAGACCAAACCTTCAAAACAAAGATAAATCAAGCCAACTTATACTGACTAAGTCGTACTTTAGGATCACAGTCTCCTGCCTGTAATTTGCCAGTAGCAGGTAACAATATTGAGCATTCACTGAAGCAGTTATGAAATCTGACAGCTCATGAGCTCCTGAAATAAACAGAAAGCTAACGAGATGTCGGTCACGAATGATCCAATCAGCCCACCTAGTTTGCTACAATGACCTGAATAGGCAGCTATAAAAAGATAAACGAATAAATAGATGGATGGATGGACAGATGGATGAATAGATGAGGAGTGACTGGCAGCACCCATGAGCAATAATGACAGAATTTGGAGGTGTGGGTGCCAGAATCGGCTTACAGACCAGATTCCAGAATTAATGTACAAAAGAAAGACTGTAAATGCATATAGGAGGAATCATGTTTGATATTAGCCTAGCTCTAAATATTAAAAAAAGACTCCTGTTTAAAGGATCCCCTTGAAAATTAGAAGACATCTAGGAGGTTACCCCTAATCAAGAATATGAACACTTCAAAAACGTGTTGATACTCCTATATAATCATGCAAAGAGCAAACAATCAAACCACTTTGTCAAAGAATGAAGGGCAAAATTATGATGCGTTAGGTTCAAAGGGGGGTTACGCTGTGCGACTAGGTAACCTGCCTCTCCAGTGCAGGCAGCACTGGCAGCAAACTGCACAGGTCTTTGGCTCTCCCGGCCTGGACTATCAGACAGACGGGACATGACTCATCCTGGTCATGCAAAGAGAAGCCGCACCCCTGAGGACAGGGGCCAACTGAAGACTTCCTCTTCCCTTTAGACTTGGTGCTTATCCCAAAACATAAAACTCGCAGAAGGTCGAAATCAGCGCTCGGCAGCCAGTCAAGGCCAAGGCAGAAAACACCAACAGGGGCAGGTGTGCCAATTCACAGCTGGAAGTAGCCAGTAGAAGACACTGCATCCACTAGCTGTAGTTAACGCTGTCCCCACTCAGGAGAGGTGTCTTTAACAGGGTGACGAGCATAAGGACTGAGAGATGAATGTGATGACAGCTGTATTAATCCGGGGCAGAGCCTCGCAGACCATTTACCTGAAACGCATGAATACAAGTGTCTTCAGCAGGCTGTCTATGGGCATGATGTCCCATACTACATGTGTAATACCAACTGAATTGACTTAAAGGGACTCACCTTTTCACACAACAAAGGGCAAAATTATAACAGTGCTAGGCACACTGTATCTGATTTAATTTAAAACGACTATGTCATGAAAAGGATTCTTGATTATTTTGTTTATTTGTCTCCACAGGGATGAATCATCAGTGTTCGGGAGCTTAAATTTAGGGTCCAACATCCTCCAGATCACCAAAAAGTGCAGCTTACTCTACAGAAAACTTGGTTTCAAACTCTCCAGTAGAATGACTACAGGAATTTAACACATGAGCACCTCAAAATTGCAAAAATTGATCAATGCATAAATCTGTAAGGTGGAACACGGTCTACTGGTGTTTTCACACATTAAAGTCCCGCAAATGTTGCAAACGGCTACATTTTACCCTGAATTTATCCAGAATTTTGAAGTCAGAGAGCTAAAGCTGAACAATTAGGAAAATAATCGAATCTAATATATATATATATAATATCATATTAAGGTTCCTCATCTTGTGTATTTCTCAACAAACAAGCAACAAATTATGCTATATTATAACCAACACAATATTGGGTAGATAAATGAAGGTTGAACAATTTTGAAAATATCTAATTAGAATTATTGGGATTCCTTGCAAATTTGATATGAATTGTATTGGAGGGAATAAAGGGAATGTCTTTCACCTATTTTATAGGACAAATGTCTACAAAAACAGAAAAAGTAGGATTTATCGTAAGCTACTCTACAAAAAACTTGAAAGTTGCATAATGTGTAGAGCATGACATCTGCTGCAAAAAAAAAGTGTTAAACATTAATCTAAATTTAAATTAAATGCCCAGCTATAAAGAGAAAACATAAGGAATATTCTGGAGATTGCATTGTAGGCTAGTGTGATGATGTTCATATCCTACAAGGGGCACACGGCTGGTGTTATGATGTTTTCTGTTCATTGTTCTCTGCTCCTCTTTGTCTCTGTTGATACATCCAACTCCATGTGGCACTGATATAAAAGCTCCATCATAGCGTCAGACTCTGTGTTGCATTTACATGTCATTCTTTTTACATCATGTTCTGCCTCCTGAGACCTCCGGTCCTCCTGTCCTACAGGGAAGGTCTCCTGCTGTGAGGTGCATGTGTGAACAGCTAAAGCCTGGTTTGAATCAACCTACGCCATTGTTAGAACTACAAACTTGTCTACTGATGCGTTTGCCTCACTGTAAAATACTCTGTCAAAAAATTTTTTTTTTATCAACATTTCCATGCCAGTTCCTGGTCCTGCAGCCGCATTTCCTGCTTGTTTGTGTTCAGGAAAGCACAGCTGGCTGAGGCAGAGGACGGAGAAATATTCTGTGCACTAGTTCTGCCACTAAAAGAGACATGGATAATAAAAGGAAAGTAGAGATTTAGAGTCAGATTGCAAATATTTGAGCCAATACGAAAAGTGAAAATAAAAATTTAGCTGATACCATTGCCCATACAGATGTTTTCTTTTTATACTCCTTTTAGTGTAACACTGAAAGTATGTCAACATTTTCTCTTACAGTTGACCATGAAATCAGATCCGAGTTTGTCCAACAGATCACTTTTTCTGCCCTGTAAATAATCTCTTTTTTGATAAAGCAGCTTGATATACCAGATGCCTGCATGAAATTGACTGAACAACAAACATTGTTAACTAATATCTGATTGGCCGATACCAAAGGCATCTGTGCATCAATAAAGAAAAGGATGTGGAAATGTACTTTTGATATTTTCAGACACCAGCAAGTAGATTGAATTATCATCTGTAGCCACTGATCTCACTCTAAAGTGCACAAAATATTCCTGTAGACATTCAGAGACTGGCATTGACCCAACGCTACCTACTTAGCAACCAATCACTAGGCTTGTAGTCTGCATCTATTTGACACATAGGTCATTTTCACACCTGCTAATCCGGGGGACTTGGTTCAAATGTCCTTCTGATGGCCATCATCCATGCCTGCGCAAGGCCCGTGCCCCATCTCTCTAGGTATCTTCCCAGGTGACCCCACGGCGACACACATGGCCACCCCTGGCATCTGAACCAGCCCACCAAATCCTGGGAAGTCAGTGTGTGGTGAGCTGGATCAGACCCCAGACAGCTTCCAGCTGTTGTTCCCATATCAAGCAGCTGACCCTTCCCATCCTTGCTTTCCTGAACTTGTCAGCATGAGACACACGGTCTTGCCAATGATACCAAAAAAATGCGCCAAAAAGAAGTTGTCACAAAGGAGACCAGCCAATGCCTCTGGCCATCAGTCAACGTCCAGGCCTCGCAAGGGTATAGTAAGACCTGGAGGACCAAGGACCAAAAGACTTTGACTATTGTTTGCATGCTCAAATACTAGGAACGCCACATTTGTCTTGTTCAGCGAACCATCACCTCATGTAGGAGTCCAAGTCTGTGGTTGATCGCAGCCTATCGCAGATCTAAGGATTATGCTGCCAAGGCAGGAGAACTGCTCCACAACTTCCATGCTCTCAAAATTCACAGACACAGCTTCGATGGCAGAATCCAAATCACCACCAAATGCCTGGATTTTGGTTTTGGCCCAGGAGACATGCATTCCAAGCCTCCTCACAAGGACATCTACAGTCTCTGCAAAGACCACAGCATCATCAGCGAAGTCCAGATCATCACCAAATAGCACGCCACAGTTCACTGCCCCATTACCTGCCCCATAAGCCAGTCCATACAGGTACTGAAGAGTATAGGGGCTACACCAGGCTCAACTCTAATAGATCTCAGGATTAGTCTGCCCACAATTTTCTTTAAATATCAGGACAGCATGTGTGAAAATGGCTTCTGCCAGCATGAGCATGTTTGATGAGAAAAAGGCCCACAGAGATGTGTTAAATCTGCTGTTTTAAAAATGGGCCATTCATGTAAATCACTGCAGCGTGTCTGATCTGTATGCATATTTCTCTGTGGTAATTCATGTATTATCCTGGAGCTGTACTCTTATTGTAGTGTGTTTAAACAGACATTTCGAGTAGTTTTACTCCATATAACCACGCATGAGTCAAACGAGGAAAGCTCCACAGTCCTAAACACAGAAATTGACAAATTAGGTCAGAGTAAACATGAGCTGTTTAGACCTCTGACACTCTCACTCACACAGCAGTCAGTTTGACAGCCAAGATCAACAAGTCTCACCTGACCCGCTAATAAAACGGATAACACCTCTACTTTTGGAGTAGCACTGCTAAATCATATTATCTGCTCGTCTTTGTTCTAATATAAAGCATGTGGTAACGACCAGGAAAACCTCCACACAGGCTACCGTTAGCATGCTAGCTAATAACTCTCTCCTAGCTGCCTCAGCTTCCGGTTCAAAAAGGAGGCAACTATCGAGCCACCTACACTGAAAGCATGACGAATATTTGGGTTTAGTCATTGTGATTTAAGTGGTGTAATTTTAGCCTTCACTGTCTGTGTTTAAGGTCAGTTGAGCCATCATGTTGTGCTAGCATGCTAGCTGCGAAATGAATGGGGGTTGGGCTAGCCTACAGCATCCAGCAGCCTCTACATCAGTGCTTAATCGAAGAGAGCTCACCTGGCTGTAGTTTACCCGGAATGGTTTCAGGTAGTCGGACTCTGTGCACGGAACGACTTCAATGTTGTTAATCTCTTCCATAGTTTAGACTTGGAGCAGGATTGGTGGCTCGCCGATGGATGTCTGTCACCGCACACAACTGACAGCGGAGGAATGTCTACGGTAGCCGGGAGAGGACATGAACCGGGGGAGAGGAGAGTGAGGATGATAGATGAGGGTTAAAGGAACAAAACAGGGATGGATGGAGGTGTATTATTTTGTCTGAATATTTACTTATTTGTTATGAAGAGAACAAAAATACAGTTAACGGTTCTGAAACTTGGTGTTATTTTTAAACTTTCTATATCAAATAAGACAAACATAAAAATGAAACAATTCAGTTAATTTCATTTTAAAAGGAAAAAATACACTGAAACTACTGAATTTACACTATATGGACAAAAGTAATTGGACACACCTGTTAATCAATGAATTCAGGTGTTTCAATCGACCTACTGGACAATGCTGTGCTTCCAACTTTGTATCAACAGTTTGGGGAAAACTCTTTTTTATTCCAACTTGACTGCCCCAGTGCACAAAGCAAGGACTGTAAAGACATGGTTTGATGAGTAAGGTCTGGAAGAACTTACCACAGAGCCCTGACCTCAACCCCATCGAGCACCTTTGGGATGAACTGGAATGAAGATTACAAGACAGGCCTTCTCATCCAGCATCAGTGCCTGACCTCCTGAATGCTGTTATAGCTGCAAAAGGGGGGAGCAACTCCATATTAAAGTACATGTATTTGAATACAATGCCATTACAGTCTCTGTTGGTAAATGGGCAGGCGTCCAAATACTTTTGTCCTTACAGTGTATGTTGATATGGACAACAACCCTCTTTTTTGTTTCATTACAAATCTGAAGCCAGAATACTCCCAAATTTGCATTGATTTACTGGTGACATGATATAGAAACAAAATCTGCAGAGGGGAGCTAGCTGGTGAAATTCCAAAATGAACACCATGCTCCTTCCTGAACCCAAAGCAGGGCCTCACAGTTGTGGAAAACTGAATGTTGATGCTGCAGGCTACTTGTAAAGCATTCTGGGACTGTTCACAGCACGAACAAGCAAGGGCGCTTTTTTAAGATCTATTTTTGGCTTTTATGCCTTTATTATAGATAGTAAAGTGGACAGTCAGAAATATGGATGAATGGTGGAATGGCATGTGGTAAAGAAGCCAGAGGTTGACCTTTAACCTGGGTCTCCCCTGTTGCTTTCTTCTTTGTGTTCCTGCAGCTAAACTTTTCAAAACCCTGTTATCCTGCCATGTTTACCTGCCTTGTGACATACTGATCTTACACCTGGTCAAATGGGCCTCAAAGTTGCTGTTCCAGAGCACAATGGGCATGACTGGTCCCCGTCAAAACAGCATTTTAGGTTTTGGTGTGATGCTGAGACATCATAAGTAGCCCCTAACAGGAATTTGACCCAGCTATCCTCCATACCTCATAAGTCCCTCCAACTCAACTAAATAACTACTTAAAGGGGACTTATTATGCAAAAATCAATTTTTCAGGCTTTTCTAACACAAATATGTGCCCCTGGCCTGTCCACAATCCCCTCAAGTACCAGAAAAATCCATTTCCTTTCCCCCTCTCTTTCTTCACCTTTCAGAAAATGTGTGCTGAAATAAGCCGTTCTCAGATTTTACATCTAGTGACCTCACCAGGGGCCTAAGCACCCACCACCAGGTTTGGTTGGCCCCCACTTGGAGGAAAGTTCCGCCCTCCTCTACTGATCCTCTCAGCTACCAGCTGAGATGCTGGATAGCTCAGTGGGTTACCCTACTACCCTGGTCTGGGAGATTGATGGTTACCAGTCAATCCCAGTCTAAACTTTGGGAAAAAAAAGTGTCTGTAATATCATGAGTGCTGCATCCATTTCCGGAGAGGGGTGTGGTCAGGGTCGGCGTCAGATAGCTAATTACCATTTAAAGCCACAGACACAGAAACGGCTTGTTCTGAGAAGGCCTGAAACAGAGGGTTTTTAGACATGCAAAAATCCAATACTGGAGTGTTTTTTTTTTCAGCAATAAACTTCACAGGCATGCTTTGGGGACCTCTGAGGAAAATATAAACTTGTCTTAAAAGGGTAAAATATGTCCCCTTTAAATAGAACTACTCAAAGAAAATTTTGCCACGTATCAGCATGGAAGAAAGTTGTCAGGGAAAAATGTAAACTTGACCCCTGTTTGAATTATCTGTTTTGACACATTTCAAGTTAAAGAAATTTTGCAACCTCTGTGATTTGTAAATTAATTAATTAATTTCCAAGCCCTAGTAGTCTAGAGTAGTAAAACAGTGGCAAAACAGGGGCGAATAAAGCTAAATAGTGGCAAAAAGAAGTGGCTACAATGGGTTAAAAGTAGTAAAAATGGATTACAGGTGGCGTACTGTGGCAAAAATGGGTTATGAATAACATAAAGTCCAAAATAAGTGTTTAAAGTGGCCAAATAGTGGTGAAAATGGGTTCAAAGTCATGAAAAAGTGCAGAAAAGGTGATGAAAAGGTGTTAAAAAGTGGCATGATTAAACAATTTTGACAACAGACCCAGATAATACCTTGGCACATTTTCCAGCTCTACAATGAGGTAACTGTTAGCTAGGATGCACCAATGTAACTGGTCCAACACTCATGCACGGACACTGTGAATAAATCACAGCTGGTGTGGTTCCATCTACTGTGGTTTTCAGGGTCCAGCTAATACTATGGGCAGGCCTGCATGGGTTGCATGATTTAAACATTATTGATGCTGCCTGCTCACTTTCTGTTTTTCAGGAATGTTATCTGTTGCATTCACCCAGACATCATGCAGAAATGTAAGGATAAAATTTTATAAGTCTAAAAGGGGGGAAGTTAGAACAATTCCAGGTAAAGTTGGGTTGAAAGTATCATCATCTGACAGACGTAGACTTGGAGTTTCCCAGTGTTTGAAGCCCTTAAAACACTAAACTATCTAAACTAAGCTAAATAGCTTTTCAATTTGATGTCCAATGCTGTTGCTATATTGCATGACAATTATTTTATTTCTATCAGTGAATTTGGATTACATATCTCATCCTGTGTTTTAAACGTGGGTGGTAGAGTGACCCTTAAGAGCCCTTGCATATTCGATCACGACTTCATTTTAGTTAAATGGTGATATAAAGTCCAGCACCCTCACGGTGCTGAGTAATGAATAAGAAATGGGTGTGGGAGCTCTTTCTCACTGATCGTGCCTCGAAGGGTGAGGCTGTATGATGTCACCCACTCACATCAATAACAGCCTTATAATGGAAAACAATCTTTGCAGCTCCAATCTCGACAGGGCTGACTTCCTCCAACAAATGAGCCCCAGTCCACCGCCCACTACACAAGGACAGGACGTAACACTCTCCCAGAGCTGATTTACATCTAAATAAATACAGGCATAGACGAAACAATGTGCAGACCCGAAAGAGGAACCGGCGTCTCTCTTCTGGGCAAGTCACATTTATATTGCCCGATCGAGCCAAGCTGCAGGGCACGATAAGACGGAGGGGGTCTGAAGAGTGGAAGTACTGTAAAGGAGTCACCCTGCTCTGGTTAGCTGCCATGTTTCAACACAAAAAATCTACAATGGCAGAAGAATGAGGAGATCATGAGAATACAAGAGATAAACACTTGTAAAAGAGAATGTCCATGAATATTATCCTCAAGTATTTATTTCAATTTGGCTTCCTTAAAAACAACCTGGTGACCAACCATCAACTTTAAGTTTCTTTTGATTCAAACTAGCAGAAAGTATTCAACGCATTACTTTTTACTACTGTTTACTGCCTTCTTCTTGTCTCAGACTGGGTGCGTCTTTGCTGCATGACGGCTGCAGCCGGTGTCAGCTTTTGCTCATGCCGTCACAGCTTTTGAACAGAGCACGTGCACCTTCATGCTTCAACAGCCCTGGAAAAAAAAACTAAGCTGGAAAAAATAGATGGAAAGCAATTCGTAAAAATGAGGTGAGTTTCTCCACAGAAATGCTAACCAAGCTTTTATTTTTAAAGCACAAACTGGAAGTGGAGTCATGCTGTGTTTATCTTTCCTACGATATATATATTCTACTGATGTGGAAACAGAAAGCTCTGGAGATTAACTTTATTAGACCAACACATTTCTGCTTGCATCCTTGCAATGTGTTAAAACAAGGAAAGTATGGCTCAATATATGCAGTTTATGAAGAAAAAAATGCAGTTTTGGTGCAGACGTGCGGTTTCCCTTCAGGGATCTTCTGTTTACATACAGTGACGCTAGCATAGCTAGTTAAAGCCTGCCACATTCATAAAGACTTTTAAAATCACAGATTTTTGAAGTGTGAGACCCAACACATGTGGACAAATAATCACATATTTTACTGTTTTTGTTGTTGTTGTTGTTATTGTTGTTTTTTTAATTGTGTGTGGTTTTGAACGATACTCAGGCTGGTCTTCACTCTCATAACTCCTTATCTCATGTGATTTTACAGTTAACAAGCTAATGTTGTTAGCTGTTAGCTGCAAAATCCATTGCCATTTCAAATTAGCTCCCTCCTTTGCTAGTTCATCTGTGGTGTGTTTTACAGTAAATGTACACAAAAAGTTGGTCATCCATTTCTGACATCAATAACCTTGCAAAGCAGATGTATACGCCCGTTTCTGTGTTTCTCACTGGCGAATCCATTTTGCAAAGCTCCCATCTGAACCGTTTGGGCCCGGTCAGAAAGTGGCAGGACCAATCAGCAACGAGGGGCAGTACTTTCAGGCGCGGC
The DNA here is from genome assembly GCF_018320785.1 of Cheilinus undulatus. Classification (NCBI taxonomy): domain Eukaryota; kingdom Metazoa; phylum Chordata; class Actinopteri; order Labriformes; family Labridae; genus Cheilinus; species Cheilinus undulatus. Next base: position 37,243,461 of record NC_054878.1, on the reverse strand, counting down.
GGAGTTGTGACGTAAGCAAGCAGCAACAAGAGGCCGGTGCAGTTTTGGTGGAAGAGCTTAGAGTAGATGGTGCTAAAGCACCAGTTTTATCAGAACTTGACGACATTTCTTCAAGTTGTTTTCTTTTCAAAGACGATAAAAGTCATGTACTGACACGTCTACAGTCGCCATGTTTCGCGTTATTACTCGGTAGCTGTGCATGCACACCTCGGTTGTGGCTACGTCATGTGTTTAGTTGCTCTGATTGGCCCGTAAAGCTGTGACAGAACGTTCATCCAATCACACGCCGAGTTTTTTCAAAGGCCCTTTCCCAAATGCTTAGTATTAAAGGTTTTCCAGCTGGATGCATAAAACTCATCCATCTGGCATGTCAGGTTATTTCTGACATTCATCTTGACTTAACTACTGTCATGGCCATAGCTGTTTTCATTTTGCTTCCTGATTGGTTATTGCTTCGTTCCACATGACAATTCTGCTTGTACTTGCTAGGCTATCCTTGGTGCTCACCACAAACAATATTAAGGAAATATTAAATATGTTTAATATTTATGATCTCAGAGCACATCCAATCAGGTTGGAGAGGGGAATCGCAACACAACACAGAACAATCTGGCAAGACAGTCTTAAAAACCATCTGATAATTGGGCCTTTGCTGATGTTGTGAGAGGGGTCTGGAGGCAGACCATGTATCTCAGACGTCCTCTCTTGCTCACCACTACTGTGGGACGCCACATCCGTCTAGACAAAAGTTTTGGACTTTTTCAAAAAGAAATTCAACTTTATTCATAAACAAAATCTGCCAGTTATGTTCATGAAATAACCAAATTGCAAACCTTACAGACAGAGGAAAATTTCATAAATAAAACAGAATGAAGGTCAGAGCTCTGATCAAGGATCAATTAATGTGTAGGCCCGTTTTAGAAGTAGTAACATGGACAGTAGCTAGCTTTAGCTTTTTCTGTGGCTCGCTTTTTTTCTGTTGCTTGGGACATGTTGTTAGACTACATCCATGTCTATGGAAACACATCACTATATTTGGACATGTGTAAATGGAAAAAAAAAAGGCTTCCTAGAAGAAATAAGAAACTTCTGTTCTTTTCTTTCTTGTTCATGAACTTTCCTTACCCAGCATCCTCTCTGGGGCCTCATTTCAGCTTCAGCCACGAAGAGGCCTCCTAAAATCTTATCAGCTCCTCAGTTGGCTCCTGAGGCACCCATTACGTGTTAATCCCATCCTTCCACCAACATGTGGGTGCAGAGTTCCTCGCAGTCACGGCCAATTACAGTCTGCAGGCGGCTGACGGTGGACAGACTTCCTCGGGCTTAGCTCAACGTCAAACCTGGAGCCTCCCTGCCTTACCGTACTGTCTGTCTGCTCTTGTCTTGACATTTTATCTTCTTTTATGACACTATATTTAAAAAAATCTCACTCTTGTTTTTTTAAACTTGGTACTCTACTTTTCAACTTGGTATTCAACCACACTCCCTTTGGGAGACAGCTTGGTTAAGGTTTATGTTGTGATACTTGAAACAACTTTATGTTGCTTACCAGAAATGACATTAGAGTCTCTAAAAGAGCACCTTAAAAATGATCATTAAAGCCAAAATTTCTATATTAAACAGGTGATTTTGAAATTTGTGTTCTCTTCCCAATGGTAAATACGAAAATATATTAAATGCAATAATTCTATTATTACTTGGTGGTTTGGGGACAGTAAATATGGAGGACCTTCCTTGATGTGCTTTAAAAGTCCTATGACTGGACCACAGAAGCCCAAGAACCATAACTGTTTGTGGAAACTTTGACGAACCTTCATTTTCAGGGGAAAACTCTCCAGTGGTCTATCCATAGCACAGTTTATCAGTCAGGGTCAAGCAGGGATTTGGGTCAGCAGCCCTGGGAATGCACTTAGCCAAGGTGGCTGCTGTAGCTCTGTTAGCGAATTCGGGGTGTGGGTCAAGACGGCTGCTATCCGTCTGTCCAGCAGTCTGGACGTTCAGCCGCCAGTCATCTCATCCAGGAATTGCGCCTTGATCCTCCTGTGTGGGCTTGGTTTTCAAAATAGCTCCACATGTCAGAAGGGCACTCGATAAAGCAGCTCATAGATCTGTAGGTTGTGTGTTTGAGGTGTGTGAGGATTCTTGGTTTAGACAGAGAGGCATGAGGGTGACTGGAGTTATCATGTTCCACCTAAACTGAAGAGGCAGGTCTTCAGTGTAACAAATTAGCTTTTGTTAATCTGTCCGCCAGCTTTTGGAGGGACCAAAATTGATTTGGAGAAAAGTTTCAGTTAAACAAACACTGTAAGTTTCGGGCTGTCTTGCTGGGGCTACAACTTGAAACTGACGTTAAGCTGCTCTAATCAACCTTTTTTTATAAAACATTGCTTATGTTGTGTGATGAACCAGGCATAATCTTTCACTTTTGGCACCAACATGCAATTTCTACTGGTAATAACAGAAACAAATCAGGTCTCTGAAAACCACTTTTGTAGCAATAAGCTCAACAATGCATAGAGGGCAACATGGTGCAGACTGACCCTGATACTGAGCAGTACCAGTGAAGTCTACAGAGAGTGAATATGTGCAAATTTCCCTAACGATGGAAACTGCGAGTGGAATCATTAATACTTGCGCTGTTACATAAAGCACATGATCAACAAATAAGCTCAGACACCCTATTGTAGCTTAGCGCAAGTTCATTTCCATTCATCCTTTCCTTCATTAATAATAACTCATTTGCGTGGCTCCCTTTTCCCACTCTGGTCATCAGCTGATTTGGGTGTCTACTCACACTCTGAGCCAATCCCGTTCTGCTGTGACCTCTTGATCCAATCATCCTGCTGCTGCCGTATTCTGAAATCTGTCCTCCTCTCCTCTTGTATTTCAGTTTGACTGCTGCGACCCTCCTCCACCCCAGCCACGTCTCATGGGTGTTCAGGTCCAGCTGCATCACGCCGTCATGCATCCTTTCATCGCCTCCTGCTACGTTGTCTGGGTCAAGCTCCTTAGAAGTCCACTCATCCTACTCCTTCGTAGACCCCTTGGGGCATATACTATCCTGTTGTTGGCCTCACCTTGAGGTACATAAAGACAATGGAGTCTATCTGCCCAATACATTTCTAAACATGTGAAATCAATTGTTATCTTGTATTAAGTATTCTGATTAAAACATGCATGTAGATGAAGACAGCTTTTATGTAGTAAAAACAGGAAAAAATAATATTTGTATGCTTTATGTTTTTACTTAAGAGTAAATTGCAAGTAAAATAAAAAAGTTACATTTCGACAAAAAACACATCCATTAAAGCTTTCTTTGTCTGCAGGTAGTGTACACAAGTAATTTGTCGTATTCCACCTGCATACCAACCTTGCAAAGCAGATGGGTACGCCCGTTTCTGTGTTTCTCACTGGCGAATCCATCTTGCAAAGCTCCAAACTGAGCCGTTTGGTCCTAGTTAGAAAGTGACAGGACCAATCAGCAACGAGGGGCAGTACTTTCAGGCGCAGCAAAGTTGGACATAAACAAGCAGCAGCAAGAGCTGGTGCAGTTATGGAGGAAGAGATTAGCGTGGATGCTGCTAAAGCGCCAGTTTTATCAGAACTTGATGACATTTCTTCATTAAAAGAACAAAGACCAGCAGTGAGTTGTTTTCTTTTTCAAAAATGAAAAAAGTCTAGTACTTACGTGTCTATAGTCGCCATGTTTCACGTTATTCCTCAGTAACTGCGCAGGAGCAGCCCGATAGTGGCTACATCACATGTTTTGTTGCTCTGATTGGCCCGTAGAGATGTGACAGACAGAACGTTCATCCAATCACACTCCGAGTTTTTTTCAAAGGCTCTGCCTTTACTCAAACGTTTCCTATTGAAGCTTTTCCAGATGGATGTGTGAAACAAATCCATCTGGCGTGTCAGGTGACCTGCATATTGCAATATGTGAAATATGTTTGAAAATATTAATGCACTGCCCCCAAGTGGCCAAAAAAAGGATAAAAAAATTCACACAATTCTGTCTAGGTTTGGATGTGGGGTTGACTTGACTGGAAACTCAAAGCTTACATTTCTGAGTCATTTTGACTTGTCTTTGAATTCACAGATAAACAAAAACAACTATAAGAGCTAACATGGCACGAACAAAAATATGTAAGCATAAGCATGGATAAATGTTGGTATTTGCCATCAAGGAATAACAGAGAAAATACAACTTTAATGTAAAATGTCCAAATGCTAGTCATGGTCAACATATAGGCTAAAAGATCAAAAATATGATTTACTTCTTCTACAAGATTTTTACTTTATTTTCATGACAATTTCACAAGAAATCCTGCACATTAATGATACCTATAGAGAATGAAACAAAGTGTTATTATAAGAATAATAGATCCAGGTGTTAGGAGATGGCTAAATCTGGCTGCTGGTCGGCTTCCCTAGGGCCTCTCTTTCAGAAGGGTTTAAAAGTGTAACTATGCTGAACCCTTTTCCCCTAAAGGGAAAACCCCTCCTCCTCCATCTCCTCCCTCCTATGCTGGACTTTAAGCTCAATGCCATTGTAATGGAAGCCCTCCTCGGTCAGTCCCTTATATTTTTAGGAAAAGCTATTATTGTTCTGCTCCCTTGTTGCTGGCGTGCCCCAGGATGTGTTCCCCATGAACAAGGTCAGAATTCCTGTTTTGTCATCATTATTCAAGCAGAGAATGGGCATATCACCCACAATGCTCTCTGCTTCACTGGGGTTCCTGGTACTTGTTTGTCTTCCATGGATACAAATAGACCTAAAATGGCATTCGGCTGAAGAGACGTGACGCTATTGTGGCAAAAAAATAGTTTGGAGGCAGGCGTTGCGCTGAGGTCTCTAAGACCCACCCAACAACCAAGGAACAACAAAAAGATATACATTTAAATTAACGTGCTATTGTCTAATTGTTTTGTCTCCACAACCTTAAATTTTTAGACATAAAGTAGTAAATTAGTTAAAACTTGCATATCCATCCATCATCCGTCTTGTGTGGGGTCATGTGAGACTGGAGCCAATCCCATCTTCTATTGGACAAGAGGTGGTAACAGATGGCAGGGACAAAACTTGAGTTATTCAGGAAATACCACTTTTTCTAACTTCAAGAAATAGATCAATAAATTATGATTAAATACTACCAATCAGAACAATCAGGGGCTGGTGTGGCTCTATGCTCTTGATTTAAAATGAAATGTTGTCCTGTTCCTATAAACTGCTGCTTTCCTACATCTACATCTGAGCTAACGGCTACCCCAGCAGTAGCCATTGGATACACTGGCAAACCCCGCCTGTTGAATCAAGAAATCCTTTAAACAGAACCTGTCCGACAAAGTGAAGTAGGCTAAAAGTTATTAAAAAGAAATGCATCATGTCTCGACCCATAGATATTCTAGAACAGATGAAACAGTCGTTGACATCTATCAGTCTGGAAAGGGTTACAAAGCCATTTTTACAACTTTGGGACGCGAGTGAACCACAGTGAGAGCCATTATCCACAAATGGAGAAAATTTGGAACAGTGGTGAACCTTCCAAACAGTGGCTGACCTACCAAAATTAGTCCAAGAGTGCATGTTGGACTCATCCAGGAGGTCACAAAAGAACCCAGAACATCCCAAGACCAGCAGGCCTCCCTTGACTCAGTTAAGGTCAGTATTCATGACTCAATCATAAGAAAGAGACAAAAATGGCATCCATGGGAGAGTTCCAAGGTGCTGACACAAAAGAACACGAAGGCTTGTCTCACATTTTCCTTGATGATCCCCAAGAATTCTGGGAAATATTCTGTGTACTGACGAGACAAAAGTTAAACTTTCTGGAAGGTGTGCATCCTGTTAAATCTGCAGTAAAACTAACACAATATTTCATAAAAAGAACAACATAGCAAAACTCAGACATGGTGGTGGTAGTGGGATGGTCTGGGGCTGCTTTGCTGCTTCAAAACCTGGACCACCTGCTGTAATTGTCGACTTCTGCTTTCCCAGTTTATATCTGTAAGTTTGTTTAAAATTCCTCAGTGCACTTAATATTTTCCTTCATTGAAGGAAATATCCCAAAGAAAGCATAAAAAAATGAATCATTTCCTGGCATTAGCAGCAGCTGTACACCTGAAACTCCTGAAAAGACAAATCAGATTATTTTCTCCACTGCGACTGCTGTTGACAAAGCTGGCATCATAAGCCATCAGTGAGGCACACTTCAAAATGAATCCCTTAGTAGGGAGTTGTTCTCTCCAGAGGTTGAGACAACCTTTAAAGTCATTTTGTATTTCCCCGTTAATGAGATATATAATGTCCACACCACAGTTAAAACCCCTCTGGTCTGGATGTTTTCTGAGGCTGCTGGGACCATTGAAGCTTGATATTATGGGACAGCTGCTGCGGCTCCTGTGTCTCCCTGCTGAGAGGGTGCCTATTTTAACAACCAGACCTATTGTCTTTTCCCAAGAATGACCACAGAATGTGGCAACTCCTCGGGTCACATGGCCTTTACTTTTGTGTGTGTTGGTTATTGGGGTGAAGGGTGGGACGTTACTGTGTCCTCGTCATTCGCATCACTATGGGAGCACATGCCATCAGAGCTAATTACCTGCCTGGAAGCACCAATTAAGACGTCCTTTAACGCCCCCCAACAAGGTGATATCCAAAGGGCTTACAGTGGAGGGACTATAAAGAGAAGGACAGAAGCGTAAAGAGTGACATTTGAAGTCAGCTGTGCGGCTCACTGTCTCTGTTTCAAGATGTCAATCAAAAACATTTAATCACTTTAATAGTCATCAGTCCTTTTTCATATTTCCAGTCCTGGCTTCCCTTCCTACTCTTTCACACTTGACCCTCAGAGTGGGAGATTTTCCTCATCAGGTCATTTAAACCAATCAACTATTTCGGTTGTTAGGCCTGCCCTCAAGTCTTCCTGAATTAGAGAGAAGTTGGTGGGTCCTCAGGAGGCTGGAAATGTGAAGAAAGAACAACACAGAAATGGCAGACGGAGCAAAAGAGTCTAACACCATGATGGCAACTTTTGCTCTTGTCATTGAGACATATTTTTCATTATATTCACAGAAATCAACAAAATAGTAGAGAAGAAAATACAAGCAGAAAGAAAACATAATGAAGCAGTTGAATTACTGCTTCAAATCATTGAAATCCTGTGGCATGTTGTAGGTTCATCATCACCTCACACTCACTTGTGGTGAATTTTCCCGATAACCTGCTGCAATTGCACATCTGGTTGATTGCACCCCCATTATCCCGATTAAAGTAGAAATTTTACAAGGGCACTGGTGAGAAAAACACCCAGCTAATATTGGGATTAAAAAAATCTGCAGTTAGCATTTGCACGGGCAGCCCAACCTGGAATTTTCAGGAGTGCATTGTATGTGTGAAAGGGGCTGAAATCAAAGCTGAATATTTCTGTATGTTAGATGAAGCTGGGATAAAGGGAAAGGCTCTCTGGGGTCCAGCGAAATGGGGGGACCATGGAGGTCAGGAAAATCATGATACGCTGTAAAGGTCAGCTGTGATAACAATATTTTACATTAAACCTAAACAATAACCACTCCTATTAAAGCTACAAAAATGAATTTTATATATTAATGCTTTAGCACAATATGGTAAATGGTTTATTTTAGTAAAATTGTCCCTCTATGCATTTACTTTCAGTGTTCTAATGTGCCGCCACATGTGCCGCCTTTAAAATGAATCCATTGTGTTTTGTCTTCAATTCAACCTTTTCCTCTGGACCTGCTGTTAGACCGAACACTTTGTTTAAGCTGTACTGTTCTTATCTTTTTCTGGCTGTATGAGAGAAGCTGTTACAGCTGGACTCCAGCAGCACTGTGAGATTAATATGATAAGAAGTGGTTGAGTCGTTCTATGGCCGACAAGGCCAGAGGAAGGAAAGAACAATGGAGACGAATTAGTGCAGACTGGAGGTGTTAGCACTCTGTCATTACATACACACAGTGATTGTTGGTTTGATGAGAATGAGCTCACTGTTGAACTCTGATCTTTTTATATAGAGTGCCCTTTCAGTGGAACAATTTACAGTTAGCATCACCATGGTTCCCCAGATAATATAAAAGTAGGACTTTTATGTGCAATTATGTACTGATGCAGAAGCATCAGTAAAGGTTTCTCTGCAAGAAAATCTGAACACATCATTTCTGAAGCATTTGCAATGTTGTTTACATGTGCAGTCCAGTCGACCAACTGTTTCAGCTCATTTAGACCATATCACTGGACTATTGCCCTTGTTTCAGCATAAAAGCACAGGGAAAGAACAGATTTATTGATGGAAGTATGTCCAACTCGCCAACAGTAGGTGGCAGTAAGATGCACTTCAGCTAATTACTACTAAAATGCCTTTTTTAATGTAGTATAAATCTATGAGGGGCTATACAAGCCACAATTAATACTGTCCCTCAAACATATTCTCTCCTTTCATACATATGAATATAATTCTTCTCACGCACACAGCCTTTGCAATAAGACAGTTCATGAAACTTCATCACTGCTGGATATTCTACCGTCAACTGTAACTGTTTTCATATGAAAGTGGAAGCGTTTAGGAACAACAGCCACCCAGCCATGTGGCAGAAGACCATGTTAAAATCACAGTGGGGTCAACACCTGCTAAGGTGCATAGTGCTCAAGAGAGTTTCAAAATTCCACTTCTGTTTGACAGTCAGATGGGCGAGTCTTGGTTTGCAGATTCCCAGAGAGTGTTACCTGCCTGACTGCGCTGTGCCAACTGTGAATTGTGTGAAGGAGGGATTGTATGGGGCTGTTTTTCAGGGTTTGGGCTAGACCCCTTATCTCCATTGAAGCCCAACCTTAATTCCTCAGCATACCCAGACATTCTGGGCAATGCTCTGCTTCTGTTTTGGGAAGGCCTCTTTCTATTCCAACAGAAAAGACTGTGCCCCAGTTTACAAAGCGAGGACTATAAAGACATGGTTTGATGAGTTTGGTGTGGAAGAACTTGACTGGCCCCCACAGAGCCCTGACCACAACCCCAGCTAGCACCTTTAAGATGAACTGGAACGGAAATTGAGAGCCAGGCCTTCACTTGCAATATCAGTGCCAGACCTCAATGCTGCTCCACAGAATTGATATGCACAAATTCCCAGAGAAACAGTCCAAAATCTTGTGAAAAGCCTTCCAAGAAGAGTGAAGGCTGTTAAGGCCTCAGTATTGTCACTACCTGGAGCCTTGGTCTGTGGGTAGTGGTAGTAGCTAGCTTGGGAGGGTTGACTCTGGGACACTGGAGATCACTATCCAGTGCTCTGGAGGACTAATTGGACGAAACATCGGCGGTGGGTTGAGGAACGTCCACTTGAAAACCCTGGCGAAGTGGTAGCTCCTTGCTGCTCATCGGCCTGCATGGTTGAATTGTGGGGACCAAAATTAAGGACTTTATTGGGTTTAGGGATATCTTCACTGAGAGGCTATGCTTGTAGTAGGGTTCCCCTGTAGTTCCCTCCTTAAAGTACTGAGTAATTGTCTCTTTCAAAGTTTACAGACCCAAACAATGATCTGAGCTGAAACAAAGTGGCTTGCTGGCTAAATAGAAAAAGCCCAGAATGTCTCTATATAGAGTACACTTGCCTGGACTGTGTTTTAGGGCGTTTTTGATTAAAATCACCTGAATTACCTGGTACAAAGGCTCACAGATGGTAAGGTTTTGACTTGAATACAAAGAAAACCTTGAGGACATCTATTTTTCAGACACTGATTCTCTCACCTTCAACATCCCTCCTTGCTGATACCAGGATATGTGGAGGACACTGATGAGGTTACTGCTCGTTGATGTGTGGATAAACTGATTTCAACCAGGTCGCTGGAGGCCAAATGTTCTGCTTCACAGAATTACACACCAAGCATGTTGACAACATTTTGCCTTGTCAGTCCATCTAAATCCCAATAACTGTTGTACCTTTGTCACTTAGCAAGGAGAGTTATTGCACCTCCTATAGGTGATGATGCCTTTAATGTAAAGTGGAAACAAGGATCACAGTACTGACCAATATGTTATGTATAAAATGTTTAACTGTATACAAAGGCATTGCAAGGACTGCTTGGCCGGAAGAAAAAATATTACAACAGCCTCAGGTTACAGTAATTTAACACTGGGAACCCAGGCCTGGATCTGAGTACACTTGACCCTAAAGACTGCTTAATTTCACCGTGCCTGAGTCTGCTTATAGAGGCGATTCAAGCACAAGTCAAGGGGACTCACAGGGCTTTGGAGATGCAAACACAACCGAGCACGAGTACTCGTCAGCAAGTTGAACTGTAAAGGAATATCAAACATCTCAGGTGTCTCCAAAAACTAACATTTCCGTGCAGCCCAGACCCGTTTTATCCTCTAAATTGCATAGTGGATGTAGAAGTAGGAAAACGGCTGTAGACTGGACATCTCTGAAAGTCACTCCCCGTATGATGCAGGTACAACGTATTTCCAGTTTGAGATTTTTTTAAATTCAATTTTGTTCATAAACAAATTCTGGCAGTTAAATACATAAAACGACCTCATTGCAAACTTAATAGACTAAGTACATGTGTCAGCTACATAGCTCCATTATCTATAGCTAAATTAGCTTTGGCAAACATGAGCTTTAGCAAACGTAGCTTAAGCTAACATAGCAACATTGATAACATAAATAGGTAGCTTACATAGCTGCTTTGTGAGCTTAGCTTTAGATAGGTTAACTATGTAGCTCTATTATCTATAGCTAAGTTAGCTTTAGCAGACATAGCAAGAGCTTACTTAGCTACGTAGATACCTAGCTTACATAAGTGCCTTGTGAACTTAGCTTTAGATTTGCCAGCTACACAGCTCCATTATCTATAGCTGAGTTAGCTTTAGCAAACATGAGGTTTCGAAAAACGTAGCTTAAGCTAACAGAGCAACATGGATAACATAAATACGTAGCTTACACGGCTGCTTTGTGAGCTTAGCTTTAGATAGGTTAACTATATAGCTCCATAATCTATAGCTAAGTTAGCTTTAGCAGACATAGCAAGACCTAACTTATCCACATAGATACCTAGCTTACATAGCTGCTTTGTGACCTTAGCTTTAGATAGGTTAGCTATGTAGCTCCATAATCTATAGCTAAGTTAGCTTTAAAAAACACAGCAAAAACTAAATTAGCTTTGTAAATATGTAGCTTACATAGCTGCTTTTATGATCTTAGTTTTTGCTATGTTAGCAACATAGCTCTGTTAGATGCTTAAGCTATGTAGATATCTGAGCTACGTAAGCTATGCTTGCTGTTAGAATGTTTTTAAAGAGGCAAGCTTTTTCCTTTAAGCAGGCTGTTTAGGCGGCTTTAATAAACTAAATTTATTTGTGATCAGGCTTTCCAGGTAAGGTTTTTCTTTTACTTTTTTGTATCCCCCCCTTACCCCTTACCCTCACCCTATACAGAAGTGTCATCTTATTCTATTTAGAAAGTTTTAACGTGTATTTCCATTTTAAGATATAAAGCCTCTCAGATGAGTAGTCTACAGCCAGATTGTCTTGCCTTTGTTAGCTTTAGCCTTGGTTACATTAGCTGCGTATGAGTGTTTCCATAGAGGGCAAGCTTTTTTTTTCCTGTAAGCAGACTGTTTACTCTGCTTTATCAAATGTTTTACAGATCAAGTTATTGACTTTAACTTTTGGTATCATAACACTTACCTTAGGGGGTGGGAGGGCATCTGAGATCCAAGGTCTAAAGCCAGACTGTCTTGCCTGTCTTTGTGGACTCATAAGGCAGTAGGCAAGCATAAGTGCTGACTGTTGTAGCTACTTGTTTTTATATGCAGTTACAAAACAAACCAACCCTCACTGATTTGGCAATTTGAAGTGGTTGAACTAACATTAAATTTCTCTTAAGTCCAATTAGCCAAAACAGTCGTCTGGCATTTAATTTTCTCTTGGGAGTCATCACTGAAATTACAGTGATTATCGATGCAGAAATTACCACTATTATGGACAACGATCACTTTATGAGTCTGTGTGTTATGAAAAATATGAATACTGGGCGAGGCTGTATGTAGTTGGTGCAGGGGTGTTTTTTAAAATCTCATGAAATCATGTTTTCTGCACATTCTATTACAAATGAGACAAAACAAATCAATATGCATGAAAGGGACCTTTTATTTATCAAATTTTCACAATGTAAGGGCATTAAGATTGGCCTTTTCAGATGAATGACCAACTGTTTTTTAAATGGGAGGGAGAATCGACCAGTCATGTTAGTTGGCTATTTGCACAGTTACAGAAATCCACTCAGAAAGAGAAAATGAGACAGAAAATCCTTTTATATTTACTCAACTGGAGTAAAAAACCTAATCGCCATTCATCTTGTCATATAATGACCTAATGAGCGATTCAGTTTCACGAGTGAAAATAATGAAAACCGCTTCAATAGATCGATTGAAATGAAATTGAGTTGACCTCCAGGTTGGGGTCAGGTGACCCAAATGTGGCTTCAGCCAAACTTAACCCCTGCCTGGCCCTCTGCGTGTCCTCTATCTGCTCTGACAGCAGCCGTTGTTTCTGGTCTGGGGGAGGGACGGAGGAACTCGTGTCCCCTGACAGCTCACTCGAGGGTGACGGTTTGGAAAGTCCACTCTGACCTTTGACGTCGGGGCTTCAGGAGCGGACAGTCGGTGCCTCCCCCTCCTCCACCATCCTCTCAGAAGCCTGTCTCTGGTTGTTTGACCCTTCAGATGACCTCGGGACACTGTCCATGTCAGTCATTTTATTGGCTGTTGGCTTCATAGAACAAACCAGGCTAAACAAAAGACAGAGGATGTTTTCACACACGTACAAAACTCCTTAAAATTTGAGGGTGAGCAGTACATTTGAATGCAAATGGATGACATTTTCAACAGAGATTTTTTTTTCTGCCAGCTCCTTTTTAATACTTCCATGCAAAGTCAGGGTGAGCCAGTGCATTAATGCAGCAGGTAATATTCAAGGAAATTCTCTTCACACACTTCACACTTACTTCACACTCCTCTCAGCTTACATTAATTTTCATTTAAGACAGTCTTAGTTTGTGGGGTTTTTTTGTTTGTTTTTACATCCATCCAAGTCTTCAAAAGGCTGATTAACTATTCAGAGCAGCAGCTGCAGCTTCCTTTCTCTCTCTCACATTAAAACTTCACTTTAACTGTGCTATGCCCATGTGTGATGTGGATTTTAACCATGGAACAGAAGGGATAAAGACCAACAAAGAAACTCTGGATGCACAACACCATCGTCATGTCATTATTGGCATGTATGAAAATCTCTGAACATATTTACGTCTGATACATCGGCTGTAAATGTCAGCTTTATGTAGAAATACATTTGTGGAGTTGAACATAGGATCAACAGACCTACATTATCCACAGTCTTTACTCTTTGTTCATCCTTATTCCTTAATTCTAAGGTGTATTTTAAGGACTGAGGTTTATTTTGAAACTTAAACATGTGTATTCAAAATTCAACATTGTGCATCCCTGAGAGACTCAGAGGTGTAGTGAAGTGTATATGCAGGTAGACAGAGTATACACACTTTATCTGTCTCCATACCATATAATGACTTCTAAATCCCCTCTACTAGGATGGTATGCTAGTGCATTGCTCTGAAATGCATTACCTCTAACATTACTGAGGAATATGGAATTATAACCTCAAAATGTATGATCATGTAGTTGTCCTAGTTAGCCTGTAGTCTTTGCACCAGGGCTTATGGTAAAACCTGCTCTTCCTGGCTGTTCATTTCATAATGGGTCTTTAATATTAGCATAATGTGCAAATATCAAGATGTTCTTTCATGTCTTTGTTTAGGTGGCTCTCCTTTGTAGGATGGGCCACTTAAAAATGTGGGAGAAGAGTTTTCACACTTCATCACATCACTGAAGAGACTGAAAAAGTTGAGCTCTGTCACTCCAACTTGATACAGCGCTGTGATGCACGTGTTTTTGGAAATATATAATATAATGGGCTCTGATGGAAGTGAATGGAGCCAGTGTTCTCTTTATTTTCAAAGGAGTTAAAAAATCACCTTAACTGGAAAAATGTACGCATTAGACCTTGTGTGCAAGGTTCGAGACTTTTTTAAATAGGATTATTTATCCTTTATTTTAGTAAGGCAAACCCACTGAGACAAAGGTCTCTTTCCCTGTGGTGCCCTGCAGCAATACATGTAAAAACATGAACAAATAAAGTGTGAACTGTTAGATGCATTTAATGTTATTATCTTACGTGGTCAACACTGCACTAAAGGGCTCTGTGTTCTGTCTAGAGAAAAACATTTCATATCTTATTCAGAAATATAAAAAAAAAATAAAGTGAAAAAAAGTACAGCAAATGAGATGAACTGGACATACTTTTAGAAAATGCACTGTCAAATACAGATAGACACTAAGCTCCTCTTTACAGTTTGGAACAAAAGCTCACAAAAGACAGTAGAGTCAAGCTAATATCACCCTCTGGAGGACACTCTGGGAATTGCACAGGAATAACAGCACTGACTGTCAGAGATGGAAAAAAAACTGGATTGACTATGAAATGGCTCCAGTAATTACTTGTCAAGTATAAATTCAATCCAATCTTACTGCCTAAAAAAACTGATCTAAAAGATGTAAAGTCTCCAAAGTGGCAGCTGCATATACTGTGTTGGTCTTCTTAAAATAAATTTCTATGAGAGATTTTGCCACCTAAACAAGAGTGACTGCAGATCTTGAGGGGGACTGCTATAGTTAGAACTGATCTGATCACTTGTATTCAAGCAATTTAGACATCAATGTTAACCTTTACAACTTAGATGTGAACACCACACAAATGCAACAGCTGTTTAAACAAAACAACTTTGAATGCTTTATTTGTGATCAGGTTTTAATTCCACCATGAGAACACAAAACACAGAAACAGTTATTTACATACAAATATCAGGAAAACAAGATATGTACATTACATTTGTTTATTTAACTATACAAGTCAATTAAGATAGATTTTTTTCTCCTCATGCGTACTGTACATCCTGGACTCAGCAGAGCAGAGTTTCATGACTCTTTTTGACAATCTTCGTCAAGAGTTTCTTTGTCGAACTGATCGATGCCACAATCTCCTTAATCTGCTCAATCCTGCAAGTAAAAAAAAAAAAACATCCGATGTAACTGTTTTTAAGGTGTTCTAAACACTACTGGACAACAATATCAATACAATACAATAATATAAATTATTTTTACAAAATTTAAGCAGGGTTTCTACATACTTCTAACAATCAAAATAAGACCTTTGTAAGACCTGAGCTGATAAAAATTAATACCACATTTTTTGCATGTGAGATTTCTTTGTACACCAGATGGAGCTGAATGATCTAGTCTATTACACTGTTACTGAAATGTCAATTGATAGAGGATAAATAGATTGTTCAGACATTAACACAAAATCTAGATAGTTTTCAGCACATGTAATGCCTATTTTCAATCAATACAGTAAAGTGACATTTATCATGGCACACGTAACAACAACTCAAACAAGAATGATTAAAATCAAATAAGTTCAGGTGGACAGAGGTTAGATGAAGACACATCTATGCCTAAGTTTCCTTTTAACTTAAATTGATAACCACTACCAGGTAAAAATAAGACTTAAATTTAAATAGTGTGATTTAATACTTTAACTTTCAAGGACCTGCAGGAACCCTGTTTTAAAGTTTAATTTTGCCCCAGTCAAAAGTGCAATGCAAAGAGAAACTTACGTTGTGCTTCCGAACACGTTTCTGAAGCTTTGCACTTGAAGGACACAGAGTTTGTTGGTCAGACTTACAGAGAAGGTCACCTCAAACTTGGACATTTTCTTCAGACTGCTGAAGACAATGTGCACGCTAGAAGATGGAAAAAAGACAAGTTCATTATGTAATATAGCTTATTTTTACTTTTTAAAAAAAGTGTCATCCCATAAATAGCTGCACATTTTTTGTGATGCATCAGAAAACTATTGAAATCAGCATTTGTGAGTAATATTTCTTACTATGTGGTTCTCCTCTAATGTGTAATTTAAGGCCATTTGATTAATTCAATACAGGAAACATTGATTCTACTTTGACAAGTTTTTAGTAAAGGGTATCTTGCTTCTTTTTGAAATGAAAAGACATTCTAGGATCTCATTATAGTGTCAAATTCTATGTAATAAAAGCAACCCATGTATGTGCTTCAGAAAAGCGACATAAAAAAAAAAAAATTATTGGCTAAATACCATTTTGGTACCATTTTTTGTTGGGTAGTACTTACTTAGTGTCTACACAGCTGATGTTGAGAATATCAAACCTCAGACTACCCCACATTTTCAGCAGACGCACTTCCTCTCCCAGCAGGCGACAGCGACTCACGACCAGACTCACATCATGAAGCAGCTAGACACAAAACGCTGGCTTTTATTTATTGCTGTAAAATTGGCGTTTTTTAAAGACATAAAAAAAAATACAGTCTAATGATAGAATAAGCTCAGATACAGTCAGTATTACATTTGTAATGCTACCCTCAGTTTCAGATTAAAGAGTCTACTGGTTTTAAGATGAACGTATCTCAGCATAAACATTTAGCTGCACACGTGTTCATTATTCTTAATCAAGAAAAAAAAAATTTCACACAGACCAACCTTTGGAACGTGTCTACTTGTCGGATACTTCTCCACCCAGGAAGTTTCTTCACTGATGTACTGGGAGACAAGTTTGTGAACGAGGCGTGCGTGGTCCTGAGACTTCTCATCTGGTTAGAAGAGAAATGTGCTGTTTTTTTTTTGTTTTTTTTTTAAATATTAAGTTGATTTATTTGCCAAGATTGAGAAAGGCACTGCAAAATATCGTTTTATATAAACTATTTTAAATGTGCATATGGGACATGGTAACATCACTTTATGTATTTAGAAAACATCTCTTTCAGAAATATTTCAGCAACGCCGAATTTCTATAGGTGCAGGCTGTGTACAAACATCCTAGGTGTGGGTAATATTTTATTTCATGTAACATGAATATAATTACTAGTTTCCTGTTGGGAAAATAAATGCCAAACTTTGAACCCAAACAAACACAAATTCTGATCATCCAAAGCAAAAGACAAAAATAAATACTTTTGTTTCTTACCATCAAGCTGAAGGTTGACCTTAATGTGTGATATTTTCCTGTCAGGCTGATTTTCTGCATCATTTTCTTCATAAAGGAAAGAAAGAGAAAATACATTACCAAAATGAAGTGGTAACAATGTTAATGGAAAGGACATTGTGTTTTTGAAAGGCAGTGATGAATGAGAAATTACTGACATTTCAAAGGATTTGAGAATAAGAAATCAACAGACTGAGAGGGGTTTTTCAAAATAAAATGGAAACTGCTAAGGTAATCCCAATATACAAAGACAAGAAATACACATGATCATATTACAGGCTGATATCTTTGTTGTCAAAACTCTTTAAAAAGCTGGAAAAATATTCTCCTCGAGATCAGATGAGTTTATTATCAAACGCAATTCACTGTGTGATCAAAAAAATGGATTTGGAAACAATTAAACAACTGCAATGGCTCTAGATTATAAAAGCTTTGATACTGTAAACCATGACTTACAAATACAACTTTAGAAATATGGAATAAGAGGAATAGCACTCACTCAGCTCATTAGTGACTTAAACAATAGGTATCAGTAAGTTAATCAGGCACATTCAGAACTACTAAAGGGGCAGAGTGGGGCTCCACTAGGTTAAATTATGGGTCTATTATGGTTTATTTTTTACATTAACAATATAAATGAATGTTCCTCTACATTAAAGCTATTTGTATTTGCTGATGACAAGTTCACAGCTGCAGCATAAAGCCAGCTCTGTTCTCCATGACTGTTCACATCCATCAAGAGTTTTAATTTTTTCCTTCTTACCATCACTTTGTTTCTCCTAAAGAAGAAACTAATAGCTACAGGAATGATTTTGTACTTGCTGCTAGAGCAGGTATATTGTGTTAGTTTTACTGACAGCTAGGAAGTATGGTATTGCTCAAAACAAAACTAACACAAGATGATGCACTTTGTATTATTTTAGGGAGTCTTCAAAAGCACTATCATGACTTGGATTCAATCATCAATGTTTATTTTGAAATTTTAATGTAATTTTCTGATTGTGTCTTGAATTGTGAATCAGTGTTATTTGTTGTTTTTAATCTTTGGGATGCCAAAACAAATAAAAAAGTAGATTGTGACATTACTGAACCTAAAAGCTCAACAAGTTTTAAATCTGGGCCCTGTCAAGCAAAAACGTAAAAGCAGAAACACAATTCCCACGCTATTTGAGAAACAGAAAATTATATTATAAAGTAAAGGGTAGTCAACTAACTTCAGTTTTGAAAAAGTATGAATTTCCTGCTCAATCTCACCATTTGATTTCTCATACTGCAGCTCTAGGTGGACGGTGTTGTGTAAGAAAGTGTAGAGTGTGCTGTCTTCTGTCTTTCCCCCCAAATTCCATTCATTCACCCTGAAGGAGGAAACGTAAGAAACATTTAGTATACAAGCCAGGAAGACAATTCTAAAGTAATGACAGCACATGAAAATGATATACTGACACATTCAGCATGTCCACATGGCTCTCAAGGTTCTTCGTCTCAGCTATAACCCTTTTCAGTTTACTTGAATTCTGGGTCTTCTGCATGTCCAGCTCAGATGTTTGTCTGTAGCAGGAATAAAGAAAGAAAAACAAACAAGAGAAGAAGTTCAAGAGGGCTTTACTTTGTTGTCACTTAATGTAATCTTGTATTCATTAATACTTTTGACCTACCGTTCATGATCAGCCAGTTCCATTGTGACCTTCTGCAGCTCTGAAAAAAATAACAATACATGAAAACAATTAATCATTCTGTTAAAGCACATTAAGATGAATGAACACATTTCTTCAGAGTTAATAAACTACCTTTTTGGATCGACTGCTGACTAGGTGAGTCGTCTGTCCCTTTTTCTTCAACTGCAGCAATTTCTGAGGGAAGGAAAACAAACCGATTTAACAGCCATGGCCTTTATAACACATCCACAAAAAATAAATAAATAAATAAAAAAATCATGAAATAGCAAATTACAAGGTATTAATAGACCACAGCAGCCTTACCTGTCTCTAACTCATGAATGCAGTCATCCAAACTTTTTATCATCTCATCTGCTTTCTCGATTCTTCCTCTCAACTTCTGCTGCTCCTCCTGAAAATGAAAATGTTTTCTGTTTACCACGAGCACTAACAGACTACTCATGTTGTAATGTAATTCATTATATCTGTGTTAAAGCTCTTACCAGGTTTGCTTGCACAAGTTGTGAGTATAAGACCTCCTTCATTTCGTGCGACTTCACTTTACTCATCTTTCTGAAGAAGTTATTTCTCTCTTTCAGTTTGGCACCAAAAGATTTGAGCTGTGAGTTAAAAATAAGCAGAGCGAATTTGTTTTATGTGCTCAACTGAAAACCTAACTAAAGAATTGTGAATATTCGATTAAATAGAATCCATCCTCTGAATGCACTGATGATTAAAATTGATGGTTAGTAATGGGTCAGTCAGAAAGTTTTACATCAGTATTATCTGGTTTCACACAGCCCATGCATCTCTGAAAGGTTTCTACCAAGCAGTCCGTTCAGTTCAGTATGGCAAAGTGTGCATTTTTTTGTGTTTCCATTCATCAAAAGTTGGAGAGGGTCCCAAAAAAGCGACTAGTAGTGTCCCACATTTTTGGCACCCTTCCATAATCTTACCTATCTGTCCCAAAAAAGGAAGGGTTTGCAAAAGGGGTTTACACTGACGTCACTTTCAACGCGACACACTGCTCAGCCGGGTTGCAAAACAAAACACCAAAACATGGACTCTGCTCCATGAGGAGTGGGAGACAACAGACTAATACCTGCTTAAATTAGGGATATCTGGACTCAACAGACATACATACTGTTTACTGGGCCGTGGATATTGTTATGTGGCCACAAAACTTAACACTTTGGATCAACGTACCCAGGATTTCTTATTTAATCTTCTAACCCCAGTTAAACCTTTAGTTTGTTTTCAATGTGACAAATTCTCATGGTATAGCTCGCAACTTTTATGCCATATTAACTAGATACACTCACATATTGATGAACTGTTACGACTCAAAAGTTCCTATACATGTATTTCATTAAGCTGAGGATCTGTACAGACCACGGTTAACATCATTAAGATATACTCATTTAAAACATAGCACTTATCAGCTGAAATAAAGCTGTTTACTGCATATTCACTACTGATGTCTGTAACTCAACTTTTCTACAACTCAGAGGCAGGAACTGCAGTCTCACGCTGCATGTGACGTCACATGCATAGCTTTTACAACCCACCCACAAAGTGAGGGTATGGGTGTCTGTGGAAACGCATACTATATTGGGGTTTAGCATGCTGAATCATACCAAACTGTAATCAAGCAGGACCACCTGATGGAAACGTGGCGTAATTGAACAGAGCATTGTTGTTATGCAGTAGCAGTACAAGGAATAAATATATCCTGTTATACCTCTTTCTCTGAAAAATTGCTTGTTTCCTCCCATAAAGCTCTATTGACAATCCGCAGTGGCTTGTCTAGGTCCTGCATTCGCTCCTTTAACCTGGAAAGATGAAAAATGTTAAGGTATCTGAATTTTCAAAGGCATCTATTTTCAGCTTTTAATAAAAGCATCCATCTTTGATACTTTCACGTTTATAATATGATTTTAAACTTTGCAGTTTAAATATATGGCACTTTTACATGACAGTAGATGAAGTTTTATAAGATTTTAAGGTAAATTGCTTAAACGGAGCCTGGCCAGGCTAAAATTATATCCAAAACATGGATTATACTATGCATACTTTACACCTCTGTTATTAACTAATGTGTTAGCAGTTTTATGCACATATATAGGCCTAGCTTACAAATCTTTGCGCTGGTTACACCTACAACTTCAGCTTTAGAGCCCTTTTAGATTTAATATCAACCAGTGTTTCCCACATATAGACTATATTTACACATGGGCACCAAGGTTTATCTTCAACCACCCAAGTATATTTGCCAACCAATTAATTTTTTTTTAATATAATTACCATCTGCACATGCTGAAAGGAAACCTCCACTGGTACTATCTTACCATTAATGCACAGAACCAGGTGTGATGTCTCAGGGAAAAGATAATGCTTTGCATGCTATCGTCCCATCATTTTTCTGCAGCTTCTTGCTGCTGATGTTGATCTTGCCGCTTGTTCTTTACTTGTCTTACTGTTTCATCTAACTTTAATAATGTTAAAGTGGCTGACCTCTGATCTCAATTTCTTGTCAGTTGTGGTTGATTCTACAAAACTGATATCATGAGTATCCACCCTTCTTAAACTTGATTGGTCAGTGTGGGGGAAGTGACACCGACAAGTTCAATTCAACTTTTCTACGGGAAACAAAAACAGCAGTCACTATAGGCATTTTTGCACTTGTACACATTATTTTATACTAATGTTTCTGTCCTGTTTCAAACAAACGAACAAATAACCTGTTAAGGTTTGAATAGAAAACGATCACTGAAAAAAATCAGTCACGGACATAGGCCCTTACCTTGCTAAAAAAATTCCTTTTTAATGGCATGTTTTAAAATGGTTAAATCACCTTTAATTTGATGATCAATAGTATCAAAATGTACAGACACTTAAAAAAAATGTTTGGAGTAAGATCAGTCTTTAAAAATTTGCAAGCAAACACCTGCACTGCCCAAATACATTGGCAACATTACAGATGCTAGCAATTTTTGATCACTGAAGCAAAAAGTCCTAATATTGAGTTGCCTGAGCCTTGCTTTGTGTACATACCCTTCTACTTTTTCTGTCAGGTCCAGGATGTTCTTCTCATACACGGTCTGTCTGGGACGGTTGATATGTCTGTCTCTGAGTAAATCCATCCGTGTGCGATCCGTGTCTGACAAGAGCTGAAAACCAAAATAAAAAGTCACATCAGATCTTCAGTCATTGTTTCAAATAGATGGTTGTTAAACAAATGTTAGGAAGGTTAACCTACTCTGCCAGGAAGGACACTTTGCCGAGGATTATGGATGACAAAGTCGATGTTGAAGAGTTTAAAGAACTCCAGCACTGTGATGGTACCATCGGCGAGCTTCTGAAAACAAAATAATAAAAGCATAAACAACTGGCTTGACAATGTAAATGTAAATGAAAAGTATGTCTATGAAATATGTAAACAAGATACCCTCTGTACGTCATTGGCGTATCCTTCAAGCTGGGACTCAAACAAGCTTTGTTTGAAAGCTGAAAAAAATAAAAATACAGTTTATGTCCAGAAAGAAGAAAAGCTCTTTAAATTTAGGGGAGAAAAACACTTTGTGATGGAAAAACATTTACTTGACTCAAATGTAGCTTCATGTCTGCTGGCTGTGTGACTGCTGTTGGAGAAATCAGTGCTCTGTGTTGTCATGCTTGGAGCCGTGGTCATGTTGCCATCAGAGTCCACAGCGACATAGACATGTGACTTAAATTCCTGGCAACAAAATTTTAAAAAGAAAATTTAGATTTAAGAAGGAAAAAGAAGAACAAAGAAAGAAACTTCGGCCTGTTATTTAAATCCTAAGTTCATTGGTAATGATCAAATAATGTTTATTGTGTGTAGTACTTCACAACGAATGCCAATTGTTTTTTGTTTTGCGCTGTTAGTGCTTTTTGAGGCAGTACCAATATTCCTGGATTTTGCTGAGGTAAACTCACTAGTCCCGTTTATTAAAATGATGCAGCTTTTAAAATTTCAGTCCGTTTTACCCACATTTTAGAAATGTTATATCAAAATATAAAGACAGTTCAGGCTTATCAAACTGCTTTCATTATCTTTATTTTTATCAGAACTGTAGCAATTGGAAGTGAAGTAATGAGGATTTGAAACACTACTAACATTCATGAATATTTGTGCTCTTGTAGTTGGCTGTCTCTGTGCCCAGAATAGCTAACATCATTGATATGTTTGTATTTTCAAAAACTTGCTTGATATTTGGCTACATTACCTCAGAAAACTCAATTAAGTTCTGCACAGTACGCATTTTTAGCTATGTATTCATGTATTAGCATGTTCACACCTGTTTGTGTATGCATATTTGCATTTTCTTTGACCAGCTTGTCTAATCTGTGTGTTTACTAATCATATAATCCTGTCAATATGCTTTTAATGTCCCTGCTGAGTACTCTAAATTGCCTAGTTTCTGAAGGAGGTGCTAATTAAATGATCTTGTCTTGCCTCATTTGAAAATTTACCATCTATTCAACTCACCTCTTCAATGTCAGCAGCCATCTCGTCAGATGATTTCCTCCTCTTCTCATCCTCCCCCATATCCTTTTCATCCGTTGCTAATGGCCTCTTGTTTCCACAGACTGGGCTAATAAAGAATGGTACATCAACCTCTAAAGGTGAATCCATGCTTAATTTTTGAGAGGGGCTGCAGTTTTCAGTGGCTTTTTGAGGAGTCCTTGAGTCAATCATCTCTGACATGTCTTCACAGCTACCGAGCTCTTCATCGTAAATATCGCTCACATCTGCATCAAAGTTGCCAAGCTGATGAGTGACGTTTACAGTCATTGTCTTTGTATGTTCTCCAACAGAATTCACCTTCTTTGAATCCTCAGGTTTGGTTCTTTGGGGGAGTTTTGCCTTGAAGCCTCCAACTGAGAGTCTTGACATGAGTTGTTTGGTCTTCAGCTTGAATGGAGTTGTAGTAGCAGTGGAGGTTTCTCCTTCTTGCAGCAGACATTGAGCATGTGCATCTTCTTCAGTGGTCACAAACCCAAGTTCAGATTCAGGCTCGACAAGTGGCAGGGAATTTGTTTTGTCTTTGGGACTTTTGTCCATGTTTTGGTCCAGCACAGGCAACGTCACTGTACAGCTTTCCATGGGAACAGCATCAGGAGCTGTGTTTAGCAAATGGCTCAAACGTCTGAGTTTTGATTGAAGATCAGCTAAACTTTTCCTTCTAAACTTTCGTGAAACCGCTGCCTCATCATCAATAGCAGCAGGTGAGCTTTCAGTCTTCTGAGCTAAAGAGAAAGTTTGATTTTTTGGTTCTGGTTCTTTCCATATCTCACTTTCATTTGAGTCAAGAGAATCTGTACGATTTGCTGTTTTCACATCATCTGTGCAGGATGCTTCTGGTACTTTATTGTTCTGTAAAGACATTTCTGTTTTCTTAGACTGGTCAGAATCAAGATCCATTTCTTGTGTGGATGAACAGACTTGAGGTGATTCATCTCCAGATACAGGATTTAGAATTTGGCCAGTTTGAGCTTCATTCATATCCATGCTAACATCAGCTGCTGTCATGTTTTCATTTGCTGCTTTTCCTCCATTCACATCATTCTTCTGTGTTTTAGGGTCATCTAGGAAGGCATCTGGGTCTTCAGTTTCTTGAGGGTCCCCTTTAGTTAAACGAGAATTACCCCAAGAGCGACTAGTTCTGGGCTGGGAGATTTTTAATCCTGAATCCAAAGAGTTTGCTGGTAAAGATCTGTTTCTATGTGGATGATATTGTTCAATTTCTCTACTCATTCCATGAAAAACATCATCTTTCTGGGTGGTTATGGAATTGGAATCTTGGTTTGGAATAACTGAATCTGGAGCTGAACTTCTTGTAATATTTACAGCGAGGCACTGGGTTTCATCCATGGCTGCATCATTGGTGGCAATATTTACAGTGCAACTTCTTGTCTCATCCATGGCTGCATCATCTGCACTGAACCTCACTGTTTTCTCTCCACAGGGTAGTAAAGAGTCCACATTTTGGTGAGGCTCTTTGACAACATCAGTTGCAATATTTACAGTGTAGCTCCTAGTCACATCCATGGCAGCATCGTCTGCAGAAAACCTCACTGTTTTCTCTGCACAGGCAGGTAAAGAGTCCACATTTTGGTGAGGCTCTTTGACATCAGTTGCAATATTTACAGTGTAGCTCCTAGTCACATCCATGGCTGCATCATCTGCACTGAACCTCACTGTTTTCTCTCCACAGGCAGGTAAAAAGTCCACATTTTGGTGAGGCTCTTTGACAACATCAGTTGCAATATTTACAGTGTAGCTCCTAGTCACATCCATGGCTGCATCGTCTGCACTGAACCTCACTGTTTTTTCTCCACAGGCTGGTAAAGAGTCCAAATTCTGGTGCAACTGTTTGACAACATCAGTTGCAATATTTACAGTGTAGCTCCTAGTCACATCCATGGCTGCATCATCTGCAGAAAACCTCACTGTTTTCTCTCTGCAGTCTTCTTCAAAATCATATTCAACCTGGAGAAGGACAAAAGTTTCAAATTAAAATTGTTCACATTCTATATTTAAGAGATGAAAAAGTAAGCATGTTAAAAAAAAAAAAAAAAAAGAAACACATACAGTCACTATGTGTCTGCAAACCTTTGTATCCAGTGAGAATATGGTAGTTAAGCTCATACAGATTTTAAAAATAACTTAATTTTATCTTTTCAATTTTACTGCAAGAAAGCATTACATTTCTTTCATTTGCATTTACATTAAGGCTGTCATCATTAATGCATTTATCATAATTCAATTATCGCCATAATTAGTGCATTATTTTTTAAAAATTACATCAATCACATGCTTCTTTTTCCCTTTCAGTACACATTGGTAATGCCACTGCAATGTCTGCCTGCAGCCACAGTGATGTAAAATAAGTCCACCAGTTTCTTCATGTCTCATTTCACTTACTCAGACATCTTAGTGGACAAGTCAAAAGCTATCTGCAACTTAATTAAAGAAGTATTTCACTTCACCCTCTCATTTTAATTTACCCCTAAACAAATTAAGAATGACTGATTTTCAATCTACAAGCTCCTTTTTCTGTGGTTAAGTTCAGGTCATAGGCTTCAATCTTGTTCCTTATTCTCTTTAAAAAAAAGCAGGTCCATAGTCACACAAGAAGTCAATTACCCATATTTTAATGCTAGAAACCCCTCCAAAATCAAAGAAAAATAGTTTTAAATGCAAAAAAGTTAAAAAAAAACAAAAAAAACAAAAACAAAAAACAAGAGATACATCAAAATGTACAACAGAAATGCTGTGGTTAATTAAAAACATTTATATTATTTGACAGCTTGAATACATATTTCTATTAATATACAAATCTGAAAAATCAGCATTTATAATGCATACCTCATTTCTCTGAACCTTTGACTTCAAAGATGGCTTCAATGAAGTTTCGAAACCTAATGAGAAAAGACAAAAAAAAATAGGAAATAAAGTAGCAAAAGCTATTAGACCCAAATTTCCTATTTCCAACCCATTGATGGGATGTAACATAAAGTATTAGAAGTTTTTAAACATGTTGGAGAGTTAAGCATTTTAAATACCTGCACGATTAGAAGGTTCTTGTACTTTGTTGTTCTTCTGTCCTGAAGTCATCTTTGCACTCTGCAGACTGTCACTGTTCTGGTACATGTCTTTGGTGGGAACAAGAAACTGAAAAGGGTCATCTGAACCAGGGAGTCCCTCCATGTTAGTATCCTTGTCTGGATGGATTGCTTCTCCTTTAAATGTTTCTCCAAAGCTCTTGGAAGCTGCTGGAGGAGGAACCACGCCAGTGCTCACAGGTTTAGCGCTGGGTGCGCTTGATTTGGTAAGACTTGCTAGGAAGTTTTTAAATCCTTCATCCACATCCTTTGCTGACAGGTTCTCAGTTTTTCTTCTCTGTTGAGATGCCACATTGTCCATTTTTCTTCCACTCTGAAGAATGTCCTCATCTGTACTTGAAGGAAGAAATGAACCAGAGATGTTTACAGTGTGGCACTGGGTTACATCCATGGCTGCATCATTACCATCAAATCTTAGCGTCTTGTCTTCACATGAAGGTAAGAGATCAACACCCTGCAGTACTTCTTGATCCAAATTGGTAGCGATATTTACTGTGTGACTTTGTGTGACATCCATAGCTGCCTCCTTTTCAGTAAACCTCAGTGTCTTGTCTCCACAAGCTGACAGGAAATCCTCTTTTTGTTGTGCATCCAAACTAGTAGCAATATTTACAGTGTAGCTCCTAGTCACATCCATGGCTGCATCATTTGCATTGAATCTCACTGTTTTCTCTCCGCATGCAGGTAAAGACTCCACATTCTGGTGCAACTTTTTGACAACATCAGTTGCAATATTTACAGTGTAGCTCCTAGTCACATCCATGGCTGAATCATCTGCAGAAAACCTCACTGTTTTCTCTCTGCAGTCTTCTTCAAAATCATATTCAACCTGGAGAAGGACAAAAGTTTCAAATTAAAATCTTCACATTCTATATTTAAGAGATGAAAAAGTAAGCATGTTGAAAATTTATAAAAAAAAAAAAAAGAAAGAAACAAATACAGTCACTATGTGTCTGCAAACCTTTGTATCCAATGAGAATATGGTAGTTAAGCTCATACAGATTTTAAAAATAACTTAATTTTATCTTTTCAATTTTACTGCAAGAAAGCATTACATTTCTTTCATTTGCATTTACATTAAGGCTGTCATCATTAATGCATTTATCATAATTCAATTATCACCATAGTTAGTGCATTATTTTTTAAAAATTACATCAATCACATGCTTCTTTTTCCCTTTCAGTACATATTGGTAATGCCACTGCAATGTCTGCCTGCAGGCACAGTGATGTAAACAAGTCCACCACTATGTCTACATGCCTCATTTCACTTTAAAAAACTCACAGACATCTTAGTGGACGAGTCAAAAGCTATCTGCAACTTAATTAAAGAAGTATTTCACTTCACCCTCTCATTTTAATTTACCCCTAAACAAATTAGGAATGACTGATTTTCAATCTACAAGCTCCTTTTTCTGTGGTTAAGTTCAGGTCATAGGCTTCAATCTAATTCCTTATTCTCTTTATAAAAAAACAGGTCCATAGTCACACAGGAAGTCAATTACCCATACATTCAGACTATAAATCCCTCCAAAATGAAAGAAAGTAGTTTTAAATGCAAAAAAGTTGAAAAAAAAAAAAAACAAGAGATACATCAAAATGTACACCAGAAATGCTGTGGTTAATTAAAAACATTTATATTATTTGACAGCTTGAATACATATTTCTATTAATATACAAATCTGAAAAATCAGCATTTATAATGCATACCTCATTTCTCTGAACCTTTGACTTCAAAGATGGCTTCAATGAAGTTTCGAAACCTAATGAGAAAAGACAAAAAAAAATTAGGTCATAAGGTAGCAAGAGACGAGACCCAAATTTCCTATCTCCAACCCATTGATGGGGTGTAACTTAAAGTATCCATAGTTTTTAAACATGTTGGAATATCATTCTCTCAAAAACTTTTTGTCTCACACCTCATATTTGAGTTTCTGGATAAGGATATGTTATTGTCACATCAGAGGAAAACTTTCTTACAGAGTTAAGCATTTTAAATACCTGCACAATTAGAAGATTCTTGTACTTTGCTGTTCTTCTGTCCTGAAGTCATCTTTGCACTCTGCAGACTGTCACTGTTCTGGTACATGTCTTTGGTGGGAACAAGAAACTGAAAAGGGTCATCTGAACCAGGGAGTCCCTCCATGCTAGTATCCTTGTCTGGACGGATTGCTTCTCCTTTAAATGTTTCTCCAAAGCTCTTGGAAGCTGCTGGAGGAGGAACCACACCAGTGCTCACAGGTTTAGCACTGCGAGCGCTTGATTTGGTAAGACTTGCTAGGAAGTTTTTAAATCCTTCATCCACGTCCTTTGCTGACCGATTCTCAACTTTTCTTCCCTGTTCAGATGCTGTGTTGTCAATTATTCTTCCACTCTGAAGAATGCCCAAATTTTTACTTGGAGGAAGAAATGAACCACTGGAGATGTTTACAGTGTGACTCTTGGTCATGTCCATAAAGTCTTCACTCGCAGAAAACACAATGGTTTTCTCTCTGTGTTCTTCTTTCTGCTCAAAGTTGAACTAAGGGAGAAAAACAGTAAGCTACTTAAAAAACTGTCTTATGTGCAATCATTGGATAGCATTTATAATTTAATATTTGGAAACAGTAAGGCCAACAGCAACTCACCATTTTGCAAGCACATGATTTGAAATACATATCACACTTTTCATACAACTATTTCACTTAATGTCAAATAATAAAGGAATCAGAGTTAGGAAAGTGAAATTGACAAAATATAAAACTGACCTGTTGTCCTGGTAGAGACACACGTGGGGGAGGATTCTTCATGGATGTCATATCTAAATTTCAAAGTAGCCATGTCATTTAAACTGTATCTTACACTTTGAAATTACACCATCAAAATGACATCACATTCCATGTAAAGAATATTTTAATACCTTTAGAGTTGAGAGCTGGCATCGTTTTCCTACTCTGCTGCTGCTTGGTCTTCCCCGATGTCTGTGAGAATTTGTTGCCAAGTTGGGAGTACATTTCTTGTGAAGGGAAAAGACACTTAAAAGGCCCATCATCATCATCATCATCATCATCATCATCAAAAGCCTGAATGCGTCCTGTCTGAGCTTCTGTCATATCCATGCTCACATCATCCTCTGGATAGAGTGCACTGGGCATGTTTAATGTCTTCTCCATAACCACGGAAACAGAAGAAGGCGGCTGATTTTCCTTATCCACATCAGCCTGTTGTGTTCTACTCAGGGCCAGGGAGTTGTTTGGTTGTCCAGAAGATACCCCGACAGTAGACGTCTTTCTGGTGACTATGGGGTTTACACTAGGGCGACCTGGTTTGGAGAGGCTTGCAAGGAAGTTTCCAAAATCAGCATCCAAAGGAGACACTGACGAAGACTTGTTTTCCTTCTCTGCTCTTGAATCCATGCTCCTGCTGGTGGGTAGAGATGCTGTTCCACTTGGCATGTTTACTGATTGATTCATGGTCATATCCATTGAGCCATCATCTGCAGAGAAAATCACTGTTTTCTCTCCTCCAGTGGGTAAAATGTGATAGTTCTGCAAGGAAATATCAGCAAGTTCTTCATCCCTGGCTATGTTTATGGTGTGGCAGTGGGTCATGTCCATGAACGCATCCTCTGTTGAAAACATCACTGTTCTCTCCCCAAATTCCATGCCAGAATCAAGGGTGACCTAGTGAAGACACATGTTTTCTGTCAGTGAACATTAAATGTGGGTGTTTTGGATTCATAATTTAGATAAAGATTCAGATCTTATGATTGAGTAATGTAATTATCTCAAATACATTTAAATGTTTGTTTGCTGAAACAGTACTTAAAAAACAGTCAGTGCGTTTACATGCAGATGGCAGAGACTAATCACGTGTGTTTTCCAGCGGATTCAGACACAAATTCTGAGTGGTGCGACTCACTGATTGTACAGCATTTGTTTGCAGTGTACACAAAGGCAGACCAATCAGCTGCTCTCTACAGGTCAGACTGATGTTTGATATTCCAGAAATCTAAGTTGACTGCACACATGTTCACAGTAAGAGCAGAACTACAAAGAGAAGCTCCAACTTGATGGCCTATGAAAACAGCAGGAATGCCTTTTTTAAAAGATTTTTGGGGCTTTTTTGCCTCTATTTCAACAGGATACCTGGAGAGAGAGACGGAAAAAGTGGGGAAAGAGAATGAGGGAGACATGCACCAAACAGCACAGGGACCAGGAATCAACCCTGTGACCAGAGCATCCAGGACTACAGCCTCTGTATATGGGTGCCTACTCTACCCATAGGCCGACTTGACAACTTCCAACTGACAAGGAATATTTGTTAGTATTCAACTGCTAGCTGTGTTTGCAATGCTGTTAATGTGCCTGGGAGAAAGATCGTGAGTGGTTTTGTCACTGTAGCTATATGAAGCGTGAAGACACAATATACGATTTAAACCCCCATGCGGGAGATTTTTTTAAAAGAACCTTCACTGACATCTGTTACAGTCTGTAATGATAGAGAACAGAAATCTCCAGCAACACTTGTAGTTTAGAGGACAACGTTATTAGATCGGCGTGTGTCGGCTTGTAGCCATCAGGGTCATCCTGATAAACTGACTTAAAGTGTAAGTGAGTGTACAGTTGAAAAAAAATGTTAAAGTGTTCACTACCTCTTTAAGTCATACTAAATTGAATTTTGCAAAGTCAGTAATGCAGTTCAGGATCAATTTACCTGGGTTTGACCAGGGAGTCAAACAGCATACAGTATAGCTATGCATAGCAGAGGTCACATTTCCATTTTCCTTCAGGTATCAACATAAGCTACATGAAAAAAGTCAGGAAGTTACGCTGATGACCACTCAACAATCACAGAGTTACTCTGATAACCACTCAACAGTCACAGAGTCACTCTGATAACCACTCAACAGTCACAGAGTTACTCTGATGACCACTATTGCATAAGCATACTTTTCCAAAAAAGCTGATTCTGAAAGTGTGCATTGTATCTGCACAAAATCTAAATAGAAGCTCACGTAGAACATTTACAGACTTGTAGAATCATCCATGTTTTTGCTGTTCAACTTATAATCGGGTAGCTGTTTGCTAGCAAGTTGACAAGGTCAACAGGAACTAGGTCCAACAGTTCCTCAAACAAAGGCTGCATGTCATTATCTAGCATAACAAAATTAGACGTACTTCTTTCAATATATCATTTTGACCCCAGTCCATGTATGCCAAGACAAGGGCAGTAGCCCACGTAAATATCCCAATCAAGCTATAACTGTAGCTCGAATTAACTGTGCTTGTAAACGTACTGACTGATAAAACAGCATAGCAAAAGAGCAAAGTGCCTCCAGCTTACCTTATCATTTTGTTGAGAGGCATGTAGAGGAGCATTTAACAAGGTGTCCATTCCTTAAAATGAAAGACAAGTTTATTAGACTCGTAACAGCTAAAAGCAGAATAAGTTAATGACACATTTTCAAAAGTAGACTCATGTTCTGCCCCTACCTGTAATTTGTTGAATCCCATCTTCTGTGATCGCAAACTGCACCCTTTTAAAAGAAATATAAAACAGATATGAAGACAAAGCCATGCTCGTTTAGAGATACCGTATACCCAATAATAGCATCTGATATAAATCTGAATGAGTCGAGCTTGAAAGTCACCTTACCTGTTTTGTGGGTCTGCTGCTGCTGAATAACCAGGGAAAAAAAAAAAAGATGCGTGAAATATATGTTAAACAGCACATAGTGGTGCCTATAAAATTATTAAATACTTACTTGCTGCCATTAATGCTTGTAAGGGACTCTGAGCAGGAGAGACATTTTTTACATCCCTAAAGGAGAAAGTAAAGGTTAGGTTAAAATACCAGCATCACTGTGGGAAAAATGCACTCAACTTTATAGTAGTTTCTCACTTTGAAAACAGAAGAACATCATTGGCAGGGGCAAAACTGACTCTTCTGGAATTTCTCTTTTCCACTGGTTTGGCACACTCCACCTGTGACAAAAATAATACATAAAGGCAAATATAAAATCAATAACAAAGCAGTTATTGTTCAAACTTCAACTAAATACATTACTTTGCTGAGAAATGATACTTAATAAACAAAATGCCATATGACTAGAATGTTACCAAGTTACAACCACAATCTTTTTTTAAGCATTTTATTTTTGTAAAACCCCATGTCAATAGAAAACATTAAACCAAGTGATCTAAATACCTTATTTTCCTGTTGCTCTTGGTCTGGTACTCTGATTGATTTCCTTGGTGCTTTCAAAATCTGTAAATTATAAATAGAAGAAAATATGGTAAACCCAATCATTTGTTTTAGATAAATGGATTTTTTAATAGACTTTTTTTATGAAATTAAATGTTTTACTGACTGAGGAAAGGCGCCGCCTGTATCCACTGCCTCCCCTGTAAAAAAGGGACAATTTATAAAGTTGCTGTTATTTAGTTTATGGATCTTAAATACAATATGTACATGCAGGGCCTTCAGAAAGTATTCAGACCCCTTTAACTTTTTTGTTTTTCCTATGTTGCAGCCTAATGCTTCCATTGAAAAAATATGTTCACCCTCATTAATCTGCACTCAGTATCCCATCATGACGAAGTGAAAACAGGATTTTAAAAAATCTTGCAAATGCACTACAAATGAAAAACTGAAATATCATATTTACATCTGTATTTAGACTCTTTACAAAAACACTTTAAATTTTGCTAAGGTGCCTCCCATTTCTCCAAATCGTTGCTGAGATGCTTCTAGACCATGATTAGAGTCCACCTGTGGTAAATTCACTCGTTCAGACACGATTTGGAAAGGCAAACACCTTTCTGTAGAATGTCTGACAGCAGACAATGCATATCAGAGCAAAAACCAAGCTATGAGGTCAAGGACTGTTTCTGTACACATAGACAGGATTGTTGCAAGGCACAGATCTGGAGAAGGTTACAAAAATTTTTTGTTGCACTTAAAGTTTCCAAGGGCACAGCAGTCTCCATAATTCTCTAATGGAAGAAGTTTGGCAAAGCCAGGACTCTTCCAAGAGCTGGTTGCCTCGCCAAACTGAGCCAGCTACAGCAGCCTGCAGTAGCAGAAGGTTGATTACAATATAAAAGAGCAATACAAACTGGGATTTCAAGCCCGTGTTTATAAAAAACGATAGGTAATTAGTCAAACCGACTCACAAATCTCATGCTGGCTAATTTGATAAACTAACTTAACAGGTTAACCGTGTGCATACCTAGTTTTGATATAATGGTAACCAAGATAAAAGTCCTAGGGACCCTATATCACTTAATTTCTTCTAAAACCAGGGCATGAAGGCAAACTGTTAAAACTGTTCAAATAAGTTGGCAGTGTTTTAGTACTGAAATACTGGCAATGTATTTGTGCAATTTAGACAGTGCTGTTTTGAGGCAGTTTTAATAAATTAGCAAAGATATGTACATTTAAAAAGCATCAGTACTTTTTAATACAATCAATTATCAAAATAACAAAGACCATAACCCTTAAAACTGATACTTAAAAGTATCAAAATGTTGGCAACTGTAATTTCAATTTAAATGGATGGAAATCACTTACTCATTTTTGGCAGGATCTGATGGCTCCATTTTCAGCTAAAAAGAATGACAGAAAAGAACATGATACAACAGATTTATAAATCCTGAATTACTGGCCTTTTCAGTGAGATAAATGTTAATCATCTGACATATTTAAACTACACAACATGAACGGTCATCTTCAGAAACATTACATCTGAACATGAAATCGTATTTCTCATAACATTATATGCTTGCTTGGTGATAATAATTAGCATGAAATAGCCTCTAATGCCTCGTACATAAATCAAGTGTTTTATTCTCATCACCACTGACGAAAAGAGCTGAAACCTTCAGTTAACATCATGTTATTAATTCTGTCTTGATATGAATTCCCCTATCGTCTTTGGGCTCATGATGTATTTCCTTCATATGTATAAACCTTAAATGCACAAGACAACTGATAAGCAACGATAGACATTTATTTAGTGCATTTTACGTTAACGTTCGGGCTCGCGTGCCATTCAATAGACGAAGAAAAATAATTCAATCCCAAAGAAAACGTTAATTACATACCTTTAAGTTTGGATGAACTTTATTGAGTTTACAACAAAAATAAACAGTTGACCATGGCCGGTATACGTAACAATATCTTCATGTGGTTTGTTATTTTGTCTGGGCCTTTACGCGAAATTCCAAACGGCAGCTGAGCTACCGTCAACAAGCCCCGATGCTAACGTCTCGAGTTTTGAATTTAACCGCCTCCGCGCATGCGTCTTAGTTATCATCATCTTCTTCTTGTGGTTTAATGGCGGTTGGCAAACAACTTTTAGGTTCATTACCGCCACCTTTTGAACTGAAGTGTGGACAGGATGGATCTAGAGTGAAACTGTATTCTTGGTTTAAGTTTTCCTCCTCAGAAATAGACTTATTTATTCCTGACATTCCTGTTGGGTGTTTGCTAATGATTTTTAAGGTACTATTGAGGAGAGTATGTCCAAAACCCTTTCTCGTAGTGATGTCTTCTTCCTTATCTCTTTTTACTATCACTGACTCCAGGTTATTTTGCTACCTCCTTTGAAAATGTGTCTGCCAATTCATTGCCTTCAATGTCAATGTGAGCTGGGATCCAGATGAGTTTTTAATTATTGTTCCTGCTTTGTTAATGCTGAAGACTGTTTGCGTGATTTCTAGAATAATGGCCTGTTTTGCATGTGACTGCATGGTTTTGATACATGATAGTAGGCTACTGATCCAGACTGAGGTACCATTTGAAGGCTCAGGAAACCTTTGGAGGTATTTTGAGTTAATGAGTTAAATTGAGTTAACTAGCTGATTAGAGTGTGATTCCACAAGTCTCCAACATTTAACTTTTTCACAATATTCTAATTTTCTGAAAAACTGAATTTTGGTTTTCATTCGTTGCAAGCAGTAATCATCAAAATTAAAAGAAATTAACACTTGAAATATATCAGTCTGTGTGTAAAAAACCTATAGAATATATCAGCTTCACTTTTTAAATTGAATTACTGAAATAAATAAACTTTTTGTCACTATTCTAATTTTGTGAGATGCACTTGTATTTGAAGGTAATCCCTGTATTGTCTTCCTGTGTGTTCTGTTACTTGATTTTCTTTAATATTTCTTTTCTGTCTTAACCATAAGAAGTTCAAATCTACACTGATCTTCTCCAGTAACCATGGTGGCATGTTTCAGCTGGAAGGTTGAGAAAAAAGCTTGTAAAATAGGGAACTTAACACTGAGCTCAGCGGTACCAATCTCAGACTCTTTTCGTTTTTCTTTCTCTTGGCAAGGATATAACACCCCCTGAGTGGGATGGTTGTGTATGTGGCCCTTTAAATTTGCTAAGTAAGTCGATGCTAGTTGTTGTCTTCTCATTTTCAAAGGCATTTCGTTCATCTCTACCTGTATAGCTGATGTTGGTGTTGTTTTTTTGCTCTTTTCAACAATTTTGTTGACGTCAGTTTTACAGTTAAGATTTTGGTCTAACCAAATGCTCAAATACTTCAAACAAGCTACGCCTCCACGCATGCGCCGCGCAGTCTAGCTGCTGGGTTGTGTCGCTCATTTTTTTTTTTTCGTTATTTGTCGGTAAACTTAACAGTGCCCGGCTAAAATAACTCATACACCCCTTAACAACATTAAATAGGGAAATACAAACATTGTGACTTTTAGATAAGCCAAAAAGCAGTTATTATACATACAGGAAATAACGTAAGGCGACCGGAAATAGTCTTAGAGGGCGGGACGTTTTTAAATTCGTCCACCCTGGATTTGACTGTTGACAAATCTCGCAGCAAACGTTTCTAAAAGGTAGGGGGGGGGGGGATTATCTTTCTAGAATATCTATCGCATAACGGTACCGTTTAATTATGCTTAACGCTTACCATAACGCTCACCTATGCTTAGCTAACCAGACGACTGTTGTGTTGTGTTTCGTCCTGACGCTGCTGTGTTTGTAAACGTACACCAAACTTAGTTAAAAGTTAGTTTAAAGATTTTCTATTCCTCCATAAGTTCAGAGAGCACTGAACGTACTCGTAGACCTAATATGCTATTTGGTTCAATCCTAACTATAAACGGTAACTGGTTCAGTTGAAATGTCCTGTTTCTAACTCCGGTGTTAGAGTTAAAGGAGTGACCATGCTAACTTGTGACTTTGACAAAATGCGTATTTCCTTGTCGTGATATGCCCATGGTCGTAATTACAACAGTTGTTAAAGACGTAATAATGCCCTTTCTTTTTGTTCTTTTTCATTCAATGAGCATATTTTAACAGTATCGAGAACAGTTAAACAAGGAGATATCTGTGAGGACAACTGACGTTTTCTCCAACTGTTATAGCCGACAGCCACATTTGAAAGTCACCAATTAAAACAGTCACCAGTTAAACCGATACCCTAACCCAAAACAAACATTATAAGAGTTTATGTTCTAACTGTATTTCGTTGAACCTACACAGGTGCCCTTTTATACAGGAATTCCATATACTGCAGATGTAACAATGTCTTCAAAAATACCAAGAGGTGAGTTATTTATTTCTCCACTGATGACTTCAAACAGTGTGCTTCCAGGCTGATGTATTTTTGACAATATGACTTGTTTTTAGGGATGCATTTACCCACGGAAACAAAGAAACCTGGTCATAAAGTTGAATCCAGAGACACAGGAACAAATGCCAACCAAAAATCAGATGGTGCCCTTAAACCTCAGAAAGAAAACGTGCCAAGGTAAGAGGCAGAATCAGGTTTACTGCCTGACATTTTGGGGGAAAACAATGAATGCCTAAGTGGAATATAGACGTAAAACACAAACAACATATGTAATTGCATTGCCAATTAACTGAAATGGAATAATATACAACTGTATACATATGAAAAACATCATACGATAGATAAAATATTGAAATAGAAAACCCAAAGGTTCAATGGTGGAGCTTTATGCAGTGTGCTATGAAGACAATAAATAGTAAAGTTCAGCGTGTGTTAATTCAATGGGTAAGTACAGATGAGGATGAAAATATTAGTCCTCCTATGAAATTTCCCTTTTTTGAGGGTATTTTGCAAGTGCTGTTAACAGAGCAAGGAATTTTCAACACAGCTTTTCCAAACATCCCTGTTTTATTTTGAATACTTACATTATTTGACTACGCACATAGAAACAAATTACTTCCCATAAATCAAAAAACTATCAGCGTTGATGCTGATGCTAATAGTCAGTCTCCTTTTTGCTGGATAACAGCCTGAAGTTATTTGTTGTAGTTTTCAACAAGTCCCCTGAGGAATCCCAGCCCAGTCTTCTCTGGCAAATCTCTCAAGCTCCTCCAGACTTGATGGTCTTCATGCACAGACTTGGTCTTCAGTTCACCACACAGACTTTTGGTGGGGTTCAAGTCAAGGCTTTGAACAGGCCAGTCAGTATTGTTCGCTTTGGTCTTATGGAGGTAGTTCTTCACCAGGAGCCATATATGTTTTGGGTCGCTGTCGTGTTGGAAGACAAAGCGACAACCAACTTACTGCTTGAGGTTTTCTTTCAAAATCTTCTCATATCCTTTTTTCTTCATGATTCCGTCCACCTTTATGAGATTCCCAGTTCCAGACACACCGAAGCATCCCCACAGCATAATACTCCCACCGCTGAGTTTCACTGTTGGGACGGTGTTCTTTTGGTGATACGCCTCTCCCTTCTTTCTTCAAACATAAGCAGAATCACTTCGGCCACAGAGTTCTAGTTTGGTCTTATCTGACTAAAGTACATGCTTTCAGTATGTGTAGTTTTTCTCCAGGTTGTCCTTAGTACACCTCAGTCTGGCTTGAAGGTGTCTCCTCTGTAAAAGTGGAGTTTTTCTTGATCTGCAACCTCACAGTCCATTTCTGCGCAGGACTCGTGTGATTGCTTTTTAAGGGCACATTTCCTGACTTGGCTAAGTCCTTCACTAGAGTCTTGTCAGTTGTTCTGGGGTCTTTAGACACATCTCTCACTAGTTGTCTTTCCAGAGTCTTTGAATCTTTCTCTTCCTACCTCAGCCAAGCTTGTTCTGTACTGTGTAGCTCTAACTGAATTTCTTGATGATATTTCTCACTCCAGTTCTTGACTCTCGGAAATGCTGTGATAGCTGTGTATATAGTTCTCCTGCTTTGTGTCAACAATTAGTTTTCTTAAGTACACTGATTTCTTTTGTTTTTGCCATTACTCTCTCTCCAGTAACAGCTCAAACCCTTACCTAAGTTTTTAGACTGTGTGTAAATGTGAAGATGACCTCAGTTTTAATTTGATTTTACAAGCTTTGAGCATTAAAAAGCTAAAGCACATCGCTACATAACAGTGGTTTGTGCTATGGCTCAACAAAAAGATAACTTCTAAAGTGGGGTAATAATTTAGACCCTGGTAGTTTTTGGTATTTGTGATTTTTTTTTTTATGTAAGCATCCAAAATGATATTAAGATTATGGAAAAACTGCTTTAAAAATTCTTTGCTCTGTTTAACATCACTTTGGAAATACTTATAAAAAAGTGAAATTTTCATTGGGGGGTTAATCATCCATCCTTATCTGTGCTCCAACATTTGAGGTAGCAATCACAAGGCCTTTACACCTTCCTTTATATTATACACCAAGATCTATTTATTTGCTTTACAGATACTGATTCAGTTGTTCTTACTTTGTCTTCCAGAAAAAATGTAGTTCCCAAAGTTCACAAAGGGTAAGTAATACATAATGCTGCATTATCAAGGGCGCATGATTCAGTTTTTTATCTCCTGATCTCTATATTTCCCCTGTCCATAGGGTTTCCACTCGTTATGGGCAACAAGCAGAGCTAAAGGAGCAAAATCAGCATTTGATTGCCACTAATGAGGAGCTGCAGAAAAACCTTGCAGACACACAGGTACAAAAGCATGGATTCTAACTTAGCAGCTCTTATGGTTAAACTTATTACATTAGAAAGGCTTCTAGCAGAATACTTGTTGGTTTTCAGCTTCCTTGGTCACATTTTTGTCATTGTTTCACTTTGCTAAAGTCCTTGTTTATTGCAGCAAAGAGTGGCTGAGTTAGAGCTACAGTTCAGTGACCTTGAGAAGGAAAATGCAGAGGTACAGAAAAACCTGAAAGACTGCCATGTGCTCCTTGTTGCTGCTAAAATAGATCCAGGTAACTTTGCATCCATCCCTTTCATAATGTGCCCAATTCAGCCTTTTTTTTTTTTTTTTTTGTTAATGGAAAGTAGTATACCCTCTTTGATGTATAGTTCTAGGAGAACGTGTAGGAGAAGCTGCACAGCAAAATGAAGAGCAAAGAAAAGAAGTTATGGTATGTATGTTTTGTTTGAGTACACTTTATTTAAGAGCATCTGAATATTAGTAACACAAATAACCACACACAGCACAAATGGATAAATATTATTCAATAAATCTACTCTAAATATTGAGTAATGAAATACAGGATTTCTTAAACTTTAAACTATGCTTGTACTTAACATGTTAAAACTTCTTAAATTGCCCATTTTCAGAGCGTCTCTTCTGACCTCCTGCATGAATTAAAAACATTTGGAGACATTGCATCCCAGCAACGAGCTCGATTAGAGGTGGGTTAAACTCACTGACATCTCTGTATAAGCTTTTTTTTTCAACTCTATTTCTTGTACTTTGTTTCATGTATGTAACCAGTGTAACTGAATGCTTGATGTGTTATTATTCATAGGAAATCCAAACAACAATGACGGAGCTCGCAAGAGCACGGGAACAGATGATGCAGGAAAGAGAGAACTTTTCCCTGGAGGCAGCTGAGATGGAACAAGTTCTCAAAGAAGCTGAAGCTCTCCTGATGTAAAAGTTTAAATAATTTCCCACCTTAAAATGTTTAAAGAAATGTGAATATTGTTGTATTTTTTGTTTTAGTAAGTGTGAATAAATTTAAATGAAGGGTTCATATTTCCTTATTGTTCTTAGCTATCTTAATTTACGAACATTACAACATACTGACCCCTTTATCCAAGTTCATAAATGTATAATAGAGTAACTTTCATGTCAGTATTTATGTATTTTCAGTTTTTCCATTTGAAATTTATCTGGAATTATAATATGCATACTGAAGCATTAAAACTGTAATTTAAAAGCAATTTCCCTCATGATTGAACAGTTTCCAAGCTTTAAACATTACCTGTTATATTACATATATTTACAGTTTCCATCTAAGACTTCATACTAATTTGCAGTATGAAAAAGCTTATAATTACACTCTTAATTACTCTTACATAAAATTGTAAATAAAAAAAATAAAACTGAGGCTTTTCAAAAACAACTAAGTCTGTGTCTGAGATTGTGTGATCAGAAAACTTGCTATGCTGCTAATCTTTTTCAATTGTATAGATATTGTAAGTAAAATGAAGAGATACTTCAGTATACACTATATGGACAAAATTTGGGGGTTGTATTTAAGTACATGTGTTTGTATACAAGGGTTACCCTACCCTAACCCTCATTACGGATGTGTAACCGTCAGGTGGCTGAATCCTCTGTCCATATTGTGTATCTTTTCACTCATTAGCTGTGGCTGTTTTACACCAGCAGATGGCACCACATGTTGTCAATGAGCTGTGCTTCATATCCCCTTTGGGATGTTTGCATCAGTCAAAAGTCTAGAAAGCCTCTTAGGTTACATTTCAAAATAAAAAAATCTCAGTTCTGCTTTATCTAAAGAAAGAAACAAACATTAAAAGCTAAAACAAAAGTACAAACTATTCAGTTATATTGACTTTTACCTATATCAGTGGCTTTTTCATGACTTTTTTTACATCATCTTTTTGTACATGTAACCTCTGAGGGGTTTTTTTTGACTGGTACATTTGAGTAAGGGTTCTCATTGCTGTCTGTGGTGTTCAGAGTGTTGATGCTGCTGGTGCTGGCTGAGTTGTTAAATCCTCTTGCACCACTGCTTATGTCCCCTAAGTGGCTGGTGTTGTAGTAATAGATGAACAGGAAAAAACCTGCAGAGACAAAACAGAATCTATTGTCATTAATGTATCTCTCCTTTAAGACCACTGCAATTGTAGTGAGTATGATAAGTTTGATCGATAGTAAGAGAAAGGGTTGGTCACAATGAAGGGAACATAAAAAATGTAAAAAAGGAAAGCAGAAAAACCTTTTCTTAGAAAATCATAAAATGAAAAGTGTGTTAATATTTGCTTCCCTCATCCATGTGAGGAACATCTTTCTGTATAGTGCGCTCACCTAAACCTATTTAGGAAATTAAAAAAAAAACTCTTCAATGTCAAAGTGAAAACAGATCTCTACAAAGAAATGTTAAATACGTGACTGTATAAACACTCCCTCCTTTAAGTCAGTATTTTGTGCATACACCTTTAGCTGCAATCACAGCAATCAGCATTGAGTCTGTGTGGACAGGTCTCAATCAGGCTTGCACATCTGGACACTGCAATTTTACTCCATTCTTCCTTACAAAACTGCTCATGCTTTGTCAGATTTCACAGAGTTCAGGCATGAACAGCCCTTTTCAAGTTCAGCCACAGATCCTCTATTAGATTGAGGTCTGAGCTTTGACTCATCCACTCCAGAACATTCACCTTGTTGTTTTTAAACCATTTCTGTGTTTTCACTGTATGCTTTGGGTCTTTGTCTTGCTGGGAAATAAATCTTCTCCCAAGACATAGTTCTCTTTCATACTGAATAAGTAGTCCTGAAGTCCTGAATTAGTCCTTCGAGATTTTCCTACATTTTGCCACATTCATTCACCTTTACAAGTCTTCCAGGGCTGGCTGCTGAGAAGCACCACCACAGCATGATGCTA
The DNA here is from genome assembly GCF_018320785.1 of Cheilinus undulatus. Lineage (NCBI taxonomy): Eukaryota > Metazoa > Chordata > Actinopteri > Labriformes > Labridae > Cheilinus > Cheilinus undulatus. The sequence goes on along the minus strand of NC_054878.1, from coordinate 37,201,157 downwards.
CCACCACCGTTCTTCACAGTGGTAATAGTGTGTTTGTGTAACCTGACACTCCAGATGGATTTGTTTCGCTCATCCATCTGGAAAACCTCTTATAGACAACGTTTGGGAAAGGGCAGAGCCTATGAAAAATCTAAGTCTCCCACATGCCTTTTGGCAAACTCTAGTCAAGATTTAGCATGACTTCGTCAGTGGTGGCTTTCTCTTTGTCTCTCTCTCATAAAGCTTTGGTGAAGAACCAGTGCCACAGTTGTTGTATGCAGAGTCTCTCCCATCTCAGCTGCTGAAGCTTGTAACTCTTTCAGAGTAGTCAAAAGTGTCTTGGCAGCCTCTCTCTATAGTTTCCTCCCTGCATGGTCACACAGTTTGTGAGAACAGAGAGGAACTGAACTCCAGGGGATGCTCAGTGCCTTGACACTTTTGTGTCCATTCCCTGACTTCTACTTTTCAACAACCTTTTCTGTGAGTTGCTTTGAGTGTTCTTTTGTCTTCATGGTATAATGGAAGCCAGGAATACTGATTCACTGGTGACTCGACCCTGCAGACATAGCTATCTATACTACAATCACTTGAGACAAATTCACAGCACTCAGGTGATCCCCATATCACCAGTTGTGAAACTCTTAGCACCAATTGGCTGGACCCCTGTTGAATTAGGTTAGTTACTTGAAAGGAGGTGAATATTTATACAGTCACTTATTTTACATTACATATTTTTGTGAAATGAAAATCTGTTTTCATTGGGACATTAAAGAAAGATTTTATTTGCCAAAAAAAGCCAAATTATATTGGTGATTTATGAAATTAAAGAAAAGGGTAAAACATCCAAAAGGGGTGAATACTTTTTGAGGCACTTTAAGGTAGAACTATCACCTTTCTGACCATGTCACCAAATTAAAAATGTCTAAGCATCCTTAACGTATTACTATAGTTGAGGGGTTTTATTTGATTGCATAGGCTCCATGTTATGGCTGATCAGTGTAGGTGGATTCTAATTCTCTTTAAATAAATAAATAAATGCAGTTTAACTGGTTGTCCTACAAGTATAAGTAGATTTTGTATTCAACATAATATGCATATTTTTCCACTTCATTTTGACTATATGTTTTTAAACTACAGCCCTGCATATTTTTTACTTTCCCATCAAATATTGGCTATGAAAAACTTGACTCTGACATCCTAGTTCATATTTAGGATACCTTGGAATGAATTAAGAACTGTGAAAACGTAGTACGAGGGGATCAGGAGGGGTCCGTAGGCGAAGAAGGCAAAACCCCAGGTGATACCCAGCATGCAACACAGTCCTAGGATGGTTAGGATGCTTCTGCCACTCTGTCCAGCTTGTGTGTTGATGTCTTTGGTTTTCTTGAGACCAAAAAGCCAGGAAAGTATGATGATGAAGGTGGTGAAGGTGAAGAGGAAGACCACAGCGTAGTAGCCGATGTTGACAATGTAGTGGACAACACTGTCAGTTATCCAGCACCTTGGAACAGAAATAAAGAAGCAATCAAGGAAAGGAGAAATGGCTTTGCTTTGTTGCATGGCCCTCCAGTCAGATATCTCTGTTTTGTCTCTTGGTCTGTGCTGTGTTTCAGAACATCAAACAAATTTTAATACCAGACAAAGTAAATACATAATGCAGTTTTTAAATGATCATTTCATTTATTAAGGGAATAGCCATTCAAACCTACCTGGTCACCATAGAGTACCTAAATAGAACCTGTCTGACAAAGTGACATAGGCTAAAAGATCTCAAATGCAACACATCATATCACAAGTAAAGAAATTCAAGAACAGATGAGAAACAAAGCCAATCTATCAGTCTGCAAAGGGTCACAAAGCCACGGTAAGAGTCATTATCCACAAATGGGGAAAACTTGGAACAGTGGTGAACCTTCCCAGAAGTGGTTGACCTAGCAAAATTACTCCAAGAGTGCAACGACGACTCATCCAGGAGGTCACAAAAGAACCCAGAACAACATCTAAAGACCTGCAGGCCTCGCTTGACTCACTGAAGGTCAGAGTTCATGATTCAACAATAAGAAAGAGACTGGGCAAGGCTCGTCTTACATTCGCCAAAAAATATCCTGATGATCCCCAAGACTTTTGGGAAAATACCCTGTGGACTGATGTGGCAAAAATTGAACTTTCTGAAAGGTTAAGTCCCATTATGTCTGGCATATAACTATCACAGCATTTCATAAAAAGAACATCACATCATACCAACAGTCAAACATGGTGGTGCTAGTGTGATGGTCTGGGGCTGCTTTGCTGCTTCAGGACATAGAGGACTTGCCGTAATTGATGGAACTATAAAGTCTGCTCTCTACCTGAAAACCCAGAGAATGTCCAGCCATCAGTTAGTGCCCTCAAGCTCAAGCGCACTTGGGTTATGCAGCAGGATAATGATCTGAAACACACCAGCAAGTCCACCTCTGAATGGCTTTAAAAAAAACAAAATGAAGGTTTTGGAGTGGCCTAATCAAAGAATGGAATTAATCTGACTGAGATGCTGTGGCATGACCTGGAACTGGCCATTCACATTCAAAAACCCAGTAATACAATTCTGCAAAGAAAAGCGGACCAAAATTCCTCCACAGTGATGTGAAAGCTTCATTGCAGTTATCACGAATAGTTGCTGGCTGTTCCCACCATGGGTGGCATGACCAGTTATTAGTGGGGGCAATTACTTTTTACCCAAGGCCAGGTAGCTTTGGATGGCTTTTCCCCCTTAATAAATGAAATCATTATTGAAAAACTGTATTTTGCATATACTCTGGGTCCTGTCTGTCTGAGGATTGAAATTTAGGATCCTTCTTGCTGTCTGCTGACTTTGCAAACTTACATGGCGACATTGTCCTCAGGGTTTGTAGTGTAGATGATTTGTTCACCATATTTTCTTGTGATGAGCAGAGCAACCCCAATTATACCTGGCAGGACTGGAAACAGATGAAGAAAACCACAGTGAATTGAAAATGTCATGTCCATGGTCAGGTCAAATAGCAGAAATTCAAGTCCTAACCCCAGCTGATGACGCAGACTTTGGTTATATAGTGCTGGATTCCAACTTTGCCCCCTGAGTACAGCTGCAGACAAAGGTGGAAGGCCTGCACTGCAAACCAGGTGAAAGTTGCCAACATGAAATAATGCATGACAGCTGCCATGATCATGCAACCAACAGAGCTCTTCAGTTTTGCAACATGGTGGTTGACCAGGAAAGAGAAGTTGAGGAAAAACATGGCCAACACAAGGTGGATGAGAATCTTTGTGGCTGTGCCAGCTTTTGATTTCCTGTGAGGAGACAGAGAAGATATGGAAGTTAGGGTGTAGTTTCTGTCTGGGTGTGTGTTTCCTGTGTGACTGCTGCCACGTGTGTCTGCTCTGCCTCACACCATCACCGCTTTCATGCCAGGTGTGCAGTGGCTGCATTTCCCTGCTGTCACAGCCCTGTCTTTTTGCCTAAGTTTTACCTCAATAAATCTAATTCATCATGCAGCTGAGCTGGAAAAAATCAAATTAAAAGCACTGTATAATTAAGTGGAGTTTCTCACCATAAATGTTTTACCAAAATTTTATTTTGAAAAGCACAAAGCAGAACTGCAACTATGTTTATCTTTCCTGTGGCATATTCTGCTTTTGTTCTGTTGCAACTGTAGTTTAACTGGTTTAGCCTCAAGACCCGAAACTAACTCTTTAATAGCAAATCCCAACCTAGATTTCTTCATTTGTATCAATTACTGTACATCTAAGTATTTTTATGAAAATGAGGTCATTTCGGTTGCCAGTTTGGTAGAGCAGGCGCTGTAGTCCTAAATGCAATGGTTGCTGTATTGATTCGTGGTCTTGGCGCTGTTTGGTGCATGTCTTCCCCTACTCTCTCTCCCTATATTTCCTGTCTATCTTCAGCTATCCTATCTGAATAAAGGCAAACCCCCCAAATATATGTGGCAAATTGGATGGAACACAGACATAGAGAAATGTTCTTTATCATAGACTTTTTGCCACGTATTTTTCATGGCACATCCATAATCCACTGAAAATGTGGATTGAGAACCAAGGGTGTAGAGAACAGCTTCATTAGACTCAAGTGTTGGGGCTTGTGGTCTTCATCTGGATCATCTAGAAACAGAGCAAATATTCTACCAATGTGGATCAAGGCTCTCTATTGATTAATTACTTGTCTATTTTGGCCAAGAGATGCGCAAAGCTTGCAGTAAAACTAAGTGAGCCTTCTGTTCTCAAGATTCTTGGCGCATGTAACATAGAGGCGGTCTGAAAGCCCTGACTTCTTTACATGTACACCAAAATAAAAATCGACCCATAGCACAGCCATTAAGCGGCCACCATTCACCCAGTCTGACATGGCCATAAGGAAGCCCTGAGCAGCTATTCACCACTATACTCCATTTTCCAGTGATGGCCACTATGTTATGATTGCTTTCTTGCAATCTTGCCATACTAATGTGTTATCTTGGAATTATTTATCCACTAAGGACTTCCATTAAGCCCAAAACTTTATGATTGCAAGCAATGTAAAAGAAGAGAGAAGCATTAGAACTACGTTAAAAGTGGGAAACAATGGAAGCCCTACATGGGCACACATCCATAATATCCAGTCATTTTTGCAAGATCTGGACTTATACGTCTTTTATCCCAGGGATCCCTCTATTCTTTCTCACTCTGGTGATTGGCTGATTATGGGTGTTCACTCTCTTAAAGACCCTGTAAAGTGAAATCCAAAGTTTTTGACTTAACACACTAGATATGTAGGAATATGGTTGCTTTAAACATGTGAAAACACTGAGATGTATACATGTGACTGAATTCTGGATTTGGACTGTTAGAAAGTTTTTCACCTCTTTCCTGGCTTTGTTTCATGTGGGCGGGGCATCTCATCACCTCATCAGTGTCCAAGTCCAGTTTCTCAAAAATCTACTCCCCATCTGATCCGCCACCTCACTGCCCCATCAAGTACATGAAGTCATCATAACGAAGTGTAATCGCCAAAGACGTCGCACATTTCCCTTCATCAAAATTGTTGCATATTCACAGATTTTCATGCAGCTGTGTATAGCTAGAAAGTTGAGTTTACATATAAACAAACAGTGTGTACCACTTTAAAGAAGACTGTCCCAAAAAACTCAGCTCAGCAGAGTTTTTTAGTTGCCTACTAAACTACATCAAACTCTTCAACAGTCTGTCTGTGCCAGCCTGGTGCCAGCCAAGCACTGCCAACTGTGGGTTGAGACTCAAGTAATGTTGGAGACAGACTTGCATCATACCAAAAGAAGGCATGCTTTTGTTGTCTTTGAAAATAAAATAAATTTAGCCATTTTTATGGGAAACAAACCTAAGGGAAAATAAACTGAGATCTTGAGAGCGCAACTAGAAATGACACATTATAATGTAAAAATGTAAACAGAATGTGTTGATGCACGACTGCTTGGGGCTGCCAACAACTCAGGCCACAAAGTCTATTCAAATCATGAGCAATGTAAGAGGTACATGTTAGATATTAGACACATTATACTCTTCTGTAAACATGGGGTTATTTCCCCTTAATAAAAAAACAAAGTCTATTCAAATCGTGAGTCATGTCAGAGGTACATGCTAGATATTAGACACATTATACACTTCTGTAAACATGGGGTTATCTCCCCTAAATAAAAAAACAAAGTCTATTCAAATCATGAGTCATGTCAGAGGTACATGCTAGATATTAGACACATTATACACTTCTGTAAACATGGGGTTATCTCCCCTAAATAAAAAAACAAAGTCTATCCAAATCGTGAGTCATGTCAGAGGTACATGCTAGATATTAGACACATTATACACTTCTGTAAACATGGGGTTATTTCCACTAAATAAAAAAACAAAGTCTATTCAAATCATGAGTCATGTCAAAGGTACATTAGATATTAGACACATTATACACCTGTAAACATGGGGTTATTTCCCCTAAATAAAAAGGAATATTTATCACTATTAGAGGAAGGAAATGGAAAGAAGTGATGACGCTGTTTTTAGTCAGAGTCCACAGAAATTTTATCGCACTCTCCAATGACGACACCTGTTCAGAACAGTCTCATTTTCCTACCGCAAACACACAACATTGTCTCTACCCTGGTGTTCTGCAGCAGTCTTATTTACATAAACTTCCACCATAGTATCACATATACCAGGGTTTGCTTGTCTAGTCAACATCATACACTATTGCACCATTTCTAGCTTCTTTTCCCACTTTATAAGAATAAAAAAATAACTTCTACCTTTGTTACAGCGATCTGGAATATTGTGCAATAACATCCTAGCCTTATAGTCAACTACCAAAAAGGGACATGGACCACTTTTACCAAACAATAAATTCTTAAAAATCATGCTTTTTTTAATGAGCTTTCTGTAATAGTGATAGCTTCTATAGTGACTCTTTGAAGAAACTACTTAAGTTTCTAACTTAGCAGAAAAATGTTGTCATCATTACCTGATAAGAAAGTGCATGAAGAGGATAGTGCCGAGGGACAACATTGACACGCTGCACCCCACTTGTGTGATGATGGTGAGGTTCTTCAGGTCTGAGCTGGAGATAGTTTCATTCAGAGGAGTCTGCAAAGAGCAAAAGTTGAACAATTTTCGGTTGTTGTCACAGGCACTGGCATTGGTAATAACACTGGTGCTTCATCACAGAATTATTATTCTCTGGGATATTTTAAGTCAGCATAGCTCTACATGATCAGACAGGTCAATCAGTGGTAATTTATAGCCTAAATATATTACAAAGGAATTAAGACACACCAGTAATATAGCAAAGAATGTTAAATGGGAACACTGGCATGTGATGTCGTCTCCATCCTTTACAGTCACACATCCGTCACCAGTCCAGACTGGTCGGCTTCCTAAACCAGAAGGAAAATATGCATACAGTGGTGACAGTTAGTGAAGGGTTCATGAGTGAGTTTGTGTGACAAAAAACCAAAAGATTCAAGCATTACTGGTAATGCTTTCTTAACCCTTTAGAGCAGGGTTGTCAAACTCAATCACAGCAGGGGCCAGATTCTGGATTCAGGACTAACCTGCAGGCCTAACAGGCTCACCTTTTAAACCATAAACTTCCAACCTTGCTTCACCAGTAATAAAATATGAAGAAATAAAGCTAAGCACTGATGATAAACGATTTTGACATTTAAAAATTTAAAAAGATAAGATAAGATAAGGCTCACAATCTGAGAAAAGTAAATTTATTAGTTCAAAAAGGTCAAAACATGAAATTGAAATCGAAAAATTATGTTTTTAATGGCAAATATATTAGAAAGAAGTCAAAATCATGAATTAAAAGGTCAACATATGAAATAAATTTTGTAATCATGACATTAAAAGTCAAAATATGAGTTAAAATTTTAAATTGTGAGCTGAGAGGATTATGAAGTCAAAGTTTGGAGTTGAATATATGAGATAAAAAACAAAATAATTGGTTAAAAAGGTCAAAATATCACTTAAAAATTAGAATCTTAAAGTTCAAAATATTATGAGAAGTCAAATTTATGGGTTGAAATGCTCAAAATATGAAATTAAAAGTCAAAATCTTAAGTTTGAGTTCTAATTGTGAGATGCTAAATTGATATTGTGAAATTAAAACACAAAGTACTTTCTTTTTCCACATTCCTGACTTCTTATCTAAATATTTTTGCTCCATACTTTTTCAGATTTCATGACTTAACAAGGATATCTGAAATCTTTAAGGATAAGTTCACATTTTATACTTGAGGAAATCTGCAGCCCTTACACTGATGGGCCAGTTATAACAGAGATATGAGATCATCTTTCGGGCCGGATTAAACTGTTCCACTGGCCGGATTTGGCCACCGGGCCTTGAGTTTAACACCTGTGCTTTAGAGGGACGGATGATGAATGGATGAACAAGTGAGAATAATTTAATATATTATTATTTATGTTATATTCATTCAGCTTTGTTTGTTATCCGGATGTTAATCTGTAAATCAATCAACACATTTCCTCGATCATCCATCAATCCTGAATGTTTGTATGTGATACAATAAGTGACAAAAACTAAAGACAGCTGTCAGCATCATAAAAGAAGGATAAATCTAAGATGAATCTATCAGCATTATAAGCCTGTAGTGATGTGTGTCAATATCTCACACAACATTTAACCTAATATCTAAGAACAATGAATTTACCTTCACCATCCTATGAATGACAAGATGGAATACCTTTATCTAAAAAAAAGAAAGAAAAACACCATCCATCCATTCACCCATCCGTAAATCAATCCATCCATCCATCCATCCACCCATCATCAATTAACCATCCATCCATCAGTAAATCAATCCATCCATCCATCCATCCACCCATCATCAATTAACCATCCATCCATCAGTAAATCAATCCATCCATCCATCCATCCATCCATCCACTATCATCAATTAACCATCCATCCATCCATCAGTAAATCAATCCATCCATCCATCCATCCATCCATCCATCCATCCATCCATCACTTTGTCAATTCATCCACCCATCCATTATTCATCCATCAGTTCATCCATCAATTGATCGATCCATCCAACCATCATCAATCAACCATCCATCCATCCATTCATCAGCAAATCAATCCATCATCCATCCATCCAAACTTGTAAAACCATTTCTCCAATCATTCATCAATCCTGAATGTTTGTATGTGACGCAATGAATGACAAAAACTAAAGACAGCTGTCAGCATCATAAAAGAAGGATAAATCTAAGATGAATCTATCAGCATTATAAGCCTGTAGTGATGTGTGTCAATATCTCACACAACATTTAACCTAATATCTAAGAACAATGAATTTACCTTCACCATCCTATGAATGACAAGATGGAATACCTTTATCTAAAAAAAAGAAAGAAAAACACCATCCATCCATTCACCCATCCGTAAATCAATCCATCCATCCATCCATCCACCCATCATCAATTAACCATCCATCCATCAGTAAATCAATCCATCCATCCATCCATCCACCCATCATCAATTAACCATCCATCCATCAGTAAATCAATCCATCCATCCATCCATCCATCCACTATCATCAATTAACCATCCATCCATCCATCAGTAAATCAATCCATCCATCCATCCATCCATCCATCCATCACTTTGTCAATTCATCCACCCATCCATTATTCATCCATCAGTTCATCCATCAATTGATCGATCCATCCAACCATCATCAATCAACCATCCATCCATCCATTCATCAGCAAATCAATCCATCATCCATCCATCCAAACTTGTAAAACCATTTCTCCAATCATTCATCAATCCTGAATGTTTGTATGTGACGCAATGAATGACAAAAACTAAAGACAGCTGTCAGCATCATAAAAGAAGGATGAATCTAAGATGAATCTATCAGCATGAATAACCTGCATTGGTGTGTGTCAATATCTCACACCAACATGTAACCTAATGACTTAGAACCATGAATTTACCTTCACCATCCCATGACTGACAAGATGGAATACCTTCCTGTAAAAAAAGAAAAACACCTCATTTTTAAAAAGTCTTGCAGAGGACAAACAACTCAAATTATGCACAAATTTTTATAATTTTGATCATTAAAAAAGCCTTACATGTTTCACATTCCGAAAACTGAGACTTATTTTTTCAGTGAGATTTGAGATTTTTGATCCCATTTCCACGGCTAAAACCTCATTTTCTAAAACGATGCTGTTTTTCTCATCCTGTAATAATGGGACAACACAATTAGGATTTCATATTTCAAGTGTACATCACTGAGGGTGAAACTGAGTATATCTGCCATTGTTGTTGTTTCTACCTTGGTCATATTGATAAATCTGAACAGAGCTACAAAAGGTACACTGATGTTTGCGTGAACAGCTTGATCAAACGCTTCTTTTGGCACCGTGACAGATCTGGGAAACTGGAGCAGAGTATTGTTGTCGTCTACAATCTGCAGGAGAGAGCATAAGAAGTGTGTGTTTGAATCATGTGCACAACAGTTTTAATGTAGTTTACAACATTTAAACATTCTACCAAGAGAAGACAACAATCCCAAAGGTGCTCAGTGGAGTTGCAGGGATAAAATTTCATGAACTGTCTTATTGCAAACATGGCATCCATCAGAGTACCTTACTTGAAGTCCCAGAGCTCCTCAGAAGGACCCACTTTGTATCACAAATGGAGACTGCACAGCTAGGTGCTTGATTCTATACTACTGTGGCAAGGGGTCTGATTTAAATATCAGAATTCAATAATGAGCAGGTGTGGCCAAATACTAAAATAGTAAAATTTCAAATGAGTGTACTCACACTCATGCCGTTTGTAGATCCAAACCCCATGGAGACTTCGTCCACATCTTCAGGGTCTGTTGCTCTCACCAATAGCCCCTTAACTCCTTCTCCCATATTTAGAGCAGCTGAGGATGTATTGATTTTGGTGGCAAAGTCTTCCATTTTCTTCATGACGTTACTGTTAGCAAAAGAATATTCATGCATTATTGTTTTGAGGATTTATAAAATACAGGACTGAGCACACATCACAGTTTGAGCCTTGATATTTTATCATATCTTTGCAAAAATTTCCCCAGTTTTGAAAACAGTTATTTTCAGAAAGGCCAGTAGTATTGTTTGAGCCAATAGTTAGTCTTCTGTGGTAGATAAGCCGTGTAAATTTCACTTTGTTATGAGATCTTGTGTTTTAACCTCCTGAGACCTAAGCTATTGTTTGGAATTTTTTTTTTTAAGTTTATCTTACTTATTTGGGATCAGTAGAGCTTGATTAGTTTAAAATCTCAGACCTGTCTTTTGAAAAGAAGTAGTTTTTACCAAAAATAATGCCCAAAAATATCTCGAAGATCAAGTTTCTGTGGAAAATAAAGCACTGGATCAGTTCTTGAGTGTGGTTTGGATGAGTGTTGGCTAGTTAGTCAGTTTTTGAGTCTTCAGTCAGTCAGAAATGGTGTTAGTCACTGAAAGATGGATGCTGAAGTCAACTGGTAATGGACTGTAAGGAATTGTAAAGTCAATCGAACTAAAGTTACAGTAAAGTTCTGAACCTATCCTCTAAAATAATCTAAAATTTCTGTGAAAATTATGAAACATGTTTTAAAGGTATTCCAAAAATTGAACCCCGTTTTTTTAAAAATAATCCCCAAAAGTCCCCCCAAAACTTTTCATTCAGCCTAAACATTCCAATAAAATGTACACAAAATTCCATGAAAATAACTGAATTTTCAAGCATATTCAAAATTACAACATAAACTTCCCTAAATCCCCAAATTTACAAATACATTCCATTAAAATAACAAAAAACTCCCCCAGAGCATCCAAAGAAATTCCCTGAAATTTCCTTAAAAAGTTCAAAAGGCACCAACCTTACCAAGGTTTACAATGAAACTCCCAAAAAAATTACAAAGAAATCCCCCCAAAGCCATCCAAACAAATTTCCTAAATTTCCATGAAAACAACTACAAAAAAATTCAGGGTAAATTTCCCTAAAACCTTTGAAAGAAATGCTACAAATTTTCCAAACATTTCCCCCAAATTGTCATGACTTGAAATCTCCAAGCAAACCTTCCAAAATATCCAAACAAATTCCCTGAAATTTTCAAAGACATTTCCATGAGAGTTTAAAGGAAACCTACCAACCTTGGATCCCCAGTTATATTCCCCCAAACATACAGATACGTTCACCAAATTCCCATGAAAATACCTGAAAAATTACAAACAAATCCCCCAAAACATCCAAACAAGTTTCCCAAATTCCCCTGAAAAACAACAAAAATTCAGGGTAAATTTCCCTAAAACCTTACAAAGAAATGCTGCAAATTTAACAGAACATTTCTCCCAACATTTTCATGACAAATCCCCTAAAAATGTCCAGGAAATTTCCAGGAGACTTTAAAGGGCACCTACCAACCTTGGATTCCCAATAAAATTCCACCAAAAATACAAATGAATTCACCAAATTTCAATGAAAATACCTAAAAATGACCAAAAAAATCTGCAAGTCATCCAAACAAATTTCCCAAATTCCCATCAAAAGGATGTAGTGATTTTGGTGGCAAGGTGTCCCATTTCCTTCATACCATTACTGCTGACAAAATAATATCCATGCCTTATTGTTTTGAGGATTTACAAAATACAGGACTGAATATCATCACAGTTATAGCCTTAATAGTTCATCATATTTCATCCCAACAAATTTCCCAAATTCCCATCAAAAAGACAACAAAACAAGGCAAATATCCCTTAAACCATCCCATTAAAATTTCTCAAACTTTCAAAGCATTTTTCCCAATTAAGGGGTCTCAGGGTCTCAGGAAGTTAAGCCAAACAGCAGATATGGTGTAAAAAGGTGGTGGATGTCTCTATAGTGGCTCACCAGATCTATGAAAAGACTGATACTTCTCGTGCTACGTGATACTACTGCGTTAAGGAAAGCTTGAAATTATCAGTATTGCATAAACTGAATTACTACCTCTCTAAATAAAGTAAAAGCATGTGTCTTACCTAGCTTGAACAGGATCCAGATCTTTTCCTTCTGAATAATCAACTGTTAAACCATAATCATTGAGCTCTTCAGGACCAAGTTCCTCCTCTGGACTTTCCACTGGATTATCACAGTTGATGCACTGCGTGTTTGTTTCTGTTACGTTGATGATGTACTTGTCTGTGACACTTGGAGCTGTAAGGATCAGACATCTTGTGTTATCTTTTGCAAGCATTTTTAAGTTTTTGAAATTTTTACTCTAAGAATGTACAGTAGTTTGTGCCAGTCCTTTTTTTTTTTTACTGACATAGTGCGGATGTTGGAAATTGCTTCTCCACTTCCAACCTCCATTTCCCCTTTTTATTAAGGGCTCGCATGATATCTTGCTTAAATTATTGCTGTACATAAGAAAGATAGCCAATAAGGGTAGTGGTAGACAAAGTGTATCACTCATTGGCCACATCCCAGATTCTGAATTAGGATTGCCTTTGTGGTTTGTCAGATGAAAGACTTAATGTCCCTGTAAAGTGAAATCCAAAACTTGTATCTTGACACACTAGTTACATTGGAATAAGGTTGCCCCTGAACATATGAAAACACTGAGAGCTACATGTGGCTGAATTTTTGATTTAGACTGTTGGAAAGTTGTTCACCTCTTTTCTGGCTTGGTTTTATTTGAGCAGGTTAAATATCTGAGCCCATGACATCACAGGTCTTGACTGAGAATTACCCCACCCCCCATAATGCTGCAATGGTATAAAATCAGAGTTCATTGTGAGGTAAATTTCCCAAATCCGCCACGGTTTCCCACGGGTCATTAAATGCATCATAACAGAGAGATTTGTGCCATAAAACAGTAAATTTAATCCCCAATTTATGTCTCCGCTCTGGCACAGACCCAGAAAGCTGTGCTCTGATCAGAAGCTTTTTTTAAATTTGAGAGGATCATATTGCTCCTGAGTGGGCGTGGCTTCAGCTCATTCAACCAACACGCCAAAACCATCGTAGAGCAGATGTTACTGCCACATTTTTCATGATTTTGAAGCTTGATTTTATAAACTTGTAGCTATTTTTCATGACTGAAATGTGTTCTTTCAAGTCATGTTGCAGGCTGCAAGTTCAACATTTAAATCAGCTACTGTTTGCACGAGCTGTGCGTAAGCTCAAAAGTAGCCTAGTTTGAAAGTATGTTCTTACTTATGACGGTATGGACGGATAAAATAAAAACGTCATACCTGCAATGATATTTTTGTCAGTTTGGACATAAATTTCTACTAGTTGAGATCAACCTTACATTTCTGTGGTGCATCTGTACAATGACACAACCTAAGTTATAACTGAACTAGTTTCACTGTAGGGTTTAGTGTGGACTTTACACCACAACTAAAGATGAAACTTATTCAAAGCTGATGCAACAGGCTGCAGGACTGTAACATGGGGTGGAACTAGGTCTGAACAATTTCAGGAAAATAATCTATTTTTTCCCCAATACTGCAACTGCGATCTGATATGCGATATAAAATAAACTAGGGCTGAACAATTTTGAAAAAAAATATTTAATTGTGATGAGGGAAGGACAATTTTCATGTCATCCTCATATTTAATCAGAAAATGCTAAAAAATGAAGAAAGAACAATTTTTTATAGACTGCTCTAAAAATGGGTCTTCATTGATTGCGTGATACGTAATGCATAAAATCTCTGCTGCAAAAAAGTTTTAAACCAGTATTTTGACTCAAATTTCAGGTTAAAGAAATACTGCAACTTCTGTGATCTAAAAATTGCAGCTGGCCATATCACGATTTAATCTAATTTTCAATTAATTGCCCAGCCCTAGGTTGAACAATAGCCAATCAGGAAGCAAGCTGACCAAAATGAGGAAGCACAACAAACACGGCCATGGGAACAATCGTGAACATGAAGCATAAAGTTTAGATGAACGCCTCAAAACCAACATCAACACCAACTGGAAACAAAGTGACTAGAAACGAAGAGTAGTCTTCAATCTTTAGGGTTTGTTGAAAAGTGTTCCATGAGCTTGGGGCCTTAAAGAAAAATGCAGTTTCACCAAGTTCAGTGAAGCTCGAGGAACTTTAAGAACTAATCAATCAGGAGAGTGGGTCATGTGAGTGCTTGAACTCCACTTCAACAAACGTAAGATGTAAGGTGGTGGTTTTGCAACGAGGGCCTTAAGAATGTATTAAAACCAATGTCTATCGGCCTATTTTCAAGGGATGGCCAACCGACCTTCTCATATGGACACAATGATGAGTGCTGTATCCATCACCAGTTATAAATCTAAGGGTGGGGTGATAGACCGTGTCTAAGGGCCTGAGCGTTGAAGTTGCCGATAAATGACACCTCCATAATCAAAAACTGACAAGAGCACAGCTTCAACTATTCTCTTCCTACAAGACAATGGAAAATTTGATTTATTTCTGTACAGGAAGCCAGCTCTACTGCTCATCCCACAAATGCATGTTCCTTACTAATGTGCCACCGTTTTAAAGGGAACAAACAGGCCCCAAAATGTTTCAGGTCCTGGTATTTGTGTTAATGAGCAGTTGAACAGGTGTGCCTAATAAAGTTGTCAGTGAGCATACATGCATTTTTTGCTCACCTGGAGGACACTTACTTTTTTCTCTGCAGAAGCTCTCGTTAAAAGATGCCTGATCACAAACTGTACCTGTCTGCAAACATGTAATCTGGCAGGATTCTGTTGATGGAAATCAGTGTTTGGTATAATTTCAGTTATAATACAAACTTTAACTGATGAAGAGGGCTAAAGAGGGCTTACCTGTGTGTATTGGGTTAGGAGGGGGGCATTCATCTGGATCATAAAGAAATTTATAGCCAGTAAATTCAAAACAATAATGTTCATGACATTTATTTTTATGTCTTAAGTAAAGCTTTATCTACACCCAAAACACATACAAAACAAGCAAACAGACATAGTTCACATTTTAATCACTTTTTTACTATGTTAGCACCATGTTAAACCAAGTTTTTGTGGTGTTTTTTGTCGTTTTATTATCTTATTTTGGTTAGCTTCCGGTTCCGGAGGCTGTTTCTGGCTGCTAACTTTCTTTGCTTTCCCTGAGGCATTCACCCCTCCCCCCCTGGTGCTGTGGAGAGCGCACACCTGCAGCGAATCACTCATCGAGGATCACTATTTAGGACCTGCTGCAGCTCTCTTCAGCGCCTGAGTCTTGCCAACCTTACTTTACGGTAAACGTCAGCTCCAGGCTCCTTCTCTCGAGATCTCCCAGAGAAGTTTCCAGTGCTCTTTTTGAAGAACCTTTTTGAGTAATTTCCAGTGCTTGTATTTTGCTTCTTGTTGTTAACGTGCCTCTCCCTCTTCTCTCCAGTGCCTCCTGCCCTGATCACCGCAGCCAGCTCCAGCACACTCTCACTTTCCCTTGGACTCCTGAGATCCCCCCTCCCTTTGTCACTTACCTGCACAATAAATCTGTTAAATCTGCTCCATCGTCTCCGCATCCTGAGTCCTACCATTACACCTACACAACAGAAGACTCAGGCCAGAAATGGACTCAGCGGACTCGGACACCCTCAAAACAGCAATCACTCACCAAGGACAACGTCTCGGCCAGCACGAATCCATTCTCAAAGGTATCATGCAATCTCTACAAACCCTCAACTCCCAGGTCTCCAATATCTCAGAACAGTTACTCTCAGCCACTCAGCCTCACCACCCTTCACCAGAGCCTCCACCTGTTAACAATCAGCCACCCTCAGTAGATCCTTCACCTTCACCTCCCCTCCCCCACTTTAGAGAGCCTCAAGTCCCTCACCCAGATTTCTTTTCAGGAGAGATTGGTAGCGCTAGAGGTTTTTTGTTACGTTGTTCCCTAGTGTTTGACCAGCAACCCTTGAGTTACCCCACTGACAGAGCTAAGATTGCTTTGTGATAAATTTGTTACGTGGTCAAGCCTCCCGCTGGGCCACGGCAGTATGGCATAGTGAATCCCCAGTGTTAGCCTCTTATTCTGACTTTTCTAGTGAATTATGTCGCATCTTTGACCATCCCCTTCAGGGCCAAGAATCAGCTCAACGCTTATTTTCCTCTTCCAGGGTTCTAAGTCTGTGGCAGATTTTCTATTGATTTTCGTATTGTTGCTTCAGAGAGCGGGTGGGGGGAGGTGGAACTTAAGGGTGTGTTTTTGAGAAGCCTTTCAGAAGAACTTAAAGACGAACTAGCCTCTCGGGATGAGCCTGACTCCCTCGAGGGTCTTATATCTTTAGCCATTCGCATTGACAATCGCTTGAGGGAAAGGCAGAGGAGAGGAGTCAGCACAGGTCATTCAGGCCCGTCCTGTAGCACCCCTTCTGGTCACGCCACTTCTCCCTCTCCTGTAAGACTGAGACCTCCCAGTGAGTTTTCCACTACCCTGAAGACGAGTCCATGCAGTTAGGAAGAGCCAGGTTAACCCCTAGTGAACGCCAAAGGCGTTTTAATCTTAGATTATGCATTTATTGTGGTCAAGCTGGCCATTTTCTTGCCAATTGTCCCCAGACTGTTAAAGAGAAGGCTCACTCTGTGACCGAGGGCACTCGTGTGAGCCAGACCTCCTCTTCCTCTAGCCCTCCCCTGCGCATAGCTGTTCCCTCGAGTGTCCTTTGGGGGCGCGATTCCGTCCCCATACAAGCACTAGTTGATTCAGGAGCAGATGATAATTTCATTCAGGACAGCCTAGTTCAACAGCTCCAACTCCCCCTAGAACCCCTGTCTGCTCCCAAGAACGTCACCGCCTTAGACGGCCGACTCATTGCCAGAGTTACTCACCGGACTGTTCCGATAACCCTCATTATTTCTGGTAATCACCGTGAGAGTATCCAACTTTTTGTTATCCCTTCTCCTCATGCTCCCATTGTGTTAGGTCTCCCCTGGCTTCAGTTACATAACCCTCAGATCAATTGGAAAACCGCTACCATTACCAACTGGAGCGTCCATTGTCACTCCCACTGCCTCCGGTCTGCTATCCCCTCAGTTAGTCGCTCCCCTGTCACTCCTGCTCCCCCCAATCTGTCCAATGTTCCCCCCGAGTACCATGACTTAGCACAGATCTTTAGCAAGGAGTTAGCCGTCTCTCTTCCCCCGCATCGTCCTTACGACTGTGCGATTGATTTACTCCCCGGTGCATCCCTGCCTAGCAGTCGCGTCTAGTACCTCTCCGGCGCTGAGTAATCGGCCATGTATACGTTCATTCATGATTCCCTGGCTTGAGGTCGCATTCGCCCCTCCTCTTCCCCACTAGGGCTGGATTCTTCTTTGTTAAAAGAAGGACTCCACTCTGCGCCCCTGTATCGACTTCAGAGGCCTTAATGACATCACCATTAAGAATAAAGTATCCTCTCTCCTTTGATCGATCCCTCTTTTGAGCCTCTGTGTTCAGCCAAGGTGTTTTCTAAGTTAGATTTGAGAAACGCTTACCACCTCATCAGGATTAGGGAGGGGGACGAATGGAAGACAGCCTTTAAGACACCTATCGGCCACTTTGAATACCTGGTCATGCCATTTGGCCTCACTAACGCCCCCACAGTCTTTCAGGCTCTCATTAATGATGTGCTCAGAGACATGTTAAATCGGTTCTTGTTTGTCTATCTGGACGATATACTGATCTTCTCTCGTTCACTCCAGGAGCATCAGCAACATGTCAGGCTTGTACTCCAGAGACTGCTAGAGAACAAGTTATATGTCAAGCCTGAGAAGTGTGAGTTTCACACCCCTTCAGTGAGTTTCCTAGGGTTTATCATCGCCCAAGGCCAGTTACAGCCTGACCCAGCCAAGATCAGGGCTGTGACAGAGTGGCCCATTCCTAGCAACCGTAAAGAACTCCAGCAATTCCTAGGGTTTGCTAACTTTTATAGGAGATTCATTAGGGACTATAGTAGAGTGGCTGCTCCTCTCACTAGGCTCACCTCCTCCAGCTCCCCCTATCGGTGGTCCCCTGAAGCTGCTGAGGCTTTCTCCCGCCTTAAGACTCTGTTCACCTCAGCCCCCATCCTTAAACACCCTGACTCATCCCTCCAGTTCGTGGTTGAGGTGGACGCCTCTGAGACCGGAGCTGGGGCGGTACTTTCTCAAAGAGACCCTAAGACCCAAAAGCTTCATCCGTGTGCCTTCTTCTCTCGCCAGTTGTCCCCTTCTGAGAGAAATTATGACGTTGGAAATAGAGAGTTGCTGCCTGTGGTGTGGGCATTACAGGAGTGGAGGCACTGGCGGGAGGGCACGCAACACCCTTTCATCATTTGGACGGACCATAAGAACCTCGCCTACCTGTGCACGGCGCGCAGGCTGAACCCTCGTCAGGCTCGGTGGGCCCTATTCCTCAGCCGCTTTCACTTCACCCTCTCCTACAGACCAGGATCTCGGAACACGAAACCTGACGCCCTTTCTCGTGTGGACTCTCCTCTCGTGAAGACCGCGAACCCGATCATCCTTCCCCGTCCTGCATCGTTGGAGCTGCCACCTGTTTGGACGCCATACAGACGCAGACCAGTGAAGGATGCCCAGAGACTCCAGCCGATCCCTGGTACACCTCCCCGGGCGCCTTACGCCCAGACTCGGTTCGCTCTCCAGTGCTCCAGTGGGCCCACGCTTCCAAACTCACATGTCATCCAGGTTTTCAGAGAACCCTCAGTTTCCTCCAGCAAAGCTTCTGGTGGCCTGGCATGACTAAAGACACCCGGGAGTTCGTGGCGGCTTGCTCCATCTGCGCCCGAGGAACATCCTCCCATCAACCCCCAGCTGGCTTGCTGCACCCCCTTTCCACTCCTGGTCATCCCTGGTCCCATATCGCCTTGGATTTGTTACTGGCTTACCGCCTACCGCCTCTGATGGGAACACTGTCATACTCACTGTAGTGGATCGGTTTTCCAAGGCGTACCCATTATATCCCCACTCCCCAAAGCTCCCTTCTGCCCTGGAGACCGCTCACCTTCTCGTTCTCCATGTCTTCAGACTTCATGGCCTCCCCAGTGACATTGTGTCGGACCGCGGACCACAGTTTGTTTCTCGTGTATGGAAGGAGTTCTGCAGTGAACTGGGTGCCACAGTCAGCCTGTCGTCCGGGTACCACCCACAGAGTAACGGCCAGACTGAGAGAGCCAATCAAAGCCTGGAAGCTGCTCTTCGTTGTGTTGCTGCTCATCACCCCACCTCTTGGAGCTCTCACCTACCCTGGGTTGAATATGCTCACAACTCCCTCACCTGCTCTGCTACTGGCATGTCTCCATTCATGTGTTGCCTTGGTTACCAGCCCCCCCCCGTTTCCTGAACAAGAGGTCTCCATGTCCCTACCCTGGGTGCAGCAACATCTTCAATGCGTCAGAGAGGTTTGGCGGACAGCCAAGGCTGTGCTCTCGTGCACGGCGGAGCGCAATCGTAGATTGGCTGACGCACACCGTACGCCCGCCCCCGAAAACCATCCGGGCCAGAAGGTTTGGCTCTCTTCCAAGGACCTACCTCTTCAAACCGAATCCAGAAAACTGACCCCGCGCTTCGTTGGTCCATTCGAGGTTACCAAGATCATAAATCCCTCTGCTGTACAGCTCAAACTCCCTGAGGCTATGAAGATCCACCCCACGTTCCACGTGTCTTTGTTAAAACCTGTATCCACCAGTGACCTGAGCCCTCCAACCGTCGCCCCTCCACCCCCCCAGATCATCGATGACCACCCTGCCTTTACTGTCTCCAAAATCCTGGATGTGTGACCACGAGGCCAGGGTTACCAATTCCTGGTCGACTGGGAGGGGTATGGTCCGGAGGAACATTCCTGGATCTCCAGGTGACTGATTTTGGACGACAGCCTGTTACAAGATTTCTACAGGGAGCACCCGGACAAGCCCGGTAGGACGCCAGGAGGCGTCCATTGAGAGGGGGGTACTGTGGTGTTTTTGTCGCTTTATTATCTTATTTTGGTTAAGCTTCCGGTTCCGGAGGCTGTTTCTGGCTGCTAACTTTCTTTGCTTTCCCTGAGGCATTCACCCCTCCCCCCCTGGTGCTGTGGAGAGCGCACACCTGCAGCGAATCACTCATCGAGGATCACTATTTAGGACCTGCTGCAGCTCTCTTCAGCGCCTGAGTCTTGCCAACCTTACTTTACGGTAAACGTCAGCTCCAGGCTCCTTCTCTCGAGATCTCCCAGAGAAGTTTCCAGTGCTCTTTTTGAAGAACCTTTTTGAGTAATTTCCAGTGCTTGTATTTTGCTTCTTGTTGTTAACGTGCCTCTCCCTCTTCTCTCCAGTGCCTCCTGCCCTGATCACCGCAGCCAGCTCCAGCACACTCTCACTTTCCCTTGGACTCCTGAGATCCCCCCTCCCTTTGTCACTTACCTGCACAATAAATCTGTTAAATCTGCTCCATCGTCTCCGCATCCTGAGTCCTACCATTACACCTACACAACAGTTTTTGCCACATCTCACCCGTTACGCTGCTTTTCATCATCGATTTTTGCCATTGTTTTGCCACTTTCTGCCACTTTCCCTAAACCTAACCCTTTTGCCGCCTTTGTGCCACTTTAAACACTTATTGCTGCTTTTCACCCATCTTTGCCAGTTTTGGCCCATGTTTGCCACTTCTTTTTGTCATCTGTCCCATTTTTTCCTGTTTCTTTTCGGCACATCCATCTCTCTTTTAATCCAATTTTGTCACTTTTTTGCCACTTTTGTGACACTTAAAACCATTTTTTGCTGCTTTTCACCCACTTTTGCCACTTCAGTCAATTTTTGAAATATTTTTGGAACTTTTAACCCATTTCTTCTACTTTAGGCAAGGGTTTGTCACTTCTTTTTGCCAGTTTTAACTCATATTTGCCTCTTCTTTTGTCACTTTTAGCCCATTTTGCCATGTTTTGCCTTTTTATGCCACTGTCAGTTTTTGCCATTTTGCTGACACTTAATGCCCATTTTGCAACTTGTTTTTGGACTTTCTATCCCATTTTTACCCATTTTTGTCAATTTTCTGCCATTTTTACCACTTCTGGGCCACTTTGAGCACCTTTCCACCCATTTTGACCCCGGTTTGTCACTATTTTTGCCAGTTTTAACTCAAATTTGTCACTTTTACCCCATTTTTTTGTTGTGCCCAGTTATGCCATTTTTCCTCCATTTTTGCTATTGTTTTGGCACTTCGTGCCTATTTATGTTGCTTCTTTTTAGAACTTCTATCCCAGTTTTGCTGCTTTTAGCCCATTTTTGTCACTTTTGTGCAACAATTACGCCTCTTTTGCTGGTTTCAGCCCACTTTTACCACTTTTGTGACATATTAAACCCTTTTTTTGCTGCTTTTCACTTATTTTTACCACTCTTGCCCCATGTTTGCCACTTCAGTCCATTGTTAAAATTTGTTTTGGTACTTTTACCCCATTTTTGCCACTTTTGGTCAGGGTTTGTCACTTTTTTGGCAGTTTTAACCCACTTTTACCACTTGTTTGCCTCTTTTTATAATTATGCAATTATGCAATTTTTCCATTATAGTTGTGTCCTTTTATTTTTTATTTTTTGCCTTGTTTTCTGGTGTCCTGGTGTTTGTGCATATCACAGCTTACCTAATAATTCTGACATTACTTTCCAAATCGTTTATTGCAGTGTTCCTATCCATATTGTTCACATTGATTAAAAAGTAATTCTGTTTTAAGAAAAGGGCTTTATATTTTTAAAAGGCTTTATTGTACTACATACATAAATAAAATCTATCGTTGTTGCTTTGAGTGTGGTTTTATTTAGGTTAAAAATAAAAAACAGTTATCATAGCTTAACTTTATAGTAGACCATGATTTTGCTGAACTCCACGGGGCCCAAATTCTGGGCCCCACAAAGCTCTCCACTTTATCCTCCCTTAAGGGCTGCCTTGCCCACAGTGAAGCCAAAACTACCAGAACCCGGTTTTCTGACCATGGTGTTACTGTGTTTGAATGGCCAGCCAACTGGTCCAACCTGAACCCCACATAGACTCTCTGGGGAAGATGAGAGGCACCAGACTCAACAATACAGACAAGCTGGGCTTCATGACACCCCAGCAGTGCCACGGACTGATTGCCTCCATGTCACATCACTTTGATGCAGTAATCCATATAAACGGAGACCACCCAAGTATTGAGTGCATAAATAAGCATAATTTCTAGAATGTCAACATTTCTGTAGCATAAATGCTTTTCTTAATTGGTTTAGTGACACTCTAATAATCTGAGTTAGTGGACTTTTGATTTTTGTGACCTCTTAGCCATAATCATCAAAATAGTCTTGAAATAATTCACTTTGTGTTTGACAAATCTAAAATATAAAGTTTCACTTTTTTAGTTAAATAACAGGAGAAAATAGCTAAACTTTTTCATCATATTCTAATTTTTTTGATGCACATGAAGATCATTATGTCTATTCTTTTTTTCACTTAAAGCAGAGTGAGTCCATGTTAGTAGCATGAATGTGCTGCAGTATATAAATAAACCTGATGTACTTGATAACATATGAGGAAAGGTGAATATATAAGCAGTACAGATAATGTATGGATGGAGAGAATAGAACAGAATTTCAATAACACTGAAAAATGTAAAAACTCAGTCAGGGTAATATAATCTCACCTTTCGTGTAGTTTTTGCACTTTCCTTTCAGGACGGTTAGAGTAAGTTCCTTGTCCACATGCCATTTTGTTATGTACAGTAGAAGAATGCCATTCTTTTCCTCTAGTTGAGGCCACTCCCTTGGCCAGCTCCTTGGTCCTTTGACTCATTGAAACAGTAAGACTCTTAAAAATAATGTTAAGATTCAGTGTCATGTGATCAGATATGTGCTGGTACTTACTGCGTCTTGTAGCATTTTTCTGCAAAAAAATGATGCAGCCTTTTCCTAAGAGATAAAGAAAGCAGTTGTCAGGCTCTTAAATCTTTTGCATAAATGCAGAAATACCAATATCACAGCATGAGTGTAAAAGAACAAACTTTTCTCCAATGACAGTTTGTATTCCAGCCAGGGTTGTCAAACTTTTATTTTTTAAAAGATGTTTTATTTAATCACAGCTAACCTGAAAGTTAAATAAATGTTTGAGATTGGTTTGTTAGTCACATATTATTTTGCATTTGAATCACTGTGCTTTCTTGTGCCTTAAACACACAGTATGTAAATTTTACCAAAATGGCACTCCATGAGGCTTTTTTACTTAACAGTAAACGAACGTTTTGGTTTCATGGATGAATTTCACTTAATGGGGGAGAAAAGCTGTAAATCATGACTTTCCTTTTTAATGCTACAAGCCACTTACAAAGCATTCTGGGATTATTTGTAGTGCAAACCAGGGTGGGCACATGCCAACTAAATTACAGTTAGGTAGATTGTCAGGAGACCATTACACTTGGGTTCCCTGCACCATTATTCCTAATTTTGCTGAACTTAGATGTCTTATCCTCATTCGTGGACACTTTCATCTTGTGGACACAGAAGCACATTACAACTATGAGCTTGGCAACTGACGTCACTCTACAGTGCATTATGAGATTTGTTTGGGTTGGAATTGGCATATTGGAAAACCATCAGTTGTACCAGGCTATCTAAATAACAGGCATTGCAAGCATTATTTTGGCATTTCTAATAATGTTAAAAAGTAGTTTCAAAGAATGTGGTACATATAGAGACAAACTCATACCTGATGCAAAGAGACACTAGATGAAAAGATCCATGTTACTTGAAATTTATACCCAAAAGAAGATTTGCTTCATGACCCAGACACCTTGCTTACTCTAACAGTTCCAGATATTTTTAGCTTCTTCATATGAGGTCAAAGTGCTGAGCAGTTCAGAAAGATTAGATCTCTGGAAGCCCACGTACAGTTTACCAATGTCTGGTTACATGACCTGGAAGTTTATAAAAGTCTGAGAAGTATTTGCAGGTGAGCCCTGTCGTGTATCTTGCCTCAGACATTAACATTCATTTTGATTTACACTTCTGAAAACGACTCGTTACCTGAGCCTTTGACTGTACCTGAACGTTTAAAGTCTTTACTGAGAAAAAGGGACTTATTTATCATGAACTAACAGTCCACTCTGATTCTAGACTACTGGGAAATCAAACACTATCAAGAGGTGATGATCAAAATAAGGAACACCATTTAAATCAGCCACTTTAAAATAGACCTGTAAGTCTGTCTTCACCAAACATAAAGAAAAATAAGCAAGTGAAATTTCACCCATAACACAGTCCTCTCTAACTGAGCTGAAATAGCTTCAGTAGTTAGGATTTGGATTGGAAGTCAACACAACTCAATTTTAATAACCGTATACAGTTCAGTCTTACAGGGTGAGCAGTAGGGCTGGGCGATATGGACCAAAATGTATATCTCGATATATTTTAGCTATGTCTCGATATATTTGTCCGTAAAGAAGGAATAAAAACAGATTCAGTTTTGAGTCAAATCCACATGAACTGAATACTGTCTTTGATTGAATCAGTTGCATAAGTTGACATGTACATTAATTACATGAAAAGAAACTACCTGTATATAAATTAATAAAGAATTAAATAAATTAGATCAAGAAATTAAGTAAATTATTAAAGTAATAAGTAAAGTTAGTACAGCAATAAGTAGTTGTATAAAGTTAATTTCTTCTCTGCCAAACACTACATATAGCTGTGCAAATAAGCAAAATGTAAAAAGAGATAATACAAAACACAAATAACATTTACTTCATTGGACAAAGTAGCTTTTTCTGAGCTTTGTAGTTCTTTCTATCAAAGGTGCTTTCTCTTGTGGACAGCCCCTGAGTCCTGAACATTCAAATATTTTGTTTTAATAAACAAAGTAAACTGACATGGGCAATGTAACAAATATGCCTCTCTGTGTTAAGCGCACAAAACAGGAAATATATGAGAACAAAAACTTAGGCAGGCCAGGCCCCGCTGCTCAACGCCTCACAGATTTTGTCAGGGGTGATTCTAGGATCAGAGGTTTAGGGGTGCTGAGCTGCCCGGCCAGGCAAGATAAATTTCACTGTTTTGTACATTTTAACGCAATTTCATTCCCACATTTGTGACAGAGAAGCATAGCACTTTTTGGGAAAGTCTGTGACTAAACAATGAAATCTGATAAAGTTTATTTAAATGCTGAGCCACAGCAAAAGAGGAATGGTGTCATGATCTCTGTTCTGTTTTCAAGTGTTTTTCCTGGGTTTATTCAGTATAGTTAAGTTTAGTTCTTGAGTCCTCGTGTTTTCCTTGTTCTGTGATTTCCATGTTTAGTAACTCCCTGTGTTCCATGTTTAGTTTATTCCCTGTGTTTTATGTTTAGTTACTCTTGTGTTTCATGTCTAGTTTTACTCCTCGTGTTACATGTTTAGTATTCTCTGTATTTCTTGTTTAGGTTTACATTCCCTGTGTTTCATGTTTAGTTACTTCCTGTGCTTCTTGTTTAGTTATTCCATGTTTTGATTTACTCCCTAGGTGCGTCTCACTTCTCTTATTATAAGGCTTGAGTCTTTTCCTTGAGTCTTAGTCCCGCACACCAAAGACTCATGGAGAGACTGAGGAAAAGTTTAAACATCATTGCAACTATTTTTTGATATAAAAAAACATGCGGACTCTTTCTACCTGCAAATGCTATATTACCAAATTATTAATTATCATAATTATTCAGTGTGAAGGTTGATCAAACCTGACGCTATCAGACTGATAGAAACTTTATCAATACCGCTATGATTTAAACGTGGTTCTTCTTAAAATCAGACAGACTGCTGCTGTCTGATTTTAATTCTCTTCATGATCTAATAAACAGAAATTTCTAAATAGACTATAACACTTAGAAAAAAAATGTTGGTAAAGACGTTAAACGTCTCCACTCTGTCTAAACAACGTCTAGATTTAATAGAAAAGTAAACGGTGAAATGCAGTAAATTTCAGGTCGTTGAAAAGATGTCTTTATAAAGACCACTCTAAAAGACGTCGCTGTAATATTGTAATTTTTTAACGACTATTATTGGGCTAAATTAGACGGACAAAACATGGCTCACTTTCCTACGACTATCTTTTGACTAAATTAAGGCTATGATGGACTGAATGTAGAATAAAATCCTCTAAATGATGTCGGTGTCTGGTGGGAAAAGGAAGATTTATATCTGAATCTTTAGATTTTATGAGCTTTTAACATGTTTTATGTTTGAAGGTGAATCAGAAAACTAATCAAATATTAAACTCCACTGATTCACTCTTTATTATTGATTTTATTATTTATTCTATATATTTCACTGTAAATGCTTATTTCAAACACTTATTTTAAATCCCAGCCCATCATTTATTGAGCCTTTAAAACTTCTTATGTTTACTGCAGGTTTCTCTTCATGCAGGGGTTTTCTGATCCCTGTAAATGTCCCCTGTTTATATTCTCTTGAGAGTCCGTTGAGTCCGTTTATCGTCTGTTATGAACTCCATTTCTCCTCCATTATTTATCTCTGCTGGTATTGTAAAGTTTCACTGACATCCACTGTGTAGCAGCGTCCAATCAGAGAGAGGTATCCAATAAGGGGCCGTGCCTCTGAGTAAAAAGAGTTCCGGGGAGCCTGCTCTGATGTGTCTTTGCTCATCGGTCTTCAAATCTCAGTCCTCAGTCTTATGGCTTGAGTCTTAAAACCCTGTAAGGGCTTTGGCACAGCCGTCAAGATGGCGGATCGGAAACTACTTCCGGTTCGAGCGAATCCGTAGGATCTGAGACCGATCTATAAGCGACTTGGGATCCAGCCCCTGTGTTTCATGTTCAGTCTTCCTCCCTGTGTTTGAGTTTCCCTTTTTGTGTTTGATTCTTTGTATCCTCCTGTTTCCTTTGTTCAGCTTCTAGTGTTTAGTTCTAGTCCTAGTCCTAGTGTGCTTCTTGTGTTGTGTTCCATGTTTCCTGTTTTATTTTGTAGTTTGCCTTCCCTTGTGTGTGATTCTAGTTTTGCTTCCTGCTTCAGTTTCCCTCCTTGTTGATTACCTTCACCAGTTTCACCTGTCTGATTGTCCACACCTGTCCTCCGTTGTTAATCACTCCCTGTGTATATAAGCTCTGTGTCTCTATGTGTCTGTGTCGGTTCGTCAGATGTCTTCTGTACCTGTACTCCTCATGTTAATCCTTGTGCTTTCCTCGTGCTCCTGTAGATTTTGTTTTGTTTCATGGACTTTTGGTTTTGTGGATTAGTTTAAGTAAGTTCTTTTGTTTGTTTTATTAAATCAGTTTCTTTGAGTTTATCTGCAATTTGGGTCCTCCTTTTGTTTTTGGATTTTGCCTGCCTGCCTTACCTGACAAATGGATTGGAATCATAAAATAAACATATCGTAACCCTAATTTCTGGGGGAAGACAACTTAATTTGATACAGCAGCTCCTAAACATACACATTAACAGTATGCATGTTCCTGGAACCAGCCCCCTATAGTGAGTACCAAAATTGGACCTTGGACTTATTTTTTTGACTTTTATTTGAAATGCAATGCGTAACATGTAAAACACATTAACAGAAATTGACTCTTTCAATGTTTGTCTATACGTAAAATTATATTGTGAAAGGAATGTTTTTCTTTGTCAGCTTAAAAGTTGCTGTTTTGCGTGCCACTATTCTCTGTTTGTTTTCTTACATGTTTCTTCCTGATCTTGCACTCTTGTCTCTTCTTCCGCTTTTTCACTTTTACATCTTTGGACTGACAATCATACACAAACAGATTATATTCAACTAGATGAAAAATTACAGCAAAACCCTGGACAGGCTTCAGTACGTCCAAAACTCTGCAGCTAGAGTTCTCACCCGCACTAGACCCTGGCAACACATCACTCCGACCCTCATCCACCTCCACTGGCTCCCTATCAAGTCCCGTATCAACTACAAAGTCCTCCTCCTCACATACAAATCTCTCCATGCTCTGGCTCCCCAGTACCTTTCTGATCTCCTCCATCCATACACACCATCCCGCAACCTTCGATCTTCAGACACCGGCCTACTTTCCATGCCCAAAACCAAACTCCGAACCTATGGAGACAGAGCCTTCAGTGCTGCAGCTCCCACCCTCTGGAACACTCTTCCTGCAGACATTCGTAGCGCTCCATCTCTGGACATTTTCAAAAAACGTCTCAAGCACCACCTGTTCACCACAGCCTACAGTCTTCACTAAACCACCCCTTACACTCATCCTACCCCTCACATAGTTTGTCCATGTATATGTGTTTGTGGTGTTTATTTTGTATTGAATATTTTACCTTGTGGTACTTCCGGTTTCCGGAGCTGGTTGCTGGCTGCTAACTTGACTCTGTTTCTCCTGAGGCGTTCACCCTGCCCCCCTGGTGCTGTGGAGAGGCACACCTGCAGCGAATCCTCTAATCTCACCTGCTATTTAAGACTGGCTGCAGCTCTCTACAGCGCCTGAGTCTTGTCTACATTACCTCACGGTAAACGTCGTCTCCAGGCTCCTTCTCGTGATCCTTCAGAGAAGTTCTTTGTGCTTTTTGGATGATTCCAGTGATCTCTAGTGCTTGCATATTGTCTATATTGTCGCTAACGTGCCTCTCCTCCTTTTTTCCAGTGCCTCCTGCTCAATTCACCACAGCCAGCTCCAGCACTCCCTCACTCCCTCCTGGACTCTTGGAATCCCCTTCCCTGGTGCACTTATCCTCACAAATAAACTGTTAAAACTGCTTCCGTCTCCGCACCTGAGTTCAACCCACACACAAACATCACAGAAGACTCAGGCCAGAAATGGACTCAGCGGAATCGGACACCCTCAAAACAGCCATCACCCACCAAGGACAACGCCTAGGACATCACGAGTCCATGTTAAAAGGTATCATGCAATCTCTTCAGACTCTCAACACCCAGGTCTCCACCATATCCGAGCAGTTACTCTCAGCCACTCAGCCTCACCACCCCACTCCTGAGCCTCCACCTGTCAGTGTTCAGCCACCCTCAGTAGATCCCTCACCTTCTCCTCCCCTCCCCCACTATAGAGAGCCTCATGTACCTCACCCTGATTTCTTCTCAGGAGAAATAGGTAGCGCTAGTGGGTTTTTGTTAAGATGTTCCCTTGTGTTTGACCAGCAGCCCCTGAGTTACCCCACGGACAGGGCCAAGATAGCTTTTGTAATTAATTTGTTACGTGGGAAAGCCTCCCGCTGGGCCACTTCTGTTTGGGAGAGAGAATCCCCAGTGTTAGCTTCTTACTCGTTATTTTCTAGTGAACTATGTCGGATTTTTGATCATCCCCTCCAGGGCCAAGAAGCAGCCAGCGTTTATTTTCCCTCTACCAAGGTAACCAATCAGTAACTGATTTCTCCATTGATTTTCGTATTGTAGCCTCTGAGAGCGGGTGGGGGGAGACCGAGCTCAAAGGGGTTTTTCTTAAGAGTCTTTCTAGTGAGCTTAAGGATGAACTCGCTTCCCGGGATGAACCTGACTCCCTTGAGGGTTTAATTTCACTAGCCATTCGCATTGACAACCGTTTGAGAGAAAGACGCAGAGAGGAGTCAGCAAAGGCCCTCCAGCTCCCGTCCCGTAGCTCCCCCCTCTGGTCAGTCTGCTCTTCAGTCTCCTGAACACACTAGGTCTTCCCGTGACTTTTCCCCCACTCCTGTTGATGAACCCATGCAGTTAGGCCGCACCCGACTAACCCCCAGTGAGCGCCAAAGACGCTTTAACCTTAGACTGTGTATCTACTGTGGTCAGACAGGTCACTTTCTCGCTACTTGTCCCCAGACGCCAAAAGACAGGGCTCACCCGTGAACGAGGGCACTCGGGTGAGCCAGACCTCTTCCTCCTCTAGCCCTCCCCTGCGCATAGCCGTTCCCTCTAGTGTCCTCTGGGGGCGCGATTCCGTGCCCATTAGTGCGCTTGTTGACTCCGGAGCTGACGACAACTTTATTCAGGACACGTTAGCTCAACAGCTCCAACTCCCCCTTGAACCCTTACCGACTCCTAAGAACGTCACTGCCTTAGACGGCAGGTTGCTTGCTAAGGTTACTCACCGGACAGCCCCCATAACCCTCATTATCTCGGGTAATCACAGTGAAAAAATTCAGCTGTTTGTTATTCCGTCCCCTCACGCTCCCGTTGTTTTAGGTCTCCCCTGGCTCCAATTACATAATCCTCAGATCAATTGGAAAACCACTACCATAACCAATTGGAGCGTACACTGCCACTCTCACTGCTTGCGTTCAGCCAATCCACCGGTCAGTCGTCCTTCCGTCACTCCCACTCCTCCTGATTTATCCAATGTCCCTCAGGAATACCATGATTTAGCCCCGGTCTTCAGCAAGGACCTAGCTGTCTCTCTCCCTCCTCACCGTCCCTATGACTGTGCGATCGATTTGCTCCCTGGCGCGTCCCTGCCCAGTAGTCGCCTGTACAACCTCTCCGCCCCGGAGAGGGCGGCCATGGAGACTTACATTCATGATTCTTTAGCCACAGGTCTCATCCGTCCCTCCTCGTCTCCTCTAGGAGCTGGTTTCTTTTTCGTCAAAAAGAAAGACTCCACACTCCGCCCCTGTATCGATTTCAGAGGACTTAATGACATCACTGTAAAAAACAAATACTCACTTCCCCTCATTGACCCCTCTTTCGAGCCTCTCTGTTCAGCCCAGGTCTTCTCCAAGCTAGATTTAAGAAATGCCTATCACCTCATCAGAGTTAAAGAGGGAGACGAATGGAAAACAGCCTTTAAGACCCCTATTGGCCACTTCGAATACCAGGTCATGCCTTTTGGTCTCACTAACGCCCCCGCAGTTTTTCAGGCCCTCATTAATGATGTGCTCAGGGACATGCTCAATCGCTTCGTGTTCGTATATCTTGACGATATACTTATCTCCAGGTCACTCCAGGAACACCAGCAACATGTTCGTTTAGTCCTCCAGAGGCTACTAGAGAACAGACTTTATGTCAAACCCGAGAAATGTGAGTTTCACACCCCATCAGTCAGTTTTCTAGGTTTTATCATTGCCCAGGGCCAATTACAACCCGATCCTGCTAAGATCAGAGCAGTCACTGATTGGCCCGTCCCAGGTAACCGTAAGGAACTCCAGCGATTTCTAGGCTTCGCAAACTTTTATAGAAGGTTCATTAGAGATTACAGTAGGGTGGCTGCTCCCCTCACTAGGCTCACCTCCCCTAGTTCCCCCTACCGGTGGTCACCTGAGGCTGCTGAGGCATTCACCAGGCTCAAGACTCTGTTCACGTCAGCTCCCGTCCTCAAGCACCCTGACTCCTCCCTCCAATTCGTGGTGGAGGTGGACGCCTCGGAGACCGGAGCCGGGGCTGTTCTGTCACAAAGAGACCTTGCACTAAGAAGCTTCACCCTTGTGCCTTCTTCTCTCGCTTGTCCCAGAGAGCAATTACGACTGGGAAACCGAGAGCTGCTGGCTTGGCTGTGGTGTGGGCACTACAAGAATGGAGGCACTGGCTGGAGGGCACGCGACAGCCTCTTCATCATTTGACTGACCACAAGAACTCGCCATTCGCGCACGGCGCGCAGACTCAACTCCCGCCAAGCCCGGTGGGCTCTTTTTCTCAGTCGCTTTCCACTTCACCCTCTCCTACAGGCCAGGCTCCAGAAACACTAAACCTGATGCCCTTTCTCGCTTTGGACTCCCCTTCTCGTGAGAGTGTTGAGCCGACCTGATTCTTCCCCTCCTGTATCGTCGGTGCTGCCACATGGGACATCATCCAGGCAGTCAAAGACGCCCAGAAAGCCCAACCGACCCGAACTGGACCCCAGACCGCCTCTTCGCCCCGGACTCAGCTCGCTCTCCAGTGCTCCAGTGGGCTCACGCATCAAAACTCACCTGCCACCCCGGTTTCCAGAGGACCCTCGGGTTCCTACAGCAGAGTTTCTGGTGGCCGGGCATGACCAGAGACACCCGTGAATTCGTGGCTGCTTGCTCCACCTGTGCCAGAGGAAAATCCTCTCATCAACCCCCTGCTGGCCTTCTGCGTCCCCTGTCCACTCCTGGTCGTCCCTGGTCGCACATAGCCTTGGACTTCGTCACCGGTCTCCCACCTTCTGAGGGAAACACAGTCATCCTGACTATAGTGGACCGGTTCTCCAAAGGCGTCCATTACGTCCCTCTCCCCAAGCTCCCCTCTGCCTTGGAGACGGCTCACCTGTTGGTCCTCCATGTCTTCCGTATCCATGGAATTCCTAGCGACCTCGTGTCGGACCGCGGACCCCAGTTTGTATCACGTGTATGGAAAGAGTTCTGCAAGGAGCTGGGGGCCACAGTCAGCCTATCCTCTGGGTACCACCCACAGAGCAACGGCCAGACTGAAAGGGCCAATCAGAGTCTGGAGGCGGCCTTACGTTGTGTTGCTGCCCATCATCCCTCTACCTGGAGCTCTCACCTCCCCTGGATTGAATATGCCCACAACTCTCTCACCTGCGCTGCTACCGGCATGTCTCCGCTCATGTGTTGCCTCGGTATCAACCCCTGTTTCCTGAACAGGAGATCTCGGTCTCCGTCCCTTCCGTGCAGCACCATCTCCAGCGCGAGAGGTGTGGCGGACAGCCAAGGCAGCACTCGCGCACGGCTGAGCGCAATAAAAGACTGGCTGACGCCACCGCACTCCTGCCCCGAATATCTCCCTGGCCAGAAGGTCTGGCTCTCCTCCAGAGACCTACCCTCGAGACAGAATCCAAAAATTGACCCCGCTACGTTGGACCTTTGAGATCACCAAAATCATCAACCCCTCGGCAGTACAGCTCAAACTTCCTGAATCCATGAAGATCCATCCCACCTTTCATGTGTCACTACTCAAGCCGGTCTCCTCCAGTGATCTGAGCCCTCCTACCGTCGCCCCTCCTCCCCGGATCATCGATGACCATCCCGCCTTCACCGCTTTCCAAGATCCTGGACGTTAGACCTCGAGGCCGGGGTTACCAGTTTCTGGTAGATTGGGAGGGGTACGGCCCGGAGGAGCGCTCCTGGATTTCCAGAAAACTAATTTTAGACGACAACCTTCTTCGGGATTTCTACAAGGCGCACCCGGACAAGCCTGGCAGGACGCCAGGAGGCGTCCGTTGAGAGGGGGGTACTGTGGTGTTTATTTTGTATTGAATATTTTACTTTGTGGTACTTCCGGTTTCCGGAGCTGGTTGCTGGCTGCTAACTTGACTCTGTTTCTCCTGAGGCGTTCACCCTGCCCCCCTGGTGCTGTGGAGAGGCACACCTGCAGCGAATCCTCTAATCACACCTGCTATTTAAGACTGGCTGCAGCTCTCTACAGCGCCTGAGTCTTGTCTACATTACCTCACGGTAAACGTCGTCTCCAGGCTCCTTCTCATGATCCTTCAGAGAAGTTCTTTGTGCTTTTTGGATGATTCCAGTGATCTCTAGTGCTTGCATATTGTCTATATTGTCGCTAACGTGCCTCTCCTCCTTTTTTCCAGTGCCTCCTGCTCAATTCACCACAGCCAGCTCCAGCACTCCCTCACTCCCTCCTGGACTCTTGGAATCCCCTTCCCTGGTGCACTTATCCTCACAAATAAACTGTTAAAACTGCTTCCGTCTCCGCACCTGAGTTCAACCCACACACAAACATCACAGAGTTCCTGTAAAGCGTCCTTGGGTTTCTTGAAAGGCGCTATATAAATTCAAGATATTATTATTATTATTGTTATAAATATTAAAAAAAACTAATAAAAATACTAATATATATAAACTCCTCTCTCTGCTCCTCTTTCTCTCTTTGTACTGTCAACCAAAAGGCAAATAAACAATGTGTTTTATATCTAAGAAGAGATATAAACTGAAACATTGATCCTAGATAATAGGAGTTATAATGTTAATGGGTATCCAGTCAGTTAGCTAGTCAGTAGCACCTTGGCTTCAATATTAACACATGCACGTGACACAACACAGCTAGCTTCTCTCATTCCAATTCAGAGGACAGTGGTACTGTCTGACCACCTGTAACGTTTCCTAGCTAGAAAAAAAACGTCAGCTAACTCCTAACTAACAACGTAAACAGTTACCTACGATTAAATGCAGCAAAAATGAGGACTGGTAATCATAATAATATGTTGGTATTGAGTGGTAGAAGTAAAGAAATGTGCCACATATCCTGGTTTAAGCCAGGTACTTAGTAAACTACTTCATAACACTGGAGGCAGCGCATTGCTCTGTGCAGATAGAGTGCTCAGATCGCGAGTCAGGGAGAGGTAGGAGGGATGGGTGGATCAGACCATTTCTGAGGCGTGGGTGGGGGAGGGAAGGGGTTGCTGCTGTATTTTGCTGTTAAAATATTATGTTTCAACCAAGTACTGTATGGTTTTTACACTTGTCTGGCTTGTTACAAAAGGAAATACAGTTTCATTTCATTTCATTTCATTTATTTATTTGTTCTAGTCATGGCAAATCCAGTTTAAAAATTTTTTTTTAATCTCTCAAATTTAGGGGTGCTGGGATTTAATTTAGGGGTGCTTCAGCAACCCCCAAAATGGGCTAGAAACGCTTATGGATTCTGTGGTCGGAATACCAGCCTGTCAACAGAATCAGCCTTCAAGGATGCAGGTTACAGTGTTCCCACTACAACTAAAAACTCTGGCACCATGTCTTTAGCAATATGATACGCCACAGCTCTCTACCTCTACTATCTCTCTACTTTTTACCTTTTCTTTCATGGGGCTCATTGCAACATTGCTGCACTGTCCTTTGGTTTGGCTTCCTCTTGGCTCAAACGGACCAAACCATCTTAACATCTATAAACACTGTCCGTTAGGGGTTCTGATGTCACAAACAAATGGCGACCAGAAAGAAAAGACGGCGTACAGACGAAACCAGAAATTCAGCTCCTTCTGCTGGTCTTTTTTCCACATAAACAACAAAAAAACACCAGTTTTGAAGACTCGCCTATTGAAAACCGTAAACCCCGTCATCATACCAAAGACATTTCTAAAGACAGGACAAAAATACTTGCATTTTAAAGTTTGGATGATCTGTGTAGGTGAAAGTATGGCGAAGCAGTAGAGGTGGTGAAAAACCCTATTCTGTCATTTCTTCGTCCCTCTCCCCATTCATTTCTTATGGGACTTTTTTCACATTTTTTTGCGAATATCTTTGCCAAAAATTCACGAATCTCTTAGAAAAGTCATAGCACACCGATCGGAAACAAACCACACGTTTTGATGTATAATTTGCAGGGGTTTTCTCAAAGCCCTAGGAGGAGAAGCGCGGTGAAATTTTGTCCGGAAGATTGCTCTTCCGCTTCTTCCACTGCCACACTCTCTTCCCATAGCTTTGATGTGGAGAAGAGAGTGGCTCCTGTCGTTGCCCCGAGCCCCTAATTAAGCCTCATGATGAATCAACATTTTTCGTGTTTAAAACATGTATTTTAATTTGCCTCACCGTTGTTCAAGTAGTGCTTCGTTGTGATGGCACTGTTGAAGTTGTCAGCCACCACTAAATGTTCCATTTTGTCCCCCAGAAAGTCTCGGGGTTTCCAGCATGCTTTATCCTTCTTGCAGGAATTTTCTCCTGGAGCTACACAGGAATCATAGAAAAATAAAAGTTTTAAAAAAGTCATTTTTGGAAAAATTGTGTTGGAATCACTTCTGAATCATGTTGTTGACTCGTCATTCTAAGTTGCAGTATAAGCTCTTGCACAAACAGTCGTGCATAACTTGTCGTTCTGAGGTACACTGTGTAATGCTTGATCACAAGACCTTCACGATGATGGGAAAACACTGCACTTTGTTTTTAACAAGTGATGCTGGCTTTCTTGGCCTTGTGCTCACATAATGAACATTTCTACAAATAACACAAACTCACATATGATTGGAGAAATGTTCTGTCAGTCATAAACACAATATTTCATATAATTCAACATAATTCAAGTTACAATGATCAGATTTTTAAAAATGCAGGAAAAGTCACAACTTAATACTGCAAAAGGTTGTTTTTTTGGGGCTTTTTCTTAAAAGATCTCATCATCATCATCATGTCAAATTGTGTCCACTGAATAGGGACACTTTGTCAACTTTGGTCCACTCTGAGGGTACCAGAGAGCTTTAAAAAATGGTCTACTTAAAGGCAACCATAAAGTGGACGTTGTCCAGTTTTGTAGGAGTGCACCATAGAGGGCACTTTGTCACCTTTGGTCTACTTAGAGGGTACCAGAGATGGTTTTTAAACATTTTTTGTCTACTTAGAGGATAAATTTTGTTGCTAGTCTTTGACCCATCCAAGACTCTCATCAACACCAAAGCCCCATCTTTCTACTATTAATTTCATGAAAAATAATTCACTTTTTGTGTTTTTTGCAGAAAAAATTGAAAAATTTAAAATAATCAAAGTGGCATATAAAGGGTCAAAATCTTGAAAATAATTGAATGTTTGGTAGTTTTAAGCAGGTCTGAAGTTGTTAAAGAGATTTATGAAAAAAAAGTGGAAAAAAATATTGATGTATGCTGATTTAATGGCAATTTTTCTGTACGTGTACATTTTTGCCTGTTTGTAGGTGTAAAGTGGGTAGTAAATTGGAGGAGGGCACAAGGGTTAAAATGCGCTCATTTGCATACATTTGCCAAGGCATTGCAGATGAAAAGGATAACAAATAAACTAAATCATATCACCATTGAACTCCCCCTGTTAATAACAAGACAGCATTTTACCCTGAAATCTTTAAATATGTAGAGGAGCTTGTTTGGGGAATTCAGGGGAAATCTACAGATACAGACAGAGCACAGTAAAATAAACACCATCTATGTGCATTTTTATAAGTTTTCTTTCTTTAAGAGTGAAAGAAGACATAGATGCAAAATAAACCAAAATCTCTAAATTGACCAGAACATGAAAACACAATGTTTTAACCTGTGGAGTCCTGTCTGAAACAGCTGCTGCGTCATTCTGACTGTAGGGTCCTCGTCTAAAAACTATTAATTCTTCTAGATATTTAATAGTGAATACCTGACAGACAGCTAGACCTCCTTTAAACGTGAAAGGTTCACTAAAACTAAGATCATGTTACCATCAATTAGTGTGATTGTTTGGAGAGGGAATAGTAATAACGATAGAAATAATGATAATAATAA
This sequence comes from Cheilinus undulatus, assembly GCF_018320785.1. Classification (NCBI taxonomy): domain Eukaryota; kingdom Metazoa; phylum Chordata; class Actinopteri; order Labriformes; family Labridae; genus Cheilinus; species Cheilinus undulatus. Next base: position 37,163,605 of record NC_054878.1, on the reverse strand, counting down.
CGATAACAATAATGGATCATTAATATAAGGAAATTCTGTATTATGTTGTTTGGCTATAGAAGCTCAAATCATTTACATTTTAATGTCTGCAGCAAAATGCCATTTCCATTTTGTCAATATTTATATTTTTTTGCAGTGATTTTCAGTGTTTTTGCTGTTTTCTCCAGTAAAATTAACAAAGTAAGCAGTAGAGGAGTGCAGATGCACGAAGCCTTATTGTTGCAACTAATCATTGGTCTAATAGCAGTTTGGAGGGTTGGCTGGATTGCTTATTTATGTAGAGGATGGTCTATTTAGTTTAGCGTGAAGATAATGTTTATTTTGAAGTACTTTTTTAAAATTTCAGTTACACCAAAATAATTCAAAGAATTTATTTTCTTGTGCAAAAATAAACCAATTATTAGTGGTTTTTTTTTTGAAAACTCTTACTTCACCCTGCCCCTCTCCCTGATAGCTGCAGTCAGTTATTCTAAATATTTAGTAGAGACTAGATGCATAGAAAACATGCACATGGTGTCAGAGCTTATTGTGTTCTTGCTTACTCTTGTGATAAACCCAGTGAATACTAAAGAAGACACCTTGTGTGATCAGATTTGTTTTGTAGAAATCTGTTGAGCATTCATCAACTAAATGTGAGGTTATTAAAAAATATTGGTGATTGTTAAGTCAGAGGTGAACTAATGTATTTCACTTTTTTTTTTACATTTTTTTTATGAAGAGAAGTTCCCTTTTTCTCATTTGAGCCCCTGCCCCCCAAAATGTAAAACACTGAAGCTGATGAAGACCCAGCTCAGAAACAGAGAGGGTAGACCAGTTGGTCCAAAAAATGTCACTGTAATCTTTTATACAGTACGGGTCTCTTTGTATCTTGAGCTTGATATTCTGTCTAAAGAAGCCATGATAAAGTTTTACATGAAGATGGGTCTACTTACGGATCCACAGAAGCAACACATAGAAAACCAAAGCCACCCAGTGCATGATCTGTTGATGACATGAAGTCTCAGTCAGGATGCAGCAACAGTTTTTCTTTTAACACATTTTCTTAAAGGTATTATGAGCCAAAAATAACACAAAGATTTCCATCCTTACCTCTCCCTGGTTGAATTGTAGTCAAAGCTCTGAGCAGAGGCATGAAGCAGCTGCTCCTGGTCCTCCAGGTCTGATGTAAAATGTTGTCCAGTACAGTTTTGCATAGCTGCTCCCTGGACAAATTTTGTTTTGCAAATTCATGGTTCCTCAAAATTCCATAAAATAGAAATCTTCTGTTCGCTATGCAAAATAAGAAGTAAACTGACTGTAACCCAGGATTAACATGTCAGTGATCGTGAGACAGAGTTGATGCTGCCATACAGCAAAACAACACCATCTTTGTTTGGAGAGACCAGTATGTAAAAGAGAAAAGGATGAGGAGGATGGTTATTTTTCAGACTAGGATCATGATGAGCCACTATTTCTTTTTAAGATTTAGTCATTTAAAAAAATCAGTAAACTCTATGAAGATTTAAAAAGGATTAATATTTATATACTTCATTATGGACCACTTTATTAGGTACACCCATTCAGCTGCTCATTAACACAAATATCTTCTCATCCAATCATACTGCAGCAACCAGTGCATATAGATATGTAGACATTAGGGGTTGCAGGACTTAAGTATATAAAAAGTCGACTCCACTCCGACTAGTCATTGATGAAATCATGAATGATTCAAGGAGAAGGGTATGGTTTAAAGTAACCAACAATTCATATATTTTGAAAATCATAATCCATATTCCCCTAAGAACAGGCAGCTTACAAACATTTTTTGGTACGAGCGCAAACAACAAAAGGTTAATATGGTATATACAATACAAGAATAAAATAGGCCCTAAGACTGAATCTTGAGGCAAGCCTTTAGGATCTCCAGAAAAGAAGAGGTGGATCCAGCCATCTGAACTTATTGCCAATCAAACAGTTGGCCAACTATGATGCTGCTTGGTATGACATGCCAATGTGATGAAGCACATTTATTGGTAAACTGTGGTCTACAGTGTCAAAAACCTTAAATAAATCAATTAAAAGGCCTACACATTAGGCCTTTTAATTGCCTAATCTTGTGATGAGTGACGAGTCAACTTCAAGCAAAAACAGTCATCACTTAGCAGGAAAGTCAAGTGGGTGACTACACAACTTGTCTGTGCAGTCCCTAGTGGGCATGGACAAGATGATGTCCTCAAGTTCAGAGCGAGCATCAGAAGGAAAAGAAAGGGGATTTAAGTGACTTGTAAGTGCAGTGGTTGTTGGTGGTCTGGCAGAATTAGATATTAACAAGTGGACGCATTTAGGAACAACAGGAACCAAGCCACAAAGAGGAACAGCCAGCGCTCTCCTGATTCCATAGAGTTCTGCACCTTCACTGGCTCTAATGTAAGCACTAAAACTGTGCAGCATGAGCCTCATGGAGTGGGTCTCTATGGCAAAGCAGCAGCATTCAACCCTCACATCAACAACTCCAAGGCCAAATGTTGGAGGAGTAGAGTAAAGCACACTGACACTGGACTGTGGAGCAGTGGAAACATGTTCTGTGGAGTCAGGGGGTGAATATTTATGCAGTCACATATTTTACATACATATTTGGGGATGTAGGGATGTAGAAAGGTGTTTTTTAAAATCAGATTTGACCGGGCGACTTGCAGAGGTGGAAAAAGTACACGATCATAGTACTCAAGTAATATTAAATGTATTCTGGTTAAGTGTGACCCAAGTAAAAGTACTGGTCTATAAATCTACTCAGCATGTAAAAAGAATTCTATTAGAAGTTTACTTTAAGTACCGAGTAGCTATTGAGGACTTTCACAGTATAATATGAGCTTTCCTTATTGGCAAGAACAACAAGAGAATAGATGTCAAACCAGGTTGTTCAGGTAAAGTCACACCTTGAAGAGGGGTGAAGAGGTGAGAGATGGGTCAGACACAGCCAGCAGTGCTGAGTGAGGAGACAGACCTACGTCTGCTTAATGGCAGTTTTCTTTTTAAAAAGCTGGTGAATGTTAGTAAGGATAAAACCAAAATTGTGGGTACATAATGCAGTGATGAACTGTCTTTACACCGAAGCACAAGAGTCTTAAGTACCACCTTCAGGCAAAGCACAGTATGCTAATGTTAGCAAAGACGCTAACAACAACACGGGACCAAGCCACGGTCATACCACTCTCTTCAGCTTCAGGACAGTTTTCTTCTTCAACTGCTCAGATAAATGCTGAAAAGGGCTCCAAAACTTTGAGCAAGTCCTGTTTGTTAACAATATTAATCCAGTTTAGAAGTCCACAGTGGAATTGGCAAAATTGTAGTTAATTAGCGAACTTGACTAGCTGAAGACTAAATTTGATGCGTTCACGTAACCTCAGTAAATTAGACTACTGTATTCTATGTTATGATGTGTCTAAATGTCACATAAAAACGGTAAAAAGGAGTTTCTGATCAGAAAACTTCAATAAATACAGTTGTGAATGTGTATATATTTGAAGGATATACAATAGATGTGACAGACTGAATCATAACTTTTTAACTCAAGCACTACTCAGCAAGGCCACTTGTAGTTTTTTTAATATTTACCCTTATTTTGTCTTTCCACCAAACTATAGAAAGTATTGATAAAGGTATCAATAAGGACTCAGATCAGCACTTTCAATGTGTTGTACATAGAATTAAAAGAATAAAAAACAAAACACTTAACAATAACAACCTTTAAATATATAAAAACATACACTGATAAGTTTAAATCACATTGCGATACAGATTGTGGACAAATAACCAAAATGGGTTAAAATAAAAAAAGTATGCATGGCCTCCTAAGGGGTTTTTAAAACAAAACATGTTTTAAACTGCTCTGTTTTGCCTTGTCTCTTTCTTCTGTTATATTTTCCCCCAATGAGGTTCAACATTTTTAATCACAATGTTTTAGGAGTTGAAAATGTTGGAGAATTTGGCTCAGAATTTCTTATTAACATGATTGCAGTGGGTCCTGAGGTTAGATCATTTCAGAACCACTGACTCTAAGGACTCCTGAGCCACCATGTGGTTATCAAAGGTTACAACACCTATCGAAACATTTTTCTTAATCTCTAAAGTCTGGAAAACCTCTTCCTTACATGCTGAGTGTAGCAATTATAAAAGAGTCAACTATTAAAGTCAGAATTGTCTTGCAATAGTTCTGATAATGCTCAATGACCACACTGTTTAATTAGCAAAGATGTAGAGGCTAATGACAGCATAAGGCTGTGTAAACCCTGGGGCCATATTGAGAAAAAAGCACTAAGTATAGTGACCAAAAGAACAAGTAAAAAGAATTTCAATCACTGACGGTTTTGGCATTACCAATGATCAGGAGCGATACTAGGCAAGGCTGAAGGTGGAGGATGATCTGCTGTCATGCAATCCTGCAACAAATGCATGGAAGCAAACTCATAGTTCCCACTAAATTAGAGCAAATTAGACAAACTGCACTGAGAGAAACTACAGGATTAGAGCAAATATTTTATTTGCATAAGCATGTTTAATAAAGTTTTTTTTCACTTTATAAAGTGGGGTGAACCAGAGCACCTGGAGAAAACCCAAAAGACAGTAAAGGCCTGGAGGAAGTTGCTTGAACAGTTTTGACAAGTGACTTATTCTTCTCTGTTGGCAGCCTCATTTTTTGCGCTTTTTACTGCGCTTTATACTGCGCTTTTTATGGCCACCATTCTTTTGGGTGGTCTTATTGGGACTGGATTTTTCTGTGGCTGCAGAGTTACCAGCAGCAGTGTCTTCTTTGGCCTCCAGCTGACCAATAGCAGATTCTGCTTTGGCCTTCAGTTGACCCACAGCAGGTTCTGCTTTGGCCTTCGGTTGGCCAATGGTAAGTTCTGCTTTGGCCTTTGGCTGACTAATAGCAGGTTCTGCTTTGGCCTCCAGCTGACCAGTAGCAGATTCTGCTTTGGCCTTCGGCTGACCAATAGCAGGTTCTTCTCAGAGCCAGTGATTTAAATGTATCAGTATTGTTCAGTAATCCCCCCAGCCCCCCCCCCCCCCCCCCATTGATTTAAATATAAATGTTACAGACCATTCTATCGATCTTATTGCTAACCATCATCCGGTTCATACAGAGTCATAATGGTGATTGTTTGAAAAATAGAACCCAATAAACCCCTGTCTACCAGAAATGACTATTTAACTGTGATACGATTCTGGATAAAAGGAAGTCATTCTTTTCTTCACTGTTTCTTTGAAAATATGAACAATAATAATACAATACTGCAGTATTTCTCCTTTTATGTTGACATTACATAGAGCCTTTACAAAGGCTGAACTGCTGCCTCCTGTGTGATGCCTATGCGATGAGGAAGGCAGCCTTGCCTGTGAGCCTGCGCTGAGGGCAACAGACCCAGTCCATTCGATTACAGATCTGAGTACACATTTGCGGATCGTGCGCGGTACAAGTGTTACAAAAGTCACATGTGTATGACAGCCAGTTGAGTGGCAGATTTCAGTTGTAACTGATGGCTTGTGAGGATTTTGACAACTTGAAGCAAAAAAGAGTTTTCTGAACCAAAATTAACTCAGTCCACAATTACAAATTGGGCTACATATTTGCAGATTAGTGGACGCATTTGTGGATCTTTGTACGAATTTGCAAATCTTTGCACACATTTGCAGATCTGAACACATATTTGCAGATATGTGCACGTATTCGTGGATTTGTGCAAGCATTTGTGGATTTGTAAATGTATTTTCAAATCTGCAGATTTGTGCACAGATCTTCGTACGCATTTGTAAATACTTTTGCAACAATAATAGCTCCATATTGATGGAGCTTTAATCAACTGACTCTTTTCAGAGTTGAATCAACACTGGTGGATCAATGCTGTCCAATAGCTCCAGCACTGAAGACCATTTTACTCAGAATGGAGTTAAAATTACATTTTGGGAGTAAAAATTAACTCTGAAATGTTTAACAGGGATATCAACACCAGTTTTTGCTGTGTAAAACAGCTGTTTTGGGATGTGATGTGGAATTATTCTCTTGCTGTGTGCTACTGTGTAGTCAACAGAGGTGGAAAAAGTCTAGAGTATTGTACTCAAGTAAAAGTACATTTACTCTGGTTTAAACTTACTTAAGTAAAAGTAATATTATTGATTTTAAAATGTACTCAAAAAGTACAAGTACCTCAAAAAAACTACTACTACTAAGTTTCAAGGATGTGCCTTGACAAAATAGGTTGAGAGTGCTGCTTTAAGCAGTATCGTCTTGCTTTACCTCTTATGTCCATATGGGGGCAGCACCATGGCTATGTTCCATCCATTCTCATTCAATATAAATAATGAAGAAGAAGAACACGGAAGAAGCCACAGAAGTCACCCTGCAGCAAAGACAGACCATGCATGAATAAACGACACTGAATAACAGTGAGTAAAGAGCGCTAAACCATTATACACATTTGATGTATTTGCCAACAGTATATTAAAGCGTTCATTTATAATTTTACCGTTTATTCCGCCATTATCGTCCGTGACGGAGCAGCTCACTGTGTTAAGAAATTGATAACAAGTTTTTAGGTTTAGGACAATTTGTCCCCACATTGACTGTTCCTGGACAGTTTATTCATGGAAGATACATTTTCCCATAAATTTGGGCCTTCAACAAGCTTAGCAGGAGAACCACATAGCTCCCTCAGATAGTTGCTGTCTGATTGATCTAAATTAAATATTGACACGTAGGTTACACCAACTGAAATATGGTTTTAGTTAAATAATTAGGGCATTAGGGCGTATTTAGCATCTGTTTGACTTCATGTGCGCAGTAAAAAAAAATTAAAGGACAAAGTTACATTCACATTTATTCTTTTGCTGCCTGGCAAGATTTCTCTCTTTATTTTTATTTATTTATTTTTTTACAAAAGTATGCCGTTTTATTTGAATATTGAATCATTTGTGACACAAAGCCTTTCTTAGGCTGAAACAAATTAAGATTTTACATACAGCCCACACTTGCCTCTTTAACAGAGTCTGGAGAAGACGAAAGACAAACAAGCCAACAGACTTTTCTGTATATATTCATAGAAAATGTAGAAGTAAAAGTAAAAAAATTCTCTATGGTGCTCTATTTAAACAATTAAAATAATTACAATTTAATGACATGGCCCTCTTGACTTTAAAAGCACAATTTGACACATCTTGGCATCAGGCCTTCATCAGGAAATGAACGGTTGCCAAGAAAACAGAGCCTCCTATTTAAGTAGTACTCCACCAGTAGGAATTTTCAACATGGGTGTAGACTTGTGGCCTGTATACTTCATGTATTTATTGAATGCATTACACGAATCATTACACTTACAAGGTTAAAGAATTGAGCACTCAATGCTTAAATACATAGGTTTGCATTCATCATCAAATTAACCAGAAACTTCAGGTGAAAATTCAGTGGTAAGATTTCTCCAGATTCTCTAATCTTTTGATGATATTATATACTGTAGATTGTAGGATATTTAAAGTCTTTTATATTTTATATTGAGTAACATTTTTCTGAAGTTGTTCCACAATTTTTATATGTAGTTTTTTGCAGATTGGGGAACCTTTGCCCATTTTTACTCCTGAGAGACTCTACCTCTCTAAAATTCCCCTTTTATACCCAGTTGCCAATCAATCAACCTTATTAGTTGTAAAATGCTCATCCTGCTGTTTTTCATTAGTACCACTTACTTTTTCAACCTTTTGTTGCCATGTCTCTGATTTTTTTAAGATGTGTGCATCCAATTCATAATTAGCTAATATTTTTCATAAAAAGGTGAAATGTCTGTTTATATTCTATGTTTTACACAGGGCTCCAACTTTTTGGGGAATTGGGTTATATTTAAGAAGATCCAACACTGATCCACCTTGAGTTCAGCACCAAGCAACATTTGGATTTTAATTTGGAGTTATATTAAAGCCAAGTCAACATGTTATCACTGATTTTCCAACCTGTGATTTTATTGTTGTAATTTTAGTCTTGCTTAATGTGACTTTCAGTCAACGTCTGATCTTGTTTTCCCTGTTTAAAGTAACTGTACTTGAGTAAAGCTCTTTTGGCAGTTAGTTTGAATGAAAAAATGCCATACAAATGATTTTATTAATGTTGCTTGCAGTTGAAGTGAAGTCTTTGAAGCTTTGTCTCCTGCTCTTGTAGGACAGCCATGTCTGCAGGTTGTATGAGGTGGGTGCTCAGCCGTACGGTGCGAGCTGTGTGTGCTCAAAGCCCTGTCTACAGGATACCAGCATATAGACTGACCATATGCAGTGAAAAATATAACATCCCTGCCTCCTCTTGGAGATGTTCTCCATTCTCCACTGATGTAGACAACACAGAACAGACTCCTGCGCCGAAGAAAAAAAAGCAAAACCCGAGCGCAAATGCCACAATCTCCTCTGTTGGACGCAAGATCCCTCATCGAGAGATACAGGTGATAAGTGACACAGGGGAAAATATGGGCACCATGCACCGGGCAGATGTGATCAGGATAATGGACCAGCAGGGGCTCAAACTAGTGCTGTTCAATGAAAACAAAGAGCCTCCCATCTACAGGCTGATGAGCGGGAAACAGATCCACGAAGAGCAGCTGAAACTGCGAGACAAACAGAAAGGAAAAGCAGGTGTGTGGTGAAACTTCAGGAACTTTATTTTTTATGTTTTTATTGGTTTGGTGTTTTCAAACATGGGTAAAGGGATTGCAAGACAATTGACATGTATTGTGGACCAAAAACTAAAGCCTTTTCACACATGACTTGTGAACACAAGATTTGCTTTACATGACACAAAGAGGACTCTGCAGAAGTCCATAATGTTGACACATATCTAATATGGTAGGCGAAGCAATGGAGTCCAATGTTATGATGACATTTTTCACCTTTATATCAGTGTAACTGGTACACAGTGTAAACCAAAGAGAGAAAAAACATGTCATGCAGAAATGAGTATGAAGCATTTTTATTAGGTGTATGAAGATTGCACCAGTCATGTGGCGGTTGCATTATAAAGATGTCAGGACCTCCATCTGCTCATTCTTGATGAATTATCCAGAATGTTTCTTCCTATGTGCCCACTCACCCCAACTTGACAAGGAATTTTTTCTGTGGAGCTGTCAGGAAAATTTCAATCCAAATGAAACACTTTGCTGTTTATGTTCACACATGCAGCTTTCCAGGATAGATTTCTTATTTTTGCTTTTTTATTGACTTTAATGGCAGCACACAGGTATAAAAACACACTCTGAATTAAACATAGACCTGACCAAAGAGGCAGAGTGTAGCAGAGTTTGGGTAGAACAATCCAAAAGCATCATAATGAATGATATGTACTATTGCATGCATGTGTTTACACAGTCCATTAACATCTCGATGAGATCAGGTTCCTTATTCTGAAGCACAATGGCTGAAACGTTCCTATTGCTCTGTAGAAAAGTCATTTTTCCAGTTCAGTTTTTCAAGCATCTTCTCACATGCAACAATTGCCATCAATTCTTATTTCCACATTTTCAATGTCAGAGTTTTTGTCTCTTTCCAGAAATTATTGCAGATATAGCAGAATCAATCATGCACATGTTATTAAACCAGCTATCAAAACTCTTAAGTATATTTTTACTTAGATTAAAAATACGTATCACTTCTGTTTCAAATTTCCAGCACAAACTTTACTGTTTGGCCTTGTAGGAGTGTAAAGATATCTGTTAAAATCTTGTATTGAATAGACTACACAGTATTTGTCTATACTGTACTCTTGTACTGGTGTATGTGAAAATGTCTGTGAGCAAGTGTAAAGGTAAAGTCAGTGTTTCACTGGAATGCTCATAATTTGGATTATTATCAATAGCCAGGAAAGATTAAGGAAAGCTTATTTTTTACTATGGTTAACATGAATTTAAAGTGTGGTTCATTGTATTTTCCCTTCACAGCTCCTGTACAAGTAAAAGAGCTCACCTTTTCTTCTGGCATGGCCACCCATGACCTTAGCACAAAGCTGAGACAAGTGGAGAGTTTTCTGAAGAAGAAGCACCACGTTAGAATCACGCTGCGGTCGGGACGAGGGCATCCTGCAGGCGACATGGTGAGGATGACCTTAAACATGTTCAGTGCTGTGAAAAAGTATTTGCCCCCTTACTGATGTTTTTGCTTATTTTTCACACTTAAATTTTTCACATCATATTGAAAAAGTAATATTAGACACAAATAATCAGAGTAAATACAAAATGCAGTTTTAAACTATGGTTTCATTTATTAAGGGAAAAAAACCCATCCAAACCTACCTGGCCCTGTGGGAAAAAAAGTCATTGTCCCCTTTCAAGTGTGAGATCAGTCTTTGCATTCTTTTTGGTCAGCAGTGGTTTTGGCCTTGGAACTCTCCAATGGATGCCATTTTTGTCCAGTCTCTTTCTTATTGTTGAATCACGAACGCTGACCTCAACTGAGTCAAGTGAGGCATGCAGGTCTTTAGATGTTGCTCCAGGATGAGTCGCCAATGCACTCTTGGAGTAATTCTGGTAGGCTGGCTACTCCTGGGAAGGTTCACCACTGCTCCAAGTTTTCTCCATTTGTGGATAATGGCTCTCACCATGATTCTCTGGAGTCCCAAAGTCTCGAAATGTCTTTGTAACCCTTTCCAGACTGCCAGATGTCAATGACTTTGTTTCTCATCTGTTCTTGAATTTCTTGAGATGATGTGTTGATTTTTGAGATCTTTTAGCATACTTCACTTGATCCTTTCAAAAATGAAGTCATCATTTGAAAACTGCATTTTGCATTTACTTGGGTTATTTTTGTCTTTGATTAAAATTTGTTTGATGATCTAACACATTTAACTGTGGCAAATATGCCAAAGAAAATTAAAAATCTTACATAAATCCTAAATAATATGTAAGATATACGTATTATACGCCTTTAAAATATTCTTTTTCCTCTGCCAGGAGACGTCTCTAGAACAGATTATCCAACAAATAGAGATGATGGTCGGATTTGTCTCAAAGCCAAAAGCCATACGAGACGGTCAAGCGGCCATGTGCATCCTGCGACCGCCGTCAGCAAAGGAACTGGCTCAACATGAGAAAAACAAAGCTGCAGCATCGCAGTCTAACAATGCAAGTTTAAAAGCTTCTCAGAACAAAATCTCGCCTGTTAATAACACTGACACAACAGATGGATCTATGCAACAGTGAGATGATGGAAATAAAAGATTTTCATAAAAACTGGCTGAAATGTGTACATAAGGCTACATTAATGATACATCCAGCAGCAGGGAAGTCCTGAATTAAAATGGGACCATCTTCCAGAAAATATCACTGTTTATCATCAGCTTAATGACAGGGAAGCTAATTGCTATATAATTTTAGTCAAACAACGACTTAAACTTACCTAAAACTAGTTTTTTTCAAGTGAATTTCATGAACACAATATAAGCAAAATCTTAGCAGATCTCATCAGGCAGGGGACTTGAACTATACAAGCACAGAAATGTTGGCAAATTACTTGAGAAGCTTCTTTGTTCATTCTATTTTATCTGCTTAACACTCATACATGGTTCACTAAAGCAGTAACAACAAGATGTGGAAAAATTTAACAAATACTGTGTAGATTAAGACTGAACAGCCAATAGAGGCATTCTCCTTTGATGTAAAAGTCCTTATTCACCTTCTTCTGTAGGGCTATGTGATTCCTGGTTTGAATCCCTGTTGGACAGGCCCTTTTCTGGTGAAGTTTGATTTACAGTGCCTATAAAAGTGTTTTACCCTTTTATTGATTTTATAAATCAGTCATATTCTATATGATTTGTTTTGCCTTGGAAATGATTTTGTTTCCATCCCCTGACTTAAACTTTTTAATAACATTTTCTCTGAGTTGCTTGGGGTGTTCTTCTATCTTCATGGTGTAATGGTAACCAGGAATACTGATTAACCAGTGAATGGACCTAGGTTTCTTAATGCTACAGCCACCTGAGACACATTCACTGTGTTCAGGTGATACCTATTTGACTAATTGTGAGACTACTAGCACCAGTTGGCTGGACCTCTGCTGAATTAGGTCAGTCACTTTAAAGGGGGTGAATATTTATGCAATCACTTATTTTACTTAACACGTTTTTAGGGCCATGACCACGACTGATTTATAAAATCAATGAAGGGTAAAACATCCAAGAGGATGAATACTTTTTTAGGCACTATATAAAGAGCTTAAGATGGAGCAGTGATTTACTTTAGACTGAATGAAAACAAACTCAAATGTTTATCTTTCTCTGCTTTATTCAAGATTCCTCTTTATGTTTTGGTAAAAAACAAAAATAAAAGCAAATTTGGCGTACAGATACATTCACTTGTCACAGATAAACGTGTTTGTTTGACATTACGTGTCACTTCCACACTTTATCAACACCTTTCTCTAACAGCAGAGATACTGCCATGGAGCTTTTGTACTACGGTACAGTCATACTTTTCCTATACATTAAAAAAAAAAAAAAAATCAAATGAGTGAGAACTTAAAAACCAAAAAGCACCTTAAGGCCCCCAAAAATAAAATCTCTCCTAGATTGTGTTAGAAAACAAAATTAAACAAAAGCAGCTTAACTAACATGCATGAGAAGCATTTGTCAATAAGCCTCAAGGACTTTGTAGGAGGAGAAAGGTTTAACAAAGTGATAGTCCAGGTTGCCACAGTGAGGGCACTGCTGGACGTTACTGTACTCGGAGAAATACTGCATCCCGACTCGGACGTCCACCACCGGCTTTCCGCAGTGTTTACAGTTGAGACGAGCCTAAGGATACACAGAGAGGAGACGGGAACAAGGTCAGTTAACAGGATGCTGAACTTAAGATTTTATGCTAAGAAACAGATAAACAGCCCTGAAATAATAAATCCATGACAGGGGTGGTAACTTAACAGTTAGGAGAACCTGTCTGTGGGAAAGATAAGTAACATCTTAAAGGTATAATATGTGATTTTTGCTCAAGTAGATGTCACACTTCAACACCAGTCTCTCAGATCAAAACAATACAACCCTCCCTCATTGTTCTGGCCGAGGGATCACAAGGAAGAAATATTTATGAAGCTTGAGCCTCTGAACGACACCAACAAGCAGAAGAAATCATCATCCAGTAGAGCTGAAAACAACAAACCCCAGCAAACTTTCTCCTTACTCATATGCTTATCAGTGACCCTGGCATTTTTACCTGGCAGCATGGTGAAGCAGCCAGTATATCATAGGTGTACATGGTGCCCAGCTGATGCCAGCTCCCGTCCCAGCGTGACTTGCATTTGATGCAGACGATCTTGTGGACGCCCTCTAAACAGTCCACACAGATGGCGTACAGGTGCATTAACCTGCCTGTTGGACACACAGAAATTCTGTTCAAGTTTATATTAATTACATGAAAAATAAGTGAGTTTGTCTCCCTCGATCAGACAGAAAAATCTGTAACATTCAACAGCATCAGTGGTAGAAATCAAAGTAACAGTAATATCAGACCAAAGCAGCTTGCTTGAGAGAGCTACATGACAGAGCAAACTTTTTTATTAGCAAAACTATAACTGATGTGATTTGATTTCCTGAAGGAGAACTTGTGAAAATACAAAAACAGAAGCTCTGTGCAACTATGTGGAAGCTCACAGGCCTCCACAAAAATAAAACAGCCATTTATAACAGCTGATTAGAGAACTATCATGAAAGAACTCTCAGTATTCCTGCAACATTATCAAAAGTAAAACTTTGACTTAAAAAAATGCCTTAAATGTTTATTTTAAATGTTTGACTTTATATGACACTGCTCCTACAACCCTTAAACAATGAATTTTGATCGCTAAAGCTGACAATCAACATACTTGTTCCTCCAGAAAAAAGATGGTATAAAATGCTCTGTCTGAGGCATAATGTTGTTTTCTGTCCCAGTTTAAAAAAAAATTAAAAATGGAATGATGCAGTATAAATGTGCCAAAAAAAACATGCTTATAGAATAGCTGCAAGTCATAATATTAACTATTAGGGCTTGGATATTAATCAAAAATTAGATTAAATCACAATATGTCCTGCAGAAGGGGCAATATTCCTTTAACCTGAAATGTGAGTCAAAATACCAGTTTAAAACTAGTTTTTTTGCAGCAGAGATAAAAAGCATCACATTTCATGCATTCATTCAAGTGACATTTTTAGAATAGTTTACAAAACAATCCTTGTCCCATATAGTGTATCTAAACAGGTAGCATTATCTTTTGTTTTTTACTTACATCATACAAAAGATTTAAATTTGGAACATGACTACCCTACCCTTAAACTGCATCTTCTTAAGGATTAAATAGTCCTAAATGTAAGCCTAAAACACTGACTAAATCTCCTTGAAGATCCATTTATATTCTGCCCATCACAAAAGCATGAAAACCCAAATAACTTATCCTTTCATACTGATGCATATCGAGGAGCATCCATATCAAAGCTTTGGGGCCACAACATCAAAGGAGCTTCATGCAGCCGCCGTGCTAATTCACATTCATGTTGGACGGAGTTAAATCCAGCAGAAAGCCTTTTATGTCTCCACACACAGTACAGATCAGGCTTATTGGGGGATTAAGTTGTAACTTGTCCTTACAGAAAGAAAAAGACAACATAGTTTCTAGATCACAGACTAAAAGTTGATGTTAAATTCAGAAAAAAAAACATTTTAATGAATTCATAAAACCACTTTGGTGTCATTTTTCCCCTGGCAGCTGATGTCTTCATCCAGAAGTTACTAACAGGATCTGGATGTGCAGATTTCAACCTGCTTCTTGAAAACAAATTAATGTTTAACCTAGGGTTTTTTCTCTTTCTGTATCAGTGTTAAAAATATTTGCACTGTCCTGACCTATTTAGCTCCATGCTTTAGTATGAAATTATCCCAGGAAACCATCTCTGACCTTGAAGGTGGCAGGGGACATCGTACTCAATCTCGTCATGGCGTGAAGGGCTTAGAAACAGAGTCCCGTCCACCAGAGGGAACTGCTCGAACACGGGTAGTGCTCTGTGACACAGCGCACAGTTCACCACGTTTCTCTGACTTGCACTGAGCGCCGACAGGATGAACCTACAGAAAAACAAGAGCATATTTGAAACATGTCAACAATTCATATATTTTCAAGGCATACTTTATCAACTTTTATCAATAGACAGTGTAAAACATTGGCTTGGTCTATGTGTGATCAAGAAACACTGGTTTCTGAGGTGTAATTATTAACTCTAACCATGGCTGTTGCCATATTGGAAATATGAAAATATACACAACCCCATCTTTCTTCACAAGTTTGACCTCTATATATCTCCCTACAAGACACCTGATTCATTCTATAGCCTAACTGAGATGGAATAATTTAGAGTAGAGGTATTCAGTCCAAACCAAACCAGACTTTTGCTTTCAAAAGCACAAGTGGGAAGTTTAATTAAAATGTGTTTATTTTCCCTGTAATATATTCTATCGATGTGGACACAGGAAGTTACAGAAACAGCTGAAGTTAAGAGAACAACTTGCAACACAAAGCAAGGTAAAGAAGGTACTCCGTTTATTTTTTTCCAGTCTATTTTGGCTGAGAGCATGTGTTAATTTTGGCAGCCCATTCAAAGCCATTCAGCCCATCAAAGTTTTAGTCGACGAAAATTCCTTACACTTTAGTCTTTACTTGTAGTCACATCATATTTTCTCTTTTAAAAGATTAGCCAAACTGTAAAAAATGAAACACTAATTTTATACAATCAATAGCCTACATGTAATAATCTGAAATAAACTAATGAAAATAGTAGCATATATTTGGATAACAGATTTTTGTGATGAGAATTATTGATGTTTATTCATAATGGTACTTACTAATGTGCCTTAATTATCAAACTCTTTATTGATATTAGTAATATTAATAGCAATATTCGTGCATTTAATGTGGAAAAATGAGACAATATGTTTTTAACTGAACTCATGCTTTGTATTTACTTTATATTACTAATTAAACAAACATTTCTCATTTAAAGGACCACATTTATTCAGATTTTCTTGCTAAAAACTAAAATTCCAATTTCTCCATGTGACTTTGAACACATCACAGTGAGTTCCTTTTATTCTTCTTGAATTGCCAAAAGTCTGAGTCTTTTTGAACATATCATAATGTAACTTACATTGCTTTCTTTGACTCGCTAATTAGCATTTGTCTCGTAAATTTCAACTTTGGATTAATATTTTTAACTAACGGGACCTTAGACAAAGTTTTGGAGTTTTTTATCACTACAACTCTGACCAAGACTGAAGAGGATTACTGTACAGCAGCAACAGAAGCTAGTATTAGGAGTCTATGCTACAGCTGGTGGAGATTTTCAACGATTCTAAGGTAGGCTGGCTGCATTTTAGTTTAATTTCTTGTAAACACTACCTCTAGAATACAGAGAAGAGCTTCCTGTTTAATCTACCTATCAGTTCCTCTCTCTGTCACGCTGCTTCACACATCCAGACACACTACTCCTCCTGCTCTCTCCTCTGGGTGTACAGACAGCAGGTTAGACACACAGAGGAGAAATATCAAAGAATGTAAATGTCCATCAGTCCGGCACGTACATTTTGGTCTCGTCTCATCTTTGTAAAGAAAGAAATCTACTTTTCTTGAGTTTTTATCATCAGTAATCTGCTATTAGCCCATCCTTGTCCTGCCTCCCTTATTAACAAACATTTTTTGTTTTTAGTTTTTGTTAGCGAAATGCCATGATGTGTAGCTCTTGGAAAAAAATAGGCCAGCCCTCTATTCTCAAGATTCTCAGGGGTTGAGATGTGACGCTCACCTAGGCAGTCTGAAAGCCCTCTCTTTTTAACATGCAGGCCAAAATGAAATTAAAGCCTTGATGCTGCTGAGGTGCAGTTGCCACACCCAGTCTGAAACAACTGTTAGAGCTCCCCTAGTGACTGGCTGCTACCGCCATGTTAAAAGATGGCACATGAGTCAAGCTATAAAACTAAAGTCCATGCGAAACACTTTCTTTTCAAACCTGATTTTGTCATTATAGTTATCTTATGGTGCCCAGGAATTCTTACACTAATGCATATTCAAAATGCTTTGCATGAACAGGTACATATTCAAATGCTTAACACACAGGTGCAGCACAAATGCTTTGAAATGCTTTTAATTCATAAAAAATAAAATCACAAACGGTGTCACTATGGAAGTAGTCCAATGGACACTTTTCCCAGATGGAAATGCTGTATGAATCCTGTGAAAATTTTCCCAGCAGGCAACTGTTGTGGACAGACTTCAAGAAAAAGTTGAGAGAATAAGTGAAGTGGAATAAGTGTCCATGTTTTCTGTTCAGCAAAGTGTTTCAAAATGCATTTATGCTCCACCTGTTTGTGTGCTGCATGCTAACCTGACATGCCAGATACACTGTTTCATATATGAATTGCATGGATATATTTCACAGTCATTTGAAAGAAAGTCTTTTGGACGGTAAGGGTTTTTCAAAAAAAATTCTCAGGTTATTGAATGAACGTCAGTAAGATTTGTATATTTACATATATACAGAAATTTTTGTTTGTTTATGTGTTATTCTATTTGTTTAAATTTTACATACCCAAATGCTGAAAAGATCAATGTGATGGGTACAAATGCTTATACAGCTGTAAAAGAAGGAAATGTCTATGTTGTACTGTTGTTAATGGGAAGAATTGCAAGAACAACGTGGACGGCCCGGGTTAGAATTCGGCCTGAGGCCCTTCACTGCATGTCTCTCCCCCACTCTCGTCCCTGTTTCCGACTCTATCCCCTATCCTCCACTATCAAATAAAGGCACAAAAATGCCCAAAATAAACCTTAAAAAAAGAAAAGCCTGAAAAAGTGATTTTTGCATGATGTCCCCTTTAATGAAGAAATGTGGCCCAGTTCTGGTAAAACTGATGCTATAATAAAGCTACATCCAAGCTAATTGCCACTGGCAGCGGTTCCTTTGTCCTTTTTTAAATTTGCATTTGAAAAGCCAAACAAGTAGCAAATGATGAGCCCTCTGTGAGCCAAACAACCAGGTCTACTAAGCAGTGCCAAATGATATGGATCTCTTATATGAGACAGATTTCCTGTCAGAACAAGAGAGGCTGGAGTTCGGTGAGACTGACCTCAGCTGAGGAACCACAGGTAGGATGAACTTAATGTGCTAATGTGACGGAACTGTACTGAGCCAAACCAGACTGCTTTGAGGAAATGGCCCAGTGTTGATTTTTTTCCATGATTTTTTATCTCTTGAATGTTTTACTACTTTCGGGACACAAAAGTAGAAGTAATCAAGAATTAAGATCTATTTTCAAGTGCTTAAAACTGTGTGCACATTTTACTGTTTTTGTCTTTGTGTTTATCACAAACTTGTTGCTAAACCAAAGGCAAAGTATCCCATGCCAACCTATATTCCCAATTTTAAGTGTACTTGCACAGTTCTTCTAAGTACCAGTTTTGTTAACCAAGTGCTAAAAGAATAAACAGCGTACAGAATTTCATTTCATAAAGTAATTTTTAGGTGCAACAAAAACCGAGTCTTATTCAATCTTCTCTTTGTTTTTTTTTTTTAGTTTATTAGGAATTTGTTGCCACTGATGGATATGAAAAGACCAAGATTTTACAGTGTACCTGCGCAGCTCCTCCCCCTGGCCTGCCTGGGCGTCGTCCTCCATGCGGACATGGTAGGTGTTGAGTTTGTGTCTGGGGATGTGGGTGAGGAGCTCCGAGAGGTCCAGCCTCCTCAGGAACTGCACCGGGTGGGAGTGGGTCCCGTCGGCCACACTGCCAGACGTGAGACGATGGTGGAGTGGGAGTGCAAAGGAGAGCGGCAAGGGGAGAACAGACCCGGGGTCTAGGTGAGATCCACCACCTGAGGTTCCCATCGAGCAGCCACCTCCACGACTGAGAGCTCCCCCGACCAGCAGGTGCTTCCTCTGCGGGTCCATGTGGACGGCTGATTTGAGGAACTCTCCCAGCGGACGGGAACCTCGCATCCCTGCTCCCCCTCCTGATCCAGGGGGAGCAGTTGGGGAGAGAGGGAAGCCAGCTGGAGGAGACTGTCCAGGAGAGTCACAGGGAGACTTCAGAGGAGGCCCCAGACAAAAGGGTCCCACTGCCGCAGCTCCTCCTGCTGCTCCTCTCTCTGTGGAGTTCTGACGATCCACTGATTGTCTGCGAGGTAATTCCTGACTCGAGGCTCGGTGTGGGAGTTTACCTCCTACTGCTCCTCCTGGTGCTTTGCTTTTCTTGGGCTCCTCAAACATCCCATCCCCTGGCCCTGTAGCCCCTCCGCTGGACCCGTTCCTCCCTGTGCTCCTCTCTGATGGCTTTTTCTTGCGCTCATCCTGCATGCGCTTCACCTGGTACCAGTCAGTGTCTTTCTTTAGGTGTCCCTGACCACAGCGGCACGAGCAGAACCTGAAGGCCAGGTCATAGCCCTTTTTGGTCCACATGTTCTGCCGGCACTGCTTCTCATTCCAGGAGCGAGCGCGGCCGATGCAGTTGAACTGGACGAGGATGGAGCTCTCCCATTCGTAGAAACACTGCAGGTGCATCCAGTTCCCATAAGGGCACAGCTCATTGTTGCAGAGCACCCGCTGGTAGTCATCCTTCTCCAGGTCAATGGGGCGGCCCAGGCTGCAGCTGAGAGGCGTCGCACACTGGACCTCTGGGTGAGCAAAAACAGGAGAGGGAAAAGTTGAGTCCATCATGATCTCCTACAAAAGCCAACTTTTATCAAATAGAATTTACTGCTAAATCAGAAAATAGTGTGGTCTGTAAAATTTTAGAAAACAGTGAAAACAAATTGTGCAAAAAAAAAAATCAAATAGCTCATTTTCAAGTAACTGTCCATTACCAACAGTTATTATTAGAAGAGTACAGATGGAGATGGATAATTTTCACAATGTGCACATGCAAAGTCATATCTCAGGACTTGCAATGCTAGTTACATGACCTGAAGCACATTCTGCAGCCACCTCTTTGTTGACATAAAAAAGACAACACTCTCCTGCATCTAAGAACATTCACTATATAGACAAAAGTATTCGGCCACACATGTTAACTATTGAATTCAGGTGTTTCAATCAGACCCGCTGCCACAGGTGTATAAAATCAAGCACCTAACCATGTAGTCTCCATTTGCAAACATTCATGATACAAAATGCATCGTTCTGAAGAGCTCAGTGACTTCAGTCATGGTGATGAATGCCACCATTGCAACAATTTCATCCCTGCTGGATAATCCACAGTCACCTTTAAGTGACATTATTAGAAAGTGGAAGAGTTTAGGAACAACAGAAATTCAGTCAAAAAGCACAAGACCACTTAAAATTACAGAGCGGGTCAATGACTGCTAAGGCATGGCTGCGTTGACTGTGGACTTCAGAAAACACAGTGGACCAACACCAGCAGATGCCATGGCAGCCCAAATCATCACTGACTGTGGAAACTTCACACTGGACTTCAAGCAACGTGGATTCTGTGCCCCTCCACTCTTCCTCCAGACTCTGAACCTTGATTTCCAAATGACATGCAAAATTTCCTTTCATCTGAAAACAGAACTTTGGACCACTGAGCAACAGTCCAGTTCTTTTTCTCTACAGCCCAGGTAAGACGCCTCTGACGTTGTCTCTGGTTTAGGAGTGGCTTGACACGAGGAATTTGTAGCCCATGTCTAGGATTCGTCTGTGCCTAGTGGCTCTTGATGCACTGATTCAATCCTCAGTCCACACCTTGTGAAGCTCCCCCAAATTCTTGAATGGATTTTGCTTGACAATCCTCTCAAGGTTGCGGTTATCCCTTATGCTGGTGCACCTTTTCTGTCCACACTTTTTCCTTCCACTCAACTTTCTATGAATATGCTTGGATACAGCACTCTGTGAACAACCAGCTTCTTTAGCAATGACCTTTTGTGGCTTACTCTCTTTGTGGAGGGTGTCAATGATTGTCTTCTGGACACCTGTCAAGTCTGCGGTCTTCCCCATGATTGTGTAGCCTACTGACTCAGACTGAGAGACCATTTAAAGGCTCAGGAAACCTTTGCAGGTGTTTGGAGTTAATTAGCTGATTAGGATGTGACACAATGACTTTCCAATATTGAACTTTTTCACAAAATTTCTAATTTTCTGAGACACTGAATTTTGGGTTTTCATTATCTATAAGCCATAATCATCAACATTTCAAGAAATAAAGGCTTGAAAAATGTTACTCTATGTGTAATGAGTCTATATAGTATACGGGTTTCACTTTCTGAAATCAGTGATAAAAAATATTGAACTTTTCATGATATTCTAATTTTTTGAGATGTACCTGTATATGCTGAAATACACGGGCAAAATATCGGATGTAATTATCGGCTGAAATTTTGATTTCTGCAGATACCAGACCAATAATATCATGCATCCCTACTATAAAGACATGGTCTGATGAGCTCGGTGTGGAAGAACTGACTGGCCCACACAGAGCCCTGACCTCAACCCCATTAAGCACCTTTGGGATGAACTGGAATGGCGAATGTGAGCCAGGCCTTCTCGTCCAACATCAGCACCTGACCTCATAAATGCAAGAATGCACAGAAATAATCAAAATCTGTACAGGAGGCTGTACAGCTGCAAAAGAGGTCCAACTCCATGTTAAAGTACATACATTTGAATACAACGTCATTACAGTCCCTTTTTTTATGTGACCTTTAAATACTTTTGTTCTAGGTATCACAATACTCCCCGTGACCTCCAACGGGATAAGCAATAAAGAAAATGGATGGATTGATGTATCACAATACTGGGTTCACGTTACGATTTTGTCAAGATTTTTGGGGGATTTCTAATTTTTACATAGATATGATATTAAAGATATAATTTCTAATATGGTTATTTTAATGAAATCCTCAGAAAATAGACAATACTATCATTTTTCTCTGTAAATATAAAGAGTACTTCTACCCTTTAAGCTAGTGGCTACCAACCTTTTTCCTGGAGCCCCCCACTTATGGCTAAGAAAAGCCGAGCCCCCTCAAAACCCACATAAATTAAAAAGTGATCGATTACTGTCAAAAGTCAACATCAGCTTTAATTTATTTTTTTAGACAAACTGCAAAGAAAATTGGTTTATATGTTCATAATACCAAAAGAGTTAGTATAAACTATTTAAGTAAAGTTCTAGTTAATATATGCCAATCTAATCTTGACAACCTCAAAGGCTGAGATCTCTGGCGCCCCCCTAAGGGGTCCCGGACCCCAGGTTGGGAACCATTGCTTTAAGCTGCTTTAGTCACTCATAAAGCAGTGCATTTTTCTCTGAAAAATAGTGATTTTGATGAGTATTCTCATAAAGTGATATTAATCAAAAGAATCCAAAAACAGATACTCTATAAGGTTAAAATGGTATTTAAATATATATTTTTGTCAAACCATTTTAAATCATCCACATTTCTATGGACTTTTAACTGTAAAGGTATAATTACATCCCTTACTCAATAATCTACCACATATTTCCTGAATCCATCAGTCATTTGGTCTGTTAACCATTAGATGATAGATGGTTAAACTAAACAAGCAGTGGATTTATCTCTTATTTTATTTTTGCAGGGTATTGTTACATTCCTTCTTTAAAAAATGTGTGAAAAAAGTCTTAATTTACTGACAAAAAAGGCAGAGAGATGCAGAAAACCTCCTGCTTAAACACTGCCATTAACACATTTTTTGACACTTTAGCTCAAACATTACCAAAACAACCAGTTAATCATCAAATAAACTGCAGATACATTTCTTTCAATCCATAGTTAGATCAATAAACAAATAACCAAAGCTCCAGCATGAGCTAATTCAGAGATGTTTTTCAGACACTGGATCTCTAAAAGCACCGTTTTAAGAGGCCTTTTAGAAAAGCTCATCATCATTTATCACCAGTTTGAGGTGAAAATGTTTGGAGAGACATTTCAGTGTCCTTGCTGCCATTGATTTCTGAAATTGAAGCAGGCCATTGAAGCCTAAGAGCGTCTCTATTCAAACCCTGCCAACTGTCAAGTCTGGATGTGAATCAAGCGAATGTGGGCCCACAGTCTGTACCAGAAGAAGCTCATGATAAAACTCTGTGGGTGTGTGGGGGGATTGTTTCCTCTTTCCTTTTCCGGGACAGTGTCAGCGCTTTTTTTAACTCCTATTACTCTCTGTAGTCACCACACAGTAGTTAAAAAACACACTTTTCTATATATATTTTTTAGCTCTAGCCTGCTTTTTACTTCTACTTTTAACCAGAGTAACGTTGCTTTTACTTGACTGCAACAGTCTTGTACTTTTACCACCTCTGCTTGTTTTAAGGAAACATACTTTATTCGTGATCTTGGCCAAAAGGACGACAGCACCCACAGTCTGAGCAACCCTAAGGGGGGTGGCAAAGATCTCAAGGGATGCATGGGATCCTGTCTGCTCTGACATATTAAAAATCAAAGTTGCTAAAATTTCTTGCAAGCTATGATCAAAAACAAAATGCACAACAGTGTGCTAGGGCCACCCTAAAAGATTAATAAATAAAGAGGCTCTGGGGCTTAATGGTTGGGTCGCGCCCCGTGTGTGTTGGCATACCGGGTTCAGGTCTTACCTGTGGCTTTTTCACTGCATGTCATTCCCCACTCTCTTGTTCCTATTTCCAGCTTCATCCACTGCTCTGTACTGCTCTGGCCCCCTGATAGCCATCATCCAGGACTGCACCAAATCCATGTCCCACCTTTCCAGGTATCCTCCCCTTCACGCCCCCTGGTGCCTGGACCAGCCCACCAGGTCCTGGGCACCCAGTGTGCAGGGAGCTGTATCAAGCCAGGGGAAGCGCAGCAGGTGCCTGTTCAAATGCAGGCAGCTGACCCTTTCCACCCTCGCTCTCCTGAGCACATCAGCATTAGACCCACAGTTTTGCCAACGATACCCAATGATGTGCCAAAGACAAGTTGCCACATAGGAGTCAAGTCAGCACTTCTGGCCATCAGTCAACATCCAGGCCTCACAAGAGTATAGTAAGACCAGGAGGACGAAGGTGTTTCATCCACATGCTCAGATTCCAAGATCCAGGATTGATGAAGCTGCCAAGGTAGCTGAACTGCTCTACAAATTCCACGGACACATATTCAAGGGCAGCATCCAAGGTATTACCAAATGCCTGGATCTTTGTATTGATCCAGGAGACGAGCATTCTGTAGCTAACGTAGCTAAAGCTAAGCTCCCAAAGCAGCTATGTAAGCTCTGTAGGTAACATAGCTATATAGTTAATGTAGCTAAAGCCAAGCTCACAAAGCAGCTAACTTAGCTACGTTTCCTTATGTAATAATGTTAATTACATAGTTAGCATAGCTTTAACAAAAAAAATTTAAAAATGTTGTACCCAAATTATAGCACTCCTGTTCTGTAAAAGAAGGGGTCTCAGATGACGGGCTGCGGTCAGAAGGTCTTGTGGGAATGAACTGGGAAGAAGTCAGAGGTGTAACTACCACACTTGACAGCACTTTATCAATGAAAACAATTAAATTGATGTGTAAGTTGTTCAAGTGGATCCTGTTGGGCTTAGCTTTTCTTAGAAAGGGCAAAAGGCTGGAAACCACTGGAGTAGCTGATGCTCCAAACAGAGATGATTATAAATAATCTTTAAAACAGTTATTAGACTATAATAAAGGATAAATGGGTGCAAATTCCACATACCTTGTGTTTTCAGACATCAACAAAATCCTTAAAATTTTCTGGAAAAAAAGCCTAACCATTTTCCTTCATTTCTTCTTAGACCCTATTTTTCAAATACAAGTTTTGAGACCATTTTTTAAATCTTACTTTATAGTCTTTAAGGTATGCATCACTTCAGGGTGACTTTTTTCACACCAGTTGAAGTCTCTGTGAATTAAAGTGAATGAAGCTGAACTTGAGTGCGCAGACAAGCGGTGAGGTGTCAGTACTACCCTTTGAGGAAGGCCACAACCAAAAACTGTGAGGAGTTGAAGGTGCGCGTCAGGAACAGACAGCTGAGGCCTGCATAACAACATCCACACTGTATAGAACCCCACCGACCACTAACTTAGATTTAATAACATGCAAACAAGTGCTGCATCGTGTCATGAAGACCCCCTGAGGCGACATTTGACAACAAGGAATACTGTTTTCATAGTTCATAATCCTTTTTCACAAGAGGAGCTCCACGCGCCAAACTCCATTCATATATCTGTCAATTTAAGGATCTGTTGCTTAAAGGGTCCTTGTTAAACGTGTAAAAACAAAACGAATGGCCATTTTCTGTTACTCACCCATCAATCTTATGTTCTGCTAACATTCAACACACCAATAAACACATGTTTCGATAATATTCCAACTTTTCTCCCTGCTGCGCCTACAATCTTGTTGCACCAAAACAAACCAAACTGCCTCATGAAAATCAGTGCAAAAATAAAAACAAGCCATGTTTTCAGTGCAGTTTAACACTTGCTGGATCACGCATACATCATCGACTAAAAATCACGCTCAGTTCATGCAAGGCCTCAAGTCGTGATCACACAATGTAGCGTGTATTTTCAGATATTCATGGACGCGATTAATCGATGCATTTTTAAATAGAAGTTTTGCTCTGCGTGGAAAGAAGTGAAAGTAAGGGCTAGAGACATTTGCAACGTCGCAGTGCATGTATGTCACAGTCGCACAGACAAGACAGAGCTTCCTCAGACAGGAAGACAGCATCACCAAACTTCTACATCTGTGTCCGTTTCCTCTCTTACCACTTGAGCGCTCGTTTCTGGGTGCAGCCGCCGCGGCCGCGCCTCCTGTCGGGGCCGCACAGGCTCCATTTTCCTGCTCATCTCCGCTACTGTTGGTGCGTTTGCTTTTCTTTCCCTTGTTGTTCTTCTGGTTGGGCATTTTACACGATTCGGCTGTCAAGTGTTATTTTCGACCTCTATCAAAGGCTGCTGTCACTGCCGTCTGACATTTCTGTCGCCTCCATGGCTGCAGTGTTTTCTCTTTGTGTTGTTGTTTTTTGGGGCTCCTCGTGGACGGTAGGCGGGTTTTTAGTGCAGCTCTGACAGCAGCAGCTATGAGGAATAAGCTGCTATAACCTTTAAGAATGAAGGCGTGTCCGTCTCTTGTTTTGATTCCTGCTCCGCTGTTTTCTGCCACCCCCTGACGTCACAGGGACCCGCCCCCCGCGCTGGCCGTCAACGGTTTGTGCTGCGTTCCGGTGCTGTGGGAAAGCTCGGACTTTTAAGTATCAAACACTTTAATATCCCACAAACAAGCCAAATACTCAACATAGAAGGACTACAGACTGTACAGGGGGGTATAGGGGCCAAATACGAATGAGAAAGCAATGACAGGAGAAGCTTTATTTGTCATTGTGCACTTAAAGACAAAAGTTAAGAGTCAAGAAAAGGAGTCAAATGTTGAGGGAAAAAAAAAATTAAAAACAGAAGTGCAAGAACAAAATGTTGATATACTGATCAAAAAGTTAAAGATCAAGAAAAAAGATTTTTGAAAATATATTTAAACTATTGGAAGAAAACTCGGGATATAGAGGAAAACAATTTGAAATGTGGGGGGGTATATAAAAAATGTTGAAATGAAGGAGGGAAAACGTCAATATGATGATCATTAAAACAAGAGATAACAGAAAAATCTTAATTTTATTAAAAGGTTGATATGTTAAAGTTGAAATGGTGAATTACTGAAAAGAAAAAGTTGAAATGTCGAGAGAAAAGTTGAAGTGTTGAGAAAAATAATTGAAATCCAAGAAAGAAAATGAATTACTGGAAAAAAAAATGTCAAAATAAGAGTAAATGGTCAAAATGTTGGTTTAAAAAATTAAAATGTCAAAGAAATCGTCGAAATGATTATTAAAAATCTCAAAATGGCAAGAGAATTGTCAAAGTGTTAGTTTAAAGATTTAAATATCAACAAAATGGTCAAAATGTTGTTCTGAGAATTTCAAAATGTCAAGTAAAATGTTAAAATGTTGATTAAGATCTTCAAAATGTTGACATTAATAATCAAAATATCAAGAAAATAGTCTGAATATCAAGAAAAAACAAAATTGTGAGAAAATAGGTTTAAATGTCAAGTAAAACATGGAATATAAAAAATAAAGTAGAAAAAAAATCACAATTAAAGTCAACCTAGCAATAGTATTTCAATATTACTCGCAATGTTTTATATTTTCTCAGCATTTAGACTGTTTTTCATTTAAATGCATAATGAAATAAAATTCTCTTCTGCAGATTTTTACTTGTTTTTACTCTACTGGTAGTGGGGAACCTCAATAATAAAATACTATTTAAAAACACAGGACCAACACTTCAGCAAATGTAACAAAGAATAAACTTAGTTTTGTTATTGCCACCTGAAAATGTGGTCACAGTTTTATGAAATCACCACCTACAAAATCGACTTTGTAGAGGTAGATCAATTTTTCATTGGAATGGTGTTTTTTTCCAACAACAAAACCCCTTTAAGCAAAATCAACATTGGCTTATGGCAGATAAAAAGGCTGCTATAAACTTATTGTAAGGCTGATTACTATGACTGAGTTATCAATTTCGAAAATTAGATCCTTTTTAAAATAAGTTTAAGGTTCAGGATGTTTTCTTCTGGGCCAGGTTAAATGGGTTTTGATGATGCTCTGGGAGGCCTCAACAGATCAAGCACCTTCACCTGTAATCTATTGATCCCTTTCTGAAGCAACCAAAAGTCTATAAATAACAAAGTGCTTTTAAGGTAAAACACAGAAAAGCAGATTCAAGGCATCATGTAATTTTTATTCCTCTGTGTACATCAGAAACATCTGGTTTGTATTATTGCCAATACAAAAGACAGTAATGACGCACTTGAACACATCATGCAGGCATTCCACTAGGTCACAGAAATGGCTTGAGGTATTGGCACTGCTCTGATCAAACTTTCTCCTCATGATAAATCTCAATTTGTACTGAACTGTTTGCATTCACAGTCAAGGAGGCCATCTGAGACTCACCCCAGAGATAAAACAGCAGGATAATACAAAATGACAGTGATGAAAGCAGCATGTTTGGTTCTCAATCATTGTTTTCCTCTTGGATACCCATTACTTTTAAACCTCTCCTCGGACCATTATTTGTGTTTTCTAGGCTGCATTTCAGTTAGATTCATGATTCTGTTTCCTTGATTTGTCTTAAACTATCTTTGCAAGCGGATGTGTTTGGAGCACAATCACATAGTAGTAAATGCTCCTCTTTGATTTAAAAAAACAAAGTGAACTATTCAAGTCAAGCTGAAATAAAACCTGAACCTGTGATTCAGAGGAGTAGACTAAACAGCAGAGTCTGTAATTAGACTTATAAAACTTGCAGTTAAGGCGTGGTGACAAAAGGTTGATACCAGTTCTGTTTTTGCAACAGTAGTAAGGTTTTATGTGGGCGATCATAGGGCAAATATTTACTGAAACTTGGCAGAAATTATATTATGATGATAAGCACAACAGTTATGTTACATATAGGCAGAACACTAGGAGACTGTTGCTTTCCTGTCACACTCATTTTTCTGCAGCCTCTTACCAAATGTACAGAATTAAACCAACAAAAAAAAATCATGAGATAACTTAAGTGATTAACAACAAACAGAATATGAAATGAGATGTGTAAACAATGCATATTAAAAATTTACCTCACTGCCATGCTGATTTTGTGTCTTTTCACATGAACAGTTAAGGTTATTTCAGGTATTAACTTTTTTTTTTAATCAAAGTTTTTTTTTTTTGTAAGAATGTTTATATGTATATGTTTTAAGCATTTCCCCCCAAAAAAATCTATCAGTCACTTGGAATTTTTTTACAGTTTGAAATGGAATCAGACTTTAAAAAGGGGTATTTAGCAAAAAATATTGTTGGGATTGAGTTAGAAAAAAATGCTATGCTATTCTGACAAAAAATTGCAAAAAAACCCTATATATTCAGGAGAAAAACATGACATTTTTATGTTATACAATATTCTTACTGTTGCTATATACCATCACAAAAAGGGCCTTTTCTGACTGTTTCACCATATCTAGATGATGTTATTCATTATCTCTTTCTCTCAAGCTAGTATTGATAAATTTTAGCCTATTTGTGCCCTCTTAAATCCCTAGTACAAGCATTATATGGAGAGCCAAATTGGCTGAATCTAAATGCCATGTTTCTAAAGCTATAGAAACTCAGATAAGGATCTTTTCTGACTGTTTTAACACATTTAGATGATTTTATTCATTTCTTTCTCTCATACTAGGTTTGCTAAATTTTGGCCTATGTGTGCCCCCATACAACACTGATATGGACATTTTATGGTGTGTCAAATGGGTCAAATTTAAATGCAATGTTTCTATAGCTATAGAAACTCAGATAAAGGATCTCTTCTGATGATTTTATTCATTGTTTATTTCTCTAATGCTAGTATTGCTAATTTTGGCCTCTTTTTGCCCCCATACAACTAGACATACAGGCATTATATGGAGAGCCAAATGAGTCAGCTAAAGCTATAGAGACTCACAAAAATAATCTTTTCTCTTACAAATATGATAAATTGCCCATGTATTTTCAGCTTTGATGTTAGAGAATCAAGTTAAATCACCACACCTGATCTGCAAGTATCATTTAACCCACAGTACAAAAAAAGACTGGAAAGTTTAAACAAAAACTAATAAAACTATAAATGCACACTGTCACACCTTATTTAAGTCACAGGACAATTATTAAACATATTTTGGTAGACTTGGTCCTGAGAAACATCACAAATTCATCCTCTGCAATTGGCACCAATCACCCTGTAATTCAACACTAGTATAAATTGCACTAGAAATACTTTCGCCATTTGCCAACTCCTGACCTGTTTCTAATGAAAGGCAAATATGTTTGGAGATTTTTTTAGCAGAGAAATATTCATTTTCAACTACTTATAAAAAAGATGGAATAAAAACTACTCTAGCAGTTTGCAGAAAGTACAAAAAGGTGCAAAAATCTTTCCTGAAATGCACTTTGTCTTTGTAGTTACTACAACAGAATTGTTCTTACATTTGCCATAGCACAGGTCTGATGATGTCTTTTACAAAGTCCACAGGAGGTAGTATTTTTGGCTCATGTAAACAACAAATGGGACCAACACTGTTAATAGACACACGCTCTGTTGTTATAAAGCTGCACTGATAGTTACAGCTTAAAAAACATGTGTCCGTTACTAACAAATTCATCAAATTTCTCCAATTTGAATAAGTAGAAGTTGCTAAAATTAGCCAGTCATGGAATGGATGTGTCTTTTCTTGGACACGGTACAATCAAGAGAGGCATTTGGCTCCTTGAAATTAACAAAATACCACGAAAAAGGCATTTGACAAGTAATCACAATCCTGATTTGTGCGTTTATAGACTTAAAAGTGTATCAAAATGGCACGTCAGACGTGTGGTTGATAAAACAGCAGCACCTGAGAATGAGAGAACCTTTTCTTATCATCTGAAACTATGAATGCAGCTCTAATTTAACCCAGATAAACTAAAAACATTCTCACATACATTTGTGTGCTTCTGTTTGGCACTGAAAAATCAAACTCAGAAAAGCCTGCTTGGTCCTTAAGTGTGCTGTTTGAGCAAATCGGTTTGGTTATCATGTTTGAATCTAAATACTGAGCCTTGTACATGAAGAAACAGAAGATAAGCTGGTACACTGCAAGCAGCTCAGTATTTGTAAAGAATAACTGACAGCAGTAAGAAGCCAACGTGGTCTGAACATTTAAGCCTCATTCTTCAGCAGGATGATGTCAACATTATCGTGGACGCCCTGTAGAAGCAACTCGCCCTGGAAGTCGATCACCTTCTTCTTCTTGGCTGCCTTCAGGGTGCCCACCAATGCCTCAAAGATGTTGGCACACCGGTCATCATTAAACAAGACTCCAAACTTCACGATGGTTTGACCATCGGCATCTGTAACAAGAGAGCAAAGTTACACTTAAATGCTAAAAGTAAATTTGATTTTTTTTTTCAGCAGTTTTAGTTTTAGTTCCCTTTTGCCTCTGGCTCTTTCTGCTCTGAGACTGTTAAAATTATATTTTCTCATCTAAAATACTATCAACACAGTTACTAGATCATTTATTCAAAGGTCTGTAGATAAAACTGTATACAAAATGCATATTTCCTCACTGAAAAACATCGGGCTACTTAGTTGGGGGAACTGATAATTCAGGCAATAATTAAAACTATTAAAATCAATGCTAATTTATGACAGAAATGTACCACTTCTTTGGTGTTGGTCCTGGGGTCTCTGCTTTTTGTTATGATAAAAGTACAGGATTCTTCAAGGAGAAAGGCTGGGACCCACTGCAGTAGCTGTTTGAAAATTCCCATCAATGAGAGCAGTCAAGTAACATTTTCTGCTCTCCAGACTGAAAGGCAGTAGATTTGAAAACAGTGGTAGCAACGAGATGTCAGGCTTTTGCTTCAGACAACTTAAAAAACCTAACTTACAGTTTTTCATCCTCTAATGAAGGACTGCAAAAGAAGAGCTCAGTAACTTTGGGCAGAGTCTGCCTGCCTATTAATAGATTCCCCAAACATTCACTGCTACATTATAAAAAGTTCAGGTTCAACTCATTTAGTTAAAAAAATACACACAGACACAAGGTCTGAACAGACATTCACATGTGCATGCAATTTCATTTCTTTAATGTTATGATGCCAGCCCTTTCTCAGATAATTTATTTTAGTTTTCACTCATAAGCCATTGGATATAGGCTTCTAATATCTGTTAAACTACAGTTTTTGAATTTTAAAGGGATATTCCTATATTTTTCAGTCCAATTGTATAAGGTAATGGGCAGTAGTCGAGGTATTACCCTCCAGAGATTTCTGTGTGCGTTGCCCCTTCAAGAGAGGAGAAAAGCCTCTGTGTTTGGGCCTATTTTGCAATGCAACTTCTGGTCTTCTGTGTTCTTCCACCTCAGCACATCATCATGAGCTGTCTGGGCATGTGGGCTTAGCTAGAGTAAGCTAAAACCAAACTAACATGAGCAATTTTACCTCAAGTGAGGAAGACATTACTGTGGATACTTTTATGAGCCAAAGTACACAGAGGAACATCTATAGATTTTACTTCTACTCAACTGGAAGAAAAAGAGAGAGGAGAGAAACTTGAGTGGAGACTGATTAGCACGAGAGATCCCAAGTAGGTGTACAAACTGTGATCCCTGTCCTAGAGAGCAACTGTTGTCAGGAGTGGGACTTCTTCAAGACATTTCTGATCGAGGATAGTGGCTCACAGACACCTGCAGTCTGCATCGCTCCCCATCCAGAGATCCCTGCCATACTGAACACCAGAGTTTTACTCCTTCAACTCCCTGAAGATAAGTTGGACTAACTGACTCAGACCAGAAGAGCTGAATGAAAATTTGACATCCAGGTAAGTTTACGGATGTAGCTTTATCCTTCTAATAATTAGAAAAGCTATGGTCGGTACAATATGTTTACTTTATGAAAAACAAATAAGATGAAAAAGGTAATTTTAGCTTAGTTTCTTGTTGTTTCCTCTGATGAAGCCCACAAACCCAAACAGCTAATCAGATATGCTGAGGTGGAAGAACACGTAGCTGGTAGCCGGAGCTCACATTGCAAAATAGTGCTAAACACAGGGGCTTTCTGGGTAAAAAAAATTCAGTTTAGCATACAATTGAACCAATATAGTTTCTTGGTTCATTTTTCCCTAAAACCCGCTACCTTTTACAGAAGAAGGTGCACCCATCTGCTACACTATCAGGGCTGGCTTCTCCAGACCTATTTGAAGGAGCAAAGCTCACCGAACTCACCAGAGGCTAATGCCACTACTATATCCAAGTATCTTATACAACCCAACTTCAAAAATACCAAAATATCCATTTAAGCTTCTAAGATGCTGAGAGACCTACATCCCCATTCATTTTGGTGGAATGTTTTCAACCAGGCAGGGATGGGGTCGGCATCCTTTGGGCAAAGTACCCAGAAGGATTGCTCTTATTGACAGGAATCAATTGCAGCCTCAGCATGGAGCATGGAGAAAATTTTCAATCGTCATTTTGATTCTTATGGCTATCAATATCACACTGAACAATCTTCTTGGGTGTACAGAAAGAACAAATCTCTTTTGCATGAATATACTCACTTTTAGAGCCAAGCCGCTGAATCTCCTCCACCAGCAGACTGACTTCGTGTGAGATATTCATTGTTGCTTTAAGGGTGAAAAAATTAGGGTTAAAATGTATTAATGCAACATTGAGAGTAAATAAGCTTTTCTGTCTTAAGTCATCACAAAAAGATGAAATAAATTAAAATATGTAACATTCTTTACTTACGAGCGTATCAATCAAAGTCTATGGTATACATTCAGACTGCCGAGAAGAGCTTGATTTAATGACATTTACTACTGCATGCTAAAATCATGGAAAAATAAGACCTTCTCTAAGATATTAAGATCTTTGCATTTATAGGGAACCATGTTAACTGGTGATTATCATGAACTCACTCAGGTAATCAATAAACGATCATCTTAAAATATATGCTTAAAGCATTGAGCTTATTTTTAACATTTCACAATGATGAATGTTTTTTTGTCTGTAGAATACATGCTGAAGGTTGATCTATGACTTCTGATAAGGGGTAAGATCGATTAAATCAAAGGTGCGCTACTTTGGCTTCACTGCAGGGTGAGTCTGTTTTTTCCCTCTCTTCAGTCTCACCCACAACACTATCTGACTGGCTTGATGTCACACAACTACCAGCTGATCATCACTGAGGTCTGGGTGGCTGTGACACATCGACTGTATGGCATCACCTCCAGCTTTCCTGCTGCTACTGTGTTTCTCATGTTGATAGAGCTAGTGTTAAATTGTTGTTTTTATTCCTTAAATTTATAACATGCATTTTAATTTCAATCTTTGCTACATTAAGTATGTAGATTTTGTTTGTCATAAAAAATGCATAGCTGCTTCACTTATTGGTTATCGGTCACATGCACTGCTAATGATTGGTATCAATATTGGCCCAGAAAAAACAATATCAGTTGTCAGTTACTTCTGGTTAGGCAGTGAAGCAATACAGAGCAGGTGCATCGCAACAGTTATTGTTTATCTACTGGGGTGGAATAAAGGGCAGGGAAAATTAATGCTTGCATATGGGATCAATTTTACATGCATGGCAGTTCTAGGCACAAATGTACAACAATTTTTAAATAAAAGTCAAAAACAGTCTTTGAAATTTTGATACGAAGTTAGACACTTTTCTTAAAAAAAAAAAAAAAAACCCAACAACAAACAAACAAAAAAAAAACAGTCATGGGTAATTTTAACTGATTGAAGTTCTATTAACCAAAGTATTTAATTCAAACGAGATGCTTTGTTATGCAATGCTTGCTGAGTTTTAAACAAAATAAACATTATTGAGAACTAACATAGTTTTAATTCCCAAAAGTGATTACAGGGGATTTACAGAGCAGGTGTTCCGGTTAAAAGGGTGACCGTGTTAACTGAAGACTTTAAGCCTCGCGGTTGTCGTGGACAATATTTATAAAGACGTAACGTCTCCTATAATGAATCCTTCTTTAAACCGTTTTTATACAATGCCCAGAAAATCTCATTAGATGAGTCTGTCGAAAACAGTAAACAACTGGCAAATTGTTTTAGGACTTTTACGTCTTCGGCGAAGGCAGTAACTACGACAACCACAAACGCAAACGGCTCAAAGTCGTCAATTAATACGGTCGCTCTTTAAACCATAACACGGGGTCTGAATTTGTCAGATAACTGATTGGAGTCCTTGGCTAAGATTGTTTCCTTTGCGTTTATCAATGTTATACCAGTTTAAATTGATGAAATACATAAATACACTCATAACAATTCATTCGGTGCAGTTCAGTAATAGAAGAGCATTCAGATAACAAGCTTCAACATGAACAGGGCGGACTATCATCAATGCGGAAATGGGGCATTAGCACGCCCAGCTAGCCATCATTCGGCACAAAGGGCAATTGTAATGCGTTCAGTTTAGTGGTACGCATTCATTCATTAATACGGATAAATGTTCGCTATCATAACGAGTTTTTTCTAACTTCAGGTACGATAAAGATATTCAGTTAGACGGCAGACACGAGCTTGCCGGTAATGTTAGCTTCTACTGTTGAACAAGTGATCATATGAGGGGAGGAGGGGGAGTTACATATTCCTAAACGGATTAAATATGCGACGGAAACCTGTTTTTAAAAGTCAACACAATCCAAGTTTAAAAATATCATAAAATATTCTAATTACCTTCTAAATCTTCTTGAGTCTTATCAGATGATGGACTACTTTCTGATGAATCAGCACCGGTGTATTATCTTGCTGCGTTCACTGTCTGCTCGGAAACTTCGGTTATGAAATATATTGCGTGAACTACATGCAAAGAATACTAGTATTATTATATATGTTGGGATACTTGTCAGTTTTTCACTATGAAAAGAAAAGGGGAAAATAATCAGGGACACGAAACTTCAGCCATCCAGTGAAATTCATACCATGCACAGACATTAAACACAGCCATTTATTAGACATTCTTTCTTATATGTTTTGCTTGTTTTCTTTGCTTTGTCAGTAAACGAAATGCTTCTGTATGCTTTGAGAAGTGCATGGCGTTTGATATGACTTTATTTGGCTATTGAAAAAAAAAACTTTTTTAAAAAGACCAATGTCTGGTAATTTCGTGCATAAATAAAGAACCTCTTTCATGATTAACAGTTACAATACAGAAAACTCCAACCCATCGTAAAGAAAGAAATACTTCCAAGTTTTCACAATCCTTCCACTATAGAAGGTCAATTTCCTGCGAGATTCGGAGATTTTTTCAGTAAATATCTTGTAGGAGTTGTATTTTCAAGTCAGCCGGTTTTCCCATGATACATGAAGGCACCATTAAAGCTCATCTGACTTCATCGTGACACAATGCGAGACTGACGGCCGCTGCTGCCCCATATAAGGCATGGAAGGAGAACAGCACTGACTGTATGTAAACTGTGTTTGGGGGATGCGTTTATAATTTGCCTCCAACGACCAGAAGTTAGATTTTATAGTCCCCCTTAAATTAATGTTGCTGAATAAAACGTTAGTTTTTTTTTGGTCAGGTAAACAGTGTCCATGATAACAAAACATGATTTCAAAATGTACCTTTTTCTATTAGTTTTTAAATTTCCACGTACCTATAGCAAATAGTCCCAATTTAAATTCTATTTGTATTATTATTGTTGTTGTTGTTGTTTTATCAAACAAAAAGACAAAAAGGGAAAGAAATTCCCTCATGAGACAGAACAAGTATTCAAGTTTCTAGAATTCGTATTTCTAAAGTGAACAGCAAGGGCGTCTTAAAATTCTGGGCTGTAATACTCCAATCTTGCAGCTCCTTTATGTATGTATTTAAATGTTGCTTTGTCAGAATAAATTTATGATTCCCCTTTCAATAAGCCCTGTTGGATTCAGTAGCCTAGTACTCAAAACAATTCAGTTTAATTAAATTCAAGCCAATTCTATACAAGTGTTGGAAAAAAAGAGGCTTTGGCTGTTAATGTATGTGAAAAGTGAGACGTGTTTTGTTTTTCTTTTTAATAACATTCAGAACAAAAAGGACATCGAGATACGACCTCGTCACGCCATATCATCCTGCCAACACATTTAATAGACATCATGGACAGCTCTCATCCTCAAACCGTCAATTATCCCGTCCCAATCATAAGTCTCAGTTTTATTTTGAAGCCTTTCATCCGGGTCTCTGCAGGCCAAGCCAGCTCGCGCTGACTCGGACCGTAGCCCAGTGACGTCTCGAGACGTCAAGCTAGATAAAAGAAACCAGAGTAGACCGGACAGTTTTCAAACCTACCATCAGAACAAAAGCATCATTTAGCTTCCTATTTTCGGAAAGCATAGTATTTACCGTATAAACACCATAATATTCTCCTTTTAGAATACTGTTCTAAGTTAGTACATTTAGTCTGCATGAGTATTAAATTTAAAAAAGGGTTAGGTGATTTGATTGGATTTTTTTTAATGCTTTGTGTTGTTACTGTTGTTGTTTTGTCTGTTTTCGGTCATAAGAATTTTAATACTGCCCCTTGGAAAAAGACTTGATAGCATGTAAATCTTGTAATCTCAGTAGACTGTGAGAAATACTATGGTATGATACGTGAATGCTGCATTATCCTGCAAGGTTGCCTTTGATTAGAAATACTACAAATTAAGGAAATAACTGGATCGCAACTCGTAACTTTGAGATATTAAGAAATTCTTTTTGCTATACATAAGTCGTTATAACGGGACAAAATGTCAAAATCACAGGATAAAAGTCATAATTGTGAAATGACAAGTCATAATAATGAGAAATTGGATTGTATAAAGCAAAGTTATTCTACTTCTGGTTTCATAACTTTGACTTTCATTATCTGATAGTTTGCACCGAAACTCATAATTTTACATTTCTGTCCCATAATTTTGACGTTTATATTTTAAAGGTACAGAGTGTAGAATTGGGAATATTAGCAACGTCAGTCAGGTTCTAGATACTTCTGGCAAATGGCAAAAATCCAAGATGGCGGAGTCAGAGAGAGGAGGGGACCCTCCCTATGTATAAATTAATGGCCTCTTCAAGGTGGATAAAATGGATAAAAAGGGGGATATATTCAGGTTATTTATTCTTAATCAGGATAAGCCAACTCACCAAGTTTGTTCCATAATGCTATAAGGTTTTACAAACTTACCTTGAGAGGATCTTAGGTGAAATATTATGAATTGTTTTCTTATAGTTCTCCCTTGTAATTACGTACTTATGTCAGGATATCTCATAATTATTTTCTTTTTTATATCTATTTCTAATTTAATTTTAGTTTTGACTTGTATTTTTATTGCATAATCATGATTTTCTATTTCACACAAATGACTTTATACCAGTGGGAATTGGCTTCCACAAAGAAGCCTGGATGATTTTATTTTGAAAAATCATACCGGAAGTCCTGCTCTTACACTGACTGCCTTGTCGCTGGCGGTAGGAATGGCGGCTAAGATTACTGGAGGAAGGAGCCCAAAGACCATGAAACTTTACTTCTAACGGCCCAGCAGAGGAATTCGTTTCCAGTGATACGCAGGGTCGCCATCCTGTAACGGATTAAAGGGAGAAGAAGTGTTTTCCCGTCAGATTATCGCGGTATTTGTGCCGGTCGAGGAGTGGGACGCACTTTGCGACTTGCTAGTTAGCTTAACGTTAGTGCTGCTGACTTTGATTCAAGGTAGCTGTTAGCTCGGTGCTCCTCTAGCCAGCTGTTGGCTACTTGGCTTGACTGGCCCAACAAGTTAACTAAGTGATTAACTGTATGAAAGCGTCCCTCATTTGAATTTTTGAATGGTGATAAACTCTCTTCGTCAACAGATAGCGTCAGGGGTTTTTACTCAGAGTGGGATAAGACGACAACAAGTCGACACAGCGCGTTGAGAACATTATTACAGCTAACTACATCGTTAGCTAGTGCAGTAACGCTAGCTAAGTTGGGATCCTGAAGTCTCGCCCATTTTTTGGATCCTGCCCCAGCCATTGGCTAAGGGCTAATCTACAGCCAACTAGTCTGGTTTTCAGGGTCGACTGGTGCTACGATGGAAAGTCTAACGCTGAGTGATATCGAGCAGAAATATTACTCGGATTTGTTCGTCTACTGCGACACGGACAACACAAAAAAAGTGGCTTCAAATGGGAGAGTTCTTGACCTTTTCCGGGCGGCCCAGCTACCCAGCGAAGTTGTCCTGCAGGTAAGCTAACACTAGCCTGTGCCAGTTATTAAAGTGTTTACACCAGATTGTGAGTCCGGCCATGAAACCTGGAGCTCTTATGGAGTATTTTCTCAAAGTTGCCTGGCTGTCAGAGCTGACCTGTCATCCAGGAAAAGCTATGGTTAGCCTTGGTGGTTAGCAATGCTGCGCAGCAAGAGACACACCTTCTTCTGGCTAATGTTAGCCCTAGCCAAAGAGAATAGGCAGCCAAGTCATATCAACTGAAGATTCGCTCTCATGTCAACATCCCCAATGACTAACAGAAGCTACTTTGTCTGCTCTTTAACTATCTGTTAGTGGAAACGACATCCAGAGTCCATAATAGCAAATAATGTCCTGGTCAGCCCTTTGCCTCTTACTGCTGCCCACTCTTTCCTGTCCTCTCCCTCCATGCTGGAGCCATGTCACTATGTTTTATCTGACAAGTGTGATTAATAAAACCCAGTCTTTACAAAGACCTTATACATTACCATATAGGTATACTTACAAAAAGTCATTGTAGTGGTTTTCTTAGGGCTACTTGTCCTGCAGGATATGAGGGAAGCTGGTGATAAACAGTGATGAATATTGATTCATGTTTCATTGTCACAGCAACAAAAATAGAAGTCTGAATCACCAAATATTGACTTAATTCTTATTACTAATCATCAAAAATTACAAGCAAACTCATGCACCCGGTCTAAATTGCACAAATGCATAGGCAGTGTTCCCTTAGACAAAGAGAATGGCCAGCCAAGTCACATAAATTTACTCTCATGTCGACATCTCCGAAGAATGGCAGAAGCTAATTTGTCTGCCCATTCAGAGTCTCTTTTATGGGTATTGCACTCAATGTCCATAATAGCAAATAATTTCCTGGGCAGCCCTTTGCCTCGTATTGCTGCCCACTCTTTCCTGTCCTCTCCCTCCATCAAAACCCGTCACAATGAGCTGGCATGGCAGAAAAGCAGGGCCAATGTCACAGAGTCGAGTCTGTTACTGTGATTTGTAGAAATTTTAATCTAGAGCGTTTCACATGATAATACAATCCAGTATTTACACAGACCTTGAAACATTCGGTAACATACTGACATAGCTGATAAATGTCAGATTACAATGGTTTTATTTAAACAGCTAACCCTCTATGGTATGAGAAAAGGTCAGTGATTTGCTATAACATTCTTATGATAATAGATACAGCCTGCCTTTAAAAAACATAGTGTGATAGAATTGGGGCTTTCACAATACCAGAGTTTAAACTACATGAAGACACTAGTAAAAAGATGACAATATCACTCTGTTTTGATTCCATAAAAATGAAAACAGAAGTCCAAGGCGCCCAGTATAGGAGGATTTCTTGATTTCTCATCTTAAATTTCAGTACCACCACTGCTAGTTTTTTTGTGCAGTTTGTGAGAGTTTGCCTGCAATCTTTTGATGGGTTCATTCCTCTACATCATATGTCCTCAAACACGGGTCATGGACCGGTAGCAATTTGGTACTGAGTGGCACAAAATAAATGAATGAAATATTTTTTTTCCATTTTATTCGACTTTCACACTCTGAAAGATTTTTTTTTTTCTTAAAAAATGATGGGATTCTATTCCGATATGTCATCCTTCTGTACCTTCTGACCTCTATGTAAAGACTCTTGTCTCAGTCACATGATACCATAGAATTAAGCCCACAATCTTGCTAAAATGAGTTAAAAAAACAAGTTTTTGGAGAGCTTCTTTTCCAAATAGGAAAAGTGAGGAGACAGAAGTAGAGCCCAAGACTGACAAGAAAAATAACTTGCATTTTTAGACAATACCAGCAACCTACTTAAGATATGGGTTCTTTTTAAATTTGCATATTTATCCCCACACATTGATGACTGGTCTATGAAAATGCTGTCTTTCATGAAACTGGTCCGTGACAAAAAAAGGTTGGGGACTGCTGCTCTACTGGGCATCTGCCCTACGACAAAGATGGAGTTTATGGCGCCGGGTTAGCTCATGTGGTAGAGCAGGCACCCATGGACTGAGGCTGTGGTCCTCAAGTTACTGGTCACGGGATCAATTCCTCGGCACATGCTTGGTGCATGTCTTCCCCCACTTTCTTTGCATGTTTCCTGTCTATCACCAGCTGTCCTGTCAATGGAAGGCAAAAAGCCCCAAAATAATATTTGATAAAGGAAATTAATGTAATTTTAAAAAGTTTCAGTATTTTTTTCTCTAAACTAGAGATGCCATGATTGTGAAAATGAGATAACAATTTAGCTGTTGCATGTTTTTTCTTTTTTATTACGTCTTATTTGATTTAACAGCTAGATATACCAGATGCCAGCATATATTGACAGGACATATCAGAAAAACACTGGAAACTTCTATGTGTTTATACCACATTATTTGGTCAATGTTTGGGACGATATTGGCCAATACTTATTTTCAACCAATGCATCTGTGCCTCCCTACTGTGGATCATAAAAATAACAGATTGTTATGCTGAAAACTTGGTATTGAAAAAGTGTTTCAGTATTGAACATTTTTTTAATTTAATAGAACATTACCAAAAACATCCAGTTCTGATGTCTCTGTGCTGTCCTGCACATACACATAGTATCTGTGTTTGTGACGTCTTTACAGAATCTAAATTATCCAAAGCAGTCCTTTTCAGTCACATTCTTCCTTTACTTTTCATCTTCCTTAGCCGTAATGATGGCAAATCTTGCCTTGACAATGAAAATGAAACCGATTAATCAGAGAGAAGCTGACGGCAAGCTCTGACCAACAAAGCTCTCCTAAATATTGTAATGTAGGCAGTCTTTTGTGGTGTTTATTGCACATACACCAAAATGACAATGAAATTGCAATTTGTTATGCACCCCCTAATGCCACCCAGCCATGACCGTGCCCTCTCTGTCTGCTATCATGAGTTGTGAGGATCCAGTCAAACTGCAGCACTCCATTTTTAAGAGACTCCAGGCCCCTCAGCAGGCTAATATTTGCAGTTTTTGAGTCAGAACCCCTCTCAAGGTCAACAAGGGGGATCAGTGTGGTGGGAGGATCAGGCGGAGTTGCCATCCTCTGCTCTCTAAAACGTACACTGTGGAGATAGTGGCCTGTGAGACGCACACAGCAGCAACAGTGTTGTGTTGTAACAGGCTGAGAAAAGTGACTGGTGCTTTCTTTGTGTCCACACACACTCAGAAGAAGTCCTTTGTCAGCAGGAGAGGGATCAGTCAGCTGTGGCGGGCTGTTGGTCCTGAAGGACCCACACATGAGGAGTCATGCTAATGTTATGAAGTTTGACTACAGCAGCATTAAACTCCTATTGAAAAATACAGAATCATCTGTGTGACTGTGCACATTTGAAACCCTGATGTTGGTTCTCAATCTTCCATTTTGTACAAATCCTGCTCAGTGTGACGTCAAGAACCAACAAATAATAGGTGTATAATCAGGCTTATTACTAGTCAGACATGTTGAACGTCTGCCAATGAGCAGAGGTATTAAAACTTTGGCTTTAAATGATGAAGAAAAATAATGTTGCAATGTTAACCTGTATTAATTTGTAAAAAATACATCTATGTCTGATTAAAAGTTGACATCAAAATGTTCTGTTATTTTGCTGATATGTAAGAGTTAAAAGCCCTTTACTCAGAGTGGACTAAAAGTAGTGCCAAAATGTCAGATAATAGAGGAGCAGTGATAGATACAGATTTAGATCATTGTTTTGATTGTATTTAAATAGTGAACAATTTTCACCAGGTGTGGGAATCTTCAACTTATTCGCTTTATGATATGTTACAGGATATGCAGTTAACTAAAGAATATAAAATGGCCACAAAATGGCTGAATTTAAGAATCATGTATTTATTCACTGTGATTTGATGTCAGTTTTACTCACCATGCTTCATTCTTTAACTTCTTTTATCACTGTCTGACATTATCACGCTGTCTTTTTCATTTCTCCTGCTCTCTTCTTCTTTGGCCATTTAACTTCTGTTCACTGAACACTCATTCATGTCAAAAGCATCATCATAAGAAGTCAGCAGTGGTGACACATGAGGCAAATTGGCTGGTAAATTAGTTAAGAAAGCTGTATTTTTTCATTGAAAAAAAGGATACATGGCCATAGCATAAATGAAGTCAATCTTATATTTCTGCAGCATCAGTGATTTGTCTCACCCGTACTTTCTCTGTTTCTATACAAGGGCAGTTTCCAAAAATAAGATTGGACATTCACACTATTTCACTTGGCTTACAGATCTGCACAATATAACAATGTATTAAACAGTAACACAAGTATTGTTAAAATCATTGGTTCCCTGATTCTTTCTAGTACAGCTAAGGTTGCTTTTATTCAAATCAGGTAACCTGCACCAAATAAAGGATGCGTTCACATTAGACAATCCGTACCATGCCCAAGCAAACTTGAGCCCCAAAGTTTAGTTTGTTTGACCAGTGATCCTCACCACACTGAAGCATGGTATACTTCCTTGACCCTGCATGTGCACAAGCATGGGTGTGCAACATGCACATGATGTAATAATGATAATGTAATAATTATAATAGTATGACTGTCATATTAAGTCAGCATCTTTTCATATCTGTTGTTGAACACCATGTGTAACTTTTGCCCTGTGTTTCTTAAGACCACTGATGGGAAAACAGTTCTACCTCTTCTTACAGCAAAACCCCTTTTCATCTCCTAGAGGTTGAATTTTCTAAAGCTGGTTACATATGCACTGTTGAAAATTTCAGACAGCATGCCCCTGAAATCTTTCTGGGTTCATTAATCACTCATATCCCTCACAGCGTGAAATGTTCCCAGA
This sequence comes from Cheilinus undulatus, assembly GCF_018320785.1. Classification (NCBI taxonomy): domain Eukaryota; kingdom Metazoa; phylum Chordata; class Actinopteri; order Labriformes; family Labridae; genus Cheilinus; species Cheilinus undulatus. The sequence goes on along the minus strand of NC_054878.1, from coordinate 37,119,973 downwards.
CAGTACTTTGTCTTGATGTCAGTGCTACGTGCAACTGGGTGTATATTAGTCTCAATGAATATGTAGAAAAGAACAAACTGTTGAGCAGAACAGTGCTCAAGCAGCTTCATGATGTGTAAGATCTCACTGGTCGAGTGAGGTGTAAACATCTCCCTGTCCTCTTGTTTCCTGGGGATTTTTCTGAATATTTCGTGCTGTGCTCTTACGTCCTTTCGACCCGTGGATATTTTGCATGGTAGCTGGCAAAATCCGAGCAAAGTCGGGGTGAAAAAAATCAGCTGTTTGTTTTCAGACATGCAGCCCACAGTAAACATTTTAAGACGTTTTGAGGAGTTTTGTGCATGAGTGAAGTCTTTGTATATTTTTTTAACATTCTATATGAATAGTTTATGGTGCGTCTTATGACCAATGATAGAAAAACACTTTTAGTTTTTGTTAACGCAAACCCCTTAATGCTAACTACGTAATGTATATTCTGTTTTTTTACTCTTACAAGTTGAGTTTTCTCAGTTATGAATTATCAGATACTGGCCTCCTTTCTTCTCCTTAATGGATAATATCAGACGTTTATATTCTTTTTATGTGAGTACACTGTTGTAAACTGTTCCTCCGTGTCCTCTTTTGTGGGTTTAGATCACAGAGTTGTGTGGAGCCACTCGGCTGGGCCACTTTGGGCGGAGCCAGTTCTACATCGCTCTGAAGCTTATTGCCATCGCCCAGTCAGGTCTGCCCCTGAGGGTGGAGAGCCTCAACTCGGGTGAGTTTAATCGGACTTTAAGACCACCTCTCACACAAGAAAATACTGACTCCTACTCAGTGCCCTCATTTAAAACATTCCCAGACAATGGACTTTTCTATTGAACTCAAAGCTTTTCATGCCTCCAGGGTGCTCAACATCTTTCTTTATCTTTTTGTTTTGAAATTACAGCTTAATGAATTTAAGGAGGTCATGAGACAGGAAGCACAGGAGTACAAAAGATGTAAATCCTCATGAATGCAGTCTGTGTCCTCTAACAAATGATTGATTTAAGATTAGGAGGAATGTCAAAAATGCTTAAGAAATGCTTCAAATGGTTTTATCCCCTGAAATGTGCTTAGAAAATTCAGTCAGTGGATGTGGAGGTAAATCAGTCACAGTTCATCTCAGTCAGTTTTATGAGGTTAAACCATTGATCTTAGTGTGGGCGGTTTGATCCTGGCCTACTTCAGTCAACATGTCACAGTGTCCCTTTCAAAGGGCTTAAAATGTGTCTTTATATGAAAAATGTAGATGTATGTGAGCAGAAATGTTGCATAATTTTCCAGTACTTTTTGTATCATGTTATTTGTTGTTACCAGGTTCTTTACAATAATAGCAGAAGCTGCTACTGGGTTTCTTTTTCTCTACTGAACAGCATTTGCTTTTTTAGCGCTTGGGGGTTTAACTGCAAAATTGCATTTTTCTGTTTGTCTTTGGTGTGACTCTTCTTGAAAAACACCAGCAAGGTTTCAGTATCCAACTGCATGAAGTTACTTGCTAGGCCTGAAATATTGCAACATAAAGTAGCTGAAATGATTTCATAATTTGATGAAATTTAAGGAAGCTTTGAGGCCACTTCCTCCTGTTGACACGAGTGCCCCACAGCATTATACTGATTTTTTGGATTTGGGAAACTTTCAAATCTTTCTCTCACAAAGATAAAGCTGACAAGAAAAAGAATGCTTTTTTTCTAAACTATTTCAGGAGCTTTACATTTAAGGGGTGCACAGTGAAAAAAATAGTAAAGCATTTGCATAATAAAAGAGAATAGTGTTGGTTGTCTTGTAGAGTGCTTTAGAGCTCAGCTCATTTAGATCTGTTTGGCTCACAGGTTTAAAGTAGCTGGTTGTAGCTTGTGTCCATCTCGAATAAAACACAGTTTTGACTTGTGATTTTATGTTTTTAGTTGGTTAAAGGGCTGCAACTAAGGATGGTAATATGGTATCCCAGGGTCCAAAATCCCTTTAAAACTGCCATGAAAAAAATTTGCTGTGTAATGTGCGCATGTTTATAGGAAATGCTTTATGAGTGTGTTTCTGCTCCCAGTAGCAGCTCCACTGCCTGTGTGTGAAGATCTTGTAAAAGTAAAGACAGAACTCCTGTAAATGATGTGGTTTAATTTGTCAAATAAGAAAACTAGTCAAAAAAAAGAGCTCACTTTTTAAATCCCCTAATGCTCACCCATCACATGATGGTACCATGCTACAGCACTGACCCATGGTCTTCTCTAAAGTCAAACTATGACATTAACAGCTTGTAGTAATGCACAGTTCATGGCCAGTAAGCACATGGTAACTGTTGTGATCCAGCAGCAAAAAGATGATTACAGTCTACCTTACCTGATATAAAACACATGAAATAATTACTTTAAGTTATAAGATCCTGTGTGATCGTGATTTTTTTTAATGATTTATTTTGGGGTATTTTAAGCCTTAAACCACGAGGCCACCTGCGCCCTGTGCTAGGGATTTTTGAATATTATTTTTCAAGTAACAAATCAGCAAGTAAGAGGAAAAGCATGCACCAATGCACACAGAGGGAGATGCAAAAGGAACACAACTTAATTTGATCCTCTCTCCTGATGTAACTCTGTGGTGTGTGAAAAACTATAAATCACTTTTAGTGTCTCTGTCATAGGATTTGGCGGTATTCATTTTTTTGATACCGTCATACCAAAAATTGTGTAGACGTATCATTTATCAAAATGCTTTGAGTGAAACAAAACAAAAATAAACTTTTATTTTTGCAATGTTTAAAGGCGCACTGGAAGTTATTTATAGTTGAAGCATTGTTTTTAATTAACAAGTAAACTGAGCTACCTTAGACATGAAGATCAGATGAAGTATTTCTCATTTTTCCTCTCCATCTATGACACAAATGTACTCTCACCTGTCTTCTCTCCCCTCCTCTTGGAGGTAATATGAGAAGTAATAATCAACTATTATCATGTAGTTTCTGGAACTGTGACACAGGCCTTAAATATTATTTTTTCAGCATTTTTCAGTGAGCTTCGTACAGCTGCAAGTTGGCTTTACAAGCTTATAAAAGATTTCAGCCTACTTCAGCACCTAACATAACCAACAAGCATAAATAAATATTACCTACCTACTTCAAAACCTTTGATGGTTTTAATTTTACCTGGCTTTGTGGCTGCAGCACAGAGGATTATTAATACACTTAATCATCATTTATCTACTCTCAAAAAGAAGAATTACAGCCACTTGTGCATGTTTAACGGTTTGACTTTTAAAGAAGACCCCCGGTGCGAGGCCATGGCCCACAACTATTTATGCCCCGGTATATATGCACATGTTTGTTTAACAAATCGGCTTAGTGTCTATGACAGGAGTTCTCTCATCACGTTTAAGGTATCTTCACAAACAAGCAGTGGTGCTGCTGAGGGAAATGGACACATAATCTCAAGGCATTGATTATAAGTGTGTGCTTATTGCTCAGCACCACCTTCGTGGTGATAATTAAAGCAATACCATGGCTATTTTTTAGTACCCTGGGATACAGTATTACTACCTATTCCTACTCTGTCATAAACACTACTTCCCCTTTTTATTATTATTTTTTGGACTTAGCAGAAGAAGCATTTTGTTAAAGGATTGATTGAAACTGCACGCTGACACTGGCAATGCCTTGTCCGACCTGCCTCTTGAACAGTGGAATCTTTTTTCAGATGGTGATACCGTATACTATGTGAGAATTTGGGAAACGTTTAAAAATAGTTAAAATTAGATAGCTGCAACTTGAGATCAGTTTCTGTATTGAGTATTTTGTTTTTATTCTTAAGTAGACCAGGCTGTGAAACATTCAAAACTTCACATACAACACAACATCCTTCAAGATTTCCTAAAGCTTAAAGTGATGCCTTTTTTGTTAGCTTGCTTTGTCTAACAAACATTTGAAAATCATTCTGTAAATCAACAATATGTTATTTGTTTATTAATGTTTCTAGACTGAAGCAGGACTGGAGATGTAGATTGATATCCAATCTGATTTAAACACGTTTGAGTGAACGGAGAGGCTGTTTTTTCTTGGCAGCCTTACTGCCAGTTGTTCTTATGCAGCCCATGAATAATTAAATTCCAATAACTTTTAACATCCAAATGCGAATCAACAATGATTTGTGAAGCTTGTAAAAGATGGAATAAAATATAATAAATCCAGAACAATCATGAAAGCATACATCATTTAAGTAAAACATGAACAAAACAGTTTAACAGCATGAGAGTAAAGAATCTAATTCTTACTCTTTCACTCTGGTATTCACAATCAGTCACTCAGTGAAGAGAAGACAAACAGACCTTCACTTTGTAGTAACAGTAACCTCTAAAGCATTCAGTGCATGTTTTATTATGAGGAAGCACCACAACTCATTAATCAGATGTCCCACTCTTCACATTCACATGTAAAGCACTAGTTCATATTTACCACTAAGCATTCTGGGAATTGTAGATAGTGAATAAATGAAACAGATGAAGCAGAAAAATGGAAAGTGGCTTCAGCAGAAAAATTAAACTCATCAGCAGAAAGTATCTCCACCGAACATGACAGACTGATGATAGCTGACGGTTTTAGTGCACTGAGGAGTGATTTCAGTGTTCAAGCTAACTGCATTAAAGCGCCTGAAAATCAATGTAGAACAAATCTGTCCGTTAATCCTGCAATTGGATTCCTGTCTCTCCAGTCAAAGACCTGCCGCTGCCCAGGTTCGTGGTGGGGAAGAACGAGGCCGAGGCGAGGCATGCAGCGCTGTATCAGGACACAGACAGTCAGGGGTTATACCCAGCCTCTGCTACAGCAGTAATACCCAGACCACCGGGCAGGGGGCACCAGAACAAGAAGGGCCCACCGTCAACCACAGCACATCCTGTTCATGAGGTCATCCAGCCTTTGGCACCCAGCATAGAACCACAGGTGAGCTATTTAACTGTCCCTATAGAGACACGAGGCTTTGATACTTTATTAGGTTATTTTTATTGACTCCTGTCTTCACATGTGAATGCTGGATCTGCACATTATTATCTCCCTTTGAAGTAAATGTGTTTGTTCACATTTAATTTAAGTTCATATTGCAGGGGTATTCTTATTCACTGTATTATTTTAGGATGGTTTACCATTTTATTTATATTATAAATTACTCATGGTCAAAATAATTTGACTTTTTAAACAAAAAATAAGTTAAAAAAAAACTTGAATATCAAAGTGAAAAAGATTTCTACAAAGTCATGTCAAATAAAATATGCAATGTAAAATAAGTAACTGCATGAATATTCACCCCCTTTAAAGTGACTGACCTAATCTAACAAAGGTCCAGCCAGTTGGTGCTAGTAGTCTCACAATTAGTGAAATGGGGATCACCTTAGTGCAGTGAATGTGTCTCAAGTGATTGTTGTGTAAAGACACCTGTGTCTGGAAGGTCCAGTCACTGTTTAATCAGTATGCCTGGCTACCATTACACCATAAAGTCAAAAGAACACTCCAAGCATTTCAGAGAAAACATTATTGAAAAGTATAAATCAGGGGATGGATACAGAAACATTTCCAAGTCACTGAACATCATCCAGAGTTCAGTTAAATCCATCATCAAGAAATAAATGGAATATTGCACATGCATAAATCTGCCCAGATCAGGCAGCCCTCACAAACTGAGTGACCGTGCAAGAAGGAGACTAGTGAGAGAGCCTACCAAGACACTTAAGACTACTCTGAAAAAATTTCAAGCTTCAGCTGCTGAAATGGAGATACGCTGCATACAACAACTGTTGTACTCCAGCTTTTGGAGTAGCGGAGTCAAAGCTCAGACCTCAATCCAATCGAAAATTTGTGGCTGGACTTGGAAAAGGGCGGTTTAAGCCTGATCCCCAAGTATCCTGACAGAGCTAAAGCAGTTTTGCAAAGAAGAATGGAGTCAAATTGCAGAGTCCAGATGTGCAAACCTGATTGCGACCTATCCACACAGAATCAGTGCTGTGAATGCAGCAAAAGGTGCAGCTACTAAATACTGACTTGAAGGGGGTGAATATTTATGCAGTCAATTATTCTACATTACATATTTTTTGTTAATTTGAAATTATTTTGATATGTCAGTTATGAGTCATTATGAAATTATTTTGTGGAAATATATTTTAACTTTGACATTAAGGAGTTTTTTGTGTAAAATTTTTCAGTAAAAAAATTAATTTCTTACTGGGTAATTTTCTGCATTTTATCATAATTTGTGTTTTTCATAATTTTCCAGCTTATCGGGGATGCATCAGTTGAACACTAATATCAGCTTTTATTAAAGATCAACCCATTAGCAAATAATTTGGCTGCACAAATGTCAGTAGTACCTGTCTGTTGTGTTGCATCAAGTTAATCTCGGATAACTAGTATAGCTAACAGATAATTCAGAAAATAATGTTTTATTGGGCAAAAGAAGCCACTTTGTGGACAAACTCTGGTTTATTAAATAACTGAAAGAAAGCAATTTTCATGTAGGAGGCTTGTATTTTCTCTGAGAAAGATCAACAATGTGCAGTTTGTCAGACAAGTTCCAGTGGCATTACAAGAAGAGAGACAACTAACAACACTTTAGAGACAACAAATCTCATAGATGATTTGAAAAGCAGACACAAGCAAGTACAAAGCAAGTGATTAAAAAGAACATATGTCAGAAAATCTGCTAAATTATTATTTTAAACACTTCAGTCAGCCTTGATTTTCTAAACGGTTGCGTTTAGCTGTCAATCTTTGCTCTTACCCCATCATGCAGTAGATAAAAGTCTGACTATATTTCAGCCTGTTGATGGTGTTGGGCTATTATGGCCTTGTCAAGGATATATCACTATTGGTTTTCTTGTTACAGGTATGGGACGATAAGGAGACACTGTTGAAAGAGCGTATTATCCCAACCTAATTATTTTGAATAACACTGCTGTTACATATAGACACACAGTGCTAGTAAAATAGGAAATTGCTCTCTGAAATTAGCACCTGTATGAGTCTGAAAATGTAAATCAGTCAGACTCTAGTTCAGATGTGCATAGACTGCAAATGTTGTTGTTTTATTAGGGGTATGTTTGATGTTTTAAGACAAAAACTCTTTTTTCCTACACTGTCTTCTGCAGAACTTGTCTTAAATGTGACCACTACTGTCATCTTTTTGGGAACATTTTACTCACAGTAATTTCCTTCTGCAGCAGTCAATAGAGATATGTCAGTGTTTATTTCCTGAGTACTTCTCCTTCAAATTACTCTCAGACATTTCTGCTGCTGTTTTTCCTTTGCTCAAACCAGCTGCCTGTCTGACATGCAGACATCCTCCTCGACTTTTATCTGTTTTAATCTATTGCAAAATGTTCACTCATCGGCTGCTTGAACATGCAGCATCAGTGATGAAAGCAGATAAAGAGAAGCTTTGAAGAAGTTTTTATTGGCTGGGCTTTTTGCGTGGTTGTAGCATGTGAAAGATGGAAATCTTCAGATACTTGAGATTGCATCTGAAATCCACAGCATATGAGACCAGTAATGGGTTTACTTCTGTATGCTGAATTTCAGTTTCTTGATTGTCTAATTTACAATTAGCAAAACTGCAATTCTGGAGGCGTTCATTCACATGAATGCTGCTGTTGTTTACACATGTAATTGATAAAAACTGCATGTTTATTTGATGCATTTCATTGTATTTATGTGTGTCGCCAGCCTGAGCCAACGTCCCCGGTGGTCTCCCCTCACCAGTCTCCCCCCACCTCCCCACACACGTGGAGGAAACACAAGCGGCAGCACAGCGGAGGAAACACAGAGAGACAGCCTGTGGTGGCTGCAACTGGAGCAGTGTGGACGCAGTTCAGAGACCCACAAGCAGGTAAAATACACTCACCCACTGCTGCTCAATAGTTTAAATACAATAGTGTAACACAACTGAAGCATGAATTAGAATTTATTTCCTTTAAATTTTGATTCAAAGATCAAAAAAAAAGTTGAGATAAGAACAATTTTCCTCCACACTCTGTGCAATGTATTTGATTTATTTTTTAAACAAGAATATATTCCTCACAAGGCACTTTTCTCCCTTCTCAAACTACTTGCATTTACATGGATTCAGACAAACAGTTGACTGCAAACACAAGCTTGTTGATATTCTTCTTGTTGATATTCAAATCCTCCATATTTTCTCTTTGTGTGTGGAGGCTATGCAAACTCTAAACCACAGCACTGCCTACCATTATTGTTACAGATAATCTCTCCCAGCCTGTCACCATCCTGCTCCCTAACTACTGATTGATGATTGAATGTTTTCATTCTGTTTTTGCAGGAAAAAAGTCTGAATTCTTGACTCTGTTCTTAAAATGTGTCTGTATTTTGTTTTTTATGTACATTTCTTTAACAGAGTTAGAAGTTATCTCTTTATATATATACATTTTTTACCTTTTATGGCTTTATTTGAATGAAAGACAGTGGATGGGGTTGGAAATCAGCTTGAAGTAGTGGGGACTGAGGTATGGGAAAGGAACATGAAACTTGGGCTGCTTTGTTCAAGGTCTACTGCTAGGCCATTTAAAGCTTAAGCATCACTTTCTGTTGGTAAAGTGTCCTGGCGTATACTGTAGCGCCTTGGCTCCCAACCAGGGGTCCAGAACCCCCTTAGGGGGGTGCCAGAGATCCAGGGGGGGGGGGGGGGCAAGGCTCAGTCTGCCCTGAGGTTGTTAAAAATAGATCTGCACATATTACAAGAAATTTTGGTATAACACATGTAAATAATTCATATAGTGGTTTTTGGGTTAAACAATTTTGTTTAGAGCTACTTTGTTTGGATTTACACAAAAAGAAGAATTTTCATCTTTAAATCAATTAAATTTAGCTTTATCTGACCACATCCCAACTGTTTAAAGGCATAGACATTGTGTAAAGGCTTCCATACATACTTGTCAAGTGAGAAAGCAAGGCTTGCTTAAATATATTAATGTTGAATCAGGTAAGAGGTAGATGATTTTCACTTTGACTGTCTAGTTGTTTTGGTGTGTAGTGCTCTTAAGAGCCTACTAGTAAACTGAACACCTTGGGGTTGAAAGCAAAATAAGACAATTGTGAAACTATGATCAACATTTTCCTGATGTTTTGTAGTAATGAGAAGATCGTGAACATAATATAAGCACAAACCAACCAACACTTAAAGGGATTTTTGGATTCAGCTCTAAATTAAAGTCAGTTTAAAGAGGCGGGACATGTAAGGTTTTATGGGTTGATACCAATCTCTGTGAAGTAAGTATGCAGTCATTGTGGATATGTGACAATTTGGACTGTCAGACGGAGTCAGCACAGTACAGATGAGCTTGTGTTTGTGTTACTTCCTGATGTTTGCAGCTTGTACGTACATAATGTTTGCTGAGACTGTCAGTTACAGCAGTTAGTCTTTAGGGGAACAAAAGGGACATCATGTGACCTCTGCAATGCTTTCATCAGCACATATAATTATTTTCTAAATTTAGAAAAAAGCTGACGTTTGAGATTGTTATTTATTAGAGTTTGATTCTTTTTTGTGTTATTTAATTATCTTTAACTATTTTTAATGTTTTTATAAAGAGGCAATATTAACACTTACATTTGTCTGTGTAAGTTGGAAGTCATGCTTTATGCTTTCTGCTTCTCCTCCTCCAGCTCCAGTGACCGGTGATGGCATGTGGTCGTCTCACTCGCCCCCTCCTCCCAGTCAGGAAAGCTGGGTCAGTTTCACAGCAGACACCCCGCCATCCAGCGCAATCCCCGCCATGCACCCCTCGTCAGTCCAGGTAGAGCAGCGCTCCAGCCACTGTCTCTTATTTACAACTCACCTGTAGCTGCAGCAGTCTAGCTTCAGTTAAGTCTATATATTGTTGAAGCGTTCATGTAGAGCTGCAGGAAGCTGCAGGAGATGGTGTTGAGTTAACAGTGCAAAACCAGAAAGTTATGACCATGATTACCTTACTTAAAACAGTGTATCAGAGTTTTATCCTTCAGCTGTGCAGAGCTAAAAAAAAAAGCAAGTGAAGTGTCATTTCTTTAGCCAAAACAAATTGCACTTTTGGGTTCTTAAGCTTTTATGCTTCATCAAATATCATTTGGACCAAACAACATTTTAAATGCAGACACAGGGATCTACCAGTTCTGCATTTAATATAAGAATATATATGCTTATATCAGTGGTTCCTAAACTTTTTTCTCAGGCCCCCCTTTGATAGATGAAAACATTTTTGGCCCCCCTACCCCTCACCGTACATATACACATGTAAAGACATATAAGACTCCAGTATTTACGACTTTTGCATACAAATTCCTTTTTTTTTTTTTTTTTTTTTTTAGAATTTACAACAACATAAGACCTAAAAATTTGAGTTTTAAATTACAGACTCTCTAAAGAGGAACAGTTTTCTGAAAATACAAACTTAACTAACATCTTTAAGATTTATAAGTCAAGCAGTTATTTCATTGACTACTGTGGGCGCTACAGATCTCTTGAGTCTTGGATGCAGCTGTGAGACTTCGATTTGTTTTTGTTTGTTTTTTTTTCTTGATTGCAGCAACAGCAAAAAATAAAAATAAAAAAAAAATCTCACGCAGGTAGGATGTTGCAAATGGAAAGAGTGTGGCCAAGGCTTTCAATGACATTATTGGGTCTGAGGTGACATCAATGAACTGCTCCAAATTCTGCAGTGCTGAAGTCATCAGCTTGTGTTGCCTAGCCTTGCCTTGCCACCCCCCCCCCATGATGACCTTGTGCCCCCCTGGGGGCAGATCACTTTACTAGAGATACTTGCTGCAACATTCAAACATCAGGGTTACAATTTTTTAAGACATCCTGACCACTGTTTCTGCCTATATGTTTTATTGATGGTGCATGTTGGAAAACATAGCCACTGGCATAATTTCTCCTTTATAAGAACCCATATAAAGGGCCCTTATAAGCTGGTAAATCCTGCGTCTTACAAGAATGCAAGAACAGAACTTAAATGAAGACTTGAGTCACCTCAGCATCCATGCGTCTCTGTAGTACCTCTATTGTCTTTAAGGTAAATGAGTTGTGACATTTTATTGCCACAGGGGAGAAAGGAAATCCTGTGGCATCTTATGGTGGGTGCAACATGGTGGAAATTCACTGCTTAAGATGCTCCTTTGTGTGAACAGCACATCACAGATTTACCTAGTCATATATTCTATAAACCAGTGCTGTTCCTTTTAACAGTTTCTTTAATTGTTTTTAACAGGAAAGCACAACGATACGAACAGTGGCCTCAGCAGCAACGACCAATGAGATCCAGCGACAGTCCAGCGGCTACGATGATCCATGGAAGATAACAGATGAGCAGCGACAGTATTATATTAACCAGTTTAAAACCATCCAGCCAGACCTCACAGGCTTCATACCTGGTAATAATGCAGAAATACACAAACATGCCTAAACTGAACTGTCTCAGTGTTTTTTACTAGTCTCCTTTGTTTCTTTGTGTCTCAGGTTCAGCTGCAAAAGAGTTCTTCACCAAATCAAAACTACCCATTTTAGAGCTGTCACATATTTGGTGAGTTGTCAAACCATCACACGGGAAAAACTGAACTTTTTCATGATATTCTAATTTTTTGAGAGGTACCTGTATATGTACATGTATGTTTTAGTTGTTTACACATCCATGTGCACATCGGTTGTTATTAAAACATTGCTGCAAGAATCTGGCCTTCTTTTAAAACCGAAAGTGAAAAATGATTCTGCTTTCAGTGAATCATCCTCGTGTAAACATTGTTTTAACCATCAAAATATTCCTGTTAGTCCAGGATGACTGAAAGTTTAAATCCATGCTGTTATTAAGATCTTTGAGAGTTTTATCACATCTATTTTCATTCCATTTGATGTGGAAAGCCATTAAATGCCATTACAAAGTAGGCGTAATGAATCTCAGCCATTTTAATCATTTTGTTTACACTGGGTTACGCGGTGCTTCTGATCTGGTACTCTGTGTTCCTTCTTCTGTAGTTACACAACCATCTATACTCCATAGTATAAGGAGAACATCTGCAGTTTAAATGCAACAGCAAAGGAGTGCATTTTGCTATTTACTTAATGATTTACTTTAGAATTAAACAAAATTAATCTTAACAGCATCTGATCTATAGGGTTAATAAAACATTCCTGTATTCTGTATTCTTACTGAATAACTGCATACCACACATCAGCTGTCAGTGTTTTTTAGGAGTAGTACAGACTGATGTGTGGAGAAACAAACCTTATTTTTGGTTTTCTCAGCTTGTTTCTCGCTGCATTAGAATGACTCCTAAACTGAGAGGGATCAGGTCTATGTTTGTGCTGCAGACTGAAACCAAAAAGAGCATCTGGTGCAGCATCTGAACAAACACAAGTGGACTCAAGTTTGTAAAGATGTACCACAGGATGACTTCAAACTCACAGCAGCCTTATGTGTTATTGAAGGGAGCTGTCAGACTTTGATAAAGACGGAGCCCTGACCCTGGACGAGTTCTGCGCCGCCTTTCACCTTGTCGTGGCCAGAAAGAATGGCTATGACCTCCCTGAGAAGCTGCCCGAAAGCCTGATGCCAAAGCTGATTGACCTGGATGACTCAGCAGGTATGCTGCCTCTCTCCCTCCCTCTCATATTCTCTCTTTCTTTCTGTTGCTCCTTCTACTTGGTTTCCATTCCAGCCTCAGGCCTCATAAAACCCGAAAGGTAACAGCACTGCAGTGTGCTAAACCTGAGTGCAGTAGTTGTAGTTCATTTTTTATGGCTTTACTTGAGATGAACTTTCCATGATGGAGCCACTGTTTTTTCCGGCAGCTTTCTTAAAACAGCAACTTTTTAAGCCACATAAACTCTAAGAAATAGTTATTGGCAGTGGAGACAATTTTCTTTGTTTTTTATAAAGCAAGTATGTTTGCTACTTCTGGGTTTCAACGCCAATGTAAATCTCTTTTGCCCTTGCTCAGCAAACATAATACCTTCTGAATGTTTGGCACCATTGTGAAGTTGTCTTCATGCCAAAAAGTGGTATTTAAAAATCTGTTTGGGTTCATTCTGACACTTAAATCCTTGAAAAAAATATTGTACTTTGCACCAAACTGAATTAGAAATCTGGGTGCAGACAATGGGAAAAAATCATGCAAGAGTAAATAGAGCTGACCTTTTATTTTTGTTTGCCAAAGCTGTACCTAGTGTTTAAAAGTGAGGAAACACTGAATACATTTGAGCAGAAAAGCAAAAGTAAAATTATGTGTAGGAGTGCTTTCACTATTTTAAGGATTTCTACAAAGAGGAAAAAGTGTGAAAATGCTTTTTAATGTTATGATTTTCCAGGCTAGAGAAAACATTGATTCGAATACAATTGAATGTGTAAGTGCTTCAGTTTTAACACTTTTAGTCAGTGTTTCTTGTACATAATTCCTAATTCATGTAATGTAAAAATCATTTAACACATGAAATGACATTATTTGGTCACCTTATTAGTTGTCTTTTTATGTGAAATAAATATACTTTTTGCCTTTGTATAAGCAAATTATATGTGATGAAAAATCCAGAAAGTTTTTCTTTAACAGCAAACAGATAGAGAATGCAAAAGGATCACCAAGCTTAAAAACAGCAGACTGCGTTAACAGAAATAGCATCTTTCTGGTTTCCTCCTTCAGCCTCCTGAAGCAACAAGCCCAGGTCACATCAGACTAATTTAAGCTTGCTGGATTATGATCAATATTAGTGGAGTAACAGGGAGTGGGGAGAGCTGCATGTGTGAATACAAACAGCTGAATTTATCACACCAACTTTACCAGGACTTCTTCTTGTCAGCACCTTGTAAATTTCTGAGAGCTGATGCTCAGCTTCCTGTAAATATTAGCTGTCAGCAAAACAGCCAACTAGCATTTAATGAATGCATTCAGCTGGTATTTTGACACATTAAAAGTTAAAGAAATTTTGCAACTTCTGCGATTTGTAAATCGCAGCTGCCTGTATTGCGATTTAATCTAATTTGTTATTAATTGCCAAGCCCTTCTTTTCACTGAATATCTGCTGAAATGAATGTGTGCATTTTTGTGTTGAGGAGAGGCTGTTCCAAATGGTTTGCCTTTTATAGAAAGATGCCCTGGTTGTGTAAATTAGGGCTGATGTCTATACTGATGTTTATAATGGCAATTTAGCTGATACCAGTGGGGTTTTTTTCTAAATACTTCTTTTGGTGTAGCACTCCTAGTATATCAACATTTCTCTTACATTGACTATGAAAGCAGATCAAAGTTTGTCTAACAGGTTGATTTTTCTGCCCTGCCAAAAAAAAAAAAAAAAAAAAAACACTCATTGAATTCAGCAGCTAGATTTACAAGATGCCAGTGTAAAACTGATTTGACACAACAGATAAATACTGAAAACTGATATCTGCTCATGTCCCATAAATTAGCTAGTGGCGGATGTTAGTCAACAGGGCTGATATCAGCTGATGCTGATGTTAAACTGATGCCTCTGTTCATCTTCAGCCAGGCAAGCCCCAAGGGGAGAGGAAGTTCAAGATAAAATCTAGATTTTTATTTTCACAAATTTATTGGCTAGGCCCACGTTTCCTCCCGTATAACAAGAGAAAAACCTCACACTTTTAGGGGAAGTGGGATTAACAACTTTGAGGCTGTCCTCATATTTTCAAGAATTTGTGAAGAGTGCATGTTTGAAAACAGCTTTGGTATCACTTAAAAACAGACATCTGCTGTTATCGCCATAATTAAAACCCAAACTTCTCGCTTTGCATCTCTCAAAAGAAGAGTAAAGATTTTTTCTGAATATTTTCTGCCTTTTGTTAACCCTGTAAATCCCTACTATTGTGTGTTTTGGTTCTCATTTAAGAGACTGGCTAACTTTGTCTGATGTTTTGTGTGCAGAAGTGCCAGAGCCGACCGCTGATGTTGGATACTCAGGCTCCCCGGTGGAGGTCACACCCAACAAATCTCCCTCCATGCCTTCCCTCAACCAGGCCTGGCCCGAGATGAACCAGAGCAACGAGGTTCCAACATGCACACAAAAATGACTATCACTTTCTGTATTTTTGACGCGTATTGTAAGCTTCTTTTTGTTTGCTTTTGCTGCATTTGTTTCATCATGATTAATTGCTCAGGGTAAATTTGGTGAAGTTGCCTTTCCTTCATCCATCCATCATGATTCGATTTCATCCTCAAACATAATTTCTGATAATCCAGCACTTCTTCTCTCACTCCTCGGACTGTGGTGGTAGCCTGCTGTTCTGTATGAAAGTCAGCCATGTTTGTTTTGTTTCCATGTTCGCTGATGATGTTGCATCGCCCACCTCGTCGTCTGAGCGATGACGGCGATGTCGCATCACGGTTGGAGGCTCAGGCTGATGATGTAATTGTGTGATGTCACTGCACTGGCTGACTGACGTGTTTTTTCTCACTGTCTGTCTGTCTCCTGCAGCAGTGGGAGACGTTTAGCGAGCGCTCCTCCAGCTCACAAACTCTGACCCAATTTGACTCTAACATTGCACCAGCTGACCCTGTAAGTCAATCACTTAGTATGCATGGTTTCACCATTAATGGACAGACATTAACCCTCTCTCTGATATCTCTCTATCTCTCTCTCTCTGCCTCTCTCTCTATATGCATGAAGTTCTTTCAGAGTGCCGTCTGCTGCGTCAGCAGTGGTCAGTGTGTGTTGTGATTTGGCTGGCTTAGCTTCTATTTATCATCATCTTTTTTCTACAGTGACATTCACCAATCACTAGTGCTTTTGCAGGTTGTTAGAAAAATACTTTAATCTAAATATGTTAAATGTATGTAGTCAGTAATCACAACTGATTATTCAGTGTTTACTGTATAAAAGTTTTTTGTCCCTAAAGAAAATGTAATCTCCTTCCCATCAGGCCTCACTCAACGACTGTTCTGAAGAAGAAATTTGTTCTCAAGACCCACTTATGCCGTTTTAAAGAAGATTCTGACTTTCACTGAAGTTTTCCTGTCAATTTTTTTTAAAGACAAAATCAAAGAGTACAAGAGAGCACGCTTACGCACTTTTAATTGCTGATATTACAGGAAAGAAGTGACTCATTTTGTACTTAAAGGCTCTCAAATATGCTGAATTAAGAAAGGTACATGATTAGTCTAAATGTTCATTTCTATCACTTAAACATTTTATATGATTAAACAACATGCACTCAAAGTTTGATCCTCACAGCAAAATTTTATATTATGAATAAAAGCGTAGCACTTTGTAGGATTTTTTCTTTAAAATCTTCTTTAAACGATAAAAGCCAAACTTTACACAAGTAATTGAATGAGTTTAGATGATGTACCGTGATTTTTCAGTGTCCGTTTTTAGAATAGATGTAGGTTTCTGTAAAATCATTCATTTTGGGGGAAAAAGCCCCTCTCCCAATTGAACAAACAACCCGTTTTGGTTTCATTAGAAGCAGAACTCCATCTACTTTAGAACCATCTAAGCATTTCTTAAACTTGAGGTCCAGTGCGGGACTGTTTTTACAGCTTACAGCTCAATTTCTCTTCATAGTCCTGTATGCCTTCTGTTTTTGCACACTCTCCTGCAGTTTCATGCCCTTAACAAGGCATAAAAGGAGCATTTCTCTGTGCTTATTAGAAAAAAAAAGGCACAGACTTTTACCTTAAGGACATAGCATTCATCACTTGAAAGCGTGGGTGTGAAAAATCCATCAGTTTAAGACCAGTTCATGAATCATGTAGGGCTCCCTTAGAAACTCTCTGATAAGTAATATCAGAAAATGGCCCTTTGATATGTCAAAGCAAAGAAGTTCATGCAGTGGTGGTGGAAGAAGTTTAACCCCGAGTTTCCATATACAGCGTGCGCACAGCAGAACGCCGGCGAATCGTACTGTGGAGCACTGTGCTCCCTCTCTAGTCTATCAGAGCATTTCCATAGCCGGCGCTCCAGACCGGCAGCAGTACGTGCCTGGAGCGGCACTTCGTTTCAGATACGCTGCAGGTCTATTTCAGCGCCGGCCGCTGCCAAACCTCGTAAATTCACTATCGTTCAGACAGCACCAACCATGGAAGTCACAAGCGTGGAACATCCGGTTCTTTCAAAATAAAACACAATGCTTGGACTGTTGATCGTAAATCATCACTATATCAACATTACGTCTCATCCTGCAGAGAGCAAAGGGCCACCGAGAGGTCAGTGGGTCACAGAGCTACGATGGCGCCGTTGATGGGAAAAAGTTAACTTTTGGGGATATTTAGCCAAAGAATTTTGCATAAAACCACAGATCCTTTAAGCAAACATTAACCTTTTAACTTCCTAATGTACTCACTCAATGGAGGAAGCAATAATATCACAGACTTATACTGGAAAGGATGATAAATTAACCCCAAAGGTAAAATAGTCCGCTGTTGAGATGCTATTCCTGCGTGAACTTGCAGTTCTCCCATGATCTCTTTCTGCTGATAAGGGCTTGCACGCCGCAGCACTGCGCTCTAGACTCGCTTCCAGTGGGCGAGGTCGCTCGGAGCAAACCTGCGGCACTTTAGTGCACGGCGCGCACGCTCTATATGGAAATTCGGGTAAGACCCGTTACTCAAATTAGAGGAGCTTTATTAAACAACTCGTAGCTTTAAAGTTTGCATTAAAGATATCTGGTGGTGGCGCAGATAGCCTAGTGGTTCCATGTGCGCAAGCATCCCAGGTTCATGTCTGGCCTGTGCCTCTTTCATTCCCCACTCTCTCATCCCTGTTTCTAACTCTATCCGCCGTCGTATCTCTTCATTAAACCCCAAAATAAATCTTTGAAAAACTGTCAAATAATATTTGGGGATGTTGTATGTGAACTATTTCCAAATTAGCTTAAAGATGGAGCCTTTTGTGCCTTCATATTTAGATTAAAAATAGCCCTTAAGTACTTGCAGAACTCTTTCATGTCAAGTTGTCTTTATTATAAGTTCAATTTGTACACGTAAATGATGAAATTTCATGTTCATTAGGATCGTGTGGTGCTATATGAGTTAGGAAAAGAATTTAAATATTTAAATAGTAGAAACATATGGCTGAACGTAGTGCAAGTGAAACTGTTCAATTAAATCCAGTTGAAAAAACTTTATTCATCCCAAGGGGGCAATTCAAGGCACTCAGAGCAGCAGCATTACAAAAAGCAAAGAGCAAGAGTGAAATAAAAGTCAGTAGATAGCACAATGTAGGCAAAAGTCTGTCAAAAATCACTTTTAAGAATATAAAAAAACATAAATGTAAGAACAGAGACGTTTTAAAATATATAAACAGTTATTAGTTGAAGGTGAACAGTTGATTATTATTATTATGATTATTATTGGGGGGGGCATTGAACCTGTGGCTGATGTGTTCAGGACTTTAGCCTTTGTATACGGGCGCCTGCTCCACCAAGTAAACCAAACCAGCTCCCCTTAAATTTCGTTTTTTTTTTAATCTTCCGCATTGGAACGACCAATCACTCAGCTACAAATGGAGGAAGTGTCTAACCCTGTTCCTACAGTAAAAGTGGCAATGATGTAAAGAAAACATACTAAATTCTCTGCAAAATATACTTTAAGTTTTCATAAAGCATGAAACAATCTTGTTAAAGTATACATCCATGTGCATAATGTTGATGTTAGTTAAAATTTCAGAAAACAGCCTGCAGCTTTTATTGAATTCTAAACACTGTTTCCAAAATCTCTTGAATCAGCTAGTGATTGAATTAACCACAAAGCCCAGAGCTGGGGTCACTGAGAAGTAGACAAGTTATTCTGACAGGAATTCAACACTGATAACTGGACTACAAACATGTCTTCTTCTGTAAAAATCCTCTCCCTCAAATTATAGTTCCTTGTTTGTCTGACCTCCTCCTTCATCCGCCCTGCAGGACACAGCCATCGTTCACCCGGTCCCCATCCGGATGACGCCCAGTAAGATCCACATGCAGGAGATGGAGCTGAAAAGGACGGGCAGTGGTGAGTCAAACTTAACAGCTCACTTTATCATTTATTATTGCATCAATGGCAGTGATACCAGTGTGAATGAGTTGAGCTTGTTGTAAGGAGGTTTTCCATTCCTTATTTATTTTTCAGAGTTTATATTATGATGGGATTTATCTGATGAGTTCACTGAAACTTACATCACCAAACATAATGAGCTTGTTTTTTATTATTGAATTGTATGTGCATAGAAATCTGTGGTTGAGCTCATTTGCATTTCCCAGAAGTTCTAATGAAGATATTCTTGATGAATTTAGGATAAGTACTGCTTGCTGTCCATGCTAGACTACTGCCTTTCCTCTGTATACTTGACTTAAGTGAGCTCAGCTCTTCACTGTCTGTCATTTCTTTAACCACAGATCACAACCACCCCACCAGTCCACTGCTCGCAAAACCTCCTGAAATGCCTGAAGAAACCAAATTACCTGCCTCTATGAAGTTTGTAGCCGCCAACACAGTAGGTGAGTAAGAGGAGCTGTTTACCATGAGAAGGAGAAATTATATCCAGTGTTTTTAACTGTGCAACCAGAACTCTGGTGGACCAGAATTTAAAGTTCAGAAACACTTAACGGTGGACAAAGACATCATACAAACAATTAAAGTCACAGCAAACAATTACCATTATGGCTGTGAAAAAAGCTCAGTGGTGTGGTCTGTACTTTGATCCTTTAAAAGCAGCTTGATTGCTCAGTAGTTTACATTGATGACTACAGAAGATTCGGGGTTCAAATCCTGTTTTGGGCGCATACAATACCTAGTGTGGGCCCTTCAGGAAGGTCCTTAACGCAATGAACACCTGTCTATCGCTTAAGTGTACATCGCTTTTTGTCAGCTAAATGACATTGTAACACAAAAAGAATTACTTTAGAAAAATGTTTAATCCTGGTTTTAAAGAAATAGAAGTATCAATTTTTAACTAAAATATATTTCAAAATGTGGCCACAATGCTGTAACCCAACATGCCAAATAAATGGTTTCATATGTCTCATGCCTGAATATATTTCACATTCCTCTGGGAAACCTCCCAAACAAAGTATGTAGGAATGGCAAGTATTTTTTATAAAAAAATCTTCGAAGGTGATTGAAAAAACATTCTGGCTTTCACATTCATGATGGGCCAATCAGAGCGACAAGACATGCCTGCAAAGCTCCAGTGCTAACGTGAGCTCTACAGGGTTACACTGTATTGGTGATTGAATGGCAGGGCTTGTCTGTGGCTAAAATTCATGCTGAAACCGATAAGGAGACGTGCAACAACATCTCTGCTGAGAGAAGCTTTCAGTGTGGCTTTTTGCTCTTGTTTTAATGAAGAAATGTGGCTGAGGACTGATTAAATGGCTGCTCTTCTACAGCTACATCTAGGTCAATCGCTACAGTGGTAGCAGCCATTGTTTACACTCACCTACAGTACAACTCCACCTGTAACGGTTGCAAACTCATGCCAAAGCAGGTCGAGAGAAGAGTGCATGCATCTCCTCTGTCATGAAAAGCTTTTAAACCCCTTCCACTGCTACTGCCTTGTACTCCTGAAATGATGCTGATTGGTCTGAACTTGTTTTCGGGTCTGGCATCAGCTTTGCCGACTGAAGCTTTGCAAGATGGATCTGCTTGGTGGCAGACATCGAATCTGGCAAATCCATCTGCTTTGTAAGGTTAACAATGCAGCATTTATTCAGTAGTCAAGGATTCATGTTGTATTTTTCTGCCATTTAGGTGATGGTTATAGCAGTTCAGACTCCTTCACCTCAGACCAGGAGCCAATCACAAGACAAAGGTCAGTGACTGCAATGTGATCTGCTGTTTTTTTATTGTTGGACTTTTTATAATTTGACTTTTGTTCTATACGCTCTTGCTGCTTGTTTTGAGTTTTACATTTGCCGTATTTTATTTATTTTCTCCCTGTAATTCTACATTTTTCTTCTTTAATGTCAGTGAATCTCAGTGCATCTTGTGAGGTTAGGTGATTCTAGTTAAAGGTGCACTTGTTTACCTTTTTCTGGAATTGTTTCTCCTCTTCTGTTTTTAAAGATTGCAACAGCTCATGTTCCAAGGTTTCAGACAAACAAACAGCAATTATACACAACAAACATAGTACAAAATACAATTTAAGACACAAAATAACAGGTTTCAGCTGGAAATGTTTACCTTTTTGGAAGTTAATCAACACATCCGTAGGGAGATGTCTGTCTTCCAGTCATTTAGCTCTCTCTTAAAAGTATCCAAAGAGAGCAGACCATTAAGTTTCAAGACTTTTTGCAGGTAATTCCAGGCAAAGGGAGCAGCAAACTTTAACACTTTTATCTAATCAACAGTGTTGGTTATTCAAAATTCTCTAAATCCTAATTTTTTTGTCCAGGTCTCAGTCGGGTACGTCTCCAGAAGCTCTGAAGGTAGTCGCTGCTCCTCCTCCACCTCCACCCCGCCCTCACCCCTCTCACTCCCGCTCCTCATCCCTCGACATGAACCGCACCTTCGCTGCCACGACGGCACCAGGACAACCACAATCCTCTACGATAGCGTACCCACCTGCTGTGCCTCCTCGACCTCTGCCCACACAGGTAACACACAGAATAAATCCCCCCCATGGACATTCAGGTTCAGATCTTAAAATCTTACTACAACATGTCTTCATGAATCACTGCACCATCATCACTGGAGTCCGCTCTGTCTGCAGACATCGTTGCCTCATAGCGGACTCACTGAGGCTGCACCAGGAGGAGCGCCGGTGCTAACAGCCACCTCCCCACAGCAGATCCCTCAGCAGCCCAATTTTGCAGACTTCAGTCAGTTTCAGGCGTTTGCTGCGTCTGAACAGCCTTCGAGCCTGCCGGAGGTCGATATCCACAGTGAGGCGGGACAGGTAGGTTCCTTACCTTGAGATTGTGTAAATGATTTTCCTACTGAATGATTGTCCCACTTTATTCCACCCTGAATGCGGCCACATGCAGTTCTTCATTAATGATGCTAACATTTAAGTTGGACTTAATCACCCACTCCTCTTGTTAGACCCTTTGTCAGGGTTAAACTGTTGATACTTGCAGGATTACTTGGATCAGGTTTCTGTTGGTGTACTGTGCAGAGTTAAGTTTTCCTACCCTCTGACATCATTGTCTTTGTTTGACATAAGGCGGAGAAGCCATCAGAGGGAGCCGGCCCTTTAAGAACAGTAAAGAGCGACAGCCAAGCAGACGAGAGAACGTCAGCCACTGTCAACTCGGTAAGTCTGAACATGGCTTATACAGGAATATAAGATTTTACTCATTGTTCAGAATGAGCTTGAAAAATTAAATGGTTGACAAGTTTGCAGGGGGGTTTCCTGTAAAACTGCTTGAAATTGAAGATTGAGTACAATTCCTACACTTTACAAAAAAGTCCCCCCCCCCCCCAGTTTAACCGTTTTACCTGGCCCTGAGGCTGCCTCCGTTCCTCTGACTAGACAAAGCTCTAGTCAGAGGAAGGGAAACAAGAGTCTTTATACTGAGCTAAGAGGCTAGCTCAGCACCTTTAGCATATAAGAAATCCTTTGTTTTGTCACAAACATGCTTTTAATTGAAACAGTGATGTACTATCAACTGAATGAACCTTGTGGGTGAAAGGAACTTAATGATGATGTGCCTGTCACAAACTAGCCTGTTATACAAAACAGATCTTTAATGTGAGCCAAGGTAGCAAGCTTTTTGTTAGAAAAGCCTGAAAAAGTAATTTTGCACAATATGTCAGTCCCCTTTAAAGCCCAGGTTGTCCTGAAAAAAGGAAGTTTAGGGTTTGACCACATAGTTGATGTTTCACAAGCTTTATAGGACAAAAAGCCCAGACGAGACATAGCGGTTAGAAAAATAGCTCAAAGGGTTAATCCAGGGAAGGAAGATTTGACAAAGAACATTCATAGTTTTCTACACCTAGATGTTAAGTCTTCAAATTGCTCCTTTCATGTGATAGGCATTTCATTTAAACTATTAAAGACAGAAAAAAGATTCTCGACCTTCATGAGTTGTTCAGTGTTTTTCTAGTTTTATAAAGGGACTCATAATGATCTCTAAACTGACCAGTTATAAAAACAGAGGGGCGCAGCTTTTACATTGAATTAACTGTAAATACAATTCATGATAATCTAATTTACCTTTGGTTTAAACTTCTTACTCAACAGCAGGAGGGCACACAGCAGAGCAGGAAATTGATGGAATCAAAGTTTTTGTTAATTGTTTGTTGGTTTTACTTTTCATCAGACCAAGGGTTCCTCTGGTCCGATAGCCCCTCCTCCTAAACCTGTACGCCGAAGGTTGAAATCTGAAGATGAGCTTCGACCAGAGGATGAGCAACACGGCCCGCAGAAATCCAACGTCATAGCTGCTGTTCTGGCCACTCAGCCCTCCATCCCAAGGTGCAAAATTTAGCTGGTCCCTTCAAAATGCTCTGTAATGTCTTGTGAAACAGATCCTGATATTTTACATGCATTATAAACTCCTGAACTCACTCATTTTCATGATTATGATTTTTATTATTCTTTTAAAATTACTGTTTTTTTGCTTTTTGCTTGTGTGTCTCAAAATTTGATCATTTTTAATATTGTTAGCACTTTTCTGTGATAACTTTGAGAAGCCCTGAATGCCTAAATGTATAAAATGTGTTTTTCTGTGTTTCCAGGTCAGTAGGAAAGGACAAAAAGGCAATACAAGCTTCAATTAGAAGAAACAAGGAGACGAACACAGTGTTGGCACGACTTAACAGTGAACTGCAGCAGCAGCTGAAGGTAGAAGTGATGTGAAAGTGCACCTTTTTGTCTCTATCTCGGCTGCAAAAACAAAAACAAAAACATCACCTTTAACGTGTCATTTTCAGGACCTGCTTGAAGAAAGGATATCCCTGGAAGTGCAGCTGGAGCAGCTCAGACCTTTCTCCCACCTTTAACCAACGTGAAGAGGAAAACTCTGCTGTAGTTTTCATTTGAAGCGACGCTGTGTGAATCCCTCTCTCCTTCATCCTCCGCACATCTTAGCTTCCCCCGGAGACGTCTGCCCGCCGCAGGACGCTCTGATAAAACTCGCTCAATCACACATCCTATTAATCATAAACCAGAAGAACCTGAGAGCGCATTCTCACCAAGACTAATGTGAGGAGGGGGATTTACAAACTGGCACTTTTTAATTTCCTCTGAGGAGAGTGAGGAGAAAGCAAATAGATGAACGGTTTGGAGTGGCGGACAAGAAGCTACGAGACAAACTGCTAGTGTCTGATTATTTTACTCTCTGAATGACTGAAGAAGAAAGACAGTGTGTTTGTCGTGTGTGTGAGACTGTTTCTGCTCCTGTTGAGTCACGTACATGAAGTCAGCACCCGTTTGTTTTATCTCACAAGAGGTACAGACTCTGCCATTCCAAACTCCCTTTAAAAGTCTGATGACTTTAAAACATGTCAGTATTTCTGAGGTAGCTTTTACCCTCTAATGTATCACTTTAAATGCAGATTCAGAAATGGGCCACAACTGTAAGAGAAAAGGACTGAAACATTGTCAAAGATGCATCTTTCTACAGAATATTTTACCTTTTGAGTTCTGAAAAGCACTGTGAAAGGTCAGATAAGCATGTCTCAACACATGCTAAAGCCTTTTCGAACATGAAGGAGTCCACTTGGAATCTGCGTCTAATACACAGTGAAAACTCAGATCTAAGCTGGTTTATTTGTCTTATTTCTGGTCAAAAATATCAAATTATATTTGTTGTACGCCACATCTACCTACAAACCCAGATAAATCTTATTTAAAGATATAAAAAGCAAAAATAATACTAGTAATAAGGCCTGAATTGCTTGTAATGAGCAAAACTAGACACTTTAAGGTATAAAGATAGAGTCTAGAGTACAGTGGTGGGTCAGTAAGGAGGGCTAGGCTGGTTTTGTGGAGGTGTGTCTGGTTGAAATCTAGTTTCTTTAATGGTGTAGGGACATAGTTTGTTTGGATCTAGAGCTAGTTAATTGTATTGGGTAATGGCACCTGGCTGCAGACATCAGACATCTATAAACACATGCACGCTTGGACATCCATAATCTACAGTCTCGAACTGATCTCGATAAGATGAGGGTACTAAACAGTCAACAAACGCTTTATTACTGTACATAAATTTCATATACAGAGTTCGAAAAGTGCAGACATATTCCAGTTTGTGCTCCCGGCGGACGGGAGTTAGACACAAAGCATTTTGGGAACCCAGTGCAGCGCGAGGTCAGAATACACAGGGGTTTATGATCCATGTCCACAAAGTGGTGTGGCTTGGTTCAGTAGTTTTGCCATGGTTTAGCACATTTGACTCTGATCTTGCCCGTGCTTCCTCAGCTGATGTTTGTCTCAACAGCCTCCAGCCTTGCTCGTCTCTTTTAAGAGATCCAGATCATTTGTCTCAGCTCAGTAGAGCTGCTTGTTTGGCTCCCAAAGGGGTCATAATGTGGTAACAGTCTGGCTTTTTAAATGTGGATTAAATAACAACAAAGGATGGAGGAAAGGAAACTGGCTACAGTGGCTAACATGAGAGTCGTTTTGTAGCACAGACTTGTTCACCCAGTCACTCACGCAACAAGGTTTATTTAGGCGACAGGACATCACAGTTTAAATTAAAAGCATGTTCATGACAGAACAGATTTTTTTAAATGTCAAAAGGACTCAAAGGACTCTTATCTACCTTCACCTGCTAGATGGCGCTATGGGGTCAGCAGGACTGAGTAGTTGGTGATATTGATTGCCTCCATGCCAGGTAAATCAGTTAAACAGGAAAATAATCACTTTTATGTAAAGTGTAAGGATCGTATTTAACGGATGTAGAGTTTTCTAACAATTACAGTTGTGTCGAGGTCTATTTGGAGCTGCTAAGTACTAACTCTCTTCTGTTCCCATTCATTCCTAACGGCTATTCCCCACTTGCTCATCCCCAACGGACATTCAGGATCACATCAAACAACCTATAAATAGATACACAAAAGGTGACCCTAAGAGATGGATATATTTTGATAAATATCTGAGTTTTGCAAGCAATTCAACACATATTTTCTTCAGTTTTGTATCTTCAAATACGATGCTTGTCAGCTGAATTCGGCTCATATTTGGCGTAATGATATATTTTTGATTAAACTAGATAAACTTGCTAAGATTTGAGTTTTTTCAGTGTAGTTTGCAACGTAAAACTGACAGATTAGACAGGAGTTTGTTTTGGTGGGTCTCTTCATAAAACATACCGGGCTGCTTCTTCGTCCTGACTGGAGTCGGTGTGCGTCTGTGTGAGGCCTTGTGGCTGAAGGTGAAGGCTTGTTTGACACGTGACAGCCTCCCTTGTCTCACTGCCCCTGAAGTCTACAGAAGTGTATGAGTGAGTGAATGAACACGCTCTGTCTTCTTCTTTCCTTATGTTACAGTGTTTTGGGTGATCGATGTGACTGAATGAGTTAACTTTATGCCAAATGACTGAACTGGCGCTCTGGGCTGTTTCACTCATACATTTCAGCTTCCTGTTTGACCTCCCGTCTTTTCCTTCACCTTGATAAGAAAATGTTTCACTTTGAAGGGTTTGAAGATGATCTACATGGCATTCATGAAGAAGTGTTCCTGTGATTTCTCCCGGCACAGATCCAAACCGAGGGCGCGGAAATGAGTCGATTAAAAGCTGTTTTCCAATCAAGCAGTCGGCACTATGCAAGTACGGGGCGATACATCTCCACACAACTATACTTAGCTGTTTGTACTATGATAGTAGCAACTGTGTGAGCAGTATACTCTGACTTTTTGTATCTTAGATCTTCCAAAAACACCATTTACTGTACATTTGTGATTCATTTTGCCTTTTTTTTTCTTTCAGCACTGTTTTAAAGTCCACTTCCTCCCTCTTGAAGCTCCATGTAGCTCCAGAGGGGGGAATAAACTCCAGACCAGTGCTTTTTTTTTAATTTTCAATCAGGGCACTTTCACCCTAAATCTGCAAGATACGACCCTCGCTGGTTGTAGATGAAGCTTAACACATGGAGAGCAGTCAGCAGAGTGGGAGACCTGAATGACCCAACTGCACTTTGAACTAAACCCCGGCTTTTCCCCCCTTTTTTGTCTTCTTTTACATGCAACGTCTCTTCTTTTACCTAGCACGGTTTCTCGTCTTTCATGCATATTTAAGAAGAAAGCAAAATAATGAACCACTTGAGTTATGAGTAAGATTTTCCCGTCTTTATTTTTGTTTTGAATCTAAATGTTTGGTCCCTGGAGCTTCCTGTGTGTCGAAGAATCCGTCTTCTAAAAAGCCTTACTCCCCCCCCGACTGGCGTTCAGGTTTCACGGCAGCTGACTGACCTCTCTCCTCCTTGTCGTATCAAGGCTCGCCTTCTTTTCTCTGCTGTTGAGGACGATGATGTATTGGTGTGTGCGTGTGAGTGTGTATGTCGTTACCAGACCTGGATCTAATACCATTTAAAACCCTATTAAAAACCTCCACGTGGGATTGATTCATGTTTGCTAGCACAGCAGCTCCTGAACCCAAACAAAGGCAATCCAGGCAGGCAGAAGCAATCAATCATCAACTCAAGTCTTTGATGGGATTTTAAAGGCTATTCGCTCCCAGATCTGTGGTGTATATTGTATATGAAAACACACTTTTGGACTCATATGTAAATTTGCATTAATTGCTGACTAACAGCGAAAGAATATTCTATTTAATTCCTTCTCTCTTGGCTGTGGGATCCTAGATGTTTAACTGCATGGATGTACTGTATCTCTGCAGAGTCAACTAGCAGCTGTGTGATTTTTACACAAAAATAAAAACGGCACAATATTTTAAACAATGGCTTCTTTATTGACTCCTTTATAAACTTCTGGCTTTGGCTAGTTCCTTAGTTTAATTATTGGCACATCTTTGTAGCTGAACGAGCGTTACTGTCTTTGTCTTGTTTACTTGTCCATGTCTGTTGCAGGTTGCCTCTTAGTTATTTTCTAATGTGTTTGTAGTCATGTTGTTTATATTGTTGTTTGAATCTTTTTTGTAGTTTTCCCCATCTTTTTAACAGAGGAATACATAATTTTGTGGATGTTCTCATTTTATTATTTTGCAGTTTATTTATCTCATATACTCCATCTTTTTATGGCAATATTTAAATTTTACTCCCATCTTTTGGTAGTTTTTTTTTTGGCATCCTTTTTAGATGTTTTCATCTCTTTTTATTATTATTGTTGCAGAGGTTTTGTAGCTGTTCTTCCCATTTACATATTGGCAGTCTTTCTCCCTTTTTTGTCTTTTCTGAGTTTACTTCGTTTTGCAGCAGTGGTTTGGTTTCGTCATCTTAAGTTGCCTAAGAAATGCTATCTTATTCTTTCTATTCTTCTATTCTTTCTAACTATTTTTTTAGTTTTGCATCTTTTTTATTGCAATTTTGCTCTTTTTGGGAGGGGTTATTTATTTATTTATTTTTTTGATATCTAATCTCTAAAAAATTTAGTGAATTCTTCATGTCCTTTCACAAGTCTTTGGAGTAATTTTGTTTCTTGTGCTTTTTCTAATTTTTTTTGTCACATTTTTGATTTAAAAAAAATTCTCATCTTTTATAACAGGTATAAATTATTGTTTAGCTGTTCTTACTTTTTTGTTTTTGCACTTTGCAGTTAATTTGTCTCATATACTGCGTCATTTTGTTGTTTTTTCGATCTGCAGTTATTTTCAGTGGGGCTTTTTTAAAGTTTTTTGCATCCTTTTTAAAGTTTTTCCTATTTTGTTGCTGTTGTTTCTAAGTTATTTCAAGTCTCTCGGATTGAATTGATGTCTTTTTATTGTATCGTTTTCTTTTTTTGCATAATTTTGCATCTGTTCCTCCTATTTACATGTTTTAGTCATTTACACTTTTACTTTGTCTTTTTGTAGTTTTTTTACAGTTGTTGTATCCTTAGCAGATTTTTGCTGCACCTTTTTTATATTTTGCATCATTTTGAAGCCCTGTTTCTCAGTTATCTCAAGTAAAGAAATTAGTTTGTTTTCTTTTTGTTTCTTAATCCTTTAAGTTGATATTTTTGTTGTTTTTTTTCTATCCTGAATCCTTAATTTTATAGCGGTTTATTCTTTATGTACTTCAACAACTCTTTGCAGACATTTCCTCTCTTATGTTCATCTTTTTGCATTTTTTACATTTTATTTATTTTTGTCTGTATTTTCCCCCCCCTCGATTTCAGGAACAGAAGTACTCATATTTTTGGTGTTCTTAATTTTTAGTCTTTGCAGTTATTTTCTCGCACATACTGCGTATTATGTAGCTTTTTATTAGTTATTTAAGGGTTCATTCTTCCTGCTTTTGTTTAGGTTTTTGCGTAACTTTTTAGAGGTTTTCATTCATTTTTTTGTAGCTGTTGTTTCTCAAGTCATTCAAGGCCTCTGAGATTATTGTCTTTTTATGCCCCCCACCCCTTTTTTAATTGGTTTTCATTATTTTCTTACATTTTAACTGTGGTTTTTTATTTGTACTTTTTTGCACCTTTTGTTTTTGCACCCTTTTTAGAGTCAAGTCATCTTAGGTTGGCAAAGAAATTTTGTCTCTTTATTTGCCATTTTTTACTGTGGTTTTTTATTTGTACTTTTTTGCACCTTTTGTTTTTGCATCCTTTTTAGAGTCAAGTCATCTTAGGTTGGCAAAGAAATTTTGTCTTTTTATTTGCCTTTCTTACCTTTTTATTCCTTTTTTTCTTTTAGTTTTCTAAAATTTTCCAGCAATTATTTTTTTGGTGACCTTTAACAAACCTTGCAGTCATTTTGTGTTTAGGTATGCATCCTGTTTATTTGCTCTGTCTATTGGATATTTTGCTTCTAGATTTCATCATTTTGTGGGTCTAGATGCTTTGCATTTCTTTGTAGTGGGTTTCTGTTTGTTAATTTTTTTTGTGGTTGTTCCTGGCCAATTCGCAGCAGATTATCTCATGTCTCATGTGTTTTTTTTTTTTAAGTTCCTGATAGTTTTGTAGTCAGTTGGCATCTCTTTTTTTGTGTCCATCTTTTCTTATGTTTTGAAGCTTAAAAGTAAACTGTGTAATATTTGTGTTTAGAAGATTACCAGGAAAATCTTGTTGCGTTTAGAAAAGAGTGTCCTGGCACATCTAACATAGTTTGAGACATTAAAACAGAGCACTTAAAAACAACCAATCAAATCTTGGTCACAGAGCAGGAAGTCATCATTCAGAACATTTACAACCTGATGCTTCCTCCCCAATGCCTTCCATCTACTTTTAAAGAGAGACCAGTTTCAGACATACTGTAAATGTTTAGTGATGCAGCAGTGGAACTGAAACTCTTTTATCCGGGACAGGTAGCAACTAAATCTTGTGACTGGGTCAGTGAGTGGAGACAGTAGCTTCCAGTGCTTTTTACATAAATAAAAAGTATGACAGAAGTAGATGAAGTATTGCCTTATCAATAATAAAGCCAATGATTTAGCCGATAAGTGGTCAATTTAGATGACATGTACAAGAAAAGCTTTATTTCATAAAGGTTTAATTATTGTTGGCAAAGTAAGCCCGGATTTATTTAAAAAAGTTTGACTAGAAATAACAAAGACACAGAGTAGGTTTGAGCAGGTTTTATTAGATCTCTATGTATTGCTTCATTTTTTTGCTTTACAGTGCATTTTAAAGCAATCCTGACAAACATAATCTAGTCCTATTCCCCGATGCCAATCTCTACAATCAGTGAGTTTAACTCCAGCAAATAAGCCGCTTCAACCAACTCAGATACTCAGAGATCTGTGGAAGGGTAGTTCAGGTTGTTAAAGTCACTGAAGCAGGGCTTGAGGAAATCAGTTTGATCTTAAAGTGTTAAAACAGCTGTTAACATCAGCCACAGAAGTCTTAGCTCTCAATGGTAACTCAAGCGTGAATCACTGAAGTGCTATGCAGCTTGTTTTTAGAGGTGACTACAGTCTAAACAGAAGGAGGCTTTTTCTGTACATTTAGTGAAAATCTCTTACAGCAGGATGAAGAGCTCCAATGGGACTGAGTCGTTTACTAAAGCAGACTTAGAGGAGGTTTTCCAGGTGTGATTTCTAGGTGATGAATCCAGAACATTCTCCTGTCAGCAGGTGAGGGGTGAGAATCCAACTTTATTTGAGCACACTGTAGAAACAAGAAAGGTACATCAGTAATTCTCATACAATTTATCTGTGTCTGCAGTCACTTATTTTACATTGCATATTTTAATGTAATTAAAATTACTTTTGTAGAAATCTGTTTTCACTTTGAGATTAAAGAGGCTTTTTGTCTTTTTCTTTTCATAAAATCAATAAGAAGAACATCCAAGAGGGTTAATACATTTATAGGTACTGTGTAACTACACATGGTATATTTGATTGTTATTAAATCTTGAGGATTAAAGGCAAAAAGTTTCTCAAATTTTAGAACTAATATCTAGAGATTTAAAGAACTTCAAACTTTTCAAACATGTCTGCTCACTCACACAGTGGATTCCTTGTAGCGGTCCAGAGCCTCCTGAGCCACCACCTCAGAGAACTTAGGGTCGGTCCAGGGGATGTCGCCTGGGACGGTGAAGTTCATTGGTGGAGAGTCAAAGAGCTGCACTGACACTTTAGTGTCTTCTGGCTGCGTCTCCGTCACACCTGTCTTCTCCTCAGAGTCCCTGCAGATCACCTACCGTGCACAGGTAATATAAGTACATTATTTTAAAGTGTCACTACATAGTCTCCTACTTTACCAGTTTAACAGTATCAGTTATAGAAGTGGATGTAGTTTTAAATACTGTATCTTCTCATAGTGACTTAAACTGTAGTGAAGATTGAAGAACCATGCAGAGCAGCTGTGAATGAGTTAAACAGCACAGCAGGGCATCGAGCAGATCTACACACCCCCTGAATCTTGAAGATGTCGTCTTTGGTGTTGTTAGCCAGAGATGACACCCAGCCGAACTGTCTGTTGAGCAGATCCACGATGGAGGAGGTGTTGAACATCTGCTCTTCAAACCTCCGCAGGAGGCTGTTGTACTGCTGTGTGAAACGCTCAGCCATGGCCAACGCCGCTTCCAGCTCCTGCTTCAGTGGTCCCTCCAGAGGTTTATTACCAGAGCAGTCTGAGAATGAATGAGACCAGGAACATCATCACAGAGCTCGAGTAAGGTTAGAAAATCCATTCAATGATTGTTTTACTGTAGCTAGAGATCAAAATAGTTTACCTACAACAGTGGAGACTAAGTTTCCCCATAAATATATCAGACTTTAGACAACACTAATGCAGCTCATAGACTGCTGGATTTTTAAACTCATTATTTACATCCAAGAATATACTAGGGATGCACGATACTGGATTTTTGCTGATATCCGATATTTACAGATTTGTTTTAGCAGATACCGATATCGATACAGATATTTAAATATGCTTTTTGGACAAGAAATTTCAGTACTTTTGGACACACTTTGAAGTTTGAGGATGAACAAGGAAACAAACTTTAGTCCTTAAAAACACTTCAAAGTTTACAAATTGAGGATAAATAAAGAAAAAGACCTCAACTGACATAGGTCTGCTGGTTCAGCCTAAAACTCCACTTATTTATTAGTATATATTGACAAACTTTACAGTCGATATATGCTGAAATACACAGGCAAAAATACCAGACTGATAATATATTGCATCCCTAGAAAATACCACTGTTTTAAAAAAATAATAACACACTTACCAATGTGCTGGATCTCTTTGCATTTCTCACACTCGTCTTTGAACCTGATGCAGCCGGCAGAGTTACGGCGGATCTCTCTGCAAGTCATCTGTCCATTACCGAAAGGTTTGGTGATGACCACGTCCTCGTTCACGTCGCCATCTGTGAGCCAGACACAAATACAGCTCAAAACAACAGTTTTAAGCGACTGAGCATATTGATCAGCTGATGGACGCAGAACTTTACTGTTTGGAGGTGCAATAAGAGAGGGGTGGAGAGGGAGATTCAGAGAGAGAAAAGGAGTTGTGAGGGGGAATGCAACTGGAGCCTGTATGTTCTATTTACTGGTACTAAAAATCAGCCTAAAATCAGCCCCGCCCACCGGGTATTCTCCCTGGTTCTCCAGATTAGCTGCTCCATCTCTGGGCTTTTCTAGTACTATTCAAGACAGTTAAGAGGGGTTCAGCTGTGATGGAAGAGGATTCATTTTTCTTATGTACCCTCATTTGGAGTCATGTCTGTGTCAAAATCCATCATGGAGCCCATGGAGCTGAAGAAGTTCTTGCCCATGCCCATCATGGGGGAGAACAGACCCTGGAAACCGTGGAAAGGATCACGGAACAGAGAGCGAGCGTGTCTGCTGCGAATGAACGGACCCAGGAAGAAGACTGGAGGGCTGTAGTGTATGTGATCAGCAACCTGAAAACAACACAAACACAGGAACTGAATGTAAAAATGTTCTTATACTCTGAGATATAATAAGTAACAAGTGAATATTTTAGCCCCAGCATTCAGAGGTCAACGGTACCTTCATACTGTCTGAGAAAATGCTGTCCACACCATCGGCCATCTCTGTGTATTTTTCCTCCAGGTTCTTGAATTCTTTGCTCTGTCGCTGTCCCTCTCTCTCCAGGACGTCCAGCTTCTCTCCATTGATCCAGATGGAGAAGGGAGACGTTCTGTTCAGCACATCCTCCAGCTGCAGATAGGAGGAGAGGAAATGAACATTTATACCTCATAGCTGACTGAATCATCACTAGAGTGAGGAAGAGGGAGGAAGAGGGAGCAGGAAGTAAAGAGTACAAATTCAAGTGTCTTTGTTAGTATTTTAATTTCTTATAAAACCTTCTCACAGATGTACTCAGTTGCAACACTGTAAAGCCTACATCCCATGCCTGCACTTGTTCTGGTTTCTCAATCACAGGTTCTAAGATGAGCAACATCTCAGCAGAAGACAAAGAAAATTTGTCCACTGAATCCAAAGATCATGGTTAAAAACAGAGCAGAAAAGGAGCTCCATTTCACAGAAAAACTTCAGAACAAGTAAATATCTTGCACTGTAA
This sequence comes from Cheilinus undulatus, assembly GCF_018320785.1. Taxonomy (NCBI): domain Eukaryota; kingdom Metazoa; phylum Chordata; class Actinopteri; order Labriformes; family Labridae; genus Cheilinus; species Cheilinus undulatus. The sequence goes on along the minus strand of NC_054878.1, from coordinate 37,085,972 downwards.
ATTTAAAGGAAAAAGACCTTAGAGCAACATCAGAAAAGCTTACAAGAAGTATTGAAAGTTGAGTCTTTTCTGCATAATTTTAATAAAGAAAAAAATGGCCCTCCATCTGGTAAACTAAAATAGATATCAGATGATTGCTGATCATGTTAAAAAGCTGTATGCTGAAGGTACAGCACATCAAAAAAGGAAGTACAGAAAGGAAAAGCAATTTAGTTCAAGAGAGAAAGGAGCGGGTATGGATTGATTTGGAAAGATTATCAATTAAAAGCATCTAAATTAAAAGATGGCCCCTAATTTGATCATAAACACCCAACATACATTATCTATTATATATAAATGCATATGTACTATATATTTGTACGTGTTTAAGTGTGATGTCTGACCTGGCGTCCCACCAGTCCAGATCCACTGCTGCATGTTCTGGAGTAATATTTAACACAGGTGTTCTTCAGGCAGGGCTTACACTCCTCCCAAAGAGCCCTCATTGTCTCGTTGCACACTTCCTCCTCCTGCTCCAGCTTGGCCTCCATCTCCTGAGCCGTACGCATCGCATCCTGCAGGGAGGAGAATAATTGTCTGATACTAAACAGATTTCTCTATTGTCAGTTTAAAGACTGCTTTAGTTTGAGTAAAAGAACTCTCTTTCTTCAGCTGTTTAATTTTATTTATTACTGATATCATCTTGTTGGTCTTTTTATGTAAGTTTCTATGATGTAAATTGTGATAGTATCTTTATAACACCTTTTAGCAGCACTGAGTAAAAATTTACTGAGCAGCCAGTATAAGAAGGTAGGCCTTTTTTTTTTTTTTTTTTTTTAGTGAATCACAACTTAAACCTTCTGTATTTATGAATGTGACAATTTGAATCCATTTAACTACATATCCGGGACCTGCTGCCTGTGTGTTAGTTCTGTCTTGAGTTATGGTGTTAGTCTACAAACTCAACCATCCATTTCCTGAGAGGGGCGGAGTCAGACAGCTCATTAACATTTAAAGTCACAGACACAGCTCGTTCTGAGCAGGGCTGAAAGAGAGGGTTATTTTTTAGAAATGCAAAAATCCTATACTGGAGTGTTTTTTCAGCAGCAAACTTCACAGACATGTTTTGGGGACATCTGAGACCAGTATAAACTTGTCTTAAAAGGGTAAAATATGTCCCTTTTTTCCTGTCCCTTTGTGAATTTCTATATTTTGTTCCATCTAAGGTCCAAACTACAACAATTGGCATTGAATAAATGTATGAAATTTTTAGTCATGAGCTCTTATAAGGGAGTCGGTTGTGGGTCCTGAGTACAGGCCAGCTGAGAATCACTGCCTCCAATGCTAGTACAGCGTAAATGTCACCTTAAGTGAGAACTTACAACCAAATTAGGCTATGTTTGAACTTGTGCAAAGCTGGTGCAGCAGACAACATTCTGACATAAAACGTTGTGAGGCATTTTCAGACCTCCTTCTGCTCCTTTGTCTTCTTCAGAGCATCCAAAAACTTCTTGTGATCCTCAGAAGATTTCTGCATCACACTCTTCATCTCCTTCACTCCATTAACAGCATTTTCAATCTGTTTATCCAGGTACTGCTCACCCAGGAGGGATATTTCTGCAAAGACAAACATATCACAGATCTGCATTAGGCTTGACCTGTAAAACGTTCCTAATCTCTGTTGTTAATTGCTATACCAATACGTTTCACTATTATGTAACATTTTAATCAATCTTGGACATTTTATTCAAGGTTCCTACACACTTTTAAAAATCAAATTTAGGACTTTTTCAGACCTGGACTAAGAAAAAATTAAAATCACTTTTTGCACGACAAATGTACAATTAAAGACATATTAATACATTTGACAGCTATTGTCAAATGTATTAATAACATATTGAAAACAGAGCTCGCTCAGTGTCCAGCATTATGTGCTCTATGTGTCTTTTTGGCAGATATCAAACTGTGTCCAAAAACACGTTCCTGGGTGAAACTGACTAACAGTAGGGAGCAGGATTGTTTTGAGGCATTGGAAATCAACAGATAAAACCAGTTTTGGGGAATGGGGGGACGAGTTGGCAAGGGTTGCTTTATTTGAACAGCTTATTTACAGAATTAATAACAATGTAAAGGAATTCATATCTATTTATTTGAGGTTCCTATCTGGAAGCACTTTGCAGAGAGTGAGAGTTATTGCAGAGTGATATTACAAAGAGATGTTTGACGCTCATTGCTTCTGCCCCCTTTTCTAGATAGAGGAATGAAATGTGCTCATCATATGACTATGATATGTACAAAAGGATTATGTCTGGACATGAAATTTAATTTTGTAATATGAAGACAATGTGTTATGAACTTCCAAGATGAGTGTGAATGCCATGTTTTCTTGTGTCTTTTTTGCTGTGTGTTTTCTTATTTTGTTTTGCTTGATTTGCTATATTTGTTTGTGGTTGTTTTTGCTTGTTTGCCTTTTGCAAGAATGTAAACATTGTTATGGATTTGTTTGCCCATTGCATTAATGTTAGAAATCTATTTATAATTGTGAATATGGGGTATATGGTACACTTTTAAAAAAAATAAAAGCCTAAAAAAACAATTAAAGATGTGCCATATCTTAGTGCATGAGCTTAATTTTCTGATTCAATGCACTGTTTATGAAATGTCAAATGGTATAGAATTAAGATTTTTTTCACTGTTTTATTTCATTTAATAAAGATGTGTATTGTCTGTGTGGTTGAATGTATTTCTTGTTCTTTTCTTAAACTATTTAGCTAGTATCTGTCCAACACTTAATTCTTCCCTCTGAACATCACAGGCAGCACAGCTGTAAATGCCATTAATTGTGACATGGACAAAAAAGGAAGATTGAAATCAAATAAACTTCTCTAGAAAAAAACTTGGATAAAGACACATCTTAGTCAAGGTCCTTTAAAAAATTTAAGATTTTTAACGAATGAAAATAAGACTTTTAAAGACCTTTATGGCCTTAAATTTCAAAAATCCGATTTGAGATCTGTTAAGACTTTTTAAGGGACCGCAGGAACCCTGTTTCTTCTATAAGGAAATGCCCTTTTCTCTGTTGTGGGTCCTATTTTACTGAAACATTTAAGGCTTTTTTTAAAATTAAAATGTGAGTGAACTTTTGTCTATTTTTGTCACACTTGAGTAGAACAAATACAGTACTTTCTAGAAAAGATGCAATGTACTGGCTACATTGGATAATTCCTGGGATTTCTCCATGTGCAGCTGTCCTATAAACCAATTACACATGAAAATTAACAACACAGATTTCTTTTTCTTCAGTGAAATGACCCTTTAACATATTCTGATGTTAATGCGGTGAAACTCACGTGCAAGATCATCCTTAGTTGGAGGAAGGACACAGTTAGCCGAGGCCAGAATCAGAGCAAACAACGCCAGAGACTTGATCCCCTTTTTCTTCATCATCATCATCATCATTAGCATCCTCTCGGACACTCACAGGGCCAGCAGGCAATGATGAGAACTAAAAAAGTCTGGGGGGAAATAAAACACATCAGTAATGAATGGATGGGTTCAGCTGAAATGCCTCTTCTTCTCTGTGATGTTGTGTTATTGTAATGCCCCTTTTTGTCCATTGGAGGGCGATGCAAGCTGGTTGAATCAGGATGGAGAGCTACGCAGTTAGAAATGACTAAGCTTGCTCAGCTGTTTTCCACCCTTACACAGCAGTATGTAAAAATAACAGGATGGATCAATAGTGATAAATAATTCAAACTAATGTATGCTGAAGGACTTTCCTAAAACTGAGCTCAGATCATTTATCATCCTGTGACTTTCACTAACTGTGCCTCTCTAAATAAAGAGCAGCCTTTCTACTGTGTTTACCCTTCTTTTCTCTGATATGTGCTCGCTCAGCTGTCTGAATCTTGAACAATGGCAGTGTTAGCTTCAGCCGACAGTAACTGCAGCTCCTGGCTGTCTTTCTTTACACTGACGCACAGGATAAAGACACAAAGAGAATGTCAGCAGACAGATGGACTGTCCTGCAGATTTTCCCAGGCTGTGTAAATCTCCCACACTGTTGATTACTTCTGCAGCCACACATAATCCTCCCTAGACACACATAACAGCAACTTAAGTACAACAATCTGCCGGATCCACCGCTGTAAAACAAAGTCATGACATTATTTTAGCAAAAAAATTGATGCTTAGCATCTATGAGACAGGAAAAGGATGGAAAAAATGAAGTTTCAGTTACAGCTTTTATTTCATTTACAGTGCTGCACTAATAGAGTAGATTGCATTGGATTTAAAACAATGCCTATAGTATGTAGATGAGCACTGATAACATCCATTTAGTATTCAACCATGCATGTTAATCTGCTGCCATTAAAGCCTCCTCTTTTCTGGTTCAGGCTTTGCACCAGAAGTTGGAACCTGGCTGCAGCGACGTCAGCACTAATGAAGACCAACACTGCAGCCTAACAGAGCTGTAAGGCCCTGCTTGTAGACGAACACGCTGGAAATGAAAGTAGCCTGGTGGGAACCAGACAAATCTGCAAGCTCATGTTATATTTGCACTGGCAGATAGGTCTGTTCCCTCTCCATTTACACTGATTTTCATCCAGGCCAGCTGAGGTTGGCCATTCATTTTGGCTTAACTAATAGAGGGAAGATTAAAGATACAGTATGTAGAATTTTAGTACTAAATTATTGATTCAAAACCTTGCCATTCATATGTTATATACTGCACATAATTTTTAATTGAGGTCTAATAGTATCTCCCTAAAGTTTAATAAGACAGGGAAATTCTTAATTTTTGGTACAGGTTTGGTTCAACAGTAATAAAGAAACATAAAGTCCAGAATTTGTAGGCCTATTTCTAGGTTTCCCTCATTTATTTATTCAAAGCTGACAGTAGTGTGGCTTACAGTTTCATCCTTCTGGTGTGAGGATCCCCTGTGAGAGGTGCAACAGTCTGTGTTTTACTAACCATGAAAAAAGAGGGAAAACAGATTTTTTTTAAACAGATGCTAAATAAAAAGCAACAAATGAATAGCCTATTATCTCCGGAGAATGATACAATTAATAAGACGTATATCCACATAAGGCCTTAAAAATCTGTTAGCATTCCCAAAGTCTCTGCTTTTACATGCAGAGGCTTTTTAAAAACAGTGTGGAGAAGTGAAGTAGACGAAGAAGCAATGGATTCTCACTGCTCCTCCGCTACTGCACCCATAGCTAACATTTCTTTCTTCTTTTTTGTTTTGCCGGTTTCTTAATCTTCTTTGTTGGTTGTTTAAAAGTGGGTATAGGTGGCAGTTAAGAGCATTACTGCCACCTATACTTACAGGTAATAATGTCATCTGTGATTGCTGTTTTTCTTCATTTAGACTATACACCCCTACTATAAAAGGAAACCAATGTTTTGTTTTCATTTATAAATTTCTCATAAGGGAGGAATGCCCTTAAAAGTACTTCCATGTTCACACCTCAAGCAACATCAGAGCACATGCACATTTTGGGACTGCTTCCAGCGTGAACATGGAAGTGCACTTCTCAGTGCATTTCTTCTGCACTATGAGAAATTTATAAATGAAAACAAAGGTCAGTTTTCTGTTTTGCAAATTTGTCTCATGAGGTGTCATTTTTGTTGAACAAAGTCCTCAATCCATAGCTAAGCAGGGCTGGTCTGCTATTAGGGATGTAACGATTCATCGATCTGGATCGATATATCGATTGTTTGAGCAATGATTCAGTCAAATCGATTTAAAGTATAATCGATTTCCATCACCATTTTTACCTTGCGCTTTAATTCTGAAAGTCCCACCGCGTGATTGGTTATGACAATTTCTGCCCAGCCCCAAGTCACAATGCTGAATAAATATTGTGCATTTAAAACTGAAAACTTCAGCACTTTAAAGTGAAACAAAAGCATTTGTTCACTTTGTGAAGAAAGTTTTCATGTAAATGCCTTAAACATTTGGCAATACAATTCTCAAAACGTATCAATAATTTGTTTATTTCCTCTTTGTGAAAAGTAACAGATTATGGTAAATGGGTTCACAATATCTGATATCGATCGCAGGCCTCTAAATCGAATTTAATCGAAATCAAATCGTGGCAGACTTTGTGATATCGGCAAATATCGAATCGTTGTTCTGAGAATCGATATCGTATCGCGATGAAACTGGTGATTTACACTCCTACTTGTTATATTGTGTTACTGTTTGATTGAGAGCCCCCTAGTGGCTGAATTTTACAAACTAGGTGCTTAAAAACCTAGAGGCACTTTCCAGTGTAGTGTCTTACATAATATGTTTTGAATTTATTATCACTTCAACATTGAACAGCCTGGATAAATAGTTTAACTTTAAAAGATAATGGGCTGATTTGAAAAAAGAACATACACCGGGCCTAATCAATCGTAAAAATACTGTTTACAGTAAGAGCCACAACTTTCACATACTTACTAAATGCTTATTAAATGTACAATGTGTGATATTTTGTCAAAGTTGACAAAATTATAATCCAAATATATTTCAAAGTATATGTGAATTAGTGTTTAATCCCCTGAGTATAAAAATTACTGTAGTTTTATTAGCTTTAAATGAGCCTCTTATTTATACATAAGAAAGATCTCCCTCATCAAATAGTTACAACAGTTACAAGTTTTTATAAATTCCACTGGTTGCCAGGGTTACAACAGGTGAGGGCATTGCAATGTAGAATCTGGCTCTTAGATGTCCATATTTCCAATTTTACACCCTGAACCTTTACACAATTGAAGGTTAAGGAAGGTTTTAACCGATAAATCCTGAATTAGCCACTTTGTTTACAATGTGTTCACCAAAATAATGTTTCATGAAAACCAAAACAATCTTATGTAACTTGTTTTCATATTTGAGTCAGTAGTAGATCTCTTGAACGCCCACAACCTCCTGTTCCTACTGAAACAAGCAAAGACAAGAATGTACATGCTGTTTTTGTGTAATTTTTTGTTATGAAGCTCTTAAAAACACCATAGAAAGACTTTAAACTTTTAAATTAATTGTTTTTTAATCTTTAATCACTTCTTTCTTCCTTTATCAGAGTGTAAACACATTCAGAATATTCAGTAAACTTCACTGGAGCGTCTTATGGATACTATTCCTAATATTAACTGTGATGTGTTTCATAATTTTTGCACTCCTACTAGAATTTAAAGTTGTGTGCTTTTTATTTCTCTTTTAATGCAAGCCTAGTTCCTCTCTGAACAAAATGTCACCATCTCCCTGAAACCCAGCAGGACTGGACGCCCACCTGGGAGCTGGAAAATGTCCCATTTTCTCCTCTCTATATGAGCCCACAGTTTAACACCTACACTGCAGCAAATTGCAGCTGCTTACATAAGAAGGTCATTAACTTTTTTATGATAAAGCTCCTACATAATTACACTGTGTATGTTACTGGAAGGTTTATAAACAGGAACCAGAACGCCTATTTAATGGGGGGAAATAGCAGTATGAGCAAACTTTGACGTATATGTGGAGGAAAGAACGAGCAACGAATGAGAGGAGAGAAAACACAAGAGTTTAAGAGAGAAAGGAAAACAAACAAGGAAAAGAGGAAGAGAGAGAGGAGGAATAATTTACAGTGTTATTCAGTGAATAGCAGCAGCAGGGATCCTGGTTACACAACTGAAAGAATGAAAACTCACTGCCCACTCTCCCATCCAGATGTTGCCTCTGAGGGCCAGCAGAGTTTAATCTTTATGAAGTGGAATACAGGAAAAACATCTCTTCTGAGCATCATCTTTTGTGGAAATCAATTAATTCTGAGTTAGAGGTCTATGTCATAAACGTATTATTTTCAATTGAACAATATCAGATGCATCACTATATAAGCTTTCTCCATTGCTATTGTAGAAATATGATTGTATTTTTACATTAAGGAATAAGCCTGTGGTTCTAAACTGGTCTAGCCTCAGACCCACTACCTTCTTAAAGACATATTGCAATCAGAAAATTTCAGCTACTCAAATTTGTTAAATGAAAATTATTGCAGTTTGGACCTTAAAAAATGACTTGACAATAAGACAATGCAATAATTAAGTCAAGATCTCAAGAAAACAACCAAAATTTCAAATATCATGACAACAGAGAGTCAAAGTAAGGTTGTATGTCTCCTTAGGGCTTCCATACATCATAGACTTTTGCTGCAATGTTTCCCCCCGCAACCCACTGGAAACAGCTCAGTGACTCATTTTTGAGTCCCAATCCACCAGTTTAGAACCACTGGCATAAGCTTTATCACGCTACCAACCATACCATCATTGCAGACTGGAGTCAGATTCCTTGTTGCATAAGCATTCTTGCCCAGTGAAGCTGATTCTGATTATTTTTTGCCATATATTTTTCATATCTTTATTCATAAATAAGGACAGTGGATAGAGCTGGGAACAGAGAGAAGAGAGTAGGGAAAAAACATGCGGGAAAAGAGCCACAGGCCGGACTTGAACCCAGGCCGCCCCTTGTACATGAGGCCCGCCTTAACCATAAGGCCATCTGTGTACCCCTTTTCATGTTATTTTCTTCTAATTCTTCCAGAATATTGCATCCCAGTGTTGTATCACCCTCCATATTAGGGATGCCCTGTTGACAAATATCTGCCATGTGCTAATAATATGGCACGAACAGATAGCAGTAGCCAATTTTTATCGCATATTACCCAACGTAGCACAAAAAGCACATCTAAAATTAGGGCTGGACAATTTGGGAAAATAATCAAATTGTGTAATTTTTTCCAGGATTATGATTTAATATGTGATTATCCTTTAAGTTCCTCATCTTTATTTAAAAAAAAACAAACAAACAAAAGCAAAATAAAAACAATGAATCATTCTGTTATAACCAACACAATATGAGATTAATGAAACTACGACTGAACAATTTGGAAAATGTATCTAATGGCAATTATTTTGACTGAAAATGCAAATTTGATATGAGTTGTTACATTGAAGATGTTCTGATTAAAAGACGTGCAAATAAAGGAAATTAGGGTTTTTGTAAACTATTCTAAAGAAATTAACTCTTGAATGTTAGCATGATTGTCTTGAGCATCAGAATCAGAATCAATGTTATTGCCAGGTATATTGCCAGACATATTTTAAGTTTTGGTCCAGATCTGAAATGGGAATACTATACTTGTTAATTTTTTTTAAAATGGTAATACACTAAACTATGTCTGAGACGCATTGCCAAATAAAATGTCAAGACTTCTACCACCACTAATACCTGACATTTTGTCAACCAAACACTAATCCACCATGACAATAAAAATTAGATTCATAAACACTTAAAAAGTTTCACAGCTTGTTTTCCTAGGTCAAATTATTGCACAATTTAGTGCACTATAGTTGCGAAGGGATCTGTTAAGTCTTATCCTGGCTTATCTTTAGCGGCTGCCATGTCTTAAATATCCTCACATCAACTGATAAATGCGAGTTACTGATCCATCTGATGTTGTTTCTTTCTAAGTTAAATTCAATGCATTTCAGCTCAGTTAAGATGACTTCACTGAACCCTTTACAGGCAGTTGGCTTTCGCAGCGTGGGCATAGAAACACTGATAAAACACAATGACACAGACAGCAATAACACGTTTAAGCTAAAATTACAGTATATGCAGGCAGAATTGAAAACAATACATGATTGGTCTAATGGAGATAGAAATGGATCTGAGAAGGTGAAAAATAGACAGTTGTGAAATATAAATTCTAAGGAGCATTTCTTATCCTTGGGCCTGCAAAAATGACTTTCTCAGAGCCAGAAAAAGAAAGAACAATTAATCTACATTTGAAATAAATGGGACACTGGCAGATGTGGCCTCATTTTAAGTGTTTGGGGATTTTTGCACTCCAAGGATTCACTTGTCAAATGGTTAAGGAGATATTAGGGTCAGATCTAGCTTTTCTGCAGTGTAAATCTGCAGGATTATGAAATTTTATACATAAATGCTGTTTCATTTCTTGTTATCCTTCCTGCATGCATTCTCCCTCTTATTCCTATCTCTAGAAACAAGTGTGCACAATTAGCAAAATGATGGTGATATTTTGAAGCTTCTGGGTGTGTTTACAGAGTATTAAAGTGAACTAACCACAGTCTGATGTCATCTATCCTAATCCAGTTGTTTTCATCCAAAGATGGAGGTCACACCCATGAGTAGGCAACAAAACAGATTTTATCACAGTCAGCTTTTATATGTGGAAAACAAATTAAGGGACAATAATAAAAATAAAATAAAATAAAATGTTAAGAATTTGACAATGTATCCTGGAAGTCCGGATTCAGCTTTGTGCTTTATCATAACAACGCAGTTATCAGGTTGTAGCTATATGGAGACAGTTTTATCTAAGCATCACTGAGCTGCAAACTTAGTAGGCTATGTTAACATAATAAGAGCAAAATAACAAACAAGATAACGATCCCCTGACTCACCTGTGTTTGTTTCCTGAGACTCCAGACCGTCTGAAGCTGCTCCAACCTCTCTGCTGGTCGTATTTATACCAGAGGATAACGGGGACGGTGCAGACATGTGATTCACCGAGCGGGCATACTGCCCTCCGCCGCTACTGTCAAAACACCGACAACATAGGTTAGCTTCCTGTTGTAGGCTTCAAAAGAGAGGCTGAGTACAAATATCTTTAAAGTTTTACACAAAACAACAGCCATACAGGGGGAAGTAAACAAAAACGTCAAATTGAATCAAAGTGTGTGAAGTCAGAAAGGAACGTTTGGCAACAACCGTTTGGCAGCTATGCTAACTAGCTTAGCTTGCATTGGAATTAAAGGATAACTATAAAAGATAAGGCAAAGAAAAATTATCCAGTGTTAAAAACATCTGATTTACTTTAATCCAAATGTGTCATCAGGGAAGGTATTAACAAGTCTTAGTGAACCTGTCTTTCTGTGTCATACATGAAAATGTTACAGAACGATGTAAACATCTCATTTATTTTCAGTGTGTAACCCTAGTGCTATTGCTCTGATAAAATATTCCGTAATAGCTTGCCTTTTTAAAATCACCTCTGCCATTTATTTTCATTCATTTATTCAGTATAACATCAGAAATTTACCTGCTAATACATTTTTTCTTTGTTGTACTCCGTTTCATCAGTCCTTCACTTTTAAGTACCCTGGTGCTTTTATTTTGTAATTCAAGTGCATTTCCTGTCATCTTGGCCTTTGACTTCAGCCAGCTTGTCACTTCTGAGCCTGAGGACTTTTCCAGAAGTTTTGTAATTTATTGGCAGCAGAGCTCAGAGCTGCTGAGCAGAAAGACAAACATTTGATTCATCCTAGGCGTGACTCAACGTTTTCAACCTCTCTTTAACCAGTTATTATCTAAAAACGTCCATAATATCAGATTCAAACATGCTTTTACAAAACAAAACACAAAAACAAGCCATGAATAGGATTATTTTTACAAATAATCCCGGCATGATTCATTTAAAACGCAGCCATCAACCTTTACAATAGTATTTGTTGATACTTTTGTCCACTGTTACATGCTAGTGTGCCTAATTCTGCATTAACTAACGTTATATGTCCAGGTGTTGAGTAAGACACTATTATAATAGTTATTTTGTAATACTTGTACTTTATTGTCAAATTTATTCTTGGAGTCTTGTTTAAATATTTGCATTTTGTAATGCTTGAAAAGTCTATATAACAAGATTAGCTTTGACAGGTTATATTTTGAGGTTTCAAAGCAGTAATCACATAAGGACAACTTTTACAAAGGCTCTACTATTTTTCAGCATTCATGTAAGCTGTTGTCACCATGCACAACAACAAATAAATATAGTGTTATTAGCTAATCACACCCAGACATCTGCAGCTTTTTATAAGTCAATATTTCAAGTACAACAACGCCTTAGTTTTTTTTTTACTTATAAGGAGTAACAGTAAAAATATAGCGCTTTTTTAGTCATTCGGCGAGTGAAAGGGCTTTATACCCAGTAGCTCACACCCATTCACCCACTGATGGGGGCTGCTGCTGTATTTAGTGGCCCTCAGTATTAACTCATCTCATTCACAAACATTCACTCACTACTGGTGCAGCAGACATGGACATCAGACAAAGACACATCGGCATCAGGAGTTGTGATCAAACCTGATCTTCTGATCGAGAGATTAAAGACCATCACAGTTCCAAAGCTGCCCCATAAATTAATAAAATATCTAATTATAATTATACAGTGCTATATTACAGTAAAGAATCTGCATTTCATCAGACTATCAATGAGTAAGTACAGGTTTATGGTGAAGTACTGGACACAGTCCAACCAGGTCAGAGGACTCTGATGAATCAGAGCTCAAGATTGTTTTGACCAAAATCAATCTGCCTCAACATGTCCTGTAACTTTCCATCATTGCAAAGAGGCTTTTTGGGAATCAAAACCTAAATAAAAAGGAGCACAGAGGGTTAAAATACTATATCAGAGGCCTGTCCATTCAAGTGGAGAATTTGTCATTTTAGGGGATGGATATTCCAGTAAATCACACACAAACACACACGTTTATACACTCACACAGATTCCTCTGCTCTGTGTCAGCAGCAGTCATCTCTCTGCAGAGTTATGATCTGCTATCAGATGATCTGCAGATGTCTGCACCATATTCATACACTTTTGTATTTTCCACTTCAGAGGTGAGCTGTTGAGCCTAACAGTCCATCTATCGTCATAGCCACTATAACGTGAAACTTCATAAAAATCTCAGGTTCAAGCACTTTAGTCTTCCAAAAGTAACACAATTTTATTCATTCAGAAAGTGCAAAAGAATATGGTACATAATAAAATGATTTTAGCTTGTATAGCACTGTTTTAGTCATCGGACAACTAAAATGCTTTTTGTCCCACTTGTGGTCACACCCAGTCACACACTGATGGTAGAGACTGCTGCCTAAAGCGTCATTCAGTTTTAGGTAATCTGACAACAGTCAGAGCATTTTGGGGTTCAGTATCTTGCCCAGGTACACTTCAGCATGGGATAGCAGGAACTGGGGTTCAAATCCCTAAATCTAATCCCAACTCTACCACTGATCCACAGCTGCCACCGAACACCGGTTACATTATGACAGATACCATCATTGTTTGAAATTATTTTATCTTTGAAATTTCAGTCATGCACATCAAAACTGTACATCTCCACACAATACTATATCACAGTAAATATAAAACTATTTTGACACATCACATTGTTCTAGATTAATTTTGATTCTTCTTGTAATTAGCACTTTAACACCATACAGTGAAAAGAATTGAAAAAAAGATAATCTTTTATTCTTTTCTGCATAAATTTATATAAAAAATAGTTTATCACACAGACTTTTATCTCTACTAAAAAATATATATTTTGTATTTTTCAGTGCCAGTTTATGGGAAATCTTGCTCTACTGAATCCTCATGCAATAGCAAAATGTGACACTAGGTGGTGGCATCTGCCTTCTCACACAGCAAAATCTACCTCATAGTTTCCTGTGTATTTTTAAACGCATGCACATGTATGTGTGTTTATATATGAGATATTTCTACTACCAATGACTGAACCCGAAGAAAAGACACTTTGAAAGTTCAACCTAAAAAGCAAAATGAAACTGGAAGAAATCTCTGGGTTCTTATAAAATTAAAGCTATGACCAAATGTCTGGCTGTCCAAAAGCTATCTATGCTGCAATCTCCATGACTGTACAAATACAGGCCTCATTATAAGTACAGGAGTAACACTATTTTATTTTGTATAATTTCTGACTGAATACTTACCCACATATCTCAATATCTGCATCAGTTTTCAAAGCCTGAGAAATTCTTTATTTTAATGGTTGTCTTAACCTACAATATTTATCATTGCTATGGAAACACCTGCTAACAGGTCAAAGATTGTTTTAAGGCCTGAAATACAACAGGAAGCAGCTGGTCTGTTGCTTTATCTCAGTCATGTTTCATGGGTTTTACTTTAATTAACGTTTATTCTGTTTCAACTGCATTGCATTCATCTACAACATAAAAAACCTCATACCCCTCCACCTTTCAGGGCCGGCCTATATTTCCTGCTTCTTGTCAGAGGGGTAGAGCTTCACCGTCAGCACATACAGGGTGATCCAGTCAGAGATGTGGGCTCCTTTTAACAGGCTGAGGAAAGCAAAGATGGCTGACTCAATGTTGGCAAAGGACAGGAAGATACCACTGATGCAAAAGATCACACAGGAGCCAGCTGGAGAGACAAAGATGGGAAGAGGAAACAACAAACAGTGATGTCTGGCTGAAAGACAAAGCAGAATAAAGACTGGCATTAGCAGAGGTCTGAAATTACAACAGTTAGGAGAATAATAGACACTCAAGGAGATGATAAATCCAGTTATCAAAGCTGCATAAGACACGTTTACACATTTACAACCCCATGTGGTGCAAAGAAATACCTTATGATATCTATAAAATATGTTAGAATAGCTTTAAAAATAAAGAAAAATCGGTAAAAATGACATGTGAAGATTCCTTACTTTAAAGTTTTTCTATTTATGCAACAAGAACATGAAATCTCTTCTTCTGTGAAAACATAAACAAAGCACTTTCATTTCTTTTGAATCTGTTTTTCTTACTCTGCCAAGAATTCAGACTAGGGCTGAACAATTTGTAAAAATGATCTGATTACGATTTTTTCCACCTGATATTGCGATTGCAATTTAAAAAGCAATTATCATTAGGATCCTCTTTTTTTTTCATTAAATTCAAGCAATAAATCATTCTATATTGTAACCCACATCCAGTCAGGAACACATCATACATTTAACCACTTTATTGCTAAACAGATTCGCAGTTTTACTCAGCAGAGAAGGCTCTGCTCTAAAGATTCTCCAACTGGGTAAGTCAACCAGCATTCTTTGACTTTCCAGGGAATGCATAGCTAGAAACCCCATATGGAGAGATACATTTTTGGCAATGTGTATTGAAAACTGAAATTATTTCAGAGGCAATGCATACATAGTAGCATGAATCTGATTGTGAGGGTGCAACAAGCTTTGTGCTATAAAGCGGGAGGCTGGGGTGAAGGTCAGGCTTTGCCAGCAGCAGTGTGGTGCGTCAGCATTGATGCAAGCAGGGATTAGTGAGAAGTATGTCATATTTAAATGGATACCCGTGTTGACACTTACATTTTTGCATCATTTGCATAAAATCTCTATTGCTGGTTATTCCCTACTACAGGCCTGAGCCAGTCCTTAAACACTGGGTCTTCCACCCAGCTGTCAGAAAACTTGCATTTGCCCATGACGACGATGGTTGTCTGGACGTTGAAGATAAGCCAGCCAGTTGGCTACCCAGCTGAGCGTGCAACGTGTTTATGACCACTGAATATGACGTTATCAAACATATCCTACAAAGTTGAGACTTTAGGATTGAGACAAGGATCTTCAATTATGCGGCCAGACATGCTAAAGCCCACATTTAAACGAACTAACGTGAACTCTAGCAGATAAAATTTCAATCAGGACACCTCATAGCCTGAAAAAATAATACCTATTTTTCAAAAGATAATACCTCTAAAACCACATTTAACACTTTTAATGGCCTTAAATTTGGCAATTTTGATTTATCACCTTTTAATACTTTTTAAGACCCCGCGGACACCCTGATTCTGTCGCCCTAGTCCAGCTCCCATGAACATGCCATCCCCCCACCGTCAACCGTCAACAGTATAGCCCTTTTAGACGTTTTTAAATCAAGCATGACAGTCTGGCAGCGGACTGCAGATCTCAGACGCCCCCCCTTGCAGATCACCATGCTAAAATGCAGCCTCTGTCAGAACAAAGATACATGCTCAAACTTTTAAAATAAAATCTGATCAAACTTAACTCGGTTAAACCCGGTTAAAGCTGACGTAGCTACATTAGCGTACAAAGTAACATTACTATGTAGCTAGTGAAGCAAAGTTAGCTTTAGCTAAAGTTAACAAAGATAAAGCCACCATTATGAAAGACAGTGATTTTATTAGAAAAAAAAAAAAAGTATAAAACATACTGGCAAATTACATCATCCTTATGACCGAGGCGACCTCTCACAGTGGTGGTCTGGGAGAGGAACCTTTTGAGATCTGCAGTCTGCAACCAGACTCCTCTGAAGTCAAGGGGTTTACTCTGGTTTACTTTTTGTATTGATTTTAAGCAGTCTTTAATAAACTGGACCTATTAAGATGGATTTTAAAGTTTTATGTTGAAATCTTAAATTCATAATCACTTTCCTCTTCACCAGAAACAGAAGCCATTGTTCCAACAAAAATGATAACCTATCATCTTTTTTGCCACATTAGCATATTCCTACAGTACTGTATTCATAAACATGTTTTGGGGAGAAAACGCAATGCAGATAATGACCTTCAAGTAGCTGAACCAAGCATATTTAAATGTTGTTGACTCACTGAATGACTCAGCATTTTGTATAAGGTTGGCCTTGAGAACAGGGAGGTTTTTGGTAACACAGGAGGAAAGGTGGAACTTTTGAAAAAATCAACTTAGTCTACAATTGAATTTCCAGATTCAAAGTAAACAGATCCATGGAATAACAACTTGACCTGTTTCCAGCAATACTTTAAGGATATTGTGAGATGTGCATCAATTTGGGACAAATTCAGCATTTTATTTCAACACACTCCAAGATTTTAATCATGTCTGTCTTTTTCTGCCTGTTTACAACATTTCAGAGAATGTAATAAATAAACAACAGAGCCATTGACGTACTTGTTAAGATCATAGGGATGGAGAGAGTACTGAGGTTCAGTGTAAAAAAAAAACCTCCTCTATTCTCTGACCAATATGGCCGCTGACTGTGAAATCACAGCCAGGCGTGACACAGCTTTACTCTCTTTACAGCACCTCTGCTGTTGGGGAAAATTGAGATGATTTAGTCTGTTGAATAAAGTTTATATCCCTTCAAAAGACTTCATAGAAATATGAGAGTGTTTAAATCACAGTGAAGAGTGACATTAGGAACATCTTATCCCCCATCCAGAGCCAGATGTTCATTGTGAAATTCCTCCAGTCACTTTGTTTCTGACATTTGTTTCTGTCTTTTACTCTGGCTCTGTCTCTATTTATGGAATCTTATTTGATTCATGACATACTCCGGATAAAGCTTCATCAAATCAAGATGGAAGCTGTTAAAAATTAAGATCAAGCAGTAGAGGGATTGATTCTTGGAGCATCTTGTTTATTCTCCTTGCAGCACAGTCACAATTTGACGGCATGAACAATTTAGTGAGAAATGCCACTCTTAATATACATTCAGCACAAAACATGATGAATAAATCCTCTGATGTAAACACTTTTATGCAGGCATAATGCTGAAATCAATTAAGTTTTCCAGAATTTGCAACAGGAAGACCACAGATCCAGGTCTGGATGACACATGCAAGATATTTTAGTCCAACAAATTTAGACAGTTATTGGTAAGGCACCAATATGCACGAAAAAAGGGGTCCAGGGGAGTTGTTTTTAACACAAATGTCTGATTAATAATGACTAATATTTTGGAAACAAAGTAGCACACCTCCTGTAAAATGGTTGGACTCTTTAACTGATGCTTTATTTCACTGCAGAAAAACATCGTAGCCACAAAAACACCACAAGAGCTTGATGCCTTTTCAGGGTTCTAAACTTCCACTTTTTTCCTCCTTCTTGATGTTCACATTCCCCTGATCAATTTCCGATCTATAGTGAAGTTACTGTCCAAACTTAAAATAAGTACTCTCAGGGGATTTTCAAAACAAAAGTCTGTTTTTATCCAAACAAGGGCTGAAGTAGAAAAAACACAAATTAAAGCATAACATGGAGCTGTTCACCTCTGGCTCAGTAGTTAACCTTAACTAGGTTACTTACAAATGCCTACTTCGAACAAAGAAGAACATGGAAGAACACTGTGAGCCATTAGGGGTCAAATATTTCCACTTGGAGTTGGTGGAAACCGGAACAGGCATGAGGTCAAAGGAACTGCCTGCCGAGCTCAGACACAGGATCCTGGGAAGGCTACACAAAAATTTCTCCTGCACTGAAGGTTCCCAAAAACACAGTAGCCTCCATAGTTTTCAAATGGAAGAAGTTAAGCACAACCAGGACTCTTCCAAGAGTAGTAATGTATTATTGGCATGTATATTTGTATAATGTATATTTGGCACCCATTAATCTCCTTTTTGCAGAGCTGAATAATCCATTTAACTTTGCACATATAGGTTCAGGTGACACTGCGTGTGGGTTGAGGTTGGGGCCGGGATGAGAACTGTTTATTATTGTTCTGTTGTTCATTTTGTACTTAGGAAGACATTTTTGCCTGCTACTAAGAATGAGATGACTTACCTTACTGATACCATTGACTATGATGTCAGGCCTTGACAGCTTTTGTTTGTGTAAAGAAAAAAGCAAAATGTTTTTGTGGATGCTATGTGAAGATCCCATTTTCTTTAATAAAAATATCTGAAACAAAACTACTGACAAATATGCAGGAAAACGACAGTATGGATGGATTTTGATTTAATCGATGGAAGCTGAAATTGGGAGGACTGCATACAGATTAGCAACATGAACACAAAGCAGCCGCTTTGCTTTTTTTGGAGGGTGTTATGTGGCTGTTGTATGGTAATAGCTGACAGGCTAACGTGAAACTAAGTGCTGGTGTTTATTTGTTAAAGGCAGCAGCGAGGATGTTGCAATGAAGTGTATGTATGTAAGAGACCGCTGATCACGTTTCTCATTATGTTCAACTACTAACAACTAACATACAGATAGAAGAAATAATGAATTTAACAGCCATATTCACGGTCTGTTCTGTGTAACAGGCAGGCTGTAACAAGGAAACAACAGTTAAGGTTTAATATCAATCTTGGTTTTTACGGTCTGTGACTCTGGTCGGTCAGAAATATGTGACCCATCAGGACAAACAATGAAACAACATTGCTCTTATACAGCAGAGTAACTGAAGATATGATTACATTTTAAGCTAATGTTGAGTTAGCTTTTAATATACGCATGTTAACATTAGCCATTTGCAAACTAAACTAAATCCAGGCCTCTGTTCATGCAGTCTCAGTCTTCCACGCTGTTTTAGTCATATCTGACATCTCTCCACTCGTTTATTGGCTTTGTGAAAGCAAAAAATTCAACACCCCACTGTAAACATTTAGAGGTTTCGTAAGGGGTACACTAGCATCTGCTGAAAGCTTGTCAGGCCTCCCGTGTATGGTTACTAACCTCGGATTGGACAGTGGCCGCTTTAGGGAGGGGCTTAGCAAAGGGTCAATACTACACATTATGTCTGGAGTAAACCAGGCACTGCTCATCACCTGTCCAGTACCATCCCATCAGTGAAGCACTGTCAGGGCAGCATCATGCTGTGGGGGTGTTTTTCAGCAACAGGGTTGAGAGAAAGCTGAATGGAGAAAGAATAGATACCCTCAAGGAAAACCTGTTCTGCAGCACTCAGGACCTCAGATTGGGCAGAAGGTTCACCATCCAACATGATAATGACCCTCAGCACACAGGCAAGACAACACAGGAGTGTAACGCTTATCCAAGCGTATTCAAAAAGACTCGAGGCTGTAATTTCTGCCAGAGATGGTTCAAGTAAGTGCAGAGTAAAAGGTCCCAATATTTATGTCAATGTTTTCTTTTTAATCAATTTGTTAAAATTTCTATAATTCTATTTTCCTTTTGTCAGTATGGGGAACTGAGTGTAGATTAATGAGGAAAAAAATGCATTTAAATGACTATAGCATCAGGCTAACCTTGCAAAGCAGATGGATACGCCTGTTTCCTTGTTTTTCACTGGCCATCTTGCAAAGCTCCCATCTGAACCGTTCGGGCCTGATTAGAAAGTGACAAGACCAATCAGCTACGAGGGGCAGTACTTTCAGGTGCAGCAGAGTCGTGACGTAAACAAGCAGCAGCAAGAGCTGGTGCAGTTATGGAGGAAGAGATTAGCCTGGATGCTGCTAAAGCACAAGTTTTATCAGAACTTGACAACATTTCTTTGTTAAAAGAAGAACAACGAACAGCAGTGAGTTGTTTTCTTTTCAAAAACGACAAAAGTCAAGTACTCACATGTCTATAGTTGCCATGTTTCGCGTCATTCCTCAGTGGCTGCGCACACGCAGCTCGATAGCGGCTACATCACGTGTTTTGTTGCTTTGATTGGCCTGTAGAGATGTGACAGACAGAACGTTCATCCAATCACACTGAGTTTTTTCAAAGCCTCTGCCTTTTCTCAAATGTTTCCTGTTGAAGCTTTCCCAGATGGATGAGTGAAACAAATCCATCTGGCGTGTCAGGTTAGCATCAGGCTGCAACAGACCTAAATTTTAAAAATGTAAAGGGGGTCTAAATACTTTGAATGCACTTTATATAAATGAAGAAAAAGTCTTTTTCCGTTTGTTTGTACACAGCAGCTCTGGTTTTCGCATTATCTTCAGATGTCGGATAAATACCACCAGCAACCAACACAACTTCCTTTGTGCCAGTGGTCTGTAGAAAAACGACATATGTGTGTTTAATAAAGGCTACATGGCAAAAAGCAGCATAAATTAGGTTTCACACAGAACAGCTGTGCATATGTGGACTCTCTGGCCTGGAGCCATGCTTGGTGTACATTGCTTGTTTTTGACAGTTTACCAGCAGCAGATCCGCTATAACTAAGCTCATTATCTATGGAGTGACACTTGTGTTTTACCCCACTTTATATCTGTGAGAAGAACTCTGAATGAGTCACTCTGCTGATTTTTAACACATAATACAATTATCCCTGGCTGGATTAGCTCCACTGGTGGTAGAGAACAACCTTTGGCTGTCACATTGGACCCAAACTTCAAACATTGGCACATTTCTGGTACTAATTTAGAGGAAAACTGTGTTTCTGAGTCCATGTGGATAGATGAATGAGTGCGCTGGAATGTGCACATGAACAGATCTGATTAAGAAACATCCCGTTATGATAAAAGTTGGCCTGCTGATCAAAGAGAGCGGGCTGATGCTGGCCATTATAACCTCATTTTTACCAACTGTAACATCCTGGCCAACTAATAGCCCTTACAGGGCAAGAAGGTAGGAATGACAGGGCTTCAAAGCTTTTCAGGGAGTTACTAGAAATCCACAGAGGGGAATAATTCTCTGATCATGATGGTGAAGTGCAGTGATAAAAGTTTCTGCAGAAGTGATTGCTTTAAGGCATGTCTCTTGGGGTACAGGGTTCTGGGTCTTTTTAAGTAGATTTTGAGCAGTTTTTTTTTTTTTTTCTAATTTGACTGACCTTGATGTTAACTTCATTACTTAAGCCAGGCCTGCCCACAGATTTTGCTGGGCCCCTGACAAACCCACAGAATGGGCCTTCTCCAGTTGTGATTTATTGATAGTATCAATGTATGTGTGTTGGTTTAGTAGCGTTGGTGCCAGTCTTGGTGCCACTTTAAATCAATTTTACACACTTTCTCTGCCACTTTTAATCCAATTTGGCCACTTCAAACACAATTTGGCATTGTTAACCCATTTTTGACATTTTTTAAATCCTATTTCAAGACCTTTTCTGACCAGTTTGGCCTCTTATTGTGGACTCTGTTAACCCATTTTCCCACTGTGATCCCCTTTTCACCACCTTTTAATGCCCATCTCTTTCCAGTTCTTTCCTACTTTCCTACTTGTAACCCTTTCTGTTCCGACTTTAAACGTACTTTACCAGCAAGTTAACCCATTATTGCCACTGTTTGCCCAGTGTTGCCCAGTTAACCGATTTTGCAACTGTTATCCCCTTTAACCACTTTTTAATGACAGTTTTGCCACTTTCAACCACAATTATCTATTTGCTATTCTTAATTTTGCCCCTTTAAACCCATTTCTGCTACTTTCAACCTATTTTTGGCCTCCATTAACCACTTTGTCACTCACTTTTAACCCCATTTTGTCACTTTCAACCCATTTTGCCAATTTGAACTAATCTTAATTATCTTTTAGGAAAGGGGATTTTGAAGGACATACACTACTGCATAATTAAAAAAAATTTTTTTTGTTTTGATAAAAGTGGGTCTTATTCAGGTAAAAAATAAAATAAAATATGGTAATCACAGCTTAACTTTACAATGGACCTTGATTTTGCTGACCCCCAAGCGCCCCCGGTTTGGCTGGGCCCTACAGAGCTCTCCCCTTTGTCCCCCCTTATTGGGGACCTTGACTTAAGCTGCTGTACAGCACAAAAATTAAACATTATTTTATTTTATTTTTCTACTATAATAGCAACAGTGAGTAATATTTTGATAGTTGAAATAGAACAGAATGAGAAAACACTTCCCAGAACAAAGAGATTAGGTTTCTTGGAAGTGCATCGAGCATTGACTCACCTGAAAACAAGAACTAAAAGTCCAAACAGTTATGATTGTCTGTAGGCCACACAAGTGCTTGACAGGGAAAGTAGGGGTTGTATTTGTGATGGTGTGCCTGACCTCATTAATGCTCTACAGAAGGAATGGGAACAAAATCCCCCAGAAACACTCCAAAATTTTGTTGAAACCCTCCAAAAAGGGGTGGAGGCTGTTACAGCTATAAAAGGGGGACCAAGTTCATATTTAAGTACATTTATTTGGATACAATGTCTTTAAAGTCCATGTTGGCGTGATGGTCAGAAAGCCAAATATTTGTCCATATAGTGTATATATTTGGCCATTTTTTTTAATTACTTCAAGAGGTGGAAAGTGGATAGAGTTGGAAAAAGAGATAGTGGGGAAGGAGCTAGAGTCTCATCTTGAACCCAGGCCGCCTGTGTAAAAGGTGCACAACCTAACCACAAAACCACCTGGGCCTAAAAACAAATGTAATTGTGATGAAAATATTCAACATCATTGTTAAAGAAATAAAACATCTGTTGCTTCAAAAATGTAGAACATTTCAAACCACAACCCCCCTTCTTCTACTGGTGTTAGGTTTGTATGTTTGTAATATGGACATCATGGGCTACCGTCCTCATCCAAGTAATAAGTGAACACCTTTTCTGTGGTATGAGGTGGACATTGCATAGATAAAAATCACAGTATATATGGACGTTTTACACTCTACAGTTGTCAGTACAGTACAGAAAGTCTATTCTAAGAATTTATTCACTTTAAAACATTTTTATTCAAACTCTGAACTAATGTTATTTATTTATTTGGGGGGGGGGGGGGCTCTTGGAGAAAACCCTTCACAGACACAGTGGCACACACACATGTGACGCCCTGACAGACAGAAAGCTACGTCCTATCTATCAGGACTTCCTATGACCCACTGTCCTGTCCAGGCCTGTTAACAGCCTTTGGGAATCTGGAGGAGGGAGAGGGCTGAGTGTGGCCACTCTCTGCTGCTGGTCTTGTTTCCTCTTCTCCAGCTTGTACTGGCGCCGATATAATGGAGTGAGGGCCTTTTTAAACTTCCTCCATGATGAGACGTTGTCCTCTGCCTCTCTTATTAATTCGTCCACCTCTCTCTGCAGGACAATGCAGCAGGACGTCTTCTCTTCCAGCTTGCTCTCCAGCCGCTCGTTGACTGCATCTCTGCTGGAGGTCTCCTCATTTATTTTCTGCTCCAACATCAGGTTCCTGTCCTCTGCCTCTGAGAGCTGAAGACTAACACCCTGTAGTTGGTTTTTCAGAGTGTCAGCCCTCAACGTTTCAGCCTGCAGATGACTGGTCTTGGATGCAATGAGGTCTCTCACATATTCAAGGTCTCTCTGCAGGACCTGGATGTTGTCTTTCTCAGTCTGCAGTTGGAATTCCAGGTCACAACCATAGCAGGTCTGTACCTGCAGCTGACTGGTAAAGGCCTCTTTCTGCAGGGAGGTATCAGTGTCCTTTCTAGAGGCTTCTCTCTGGAGGACCGATATCTTCTTCTTGAGAGAGTCTCTCTGGTCCATCAGCTTCTGTTGGACCTTCTGAGCCTTTCTCTGCAGGGAGTAAGACCTCGACACTTCAGCCTTCAATCGGTCATTCTGAGAAGACACAAGATCCAAGAGCTCTTGTATTTTTTAAGTATCGACTGATTCCTCCTCTGGTGCTCTGGAGGCTGGACATGAGCTGGTCTTTGGTTTGATGACCTCTGCAGTAGTCTTCTCAACCAAATATGACTCTCCATCCTCATCAAACCTCACTTCCTCCTTGTCCTGAGTGGGAGGCACCGCACTGGAGTCCCACTGGAGTCCCACATGTAAATCTCCAGCTGAGGTCTGCCATCTCCCTCTCCATGTCCTGTTGGGCCTCTTGGGCCCCTCTGAACCTTTATTTTATCGCGCTGTAACTGCAGCTGACCCTTTAAAGCGTTCAGCTGCATGGCAGTGCTGGCTTCTTTTTTGGAGGCCTCTTCTGGAAGGGTCTTGTTCTGCTCCAGGACCTCCTTCTCAGCTCTCAAGGTCTTGTTGTGCTGTTCCAGGACATCTTCCTGAGCTCTCAGGGTCTTTTTCTCCTGCTCCAGGACCTCTTTCTGGGCTCTAAGGGTCTTGTTTTCCTGTTCCAGGACTTCTTCCTGAGCTCTCAGGGTCTTGGTCTCCTGCTCCAGGACTTCTTTCTGAGCCCTCAGGGTCTTGTCTTGGAGTGAAATCCCTGAGGCTTTGTCCTGGAGCTTTTTATTCTGAGCTTCAATGACACTGATGAGCTCTTCTTTGGTTTTATAGGGATAAAGGCCAAAGTTTACCTCTGTGAAGGATGGATTCTGGTGCTTCAGCTGTTCCTTCAGCATCCTGATCTGTTTTTCACCCTCCATCCTCCTGTTATTCTCCACCTTCACCACCTCGAGGAGCTCATTGATCTTCTTCTCTTTTGTGTCATTCTCAGTCTCTAATTTTGCTTTTGCCTCTTTCTCCTTTTCCAGCTTGGAGGACACGTCTTTCAGCTCAAGGGACACCTCTTTGAGTTTGCCAGTCCGGTCTCTGAGCTTACTCTTTGGACTCTCTATGTCCTGTATCCAAGGAGGGCGATCATGGCCCTGGTATGGCTGGCAAGGGGGTCCGTATGGTTGATGAGGTGGTCAATGGTGTGGTGGACCAGGGTGGACCCCTGTGTGGCTGATAAGGGGGTTTGTGGTAATATGGGGGAGGGGGTCCACAGTAGGCATATGGTGGTAGTGGGGGTCCGTGGTAGGGGTAGTGTGGACGAGGGGGTCCCTGGTAGTGATTGTGGTGCTGCCTGGGACCTTCTTCCTCAATTTTTTGAGGAGTATTATCTTGCTCCTCTGTTGTGACTTCTTCAGTCTGGACCTGATTGCTGCTGGTCTCAGGTATTGTATCAACCATTTCTTTAATCCGCCATATCCATCAGATCCCCCAGCTCATTGAACTAGTCTCTGTGTTTTCAGACATTTTCTTTGTTTGAATAATTGACAAGAAATCAAAAAGTTTGAAGACTTCTTGCTGATCGATGATCTCTGATCTGCTCTGTCAACTCTGCAGTGTTTGAGGTTTGCCTTGTATTTATAGTGGAATTCCCCACTTTTCTTGTTTACCAGTTTGAATTCAACTGTAAACAAACATGGCTGCCCGGGCATTAAATGCCAGGTGCAACACTAATCAACAATTCTATCAGGAAAAATAAAATGACTACTGCTGTTTTGAAATTTCAGCAAATTGTGTGTTCTTCAGTTGTAACTCAGTAGTGTTTTAAAGCTCTTGGGAGCTGTTAGCAGTTCCACTAAATTCAGGAAATTTTATCCTGTGTAAACTGTCAGGAAGCATCTGAAATCACAATGACAACTAAACACTGAAAAAATACAACCCCATTTCCAAAAAGGTTGGGGCACTGGGTGTAAAAGGAGCATTTTAGAGAGGCAGAGTCTCTCAGAGATGGGAAAGAATGAGAGTGCTTAAAATTATGAATCATGTTATACCAAGAGCTGTTAGTGCGGCAACAAAGAGTCTTTTCTCACCTGAAAGTCCAGGGCAAGGTTTGCATTTTTGGTGCATTATACAATGCTTAACAAATTTATTAGACCACCACCCAAAGTAAGGTTTATGCCACAGCTGCCCTAAATTAACAGCACTGGTAATTACCAAAATCATTTTTTATGTTTCTGCAATGGTTAATACACCAATATGTAGAAGCTCTTTCACCCAAATGATATTTTTAATGCTACAATATAATTATTATTGTTATCCATGAATTTTCAAATTTTCTGATTTTCAAAAAAACTGAAAAATAGTAAAGCACATTATTATTTCTTGATTAATATGTCAAATTATAGTTATTTACTTGCATTCCTGAACAGAAAAATGAGTTTTAGTGGTTGAATGTTATGCTTGATTGATTTCTGACTTCTCAGAGAAGCCCAGGGAGCCGGCTCAAATTTGGGTATAAAAAGGTGAATTCAGTTTGAAATCCCTCATTCCTGTTCAAAATGGTAAAACGTGGAGAGCTCACTGAAAATGAAAGAGTCCACATTAAAGCACTTCACGATGCTGGATGGTGTCTGAGACAAATAGGGAAAGGCATAAAGTGTTCTCACAGAGTGGGCAAGTATGCTTTGGAGTCAACTGCCAAGACTGGCATTTACAAAATGCGCCAAGGAAGAGGCAGGGAACCAAAGTTAACTGAAGCAAATGTCAGACACCTCAAGATCTGAAGTACTAGAGACAGAAGGAAGACCACTGCTGATCTTCAGGCAGAGATGAATGCTTCTAGATCAGAGTCTGAGAAAGTCTCCAGAATGACCATAAGCAGACAACTGATGGAACAAGGCTTAAAGGGAAGAATAGCTTCATTGAGGCCATTATTGAGGCCTGCAAACATCCAGAAACGCCTCAGATTTGCCAGGGAGCACAAACACTGGACTGTTGATAACTGGAAGAAGGTACTCTGGACGGATGAGTCCAAGTTTGAACTCTTTGGTCAGCATCATCGTGTTTATGTCCACAGAAAAGCTGGAGAACGTTTTGATGCCAGATGCGTTGCACCCACAGTGAAACACAGTGGAGATTCCATAATGACATGGGGTTCCATTTGTGGGCAAATTAGTGAAAATGGACGGTATCATGAACAAGAATGTCTACCACAACATCTTAGTGCATGATGGAATCCCTTCTGGACTGAATCTGATTGGTCTTGGGTTCATATACCAACAAGAAAATGACCCCAAACATACTTCAAAGCTGTGCAGGGACTATTTGACCGAGAGAAAGGAATCTGGAGTACTGGAACTGATGGACTGGCCAAGTCAAAGTCCAGATTTGAATCCTATTGAACAAATTTGTGATTTAGTAGATTCAAAGATTGATGGCACAAAAGTTTCATCTAAAGCAAGTCTGTGGGAACAGCTAGAAACTATCTGGAACTAAATAACAAAAGAGACTGTGGAAAAGTACATAAAAAACAATGCCAGCAAGAATGCAAGCTGTTAACAAGGCCAAAGGAGGCCATACAAAATATTGAGTTTTTTGGTTATTATGTGTGAAAAAGGACTATTTAGTTGTTTCAGTTTGTTATTTGCCAAATAAATAACAATAACATTTTTAGTTTTAAAAAAAGATTGAAAGATTTCTAAAATATTCATGTTTTCTTGTTTTTATGACAGGTGGTCTGATAAATTTGTTAAGCACTGTATATAAACTTAGCACGAAGAGTAAGAAACTTTTTATAATGTTGATTATTTCTTTGTTGTTACATTTGTAAAGACTATGCATTTGTGGGATGAGCAGCAGAGTTGAGTATGTGGGTACCAGAAGCTCAAAACAAGAGTCAGTAGCAACAGCAGAAAAGCTGTTTGGCATTTGTAGAAAAGATTTAGCAAACTTTTGGGCTCAACCCACATACTCAGCTCTGCTGCTCATCCTGCAAATGCATGGTCTTTACAAATATGGCACCATTTAAAAGGGAAATAAACAGGCTTTCCAACTGTCTAAGTTTTACTGCCAAGAAGCATTGTTACAACAAAGAAATAAACCAAACATAAATTTTCTTAATTTTTGTGCCAGATTTATTTGGTTTGATTGGTTTTGCTTTCACACTGTAATTAATGCAAATGGAAAAAACAGACTTTACATGACAAACCTATGTGATACCGTCATCAACTACGTGGGTTGCATGTCTCTATAGTTTACACTGGTTATTTGGCCAGTAGGTGTCCTACGTCAGCACGTTGAATAATGTACATAGCTTGTATGTTGTAAACAATGAATGAAATAGTAGTTTCAGCCTTCATATTACCCTTGATTTACTACTACCAACAGCACAAAACTGAAGAGCAGTACATATGGCTAGGCTGAGTTCTCCTTATGAGCATCCTCATTGGACGACAACTTTATCGTCGTAGATAGGAAAGGACAAGACAGTATGCAATCCTGAACGCCATCTTTTTCATCCTCGTAGAAGACAGTTGGAAGTTTCCGTATTTTCATTTTCCAATTGGCCCTAATAGCATCGTCACACCTAATGTCAATAAGACATCTGGTCTCCTCTTCTCCCCATGTGCTTCCATGGCTCTTTTTTTTTCTTTTTTGGTGTTGGATTTCCTTTTTCTGTTTCTCATGCCATAATTTCCTGTCATTGATATGAAGATAAAAACCTTTCGAAATAATGCTTTCATACTTAAACTGACCGTGATTCAGTTTGGTCTGGACCGAGACCACCTCTTTTGGTTGGACTAAGGTTTGGCTGTTGTCACAGTGGTGCAAGGGAGGTTTCATTCCTGTTATTTAGGTCTGGATCAAACTGAAAAGTCTGAAAGTCCAGACCAAACAAAGTACGTATGTGTGAAAGCACCCAAAAACACAGCTAATGCTAAGGGTGTTTTTAAGGACACTGAGCACTAAAACATTGTTTTATAAAGAAAATGGGCACTGCCAGCACAAAAATGGTATTAGAGGACACCGGCGAGGACACAGTGTTTGAAACATAGCAGCTTAAATGTGTTGACATTTTGTGGATGAAATTTCCCTTTAATAGCCATAATATACTCCCATTACCTTATTTTGGACTATTTAACTGCATTAAAGTGTCATAAAAAGAGCATAAGAGAGGATTTGAAGGTGCTGAGAAACCATACCACGGACCGCCAGTAGAGCTGCCTCGTCAGCTGGACGGCCGGATGTGAGTTGGTGAGAGAATTACACCTGTTGTTGGTTTTACTCAGTGGTAGTAGTCGAGGTTAGCTGAGAAGACAAAAGCTGCTGCCAGATAGGGATTATATTTGACACTGTATGTGTTGTTGTGTGTAAAAGAGAGACAAGGTGTGTGTTCACAAACTATTTTCCCCTCTTGCAGACCAAGGCCGCAGATATTCAAGGTGCTCGCTCAGACATTTGTTAGTAATTAGCCTCAGCCACAAAACTGACTTTCAACAGAACACACGGACCCTCCCTCTCCCTCTGTTTTCATTTTTTTCACCCTGTCCCTCCTTCCTTCCTTCAGTTTCTTTGTTCCCCTCCCATCTCTCTCTCTTTTTCTCTCCCTTTCTCTTCATCCTTCTCGCTCAACTCACCCCCCCCCACCTCCTTTCTCTCGCTCTAAAGTTGCACATGGTTTCAGTCTGAGGAGGTTTAGTTTCCCCGGGCTCTGGATTGGAGAGGGATGATGCCAGAGAGCTGCAGGCAAGCACACATGTTCAAAAGCTAATGGACGCTTTGACCAGCTTTAACTTTCCTTCCTTGATGCAACTGGAAGAATATTTGGCAGAATCTGGAAATCAGACTGGTTTTTAGGTTGCAGAGTTGCTCATATGGAATAGCATTTTCGTGTATTTAAACCCTTAGGTTTCTGCTTGTTTTGGGTTTTCAAGTCTGTGGAAGTGAGACTTTTTTTGCACTTTTTTCTGTAGAATGATTTGAATAAGCTTTCTTGAATCTCTAAAGAGAACTTCTGACCACTCTTACTGCTCTGCACTCTTGTTCTGTGGAGGGAAAAGGACTGAAACATCATTAATTAAAAGAACAAGCTGTCTAAAGAGGATTATACAGATAAGAACCATGAAAGGTAGGTTTTATTCTCCCTCTGCATCCTCATGCAACCTTGCCTTGCATAAAAAAAGCCCTGCAGATACTTTGATGCATTTTCAGGGCTTTAACTAGTAAAATATAAAGGAATAGTACCTGTGATTTTTGGCATTCATGCATACACCTGCACAAGGCTCTGGTGAATCACATATGCTTCTCATCTGCTGTTAAACTTGGCAGTGTTGATCCTGAGAAAGTGCCGGTTTGTTGTTGTTGGCCGTGAGACTTTGATCAGTCAGCTTTAAATCTCTATATGTCTGTGTGCCTACAAACCACTGCCCACATTTCATAAAACATAAAAATGTTCTACAGCCAGGACAATCTGCCGCAGATTGACTTAATATCCCTCTTTAAAGGAGGGCGAGGAGAAAACATAACATTTGAATTTGAGCTTTGTCACAACCTGGCATGAAAGGAGGGAGGGCTGCCACCAGCTTTGAAGAGGGCAGGGGCTTGTACATGTTTCCCATACGTTCAGTAAGAGGGCTTACAGAGAGGGGCGGGTACAGTGAGACATAGAAGATAAATGAGGGGGAGTGAGGGGGTGAGAAATACTCCCACATGTGGGGTAGCAGTTAAGAAAGAGGTGCTGACACTTTCATGTCCAATTCATCCATGCAATTTTTATTCTTGTTCAAATCTAACAAGATGCTTTCCTCTTGTACTATTGAAATTTTTCTTGGATTTACTCTTTATGATGTTTGTGTTGTTTGATGGGTGTGTCTGAATGGACAGCTGCTGATCCCTCATTTAAGTCATCACCAAACTGTTACAGTAAATTGAAAACATACGTTTAGTGGGCTAAGAAGCTTAGAAACACACTTTATCAGCTGTAGACTGTTGGATCATCTATGATTAATGTTAGCTTGTAAAGGTGCTGCTAACAATTAGTTGGCTGGGCCATTGGCTTGGTGATAATGCCAACTATTATCTCTTTTCCCAAAATAGGGGTGTTCCTGGCAGCTAATTACAAACTCAGTTAAAGGGATATTCTGTTACTTTTTGAAGTTGGGTTGTATAAGGCAGTTCTTTTCAACCTTTTCTGCCCAAAGCACACCAAAGGTTAAACCAAAATCTCAAGGCACACCATATTCATACTGATACAGAATAACAGATACAGTGAAGGCCGCCTCTAAGGGGGATAAAAGGAAGAGCTTTCTGAGTCCTTGCCAACTGGGGGATCATAGTGGTCAGCAAGACCATGGTCCATTGTGAAGTTAAGCTTTAATAACCCATAGGGGTGTACGAAAACATCAATACACTTAAGCATATTTTATTAATTAATAATTTACTTTGTTGGTGCGGTAGTTTGTGGTGTAATTTCACTCTCTGACCGCTAGTAGGCAGCAGGCACCGCTAACTGACAGCAGGCGTTTGACGCTTCCTTACTCTCCTATGTTTAGACAATGAGATCACGCGAGACTTCTAGCCTGAGCGAGCCGGTCGCTCGTACATACACAGCAGAGCAGTTTCTGCTGCATTCATAGCGGATGTGTGGACTTATTTTGGCTTCCAAAACATTAAAGATGGTACAAACTTAGACAGGAGTCAAGTCACCATGCCAGAGTGAAATACTCAGACAACATGAGAAATCTGAGCGCTAGACATCATAGCGATAGCATTACAGCTAATGGCTAATGTTAACAAACAGGCCTGTTGAAACTACTGCTGGTCTCTGCTCATGCAAACATAATCACAGTCAGTACTTCATTATACCTGTAAGGACCATTTACCAAAAATATCACAATATATCGATCTTGTGTCGCGATACATATTGTATTGCCAGATTCTTGCCAAGACACAGCCCTAATAACCAATATATTTAACCCGAATACTAAACATTCTTATCAAAGCAATGAAATTCAAGTTTTATTTATTTTTGCTTCAGCATGATATAGCTTTCTTAAAAATGTAATCCTTTTTAAACAGAATGTTAGAAGTGTGGATAGGGATACTGTACTCAATGAAACTAAACTTGGGTTTGAACTCAAATACAAGTTGTATCTTTGCTACTGTTTAAAAACAGCTCTGAACCACAGCAGATTATCTCCATGTACATGCATATTTCACCTCTCAGCCAAACTGTACAGGAGGTCTGTTAATGTGGTTTCCAGTCTTGTGGAGACCGAGTCCAGCCCTGCCCAACCAGAACAAAACATGCTGCCTCATACATTCCTCACAGGGTCTGGAGAGCTGAGGAGAGTCAGAGGAGGTGAGGGGGAAGGAAAAGGGGGAGGACGGTAGACAGGTGTATGGCTGGCAAAGGAGAAGGAAAGAGTGAGAAAATGGGAGGTGGAGACAGAGGAAGAGGCGGCTTTCTAAATTTACAGTGAAAACATTTCAGATGTGGAATGAGAGGAAAGCAAGAAGACATGACATCTGATCATTCTTTCTTACTTTGTCTCTCTGAAAAGTTTCTAATAGATGATTTCTCTTATTTTGAGGAGACGTAAAAATGTCTGCAAATGAAGCATGGGAGTAGCACAGTAAGCATGCATCCTTTAGCCTTGAAAAATTTAAACCAAACCAGGCTGCTTTTCTTTCCCAGCCTTGCTGTCCAAAGCGATTGAAAACCCAACGCGTTTATGGGGCCGTGATTCTGAAGATCTCCCGTTTCACTGCCAAACCACAATAAAAGAGCATTCTCATGTAACGGCTCGTCTATAATTCAGCTCCGCAACACATTCCAGGCGTTTATAGTTTTTTGAGGAGACCACACATTCCAGGCAGAGGGCACCTAAACGACTTGGATGTCCACAGAGGGTTTGGAAAGGGGCTCATTTGGCTTTACGAGACGTGGTCAAGACCTCCACTCCTATCTGGAGCAGGGCCCATCTCGTGACTCCTGGTTTCACTTAACGCTGGGATTTTGCTGAGGTTCTTGAGGGGATTTAATGGTCAAATGAACTCAATCCAAGAAATGATGGAGAGGAACTTAGATAAGCAAGAAATGATGAATGCTACTGTGAAGAGGGCATTTGTATTTACATGTTTAATGCCATCATGGAATGATAAAGCGAGAATACAGGATAAAGTCTTAGAGGGAATAAAAGGAGGGGGAAGGGGGTCAGAGAGTCCACAACACCCCTGGGAGGACAAACCTCAGAGAAACCACAAACATGAGGTTATGCTGATAGTTAGTTGACTCAGAGTTGGTGCTGTGTTCACAAACAAAGTCATATTCAGTGATTACAAAGCTCCCTTAAAGTGCCAGGATTGCTATTTAGTTAAAACAAGTAGTGCAATGTTCATGTAATGTTACTGGAAAAAAAGCCGTATGATCCTTTACTTTTTGTTTGGTACTTATGGTTTTGCCAAAGTACTGTAAAAACACTACGTTTCGGCATGTAGCCTCAAAATGCGTCAGTCTTTTAAGGTTGTTCTCTAAACTGCAAGTGTTGCTGGAGACTTCTGTTCTCTTCAAGAACCTCTTCATCCTCCATGCACCTTGGAGGTTGGTGAAGTTGTGCCAGAGTTACCCACCTCAGCTCTGTGATAAACACTGGACATACTATGACCCCTATCCACAGCCAGTAGTTCCAATGGCTGATTGATTGTGTCACTGATGGTAACAATTCATTGCTCGAAGTCATGTGACCTAACCTGGACTGTGAAGCAGTGGAAACATGTTCTGTGGAGTGGGGAATCACCCTTCTCCTTTTGGCAGTCAGATTGTTTGGGGTATTATAAAATGATGGTGCCCCAGTACATGAAAAAGGGATTTTAAAGACATGGTTTGATGAGTTTGGTGTGAAAGAACCAGCACGTTCAAACCGAAAAATAAATGGGTTCAGAACCTGAAAAGTTGGTCTCAGCTAGAACCAAAAAATAGTTGGTTCGTCCTTGCAAACCAGGACATCATTAGTGGGAGTGCCATATTCTAGGTTGTGGGGACAAGTGGAAATGGAGAGCAATGGTCTGCTGAGGAGACAAGATGTTTGGTTGCAATCTGGCCATCAAGGAAGACCAAGTTATATGCCAAACTGCTGAACTTGCAGATAATCATTGCAATCTGCCATTTTATTTATTTATTAATATTTATTATTATTTATTTTATTTATTAATGTGTTAACTTCTGTCTGAGTAACACGGAGTGACGTCCCCCCACTCTGGTTCTGCTTGAACCTGCATGAATATGGGCTGGATCGCCAGAAAGCACCAAGGTTCTAAGACTCCAAAATGGAGCCGAAACCAGAACCAGAATTGTGTCTGTCTGAAAGCACTAGCAGAGCCCTGACCTGAGCACCTTAAGGATGAACTGAAATGGAGATTGTGAGGAATTCCTACAGAAACACTCCAGGGTCTTGTGGAAAGCTTTCAAAGAAGAGTGGAGACTGTTATACCTGAAAAAGGGGGACCAACTCCATACAAAAGTACTATACCTGGAACAAAGCCAGGCCCACACAAGGCCTTCAACTTGTTCAACACATCAATCGCCTTTGGGATAAACTGGGCTGCAGAATAAGAATCAAGGCACCCACAAACCCTACATCAATGTCTGACTTTGCTTATGTGAGAAAATAGGACCAAAATCTTGTAAAAGTCAAATCCAGAAGAGTGGAGTCTGTAATGATTGTAGATTAATGTCCATGCTGCTGACATGTGAAATGTTCAACAATCACATATGGCTCTAATGTTATGGTCTCTGTTCATGTGGTGCAGTTTGAGGTAAAGCCAAGTGCAAACCCCTTCAAACACACAACCTGCAATCAGAAATGTCTGCCGTTAGCAACAGTATTATTATTCTATTTTCAGTTCAGGGACCTTAAAGCAGCTGCTTTTCAGGTTAATTACAAAACCAAGGAACCAGGTGTGAAAACAGCACTTTGTACTCTTGTAAAACAATTTGTCTCAGTGTGTATTCTTGGCTGACTATAAAAATATCATCTCTTTCCTGACCTTGTAGTACTTTTATTGAATTATCCACTGTTCAGTGCTACATCCTTTGGAAAAAATCTTGGGAACCCTTCAGTTTTGTCTGATTTTCTTTCCCACACATTCAGAGTTTCTCCTAACAGATCACACACCCAGAGTATATTTTCCTCCTAAAGGGCAAACTCTCAGCTCTCAGTGTGTATTCAAACTGCAAGCAAACTTTCCAGCTCTAGTCTGCCTCGCTGTCTGCATAAACAATCGAGAAAACACGCCTTGTTTGGTCCTGCTTGCAGGACTCTAAACAGCAAATAATCTGAGTTTTACTTCCACAAAGTTGGTATTTCTCAGTTTGCAAATAAAAAGCTTCCATATTGTCACAGCTGTTAAGGATTAAACAGGTCAATTGTTGGTATGTTTTTATGTCCCACATTCTTTATAAGCTTCCTTGTAAAGCTCTGCTCCCAATAAATTGGAGAGGAACAGTTAAAATTGAGCCAAAGTCCTGTGACTTGGGTGTAAATCACTTCTTATTCTATGACACTTAATTCTTTACAAATGTCTAAACATTTACTCTGTAGGATTGACACCCAGCCATCATGCTAGCCTCCCAGTGTTCCTTAGAAATACATCTCTATTTGGTGGATCCACACCTTAAGATTTATGTGCAGTGAAAACACTGAGTGCAAGCACAGGAAGTAGAAGCCCTGAGTGGCAAGACCATTTGTATGGGTGTGGATATCAGGCTTTTGGATTCAGACTGATTTGTACCAGAATTATGTGGTTACATCAGTCTTCACTAACCCCTTACTATTCCTTCACTTGAGCGCTACTCATACTTTCCAGACCCCTGCCAGGGTTTATGGTTGTACTACAACTGCTTGTTTGCAGGATCAATCTGGATCCGCTTCAAAAGGGAATACTTACTTGGTTTGTTGTACTTTTTGTATTCTTTGGGCCAATAAACTACATTGAGAACATAACCCCTTTACTCAAGCTTAATTTTAATTTGCTATTACCTTTTTCTTCTCCAAGGCCTTTACCATATTGTTGAGTGAAGATATAGTAAATCCCCCTGTTCTCTCTGATATTACTTTGTAAAAATCTGTTTTCACTTTGACATTAAAGAGGTTTTATGTTTGTTTGTTTTTGTCAAAAAAAGGCAAATTACATTGACCATGACTGGTGTATAAAATCAATAAAAGGGTAGAACATCCAAGGGAGTGAAAACTTTTTGTAGCCACTGCCTCTCACCTGGTCTGGGAATGCCTCAGGAACCTCCAGAGGGTATTGGAAAATGCAGCTGGGAAGAGGGAGATCTGGGCTTTCTTGCTTTGAGTGCTGGCTCTGCGACCCAGCCCTGGAACAAATGAATGAATGAATGAATGAATGATTGGATGGACCAGAACAATATAATCAGCTGCCAGTTTAACACTATCCTTATTCTCATATGACGATCAAATATAGTATGGCTTTTTTAAGTTATGCAATTCCACAATAATTGGAATTTTTAACACCTACTGATTTTGACTGGTACGGAACAGAATCTTTTTAAACACCTTAGAATAAACCATTGCTACTCAAGTATAGACTCAAAAACAGAATTTATGCATTTCTAACTTGTTGATGACCTTAAAATCCCATTATGGAAGTGCAGACTGCCATGATCAGGTTTGGGTTTTAATAATGTGATGCGCAGCTGCAGTAGTTTCAAACCTTTAGGGTGTCTTTTTCCCTTAATACATTTTGTTTAGAGAAATAAGAGCAAAGAATTCTTAACTATTTGGACTAAGAGCTTGTTGTGATGGTGGTTTAGAGTCATCTGATCCCACTCAGGAAAGAAAAGCACACTGCGGATGCTCTGTTTGTTTACTCTTTGTGGGTTTAGTTGCAGTGGATATCCAACCAACAAGGTTGTTGATAGACTGACCCACAATTTTAAATCGCTACCAAATCAGAGTTTAAATTCAACAAAGAAAGATCTTTTCAACTGATTTTAACCTGACAAAACACAGGCTTGTCGTAGTACAGTATTTTGCCATTGCCTGGCTTTATTGGTGTGACCTGGTAGAGGCGTGTTGTGCTGCTGTCAGATTGGCTCAGTTCTGCTCTGTGTGTGTTGGACCGGTCCATTTCCTCACTAACGAGACAGACATGAAGGTTTTTTCCACAGAGACCAGGAAAAAACATGAGGAGAGGGAGAGCGCTGAAGGAGGAGAAACATGACTGAGGAGCAGGCAGATATTTGAGGGTGGGTGCTGATTTGTGTAATGTTGAAACTTTAGCTTCTAATAGCAATGGATGTGCTGACATTCAGACATTTGAATCTGGACATTTTCGAACCACAGATGTTCAAAAAAATGACAAAAATTGAATTTGCCTGAAGAAATTTACTCTAATCAGGGAGGGAAAGTCTGGAACAGGGTTTAGACCAATATGGGGCATCAAAATGTCTGCTGCACTCCTGTTTTTACTACGACTGTCTAGAAACTGAGCTATGAGTTTACAATTTCATGATTTCTGTGAGAAATAGCTGTTTATTTTTGTGTCAAGCTCAAAACCCCGTAAATCTTGGGTCATTAGAAGATGATACAAACACATCATCGGCATATCATCTTAACAAATTCCCTAATATACTTGCAGAAAGTCCCTTTTTTCCTAATTCAGGAGAAAAAGAGCAACATTGGCCTGTCTCTATCATGGTTTCTTTCCAGCTAAGCAGCAAAAGTACTGTATTCAGCTCTTTGTTGTTTTCTAACCCCTACTTTTTCCTGTAATTGCTCTGCTGTGTTCACCAATTTTTGTTTTAGTCAGAGTGCTGCACAGACTGTGTTCAACATGACCTCATACCTTAACAACAGATGTAACTGAAGGCAAATGAGTCCCATGCATTACAGTCTCCAGCAATTAGCTTGAGAATATACACTTTATGGACAAAAGTATTCAGATGCCGACCTCTGAACCAACCATGACTGTATGACATTGTATACAAACACATGTACTTAAATATGGAGTTACACTGAAGCATTAAGATCACCCTTCAATGGAGATAAGGGGCCTAGCCTAAACCCTGAAAAACAGCCCCATAAGATGATCCCTCCTCCACCAAACTTCACAGTTGGCACAATGCAGTCAGGCCATTGATGACTCTTCCAAACTCTTCCATCTGACTGCCAAATCACTGTTCTTACCCCACCTCCTCTAAATTATGGTTACTTAACTCTGGGTCTTAATTAGGGATGTAACAATATTGTAAATATCGCGGTATCGCCATTTCAAAATTCTCGCAATAATATCGTGGCACGTGACCGTATCGAACAAGAACTCGCAGGGCAGTAATACGCCTTGCAGCGTCTACACTGCCGGAATTAAAAAGGAGAAGAAGAACTTGGAGTACTCCTGCTTGTGTAGTTTTTTCTAGCACTATTGAGTGGGCCGGTCTGAGAAGCAAACCACATCTCCCATGATCCCCTGTGCAGTATAGGAAGACATGGCAGAAAGCATGGAGGGGGAGCAGAGCTGAAAAATTAAACTCGTGGAACCTTCTGCGAAGTTTAAATCAGAAGTATCGACACATTTTGGTTTTGCGGTAAACAAAAACGATCGAGGAGTAAGCAGGACGGACATGCAAAAAACTGTTTGCAGACACTGCCAGACCATTGTTTGTGTTCAATTACAGTTAGTGTGTTTTATCCTGAACATTCCTGGCACTTAATTTTCCATACTATGACATTTTTTCCAAGTCATCTTTTTTTCTGACAATACCGCAATGATACCGTACCGTGGCCTTAATACCATGACAATATCGTACCATGAGATTTTGATACTGTTACATCCCTAGTCTTAATACTAGAGCCCTGCATGGGGCTCTTTTCTTAATCCTGTTCCCCCCACCTCTAGCTAGATTTCTGACCATTATCGCCCACTACCACAGTGCCTGCTGTCCTCTCCACACCCACAACAGGTGTGTCCAACCCCGCCCCATCACACATGGATTCTGACAATCCACGTCAAATACTCAGAATAATAGACAGTATGTTTAATCAAAGAAATGGCAATAAGTTTTCACTTAAGCACCACCTCGACAAAGTTTCCTCCCTTGTCACATCACATCCTTGTCATGTGTAACGGAGCCACACATGGATAAATAAACGGCTGGGAGCCTCATGGTTAACTTATAGTTACAGCTTATAGATAGCAATTTAAAAGTATTTTCCTACCTTATTTACATATTTATTTTAAAATCAGAGGGGAAATTGTTACCTGATCTCTGGAAAGTTCATGCAACATAAAAACTGCTGCGCACTTTCATCAGCTTTCACAGACAGTAGGCTAATCTTTACTCTATTCATGCTGTGCTGTTACCAGCCTTATTTTTAAATTCTTAATGCAATAAAGTCAATTTGCAGAGTCATGAGCCCAGTTTAGTTTCCGTCTTCTAGCGTTTGTGTTTGGCATTGTGGTGGAGTGAGCGTATGTGTTAGACAGGGGAAGTGACCTAATGGGACACACTGGGGGACAGGAATGGGCAAACTGTAAGGAAAGGAAAAACAAATTTTGGAATTCACAGAAAATCTGTACATATTTTTGATGTTTTTACGGCACCAGTTTTGAACCAGTGCACCCAAGAAGTCTTCTGAGAGGTATCAAGGACAACTGGAGCAATGTTGTGGTGTGCAAAGCGAGACAGACACAAACATTTTGCCAATTATAGTAGTATGATTTTAACCAGGATGAGTTTTGTGCCTAAAGCTAAATAAACCTAAGCCACAGAAGTAGCAGGCCATAAGTATCACTGTGCACACTTTGAAAGGCAATGCTATAATACAGCTTTATTTTATGGGATCTTTAATTAAAAGGAAATATAGCCTCATCCAAATACAATGTTAACTTTGATTCATGTTAATGTGGGTCTTGTATTATTTGTGGATGAAGTAACTGGCTCTATACATAGATGCTATGGCACTTTACAAACCATAGCAACATTTTC
The DNA here is from genome assembly GCF_018320785.1 of Cheilinus undulatus. NCBI lineage: Eukaryota > Metazoa > Chordata > Actinopteri > Labriformes > Labridae > Cheilinus > Cheilinus undulatus. Next base: position 37,046,141 of record NC_054878.1, on the reverse strand, counting down.
TGCTTTTCCCTTGTTCTGGACTGTTGCAGCAACTACAGAAGAACCAAAGCCATTTCTAAGTTTTCTTCAGAAATTGCTGCCTCTAGCTCTCCTCCTGTTTTCCTCCCTCTCCCTCCTCCCTCCATCATTATGTCAGCGTCAGTGTTTAGTGACTTGTCCACTCAGACCTGACCTCAGCTGTTCCACCTCCGGCTGGCATAAACATTCACCTCATCACAGCGTCTGCAAAGAGCGGTTTGGTTAAGGCGAAATTTAAACAATACGTTAATTTGTGGGGAACCAAACATTAGAATTCCCCTTGTTTGTGTCACCATCTATCCCACAAGGCGACTTTCAGACTCTTATTTGATTCTTATGGACTGTTTTTCCATTGGTATACTCTTGAATTAGTTACACATTTTAATCTGTGGTTGAAATAAAACAGTCTAGGGTTACAGACCTGAATACTGTGGATTAATTAGCGTTCCATCTGTTAAGAAATGCTCTTAATTTGGACAAACTTCATTAATCTTCGTCAGACATTGTGTGAAACTGTTGCTGATTTTATAATCCTCCCAGACATTTTTCTATTGTTCTTTTCTCTGTAACAGCAGATTTATCTTCATGTTGTGCCGGTTAGGTGGTGAACCACAGAGACTGATCTACAGCACACTCTGGTTTCAGAAAATTGTGCAACATATTGTTTTGGCTTAAGAAATACAACAAAACAGAAATATAAAAGATCTTTCTACACATCAAAATAAGTGCTACATCAACAAATCCATGCTGACAATGGCACCAATTTTTCACTTAACATTTAATCCACAACGTCGCTGTTGTGGTTGCACTGTGGAAGAAAACAAAAGGGTTACTAGCATTTTCAAAATGGTTTGGCAGTGCTAGAATAGAACTTTTCTCTTTGTCCATTGTAATTACTTTAGCTGCAGGGGACCTTAGTTAGTTGTATGTAAACACAATATATTAGCAGCTTCGCACGCATGACTTCAGTTTTTAAGATTTCATCACGGATGAAAAAATATACCTGGAAAAGCATAATTTTGTTAAAATGCTTTGAACAGTACCTGAAATTAAGAGTCCAAAAAGTTAAGGAATCTTTGACATATTTTAGTCTTTGCTGTGTTTAGTAAGATAAAGTCACTGTGTAAAATCTGGATTATAAATTGCACCACTATATGAGATGTACTCTGTTTTAGGTGGTTTCCCAAAAGGAAAAAGGTTAAACTGTCTTTCAATGTGATGATATCCATTGTTCTCCACTGCAGCCCTCCAGGTTCTGCTGTTCTTTTGCAGCTGTTTAGCTAGAGTGTCTTTGGTTTTTACCATGTGAATTTTTTAATTCTGCTTTCTAACATTACGGTAGTTGAGCTCTCAGCCTACATTGATGGTGACATAGGTAGTTGTGAAGAACAGATCCACTGACCCCAACCAACTCAACTTTTGTCAGGCTGCCTACCTCCATTGGTCACTTAAAAGTTAAAAATCAGCACCACCAGCCACATTAACTTTGTTTTGTGTCCTGTCACATTTTGCTCAGGTCATACTTACCAATTCACTTTGCATTTACACACTGATGGCCAGTGCTGCTATTCAGGGCAACCTTCAGTATTTTTATTACATTCACGTGCCACTGATGAAGAAGTGGGAGCAATTTTGGGTTAAATGTTTTGCTCAAGGACACATCAAAATGTAGCTGCAGGATTTAGGGATTGAACCCCCAGTCTTCCATTTGAGAGCCATCCATCTACTTACTGAGTCACAGTTGCAAGTTACAGGTAATGCAGACTTTTTTTAACCTCTTGAGCAGGCCCACCCACAGAAATGACTGAGCCCCCAACACCCAGAGAATGGGCCCTCCAAATTTGTAAATTATTGAGGATTTCAATACATGTGTGTTTGATCAGTAGCATTGGTGGGGATAACACGTACCTCATGTTTGAGTTGGAAAGTGTGTCAAACTATTATTGGGTTCTGATGTTGGAATTATTTTTGTGCAACATTTTAACCTGTTTCCCCACTTTTTCCATCCATTATTGCCACTTCTTTTTGCCACTCTTTCCCTTTTTTTGTCTTTTTTTATCAGGATTTTGCCTTTATTTCGACAGCTTTTGCCATTTTCTGCCACTTTTTGTCCATTTATGCCCATATATGCCCATTTTTTGCCACTTTATACCCATTTGTGCTGCTTTTACTGCCTTTTGTCCATTTTTACCACTTTTCACTAATTGTGGCATTTGTTCTCCATTTTTTGCCACTCCGTTTTGCCACCATACCCCATTTTTGCCACTTTTTTCTAATTTCTGCAATTTCATTTTACCACAGTTTGAACATTTTACCACATTAAATCCACTGACCCCACTTTTTGCCACTTTTCAAACATTTTTACCATTTTACCATGTTTTTTAAAACTTTCTGCCATTTTTTGTCCATAGTTGCCCCTTTTCCCCTATTTTTGGCCGATTCATGCCAACTTTTGCCCATTTTTGCCACTTTCCTACCTTTGCCCATTTTTGCCACTTTTTACCAATTCTTGCATTTTTTTGCCACTTCTCTTTGACACCTTACCCCATTTTTGCCAATTTTTAACAATTTTTGCAACTTTTCATCAATTGATACCACTTTTACCTTAACTTACCTTTTTGGACTATTTTAACCATATTTTGGGCCATTTTTTTCATGAATATTCTATTATTTTTCAAAAGAGTTGTCTCAGTTACTTTATTGGCATAGACATATAGTGTAGTGTACCAGTGGCTGGTAGCATGTGCTGCATTTGCAGTGATGACAAGGCATGTCCCAGGTTTTCATACAGGTATATTAGTTGCTCCAGTATATAGGACACAGATTTTTAAACATAACACTATACAGCAGAAATCTGACAAAAATTTATATTGATTTGACACTTTGATAAGAAAAACATCTTAGCTTGGTGGGCATTTTTAAAGACAGGAAATATGGGGAGAGAGAGTGGGGGACGGCATACACCAAACAACGCAAGGACTGGAAATCAGTCCTGCTACCAGTGCATCAAGGATTCCAGCCTCTGTATAAGGGTGCCTGCCAGACCAACTGAGCAAGCTGGGACCCATCTAAGCTTAGTGTTATCAAATACAGTACAATGCAGAAGTTTTAGGCAAAAATAATCAGGCTCAAGTAAGAAGTAGATGTGGCTAGTTAGCAGCCTGAAGGCATCATTCATCAGGATGGAGGATTGACACAACCCCAGTTGTGTTTTCGATGTCCTTGCATAATACCTGTGGCATGGGAAAATAATCTGATGAAGGAAAAATAAAGTCCACACCTTTAGGGCGGAGTAAGGGGTGGATGTGGCGAGTAAGCAAGCTTAGAGTACTGTCCACATGGGTAGTTGGGTACGGCCACGAGATCCTGGTCAAGCTGTGGATGCCCTAAAGGCCCAAAAACTGCTGGCAGCCTCTGGGGTCAGAGGTGAAAAGGTCTGGACAAAAAAAGATGCTGTCAAGCTTGACCTTGGCCGCTAAGTGACACACATGTATGTTAAGCTTGATACTGCCCGACCCCCCTTCCAGCCCAGTTGGCACATTGGGCCCTAAATGCTTTAATGCTATGCACATGACTGTAAATACAACACAAAAATGCATCACTGACAGAATTTAAGCTATTTTTCTACCTTACCAAACCAGTATCTAAGCCCAACCAAGCTGTGAACATGGATACAAATGTTTACCTTCTCCCTTCTGTACTTATGTTGGCTTTACACACACACACAGTCTAATTTCATCACATTACTTATAGCTCATGGTGCTAGCAGGTCACAGTGATGTCATGTGTTTTCTTAAAAATGTTTTTGCTTTTCATTAACATCAGTTATTTTAGAGAAAAATACTTTCAATTAAATCATTTCATGTTGGCTCCATCATCACATTTTCCACTGCAATCTGCAGTTACACGTGACCGTACAGATGACTTTATATAGCAATATTTTCACAGTCTGACATCTCAGCATGACAGTGTTTGTTTTAAGGCCAGCTCCTCTGGCTGTATCAACACACCACCATGGTAGAGTGTCCGACAGTCTGTCCTCAGCTACTCAACAACCCACCATACCCTTTTTCTTTTATATGAGTGTGTTTCCTAGAAAAACAGCCTCCCCTGCTGCCTCCCTGAACAGTGTTCCTGAACACCAAGTACCACAACTGCAGCACCTCAAGTGAGGGTACCAGTTTGGTTGGTGTACAGTTCATGAAGTGCTGATAGAAGTCTGTTGCTGTTGCATACAATTTCATGAAAACATGATGTTAAATGAATTCTGGTAAAGTAAGGTGCCCTCGGTGGTTTATATGCCCTGTGGTTACATTGTGGAAATCATGCTTCTTACTCAAGCTCTCCCCTGCTGCAGTGTGACGATAGAAATACAACTCAGGTTCACACTTACTATGACTCCATACCAGCGATAGATATGGCTGGGGTTATCATGCAGGTATGTGATCTAATAAGGGAGAAAAGCTGTTAAAAAGTGGCACAACCAGCCTGGTTTGTGTTGCTTTGTATACCATCACATCAAAGGTCAAGGTCAAGGTTATGGGGCCTCATGATTATAACTTGCTCTTGAATGCAAAATCTTTAAGAAATTTCTTCAGACTTCACAAATGTCCACTTTGACTCAAGGATAAACAGATTCGATTTTGAAGGTCGCAATTCACAGGTTAAAGTCATTGGGTCTTATGTTCATCCCTTGCATGTGAGCCCATTACACCTCAGGAAAGCTTTGTGCTTTAAGGGATTATCTTAAAAATCCTTAAAGATTAAACACCTAAAACCAAACCCAAACTACCCCTCCTTTTGACCCATCTTTGTACTTTGTGGCAGTTGTATACCTTGCAAAGCAACGTGGTAAAACCAGTATAGTAGTTCTAGTTCAGGTCAGAGAAAAAATGTAATATAAAAGTAATAATTTTGTTCTTTTTATTGTGCTGAGATAGCAGCCTCATGTTTAACATGCCCAGTGCAGAGCAAATATTTGAGGGGGAGTTTAGGGGAGACTGTGAGGCAGCTGTTTCATTTGATTTATGAGAACAGTGATAAAACTTTTCAGAGACTCCAAAATAATTCATGTCTATCTGCCTCATTTTAAAATAATGTCTGTTTTTCTCTCTGTTTTGCAGACAGCTATGGTGGATACGAGAACCAGCTTTTCAAAGGTATTGTCCTCTGCTAAATGTTATTTTATGTTGTTATTATGTGATTTTTAGCAGCTTGAATGGTGCTTTCATGAGAAGTTAATATCTGCAGCTAGCTAAAGGTGGGAATGATGCATGATATGAGGCCATGACAATATCTAGCTATAGGTTAGTTTTTAAAGTGTCTCCGTCTTGTTACATTCTTGTTAAAAATGTAATATACGTATATGAAAAATGATGTGTTTTAATTTTGCTTTGTTCCATAGAGCATTATGTTGAAACTGACACCATCTTCATGTTTGTGAATCAAGTAGCAAGCTTTGGTCAGAGGGAAAAAAAAAAGATTAAAAAAAAAAAATATATATATATATATATATATATATATATATAAACTGATGTTTTTGCTGTGTGTTCTGTGGAACATTAAAGATTTTAAAATTGATCTATTAGATTTTTTTTCCTTTTCTGTTTTCAGAGGAGGACTTCACAGGAGAGGAAGAAATGCCTTCATTTAGAGGTGAACACAACGGCTCAAACACAAACCTATTTTGTTATCTGGACATCATGTTTGTTTACCAGTGACTGTATACACCTAGTCCATAATTCTTTATGTATGCCTTCTGTACACATACCTTAGTTTAAGTCCCAAAGTTAGCTGTATGTGTTTATATGTACATTTATCTTACAGGCCGTAGCAGAGGTGGCTGTATGAGGTGTCAGCAGAGCCACTCTCTACAGCTGGCTGTCAAAGTCCTCTATGGATTTGTCGCCTTCCTCATCATCACTGTGGCAGTGCTCGCATCACTTGGTGAGATCAGTGTAACTTTTAAATTTCTCAAGTTTCTGTGACTCCTCTACAAGTAAACAGCCTTAGAATTTGTTACGGTATCTGAGTTGTTTATGCAGACACTAACCATTAGTAGAGTAGGTAAAAACTGCATTGTTCTATGATTGTGTGTGCCTTAATAAAAAAAGCAGCTCCCATAAACTAAATAAAGTTGTTCCTGGGTCCTGTGTGCCATGTTTTACATGACAGCTGCTCACTACCAACAGATGGTCTTCAAATTAGCATCACTTTTTTATTAGGCTTGAAAGCTGTAAATTTTGGTCTTTTACAACAGTTAAGGGGTCTCACGCAGGGAGGACAAAGGGTGAGGCTTGGTACAGTGGTGTTAAATCTTTCAACACAGCCTTGCATTCAAGTATACATTTTCAAAGACAGAAAACTCTTGGTATGTTGTTGGTCTGTGTGGACAGCATATTGACTCAGTTGTCCTGAAACATAAGTAGAAATAATCTATACAATCACTAAACAATGTCTTCTACAACAAAAATGTGTCAGTTGAAGATTGTATTGCTACATCAACCTGTATTAGCTTAGTTTAATGGCAGTTTAACTGTCATTAGTTGTGTCCCAATTCAGGGGTAGCACCCCTTTGAATGACCCAGCCTTTGCAGCCTGTGTAAACCATTCAGGCCAGACTGAAACGAGGCATGATAGCCTATGTATGTCACCAGCTACCCTGGTATTACTAAGCAATCTCAGCAGTTGTACCGAAACTTCCAACAACACTGACGTCACATAACTTAACTTGTTGTCGTAAAGATAATTTAAAGTTTCAATACCCAATTTTTAAACATTTGCATCACTGGCCTTTTCAATTGAATTAAAAACAGTTACTTACATTCAAAAGTGTAGTTGTCTTCTGCTTGATAAACTGGAGGGCGATGACTCTGTGGATATGTTTGCTCCATGCATGAAGCTCTAGATGGATCCTTTGATGGCCTCGGAAAGTAGGATGCATTTGTGGGCTACATTTGAAGAAGGCTTCAAAATAAATATGACAGGCTTCAATGTGTTGCTGTGACTTAATGGATCTTCAAATGTGTTCATGGAAGGATGCAGAGTCTGAAGTAAGACACGGCTTTTGTTACATCCATTGCTTTGTTTTTATCCTTGTTTGATATATACTTGACTTATCAGAAATGTCTCTGTAGTATTAAATTAGATAACCTACTTTTACTGAAAGGCTACCCAAGCTGGCTGTCTGAACATGTTTCTTACTCAGATTTCCACATACCTGCACTGCAATGCGGGTGTTCAGCGATTTGCTCCGACTGAAGGTGAGCGACCTTGCACACTGGAAGCATGTCTGGAGCAGCGCCATGAAGCCCATAGTAGCTTGAGACGTGAGATCACAAGATCCATGGAAAACTATGAGTTCACAAGAAAATAGTAAAAAGGAGATTATTTTGCCTTTTAGGGGCTGATTTGCCATTCATTTATACATGATTCCATAATTTTATTGCTTCCACCATGGATGAGTGCAATATGAAGTTAAAAGGTCTAGGTTTACTACAAAGGATGTGCAGTTTCACATAAAATTCTGAGGTGTTCCACTTCAAAAGTTTCCCTTCCCTTGTCAATAGCGTTGTTTTACCTCTAGACCCTCTGACGTCCTGATGACTTGTTGCTTGTGCCACAGGATGCAACTGAATGTTGATTTAGTAATGATTTACAACAGGGAGTCCATGCATTGTGTTGTAATTTGAAGATGTTTTGCACGTTTTTCTTGCTGTTTGGATCAATCTGCTCTACATGGATTGGCGCAGTTTGGCAACAGCTGGGGCTGAAAATAGACCTAGCGCGTATCTCTAGCAAAATGGAGCAGAGTGGCGCTTCTGGGACACACCAGAGATGGACTAGAGTGCGGCAGTGGAATGCAAAGATTCACTAGAAAGGGAGCGAATTGGTCTGCAGTGTGCTTCATGAGTGGCACAGTCAGAGTATGTAGAAATTTGAGGTTAAGCTTTAGCATTACATTGGAAAGCATCATCATTTAACTTATTCAAACATTGAACTGATTCACCTTCATTTGCCATCGTTATGCTTCATACTTTTCACTCAAACTGCACATTAGATCTAGCAGCAAGCAATGCTCAGGAAAGGAATAATTCTAGTATACAAGCTTACAGATGCTCACAAGTGACTTCTTAACACAATAATACACTGCCTGGCCAAAAAAAAAGTCACCACCAAAAAAAGGTCACACACTCTAATATTTCGTTGGACTGCCTTTAGCTTTGATTATAGCACGCATTCGCTGTGGCATTGTTTCGATAAGGTTCTGCAATGTCACAAGATTTATTTCCATCCAGTGTTGCACTAATTTTAATATTGATGATGGGAGAGTCTGACCGCTGCGCAAAGCCTTCTCCAGCACATCCCAAAGATTCTCAATGGGGTTAAGGTCTGGCCTCTGTGGTGGCCAATCTATGTGTGAAAATGATGTCTCATGCGCCCTGAACCACTCTTTCACAATTTGAGCCCGATGAATCCTGGCATTGTCATCTTGGAATATGCCCGTGCCATTAGGGAAGAAAAAAATCCATTGTTTAAGAAATGAGAAGTTACTCATTGCATCAGCTGGGCTTAAATAACTTGTTGCCAGCTGAAAGATAATCGCCCATGCAGTAATTATCCAATAGGAGGCTCATACCTATTTGCTTAGTTAAATCCAGGTGGTGACTTTTTTTTTTTTTGGCCAGGCAGTGTATGATGATAGGTTTTTTTCTGCAAAGTTATTTGTCTGATTGTTATCCAAAACACTGATTGTGCCCAAAATGTGTGCCAACACACAAACAAATATCCACACTACACTCAAAGAATCCCTGCTATTTCATAATGATTTATACACAAAAACAAAGCTTTGTTTGTTTCATCTTCCAGCACAGCTGTGCAGGACCAAAGCCTAAAAATTGAAGTATAAACACAAAAGATATTGAACTTGGCTGCAGCTCCCAACTACGCATGTGCTTAAGGAAAACAGAAAATAGTAACCTTTGATTTTTTGTTCCCTGCTTAACATCTGTTTTACAAAAAAACATAAATTATAAAGAAAAAACTAGGGGTAACAAAAGTAAAAGAAGTAACACTTTATAGGTCTTTATGGCTTGCTTTGTGCAAAAATGCTTCTCTAGTATGATACTTTTGCACAAGCAAAGATGACAAAACACTGCTGATAATGCATGTGTAGGAATCTTTTGTGGCTGATTTACTGTCTACATAGATTTCTATGACACTCTGTTATCCCAAGTCCTAAATTAAGTGAGAGCCATGTTCAGCATCACTGTCACAGCAGCTAATCCAGTAGAACAGGTGGTATGTGTCCATGTGGAAACATTTATGAATGCAAACACACCGTGGAGCAGAGCAGCATTAATCCCCTGAGTCAGGCCTCAGGATGCTGAAAAACTGCTGCAAACACACACTAAATGAACTCTCACACGCATGAATTTACACAGCTACTCACACTCACTAAATCATTGTTACTCCCTTGGGAAATAAGTCAGGAGAGCTGGACCTGGCCAGCTGGCTTAACCATCATTCATCAGTGTTTTTGTTACATTTGTTAGCTAATGAAAACTTTACATGTTTTGTTGTCAGAGCTTAAATTACATCTTCCTGTTGTTACTCCTTTAAATACTTCCTATGTCCTGTTAACACCAACTAACTGCAGGTGTTAATCATTTCTATATCCACTCCACCAATCAGAACCTCCTTTTCCCTGCTTATGAACCAGTAATCCTGGAATTGTGTTTATACTAACATTTATTTTAATATTCCTAAAACTAATAGTTTAATTCCCCATAATTTAACACTACCTAGCAAAACTTTGGCATGGCTATCAGTGGCTTGTAATAGACTCCTGCAAAATAAATCCTTGGATGTGTTTGCTTAATAGAACTTTTTTGTCTCCCCAGTGTTCAGGAAGGTTGACAACTTGTCTGAGGAGGAGTCTGTCTACAGCAAAAAGATCAACAAGGTTCAACAAGGAATAGAAGGTAAACTAACTGAAACGATGATGTACAAGTGGTAGTTTTTATACCTCTGCACTGGCGATAATTCACGCATGTTGATCTCATGTTCATCTCTAGTTTTCCACGTTTTTTTTTTTTTAATGTGATATATTGAGAACACTTCAAGAGATTTTCAACTTTGCACAACTGCTCATCTTGACCAAAGATGAACTGATTCAGTTCTGATGGTCATCAGTCAAAGGACAAAATCATGGGGCTTGTGCACATACACTGATGTGAATGCAGTACGCTTTGAAGGACTGTCTTCAAACTATGCACATTTTTCTACTCTGGCTTGAGGATGGCCCGATAAGACTTTGGAGTAAGTAATTAATTGAAATTTAGATTAAATCACAGTATTTCCTACTGCAAGCTCTTAGCTAATCCCATTCAAACACAACCATACTCATTTACAGCCACCAATGAAGCAGTGGGAGCTAATTGGGGTAATGGTCTTGCCTAAGGACACATTAATATGTGACTGCAGGAGCTGGGGATTGAACTCGCAACCATATTAATAATATTACAGTATTAGAGCTACACTTAGAGGACGTTCATCCAAAGCGGCTATTATCTGAGTTTATGTAACCTTGCAAAGCAGATGGACTGGCCAAATTCCATGTCTGTCATCAGGCAAATCCATTTTGCAAAGCTCCAATCTGAAACAACTATGCCATGTCTGAAACCAGACCTCACCAATCAGTGTCATTTGAAGAGAATAAGGCCCTTGCATTGAAGCATTGAAGCTTTTCATGGGAAAGATGTTTTCACTCTTCCCCCATCCTGTTTTGGCATGAGTTTGAGATAAGTACGGGCAGGATTTAGTTGTGCTGTAAGACGGTATCTACAATGGCTGCTGGTGTAGCGGTGCTATAGTACAGAGACACTTCTATCAGAACTGGGACATATTTCTTTATCAAAATAAGAGCAAAGAGCCACACTGTCTGCTTCTCTTGGTGGAGAATGTGTTTACACTCCTTCCTAGTGGTCTCGGTATGAGTTTTATCCACCATCAAGCTCCACCATTCATAAACTACAGCAACACCTTACTGTTGAGCTCAGGTTACAACTAGAGCTGCACGTCTGCTACCTCATTTGGTCTCGTCTCTCTGACTGGCCTGTAATGAATGTGACTGACAGATTTGCCTTGCAAGAATTTTCTTTTTTTTTTTTTTTTAAAGATGGATTTGGGGGCATTGATGTCATTATTTAGAGCGGAGGGCAGTGAATAGAATCAGAAACAGGGATGAGAGATTTGGGGTGAGACATGCAGGAAAGGAGCCCCTGACTGGACTTGAACCTAGGCTGCCTGCATGTATGGAGCATGACCCAACCACTGAGCAATCTGCACCCCCAGTTCGATTTTTCTTTCTTCATTGAATGACTTTGGGTACATAGACAAGATATGACAGAAAACTGCAGAAATCTGAGTCCTTTAATTGTCTCTTTGTGTACATAAAAAACTATTCACACTTTTCTAACATACATCAGGGATATTTAAGTTGATGTTCGAACAATTTTGATGAAATGTTCCAAGAAACAACTGAAGTATGTACTGACTTTTCATGGTAAAGTGGAAATGTTCACAAATGTATTCATAGCACTAAAACAGCCTGTCATTACATAATGAATAAAATTAGTTTTGTATATAAGACCCCTGAATTTTTCTTTTCTATCATTGACATTGTGGTTTATTTTTACAGATATTTGCTGTTATACTTGTTATTTCCCCTCTTGTAATGTACCACAAATCTGTCCTTGAGTTTGTATGTAAGGCAGCTTTTTGGAAATGTCACAATTATAGAGTTTTTGACAGAATTAGAGTTGATTTTTCAATCACATAAACCCTAAATCTTAACCAGTAAAGAGTGTTTCGCAGTAATGGTAATCGAATGTGATGCTGGAGAAGGTCAAAAGATTGTTTTATGTCTCCTTAAACATACACATGGCAGCCAGACATTTTGATATACATCAAACGCAGACATCCACAACTTCTTTTCGTCCTGACTTACCATGCTGTTCTTTGTCTGCTTTCCTCTCCCAGATCTTGGCTCCACCTCCAACTGTTCAGGCTGTCTGGATGTGACTCTGTACAGCGAGGAGATCAGCAGGCTGAAGAAAGAGTTTGAAGACATACAGAAAATGATACTGGGTCAGGAGCAGGTAAGACTAAAACCAATACTGTAATGGAAACAAAAACAATTCAGTCTTCTGTATGTGAAGTGAAAAATGCATATATCTCCGCCAGGTTCTGGACCAGGCCTCCCAGACACAGGCCACCCTAAAGGCCACCAGCAACCGTCTAACACGTGACATGCAAAACCACCTCATGTCCATCAAGATTCTCAACCAGTCTCTGGAAAGATACCTGGATCGAGTGGAGGGCTGGAAGGATGTGATTGAGGAAAGTCAGGAGAAAATGAAGACTCTGATGGAGGATCAGTACGATATCAAAGCTACAGCACATCAAGTTAACACAACAGTGGCACTCAGGTGAATGAAAAGAGAAAAACAGCTTTTTCACCAAGGGGCCTATGACCATAGATAGCGGTTTGCACCTGCAGTGCACATGCTCAATGCAATGCTGGGCAGTGATTCCTTCCAGATCATTCTCATGTTTTTGAAATGAAATCCCAATTCCCAAAAAGTTGGGGCGCTGTATATAAGGTAAATAAAAACAGAATACAATGTTTTGCAAATCTCACAAATCTATACAGTAGGGCACAACATATCAGATGTTGAAACTGCAACTTTTTACCATTTCATAACAATATTAGCTCATTTTGAATTTGATGGCAGCAACACATCTCAAATAAGTAGGGACAGGCCCATGTTTACCATTGTGCATTATCCCCTCTTCTTTTAACATCTGTCTGTAAACATCTAGAAGGTTGTCTCATTCTTTGCTTGTTTTTTGTTTATGGGTGATCTAAATATTTTGCTATAGGTGGAAGGTCTGGACTGCAGGCCAGTTCAGCAACTGGACTCTTCTACTGCAAAGCCATGCTGTTGTGATGAATGTGGGATGTGATTTAGCATTGTCTTGCTGTAATATGCAGGAACTTCCCTGAAGAAGACAGTGCCTGCATAGGAGCATATGTTCTAAAACCTCAATCTACTTTTCAGCATTGATAGTGCCTTTCCAGATGTGTAAGCTGCCCACTGATGCAGGCTGTTGAACTATGCACTGAGAACAAGCTTGATTCATCTGACCACAGAACAGTTTTCCATTTTGCCTTAGTCCATTTTGAATGAGCTTGGCCCAGAGAAGATGGGATCCTGTTCACATAAATGTTCTTCTTTGCATGAAACTGCTTTGACTTGCTATGTGGATGGCATGGCCAGCTAGGGTTAGGTATTGTTTGTTTCTTTCTGGTACCAGTGGTAAATCGGTGCTTTTTATACCATACCAGTGCCTTAACTGTGCCTGAATTGATACTTTTGAGAGAAAAACAGGTTGTTGAAAGACAGTGAAAGAATAAGAGTTGTCTTGGTAACTTCAATGATTCAAAGATATTTTGATAAGTTGCCTGTCAAACGTGGCGTAAGGAAAGGAAACTGGTGTAATGTTAATACATATATCACACAAATTCCATAAAGATTTATTGGCGGCAGGGTATCAAAATTCAAAAAGTCTTGATTATCTGTGTTGTGATTTGGTCTGGTAGGTATTGGATATCAGTACCATGTTGGACCCAGATTTCAATCCTCATCTTATGGCCAACTGTGTTGAGATTGGGGAACCTCTGCCTATCTTTACTACTGAGATACTCGGTCTCTCGGAAATACTCCTATTATACCCAGTCACGTTACTGACCTGCTGCTGATTAACCTAATCAGCTGCAAAGTGCTCCTCCACCTGTTCTTCATTAATACCACTTAGTAGGAATGGGCGATATCTTATCATTTGCAATATATCGTGAAAAAATACTTTCCACGATGACAAAATGGCATTCACCGATAACAACGATAAACTATGACTGATGATGTATGTGTCTGCAACCATTGCGCACACATACGTCATCAACTGTGACACACTCGTAACTCACATGCAGAAGCATAACAAACATGGTGGAAGGTGGAGTTGAAAGAGAGGATGAGTTTGTTCCTAAACGAGGAGCTACCTCCATTATCTGGAAATAGTTTGGTTACAGGAAATCAGACGTGGAGCAGGCAACGGTAATTTGCACAGTGTGCTTTATTTTATGACCCCCATTCCTCTGTTTCACAGCCACGCAAATTACGCACGGCCCCACCATTTACTCGAGGAAATAACGGAGTCTAATATTTAGAAATATATGAGTAATAAACAAGCATCTTATGTAGATTTTCTATAAAGTTAGCATAATATAACATTTACAACAACATACAATGTACATAATATGATAGATAACATGATGCATGTTTCTTTTTATCAGCGCTGTGGGTTCTGTCTTTTAGGTGCAGAGGTGTCTATCTGTAGTAGACACTTCACAGACAGCAGATGGACTGACAGAAGTGTATGGTAGAGGGACAGAGTGGCAATACCCAGCACTAATTTATTTGTAGCTGGTGTAGTTAAGCAGCCCATTTGATACATTTTACCTAGCCATAAAGGTTGTGTTGAATGGTGCTATCTTTTTTATCATGATATATATCATTATAGCAATAAATACAGCAAAATAACATGACACATTTTCTAGTCCATATCGCTCATCCCTACCACTTACTTTTCCAGTCATTTCTTGCCCCATCCTTATTTTTTGGGATGTGTTGTTGCCATAAAATTCCAAATGAGCTCATATGTTTTCATGAAATGGTAAAATGTCTCAGTTTCAACATCTGATATGTTGTTTATGTTTTATGTGAAATGTTAAGTTTACATTTTACAAAAACGCCCCAATATTTTTTGAATTAGGGTTGTATTTCCATGTATAAAAGGAAAATATTCAGCACATGAAGCTATCTACAAAATCTACAAAGACCTTATGGGTACTCTAAAGGAAAGCAGAAGTCAGCTGGTAACAGTTAGCAACAATTAAAGCCAGAAAGAGGGTAAAACTGAGGTTGTTTGAGCTGTTCATTCATAGAAACAGGCTTTAAATATAAATACCAGTCTTCTATATTGCAAAGGTAAATGTCCTGCTACATTTAGGAATACAAATGTGAGAACAAAACCTTTTAAATATTCAGCTATTACAGGATAAAAGTTGCATGTATTTCAGTAGAAAGTAAGCAATGACATCTCTTTAAGCATGACATTAACTCCCATTATCATTGCTACAGTAACTTGCATACTTTATCACCCCTAAGCTATGATATTTAAATGCATGCATTGGTGACCTTTTAGTTACCCTACGTGTATAAGGACTTAATCAGCAGTTGACAGCAGAGAAAAAGACAGATGTGCAGTCACAACTGCAACTATTTGACAATCTTTGTGATTATTCATGAAGACAAATACAGTAAGAATAACAACTGGAGTTTCCCATTGAAAAAGGGACAGCTGTGAAACATTATGCAGATGTAAACCTACAGTAGAGTGTGGCCAATGGAGTTTATCATCCATCTTCTTGGAGCTGTTTTGAAATTACACTACAACGTGAGCCACACTGATCATTCCTTTATCATATCTTGTGTACACAGAGAAGAGGCCTGCAAGTAAATTATTTGGTTGACTTCATCACACTTTTGACTCCTTCTGCGCAATTTACAGTAAAAGAATTACAGCAAACTCGAGTTGAAAAAGGCCAGTCGTAAAAACTTTCATGTTTAACGCATCTTCATCTGCTCTGCAGCACAATGTGGATCGATGCCCTGCAGAGAAAAGCAGATGAGGAAACTCTGGTCCTCCAGAAGTTGACCAGCGATTGGCAGAACTACAGCCGGGTTCTAAGCGCCATCAAATCCAACACCAGCAGCACCACACAAAACATGCGGTTCCTCCAAAACAACATCGTAGCAGATCAACAGAGGATCGCCATGGCAACTGAAGTGTACTACGATCTCACTCAGCAGGTGAGAATGAACTTTTTATCAAGTTTGAAAAAAATCTAGCTGAAATACGGTAAAAAGCATCGACTGGGAAATCTGATGTATAAGATGCCCTTTAAATATCTTTCTACGTATTTGTCTGTGTCCTATACCGATGCAATCACTTTAAAAAGCTCAGACGCTGTCATGACTGCAAGAGCAGCTGGCATCATCATCCACCACACGAGATCTGACACTGTTGAAAGTTGCCTCCATTATCAAGGGGCGCTTCACCGCAAACAACGCACCGAGACAAATAGTGATGCAAGCGTGTGATGACGTGTTTGTGCAAGTTCTGCGTGTTTATTCTGCAAAGATTGTGCACTGGTTTTCAAGGAATACAACTTGAGAAGGCACTTCCCGACAACTCATGCTAACTTTGACACCATGGCTCAGATTTTTGCCCCTTAGATGTTTGGGCTGACCTTATATTGAGAGAACAGACACGGCGCCCTTTTTCAAGCTTCTATAGAACAAGAGAGTTAACTCAGAATCACTACTAGTGGCAGTAATTTTCGGGGAAAAAGAAAAAGCAACTGCAAAGACTGTCCAGGGGTGTACGCTTGAATCTACTGAGGAGGCTGTTATGGATGAGAAAATCTGAATAGTTTGATTGAAGCTATAAGAAGTATTACACATGCTGCAATATTTCTAAGGGGATCCTTTCTCTGGAACTGGCCCCCATTCTGAACTTACTGAATAGCCCTGTTCTACATAGAGAGCATAAACTATTCATATTCACTGTAAGACAAAATGACTTTAACATGCCTTTATTCTCACCAGGTGATGAACCTTCAGATGCAGCTGGACAATGTGACGTCTTTCATGGATGAACATGAGGAGAACATGCATGACCTTCACTACCATTCCAGGTATCATGGATAAGAGGACATTGTGCTGCCTGACATTAAGTTCTACATTACCTTTACTCGAGCTTCTCATTATTTCAATTACTTTTCATGAGGATTTAAGGAAGAAAGAGAGACTACCAGGCCAGAGCAGACATAACCATTCCACATTTAAGTCAAGGATCATGTAGAACGGTTGCAAGTTTACATAATCACAGATTGTTTTTTAGGACAGGTTAGAAAAGCTCTTCAAACTCATGAGACCCTGCATGTAGAAATGAAAACATTACATTCTGGCTTTCCTACAACATGGGAAAAAATTCTGCAATTAGAATTTTGAGATGCAGCACCTAACCATGCAGTAACTCCATGTTTTATCACAGATGAGAAGGTGAGACCCCAACCAAACCCAGACCCCATCCTCATAAAACCTGAACATACAATCACATACGACAGTGCACATAGATTGAAATACTTGCTTTTTGTCCTCTTAAGGTACTATGAGAATCGGACAGGTGAGCGTTTCTCAGCGCTGGATGGTCGACTGAACTCAATCTCAATGGAGATCGACACCATTTCCTCCAGCATCAACGCCACAGTCAGCCACGTCCAGAGTATGTACAAGTACATCAACATCGAGAGCTCGTCCTGCCAGAGTCGACTGGGCAGACACACAGAAGACCTACAGGTAATGAGAACAGGGGAAGGACTAGGAACGTTTAGAGGAACTGCTGGTGGACATAGTTAGCTTAACTTATTTGGCACACTTTCCATGTTGTTCAGTACTTTCACCTTGTTTATCTAACTCTCTTTTGTTGGCAGAACCTGAACAACACAGTCTTGTTACTGCTCCACCTGGCTGACACACTGAGGCAGCAGAACATGCTGCTGAATGTCCGACTGGATGTGGATGTCAGGAACCTCTCCATGGTGATGGAGGAGATGAAGCTTGTGGATGTCCACCATACCCAGCTCATTAAGAACTTCACTATTGTTAAAGGTATGGCTTAAAAATTCGTTTTTCACGTGTCCACTTGAACAGTCCATTAGTATCGAGTTACTGTGCAAGGTTCTGGCCTAAGTATGAGGGGAAAACCATGGTTCAATATTTCACACCCATGTGCTTAGTAGATGACTCGTTCTGTTACTTTAATGTTGATCTAAAAAGAAGTATTTTTCCTCTTTTATGTGCACTAAGTCAACTTCCTTTCTCAACAGGTGCTGCGGGACCACCAGGCCCCAAAGGGAACCGTGGTGAGACTGGCGCCAAAGGACCTATGGGACTAACTGGAAGCAAAGGTGACCGTGGCCCTCTAGGAAGTCGAGGATCTGCTGGAGAGAAGGGTGCGGTTGGTCCCAAAGGAGTCAGAGGTGAAACAGGCCCTGCTGGAAATAAAGGACCAGTAGGACTCAAAGGAGCCAAAGGGGCTCCAGGCCTTCCTGGACCACGTGGGGAGAGGGGCCAGAAGGGTGATATGGGCCCTTCTGGAGCAGACGGTGGACCCGGACCAAGAGGGCCTGCAGGGATGCAGGGTCAAGCAGGACAACCAGGAATAATTGGGCCAGTTGGACCAAAAGGAAAACCAGGGCCAGTAGGCCCACCAGGACCACCAGGAACACCTGGACCTCCAGGCCTGCCGTACACCCATGACAGAATCAACAACCAGCAGCGAGCCGTTACGCCTGCTACTGGGTCCAAGAGACAGTAGACCAATGGGCAAGGACACGGTGAATGTGGGGAACTTATGGAATGTTCATTCTGACTTTTCCCCTTTTGGGGGGCAATCAAGAATCTCAGAATGAATACAGCCCGTTCACATTTGAAAAATGGCTTTCCATGAAGCATTCCTTGATAGTAAGTCATGGCTGAAGGAAGTCCTAACTGAGTAGCCCCAAAACTGCTGCAGCAGGCACAACTTTAGGTAGGAAGTGAAAAAGAAGAGTCCCTCAGGTCAAAATTAGGAAATTCTTGGAAAGAGTTTTAAATTCTATATGTTAGTATGTATGAGAAAACTGCCGTCATAACCCTTTTTCACAAATGCAACCCTGATATTTTCAAGAAAATCTTTAGTACATATTCAGGGTAACCTGAACCAGAAGTTTTCCTGACTTGTTTGTTCACACTTGTCCCTCACATCAGAAAGTTTTTTTCCCTGTCAGGATACAGCATGGATTAGGGAGGGGGAAATACTAGAGAGAAGTAAGGAAAATTCATGGCAAGTCTGGATGAAAATCCAGCTATTTTACAATTTCAAGTTTTTTTGGAAGTGTGAACAGCTACTTTGGATGAGATTTTTACTAAAGCCAAAGTTAACCAAAGTAAACAAAGCTCAGCATTTATGAAGTTGGCATTCTGCTTGAATGAGTTTTTACCACACGTACCTTCTTGTCTTCGATGAAAGGATTTTAAGGAATGATAAAAGTACATAGGATGTTGAAGTTTTGTAAAGTTGAATGTATAAGAAGCAGAGACTATGTTTGAGGTTGGTGTCAACCACTTGATCTGATGGGCATGATTAAAAGGAGGGTTAGACTTTGGACTGATGTAGTAATGTTTCCCATCCAGACTGCTCATGGGTTTTGTTTTCCCATGCACTATTATAGAGGTAAAATGTTTGTTTTTGCATTATGTACATACTGACACATCCCTGTGGATGGCACTTTATTGGTTCTTTAAGTTTAAAAACTTATCATTGGAATTATCAGAGCAGGTACTCTGTAAAATCTATTTTTTCCATAAGGTGGAGCTGTCTTTTACGGTTTGTCTCTGGAGAGGTTACAGAATCAACAGTCTGCATTGTTAAATTCATTCATGTCCTTCTTTGATTCTTGATGTAACATCGATACCATTGTTTCTTTGGTTAGAAAAACAAAAGACAGATTAAGAAAGGTCTAAGTAACTCTTGTTGACTTCTGCTGACGTGTTTATGAAACATTTCGGGAAGTACACTTGCTTCTACTCTTGATGGGAGGGTACACTGTCAAGTCTGTGCAAACGATCCAGATAGTAATTAGCCCAGCTTAGTATCAATACGTATGCCAGTATTACAATATAACCTGTTATCATAGCACGAGAAATAGGAAGATTTAGAGCAACCTCTGGTGTTGGAAAATGAAACTAATGTGTAAGTGCAAAAAGATACAATTCCTAGAGTGTCCACTTGAGGTCAGCTGCAAAAGTCCTGTGGGGATTTTCCACTATGGCTTTTGACCGCGCCGAGCCAAACCAAGCCATGCTGATTTGCTTTACCATAACCAGTTTGGCTGAGCCAAGCTGTGCTGAGCTGCGCTCAATTGGGCCTGCCCATGAACAGGGCCACAGTGAGCTAGCCCCACCTCCACACTGACGTTGAAGCGGTGCACAGGGTGCGATTTGCCGGGGGAATTTACCCCTTCTGCTACTGATAACCCTCCCCCTAACCTGACACACCAGATAGATTTGTTGCACACAATCATCTGGGAAAGCTTCAATAGGAAACATTTGAGAAAAGGCAGAGGCTTTGAAAAAAACTCAGAGTGTGATTGGATGAACGTTCTGTCTGTCACATCTCTACGGGCCAATCAGATCAACAAAACACACGATGTAGCAGCTATCGAGCTGTGCGTGCGCAGCTACCAAGAAATAACGCGAAACATGGCGATTACAGACATGTAAGTACTCGACTTTTGTTGTTTTTGAAAAGAAAACAACTCACTGCTGTTCGTTGTTCTTCTTTTAATGAAGAAATGTCGTCAAGTTCGGACAAAACTTGCGCTTTGGCAGCATCCACGCTAAGCTCTTCCGGCCTTAATTGCACCAGCCTCTTGTTGCTGCTTGTTTACGTCACGACTTTGCCGTGCCTGATAGTACTGCCCCTCGTCGCTGATTGGTCCTGTCACTTTCAAACCGGGCCCAAATGGTTCAGACGGGAGCTTTGCAAGATGGATTTGCCAGTGAAAAAAAATATTTCTAGACTTTTTAAAAAATAAAATGCTGCAGATGTTCGAAACATTTAGCCCATGACAGAGTCAGTCTTTAATTTTCTGACTGGCGCCAGTTAAGCATGTAAAGTCAACCAGATCAGACAGTGTATAAAAGATCCAGGAAGGCTCAAAACACTATGTCATCAGCTCTAGCCTCAAAAGGGTAGCTCGGTTGTGGTGGAAAAGCAAATCCCCTGCCACGCTGGGCTGCTGAGTCGAGTCACACCAAGTTGAGCCGAGCCGTGCCATGTAATGGAAAAGCCCCACTGGATGTCCAATTCACACTCATGTCAAAAGGGCCATTTTAACAGCAGGGATTATTTTTGTACACTCTGGTACAAAAATAATTGTCTGAGTATCTCCTGTCTTTAACCCTTAAAGGCAATTGTATTACATTCGATACGCAATTTTGTGAGATCTGTCTAATCAACTGCACTGTGGGGGATGTTAAAACAGCCATCATAACATTTATTGCCGTATCCATTCTGTACGATCTATAGCTATACTGGCAAGGTGCACAAGCCTAGTTGCAACTAGCTGAAAAGTCCCCCGTGACAAGACAAGCCCTGGTCAATAAATTGACTCTCCCACTGTGCTAGTTTACTCAGACAAGAACAGTCATCTTATTAAGTTGCCTGAATAACCTTGACCTGACATTAATTTGAATTTAAACATACTGCCAAAGACTACATCTGTATTTTATTGAGTTTAAGGTTTAAAGGTGCTTCTTAACTTCAAGGAGAGCCAGGCTAGCTGCTCCCTCTGCATGGAGGTGTTATGCTATGATGATCTAATTCTGGTACCTTATGCAACACATGACAGTGGCATAAATCTTCTATCAAATCTTTGACAGAGCATAAACAGTGTAACAAAACAATCAACTACTCCCTTTGGCATTTAATGGCTCTATTAATGAGTCAAATTCAAATCCTCGACAAATAATAACGTTCATAAACATGTCAAGAAGTCAATGAAAAACACTGTAGTCACTGTTTTGCCCAACATGGTTGTTACATTTTCAACAGTTGCTGTTACTCAAGTTGTGAAAGCAGAGCGATGACTGAGAAGTGGAGTTGAATCTTATAAAACATTCATAAAAAATTGTTTTACTGCAGAAAAAAACATGCACATAAAGGGAAGCATACTTGTTTTTGTCAAACTGCGTTGTAATGAAATGCGACTGGCTTGCATTGAACTCCATTAAAGGTTTTTTTACCAGTCTCTTTCTTGTTATTGTCCTACTGTACTTCTAAAGCAGACTCCTATTGTTGCCCTGAGAAGGAAAGGGAGTGGATATTAATTCAAAACACATGTGGAACCCTCCCTTTAGATTTTTGAGGTCTGCTGCTACCAAGTCAAAGTTATGCAATTGTCTAGATTTACATTGTTGTTTTAACAAATGTGACCTACAAGAAATGAACCCTGCAATTTACATTAAGAAATATAATGAAGTGTTGGTAACTGTAATCCCAAGAAAGACCATCTAGCATCCATAGAAAGGCAACTGTTCCATAGAAAATACTTTTGTGACTATGGTAATGGGGGCATGATTGATCAACGATAACATTAATATTTTACATGTAAATATACAGTTGTAGGAAACCGTGGTGACAGCCCTCATCTCCTTCTGAATGATATTTTCCCAGTGTTTCCCTCTCAATCTCAGTGCTGGAACATGACAGGCCTTGTGGGATGTTAGGAACCTGATCTCCAACAAAAACTTCCTCCAAGAATCCGCCCAAATCCCTTATTCCTGCAGCCCCATAACAGTAAGTCGTGAGTATGGAACATTTGCTCTGAATCATGCTGCATTTGGAACCCAACATCCTGAAGCAAATGTGTTAAAATTGCTGCTGTTTCTAATCAGAAAAGCAATAAAATATGGCCGAGACTAAATCCATGGCTGGTCTTTGCTTTGTTTCTTTATTCTCACTTTGTAGATCCTTAAATCTCCTTTTATTTCTCTGCCTTATTTTTGAGCATGTGCAGAGGGTGATGTCTTGTGGACCACGATCCCCACATATGGAGCCATGTATCATCATGACTTTTGCTGTGCACCAAATTGAATAACAGATGTCACCACATCCAGCCACAAAAAAACACACAGAGAGCAAAGAGTCACTGCAAGAAAGGAAGAGAAACAAGAGGAGAGAGGGGAGGATAATCATGAAAACACATAGATACTGCCAATGAGCAATTTACAAATTATTTGGTCATTGTGCAGGACCGTGCATAACTACTGGTATGCAGTGAGTTAAAGGGACATTCCTGTAAAGTTTCAAGAAACTTCTGACTTTCTATGTTTTTATAGTAGTAATCATGAAACAATGGAAAAAGTGGAAAAGAAAGCCAGAACTTCCTTTTGAAAATCCACCCTCATACACTATATGTACAAAAGAGTTTGACCACACCTGTTAATTATTGAATTCAGGTGTATCATAAAATCACGGATTGGGGTCGATGACTACTAAGGTGCATGATGCATAAAAGTTGCCATCTGTCTGCTAAGTCCATAGCTGAAGAGTTTTGAACTTCCACTGGCACAAAAACTGTACAGCAGGAGCTTCATAGAATGGGTTTCCATGGCTGAGCAGCTGCAAGCAAGCCTCACATCATCAACTCCAAAAACACACCGACACTGGACTGTGGAGCAGTGGAAACGTTACCTGTCGGACTGCATTGTGCCAACTGTGAAATCTGATGGAAGGATAATGGTATGGGGCTGTTTACAGGTTTGGGCAAGGCCTCTTCTCTCCAGTGAAGGACAATCTTAATGCTTCATCATACTGAGACATTTTGGGCAATGCTCTACTTCCAACTTTGTGGCAACAGTTTGGGGAAAGCCGTTTTCTATTTCAACATGACTGTGCCCCAGTGGACAAAGCTAGGACTAACAGGACATGGTTTAATGAGTTTGGTGTGGAAGACTTGACTGGCCTGTGCACAGAGGCCTGACCTCAACCCCATCGAGGACCTTTGGGATGAACTGGAAAGGATACTGGAGCAAGACCTTCTCGTCTAGCATCAGTTCCTGACCTCATAAATGCTCTACAGAATGAATGGGCACAAATTCCCACATAAACACTTCAAAATCTGGTGGAAAGTTTTCTATAAAGAGTGGAGGTTCTGAAGCTTCAAAAGTCAGACCAACTCCATATCAAAGTTCATGTATTTGAATACAATGTCATTACAGACCCTGTTGTTTTAATGGCTGAATACTTTTGTCCATATGGTGTATGTTTTTCATGGTCATAGAAAAACAAAATCATCAGAGGGAATAATGTTTCTATACAGTAATGTTGAAAGGGTTGTCAGAATGTTTGAGTTTAAAGAGTTAAATATTACTGCATTTGCAATACCTGTGAGATTAGTAATGCCATCCCGCAGCAGTTTGGGAAAAGTGTCATGAAAGAAAATTAAGCCTTTTTGAGAAATCTCTTCTCTAATAGATCTCAAACCCATGGCTCTATCATAATAATTATGTCCCTTGGGTGCAATTTCAACACTTTGGCTTCACTGAAAGCAAACAATGACGTTACATTGTGGGTCAAGAGGTTTGGCGGTCTAATCCTTTTTTAGCTTTCATAGTCTTTTTTTTAGTTCAAGCCTCATCAACACTCTTATCATTCAACGCTTACATGCAGAGATTCATGTTTCAGATAGCCCTTCAGCCATGACCAACTCTGATTCATTTGAGTAACACAGGGAAGGAGTTAGGTAAGCAAGACCTGTTTGGATTGGCTGAAGTCACTTTTTAATTTTGGTTTGCTGTGTAAACCACACACTTACTTGCAAAGTATGTTTGAGAACCTTAACACTGCCAGAGGTCACTGAAGGGGGTTTCTGGAGAATCTTAATTACTGTTTTCAACTTATCATAGCGGCTCAGCATCTCTAATCCCAGACTCAGAAAAACAGCATTGTTCTTATCGTACCGCTTTGAATTAGTTCCATGTGTTTTGAGAAGATATCATTAACTTTGGGGTGGAATGACTTCCATGACAACAGAGCAGAAAAATGAAGTTGTCACATGGAAAACATACAACGTGGACAGAGAAAAACAGAGCAGCTTTTGCTTTGACAAAGAAAGTGAACTAAGGTGTGTGAGAGGAGGGCATGGAGCTCTATAGCTGTGGTGAAAAACACCAAACTGAGCCAGCACAAACTATGCACCCAGATGTTCTTTCTGGAACCAACGTCAGGTCCGGCTTACCCAGGTGGAATTAATTTCACTGCTTCATATATGTGTAATTTTCTCACCCTGTGGGCTTAGTAAGGGGGCTGGAGGCTCTGACTTACATAATTCATCATTAATGACTGGGATAGAACACCTCTGGTGCTCTCTCCACATGAACACTTCAGGGTTGGTTGGCTGTGAAAGGGATTGAGTAGCTGTGATGTACTGGAATAGGGTAAACGTGTTTTTACCTAATGCGCCCCTCAGGATCCACAGTTTCTGCTGACGCTGTAAAGTGATGTCATCCCAGCACATGGTTGTGATTCAACATGTCCTGGTACAGGCAGAATAGGTCCATTTCCAGTGGATCAAAATATGACATATATGACTGCTCTTGAAAATGACTCTGGATCCTTGGAGGGAATCAGCGCCAGAAGATCCAGGCAGACCTTGCAGTGAAAAGTGAGAAAAGTCCAGTAAGGTTTAGTCAAAAAAGCCTAAAGGTAAACTTAAATAAAAAATCACTTATGCCACATAGGGTTTGTTATGTTCATTTGCAAGCAGGGATGCACAACTCAATCAGCATGACCAATGTCAGTTGAAGTCTTTTTCTTTGTTCACACTTATTCCATAAAAAATGTGTTTTAAAGACTGAAGTTTTAGGTCTGAACTACATTTAAATACCTGTATCACTCTCTTTACCAGCTACAATGATTTTTTTCAATATGGTATATCAGACGCCAGCTCAATCGTAAGCATTCTCCAAGTCCCCAAAACACATTTAGACTGGATGAGCAACTCCCATGCTATCCCAAGAAGCTCTGCAAGGGCAAAGAGCTGGTTACTGTCCCACCGCCAGGACGGAATCCACATTGTTACTACTGTATCCAAGGTTCAGCAATCAGAGCCTCCTTTCCAGCATCCTGGAGAAGACTTTCCCTGTGAGGCTGAGTTGTGTAATACCCTAATAATTCCAGGCAAACCCTTTAGTCCTCCTTCTGAAAGATGGTAATCACCGCTGTGGTTTGCCACTCCACAGGCACCTTCCCAGACCTCCACTTGACATTGAAAAGGCGTGTCAGCCAAGACAGCGAAACCAAAGTCTTCAGCACCTCAGGGCGAATCTCATTTACACCTGGCGCCTAGTCACTGGGAAGCATTTTGACTATCTCTGCAACCTCTGCAAAGGTCTGACTCTAACGTTACTGTTTGAAATCTTTTTAAATCCGTATCCACAGCAGTGCTTAAAATCAAACAATATGGATACTGATAATTGATCACCACATTGATATGGTCCAAGTGATTTATGACACTATAAGTCTGGACAAGCATGCAAACCATTTCAGAATTTTTTTCTGTCATTTTTACATAAATAAAAAGTGTTTTGCAAAACTAGGAATGTTTAGTTTCAGTCATTACTGGCCCTGTAAACAAACATGTTTGTCTGTTGCGCCCAATCAATTTAATGCTGGCATCCAGTACACTTAGCCGCCTAGTCACAGTAGAGTTTCTGGAAAAACTGTTCTGTTCTGTTCTGTTTTTTATGGTCAGACATGTGAGAAAATGTTGGCACAGTGGGAGTCTTACAGCAAAAGAAGTACTTAAAAAGACATCAGCATGTGAATCAGCTAACTTGATATTTTAAACACCAGTATCAGCATTGGTGTAATTTTTTGCAATCAGTGCATCTCTATATAAGCAACAAGACCTCACTGATACATTTCACAGACGTGATTAATCTGACAAACTTACATTTTTATTAAAATGGACAGCTCAGGCACTTAAGTGTTTTACCTTTTCAGTGTTTGGACAGATCAGTTTCAGATAAATTAATTCCCCAGCTTTTCTCTTGGTCTGCAGGAAACTAAACGTGATCCGAATAAATCAACTCCCTTTAAATTCCCTTTAAATTTGTGCCTTCTCTCCCCCCTTCTGTCACTTAGATTCCCATGGTGATCTGTGTAATTTCAGCCATTATAGCATTAAGTCCGCCTGCAGTGTGAGGTGGCACAGAGACATTACCTAACATGGACCAGCCCATACCCACACTTACACATGTCCACATAAACACACAGTCTGAGACGTTAGCTAACCACTGACTTGACAGGCCCCCAAAGAGCTCATTACATAGACAGCTGTAAAAACACACTTGGCCTTTCACTCTGGCTCAGGTAGCAATTATTCTGTATGTGTTTGAGTGAGACGATGGGGATCACACCTGTTACAATGTGTGCAATGAGTCAGCAAACATCTCTAAAAGTAAATCTAGTTTTTGGGTGTTTGAAAATGGACAGACGATGTTATTTCTGTGTGTATGCTGTACCCAAAAAGACTGATGGAACCATGATAGTTCAATTAAAGAGAGCTTAAACTGGCTGCATACTGATGGGACTGGTGTAGTTTCAATTCAAGGCCCTGAAGAAAAATTACTGGTCTGGTCGACCTTTTGTACTTGAGTCATCCAGCTCGAAACGCTTTATTTTTTTGTTGGCAGAGACTCGAGTCATGAGAGTGGGAGGACTGAGGGCTGGGTCAGTGCACAAAAGTGTCTGGAGAGTCACGAGAGACAATGGAGTCTTGATCCTGACCTTGTTCCTTCTGGCTGAGGTACTTTTATGAGTTTCTTCATGTTCGAAGGAAAACAGATGTATCAATTTTATTTCTTATGAGGAAAACGTCAGTTTGTTTGGTACAAAAAATATCTCAGCATTAAAGAAACATATTTTGTTGTTCACTTCATTTGGAGACAGAAAGTGTTTTCAGTCTAGAGCTGAATCAGAGTGTGTTTCCCATCCTTAAACCTTTTTAATATGATGGTTTAAAGATACAATATGCAGATTTTTTGCAGTGAAATATCTATTTAAAATATGACCATTCCCTTCTATGTTATATATTTTTATTAACTGATGTCTTACAGTAGTTTAAATATTTCCTAGTTTTCAAAAACAGAGAAATTATTTACTTTTAGAACAGTAACAGGAAGTGTCATTGTGGCTTATCGTTGCAAGTTCAATCACCCAAACTCCATCCATAACATGGAAAACCTTCACACTCTGCATTTTCAGTGAGTGGAGACCATCACTGCTCAGTGCCGTCCACCTCCGCAGCCTTCTTCTCAAAACTACTTCATGTGACTGATGACTCTGTTTCTCGTAAGGCATCTCTGCTAATCAGAAAACTAGCATTTTGTTTTCATTTATAATAAGAAAGTAATGCACTCAAAAGTGCTGCAATTGCGCTGGAAGCTGAACCCGTTTGTGCTCTGGGATCCAAGGATGCACTAATGCATTCTGGGAATGCTTCCAGAGGTGCACTTTTTCAACCCTGACCAGTCTCCCAGTCCCTGCTACTGAAAAACACCCCCACAGCATGATGCTGCCACCACCATGCTTTCCTGCTGGGATGGTACTGGGGAGGGGATGGGCGCTGCCTGGTTTCCTCCAGACATACCGTATAGAATTGAGGCCAAACAGTTCAATCTCTGTTTCATTAGACCAGAGAGTTTTGTTTCACTCTCTGAGTATCCTTCAGGTGATTTTTTTCAAACTCCAAGCAGTCTTTCAAATGTTGTGCACTGAGGAGAGGCTTCCATCTAGCAACTCTACCAGTGATGGTAGTCCTCTGGAACTTTGACTCATCCCCACACAGGATTTCTGGAGCTCAGTCAGAGTGACCATCAGCTTCTTGGTCACCTGTCTCACTAAGGCCCTTCCCCCCGAATGCTCATTTTGGCTGGATGACCAGCTCTTGGAAGAGTCCTGGTTGTGGCAAAAATTTGATAACATTGGCAAAAAATAAGGAAAAAGTGGCAAAAATTGGTTAAAGCAGAAAAAACAGGCACAGATAGTGGTAAGAGGAATTAAAAAGTGGCTGAAATGACTTTAAATTGGTAAAAAAAAAAAAAAAATGGGTGGAAAATTTAGTGAAATGGGATGAAAAACTGATATAAATTGGCAAAAAGGGTTAACTAAGAGAGAAAAATGGGCAGAAATTGGCAGAAATGGGTTAAAATGGCAAAAATGAGCATATCAGATAGTGAAATGTGGTTGAAATGGGCGTAAAATGTGGTTAAAAAGTGGTTAATAGAGGCATTAATGAGTCAACAGAGGCAACAACAGATGTAAAGTGGCAAGACTTGGTTTAGAAGTGGTGAAAACAGACAGAAAAAAGTGTTGGAAAGGGTTCAAAATGGGGAAAAATGAGTTTTAAGTGGCAAAAAAGAGTTAAAATTGGCAAAATAAGTTGGAAAAAGTGATAAAAATGGGTTAAAATTTAGCAAAATTGGTGTAACATGGCAACAGTGTACTTTAAAAAATATTCTTACTTTTTTAGGGCATCTTGCGACCCCCTCTCAGCGACCCCAGCGTTGAGAACCACTGCTCTAAGGAATGTCAGTGCAGCAGATTTTTGTAACCTTCCCCAGATCTGTGCCTTGCAACAATCCTGTCTCTGTACTCTGCGGGCAGCTCCTCTGACCTCATGGCTTGGTTTTTTCTTTGATATGTATTGTCAGCTGTGAGCCCTTCAATAGAGAAGTGCATGCCTTTCCAAATAATGTCCAATTAATACAATTTATCACATGTGGGCTCCAATCACCGCAAAGAAATATTTCAGAAAAGATCAAGAGAAATGGGAGGGACCTGAGCTAAATTTCAGGCATTGTCAGAAAGGGTCTGAATAGTTATGTAAATGCAATGTGGTAAATTTTGAAGTGCCAATACTCTGGAAACAGTTAAAGGGCCGTCCATTTAAATGAGTGCTTGATACGAGTAAAATATCCTGTGTGTGCATGAAACTGGGCAAGAAGATAAAGACTTTATGATGGAAGGGTCTGGTAAAAGAAAAAATACAAAGCACACCTGAAAATACAGATGTTATTCCCATTTTACACACCTGTTTATCTTGACCAACAACCAAGCGTCTGATCCCCTCTCATAGCCTTTTTTCCTCTAACAAAACGTCTATTTCTATTTGCTGTGAAGTCAAGATATTTCAGTGAGTGACCTCAGCAATAGAGAGACTTAATTAAAGTATTATATGTTTGTTTGCTTTGCATGGCAGCAGATGATAAATGAGCTCCTCTGTTTATATTACCATGTGTTTAGAGTTTGGTGTGAAGCTGCTGCCAAATGAGAAAGACTAGTCGTCACAGAACATTCGCTGATTTGTTTTCCTTCATTTTATTTTTTGGCACATTGATCCAGCGTGTCATATTAACGAGTTCCCTTTTAAAAATGCTTTTTAGATTAAGGCTGATTTCAATTAAATATTTCTTCCAAATTGTAGAAGCCTGGTGAGAAATAACGAGAATTCCTTGGAAGTGTAAGTCAGCGCTCAACATGTGCAAGAAACTTGTAAATCTGAATGAAAAGCTTTATAAAGAACTGAAGAATAACTCAAATTTAACATCTTTACCATGAGGCCTATTTCCTCCAATGTCACGCTCAGGGCGGTGAGGTCAGGCTGTGAAGTTGTTGTGCTTTATTCCAAGTTGGAAGTCAAATCTGCAAATACAACAACATTGGAGTGGTTTAATTTTTTCAGAAATGTGAAACCACGTTTTGTGAGTGAAAACATGGTGTTGGTCCTGAAGTTGGACCAGTTCTGAACTACTAAATTACACACTGAGACAGTAATTGATTATGATTATGATTCCGTTATCTGTCTCCTTTTCCTGGGTTACAATTAGGAGCTATGGATGTATTACAACCACAATTCCAAAGAGGTTGGGGCACTGTGTAAGATGTAAATAAAAACAGAATGCAATCATTTGCAAATCTCAAAAACTCATATTTTATTCACAATAGAACATAAAGTACGCATCAGATATTGAAACAAACATTTAACCATTTAATGAAAAATACTAGCTCATTCTACACATCTCAAAAAAAGTAGGGACGGAGCAACAAAAGACTGGAAAAGTAAGTGGTATGAATAGAATCATGCTGGAGGAGCACTTTGCAATTAATCAGTTTCATTGGCAATAGGTCAATAACATGACTGGGTAAAAAAGGAGCATTTTTAGAGAGGCAGAGTCTCTCAGAAGTAAAGATGAGCAGAGGCTCACCAGTCTGCAAAAAACTGTGTCTAAAATTGTGGAACAACTTCATAAAAATGGTCCTCAATGTACTGGAAGGAATGGACTTTAAATATCCTACTATCTACAGGACATAATATCAAATTATTCTGGAGAAATCTCTGAGAGCAAGGGAGAAGACTGAAGGTCAATACTGGATGCTCGTGATTGTCAGGGCCTCAAGGGGGCACTGCATTATCAATAGGCATGGTTCTGCAATGGACGTCCCTGAATTGGCTCAGGAACACTATCAGAAATCATCGTTTGTCAACTCAGTTCGCCGTGCCATTCATGGACGCAAGTTAAAGCTGTTAATGCAAAATATGAGGTCACAGGTGAACACGATTTAGAATTGCCACTGTCATCTCTGGGCCAGAGCTCATTTAAAATAGACTGAGGCAAAATGGAAAACTGTGCTGTGATCAGATGAATCAAAACTTCAATGGTGATGGTATGGGGTTGCATTAATGCCTATATCATGGCCAGCTTACACATCTGGATTTAGAGAAACATATGCTCCTATCCAGCCATCATCTCTTTCAGGGAGGGCCTTGCATATTACAGCAAGACATTGCTTAATCATATCCTGCGTGAATCACAACAGCATGGCTTCACAGTATAAGATTCCAGGTGCTGAACCGGCCTGCATGCAGTCCACAACAGAAAACATCCTACATCAGACAAGAATGGAACAACATTCTTCTCCCAAAACTCTAGCAACTGGTCTCCTCACTTACCTAGATGGTTAGAGACTGTTGTTAAAAGAAGAGAGGATGGGACGCAGGTGGCCTAGTGGCTAAAGGCGCGCCCCATGTGCGTGGACAGCCCGGGTTCGAATCTGGCCTGAGGCCTTTTACCGCGTGTCTCTCCCCGCTCTCGTCCTTGTTTCCGACTGTATCCACTGTCCTCATCTATCAAATACAGGCACAAAAATGCCCAAAAACAAATCTTTAAAAAAAAAAAAAAAAAAAAGAGAGGATGTTATACAATGGTAAACATGGCCCTGTCCCTACTTTTTGAGATGTGTTGCTGCCATCAAATTCAAAGTGAGCTAACATATTTCATGAAATGGTAAAATGTCTCAGTTTCAACACCTGATATGTTCTATTGTGAATAAATATGGGTTCATGAGATTTGAAAATCATTGCATTCTGTTTTCATTCACACTTTACACAGTGCCCCAACTTTTTTGGAATTGAGGTTGTAATAAACATATATGGAAATGCCCTGATCCTAATATTGACTGGGATCATTTTTCCCACTACAGGTTCTAAGAGTTTAGTACCCAGAAGGGGTACTGTTTGTGTTGTTGTTTTTTTTTTAAAAAACATTTCAAAAAGTAATTTGAAATTAAATTCCCAAATGTATTCTGTTATTCAGTATAAGACGATTTTGGGTTTAAGTCTGAGATGTTTTATCATGAGCCTTATTAACATCTCAGTCTATGTTCTTCTCATGGCCAAACAACCAATTTAAATGTCATAGCTAAAGCTCTGAGCTGTGGATGTTGGCATTGCAATTTAGCAGCAGAATGATGGTGGTCTTGTTGTGGCTTGGTGGGTTTTCTTGTTTGGTAAAGCAGGAAAACTTGAGTATTGTAAGTCATACAGGGCCCACATGGCAGACAGCTGCGGTAACCCAGAAGATGAGCCGTGACAGTCTCAAAACATTAGAAATCAGTCATTTGTTCAGTGGGGAAAGAATGTAAATTTGTTCTACTTTGCTGTCATTAATAAACTTTTATCATCTAACCCATCAAATTCATCTGACAGTTCAAACTCTGGTTCTCTTTAATAAAAAGTCTGATGTAATTTACCAAAGATTTACTGCACATCAGAGGTTCCCCTATTTAAGAAGTGGAAACAAAATAAATGTGCATCACTGTCACTCCATCTACAGCAATAAAAATGTCCCTATTTGTTTTTATTCAAGTTTTCATGTTCTGGGAATGTGTCAGATTTCCAAGGATATAGCTTAAAAATCAGTGACTACTTCATTTAATTAATACAAAAAATGTTTCTGATTTTAATGGTACATTACTTTACATTTCTATATCAATGATGGTAAGAAAGAACAGTTAAAATATGCAAGAAACCCAAAGAAAAAATCCACAACTCTAGATTTACTCACTTCTGTTATGTATTTTAGCATCTTCGAGCTCATTGCTTTGGTTTTCAGACCCATAAATTTACTTTAATGGCTCCTGTTTCTCTCAGAGGACTTTTGTTTTTACCAAGAAGCCCTGATAAATCAAGCACAGAGCATATCAGCCACCCGAGATAGATGGCCCATGCCCCATCTTTCACGGTATCCTTTCAGCTGACTCCTCCATCACTGATGTGATCGACCCTGGCATCTGGACCAGCCCACCAGGTCCTGGACAACCAGTATGAGGTGAGCTGGATCCAGCCTGGGAAAGCACAGTTGCCATTCCCGCATCAAGCAGCTGACTTTTCCTACCCCGACTCTCCTGAATACATCAGCATGAGACACATGGTCTTGCCAACAACAATCAAAAATGCACCAAAGAAAAGGAGTTCAGCCAGCACCTCTGGCCATTCGTCAACATCCAGGCCTCACAAGAGCTGGGTTGACCAAGGACCAAAGGACTCAGACTTTAGTCTGCATGCTCAGATACTGAGCAGCAAAGCCCAGATCAGTGATATGGTCATCACCAAATGACCCTCCTCAGTTTGCTACCCCTGTAACCTGCCCCATCCACTCCATATAGGTACTGAAGAGCGTAGGGACTAAGACTCACCCCAGAATCAACTGAGAGGACAGCAGAGGCGGAGTCACCACACGTCACTGCACTCTCTGTACCAGAATATGGGGCAGACAACTAGATGAGCGAACGTGGGATCTTGCAAAGCTCCAGAATCTTCCAGAGGGCATCATTACTCACCAAGTCAAACACCTTCTGGAGGTCAACACAGGCTTCAAGCAACCCTCTATTAAATTCCCAAAAGGGCTCAGTGAGGACCCAAGGTTGCAGGATGTGGGCAACCAAAGACCACTTAGGTGTAAAGCCTGACTGTTCCGTCCACTCGTGTTGGTCCTGGCAGCAGTATCAGTGCAAGGACCTTGCCTGGCTCTGAGGAAAATGTAATAGCCCTGTGGTTCCATTTCATCAAGTCAAAATGAACCTGCATTGTTATGCAATTTTCATCTTTTTCTAGATTCAGTTGCAAGTTGGCTACCTAGTTAAGCATGTCATCTGGTTCAAAATACTACAAACAATATGATTGCCACTACATGACCTTGTGGCCAACATTAATAATTTGCACTGATCATGCGTAGTTTGTTTACATGATGCCTGAACCATAACAGAGCATCAGTGACAGCAATCTCCATTGTTCTTCAACGTTCCTTACAAATAGTCCACTGTTCAGTCATCTTATTAAATAAGTACCACAGCAAAGAAAAGGATTGGGATTGGTTTCATCAATAATAGGTTGGCTAAAAGTCTGTCTGCATCTTAATGGGAACAAGATGTATTTTGTGCAGCTAACAAACAAGAGACGATTTGTCTGGTTCCAAAGTTTGTGGAAGACGTGTGCAAAAACTCTGCCTTCTACATTATTAGTTAAAACCCAGAGCACAACTCCTCTGGACTAAATCATACATGTGTACATATTTTTGGTTTGTTTTAAATGAACGTTATTATTCCACTGAAAGGCTAACCCAACTATTAACTGAGACCTAAAGGATGCGTTAAACCTCAAATGCATCTCTTCATAAGCTACACCTAGCATGTGACTCCATACAGACCCTCAGTTAACCTTCATCCAGTGTTTTGGGAGGACCTGCAGAGTAAAAATCCTCTCTTCATTTCCCTCCCTGTGTTTAGAATAACATAAGCGCAGCTGCTCCTCATGGAAACTGCAGCTTTCAGGCCCTCCACTCTGACCACTCTCTTTCTCTCTGTTTTACTCCATGTGAAGCATTGCCTCGTTGATTCAGCACAGCAGCTCTGCCAGAAGAGGCACGTTGGCCATTACAATTTTATTTGACCCCTCCTGTGTTATATAACACATCTGTGTTTCTCCATACTGCAGTACTTGCCATTCTTGCGCATGCTAAACATAAACAGTAGCAGTGGTGCAAACATGAAGAGTTTTTTTTCTTTTGGTCTTTGCAGTAAAAGTATCATGTTGTGGTATTTGAAAACTAAAAGGACGTATTTAAATGCATGATTAAGCACTACTACCCCCTTTCCACTTAAAACATGCCTGTAATACAATACTCAACTCCTGTCTTGCAAGAGTTTTTAAAGTGTTCAGCTCTTGGTGTGTTAGCTTATATTCTGTGGGGTTTAAGTTTTCCTTCTTTCCTGCTGAGCTGTGTTGAGCAGCTACTGAAAACACCCAATTTCCTAATATGGCTGTTTCATAACAAAACATCTGAACAGCATCAGAGCTTGGGACTTTCACTGTCAAGAGCTTGTCAGAAAAGGACATTTAATACAGAATTGACTGAGCCTTAGAGGAGTTCTAAGTAGTGGTGAGTGTACAGTAAGGAGATACAGTATTTACAGTTGCTTCTTTGACCACCATAAGAGCCACATCCCACTTCTTTTGAGTTATCTCGGACTTAAACATGCTGTCGATAGTTGATAGAGATGAAAATCACAGGGGCTGATCTATTCCAGCACATAGCCTGCTCCCATGCTCAGCAACGCTAGCACACTCACTTAATGCTGCTGTTATTAGCAGACATCAAATTTCCAGAGGAGAGATTTTTTTTAACTCATTGCTATGCCACTGATCTCTTCCACGGCTCATCTTCTTTTCTGCCTTCTTTGTTTTTGTTCTCATTTTTGTTGGTCTACTTTTTGGTCTTTGTCATGGTCCTCATCAGTGTCTTCTAGAGCTTGTGATTGTGCTTTTTCATGGCCTATACTGTATGTCATGATTGGCACTTTGGTCTTTTTCTTCAGTGTCTTTGTTGTCTTCTTTGTTCTACTGTTCCTCTTGTAGTCCAAGTCATGTCATCATTGTCTTCATTTTCTGGTCTTCATAAACATCTTCGCTGTCTTCTCATTTTTTTTCTGGTCTTCTTTGTCTTTACAGTCTTCTTCTTTTTGTGGTGTTTGCTAAGGTCTTTTTCATCTTCTTGTTTGTTGTCTTCTTTGTCTTTGCAGCCTTCTTTTTGGGGTGTCTGTTGGTCCTCATCATCGTCTTTTTTGTGGTCTTCTTTTTCTTTGTAATCTTTGTCGTCATCATCATGATCATCAGCCCCTTTGTCATATTTTTTTTTTTTTTGGTCTTCTTTGTCTTCAGGTTCGTCTTCATTGTGGTCTTCTTTGTCTTCACTGTCTTTTTTGTCTCTATGCTGTTCTTCTTCCTCATGGTCTTTGCCACAGTTGTTATTGTCTTCTTCACTGCCTTTTTGGTCTTTTAGGCAGTCTCTGACTTGGTCTTCCTTGTCTTCTTTTTCTTTTAAATTTTCTTTGTCTTGGGGGTAACCTTCGTGGTCTCGTGGCCCCTTGGTGGTCAACTTCTTTGTGGTCTTCATTCAATTCTCATTATTATTGTCGTTTTAGGGGGTGTTCTAAACACATTTGAGACTACATGAATTCAGCCAGATTTTGCCCCGACTGCAATGTTGCAGCTCATCATCAAACTCAGTGTTGGGAATGACAAACAGTCTTATAGTGTATCATTTCATCGATGACATATCCAAGATGCCCCACAACTCGACGAGACTAGCATGTCAGAAATTTTCTCAAATTCTTACATTGTCTTCTAATTTGACGACCTCACCTGGCGTAGACAGTAGTGACATCAGCATACGATGAGTGGCGGGAATCATTCTTGTAGTGTGGCCAGTTTGTCGGCCAAGATGGGACGAGATTTTTGTTGCATAGTCTGACATGGTGCCGTCATAAACGACCAAAAAAACTGTGTTGTCTGAGCCGGCCTTTAGTCATCACTGCCTTCTTCCTCTTGTGGTCTTACTTATTGTATTCATCCTCTTCTTTTGTGTGGTCCTTGTCAGTACTGTCCTCTCCTTTGTCTTTGCGGTCGTATTTGTGCTCTCCATTACAGTCATCACTGCCCTAGTCCGTCTTTGTCTTCTTCTTAATACTCTATTTTGTGTTAATGTTTTTTCTTCATTGACTTTGTCAAGATCTTCGTCATCTTATTTTCTATTTTACTTCTTCGTGGTGTTCTTTGTCTTCATGGTTTCTCCACTGTGTCAACATCGTCCTCTACATTGTCTTCCTATTGCTTTTAATTATCATCTCCTCCTCATTCTCTCTTTGAACCTGCAGTGGCCAAACATCTTCTGGGTTTATTTCCACTTGTTTCTGGTATGGAGTGTCCATTAATTTACAGGAAACATTTTTTTTTTTTTTTAAGATTTATTTTTGGCCTTTTTGCCTTTATTGGATAGGATAGTGGATAGAGTCGGAAACAGGGAAGGGAGCGGGGAGAGACATGCAGGAAATGGTGCCACAGGCCGGATTCGAACCTGGGTCGCCTGCGCACATGGCATGCGCCTTAACAACTTGACTACTGGCGCGCCAATTTACAGGAAACATTTGATCAGTCATGCCAACTGAACGTTTCAAAAGGTCGATCTTTCCACATCTTATTGGATGCTTATGAAACAATTCTAATCACAAACCTCTAATGACTGTGAAAGCCTTTTTGAGCAGTTAGGAAACTTTGATTAAATTTGACATTCTCCATGCTGCTTTCATTCTTCAAACTGCAAATAAAAATTTAAATGGAAGCAGCACTACCGAATGTGACAAACAAGAGTCATTTTATGTAAACAGCACATAATTATTTCCATGAGGAGCTGATTGTGGTGAAGCTGTAAACGCAACGGGGCCTCATGTCCTTATAGCGGTCAGAGGAATGTGGGTTTTTAGGAGTCGGGGGTCTCTGAGGCAATCAGAGGTAATTATGGGATGTTTGTTATGTCACTGCCTGAAACACACAGACACACACGCTCATGCACACACCAACCTACACACATCACATTCCTCTACACACACTCATGTAAACAGGAAGAAAAGACATGGGATTGTCCTCTGAATGTAGGCAAATCCCTCTTATTTTGAAGTGATTTTTAGAGTATTTGGACCTAAGTCGTCTAGAGACTTAAGAGCTCAAAGTATTCATATCTAGATAACCCTTTTATTCCCAAGAATTATGGTTGAATTCTATTGAAAATCTGCTGTAGAAATGTTAATGCTAACCTAGAATGAACCTATCTCTGCACGTAATGCTTCTCTGCAGCATCACAAACAAAATTCTTTATATTCAAACAGCCTCTTCAGCAGTCCAAACATTCCTCCTACAGACTCGCAGGAACCTCTCTGCTGTCAGGCAAGGTCTCAGTAGACCTGGATCCTATTAGTACTGGGAAACCGTTCAGATATTTGTATCTGAGATTGATCGAGAGGACTTGTTGTTTACACTGTAGCCTGAAGAGAAGTCACGATTAGAAGTGCTGACACTTCCTCTCTTCCACATGATACTTTGAAAGATTAAAGAAAAGTCTGGTCAAGTTTCTGAGCCCTGCCTGATCCTTGTGTGATATATCATGCTGTTAAAAAGATAAATCAGTGGTACAAGCCACTATCATGTCAGAGGAGCACTTACAAGCTAATACTGAAACTAAACCAAGCATCCATAGGAAACAGCAAAGGGAAGAGATGGAGTTTAGCTAAACCTGAAGCTACCGTACAAGAGTTCATGCTCCTTGAGGTACAGAGATGGAAAACCACATGTGGGTAAAGCAGACTGACTGTGTGCTTCCTGACTGTCAATTAGTCCCAGGCAAGAATAAGGTACATCAACACTTTCAGGACATTTCAAAGTAAAAGGTCAAATCAGGTAAGACAAGGGAGCAGATGTCGGTTTGTCTCTTTGCCACGTCAACCTTGGCCCTGTATCCTCCCGGCTGACCCCTCCACGATGCAACAACTGGACCAACCCAACAGGTCCTGGACACCCAGTATGTGGTGAGCTTGCCAGGGAAGTGCATCTTCCCACTACCATATCCAGCACCTGTTCCTTCTCAACTCTGCTGTTCTGAGCATGTCAACATTAAACACACCATCTTGTCAATGTTACCCAAAAATGTGCTGAAGAGAAGTTGTCGTAAAGGAGTCCAGACCGTGAGGACCAAGGACCAAAAGACTGATCAGATACCATGTGCACCACACCGCGTTGCCATGCAAACCCATCGCCCCATGTTCGAGTCCTCGTCTGCAGTTGATCTCAGCCTCATACTAGTAGTTAGCATAGATCGATGGATTATGCTGCCATAGGTGATAGGGGAACTGACCTAAAACTCCCATGCTCTCACCATTCACAAACACA
The DNA here is from genome assembly GCF_018320785.1 of Cheilinus undulatus. Lineage (NCBI taxonomy): Eukaryota > Metazoa > Chordata > Actinopteri > Labriformes > Labridae > Cheilinus > Cheilinus undulatus. Next base: position 37,006,708 of record NC_054878.1, on the reverse strand, counting down.
AGCTGCGTTTCCATTACTGTTTTTTGCAAAAAAAAAAAAAAAAAAAGGTTTTCGACTAAGTACCATTGTGCTTTGAATATGTTTCCACTGAAGGGAGCCTCGCAATTCTTGTAAAATCTCATCTCAGGAGACTCTGCTGCAAGGAAGATAGATGCTGAAAACCTGTTGCATGTTGGCAACGGATGATAGGCAAAGTCCGTATGTATGGCAAAGACCACGTATAAGGGTATAGGTATGATGGTCTCCTCTTCTGTCCACACATGCCGCACATGTCACCCTATGTTACGTCCTGTGATGTTTAAATGCAGAGAAAGTGTTTCCATTGCATTTTTGCAATACATTTTCTATATTTCTATAATGTCTGAAAAACCACCTCGTGAAAACATTTTTTGCTATAATTGAGAGGTTTTTTCAAAATTCAGCTGTTTCCATTACCATTTTTCTATTGCGCTATTTAGATTTTGCGCATTTCAAAGGGTAATGGAAACGCAGCTAATTTAATGGCAGCATCCAAAGCATCCCCAAATGTCACAATCTTTGTTTTGGCCCAGGAAACGTGCTCTCCTCATTCATCAAGTTTAGAGCCGAGATCCGTACCATTACTTCAACTATCTCTGTTAATGTATTACAAACAGCCAGTATAATAAAGAGTTATAAATATGTGTTATTGCTGTGCATTAGCCCAATTATAATTTAGCTGAGGACAAAGTCCTTCAGTCCTTCCAGTTTGGAATCAGTCCTTATGAAAATAATACAACCAAGAAATTTGAACACTTTAGCTGTTGGCCTCTGAAAGTAACAATTTACTTAGGCCAAATAATGTTACCATGATTGTGCCTTTTACTGTGACTGTGCCTTTTAACCTCTACTTTTACAGTAGACTGATATGTCTTAAAGCTTTAAATATGACTACACATTTTTAAGAACATTTATTCTTTTTCTATTCTGTTATTTATTGTTATTTCATCTGCTGCTTTACTGACTGCTGCCAAAGAGATTTCGTTGTATTGTCTTACCAGTGCAATGATGATAAAGCTTCTTTCCCTTTTTGAATAATGTGAAATTCCACATGCAGATAAAATTGTCTTTGCTGAAAAGGTCAGAGATTATGTTTTAATGCCTTATGCTTCGGTTGTAGTTATTCTCTGTCATATTCAGTTGCCATCCTAACCTTTCCTTGTTAATCAATCATTTTGGTGGATATGCTCCTTTACTTTTCTGTTCCTAGACCAGCTAAAATGGTCCCTACATGTCTATGACATGTTTCACTTGTTTTCTTTATGTTTCTGCATTCAGTTTACATGAATAGGCATATAGAAAGTCAGAGCCGTCATAATCCTCCCAGCACTCCCACTGTAAATAACCACAAATCATAAACATGTAATGCATAGTCATGCATGCCGGGAACGGGAACACACAAACACAAAGGGCTGCCAGATCAGACAGCAGGAGAGCACATGCTGAAAAGAGAAAGAAAAGATCTCACAGGATGTCACAGCAGAACATCACCTGGTTTGTGTTAGCTTCAAGTTCACAATAAGTTTGTCGTAAACATGAGAGCAAAAACAGTTTGGACTTAAAGTGGAGGATGGCACTGACCCGGTCAGGCTGCTGCTTTGAAATGATGCACGAAATGAAACATAAATCAAATCAAATCAAATCAACTTTATGTAGCACTTTACACACAACACAGTTGATCCAAAGTGCTTTACAGAAGACAGCATTAAAAGGATGATCTAGTTCTCTGTGACATTTGATCAGAAACATAAAGAATGATGTTGTTGCCTCAACTATTTGTAACATTTTCATAAGTCAAAACCAAATTTCAGGAGAAAGCACTAATTCCTAAACTGTAGAGTACATGTAATGTTTGGAATTTCCCCTTGTGGGACTAATAAAGGAATATCTTATCCCACACTAGGGGTCAACACCCAAACTAGGGCTGGACAATTAATCGAATATTAGATTAAATCGCAATGTTGCCTGCTGCAATTTTCAAATTGCAAAAGTTGCAGTATTTCTTTAACTTGAAATGTGTCAAAATACCAGTTTAATACATCATTTTTTTGCAGCAGCAGAGATTTTTTTGCACATTATGCAAACATTCAAGTGTCATTTTCTATGATGGTTTACAAAAACCATCCTTTTTGTGTTTTTTATTATGTTTTTCTTAATAAAAATGAGTTACACAAAAATGATAATGTCCTTAATCAAAGCAAATTACATCAAATACAAGCAAAAATAGTTAGCTCATTCCATTTAACACTGATGAAGCCTAGTGTTACTTCACTTAAAGTCATACCCCAGCTGTGAACAGCTGGTAGCCAGCCTCACCTCCTCCCCCCTAGCTGCCTCCTTTATAGCTTAAAGCTTGTTGCACCCCATATTCAGATTCATGCTATTCATGCTAATTTTTTGGGACCAGCAGACATGTTACACGCTTGGACGGGGTGAAAAAGTTGTAGCCATGCTTTGAAATTTCGTATAAAAATAAGCAACAAGAACAAAATATTCATTTTCATAGTCACACAGCAGCTGTTAATGAAGTGGCTGATCTCAGTCGCTGGATTTGTGAATTCACATCTGCACATGTAGTTTATGTAAACTTAGCACAAAAAGTAAGGGAATTTGTGATGGGGGGATGATTTCTTTGTTGTAACAATACTTCTTAGCATTAAATCACAGCATTCACAATTCAAACTTCTGAGGCAATTTTAAGGCTTTTTTCCGACAATTATCATTTTCACACAATGATTCAGAAGTTCTGTGATTTACTGGACTGTTTACAAGCAGTTAAGGTATTATTGCTGCCTTGCATGGTCCTTGAATGTTCCCCAATGAGGACAACTTCATCCGATAAATGGATGAAAGGACATCTCTACCAGCTGCACACAGATGCTTCATGTTAACCTGAGAAATGTTTGAAACAAATGAGGGTCAACCTTGTAGACCCCTCATGGGTGACTGGTTTGCACGCACTATGGAGCATGTCTGTAAGCTGTGAGACATGCACACACTCTCTCTCTGTAAGCTGCCATGTCAGTTTCATTATCCAACTAAAGCAAACAGTGCTGTTAAACACGGCCTGGGAAGAAGTACGTGTAAGTTTGTCTGCACATGACACTTTGTGGTGCGAGGTCGGTCAATATGGCTGACACATGGGGTCGGACGAAACATTGTGTTCTCAAAGTGTGAATGCAGGACTATTTGTGGTATCTGTGGTATTTCTGTCGGTGAGTGTGTTATCGCTGAGAAACACTGAAATGGTTCACTACACTTTTTCTGTCCACATGGCATGGATGGCATGGCGTGTGACCACGTAGGTGTGTGGTCTTCTATCTTTTTCAACCAGCAGCAGATGTTCGGTGACCACCACGAGGGTGGTGATGCTCTTTCCATTTGTCAGTGTGTGGGTGTGCGTGTGTGTGATCACTACAGGGGTGGCAGACGTTATTGTGACTGGAGGCCTAACAGATAAAACAACATGGCTAACAGAGACCACCACAGACCTCACTTGCTGACTCCTCCTACACATAAACTCACGCTCACACAGACACAAGCGCTCAAAACACACACAGACACACTGACACACAAGCTCTGTGTGCAGACCCTGTGGCACCATGGGTAATTTCAGTGTAAAATGGGTTCCCTTTTCTTTTACATAAGTCCTCTCTGTTTCTCACTTTTGTAGGGAGAGGATAGACGGTGTGGAGAGGATGACAACATGTTTCCTTTATACAAACTCACACACAGAGACAGCACTATACCTAATGATACCTATGCAATATATCTGCAGCTTTCACAACAATCAAGACTGCAGAAACCCAGAATAAGGAGGATATAGCATTAAGAATTAACCAAAAGGAACACTACACAACATAAATACTCTACATAAAACAAGCTGTCATGACAGGTCATGAGAAGAGGAAGATATTTCCATCTTTAGAGTTCAGTTTTTCAGCTGCCACCCTGCACAACAAAATGAAAGCTTTCTTCCTCGCTTGTTCAGGTGAAAGGCCTCACTAATACTCTATTCCTGGCATCCTGGATTAAAGGTTTTCCATTGGAGAGCAGCCATTATGGTGAACCAGACAGTGACCTCTGGATGTGACCAACTTGAGGTTTGAAAGGAAAGAACTGAGGTTTTTCTTTTCATTTTGCACTTAAGAATTAAAAGGAAAAGGCTTAGACAGGAACATAAGAGCTACTGCGAGGGAGTCATTAGATTTCACCCTTAAACAGCACAGGTCAGGCCAGATCTGCTCCAGACTCCTGATGGCCATCAGCCAGGCCCATGCCCCATCTCCCCAGATATCTTCCAGCGTCTGGACTAGTCCACCAGGTGGCACCCAGTCTTGCCAACCATGCTTGAAAGAGAAGTTGTCACAAAGGAGTCCAGCCGGTGTCTCTGGCTGTCAATCAACGTCCAGACCTCACAAGAGTATAGCTAGACCAGGAGAACCAAGGAACGAAAGATTCTAACTGTCATCTTCACACTCAGATACCAGGAACGCCTCACTGTCTTGCTGAGCCAAACCATCGCCCCATAGTCCAACTGAGTCACACAGTGGATCAACAGATTACGCTGTCATAGGTGATAGTTGAACTGCTCCAAAACTTCCACATTCTCATCACTGACAGACACAGATTTGATGGCAGCATCCAAGGAATCCCCAAATGCCTTGATCAGACGTGCATTCCCAACACTTCAGCAACACAGGGACACTATTCAAAACATTTAAAATAAAAAGTCCCACTTCTGTGATGTTTACACACCAGAATACCTACAATAGGGCAGAATCCTTCCCCTTACCCCACCTGTTTAGGAAGCGAAAGGCCAGAAATTTTTCATGAGTGAGTACTGACCAGCTAATATTAGATAGATAGATAGATAGATAGATAGATAGATAGATAATGGTTTAGTAACGGGATGGTAAAATCTACAGTGTTTGCTGTATCTCTTCATTCTGACTACATCAGGAAAACTCACTGATTCCGCCTGTTAAAATGTATTTTCCCATCATGCTTTGATACAGGTAAAAAGTTGCAGTGAAATAAAGGAAGCAGACCCATCTTGGACGATGACTCATATTTTCCAAACAGTTACACAGATTCTCATCATTTTCTCCTTATAGCTTTTTAAGCTTATTTTGGGCTGAGTGTATGTCATTAGAAAATAAGAGTTAATATACAGCTATGAGCTAGTGTTTTTCTGTGGAATAATTGCAGTCTATCCCTCTCTATTAGCAGGACAATACTGGGAGTAAAGGCTAGGTGTGGCTAACTTTGAGGTCTGGTAAAAGCTGAGCGGCATGTATTGAAGACATGAACAACGGGATCTGTGGGTGTTTGGCAGAACATCTTGTCATTTCTCTCCATAAATATGAAATTAAATGTCAGTGACAGAGCTGGACCTGCTCCCTGCAGGGGAAGTCAGCACCAATTTGTTCTGCAGGACCACTCTCCCTCTGCCAGCGTCACTTTTACTGTGGCTGACGGGGGTCACCTTTTGGCCTCCTGAAAATTACATCAGTCTCTCACCTGTGTTTGACTCCCATGTTGTTTTGCCTATTTTCCTTCCAAAAAAAAAAAATTGACAAAAAAGATGAAAAAAAAAAAAAGACTAAAAAAATCAAGAAAAGGTTGCTTGCGTGAGGATGTCTATATTTTGCTTATACCTGCTTCGAGACCTGAGGAAAAAAAATGTTTTATCAGTTGTTTTAAAGTGACAGTGCAATGAGGGCCTAATTTTTTAATAAGGGTCTATTTATTTTTTTACAATTAACTGAAAAATACAATGTATTATTAGAACATACAAACCAGGCTCAATGTTACTATTTACTAACATACCTCAAAAACACGCAAAACACAACAACTAGTTCTAAGTTCTATAAATTCATAGTTATCCAGACATAAAACCAAAACAAACGCGATTAACACTAGAGTCAACACAAAAGAAATCTGTGGATGGGCAAATTTATGAAACTGTTCTACCTGCGGAATCAACCATTGAAACTGCGCGGTTCTGGTGTTATGGTTCAAATAGTGTCAATGTTAATTTGTGCCTTTTAGCAATCAGCGTCTTGCTGCCGTGATAAAGATAAGTGTCCTAATGAAATCCTCTTTATGTTTGCCATCATCAAGTAGAAAAATATTCATCGAACTGTATTTCTGAAAAATATGCAAGCGTTAACATAGAGGTCACGTGCAGTTTAAAAACTTTAGGCTGAAAGTAAAACGGATACTTGTCAAATTGAAACACCAGCTAGCTAGCTTAGCTAACAATTGCCAAAGGCTAACAGCAACACAACAGAAGTAACTTAATTTCGGCTCACTTACTTACAGTTTTAGCGCAGACCAGTCAGACAGTCCTCTCCTTGCCGGTTTTTCCTTATAGTCCTCCTTTTTGTCTGCCATGTATCATGAAAGTAATTAGCATCTTCTCTGCTGGAATCAGCAGTAGCTACTTTCCCGGTCCACACTTAGCCCAAGTCCTTGCAGTTCATTTAAATAACATTTTTTACTTATTGTCTAGAAAAAAAGTTCAAGTAACTTGTGTTATTTTTGGCTCCCACATTCATGAAATTAGCATTTGCAGAACAGTCAATAAGAACAACTTCAAGGGAGGTGGTCAGATGTCAAGCAGAAGAGGTTAACGACCTCCGTAACCTACGTCACAAGAACGTAATGACGATGGATTCATTTCATATCCTCCTAAACCCTCCTAAGAAATTACATTTTGGCTTTCCTACAAAATAGTAATAGTTTCTGCTATTAGATTTTTTTAGATAATTGTTAGGAATTTCCATACTGGATTTTGCGATTAAATTTTCATGGAAGTTGAATTGGGGAATTTGCTTTGAAATATTCAAGTAGTTTCATGGAAATATTGTGATTTTTTTTTATTATTCTTATGGAGTTTCATTGGAAGCTTTAAGGGAAATTTGTTGTTTTATTATTATTATTATTTTGCAGTTTCATGTGCATTTGGAAAATTTGTTTGATGTTTGGAGGATGCAAAGTCATGCAAATTTGGGAAAGGGAGGTGAATTTTCTGGATTTTTCCTGTAAATTTCAGGGAATTCGTTTGGATGTTTAGGGAAATTTTCCATCACTATTATGGAAATTTGGGGAATGGATTTATTAATTATTGGGAATTTGTAAGTAATGTGGGGAACATTTGCTTGAATTTCCATGAATTTTATTGGGGAAAAGTGTTATTGAAATGTTAATAAGTTTCTCTGAAACGTTTAGGGAATATTTAAAAACATTTTGGGTTACACTTTCATAGAATAATTCAGAAACATGTTTGAGAATTTTTTTTTTTTACAAAAACTTTCGGTAATTTCTTTTAAATTTTAGGAAATTTGAGTGGATTTTGGAAAGGAACATTTTCAAAATTCAGAACTGTTAGAATTTGTGCGCAGTTTTTTTCAATGCATTGAAAATGTCATGTGGTCAATCATCAAAATAACAAAAATAAAAAAATAAATAAACTTCCCTAAACCTCTCTCAATGACTTACAGAATTTCTTGCTGAGCTGCATTTTTGTTGTTTTTATTTTTGCAGAAACAGGATTCAGGAGTCTAAGTAAGATTAATGTCTCCACATATTTAAACATATTATAGTTTTATTGTGTAAATATTATGATCATATTGGTAAATGAAAGAGCCAAAGGAGATATAGTTTTAAACATAGTATGCAGCTACAGCTACGTGGACTGCTATAAAAGAAAAATTTGCAGATGAACGACTTTGAAAAGGTTATTTTTGCTTGTCACTGTGGTGAGACCTTGTGTCGGAGACAGTAAGTGCTCCTGTTATGATTTATTTTCCATATACTGTGAGCGAGTCTGCAGACAGCTTCTAATTAAACCTTGGACTCAAAAGTTTCTTGATCATAAAAAAGTACAAAGCAAACTCCAGACACCAGTCTCACTTTATTGTCCCCGACAACAAAGGAGACACATTCTTATTATATGACACAACAGGACAACAAGAGGTCTTTTTAGACAGACTTTCTTATTAAAGATCCAGTAAGGCAATCTTGTAAAACTGAAACTCTGATGTTGGTAAGTAAAATTGAAAGATATACACTTAAACAGGCTCTTAAAAGCTGGAATTCAATCGCTTATATCAGTTTTGTCTCAGAAGTAGTGCTCAAACATTATTTGCCTGACCCTTTTGCTTCGCAACACTGACACCTGGTGGACAAGAGCGGAACCCAAATTCTACCTTTGTCAAAATACAGTATTTCATAGCTCTTAAAATGTATTACACTCAAATACAAACATTTACATTCTCAGAGGTCCACTAGACCAAAATGATCTAGCAAAGCAACACTTTCAAAGGTTTAATACATCCAAATTCTAATAACAGTTTGATGCACTTAGAAAATAAAAAGGAAATGTTTCAATTAAGCTGCAGCCAACCCCCTTGATGTGAGCAGTTTTATGACGTTTATGTGAAGATTATTAATGTAAGTGATCATCTTGTCTGCTTGAACTGAAATGATTGAGGAACTTGTATATTTAATGTCACAAGCGACCTTCGACAAATAATAAACATATATATAAAGCTTTTCTTATATCAGAGGCCCACTATTTTCATGCAACTCAAGCTTTTAGGTTGATTTTAGCTCCACCTAGTGTTCACAGAGCAGACTCTTTACCATGGGATTGCACACTAACAGGCCTCAAATCCACATAAAATAAGTGTATCCTAATTACCCCATGTATGTTGTAATATTGGAGAAAAACACTCAGTCCAATCTGATACTTAAAAATTGAGAGTTTTACAGCTTTATCAGCACTCAAACTCTCTCTGTGTTTACATCTTGGCTGAATGAAGACCAGACTGGGCATGTTTCTTCCAGTAAGCGCTGACTCTTCTGAACAGAGGGAGCTGAGTCACACTCCAGATGGAGACTGTGAAAGCACAGATCTGTAATGAGTGGAAACCTGGCTGGACAATAAACACATAACACAAAAACTGAGCCAAGACCTACACTGGAGGAAACATTAGAACTTTTATTTTCATATGTGAAGTTGTTTTTGTGTGTTTTATATGTTTTAGTGTATTTAAACCATACTGGTGCTTCTAAAAATGTTTAATATGAAATTTTTCATCTTTTCCCTGTGATTTAATTCAAAAAGTGAAACTTCAAGATTCTTCTCATACAAAGTGAACTATTTGAAGACTTTTTTTATAATGATGATTACAGCTTACAGCTCACAAAAATCAAACATCCACTTCCTCAAAATCTTAGAACATCACAAAACAGTCCAAAAAAATATATATAATACAGGAATGTTGACCTTCAGGAAAATGGTGCTCTGATAGCAGCCTTCAGCTCGTCTGTGTTGAGTCTGGTATCTCTCATCTTCCTCCTGACATTTCTCCAGAGAGTCTCTATGGGGTTCAGGCCAGTCCAGTTGGTTCTTTAATTGAAGATTTTTAGCAGGGTTTCTTTGGTCTTTTATTATACTTTTGGTGTTATTTTTCATATGATTATTGGTAATAAATTTTTTTTGGTCTTTTATTATACTTTTGATGTTATTTTTCATATGACTATTGGTTATAAATTTTCATTGGTCTTTTATTATACTTTTGATGTTATTTCTTCATATGGTTATTGGTAATAAATTTTCTTTGGTCTTTTATTATACTTTTGATGTTGTTTTTTCATATGATTATTGGTAATAAATGTTATTCATCCATTTAAGTGAGTAAAGTATTCTTAGCTTTTTAGAAACAAACACTTTATTTTCCACCTCTGCTGCTAGTTTCCAGATCCTGTTTGTGTGACTGTGCTTTTTATAAATGTTTTTTCCTCTCTAATACGTCAAATACACCCCCTTATGGAACAGCATGTTTCCGTCTTTTTTAAGCACTGGTAACCTAGCGGTTATGCCCACATACACACACTCAGTGTACAAAGACTGTTGTTGTTGAAGTGGGTGGCCGGGGTTCAAATCAGTCCTGTGGCTTCTTTCCTGCATGTCTTTCCTCACGCTCTCTATTCCCATTTTACAACTCTCCCCTCACGCTTCTCAAATGAAGGCACAAGTTCTTCTGACTTTATTGAGGCTTTCAATAACAGCTAAAAATACACGTTTGGACAGGCCTAGTGGTTATAATGATCACCCAGTATGCTTCATAGGCTAAAGGACAGCCTTCTTACTGTCAATGATCTATTTTATTGCACCAATTACTGTAACTAGTCGTTATAGGGTTTTATAATGATGCTCCATGAGTCATCCTTTTGTGTGCTTTTATCCCTCTAAGTTATATGTGGGATGCATGGTGGTGTGGTGGTTAGCACTGATGTCTCACAGTAGGCAGGTTTCTGGTTTTAATACCCATTGAACAGGGTCTTTCTTAGTGGAGTTTGCATGTTTTCCCTGTGCACTGGCTCTCTTAGGTTACACCAGCTTCTTCCCACAGCCCAGTGACATGCTCATTAGGTCGGATAGTGTATCTAATGTCCTTTGACATTCGTGTTAGCGTGAATGTTTGTCAGCCTTGTGACTGGCTGGCAACCAACTCAGGATGGACCTCACCTCTCTCCCACTGACACCTAGGATTGGTTCAATCCTCCTGTGACCCCCAGTGGGACAAGCAGTATAGATGGACTAATACGTTGTTGATGTAGAGCAATACTGGAGATCTGTATATGAAATTGCTTAAAGGGGACATATTATGCAAAACTCACCATGTTTTGGGAACCTCTGAGACAACTTCATATTGGTCTCAGAGGTCCCTAAAACATATCTGTGAAATTTGTTGTCGAAAAAACACTCCAGTATAGGATTTTTACATGTCTAAAAAAAACCCTCTGTTTCAGTCCTGCTCAGAATGAGCTGTTTCTGTGTTTGTGGCTTTCAATGTTACTGAGCTGTCTGATTGCGCCCCTGACTCCACCCCTCTCAGGAAATGGATTTGGCTAAATGGATGTGGCTCCAGGAGACGAGGGCAGAACTTCCTTCTAAGCGGGGAAGGCCAACCGAACCTGGGGGCGGTGCTATGTACCCACATGACATCATGAGGGGAAAATCTGAGAACGGTTTGTTTCAGCACACATTTTCTGAAAGGGGGGTAGGGTTCTGATTCTTGGGGGGATTGAGGGCAGGCCAGGGGCACATGTTTTTGTTAGAAAAGCCTGAAAAAGTGTATTTTGCATAATATGTGGCCTTTTAAAAAGTGAATGACCTCACTCAACAGAGGTCCACATTATATGGAAGCAACACTCTCATCCAACATCTTTAGTTTAATAGACTATTCAATAACCAGCCTGTACAACCTATAAAGGTCTTTCCTGTATTGTTGTGTCAGTGTTTTTTTGGTCTTTGGTAACAGTTAAAACCTCTAAAACATAGGTATCATTTCGTGGTATCATTTTTATGTAGAAGATATTCTGCCTGTAGAAAATAGAAAAAAGATGCATCAGTTCAGCTTTTATAATAGGAGGTATTTCTTTGAATAATAGACGTTGTAGCGTGTAATACCAAAAAGTCAACAGGGTCTTCTGGTTTGATCTTACTGCACTCAACCATGGCCTCAGTGAGCGAGGGCATCACATACTTCATCAGATAGTTCCTCAAAGGGAGACAGCGAGCTTCCAGCAGCTCCTGCTCTTGCCTCATCACCTCAGACAAGTTCTTCTGCTATTAAATGATCAAAAGAATTTAATCAACTGTTACAAGCCTAGTATTGTGTTATCTGAGGGTGGCATAGTGTACCACTTACCCACTCTTCATACTGAGCTGCCATTGCAGCCAGAGCTGCTTCATTCCTGCGTTTCTTCTCAACAACCTCTGCAGCCAGTTTCTGCCTCCTCTCCTCCTCTTTAATTCTTTTCTCCTCCTCCTGCTCCTCTTGACTCAGGCCATAATTCTTAGGAGCCCCCACAATCTCTGTGATCTTCTTCATAACATCTGTGTATTTAGGATCATCTGTGGTGACCTCTGGTGGAGGAAACAATGATCTTTATGTGATATGACAACATTGACATGTTTCTCTACAGAACATTCTGCTTATTTTTGATTTTTCATGGCACAGAAAAAAATGACTGCGAGGTACTGGCAGCCCAGTGCATTGATGGACAAAGATGGTGGGTAAGGAGGGCATTGAAATTTTCATCATAGGCCTATATATTTTTTTGAACATTACCTATGTGTTCTGGATGAATCTCGACCTCATCAAAGTAGTCCAGCAGGGTTTCTTCAACAGCAAAACGTTCTCTGTATCTCTCCAGGCGAGCTGTAAACTCCTCCTGGGTGTAGCACATTTCTTCTGCCACTCTCTCTGGAAGCTCCTGAGCTCTGTTTATCAGGAAATCATCTGAGGCATTTAGGGCAAAAACATGCTCTGCAAAACATAAAACAAATACCATAAGAAAATACAACACATAGGAATGCACAGGTATGCCAGTGTTGAGTCAACAGAATAAAGGGCCTCACTAAGATATCAAAGTAAAAAATAAAGAAACAACCTGGAGTGATCATCTTGTTGTAAACAGGCATTTTGAGAGTTGAATCCTCATTTTCGGAGACATCTTCTGAGTATCAGAATCAAAACATACACGTTAGTATAAACAGCTGTAATAAACATTATTCATGGATAAAAAGAAATGGATTAAACTTACCAGTGAAAATCAGCTTCGCCTGCTCATAAGTCTTTGGGAAGCCATCAAGAATGAATCCTTGGTTCATGCATGGTTTTGAATGCAGCTTTTCTTGCAAAATGTCAAAGACTAGATGATCAGCAAGTCGACCTGATGAAGAGAGACAGTCATTCAGAGTTAGAATGATGATTAAAAGTAAAAAATCTTTACTCGAGAGATCAAAAATGTAACAATATATAGAGTAAATAAAAGGTTCACAAAACACTGCAATAGATTTGCACAGTCGTTGCCTAAGGTTGTTTGTGTTGCTAAAACTTGAATTTAAAATCCCTGACTTTTTATAACGGTCCCTCTTTTTTCTGCATAAGTTACTATATCTCTTTCACATTTTACTATGGAAATAAGAGTGCAGCAGTCAACTCAGTCACTTTATAATAATGTTTTGAGCCTGAAGTATGTATATGATATACGATCACCACTTTATTAGGTATAGGCTCTTTGCAGATGACATGACGCAGAAACAGAGAACACCCCTTGGGGGCAAGTGGTGATTTCTACATAGAGAAACGCTACCAAAAAGGCAATGTTGTGAGCTGTTTATGACTATGCCAAATGTTCAAAGTTTGAAAATATAAACACTCCTAATTCTTAAGCAACTGTTTTGTCCTAAAAGTAGTGAAATATTCAGGCAAAAATAAAGTTTTTAAAAAGTCCCGGAGAAACAGCAGCAGCCAGAAAAAAAAAAACCTCCATCTAAAGCCTTAATGAGCAAGTCTGTTTCCACAAAGGAGTCTCACTTCATTCAGCTCAGTTTTGTCATGGTTTAGCTCATTAAACTCTGATCTCACCCATGTCTCCTCAGCTGACGCCCATCTCACCAACCCTGTTATCGCTCTTGTGATGGGAAATCTATCCCTTTTCAGAGATCCAGGTCATTTGGCTCAGCTCATTAGAGCTGGCTGTTTGGCTCCCAAACAGGTCTTCATTTGATAGTGGTTTAGCTTTGTAAATGTGGATAAATTAAAGACAAAGGATGGAGGAAAGGAAACTGGCACTCAAGCGACAGTTAGCTACAGCATCTAACATAAAAAAGACGTTTTGTAGCACAGGATCGATCGTGAACATCACCACTCAGTTGCTCACCCCACAAGGTTTATTTGGTTTACAGTATATCACTGTTTTAATTTAGAGCATTTTGTGTGACAATATGAGGATTTTTATATGTTATAAGGGCTCTGCTAGCCTCTTACCTCAGTACAATACTCTTCATCTGGCTAGATGATCCCAGATGCTAGGAGTACTGCAGGACTAAGAAATTTGTGGTATTGACCACCACTATGTCAATGTACAGCGCTTAACAAATTTATTAGACCACCACCCAAAGTAAGGTTTATGCCACAGCTGCCCTAAATTAACAGCATTGGTAATTACCAAAATCATTTTTTATGTTTCTGCAATGGTTAATAAACCAATATGTAGAAGCTCTTTAACCCAAATAATATTTTTAATGCTAAAATATAATTATTATTGTTATCCATGAATTTCCAAATTTACTGATTTACAAAAAACCTGAAAAATAGTAAAGCACATTATTATTTCTTGATGAATATGTCAAATTATAGTTATTTACTTGCATTCCTGAACAGAAAAATTGGTTTTAGTGGTTGAATGTTATGCTTGATTAATTTCTGACTTCTCAGAGGAGCCCAGTGAGCCAGCTCAAATGTGGGTATAAAAAGGTGAATTCAGTTTGAAATTCCTCATTCCTGTTCAAAATGGTAAAACGTGGAGAGCTCACTGAAAATGAAAGAGTCCGCATTAAAGCACTTCACGATGCTGGATGGTCTCTAAGACAAATATGAAAGGCGGTCTAATACATTTGTTAAGCACTGTATGTAGAATTTCTTTTGATGATGATTGCAGCATAGATGTCAATTCAGATCTGTTAAGCACAAACTTTCCTCCATTTCCATTCATTCCTAATGGCTGTCCCTGACATCCTAGCCCCCAGCGGACATTCGGGATCATGTGACTGCAAACAACCTAGATGTGCTCAGCTACTCATAAATGCAAATATCAATCACATGGCATTAACCAATGCATTTAAGCATTTAAACATGATCAAGAAAAACTACTGAACTTCAAACAAAGCATCAGAAAGGGACGGAAAGGTCATTAAAGTGACTTTTAATGTACCATGGTATGTTGTTGCCAGAGTATTTAAAAAACTGCTGATGTACTGGAATTTTCATGTACTACCATTTCAAAGGTGTATGGAGAATGTTAAGAAAAAGAAAATATCCAGAGTGGCAATTCTCAGAGCCAAAATGCCTTGTTAAATGCTAAAAAGCAGAGGTTAGAGGAGAATGCACAGACTGGTTTGAGCTGAGAGAAAGGCAACAATGACTCAAACAACTAGGTATGCAGAAATGCATCTCTGAATTTACAACACTTCAAACCTTGAAGCAGATGGGCTGCAGTAGCAGAAGACCACACTGGGTTCCACACCTGTAGGCTGAGAACAGGAAACTGAGACTACAATTCATACGAATCAATTGGAGATTGGAAAAATTCCTGGTTTAATGACTCATTTTCTCCTACGAGGTTCAGATGGTGGGGGTAGAATTTGGAATTAACAAAAGAACCTCCCAGACTGTTAAAAGTCACTTAAATCACATTTCTCCTCCATTCTGATGCTCAGTTTGAACTTCATTAGATCCAATTCTAGTTGCCTAAGTGCACTGGTTGCTGCCATGTGATTAGCTGATTAGATATTTGTGTTAATGAGCAGATGAAAAGGCGTACCTAATGAAGTGGTCAGTGAGTTTAGGTTTCTAAGCCTAAGAAGATCATAATTATTAGTGATGCAGTTGTTCATCAACTAACCATCATTCATTGCCATGCTTTTGTTAAAAGTTTCCAGATGTCTCTGTGCAGCAGCTGCCACCTCTTCACTGACAGACTGTTCAGTGTCATCTCCATCAACTATCCCCTTCTGAAAAATTAAGAAATGAAAATTAGCAGAGTATGTTGCCATAAAGAGTCTCAAACTGCAGCAACATATTTATATATCTCGTTGTCTATAACTTCCACAAGAGGGCAGCATATTTCCTTTAGTTTTATAAAAGAACTGAAGGGAAAAAAAGAAACTGACCAGCTGTGTGATCTTCTCCTCAATGACCTCTTTGATCTTGATGTGGTGGATTTGGTAATGACCGCTGAGCTTCTCTGCCACAGTGGTTTTACCCACAGCTGGAGGTCCAGTCAGGAAGATTCTGATTGGCTAAAAAAATAACGGGAACAAATTTATTTAAAGCAGGGTTTTGATTATTATATAGAGTGAGAATTGCTTTTGCACCCAAATTAATTCAATTTAAGTTTTGTATTGTTGTGGGTGACTTTAATGACATCCTTTGTCCAGACATACTGTAGAACAGAGAGACATTTTGAAAAATGAATGGTTGAAACAGACCGTTCAGCTTTCCAGGGATTCAGTATCTGCATCAGGTTCTATATACATCTACCGTTGTGTCTGTATCACAATTATAACATGTTTGTAACATGAACACTCACAAGTAGCTGCCTAGTGTCTTTGTATTCCTTTACAATGCTCTCAATGTTTTCAGTCATCCCGCCCTCAGACGTCCAGTGGAGATTTAAAGACTCTTTTATAACAAAAGCTTCCAGACGCAGGTCGACACTTAGGAATTGTAATTCTTCAGGCTGAAATGAGGGGAAAAGTGTTTAAGTTTTACACGGTATATTTAATAGAAGATTGTTTTGTGATGTAATGCAGAGGGAAATAAAACACTCTTTCAGAGACATGCTACATCTGATAGAATGAAAGAAGGAGACTACTGGGAGAGGCCACAAAGACACCTATGCTACTCTGAAAGAGTTACAAACTTCAGCAGCTGAGATGGGAGAGACTCTGCATACAACAACTGTTCACCAGTCAAAGCTTTATGGTAGAGTGACAAAGAGAAGTCACTGTTTAAGAAAATTCATATTAAGGCTTGACTAGAGTTTGCCAAAAGGCATGCAGGAGACTCCGTGGTCAAGTAGGACAAAGTTCTTTGGTCTGAGACCAAAATAAGCTGCTTTTTGGCCATCAGACAAGATGCTATGTTTGGCCACACCAAACCCTGCACATCACCACAAAAACACCATCCCAAAATACTGGAAAATCCTGGAGGATAATCTTTTTCAGTCTGCAAGAGAACTATGGCTTGGGAGAAGATGTATTTTTCAGCAAGTCAATGACCCAAAGCAAACAATAAAAGCCACTCAGAAATGGTTTAAAGACAACAAGGTGAATGTTCTGGAGTGGCAAGATCAACACCCAGACCTCAATCCAATAGAAAATTTGTGACTGGACTTAAAAAAGGGTGGTTCATGCCTGATCCCCATACAACCTGACAGAGCTTCAGCAGTTTTGCAAAGACAAATGGAGTAAAATTGCAGAGTCCAGATGTGCAAACCTGATTGTGACCTATTCACACAGACTCAGTGCTGCGATTGCAACCAAAGGTGCATCTACTAAATACTGACTTGAAGTGGGATGAATATTTATGTAGCCACTATATTTACATTACATATTTTGCTTAATTTACATTACTTTGTAGAAATCTGTTTTCACTTTGACATTAAAGATTTTTTTCTTTCTTTGTTAAAAAAAAGCCAAAATATTGACCATGGCAGATTTATAAAATCAATAAATGATTAATAAAATCAATATAAGGGTCAAACATCCAAGGAGATAAACTTTTTATAGGCACCGTGCACATAAATGTCTTGGCATTTAAATTCCTTGTAAGTATAAAACAGATTCTGATTTGAAGAACTTGAACATCATTACTCAGCAATCCAGCCAAATTGATGCAGGAAAAGAAAGAAAGAAAAATACTGGCTACCTGAAAAGCTTTCATGGTGATGGCCTCTTCTTCAGGTAGTATGTTGATTTTTCCTGGACCAAGTTTATGGCTGATCATCTACAAGGGGAGTCAAAAAAACAGAAAAAAAAAAAAAAAAAATATATATATATATATATATATATATATATATATATATATATACACACACACACACAATCTTTTGTGCTTTGATTTTGTATTCCAGTCATTTACATGCCAAAAACATCTGGAGAAAAGACAACATGCAACAATCAATCCATCAAAAGGTGCATTTAAGGCAGCTTTGGGTCACTTGAACATCTCTGAATAGTGTTTTAAAACAAACTCAGTATCAATTTTTAATGCAGCACCATGTTCTTTTTTTGTAAAATTTACCTTTACCATTTCCTCCAAAGTGTTCTTGGATTCATCCACAGCTAGTATGTACTTTGACTTTAACTTTGGCTTAGCTTCAATGATGCTTTTTATCACTCTGGAAAATAAAAAACAGATCAGACCACCTGCTAATGTTTAATAAAAAAACTACAACAGTATATATGTAGAAGTTGAGTCTGTTAAAATCACCCTCCAAGGTCGTTTACATGAATTGTGGGGATGTAATTTTTGCCCTGTCCAAAAAGAGGGACTTTTGGGAACTGCATCAACCAGGACACCTATTCACAAATAAAATTAACACTTCAGAAAAAAACAGGTCACAAATTTGACACAGTAGTATTCATATAGACAATAAGTATGATATCAATTTCATAATTACCTTGAAAAAGTAATTAAAGAGGTTCTCTCCTTTTCCATACTGAAGACCTGAAGCCACAACGTAGCCTCTAAGCTTAGACTTTTTCTGTGAGGTTAGAAAATTCAACCGGATGCACAGTGTTTACAGGCAATTTTGAATGATTATACTGTATTTTTTTTTAACCTGACTTTGCTCTTACACCTCCTTGCAGTTTCAGCACAAGTTTCTCCAGCTGATAGTGGTTTCTGAAGCTGGGGTGAGGTCTTCTTCTGTACCCTTCTTCCTCTGTAAATGACACATCTGTTTCATCCTGAGGAGAACAGTAAGATTCACACTGTGGTAATTATGTTTTAAGAAGACAACAATTCAACAGTTTGGTGACTTTTTATTATAGGTTTACTGGATTCTTCGGCTTGGTCAAGGCCCATGTCATCACAGTTGAGACTAAGATGAACAGTTTCTGAGACTCAAAGTTTTCCATCTCAGCTCGAAGGGCTGTTAGTAGAAAAAAAGCAAGTCATTGCAAGAGATCCAGGTGTTTTTAAGGCCATTCAGCAGATACAAAGCACATGTTTTTTTCATACCTGTGAGTACCCATGTTGCTTCCTCAACGTGCTGTTTCAAAGCCCTTTCTGAGATGTTATACACCACCACATCACACTCCAGCAGGCGCTCCAGGAGCTCATCTCGAGTTGGTGACTATAAAAGAGATTAAACATGGTTTTCAATTTGCAAAAACTTGATTAAAATATTCAAAAATTGCGTTCCTGCAATCAAAAAATATCTATATAGCTGTTGACCATCGTAATGATTATTTAAGACACTATTTTGAAACATAGTAGCAGTTTTACAGATCCCAACATGATGCTTTAAAGTTGTCTCTTTACAACCAATCAGTAGGCAAAAACCCCACTCCTCTCTAGCTATCATTTAAATTAATCAATAAATTAAAAAAAAAAACTGCAAGCAACAATTCTCCAAAAACAGTGACTGCTGTTTTCCTCAGTCATATCAATATTCAGAACATTGAAAACAATATTTAAATAGCAAATCTTCACAGGGGAAAACGTTTTATAATTTGATAATTAAAGATGCATAGACACCAATACAAATCAGGTATCTGTACCTCAGTACTCGTACTCATAAAGTATTGCAGGTACTGTACTCAGTTACATTTTAAAGGAGGGGGAGGGGGGTGTCACACATTAAGAAAGAAATAATTGAAATGAAATAAGAGGTGTCAGTAGGCACTTAATTGCATTTCTTTAAGAGCATACATTATCAAAATAGTCCAGGACTGACTGCCATATTTTGTAGACTTCATTAACCCATTAACCTATAAGTTGTAAGTCTGATCTTTCCCAGTGGTGTCGGTGCATCCCTACTTATAATCATAATATTTATAAGTAAAAGAAACATCAAGAAAAAAAAGGGGCTTGAGGGCAAGAGTGTATTTTTAACATGACATTTAAACTGTAGTAGCAGGAATAAATATGTATGGACAGAATGCTACGCCTACAGATAACGTTATTTAACAAAACTCACCGTGTATTTCTCATGAAGAAAGCTCTCTTCATCATCTTTGCTGGAAGAAGACACAGTTCCTACTACCTGGAATTCTGGTTCACTTAAAGAGGAGACTATAGTCTCCCCGGCCTCTGCGTCCTCTGAACTCTCTCCAGCTACAGAAGTCGCTAAAACCTGTAAAAACAATCAGCAAATGCTGTAAAACAGGGTTGTTTTACATTACGTGCAATTAAGGAAATGGTGGTCACTCTTAGATAGCGTTACCTTCGCGATATGCTTGGAGGAATATCCGTCTACGTCGTTGATAAAAATGCGTTTGCGACGAGTTTGTTGCTTGTTATCCTCCATATTAAAATCCCAACCGCAAAAAACATCAGGAAATTAGAGTGCCTAAAAGGATTTACACTTGTAAAATTCGCGTATAATCGCTCTCAAGCTCTTCGTTTGACGTCCGTTGCTATGGACTCACTCTCCGTTGCCATGGCTCAGACAGAAGTGCTTCGCGCGAGTCGAATGTGACGTCAACATTCCGTCGCGTAGACTTTCCCCAGAAGAGGGAGAAACAAATATGGATGAATTCGCTGTTCAAGTGGTTTTGCTAAGCCATTGAAACATAAACTTCATTAAAAAAAATTGGTTGTTAGGCTTTATTTATTGTTTTTTGGTTAGTCAGATTGAAACACTGGCTAAACAGAGCCTTCTAATTCAATTTTTAATGAAAACTATGCTATGTAGTATCTATTTTTATTGAATAGGGATGCTATGTATCTTATTTAGTTTAGAGGCATGTTACTTAAATGTTAATTTGTTCATAGACTACTTCATTGGTCCCTATGGCATTTACATGCACTTTGACGTGTAAATAAGCTTTCAGTTACAGAAATCCATGACAGTAACATTTAGCACCACTGTTTTTATATTCTAAAATGTAAAAAAATACATTTTCAGCATTTCTCTCTGTATTTATCTATTTCAAAATGTATGTATTTTCAAGTTGCCCGTCAGTAATTCTCACTGAGCATTCTACTTTGATGTACACAGAAACTGTACTAAATATACTAATAATCCACCAAGTTCCATGGTAAACACATTGAAAACTTGAATTATATGTGATCAGAATATGCTCACACTCTAAATAAAGTTACTGTAATATAGTGCTTTTTATATAGCAGTTATCAGTAGATAATGCTAATGTGTCCCCCCATGCAGTTCCCCATCAAGTGAAGCACATTCACAATCCACACACACACACTCACACCAGTGGATGTGTAGATCCCCTTGTGGCACAAGACAATGGAGCGCTGACATGGAAACTTTCAGAGCACCCCATATATTTATAGAGCTGACATTATCTGTTAAACTGGTGGCAGTGTTTGATGGTGTCTGCACTACACAGGTCTCAGCACTCACTGTAACACACCCTGTCATGTATTCAAAGCACTGAGATACTGAGGGAACCCACTCATGGTGATTGGCTGTTTCTGGCCATGTATAGTAAACCTCTATATTTAATACATTTTCATTTTTCTTTGTTTTGATGAAGTTTACTATGTTTCCTGAAATAATGAGTAAAAATACAAGTCTTCCTGGCTACCATTACACTATGAAGGCCAAAGAACACATCAAGCAACACAGAGAAAATGTTATTTAAAAGTATAAATCAGGGGATGGATACAGAAAAAATCCAAGGCTACAATAGTGGCCAGGAATAGTGATTAACCAGTGACTGGACCTTCCAGACACAGGCATCTTTATATATCAGTCACTTGAGACAATTTCACTGCACTCATGTGATCCTATTTCAATAATTATGAGACCACTAGCACCAATTGGCTGGACCTCTGTTTGATAAGGTTATTTAAAGGGGGTGAATATTTATGCACATATTTTATCTTATGAATGTTATTTAACTGACATTACTTTGTTGAAATCTGTTTTCACTTTGATATAATAGAGGTTTTTCTGTGGTCAAAAAAGCCAAAGTACATTGGCCATTATTGGTTTATGAAATCAACAAAAAGGTAAAACATCCAAGGGGATGAATACTTTTTATGGGCGCCGTATTGAGAATTTTCTTTAAACTCTAAACAAATGTCCACTCTGAATTAAGGATAAACTGATTTGATTTTGGAGTTCAGAAGTTAAAAGGGTCATTAGGCTTCATAGTCATCCCTAGCCTGTTAACTTAATATCTTAAGGATGCTTTGAGAGACTGTCTTCAAACTTTGAACAAACTTCCACTCTGATTTAAGGATTAACAGGTTAGATATTGAAGGTTAAAGGTTAGGCCACAAGAACTGAAATTTTATGACCACAATATTTCAAGAATTTAGAGATTTTTCCAAATTTAGCCAAACCCTAAAAACTGGTTAGATTTTGAAGGTCAATGATCATTATTGTGCATACATTTGATTCCAAATACTCCTATATCATAAAAATAAAATTTCTACCCATCACTTAACCACAGAAAACATTCAGTCCTCCTCCTTGACCCAACACTGCACTTTCACTGTCTGGCAATTGTATACCAGATGGAGGTATTTAACATCCTTGAAGAAGTTCCACTTTTTCATAAAACAGAATGCTAATGTTGTGACTTTCTACTATTGAAGCCTCACATCTGTATTGATTGACAGTTACAAAATAGCCACAAGTATGTACTAATTGACATGTCAACCAGCATGCTGTTTGTCAAACACCACTGAGACTTCAGCTGTTTACAGCAGGCATGCGGCACGTTACAATAATGCCCGTTGGTGCCAACAACAGCAACTCATGTACTCTGTCAGTGGGTGTTTATGAAATATTCTCCCCTGCAGGAACAAGTTAAGTCATTATTAACTTCTGCAAAGTTTCTGCTGGTATCAGTTATTTGGACATACTAAATAGTATATTTCATAATAAATATTCCACTCAAGGTTAGATATTGTTTTTGTAAAAGCACAAGTCATAAATCAATGCCTTATAAATTCATAAAATTGGACCAACCTACATTAATCTGCTTCATTTCATTAATTATTTATGGCTTATGTACAAAGTTGCATATAAGAAGGGTTCTCTTGTAGAATAGTTTTGTCTGTGCATGCATGGCAAAAACACACAAAACGCACAAACTTCACCTTTTTCATAAATTATGAATGACATGGCATATTTTTCTGTACTGTACATTGTAAACAAACCACTGCTTAAACAGGATTGGCTGTTAAAAAGCAAATGCTGCAAACAGCTGCTAACATGTCTGTCTGTCTTGGAGGAGGAGGTTGGGGGGTGAAGTACAGAGGGGGCAGCTGTCAGGACAGACAAACCGTGTGCTTCCTACACGCCCTTATAAGGACAAATGTGCCTCAAAACTGTGACCCATTTAAGAACAATCTGCCTTATCCTGATACAGACGCAGTGATAGAGACGGGACTCTGCCAAAAAGTGCTTCCTGACATGAAGAGAGCTGTTGACAAAACACAGCATGGGCTACATCCAGAAACTGCTCTTGCTCCTACTTTTTGCTCAGAGCTGTGTCAGTGGTTAACTTACTTCCAGATAAAATGTGTAACAAAAATTATCTAAGCAAGTTTATAAGAAAAAAGTTTAATCAAAAAAATTATGTTTAGTGGTTATTAATATTGTCAACTAATTGAGAATCATAGATTGAACCTGCATTTATCACTAAGCTAGGTGTCCTTGTCCTATCCTGTAGAATGTTGTTTCTTTACCACTGTATATCAGTAATAAGGGAGATATTTTACATGATTTTTAACAAATCATCCATATTCTTAATTCCAGGTACAATTTTCCTTGTGCTTGTGTATAACATAATCAAAACAAGGCCCTACACTTCCAAGACTGCTTGACTGCTTACCATTTATTTCTGATGGCCACTCTCACAAACTGTTTAGCTGATGACGCCATATAGTGCAGAACCAAAACACATGCTCATGGTTTCAAAATAAAATCAGATTTAATTAATGTTTAGGGTAAGGGTTAAAGTAATGGTAAGCTATCAGAGGTTAAAAGTAAAAGACTGACCTGCAAAACCTGATAAAATGCTTAATAAAGCAGAATAAACAGTCTGCTAACAGGAAGACGCTCGTCCTCCTAGAAAACATTCAAACGCAGCTAGCGTAGCTTACATAGTTCTGTTAGCTGCGTTAGCTAGGCAGATAATAGAATGTAGCTAAAGGTAAGCTCCTACATAGCTAAAGCTGAGCTTACAAAGCAGCTATGTAAGCTACACATATACGTTGATATAGCTAAATTAGCTTCAGCTACATCTGCTAAAGCTCATGCTGCTAAAGCTAACTTTGCTACAGGTAACAGAGCTACATAGCCAACACAGCTAAAGCCAAATTCACAAAGCAGCTGTGTTAGCTAGTACAATACAGCTACATTAGCTTAAGCTACATTTGCTAAAGCTCAAGCTGCCAAAGCTAACTTTGCTACATTGGCTTATGCAGTCACATTAATTACTTAGCTAGTGTATTTATGTTAGCTTTAGCTAAAGCTAACAAAGCTAAAGCAAGCCACCATTTGTATAACTACTTTTAAAATAATTTAGTACCGGATTAGATCTTTTTCTCTTTTTTATTTATGAAATGTTGTTTAGTCTGTAATGTTTGCAAAGCGGCTTTTCATGAATGTAACTGTCAGACTTTATTTTTTAATAACAGAAATTTTAAAAAGAAACCTAAAACTTGAAATATATTGTATTGGCAAATTATGGCACTTCCTTTCTGAGATATACAGTGTCTCAGATGAACAGTCAGTGAGAGTGGCCATCAGAGATGTACAGTGTGCAGAATTTAAGGGACTTGTGCCTGATTTTTATAACTCCAGTTCATGCAACCTTTAATGGAGATGCTAAAATTGTTATGCCACTGCATAACCATATACACAGGGATACTTACACCTAAACTTTTACATCATGTTCATAAAATATATTCACTATAATTGACTATCAAAATGTATTGTAAGCCATTCAAGTAGTTCTAACCTTTTGACAATGAAGCATTTATGTCTTAAGCGTAATAATGAAGGACTGTTTACAGTATTGTACTTTAATTTTTAATGCATTTTAGACTATTACATAACACTTTTTGCGCCAAAGGGTTTTACAAAGACATCCATAAAAATGTTAACCATATACATTATCAGAGTATTACTGAAAATAAATCTCTGAATATTTTGACCATAGAGTATTATTGTTTTTCACTGCAAAACGTAAAGCTAAGCAAGTGTATTTGTCAAATTTCTAGTAAAAATACCTATTTATTCCTTATTTCAGCCAGCCAAGTCCTGCTAAACTTCTTGTTTCATGACATAAAACACAAAAAGTAAGGCTGAATGGCTTGTAATATATAAAAAATAATCCTGCCAGTTGGAGAGAAAACTTTAAATATCTTAAAATGAAATGTACCTACATAAGTTGGCACGTCATTTCCAGACAATGAACAAATACAACATGCTTTATCACCGACAGAAATTTCTATTTCATACTTATTTTTTTACTTATTAAAATTCAGGTCAAATTTTGGTGCTATATCTTAAAATAAGATGGTTGTTAGAAGAATGTGGCTCAAAATAACTAATTAGATATATATTTGAGAAGAAATCAAACAAAGTGCTTTGCTTAGTTTTGAGTTTTTGCGGTGTAAAAAAATGATAAACACTTTAAAGCTCATTCTTGGCTATTTGTTGCTTTTCTGCCTCTTATTAGAAAATGAACTCATTTTCTTCTCTGGATTATTAATGAAGGGGTATTTTTGGCCATCATGACCCTTTTATGGAGCCTTTTGAAAGATTTGTTAACTCAACAGGAATTTCACCTAAACTTAAGTGAAAAGTCATCAGCTGGCAAAGATATATGATGTGAAGGTATCTCAGGGCTCTGTTATGTAAAAGCCTAGAATAGAAATAGACAAGTAGGTTAGTAGCGTCTTTCTCTGAGGTACATGACACCACATAGCTACAATTGGAATATTTCAGCGTGTTGATGGTGTCGGGGGTATTTACATTCCTCCTGCTCTCACACTGGCCTGATAGGGCTCCAGCACGGGGACGCAGGCAGTGTGGGAGCTGAGCGAGGTGACGAATAAGGAGCCTGAGCTCAAGCCGACACGAAGCCACCGGCACCTGTTACTCTCCATTTCCCTAAAAGGAGACACTGGAGCCAATCAGAGCTCAGAGCAGGCGCTCGTCGCTCTCGGCACAGGCTGTCCTGGGGATCTGTCGTCTGCTGGGGGTCTGGGCTCTGGCCTTAGCTTCCTCCACTCAGCCCCCCCCCTGCCCCCCTTACATTATTGCCTCTCACTCAGCTGTCTGGCATGTTTTCAGCCTCCTCCTCACTCCTTACACATGCCACGACTCTGGCAAACTCTCACAGGCAGGTCCCCTTAGACGGCTCCTTAACCGCAAGATAGCTCAGACAAGATCTCGGGTTACCTTCGCACCCTGTGATCGCCCACATCCCCACTGCCCTGTTTGAGCTTAGTCATATTAGCACATCCTTAGAGACCCACAGGGACAACCCTGCAAAAATATGGATGAGAGGAAGATGCTGCAATAAATGAGAAGTCAATGCAATTATAATGCTGTTGATAGGATCATTATCTCACTGTCACGATGAATTTAAAAATACAAAGCTGATTTAAAAGGCATAATAAAAGGTAATTGTTCAAGAACTGACAGATAACTGACATATACCTGCATTAAAATTCTGTTTTCTTGTAATATGCACTTTAAACATAACTTAAGCACAGTACAGTTCCCTTTAAAGTCCCTTTTTATCACACTTTTATCAGAGAGTGTTCCCTAATTCTTTACTAGAATTTTAAAATTATTCTAATGGTATTTTATCTCTTAGTATGTTTTTGCTGTGTTTTCTTTGAAATCCTGATAATTTTATGACTTGCTTTGCTGCCTTTGTACTGATTTTAAAAGTGCACCCAAGATATAGTTATCATCATTATTTTAAACTGTCTTATGTGCATAATGCTTCTTTAAGTTTAATTCAAAGCTCCTGAGTCAGGCTGAAAATCATATCAAGCTGGAATTTTTAATCTTTTAAGTGTTCGTCATATTCCCCACTGCTTCTTAATTTCCCTATCATAGTCAGGGCAACATCTCTCAACACAGGATCCACTTTACTGAGCCATTTAGCTAAGCAGCACTTAATTTGGGCTTGTGTGAACTCCTGAGCCCGCCCCCCCAGCCCCCAGCCTCAGGACACCGGGACATATTTAAGGAACCCCTTGCACCCTTGCCGCTTTGTCCCAGTGGAAACTCCAGTCTTGAGGTAACAACTTGGTGAGTCCCTTTACTTTTAAATTATTGCACTGAGGGGATGAGGGAGGAAGAGTAACCGCTGCTGTGTGGCATATTACTGCCAAAATATGGATTTATTTCCTTCAGTTTTCAGTTAATATGTCTGAGAGATGATTATGTGTTTACTAGAGGATGGATAAGAGATGGATGGAGTAAGATAGAGGGAGGGAGAAAAGGGTGTTTTGAAGAAAAGAAAATGTAATCCTTGCTGATGAGGAAACACTAAGGTTTGAGGATGCAGGGATGGGATGCTGGCTGTGGAGTGGCAGGCAGGAAGCTCTGCATAAGGCTGGATAACAGCCTGAAAAAACTTATTATGATACAGACATACTGGTATTCTGATATATACTAAATAGATGCTACAACATTTGACTGGTGAAATAAGAACCTAACTAAAGAAAGTTGCCCAAAACTGACAAACTTCTGTCTTTTCAGATACTGTTTTAGGGGCTAAAGACCCACAATGATATATCTGTTTCTTTCTATTATTTCTCTTTTAAATTATATAAAAAACAAGATGTAAAACACGGCTTATTTCCTCACTAAAAGAAACACATACTATCAAAATTATTAACTAAAATTGGCACTGTCATAATATAAAGCAATCATGGCAGTAATTCACTTTAAAGCCTTTTCTAATCATTATTTAAAGAAATCTAGGTGAACATTAAAAAAGACAATCCTATTTGTCGTAATTCCTAAGTTAAAGCCTATCATGTGGACTTGAATTTGCATTAATTCAGCTCTTATAGAATGTGTACTTAAAGCTTAAATTTGCTGAATAGATTCCTCCTTTTTCTTGTTACAATAAGACCTTAACAGGCTCCACAATAAAGGGTCATCATTTTCAAATATCCAAGAGCTAAACAGTACTGCCGCAGTGTTTCTGAGTGAATCTTGCATAACAGATTGTGTTGAGTTTAAATGCATGATTTTTAAGGTAACTTCAATAGTAATTTCATACATGACTCAATTAGAGTATTGTTCAGATATTAATCATGAAAAGTTAAATGCACTGCATCTGCAGCCATGCAAACTAAATGTAAAGATGTTTATTTGAATGAAGTAGAAGGGGATGCTGTCACTCTGGATGCAGACTGCAGTCATAGATCCTAGAAGGATCACAGCACCTGGTCCAGCTCCAAACAGAGCAGCCTGTGTGTGTCCACTGTGTGTGTCAACAGCTGAGGATAGACCGAAGCCCCCGCTGCCACTTGTCAAAAGACACACCACCTCAGCTGTTAACTGGCTCTGGCTTAACGATGAGATTTGGGGGGGGGGGGCTGAGCAGGGTGACAAGGGTCCCGAGGCTGAAAATAGATCAGTGAGTGTGAGTGTTGGGGGTCCAGCCATGTCCTGTTTTGGCTTTCGAGGCAGCTGAGGGAGATTAGAGCACTCAAAGGTGTCCTCATACTTTACATGGTGCTGCATTGTTCTCAGAATTGTATGCATGATGCATAAGAGTTAAATGGATTTAATACACATTTAAATACAACAAGGATCATATTTCTTGCCCATGCTAGCTTCATCAAATTGAAACTTTACCTAACATAGTCTAACGGAAGCTGCTGATTGATACTAAATTGATAATTTTAAACATATCACAAACTTACTAACCTGCTCTGTCCTCTACAGAAGGCCATCCAAGTAACGACACAAGATGTGCGACGACGACGAGACCACCGCCTTGGTGTGCGACAACGGCTCTGGCCTGGTCAAGGCTGGGTTCGCCGGTGATGACGCCCCCCGTGCTGTCTTCCCATCCATCGTTGGACGCCCCCGTCACCAGGTACAAATCAAGAAAAGGTGGCTAAATTTGTAGTAAATGTGTATTCATAGACTTGTATCTGAGATTCTGACGTGTTGTCTTCGTTCACAGGGTGTGATGGTGGGTATGGGTCAGAAGGATAGCTACGTGGGAGATGAGGCTCAGAGCAAGAGGGGTATCCTGACTCTGAAGTACCCCATTGAGCACGGCATCATCACCAACTGGGACGATATGGAGAAGGTAAGACTCTAGGACAGGAAGAAAACAGAAATGTCTCAAAGGTTTGTTAATCCAGCTGAGTCCCTGACATTTTCTCTGTTCCTGGATTACAGATCTGGCACCACACCTTTTACAACGAGCTCCGTGTGGCCCCAGAGGAGCACCCCACCCTGCTTACTGAGGCCCCTCTCAACCCTAAAGCCAACAGGGAAAAGATGACCCAGATCATGTTTGAGACCTTCAATGTCCCCGCCATGTATGTGGCCATCCAGGCTGTGCTGTCCCTGTATGCCTCTGGACGTACCACCGGTGAGTCTCTACTAAAGACTTAAACTCCCTAACCCTGCTGGCTCATAAAAAGCGCTGTTTTCTTACAGACTCTTAATTTTCATTGACAGGTATTGTGCTGGACTCTGGTGATGGTGTGACCCACAATGTGCCCATCTATGAGGGTTATGCTCTGCCCCATGCCATCATGCGTCTGGATCTTGCCGGTCGCGACCTGACTGACTACCTGATGAAGATCCTGACTGAGCGTGGCTACTCTTTTGTCACAACTGGTAAGAAGGCACTAACATCTAACTAGGAACAAAAGGGGATATATGAGAGGAAGTTGATGTGCCGATGGAAATTTGATTAACTTAGGTAAACAGTAAGGCTGTTTTACCTCAGCTAAATATCAAACTTCAAGAAAAAGTGACACAGGCAGAGGTTACGAAGTGCTAAGATCCTCTATGTGAAGCTCAAAATGTAGGTATAATGTTGAAGTAAACTGAAGCAGTTCCATTTATTATGAGGACTGTTAAAATTCGATCTTATAATAAGTTTCTGCATACTAACTTAGTTAGACCAATTTTCACTCCTGATAAGGCCAGAAAAACAATCATTAAGGATTCTGTTTAACCTTAGCAGCACAGAGAAGACAGACAATGTGAGAACAAACCAAGCAGTCAGCATCTGTCTTTCACTAATTCAAGTGCTGGTTAACACTCGGGCCTTAGTAACAAAAAGTTCCTCATGAACTGTTAACCCACAAAAATGTCCCCTGAGAAAAAGGGACACAAAATTAATACAAATGAATATTTTCCAAGTTTAAATGACTTGTATCTTTTCATCAGCTTCAGCCCTGTTTAAAATAATCAATTATTTAATCAATTCAATTTATATAACCTTCAAATGCAAGTTCACATGTCTAATGAGACAGATTTTATTCATGTAAACACAAAAATGCCATAATTTCTAAAGACTTTATGCTGGATGAGATTCTTTTTTAATTGCTGGAGACAGTGTTGGACTTGACATGGTTAATTTTTACAGTATCTAGATTTTAAAAATAGCACTTGTTATGTTAGGTAACAAGCAACGTCCACATCAAAAAACGCCCATTAAGTTAGTATAAATCAATATTTTCCTCTCCTAAATAGAGATCTTTGCACCAGCTTCAATTTTCTTAATTTAGAAAGTGGGCACACCTCCACCAAATTCCATACCACGGGTAATGCAAATGGACAAATTATCCAAAAATGAAAACTTGAAATGGACTAAAATGTCCCTTGTGAGGAATGAGGGTCAATCTACTTTTTAGAGAAGGAGCGTGTTACTTTTGATCAATAAGCTGCATAGTCATACAATAAACATGACAAAACTAAAGTCATAAGATCAGCTACTCAGAAAGGTGGTAAATGAGATGGAATCAATAAAGAATACAGAGATGTATAGATTAATAACTACTGTTTTGTGTTGTTGGACTTGTTAACTAAAATGTGTTTTCTTTACCTGACAGCTGAGCGTGAGATCGTGCGTGACATCAAGGAGAAGCTGTGCTACGTTGCTCTGGACTTTGAGAATGAGATGGCTACTGCTGCCTCTTCCTCCTCTCTGGAGAAGAGCTACGAGCTGCCTGACGGTCAGGTCATCACCATTGGCAATGAGCGTTTCCGCTGCCCCGAGACCCTGTTCCAGCCTTCCTTCATTGGTGAGTTATTATGGTAGCTGACCCAGGGCTGACTCAGGACTGCACTGTCTGTCCGTGAACACAACACAGTCAGGCAGCCATAGTTATATCTGAATAAGTCGTCTGTACTTTATGTGAGTATATTTCACCTGGTGACCAAAAGCAGATATTTATTTTATTTAAATCCAGAAAGGATTGACAGTACCATTCTAGACTGATATTTCTAATATTTTTTAGCAAGTATTTGTTACTTTCAAATAAAAAAATCTATATAAGGACATATGGGCTGATAAAAAATCTAACAAACTTATTGGTTAAATGGTAAAGAAAATGTGTGTTGACTTACATTGTAGTCTTCGTAATTGAATTGTAATAAATGACTCTTCTCTCACCTGCCCAGGTATGGAGTCTGCTGGTATCCATGAGACTGCATACAACAGCATCATGAAGTGTGACATTGACATCCGTAAGGACCTGTATGCCAACAATGTGCTGTCTGGTGGTACCACCATGTACCCCGGTATTGCTGACCGTATGCAGAAGGAGATCACCGCCCTGGCCCCCAGCACCATGAAGATCAAGGTAAACCCTCATAGGCCAGGATCCTATGAATGAATATAGGTTCATTATTTTGTAAGAATGTTCTTGTACTAACCTCTCCTTCTCTCTGCAGATCATTGCTCCCCCTGAGAGGAAATACTCCGTCTGGATCGGCGGCTCCATCCTGGCCTCCCTGTCCACCTTCCAGCAGATGTGGATCAGCAAGCAGGAGTACGATGAGGCAGGCCCCTCCATCGTCCACAGGAAGTGCTTCTAAACCTCCAACCAGCACCGAACATCCCACACAGACTGCATCCACTTTCCTCCTGTATCTGTATTTCTACTGTGCCTTTTGCTGTATATACATGTAACGTTGTAATAAAAATAGCTGCTTTTAACAGAAACAGTCTGAATTGTCTGAAACAGTATACTTCTACACCAGTTTGTTACCAAGAGGGCTTTATTCATTTAACTCCAATTGCTAAAAGGGCCGCAGTGTTTAAAATCCTAGGACTTTCATAATAAGACCATTGTAATTTAACAAAAGGAATAAATGTATGAAGCATTCAGCGTGATGTATTATACAGACATCTACATTTTCAGCTCAACTGTTTAATCTGATCACCTACACAGCTGATTCAAGATATTTCTCCAATGCCATTAACACAATATTTACAAGATTTCCACATATATTTTATTAAGATTTCTAGTTTTTCTAATGTATTTAGATGCAGACTCATTAAAAACTATGTTTAGGTTTAATCACCTGTATATAAATACTGTGTTATAATTATTTACCTGGAACAGGCCTTTATCATAAATAAGGAGGACCCCTCCATGGACTCACTCTTCTATCTTGTACCGCCATGTTTCCCCTGTACCACAGAAAGGAATAAATAACCGGTATGATTCCAGGGGTTTTAACAGTTACTGCCAGACTTTATTACCAATTTTACTTACTGTTCCTTTACGTAATGGGGGTTAAATAAGCTGTAAATACATATTATCTTCTATCTCGTTAAAATTTTCCTTAATTTCACCCCTGAGAAACATCGAGTTGACCGAGTGAATGCATGTTGCTAGCTAATGCTAACGCAGATAGCAGCCGTTATGAGGCCCATGCTAACCGTCCTAGTTGGTAGCTTTAGGAAGCGACAGTAACCTACCAGGCAGAATGTTCAATACAACATGCCATCTGCTTTGAAAGGTAAGACATAGATATACTGGTGTTTGATGCTCAGCTTGACTACTATTATAGATGCCAATACATAGATACCGCCTGGGCCGCTACTTCCATTGGAGAGATTGCGTCACACGGGCGCCATATGCAAAAGGCGGATTCGCGGCTGACAGTGAATGTCAGTCAATGACAGAGGGAGGTGTATCCACGACCAAAATGCTCGTAACTCACTGAAAATTGAACGGATTTAAAGCTGTTTGTTATTCATAAATGTCAGACATGTATTTATGATCCAGCACACCTGATCCAATGAAAAACACAGATTTTCAATGGCAAATTCTTTGCCTAATACAAGGTTCCAGTGATTCTCAACAAACAATAACACTATTATAAGGGCCAATGATACCCAGAAAATGTAGATGTGTGTAAGTATATTACATGTACTCGAGAAAACACCACTACAATTTATATTCTCAACAAGGGCTCTGAACCACAAAAAGTGAAAAATAAAATAAACTGAAGATATTTTCTGTCTGATGCAAGCATATTGATCTTATCCTGTAATCACTTTTTTCTTTATTAAACCCCATTTGTAAAGATAGATAGATAGATAGATAGATAGATAGATAGATAGATAGATAGGGTCAATTTTGAAATGAAAACCTGTGATTTTCATTGGATCAGGTATCCTGGATCATAAATGCATGACTGAGGTCTGTGATAAACTAAATAAACAGCTTGAAAGTTGTCTTATTTTATCCTCAATTAAGATCATTGTAATCATGCAGTCATTGACTTTCACTAAATGACTCCAAAACAAAAATGTCGGTTTGAGAAAACATAAACAACTAATGGTTATATTACCACTGTCCCACTGTGACCTGAACGCAACACCCAGTCCAGCTCCACAGGTGATACTAATGATCATCACACAGGAGGTCTGATTCATTCACAACTGACCAGCAGCACTGAGCCACATTGTTTCTGACATTATCCGGCTATCATTTTCATCATGAAGGCTTCTGACAAAAATGTGATTCGGTTTCACCTTCAAGTGATTTATGGGATACATGTGAAAACTTTTGAGAAGAGAAAAGACAGACTGTTTGTGAGTGAAGCTAAGATATTTGGTGTTCCTCTGGAGAATTTACCCAGGAGGTACATCCCCGAGTTTGGACTGGTGCCCTGGTGAGTCAAAGAATCAGAAGTTTATGAACAGGCGATTGGTATATTATTATTTAACATGTTGTGTCTCAGCTTTTTGGTGGATGCCTGCTCATTTCTCCTGGAGCGTGTTGGAACTGTAGGCCTGTTCAGAAAACCAGGTTCTCTTCCTCGCATTAAGATCCTCAGAGTAAGATTTATGTTTTATTATTATAATTTTGAATATTAAAGGGACCCTGCATATTTAGATATTCATGCTTTATTAGATTAGTAGAAGTGTTGTTTATACCTACGATACTTTTTAACAAAGAAACACACTAGATTTCAACATTTCCAAAAAAAAAAAAAAAAAAAAAACTCAAAATAAATGCAAATATAAGGTGCTGGCAGTGACAGACTTGGCAATTATGGGGCCCAAGGCAAAAACAGGCTTGGGAGCCATTGCACTCCCCTTTTTAAATTATTTATGAAAGCAAGAGCTGCTTGTAAATTATTTTAATCAGTCTACACTCAACATTGTTGCAAGGGTGTCTGGGGCTGTATATGTATGTTTGAACTTTTTTTAATGTTATCTTGTTATGGCTGTGACGTTTTAGAGTTGAAACATATCGGAGCCATTACTACATGTCTGATCATATTGAAGTTAAATTAGATGCAACACAAAAATGACTGTTTAGCAATGTTTTGTGGAAATATCCAGGTGGATTTTAAAAATGTCTATTTTTGAGACTCTATATCAGTGGTTCTCAACTCAAAAGTGGGCCCGAATTTGTCTTTTAAGTGCTTTTGTTCCACGTTTTAAGAAATCAGAAATTACTTTAAAGATTTTTTTCTCGGATTTATTCAAGAATTTTCATTGTGATTTTATCCTAACTTGCAGATTTTCTCTGATTTTTTTTAGAAAATAACTTTGGGTAATTTTCCCAGAAAGGTTAAGGATTGTTTTCTATAATTTTTTTTGAGTGTTTTCTTCGGGCATTTCCCAATAAACCTTTGCTACTCTTCTCTGACTCTTCCCCTAAATCCTTTTAAAGGAACAAGGAATTTTCAGGACATCTCACAAAAAATATCAGCAATCTTTTCCAGTACTTTTTCTGCAAATTTCAATGTAAATGTCAGGGAATTCTTCCAGTACGTATCTGGATTTTTTTCTGGGAACTTTCTTAAATTGTCTGATACTTTTTTGAAATTTTATTCTTATTGTTTATGGTTGATATCACATTTTCTTCAGTCTCTTTTGACTGTCCCACTTCTATCTGGGGTCCAAACATGCCATGCTTTATTAGATACATTTGATTCATTGACAAATATATCACAAAACTGAGTGACAATTTATCATTATGGAACCTGCAGTGGGGTCCCAAGGCTAGACCAGTGGAGAACCACTGCTCTAAATAGAAATCTGTTGACCAAATTAAATTTGAGCTATACAAATACTAAGTTTGCATGTTTATTCACATTTTTACAAAATTAAAATTTACTCAAAGAAAATTGAATTGTTCCATTTTGGATTTTTTTTGGCATATTTAACCTACTAAAACCTCAAAAAGTATCCCACATTCCTCAGCTAAAACAGACCACAGCATAATGTGGGTGCGCTTATTTTGCTTTTTAGTCTTTAAGAGACTGAAACTTTTTTGATTTTGACCAAAGTTTAATTTTAGAGAAGAGGAAAATAAGGAAGAAATTACTGTAATGCAGACTGAGGTGAGTACACTCCAGAAAGGTTAAGGAAGTAGAACAAAGTAAACCATTTAACACTACCCAGAATGCATTGGACAACAATGACAGCGTACATGTGAATCTTTTGTCTAATTTTCTCAATAAGTAGAAGTCTAGGGTGATTCTTTGTTCAGCATCCACAATAAAGACACTAACGTTGATCTAATTTTGCATTTGATTCTAGAAAAATTTAACTGATTTTGTATTTCCTGTTCGTCTGTCTGCACTTCCTGTCTCAGGCCAAGCTGAACCGTGGAGAGGAGTGTCTGTTCACAGCTCTCCCCTATGACGTAGCAAGCCTTATCAAGCAGTTCTGCAGGGAGCTGATGGAGCCGCTGTTTCCCACTGAGTTTC
The DNA here is from genome assembly GCF_018320785.1 of Cheilinus undulatus. Taxonomy (NCBI): domain Eukaryota; kingdom Metazoa; phylum Chordata; class Actinopteri; order Labriformes; family Labridae; genus Cheilinus; species Cheilinus undulatus. The sequence continues at coordinate 36,970,693 of NC_054878.1, read as the reverse complement.
ACGCCGCTCTGCTCAAAGCTCAGGCTCTGCCCAATCCTAAAGACCGGATTTCAGCCCTGCAGCTGCTGTCCTGTCTGCTTCCTGCAAGAAACTCCTCCTGTCTTCATTACCTATTCGATTTCCTCTCCAACATCACCCAAAGGTTTGACAGAGAGAAATAGACTCATAACATGATGATATATATATGATTTAAGAAAAATCAAAGAGAAAGGATGCCCTTTATTTTTTATGTGGCATGGTGAGTGATTATTTTTGAATGCTTTTCTCAGCTGCAGTGAAAACTTGATGACCAGCTCCAACCTTGCTACAGTCTTTGCTCCGTGTCTTTTACCTCCTCCAAGTAAGGCAGAGATGTCAGAGGGAAGACTTGAACTCAGAGTTCTGGTTCTTTGCACCTTTATTGAAAATCCTCATCTATTTGGTAAAAAAAAACACTTTTAAAGTACTTTTACTTGTGGTTGATGAGTTCAAGATCCTCACGATGCATTTGTTTTAGGGGTCATTCCTAAAGCTGTGATGGACAGTATGGACTTCCTGCTGAATTTCCATTTCTTTAAAGACACAAAGAGAAGACAAAAAAAGAGACACAGCTTTAAAGGTAAAACATGTAACCACCTAAGATTCTACTTTTAGCATAGACTTTATATTAAGATGGACGAAGCATTAGCTGACCTGGAGTGAAGCCCGTTTCAGACTGTACAGAATGCATTTATTTTGAAGGGTTCTCATGACGCTTCCACTGTACACTAATTCCAGTTGCTTATAGGGGGGTTATTGAGGTAGAACTTATGAAGAAGGACAGGGCTGTGACACGTGAGCAGCAAAACATGCAGCCACTCTGAAACAGGCTTGAAGTATAAAGATTTAGAGCCTCACCAACTGACTGGCTGTAGAATAGGTCATAAGCTCCTCCTTCTCCATGTTAGTAGATGGGACATAAGTCAACCTATGAAGTGAAAATTGATGTCAAATTTTTGTGAAACCTAGATTCTTCTATATTTAGTTATTATCATGCTCATTTATGCTAAAGTGTTGATTTTGCACAAAAAAAAAGTGGATTCAGTGTCATCCTTGACAACTTTAAATGTGGCTTCTTGCAGTGCTCAAAAATCCACATAAGACTCTTCTTTGCTGACCAGAAGGACTTTTGACGTTTTAACAGGAAGTAGAATGTGCATGTGGTTAGCAGAAAGGGCATCAATTCTGTGGATTCCACCAGTCAGCTCCAATCTAGAACTTACATTATCAGGGCAATGTGTCTGCACCTGTTGAAAGGATATTTTGGCTTCACTTGTCCAGAGGAGACAGAGGCATGCTGTCCATTTTAATAACTTGTCAATTTGTTGTTCCTTCAAACTTGGCTTGTCTAATATTTTTTTCTCTCTCGAATACTTGCAGCAATGCCGCCGGGGAAGGCGATGCCTTGGACAAAAGGGAAGTCAAAGTGCGAGCTTCCAGTCCCCAAACTGCCACAAGAATTGACACCAGGAGACCGACCAGCGCTCAGGAGAAGCCTCGGCCTGGAGACTTTCCCAAATGTGCAGCTGTTTAGGGTCTGTCTGTCTGGATCAGGTGAACACATACCAACACAGGCTGTGTATGATTGTGACTTTTCTATTTCACTCAGAGTGTAATGAAAGAAAAATGGTTTCATTTCAGAGACGAGTTTTAGTCCTGCTAAAGCTTTATTGGGCAGTCCCCCTAAAGATGCATTCAAGACCCCACAGGATATACCAAAAAGGTGAGATATTAAGGTTTATTAAGAATTAAGGTCTTTTGTAACCACATATGGTTAGTTAAATGCTTGGATTGCTTTGAAATATGAAATCTGGGGCTGTTTTTGTTTTAAAATATAAAATATGGAATCTGAAAGATGGCCTAGACGTTAGGTTGTGCCCCATACTGAGGCTACAATCCTCAAAGCAGTCAGCCCAGTCTAGCCTGTGGCTCTGTTCCCACATGTTATTCCTCACTTTGTCTCTTGGATTTCCACTCTATCTACTGCCACATCTAACAAATACTAAAAAGCCCAGAAAAAAAATATATGAACAAAAAATAATCTGACATTGTTTTTGTGATCTCTAACAAGATATGCATTTTTGGAGAAAACCCCCACAACAATATGCATCTTTACTGCAAAAATACTTGAGAAGAACAACAAATTTTGAAGTCTATTGTAAAATATTTCTAAGGCTAAAACACAAATGCACTGTAAGAGTTAGTGTTATGCCTAAGATGTGAAGGTTTAGGTCAGCCTGGTGAACTGATTGTACAATTGATTTGTTACACACTGAGGAGGCCACACTGGACTGGGAAGTGTCATAATTCACAGGACTCCTCCTCACCAGGAAGTGTGGGAGAATCCTCCCCTGAAGATTAAAAGAGAGACACTTGTCTGTGCTTGGGAGCTTTCTGCTCTAGGAGCTCACTTTTTCCTATCTCTGCACAGAGCGAGGGTGAAGACACACAGATGGGTGATATTTGTGACAACTGTAACTTTATATGTAATCTTTAATAAACTTTGGGTCAATGACCATTTAAGCTGAACTAATCCTCTCTTTGTCCTTCTGCCAATAAAAGAACAGCGCAAAAAACTGAGAGTATTATTCATTTACAATTTTGCTTTTTGATTGTCTGTTATAACATATCCCAGGGGCCTTTTTTTTAAATTAAAATCAGTGGCTGGAACGTCCATAAATGAACACATATAATCTGAGTTTATGTGGATCTGTTGTCTTTTTCTCCTCAGAGAAATGCATCACTTCCCAAGAATTACCAGAGGAGCAGCTGCAGAAAGCTCTCCTGTGCTCACTGGCATCAAGACTCTGCAGGTCATGCACTGGAAAAAACGCCATTCACTGTGAAGGATTAAGTAGTGGGAAGAAGTCATGTGTGTTGACCCACATCACTGCAGATTTGTGGATATGGTCTACAATAGACCATTTTTTGATTCTAAGGTGATGTGGAGTGGTTATAGGCAGTGACAGGTCAGGTTTTGTCACGATCTTAATGAATGTATTTATTCGACTATTCCTAAACAGGACTGTTGTTGTATGGATCATGTAATAACCTATTTTTATATTATAATAAATTTTAATTTCAACATTTGCAGCTTTCCCTGCACTTTTATGTGTTATGTATAATTGTTCAGGTGAGGTAAGAAAAGACTATTCTCAATACATCATTATTGCTATGATTCTACATTAAAACACTAAATCATGTTTTAAAGTGATTGTCTAGGCAGGCTTACTGTTTGATTAAAACATATATGAAGTAGTGGCATCTTTGCTGTCACTAATGGAGCATAAATTGTTAATTCAGACAGGCCGCTGAGTAAAGTGCTGCCATACATGAGATCAGCTGATCTCATGCAAACTATCATCAGCTGACTACCAGCTGATTCGCTCTAAGCACACTATTGGCTAATCATTCTCATGCTGCCTTATTTTAACTGCTTTTGTCTGGCTATACACTGCCGCTTTCTCTGCAAGCTGCTCTTGCAACCCTCCTCCACCCCAGCTCCTCCTCCATTCTGCTTCTGGCCTGTCAGTCATTCGGTTGTCATTGATGCCTGCTCTGCTGGGGTGTTTTGCTGCTTCTCTCCCTGCCTCATGCTTTCCTCACAAGCATAGGAAGAGCAGGAGAGTGTGCTGTTACTGCTTAAGGCTCATGAAGGGCAGGGGAATCCTAGAACAGCCACACCACCAAACATAAATTACGGCAATAAATACTAGCTAATTGCTGCTAATGAAAATATTTTTTTGCTACAAATCGTGTTTTTCTTGATAAAGTGGTCCTGACTGAAATAAGTTTTAAAAAACGTCAGCAAAAATAATTCTTAGAATAGTCAACAAACCATAATCATTATAGGGGTCTTTGAGCCTGATAATATTTGGGAGTGAAGGAGCAAAAAACATTTTAAAGGTCAAAACAAACAAAAAAAAGATGGATATGATGAAGCTGAATTGGAAAAAAATCAACTAAGCATAGTTAATAGAGGTAAAAGGAGTTTATTTCCACTAAAACTGATATAAAGAAATGTTTTGACATAGTGAGACTTTCCTGGCATCAGTGAATTAAATCTACCCTATAGCAACACCCATGCTTTTACTTTAGAGCAACCCTTAAAAGGGATTTAAAAAGTCAGCAAAGGTACATAGGCTAATGAAAAAAAATCCAGTCTCAGAAATCAACAAAGCATAATTACATAGATGACATTATAGGTATCATGTTAAATTGTCGTTATAGGTCAGGAATCAGGACTGATAGAGAAAAATATTTGCTGGAAATAAATTGGCAGCATGGAATTTTGATTTGAAGTTGGATAAAAAGAGAAAAAAGGGTGGTCTAGCCTTATTTTTTTAGTATTCAGCAAAATTAAGGACATTTAGTAATTTAATCACACTAACTTCAGACTTCAAATAGTTTTAAAATATACAGTCGATATAATGGCAGAAATTTCTTGTTATTTCTCAGACTTTCCAGTCTCCCGAGCACAGTCATATCGTGATTAGCCATGAGTAGATAACCGACATAACAAAGCATCCAATCAGAAGCGGAGATTCTCGGTATCCTAGCAACAGTGTCTGGACCTCGTATGAGGGGATCTCATCCTCCTGCAGGGTTGCATAACGAGCAGCAATGGTGGACAAAGAAAGCATTTATCCTTCAAAATAAAATCAAGTTTAAAATACGTGGAAGAAGATTGCTAGTCCTTTTCGGATCGAGATGAAGACATTTCTGTCTAAATAGACGCCGAATAACCTTAATTTAGAAGTAATTTGTGAAAATGCTTAGAGATGTAAAATGAAACTCACTATTTTCTCATGTTAGCGAGGCCAGCCTTTATTTTGAAACCGGATACTGCATTTTTGCTAGCTTAACGTTTGTCTCGCGCAGCAGACAGGTTCTAGCATCAAACACGGTAAGAAAAAACGGAGTGGACCTCTTCTTTTGATTGTTTGTGGTGTTATTGAGTGATGAAAATAGATATTTTTGAAGTACACGGTAGAATACAGTACGTTTGACATATTACGTTGTTTTTACGGTTTAATTGACATGATGTGGGCTATTTTTAGACTATTTACATCGGCCGTTGACTATCAATTGTTGACCGTTTAACTGGGCTTTTATTTACTTTAATGGGTACATCATTTTACGTTCATTGTTGGTTAAAATTCATCATAACATGAAGCATTTTGAGCTTTTAACCTATCCATATGAAGGACACTGTTTTCTTAATGGCATGTCGTGTGTCTAGGATGAACACGCAGCTTTATTTGCACATGACAATTACTCGCCTCTCCGTCTATTTAGATGTAAAACCCATTGTGTGCGTTTTGATGCTTTCTTCCTCAGATGACAGAAATGGGCTCGGCCGTGCGGTTATCATTGTTCGGCCTTCTCCTTTGCCTGCAGCTCGGCAGGGCTTCAGCCCGCAGTCCCCGCACGGTAGACCAGGTGTCTGAGGCCGACATCCAGCGGCTCCTGCACGGCGTGATGGAGCAGCTGGGCATCGCTCGGCCCAGGGTGGAGTATCCCGCACACCAGGCTACCAACATAGTGGGGCCACAGAGCATACAGGGTATGATAGGTGCTATTCAACAAGAATATTTAACATTTTAAGGAAGTGGAAGGTGGAACCACGAAAAATAACCTCAACGAAGGCCTTATCTAAGCACACATTATGCATTAACCAAATGGCCTTAAATGTGTTTGATCATGTGTAATCTATTTGTCCCAGGTCTATCTAAATATTTCACATAATAAGTCCATGTTTTAACCATTTCTGCTTTTTATAGTAGTCTTTTCATCATCATTTCATTTGAGATCAAACAAAACATGAACCTATTTTGATGTACAACATTATTTTATTGAATTGGCCCTGTAAACATATTTACTACCATCATAGATGTAAACTGGGTTGGTATTTCTCGGTTTACATTTTTATCAGCAGTCTTAATTTGATAGTTTTCTCCGTTCTTTTAGTGTATTAAAAATTATTTCATACTGCAAAACAGAGCATACTAGAAAAGCATTTTTGCTTGAAATATAATTATGAATCAGTAATTGAAAATACAACTAAATCCTCCTTAAATGTGGAAAAAATGTTATAAATCGCATTATTTAACCAAATGTATCAGCAGTGCCATGGCACCCTGGGGTGCCCCCTGGAATCATTAGAGACTGCCCTTTTAATGCTTAAATGATACTTAATATACCAAGAAATATCATGAGTATGCAGGTCATAAGCTGTCCCTTCCCAAGTAATCAAAATTGTCCCATATGCTCCTGAAATTACATCAGTGTAGGTATCATACTGTTATTTCATCAGTTTTTCCGGTGTTCATGGAGTATAACAGTGTTTTTAAGGTCTAAAAGACTACGATACATTACATCCAAGGCATTAAAATAGTTTTACTAGAGTGCTTTGGAGATCAATTCTATTACTCTATAAATTCCTTGGCAGTCATAGGGATTTAAAAGGTTTTTTTTTTTTTTTCAAATGACTTTTTGACCTAAGATTTTTCACAATTTTTAAGGGTGACTTTACTGAAAAAGGGTTGAGAAATGCTGCTCTAGCTGGTGTTGCTGTCTGGATGTTAATTGTAGTGCTTATTTTTATTCACAAGGTGGAGCTCACGAGGGGCTGCAGCATCTCGGCCCCTTTGGAAACATCCCCAACATTGTGGCTGAGCTGACTGGTGACAATGTTCCCAAAGACTTCAGTGATGATCACGGATACCCAGACCCTCCAAACCCCTGTCCCTTGGGAAAAACAGGTTTGAATTAAAAATACTTATGAGTTTTATTATCAAATTACTGATCTCTCTTTATAAAAATCAGTCCCAGTGTTATTGTTGTACCAGGGCAAATTCTTTTGATTCTTTAATGTTCTTATTTGCACTGTACTGCTCTCATACTTGAAGCAGTGTCTTATGAATGATTTTCTCTCTAGTAATTCTGTTAAAAAGTTGACGACTCACCCTCATCTTCATTTTCATCTTCTTTTTTCTCCACATCCACAGCAGCAGACGGCTGTTTGGAAAATGCTCCAGACACGGCTGAATTCAGCAGAGAGTTTCAGAAACACCAGCACCTGTTTGACCCAGAGCATGACTATCCAGCTCTGGCTAAATGGGTGAGTACATATCTTTATTCTGTAAAAATTGGAACACATAATTAATGATTACTAAAACTCTAAACACCATTTCTAATTTAAAAAGACTGAAAAACATTGAAATGCTTATAAAAACATGTTTGACTGTTAAAGAATTGGAATCATTAGGTGCCAGTTTAGCTCAGATGACAGAGCAGAGGATCAAATCCTGATCCTGGTGCTGTTCAGTGCATATCTTCCACCACTCTCTCTCCCCATATTCCCTATTTCTCTTCAGCTGTCCTGGAAAATAAAGGCATAAAGCCAAAGCTATTCTAAAAATGAATTGAGGTTGTACTTTATGCAAAAGTTTTCAGGGCACAATCTTCTTTCTTCATTACAGCTCCACTTTTTGATTTTCTAGTGGTAAGGTAAATGAGGATGACCCTGCATTAAATTTGGCTTAGTTTTGATTACAAGCACAATTTAAAAGAGGAAGATTGAAAAAAAAAAAAAAAAAAAAAAAAAAAAAGAGATAAGGCAATACCACATTTACATAAAAACAATCCAATTTTGTTGTTTGTAGGGATGATTTGATTAAGTTATGTATGCAAACAAAACAATGGTTTCCTTAAAGCCTTAAACTCTTGCAGCAAAAGTACTTTTTTTTATAAATAAATAAATAAAAGTAGGTAAGTTTGATGTAGTTAGTAGTCATCAAAATGTGGAAGTGCATCCGTCGTTGTCAAAATAGTAGTTTACTTGAAATGTTATGGAAAAAGTTGATTTAGAAAGGAAGTATACATGAATTTAATTACAAAAATGGGACTACAGCATGAGGTGTATGCTAAGTGTTTACTGTAGTCTTTGTCACCTTGTTTCCTCTGAATATTGGCAGCTAGTGGCCTGGCAGTCACATCTTCATTTCTAAACATTTTTTAAAAATATGCATGACAAGCTTTGTCCATTTTTAAGACTGAACAAAACTGGAATGTTGTTTTTGTCTAGCCTTAAGGATTATGCTTTTCATTGTGATTTATACCCTGGAAAAAGTAAAACAAATTTTCCTTGTATAAAAACATTAAGCTGCAAAGTAAAGGAAACATGATTTAAAACTTTTCTGAAAATGTTTGTTTGCCTTTCTTTTCAGAACAAGGAGCGATTGTACCAAAAACTAAAGGGAGGACCTAAAAGACGAAAAAGGGTATGTGGGTTTTTATTTGTGTATGTCTTCCTTCTTTTTTTCTAGTTTTATTGTCTGAAAAACCACAACACCAGAACTGAAGTTTTTCCCTGAAAGAAGTAATGTACTCTGACATTAAAAGAATTTCACTTGGGAATTTTGGGGGGTTTCAACCTTGACCAACATTTATCAAATATTACATCTCCGTGTACATGTTTACAGTAGTCATTATGTTTTTTCTGCTTTATTGCAGAGCGTCAACCCATACTTGATGGGTCAGAGGTTGGAAAATGTGGTCGCCAAAAAATCTGTTCCCCACTTCTCTGATGAGGACGAGGAAGAGGCACCCACCGTCTCTGTTGCTAGCACCTAAATCCACAACCTGCACCTGCAACACTCACTGTAAAAACACAGTTTACTGCCAGAATTAACTTTATAACACTACATATTTCAGCATTTTGGTTATCAAGCTGTGCAAACATTAGTCTAAAAAGGGTTGTATTGCCGGTATTGCAATTATCTCTTAAAGCAACTATTCTTAAATCATGACAATCATTTTTTATTCGATTTTGTCTCCCATCTTTTTTTGCTTCAAGTATGGAAACCATGACAAAAATCCATAAACAGACAAAAGTGATTCTGGATTAAACTAAGACAACATTTAGGTATTTCAGTTTTAGTTTTAGTTGTGATTTGACTGCTTACTAACCAAAATGCTTAAATAGAATACTGTATGTTAAAAGCTTAGAGTCTGTCAGTGATCACCATATCCTGAGCTGTATTATAAGAAGTTGTATAGATCTATTGATTTATAGAGATGTTTAAAGAGAAAGATAGTATAACCATGACTGTACAGACTAAATTCACTCACCCTAAAGTTTATATTTTATGTCTTTATTTAACCACATAATCAATTCAACACATATCATGTTCCAGTAAATTCTTTTAAATGGTTGTAGCGTTGCGGTATAAATGATGCCTATGAACTTCACCACTGTAGCATGTCATATGATGTAAATCTGTTCTCTTTATTACATTACAGAGACTTACTTGGATCAACTCTTCTTCACATAAATGTTTGTGTTTTTGTTCTGTAATGTCAAATAAAACATTTATCTGCATTGACAAAGCGTGGAGTTGGATTTTCTGCCCTCTTTTCAGAGAGATGAAGTGAGGGTTTTGGATTTGGGGGGCGTGTTCTGCCCAGGCTCAGTTAAGAAAACCCCTTGGTGTGTCATTCATAAAGCCATTACTGAGGACGCAGGGAGAAGAAACACGAGCTGTAAACTTTATGGCTGGATATAATCTTCTTCCAAGAGCCTAAATAAACTTCAGGTAACTGACTTATATAGGATTTTATTATAATATCTCCTGCATCATCCTGCGTAAAGAGAAAAAAAGTGCAATCTTGGTGCGTAATTCATGCGTAAAAGCTGTGCGTAATCGTCTTTCTAAGTGTGGCTAACTTTAATGTCTTTTCCGTTAGCTTCAGTGATGAAGACACCATCAGAGCTGATCCCTGCAGCAGTTTTAACCATACTGCTCTGCTCACTTTGGAGTACCTATGCTGCCACCTATCAGGGCGCATTCCCTCACCCAAACAAATACAATCCAAACGAATCGGACAGGTGCCAAACACCCCCAATCACTGGATTAATTTCCCACGTGCCGGGCCCCGTAACCTCCACCGATGAGGTCCTGGAGTCCAGCCAGGAAGCGCTGCACGTAACGGAGCGTCGGTACCTGAGGCTGGACTGGTGCAAGACGCAGCCGCTGAAGCAGACCATCCAGGAGGAGGGCTGCCTAAGCCGGACCATCATCAACCGCTTCTGCTACGGACAGTGCAACTCCTTCTACATCCCGAGACATAACTACCAGGACGGAGACGCCTTCCAGTCCTGCTCTGCCTGCAAACCAAAAACCTTCAGTACGGTCACATACACCCTGCTTTGTCCGGGTCAGACACCCAGCACGAGGAAGAAACGAGTTCAGCGCGTGAAGCAGTGCCGCTGCACGACGATAGATATGGATTAGACACAAACCAAAACATCCAGGTCGTTACCATCTCCTTCCATCCAGATCTCAGCCGTTTGACGACCTGAGATCTAGACTTGGTATCTATAAAAACATATGGAATTCATTTTTTTCTAGTCTGTACAATCCTAACTTGAATATCGGGTCCTCAAAATTAACATTCCAGATATACATGATTTAAATATTTGCAAAAAATTACTATGAGCAAGTGGGTTGTAGATGTATAGAAAAAAAGTTATCTAAGGCAGAGGTTCTCAAGTGGTAGGCTGGGACCCAAAAGTGGGTCACAGAGCTGTTTTCAGTGGGTCATGACTGTATGTCTGTGAATTTTTTTATTTTACTGTTTAACTGTGATAAAGGAAAATTTTGAATGTTTAATCAATATTTAAGATCATTAATCCCATTACTGGGATTACAAAGCATCTTCACATTATGATGAGCCAATTTCTCACAATCTCTGGAAAACTGGCAATTGATTGTGGGGAAATGAGGGCAGACTGTGTTTGTTTGGTCCTGTCTCTTTTTCAGTCATATTTTTCTTAAATCCAAAGGCAAAATTTGTCATTAAATAAACAAGAGCTTTTAAAAATGTTTGGAAATTTAGATTGCACTTTGTTTAAAGAGACTGTGGTGGGTTTTGAGGCTAGACTAGTTGAGAAGCACTGCTCTAAGGAAAAAATGAATTGTGGATATCCAAAAAAAAATATTCAGAATAGCATGAATGACACTATGAATACTTTCATTTCAGCTCAGTGGCTCTACACTGGTCTGGTTGTCCCAAAATGGAATCCAAATCCAAAAAGCTTTCTAATCACTTAAATGTATTAGATGAAAAATATTGTTCCTTAGATGGATCAAAATGTCAAGAAAACAACCACTAAAGGTAGTAAACTACAATAAATAGATGTGCAGTACCATGCAGAACTATTAGGCATGTTTGGACCCAAAATTGAGGAGTGAATGTAGCGAGTAAGCCCCAGGGCACAATCAGGCTTTAAGGAGGATTGACACAACCCAGGTCATGATCTTGATGTCCTTGCATATTACCAGGGGCATGAGAAAATTATCTGTTAAAAAAAAATTACAGTCCCCACCTTTGACGTGGAAACAAAGCTCAAACACATCGGTGCCCATGTCAAAATGATCCTGTTTTTTCTATAACGCATCTCGCCATTATTCCTGGTGCCACTGGCTGCAGCTGTTTGAGTGTTTCCTTGAGGGAACAGCTGTTTTGTCCATCTTGACTGTCTTAGTAGCATCTCTGTTTGAAAGCACGGAAAAAAAATGTAGTGCCATCTTTTGTTCGAAGTGTAGAATAAACAGAAGGCCTTAGGTGATGGTGAAATACCTCTGCTCATATTGTTTTTCTCACTTACCCGGTGAGGCGGGGAGGTGACCCCTTTTGGCTCTATCAGGCTCTATCAGGTATCAAGCACTTGGCCATGCAGTGGCTTGTGGGGAGTTGATGCACTACTGTCAGTGTGTGTTGGGGATGACAATTGAGCCGTGTCAAACAACACAACGCACGGCCTAGGGTACCGTCTGGGTAGGCAGTAGGGTTGCCATGAGCTCCTGGTTTTATTATTGATGTTTTATAGGCCTATAAACAGGTGTATTACCTGGGGTGAGTAGGCCAGGAAAAACAAGCTGACTGCCGAGTGACACGTGTCAAGCTTGATTCTGCACACTGCCTATCTACTGCCCCAGGCTGTGGCACATCAGGCCTAAAACCAATGCATGTGACTGCATGTCTACTTATGGCTTCTTTTCATTGGAGACTTCTAGATACATACTTTCAACTCACTAAAAACAGGTCTGTGACCCACTTTTGGACCCCAACCCATCAGTTGAGAACCACTAATCTTAGAGTATGTTTACCATTAAGATTGTGCTTAAAATGTTAAAACTATAAACACATAGAGTGTAAAAACTGGGATGGATACTGATATTAAAAATTTAACAAACTGCTGATACATCTGTTGTTTTCTTTGCTGTTTTTGGTGTAGGAATACCAACATTTTCTCTCACATTTGACCATAAAACAGACCAGGGTTTGTCTAACCATTCACTTCTTTTGCTTGATAAAAGCAACATAACCGATATAAAACAACAGGCAAAAATCTGTTGCTGACATGTGTTTATGCCACATTATTTGCTGATGTCTGTCTGCAGGGCTGATACTGCAGACAGCAATGTTGAACCGATGTATTGGTGCATCCCTAGTAAAACCAGTTCCTGTGAGGGCATGTTTGTAAAGAACAGAAGCAGTGTTTTTTATAAGGGCACATAAGAATAACAAAAGTAAATGTTGGTGAGTAATTTACCAGAGCCTTCTAATGATAGTAGAAAGAAGAGTGAGTAATGTTACATGACTGCTGATTGCTCCATTCTTGTCATGTTTCCTCTTATCATGAAAGACTGATTGGAATAAGATTTCAAAGCTCTGTCCTGTATCTTAAGCCAGCTTTGTGTTCTAAAATCTTTATATCTATGAACTGATGCTATTTTTTTTTTTAACTTTATTCAGCTGTAATTGGAGATGCAGGCTAATGAATGTGCAGCACTTACCCAAAGAGAACAGGAGTAAAATAAATCGTATTGTTTCCACTGTGTGGGATGTAAACTGCATGTAAACCTGCACTGCTGACTGTCACTTCCTTTTATCAACATTGTGTGTTGTAATGTTGCTTGTAAATAAAACTTTCTAAGCTTTTGTGACAACTTTTGTGATTAATGATTTTATCACAGAAAAAAAATATTTAATAGAGAAAAAGCATCGTAAAGATTAAACTTTACTCATCAGAATCAATGCAGATACAGGAGGTGTCTATTTAAATATAAAGTACAAAGTAAATCTGTGTCTACATATTGCACAGGATTTTTTTCTTTTTTTAAATTACTAACATTTCAGGTAGTAAAAGATATCAAATGAAGTTGTCAGTGGATGGATAGTGAATGCATTTGATGTTTATATTATAAAAGGTAAATAGACATTTAAATATTGGTTTTGGTGTCGGGTCCTTGCACAGGGTGATGCTGTCTGTCGTGTGTGTGCAGCTTTGTTGCATCTCTCTCTTGAGTCTCTTAATTTGAGGACATGCTGGCTTCTTTCTGTCGCAGACGCTCTTTCTGTTAGGAGTACAACAGAAACAAGATTATGCAGCTGAAAACTAAAGTTAATCAAAGCAGCTAGCTCAGTTCAGACAGCTGTAACTGTCCCCTGTTATATTCTGAAACATTCTCCTGAATCTCTGGGCCTTAGGAGCTCTCAGAGAGGATTCACAGACTTTTTATAAAGACAAACACAAGCATACTGGTGATTTTACTTCTATCTAATATTCTCAGACTGCTTTAGCTAATGTAAACTGGTGTTTTTAACAACGGTGGAAAATAAATACTGAGTCTTACCAGGCTGTTAGGGTTGATCTTTCTGGTCTCCACCTTCTTCTCTGATGTGATTCTTTTCACAGACAGCTGAGCCTCTTTTAGTCTGGGAGAAGAATTATAATTATTGGTTTGTGAAACATATGTTTCAATACAAGGAATTATCCAGAGTTTTGTCATGTTCAGCTAAACTTCTATCAGGGATAAATAAAGATCTGTATTATGCTAGTAGCCCTGCAATTGACTGGCAACCAGTCCAAGGTGTACAGCGCCCTCACAGTGTTGAAAATGGATTGATGGATGGATTAACCCCTTAAAGCCTGTTGTATCATATTTGATTCCTACTTTTATGATACCTCTATCTAATCAATATGATCAATAAATGACAAAAAACCCTTCTAAATACAATCTGGTAAATGATAAAAATTCCCTCAAGTTGATTATCAGTTACCAAAAACAAATGAGATAGAAAAAAAATATATGTTAAAATTTACGGAAACTTTGATTTTTTTTAGATTTCAGTAGAAAGTTAAACAATCATTTCAGTCCCAAAAAAAGAGAATTTTCTGGCTATAATTTGTGTTTTCAGGCTGTAATGGGTTAATTCTAGTTTTGTCCTGACGGAAATTCATCTAGCTTGGCATGTCATTCTACTTTTTATAACATGCAATACTCCAGATACACCTGACAGGACTTTTCAAGAAACACTGGTTGGTTTGTTTCATAAAAATGACTATTTATCTAGAGAAACTGTTTGGATGAACTGGCATATTTCAGTCATTTCCCCAAATCACTAATAAAACAGAGATGAACATCATTTGTTACAAGGTGAGGAGATAAAATGACACGGTATATTTGTTATGACAAAATTCATGTACCAACAATTATGACTATGATCCATGTCCTACTCTCAAAGACAGCAACATCTCCATGAATAGATGTGGTACCTCTCTTTTGAGACGTTCTTGTTCTCTCTTTTCCACCTGGCCTTGAAGTCGGCGCTGAACTCAAACCAGAGCATGAAGAAATAACTGGTCGTCACCTCCGTCTCTCCTGTTTTGGGCTTCAGTCCAAAGTACTTAACTAGGTCCTGAAAACTAAACAGCAAGTATACAGAAGAGAAGGATTAAAACAAGACAGTAAACACTGACAAAGATGTAAATGATCTCTTATTTTTTGTTTTGTTGTTGGTGTCAGTTGAAAACACCAGTCACACCCCATTAATTCATAATTATAATATCCTTTCCCTTGTCTCTGTTACTGTATATTTCTTCAGTATTTATGATGTAGATTTTGAAGTGACTACAAATTAAGAGTAAAGGCTGCATGAGGCTCACAAAACTAGGGCTGCTCGATGTTATCAGCATTATATCATATTGGCAGATATGAACATTTCTGCCAATATTTGCGCTGGTATATCAGCCGTACATATCAACAGCATATTTCCTTTACCTGCCTGAAATATTGGCAAAATGTACAAATGAACCATCAGGTTTTTGTGGTTGCCCAGGGTGTCAAACACTCAAGGATGCCCACCATTGCAATGATCACTTTTAGCCCCCCAAGTTGTTAGTATTACTACTGTTATGATGAAAAACACACCCTGTTCTATGTGTCTTTAACTGCATGGATATGATTGCATGGCATGTTACTGTATTTTCTTTTCTTTTTCTTTTGAACAGTGTTTTTCTGTATCCGGTCAACACAAAAAACAAAAAATAAAGTTAAATAAAAAAGAAAAAAAAAAGGATGTCCACCATGAACCCTAAATACTTTGAAAGACGCCCCAGACATAAAATAACTACCAGACTGTCTACCATAGTTCCCCACTCCTCTCTCAGCTCTGCTGGACTCACTCTCCCTTTGCACCAAGGACAACTGGTGTTTTTTGTTTTTACAATATAACATGGTGTGTATCTATTGGTATCAGCTAAAATGATCTTTAAAAAATCAGCACATCAGACACTGGCAAAAAAAGAAGATTGATTTATTTTTCCAACCTTTTCTGTACAGTCATCAGCTGATAGGAAGTTTCTCCATGATCTTTTCGTGCTGCAAAGAAACAGAGAGGCAGTTAAGTCATGGACAGAACCCTCCCAACACAAAAAAACTGCAACTATCTATACAAAATTACCCAAAAAGTCCCTATGGAGTCTCTTCCTGTGTATTCTGCTAATAATGGACCCAGAAAACCAAAATCATTCACTTTCAAATTGCAGTTCCTTCACAACAAATCAGCCGGCCTACTGTTATCTGTGTTTGCCATTTTGCTTTAAATGAATATCACATTAGATAAACTACATTGGGTATATACCTCCAGATTTACATTTACAACAACGGCTTTCTCTTTGCCTCTCTCCCATAAAGCTTTGACTGGTGAAGAACCTGCGTTGTAACAGTTGTATGCAGAGTCTCTCCCATCTCAGCTGCTGAAGCTTGTAACTCCTTCAGAGTAGTCATAGGTGTCTTGGTGGCCTCTCTGACTAGTCTCCATTTTGCACGCTCACTCAGTTTGTGAGGACAGCCTGATCAAGGCAGATTTACACATGCGCCATATTCCTTCCATTTCTTGATGATGGATTTAACTGAACTCTGGAGGATATTCAGTGCCTTGGATTGTTTGTATCCATCCCCTCACTTCTTCTTTTCAATATCCTTTTCTCTGAGTTGCTTGGTGTTCTTTTGTCTACTGCTGCTGTTAAAAAGCAGCTTTCACCCTTGTAAATATCAGTGAATGGTAAAATTTTCTCTGCACAGGAGCTCCCGCGACTTCTGATCATGAGATGGGTCAATTTAACGCTGACAACTTGAAATGCCTCAGTTATTCATTTGAACATTACTCCCAGTGTCTGTGTGTATCATGCAGGAGTCTCTCAGTCACTACAAGAATGGTCTGATCCCTATCTGTGTGTCTAGCCTTTACTCTGATCCACCCTATCTTTCTCAAACACACTCACACAAGGATGTCAAAGAAACTCCATGAAACAGCGAGATAAAGATATTCAGAGAGGAACAGAACAAGGAATAAAATGATTATTACTTTAGTGATGCTGGAACTTCAGATGTAGACATTTTTGCATTTTTCCAATCAAATGTTTAACAAAAGTACAGCACTGGTTTTCAGGTGAAAAATGTATGACAGTAAAACTCACCACTGAGAACAAAAGCCTCCATCTTGTCTTTAAACGGCTGCAGGTGTTCTTCAGGAGAATCAGAGCAAACTTTCTGCACATCTTTCTCACACCCTGAGGGGAAATAAGAGGATGGCTCATTAAACTATGCAAGATACCCTTATGTCTTTTTAAAAAATCATGAAAACTGTTCAAGAAAAGCAATAGTGTAGCCATGGGGGCAGATGAAGCCCATTATCAATAACAGAGTGAATCTGAGGAATCACAAACATGTGTGTTCAGGGCACCAAAGGTGGCCTCTAATACATTTTTTAGAATTTGATAGGACTTATAGAAGAAGGCAGCTCATGTAGTTTGACTGTTGTGTTTTTAATTATAACTGGTGAGGTGTCAGACTGTAAGTGGATTTTTCCTCTGCAGCACCCCTGTTTCTAGGACAGGTTAGGGATGTGGCCCAACCAGACAGAGTAAACTGTGGTCCTAAATCCTTTGGAAGATGTTCTCGGGTGGGTCATTAAAAGAGGGAACCATTTTGATAAGGCAAAGAGCAAAAAAATACCATGATATAAATGTTATGCTGTGTTGATTAGTTCTATATGGTAGCATCCCTACTTTTGACACAAGTTATTGGTATGAATCATGAATTAAAACTGGCCCAGGATGTACCCTTGTGGAACACAATTTTCTATATTTCATAAGCTGCACCATTTTCTCAGGTCTTCATTAATAAATCTCTATTTCTAACCTCACTGTTGAAGTCTGAACCTCTAACACCAACATGAGGCCTGAAAAATGATGACAGAGAGAGAAATAAGAAACTTCTGGGGTAAACTAGCTCCACCTGTGCCTGAGCAGGAGGTTATCAGCCCTGCTTCCTCTTCAGATATCACTTTTAGAGATTCACCCAGAGATGGCGGCTGCAGACTCCCTCTCTCTTCTCTTGCCAGTCTGCGGCTCCATGTGGCTCTGCGTCCAATCAGTGGATCAGAGGAGCCAGTCTGCAGAGCCAGTCATAATAGAGGCTGCAGAGGGAGCCGAGCCCTGGCCCCTGTCTCCCCCCTCAAACCCGACGCTCGATCAACATCTCCCAGATAAGATTACAAAAGAATACTGTTTTCATTTAGGTTTTGTGTAAACTGTGGAGGCGGGTATCTCTCCATGCATTGTGTGGGGAGTCTTTCTTTCTTTTGTCTGCCTTTCAAGTGCGACAGAAGTTTGCTTATTTCAGACTGAAGAGGGTTGTAGACCCTCCACATAAACAGAGCGGAGTGATGAGGAGTGCGGTGCTTTCTGATGTGAGACTGAAAAAGCTCTGGAGGAGTAATTTGGTTTCGCATTGGGGGATAAATGTTTCTTAAAGAGATTTAGGAGGTTTGATGATGACATGTTTGGATCAGTCACCTCATAAATCACAGTAATAACTCTGTCAGATCCAACAGTGGCATAAATCTATCACTGAAACTGAACAGAGGCTTTAAAAAGGCAGCAGAAAAACCTCAGGGAGGAACTTCCTAGCTTCACAACCTTTAAAATATTTTGAATGTGTGAACGACTTTCTTTACGGCTAAAAAAATAAGATTAATCTAAGATTATTCAAAATGGTGTGTAATACCCAACAATGTAATAAAAGCCAAATCCTTTCAACCTACATTCAGTTGAATACAGCACAAAGACAAGATATTTAATGTTCAAACTGATCATATTTAGTGTCATTTTTGAAATATATTTACATTCTGAAATGGATCCCTGTCAAGAAAGGATGGAAGGAGTTGTTGAATTCTTCAAAAACACTTCGATCACACCAGAAGTAAGAACGAACTGGTAACAGGTGAAAGTATCATGATTGGAAGATGGAAACCCTGTACTGATGAGCAACTTAAGAAAGGGGGTCCAAACTTTCTCCATTGAGGGCCACGTACAGAAATGTATATGTTAGGATGGTGGGGCCATTTTCATCTTTCTTGCCTTGAGGATATTAAAGTTGATAAAACCAATCTGACTTGGGTTAAGATATGCTTAATAAATGGGTGCGCTTAAAAGGCTAGTTAATGGCTGGAACACCCTGGAACCTTATTGGTACTGACATTTGCTATTGTAATCCTTTTGGGAGTTATAAATAAACATATTTTTACGATTATTTTGATTGCTTAAATGTTAACATTTAGTGTTTTCTCAATTTAGTCAGAAAGAACAAATTGATAAGTTCTTCTTGTCAAAATGTTTGTTTACAGAATTAGCACAGTAACACCACTTTATATTATTTGTTGTGAAGACAATTTAATTGATGGCGATGATGAAGGGTCTCACATTGATTATTGGTTGTTTTATTGTTGATGTTAACTTAAAAAAAAAAAACTCTTATACATTATGAGCTCTGCCTTTAACACTGCATGACGGAACCTGCGTCCCATTGGACTTGAAGCACTTTTTGGCACTTACTGATGTTTCTTCTTGTCTAGATCTTTGTTTGTGTTGTTCCTGCTCTTGAATGTATGTTGCTTTGGATAAAAGCGTCTGCTAAATGGCATTGTAACATTGTGCTGAAACTACAAGGTAAAATACAGTCAAGTGCAAGCTTCATGATCTAATGTGGGCCATACTAAATTTTACTTCGAAGAATTGCTGCGGGCCACACTAAAATGGACCGAGGGCCACTTGGTCCCCGCGACACAGTTTGGACACCCTGACTTAAGTCGTACATCGATTAAGAATGGGGAAAGAACTCCAATTTCAATACTTCAACAATTAGTGTGTTTAGTCCTCAGGTGCTTTCAGAGAAGTAGAAAAGGTGATACAAGACAGTGGTAAATATTCTCCTGTCCTTTCTTTTTTGGAACATGTTGCAGGCATCACAATTAGAAAATGTTAATTCCACCAAAAAGTTTGTGCATTAAATATCTTGTCTTTGTGTTGCATTCAAGTGAACTGCATTGGAAAGGACACAAGAAAACACCTTGTTCTGTTTTAATTTGCACTTTCACCAATGTCCCAACTTTTTGGGGATTAGGGTTTGTACATTTTCAGGGAAAGCATTGTTTATTTATTGAAAATGAGTGCAGTAGTGTAAAAAAAAAAAAAAAAGTCAGCTGTGGACAGGCCCCAAGCCCTGATTTAATCAAACTTTATGACTTACCAACAATTCCAACCCCATACGGTTGTTACCAATAATGAAAGGAATATTTAAGCCAATGCTATTTCTGTAATGAACTGTAAAAGTTTATTTCTGGAGTAAAAATGGACACTTTATTATGGGCTCTAACGGGGATCCTTGGCTTTTGCAGCCAACCTCAAGAGGACACTGAGGAGCTGCATTGGGTTTGTCTTTCGCCGGTTGATAACGATGAATTTTAAAATTAAATTCTCAAGCTCTAAAAGAAAAGCTCAAACAAAATTTAACACAGCTTCACTCCCTTGAGTTTGAGGAAGAAATCTCAGATGACTAATATTCATGCAACTCCTGTGTTGTTCAAAACCACCTCACAAGTTAGAAAAATCTGACTTTTGTGGTCATTTGTATGGGCTAAAGGCTTCTTAAAGTCAAATTTATTTTGCTGTAATGCTGTTTGGGATCTCATTTCCTTCAACAGTCATCATAGATGAGTTGAGAGAAAATAATCTCAGTTTCACAGTGTTGGGAAACATTTCATACCAACCAAACCAAAAACACAGAGAGAGTGAAGACCGACAGAAGCTGATCTTCAAACCAGGCATGAGGGCAGAACAAAAGGAGCCTACAAAGGGTGATCCAGATTGCACGCTGCTTTGAGTAGACAGCCCGATAAAACAAAGCTGTGTTGAGAGGTAAAGAAAGCAATCCATGGCACATATCTGCGGGCCACACTGGAGCCCAGGTGATACGGCCCGGCAGGTTAAGGATCTGTGCAGAGGCTGGAGCAGATACTCCAGAGATAGGAGGTCTGGAGATTACATAAGTCAAGAGCCATGGTCTCCCTGCGCTGGCGACAGGGGCACAAAGGAACAACGATGGGAGATCTGATGGGCGGGAGGATTAGAAGCTGGATCTGAAAGGCGCCAGGCCAGTATCAGCAGCAAGACTCCTGCTAGTCTCTGCACACACGCAGCACGGGCGAAACACATGTAAACAAGAGAAAAAACAATGCACTCACTCACAATCGCACACATGTAGGAGTAGGCATTGTTTTTAACGTGACTGACATGCTGAATGTGTGCACATTTAGAGAGAGAAGGGCATGGGGAAGAAGTCTAAGAAAGCAGGAGGAAATCTTTTGTTCAGAGGCTTTGGCTACTTGGGTTTGGTCAAAGTATAAACAGTAACTGAATGGCTGGGGCCAGTGATGGGAAACCAGTATGGTGAGATGAGAAAAGGGTTGGGGAGGGGGATGTCTGAGGCAAAGCGATGCCAGACTGGGCCGAGGTTTTGTCTGTGGGAATGTCTTTAAATCAGAGTGATAGAGTTACACAAGCTGCCTGAGGTTTTCAAACAAAAACACACAACAAAATGACCACAAGGCAAAAATATTCCGGTCGTACAGTCACACGGACATCGAAGCTCAACGTCAGACTGCTCAAAGTGTAGTCGATGTTATGGGGAATGTTTGTAACCGTATATGATGAGTTGAGTGTACTGTAAGTGAATTGAATGAACAAAGCAGTAACATTACATACTTGTCAGGTCTCGGCCGAGCTGCCTCAGGTCTCTGTTGAGGTCATCAAACTTGACCTGTGCTGCAAGGAAGACATCCTGTGGTTCAGGAAGAGGGAACATGCTCTTCTCCGTGCCAGCATTCTGGTGGAAACCAACAAATAAGAAACATTAATCATCAGTGTTAAAACAGAAACTAAAAAAACGCATCTCATTGGTTAAATCAAAGTGCTCTGCATATTTATCACTGTGTCTATTAATTTCAGACTGTATTATCTATCAATCTTACTCCCAAGAACTTGCCATTATAGATTATATTCAGTTTTTTGAGTGAAAATCCATCAAGTTAACCTGGAAAACCAGATGGATTTGCCAGACTCCATCTCTTGCATCAGGCAAATCCATCTTTAAAAGCTCCAATCCACAACGTTTGTGCTGGAATCGAACGCTGTCTGGACCAATCAGTGTCATTTGAGGGGAATGAGACGGTAGCTATGGGCAGAGTTTAGTTGTACTCAAAGCCGTTGCAATGGCTGCCTCCAGTGTGGTGATTAGCTCGGCTGTAGCTTCAGAATAGCGTCAGTTTTACTAGAACTGGACCACATTTCTGCATGAAACAAGGGATAAAACCAACACTGAAAGCTTTTCATGATATGAAAGATGTTTTCGCTCTTCTGCTGACCTGCTTTGGCATGAGTTTGTGTCAGCTACAGGGGCTTAGTTGTGTGACTGGTTGTATATAATGGCTGCTAATGGAGTGATTAGCTTGGACTTAGCCACAGGGGCAGTTTTGTCGGAACTCGACAACATATCTTGATTAAAACAAGGGCTGATAACCAGACTGAAAGCTTTTCATAATGTGAAAGTTGTTCTAGCTCTTCTCCCAGTCTGCTTCGGCATGGGTTTGCGGACGTTACAGGCACGGTTTTGATGGCTGCTGCTACGGTAGTTGTTAGCTTGGATGTAGCTGAAAGACAGCAGCAGTTTAATCGGAGCCACACTAAGAGCTTATCTTGGCAGAGAGGATGTTTTTGCACATCTCCCCATTGGCCTTTGCATCAGTCTTATTCACCAAGGAGCTCCTCCGTTAACAGTCCATGGCAGCGGTAGCCTGTCAGCTCAAGAGTAGAACATGCGCCTAACATAATTTTGTTTTGAAGCTCTGATTGGCCCGTCATAAATGTGAAAGACAGAACGTTCCTCCAAACACTTGCTGAGAATTTTCCAAAAAGCATTGCCCTTCTCAAATGCTTTTATGGGAGCTTTCCCAGATGCAAAATATATCCATGCATTGGATATTTAAAAACAGTCGATCTGGCGTGTTAGGTTACCATCTAGTGACAATGGATAAAACTAGCTTCTAAGCTCCCAGTTGCAATTTTTTAATGATTACTTTTGGTTTCATGCTTATATCTTCTGATCTACTTTCTTCCTGCCATGTCTTTAGTAACTCTTGTGTACACACTTCCTTTTTCAAATTTTATTTAGTTGTCAAAATCTTTTCAATATGCTCTATAAAATAACCTGCTTTCCAATCAGTCAAAGTGAAAAAAGCCCCTAAGCCCTTTTGTTTGCATTTATGTAATAAGCAATGTTCTATTTACATGTGTCTTGTTCCTTTAAATGAGCTAGCAATAAAACATTTATTGTAAAACCATGAATGGATATTTGTTACTCTGGATCTTCAATCTTATGGATAAAGAACTGCAAGGCTGAGTTAGCTGCAATGTGTCGGGCACACGCGCTGTTAAAAAAATCTAAAACAAAAGAAGAGAATTATATTCTTAAAGTCACAAAGTTTTTGAATGAATTACACCACATTGATTAGGTGCAATGAAATGGGAGGAAAGCCAGAAACAACTCCAACTATGTTTAAATACATAGGGTAGAACTAGAAAGACAGCAGAATGCAGATCACAGCCTAAAGAGAACATTTTCAGGTTTCATACCTTGTCCACATTGTGCAGGTAGTACGACACCACATAGTCCACCAGGCTGATACGATTATCCTGTTGAAAAAAAGGAGACTCATTGATGCTTCAGCAGTAAAATGTGAAACCTTCAGTGAGTAGATCACTGTCTCATCCCTGAACTGTTTCCTTGATTTCATCCCATTTAAATACTGCCTTTTATCTTAAAGATGATGATTTCCATGACATCAGGATGCAAATAGGAACCCAGTGACAAGTGTTTGATGTAGTTCACCTTCTTTTAATAACCGTGCTATGACATCATCTTTTTTGTTGTTGCCGTGATATCAAATCAGGTACCGATATCATTTGATTTTTACTAGAATGGAGTCGAAGTTTAAAACTAGTATCATAACAACACATATATTATAGATTATAACAAAAATATGCATTTAATTCTGAATTTACTTAAATTTAAAAGAACCTGCAGAAAAAAATTTGGTAGCTTTATTTCCAAAGTTTGGACTGATAAAATAAGTTCTGCTTCATACAGCACACTGCATTTTTATTCCACCCAAAAGAAAACTATATGTCCTGTGTATATGTTCAGCAGCAGATAAAAAATGGTTAATATTCTACAGTCTCACCCTGCTCTTCACATCCTTCAACTTAGGGAGAATCTCCAGTCCGAAGCCGTCAGCCTGCCCTCTGACTCTGCTGCCTCCGTTCATGTGGTTCCCCAGAGCGAGCACCAGTCCAACCACATCCCTCACACCTTCAGTCTCCAGAAGAGTCTTCACCACAAACACAATCAATGACATTTAAAGAATGGATAAAAATAATGCCTACATTCTCTAACATAAAAGGACTCTGAGTATCTTGTAATCACGTCTGTTTTTAAAAATCTGAGACATTCAACCCTTTTTCTCAACATGCATCGCCGTTAACCAACCTGACAGACAGAGGAGAGAGTGTTAAGCTTGCGCTGGATAGAAGCGATCCCATCAATAAAAGCTGACTGGAAGATGATGCAGTGAGCTCTGCCTGCAAAGTCTGGGATCTGAGACAGCTCATACAGGAACCTGTGGCACAAAGCAGTCAGAATATCAAATGTCATCCATCCCTTGCCATAGTAAATATGCTGTGTATTTGTTGACAAAGTATTTTGAGCTACTGACTGTTCAGGTTTGTCCAGCAGTTTAACCTCCTCTTCCTCTGACGTCTCGTAGTGTTTCTGGATTCTCTCTAGTTCCTCTGGCTGCGCCCTCTGATAAATAATAATGCGCATAAAAATGGTTATTTATCGTAGTATTGCACCTGAAGTTAAACTTTAGTAGTGCTGTGATACATACATTTTCATAAAGCGCTTCTATGGTCTCCAAGTCCACCACGGAGTGATCCACTGTCAGTATGGCTAGAAGGGTTTTACAGACAGTAAATACACATCAAAATGTTAAATAGAACTAAATAGGAAAAGCTAAATTAACTAAGTTACACTGCTCACAAAACTTCTGAATCTATGTACACTCACTGACCAGTTCATTAGGTACACCTGTTCATTAACACAAATGTCACATCAGCTGGATGCATAGTAGCAGTTTTCACTCTCAATCATCTCTAGGGTTTACAGAGAACAGTTTGAAAAGGAGAAAATATCCAGTGAGCGGTGGTTCTTTGGGCCTTGTTGAGAAATGCAGTCATTCAAATAATGACTTGTTATAACCGAGGTATGCGGCAGAGCATCTCTGAATACACAACCTGTCAAACCTTGACGTAGAAGACCAGACTGAGTGTCACTCCTGTCATAAGAACAAAAAACTGAGGCCACAGTTCACAGGCGCTCACAGAAAATGAATAATAGAAGATTGGAAAACACTGGGGTCAGACCACCTACAACCATGACACATTTAAGTCACAACAATCACCTTTTTATTCCATTCTGATGCTCAGTTTGAACTTCAGCACATCATCTTGACTGTGTCTATTTTCCTGAATGTTTTGGCTGCTGACAGTGATTGACTGGTTAGATGTTTGCTTTTATGAGCAATTGATCCGGTGTACCTAATAAAGTGGTCGATGTAAGTACTCAGTATGCTTGGTAGCATCATAATATGATAGTTAAAATGTATCTCACTTGGGTTGGATAAATTGAGAGTTAGTTGGGAAGTTATTTAGCTTATAGGAAAGGCACAAAACTTCCACACATACTGTACAAATTATTAACCTTTATGTATCAGTTTTAGTTGTAGGCCAAAAGTGTTATTTGAAATACCAGTTTTATAATAAAAATACCAAGGTACTGATCATTTAACGAGCTAATTTAGATCTGACCTTAGATATTTCAATCATTCATGTTTAATGCACATTATTTTATAGTCTTAGCCATGAAAAATATAGTTTTTCAGCTGTAATGGTCAGTATTTGATACAACACTAAAAAATGAATCAGATCCACTGCATTTGTAAGCCAAAATGTCCAAAATGTGTTTTTTAATCAGCTAAAGATTCATGCAATTAACATGGAAAAAACAACAGAAGAACATATTTATCATAATAATATCAAACATATTTTTTGCATCATATGAGCTTTTTGAACATAAAGATATTGAACATGCTAAGGTTTTTTTTAATGGCACGAGCTGTAATAGTGGTTATAAGTCGGTAACAAGCTGCCAACTCACCTTGCTGTATGTCTTTCATCTCCAGGTGGAGGCTGGATATGAGGATGCCCACAGCCTGAGAGCGTTTACCGTCCAACAGCTTAATGATCTGACACACAGACATAAAAACACAGTTACCATGACCACCTTACAGCTAGAAACCATTAGTGACTCATTAGTGGTGAGCCACTGAGAGGGACGAAGAGAGGAGGAAAATAATGCTTTACCAAGCTGCTTGAGCAATAGCACACATTCGTGTTAGTTTGATGGAATGGAGGATTTATTTAAACACACAAGACACAAAATGACACTGAACTTCAACATCTAGTCCATGTTTAATAAAAAAGATCATTTTTTTGCCTTTTCCTATCCAGTATAAGAAGATGTGTTCCTTACAGTTGTCCCTCATGACATTTTGATGTCTTAAATGCTATACTTAAGATCCAAGTCTGTGCTATGTACTCATTAACTTAAAATACCAATGCAAAAAGTGGGCAAAATCCAGGTGAGGAAATGTAACTAAGTAGAATGTAAAGGACTGAGATGAAAATGACCTTTCAGAAACATTAAAAACCCCTCTGATTAAGTACAGTAAAAAAGAAAAAATCTAAAATATGAATTTAACCATTTTCTAATGATTTGGTCTAATCTGAATTCTCAATGCTTTTTACAGAGCTGGCAAGTCAGCTCAACAGCACCCACTCCCCCTAATGGACAAGCAAAGTATTGCAAAACCCATAAAGATGAAATGCATCTTTGATGAGCTTTCCATTTTACCTTCCTGGCTTTGGCTTTCTTCTCATAAGCCTCAGAGAGCGGCTTCCTCTTTGGCTGTGTGGTGGTTTTAGCAAAGAGATCCTCAAACTCCTTGGTGTTAATTATGTTTGGTTCCTCTAGAACGTTCCACAGAGTGTTGTTACTGCAGGAGAGAGAAGCAGAACCTTTCTGTTTAACTGATTTATCTATAGGCACAGAAATTAAGATTTATGGCAGTGTTTCCCATTGAATGCCACTTTACTTGGGCAGCAGGGATGGCAATCTTGCCCTGGATCATTCGGTCCTTTTTTTTTTATTTCTGCTCTTTTGACATTAATTACCAGTTGTATGATCATGCTCAAATGTCACTCTATTTTTGGAAGATGCTGCATGTTTCACAGTCACATTCATAGTGGCAGCAAGAAACTGCAGACAAATGTTGAATGATGGCAAACAAAGGCCCATTTTACCATGACATATTGCATCTCATGGACATGCTAGTGGATGTCTCTCACATTAGGAGATGGTGAGTACAAACAGATTCTTCAGATAGAGAAAAATGCTATAGAAATATGTATCCTCCATTTTTGCTTCATTCTCACATTGAATTCTTAAAAGTTTAATGCACATGTTGGACTCAAAATTGTGTTTGATTTATGAATTTGACCATCTTGTGTTTATTTTTGTTTCATTCTGGTTCATTTCTGTTTGTTAACCTACTTGTTGTCATGGATCTGGATTCTGGTCCAGTAGAGCGGCCTCATCGGTCGGGAAGGCTCCACTGCTGGTTTCCTGGGAGGTTTATCAAATGTAAGACCTCCACCTGGAGGAGGAGGAGGGGGAGCTAAGCCTGGCATGGATGGAGGAGGAGGAGGAGGTGGGGGAGGAGGGGGACCATTGGAGGGCTGCATGTGGTTTAAAGATGAACATGGAGGAGGTGGAGGAGGCGGAGGAGGTGGAGGCAGGTTGTCTGTTTTGTGTGATGGTGTTGTCTGAAAAGGAGCAGCATGTTGCTCTGATGGAGGCCATGAGGCTGCAGAAGTAGGAGTCTCATGTGAAGAAGACAAAGAATCGTCCCTCTGTCCTGCCAGGTTGAGGCTGATAGAGGCCAGGTCCAGTTTTCTGGGGGTCACCCTCGATTGCTGGGGGCTCGAGTTCCCTGATCCCACTCCATCCTCAGGAGTCTTCACAAACGTCTCTCTGTCTGTTTGAATACACACTGTGCGGAAAGATTTGTGTATAGAATCGTCTCCTGTTGATACAGCAACATCTCTGAGCCCTCCGCAATAGCGAGTCCCGGCCTGAGAGAGTTCGGCCTGCACCTTCGACAGACTGAACTGCAGATGGCCGACAGTCTTCTCATTTTCTTCTTTCAGCCTTAAAAGTTCCACACCAAAGTCCTCCTGAAAATAACACCAGTCAGAGTCACAATTACCATTACAACAGGCACACCACAAAGCAACTATTTGTTTAACATAAACTTTAAATCTCTTGTGATCTTTCAAAGCTAGAAAATCTTGCTTCTTTAAGGTGTTTCCAATACCTTCTTACTTTCTGAATATATGGGTTTCTGCTCCATAATAAAAAGGTTGTTCTTAAACACTCTGAATTTTGGCAGTTAGTCCCCAGAATCATCCTAAAACAACATCATCATGTAATATCAATAATAGATAAAACGAAGGTTGATGAAGGTATGGCCCTCCCTTACTTTTTATTGCCTTTGCTGGTTGGTTGGGTAAAAATAACAAGAATAGGCAAGTCAGAGTCAAATTGAGGGGATTGAGCCCTTCACCGGGTCGGGTACCCGCATAGGTGACCCACAAAAATAGTCAGCTACAGGTGGAAAATATAACTATGTAATTTCTTCGGGGTAAGCACACGGTTAAAATTAAACAAAGTGGGTAGCAGGTGAGAACAATAAAAAAAGAGAAAAATAATAGGCTATATGATAATAATTACCATTTGTTTATACATCTAAACAAGCAAATACTGTCAAATATGATAAGAACTAGTTCCTTGAAGCTTTGAGGTAATATTCGGTACATTTTTCCTCTGTGTTACCTTGTTTTTATTATTACATATCTGGATGTGTTCTTCAGCAAATGTGCCATAGGAGCCTGAGGGTATCACTCTCACAGTCCCTATGTTGCCCCCTGTTGTAAGTTTAAGTTGTACTTAATTCTTAACAGGCTTTGCTTATATGCTTTGCAACAAGTGGGCAGTTGTTTTAACAGAAGGATCTATTCGTAGATGTAAGCATGTGTTTGTGAGTGTGTGTTTACATTTATGTGAAAAAGAAAAGGTGCTGCTGTAGGCTTATTTATTTATGTAACGTGCACAAGCATGTGATTAGCAAAAAAAGGTGCAGTACTGTCCTTGTTGTTAAGACACTGGTAGTGCAGCAGCTGAAAAACATAAAGCACTTTAATCGAAAGTGAGTGTTTGCATGTTTACATTATGTTTAATCCCGCATCAAGAGTCAGATCGGGCTTTATCGCTCATGGGTGGGTGGATCTAGGTATTAAATGGGGAAAATTACAGGTGACAGGTTGGGTTTTAGTTCTGATCTGTACAGGTAAGGACAGATGAGGGTTTACAAAATTGGACCCATGCAGGACTCTGGGCTCGGATATTTGGGGATGCAAAAGACAGTGAAGTTCTACTTTTTTATCAGTTTTCTTTTCTTTATAATAATTTCATAATGTTTCTTACTACCTGAAGTCACGCTGCAGAAATTTAGAGTCAGTGTGCAGATACAGAAGGCAGATTTATGGGTGCACTAAATATGATAATATATAAGATAAAGCTAACACAGTTTCCTTTGCTGGCCACTAAAAATAGTGGGGCTTAAATGAAGAGTATAACCACCTCCACAGGCCCCACTACACCACTGATTTTAGTATTAAAAAATTAGCTGTACACAATGTTTAACACTTGACTCTATCTTTTGTACTCACCTGAAGCTTCTCCAGCTCCTCTTTGCATTCTCTCTTTAGCTGCAGGAGAGCTGCCTGGTGCTCTGACAGGAAACACAGGGGAAGATGTGAATGAGAATATGCGTTCAACAAAAGCTTTGAGAACATTCTTGTATCTCAACAGGCATTAATCATTACAGCTGCATCCCAGGACATTGTTTTATTCCCCATAATTAAGAATCAAATAAATTTAAGCACATACTGCACTATCACATGAGGCTTTCACATATTAGAGGATACACTTGAATGTTGAGGCAATACAAGGTTAAAAAAAAAAAAAAAAAAAAAAAAGCAAAACTTGACCAGCAGGTGGCAGCAAAGCCTCACATAATCAACCTAAAGTTCATCTCTCTCTCTAGTAACTTGGACAAAAGCAAACATTTACACAGATGCTTGAAGTTATAGGATGGCCATTTAAAAGGTTTATCTTCCTGACTACATTTACAAAAGGTGTACTCTCAGAATCATGGGTGTGTTCTTATGATTCACACAGTCTTAGTCCCTTTTCAAATAACCTTTCTGAGCCCTCATGTGACATAATCATGTGCAGCAGGATGCAGGACTACATATAAGCCATTAAAACTGGAGGAGGTGTTGGGAGTCCCTTAACCCTTAACTATGAATAACAAAACTAGTTTGTATTCATCAAGAATTACACATTTGAATTGATGACATTAACCACTGTGCAATCCATATGAAATACACATAAAACAACACAACGAAGAAATATACTGAGAAACAACTTTTTTTGCCAACTTCAAGGTACAAAAAGTTTACTTTGAACAACACAGAAGTCACCTCAGACATAGGTTGCTTGGACGGTATAAATGATATTTACTATAATAGTCAGTGTCAGATGATACTGCTGTGTGCAGATGGTGACAGAAACAGACTATGGGTGGAGTTGTGTTTACTGTGGCAGTAGAGCTTGATATTACATCCACCACACGATATAACAGGGCAAACAGTGTGACTCTCAGCACCATCTGAAATGAAGCTACCAGCACGACATAGCACACATCATACAGTGATGTACAGAGACTACCTTTGACTTAATGTCCCTAAAACGAACCCTGGTTCTCTACACAGACTCCATAACCCTGCATGGACTGACTGTCGAACTGGTTGACTCCTTCACATATCTTGGGTTCACTCTGGATAATAAAGTAAGCTCTGAACAACTTGTTTACATGGAGCACTTGTAATCGGAATAAATGCCTGATCTGAATAAAAATGCTTCATTTGGAACAAAATCCTCTGATTTGAAGGAAATTTCTTTCCTATCGAGAGGGGTACTTTATGTTGATAGTCATTCGGATCAGTGTCCATGAAAACACCTGATCTTATCATCTCTCCCTGTTAGAGGTGAGTTTAGTCTCACTGTGCATGTCTGCCCAACAGACGGACCACACAGAAACATGGCCAGAGCAACTGTTCTGTTGCCGAGAGACCTTTTTTACATGAACTTTTAAAGAGCACCAAATTGTTGATTAGCTAATATAAGGTACAGCTACGAAATAGAAGAACAATTCCAACATTTGAAAAAACGAGCCAGTGCCAGTGGATTATTTACAACAAAGGTGAAGAAGAATTTCTTCTTCTACAGGAAAGTTTCGTTAGATTTGACTGTTGGGACGATGCTGCGCGCGTCAGAGCAGTTTTATTCAGATTAAATGTCTGATGCATGAGCACACACATCTGAATTGGATCATTTCTTTTAGTGTCCATGTGAACAGAGAAGTATAAATCCCTGAATAAATTCAATCAGATTGTGAAAAATGCTCATGTAATCGCAGCTAGTGACATTCATATATGAAGACTTTTAGCTGCACACAAACTCAGAGACCTGTCTGTTCCCCTTCTAATCTCTTACTGTTGTGATTAGTAAAAAAATTACGTTTTTTTTTTATCAGGATGTTGATATTTAAGTAATAGAAAAGACCGTTTACTTTGTTTAAATACAAATCTCCCCTTAACTCTCTTATGCGGTCTTTCACTCCCTGAAACTAAAGTGTAACCCCCAAATTCCACATTTTTCATCAATGTAGCATTATGTCCACACCATACTCTCCAAAGTAAAACACATTTTTCTAGTCAGTCTTTGAGTTTCCTCATTCCATATCTAAATCTGCCACTTTGCTCTGCTCCCTTGAGATAAACACTGAGATTTTTTCTGCTGAGTCGCTTCCAGCATCAAAACAATCTGCACAGAGCACTGGAATGCACAGAGCATCCAGCCAGTTTCAAAATAAAACACCAGGTACTGGCTGCAGATCATTTGTTCCATCAGTAAATTGACATTACATTAGAATAGGAAGCTATTGATCAGCAATAAACTCTATTAGGCAAAGAAGAACTGCATGAAGAAAATCTTTGAACTTGGTGATCCAGCTGCACTGAGCTACAGAGCTTCTGAGCTTCAGAAACTGACTCAGGGAAACTGTGCCATGGCTGGAACACTGCAGACATGGACCCTTTCAGCTTTAATTTGATAGGACAGCAGAAGAGAGACAAGAAATATGGGGAGAGAGAGAGCAGGGGAAGACAGGCACCAAACAGTGCCAGGATCCAGACTCGACGATGACTGTAGCCTCTGTTTTTGGGCGCCTGCCTGCTCTACCACCTAAGTGAAACCAGTGCCCAAAACTTTGGATAATATCTTATCATCTTATTGCATCACAGATTTTCTGATTTGTGTCAGATTTAAGAATGCTGATGTGTTGTCTCCTGAAAAGGGCTAAAATGGGCATCTCTCAAAAAACTCAAACCCTTGTCAGAGGAAAAAGCACCAAACATGACAACAAACTTCAGTTATCTGAACATTTCTGACCCTAAAGGTTAAGGCAATACAAACACTTTATTTCTATGCTTTTTCATTTTGTTTTATTGGCTGTAAGTTAATTATTGATAATATACAGCAGAGGAGCACTCACTCAAGGAGGCAGGGAGATATGAAAGGGTTAAATTCAGTTGGGAGACTATTTTTAAACACAAAAATGCCATAGAAATGCTTGTTATGTGTGTAAAATACCTGCTTCTGTATACTTCAGCCCAACCTTTTCCTCCTTCAGTGGCGGCCATACAGCTTGTAGACGACCTGGAGTTCGCTCTTCGCCCTCTCCAGGAGTGGATGCCTCTGACTAGAAGGAAAAAAAGGAAGTTTGACATCAGATTTATCACTGTATTGATCATTTTTACATGTGGATATCCAGTGTACTGTTTTAACAATGGATATGGTGAAGATATATCTCCAAAAATAAGAAGTAATTTGACCCTTGATTCATACTTTCCCATCGGATGAGTCTCTCCTCTCTGTTGTCTTACTAGAGGCTCTTTCAAAAAGCGCTCTCAGCACATCTCTGTCCGCTCTTATTCTCTTCCTTATCACCTCCAGGTCAGCTTTGTCTGATGGGTCCTTCTTCAGAGGCTTTGGGGTGAAGAAAGCTTTGAATGCATCAAACGCAGCCTCAGCACTGGACACATTCGTAGGTTTTGAGGACTCAAATGTAACCTCTATATCCTCCTCTGTATCAAGCTCTTTGGTCTCACTCTCCTGACTATCTTCAAACTCCTCTCTGGTGTCCTTTATGTCTCTTTCGTCCTCTGTTTCCTTCTTCTCCTCCTTCTCATCTCCTCTCTTCTCCCGGCTCAGAAACTGGGAGATCTGATCCAAGAAGCTCCCGTGAACTTTAGCATCCAAGCTGTGCTTATCCCCAAACAAGTCCCTCTTTGCTCCGTCAGATGAGCGTTTGATCAGGGCTACGGTGTCGTGTGCAGGCCCGACTACACCTTTTCTTAGGACCCTAAGGCCGCTGAAGAGGGCGGGGAGCTGGATCTGCTTGTCGCTGGGGGAGCCTGGGGAAAAGGTGGCTCTGGTGATAGTGGATCCAGGTGGAGGGTGTCTGGCTGAAGATGTGGATGTTATGAAGAAATTTGGAGAAGCTTTTTTTGGGTGGAAAAGGTGGTTTGGTTGGGGGGGAAAGTCTGGAAAATAATCTCTTTTTTCTTCTTCCTCCTCCCCATTTTCCTCCTCTATATGGTCTCCTTTGTGTTCTTCTCTTTCTTCATCTTTGTTTTTTTCTTCCTCTGCTTCTACTGCTTTGTTGTCCTCCTGAGTGCAAAGCTTCTCTTCATTCTCACTTTTAAAGCAGCAAGTTTCCTCTAAAGTCGCTGCATCTTTTGCAGGTTCTGTAGAAGTAAACATAATCCCCACATGCTGTGTTTGACTTTTCCCAGAATCCTCTGGCTCTAGCAGCACATCCCTAATTGATGAACTTTTCAGAAACTCCTCTTGACTTTGTACATTCTCAATATCCTTTCTTTCTTTCTTGTTATCATCTGGGTGAACAACCTGGCTGACATTGATTGTTGCAGAACAGTCACAGTCTTTATTTGTGTCATGAGTTGAAATAACCTGACAATTTGGTTGCAGAGGTTTGTCCAAGGCACATTCATAGAGACAACCCTCTCTGCTGCAATCATCAAAATGTTCATCCGGTCTCTTTTTCTGGTCTTTATTGGCCGCAAACATCTGGCGCTTTGTTTTTGCTTCTCTGCTTTTCAGATTAAAATTATTCCTCTCCTCTTCTGTCATGTTAGACTCACTTTCTCCTTCCATTCTGTTGACAGCTTTAAAGGTTATTGTCTTTCCCTCTCGAGGCAAAATGACATACGAGAAGTTTTCTCCACTTTTCTCGAGCACATCTTCGATGCTCATGTCTTCATTTTTCTTCTGGAAAAAAATCAGCTCAGGGTTTCCTTGGACAAAGTCCTCATTCTCATCGTCTTTGAAGGCCCTGAAAAATTTCAGGATGGCTTGTGGCTCCTCCATTTTTTGGGAATGTAATTGAGCTCAAAATTTTCTCAAGTGGAGGAAGTTCTTGAATAGATTTTTGTGTAACTTCAACAAAGTGGTTGTACTTTACAGCTTATCTAATACTTATGCCCAACATTAGAACATTTTATGTCCAGAATCCAAAATACACAGTTTGACACTGGGTTATTTTAACTTTAAGTCCTGTATTTGTCCAAAATAAGCATTTAAAGCAGAGTGAATAAGGTTATCTGACACTTATCTCCAATATTTCACAATCAAAATCAAAAAATGCAGTTTTAAGAGTTGTATATGGGGTTATCAGACATATAAATCCAAAATTTTAAGCTCGAATGTCCAAAATATGCAATTTTAGGAGGTGTACTTAGGGTTAATGTAAACTCAAGTCCAATATTTGGCAACTTATTGCCTCAAAAGCCCAGTCTGACAAGCATATATGTGGTTATCTGACGTCTCAATCCAGCATTTTACGATATAATGTCCAAACTATGCACGTTGAGGATGTGTAATTTCACTTATAGGACACTTAAATCCTACTTTTGACAATATAATATCCAAAGAACACAGTTTGAAGAAGAGTAATTGATCTTTTGGCATCCTTACAACATGCAGTAAAGGAGTGAAAGTGGTTCCAAGATCATGCAACTTTCCCTCTTCAAAAATAATGCAGGAAAAGTGTCCATAGATAAAGTAAGTTCTAAGAGTCCGACCTTTTTCCGCTCCAGTTTGTTGAAAAGAATACGTTTTCTCCTTTCTTTGTTAAAACAGCTCCTTCATGCCTTAACAGAGAAAAAAAATTCCAAACCTCAGACTGGCAGCAGCAGTTAGTCACTCAGAGAGACCAATAACAGCAGAGAAATCCTCCGAGTCATGGAAAAGTGAACGTTTCCCAGCTCCAGGCTCCATGACTCAGCTCCCCTGCATTTAAAGTCCTGTCCAAGTCTGCGCTTTCCCTCTTCAGCTCTGCCTCCTTTCTCCTCTGGCTCCTCTTGACTCTGCAGGAGTTTACAGAAGCCCACTGCAGATTGTCACAGTGTAATTGGGAGCAGATGGCGTCCTTCTCCAGCCTGCGATCCTGACAACACCCTGACAGATCCGTGAGCCATAAGGCGAAGGAAAGCTACCCTGCAGCAGATGGAGGGACGCCACACCCAGAGGTGGAGGAGGGTAAACAGAGCTGCCAGGGATCACTGGTTAAACAGTTTGGCTTGTAAACGCTGCACAGTGGCAGAGAGGTCTCTGCTCTGCTGCGGGTACAAAGCAACACACGGCTAATCTGAGACTTAGAGGGTTCAACTTAAACTAAACTGAACTGTTAATCAGCTCACTTTACATTTGACGTTTACAGTGGAGACACAAAAGTTTAAAAGATTACTGAAGACAAATTCCTCAGCTTAATGACACAAATATTTTAATCATTTCATATTTCTTAGATAATATTTGTACCGCATTGTTGCATCAATTTTGTCTGTGTGCAAAGCTTTGTCCTGTCTGACTACCTTTATCGACATTTAAACAAATAAAAGATTCATAAATTATGGTACTCAGGTGTGTGTAAAAATCAAACCATAGAAAACAAAAGTTACAGAAAACAAATTCAGAAATGTATTTTATTGTAAGAAATGTTGTTGCTGGCAAAAATATAGTTAAAAATACTGATTTCAGTTCACAAATTTTTGATCTTGATTTAAAAATGAGACAGAATAATGATGAAATCATCTAAAAAGGTAACAAACCTGTTAAACATGCTTATAGTAAGAAAAACGTAAAAATAAAATTGTATTTTTTAACTAAATACATACATTCTTTAAGGCAAAAAAGGAAAGATGATATAAATACTTCAAATAAAATGAGGAAATAATAATAGCTGAATGACAAAACTGTTAAAAATCTAAAATTTACTATGGCTGTTAAACGATTAAACATTTTAATTGCAATTAACCTCAGAATTTCTACTAAATAATGATGGAATCCCACTATTTTGCATTTAAACTGTTTTTGTTTCATTTTGGAATTTTGGACTGCCTTACACTAAGTGTATTTGACTTCCTGTTTGGCTACAGGCCTGCTTTTATTTTGAAAGTAACTTGCATGAATTTAACCACAGTAAAAGGAACTTGGTATGGATTGAAAATCAATAAATCAATCAATCAAGCTTTATATCTAATGCTAATTTAAAATAAAAGAATAATATGGTGCAAAGTGTTCTGCATGCACAAATTTATAACATAAAATTAAATAAGAGAATGGTAAAAAACAGAGAAGGAATGTAACTGATTATATTTAAGTAGCTTGTAGCTTAGTTTAGTAGCTACTATTGGGTAATAATCGCAATTTAGATTATTTTCAAATCGTAGAAGTTGTAGAGATGAGACAGAGTTGTTCTATTCTTCACATGCAACCATGGAAGCATCATTTAATCGCGAATAGTTTGCAAAAATCGTATAATTTTTTGTAAATGTTTTTCTAGTTTAAAAAGAGAATTACATAAAATGATCAATCCCTTCAATACAACAATTCACAATATATCTACAATATGAGTCAAGATAATAGCAGTTAGATTTTTTCAAGAAAATGTCCCCTAGTTTTCATGATGATTACCACAAGGCTGTAAGTTAAGCACATCATTGAGTTTACTACTGTGATCAAAGTAGAAATAAAAAGATTTGATTGTTATATTACAGAATTATTCATTGCTTGTGTTTGCTGAAAAATACATAAGATGAGGAACTTAAAATCAGATTTGCAGATTGCAGATTTGGAAAAAAATAAGATTATTTTCCCAAGTCATTCAGCCCTAGTAGCTACTCAGTACTGTAAAGAGGACATATTTTACCCTTTTAAGAAAAACACTCCAGTATATGATTTTTGCATGTCTAAAAACCCCTCTGTTTCAACCCTGCTCAGAAAGAACCGTTTCTGTGTCTGTGGCTTTAAATGGTAATTAGCTGTCTGACTCCGCCCCTGATCACACCCCTCTCAGGAATTGATGTAGCACTCCTTTTGTTACAATGTTACAGACACTTGAATCCAAAGTTAAGGACCTGACTTGGATTTAAACCATCAATCTCCCAGATCAAAGTCAGCAGGGTAACCCACTGAGTAATCCAGCATATCAGCTGCCAGCTGAGAGGAAGATCAGGAGAGGAGGCTTGAACTTCCTTCCAAGCGGGGAGGGCCAACTGAACCTGGGGGTGGTGCTAACTCCCCTCATGAGGTCATGAGGGGAAAATCTGAGAACGGCTTGTTTAAGCACACATTTTCTGAAAGGTGGAGAAAGAGAGGGTGGAAGGGAATGGATTTTTCTGGTACTTCAGGGGATTGTGGACAGGCCAGGGGTACATATTTTTGTTAGAAAAAGCCTGAAAAAGTGATTTTTGCATAATTACTACATTTAACCAGAGTAACTCTACTTTTATGAGAGTACAATAGTTGTGTACTTTTTCCACCCCTTGTAAAATGTAAATGCTTAATAACACAAGGAAATGAAATGAGACATTAAGGAGCAGTGGTGAATTTATTTTACATTGCTAATGCTGCATGGAGACGCTGCAGTAGCTTAACAAGATTGTTCTAAAAGGCATAATAAATTATTTTATTTATTTTATTTAGTATTATACTTTATTTAATAAAAAAATGTATGCAGTTATTATGGGCTATTTTGAATCTTGATTAATGCATCAATGCTAACAGCACTAAAATACAGAAATATGAAAATGAAAAAATGATTCTAAATAATGATGAGATTGTAAAACTTATAGATAGAAACATATGATAATAGAGGAGACAGAACATAATGGCACCTATTCAAGTCACAACAAGTAGAAGATATTTTTCTAGTACTTCTGATTAACAACAAAACTCTATAATTCTTCCTTCCTTTTAGCAGATGGTTGCAGATGCTTGTGTCCAAATTGATGTACATCTTAGAGTAAGAACAACATGAGCATGGTTGTAGAAAAGAGGCAACATGTCAGTAAACGCCAAAATCCTCAAAAATTCTTTAACATACTCTAAATATTCTTTAAAATCACATAGGAAGGAGCACTTCCTGGGTCCAGAAAAAGTGTACGTTTGAGGTGCTCTTTAAAAAGGATACATGTCATCATGGATAGGGAGAAAAAGTCCAAGAAATACTCATTTAAACACTCAACAAGTCTTAATTTAAACGGCATGTTTACGTGGACCTTTGATGAAGGCTTAATGCTGACATGCTTGAAAGTTTTTTAAGATCTTCATGACTGTGCCATGAAAATAAAACAATTTTATTGTTAAGATAAGAGTGTCCGGGGCGTGCCGGTAGTCGAGTGGTTAAGGCGCGCACCATGTATGCAGGAGGCTTGGGTTCAAGTCCGGCCTGTGGCACCATTTCCTGCATGTCTCTCCCTGCTCTCTTCCCTGTTTCCGAGTCCATCCACTGTCCTCCTCTGTCTAATAAAGGCACGAAACAGCCCAAAAAATAAATCTTAAAAAAAAAAAAAACTAAAACAATCTACGTTTTTGTTGTTTTTTCTCTACCTCTTGTTGATAAATGTAACTTTCTCCTTCAGATCTTCATGCGTGTTTTTCTAAATCCTCAGGCACCGCCTTTGTTTATTTTTTATGAATCATTATCAGATTAAACAGACGGTAAATGACACATAACATGATAACACTTTAATTGTATGTCATAGCACTGTGTACCTTTCTCCAACACTGCTGTACTCAAACACACGTCTACACTACAGTCCTAACTGTCTGCACTTAATCTCACAGTTTCAGTCTCAGTTAATGCAGAGCTTTGACATTCCTGTGGGGGACACTGGGACCTTTATGTGTTTATGTAATAAGAATGAGGACAGATAATCCTGTAAAGTAGCATTAAAATCAGAGCAAACATACGACTATCAAGGACAAAAACAATGGACTGCGTCCAGGATAACAACAGCAGGAATATAGAATGAGCATCACTGATGATAAGCAGTAGATCAACATACATGAGTTTTATGGATTAAATGTTTTGCAGAAGTTTATAAAGGGAAGAAAGACTTGAAATGTTTTTGATCTAATCTTACACCCTTAAAATGTCTGAAATAAACAAATAAAGGAAAAGAAGATTAAAATATTATCTAACTTTATTGAAATAATTTTCACTTAAAGAAGTCTGAACAATCAATCTTTAACCTGACTGTTTTTTTAACATGTATTACTGCCATACTCATTTTAAAACTAGTTTGCCTTTGGATATTCAGTTTACAAGAACTAACCTTCAGTTAGAAATAAACTTCTGCTGTATAAAAATAACTTCCAATGTTGCTGGTTTATTTTCCATTTTGCAGTTGTTCTTGCATTAATTTGTTTGGTTGAGATCAGAAAAGCTTAAGACTGAATATTCAAGAACAAAGGCTAGATAGTGCATCACATTCTCTCTATTTTTCTTTAATTAAATGTCAAACTGTTTTTCTTGTAACTAAGTTTTGAGAAGACCTTCAGGCCTGGTTATTATTAATATCTGACATTCTTATGCCTCCAAATTACTGATCCAAACTTTTTTTGTTTAACCTTCGGTTTTAAATCATATTCACCAGAACACACTTTCCCAAGTCTTTTGTTTAACATTTGTTTAAAAGTTTATTCAACAGGGGTCATGCACAACACAACTGTTGAGCCAGAGTTAGCCATAAAGCTAATTTACATCTTAGCTCTCTAGAAACAATTAAAACAACATGTATTAAAAATATGCCACTAAAAACTGAAATATTTCACAACAGTACATCAGATCATTTTTATGGTTTATTTTTGTTGTGGTTTTCTGCTTTAAACCTTTCCCTTTATAAACCTGTTTTAGCCAATATTCAATTATATCTTGAAAAGTAAAACGCTGTCCTTCTGTCACTCTCCCTGACACAGTAAAAGTCATCCACGCCTTTGTCACTTCCAGGCAGGATTACTCTAATGCACTCCTCATCAGGATTCCTGGCAGGAGACTCCAAAAGCACCAATATGTTCAGAAGAGCGCTGCCAGGATCCTGATGGGTATGAACACATCTCATTTATCCTTTAGACCAGTGGCTCTTAACTGGTGGGTTGTGGAGCTGTTTCCAGTGGGTTTGGGAATGTGATCAAATAATCAGGATTTACAAAGGGCTATTACATTTTTATTTTTCTGTAGTTTAAGTTTTTGACAGCAGAAAAGAATTAAAACAGTGCTTCTAAGAATTTTTGAACCATTCATGAATTTTCATTCATGAATATTTCTGAAATCTTTGAGGAATTTTTCCTGTTAACTTTTTTTTAGGAGACTTAAAGCAATTACCTGAAAATGGGTAAAAATTTTCCCCTAAATTTTGGGGAGTTTCTGTGGCATTCTACCAGAAACTTTTGGTAATAATCTCTGTGACTTTTCCTGTAAATCTAAAAAAAAAATCCCAATGAAAAGGAACCTTTTGGAATATTCAACAGTTATTTTTAAATGTTTTCACAGAGCCCTTCAGAGGACTTTCCAACATATTTATTATATGGCATATTTCTGAAATTTTCACTGGACACATTAGGGTATTTTGGGGGACTTCATCTGGAATATGTATCAGAAACTTTAAGGAATATTCTCTGATATTTTTCCTGGAAACTTTGGGGTATTTTCTTCAGTCTCTTTGTTTTGTCACATTCTTTGCTGCCTTAAGTGCTAACAGTGCTATATTTCATTAAATCAATCTGACTAAAAATAAATTGGCTCACAATTGCTGCTGAAGGAGTTGGTAGTGCATCCTAAGGCATGGCCAGTAAAGAACCACTGCTTTAGATCAGGGGTTCCCAAAGTTTTCAGCCCCTGACCCCCCAAAAAGCTGCAGAGATCCAGGACCCCCATCTTCCCTTGAGAGGGATAAAGTGCACCATTTGCACAAAGCATCATGTACAAAGCTTGCATTTTAGGTAGTTTTTATATCTTTTACTTAAATTTCAGCACAAATATCACTTAATAAGAACATTGTGATATAAATTTGAACTAATCTTAACAGTATTTTTTTAAATAATAGATAAATGCATCAACAATTATGGCCCTGACATCCTCAAGGAACTCTAAACCTCCAGAGGAAATTGCTGCTCTGACAACAACCTTTTTATAATCAGGGACTTGGCCTTCTTGTCTGTTGCTCCCCACTTTTGGGATGATCTTCCCAAAAACCTGAAGACGCCTCAGACTTGTGATTCCTTCAGAAAAATCTAAAATCATTTCTCTTCAAAAAAGCTTGAAACTGATGAAATACCTGACTGAGATTTTTATAAATCACAGTTTAAACTGAGCTCTGATTTAACTTTAAGATTGTTGTCCTAAGATTAGATCTTAGTTTATAAGTGTTTTCTGCTGATTGTGCCCTGCTTTGAATTGTTGTTTATGTTAAATTTGCATAAAACATGAAGTGCATCATAACTAATTTTAATACAGTTTTTTGCATTACAGGTTTCATTAGAACATCATTATTGACTTTATTATTATTATGTATTATCTATTATACCAAATCATGAAAAAACACTAAATAGTTTAAGTAAATGCTTTATCGCACTGTTTAAAATCCAGGACACCAGCGCTTTAGACGAACATGAACACAGAGAGAAGTATGTACAGCTTAAGAGCTTAAACTACAGTAAACAACTATTTCATGCTAATACTGATACTTAACTTATACAATGTACATTCAATCCTTTCTTATGTAACCACAATGAAATCTTTGTCACACACAAACATATGAGGTCATTTATTACAGCAGAGGCCCCAGAGAGAGCAGATTTCACTGCTGTGTGAGAATGTAGGTTAAGATTAAGATGACGCAGCACTAGAAATAAGGACTTTTTGTTTGAGGTTTCAAACAGAGGAAAATAGAAAATTTTTTTATGGAATTAAAGAAATAAACTTAGTGTTTATTAGTGAAATACTATAAGTTAAGAGGAAAAAGAAAGTTTTCATTAACTCATGTAAGCCATATGATTTTTGTTTCAACCTCATATGTTCTACATACATTTTTTTGTCCCCAATTGTTTTCTCCTTAACTTTGTTGACTAAAAATAATGGTCAACAACCTTTATTCCATGAAGAAGACAGAACACTTACAAGCTTAAAAAGATGATGGAAAACTGTGACAAAAAGTTAGTTAAGTTTTCACCAAGAGGATTAAATTAGACTGAAACGTTAGTGCTAGACTGTCATCATTCAAAACCCACATTTCTCCACTGTGAGTACAATCTGTCCAAATACAAGCAGAGGTGAGGTGAGAAAGCAGGAGTGTGTAAGCCTCTCTGTCTATGTGCATTTCTGTTTGAAGCAGTGTGACAGAGACAGCACAAGCTGTTAAGCTGGATGGATCAGCAACTCTTCTGTATATGCCAAGGGTTGTGATTACATCAAATTAAACCACAATGTTTTACCTGGTAGAATGCCACAGAAACGTCAGCTCTGAATGCTAATGGTAGCAAACAGATTCATAATACTGGCTGCAGCTGCAGGAAAGCCCTCTCCCTTATCCTCATGAAAAGCAGCAATGATAAATGCAGCCAAAGTCTACTTAAGTTAAAATATTAATCACAGTTAAAATCCATGAAACCAGTAGGATAAAACGAAATTAGCTAACTAAAGGAGGCATCATGTCATGCTATGATGCGTTCAACTGTCACATGAGAAAACTAAATTCAGGATTTGGCAAGAAACTGGAATATGTTTGGTTGTTTTGAAAAGAGACGCACTTACAGTTCTGTTAAGAACAGACTGTTGACTTGTCTTTCAAGCAAGTTTCAGAAAAGTATTGATATTATGATTAAAGACTTGGATTGTAAAGGAGTATCAATGATGGTACTGTGACGGCCTACTGCCTCTAGGGCCTACTAGTGTTTTGTGTGTTGCCCCTTTACTGGTGTCTTGTCTGTCTTCCCCTGCAGGTTGGCAGGTGGGGTTTGCCACACCTGGGAGGATTTCCCAGGTGTATAAGGCTTGGCAGCAATTCCTTGTTTGCACCTTTGTTTTTGGTTTAGTTATCGTCTTTGTTAGTTTAATTAATAGTCAGTTGAGTTGTTAATCCTTTAATTAATATTCTGTAATAAAATCATTTCGTAATTTTAGTAAAACTCGTACATCTCCTCGTTTTTGTCATGGCTTTGAGCTGGGTAATGACAGTATCAATATCAATAAAAATACATATCCTATTCGCACCTGTGAAAGTACAACAACACACATATGTGAGGCCAATTCAGTGCCTTTAATTGATTTCACCTGCAGAAATATAAAAGAAAAGCAAGACAAAATGCAAATGACACCCAAAAAGATTTTCAGCACAGGATATGGTGCAGCACATTAAAAGTCCTGGCTAATATGCTACTGTAGGAAAAAAGAATTAACACCTCCTGGTGCTGGTCCAGTATTTTCAAAATTTATTTTGTGTGAATATTCTGTGATTTAACATGTTGAAAGCTAGTTTCAGTGCCCACATTCCTACCACTAGATAAAAATCTGCAGATTCCTTTCCTAAGTAAAAAAAACAGCAGACTTTTGGGTCATGGTTATAAATATTTCAAAAACAGTGTCTAGACTGCATGAAAGAGTGAGGCTTTAAGTCTCAGTAGTTACTCACCCTGAAGTCCATTGGCAGAGGCGTAGATGTC
Source organism: Cheilinus undulatus (assembly GCF_018320785.1). Taxonomy (NCBI): domain Eukaryota; kingdom Metazoa; phylum Chordata; class Actinopteri; order Labriformes; family Labridae; genus Cheilinus; species Cheilinus undulatus. The sequence goes on along the minus strand of NC_054878.1, from coordinate 36,926,474 downwards.
GGCGTATCAATGATGTCATCTTCAGGGGGAGTGATGCGCAGGAAGTCAACATGTTTGGGTCTGGAGGGATGAGAGAGTGAGCTGCAGATGAAGAGAGACTCCTCGACCTCCTGCTGCCAGAGCTCTTCCTGCCTCTGCAAAGCCTCGTCTGGAGGAAGGAGTTGAGTCAGAATACAAGAGCAACAGCAATGATTTATGAATCTCAACTGTGGCTAACAGTTTTATTTCAGACTCAAAAAGACTCAAAATCCCAGTCAAGCTTGTATTTCTAGTTTAAATTTGGGCAAATTTTTTCTTTATATATTAAACAGCAACATCTATAGCACCTGTTTTTGAAAAACAGGGGAAACACAAAAATAACAAACTAAAACAAAAGGCAGTGAAAGTATTTGCCCCCTTCCTATTTTTATGTTTTTTTTGCATTTGTCACACTTAAATGTTTCAGATCATTAAACGAATTAATATTAGACAAAAGCAGTTGCAGTTTTTTAATGATGATTTTATTTATAAAGGGAAAAAAGCCATACAAACATCCCTGGTCCTATGTGAAAAGTAATTCTCCCTCCTTGTTAAATCATGAATTAACTGTGATCAACCACATTTTTTTGTAAAGTTGAGTTCAGTTTCACTAGCCACAACCACGCCTGATTACTGCAGGACCTGATGAATCAAGAAATCCCTTAAATAGAACCTGTCCGACAAAGTGAAGTAGGTTAAAAGCATCACAGCAATCTGTAACCCTAAAGAAATTCAAGATCAGATGAGAAACAACATCTCCTAAAGGAAAATGTCCAGCAATCAGTTCCTGACCTCAAGCTCGAGCACTCTTGGGTTGTGCAGCAGGACAATGATCCCAGCAAGTCCACCTCTGAATGGCTTAAAAAAACTCAGAATGAAGGTTAGATCTGATTGAGACGCTACGGCATGACCTTCAACAGGCCATTTATGCCAGAAAACCCTCGAATGTAGCTAAATTAAAACAACAATTGCTTGCAGTTGTTGCTGCCAAGGGTGGCACATTCAGTTGTTAGGTTTAGGGGGCCAGGTAGGTTCTGATGGCTTTTTCCATCAATAGATGTAATAATCATTAAAAAACTGCATTTTGTTTTTACCTGGGTTATCTGTGTCTAAAATCAAAATCTGAAACATTTAAGTGTGAAAAATGTGCAAAACATAAGAAATCAGTAAAGGGGCAAATATTTTGTCACAGCACTCTAAGTAGTTCTAACGACTAAAGCAGGCATACACTGCATTTGAGGAAGTGCTTAAGTTAAAAAAGCAATCAGAGGAATTGATTTAAATGTGCAATAGGAAAGTCAGAGTGCCTAATCAATCTCACCAAAGATCTTGTATGCTGCAAAGCTCTGCAGTTAATGCTGTTATGCTACAGTGTCACCATGAGGATATAATGCAGAACTTCAGCTAAAATCAAAATGAAAACTTTACTCCTTTTTGAAGTCAATGCACCTTACAAGCACGCTAGCCTGCAATCCCTATCATTTATTGGCATATTCATGTCAATACTGGATGAAAGGTCAATGGTTAATGTATGCTGTTGCTTCTGATCTCCTCGTCCTGATCCCACACTGATGGCCTTAAAGCTATAGTCCTCATAGACAGAAGCCCAGGTTCCAATCCAACTTGCAGCCCCTTTCCTACATACCATTCACCGCTTTCTATCCCCAATTTCCTTCTCACTGTCCAACTGAATTAAAGGCAAAAGCCCAAATATAAATCTTGGAAATAAGAGATAAAGTGATTGAGTAGAGGCGGCAGAAATGTTGATATTTATCACTTATTATCACAAGAAACATGCTTGGAGCTTAAAGCCTAAAATGCACAGTATGCAGTCTTGATCCAGGAGGGAAAAGTGGGTAAAAATTTAGCAACTAGATGTGTTCAAAGGCAACTCAACCTTCAAGTGAAGATTATCGTCTTCTTCTCCCTGCATCCAAGTTTTGCTTTGTCTTTTCACACAAGAAAGCTATTCTACAGCAAATCTATATTATTTCAGATAAGAGTGCGAACATAGATAGCCGTTTGTGTAACTTTGAGAAGACACACAACTTTCCTCAAAGCCAGATTATAGAAATGTGTTATCTGTCCTCAATTTGACCACAGTGAGTAGAACAATAGGTTTAGAGAATAACCCTCAGAAGGCTTTGATAGTGCTTCTTGCTCTCACTCTAATCATCATCCTCTGAAGAAGTGTTGTATTCACAAAGCTCACAGCATTAATCCTATTTGGGACGGGGGCCTAGCCCACTGAAAGGCCAGCTTGAGCTTTCAATTTCCTCGAGTAAAGAGGAGAGATCAGACTCTATACTGATGTCCATGAGAGGTTGACTCAAGCGATTATTCCTTTCACAAATGAGCTTCATTTTTCTTTGTATTAAACATATGCAGATATCATATAGGCAGCAGAAGTCAGAAAATACATACTGAAGGCCTCAGTTTGTTATTTTACTACATTTTTAGCTCTTTTTTGCATTGATGGTGTTAATCAGGGCCCTTTCATACATGTGAACCCAACAACTCTGGGCCTCCCTCCCCCAAAAACAACATTAAATAAAAACACAGATAAATAAATGGTGCCATAGGGGCATAAAAAGTTTTCTGCTCGGTTATTCTTCACAGGTATCTGTCCCATACTGGAGCCTCGTCTAGGTCATGTGAGCTCACAGAGTCTCTCACTATGACTGCTGAGGACGACCTGAAGGATGTCTGCTAGTCTGTAAATAATGACCCCTTACTGGTTCAACATGCCATCGCTGCTGTTTGTGTACATGTCCTAGAGTGTGCGTGTGAGTTTGTGTGTGTGAAGTGTTCACTCAGGCATGAATTACTACAGAGCACCTGATGTTGATACCCTCAAAGTGCTGGACTGACACTGACCTGAGACGGCCAGAGTTTCCCTATATAGAGCAGGAGCAGAGAGCGAGAGAGAGCAGACACCAGCAGGCCGAGTTCAGAGCAGTAAAATCAAAGCATCTTAATCAATGTGTAAAGCTGACAGTCAGGACTCAGCATGAATCATCTTTGAAGGCGTCTGCTCTTCCTCTTCTGTTCACTTCACTGACTAAATAATAAAAGCCCATGTCATGCTGCTACGCACACGCATTCCTCTTAATTTAGAGCTTATCTGAAAACTGTAGCTGATTGATTTTGTCCTACTTAATTCAGCGTACAGCAGCTCACCATGAAACACATACTGAGACACAAATGAAACATGATGGAATGATACCGGATAAGGCTAGATGAAAAACTCCATTTTATCCTCCCTGTGCTTAATCTGAGTCTGTAATTAACCACTACAGTCTGTCATACATCTTCCTGACAGGAAACATGCAGGGTGGGCTAATTTATTAGGTTTCAATTTCAGTTATGATGGAGACTCAGCACAATCTGGAAAACACGATCATCAAGATTGTTGTAGTTTGACTATAAAAGTTCATCACTGCTATCTCAAAAGCATCGTTAAATTATCATACAGTAATATTTCTTCAAACTCATATTTTTTTATGATTTATTGCTTGCATTTTAAAGTGTTAAAGTGTTTCAGTTTGATAAATGCATGTGATGTAGATGTTGTAAAATAAATGATGGATTAGAGCTGGGCAATTAATCAACAATTAGATTAAATCATATCATGGCCTGCTGCAATTTTCAAACCCCAGAAGGTGCAAAATTTCCCTAACCTGAAATTTTTTGTCAAAATACCAGTTTAAACCTTTTTTGCAGAAGAGACATTATGCATTACATATATTGCAATCATTCAAGTGCCATTTTTTTGGGAAAGTTTACCGAAAAAATCCTACTTTCTTAATTTTTGCATTTTTTTCTTACTAAATATGACAGTGACATGAAAAAAACCACTCCCTTTGATACAACAATTCATATCCAATTTGCAATACAAGTCAAAATCATCACAATTAGATACATTTTTCAAAATTGATCAGCCCTTGTTTAATCTAACATTGTGTTGGTTATGATATAAAGTTGCTTGTTGCTTTTGTATAATAGAAAACACACAGAGAAACTTGAGAAATAATCACATATCAAATTGCAATGGCAGTATTGGAGTAAAAAAATCCCAATTCCATTATTTTCCTGAATAGTTCAGTCCTATGTTGGATGAAGGTATACGGATATTACTTTGAAAATATCTCATGATTAATCTGTATTGGAGAAAGATACAATATTGTAGCTTAAGACAGGGCACAAATTGCCTTTCTATATTTTCTAGGACAGGGGTTTTCAAAATGTGGGAGACTAAGCCTCCCCTAAGAGAAAATAATTTACCCATGTCAAAAATAAGATTTGAACATTTTAACCAAATATATTTTCAAACATTTATGTCTCATCTTTAAACATTTTTATTTCAACATTCATCATTTATATTTTTGATATTTTGGTCTGGGTACTAACTGACTTCTATGCTCTCTAATTCAGTGGGATCTATGAATTTGCAGTTGTAGCAGGATTGCATCACTGCAGCTCATCCTCCACCTTCAGCCTTGCCTCGCTTTTGATCACTGTCATCGCCCAAACCTGCACTTTCAGAGACTGTGTTAGTGTTTACATCAGTGACCAGAATCGCACTGCCTTATATTGTCATTAGCTTGCACACCTTTGCAAATTGAAATCTGTGGCTTTAGAGCATCATCAGGACTGACAAATTTTCAATTTGATGAAAAATAAGCACTTTTTATTCATAGTCTCCCTTTTAAATTTGGCAACAGGACAAAAGCACATGAAAAAGTGCATAAAACCACAACAACGGAGTTGTATTTGAACATAACCTAGGGTTGTAGTAATGTTTTTTTTTCACTTGAATTAAAACTAAATACATAGAATGAAAAAATAAAATGAAATTCTGTAAATAATCATTTTGGTCACATCTTACCCAGGCATATCTTCAAGTGCATAAAAACTAAGTTAGTACAGTTGTAGCTACAGTTGAAAAGAATATGTTTTATACTCGGTATCTTGGGGCTACTTCTGTCAGCATTGCTAGCCATGCTTCAAAACATGGCTAACTGAATAGACCTGCTGTAAGTGTTTTCAGCCTTTCCTTAACTATAGAGATAATGGATGCGGACTGCTATAATGACAGAAAAACAGATCATCTTCTAACCTGACACACCAGATAGTGTTTCATCTATCAGTGCAAAGGATACATTTCATTTTCGTCTTCATCCTTCCTAGAAAAGCATTTGAGAATGAGAATTTGAGAATCTGTTAACTTTTGAGCAAGAAATCCACATTTTCAGGGAAAAAAATGGCAAAATAAAGTTGTGTATTTACAAGAAAAGAAATCCAGAATTGCAGAGTTTATCAAGTCTGAAATTTACGACAAAAAATTGTAATTTAAAAGTTTAAAAAGTCTTTAATTTTGATATTAAAAAACTAAAAAAATTCAAGTTTTTAGAAATTTTAATTTACATTTTACAAGAAACCAAACTAAAAAAGAGTGGTTGGATTTTTGACTTTGGTCTTTATGATCTAAAAGATTCAAAGTTTTGGATCACTTGCATTTCTGACATTTAAAGTCAAAATTTTCTTTTTTATTGTAATAAATTAATAACAACTCAAACTTGAGCATTTGAAATTTATGTCTTGGAAATTAACAGATCTTGATCTAATTCTCTCCCCTATGAATTTCAGTTTTTCCTTGTTGAAAATATTGCAACTGGCCCTTTAATTTTGAATACAGACAAACAGAAGTGTGGCGCTTTGACTGGACTAGTTTTGTCTCCGTGTTGATATTAATACTAAACAAATATCTCAAATTTGTGAGGAAAGGGAAAAAAAATCAAGGAAATATTCCTGTCCAACACTCCTTGTCTCTTGTTATTCCACTCTTTCCTTGTTCTTTGCCCATCTCAACACCAGCAGGGGGAAATAGGAATGGGGCAAAACATTGCCTCGCATGCCGTCAGGACACAACAATAGGAATCAAAACTGATTTTGTCGCTGATGCTTGCTTGCATCACATTTAGTTAGGACACAGTGTTATTTTACCATTTAGCCTGCTAATCACACACATCCCTACTAGATATCATCTTAAAAATTGAGAAACCTGCAAACCTACAATCCAAGGACAACCTGCAAACCCTGCAAAACTCTACAGTAGGTGCAATTAACAGCTTGAAACAAGAAATCCTGAATTGTCATTAAGGCTTAAAATAGATGCATTACTACCTGAAGAGAGTAGATCCAGACAGGCCTCTGTCTCTCTGGTGTATCTGAAGTCTGTGATGTCCTCCCCAGAGAATACATCATCTTCAGCTGAGCTTTTCCATTCTCTGGGAGACCCAGAGAGGTCTTTTTCATGTAGCCCGGCCTGCCTAATGGGAACAGAGCTCTGCCTGGATGTAAGGAGAGGTGACAGGATTGGAGACACTCTTAGAAGTGGGGACAGACACTGGCTGGGAACGGGAGAAGTTCCCTCACTGGCTGAAGGAGACGATGATGCAGAATTGTCCTGAACAGCTGAAGTAAAATAGTTTGACTGCGGAGGCACACTGAGAAGGTTTTGTGTTGATCCTGCCTCCTTGGGATCCACTTTTGCTCCCTCCATCCTCAGGACTTCATGAAAGCTTTGGCTGAGAGCTTCACCCAAAGCCTGCAGCTCTTCTGCACACATAGGTTTGTCCTCATTACACTCATCATTCTGTTTTTCCCGCTGGGAATCAAATTCAACATCTGAGATACCGCTGCCATCTTTGATCCAGTCAGAACTGGTGTGCCTCACTCGACTTATTATTCCCTCCAACTCTTCGATCTTGCCCCTCAGTCTTTGTGCCGCAGCATCCTTTTCTGTCTCTTTGTACCTCCAATTCTCTCCAGTAACATCAGACTTCTGTCTCTCTCTTCCTGCTTGGTTGATCCATACTTCTTGAGAACTTCTGGCACTGCCTTCTGTCTTGCTAGTTAATTCAAAACTAGCAGGGGAGGTATAATTTGAGTGCATATCATTGTCATATTCAGAAAGTTCTGTATCTGAGTCAGGGAGGATACATCCATCCTTTCTGGGAGAGTAAACTCCATTCTTATTGAAAGATGTATGGAAATCTGATGTCAGCCTCACTCTCCAAGCTGGTTTGATCTCCTCTGGACTCCAGCTCTTTCCCTGTGATAACGAAGCTCTGTCTTGGTCCACAACTTGCTTTCTTCTGGGAGCAGGATTGTCAAATATTGCCCTGTTCTCCATCACATCACACTCCTGAAAAGGAGGCAAACTTGTTAATCGGAGCTTCGTCAGCCTTCTTGTCTTGGAGGGGATCCGTGGAGTACTGGATATCATCTTCAGGTTTTCCTGAAAAGTGTCCTCTAATCTTCGTCTTCTCTTCAGAGGGATCGACATTTTGGGGGATTTCAATAAAGCGTCACGACTCTCTGCAAATGAAAAGTTTGACTTTATCTTCGTGCCCTGTTGGTTTCCCATCCTCATCAACTCCTGGCACTCTAAATACAACGATAACAACTCTGACAGCAAGTGAGTCTCAAGGGAGTCCAAATCCACAGGGCTGGATTTGTCTGCTTGACCTCGCTTCAGCGTTTCAGCTGGACCCTCCTCATTAGACATGAATCCTTGTTGGGGCTTCAGACGGGCTTCGAAGGGGGGGGCCGGGCCCCTGCAGTCAGAGAGGGATGGACTCACACAGATCCTCTCACTGATTGGGATGTAGAGCCGTTGCTTATTATGAATGCTCTCCATGGTGTTGTTTAATAAGCACAGACAGAGCAGAGGATTATTCCTTTATTGCAGCATGTCTTTGGAAAGGTTACTTCCTGTTCTCCTCTTGACAACCAAACCATTCCTGCAACAGAAAGATCAAAAAGAGGGACCTGATTTAAGAAGTCAAGTCCAAACTGCCCCATTTTAACCTAAACACTTGGTTATGCTTAAAAATTGCATAAATTTGGGTCACCATTGGTCGATGAGGAGGTGGTGGGTCCTCCTGACTCCAGGCCGTAGAGAACTGCTTTACTTGTTTGCTAACTGGCTGCTGTAACACTGCAATTTCCCAGTTTGGGATCAATTAAATCCATCTATCTTGTAGCCACTGGTTAAAGCCATTACTTGACAAAAGAACAGGATGTTTCAGTTTCTTCTAAGAGTAGGATTTGATCATCTTCATTAGGAAAGAACGATATTTTTTTTTTTGTTTTTGCTTATACATCTGGTATATCAATATTTCAAAACTAATTTTAGCTGATAGCGTCATACAGACATTTTGTTTTTTATTGTAAAGAACACCAAGTATTTCATGTTCTGGAACTGATCTTTATATCTTACAAGGGCTGAACAATTCAGAAAAATAATCTAATTGCATTTTTTCACCCAATAATGTGATTGTAATTTAATATGCACTTATTTCTTTAGTTCCTCATTTCATGTATTTTCTAACAAAAACAAGTAATAATTCATTCTATACTATTACTAAAACAGTATTAGATTTATTAGATTAAATAAGGGCTGAACATTTTTTTTTTAAGATTTATTTTTTGGCATTTTTGTTCCTTTATTTGTTTGAGGAGGACAGTGGACAGAGTTGGAAACAGAGACAAGTGTGGGGGAGAGACATGCGGTAAAGGGCCTTGGGCCAGATTTGAACCCGGGCTGCCCGCGTATGGGGGGCCTTAAACCACTAGGCCACCTGCGCCCCAGGACTGAACATTTTTGAAAAAAATATCTAATTGCTGATATATCTGCTCTGAATATCTGCAGAAAAGAGCTCAAAATTACCTTTTCAATTTATCACAAGTATCTGCCAATACAGAAATCATGCCAATAATAACTTGAACCCCTTATCTTAAAGGTATTCTTTGTTAAAGCACTGCATATCTTCAGGATTTTTACTGTCTGTTGGTTGATAACAAGCTACTCAGATACATCATTCTTGGTTTTGATTCTCATGAACTTTTTAATCCAAACAATCTATAAAATAGAATATATAAGCACTGGTAAAAACATGTATCTATAGTTGCAGGTTTACATCAGTAAAGTAGCACTTTTGGGATGTTTACCAAGAGTGTATCCTCCTGAGCCAGTGGAAATGTAGGTTATTTCCACAGGAATGCATCAGTTATTATAATCCAACAGCATAGCAGACTATCTGTAGCTGCAAAGGGTAGATTTGTTCTATTGTGGCTTTAATTTCCAGACATTTTGGACACATTTGATGCTAATTTCATTGCACATTTTCTTAAGTTTTTAGTAATGGTCAACTTATAGTTTCATTCATAGACTTAGTCCACACATGAATATTGAGTGTGGATCTTGCAAAGATAATATGCATGCGAAACAAATGCCTTAACCTTGTTTACCAGTTATGCAACTGTCAATGTAATTTTATGGATAAATCAACAGGTTAAAAAAAAAGAACACACACATAGAACTTTGACTTCTAGTTCTGCCTCACAAACTACATTGAGAAAATAATAATGTGATATCCTAACAGTTACAACACTGAACTTCAACTATTTTTTCACTTTGCACATAAAAGAAGCTCCACATGAAAGATATGCTAATGAAACAGGTAAGCTAACTGCTCAATAAGTCAGACTATTTTTAATACTCTACATCAAAACCCTTCAAAAATGTTAATAACATTCATACAAGTGTCTTCATTGTATCTAAGCCTTTAACTTACACGTTTTTAAAGTCATTCACTTACTAGCATAAGTCGCATCTCTCCATGTGGCAGTAGGTCATCTTAAATCCGTCCACAGCCACACTCAGGTGACGGAAGACAACGTCCTTCCCAACGAGCTGACGCGCGAAGGTTCCAACCAATCAGCGCTGCCCCTGGGAATTCGAGTGACTCCCATTGGTTCATGAGCTCACTACCAGTAAATCTACTAAGGACTTTCAGGCACTGCACAGCGGGGGAGCACGTGAAATAACAGACGGTGATGGCTCAAGGGGAGATTTGACGCTAAACTATTTAATCCCACTGACATCAATCGAAAACTGTATGAACACAGATAGGTAGCCTACCTCTGAATTTATATTTACAAACACATCCTATATTTAAAAGTGGCAGTTTGTAATACTCCTTTCCTTATTTTAAAGTGAGGTAAACACTCAATTATGTGCAAAGGCATTCATGAGTGCTTGAAAATACATGTAAAAAAATTATTTACAGGCAAGTTTCCATAAATATCCCCCATAAACAAAATGTATTTAATTATATGTTTATGTGTCAGCTGATGGATCAACATCCAAGCACTATGTGCATATTGTCTTTGGATAAATGCTTTAAAATATATTTCTTTAGTATTATCTATAACATTATATTTGAAGTCAATACAGATGTAAACAGTTGTGTGTATATTAAATCATACACATGGTAGCTTTCAAAATTTTCTATCAAAATGCAAGGTCAGTAACCATAATAGTTATTGCAGAATTATTTATCTTCTATTTAATCTTGAAAATTTAAAGTACAATGACACAGAAAATAAAAATAACAAAGCAATAACAGAACAATGGTTTGCATTAGAAACTGCACAAAAATGCAGAAGTTGAGTAAATGTAAGACTATTTAGAAAGATTTCACCAGTCAGAGATTAAATTTAGTGATCCAATTGCTCCTTGTAAACATAGGCTCTTGGTTCATTTCAGTATGTACACTTTTCCACCTCAACCTGAGACATGCTCCGGTAAGTCACATCTGCCCTCCTGCCCTCTTTTCACTGTCTTGTGTGTATTCAGGTCAGTGTTGCACCATGCTGGGTTTCACTCCTCAGAGTGCGTGCACTGAGCTAATCTGACTTTCTGGCCAGCTGTCTTTGATGGATTACAGGAGGTTAAGGAAAACAAACAGCTGTTTCTGTCAATGAAACATAAGCAGGGCTTATCTGCAGGTTGTGTTGAGGTAGAGTATGGATGATGTATTGGGCTGCTTAAAACAAAGGATGCAGAGGTATGCAGTCAAATTTCAAATGATGAACCTGTGTAACAACTGCAGCATATGATATGTTACAATCCACCATCATTAAAAAGCTTATATATTATTCATGCATGGCAAAAGGAAGCAAAGCAACGAAACTTGAAGTTACTTGAATAATTAACATTTAACACTTAACCAAACATGCACACTGAGTTCTTGTAAACCTCAAAACTCCATACTGTCCTAAAATAACAAGATAGAAATGTAAAACACTTCACTGACTGACAGCGATGCGTAGTGAGTAAACATCACAAACTTGTACAAGTTACATTTTAAAATGTTACCCCATGTTGCATGAAGTTGAGTAAGTTTAACTGTGTCAATAAAAAAAACAAGCAGATTAAAATCCCGTTGGCTGATACATTATCATAAGTTTAACAGTTTCTTACAAAGGCATCTGATTTGTGAAACTATAAAAGGCTTATATATGTTAGAGAGCCTAAAGGTATTTCAGATTATTTAACAATATGAGTCCATGCCCTTAAGTGGAAAAATAATGAACATCAATTTAACCCAAAGAGGGTGTATGGACCATTTTGCAGCTTATTTGTTCATTGTTTTGTTTTTATTTCTCTTTCCAGGTTGTGTTATTGCTAACATTAAATGTGGAGGATACTTTTTTCAATAGAGTTTTAAAATTTTAATATCATAACCTGTCAATAAATGCTGTGCACTTTTTAAAAAATACACTCAGGGTGTTGGTGACCAAAAATGCCCCACTGAAATCCATTAAAACCCCATTTTTTTTTAAAATCCCCCAGCCATTTTGCAGGAAAAAACATGCAGTTTATGATATTAGCCTTCATTCTGGAGTCTTTACTCTATATTGGCAGTTTTTTCTATTTGTCACAAAATGCCAGTTATTTTTTATATTTTTAAAAAACAAATCCATTATTGATATATATACGGTATCATAAAGTCTGATCTTGATTAAAAATTAATGCAAAGTTATTCATTTATGTTTATATATATATATATATATATGTATGTATTTGTTCTGTCCTTTTTATGTGTTTTGTATTGTTTTATTTGGTTTTTGTTCTTTTTTATTCTCTGGACCTAGAGTCTGTAATAACGTTTTGAATTGAATAGAATTGAATAGAATATATATATGCTATTTATGTATGCCATTCATTTTTGTCCACTTGCACTGTGAGTGTAACGATTTATTTAAATTCTTCTTTTTTTCTATTATTCTATAATTTTTTTCTATTATTCTTTTATTCTAAAATAAAATAAAAATAATGGATGAAAATGTAATTTGTTGCTCTTTATTAACATAAAGGCTGTGATAATCTCCTTTAAAGAAATTCAATTTGCATGTAGTTTATGAAAATACTGCAATTGTGTTTTTGTTTTTTTTACTAAACAAACATCAGGACTTTTTGCACTTAAACTGGCATTTTAAAGAGTTAAATTCTCAAAAATTAATTTTCAATATCTATGATCAGATATGATGTTCATTAAAAATTATGAAAAAATAAAGATATTATTTTTGTGTTTTCTATGTATGCTGTCATTTTTTGGTCACTTATAACTTGAGTGAAATAAAATCTTCCGCAGCATCTCCGGGTTCACAAAACTTATCATTAAGATGCTTCAGTGTCAAAATCTTGAATTGAAAAAGGTTGAAAAACAAAGATGCTTTTAAGGTCCAGTTTAGGCCTCACCTTTGCTGCAAGAGTGCAGACCCTGAGGAACAGTTCAACTAAACTCTGTGGCTTACTGAGAAATTGCTCACAATAACACTTAAAGTTCACTACATGACCACTAGATGTCAGCAATGTCTTTGAAGGAAACTTGATCTAAAGGTGTTTCTCATGTGTCCCTGTACATAACATCATATGTAACGTTCATAAAAACAATTATGAAACCTGAATAACATTCCCCTACATGATCAAACTAATGTTATCAGTAGAACAGTTCAGGTTAATCTATTTGAGTTTGAACACATGCAAGGACATATTTTCATTGGTAATTCTTTGTACCTATTCCAGATTGATTAATCAGCTTCCTGACTCAACACTACCACTGTGGTACTAACTTACTATAATGGACATATTATCAGTATCAATTTGTGTCAGTCACAGTCTGCTTGAAAATGTGACGACTGCAGGCTTAATAGACATCTGAATGGTAGATACTGATACATGCTCATGTTCTTACCACGTAGTCATTGATGTCATATCAATATCAACAATGTCTTATCTTATCTGTACAATATAAGAAGTTAAAGGACACTTGTGTTATCATTTAATCTGAACACTGTGAAATAATGCTTTTAAGGTGTATCTTGAGCCTGGTCTTGGCCCTATCCAAACATACATTGAGGTCAGTAAGGCTAAAGTGAAACATTGTTTTGTACTTGTCTGACACGATTGCCTAGAGGGGTTTCAAGTAATTTGGAGGACTCAGACAAAGAACAATATGAGGCCCTTCTCCATTTAGCTAAAAGCAATCACAGCAAGTCAACAAAGTAATATGAAGCTTCATTTTTAAGGTCTGGGTGCTGGAGAACTGCAAGCCATGCCAAAATCATAAGTAGGAAAACACAAATACCCAGCAGTACCTGCTTATCTCCTCTTTAAAAAAGCATTATAACTCACTTACAGCTAAGTATATTTTAACATGGCTGTAGGCCAGGTTTAATTTACAAAACTCAAAAATATACACTCATCATTGGTGAACTATCAGTTTTCTGTCAAACATCACTGTTTTTAACTGAATCAAGCCATTTTATCAAATGATAATTCACAGAGTCATTGTGTCAACAGGACTTTAAAGTCCCAACTATGATTTGCTTGATATAAAGACATTGCTGTTAAGGCCAGCGGTTATCCCCAGGGACTTTCTTGGATAATCAAAATCAATTCTGAAGCAATTTTGTTCACTCTTTGCCCCTCATTTCCGTTCAAAATTCACTTTTTCATCACTGACTGTATTTTTAATATACCACATGTGTGTTGCACACCTATGATGGCTAGCTCTTGTGGCCCCTTGGATAATGAGGCCCTATACAATTACCCAGCATGCTCTAATGATAACACCACTTATGTAATTGTCTAAAAGGTTCATGTCAAGACATAGCACAGCATTTTGGGGCTCTTGGTGAGGAAATCCTGGCATCAATTCCAAAATTTTAAAACATAGTGAACCTTTTCTTACCCATACACTCCTGAAAATGTCAGGAAATTTCCATGGCAGGCTGCACCTTGAATCATCTCTTCTCTTTCTACATGGTACTACAAAATGAAAATACTTCAGTGAGCAAGCATGGGGAGCATGCATATAAACACAGGTGGGAAAATATACTACTTAACTCTACAGCATGCAGTGTCAAGAACTGAAGTATGAGGCTGACAAAGGCAAACAATCAGCAATGATTCAAAGACTTTATATTGAAAGCCAATTCGTTTTTACCTTGTTACTGCAGTAATAACTATTCTTCCTGGGATCCATAAAAAAGAAAAGGTTATTGCTTATCATTTGCCCTTGTCTGTCACCATATAAAAGTGTTCAACAGGTAAAACTTTGCTTCTACTTTCTTTCCAAGTTTTGTAAAAAAAAAAAAAAAGAGAGAGAAAGAGAGAATTGACAAGAGAGTGCTCCAGTACTCCAGCCCTCACCCCACAGAACCCTAGAACTGGCAGACAAAAATAATGCATGTTTAATAAGACTTTATATGTTACATTAACACGCACTAAACTTTTGGAATTGCACACTTCTGTTTACAACAGCACACTATGTGTGTGTGTGTAAACAGAGTATATGCAGAAAATATTACATTACATTCAGTACTTTAAGACCTTTTCCAAGGCCATCTTTGTATATAGTTTAAGACCTACGGACATACAGTGCTTAACAAATTTATTAGACCACCTGTCATATTTGTCTCAAAGACCATCCAGCATCATGAAGTGCTTTAATGTGGACTCTTTCATTTTCAGTGAGCTCTCCATGTTTTACCATTTTGAACAGGAATGAGGGATTTCAAACTGAATTTAACTTTTTATACCCAAATTTGAGCCGGCTCACTGGGCTTCTCTGAGAAGTCAGAAATGAATCAAGCATAACATTCAACCACTAAAACTATTTTTTCTGTTCAGGAATGCAAGTAAATAACTATGATTTGACATATTAATCAAGAAATATTAATGAGCTTTACTATTTTTTTCAGGTTTTTTGTAAATCAGTAAATTTGAAAATTCATGGATAACAATAATAATTATATTTTAGCATTAAAAATATCATTTCGGTTAAAGAGCTTCTACATATTGGTGTATTAACCATTACAGAAACATAAAAAATGATTTTGGTGATTACCAATGCTGTTAATTTAGGGCAGCTGTGGCATAAACCTTATTTTGGTTAGGGTTAGGGTGGTCTAAAAAATTTGTTAAGCACTGTATATCACAAATAGTTCACTTGCCAGTTTAGGCAGTCAGTGGGGATAAAACAGAGCAATGTCATGTGTGATTTAATCTAAATATAACAAATAAAAGCAGAAAAATAGCCTAGGAGCCCTTTGGATGAATATAAAAACTTAAAAACTACAAAATTTAAGGCCTTACAGTCTTGCATTTAAGACCTTTAATAATTTTAAAAGCCTTAATTTTGGCTGAATTGATTTATCAACTTTACTACTTTTTAAGATACTACAGACACCCTGGTTAAGCAAAATTAAATCATAACCTATTTACCAGAGTATCTGCAAATCTGCAGTTTCTCTTTTCACACCCTTTGTACATACTATGTGATGTTTATACTCTGTTAAAACATTGTTATTCTGCTTTGATATTTTATATATTACATTCTATTTAGAGTTAAAATCCCTTTAACATTTTTATTCTTCCTCTATGTTATTTGATTTGCATCAAACTCTAAGTCCTTGTATGTGAGAATGAACTTGATGTAATCATTGTTTTCTATGCCAATTGAATGTACTTGGCAATAAAACCAAATTCTGATTCTGAATGAGACTTTTTTGGGTTAAATTTGCAGAAACTCTGTAACAATTTATTAAAATGACATCAGTCTGAAGACTTAAAGCATAACCGTGGATGTTTAAAATACATCCAGCCATTCATAAGTTGGCATTCAGCCTCTCTCATGCCATCCACGTCTATACCATCAGACCACTATACGTCATTGTCAGACAGAGACGTATAGTTATAGCTGCTGACTCACACATTTCAAAGTATTTGAGTTCCTGAGCATCATCATCATCATCATCACCACCACTGGGAGCTGCTCCTATGATGCCCTGGCTCTGCACTGCTGCTGGAGGCGACGGGAGGGGGGAGAAAGAGGGGGAGAAGTGGGGAGAAGGAAGGGTGCACGAGGGGGGTAGGTAGGTGGGAGAAGAGAGGAGAGGAGAGGAGAGGAGGAGGAGGGGGGCTCGGCCGGGCTGCCCTATATGGCTGTGGATGAGCTCTATGCTAATATCGGCTTGAGAAGCACAGCATCGCGTTTCTGCCGGCAGTCAGCGGTGGCTTCCAGAGTCTGAGCAGGCTCCTTCACAGCCATGGCTGAGGGCGGAGAAGGGGAAGATGAGATCCAGTTCTTGAGAACTGTAAGTAAAGATAAATCTATCGGTGCTGGCTTCAGTTTCCCGTCGCCAATTAACGCTTTCAGAGGCAGCATACGGCGCGTCAATTAAGTAAATCAGCGAAACAAGTTGGATTATTGTGCAAGTTTGCGTGGGGAGAATTGTGTTATTTTTGGTTTGTGCTTATTGTGCATGGTTTTTTTTTTTCGTTCTGGAAGTTGCCGCAGGTTGCACGGCGCACCTGTCGACAGGACTCTTAATGTGGAGAATCTCAATGAGACTCCTGTCTGCTGGTGCAAGGGCAAAAAATGCCTCAACACTCGCTTTCCATTTCATAACACATGCCCCCTCTCATTTTCCACCCTTCATCGCTTTCTGATGTTTTTCACGGAAACGCCTTGAGCAAAAATGTTCTCACGCCTCTTGTAAATAATCAAACCCCCTGACATTTCCCCCCACACTTTTCATGCTTGTTTTCTCCTCCATGGGTGAAAGGAGTTTCAATAAGTTGTGCTCACACGCCAGCCAAGCTCTGCGATGACTATTTTAGTTGTTTGACGCAGATTGCTAACGGTGTCCCAGCTCTGTGTATTTGTGCACAGCAGTTATGCTTGTAAATGATATGACAGCTTGTATGTTGGTGAGGTGAGAATATCTCCACGGGGCACGTATTCTTCTCTCTCCTGGTGAAGCTCTGAGACCCAGGTGTTAGGGAGCAAAAAGAGTCACTTGTCTGATATAAGCCATCTGAATACTAGACTTTTACATTACTCTGAAAGTCAACAGTCTTGTGATTTTTTTGTTGGTTGTCACTCTAAAGATAATTTCCATGCAAATATGACAGTGTCAAAGACTATACTGGGGCAGTTTCTACCTTTTTTAGACCATATATCTTGTCAACTATATGTCTGCAAAAGCAGTTTGATACTGTGGCTAACCCTTGGTTAGCATCTGTTGCTGTCTAAATATGTGGCATTACAAGGACTATACCAGTGGCTTTGCACGTTTAGCCCATTGACAATAAAAGATTTGTACTTTACATCACAAAAACCATGTTGGTAACCGAGTGGCTTTGATTTAGAATTATATGTACAATGTTTTGTGCAGTTAACAACTGACTTTCATGTTTTAGCCCATTATGTACTATTTCTTTTTAATTCACATCACAAAAAACATACAACTCTACACTCTGGTTTTGTATGTTTGAGCCCATGTTCTACTAATAAAAGATATTTTACATCACAAAAAGCTTCAAAAACCATGCTGCTGTGATTTAGAAACAAAGATTTATGATGTTATATGGATTCAACCATTGGCTTCAATTCTTTTTAGGCCAACAATATGTTAAGCTTACAACTCTACACTTAGTTTTTTTTAATCTTTTAGGCAATTATGTATAATTCAATCTTACTTGGCATAACTTAAAACTTTTGCAAACCATACTACTTTGATTAAAACCCAAAGACTTACAATGTTCTGTCCAGTCCACCATTGGCCTTAATTTATGAGGCGGATGAAATGTTAAACTTACAATTCTATTAAACAGTTGAGAGGGGTCTGGCTGACAGCCGCTCTCACAGATTGTTCACCTGAGACACCATATATCTCAGAAAGGAAGTGCTGTAACTTGCCGCTACAACACGTTTCTAGTTTTAGATGTTTTAAAAATAACATCTGAAAATGAATAAAGTGAAGTCTGGCAGTTAGATTCTTGAAATAACCACATTGCAAATATTGCAGACCAGGCAACATTTTATTACCTCCGCCAAGGCGGTTGTGTGATCGGGTGGGTTTGTTCGTTTGTTCGCAACATAAGTCAAAAAGTTGTGGATGGATTTTTTAAAAAATTTCAGGAAATATCAGAAATGGCATAAAGAAAAACTGATTAGATTTTGGGAGTGATCCAGATCACCATCTGGATTCAGGAATTTTTTGAAGGATTTTGTAATATTGGGAGATATGGCTAATGGTGGAGGTCTGCGCTGTTACCACTCTGCACCAGGAGATGGCAACAATGAGTAACTTCAATCCCAGCAGCATTTTGGGTGTGTTACTATTCAAAGTTTTGGAGTTTATAGAGTTTGAAAGATGCACGCCCAGTCAAGGACCATAACAGAGAGAAAGACAGCGAATTGTAGCGAGAATACTCACAATGCTGGAAGGAATAGAGGAATATTCACCTTCTGCCATGACTTCCAGTCATCCAATGAGACCATGGGTGAGACTGTCAGTGCATCTGGTGGCACCAGCAGGCAATGCTTCCACCATGACAGTCCACCTGTAGCGAAGCCAATGCTTTGCCTCACCATGTTTCCACCCCACCGGGGAAGGGGTAATTGGCGAATGCCGGGGGGGGGGATATGGGGATGAATCTAGGATTTTTTTTAAAGGATTCTCCACTATTGGGAGATGGGGCTAATGGTGGAGGTCTGCATTCTCTGAGTGCTTTTCTAGCTTATAAAATAAAACTCAGCGGTCTAATCCTGGATTGAACTATATATAGACCCTTTTTTAGAAGAACATACATGAACAATGCTCACTTTAGCTTTGTTAGCTTAGGCTAAAGCTAACATAGCCATGCTAGCTATGTAATTAACATTACAACATAAGCTAGTGTAGCTAGCTTAGCTCTAGCAATGTTAGCTGTAGCAAATTTAGTCAAAGCTAACATAAAAAACATACCTACATAGCTTACATAGCTGCTATGTGATCTTCGCTTTAGCTATGTAGCTAAGCTAGCTATAGCTAAGTTGGCTTTAGCAATGTGAGCTTTAGCAAACTTAGCTAAAGCTAATTTAGCAACAAAGATAATGTAGATATATAGCTTTTATATAACTTTAGCTACGTAATAAAAGCTAACGGAGCTTTTTAAGCTACGCTGGCTGCATTAGAATGTTTTTTCCTGTAAGCAGACTGTTTAATGGGCTGTATTAAATGTTATGTATTTAGATTTTGCAGGTCCAGTTCTTTACTTTTAACTTTGGTATCCTAACACTTACCTTAAATCTTACCCTAACCCTAAACAGAAGTTTGCTTCTATTTATTTAAAAAATTTTAGAATGTATTTTCATTGTAAGATATTTCTCATCTCAGATATCACATCTCAGATGATCAGTCTGCAGCCAGACTGTCTTGGAACAGTTTGATAAACCATGATGCTATAATTTTTTAAATGCTGAATCTAAATGTGTTGTGTAAGCATCCAATGAAGCAATCTCTATAGAAGATAATTTGTTAAACATTTCACTCTACGCTTTGGAATTTGGGTCAGTTGTGTTTATCAAACAGTCTATGAAGCTGCATTATGCATTTAGTCTGTGCATTAAAAACACACAATCAATAATGAAAAAGGCCCCTTTTATTAACTGGGACCATTTACATCAAGAGAAAAAAGTTCAAAGATTGCAGTGATAGATGTTTGGATATACTTAGATAATTGGCTAATTGTTTCACCAGGACTGAATGATCAAATTTCTTTGAAGTTGGGAAAGGTTTTGCCCTGTTAATTACTTGATAAGCCAACCCCATAAAACCTTAATCCTGCATTTCCCATAATGCAATTTGATAGCTTCTTTTAGTAGATCTCTTGGTTGGGTCAGTGTACTAATTTAACTCCAACACCTCATACTTTACTTGTACACAGTTTTAATCCCAAGAGGAGATAACCTGCCTGACATTATTGGGGTTATTTAGTCTGACTTGGTAACTTTTACCAAGTCTACACTGCACATTTAAGACTAAGACTTCTTAGTGAACTTGTCCAAACACGGGAGAAATGGTCATCAAGAGCAGGAGCTAAAAGTTGCAAAACTGTTGGTATGGTCCTTTAACATAACCTCCAGTTGCATGTTTTCATTCCCATTGATTGATTTCCCTGAAACTGTCATTGACTCTCATGGTGTTCTCGTGACGTTGATGTAGACCACATTGTTAATCTATATGTAATCCCCTGAAGGCTTGGCTGGTTGTTGGTGGCATGCAGGGTACCCTGTACTTAACAGCTCCTACTATTTGTGATGCCAGTGATATGCTGACCCATGCTTCTCAAATTCTACTGTCACAATGGCATCCTGGTTATTTGATGACAACAGCGATTTGAGAGGGGGGCTTCCCCTGAGGTCGACCGAGCCTTGTTATCAAACCTCTGTGGTGAGAGAAACGTGCTTAACGGAAGCCCTAAAAATAAAAGCTCTAATTGAGAAACACTACATTACAATCTGTTGAACATTACGGTATAAGCCTGTATATGTCAGGCCTGCTTCTGACTGATTGGGGAGTCATTAATTTTGTCAGCAACTGCCTTTGTAGCAACTATGGAAGGACATTACCCACAGGGAAACTGTGAAGGGACCTGAGGCTGTTGTGGATGTTGTAACCATAAATTTAAGCATATGCATGTAAAAATATGTAATAGAATTTTAAAATTGCAGAATATTCTGTCATTGGACGCTTCAGTCAGGTGGCGACGGAGGTCCAGACATTGTGATTCAATTTCAGCCCAGAGACAGTCTCACCTTGCTGTTGATGTGTAACGTTGGGAAAGCTGGCAGCGATGAGAGCTTCCCTGTCAAAAGAAACAGCAGTAAGATGTAGCCAGGTTGAGGAAAATGTCACAGCTCCACTGCCTGCCCGCAGTCCTTCCTTCAACTTTTTGATCTACAATGCATTTCAGTTGCAGTTATTGTAAATATATGTAGTTATGATATTAGGAGTAGCAAAGGTTTACAAAAGATGAAAAACTTTGGCAGTGAGACAAAGTTACTGGGTATATATTAAAAAAAAAAAAGATCATCATTCACCTGTACTAGAGAGGAACACATATTGTTTTGATTTTAATTGGTGAATGGAGTCCAAAAGTCAGCTTTCTTTATTTAAATAAAACTGGAATACTTGATTGTCAAATAAAGACCTTGATTGAGAGTGATAAATGAAAGAATTTCTACTAATGAAGAGGTAAAATGGCCTTTTCTCTATTGGGTTGTAGTTGTAACTATAATTCAGGAAATCTCTATAACAGATTATGAATAAAATTGCAGAATCCTTTGGTAATTTTTAATGTTTTTGGTGTTGGAAGTTTTGGCTTTCCTTTTTAATCTGAGTAGTATCATCTGCTAGTGTTTTACGGGCTTTTGTTGAATGGAAAACCCTTGTAGTCCTTGTCAGCGAGAAAAGGAGGAAGACTTTATCAGACATATGAGGATACTGGCTCCCATTTGCACTCATCTTTGGTTAATTTAGCCTGTACTGATTGCAACAAAAAGAAATCTTTGTAAGCACAACAAACAACCTACTCCTGGACATTTTGTCAACTCTAGTTCGTTTCTATTTTCTTGGTTAAAATATGCTAGTCCAGTGGTAAAGCAAGACAACACAAACTGCTAGCTACCCTAAGCCCCAAAATGTTGTAACCTTGCAAAACCGATGGATTTGCTAGATTTCATGTCCTTCATTAGACAGATCCATCAGCTGATGGGCTTCTTACCAGTCAGAGAATGAATGGATGCAGCTATAGCGGCAGTTCCATCAGAACTTCTTTGTTAATGATGAGCAAAGAATTGCACTGAAAGCTTTTTTTTTTTTTTGTGCAAAAGATATTTTTGCTGTTCTCCCGACCGGTTTTGTTAAAAGCTTCATTTGTCTACTGGCTCCACTGATAGCAAAGAATTGTGTTTTGACTATTCCACTGCCTACTGAGCTTGTGTTATGAAGTTTACTTGCCTACTAAAGGTTGGCTCAGACTACTCAATTTTTTTGGTTGTTGACGACAGCAACAAAAATCTTGTCTCGTCTTGGCTGACAACTGGCCACATTACAAGAGTGACCCTGAACGCTCAGCGTTTGCCGACTTCACCATTGTCTCCGCGACTGTGTGCGAGTTCACAGGTCATTGTGAGGGCGGGTCAAAGAGTGTGAATCAGACTTTTTCTGCAACGGAAGTGATTTATCTGATGCTAGCAATCTTTTGCTCTGAAAAAATGAAAACAAATGAAACAATTATGGACTCTTAGTCAAAAAGAACTTGAGATATGAATGTAATAAAAAGCCAAGAAAATTTGCCCAGTTAACCTCATCAATACGTACAGCTCCACTGTTTGTACACATCGATTCCCAGAGAGAAAAAAGTGGGGACTAGTATAATGTCACTCTGCTGAATAATGACTGAAAGTTAAGGAGCAACTGCTCTCCTGTTGGTAGGTGTCAGGATTCATGTCGTTGAAGTCAGGTCAGGGTGTCAAACTAGAGGACAATGCAAGAAAAATTCTGACATGCTAGTCGTGTTGAATTGTGGTTGTGGGGCGTCTTGGATGTGTCATTACTCATGTGACACTACAAGAGCATTTGTTTCTATGCCCACAATCAGGCTCAGCGTTTCATGATGCAGCATTGCAGTCTGAATCTGGCTGAATTTGTGTAGTCTGACCTGGCCCTTTGTTAAGTTGCTCTGATTGGCCCATAATGAATTTCACAGATATAATGTTTGTCTAGTCAGCCTCCAAATTCTTTCTGAAGGTCCCAGATGGATGTTAAATATATCCCGAGCCATGGATATTTGAAGCAGTCTATTTGGTGTGTAGGCTAAAAATGTTGGCCATCGCTCAACTAAAATTGGCCAAATTGTCATCAGACGATAACTGATGGATACAGAGACCGAGGCTCAGTTCTACACTACACCTGTTGGGTTTCTGAAGCCTTAGATTACATGCTAAATTTGTTTCAATAGTTATTTTTATGGGGTGCTATAAGCAGTGACTGGTTTCTAAAGCTAGAAATCTACCTCCGAGGGAAATGTTGCAAGCTAGACTATCTCAACACAACATATTAGCTAAACAGACATCAATGTGCTTTTAAGAATCAATATCTTCTTTTTGTGCTTGTTGTTTGGACATTTACCTCTTTGTTTTTGTATTTTGAATATGTTAGGTGGTTTCAGATTTGGAACTTATGTTTGAGCTAATGTGAGCTTTGCTAGCTTGCACTAAAGACTACAAGACAGAAAGGTGTGAGCTTTACATAAGAAGTCTGGCTTTTATCACTTTTTTCTCCAAAATATCTGTGGTTTCTCAATATGTGTAGAAGTTAGAGTGGGAATTACAACTAGAAAAGCACTCAGAGAGCGCAGACCTCCTCCATTAGCCCTATCTCTCAATAATAAAGAATCCTTTAAAAAATTCCTGGATCCAGACACTAATCCAGATCAGTCCCAAAATCTAATCACTTCTTCCTTATGCCATTTATGACATTTCCTGAACATTTCATGAAAATCCATCCATAACTTTTTGAGTTATGTTGCTAAAAAAACAAACTAACAAACTAACTCACAAACCCTGCCGATCACATAACCTCCTTGGCAGAATTAATTAACCGCAACCTTTCTTTTTTTCATGAATGGAAGCTTGATGAGTATATCCACACTGACTATTAGCTTTAATGTTATTGGCCACTTTATACACTTGTTTTTCATTTTTCTCCAATTTTTTATGTTAAAATATTAATTTTCAGTAAGACTATGCGCTCAATTTCAATATATTTTAGTGGCTAAGATACTGTAACACCCCAAAATCGAGGTAAACAAGGTTTACAGCGCACCAGTAGCTCACTCCTCAGGGCTTATTTGGAGTTTATGTTGTTCTGGATCCCTTCTGCATACCATGGCAAGGACTCTGGGGGTTTAAATTTAGCCTTTTTAAAGATGATGCTTCCACAGCACATACAGCTCAGCTCCCCTGGCTCTAAACCACACCTGGGGCCAGAGCTTTAGTCGAGGCAGGACTAGACCAGTGACACTTTAACACCATTTTTATGGGGATAAAGGCGCATTTGGAAACCAAATACTTGATACCGCACAATAATTTACAGCATTGAGTGAAGCTTAATATGTCAAAGTAATGGACAGCGTCACTGAGAGAGGCAAATGGCTCAGCAAGTGTTCACTTCAATTTGTGAATGTCAAACACATAAACAAGGTTCAATTTTGAAGATTACTGTTGTGATCTCCATTAACTTATTTTATTTTTCATTTATTAATGAATGGCAAAACAAGAGTGCAGTTAAATTTTGATGATACTGAAACGTGGTAATATGTTGATTGACTGGGATTAAGAGCTCAGACGTTTTAGGTCTTAAATCATGAATTGGTTTTAAGGGATTAAGAGTGTAAACATGTGTTGTGATGAATGTTGTGATGATGATAGGATTGGTTGGGTGCCTCTTATATAATTGGTTGAAGAGTTGCCACAGTAAGAGAGAGCGTGGAGTCAAATGTCAGTGAAGATGAAGAGGGGTGTCACACTAATGTTGAGACCTTGTACAATTTCTTTGGACCTGTCTTTAAGAAAATATTTTCTTTCAGGGTTTTTCGATTCCTTGCTGCAGAAATAAGGCAACTGTTGAGTGTAAGTCTAAGATGAGCCAGAAATTGATCTTTATTCATGAAAACTGTGAAGAAGACTAAGTTTAGTTTTTGTCAAGAAGACTGAACAAGACTGAAATGTTATAGCTGGACTGTCAGATGTTTAATATCCGTGATATTCCTCTACTGTGCACTTATCTGTCACGAAAAGAGATAAGGAGAGAGAGCAGGAGAAATTTTTGTATGTGCATTCCTGTGTGAAGCAGTCTGACAGAGAGAGCATGAGCTGTTAGGTCTGCAGCTCCATGTGAAGGGGAGCTTCACATGGAGCTGCAGACCCATGTGAAGGGGAGCCTTTGCATCAAAATAAACCAAATACGTGGTTTAAACTAGTAAGTATGCCTGCTGTAGTAACATTCAGACTCATAACACTGACTGAAACTGAAAGACAGTCCTCTTCAGGTGTCAAACACACCTAAACTTTGTATTTATTCCCATAACAGGATAAAAATTAATTTGTTAACTAAAGGAGATAATATGCCATATAATATGTCATATTATTATGTTAATTTTTAATTTTTGTCATATTATAATTTTAGGTAAAGCATTGTTTCCCACAGAATGAACTGTATTTGGATGGGAGAAATAGCCATTGCACCTTTCTTCCTCCTCTATGTTTAATTTTAGTTTCCGCTCTTTTGACAGTATTCATCAGCAGTATGCTCTCAGTACGCGTGGTGTTATTAGAGACACTCTAATAACGTCACCAACCTTTTGTAATGTTTTACTTGGTGTTCAGTAATCATAACAAATGAGCTTCATACATGAAGGCTTTTGTTTTTAAGAGGTAGTGTTTCACTGCCATCATCCCTGTGTGCAGGACTGAGGGATGATATTGGCAACCAGAAGCTGCAGAAAAATGTTGAAAAACAACACATGAGACCTAATTTCTAACATGAGACCTGCACTTTACTGAGTGCATTCACAGGAAAGATGTACTAGTGGCTATTGCTCTTGTGGTGTCAATGTGGGGGAAACGCTAGAAAGTAACATAAAATATCATCAAGATGTGCTCAAATGCAACTTCAGAAAAAAAAAAAGTAGATGTTGGCAAGAAGCTTGCATAATTTCAGTTGTTTTAGGAAGATATGGGCTTTCCCCACAAAATTTAGATCTAGATAAAACTATTAATGACTAAAATGTCACCAAAACTGACGAAAATTTTACCTCAAGGCTCAGACTAAATTTAACATAGATGCCAAAATAAACTACCAGAATTGTCTAGAGCTGAAACTTAAATTAACTGTAATAATAAATTACCATACAGTAGATTTAGGTGTTTTTATAATGATAAACTATCACTGGGATCAATTCTGCTTCCTCTGAATTGTGAATGGTCTAAGCCCTTGGTTCCCAACCTCAAAGGAAAAAAGGTTTGGAACCCCTGGTCTAAGCTACAAGCTGGCAGCAATATGACTTGCCATTTTATGAGATGCCTAAACAGGCAGCTTATTTAAATGTTGTTTTGTCAAAGCTCAATAATTTGAAGTCCCTAAAAATACTTTTGTTGGGAAAAAAAATCATTAAAACTCTCAAGCTTGGCAAGAACCATCTCAAGGTCAATTGTGTTGCTTTTCTAAAGGTTATGATTGACTCTTTTTTTTACCTGTGGGTAGAGTAATCATAGGAGTAGAAAAGTTTCCTTTTTCTGCACACAAAATATTAAAAGGTCAATGTTTGCTTTAATGTTAATACCAAAGCAAAATTTTGACCTTGCAAATACCTTCTGACAAAAATAATCACATTTGAAGCACTAATTATTAAACTGAGGCCATTTTAATATTACACAAGTAATTTCATCATTGGTGATAATGTTTATTGTGCACAATAAAAAAAAAACACTTTAGAAGCATTGCATTTCACCCAAAATAAATAGACAATTAAATTCATATTAGAAAAAAATAAAAGGCAAGTTTTTTTTCCATGGATGTAATGAGGGAATACATTTAAGAATATGGCTTCTTTGAAATGTTGGAAATTGAATGCAGACTTTATACACAGATACTCCTATATTATGAGGAGTAGCAGCACTGTGGTCACATTATTTATTGTGAAAATGAAGTCTTTATCATCCCAGAGTAACTGAGCCATCATTTCAGTAAAGTGTGCAGTATTTTATGTGTTGCATAGCTGATGCCCTTGTAGCGCTTGCCTCTTCAATGAGTTGGAAAGAGTGAGAGAGAGAGAGGCAGAGTTGTCCCGTGGCCTCAGATGCACCTCTTGCCGCCTGATTTTAAATTGAACAGGAAGGATTTCCTCTGTATCGATTGCGCAGGCAGTGATGGCGAAGCAGGCGTGTGTTTTTGTCTTTGGCAGCTCTCTTCAATCGTCAGCGCTGAAGGACAGCTAGCCTGCTGCCATCCTTCGTCATTTTCACAACCTTGATTTAAAGGTGGCAGGACCTTACGTTAGTGGGCCTCCTTGTAGCTTTCAATTTTGTAGATGAAATGTGAGGGGTTATGACTGGGGTGTCCTTACTAAGTTACATAATGGATTCATCAATAATTCAAGCTGACATTTTTGACATTATTTGTGTAAATATTTCAAATGGGATGAGCTCTTCTGGTGTAAATTAGAAGAAGAACTGATTTTAACCCAAAATCAACTAAAGTTAAAAACTGTTACGACAAATGGAAAATATTGCTTTTCAAACTGGAATATTCATAAATCTTTGGCTGCTCTAGTTTCTGAAGAACCTTTGCCCACACCCTTGAACTAGTGTGTAAAGCTTATGAAACAGCCATAAATTATTACAGTGGTGGGATGAGGCTTCTTGTCACTTCAGTTTGTGTTTGGCCTCTGGTTTTAACTTCACCTGATGGCCAAATACCAGTGTTGTTTCTTAAGTTTACCATTTGCTTGTATAAAAAGAAATCAAGTGCTAGATTATTATTATGCCTGCAATGATAAGGATATAAGCTACCTTATACGAATGTAAAATCCATAAATGTGGTAAAGTTGACAGATGTAGTCTGTCTCTTTTGGCCACTTCTAGTCTTTAACTGTTGAGTCTTTTCAAACAAACCAGGCCATAAAAAAGCTCTATTTACTCAAATATAGACCCCAGTTTTATTTACATGTAGGATTATGACCTAATGAGGGAGAAAAGAAGGGATAAAGCAGTGCCGACCCCCACCAGCCTGGTTTGCATTGCTATGAATCCATGTATATAGAGCCATGAAGTGACTGCTTGCAATACCCAGTGAATTTTCAGCACTGTAGTGTGTAATGAAAGTGGCTGTACTAGCAGTTATGACAGCATGTCTCAGCACTTAATACTAGTATACTGGTTGCATGAATACAGAGTATGCAGCCACCTTTTAGATAAAACACACATGTTAAAAGTGTGTATTATACAGCAGATTTTAAGGCAGGCCCTCAAATTTTTATACTTTACATTCAAAAAAAGGCCGCTGATTTAATAATAGATGCATAACAAAATCAAAATCAATACCTCTTTTAAGTCACTGGCTCCAAATATGCCGTAGTCTTTATTATTTCACACTGCAGGCTTTCATTTTGAAACCACACCAAGGATTTTTTTCAAGTAATATTGTTTTTGTTTCTGGAGGAATGACTGCAGCCTGTGGTCGTCCATGCAGAGTTAGCAGTGAAATTAAAGTCGGAGCAGCACTTGCTGCAGCGTGAGTGGACTCTCAACCTGAATAATTACCTTCATTAATCAACCCAGGGCTGAAAAAGGTGCAGACAGTCAGACAGTCCACCTTCTTGAATGTTGCTTAGGTCAGTTGTTTCACTTTTGTTTGACTCTAACTTGGATCTGTTTCCTCACCTCTTATGGTCATCCCTAGATGACTCGTTAGTGTTTGTTAGTTGCCTTTAAATCTGATCTCACAGGGACTGAATGTTTGTTTCCCAGTCATCTTCTGAATGTACATTCTCCCATTTTCTAAAGAAAGCTGATGGTTCTGTTGTTTGCCACTGTAAATCAATATTTTAATGATGTTTCTATTAAAAGGATAAGCTGATTTTCATGCCTGTTTCAGACTGTGTGTTTGCTGTGTCACAACTGTGGCATGTTCGCTGCTTACTTCTCCTCTAGGTTGTGCTTGTAGTATATATGAGGTTTGTTTATACTGCCTCTAGTTGGATGCTGTTGCCTTGTTTTTTTTTTTTTTTTTTTTTGTATTTTTTTGTGGTTTATTTCTGGGCCTAATTGATAGGAATGTGGATAGGGTGGGAAATAAGAGAGAAAGTTGAGAATGATATGCAGGAAGGGAGCCAAGGATCAGATCTGAACCTGGGTCACCCACTTTAAAGACATTAGTGTCTGTCCATGGGGAGCAACCTAACAACAAGGCTGCTGATGCTCCTGCTTTATGTTTTCATGAAGTGTGAAGAGCAGGACATTTCTAGTATTGGTGAGGGGCCATGAATGGGTTATATAAACCCGAATACCAGAAAGACTTGGGTTTGATTCCTGGGTGAGAAAAAGTAAATGTTGACTCCTTTTTCTTGAGAAATTCTTTGGATTGTTTGCACCTTTATTGGATAACAAAACAAAGAGAAATGGGAAACATTGACAGAAGAGAATAGGAGATATGTCACAAATGTTAAAGGGTTTGACTCTTATTGGACTGTAGCCTCTACACACTGACTGCTAGGATGCTGATTCCCTTTTAAGTTGCATAAATGGGTCCCACAATGTAGCCTCGTTATTTTCTTTTTACCATTAACTTTGAAGCTTTAATTCAGATTACAGACTGGTCATTGGGTATTTAGACCTCAGAGCCTTCTTAATACAAAATGATGCTACAGAAGCTCCTATATCCTATTTTGAAGGAGCTGCAAACCAAACTGCTATATTTCACCAAAAAAGAGCATGAAATGTAAATGATAAAGTAATATTAAAGGCTAAAGAGCAAAAACATCACTGAAACTTGCTTCAAATCTGTGTAAAGCCAAGTGGAACAGCACATTTAGCTGCTAATCCTTTATTAATCCGTTGTTGTAAGATTACCAGTTTTATAGCTGATTAAAGAATTACAGCTAACTTTATTCAGGGGCTTTAAGTTTACTGAAAAAATAACCTCAATTGCTTTAAAACTCAAAGGCTCTGGTAGATGCTTTACTCAAGCTCAACTCAAAGTAATTATAAGGAAAGGATCAAGCACTCAATCACTTCCTAACAGTTTTATTAATGATTGCTGCTAGGAAATAATCCATAGTTTGATTTACTGATACCATTTAACTTCTTTTCTGACAGGTAGGGGTGATAAATGTTTTAGAAAAGAAAAGCTGGTTTCCTCTTTGTCATTTTGCTTGTTTTTCATTCTTCTTTAGTTGTCAGTAAGCCCACCAAAATCCTGGAATCACGACTTTCTATTTGCTTTGTGTGATCATCCATTGCAGCTGCAGTCTAGAGATGACATCTTGTAGCTTGATGGATCAGAGCACCGTTTCCAGTCCTTGTGGGGAGGGAGGTTTACCTTGTCACAAACTGCTACTAATGTATTGCAGAAACACTTTAATGCTCATTGCATCCATCTCATGTCCTGTTCTCTATTGACCTGAGGCAATTCAGTCTGTCTGAGAAATGAAAATTTGACCTCTGTGAGATCTATTCTGGAGAAAAAGTGCTTGACTTGTCACGTCGCTGTCTGTGGAGGCTTTTGAGGCATTAGAGCTAAAATCCTCCAAAGTTTGCATCAGATTTGATGTACGTAGAACTGACAGGGCACCAGGTGAAATAAAAGTTGGCTCAGGTCAGGAGCTGAGATTTTTAGAGGGTAAAAAGGCAGCTTAAGTTTTCTTCAGGTGAATGTCTACGCTTCACCTGATGCCTCCACTTTCCCTCCTGTCTGTTCTCCTCACAGCCACACATGCACTCGTCTGTGTCCGCTTCGTCTCATTGGACAGGATGATGGACTTTAGAGAGGCTCCAGCTTTGTCCCTGACCGGAGGCCTCCCCCTTTTTTTATTTTTCAGTCCTTCTGCTGAGGTGGACGCTTCAGCCTTACACGCATGGAGGCCTCTACTGTTTGAAGCTTCTCTAAAGCAATATGCATGCAAACTAAGCCAAGAAAATCCAATTTGTTATAGGAACACAATATAAATCTTGGAGTCTGTGATCCATGACAGTCCACTGTGGGGCAAGAACTTACTTGACTGTGGAATTTTACTTCTTCTTTTTTTTTAAAATAGCACTCAGATTTATGCAGCATTATTCATTTTTGACTCGGGCTAAACACATTCTGCAGACCCATAAATCTCCACAAGATATGTGACACTGGTGGTATACTGTTTAATTAATCTTAAATAACAAATCTGTGTCTGTACCTTCTGAGTTTTTAAAAACAAGGATCCCAAAAGCTTATTTAAGCTTTTTCTAACATGAAGTTGAGGCAGAAAACAGGTGAATTTTTGTGCTTCCTCAACAACTTCTGTGCTTTTGGATTTTAGCCAAGATCACATTTTCTGGTGTCAGTAATGAGCACGCATTCGAGTTAACCTTGCAAAGCAGATGGGTTTGTCAGACTCCATCTTAAAAAGCTCCAATCCATGTTTGTGCTGCACTGAACACTGTTCAGACCAATCAGTGTCATCGGAGGAGAACGAGGCAGTAGCTATGGGCAGGAAGTGGAAGTGAGCACTGTCTGCAGAGACTGTGTCCCCTCATTACGTCAGGCTACATATGAAAATATAAACAAGTCTGATCCTAAGTGTTTTAAATCCCACTATGGCACCTTATTCTGGTATTAACTAAGAAATGGTCCATTGACGGCACCAACGTGCTGATTTTGTGTTTCAGCTTCACTGTGTGCACTGCAGTATGACCGTCACAGCAGCTCAACCATGTGTTGGGCCTGGTTGTCAGCTAAACCAAATTTTGAATGTCGTTGACATTTAAGGAACACAGTGGCAAGTATTCTTAAAGATGATGAAGAAACGAGTCACTCCGTCTACCTGCTCTGTCTCTACTCATCCTCATCCTTCGTCCGTGTGTCAGAGCTGCTGTCAGAGGGTTGCACTGTGATATTCCAAAACCAAAAATGACAGAAAGACCCTTTAAGAAAAAATTAGTAATTGTCTTTAAATTTAATAAATGTAAATAAAAGGCCCTTCTTTTATCAATTTTTTTTTCAATAAAAAATTGCAATATACAGCATACTGCAGGGAGAAAATCTATTGCAATGCCTGTTCCAATATCATTCAGCAAAAGCATGAAGTGACATTTTTAGGTGGCACATGTAAAGTTGCACCTCTAGGCCTCAGGGCTTTGTGGACCTATGGCATATGCTTTGGTGTAGATTCAGTGCAGCAGCATAAATCAGGGTTTAGTCCCATTCTTACTTTTACCCCAACCTCTTGTTTTTCAGTGAATACTTTGAACAGTTACCAGGAGTAAGGCTTGTTTACGCCGAATGCATGTTCGTTTTAAACTTTACAACCATCATTGCCCTCATACTGACGTCTGTGCTTCTGTCATGTTGGAGTAGATATTGAGAAAACAACTCAGCTAGAGGCTGCCATCTCTCATGGAGCTACTTTGAAGCTGCTCTGTCCTTCCCATAGACATTGCTCAACACTGCCCCCACAATTGGTGGTGGCATTGCAAAGTTTGGTCTGTATCCGTAAGCTTTGAGAGAACTGATGAAAAACTGACAAAATGGAACGCAGATCACTGACAGGAAGATCCACTGGTATCCATTTCAAACGAAGAGCATAAATGAGCCTTTAGAGGTAAACTCTCCCCATCCAAAATGGGCAAGTTCCTGGTACATCATCAGTAATCATTAGGGATGGGAGAAAAAAATCGATACAGCATAGTATAGTGATATTTTGTCTGGTGATATATTGTATCGTCTCATCTACCAGGTATCAATTTTTTCAAATTAATTGCTAATATGAACGGAAGTCTATGATAATGGAAAAATAAAATAAATTTTTTGGACAATTGTTTGTCCAGTGAGGTTGGCTGAGGTGATGGTCATCAGGAAAAAGTTTGTACAATAAACATGGCAGCACCAGGGGAAGGACATTAGGAATGCAAGCAGGGCACAAATGAGATGAACATGACACATGAGGTTAGCAAGAAGTGCTACATGAAAATAAAATACTGCAGAAATACGACAACCATGAGGGCAAGGCTTATGCTAAATCAGCTGAACAGTTGAAGAAATGGTATAGTTGCAATACATCAGTATATGGTATCGCAATACTCACTGCATTGCAAAATGTTTAAAATAGCAATAATATCAAATCGTGACCCAAGTATCGTGATAGTATCGTATCGTGGGGCCACTAATGATTACCACCCCTCGTAATCATCATCATTAGCATTTACATAATACAACAACGTAACTGGACATTTCTACTTTAAGTGTTTTTCTGATGCTTGTTTGAAATAAAAGGACCATAATGCTTTGAAACATGATCAAATTAAGATATTAGATGATTGCTCTAATTTTTAAATCCTATTTATGAAGAAATCACTAAAGGCTCGTTAATGTTCTCCATTCAAAAGTCATTGATATGGACAAAGCTTTTTGTCTGTAGCCTACTCAGCATTCATTTCATCTGTAGTTCTGCATGTCCTCTCAAAGCTCACAGGTATGGAAAAGCATTGCAGTAACAACTGTAACCACAGGTGCGATGTTGAGAAATGTAGCCAACAGATCAAGCCAGAGCAGCAAAACATAATGAAGAAGAATGATTTGCAAAAATGCAGAAACTTACTGGAGCTTTCGGAGGAAATATTGCTAAGTACTGTGAGTCCTTAGAGTTTCGTGAGAATATAGGAAGTGACATTTGCAGCATTTAAACTGCAAAGGTTAATTTGGTTCATAAATGGGCATTTATATTCGTGTTCTCTTTTGCAAAGCAGTCCAGCAGATTTTTCATTACATCCATTTGAAGTATACCTCAGAAAAATCTCAGTTTGAAGGGCAAATTCTAGCGCCTGCCCCTAGACATGAATGGGCAAAACCTAGGGGTAGGGCTCAGTGGTAGGGGTAGGGGCAGGGGGTGTGTTGGGACCGAGCCTAAGAGTGATCTCCCAGGATGTTAACTCTTTCTTTGTCGTCTACCCTGTTTGGTATAGAAGTTAAATCTGAACAGGTTGTCACTGTCTCCTCTTGGGCTAATTGTATATCCTCTGTGCCCTCTCTAAGTGTTCCCAAATGTCTCAGGTTCATGGCATTAACTACAACTAAGCATGCCTACGCTCTGTTGAGCTACAAATAATACTAAATGAATATTTTACTGGGATAGGTCTGAATCCTGACATTACCTGCTGAGTCAGCACACACTGCAGCTTCCTTTTGTTTGTGTCTGGAGCCAAGTCTCTGCTCGGTTGAGAGACGCAGATCTGAATCTTATTCATTTAAATGAGTCATGACAGTAAGCTGTCTGGCTTTTGAAGAAAAGGATTTAAAACACCGGCACATGTGGATCTGCTTCTTCTGTCTAATCCCTGAATTGTAGTCAATTAACTGTTATTGGAGCATTGTGGGTCTTTTGTGGAAGTTTAAACTTTGAAGGGAAAAGGCATAATCTCTCAGTCTTTATGACTTGACGCTTCCTTTAATTCTCTGCAAGTTAATGTCAGACTTGCAGTGTTCAATTAAGAAGATATCGCTGTTGTGACAGTAGAAGTGAAATTCCAGTCATTAATGTTGAAAATCTCCCAGGTTTAGAAGCTCTCCATGCTTGTAACATCTTCTAATACTGATGCCAAGACTTGTGGGTTTTATTTCTGATCTATTTGTTGAATGTCTTCTATACTAGTGCGTTATGCCCTGACTTTCTTGAAACCACTGAGCTAACAAGAAAAAATACTTTTTATGATATTGTTTGTTTTTTTTTTAAGCGTGGCTTTTAAGCATAAATAGAACAGTAGGAAGGGTTGGAAATAGGGATGACTGAGTGCAGAAAAACATGTTGCAAAGGAAGCTACTGCCTGCTTCAAGGACAACAACCTCTGTATATGGGGAGGGCAACATAATTTAAAGGATATATGGCCCCTATTCATGATCTTTTACAAGACTTATACTTTCTCAAATCTTTCAAGTCATAAAGGATAGACACCAAGTCTACTGATGGAAGAACCATATTCAAGGTCAGATTTGACAGATTGGAGAATTTGGTCAAAGCTGTCAATGAGATAGTCATGACCTGTAATATAAAATTAATACTAATGCAAATTGGTGTATATATACAGACTGCACTGTTATTCAGACTGCATCAGAAAGTATCTCCATTTGTAGTAGAGTACTAAAAGAGTATAGTAGAGTAGAGTAGTATACTCTACTAGCTTTTCGCTGGACAGTTTGATATAAAAGGAAAACAAGTTTAATTGGAGAGCACAACATGCAGAGTGCTATCACATAATGCAATCCTGAAAGGCGTTGGCAGCCTTCTAACAACAACATAGCTTATATTATCTTCACTATCAGCTCTTAGATGTCTTTTATCAAGTTGGTTCCACACTCAAGTTAGACCCTGAGAAGAAAGTCTTTGCCAGAAGTCCTTCATCACTGACCCTTGATTTGAAAGGAAGCCTGGAAGTTTTCCATCACTCCCAGAGACATAAATCATTTTTAGACAATAACTGATTGATTCAATCATTGGTTCACAACTCTCCATGTTTTCTGTATTCGTAAGCATAGGATAGAATAGGACAATCAGATAGATAGATAGATAGATAGATAGATAGATAGATAGTAGTTTATTGTCATTGCATTGTAAAAACGCAACAAAATTACGTTTGGCAGTCTCCTCTGTAGCAGCAAGCACAGTCGTCCAAGCAGTGGTTAGATATCCGCAGCCTCACATCATCTATCCTGCTGGCAAGGTAGTGGGCACCCTGGAGAAAGAAGCTTGGTGGGGCAGGTTTGTGGGGGGGCCGCTGTTAGCCTAGCCTGCAGCCCAGCTTGTTTGCCACGCTTTCGCCTTCTCGCACAATGCCATCTCTGCCTCTTCCTCACTGGCTGTAGGTGTCGTGCTGCTCCATGTCCTCCTCCTGTCAGTCATTGTCACCAGTTCTCCAGTTAATCTCGTCGGGAAAGATGTAAACTCCGTGGGCACGCTGCCAGTTCTGGTGTAAGTGTAGGGATTTGTTTTGCTGCTAGTGATGGAGCGCTGGGCCGCTTCCCGTGCTACTTCAGTAGGTAGCATTCAGTAATCTCCTGTTGATCAGGTAGTGTTCCATGGCAGTTACTGGCAGATTTTTATTGCCTTTACACCTCCTTGCACTTTATTGAGGAAAAATGTGAACAAACTACTGCACTGTGGAAAGAAGTTTAGCTTTTATGATGATGTCATAAAGGTAATATGATGCTCTGTCCCATATCCGAGCACAGTTGTATTCACATCTCATCCGAACCGAGCAAGAGTCCACTGGAATCGCGCCCAAAACCACCTCCCCAAGTGGGCCCAGGCCCAGTGCCTGGGTGCGGTTCGTTTGCATTCACACCACCAAAACGAACCGGATTTTGGGCTCAAGTGCACTCAGATCCAGGACCGGGCCCCTAGTGTGAAAACACCCTTAAGCTAGCCAGGAGTTGTAGTTGAGACTGAGGTCTTCTTTTCTACCTTTTTTGGATTTTTCTTGATGGAAATGTCCCGTTCTTTCTCTCAAAAGTGTCCTGGACCATCCATCTTCTTTGTTTTCACAGGTTTAAACATATGTTGTCAACTTTATTGTGAAAAACCCTATAGGTCCAAGATATAACTTAAGAGTGCATCTTTCTTCCTGCCAACTACTCCGGTTGCCCGACAACAGACAATCAAACAGACAATAAAAGATAGAAAGAAAGAAAGAAAGGAAAATAGTCAACAAATATACCTGGGTGGCCCACTATAGTATTGATATGTGGGAAAGACTGGGGTTAAACTGATAAATAAAGCATTTGATCTGCTGTATTGATTGAAAAGACATTTTAGTTGAAGACAACAAGTGGATAGAGCGCCTCACGGACATCTTCCAAAGAATGACCACAGGCTTCCGGCTGTTTCAGATTGGGCACAAATGAACAAGTCAGGGCTTTCAGAGCCAAGTGTCTCACATGCCAGATGTGCATGTTTGACGCACCAAGAATCCAGAGAACTAAAGTCTCGCCTGTTTTTTCCATATACCAAATAATATGGTTATCTGCCAGAACAGACAGGAAAAAGATAAAGAGCCATATTTACCTTGCTGTAGCAAATATGTACATCCACAGTGGTAGAATATGTTTGCAGTCTGTTCTTTGACGACCCTAATGAAGGCCACAAGCTGAAATGTGTCTGTTCAAGACAGTTCTCTAAACTTCTATTTGTGAAGCTTTCAGTTTACACACTGGTACAAAATCTCATAGGAAAGATAAACGTAGTGCAAGTACACCTTCGGTTTGTGCATTTCCTGTTAACATTTCTCTGTAAAACCCTGTAAAACTGTAAAATTTTGAAAAGCATTTTGAATCCCCAGCATGGTTCCACTTTACACTTAATCAAGTTGCATGTAAAATGGTTTCAGTCTGTTTTGTCTTGGCCACCAAAACTAAGACTATGAAATTGGCTAAATCAATTTGTCTACATTTCATTGTGATTTCAATCAGGACTCACTGCCCCCCCCCCCAGGTAAAACTAAAAGACCATTCTTGCAGACGGCCCTGAATGCCACTCACATGTAATGTGGCATAAAGAAATTGAGCTAATTGTCCAGAATAAACTTGGCATTTAATTCAATGTAAATAAAAGCTGTAGATAACATCCATAATTAATCCCCAAGCTGCTGGGAGATGGTTTGGAAAGAAGTCTGTTAAGACGCTTAGATGAATGTAGCTGCAGGTGTAATCAATGCAGCTGACAGTATTGACTGACTTCACTGTAGAGCTCAAATGTCAGAATTTCTAAAAATCCAATTTCACAGTTCACCTCTCTTTCTCTCTCTCTGATTCTTGTTTACATCCGTGTCTATTTTTGCTTCAAGTCCTATTTTTCTCTGTCGCTGCACTTTGTCAGATCCTCTTCTGCTTTTAATCATTTTTTCACACTGTCAGTGTAACTCTGGTTTCCTACAGCTCTACAAGGCTTTAAAAATTTAACACAAGGTTGGAACATTGTGAATTATAGCTTAATTATTGATAGTCAGGTTGGCAGATCCCCCAGAGTTCTTTTAACCTGTTAGCTGTCACACTGTGACGCTCAGAAAACCCCCCAAAAAGGAAGTTCCGCTCCAATGTTTGGGGTCTACACACTAGAGAGATTCCTGTATTCTACATCAGAAACTAACATTTGAATCTCATGTTACAGCGCTCTGATTGGCTCCCACATCAGCTCTGTCTAACATATCCAGTTGTAGTTCTCACACATCTACACTGCATCTACTTTGCTCTCCATGTTGTTAGCTAAGCTTCACTAAAACACATAGCTCAGCCTGTACTTAGCACCCGGCCTGACATTTATGAGAAACATGATGCCTTAGCAGACAGACTCCACACTGAGACAGTGTGAACAAGGAGACAAACGTGCTGGAACTTTTTTTATTCTCTTCAGTTTTTTAACCCCCGTCTGCCTGTTGTCCTTTCTTCCTTTAGTCCATCAGTCCATCTCCACTGAGCATGTGCAAAGCATGCGTGTCAAAATAGCATCGCTGAGGGATTGAGCAGATTCACCTTTTCTCAAGTTCACATTGGTGGCAGTGCTGGGTGAGTTGTGGGAGTTTATTTGGCACGCCGGACCATCTGTAGTTCTCGGGTTTCCGTTGGTGGATGTAACAGGGCGTGCACACGCTCACACACTCACAGAAACACACCTGTTGCTGTCTGTTTGGCTGGCTGCTTGGTGAACGAGTAAAAGAAAGTGAAGAGTGGAGATGTGGAGGCTCTGTTGAAAAGTGGAGACACTTAAGACAGTGCTAGAAGTCATTCACACAAAACTAAAGCCAGGATGACAAGCTCTTTCTTGTTCGCTAGATCCAAGTCTTGTCGGATCTGCTGGATCCAGAGGGATCTTGAGGGGTAGTGAGGACGGGTGGGGTCAGTTTGGGAGATGGCAGGGTCAAGTTCCCACTCTACACTTGGAAGCTGGGTAAAAAAGCCACCCAACCCTTCGCCTGCCTCCTCCCGCTGCAGCCTGGGGCCCTATACATAGTACTGATGCTGCTCTTTAGCTGTCTAGCAGATGGTCACACTGCTGCTGCGAGGATCACTTTGCCTCAGATTCACCAGATTCTCTGGCTGGGGATCAAGTCAGGGGTACAGAGAGACAGACAGCCTCTCAGGGGAGTGTATTAGCTTTGGGTACATGTTGCTCCTTATTAGTTTTTTGCAATGATAGCATAGTAAATGGATTTTTCATCAGAGAAAGCTCAATCTGTATCTATTTTCAACATGAAACTGTCCAATGTAGCGTCTCTTGAGGTTGTATTTATTTAGAACGATGTTGGCATTATTCTCCCTCCTGCTCTTCCTCTCATTGCCTCACACTGCTCAG
The DNA here is from genome assembly GCF_018320785.1 of Cheilinus undulatus. Taxonomy (NCBI): domain Eukaryota; kingdom Metazoa; phylum Chordata; class Actinopteri; order Labriformes; family Labridae; genus Cheilinus; species Cheilinus undulatus. Next base: position 36,887,113 of record NC_054878.1, on the reverse strand, counting down.
ATGACTGGATGGCATCCAGTCTATGTGGAGTTTTGATCCCAGAGCAACTCAGACCACTTCTGATTCTGAAGCTCACAATCAAAGGCAGTGAAAAAATAAATGTATTCACTTGAGCAGCCTTTGAGAGTGGTTGTTGAGTACGCATGAATATGCATTGTGCCATTTTTTCTGCGTGGGATCTGATTTCTGTTTAGAGGATATTCCTTGAATTTGAAATTGGTCAAATTTTTAGAACAATTGAAGCTAAAAATAATGGTTACATAAGCCTTTAAAAACCACGCAACTTTCCACAGGAAGATTTAGTATGCTGGTAATAGTGCCAGGCAGTCCTGGTTTTATTTGGCCACTAGAATCCCAAACAGCTGAAAAGAAAGAGGCGTATTTACTCGATTTTAAAGAGGTGACAAGTCTTCGGTCATCCTGTGGCAATATTGAATTTCCCCCCTATCTGTAGCCTGGAACAACAAGCTGTGTTTCCTTCATCGCAGGACTACCAGGCGAGGCACAACAGTGTTTCAGAGCCAGCACTGATGTTTTCTGCTATCAGTAATCACCTCCCTCAAGCTTTAAGTTGGGTCATTGGGTATTTACGTCGCTGCCAGTCGTAGCGCTGGGCCAGCTTGTCCCCTCATTCACTCCACTGTGACATTTAACTCTAATGTTCTTTACATTAAAAGCGCCCGAAGATCGATTTTTATTGCACTGAAATACAAACAACCACAAGCATTTCTCTAGTAAGGTTGTTAATAAATCCCTTAGACTTGCGTACATGTTTTTGGATCTGCTTTAATTAGTTTCTGTTCTAATTACTTCAGCTGCTGCATGAATATTGCCAGCTATTATGTATAATATTTCACTCCCTGGAATATTAAGCATACAAAGACGCTGATTAGTCCCAGCCTTCAAATAATAACTTGCAGTGTAAGATTTCGCAAGAACAGCTTCATTCTGCTTGGTTAATGCACTCAAGGTGTGTTATTGTAAAGTGAGAAGACAATCAGGTATGACCATTATCACATCCCACATATAGATGCCAGAAAGACAGATAGAATCATCTGTGGTTTACTGAAAATGTATAATAGAAAACCCCACATAAATATAATACCAAGAAATTGACTCTAGGGCTTTTACAAAGTCTGTCTGAACTTTGAAAATTGACTCAAAGTGCAGAAAAATCTGTCCTCATTTTAGAGAATAGCTCTAAATTTTGCAAAGGACACCCTCTGTTGTTCTTGTTCCATTTGCATATTCTACGGATGTGATGTTTCAAATTAGAAATATAATTTTCCTGTTTGTTGGACACCAGAGATGGTTATGTTTAATGCATTAAAAATCAGATTGCATTCAAAAATCTCAAGGGTCTGATCACACAGAGGGGTTTAACTGTGCAATCGCATTTAATTTTCCTGTTTGGGTCTGGGGTGCCATTGGCTGAATTATTGTCAGGGTCTGTTATCTCGCCTCCTGAGTCTGTGGGTGCTGTGCAGCCTGGATCTAAATCTATTGAATTAATACTGCTGTGAAGGAGGTGGGAGCCAGAACCATGGCAACCATCAGCTCAGATTAGTGTGGGACGTGAGCTGGCATGAGGCATGAACACACTCAAACTCTCTCTCTCACACACACATGCAATGCACAAAGAAATCAATATCTGTGTGTGTTGCCAAATAGAGCGCGACCCCCTCGACCCTGACAGATACAGATGTTCACTTATTGGTTGTGTTGAATGAATCGAGGTTTTCCCTCACTCCCACGGAGATACCAGAGTGTGTGTAACAGGTCTGAACATGATATTACTGTAAGTTGCTTTGCTGAAACTACTTTTGATAATATGGCTTATTCACTTTTGTTTGCTTTTCTAAAGCTGAAATGGCTGTTTGGTCAAATTTGATAACTCAATCTTCTCGTATTGACTTCCTCTCACTTCCTCACCAGTCGATAAAAAAATGCTTTAGCCATGTCTTACAATGTAATGACAGCAGAATTTTAACCTTAGATACACTACTTGTAAAAATCAAACGTTATCAAGACCCATTTTGATGCCATAGAAACAAAATAAATGTCTTAGGCATCCATCTCTGGCTAATTTCTTATTTCTTTTCACCAAAAACTGCAAGCAACTCCTCCACACTATCTAAATTGCACAAATGAAAACCCATGTGCACATCATAAGCAATGAACACACTTTTTTCCCCTCTCTGTAGGAGAAATAGATGTTAATTTTGTATCTTTAAAGACACCATTAGGACTTGGGAATCTTGCCTGGACAAGTAGTGTCACACAACACTTATGTATGGACATCCAGTTCTGTTCAGCACAATTTGCCGTGGTTAGCAAGTTAAACTTTAATCTTAGCCATGTTTCCTCAACCTCTAGCCTCTCTCATTGTGACTGGGAATCGGTCTCTTCTAAGAGATCTAGATCATTTGGCTCATCTCAGTAGAGCTGGTTGTTTGGCTCCCAAATGGCACTTTATTGGTACCAGTTTGGCTTTTTAAATGGGGATGAAATAACAGCAAATGATGGAGGAAAGGAAAGTGACACTCAAACGGGAGCTAGCTACCGTTATTAGCATAAAAGAGTCGCCTCCATGTTAGGCAAATCTATCTTGTAAAGTGTAGGGATTATATTCAATGTATGAAGAAATTTTCTGATGATAATTGCAGAGTATGGGTCTATTTAGAGCTGTAAAGTACTAGCTTTCCTCTGTCCCCATTCATTCCTAAAGGATAGCCCCTGCGTCCTTAACCCCAGCAGAAATTCAGGGTCACGTGATTGCAAGCAACCTATAGTTGCCATGGCCAAACTGTGATTTTTAAAAATACAACACTGTTTTTTTAAAGCGTCAATACTTTTTGATACTATCAATCAAAGGAGATGGTACTTCTACAAACCTGTGGCATTTAAAGGCATTGAAGTTTGAAAAATATGGCAATCTTAGGCCACTTCCTGTATTCTTATCTCACAGCTTGCTTTCTGATTACTTGTCAGAAGCCAGTAGTTTTTGTGAAACTTGATGCCAGTTTAAACACCTCAGCCATATTTTGTTTACAAGTTAGGGTGGCATAAGAGGGCAAAAAAACTGAGCCAGTAAGACTATTTCCTTCTTGTCTGGTCTTGTTTATTTTGGATGGGTCAAACACTTATTGGCATTAATGCTCATCTCTCTTCTGGCAGGATGATGAGGTGGTGCTCCAGTGTGTGGCCACCATCCAGAAGGAGCATCGCAAGTTTTGCTTGGCCGCTGAGGGACTCGGAAACCGTCTCTGTTACCTGGAACCCACGTCTGAAGCTAAGGTGAGAGTGGCTGTTATTTAATTCACATTTTCAGGCTGCTTTAGTTCCTATGAAAAAGGCAAGATGGTGGAAGTTTGGGATGAGAAAGGCTGCTGTAATCTTTTTAAAAGTATTTTGATGGCCTTAAAGCTGTGGAAAAGATGTAGGAGGAAGTGTCAGTTCTGAACTTGCTAACACAGTGACCCTGTGATGAATTTGACTGTTTTGTAAGTATTTTCTTCTCTTTAGACTAGTCGGCTAAATGCAATTTAAATGAGCATTTAGCTGAATGGGGAAACAGATGCATAGGAGCACCCCACATAAATATTGTTAGTTTGTTTGTTTATTTATTTACTCAATCAATCAATCAACCAATTCACCTATCCACAGGCTGGTTTGGGACTTCAAGCATATAGATGCAATAGTAAAACTGACTTTGAGAATTCTACTTGGTATGATATCAGATGGACTTACAACTTTAAATGTATTTTAAATTCCACTTTTAGTCAGACTGACACAATAATTCAACATCTTTTAACACCATGTAAATGTTCTGACTGTCAGTAGGGAGCCTGGAAGTACATAGAGGAAATCTTCTTTCTTTATAAAGTGATAGAGTGATGGTATATATTGTCTAATATTCAGCAAAAGTTCAGAGTGCTGCTTTCTCAGCATCTTGAAGTTAGCCAAAATAGGACTATCTAGTCACTAAATTTTGGGAAAATTGGACATGAGACTTGAATAGATGATAAAGTTGAGTCTGTTTTGCCATCATGTTTGTTCCTATTTTTAAATGCATGCATAATAAACATAATTTCAGCAATATAATCAAGCCTGTGCGTCTTTAAAAAATAGTGCCCCTGTTGCACAGTTAAAAAGTCTGAAGTCCACATCTGATTTTGGCACTCCCTCTGTCACACAGAGTGTAAATCAAAGAGACAACTAAGATTTCCTTCACTCCAAGCCATCTGTTTATCCTCTTTTCCACTTACTGAGATGAGCTTTCCTGTCAAATAACACAATGAATTAGATTCTGTCCAGACCCTTTGGTGCTAAGTAGAACTACTTATATAAAAACAATCTCAAAATGGGTGGCCTGGGGTGTAGAGGCAAAACAACCCCTCACAACTGCAGTGTTTCAGGTCCAGTTCCTGGCTGTGGGACTTCCAGTTTGGCCAGAGCCCCAACAAAGCAAACTGACAGTACTCAGGGTGCCAGTTATGAACCACATGCTTGTTTCTGCACTGTTGCACCCCATTGGCTGGACAGGGAGCTGGGCAGACAAACAGTTTGTGTAAATATCACACACTGAGAATGGTTTTGGCTACTTTTGTTGTTAGAGGAGTGATGTTTCTCATTGTGATGCTGTTCTTAGAATTGGTGTTTTGCTGCCTGTGGTGTTGTAGCATCACAACAGAGCTGTCAAAGCTTTGTTACACGTCTCATTAATCTTCTTTTTTGACATGATGCACTGTATGGTTTTTGTGCTGAAATGAGGCAGATCACGTTTTCTCTGGAGAATATGCTTGTTAACACAAACACTTTCATTGTACAATGTGTGGATCATGAGTCACAACATTTTCACTGATAGTTCTGACACATGTCAATGTGGAAAGCAACCTTTTTGTCAACAAATCACCTCGTGTGCATGGGTTAGACAGGGCTCATTAATTATATGGATGATGTTGTTTTATTTTTATTTCAAACTTACTTTCTGTGTTAAAAGGTAAACATAAGATCACTAATACTCTCCAAGGATTTCATGTTTTAGATGTTACTATGAGCTGTGCATATCAAGTAAATCCTGTTTTAATTGGACAATTCAACAGGAAGACTTTGAATAAAATGTGTGGTTTTGAAGGTTTTTGTCTGTTCAACCACCTGTGCAGAGCTTGAGGCAGCCAATTACAAAACACCTTTCTCCTCTCACCTTAACATCAGTGACAGTGCTTCAGGCCATTGTTGGTGTGAAACGCAGCACACTGTCGGGGTGACGATATGGTTTGGCATGAAGGGAGGGGCTGTCATCAGCTGGCTGATCTCAGGTGTTGACACCTCATCTCTCTAATGAAGCTTGGCTTCCTTTGGCTGATGGAAGAGAAAAGCAAGACCAGAGTGAAACAAGAAGTCTACCAGTCCAATCAGAGAAAAGTTCAAAGGCAGTGTCAAAAATATGATGTTTCTGGAAGTATGTGCAACCAAGGATTGTTGTTAGCTACAGCCATCACAAGGACAATTTAAGCATCTTCAGACATGTCAGGTCTGTGTTAGTTTTCTCTTAGTTGTATTGAACAAAAAGACCCACAGTGTTAAACTATGAGATGTTGTTTGGAGTTTAATACATAAAGTTTAAGGTTGCAGTATTGCATTTTGTTTTCATTCAGGTGAAAAAGACCAAAACCATCAACGTTTTGATAGTTTCAATCTTTCCGAGACAGTGAAATAAAGGTGTTATTTGTTGAGACTATTTATAGTCATGAACAAATACAAAAATTATTCACTGGAAGGATAGGGTTTGAATAATGATTCTGAAGATGTGACCAGATTGTGCAATAATGTCACGGTGTTACCTTTTTACTTATATTTTGTCCTTCTGTATTTTACTCTTTCTCATAGGTATTATTGCCAGATTTTTTTAAAAAAATCGATCTCCGAGTCTTGTGCAATATATGAGGGTTATGTGGTAGTATCTTTACTGATATGTGAAACTCTGTTCATGAGGTCATTGTTGCTATTGTTCTAATTTATTGCTTGCATCTTATTATCTGGCAGCTAAATCTGTGCAGCTCTTGGAGTCCAAGAAAAAATTCTCTGGAGTGAAGGGGTGTCCAGATTTTTTTCATTGGGGGGCCACATATAGAAATACATAAGGATGGTGGGGCCACTTTCATAAGTTGGTTAAAATATGCTCAGCAACTGGGCATGCTTAAATGGCTAGCCGATAGCTGACAAGGTAAATAGCCAATCATTTTTTAGGATTTTGGGGATATCAATCAGTTTTCAGGGAGCCCTGTAGGCTCTGGCTACCACTGGCTCTGCCCCTGGAACACCATTGGTGCTGCTATTTGCTGCTGTAATTCATTGGGGTGTTACAAATAATGACATCTTAATTATTTTGGTTGCCAATGTTTACTATTTATAGTGTTGTCTCAATTCAACCTTTTAAAAAACTAGCATAAAAACTTGTCAAAATATTTGTTTACAGTGTTAGTATGGTAGCACTGCCTTGTGCTGAAACTGAAAATAATACAGTCTAGCGCAAGCTTCATGCCCTGTTGAGGGCCATATTTTATGTAAAGAATTTTTGGGGGTCCAATTAAAAACAGGCCACAGGCCACATTTGGCCCCCGGGCCATACTTTGGACACCCCTGCTCTAAGGGGACAATAAAGTGTATTTAATTTAAGCAGGCGTATTTATTAAGCCTTGATAAAGCCAGGTTTTCTCCTGTTTAGATTTCAGACATTTTTACAATGAAGGCCTGACTAAGAATAAATAAAACATGACCAACCAAAGCATCTGTACACAGACAGTCTAGACTCCAGAGATATTACCACAAATCTAATAATGTCGAGAGAAACAAAAAGTTATGTCATTTTAAATAAGTCTGCAGATTCTTCCAAGTAGTGGAAAAGCCTCTTGTCCAATTGAATTTCAACTTGGGGAACAACAAATGGCACAATGTCCAACGAATAAAGATAATTTCCCTCTTTCAGTATCGATAGGGAGGGCAGGTAGTCTGGAGTTTTATTTAAAATGGCTTTGTAGATAAAGTTATACCAATGCCCAGAGCCAGTGTGCACTTAAAGCAGTTCAGGTGACTGAGTCCAACGGTGAGGGACTAAGCTGAGTGTATTAATATATAGTATAATGTCCAGTCCAGCATATGAAGATCTGGAGTAGAGCCATTCATGTACAACACATAACTGTAATAAGAGAGAGAGAAAAGTGAAGATTCCACTAGTTTGTTTTACATAAGAAGAGCATACTGACACAATGCCAGTACCAAACCTAAGCACTTGTATTCATAAACATTGCAGATACTGTACTTAATATCATTTTACAGCATGTTTGTCTATTATTATTTGAGCAGACAGGTGGAGTTGGAGCTATGTCTGCAATTTAGTGATATTTTCACATAAATGCAAATGACAAAAGTAAAGTAAACTGCAAGCTTTGCACTGCTAGATTGTCAAAATGACAGTCGAGGATGATCTAAGGCAATGATACTCGACACGTGGCTCTTGAGCTACATGTGGCTAAGTTGTGATGATTTGTGCCTCTTTCATGTCTTAATTTGAGATATCAAGACATAAAAATTTCCCTTTTTAAGGTTTTCAAACCTAAAAAAGGGAAATTTTGAGCCCAGAAATTATCCATTGCAAGTCACTTTAATCCGTTTGTTTCCCAGATTTATACAGTAGGCTTTAATTGTCAAACTTAAATGTCAAGCTTCACTTTATTCTGTATTTTTTAATTTACCTTATTTTGCCCCTTCGTTCCAATTTTTCACTACCTCTAACCCATTTTTACTGCTTTTAGCCCGTTTTGCCACTTCTTTTTGCCACTTTTATACTGTTATTTGGATTTTTTTAATTAAGAATGGGTGGTTATACAGTAAAACGGTATCCCAGGGTATTAAAAATTAGCCACAAAATTATTGCTCTAATTACTGTCATGACAGCGGCGCTCTATAATGAGTGCACCTTTATAATAAATGCCTTAAGAGATGTGTCCACTCTCACCCACAGAAGTTTTTTTTCTACAGTTGAGGAGGCTACAAACAACAAAACAACTTATTTCATAATGGGCACACTTTTTGATTGAAGACATTAAAGGATTTATTTGAGCTTACATCAATTTTGTAAGGAGACAAGAGGAAAATAATAGGATTTTAAAGAGTAGCCGACCTTGAGAATGATGGAATAAATCATTTTATTTCACTCTTTTTGACTCCCTTGAATATATATGATGTAATACTCTAGATTAGAATAATCCTGTTTGATCTATTGAAGGATCATTTTGCTCATTTCTAAAGCTTATGCTGCTGTATTGAATCTAACCCCCCACAGACTATGGAGGAAAAAATGACTTTCTCAAAGGTCACTCTGACCACTGAGACAGACTTTTTTCCTGTTTTGTATGTCTGCCTAACCCTGGAGAAAGTATGTTAATTGACAAAAATTGGTAGTGAATAATTCATTGGAGGTGTAAGGTCTGCAGCAGGTTGAGATTTATTTCTGCAGAAGGTCGTATGACACCACAGGTGTAGCTGTGTCATGCAATGATGACTCCCTAGGTCTAAGGAAGTAGTAAATATTCAGCTTTTCCTGTCTCAGCCTTGTGGTGAAATGACTAGACTTTTGGACCGTCTAGACTTGAGTGACTGTTCTTCTTGTATGTTTTCCCTGATTTTTTTATTACTCAAAACTTAATATCTTATTGTGACTCAATAGATGAATATCTGAGAGAACATTATTTGCATTTATCCTGTTCATTGTGGCTCAAAGAGGTGTCTGCATGCACATACACAGAGGTGTTAGAGACTTCCATGCATGTTTGAGTTGAGTTACAGAGCAGCACCTTTCTCATTATCACCCAGCAGCCCTCCCCCCTCACCCAGCGTTCTCACTTTCCTGCAGAGGCTATAGGTCAGCTGGTTGTGTTTCTCATGTCAAGGCTTGCTCCAAACACCTTAAATTATTCCTCTTCTACGATAGAGCAGAGACAAACAGCAGCACATGTTCTGTGTCGATGGATATTGTTACGAAAAGAAATAAACACTTAATACGTGCCAGAGCATGAGGGTTGTTCAAGGTTATAAAGTTTTGCTATGGTTAAGAGGGTGTGGGAGTTAACAGGCCATGGCTAATTTGTTTGTTTACATGTTGTTGTTTACACATAAAGTCAGCAGTGTAATGTTAATCAACACTGCCATCTAGCACTTCATACAGCCAACTCATTTTTCATAACTTGACAAGCAGATGCAAGAGAAACACATCCTTATGTCTGCCTCCAAAATACTTTGGAATTATGTAATCTTGCATGCCTCGTTTTTATTTTCCCAGTGTCCTATTTTTGCTTCAGCTTTTTGAATGGACTTCAAATGTTAAATTTTTTTCATCCCAGTTTCAAACATTGCTTTGCTGTTAACAGTCCCTCGTCAGTGAATTTTTTATGGTAATCAGTTATTAACTGAATTATTGATTTGAGGCAGACATGCATTGAAAGTTTACAGTCACATTTGGACTGATTTCTGGGAGTGAAAGCCAAAACTGATGCCTATTAGAGAGGAGAGACAAACAGCCCTGTGTGCTGGGAGAAAATAAGGCCCTTCCAAACTAATTATTGGTCAGTGCATCCGCAGGCAGCACACCTTTTGACAGCCCTCCTCAGAATCCCCCAGCCACTCGTTAGCAACACACCGGCATGGCAGGGAAGTTGCAAAGCGTCAGAATTATTTATGAGCACCATTCCTCACTGAGCAGTGTAATCATTTCTGCTGGTCTCTTATCTCAGACGAGGGCCTGCAATTAATTCAGTCACAAATTGCTGCTGTGGAAGTATCTGGTAAAAAAAAAAAATTAAAAAAAAAAGGATTTTGGATGAAAAGTTTTACATATAGGCATGTGCTGAATTTTAAATAGAGCTTTGAGTCTGTGACAATATCACAATTTAAACCCTGACATTATACTTTTAAAAATGCAATGATATAAATGCTTTTTTCATCCCACAGCATCAATAAAAGTCCTCAGCACCCAAATGGGGTATTTCTTTTAAGGCATATTTTGCTTTTTATGCTTTCTTTTCTATAGAGGACAGTGGATAGAGTAGAAAACAGGGATGGAAGAGTGGGGAATGACATGGAGGATAAGAGCCACAGCCCTAGCTTGAACCTCATAGATGAGGATCTAACTGTTGGATTATCTTTCCCCCTAATCATTTTCAAAGCTGCAGTAAGCGATTTATTTTTAGTATCCTATGCCAAAAACAACACCACCCCTCAGGGTTAAAGCCATCTAACAGAAGAACACCCTTCTGCAACGCCACCTCATGCTGCACTCTCACTTTAGGAAAACCAGCAAGGGATGTTGCTCCAGCCAATGGGGAGGCTAGCACTCGCAGCCTATCATGGCTCAGGTCAGAGGGAGCGTTCCTATTGGCCGCTGTAGTAGGTACGCTTCTGCCTCTCAGCTCAGTGAGAAGTTGATACAATGGCAGAGTTAACAGCGGTGTTATGTAACACCCTCATTGAATGTTACATACTCGAGCTTTAATCACCTAAATTGCAGACAATTTTTGTACTTACAAATTTGCAACATTATGGTAAAGGAATATTGCCAATGTATTTGTGCAGTCTGGTCAGTGTGTCCTCCTTTGCCCACCTCTGCTCTTTGTCAGTCATAAATGTAACTTTTGCATCTTTACGTGAAGCTGAAGAAAACTGAACTGTAAATCTGAAAGGACCACAGCTGCTCTCTCAGCTTCCCTTGCAGCAGTCTGGTTCGAAAAATATGCATTAAAATAGCTAGATTTTTCAAGCCTGGGATCTTTAGAAACATTAATAATCTGAAAATAGAGATTTTTTTTTTCTTTTTTAGTTGAAGAAGACTATATGTTTTCAGCATGATTCTGGCCCGGTAAAACAGTCTGAGCATGGGTCCATGGGACCAATCAGCCCCAGCAATCTGTTGTTTCTGGGAATACATGATAATGGATTGATTTATTTATAAGATTTATTTTGTGGCTTTTGCCTTTATTAGAGAAATAGGATATTAGAATGAAGTTCAGACCTAAAACTTAAGCCCTTAAAATACACAATTTACAGTTTAAGGATGAGCATATTATCACGTTTCAAGTCCTTAAAACACACGTTTAAGTGTAAAGAATGATAATGAACAAAGAAGAAGACAAACTGATGTAGGTCTCTTGGTTCAGCCTAAGACTTTACAGTAGTTCCTACAGGCCTTTTCTATCAGGTAAAAAATAACAACTTGCCAACAAACGCACATCAGAAACTAAAAATTATCATCAATCTCCATAAAACCAATTCATATTTTGCCACGTGGTATCCCAGTATGTAAAATGTGCATGAATCCCATTTTAGGGGGGCAAACATCCTCTTTTCATTATTTGGGCCATAGAGGATGTTTGTTTCTTACCTTTCCAAACTGGCAGATAACTATCATGTCTTTGTTGATCTTTGGCTGGCCCTGATTGGTTGTTGCTGCCAAGAAAACATTAGATAAAAAAAATGGGAGCATTGTGATTGACTGACAGGCTAACAGGAAGTTGTTGTCTTTTTTTTTCCAGTATCAAAATGGAGGACTGATAGCAAAATTGCTAAAGTTTTCATCGCAAAAAATGTAATAAATAGTCATATTATCATGGATTTTGCAATGTGAATTTGTAGTATTAAGGCTCTGAATAAATACCGCACTTTGCACCTAGATTAAAAATGTTCTGGAAGGGATATAAATGTCAGGCATTGTCTGTAGATTGGCAAAAAGGTTAGCTTCCCATCACAGTTTACTGCAACTGCTAGGGATTGTTGGCGATCCAGTGGGGTTTTGGAAGGTTATGATGTGTCATAAAGGGACAAGCATGACAGACTTAAAAATAAAAAGAGAAATGTTAGAGAATGACAGATATACTCCAGCAATACGATGAGTAACTGCTGTTAAAATTAGCATCAAGCTTGTGTATCATCCATTATAATATTTGGGATGACAAGCGGATGTAGTATACTACAGTTTGTTTGTTTACAGTCAGCGTAACCTAGTCCTGCCTCTGCTTCTACATCAAATCAGTTGCAGTGATCGATTGCTTACCACTCTGTCATCTGTCATGTCTGTCGGTCAAGTAAAGGTAGCAGTTAAGTAGTGGTATGCAATTCATCAAGTTTCAATTTCAATTGCATTTTTGATTGATTACTGATTAAACGATAACTGTGCCACATGCCATTTTACGTTTGTTTTGTCCATAGACTTTGCCATTTAGTAATTATTTTAGTGCTTGTTGTGACATTTGGGCAACAAAAGAAAGTCTTTTAGTTTATTCATTGTTATTGGAAGTCATTATTTTTAACAGTCATAGTTTTTCCACTCATTATTTTCATGTATTGTCTGTTTCTCAAAGTGGCAAGAGTGTTTAAGTTTGATAAATGCATGTCATGCAGATTTTGTCAAATAAATGAGTAACTGTGTTTGACAATTAGGATTTTAATGTCAGTTACAGAAATCATGATTTTATTTATTTATTTATTTTTTGCAATAAAAGCAGCCCTAAGAAATGACATGAATTTTTGAGTCTGTGGTCGCCCAGTAACTTAAACATGGGCAACAAAAATCAGTTGTATCTTTTCTCTTGTGTCTATTTACTGTGTAAAAACCAGCCTCTGTGTGATTCTAGTTTATATTGACACAGTAAATTTGTTTGAGGTCAGCCCCAGTTTGTCACAGTCAATAAAATTGCCTGAACACTGGCAGTGTCAACTTTTACAATGTCAACATGAATCATAATAAATGTGGAAAAATGCATTTCTAGATCTTTCAGCTTTTTTTTATCTGAGTTGCAAGACAAGCATATCAAATCTGCCTCAAGTTTTGCTTTCGTTGAGTCTTACAATCTGTCACTGTCTTGCAAAAAATAGAGATCTGTGGACCGGGTATGCTGGGTATAGCAGACTATTACAGCAAAAACAGAGTCAATGACTTTCAAGGAGCATACATTTTGACGAGGAGCTTGTTTTTTTCTCAGAACACCTTGTCATTGCCTTTCAAATTCATTTTTTTTCCCTTTGTGCCCCTCCCCACGCTCTCTTCCCTTCCCTCTTTCTCCCTTGTTCTCTCCTCCTCCCCTGCTGCAGTATGTTCCTCCAGACCTGTGTATTTGTAGCTTTGTGTTGGAGCAGTCCCTGTCAGTGCGGGCCCTGCAGGAGATGCTGGCTAACACTGGGCAGAACAGTGAAGGGGTGAGTACCTCCCTCCGTCCTGCTGCTTCCCCACTACTCCATGCACACAAACAGTCAACACTTGCATACACAAACAGGCACATACATCAGTATGTAGTCTGCTCATAATATTAAAGTTTTATTTCTGCTCAATGTCTCACACTATTTCTGCAATATTACTACATCTACTAGAGTGAGAGAAAGGTGTTCTTTACTACGCTTGTCCAGTTAACATTATTTATCAAAAGGAACATTTATTGAATTAACTTCAAAAGAAAACCTTCGCTGGCAGAGCAGGCATGGTAAATTCAAATGCACTAAATCTGCTTGGTTCATATACAGGATACTGGCCTGATTGGAACTACTTCAGGGATTTTTTAAGGCCACCCACTCAAGGCTGAGTCCAGCAATGAATCTACTGCTGCCGGTCCAAAAATGAGGCATTCAAATGCTGACTGATGTTTTTTTTTTTCCAGGAACAAAACCTTTATGCAATGAAGCAGCACTTCAAACCTCATTAATTACTTGATTGGGAAATAGATCACAGAAAAACTTGTTACCATGAAATGAATGCAATAAAAAATACCAATATACAACTTCACAATCACCAAAATTAAATGTTGACAATATTTTAAAAAGTACCTGCAGGCTCTGCAAACTGGATCTTGACCATGCTATTCTTCTTCCCTACTTGGCAAAAAGTAAATCTTGCATCCACACCACTATGTCTGGAACCTGAAAAATAGATGAATTTTAACACCTGCTCTTTAACTGTTGTGAGTCTTGCTTAATTGCACCACTTTACTTCCCTGCCTGCACTGAACATCAACAAATTATTTCACACAAATATAGATTGCTTTAATAGATATCCAAGGTTTTTAGGGTAAAGCATAAGTAAATGAAAAGACTAAGACACCAGAACTCAAAGACATAGTGACAACAACAGCTATTTACAAACAAAAATCTATTAGCACAGTCTTCTGAAAAATTAGGATGGATTTCATGCTAGGCGGCATTTTCTTGCTTGTTTATTTTCTGAAGAAGAAGCTGGTTTTTCTTTCAGCTTGAGAGCCTTTAAGGATGCTCATTGATGAAGTCATTTATAACTGTACCATATTACTCTAATGGACAAGTAATCCATAACAATGTGCATGAATTGAAAGAGGCTGTGTAAACACAGTACTGAATAAGGTTGCCAAATCCAAGACATCTAGACTGAAAAATGCTTATTCTCTCGTACACAGTTAATCAACTGGCACACAAATTCAACAGTAAGATGTTAAAAATCAATAAGTAGGGTTGGATTGTATCTCAGTAGCAGTCAGAGTGAGCAGACAGACTGTACATAGCCACATTGTGAAGCACTTTAACACTAAAAAGAGCGATGGAACCCTAAATAAAAGCTGTCTTGTTTCATTTCCTGTAACATGCTCCTGTTTTGCAAAAAGAGATCAGGAGTCTCCGATAATAAAAGGCCAGTAGGGCTCAAAGAAAGGAGGGTTGGTGCTGTGCTGCATCTACATCCTCTCTCCTCTATACCCTCCATGCTTTTGATTTACAATAAACAGTTCGAGCCCCCTTCCTCCCTGCTCCGCTCGAGCCCACTTGGCATGTTTATTAGAGCAGGTAAGTAATCTCTGATCGGGACAAAGACTACGTGGAGCCATGGGGAATGTCATCGAACTGAAGCACTCCGGTGGGCTGTGTGGACTATAAATGCCTGTCAGATGCTGACATTCACACATGCAGCTGTGCTCTAACAGAGTCCATTTCATGTGTCATTAATCTCATCATCCAGCACTTCTCGATCCATAGGAGGAAGGTCAGGAGACGGTATGGACTGGGTCGATCCTCAATATGTTTTGGGGAAAAACTAAGAGAAAACAGCATTTGATTAGTAAATAGTTCTCAGGAATACATTTGGACAAACTATTACAACATATATAAATTGCTTTTTAGTGGTTTCGTTTTTTTCATCACTGTTTCTGTGAGATACACATGGTCTACATTGATTGTGATAACATCTGCTCATTTGATGGGTCCAAATATGAATATTTTAATATGCTAGTTATCTGGAAAGACCATTGGTATCTGGGAACAGAGATGACAAAGCTATGGTAGCATGAAACCTTGTGAAGTACAGCTGTAAAAGTGGGAGAAATCCCAGCACTACAATGTATCTAGGTGCTTATTGCAGTGTAAACTGAGAAAAAATAAACTGCACACTACTCAGTATATTAATGTGGTTGCCATTTAACTTACATATAGTGCTCAGAGCTGAAAGTAGAAATGCTGTTACAAAACTGTAATGCTATTCTAGGACACTGAAAAAGTGCTATTTAACTGATAAGCAACTATAAGGTTAGACTTCAAAGTTGTAAAAAACATGATGTAAGACAGAAGCTGCTCTTATAGACGTAAGCAGTAACTAGTCCAAAGGAAAGAGTAGTAATGATGGCAAACGTACAGTATTTGCAAGGAATGAGTTGAATGCTAACAAGGGCTGTGCAATTAATTGCAAATTAGATTAAATCGCAATATGGCTGCTGCAATTTCCAAATCCCAGAAGTTGTAATATTTCATTAACTTGAAATGTGTCAAAATAGCAGTCTAATACACTCGTTTTTTCAGTATCAGAGATTTATGCACATTAGGCAAACATTCAAATGTCCATTTTTTAAAAATGGTTTACAAAAATCAATCCTCTTTTTTCTGTTTTATGTATGTTTTGTTTTAGTCAAAATGAGTGAAATAAAAATGTTAATCCCCTTCAATAAATCAGTTGGTATCAAATTGCAATATGTGCAAAAATAAATAGTTCTTTCGATCTCATATTGATGAAGCTTAATGTTAGTTCACAAAAGTCAGCTGCGGTCAGCTAATAGCCAGCTTCATGACCCCAACCCAGCCGCCTCCTTTATAGCTCAAAGCTTGTTGCACCCTCATATTCAGATTCATGCTACTATGGATTAATTGCTTCCGAAATTCACTGTTTTCAATACACATTCCCATTTATGTATCCATCTATATGGGGGTTTCTAGCCATGTGCTACCTGGAAAGTCAAAGCATGCTGCTTGATTAACCCAGGGAGCATCTTTAGAGCAGAGCCTTGTTCACAAAGTCAAACTGTTCACCCATTTTGCAATAAAATGGTTAAATGTATGATGAGTGTTCCTGACTGAATGTAGGTTATAACATACAATTATTTATTGCTTGAATTTGTTCAAAAATTCATAAGGTAAGGAACTTAATGATGATCACATATTAAATTGCATCGTAATATCAGAAAAAAAAATCACAACAAGATTATTTTTGCAAATCGTTCAGCCCTACTGCTAACTTAACATCTTATTATTTAGCAGTTGGTAGCAAATAATGGATCAAAACTGCCTATTTGGAAACTTATCCAAGTCAGTTAAGGCACAACAGCTAACTTAAGTATTCAACTAATTTCTAGCAAACAAAGCATTTGGTGGGGCAGCAGACAGCCTATCTGCAGAGGATATGGTTCTCAAAGTAGGCAGCCTAGGTTCAACTGTCCCTTGGCACTTTAGACCACTCATTATCTCATCTCACCCATTTCTGACTCATAAAAAGCATTTCTCTAGCCAGCATATTTACCTAGTAGTGTGTTACAAATTGCATACTTTCAATGGTATATTAATTTTACTACAAGATACTTCAATGGGGTATACACTCTTAATCTTGACAGGGCTGTGCTGTTCCAAATTGTGCACTGCCATTTTGCTCTTAGTAGAAGTGAAGACAATTCAACCGCCTTTTTTCCTTCTTGTACTTGTTGTTCTAAATGTTAGCATTTAACCATGACTGGGTAAACATACTGTTACCTAAAAGCTTAAAATATGAACATACACCTTTCTTGGCATAATTTCATAAATTATCAAATGGTAGAGTTGACCTGTTAAGCCCTAGCCTCTTTTATTAAGCTACTGCTCAAAATTACCACCCCAATATTTAAATGAGTATAACTCTGTAACTACAAGGTCTATTTGAATGATCAAAGTACAATAATGAAGAGTGCACTTGTGAATTTTGTTCAGTCATTTTTGCCTATTTTGGCATATATATCCCATAGAAATAATGCAGTTGAAGTTTAAAAATCTCCAGTAGGCTAAAGCACCATATTTTGACACTACCTGTTTCAACTTTTATCAGGGCAAAAAAAGAGAGGTTTTAGTAAAAATTATGCATGCGAAGTCCCGTCATGCGCCATTTGGGAAAAAACTGGCCCAATTTGGCACTATCTCTGCAATTTGAAATTTCTCTTAACTGTCTTTTACTCAAATGCCATTGTAGGTGATCACTACATCATGGACCCCCCCCCATCAACCCGACCTACATATATTCCCCTTTCAAAGAAAATATTACAAAAACTAAAGTTTGACACCAAGAAGAGCTGATTTATTACAGAAAATAAAGTGCAGAAAACTACAAGAAACTGTTGAATCATATGGAAACTGCCACTAGAAAGTGGCTTTCTGTCAATGGCTTACAAAATATCAAACTGGACAAAATTGTCTCAATACCCCACTAGAATTCTTTATCCGTACCTTTTTAGTTCTGAGTCAACTGAGAAACAGTGGGGTTATACCAATTTGTTGGATTCCCTACTTTTCTATCACCTGCAAATCTGGAACACAGCATTTAAGCTTTGAGCCCTGAGCATGATGTCGGAGGAAATGGCCTTCGTTTAAATATGGTTGATGCAGCACCGCCACATTTGTGTGTTGTGCTTGATGTCTCAGGCTTCAGCTGTACTTTCATGCACAACATAGCCTTCTGGCACAGATGGTTCTTTAAAAGTGTCTTATTTCATAAACCGCTTGGGTCCTCTATGCCGGTGAATCAGGCCTGCATTGTTATTAGCCTGGGTAGCAGATTTGTTTAGTGCTCAACAGTGCAACATTGTTGGCTGGCCTTGTTTGGCAAGACAACATGATGTTGGCTTGAATACAAACTCTCTGCTAGCACAGCTAATAAATCACCCTCCCTTTCTCTTCCACTGTAATGGGCCCATTTCTCTCTATTGTTGCTCTCAGATTTGTGTAATCGTCTAGCTGTACACCCCAATAACACATTGTTTTTATTTGTATTTGTGTGTTACTAGAGTGCTGACCATGAAAAATGGGTAGGTCCATCAGTTCCTTCATCCATCATGTTGTCAGAATGCATGAAAAACGTACTCACTGCCAAACCAAAGGGTTGAATTTTCTGCACTTTCACTTGGATTGGGGCCCATTTCTTGATTGCCATAAAAGCTGTATTTGTTGCTTGTACCGTATTTAGTTTAAAAGTCCATGGCAGGTACTCTGCTAACGGTAATACATTTCAATTTTTTACCCCTCACCACATATAGTGCAGATGGATATTTAAAAAAATCATTTCTATGAAGACTCCTTCTGCATAGTAAATTTAGCCTTCACAACACCAAAGCTGCTCACAATCTCTTCCCCTCAGCCAGCCTGCGGACAAATCAATTACCTTGTCACAGTCTTCTCTGAACTTTAAATGATGGCAATCTTGAAATAGGAATCCATCAGTGCTGTCACCTTGTGCATATGAGTCAAATGCCTTGCCTCTTCAGACTACTTAGTGTGCAAAGTGTGAAAGCACTTTAAAGTGACAGTGTCTTCCTTTCATTAGCTTAAGCTAATCACAATCATTATTTTGCTTTTACCCCAATAAGCTTCAATATTTGTAATTACTCTTTCCAATAGTGAGCTTTCTAATTATCTGATTAACTGAATCTAAATGAAAGGATCCAAAAACCCATATAAAGGCAGCAAATTCCCTTTGTTGTTTGGGCTTGCTGCTCTGTTTTCTCTGGGTTTAGTCTCTAACATGGATTCATTGTTTAAGGGGATTGACGAGAGGAAATGTCCTGAAATCTGTTCTGATTTCAGAGTTTTCATCTGCACAACTGTTGAAAAATGTAAATGGTCTTAAACTTGTATAGCACTATGCAAAGTGTTTATCAGCATCAACTAATCCCATTCATATGCAAACTTGTATAGCACTGTGCAAAGTGTTCCTCAGTATCAACTAATCCCATTCATACACATAGATGCTGACACAGAGCTGAAAGCAGTTTTTTGGTTCAATGTTTTGCCCACAAACACTTCCACATCATACTGAAAGAGCTGGGAAGCGAACCTACCTGTTGAGAGTCACCTGACTCCCAAAGCCTCACCACAGAAAAGCTGTGACGTGCCAAAAGCTGCACTTAAGTCTGACCCCCCCCCCCCCCCAATCTAGTGTGTTATGATTTTAAATAATATCACCAGACATAACATTTTGCTTTTCATTATTTAATCTCATTGGACATTTTGATGGAGGGCTAGTATGTTATGAAGTAATGTAGGGTAAATGGAGCACAATCTTGATCTCATTAGCCTGATGATTTGAAGGACAGGGCATTTAATATGTACACGAGAATCAGTGTCAGATCAGATGGTACTTAAAAAAATGAATCTGGCATGACTTATTTTGTCACAGCCTTGGAAAATTGATTAGGGGGCAATTTCACTGGCTCAGGCCTTTTCACACAAGACTGTTGCTATGAGGTAACCATTAAGGAAAATTACTTAGTCATGGTTTGGTGTAATGGGTCTATCAGGTTTCACCATAGAGAAATCAGACACAGTTTAATTATGTTAAGTAGTTTGCTTTCTTCCATGGACCACTGCACAGCTTTTAAGGTCTTAAAAAGCACCTACATCAATTTTACTTACAATGGATTACTGATGGTTTAGTGATCAAGAACACTGCAAAATATTTGTTGCTAACCACTTTTACTAATGAAAATGATGGCTTTGGTGCTTTTTAGTGATGGTACACAAACACAAGACCCTTAAACAGTGATCATCAACTTGCGGCCTGGGTGCTATATCATGCACCCCCAAAACAACCCATCCAGGCCCCAAAAGATGATTAAATTAAGAACATGTGAAGAGAACAAACAATGTTGTAGTTGTTAGGGTATCATTTGTCTTTAAATCCCTACAAAATGTTCAAGATTGCTACATTTTTATTAGGAATGTTTTAATGTTTAATCCATTTTTTTTAACAGAAATCCACCTGTCAGCTATTATAAGTAAATATGATGCATGATAAACATGTACGTATCAGTGCAGTCCTGATTAAATTCAATCTGATTAAATAACAGGATCTTGGAAAGTATGATTTTCCTGCCTTACAATAAAAAAACCCTTTCCACTATCTGTTTTTCACCAATCAGCACAAAGCATAATAGCGTCAAACATAGTGATTGACGATATGGTTGTCCTAGAAATACAGTGCTTGACATATTTATTAGACCACCTGTCTCAGAGACCATCCAGCATCATGAAGTGCTTTAATGCAGACTCTTTCATTTTCAGTGAGCTCTCCCCGTTTTACCATTTTGAACAGGAATGAGGAATTTCAAACTGAATTCACCTTTTTATATCCACATTTGAGCCGGCTCACTGGGCTTCTCTGAGAAGTCAGAAATGAATCAAACATACCATTCAACCACTAAAACTGTTTTTTTCTGTTCAGCAATGCAAGTAAATAACTATAATTTGACATATTAATCAAGAAATAATAATGTGATCCACAATATTTTCAGTTTTTTTGTAAATCAGTAAATTTGAAAATTCATGGATAACAATAATAATTATATTTTAGCATTAAAAATATTTTGGTTAAAGAGCTTCTACTGGTGTACTAACCATTGCAGAAACATTAAAAATTATTTTGGTTCTACCAATTTTTACCAATGCTGTTAATTTAGGGCAGCTGTGGCATAAACCTTTCTTTGGGTGGTGGTCTGATAAATTTGTTAAGCACTGTATGTTGCTAAAATATTTCAACTGACAGGTGATGGGAACTGATCTCAATGGTAATGCTTAAAAATAGCATTTTTAAAGAATTTACCTATACAATAATATTGTATGTTATATGATATGAAATTTTTAAGTTAATTTTAGTTAACTTGAAAGTTTGACTCTCAAAGCATCTGTCAAGACAAAATCTGGCCCTTGCACAAATGTAGATGATGTCCCTGCCCTACATTATTTTATTTTTTATATTTACTTAGGCCTATTCCTGGGTCTTAAAATAATAATCAACCAACATTCAGAGGTTGTTGCAGCTTTGTAGCAGAACCCCAAAAGGCTGTGCTAGAAAGACAAGACTTGAACCAAATACTTTACATTAAACACAACTTATTCAAGTCGTCACATTTGTGCTTATTTTTGGGGTAAAATTGGGGACTGTCATAACTTTGATTTGATTTTGATTATTCTAAAGAATGATGATAAAAGAAAACTCAATAAGGTTGAGGCTACACTTTAATTATTCTTTGAGGATAAAATCTAAAGTACATTTACAGCAGAATTTACAGTTTAAAGAGTAACACGGTACTACAGCTAAATATTATTCTGAAATGTAAAACTCGCTATGGTATTTTGTATTTGATATTTAGGTACGTAAGATAAAATATATGTTTATTTTATTATCTATTCAAAAGCAGGGCTGTTGTTTTCAGCAGTATTTATAAGTTAAGTATCTAAAATGTACGTAAGTTACTCGTCTAAACGTACGAGTAGTCTACTTTTGCTAACACTGCATGACTTGGCGATCAATCAGCGAAGATGATGCAGCGTCAAGCTATTCTTATGACGTATGTTTTTTTAAAATACCAAATACTTCATGTTTTTTTTAAATACTAAATACTTTTAAATACTTCTTTTAATACTAGAATATAGCTGGAAGATATGAACCACTACTGGTGAAGAGATGAAAGTGCAAGTGCCACAAGAGGTAGCAAGGTCTTATGTGCAGCTTCTTTGCTAATATTGATGCTATGTTAGCTAGAGCAGTTATTGAGGATGACCGTCTGCTAACATTAGCTACCACAGTTGAACTGCCTGTGAAGTCTGACGATAATTTTGTAAGTGAAGCGACCGTCTAAACAATTCTGCTTTTACGTTGACTAACTTACCACAGGCTGGCCTAACCCCGTTCACACAGCGAAGACCAATTCTCATCGATGTACAGCTTTCCTAAATAGAAACACGACCGTGTCGGATGTAACAGGTAATTTCAACCGTTGAAACAAAGATGGCGCATAACCCATGTTGTTTATTTACCGACCGAGTTGATGTTACGCATATTGAATTGGCTTTATTTACAGCACACTTTAGCTATAACGTCCCATGGTTGTTTAAACGGTAAGTATTGAAGAGAGCCTTTTAGATAATGTATTAGTTTGGGACTCAGCGATAAAATCGGCTGACTAGTTTGAAGAGTTAACTTGTTGCGATTAAGTTGATGTATGTAAACCGTACTACTAGATTTTTGAAAATAAAGAAATATTGAAATGATATTACTTCATTTTGGAATTGGCATGCAATATTTTGATCACTTTTTAAGCGTCTCTTTAAAAAAGTCCTTTCAAAGTGTAGATTGTGTTACATCTATTTTAGTAAGGGGAAGCTAACTTAAAATTTACAGCAGGCTTCCTCTTGCCGCCCTTAACAAGCTGTTGCTCAGATCTGTACTTTGGTGGTTTTGTAAATCAGTATTGGCACAGAATGCCCATAATAGGTTATTCACTTAATAAAATCGCCATCCAAGTTATGGTAAGGACTAATAAGGGCAAATCTAAAGCAAAATAGGTTACTTGGTTACATTGGCTTATCTTACAAATATAAGTCAGGGCAGGTTGTTCATTATTCAGTTTTGCAAGGGTTTTCAGAGCCATCTTCCAAAATAACATGGGATGATTTCAGGGTCTATTGTTGTCCTAATGGTATGAGATGTTTACCCATTAGCAAACTTACATTATTCTATATAGCACTTTTCAAAATATACATGCATGACATCCCCATAAACTTCTCTGGTGCATCTGTGCTTGCTTCCGACACAAATGCACCAGTATTAAGCTATCTCAGACACAGAGCTTACAACTGTAGGGTCAACAAACCAAAGGTCATGGTTCCTGGCACTGATGTGTCAGCATGACAGCAGGCCTGAAATACAGACTGACTCTCTCTCCTTACCCCCTCCCTTACTCCCAGCTGTTGCTGGATACTCTTCCAATTTTTCTTTTGATCAAATCCTGTTTCCTTTTTTGTCTCGCCTGTACAAACCATCTGGGAGCAACTTGGCTGCCAAAAGAGAATTAGCTCTTGGTCACATTCAAGGGACAGTTGGGAGTTCCCTCTAGGTTAGTTTAAATGTGACCCTGCGAGCAAACACACAAATTAACGCTGACAACTGGGCAAGAAAGGCGATAGCCTTCATGTATTGCATGTTGGATAAACACTGCAGTTTGCGTCATTCTGGTTAGCATAGTCCCAGACATGTGCTTGATCCCTGCTGTTTCTATTCTGAGGTTGAATATTGTTTATCACCTCTATAGACAGTCAAACAGGTGCACTAGACACTCTAAAAAACAAATGGGAGAATGAATTGTCTGGTCAATAACTTGAATTTCCACCATGATTCTGACTAATATCTAACAAATATGGAAAGAAAATTGTGCTGAATTATCCTTGAATTTTCATCATCAATCCAATGGTTTGAGTGAATTAAAAGAAATTCCTCCAAACAAATATGGCATTATTGTGTCACATTCTGTATTTCTGAAAGTGACTTTATTCAAATACACTTTTAGTGGTTCCAAATTATTGGTTTTCTCTAAACTAAATACAAATAATAAACCCATCTAAACTCAGATAGCAGGATGGTTTTGATGCTTATGGCTCCATCTTTTTCCCCCCCCTTTTGCTGCTAGAGGTTGATCAAAAGGGTAAGTAGTTTTTTTGTTCTCCTCACTGGTGGAGATGAATACTCTTTTTTGGCACAGCTGTTTTCTCACATTTCCTGAATTTGCTCTAGTGTGTAAAATCTATTCTTGTTTTGTTACAAGAATGGACAAGATGTTTAATGAATGTGAGAGTGTGTTGTGATAGTGTTTATTTGTGTATGTAGTTTTGTGTGCCTCCCTTTTACTGTCTCGGTTTGTTTCCTGCTTGCTCCTGGAATGGAAGTTGAAGACGCTTTGTGGGTTGAGTTCCATGCAGATAACTCACAAAAGGTCAAAGACAGAGGAAACTCTTGACTTACTATCCCACTGAAATGGAGGTTACTAATCTATTAGAATAAAAAAGTCCCACCTGAAAGGGTTCACAGGCCATTCATTGTTGTATGTTGATATGATGATAATTTATTTTCTTGTGTATTCTTTAGGCGGGTCAGGGGGGTGGACACCGGACCCTGCTCTACGGTCATGCTATCCTCCTTCGCCACTCCTTCAGTGGTATGGTGAGTAAGAATAACATGACCTTATGATTTCCTGGTGAAGTGGTGCTTGTTGCATTACTACAGTGACGAATGCATACATATTTATGTACAGTATCTATTTATTAACAGTCTGTTTTTAAAAGAATAACAGGAAAATTGCATAGAAAAATACAAACGAGCACAACAGTGACCACCCACTTTTTCAGCATTTAATTCTCAAGTATATCATGGGAAGTCTACTTTGGATGGTTTTGACTTTATGGCTAATAATCAGATCTGCTTTGGGGGAAATAATGAGATTTTACTTCTTTTGCACATTAATTGAATTAACCATCAGTTCTTAGTTTTACTTAAAACTGTAATATCTCTCATTTTTAAGTATCACCTAAACCAGGGGTGTCAAACTCTCGGCCCGGGGCCAAATCCGGCCCATGGTGCAGTTTTACCTGACCTGCAGGATCATATCATATTTTAATTCGAACTGGCCCACAGGTCTGGGGTCTGCAGATTTCCTCCAGTATAGAAATTTTTAATTTAACCTTGAAGATTTAAAATATCCTTTGTTAAGTCATACAATTTTTAATAAGCAAAGAGTAAAAATAATCAGATCGAAAGTAAGGAATGGGGAAAAGAAAAGAATTTGTGTTTTGATTTAATATTTTCAATTTGCATTTCATAATTCTGACTTAAACTTAACATTTTGACTTTTTATCTCATATTTTGAGCTTTTAGATTTCAATTTAAAATTTCAAGTCATATTTTGAAAGTTCAAGATCAGGATTTCAAATTTAATCTCGTATTTTGCCTTTTTAAACTCCCAACTTTGACTTTTAATCCCATGTTTTGACTTTTTAAACTCATAATTTAGAATTTCATCTTATATTTTAACCTTTTAGATTCACAATCTTCAATTTTAAGTTAAATCTCAACCTTTTAAACTCATGATTTTGTATTTTATTTCATATTTTGACCTTTAAACTCATAATTTTTACTTTCTATCTCATATATTTGCCTTTTGAAAAACATTATTTTAACTTTAAATTTTGTGTTCTGACCTTTTTAACTAATATTTTGACTTTTTGTCTCAGATTTTGAGCCTATAAACTTATCATTTTGACTTTTTTTTTAAATCTCAATATCATTTATCATCAGTTTTTCTCCCCCTTAATGTATTACCTGTGAAAATAAGGTTAACAGTTTATGATTAAATGTTGACCCTATTGGGCCCTCAGGTTAGACCTAAATTCAGATTTCAGTCCCTGCTGTGATTGAGTTTGACACCAGACCTAAACCAATGTAAATTGGTTAAAGTATAGAAAGTAAAAAAATTTATAAAGTATAGTTATAAGCCCCTCGTTATTTGCTATGTTTCAGACAAAAAATGCTGAGCTTGAGACATATTTTTCTAAACACTGTTAAACCAGAGCTGGTTTTCAGAGCTACTTCCTTCTTGTCTTCCTTTGCCCTAACACAAATTCCTTTTTCGCCCTCCAGTACCTGACCTGTTTGAAGACATCAAGGTCTCTTACAGACAAGCTGTCATTCGATGTCGGACTGCAAGAAGATTCAATAGGTACTGTACGACTAACAGGCTCTTTACAGAGTTCACTTGGGTTTTAACCGCTTTTATTGAATTCCTCCTGAGTAGCCGTTTCAGGTTGACCTAACCTTGACATGGAATCAATAACCCCCCCAAAATGCTGTAACTGTGTTCTATAATACATGTGGTGTTTGAACAACAGAAAGCTTTTGGCCATTTATCAAGTGGAAACAACACTCTTTAAGATGACGGCCATCTGAAGCTCTCTGGCACTTGGATCAATCTCTGTATTTATGTCAATAGGAGAGGCCTGCTGGTGGACCATCCACCCTGCCTCCAAGCAGAGATCTGAAGGAGAGAAAGTTCGCATTGGAGATGACCTGATCCTTGTTAGTGTGTCAACTGAGAGATACCTGGTAGGTTGACTCTATTAATGAACAGTTCTCACTAATCTGTCACTGAGAATCATGAGACTTTATTCTAGGATTTAATTAATCCAATTAAGGAAAACTTTACGCACATTTTCCACGTAACAGCCAACATATGCAGCCAAATACACAAACTATAAGGAAAAGTAGTGTGAAACTTTGTGATTTATTTATGTAATATTTAACACTGTAAATTTTCAAAATGTGCAAATAGTAAAAAACCAGCAAAGACACAAAGTAATGGATCATTGTGAATACTTCAGAGGCAGGATTCTTTGTTAGCAATTTGAGAAAATATAGCTGCTGCTCATAATTTCAAAAAGTAAGTTTATCTCATTCTGTAATAAATTATTAAAACAAAGCAGGCTTTACCTGCTACGTGTAATGTGTAGCTATTATCCCCAATTAAAAGCAGTTTAAATGATTAGAAATGATCGTCTGTGCAAGTTTAACTTCTATGCCACCCATGGTAAATGTGTTTATACAAACAGAGAGTAATCTGTATCTTTTCCATTGCACATGAGACATAAGATGCATTTTTAAGGCTAACTGGTTAATATCAGCGGAATCTGTTTTCACAAAATCAGCAGCCTCCACTCAGTGTCTCATCTACAGATAAGAGGTTTTTCTCTCATGAATATTTACAACTCCTCAGACAGTCTGGATGTATCAGATACGGTCTCTAGTTACTGATGCACACTGTACCATCTCTTATTTCGCCTGTCTGGTTTGCTTGTTTGATCTCACTTCATACAGATTCTCTCTGCTGTTGTTTGGGGCTTTATTATTTCCCTGCCAAATGTTTTTATGTCCAAACAGAGATGCCTGCCACTATGTCTGTGAGAGTTAAGAGGCAGACAATGCACCAAATTCTGGAGATTATGCGCCTCACATAGCTTGCATTATCTGCTTTGGTTCACCGTCTATCTCAAAAAAGCACTCTGCAAAGTTTCATAGCCATCGTATGGTTCTGATACCTGTCTCACTCCAGTAAACTGCAGAATGACAAGGCAATCCAAGGGGAAACCTTTAAAACTTTTTACTGCTATCTGTAATGGAAATCTGATTACTTGAAAACCCTACTGCACAGTTACTCTTAGAAATTATTTTTTGGGAGAGCATCTGTCTTTCTGATGAGCTAAGACTTAATGCTGTCTCTTTTATGCAGAGCTTCACACCCGACCTCAATTAACTTACCAGGTAAAGAGAGGGAGCAGAGGGAGATTTCAAGTGGGAGATTGAGAGGGAGAGGCAGAAGCAAAAAGAGAAATGGAAGGAAAGAAGGACAGCGACGTGCCATGCATTGGAGAGTGAGCAGTGCTGGATGCCCCGGCCCTTTAGGGAGGGAAATGTGCAATTAAAGCAAAATGGGCAAAAAGCCAGCCTTTTCGTCTCCTCTGATGGGAGATCTTCACCTGATTCAGCCCCGACAGAAACTCACCTTTTGAAGAACGGGGCACATCAGAAATTCAGGCAAAAAGCAATCAGTGCTCCATTACTTTGAACAGTCATAGATGTCATGACACAGGCTTTTTAAGATGTATGCAACAGTGGCTTTGGGCCCAGCTAGGATGACATATGTTTGCTGTTTCCCTTTTCTCTCAATCCACTGTTAAAGCCTGGAAAGTTTTACTTCATACAACTAAATCCACACAAAAAAATTTTACAGCTTAGATATAGCTCATCTATATCACTGGTGAACATTAGGAAAGTTTGGACTGAAAACGAGGCATAGTGTACACGAATAAAACACTGGACAACTATGATGGGGAAAACTTTGATTCAACAATATCCTGTCACCCTGATTTATGTGATGCTATTATCAAATGGCTTATGCCAAAACTCAGTATTTTAATTTTTAAAATGGGTGCTCAAAAAGATTTATCTGCTTATATCTTTCTTTGGGCCACTTAAAGAAGAAGATGAAGACTGGATAATGTTGGACATATGTAGAACTTAAAGGAAACCTGACAAGAGGCAAAGCTAACAGCAAACTCAATTGAAAAATGCATTAGTACTGCACCTGACCTTGTTAGGGGCATTTTTCTGCCTCAGCTAATCGCATACCTGAATATATCTTTATATGATTATCTTGCATTTTATGCATCATCCCATAATCATTTTGATACAAAATTATGTAGTTATTTTGGGCCACATATCCCTAGTGTATCACAGCTTATGGTTTTGTGTCCTATGGTATGATATTGAATGCCTACCCTTACTATGGAAAATATTAAAAACAATACATGGATGGTATTATTTGGTTAAACAAAAATATAATTGTATATATTTTCAGTTGAATCCAGCCAGATGTAACATTATTTGCCACATTCAAAGGTATTTGCCAATCAGCATATTACATCTTACAAGGTTAGGACCATTCCCAGCTGTGAGTTGTATTGGTATTCTGTCTGGAGGGCTCTTGAATCCGCTGAGTGTTTCTACTTGAAGAAACTGTAGTAGAGTATTGTCTGGACATTGCTGCATTGAGAAATACTGATGCAGCACTGCTTTTTTACCCCACTGTGTTTCAACAGTGTTTGGCAGCTCAAGAGGAGAGACAGAGTTGTTTAATCTCTTTACAGTCCCAGCACTGGGACATCTCCATCCTCTATGCTGTAATGCTGAATCTCACTGTTTGTCTACACTTTCTCTCTTGCTAACACAACTCCTTTACTGCTTCACTGTCTCCACCCCTGTTTAAAGTGAGCTTTTCTCTTGCAGCACCTCTCTATCTCCAATGGCAACAGCCAGGTGGATGCCTCCTTCATGCAGACCCTCTGGAACATCCAGCCCACCTGCTCATCAGGCAACATGGCTGTAGGCAAGTTCACAGCCCTGAAAAAAAAAGTTGCACACATTTTGCACATATTACAGCCATGTAATGTTTTATAATTTCATATTTAAGTTTAATTGTTTTTGAAAGGTGTCATGTATAGCATGTTTTTTCTTTTTAGGGTATTTGATTGGTGGACATGTTATGCGTCTTTGTCATGGGCATGATGAGAGCTTGACCATCCCTGGAGCAGATAAGAATGAGGAGGAGCAGAGGTTAGTTTATTTGATAATTAAACACTTTTGGGGGGCATTTAGAAAGAAAACATTTTCAGAACTCTTGAAATAGCACTGCTTTTTAAATTTCTGCATCAAGGATTTTGTCCTTCAACAGAATCTGATATGTGGATGGTGAGTGTAAATCCATGTCAGTATGAAAAAGATGAAAAAGCAACATTTGATCCTTCAGAACTCAATACAGGTTGACAATTCCTGTCTGTGTTTTAATATAATTAAAGAGATGTTCAGTAGGGCTGGGCAATTAATCGCAAATTAGATTAAATCACAATATAGCCTGCTGCAATTTTTAAATTTCAGAAGTTGCAATATTTCTTTAATTTGAAATGTATCAAAGTACCAGTTTAATAAATCAGTTTTTTGCAGCGGCAGAGATTTTATGCACATAATGCAAGCATTCAAGTATCGATTTTTTATAATGGTTTACAAACATCTGCCTTTTTGAGTTTTATGTATGTTTTTGTTAATCAAAATGAGTGTGATAATGCCCTTAAACAAGCAAACGACATCACATTTGCAATACGAGTAAAAATGGTTAGCTCATTCTATCTAAAACTTATGAAGCCTAGAGTTACTTCATGAAAGTCATATCCCAGCTGCAATCAGCTGGTAGCCAGCCTCACCTCCCCCACCCCAGCCACCTCCTTTATAGCTTAAAGCTTGTTGCACCTCCATAGTCAGATTAACGCTACTATGGATTAATTGCTTCGGAAATAATTTCATTGTTTTCAATACACATGGTCTTATTTATGGAATTTTCATTGCTTGAATTTGTTAAAAAAATACATAAAATTAACCCAAGAATAATCACATATTAAATCGCAATCACAATGTTTTGGGAAAAAAATAAAAAAACGCAATTCAATTATTTTTGCTAATCTTTCAGCCCTAATGTTCAGCCATTGTTTTATTGTCTTCCACTTTGATTCTGTTGGTTCTCGCACATTGTTTTGGTCAGTTTTAGATGCTTCAGCAACATAATTAGGCATATATATTTCACTTAGTTGTTTTTCTATCAGAATAATTATCCCAAAACAGCAAATCATGTCTTTGTATCAGAACTGTAATGTAATATTCTTTATTTTCAGTACTGATGATAATTCAATGGGTAGTGAAAGTAAATAGCTTCACCTTTACACATTAAATTAGAGATTCAGCAGTGAAAGAAACTATCCAACTAATTAATTCCTACAGTGACTTCAAAGCCTCAGAGATAATATATTTTTTTCTCTGTCTTTTTACTCTCAGAGTAGTCAACTATGAGGCGGGTAAGGGAGCATCAAAAGCTCGCTCACTTTGGAGACTGGAGCCTCTCAGGATCAGGTGAGACACCACTGAAATACACAAACACACACATGTTGAGCATGAGCCACAAGTAATACCCACACTCAAATAAGTGGTGTAAAATGGACCCGACAAAGAACTGTTGCAGAAAAGCATAGAGGAGTTGTCTTATCTAAACATCTCATCAAAAAGACTTAAAAGAACAGGTGCTGTATGTGGACACAGCTCCTGTATTTTATATTTAAACCTCACCTCTTTCTCTCAGAACTGTCAGGACCAATTAGTTGGCAAAGCTGTACGAAAGGGAGGTTTAGTTTCCCATCCCTTTCAATCTACCTCTCTCCCTCTGTCTATCACCCTGCGTCCTCTTCCTCTGTCTTCCTCTCTTTAACTGGCCACCCACGCAATTTCCCTCCAGTCACATCGTCTGCTGGCTCTCACTGGGACCGCCTGTCAGAGTCTGTACACTTTGCAACAAGCAGGTGCCTCTATTACTGCACATGTTCTTCCTCTCAGCTCAGGGAAGAATTTTAAACGGTATTTTCTACACTGCATCAGCCTTATGGAGAAAGTAAAGCTCCACTGACAGCAAGAAAGTTTCACTTTATCTGTGTCTCAGCTGACATTTTCATTCCGGTTTCATATACATTTCAAAAATGCAGTTCAGAGTGAGATAATCTTTGTAGCTTTAAATAATGTTGGAAGTCTGGGCAGCACAGAAACGAACGTATATCAGTGGTGTCTGCTGAAAAAGTTTAGGCTTGGTAGCATTTTGATAAACTAAATAATTCATCACAAAACAAACTTCTTTATCCTGTATCCTCATCTCAGCACAAAAACTGTAAAAATTAGAGCAAAAATACAATTTAAAAGCCCTAAAAGAGTTGTAGGAGGGCCTGAGTGTTAATGTAAGCACAAAACTTTGTGGCAGGAGCTTCATGGAATGGCCGAGCAGCTGTATGCAAACCTTACATCACGTCCTATGCCAAGCGTCTGATGAAGTAGTGTAAAGCACACCGACACCGGACTGTGCTGCAGTGGAAACGTGTTCTGTGAAGTGATGATTTAGGAGGGATAATGGTATGGGGCTGATTTTCAAGGTTAGGGCTAGGCCTCTTGTCTCCAGTGAAGGGCAATCTTAATGCTTCAGCAAACCAAGACATTTTGGACAATGCTATACCTCCAACTTTGTGACAACAGTTTGGTGAAGGTCCTTTTCTAATCCAACATGTATGTGCTCTGGTGCACAAAGAAAGGACTACAAAAACAGACTATAAAGATACTATTGGATGAGTTCAGTGTGGAATAACTTGACTGGCTCTGACCTCAACCCCTTTGAGCACCTTTGGGATGAACTGGAACAGAGTTTGGCTGGCCTTCTTATCCAGAAATTATTGCCTGACGTTATTAATGCTCTACAGGATGAATGGGCTGGAGGATGTTATAGCTACAAAAGGGGGGCTATCTTCGTATTAAATAAAGTACATGTATTTGAATAAAATGTCGTTACAGTCCCTGTGGGTGTAATGGTCAGGCGGACAAATACTTTGGTGTAAATAGTGTACATTAAAAGCCAAAAAAGACCCAACAGTATTGTCAATACATCTTTCAGATGTCATGTCAGTTAAAATGGTAGATTCTACGATGTGAGGTTCTTTGTGTTGAAGAAGACAGACCCTCCAATGTTTTTCCAAGCTTTGTAATTCATATGTTCTTTGTTTAGCTGGAGTGGAAGCCATATTCGCTGGGGCCAGGCCTTCCGTCTACGCCACCTCTCAACTGGCCATTACCTGGCCCTGACTGAGGACCGAGGTTTGGTCCTCCAGGACAGGGAGAAGTCAGACACAAAGGCCACTGCCTTCTGCTTCAGACCCTCAAAGGTCAGAGCTTACTATCCTTCCAGAATCATCGTTCCATTTTACGTTGAGCTCCCATGTGCCTCTTGAGCAAGGCAGTTCCACCATCTCATAAGTGTCTTGCTGTTGATGTAAATAAATTCCCAAGGCAGCTTTCCTCATTAAAGAGGTCTCAAAACATCTTCCCTTGACTACTCCATCAAAGGCTCCAGAGATGGCTCTGTAAGCTCTTAATGAGCTCATGACTCGCCACAATAAATTGACCTTTTCACGGCTGCTGAGTAGACAGCTTTCCAAATGTTGGAGTCGAGCACACATCCGTGTTGTGCATGAGGGTAATTGCCAGTGGCTGGGTTGTAGCCATTTTCAATTAAGAAGTCAAGAGCAATCCATAGAAACAGTATTAAAAGATTCACAGGGAAGCAGTGGGGGATTTTTAGGATGCTTTTTTTGTTTCCCTCTAGCTGTTTATTTACTCCCCACAATTATTCACCCTTTTTATTCTACCCTCTGTTTTGAATTCTCCCTCTATCTTTTGTTCTTTTTTCTAATAGCTTGTACTCCAAAAATAGTCTCACTGCCTGAAATAACCCCCAGAAACAAGCACATGGCTTAGCTGAAATTCAAATGGAAAACAGGTATATTCGTGAGGTTGTTTAGGGATGCTCTAATATGTTTCTTTTCCTTGTGAGTTGTGCAGTTTAGACTTAGAAGTTGACACAAGATTGTCTCCCTTTATTTCTGCTATAACTGATACTAAGTCTTAAAATCCCAATTTTATTGGAAACAAAATAAAGAAGTTTCTTTTTCTGTTGAACTATTTTAGAAGAGTTTTGACCTTGATTTTTCCAGTTTCTGGGTTTTAACCTCCATCATCTGTGACTGTCCAGTTTAAATTTGTGGCTTTATCTGTTCCTGTTTTTCATAGACTTGGTGTTTGTTGCGTAATCCTGCATTATTATCCTGTGTTGTTACTGCTAAAGTGACATAAACAGCACAGTGCCATGAGTCACCTTCACAGGGTACCATTGTGTCCCGGTAGATATCCTTTTATCTACAATAGGTACGCTATGAAATCCTCTTGAGTGCTGCAATTTTTCCAAACTGCCCCTCTCCTGACATCACAGTGTAATTGCCCTCTGTAATCACTTTTCCTGCAGGACTTTCAGGCTTTTGGGGATTACTGAGGATTCATGGTTCTTTGGAAAATCAAATACAGATAGAAACTCTCTTATTGTATGTATATTTCTTAATCTCTTCTTCCCCCACACACTTTGCAAACAGCCCAGTACCAGTCGAAGAAGGTCAATGCTCTGCCATGTTGAACACTGGCATTAATATGTTCCCCACTTGTTTCTGTCGCCTGCAATTGTCTGCCTCACTCCATCTCTGCTGAGCCAGACATGAAGCAGAGCTAATGAGGCCAGCAGCAACCTCGCGGCACGCCAATGAATGAACTCGCCTCAGCCTGCCTCTCTGATTACGTCTAATCATAATACATCTTTGTTTGTCATTTTGCACTGCCTCTGTGCTTTGTGTTGTTATTCTCTGTGCACATTTAGTAATGCGGTTATGCGTCTCTCAATGTCAACACAACAGGAAAAGAGTGACTTGGGCCCAAAGAGAGACATTGACGGCATGGGAGTCCCAGAGATCAAGTACGGTGACTCTGTCTGCTTTGTCATGCACGTAGCAACGGGGCTGTGGCTGTCCTACATGGCACCTGATGCCAAATCATCCCGCCTGGGGCCCCTGAAGAGAAGGGTAAATTGAATCAAACTGTTCCTCCACTGAATACAGTTCACTAAAACTTTCTTTAGAGGTCAGATTATAATATATAATTACAAGATTTATTGAATTCACCTTATTAAATTATTCCTGTACACATTAATAGGACTTTATATTCATCCTAATCAAGGCTACCTTACAGGGCAGTTAACAAGATGTATATGTCTGTGAAGATTTTGTAGTAAAAGCATGTTGAAAAAGTATATTATGCTCATTGTAGGATCAACTCAGGTTTTTCTTAACCTTTAAATTTGACCAAATATTTTGTTTGGTATTTTTCAGCTTACCCTAACTAAAAACTACAAGTTAAGTCTTGTGGTTTTACTTAATAAAGTTTTGGCAATTTTTTCCTTTTTAAAAAGCTTACTTTGTCATGCAGTTAGTGACTTAAATTATGCATTTGTATTAAACTGGCTACAGTCGAAACAAAGGTTGGTCTATGCTTTCAGCAACCTTACAAGGCTAAAGGGTTGGTCAAATTCCTTATCTGTCATCAGCAGCAAGACTTCAGTTGGAAACGGTTGTGCCCAGTCTGAGAATCAATGGGTCAATCAGCTGCATTTGACGAGTTGGTAGTGGTAGTTACAGAAAAATGGCGACCAGTAAAGGTATCAGGATGGATGCAGCTATAGTGGCAGTTTTAATCAGAACTAGACAACATTTCTTTATTAAACAGAGGAGCAAAGAACGACACTGAAAGCTTTTCTAGATTTTCTGTTAGATGGAAAAGATGTTTTTGTTCTTTTCCCAACTGGCTTCGGCAAGAGTTTAATTCACTGACTGGCTCCACTGACAGTGAGCAATGTCCATCCCAGGGGATGTGCTTGCGTACTACATCAATCTTTTGTTGCTCTGATTGCCCCAAAATTAAGGTAACACACAGAATGTTCACTAAGTCTTCCTCCCAAAATTTTTTTTAAATGTTATACCGACTTTGAGCTGTTGCTCAGATGGATGTGAAATTTTTCCATGTCATGGATAGGGGACGTAGTCTATCTGGCGTGCCAGGTTATGATTTCAGATGGATGTTAGCTGAATTTTACAAAATTTACTTTGATCATATCACATTACAATAAAAAAGGTATATTTGTAAAGCAAACCACTGACAAAAGCTGAAGAATAAAACATATTTTTGCTGTACAGGAGTTAGCAAAAGACAGCATAATCTGAAAAAACAACCCATCAAACAGTTTCATTACTAGCCAGAGATGTTTTTCAGTCTTATCCGTGTTATGATTTCTATGTCTTATACTGGTTTTATTCCAGCCATATTTTTATTCCTTCATTAACTTGAGGCTTTTTGGTTTTATTAGACTTTCAAACATTGTTACAGACCAGTGAGATCTATGTGGTGAAAATAACTATTGCACAGTGCATGATTTATCAGACCATTGTGTAGTGATGCAAAAAATGCTACATCCACAAACAGATTTAGTTACTATATTGTCTGAGAGTTCAGCAAAAAGGTTGTTAATATTTTGCAGTTGGGACAACCAAAACTGAAATGTATATGGAATGAAATTTAGGAAGAAAGGATTAAATGATGGTGCCAGTGATTCTACTGGTAAGTCAATTGTTTTCCCTTAGGCATCTAAGTTATCTCCACCATCATAAATCTGACATTTGCCCTCCTATGTGTTTATGGTTAGATCCTGCATACCTGCCATAGCTTGTCCCCATCACCTCGAAGTCTATGTCCACAGTAGCAAATCACATCTAATCACACCAGCTGGTCATACTGTACTGTTGTTTAAACACTTACTTCACCCTGATAAATATTTGTTTTCCTCTCTATTTAAAATCATTGTCTGATCTAGATACTGTTGCCCCAGCCCATCTACCCTGACTTTCACCCACCCAGCAGACATGATGTAGTGTCCCATTTAGATGTGATAATGGGCCGTGCAGAGGTTGACAGCTAGTTTTGGGTGAGACAGGGGGGATTAGGGCGGCACATGAACACTGCTCATCGCTGGGCACGCCTCCAGGGACATCAAACGCCATCTTGTGCTGGCGCCAGGCAGTCCCTGCAGGCCTGGCAGGGTGCCAGTGCACCTGATATGTTAGAGGGGATGGTCAGTTTACATTTGGACCCCCCCACCCTTCTTGCTTGCGCTGTTTGATTACAATGAGTCAGGTTTCGCTGAGCTGGAGTGGTGTAACCCTACTTCTGTAAACTCAAGAGACTCATTACATACTTGAGTGCTTTTTTGTAAAGCTTTTGAACATAAGCTTGAGGAAAAGAGTCTTGAGGTAAGAAATTATTTGGAGATAAATACATCAGTCATTTACTGCACCAGCTGTCCAATGGTTTTTTTCTATTTCTGATCAAATCTTTGATACTGTACTGATTTATTAATTACTCATGAAATGTCAAATTATCTTATGACATGATAACCTCTGACCCGTCTGACTTGTTGTTTGTATTTCTTTGGATTTTTGTAATTATCCCAGATACTAATTTATATGTCTGCCCTGGTCTAGGCCTGCTTGCATTCTGAAGGCCATATGGACGATGGTCTCATTCTGCAGCGTTGCCAGCATGAAGAGTCACGGGCTGCTCGTATCATCCGCAACACCACGTTCCTCTTTACCAACTTCATCAAGTAAAACCACTTTTAACTGTAATTTATGACAAACTTACGATGTGGTAAAATACAAATGGCAACGATACTCTTACTCAGTGCATCTCAAGTTTTACAGCTAGATTCTTCATGATAACTTTGATGTGATGTTCTTCCAGGGCTCTGGACAGCACAGCGGAGGGTGTGTCCATGGAGGTGGCTGTTTATGTTGAAGAGGTGCTTCAGACACTGAACGACCTGATTGAGTACTTCAAACAGCCCGATTCAGAGCTCGAGCACGAGGAGAAGCAGGTCCTTCTGCGTTCACTAATCAAACGTCAAGACCTCTTCAAAGAGGAGGTAAGGGTTGTTTGTCCTAGGTTTGATGTTTTGCGGCTCTCATATCCAAATATGAATATTAAATATATAATAAATCCTCTGGTGGATACACATGATAATTTTCTTTCTTTGTCAAGGTGAGACAATTAGTATTAGTAACAAAATCAACTTTGAGCTTTTTGTGACTATCATAAGGTCATCTTGACATGTTTTTGCTGCAGAAACTGTGTTTCAGTTTCTAAGCAACGATTCTATAATAATTCCTTGTGACAGCAAAATAGTTCATTTTTAAACTTCCTTCCACAATGCTATTATAAGAAACTATTTAAAGTCCTGCCACTTTAAGTGTACACTTCCTTTGTAAAAAGGTGAGTCATAGATAACTCCTGACCTTTTTCTCAGGGCATGCTGACCCTCCTGTCCAAATGCATCGACCGGATGAACCTGTACGACAGCGCTGCTCACTTTGGAGAGATGGCGGGAGAGGAGGCAGGCGCAGCATGGAAGGACATTCTTAACCTTCTCTATGAGCTCCTGGGTAAGCAGACTTGAGTGATGGATTGTATGAAATATCCACATCTTCAGTCAGCGCTGTCAGCTGTCGACCCTGAGTGGACATGCAGTATTAATCTTCCCCAAGTGTCTGTGCCAAATCCTCGTCCTCTCCTTTAAACTTAACAGTTTAATCTCACCTGTTTCCCTCTTCTTCTCCCACCCTTCCTCCTCTGTAAACACCATCCTCCTTACACTTGTTCTTTCTCAATGCCACATCTGGAGTTCACAGCTGGTAATGGCCTTTACATGACATTTATTTGTAATTATTTGTGACAAGGGAGTGGAGAGAGAAGCAAAGCTTGTACTCTGCTTTCTGTCCTGTCTTCCATTTGGGTCACATCCTTCTCTGAGAACAGTGTGGGCACTTTACGAAGCATTGAGCTGCATATTTGAAGAGATGACGCCGTTGTTAGCAAAATGCCAGCCATCACAGGTGCTGACATTAACCTGCTCTCACAGGGCCCATACCGAGACATGAATGTTGAAGTAATGACCCTGAGAAGTTTTATTTTGGACAACTTTTTTCTTAGGTAGTTTGTTTTGCTGTCATCTGAGCTTTCCTATCAACAGCTACCCCTTGGCTCACCTTGACTGCCCTGATATTCATCATAACCTCCCCAGCATGAACTCCCACATGCCCACACAGTAAACACAGACACTCAGAACTCACAAAAACACTCTTTGCAGTGCACCGCAGCCTTACCCACAGAGGGTTCACCCCCAAGGATGTAGAGGCAGGTTTTGCATGATGAATTGTGCAGAGGCTATGTTTGTTTTTAACCTTTTGCTCTGTTAGGCTACAAATTGTTATAAGTTACATCTCCAATTTGTCAGCCAGCCCCATTTTTATGATTGGCCTGTGTACATAGCTGTCTTAATTTGCACCAGTAGTGCTTACTATCAGTACAAAGCCAATGTAGCCAGCGTTTACAGTGCAAGGTGCCCTGGAACATAAAGGCCATGCTTGTCAGTGCCACTTCTCCCTCACTGACCAATCAAAATCAATGAGACTTATAGCATCAGCTTAGTAAATACAATCTAATTTGTCTTTTCAAGGGAAAAAATACCAGATCTACAGCTCTACAGGACCTTTAGCCTGATGTGTTGTTGTATACGACTAGAAGAGACACGTGTTATTTAAAGTTAAATAACTTTTGATTGTGCCATTCTAATGAAGCTATCCATGGCTTCATAGCTCTTACAGAACTGTTTCTAGTGAGCCTGAAACTTGGATGACTCTCCGGGGTCTTTTAGAATTAAATCCATATCAGTAACTCTGGTATTGATCATCTTTTTAACCATTTGATAATCCATTTTCGATCATCCCTGCTGCAAGCTACATCTGTCAGCCATGTTGTCTGTTCATATCCCACAGTGCATTGTGACTGGGCTGACAACCAATGGCAGTCTGTTCTGTCATCACATCATGCTTCGTCCAAAAGCACATGTGCACTTAGAAACTGGAGGAGAGAGCCTGAATGACTCATAATGGAGAGAAAGAGACACAGAGAGGCTGTGATGTGCCCCGCTTTGTCATTGCAGACAGGAACTTGTCCTCATGGATGCTACTGAGGAAAGGGAATCATCTTTGACAACCTAGCAATAATAAGCATGGATAAGCAGCAGTCTGAACCTGAGATTGTGGGCGCTACCTTCGCAAAAAATTGTGGTGGTAGACACAGGTCCTTAATCTTCTTTTAATCAGTTGTTGTCTTGGGACCAAAATAATCTTGAAGACTAGAGATGTTTGTCTTTCGCAAAAACATAAAAGCAAAGATCAAGAATGTATTTACACTAGAAAATTTAATTCAAAGCAGTAACATGAGTTTTGAAATACTGAGATAAATCAACCTTTAAAATCTCCAAGAGAAACCCTGATTTAAAGACTGTTTTTTCCATTTGAAAAGTGCATGAAAACAAGTTCTTCCAGTGTCTGTGTCAAGATAAGAGATGTTTAAAGTTAAGTTGGTAACAGAAGGTCAGTTTTTCTACAGTTAATAGGCTGAATCAGTACAGATTTGCAGGGAAGTGTGGAAGCTTTAGCAGTAAAATTTTACAATTGATTAACAAGATCAGACAGCTTTTTCCTCTTGTCTGCAACACTGTCAGAAAACTGTGTGCTACAGAGATCAATG
The DNA here is from genome assembly GCF_018320785.1 of Cheilinus undulatus. Lineage (NCBI taxonomy): Eukaryota > Metazoa > Chordata > Actinopteri > Labriformes > Labridae > Cheilinus > Cheilinus undulatus. The sequence goes on along the minus strand of NC_054878.1, from coordinate 36,847,011 downwards.
AAGGCAATGAAATTTGTCAAGTATAATTTGTTCCCTTTCAAGGACAGACATGAAGTTTGACCGCATAATAGCTTTACTATTGGATGAGGATAGAATTTCTTTAGTTCTGTACAAGAGCAATAGTGGAATTTAAATTCTGGAGTCAAAAGTTGAACATGAGGGTGGCATCAAATCCACTCCTTCTGGTGAATTATTCAAAAGAAAAAGAAAAAAGGCCTCTATACTGACACAGAAAGTACAAGAAGCTCTTCAGATGCAGAGAGGATGTAAGATGAGAATGAGAAAAAAAGCGACAAAAAGAAATTATTTTCTCATTAGATAAGCACTATTATGGTTTTGATAACATGGGAAATTGATCGTAGATACAAAGCGTAGGCCCCATTCACTCACTCATAATTGTCACTCTTCATTGAAATGTGACAAGTCTTAATATTGGCTGAACTCAGTGTTTTCTGCTTAATCTTAAACTTGTGCAGTTCCTGCTGATTTCTAATACAATGAATGCTAATGCAATCATTATTTAATGTCTGTAGTCTGTGTAGCCTCGGGATCCTCCTCCTCTGTCTGTGACTTTCAATTTCATATTCCTCGTCCTTGCTTCGTGGTGTGGCTCGATCCATGTGTTCTCTTTGAATGATAGCGTTCCTGAAAAGATGAAATTAGAAGAGATTAGACACCCATCAGTATGCCATTGGCACAAAGTGCTGTTAAAATGTTTCCTGGGCATTATCAGTCCAGTGTCCCTGAATACTAATGATGAAAAATGAGATGGTAGAGTAATAAGATGACTTCTTAATGTCAATGCAGTGGCAGAGAGAGGGCACATATGAACACACCCACAGTTCTTTGGAGATCTCAGAGTGCCTGAGTTCACTATGGCTTGAATATCATTCTCATGTTTTTTTCTACCACGCAGACTTTATAATAGAAGGTGTCAGTCTTGGTTTCACAGATTTAATGAATTTTAACATCTACCAAGGGTGTCAGACAGCGACTTTATGCTTGCAGAGAAATGCTGGAGTGTTTTTTATTAAAGGTCGCACTGTCTGCAGCAGCAGCTCATCAAAAAGTCTGATGCTTGGATCTTTTTCTTTTTTTTACACCTTTAAACACATTATTCATGTCTTTCAGTAAACTGTGTGTATATTACTTGAGCCTTGTGAAATCTTTGTCCTATGCACAGCTGCTCTGATTCGTGGAAACAGGAACAACTGCACCCAGTTTTCCCGCAACTTGGACTGGTTGGTCAGCAAACTGGAGAGACTGGAATCTTCATCAGGTATTATATAAGGCTCATATCATTATATCATTATATTATGTCCTTCTGATATTGACTAATTACTTTGTCTGACCTTTCAGGCATCCTGGAAGTCCTCCACTGTATTTTAGTGGAAAGTCCAGAGGCTCTGAACATCATTCAGAGAGCTCACATCAAATCGATCATCTCTCTGCTCTACAAGCACGGACGTAACCACAAGGTGAGTGGTGAGGGAAGAAACTGAAGTTAAAGCTTGACTCCTGGTGCAAAACTTTTACTTTAAGTTTTGAGAAACTGTCTATATCTATGCTGGATAGATTAAATGATGCCACCAAGCACAAAAAATAAGATGGTGCAATGCTCTTTTTGTGTGGGGACTGAGTCATTACCCCAAGTGAAAGAGTTCCAAATAAGTCAAGGTCTTATTCACAAGTTATGGTAGAAAGACTGTGAGATTAACAGGTGCATTGGTGCAGCCTCAGCACTGTTGCAGATGTTCTACTGGACTGTCATGGTAAAGAAGGAGCTAAACCAGAATGCAAAGCTCACTTTACCAATCGCGCTTTGTTCTGACCCTCACCTGTGGTCATGAGCTTTGGGTAATGACCAAAAAAATAAAATAGCAGATACAAATGGTCACTCCTTCGGAGTGTGGCTGGGCTCAGCCTCAGAGACAAGGTAAAGAGCTCGGACATCTGGGGAAAACTCAGAGTATAGCATCTGCTCGTTCAACCAACTTAATCAACTCCTCTTGCATTCAGAGGAGTCAATTAAGTTGGTTCAGCTATCCGACCTGGCTTGGGAATGGTAAAATGCTGCCGTAGCTTGCTGCCAAAAGATTCAAATTTTAATTTTGGTCTCTACATGTTTTAAGCCTGATTTGCACTCTGAACTGTATACTAATTTAAAGTTTTAGAATACCTTTCGAAAATGAGTGCTAACAGCGGTATTTTATATTTATATGAATGATAGGTGATAGTTATAGTAGTACATTCAAATCCTATAGATATACACACTACATGTTGCCTCCCTTAATATTGTGTTAATGCCATTTAACACATAAACAAACGGAAGCGCAGTGGGAGCTGACAGCAGCTTTAACTGTGTCTACTGCAATTTATTAGGAATAGTTAAATTTGTTCTTGGTCTCAAGCTGAAAATTACATTGCTGTCTAAGAGCATGTTGTGTTATGTTAAAGGAAAAATCCAACTTCAGCATTGAGAATTTCATACTTTTTCTTAAGAAAAAAATGCACTGTCCAACTGCAGAAAACAAATGTCTTAGTCAAATCAGAAATTCAGAAGTTATTTTACATATGGTACTCACATTTTGAGGAATTTTAACATTTTATTATACTCTTATGGGATCATACTTTTGTGATCTTTTTCTGAGCAAAACAGACTTTGACATTAAAACCCATAGTAGTGGCCATAATCTTCTCAGCTCTTTCAGCCTCTCAATCCCTTCTCCTTCCTTTCTGCTGGATCTTAACAACATCCCCAGGGAGTGTAAAGAGATTTGATCCTGAGAAAGAATCACATTAGTGAAGATAAACCTGAGCCACTTCTACAAGTTTATAATTAAATAGGATGTACCATTGTCTTTGTCAAAGCTATGATTGATTTATGATGACATCCCAATAATGTGTTTTACATGCTGTGTTAAAATGCCAAGGTCTCTCAATGTTTACCCCGTAAATTGTACCCGGTATGAAAGGGCATTCTCGTAAACAACAGCTGCTGATCATGAGTGGCAGGTGGGAGTCTAGGGCCTTGTTGACTGGAGAGCCTTTTTATAAAGTGTGCACACACTTCAAGCTCTACAGTCTGTAAAGAATAGCTTATTATTATCAGAGGGGTAAAATAGCTGTAGATTGTGACAAAAGGGTTTTAAAATGACATCATTTGCATATTTGAGCCCAATTTAATGCAGTTGCAAAAGCAGGTGGCCAACTAGTCCTCAACACACTGGTCTCAGGATCCTTGCCCCTTACGGTGGATGTCTTCCTCCACTCTCTTACCCTATGTTCCCCATCTCTCTTCAGCTTTCCTATCTAATAAAGGACGAAGGCCCAAAGTTAATTTTGTGTAAAAGAGATGAATTGAAACAGAATTTGGAATTTGGTGCACGTCCCTTCCCCTTACTCCCCTTTCCCCTGTCTCTTCAGCTGTTCTGTCAGAATATAGGGAAAAAAAAGCCCCAGAAATAATCTTAAAAAAAGGAATTTGGTGCATTTCTCTCTTTCAGATTCTGGATGTCCTTTGTTCCCTCTGTGTTTGTAATGGAGTGGCAGTGAGAGCCAATCAGAATCTGATCTGTGACAATCTGCTTCCCAAGAGGGACCTGCTGCTCCAGACTCGACTGGTTAATGATGTTCAGAGGTAATAAAAAAAAAAAAAAAAAAAAAAGTAATAAAAAGGAAGAGAAAAGCCTCATTATTCTTATGCCTGTTCAAGTCTTTCAAGGTTTAGATGTTTTATCTAGTTGTTAGGAGTTAAAATGTACTCTAAAAAAGTTGAGTCTTTAGGTACTGAATTCCAAGATACTCTTCAAATAGCCATGTGTTTGTTATGATGGATTGTTGAGAAAGATTTGGTTTTGGATGCCTGACCTTCTTCCTCTCTTTTTACCTTCAGTATGAGGCCTAACATCTTCCTTGGTGTGGCTGACGGTTCAGCTCAGTATAAGAAGTGGTATTTTGAGCTGGTGATCGACCAGGTGGACCACTTTGTAACCGGAGAGCCGACTCACCTTAGGGTTGGCTGGGCCAACACTAAAGGCTATGCTCCGTACCCTGGAGGAGGAGAGGGGTGGGGCGGTAACGGTGTGGGTGATGACCTTTACTCCTACAGCTTTGATGGACTTCATCTCTGGTCAGGTAGGCAATAAAATGACCTTCACTATGAGACCAGCATTACTGTCCAACTGTATATGAGGTCGGTTGAGAAGTCAACGTGCAGATGAAGGAAAGATTCATAGAAACAAATTCTAGCTTTTTAGATTGCACAGTTTTACTGACTTGTTGGTATGTTTATTGGCTCTTTAGAGCTCATAACCGTTGCCAATAACGCTACTGGCAACAGTAGTGCTGTCAGATATGACTAGTCAACATTCACAGGTATCTGATGAAGCAAAGTAGCTTTTTAAAACTTAGAAAGAGAACAACCATTTTCTTTTTTCTCTACTTTATTTGTAGAGTAAAATTTGTAAGACTTTACTGCCAAAGCCATAACCCTCTGGAGCAGATATTTGTAAAATCAGATTTGAAAATTTAGGGCCATTTAAAGGCTTCTTGTTTAGCAGCAAATATAACCAGTCAACCAATAGATAAATTGGTCGGTCAGTCTTTGTTTGTATACCGCAATTCATACCCAAAGTTATCTCAAGACACTTTACAAAGAGTCTAGGTCTAGACTGTGCCCTCTGATGTAGCTTATTGTTGTAAAGACCAGCACTAATTACCATGAGCTTAACACTAGCGATATTAAAGTTGATAACAAGTTCATTCACCTTTGCATTGAAGTGATTCCAACTCAGGTAAGCACGCTCAACAGAGGGAATGGTCTCTCTGACCTAGCCTTGAGAGGAAGCATCGTAAATAATACAGCAGGCTGCTGTCCTGTGTCCAGGTTGCTGTTTTTATTCACAGAGTGAAGGACAAAGTAACACATGCACAGTGATATTACGTCGCCATAATAACTCCACCTTAGACCTCTCCTTATGACTTTGATCAAGTGTGACCCTTTGCCAAGCCCTAAGCCTTAAAACCAGCTGATTGCAGACATGCAGGAAGTTCTCTGCCTGCATCAAAGGAAATAAATCGTCAGCTTGGTGCTTTAGGGCTTTATGTCCTTTGAATGCCCCCTCTTCCCTGCTCTCTACCCAACAGCATAACATCTATTTCACCTCTTTTTCCTTCCAAATCTCTGAGAATACCCAGCACATCCCTTTATCCATTTTATGTCACCCCCTCTTAAAGCTCTCATCACCCTAGTCTCCCTTTCTTTTCCTTGCCCATCATCCTGCCCTACATTCACAATGACTTTGCAGTTGTAACAACCATCCATCCTCCCTCTCTGTCTCTCCCTGTGTCGTCTAGGCCGAATCCCCAGGGCCGTGGCCTCCATTAACCAGCACCTGCTGAACTCAGACGATGTGGTCAGCTGCTGTCTGGATTTGGGCGCTCCCAGCATGTCCTTCAGGATCAACGGGCAGCCTGTCCAGGGCATGTTCGAGGACTTTAACACAGAGGGATTCTTCTTCCCCGTTGTCAGCTTCTCTGCAGGTGTCAAGTAAGGCTCTGCATTTGTAAGCAGGAAATAAGATCAGTGGAAGTGCTTTTTGATTTTATTTGCTAAGGATATGTTTGTACATAGGTTGTCAACTTTTTTAACTTCTTGATACTTTGGGATACAGAATGCTTAAAAAGATACAACCCATGTTATTCTTGATTTTAACAGTTTAAAAAAGTGTCAAAGCTTTAGAAAAGAAAAACGGATGGACTTCTGTCTTCCAGCCCAGACATTATTGTGAAACAAAGTAGTAATGATGAAGAATATATGATTAATGTTAATGTTAATAAAGTTAATGTTAAGATTTCCCAACTGCCTGCAAGGTATCAGAAGTGGTTGATTAGACCTGCATTCAACAAATATTTTAAAGTTGATAATGTTGCAGTCATTCAATCCACACGGAAAAAGAAGAAATTAAGAAATGAACATTCGTTCCCAGAGGCATGCTTTGTTTACAGAAGGTGATAGACAATGAATGCTGAAGGGTTTCAGAATTGAAGATCAACAGAACATTGAAGTTCTTTCCCATATTGGCCTATCTTTCCTTAGAGGCCACAGCCTTCTTAAAGTTGTTATTATTGGGTAAAGATTCTAGGTGTGACTCAGTGCAAAATGAATTTTTCACAGAAAGAAGCTTTATAATCTTTGCCTTAAGGAAGCTTATCCTCTTCAGCTGTAGTATTCTGAATGAGGTGTAAAATCTGTTTGCTGAATAATTTTTGTGTGGAAAATTGCATCTTTCAAAATTTGTTGAAATAGTTTGTAAAAAGAAACTCTTTAAAAGCCCCCTGGTGAATATAAGAGTCAGGATGTCATTGCATAATGTCATGCAGTCTTATGTAACCTCTCATCTCAGGGTTCGTTTCCTGTTGGGTGGACGTCATGGAGATTTTAAGTTTCTTCCACCCGCTGGTTACTCTCCGTGCTACGAGGCACTGCTACCCAAAGAGAAGATGCATGTGGAGCCTGTGAAGGAGTACAAGAGGGACCACGAGGGTGTCCGAGACTTGCTGGGTACCACTCAGTTCCTCTCTCAGGCCTCTTTTATCCCCACTCCTGTCGACACCAGCCAGGTGAGAACTGCTCCATCAGAAATGTATTGTAACTACTGTAACTGAGCTTGACCCTGCGTTTTGAGATCAAATCTGATTAGACTTTGCTTCTTTTCTTGTAATAGTAGAAAAAATCCCAATTACAGGTAACGCTGCAGTTTTTTCTATTTAGTAATGTTTGGAAAGAAAAAAAATTGAGCTTCTAAAGCCTTCAGGAGGTCACAGTAATCGCTCACTTAATGCTAATTCTCTTTTTGTTACACGCCTTTTATAGAACATTTGCTTCTCCAGTGATGCCCAAAGCACGAATGTAAAATAAACAGACTTCCTGCTTCAGTGTAGCAAAGCCAAAGCAATGTGAAAGTTTCTACAGTCCCCAGGAATCTTAGAAATGCAGAGTCAGGGGGAAAAAGGGAGCACCATTTTCATTTGTTGGCCCTTTGGCATCTTTTTATCATCTCACTGTACCATCTGCTCCCTGCTCTCTCTGCAGATTGTTCTTCCCCCTCACCTGGACAATGTCCGGGACAAGCTGGCAGAAAACATCCATGAACTGTGGGGGATGAACAAGATTGAGCTGGGCTGGACCTATGGCAAGGTAAAACTGTTCTCCAGCATCATATTCAGCACAGAAAAAAACAATCTGGCAGGGTTTAGATACACACAAAGGTCAACTCAGGCCATCCATAGTACAGTGAATGTCACTGACCCATTAACTGTCCCATCCTCTAAGTGCACAAAGCCGTTTTGGGTTTTTGTCCTGCTGTTGTGTCCTTAAAGCAGCTTGTTAGTATGCCCAGCTTCAAGAAAAAAATTAGTTCTTTAATTTTTTTTTTTAAGTTTTATATATTTTACTTATTAAGCCTGAAAAAGAATTGGCCCTGTGTACTCAAAGTGAAATTACTCAGCATGATAAAGAATCAGCTCAGAGTTATGTATTGTTGACAATTAATATATCAAATCTCTATTTGTGGAACACACAGGGCACCCAAAATAGCATCTTCTACTTCTACTTCACATCAAACAAAATGTCCAGTTTCTGTGTTTTCCCCCACATGTCAAAAAGAAGACATATTTGCTGCTGTAGATGTTGTTCAGCACAGATGATACTGAATAAAGTTTATTAATTGTAGCATGCAAAGCTCAGGAAAATCAGAATCAGCTTTATGGGTCAGCTATGTATGCATTAACAAGGAATTTGACTCTGGTTAACTTTGTTCTCTGTGTACAAGTATTTAAAATTAGATTTTAAGCCAACATGTCAGGTCCTTTATGTTTTGCTCCAACATCTGGTTCTGATAGCTGTCTCAAGAGGCTGATTCCTCACTCCTTGGAATTCTTTGGTCAGAGTGTCAAGCCTGATTTATGCTTCTGCGTCACGTTGACGGCGTAGCTACGCGTAGCCCTCTGCGTCGACCCGGATGTCTACACCGTAGCCTGACGCACACCTCCAAAAAATCCTAACTATGGCATGTCATGGCAACGAGGACAGCAAGGGCTGTGATTGGTCCGCTCAAAACGTCATTTCTCCATCCAGGTCCATCAGTAGGCGAACCATTGTGGTAAATTGACCCGTTCTCAGCCTTGACTCGTTTAATGTTCGTACAGACCATCTCCGCAAACGTCTTCCCTGTTGCCTGCGCTTCAACATTTGCAACAAAAGAATTTGTTTGTCAATATTGATGAGCTCCAGGTCCAAACACACCCGCTCCACCTCAGTCGCCATGACGGGAAGATAAACAAGGATTCGGATGTGACACCATGGCGGCGGTTAATTGCATGGCGGTTAATTGCAGAGCGATGCGTTCCCTCGATGCAGAACTTCAAATGGTCAACGATGGCTTGATGCAGAAGCATAAATCAGGCTTCAGCCCTCGAAATCTCTGCCTTCAGATGGCGGTTCATCTTGTATCTCCTGTTGCAGGGCCTGGATGGTCTCCTTCTGTGCCTGCTGCTGATTTATTGAGGCCTCCATCTGCTCAGTGGTAGAAGTGCCTCTGGAGGCCTCTTTCTTGAGGACCCTTAACTCCTGCTTTAGAGTGTCTAGCTCTGCTGTCAGCCTCTGTCTGACCTCACAAGGTTCCTTTCTGCAAGGAGTCAGACCTCAACATTTCCTCCTGCAGACTGTTATTCTGATATGACATTAGATCCAAAAGCTCTTTTGTTTGTTTAGAATTACGCGTCTCCTCTGCTGGTGCTCTAGAGGTTAGACTTTAGATTTCTGGTTTTTCCTTGACCTCCTTTGGAGTTTCTTCAACATCTGGCTTACTGTCCTCATCAAACTCTTCTTCCTCTTCCTTTGTCGATAGCACCACGCTGGGATCCTACATACACTGTAAATCTCCAGCTGCTTTCGGAGCTTTTTCATCTCCCTCTCCATCTCTTGTTTGACCTCCTTCTGAGCCTTCAGTTTGCAGCTCTGTTCCCTCAGCTGATTCATTAAGGTGATGTTTGTCTCAGAGAAGGATGGATGCTTCAGCTGCTTTTATGATCTCGTTTTCATGCTCGAGCCTCCTGTTCTTCTCTACCTTCACTGTCTGATGCAGCTTATATATCTTCTCATAGATGTCATTGTTAATCTGTGCTTTAATTCTTAATGCCCAGTTGGACAGACATCTGTTTGAGCTGATTGTCTGGTCTCTCATCCTATTCTAAAGATCTTGCTCCTGAAACTGAAGAGGGACGTTACATCTATGGTACTCTTGAGAAGGGGGTCGCTGGAGGGGTACTGTAGCTGACTGGGACTCCCTTCCACTCTTTGGTGGGAGCATTTGCCTTTGGCTTGGTAGAGACCTTTTCAGATGGTCTCTGTTTGACCATCCCATCATATCCCCATGGCTTCTCAGACCAGCTCACTGTTCTGGGGGAAGTATTTGCATGTGGGACCTTTGTTTAGACCCTTTTGGACAAGGCATTTTTGCTGCTGCTGGCCCCTGAAACTGTGTTGGCCTTCTCCTGATCTCCCATCTGCTCCTCCACAGTATCAGCCCAGATCATTTAACTTGTATTTCTCTCCATTGTTCTCATTCAAAAACTTGCTTGAATGTCAAGAAAACTTGCTGAAGTGTTTCACAGATGATTCCGGATGTTCTCTGTTAACTGTCAAGTGTTTGTGCCTGGAGTCTCTGATGTACAGAAACTTATAATATGCTAGCATACTAGCACACAATAGCAGTTGACTATTTTTACAGGGAGTATTTGTAATGCTTATGACTTATTTGTGTAAGTTTATCAGCAAATTCACTTTTCAGTCACATATTTGAACACTTTGCTAAGGTAATTAGTCTTTATGATTAAATAACTAACTTAAGTGTTTTTTTATAACCCCTTTAGTGCTTCATAGTTGAATATAATGTACTATTAAGTAAAACTGGGTAGAACATTAGAGGAGGCAAATACCGATGCATGATATTATCGGTGCAATAACAGCAGATATTAGCTTTAAGAGTTAATTACATAGCATTTCTGCTGATATATACAACCTATACATCAGCTGTAAATATCAGCCTATATTGACTGTTTATATTGTTGGTATTTATGAATAAATTAATGCAGTCATGGGCAAGACCAACAGACCGACATCAGGTGAAGTCTTGTTCTTTTTCTTCCTCATTTGTTAAACTCTAAAATGTGTTTTGAGGGCTGAATTTTGTTCATTTTTTATTCTTCAACTTTAAAGTGTGTTTTAAAAACAGAAGTTTTTGATCTGAACTTTAATTACATATCAGTGTCTGTTAAAATTAATTTGAAAATACAGGCATAGTGAGTATCTGCAAGAATCAGATATCTGCAACCCTTTGAGACAGCATGAAACATAGAGAAACAAGCACAGTTACAAAGAGCTATAAAATTCAACTCAAGCAAAAAGCCTTTCTATATAACTATGTTAACAGCATTTTTCAAAGAGCCATTATACTCTACCCAGCATGGAAACAGAAGAAGTGAAAAGTTTTAAAAAGGATACTTGGGACCAACAGGAGTCTTGGATCTAATGACTTAAGTATCCATGCAGAAGAAAAGGGTATCAGGAGATCAGAGATGTAAGAAGAAGGTTGTCCATGCAGAGCTTAAAAAGTTAAAGCGTCACTAAGACCTTAAAATGGTTTCTTAAATTGTCTGGTAGCCCATGAAGGGAGGATAGCATCTTCACAGTTGTGTTCGATTTCTCTCCCATCATTTCACTGCCAATCAACCACACTGTTCACTGAAGAACAGTCTGCTTTAAAGTCTGATCACACGCTGCCTCGTTTTTTTCTTTAGTAGGTATCACAGAATCATATCCCACTGAAACCTCAGCACACAGCGGCTGTTTAACAGACTTAATGAGTGTCTCAGCTTCCAGGAGTATGACATCTAGATTAATTAAGACTGGGACAAAGCTCTACTCAGGGGGCGAGGAACCAAGATCTTACGTTTTATTTAGGACAACATTTATGCCCAAACAGCTGCTTGGTGTTTAATTTTGCTTTAACAAGCCTTAAAGAGCTCAAAGTGACATTGACTACAAGACAGAAGGCTCTTAGATATTTGGCAGGCAGGGTGATGATAAAGTTCAGCTGTTTTTATATCAGAGTGCTTGGCCTTGCTATGTTAAGTTTTTCCTTTCATGTTCCTCGTTTTTGACGATCTGTGAATGTAAATGATCAGAGAAGGCTTCAGTTGAAGAGTCTTGTCGAATATCTGATGTAGCTTCAAGTTGCAGACTCAAGCAGGTGTCTAAACCTTCTTTTGCCTGCGGCTCTCTCCTCTGAATTGAATCAGGCTTAATATCTGCCTCATTAATAGAGCAACACCTGAGGCTTGAATTATTATGTGTGGAAAACAAACAAAAATGCATCTGCCAAAGTCCAATGCATAATAATTAGGCTGCAGTCAAGTTTTGATAAATTTTGGATGCTTAATCACATTTTTCTTCGGGTTGTTTGCAGAAGTATGGACGGACATGCCCATAAACCAAAATGACCACAGGAAATCACTCCATTTTTTATTGTTGTGATGTGAAATAAACAATAAAGGCACCGTCTCTCTTCAGGTTCGTGATGACAACAAGAGGCAGCACCCTTGCCTTGTGGATTTCTCCAAGCTGCCTGAAACTGAAAGGAATTACAACGTGCAGATGTCCAGTGAAACATTAAAGTAAGCCTGAGACAGTTTGCTAAATAATTTAATTACTTATTCGTGAAAATTCTGAATGCTACACACAAGCAGATTACTTTTCAGATTAAAGCAGTGCTTGTAATTACTCGCATCTACTGAGTGAATTTCAGTATTGATTTTTTAAGAAATCTCAGGCCCTAAGCTTGTTTGAGCCAACTACTGAGTCATCTCACTGTTAAAAATATTTAGCTTAACACAATAAAAGCAACGCCAAATGCTTAATAACTGCTATTTAGACACACAGCCAAAGCCTGCTGCTGTTAATGGTGTTGGTATTGATCGACAGAGATTTATCATTGTGTAATGAGCTGTATTCAAATGTGGTTGCCTCTCAAAAGGTTCTCCTGAAGTAATGTTGAAACATTCATTGTATGTAGTGAGGGCTGAATATTGTTATCAGTTATGTTCAGTATCTCTGTTTCTGTTTGCCAATCTCTCTTTAATCCTCAGGACCCTGCTGGCTCTTGGATGCCATGTCGCTCAGGTCAACGTTCACGCTGAGGACGATCTGAAGAAAATCAAACTTCCTAAAGAGTGAGACATTTATTTTTATAGCCTCTGTCTCTTAAACTTAACAAAATATTACATGTTACTCTATAGCAGGGATGAGTACAGCTATCCCATGGCCATGTTTTGAGCTGTTTACCACTATGTCAAGCATTCAGAGTAAAAAAATGAAATTCTTGATTCTTAAGCTATCTTTGTATCCTCAGTGTAGTGAAATATTTAGGCAATAAAAAAAGTAAAAAAAAAATACACGTAAAAACGGCAGCAGCCACAGATTAAAAAAGCCTCCACCTAGCCTGGACGAGTCACACAATTGTGTGATCATTTCACAAAGGGGACTGGTTGGTACAGTTTTGTCATGTTTTAGCACATTAAAGTCTGATCTTGCCCATATTTCCTCAGCTGATTCCTCAGCTGTTATGATGGGAAATTAATCTCTTTTAGGAGATCCAGATTATTTGGATTATATTGAGCATTTATTTTATCTACCAAACATTTCCTTTGTTGTTTACTGATCCAGTGTGTATGTTTTGTCCAGACTGCATAGTCTTAGAGTCTTACATTGGATTTATTGCTCAGTATAGAAAGAAAAGTGTCTTTTGGATGCAGTTTTACATGTTTTTATTGTCTGAGAGCAAACCACAATGGGCACATAATGTTCATAAAAGCCTTCTTTTTGCAGCTATATGATGTCTAACGGTTATAAGCCTGCGCCACTGGAACTCTCTGATGTGAAACTGAATGCAGGTCAAGAGGTTCTAGTTGATAAACTGGCCGAGAATGCACACAACGTGTGGGCCAAAGACAGAATTAAACAAGGATGGACCTATGGCATCCAGCAGGTAAGTCTTCATTTCCCTCATTTATAAAGAAACTGGCTTCACATTTCTAAAGTTTTTGTTTCTGCTTAAGACCTTTTTTATTGGCTCTGTTTATGACAGCTCATTCATCAAATTTTGTAAAGGCTTTTCAATTGCGTCTTTTTATATGGGTGGTATTCATGCCTAACACATATCAAATCATTCATTCAGTCAGTCTGTTGTACTAATTTACTTTCCTTGTCTGTGTCAGGATTTGAAGAGCAGGCGTAATCCTCGCTTGGTGCCATATGCTTTATTGGATGAGCGCACTAAGAAATCAAACAGAGACAGTTTGAGAGAGGCCATCAGGACTTTGGTTGGATATGGATATGATATTGACCCCCCAGACCAGGAGGGTGAGAATGGGTTTTTGATGTAAAACCTTTATGACTGATGAAATTTCTTTCAGTCCGTCTTGTAGAGGCTAAACCTTTACTAATGTATTTTACAATTTAAATGGTATTTTGTCATCATGTTCAACAGAGACAGTCAACATTAGGAGTCTAAATCCCACACAGCATGCCAATGCTGAAATTCTGCCTGAAATTAGTCACAAATACTGTTAGCTTCCCTGTCGAGTAAAGCATTAATGTTTCTGTCCTTTCCTCATCTCCAGCCCCCCATGTATCAGATGAGCAGAGTATTGAGACCATCCGCCTCTTCCGTGTGGAGCAGACGTATGCAGTGAAGACAGGAAAGTGGTACTTTGAGTTTGAGGCTCAGACAGGAGGTGACATGAGGGTTGGCTGGGCCAGGCCAGGCTGCAGGCCTGATGTGGAGCTGGGAGCAGATGACCAGGCCTTTGTGTTCGATGGATACAGGGTAAAACATCTCTTACCTATCCTACTTTCTTATAACAGAAGCAGGAGCATCATTTTATCATTCTGTTGTTGTTAGTTAGTTTTGTTGACAATATGATGCTATAGTTGGGAAAATATGAGAGTGAGATGAGATCTTGAAGTAAATGCCTCTCACTGATTTTTACAAACAACTAATTTGTACCGTCTGTAAGGGTCGACGTATGCATGCCGGAAGCCGCTACTTTGGACACCCTTGGAAAAAAGGCGATGTGGTTGGTTGCATGATCAACATGGAGGATAAATCCATGATTTTCACCCTGAACGGAGAGCTCCTGATCACCAACAAGGGCTCTGAACTTTGCTTCACTGACTTTGAGACTGAGGATGGTGAGGGCTCTAGTGTACACTCAAGCAAACTTTCTAATTCAATTCAGCATTTTTATTAATTTATTCTGACTGTGTTTCCTCCCATAGTCTCTCTTGAGGTATGACTGGGTTTGCTTAACAGTTAGCATGAGAGGAAATAACTGCAAAATGTTAACAGTGTAGCATTTTAATGAATTCACAGTGGCACTCGTCCATTAATCTGTAAATGAAGCATCCTTTAGGACATGACGGAGGGAGGGTCTCAGGGGAGTAAGGTGGTTGAAATTAATTGTTTTAGTTTATGTATGATAGATTCTGAAGTATAGACGGTTTACAAAGTATGCATTAATGCAGGACAGTATGCAGATATTACTTTTAAGACAGGCTTTTTATGAACAATTGTAGGGGATAAAATTAACCTTATTGGTTTTTATTAATAAGTAACAAACCCCTGTTTTGTTTATCCTGAGTTTTTTCAATCAGGTTCTTAAAGTCAGCCTCTGTAATTAAAAAACATAGAACTTAGGGCAGAGAAGCAGATCACATCATTAGTGTTGCGAAGCATCAGAGTAACTTTTAATTACATGCACAAGGGGAAAGTTTTTCTATCAGGGAGGTTCATTTCATATAGGAACAAGGGATGATATTAACAGAAGATTAATCACTCCTCAGGAAAGATCAATATTTGCCTTGTTAACCCACCGATATCCCATACCCTTCCTGCAGGTTTCATCCCTGTGTGCAGTCTGGGCATGTCTCAGATCGGGCACATGAACTTGGGCAAGGACGCCAGCTCCTTTAAGTACTACACCATGTGTGGTCTCCAAGAAGGTTTTGAGCCCTTTGGTGTCAACATGAACAGAGAGATCACCATGTGGTTCAGCAAGCGTCTTCCCACCTTTGTTAATGTACCCCAGGATCACATGCATGTTGAGGTAATGCAGCATTTAAGTAGTTTTACTGTTGATGTTTTTTCTCTGTACATACTTGCACCACAGGATGGTTACTAAAACTGAAGACTTTGAGATCATGTGCTCACTTGGTTAATAGGGTTAGGTGAATGTAAAACATCAGTTTTTATTTTAATTTTTACATTTGGCATTAAATTACCAGTTGTGATATACAAAATGAGGATACAAAACACTTTTCTGTTCTGCAAAATTCTGACCTATTCAGACCTGTTTTAATGAACTGAAGATGTTAAACAGACTACATATTATTTTTTGGTATGAAATAGATTAATAAATATAAAATTATTAGACCAGAACAGCATTATATTCATAAGGAGCAAACTGGTGTAGTTTTACTAAAAGACTTAAAGCTCCTGTTCAGCATTTTTTTTTACTGGTTGTAAAATGTAATTAAATTAATTCTGATGCCTCTTTGTGACTCCCGAAAAATACAACCATCTGCAACAAGTTTGGTAACCTTTGTCTATTTTAGATGCCTGTAAAGATAGGCAGTTAAATTGATTTAAACAGACTACAGCATACCATTGGAACAGCCTTTGTTTATATTTTCCTAATAGGTAATAGGTTTGATTTTCTTTTTAATTGTAAGGGGATTTTTTTCAGCTATAAAAGATTGACCAACACAATTTAAGAACAGATTAGCAAGGACTTAGACATATTACTTTGTCCACTGGGGGTTCTAAAATCAGGACAAATTCTTTATAGAAACTTTTATAAATAAACACAAATATTTGAAACCAAATAATGAAAATTTGAGGGACTCTGACTAAATTCCTGACTGCTACCCTGCTGTCTTATGTCATATGAATGACCCTTAGCTGATGATTTACCAGTAAAGGTGTTCAGTGAATACAAATATAGCTCTGATGAACAAAGCCGCTAGTGTTGATAGACACTTTATTGCTGGGTATTGATTTCTGCCTTTGGAATATAATTCCTTCTTAACTTGTCAGGTGACGAGGATCGACGGGACAGTGGACAGCCCTCCCTGCCTCAAGGTCACACACAAGACATTTGGCACTCAGAACAGCAACAACGACATGGTCTACTGTCGACTGAGCATGCCTGTGGAGTTCTACTCTGCTGACAAGTTACTGGACGAATCCCTGAAACTCAGGTCTCTAATGAAAGCTATAGTAGGCAATCTCTCCAGGAATATTCATTGTTGCAGTCCAGCCAATCCAAACAGTCCCTGCAACTGTTTTTTAATCCTTGTGATTTTAGCCAATCTTTGCAGCTTTTCTGCAAATTTGACCGCTGCTCCCATTTTTCCCATATTAACATGCCAATCTCTAAATTACCTCCTTTGATATTCAAAATATTGATCCCTTTAGGTCTGTAGTGTTGGATCAAAATTGATAGGTGCAACGATCCAGCTTTAAAGTACAGTGCTTAATGGAGACTGTGCACTGTAACCCATACAAATAAACTCAATTATGGATGTCTTTTTTCCACGTTTCTATGTTGGTAGCTGTCTTATTCGAACCAATTGTTAATGCCCTGTTTGTGGTGTGTTTGATACCTAAGTAAAAAAGAGAGAAACATGCAGATTCTGTTAGCATTCTGACTTGCATTGAAATGGGTAGCATTAATGACTGTTTCATGGCTGTTAAGTTTAATTTTATTCAGCTGTTATCCATCTCATTTGGCATTATGACTAAAAAAATTGTCAAAAATGATTTGAGGAAAATAAACATCCCACTGCAGCATTCACCCAAGTGTAAGCTTGTAAACACCCCAGCCTGCATTCAAACCTTCTGAGCTGCTGCAAAATCAGGCATTTTGGGGATGCTGCAATAACAGAAGAACCCTTTGATATCATGAGGAGTTTGTTTCAGTTGTTTTAGTGCCTTGGTATTTTGGTTTTGCAACTTCAAAACAATTTATTTCTTGTAGCTCTTTTAACTTGGAGCTGTGTTTTTGTCTCTGCAGCCATCCTCCAAAAGAAGATGGGACTATCGACTATGGAAGCATCACAACTGTAAATCAATCTACAATTTCAAACTTGGACACCTAAAAATGATTGTTGTGGATGACCGTTCTCTATTCAGAAAAGTTAACTTATTGTCTGTTTTTTGTAACCAGTACTACCACTCGGTGAGAGTTTTTGCCGGACAGGACCCAGCATCTGTGTGGGTGGGCTGGGTCACGCCGGACTATCATTACTATAGCAAGAACTTCAGCCTCAGCAAGACGAGAACAGTCACTGTCACTCTGGGAGACGAGAGGGGCCGGGTCCATGAGAGGTAAGATCCCATGTTAAACCATGTAGAGTTTACAGTTAATTGTCCCCAGAAACAAAATTTAAAACTATTCCTGGTTCCCACCCAGTGCTTGAAATTGAATTCCAGTGTCATGGTTTAGATAAACGAAAAGAGGGTCCAAGTGGAGAAACCAAAGAAAAATGAGTTTTAACCAAAAACAAAAGGCAACGGAAAGGGTAACTTGCAGAAGAGTCCAAAATAAAATGTCTGACTAAAGGTTAAAAAAGAAGAACTCACAGAAAAATCAAGAAGGTACATGGAAAAATCCGTGAGAATAAAAGGACTCAGAAGAATCCTCAAGGAGCCACTGGGAAGACATGGTAAACTGATGCAGAAGGCCATTAGTACAGAGAATGAGAATGAGACTGATTACACAATCCCAGTGGAGGGAGACACAAGGAAGTAAAATTGGACATGAAACACTAGGGACAAGAACTTCACAATAAAACAGAAACACGAGCAACTAAATGGAACAAGGAGCACAGGGAACACAAAGAAAGGGGCATGACCACAACAGGAAACACTAGAAATTAAATTAGGAAATATTCAAAAGAACCACAAAAGACTTAGGAAACATATTGAGGGGAAATGACACAATGAAATCGGGAAGGACTAGAAACTAAAGGTTGCAGTACTACACGGAAACACACACAGAAAACAAAAACCACTACAGGGAGAAAATTACACAATGTAAGTAGGAAATGCTAGAAACTATATTAGGACACAAGAAACATGTGGAGGAGACATGACAAAAGAATAATGGGAAGCACTGGGAATTAATTGTGTGATTATGACAGAGCTGTAGCAGAAACACAAAATCAAAACAAGCCCATTACAGGAAAAACAATAAAGAGGATAAAGAAGAGAAAGACAGAAAAGTCAGAAAAGAGGTCTTGGAAAGAGGATTGGGTAAGCAAAACCAGGTGAGCCTGATCTGAGCTAGCACATAGGTGTTGGGCTGTTGCTCTACCTCCCCCTACTCCCTCATGAGGGAAAAGACAAGATAAGAACACAGAAGATTAATGGTTTTCTACTGCCTTTATTTTGGCCTTTCACTGGCATTATTCCATGTTTTCTAAATCCACTGACTGGTTTTAAGTTTGTCACTGCACTCTTTGCACTCACAGTTATGACACAGCTTGCTATAAACTCTCTACATCTCACTTCTGCTTACTGAAGATAAGATATAGTTTTTCCAGAGTTTGGTCATTTTCACTAACTGAGGGAAGTTCATAAAATGTTTAATAAAAGCTGCAGTTTGAACTCTGTCTGTACAAAGACCCCAAAGAAACAGTCTGAAATGTGTTACAAGAAATACATTTCCTTCTTATTCTTCAGTGTTCTCTTACCTTTCTATTTCCCTCTATTACCTCTTTTTTCCCACTTCAGCACTTTCCTCATTGTTTTAGTGTGCTGACAGCCAAGTTTGGAGCAACATTCATTATGTTTATCCATTAAAGCACTGTGTGTTGCCAAGAAACGCTGAAAATTGCACCTTTGTTAATAGGAACAAGATATGGAAACGTTAAAATGGTAACAAGAGACATTAACTTACACTATGTTTTTTTAGATACTCCATGCTATTAGAAAATCACCATCAGGGTCAAGCTGCACTTCACCTATCATTACCTCTAAAAAGCACTATAAATATTCATAGTATTGGATTGGATTAGAAAATCTTTATTGTCCCCAAGGGGCAATTTAGTTTGCAACAGAGATCCACACATACTATACACATCATAAAAAATGCACAAAGACATAAATAGATAATACATAGCTCCCGTGGATGTAATTATGATAGATGTGCAGTGAAATTTGAGACACAAAATCTAACAATTCATAGTCTACGTTCAATGACAACAGTGCCCACAGCTTGTTTAGGAACCTTACTGCAATGAACAAATGACAGAAGATATCAGTTTGATTTGGCTCAGGCATAAGAAAACCTTAACCCTGTTGTCAGAAGTCTTAACTCTGAAAGAAGAGTGTGATGAGAATTCTCCATGATGGACTTTGCCTTCTTAGAGGCTCTTAAGTGATAAATATGACCAAGATCATTCAAGATAATGGCAACACATGATGTTAGAGCTGACTTTGTCAATTTTTGACTTCCTCTAAAGTCAAAGTAAAAGAGCAAGTATCCTTTTAATACTTTACTAAATAACTTCCTGGCAACATAACTGCATGTTTTTGCCTGTAGTACATGCAACTTTAAAATTTTCTGGAAAGCTTCATCTAACTTAAAGTAAAGTAAAATTCAGCCCTTTGCTTTTCCACATGCAGCTCACCCAGGTATTTTCAGACCTTTTGTGAATAGTGTGAATAGGGCTTTAGCATTTGAGATTAATCAAATATCCTAAAAGCCAACTACATCTACATAAAGTCATAAGAATAACTTAATGGTATCCTTGCTTTGCCATTGTGTTGTTTGATGTAAAGATACAAAAATGTAGGAGCTAAGTGGAAATGCTGGGAACATTTTATTTTGAAAGAAAAAAGATGATATCCATGTTGTCATTTTTGTCATTAGACCTGTTATACTCTTTAGTAAACACTTTCAAAGTTTTATTAGAATTAAAAGTTTAGATCATATCATATCGTGAACTATACTTTGACCTTAGACTTAACATGTTGGCTGATACATTCCCAGCTTTTTCTCTACTCTTCATTAGCATGCAGGGGAGTAAACTAAGAAGAGCTGCTGCGCATAACAATGAGTGTGAATGAGGCAAATGCCACAAGCCAAACACAGATCGATGAAAACAATGGAAAAAAAAAATTTGTCCATCCCTTATTTTTCTTCTTACACTATTTGTTCACCTGTTTTACATTCACATGGAGTCGTGCAGGCTGAGATCATGCGCTTTGTTTCGACAGTGTCCAGAGGAGTAACTGCTACATGGTGTGTGGAGCGGATGCAGCCGGCCCTTCATCCTCCAGCCGCTCCAACTCTGACTTGGAGATTGGCTGCCTGATCGATCTGGCCACCGGTCTTGTATCTTTCACTGCCAATGGCAAAGAGCTGCCTACAACATATCAGGTGAGAAAAGCAGTCGAGCACAATGTTATTCTGCCTCATCATTTGGATCTCATTATTTTACCCTACTTCTACAAACTTTGTTCACTTACAAAGTAATTGAAAAGCAAACTGAAAGTTTGGTTACTGCTTCTTAACACTCAGCTCCATAATTATTACATCCAGACAATGAAAACTTTGAGTGTTTATGCCGTAAACAAATCTTTGTGATGAATCCATTCAGACATATTTGTATTGCTGGCACACACTCAGAAAGATCTCCCATTCTGTCTTCCTTAAAGCAATGCAAATAAATTCTCTCTGCAGTAAATAAGACCTGCAAAATGCATTTAGGAAATTATACAGCTGAATTCTCATCTTTTTTCTAAAGCAGAGCCTTTACAAAGACAGACATCTGCTCAGCAAATCCTGTCTCGCCTCACTGATCCCTCGTTTTAGCTCATCATTCTGAATACCTGACTAGACATCGAAATGACACCCAGAGCAGCTTTTATTATTTAAGTCTCGCACTCGTCTTTATTCCTCTTATTGTCTCCTGTTTTTAGCCGTTTGTCCTATCCTTGGTTAAGCTGTGAATTGGTATTTTTAAGAGGAGCAAGCCTTCTGAAAGAATCAAGAGACTTTTAGCCTGATAGGCTTCAGTGTTTTCTCCTCTTTTGTATGTTTCTTTTGTCTCTGGTGGCTGTCATCAATACACAAGCTAATACCCATTGAACTTAGATGAAAATTACCAGCTCATCTACAAACTTTAAAGTTTAAAGCTTCTCTGACATTTGATAAATCTGCTGCCAGGACAGAAACAGAGAGAGAAAATTAGAATAACCAGAGGTTTTATAGATTCCACAAGGTTTAAGTTCAGGACAGTTCTGACTCAGTCTATGCCAAGCAGAACTTTTGTTTTATCTTGGTGCTTTTTATATGTCTGAGATACAGAGTCACCTTAATTTAAGATGAAATTAGTTCAGAACAAGAATTACGATTAATTTTACCCATGTACTCACATGTTTTAATGCTAAATGCTTATGAATTTATTTCCTGATGTAACATCTGTTTGTTTGTATTTTTGTTTGAAACTTGTGCTGATGCCTCGGCCAAACCTATAAAAGATTTTTTTATATACGTATCAACAGAATTTCTCTTGGGAAAGTAGAGGTTACATTGAAAAACGCGATGCTTACTTTCAGGTGGAGCCAAATACCAAGCTGTTCCCTGCTGTGTTTGTCCGCCCAACCAGCCAAAACCTCTTCCAGATTGAACTAGTCAAGATCAAGGTTAGTCTGTTTTCTAATCTTTTAACATATAACACTAGAAGACAACAATGGTTTTAATGGACTGTGTTAGTATCTCTGAAAAAAAGAACATTCTGTAATCCTTTTTTCATGAATAAAAGCTCAGTATTGTTTTGAAATAGTAGTACTGAAACTACTATTTATTATTTTTTTCTTACATGCACTGCAAGACCTACATTAAATAATGAAATATGCATTCTAAAATACATTTTTAATACTGTTATTATGATGTATTCAGAAGTTTGACAAACAATTATCAAAGATTACATAGCATTAGCTGTAACACTTGGAGTTACAATCAATCTTGTTTTGCACTAAACCTGTGTGCACAATGGCCCAAATAAAGCTTTCTTTAGCTCTAGCTTGGCAAAAATTAACGATAGTAGCTGAAAGCTAGCTTAAGCTTCCTCCAGCGTTACAGTGGCTTGGAAGCATGGCCATTACACCCAAAGCTCCTCCCAATACCTAATATAAACATGCTGAGTTAGAAAGCATTTGATTTTTTATTTGATTTGATTTATTTGATTTCATACCCATTGAAAATAAGATGATTCATCTCAATGGACTAGCCCATCAATAAAAATGTCCTTGAAAGACTCCAACAAACAAACACAGTAAAACAAGAAGCATGAAAAAGACATGTCTAAAAGCTTTTGGGAGGGTGTCCCAACATGCAACACATAGCAAATACATGCAATACAGAAGATATGACAAATAAACAACACAACAGCCCCTTAACAGTTCATTAGTCCAACATTAATTTTAACAAATTGAGTTTTTTCCTCAATAGCTCAAGACCTTATGATTTAGTGTTGCCTGTAGTTCAAATAGGCTCTGACGTGCCAAAAACAGGTATCATCAGCAAATAACACTTTATGTTAAACACTGGAAGAATTCACAAAGTAATTTATATAGAAACTAAAGAGGAGTTGTCTCAAAGTAGAACCCTGGGGTACTCCATATTTGAGGGGTTTGTTTAAGGATTTATGATCGCTTATAGAAACACGTTGTTCTCCTCCATACATGTTACTTCTGAACTAGTGAGAGCAATGCCTCTTAAACCATAATGTAATTTACTTAATAGGATCTCAACATTTACAGTGTCAAATTCCTAAGCTAAGTCAAGGAAAACACCATTGCCATTGCTTGTACGCAAGAAATAATTTTCATTGTTGTCTTTGGTGTATTCAGACACTTTGTGTTTTTTTCCGAATGCTCATATTGCAATGATATTTAAATGATGAGAACTGTGGAGGAAACAGTGATTGATAAATTAATTTATCTATTTAAATTCTGTACAACAACAACAGGTTTGTCGCCACTGTTGGAATTGTAAATTATTTTTCTTCCATGATCCTACTATTCTTCTCCTTTTTCTGTGTTCCAGGATGCAATGCCGCTCTCTTCTGCAATATTTAAGAGCGAGCACAGGAACCCGGTGCCTCAGTGCCCTCCACGTCTGGATGTGCAGACCATCGTAGCTGTGCTGTGGAGCAGGATGCCAAACACCTTCCTCAGCGTGGAGACTGCTCGGGTCAGCGAAAGGCACGGCTGGGTGGTCCAGTGCCTTGAACCGCTGCAGATGATGGCTGTACATATACCTGAAGAGAACAGGTCAGCACTAGGGATATGATGGAGATAGACAAAAATTTAGACTTGTGTTTCCATCTGCAGGACAATACTGGTTTAGTCCTGCAGTGACATGCTGTGTTAGTCACTCAGAATAAGAGCCTTGACAGGTTGTTTATTGCTATTTGAATTTGAATAAAAAAGCAATTAAGACTTCCCATTAATGATGAGAGAGAATTCATTACCTTCAATTCATTACCATGGTCATCACACTTGTGCAACTCCTGTAAGGATGATAATGATGAGTAGCCTGTCTCCAACACTCAAATTTCTGGTGTAAGTGATAGTATTGTCTGTTTAAAAGAGATATTACCTGTTCAGAAGCTCTTGATTTTTTTTGTAAATGTAAGTCTGACTCCTGTCATGCTAACTAGTATTAATTTTCACCTTTTTTATTTGTAGTCTGACAGTAATCTAAGTTTCCCGTAGCTCTCTATTGATATTTTAGTGCAGGATGTTGAAAAATACACATTTATTCTGCCTTATAAGTCAGCACATTTCAACAAGTTGTGTCAACTTAATGTCAGCGTGTCAGAAGTTTGTTTATCTTTGGAGTCAGCAAAATAGGTGAGATGCTTCATCGTTAATGATCAGATTTAAGAAAAACTGTCTCTTTACTTTAAAATTTATTTTTGGGCTTTTGTGCATTTACAAGAGAGACAGGAGGATGAAGGAAAGAAGTCAGAGCTCATATTTAAACCCAGATGGACCTATTTGAGGACAATAGCCTCTTTAGTTGGGGCATGGAAACATAACACATAGGCTACCACTGCCCCAACTTTTTATGGAATATTAGTTTTATAAATCCAAAAATCTTGTCTTGTTTTAACAGTACAAATCAATAATTTTGTTCTATATACTAAAAACAGCAAAAAGCATTAAAGGGAGATCTACAAAGGTGAAGAGAGAGTTTTAAATTCTCTTGAGGTCACAGGTTTTCTCATCTATCTTACATGATGCATTGACATACTGTCTTTCCCTTTATTAAAAAGAATGAAAGTTTCACACTGCTAAAGAGTACGATAAACTCCCCCTGCTTCCCCATTACCCTAATCTGTCCCTGCTCTTTTCTAGATGCATGGACATCCTGGAGTTATCTGAGCATGAAGACCTGAGGAAGTTTCACTACCACACGTTGAAGCTGTACTCCGCCCTCTGCGCGTTAGGAAACACCCGCGTGGCTCACGCCCTCTGCAGCCATTTGGACCAATCACAGCTGCTCTACACCATTGACAACCAGTACCTCTCTGGGATGCTGAGAGAGGGCTTCTACAACGTCCTCATCAGGTGGGGTAGATACAGTCTGTTTAAAATGATCTTATCAGTTAATCTTAAATTATTTGAGGATTTATTCAAATCTTGTTCTAACTAGCTTGGAAATCTTACACTTCTTTGCTTCATTCATTGTCTTCTCTTAGTTTCTTTCAAAAGGCCACAATTCAATCTTGTTCTTAGCTGATATCATTGATTGAGCTCATTGGAGTTGAATGAGTTTTAGGTGATGACTCTCAAAGAAACAAAAGAAAATACATAACAAAATAGTCTTCAAATCAAAGACATGAACTTTTAAAATGAAGTATTACCTGAATTTAACCCCCTTTCAGCTACGTTAGCAACTGCTGAAACCAGTAAGTCTTCAAATAACACTAATAGATTAAACAAGACAGACTAACTTTTCATTCACATATTCCTTTTAATGGTTGAAGAAAGTGGCTTTTCTGTCTGAAACTGAGAAATAAGAGTAAAGAGTAAAACATAATGAACGCTGCTGTCAGTGAAAGAAAACGAAAGTCTTAAATTCTGCAACTTTCCAGATTTAACAACCTGAACTTTCATGCACCATAAAGAAAAAGTTAAGTAATTTTATTCATATGACAATGTAATCTCAACCAGTGATAAAATCATTACCCATTACAACAGGAACTTCTGCACCATTTACTGTTAAACCGATAGAACCACACACAAGGTAAAAGTGTTAATATTGCCCCTGTGATTCATGTATATTACCTGTACATAACCAGCATAATTAAATTTCTCTTTTTGTCACATGATGTGATTAAATTCTCTGTTTTTCCTAATGAACAAACATAATTGGATAAGTAAGACATCATGAATGTCACCTGGCACTTTGATACCCCCATAATCACTCAGAATTAAAGTGGAGGTTATTATCCCTGCTGGTGAGGAAGAGAGGGTGTGTTTGGTAATTCAGCTTCACAGCAGCTAGTCACGTAATGGCTGAGTCATACTTATTGATCAATAACGCTGTCATCTTCCTCAGATATATTATGGTAATTTTGTTCTCTTGGGTTCAATAAATCTCACCAGTTGCAGATTTATACCGTTTAAGGAAACTTATTTTTAAACCCAGACTAGACGACTGAATGGCTATACCCTAAAAGTTTAATGACAAATGCCACCAGATGTGTGCAATGATTGAACTGATTTTTCTTCTTATCATCAGCATCCATCTCGAAACCGCAAAGGAGGCCCGTCTAATGATGAACAACGAGTTCATCATCCCTGTGACGGATGAGACTCGCTCCATCAAGCTTTTCCCAGACGAGTCCAAGCGCCACTCCCTTCCTGGCGTAGGCCTCAGTACCTCCCTCAAACCCCGGGTCAACTTCTCCCCTGTTGGTATCATCGGCACAAAGCGCCACCAGTACCTCCACAGCCCGCAGATCCCTCTGGGCATCCTCAAGGAGAAAGCTATCAGTATGCTCTCAGAGGCCGTGCAGGGCGGAGGCACGCACATCCGAGACCCCGTAGGTGGCAGTGTAGAGTACCAATTCGTCCCCATCCTGAAGCTGATTGGAACGCTGTTGATCATGGGAGTCCTGACAAGCGAGGAGGTGAGACTGATTCTCCTCCTGATCGACCCCAACGTTTTCGGAGAAGCCAAGGAGGGTGAGGAAGGAAAAGGGGCTGAGGCAGCGGGCGAGAAGGAGGAGGTGAGCAAGAACGAAGAGAAGGCCGTGGAGGCTGGAGAGGAGGAAACGAAGGAGAGCAAACAACCACTGAAAGGTCTGCTGGAGAAGTCACTGCCTGAGTCTGTCAAAAACCAGGTGAGGAAAACATTCCTGGGACTTTAGATAGCAGCACTGAACTACTCCATAGACTTACATGCCAAGATTTTAATTGAATTTCCATGTTAGATATCTGATTTGGTGTACTTACTCTTCATTTATCAGCACTTTTGTGCTTTTATGATTTATCCCTTACTGAAAGTGGTTGCATGAGTGCAAAGGAAGGCAGTGGATGATTACTAATGTCCCTATCAATGACAAAAAGCCCCCAATTCTGCAAGCACTGAAAGAGCAAACACAGCTTTAATCTTATGATGGATATGGAGACAATACCTGGATAATACCACTGATAATAATACCACCCTTTTTAATACAGCAGCTGACAAGTACAGAGGATCCACAACAGCCAAAATGATTTACATTTGGAAAAACTTCAAACAGTTCTATTTAGAAGTCCAAAAAAATGCATTGAAATAAATCTTCAAATAAAAAATGTTCTGCAAAGAGCCAGAAAAACCAGCAACTAAGTGCAAAGTGAAAAACACATATACTCTTAAAATTGGCAGGAGGGAAATGCTGTAAATTTACTCATCAGCAGGAGGAGCGCTCAAAGGGAACAGTTGATTATCGCAGTGTGATTGCCACTAATGTCTAATAATAAATCTTGATATTGCCTGCACATAACCAGATGAATTAGAGCTCCCTTATTGTCACATGATATCAATAAATTCTCAGTTTTACCTAACAAATGAACATAATTGGATAAATAAGACATAATGAATATCACCTGGTCACCCACATTGTTGTTTCAGCTTTTTTTGGCACTTTTTTTCATTCACTGAACATTGCCTTTGTACCGTAATCTTGCTAAGCTGATGGACTGGCCATGCTGTTATCGGGCAGATCCATCTTGCAAAGATTCAAGCAGAAGTTTTTGTGTCTGAATTGAGAATAAATGGACCAGCCAGCGTCATTTGAGGAGAATGGAGCTCTTGCTTTAGGCGGGGTTTGCAACCTGGTTAAAATTGGCAGCTGGTGAAGCAATTAGTTCGGAAGTAGCTATCATTATGTATTAAATCAAGTATAGGGAATAATAGCAGAAATGGTCTCCATTGATAAGACACAGTTTGGCAAACTTTGCATGAAAATTTTAACGTGACAAAAGTGTGTGCCAAACTGTGTTCCATTTTGGAACAAATTGAAGGAAACTAAAGGGGGGAATCACAAATGGCCCCACAATACAATATTATCACGATACTTGGGTAACGATTTGATATTGTGATTTTAAACATTTTGCAATACAGTGAGTATAGCAAAACATGATCCTTAGACACACTGCAGTCAGTGCATTTGAAAACACCATCATCACCAAGAATGAGGAAAGCATGACAAAGCAAGTCCAAATTCAAGGCTGTGTATGGGTGTAATTTTGGACAAAGTCTGAACAAAAACCACAATTGTGGAAAACTTGTTTTGTTATTCATCAAGACAATGCGCCAGCTCACACTGCGCTCTCAATAAAGCAGTTTCTGGTTCAAAAACAAATCACAGTGCGTGATCACCATCCCTAGTCGCCTGATCTAGCAGCATGTGGCTTTTTCCTTTTTCCTTAGATCAATCTGTGGTCAAAGAAACATGTTATGAGTCAGTGTCAAAAGTTAAGTAAAGAACAACAGAGCTTCTGAAAAACTGACCTACTGCACTGCTTTGATCAGTTGAAGACCTGAATGTAGCTGTGTTTTGATGCAGAAGGGGAAAATATTAAAGGAGAAAGACACTGAAAGATATTTATATTCAATGAATTTGTATTACAGCATTAGTCTCATTTTTAATGGTCATACCTCTCACCTCCCCCTACCTCTCATTTGTGAAGTTACACCAATTTCCCTTACTTATCCCATGTTTGATTGGCATCCTTTCCAGATATTTCTGTGTATCATTTACAATACTCAGGCAGCTTTTATTCTCCCACTGACTTTCAGCACACTTTTTTCTCTTGACAGTATTGATTCAGGCACAAAAAGTGTTGATTTAGCACCTGTATCAGAAAAAAACTAATGATACCCAACCATAATATAAATGTTGCTGGTTGCTGATTGTTTGCCTTTTTTAGCCACCGTAGTTTAAAGTGGAAAAAACAGCTCAGTCATTTGGTGCAAAAATATTACCTGATATCAGTGAACAAAATTCTAAATGTTCTGCCAATTACCATTGCTGCTTGATTAATGTCTTCAAATGGGGTTCTTTTGTTTCTAGATGTGTGAGCTGCTACACTACTTCTGTGACTGCGAGCTGAAGCACCGCATTGAGTCCATCGTCTCCTTCTCAGACAGCTTTGTGTCAAAGCTGCAGTTCAACCAGAAGTTTCGCTACA
Organism: Cheilinus undulatus; assembly: GCF_018320785.1. Classification (NCBI taxonomy): domain Eukaryota; kingdom Metazoa; phylum Chordata; class Actinopteri; order Labriformes; family Labridae; genus Cheilinus; species Cheilinus undulatus. Next base: position 36,818,125 of record NC_054878.1, on the reverse strand, counting down.
ATGAGCTGATGCTGGCGCTTAACATGTCAGCTGCCGTCACTGCCAAGAAGACTAAAGAGTTTCGCTCCCCGCCACAGGAGCAGGTAGGCTACTACAATCGCCCACCAGACAGCATATGAGACATTTTTCACATCCTGTTTGAGCTGTGATTTATGGTCAAGGTTGTGGTATGAGATGAAAACAAAAATCCAGAAGTGAGCCTTAGGGTGGAAAAATACTGACCTTGACTGAAACAGTGGTAGAGGCAGAGGCTGGAGCACAGTTTTTTGAAGTTCTCCAAGGGGCTTTTAGTTTATTTTTTCTCAGCTTTATCCCCAAAGGGTAAATTGAGCCATATGTTAGACTAAATTGAACTCAGACTGAGAGGACTGTGCACTGAGAGTCAAACAGCTGACATTTACTAGTAGAAAATTGTTAGTACTCCCAAAGGAGGAATTTTAGCTGTTCTGTGCTAAACTTTTTTTGTAATCTTAAGTGCATTTAAAGGTCAACATGCATTGTAAAAAAACTGAAGAAATGCCAGCAATCCATTTATTTTTAGGGCTGACTTGAAATTGCTTGCAAAGTTCAGTGCAGGTTGTTAAAAAAACAATTAGGCACCAATGTTAGATTCTAAAAATACCTGTCTGACATAGATGCTGTTAAAAATACCAAATTAAACCAGCAGACAGAGCAGTCTGTGATATCTGACCCCTGCAGACCAAAATACCTCTCTATGGGTTTAATCAGTCTCACAGCAGATGTTGAATCAATCGGCCTTTTTTACTTTTCAGAGGTCAGACTCGTATTTCTCTGTAACAGGCCATCAAGGCAATGGTCATCCTGAGGGCAGATGGGACCATGTAGTACTGTTTTTTTTTTTTTTTTCTTTTTGATCAACATCAGTTATGTCTTGGGTTGTGCAATTTGGGCAGTGGTGCTGTCACCTCATAGCCAGAAGTTCTCTGTCATGCATCCCCTTTGCTCAGGTACTTCCTGTGTAGACTATACATGTTCTCCTCATGCATGGGTACTTCAGCTTCCTCCCACTGACCAAAGACATGCTCGTTAGGTTGATTGGTGCCTTTAATTTGCCTGTAGCTATGAGTGCAAGAGCGACCTCTTGCTTGTCTCTGTACGTCAGCCCTGTCAACGACTGGCAATATGCCCAGAGTGTACCCAGTGTCCTGCTACATCACGGCTGCACCAGCTCCAGCTGCCACCCCCTAAATTAATAAAATGAAAGCATTAGAAGCTTCAGTTTTCACATGAGACCTCATAACTGAGTGAATAAATGTATGAAAGTGATATACTTTCTCTCACTCTCGTGGTTTTGATCATGTACGGATAGAAAAAAAAAATGTTGGCAATTGAGGCTTCGGTAATTCCCTCCTTAAAATGGACACTGTCCTGCATCCTAAGGTTCCTACATCAGCAGCTTTTACTATGCACGGGAGGCCTGTCAAGGTTTCAGTAGAAGCCAGTATGCTTACAGGACCTGCAGCATCTGACAGCCAATACTTAAAATGTTCAGAGTGGGGTGTTGAATTTTTACTTTTCTAAAGTCTAAAAGCCCCTAGCCTGTTCACAGTCCCCCCAAGAATCCCCACCTTTCAGAAAATGTGTGCTAAAACAAGCCGTTCTCAGATTTTCCCTTCATGATGTCATGTGGGGAGTTAGCACTGCCCCCAGGTTTAGTTGGCCCTCCCCGCTTGGAAGAAAGTTCTGCCCTCCTCTTCTGATCCTCCTCTCAGCTGCCAGCTGAGAGGAGGATCAGAAGAGCCACAACCATTAAGCTATATCCATTTCCTGAAAGGGACGAGGTCAGGGGCAGAGTCAGACAGCTCAGTAACATTAAAGCCACAGATGCCGCAGAAACAGCTTGTTCTGAGCAGGGTTGAAACAGAGTTTTTTTTTTTTAGACATGCAAAAATCCAATACTGGAGTGTTTTTTCAACAAAAAACTTCACAGGCATGTTATGGGGACCTCTGAGACCAATATAAACTTGTCTTAAAAGGGTAAAATATGTCCCCTTTAACTTGGAGACAGAAAACTTCACATTAGCTCTTATTTAGCCCATTAGCATATTAGCCACTACTGTGTAACAGCCAAATAAGGCTTCACATCTTCCACAGGAAACACCAACAAACCATCACAACAAATAGCTGATCAGCAGTCTAATAATGTTAGACACCACATTAAAACTCTACAGTTTAAATAGAACTTGAGTCTTCATAAGATGATCTCACGATTGTTGCTTTCACAAGTATATTGTTTATATTTATTTATTTATTTAGATTTGTTTTACTGGAAAGCCTCATTGAGATTACAAATCTTATTTACAAGCGTGTCCTGGCCAGATTGTGGGGATCCCTTTAGTTTTGTCTACTTAAACACTGTAATTTCTGATGAAAATCAATGTTGTCACTAACTGCAGAAAAGACGATGGGGTTCAAGACCTAGGCTATCTCCTAACTTCCTGATAAGTTGCCAGTGTTGCCATGCTTAAAGGGTGTAAACTGTAATAGGGTTAGAAAAAGATTTTTCTGAAGCTCTTTGGTTGTTAAGGGGTATTTGTTTATGTAGCTTTTTGCCTTGAACCAAAGAGAAGTAAGCTGATTGTGGACCAAATCTGTTACATGCAAGACAGCAATAAACTGACTTTTTTATTGTCTTAGATGTCAAATCAATTCTCTGTAGAAAGAAGACATATAGTAGCCATTTTAAGGAAAGCCCTCATTTTCCTCCTCTTTAGCTGGTGATCAAAATGTTTTTCATAATCGACCGATTCTTTTATTTCCAGTTTAGAATCTGTTTAAAATTTCTGCTTTCTGCTGCTTCAAAAAAATACAACAGCACTCATAAAGGAGGTTGGATTTTTTTAAACTCCTGTGATCCTGCTGCTTTGTGACTCAGTATTTTTCATCTCTGTGTGAAATAACTGCGTCAGCTCACTGAAGTGCCAGGGGCTCAGATCCTAATGAGTAGGCCCCTTTTAACATCCACTTCTCTCTCAGGGTGTCTCACAGCCAGAGCTGAGAGGGAGAGAGGCATGCAACATAATTCTGCCCGATAGCCAGACAGTCCTGGTAGTCTCTCTTCTGTTTGTTTTCAGATCAGTCGTTTTGTGCTGAGTCGAGCTCACTACACAACAGTGTCTCAGAGTTAAAGGAAAGTCTAGATCTGCAGGACTGCAAAGCTTCTTCTTCTCCGAAGGTTTTAATTGCTCCTCTGAGCTGCAAAAGCTTGCAGATAAGCACATCTACAAGAAGACTGTAGTGGTCAGCAGCAGGTGCACACTGTAGCCAGCACTCTCCAAGATTGCTGTATGTTGCTTCCATGGTTTATTAAAAAGCTGAGCCTGAAATAGACATCAGAATCACCTAAACTGGACTCAGCATTCACTCCGCCAGAGAAAGTACTGCATGTATATTTAGCTTGTTTTTATGATTAGTATGTGCTACAGCAAACACAGCTGATTTGTATCTATTAAGAATAATTTTATCAACGTTGGGAAATTCTGTAAAATTTTAAATCATCAATCGTCAAACTATCTCTCTTTGCATCAGTCACAGAGATCCTATCTAAAAAAGCCCATTTGAGACTCACTACAGCAGACTACATGAGAGTGTTTCTGCCGTTGAGTGTGACTCAGAATAACAATGGTGCTGTCCACCCTGTGTGCCATCCTTTTATTTACTCCTCACACGCTTGTGTGCTTTCTTGCTCATTTCTGCCTCCCCCTTTCCTCCCCCCTTCTCTGTTACAACAGATTTTTGTATTCCCTACCTCAGCCTCCTGCTTTTCTAACTTTCTGTTTGTCTGCACCTTTCAGATCAACATCCTGTTGAATTTCAGTGCTGGGGAGGACTGCCCCTGTCCTAAGGAGATCCAGGATGAACTCAACTCCTTCCATGAAGAATTACGACTGCACTGTGGTAAAGTACAGCTGTTTAGCCAGATCATTTCATATAGTTTGTTAGGGCTGATGAATGTATTTTGTATGACACTTACAGTACCGTAGTTAAGGTAGTTCATTACCAGACTGACAGCTTTGATGATACAAATACGTTTATTATACCCTACTTCTCTCCAAATGACAGTTGGGCTTGGCTCGCGACCGGTGTAGATGATGGATGAATGAATGGATGGAGATGCTGGTTGATGTGACCCCATCAAAGAGATATTTGTTAGAGTTTAGGCATGGAGACTAGGCTATGTGCCTATACAAACAGGACCATTTGCTAATCTTAAGATAAACCAATATCAAATCAAGTCAATTTTATTTAAACAGCACATTCAAAGCAACTTCCATTGACTCAACTGCTTTACAGGGTAAAATGAAAAAAAAGATGTTGGGATAAATGTACACTCTGTCAAAAATCTTTCAATCATGCCAGTACTCTTTCCAGCCTGTCCTCCTCTGACTCATATGCTCACTATTGACAGTACTGCATTCAGCCTCACTTCTAAAATATGAAACTGTCATTCTAAGCATAGGAGTGTGTTTTCCATTGCAGGAATTCCCATTGAGGAGGAGGAGGAAGAGCAAGACACTTCGATTAAGGGCCGTCTCCTCGCCTTACTCTACAAAATCAAAGGGCCACCTCAGAAGACAGAAGAGGAGCCTACAGAGCAAGAACAGGCTGCTCCAAGTGAGTAACTCTGAACATAATGGGTAAAACAGCAGAGTAAATCAAGCTCAGAAAAACTTCCATATACATACATTAACGTGTCATTTATTACTTCATAGTTATGATGTTGGAAATTTAGTTGTTTTTTCCATCTCATCCGTTAAAATTCACTATGATGGAATATTTCAAAGGTATCTGTTATGATGACTATTAAATAACATTTGGGGCACGGGTGGACTTGTGGTTAAGTTGTGCCCTTTGTATGCAAGTTTATGTCTGGCCCGTGGTTCTTTCACTGCATGCCATTCCCTACTTTCTCATCCCTGTTTCCAGCTTTATCTATTGTCCTATCTGTCTCTGTTGAAGGCAGAAAGCCCCCAAAATAAAGCTTAAGGAAAAAAATTCTAACAAAAAATAATAATAAAATGATGTTTGCTGGAACAAAAAAGGAACCCCAACAATCTTTTCTTACCTCTTTTGAGGACTGCATTTGTTATTTACATTGCTACTGGAAATCTAGAAATAGGTCCAGTTATCCCTCAATACTAAAACGGAACAGAAAAAGCTACTCATCTTACAGCTAGTTTGACAACTGCCCTGTTCCACCAAGGCTCAGTGGTTTTAATATTTATCTCTGCTGCCATTTGCTGAAAGCTTGGTCGTGTTCTGTTGCCAATAACACAAGACTAATGGACAGCCATTGCTTTAAATTTTAATATATAACTCCAGTCTTCCTCACCTTGCATATATTATTGAAAGGTTTTATAAGTAGACACATGGTGTGATTTTGGGTGACTCTTACAGATCTCAATTAGAGTAATATTCAGTTTTACAAAATATTTAAAAGTATATTTCTCCCATTGAAAATATAGAGACTGTATTCAAAACCAAAAAGAAAGATCACTTACATAGTGTAATTTGTTTACAAAACTTTATGACCATTTTTTTTAAAGGACATTATTTACATTTTAAGAGCTGTTCTTTATTCAGGTGTGATTCAGGTGTGGCAGCTAAAGTAACTGGGTTGCTGATAATTGTCCACTAAAGGACTTGTCTGCTGCTTCCTTTTTGTCTGGGACTTACTCTGTGTAAATAAAATGGAGAAGGAAAAAAAACTTGTGTGATGATTTGCAGATTAGCTTACAGATTCAGTATTTCTTCTGCTGGTGATGACTCCCATGTGTGCTACTGTTTTAGACGATGCAGAGCAGATGTGAATCTACAAAATAGTCACCTTCAGGGCAGCTGGCTTCCTCCCTTCAGCTCACTTTGTATCTAATTCAGTTCTCATTAGTATTCTGTTTGAGTGTGACCCTTTGTTTCTACAGATGTTGGGCTGTTTGACTTAAACACCCAAAGTTCAGCAGTACTATCTGAACGGTGATGTTAGCCTTTGATGAGGTAGAACACCACAGCCTTTGCAGGTGTCACTACAGTCCACTGAGTTCATCTATTGTTGTGTCTAGTCTGTAAGAATAAAGTTTGGAAAATAAGCCTCAAAGGTACATTTAAATGATACCTTAGATTGTTATCCTTTAAAAACCTGTTTCTTGAATACTTTTTTTTGCTCTATATGAGTAATATTTCTACTAAGTTACTTTCACAGAACTGAAAAGTTAGCCCAACAAAATAAATCAATCTTATTGAGTGAGAGACAGGTTGAGTAGTTGCAGCAGCTGCATAGCTATATTTTGCTTAAAGCAATGACAAATTATCCTCTTTATGCAACGTTTAAAACCAAGGTTATGCTAAATGATGGGTGAATGATGTGTCAGTCTTTATGAGTCAAAACACTGCAGGGTTGTTATTGATAACACTGCATTCATTTTGCTGATGCTTTTATCTAAAGAGGATCAATCACTTGGTTCACTCAACCAAAACACTGTGGAAACAACTCATTATTATAAGAGATGTGCAAGTTCATCAGCTAATCAAATAACCTGATATACTTTAAGTACTTCATTTAAAAGAGGGAGACAGGTTTATTGTTTTTGATTTATAGAACAAGGTGTAAAAACATTCAGAGAGAAGTAGAAAGATTGCTCACGGCATGCAGGCTCATTTTATACACGTAATAAACTGTTAATGTGCTTGAGCTTGTATTGTACTTTTCTAGTTGTGTGACCACTCAAAGTGCTTTCACACCAGAGGTCACACTCACCCATTCACACCATAGTAAAAGCTTCTATGTAAAATGTCCATCACTATTACCTCACCCCATTCATACACATTAGCACCCCTGACCGCCTGGGACGACTGAGTCAAAGCCATCCTAACATTTACACAACATTCAATCATCCGAGTTCAATAAGTGTTGATGACAAGTAAAGTCTGCCACAGTTATTATGCTTAACTTAGAAAGATCTACCAGTAAACACTCAGTCTTTAATGTACTCCATTCAGGCTTTTTTATTGTGGGGGATCCAAAACCCTGAATTTATATCATTCGTTTAAAGACAAAATATGTCAAGTTAGTTTGAGATTGTTTCACATTTTACAGTTAAGTAATCTATGGCCATTCATTCCCTCATATATATTTTAAAATGAAAATGTCATCAGTGCACAAAAGCACGCAAAGTTTACACTATTATGTGTCATGTGGGGATTTTTCCAAAAGAGGAGCATAATCTACTTTATATGACCTACAGTGGTGATGCTTTTCTTCTTACATAATTAAAGAATTGCACACAGTGTACCTCTATCTCACTCTTTTGCTTAAGTAAGCAGTAATAGCTTGGCTTTTTTGCTGATTAGACAAAATTTCTAGGATCAAACACAAGTGTTATAGCATATTCTGCATCTTTTTAGCTTCCTCCACCTTTTGCACACTTTATATCTTCTATGCTTTACATTGAAACTGTCCTATGCCCTCCCACTAGTTGCATGAATTGTAATTGTTTAATTTTGGGGTTAATTATGGGAGGCAGATAAAGAGCTCTAGTGTGATGTTTTTATTTCAATGCTGAGATAACCTGATGCATGGATTCTTCCCATGCAGACACATTCATCTCTAATATATTGCACAAATGCAACATCTCTAATTGCAGTATAGCTTGGCTTCACTCTGAACTTCTTTGGACTTTCTCTCTACACTCCTGAGAAAATACTTGAATTTGTGCAGCTTTCTAGATTTGTTGGGAACTGTAGCAGTGGTATCACATGAGCTTGAAAATAGTACTGAATGCTTAGCTGCATATCTTTCTTTTCCTATTGGAATGAGCAGGAATAATATGAACCATTGTTTTAAGGTATGAAATAGTATTCCTGATGCAGCACACAGTAGGACCTTGAGCATATCTTGCAGAAAAAGCTGGTCTCAGCAAATTTATGGTCACATTAAATAAATGTAAATGTGTTTCCTATTTTGCTAGACTTTGCATCCTGGTAAGTCGAAGAGGCTGGTGAGGTGTCAAATAGAAGGCTGTTGTTACTCAATTATTCCATATTGTAAGGTTTTACACATTTATATACTTCTTCGATTATGGTGTGTGTTATCTTCTGATGTATTTGTTGTGTGAGTGTTTCTGCATTTCGTTAATTCACGGATTGGAGAAAAATACTTGGATAGGCTTGTCTTATCTGCTGCATGCACAAAGGACAGCGGGCCACAAAAATATTGTGCTTTAACACTGGACACCTTTTGTTAACCTTGCATACTTTTGCACAGCTAGCTAAAATGAATACATGAATAAAGAAAGACAGAATATGAGGATGCAGAAAGAATAGAGAGAAATGTAGAAAAGAAAAGAGACAGTTGTAGGAAGAGAGAAAATGTAGCTGCAGAGAGAGAGAGAAAAGGGAGCTGCAGAGAGAGGGAAAAGGGAAGTGCAGAGAGAGAGAAAAGGAGGAGGTGCAGAAAAAGAGAAGGGAGACTCAGAAGAGGGTGGTACAGAAAGAGAGAAGAGGGAGGTGCATGAAGAGAAAGAAGGGAGGAATATGAAGAGAGAAGTAGGAGATACAGAAAGAGAAAGAAGGGGAAAATGCAGAAAGAAAGAAGTGGGAGGAATGGGAAGAGAGATGAGGGAGATGCAGAGAGAGAGAGAGAGAAGAGGGAGATGCAAAAAGCGAGAGAAGGGAGGTATAGAAACAGAGTAGAGGGAGGTGCATAAAATAAGACAGAAGAATGAAGTGTAGAAAGAGAGAAGCAGGAGATGCAGGAAGAGAGATGAGGGAGAGGCAGAAAGAAAGACAAGCGTGGTGCAGAAAGAGAAGAGGTAGTGATAGGAAGAGAAAAGAGGGAGGTGCATAAAGAAAGAGAAGAGTGAGGTGTAGAGAGAGAAAAGCAGGAGATGCAGAAAGACAGAAGAGTGAGGAATAGAAAGAGAGAAGAGGAGTAAATGGTAATGGAGAAGAGGGAGGTGCAGATAAAGAGAAAAGGAATATAAAGAAAGCTAAAGCAGCAAAAATAAATAAGATAATTTTAATTTAATTTTAATTTAAAATGGTACAATATGGAGTAGCCTAAACATCCTGTTTATGGAGGTAAAATGAATTAGCATTTTTGTTTATGGAGGCATAATGGACAGTTTTATTGCCGTGTTTTAAATGCATTGGTTTAAATTAACCCCTAAGAAAGGGGTTTTCTTGTTGAGAAAGAAACTGAAGAAAAAGTTATTGTCTGAAACAGGAGCTTACCTTCACATTGCGGGTTTTTGTAGCAAGTGTCATCACACTTGACACTTAACACACTTCAGTCTCAGTGCTTTCATGGTGTTCCAGCCTCTACAGACAGCTGCTCTGTCACATAACAGCTCAGAATATCCACTGTACTCTGCCTGCTCTGCACAGAACAACAGACAGGTACCTTTAGGGACTAGCTGCTGAATATAGTGGAACATTTGGCAGCTGAAGAGACAGATTTTTCCCTCAGTTGTTTGGAAAGCCCTGAAATGGAGAAAAACAGTTAATATTGTATTAATAAATTTATGGACATAAACATAACAAATAATTTCATGGTGCTTGTAACAGCTGAATGTGAAAGTATTTGTCAGTGTCCTTGATAAGTCATTGTTGCAAATTACAAAGATGTCCCTAAATGAAAAAACTTATTCCATACTTACAAATGAATGTACTACTTGTAAAGTTGTGGGTGAGGAGCTGACTGAGTAAAATGATGTTTAAGACATTTTTTTTTATCTTAAGCTTTGTTTTTAACCTGCATTGCACATTTTAATGGTCATTTTTTTGGTCACTCTCACATTAAGATATTGTTTTTATTATGCATTTGTTTTTACAGGAAAGACAAGTATGCACCTAGAAATATATATATATATATATATATATATATATATATTTTTTTTTTTTTGTTTTTTTTTTTGTTTTTTTTTTTGTTTCCACTGATGCCTTTGGCAAATTTAGCCACATTGATGCAAATAAACACTTTACAGGTTAACTATCACTAGACCTTTGTTTAATGGGTTTATGTTCTTTTTTCACCTCTCTAGCCAACCTGAAGGAGCTTATTTCTCAGACCATCACCAGCTGGGCTCAGGAGTCTCACATCCAGGACCCTGAGCTGGTCAGAGTGATGTTCAGCCTGCTCAGAAGGCAGTATGATGGCATTGGTGAGCTGCTCCGGGCCATGAAGAAGTCCTACACCATCAGTGCCGCTTCTGTGCAGGATGCCATTAACCTGCTGGCATCTCTGGGTCAGATCAGGTCTCTGCTATCAGTCCGCATGGGCAAGGAGGAGGAGAAACTCATGATTGATGGGCTTGGGTAAGAGGTGTTGCAATAAACTTTGACACATCTCTATCACTACTTCAAGTTAATGATCATTGCACATAGATACTTAATTTATTTTTAACTACACACAATTTGTATACAAACTTTGAATTGATTTTATTCCAATGACTTTGTTTTGTTTTTTAGTGACATCATGAACAACAAAGTGTTCTACCAGCATCCAAACCTGATGAGAGTACTGGGCATGCATGAGACCGTTATGGAGGTCATGGTCAACGTGCTGGGAGGAGACAAATCACAGGTAGGATAGTGGGACTGCAGAAATTTTATTTATTAGCTGCCATTCCTGCAACAGTTTTTAAAGCCATATAAGTAAATCAAGTAAATTGAGAAGTTTACTCAACAGGAATAAAACCCCAAAAAATGTCATGGTCATACGCACAATTTTCCTCCTGCAAATGAAAATTTGAATGGATACAAGCTATATTAGCCTTTTTCTAAGTAAAAACTTGTCGGCTTGTTGGTCTTGTCTTTGATCACACTGTAGACAAAACCTGTAGTCAGTTTGTGGGTTCTGCCATAACTTTAATGTGTACTGCTGTCTGCTGACTGTAACATCAGTAGAGATAGCTGGATGAAAAAGATTAAACAGCTGCTGATAAAGTTACCTCATTCATATGATCTTAAGTTAGATATTGAATTAGACATAATTTTCATATGTATATCTATTTTGGCAATACAGGGAAAATTTGACTGTCCAACATGTTGGCTGTTCGTGAAGTGGGCTTGTGTATTATGCACTTCTCTTTTTTTCTAAAGCTAGTCACAACTGCTAGAGCAGCTAAAAACTCCACAGGTTGTCCCTATTGTCTTTTATATCGCTAATAAAAAAAAATGTAAAATCATTTTAAAAAAAGAAAAATGTTCACTTCATCTATCAGCTTATGTTCAGATGAACGAATGTTATATTGATACATGCATGCAGTAAACTTGTCAACTTCTGGATTCTCCCAAATGTGTCTGTGGTCTGTGTAACTTCTTGCTTTGACATTAGAATTAGAGAAGTCTTTTATATGTGATGGTTCTTATTTTGTTTCACACATGTGGACAGACAATAATTTGTAAATGGGCTAATCACTCCTGCCAATAATTGGAAAGAAACTCAAGGATCTAGGGCTTGCAGAAATACTCTGAAAAATCAGAAATTAGCCAACTATTAGAAAAAAAGGCAGAAACACTAAACACATCAGATTCTGAAATGTTATTTAAAAAATGGGTTGCCACATGTATGATGGAGTAAGAAATATGTCGTACATGTTTATAAGACATGAAGATAAAGATATGCATAGATCAGTCTCATCGGCATAAACTTTACGTTAGTTTTTCAAAAGGCAACCACACTGGGAGACTTTGAGACACATTTTAAAAAGAGTCTAATCCAAATATATTTCCTTAAAAAATAATTCCTACTCCCTTTAAAAATTTCTCACTACAAAGTTAGTGAAATAAAATGGGCCCAACAGTTGAAGTGCAATACATCACCTAAGTTAATAGTTAAAATTCATTGATACCTTTTGAAAATATATTTTGAATAAATTATTCATAATGAAATATATTCTGAAACAGATGTATTTTTCCAAACATTTGTATTCGTAACTTCTCTCTATGTTGATTGAAAGCAACGTTTCATGTCTGATGCTTTAAAAACTTTATTTCCACCAGGTGGTCCAGTTTGCATACCCTGAGGGTACACATGTGACGTCACAGACAGTCTCTGTTGTTCCATCTGTGGAGTTGCAGAAACTTTGGACTGAAGACAGAAATGAGTAGGGAGTAGGCAGGAATAGGCTTTGTTTATCTGAAAAGTACCCTCATTTTAACAGCTGCATCTTAATGATGTTCTACGCAGTCAGTGTAGATCCTCAGAAAATGTAAATAAAAATTGTTCAGAGCTGGCACTGTACGTTAATAAAGACACAAGATGAAGCTGTGCTATTACAGTAGCTACAACAAGCCTTTAGTAATCGATGAATATAATGTAAACTCAACGCCATTCTTCTTCGTCTTACCTCAAAGGAAAATTGAGACCTTAAATTTCAGCAGAGAACCATTTGGTTAAATAATATTGAAAATGGCAAGGCATCTGAGGACAACAGATGTGTGATGTCCAGAAAGACCCAAAAATTCTAAAGTCTACTGATATCACAGATTTAATAAATTAGCCTTTTTTCAAAAATTCACCTGATTTCTATTTGGTTAAATATAGTGAAGTTATTTTGGCAACCACTTCATAAAGTGAACTTATCTGATGCTATAACAGTTTATACAACACAATATGAAAGTTGAGAGTTGTACCGTGTGAATTTGTCACACTAAAGATAGGTGCTAAAATCAAACTAGATTGAATAAGACAGCTGAGGCGCATCAATCTTGTTTTAAAAAAACAGGCCTGTTTTGCACACAGATTTAACAATCAAAGGGTGATCTTTTCACAGAATACCTTAAGTTAAAAGAAGTAAATGAATCACTGCAATACAGAGAAACCAGCCTGGTGTGTACCTTTAGGCTCTGCTTCATGTATTTGAAATCAGGCCCACATAAATGTCAGGAAATTGTATGTATGACCACATATTAATTTAACGGTCTAGGAAATTGTATGGATCTCTGTCAAGTCCAAATATCACCAATTTAAGCAGATATTAGTCTGTTTTTCTGCCTGGCTGAGCAGTTGTTTCTCGCTGAAAATGAGTTCATACTTTCTATTGTTGTGTGTGTAGCTCCACCCTTTTGGGACAAATAAGCAATCTTGGCACCCCTAAGGAAGGGTGTCAAAACAGGACGGTATAGTTCAGTTACTTGAACTTTTGATGACAGTTGTGTACCATGCTGTACCAAATTGAATGGCACAGCTTGGTGGAAACAACCTTATAGTGTGTTTACTGGTCCCAGGAAAATAAATTTAACCCTAAGTAGGTGAAGTAAGCCAAGATCAACAAGCTAATACACCGAGGAACCACAGGGTAATAAAGAGGGCATCAGAGGGTATAAGAGGGGTCATAGGGAGTCCCTTCCAGCCACTCCATTTTGGGCAGTGCTGACAGAAGCTGGAAGAGATGGTTGTGATTTAATGCCACAGCCTGAGCCAAGCACGACTTGAACCTCAGACAGAAAGACCTCAGGGAGACATTCAGGCCCTCACATCTGACTCCTGCAGTCTGATCACGCCTTCTCACAGATAGATTCCAGACCAGTTTGCTGCCATTTGATATGAGCCCTTCACTAACTGTGGCCTTATAAAGTGGCATCACCACTGCCTGTAGATTTCAGTCGGGTTTGAGATATTCAGTCCTTGATTACTTCAAATGTTTCAGTGCTTATGTGGCATTATTCAAAGTTGATTTAGTTGGGTAATGGACTTTCTGGTCACATGTTTAGGAAATCAAGAGAACAAGTCTATAAATATAATCACTAAAGCTTATCATGGACTCTATTAAAACATTTTTAAATACAGCCTTTTCTCCAGACTCATCAACTCAACAAATATCTAATGTAAGCCTTGCTAGTTGGCACTGGAATTACTAGTTTTTAAACTAATGATCAATAATGCTTAAGGTAGAGAAAACATTTTTAGAGATAGAATCTAACTTTCCCATAAGAAGTGGTTGCAGGGGCGCAGGCAGATTTTAATCTGCTCTGATATATTTGGAGGCTGTAAAGTTTTATAAGCTTGGCTCTGATAAAACCCTTAAGTGTAGTCAATAAACAAAATGTATTTTCTGTTCAGGCACAAAATCAGAAAACCCAATTTCACTTTTGAGCTCCCATGCTTTACATCGGTGTCATCCTCATTTTTCAAGCTTCTATTATGGGTTCAGTCCGAATATAAATCTTATGCATGCTTATGACACACTGTATTAAAAAGGTGAAAAAATGGTTATCTATGTCATGTGTGCTAGAAATGTACACAGTTTGTTGACTTAGTGATTTAACTTTATCATCCTAGCTAGTGTGCAGCATAATTAATAGACCCACCTCTATTTTAACAGGTTTCCATGACAAAAAGTCTAATTCTGCTTTTTAAAAGTTAAATTGTTTGGCATAAGCTTAGCATATCTGCTAAATATAAGCAGATGTGCTGCTGATACTGATAAATATCAGTGTGTAGAATATTGATAGAATGAAGGCATTAAATGCAACAAAAATCATCAAGTTTGTGCTTTTATAATCGTTTAAATATATTTTTTTTCTCAGTTCAGGTCTTGAAAATAATTTGATTACAGTTTCATAAAACAATTAAGAGGGAGCAATCATTATGGTTCTGGACAGTAGTACATTTTCTTTATACCTCTTTAACTTACTTTAAGACTAGTCAGCTGGTCCAAATTTAGATTTCTGTTAATGAGACAAAAAATATTGGACATACTAAATTTCATGCTTTACTTCCAATAAACTTGGCACAACACTTCAACACAGTAAAGGTAAAATTCTTCAAAGTCATGTTAAATCTGTTTTGAGAAGTGAAAGCATTTGACATGATTTAAAGGTGAACAGTTAGGGTGACTTTACTGATGATGAGTTAGATTTTTATGCCATTCATATTTGCAGTGTAATTTCCCTGAGGTTAGATGAGGCTGTTTCTCCCTCCGGATTTATCCTCTGGTCTTTAGGCAATTTTCTTTCATCTCCTGTCTGAGCAAAAATCCACTTTACTCTTAGATTTATGCTCAGACTGAACCCATACGAGAAACTTAAGAAATAAGGATGAAATAGACATGAATGCATTAGGGCGTGAAGGTGAAATGATTTTCTGGTTGTTGTGTGTGAACAGAAAATAAATTTAGTTTATTGACTACACTTGAGGCTTTTATCAGAGCCAAGCTTATAAAACTCTGAAGCCTCCACACATATCAGAGCAAATTAAAATACACCTGAGCTCATGCAAACATTTCTTCTGTCTTAGAAATATTTAATACCATACAATGCATTAAGATGTGATGGGATGTGATATGATATGATGCAATGGGATAATATACTACACCATATATGATACCATACCATACTGTGCCAAACAATACTATGCGAAATGATACGATATGATACCTCACACCACAATATGATACCATAGGATACCCTGGATGTAGTAAAATGCAGTGTGATATGTAAGGGATGGTGAGGTGTGCAATTGTCAGGGATTAATGGATGATGCAGTAGCCTGAACCATCCTCCGCTGCACTTTGGACAGTTGCCTCCGCAAAGTCTATTAATCCATAATAATTGCAATAATGGATTTGCTGACTGATTTAACAATGAAAAGGTATGAAGACAGGGGAGACGGAGAGTTTTCTGTGGTGGTACTATGAACCTGTTAGGTAACATGGACAGTCAGCTGATAGAAAAGCTCAGTTTTAGTGTCTGTTTGGTGGTTGATTCTCTCATTTACAGCTAAAACGCATTAATTTGGAACAGCGTCAGATGTGTTGACTGGACCTACTTGAGAGGTTCCATGGGTGTCCAAGTCTCTAAAGTAATTTGACACCAGTGGAACTTCCAGAGCCAATCAGAATCGAGTTTTCACCAAGACGTTGGTTTAAAATGTGATAAGATACAATATGGTAAGATACAATATGACAAGATACTATGAGATATCATACAGTACCATATTATAACATACAATGTAAGAGTCCACATACTAAATCATACTATATGACACGAGTTGTACCATACCGTACCGTACTGTACCATACAGTACTATACTATACAATACCATACCGTACCGTACCGTACCATACAGTACTATACTATACCATACCATACCGTACCGTACAGTACTATACTGTACCATACCATACCGTACCATACCGTACCGTACCATACAGTACTATACTATACCATACCATACCGTACCATACAGTACTATACTATACCATACCATACCGTACCGTACCGTACCATACAGTACTATACTATGCCATACCATACCGTACCATACCGTACCATACTGTGCCGTACCATACTATACCATACCATGCCGTACCGTGCCATACTGTACCATACCATACCATACAGTACTTACCATACAGTATGACACCAGTCAATACCATATGATGTACCAATCCTTTGGGAAATTTGTCAAAGACTTTGTGTTTTTTCAGCATTTCAGGCTACAACTTCCAAAGACATACAGTGCTTAACAAATGTATTAGACCACCCTAACCCTAACCAAAGTAAGGTTTATGCCACAGCTGCCCTAAATTTACAGCATTGGTAATTACTAAAATCATTTTTTATGTTTCTGCAATGGTTAATACACCAATATGTAGAAGCTCTTTAACCCAAATGATATTTTTAATTCTAAAATATAATTATTAGTGTTATCCATGAATTTTCAAATTTACTGATTTACAAAAAAATGAAAAACATAGTAAAGCGCATTAATATTTCTTGATTAATATGTCAAATTATAGTTATTTACTTGCATTCCGGAACAGAAAAATGAGTTTTAGTGGTTGAATGTTATGCTTGATTAATTTCTGACTTCTCAGAGAAGCCCAGTTAGCCGGCTCAAATTTGGGTGAATTCAGTTTGAAATCCCTCATTCCTGTTCAGAATGGTAAAACGTGGAGAGCTCACTGAAAATGAAAGAGTCGGCATTAAAGCACTTCATGATGCTGGATGGTCTTTGAGACAAATATGACAGGTGGTCTAATAAATTTGTTAAGCACTGTATGCTAAGCTTTTGTTTCCTTTTTGTCCACAGGAGATTGCCTTCCCCAAGATGGTAGCCAGCTGTTGTCGTTTCTTGTGCTACTTCTGTCGTATCAGCCGCCAGAACCAGAAAGCCATGTTTGACCACCTGAGTTACCTGCTGGAGAACAGCAGCGTCGGACTGGGTAAGCACTGGAGACTTGAAAAGATAAGACTAATTTTCATAATGATGTTCATATTGATGATAGTGACTTTAAATAGATAAAGCACCTTTTAAAGTAGGTATTTACAAAGCACTTTGGTAGACAAAGCAAGAGTAGGAATTTGGTGAGATACAGAAACAAATTTAGTCACAACAAACAGATGTTCCAGATAAAGGAGCAGAAAGGTAAGTAGATAAAAGCAATTTCATGAAGAAATGCAAACAGAAGGAATAACAGCTCCGCACAGGCTGATCTCAAAAAACATTTAAAGCCATATTAGTGAAGAGGTATGAAGAAAAAAAGCTCAAAGTCAGATTTTCATTGTTTATCTTTAAGAGAAGTTGATAGTATTTGATAATGCATTAGACAATTTACAATATATATTAGTAGCATAAACTAATGAAATTCAGATGTAAGATTGTCAGACTGGTAAGAGAAGATGATAAGAGAAACCACTGCCAGAGAAAAACACTGGGATGATTTCTTGACATTTGTATTTTCCACACTTGAGGAAGTAGAAAATTGCCCTTTTGCTTCTCCAAAAATGATGCAAAATGTTGACTGAAATCAATTGGCACCACTTGACGAAAAAGTTTTGGTAAAGTGATGTGTGACACAAACTTACCGCCCACATGATGTCAGGGTATAAATTAGAGAGTAAAAGTGATGGAAAGGAGGCAGCTGATAGAGAGAGAGAGAGAGAGAGAGAGAGAGAGGAGGAAGGCAGGAAAATGAAGGATGAGGGTTATTTAGGCATGCAGGGATGAACTGATGAGTCACTGAGCTCTGTGAAAGTGGCCGAGTTTCTATGACAGGGAAGAGAGAGAGAAAGAGGTTACATCAAGCTAATTTTTGGTTTATTCTGAATTTACATTGTTCAAAATGAAGCTACATGGAGCAGTACAATGTGTTTTCTTTGGGATGTTTGTTCATTTTTTGGCTTACTGTCCCGAATAATTAATTTCCTTGCATGAGGGACACAGTAAAAATTCTAAAGTAATATCTATGTTTAATTTTAATTTTAATAGCCCTGCAAAAGTGTGCACAATTAATTATCTCAGAGTATAGAACATGTGGGGATGAAACCTTTATGTGGGAGGTTGTTTCTGCCCAATGAGTCTCTGGGGATTCATTAATTTGAATATAGAAACATTTTGTACAACATCAGAGTATTTGCAAGAGTACTTTGATGATGAGTAATTTAGGAGATGGGGCCACAGATGCCCACTTAAAGTAAGACAGCTCTATATTGAATATGATGTGGCAGAATATATATAATCAATAAAAACATCAAAAGTCCAGAGGGGAAAATAAAATAGTTGAGGTGTTCTTATTTGTAAATAGCGCTGAATTTATACTATGTTGCTGCTGGTGCAGTAGTTAGCACTGCTGTCTCACTAGAATAGGTAGCAGAAAGGCTCCTGGTTTGAATCCCCATTGGTCAGGGCCTTTTTGTATGGAGTTTGTATGTTCTCCCTGTGTGTGCATTGGTTCTCTTCAGGTACTCCAGCTTCCTCCTGCAGTCCAAAAACATGATCATTAGGTTCACTTGTTCCTTGTTTGTAAATGGCATCTTCAACTCCTCCTTATAAAAATATGTATAGTAACAAGTAAAAAGGGTTTGATCATTGAAAGAACTGACATGCTTTTTTGAAAATCTGCAGGTTTTATTATATTGCAATTTACAGTTTGTTTGAATGTATTTCTGATGTCTTTTAATGCTTTTAAAGTTATAAATCCTTATTATACATCCTTATTTAAAGACAGACTCTTATGTCAGAGTTCCTCAGATTCTTAGTTTTGACTGCCGTGGGTTTTTTTCTTTTTAACGCAGACTTTATTTGCAAAATACCCTAGACAGTCCTTTATTTATTTGCAATATTTTACATTTTTATGGCAACATATGACAAGATCTTGAGCTTGTTTTCCAAGCATTTGTGTTAAGGTTAAACACTGCCCACTACTCTGAATTGCAGAAGAGAAAACAGAGACTATGATAAACCCTTTTGTTGACCTATGCCCCCTGTTGTTTGGTAAAGAAGTGATGCTGAGTATGCTTTGTTTTTAACACTTTGTGTCTGTTTTTGTGTGTGGGTAGCCTCTGAAGCAATGCGAGGCTCCACTCCGCTGGATGTTGCTGCGTCTTCCGTGATGGACAACAACGGCCTGGCTCTGGCCCTGGAGGAGCCTGATCTAGAGAAGGTTTGTTACAGTAAAAGAAAAAGTTCTTAGGCTGAAAATTGTCCAATCCAATAATTGATACCCAAACAGCAACTTTTATCAGTCATATGTACAAAAACTATAGCAGAGACTCTGAATATAAGCTTTTGTTTTTCAATTTCTCAAGAATTGCCTCTCAGAACTTTCTGATGATTGAAATGGGTACAGAAAGGTTAACGACTTAGTCATATAAAGTGCATCTAGTTGCTTTGGGCTGATTGAATTACCAGCGAGTGTTGAGTATGTCATATATATTTGTTGCTGTAGCAAATGATTCTGTCCTATGATAGATTTACTACTGAGTGCTATTCCAGGCACTGTAAAATTATAAAATGGTAATCAAATTACATGTTACTTGCTGAGATGGGACGAGGAGTAGATTTATTGTCAGTAGAGTATATTTGGTCTATTTGAAAATAGATGAAGCGAGTTTAAAAAATTTTATAACTCTGACATATTTTAGGTTTTTCGTTTTTTAAAAAAAATAATGACCAGAATATCTGGGGTACTTCAATGAAGCACAAACAGATGTAAGAGCTCAAAATTACCTGCAGGGCTTGTTTTCTCCAGACTTATGTTGAGAAATTTAGACTTCATGCTTCTCAGAGAAAGTGAGGCATAATGATCTCCTGTTTGAATATCTAGCTAAACAAATGATTTAAGATTGGTCTTGTCACTTAAAATGAAGCTCAAAAAGACAAAGTGGACCATTTTATTTCAATACAAATTGGTGTGTTTTGTGTGTAGGTGGTGACATACCTGGCAGGTTGTGGCCTTCAGAGCTGTGCAATCCTGGTTGCAAAGGGTTACCCTGACCTTGGCTGGAACCCCATAGAAGGAGAGCGATACCTGTCCTTCCTGAGGTTTGCCGTCTTCTGTAATGGTATGTTGTCTTTCAGCCTGGAATCATTAGCAAATGTTTTTCTTGCATGCATGCTTTTTACTTGTGAAAAAAAAAAAAAAATTTTACGGTGCAGGTCAGTTTTTTTTATTTTTGTTCATGTTTTTGTGCAAAATTGGCAGCATTCATCAACAGCTGGTAGCTACAATGTGGTGCAAGATGTAGCAATATGGAAACAAAGATGAGAGAGGGAAAAGCATGGACTGATGTAATCGTGCAGTAATACAAACATAAACTAAATGAGGATAAAAACAAGCAAAAGGTGATTTATGTTCAATACACAGGAAAAAAAAATTTAGAGGATTAAATAAAAGTAAAATAAATACAACAATTAAAATACATGGTAAAAATTAACACATGCACACAATTACTTATTTAAAAAGCCAATGGGAGCAGCAGTTTTTTAGCCTTTAGGTCCTGTATGCTGATAGACTGAATCCATGATTGGACAGTAGCAGCCTAAACTTGGAAACAAATGATCATCCAAGACTTAGCAGTACACAGTTTCAACAACAGAAACACTTAAACTTACACAATATACATTAAATGTTAACAACAATGATAAACCATCAGCTGAAACCGTTGCATATGGAAAGTTGGATTTAAGACCTTTTACCATGAACTCATAAAACAGTCAGAGTCACCAAGTTTTGCAGTTTAAAATTGGTCAGCAGATTATTCTAAGCAAAAGGTACAGAAAACCTAAAAGCTTTCTTTCCAGACTCAGTGTGGAATTTGGGAACAACAAATAGCACGTCAAACAAACAAAAGGTGTTTATTCTATCCTTTAAGAATAAGAGCGAGGAGAGGGGATATTTCCAGTGCAATTCACAAGTTTATGCTTCAACAAATCTCTAATAAGCACGTCTTGAACACACACTCATACAGTATCTTAAACTGAGGATATACTTTCACTGTGAATTACTGTGAGCTTTATGTACACTTTGAGTTTTGACATGAGGGATTCTGTTTTTTAAAATCACTTTTTATTGAGACAATATACAGTACAGATCATCTGGCAAATCTTTACATCATCATCTCATCTCTTTATTTTTCCTCTTTTAACAGTTTGCACAAGGACTAAATGCAATCTTATGCTCTTGTTTAGTCCTAAAAATTTGTATTTGACATTCAAAGTACAGTAAAAGAAAAAAACAAGCAAACAAAGACTGACTAAAACAAGGTCAGCACTAGTATCTGTGTAAATGCTTCTGTGACAAAAGGACTTAATAAATTACCTTCTTTCCTTCACTGTTAACCACTGCCTATTCTTATTTATTGCCAATTGCTCTGAGTAAGCCTTACATGGATGAACAATTAAACAAACTCTTGGGAAGAAAATAAACAAGGCATCTTTGAGCTGATGATCGTCACCTTTAAATCCCTGTCCATTGTCCTGCTCTGTTCATCTTCAAGGTGAGAGTGTAGAGGAAAATGCCAATGTGGTGGTGAAGCTGCTGATCAGACGTCCTGAGTGTTTCGGCCCCGCCCTGAGAGGAGAGGGTGGTCAGGGTCTGCTGGCAGCCATGAAGGAGGCCATCAAGATGTCTGACGATCCGGCCCTGGACCTTCCTCAGGCCCCTGCTGTCGTCAATACTGCGTAGGAATCTCCACATTGTTCCTCAGTTTCTTACATTGTTTATTACTTGCCGGTGCTGAAAGGTTTTTAATCTGTGTTTCGATCATGGGGTGTTAAAATGCAGTCACTGGGGATGGAGTCTCCTATTATCTGAGTCTCTGTGGTGTTAATTAGATCCTCCAGCTTAGTTAAACCATCATTACTCTTAGATACTACACCTCTTAGTGTTGCTCTATCTGTGTGAATTTGATGTATTGTTAACCTGACACGCCAGATGGATGTGTTTCACACATCCATCTCGAAAACCACTGATAGACAGCGTTTGGGAAAGGGCAGAGCTTTCAAAAAAAAATCAGAGGGTGATAGGATGAACGTTCTGTCTGTCACATCTTTACGGGCCAATCAGAGAAACAAAACACGTGACGTAGCTGCTACCGAGGTGCGCGTGCGCTGCTACTGAGGAATAAACTCTATTTAGAACTGCATAATGTGAACCATGGTGACTGTAAACTTGTCATTACCCGACTTTTGTCGTTTTTGAATATAAAACAACTCAGTGCCATTCTTTGTTCTTCTTTTAACAAGAAATGTCGCCAAGTTCTGATTAAACTGGCGCGTAGCAGAATCCACGCTAATCTCTTCCACCATTACTGCACTGGCTTCTTGTTGCTGCTTGCTTACATCACGACTCCATCGCACCCCAAAGTACTGCCCCTCGTCGCTGATTGGTCCTGTCACTTTCTAACTGGGCCCTAGCAGTTCAGACGAGAGCTTTGCAAGATGGATTCGTCAGTGAGAAACACGGAAACGGGCAGATCCATCTGCTTTGCAAGGTTAATATATTGTTGGAAAAGAGTCAATTTTTTGTCTTTGTGACACAGACACAGCGAAACTGGATAGAAAAGGAGGTTATTACTTTCTGTTTGAACTGAGAGTTTAGTCATCTGAATGAATTACTTTACCAGAACTTCCCATATTCAGACAGTTACTCATGAATATCTTTTATTAAACTGTTGTGGGAAATACCTTTTTTATTTAACATGTCAGATAAGATTTATATCCCCTACAGACACTTGTAAAGACATGGAAATGCTCTTTTTTCAGCAGTAACACAAAGTAAATCAGCAGGATTTATAAAAGCGCTTCTCCTCAACATACAAATGGGAATCCTTTTCAGAACTTCAATAGCTTTCCTCTTCTTCAGTTAACAGCTTCTTGTCAGAGGATTCAAGTTTGTATATTAGACTATAACTCAGTGGTTATCATCTGAAAGTTCACGCCTTTCAACAGAGAAACATCCTCTTCTAACAAAATGAATGTTAAAATAGTCCGGAGTTGAATCTGCATTACAATTATTCTGCACAGTTAAGCTCAAACACCTTGAGAAAAAAATGAGTGTTCAAGGGTATTTTAAATTTGTTCATCTACAGTTGAAACCAGAAGTTTCCATACTCTGTATTAAAAAAAAACCTCTGGTGAATGTCTGAATCTTCTATAATTGCATATAAATGTATGAGGGTTTTAAGTACATTTTTCTTCTCAGACTGATGGTGAATGAGGCCCATTAAATAAAATGTTATTCCAATATCAAGACCGACAAGAAAACGAGTAAAATACACTACCAGTATTTTCGATGCAAAGTGACTTGTATGAAGAAATGTATTGGCATTATCGGCCAATTTTATGTGTTTCACATTGTGTTTTACACAGTAGATTTAGGCTTGAAAGACTAAGTTTTAAACATTTGTTAAAAACAACAGGAAATGCTCAGTACAGGGGGAATTATTCATGCAATCAACAGAACCCTTTTCATATTTTGTAAACAAGTCCTGAATAAATGAATAAAAGATAATTCACAAAGATATTTGCATGGTCAGAGGTTTAACAGAAAAGACTTTAGCAGCCTTGACATTGATCAAAGCCCTCAGCTCTTTGTAGAATGCCTTTATGCTTATTTTCTCGCATTAGTATGCATAGGCTGTAATACACCGGCTGCATTTTAATAGGATAGGTTATTATTGCATGAAGTGAGGAGAGGGATTGGGAGGCAGGTCAAAATCAATATGTATCACATAGTGGCCTGAAAGAAAATCATGCATGTGCTTAATTTGTTTATGCCAAAACATTTTTATAAATGCTCACACAATCCTTGCTTTTGGTTTCTGTTTTCTTCATAAACTACCTGGAAAAGTCTACTCTGTGATTTCTTTTTCAAGTTTTCTCTGGGTCTTTTAGTGACCTCAAAAGTTTTGTTGTAGTGACAGAGTCCTGTTTGTTCCCATTTGTTTCAGGTCTGGTGAGGAGGAAGGAGAAGTCATTCACATGGGAAACGCCATCATGTCCTTCTACTCAGCTCTTATTGACCTGCTGGGACGTTGCGCTCCAGAGATGCATGTGAGGCTCTCCAAAACAACCTAAGTTCAGAGATAACAGGCTTTATTGTAATCAATGTGGGACAAACCTGGTTCATGACACAACAATTCAATTCATTAAAATATCTGAAGATTTTTAAAATCTAAAAACCTAGTCTTTTAAGCAAATGGACTAATGGACTACCTGGAATACTCCTTTAAAGTAGTAAAATGTTTATTCAAAGTATGAATAATAGCTGGAATAGAGTTGCAGATGCGTGTTTTTACTTTTTGCAGTGCAGTCCTTGTGGACTCTCTCCAAGACCTTAAACTTTAGAGTGCCAGATGCTAACAGATGGTGATTTTATTTTGAAACAACTTCATTAAAAAGGATCCCACTGGGGACGATAAGATGGTCCACCAATTTTTAATTCTGTATGATATGAAGAGAACTTTCTGTGCCACTTTCAAAACAATCTCAGAAGCTCTTTCAGCTCATGTTTGAACTCCTGTGGATGTATTTTTTTGTGTGTTTTGGTAGGATTCCACCATTTCTTTTCAGAAAACCATCTGTTTCAAATAAAAAGAAGAATGAAAAAGTCCCCTGCACATTAACTGTAGTTGTTCTTCAACTCAAAAGAACTTCATGTTATCAAAATCTGTATACAATTAAAGATATAATTCTGAATCTAAAAGTAATTCTTACTTTCTGCTTTGTTTCTATTTCAGCTTATCAATGCTGGTAAAGGCGAGGCACTGCGTATCCGAGCCATCTTGCGCTCTCTGGTTCCAACTACGGACCTTGTGGGAGTCATCAGCATCCCCCTTAAAATGCCTGTGGTTAACAAAGGTATGCTGTTTAGTGACTGCTGTTTCTTTCATGCTGTGTTAAGTCAAGCTGGCAGAATGTTGAGCCTGGAAAAACCACAGATAAACAGAAGTAAATGAAGATGATTTGGTGCAGCAACAAAAACAAGTTTGAAAATGTCCTGGGGAATAAACCAACAGCAGCCAAAAGCGACAGAAAGGTATCCAACTGAGGCAGAAAAATGTTATTTGGACTGGAGTCAAGGCTCAAACTGGTCCACCACAGGCATCTGATTGCAAATTTAAATTGCATAAACTGTGTACACAAACATAGGCTGCAGTATATCAGACCTCAATGTCCTCTGCTGCCCGTTGAGCTAACATGTAGCTTTACTTTTCTGCCTGGTTTATGAGGGAAATATAGATTTGGCTGTTATGTACAGTGACTCACACTGCCACATCAAGGAAAACAAAATCATTTAAAATCTCTGCAGTATAAATTAATCTCAGCTCTGCCAGCAGGAGGTTTCTGTCATACCTCCCTGAGTTTTAAATGTGGAGGAAATTTGTGCCCACAAGGTGTTTTTAACACCTTTACAGATTGTGCTTGGCTTTTAATTTGTTGAAGAAGAGCTGTCCTCAGCAGCTACCTCGCCAGAAATTTAATTTCTTATCTAGTTTGTCTTCATGACAGTTTAATAAGAAAGCAGAGTGTGTCTTATACGACTCAATTCATAGAGTTGAGTTTTTTTTTTCCAACAGGTTTCCATTTCCTGTATGCTGGAATGAATTTCCTCCTGATTGTACCGGTGACAGCTCTTCCTCAACCGTTTTTATCATCACCTTATTTTTCTCATAAAAATACACTGCCTGGCCATAAAAAACGTCGCCACCAAAAAGAGGTCACACACTCTAATATTTCGTTGGACCGCCTTTAGCTTTGATTACAGCACGCATTCGCTGTGGTATTGTTTCGATAAGCTTCTGCAATGTCACAAGATTTATTTCCATCCAGTGTTGCATTAATTTTTCACCAAGATCTTGTATTCACGATGGGAGAGTCTGACCACTGCACAAAGCCTTCTCCAGCACATCCCAAAGATTGTCAATGGGGTTGACGTCTGGATTTTGTGGTGGCCAATCCATGTGTGAAAATGATGTCTCACGCTCCCTGAACCACTCTTTCACAATTTGAACCTGATGAATCCTGGCATTGTCATCTTGGAATATGCCCGTGCCATTAGGGAAGAAAAAATCCATTGATGGAATAACCTGGTCATTCAGTATATTCAGGTAGTCAGCTGACCTCATTCTTTGGGCACATAATGTTGCTGAACCTAGACCTGACCAACTGCAGCAACCCCCTAGTTAAATCCAGGTGGCGACTTTTTTTTGGTCAGGCAGTGTGTTATTAATGCTTATTTTATGACTTCTTAAAACAGAACATGCTTTGACTGATAAGCCAACCTTAAAAATCAGTAGGCATCAGGAGACCCAAAAACATGGTCAGTACCAAGGTACAGTTTAAATAAATGTTGTATTTAAAACTGCTTACCATACAAGCAGTGCATACTGATTTAGCCAAAATGTAGTGTGTGGTATGTGAGCGTATATGATATCTGAAGAAAAAGTCTACAGTATGCAGTATACAAGTCTACAATCAAGAAACCTTTATTGTCATTATGTGAGAACATAATGAAATTTTGGGCGGTAGCTCCCGGCTGAGGTAGTGCAATAAAAAAACAAGAAGATCGGCACTATCTGTCTACCTCATGTACTGTTTCTCAAACTGCGCCAACTGGTCAGAGGTTGAATGACAGATAGCGACAGCTTGAATCAATGAACTTTATTGTCATGGAGAACATGTTTTTGCATTACTAAAACAGTGCACAAAAAAGCCTGCTTTCGACAGCACTGTTCATAGTGGTGTTGTGTAGTTTCTTCTCATTGTCCATTGTTCATACTGATAATTACTTTTATTTGGTTGTTTGTTTGATTTTGATCAGTAGAAATAACTTTTCTCTGATGCCCTTGTACAATGGAGGAGTAGTTAAAAAGCAGCTCTGTTTCCACCCCCATTGGCTGTGGTGGCTGCATAGTCTGTCCTGTTTAGGGACCCAGATTTATCCGTATTTATGTTTGCCTGTAACCTTTCAAAGAAGATGGATTGGCCAAATTCCATGTCTGTCATCAGACAAATCTCTCTTTTTAAAACTGACCTAATTAACCAGTGTCATTTCAGGAGAACAAGGCTGTAGCTACAGGCAGGATCTAGTTGTACTGGGGGAAAGCAGTGGCTGACACCAGCGTAGCGATTACCTCGGGTGTGTAACGACATTTTGATCAGGACTGGGATACAATAGAACAATGCCTACAGTTTTTCATGACTGAAAAAAAGTGTCTTTGGTCTTCTGGCTGCTGGTGGAGCGGTTAGGTGTGTAAAACATGAATATACCTCAGAGAGAAAAAGGGTTCAAGCAATAACAAGCAAAAGAAAAAATACATTTAACATAATTTCATTTAGAGGCAATAAAAGTTAACTGAATTATTTAAAAGCGATTAAAGCAATATAACAACATTCTGTGCATATCTTAAAGTTTAGCTTCTGCTAGTTGAGTTCCTTTTTTCCATTTTCACTTCTGTCTCATCATTCTGCCTAAGCACCCCCTTCATTTCTTTGAATTTTGGTTTGCCATTTACATTTCTTGAAAAATCTTCTCTGTTGTTTCTGTGTATGCAATATAATAGGCTCAAAACATAGGAAAAACATTTTTTACAATCAATTCAAAGGAAATGTTCACACAAAGTGTATTTTGATAAAAGCAACCTATAACCCAAAACTTTTCCCCCTTTCATCTGTTTCACCTTCAGATGGCTCAGTGACAGAGCCCGATATGTCCGCCTCTTTCTGTCCGGACCACAAGGCCCCCATGGTGCTCTTCCTAGAGCGTGTGTACGGCATTGAGGACCAGAGCTTCCTGCTCCAGATGTTGGAGGTCGGCTTCCTGCCTGACCTACGAGCCTCGGCGTCTCTGGACACGGTGAGTGAGAACATACCCCGAATAATGCTCATCACATATTCAGAGCAAGCATTCACCTTCAAATTATTATTTTTCAGTCATTCGCTGCAAACTTTTATGTTTGAGTTCTTTCTACGAGTACTTTGAGGTGCAAAAGTGGGTAAATTTTGTGTTTATTTTGCATTTCAGTCTGTTTTTTATTATCAGTTTAACTGTACACAGTGAGATTACATTTTGTTCCTCTAGGTAAAGCTACATAAGACATTTGAGAATTAGGAAGTTGAAGCATTAGTTCAAATGTGTAACACAGGAAGTGGGAAAAAAAGACCAGCATTGTTTGATCTACCAGTACTTTTAAAGTGCAGTTAGTTTATACGTTATACATATTTTGCATAGTGCAGATATATTCAGTTGTAGTTTCATCAACAAAGTTTGTTTGGATTTCCAGGTGGCTCATTAAATCAGGGACAGTTGTAGAAAGTCACGACAAACATGAATGATAATTGCTCAGTACTTATATCAGTACAAAGTCTGTCTCTAAGTCTGCAAAAACATCAACAAAGTCATTTGTTCTATTGCTTCATTAAAAACATTAAACATCTGCTAATGCTAAAGAGATGGAGTATTTTGGTCACAGTTTGATGATTTATTTTCACTTGTATTTGCTGACATAAAACTTACAAAGTGTGACTTAAAATCCTGCCCTGAGGCTCTGCTTTTATTAAATGTTCTTCAAATTAGTTTAAGTCTGGACATTTGACATCCTATAAATCCATCAGAATGACTCATAAATGATTATAGTGACATTTGTATAGTACCTATATAGACTGTCTTTGTCTGATTTAACAGGTAACTTTTTCTTTGCTCTTTTAAAACATGTCTATAAACTATTTGAATTGCTGTCTGCCCATAACTTCAACAAATTCTTATCTACCGATATTTTTCGTTTGATTGCTATTCATTTTCTTACATCTTTGATCTTTTATGTTAAAAATCTTTATTCTAATGCCCTCTTGATTGAAAGGAGCTTTATAAATAAAAACGAAAACTAATAAGATCCACCCATTCCAGGTACTCTGAATGGTGGGGTGCATGAATTGTTATGCTCACCATCCAAATGGCAAGTGGCTTAAGTCTGTAAATGAGGGGAGTAATGATGATGAGAGTAAAGAGGACTCTCCTCTCCAGGTTATGATGGGGGCCTCTCTAGTGTGGCTTCTCCAGGATGCACTAAAGGAGCATTTGTTCTTCCAGTAGTAAGCCAGAATACAGTTTTTGATCCATGTGTAATTTAATAAAAAAAGGAATGAGAGGCAGTTTGAAGGATGGTGAGAGAGTGAGAGAAGAGATGGAAGTTTGGAGGACTCTGAAGTGTTAACTTGCCTTGCCTTGCCTTTGCTTTGCTTTGCTTAAAGGAAGCCCAGTGAGTCTTTGAGCAGAGGTAGTATAACAGAAATATTTTTTAAATTTTTGGTTGGACCTTATTATCAAAATGAATTGCCATAATTATGGGCACCAGTTTATCTCAGTTGGTAATCGGTGCATTGATTTCATCGGCTATTTTCCCCCACTCTCTCTCCTCAAATATCCTGTCCTATTAAAGAAGGGGCAAAAAGCCCCAAGCATAAGCATCTAAAAGTTTTTCATTACACAATATTTGCAGCTTTACAATAAAACCTCAACAAAGTCTACAAAAAAACCCAGCTAGTGAGCAAAAATCTGTTATGAATCCATGGTTGACTTCTGTGTGGAATAAAACTTCTGTTGGTTTAGGCAATTCTGGTTAAGTGAATGCGGCCTGCATGGCAGCACAGGGTTTAGTGCTGTTGGTTCACAGCAAGAAGGTCCCTGGTTTGCTTCCCGGTCAGGGCCTTTCTGTGCGGAGTTTGCATGTTCTCCCCATGCATGCATGGATACCCCATCTTCCTCCCACCACAAAAAACATGCTCATTAGGTAAATTGATCACTCTGAATTGGCCGTAGGTGTTAGTGTGAGCATGCCTGGTTGTCTGTCTCTATATGTCAGTCCTGCGATTGACTGGTGAGCAGTCCAGGGTGTACCCTCGCCTCTCGCCCAATTACAGCTGGGATAGCTCCAGCCCCCCAGCGACCCCCAGTGGGATAAGCAGTATAGAAAATGGATGTTGAAGTGAATAGTCCAGATTTGATTGAGTTTGTTTTGCAGCCTCATTCACATGCAGAAGGTCTACCTGAGCCTCACCTCCTGTCTTTTAGAAAAAGTCACATTTACATGTGAGAACTCTTGAAACTTTCAGAAGACCTTTTCTATTCCGTTGTTGCCCTTTTCAAAGCTTTTTGAATGATTAAAATGATTCAAGCTGTGTCTTCAAGAAAAATATTTTTTTTCCAACTCCATTTTTCCTTCAAAGAACATGCTGCTGCAGCTTTCTATGAATATCGACATGTTTGTCTTGTTCTCTTTCCCTCAGGAGGTGTTGAGCACCACTGAGACAGCATTGGCCATGAACAGGTACATCGGCTCAGCCCTGCTGCCTCTGCTGACCCGCTGTGCTGCACTGTTTGCTGGCACTGAGCACTACACACAGCTGATCGACTCCACACTGCAGACTATCTACCGGCTGTCCAAAGGCCGCTCACTCACTAAAGCCCAAAGGGACGCCATCGAGGAGTGCCTGCTGGCCATTTGCAAGTAAGTCCTGCAGAGAAGGAAAGAAACTGCAGCATGTTTGATTTCAAAACAATGGCTCTGTCAAATGGCTTCTCTGAGTCATGGTGCAGCGCTTTAAACAACCCTTTGTTCTACTTTAAAAGGCACGTTTGCCACAAATTGCAAGATGCAATGACTCAGGCTGACATTTTTCATACTCTGATATTGTTCAGTACTGTGCACTATTTTTTGCAATGCTCAATAGCATCAAAAGTACAGAAGTTAAAAGGATGTCTGATCTTCAGCAATTTTAAAGAAAAAGTTGCAAAGAGATACAAAGAGAGCAGCAGTGGTCTGCTCAGATTCACAGGATGAATCATGACACTGGCTAAATTGCACGAATACATGGTTGGTGTTTTGGTATAGAATTGTTTGACTTTTTATATATGCGATTTAGAAAGTCTGCAAGAATGTACTTACAATTTATGGTTGTTCAAAGGAAGAAATGATCAGATATTGGAATTTAAGGAGGAGTTGATGTTGTTTGTTTTTACTTGGATCATACAGGAGTTCAAAATTCTGGTATCATGACAGCCATAAGAATGACACTAGATTGGGAGATAATTAATGGCGCTTATGTGCACTTTTAGACCCAAATGATCCGATAAGTACAGAGCCCCTGAAGTCCCTTAAATAGATTATTTTTTCCTCACATTTAAGCAAGAAATATCCTCTGCACACAGGGTCATTATCTTTTGAGAACAAGATAGAAAAATACCACCTCATGGGACTTTGAAAGTGTCACTAGCTGTGCCTTTTTGGGCTTTACTATATTTGACCCATTTAGACTGGATGCATCATTCTCGTACCTACCTCTAGAAACGGATCAGACGCTTCTACATTCTACCTTTAAGACCATGATGCAGCATGTATGCATTTAGGGTACACTCACTGGTTTTACAACACTAGACTGATGAACTGCAACATGACTCACTGAAATACACTTATAGAAGGTGGATGGGATTAAAAAAAGATTCTGGTTTTAGCCTCTTGAGCCTCCACATGGAAAAATTGATGGATGAAAAACTCTTTTTCTTTTAAATAGAGCAGTGACACAGACAGCCTGAGCGAGAGAAGGTATGGTATTTTAGATATTGTAGCATTTTGTTTATTAGAGAGGAACAGAGTGTGAATTAAAAGACATGTCACAATGTGTTCACGGGCAAGATCAAGAAAACTGTATGAAATAAATATAAAATAGCAGGAATCATAACTTAAGCTTCTGAACTGGCAGAGAATCTCTAGTTTTTTTCCTTTTGTGCAAGTCAAAGCCAAGATTTGAACTTTTACGTGGTTTTTATTGAATATTGAAATTACGTTATGTGCAGTTTCTCAGAAAACCCTCAGGTTTTGTTGTTGTTTGAAACAATATGTAGGTTTTTGAGGCTGTTCTTTCAGGTCCCCTGGTCTAAATGGGTTTTAAAGTACTCAAAGCAGGTGGAAACTGTGATGACTTTTTACTACTTCTTATCATCTCTTTAATTTTGTCTTATAATAATGGCTTACATGTTTTTTTCTGTTATTGCACATAAATATTTGATATCGGCCACAGAGAGGAATATTCAAACAGTTGATCCATTGTTATTTAAGCTGTACTGATGCCAAATTTAGCAACAGACACATTTACCTTCATTAGCAGGCAATTTAGCTCTACAGAATGATCACACTGATAATTAAGGATTTTAACCACATAATGTTTTGGATGTCCTTGACAAGAGTTTGACCTCTATTGATTTCTGAATCATGCAGCTTGGTGCATGCATTATGTGTCTTCCACGTACTTGAGGTCACATAGTAGAGTCTTTCGCTATAAGGAGGAACTTTTTCATTTTAGTTTTAGCATTCTTGCTGATGTGAATGTCTATTTCTGTTCAGGCACTGAGTCTGGTTTAAAAGAGATAAGAGCATTATATCAGATTTCTGTGATGTTTATGAGATAAGGTACGATTATCTTTAAGTGATCCCTAGAAAGGAAAACAGGTGTTGCAGCAACACAAAGACAAACATGTACAAGTAAGTAAAAAATAAATAAAATGGGAACATGCATGAAAAATAAAGATATATATATGACTGGTAAACAGGAGTAAATTAACTATTCGGGACAACTGAGGGCATTCTAATTTGTTCAATATACAATACAGTAATTCTGCATTTACTGTGGCGTCGTATATTTTGTCAAGCTAATGATATCCAGCGAATATCCACTCATTACTTCTGTATTTCTCCATTTGACAAATATCCTTCTGGTATTTCACAGGCACCTGCGTCCCTCCATGATGCAGCAGCTCCTCAGACGGCTGGTGTTTGACGTTCCCATGCTCTCTGAATACTGCAAGATACCTATCAAGGTGAGCATCTCTACACAATTAACTGCCAGCACTGTGCAACATATATTTTATGAGTATTGGGATAGAAATTTCCCAGTTCTTGAATTTTTGTTTTGTTGTTTCTGTTTCTAGCTTCTGACCAATCACTACGAGCAGAACTGGAAGTACTACTGCCTGCCGTCTGGTATGGGCAGCTTCGGTATGGCTTCAGAGGAGGAGCTCCTCCTCACCAAGAAACTCTTCTGGGGAATCTTTGACTCCCTTTCAAATAAGGTAAAACTAGCCTGACACGTCAGACTGACCCACGGCATGGGATATGTTTATATTTTTTTTCTTTTATATTAATTTTTGGCCATTTTTACCTTGATCTGAGTGATAGGACAGTGAATAGAGCTGGAACAGAGATGAGAGAGCAGGGAATGATATGCAGTGAAAGAGCCAGGGCATGGCATATATGATATATTTCTCATCCATCTGGATAACACCCAATGATCATTGAGTCTGTCACATTCACTGTTGGCCAATCAGAGGAACAAGATGTAGTAGGCATGCACAGCCCTGGGGAGCAAGTCTTGCAGTAGCCTGATAATAGAAGAGCAAAACCATCTTTACCACCAAGAAAATCTCTCAGTATAGTTATTTTCTCTTCTTTTAATAAATAAATGCTATCCAGTTCTGGTTAAACTTCTTCTATAGCTGTATTCATGTTTATCTCTTCCCTGGTAGCTGTTGTTTGCAGGCTTCCCACACAGCTAAACCATGCCTATAGCTACTGCCCCTCTCTTCTCAAATGTGCTGTTTTGGCCAGAACAAGCACTTCAGCTTGAAACTATGCAAGACAGATCTTGATGACAGACATGGACTCTGACCAATCCATCTGCTTTGCAAGGTTAAGGTACAACCAGAACCTGTGTTTAAGAGGATATTCAGTAAGATAAGCAGACAGTTTGTACAAATAAGAAGATATTATTCATAGTTTTGGAAAGCTGTAATATATCTCTGAACTTCTTTATCCACTAATCCTCTTGCTCTTTTTCTATCTCTGGGAATTAATCTGAAGTGTCAAGAGGCAAGGCCATACTTTTCTTTCATCCATCTTGCCTGCACAACAAAATGTTCAGCAGTCTAGCAGTGTTTGCTTTCATAAAGCTTCCATCTGTTTGCTGCTGTTATTTTTTCAGAAAAACGTTGGATTTCCTACACCTGCATGTGGGTCCCATGAGGGAAAAGTTCCTGGTAGTCAGAGGTAGTGAAGTGAAAGCTCAATGAAGTGCTTGTGAGCAGTGCAGCTGAGGTGAAGCCAAAAAAGATGAATCATTTATCAGTGTGTGACAGGCTATCGCTCGGCTCAGACTTTCTCAGCCCGCCGTCTTTCATGTTTCCTCTTCCCTTTTCTTACCCTGATTTTGCTCTGCTAAATCTGTCCATCCAGTATCTAAACAGACATTTCTTCACGGCAGATAACATGGTGAGAGAACAAGTTTGTAACAACTCCCTTCTGATGTATCTGTCTCCTCCGCAGAAGTATGATGCTGAACTTTTCAAAATGGCCAAGTCATGTCTGTGCACCATCGCTGGAGCTCTGCCTCCAGACTTTGTGGATGCCAGTCTGGGAGCAACATTGGAGAAACAGGCCTCAGTGGATGCACAGGGAAACTTTGATCCCAAACCCATCAACACTGCCAAGTGAGTCTAAAAAAAGCACCTAATAACTTGTTGTCAATGTTGAAAAAAAGTACAGTTTCAAACATATTTTTTTCAGATACACAGTGATAACAAAAAGATACATTATTAAAATGTGCAGGGTTTCTTGGTGTGCTTGTTTACAAATCAAAACAAATAAAGTTCAACTGACTTTGAAATAACCATTACTATTTGAACCATCTCTCCACTTTTTAGTATCTCCCTTCCTGAAAAACTTGAGTACATTGCCAACAAATATGCAGAGCATTCCCATGACAAGTGGTCCTCAGAGAAGGTAAATTTCTGTCCTTGTGGTTTTAGGGTTTATCTCCCTTTTTCTGGTGGCATCGAATTCAAGCCATTTTTACAATTAATTATTGATTCTGTAAGGCTCTCTAAAAATGTTAAGAAACTGTCATGTTGTAATTCTATGAGACACTGAAAGAAATAGTTTGATTTTATTCTACTGCTGAATTTTTATATACTTTATTTTGGTGTGTCTTTGCAGGTATCAGCAGGCTGGAAACTTGGAGACAGTTTAGATGAACAGGCCAAATCCCACCCACTGCTGAAGCCTTATAAATCTCTGAGTGAGAAGGTACGTAACACGCAAAGTGTGCAACACTCAGAGTGCAAAGAAGTCTTAGCCTGAGATCCTTTTGTTTAATTTTTTAAAAAGAAGACAGAAATAATTTTACTGGTAGCATTTGAAGCCCAAGCAAGAGGTTTAGATCTTTTTATCCAAACCAGACAGCCATATCTTCAATGAAATTGGTATAAAAATAGATCATGTCTGTCAATAATTAATGTGCATTAGTTGGCCTTAGCTAATTCTGTACAAAGTAATTTAGATGTTTGACTACCTAAATTAATTTAAGGGTTAAAAAAGACATTGACATAGTCAGGGAAAATCTCAGATTTCAAAACATTAAGATATTAAGGCTCTATGGATGTTTGCATTGCATTCTGTTTTGCAACATTTAACTCCACTGGGTAAATGTCAAAGAAATAGGCAGCCTTGAATAAATCAAAGAGGGGTTTATCCCAGATGAGAGATGTTTGTTCATCTCTGTGTTTTGTAGCGCTACTTCTAAAAGTGATATTGCATGTTTGTTTTTTGCAAAATCCTTGCACATTCAAGCTTAGATTGGACTTCACCCATTACTGTGCATGTTCTCTCTTAGTCCATCCCAGCCCACCACATTAAATATATTTATAGGCCAAAATAGACTAAAACTCCAAAGTCTAGAGTGAAATATAGTTATGCTGCTGTGTCTGACATTATGACCAGATGTCCTTGACTCCCTTTGAGGCCGTCCGGGCTCCATACTGTGGGCTGGACAGGGCTGGTGTCGGGCTTGAGCAGGGAATCTAACCTCTTGTCGAGTCAGAGTTGCCCAGACATCTACCTTTGACATCTGGATAACTCTGACTTTATTGTCATTGTACAGGTTGTCTGTGGTGTTTTATCTGTAAGTTGGTCACCTAATAATAGAAATAATAGAGGGTTGACCTTTACAGGTCTTTATTATGCTAACAATCTGACAACATATATAAATGAAATAGAAAAATAAAAACAATACAGCATGGGCTTTTGACCTTAACATTTCATGTTTATCCTTTTCCTCAAAGAATTCAACATTGGGGATATTTCTACAAATTCAGTGCTGTCCTTTTCCTCCGTCATCTTGCTAATATAATAAGCTAACTATGCATGCCCACTGCCATATATTTCTCTTCCTCTGCTATGCAGTTTTTTAACCAACATGTAGGAGAGAAACAGAAACAGTGCAGATGGTTCAACTGAGAAAAAAACAGAGGATTTTTCCGTGAATTGATTATGTTTTTGAAAAATGAACAATATAACAGACAACTTGAGTTGGACAACTAATACTTTACATGACTTAACAAAATAAGTTCCTTTAGCATTCAGATTGGAGGGGAACTGGTCCTGTGTAGGTTTGTTAATACATACAATAACTGACAGGCTTCTCTGTGTGTTTAATGTTTAGGAAAGAGAAACATACCGCTGGCCAGTGAAAGAGTCGTTGAAGAGCATGCTGGCGATGGGCTGGAACATTGAGAGGACCAAGGAGGGAGAGGCTATGTTCCAACAACGAGAAAGTGAAAAACAAAGAAAAGCATCTGATTCTCAGGTAAAAGTCTGATGGATCATCTTTTAATAGCCATAAGGATTTGAATCACAGTTAGACTATATTATTGTCCCAGTTGTTGCTTATTTAGCATCACATAACTGACATAATTCACTTCTCTGTGTTAAGTAGCTTTAGCAGTCATGAGTTGTGTAGATTATTTTTAATGAGGCCACATTAAAAAGAAACACGAGGAGCCCTTCTTGACCTGCAGTAATAATAACCACAACTCAACAAAGCTAATGGCTTATGTTGTTAATGATTTCATTCATCAAAACTGTCGCAGTTCTTTCTACATGTTATGAAAGTCAATGGGAAACATAAATCCTAAAACGAGTAAATGATGAGTGAGACAGTGATGTAGTTTCTGTATTTTAAAGTAAACTAAGCAAAGAGACAAATCTTTATTTTGTTTATTTAACACAAGGAAGAGTTTAAGGGTGGAAGTTTTTTGATAATCTGCTTTCTCATTTTGACTTGTTGTAAAAGTTATAGTTCATTTCTAAAGTATGCAGCAAAACCATATCATGTATGAAAAGTGGTTATTGCTTTATTTGCTCAGTTTCAAAGTCTTTAAGTACACGTTTTTATCCAAAGTGAGGTAAATCTAAGATTTATAGCTGAGACATAGACAGGTGTTCATGGCACACTGGTTACTGATTGCACTTAGACTGATGTTTGAACCTCCGGTCTTCTGTACTGCGGTCAGCAATGTAAACCACTGAGTTATTCATTTACTACTGTAACGTTCTGTTGCCTTACATCAATGGTTCCCAAACTTTTTCTGTCGGGCCCCCTTTGGCAGGTACATATCAACATGTAAAAACATGTAAATGTTGGACAAACATACCATCACTCTGATTTTTGCAAACAAATTCCTTTTTTCTAGAATTTCCCACAACATAAAGCCTCAAAGTTTTGAACTTTAAAACTATACAGATGAACAATTCCCTGAAATTAAAAACTTAATAAACATCTTTAAGATTTATACACCCAGTCCTGGAATAATTTCAGTGACAACTGTGAGCTTATTTGGTGCTACAGATCTTCTTGAGTCGTGGGCGCAGCTCTGAGACTGCCAATTTCTGTTCATTTTTAATGTCCAGCTTTGATTTGTTTTTTGTCTTAATTGAGGCAACAGCAGAAAAACCTATCTCACACTGGTAGGATATTGCACAAGGAAAGAGTGTGGCCAAAGCTCTTGAGCCTACTCCTTTTCCAATCCAATCCAAAATGCAGAAAATGTCTTGAAGTTGAACTGCAATAACATTGTTGAATCTGAGGTGACAACAAAGAACTGCTCTGCTTCTACAGTGCTGACATCATCAGCTGGTGTTGCTTAGCCTTACCTTGCTGGGCCCCCCCCGTCATGACCCCGCACCCCCCTGGGGGTCTCCACGGCCCACTTAGGGGACCACTGCCATAGATCATGTTTGCTTTCAGTTATCATTTGTGACGCTTAAAATATTAAAAAATGTCTTTATATAATCTGTATGTAAACATGCAGATATAATTCTGTAAGGTACAGAACAGAATGATATTTGTAAATCTACATCATGTCTTATATTTTCTGCAATTCTCCTCCTCTGTGCCCTCTGTCTTTTATCCATGGTGGCTTACACTGCTCTTCAAACCTCTTAAATGTATTGCAGCTAAACCTCCAAATATAAAATCTGAATAAATAATCATTTTTATAGCTGTTAAGTTCACGTGTTATAGTTGCATCTTGTCCATTAGCTAGATGGAGATTTTATTGACTCTGAAAATATTTAAAAGAAATAATTGTGAAATAAGTCTGATGCATTTTTTTCTTTTCTACTTCCAAATGTTGTTTTGAATTGTCCCTTTTTTACTTCATAGGTCAATGGATTCAGTCCTGCTCCGATGGACTTGCACAATGTGACTCTATCTAGAGAGTTACAGGTTGGTTTTTATTTGACTTTTATCATTGTTTTCACACATGCTCTAGTCTCAGAATAAAGATAATGTATGAGAGTATTCTTTGCAACTCATTCCCATTGCAAACATGTGAATGTGTGTGTCTGCAAAGGGCATGGTGGAAGTGGTTGCAGAAAATTACCACAACATTTGGGCCAAGAAGAAGAAAACTGAGCTCATTAGCAAAGGTGGGTAAAGTTTGAAAAATACACTCCTGCACAGGTAAACTGTATTGCATCACAATATTGTTGACTTCTTTGTTTATCAGGAGGAGGGACCCACCCACTGCTGGTTCCCTATGACACCCTTACAGCTAAAGAGAAGTACAGAGACCGAGAGAAGGCCCAGGAGCTCTTCAAGTTTCTGCAGATCAGTGGCTATATCATCACAAGGTAAATGATGGTTCGAGCATTATTTTTCTCTTATTTTGCGCATAAAAATTCTAAAAACAGCACTTTGTGGTCTGTGAGATGTTATCAACAATGCTCAGAGACATTGTTAAGCGTCTGTTTAAGAGGAAGGAAAAATAACGATTGTGTATGTTCAGGTATCTAGACTGCAGCTTGTACTACAGATACCCCTAAACCTCTGGGTATTATTGATTTATACCTGATGGAATGCTGTGTAGAAGAGATCTTTGCCACTTGTGGTTGGTGACTGTGATGTACTGTTAACTTCTCTGTGGATGTGATAAATCATTTGACAGAAGCAGACTCTCTGGTGAAATTTGGTCCAATAAGATCTGAAACACAGACATGTAATCCACACCTTTAAGTAGTCAGTGGAAAAATGTTCAGTTTTTAACAAGTTTACATGTTTTTTAACATAGTTTCCATGAAAATGTTGAGTTAGGTGGACCTTTTTTATCACAATAATTTAATGGAGCGACACCTGCGAGCCACTTCAGGCAGAAAACTCAAGATGTGCTGATTTTACTCTTTCCATGCATCATTATCCCATCATCTGACAAACATCCTCCCAACTGGATGTCTGATTAAGCTGCAAGATTTACGGGCTCTTTCTCTGCCCTGCATGAGCACTATGCTTTTGACCCCACCACCACCCCTTAATTTACCTGCTGGCTCTGAATGAGGGGTTTAAGATACTTTCTAATCACTCCTTAAAGTCTGCATGTAAAATAAAAATGCTAGGAGACTTGTAGAGAAACTAAACACCAAACACAAATCATGTTTTGCTGATGCAATAAATGTTATAAACATTTACAAACATGAGTTATCACTGAAGTGAATTAGTGGTAAATTTGGACTATTTTGAGTTTTATAGTGTAGTTTCTTTTGTCTTACTATTTCAGACCTTTAAGCTCTAGTATGAGCACAGACCATTTTGTCTTTATTTTGCCTCTCCTTTTGCTAATATCAGAAGAAAATATTGTATTGATGGTCTTTTCCTTTGATAGAGGTCTGAAGGACATCGAGCAGGAATCATCATCCATGGAGAAGCGATTTTCCTACAAGTTCCTCAAGAGGCTGCTGAAATACGTCGACTCTGCTCAGGAGTTTATTGCTCATCTTGGTGAGCGAGTAACACAAAACGTTCAGGTTTTAAAGGTACTTCACACTGATTTGAACTCTTCAATTATTCTTATCTTCCTTTTTCTGAAT
Organism: Cheilinus undulatus; assembly: GCF_018320785.1. NCBI lineage: Eukaryota > Metazoa > Chordata > Actinopteri > Labriformes > Labridae > Cheilinus > Cheilinus undulatus. The sequence continues at coordinate 36,777,628 of NC_054878.1, read as the reverse complement.
GCAGAGGCCATGGCCACCAGTGGGAAGACAGACAAATCACCTCATGACCAGGAAATAAAGTTCTTTGCCAAGGTCTGGAGGTCATCAAACACATCTTGTTGGTGACTTTGAATTACTTACTTAAAGGTTTGGTTTATTAGTTTAATTTTTCTCTCTCTAGGTGCTGCTACCTCTGATAGATCATTTTTTCAAGAACCACGGCCTGTACTTCATCTCTACGCCCAGTAGGAGCCTAAGCAGCGTTGGGTGTGCATCCAACAAAGAGAAGGAGATGGTCACCAGGTACTAAGGAGAAGCAATGAATTTTGTACCTCCAGGGTTTTTACCCATCATACAAAGTCCTTTGTTTTATCTAGTGAAAAGATACCCCTTTTTCTATCTCATTTCTTGCCTACTCTGCTTTTTTCCTGCTCTACCTTGTTCTCTCTGAAGCTTTTTCTTCAATTCTGTTCTTACCGTCTTTGTTTTCCAGCCTGTTCTATAAGCTGGCAGCTCTTGTCAGACACAGGATTTCTCTCTTTGGTAAGGCTGGATTTGCCTGTCTGTTTGCGTGTCTTGTAGCTTTAAATCTCTTAACACTTCTACAGTAAAGGTCTCTCTTATAGGTAGTGACTCTGCCATAATGGTGAGCTGTCTGCACATCCTCACTCACTCACTGGACACCAGGTGAGCCCACAGTATTGTCCTCAGGTACACACTTCTCTGTTTAGTTGAAAATGGGGTGCATGCACATTAGCACCTGTGTTCCCTCCATTCTCAGAACGGTGATGAAGTCTGGCTCAGAGCTGGTCAAAGCTGGGGTTCGGACTTTCTTTGAGAACGCTGCGGAGGACCTGGAGAAGCTGCTGGAGATGCTGAAACTTGGGAAGTTCATGCAGTCTCGAGCTCAGATGAAGAGCGTCAGTCAGAGCATCAACTATGTGACCGTGGCTCTGCTGCCCATCCTCACTGCCCTATTCGAGCATGTCAGGACTCATGAATTTGGAGTGGATCTGCTGTGTGAGTTTGTGTTTTCATTTTAACTCGTTACTGCATTTTTGTCTTTTTTTTTTATAACTTTTTGATAGAAAATTAAAGAAAACAGTAATAAAACATGAAAATTTAAAAAATCAACAGGAATGAATACACAAGTTAATACATACGTAGATTGCAGGTTATATTCCCAACTTTGGCAAACAAAACAGAATTACATAGAAATATTCAACAACCCTGAATAAGACTTATTTTTAGCTCTGGTAGGTGACAAATTAGGTTTCTAACCAACAGGTAAAATGTGCACAAAATACAAATTGATAGGGTTTTTTTCTTATTTATTGAAAATCAATTCACGCTTTTGTGATGCAAATGCTTACATTGTAAAAAAAAATGGCATTGTCATTTGTTGTGCAACCCCTCTGCCTTTGTATTTTGAAAGAGGAAAACCTAAAAAAAATTTCAAGAGAATAAAAATAAGGAAGGGAATGTTGAATCAGGCTCATATTTAAAGGAGAATTTTTGTAACCAGCACATCTTTACATGAACACTATGAATACAATCCCTTCTATCTACAGCTGTAAAATACATAATGTTTAAAATAATGAAAGTGTTATTATTTGTTAGCTGCTGGTATTTGATTCATGTGTGATTATTATTTTTTTTGTTTCAGTGGATGATGTGCAGCTCTCCTGCTACCGAATCCTGACCTGTTTCTACTCTCTGGGGACAGGAAAGAACATCTTTGTGGAGAGGTAGGGGCTATAATTTTTCTGCAGCAGGATACAACACTACTTTTGTTTCTACACTTGAGCAGCAGCTTTGTATTTGACCATTAAGTTTGAATACCCGCAGTCCCACTGAAACCTTTAATGTCCATTATTTATAGCATTTAGTATCAAGGACGTGTGAAATAGCGATTCATAAACTACATTATGCATGTCACCATTATTAGGGTGCCGAGCTTTTTGATTAGCTCATATTCACAACACATGGACTGAGGAGTTTGGGATATTTATGATGTAACCTTAGGCACTGTCACAAATAGTGAATTATGAGACATGGTGCAGCTTTTATGACACACTGTTTGTTAGAAAATAAGGACTAGGGGTTTGGACTTCAAAAAGACAAGATAACAATCAGATTTTATAAAAATGTATTAAAGTAAAATGATTTCGCAGTCCCTGGGAGAGGACACGACAGACACACTTTGAGCTGTGAAATCTTTCATCAAAGGCACAATTCTGAGGCGAGTGAAGAAACTTTCAAAGCTGTTTCTCATCTGAGCCAATTCAAGCTGTAAATAACCTGTTAAAAAGTTTGAGCACGACCTCTTCTCAATGCAACAGAGACTGAGGGAAGATCAAATGTTAAAGATAACATTAAACCTAAGATGTTTGGACCCCATTTTCAGTCACAGAATTGCATTGTTTATCTTTGTGTAACTATTTATTCACATCAAACTTAAGGATTTTTTCTGTTCATCCGCAGGCATCTTCCAGCAATGGGTGAGAGCCTGGCAACTCTGGTAGGAGCCATGCCTGTGGCGTTCCTGGAGCCCCATCTCAATGCCTACAACCCACTCTCTGTCTTCAACACCAAGACCCCTCGAGAGAGAGCCAGTGAGTCTCCAGCTGAAACTGCTTTTAATTTATATCCCTTTAATAGGAATTTACCATGCTCAGGCTGTGCTGCGAAGGAATTCTCAAAGAATAGATTGTATCTGTTACAGAAAGCATCACAAAGTACGCATTTGCCTCTGCTGTCTGCCCCATCATAAGGTCATATTCACAAAGCATAATGTGCTGATGATATTCAAGCACAAAGACACCCATTTAGTTTTAATGCTTTGAACATTTAGCTCATTTTGCATTTTAATGTATAGAGGAGCTGTTGGTACATTACTTTTCACAGAGCTGCTTTCTGTCCCAGCAAAGCATAATAATATCCACAAATAGATTATGAACAGGTAGAGGATGGGACAGCTCATTTTACAGTTCATTGAGAAGAGGACTCGACAGATGTGATATCGTTTAACAAAGTCTCCTTCCTAAGGCAGGCCAGCTAGAGCAGCTCATCCAGTTACTCACTTTCCTACCTGCCCTGAGTTACTACATAACACTGTTACAGTTTTATTCACCTAAATCCAAAGCAGAGTACATCATGACCAGAGATCTATACAGGAGGGAGTAACATTACACAGACATTCTCCACACAAATGAACCAATCTGCATGGATGTGCTAGGACTGAGCTGCAGACTGCTCCCAGACCATTTCAAATTCTCTGTATAATAATTATATATATATATATATATATATATATATATATATATATATATATATATATATATATATATATATAATAGTATTTCACAATATTACTAACAGTCCATGTTACAGAGAAGCTTTCTTCTATCACACAAAGGTGAAATTTGTGTCATTATCAGTAGAAAGTTGCATCATGTCACCCCTTATAACTAATGTGCTAGTTTTCAACACCTCAGAGGTGACAGCAAATATTTCACTCTAACTGCAAGTGGTTATTAGTGCTAGTGTTGTGAATTTGGTGATTTTTATGAAATTAGGCCTATTTGCATTGAGAGGGGCCAGTTTTGCTAAAGATGCATTGATAATGCATGTAAATAGGGAAGTGCTTTGATGACTAATTTCTTATCTCTTTATCTCTGTACTATGGAGTCCTTTGGAGGAAAAGATCCCTTAATCAGAGGTGTAAAGCAACTAATTACATTTACTAAAATAACCTTAATTGAGTAGTTCATTTTTGGGTACATGTACTTTTTGAGTACATTTTAGAATCTGTAATTTTACTTTTACTTATGTAAGTTTTAACTGGAGTACTTTTTCTTCTTTTGACTACACAGTAGCACATAAGGAAATTGATCAACATCACATCCCAAAACAGCTGTTGTGTTTTACTTTATAGAGGTGTGTCTTTACCTGAAAACCTGGCTGGAGGTCCGCAGTCTCATGTTGTGGTTGCCAATATAGAAAGCTCATATTTCACCGTACACCTCTTCAGATGTAACTAAGGCTGGGCTATTAATCAAAACTTTGATTTAATGTCCCACTACAATTTTTTAAAACGCAGAAGTTGCAATGTTTCTCTGAACTGAAATGTGTGTGAAAATACAGGTTCATACAATTTATTTTTGCAGCGGATATGTTTTGCTCTACCCATGTTGGAAACATTAACACATCCATTTTTTTCTGGAATAGTTTGCAACTTTTCTTATTTTTGATAATGTTTTTCTTATTTTCTTCAAATGAGAATGATATACAGTGATCATTCCCTTCAATGCAAGAACTCACATTGAATCTGCAATGTGCAGTATGAGTCAAAATAATCCCAGTTAGACTTTTTTAATTGTTCAGCCCTAGTTTTCATGATGGTTGCTACAAGGCTTTAAGTTAAAATCAGTAAATTACTGTGATCAAAGTAGGCAAACAATTTATATTGATTCATGCATCATGTTATGTCATCCTTATAATACAAGCCTTGGCCTACAGGAATGAACAGTTAATGCTTAATCTATCTAATAATGTGTTTGTTATTCTATAGAATAATCTGTTGCTTGTGTTTGTTGAAAAGTACTTAAGATCAGGAACTTAAAAAATAATTGCATGTCAAATCGCAAATGCAATATTGAAAAAAAAAATTAAATAAGATTATTTTCCCAAATTATTCAGCCCTAGTATTTCCGTTAAACTGTGAATCAAATAGATTTTATATTTTCTTAAGTATATTTGTAGACCAGTACTTTAACTTTTACTAAAGTAGATTTTACTGAAGTAGATTTTAGCCAGAGTAACTGTACTTTACTTGAGTAGTATAATCATATGCTTTTTTCAACCTTGAATGCCACAAGCTGGACCTTAACCCGGGCTGCCCATGTACATGGGGTGCTAGCTAACCATTTGCGCCCCTTCTTCTGGGCTGTCTTGCCTTAATTCACTTAGAACAGTCACTGGAGTCAGAAACTGGGGACTGGCATGCAGAGAAGGAGCCACTGGCCAGATTTGAAACCAGGCTGCCCTTTTCATGGACAACAACCTCTGTATATATGGTGTATGTGAATAACTATTTGGTAACTGACACCTGAGATGCTGTCTTCATCTTTTTGTCTGTTTTTAGTTCTGAGTATGCCTGACACCGTGGAGGAGATGTGTCCTGAGATGCCTGAACTTGAAAAATTGCTCAAAGATGTCAACGATGTCTCAGAGTCCGGTGCTCGCTACAGTGACATGCCACAGGTCTGAGGGGCTGATGGGATGTTTGAATACAGTTGCATTTACCGTAGATTTTATGCTGTTAATTTTCATGTCTAGTAAGGCGAGTTCTTGAGGACTGACACACATAAAAACAAGAATATTTAATTTAGATCAGTTTTAGATTGACATTTCAAATGTTTTCCTTGCTAGATGCTAGGGGTGTGACGAGATCAAAACGCCGTGAGATTTCTCATCGCAGAAAAATCAATCTCGTGAGATTAATATTGCGCAGACACTTGGAGCAGCAGCAGCTCTCCTGACAGAAAACAACACCTAACTGGAAGTTATTAAAGATAACAAAGATTCCCTGGACACTTTAAAATTGTTGGTGAGCGAGCAAATGAAGAAACTGAGCTGATCCGGTATCCATTAAGATGATTAAGACTCGCTCAAAGTGCCACTTTTTTGTGACTTTGTAACTTTGAGTTGCTGCTTCATCATGTCTCTTCCTCATCTCACCATCTGTCAGTCACACATTTATTAGATGTTGGCTGCGTGTGTGAATCAGAAGCTTAACATAAGTATGGCAACAGGCCATTGTATAGGCTACTGCAGTGTTAAACTTAGCAAAACAAACTGTCTTAGCACCATGGAGTCCACTGTTAGTCCACTGTTACCACTGTTAACCAAAAACCGAAGTTCTAGCCCCATTTAAACTCGTCCTGCTTGTTGTTTGACAGCAGACAGAGACACACACTCGCTCATCAATACACACACATTAACACACCCTCATTTGTGTCGTGTCTAACACTATCAAAGCTCATATAAGAAAAAAAGACCACAGAATGATCAAATAATCTATTTCTCTAAATTACAGCAAATGTGTTATTGACAGAAATATTTATTTTGAGTGTTTAAATATGGATGTACTTAAAGAAGATGAGAAATAGTTTAATTTTACTAATGCAGCTCTTTGTATTTTAGTCTATAAACAGTGCTTAATGTACTTTCAAAATAATCTAAATGCTTTTAGTATATATAATTAGATATGACATTAAAATTGTTATTGTGATTGTAGCGATGAATGCAAAGTGTAGTAAATTAAAGATTTTGTAGACTATGAAATGAAAGTTTTGATTTGAAGAGCATTAAAATGTAGAGTTTGAGTCAAAGTTAGACAAGACATACTGTTTGAAAGCATTGATAGCCTATTCAATACTTAAATCAAACATTTTTGAATATACCTGAATACTTTGCAATTATGACTTTCAGTTGTATAAAGGACATATTATCCAAAATTTTAAAAAAGTGTAAAACCACGTCTCGTCTCGTGTCTCGTGGGCCCAAATCTTGTCTCGACTTGTCTCGTGTCTCATCACACCCCTACTAGATGCCCTAATGGAATCCTTTTTATTGTAGAATAGAGCTGTAATTAATGGTTTAGCTAGTTTATTTACTGTAAGATCATAACTAAGAAGCTTAAATTTTAGGAAGACATCTTTATAACCTCAGTCACAAATCATCAGTTACCAAATAGTTTATCAAGGGTTTTCCATCAGAGAGAATGTATACATGAACTCAGAGGAATATTTATGTTAGAAAACATGAACTGAGGGATTAATGTTAAAGCTTGATATTTTTTAAAATGTTTGAAATCAACAAACCGTGTCAAAAGTGCTCAAATTTATTTTAAAATCAGATCAAAGTTATGTTTATGTTTTCATTTGTATATAAACCTTAATTATAAGGAGACATTATCAATCAAGAAACTATGGGCTTTACATCTAAATGTTTTATGCCACTTTTTGAAATATTGAATCGCAAATGTAACACAGTGGCCATTACTGTCTGAGCTGGCTTGACACACTGAGTCACTCTACTGTCCACTTTTTCACTGTCTCTTGCAGGTCATTGAGGTGGTCCTTCCCATGCTGTGTAACTATCTGTCTTACTGGTGGGAGAAAGGTCCGGAAAACTCACCTCCAGAAACCAACTGCTGCACTATGGTGACCTCTGAACACCTCAGCGTCATCCTCGGAAACATCCTCAAAATCCTTAACAACAACCTGGGCATTGACGACGCCCCATGGATGAAGAGGATTGCAGGTAGATGCCAGGCTTAAGACAGCCTGACAGAAATTAAATATGATTAATACAGTATAACAAAGGTAGATATTCAGTGCCACAGTTCTTTTTGTCTTGATTCTTCCTACAAAGTTGCTGCCAAGTCCTAAGGGGGTTCATCCTAACAACATGAATAAAAAACAAGGCTTCACAATACACAACGAAAAAAAGAAGACTTTATAGTGGGATGTTGTTTTGAATTACCAAACCTCTGAGTAAATTATAGTTATTGTACAAAGTTTGTATTTGCACAAGGGATAAGAACGTAGCACCAGTAGCACACATAATTGGCTGCTGTGGTGCCAATTAGCTGGAAGAGCTTTGATTAAAAAAAAAAAAAATTACAATTTAAAAGTTCTCCCTTCATTGTTACATCTATTTATCCTTACCCCCTCCTCTTCTTTAGTATGTAAAAATATATTTCAACAGACAAGGGTAAAAAGTAAAAATTGCTAAGCCAGCTTAAAACTTTTTCTTAGTGCTAAATGTAGTTCGACAGCTGTGACAGTTGACACCAGATCCAGTAATCTCAAGGGAAGGCTTCCTTGTTCTCAAAACTTGAGATCTGATCCGTCGGTTTCTCTCCGGCCTGTGTCAAGAATTTATTTTCTATTGTCTCCATCTCCAGTCTACTCTCAGCCAATCATCAGCAAGGCTGGACCAGATCTGCTGAGGACCCACTTCCTCACCACGCTGGACAAACTGAGGAAGAAGACTGTGAAGGTGAGAGCTTAAAATACTGTTTGCATGGTGTTACTGCAGCACTCTCTACTTAGGGATACCTGTGGTGAAAGATGATTTTTTTGCTGACTTCATCATCAGTCCTGAAGCTGTAGTGTATATACAGAGCTGTCAGTATTCACAGGAGTTCGTCCAGGAACATTATGCCCATTCACATCACTAACCAAGGTTAAAAATATCCCTGTCCTTTTCTGACAGAGGACACTGAGGGACATTGTTACCACTTAGTAGGGAGGGGTCAGTGTGAGGACAGCGATACTCTTAATTTCATTACAAAAGACAAGTTGTTGATGTTCTGCAAACGTAGGTCGTGGCTGAAGAGGAGTCCCTTAAGGCTGACGGAAAAGGTGACAACCAGGAGGCTGAGCTGCTAGTGCTGGATGAGTTCGCTGTTCTCTGCAGGGACCTGTACGCTTTCTACCCCATTCTGATCCGATATGTGGACAACAACAGGTACAAGAGCAGCACAGAATGAGTTGGTATAACATCAGGGGTTTTTAAATGGTTTGGATCATACGGTTTTGTTTTGTTTTTTAATTTAAAACTCTGAATACAGATTCAATAGAAAACGTTCAAATCTGTAATCTCATGTCTGCATTTCAGTCTGGTCCAGAAGTATTCTGGTTTCTTTTCTTGTAATCTTGCAATCACGATTTATCAGACTTTGGTGTGAAGGAAAAACAGTTTGTATTGAGGGCAAAGCAGTCCGTAGTAACATAGCATAACATCCTAGCTCCACCAGTGCTGATTTAATGGCTATGTTTTTCTGTCCATAGATGCAAGTTTAGTTAACAATATGTTTTGGTTTAAAAGAATTGAACTTAAGAATTAAGTTAATCCGCATTTTGATGTTGTGGTATCAGCTGCCTGTTTTTTAAAAGCAAGGCTGGCTGCTGGCCCACTTTAGGCATGGTTTAGGCCTTTTTTGCACACCAACTACCCACCCGTGACAGGGTTGCATTTTCAGGCTGGAGGCCTGTTTCAACCGATCATTTGTTCATGTAACCCTCATGTGTGTTATGTAGCTCTGACTATTTTACTGCTCCGAATTGAGTTGGAAACCCTATGATTTTAAATCACAAGTATATTTTCCAGATTAGACTGCCTCAGAATGCCTTCAGTAAGTGCGAGCAAATAAAAAGAATCAAACAACCAGATGTTGCAGACTTTTACAGTTCATAAACATGGCAGTAAACATAAACATAACCAAGCCCCGAACCAAGTGGGATATTGACAATGTTTGCTATTCTCAACCAGGATGTTATCTTTATTCTTCATTTTTTGTCTGTTTTTTTTTTTTTTTTTGCTTTTTGCTGCAAAAAAAAACTCATGTTAAAACAGCTGATTATTATAAGTGACGTTTATGTCCGCAGCATACATTATAGCCAAATAGGGGCTCCATCCTATAACACTTACCCTCCCCACCATCACAAAACAAGGCTCTACCAGCCTCTGGATGGCAAAAGAGCTAAAGCCACAGTTACGGATGCTTGGCTAATAAAAAAGAAAGGCATTGTTACAGCCCAGATAGCTACTGAAGACCCAAGAGTTTGAGCAAGTAAAGAAAGCCTATATGATAGAGATGAGGTTGCTTCTTCCAGGCTTGTAAAACAGAAAGCACCAGGTCAGGACTAGAGTGAGTGCAGAATTAATGTTATCCAAGCCAGCACAAGCCATCAGCTCAACCAACCAGCTGAAGCCAGCACAGAAAGCAGACTTGCTAAAAAATTAGTCACCAGGAAAAAAGTTTGGGAAACACTGGTCTAGTGTGAAGCCAGTCTAAATCATAAGAAAGTATGTTTCTTGTTTCCATTCATGCTGCTGAAGTCACCCTCCGTTTAACTTACTATTTACTGTTGAATTTGGACTCACCAGAAACAGATGGAAAGGTACTCTGAAGAAATGAAGCAAAAAATAATGGCACATACGACCTGTCCTTATTGTCACATTTAGGCTGCTAAATGGGCTGTAGGCATTGCATCACACAGGAGGAATTTTCTGCTGGATGCCATTTGAGATTATCAAAGATAAACACAGCTTATTTAACTTGGTGATAAATATTCTTCATCAGGTCCAGGTGGCTAAAAGAGCCAGATGCAGACTCCACTGAGCTCTTCAGGATGGTGGCTGAGATCTTTATCCTCTGGTGCAAGTCCCACGTATGTCTTACCTTTCAGTCTCACTGTCATATCAGAACACACCGTTTCATACCAGAGATCTAGATTTGGACATGTCTTTGTAGATTAACTGTCTTTATCCGTCCTCTGATTTCAGAACTTTAAGCGTGAGGAGCAAAACTTTGTGGTTCAGAATGAGATCAACAATTTGGGCTTCCTGACTGGAGAGGGCCAGACAAAGATGTCAAAGGTAAATGTGAAGACATAAAAAAAGGGTGGTATGAAACTGCAAATAATAGATGTTATTGAAGATATGGTCAGCTTAACTGAGTACATTAAAGGATATGTATACATTCAGTTGATTAGGCAGAGTATTTTTCAGTTCTCTCAGAGTTTAACTTAGTTATCGCCTTCTCTCCTGCTCTCTTTGTCAGCACTTTGGAAACACACAGCTTGAGTATTTTCCTAATAGGATCCTCCAGTGTTCCCATTCTTATAGCTGTATTTCACAAACTTGGCTTACAAAAGGAAACTTCTTTATAAGCACTTTTCTTGTGCTTTAGATCCCCTGACATGTGCTGAATTAATACATTTAAAATATAATACGAATGAACTACACAAGTTCAGTCCTCTTAAACTCACTTCTGTGTCGAGGCTTTACAACAAATGCCATTTTCATGTGGTAGTAAAGCTGGGTCATTGATCTTATTGTTGATGTGTATTTTTCACCAGTGGCTCCACTAGACGTAACTGTGAGAGTTTGTAATTTATTTGTTTTGGTGAAAGGGGACAGTTTATTTATTTGCGCTCTTAAGGTGTTTTGACACAATCCCTCACAGTGGAGCGAAGCTCATACCTGGGAGACTCTGCTTAATGGCTGATTCATGTTGCAGCACTTTAGCTCCATCTTCTGTGATTTATCTGAATCAAAGCTCAAAGGTTGAAATATACAAATCATGTGTTTATAGCTTAGACTTTTAGATTGTATTGTGGATTTGTTACTCGCCAATATAAGTGCTTAATTTGAAAGATTTTAAAACAGTAATAAAATATGAAGTATCAAAAATGGATAGTAGATATACAACACACATGTTACATGAAAGCATAGATGTGATGCCAAAAAACAAAATCAAACTCTTGAGTGAAGATTTAATCACTTAATTATGACTTTTATTGCATAACTATTCTACAATGGATGCATTAATTGAGACCAAAAGTGTTCATAAAAACCTTAAGTTATAGCAATTATGAAAAATATGATAAATATACAAGAAGGGCATATAAAAAGAATACAAGACAACACTGTACAAGAAGTAAAAGAGAAACAATGATGTGATTACTGTTGAAACTACTAGGAAAATAAGTATTTAAATTACAAAGTTTTCTGGAGGTTTAAGACTACTCAACTCTCACAGAGATCCCCCGTGTTCATAGAATAAGCTTGTCTTTTCGCTATCTGTAGTCAGGAGGGGACCAAGAGAGAAAACACAAGCGCCGTCGAGGCGAGTATTACTCCATCCAGACATCTCTGATCGTGGCTGCCCTGAAGAAGATGCTGCCCATTGGCCTCAACATGTGCACCCCAGGAGACCAGGAGCTCATCTCTGTCGCCAAGATCCGCTACAGCCTGGTAAGCTGACAAAACAGGAAGAATACCAACTAGACAAGTTCTGGTCACTTTGTCTGTATATGAAGCACCACATGTTATTCTAATATACTGCCTTATATTTAGCCTTTTCTCAAGGTACTTTCTGCCAAAGTGCTAATAGATAGTTTCAATGAGATGTGGCCTCTGACAAATCCAGTCTTGCTTTTAAAAGGAAAACAGTGCTTTGCCCATTTGCTGCAGAGGCTGTGAACAGCTCTGCTCACAGTTATTTTAATGCCTTTATCTCAGGATCAGTGGTACATTATTCCCTTATCTCCAATAAAACATGCTGCTCTATCTGAAAGAAAATCAAACTGTTGTCATTAGAACACAAAAGGTTGTTTCCTCTTTTTACTTGTGATGCTTGTAGAGATTAGAAGTGCAGTGCATGCAAAGAAGGTGCCTTTTAAAACTGTAGCTACCTACTTGAGCTGATAATGTCAGTTTGAGGATTGCCCATTGATAATTAACACATCAAACTTCACTTTAGTTGTGCTATAGACAGAATATGTATTATGTCTTTCTGGTGAGATGAGAAGAGTTCTTATTTACAGAGAGGCAGGCTATTTACGGTACTTCTTTAGCAGACATGAAAGTGATCTTAAAAGTTGACATTTGGTGCAAACTAAAAAACAAGGCAGTTATTATTGAGTACTGCATAGTTTCTCGTTATCTCAGAAAAACAGGATATCTTTTATTATTATGAGCCACCTCATCATCTTGAGAAATGCGCTTTTTATCCCAGCACAAATAGTTTTTTCCCCAACTCTGTATATTGGTCATAGATATTTATAGGTACATTGTGCAGTTAGTTCAAGAAAATGCCTGTTACCCTCACATACTCTTATCACTCAGTGCCATGAGTATTAAGAATAAGTCGGTAAATGAATAAATTAATAATCTACTTGTGTATCCGTCTTTGTTTCCCTGTTGTTCAAATTATAGCCCTTTAGAAACATTTTATTCCCTTTTAAGTCAAAATATGACAAAAACTCTTAATTAAGTTTGTTTTGTTTGGTCTTTGGGAACTCCATTACTTTGTATAGTTGCTTTAATTCACACCAGTAGTTAATTATTCATTTCAACTCATCTCTCTTGTATATATTCTTTATAGAAAGACACAGATGATGAGGTGAAAGAGCACCTGCGTCAGAATCTCCACCTCCAGGACAAGGTAAAATGATGTTCTGTATTGTTAAAGTTCTATTATTAGTTTAAAAAATGTTTAATACTGTTGTTTCTTTCATTGTGACAATGTTGTAGTCTGATGACCCGGCGGTCCAGTGGCAGCTGAATCTCTACAAGGACGTGGTGGTGAAGAGCGAGGAACCTGCAAACCCAGAGCACACTGTGGATCGAGTGCAGAGCATCTCTGCTGCAGTCTTCCACCTAGAGCAGGTACAAAAACATAACTTTAGAGGTGCTTTCATTTCCACACATCACAGGATATCAAATACACAGATATGAGTCATTGAGATTAAGACATGAACACAGATTGTATTTCACCCCAGAGGATTACAAGAAAATAAATTAACGGAAGTCAGTTTTTAGATGTAGATGGTATGCATGTGTCTTGGTAGGTGGGAGTCACAGACAGCTACACCAATGTCAGGAATCAGTACGAAGAAAGCAGAAAACAGCATCAATTTATCTTAAAAGTAAAGATTTGTCAATTTTTTTGTTAGTGATGAATATAATCTGAACCCTACTCCATTCTTCCTCCTCTTGTTTGTACCTGTTTGTTCAAGGGAAATCAAGACGATAAAGACAGTAAATCGATCATTGAGTTAAATAATAATGATGGCATAGTAACTGATGAAACCCTGCAAAGTCTGATGAAAACAGCTGGGGTTAAGGTGAACGTTACAAACTATTTATTCCATAGATATTTATTGCTGATTAAACCAAATCATTAAATTAACGCAAATACTAAAGTTACATCCATGTATGGATATACATATATGACCTAACAGCAGTCCTTTTAAAATTAGAGTCATGCAGTGTGGAGTTGTCTCATTCAGAAAACAATGGAAGGAATTGATAGTTCAAAGGGTGTTAAAATTGAGCTAGCTAATACTTAAAAGGGATACCTCAGTTTTTTGAGTTGAGTGTATATGGTACTTGTTAAAAGTAGTAGCAATAGCATCCAGGGATGTCAGTGGGCGTTGCTGCTTCAGAATGAAGAAAACTAGTACAGTTTCTCTGTGTAATTTAGAGAGTTTAAAGTAAACATGGGCAAAAAACAATGCTGGCTCAGTGGTACAGTATATTTGAAAGTTTTTGAAGTGTTTATTTTCCACCCATAAAGCCCCTGTGTTCTGCATTGTTTTGATGAGAGCTTCATTTACTGTCTACATGGTTTTCCGCCTCAGTGTATCTGAACAGCTGTTTGCATTATTACGTCAACTGCTGGATAGGAAAACTAGGCTGAAATAACTAAACTTAGAACAAAAAGTAAGGAAATTTGTGTTTGGTTGATTATTTCTTTGTTGTAACAATGCTTCTTGGCAATTAATCTTACATGTTGGAACGCCCGTTTATTTCCCTTTTAAATGGTGCCACATTTGTAAGGAACATGTATTTGTGGGATGAGGAGCAGAGCTAAGTATGTGGGTTGCTCCCATGAAAAATTTGCCAATCTGGAACAGACTGCATTCAGCCAAAGAAATAATCTACCAAACACAGATTTCCTTACTTTTTGTGCTAAGTTTAGTTAAAGATCAGGAACTATACCCTGTGCTTCACTGCTGTTCATACTGCAGTTGAATTCCAAAAGATCAGATGCGTATCTGATTTAGAACCACATATGAAAGTGGTCTGACTCTGATTTGAAAAGATCAGATTCAATGTGACTTGTGCTGTTCACACTGTTGGGAAGAAATGTGATTTGAGTCACATATGAACAAAAAAAAACCCTGATTTGGGCCACTTCTAACTGCAGTGTGATCATAGCCAAATATATGGAGAAATATCCCTCAGAATAAAATATCACTATAAATTTTATGTCTTTGTTTAACCTTTAATTCCAACATAAGCATAAGCAAAAAGATTTAACTCAGAATTTAGATCAGAAAAAAATTACCTAGCATTTCTGGTTATGATTTTTCATTATATAACCAGTAGATTAAGTAGATAGTTCTATTGTTAAATCCAGATTTATTTTACATGTTATAATACTAACATGAATAAGTTGATAGTCCCAAGTTACTGGATATAGTATTGATAAAATTATATAAATCCTGTAGCATCTTTGTAACCACTCAACTTTTCCTGTTTTGTATGTCTTTATAATTTTCTTACCATCAGGTGGAGCAACCTCTGAGAAATAAGAAGTTAGTTTGGCACAAGCTGCTGTCCAAACAGCGCAAACGTGCTGTGGTGGCTTGTTTCCGCATGGCTCCACTCTACAATCTACCCAGGTGAGTCTTTTAACACCTGTGTGAAACCTGATGAACAATGTCAATAAGTAAATATTGACATTAACTATTTAAAACAGCTTTGTCTCAATCTAACCGTACGTAACAAACCACCAAATTTCCATGGGGGGAGGGGCATTTTTCTTACTGTTGTGTGCCCATGTAAACCCCTCTTCACCTCCCTAATGACATTCTCTCCTCTGTGTCGTTTTCTTGCATAACACAACCTCATCCTTCCTCAGATACAAAAATAATAATTACTTCCTGAATGGCTATCGGGAGGTTTGGCTTGAAAGGGTGTTCAAAGCCTCCAGCTTTGACCGCCTGTTCTCCCTGCTGACGGTAAAGTGAAACTACGGGGCGAATGCTTCATCTGTTCAACACCCCCTCTCCCTTCATCCACCAGGCTGTGGACTGATCTCTGCCTAGCAACCAAATGTTTCTGCACTGTTGATTCTGATTGGTCAGCTAGACAATGAGCCCAAGAATTGACTGAAACTTATTTGGAAAGTGGGAGCACAAGGCTTGTGTTTCCTCTCCTGTCTCATTTCAAGGGTACCCTGAAGGAAGGAATGAAGAAAGGAAAGAAGAAGAAAGGCAGAAAAAAGATAGCTTACGTACATTTTTTACTTTTATTAGAGGGCTACCTGCTCTGGAAACGTTTACTTTATGACAGTAATTTAGAGTTGAAATGGGTTTTTATGTTATTTTTCTTCCTGCTTTTACAATTATTACTATAGATTTGTTAACCATGAGAGGTTTTGCTAAATATTGTGCAGTTTTGCAACCTTTTTAATTGATATATAGGTTGTAATCTGATACTTAAAAGAAAAAATTGTTGTTAACATGGATTTGTTGAAAAACTGCACATCTCCTCTAAAGTGTGCATGCTCCTGTCATTACTTTTGCCACCATATTGAAGTAATAGCATTTACTTTTTAGACCAAATGTGACCAGTCAGAAAAGCCAGTGAGTCCCACATTGACCAATCACCACCCTGCCTGAAAATGCACTTCCTGTAACCCTTCCTTCCCCCAACATCTCTCCTTCCTGTCTCCTCTAAAAACTCACCAGAACCCACCCTAATGCCACTCTACCTCCCTCCCCACTCCCCTCCATTCCTCCCCACCTCCCTCCCCAGGCATCGCGCTATCAACTTCTTCATCCCGGTCTATCAGAGACTTTGGATAGAGGCAGAGGAGTACTCCTTTGAGGAGAAGCTAGTTCAGGATCTGGCAGTAAGTACTGGGCTCGCCTTGCCCTTGCCCCATGTGCCCTGCGTTGGCACACCTCTGCCAGTCCTGTCTGCCGAATGCTTCTTTAGCTCTCCGCCCGTCGAGCCTTGGGAACGTGCCCGGGTGGGGACCTCACCCAAACCACCTAGGGGCCTGCGCTCTAGGCGTACAAAACCCTTCAAACAGAGATCCGTCAGGGGTCAGAGGCTGCATGACCAACTCAGGAGACACAGGGCCAGCTCCGGCGCTCACAGCTCTAGAAAAGCAGGCTATGCCTTTCTGACAGCAGTGGTAAGGAGGGCGTCTCACTAGGAGTCACTAGCTGTTTGGCTGTCAGATCTGGATCCAACCCATCAGTTGTCTTTTCGCTGTACTCTGTAAGTCTGTAGTGTGAGTGTGAAGGTGCCTTTATAGTACGTTCTGTGGCCGTGACGTCAGTGGCATGCTCGCGTAGTCATGTGAAGATCACATTTCATATTAGATCTTTGTACGCAAATTCATCAATATGCTAAAACTGCTTTTGAAAGAGAGTACAGCCCTAGATGCTCAAAACATAGATCATTCGCTGGTTCTGTTCCAGAATTATTTTATCATATGATTTATTCTACAAATCTGTCAGAGTAGTTTGTTCTATCTTAGATTTGTGTAGCTGTGATAGTCCCTTTTTCTCAGGCTCCTGTGCTGTTAGGATCATTCATCATCTCCAGAGTCATATCACCAAATAGCTTACTGCTTGCATCTGTTTGCTGTAACAAGCATGTTTATGAAATCTCCGTCCAACACTGTTCATCATCCACTCTTATCTTCCTCTTCCCGTCCTCTCCACGGATCACAAGGACATGACACAAACTCATCTGCATGCAAGTGCTACTTGAATGTTACCGCCTCATGTCAGTGTTTTTGATCAAAGTGCAAAATATGTTTTTGATTGGTGGGATGAAATATCTTGAAAAGATAAGGCTTGTGCAGAGCTAACTGTTCACACCTGTGGACTCCTGCAGAAAACACCAATGAAAATAGTGGAGGAGGAGGAAGAGGAGGTGGCTGAGATCAAGCCAGATCCTCTTCATCAACTTATTCTCCACTTCAGCCACAACGCTCTGACAGAGAGAAGGTAAGAGTGTGAAATCTGTGAGTTACTGAGTTACTAAGTGCATTCACTGAAATTCATCATAAAAGGCATAATTGCATGAGTAAAAAAGATGGTCCACCTAGTTTTCTTTAACTTAATTTTTATTGAGTTATATTTTTTTGTTGCAAAATTACATGGGTAGAGAAAAAAAACACATTCTTACATAGAAATAAAACAAGTCAGTCATGATGAAAAAAGAGAGAAAAGTGGTGCATGCAGTAGTAGTGTTCTCAAATTTCCGAAGGGGAATTCAAGCACAGGGATATTTCCTTTTCAGCCCGTATCTGTTCTCCTAAGCAGTGTCCTGTCAGGCCAGTTTTGTCTGTGTGTTAAAAGAAAGAGGTTTTACAAAACAACCAAAAACTGACTAAACTGAAACCAAATTGGGGACAAAACATCCTTAGTTTAGTCGAGCATATTTTAATTGTAAAATGGCCTTATTTTGTTGAAGAAGATTTTACACAATGGTTTCTTTGGCTTCGAGTTGTGTTTGAGAACATTAAAATTGAATTAATATGAGATTAGGAGTGAATCGTAGCCTATTTGTATATATTTTCAAAAATTGTATGATCTTTTGTGGGGTTATTTTGGGTTTCACTCTTGACAAGAATCCCATATTAATAAAAACCAAAACTAACACTAAAACTATAATTTTCACAAAATGAAGACTACACTGAACCAACAAACTAGCAGTATAAACTCATAAAACCAACACTAGAACTGGAGACAGGAAGTGAAAATGAAATAAAAATGAAATCAGTGAAAAACCCAACACTGTTATAACCTTTGTCTGGTCTGCAGCTTTCCGTTAAAAACAGTCCAAGGTTCACTGAGAGACTTGTGTAAAATTAATGCTGTTTTTTTTTTGGCAATAGCATAATTTGTTCTGTTTGTTCTGTGATCAGGGGTGTAGCTAGGGATTTTGGGCCCCCAGAAAGAATATTACACAGGGCCCCCCTTAACTGGCTAGCCAATCAACAAATGTTGTCATTTTTACAAATATCTCTGCATTTTAATGTTTTTTTGAACTATACTATCCCCATTTATGGGCAACAATTTTACTGTAGGTAAATTAAATTTACTTGCATTATTTTGCAGCGCTGGACTGCACCATTTGGACATTTTAAAGAGAGGCGCAGCAGCCACCAAGTAGTATATTTTACTCTGACACAAATTTCAGTCTGGTGACTGATTCATTTAGTCGCTTTTGATTCAATAATGACACTAATTACTAAGAAATATAAATTAAAATACACTTTTTATTGCAGGCTTCTCAAGGGCCCTTCCCTACTGTGGGTTCAAGTAATCAGCACCCCACTGTGCTACGCCCATGGCTGTTATAGTCCCTTTATTAAATATAAGAAGAAAATAACTCCACGTGAGATATATAATGTAGTTAAGTCATTGTAGTAAAGATATACTATAGTATATCATATATAGTGTATAAGCTGCAGTCTGTTTTTGAAATCTCCCAAGAGGAAAAAGCTTTAAACTGCCCTCCAGCATGATGATTTTTCCTTTGTTTCTACAAAGTCCACAACATGAAGATTCTGTTGCAGCTGTACCACTGTTTCAGTAACATCTTTTTTTGGTGTATGGAGATTGCACATCTACTAGTTAGGGTTGTAATTTAACGTTTTCATCGACCTGCCACTGTGACTGGTGGATTCAAAAACCTCCCAGTCACAAACACTTTTTAACAGCCACTTTATTTTAATAAGCAGCATTATTCAATATGGTACAATATAATAATCAAAGCTTATAGTATTCAAGTTATAGGCCATCTAAAAAGAGAGAGTTGGTGCATAAATGATCCAAACTCCTTATTTTAAACCTTGTTTTGTTCTACTTTGTCTCCTGTATTCAGCCATGCAAACGTTGCTGTGCTTCCTATGGGGTCATTGTAAATTCATAGCCATTTATCTGCACTATGAGCATTAGACTCGCTAGAATTTAACACCTTGTGCGCGACTTCTGCATTCTCGTGCCATATTTCAGGCTTTGTCCAACCACCTTGGACTAGTGACAAGCAAGACATTGGTTCAAACACCAGTTGCACTGGAGGGCTGCCCTAATACAATACTGAGTCAAACCACCACAGCACACAGCCGCCTGTAAACATTTGACAGCAGCTCTGACACAGGGAGGGGGAGGCAGGGTTTTTTTTTGGTCAGTGTACATGTAGGTCCGCTTTGCTTTACTCATACGTCAGAAGGAACAAACTGGAAAAGTTTATGCTGTTTGCTGTAAAACAAACCATATTGTTAGGTAAGACTTTTTAAATTTACCTGCCCCCTTGGCTGGTAAGTTGAGCAAATTCCCCAGACACTGCTCAAAAAAAATGCATTTGGCTAGTGCGGGTGCTATTTTCACACCTTGTTACTAGCTATATAATGGTAGTTGAACTCAGCCTGTGGTTTTGAGACACGCAGTCCGTGAATCACTCTGCCCTCCTCCGCAGTTACTTGTTGTCCTTACTGAGGAGTGTTTTCAGTCAAACAAACACTTCACAAGCTTTATTGTTTAACGTTATACTCCCTGTACTCTTTATATGCCTAACAATGAAGAGAAGTGGTTGTAAAGTGGTGTCAAACCCTGCCAGTCCAGTCTGTGTTATATTATTTATTCTAGTACATTTAAGCAGTGAAGTGGCCTTAGCAACACACATGGTGTGAATTTAAAATTGTGTTAGGTCTTGTATATTTTTTTACAGCTGAAGCTGCATGCAATTGCAGTTGTGCCATTGTGTATTTCAACACCTAATACCGACAAGTCACTTGTAATACATTAGCTACAACTAACATTTTATAGGAAAAAATAGGTATTGAGTGTGGCTTTTACACTAGATTTTACAGTATTAATTAAATATTTCTTCACAAGAAGACCTACATACACTCCCAACTCTTTTTCAAAACTGCACAGAGCTATCCATATTCAAATCTCTTCTCAAAACTCACCTCTTTAGACAAGCTTTGAATTTGTGATTCTGATGTCATTTTTTTAATCATTTTTTTGTTTGTGTTGACTTTCTCTGCACTTAATGCCACTCTTCATGTGTTTTAATCTTTTCCACATTGAACAGTGTCTTTGAGTTTTTATGAAAAGTGATAAATAAAATGTATTATTGTTATTATTATTATGTGCTTGTTATACAGGTGTTAAGAAATACAGTTAATGTTAATTTTTAATTCTGTCCTCTTATTCATCTATATACTAAGTTTTTCACTTTAACTGTCTTTTCAGTCACTTGGAAGAAGATCCTTTGTATATTGCATATGCAGACATGATGGCAAAGGTAGAGGCCCTCAAGTCTTTTCATTTTAAGTACTTTACAGCTGCTCCAGTTTTTGTAAGTAAGATGAAAACTGAGCTTTGCTTTTTATGTCTGCAGAGCTGTGCAGAGGATGAGGAGGAAGAAGAGGAAGGAAAAGAAAAGACTTTTGAGGTACGCTGTTTGTTTAGCAGAGAGTCTTTAAACATTGCTCTGTACTCTTAAATAATGTCCATATTGCCAGTAGTTTTCCTTTTTTATCTCTTTTCAGTGAAGTTGAGTGGTTGATCAGGCAGGACATAGAAGCTGCAATCACTTGACTGCCATCTTGTTGAAGTGTTGTTTGCCATAGTGTTGTCCTTTTAAATATTACTTCCTTCTCAGCAATTCTCAGCTACATTGACACTGATCCGACTGAACTGCTGCTGGAAAAGCAACAACCTTGCGTCCACCATCTCACCCTTCTCTTTTCTAGCCTAAAGTCTGATTTATGCTTTTGCAGCAAATCAACACCATAGTATAGGCTGTAGCCCTGAAACATACACAGAGGCCTGTGTGCGTCATGCAGTGGTTTCCTGTGCACAAACAAGCTGGAATCGTGGCATTGAGACTGGGAACTGGTATAAAAATCCTAATACCGTAGTAGCACTAAGAGCCACACTAATGCACCAGTTTGTTGTACTCACAATGTTGCAGATCACTACGGCATATTTATGGTGTACTGTAGATTCAGTGTAGAAGTATAAACTAGGCCTAAAACTTTTGTTGTACTCTTATATGGATTTATGGCTCTGGACTCCATGGAAAGTCAAAGCATGCTGCTTGGCTAACTCAGGGAGCATCTTAAGAGTATAGTCTTCATCACCGAGCAAAACTGTATGTCCATTTTTAAATAAATCTCTAAATCTATGATGAGATTGTTCTGGGCATTTAACATCTTTAACTTTCAAGAGACAAGGGACAGGTACAATTATAACTATATGTGTACCTAACTATATATTTTTACTCTGTGTATGGTTTGTGCGCTGCTCTTAGGAAAAAGAGATGGAAAAGCAGAAGATTCTTTATCAGCAGGCGAGGCTGCACGCCCGTGGGGCTGCTGAGATGGTGCTACAGATGATCAGCGCCAGTAAAGGTAATGATGATCTAGATTATTAGCTCAAAATACACGGGCTGTTGAAAGACAATAATTCTGTAACTATTCGGGTTGTAGCCCTGCGGATCTTGGGTTTGAAGGTTACAGCACATACAGCACATAGATTGGACTTGCATGCATTATTATATGCTTTTTTCATTAAATTTAAATGTAATAACCTTTATATGTCCAAATTCTCTCAAACTAATAAATGTCTTGGATCCCCCTGTGTAAGAAAACTACCACCCAATTTGGACAAACTTGAAAATTCTAGGAACAACATGAACACGTGTTTGACTTTGTTGTAGTGTATTGATCTTAAATTACCTTTTGAAGCAGATAAAGTCTGGATCAATGACAACAATAACCCTTAAATCTACAATCCTTTGGTGTATTTAACAGAGCCATCTGATGTGCAGAGATTGTGTTTATCATTAATTAAATGTATCTCAAACCCTATTATCTTAGAATATTTCTTCCTCATTAGGTCGTCTGGGCCCCATGGTGACCTGCACCCTCAAACTGGGTATCTCCATCCTGAATGGAGGCAATGTGCAAGTTCAGCAGGTCAGTTTATACAGCTTAAACACTGAACATACAGCACAATTCTGCACACTCTTCCCTCTACATATGGCAAAAGGCAACACTGTTTGCATTTCTAAAAGAGTTTCTCTTCCTTTCTCCTCTCTTATCCCAGAAAATGCTTGATTACCTGAAAGAAAAGAGAGATGCAGGCTTTTTCAAGAGTCTCTCAGGACTGATGCAGTCTTGCAGGTATATATTATCTGCAGAGGGATTTCCAAATACTAGGTTTTTGTACCCTCTTCTGCAGATGCAAAGAAGTAAATGAAGAGATCTGAATTCACTTCAACTAATAATAAAGAAAAAAAAGTCATTTTACTTTGTTAGAGTGCATTAAATATTTGTATCGCAGGAACAGAAATCTGTACAAGCAATTGATAAATACTACACTCAGGTGGGCAAAAGTAAGATTTTGCAGGCTTGTTTACTAAAAGTAATGGCTTTTTAATTAGTCAGACTAAAATCTTGAAACAGTTACAATGATTAGATAAAACTAAAACTTTGCTAGAGGTATGAATTAATAATTAATAATTTGTAAGCTTTTAAACATTTTCTTTTTATACAGTTACTTTAGAGTGATAGATAGTTGAGAAATATGCCAAAAGTATCTAAAAATAATGAAATAGTTTGCTGACAGTAATTTCTTGAAACTATTGAAATGATTAACCAAAAGTTTTGTATTAGCAGTTTAATATTAAGCTAAGAATTTCTTACTGCTGGGGTGCATACAGCCTTGTGGTTAAAGCATGCCCCACCCTCTTACAGGAAGCATTTTCCGTTGGGGTTTTTCCAGTAACTGGCGTGGCTTGGCTCGACTTGGTTTGAGGATTTGCTTTTCCACCATAACTGAGCTACCCATTTGAGGGTGTGTCTAGAGCTGATGACACAGTGTTTTGAGCCCTCCTTGATCTCTCTGCTCTACCTGGTCTGACTGACTTTTCATCATTGTAAAGAAAAAATCAAACTGTAGACTGACAGTGCTGCACACCAATTTTTTCACACTCACTCTCTCCCTCTCTCTCTCGCCATCTCTCTCTTCCTCTCTCTCTCGTTCTGCAATAAATAAAAAAACAATTCATGCTTATCATCAAAAGGAGATAATTTTCCTCCATTTAAGTTACGGAACAGTTTCCAGAAAATGAACACAATCATATTTTTGGATTAGGCAGTGAGAACAGCGCTTTACTAGTGCCAGTGAATAAATTAAAGACAGACTCTGTGATGGGCTAAATGTTTGAAAGTCTAGAATTTATTTGTATGTCCAAAGGGGAAAGGGTCAAACTTTTGTCTTTAGTAGGTGCAGAAAAAGTTGTAATCCTTGATCTGCGCTTAGTCCTTCCTGATTTCCCTCATCAATGTGAGAACTCCAGTCATTTGCAACTTTCGGACCGTAGTATGTGCAAAAACATCCAAAGTGTTTGGTCATGTGTCATAAATGTTTCAGTCGTACAGTGAATGCTGCCATTAGACCACCACTGTAACAGAGTCATAGACAGCTGGAGCAGAGGCTGGGATAAAACATGTCTCCCCCGTGGGCTGAAAATTTATCATGGAGGGGAGGTATCAGTAGTAGAAGACGTATATCCCCCTGACAAATCATACCCTGTGAACCGCTTTGACATCAGCACGGCGCGCTTGGAGGTGAGGCTGGCTTGAGTGCAGCTTGGCGCGGCTTGGCACGGCCAAACTGGTGATGGAAAAGCAAATCAGCAAGGCTTGGTTTGGCTCGGCACGGCCAAAAGCCATAGTGGAAAAGCCCCACATGTCCTCCTAGATTAATAGTGAAATGAATGAATAAATAAACAAATAATTAGTGCTGTCAAGAAGTACAGTTTCACTTAATCTTAATCTTACTGTGTCACAAGCTGGTATCAGGCTGGAGCAACCACTCTAAAACCATTATACACCTTCTACAAACAATCATTGAAAACTCTGGATAAAAAACCAAGGACTACTGTACCATCATTAAGAAATCTAACTTAATGACATTTGACAGTTTTCTTTATGCAGATATGTGTCTGATATATAAATTAATTCATCACCAGGCCCCACCACCACTTAAACAATTTGTGTTACTCTGCAGGGACAATCTTAGGGAGACCAGGGCATCAGCAAGAGGGAACTGTTCAGCTAAACTTAGGAAAACTGCGTTTGGACAGTCTGCATTTTTAGTCAGAGCAGCAGAAAAGTGGAACTCAATTCCTACCCAGATCAGGGACTGTACAAGCCTCAGTGTTTTTAAAAGTAAACTGAAATCATGGCTCAAGGAAAAAACAATCATGTGGTCACTGATGAATCCTCTGAATGCATCAGTCTTAGAGACAATGAAATGTAATTTTAAACGTGTTGTTTTTAGTTATGGACTGTTGTTGAGTATGTATTGTTTTAAATGCTAGTATGTTGGTTTTTTATCATTTGTATTGCATATTCTTTTACATCTTCCTGCCCAGGGACCACAGATGAAAATTAGCTTTATAGCTAACTCTGGCTTGACAGTTTTGTTTTGCATGGCCCCTGTCAAATAAACTAATAAATAAATAAAATAATAAACAGCCACAGAATCAAATATTGGGCCAACTAAAAAAATGAAACTAAAATTCAATTGACTTGATAATAGTAATAATAATAATAATAATAATAATAATAATAATAATTATTATTATTATTATTATTATTACTAGTAGAAGTAGTGTTGTACCCAGATATCAAATGTCATTGAACAAGTGGGTGTCCACAACAGCCACACAAACCTGACGTGGCTATATGACAAGAATTACCTGGTCTTTTAACTTATTTACCTATCCAACAGGGTCCTCAGAAAAACTGTCAAAATAATTGGCTAAAATAATTAATATGCTGTTGCAATGATCAGCCTGAATTACAGGACAAACTCATGAATAATTGCCTTAGAATACAGGTTAAGAGTTTAAGCTTAAAGTAAGCTAAGACAAATGCTGAAAGTAAGGAAAAATTATTGAACTAGTGGGCCAGAAGATTGTGATATTTAGAAGTGGATAAAAAAAAAACAACCTATAAAACTACGTAAAAAGATATGTGGTTATCTAGAACAGAAAGACAGCTCAAATACTTTAACTAGTCAAAATTAACAAACAGTTGGGATTAGTAAACCAAAGAAAATTCTTATGCTGTCATGCCAGTTGACATTGCTGGCCAGAAGAAACTAAAAACAGTACAGAAGTGGCAGAAGGGAGTTGAAATAGCCTAAAGGTACATTAAAGAGCAGAAAAAAATTAGCCGAAGGTAACAGAGAAGTTTTCACATGCCGCCTCATTATGTGTAATGTTATATGAAAATTATCCTGAACACTAGCATACAAATGTTTAAAAAATTACCGCCCCACATTGGTACAATCAGTAGTGCATTTAAAACATCATAAGTAGGAAAAAGAAAGGATCTGAGCTCCTCTAGTAGGGCTATGGGAGAACCTAACACCAAAAAGGTAGGGTACAACTGATTTCAACAGCTACAAGAAACTTCCTGCAGGTAGCAAATACTTCTGTTTGACTTACAAGTTTCTCTCCCTAGTGTCCTGGACTTGAATGCGTTTGAGAGGCAAAACAAAGCTGAAGGACTTGGCATGGTGACAGAGGAAGGTTCAAGTAAGTCAAGAGTTGTCATACAAGACGTGCCTTTGAATATTCTTCCAGGTTTTCTTTCTGTTGTTGATCAAGCACCTTAGGTTTTCAGTTAAGGTTCAGTAGGGCTTAGCTGTTGAACCACCTGTTGTTACTCTGGATTTAAAAAAAGACCCCTAAACTGAACTAATGCTGAACCATGATGGCAGTATAAGCACAAGTGTTCACTCAAAGCTGATAGATGCTAGTTTCTAATTATTAGATCCTGTATGGCTCTTGTAGATGAAATAATCAAAATTGCATTGCTATCAATGAGAATTTTGATTATGATAAAGTGTTTGTTGCTTGTGCTACAGTGCTGGAGTCACTGAAGTTGTCAGTGTGGTGTCTTCATTGTCTTCTGTTTTAGTGAAGGAAAGCAGTTGTGAGTTTTATAAGTATTTTCAGATATATTCTGAAACTGTATGATGTGTTGCATGAGGTGTAGAATTTAGTATTTTTTAGTACTTTGTTAGTGATGGTATAAAGGTAGAGAATTTGAACCTGTATCGGAGCAGATCATGTGAGTGGCCGGTAACAGTACAAAACTTGTAGAGAACATGGTCCAGCATTAAAACTACTACACAATTATCACCTCTCTTCACTCGATGCTTCTCATATCAAACTATGTCCGTCTTTTCATCATTCAGTCCTCTGCTAAACATTTCCACTGAGTTCTGTGTTTAACAATTCACTGTTACTACTCGTGTCTCCGTTAATGTTGTAACTTTATCACTATGATTGAATTCTTATTTGGTACTCATCATGTCAGATGCAACATAGACACCAAACCAAAGCCTATGATTTCCTCCCGTCTAAAAATATCTATTCTTTTAACTGCATGACTTTGTTTTTCACTCGTAGTTGATATTTCATATCTCTTCGTATTGTAACTCTGTGTCCTCTCTTTTTGCTTATGTCTTCGTGTATTTTTTGTCTCCTTCCTCTCATTTTAAAAACCCATCGATGGCAGTCCACACACAGCGGGGTAAATAGCTAATTTAGATAATACTGATATGGCTATGCTTCCACCATGAATGTCTCCTTCATATATGTGGTTCATACACCCTGCTTTATTTGTATCCCTCCCCAAAATGTCTGTAGGGACACACTCTGCATGCCAACTGTTGAAATGTACACAGAAGGTGTATCTTAAGATTACAATGCCTGTCTGTTTGTGTTATTTGTTTCCATCCCTTTATGTTTACATTTACTAATGCAAATCCTATTACTGATGCGCAAATCTGCCGTTGAAAGGCTATCAATGCCACTTCCTGAGGGGTTTGACTCAAAGGTTTGTGGCCACTCCCACAGCCTAAGCAAAGCTTTGTCTTGCTTTGTTTTTGGGGCCTATTTCACAAAGCTGGTTTCCATACAGATGTTGAACTTTCACATGGTTTTATCTCCTCACAGAAATGTGTTTTTATCCCATTGACTGGAATATCAGGTAGATTTTTAAAGTTAATTAAGTAACCGCATCTCTCCACTGTTTTTCACCATAAAGACATCCTTTGTCAGGCTCATTTGGAGCCTGCATGTGAAAGTTATTAGGCTTCCTCCAGCTTATGGAAATGTCCTGGTGTTTCACTGTTGGAGCTATTGTAAGAGCATTTCTTTAAAAAGCACTTTGGATTCAGTTTTCAACCTGCAATCTAAAGGCACTGGACTTCAACAATGATTTTGAAATTGAAACCTGTCCTGCTTGCCTCATATTAATTGCTTCGGGGGGGTGGGAATTTTCACGTTTTATTACACCTCCTCGTGTTGAGCAATAAATACTAACTTTGTGTTCAGTCACAATTGTATTCACCAACATGTCCCAATTCTCTAAGGTTCCAAGGTGCTACAGAATGATGAGTTTACTAAAGATCTGTTCCGGTTTTTGCAACTTCTGTGTGAGGGGCACAATGGAGGTGAGACCCTGCTTACACATATCTCAAACATCATGCATTTTCATCAAGACTATCAGCATTATTTGTTAGGATTTTTTGCACTACTTCATGAGGTTGATTCAATGTAAGAGGAGGAACTACCATGAAGGATAAATAGGTTTTGAAAGTATTTGTTTACGTCAGATTTCCAGAACTTCCTGAGGACTCAAACTGGAAACACAACCACAGTCAACATCATCATCAGCACTGTGGACTACCTGCTTCGTCTTCAGGTGAGTGGAACACAAAAAAGCCACAGAATGTACATAATAACACTTGTGTAACCTTTAGCAGTAATGTGGTCTCTATCCTCAGGAATCGATCAGTGACTTCTACTGGTACTACTCTGGCAAAGATGTCATTGATGAGACTGGAAAAGTCAACTTCTCCAAAGCTCTTGATGTTGCAAAGCAGATATTTAACTCACTGACTGAGTATATTCAGGTAAGACACTGATACTCCATGTATATTTTTCAATGTCAATACTCTGTTTTCTCCCTACATCACATCTCCCTCTTTTTCCTTCAGGGCCCGTGTATTGGGAACCAGCAGAGTTTGGCTCACAGCAGGCTGTGGGATGCAGTCGTGGGCTTCTTGCATGTGTTTGCCAACATGCAGATGAAACTTTCCCAGGTACACTAAACTGTGCTGCTCCTCTGATGCCCAGAAGTGCATTAAAAACCTAAAGAGACAGAGAGAGTATAACAAGAAATCAGTTACCTTAGATACATTTATGTCTGATACCTAAAATTAACAGAAAATGTTAACAAGAATTTGATTTTTTACCATTTAATAATCTAGATGTACAGTTGAAACCAGAAGTTTACATACACTATATAAAAAGGCACATAAACTTTTTTTTTCTCACCGTCTAACATTAAATCAGATTAAACTTTTCCTGTTTTTGGTCAATTAGGATTACCAAAATTATTTCTATTTGCTAAATGCCAGAATAATGAGAGAGATCATTTTTTAGACAATTTTTTATTATTTTCTTGAGAGTCAGAAGTTTACATACATTTCATTAGTATTTGGTAGCATTGCCTTTAAACTGTATGACTTGGGTCAAACGTTTTGGATATGCTTCCACAAGCTTCTCACAATAGTTTGCAGGAATTTTGGCCCATTCCTCCTGGCAGAACTGGTGTAACTGAACCAAGTTTGTAGGCCGCCTTGCTCGCACATGCCTTTTCAGCTCTGCCCATAAATTTTCAATGGGATTGAGATCAGGGCTTTGTGATGGCCACTCCAAAACATTGACTTTGTTTTCCTTAAGCCACTTTGTAACCAGTTTGGCAGTATGCTTAGGGTCATTGTCCATTTGGAAAACCCATTTGCGCCCAAGCTTTAACTTCCTGGCTGATGTCTTGAGATGTTGCTTCAGTATTTCCACATAATGTTCTTTCCTCATGATGCCATCTATTTTGTGAAGTGCACCAGTCCCTCCTGCAGCAAAACAACCCCACAACATGATGCTGCCACCCCCATGTTTCACAGTTGGGATGGTGTTCTCAGGCTTGCAAGCTTCCCCCTTTTTACTCCAAATGTAACGATGGTCATTATGGCCAAAAAGTTCAATTTTAGTTTTGTCAGACCACAGAACATGTCTCCAAAAATTAAGGTCTTTGTCCCAGTGTGCATTTGCAAACTATAATCTGGCTTTTTTATGTTTCTTTTGGAGTAATGGCTTCTTCCTGGGAGAGTGGCCTTTCAGCCCATGTCAGTACAGGACTCCTTTGACTGTTGATAATGACACACTCTTACCAGCTTCAGCCAGCATCCTCACAAGGGCTTTTGCTTTTGTTCTTGGGTTGAGATGCACTTTTCGGACCAAAGCACGTTCATCTCTGGGACACAGAACCCGTCTCCTTCCTGAGCGGTATGATGGGTGGACATTCCCATGGTGTTTATACTTGCGTGTAATTGTTTGAACAGATGAACGTGGCACCTTCAGGCATCTGGAAATTGCACCCAAGGATGAACCAGACTTGTGCAAGTCTACAATTCTCTTCCCGATATCTTGGCTGATTTCTTTTGATTTTCCCATGATGTTACACAAAGAAGCAGTGTGTTTCAGGTGTGCCTTAAAATACATCCACAGGTGTGCCTCGAATTAACTCAAATGTTGTCAATAAACCTATCAGAGGCTTCCAAAGACATGACATCATCATCTGGGCTTTCCCAAATTGTTTAAAGGCATAGTAATCTTAGTGTATGTAAACTTCTGACTTTGAAGAAAGTCATAAAAACTGTCTAAAAAAATCATTTTCTCATTATTCTGGCATTTAGCAAATAGAAATAATTTTGGTAATCCTAATTGACCAAAAACAGGAAAAGTTTAATCTGATTTAATGTTAGATGGTGAGAAAAAAAGTTTATGTGCCTTTTTATATAGTGTATGTAAGCTTCTGGTTTCAACTGTATATACTGTTGTATCCCATTCATGGATCTGAATGTAAGGTCTAGTAGCATCTGGTGGTGAGGCTAAGAACTGCAACAAACTCACAACTACTCTTGTAAGACTCTGAAGCTATACAATGTCTGTTTAGAACCCCTTACTTTGACTGTAGACTAGAGGTTCTCAACTGGTTGGCTAGGACCCAAAAGTGGGTCGTGGGGCTGTTTTCAGTTGGTCGCGAACTAGTGTTCTCTCTGACATTGAAGCCCTAGGCAGACATCTATCCATATACTTTATTTTGCAGGAAAATTAGTAAATTAAGATTGTTTTCTTGAGATTTGCACTTATTTATCCTGTTATCTTGGATGGAAATATTTTCAAGAAAGTTGGTATTCATATGAATGTTTGTAAATGTTTTGTCACCTTTCAAAAAACAACCAAAATGTGTTCTGATGGTAAAACAGAGTTAAAGGTACAGTGTGTAGAATTTGGCTGCATTTTGCTGAACAGAAACAGTGTGAATGGGGTATAATGTTTATATATTAATGTGAAGTATGTTAAAATAAGTGTACAATCATCCTCTTTAAACTTGCGTTTTCTTTTTACAAAATTAGAAAAAAGCTTTTTAAATTTACATTACCGTGGATCGCCCTCACGGAGGCTGACATAACGAACCGCCATGTTGTCTAAGGCAACGTTTTGGGGACAGAAAGAGTAAAACGCGATTTTTAAAAACGAACCTGCTTGCTGGTCCTGAAAGCTACCTGGAAGGCAGGTGGAGAAGAAGACTGACCTATAATCTATACAAATAATGGTTACAAAAATAAATGAATAAACCCTCACCTCGTCACTGCTGTAAATTATGTCCGGCTCACATTCCTTTTTGGTCTTCACAGGCTCTCGTAGCTCAGTGATGTGATGTTTTGGTAACAGATTGGCTCATTCTAAAATCTGAACGCTAGATGTCGCTGAAATTCCAAATTCTACACAATGCACCTTTAAATAAAAATGATTTTACATCCTCCCAGTGTGTCTCTTTGTTCGTCCAAGGTCCAAATTTCTGCATTTTTTTGTTAAATTGATTGAATAAAAATCTGAAATTTGGGTCCCTACTTCACATTAAAGTAGGTGGTGGGCCCTATGGACCACTGCTGTAGACCATTGTTATTCTCGCTTTGTTAGTATTTTTAACAGGAGAAACACCATATCCAATCATATAAGTTAAAAAATTTTGGTGAATACCAAATATGGCACAAATATTATCATAAAGGTAGCAACAAGGCTCACATTGAATATTATAAAGGTCCTAGGTCCCTCTCCTTAGGTAGCAAAGTATAATTTTATAAAGAGCACCACTGATTGATTGGTTGATTGATATTTTTATTTCCAACACGTGAATGATGACTTAAAAACTGTTTTAAAAGAACAAAAACAAACAGTAATTTTCAGTTGCAAATACTTCAGTTAACATGAGTTAAAAGGAGTTTGAAGAAGTATAAACTTATTTAATCACACCCCTTTAATATCCATTAATATAATAATATCCATTAAGGGGGTGTGTGTCATGTTATTTTCAGGGTAATATACTATGCTAACATACCACTACCCGGACAATAGATTTTTAAACATGCCACTCCTTTTTGTGCATATGTAAGCTGTAAGTGGTTCAGTGAAGGATTGTTTTATTTGTAGATGTTATTAGAGACCTGAAGGGGAATTTAATTCTGTATCTCCAGGAAATATCAAAGGGTGTAAAATAAGAAACAGGCTTGCTTTGGTCCTTTTTCATTTAACTTTCTGTGACCCTGAAAATATATCATGTTGCCCTTTTAGTGGTCATAACCTGCAGGTGAACAGTTTATCAAAGAACAGAGATAAAAGTATTATAAGCAGGTAATTTGTAATTAATGCTATATTTAAAAATGAAGTTTTGGTTAAGGGATTTAGAACACATTCAGAGTGATTTTTGTTTTTTAGAGATGTCTGTCTGAACAAAGCTTTAATAAAAGCCTCTTATGTCCTCGTAGGATGCCAGTCAGATTGAGCTGCTGAAGGAGTTGATGGATTTACAGAAAGACATGGTTGTCATGTTGCTGTCTCTGCTTGAGGGTAAGAGCCTGAAGTTGTCAAAAGATAACAAAGGACATACATAACATCTGCTGTTGACACAGTTCTAGTACAGTTCTGTATTGTCTACAGTTAATCCATTGTATTTGGACAGTTTCACTCAAATGCATGTGATCCATCCTTAGGTAATGTTGTGAATGGAACGATTGGAAAACAGATGGTTGACACCCTGGTGGAGTCCTCTAACAATGTAGAGATGATCCTAAAGTTCTTTGATATGTTCCTCAAACTGAAGGACCTGACGACTTCCGACAACTTTAAAGAGTATGACCCAGAGTGTAAAGGCATCATTTCAAAGAAGGAGTTCCAGAAATCGATGGAGAGCCAGAAGCAGTACAACCAATCAGAGATTGAGTTCCTGCTCTCATGTGCAGAGGCCGATGAGAATGATATGTTCAACTACAAAGAGTTTGTGGAGCGATTCCACGAGCCAGCCAAAGATATCGGTTTTAATGTTGCTGTGCTGCTCACTAACTTGTCTGAACACATGCCACATGACTCCAGACTGGCTACCTTCTTAGACCTGGCAGAGAGTGTCCTCAGCTACTTTGAGCCTTATCTTGGTCGTATTGAAATCATGGGCAGTGCCAAGCGTATTGAGAGGGTGTACTTTGAGATCAGCGAGTCCAGCCGCGAGCAGTGGGAGAAGCCGCAGGTCAAAGAGTCCAAGCGTCAGTTCATCTTTGATGTGGTCAACGAGGGCGGAGAGAGCGAGAAGATGGAGATGTTTGTGAACTTCTGTGAGGACACCATTTTTGAAATGCAGTTGGCCTCACAGATCTCTGAGCCTGATGAGGTTGAACAACCCGAGGAGGAGGAAGAGGAAGAACACAGCCTGCTGGAGGAGCTGGAGGGAGAGGAAGAGGGTGCCTCAGAGTCTGCCTCTGCCTTTACCACTGCCTGTCGCTCTGTCAAGAAGAAGATTAATAGTGTCTGTGAAATGTTCTCTTTTAAAAGCATCCGCAAGCAGTTTAAGAAAATCAAGAAACTGAGCATCAGGGAGATTATCACAGGCTTCTTCTCTTTCTTCTGGATGCTCTTCATCGGCTTCTTCAAGGGAATCTACGGCCTTATATTCGGGTTCTTCCACGTCATCTGGTCCACTATGTTCGGTGGCGGCCTTGTTGAGGGCGCCAAGAACATAAAGGTGACGGACATCCTGGGACACATGCCTGAACCCACTCAGTTTGGTATACATGGAGATGCAATTGAAGGGGAGAAAATGGAGGCTATAGAGTCATCAGGAAGCCTAGATTCAGCCATGGCACCAACAGGAGACATAGCAGAAGTCGACATCATGTTAGAGATGCTGTCGGGGCCAAAGAAGGAAGGAGGGAAACACGTGGAGCCAGGGCTGGGTGATGTTTCTGAGCTGAGTGCAGAGAGCTCTGCTGCTGACCAAAAGAAGGTCTGCATTCAAATTTAAATAGCTTTACAAGTCTGATGCATGGATTAACCTTTGTAGATTCCTCCTTTAATACATCCCTCCATTAAGAGTCACTAAGTCACTCTGTGTCTTGCAGAAAGCTACATCCAGGCCTGCTGAGACCCCCGAGAGCGAAAAAGAGAAAGCAGAGTGAGTAAAATGAAGTGAGCGTAAAATTAATTGTGATTATACAAAATCAAATGAACTGTTTTGAATACAGCACAGAGAAAAAGGAGAAGGAGGACAAGCCGAAGGAGGAGGAGGAGGCCAAGGAGCCAGTGGCAGAAGAGAAGCCAAAAGTTAGATCAAGTCAGCCTAAAGATAAATCGCCATCTTTTATGTCAAGGATCTTTGCTCTGCTGGATGTCTTTCTAAACAAGATGCTGGTGAGCTCCTACTCAGTCTGTAACCTCTTTAAAGCAATTAAATGGTGTTATTTCTGCATCATTGTTCAAAAAAACACCTAATGTGTTTTTAAAATTGTTTCTCAAACTGTTGATATATAATTTTACAATCAACAGATGTTCTTGGTGTTAATAAGACTTTCTCTTTATAGAATTACCTGGCTCGTAACTTCTACAACCTGCGTTTCCTGGCTCTGTTTGTGTGTTTTGCCATCAACTTCATTCTTCTCTTCTATAAGGTAAAAGAGGTCAAATTTCCTTCCAAATGTTGACATGTTGACAGATTATTGAAAATATTTCTGTTATCATTCTGTGCTCTTTAGGTCACTGGTGAAAATGAAGAAGACAATGATGAAAACACCTGGGGTGGTGGTGAGGACGAGGATGATGAGGACACGCTCTTCGACATGGATGAGTTTGTGTTGCAGGAGAGCACAGGCTACATGCTGCCCTGTCTACGCTTCCTAGCTGTCTTCCACACCGTCATTTCACTGCTCTGTTTGGTCGGGTACTACTATCTGAAGGTAGGAATGTTCAGGATCCTGTAAAAAGACTATGCATCTAGCTAAGAATATTTTTTTCTGCAGATGACAGCATTTTTTAGGGTAGAGTGTTAGCAGTGTTATTTTTTTCCCCCAGGTTCCTTTGGTGGTGTTCAAGAGGGAGAAGGAGATTGCAAGGAAGCTTGAATTTGACGGTCTTTACATCACTGAACAGCCTTCAGACGATGACATCAAGGGCCAATGGGATCGACTTGTCATCAACACACCGTGAGTCACTTGCATGACACACACGCTGCATTAATTTTTTTTTTTTTTTTTAAACCTTTATTTAACCAGGATTATTACCAATTGAAATACAAAAATCTATTTTACAAGGGAGTCCTGGCCAAGACAGCAGCATAAGTTTCCCACATATGACATTAAACAGGACATAAACCAAAAGTTACATCAATCAACAAATCAGCAGAATTCAGCAATATGGGCTGTCTTTATCCTTTCTACTGATAGCTTGATAGCACAACCTGTTGTGTTTCTTCATAACACTACAAATATGTACAGGTGTATTTTGGTGTCATCAACACAGATTAATCTTAAGCTCTCTCTAGTAAACTGACGATAAACTTCTAATTTTTTGTAGTCTTGAAACATTAAACATTGAAGTCAAAGATCAGTCTTCTGATGACTGATTTATGGGTCTTTGGGACAGCAGAAAATTAAGGCAATCATATTTTTGAAAAGAGAGCTGCCTGATTTACTAGCACCAACAAATGAAAATGACTCGTTAGTTGTTACGAAACAAAGGGTGTCTCTATCATAAGCTAAATGTTTGAAACATCTCCAGCATGCTTTTTAAGATGAGAAGGGGAAATGGCAACCCCGGCAATTTGCACCCTGGTCTCGCCTGAAATAACTTTCTACTTTCCATTACAGGTCTTTCCCCAGCAACTACTGGGACAAGTTTATTAAGCGTAAAGTGAGTGTGTAAAGAGATCTACACTGTTCCACTCATTACCCATGTTGATCTGTTAAGTTCAGTGACTCACTGATCTCTGCTGTCTTCTCTCTGAATGTATGTGTAGGTGATCAACAAATACGGTGACCTGTACGGAGCTGAACGCATCGCTGAGCTGTTAGGCCTGGATAAGAGTGCTCTGGACTTTGACCCCACAGTGGAGACTGTAGAGAAGGAAGCATCACTGCTCTCTTGGTGAGAACCTGCTGTTTTTTAAAATTCAATAAATCATCTTATAGTGCTCTAATAATGATTTTTTTTAAAGCTTTCACATCAGCTGTACAATTAAACCATCACCTGTGGTTTCTCATTTACAGGCTGAGCTCCATTGACACAAAGTACCACATCTGGAAGCTGGGAGTGGTTTTGACTGATAATGTAAGTTTCACCACAGTGTTGATATAATAAATAAATGTAAGTATGCTTAAGTTTTTGCTGTGTGGCCTGCATTCTGGTAGAATGTTCCATCATTACAGTTCTCAATAAGCTTCAAGAACTTTTCACACAGAGACAGTTTCTTTCATCTGAAGTTGCAAAAAGTCTTAAAACAGATTTGATCTCATGTTGGGCCAATCATGTTTCCACACTGAACCCCAAACTTCCGCCTGCCATTATTTTCTGCTGAACAGGCTTTATTTTCTGCATTTTTTCGCATCCAAATTATTGAGAGGGTTGTTTAACTATTCAGTGCAGCAGTTACAATTCCCCTTTTTTTCTCCCTTTGTCTCTCTGTCCCTTCCACCAAATCTTAAAACTTTTTGTTGTGCTTATTCTGTATACTTTAATTATGTAACGTACTAGATTGACACTAGCATTTGTATTCACAACCCCATAGAGCAAGAAAGACTGAACTAAAAGTATGCATCTTCTAACAGGCTATTCTGCTACATATGAGCTTGTGCATTGAGCCTAATATTTTAGGGCTCAGTCAGGAGTTGATAGACCCAGTTTTCCTTTTTTGTTTAAGGACTGAAAGAACCACAAAAATAATCTTCACTCTTCGGTGACTCCATATAACTCCTTCTGCATCTTTTCACAATTAAACGAAAAATAAACTTATAAAACATTGTGCAAAGACCTGAAGTGCCAGTGTCTCTTAAATGTTTCCCTAAATGCATGCAAAATCATAAGCTTGTTTTTACACAAAAGTGTTTTTTACAGAGAGGTGCAAAGTAAATCAACGTCAAGACTTTGCCCAGAGACAAGATCAGAAATAACAATTAGGGCTGTCAAGATTAACGGAGTTAATCACAACTAATCAAGGTCCCCCATTAGAGCTTTAACTTTGTAAAGTCGTGATTAAACACATGCTTTATATTTCCTTTCAGTACACTTTAGTTAAGGCATGTGATTGTCTCCCTTCAGCCACAGTGTTGTAAAATACTTCCACCACTGCTTCTTAATCTCTTATTTTACTTTAAAAATTTACAGACAGCTCAGTGGAAGTCAAAGTCGTCTGAGCATTTTGAATGTTCTCTCATCTAATTTTCAATCCATAATAAATTCCTTTTCCTGCAATCAAGTTCAAGTTAGAATTTATCAATCTACCAATAAAAATAGGTCTGTACCTAACAGGAAGTCATCTACCCCTAGTTTAAGACAGTAAAAAAAAGTTTAAAAAGGCACAAAAACAGTTTAAACTGCAGAATAGTGGAATTTTAAAACATGATGAAAAGGGTGTGATTATTGTGATTTACTACAGCAATTCTAAGATTAATCGGGATTTGAAATTTTTAATCTTTTGACCACCATAATTATAATTGGGGAAATGATCAGAGTTGGAAAACCAGCTTTCAGATATAATGCAATGAGTAGAAATAATTATACAATCTTAATTATGACATTTGTCTTTGGTTTCCCACAGAACTTCCTGTATCTAATCTGGTACACCACCATGTCTATTTTTGGACACTTTAATAACTTCTTCTTTGCTGCCCATCTCCTGGACATCGCCATGGGCTTCAAGACCCTGAGAACCATCCTGTCTTCTGTCACTCATAACGGCAAACAGGTGAGGAGTTCAACCAGCAGAGGGACCCAGAGGACAGAGAACAACAAGCAATAATCACTTCAAATGTATTTCTATATAACAGAGCAGTTCTTTTCTGCTCTTCTTTCTTTGACACAGGTATGGTTTTACTATAAGATGTTATTTAGAAAAGGAAAATTTTTTTAGGATTTTTAATTTTTACAATTTTATAAGATTGTCAACAACTATTGCTGCAGTCTGCATAACCTGAAATTT
This sequence comes from Cheilinus undulatus, assembly GCF_018320785.1. NCBI lineage: Eukaryota > Metazoa > Chordata > Actinopteri > Labriformes > Labridae > Cheilinus > Cheilinus undulatus. Next base: position 36,739,344 of record NC_054878.1, on the reverse strand, counting down.
TAGGCTCTTCTGTCAAAAAGAAATATAAAATATGCAGGACATACATTTAAACTAATAAGCATGTTCATGCCATCTGTGATACATAAAACTTGAGAAAACAACACAAGCGTGAGTCATACTGGATGCAAGTATAATCAGATGAAGCAGTTATCTACTGGAGCAAGAGAAGATGCTTTGCAGTAAATAATGTACACTATGAGAAGCCTCCATCATTTTAATCACGACAAGTAGAAATAAAAATCACAAGTCACAAATATATTAACTTAAGTAAAAAAGAGTCAGGATCTTGAGGGTGTTTTGCTATTCAAATAAAAAGATGTTTTCATTTTCCTGACTGATACTGACCCAGTTCCTTGTGCCTTTGGTAGCTGTGATACTGACAACCCTGTGAAGTTTTTCCTTTATGCATGTCCTGGAGGCATAATAGGGGGATGAGGTGATTACTCCCTCTGTGCCGTCTTCAGAGGTAGTAACACAGGCATAACTGAGGTGAAAACTAAGGGCTAACAGGGGACTGCAGTGCTGTAAGCAAGTGCACTACGCTCGTAGGATCAGTATGAATGTCTCAAGACATAAAGACGACAGAGCTTCATTACAGTGCTGTCAGAGAAATGCCTTGAAAAAATAATAAAAGTAAGATAAATTAACTAAAACAGTCATTTTTGTATATTACACAAAAACTTAATGCTGAGATTTTTTACTGGTGCTAATAATGGTTTAAAAGTTAATAAACATTGGCTTTTATTTATTCCTGAGGGTTTCCCCTGCAGATTTTAGAAAACAGTAAATATTTGTTGGACCAGAAAGAACTGAACAGTGAAGTGGAAGTGCTGTAAGGATTAAATGGATCCCCTCATAGCAAGGACAAAGTACTGCACAAATATTTAGGCTGTTAAATGAATCACTTGTTGAATTACCTAACTAATAACAAAGATAAACTAAGGATAAACAGTTATAAACTGGGCAAACCAGGAGATAGACAAAGATGTTTAGGTAAAAGTGAAGAATTACTGGTTGAAATAAGAAGCTAATAACTTCTTGAAAATGATTTTATTGTGTTCAGTTTTCATTAAATTTGTCATCCAGTCCATAGTTTCTATGGTATGCTATTACAAAAAATAGTTTTGGTTGTTTAATGAATATTTTTTATATGAACAGAGAAATTTAAATGTAGAGTACAGGTGCATCTCATATAATTAGAATATCATGTAAAAGTTCATTTTTTCCCCTGTGATTTACTTAAGAAAGTTAAATACAAGATTCATTTTGAAGAAAGTGAAATATTCTAGGACATTTTTTCTTTTTAATCTTGATTATTACACCTGACAGCTCACGAAATCTAAAATCTACTATCTCAAAATAATATATTGTGGAAAAGTCAAATTTGCAAAGGTTTCCTGAGCTGTCATTCTCTTACTCTGGTTCATTACACACAATTGCAATAACGGGGAAGAGTGCTGACTTGATAGATGTCCAGAAAACAAGAGTTGTCATCCTCCACGAGGAGGGTAAGCCACTGCTGAAAAGACAGGCTGGTCTCAGAGGCTGCATCAAAGCATATCTTCAAAAAGTCGACTGGAAGAGAAAAGTGTGCACAAGCAACAGGGATGGGCTTATCTGTAGGGGTTTGCAAGCAAAGCTGGAAGTTTCACTTCTTGAATTAAATCACAGGAAAAAACTTTTCATGATATACCAATTTCCTGAAATGCACCTGTATATTTCTGTTTTTTGAAATACAAAATATACCTCAGATGTAATGTGCTGGAAAAGCTTGAAATGCACCTTGACAGGGCTTAGAAGAGTTGTAGTAACCTTACAGAGATGAACAGTTTTAATAGCTAAATGTAATGGAAAAAAGGAACAGAAAAAGACAGTGTGTAGTTATTTTCAGATGTTGAATTTGCCACAACTAAAGCAATAAACAAAAACTTTTAAAATAGTTTAATTGTACGTCATTTAGTTTCACTTTAAATGAACACATATTCAACAGGGTTAATGGTGTCCTTGCAGGAACTCCTCAGACAAAGGCACTGGGACGCACAGGTTTGAACCTGTAATTTTCTGCCAGTAAACTCAAAATGTAGAATAGGAAGCTTTTAAACTGAAGGTCACTGAAAGAGACATGGTGTCGCTCTGTAATCCTGAATTTAATTTCCTGAGGTGCTGACGGTCCCCCAAGTCTGAATGCCTACCTGTTAGACCTTGAAATCCTGCCAGTTCTTTTCTACTCCACTCTTTCTGTCTAAAGGAACTACATCAGCACTGGCATTTTGATTCAATTGTTGAATAACAGCTTTAAAAAATACCTTTCAAAACTTCATTCAAAAAAGATTAGCCAGACTTGTGTGCTCCTGCTTTGTCAAGGGGAATAAAAAGTTAAATAAAGTGTTTTTCCACTATTGTATAATATGCACTCTCTGTCTTTGTAGCTGGTGTTGACTGTGGGTTTGCTGGCTGTGGTCGTGTATCTCTACACTGTGGTGGCCTTCAACTTCTTCAGGAAGTTCTACAATAAGAGTGAGGATGAAGACGAGCCTGACATGAAGTGTGACGATATGATGACCGTAAGTATGAAGGACTGTCCAAACAAAAGAAACAGTTAGCAGTTGCCAAGTTATCAGTGAAGACACAAGGGAATGCCCTTAACCAAGAAGTATTTTGTCACATTACCTTGCAAAAATTGTAGGAAGACATTTTATTTTTAAAACAAACTTTTATGGGGATATTTTTATTTAAAGAGGAGTGATAACTTATTAATAATAGGGCTTAAACAACACCTGAGGCCTTTTATTCACTCTACAGATTTAGAGTCCATTTGGTGTCCATTTACAACTTTTTTTTTTTTTTTTTTTTTTTTTTGCTCTGGCAATGACCATGACACTGATTTCTGAGCGTTTGTCATCAGCTGGCTGCTAGGCCTGTGTAAGGCTCATTTATGCTCTACATTTGAAATGCATAGGGATACGGACCGACCTGACCGTCAGTACTGTGCGTTTATTTTGTCCATGTTTTTTTTCCGTTCTCTGGAGGCTCACAGATGCAGACTAAAGGTTGCAACACCACAGCCATTTGTGAGAGCAGCAATCAGCAATGCTGCCAACAGTTCAACCCAGAGTAGCAAGCTACAAGAACACAAGTGAGCAGAGGACAGACTGTTCTCTCTTCAGTCTATGGGACAGATGGAGCAGCTTCAAAGTAGCTCCTTGAGAGATGGCTACCTCCAGTGGAGTAGTTTTTCAGTGTCCTCTTGAACTTAACAGGCACACATCAGTGTGAAGACAATGACAGCTGTGAAGTTTAAGATGCACAGATCTGTTTTCATACGTGCGTGGAGCATAAAGAAGCCTTTAGTTGGTTTGTTCACTGAAACTTTACTAAGAAAATGTTAAATTAATCTTCAGGCTTCCTGTTCTAGCATTAGCAGCAGCTCTAGACTTGGAAATCTTTAAGCTGAAAACACAAGCCTGCGTGCACAAGTTAAACCGTCTGATAGATTAGAGGATTAGTTTCATTGTTGTTGACAGATTTATTATCAAGCCTTGCCTTTTCTTAATTTTCAGTGGTCATTGAGGAAGAAGTGACATTAGGGCCTTCTCATTTCACATTTTGGTATCCTTCTTCCTTCGTTCGCGTCGTTTCGTCTCAACTCTGCTGCACCTGAAAGTGCTGCCCCTCGTCGCTGATTGGTCCTGTCACCTTCTAACCGGGCCCAAATGGTTCAGATGGGAGCTTTGCAAGATGGATTCGCCAGTGAAAAACAAGGAAACGGGCATATCCATCTGCTTTGCAAGGTTATCACTTCACAGGGTCAGTCTGAACGACGTCAGGTACATATGATAGGCTGATCAGCTGATTCTCCCAAACATTAGCTGACCCGTATTTAAAATCATTTTAAAAACCTTTGCGATGACTCACCATTAAATGGTCAAAAAAATCAGCCAGAAAATGTCTTAAGAAAAGCATTCTTTGTTTTACATATCTGATTATCAGTGGAGTTACTTTGGTTTATAAACTGAATCACTGTTAATATCCTCATCTATGGAGCCTACAGATCCGTGTTATTAGGTCATAACTGAGTCTCTCTTTCACATAATCTGTAATCTGATCAATAATCCACCACAGAGCTCTGGGAGTTTATGCTGATTTTTTGCAGTTAAATAGGAACAATTAAAAAAATTTCTGCCTTAGTGAGGCTGTAGTTCTGTAAGATTATATCATCCTGTGTAAAGTTTTTAAGTGCATAAACATATTTATTATTTAATCGATCTTTGTTTAAGTTTTTTATTTCAAGCAAATAAGTGCTGTCAGCATAAAATGAACGGTCATGAACAGCACAGAGGTGCAGCTTTTTGTGCTGGTTTGTTAGAGCTGATCGCTGAGAAAATTGCAGAAAATAAAATCTGGTTTAGCTGCATCACTGCTTGTCTACCATCAATCCCTCTTTCTTGATCATCCATGGCTTCATGCTTCCCCACTGTCTTCCTGTCTTCTCTTTCTCTCTTCCTGCTCGATTGCCAGACCATCAAGATTTTGGTCAGACAAGAGCAAATTCACCAACAAATTGACCAACTGACAGTTCAGCCCTAGAATAATCAATAAAACAGTGATAGCACATTATCAATCACCATTTATCCTCAGCTCACATTGTTCTTAAGCAACCCTGACGTTTATCACTTCATGAAGAAAGGAAAAAAACAGAAAATTCCTTCTTTTTGTGTAATATAAACAAGTGTTCAGCTTTCTCAAGGATATGTAGGAGTTGAAAAAAATTCCTCCGGCTTTGAGTTTAAATGGTTTTAGCCATCTGGCCTTCATCAAGCTGCTGAAAGAATACAAACTCTATCCGCTGGACAAAGGAGGGTGTTTAATCTGTTAGCTTTGTGAGGTGTTGACTGGAAAAAGTTAATATTTATGGTTGGAAGATGTTTTTTCCTTTTTCAAAGCAAGAAGGTCATTTTTATTAACTCTCAGACATGTTTTGCTTCTGTGGCTTCATGCATCAAATGAAGGCACATTTACGCTCATATATGCCTGTTCTTGTGCTGCTCTAATATCTCTGTGAAGAGCTGAAAATTAAATTTTTGTTTTTCATCCCTAGCTTGGGCTAAACAGGACAAGGCTGCCTTTAATGCTGTGCTCCTTATTTCCTCTTAAAAAGCTTTAGAAATGACTGTGATGTACTCTTCTATCCTCTCTGCAGTGCTATTTGTTCCACATGTACGTGGGTGTTAGAGCTGGAGGAGGTATTGGAGACGAGCTGGAGGACCCAGCTGGAGATCCCTATGAGCTCTACCGCATCCTGTTTGACATCACCTTCTTCTTCTTTGTCATTGTCATCTTGCTGGCCATCATTCAGGGTATCAATCTTTACTTTTCTACAGTGGTTTTCGTAAATGACCATACTTCTGTGTATTCTGCATGCTTTAGTGTACATTAAACTACAAATAGCCTACCAGTCTCCCTGCCATGTGCTGCAGCCTTGCCATGCATTAATATGAGCTTGATAGATGTGTTATGAGAAAATTCACACTAAGCACTTCGATTCCTTCAGGTTTGATCATTGATGCCTTTGGAGAGCTGAGAGACCAGCAGGAGCAGGTGAAGGAGGACATGGAGGTAAGACTTTGCTCCTTAACTTTTAAAAGAGGAAACATAGGTCATAAAGAAAGGTTTGAATAAAACTAATACTTTGGGTTTGTTCAGACTGCAGTTAAAACAAATCTGGTGCTTTGTTCAGACACAAAGTCCACAGTTGTTCTCAAGGGATCAGATTAGATTTGTTTGTTCAGATATCATCAAGCTGTCCTCCACGGATGCTGAAGCAATGATGTTGGTGTCAGTAACCCTCAGTCTCTGATTGTGTAATGCTTCGAGCTCCGGAGATTTACTCTGAACTTAGAAAATCCACTTTAGCTTTCATGTACCAAAAATGTGGAGTTCTTTACAACACAGTCTTAAAATCAACAATTGAAGTTCATCCTATATTTGGTTCCTTTAAAAACCCAGAGAATGGGCCCTGCCCAGTTGTGATTTACTGATGTCAATTTATGTGTTGATCGATAACATTGGTGCTAGCATTCGTCCTGGCTAACAGCTATTTTTGGATCCTGATGTTGAAATGATCGTCATGCTATACTTTTAACATCTTTTCACTACTTTTTTGCCTGTATTTGTCAATTCTTTTTGCCACCTTTAATCAATTTCTGCTTCTTTTGCCCTTGTTTGCCTATTTTTTGGCCACTTGTAACACATCTTTGCTACTTTTTGACCATTTTTGCCACTTGTTGGTAATTTATCCCACTTTTCACCCTTTTTTGCTGCTGTACTTCCATTTAAACCCCCCTATTCACCCATTTTTGCAACTTCTTTTTGCCACTTCTAACACATATCACTGCATCTAACAAATTCTTGTTACTTTTTTCCCATTATTGCCAGTTTTTTGCCACATATTGGTCATTTTTTGTTACTTTCAGCCCATGTTGCTGCCTCTTGCCACTCTACCCCAAGTTGCCGCATTTAATATATTCATGGTACTTTTTTCACATTATGTCCACTTTATTGCCATAAGTTGGTCATTTTATGTTACCTGTAAACCATTTTGCTGTCTCTTACCACTCTTCTTTTTGCCACTTTTCCCCCTTTGAACCCAATTTGCCACATTTAACATGTTCTTGCTGCTCTTTCCCCATTTTTGCCACTTTTTTGCCATGTTGGCCTTTTTCAAAAGCTAAACTATTGTCAATTTATTGCTTAAGTTTGTGACCATGACTCAACAGTAGAGTTGGTTTTCTCTCAGTCAGAAGGTTGGAGGTTGAGGGTTTGCTCCCCAGCTCCTGCAGTCCACATGTCAAATTGCTTGTGCACTTAAGCACAAGTTGCTGTGTAAATGGATGTGAATGGGATGAGTTACAACTGATTTTACATGCAGTTCCTTCCATTATTGTATGAATGTGATGTGAATGGGTGAATGTGACCTGTAGTGTGAAGTTTTTCAAGTCGTTAGAGGAGTAGAAATGCTATAAAAGTGTAGTCCATACAAAGCAGTTGTCTTTAAAGGCTTTATGAGCATCTTACATTAAAATAAATGGTTATAATTTATTACATATGGCACCATAAATGCAGATACTAAAATGCTGGGATTCAAACTGGTAGATGTAACAGGTTTCTGTTGTGCTTTTTTGTCTAAGAGACGTTGTGGTAATAGGAAAAAGTACTCATTCATTGATTTTTATATCAGTTAAAAAATTAAGACTGAAAGTGCTTTATGTCTTTGTAAAGAGCCTGTGTGAACATTAATTTTTCCCCTTGCTCTTGGCCAAATGAATCCAGCTATTGGCAAGAAAGAGGCTGAAATAAAGCAGGAGTATGAGCACTATTTAATTAAGTATACTTACTGTTGCCTGTATTCAAATATGAACTCTCCCTCTCATTTTTCTTTCAGACCAAATGCTTCATCTGTGGCATCGGGAACGACTACTTTGACCGGACGCCTCACGGGTTTGAAACCCACACTTTACAAGAGCACAACCTTGCAAACTACCTGTGAGTGCAGCTAAAAACCATAAGATGCCAATGAGAGAATAAGTTTGAAGTGTTTAAATCACTGTGTGGCCATTTTCCCCCTGGCTGCAGGTTCTTCCTGATGTACCTGATCAACAAGGACGAGACTGAACACACGGGTCAGGTATGTGGGGACCTTAAAGATCAGAATTTAGCTCTACTTCATCAAGCCTCAGTATCTTCTTCTTTGATGCTGCAGCTTTTCTCATGTTTGATCAATCTCAAGACACTAAAGGAAACTTCAGTAGGATTTTACTTGTGCAACATTTCAGCCCACTTGTTATGTTGCATAAGTAAAGCCAAGCAGGAGGAAGAAGCAATGCGTGGGCTCACTTGACTTTTGAATATTAGCTTGTTATTGTCCTACACCTGAGATGCAAGTTCATTTTTTATTTGATGTGAATGCACGTTCTTATGTCACAAATTTGGCACAAAGAATGTAAAATATAACTTTGCCGCACTTCCTTCTGGCTTCTTTTACACCAAATTTAGCTGCTTGTAGAGTAAGGGGTCGCACAGCTCTACGATTGGAGAACAATTCTAGATCTTCCTGCAGAAAATAAAGTTGTAAATTTTTTTGGGAATGGTAGAAAAATGTTCAAACATATCAACAAAGTGAGTCATTTAAGTTGTGCTAATTAGTCATTTTTAAAATCTTACAGGACATTTTAAATTGGCTACTCTCAATCTGCCACAAGTTATTACACAAGTTTGTTAATTGGTCTTTTAAGTCTGTTTGGAGACGAAACATGCTTTGTGTGTTGTTTTGGTAGGAAATTAGCTGCACACATTGAATCTGTTACCAAATGGTCACTTTTAAGACTAAGCTTTGTGGGGCGATGGTATAGCTCAGTAGGCAGAGCAGGCCCAAAATACAGAGGCTATAGTCCTCAGCGCACTGGCTGCAGGATTGATTCACAGTCTCTGTGCTGTTTGGTACATGTCTTCCCCATATTCCTGTCTCTTTTAGCTGTCCTATCCAAATAAATTTAAAAAAATAATTAAATAAATAATTATAATTGTTGTAAAGAAAGAGCAAAGTTTATTGTTGGATCAAGGCATAAGGAAAAACATTTCTGTATTTGTTGGATTGATTTTAACAGTCCATCTCATAAGCTTGAAAATATATAATGTCATGCTTAATAAATCATTTAGTGACTGTTCTAACATAAGTAAGGATGTTGAAGTCTATTAAGAAGGTAGTATTTAGTGTTAATTTTGAATTAAGGCTTAAATTCTCAATGACTGTAACACAAGCATCATCGTGTTTTCATCACAGCTTCTCTACCCGATGAATGCCTGAGTCATTCATACTTAACAGTCCCCAGAGTTCTTGATATTCTCCTGGCCCATCATTAGGTGTTTATTCTCAGACCATGCTCCTTTTTAAGTAGGTTAAGTGGTACTTTCTAGAAAAAGTGGTTATAATTCATAAATCCCCAAGGGAAAATTCAGTTTTTCACTCTGTTATAAACACAGACCAGGAAAACACACATACAAGTACAAACACAATCCTGTAGACATGCACTGATGGAGAGATGCAAACCACTGTTAATTTAGTCTTAAGACAAAGCTACTCATTAGTTTAAGTCAGATTTTAATCATTTTAACCCTTTAGTTTAAGTTCACAAAACTCATTTTAGTCCAGCTTTATTAATTAAAAAATCCTTAGATTTTAGTCTTTTCTTTTAGTCAAAGCATTTATTTTCTTTGAACTTATTAAATCAGCTCTTGTAAAATCAATATAAATGTAAAATTCTCATATTAAAGCACTAAGCACTTTTTGTGTTGTGCTTGTACTTGTTGTTTGTCTTTGTAATGCAATTAAAATGTAAATAAAAAGAGAAAGTACACAAGTAGAAAAAAAAACATAATGCTTACACAATCCCAATTCCAAAAAGTTGGGCAATGATTTGTAAATCTCATAAATAATGATTGTATTCACAATAGAAAAATAAACAACATATCAGCTGTTAAAACTGAGATATTTCACCTTTACCTAAAAAATATTAGCTCATTTTGAATTTGATGGCAGAAATACATCCAAAAAGTAGAGACAGGGCCATGTGCCATTGTGTAGCGTTTCCTCTTTTTCTAACAACAGTCTGTAAATGTCTGGGGAGTAAACAGACCCGTTGCTGGAGTTTTCAGATAGGAATATTGTCCCATTCTTGTCTGGTGTGGGATTTTAGCTGTTCAATAGTCCTAGGTCGTCTGCTCCAGACTGTTCCTTTTATAATGCAATAAATGTTTTCTAGTAGTGAAAGGTCTAGACTACAAGCAGGCCAGTTCAGCACCCTGACCCTTCTACTGCCCAGCCAACGCTGTTGTGATGATTGTGGTATGTGGTTTAGCATTGTCTTGCTGAAATATGCAAGGCCTTCCCTGAAAGTAGTCTGGATGAGAGTATCTGCTGCTCCAAAACCTCTATGTAGTTCTTTGTATTGATGGTGCCGTTCCAGATGTGAAAGCTGTCAACACCATAGGCACCAATGCAACCCGATACCATCAGAGATACAGGCTTTTGAACAGTGCACTAAGAACAAGCAGGATGATCCCTCTCCTCTTTTAGTCTGCGGGAATGACACCTGTGGTTTCCAAAAAGAATCTCAGAATTTCCAGATCCTTTCACATATAGCTTCTTTTTGTATGATGCACCTTTGACCTTGTCCCATGCACACACAGATTTCTCCAGATTCTTTGAATCTTTTGATATTATGTTCTGTGGATTGTGAGATATTCAAGGCCTTCACAATTTTAAGTTGAGGAACACTTTTCTGATATTGTTTAATGGTTTTTAGACAATTTTTGCAGATGATGAACTTTTGCCCATCTTTACTTCTGAGAGACTCTTCCTCTCTATAAACTTATTTTATACCCATTCATGTTATTTGCCTTTTGTTGTCCTGTCCCTACTTTTTTGAGATATGTTGCAGCCATTGCAGGGTTTATGAGAGTTGCAAATCACTGCAGTCTACTTCTTGTACGCAGTGCCCCAATTATTTTGGAATTGGGGTTGTTAAAGGAAAATCACCTGAAATTTAAAACGAATACAATAAAGAAACTGTCCAAAGATTTTATATGCTGTAACATAGTGCATACTGACACTTTGAGAAGCTCTTGCTGAGGATCTTTTCTTTCTCTCTCTCCCCCTACAGGAGTCGTACGTGTGGAAGATGTACCAGGAGAGATGCTGGGACTTCTTCCCCACTGGAGACTGCTTCCGTAAGCAATATGAGGACCAGCTGGGTTAGAGAGGTCAGCCTCACTCTGATGCTCCTCTCTCTACTTTCCTTCTTTCTGAGAGACACTGAACTTGACTTAATCTGAACACTCGCTGGACTTTTTCTGCTGTCATGGTGTCCAATAACGTGAAGAAAAACAACAAAATCATTCATTTTGAATTAAAAACGAAACATTCTGAAGACCATGATTTTACGACGGACAACTGACTCCGATTGGACGTTTTGGGTTTGTGCTCACCTGCCACGACGCCTCCTTTTATGCAAATTCTTTTGATTCTGATTCACATTGCCTTTTCACCTGCTTAACCCCAACCTGTTGCACAATTTGTTGTGTGTGTAGACATTTGATACACGTGAAGGGTTACAGCGTGACAACTGAATGTCTGATTATGCACAATTTCTAGATTTAACGCCAGGATGAGAGTGTCACTTCTTACCAAACCAAACAAATGGATTTGTGTGCTGCTGGTTTTGATCACCATTGATCCAGTTAACATCAAAACAACACGAGTGAGACCTGATCTGCCTTTCAGCCTGTCTAATGAAATGAAGATGGTTCTTCCAGGACCACAGACGACTCACTTTAGGTGTTCTAAAGTGCCGACGTGCCTTATGAGAAACTATGCAAGAAAAACAAATTTAATCATTTTTGTTCCTCCTGACACAAGCAGTGCTCTAGTTTCTGGATTAGTTACAAGCAGATTTAGCTCGAGCTAGTTTTTGTGGCTTTTCAATAAATTTAAAAAAAAAGAGAGAGAGAGAAAACATTTGTTGTATAAAATCTAGATGATCTTTGTGTAAATGTTGCTTAGTTTGGTTTTGTTTCTGAGCTGTGGTGTCCTGCCCGCCTGCACTTCTCTCCACAGAGGAAAAGCCCCACGACAGATGAAGATAAAAGAACAAAGGGTTGGTTCAAGGATTTATTGGCGACAAAATGGTTAACTGCTATTGTATGGCCATTTGTATGTATGTAGTAGCTTTGGTAAAATCCTGCGTTTCTTTTGATGAGGGGGAGGAAATGAATAAAGTAACTGACGCAATAAACCAAACATGTTGTCTGTCCTTCTGACAGTAAGGCGAAACTCCTGTGGTGTGTAACTTTCACAGTCTCACAAGGAGCAGAGAATAATCCTGGGAGACATGAAATGAAGAGGGAACATTTTCACAAATGTTCAAGACATACTGTCCCATCTCTAACACTGAAAAAACAGACAAACAAATGACCTGACTGCCACTTTTTCATCAGCAAAGTGACAAAAAACAACCACCAAGTCCATCCACCATGTAAACTTTTCACACTCAGGCTGAAAGTTTGGGTTTGTTTTGGCAAAAGTCTGATTTCAAATCCAGACTCTAGTTTGTTTTGATCAACTTCCAGTGTCTCTAATGATGTCTTTCCTCAGTGTTTGACAGTCAGGAGATCATACTGTCCAGCCAGTCCTCCAGGTCCTCCTCTGTCACCTCCTTCCTGACAGAAGCAGACTTTGGAGGTGTGACTTCTTGGTTTTTCACCTCCTGCATCTTCTCTTCTGTCACCTTCAATGCCACCTCCTTCACTTCCTCACACGCTGTGGATAAAAAGAACAGGTACTAGGAAAGCATTCACAATAGCCACAGCAGATGTTTGAAGATGCTTGATATTTAGTTGTTAAAATTCATAATACTGATGTTTAAATTTGAAGTTCAATGCAGACAACACAGTTCTCATCAAAAGAAGTTTTTGATGGTAAAACAACAACAACCTTAAACCAGATGTGTGAGGACACTGGTGTGAATGTTGCCGCAAGCAACTAAGTAAAGCAAATAAGTAAAAGGAGTTTTAGAATGGAGTGACAGAACTATGTGAGCTTCACCATCATTCCTTACACTTAAAGCGTGTTTTATGTACAGACATTTTTTAATTTATTCATCTTCAAACTCTAAATGATGTGTTTTAAGGACTGAAGTTTTACATCTGAACTACATTTGAATTAATGATTACATAAATATCTGCTTCACGGCAAAAATCTAATTTTGTGCGTCCCAAATCTTTGTATGATGAACAAAACCAGTGTCACAGCTGAACCGGTGATGAATGAACACCAGTGCTGCACAATTTATCTAACCACAATCACAATGACAGGCTGTGCAATTAAATACCTGTATGAAAGGCTGCAGTTATTTTTGTATGAAGTATTACTTGAAAGGTAAACAAAAATACCAGAAGAAAGTTTAAGTTCACTAGAGTGCCACTATTGCACTTTGTAGAAGTACTTTTATTATTTTCAAAAAAGGAAAACCTTTTCTTTTTCTGATAATATTACGCTATTTTGAAAGCTGCTAAAATATCAGGTTTTGTATTTTTTACATAACATTTGCATGTTTTGAGTTGAAAAATACACACTTCAAAACTATCAAAATTCTCTGTATTTTACTTGATAACCAAGCAAGTATACTCTTGAAACCACGAGTATAATTAATTGCACAGCTTGTCATGTGTTATATTATTACAATCAAAAATCCCAGTATGCCCAGTGTAATCAGAATTGCACATAATAACCAAATTGTGCAGCACTGGTTTATCCCTAGGACAAGCCCAAACCCATAAAAATTGCTCCCTTTAGATGGATACTTCTTGATTTTTGAAGTTGGGTTGTAAAAGGTACTTAACAGTAGCAGTGGCATTAGCCTCCAGAGATTTTGGAGTGCATTGTCCCTTTAAGCAGGATGTGCTGGGCGAAGCTGGGCTGTACAGCGCTACATAAGGGTACAGTTGCTCCGTGCATTTTAGCGGTAGAACTGGGCCAAAAAAACTATTTTGTGTTCTGTATTTGGTATTACTTTCAGTGCAAGCTTTAGCGACACGTTCTTATAGCTGTCTCCTGTTCAGCTGTTTGGACATGCAGGCTTTTACAGAGACAACACCGTACACACCATACTTATACAATCCAACTTCAAAATCACAGAAAATCCCTTTATGCAGAGCCTGATATGCCATTTCCCCTCGTTTCCAGACTAGATGCTGAGCTAAACAAAGCCAGTCTCTGCATTAGCTCCATATTTAATATTATGTAATATAAACTATAATGTTCTCACCTCTCTTTGGAGCAGCTGCCTCCTCCTCTGCCTCACCGACAGTCTGGTTTCCCGTAACAGCCTGGACCGGTTTCTGTAAACCGAGCAGCTCATCCAACTCTTCATCAGCATCATCAACTGGCACAGACTCTGCAGCTTTAGAGGAAACCTTTGAGCCTGATGCTGGGTTTGTAGCTATGGCCACTCTCTGGCTGGTGTTGACTTTTAAAGCTGTGGATGGGGGAGTGAATGTAGCTGCTTTTGGCTTCTCTTGTTTCTGGGTGAAGGTCACAGTGGGAAGCTCTACTGGTGTTGAGACCTGAAAATGAAGATGAGTGCAAAATCACTGCAACAGGGCCTGATAACTGAGATTATAAACTAAGTAAAACCTGCAAACTAAATAAGTTAGAAGATTGTTGTTTGACTTTCACAGAGCAGTCAAACCAGCTACCTGAAGCAGCTCGGCCTCCAGGTTGAGTCTCTGATGGAGGGGCAGCTGTTGGAGGCTTTGAGCGAGCGCTGGGAGGTCCACAAACGCTGCAGACATCTGGAGAAGAAATACAGTTTAGAAGAGCAGCAATCAAACTTGACCGAGAGGAGACACTCATCAGGATACAGAAACAATGACAGAATTTAGCAGCATGAGAAATTTTCTGTGTTGAAGGATGTCAAAACTGTTTGTAGAAAACTCTCATTGCAACATCTTAAAATATTTTGTAATCAATATAAGTAGCCTACTAGCTGGGGTCAGTACTCTTTTGTACTCACACATGAGAAAAACAAACATTGTATCTGAAGAAGCAGAGAGAGTTCAGGAGGAGTTACATAATCTGTTTGTTTCAGGCTCTGCTATGGATCTGCAGACAGACTACTGTTTAGAGTCAGGTCAAACGATGACCAACCTCAAGCTATTATTTTTAAAATTATCGACAAATTTGCACTGGGATTAGCAGTTGTTGGTTTATGGATACTTTATTAAGTTCTTTAGAACATCTGATATCCAAGGAAATCACATTTTGTAGAGCTGCAACAGGGAATTTATTATCCACTATCTATTTTGTCACAAACTAATTTGCTAATAGAAATGACATTGATTATTTATTTGTCTGTGGAGTGGCCATATCCACACAGTAACATGGTGACAGAAAAAGATGTATAAGAAAAGAACAGAGACAGTGTGCAAAACTCCTGCACTCTAAGACAGAAACATTTCCAGACACTTGGTATTTAAAATATCAGAGTTTTGAAAAGTAAGCTCTTGCACATCAGACACATTTTTCAAAGTTTGCTAAGATAGGATGGCATCACAAGGTCCTTGATTGGCCACCTCTACCAAATCCATCCTCAAAGGTCTTGCATATTAACCCACTTGGTCCAGAGTTTAACAAAATCTGTTTTTTTTTTTGTAAGTGCAAACAAAAAGTGATCTTTTCCATAACATAACCATAATTTTTTATATCAGTCCACTTTTATAACCTGGGGGTTCAGGAAGTAATCAGTGCCTCGTAATAGCTCTTTACAAGCAGAGGTCAGTATGATGAACATTTAGTTCTTTATAAAACTGTAACGAAGGGTTTTATAGCTGGACTCTCCCAGTAAACACATCTGATCTTTTGGAAGTTAACTGCAGTGTGAACAGACAAAAAAAATCTGATCTGAGAAAAAAAAAAAATCAGAATTGAGCATTAAAGGTGCAGTGTGTAAAACTGAATCTCAACATCTAGAATTAGGTTCTAGATTGCATTTCTCTGCTGGAAACTGTGGCAACCAGTTGAATTTAAAGTGTATCTGTAATGTGAATACAATACAATAACTTTTTTTATCCTTTTTTTTTCCTCTATGTTACCATGGAAACATGTAAAAATCCAAGATGGCGGCATCCATGGAGGGAACCCTCCCTATGTATGAATTAAAGGTTTATTCTGAGTTGTTTTTTTTCAAAATAGCAAATTTTGAATGTAGATGACTAAACACTTATTTAGATAGACCGTCTTAGAAATGTTTTGCTTTATTTTACCAAGTTTGTTCAGCTAAATGCTACGAGGCTAAATATTACACACTGCACCTTTAAGGCCTGCAGTGTGAACGCAGCTAAAGTGGCCTGAATCTGATTCAAAAAGGTCAGATTGAGTTTGATTTGTGCTGTTCATGGTGTCACAAAAAAACGATATAAGTTACATATGAGCAAAACAAATTTGGATTCAGGTCACTTTTAACTGCAGTTGAATGTAGCCGAAGACTAGCCATAGATAGATCTGTGATGACTAAAACTGACTAAAATGTGATTAGTTTTCAGACTTGATACCAGATTTAGGCAAGAGGATAAATGCTTGGACTAAAAGTAAAGACTAAAATGTGGGGACTTTTATGAACTAAAACTAGACTAAAATGTTTTTGAGTTTTCGTCGAAAACTAGACTTTAACTAAAAAGGGTAGAAATTACTAAAATATGACTAAGACTAAAAGATGTGAACAAAAGACTAAGACTAAGTCAAAAATAACTGTCAAAATTATAACTGGTTGGAATATAGATTCACCTGGTTGGCTATAAATGAGTCCATCTCCCAGTCCTTTTCCTCTGAAAACCGGAATTGAGTGAATGAATCCCCTGTGAAAGAAACAGAAACAGAGTTTGACATAAAGCCACTATGGCCATTTTCACACAGGGCATCTTATAATTCAAGCTGTCTGCTTTATTTCAGCTCAAAACAACATTTCTTTCTTCTACTTCAGGTTGTGTGATGTTGAACAAGCAGCTTCTGAGGGTCAAGCACTGAAAATGTCTGATATGCTAAACCATGTTTCTCTGGAAGTCAGCAAATATCTTTATGTAAACTGTTGATGAGTGTGAGAGCTGGAGCAGGGCGAGCATGTCACGCTGGTTGGTTTTGAAAACATCCTCTGACTGAGGGCTCTAGTCCCTACAAAGACACCGAGCCTGTGTTATTAACCACAGCAAAGCCACACATCCGGGTAATGACTCTATATGTTAACATTTGTTGAGAGATTTTAAAGAAAAAGCAGATTAAGTTAAACAAACAGAAATCATTCAAGCCAATCCTGAGTTGCATAAGTGAGGTTCGGCAAGAGAAACTGTGTACGAGGAGTGCTGAGTCAAAACATGACGCCTTGGCGAGGATGCACGGGGTCAGGAGTCAAGTAGCACTACTCCAACTACTCATGATGTGGTTTTTATCACAGCCTGGCAGGAGTGTGTCATGTTGGGTGGAATAACAAGGGGGCTGGAATAATTTTAGATGAAGAGCAGAAAGGTTATATTTGTTCTAAACACATGGAAAAAAAAAAACATGAATGCTAAACAGATTGCTGGAGGGCTGAAAGTCTTGTTGGCTAACGTAGAAGACAGCACAGCGATGGCTTCCTCTGGAAGACCACAGCAGAATTTTTTCACTGTATTCTGGATTTTTACAGAAAAAAAGGCACAAAAAGAAGAATGCAGAGTGAAATAACTGCAGCACATCAGTCACTAATAGCAAATATAGATACTGCAATGCATTGTTGCCCTTATTCGTGTACAGTTATTGAATTGCTGAGGTGAACTATCAATATTTTAATTACAGGGAAAATACTGCACTCTTCTCCACTTATCTTCCTGGGATCTCCTGAGCTCCCATGTCTCATAGATCCCTCTGGATCGATTGTGTGGACAACCTACTGCTTTGGACCCACCCAACTCTAATTACAACTCTTCAGCCTTACATAATCTATGAGTATTAGAATTATTTTAAATGTAAAAGAGAATTGATGCAATTATTTCACTTTTTTCATATCCAGCATTGTTGCTAATGCTAGTATAAGAATGATCAGTTTAGTTATTCCACTTAATACCAAACACACTATTACAATTATCATGGATATCATACATTTGAGCCATCTACAACTACTTTAACCACCAACATCAGCCTTACATCTGCTATCATAACAAGAATGAACAGCTCTACTTTCAACTGCTATAGTTACTAATATCAGTTCTCTCTGTACTTTTATCGTGCTAATATTAGAATTTTAAGTAAACTTATTGTAAAATAAGTGTTTGCATAGATATTCACTCCCTTTAAAGTGACTGTCTCAAGTGATTTTAGTAGAAAGACGGCTGTAACTCAAAGCTCCAGTCACTAGTTAATTAGTATTCCTGGCTACCATCACACCATGAAGACAAAAGAGCACTCCAAAATACTCAGAGAAAAGTCATTGAAAAGTCCAAGTCAAGAGATGGATACAAAAACATTCCCAAGGCACTGAATATCCCCCAGAGTTCAGTTAAATCCATCATCAAGAAATGAAAGGGATATAGCACATGTGTAAATCTGTCTAGATCAGACTGTCCTCACAAACTGAGTGACTGTGCAGAGACTAGTGAGAGAAGACGGCAAGACACCTATGACTACTCTGAAAGAGTTACAAGCTTCAGCAGCTGAGATGGGAGAGACTCCTCATACAACAGCTGTTTACACAGGTTCTTCATCAGTCACATCTTTATGGGAGAGTGGCAAAGAGAAAGACACTGTTGAAGAAAAATCAGATTAAATCTGGATTAGAGTTTACCAAAAGGCATGTGGAAGACTCCATGGTCATGCTCCTGTGCAACCTGACAGAGCTTGAGCAGTTCTACAAAGAACAGAGTAAAAGAGTAAAATTGTAGTGTCCAAATATGCAAGTCTGATTGAGACCTATCCACAGACTCAGTGCTGTGATTGGAGCCAAAGGTGCATCTACTAAATACTGATTTGAAGGGAGAGATGTATGAGTGAGTTATTTTACATAACATATTTTTATTTAATTGACATGACTTTGCAGAAATCAGATATTCGGAAGATATTTTTTTTGAGTGTTTTGTTTCATTATTATTTCTATAATTCAGTCTAGCAGTCGATCTTCTCTGACAGCACCAGCCTCCAAATGTGTAGGGACTAAAGCACGAGAGACTCCTTTAGGGATCATCTATATTCTTCAGTTAATCGGATACTATGATGGATTGTTATACACTCACCAACTGCTCCATCAGGCATACCTGTTCAACTACTTAATGCAAATATATCACTAGCCAATCACATGGCAGCAGCCAATGTGTTTAGGCATGTAGACATGGTCAAGAAAATTAAGTTCAGAGAGGGGAAGAAAGGTTATTCAAGTGGCTTTGAACATGCTGTTGTTTTGACACCTACCATATCTCAGGTTTTTAGTGAACAGTCAGAAAAAGAGAAATTATCCAGTGAGCAGTAGTTCTCTGAGCTTGTTGATGGCAGAGGTCAGAGGAGGATGACTAGACTAGTTTGAGCTAATAAAAAAGAAACAGCCACAGAGAAAATACTGTCTGAAGAAATCTATCTAACAAGAAGACAGAGAGTTCAGTGATGAGGATGTGTTAGCCTGACTGCAGCCTGGGCCAGTGTCAGAAACAGATGTTTGGTCAGTTGGAGTCCTAAGAGAGGAGCTGCAGTCAGCCGCAGGCTCTCGTTCTCTCTCTGTTTGTTTTATAGTACAAACATGCCGTACGCTCAGCGCCATCTGCATTTGTCCTCGATTGCGTGGCTGTATGGGAAGCAGAAGGGGTCAAGTAGCAAAGGCTGTGGGAGTTTTTTTTTTGTCTATGGGTTGAGTCCCTGCTGTCGAACAGGCAGAAAAGAGATTGTTGATGAATAGGAGCATTATCTGTGTTACAATGATGGATAAGCAACGGGAACGGAAATGCCAGCTTTATGTGACGGCTGAGAGGGGGGCTTTGTGCTGACTATCTTTGATCAGAGGAATTGACTGATTTTCACCACAACAGCCTAAGATGCAGGTCTTAAAACCTGGTTAAGTAGACATAAAATCAAAATCTTAAAGCTAGATGCTGCCATTATCTGAAAAAAGATCAGACCTTATTTGTTAATGACATCCTGAGGAAATAGCCTCCAAAAAACAAACAAACCAGGGAACCACTAATCAGTATGAGTCACAGTGTGCATAATTCAGCAACCATGAATAATACAAGCAGGCTTTTAAGACTTTAAATCTAAAATAACCACAATTAATTGTGAATCAATGCCGCCTACTTACAGAGGTTATCAACTGTACTAAATAAACAATTTAAAATGGTTAACTTTTTTTTTTTTTTTTTTTTTTAAACTTAATACAAGGATGAATTGTTCCTCCAGGATTTGGCATACTTTGATAACAGCTGCAGTATTTATAGGAAAACTGCTCTTGATTTTTTTTACCCTGAGAAGTATTCAAACCCCAGCATAAGAATAGTTAGTAACATGTCAGTCTACACTTATCTTGGGCTGGTTTTTTTAAAAAACTGTCACTGCATCACAGAACCACAAAGATAACAAGGTGTATTTGTCCTTTTTTGAGTCAAAAGTATCATATAGTATTATTCCAAGAATTATTCCAATTATTATTATTCCAATTATTCCAAGATTATTATCAGGTCTTTTTAAAAAGAATAACACTTTTATCAATGGTAGTTTTTTTTTATGTTATATTTGTAAGGAGTTAAATTAATACAGTGCAAGTGTTTACTCATAGTTTGCTTTGCCCTTTTTCCCCCAGAAACACGCTGCATTTTACTGAACAGCAGCACAACATAAAAAAGATAATAAAAGCAATATTAAGTCGTGTAATTTGATAAATTAATGCTTTAATGTTATGTAGTTGGGGACATTTCTCTTCTTCCTCTTGATGGCAGGGCTCACACTCAAAAATGGAGGTTTCTTAAAAAAAAAAGAAAAAAAAACATGTATGAAGCATGTTTGAGTGTCTAAGTGGAACATTAACAAACTGGAGAAAGCATCCTGTCAATGTGAACACAGAGCTGAAAACAACAAACCAAGAGGGAGTTTGACTTCACTTACATCTTTAGAGAGCCATTAGTCTACAGTATATATTTACTAATGACATTACTACGGGGTCTTACAGATGATTAAAAGTTGATAAATCAATTTAGCTGACATTAAGGCTTTTAAAAAGCATTAAAAAGTCTTAACTCCAAGACCATGAGATCTTAATTTTTGTTGCTTTTCCAAATTTGTATTATCACTAGTGCTGTTGCTCGATTAAAAAAAAATTTAACAAGTTAATCACATCACTACGCTGTGATTAATCGTGCTTATTCAGCATTTTTTTTTAACAGTTCAAGTATATTTTTGTGTTAAGTGTCAAGTGTTTCATTTTTATTCTTTTAATTCTATGTACAGCACATTGAAAGTGCTGATCTGAGTCCTTATCGATACCACTACTGATACTTTCTATAGTTTGGTGGAAAGACAAAATAAGGGCAAATATTTAAACTACAAGTGGTTTTAGCTGAGTAGTGCTCAAGTTAAAAAGCCATGACTTCATCAGCTGCAACAAGTAAAGCAATCACGGACACATCAGTACATTAAAATCTAAAATTTGTTTTTCTCAAAACCCAAAAGTTTGCTGTTCTCTTTTGTAGTTTTAACTGAAGTGCAATACTTGTCAAAGGTACTTCAAGACTGTGATACGGCGCCTTTGGGTTGTTAAACCAAAAATAAGATTTCAATGTCAGCTACCTCATTGTACCAAACTGAGGTCCTTTTCCTCATATCCTAATCTCAAAATGCTTCAAGAAAGTTTAATTCACATACTACAATAAGATAAACTGCAGGCCTGTCCCATTTTATCAGACTCTAATCAAGGTGTAGAAACATCTCAACAAAGATCAAGAGAAATGGGAGGAACCTGAGTTAAATTTCCCTTTTCACAAAGGGTCTGGATACTTATGTATCAAGCTTTGCATTAAACAAGGTAAAACACTGCAGCAACACCAATCATTATCAACACATGATACCAGGCTCATTAGCCACGTCAATGTGATATTTTCATTTTTTATTTCTAGTAAATTTGTAGAAATTTCAACAATTCTGATTTCCCTTTGTTATTATGTTAGACTGGGTGTAGATTAATAAGAGAAAAATGCATTTAAAAGATTTAAGCATCAGGCTACAACATAGCATAATTGAAAAAGGTAAAGGGGGTCTAAAACTTGCTGAATGCACTGTTTACACCCCAATCAGAAAAGACTGGTGGAGACATTCTGCACATGCTTCACCGTCTTCATGCTTTGACTCAGATGTTGAACATCATCTATGCTATGCTTCATATTATGTCTGGACTACCAGTACATCCAACAGAATGAAGCAATGAATGACTGAACTTCACATTTTCTAAACTCAACTGTGCAGTTATTTTACAAACTTACCATTTTAGCATTTAAATCTTTTTTTTTTTTTTTTCTAAAATATCTTTCTGCTATCAGCCTAAAAACAATGCTAATGATGTTCCAACATCTCAGAAAGTATTCAGGTCAACATGAATGATAAAATATGCTGTAACTGTGTAATGATGTTATCCGTGTGTTCTCATGTCCTCTCTGGTGTTGATGGAACAGCTCATATTCAGTGTTAATTTTTTCTGAAGAACACTTTAGCTCATTCACTGCTGCCTCATGTTTTTATTCCTGGATTCAAATTAACCGAGCCTATCATGAAGGTACAAATCAGAAATCTGAATTACTCTCAACAGTCTCTACAATGAAGCCTCTTACTCTACTGTTCACTTGTTTTCCAGATCCTACTCTTCTCTGTTTAATATCTTCCCAGACCCTAACCCTCCTCCTCTTCTTCTTTCTCCTCCTCCTCTCATTCTGTCTCTGTCAGTCCGTCTCCAACACAGAACTGCTGACACGAGTGAACTGCCTTCCTCCTACACCTCAGAGCCTGGTGCCATCCTGATCTGTGTCCATGGAAATACCAGCGCAGGTAGTTCGGAGGCGCTGACACAACCATGGCAACAGCTGCCAGCGAGGATGAGAGAAACTTTTGTCAAACCTCGAGAAGACGCTGAGAGAATGAGAGAGAAGATTGAAGGATGAGGAGGTGGAGGAGGAGGGGGGTGCAGAAGAAGAAGAAAGAGAAGTGAGCAAGTGTGAAGGGAATGAAGAGAATGAAAAATGATAGAGAGCGAGCCAGACGCTTCATTCATGTTCATTCAAACAGACTGAAATCCTCTGTACTCCGTGCTGGTCTGAGAGTAAAGTTAAAGCAGAGGCTGAAACAGAACATGCAGGTTCAAATAGACATTTTAACCCAACTGCACTCCTGATCTCATGTGGACAAGCAGAATATGTTGTTGGGTTACATCCAGAGACTGGATAAATAATGGACAAAGTCACTCTGATGCCACCATTAACTAAACAGTCCCTATACAAAGACTTCACCTCCTTGGATGTTTAACGATTTTATGAATCAATTTTGGTCAATACAATTTGGCTTTTTGTGACAGAAAAATCGCTAAAAACCTCTTTGATTCCTACAAAGTCCATTAAACAAAAATATGAAGGTAAATAATTGACTGCATAAATATTCACCCCATTTAAAGTTACTGATCTAATTCAACAAAAATTGAGATAATCTGAGTGCAGTGAATATGACTTGTGATTGTACTGTTAAAACACCTGTGTCTATAAGGTCACTGGTCAATCAGTATTCCTGACTACCATTACACCATTCCCAAGACACTGAACATCCCCCAGAGTTCAGTTAAATCCATCCTCAAGAAAGAGAAGGAATATTGCACATGTGTAAATCTGCCTGGATCAGGCCGTCCTCACAACCTGAGTGACTGCAACAAGGAGACTAATGAGAGAGACCACCAAGACACCTATGACTGCTCTGAAGGAGGTACAAGCTTCAGCTGCTGAGATGGGAGAGACTCTGTTACACAGGTTCTTCACCAGTCAGACATGGTCTTGGTCAATCTCATGATCACATCCATAAAGACTCACAGACTGGTTTTGTATAATTTCAGATTTGCAGCTGTTGTTCTCAGTAGTCCACTGTATTTCCTGTAATAATGTCCCTATTTCAGGTAAATCCCTTATTCTCTGTTCTGTTGTTATCAGCTTTGAACCTGAACAAGGTAACAGGGTTTTTCCTGGCTCAAACTGAGGCAGAGGTGGTACCATTCCAACCATGCTTACTCTGACCTTTCTAGGGGGGGCTGGGGCAGAGAAACTTTTGTACATTTTAAAGATAATAACATCAATCTAGTACATTTTGAGAGTGGAACTTAGAGGCTAAATCTATGAAAAATGTTTTTTTCTTTTTATACAGTTTGTGCTTAAATGTAGAATGGTTTCCTTGTCTTACCCCCTGGTAAAAGGTTTTGTGCCTAAAAAAAGCTGTTACTAGCATCAAAATGCTTTTTTTCATCTTTATTTAAAAAGGTAGAGAACACTTGAATTTTTTTTTCAGCTGAACACCGAAGTATCTGACTGAACTATGATAAAACACATCAATGCTGCTGTTATTTCTGACATTTGACCCAAAATGAAAAAAATCTGCATTTGATGGCTTTTACTTAGCTCAAACGGACATCTGCTTAAAAAAAAAAAAAATCTGAAAAGGTGCAGCTTATGTGACAGAAACCACACTTTATATAAAAGGTAGAACATTACCGCTTCTAACCAAGTTAACCATTCAGAGACCACTCCCATGATCCTCTCCTGCACCTGCACTCAGCTCCGAGAGCTGGTGCTGGAGCCAACGGCCCAAACAGGTAGTACTCAGGACCACCACGGTCCACCACCACACTACAGCCTGCTTCTGGGGACTCTGGAGGAGGAAAATCCTCCACCTCAAAAGACTGCTCTGAGGCAGCAGTGCTGCAGGACTCTGTGTCACTTTCTGGCAAGGAGACATCACTGTCACTCTTGCTTCATTTGGAAAACATCGTCCTTTTTCACTCAGTCCACTCCGTCCCTCCAGTCTGCCCATTTTTTGTGCATTTTTCAAATTTCTGAAGTGGGTGGGGTTATCTCTGAGCTGAGGGTTTACTTAGACTTAAAGTACACTGAAGTCTGCTGCAGAAATATGAATTTATGTTGGTATTATTACACGGGGATTGATTGTGGTGGAATATCTCTGCTCCATCAGCAGGTCATTAAACACAACACATCCTTCTTCCTGACATTATTGATCCCCGCCTCCTTAAATTCAGATATAAACATAAATATAACACCTTTTGTCAGTGAATAACACCCAGCACAAAGCTTAATAGGTGTAAACCCTGGAAATCTGTGGAAATGATTGATTAGATTACATGGTTTGTGACTGGAGCTGCATCTTTTTACCTCCCAACAAGCTGCTGGGCCATAAAACACAGCAGCCTAGTGAGAGCGAGGCCTCGGGTGGTTTGGAGCTCCTCTGATATGACTTTGACATAAACACAGCAGCGCACAATCACCATTAAAAGTTAAGAGTAAATAGCTTCAGCTCTCTTTATTGTCTCGCCTGGTTTGCTCAGGATTTTAATTGCAATTAGAGCAGACAGTGATTTATCGACTTGCGGTGGGTTTCAGCACCGCACCGTGTTAGGCTAATTGGTTTGGGTAAAAAGGCGTGACAGAGAGCATGCTGGAGGTACTGTAGCTCTCAAACAGACGATTGGCTGATGAGAATGCAACAACAAGCCTTTCCTGCATGTTTCCTCAAGTCTTTGGACTTAAATGTGCTCCTTTCTCCCTCCAATCCTTCTATTTTTCATCCTAACTCTCAGTGTATGGCCTACTAACACTCTTAGCTGGAATCTTTCAAAATAAAACCTCAATTATGGCTCAGTATATCCTGATTTAATCCTTATTGCAATAAGAGCACCCAATAAGCACAGCAAAAGTTAGAAATTTTGGTGAAATAAGAAAGATAACAAGCAAAGGTGATGCCAGTATTCTTAGAGAAAATGAGGGGGCTAAGTAAACGTGTCTTTTCCTCTACCAAAAATAATAAACCATCAACAGTCATACTTGGGCTCTTAAACTGTCCTTCCTGTTTCTACCCAAGCACTGACGTCTCTAACAGAAGCTCAACAGCAGGCTGCAGCTTCATTCATTAGGTGGACTTAGTGTGTCGGGTGTGTACTGAAGGTGTGGCCCAGTCAACATGGGTGTGTATTTGTGATGTTTGTAGTTTGTGTGTGTTAGTGTGTGCACTGCCACCAACAGGCAAACAGCGGCATGAGCGAACAAATAGGATGAGAACGTTTCAGCAGGGACACACCGCCACAGATACTTCAGGATTACATGTGCTAGCTTTTTATTCAGGAGGCTCAGACAAAGAAGTATGAAAGTTTTCAGACAACATATGTGGACTACCTTCATAATGCTCTGTGTGGTTTTTTATGGTTATGTCTCTCCCCTGCTCTCTCATCCCTATTTCCAACTCTATCCACTTTCATCCTCTCTGACTGAACGCATACAAACCCCAAAAATAAAACTTAAAAAAATCATCTGCACCGTGTGCTATCAAACTTTTGTTCTGTCCCCTTTGTTCCTTTTCAATCCATGACAATCTTGATAATCTTCAGTCTGCTAAATAAAAGCATGTCTGTATCCAAGCAGGAAGTCACTTACCCTTACTTTGACACAGTACAAAAATAAAAAAAAGAGGAAAAAAAAGTTTTGTATGCAAAATAGTATCATTTTAAAATGGGGAGATAAATTGCAATTACCTAAAAAAATTCTGAGCTTTATTGCAAATATTGTTATTATTCTTAAAGACTATTTTTACTAAGATAGGATGGCTGAAGAGAGACAGAGAGAGAGAGACTGGGAAAACAGCGCCAAGACTGAGAATAGATCCCGCCACCAGTGCGTTGAGGACTGTAGCGCCTGCATATGGGAGTCTACTCTACCCACTAGGCTAAACCAGTACCAGCAATTAAAATTTAAATCTTTGTCAGGTCTAGACAAAATGCTTTTATTTAATCAGGTCGTACATTGTTGAGCCATGAGCAATCAGGAAACAAAGCCTTTAAAAATGGGAATTTACTCCTAAAATTTGAAGATATAACAGTGTTGTGACGTTGTGAAGTATCTTCCCCCATTCAGAGGCACATTTCAAAATTTTCACATATTTGTCACACTTGAATGTCTCAATCACACTTTAAATTAGACAAAGAAAACCAAAGTAAATACAAAATGCATTGTTAATGATGAATTTATTTATTAAGGAAAGAAAGCCATCCAAACCTACCAGGCCCTGTGTGAAAAAGTAATCACCCCCTCTTGTTAAAGCATGAATTAGATGTAATAAACAACTTTTTTTTTGAAAACTGGGTTTACTTTTACTAGACACAAGTCACCCTAATTACTGCCAGACCTGTTGAATCAAGAAATCCCTTAAATAAAACCTTTCTGACAAAGTGAAGCAGGCAGAAAGATCTCAAAAAGCAACAGATTATGCCATGTTCTACAGAAGTTCAAGAACAAATGAGAAACAAAGTCACTGACATCCATCAGTTTGGAAAGGGTTACAAAGCCATTTCTTTTTAAGGCTTTGAGACTCCAGAGAACCACATTGAGAGCCATTATCCACAAATAGGGAAAACTTGGAATAGTGGTGAATCTTCCTGGGAGTTGCCGGCATACCAAAACTACTCCAAGAGTGCATCAATGACCCATCCAGGAGGTCCCAAAAGAACCCAGAACATCTAAAGAGCTGCAGGCCTTGCCTGACTCAGTTAAGATCAGTGTTCATGATTCAACAATAACAGAGAGACTGGGCGTCCATGGGTGAGCTCCAAGGCCAAAATCACCACTGACCAAAAAGAACATACAGACTTATCTCACATTTGCCAAAAATCATCTTGATGATCCCAAAGACTTAAAGACCTTTGCTGTCCCCCTCCTTTATTGATTTATCTACTGATTGTTTTCCTGTTTAATCAAATAGTCTTTAAAAAAAAACAGAAAGCTGAGAACACCAGCAACAGTAACAAGATCATTAGGCTATTTAAATGGTAAAAGTAAATGTGAGCTTACATGAGCATATCTTTATTATAAAACCAGAGATGTGGAGTTTGTCAACGTATCCACAGCTCATAAATCATCCACCAGATTGCCTCTTCCAAATTCAAATCTTTGTCATAATTTTTTTATAGGGCTTCAGAAATACTTTTAGTCACGTCTGAGTAAGGATGGAGTCACAGATGATTTGCTGGTTGACTGTTTTCAATTTAATAATTTACTGATTATTTCACTCCATTAAGTGTTGAACAGCACCGTCCTCAGTCACCTTTAATCAGATACCAAAGAAACGTTTCCAAGCAACAGCCCAAATTTCAAGGATATTTGATGTAAAAACACTGCAAAACAGAGAAAGGAAGCAAACTTCACATGAAGGAGACAGAAACACACACATTTTTGCAATTATTGCATTTATCTATTCACTGCTAATCCTGCAGATGTTTGAGGATGTAAGATTTTATTTTGCCAGGTTTTAACATTGTATAGAAGACATATTCAATTTTTTCCTTGCCTTTCTATCAGCTCGTGTGTGTATTCTAACTATTTTCTTTATTCTGACTCACTGTGAGAACACGACGGTCCCACCGAGCAAAGAGAGGGGTGAAGATGAACAGCGGCGAGGTGAGCTCCGAGTAGAGTCGAGTGGAGCAGGATAAAAGCAGAGCGGGACACAAAGGCAGGAGTGGAAACCACAACACATCCCGAATCTAAAAGCTGAGAGCAGGACTCAGCGTTAGACATTTATAGATAGATCAGCCAAGCCGAGGTCACAAGCAAAAAGATGCTTTTTGTTAAAATGTCGTTCAACCTGCATGATGTCAAGAGACAAGAAACCACATTATACAGAAGTTACACAATGCCAGCTGAGCCACTCAGCCTGCTGCATGACTAATCTAATGTTTATTCACTGTGGAAGAACTGGCAGAGGTTTATAGACCCAAATGTCACTGACGCACTCATACAATCATCTTATCTATGAATTAATCTGCAGTTATGTGTTTAAACTGAGGTCAGGAGCTTCACTGCAGGAGGAATAAGTTATCAGAGTAACATTTAACACAGTGCCAACACAGGAACACAGGGAAAGTTTCCAGAGTCAGCGCATTGTTTCCAACTAAACTTTATTTTTGGAATAACAGATAAAGTCCTAAACAAATAAACAAACTGATGCTGATGAGTACTGACATGCGTCCTCTCTGTCGTAATCTCCATCAGGAAAGATGCAAACTCTGCAAGCACACTTTTTTTGCAGTAGTCAAAAAAGCAGTCTCCTATAAACAGAATGTCAGTTCTGTTATGAGTGTAGGCTTTGTTTTGCTGCTAGTGATGGAGCGCTGGGCTGCTGTGTCATTACACGCCGCCACCATGCTACCTCAATAGATAGCAGTCAGTAGTCTCCTGTTGATACAGCAGTGTTTCATGGCAGTTACTGTTTGCTTTTAAGCTAGCCAGGAGTTGTAGTTGTGACTGAGGTCTTCTTTTTCGTCTTTTTTGTGTTTTTCTTGATGGAAATTTCCCGTTCTTACTTTCAAAGGTGTTCTGGACTATCCATCTTCTTTGTTGTCATAGGTTTCAATAAATGTTGTCAACTTAATTGTGAAATAACACTACAATTCAAGGATGTAACTCAAGAGTGCATCTTTCTTGCTGCCAACTGCTCTGGTTGCCCGGCAAAGAAAAAAACAAAACAAAAAAACCCTAAAACTTTAAAACTATGACTTTTCTTGTAATCTCTACGATAAAAAACAGCTCCTGTGGTAAATTCTGTGTAGGACATGTTGATTAGGACATGTTTAGTATTCAAAATCAATGTGAATTGTTATGAACTGTATATTAACATGAGGCTGTAGGAAATACCCAGCCCTACCAGATGACGCTCAAAGCTCTGGCTAGTATCTAAAAGCCTGTCAACATTTACTCTAGTTTAACTTTCTAACTTTTTCTTCATTTTCTACCATACTCTTACATTTTTCATCCTCATTTTTTCTAAACAGCCTTTAATGGGCTAAATGGCTTCTTTTTAGCTGAGGGCTAGTGTGTGAACCAGTGCCCGCTGTGCTACTCTTTTAAATTGGGTGCATGCCAGTCTTTCTGTTCAAAGTCATTCTACGCTCAGATTGACTTCAAAACTATTTTCTGCTAGAAAAGTTAGAAGGTGTTGCTTTATTGCCAAAGAAAGCAGAGGTGCAAAATAAACTTTCCGAGGCTACTGCAAGACAAGGCAATCAAAACACATCACTTCAAACGCTTCTAAAGCTTTACCCTGGTATGATTTGGAAAGCCTTTTGAAGAAAAAAATCCTGACATGACAGCCGTGACAACTAATTTAAGTGACAATCAGATGCACACTGACCTCTATGACATGTGGAACAATAACCGGCACTGATTGGCTGATTGAATTGACCAAAGCCTCCCCAGTGTTTTACAGTGACGTTCACAGATTTAACAAAATCAATACCAACATCAGTGACACAGCTTGTTAATCTATTATGAATACTTCACAGCAGTCAAACAGATTTGTGACAATAGCTCTTCAAGCCTTTGTAACACTCTATAAAAACAGACAACAAAGAGGCTCCATGGAGGGCAAACCAGGTGAGTGTGTGCTGCGGGCTCACATGTAGCCTCCTCATGCTGGTGCCTGTGGCTGAAAAAGCATGGCTGTGAGTGCTGGGACATCTGGGTCCTTCATTATAAAAATGTAAGGAGCCTCGGCTATTACGTTAGCAGAGTGGACAACTCGGTAAACAGCTTTTCCTGATCAAGGCAGCACTAAAATGAATCCATCATGTGGGAAAAGGTGGCTACAGTGACTGATGTTGATCCATCTGGCTTTATTGTGAAGATATGTGCTGTTATTTACTTTGAAATGAATTTTAAAAAATAATGTGTAAAAACCTGCTATCTTGTGCTTTTTTATTTGTCAAATTGATGAGGAATAAGTGTTTGTTTTTCTCACAGGCAAACCATCATTACCAGCGTTTTCTTTATCTTTTCAAAAAGGCTTCAAAGTCCACAGCAAGATAAGAACAATGCACCCACTGGCAGCTAAATAAAGACGCACAGATCGCCTTAAATAAGAATCAAACTGCCAGGAAGTTGACTCAGTCCTTTGAAGACTTTGGAGGATGAATTATAACTGAAGCCACAGCACTAAAAAAACAACAAAATAGAGCAAGCTGCCACCAGCACTGATTGATTCACTCCAGGAATCCAGAGTTCCTCTTTTGTTGCTGTTAATTCATCCGAGCATGCTCGTAACTGTCAGAGTCTGACTGAATTATGATGCTACAGTGTAGAAAACAAACACTCAGACACCTGTGCTCTGTGAAGAGATGCATTTGTACAAGACAAATACAGTTTAGACGATCGTTCATTCTGCTCATGGCTTCAAGGAGTTAGTTTGACAGTTCCCTTTCACCTTTTTTGAATGAATAACATCTGGATTTAAAGCCTTTGGTCTGGGATTTTTTAAGACGTTTCATCATGATTTTATTCAGACAGGGGAGCAGACAGCATAGGAAATGAGGGAGGGAGGGTAGGTCTTACCATGTGGAAAAGGAGCTGCAGGTCAGACTTAAACCTGCCTCCATACATGGGATGATACCTAACCACGGTGCCATCAAGACTCTGGTGTGTGATTTATCTATGTGATAAACATCTGTTGCCTTTATTCAGGCTCCTCTGCCTTTACATAAAGGGACTACAGAGCTGCTGCAGATTAACCAGAGTAGCATCAAGTGGAAACTGCAACGTTTCATTCTGCAAAACATCATTCACATAGCTTTTTCTGTTACACAAGACAAATTTGGATCTGGCTATCTGATCACTTGAAACTTATTACAAACTTTTAAGAGAGCTTCCAAAGCCTGGTTAATCCCAGTTCACCTTTATTTCTCTATTTACTTATGGTTTTAACCTTTATTCTCATAAAACACCTTTTAGAAAGTGTTGCAAATTAGCATTTGCTTTGAAAACTATGAAATTTGCATTGTATGCCTGCTCTAGTTTGTCTATGTGTACTGTATCTGTCCCTAAGAAATAAACCATCAATAAATAAGTACAAATTTTCATAACCAACTTGTTTCTTAGTAATATAAAACACAACTTCTCAGAGCTCA
This sequence comes from Cheilinus undulatus, assembly GCF_018320785.1. Classification (NCBI taxonomy): domain Eukaryota; kingdom Metazoa; phylum Chordata; class Actinopteri; order Labriformes; family Labridae; genus Cheilinus; species Cheilinus undulatus. Next base: position 36,707,530 of record NC_054878.1, on the reverse strand, counting down.
TTTTGACACCTTAATGATGATCTGATGGCTTTCTAATGATGTTTTTTGGGCCTTTTTGTTCAACAAAAGCCTTTAAAATGAGCCAAAAATGTGTTTTTTTGATCAATTAATTGTTGCTTGCTTCAGCATGCCTTTATAAATGAACCATCCCTACGATAATTATTTATATAATAAATCAAGTTTTGTTCCACCATTGCAGGAACTCAACACATCATCCTCATCCAAAGTGTCTGTTGGCTGAAAAAATACTGCAAGTGGTAAATGTTTAATATGTCTTTGCATCAAACTTGTGCTCCTTTTAGTCCAGCTGGAATCTCTGGCTCATCTTTCATTTGCTCACAAGTACCTGCAACAATGCATCATCACCAGAAGCCACATATCATATAGTCTAAATATAAGAAAAGAACCAGAAAACTGTCAAAAAAGAGTACACTTTATTCACCATGGCTGACCATGGATCACAATGTCTGCGGGTAAACATTGTCCCAAAAAAGCCATCCAAACCTACCTGGCTGCCCTATGTGAAAAAGTATTTGTTGTTGTTGTTAAGTCATTAATTAACTGTGATTAACCTTTTTTTTTCTCGAAAGCTGAGCTCAGTTTCACTAGCCACACCCAGGCCTGATTACTGCCAGACCTGTTGAGTATTAAAAAGAACCTGTCTGACAAAGTGAAGTAGGCTAAAAGATTTGCTAAAAGAAATTCAAGAACATGTGACAAAAAAAAAAAATTGACATCTATCAGTCTGAAAAGAGTTACAGAGCCATTTCCAAGGCTTTGGGATTTAGAGAACCACAGTGAGAGCCATTACCACAAATGGAGAAAACTTGGAGTAGTTGTGAATAGTGAGTTGTGAGAGTGGCCGTCCTACCAAAACTACTCCTAGAGTGCATCAGAAAAGAACCCAGAACAACATCTAAAGACCTGCAGGTCTCACCTGACTCAGTTAGGGTCAGTGTTCATGATTCAACCATAAGACAGACACTTGGCAAAAATGGCATCCAAGAGGTCCAAGGCCAAAACCACTGCTGATCAAAAAGAACACAAAGATCAATCGCACATTTGCCAAAAAACATCTGGATGATCCCCAAGACTTTCAGAAAAATATTCTGTGAGTGATGAGACAAAAAGTTGAACTTTTTGGAAAGTGTGTGTCGTGTCTGGCGTAAAACTCACACAGCATCCAACAGTCAAACATGGTGGTGGTAGTGTGATGGTCTGAGTCCCTTTGGTGCTTCAGGTCCTGGACGACTTTCCGTAATTGATGGAACAATGAATTCTGCTCTCTAAAAGACAATCCTGAAGGAGAATGTCTGGCCATGAGTTTGTGACCTCAAGCTCAGGCGCACTTGGGTTTTGAAGCAGGATAATGATCTGAAACACACCAGCATGTCCACCTCAGAATGTATTAAAAAAAGAGAACGTTTTGGAGTGGCCTGGTCAAATCTGGACTCTGTTGTGCACTCTGCACATTCACATTGGAGTCACTGAACAACATCCTAGCATGTCTGTTGATATTAACCAGAGCTACACCCCCATCTAGTGGTCAGCTGCTGCACAACAGCTTGAACACAACACAGACATTGCGGGCCTGAATTAACAAAACATGAACAATAAAGCTCAGTAAACTATGAATTCTGGTGCCAACTGGCATGGATGACAAAGTTAAATCTCTCTGTTAAATGTAAACATCCTTAAAGAATACAATTACATCTCTGAGTGCTTTCTAGACTTTAATGCTGGCCAGCTCAGTTACAGCCTTAACCACTGCACACAGGCCATAAATGTGGTCGATTACTGCTTCTGTTTGCCTCTATTACTGTTTTTTTTTCTATCTGAAAGCCTCCCCCAGGAGCATGATGGGAAATAACCCTTCACTATTTACCAAAATGCTGCCATCAGAGTCAATGAGAGACAATGAAAATAAAAAATATACTTGGAGGAGATTCACTAGCTCTCCAATTAAATGCATAGAGGTTACAGTATAGATATCAACATCTTTGACCATCAGGTCCACAGAGGAAACATTTAAAGAAAAATAGGCTCATTTTATCAGGAACCAGATGCAGATATTTATGATGCCACTGTATCTCACTGTTTTATCGAACCTAACAAAGAGACATCACCTGGTATTATATAATCTATTCAACACTAATGTGGTGAACCATTCTTGGAAGATTCAGATGCATTTATTTTCTCATTAATAGGCTGTAAACAAGTTTATCTTTCCAACAACACAAGGCTGTCATATGAGGTCAAAAGGTCTGACTGATGAATAATTGTCCATATACACACTAATTATCTACAGAGTCCATGACTCTCTGAGACTTTTTATTATTCATGACTTCCTTACCCTTTCCTTTGGATTGTAAGATTGTCGTTTAGTCAAAAACAAACTGAACAAATTAAGAAGAAAGGGATCAATACATTAAAGTGGCCATCTTTTTCCATTAGACTACATTTCTCCCTCAGTCTGTCTCAGTGAGATGCTGCGAGGCAAACAAGCCCCGCGGTCAACTCTGCTTGTGTTTCATTGGGAGCCTCTAATGATGCTCATTCATCTCGGTTCACCCAATTTCAGACTGAGGTCACATTCATATCCAAAGGCAGGCTCTTAGTAAGGAAACCCAACTAACAAGGCAGATTTAAGAAAGCCAATCTGTCCATGTATTGATATTAATCCTTTACAATCCATTAAATCCAGTGTGCTTAGTTATGCTGATTCACTAAAGCTGTGGCGAATAATTGACTCTAGACAGCTCGGCTCGTCATGATACCTGCATTTTTAATTTCAATATGAACAATATGAACCAAAAATCATATATATATTTGTTAGCTGAATGTTGATAAATAATGCACATCTCGATGCATTTTAGCAAAAACAAAGTCAGTTTAAAGTAGAGATTGGAGGCGTTAATTTATATTGATAATGATACCTCACTGATCAAAGTCCTCATTAATACAATTCATACTTTTCTATTGTGTGGGGGAAAGGCAAAATGATATTGCCATTTCATCACTACACCCAGCAACAGAAAACTATTGATTAAAGCAGAACCTGAGGTAAAACTATCAATCCATTAGATCTGTTTAATATTGCTGAGATCCTCAGCAGAAGAAGCCAACAGAATCACATCATCTGCAAACAGCAGCGACAGAATTCTGAGTCATGCTGACAGCCCTATCAAAAAAGAAATTAAATATTTACATCTATGAATTCTCCTTAGTTAAAATAAATATATGGATAGATAAATAAATAAACAAATGCACAAATAAATAAATGATTAAAATTATATCTCTCCTTTTAGCCTAAGCATTTGAAATGAATTATTTTGTAGAAGTATATTATTGTTAGTGGTTGTAACTCTAATCTATCTTTTTACTGAGCATTGGGCCTAGCATCTTTTTTTTTCCAAATTAACATCCATAATGACTTTTTCAACATAAATGATACCCTCCTACCCTATATCTCATTTATACACAGTATCATTAAGACTTGATATATTACACATCCCTATTATCAACCCTTTTATGAAAACAATGCATCAAAAATATAAGTCCTGGGCACCTAATATTTGGTATTTATTCATTTTTAATCATCAAATTTGCAAGTAAAATAATACAAAAAAGCACATTTACTTTGTTTGTTGTAGGGCTGTCATGATACCAGAATTTTATTCTTTGACTTGATACTAGAAGAGTAAAAAATGGAATCAAACTTCTACACCTTGTCTAAATTACACAGATACATCAGTGTATTTGTGCTATATGGACTATGTGTAAGGTCTGCTTGCAGTACTTGTTGGATCCATTTCATGCCTATGACCCTGTTTCCTAAAATATGTGTTTTTTCTTAAGCTTGGGCACTTTAAGATACTAGAATTCATCAAGAAATGTAGATGAAAAAGTATTTAAAGTATTGCAAAAACATTGTAAAGTAACAAAAAAGTTACTACAAAGAGTTGTAGCGACGGGCTCTTTCACACAACACAAATTAACACAAGTGCTACCGATCTTTTCATATTGAATATCATTTAAAGTCAAGTAATTTGAGATTCAGGTTTATTAGTATTTTCTTTATTTCACAGACAGACTAAAACACCTACAAATAAATCTCAGCTATATAATCTGTTTATGCTTTTAATAATGGAGAATAATCGTTGTGAAGTCTCCTAGAGCCCGATAAACCAGTTTCAAAGCGAGTAATTATTAAAACCTTTACATAACGAAGCAAGCTTCCTCCTCCTATCAGTGCTCAGCCTTTTCAGTATTGATAGGGTTGTGGGGTCATTGATTTATGTGAACTGATGATATAGAACCATATCTCTGTGAGGTTGCATTATCAAATAACCTTTATTTTACAAAAACAGAGCCAATTATTTAAAGAGTGCGGTTTAGAAAGACAAATGAAATTAGTCATTTAATGGTGTGATTCTCTGCCTCAATTAAAGGTAATTGCTTTGTGTGCTTCACGCCTCCCACACTGTGTTGCTTGTCTTTCAGTAAATAACAAAAGCAGGGATGGTAATAATGGCACATAAAGCCTTGCACCACATGCATGGCTTCACAAAGCCTCCAGTTGTCATCTTCCTGCTGCCTGAACACTTCTGCATTTATTATGAAGTCAGGCTGCTCATTAGCAGAGAGCAACCAAATGAAACATTAGTGAGGAGAGGTGCTGTCTTTATTCAGACAAACAGCAAGCAGCAGGGGCTCGTTCACTAAACCTAACAACGAAGTCCAGAGGAGCACAAGAATCACCACCTATTTTCAAGATGGAAAATTTATCATAGCCCCTTTGTGCTAATGTCAGTCACAAAAGTGACAATGTTACTGTTTCTGGGCAAATGCTCAGTCTGCTTACAGACTTAGGCTGTACAGAAATCAGAACTGGCATGCAACTAGCGGATTTATGCTAGTTAAGGCTAGTCTGGGAAATTAATTGCTGAATGGCAAAAACTGATTTTATTAGTCTCCATATGAACTTGTTTCTCAAGCCTAAACATCACCTGCTGTCCTGAGAGTTTAAAAAAAAATGCAGAACAGTCTGTTACTGAGTTTTTCATAAAATTGTACTTGTACTGTACCTCATAGAGAGACATTTTCCCTTTTTGACAGAGGTCGTAGTGTTTACCATTCATCCAAGACAGTTGGCAAAGCAGAGTTTGGCATTGTAAAGACAGCTTTTTCCCATCATATATGGTAATATACTTGCAAGATACAGTGCATTCATAAAGAATTTAGACCCTCTTCACTTTTTTTTGTTGGCTTTTACATGGAGGTTTTTGCAAACTCCAAACATGCTTTCATGTGTTTTGCACAGAGGAGAGTTTTCTGTCTAGCCACTCTGCCATAAGCCCAAGACATTGAGGGCTGCAGTGATGTCTGGAGCTTTGTCCTATTTCCTCACAGGATCTCTGGAGTTCAGTCAATGTTCTTGGTCAACTCTCTTACTAAGTTTGGCCAGGCGACAAGCTCTTGGAAGATTCCTGGTTGTGCCAAACTTCTTCCATTTAAGAGTTATGGAGGTCACTTTGCTCTTGGGAACCTTCAGTGCAACAGAATTGTTTGTAGCCTTCCCCAGATCCATGCCTTGCAACAATCCTATCTCTGAGTTCTGCAGGCAGTTCCTTTGACCTCATGGCTTGGCTTTTGCTCTGATAAGCATTGTCAGCTATGAGGCCTTCTATAGAGAGGTGCATGCCTTTCCAGATCATATTCAATCAATTTAATTTACCACAGGTGGACTCCAATCAAGGTGTAGAAACATCTCAAAGGTGATACTTCAGTTTATTATTTCTAATAAATTAGCAAAAAAATATGTTTTCACTTTCTCATTATGGGGTACTGAGTATAGATTATTGAGAGAAGGAAAATATGTTTTTGACTGTAGCGTCAGGCTGTATCATAATGGAAGTAAAAAATTAAGGCGGTTGTCTGAAAACTTTCTGAATGCACTGTATGTTACAACGGGGCAAGTAGAAAAAAATGGACAAAGTTGTGGTGAAAAAGTTGGTGGATTACATTCAAACATGCAGTTCATCCAAAATAACTGGAGGAAATTTTCAGGAGTACATTGCATGTGTGAAAGGGGCTTCTGGTTGCATAGTAGTACTGGCGATTTCTATAGATTAACTCCAAACGTTTTGTAATTGTAAGGGTTTTATTTTGCTGTATGCTGGATAAGTACACTTACTCAACCAGGAAGCATAAATATCAGGAATAGCTGAAATCCTAAAGCAGCTAACCCTTAAACCAAGCTCAGACTAAAGATTTGTGACGGGCTTCTCTGCAATATTCTGAAAGTCTGTCAGCTCAAACTGCTGCAACTGAAGGAGACGATGTATCATTTCCATAAACAGGGCCTTGTGATTTTTATTAATAGAATTGTGGATGGAGTAGGCCAATAAAGTAAAATCAACTATTGAACACGGAATATAACAAATTGATTTTGCTTTACTAAAACGCTGTGTTCCTAAGAAAGAGGAACGTTTATCTGGGGAGAATATTCCAGATTACTAGTATGTGGCACAACCTTTGCATCACTTCACAAACACTCCCAATCAATATAAACCTGCCGAAGCAGTCGCCTGAAATGCCAGCAAACGCTACATTAAACACAGGGCTATACAGTGCTACATGATGCTGCATGTGCTACAAGAAAACTGTTCTGTGACACATGCATCATAGTTACAGAGAGTGAGGTGTGTCTGTGCCTGGCACACAGCACTGACTCCAGGCTTAACTACCAGTCCCTCAAAGGAGGCAGACTCAAGTCGGGCTCAAGTGTTTTTATGAAGGCCTATCGGTTGTACAGACATCATAATTCCCCATCCTCATACACTTCATCTTTCCCTCTTTCCCCCTTTGTTTCTCACTACCACTCGCTAATTAAGCACGGACTGTCACAGTCAGTGTACGGTTGGTAAAATAACAGCGTTCAGCCTCAGTAGTAACTTCTGTTTAAGTTTCATTTTTACAAAACATTGACTGACACCACAGTGCTTTCTCTCTGTCTCTCTCTCATTTGAGTTTACTTTCTTCCGCCATGAATTTCTGTTTTTCATTATGATAACTTGTAATAAAAGCCCTTCAATTACCCTTCAGTTACTGAAGTGCTTCAGGGAAATTCCACTAACTCCGTATCTGCAGCTTTGTGTGCACTGAGGTTTATTTTCCAGTTGGCAGTGGCACATGCCCTCACCGTATGAATGGGTTTTTGAAGCGCAGCACTGAGCAGCTTGATGTCAAACAATATCAAGACCAATGTGTGAGTAAAATGTAGATAGCAAGCCATTTTGTCTTTCTGATGTTGATTTGCTGTTCATTTTATATTACTTTGGAATTTTTCTGCTTGTATCGTGTCAGTACTAAGGAAATTAAAAGTTTTTATATTTTCTTCAAGGGATGTGTGGTGTCAAATAAAATCCTGTGGTTTTCCAACTCTAAAAAACTTTTCTTCATCCTTAGTGTCAAATTATCTCTGTGAACCTCTGACTGATGTAATTTAATGTTGACATAGTGATGAGAATAACAGTTGGGAGTCTATGATTTGCAGTTACTCTGTGCTGCCCCACTGCATTTGGGTCGTTTGAGGCTGACTATATGACAGTCGTAGCTGAATGTCGGACCATGCTGTGAGACTGAATCGTTTACAGGGCACGACCATAGTGCATGATTTATGCACTCACACTACACGGTCTACACAGCTGTAGAAAGTCATTTCAGCTGTTGTCATGACGATTTAAGCTTCTAACAGTTTATGAAGGAAAAAATACCCCATAGTTGAGGATTCTGCTTGTGGTTCAGCTTTCACTGTAAAAGCGTATAGAGCCATACGGCTCGACCAGTTGGGAGGAACTGTACTCTGTACACAGCATGAGAAACATTGCACAATCTGACTAAAACTTGACAAGACTTCCAGTGAGCCATGCAACTCAAAATTAATGGCAAAATCAGATGAGATTTGCAAAGGGTCCGCCCAATTGAGGACTGACGTATGCTGACAACAGTCTCCACTTAAAAAAAAAAAGAACACAATGCACAATGCAGAAAGCATGCTATGAAATTACATAGACTACCTAGAGAGGGAGCAATTCCCTCAAGGGAGTGCTCGAATGAGGATCACTGTGCAGAAGAATGTGAAATTTGAGGGTAAAATCTTCCAAAGCAAGATTTCTATTTCCCATTCCATGGCTGCTAAAAACCAGCTACTGAGACCTGACAAACTGAATCCAGGCATCTCCATCAGTTGGCCTGATAATAGCTGCAACAGCTTAGTTCACACAGCTGCAACTGTTGCCAGTAACAGTCTAAAATGGTCTTGTTGTGAACTGGGCTTTACATTTATTCTCTGAGTGGTGGGATGGCTGAGTTGGGGATGCACTGATCGAAATGATCTGTCATTTTAGTCAGACCCAATAATTTCTCATGATGCACCAGGCAACTCCTCTTGGGTGGCTTAACAGCTTGATTCTCCGTACAGATACGAGTCTACTGGTCTCTGCCCACACAAAAATGCTTCCTTCCTACATTTTCTTTTTATCATTTTCCTAGAAAAAAAGAAACATCTGTAACAACTGGTTGAAAAAAGTCTGGTAAGAAACCATATTTCCTCTTGATGTGACAATGACTAATTGATGCTTACTGTATTGTCCACAATCAATCTGTGAGTCTCCAGTAGCGTCCACTCATGGTAACAGAGGTGGTTAACAGCATCGTGTCACAATGCTGGTGTCACTGGGGTCAACTGTGTGGGTGGATGAGCCCAATCTACGAAAATGGAGCAATCAGCGCGTATCTGTGAGCCTCATTACATTAACCCTCTGAGGGATACATTAGACATGTCTCATATCCTTTCTATTGCATTCTCCTGATAATCGATAGCAGGCCTGCGGCTCGGCGGTCCGCGGGAACATGCATGATATATTCACATGAAAGAAAAACTGTTTGAAAGATATGCACAGAGCTCGGTCTTCACTCGGCAGACTCAATCACAGAGTGAGGATGAAACAGCTGTGCTCCTTTCAGGCGAGATGTTATTTCTGAAGGAGCCAGAAAAAAAGTCAGCGTTTGAATGGGTCCTCCTGTCGCCAAATCCTCTATTAGAATAACTGAATAATGCAGCGACACCTCTCAGAGCTAATACCTTTGTTGAAGTGAAAAGACTTCATGCATGAATAGGGTTTAACAATGCACAAAGCCTATCGCTTAGGGAGGGAAAACATGTTAATTCCAAGGGCTTGAGGGGTGAGAGTATTGTTTATGTTAATGGGTAAATTGGTCAAATAAATGTAATCATAGATCGATGCACTATTCTTCAAGGGACAGATTTAACACCCTGTTTGCTTTTCATTCCCTTAAATTTTACTTACCCAGTAGTATCACACTTTGCTAAAGAGAAATTTACCCAGTTAGACTGATTTTCTAATATGAAAACCAATTTTCTGCTGACATCAATATTGCAGATCTCCCACCACAGAAAAGGACCAAACAAGGAACGGCTATGCATTTAGTTCCTCTTAAAGATTTTTGTATTTGCAGTAGGGATGCTCCTAGTCAGTAACTGCAAAGTCAATAAAATGCAGATTTACATTCAGACCTCACGTCTACACTAAGATTAAGCAAATGCTTAGAAACGAATGTTAGGAGAGCACCATCAGCCTTTTGTACTGCTTGCAGGTGAATAGCCTGGTGCCAATCTCCACCCTGGGCCCTAAGCCAGAGGTCATCAACTACATTTGTTCAAGGGCCAGCTTTTATTTTAACAGATGTTGTGAGGGCCAGGCTTTTCTCACAAAAATATGTGCCCCTGGCCTGTCCACAACCCCCTCAAGTACCAGAGAACCCCCCCACCCCTTTCCCACCTTGCAGAAAATGATTGCTGTGTTCTCAGATTTTCCCCTCATGATGTCATGTGGGGAGTTAGCACTGCCCCTAGGTTTGGTTGGCCCTTCCCACTTGGAATAAAGCTCCGCCCTCCTCTCCTGATCTTCTGCTCAGCTGCCGGCTGAGAAGAGGATCAGGAAAGCCACATCCATTAAGCCACATCTATTTCCTGAGAGGGGCAGGGTCAGGGGCGGAGTCAGGCAGCTCAGTAACATTTAAAGCCACAGACACAGCCCGCTCTGAGCAGGGCTGGAACAGAGAGGGTTTTTTTTTAGACATACAAAAATCCAATACTGGAGTGTTTTTTTTTCAGCAACAAACTTTAAAGGCATGTTTTGGGGACCTCTTAGACCAATATAAACTTGGGTAAAATATGTCCCCTTTAAAATGTATGCTATTTTTAGGCATTAACAGTGAGAACAGCCTCTACCACCTACACTTCGGCCACAAGGGGGCGATTGAATTTTTGTAACTTCATATTTCAGAGGCTGTGGTGCACAAGAGGATTAAATAGTTTGTTCATGAATATGGTTATAAAATGTTAGAGAAACTAATAATGTTAGAAACTGTAAATATGCTACAGCCTGCCCAAGGAAAGCAAGCTAGGTTTATAAATAACCCTGATCCCATCTTTCTTCATCGTTGCTGCCCACCTGTATAAGACCTCACGTTATTTCAAGCGCAGTGCTTAATGCTGACATGTTCCACAACATGTGACGTCTTCTTAGTCTCACTGTGTCAACATCAGACATTGAGCTGTCCTCACTGAACACTGATATGAACATCTGCTCATGAACGCAGCAACAAGCAGCGTATTGGTGAGCTTTTAAAACCTGAACACAGTTTTCTTCTTCATGGATCAGAGACTAAAATGTTCCCTTTAAAGCAGAAAGCTTTGGCTAAAGGCATGCCGAGTACGTCAGGGGATGTACTTATCTTTCACAGGATTTTAGTCAACAATGGTCAATCTGTCATTATTGATCTTTTTGGCGCCCCTACTCATTCTGTAATGACACTCAAAACTAGGAAGTCATTACTTATGCTGCATTGCTTTAGGGAGGCTGAAGTCTCACAAGTACATCCGCCTCTAGTTAGAGGTAAATCGATGTGACAGTCAAACCCTTCTACACATATCAGATTCCTGATGAAGAAAACAACACGACTGCTATTCACATTACTATCAAATATCTGTGTTTAATACAAGAAGCTAGACAAAAATGCAATCTGGATTCTTGTGAACAAGTGTGTATTACACAACAAATTTCTATCACATGAAGACTGATCAACATGACTGTGACCCAAACAAAGAAATGCATTAGGTAAAAAAATATATATATCTACAGCTAAAGGTAAGGTAAAAAAAAGAATACATAAATAGATTAACTTCTAAGACAGCTACAATTATTTGACAAGATTTTGTTTTTACTGTCAGTCAACAAGACAACTTTAAGCCAACTTTAAAGGGATGTTTTTGGATTTTTGAAGTATGAGGTACTTGGCTATAGTGGTGGCATTAGCCTCCAGTGATTTCTGTGAAAGTTGTTCCTGTGGTTAGATGGAGCTCAGAGAGCTCTGCGGCATAATGGCTGTAGATGGGAACGTTTTTTTCCATGTAATTTAAAGAGTTTTACATAAATATGGGCTAAGAAAATATGTTGGCTCGCCTGTACACTGTGTCGTAAATGTACAAAGCAGTTCACTTCTCCAAAAGAAATTCCTCTGTCAGGCACTGATTTACGATGCAGCTTTCAGCATTTTGTCTCCTTCTGCCACGCACTGATATCCTCTGATCATCCGCCACACTAAGCTAAATATAATATGAGCGAGTAATGATGATGTGCAGTCTACTGTGGATACAAGAGGATATTTGTATGAACCGGAGTACACCAAAGAAAAACTTATACAGATGGAGAGTCAACGGGTTGACAGAGAGAGCATCATTTGAAAGTTTTGAGCAGGAGAGATCCCGAGTTACCTGTTGGTGTAGGTGTGGAAAATGCGAACCCATGCTCATGGATCTCTGCTGCTCAAAACTTGGTCAAAACTTTATGGGTAGAGCATAAAAAAGAGAAAAAGATTGTATCAGACATTTTGACACTCCTCAGATGAAAAAAAAATTGCACTGTCTGCAATGTGAAAATTGCTGCATGCCATACTGCAATTTAATCTAATTGCGATTCATTGCCCAGCCCTCGCTCAAACCCTAAAATACAGCCCCACACATTTATCCCTCCTCCACCAAACTTCACAGTCAAACCCAGACTCACTCTAACCTTGCAAAACAGATGGATTTGTCCGTTTCCGTATTTCTCACTGGCTAATCCATCTTGCAAAGCTCCCATCTGAACAGTTTGGGCCAGGTTAGAAAGTGACAGGACCAATCAGTGTCAAGGGGCAGTACTTTAGGGCACGGCGGAGGATGAGATAAGCGTGGATGCTGCTATAGCGTCAGTTTATCAGAACTCGACAACATTTCTTTGTTAAAAGAAGAACAAAGAACAGCACTGAGTTGTTTTCTTTTCAAAAATGACAAAAGTCTACAATCCCATGGTTCGCGTTATGCAGTTCTCCACCGACTTTACTCCTTGGTAGGAGCTACGTCACGTGTTTCGTTGCTCTGATTGGCCTGTAAAGACGTGACAGAACGTTCATCCAATCCCCTTCCAAGTTTTTTTTCAAAGGCTCTGCCCTTTCCCAAACGCTGTCTATGGAAGGTTTTCCAGATGGATGTGTGAAACAAATCCATCTGGCATGCCAGGTCAGACTCACCCATGACAGCCACACAGTGAGATATGATTCCTCAATCCACAGAATATGTTGCCTCTGCTCCACTGTGGTTTGCATGCAGCTGCTCAGCTATGGAAACCCACTCATGAAGCTCCTCCTAGTTTTTGTGCTTACATTAATCCCACTGGAAGGTCAGAACTCTCCAGCTATGAACTCAGGAGAGCATTGGCAACTTTGATGCACCATGCGCCTTCGTAGTTGTTGACGCTACTCTGTGATCTTACAAAGTCTCCTGCTTCGTGGCTGAATTGCTGTTGCTCCTAAATGCTTCCACTTTCCAATAATATCCCTTACAGTTGACTGTGGAATATCAAATGTCATAAACCATCTTATTTTGTAACACGTTTGTAAATGGGGACTGCATGGCTAGGTGCTTGATTTTAAACACCTGTGAAAACGGGTCTGATTGAAACACCTGAATTCACTCATTAACAGGTGTTACTAAATCTTCTTGTCCATACATTGTATATCACAAGAAGACAAACTATTGCAGTGCGTGTTTTTACACTATCATTCAGCCCTACTTCATTCTGATGCCCACTCTACATACTGATGGCAGTCTCTGCCATCAGTGTGAAGGCCGCTGAAGATGGAGTACACTGATGTGAATGGGTAGGTGTGACCTGCCGTGCAAAAAGCACTTAAAGAAGTGAGATGACTAGAGAAGCGCTATACAACCTCAAGTCTATTTACCATTTAACACAAGTAAAGCGCAACATGTCCGTTGTTTGTCCATGTGAGGGTCAGGGGCTCAGTGATAGGTTAATTGCTTCCTTTGCGGTACGGTGCCTAGAGGTCAAATGAGTGTTCAGCATTGAAGGTCATCAGCAAACTGTGTCCTTTACTTAAACAGATTGCAAAATGTCAGACCACTCTGGTTAAACTCTAACATCAAAATCTGCATATTGATACCCCTTTGCTTCACTCCAATTAGAAATAAATGGCAAATATACAGCCAGCCTTGCAATCCCTTCCATATCGACAGAGTGCACTTTTAAAAAACATTTTCATTGAATTATCCGCCTCCAAATTCAAGCATCTGTTGGAATAGACTAAAGATACTCTGTCAGCCAATGCCTTTTTGTCTGTTTTTTTACCAAAGAATTCAATCCTTACCTCAATTCACCTCCTTAAGAGAGAAAAAAATACAATTCTGTTTGCTCGCTCTGCAGCAAGAAGCTTATCTGAAAAAGGAAGGCCAAACCAGAATCACACAATAGAGGAGTGTGAGATTTCTTTGCAAACTGAAAGCGGTTTTCAAATTCTGCCAATCACTTCTGGCTGCTTCCATCATCCCTCACCCTACTTTAAAGAGGGTCCACAGTCAAACACATAAGGGATTAGCAAGGTCACTGTGAAGTGAGACGTGTGAGGCAGTTGTGAGAGCGCGTTTCCTCTCTGATGAAGACTTCCAGCTAGAAAGCACTGCCGATACAAAAGCAAACAATCGTCCCTCTCTGGACTGCTGCTGACACCCACATCGACTCCTCCTCCTCCTCCTTCTCCTAGTGCTGCTCCTCCCCCCCGCCCCTCTCTGCTTCATCCTACTCCTCCACCTCCTCACCTCTTCCTCTCTTCCTCTTACATGTTGCTGAGTGCGGAGCTCGGATGCAGGATGAGGCTTCCGGCCATGTGGGAATTTCTCTTAACTGTGGCTCGGGGTTGAATCTGCGTCTGTGAGGACGTTCATCCAAGAAGCGGCAATCAGAAGCACAGTGGGACACAAAAGGTCAGTCAATCTGTGTAGCCTTGAGGAATCAAACTTCACTTCACTTGCCAGTGGAGTCGCTCTAACTCTGCAGAAAGAGAGGAACGGCAACTTGTTGCTGCTTTTATTGATTTCCTTGAAGATGTCGATTAAGCTCTGTGAAAAATAAGAAGCTTTGATGAGATTTTTCCATGCAGAAGACCAGGATTAGTTTCCAGTAGTTCACCTTTCTCTGAAAAAGGTCTAACGAGGCACCTTAGCTGCTCTGTCACATGGACACTGACACTGAACAGCTGTTGCATTCTCCATCTCAGCACAGAGAGCATTCAGCAGCTTCACAGTGCAAAATGATGCTGAAAAACTTGTTTGCATCCTCTCTTACTTAGCAACTGGTGAGGATGAGAGATGCTGTGATGACCTATCTGTATTTGAGAAGTGTGTTTTTCACCTCGTTGGAGAGAGGAGCTCAAGGGGAGAAAAGTCAGCACGAGGGAGCAGGAGAGGCAGCTGTGAGAAAGTGACAGAACTGTACCAGACTGAAGAAGGAGTAAAGGAAAAACAGTGTATCAAAGAGCTGGACGCACGCCCGTATAGCACTGCAGGATCGTGTTTTGTCAGAGCCGTGCACGGTGAGTATGTATTCTGTTTGATGTGGCTGTTATGGCAGGAAATTAAACAGCTCACAGGAGCAGCTGTCAACTGACCTCTATGACTCTTCAGTTAAATCATGTTATAAATTCTAACATTATAAATTTTTTATCACTGAGTAGTTAAAAAGCCTGGGTTAACATATTAATGAATCATGGAACAAGTGCTGGGCTTCATCAGCTGTCAGGAGAGCTTTTATAACTCGCACTCAGAGCTCGACATCACAAGTGCTACAATGTGGATTTAAAAGAGCCTCTTTTAACACACATTAGATTCATTTGAGTCTGAATCTTTGATTTACTTCAATATGTTCAGATATTAGTGTGTAAGGCTGCTGAGTCTAAGTGTATTAAGGAACAGTAGGAGGTAAATAGTGAGATGATCTGATTGAAGGTCTCATTAAAAACCATGGAGATGACAAGTCACGTCACAGGCATTCTTACAATTTGAACCACAGGCATGAAAATCATGAGCTTTGTCAAAAATGAGCTTCAGGCTTCAACTATGGCAAGACTTAATAAAATGCAAGGAATTCATCAAGGCAATGTTTGCAATATTTGATAATTTTAGCACATTTTCAAGGCATAAACACTCAAAATCCACTCCTTTGTTTGACAAATATGCATTTTTGCTTCAGCAGCTGCAGCAATCTTCCCATCTTTCCACCTCAGGTTCCAAAATGTCAATACTTTTCATTTCAGTGTATTTATAAACTGATCCTGTCCCCTTTTATGTAATGACTGAAAGCACTAAAAAGCACCAGATCTTCAGAGAAAAGATTTTCATTCATATTTTTGACCAAAAGCTGCTGCAAGCAAAAAGAGAGAGACAGAGAGCAGCTGTGGTCCATTCAAATTCACAGATACTGATGTTTTTTCACGTCTTTTTGGTGTTTAAACAGGATGCAAAAGTTTGAATTTCACACAGGCAGAAAGCAGAAGAAATACTGCCAATGCACTTGTGCAATTTAGACCATTTTCCTGCAACTTTTGGTGTTAAAAACAATAAATTTCTTAATTTAAGGTGCCAAGGACTTCATGTTTTATTTCTTTGGTATTATTTTTATTGGATTTTTAATTGTATCTTACCAAACTTTAAAATTCTGGGACCAGGTCAACTCTATTTGGACTTTAAAACATAAATGCATTATAAAAAATCCCAATCTGAGACAACATCAGCACTAATAAACATCTATTTCTTGTTCAACAGGTTTCAAACCTGAAAAAAACATGCAAGTGTTTCATTTTATTTCAGTTCTAATAACTTCATTTGTGTAAAAGCATGCGTGTGTAAACATTTACATATCATCGTCTCTTATTATGTAAGACCCACAATGGCAGCATTATCTCACCTGAAGGAAAGTGGAGATGTTAAAGCCAAAGTAAATGTGCAATCTAGACTGTGCAGAAGTTATTGCAATTTTTAATGTTCGAAAACAAGAAATCTCTAAATTTAGGTTACTTGGGACTTCATTTTTTGTTGTTTTGGTCTCAAAGATGGTATCTTCTTTAATTGTATATCACCAAAATTTAAAATTTGGTACCAAGTCAACTATATTTGGTCTTAAAAACATTAGTGCATTGAGAAAATCCTCATCTTAGACATCATCAGCACTGTTAAACATCTATTTCTTGTATGAAACCATAAAAAAGTGCATCAATGCATACTTCCATATCCTAGTCTTCTATTATTTAAGACACAGAATGGCAGCAATATATCCCTTAAAGGAAACTGGAGATGTTAATGCCGCTGCTTGGCTGTGCGATGACTCTACTTCAATCATTAATTGATTATCAATGGTAGCGGATTAATTTTCATTTCACTGAATGAGCAAATGAAATGAACAATTATTGCAGCTCTATAATTAACCTGATATAATTGGATTTGGGTGATAAATTGGACAAGATGAGCTATTAGAAGATGTCAGAGTCAGCTCTAGGAAACAGTATGGAGTATACTCGACAATTTTCTGAAATTACAGAGATCAAACTGTGTAAATGAGGACAAAAGTGGTGGAATAATCCATTTTTGATGCAGTATGATTTGTGGAGCTTCAGCTGCAGTTTAAAGTCTTTATTTGTAAAGTCAAACTTTTTGAATGTTTAATAGTTTCACATGTAAATTTTGAGTTATCATGATATCTGAATTTCAGCATCAATACAAGTACAGGCCAAGTGGTTTATCACCATGAAAAAAAAAACAATTCCTTGGTACTTAAATTGGGGACATTTCCTGATTTTAACAGCCAAAAAATACAGGCAAACTACTGCACAACGTCTACATCACAAAAATATTGGCTATAGTCTCATTGAGAAGTCTTTCATCTCAGTTACCATTCATTATCCATCTGAACTGACATGGGACTTCAAAAAAACTTCCTTTTTTTTTTTTTTTTTTTTACAGTTTTCCTTGGTTAAAATATTATTGTGGTTCTAAAGTTTTTTCTGACCACGAGTCGAAATGTGTCCGTTGTGCCTTGCCTAAATAAAGGTGCTTAAAAGGACATTTTGAGTGCTGACTTCTCAGTTGATGTACGTATTTTTTGTCATAAGAAGTTTATTGTTGGAAGAGTGCTTCTTTGTTGCTTTCCTTTGTTATGTTTGTTTTGAAACATTTAGTATTTGAAAGCATCAAAATATCATAAGCTTTGACCTTATGTGAGTGGCATGTGAATTATTTGGTGCTTTTCTTAACTTTTCGTCATGTTTAATGCAAGGTATGTCAATTCTGCCATCAGGGGGGCCAATAATCAAAACAATAATTAAAGATGTTGAGTAGATTGCACTGTTCAACCCAGCCAGCTCCGATGCTTACTTTTAGTTTTGGATCGAGGACTGTTAAAATTAAACTGAACTCTAAAATGGTTTTGGAAAACACCCTTTTCAAGTCCAGCCACAAATTCATTTTTTGGAGTGAGGTCTTGAGTGTGGATCACTCGAGGACATTCACCTCGATGTCTTTAAACGATTTCTGTGTAGCTCTGGCCGTATGCTTTGGGTCATTATCTTACTGAAAAATAAATCTTCTCCCAAGCAGTAGTTCTCTTGCAGACTGAACAAGATTGTCATCTAGAATTCTCCTGTACTTTACAGCCTTCATTTTACCCTCTACCTTTACAAGCCTTCCAGGGCCGCTGCCAAAAAGCATCCCCACAGTATGATGCTGCCACCACCATGCTTAGATGGTGTGTTTGTGGTGATGTGCAGTGTTTGGTGTCTACCGAGTACAGCATCAAATCTGATGGCCAAAAAAAACCCCATTTTGGTCTCATCAAACCAAAGAACTTTGCTCCACTTGACCACAGAGTCTCACACATGTGGTTTGGCAAACTAGTGAAGATATAAAATGGGTTTTCTCCTACATTGGCTTTCTCTCTGAAGAACCCGGGCAACAGTTGTATGCAGAGTCTCTCCCATCTCAGCTGAAGCTTGTAACTCCTCCAGAGTAGTCATAGGTGTTCTGGTGGCCTCTCTCTCTCTAGTCTGCTTCTTGTATGGTCACTCAGTTTGCGAGGACGGCCTGATCTAGGCAGATTTACACATGTACCAAATTCCTCCCATTTCTTGATTTAACTGAACTCCAGGTATGTTTAGTGTCTTAGATTTTTTGTATCCATCCCCTAGAGATGGGCAATTAATCGAAAAATAATTGAAACCGACATTTAAGGGCTTTTACTGACATAAACCTGTCTTGGCAATTATTTCAATTTTTTCCCCTTTTCTTGGAAAAATTTGACTTTTCGAAAAACATTTTCATTTCGGCTGATGTGTGTTTTGATTTCAAATGTGTCAATAAATAACCATAAATTGTTAATCTGTGCATGTTCAGTTGTTTGTTTTAAGATTCTACAAATATCTACAGAAGAAACCGAGTTGTAATTTGGGGGTGGAATAATCGTTCATTAATTGTAACCGAGGTAGAAAGTTCAATTAGTCGTGATTTTGATTTTGATCATCCAGCCTTACCATCCCCTGACTTATACTTTTCAATCACCTTTTCTCTGAGTTGCTTGGAGTGTTCTTTTGTCTTCATGGTGTTATGGTAGCCATGATTACTGACTGATCAGTGACTGGACCTTCCAGACACAGGTGTCTTTATGCTCCAATCACTGCACTCAGGTGATCCCCATTTCAAAAACTGTGAGACTACTGGCTGGACCTCTGTTAAATTAGGTCAGTCACTTTAAAGGAGGTGAATATACGTGCAATCACTTATTTTACATACATTCTTTTAATCAACATTACTTTGTAGATATCCGTTTTCATTTTGACATTAAAGAGGGTTTTTTCTGTATTTTTTGTCAAACAAAAGCCACATTATTTTGACCATGATTGATTTATAACATCAATAAAAGAGTAAAGCATCTAAGGGGAATCAGGCAAATCAAGTCATTTGCACTACTGAGCTATTGCTTTGGGAGTTGGCAACTTCTCGTAAGTCCTGATATTTTACAAACTTTTTTGCATAAGCCATAATAAAGACGTACGTCTGCAGTAATACAGCAGCCCTCAGTTAAACACTTGTGTGTAATAATAATGACTTAAAGATCACAGAGAATGGAGTTTTCTGTGAGACGATGTCAGCAAAATGCCCCTGATACACCTGTGGCTTTATTTAGTCCTTCACCATCCTCCTCCTCCTCTGTCTTCATCATAATCAACAAACAACTGATCACCAGTAATTCTTTGTTTCCTATTTCTGCCGTGCGGACAGCTCAGGACGGGGCCTCATTCCTCTGCTTTGACGCCACTGTCCTCCAGTCCACGCGGCTAATCAAGTATCCATAACGACACCGGAACATAAGAATAAATGGCATGATTGGGACGATTCATCTCAGTTAGGAAAACGTCCTTGTGTTTGTCAATCTCGTTAGTGGAATCAGTGAGGCTCTAATGTGATTTCCTTTTGTCTCATTATGATTGAAGCTTGATAGCTGCCCATTAGCGGGCTGGCTAAACTACGGCTGCGGGGGACGAGGATTGATCCCTGTGTTAATGTGTACAGATAGATAGCC
Organism: Cheilinus undulatus; assembly: GCF_018320785.1. Taxonomy (NCBI): domain Eukaryota; kingdom Metazoa; phylum Chordata; class Actinopteri; order Labriformes; family Labridae; genus Cheilinus; species Cheilinus undulatus. The sequence continues at coordinate 36,687,485 of NC_054878.1, read as the reverse complement.
GTGTTAGGATGTAAATAGCTGCCCTGCAATTCCCCCAAGACACACGCACAAATGTACACGAAGAACGAGAGACGTGCAAATTTCCCATGGTAACAGCACAATCAATCCCCAACAATGCGACCCTTTGGCAAAATAAAATCACCCTCAGGTTACAAAAGAGGCAACAGCGATTCATTCCTCAAGGCTTCATAGCAACTTGTGTTTTAATTCAATCAATGCATTCAGTACAAATCCGCTCTGGTTTATGGGCTCTGATTTATTCAAAGTGATGAAAGCCTTTATGCACAAAAGCAGCTTTTTTGAATGCATCAGTCAGGGATTAATTCAGTTTCAAAAGATTTGGTCCTTGAAAACCGAAATCATAAAAGGTCCTCAGCATCCTCACCCCTTGACACCCTGACATTTAATCTTTGAATGTTTAATAAAGGTTTAATCAGACGTGAATGACAAGAGCACTTGGGATGTTTGGACAAGTGGAACACAAGAGCACAAATCCATGGCAGTACCTTTACTTCAAATCAAACAGTCCTTTTAAATAACATCCATGAAAAAATGCATGTTTTTTCTAATCAGGCTGAATGCAGGCGAGCTTTCAGTGGAGCTTCTGCAGAAGAAAGTCAGCAGCTGTGTGCTCACAGAACTTAATTAGGAAATAAAATAGACTGGTGCGAAAAGTCTGCGTCTGTTATTCAAAGAAAACTAATAAAATAGGGTTAATAATTTCCATGAAGAAAATCAAAATCTTTAAAATTATAAAGTTGAAAATTTACAAGAAACAAATCACAGAATCTGCCTGAATCATTACATTGCTAGTTACAGTGATGAACTTGTGATAACAGCTGGATAGCTCAGTGGTTCATTGTTGATTTTGTAATAGGAGATTGGGGGTTCATATCCCTGCCAGAGCACAGTGAGTATCCAGTGGGGGCCCTTGGGCAAGGTCCTTAAAGGGGACATATTTCACCCTTTTAAGACAAGTTTATATTGATCTCAGAGGTCCCTAAAACATGCCTGTGAAGTCTGTTGCTGAAAAAACACTCCAGTATTGGATTTTTGCACGTCTAAAAAACCTCTGTTTCAGCCCTGCTCAGAAAGAGCTGTTTCTGTGTCTGAGGGTTTCAATGTTACTGAGCTGTCTGACTCCGCCCCTGACTCCACCCCTCTCAGGAAACAGATGTGTCTTAATGGATATGGCTCTCCTAATCAGGAGAGTAGGGTGGAACTTTCTTCCGAGCAGGGATGGCCAACTGAACCTGGGGGTGGTGCTAACTCCCCAAACAACATCATGAGGGGAAAATCTGAGCACACATTTTCTGAAAGGATGAGAAAGAAGGGATTGAGGGAGGGGGGACTTTTCTGGTACTTGAGGGGATTGTGAGCAGGCCAGGGGTACATATTTTTGGTAGAAAAACTTTTTTCATAATATGTCCCCTTTAACGCCATGGACACCTGTCCCAGCTTTTGGATAAAAGCATCTGCTAAATGAAATTGTAACACTGTAATAAATAACACAGCCGCACGCAAATACATACAAATTTTAACTCAATTCAGTAAAAAGTCAGCTATTAGCATCAATGTTTTTTTCAAACCTAAAAGTGCTCACTTGTTCCAGATTGTGATGCATAATTCACAAACATAAATTCTGTCCTGATAACATGCAGTGTATTTTTAATATGGTGAAATGAAAGTAAGTCCTCAGGTTGGGACATAGGGAAAACTTTAAGGAACCAGGAGACACTGCTGTCTGTCTCCTCTGCTCTAACATACATGTGTTAATATTAGGGTTGTCAAAATTGACGCATCAATGCAGATTAATCCATCATCATGATTAATCTGATTAGATATTTTAACACAATTAACCCATCTACAGTGCAGAATGACTCAAAATCCCAGTAGTGACCAACCAACTCGATATGGAAGAAGCTAAACAGCATGTTGGCCCTCTCGATGGGAAATCTCAGTACCAAAAAAACCCAAAATGACGGCCTCAGGTTATGGTCAAATACAGCTCTGTTGTTGTGTTTTATGCACTTTTTGATGTGCTTTTGTCATGGTATGCTATGAATAAAAGTGAATATTTTTCATCAAATTGATCTGTATTGTTTCGAAATTTGACATTACCAGCTGCTTACTGGGTGCCAAACATGTCTAACCGCTACATTTCTAAAAATGTACAAATCTTAAAAATTTGAATTTGTAATTGAATAGCCCTGGCATATATATTCCCTTCTTTCTTGAGTCTGTTTGCTTATGTAAAATGAAATGCAATTAATATAAATTGAAAAAATGAATGATATTTAATCATGATTAACCAAAATTAATCCACAGCAACCCTGTGATTAATCTGATAAAAATTTTAATCGTTTGACAGAACTAGTTAATATAAATGTTTGCATATTACGAGAATTCCAAAGGGACTTAACTACACGTATTTCCCAACTGCAGTAGCAGAGAAGAGGGTAGAGAGCAGAGTGCCACTTCTCATTTAAGCATTTGCAACAACACAGGCCAAATTGATAGAAACTGTAAGAAATTGTAATTTTAACCATAATGGTTACTAATAATTCAATGAAAGAAAGAATATGTTGATTTCATATAATTTATTATACCAACTTTTATGTTTTTGAACTCAAATGAAAATAGAAATTATTAATTTAAAGCAGTAAATTTAAACAATTTTAAATGTTTTTTTCTACGCAGAGGACATGATAGTTGTTATGTAACATATTTTACTGGAGTATTTATTGCACACATCTAAAATCTATATGCAATAATATCTACTAATTTTCATAAAAGAACTAAGCAAATACCAGCAATTAAAGGTTATGAGAGAAACAATCTTTGTTCAAGTTTATACTGCAGATTTTGTTTTCTTCTAGGGCTGGGCAATAAATCAAAATTTAGATTAAATTTGAACACGTCCTATTGCAATCTTCAAATTACAGAAGGTGCAATATTTCTTTGACCTGAAATGTGTTTCAAACACCATTTGAATACATTTTCTTGCAGCAGAGATGTTGCTCTACAAATCACGCAAAAATTCAACTGTCAACTATTTCTAAAACAGTTTGCAAAAAGTTATTTTTTCCTTGTTTTTTTTTTGGTTGTTGTTTGTTTTCTTATTGAAATTGAGAAAGAAATAAAATGATCCTTCAACAATACATAAATAACTTGTAATCCCAATTACATTTTCCTTTCAAAACTGTTCAGCCTTAGTGTCATCTCAAGTGGTGGGTATAATGCAGAATTATTTATTGCTTGTTTGTTAAGAAATGCATAAGATTAAATTGAATTTGTTATTTCTCAACTGAATATACATATACGAAAATTACGAGGGAAGAAAAAGAGCTGTAGTGATGTTTACAGGCACTCGTCCTGCATTTTTACGCATCCAGTGGCTGCGGCTTCATGGCAGATACGGCACTATGCCAGCACCCGTAAACCTACGCAGATCTCTGGGTTTACACGCTGCTTGCATGACTCGCAGCACTCATTTTGTGTCTGCAGACTTCAGGAAATTTCATAAACTTACAAAACTACAATTCAAGTCCTGTTTTGGTGCTTCCCCTCTCCCTCGCTCGCTCTCTTTCTCTCTCTCTCTCTCTTTCTTTTCCACGTGCACACGTTATACTTTGAATTATAAATTATCTATAATTCAGCGCACTGATGTCTTGATTGCAGCATATTTATCAAAATGTTTAGCATCCCGAATGATTTGATAAGACTTACATTGATAATGAATTGACACCAATTAAATAGGAACATCTAATTGCCACAGATAGTGACAGAGACTAAGTAGGTTAAAGTTCATCATCACACAGTCAGGATTCACCAGGTCATAGAAGCAGCTTTATCCCTTAAATGTGTTCTCCATATCAGTGGGTGGTCTTTATATATATATATATATATATATATATATATATATATATATAATATTTTTATCTTATGGTGGATGAACTCAGAAAAATTGTGCAAAAATGAGAAAGTGAACACCCTTTTGAATAATAAATATTCCTGTAATCTAAAGCGTCACCGTTCAGTCATATGTGTGTGAATGATGGAGCTTTATTTTTGCTATAATGTGAAATATTACATTCATGCATAAAATAGAGGATTTTAAAATTATTAAATGTCCCTTTACTTTAATGACAACTTGGAGAATAGAAATAAACTACAATGAAAGAAATAGAGGGTTGGCACCAAACAATCCATGGTAAAGGATCCCTTAAACCCTAAATATGGCTTTATCTAATGTCATTATTTGGCTTCCTGTCCTTGTAACTTTAAGAAATGCAAACTGTCATCAGAACTTCATTGCTTTTTGTAAAATATATTTTCTTTAGAGAACCTGTTAATACCAATTTTTAATATAGAAATAGTTCATTTAAGGGACCCAGCTTCTTTTCTCATTTGTCTAGTACTACTGCTCTTGAAAAAGCAAAAGTGACTGATCAAAAAAAAAGTAATATTTCTTATTTGAGTACTCGATTAATCATCAGAAGAATCGATAGAATACTCCCCTACAAAAAGAATCTATAAATGCAGCCTTACTGATAACCATGATAAATGAGGTCACTATTATCATGATATGAAATGTCAATGTAGTTATATCTCCATCAGCAGCTGAATCAAACTAAATCCTGTCCCTTCCTGCATATTAATGTTTGTTAGTGTGTAGCTACTGTGAAATAATCAGAAAATAATATCTGATTCAATATGAAAAAAATATCAAAGTATCAAGTCAAGTATCTTTCTACCACTAAATGATGCATAGCTATAACATCATAAAGTAAGGATCAAGTGTGCCCATAATAAGAATCTACAGAATCAATAAACAGGTTTCTGCTCTTAATATGCTTAATCAAATTCACCTGAGATTCTAGATTTGAGATCAGAGTATAACAAATGACCATAATAATCTCCAAAAGCTTCAACAAGTGTTTTTGGGCTTCCAACCAGGACACATTTATCAACAGCCAAGTTATGCAACTGTGCAGTAGATTTCCAAGTTTCTATTCCATTAGAGTACCAATTAAAATTCTGTTTAGCAATTAAAATGTTAGAATTACAACCTAGTGGCTCGTTTTTAACCATTACTGGTCATATTATATACTAGAGTCCAATTCTTGCATTAATTTATTGAACAGACATTTGCTTCTGAACATGAAATCTCCATTCTCGATGAATAACAGCTTTGCTTAAAGTTATTCCTGTGCGTCTGTTGAGCCAGAAAATCTCTGCCTCTCTCCATCTGCTCCTGCTGGCACTGAAGCTGTGAAGCAATGGTACATCTTGCCAGTCAGAGAGGAACTTAGAGGTCATCATCAACTGAATTATGCTTCATTTTCCACTTTGTTCTCACGTTTTAGCTGAAGGAAATATGTGATATGGGCTGCGATGCAGACCAAGAGGCTGCCAGAGGGGTTAATGGGTGTGTTTTTACTCTCCTTGGCAGGAAGACTAGCTTATGGGAGTAACTTTTCTTTATCATCTGTTCAGGGCACTGGAACGATAGCTTGTTAACATTTGTAAGGCTTCAGTGAGAAAGGTAGGCACACTGTGATGCATAATAGCTGTATAATCCTTGGTTCACTGAGTTTTTCGGGGTCTGCTGGCTGGGATTTTGTGATGCAGTTTCCTTGTACTTCACCATCAACTCATGCTGGACTTTGTAGTGGCGTTTGAGATGGAGATACAGATTTGTGCAGTGCTGCAATGATGCCAAAGCGTTGCTTGCGTGCTGGAATGTGCTCTGTTTTTGGTACCAGAATATGATCACTCTCACTATCGCCACTTTATTTTTCCTCAGTGTCAATCTTTTTATTTTGATCCAGCTTGTTGTGTATGCTTAGGGAAACACAAGCAAGTGTGTCTGTGTCATTTTTAAAATAATACTGCATGTGTCATAATTTTTCAACAATCAATCATGCAGCCACACATCTGTTCCTATCATCAACAGAAATGATGGGGGTCGTTTTATGAGAGACAGGTCCCTCGTGTTCCTCTTTCTGTGGTTTCTTCTAAAGTTAGGGGTCTAAGGATAGCGGTGGTCTCAGGCTGGAGACACGATTGCTGTTTGACCTTGCGTTCGCGTATGCCTCCAGCTTTCTTATGAGTATACTTGCCTGTATGCAACCTGCACTACTGGAGAGAACCACAGGTGGGCAAACCAGAGAGCTCAGGCTGTACACAATTATCTGATATGTTGGATGCAAACTATAAACATGGTCACAGTGAATATGGTGGCTAGGTCAAAACTAATAAAATAGGTAGCACTACGCAATTATCATTAGAAAATATCTACAAACATCAGGTATGATCCCCGCACTTTACAAAAAAGGAATTTTTCCCTAGGATAAACCAATGTACCTACCAAAGAGGTGATCTATTTCACATTTGACTCAGTCTTGCAGACATCCTGAGTCTTCGGGAGTCTTGTGCTGAACTAAGAGGAAAGCTGTGCCTCTTTAACAGCTTTTCTCCCTTGCTTTGTCTTAAATATGCTTTTAATGGAAACAATGTTACACTATTAACCAAATAAACCTCGTAATGTAAGCGACCAAGTAATGGTGGTGTCGTTCATGAATTAGCCTGTTTTATGAAATGGCTCTTATGTGAATCACCTGTTCGACAGAAAGTTTCCTTTCTTCCAGTTTCCTTGTTGCATTTGAAATTCAAACTGGTATCAAAGGGAGAGCCCATTTGGGAGATAAAAGACTGCCCTTATTACAGAAAAGAGTTAATGTAATAAGAGATAGATGTCCCACTGTAACAAATGAGGCTGGACAGACAGCTGTGGAAACACTAGCAAGATTTACAAGTCAGTTAAACTAATTACATATTTTTTATAAACACAGGCTTGAAAACCCGGTCTATAATGCTTTTGTAAACTGTAACAAACCTCCCACCACTAGAGGCCGCTGTAGCTTCAGTTAATGGCTGTTGCCTTCCTGTCTTGAGTTTTTCACTTCACCTGACGTAAATATGAGAAGCTTAGCAGTTAGCGTGTAGTGCAGTATGATAGTTGTTTAAGTAGTGAATGGAAAAAAAGTAGGCTGTTGAGGGTTGAACTCACGTATAACTACTCAATCAAAATGAAAAGAGGCCACATTTCAAAGCATGGTATTTCTCTGCAAGGAGGAACGAAAGCTGGCGGAGTTAGCTGCTAATGTTAGCCACGCTGTAGAGAGTATATCAGGCTCACATCATACCGCTGACACAATGATCCTGTGGTGAATTTGACTGTTCTCCAAGTATTTTCTCCTCTTTATACTATTTGGTTAAACGCAATTTAAATGAGCATTTAGCAGAAAGGGGAAACAGGTCTGGGAATATCCCTACTAGCAAGATCAAGGTTTATCGTGACAAACCCTAACAATATGTACTGAATCAAATTGTGTTACTTGATGTACAAGGACCAAACACGAGTTATCTGAGACAACTCGCACAGGCTTTAGATAGAATGTGTCACTGCTTTTAGGGCACTAACATGGCTCAGTGCTCGCTACTTTAATGGTTGGCACAGCTGTAAACACAAAATTTTGGTCTTTTTGAACAACAGTACAATAGCTGAGGTGATTTATGACCAGTGTCTGGTGCCCGGTGTTTTATTGTGCAGTCATTACAACTACTGTTTAAACGGAGAGAATCCTGTATAGTTTTCAGTATACTGACAGATTGTATTTAATTAAAACTCAAATACAAATGCAGTCATGGATGCATTTTTTCCGTTATTTTTCAGGTATCTTTATAGACATAGACTTCTGAAACGTCTACGACTTTATTTGTCCAAGTTGGTTTGTCTTACATGTTGGTCTCTGTGCAGGGAGAGTTGTCTAGATCAGTGTTAATTTCGTTGACTAAAACTATGACTTAAAATGTTTGTCAACAGTATTTTTGCCATGGCAAAAACTAGACTAAGACTAGAAAAAATAGATCTGTGATGACTAAAGTTTAGTTTCCATCAATATGACTAAAACTAGACTAACATGTAATTTAGTTTTTGTCAGACATTAGAAATCCAAGATATTTCTCTACTGGTGGTAAATCTGTCAAAAAACAATGCAGCTATATCTATTCTGCCTCTCAGCTGTAGAGAGCAGGAACCCCAGGTTTGGCAAGGTGCATAGAATACACTACCATGATTTTTTTTAAAACTAGACTAAAATGTCTGAGTTTGCGCCGACTAATACTTGACAAAAAAACTAAAAAGAGTAGAAATGACTGAAATGGGACTAAAACTAAAAGATATTTTCTCTAAAGACTAAACTAAGACCAAAATTAAAAATAGCTGCCAAAATTAACACTGGTCTAGATGTAGTTATCAAAACTGGGTTTATCAGTTTGTCGCAATCATTTTCTCTCATTGTTGTTCCTGCTGTGTTCACTCTCACATCCCCTCTGTCTCTACACCACCCATTATACTTGCAAACTGCATCCCACGTCCGGGTAGCATTGCTATTTCAAGGATGTGCGAAGTCAATGCCAAACTGATGCAAGGGATGTGTGACAGTCATGATGCGTACACTTAGTTAACAGAAAGTACTTTTCTACTCTTATGCTAAAGAAAATTGGGATTTTGTGACTTTGGGCTCCAAACAAAATTAGCTTGACTGAAATGATCTTACTTCACCTTAAATTTTACTCCATTGAGCTGAATGAAAAACACGCCTTACCTGTTGCTTCCCTTTTTCAGTGACGCAATCCAGTAGCTACTGTGACAAGTAAGGATATGTTGATGTTTAGTAGGTCAACAGTAGTAAAGATAAGAGTCATAAAGTGAGTATGGGAACTCTAATGACAGTTATAGAGCAATATATCAATATGACTTATCTGTTTATTAACTATAATAAACCACTGTTTAAACCAGACAGCATTTGAGCGACGCAAGAAAACTCCCACTAGTGTGAAACTTAATGAACATACATTTTTAGCAGGATTGCATTTACCTTCTCAAATTTAAAAACTCTATTTCTGAAATTTAGAATTACAACTAATATCATTAGCAATTAATCCCTTGGACTAAAAAGCATTAGAAGAGGATGAAAACTGGATGTTTAGATTGCATAGATTGAAGTGCATTTAAGAAGCTCTTTTCAAGAACAGAGGTCACAAAGTTCTTTAAAACAAAGACTGAATAACTAAGACCTTGGAAAGAGGTAATTTCATAAAATCAAACATAGACAGGTTAGACAAAAGCAAGTCCAGACAGCCTGGAGAGTTTCCAGCTCTCAGATCCAGAGGAAGGCAGGTTGAAAGATTAGGAGCCACAAATTCAAAGACAGTCTTCTTTAGTTTTAAGTCGTGTGCAGAACAAGCACCAGACCCTGATCAGAAGATCTCAGAGTCCTGCTGGTGGTGAACAGCTTCAGCATCAGATACCTGATATGTAAAGCTCTACACACAATCACAAGAATTTAAAGTGGATCCTGCATTTCATCAGGAGCCAGTGCAAAGAAAAAAAGAGAGGGGTGAAACATGGGAACTTCTCGAGGAGCTGGTCAACAGCAGCATTTTTGGACCAGATGTAGGCGGTTCAAAGATGTGATGCGAAGACATGTGAAAAGAGAATTACAGTAATCAAGCCTTGATGAAACAAAAGCACAGACAATCATCTCTAGCTCCATTCTAGATACTACAGTGCACAGTTTAGCCCATTCTTAGGCTGCATTCACACTGCAGGCCAAAATCTGATTTTTTTTAATCAGATGATTTATTCATGACAGTTTAAACGCCCAAACTTTCATTAAAAAACAGATATTTTCAGCCACTTTTGAATGTAAATCCATTGAAGTTTATGCAGGGGTCTGATGCAGAATTTTTTAAATTTTTGTGAACTGAGAAAACAAAAAATCTGATCTGAGCATGAAATCAGAGTTGAGCATTCAGACTTGCAATAGAGCCTTGAATGGTAAATGCTGGACCAGGCTTAGAGCCTGACCCATCTTTACACCCAAATAATGCAGAAGAAGTTAAACATCTAAGATAAAAAAAAAAAAAAAACAAGACAACTTTTTACCTCTGGAACAATTTAAGAAAACTTTCAGCCATCCAAGCTTTTACATTCATGCAGAACAGACAACTTGAAACATTTTGAGGTTTAAAAGGCATATAGAGCTGGATATCATCTGCATAACAAGGGAAAGAAACATCCTTTAAAGCACTTGTAAGATGCTCAGGAGGCTGTAGATACAAAGAAAACTAGGGCTGCAAGCAGCACTGAAGAGCCCTCGCATCCTGGTGCAAGATGTGGGAATAATTGGATGCAAGCAACCCAAGCTTTGTGCTGCAGCAGAGCACAGAAAGCATGTCAGTCCTCCTAGGACTGTTATTTGTCATGTAAACTGAGAAAAAAAAATCAGGATATTATATGTTAGAGATGCCTCTGCATTCTTGTGGTAAATGGTGCATCAGCAAAAACATTTAACGCACATTTAAATACACATTAAATTATGTAAAGGGGCAGGCCCTAATCATACATGCGAGGTCTGAGTTAAAGTGACTTCCTGGGAAACAGCAGGATATCGAATTGCTCAGCAATAAAGAAATGGCCCAATTTCGTCACTCCCTGTTGCCAGTAGGGGTGCTAAATCAAAACAATGAAATTGACACTTGAATATGTAAAGGGGCGCACCTTGAACCTACATGTGAAATTTGAAGCCAATCAGATGTTTGGTTGGAAAGTTACACATACTTTCTGCCAAATTGCCAAGATGTTGAAATGTTCGCCATCGCCAGTGAGACATCCTTCAATGAAACAAATCTGTATTGTGGCCAATTATTATGGCGTTTCTTCAAATCAGAGCTCAATAGGTTCAGCACGACAAGACGAATGAAGACATGACCCATTTTTGTCACTTCCAGTTGCCACTAGGGGGTGCTATGATTAGATGTTTGCATGTAGGTGTGTTCAGTGTGATACTGTTGTCTTGCAAGAAAGAGCAGAAGATCACAGAATATTGTATACTAAAGTTAAAATAGGTTAGTCATTTGGCACCTTCAAAAATGCCTTATTTTGAAATTGAGATGAAGCTGGTGGACTTCCTGTTGGGATTTGGGCATGGGTCCTAGAGGCTTTTTTGTGGGTCTTGTAATGACCTACAGTGCTTAACAAATTTATTAGACCACCTGTCATATTTGTCTCAAAGACCATCCAGCATCATGAAGTGCTTTAATGTGGACTCTTTCATTTTCAGTGAGCTCTCAGTGTTTTACCATTTTGAACAGGAATGAGGGATTTCAAACTGAATTTACCCAAATTTGAGCTGGCTCACTGGGCTTCTCTGAGAAGTCAGAAATGAATCAAGCACAACATTCAACCACTAAAGCTAATTATTCTGTTCAGGAATGCAAGTAAATAACTATAATTTGATATATTAATCAAGAAATATTAATGTGCTTTACTATTTTCCAGGTTTTTTGTAAATCAGTAAATTTGAAAATTCATGGATAACAATAATAATTATATCTTAGCATTAAAAATATCATTGGGTTAAAGAGCTTCTACATATTGGTGTTTTAACCATTGCAGAAACATAAAAAATGATTTTGGTAATTACCAATGCTGTTAATTTAGGGCAGCTGTGGTATAAACCTTACTTTGGTTAGGGTTAGGGTGGTCTAATAAATTTGTTAAGCACTGTATATGCAGACCAAAATTCATAGGCCTAGGATGAATGGTGTGCAGGGGCTGAAAATTTTAAGGGAAATTTTTAAAAAATCAGAGGCAGAAATATTCAATTGCCAGAAGGGGGCACTGTGACAAAGTAATGATACTGATGTATAAATGTATTCAGGACCGATGTGTGATCATCCCTGTGAAGTTTGGTGATGATTGAATCAAAAAGTATTTTTACTGCAAAAATGCACAAAAAAATCACTTTAATTTTAGGCTCCAGTTGCGGCCGCTACCTACGTTTAAAACTCACAGTTTGCACTCCTTTAGTTCTCCAGGTTGTCTGGTATGAGCAAAAAAAAAAAAAAAAAATCTGGAGTGAATTGGATGAAATCCCTCTGACTAGGTTGTTAAAATATAAAACGTGTTAATTGCCCAAAATTTGTCATGATACGTATGTGCACTGATTTTTATGCATAAAGATCTTACCCAATCCCCTATCACGTTTGGGGCCCCTGCTTGATGGACTTTCACAATTCCACAAAAATACAAAACTTTCCACTGGGGGAGAATTTTCTGTTAAATCTGTTAAGTTTTTGAGCTTGTAAAAGTCCCCAAACTAGCAATTTTTCTACCAGAAAAATGACATACAGATACAGTATGGTCCTCTCCTACCCTAGGTCAGAGCTTGGGCCTAAATGACAGAGGACCCAGGACAGAACCCTGAGGGACACCACAAGTAAAGGATTGTACAGAAACACCCGCCCACTGTCTTAGCCTCTGAATCAGTGCACTGTGCTCAGCAGTAGTGCAATAATCAAAACCAACACTTAGAGCCAATAACCGACATAAAACTGATGTCGGTTATTTTGGTTTTGTCCCCTTGTAAATCTCTCTATTAATGCACCATAGAAGCACACTACGTGAGAGGCGGTGTTTGTAGGATAAATATGATCAAGTTAATACATATACAGCGTTGACCAAACATAATCTTAACTGGGCATCACACATTAGTAAATTAACCCCAAAGATATCTAGTTATGGAGATCGATGCCCTCCGTGATCAATCGATAAGTGCACAGTGGTCGCTTTCTCTGCATCTCTCTCTCTGCACAGAGACTCTTTCATCAGGTCTCTCCTGTAAATGCACCCTCTCCTTTTAAATGTCAACTTCTGTCATCATTTAGTTTGTGAATGTATGAAGAAACTCCGTCAAGTTCCCGCGCTGGTTCATGAATTAAAACATCAAACTGTTTTGAATCAACTCGCGAGTGAAAACAAATAATGACGACGTACGTTTCAAGGTGATTTAATATAAGAGCACTCCTGATGATGACACTAAAGCAGAAACTCAGAACACAGTTAGGGAGAGAAAGAAAGCAGAACAGGTGAGAAACAGGTGAGCTGCTGTGTGTGTAGCCTATGAAGGGGGTGGGGGGTGGTGGTGTAGGGGGAGGCAAGACGAGTTAATGTTAGTTTACTTTTGTAGAAAATACCAATAAAACAGATAGCATTAATCAAGCTATGATTAAAATAATCAACCTTGGTGATAAAGTTTTTTTTTAAATAATAGACTTAAAATATTATCTTTATTATTGCAACAAGGAATATGATAATTGAAAGGACTTATCATTTTGGTGACTTTTTTCAGATAAAGGTTAGTTTTTTAAAAAAAAAACAACAGTCTGTGATAGTTTTGGGTATATTATCCTTTTTGATGCTTTATCGAACTCATGCCAATGTGAGTAACTGATGGCAATGACAGTTTTTAAGGAAAGAAAATCAGTTTAATCTGAAATCTTTACCAGGAGTTCAGACCAGGAAAATTCATTTGAAAATGGTCAGTCAAACTGGAATCAGCACCACTCTAGTTTAATTACAACAAGGGCACAAAACTGTTTAAAGAGAACAGTATTTAATAGGTTAAGCCCAAATTTTGTTCTGGAAGTACACTAGATTGATGCATTAAACTTAAAATTATACAAAATTACAGTTATTTGTTATAAAATTATACAAATATTTACAGCACAAACCGAGGTAGGGGGTGGAATAACCATTCATTTACCATAATCGAGGAAAAGAGTTCAGTTAATTGTGATTATGATTTTTGCCATAATTGCCCAGCCCTACTCAGCAGTGTCAAATACTGTACTAAAGAGCCAACACTGAACATGCTCCACCATCAGCTAAATCCAACTACTGTGTACTGAAAAACACACAAACATGCTAATTTGAGACTTTTAAAAGTACATTTTGGTAATATAGACTGCTTTTTAGCTGGAAACTTTCAATGATTTGGAGATATGCCTAATTTTCTCACCAAGTGTCACAAAAATGTTCATTATCTGAAGGTTTCAACCTAAGGCCAGCACTTACTGCAGATCCTTTAGTAAAAACCTTGGGCTTATTAAACTTGATGTGCTACTGAATAAGGTTCAGGCCAGTCTAGTTTTTACTTGCTGCATTTTTGATTACCCCACACCTGTGATGTGCAAATAACTACTCTTCTCCATGATGGCTTCCCATTTTAGATCTTTTAAGGAATCATTCCAACTCAAAAGCACTTTGTCGTTTTTGCTTTTCGTTCATTTGCCTATAGAGCAGCCCCCAACACCCTTATCAACCATAACACCAGAGTGAAATATTTACATTTTATTAGTCATATTTTTGTTTCATAAACTGGGAAATTAATGCAAATGCTTTACCTTCAGAGGCATTAACATTACTTGTTTTTTTTTTAATCAGGCATTTGCAAATTTTCTTTTGCAGTATTCATCTCTGTTTACATACATTGTGGCTGAGCAAACTCTACCTAGCAGCATTAATATCTCCAAAGACACTGATAAATTCTTACAATGGAGAACTGAGCGGCAGAGTGAATGTTTACTAGAGAGTCACCAGTTAATCCAACACCAGTTGAACTATAACACCAGTTGTATACATCAGACGAAATAAATAGGGATGTGCGATAATTACCAATACCGATAAATAATCAGCTGTTACTGCTTGTATTTGATTATCTTGATAATAAAAAGTAACCATTAAATTCCACCGACTGTAAAGGCGTTTCAGTTTTTTTCTCATGACGCTACACATTCTGAAACAGGTCAGGGCGCAAAGAGGCAATGGTACATCTTATAACACTAGTGGAATTATTCACGACAGTGTTTATTAAACATGTCCTGCAAAGACCCCAAGGAAGTCAAATGTCCTCGAGTTTTAACACAAATGATTTTATTAGTCACTCAAGACTCATCATGCTAACGACAGACTGAAATGGCAGTAGCCACTAGCAGGAGGACCAAGCCGAAGGCTAAAACCAGGCAGAGTGCTGATTCAGCAGACAATTGAAACTATAGAGAGTTTGTCAGAGAAAGCCAAAGAGTCAACACTATTGAGACAAAATCAGTCTGACAGTCTCCTGATCCAGCCCTCCTTCTTTCAATCAGTCTGACTGACAACAATAGGAACAGAAGTTTAACCACAGACAACACCAGTATTTTATATCAAAGATGCACTTAACATTTTTTTACTCATCTTTAATATGACTTATCTTAGTGCATATTTGGATTTTTATGAAAAACATCAGGTCTCTTGAATTTCTGATTTATGCATTTATACATTTTATAAATCATGACAGCCAGCCATAATTTATGTATTCATCTGTAGAGTAATTTGCATCAGGATTATAGTTCCTTTATTTTTAACAGAAGGATACATTCTACTAATTTGAAAGCCATCTGGTTTTTAATAGACGTGTCTGATTTGACATGTCATCTGACTTCTTTAGTTGACTGAAATGATTTGACAGTTTGTCAGGAGGTTTAGATTCATTTAATGGGAAAATGGAAAAAAGCAAACTCCTTAAAACCAAAGTTTGTCAGTGTTTGTTTATGTTTTGTACACAAATGTACTAGCTAAAGTTAAAAAAGAATAAATAATAGTTGTAAAGTCAGATCTGTTCTTTTTTTTTATTAAAACATGAGTAAACATGAGTGGCTAATTAGAATCAGTTATAAATATCTTTGCTAATTACATATCAACCACTCTTACTCCCAGATTTGCATAAAAACATTAAATAAACTCCTTTTCTTAATTGATTATTGAAAAAAATGCATCAGTTCTTCTAAGTTATTGGCCATTAGGAGCAGGAAAGTTTCAGGAAATTGATTCAAAAAATATTTATCATGCATCACTAAAAGTAAAAAGTGACATGAATTAAAAACTAATGGCTTTGTTTTGTTCTGTACAGAAGAGGATTAGGGCCACTGAAAACAACATTTTGAGATTTTACTATTTTACTTGTGAGAACAATTCAGAATTCTGAGAAAAAGTCAGAATTCTGAGATAAATAATCAGAACTCTGACTGTAATCTCAGAATTCTGACTTTAATCTCAGAATCCTGACTTTAATCTCAGAATCCTGACTTTTTTTCTCACAAGTTAAAAAGTTCTTTTCTCAAAATGTTTTTTTCAGTGGCCCTAGTCCTCTTCTTTAGTTCTGAGACTTGAAGTAATAACATGCAATCAAGTATTTTATGATACGTTTAACTAGGATTTTTAGTGATTGTAAATAACTCGGCCTACCTGCAGTACCTCTGTGGTCCACCAGTGGGCCCCAGCCCACACTTTGGAAAGCACTGCTTTAAAGCATCAACTTTTGGTTTAATTCTAAGAAGTTAATGACAATAAATTTGATAACCAATTAATCAATTTAGTCATTTCTCAAGCTGACATGTTCCACTAATTGCTTTTTAGGGGGTTTAAGACTGTTGGGTGTACAATAAAAAGCACTTTGGGCTGAGGGATATTTTGATTAGCTTCTTTTATATTATACAGACCAAACCTTAAATCTATTATAGTGAACATTATGTGGCGTGGATATACAGATTATGAAACTAATCCATAGTTGAAGAGCTTTAGAAGTTTCTTTGTCTTACTTAAACACAACTCTGATGCTTTCTGCCCTTTAATGTCAGAAACAAAACAATCCCCGCCCACTCAGGTATATATTTATATTGTTTTCTTTTAGGTTATTCATATGGCTTTAGCTCTAACAACACACAGAAACATAATAATTAGACTTTCTATTACAGAACACACACATGTAGTTACATAATCACACGGTGCTTCATTACAGCAGAAACATATGATTAAAATGTTGTAAAATCAGCTCATATAATCTCTCTCACGTCTAACGCCTCCATCATACTGCAGGTAAAGCTCCATTCTCGACCTCTCAGCTCAGGGAGTTTGAGTCTCACAAGACTCGCTGCTCCGGGCCGTTTTTATCCAAAAATACACAACATCTGACCTGTACATCCTGTCCAATCCTGCCAACAAAACAAACACATTAATCCAGCACTTCTACACCTTGGATACACAAAGTGACAGTGATATAATAAGTATTCTGTAATAACTTAAACCCAGAGTAGATGGGAGGTTTCTGCGCTGAATTCCTGGTTTCTCAGCTACCTTAATTGGGCCAGAAAAAATGACTCTGGAAAGCTTTGCCTCCCACGTACAATTAAGTATCCTCTGGAGAGCAGCAGCCTCTTGCTGTACGGCGTGACTAATCTGACAATGTGGGCAAAACACAGAGAGAGTCAAACAGCTCACAGGAGAACCTCTGGCATTTACGCTACAACAGGAGGAGAGAGAGACATGCTGCTGAAACACTACAGCTCTCTAATGGCTTAAGATGAGAGAACAACAATCCTACAGACACTGCTAGCTGCTTAACCATATGATGGTAAAAATGACCCGATAACTTCCTCCAAATACACATGTGAGTCAAAGTCCTGAAGAGATCTTTCACGCCGACTCCTGAGTGCTCGAAAGGTTTAACCCAAAAAATGATCTGAATGTAGTAAAGCTCTCCTAACAGTGATCTTATATTCCTACTTTTGTAGAAAAACATTATTAGATTAACATGCTATAGACACAATCTTTTAGAGATGACCAAACACAGATCAGAAGGGCTTTACTTTGCATATTTCGTCCACATAGGGGGCGCCAAATCCACGCAAGCTGAAAGATCCTCACAGCTGCTTTAAATTAGAAAAGTCTCCGCAAAGTCAAATAAGAGATTAGTTTCTAAACTTGGAAAACATTGCTGTTAAAATGTGAAAAGACCAAGAGCTACGTGTGACTGAGTTTTGGATTTAGAGTGTTATAAAGTTTGTCAACACTTTCAGGGCTAAACATAGTTTTAGATCACAAACAAATGATCTCGCCCTCTTGTGCTCCAACTATCTAAAAGAAATGAGCACTTAATCTTAATATAGTCTGTTATTCAGGTGGCTATGTCTTCCTAACATACAACAATGATAACACTGGGAATTTAACCTCAGACCTCTGCCTCTCCTTTCCGACACAGAGACCATCAGCCACGCTCTGCCTGACCACAGTGCACCATCATCTCAGGGTGCAGGCTAATTGCTGGAATGGTTGTCTCGGTGTCACTTGAACCCAGCACAGCAGGATCCTACATAATAACCAGCTTAAAGTGTGTTTTAAATGATAACTCATTTGTTTTAAGTCCAGGATTACTAAAAGAAGTAGGGTGTCTCTCTCAAAGTAGCTGTTTTTACCCCCCTGCTCTCTGCTAGCATTGCTATGCTAAAGTTCAGTTAAGTGCCCAATGAGAGACTCTCTTTATTTCCACCAAATTCTTTACCTTAAAAGTCTCCACTTCTTATTATCAGAAAAAAACTTGACACATAAGCTGCCCTTCCACCAGATGGTCAACTTAGATTGAGTACGGTTTGGCATGGTTCGGTGAGGTAAACCCCAAAATAGCTTAAGTTTCCACAGACACCCATACCCTCACTTGGTGGGCAGTGTTGTATGACGGATGGCAAGGCTATGCCCCTAGCTGGGACACTTTCTCATGCTTCATAGCCCCGCCATAGTCCTTCTGCACTTCCTCATCACCAACAATCGCCGCGAAGGTCTGCACCTCCGAGGTCGTCCATGAGGTGGTATTATGTGCCGACATTGTTGATTATAAATATCGTCCTGATAAGATTCCTTTTCCGAATTCCATGGGATATTTAAACAAACCGTGTTTGTGTTAAGGGCCATTTCTAGCTTTTTGGAGCCCTATGTTAAATGCTGTTTGGAGTGGGCCCTAGTTTGCCAAACTATGATGGAGAGATTCCTAATCCAGTAAATGATCCACGAATGCTAATGATGCATGCATGCATGATATGCATGATAACCTCTCATACTGAAATTGAACATCTTAGGTTGAGCCACTCAAGCAAAATAACAAGGAAAACAAAAAATACTCTTTATGTCGATAAATTAAACACATACCAAGTGTTTTTAAAAATGATTTATTTTAAAAGCAAGAACACAACTGATGTCACTCACTAACTAGCATTCATCCGAGGCTAGCTGAAGACAAATAAACTATATTTGTGACCAAAATTAAAAAACAAAAAGAAAATGGCCTATTTTTTTTTCAAACAGGAAATGGATCTGCCAGAAAATACACTGACCCAGTCATTCACATGCTACCTGTCTGCGAACCTCACTCACTGCGTGACAGTGGAGTTCAACGATTTTGACTTGATTTTGCCTCAGAAACACTGGCAACAACCTAACATTGCGGCTTATTTCATTCTGATACCCTACTTTTATTTTTTAAGCATATACAGTAAGGGACAAAGACAGGTAATCTTAATTCTCCTCAGATGAGGCTGAACATTCAGCTTTGGTGCCCCCATGTTGGCTTGCGCAAGAAACGGCCCTGTTTGTGTTTGTTACTACTGTCCCACAGGAAGTGGCAATTCTTTCGACCAATCACTGAACTGCAGTGTCTATTATGTGTGTGTAGCTCCACCATTAAGTTTGGCACTCCTATGGGATGTTGCCAAAAAGTAGGATGGATGGAGAATACACCTTACGAGTCAACTGTGTTGTTTTCTTTATTTGTTAGTTTCAATAAATTTGATTTAATGCAGCTTTAATCTTCTGTCCAAGTTCGGATGACAAGCCATAATGTATAATTAGCAAGTACATCCATGTTAAGGTCAATCCTTCAGTCAAAGATGATGACTTCTTCTGACTCCTGTTAAAAACAGGTAATGAAACTAAAAGAATAAATCTATAAGAAACACACTACTGTGATTTACTGAACCATCAAGAGCAAATCTATTATCTGAAACACGACTCAAACTATCTCCTTACAAAATTAAATGGTGAACACATTTTAGAAAATGCTGCCAATGTACACGTCCAGCCAACATTCCCCAGTCAAATTTCACTGCCAAATCTTTTCCTGCTCCTTAGGGAAGTATCTGCCTTTTTAGGTGCTAAGTGCTTCATTATGTTAAACCAGATAGTCCCCATTTCTGGCTCTAATTTGGTATTGGACAAGAGCTGCACAGTGGGTTGTTGGAGCTTTTTCTCTGCTTCCTGTTGCAGCTGAAAATAAAACTGATGAGAGCTGAGCCAAAAATGAGAAAGTACAGGTCATTAAAACCAAAACAAAAAATCTGGAAAACGCTAATTTGGCGCAACATTTGAGGGCAGCTGCGTTTGTCACGACTAAACAGGCAACCAAGTCCACATTATTCCACTGAATTAATATTTAACTCACAGGCATAACAGGTTTCTTTTAAATCCAGTAGTCAGCAACTAAAACCCGAGTAGAGTTTGTTAATTAATACAAGGTCAATGTGGCGGCATAACCCTGATTCGATTAGGTGTATTTAACCCTCAGACCACATCCTGTTTTTATATAAAAACTAAAATAACTCCACACTTGATGATATGAAGCCAAACATTTCCACATTTTCAAACTCAGCAGAGTGAAGTGCTTTCCTCTCTGCATCAGTGTGTTATGAAATCCACTCAGTCATGCTGAGAGCAGAGCAGACCGGCTGAAAGGGACGACTCACTGACTCCAGATTTTTACATCAACACGTTCAAGCATCGCTCCCATAATGACTCCAGTGAAATAACTGACTTCTTGTGCTAAAGTTCAAAGTAGAAATCACCCAGCAGACTGTTTTAGCACAGCTCTACAGCAGAAGCATGTGTGCAGTAATGCTCTGTGCTTTCCTTATAACAAATATTCTCATAAAAGGCAGGGTCCTGCAACGGGCCTGAACATTTATTTGAGGAAAAATAGATAAAAAAGAAAAGACTTGACTGTCTTCTGCATGCCATAGGTATTTCTTTAAGTCTCTCGTCAAAACCGGATTTTTTTTCCCTAATGTTACATTTGAACACATGATGACATTTTATTCAAATTCACCTCATTCTCATTTTTCGGAGCTGACCTTAAACACAACATAAAATACATTTACAAAGTATTCAGACCCCCTCCCCCCAGTCCCTTTTTTTAAAAAATGTTTTTTCTGTCACTAATCTACACTCAGTATCCAGTCATAACAAAGTGAAAACACATTTTTGAAGAATATTTTGCTAATTTATCTAAAAACAAAATACTGAGATATTGCTGAGATGTTTCTACACCTTGATTGGAGTACACCTGTGGTAAATTAAATTGATTCGAAATGATTTGGAAAGGCACACACCTCTCAATAAAAGGCCTCACAGCTGACAATGCATATCAGAGCAAAAACCAAGTCATGAGGTCGAGGAACTGCCTGCAGAGCTCAGAGACCGGTTTCTTGCAAGGCACAGATCTGGATAAGGCTACAACAACAATTCTGTTGCACTGAAGGTTCCCAAAAGCACAGTGTTGCCCATAATTCTTAAATGGAAGAAGTTTGGCACAACCAGGACTCTTCTAAGAGCTGGCTGACCGGCCAAACTGAGCAATCAGGGGAGAAGGGCCTTGGAGAGGTGACCAAGAACCTGACTGAGCTCCAGAGATCCTGTGTGGAGATGAGACAAAGTTTATGAAGGACAAACATCACTGCAGCCCTCCACTGATCTGGGCTCTTATGGCAGAGTGGGTGGATAGAAGACCCCCCCTCATTGCAAAACGTTTGAGAAGTTCACAAAAAAGCGCCCGAAGGACTCTCAAAACGTGAGACACAAGATTCTCCAGTCTGATGAGGCCACACTAGGTACCACTCATCACCTGTCCAGTACCATCCAAACAGTGAAGCATGGTGGTGTCAGCATCATGCTGCAGGGTTTTTTTTCAGCAACAGGGACTGAGAGACTGGTAAGGATTGAGCGAAAGCTGAATTGAGCATAGTGCAGAGATATCAAAACCTGTTTAGCAGCATGCAGGACCTCAGACTGGGCTGAAGGCTCACCACATGACATTGACTCTAAAGCACACAGGCAAGACAACACAGGAATGGTTAAGGGACAACTCTGAATGTCCTAGAGCGGCCTAGCCAGAGCCCTGACTTAAACCCTATCAAACATCTCTGTAAAGATCCAAAAATGGCTGCCCACTGATGGTCCCCATCCAACCTGACTGAGCTTGAAAGGATGTGCAAAGAAGAATAGCAGAAAATCCTCCATTCAAGGTGTGCAAAGCTTGCTGTGTTGTATTCAAAAAGACTTAATACTGTAATTGCCGCTAATGATGCTTCAATGAAGTACTGAGTAAAGGGTCTTAATATTTATGTCAATGTGCTATTTCAGTTTTTTCTTTTTAAGAAATCTGCAAAAACTTCTAAACTTCTGTTTTCACTTAATCATTATGGGATAGTAGATCAATGAGAGCAAAAATTGATTCAAACAATAGTAGCATCAGGCTGCAGCATAATAAAATTGAGAAAGTGAAGGGGGTCTGAATAATATCTGAATGCACTGCAACTGTTTGTCACCTCATTAACTGAGCGGATTAATTTTTATTCTGCTAATTTCAACACAGATTTCAATTTTGGCTTTATTACTTCTGCCAAGGAGGTCATGTGATCGGCAGGGTTTGTTAGTTTGTTTGTTTGTTAGCAACATAACTCAAAAATGTATGGATGGATTTTGATGAAATTTTCAGGAAATGTCAGATATGGCATAAGGAAGAACTGATTAGATTTTGGGAGCCATCCGGATCACCATCTGGATCCAGGAAGTTTTTTAAAGGATTCTTATATATTTGGAGATGGGGCTAATGGCGGAGGTCTGCGCTCTCCCGAGTGCTTTTCTAGTTTTTTTAAGTGACAGGACTTGCTCCTAAGTTTGGGAGAACTTTCAGCACGGACCTACGCAGTTATCCATGAGGAGGATAACTCTCCTGCAGCAGCTAAAGCCTGTGTTATGATTGCATGTTAACCCCAGCAGTTGAAGGTATTGCATTTGATTTAATATCATGAACAACGCAGATGAGTTCATGTGCCTTTCTGCAAAAAATGAAGCATGTTTAGCACCACTTGAGTGAATCTTCACTAGTCTCATGATTCACTTTGTTTCAATTCAATATCATATGGTTTTTTTTTCTCATTTCTATATGTTACTGCTACTTTTTCATTAATAAGGACAAGCAGTTAGATAAATATGAACTCCATTTTTGAACATTTAGAAAGTACAGAAGAAATCAGCTGTACTGTGATCTACTGTAAAGGAGATTGTCAGCTTGGAAGCATCAGTCTTCATTGCTCCCTCTTTGTCTGCATGAAGGCGGACGCTAACATTTGATAGCAATTCATAAAGTTAAATTGGTCTATTAAAGCAGATGGTTGATGCTCTTACTATTTTGAGCTGCACTTTTATTAATGAAAGCTGATAACACCCCAGCCCATAGGAGGCCACTCACTATTGTTAATGATAGTACCAAGGGAGTCTCTGAGCGTTTGGTTGCTTTACTAGAAAAAAGAAGTTGCAGACAATGTGACATTTAAAGTCGAACAGCAGGAAAAAAAAACTAACAAGGGAATATGTATTTATCACGACAATACTGACCAGAAATCAACCATATTTGTTCCTGAATTGTGAGCCAGAGAGTAGACCTGATTCATTCCCTCCTTAAAAATCCTTTCAGGGCACCAGGTTATGTCCACACGCCCCGTGTAGAGAGGATGTTCTCCTCGAAGCAGGCGGCCTGAGTTCAAGCATGACCTGTGGCTCCTTTCCCACTTGCCATTACTCACTCTCTTTTACAGTTTCATCTGTTTCTTTCTTTATCATCTATTAAGTCACTTTTATTTGTTATGTAGTAGTCCTTGTTGTGGCTTTCCTTTTTAGGAAACTTGTTCACTCATCTGGTAGACCTTACTGGTACAGTATAAATTTAAACAAACCCATTTGTTTGCCAAAATATGTTTTTTCTTTTTGTCTTTTCACAGCACTGTAGGTTGAGCTGTGGTATTTGCGTACCATGTATGTTGCAGAGGCGTAAAGGGGGATGAATTGCTTCCCCTCTGTGCTGGCTGAGGTTGTCACAGAGCTGTTAGACATACAGAGGGGCAAAGCAGCACTGTGTGCATGTGCATTTTAAACACAGTCTAATGTGACCTAACAGATGGAGGCACCAAATATGGTGCTCAAAATGTCTGTCTATGGAGCTTTGCTGCAGCATTGTCACTGAAAATCACAGAGAAAATAATTAATCCTAGCAGTGCTGATATCCTATACAGCACCTCATTCTTGATACACAGTTCTACAACCAACATTTAGGAGGAAACAGATTCAATACTTTTTGCACCATCGTTTAGGCTACTATCACAACATAACTGTAAGTGACATGTTGTTAAGCAATCCTAACATTCTGCTGCCTTCTGCTTCTATGTTTGTCTCTAATTTTGTGTACATTGTTTGTTCAATGTGTCACACAAACTAATGTTCACGAACTGTATGCAGAACACCTGCCTAGGTGGAGTAGTACATTATGAAACATTCAAGAGATGTTGGACTGTATATCAGCCCTCATAGAATGTCTTTTGTCCAATCAGAATACTCGGACTGTACTGACTCCAGAAATGATTCAATCCTTTTTGGTACAATGAGTCAAAATTTAGGAGTGAGCAAAATGTTGGCGCAGCAAATAAAAACGTGGGAAGGGTAATGAAATTTGTCACTACAGTTTCTGAGGATAAATTGGCTTTAGTGCTTACAAAGCAACAATCCAAGAAACTGACTAAAGTAGTCCAAAATTTCTACTGATTCATATGTCAGCTCCTAAAATCAGAGCCAAATAAACTTCATATTTTAGGATTATTTTCATGTTTTTGGAAGCTGTGATGCATGACTTGTCCCTCCTCTGAGGGATGAATGTGCTCCATGGGTGTGGTGGGTTAAAATCAAACTTCACTGACGATTTATTGGCCACATCCTACCTGCTGACTCGAGCAGGACGTGGTAGTCTGTTCCTCTCTGGGTGGGTGTGTCGTCTTCAGGCTCCTGCCTCTCTGACTCAGCATATCGGTCCCAGTTTGACTCCAGTTTCCTCCTGGAGAACACCTCAGTGTTGTCTGCTTCCTCCTGAAAGTCTTCATCTTTATTCTACAGGAGCAAAAAATAAAAGTTTGTAATGTGACTGTTATCTAAATACACCAAACTAACTGAATTAAAGAATTAATTTGGCACAATGTGAGACAAGCAGACAGAATAAAATGTTGGATTTCGAAACAAAATCAGTTTTGTCTTAATAAATTCTGGCACAAATAACACTAGTGTATCTTTTTTCAGAAGAATGTGTTTGATTGAGATGGTAAAGGATAAAGCTGAGACAAAATATTTCAAAATAAAATTAATGTTTTAAGCACTTTTCATGTTATATCACTTAATATTTTGACATACGAGAATTCACTTTTTTCCTTGTTTTATTTCTATTTGGTTTTTAATTACTATTTATCTTATTATTTTTTACTTATTCATTTATCTATTTATTCAATTATTGTGTTGTACTGCCACTAATTTGTGGCTTTGATTTTTATATTCATAACTTTGTTTTTTTATTTAATCATTATGCCATTTATTCAGTTTTTCTTAGCTGTACTAATAATATTGTATCTTTGTAATCTTTTTGTCAGATTTTACTTGCATATTTTCTAAAAACATTACCAAACAAACTTATTTATACAGCACCTTTCAAAAAATTTCATTGCAGATCAAAGTGCTTTACAGGATTGTACAAAAGTGACTGACAAAAAGGTAAAATGGTAAAAAGGTTAAGAGACTAATGCACCCAGAAAGTAATTCACTAAAAAAATCAAAAAGATGGATGATAGAAAAGAGACAGATAAAAGACAAAGCAGTAAAGAAAAGGATTTATAAAATAAGAAACATTAAAATTAGCATAATAATAATAATAATAATGATAATAATAATAATAAAAACAATGATAAAAGATGTAAAGTTTCAGATAATTCAAAGCCTATAAAACTGGACATAAAAACATAGATAACCATAACTAAAGTAAAAAAAAAGCCTAAATTAAGATTTAAAATGTTCTAAGATAAGAAATACAATCAAATAGAACAATGATTGTGATAGCACGCACAGTCATAAAATCATAAAGTAGTTAAATGAGTTTTCAGATTGCGCTTAAATATCTCGATATTGTCCTTATACCCTATTTATTTTCTTTTGACTTTTGGTTGATTATCCAAAAATAGTACATTTGAATTCCATGTTTAACTGTGAAAACTAATGTGGACCAGTTCCCAAGAGCACTGTGGCCGCCATAATTCTCAAACTGTAGAAGTTTTACATAACTAGGGCTCTTCCAAAAGCTAGTCACCTGGCTCAACTGAGCAATCAGGGGGTGAAGGGTCTTAGTAACAAAGGTGATCAAGAGCCTGATGGTCACTCTGCCTGAGCCCCAGAGATCCTGTGTGGAGATGGGACAAAGTTCCAGAAGGACAACCATCACTGCAGCCCTCTACTGATCTGGGCTGAAGCCTCTCTTCAGTGCAAAACACATGAAAGCCTTTTAAAATAAATGCACCAGTGCTCTGGTTCCTGAAAAATGCAGGTCAGATTCAATCATAGCAGAAAGAGTGGTTGGCAGGTATAGGTTGGGCTCATTTACTGGGACAGAAGCATTGCCTCCAGAGCCACACTAGTACAGGTGCAGGTTTTGCAGATGAAGTAAAAAATGATGAAGCATGTCATGATATAAGATTGGTCATATAATATCAAAGTCTGCATCATTTAGCTGCTGTAGATTAAAACATACTGACCTTAAAGATTGTGTGTTCAATCAAATGACTTGATTTTTTACATAAAAATAACAGGAGGTGCCCCAACCTGAGAGATACTTGATTTAACCTGATCATTAACACATAGCTGTGGTTCATTATCGGTAGCTACGTCTAACTAAAGGGTCAGGCTAAACTGCAAATCAAACTGTATGACCAAACTCATTAAATCTGCCTGAGTCACTATTTTTTTCTCCCGCGTCGTTACAGAGCTGCAAAACTGTTCCACAAAGTTGTCATGGAAATGTGCTTCATAAGATGTGTCATGAGGACAAAGTGTGCTCCTTTTTGCTCAGTTTTCCTAAAACTCAGTCAAAAGTCAAACACACAAATAGAATAATGATCAACAACTCCACGGAAGCTATGGATGCACCAAAGGAGATTTTTATGATTGCAATCAACAAGCCCCTGTGTACCGAAGGAGATTTGTATGATTGCAATCACAGAGCCCCTATTGTTTCCCTTCTTATTCAGCAGTTACCATGGCAGGAGCATCAACTGACAGAACATCCCAGTGGAAATTAGGCTGAACTCTTGAGCATTATAAGCAAGGCCCCAGTCGTAGGATGATAATGTTTAAGGGCTTTGGATACATTTCAAGTGTTTGTTATACAATTTGTCACATGAAAACACTTGATTCCACCCTTTGTTTAAGTCTACACATGTTGATAAGACCTCATGCACTGAGCATGAGCAGTAGATAAGTGTGGATTCCATGTTTACATACACGCCCACTTCTCTAATCTAATGCAATCAATAGAGTACCAGCACTGAAGCTGCTGGCACTGAGCATAAACTGACATTGCAAATTAACACTTGGTTTTATTATTTAACCTTTATTTAACCAGGCTAGCCCCATTGACATCAGTCTTGTTCTATGTGTAGGGAAAAAATACACACAATCATACTGTGGCAGTGTTAATGACGTAAATTAAGAAATGTCTCATCATGATGCCGGTCGTCTCATTGCTTTTCAAGACGTACAGAGACGCCATATTCATTTAAGCCTGTTTAATAACAAATTAAAATCTCCTTTAAAAGTTTCAAACTAGCCTTTCTTCTAAAAGGACAAGCTGCTGTGTTTATAATGATACTACTAAAGCCGAGTTAAGGCGTTTTAAATGATGTCCTTCTACGTAAATGACAAAGCCATGGCAGCGTTAGCCTGATGACGCAGTCACAAAATCACTGTTTTTTAAACGGGGTTTGGTGGAGCAGGACCGCCAACACAGCGCCGCATCCATGCTCTCTCACCCGGTGATGGAACTCCGCTGCATGGCCGCTCCCCCCGCGTCCACGACCCCGGTAGTGGTCTCTTTTCCCCCGGCCGCGGTGGTGGCCTCCTCTGCCTCTGCCGCGGTGTTCACCGCCGTGACTGTCGCTGTCATGTCCACCCCGGCCGCCTCTTTTCCAGCCGCCTCCCCTGCCTCTGCTCGGTCTTTCCTCCATTGCTGTCAACCGGGGCCGGACGGTTTAGGGTGTGACACAGCAGAACTTTGAACGAGTGTAACACTGAAGTCTTCCTACTAGAAAACGACGTTAAATAGTTCCGACTTTTATTTGGATTATAATGAAAAAATACAATAAAAATAAAATAACAGTTATAAAGAAACAATATAATTAAACATATTATGTTAATAGCTTTAACTGTATAGCATTTTTACAAAGGTTTTATACAAAGTGTTAACAAAGTTTTTGAAAGTAAAAGCAAATAATAATAATAATAATAATAATAATAAAAATACACTTCACCGATGTCAGCTTTTAAAATTATTGCATTATTGTAATTTTGAAATTGTTCATTTAGGTTACATTCCTTTAAAATGTATCTCTATTCCTTGATCAATTCCTTAATTCAAGTCAATTCTATTCAACTTTCTTTATATAGTACATTTAAAACAACCACGGCTGACCAAAGTGCTTCACAGTATAAAAGCAAAAAATAGAATTAGACATAAGTGATAATAAACATTACATACATAAAAGATTGTTTTTTGTATAAAAATGTAAACCCATATTTTTAAGAATATAATCTAACTTTTTAATGACTAATTTTATATGTTTTTGGGAGTTTATCCATTAACATGTCTGTGTAGAATTGAGGTCTGTTACTTCTATCTATCAAAAACACATTTAAATAAATTGAAAACACCAATAAAACGGGATGTTTAATATTGAAGCAGATAAATAAATTAATACATTAATTAACAAAGTCCACACCTTTTGGATGGAGAAAGGGGAGGGTGTGGCAAGTAAGTACAGCCTAGGAAATAAAAAAAGTGACACATTGCCAGCAAAAATCAACATTGATTTGAACTGTTTCATTGATAAAAACCCTGATTTATTGATGAA
This sequence comes from Cheilinus undulatus, assembly GCF_018320785.1. Taxonomy (NCBI): domain Eukaryota; kingdom Metazoa; phylum Chordata; class Actinopteri; order Labriformes; family Labridae; genus Cheilinus; species Cheilinus undulatus. The sequence goes on along the minus strand of NC_054878.1, from coordinate 36,658,442 downwards.
AAAGTTGTTTTTGCATGCTTTTTCTTACCAAGAGACATTTGTATAAACTACTTCATGACTGTTTTATCATGGTGTTTGTCAGTATGTTCAAATCTAATTTTGACAGGTTCAGAGCAGACAAAGCCACCGCGCCCCCGCCAGCCCCCACCCCAGCTCCTCCTTTACTCTGCCTCTGACTTTATCAATGCAATTGTCATGATGCCTGCTCTGCTCTGGGTTTATTGCTGCTTTTCTTCCTATCCCGGGCTTTCCAAGTAGGCACAGGAAAGGCAGGAATGTGTGCTCTTCCTGCTTGATGCTTTCCATGTAGGCTTGTGGAAGGGCAGAGGCATCCCAGAACAGTCATGTGAATACATGCAGTGAGTGCATAACCATACATTATGTGTCCTTCTTGACAAAGTGGTCCAGACTCAACTTAAGTTGCTGTATATTTGTAATAATTACATAAGGTGGTCCTTGCCACACCATTTGAGGACCATTGCACTAGGCCATCTGCATACCCAGTGATTTCTTTTTGCTTTAATCAATCATAACACTGAGCAGGTACCTGCTTTTACACCAAGCTAAAAGATTCAGGGCTTTTGAGAAAATATTCAGGCCTTAGGCCCCATAAGCCAACCCCTGGCTCTGCCTATGTTACACAGAATACTGCAAACTTAAATGTTGCATACTATTTCATTTTATCCTTTCTTTATTTTTTAGAGGTTCAGTGAAACATAATATTTAATCTATTCTTGTCCTCCTTTTTCTTAGGAAAATCCTGATGGAGCTGCAAAGGGGTGCTTCTCTCTGATCTGAAAAGGACACCACCTATAACTCAGCATCATGGATGTAGATCTTCTGAACGGCACTTCTGCCAACACAACTCATGTCCCAGTTTCTCCACACAGTCTCTGGGAGGTCATAGCCATCGCCACAGTGTCTGCCATTGTCAGCCTGATAACCATCGTTGGTAACGTGTTGGTGATGCTGTCCTTCAAAGTGAACAGCCAGCTAAAGACTGTAAACAACTACTACCTGCTGAGTTTGGCCTTTGCTGACCTCATCATAGGAGTGTTGTCCATGAACTTGTACACCACATACATCCTGATGGGTTACTGGTCTTTGGGAAACCTAGCGTGTGACCTCTGGCTGGCAGTGGATTATGTAGCCAGCAATGCTTCAGTGATGAACTTACTTGTCATCAGCTTCGACAGGTACTTCTCCATCACAAGGCCGCTGACTTACAGAGCTAAAAGGACTCCAAAGAGAGCCGCCATCATGATCGGCCTGGCCTGGCTGGTGTCTTTCATACTCTGGGCACCGCCAATTCTGTGCTGGCAGTACTTTGTTGGAGAGAGAAAAGTGCCTCCAGACCAGTGCCAGATCCAGTTCCTAACAGAGCCAGTGATCACATTTGGGACAGCAATCGCTGCTTTCTACATCCCGGTCTCTGTCATGACAATCCTTTACTGTCGGATCTACAAGGAGACGCAGAAACGGACCAAAGATCTGGCGGAGCTGCAAGGGCTCGCCACAGAAAATGTTCCAGAGGGGTTAAAACCACAGAAGACTCTCATTCATTCATGCTTTCAATTCAACAGAGAGAGGAAGGAACGGAGCCAGGCCTCCTGGTCCTCATCGAATCAAAGTAATGCCACTAAAACTACAACTAGATCCGATGAGGGGTGGGTGAAAGCAGATCAGATTACCTCCTTTAACAGCTACACCTCATCTGAGGAGGAGGAGCAGCATGTTTCCATTGAAACCCCTCAGGGATCTTTCAAAGAGAAAGCACTGGGACAGGGTAATAAGAATGGGCAGGTGACTGACTACACAGAGGATCAGTACTTTTCCACTCCTAAGAAGAAGAACAGTAAAAAGAGCATTTCTTATAAGTTCAAACCTGGCTCTAAAGGTAAAAACGGCAAATCTGTAACTGCAACACCCTCACCTTGCCCGCCTGTAGAGGAGCAGCCAACTAAAAATGCATCCCCTGCCTCATCCACCACATCCAAACCTATAGACCCCAACCTGAAGAACCAGATCACCAAAAGGAAGAGGAACGTTCTGGTAAAGGAGAAGAAGGCGGCCCAGACTCTCAGCGCCATCCTCTTGGCCTTCATCCTCACGTGGACACCGTACAACATCATGGTGCTCATCTCCACCTTCTGCACCGAGTGCATCCCCACCTCTCTGTGGCACCTGGGCTACTGGCTGTGCTACGTCAACAGCACCATCAACCCCATGTGCTACGCCCTCTGCAACAAGACCTTCCAGAAGACGTTCCGCATGCTACTGCTCTGCCAGTGGAGGAGGAGGAGGAGAGGCGAGGACAAGCTGTACTGGTGTGGACAAAATGCAAACGTCAACAACAAAATGACTTGATCTGAAACATTAGAGTGTTTAGGTTAATTAAATTTCCCCACATGCAGATTTTCTGGGTGTATATTTACTGTAGTGAGTGGTCATCTTCAGCATGAAGTGCTGCATGAGATTTTCCTGTGTAAGTACATGTCAGTGGAAAATGAGCAGACTAAAGCAGCACTTAAACAGCTGCTCTGGATTATTTCAGATAATGACACCCCTGTAAGTGGCTGTATATTCTGACAGTGGTTAAAGATTATTTCAAGTATACCGTAAAGGATGGACTCGGATCATTTGCATATACTTCAAGTAGTTTAAGGTCTTGTGAAGTCCTTTTTTGTATGTAAAAATGTGTTAATAACCGTTTGTGGCTACAAAGGGAGCTGAACTAACACAGTCTGATAAACTGCCTCATTTGATGTCAACATCACTTTAAGTACAAAACTACAGCTGTGTCCCAATTCAGGGCAAACATTCTTCAAAGGACCAAGCTTTTCACCCTGGTTTTTCCTCCCACGTAGAATTTATGCCACACTGTAGTGGCGCACGTCGTTTTGACCACTGCATTTGTATGTGCTGGTGTGTCTGGATGTCTGGATATTACCAGTTTACAGTCTCATCATGTTCTTTGCTTGTTTTTATACAGCACACATGTTATGTTTGACCTGATAGATGTTAAGCTGCAGTTGATTTTGCAAAGAAGAAAAAAAGACATAAGAGGAGATGGGATGTACTCATATATCTAATCAACTAAGGCAGAGGACAGGGACATTTTTAGTGCTTTATCTACTACAGGTAGTCATACAGTACACTTTAATATACTGCACAGCAGGTTTAACTTTGCAAAGCAGATGGATACGCCCATTTCCTTGTTTTTCACTGACGAATCCATCTTGTTAAGCTCCCATCTGAACTGTTTGGGCCCGGTTAGAAAGTGACAGGACCAATCAGTGACGAGGGGCAGTACTTTCAGGCACGGCAGAGTCGTGACGTAAACAAGCAGTAGCAAGAGGGCGGTGGAAGAGCTTAACGTGGATGCTGCTAAAGCGTAAGTTTTATCAGAACTTGACAACATTTCGTCATTAAAAGAAGAACAAAGAACAGCAGTGAGTTTTTTCCTTTAAAAAAAGAAAGTGGAGTACATGTCTACAGTCGCCATGTTTCGCGTTATTCCTATAACTAGCTTCGTAGTTATTCCTGCACACGTGCAGCTCGTTAGTTGCTAGGTCACGTGTTTTGTTGCTCTGATTGGCCCATAGAGATGTGACAGACAGAACGTTCATCCAACTACACTCCATGTTTTTTTTGAAGCCTCTGCCTTTTCTCAAACGTTTCCTATTCCTATTTCCCATCTGGCTTATCAGGTTACAGCAGATTAGCATTGTCTTTAATTGCACACTGCTGTTTTGCACCAACAGAAAGTAATGATAGTTAACTGCTTTTTTTTTTTTTTACGTTATTTTCATCCAATCATACGCTTATTTTTGCTTTACATGCCTTATTCTTAATTAAAATGTGCTGCCATTGCTAGCTAGTGGATGCTAGCTTTAGCTAGCGCGCTAGCATGCTAACAGTACATCATTTCATGTCTCAGAAGTTTTTGAGAGAACCAGTAGTAAACTGCATTTGAGTATATCTCTCAGTTGGAGTGCTCTTCTCACACTTGAGTCAAAGTTTTTATTATTTAGTATGCGATTTGGGACACACTGAGGGATTAGGAAATTAACTGTTGACTTTTTCAGATGTTAGCAAAAGTGATGTTCCTAGGCATATAATTTCCCATTCACTTAAATGCAAATTATAACAGTGTTTAGCCAACTAGTCTAAACTCTTATGGATACTTTCAGCTACATCACACTCTAACAGTGTGAAGTTGGTCTGAAAATGTGGCTAACATTAGCAACGCTAGCACCACAGGCAGTCAGTATAATCTGACAAAGCCTATGGACAATGTTAAACTGATTTTCTAGATCAAACTAATGCCAAACTGTGCTGTTCCTATGGCATACTATAGAGCTAAACAATGCCCACCCCCTTGTTGGCAGCGCTGGTTCCATAAGTGAAATTTGCCATTTGAATCCACCGTAGACATTTTGTAAAACCCTTATAACAGCAATTGAAATGGATGAGCCAAGCTAGCTAGACATGTGAGTAGTCATGATAGTAAAACAATCAACTTGGCCAATAAATAAGCTTTCAAAAACAGAAAAATGAAAGGGTGTATGACTGTTTACATATTTCTATGTAAGGAGGAAGTAGATACGCATCCCACAATCCATTATGATTCATTTTATTCATCGTTAATGATAGTTTTTCATGCTCTCAAACCACAAATGTAGCTCTTTACTACACTTATCTATAGTGTTAACATTTGAAATGATAATGTAAGTAGGTCCACAGTTAGTGCACAATTTTTTTTACATTTTTTGCATCGGTTGGATCTCTTTTTTTTCGGCTGGGGAGAGAAAGATGCATTGTGTTTTTAAGAGAGCCTTCGAAGCCATGACAGCCATGAGCCAACTGCCTTCAAATTTTTAAAAATATGTCCTCCAAAGGATGCAGCACCTGAAATAGGACATAGCTTAATAGTTGGTACATGAAAAAATATACTTGGGTGTGATGTTTTGAAGAACTGAGGTCACCAGATCACTGAAGGCCACTCCTCATTTCTGTTGAGGCAACTGGCATAAAACATCAAACTCCCCAACTACAGCAGTCAGTGATTGAGTTTTATTGTGGTTAATGTAGCCTTTGTGACAGGTTTCAACATGACAGAAGAACGTGTGGTGAAGAAGAGACTATATGCAAGGCTCTGCATCATACATTTTAAAGCTCTCCACCATTAGCCTCACAGTATTAGCAGTGTGGGTGCAACGCTCTATCTGTGGAGTGCTTTCACTGCACACATTTTTGTACTCACTCTGTACATTGAAAGACTGATTCACAGCTGTGATCATTTCTCCTCTCCAGTTCAACAGTAAAGGGTTCTCTTCTTCCTGTAACATGACTCCTATGTAACGATGGAGGACATAATCTGTAGTGTGCAGTGCTTCAGTGAAAGAAATAACATGAATCCCACGCAGAATCAGATTTGTGTTCCCACTTCAGATTTACATTTTTTTTAAATAGAAACACAGATCATTCAGATTATCCTCTTGAGACCCAACATGTACATATGAGGACATTATATTTTGGCTCTCCTTCAACATAGTAGTGATTTCTGCTATTAGATTTTTTTTTAGAAAATTGTCCAGAACATCCATTGTAGTACAAATAATTTTCTTGAAATATTTGAGATTTGCTTTGCAAAATTTCATGACTTTTAATTGGAATTTCTTTGGCTATTTTAGGGGATTGCTTGGAGATTTTCAAGTCATCAAACCTTTTGAAATATGTTTGGATATTTTGGAGAATTTCATTGTAAGATTTGAGAAATATTTACCTAAAAGATTTTTTGTTTTTTATTTTTTGGGGGTTTTTATTGGAATTTGTGAGATTTGTTCTGATGTTTGGGGAATTTGATCTGAAATTTGCAGACATTTTAATGGTAATTTGAGAACTACATTTTTAATCCTGGAGAATTTTTCAAATTTGATTTTTAGGTGGGAACTTGATTTGAATTGTGTAGGTGTTTCTTTGAAATGTGGGAAATTTATTTTTTCATATATTGGGAATTTTATAAGGAATCTCAGGGAGGGAGTTTTCCTTTAAAATTCTCAAGAATTTGAAAGGGAATTTGTTTGGATGATTTAGTAAATTTGGATATTTTGGACTGTATTTAAATTTTTTGGAAACTTGATTTGATTTTTTTAAAGGTATTTCCAGAGTTATTTGGGAAATTTATTTGTAAGTTTTCAGGAATTTTATTGGGAATCTCAGTGAGCTAGGTGTCCTTCAAATTCACAAAATTTTAATTGAAATTTTAGGGAATTTTTTTGAATTGCTTTTTGCACTGAAATTTGGGTAAGTTTGCTTGAGACATTTTCAAGAAATTCTGCGTATTTTTGTAAGTCTAGATTAGTCCAAAAAGTCATAAATGCAAACAAAAAACCCCCACAAATATACTTTTGGAAATAAATGCAAATATTTTATGATTTACGTATTAATGAATCACTTCATAAAAACATTTTTCAGTGCTCACAAAATATATGCCTATATTTGAAATAAATAAACATTTTTATATAGTGTGAAATTTAAATACACTCCATGTAACACACATTTACAAAGCGCTCTGCATTGACATTCGCACTGCATTTGTGTGGGAAACCTTTGACATTCTCCTGACATCCATGCATAAATGTCAGAACATATGAAAATGTTTTTGATGAAAATATACTTTTTTTGGGGGGAAAAAACATTTGTGTATTTTCAATTTCTTCATTAAACTAAGATATTTGTGTTTGCAACATAAATACATTTGGGATTTTTTAAATTTTAATCTGAATTTTATATTTTTATATTTATTAAGGTGCATATTTTTGTGAGCACTGAAAAACATTTGAAATGTGTCATTTGTATGTAAATCTGAAATTTTTTGTATATAATTTTTTTTTTTAAACTTTATGCGTGTTCATTACTTTTGAGACTAATCTCACCTTGTATTGTTTAGGCTTTATATTAAAATTCATTTCTTTTTTAAATGGGGTACAATTTATGGGATACCCTTAAAACATATTTAAGATTTTCATAGAAATTTCAGAGAATTTTATATGATTTTGGAAAGAAATACAATCATTAAATGGAGAACTTTTAGTGTAAGTTTTGTTCGATTGGCTTTAACAGTTCCTTGTGGCCCACCACCAACTGACGTCACCATCCCAGTGCTGTATTTTCTGCAGAAAAATGGTCTTTTGGAGATTTCTGGCCATCATTTTTGGTAAAACTAATTCATTTTTAAGACAAGGTTAAATTTTTAAACTTTTGAGGTCCTACTGATCCCAAATAATAAAAAAAAGCGCAGATCTCAGGAGATTAGATTGCAACTGGTTTTGAAGTCCTACTTTTTCTTTTTTTTTTTAATTCAGATGGCACTTCTAACAGGGGTGATGTGAAAACATGCAGCTCCACCTTACAAAAACAAACAAAAAAAAGAGATTTTTAGTGAAGAGGGAGGTATTATACCCAGCAGGCACTTTGAGACTGAGGGTTCTTACAGCTCATTTTACAGAATAATGCAATTTTCACAATTTTATTTAGCCAACAAGTACCAAAGAAGGTCTCTGTGAAAAGTGGAGTTGATTCTATCTCAGACTGTTACACTGGAGTCATGGTCTACAGGAATCACTTCAGGGTCACTATAAAATAAAGGAATGATTAATGTACAAACTGCAATTATGTTGGTCTAAACTCTTAACCGCATATCTTCTTCTTTATATTATCGCTCATACATGCTGTAAATAAAAGACATATTGTCAAAGTAAAGAAAATTTCACTGAAACTTTTGGGATTTACACATCACAAACTGTAAAGGTAAATTTCCTTGTGTATATCAGTGTGAAGTGAATGTTCTCTCTTTGGCTCTTGCAATCAAAGTTGATGTTGTGTTCAAGGGCTACTCTGTACATTTCAATTGCTTTAGTTTCACACTTGACATATGAGATTATTCACACATCTATTCATGTTATATAGCGATTCAAAAAAAACTTGGACACATGGTATTTGAAGCCATTTCTCTCTGATGGATGAGTGCTGATGTTGTAAATTTTTGCACTTTTCTGTCTTTTAAACAATTTAATGTCAAATGTTTTTGCTCTGTGCCTTCTGGTCTGCTCAGAGGCTAAAAATGCTTTGTGAGTAAATCTGTGCTCATTGTGTGTCTGTGCATTTCTGTGAAAGTGAGTCTGAGTGTAACGATAGAAAACAGTGAAATACAAACGCAACATGAATCTGTCCAATCAGATTTGTATTGATTTTGAAAGTTAATGAAGTTTACGATGTTGAGCATTAAAAGTAATTCACCATGGATAACATGTAAAACAGCCTGACTGTTTCTAAGTAAAGGACACCTTTTAAAATGTTGCAGTAGCTGCATTTGCACCAAGAAGTCCAGTTCCTTTTGGATTTGCATTTCCACATAGCCACATTTTTCTATGACAGGGGGGCATTTTGTCAAAAATGTGTCCACATAGAGAGCACCAAAGAGGGCAATTTGTCAAATTTTGTCCACATAGAGGGCACCAAAGAGGGCAACTTGTTACGTTTTGTCAACATATAGCTCATAAAAGAGGGCTATTTGTAAAATTTTGTCCACATAGAGGGCACCAAAGAGGGCAATTTGTTATATTTTGTCAACATAGAGGGCACCAAAGAGGGTAATTTGTCAAATTTTGTCCACATAGAGGGCACCAAAGAGGGGAATTTGTTATATTTTGTCAACATAGAGGGCACCAAAGAGGGCAATTTGTCAAATTTTGTCCACATAGAGGGCACCACAGGGGGCAACTTGTTATATTTTGTCAACATAGAAGGAACTCTGTTGTGCTTATGTATAGTGCATATATGCATAAGACAAGGGCAAAAAAATCCTCACTTTCTGCAGAACAAAAAGAATAATAATAATACTATATATATATATATATATATATATATATATATAGTGCTTAACAAATTTATTAGACCAACCTAACTATAACCAAAGTAAGGTTTATGCCACAGCTGCCCTAAATTAACAGCACTGGTAATTACCAAAATCATTTTTTATGTTTCTGCAATGGTTAATACACCAATATGTAGAAGCTCTTTAACCCAAATGATATTTTTTATGCTAAGATAATTTTTATTATTATCCATGAATTTTCAAATTTACTGATTTACAAAAAAGCTAAAAAATAGTAAAGCACATTAATTTTTCTTGATTAATATGTCAAATCATAGTTATTTACTTGCATTCCTGAAGAGAAAAATGAGTTTTAGTGGTTGAATGTTATGCTTGATTAATTTCTGACTTCTCAGAGAAGCCCAGTGAGCTGGCTCAAATTTGGGTGAATTCAGTTTGAAATCCCTCATTCCTGTTCAAAATGGTAAAACGTGGAGAGCTCACCGAAAAAGAAAGAGTCCACATTAAAGCACTTCATGATACTGGATGGTCTTTGAGACAAATATGGCAGGTGGGCTAATAAATTTGTTAAGCACTGTATATACAAATATCTCATGGATTTCAAGAGACCAATTTCAAGACTATTCTTATTTGTTTCATCTGTAATGTCAGCACTTATTTCTGCCTCATGGAAGACGGTGGAGGTGCAGAGGGGACCTGACGGCGCCATTAGGATTAAGAAAATCTTCCCACTTGTTTCACAAAGGACGGTTCCAGGGGGTTTATGCAGACATCCGAGCAGTTCAAGACCAAATATAAAAATCTCTGGAGTGAGTTCAGAAAAAATAACACAACAGCCAGAGTAGCATACAGGAATAACTAGAGATGGTTAGTAGAAATAAAGTGAGATGTTCCACGGTTCCATGTTGGAGCAGCCTCGCTGGATTCCGCCAGTGTGAAGCAGCTCTGTGAAGTTATGTTATAGTCTATTTACTTTTCTTACTATCAACAAAACCATGAATGGACAAAAAAACAACAATAAAAATCTGCCGATATGGATCGTTCGTGTAGTAAGAGCTTTTAAAGGCTTATTCTAGTGTGTTCCTTCATAATAAGATTTTAAAAAAATTCTTTAGTTTCATCTAAGAAAACACACAGTTCCTTCTGCTTTGGGAATATTCACAAAAACAACCCCATCACCAGATAGATGTGTGATGATGATCAGCAATCAAGTGGCATCTTGTTTCTTAAGGGAAGGTTTTCAACCCTACCCCCTCCCACTCTGTTCCAAGGGGCAAGGTTAGACGAAGGGGAAGGGCTAAGGGGTGGAAATGGGATCGGACCTAAGGCTAGCTTAAAATGGATGTTTAATTAAAAAGAACTCAACAACGATGATGACAAAAAGTGAGTTTAGTTTGTTGAGGAGGCTGAAACTAGACTGAAATGTGCAACTGTGCATATAAGGTAGGCTAGTATTTTTATCAGTACATTTCAAATCAGTTAAAATATTGGTAGTTCTTAACAATAGTGTTTTACATTTATAAAAATTATACAATATGGCTAATTAAATTTGTTTATAGAGAATAAATGATGTGACTATAAGTAAAAAATAAAATGCACTTTTATAGTTGGACTAAAACGTTTTTGTCGACTAACACTAGACCTAACTAAAGTTAAAAATGACTAAATGTGACTAAGAAGGCTTTTAATCCATGACTAAGACTACATTTAAAAGAGCTGCCAAAGTTAATACTGGGTAAACATCTTCAAGAACCTCAATCAAGTACAGATGCTCCCCATTCAACTAAGATTTGGATAACAATGACCTGTTTAATGAAAACCTACACAGATATTTTGGTTTAAAGTAAAATATAGTTAACATAGCATAACTTCAACATGGTTTTGATAACCCCTTTCTCCCATTATGGGCAGCCTTATATAGAAGATTCCTGAATGTCAATCATTAAAGCTATGGGCTACAGCAACAGAAAACCCTGCCAAGTCAGGAAACTGAGGCTAGATTTCACACCAGCTCTCCAAAATTGACCAACAGAAGAGTGCAAGGCGTGAAGGATGAAGGCTTGACTTTTGAAAACCTTTTATTTAGTTGTCATCTCTTTAATCATCTTAAAACCACTCAAGGTTATTAGTTGAAATTGTTGGGGCCCAGACACCCTGGGTTTTAAATTATTGCTTTTAAGCATCAAAGGTGGTTTCACACCTTTGAAGATTACAGCCTTCATCAGTAGATAGAGCCATCTCTGTTATCATGAGATTAATCTTTAGTGTGCTCATCCAAAGCACTTGAAAACATTTTATAGCAGCAGTGAGCTCCTGATCAGTTGGTATGGCTGGAAAACCTGGTAAGTGGATAAAAAGGAGGTATACTTTTTTAACAATACACTCAGGTCATCGTATAATGTGTATCATAATACTGGGCTCAAAATATGATTTTTAAATTTTCCTCAAGACAACTCTGAGGATAGTTACTGAATAAATTATTTTGTGCTAATTATTTTGCCAAAACATCTAAGACACAAATACACTTTTGAGTATTGAGCTATTTTCATCAAACCAGAGTAGCCAAATCAGACAGCATCATCTGCTGGTTTATAAGAGTATTGTAATATACAAATTTGTCAAATCAAATTAAATTGTCCATTTATATGTTGATTTTAATGGTATTGCATCGTATTTTAATTAGAAATAATCAGCTATTTCAAGAATCCAGAGCATGTATCACAAACACATTTTATTAAGACTTTATTAACTGCTTTATTAAAATTAAATCAGTTACACTCTAAAGATCTTGAAAGCAACCACACAGCTCTTTCACCCTTAAACTGCCCATGAAACCATGATAGTTTATACACCTTAGGCACAGAATGTACAGTATGTGAATCATGGCCATATAATTAATCAGAAAATGAGAAGGCCATGCGTCACTCTCCAACAAATAAGATGATCTGAAATAAAAACACCTGTTATATATCATTGCGTTTCATTTATCTAGGATATTTTTAAATAAGAATTTATCAGGTCTTAAAATTCAATCTATTTTCATTCACAGTCATGTTACTGAAATTCAAAAAGAACCAAGGAAATCTCTGTATATATGTTCTCTTTAAGGTAGTGGAGTAAGCAGCAGTGGAGAAATTTACACCGGAGGATTAACACAGGAAAGATTGATGAGTAGTGGAGCCACAGAAGGAATAAAGAACAAATTAAGGATAACAGCTTTTTAAGGGTTTAAGAAATGTCCGTCAGTGCAGTATGAAAACCATCTCGTTTTTTTCTTAGTTTCCAATAGCATATTAGAAATCAAGATGTGCTCAAAACATCTATCAATAAAGAAAACTGTACAATAGACCCAGAGGGGGAAAAATGACACTTAAAAATCTTGCTTTCATGGCATAACTTGATTTTCTTCAGGCAGACTGAGGAGACACCTACAGTACTACCTCCTCTTTGCGGCCGGCCTGGTGCCCTTGCTGCTGCTGCCGGCCTTGCTGGAGCCCTTGGAGCCGGAGAAGAGCTTGGTCATGAGCTCGGAGACGTCTGGAAGCTCGGGGTTGGGGTTCAGCATGTTCATGGACTGCTCCATTTCCTGGAAAAAGAAAGCAGCGTCATGGAGACATATGGAGAGATGAAGACCTGAAGGATTTGGAAAGACCCTGGGACTGCTTACAGATAGGGGAAAAAACATTATAAAGATGATCTAGTAGAGATTTCTCACAACTGGAAAACGCTCATACTTCAACCCAAGGCAAATAATCCATGTCTCCTCCTTTAAAGTTTTTCTATGCATCCTGAGTTGATCTTAGCATGTTTTTTTCAGCTCATCTTGGTAAAAGACACCTACATTATATTGCCAAAAGTATTCGATCACCTGCCTTGACTCACATATGAATTTAAGTGACATCACATTCTTAATCCATAGGGTTTAATATGACATTGGTTAACCCTTTGCAGCTATAACAGCTTCAACTCTTCTGGGAAGGCTGTCCATGAGGTTTAGGAGTGTGTTTAAGAGAATTTTTGACCATTCCTCCAGAAGCGCATTTGTGAGGTCACACACTGATGTTGGACGAGAAGGCCTGGCTCTCAGTCTCTGCTCTAATTCATCCCAAAAATGTTCTATCAGGTTGAGGTCAGGACTCTGTGCAGGCCAGTCAAGTTCATCCACACCAAACTCTCTCATCCATGTCTTAATGTCCTTGCTTTGTGCACTGGTGCACAGTCATGTTGGAACAGGAAGGGGCCATCCCCAAACTGTTCCCACAAAGTTGGGAGCACGGAATTGTCCAAAATCTCTTGGTATGCTGAAGCATTCAGAGTTCCTTTCACTGGAACTAAGGGGCCAAGCCCAGCTCCTGAAAAACACACCATAATCCCCCCTCCACCAAACTTTACACTTGGCACAATGCAGTCAAACAAGTACCGTTCTCCTGGCAACCACCAAACCCAGACTCGTCCATCAGATTGCCAGATGGAGAAGCGCGATTCGTCACTCGAGAGAATGTGTCTCCACTGCTCTAGAGTCCAGTGGCGGCGTGCTTCACACCACTGCATCCAACGGTTTGCATTGCACTTGGTGATGTATGGCTTGGATGCAGCTGCTCAGCCATGGAAACCAATTCCATGAAGCTCTCACACTGTTCTTGAGCTAATCTGAAGGCCACATGAAGTTTGGAGGTCTGTAGCGATTGACTCTGCAGAAAGTTGCGCACTATGCACCTCAGCATCCGCTGACCCTGCTTTGTCATATTACGTGGCCTACCACTTCGTGGCTGAGTTGCTGTCATTCCCAATCACTTCCACTTTGTTATAATACCACTGACAGTTGACTGTGGAATATTTAGGAGCAAGGAAATTTCACCACTGGACTTGTTGCACAGGTGGCATCCTATCACAGTACCACGCTGGAATTCACTGAGCTCCTGAGAGCGACCCATTCTTTCACAAATGTTTGTAGAAACAGTCTGCATGCCTAGGTGCTTGATTTTATACACCTGTGGCTACTGAAGTGATTGAACACCTGATTTCAATTATTTGGATGGGTGAGTGAATACTTTTGGGAATATAGTGTATTTCACATCCTATCTATGATCTATGATAATAAAATGCTGTTATCCCCAACAGTTTTATGATAATAACAATTTGAATGGTATAACTAATGAAGAATTTTACTGTGCTTATCATTTAAACTACATCCTCATTATGAACACATATTTTCCATTACCAAGTGGTAAGTTCTTATCCTACTGATCAGAACTGATCTAATACAATCAACGACATGGCAATGTGTGAGTAAATTATGAACAAATATTTTTGGATAGTGGATGTATTACCTTTCTCATCTCAGGGTCGTTGGTGTTGACCACCTTGGGCAGCAGAACAATGATGAGCAGAGGCAGAACCATCATCATAACCTGCAGGAGAAACACAGATGAATTTCAGAAGGAGCTCTAAAAGCATAAAAACCCTGTTATACTCTTGTATGTGTGTATAAAATGTCCTTCATTCCACAAATTCTGAAAAATCAAATCCAAGGATTGATTTCCGTATGGCTTTTATAGTATACATACATAGCTGACAAACTTTTATCTTTAAGAATGCAACAAGAAACTTCAGCTGGTCTTCAGCAAAAGTTGATTTCATCAGGGCTACTGAGCACCACAGTGAAGGGAAGTGAACTAAAGGGAAAGCTGGTTTCAATCAGGTAAAGTTATTACATACATCATATCTATGTATTAATCCCTGAATTTTCAGTTAAAAGAGACTCTAAACAGTCTCTTACATCAGTCTAATCACATTACACCTGCTGGTTTTCTCTCTACCCTCCTCAGGATATAAATAAAACATTTTGAGTACTGTCAGGACAGCATCATGTTCTTCTGCTTTACCATTGGGTTCATGAGGAAGTCAGTCCAGCCCCAGGTTTCTCTCTTAATGAAGTAGTTGTGAGGACCACTGGCTCTGATTTGAAGAGGATACGGCTGACGAATTACTTCAGAAGGCTTGATGTAGTTGACAAGACGTGCTCTGCAAAATGACATAAGGTTACTCTGATGCATAAAACTGTCTTTATACAGTACAATGAGAACCATGCAAAGCTCACTTTAACAATGTCAAGCTTCAAGTGTTAGTATGTAAGCTGCTCTTTTTAAAGAGATCTTACCTCATTTTACCCTTAGATGTGATGTCAACACGCACAGGCTCAAATCTATAGTTTGGGCTGATAACTTCAACAACATAGGATCCTGAGGGGACGTCATTGACTGCAAAACTTCCATCAGTTCTATAACAAGAAAATAAACAAGAATTATGTTTCTTATAATGCTGCACTAAGTTACCAGATTAGGAATAAGGGGGTGTTGTTTCAACAGGGACATTTACTTGTAGGTCAGAATGTAATATCAGCAAGTGAGCTGTATTATCACAAACAAAGCAAAAAAGAGAATCCACCTGAAAGAAACATTATAACTTGCATTTTACTATTCTTAAAGGACATGTGCCTTTAGTCTTTCCATTATCTAATGACAATCACTTAACTCAGAGGTGCAGCTAGAGATGTAGACTCTTAAAAAAGTTGTTTGCAATTAACTTTTGCATGGCTACAGCTATTGCAGTTGATGTGCCTTTTCTATTTTTGCCCTTACTTTGCATGTGGGAAAAAAAAATCCCGCATTTGCCTGTGGACCATCAAAATAAGCAGGGATGCACCAATGCATCAGTTTAACATCAATATCAGCTGATATTGGTCTGTTTACAAATATCAGCCACATTATGTGACAAGAACAGACATCAGTAGCCAATGTTGTCTGTTGTGTCAAACCAAATTTTATGGCATCTGGATGAATATCTAGCTGCTGAATCAAATAACAGGTTTGCTACCAGACCGAAGAGACCAGTTAGAAAAACTCTGATATGTTTTCATGGTTAATTGTGAAAGAAAATGTTGGCATACTAAGAGTCTCACACCAAAACAAGTGATGAAAACAATACCACACCATTAACACATAAATCACACAAATTCCATTACATATTTCTTGCCTTTCATGCAATACAAAAGGTATCAAAATGAAGTATTGATATCTGTGTTGTAATTCGGTCCAATAGGTGTCACAGATTGGTACCGGATTTCGACACTCATCCCTAAAAATACCAGGGGCATGGGAAAATAATCTGTTGACAAAACAAAGTCCACAGCTTTAGGGAAAAGTAAAAGGTGGATGTGGCAAGTAAGCACAGCCTATGATATCGTCTGGGTGGGTAGTAGGTTTGCCTTGAGCCCTTGGTTGTGCTGTGGATGTTCTAAAGGGCCAAAAACTGCTGGTGGTCTCTGGGTGTATTACCAAGGGCTCGAGGCCTGGAAAAAAAGAAATGCTGTCGAGCTTGACCTTGACCGCTGAGCTACACGTGTCATCCTTAGCACCCTTCATGCTTAAAACTAATAAACATGACTGATGTGTTAACCCAACTACATAATAATGAGTTTTACCAACTTGAAAGTATGAAACACACATAACTTCATTAAATCTTCTTTACACCAGTAATTCCCTCAAAGAGGAACCTTAATTGATTTGACTCAAAATTGTGTCTAAGACACATCAATATCCCATCAATAATTCAATTGTAAAATACATATTAAATACATAAAAAAAATCTGACATGAAGGGTTTCAACAAACGTTTCCTCTTTAACACCATGCAAAAAGACCAAGTGCCTTAAAACATGTTTCTGTGAAACCTTTGTTCACTGCTGTATTCAAGATGATACAAGATGATATATTCACTTGTAACAGCTTTTTTAAAGTCTACCATGAGGCATTACTAAAATCCATCCATTTTCTACACCACTTGTCCCATTTGGGGTCACAGGGGCTTGAGCCAATCCCACCTGCCATTGAGCAAAAGGTGGGGTACACCCTGAACAGGGCTGACATATAGAGAGACAAACAACCAGGCGCATGCACACTCACATCCATGGGTGATTTAGAGTCACAAATGAGCATGTTTTTGGTCTGTGGGAGGAAGTCAGAGTACCCAGAGAATACCCACGCATGCATTGGGAGATCATGCAAACTCTGCACAGAAAAGACCCCTCCAACTGAGATTCAAACTAGGAACCTTCTTGCGGTGTAGCAACAGCACTCATTTGTATATACTAAATGTATCTGGAGATAAAGAAATAAGATAAATACACTTACTAATAATAAGTAAGAACTCTTTTCATCACTTTGATAAAGAATCTTAAATTGGTTTCATTCCTTGTTTAAGTCATTCCATTCAACATCTATTTTTGCATTTAAGTTTAACATTCAAATCTTGGCATGATCAAATCAAATAAAAGCTTAATATGTATTGCATTAGTTTCAATATAACAGTAATTCAGTGTCGCACATATCAATATAATTCTCTGGCAGAGAATAAAATTAACTTGGCCAGCTCGGTAGTCACTCATCCCTGAATATGAGGCTACTCATGATGTCTCAGTTGTCTGTAATATTAATGTGCCACTACCGCAACACCAGTATACAGCATGAGTCTTCCGGTTGCAACGATCAAATCTCTTGATCACAGGGTTTGTTTTGGAAACAGCTACTACAATATCTAGCGGCCTAGCAGAGCTTATCAATTATCAAGTGGTTACCGTAACATAGACTTAATTATAAAATAGCCATGTTGTTGCCCCATTTGGCGTGAGTTACCTCCACAGTTTTTAAGCTGTAAATTAGTCAGGGCAGTAAGGACCTGCCATCTGCCCACAGCAGCTGCCGAACCGCACAGCACAGCTAGCACGGCTATGCTAATGCTACCTAGCCTCGCTAACAGGCTAGCTAGCAAACAGTTGACATTGTAGCAGTGTCTCACCTCAAAAATCCGACGTATTCTTCACCTTCCACGAGGACTCTGGCTGAGGATACCCAGTCTTGTGTTTTAACCCCCGGGACTGTCGCCCTCCCCTCAATTTTGAAGCGGTCTCCGTTCGGCTGCGCCGATACACCTGCGCCAGGCCCCGTTTCCATGTCAGTAAAGCAGAACGCCACGACCAGCACAGCCTGCAGAAAGGCCCATAGCAGCGCTATTCTGTCCCTCTGCAACATTTTAACTATTTTTATTAAACTAAAATAATGTCGAGCCGTCTACTTATCAACATGAACCCTGCCGCAAGCAAGCGAAGGTGCGGAAGGCTCGGCACATCAGCTGTCTCTGCGGAAAATGACGTCACTTGAAAAAACTTTATTGTACAAACGGGCGCTGACATTTCCGTTGAGGCCAAACGTGAATATCGTTTGGTAGAAAATAGTTTAGTCAACACAAACTGAAGATTTCTACTTAACACGTTACACATTATAAATCATGTTTAGGTCCAGATAAACCTGGATTATAACTACTTTTGTTGGCACGTGCATAATATGGCAAACTTTTTCAACAAAGAAGTGTTTTTAATGAATTACTCATCTTTACACTCTTATAAACCTCCCTAAGTCGGACCAATAAGTGAATTCAACATTTATATGCAAGGGCGTAAAGATTTTGGGACTCCAGAAGACAGTCAGCCAAATAAAAAAAGTTCTGTCGTTTCATGAATATCTATGCATTTTGAACTATTATTTCTAACTATTATAACTATTATACTATTATTATTGGCCAGTCTGCAAACAATTGTTTCCAACTTTGTCTTTCCTCAGCTTCACAACCCCTTGCATTGTTCTCCATCATCCTCATCTTGCTCCCTGTTGCTGATTTCTTCATCTTACTTACCTTGCTCTCTGTCCCTGCTTCCTTCTCCACCACCATCCTAATCTTGCTCTTTATCCCTGCCATCTTCTCCTCCATTATCCTTATCTTGCACGGTCCCTGCTTTATTCTCCATCTTCCTCTCTATCCCTACTTTCTTCTCCTCCATCATCCTCATCTTGTTTTTTTTTTATCTCTGCTTTCTTCTCCATCAACCTCATCTTGCTACTATACCTGCTTTTTTTCTCCATCATCCTCTATCCTATCTTCTCTTCCATTATCCTCATCTTTCATGGTCCCTGCTTTTGTCTCCATCTTCCTCTCTGTCCCTCCATTATCCTAATTTTGCTTTTCCTCCATATCTTCTCCCCCATCTTGATCTCTATCCCTGCTTTCTTCTCCATCAACCGAATTTCTCATTTTGCTCGCCATCCCTGCTTTTTTCCCTCCTCCATCATCCTCATCCTGCTCTCTCCCCCGGCTGTCTTCTTCACCCTCCACATCTTTTCTGTCCCCATCTTCTACAAGGACAGGACCCCCTACCAGTATGAAGCATATGGGATTGATACAGGCCTTTTCATTTTTTCCTAACATACAATAAACAGGCTAGTGAGGCTATGTGATGTTAGTGTTGCTTACAAGCTTTAGACTTTAACCTTAAAAAACTGCATCACCTAATTCTGTTACAGTGATGCATCAAATATTCCAGGTAATACCACTTAGCTTGAAAACAGGAAGAATATCAGGAGGACCTAAACTGAAATCATGTTCATTGACAACGGATTGGACTTCATATAATTCTGGACACTCAAAAAAATAGCAAACAAATAACAAATCCAGCACAAAATCACACAATTCGGGAAATACTTAAAACTATTCAAAGGGGGGCTCACCTGTATGTTGTATCCTTCTGTTGCATTTATAAACAATACAGCCTTCAAAAATTCCCGTTTGATTTTTCTCAAATTTATTTAACAGAAGATTAAAAGAATCACTTGTTTTTACACTTAACATGATCAAATGTCAAAGGAAGAGGCAAAATGAAAACAGGAGGAGCTCTAATAACTTAAGACTGTTGCAGATTCAAGTTCCTGATTCCAGGGGACCCAGGTGCAAAAAACATCAAGACATCGGAGCATTCATAACATCCACAAGTGCATTTGCATTCAATGGCAAAGAGTGATGTAGTGACAGACAAAGAGCTTGGCACTTCATAGAGCGACGTAACACCCCGTCTCATGGAGGTCCAGTAGATCTGCCCCTTCACAAGACGGTCCACTTCAATGTGAAGCAGTCATTTGCTGTGTTTGTTATTATTTTCTTTTGCAGAGAGGCTCCCTCCAACCCTCCTCTGGGGTCTCCAGGTCTGACTGAGAGTAATCTGAATTCTCAAGTTCAGCCCCAGAAAGAGGTTTCAACTGCAACCAGTCAATTTCTGTGGAATCATTATCAGTTCAAAACACAGCCGTGATCCGGCAGTAGTGGTCACATCCTCGGAGTGCTGCAGAGACAACTGTCAGGGCAGCTGTGATAGATAAGCCTCTATAGCCTGCAACATGAAGTAGAGATAACATGTCAGTTGTTTTCACAGCCTCTGACAATGTTAGTATGCTATTGTTACAATTGTAGTGATCACTGTTGAAAATATTGCTACCACAAGAGGGAAATCACAGTTCAAACAGGCATTTCTGATGTCAAACATGTCATTTTAGAATCATTAACATACAATCATACTACAGGACATTTTAAAAATATATATTAGATGGAATCTTTCACTATGATTAAGGGGCACTAAATTATTGAATATTTATTCTTACCTAGCAATAAGAAGCTCTACAAAATGTGACAAAAGATTCTTAAAAAACTGAAACTTCTACTCTCCAACTACACCCATCCAGTATTGTTATCCATGTGTTTAGGGTTTATCTAGATAACTAAAGGGTATTTCAGTGGTATTGCTCTGGTGCCAAAACAAGTGTAAAAACATATTGAACACCCAAACTCAAACACAGGTATTCATAAACCTCACCTATTCATTATCTGTTTATAGAGCAGAGGTCAGAGGAGAATGACCGGATGACCAGACCAGTTCAAGGCAGGAAAAAACTCAAATAACGGAAACACCTGAATTTCAAAAAACCTCTCAAATATCGCTAAAAAATGTTTACACTCTCATGAGGAGGTTTTTCAGATGTTTCGATATAGAAATATATCACAAAAGTGCAATGGAAACACTTTCTGCATTTACACATCACAGGATGTGACATACAGTCTCACATGACCAGTTCACTCCAAGACAACATGGTGCTGTACATCTGGACCAGTGAGGACAGAAGAGAAAACTAAGACTTTTCTTAACATCACACTAATACCCTTATATGTGGCCTTTGCCATACATACAGACTTTGCCTCTGATTTATAATCTGTTGCCTTTGTGTTTTGTTCAGAAGTGTCAAGGCAATCGCTGTAGATGCAATCATAACCGTACCAACACGCAACAGGTTTTGAGCATCCATCTTTTCTTGCAGCGGAGTCTCACAAAATGAGATTTTACGACAATTACGAGGCTAATGCCCAAAAACCCTGTCAACTGAAATACATTCAAAGCACAATTGTACTTAGTCAAAGTTTTAGAATTATCACTCTACACCTGAAAACTTCCTAAGTAAATGTCATTTCTCTTCCACATTCTGATTTTTGTTTTGTGTTTCAGCAGATTAGATTTGTGGTTCTGGAATGGATTACTGAAAAACAAGTCCTTACTTGATTTTTATTTACTTAAAAATCCAATATGTTTTCATGGTCAAACAAGATTAGCAAATGTTTAAGCATTGTTTCATCTTCTTTTATATTTTCCTAAAGCCTTTATTGACAACCCATGCAACAAATATGGCATAATCCCACTTACAAATTGATGGCCGCCCTAGCTTTTGGCTAGTTAAGCAACCAGAATAGCACAAATGGTAAACTCATATCATGCACTGAAGTTGAGTTTTTAAGTATGGCCCAAACAGGATGTCATAAAGTGATATTATTTAAGTGAAAAGCGCCCTGCTATTGCTTTTTACTTTCACTAGAATTAAAGAAACATTTCCAAGTTATATATTCTGTCATCAAAGTAGAAAAAAAAAGAAAAAAGTGTGACATCTCCTCTTGTCTTGTGAGCCCAAATCTTGTCTTGTGCGATAATAGTCTCAACTCACCCTTATTTCAAAGACTACAATTATGATAATATAACCAATGTATGTTCAAAAGGGTGTAGTATGAAGTTAAAGTAAAGGTTGTTGTAACCATTTATGTTTCCAAACTTTGTCAGTAAAGACAAGACCGAAGCGTTAAAATAACACCAAGAAATACAACTCAACGTACCAAGAAACAAAGTAAATATCACAATTCAATAGGCAGACAGTGCCAATGAAGTCATTCTGGGTTGTTCCCCTATTCTTTCAGTTAAATATGCTTCTTTTAAAGATTTGTTTGAACTTGCTTTATGTTTTTAATGTCACTATTGGATGCCTGTTGACTTTGAAACAGGATGTGACGAGGAAAGGAGGGAACCACAATCCCTATACAAACGCTCAACTCACGTTACAATTGCTCATACTAGTAAGTATAGTGGATATGAGATGTTTTTTTTTGCTTTTGAATGGGTGTGGCTGGCTTTGTCCACCTAAAACCAACACAGCGTAGAAACATACACAGGGAGCACCTGCACTATGTGGTTTCTGTTAAAACTAACTGATACAAAGTTCATTTTAAACTTTTACAGGGAGGTCAAGTCCTCTCAGTAGCAAAGTAGCAGATGTGTGTGCTTAAAAACAGAAAAATAAAAGCAGTGTTTCTCACTACCTAAAGTACGTGGCAGGTAAAGGCTTGAAGATCTGATCCACATTGCGAAGTACTGATTATTTCTATTCAAAAACTATTATCTGTTACTTTTCAAGTCCTGACAAATCATGTAGAGCAACAGCATCAGGAGACTGAACCTGTTCATTAATCCCTGTATTAATCACAGCTTTCTCACCTTTGCCAGTTCTCCTGTCGATCCTGGAACCAAACATAATCGGGCTCCTTCCTTCCACAAGTCCTTTAGTCGCTGCTTCATGATTTCAATATTCCTGCAAAAGACACTCATCACTTCCAGTTCATATGTGGTTAATGCGGAAAGGACCGAGCAGTAAATAAATCCCAACACATCCTCACTGTCAACATGCTGCACTCAGAACATTTTTTAATACGTAAGGAAAGGAAGAAATGCTTAAAATGTTTTAAACTACTCCTTTTCATGGTGACATTTGGGTGAAGAGTAAGCAGCCTACCTGTCTTCTGAACAACTGTCCCGCAGTCTTTTCTCATTCTTAGAAAGTTCTGGCCACCACTTCCTGATGACAGATTGAACCCAGTGTAAACCCACTGCTAAGTGTCTGTGGGAGAAGTCAGAGAAGATGAGTGTCTTATCCATTCTTTACATATTAAAACAATGTCATCCAAGTCAATAAACACATTCTTTTTTCTTCATTAGTTTATTAGTTATTTATCAAACTGTCTGCAGCTTCTTGAAAGAAAAGGGAATTACCTTTGCAACTAACACAGAAAGTTCAATATCCTTTAAGTAGACGTGTTAGCACAGAGCATAACTGCAATTCCACAGTGACACTTACTCTTCGTATTTACTGGCAAGAATCACTTTCACTTGAGGCATGAGGTCGACGCAGCAGCCAAGTGACAAACATGGTGCTTCATTTTGAAGGCTGATGGCAAAAAAGAAAAAACAACACCAGATAAAGTCAGCTGGATATCATTAAAGTAAGAAAAATCAAAAACAGGAATCATAAACAAAAAGGAAAAAAGAGACTACAGATCTTCTGGCCTCATTTGTCACACTGTGCTGGGAAAGAATTTCCTTAAATTGCTTTTTTCAATAAAAAAAAGGCCAGAAAAACATTTAGATTGAGATGCTTTAGAGCTAGATATAAAGCTAACAGCTTCACTATAACAAGGGCTCAGTGTGGCAGTTGGCCATATAGCTGGGTGTTGACTTAAAACTATGTTTGACTTAAAACTGGAAGTTAAAACCAACCTAAAGTTAGACCTTGTGCACCAGCAAGCTTTATGCTCTGTTTAAGTCATACCTGAGTGTAACATTTAACCTAGGGTGGAGCTTAAAAAGTCAGAATAAAGCCTGGCATACACTGAAAGGTTTTTAAAATCTTAACAGTATTATCTGTCTTAATTATAATAGGGGAGTGAGCCTTTAGAAGGTTTCTTCATACAGGGGCATTTTAAACACCATTACAGACATGTTAATATTTATCAGACAACATTATGACTTTATTTCTTCTGGTTTGCATTAACCAAATCCTCTATCCAAAGTTTGAAGTTATAACAGGAAGTAAGCTTGTTACTTGGTCACACTCAACTCTCTGTGACGTTCATATAAATACAAATGATAAAACTGGGCCTGGCTACAACCATTATTCTGAGTGTTGCACCTGGTATAAATTTAAGCCTCAAAGCCAACAGTACTTATGTATTGGCGTGTGAGATAAAGACTTTATTCACATCCACCTGGTGCACTTGGCCCTAGAATAATTCACAAAACCTTAGATAACTTTCAAGTACATTAACAAAATGCAAAATGGTGTATGCTGCATCTCAGTAAAAAAGGAAGGAGAGCTGTTTTACTGTTTGTGTGTTTTTGAAGACGTGAATTCAATATGTCCATTTCTTAAAACAGTTAGTAGAGGATGAACAATATCAGATTTCTTTCCATATCTGATAGGCTGACATTTACAATTACATTTCAGCCAATAACAAAATAAATACAGATATAGCAATGTAGTTCAGACATAAATCCCCAGACCCTAAAACACACTTCAAAGCTTAAGGAAAAGGAAGAACTAAGAAAAACTTCAACTACCGTAGGTCTGGTGGTCCTGCCAAAAACTTCACAAACATAATTGTACTCACAGAGAATATTTGCTGATATTTTCAGCTGACATATAAGTTGTAAATAACAGCAGAAATTTCACATCTGTGGGAGGGATGATCAACCTTTTAAACTAATATCTTCCAGGTTTGATATCATGCTGATAACATTGCGCATCTCCACAAGTCTGCAAAAACAACTTCGAATTTACAGAGACACACTGTGCATTTATGGATATTTGATAGTATGGATTACAACAAGAAGCAGTAGACCTTTATAACCCCAACAATATCGGTTTGATAAATCATCAAGTCTTGTATAACAGCTAGAGCTATTTTATTTAAAGGCATCTATATGAGACTCACTTGTTTGTTAGCACAGGTAAGCAGTCAAGCAGCACCCCTGTGTCTTGGATTCTGGGAAAGAAAGCAAGATGAAGCACCTCATAATTTGAGATTGATAACAAACTTTTAAAACAAAGCAACAGCTGTCAATGTTTTTACCTGATTAGGTAGGCCACTAACTCACTAGCGTTTCTTCGCCATAGTGTTTGGGCAACTTTTAGTCGAAGATTCCTTCCAAAAAGGACGTGAGTCATAGCTTCATGGTCCTTTGTCAGCTGTATGTAAAGAACAAAAGGAAATCAGCTCACAAGCTTAATTGAGGAAGACCACATACATGTGAGATTTACCACAAGGTATAAATACTTTTCAATTTGGCTCTGACCTCAGTGAAGTCGCTGTACTTAGAGCTGGCCCCTGCCATTTTGGAGGCCTCTGCAGAGTTCACTGGGAGCCCGCAGTTGTCATTGTAGTGCATGCCCCGCACATCATCGGAGCACGTCAGCTCATTTTCTTTGTTGGCCATGCCGTGGTCACGGGCACAGCCTACATCGGATGTCTTGCGGCGCAGCTTCAAGCCCACCTCCACCACTGGACAACCCTTCCTCTTGAGAGACGACAATCGATGCTTTGCTTTGCCTGGGCTGTGTGATCTGTACTGGACTTGAAATCTGCCAAGAGGAAAGTGGACCGTCTTTATTCTGAAGACAACATTCAAAGCCAAAGACATGGTGAAAATGGTTATGGAGAGGTGCCGTTAATGATCCAGTGACTGAGTGGGATGATCTGTGGGACACAGATAGTGAGTGAGTGATTAAGATTAGATTAAACCCACAGATGTGGATCAGAGACTCACCTTTCTTTATCTAATTCTTCCTTATTTACAATATCCACCTAAAACAAAAGGATAGGGGATGAGGCCACCACTACAATGTCTACCACTGAACTGCACTTCACAGTCACCACACTGTAACACTCAACTGGGCTGTTATTTACACAATAAGCCTTGGTATTTGCTCTCATACCTGCTTCATGTTCTTTGCAGCACACAGATGCAGGCAGGACCGCAGAAAGCCATTGGATTTATACTGGTAAACTTCAAAGACTTCCCGTAGCCGGACATGCTTCCCAAATCATGCTTTCCAGCTACAATAATATGGGACCCTGTTGGACAAACAAATGTTGAACCAGCAATAGCAAATTTTCACAGTTTTTAGGAGTGGTTAGAGTTACTGTCACACTTTATAGCACAGTGAAGTAGCTACAGGTTGGCTTGTTACATAAGTTGAAGCATGTGGTCTACGGTGCAGCAGTGCGATAAATAAAGGCTAAAAACAAACATTTACATGACATGAAATAAACAAAAACGGTACATATATGGTAAAGAGGCGTTGGCTTTCCCTTTACCATACTAGCATTAGCTAAATTGGGTGAGGTGC
Source organism: Cheilinus undulatus (assembly GCF_018320785.1). NCBI lineage: Eukaryota > Metazoa > Chordata > Actinopteri > Labriformes > Labridae > Cheilinus > Cheilinus undulatus. The sequence goes on along the minus strand of NC_054878.1, from coordinate 36,632,106 downwards.
ACTAGAAGTCATAAATGTTACTTGACGTGGATTAAAACTTAGGCAACATATTTTACGTTTTTAATATGATCAATACAGCTGACATCCCTACACTAAAAGTCAGCTAATGCTTCTAGCTAGCGTCAAACTACCGTTAGCATCAACAGTTAGCTTAACTATCAAGGATACACGGAGACGTTCAAAGTAACTATCTGGGCCGCCAGCTAAGCTAACAGGCTAGCTAGTTAGCTGTGCAACTCGGGGAACATATGGGTCATAAAGCAACTCTACAAGACTAACTGTTACTTTTTAAACAGTTAAGTTAATCACCAACCGATTCATTTTGGGTAGTCTCTTGAGGTCACCACAGGAAAGTAAATCCAGAACGTGAAAAAACTGATCAAACTCAACAGCAACAACTGTGTTAGCGTCCCACAGTTGGACCATTCAAATGAATACACCGCCGGTGAGTGGGGATTGTGGGATAGATTTTGGCACAGAAAAGCTGGAGATTTAGCGACGACTGCTGGACATTACGAAACATATGAAAATCCTGGTGGTTCATGGCGCCATCCAGTGTCATTTAGTCTGTAATACAGAGAGAAATACCTGATTCATTTGGCTATGGTTAACCTAGAAGTGCATCAAAATGGGAGGACTGTACATTGATGGGAAAGGAAATCATAGCCTGTGATTGGGAAATTGACTTGAAATGTTCAAAATCTGTTTTTAGTAGTCAAAATTAAAGTGTGAAAAAGCATTGGTTGAGAATTTGAGTTTCAACAGACAATAACTATCAAAAAACCTTGCTCAAAAACAGCTTATGGTGCTTGTTTAGACCAGTGGTTCCTAACTGGTGGGTTGAGGTCAAAAGTGGGCTGCAGTGATTTTTTTCAGTGACCTGGAAAACGTGGTAAAAACATACATATTTCAACTCAGTTTTGCTGTGATGATGATTTTTTTCTCAAGATAGCTTATTGTCTTATTCATCTCCTTTTCTCTGGGATAACAAAGCTGGCTTCCACATAAAAATGTGATAATTTCCCAAGATCTCCAGGTTACACAACACAGACAGTCTCTGCAAAAAGGGCCAGAGTGTCTGCACCTGCTAAGAAGATTAAGGTTCTTTTGTGTGGTCAAATGGAAGAAAGTTCTTTGGTCTGATGAGACTGAAATGATGCTTTTTGGACACCAAACACTGCTCATCACCACAAACACACCACCCCTGCTGTAAAACGGTGGTGGCAGCATCATGCTGTGGGGATGCTTCTTGGCAGTCAGCCCTAGAGGGTTTGTAAAAGTAGAGAGTAAAATGAATGGGACAAAATATAGGAGAAGCCTGGAGGACAAATTTATTCAGTTAGCAAGAAAAGTAAGCATGAAGCAAAAGCTACACAGAAATGGTTTAGAGACAGCAAGGTGAATGTTCTGGAGTGGCAGAGTCAAAGCCAAGTCCTCAATCCAATAGAGAGTTTGTGGCTGGGCTTGAAAAGGGCTGTTCATGCCTTATCCCTGTACAACCTGACAGAGTGTTAAGTGGAGTAAAAATGCAGTGTTCACATGTGCAAGCTCGATTGAGACCTATCTACACAGACCTAACGCTGTGATTGCAAACAAAGGTGCATCTACTAAATACTGACTTGATGGGGGTGAATATTTATGCAGTAACTTATGTTATATAATCTTATTCAGTTGACACTACTTTGTTGAAATCTGTTTTTACTTTGACATTAAAGAGATTTTATGGTATTTTTTTGTTGAAAAAGCCAAATTTATTAACCATGATTTATTTATAAAATCAATGAAAGAGTAAAACGTCAATGGGGATGAATACTTTTTATAAGTACTGTATACAGTGGCTTGCAAAAGTATTCATACAACCACAAAAATAAATCTATTTTATTGGAATTTCATGTGATAGATCAACATAAACTGGTGCATAATTGTGATGTGAAAGGAAAATTATGCATGGCTTTCAAAAAATTTTACATATAGAAATCTGAATGTCAATGTGATATTTCAGGAAAAATGACGCTTCCAGATCCTTGACCAGAAGTCATAAATGTTACTGGATGTGGATTAAAACTAAGGCAACATATTTTACGTTTTTAATATGATCAATACAGCTGACATCCCTACACTAAAAGTCAGCTAATGCTTCTAGCTAGCGTCAAACTACCATCAACAGTTAGCTTAACTATCAAGGATACACAGAGACGTTCAAAGTAACTATCCGGGCCGCCAGCTAAGCTAACAGGCTAGCTAGTTAGCTGTGCAACTTGGGGAACATATGGCTCATAAAGCAACTCTACAAGAGTTGAGTAAATATTTTGTTCAATTTCTGTCATTACTGCTAGCTACACAGGGGATGGCTTCTTCATGGTGCATGAGGCCTCCAATACCTCAAACTCCCCACAGAATGTTTTTCTCAAAATGAGCAGTGGAGAAAATATCAAAAAACACAAAAACATCAGCACCTGCAATCAAGTGTTTTAAACTTTCACTGATAAAGACACGCAGCAGCTTAAAGTAATGTGCAATTTTCTAATTTCCTCCTCTCCTTTTAAGACTCATCTCACCCAGTTTCCCCCGAACACTTCTGAATGTGTGACTATAAAGAATAACAGTGTTAAACAGCTTAACTGAAGACATTTGGCTCCTACAGAAACCAGATTTGACATACGGTTCAGGGCTGGAGTGTTGTGTCTACGTCTATTATAAAATCCAAACAAAATGTTTTCATTAAAGTCAGGTGAAATTCAATCACTGTGCAGGAATAAGTGAGATTTTTAACCAGCCACTTTCACATCTGTGACCTTATTCCTCCTCCTTTCCTTTGAAAACATCTTCAGAAAGAAATAATGCAGTGAAAGCCTCAACAGCCACCTGAATGTCACCTTAGCTTACAATCACCATGAGCTTTGAATGGCTCTTGTGTCTGAATAAGTTTTATTCAAAAACTCCTCTCAGCTTTCTTGACCTTCATGACCTCTTGCTGAAGAATGTTCAGACTGAACAGCAGCATAGAAATAAAGCTGAACAAGAAAGTAAGGGATGAAAGTTTTATACTTGTGCTTTTACATGAGAAAGTGACCCTGAAGCTTTGACGGTTGGATGCTTTAATAGTAGCAGGAAATAAAAGGGCAGAGATGCAAGGCTTTAAAGAACTGTCAGATAAAAAGTTATTATTTTAATCTTTTTTTTATTCATATGGTATAAATTCTAAAGTTACATAAAAATAAAGTTGGCCTAAGTTATGCAGCCTTTACAAATTTGGAGTTGCACTTTACTAGTATGCAGAAAGAATTTAATTTCTGTTGTTTACAACCTTTTCCATCCCATTCATTCATATTTTATGTCTCATGATTGAATGATCTGCTCCAGTGGTCACAAAGAGCACCATAAGCAATTTTCCCTCAAAAAAGGGACCACCATTGTGGTGTTTTTTTTTTAAGTCACTCTTGCTTTCCTTGCAACAGGCTGGAAAAAACACACAGTAAGAAATCGAAACCTGCAAATACAGTTGCTTTTATATATCAGCAGCTGACAATAAAACCTTTAAACACAACAAAAGATATTTATTATATATGATAAGATACACTATATGGACAAAAGTATTTGGCCACATCTGTTAATTATTGAATTCAGGTGTGCCAATCTGATCCGTTGTCACAGGTGTACAAATTCCAGCACCTAGTCTCCATTTTTAAACAATCTGTGAACCAAAATGTGTCGTTATGAAGAGCAGTGACTCCAAGCGTGGCACTGTGATGACGCCACCTTTGCAATAAGACAGTTTGTGTGATTTTATCCCTGCTGGATATTCCACAGTCAGCTTAAGTGATATCATTAGAAAGTGGAAGCATTTAGGAACAACAGCAAAATCCCAGAGCGGGGTCAACGACTGTTTGTGCAGGAAAGTTGCCAACACTTTGCTGAAGAGTTCTGAACTTCCACTGGCATTAATGTAAGCAAAACTGTGCAGTAGGAGCTTCATGGAATGGGTTTCCATGGCCAACCAGCTTGAACTTGACTGGCCTGCACTGAGCCCTGACCTCAACCCCATCCAGCACCTTTGAAATGAACCAGAACAGAGATTGAGAGCCAGGCCTTCTTGTCCAACATCAGTGCCTGACCTCATAAATGCTCTACTGGGCACATATTCCAACAGGAACACTCCAAAATCTTGTAGATAGTGCTGTTATAGCTGCAAACGGAAGGCCAACTCAGGTTGGGTGCTCTCTCATGTGCAGCCTCTCACTCTGACATTTCTCCATTAGTGCATGGCTATAGGATCCTGTTTGTGCACGTGTGTATTGTGGCCTCTGTGTGTGGAGCATGCCTCCACAACTGAGTGCGAAATTGAATTTCCCCTGGGGGGATTAATAAAAGGTTCTTCTTCTTCTCCTTAAATAAAGCTCTGAGTCTGGAAAAGCCACAATAAAAACAAACAGCAGGGCCTTGAGGGCACTTTAAATTGTGGATAAATAATGTCATTTCTGAGTTTTCAAATACGAGTACTGTTCTATAAAAATATTTCTGTCTGCTGCAGGCAACATTTTGTTGTGGAAATATTTAGAAAGGTCTATTTAGAGCACTTTAAAAGACACAACCACAACCTCACAACACGCTTTCTCTCTAAATGGATTAGAAATAGATTTTCATCACGCTGGCAGTATTGAATCGGCCTTACCAAAGGCTCAAGGATAGAGGACAGATGCACAATTACTTATTTAATTAAATAATACTTCATTACTAATTTTCTTATTTTTGCAGTACTTTTTAAACTTTCCTTCTTACACCGATGTGATGCCACCTGTCGTAATGCAATGCTATTTAGCAGTAGCGGCTTCAGTTTTACAGGCACTGTGACACTAATAAGTGCCAAAAAAAATCCATCATTTATTTGCCTATAGCCTCAATGTCACCTGGGTGAAAACCACTAAATATTTCAAAATAAAAGCCTCAATAAATACTGAAACATTCTAAATGATAACACTGACAATATCAGACTGAATGTGTGAGGTTTCTGTTACACTCTGCAATGACAACATGCAGTCTTTTCAATCAAACCACCCTGCATAAAAACAGTGTTTTTTATGCAGGATTAGAACTCAATGAAGGAGAAAGGCTGTTAAAGTAGTGCCAGGTCTGTGTTCCTATGTATACCGACACTTTTCAAGCAGTGAAGTGGCCGCTCATGATGAATTATGTCAGGCTGTGTGTGAAGTGGGATGTGGCGACTGTGTTACTGTATAAAGACACCTGTGTCTGGAGGATCCAGTCACTGGTTAATCAGTATTCCTGGCTACCATTACACCATGAAGACAAAAGAACACTCCAAGCAACTCAGAGAAAAGGTTACTGAAAATTAGAAGTCAGGGGATGGATATAAAAAATTTCCAAGGCACTGAACAGCCCCTGGAGCTCAGGTAAATCCATCACCAAGAAATGGAAGGAATATGGCACATGAATAAATCTGCCTAGATCAGGCTGTCCTCACAAACTGAGTGACCATGCAAGAAGGAGACTAGTGAGAGAGGACACCAAGACACCTATGATTACTCTGCAGGGATTACAAGAGTCAGCATCTGAGATGGGAGAGACTCTGCATACAACAACTGTTGCCTGGGTTCTTCAGCATTCAAAGCTTTATGGGAGGGTGGCAAAGAGAAAGCCACCGTTGAAGAAAACTCATATTAAATCTCAACTAGAGTTTGCTAAAATGCATGTGGGAGACTACATGGTCAAGTGGATAAAAAACCAAAAATGGTTCTTTTGGCCATCAGACAAGCCACTTTGTTTGGCAAACATTAAACACTGGCCATCACCACAAACACACCATCCCCACTGTGAAGCATGGTGGTGGCAGCATCATGCTGTGGGGATGCTTCTCCATGGGGGCAACTACTTTTTATAGGCACTGTTGATAGGTAGAACCAATCCATCCTTGGCTTTGACTTGTAAGAAGGTGCAAGTCATTCAGTGAAGCTTTGATAAGTCACTGTCCCAATGTTAAAGTAAAGAGCTGTTATGTTTATACAGGCTAAAATGTGATAGCTACTCATCACATTTTATAGGTTTAGTTTTTTTAAGCTGTCTGCCCTTGTTTCTGGTCCTTATTCTTTGCTAAACTAGAAGGTGCTAGCACCAGCATCAGAATTATTGTATTAAATAATGCAGGCATTACTCTGATCAAGTAAGTTAGTGCATTGACCACAGACTGCATTCAATCTGCCTGAGCTTTATGGAGGCTCATGTGCAGATTGTACAACTCATTTTTATCTTAAATTAAGTCCTTAAGATGTGAATGTAACCAGTCACCACAGATGGCTACTGCAGTTCGTTGATCCAGCATTTTGTCTGTGAAAATCTCTTACATAACATATTTGATTTCCCAAATCTGAGTGAGCGGTTCTGGCTGCTGTATTATTTCATAAAAGAGGAAAATTTCCTGGCTTGTCTGTAGAGAAAAACTGTACGCGGAAAATGTAAATGCCAAAATTTACAACATGACTGTGAGTGATGGCCTTCATCAAATTATGGTGGAGCTTCTCTATCCTGATGGAGGTGGAATCTCATGAGTGGTCACTGAAAGGGAGGATGAAAATGAAAACAATAATATTCACCCACTGTGGCTGGAGCTGTCACCACCTCTCGACTCACTCAAGCATCCTGGTGTGGAAATAGAAACAGCATCCTTAACTATTATAAATAAACACGGAAAAAATATAGAGTTCCCGCCAAGGAACAATGAAGGTGCTCATTGTGCTCCAACACTATAATGAAAGCATTAATGTTCCTTTATTTTGGCAGTTACCTGTAATTATCTTTGTTCAAAATCATGGCTGACTTTCTCCAGACAGCCACAAAAATGAAAAAGCCAGGTTTTTATTTATCATGTCCAGGAACACGCAGGCAGCTGCATGTACCAAACCAAACATAGCCATTCCTGGAGAAAGACATGAAGGTAATTGGAATTAAAATGATCCTGCTGTTGGTGAATGAACAACATCCAGACTGAATGTTCCAGTCTAGACGCATAATTAGATTCTGGTAAATATTTGGTCAATTGTGCTGCGCAGTGGCAGTCAAAAGAATTAAAATCAAATTCAAGCTACTATCAAATTCTGAGAACAGAAAAACAGATTTTATCATGTTACATAATGAGACGGTTTAATGGTGCAAAAGACTTAGCAAGCCTCGAGGTTTACCACCGAGCTAGCAGCTCTGTGCAGCTGGTCTTTGGTGGCCTGTTTGATTTGGGTGTTCTATAGACGTTTGTATGATGTGCCACAATATTTGTCCAGCCTCGGCTTGGACAGCAAAAGGGACATGTTACTCACTGGATACCAGTGCTGAATAAATACTCGTGTCCCCAGACTCCCTGTGGTAATCTTTGAATATAATACCATGCATATTTTATGCATGGAAGACTTAAAATGCTTTAAATGTAAGTATTAGACACCTACAAAATATATTTTGAAGTGTAAAGCAGTTAATTCCATAGAAATGTCTCATTTGCAGCAGAAGGACTGAATAAGCTTATGCTAGCGCTAGCAAACGCTAGTATCACAGTTTAAAATGTGACCGTGTTAACTGGAGACTTTGAACTGAATGACATGTTGAAAACAGCTAATCTGACACACCAGATGGATTTGTTTCACACACCCATCTGGGAAAGCTTCAGTAGGAAACATTTGGGAAAAGGCAGAGGCTTTGTGATTAGATGAACGTTCTGTCTGTCACATCTCTATGGGCCAATCAGAGCAACAAAACACGTGACGTAGCCGCTATCGAGCTGCGCGTGCACAGCTACTCAGGAACAACATGAAACATGGCGACTATAGACATGTAAGTACTAGACTTTTGTTGTTTTTGAAATGAAAACTCACTGCTGTTCTTTGTTCTTCTTTTAAGATATGTTGTCAAGTTCTGATAAAACTGGCGCTTTAGCAGCACCCACGCTAATCTCTTCCTCCATAACTGCACCAGCTTATGGCAAGCCATTTTACATTAAAAAGTTAAGTTTGACTATCCGTAATTCAAATTGTAGATATCTGTAATTCAATTTCGCCTAGTCAAAAAGAACATTTCGGATATCAGAAAATACATTTTGCCTATCCAAAATTGTCATTTAAGATAACTACAACGTCATTTTACTAGGCGAAATGACGTCACTTTTGCCATTCATGTGAATGGGGTTCGTCATTTTGGATATCCAAAATGTGAATTACGGATATCTGCAAATGAATTGTAGATATTTGTAATTCTAATTCAAGATATCTCTAATTATATTTTGACTAGGCAGAATTAGAATTACAGATATCTTTAATTGTATAGAACTGATGCAAAGCTATCTGTAATTCTAATTCTGCCTAGTCAAAATGTAATTAGAGATATCTTGAAATAGAATTACAGATATCTACAATTCATTTGCGACTTCTGTAATTCACATTTTGGATATCCGAAATGACGAACCCCATTCACATGAATGGCAAAAGTGACGTCATTTCGGCTAGTCAAAATGATGTTGTAGTTATCTTAAATGACAGTTTTAGATAGGCAGAATGTATTTTCGGATATCTGAAATGTTCTTTTTAACTAGACAAAATTGAATTACAGATACCTACGATTTGAATTCCGGATAGTCAAACGTAACTTTTGAATGTTAAAACGGCTTGCCATACCAGCTCTTGCTGCATCTTGTTTACGTCACAACTCTGCTGCGCCCGAAAGTACTGCCCCTCGTCGTTGATTGGTCCTGTCACTTTCTAACTGGGCCCAAATGGTTCCGATGGGAGCTTAACAAGATGAATTCGCCAGTGGAAAACAAGGAAACGGGCATATCCATCTGCTTTGCAAGGTTAGTAACAGAAGGATTACTACCAAATGACTCTTTGAGTTGTTTTTAATTAGATACAAACTGTAAGTCCAAAAAAGTTGGGACAGTGCAAATGTGAATAATACACTGATATGCAAATCCTTTTCAGCCTTTATTATTCAAATACAGTACAAAGATACTCAATGTTCAAAGTGAGAACTTAATTGTTAGACCATTGCTAGGAGATATCCCTACACAGTTTCTAAATTTGATGCCTGCAACAAGTTCCAGAAAAGCTGGGATAAGGACATGTTTTCTACTGTTAGATCACATTTTCTTCTATCACACTCCATAATTGTTTGGAGACTCAAGACAGAAGCTGCGTTTCCATTACCCTTAGAAATGTACAAAATCTAAATAGCGCAATAAAAAACTGGTAATGGAAACACCTGAATTCTGAAAAACCTCTCAAATATCGTTAAAAAGTTTTTTTCTATGCACTCATGAGGAGGTTTTTCAGACATTTTGATATAAAAACATATTGCAAAAGTGCAATGTAGAAAATTTTTTTCCGCATTTACACGCCACAGGACGTAACGTACAGAGTCACAGAGACCACTCCAAGACACCATGGTGTGGTACGTGTGGACAGAAGAGAAGGCCGAGACTTTTTTAACATCATATTTATACCCTTATATGTGGCTTTTGCCATATATACGGACTCTGCTTCTGAACTATCATCCGTTGCCTTCGTCTTTCATTCAAAATATCATGGGCATGTTGCCTTCATCAGGGTCATCATCATTAGCCTGATGAAGGCTACATGCTGAAGCGCGTCGCTCTAATAAAGCTGTTCTCTAGAACTACAAGTGTTGCTGGAGATTTCTGATCTCTTCAAGACTCTGAAGCTGGTGAATTTGTGCCGGAGTTACCCACTTCAGCTCTCCTTTAATGTCAGTGCACCCATCCCATTCCTTACATTAATTCCACAGAACACTGCCTCTATAATTAAAGAGCCTTTACATCATTACCTTTAGTACAGGTGTTCATGATATTGTACTCAGCTCTTGTAAACTTCACAGAGTGGGTTCTGTAACATGAAGCAGCAGGGCACGCTCCTCAGCACATGTTAGTCATTACAGAGTGCATTACTCTGCTTTGAAACAAATTAGCATACAGATGTTTGGGCTTCAAAACGAGACTAATTCAATTACTGTAACACAGTAATATAATTTCAGTTAAAACCCAAAGAAAGGTAAGGAGAAATGCCTTCTGTGTTGGAGTATATAAGATATTGTGTAAAAATACAAAAACATAGATTCCATGACCATAGGTATACAGTAATGTGAACACAAGACTAGATTATATCTAAGTTCATCCATCTATCCATCTAAGTTATAGAAAATTTAAAGGGGACATAATATGTAAAATACACTCTTTCAGGCTTTTCTAACAAAAATATGTGAATCAAGTATGAAGGAGAAAAATCCATTCCCTCCCCCGTCTCTTTCTCCACCTTTCAGAAAATGCGTGCTAAACAAGCCGTTCCCCAATTTTCCCCTCATGATGTCATGTGGGGAGTTAGCCCCGCCCCCAGGTTTGGTTGGCCCTCCCTACTTGGAAAAAAGTCCTGCCCTCCTCTCCTGGTCCTCAGTTGAGAGAAGGATCAGGAGAGCCGCATCCATTTCCGGAGAGGGGCGTGGTCTGGGGTGGAGTCAGACACAGAACCAGCTCACTGGGTTTTTAGACATGCAAAAATCCTATACTGGAGTGTTTTTTTTTTTTTTTTTTTTCAGACGCAAACGTCACAGACATGTTTTGGTGACCTCTGAGACCAATATAAACTTATCTTAAAGGGGTAAACTATGTGACCTTTAAATTTAAAAAAAAGGATGAATGCAATTGGATAATATGTAATTAATTATCAATAAACATGTAATTTCACCCATAAGTGATTAATCTATATAGATCGCATTCATTCTAGTTACCTCAGCCATGTTTTTATTTAATTTCTTCCCCAAAAAAAACAAGTTAGACATAAACATGGACCTCTAAACCTCTAAAGATTTTCTCAGACAAAAGCAACCTTGAAAGTCTGTGAGCGTATTATCAGATCTACATTAGTGATGTAGGATTTATATGACAAGGTTTCTCCACATAAAGTGCTTGTTAGAGTTAGCGAATGTTAAGAAATTAATCTAGAGCTGCTGAAAAGTTCTCCTCATATTCATGAAAGGCTAAATCTCTCCAAGCAAGAAGTGCTTATCGCTAAAGAGATGACTTGAAATGGCTGAATCCTTTTTGGGTTTCAGTAAATGGAGCTGGGTTGTTAAGCTAGGAAGTTATTCTAAAAGCTAATTGATAAAATTAATCCAATTTCATGGCTTAATTTCTATCCAGGCTTAATGCTACTCCAGCTCTGCGGAGGTCTGAAAATCAGTAAGTCCTGCCAACACAGTAGCAAAAACATGCCTAATAACCACAATTATCAAAGAAGTGTGAAAATTGGTAACTATCGGGCCTTTGACTGGACTTTTCACGAGTAAAAATGGAAAATAGATAGAATTAAACTTGGGAAATTGATGATCAAAATGAGCTTTTTAGCCCTGCAAATGAGGTAAAATAGAGTGAAAAACACAAAGAGTACGAGTCTGTTTACTGTTATTGCAATGAATTTGTATCTGACAGTTTATACTGCAGTGGCTTCATGTCAGAGAAATGCCTCTATCTCTGTGCCTTAAAATTTAATCTTCTAATTCTCTGATTTTTTGCAACTACTGTTTAATACTCTTCTAGAATAATTAGCTACATGCAATAAGGATGGTTAAATTTAAAAGTTTACTATGTACAAAAAATTAACTATGTAACATATTAATCATTAATGTAGCAGTTACCAGATTTATCCTGACTAAATATGATGTCAATCATGTCTACACAAAATGAGAATGAAGTCAAACTCCCTCAGGGTTTGTTGTTCTCAGGTCTGAGCTCACAAATGAAAGACTGTGTGGTCTAAAATACTTACATTAGAAATGAATCAACTTTTGGGTTGCATAACTGAAGGGAGATCAGACCTACAAAAGGCAGAATAGTGAAGGAGGTATGGGGTGTGGGGGTTTATTTTGGTCTCTGAATAGCAGCATCGAGTCATGTCATGTCTTTAGCCATGCCAGCAAGTAGCTCATTGGTTAGCAATGTCATTCTATGAGAGGGGTCTGCCTGAGGACCGTAGATCTCAGACAGCCCCTCTTGCAGACCACTACTGTAAGATGACGTCTCTGTCAAAGGAGATATACACTAAAACTTTAAAAATGAAATCAAATTAAAGTATTTGTGAGGTTAAGGTAAGGCTTAAGATATCAGTAGTTAAAAGTTTAAAAACCAAACTGCAAGCCTGACTACAAAATGTTTCATAAAGCTGAGTAAGCAGTCTGCATACAGGAAAAAAGCTCATTCTTAATGAAAACGCTCTGACTTTGCAAATGTAGCTTACACAGCTCTGTTAGCTGCATAATCTTTGTAGCTAGCATAGCCAGAGCTACAGCTCATGATGCCTCTGGATATCCATAAATATGAATATGTACCTGCCTGTATTTAAATCTATAGTGGATATCTTTGCTAACAAAGCTGTGAAACTAACATTAGCTATATTGCATAATCAATGTAGTTTATATAGCTACACTCGCTTTAGCTTCATTTGCTAAAGCTCACGTTGCTGAAGCTCAAATTGCTAAATCTTACTTAGCTACATTGGCTTACATAGTAATGTTACGGACGTAGATAGCTTAGCTCTGTTAGCTCTGGCTAAAGTTAACATAAGGCTAACATAGCTTAAGCGAGCCACTGTTTAAATTAACTTCAACTAAATAAACATGCGTTGTTGAAAATTTTTGGGAAACCTAGGTTGCGATCTGTCGTAAGACTGGCTGGTGGGTCCTGAGGCTGGACCAGTTGAGAACTACTGATCTATGGAAGTAAGGTAAGACCAAGCGGCAACCTCCGGTCCTGAAAAATGAAGCCAATGTGGAAGTGCAAAAAAACGTGAGTGTCCTCTTGAGGTTGGCTGCAGGAACACTAGAAGTCCCGTCTGGACACATGTTAAACAGCCGGTTTTGACACTAGAAATAAACTGGTTTACAGCCTGATTCAAAACACCAAATGTGTCTCATTAGCTAGTGTCTTATTGTGCTCCCACTGAACGGGGGGTGAATTTTTTTGTACCATGTTCGTTTGGATTATATTTAGGATGAAAGCCAATTGGCGCGTCTCATTTGATTGACAGATAGCTCAGCAGGCAGAGGCTCCGTTTCTGTTAACCGAAATGCTAGCTGACAGGCTGACAGGAAGTCACACTTAGTGGGCAGGCCGTTAGGTTGATCCAAAGTTCAGTTGAGACTGCGATTTCAATATGGAAGCCTCCACGGATTGGCTTCAAGAGCCGTTTGAGTCTGCCTGTTGTAAGCAGATGTCTGACGTCACACAGGGTTTGTCCAGTTCTTTCTACAGTCTATGGGTAAGACTCTACCATGTCGAGCAAAAGCCATATTTAAACAACACAGAGAAGTGTGGCCAACTTCTCTGGGCCCAAGCTCATCTGAGCTGGACTGACCTGGAAATGGAAAAGTGTGCTGTGGTCTGACGAGTCCACATTTTAAACAGTTTTTGGAAATAATGGCCATCAAGCCCTAAAAGAGGAAAACCAAGATGCAAATCTCAAAAGCCAGCGCCTGTGATGGTGTTAGGGTGTATTAGTGCTCATGACATGGGTAACTTACACATCTGTAAAGGCACTATTTATATTGAGAGGTACATACAGGTGTTAGAGCAACAAATGCTTCCATCCAGATTTCAACAAGACCATGCCAAGACACATTTTGCTCAAGTTACAACAGAATGGACGTGCAGTGTAAGAATGCAGACCCATCTGCCATTGAAAATGTAATATGCACTCTAAAGCACAAAATACAGCAGACACCTTGAACTGTTTTGCAACTTAAGATATACAGGAAGAAAGAATGTTAAAGAACTTCACTTTCAGTATTTTAAGAATGACTGACTTCAATTCAAGATGCTTACAGTGTTGGTAGATGAAAACATGATGTAACATAGTGATAAACATGCAACTTTTTTAACTTGTTGCAGGCAGAATATGCGTAGATTCCATAAAAATGATTAGTTATCAGTTTGAACATTAAATGTCCTGTCTTGAGATTTTGTTTATGAGATCTCTCTCTCTGCAGCCACATTTCTGACCTGAGGCCGGCTCTACAGAGTGTGAAACAGTGGAAGCCAATCACAACTTGAAGCACAGAGCTCTTTCCTTAGGGGCCGCCAACAAACAAGCAACCTAATCTGCTTCTTTTGTTTATCAGAGAGCGAGTGGACACGGTCCTGAACTTGCTAAGACGAATCAACTTTGCTCCCTAATCTGTCTTTTCCTGTCCCCAGTGCCCTCCAGTCCTCCATAAAAGCCCTCAGATAAGACGGGGGAAAACAGCTCTGGCCTGTTGCCCTTGAATTTACTTGTAGCCACCAGAGCTTAATGTGGCTAATTGTGTTGACATTATGTAAGACTGTTTAGAGAGGTGCTGCACACAGTGACTCTGTTCTACCAGCCGCTCTCCCTCACCATGAATGATTCTGGGTCCTCGTCCACAGACCGCAGAGCAAATGAAATCAAAGGGATGGCAGAGATCTTAGGAGGGGAGAGGTGGCAGCGATGTGAGCATTCCTGTCAAATGATTCAGGGACAGATGCCCGGGATTTCTCAAAACAAGCGAGTGTTTCAAAGTCATCAGTCCTGGGGCTACATCCCCCAGGGATGAAAAAAACCTTCAGACTCATAAAATAGAGCCTCTGTGGGAGTTTGTCTTTGCATCGCCCTCTACACATCCTTTATATGTGGTGTTTTGTTCTCCTTTTTGGCCTTCCTCATATGGACCAGCAGGACACATGCTGATGTAATTTTACTACAGTAATAACGACTAACACAAATCAGCTGTACGGCTGACTCTAGGAATGTTCCCATACTTTGTGGCATAATCAAAGACTTGTGAATCGTTTCATTGAAGTTGTTTGAAATGAGATTTTATCTTACACATTTCAAGCACCAGCATTCTATTGCTAGGCATTAACCCCGCATGGTTTTGTTTCCTGTTGGCAAAAAGTGGCAGGAAGGAAGGGAACGTGCAGAGATTTAAGGCCCGCCAGCTTCTCTCAGATCTAGCTGCATTAACAATGTTTTTTCACATATACACAAAACACCAGAAATCCCAAGTAATCAAGTTGAGCTACGTGTGTGAATGCAAATAGACATGTTTTCTAAGTCAGTCTGAGTTCCTGAGCACTGCTGAACAGATTTTCATAAAGAATTCAGTTCTTTGCTCCATCCAGCTTTCCCCTTAACCCTCTCTCCCAGTCCCTGCTGCTGTAAAACACCCCCACAGCATGATGCTGCCACCATCATGCTTCTCTGTTGGGATTGTATTGGACAGGTGAAGAGTGGTGCCTGGATTGGAGGCCAAACAGTTCAATCTTGGTTTCTCACAGTCTGAGAGTCCTTCAGGTGTGGAACATGCATTCTGTCTGAAATGTCCTGGAGTGAATAAGACTGCGACTAAAACTGCTCTTAGCTGTAACCTTTGTTCTCATGGATTAATCATGTATGGGATTCCTTGAACTCGTCTGTCTCTGGTAAAACAGCTTTAATATTTTAGTCCTTCATCTTGGTCTGAGCTACAGGGTCATCTTAAGATTGAGTGTTGCATTAGATTTGAAAGCTGGACTCAGGAAACATTTGACCAGTGTATGCATGTTTTCCCACTGAAAGCTGCTTACTTGTTGACTAATCTAACCTTGTTATGTTTTTGGGGGTATAGCATACTGTGAACAGATTGAGTCCCAACATTGCTCCTTTGTGACGGAAGTGCATTAACAATGTAACTTTGCATTGCTAGCTTAAACAGCTGTCATCTGCTTTGCTCTTTGAGAGAACTTTAGTCACAGCTTGCAAGAAGCTTCCAGCAGTCAGGAGCTGTGCAGTTTCTGTTGAAGAGTTTGATCATTCTGTTTAGCCATAATTAACCCTTCCTAACTTTATCTGAGTAGGCCTGGTCAGAATTTGCTGAGCCCCTAAAAAAACCTCAGTAGAAAGGCCCTCAGGTGTGATTTCTTGATGCTATCAGTGTAGGTGTTGGACTAGTAGCAGTGGAACTGGCATCCTCTCTAGCAGTTACCCACTGTGGAGCTAAAATGTGTTTCAAGCTTTTATTGGGTTCTAATGATGAACATTTTTATATGTGCTTTTTTTGAGACCCCATGCACCACTTTTCTGGCCACTTTTGCCTCATTAACCCCCTTTTGCAGCTTCTGGCAATTTTTTTTTAGCCTTGTTTAAGCCATTTTTGACATTTTTCGAACGGTTTTCACCACCACCTTTAGCACTTTTTCATCACTTTGTACCAATATCTGCAACTTTAAACCATTTTTAAGCACTTTTTAACCCCTTTTCAACACTTTATCCTGCATATGTTTGCCTTTTTTGCCAGTTATAACCCATTTTTGCCACTTTAAACCAACTTATGTCAAATTCAACTAATTTTCAACCATTTTTAATCCCTTTTCACTACTTACCCATACTCCATTTTTGTCCCATTTAACCCTTTCATTCCACTTTTACCATTTTTTTCCAATCAAATTTGGATAATTGTTGACCATGTTTCACCACTTTTTAACCCCTTTTCACCACTTTTTCCATGCCCATTTTTTGCCACTTTTTTGCCTGTTTTGACCAATTTTTGCAACTTTGAACCGGTTTGTGCTCAATATAACCAATTTGTGCCCCTTCTTAAACCTTTTCACCAATTTTTTCTGCCTATTTTCCAATTCTTGCCTATTTTAAGAGCTTTTTTCCACCTTTGTCAAGTTTTTGGCCAATTTTCACCCATTTTTGCCTCCTTTACCCCATTTGACCAACTTTGGCCACCATTTGCCAATTTCTGCCCCCTTTCACCACTTTTTCTGTTTAGATCTGCCACTTTTAACCATTTTTTAATCACTTTTGAAAACCTTTTTTTCTGTCCATTGTTGAATTTTTCCCTGTTTGCCTTTTCTAACCCATTTTTGCCACTTTAAATCAATTTATGCCCAGTTTAATCAATTGTTGTCTTGTGAAACCCTCTTATTCCATTTTTTTTTTGCCAATTTTAGACCTATTTTTGCATCTTTTAACCATTTAATTCTGCCCATAGCTGTCACTTTAAATCATATCTAACCACTTTTTAACCCCTTTTCACCACTTTTTTCTTGCCCATTTTCTCTTTTTGCCTTCTTTAACCATTTTTTCCTTGCAATTTTTTCCCCTTTTTCCTATTTTAACCAATTTTTAACCACTGCAAACCAATTTATCCCCCATTACCCATCTGTCACCACTTTGTAACCCCCCTTTTGCCACTCTTTTCCTGCCTATTTGCCCATTTTTTGCCTCTTTTAACCCCTTTTGCCACTCTTTGTCATTTCCACCATTTATTTCTGCCTATGTATGCCACTTTTAACCTTTATTCCACGTTTTGCAATTATTTAACTGTTTTCCCTTTAAGTCGTCTCAGTTACCGCTACTTTATTCTTTGGCATCCTGATGTTTGTGCACATTATGGCTTAGCTGCAAAGTCGGACATTACTTTCATCTACTTTAGTTGAGTGTGCTCCACCACATTGTTAACAATACATAAAAGGTCATTCAGATTTACATTTCAGCCAACATAAATAAAAAGTCACTTTTGTTGCTTTGACAAGAGTGGTTATTATTCAGGTAAAAAAAAAAAAAAAATGTTTATCACAGCTTAACTCTATGATTGCCCATGATTTTGTTGGGCCCCCATTTGGCTGGGCCCCCTGAAAGCTCCCTTCTGTATCCCCCCTTATGGGCCACCTTGATCTGAGGACACTATTTGTACTGGGTTGTTGATCAGTGTATTTTGTATGGATTTGTTTTCAACAGTAGTAGTATACAAAATATTTATGCTTGCATTATAAATTTAGCACGATGCAAATCAAACATTTTCAGTCGTGATTTCATTGGCTTATTTTCTCAAATATTATTGACTCCAGTTATAAAAACAGCCCCTTCTCCTTGGTTTTTGCATATGCATTTCCATGCTGTTGTGACTGAAAAGTTTTCTACTGGAAGAAAAGAAGACACACTTGAATCCACATGCAGCTGGGGGTTTTCTTTCATACTTTTTGTGGTGGAATAAAACTTGTATTTGTTTTCATCTTCCTCTTTTCATCACTGTAGTCACAGGAGTGCTCGAGCTTTACCAACCACATTCAGTCACAGAGAAACCAAATGATACTCTCAGCTTCAAAACATCCATCACAAAGCTACAGAGTACAGGTCCTGTGTTTATTTCATGCTGCAGGACTGAATTGCATTCCAGCCTTTCTGGATCTGCTTTCTGCCAAGTTTGTTTGCAGTTTCAGTCCGTAGGGCTGATTTATTTAAGCCTCCACTTCTCTAGGGAATCACATTTGGATGAGTGGCAGATCCCTTTGTTGCACTGATTCAGGATGTACATATCTCCATGTAGGTGGCCCTTTACAGCAAACAGATGCTGGAGGTATGAACTCTGTCAGCCCTCTCAGGGTTGGACTCCAACACTAGATGGCAGTGTGAGTCTGCAGCAGCGGGACATCTGGCTCGGTGTCTAGACAGATGAGTCTGATGCCAGCTGCTGTGTGATCCAGCTGTTGGGTCCAGCTCAGATAGACTCACAAAGATTTTTTACACAGTCACAGGCCTGCCAAAGTCTCTATCCCTAAGAAGCCATGGGGTTTACGCAATGAAAGTCACAGCACAGAGAAAGAAAAAAGTCACTGCATCACAACACATGGTAGGGAAACAGTGGTGAGGTTTGCTCACTCTCATGGGCCCTTTAGGTTCTTTATGGGGGTTGAAACACATTTGCTAAAGTCCAGGAATGTTGGTAGGTGAATATTGTGCACAGGTCAACCTATGTTCTCTGATCAAACAATCAAAAGTGAGAAATTTATTACCAACTCTAACGTTTTTTTTTTCATTAAAGTGTGAAAACAATGGAAAATGTAAAGCCTCCAAGAGAGTCTGGCTGCAGACCAGCAGATCTCAGATGACCCTTCTTGCAGACCAGGAGATGCCTCATTTGTCAGGACGGAAATGGATGCTAAAGCCTTCAAAATAAAATTGATTGAAATTACAGGTTAGCATTAAGGTAAGAGTTAAGGTAATGGTTAGGATAATAAAAGTTCACCTGCAAGCTTAATCTGCTAAACCTAATGAAAAAATGTTTAATAAAGCAAACTACACAGTCTGCTCACAGGAAAAAAGCTTCTAAAAACCCTCTAAAGCCCGGTGTACACTGTGCGATTTCAAGCGACCGTACTACGATTGTGGCAGAATGTCATCTCACGCTGTGCGACTGAATCGTTTACGATGCACGACCATCGCGCACAAGTTGTGTGCTCACACTGTATGATCCGACGGTCGTGCACAACCTGCGTGCTCACACTGTGCGACTGAAATCGGGACGGACTGTGACGAGAAACGATGCCCGATCCGACTGAGAGTCTAGAGTCGTGCGACTCCAAATTCGTGGCTGATACGCAGGAAAATGCACAGTGTACACACGGCTTAACGCAACTAACATAGGTAAGGCTAAAGCTAACGTAGCTCAAGAATAGAGGCTTGAAGCTGAAGACTGTACAGTTTTACAAACCTCACAAATCCATATGTTATTCACGTCAAATAGCTACATAGCTAACGTAGTTAAAACTAAAGTGAACAAAGCTACATCAGCTTTTTTTAACCCCTTAAATGCCAGTATTTGTGATCCGAACAAAAACAAAAGAAAAGAAAACAAAACAAAACAAAAAACAAAAGAAAAGAAAAAACAAAAGAAAAGAAAAGAAAACAAAACAAAAAACAAAAGAAAAGAAAAGAAAAGAAAAGAAAACAAAAAGCAAAACAAAACAAAAAAACAAAAAAAGTGAATTATTTTCCATCATGTACATGCACAATTAATTTTTTTGAATGGAATTATCTGGGAGTGTCAAAGATTGGCATAAAGATTAATTTTCAAAAAAATGGTATTTTTTGTGTAGAGTCAGATTGTATTAAAAGTGTGACACCCATATCCCTAAGGGCAAATAATACCATCTGTCATAGAAAAATGTGTGTATTAATGTATCATTGCAATTTTTTTCAATACTATAATGAATATTCATTCTATGTCAAAATTTTAACCCCTTAAATGCCAGTTTTCTGATTAGTACTTGATAATTCATCAACCCTTCTGTGTCCCTAGGGGTGTTTTTTTTTCTTTTTTTTCTTTTTTTTTCTTTTTTTTTGCCTTTTTGGACCTTTTTTGTGGTTAACTTTGGTTGTGTTCATGCATGTGCCATACATTTTGCTAAGCGTATGCATTTTGGGATGAATTTTGGTATTTTCAGGGATTTTTTTTTTTCATAGTCTAAAAAAATAGTCACACCTGTGTTCCTTAGGGTATTTTTTACCCCATTGACTCCCATTAAAACACATTTTTTTGAATGTGCAGTTTGATTTACTTTATTTTTTTCATTCCTTGGTGTTGAAGTCTCTTCTTTTATTGTTTTTCAGAAGGTGGTAATATTTTCTCATATACTGCATATCCACCATTGAGAGGCCATGTCAAAATGTTTACATTATCATATTATATCAAGCACTGCAGGCTAATTCAATAAATATTTAGAAAAAAAAATATTTGGGATGTGATAGTGTGGTGTGAATGTGTGTGTTGCGGAATTGGTGTATGTGTGTAGCCAAAATTCAGCCACCAAAATCATGGTCAGTGCAATGTGAAATGATGAACCTTATTTTGAAATGTCTGCATGACTTTTCAGATGATGAGGCTCGTGTGTGCAGTTGTGTGGGGTGGGAGGGTTAAAAGTGGAGGAGATTCCACACGATGGTCAATCTGGCCCTGTCCGTACTTTTTTTGAGAATTGTTGCTGCCATCAAATTAAAAATGAGCCCATATTTTTTGTGGAATGGTAAAATGTCTCAGATTCAACATCTGCAATATTGTTTACGTATATTCTACTGTGATTGAAACATGGGTTTATGAGATGTGCACACTGCTTTCATTGAAGTTTTACACAGTGTCCTAGCTTTTTTGGGATAGCATGTATGTATACAGTTGTTGTGGTTTTAATTAGAATTTTTGTCATTTAAAATCCAACAATCAACTTTATTGGCCCCCTAGATGTAATATTTATTTCTTTGGGGCCATGCTACATCACTTCCTGATGTTAAACAAAAGTCAGACATGTTGTCTTGCTGGAAGTAACAAAGAATACATGTTTAAAACTGGCATTTCAGATCAGGGCAGTAAAGGAGAGAGTGTTAAATAAGAGGGACAACATCTGCACTCATCTGGAATTGAAAGAATGACTAGCCGTTAATGTGGCATGCAGAAAATGTGCTGCAGCCTGTGGATGTCTACCATTATTGTTCACAACCCAGACAAGGGGCAAAGGTTACTCAATTATACTATAATCATAATCACATTAAAGCATGACATGACTCAGCTCTTTATGAGAGCCTAACCTGCGTCAGACCTGCACAGGTATGCTGACTCTCACACAGTAACCCTGAATCCCAGCTGCCCTCTTCACATGGTGTTTGACCCTGACCTGTCATGCAGCCTTGTCTTCTTTCACAAGCTCCATATTTTTAAGTTCCACCTTTACCCTTCCACCATATCCGCTTATTATTCAATGGTCTCACTTTGGAGTGCTACAAGGGAGTTTAACGTTACATGAAAGCATTAGTCACAATAATCATTTAAATTCAGGAAGTCAAACTCAGGCCTAGCCAGTAAAAACACACCGGTGTGCCTTCATGACATATGCAAAGACCAAATGAAGATGAAGTGCTCTCATGCTGAAGGCTGCTGAACACATTTCTTAGCACTTATGGAACATATGTCTACACTGAAGTTCTCCTTGTATTTGTACTTTTTCAGCCAGAGATTTATAGATTGAGTTTGTCGAATGTATGTCTTGGCTTAAGGTCTTTGGAAATGTTCTGTACTTTGGTCATTCAGAGCACAGAGCATAAAGCTTACAGGAAATAGATGCATCTATGTGCTGCTCCTCTCAGACGGGGACGTCTGAAAAGGGCAGGTCTGTTTGGATTGCAGGTTGACCCTGCAATTTAAACACTTTATTTTAACACTGCTTTAGGTTGAGCTGGGCTGTGGAATGTATAGCAGGACATAGCTGCCACTTTTAAAATAAAGGAGCCATTAAATCTATATTCAAATTTATTATTTACTAATGGAAGAGGTTACCAATCTGTGGCAAACCATGCAAATCTTTAATTTCAATGAAAAGCACCAATAACTTGAGGTTTATTTGTTGACCCAACAGAAATGGACTCATAAAGTTGTGCCTGGGTAAAATTAAATCACACCAGGGCTGGTGAGGAAGACCTTACAAGTTGGCTGCGTAGGCCGATTGAACTTTGATGTTACCAACACTTGGACTTTCAAACTCAAGGAATTACCTGTCTCTCTCTTCCTGCATCCCCCTCTGTCCACTTTGACCTGCGGAGCTTTGGCAAATGGCTGATCAACCTCAGTTTGGTTCTTCTCAGGGTTTCTGCCTGTTAAAAGGAAGTTGGTTATTAGCTGGTGTAAACTTGCACACCTCACATTGATTGTGAATTGTCGCTATTGGTTGTTTGACAGAATCTAACATGTTGTTTTAATGAACTGATTGGGAACTAAAAATAACCTTGCAAAGCAGGTGGATTGGTCATATTTCATGTTTGTCATCAGGCTGATTGATCTTGCAAAGCTCCAGTCAGACTCATTTATAGCTGGTCTGAGAACAGGTTGGACCAATCAGGTTATTGACTTGGATTAGTTAGCAGTTCTTCACTTTTACTGAACACCGCAAAGAGGCGAGTTAATGTGTGACAAACATCTTTCAGCTTTTAACCAGTGACTGTGATCTTTCTGCAGTGTTGTACTCATGACCAAACTATCCGAGACCAAGACTTGCCCAAGACCAGAGAGCACCAAGATCCAGACCAAGACTTTTGGGGGTCAAGGCCGAGACAAGACCAAGACCATAAAAATCAATTCAACCCTTTCATTCCTAGAGGCCCCACATCTGGGGCTATCTCTCCTCTGAGGAAAACCTTTAAAAGGTCCCAAAGTCCATCAACAGTCCTGTCACATACTGTTTGAAGCCCACAGATCATAGCAAACTAACATTTTCCACCGAAACAAAACAACTCAGACCACAACCAGTAGAATGAAAAGATGTCAAAAACTACAGTTTCTCTAAACACAATACTTTACTGCAAACAAAGCACTGTCAATACATAAAAGTGTAACAATTTTAAGGCAGAAAAAAAATCAGATATGCTATTTTCCATCTTTATCTACTCAGTCCCAGTAACTTCTACAGGGTTTTTTACATGCCTGCTGAAATCTGTAGAGTTATCTTTACATTGACACCAAGCTTATTCATGTAGACCTTGTTGTTGCAGAGAAATACTCAGTTGTATTTGGGTATGCCATTTTCAAGCTTGAGAACTGAAAAAGGGCCTCGGGATGAAAAGGGTTAAAAAAAAAATAAAACATGACAAGGTTGAACAGTTAAAGAGCATTCTCTCCTTGATTTTAGTTTTCTTTTAAATAAATTTAACAGATAAAACAAGGTGTCTGCACCTCTTTCAAAGCACAACATGTAAAAATCTCGAAACTTAACAAACTTGTTCAACCTCAATTCTTGTAGCTTGTATTAATCCTTGTATGACCGGTCCATTTCATTTTAAATATCTGAAAATGAGATGTTGATCTAGATTTGTCAGGTGAATGAGGCCTAAAGTAAGTGCTCAGAGGTATTTCTGACTAGAAATAAGATGGACTGATGCTGGAGTTTTTGCAGGTGTAGCTATTTGTTGTCTTGAGACCAGTCTCAAGACAAAGACTGTTCTCGAGTACTACAACACTATCTTTCTGCTAACTGCATGGATGCCAGTAAAACTTATAGTTCACTGAATATTTTGTCCTCATCCTCAATGTTAATGCACTAGCTTCAAATTATAGGGATTAATGTTTGGACTTGACAACATTAAACAAACCACTTAAAAACTTTAAATCCTTAATTTTTAGGATGATCTGCCTCTACAAACACACAGGATGAACTAGTACCAGGGCTAAACTGCTTGCCTCAGGCTCCATAGCACTAACAAGACAAGTGTCATTTCCATCTCAAACCCATCCCTCATGGCTCAATGTCAGCTGCCTGCTGTGGTAACCCCAGATCTCAACCACCCTGACCTCCAGGCCACAGGAGACACGCAAGAGTGGAGGTACACAGAGGCTCAGTTGTCCCAGTGAGAGATTAAGTCAGTTTTCCACAGCGTACTGTATCTGCTGATGAATAAACATCAAGAGCTCCCAAAGAATGATTTGCACCACCGACTACGCTAAACATGCTTTAATTTGAAAATCAGAACAGGAAGACGGTGTTGGACTGTACAGTGACACTGATGGTTGATGATTTGCCAGTCAGGACTTTCCTCTCTGAATGTGGTTTTTGACGATCATTGGATCCTGATGTACGGCATGCACTTGTGCATGCATGTGACCAATCATACAACATAGTCACAAACACATTCAAAACGTGATGCAGTAAAAGGATGGTATCAGTAATGTCTGTCAAACTGGATGAAAAACAACATTTAGGATTTGGTTGAAACAAGCCATACAGAAATGACTGCATACAGTATAGCCACGGTGGGTGTCAACAGTGCACAGCAAATACCCACAGCCTACTGTACAAATGAAAATCAAGCAGCATGAAGGGCCTGCAGGTGTACAGGTATTACAGTCAGAACCAAAACATCCTTCATTAACATCAAATAAAAGAGAAACCCAAAATATGTAGGACAAATTTTTTGAAATATGTATTTCTATTGTTTGTGAAGGAAAGAGGGAAAAGCAGAAACAAAGAGGCAAAAAGAGAGAAGAGGTAGATGCAGAAAGACAGAAAAGGAAGATGCAAGAGAGAAGAGGTAGATGCAGAAAGACAGAAAAGGAAGAGGCTGTAAGAGAAGGGGTAGATGCAATAAGAGAGAAGAGGTAGAGGCAGAAACGAAGAGAGGAAGATGCAAGAAGAGAGAAGAAGGAGATGCAGAAACAAAGAGAGGAAGAGGCAAAAAGAGAGAAGAGAAAATGCAAGAAGATAGAAGAAGGAGATGAAGAAAGAAAAGGAAGATGCAGACAGAGAGCAGAGGAAGATACAGTAAGGGAGTAAAGGGAGAGGGAGCAAAAGGAAAGAGAAAAGAGTGAAAAGAGGCAAGAAGAGGCAGAAAAAGGGGAAGAGGGAGATGTAATAAGAGAGAAGAGGGTGAGGCAGAAACAAAAGGAAGAGACAGTAAAAGAGCAGATGTAGATACAATAAGAGAGAAGGAGATGCAGAAAGAGAGAAGAGGCAGCAAAATGAAAGAGGAAAAGGCAATGAAAAGAGACAAGAAAAAGATGCAGAAAAAAGAAGAGGGAGATGCAGTAAGAGAGGAGATGAAGTTGGAATGAAAGAAGAGAAAGACAGAAAAAAGGAAGGAGGAAGATGCAGTCACAGAGAAGAGGAAAATGCAAATAGGAGGAAGAGGGAGATGCAGAAAGACAGATGAGGGAGATGCAGGTTGAGAGGAGAGGAAGCTGCAGTAAAAGGGATGAGGGAGATGTGGAAATGGAGAAGAGGGAGAGGCAGAAAGAGGGAAAAGGAAGAAAGGGAAATAAGGGAAGAGGGAGATGCAAAAAAAAAAGAGGACGATGCAGACAAGGGATGAGGGAGTTGCAGAGATTTGAGTAGAGAAATTACAGAAAGAAAGAAGAGTAAGATGCAGGAAGAGAGAGGAGGGTCATGCAGAGAGAGAGAGAAGGGAGATGCAGAATGCAATAAGAGTGAAGAGGGGAATGCAGGAAGGGAGAGAAGGGAGATCCAGAAAAAGGGAAGACGACGATGCAGAAAACAGAAGAGCGAGATGCAGAAAAGGGGAGAGGGAGATAAATGTGTAGAGGAGAGGACGATGCAGTAAAAGGGAAGAAGGAGATGGAGAAAAAATAGGAGCGGACGATTCAGAAAGATAGAAAAGAAAGATGCAGAAAAGGGGAAGAGGGAGACAGAGAGAAAAGAATAAGATGCATAACACAGAAGAGTGAGATGTGGAAAAGGCAGATTCCCCTGGGGGCAATAAAGGTTTCATTCATTATTTTTTTCAAAACCTTAGACTATTTTAAGAATGACTGTCAAAAAGCTAAAGTGAAGCCAAAGATTTAGAGCTTCCCCTACTGATTAATGTGACTCCTGCTGTACTGTGTGTACAATTGGCACAATAGAGAAGGAATGGTGAAACAGAAGAGTCATCGAACAAATGTGTGTCTCTGACACCAGAATCTATTTGGCTGTGAAATGCAGCAATGTGACAGATTTTTGATGTTTTATCTGCATGCTCTGTGGGTCTTCTTGTGAAAACAGCATGATGCCAGTACTTTGATTTCAGCCAATCCATACTGTGCACACTGCGGCTGCAGAGCCCAGTATGTCAGTGCCCATCACAGGGGTATTCTGGCTTTATTCATGACCAATGGGTGGAGGCTGAGGCACATAATCTGTTCAGTATTTGATGAGAAGCCCACATATATTACTCTATAACTTGTTTACCTTTCAACATTATTTTATCAGCGACAGAAATAAAGACAAATTCCATGAACTGTGCCAATCTATGCATTGCACAGTTTTATGTGTATTTCTTACCATATTGAAGGACACCACAAAGAGCAGCTTTCTCTACATGCAGTTGGATGACGTGCTGTGAGGGGAGCTATGAAAAAGCAATAAAATAGATTCATGTTTGACATGCTTGATACTTTTTAAGCTGAGCCTGTTACCATCATAACTCTTATGAAACACTACACCTCCTCATATGTAGTCTAAGTGTGTGTGCCTGTGTGTGAAACCCCTCACAAACTCTGCAGATCGGTTGGAAAAGATTTCCATTTGGCTACTTTCTGGATATCTCCACAGTAATGGTTCGTGCCTCGTGTGACAGGGGAGAAACCATCTGCAGGTTCATGTGATAATCTCTTTGGCTGAGTTTAGTCTCAATCTGCACGGGCATTTAAAACACTGAAGTTCACACTAGGACTAGTGAGGGCAGATATACAGACCTGCCAGTCGGAGAGTAGTCTGTCAACTCTTCAACCTGATGGAAAATCAATTCAAAACATAAGAAAAACAGAAGTGTATATCATATGTTATTGTAGGGGTCATTATCAGCTTCCTTTAAGGAACAAAATGGTGTTTAAGAGCTTTGGGGATATTCCAAGATTGTTTTATACCTTCAAGATGTGGGTTTGCACAATTTTTATTATGTAATGTCTTTCCTTGACCAGGGCATGTATCTGAAAAAAAAAGAACTTCTCTTTTTGATAACAACTTAAGAAAGAAAGTCAGATATCACTTTCTTTACTAATTAACACTCAATTGTTTTTTTCTACTTACAGGGAATTTAACTGTACAGTATGCAATTAAAGGCAAAAAGACTCCATAATGCTTTACATTATATGTGGGTCTTGCATGCAGCTGCTCGGCAGTCAAGCTGCACAGATGGTTGTGATAGGCAGAGAATCTGAGAGGGGTCTGGCTGCAGACCAACATCTGAGACACCATATATCTCAGAAAGGAAGTGCCGTAATTTGCTGGTACAATGTGTTTCCAGTTTTAGATTGTTTAAAAATTCAACTTTATTCATAAACAAAGTCTGGTAGTTATTCATGAAATAACCACTGTGTAAACACTTTAGACTAAGAGACACTTCACAGATAAAACAGAGAAAAAGATCAGAGGTCTGATCCAAGATTAAATTATGAATAGATTCGTACTAGAAGTAGTTACATGAACGGAGGCTCACTTTAGCTTAGTTAGCTTTAGCTACAGCTAACATAGCTACGCTAACTATGTAATCAATGTTATCACGTAAGCCAATGTAGCTAACTTAGCTTGAGCAACGTGACCTTAAGCAGATGTAGCTAAAGCTACAGTAGCTATGAAGATAATGGCTCACATCTTACATAGCTGGTTTGTGTGCTTAGCTTTAGCTACATTAGTTAATAAGCTATATAAGCTATGTACCTCCATTATGCCTAGCTAGTTTAGCTTGAGCAACATGAGCTTGAGCAAATGTAGCTACAGCTAATACAGCTACATAGAAAAAGTCTCTCACTGCTTACCTCACTGCTCTGTGAGCTAAGCTTGAGCTACATTAGCTACATAGCTCTGTTAGCCATTGATTCCGTTATATAAAGCAAAATTAGCTTTAGCAACATGAGCTTTTGCAAATGTAGTTAAAGCTAACATGGCTACACAGACAACTCATCTCACGGCTAACATAGCAGCTTTGTGAGCTTAGCTTGGCTACAGTAGCTACATTGGCTATGTAGCACTGTTATCTATAGCTAAGTAAGCTTAAGCAACATGAGCTTTAGCTTTATTTAACTATGTAGAGACATAGATTGTGTAGTTGCTTTGTGAGCTTTGCATTACCTTTATTAGCCCTGAAGCTCTGTTATCTATAATTAAGTTAGCTTTAGCAATATGAGCTTTAAGCAGTTGTAGCTAAAGCTAGTGTAGCTACATAGTTTATGTAGCTGCTTTGTTATCTTAGCTTTAGATCCATTACCTACATAGCTTCACTGGCTGCATAGCTTCATTAGCTACATAGCTCATGCAGCTCATGGAGCTATGTAAGCTACACTTGCTGCATTAGAACTTTTTTTCCTGTAAGCAGACTGTTTACTCTGCTTTCTTAAATGTTTTGTAATTAGGTTTTGCTGGCCAATTTTTTTAAATTTTGGTATCCTAACTGTAACACTTCACCTAACCCTAAATGGAGGTTTATCTGATTTTATTTTGAAAGTTTATGCATGTATTTCATTCTGAAATGAACAGTGTTAGAGGGGCTGTCAGAGATGAATAGTTTGCAGCCAGACTGCCATGGAGAATCAGATTATTTTTCAAATTAAACACCCTTCTGACTCCACAAGTCAAGAAAGGGAAATTAAATATTTATTCTCTTTGTGCAGCACGTTCCTTAATGAGCCTTAAGAGACCCCTGCTAATTCTCTGTACTTAATTGAACCTTCTGGGTATTATACTGTATGAGAGTCATTATAGACTGCACATTAGTTTGATGGATGACAACCAACAAACATTCCTGCATCCTGCTTCCTCTTCCTCCTCTCTGCTGCGCTCTCTAACCACCAAACCACCTTGACAATAACAAGTTTTCCACTGCTCTCTCACTCACCCTCTAACTCTCAATGAGGAGTAATTGAACACACCTGGACCAAAAAGGAGAGATAAAGAGAATAAACAACTGAAGGGAGAGGAAAACTATATGCGCATGCTTCAACGTCCCATGCAGCACTAAACAGTTCTCTCAATGAGCCACACAGATTCAGGACCAGACTGAAGCCCCACTTTAGATGAACTGTGTGTTTAGCTGGGAGTGTTGATGAAAAATAGAAGTGAAACATGTGTGGGCCAGCACCCTGTCCTCTCCTGTTGGTCGCCAACACATTAAACGGGTTCGTCTCTGAGCTGCAGCGGCTACCGGTCCGAGGACAGCCAAGCCTCCTGCTGGAAGCGAACACACAGAAACGTGCTGAGCAGATGTGAGAAACCCGCCCGCGGCTCTCTGCGCTGCTGGAATAACATTCTGCACATCAACACATGGCCATGTGAAGGAGAGAAAAAAAAACACAGGCTGGTCACGTTCTCCGCAGCATGCCGAGCTTCTGTCCCACCGGGCCGAGAGGTCGACTGAGAGAGAGTCAGGCTGAGGTATTCAGAGCAGTTTGATCTGCTTTAAACTCTGACTTTTTTTTCTATCAGGAGGGTGGACCAAGTTTCCACTGATTTGTCCTCCTGGTCTGATGACCTTATGACTAGAAGGGCCCTGCTCATTTATTGAACTTTGCAGCCTCATAGTGGGGCTTTATTCTCTGAGGCTGGCGTAATTTCTCAAAGAATTACAGAGGTATGGATTTTACTGTTTTGTAAAAACAATATTTAAAGTTCCATTTAGAGACTTTCTTGCAAAGAGGAATGGTCCAAAATTCCTCCTGGCCATTGTGCAGGTCTTATCTGCAACTACAGGAAATGTTGGTTGAGGTTATTGCTGCCAAAGGAGGGTCAACCAGTTATTAAATTCAAAGGTTCACATACTTTTTCCCACCCTGCACTGTGAATGTGTGCATGTTTTGTTCAATAAAACATGAAAACATATAATTTTTTTTGTGCGGTATTAGTTTAAGCAGACTGTGTTTGTCTATTGTTGTGACTTAGCTGAAGATCAGAACACATTTTATGACCAATTAATGCAGAAATCCAAGAGATCCCAAAGGGTTCACATACTTTTTCTTGCAACTGTATACTTGTCAATAGCCTTTTCTCTGAGATGCTTGGAGTGTTCTTTTGTCTTCATGGTCTAATGGTAGCCAGGAATACTGATGCAAACAGCAGATCACACGAGTCACTAACATACAAGTGTAAACATTGTATAATTGGTTCAAAGAGATAAATTTGGATAATGGAGAAAATCATTCCAAGAATGTTTTGATAACTGAATAATGTATTCATCACTTCACAGCAGCATTTCATTCAATTCACAATTGTGTTTGGAATTTTTGTCAGCAACTCCTGGTGGTTGCTTTCCATAATGTGGACCGTTCGGTATCAACAGTGCTGAGTGATAACAGGGCATAAATCTTCAAAAACAAACCATGGTATGTGGGAAATTCTGCTGCTTTCATGCTGCATCATCACATTCATATGTGGACAGATTTTGTTCTGTGCTTTGATGTCTGTTCAGATCTGCAGGCTAAAATCTCCATGCCTGTTTGTTCATGCTAGTTTTTGTGTTGACGCTGAAAGTTGCACAACAATGGAGAACCCCACAGAGGTAATACTGGGACATAAGTGAGATAAACATATCACATTTAGGGTATCATTTTCAACTGACTGGGACTTTCTCCTCTGGTGGAGGAGAAATACATGTAAGAAAAAAATCTCCACGTCCACTGCCCAGTAGAAAACCTTTAAATCCTCTGACTAAAGCCTCTGTCAAGTCCAGTTATGGGGACATGTTTTCACACAGTTGGCGACCCAGTATAGAATAACAAACATGCGACTTTTTGAACTGTGTCACAAGTTAATCTTTGAGCAGAAACCTGAGGAGCAAACCAGACCACCTACAGTAAGTCTGGACGCAGTCCTTGACCACTTCAAAGGTGACGTATCACACCCCTTTTCCACCTTTGAGCACATTCCACTGTGGTCTAAATGAAGCTCCAGAGGAGGTTTTTGACCCTGAATAAAGCAGCTCCAAACAGTCTTTCTTGCAATGCTTAGTTCTAGTGTATGACTATAAATGCAAACATGGGGAGTTGTATGTGCTGTGTGCTTCCAAGGCCGTTGATGGGGATCTATGGGTGAAAATACCAGGCGAGGGGCAGACAATTATTATGATCTTGTTGTGACATCACAAGGCGATCAGATTCTGAACTGACCATCAGATATTTTGTTTTCAGATACAGCTGGATCATGGACAAAGGACTGGGATGATTTAATTTACACTTTCTGGGGCTGTAGATATTCCAGACACCCCAACATACGCAAAAGAAACCCACCTAAAAAATGTATTATACATCCATACAGTATGTCCTCTTTACCTAAGAGGGGGTCTGGCTGCACAGCACAGCTCTCAGACTCTTGAAGATCACTACTGTGAGTACAATACGATGTATTTTCTTTTTTTTTCTTTCTTTCTTTTTTTTCTTTGGCTTTATTCATACATAAAGTCTGGCAGTAACTTTTACAGAATTACCACATTACAAACAGCACAGACTAAGCAACATTTCATAAGAAACCAGAATAAAGGTCAGAGGTCAAACCTGGGATTAAATTATGTATAGATCTGTTTTAAAGTAGTAAATTCAACTGTGGCTCACTTTAGCTTCATTAAAGCTAAGGTAACTATGCAGCTATGTAGTTAACCAATGTAGCTATGTTAACTTTAGCATTAGCAACATGAGCTTTGGCAAATGTAGCAAATGCTAACGTAGCTATCTTAGCTGAACAGGTGACATAACTATGTTGCTAATATAGCTACTTTAGTTTTAACAAATGTAGCATCAGCTAATTTTGCTGACAGCTTTATAAGCTTAAGCCATGTTTGCTACATAGCTATTTCATGTGAATAAAACATGGGTTTATAAGGTTTGTAAAACTCTAAAAGGTGTACAGTCGACAGCTGCTTTACCTAAGTTAGCTTTAGTTTTAATGACATTTGCTAGGTAGCAATCTGACATGTATAAAATATGAGTTTATGAGATTTGCAAAACTATAAAAAGTGTACAGTTTTCATCTATACTATCTATGTAGCTTACGTAGCAAAGGCTTGCTTTGTTAGCTTTAGTGACATTAGCTACATAGCTATTTCACATGAATAAAATATGAGTTTATTAGATTTACAAAAGTCTTAAAACTGTACAGGCTTCAGCTACATTACCAATTTAGTAGGAGTACCTAAAGTAGCTTTGTTAGTATTAGCTATGTTAGCTACCCAGTTATATAACATTAATAAAATATCGGTTCATGAGATTAGCAAAACTCTTAAAGGTGAACAGTCTTCAACTGTGTTACTTATGTAGCTTACATAGCAAAGGCTTGCTTTGTTAGCTTTAGTGACATTAGCTACATAGCTATTTTACATAAATACAATATGGATTTATTAGATTTGCAAAACTTAAAAAAGTTGTACAGTCTTCAGCTACAATACCTATGTAGCTAACTCAGCTTATTTAGCTTCATTAGCTTCATCTCTAGCTGTGTTAGCTGCGTTAGAGTGATTTTGTTGAGTGCAAGAAATTTTTTTCCCATGAGACTGCTTAGTCAGTTTTATTAAAGGTTTTGTAATCAGGTTTTGCCGATTAGGTTTTTAACTTTAAACTTTCAGTATCCTTACCCTAGACGGAACTTCAATCCAATTTTATTTCGTAAGTCTGATTGTGTATTTCTGTTCTGACAGAGGCTGCGAGTCACAGTAGTCTGCAGAGGGGACATCTGAGAGCTGCGGTCTTGGTGTCTTGGTGCTTTACCCTGGGATCCAGCTCAAGTATAATTGTGACCTTTATTCTGTCAGACATGGCAAAAACACATCCCGTGTTTGAACATTTCAGAACTTCATCATTCTTTAAAAACGACATGAAACGATAAGAGATGTAGCTTTTTTAGAAGTAGATGCCTGTTGATAATCCCTCGAGAGTAAAATCAGTTTCACAGTTGTTGTGCTACATACAGTACACTGAAATACATGCACATTCACAAACAGGATCCAGTGTACTAGTAGAGAAATGTCGGAACCAGGAGTTGCACATAAAAAAGCGCCCAAGTTAGGGTTTAAGGTAGTACTCAGGAAGTGAAGTGAGACCTTTTCAGCTATTTGATTAATTTCCAGACTTGGTGTGCATCAGGACTTTAACTGGTGATCCTCTATCCTCACCTCCCATCGAGGTAGAGAGGCTGTCTCGACCCTCACATCCCAAGTCACTACAAGCTTGGCTACCAACATCCTTAAGATGGAACAAAAAGGTATTAAAAGTGCATCTCTGGCAATACATTTTACAGTTAAATAGCCAAAATAATGAAGTTGATCAACCTTTCAAAATGTTATTAAGAAATTTTTGAGAATAGGAATGATCAGATAACTGATCTAGTAGATACACTTCTAAATCAAGTGTTTTTTTTAATTCAGCCCTTTTCCATGTGATTATTGTTTAATCCTCTACATCACAGCTCCCTCCACTCTGAACTGAAACATAACGACTTGTCATATTAGAGTGAATCCCCTCTCACTTTCCCCCCTTCTTTTCACACCTTAGCTGTCCTACATTCCTGCAGGCTCTGATTAGTCACTAAGCCCTTCCCTCTGTTTTCACTGCAAGACTATCTCAGGTCATGAGATTTTAACACCAGCAAATTCCTGCCCTCTGGACCCCCCCCCTGCACCCCCCTCGACAGGTTGTGTTCATTAATGCTGTGAATTGCCAAGTTATCCCAGGCATGAGAAGAATGGACGTCCAATCGTAGGCTTGTTGAAAGGCTACAGTTGCTGCTCTGTGGTTTTACGGGCTGCTGTTAAATCATATATGTCATTAACAACAGCTTTTTTGCAGTGTGATGGAATGCTTTGGGGTTTGTTCAAACAAAATGGGAATTAATTCAACCAGACAATCCATAATTATACGATTATATGAGTCATTTGTGGCTCAAAAAAAAAAAAAAAAGAATCGTGAATTCCATGGTTAAAGTTGAATGCCACACCTTTCATGGCTTTTTGGTTTCTTTAGCATCTAGTAAAGTCTGGGATCTACTTTACCGCTTTGAAATCCCTTCCTGTGCAATATCATAATGATAATCTTGACATACCTGGCCTTTAGTTGTCTGACAGTCTGATTGTGCAGTAAAGAAAGACATGCACATGCAAGACACTGGTTACAGCCATCCTGCTCTTCAAAACATAATTTTACTCCTCTCAAAAATACTTGGGAGTGGGCTCAGAAGGAGTTATCGAGGCTCTAATCAGCGGGCAGATCTCATGTTACTCTTGCCCCCTTGAGCCTTTAGGTTGAAAACACATGACTTAATCAGTGACATTCATGGAGCCAGGGTCTCTGGAGTCCTGGGATCACATTACCCAGGTAAAGCCCGCTGGAATGTGGCATATACTGTACATGTTATCAACTCCTGACCCGCAGCCGATGAAAGGTCGACCTTTTTGATGATTAAACATGATGTAAGTGACGACAGTGGCAGACGAGAGGGCATGTGATGCAGAGAATGTGAAGGCAATGGGTGGATGGAGCCACCTGGCAGCTGGAGGTATGAGGCCTGCGGCTTTTATTAAGGAGTGAGTGTGGGTGCAATCACAGTACTCGACTGTTTTACACCCTCTAAATACTTGCTGAATAATGGCTGGGGGTTGAAGCAGATGAATAAAAGTGACCCAATGACACAAACAAAGACAACAAAAGTTAACTACGCTGAGTTTTCAAGAGTTTTTGAACATGACCAAGGATGCAGCATTGTGGATCTCCCCCAAGAGCGAGCAGGGTCTAGTACTAAAAAGTAGCCCTGGGCGTAGCTAGACTTGTGTTGGTGTTAACTCAGCAATCTTTTAGGTGCTTACGCCAGCCAGGTCTCACCAGGAGCCACCAGGGGCCACAAGGTAGAGTGCTTAAATATTTTATAAGATAACAACTGCAACATCATCAGTCCAATTTTTTTAACATTTTATAAATTAACAATCAATATCTCAAAATAAACTTAGCGCAAAAAGGAAGATAATTTGTATTTGGTAGATCATTTCTTTGTTGTAACAATGCCTCTTGGCGATAAAACTTATACCCTTGGAAAGCCTGTTTATTTCCCTTTTAAATGGTGCCACATTTGTAAGGAAAATGCATTTGTGGGATGAGCAGCAGAGCTGAGTATGTGGGTTGTGTCCATGAAAAATTTGCCAAATTTTCTCTACCAATGCAAAAAAAAGCGTATTCTGCTGTTACTACTTTTAAAAACTTTTAAATGTAGCAGACGCACTAGGACGTCTGCAGGACTTGCAGTTAGATTGTAGGGTCAAAATGTGGAGAAGACACAGAGAACGCCATTGCTGCACCAGTAGAGTAACATCTTTTGGTTGATGCAGTGTCATGCTGTGGGGCGGCATCCCCCCCGCTGGAAAAATGTGGCTTGTCGTCATTGCAGGCAATCTCAATGCAGAGAGATATGGAGATGAGATTCTGTAACCAGTGGCAATCCCATATCTCTACTGTCTGAGACTGAACTCTGTCCTCCAGGATTACCTCCAGAATCTGGGGGTGGAGAGGATGGAATGGCCTGCCAGCAGTCCTGACCTCAACCCCATTGAACACTTTGGGATCAGCTTGGGCGTGCTAAGTGACCAACACAACCACATTGTCCGACCTGCGACACATGCTGGTTGATGAATGGGATGCCATCCCACAGCAGTGTGCGACCAGGCTGGTGACCAGAAGGAGGACGAGGTGCCAGGCTGTTGTGGCTGTGTATGGTTCTTCCCAATGCTACCTGCTCCTGTTTGTTCAACTGATAAATTGCCAATATGTCTTGCCTCTACAGGCTTTAATCCACCAAACAACAGCAAACAAGAATTGATGGGCCCAACCCACATACTCAGCTCTGCTGCTCATCCCACAAATGCATGATCCTCACAAACGTGGCATCATTTGAAAGGGAAATATACTGGCTTTGCAACATTTTAAGATTTACTGCCAAGAAACATTGTTACAACAAAAATAATCTACCAAACACAAATTTCCTTACTTTCCTTACTAATTTCCTTACCTTACGTACAGCAGTTGGTTAACGTTTTTTTTAAAAGCAGCAGTTGTAGCCTTCAGCCAAACACTGACTGATCCTCAAAGGAGCCTATGAATCAGTCTGCTCAACCGTCCCTTTTCAGAAGACATCTCTCCTCATCTCTCTCGTCTGCATCTCTAATCTTCTCAGTCTCCGCTTCAATCAACTCAAAGCTTTGCCTTATTTTCAGGCTTTTTCTGTTTACCTTTCCATCAGAGCTTCAACCTGGGTCTGCAAACGTTACACAACAGTCTTATCAAAGAGTCAGTTTAAACTCCTGGATGATCACATAGACATGATGATTCAAAAGCCTTTTTCCTGTGTAAACACGCTTGTTTGGTAACTCTCACAGCTCCATTCACACAGTTAAAAATAACACGCACTGACATCAGGATATACACTAGAGTTGCTGTTCTCCATCCTGTTGAATGGTAGGAGACATATCACGCTTTTCACTGTTTGTTTAAATCTTCCCTTAGATTTTTCCAAAGGACCAATAATAACTTTGACATATAAATGCTGACATAATTACACCTGCAACACCCCAAATCCAGCCTTGCTGTAGCTCTAGAGGAAAATTCAGGAAGTCACAATCCTACAAAATACACTCTTCAAAACCTGACGCTCTTAGCTCTTACACATTTTCTAGCAAGCCTGGAACTTGGCTGAGTTTCTAGGGTCTTTAGAGAGAACCCACACAAGTAACTCCAATATTGGATGTCTGTTTATCCATTTATAATCCGTTTATTCGTGATGGTGATCTGAAACATTTAAGTGTGACAAATATGAAAAAAGACAAGGAACCAGGGAGTGGCAAGGGACCAACATTACCTGCTGAAGGTGTGTTTTAACCCATATTTTACTTTTCTTTAGTTCGATGATGGTTAAAAGAAGCAGACTGTGGCTTTGTCTCTCTCAAAGCAGCAACAGTTCAATCCTCATGTCTGTTAGCGTTTTAATACTGAGGTTTAGTTAAGTTTCCAATCAATTAATCAATCAATCAATCAATCAATCAATCAATCAATCAATCAATCAGTCAATCAATCAATCAATCTATCATTATTTGTATAGCACTTTTCATACAATGCAATGTAGCACAAAGTGCTTTACACTCAACAGACAAAAAAAAGTTCACCCTCCCATCACTCTCCACATGCACTACCCCCCATCACCCTACCCCCCCACCCTCTTCCCCACTCTGTAGTCCATATATACCATTGGCAACTATGCCATAAATAATGCATTCCTTACAAACAAGGATGTGAGTACTAAGGAAAAGCTATCTTAAAACTCAGAATGAGAAAACACTAGAGGCCAGGTTAAAATCTTTAAACAAAGTGATGGTAAATGGAAAAAAAGAAAGAAAGAGAAGATACTAAAATAAGAATAAAAACAATAAAATATAGCTCATAAAACTGTATAAAATAAGTATAAAACACAAAAAGACAACTTGGTAAAATTATGATAAGAGGACAAACTATTAAAAGGCAATCCTGAAATCAAAATATAGTGAGATTAAACCTTAAACAAAGACAAAATTGAGATGATAATCTAAATTTTACTCAAAAACCAGACTAAAAAGGTAGGTCTTGAGTTTGCTTTTGCTTGCCAACGATAGACACGCTTATTTCCTGCCAAGTCTGTCAGAATAAAAGCCTCCATTGCTAATCATCATTGACAACTTTTATTTTGAATAGCAACATAAGGAAATTGAGTGTTTTTAACAGCAACTTAACAGTAACTGTTCTTGTAAGTGGGCGTGGGTTCAGCTCATTCAACTGACACGCCCACACCATCCTTGCACAGATTTTATTGCACCATTTTTCATGATTTTGAAGTTTAATTTATAAACTTGGAGAGGTTTTTCATGTCTGAAATTTGGCCTGGTGGTTCATAACACAGTGACCCGTCATACAACAAACCTAAAATACATTTCTTTTTTACTACTTTACAGGGACTTTAAAACTTTCAGAACCACTGACTGTGTGTTCATGAAGACATGGCCCCCCCGTCTCCTTACACTGAATATATGTAAGTATGCAAAACTGATGTCTGAAAGTTAATGTTGATAGAAACAGGCTAATAACTCACCAGCTAAGTATGTTCATCCTTTTGTCCCATCTTTAAGCCACTTTAAATAGTGCACCGTCTTGTATGGTTATTATAAAGACAAACACCTCTGACTTGTGATTTTTTACTGGAGCTCTGAATGTCAATTTTACCACATACTACCAACAAAATGCTTTTAATACCCTCCATCTCAACCCACCTTTAACTCAAACAACAATCCCTGCTCTTTTCTTGTTACTACACAGCAGTTTCAGTTCAAATCTGCCCTGTACATATCAATCAAAACTGCTCACCACTGTATCTGGGTCTCTGACCACACATTACACAACTCTCCTACCCTACTTTCTGGGTTAAACCGACTTCCTTTCGCCAAGATTGGTTATAAATTAGTAGTTTCATAAAAAGGCCATTTAGTCTGATTCAACACGCATCATTCATATGCTTCATTTGATATTTGTGGCTCAAATATTGTTTTATGCTAATGGAAAAAGCATCAGAGAGGCTGCTGGGAAAGCGTCCGCAGCATTCCTCCTCACTGAATCTCACAACTTGTCTCAGTCCAGAAACTACCCACCCCAAACAGTCTGAGGGCACAAAATGGAAATACTGTGTAAAAATCAAGAACATTTTCACCCCATCTACTTAAGAGTCTACAGGAGATGTTCACAGGCTGTTATTCTCCAGGAAATGTGAGTGGTGATTGTCAGAGCTGAGTCATGGTG
The DNA here is from genome assembly GCF_018320785.1 of Cheilinus undulatus. NCBI lineage: Eukaryota > Metazoa > Chordata > Actinopteri > Labriformes > Labridae > Cheilinus > Cheilinus undulatus. The sequence goes on along the minus strand of NC_054878.1, from coordinate 36,592,959 downwards.
GTCAGTCATAATGTTTGCATATTACTGAAACACCGTAAAAGCATGAATTTAGATCTATAGAGGGCGTATTCATAGATTTTATATAAGATCACCTTGATAACTTTGATCCTACTGTTAAACTTTTTCTCTTTTAACTGAGTGAGTTCAGATGTCTGGCTAAAATTGTTTGTGGATTCTTGAGAGAATCTCACACTTGATGTAATTTTATGAAATGACTGAAGCTATTATTCTTCACTTTTGCTATAAATCTGCATCAAACCAGAGTCAGACATCCTACTGAGACAAGAGAAACCTCATCCTGCCTTCCAGATCAAATGTGCTTTTAATAGTTGCTGTTTACTTCCATTTAAGTCAAAGTGCTTTTTGGCAAACAAAGTAATAAAAGCAAGAAAAACCAGAGTGATTTCTATTTTTTTATGCGTAGGACTTGATAAAGGTCAAACGTACACTATATGGACAAACTACTCAGCCATCTGACCAGTACAACGACGGGGCTGTAGTGACTTTGCATCAAATTCATGTTCTTTAATATGGAGTTGGTCCCCATTTTGCAGCTACAACAGCCTCGACTCTTCTGGGAAGGCTTTTCATAAGATTTTGGAATGTTTCCATGGGAATCTGTACTCATTCATTCTGTAGAGCATTTATGAGGTCAGGCACTGATGTTAGACCAGAAGGCCGGTTTCAGAATCTCTTTTCCAGTTCATCCCAAAGGTGCTTGACTGGGTTGAGGTCAGGGCTCTGTGTGGGCCATTCAAGCTCTTCCATACCCAACTCATGAACCCTTGTCTTAATAGTTCTTGCTTTAGGACACAGTCATGTTGGAAGAGAAAAGGACCTTCCCCAAACTGTTGCAACAAAGTTGGAAGCAGAGCATTGTCCAAAATGTCCTGGTATGCTGCCTTACTGGAGATAAGGGGCCTAGCCCAAACCTTGGAGTGGGGGGTCAGCTCTATATTAAAGTACATATATTTGAATACAATGTCATTAAGTCGCTGTTGATGTAATGGTCAGGCATCTGAATACTTTTGTCCTTATAGTATAAGTGTTTTGCCAGAGTTACACAGTGCTGAAAGCAGGTGACCAGGGTGCTCTGTTCTGATGAGGTAGATGTCATCCTTCCTTTTGCTTCAGCAAATCATGAATTCACTTTCAGGCTAGAGTGTAGTCCTTCAATTATCTCATTTAAGGCCTCTTTCTTAAAGACTTTTCTAATTAGAACATTTGTTTTCGTTGTTATTCCAGGACCTCACAAGTCAAAGTGTTTCTAAATTAACAGCTTTTGTGGAACCAGCGCAGGCCAAGTTCATGAGTTAGTTTCAGAACTGGTTGAACTGACAGACTAATACCAGGAAAGACATGGCCCAGAGCTCCACAATGAGATCTTAAGTGGCAGTCTTCTGATTCCCCGTGCATCACGAGCTAGTCGCCGCTATTGCCAAGCAGAGTGATGTAATCTAGTCAGGATCAGCCAGACCGTTGGCTCGCCGTTGCCATCTTGCATCATCTGGCAGAAAAGCTCCTGTGCATAAATTGTCCAGGCACGCTTTCTGTTGAAATCCAAATGTTGTTAAGGGCTCAGTAAATTCTGAATACTGAACTCAGAAGGATCAAAGATTTGCTGTCTAAATGCAGCGAGGGCTGCTTCATGGAAATGAACAAATCTCTAAAGTGCTTGGGTTTCTAGCGCTTTTTCTCCACTCAGGTGTTCCAAAACAGGAAAGGCACCCTCTCCAAAAGCATTAAAGTGATTGGTTACACTTGAGCTGTAGTGTCACATAGTCGGGTCAGTGGTCCGGGGTTTGATTATTTAAATGGAGAAGGGGGAGTTAAGTAACACAGGCAGTGAGGCGGAGAATGTGATAAGTAACATTAAATACAGGATGCATTCGTTTGTTGAAAAGTCGGGCTTGAATATGAAGAAGACGGTGAAATAGCCTCAAAGGAGCCTCAGCCTCATTTCCACGTTTATTCAATATTGAGTTAATGTTATCTTGTGTAATAGAGACAGGCGAGACGCTGAGGTACAGTACGAGGGGGAGACGGAGGGTGTCGGGTGGTGTGTGTGGGTCCTATCATACAATGCCCCTCTCTGTCTGGATCGCTCAGCCAGCTATGGTCCGATACTCCCTCACATACCCCGTCACCGCCCCCCTTTACCACCAGATAGCTCCAGGGCTGTAGAAACGGGGGAGGCCGGGCTTCTGCATGTTTCTTTTTTCAAGCCGGACCTAGTCTCCTCAGAGAAAAAGGCCCGTCTGGTGACCTTGTGGTCAAATCTACCTTTTCCTGCACAGCTACAGTATATCCTTCCTGGACTGAACATTATCCACCTGTGCTCAGTGTAAAGAATCACATGCAGTGCACATGCATGCTCGCTCAGACACACATGTTCATACTAACAACGGCGCTGCTACTGTGGGATACTGAGAGAAGCTCTACTGAGGACATACAGATCAAACGACCTACACAACCCAAGTGACACAAAAGTTTAGAGCAACATGGAGGGGAGACAATTAGTGTTCACATCTGTTAAAAAGCTAATTAAACAATAAAGAAAGAGTTAATTAATACTAACCTCACAATTTAAGTGCAGATCAAAACTTCAAAACGTGCGATGCAACCAAGATAGTACATTTCTCCATTTGTTTTATATTCATTGCCATGTTTAATGTCTTGTGTTTCCTGTTTTATTTTGTTACTCATCTTGACTTGGTTCTTGTCTGTGATACCTGATATGTGGCACCTGTGTGTAGTTATCTACCCTGCTATAAGCCTGGCCCACACTCACACCTCATCTCTATTTACGTACGTGACTGTTGCCAAGTATCTGTAAATATACAGATGATGCCTCCTAGTGTCAAACACGATTACTGAGGCAAAACAGGGATATGTAACGTTTGTCTGCTTGGAAGGTTATGGACCCCCAGAAGGGACATGGGGGAAAAAAATAAAAATGATTAAGGTTTTTTTTTTTTGGAAATGATGATGGGGAACTATTTTTTTGTTTGGAAACAGTTTGCAAGTTTGCGGAATCTTGCAAAAGTAGATTGAAATGATGTTGCATGGAGGACGCGCATCCATGGGGGGGATTCATTGAATTTTACTTTGAAATTGGCCTGAAATATAAAGACATTCAATATGTGCTTAGTCGCAGGCATGCTTTTTGTATCAGAGAAAGGCATTTGAAGGGAATTTTGGGTGGACTCTCTCTTCGAAAACTTACTTGGATCTGGCAGACTTCATCAGCAACCAAATGTTGTGTAGGCATTAGGCCATTTGACTTTCTTTGAAAAAGCCACCAATACTCCCATTGATACATATTCAATATGGCTTCAGTTTATTGTATGAGTCCAAGAGCCAGATGAAGTTAGCTCCTTTTGCAAAGTAGTTCCGTCTTAGTGAAACCCCTCTGGGATCCATCTCTTTCAAAACCTTTCGTGCATCTTCTTTCCTTACACGTAATCCTTGCTCTCTGCATTTGGCATACACCCATCAGTACCCGTGCAGCTGTCCGGAGGAATGCAACTTGTTGCTGATGAATTCGACCAGGTCCGCCAGATCCAACTAAGTTTTATGACGAAAAAGTCCCCTTTCAGCCAAAATTCTCTCCAATTCCCTTTCACTGATACGAAAAATGTGCCTGTGACTAATGACCACCATGGGCTCATTCAAATCCCTCTCACAACTCTGTTATTTTGTTTTCTTATTTCAATGAAATACTTGAGGAAAAGGAAATCATGTGACCCATTGGGAAAGGTGAACATTTCAAAATAAAAGCCCACATGTCAAAATGTAAGCCTATATAGCCATTAACTGTGTTTTAAAGTATAATAACAGGCCTATTTGCTCTATACAGTGTATCTGAAATAATGTCAGCGGTAAAAGTACAGGTGATTTTATAGACTGTATTTATATTGGGAGGAAAATAAACTCAAATGAATGAATAAGCCAGAACTTCTTGAGGTGTTTATCCATGTACACAGCAGGAGTCAGATTTACAATTTATGAAAGGTTTATTTATTATTGTGTGTACACAATAAATGAGTAAGCAGATAAAAAGATAAATATTCAGAAATAACTTGAACAAAAATAGGCTTCAAAAGGCTTACATTTTGACATGAGGGCTTTTGTTTTGAAATGTTCACCTTTCCCAATGGGTCACAAGATATCCTTTTCCTCAAGTATTTTATTAAAACAAGAAAATAAATAAATAAATAAATAAAAAACAGAATTGAAAATACAAAAAATTGGACCCCATTTAAGATTTTATTTGTTTTTCTGTTTTTGTGACTGAAATGAAGAAATGGGAAAACAGCTTATGCTCTTTTTTTTCCAATTTTTTTGTCAAAAAAAAAAAAAAAAGATAATAATAAGAGAGTTTGTCCTGCTTTTTGAGTCTGGTTTCAACCAGAAAATGGATCTACCAGAAAATACATTGACCCATGGGCCCCTGATTTGGCAGGGCCCCATAAAAACCCTCACCTTAATCCTCTTTATGGGTGGCCTTGGCACTGAGACAAAAAAAATCGATTAAAACTGTCCTCATGTCTGTACTCTCCTGTATTTTTAAATCGTTTGAGATTAAAATCAATCCAAAAAGGCAGTCGTTTTCTTCCAGAGTGTACGTTGCAGATGTAACACTATGCAGATGGGATTTGTGGAAACTGTGGAACAGGAAAGTCTTCTAATCATGTGATCAGTCCAACATTAACATCAACAAATATAATGATGCTGAACATCTATAATGACAGTGAGGAAGGTTTGAAAATTCTGACCTTTTCCACTCCAATCAGATGGGCTGTTCCCACATCTAATGGGCCATGACGAGCAGGTCCGCGTTTTTCCTACATCTCTAAACTTTACAGGTGAACCAGCTCAGAGAAGCAGCCATGCTGACATTTACCAGGAATGCCAGATGGCAAGTCCAGAAGGAAGTTTTTTCTTGACTTAAGTAGAGTTTTCTTGGAACCATCTTTGGTGGCATTTAGAAAACCAGAAGCCTCCAAATTGACTTTATTTAGTGGTTGCATTTTATTTAAACAGCTGCAGGAACTCATTTGATATTGGAAAGTCATTGAGGTCATCAATGAAGGTAGTGTCTTAGCTCAATACTGGGTTACATCTGCAGGTGGGCAAACCTAAAACCAAGGGAACACCCACCGCTCGTCCATGTTGCAGGCTTGGCTGGTCTTTAAAGTTTCTTGACGCTTAAAGGTTAATTTCCCTCAATGTGGCAGACACCACTGCACACCTCAGCTGCTCAGTATCAGGCCATTTTGGCCATCTGATAATTATTCTTGGTGTGCACTAAAGTCAGTTCAATCCTGTGGTATTCAAACCTGCAAGCCTGCACATTTGTTTGCATGAGAGCGGCTGATTTAAAACGTGTAGACGCTGGTGCGTCACCAGGCTTTAGGTGAACTCCCCACATGTGCTGGATCATGAGGGGGATCATGCGATGGTGCCGTTCCAGGGACATCCATCAGTGTCCATTAGAGGAGCAGCAGAGCGCGGTGGAAGGACTGTCACAGTGAGCATCTGTTGAGCTGTTATGTAATGTTTAATGAGGCTGTGGTTTTAGGCTTTGGCTCCTGACAGAGCAGCGCTGTGCTGGGGAGGAAGGAGGAGGAGAAATGTTGGGCTGTCGTACCTGCCTGTGTGACCCTGCAGGGCTCTGTGACAGATGTGCACACATGAACAAAGACCCACACACATAATACACAAAACACATGAGATTTCCTTTTACAACCAGTCCAGCCAGTGGACTGATGCCTCTCAGTGGCTCCTGTCACTGATTTATCTCCCACCCTCCCACTGAGCGTTGACAGATTTCATGTTTAGTTGAAGACAGACTCATCCTACCAGTGGAGACTGATAATAATGAGTCTGGGAGGTCCTGGTATCTGGTTTCTCTGGGGTGCTGTGAACATCAGACTGGTAGAAAATGAGACATTACCAGTCTGTTATTCCTCTGGTGGCTATCTTCCTAAATCAAAGAACTTCTGCTAAAGTCATAAATGTTATTTCATTGTGCTGGTTTCATAGTGCACACATAAAGCACGTCCAATGATCAGGTAGCTCACATTTCTTGAGGATTCAACCTCAGAATTTTGTCATTGAGTTGCATGTGGAACATCATTTCACCTATCCCATATCTCTAAGCCCCGCCCTCTAATGCCACAACCAATCACTCAAGAACACTTCCAGAAATCACAAGTACATTATGTCATCAAATGCAAGTTAAATCTGTACTATGCAAAGAAGAAGCCATATGTGAACACAGTCCAGAAACAATCCTCTCTGGGCCAAAGCTCATTTAAAATGGACAGGGGCCAATGGAAAACTGTTCTGTGGTCAGATGAACCAAAATTTGAAATTCTTCGTGCACAGTTCTAAAGCCTGCATCTCTAATGGTATGGGTATGCCACAGTCATGGGGCAGTGTTGAGCAATGTAGCCAACACAATGAAGAAGAAACATCTGAGGAAAAAAGGTGGTGCTCAATCAAGTATTCAGAGGAAATATCAATAAATAATGAGTGAGTTGTTGGTAAACACAAACAAATAAACAATGCTTGCACACCTGGGCACAAAGAGAGTCAGCTACATACAGCTGGGCAGAGGACAGACTGTTTTTTAGTCTATGGGATGGACGGAGCAGCATCAAAGTAGCTCTGTGAGAGACGGCAACCTCTAGTGGATTAGTTTTTCAGTGTCCACTCCAGCATAACCAACACATTAGCATTGGAAAGTTCAAAAACACACGGATCTATTTTCGGAAATGGGATTGGCCCTTAATCTTGACAGAGACTCTGGAAGCTGGACTTTCAAATAAACAAAAATTAAACAAATATTTTGGTCTGACTGACACATTATTGTATTAGGGTTTTCTTTCAAAACGCAGGAATTTTTTAGACACTACCGGTGAGATCTATCCCTATTATCTATGACGCAGCAGGCACAAGGACACAGGCCTGACCACAGAACTGGTCAGGCCACAGAATAGACCCTGCCCAACTGTGATTTTTCAGCAGTATAAAATATTTTACACTTTTTAACCCCCTTTCACCACTTCATTTGGCCATTTCTTTGACATTTAATGCCAATCCTAACCCATTTTTGATCATTTTTTTCCACTTTTGTTAACACTTTTCACCCATTATGCCACTCTTTAACCCATTTTTGCATTTTCCTGCCAACTTTTGCCCCTGTGTGCCACCCAGTTTCACTACTTTACCAGGCTACTTTTGCTATATTTTTTTGGCCACTTTTAACCCATTTTTGATACTTTTTGCAACTTTGTGCCTATGCAACCCAATTTTTAGCCATTCTTTAACCCCTTTAAACCTATTTTCTTTAATGTTTTATCCCCTTTATGCCATTCTTTTATCAATTTTTCCTCTTTTCATGTATTTTTGCCACTATGTAACCAGTTTTAACTACTATTTTTGTGCCATTTTTGCCACTTTTTGCCACTTTTTTCCACTTCACCAATTTTTGCCACATTTAACCCCTTTCCACTTCTTTTTATGCTATTTTTTGTCCCCTTGTGCCAGTCCACAAGCCATTTTGACACTTATCACCCATTTTTTCCCACTCTCTAACCCCTTTTTTACCACTTTATTTGGACATTCTTAGAACAAGGAAGACCAAGGACTGTTGAGCAGCTAGAATCCTACATAAGACAAGAATGGGACAACATTCCTCTCCCAAAACTCCAGCAGCTTGTCTCTTCCTTCCCCAGATTGTTGTTAAAAGAAGGAGGGGATGCTACACAATGGTAAACATTACCCTGTCCCAACTTTTTTTAGATGTGTTGCTGCCATCAAATTCAAAATGAGTTCATAATTTTTCATTAAATGGAACAATGTCTCATATATATTGTTTTTGTTCTGTTGTGAATAAAATATGGATTTCTAAGATTTGCAAGTCATTGCATTGTTTTTGTTTGCTGCTTAAACAGTGCCCCAACTTTTTTGGAATAAGGGTTATGCAGACTTTTGCCTACTACAGGAATATATACCATCATTTCACACTCAGATGGCTTGTGGTAAGTCTACCTTGAATCACTGTGACGTTAACACAGCCTAGACTGAGTGATGCTGATGGGGGAAGATCTGTGATTTTGGTCCTCTTCAATGATGTCTTTGTCTTTGCAGCTTGGCTCTCATCACTGTTAGCTTACTAAAGTTCATTAGTCAAGACAAGTTGCTTTTTTTTTGTCCTCAGTCATGTTGGCTGTTGAAAGGAAAAACTACAACATTGTGTGAAGACGCCACGGCTCTCACTGCCGTGCTAAATGTAACATACAACTGTGCAGATTTATAGTAAACATCTTTGGACGACTCTGCGCTGTGATGCGTGTGGAATGCATCCATTCATGTGCTAATCACTGTTTATGTTCATGATAAGACAGAGAGGAGACGGCCTTACACCAGGGTGCAGTAATCCTCTAAATAATGTCAAATAACAAGCACATAAACCAGACGCTAGCCGACACACAATCACAGTGAGGACGGCTCACTTCACTTATCTCTGCTCTCTTTTTTAACACCATTAACTAACAGACCCCTCCAGTGTGTGTTAGTGTGTATATGACACGTGCACTCAACCCCTGCTGCTCTGAAAACACACTTTGGAGGAGGTCAGCTCGGAGGCAGTCTGAGGGAGCACAAAAACAAACGGGACAAACCCAAACAGAGGAGTCTGCACAATAAAGGATCAGTGCTGGGAGAGCCTTAAAGCTCATAAACTACTTTTAAAGTTATGAGGCTATGTGTGGAATTTAAATATAGTTAACTAGACTTTCAGTTGACCTGATTCTGCAAGTTTCTGTTTATAGAAATGCCACTGAAAATCAGTACAGGTTGGAAAGCTGCCTATGTTGACATATGTGATTCTGTCTCTAGGTGGGGCCAAAGAAGACCATTTCTCAAGATGGACACATGGTAACTTTACTGTGCATTTATTTATAACACAGATATTACTCACATTTTTGGGTAAGGGGTCTCTATTAAACGGGCTGAGGGAAACCTGTATGCATGCTATAAGCATGCCAGTCTGTGCCAGGAGGTTTAAGGAGGACAATGAAGAGGATGAGGTGTCTTCTCTGAATATAAAGACAATGGACTTAACTGGAATCAGGCCTGCCCACATAATTGGCTGAGCTCCTGAAAATCCCAGTGAATGGATCCTCCCCAGTTTAGAGTGATTAATGATATTAATGCATGTGTGTTGGATCAGTAGTGCCAGTGCTAGTGTCCTGGCTACCAGTTACTTTATTTTGGAGATGAAAAGTGTGTCAAGCTGTTAATGGGTTCTGATGTTGAAATTATTTATTCAGGCCACTTTTTAACCCCTTTTCACCACTGTTTTACTTATTTATGCAACTGATTCCCACTTTTAACTCATATTTATATTTAACCAATTTTTGCCACTTTTTGCCCATTTTTTTTTGCCACCATTTCAACAGTTTTCACTACTTTTTCTGGCCCTTTTTTGCAACAGTTTTGCTTGTCACTTTGAACTCCTTCTCATTTTTTACCACCCATTTTTTGCCCCTTTGCAGTAACCCACTTTTGCCACTCTTTTATCATGTTTTATTACTTTTTGGTTGTTTTTGCAATATTTTTGCCACTTTCACATTTTTTTCCTCCCATTTTGCCCCTTTTTCGCATTGTAGTAACACATTTTGTAACTTTGATATAATTTATGTATCTTTTAACTCATTTTTGCCACTCTTTTACTGTTTTCAACAACATTATCTGTCCATTTTTGCACTGTTTTCACCACTTTAAACCCATTTATGAAACTTTTTGTCCACTTTTGCCACGTTTAATCCCTTTTCACATTTTTTCACCAATTTTTTTGCTATTGTAGTAACACATTTTGCAACTTTTATCTGAATTGTTCTTCTTTTAACTCATTTTTGCCACTCTTTTACTACTTTCCCCTATTTTATTGGGACATTCTTGCAATGTTTTTGCCACTTTTAACCCATTTATGATACCTTTTGCTCTCTTTTACCCTTTTTCATATTTTTTTCCTCCCATTTTAACCCCTTTTTCACATTGTAGTAACACACTTTGCAACTTTGGTATAATTTAAGTATCTTTTAACCCATTTTTGCCACTCTTTTACTGCTTTTAACATTATCTGTCCATTTTTTGCACTGTTTTCACCACTTTTAACCCATTTATGAAACTTTTTCTGCTTTTGCCACATTTAACCCCTTTTCACATTTTTTCATCAATTTTTTTGCACCTAATTTTCCATTGTAGTAACACATTTTGCTACTTTTATCTGATTTTTTCCTATTTTAACTCATTTTTTCCACTCTTTTACTGCTTTCCCCTACTTTATTGGTACATTCTTGCAACATTTTTGCCACTTTTAACCCATTTATGATACCTTTTGCTCTCTTTTAACCCCTTCTCACATTTTTTCCTCCCATTTTAACCCCTTTTTCGCATTGTAGTAACACATTTTGCAACTTTTATCTCATTTGTGCTTCTTTTAACCCATTCTTGCCACTATTTAACTGCTTTTCACCAATTTTCATTCATATTTTTCCACTTCTAAACCATTCAGGCCACTTTTAACCCATTTTTGCAATTATTTAATTATTTTCCCCTAAATGTAGTCTTAATTCCTTCTACTTTATTATCTGACATCTTAGTTTGTGCACATCATGGCTTATGAGGTCTGACATTACTTTACAACTGGTTTTGGCAATGCATCCATCCACATTTGGAAACATTACCAAAAAAGGCAATTCTGTTTTGAGAAAGGGGGTTTACATTCTGAAAAAAGGCTACATTGTACAGCTGCATAGATAAAATAATTTTTGTACCCTTGATAAGTGTTACTGTTCTAGATGAATATAAAATATGTTTATCACAGCTTAACTCTACACCAGGTGATTTTGCTGACCTCCTCACAGGCCCCAGAAAGCCTTACTGGTGGCATAGTCAATTGTTCTGATATCTTGGAGCTGTGCTCTTCATGCATGCCTCTATCCAAAATCACCACATATTTGGTGCCTTTTGACCAACACTGGCTCACTGCACTCTTAAAAAAGGATTTTCTCTTTTCCCCACTAAATCCATTTTGATTACATAAGCAATCCAGTCCAGTCATTTAAGCTTCTCCTTCAATGATAGCCAGGGGGGAGGCATTATGTGTTCAGGTCCAAAATGTCTGCTCTTACTCAAGGATGAACTAATCAGATTTTGGCTGTACAATTTAAAAAAATGTTGCAAATGTATTAAAAGAATAAAAGGAAATGTCAAATTGTCACAACTATTCAGACCTTCACTCCTTTACTTAGCTAAAGTATCACTGGCAACAATTACAGCCTCAAGTCCTTTTAAATATCAAGCTTTATACACCTGGATTGAGGGATTTTCTGCCATTCTTCTCTGTAAATCCTCTCAGTCTCAGTCAGGACGGATGAGGACTGTCAGTGGACAGACATTTTCAGGTCTCTCCAGAGATGTTCAACTGGGTTTAAATCAATGCTCTGGCTGGTCCACTTCAGGACATACTCAGGTGTCCCTGAGCCACTCCTGTGTTGTCTTGGCTGTGTGCTTAGGGTCAATGTCATGTTGGAAGGTGAACTTTCAACCCAGGTTGAGGTCCTGAGTGCTGCAGAACAGGTTTTCATTGAGTATATCTCTGTACTTTGCTCCATTCAGCTTTCCCTCAACCCTGCCCCTGCTGCTGAAAACCACCCCCTCAGCATGATGCTGCCACCACCAGGCTTTATTGTTGGGCCGGTATTGGAGAGAAGATGAGGGTGCCTGGTTTCCTCCAGACATAACGTTTAGAAATGAGGCTCAACAGTTCAATCTTGGTTTCATCAGACCAGAGAATCTCGTTGTTCAAGGTCTGAGAGTCCTTTAGGTGCTGTTTTGCGAACTCCAAGTGGGCCTTCATGCTGTTTTGTGCTAAGTAGAGGCTTTTGTTAAGCCACAGATTGGTGGAGGGCTGGAGTGATGGCTGTCATTCTGAAACTTTGTCCCACCTTTCTTATTAAGGCCCTGCTCCCCTGATTGGTCGGTTTGGCTGGGCGACCAGCTCCTAGAAGAGTCCTGGTTGTGCCAGACTTTTCCATTTGAGAGTTATGGAGGCTGCTGTGCTCTTGGGAACTTTCAGTGCAACAGAGCATTTTTTATAACCTTCCTCAATCTTGTCTCTGAGCTCTGCAGGCAGTTCTTTTGACCTCATGGCTTTTTTTATTTCGGCAGTGTACGTTTATCATTTCTTGCACAAGCACAACCCAAAAAAATGCTAATGTGAAATCCTACACTGCTGACTGAATCACTTTGATGACTTCTAAAAAGTTTTGTTAGAAGAGGCCAACAACAACCAGATGGGCTTATCAGAACTTCAGTGTTTCTCCTGTCACTGGAAAGTTCAACATTTTTCCATAAATTGCCATCTCTTCTCCTACTTCCACGCTCCCTCCTGTCAGGGTGAAGGTTCAGAGAACAGAGAGCGGCCTTCAGCCTGACTCACTGAGGTTGCTGTCCAGTCCCTCTCTCTCTCTCTGGAGGCCCTCTGGCCCACTGCTCTCCTTTCCTCCTTCACAAACGACGTTGGTAAAGTCAACACATTTGGAGGGAAGAGGAGGAGAGGGCGGCTGTGTGACAGGCCTGTGGTTGTGAGTGGGCAGAGGGACGCTTGCCAAACAGTTTCTGGGTGTGAGTGGGCGAATGAACGACACATTGACTGTGTCTGTGTGGAGGAGGGACACTGCTATCATTCGCTACACTGCTGTGATAATAAGACACACAAATATTTACCGCTGATTTTGGCCCGTAGCTCATTCCAGCGAGTGTGAGGCTGACCCAGTGATGTTTGTGCTTTGATCCACTTTATAGGCCACAGAACCAGACCCCCAAACTTAGTGATCCAGACTTTACACTAACCCTAGCTGAGGATGGGGGGGGGGGCATGGGTGGTTTTAAGGCTTTAGTGTGTTTGTACATGTGCCCTGGCCTGGTACCAGCAACATGAGCCACAGTAACGGTGCTGCAGACTTAGACTGAATACTGTAAGCCTCACAAGCACTGAATTTAATTCATATGCTGTTCACGCCAAATGCAGGAAGAGGATGTGAAGGGCTGGGACGGTGCCACGCCACAAGGATGTGATCGTCTGCTCTGACCCGACTCAAATCAAATGAAACGGGTCTCTTCACTTTGGCTGGTGAGGTAGAAACCTGATTAAATTACAATAATTACAACAAAAATAAAGTAACTTTTTGCAGAACCATACTGGATCTGACTGAAGTCACAGTTTCCTTCAATATTCAGGTAATTTCACTTTTAAGACCCTGTGTGTTCTGGCTGTCCATCAGTATGGCCCACCTGGGATATGAAGAATTTCCTCTGTGTTCGCTATTTTATGGAACAAATCCATACATCAAATGTTTTTCAGGCCTTTTTCTACATGTATTTGTTTGCCTCCAGGAATGAGTCACCTAAAAAGCAGGGCTGATTCATCTAAATTTTGCTGAAAAGAAAAAATACAATACTTACATTTGGATATTTTCATCAGTATCATCGACAAACATAACAACACTTGATTAATATCAGTGTAGCTGTCAAGACACAAACTAGGATTTATTCTATTTCGGAGACCAATGTGAAAATGAAATACTCAACACCAATTGTTTCACCATTCAGCTACCGAAAAATTCATCATCTGAAAGTGATATCTGCCTCTGGGACTGCCCTTACTGTAATTCTTTCATCCCTACATCCCTTATCCCTAATCCCTAAACCCTTTGCCTCATCCAAGCATCTATTCATCCTCCAAACCTTCTCATCAACCCATCACTTGATCTTTCCAGCCCTTGGCACTTGTCCTCATCAGTTCATCCATACATCCTATACCCTAACTCTCATCAGTTTATTCCTATCTTTATTAGTGTAAGGGTGAATTTGGGTTAGAGTCTGGGGAAGGAGGAATGGAGGGTATAGAGGTTTTAGGGTAAGGGTTGAGGGATGAAACAATAAGCTTTGGCATCATGGGATGGATGGGGAAAAGTGGTTGCACCTTTTCTATCCATCCCTATATCCCTTATCCCTAATGCCTTCATCCCTACATCCCACAACCCTTACCCTCCATCCCTGTATCCTTTGACACCGGTATCACATCCATCCCTAAACTCTTACCCTTATCCCTTCACCCCTCCATCCCTGACCCTTACTTACATCCCAATATTGCTCCATCCCTTCACCATTATTTCTATCCATTCACCCCTTCATCCCTCTATCCCTTGACTCTTACTCTAATCCCTTTGTATAGCCACTTCTGACCCTTATCCTAATCCCTTCATTGCTTCAACCCTTGACCCTTATAATGTCTCTTTATCCCTCCACTCATACTGTAATCCCTCCATCCATCCATCCATCCATCCCTTGACCCTTACCCACAACTCTGTCATCCATCTATCCTTAACCTTTACCTTCATCCCTTGACCTTTACCCTCATCTTTTTATCCATCCGCCCGTCCGTCCGTACATCCGTCGGCCCATGCAACAATCCATCCATCAACATCCCTTTATCACACTACCCCTTGACCCTTTCCTTCATACCTTTTTTCTATCCATCCATCAACCTTTACCCTCATACCTTCATCCCTACATTCCACAACCCTTACCCTCCATCCCTGTATCCCTTGACCCTTACCTTTATCACTGCATCCATCCATCCCTAAGCCCTTTTCCTTATCCCTTCACCTCTCCATCCCTGACCCTTACTTTTCTTACTAATCCCTCATCATACACCCCAGGACACCTACCCTCATCACCTCATTCCTCCATTCCTTGATTTACTCTAATCCCTTCTTAAAGCCACTTTAGACCCCTCATCCCTCCAACCCTTGACCCTTACATCATCTCCACTCCACATCCCTCGACGCTTACCCACAACTCTGTCATCCATCTATCCTTAGCCTTTACCCTCATCTCTTGACCCTTATCCTCATCTTTTCATCCATCCATCCGTTTGTTCATCTGTCCATCTATCATCAACATTTCCCTGATCCCTTTACCCCACTACCCTCATCCCTTCAGCCCTACATCCCATGAACCTTGAATTCCTTCATCCCTCCATCCCTCAACCTTCACCTTAAAGCCTACTCACAATTTCAGGGCTGAACTGTAAATATGTAGTCAATAGGTGATAAGTGTTTTGTTTTAAATGGACAAAAGCCAAAAAGGTGTTTTTGTTGTATCCTTAAAATGATTTTCCTTCTATCTTTGGTCAGTAAGGCCAGTGAAAAGTAACATTCAAACAAGTTATCCAGTTGAAACTTGAACACATTCAGTGGATTATGCCTTTACTCTAAACTTCTTCCCTTTTTCTCTTAACTTTGGTTAAAACGCTGACAGCTGAAGGTAGGCACAAAATTGACCAGACGTCATCAGAACAGCTTTAATGAGGTGGCAACAAGGTTCAAACAATAAACAGTAGGTCTCACCAAGACCTAAGTGTTAATATGGTGTGAGTTTACTTCATAACAAGACTTTTTCAACACCAATTAGTGTCGATTAGCACTCAGTTGATGCTTCCAGAGGGAAAAAGAGGCTTAAAAGAGGTCAAATTCTTAAACTGACGACTAATGTCAGCTGTAGCATGTTTGGGTCATAGCAGCTCTGCAGCCAGAATGAAGGCCTGCAGTATGTCAAACCTTAACCTCCCAGTGAAACTAGTGCTAAGTTGACTTTTAAACACATCTACCAGAGGACTCCCCACCCTCCTCTTCTTTCCTGGGGTTTCCTGACCCACTCTGAGACCTGGCCTCAGCTGTAAGCAGCTGTTGCTCAGCTTGTTCACAGGCACTTTGACCTCTTACAGACTGCTCAGGGTGTCCCAAAGTACTGATGATGCCCTTTGGATCATCTACTTGCAGGACATACATCTTACATATAACCCTGCAGGACACAGGCTGCTGCACAAGAAATAGGCTGAATCAAAGGGAAAATTTTACTGCACTGCTCTCCAAAAAAGCTGCTGCTGATGTGTGAGGGTCAGACATCATTGGCTAAAGACGGATGTTTGAGGAGAATGCTGAACCCTGTTATCTCCTAAGCACAGTTAATTTCCATATTTTATCCTTTTTACTGTAGAGATTCCAGGTGCACAGAAGTTAGTTTATGTACTTTTATTTTGTAGTCGTCCAAGTAAAAAAGAAGGTATCCATTATATTCTCCTCACCATTATATTCTGAGCTATCAGATCAGTAGACAATGCTGTCAACCAGGCCCTCCACTTAATCCTCGAGCATCTGGACTAAGCAGGAACCTACGCCAGGATCCTGTTGTGGATTTCAGCTCTGTGTTCAATACAATAATCCCAGGACAAGCTCTCCCAGCTGAACGTGCCTCATTCCACCTGAAGGTGGATCACAGACTTACTGTCTGACAGGAAGCAGCAGGTGAAGCTGGGGAAACCACCAACCTTTCTCCCCTGCTCTTTCCCCCGTACACCAACATCTGCCCCTCAAGTTCATACTCATCTCTGGTCAGCCTACAAGCCAGCCTACAGGTGGGAGGTGGACCATCTGGTGGCTTGGTGTGGTCAGAACAACCTTTGAGCTCTGAAGACATTGGAGATAGTTTTAGATTTCAGCAAGGCCATCCAAACCAAGATTGAACTTTTGGCCCCAATTCTTAACGTTATGTCTAGAGGAAAACAGGTGCTGCCCATCACCTGCCCAATACAGCGATGCATGGTGGAGGCAGCATCATGCTGTGGGGGCGTTTTTCAGCAGCTGGGACTGGAAGACTGGTCAGGGTTGAGGGACAGCTGAATGGAGCAGAGCCACCCATGCCCCAATAGCCTAAAAACCCTCTGTGACTCCAGTTTCCACTGTGGACTCCACTTTCTGCTTCCCATCACCGAGGGCCTCAAGTGGGAGATCAGCATCAGCTTTCTCACCAAGAAAGCCCAGCAGAGGATGTACTTCCAGCTGGGGCAGCTGAAGAGATTCAATCTACATAAGACGATGATGGTAAACTTCTACACCACCCCCATGGAGTCAACCCTAACATCATTGATTATTGTCTGATAGACTGCAGCCACGGTGAGGGACAGGAACAGGCTGCAGCATATCATCTGCTGTGCAGTCTACCATATTTCCACCACCTCTATGCCTCTAGGATGCTGAGGCATGCAGGTATATTGCAGCCACCCACTCTAACCCTCGACATGGACTTTTTGAGGTCATCCTCTCTGGCAGGAGACAGACAGTTTCTTTCCCCCTGCTGTCTTTTTCATGAACAGTACTCCGGCCCTCCCCTCTCAAACTCTCATGGGGCTTCAGGAGCTCATGTGGACAAACAAGTCAGGGAGTTTTAAAAGGCAAGCTACCTTACATTTTTACTTCCATGTCGCCATCATTTAGTCCATCCTCAAATCATCAGTTACCATCTGGTACACTACACTGTATCATCCACTCTGCAAAAAGCGTGACTGGCTGCAATCTACCATCTTTCAACAACCTGTGCATCTCCAGGACGCTGAGGCATGCAGCTAAAATTGTGGCCAACCCCTCCTCAGACATGGACTTATTGATACCCTCCCCTATGGCAGGAGGCTGAGGTCCATCAAGACCAAAACCTCCCGCCATAAGAACTGTTTCTCACCCTCTGCTGTCAGCATCATGAACAGTACTCCGGCCCTCCCCTCCAAAACTGACTGTACCTTGGAACAAGCAGACAAAAATAATGCATGCACAAACAGACTTTCTGTGTTCTGATAACACACACCGGACTTGTCTTCTACATCACTTTCCTTAGAAAGACTTTTATAGATTACAAGCTTACCATTCACAAAACTGAACTCCTATGCCTAACACATTTTTTTTGAGATCTTAACATGTTTCTCTAAAATCTGAGCTAAATAAAAGCAGGGGATTTTTATGGAATTTTTTTTGTGGAGTTGGTAAACACGACCTGACTTGAAGGCATCAGGACACACATGTTCCTACTGATAGTTGTCAGTCACCATTCTTTCTGGTGAACAACAATGCTTCAGGTTCACCGGTTCAACAAAACAACATGTCGGCAGATGTCGGACAGAGAAACGTAGCTGTCTAACATCTGGGGGCCTGACTCGGTTTAAATCAGCGACATTTGTTAATATTTTGTGGTAAATTTGTGTACACAAACAGGATGCTTGCAGCCTCATAGCTAAAGTTAATTTGTGGCGAGACACTGCCAATCATCATTTCATGTCTCATACCTTTCATTTTCACAAACAGAAGTGGACTGTTTCAGGTTTTTTTGTGGGGCTTTCTTGAAATATCACAGCATCTGTATTCAGTGGATTTAAACAAAAAAACAATACCATTTCCTTTGAGTTTCAATAACCCCCCACTGATCAAAATGCTGCCTAATGCAAATATGATAATCTTTACACACAAGGCATGAATTTATGTCTACAAGGGTTTTGGACTTAGAGGAATGCAAAGACAATAAACCTCCTCAGACAGGTTTTCATCCAAGTCGTATGTGGAGTATTAAAGGATTTCTACCAGCTTGAGCCTAAAAATGTGCCTCTGAAAAAAACTCACCAGCTAACAGTTTCTGAATGTTGTCTACTGGGGAAAAAACTTTGTTTTTCACATGCTGAAATCTCCTGGTCTTAAATACATTAAACGCGTAAAAGAATAAGTCCTATCAGCTTCCACTGTCTGGGCTATTTGGTATCTTGTTACCCATTTTTTTGTGTGTTTTAAGAGCAGTATTCCACTGCTGTTGAGAAGTTAAGATCCAATATCATTGCTGCTAATTGATTTATCAATTATCAGCAAACTCGTTTGGAGTAAATAGCTGGCAAATATTCTTACAGTTTATCGACAATGTTCCTCTTCCTGCAATTGCAAAGAATTCAGAGATTTCATAATCTGCTGTCCACAAGTCTTTAAAAGATTCAGAGAATCTGATGAAATCTCTGCATGTAAGGGGCAAGGCCAAAAACCAACACTAAACTCCTGTGACCTCTGACCTCTCATTCAAAACCAGCATCATTCTGTGGAGGATGTTACACATTAAAAGGATGTAGTAACACTGATGAATTCTCTGGGCCAGAGCTCATCTGAGATGGACCGACCTAAAGTTGAAAGTGTGCTGTGGTCCGCCGAGTCCACATTTTAAATTGTCCAATCAATATTTTGCAAGGACCAGGTCTCGGTGGCAGCAGACTGAGCAAGCCAGCCCAGACATCCCTCTCCCCAGTGACATTTCTTAGCTATTCCTGGGGTTTTACGAGGTATTCCCAGGCCAGATGAGATATATAATCCCCCCAGCGAGTCCTGGGTCTTTCCTGGGGTCCCCGCCCAGTTGGATGCGCCTGGAAGACCTCCACAGGGAGGTGTCAAGAAGGTATACAAATCAGATGCCTGAACCACCTCAACTGGCTCCTTTCAAGACAAAGGAGCAGCGGCTGTACTTCAAGATCCCTCTGGATGTCTAAGCTTCTCACCCTATCTCTAAAGCTGAGCCCAGACACTGTCCTAAGGAGTCTCATTTCCACTGCTTGAACCAGCAATCTAATTCTTTCAGTCATTACCCAGTAGTGATGTACTCAAGACCACACTATCGGAGACCAAGACTTGCCCGAAACCAGAGTGCACCAAGACCAAGACAAGACCCAAACTTTTGGGGGTTGAGACCGAGTCAAGACCGAGACCAAACAAGACAGACTAAAAACTCTCTTGAGTCCGAGACAAGACCAAAACATTCAAAAAGCAGTATTGAGACCAGTCTCAAGACCAAGGCCATTCTCGAGTACTACAATACTATTACCCAGAGTTCATGAATATAGGTGAGGGTTGGAACAAAGATGGACTGGTAAAGAGAGCTTTGCCTTTTGATCTCATGGTCCACACCTTTGCTGACACTGGTGATCAGCCTCTGACACAAACCTCAAGTATAAAAGAAAAATAGGAAATAAAAGAACCATCACTGCCAGAGGTTTAACCACCAGCTTTTTGTAAATAACACAGAACTATTTGGACATTTATATCTTTTTGTTTTAACAGCGGCATGTGCTGGACAAAAGCAGCCTGACGGCCTCCAGCTACTTGTGGGCACACTAGGACAATTAGTGGAGGGATGGTGGTGGATGCCACCGCTCTTGGTTGCACTAATATTTACATTCATCCATTCTGTTACAGTAATCAGAGACTTTCCAGGAAATGTGATGGGAAAAACACCAAATTAAAAAAAAAAAAAAAAGAAAACAAGCCAATCCTCTCCTGTTGAGATTTCAGCTGGTGAAGCACACATCAGTGCCTTGCTCAGATACCTTTGCTCCCCTCATAAATACTGAGGTTTGATAGATTTTTTGGTGGTTTCAGGTCCTTCAGTTGCACCTCTGAAGCAAAAAAACAAAAAACAAAAACAGAACAGACAGATGGAGGATAGAACTGAAGTAGAAACAGAAGAGATAATTAAACGAAAGTAGATGGAGGAGACATGAAATCAACCAGATAGTAAAGGGATTAATAGAGGCGGCTGGTGCATGATGATGTCCTTCTGTCTGGGCCATTCTTAAAGATTTCTAAAGTCTTAGCAGATGTTGAAACTGTGACACACCTCACACATGAGGACAAATTATAAAAGATTAAGAAGTTTTATTCCTATAGCGTGTGGAGGGAAACAATAGCCCAATCCCAAACTCCACCCCTCCATCCAAACACTGAACCCTCACAGACTGTATTAAGTCAGGGCTCTGGCTGGGCCACTTAAGGACATAGACATTGTCCGTAAGCTATGTTTGTGTTGTCTTGGCTGTGTGCATGGGGTCATTTTCATGCTGGAAGGTGAACCTTCTGCCCAGTCTAAAGCCCTGAGCGCTGCAGAGAAGGTTTTCAATAAAGATTCAGTATATCTGAATGCTGCTCCATTCAGCTGCCCCTTAACCCTGACCAGTCTCCCAGACCCTTCTGCTGAAAAACACCCCCACAGCATGATGCTGCCACCACTCTGCATCGCTGTATTGGGCAGTCGATGGGCAGCACCTGTTTTCCTTTAGACATAACATCAAGAATTGGGGCCAAAAAGTTCAATCTTGGTTTCATCCAGCCCAGTGAACCTTATTTCTTACAGCCTGGCTGTCCTTCAGATGCCAACAGGCTTTCAGATGTTTTGCACTGAAGAGAGACTTCCGTCTACCCCTATCACTGAGATTCATCTGAGACGCAGTGTATCTCAGAATGGAAATACATGCTGAAATTTTCAAAATAAAATCAAATTAAACTTTTGGTAAGGTATGAATACCAAAAGTTATAAGTTAAAGTCCTGACCTGCAAAAAAAAAACAAAAAACAAATAACAAACAAACAAACAAAAAAACCCAAAATAAAAAACCAAAAAATTAATTGCAGAATGTTTCATAAAGCCAAGTAAAGAGTCTAATTATGGGAATAAAGCCTGTCTTCCATGAAAACATGCTAACACAGCCAGTGTAGCTTACATAGCTATGTTAGCTGGGTAAGCTACAAAAATAAGTGCGCTACAGAGCTAAATCTAAGCTCACAAAGCAGCTACATAAACTATGTATCTAAATAGCTAAGTTAGCTTTAGCTTTCTTTGTCAAAACTCACATTGCTTAAGCTAACTTAGCGATAGATAACATAGCCACATAGCTAATGCAACCAATGTTAACTAATGCTATGCAATTGAAGCAACTACACAAGCTACATATCTACGTTATCTACACAACTAAGTCAGCTTTAGCTATGTTTACTAAAACACAATTGCCAAATCTAACTTAGCTATACATAACAGAGCCGCATAGCTAACGTAACCAATGTAGCTAATACTAAGCCAACAAAGCAACTACAAAACCTACATATCTAAATAACTAAGTTAGCTTTAGCTATGTTTACTAAAGCAAACATAGCCAAATCTAACTTAGCTATACATAACAGAGCTAACATAACTTGCGCAATGAAAGCTAAGCTAACAAAGCAACTTCACAAGCTACATATCTAAATAACTAAGTTAGCTTTAGTTATGTTTATCAAAGCTCACATTGCTAAAGCTAACTTAGCTATAGACAACAGAGCTAAGTAGCTAACGTGGCTAAAGCTAAGCAGCAGTGTAAGAAAATGTTTGATCTACATAGCTGTTAGCCTTAGCTATGTTTGCTCAAGCTTACTTAGTCACATTGGCTGATGTAGAAATGGTAGTTATGTAGCTAGCATAGCTTTGTTAGCCTTACAAAGCAAAATTGAGCCACCATTCATGTAACTACTTCTAAAACGGGTCTATACAGAATTAAACCCCGGATTAACCTCTGACCTTTTTCTGTATTTTATTTATGAAATGTTGCCTAGTTTGTCAAGTTTGCAACACGGTCGTTTCAAGAATATATCTGCAAAACTTTGTTTGTAAATACAGTTGAATTTGATAATTGATCTAAAACTGGAAATATGTTTTACTGTGAAACTACAGCACTTCCTTCCTTAGGGTGTCTCAGATGACCGACCTGTGAGAATGGCTGTCAGAGATGTACGGTTTGCAGCCAGACGGAGGGTGGCGTTTGGGATTGGGCCATCGTTTCTCTCCACATGCTTTAGGAAGAAAACTGTTGAATCTTTTATAATTTGTATTCATGTGTGAGGTCTGTCAAATTTTCAACATCTGCTACAATTTTAGAACTCTTTAATGTTGGGACAGCTTTAAGTTGACTCTGAGTGCGTTCCTCACACCCCGCTATCACAAAGATACTCTTATTCACACTGTACAGCTGAGGCTCATGGGAGAGGGAGAGTCCAGACAGCAGACATAATGTGGACCCTCTGATCCAGATAGAGGAAGACCCTGACACTGACCAGATGTCTAAATGAGCTGAACACACAGTGAAGAAGTTAAAGAGTCTTTTTTAACACCAAATGTGTCTCATCTTTATCAAAAAAGGTAGATACTGTAGAGCCTGCTTACCCTGAAAAATCAAATAAACAGAAATAATGTCTGACATTTTCATAGAAATCTAAGTCTTTATTGGCCCTTACATAATAGTTCAGAAAGCAGATGTAATCCTTTACTCCACTGTCTGGTGGCGTGGCAGCGATGATGTACACATTAACTTAAAAGGACGGAGAGGATCCAGCAGCCATGTCAGGATTGTCTTGGTTTATTATCATTATAAACTTTATTAACACTCCAACCTCACATTTCTGTTTTGTATAAAAATACTGTCACCATTCACCCTCAGTGAGAAAGCAGCTATTGATAACAACCTCACATCAATCAAATAATCCTTCCTTAAAACCTCTGATTTTTCTTTTTTTTTTTTTTTTTTGGGCTCTTTTTGTCAGATTTTCAACCTGTGAGTCCTGCTCCACTCAAGGTTTCTTCTCTTTAAAAGGAAGTTTTTCCTTGCTTCCTTCTCTTGCCAAGAGCTGGTTCATTGGCGAACAAAGTTTAGGTCGGTAGAAAGCACTGAATTTACCCTCTCTGGAAAGGTCCATAAAAGTATAGCATGAACCTGCAATATTTGCCAAAGAGACATAACGTTTGATCCATCAGGAACACTCTCATCAAATATTCAACCATTTTATTGCAAAATGGATACACACTTTTACTTTGTGGAGAAGGCTCTGCTCAAAAGATGCTCCCTGAGTTAGTCGAGCAGCATACTTTTGTCTTTCCAGGGAGTGTTTGGCTAGAAACCCTCATATGGACTCGGTGGATAACTTCACTCATAGTGCAAATGGGTCTCACATTAAAAAAAACAACAACAATCTCCTAAAACAGGGCCAAACCCCCCCCCAACAGGATCACTGTACAAAAGGCAACATCCAAACACAACTAAACACATCTAAACACTCTGCCCAAGGGCATGATGGGAAACTCTGCCCACACATCCCTCCAGATTTGAAACAGCTGTGGGCAGAGCTCTTTAGACAGTTGAACTGACACTGGTTTTGAGATATATGCCTAACTTACCCCTGCTTTCTACATGACGAAATTAGGTCTGATTGCATAAAGTCTCTGTCAAACATTTTTGTCTCGTTTTTATTTGTTTACTAAAATGTCAGTTAATTTAATTTTAGTTTTTGTCTATTTGCACTTGTCTTTATTAGTTACTGTCTAGTTTTTGTCAGGGGAAAAAAAGGCTATTAAAGAAAACTATAATGAAAATAATTACTCAACAAAATTAACACTGCAACACTCGATGTTTTGCTGTGTTGAGTACAGTTCCTCAATTGAACAGGAAAACAGATTTAAGTATGGGTTAAAGGTCACATATTTTACCCTTTTAAGACAAGTCTATATTGGTTTCACTGGTCCCCAAAACATGCCTGTGAAGTGTGTTGCTGAAAAAACACTCCAGTATAGGATTTTTGCATGTCTAAATAACCCCTCTGTTTCAGCCCTGCTAAGAATGAGCCATTTCTGTGTCTGTGGCTTTAAATGTTAATGAGCTCTCTGACTCCACCCCTGACTCCACCTCTCTCAGGAAATGGATGTGGCTTAATGGAAGTGGCTCTCCTGATCCTCCTCTCAGCTGCAAGCTAAGAGGAAGATCAGGAGAGGAAGGTGGAAATATCTTCCGAGTGGGAAGGGCCAACCGAACCTTGGGGCAGGGCTAACTCCCCACATGACATCATGAGGGGAAAATCTGAGAACAGCTTGTTTTAGCACACATTTGGAGAAAGGGGGGGGGGGTTCTGGTACTTAAGGGGATTGTGGACAGGCCAGGGGCACATATTTTTGTCAGAAAAGCCTAAAAAAGTGATTTTTACTTAATATGTCCCCTTAAAAATTCACATAAAGTGCTTTCTTATGTTTTATGAGACCAGCTACCGATCTGTCCTCAAGTTCACAATATGACCATCAAACATCATTACTGTCCTGGGATCAAATCCCGGACTAGCCCCCATTTGTCACAACCTGGCTCAGTGGAAGTGACGGAAAAAGGGACTCATACACGAGAACAAGTTATGAAAGGAACTTAATTAATTCAAACTTAAGTTAAATTAATCATTAATAAGTAAGTCTGTAAGAACCATCATGAATGTAATGTATTTACAAGTGTGAGTGCAAACAAAACCAAATCTGGTGGAGGCCTGGGAGGTAGAGAGGAGAGATGTTAGAGTGGATGCTACTTAGATAAACAGAGGTCTAATGAACGCTGGTTTGCATAGTTAACTGCTCAATTCACTGATTTCCTTCTTGAGTCTGCCTATTGGCTGCAGCACCACAAAACAAAACCAACCAACAGGCCAGGCCATCACATTACACTTACAGTTCCAACTCTTGCAACAGGGAACAAACTCAGGCTCTGTGCATTTAAAAGCAACATTTAAGATGACAGAAAGTTATAGAAATGTTCTCTAGTTCAACCAGCATCATACACATTTCTATAGCAGGGTCAAAACAAAATTTGTCTGTCTAGTGTGATTTTGCTGACAACATAGAACCATGAATCTATAATACAAGCTTGAATAATGTTTGTATGAACAGTAGGACGAGCTAGACTACAATCCAGATCAGCCTCTGCAGGTTTAGCCTGATCCTCCGATGGATCATTCAAATCCCAGCATTCCACAGGGAGACGTTTCCCCAGTGCTCAGGAGGAATCCCTGCTTGGGCCCTGGAGGAGGGGGCCCAACTCTGAGGAATGTCCTGGGACATCTTATCTGATGGGCCTTGAGTCTGTAGTACTACTGCGTGGTAAACTGACCCCAGTTGGCCCTGGCCTGAGGGACAGTTTGTGTACCTTAAGGCCCCTGAAGACTCAGTGAACCCTAGGCTCCTGGTCCTAGCATCTGTCAGTTTAATAGCAATCGAAGGGTCTTGACATCTGAAACAAAGAGGATTCTTACTGACAGAGGTGGCTCCTGTGTGATAGCTCTGCTTGTTATGTAACTGTAGGTACCTGTTCCTCAGAATATCAGGGGTTGGAACCAAACTCCATATTTACATGTGAAGTAGATCTTTACCTTATATGTGTACCAGCAAATAATGATTGGATTTTCAAATTTTTAAAAAACGAATGCAACTGTAGAGGTTACATGCCTCCATAAGACACATCTTTTAATCTTTGAATTCAGGTGTTGGGTGTACATAATTGAGCATCTAGCCGTGCAGTCACCATTTGCAAACATATTTGATACAAAATGGGTCTTTCTAAAGAGCTCAGTGACTCCAAGCATGGTACTCTGATAGATGCCACATTTGCAAAGAGATGGATATTCCACAGTCAACTGTAAGTGCTATAATTAGAAAGTGGAAGCATTTAGGAACAACAGCAATTCAGCAACTTAGTACAGCCCTGCCTGCCTGACTCCATTGTGCCAACTGTGAAGTTTTTCAAGGTTTGGACTACATGACTGTACCCTAGTGCACAAAGCAAGGACTATAAAGACATGGTTTGATGAGTTAGATGTGGAAGTACTTGACTGGCCCGCACAGAGCCCTGGCCTAAACCCCAGTGAGCACCTTTGGGATGAACTGGAATGGAGGTTGCGAGCCAGGCCTTCTTGTCAAACATCAGTGCTGTAAATCATAAATGCTCTACAGCAGAGGTCATCAAGTACATTTTTACAAGGACCAGCGTTAGTCTTGACAGAGACTCTGGGGGCTGGACTTTCAAATAGAGAAAAATGAGAAAAATATTTTGGTCTGATGAAGATAATTTTGAATGAGTATTTTTATTTTCTTTCAAAACGCAAGACATTTTTAGTCATTACCAGTGAGATCTATCCCTATCATCTATAAAAAAGCACAATGAGACACAATGAGACAGGCCTGCCCACAGAATTAGCTGTGCCCCTGAAACCCTCAGAGAATGGGCCCTCCCCAGTTGTAATTTAGTACCAGTATTAATCCCTTAAAGCCTGTTGCCGCATATTTGATACATAATTTTATGATACCTCTACCTAATAAATATGCTCAAGAAATTACCCAAAAACTGCTGAATACAATCTGATAAATGATAAAAATGCCCCCAAGTGGATTATCAGTTACCAAATACACCTAATGAATAAAATGAGATACTAAAAATATAACAGTTAAATTTTATGGAAATTTGGATTTTTTAAAATTTCAGTAGAAAGTTCAATGAACATTTCAGTTCCAAAAAATCAGAATTTTCTGGCTATTATTTGTGTCTTCAGGCTTTAAGAGGTTAACTCATTTTTGGCACTTTTTTCATCCCCTTTTCAATACTTCATTCTGCCATTTCTGCAGCATTTTTGGCCCCTCTTAACCCACTTTTGATCACTTTTGCCACTTTTTGCCCTTTTTGCCACCCTCTTTGCCATTTTCCTGCCTATTATTGCCACTTTTTAACCATTTCCACTACTTTGCTGGTCCATTCGTGCTGTTTTTGCAACATTAAACCTATTTCTGATTCTTTTTGTCTCTGTAACTCAATTTTTTCAATTCTTTAGTCCCCCTTTTTACCACTTTTCTTGCATGTTTTATCCCCTTTGTGCCACTCTATTTTATCTATTTGTTGCCACTTTCGCACCCCGTTTCGCACCACTTTTGCCACTTTTAACCAATTTTTGATACTTTTTGCACCTTTTACAAGTTGTTCCACATTTTAACCTCTTTTCACCAATTTTCAGGCAAATTTTTGTCCCCTTGTGCCACTCTTGTACCTCTTTTCATCACTTAATCGGGCCATTTTTGCAACATTTCTGTCAGTCGTAAACAATAAAAAAGATGGACTAATAATGGCTGACAAGAAAAATGTTAAGTCATTCTACAACTATTTCAATACGAACTGTTTTTGGGTGGATTTAATAGCTGCAGACATTTAAAGCTGAAAAATAAAATTCACATCCCAACATCTTTTTCTCCTTGAACACGATGTCATTACAGTCCTCTGTAATGATCTGGCAGCCAAATACTTTTGTCGGTTATGACTTCAAAAGCAAATGTATTTTGGTTACAAATATCTTTTCCTGGGCTGGTGAACTTGTGCCCTCCATCTTCCCTGTTTTTCTTGCAGACTAAAAACTCCAAGACATGAACCAAACCACCCAAGCTGTCTTAAAATAAAACCCCCAATAAAGCATCTTCATAGCTCCTGACCTCTACTGGAAACCCAAAAGAGAGGGGCTGCACATTCTCCTCCTCAGTAGTGATTACATGTTCAAAATACAAGTCAAACACTGCTAAATTTACATTGGCATTTTCATTTATAAATGCCAATCCAAAGAAAGGGAAGCAGAGTAGAGTTGAGCATTGATCCAGGGTGAACCGCAGCACCGGTGCAGCCAAAGGCTTGTGACAGAAATACTGAACGCCCTCTGGAACTGTTGTGACTTCGACTCAGTGGATATGGTGTGGAAATTATTTTGGCTCTGATAAACCTGTTTTTCCATTTCTGACTTGACTTTCACTCCTTCATTTGTCATTTCATTATGTAACACACATAAGCCAGTACAGTAAAAAGAAACACCCAGCTCAGCGGGTGCCAAAGCAAATGTGCACTGAGTGGCCCACGCGACTTAATGCAATTGAAATGCACTTCCTCTTAATTGGACACACGAAAACACATCAGGCAAGAAAAAGGGTGGATTAGCACGATTTAAAGGCATATTTTCCACGGATTTAGACAAATAACTCGGAGGATGATGGCTGTCACGTGGATATTTGGAGGCCCAGGTATGAACCATACCTCATGTGCTGGGATATGATGAAGAATTTGCTTGAAAGACTAGCCGAGGGGCGAAGAGAGTGCACGGAGCGCTGAACTCTCCCTCACAAAGGCACCATTCTGCTTTCTAAGAGGGAGAAACAGCAACACCCAAGGAAAGTATGACACTGGGTGTCCAGGTAAACATTTCCAAGGCGGCTTAGTTTACAATTGATGTCGACTGCTGTGCGTTCTTCCTCCTATTTTGTCTTCACCCCTAAAGCTTTGGTCTAAATGGAGGAGATTTGAGGTGTTAGGGCGTTGCTATACGGTGGTTTATTTTCTCTCTGTGGAAAAACATTTGAGGCACGGGTGAAGGCAGATGAAGGATTGGGAATGAGGGAGACTTAAAGGGATTGTATAGGGAGACAAAAAAGGAGTGAATGTGCAGTTAGCGGTATGCATAAGGTGGGGAGTGCACAGACGCGGGGCAACAAGCCAACGCGGGCAGACCACGAGCGCTCCCTTCACAAACAGACAGCCGTGTGTTCCACAGGATCTGCAGCCGGGGCCCCGCACTCATGAAAGCGGCTTCATAAATTGGTAAACCTAGAAGGCCGCTCGCCTTTCCTCCCACAGCGTTTTTTTTTTTTCTCATTCCGATGCCTTAACGATGAAACGAGCAGAGGGCAAACATGACACACACAGACATCTCTTTATGAGGCTGATGCACACCTGCAGAGGAGACCTACTGTCCATCAGGGGAAGTAGGTGGAGGAGACCGGGGTCAACACCTCGCCACACTGGACCATGAATTTACCTCACTGTAGGACACAGGGGAAGCTACTGTACAGTCAGGATAAGGTGTTGCTTAGTGATGGACAACGCTCAGATCAGTTCATTAGGTCAGTAAAACCCTGGATGGTAGTTTTAGAGCTGTTCAAGCATTTACCCTTTCTGATACATGATTCTATTTTGCATTTTAGTCACACATTAATGTTCGGGATCATCAAACAAATTATAAGATAACAAGAGTCACTACAAAAGCAGTTTTATTAGAGGGAAAAAAGCTATCCAAACCAGCCTAACCCTGCATGAAAAAGTAATTGCCCCTAAGCCTAATAACTGGTTATGCCCTCCTTGGCAGCAACAGTCAGGAACACTCATACATTTACAAGACCCTCACACTGCCACCACCATGCTTGGCCATTGGTATGCTCTTTTATGAAATGCTGTGTGAGTTTTACGCCAGATGGGAGGCACCTTGCAGAAAGTTCAACTTTTGTCTTCTCAGTCCACAGAATATTTTCCCAAAAATCTTAGGTTTCATCAAGATGTTTATTTGCAAATGGGAGACGAGCCTTTTGTTTTTTTTCATTCTTTTTGTCAGCAGTGGTTTTGGCCTTGGAACTCTCCCATGGATGCCATTTTTTTTGCCCAGTGTCTTTCTTATTGTTGAATCATGAACTCTGACCTTAACTGAGTCTAGTGAGGCCTGCAGGTCTTTAGATGTTGTTGTGGGGTTTTTTAGTGATCTCCTAGAGGAGTCATTAATGCACTCTTGGAGTAATTTTGGTAGACTGGCCACTCCTGGGAAGGTTCACCACTGTTCCAAGTTTTCTCCATTTGTGGGTAATGACTCTCACTGTTGTTCACTGCAGCCCCAAAGCCTTAGAAATGGCTTTGTAGCCCTTTCCAGACTGAAGCATGATGTGTTGCTTTTTGAGATCTTTTAGCCTACTTCACTTGGTCAGACAGGTTCTGTTTAAGAGATTTATGGTTCAGCAGGTCTGAGAGTAATCAGGCCTGGGTGTGGATAGTGAAATTGAACTCAGCTCTCCAGAAAATGTGGTTAATCAAAGTTAATTCATGATTTAACAAGGGGGGTAGTCACTTTTGCTCATAGGGCCAGGTAGGTTTGGATGGCTTATTTCCCTTAATAAATAAATATATCATTTAAAAACTGCATTTTCTATTTAATCTGGTTACCTCTGTCTTATATTATAATTTGTTTGATGATCTGACACATTTAAGTATGAAAAATATGCAAAAAAAAAGCCCCTCAACTGCTTCTCTGTAACTGCCGTAAAACAGGCTTTTTTGATGATTATTTTTTTCACACAAGATGCTATAAAAGAAGAATTTATCTCTTTTCACTCAAACTTGTCAGTTACTCCTTATTTGCTGTGTTCACATCTAACCAGACGTGCCTCAGTCCTCGTGCTCACGATAAAGAAGGATAACAGCCCGCTGGCCTCTCGAAGTCTCTTCCTGTCTGTCAGACAGTAATTTATCTCTGCAGGAGGACAATCCATCTCTCCTCCCAGAATCATCCTCTGGAGATCAATGCATCTTCATCTAAGCGGCTTCAAAACTGAGTATGAAATAATTTTGATTTATTTGATCTGGCAGCAGCTGGACAGCATGAGGTCACGTCTGTTGTTTCTCTCTCTTAGCTGTAAATCCTCTTTACTCTGTAGATCAACAGAAGTCAGAATCAAATGTCTTAAACATGCGTGTTATCACCTCTCCCCCTACACTACTTTATTATTTTTATGTTTCTGGTTAATAATTAGAACAATCACAGTAAATTTGGAAGTCGAAACAGGACTTACCGCCTACATAACTCTGAACTCTTTATTATCTCTGTGTTTGGCTGATGTTGTTTCCTCAGCATGGAAACAAAACTCCTAACCAGATACAAGAAAAGCTCTGTCAAACTACTTAACAGCTTTGTTGTTCCTTTTGTACAAGGGGAGAAAAACAAGAATGATAAATTATCACTGAAATGTGGTGGAAGTAATAAAGGAAAATCAAAACACTTCTCTGTCTGCAGGCAACAATTGTAAGTTTTGGAATTATAACACTGAAATGACTGAATAGCTGCTAAATTTATGATGTTCAAAAGAAGATAAGCTTTCACATTTACAGGATAAGGCTGTCTCTGGACAACTGTGGATGAGATCAATGAGGGGAAGGTGACGATAAAACCACAGTCAATGATTCTGCACCTATTGAGCATCACTACTAGATTAACGTTTCAACATAACACGACAAAAACTGAGATTACAAAGAAGTAAAGACAGGAGTTAAAGTTGAATGTTCCTGTCTGATCTGATTGTTTTTATGTTGTCTTAAAGCAAAAATTGCTGATCTAATCTCAGACCAACAGCACAGCCATTCTGTTCCTACTGACTCTCTTTCTCTCTTTCAGTGCTCAATAAACAAATAATAATTCACGCTTATCATCAAAAAAAGAGAATTTTCCTTGATAGAAGGTACAGAATAGTCCTCTCATGGTTTATTTATTGGTCTTAGGATGGCAGAAAATGAACATGATCATATTTTTGGAACTGCATGATTTACATCTCCAGCATTTTATTCACAATATAAAGTGGAAATAGTTTAAACCTCTGATGTTAATAGGCTCAGACAAAGTTTCACTCACCAGTGTGAGAACTCAGGCCCTTTGTGACAATCGGGGCGAAGTATGAGAATATAAATCTTTAATTTTGGTCATGAACATTTCAATCTCACAGTGAAAGCTGAGAACAGAGGACCAGAGTGGGATACAGTCAGTCTGAGCAGGGGCAGGGTTAAAACGTATTCCCGCACAGAGTATTCATTTCTAACCCTAAATCTGACCTGCAATAGTGAGAGATGCGGAGGAAAGACAGACATGTTGTTGCTGGCTCTCATTCAGCTGTGTAATCAATAAGATGCAGGAAACCTGCCCCCTAGTGGTGGGAGTCTCAACACTAAAGTATCGATATATCGATACTTACAAAGTACTATTTTGGTATCGATTACTCCAACAAAGTATCGATACCAAATGAGTACTTTGAAATACATCTCGCCACCGCTTCTCTGTTGTTTCACTGCCTCTCTCCTCTGGACTGTGTTGCCTTCATTGCTTGTCCAGGTCACATGACTCTGGAGACCAATCAGACATGTCTACCCTACTGTACCCTGTGACTTTGGGAACTAATCATACACAAATGATAAATCTCAGCGTCTCCACTCGCACGTATATGAACTCGGCCATCATTCTTACTCACTGTGGCGTCCAAGTTAATTTCAAAGTTGTAAGGAAATATAATAAAAAGTACAGAGACCACATGTAAATATCACAAAATGTATAAAGATCAAATTGTAGAAACATAAACAGGTAAATACTTATATGAAAATATTTGATTACTTGTATTTCTTAAATTTTCTTATTTACTCTATCTGAATTTTTTTAAGAAAAGAAATGGGGCATTTTTTATGTTGCAGATATTTACATTTTATTTTAAAGTTTGTAGTATAATTATGTATTTTCATCTAATTAAGTTTTATGCTTACACAAGCATTTTACTTTAATTGAAGTTTTTGAGTTAAAGTAAATTTAAGTTATTAAGTTAAATTCAATGGAAGTAAATACATTTCTGAATGACCTGGATTCATCATTTTATTTGCCTTTAATACAAACTTTTTAAAAGATTAATAGTCCAATATTTTATTCTTTCTTCAAAAGTATCATGTCAGTATCAGGTATCGTAAAAAAAAAGTTATCGCCCATCCCTGCTGATCCTTCTAGTGGCTTAACCTGCAAGTACACACACACACACACACACACACACACCCACACACCCCCCCACACACACAAAACAAATTTCAAGACCAAACTAATCAATAGCAGATATGAAATGAAAGTTAAGTTTAACAAAATACAGTAACGTTTCAATATGACTATTTTTCACTCCTGCTGTGTTTTAATCCCCTTTAACTTGGTTTAAGTATTTTTGACTCAAAGTACCAGTTTTAAATACTTTTTACATCAGTGTTCAACTTTTTAGCTCAGTAATGGTTTTCATATTGATTACAGCAGCATCATGCTGTGGGGAGGCATCTCTGCATACAGCCGAAGCTACATAGAAATGGTTTAGAGACGACAAGAGGAACACTCTGGAGAGGCCGAGTCAAAGCCAGGACCTTATCCAATAGAGAATTTGTGGCTGGAATTGAAAAGGGTTGATCATGTATGCATTGATCAGTTTTGCAAAGAAGACTGGAGTGAAATTGCAGCGTCCAGATGTGCAACTTTGACTGAGACTTATCCACACAGACTCAGTGCTGTGATTGCAGCTTGATTACTACTTGATTAATGTTACCTATTTTTTAACTGGCATAACTTTGTAGAAATCTGTTTTCACTTTGACATTAAAGAGTTTTATTTTTTTTTTTGTCAAGAAAGCCAACTTATCTTGTCTATTATTAATTTAAAAACCAATAAAAGTGTAAATCATCCAGGGGGGTGAATACTTACTACTTTCAGTATTCTGTATCAACGCTACCATTCAATAAGAGTTAAGCGAGATATCTATAATCTGTTTTAAAAACATTTCTATCTTCACTGATGACAGGTTTGGGGCTCGCTGCCCCTGATTACTCATACATCATGATCACCGTCTTCATCAGTTATAACCAGACTCTAAAAACATAAAAGTTCATCCTGAAAGCTTTCCTCACTCCGCGTGCTTTGTTTAGACTACAGGACTTCCCAGCATGCAGCGGTAAAAAATAGTTTCCTGTAACATTTAGCGTACATTATAAGCATGCCTTTGGTTGTGGCGTGTTTAAATGACTCATTTATTACCGCTCTGGTTAGTGCTAATGATGTGGCTTTAACAGGTATGCCTGGACGTAAACATTGTCTATAATTTATAAAGATGAGAAGGACATTTATTTTCTGTGTTTTAATCTTCCTGACGTATTATTCGGGTTTAAATCTTCACATAAATTGACTGGATCGCCCATGGAGACAAAAATGCACACATTCAATAAACGTGGTACAACATGTGCCTAATATTTTCACAACATCCTTTATCGATTTCCCTGACTGGAAAACTACTCAGTAGAGTCAGGATGCCCTCAGCTGGAAACACAGATCTGTTGAACTGCAAAAAAGGTAGCCAAGAAAAATGACAGCTATCCTTGAATGAAAGGCCTTTATGGGAGGCAGGAAATGATGAGGGAGAGGATGAGAGAAAACATGGCAGACAACCCCAAACAGAACAGACAGTTAACGATATCTCAGCCAATAAAAATTCAGAAGAAGTGCTGTCAGATGAGGGAAATTGTTGCACATATTCAATTTATAAGATGGGAGTATAAGAGTGAAACCTGCCTGAATGGATTTGTTTGAGAACATGTTTACCTCAGCCTCATGTAGAGGTAAAAAATAGTGAATGTGGGCGTCTGTGAGAGCGCAGGAAGCAGGTCAAACCTCACATATCCATATGGAAATCCAATTTGTCTGTTACCCCATTCCAACACCCTGGAGGACCTCCCACAGCTCAAAACTTGGACTCTACCTTCTCTGCTCCACAGAAAGGTTCTGATCCACTTCTGGAGAGGGGCTGAATTTAAAATCTGACCTGGACGAAGGTGACACAGCGAGGTTTTCAGCTCCAAAGCAGGAGGTTTGTACGACATACGGATACATGTCTCTGGGCGTCGAATCCTGGCACAGCACACAGGAACCGCAGCTGGATGTGGGCACAGATTCGATGCTGTGAAGCCAAAGAAATCCAAACACCGGGAGGTTGTGTTTGGTTTGGTTAGCTGCAAAAGAAAAGCTACACACTTAGTGTACCTGCAGGGGGAAGACGCAGTGACGTATCCTGACAAGTGTGAAAGATACTGATTGATTTATCAGATGTAGAGATCCTTTCTGTGGAGTCAAACCGTTTTCTGGCTCTCTTTTCTCTGTCCTCTTTCTGTCTTTATCGTTTAGGTTTTTGGATCCTCTTATTCGCCCTTTGTTTCTTCTTCTTGTCTTTGACTCAAAGGGAGTATCAAAGTCTGTAATTGAGGAAAAGAATAAGCCCAAAATCTTTCATATCTCATGTTAGGCCAGGCACTTTTAACAGTCATTGGGATTCTTTGCACTTAGAGCCAATTTCCACTCTGGGAACTTGTCATGAGGTAAGTAACCATTAAAGAAACACTGAAACTCCCTTCTTCTTTTCATTTGATGACAGTCAGAACTTCTAAAAAAACTCATCACTACCACTGCTGCTACAGAAACGATGAACTATATCTTAGAGGCTTTAGATAACTGTGCCACTGTGGCTCACAGAATCTTATCAGACTGTCTTAAGGCTACTGGGTTTTTCTGAACTTGCTGTAGGGTGGTTTGCAAACTATGTTTCCAGCAAAACCCAGGCTGTCTGATAAAGCTGGGTGTACACTGCCAACTTCATCCAATTCAGACATGAATTCTGAGTGGCAAGACTCACTTGCAAGTCTTGCTGACTTTCAGTTGGACTGTGTGCGGTTTGTCGTGCAGTATACAGTGAGATACGACCGCTTACTATGACTGGACTGGTCGGATGGATTTCTGACATGTTTGATATTTTGGCTTAACAACTCCAGACACTCCCACAGTGAGAGTAGAAAACAACGAGCAGAATCCTCAACTTTGGGATCTTTTTTCTTTGTAAACAGTCAGACAGCATGTTAAATCATTACGACGACCACCAGAGGACTTCCAGCTGACACAGTGGCGAGCTCTTGGGGATAAAGAGAGACAGCGGGAGAGAATCAGAGAGCAAGTTTTTTCTAAAGAAACTCCCTTAGACTTTTGTCACAGTCCCTTAGAACTTCACCTATACAGTGTGAGCGTGGTTCAATGTTGCACAGCCTTTGGACTGTATAGTGCGTCGAAAGTGATTCAGTTGCAGACTAAGCTGATATTTTGCCATAACTGCTATAGAGTCATCCTGAAATCACAAAGTGAGACTTGTACATGGGCCAATGGGTTTCACTAAGCAAGACAGAGTGGCATTTCTGGTACCTGAGCTTGCAGCTGAAAGCCTGAGCCTTTCAGTCCTTGGTCCTCCCAGCTGTTCTGCTGTGAGGCCTGGATGTGACTGATCCGACTGCTACAGGTGCCTTGGTGACAATGTGTCTACTGTTGATTTGCTCAGTTATTGAACCGGCTAACGAGACTCTGCCCTTCGTTCTTGAAATCAGGTCCACATAAATGGCAAATATCAACATGCATGCTCCACTCTGTCTGAAGTTAAAAGTATGGATCTCTGCAGAGTCCAAATACCCCTAAGTTAAGTGGATATTAGTGTGTAGTCCTCCTGTTTTTGTCTATTCCCTGTAGAGCAGTCATGTTTTTAATGTTTTGCCACTCGGCCTGACAGTTCAGAAAATTAGATTAAATAGCAATATGGCCTGCTACAATTGCCAAATCAAAAACAGTGCAATATTTCTTTAACCTGTTATGTCAAAGTAAATACAGCTTTTTTTTTTTTTTTTTTTTTTTTTTACAGCAGATGTTATAATTTACACATTATGCACTTCCAGGACAACTGTCTTTTTTTTTTTTTAGAATATATCACAAAAATCCTACTTGTATAGTTTTTGTATGTTTTTCTTAATCAAAATGAGACTGACATAAAAATAATAGTCCTTTTCAATATAAAAAACAAACCAAGAAAATCCCAATTAGATATTTTTTTTAAATCATTCATCCAGAGTTTAATTTATCTAATATTGTGCTGGTTATAATATAGAATGATTTTTTTCTTGTGTTTGTTGAATAATACATACATTTCAGAACCCAGAAATAATCACATATTAAACTGCAATTGCAATATTGGGGGAAAATATTGCAATCCAAATCGTTCCGCCCTAATCTGTACATGTTACTAATCTACACATGTTACTGTACACATGCATGTCCATGAATGCTCCATTATTCCGCAGGATTGAGGACGTGAGGGGGATGTCTGTGAGATGTTATTCAGCTGTACCCTCCTTCACACACTATCAGGTCTGTCCTCTGCAGGCTGGACGTCGGGCAGGTAAATCCCCTCTCGCACACTCAGTCACATGCACAGGCTCCTCTCTTTGCAGCTCATGGAAAGTATTTAGCTAACCTTCAGCAACTGTTTTAAATAAACATCTATTTCCAGTCACGATTGCAAAGCAGGTTTTCACATCTCACAACGCTCGTTCTGTGCTTATCGACAGGATGTTGAATGCAAACAGCCCACATCTCAGACTGAGTCACTCACTCAGGTGGTTTGGAGTAATTTAAGTTTAAATATGCAGTCTGGATCGGTGCAGCCTGCCTGCTTCAGATGAATGAGTCAGCAAGAAAGATACAGCTAGAGCTCACTGTATAGCAGCTCTTATGGGACACTTTTACTTTTTAATTCTACTGAATTTATATTTTTATGTTAATTTCAAAATTATTATTAATTATTTTTGTTACTTGGGTTGTCTTTGTGAGCTATTAAAATTGGTTTGATGATCCAAAACATTTTAGTGTGATAAATATGCAAAAAACTCAGGAATAAGAAAGGGGGCAGATACTTTTTCTTTGCACTATATCTATCAGTGTTTCACTGTGTTTATCTTTCTTCCAAATCTCAACCCTCAAGATGATCCGGCTACAGACTGGTCTAAAGCTGAGTGCAGAGCTCAGGGAGGGTTAGCCACTGACATCTCTGGAGTCTTGGAGATCAGTTGTTATGCAGCTCATTCAGACAGTCCTCTTCCTCTTCTGTCCTCTCCGTGCTCAGCATATAATGTCTTCATCAGCTCTTTCCTGAGACCATTTTGCTCTCCAGGCCTTTGTGCTAGCCAGACTGAAAGCTATGAATGGCTGTTAAATGGCCTTATTTGCCCCCTTCCTGATTTGTTATTTTTTGTCATATTTGTCACACTTAAATGTTTCAGATCACCAAACACATTTTAATATAAGACAAAGACAACCCAAGATAATACCAAATTCAGATTTTAAATGATGATTTAATACATAGAGGGGGGAAAAAAGCCATCCAAACCTACCTGGCCCTATAGAAAATGTAATTGCCCCCCTTAACCTGATAGCTGGTTGTTCCACCCTTGGTGGCAACAACTGCAAACAAGTATTTGCGATAACTTGCAATGAGTCTTCCAAATCCCTGTGGAGGAATTTTGGCTCAGTCTCCTTTGCAGAGTGGTTTGAATTCAGCCACATTGGAGGGATTTCAAGCATGAAAGGCCTGTTAGAGTTCATGCAACAGCATCTCAAACAGATTTAAGTCAGACTGTAACGAAGCTACTCCTAAACCGTCTTCTGTTCTTTTAAGCCTTTCATAGGATGGCTTCCAGTTGTGTTTCAGATCATCGTCCTGCTGCTTAATCGAAGTCCGCTTGAGCTTGAGGTCACAAAATGATGGCTGGACATTCTCCTTCAGGATTTTCTGTTAGAGAACTAAATTCATTGTTCCATCAATAACGGCAAGTTGTCCAGGTCCTGAAGCAGCAAAGCAGCCCCAGACCATCCCACTAGCCGGACACTGCCCTTCTAAGAAGCTCAACTCTTGTCTCTTCAGTCCACAGATTGTTCTCCCAGAAGCCTTAGGGATCTTAAAGATGTGTTTTTTGGTATTTAGGTGTGGCTTTTGGCTTTGAAAGTCTCACATGAATACCTTTTTCCCCCAAGTCTCTTTCTTATTGTTAAATCATGAACTCTGACCTTGACTGGGTCAATTGAGGCCTGCAGGTCTTTAGATGTCATTCTGGTTTATGTTGTGACCTCCTGGATGAGTCGTCGATGCACTCTTGAAGTAATTCGGTAGGCCGGCCACTCCTGGGAAGGTTCACCACTGTTCAAAGTTTTCCCCATTTGTGGATAATGGCTCTCACTGTAGTTTTCTCTCATCTCAGAGTCTTATAAATGTCTTTGTTACCCACTGATAGATGTCAACAACTTTGTTTCTGTTCTTGAATTTCTTTAAATGGTGGCATGATGTTTTGCTTTTAAGATCTTCCTTCTTAACTTTGTCAGGCAGGTTCTGTTTGAGGGATTTCTTAAATAAAACAGGTCTGGCGGTAATCCGGCCTGGGTGTGGCTGGTAAAATGAAATGTGGTTAATCACAGTGGAAATCAAAGAAATAGCCCAAAGATGTAAAATAAATGATTAATTCAAGGTAAGAGAAAATAGACAGAAACGTTACTTTTTCCTCTGATTTTGCATCTTTTTGATCATGTCTAAACCACATCAGATGACTGATGTAATTTATTTAGACGTGCACATGAGATCCAGCTGAAAGTCACTGTCTGTGACTGTTTCAGTGATGAGCTACTTAATTCAGCCAGTCTGGGACGCTCACTGAACTCCCTGTGCTTGATCACGTTCCGATGTCAGACAGCAAACAGACAGGCAGCATGGTGGAGTTTCTCAATAACATCCTGTGAGGCCTTTTGTTCAGCAGACAACACAAAAACTTGACTGTCTCAGACAATAACAAAGAAGACAACAGACTATGACAGTATAAAGGATTAGCTAAGGAGATGCTAACAGATTTCACCCTCATTCTCCACGCCTGACGCCAGCAAAAGGACAACGTGTTGATTTTCTAACGGTATCTGATTGCAGTAGATTTCCTCGTCCATGTGTTATCTATCCAGCTCACGCGGCATTAACGGATTTTCCGCTGTGACTACGCAGGAGCACCGAAGTCCCTGTAGGGAGGACATGAAGATTGTGACGACAAAGAAAGGTTGCAAAATGGCAACGCATGCAAGTGTATCAAACACAAAAGCATAGCTGGGAGTGTTTAATCCAGCATCTGGAATCGATTTATCAATTCCTCATTGAAGGTGATTATTGCAGTGGGAGGAGAGGTGAATAACCTCCATGATATGCAGAGAGACGAAGAAAAAGAAAAGGTCATTTTACCTCACACTAAAATGTGCTCTGTGTGAAGAGAATTTGCTTGTCTTGAAGCCTTATTGTTTTTCTGGAGAACACTCGCGGCCCGTCCTTGAACGGTTCCCTCCGTGGAAGATGTGATGTCCAACAGCAGAGGAGAGCAGACTTTCTCTCGTTTTTATCTCCTCTGCTGGGTCAAAGTGACATGTGAAAGCTGAGCACTTTGGTGAGGCGCTTTATGAGAGTTAGGAAAAAATGTAGATTGGAGAAGACACAAAAATGTGGATATGATCTCACTAAAAGGCTGTCAATAGGGCTATTAAACTGGCTATCAAGCTACAGGATCCACTCAGTCATGGATCTCTGGTAAAGACGTCTTTCATTTAATGGTTGGATGACCAGCTCCTGCAGACCACGTGTTGAAGTGAGACTGAGATTGCTCCAAAGTAGTATAGTCAGCAGCATGTGAGTCTGTATTAATGGGATTAGATAATGACAGACACACTACATAGGCTGTCTGAAACTGCTTGTACTAAATGTGACATTGCACTGAGTACCTGGGATGATCCACATTCATAATATGAAATTTAGTGTACTCAAGAAATCCCCAGAAAGATGCCAAATTGGTCTGAAATTTTTGGTATAAAACTGAAACACACTGGTTGTAAATTACAAAAGCATCTTATAACAGCTCTCGGATTATTAAAAAGCAGAACACACAGGGCAACCAACAAAGGGCCTAACCTGACACGCCAGATGGATGTGTTTCACACACCCATCTGGAAAATCTCCCATAGACGGTGTTTGGGAAAGGGCAGAGCCCTTGAAAAAAACTCGGAGGGTGATTGGATGAACATTCAGTTTGCCAATCAGAGTAACAAAACATGTGACGTTGTAGGTGTACGCCGCTACAGAGGAGTAAACTCCATAGAGAGCTGCGTAACGCGAACCATGGCGACTGTAGACATGTCAGTACAAGACGTTTGTTGTTTTTGAAAAGAAAACAACTTGCTGTTCTTTGTTTTTCTTGTAACAAAGAAATTTTGCCAAGTTCTGATAAAACTGACTCTATAGCAGCATCCACGCTTATCTCTTCTGCCATAACTGCCCCGGCCTCTTGTCGCTGCTTGCTTACATCACCACTTACCTGAAAGTACTGCCCCTTATTGGTCCTGTCACTTTCTTACAGGGCCCAAACAGTTCAGATGGGAGCTTTGCAAGATGGATTCGCCAGTGAGAAAGAAGTGAAATAGGGGTATCAGTCTGCTTTTCAAGGTTAAAAAGTACCGGCACTGTAACACTTTCAAATTATGGTGATGTACTCTATATGACTGCTTCAGCCAGATGTCTTCAGTCTTTGAATACTGTTTATTACTGTGCTCTGAGGTTTGTCACTGGTTGTAGTCTTGTCAGTCATCACTGTGAACTCCATGCTGTCAGTCTTTGTTCTAACGTAGACTAACTTTCTACTAGCAGTAGCCTCATATTTACCATATGATAGGAGGGTTGTATTCTAAACTCTTGGCATTAATTTCCTGATATGTCAACAGTCTTTATGAAGTTATGAACCGTATATCATACAGTGTACCACATGAAAGCACTACTTTGAAATTTGACAGTATCAGGGTTTCTCCTACATATTTTAAGCATTCTCCATGTGTATTTTTCATATATTTTCAGATATAAAGACATATTATGGAAATAAAAATGAAGATAAGTGAAGGAACTTTGAATGCTTTATCTCCACAGAGGATTTATGAAGTGCAGACTGAATGTGTTCCTCCTTAATGGTAACATTCACTCTGCAAAGATCCTCCCTGTAATTCTCTCTGAGTAATAAATTCTCCCCGTCCATTCCCTTTCCCCCACATGGCAGGGTTCAAACCTCTTCAGGCTCGAGGATTTCCATGCATCTGTTCTGTCTCTGCATCTCCTAAATTTTACCCATCTTCATCTTAAAACAATAGGATGAGGAGAGGGCCTCATAAAGTTAAGGGCTCATCCCCCCCCCAAGTCTTCCTAATGGGAACCTGCTGCACGTTCAAAGAGCAGGATAGAGAGCCCCGTCTGGGCAGATTCTTCAGGAAAGCCCGGATTTGACTTTCAAAAGACAGCAGCAGGGCGAGTAGGTGTCATCACCATTGTCTCATCAACATGGGATCAGGCCTCAGCCACTGGAAAACAAGGAGGGAGAAAGGTCTGAAGCTTCTGACCAAAACATCTTCCTCTCAGGTTTACGAGGCTGAGGAGGGAAATTGGAAGGAGAGGGGAGTCATATGACCACAAACTCGCTTTGATCGGCCTCGCCACCCTGGCTTTGAAATGCCTAACACATGGAAAACACCATTCCTCGTCAAAATAGTGCTTCTAAGAGGAGAGAACACAAGAGGCACTGTAGGTGAGAGGAAAAAGGCTGTCAGAGAGAGGGTCAGAGAGAGCCAAGAAAGCAGGCTTAAACTGTGTACAGCCTCTCTTTATGACTACAAACATTACATCTGATTTATGGAAGGGATAATGCTTGATGAGCTGGACACTATGGGGAACTTATGGACAATATAGATGCTAAAACATAAGAGTTTTAGATGATTAGTCCCGGGAGTTCATGAATTCTTGTTAATAGGTATGAATAGAGAGCAACAGCCAACTTTTCTGGGCTAATAGCCAAAGACAGGATAAAAAACTATATAAAACATGGACATAGTCTCAGTGATGTCATTCAGTCAAGACAGTCTTGCTGCAGAACATTCATCGCTGACGGCTACTCTCACAGACTGAGCCGTCATATATCACGGAATAATATGTTAGCTATGATCATCGTAGCTGACTCAAGCTATATTTGCTAAATCTCAGCTGAAGTTTAGCTCACAAAGCATCTATAAAAGGCACGTAGATACATTATCTTTCTAGATATGTTAGCTTAAGCTAAATTTGCTGAAACTCACATTGCTTAAGCTAACCAGGCCATAGATAATATAATGTAACTACATAGCTAATGTAGCTAGGTAGCCAAAGCTAAGCTTACAAAACAGCTATGTAAGCTTTATATCTTCTTTATTATTGTATCTAATTCTAGCTACATTTGCTCATGCTCACATTGTTAAAGCTAACTTAGCCATAGCTAGCGTAGCTAATGTAGCTTAAGCTAAGCACACAAAGCATCTTTGTAAGGCACCTAGATACATTATGCATACATTAGCTCTAGCTACATTAGCTGAAGCTTACTTTGATAGTGCTAACTAGGCT
This sequence comes from Cheilinus undulatus, assembly GCF_018320785.1. Classification (NCBI taxonomy): domain Eukaryota; kingdom Metazoa; phylum Chordata; class Actinopteri; order Labriformes; family Labridae; genus Cheilinus; species Cheilinus undulatus. The sequence goes on along the minus strand of NC_054878.1, from coordinate 36,549,388 downwards.
ATCTATAATGTCCCTACATAGCTAATGTAACTACAAAGCTAATGTAGTTAGGTAGCTGAGGCAGCTAAAGCTAAGCTCACAAAGCAGCTATTTAAGCTATTTATCTAAATTTTCACTGTAGGTAAGTTAACTTAAGCTACTGTTGATAAAGCTCTCGTGAAAAATTACTTGGCAATAGAAAATAATATACATAGATATGTAACTAATTTACCTAATGTAGCTTTAGCTACAATAATGTAAAGAACACAGATAAGTTATCTATGCAGCTATGTTAGCCTAAGCTACGTTTGGTAAACTCATGTTGCTTAAGCTATCTAGGCTATAGGTGATGTAGCTACAAAGCTAACATAACATAGCTCATGTAGCTAAGTAGCTAACATAGCTAAAGTTAGAATTTAAAGAAGCTATGTAAGCTACATGGGTAAGTTATCTGCACAAGCTCATGTTGCCAAGGCTAACTTTATTTGTATTTACTAATTTAGTAATGTTTACTACATTGCTGGCGTAGCTATGACAGCTTTAGCTAAAGTTAACGAAGCTAAAGCAGGCTAGTTTGTGGAACTACTTCTAAACAGATGAATACATCATTTTAATCCGGGATTAGACCTCTGAACTTTGTTCTTATTTTGTTTATAAAATATCATGTCATGTAAATGGCATATAATGTTTGCAATATGGTTTTATTTAATAATATCACCCCATGAACATCATTTCTTTTAACAGACCTATAAACCTTGGCCAGCATTGATATGTGACACCTGCTACCACATACCTCAATCTCACCCAACCTGACAAATATCCAAACTCTCTGACCGCAGCTAAATCAATCAGAGCATCTTCAAAACCACACTGCGTGTCCTCATCGTCAGCCCACCGTTTTATTTCCAGTTTAAAATAGCACAGAGGATCCGCTAGTGCAGAGGTCCGTCTGGGAGGACTGTTAAAGGCTTTACTGCTAATAAAAACCAATATGGAGCTCATATAGACTCCCTGTTCCTGGAATCTATATGCAGTGTACGGACCTCCAGGCAGCTGGGGACACGGCCAGTGATAGCCACAGGGAGGCTGTAAACTCTGCACATTGAGTCTACATGTACAGGACAACCTGCAGACCTGAGCATGGCATATGGTTTTCTCTGTGCTGTTTTCAACTACTGACCCTCCACTGGAGCATTCTTCCTGTTTGGAAGCAATAAAGAGACAGAGTCAATCAGAGCATGAACGTATATAACTATACTTGAAGTAGACCTGAATGTAGCATGGTTCTGTTTGGATTTGTTTTGCGGTTTTGTTTACATCTCTTGAATGATCATGTAGGTGACGTAGCACACATTCCTCCCAGCTGTTAAATGCTGTAATGTAAATGTGTTGTACATTAAATCAGCAGAACACAAACAAGTGAAAAGAGATGAAAGCATTAGACCATTCTGGTGAACTGGAGAGAAAATTGTCCGTTACATAATATCTGTATTATGTCCTTCACTTTCCTCTATCAACGATAGCATGCCAAGAAACTTGGCAATGAGCCACAAAGATGTAAATGATGTGAACAACAAAATTTATGAACCATCAATCAAAGAGAGTGAATCACAGCTACAACATTAGCGCTCTATGTGATTATAGCAGTCTTTTGAAAAGAAAACAACAAACGAGATAATTATATATTATGGATAACATTTATGGGGATCACACTTCTCAGCCTCCCCGGTAAGGTCTATTCAGGGGTCCTGGAGAGGGGGGGTCCGTCGGATAGTCGATCCTCAGATCCAGGAGGAGCAATGTGGTTTTCGTCCTGGTCGTGGAACAGTGGACCAGCTATACACTCTCAGCAGGGTCCTGGAGGGTGCATGGGAGTTTGCCCAACCAGTCTACATGTGTTTTGTGGACCTGGAGAAGGCATTCGACCGTGTCCCTTGGGGAATCCTGTGGAGGGTGCTCCGGGAATATGGGGTACCGGACCCCCTGATAAGGGAGGTTCAGTCCCTGTACGACCGGTGTCAGAGCTTGGTCCGCATTGCCGGAAGTAAGTCGGACTCGTTTCCAGTGCAGTTTGGACTCCGCCAGGGCTGCCCTTTATCACCGGTTCTGTTCATAACTTTCATGGACAGAATTTCTAGGCGCAGCAAGGGCATTGAGGGCGTCCGGTTTGGTGGCCTCAGGATTGGGTCTCTGCTTTTTGCGGATGATGTGGTTCTGTTGGCTTCATCAGGCCGTGACCTTCAGCTCTCACTCAAACGGTTCGCAACCGAGTGTGAAGCGGCTGGGATGAGAATCAGCACCTCCAAATCTTAGGTCATGGTCCTTAGTCGGAAAAGGGTGGAATGCCCTCTCGGGGTTGGGAATGAGACCCTGCCCCAAGTGGAGGAGTTCAAGTATCTCGGGTCTTGTTCACAAGTGAGGGAAGAATGGAGCGAGAGATCGACAGGCGGATCGGCGCGGCGTCTGCAGTGATGCGGTCTCTGCACCGGTCCGTCGTGGTGAAGAAAGAGCTGAGTCGAAAGGCGAAGCTCTCTATTTACCGGTCGATCTACGTTCCCACCCTCACCTATGGTCATGAGCTGTGGGTCATGACCAAAAGAACAAGATCACGGATATAGGCAGCTGAAATGAGTTTCCTTCGCAGGGTGTCTGGGCTCTCCCTTAGAGATAGGGTGAGAAGCTCGGCCACTCGGGAGAGACTCGGAGTAGAGCCGCTGCTCCTCCGCGTTGAGAGGAGCCAGATGAGGTGGCTCGGGCATCTGGTCCGGATGCCTCCTGGACGCCTCCCGGGTGAGGTGTTCCGGGCAAGTCCCACTGGGAGGAGACCCTGGGGAAGACCTAGGACACGCTGGAGAGACTATGTCGCTCAGCTGGCCTGGGAACGCCTTGGGATCCCCCAGGAAGAGCTGGACGAAGTGGCTGGGGAGAGGGAAGTCTGGGTCTCCCTGCTTAGGCTGCTGCCCCCGCGACCTGATCTCGGATAAGTGGAAGAAGATGGATGGATAACATTTATGGATGTATCAAGAGGACAATATGGACTGGCTCTCTTTCAGATAGAACTTACGGTATATATGTGATAATGTAAGTAAAACACAATAAACTGTACTTATTAGCACCTCTCTTATTAGACTCTCGTAAATAATTATGCAAAGATAAAGAATCAGTTCCCTCTGATTGGTAGCCGTCAGGATTCACATCGTTGACATCAGGTCAGGGTGTCAAACTAGAAAACGATGTAAGAAAATTTAGTTTTTACATTCTAGTCTTCTTGAGTCCTAGTCGTGGGGTATCTTGGACGTGTTGTACGTCATACTACAAGACCCTTTGCCGTTCCCAACGCTCACAATCAGGCCCGAGATTTGACGATAAGCTGCAACGATGTAGTCAGACAAAATCTGTCGGACTTCATATAGCCTGAGCCAGACTTAGGTGGGCAGTGGCAGATGTAATATTTTAAACACACAGACCTATTTTCTTACGTAAAGGGAACATAAATGAGCCTCTAGCTCTTCTGAAACTTAACACCAAATGTTTCTCCTGTCATAAACCAGTCTTTATGTCGGTGCTAGAGCAATAAAGGAATTCATCAACAGCCATTGTCTATCATCATATGTGAGACATTTTATGTCTCTGGGAATGCAGATTAACTCTGCAAACAGATGGATATGCAAAGCTCCAGTCTTAAACATTTGTGCCGAACAGAAATTTTTGGGCTTATCAGCATCATGTAAGGAGAACAAGGCAGTAGCTACAGGTGGTTTAGTTGTTATGAGTAGATAACAATGGCTGCTGCAAGTGTAGCAGTTAGCTCTGATTTAGCCATATTATAGCGACAGTTTTATCAGAACTGGACCACATTTCTTTATGAAAAAAGAGCAGAGTCACACTGAAAGTTTCTCTTAGCAGAGAAGATACTTTTGCATGTCTCCTGGTAGGCTTGGGCCTGAATTTTAGCCACTGACAAACACTACAGCAGTGTTAGCCAGTGTAGCTGAGGTTAACGCTGGAGCTGTGCAGATCTAGTACCTCATACTGTCTTGTCACTCTGGTTGAAGGATGACTTTTGTGCGGCTATGCTGCCACCTGTAGGAGCTTTCATTACACTACAAAGCTAAGTAGACTGACCCGCTGCTAAATCAACTGCTATGTTAAAAACACAAAACATGACTGATATCAGTAGTGGTAGAAGTATCAGCCAATCTCACTCAAAGATGATCCCAAAAATGCCAAAACATGCGACTGGTGCAAGCACTGAAATGATTTCTTCCCATTTCTATGTTTCAGTTTTGTTTGTTTATTCTTTATAATGACAAACAAAACCGCTACAAGGCATCACACTGAAATAAAAAGGAGAAACAGCTGGGATAATTCATTTTAAACAGAGCAAAATAAAGTTTTTTCTCGTGCAAACTTTGATCCTGTTTCCGCATAATTACCAGAAACAATCTTTCAAACATTGGTTTTGAACCCAGGCGTATGTACTGTAAATATTTCTGCCAAACAAGTGAAAAGGCAGAGTTTGATGCCACTGTTTGTATGAATCATTCATTTTACAGCTTTCCAAGTACATCTCAGTCATTGGTGTTAAAATTAAAATAGAAACCTCCAGGCAGCCATCATCAGTGTAATTATTTCCCAGGAGATCAGCTGGTTGAATGTCTGAGGCAGCAGTGTGGGACTGTCAGAGGAAAATATTGTTCATTGTGCATCGATGTTGGTGTACGAGTGTCTGTCTCTGGAATGTGAACACCTACAGAAACACAAACATACCACTGATCACTGCATGGGCTTTATCAGTGAAAGTATGATATGTATGCTTTGTCTAACTTTATCTAGCACATGCTGTGACTCTAAGTGTAAATGGAGACCAAATAAACCAGTGAGAGTGGGTCCATATAAGGAGCTCTCTCCCAGTTTATTGGTTCCAGTAAAGCCTATTTTTGATTAATGTGAGTTTAGATCTGGGGTATCACAGGTAAAGTTAAGCTTCTGTTTGTTTCCGTGGCTCAACTTAGAAATTTAACAACTGATTGATGCTGCATTAGCATTAAAGGGGACATATTTCACCCTTTTAAGACAAGTTTATATTGGTCCCAAAGGTCCCCAAAACATGCCTGTGAAGTCTCTTGCTGAAAAAAACACTCCCGTATTGGATTTTTGCGTGTCTAAAAAACTGTTTCAGCCCTGCTCAGAACAACCTGTTTCTGTGTCCGTAGCTTTAAATGTTACTTAGCTGTCTGACTCCCCCCCTGACCACGCCCCTCTCAGGGAATGGCTTAATGGATGTGGCTTTCTTGATCCTCCTCTCAGGATCAGGGGAGGAGGGCGGAACTTTCTCCCAAGCGGGGAGGGCCAACAGAACCTGGGGGCGGGGCTAACTCCCAACATGACATCATGAGGGGAAACTCTGAAAACAGCTTGTTTCAGCTCCATGGGTGGATTTTTTTGGTATTTGAGGGGATTGTGGACAGGCTAGGGGCATGTATTTTTGTTAGAAAAGCCTGGAAAAGTGATTTTTGCACAAAATGTCCCCTTTAAATAGTAACTCATTTTCAGTAAAATTGGTAAAAGCTCATAATAATTAAAATTATGGGGCAAAATCAGATGGAAATATAACAGAAATGTTTGAAAAATCTAAATATAGAAACAAACTGTTCAGAGCTTTTCATTCTTCCAGTGAGACATTTTCACATGTGACTATGGTGTGTCACTGAAATAAGAGGACAGGGAGGGATTTTTCTGTGCTTTGTCATAGATGGAGAGAATGAGTTTGTTGAAGTCCCTAAGGGCAAATGCCATCTCAGTTTAGTGTCCTCCGTGGGAAAAATGGCATCTCCTTTTACGGTGTTTGCCCTTATATGGGCAGGAAGCTTCGTATTCAGTCAGCAGTGCTGAGTAATGACAGCAGGGTCAGCGTCAGCAAACAAACAAGCAGGAAGTCCTGAGTGGAAGAGATCAATTATGTCACAGCCGGCTGAGAGAGGCTGGACTCTGTCTGTGTGACACGATATGAACTATCAGGACAACACTTCCTTTTCTCATACAAAATAAATGTCAGTCATTTTGACCACAGGGCTAAAATGTCATGATATTTGTGGAAATAGTCAGGATGTATGTCCTCAACTAAAAACGCTCTATGGATAAAAGTGCACCAACATGGACTGTAATGACATTGTATTCAAATACATATAGGCTACTGCAGTATGGAGTTGGGCCCCCTTTTGCAGCTATAGCACCCTCCACTCTTCCTGAAAAGCTTTCCACAAAATTTTTGACTGTTTCTGTTGAATTTGTGTTCATTCAGTCTGTACACGGAATAGTCATGGTCATAGATGTATGCCTGGGAAAAAACATGTGGTAAAAGGTCTATAATATTCTTTAAAAAAGGAAATGTCTCCATCTCTTTGTTTTATTACATCTTTTGTAACATTTCAAGTCCAAAATACCACATTTATTTTAAAAACATTTGAGTATGGTTGTGGGTCCTGACTCAGCAAGTTGAGAACCACTGCTATAGAGCATTTATGAGGTTGGACAAGAAGGCCTGACTTACAATCTCCATTCCAGTTCATCCCAAAGGTGCTAGCTGGGGTATAAGCCATGGCTCTGTGTGGGCCAGTCAAGTTCTTCCACACCAGCCTCATCAAACCATGCCTAGTCCTTACTTTGTGCATGAGGGCACAGTCAAGCTAGATTGGAAAAGGGTCTTCCCCAAACTGTTGCCACTAAGTTGGAAGCATAACATTGTCCAAAATGTCTTGGTAGCATTAAGATTGCCCTTCACGGAACTCTTCACAACTCTTCTCCCACCCCAGAAGGACGATACAAGTCCTGCTTTCATCCTGACTCTGGCAGTGTTAATTTTGTCACCTAAAACTATGACTAACATGTTTATTGACAGCCTTTTTTCCCAAGACAAAAATTAGACTAAGACTAACAAAAATAGATCTTTGATGACTTAAACTGACAAAACTAAGTTTAGTTTTAGTCAAAATGACTAAAACTAGACTCAAATTTAATTTAGTTTTTGCTGAACATGCAGCATCAATGATATTTCTCCTTGTGGGTAAATCTGTCAAAAAACAAGTTTTCGTCGACTAAAACTAGACAAAAACTGAAAAGGGTAGAAATGACTGAAATGTGACTAAGGTGGCTTTCACAATAGGGGCCCTGTCCCGGATCAAAGTGTACTTGAGCCTTAAATCCGGTTTGTTTTGGTAGTGTGAATGCAAACAAACTGCGCCCGGGCACCAGGCCCAGGCCCATTTGGGGAGGTGGTCTTGAGTGCGATTCAAGTGGAATCTGGCACGGTTCGGATGAGACGTGAATGCAACCGCACTCGGATACAGGACAGAGTGTTATATCAGCTTTATGACATCATCATAAAAACTAAACTTCTTTCCACAGCGTGGCAGTTTGTTCACATTTTTCCTCAATAAAGTGCGGAAACCATCAGAATCCAGCCAATAAACGGTGTGCTGTGACTCACCTTACAGATGAACACAAGCTTGAGTCAGTGAGAGGAGGTGCCAAGGTGGTAAAAGTCTCCTTTCACCTCAAAAACTGCTGTATCTGCACAACGCCAGCCCATTTAATCCTCTGAGCTGTGGTAGATGTGCAGATATGAAGAACGAAGTTGCTGGCATCTTAAAAGTGATTTTCATCATCCATGGGTGCAGGATGGACTTTTTGCTGGGTCAAAACAAAAATAATCTTCACTCAGGTGGTTGCCATGGTAGCTTCCTCTTCTTTCTCCTCCTTTGTGGGGTTGTAAACCAGCTATGTGCATATCGCCACCTGCTGTTTCAAACCTTGTAAATATGCAAGTGCGCCCTGGCACGGTTCAATGTTGCTAGTGTGAAAGCAAGCCGGGGGGGGGGGGGATCATGCCAGGGCACGGTTCGGAACAACTGGGCCTAATGTGAAAGCGCTCTAAATCTAAAAGACTTGGAATCAAAAGACTGAGACTAAAATTATAAATAACTGCCAAAATGAACACTTCTCTCAATGCCACAAGACTTTTAACTTGCTGGAACCGTGGAAGGAACATGACATCTACTCATTTCTGGATCTGTTGGAAATCAGACTCTAATCACACACTGTGAGACTTTGATTTGTCTGTCAAAAGAGCCTTTCAAAAATGTGTGACCCAAAAAATGTTCTGTTGTAAAAAAAAATGTCAAAAATGACAGAATCCAGGACAGAATCAGTGGTAAGATAAATGACCCCAACACGAGAGTTCTTCAAAGGAGTTTTAAGTTCAAGATTTCCAATTTTTCCTGATATTAAATGTATAATTAAATACTAATGCTAAAACAAAGAGAGAACTGGCTATCAGCCTATAACACAGCATTAATTGCAAGGACAACTAAGAAGGCAGTGTCTTAGTCACTTTTCCAGTGTTATTCTGGTGTTCAGTCCAAGAGATATTACCTAATCTCTTGTACGAACCCAGCGTCCTATCACGTCAATTTGTGACTTGCAGAATTTAAAGAATGTCCACAGACAGGAGCTGCAAGAGGTGACCATAGAAACACAGGGGGGCTAAACCAGAACCACAAAGTGACTATTGTTCCCTCTGGCAGCAGTCCTAGCTGCTGCCCTCCACACTTGGCATGTTGTTTTTGGAACATACTGTTCTTATTTAGAAGTGAGAACAACAGCTGAGAGTTGATCTCAATTATCATCACAATTATTATTAGTCAGAGAGAATCACTGACAAAATAACCTTATAAAACATAACCATTAGCATTAATGACTGGGCTCAGAGCACTATGCTGAGCCACAACAAAAGAAAAACAGACGTTTGACCCCTATAATCTATCACAGTTACTTCAACATGGACTTCACTAGAAAAATACACAAAATGTTCTTTCCTAAAACTGTTTGACCCAAAGCAACAACTCAAAACATGTTCTCGACTTGATTTATTTGATGAGTAAAGTGGACCATAGACTATTTATGCTTTTATCATTCCTTTGCTGACAGACCACGAATTCAGACCAAAACAAAAGCATCACTTTAACAAAAGGAGCGAACAGAATACCTCTGCAAATTCACTGAGGGGGGAATCTGCCTCCAACAGAAAATAAAGGACTTCCTAGAAGTCAGATTGCTAGCAGATGGAAAATTCTCAGGAGCTATAAATGCATTTTAATTTGTGTTTGCACGAGCTTCCCTGCATCACAGAATCTCATCTGAAAGTGTTTAGACAGAAAGTGAAGGAAACGCTGCTGATACGCTGGCACCTTCTACTTCTGTGAGCTGGTTCATTCTTACTCTTACTGGAGACTTGCAGCTCAGTAGGCCTGATCTGATCTTTCCAAATATCAGGGCCTAGCAAAATCTCACTCTACCTTACAGCTTTAATGGGGACATTAATAAGTGGGTGCAGTCTCAGCGACATTACCCATCAATCTCTGGAGTCTGAAGAAGGTTGCCATGTCGTCTGCTGGTCCACTGTGCTTTATCAAGTCCAGAGTCAACACTGTCAGCCATCTATCAGGAGATTTTAGAGCAGTCCATGCTTCCATCTTCTGTGAAGCTTTGTGAATATACTCCTTTCTTTTTCCAGCAGGACTTGGCACCTACCCACAGTGAAGCCAAAACTACCAGAAACTGGTTTGCTGACCATGGTATAAACTGTTTGATTGGAAAGCCAACTGGCCTGACCTGCACCTGAACAGTGATTCCCAACCTGTGGGCCAAGGTATTGCGAGTGGGCCGCCAAATCATGGGGGGGTGTAATTATATAAAAATAATAATATACAGAATAGTGTTTTAAATGTTAAAACTCAGTTAGTTTAAAAGGATTTTAAAAATGTTCAGATATTCTTTTCATTACTTTGTTTCGTTTTTCCTTCAAGTATAGACATTCGGCAAGCAAGTGAGAGATAGGAACGTTGGTTGTTATCTAGAGGTTGTTATGTGGACAGCTCCATAAAAACTGTAATACTGAAGGTGTTGCAACATGTTACAGATGCTGTGTTAGCGACTGGAGCTTCCAACATGTTTCTCCTGTATCCAGTTCAGTCCTTTATGTTCAATCTTCAATACAAAAAGTGCTCTGAGAAAGCATTATATGGCCTCCGTATTTATGGGGTCGGAGGTGGGCTGGGAACATTTTTGAGACTTAAAAGCGGGCCCTGAGTTGGAAAAGGTTGGGAACCACTGATCTAGAATATGTGGAAGTTTCACTTCTTGAATTAAATCACAGGAAAAAATGATGTTTTTCATGATATTCTCTTTTTTTGAGATGCACTTGTTCTAAAACAGCCCATGTTTGCAGCCGCTTCATTTAACTGCACCTGATTTATTTTTGCTTGAGTCTTTTTTGTAAGAAATTTCTGTCTGCCTTATGTTCTAAAGGTCACATATTATGCAAAATTCACTTTTTCAGGCTTTTATAGCAAAAACATGTGCCCCTGACCTGTCCACAATCCCCTGAAGTACCAGAAAAATCCATTCCCTCCCCTGCTCTTTTTCCTCCACCTTTTAGAAAATGTGTGCTGAAACAAGCCATTCTCAGAATTTCCCCTCATGATGTAACATGGAGAGTTAGCACCGCCCCCAGGAAGATAGTCCCGGTCTCCTCACCTGATCCTCCTCTCCTGGCAGCTGAGTGGAGGATCAGGAGAGCCACATCCATTTCCTGAGAGGGGTGTGGTCAGGGGCAGAGTCAGACAGCAGCCTTAACAGACACAGGAATGGCTCGTTCTGAGCAGGGCTAAACCCAGGGGCTTTTAGACATGCAAAAATCAATTCCTTGAGTGTTTTTCATCAACAAACTTCACAGGCATGTTTTGGGGACCTCTGAGACCAATATAAACTCGTCTTAAAAGGTTAAAATATGTGATCTTTAACTTCATCTGCACCATTTGAGTACAGTATATTGGCAAATCTTTCATTAGCTGAGATGACATAAATAGGACTATTGCATTTTCACTTTTAGATATGACACCTTGTTAAACTGACATTTATCATGACTAATAGTTTTCATTCTGACAGTTATATTTACAGTACTAAATTCAGACTAAACTGCATCCCTCTCTTTGGTCTCTCAACCATGGAGTCAAAGAAAAATCTACATGATGAAAACATGGACCGCCAGTCTGTGATATGGATGTTGGTCTTGGAAACCCGCACAGACAGATCAAACAGACTGGAGGCTGATTAACAGAGTAATCAGAGACACCACTCTATCTGGGGTTTGTTCAGCTCAGTCTTCCATACATTCCAGGAAATACTCAGAGGAATAAAAACACCTCTGTGTCTACAGCTACTGTTTCTAACCATAAATAAAGAGTGTTTGAACAGAAAGGAAAGGCCCATTTAACAGCTAATTAGTCTTATAAGTCACTGATTTATAGTTAAGTGAGGAGACAGAGTTGAGGAGCTCAGCTCCATGGACAGGTTCTCCTCATTCATTCTTGAGAAAGCAAAGAGGGGCCACTTTAAAGGTGGGAGTCATTTCTGTGTAAGCCATGCCCGCTGGAAGCTTCTTGTCATCTTGTGTAGAATAACTTACTCTGCCAATCATGCTGTTAAACATTAAAATACACCACAAATACACACACAAACTTCTAATCATGAAGATGATGCTCAGATGATGACTGAGGTTTTGTTTTTAAAAGAATCACAGGGTTGGATGACTGTTTTTCAGTGCAGAAATTACACATAAATATTTGTGCAACTAGGCCAGTGTCAGCAGCCCTGTCTCTTTCTCTGGGAACTTCAGCCTGGTGAACACTCCCTGTCTACCCCATCAGCTGTGCATGGAGGTAAAATGCTATAGTATATTTTGAGCCAATCGGAAAGATAAGACAAAATGAGGTAGTAGACATGTGCCACTTCAGTAAGTAACACAACAGTTGTAATTTATAACAGTAGAGCTTGTTGGTGGATAAAACTCACGAGGGCAACCTTAGCTCAGGTTCCTCCCATTTCTCTTGATGGTTGCTGAGATACTGGACATGATTTGGAAAGGTACACACCTCTCTATAGAAGGCCTCATAGCTGACAATGCATATCAGTGCAAAACCAAGCCATGAGGTCAAAGGAAGTGGCTGCAGAGCTCAGAGACAGGATTGTTGCAAGGCACAGATCTGGGGATAATACAAAAAGAGTTCTGCTGCACTGAAGGTTCCCAGCAGCACCGTTACCTCCACAGTTCTCGAATGGAAGAAGTTTGGCACAAGAAGATGCCTTCCAAGAGTTGGTTGCCTAGCCAAACTGAGCAATCAAGGAGAAGGGCCTTAGTAAGAGATGCGACCAATAACCAAATGGTCACTCTGACTGAGCTCCAGAGATCCTGATCTGGCTTTATGGCAGAGTGGCTACACAGAAGCCTCTCCTCAGTGCAAAAAAACACATGAAAGCCACTGAAACAAGATTTTGCAGTCTGATGAAACCAACATTAAAGTGATCGGTCTCAATTCCAAACATTATGTCTGAAGGAAACCAGGCACCGCTCATCAACAGTAAAGCATGGTGGCAGCATCATGCTGTGGGAGTGATGTTCAGCAGCAAGGACTAGGAGTCTGGTCAGGGTCAAGGGAAAGCTAAATGGAGCAAAAAAGAACAAAAGTATCCTGAATGAAAACCTGATCAACGGTGCTCAGGACCTCAGACTGGGCTGAAGGTTTACCGTCCAACATGACAATGACCCGAAGCCAAGACAACACAGGAGTGGCTTAGGGACAACTCTGACTTGAGCCCAGTTGAACATCTCTTGAGAAACCTGTGCAGAGACAGCCCCAGTCCAACCTGACTGAGCTTGAAAGGATTTGCAGAGAAGAATGGCAGAAAATTCCCCATTTCAGTTTTTGTTTTTTTAATTCATTTGCAAAAATGAATTAAACATCAGATTACAACAGATTACTGTGTTCTAAAATAACAAAGAGAAAAGTATCAAATTAAAAAAAAAACTTGCAATAAAACCAAGAAAGTTGGATCAGTCTGAACAACAACCTCTGTTTCACCTAAACTCTCAGTGTGCGATTCAGACTCCATCCAGATCACCATGGTAACCTATGTTTACTTAGATGACAGAGCCCTGTACAATCTAATCATGCCTTCAGAGAGATACAGCTCCCTGCGTTTACTCAGTGAGCAGGAGGGAATTCTGCTTTGATCTCTCTCCTCCCTGACTGAGGAAAACTGTTTTGGTAGCAGCAGTCCCACTGACTCCTCCATCCCAGAGAGCGAGACAACTGATGCTCCTTGAATGCATCACGTGCGGTGAGGAAAGTCCTCGGCAGTAAGTGGAGCCACGTTTTGGTCCAGAGACGTACAAGCGGCGCTTGTTTCCTTTCACTTGGACAGACTCTGACACTCTCAGGAGTTTGTCCAGCGCGGACCTTTCCATCGTCCCGTCATGGAGGGGCGGCCAGGAGCGAAGAGTGGAAGTCAGACCGAACCAGAGAGAGCGCTAAGGGTCCTGCCAACTCCTGCACGGCCTCAACGGACGCTCACGAAAAAGAAAGCAGACCCTCCCGTTCTCACGCAGAGGAGACGGGGCCCCGGTTCTGGACTGGGGGGAGGGTTTGGGGAAACTGGTAGAAATCCAGTTTGAGGACATACAGAGAGTAAAAGAGTGCAGAAATGTCTTGATAAATGTACTGACAGAGTAAGGCAGCACACGCACTTACCGTAAGAGCAGAAATATGAGAACATACACTTCTGGGAATTAAGAATCACACTAGCATCCAAGTATTCATTAATTCCAGGAAAAGTTTGACATATTACAGTAATTTAGAAAGACAAATGAGACAAATGACTTTCAAATGGTTTTCAAGCTACTGTAGGTGGGGTTCCTAAATGAATGGACTCTTAATCTACACAGTCCATCGAGTTTCAAACATCCTGAGTATTATTGTTCATATCTTTCTCTTTTTCATTCTTCTTCATATCAAGTAGCAATGCTTCATTATTTTTAAGAATGACACAGATTAATGAAGCTGTTTCTGCAAGTTAGTAAAAAAAAGATGACAAGATGAAGAATATTCCTCCATACGTAGCTTCTTTTAATTGACTTTCACGCAGAACAATCCAAGAAAACATGGAAACAGTTGACTTAAATGCAGAAGGAAGCTTATGCATAAGTTCATGCACAGAGTTAAAAAAGTGAAACCAATATTTATGTTTTAATTCCACATGCAGTCAGTCCTTGTCTCATGTTAAGAGGTAGCAGTATCTTGGGGAAAGACAAAGCTTCCTCATGGTCAGCCCCATCTCAGAGTAGAGCTCCACTTCTTCACATAAAAAGAAGTTAGCTGAGGTGGTTTGGGCATCTGATTTGAAAGCGTTCTGATGCCTCTGATTCAAGGTTCGGGGACATGTCCAACTAGAAGAGGCACAGCTTGTCCACATGGGTCCTCTGCTGGGGCCCTACTGATACAATTACTGATGAGAGCTTTGGGAAATCAAATTTGCAATATTTTAGTCAGGGTCAATGACATGATGATGTTGAAAATGGTTGAAGGGTCTCCTGAGAACTTTGACCCCACTTGACTCTAAAATTGACACTGCCACCTAGGAGAAGGTCCTGGGTTAGACCAAGAGTTTGATGGAGGGATTATATATGTACTCTGGTCTGGGAACGCCTCAAAAATCCATTTAGACTTTTGGGTAAGCATTTCTGGCCTGCTGCTACTGAGAATGGATGGATGGATGGATGGATGGATGGATGCATGGATGGATGGATGGATGGATGGATGGATAGATGGATGGATGGACGGATGGATGAATGGATGGATGGGTGAATGGATGGATGGATGGATGAATGGATGGATGGGTGAATGGATGGATGGATGGATGGATGGGTGGATGGATGGATGGATGGGTGGATGGATGGGTGGATGGATGGATGGATGGATGGATGGATGGATGGATGGATGGATGGATGGATGGATGGATAGGTGGATGCTTTATTGAATAAAATACTGGATGGGTGTATGAAAGAAAGATGGATACATTGTTGGATAAATCACTCGATGGATGAAAGATAAATGGATGCTTTGTTTTATAAATTTACTGGATGGATGGATGGATGAACAGATGAATAGATGAATAGACAGATGGATGCTTTATTGGATAAAATACTGGATGATGAATGAAAGATAAATGGATGCATTGTTGGATAAATTAGTGGATAGATGGATGAACTGATGGAAGGATGATTTATGGTTGGATAATTATGGATGGATGGATGGATGAATGAGTGGATGGAAGGATGATTTGATGATCCTTATGATTTAAAGTGTTTACTTTTATACCAACATTATGATCTGGCTAAGTGTGAGAAAGTTAAATTGTCTGGTACCAAATAGTGCATCTTGTATTTTTGATAAATTTCATCAACACTGCCAAAAATTCTTAGGTATCTCACCTAAAACACACAGGAAGTTAAAGTAATGTTTAATCTTATAGTCCTTTCCCCACGTAATCAAAGCCTAAGCCTAACTCCTGTCATTGTTGAAAATCTTTCAACCATGACTTCAGCTGTACTTCGAGGTACATTTTTCCCATTGCACGTTAAGCTTTGCTCTGATTTAATCACTGCATATTTGCATCGTGTGGTTGGAATGTATTGTGGCTTCCAGCCTCAGCAGAAAGGGTACAACCACATCACCACCGAATCCATCTGATACATGCTTATTTACTGCAAAGCAAAACAATGCAGGAGAAGCTTTCAGGTACACCATGTACACCAAATGTTCTTCACTGTTCATGACAGTGTGCTCCTAAAGTGGCATCTTTACCTCCGTGTATCTAGTCAGATGCTCTTATCTCCTGCCTCTCCTCTGCACACATGCTTCAGTTTGCTTCTTCACAGCATCCTGCCTGGCCACCCACCGCATTGACTAACAGTACAGAGTCTGTCAGAGGGCGCTGGCAGCACAGCAGCTTCCTGTTTTCAGCTCCATACAGAGAAACCCACAGCTAATTATCACAGCATGAGGAAATAGATGTGTTTACTTGGTTTTTAAAGTCATGAGGATGGTGAAAATATAAGGGATCAAAAGGAGAGGAAGCTGAAGGAGTGTAGTAAAGATTTAGAGAATTAGTTCTGTCATCAACACCTGGCATGTGTGCTTACATCAGTACCAACTATGGATGCATTCATACCTGAGCTGTTTGGTTTGTTTAAAATGAGCTCTGGTGCACTTTGTCAAAAACTTTATTAATCTGACTTTAGCCTTCATCGGGGTCTTCTCACAATAGGTCACAGTGATGCCAAAATGTATAAATCTATATTGTTTTATAGTATTTTCAGAACACAGTGTTGCAGGCTGCTATTGCTGCATCCACGTTATTCCCATCCTCAGCCACACACAACAGCAACGACAACTCAAAATCCATCTGATGACTGCAACATTAACAGCCATAAATCTGACATCTTCTACAATCTGGATTCACATTTGATCCAGAGCCAAATCCATCTATTACAAAAGAGGATTTATGCTGTTCCTTTGTCTCCCTCTTTTCCTCAACTCGCTCCACATCAGACACTCGGCAGACTCTGACACAGCAGCCGCCTGTGATCCAAGGCATCCTGGTCTGGCACTTTCACTGTGATCCATTTAACCTGAGGCTGTTTTTCAGGACATTCAATCTACCAGATGGAGAGTGATGACATGAAGATTTTGGATGGATGACGGGGCCAGAGGAACACTGGGAGCACTGTGTTACATAATATTTAGAATATCTCGATGTTTCTGATATTCATTTGCTTTCATACAAAATTCTTGAAGTTTTGCAAAGATTTTCAGTTTTTGTTAAAGATGCAGGAACTTTTGCACCTTATTGCAACAGACTACCAAGAACACGACTCTAGTTCAGAAAGTTCCCTCTGCTTTTTGCAAATGAAGACACTCTCAACCTATTGCAACATCATAAAAACTCACTGTCTTCCAGCAGACACACTATGTTCACTATGCTGATGAGCAGTGTTGTTCTCCAAAAGTAGCTTTTTTGCAGGTTTGTCATCTAGGACAAACTGTCTGTCAGCCTTATCTCCTGCCTGTTACTCTTCTGAGTCTGCAGAAATGTTTCAGTCTGCTCTCAGCTCATCTTCAGTAAATGCAGTGTTATAACATGACTATTGACTATCGATTCATGATTGACTTGACAATATGGATTAAAAACTATTATAATGCAGTATTAAGCAGACATAAATTCAGAAAATTGAATAAATCCTTGTTAAAGCAGCATTGACTTATGTTCTTTACGATAAATGGAGTCTATCCTCCTAATATGGATGGTTTTTATTTTTTTAAAAGCCAACAGTGACCCTGTTCATACTTCCTTATCCACTAGGAGGATGAAATGGGCTCGTTCTACACAGATATGAGGCTACTAAAGAGACATTTAGAATTGTATTTACAGCTCTAGTAGCTGAAGAGTGTTGTTTATGTGAGCACAATCAACCCTTTGCTAGGCCCCGCCCCCCTTGGATACTGTTGCTACGTCAGGGAAGCTAACCCAGAATACCTAGTTTTCCACTGTGTAAATTGGAGCTATTCTGAAGGAAAAACGATCAAATTTGTAGCAAAAAATGTTTGAAAATATCAGAGAAGGAGACAGAAACATCCACAGCTCGCTTGTTAAAGCTACATTAATGATATCATTCATTGACAGAGTGTGAGCAGATTCAGCATTAGGCTAAATACCTGGCTAACATGTAAGCTAGCACTTGGCAGCAAATAGTCATAAGATCCAGACTCAGGACATCATGCAAAATGTCTTTGGTGATGTAAAAACTGCTGACAACTCTGCAGGAAAATAACAGAATGAATGGATATGGAATAGTTTGTTGATGTTTTCTCTGGAGGGTGTTATTTGGCTGTTGCATGGTAGTAGCTAACGGGCTAACATGAAGCTAAGTGCTGGTGTTTATGTGTTAAACGCAGCAGAGTATGTTGCAGTGGTCTTTATGTATGTAAGAAACAGCTGATTATGTTTTCCATTATGTTTGTTGAAACTACTAACATACAGATAGAAGAAATAATGACTTTTAATAGTCATTTTCACGGTCTGATCTGTGTAAACAGGCAGGCTGTAACAGGCGAACAACAGCTCAGGCTTACTTTAGGCTCGGTTTTTACAGTCTGTGACTCAGGTCAGATGTGGGACAGAAATATGTGACCCATCGGGACTAACATAATGAAAGAACATTGCTCTTGTACAGCAGAGTAGCTTAAGATATGATTACATTTCAAGCTAATGTTGAGTTAGCTATTAACATTAGCCATTTGCTAACTGAAATCACTCCCTATTCACTATATAGTGCACTATACAGTAAAAACGCCATTTTGTAGTGGTGTCTGAATTCTGAGTGAGCATTGCTATTCACTATACAGTGCACTTATTCTATCACACAATGCATTGTTAAAAGTAGTAAACAGCCGATGGTAACTAACCCAGTAATATTTACCATCATGCATAGCGGTTGCTGTTCTCAAACAGGGACAAATGGAAATCTACGATCCTAAACGTTTTAATTGTAAGACCGCGATGATGTCATTACCCACAGCCGGAGTAGCGTCCGAAATAATTTGGGGATTTTGCAGTTGAGTCGACTATAAAGACAACTATATTCTGCTCACTATATAGCAGACAGGGAGTAGGAAATGAGTGTGTGGTTTCAGACACAGCCTAAATCACTGCTGCTGTTCATACGGCCTCAATCTTCCACACTGCTTTATTCATGTCTGACATCTCTCCTCTTGTTTTTTTTTTTTTTTGGCTCTGTGAAAATGAAAAATTCAACACCCCACTGTAAAGATTTGGAGGTTCCATAAGCTTGCCGCTTTGGTATGCTAGCGTCTGCTGAAAGCTTGTCATAGTTACAGATGCTCACCTAGGATTGGACAGTGGCCAAGTTAGGGAGGGGCTTAAATGATGGGTGACACCTAAGATCACCTTATCAAGGGGCCTTGGATACAGTGCCCTTAAAACTCACCTATTAACTATGACATTGTCTCACCCACTTGAATTGTGTTTTTTTCTCATTAAATGGGTTTTTATTGACATTTTTGGTCTTATTTATCAATTTATTTGGTTTCAACATTTTTCCTTGTTTGGCTTTTAGCTTGTTTATATAAAGTGCTCCATAATTAAGACTGCTACTAATAGTTAAGGTGTTGCTTCAGGGCTCACGACGGGGAAAACAAATCAGCATTATTAACCAAATTAACCCCAGTTAGCAAACATTTAACCCAGTCATTATCACGTTGTAACACTGTTAATGGGAGAGGTACAAACTGTGCTGGTTTACTCATAAAAAGGAAAAACTTCCTTTGTGTGACCGAGGCCCACAGGCCACAGAACGGTGGCTTCATAGAGCCAGATGTGCAGGAACATCGCGTGGGATCTGCACAAACAACAAACACTTTTGGAAAGCAAAGTCTAAATAACACACGGTATGTGAGCCTGAGAGCAAAATCAGATTTTTCCTTTTTCCTCTCAGTGTTTACGGTAGTTTGAAAGACCGTTTGTAGACGACAGCTGTATTTTTGTTGAAGACAGTACAAAGCATGAAAATATTTCCTGATCTTGATAATTGCTTTGATAAACTCCTTTAAAAAAATAATCCTCTGGGTATTTATAGAAATGTAATGAAACAGTAAACACATAAATCTATTTTAGAATGGCTCAATCCAGGTAAAAGCCTGGTGATATTTTTTTGGAGTCATAAGCAGTTTTCTTCTTTAAACAATAAAGTCATGCCCTGCTCTCCACGCTTTTCCTCCAGTCTCCAGAGAAAAGAGAAGTTGCTGTTAGCAGACGTCATAAACGGTGTGAACAGAGCAGAGAGAGTGGGAACAGGAGGTGCTAGAAAGACTCAAATTAGAAACAAATGGTGCAGAACTTTAAGAAGGAAAATCACATTAAAGCTGTCCAACCCGGTGGATTTAAATGTCCGAGAGCTGATGATCTGCAAATTTGCCAGAAAGAAGTTTCCGTATGGAAAAAATTATGTAACATATCCGTCTCTTTCTCTCTCTCTCTTTCTCTGAGGGGCAAAAACGAGACGAGGACAAGTGTTGCTTCAGGGGCCTGCACATCCTCTTCACAACTCACAGTCAGAAACTGAATGAGAGATCTGACCAGTGATAATAAAAAGGGATCAAACCTTTTTTTTTTTAATATTTGTCACACTTTAATGTTTCAGATCATCTAGATAAATGCAAAATACAGTTATTAAATTGATGAACTCCTTTACTGAGTGTAAAAAGCCATTCTAACCTACCTGGTCGTGCCACCCTTGGTGGCAACAACTACAAGCAAGTTGTTTGTAATGACTGGCAATGAGTCATCTTGGCAGAATTGTTTTAATTCAGCCACATTAAACGGCTTCTTTTAAGGTCACACCAGAGTATCTCAATAAGACTCAAGTCTAGACTTTGACTAGGCCACTCCAAAACCTTCACTTTGTGTTTGCAGTCCATTCATAGGAGGACTTGCTGGTATGTTTCAGATCATTGTTCTGCTGCATAATCCAAGTGCGCTTGAGCTTGAGGTCACGAACTGATGGCTGAACATTCTCCTTCAGGCTTTTCTGGTTGAGAGCAGAATTCATGGTTAAATTGATTACAAGAAGTCGTCCAGATCCTGAAGCATCACACTACCACTACCTTGTGTGACTGTTGGTATGATGTTCTTTTTAACATACGCTGTGTTTGTTTTAGGCCATATGTAAGAGAGGCACACCTTCCAAAAAGTTAAACTTTTTTCCCGTCAGTTCATTTAATAGTTTCCCCAAAGTCTTTGGGATCATCAAGATATTTTTTTTCTTTGTATATGTGAGCCGAGTCTTTGTTTTCTTTGTGGTCAGCAGTGGTTTTAGCCTTGAAACTCTCCCATTGATGCCATTTTTGCCCAGAGTCTGTTTTATGGTTGAATCATGAACACTGAGCTTAAACTGAGTCCAATAATGCCTGCGGGTCTTTGGTTATCTTTCTGGGTTCTTTTGTGACCTCCTGGATGAGTCGTTGATGCACTCTTGGGGTAATTTTGGTAGGCTGGCCACTCCTAGGAAGGTTTACCACTGTCACCAGTTTTCTCTATTTGTGGATAATGGCTCTCACTGTGGTTTGTTGGAGTCCCAAACTCTTAGAAATGGCTTTGTTACACTTTTCCAGACATATTGATGTAAACAATTTTGTTTCATATATGTTCATGAATTTCATGATGTGTTGCTCTTTGAGCTCTTTAAGCCTACTTCAGTTGATCCTTTAAAAATATAAATCATTTAAAAAACATCATTCTCAATTGCATTTCTTTACTGGGTTATCTTTGTCTAATAATAGAATTTGATAGATGATCTGAAATAATGAAGTGTGACATATATGCAAAAGAAATCAGGAAGGGGTCAAGCACTTTTTCACAGCTCTGCATGTCACAAATGTAAACATGTCCATATGATTTCCTTGGCAGTCAACATAGGTAGACCTGAAATGCTTCTGTACACAATGCTTTACTTGCTTGAGCAGGTCTTCTTAAAAGTTTTAATTTGAAGAACCATCCTTGCTACATAAAAAAGTAAAACATATGCAGAATACTAAAAGTGGTCATTTTTTGCAAGCTACTCTTGAAACTTTTGACACTTTTAGTATTATCTTTGCTTTTTCACTCCAATCGTTGCCAAGTAAAATCTACATCCAAAACTCTGCCAACCTTGTAACTGGAGTGATCAGCTGACCTCCTCTGATGCACTGATTGGCTGTTGAAACTCATCATGTGCCTTATGTTCAAAAAGCAGCTGTTGGCAACTTCACTAGCAAACTGAGTCAACTCTGTCAGCTGGTCCGACTCGAGCTGCGACAGCTCA
Organism: Cheilinus undulatus; assembly: GCF_018320785.1. Taxonomy (NCBI): domain Eukaryota; kingdom Metazoa; phylum Chordata; class Actinopteri; order Labriformes; family Labridae; genus Cheilinus; species Cheilinus undulatus. Next base: position 36,527,574 of record NC_054878.1, on the reverse strand, counting down.
GTTCACACAGCAGTTATCACCTGCAGCACTCTAAATCAGTCTCAGTGCATTGCAAACCTTTGGTCTGAGCTTGGCTTAAGCCGTTCCCAACAATGCATTCATTTTGCTTGTGTAATGTAACTGAGTGAACTTCTGTGAGGAGTTTTTTGGCTGCTATGAAACCAAAGAGAGGTCCCTAAAAGACCTACAGAAGAAAATAAGACCACTGTCAACATGATTGATTATTACCTCCGCCAAGGAGGTTATGTGATCGGCAGGGATTGTTTGTTAGTTTGTTAGCAACATAACAAAAAACGTATGCATGGATTTTGATGAATTTACAGGAAATGTCAGAAATGGCATAAGGAAGAACTGATTAGATTTTGGGAGTGATCCGGATCACCGTCCGGATCCAGGAATTTTTTAAAGGATTCTTTACTATTGGGAGATAGGGCTAATGGCGGAGGTCTGCACTGTCCGAGTGCTTTTCTAGTTGCTTTGCTGTAATTCTTTGTTTTCTAATGCCACCAGAAGGGTGTGGGGCGTTTACAGCATGCTACCCAAAGAGACTTTTGTATAATTTCTATGGTAAACAGTTACTGTGTTAACTATTGATTTCAGGTGTTTCAATCAGACCTGTTGCCACAGGTGTATAAAATGAAACACCTATGATAGAAAATGTGTCGTTCTGTAGAGATCAGTTAATTCAGGTCGGTTTGGGAAATTTCCTCTCAGCTGGATATTCCACTGTCAACTGTAAGTGATATTATTAGTAAGTGGAAGCGTTCAGGAACAGCACTACTGTTGTATGTACTTATCAAACACGGCTGCTGCGACTTCTGCTCACAACCGGCTTTTATTTCAAAGATAGAAAGAAAAGCTAAAAAAGAATGACCCCCCCAAATCAGTTGGATAATTCAGAGTCACTTTTACAACAACTGAGTAAATAGTTCCAATTTCCTCCAACTCAAATGTTCACTTTGGGAAATTAAGTTGAAAACCAACCCTGAAATTACTATTTTTTTGCCACATGTACTGCTACAGAGAACAAAACATAAATATTTGAAATTGTCACTCAAAGTCATGACTCATACACGTCCACTTTCACAGGCGCATCGAGCTGAAAGGTAATGATTTTGACATTTGAACTTCTCGTCAAAGGAGAAACCATTATGTATCAAGAAGGCCTACTATCTGGCTAAAAGCCCTGGACCTGTGCTTTACAATTTTCACAGATGTTAATGGATTGCTCAAGCTTTCCAGAAAATAATTGAACACAAAATGATGATCATGTTTCCAAAAGCACAGCTCGTTCTGGCCTGTCGGATTGTTTCGGCCTCCGTTGGGGAGATGGCTTCCTCTGCAGCGACCCTGACATTTAAAAGCTGTGGGGATATGGAAATAATTACTTCAATTAGATCTTTTATAAAACGGACACACACAGAGAACCATGAAACACAGGGACAATCCAGCGTTGTGTTTCTGGGTAGTGAGACTGAATCTTTTAGTCCATAATAGACATGTGTGCTTAAATTCTATCAGAACTATACAGTTCATGTAAAAACAGAATTTAAAGGAATCTATGAGCACATCAAGAGTAGGAATTAAATTATACCAAACACTTTCCTTAGTCTTTCATAAACTGACCCTTTAAAGAGTGAGATGGGTCACAAAAGATGGCTTTTCCATGTGCTATCAAGGTTGTCAAAATTTTAGATATTTTGAATTCTTTTGATTTGAAGAAGAAAACGGTGGATCTCTTCCTCCAGGTGGGAGGGTGTCGTTGGCCTAAGTGGGAGTTCAAGTATCTCCGAATGTTATGTATTCATATACTTATTCTTATTTATTAAAACAAGCATTAAAACAAGTATCAAAATAGTTTGATTTTAATGCTTATCTGGTGTTGCAACAAGCCAAGTGAGAATTACGTAGATACAAATACAGCACATACAATAAACCCTAAAATAAAGAAACACAGATGTAAAGGAAAAGGTAAATAAAAGCACAGCCTTCTTCGTTTTGAGTGCCCATATCCAGCTGCAGCATTCTTGTTTAAATGACCTTTACATAACCAGGTACAATCACATTTATGAGGGAGACCAGGACAGCTGCATCAGGTTTGCTTGTTCCTTCCTTCAGTTTAGTGCAGTGAGAACAGCGAGTACCACAACAGCTCAGCCAGACTGACATTTCATCAGCCAACACACATGTATGAGCTGTGTTTGAATCCATGAGATTGGATGAAAAGAGAGGCAAGGACTTAAACAGAAGCAGCAACTGCTTGGAGACTGTATTCTATTAGACATTAAACCTAAAAATGGCATCAATGGTAAGGAAGCGTGATATCATCTTACCATTAACTTGCTATATATTAATAGAGTGACTCTACAGGGCCATAGTCCTTTGGTGAAGGAGTAATGTTAATCTCGGTGTCATCTGCATAGAATGTTAAATAGTGTTATTGTTTTATACAGTCATCTAGTTGCCAATAAGGGAAATGGATTGTGAGTCCATTTGTCCATGCTTATGACCATATATCTCAAGACTGTTTTCAGGGATTTGTTTTTTTAAATTTTCTTTAACTGTCCACTCTGACTCAAAGACAAACTGGTTAGATTTAAGTAAGACAGACTGGCTTCAGACTGGCTTCCTTTCTGACAGACACTCTCACAGACTGTTCATCAAAGACCCTGTATATCTCTGTATGATAGAAATATACGCTAAAACTTTCAGATCAAACTTCCAAAAGTTAAAAGTCAAAAACCTGAGCTGTAAAACCTTATTAAAAAGCATTTATTAAAGCAGAGTGTTTAGTCTGCTCACAGGGAAAAGCTCGTCCTCCATTAAAAAATTTGAACCCAGCAAGGGTAGCTTACATAACCCTGTTAGCTGCGTAAGCTATGAAGAAAGCAGAGCTGAGTAGCTTATGCAGCTACATTGCAAACATAACTAAAGTTAAGTTCACAAACCAGCTACATACCAATGTTTTCTATGTAGCTGCATAAGCATTAGCTATGTTTGCTAAATCTCATGTTTCTAACTTAGGGATAGATAATGGAGCTACCTAACATAGATATGTAGCTAATGTAGCTGGGCTCACAAAGCAGCTATGTAAGCTACATATATAACTTCATTAGTTTTAGCTATGTTTGTGAAAGCTAACTTAGCTATAGATAACAGTGCTATGGGCTAATGTAGGTATGTAGCTTAAGCTAAGTTCACAAAGCTGTTATCTATGTTAGCTTTAGCTGTTTGCTAAAGCACATGTTGCTAAAGCCAACTTAGCTACATTTGCTTATGTAGTAACATTAGTTACACAGCTAGCGTATCTACGTTAGCTTTAGCCATAAAGCTCAGCAATTTAGCGAGCCACTCATTTCACTTCTTTCCTGTGAAAAAGATATCTCAAAAACCCTTTGAAGTATTTTCTTCAAATTTTGCACATTTTGAAAGTTGTAGGTAATATAGGTCAATATCATCCGGCCTCATGTTTACATCTAGACGTTAAAATTTTCTGTGTTAGCTGCTCTAAAGTCAAGTTTTGCTGCCCTTCTTCCTTTAAGTGAAAGAAAATTAAATATATTTGGCTTGTAAATGTGTTTTGTGTCAGATAAAGTTTATATTTAAGGACATAAGAATGAAAGTCTGATGCTTTTTTACTTAGACTCGATGCTAAAACACTTAATCCAGCTTTTCTCTTGTGTTTGATACTGAACAGATCTCTAGCTGTGCAAACCTTTACATGTCATAACTAACAGCTACGTAGGTGCTTGGATTTTTCTATGGTACAAATAGGCTTTATATGACTTTAGATAAAGCAGCTAAACACCAGCATGGAGAGTCACGCTATGATTAAATACAAAAGGCTCAAAGAATGTAAGGTTTACTTATAGTCTTTATACCTGGTTTTTAGGATTTAAGATTAAGAAATTATTTTGGTTCTTTGGATCACAAAGGGTAAATCTTTGGCAAACTAAAGTGGGCTACTTTTGGATTAGTTCACGGCTGTTATTGCAGGAATACTTAGCCGTTTTAATCTCATTATCCAATTAAAAATCAAGCATAATTGAAGTTTCCTCACTAACCGCATACAACCATTGTTGTTATAGTATAATCCTGATAAGTCACAGACAGTTCACAAAGGTGAGTGGACATCTCCACTGAGGAAGTCCAGAGTGTTTTATAACCGTATGGATCAGTCAGAGTGCTGACTGTGCCTGGAGCCTCCATTCCTCTCAGACGCAGCCTCCCCGGATCAAAGGCATACTTGTCCAATCTGGGCAGTAATACAGTGATTTTCTCCAGCTCCTGTGATGCATTAGGCCCATTATGTAACAACACTTAGACTGCTTAAGGGAATTTCACCCACTTTTGCAGCCACGGCGTCTTTTACTTCCCTGTGGATTGTTTTCCAATCTCACTTTAATCCTAATCGACAGAAGCAGGCCAAGGTAGATTTGTTAAACAAATATTACAATCATGGAAAAGATATTAAGATTAAAACATTTGACATGCACGCATTTTTCTGTGACATTTAGACAAAATCTGGATTTTGCTCTATTTGACTACCATGACACCTTCCTGAATGTGAACACCTTGGAAATGAGGTTAATTTTCTGTCCTGTCATTCCACTGTTCAACATCACACCAGAAAATCTACTGAACATATATGTAGGGCAACACTGCCGCTTTAGATCAGCTGGTATGCTTTGACAAAGCAGTTACCCCTCAGACACAATAATGTCTGAGCAATTAGGCTGCATCTGATAGTGAACAAGAACATCTTATCAGCCTCTTAAGTAGTCTCAGCTCTGGTCGTGATCAAGGAGAGTGCCTCCTGCTTGTCTTACAGACAGAACTACCCCGCTAAAGAATTCAACTGCAGCCAAAAGAGTAAAAACTCACAGAAACCAGATCCATCCAGTGGGCATCTAAGATAACAGATCACATCCACTTTAAGACCCCTTTTTTCTCTACTAATTCTCTATGAGACTGAGGTCTGGGCTTTGACTCAGGCACTTCAGAACATTCACCTTGTCGTCTTTAAACCATTTCTGTGTAGCTTTCACTCTATACTTGGGCTCATTGTCTTGCAGGAATAATAAACCTTCTATCAAGCTGTAGTCCTCTTGCAGACTGAATTAGATCTTCCTTCAGGACTTTCCTATACTTAGCTGCATTCATTTTACTCTACCTTTACAAGCCTGAAAGGGCTGGCAGCTGAGAAGCATCCCCACAGCATGATGCTGCAACCACTGCAGAATCTCTCCCCAAATTTCATAAATCATTAAATTTCTCCTATCTGATAAAAGCCAAAATTATACTTTAATGAGGCCAAATGTGAGTGTATTTAGTGCAGACTGCAAATTCCATTCAGTTTTTGGTTAGAATAAAATACCAAGAAATTTTACCACCTTGAGCAGCTGCCATGTCAGCATTTATATGGCACTTTAAAGTTCCATCTTGTAATCCATCAGCCCTGATGCATATGATTGATGATTAAATCAGTCATAGTTGTAGACTGATACCAAAGAAGGGCATCTTCATTCACTTAACCTACATTAGAAGGTCAGGCACTGATGTTGGATGAGAAAGCCTGGCTCTTTTTATCTCCATTCCAGCTCATCCCAAAGGGGCTCGATGGGGTTGAGGTCAGGGCTCTGTGTAGGCCAGTCAAGTTCTTCCACGCCAAACTCATCAAACCATGTCTTTATAGTCCTTACTTTGTGCACTGGGGCACAGTCATGCTGGATAGAAAAGAGCCTTCTCCAAACTGTTGCCAAGAGGTTGGAAGCATTAACCTTGCAAAACAGATGGATGCACCTGTTTCCGTGTTTCTCACTGGTGAATCCATCTTGCAAAGCTCCCGTCTGAACCGTTTGGGACCAATCAGTGTCGATGGGCACTACTTTCCGAAGCGGTGGAGTTGTGACGTATGCAAGCAGCAACAAGAAGCCGGTGCAATTATGGCGAAAGAGGTTAGCGTGGATGCTGCTAAAACACCAGATTTATCAGAACTTGAAAACATTTCTTCGTTAAAAGAAGAACAAAGAACAGCAGTGAGTTGTTTTCCTTTCAAAAAGAACAAAAGTCGTGTACTGACATGTCTACAGTCGCCATGGTTTGCAGCGTTATGCAGTTCTGTATTGAGTTTACTCCTTTGGTAGGGGCGCAGGCACGCAGCTGGGTTGCAGCTATGTCGTGTGCTTTGTTGCTCTGATTGGCCCGTAAAGATGTGACAGACAGAGCGTTCATCCAATCACCCTCCGAGTTTTTTTTCAAACTCTCTGCCCTTTCCTAAACACTGTCTAACAGTGGTTTTCCAGATTGATGTGTGAAGCAAAGGTTATGGAAGGATAGCATTGTCCAAAATGTCTCAGTATGCTGAAGCATTAAGATTGGCCTTCACTGGAGACAAGGGGCCCAGCCCAAACTTTGAAAAACCAGCTCCATACCATTATCCTTCCTCCACCAAACTTCACAGTTGGCACAATGCAATGCATCTTAAGATTCGCTCATATGACTGCCAAACAGAACACTCCACAGTCCAGGGTCTGTGTGCTTTACACCAGTGGTTCTCAACTGGTGGGTTGGGACCAAAAAGTGGGTCACGGAGCAGTTTTCAGTGGGTCACGTCTCGGTGTCTGAAAACAGAAATGGTGGCAGAACTCCTGAAGTCCTTATTGGACATGCATTTATACCTTTTATTTTACTCTGTTTTACTGTGAAATTGGGTAAATTTAAATGTTTGAACAATATTTCAACTAATCTATCTCATCTTCTTGCAATAAATGGCTACTTTTCCCATGATAATGAAGTAATTTCACAAGTTCTCTGGAAAACTGGCAAAAATTGACACATAATGATGGGGAAAGAGGGTTTAAAGTTAGTCAGTTTTGTTCCTTTTCCTTTTTATAACGGGTGTTTTGGTCCAATCATGCTCCAAACTGCAACATATTCAATTCACTAAACCTGCGTTGTTGAAAACTTTTTGGAAACTTGGGCCACGATCCGTCGTAAGACAGACTGGTGGGTCCTGAGGTCGGATCAGTTGAGAAACACTGCTTTACACAACTCTTTCGCAAAGGTGGCATCCATCCTAGTGCCATGATAGCACCTTTATTTTGAAGAAGTCTCTCTGACCCGGTTAACTTTATGCTCATCTGCCTTGACCCAGCATTCTCTCTGAAGGAAACATCATTCTGAACAACAGATGAATATCCACTAAGATGATGAGCACTCAAACAACTGTGAAATTAAATTCTTCAACTTTTTGGAGTATTTTGAAAGAGAAATATCACAAAATCTCAAATTAATTAATTAAGCATTGTCAATGGAAAATAGTTTAGAGCAGTAGTGAGTTAAAAAAGCTAAAAATCTATACGTAGATCTAGTCTGATCTCCTCACAGTGATTGTAGAAGGAAAGAATGGGAGAAAAGGAAAAAGAAACGCAGACACCCAGCAGAGGATCAGCCAGATTATAAATCATTTAATTATAACCAGAACGGAGACAGATCCTCCTCTAACATCACATCGCTTTTCCACTGAAGCATCAGCCATCGACGGTTAGTTCCACTTCAAAACACGACATGTGAGATGACTGAGGAGAGCTGCGTCAAAAACGAGGACAAATCATGGAAAACTTGGAGAAAAATGTCGAGATTTCCCCCAGATTTCCATAAACTATGAAACCCCAGATCAGGCTGTCTTCACTTCATGTGTCCTCTGGATTTGTGAGTTTTAAACCTGACATGTTATAAAGATGGACGCCCCACAGTGATCTGCATCATATTTCGGTTTAAAGCCTCTGAATATGTGAGCTAAAAACTGTAACAATACAAAGCAGTCGCATGGACAAAAGAGGGCAGAATTTTTTAAAATGATTTCAGCTGCTCATTGGTTTCCTTTTTGCTCTTTGACTTGCCCTTCCACTCCCTTCCTCCCTCCCAGTGTAAGTATCACATCTGACCAGTGTTGTGTTGCTCTTCCCCTTGTCGCTGACCCCTTTTATGGTGTAGCCCCAAAAAACATTTGCAAGGGTGCTTTGCCCAGATCCTAGTACACTTTAGGCCAAAGTCTAATTCATTTGAGTCAGTGTGTATGCAAATGAACCAGGCCTGAGCCCACCTGGGGAGGTGGTGTCAGTCTGTTTCAAGTGGACTCTAGCACAGTTTGAATGAGATGTGTATGTAAAAGTCACTGTAAAAGTAAAACTTCTTTCCCCGGTTTGTTTACATTTTTCTAAATGCATGATGGAAATCATTTGATTGAAGTCAACAAATGATCTGTCATGACTCACCTTACAGATGACACCAAGTTGGAATGAGCAAGTGGAGTTGTAGAGGCAATAACCCTCTAAAACCAGCAGTTCATTACTTCTATAATTGGTAGTCCGTCTGTCTGTCTTGATTTGCACGCTACACCACTGCTCCAATTGTTCTTGATTCCCCTCAGAAGACTTTTTGGGTGTACTGGTTTGAAACTGGTGCCATAAAAAAAATCTTAAATATGTGCAAATTTTCTAAAAAAAATCCAAAATTGGAACCAAACCAAACCATTGGCTGGATTACCAAACCATTACATCACTGGACTTTAGCTGGACTTTTTTCAAACACGCCCACAAGGAAACGTATTTGGCATGCGTGTGATGACACACCTGCTCCACAATCCCTGATCAAAGTTAACTCTCTTAAAGCACTCCTCCATGCTCACATCAAACAAGATAACACAGGAGCTGTGTCACACATTGGTGTTAGAAATCGAGGTTTATTTACTGGTTTTTGCCAGCTGTAGTCGCCGTTCTGCATAAACATGTTTGAATATGTGTCTGTGTCTGTGCAGCCCAACGGTGTGATGTTTTGTTAAAGCCCCACAAAGTGCACACTCTGCAACTTTGTAATTAAGTCAGAAGGCACAGCTTTAATGCTCCTCTTGTTATGTTATAGGCTAATCACTGCACACATGCACTGGTGCGTGGAGAAGCTGAGCCATTATGCAGTTATTTGGGAAAAAACACCTCTTTCCATGCAAACCTCTATTGCATTAAGCATCTAATAATGAGGATGGTAACAGCACAGCATAGAGTAAAGATTAGCCTACTGTCTGTGAGAGCTGAAGGAAGTGCGCTGCAGTTCTTATGATGCTCAAACTTTCCAGAGATCAAGAAACAATTTCACCTCTGTTTGACTTTAAAATAAATGATGATAAATGATGTTTGAGTATGGCCAGTTAATACTACTTTAAAATTGCTATTACTAAGCTATAACCATGAGCCACATCAGTCTCCCAGCTGTTTATTTATCCATGTGTGGCCCTGTTACATATGACAAGGATGTGAGTGTTGCAGTTGATTTCTTGACATTTCCTTCTTTGAGGAAGGAAACTTTATCTAGGTGGTGCTTGTCAGTGTTTGGGTATACACTGTGTGATTTCAAGCCGACCATATGAGAATTTCCTTTCAAAAAAAAGTCTCACACACTGAGGGTGTAGTGTTTCCAGTCATATCCTCTCTGTCTCTCCCTCTCTCTCTCCTGCTATCAATTTAAATTTTCAATTTGCTTTATTGGCATGAACAGATCCATCACTGCCATCTACCTCTCTTGCTATCCCTCTCTATCTCACACACACACACAAACAGCATCACTGACTCATAATTCATGGCTGAATCAGACAAAAATCGCATAAGGCGGCCCATAAGGGGCCTTATACATAAGTAAACGCACTGTCTGTTACCCTGAATATTTAACATGGATTGTCAGAATCTGTTCGGGATTCTGACAGGGATTTGACACACCTCTTGGGTGGGTACAGGCAGGAGTGGATGGCACGCACCGTGGGAGTGGGCGGGAATGATGAGAAATCCATTGGGAGGGTTCCAGGACTCTGAATGTGAAAGCAAGCCAGTGGGGGAGAGGGGAGGGTCACATGGAGACATGTTGCTTTGCTCCGCCCACCTCTGCTGCTAGTTTTTTGTTTTAAAATGAAGACTCTTGTCAACATATTGGCACTCCATAAAATATACTTGCAAAACATTAAACCACTGCAGGAGAAAATCTGGTAAAAATGGGCTTTACATGCTATTTTGGGTGCAGGTAATGCACTTTTAACAGCTTTTCTCCATTATGTAAAAATTAATCAGTGACACAGTATTAATAGTTCACTCTTTTGCAACAACATCTTATGTAGTGTCACTCTTATTAAACGTAAAAATCAAGTCTGCAGTAGAGGGGGCAAGAAGGGGAGAAGCTGATCTCTACACTTTTATTTGTAAGAATAATATAAGTGTATTCATGTCCAACTTTGAAAGTAATCAGTAATCAGTAATGTTTACAGGAGTTTAATAGATGATATTTCAGTCATGAGATGAAAATGATTTCTAGTTCTTCAAAGAAAGAAGGCCATCATGGGTTTAAGTTTCCTGTTTTGGCTGCACCTGCAGAACTGTTGCTCATGCTGTTTGTTTATTGGCTCCGGCAGTGGGAAAGCTTTGCAGACTGCACGTCAGAGTTTGGATTCTTCAGGGAGTGGTGACAGCCCAGATGCAGTCAAACCCAAGTCAGGCTTAGATGTGTGCGACAGAAGCTTGGAGCGGGATGGCAGATCAGGAAGCTCTCTATGACTGTGATGACAGTGATTCAGAGCCAGACAGCCAGACAGCCTTTCTCATCTGCCGGAGATCCTCCAATATTCCCATGAGTATCAGTCTCTCTGCGGAAATTGAAGCATTTGCAAACAAAGACGACTCTTCAAAGTGTCCAGAAAAGGTGAAATTACTGCACAATCTGATGCAAGAAAACAAAACAAACAAACAAACAAAAAAAAACCCCATATGCTCCAGATTGTTAAAGAGGTTTTCTGGACAGTGAGAGGCATAAAATGTCTGCTGAGGTGAACAGGTGCTGCTCTGCTGTCGTCTTCTTTTACTGTTAATCATAAAACAAAGCAGCATGATGTGTGCACGTGTGGGTTGAACTCAAAACAAAATGTGAAGAGAGAGGGGAAATCATGACAGCTGGGTTTCGGCTCATTTGTTCGCTTGCAGAAGATTGTGACTACATGTAGATTTGGGCTCGAGATGGAGTGTGAAGTAGTATTTGAAATGTGGGAATTTAAATTTCTGTAAGGATCAGGGCAAAACAAAAAGTTAAGCAATGCTATTTTCCATCTTCTGCTGGCTCGCTTTCAAAGCAGCTCATTCACGGACCTCCGCCGAGAGACGCTGGAAACATCGGAGAAAAGCCAAGGACATTCTAGTGATAAAAGTGAACCAGGCCAGAACGGCTGCTTGAACTTCTAAGAATCACAATCTTGACTCAGAATGCATCAATCTTTAGATGACAACACAGAGAAACCATCAGCATGACTCTGGGGAAAACATGTCTTAGACCTTATATCATCTGTGACGTGAGCTATTGTAGCAAAACACATACAGATCATAGTTTTACAAACGCATGTAGATAAAGAGACATGTTTTGTAGATTTAAGTACTGGAGTTCTACTCTTTGCAAAACTGCTCAAGCTCTGTCAGGTTGCACAGGGATCAGGCATGAACAGACCTTCTCAAGTCCAGCCACACATTCTCTATTGGATTGAGGTCTAGGCTTTGACTCACTGTAGCTTTGGCTGTATGCTTCCGGCCATTATAGTTCTTTTGCAGACTGAATACAATTGTCCTCCAGGATTTTCAAATATTTTGCTGCATTCATTTCACCCTATACCTTTACAAGCCTTCCAGTGTCGACTGCCGAGAAGCATCCCCACAGCATGATGCTGCCACCACCGTGATGTGAAATACATTGTTTGATGTTATTTTGGTCTTATCAGACCAAAGAACTTTCTTCCACTTGACCATGGACTCTCCCACATGCCTTTTGGGGAACTCGTTGGGATTTAATCTTAGTTTTCTTTAACAGTGTTCTAATATTTTGGACTAATCTACGATAAGTCTGTCTGATATTGCCATCAGCAGTCAGAGAACTCAGTACTGTGTGACTCCTGTCCACTTATGCCACAGGTGGCTGCTACTGTCACAGATATACAGGCACTCCAGGCAGAGTGAGTGTATTCTTACTAACAGCAGCACCTCCTCCTGGTGTTCATCAGTCCCGTGGTTGCATATGTGGCCGCTGACTGTGTATTTTAAAGCCACAGGTATGCACTGCAGGCAACTCAACACAGTAAATTTTCATTTAATCAGAAATCAAACTCATGGGGCTGATTATGTAGAACACATATAATTTTCAAATATAACTTTGTTTCCATGTTGAACCCATTTCTGCCACTTGGGTAACCACTCATATATAAGAGTGGTATAACCACTTTCTACAATTTTTTCCACCAATTTTGCCACTTTTTTCTGCTCTTAACCCACATTTGCTGCTGTATCATATATATTTATATGTTTACCCCTTTTTACCCTTTAAAGCCAATTGCTTCATATTTGATATGCACTTTTTTGATACCTCAAACTTATCAAAATGTTTAACAATGTCCTAAAAAAACTTATATACAATCATATAAATGATATAAATGCCCTCCAGTGGATTATCAGTTTCAGACAATTCCTAATATAAAAAATGTGGTACAAAAAATGTATCTGTGAAATTGTATTTCTTTTTCTGCATTTTAGTTAAATAAACATCTCATTTCCACATTTCCAAAAAAATAAAAATTAAATAAAAAAAATAAAAAAAATAGAATTTTCTGGCTATTATCTGAGGTATCAGGCTTTAAAGGGTTGACCCATTTTTAACTACTTTTCACCATGTTTCCACCTATTTAGTCCACTTTTAACCCATTTTTTTCCTTTCCCCTTGCCACCCTTAAACCACTTTTCACCATTTTTATAGCACAGTTTTGCCACTTTTTCATGTCTTAACCATAATTTCTGCTTTATTCATTTTTTCCCTTTAAACACATTTTTGCCACTCTTGAACAACTTTTCAACATGTTTTCACTATTTGTTTTTGCCTGTTTTTACCCATTTTTGCCACTTTCACCATTTTTACAGCCCATTTTTGCCACTCACTTCCTTTCATAACCCATATTTAATGCTTTATCCCATTTTTTAACCTCTTCTAACCACTTTTCACCACATATTTCCACCTTTTTTTCCACTTTTAATTCATTTTGGCTCTTTAAGTTAAGGTATCCTGACGTTTGTGCTCATCATGACTAGGTGCTGATGTGTGACATTACTTTCGTACTTTCTGAATGGTTCAGTGAAAGTGCCCATCCTCATTGTTAACATTACCAATTAAAGCTAATTCTATTTTAAGGAAAAGGATTTCCATTCTGTAAATGCTGTATTTTGCTACATCATGAATAAATACAATTCATTTTTGTTACCTTAATAGAAGTGATTGTTATTCAGGTTGAATATAAAATATGTTTATCACAGAATAACTTTACAGCAGATCTTGATTTCTCTGACCTCCACGGCCCCTCCATTGGCCAGGCCTCAGAACACTTTGCCCTTTATCTCCCCTTATGGGCCGCCTTGCTTTTAGGGTACAGCAAAAAAAAAATTCTCAGAAATGAAAAAACGTGTTTCAGTGAATATCTTCCATCCTTCAGATGTTACAGTAGTAATCTGACAGAATCCCAGACTGAGCCTCTTGACGATAATTTGTACATCATGTCCAATGACGGCAAGAACGCCCAAAGCGATCAACAGCGTGCGAAGAGCTGATGTTGGAGATTACCTCCCAGCTGCTTCACCTCTCATTACAGCCTTTTATCCCACAGATGCTGGAGGAGATATTAAACCTGAGAAATATGCAAAGCCTGGAGGGGTGGATTCCTGTCTAGTTGTAACTCCGACGTGGATCATCAAAGTGAGACACAAAAAATGCTCTGAGCGTGAGGAAACTCAAGACGGGCTAAAGACTTTTGATTGGAAATGCTGATGATTTCTGAGTGAAAACTATTTTAACGGTGTTTATTGGTGAATAAAGCTGTCAGTGGACTTGATCAGACAAGCTCAACCTTCCAGATTTGTCTGACGAGGATGTGTCTGACACTTTAGTTGCTGTTTTATATCTCTGACTAATGATTTTTTTAGCTGAAGCTTGTCAGTGATCTGTTGAAACATTTGACTCAGAGCATGAAGGCTTTATTATGTGCAGATGGTAGAGAAGACTGTTGAAATAAAATAATATTTTTCTGTATTATGCATCCCAACAGAAGCTGGTTTCGCCCCCAAAACCAAAAATAAAATTGGCTCAAAATTCACAACAGTTACGATAATAAAGTCCTGGAATTTCTCCTATGTCGCTGGATAGTTGTAGAGTACTGTTAAGTATTTTTATATGGTTGTTTGTAATGTTAGTGTTAAAATGTGAATGTATTCATCTGACCACAGAGCAGTTTTCCATTTTGCCTAAGTCCATTTTAAATGAGCTTTAGCCCAGACAATACAAGAAATTTCTGGATTGTATTCCTGTATTCTTTGTATGATACAGCTTTGACTTGCATTTATGGATGGCACAGTGAAATGTCCTGTTCAGGATGCTCCTTGTCGCCTCCCTGTGGAGGTCTACCAGGTGCATCCGACTGGCGGGAGACCCCGGGGTAGACTCAGGACTCGGTGGAGAAATTATATAGATCATCTGGCCTGGGAACACCCCCAGGATCACCCAGTAGGAGCTACAAAATGTTGCTGGCGGGAGGGGATGTCTAGGTAGACTTGCTTAGCCTGCTTTCATTACGACCTGCCCCCAAACAAACAGAAGAGAATGAATGGACGGATGGCAAAATGAGTTGTCTGCGAGCCCATACAGTGATTTCCAGTACAGAGTCATGCCTGTTTTTAATGCAGGGCCAGTGGTGTAGTGCTTAGTAGCTGGGATAAATGATTTGGGAAAATAATTTAATTGCAAGGTTTCTTTTCCAGGTATTGCAATTGCGATTCTACATGCACTTATTTTTTAAGTCAGTCATCTTGTGCATTTTCAACAAACACAAGTAAAGAGTGATTCTACATAGGACACAATAGTTTTGGAGAAAAAAAGTCAATTTTAACTGATATGTTGTAGGGAATGTTCATTTTTTTATGGCATCCTCATTTTGAATAAAAACACATGGGGCGCAGATGACCTAGTGGTTTAAGGTGCACCCCATGTATGCAGGCTGCCTGGGTTTAAACCTGACTTGTGGCCATTTCCTGCATCTCTCTCCCCACTCCCTCGTCCCTGTTTCCAACTCTATCTGCCGTCCTCCTCTGTCAATAAAGGCACAACAATCCCAAAATAAAATAAAAAAAATGCAAAAATAAGGAAAGTGGGATTTTTGCAAATAATTCTAAAAAATTGATAACTTGATTGTTGAGAACAACATCTATGCGGCAAAATAAGGGTATTAAACTGGCAATTTGGCACATTTCAGTTTAAAGAAATATTGCACCTTCTGCTACAAGACATATTGTGATTGAATCTAAATTTCCACTTATGCACACACCATAACACTGCTGTTAGGAGCATCCAATACTAACCTTTAGCCTTTAGCTCTCAAGGATTTCTCAAGACTCTGAATCTTTAGATGATATTATGAACTAAAGATGGTGGGAAACTCAAAATATTGCCATTTTAGAGAAACATTTTTCTGAAATTTTCCACAATTTTTAGACATTTTTGCAGTTTAGTAATCCTCTGACCATATTTGCTTCTCTCCAGAATGCTCCGTTAACACCCGGTCATGTCACTGAATTAATGCCAATTAACCTGATTGGTTGCAAAATGCTCAGTCAGCTGTTTGTCATCACCTTTTGTTGCCCTTTCCCTATTTTTGAGACATGTTGCTGCCATCAAATTCAATATTAACTAATATATTTCATGAAAAAGAAAAATGTATCATGCTCCGACATGTTGCTGTTCTGTTGCGGATAAATGTGTATGAGATTTGCAAATCACTGCATTCTATTTTTATTCATATGTCTGGAGTTTGGGTTGGATTTTATTGAGCTAATATTGAGTTGTCTGTTATTTCAGATGCTGCCTGACAGTTTGCACAGGAAAAATGTCCTGAATTCAGTGAATCTTCTTAGAGCTCACAGAAAACACAATTTACTGACAAGTCAAAACAGCAGTAGTCATTTTATTTTTCCTGATAGAATTGTTGATTAGTGTTGCACCTGGCATTTAATGCCGGGGCGGCCATGTTTGTTTACAATTGAATTCAAACTGGTAAACAAGAAAACTAGGGAATTCTAGAATGTTGGACACAGACATATTATGACATCATCTAAGGTCAATGGCTTTAATGATGTCACTCCTCAGAATGCTATAAATACAAGGCAAACCTCAAACACTGCAGAGTTGACAGCGCAGATCAGAGATCAGCGATAAACAAGAAGTACTCAAACTTTTTGATTTCTAGTCAATTCTTCAAACAAAGAAAATGTCTGAGAACACAGAGAAAAGTTCAATGAGCTGGGGGGATCTGATGGATATGGCGGATGAAGAAATGGTCGATACAACGCCTGAGACCGGCAGCGATCAGGTCCAGACTGAAGATGTCACGACAGAGGAGCAAGATAATGCTCCACAAGAAAGTGAGGAAGAAGGTCCCAGTCCTGAGACCAGCAGCGATCAGGTCCAGACTGAAGATGTCACAACAGAGGAGCAAGATAATGCTCCACAAGAAAGTAAGG
This sequence comes from Cheilinus undulatus, assembly GCF_018320785.1. Classification (NCBI taxonomy): domain Eukaryota; kingdom Metazoa; phylum Chordata; class Actinopteri; order Labriformes; family Labridae; genus Cheilinus; species Cheilinus undulatus. Next base: position 36,510,946 of record NC_054878.1, on the reverse strand, counting down.
AAGGAGGTCCCAGGCAGCACCCCAATCACTACCGGGGACCCCCTCGTCCACGCTACCCCTATCATGGACCCCCACGACCACCATATCCCCACCGTGGACCCCCTCCCCAACCTTACCACAGAGCTCCTTATCAGCCGCACAGGGGTCCCCCTGGTCCACTACACCATGGACCACCTCATCAACCAAATGGACCCCCTCGCCAACCATACCAGGGCCATGACCGCCCTCCTTGGATACGGGACATAGAGAGTCTAAAGAGTAAGCTCAGAGACCGGACTGGCAAACTCAAAGAGGTGTCCCTTGAGCTGAAAGATGTGTCCTCCAAGCTGCAAGAGGAGAAAGAGGCAAAAGCAAAATTAGAGACTGAGAATGACACAAAAGAGAAGAAGATCAATGATCTCCTCGAGGTGGTGAAGGCGGAGAATAACAGAAGGCTGGAGGGTGAAAAACAGATCAGGATGCTGAAGGAACAGCTGAGGCACCTGAATCCATCCTTCACAGAGGTAAACTTTGGCCTTTATCCCTATAAAACCAAAGAAGAGCTCATTGGTGTCATTGAAGCTCAGAACAAAAAACTCCAGGACAAAGCCTCAGGGGTTTCACTCCAAGACAAGACCCTGAGGGCTCAGAAAGAAGTCCTGGAGCAGGAGAACAAGACACTGAGAGCTGAGAAAGAGGTCCTGGGGCAAGAGATCAAGACCCTTAGAGCACAGAAAGATGTCCTGGGGCAAGAGAACAAGACCCTGAGAGGACAGAAGAAGGTCCTGGAGCGGGAGAACAAGACCCTGAGAGCTGAGAAAGAGGTCCTGGAACAGGAGGACCAGACCCTGAGAGCTCAGGAAGAAGTCCTGAAACAGGAGAACAAGACCCTGAGAGCTGAGAAAGATGTCCTGGGGCAAGAGAACAAGACCCTTAGAGCACAGAAAGATGTCCTGGGGCAGGAGAACAAGACCCTGAGAGGTCAGAAGAAGGTCCTGGAGCGGGAGAACAAGACCCTGCCAGAAGAGGCCTCCAAAAAAGAAGCCAGCACTGCCATGCAGCTGAAAGCTTTAAAGGATCAGCTGCAGTTACAGAGTGCTAAAATAAAGGCTCAGGAAGAGGCCCAACAGGACATGGAGAGGGAGAATAAAGACCTCAGAAAGCAGCTGGAGATTTACATGTGGGATTCACGTCCAGCCTCCAGATCACCAGAGGAGGAATCAGTCAATACTGAAAAAATTCAAGAGCTCTTGGATCTTGTGTCTTCTCAGAATGACCGATTGAAGGCTGAAGTGTCGAGGTCTTACTCCCAGCAGAGAGAGGCACAGGAGGTCCAACAGAGGCTGACGGATGAGAGAGACTCTCTCAAGAAGAAGATATGGGTCCTCCAGAGAGAAGCCTCTAAAAAGGACACTGATACCTCCTTGCAGATAGAGGCCTTGGCCAGTCAGCTACAGGTACAGACCAGCCACTGCTGTGACCTGGAATTCAAACTGAAGTCTGAGAAAGACAAGATCCAGGACCTGCAGAGAGAGACTGAAAACGTGAAAGACCTCATTGCATCCAAGACCAGTCTTCTGCAGGCTGAAACGTTGAGGGCTGACACTCTAAAAAAACAACTACAGGGTGTTAGTCTTCAGCTCTCAGAGGCAGAGGACAGGAACCTGATGTTGGAGCAGAAAATAAATGAGGAGACCTCCAGCAGAGATGCAGTCAACGAGCGGCTGGAGAGCGAGCTGGAAGAGAAGACGTCCTGCTGCATCGTCCTGCAGAGAGAGGTGGACGAATTAATAAGAGAGGCAGAGGACAACGTCTCATCATGGAGGAAGTTTAAAAAGGCCCTCACTCCATTATATCGGCGCCAGTACAAGCTGGAGAAAAGGAAGCAAGACCAGCAGCAGAGAGTGGCCACACTCAGCCCTCTCCCTCCTCCAGATTTACCAAGGCTGTGACAGGCCTGGACAGGACAGTGGGTCATAGGAAGTCCTGATAGATGGGAGGTAGCTTTCTGTCTGTCAGGGCGATACATGGTCCACTGGGTCTGTGACGGGTTTTCTCCGGGAGCTCCGGTTTCCCCATAAAAAAACTAAAGTAAAATGTGTTTACATTTTGAATAAAAACCTTGACCTCAAGTGAATAAATTCTTAGAATAGGCTTTCTGGATTACTGTGAGCATTGTTGAGTGTTTAATGCAAGTGTTTAATGTCATATATTGTTTTACTTAGCTTATCACGCTTTGACTTTTCAAGGGGTGCAAAGTTAGAAACTCCCAAAATATCAGGGCCCCAATGCCAGCTTAGTAAAAGCTATCATGCTAAATTTCAGCCAGATGTAGGCTAAACATATCTGCTGCAGCTTGCTGAAGACTGCTAAATAAATACTGTGATGCAGCCTGCATCCTGAGAAACAGCTAGCATTTTTATGGGATGTACCAGTGTGCTGCAGACCCCTCAAAAACACGTCTATGATACAGTGTGCATCTTAAGAAATATATATTTTTTGCATTAAATGTGCAACTTTTGTTGTTTAGCAGTTTGCTGCAACCTCAAAGCAAGGCCTATGATGTTGCTTGTATCCTGATGTCTACAATAGAATGTGTAGCAGCAGCATGCTGCAGACCTGTGAGCACCATGCACCTGCATCTTCAGGTCATTCTATAATAACATGGTGAATTAAACACTTACGTAATACTGTATGCAATAATGAAATCTATGTGTGGCAGTAGCAGGTTGCCATGTCGATCACCTGATACTAATGAAAGTTTTTAGTTGCTTTTATTTGCAATCCGCTCTGCAGATGAAAATAAAATTTAGGGATTTTCTTTCATGGTGATTCAGAAGATAAATTGTGTTCTCAGGGAAGAATTTGGGGATTTTGGGGTATAATCAGAGCCTGGAGAAACATCAGGAAGTGTATTTTTGATATGTACAATGGTTGGCATTGGTGCATTTGCTGCAGTGTTTACAAGCTTTCTTGACAGAGCTCTGCTATATTTAAGCCTGTTTAAAAGTCCAGTGCAATGCAAGCTGGATTTCCCCTTTGGTAGAACTTGCACAACAGCTTTCTTTTTTGCCTTTATTCAGATAGGGCAGAACATAAAGTTTGGAAAGGGCAGAGAGACAGTGGAGGGTGATGTTAAGGAACCACAGGCTGGATTTAAACCTGAGCCGCCGGGGTCAGGTCCAACAGCCTCTTTGCATGGGACTCAGGGTCATAACCAGCACTACCATCCACATATTTCCATATAAGTGAAAGAATATATACTTAAAAAATAACACTAAGTCTCCACTAAAATCAATATTTTTCTCACACACACACACACCTCATCCTCCCGTGTTGACCCACGCTCACCCACAGCAGTGATAAGGTGTTGGCAGCCCTTTTCTTTCAATTCACAGTGAAAACACTGTTATGTCTGCTGCGTGAGTGTCTCTGGAGGGAGACAGGAATGCAGTCGGAGTCTATTTTGAGATTTTAAAAGGAGCACAGAGGTTTTGTGAGGTCCGACCCTGAGAAAGTGTGACGTAACACTCGGTCAATATTTGGACGCCCACTCTTCTTGTCTCAATGGCTGCGTCTGACTCCAGCTGCCCCCACGGTGCTCACTTTAAGGAGATCCCCTAACACATAAACACAGTCTGCATGCACGTGTAGAAGGCACGCAACTCGGACTTGTTTTATGAGCGTACTTGTGAGTCAGTGGACGCTTTTAATTCTTGATCTAAACCCGACCAATAAATAATAAACAGATTTTTCCTGAGAAACTTCATTAAGACTTAAAAAAACAACAATGAAAGAGAAACAAACTGTTTCCCACACTTAAAAATGTGTTTTTGTATTTTTGTGTTCACATAGGCTGTGTATTAAGATGGACAGTGCAACAGCTGCCTGGCAGTGAAGCAAAGATATTTAGAACTCTCTCCGCTGGCTGGCAGATTTTTCAGCTCTTAGGAATAAGTGGAGGAAGTGGATGGTGCATTAAATGAGACTCAGGTCTAACACAGCTAATGTAGCAAAGTTTAAAGCTGCGTAGATAACCTAGCAATGTAATTAAATCTAAAGCTAACAAAGCTAAGTGATCTACAGAGGTAACATAGCTACATGACCAGTATAGTTAAAACTAAAGTAAATTTAGCTACATTAAGCTATGTTATATTATGCTATGTTTGCTAGAGTGGTTTTAGAAGTAGTTATGCAAACGGTGGCTCACTCTAGCTTTGTTAGCTTAAGTTAAAGCTATTGAAGCTACATTGGCTCATGTCTTACTTCTCAGTAGTAATGCTAGCTTAAGCTAAAGATTACAACCTAAAGCGGGCATCCGTTTTCATAATTCTAAAAAAAACAACGTCTGTACATGATTTAATCCCGGATCAGACATCGGATCTTTGTTCTATTTTATTTCTGAAATGTTGTTGAGTCCGTAATGTGTGCAGTTAGGTTATTTCATGAATGTAACCGAGAGGCTTTGTTTAGATATAAAGTCGGGAAAAAAAACTTCTAAAACATTGTGCTGGCTAATTAGGTCCCGTTCATTCTGACAGAAGCGGCGTCTCATAGTAGTGGTCTGCAGGGGCGTCTGAGATCTGCAGTCTGTAGCCAGACCCCTTTCCATGTGTTCTGTAGTGATTGTGACTATTGGCCCCACTGCTTTTAGGAAGCAGCCAACTTTATAGATGAAAAAAGAATTAAAAGTTTGTCTTGTACACCTTCTGTGCATGCTGAAGCACTACATTCTATCTCCAACACAATAAGTCAGTGCCTGTTGTGGGGGTATTCTACCTTTTTCTTGTTAAAGACATATTTTGAGGCTTTTTATGCCTTTTTGGAGAGAGTAGAAGAGTGGCTAGAGTGAAACAGCAATGAGAGAGTGCAGTAGAGACATCTGGGAAAGGAGCCACTGGCCAAACTAGAACCTGGGCTACCCGTGATGTAACTTCTCGGCCATCTGCATCCCAGGATATTCTAGCTTTCTGTACGACTGAAAGAGACGACTAAGGTCTGTCTCTATACTCTACAGTCCGCACATTTACAGACTGGCAAAGGGAAAACTATGTTAACAATCCCTCATTCAGAAGAACAAAGTTCCTCTGGTTGCTTCTTGTACCATGTCACTCTTTGGCCCTGTTCTGCGTTTTATTAAAACATTAGTTATTTTATCAAATGTTCTACAATAAACTGAGACAGTCATTAAAAAACAATCCCTAATGAGCTTCCATGGGACGGCAGCTGGGTGTGGACCACCCTGCCTCTCATTACGCTGGCACACAGCGGCGGCCATCATGCTGTCAAACACCACAGGGCTCTCGTCAGTCATAAAAACACAGAGAGAGAGAGCAGAGAACATGGCAGCCTGTTAGGATTCAGAGCTTCTGTGTCTGCCCAGAGGAAGGCTGTTCATTTAACATGGAAAGCTCACTTTCATAGGGCATGATCGCACAATTTATGGTGATTGGGTTTTATTTTCCACCCGACACATGCTGACCTTTGACCTCTGAAAGTTCAGGTTGTAAAGGGAGAAGTCTGAGCAGTCATTCACTTACAAAGACTTCCAGCCTCACTCAAGCATGGAAAGAGTCGAGAGTTGAAGCTGTAAATATATGAAGAGCGTTTCCAAAGGCCTTTTCATTAATTTGCCAACTGCCACCATAATGGACTTGGTTTGAAACACTCCAATCCCCTGTACGTACTCTTGAAGACCAATAGTTTGCATAAAATCAAGGTCTCTTTAAGAGAAACACTCTCTTAACGTATAATAAATATCACACTGCAATGCTGTTATAATCCTCAGAGAACTGACTGTATACATCCATGTATTTAGTTTTTCCTTGAGTCAGAGTGGACAATTTCTTTTCACAAAACTACAATAAAATCTGAACTTGTGATCCCAAATCCCTCCCCAAATCCATCCATAACTTCAGCCCCCAAACTTCACCCTATCCCCCTCGCCTCACACCTGCAACCTTGGACTCATTTTTAACTGTCACCTCTCCTTTGATCAGCACGTCACCCAGCTCACAAAAACTGCCGCCTTCCACCTAAAAAACATCTGTCTACTACTCTCCTTCCCTCTCATCACAACCAGACTCGATCACTGCAATAGCATCCTTTACGGTACATACTTAAAAATCCTCAACAAACTTTAGTACATCCTGAACTCTTCAGCATGCCTCCTCACCAGTGACCACATCACCCCCATCCTTCAAAACCTCCACTGGCTCCCTGTCCTATATCGCATTCAAGCCCTAAACTGGTCAGTTTCTTCTTGAATTGGCCAAACTGAGTGATTAGGTGGAAGGACCTTGGTAAGAGAGGTGACTAAGAACCAGATGGTCCCTCTGACTGAGCTCTAGAGATCCTGTGTGGAGATGGGACAAAGATCCAGAAGGATCACTGCAGCCCTCCACTTATCTGGGCTTAATGGCAGAGTGGCTGCCACAGGGGAATGAGCACTGGATTCTTTGTTATCTTCTTTATTAAGGCCTTTCTCCTCAGATTGCTCAGTTTGTCCAGGCAGCCAGCTCTTGGAAGAGTCCTGGTTGTGCCAAACTTGTCCCATTTGAGAATTATGAGGGCCACTGTGCTCTTGGGAACCTTCAACACAGGAGAAATTTTTGGTAACCTTCCCCAGATGTGCAACAATCCTGTCCCTCCAGGCAGTTCCTTGATGCTCTGATGCATTGTCAGCTGAGACACCTTCTATAGAGAGGTGTGCCTTTCCAAACCATGTCCAATCAGTTTAATTTACCACAGGTGGACTCCAATCATCTCAGATCCAGAGAAATGAGTCATTACTGTTATATACTCAGTACCCCATACACTGTGGTTATCAGGCACCAAAAAATTCATGAGAATAATAATGTTTTTTTACTGTATCATAGGGCTGCAACATAATACTTTCTGAATGCACTGTATCAGATATTTTTTCTGCTGCCTCGATACGAGGTTACATCACCTGTAACATATTGGTTAACAGCTAGACTTTAACAGTGAAGTTGCCTGAATGCACCACAGCACTGCAGAACTGGCTGATCAGATTCAATTTGACAGATTTTGTTCCCCAACACAAATATTTGAACCCTGACTACAGCAGAGCAGAGCGGACAAACCCATGTAGACGAGAGGAAGTATGGTCTGTGAGAAGACATCCTCTTACCCTCTCTCAGGTTGAACTGTCCCTCCAGCATCTGCTCCCCATTCCCCAGAGCCCAAATCACGAGGCCTCTCAGTGGGAGGGAAAGCCACTTATATGTGAGCGTGTCTTGGAGAAAGAAGCTTAACGGAGATATAACTTTGAAGACAGGAACAAGGGAAGCCGAGGATAACTGTCCACAGGAGAAAGATTTGAGAGCTTCTAACTAGAAGAATACTTTGAACCAGCCTTAAATATTCTTAATTTACCAAGAAGAAGACTGCAGTATTCACCTTATTCTCAGTCTTGGTATTTCTTGCTACGTTTTATGCTGCTTGACTATCGGAGTTAGGACAAATAGTGACACTAAGATTAGGGGGATAAAGTTTGATACAAATAAACAATAATTCAGGCAAGATGTAAAATGGAATTCTTTTTTAACAAGTTAATTTGATCCAATGAAAAATGCAGTGTTGGGTACAGTATCCACCCTTCCTACCACATCCCTGACTTACACAAAGCCCTGCCTTTCTAGGAGTCAGTTCTTCCATGTGTAAGCCATCACCATCAGCTGACTTCTGTTTATACCTGCAATTAACCGTCCTCATGGGCTGCCTATCCTGCACGTGCACCAAAGCCTGCTGGGTAACAACCCGTGAAATGCTAGGGCGTTATTACCTCCTCAAATTACCACAACAGAGACAACGATTGACTGTATAGCTGTGCAAGTTTGCCAGCAGACACAGACCCACTTTTTCACATTGTATTGTCTACTGTGCAGTCATGTGCAGTCGACAAAGAGGGCAACTAATGGCCCACGGACCACATGCACCACTCACATAGTAGCCTGCAAGTCAATCTCAAATATCAGTGAATTGCAAACATGAAGAAAGAATCCCTGCCTGCCATGAAGGGTTCAATCTGACTTACAAATGCAATGCCATACACAAAGACCAAATGCGTTACAACATCCATCATCTACACTGCTCACCCCACTCAGAGTCGGGGGGGGGGCGGCCAATCCCAGCTGACAATGGGTGAGCGGCGCCTCTTGCCAATCACAGGGCTGACACACAGGAACAAACATTCACACCTACAGGCAATTTAGAGGCACTTGTGAGCCTAAAAAGCATATTTTGGGACTTTGGGAGGAAGCTGGAGTATCTGGAGAGAATGCATGGAGAGAACAGGCAAACTCCACATAGAGAGGTGAGGCGACTGCACTAATTAACCATTATACCACCGTTTGTGTGTGAAGCAAAGTGACAGACAGAGAATGAGCTGACATAAAAATAATCACAAATGAGTGAATGCCTGAAAAAGCAGGAATCAAAACAGAATGCCTGTTTAAAACAAACGCTTCCCTTTATTAGGATGTATTAAAAAGCTGTTAGGAAATTGAATTTGATGCTTCTCTGTGTATGCCAGTGGTAGCAGTTAAGGTACGCTGACCACACAGTGACGTTACATTTGTCTCTGTACACAGTGCAGTATGTAGTTGATTTGCAAATCCACCAAGAAGAGGAAAGAGGAAGCAGTTATCATGGAAACCACTTGTGTCATCAGTTAGGCAGGATTAGTTACGTTCTGTGCAGACAACAGAGATCATCTTGCTTCTGTGGATATTTTTTAATGACTTTTAAGACACCAACAATGACCCAACAAGGACAGTTCCAATGCAGAGGAGCCTCAAAGTTTACTGAGGACAGACTCCTTCAAACAGAGAATTTCCAAGGAAGCACATATGTACCCTCTGCTTGCAGGAATTACCCACAATCCAATGCGTAGCATTTTCCGTCTCTTCAAAATAACAAATAAATTGCGCAATATCAGGAGGAAGCTGGATCCTCAAGGTCTCAATACACCATCAAATGTCCTGTTTCCACCATAAATATGTTATCACCATTTGTTATGTCATTAAAGTAAAACTGGATGGGTAAAAGTAGCGCCATATAATAGGATTATATTATAAAATCATATTATATGATTATCTGAAATGATTAATATACATTATGATGATGTGATGGCATATCAGATGGCACTGTTCCAAATGTGTGCTCCAAGAGTTCCTGGGGAGGACTCTGGCCGATGAGGGCTTGTGTTAGCTCAGCTGATCTCAATTATGGCAGCGCCTAAACTAGTACTATACGATCGATTTAATGGCTGACAAGGCAAGTAGATAATCATTTTCAGGTTTTTGGGAGGCCAATCAGATTTCTGGGGGGCCTGTTTGGCCCTAGCTCCCTCTGGCTCCACTCCTGGAATATTATTCATCATTTTGCTTGCCAACATGTTTACCATGTAGTGTGTTGTCTCAATTTAGGCCCCTTCCACACGCAGACGAAAACGATATACTGCCGTTTCATTTTGAAAAAGCTTTTCGTAAAGACGGGATTGTTTCGGGAAATATCTGTGACAGCCACTGAAAACAACTAAAAAACGCTGTAGTGCATATGCCAAGCCTGTACATGGCGCTGTATTGCTGCCACGGAAATGCACCAAAAGAGAGAAGAAGATCACAGAAAGCTAACACAAACTTTCTTCTAGTTGCCCTTCTGGTTGCTCCCCACGTGGATTTAAGGACATATGGTGTGTGCGTTTCACGGTGGTGGTAAAGGAGCATCAGATTTCGCTGTAAAAGTCATAACAAGCTCAGTAGCTTCTGCAGCACGAACACAATCCTATAAACCGCCATTGTTGTTTTGGCCAGACCCACGCAGGTGTCTTAAGAGAGCTACACTATGTGTGACGTAATTGTTTTAAGAAAGATGTAGTTGGCCGCTCACACGGAGGTGACACAGCAGTCATTTATGGATTAATGCACTCTGGGACCCGTTTTCAAAAAGGATCCTTTACAGTCACCCAAAACGCCGTGTCCATGTGGATGAAACGCTGATATGACAAGGAACTTTTGTGTATACCCCTAAATTCGTCTCCGTGTGGACGGGGCCTTGATAACAAAAAATAATTAATTCTTATCATCACAATGTTTGTTTACAGAATTAGCATGATAGCACTGCCTTGTGCTGAAACTATGACATTTACAAAAACAAGCTTCATTTTGTTTACAGATTTTGCTGCGGGCCAATCAAAATTGGACCGCAGGCTGCATTTGGCCCCTAGGCCATAGTTTGGACAATCCTGGTGTAACCAATTGCATCCCTGATCATTATATAAAGATGTTTGCATGGTTATGGAGAGGCAGATCAGGTCACATACGCTGACAGCTTTAACACTGCTACAGGAAGATCTGCGTCTGATTTCAAACTAACATCATGACGAGATAATGACTGGAAGCAGCTCCACAAAGTGGGCTCAGTTGGTGGATATTAAAGATGTCTTTGATGCTCTGAAGATGAAAACCACAGAAATACGCACACAGACACGGCTGCTGTGAACAGGATTAGTGAAACCTCCTCGGATCTCAATGAATCCAGTGTGTTTCCTTTGACTAAATGAGGCGACATCTGGTTAGTCTCAGAAGTGTGTCCACCACAGACCCATTAGCCATTATGTAATATTTACCCACTCAGATAGATTACATAACAATCACCTTCTTACACTAGATACATTTTTTAGCGTGTTTATTGTGTGAGATTATTTGCAAATGTGTAAATGCGTGTAGACACTCTATACCTTTGTATAAACATTGAATCTACACGCTCTGAACCCTCTGAATTACTGGAACAAGATTAAGTAAGTTCTCTGCATTTAATGGATGACTTGGATAAGCTGTTACACTCACTCACACTCACTCTTTATGGATGTTGGATCAATTAATTAGTCCCATGCAGAGACTTTCAAACTACAGGCCTGTTTAATGTTATAAAAATATACACAAATTTACCATCCAACACCAGGATTTCAGCAGAATTTCATGATGTTAGAAGATGGCACCATCATCGTTTTAAAACCAAAACAGGCAACAAAGTTACGCAAGTTTAAAGTCTCATTTGAAGCTGCAGTTTAGGGACGTCGGCTCCTCTAGGAGGATAATATAACATGTCCAGAGTTATACAACCCATTCATTAAAAGTCAAATTTGGTTTCTATCTATTTTCTCAATCACTGGCATTCCTGGGCTGGAGAGCGGTTATTGTTGGGATCACTTTCTGGCCGATATCCACAGACGAGCAAGAAAATCAGCAGTGGAGAGCAAACAGCAGCTTCCTACTACAGTTATTCTGTGATTCCCAATGAAAATAAAGCTAATTTAATGACACTGACTCGTGGCTTCGCTGCATCTGGAAACTATAAGAGTAAAAATAAGAGAAGCCAGTTAACTTACAGAGAGAGGAATCTTCTGCCAGTTAATAAAAGTGAGTTTATGTAACAAAATTTACATCCAAAACATACTGAAGTGACACAAAAGGCCTCTGTTGACGCTTATGAAAAACAGACAAGTTGAAACTCATCAGGCCGTAGTCGTGTTAAGTTAGAGCAAACTCTTTAAATCCTTGGGCAGGAAATGCTGATACAGACAGACAGAGGAAGGTTTCCCCTTAATATACAGTGCTGATAAAAAGTATTCACCTCCTTGGATGTTTTATCTTTTCATTGATTTTATAAATCAATCATCATTAATAGAATTGGGCTATAAAAAAGCCCTCTTTAATGTCAAAGTGAAGGCAGAGTTTGAATATAATTGTTCCAGCCTGCATGGTTCTTAAAGAGAATAAGAGCTGACATACTGATTGGTCACTCCTAAAACACACCTGTATAAAATCAAGCCACTTAATCCATCCCTACATCGCTGTGGACCATGTGGTTTGGACAGGGCACCTTAGGGCATCAAAGGAGTTTCCCACTCTGAGCATGGCTGCTGTGGGACTGTGGTCTATTTCCATAATGAATCAAAAAGTCCTCTTTTTCATTTACATTTTACAGCAACAACCTACTACAGCATTCATTTTACCTTCTACCTTTACAAGCCTTCCAGGGCTGGCTGCTGAGAGGCATCCCCACAGCATGATGCTGCCACCACCTTGCTTCTCAGTCTGGATGGTGTGTTTGTGGTGATGTGCAAGACATGGCGTCTTGTCTGAAGGCAAAAAAAAAAACACCATATTGATCTTATCAGACCAGAGAACTCACTTCCACTTGACTTGTCTCCCACATGTCTTTTGGTGAACTTTACTTGACTTTTCTTCCACAGTGGTTTCCTCAGTGCTACTCTCCCATGAAGCTTTGACTAGTGAAGAACCCAGGCAACAGCTGTTGTATGCAGAGTCTCTCCCATCTCAGCTGCTGAAGCTTGTAACTTCTTCAGAGTAGTCACATGTGTCTTGGTGGTTTCTATCACTAGTCTCTTTCTTGCACGGTCAATCAGGTTGTGAGGACAGCCTGATCTAGGCAGATTTACACATGTGCCTGTACACTTCTATTTCTTGATGATGGATTTAACTGAAGTCCAGGGGATGTTCAGTTCCTTGGAAATCTCCTGACTTAAACTTTTCGGTAACATTTTCTCTGAGTTGCTGGGAGTGTTCTTTTGGCTACATGGTGTAATGGTAGCCAGGAATACTGATTAACCAGTGACCAGTTAATCACTTACCTTACCTTACATATTTTTGTTTAATTAATGTTACCTTGTTAGAAATCTGTTTTCACTTTGACATTAAGGAGGTTTTTTGTATATTTTTGGTCAAAAAGCAAAATTACTGTATATTGACCATGACTGATTTATAAAATCAATACCAGGGCAGAACATTCAAGGGAATGAATACTTGTAATAGCCACTGTATCTCTTTATTAGTGTATCTCGTTGACCAACAACTTTTTTGTTCATTCTTAATTCTCACAGGTAATCATAATAGAGTCACATTTTAAGTACTTAGAAGAAAAAGCAGTTATATAAGTCGTCTTTGTGCTTGAAGAAAATGTTTCTGGACTCACACCTGAAACCAGAGCTGGCCTCAGGGACAGCCATGACAAGTTTTATGATTGACCCAATAAATCATAGACTCAATATCTGTCACTCTGTAGTTCTCTGTTACACTCTCCTTTATATCTCTTATGCTGAAATATACAATAAAAACATTACCTTGAACTTGGCATGGCAGTAAAAATTCCTCAGCTACCGAGTGTAAATCCCTCAGACGTGTGAGTGAGAGCAGCTGTACATGACAGATAGAGAAGGGAAGGCTGACAGATTTAAAGCTTAACACATTTCTTCTCCCTAACTCAGAATTTGATTAGAATCAAAGTATTTCAAAGAGCTGCCAGTTTTCAACCTTGCACCACTCCAGTGGCTTTCATTAGGATTCTTAAGAAGCCTATCATTCCTTAATTTGAGTCCAGAATGCTCAGATCTAAATTAATCATCAGATTTTGAATAGATTGAACTTTGAAGTGGAGAACAAGAGAGAACAAACACTACCCGGTAACGGCCGCGACGCTGGTAGCTGTTTTGGTTTTGATGGGATCACACTGGGAGTGTTGAAAAGTGCACATTCCATCACATTTCCTCGTCCGAAGGCTAATCGCGGGGCTGCTGCGTGATTTGTTCTGTGCCTGTTGTTATTAGCTTTATCTGCAGGCTGCCTGCCACTGAAATATGCTGCTCCTCGGTGCTTCCGAGACCTCATTTACAGATAGGATCTAGACTAACTTAACCCTGCGACTAAGGCTGGACTTCATACCAGGGACAGGGCATGTGAGGCTAACTTTGCTGTCCTTGATGTGAGGTTCTGGTGCTCAATGAAAGACAGCTGTCCCATCAGTCCTCTAAGAGGCACAAGGCTGGCCTGCCTTGGTATGTACTGTCTGAATAAATAATCACTGCTGACATTAATAAAAGCATGAAATGCTCAGTGAAAATGGAATAATTTCAACAACAGACAATCAGAGGATATTAATTAACAAAAATAAGGGACAGCGTCCAGGTTCAAGCTTAAGTTTGCGGTTGAGTGGGAAAAAAATCAGTTGAACAATGTTTGTTGATCAAATACAATTGAAAGGAATTTAGAAATTTTCCCAACTACAGCAGCGGCAGACCCAGGATGTTTGACGGGCAGGAGCAAAAATGATGAAAAAGGCATCTACTTTGAAAATTGGGCAAGGCTGTGAATAAGGGGGGTAAAGGGGGCCCAGCCAAGTAGAAAAATCATCATCCATTCTAAAATAAAGTTGTGAAAATGTATTTTTTTAGGTGAATAATAATCACTCTTATCAAAGCATCATTTATTTATGCTGTAGTGTGTAGGCGCCTTAAAAGAATGTTAACCCCTGTAGCACCACATTATGTAATAATGCCACATTATGTAATAATGTAATAAATATTCAATTCATTATGTAATAACGCCACATTTTGTAAGCCACTAAGTGGTTAGGGTTAGGTCAAGGTAGTAGGGTATACCCTGGATTCCACCTTAAGTCCTAGGGTTAAGGTTAGGTGTTTAGTCTAGAGCCCTGAAGGGGGGTCAGGTTTAGGCATAAGTCACTAAGCGGTTAGAGTTAGGGCAAGGTAGTTGGGTAGGGCAACTACCTTGTGCCCACACTAAGTCCTATGGTTAGGGTTATTACATAATGTAGCGTTATTACATAATGTGGCGCTACAACCCCTTTGCTTGAAACTGAAATAAAACAGGGTTTAGGAAAAAGCAAAATGGGCAGAAAAGGTGATGAAATGAGATTTTACAATTCAGCAAAAATTGGTTAAAATTTACAAAAATGGGTGTGAAATTGATAAAAAGGTGGTAAACAGTGGCAAAAATGATTACCAGGGTTGGAAAGTGGCATAAATGGGTGAAAAAATAGGTTAAATGGGATTAGAAATGGCAAAAATGGATTAAGAGGTAAATAAGGGCAGAAAAAAGTGGTGAAATGGGGTTCAAAATGGGTTAAAAGTAGCAAAAGTATGGTTAAAGCTGCAAAATGAGTGGTAAAAAGGGGCAGAAAAAAGGGGTTAAAACTTGGAAAAAATGGTTTCTAGTGGCAAAATGGGTAAAAGTAGCAGAAATGGGTGAAAAAAATAGGTCAAATTGGATAACAACTGGCAGGATGGGTTAAAAGGCAAAAATTGGCAGAAAAAAAAGTGATGAAATGAGTTTTAAAATTTACCAAAAAAGGGTTAACAGTAGCAAAAAATATGGTTAAAGTTGCAAAATGAGTGGTAAAAAGTGGCAGAAAAGGGTTAAATTTGGCAACAGTGGTTTATAGTGGCAAAATGGGTAAAAAGTAGCAGAAATGGGTGAAAAAGTAAGAAAAAAGGGATTAAGAAGCTGCAGAAATTGGTTGAGAGGCAAGGAAGTGAAATGGGTTTTAAAATTTAGCAAAAATGAGAAAGCCATTGCTGAAAAAAATTATTTAATCTCAACTGCAGCTCACCAGAAGGCATGTTGGAGACCCAGTGATCAAGTGGAAGAAACCTCTTTGGTCTGATGAGACCAAAATGGTACTTTGTGGCCATCAGACAGGGCGCTATGTTTGGAGAACACCAAACACTGCACAGCACCATAAACACACCGTCTCCACGGTGAAGCACAGTGGTGGCAGCATCATGCTGTGGGGATGCTTCTCAGCAATCGACCCTGGAAGGCTTGTAAAGGTAGAGGGTAAAATGAAAACTCTAGAATGTAGGAAACTGGAGGACGATTGTATTCAGTCTGCAAGAGAAATATGTGGTGGGAGAAGACCTGAGGCATACTGCCACTGCTGATTGCTCAAATGCTGTGATGCCACTTGACTGATCTCCACTAATTGCCTGAGAAAAAGTAACTGGTAATACTTAGGTAATACGATTTGATAAAGGTGTAACAATGGATGCAGAGGGCTCCTTGGCTGTGTTCACCTTGGGCACCAAAATTAAAAACTCAACCCCTGAACCTAAGGCATGGGCGCTATCATAAAAAATACTTAAAGAGCTTAAAATGTAGGTCTCCTTAAGAACAGAAAGTGTGGCGTGCTGTGGACCGGGTCAGTTTCACTGCTGGACACTTACATAAGAGCACCCCTGGTGCCATAAAGGCTTTGCTGAGGCTATTGGTCCTGCATTAAAGTACATTAAAGTGTGAAAAAAAGACTAGGAATACATTTATGGTGCTATATAGCTGCAGGTGGCTTATTTACATGCACCAATTTTCATTCTGCGAGCTGGACTTCTGTCCTGTCAGCCCTATTCACTCAAATACACTCAAACACTAAACCACTAGAGATGTCATTAAGGACAAACTGTTGCACAACAAGCCTCCTGCAGCACTTTAACCTTCAAATCCAGATAATCTTTCAAAGCTACTTCACTGCAGATTAAGTGAAACTAGCACCCCTTGTCTGGTTAACAGATGTCTATTTAGGGACAAAGTTTGAATCATGTGGTGTTTTTTTTTTTGTTTTTCGCAGCATGATGAATCACATTTTGAGCTGCATGCAAACCCACAAACCACAGCCTACAGTTCAAGCTGTCTGCTGTCGTCACTCTCTTTGAAGAACGATCATTAAAACGGAGATAAAAGAGCGTGTTGGGGAAATAATCTGGATGTGGTGGGAAATATTTGTGTTCTTCGTTGGTGCAAAAACCAGAGAATCATGGGAGGTTGTGTCAGATGAGTGCTTTCAATGACAGTGACGAGGCAGATAGCGTGAGCAGAGAAGCTGTCATCGCATTAAGAGGTGTTAAACTTCATTTTTCTGTTGCTCTTGTGCATTTTTCGTTGATTTTTTTTTCCACCAACCTGCTCCTGGATAAGCACCAAGAAACCTTCAGACTTCAGGTTTCCCTCACGCGAATCCTCGCAGGTGCATCATGTCACATCAACATAAAAAGTTAGCACCACATTAAAGCAGCAACCACAAGAATTTCAAACTTGATGACTCCGCCGATCCCTCGGTTCCATGCAGAGTGTTTCTGATTACTGCTGCAGAGATGATGAGTCATTATCTGCAATCTAAGCGAGACACAAAATGATTTGCATGGTGAGTATTTTAGTTATAACAGAGCTAGGAAGACAAAGGAGCCTTTAGTGAGGAGTTATGTTATTTATTATCTGCGGGCAGTGATAGTGATGCTTCTTAGCCAACAGGCAGCAATGATATGATCCTGAAAGACAACAAATCTGCTCAAGCACAGCCACGTTACACGGAGGGGCTGTTTATCTGCTCAGCATGCTGTGAATTGTGTTGTTTCATAGATAATACCAGAACTATAACACACGCCTGGAATTACCATAACATAAACTTGCGTTGGTTTGAATGAATGTATGCACATATTTTCAGAATTAATCTCCATCAGTCTGGCAGGTTTTCCTGCTGTGTTCCCTTTGGGATAAATGGAATAAGTTAAAGGAAAACTCAAAATCTAATGATTTAACCAATTGACAATGTGGGGCTCTTTTCCTACTATTGTTTTGTCATTTCTTTGGAGTTGTCGACAAATATGAAAAATGGCACAAAAGCACAAAAATGGACAAAACAGGAGGCTAACGTGTTCCTGCTGTCACCAAGTAGCACCATCCTCCAGAGACACCGCCACGGGAAAACATAACGGAGGGTTTGTTTATATTTGTTAATGACAGTGCTTAGGCTAAAAAAGGTATTTTTGGTAAGTCTAACACATTTAAAGGAACAATGCATTAAATTTTCTCACTGAAATATTCAAAACTGACTACAGTGTTGTATAAAAAGAATAGTACTAAAGCCTAGAGAATTTTTTATGATTAAAACTGCTCATTTCTTGTCATGGTGGCTGCTGTGATTTAGTTTCTGTGGCATGCATAAGGTGTTTACGGTTACCATTACACCACGTTCCAAATCTTATGCGATTAATATTTTTCTCTGATTGTCCTAAATAGTTGATGCAAATGACAGTCAGTATAATTATCAAGTTATCAACTGTTAGAGCATAATTCAGATTTTACTGAACAAACCTGCCAATGATGACTTATATTTTTTTCCAAAATAAAAAACTCAAAATGTACTGTTCAACATTACCACGCACAACAGAGTTTCAGAACATTTTATAGGTTGTAAAGAACTGAAAATGGTCATTTGTTGAATTTACAGGCTAAGTTCCATGTTAACATAAGACCTCTTCTTTGATGTCACCTTCACAATTCTTGCATCCATTGAATTTGTGAGTTTTTGGAGAGTTTCTGTTTGAATTTCTTTGCAGGATGTCAGAATATCCTCCCAGAGCTGCTGTTTTGATGTGAACTGCCTCCCACCCTCATAGATCTTTAGCTTGAGGATGCTCCAAAGGTTCTCAATAGGGTTGAGGTCAGGGGAGGATGGGGGCCACACCATGAGTTTCTCTCCTTTTATGCCCATAACAGCCAATGACACAGAGGGATTCTTTGCAGCATGAGATGGTGCATTGTCATGCATGAAGATAATTTTGCTACAGAAGGCACGGTTCTTCTTTTTGTACCATGGAAGAAAATGGTCAGTCAGAAACTTTTTACACTTTGCCGAGGTCATTTTCACACCTTCAGGGACCCTAAAGGGGCCTACCAGCTCTCTCCTCATGAATCTGGCCCAAAACATGACTCCGCCCCCTCCTGACGTCACAGACATGGAGGCCATCCACCAACCATCCACTACTCCTCCATCTGGACCAACCAGGGTTGCACGGCACTCATCAGTAAAAAAGACTGTTTGAAAATGAGTCTTCATGTATCTTTAGGCCCATTGCAACTGTTTCTGTTTGTGAGCATTGGTTAGGGGTGGCTGAACAGTAGGTTTATACACGACTGCAAGCCTCTGGAGGATCCTACACCTTGAGGTTGGTGGGACTCCAGAGGCACCGGCAGCTTTAAATACCTGTTTGCTGCTTTGTAAAGGCCTTTTAGCATCTGCTCTCTTAATCCAATGAATTTGTCTGTCAGAAACCTTCCTCTTTATGTCTTTATCTGCACAAACCCGTCTGTGCTCGGAATCAGCCACAAATGTCTTCACAGTACGATGATAACGCTTAAGTTATCATGAAATATCGCATGTTTTCAAACCTTGTCCAAGGAACTGCACTATTTGAGGCTTTTCAGCAGCAGAGAGATCCTTTTTCTTGCCCACATTTCTTGAAACCTGTTGCCTGCTTATTAATGTGGAACGTCCTTCTTAAGTTTTTTCCTTTAATTGGGCTCACCAGGCAAACTAATTATCACAGGTGTCTGAGATTGATTTCAGTGATCCAAAGGGCCCTGAGACACAACACCATCCATGAGTTTAGTTGTAAAAGCAAATGTGGTGTAAAATAGTGGGTTCTACCTTAAATAGGTTGCTTCAACCAAGGGGTCCAGTTCAGTTTGGTGGCACAGTTCACATTTATTTGCGTTTCCATTGTCAGAAATTGGAAAGGGTCCGAAATAACCAATCCATACGATCCTTACATCCTGTTTCATTTCTGCAATTACAAAAATGTAACACTGAACTGTTGAGCTGATGAAGACAAGTTTGTGTTTGAGTGCCGATCATGTTTGGCCTTTTTTGAACAATGTCTTTTTTATCCCTGCTGTGATCCGTCTTCATCCTGAGCTGTCTCCTGTCAAATGCTTTCCCTCCCGGCCCCTGGAGGTCGTGCTCTGTCTGCTGGTGCTCTGCGGGCCACGGCCCTTTGACCTCAGACATGGACGTGGTTTTTCCTCCTCTTCCTCCACCATCCTGTCACCACCTCACCGAGCCTCAGCTGAGGGGTTTCTGCGGAGTCATTCATCCTGACAATTATAAGACATATCTTGTTTTGGCAGCCATAAAAATGTATCCTGCGTTTATCCCTCCCCAAACCATTTAATTTGATTATGAAATAATTCACATGATTTATTTTTCTTAGATAGAGCGAGGGAGCAGGCCAACTGTATGGGTTTCAATCTGAGTCAAAGGCGGCCAGTTGGGTTTGGGAATGCCATTAATTTCCTGCCAGTGTTTTCCCGGTCTCGCTTAGATTTCTGTTCTGGAGTGAATACTTTGGCTGAACCCGTCTGATATGATGGAGGGTAGTCGCTTGCCGCAGCGTCTCTTATTTCCCATCAGACAGCAGCTGGAGGAGGAAGTCAGATATTCTCCCATGGCTAATAAAACGGCTGGAAAGCTCTTGATTTCCTGCTACTGATTCTTGTGAATGGAGGGATCCCTCTGAGGTCCAAATGTTTGGTCTGGACTGAACTGCGGCTGGAATGGGATTGAGATATATATTTATGTCTCTCTGCAATCAGGGAGAGAATTTTCAACCACAGTGCATGCACGTCTGTCCATGCATAAGGCATGTTTGTGATGTGGAAACTTTGTGGTAGAAAATTTACTTTATTGTTGCTGATTCTAAAAATAGAGGGGAATAAAGAGGGGGATGTTACAATGCCTCTCCATGCTGGCTTTTACAGTATGCAGTATGTGCACTGGGGCACAGTCATGCTGGAATAGAAAAGGACCTTCCTCCAACTGTTGCCACAAAGTTGGAAGCATGGCATTGTCCAAAATAACTGGAGATAAGGGGCCTAACCCTAACCCTGAAACACAGCCCCACCATAATCCCTCCACCAATAACTTCACAGTTTACACAGTGCAGACATGGAGGTGACTGACCACCAGCCAGGGAAGCGTGATTCGTCACTTCACAGAATATGTTCCCGCTGCTCCAGTCTAGTGTCGGTGGGCTTTACACCACTATATCTGATGCTGATGCTGAGGCTTTCATGCAGCTGCTTGGCCTTGGAAACTAATTCCATGAATTCCACTGCACAGTTTTTGTGCAAACATAAATGCTAGTGGACGTTCAGAACTGCATGGTTCATAAGTACCTGATTTTATACACCTGTAGTAACAGGTCTGACTTACAGTTGTCATGCATTAACAGTGAAATAGCTGGAAACTCTGGTGAAAATCAAGCTTTTGTATTATGTGATTATACCCACAACACCTCTGATAAAACAGAAAAGGAATTATCATCTGTATAACCATTTATGCCACACTACCATGGTCTTGGTGAATACTCTATTCTGATTGGCCCTGGGAGTTCCATAGGTGCCAATAAACTTTTGATTTATGGATTCCTATGGAACTTCTCAAGTAGTTCTGGTCAAAAACTCTTCACACTGTTACAACTTAATGTGAAGCAGCCATTAGATGAGAGGGGTAACCATAGTAACGGGAAGCAGTCTGGGGAATACAACAGCTCTGATGACTCTTGGTAATAGAAACAGCCCTTTGGTCTTAGGGTTTTATCAATTAAGATTTTTACATTGATGTTAACTTTTGACAAACATATATGATTATGTTTTCATGTGGGTCTTTGGAGCTCAGCTTGTCTTTGAAATCATTTATCATTTCATTTTCTTTCATCAAACTGGATATTTCAGCCATTTTAGTGGAAATACATGCATGAAATCAGTTAAATCTAAGATAAAAGCATGGTCATTTGGTGAGACATGCTGAAATCAAAGTGATCAAAAAAGCTGTGAAAAGTAAGTGTGTTAACAGAGACGGCTGGACCGCTGACGAACCCAGAGACTGGGCCCTCAGTTGTTGGGATTTATTGATAGGATAAATGCACGAGTATTTTATTGGTAGCTTTGGTGCTTGCATCCTGAATAAAAGTTCCCTCATTTTAGAGCTGAAAAGTGTGTTAAACTGTTACGGGGTTCTAATGTTGAACATGTCTTTTTGTGCCACTTTTTAACCACTTTTCCTACCCAATTTTTCCACCGTTATTTGCCACTTTTCATCAATTTTTGCACAGTTTGCACATTTTCGAAACATTTTTGCCACTTTAAACCCAATTAAGTCAGTTTTTCCTACTGTTGCCTCTGTTCACCCATTATTGCCACCACTTATTACCACTTGTGATATCCATTGTTGCCAGTTTTAACCACATTTCACAATTTATTATGCCCATTTTTACCCATTTCAGCCTCAGTTAAACAATTTTTGACAATTTTTTAAAAAGATTTATTTTTGGGCATTTTTGTGCCTTTATTAGATGAAGAGGACAGTGGATAGAGTCAGAAACAGGGTCAAGAGTGGGGGAGAGACATGCGGTAAGGGGCCTCAGGCCGGATTCAAACCCGGGCTGCCTGCGTACATGGGGAGCGCCTTTACCCTGTAGGCCACCTGCTCCCCCAAGTTTTGCCAATTTAAACCACATTTTGCCACTTTTTAATACCATTTCACCAAATTTTCCACCCATTTTTGCCACTTTAAACTCTTTTAGGCCACTTTTTAATCCTCTTTTACCACATTTTGTACTCGTGTTTGCCACTTTAAACTCATTTTAGTCCAATTTCACTAATTGTTGCCTGTTCACCCATTATTGCCACTCCTTTTTACCAGTTGTGATGCCCATTTTTTTTTTTACCAGTTTTAACCACATATCACCATTTTTATGCCCATTTTTGCCAGTTTTACCCATTTCTGTCTCAGTTAACCAATTTTCGCCAATTTAAAGCACCTTTTTCCACTTTTTAATCCCATTTCACCAAATTTTCCACCCATTTTTCCACTTTAAACCCATTTCTGCCACTTTTTAATCCCCTTTTACCACATTTTGAACACACTTTTGCCAGTTTAACCCATTTTTTTTCCATTCTTGCTTATTTTTCACCACTTTTATCAAATTTTTACCACTTCTAACCCATTTCTGCTGTTTTTAAAATCCTATTTCACCACCTTTTCCACTAATACTTGCCATTATTAACTAATTTTAATTCTGTTTTTAAGAAAATGGGTTTACATTTTTAAGAAGGCACAAATCAAAAAGAAAATATATAGTGATATTTGTTGCTTTGATGAGAGTGGTTATTATTCAGGATATAAAATGCCTAATTTTAAAATGGATTATGATTTTGCTGACCTCCATGGGCCCCCATTTGGTGGGGCCTTTAAAGCTCTCCTCTTTAACCCTCCTTATGGGTTGCCTTGTCTGCACATGACTACTCTTGAATGTGCATGCCTGTGTTCAACCACCTTCAGGCACAGTGGGGGGCACCTTTATTTTGGGGGTCATGGGCTGAAAAGGATGGAAATGGTATAAATAGCACAATCAGCGCTGGTACACACACATATTCAAAATACACCCTGATGTCAGCTGTTATGAGAAAAACTTGCAGTTTGTCAAGAAACACCTAATCTAAAACTGTTTTTATGGCGTTGTGGGTACAAAGACAATTCACGGTTAGAAATGTTTATGGAGACGTTTTTACACACGATCAATCCTGTGAGCTTTGAGTGAACTTCTGTTCTCTGCTGACAGCTGAAGCTGAGAGTGAGGGTGTGATGTGATTTACTACCAGCCTCAGTGTGAAATTATCCTTTAAATCCCCCTGTTTGTAAAGACAGCAGTTTGGATGAAATGGAGCCATAGAGTGTATGCACTCGATTATCTATGGTCCATGCAGACACACACATGTTTACACGCACATGTTTACGCACACATTTTTGGCATAACTCCGTCTCCTGTCAAAGCACCCTTGGGACCGCAAACACTTCCAAAGGACCGTCTCACAGCCGAGCTCCTGTTCCAAACACATTCTCCGTCCCGTCACAACACGCCTCCTTCCATCAGCTCACACTTCTTCCTCTTCTGAGCTGCTCAATGGGGCTTTATGAAGCATTTTCAGCACACAAAACCCAGCTTTGTTCACAACACAGTCCTGAGGAGTCAATTTACATGATTTTTCTTTGCATAGTCTTTGAAGTGGGGACGTTTCCACTGGTTTAGGTAAGCCAAACAGGCCCTCATACGACAGAGGTCACGGGTCCTCTGCTGTTTTGTATATTATGTAACACAGACTGTCAGCTGGGGGAAATAGATGGGAGCAAAATCCTAAAATGTAATAAATCAAGGAAAAGTAAGATAACATATGTTTAATCCCGCTGGCTATGCTTATGTAGAGCTTCTGTTCACGGTTTCGCAACAGGAGTTCTACTGGACTTAGCATGAAAACAAGCAAATTATGAAGCTCACAAACACACTTTGAAGTCACTTTTAATCGAGAAAAATCCCACGAAAGGCAAATTTATAGATTTGAAGTTAACTGTGCTTGGTCAAATAAACAGTGTTGGACCCACCACAGAGGAAACGTTTGTTTTCATGAGAACTTGAGACACTGTGGGGTAGGTGGTGGTGTAAATGCCCAGAGGACGCTCTCACAGATAAAACTGTCTCACAGAAACACTGACTCGACTGACGTGGACCATCAATCTTTCATACTTGACATCTCTGAGCTCTCTGTGTCTGCAGGTGAATCTCTCAGTTATCACGATCAGGGAGAAGAACTGGAGAAAGGGAGGATGGAAAGCAGCAGGATGAAGTTATTGGTAATTTGTGCACATTAACACTGCACGAAAGGACAATAAAGTTAACTTGAAACAGCACTTGTTTACTACCTCCTTAACAAGTTATGCAACAACAGAGCTGTCAGACACTGACCAGTAACAGCTCTCTTTCAGGGGGACCTGAGCATTTTTCTAGTTAGATAAAATATGCAATTCACAAAACACTCGCAGAATCTGCAGTTAGCATGCAACCTGGGAGTGTATCAAGAAAAGCCAGCACGATCTAGCTGATAAGAATCTTTTTTCTTTAAGCAAAGAGCAGGGGTTGCTTTTCTTCCTCTACCACAGCTCAGCAGCAAACATCGACAGCTTTAAAAAGCATCTTTGCAACAACTGGCTGCATTTTAATGTCATAAATTGCACAAGATTTTTGGACAGTATCCGTCTTTATGTGCATACTTTCAGACATTTAGGGTGCTAAGGATTCGCCACCAGGCCTGAGTGCTGCGACCTGGGGCTTTGGGCGACGAGAGTCAAGCACATGTCAACAAACAAGTGTGTCACTCAGCAGACAAGGTCAAACTCAACGGCATCTTTTTTGTCTGGGCCTTTTCAACCCTGGCTACACACCCTGAGACCACCTGTGGTTTTTAGACCCTTGGGACAGCCACAGCATGACATGGGCTTCTACTCAGATGGTACCCTAGGCTAGTGGTTCTCAACCTTTTCAACCTGCGACCCCCCCCAAAAAAGGTACCAGAGACCGGGGACCACCCACGTTCCTGAAGGTGGTTGAACACAGCCATGCAAATTCAGGAATTGTTATGTGCAGACAAGATCGCCCATAAAGAGCCACAAAGGGGAGAGCTTTAGGGGACCCATGGAAGTCAGCAAAAATCATGGTCCATTTTAAAGTTAAGCTGTGGTATACATATTTCATATTCAACCTGAATAATAACCTTTCTTATCCAAGCAACAAATATCTTTTCTGATTCATTTGTGCCATTTTCTTAAAAACGGAATTCAAATTGGTTAAAAATGGCAAGTGTTGGTGGAAAGGAGGTGAAATGGGATTTTAAAAGTAGCAGAAGTGGGTAAGAAGGGGTAAAAATGTGATTAAAGTGGTATAAAAAAATAAGCAAAGAATGGCAAAAATGGGTTTAACCTTTAGATGTCCACCGGCTAGTTTGTCATTTTGTTTATTTTCTTTTGACAGAATAAACCACTCTGAAAATGTATACCATGCTTATGTCTGGTATAATCTTTTTCAGCACTACCTCATCTTTATAAAATGATAACTATATAATCCAATTATAGGGGGATCACACTTCTCGGCCTCCCCGGTAAGGTCTATTCAGGGGTCCTGGAGGATAGTCAATCCTCAGTGCATGGGAGTTTGCCCAACCAGTCTACATGTGTTTTGTGGACCTGGAGAAGGCATTTGACTGTGTCCCTCGGGGAATCCTGTGGAGGGTGCTCCGGGAATATGGGGTACCGGACCCCCTGATAAGGGCGGTTCGGTCCCTGTATGACCGGTGTCAGAGCTTGGTCCGCATTGCCGGAAGTAAGTTGGACTCGTTTCCAGTGCAGGTTGGACTCCGCCAGGGCTGCCCTTTTTCACCGGTTCTGTTCATAACTTTCATGGACAGAATTTCTAGGCGCAGCCAGGGCGTTGAGGGCGTCCGGTTTGGTGGCCTCAGGATTGGGTCTCTGCTTTTTGCGGATGATGTGGTTCTGTTGGCTTCATCAGGCCGTGACCTTCAGCTCTCACTCGAACGGTTCACAACCGAGTGTGAAGCAGCTGGGATGAGAATCAGCACCTCCAAATCTGAGGTCATGGTCCTCAGTCGGAAAAGGGTGGAATGCCCTCTCCGGGTTGGGAATGAGACCCTGCCCCAAGTGGAGGAGTTCAAGTATCTCGGGTCTTGTTCACGAGTGAGGGAAGAATGGAGTGAGAGATCGACAGGCGGATTGGGCGTCAGGCGTCTGCAGTGATGCGGTCTCTGCACCGGTCCATTGTGGTGAAGAAAGAGCTGAGTCGAAAGGCGAAGCTCTCGATTTACCAGTCGATCTACGTACCCACCCTCACCTATGGTCATGAGCTGTGGGTCATGACCAAAAGAACAAGATCACGGATACAAGCAGCTGAAATGAGTTTCCTTTGCAGGGTGTCTGGGTTCTCCCTTAGAGATAGGGTGAGAAGCTTGGCCATTCGGGAGAGACTCGGAGTAGAGCCGCTGCTCCTCCGCGTTGAGAGGAGCCAGATGAGGTGGCTCGGGCATCTGGTCCGGATGCCTCCTGGACGCCTCCCGGGTGAGGTGTTCCGGGCAAGTCCCACTGGGAGGAGACCCCGGGGAAGACCTAGGACACGCTGGAGAGACTATGTCGCTCAGCTGGCCTGGGAACGCCTTGGGATCCCCCAGGAAGAGCTGGACGAAGTGGCTGGGGAGAGGGAAGTCTGGGTCTCCCTGCTTAGGCTGCTGCCCCCGCGACCCGATCTCAGATAAGCGGAAGAAGATGGATGGATAACTATATAATTTCTATGTTTAATTGACTGCATTAGATATAGGGCCTCCAAAAAACACAACACCCCATAAAAATGGATTTTAAAAATTGGTATTTAAAACAATAAATTGACATTTTTAAAAAGAAATTACAATATGCTGAAATTATTAAGAAAAAAAAAAAATACTAGTGACAGTCCTGTACAGCATGGTCCACTGTCTCCTTTGTGTAACATTAATTTGTAAATCAATTTAAAAGGGGTAAAAGAGGGTTAAAAGCAGCAAAACTGGATGCAAAATTTGGTAAAATGAAGTGAAAAAATTTAGAAAAAGTCTTTGATGTGCTTTAATTTTGACATAAATGTCTCCATCTATGATTTCCATCACATATGTTGTTACAGCTCAAGTCCAAACTCCTCAATTTGTCATTAGAATATTTAGAAATTTGGGTCATGATTTGTCGTCAAAGAGTTGGAGGTGAGTCCTGATGTCAGATCCTGATAATGGTATCCCAGATCACCTCTGTATGCAGTCTGAGCTGTCGGATATCTAGCCATCATTAAGGACTCATACTCATAAGGTCTAAACAGGGTCATAGTTACAGGGTAGGTACTGATGGATATGTTTGATTAAAATAACACGAGTGTCTGGTATATAAATGTGAAAACCCTCAAAGGAAACTCATCTCATGCCTTTTGTCTCACTGTTTTAACATCCTTCATCAATGACCTGTCATCCTGTCTATGTGACACAGTGACAGAGAGCGAAGCACAGAAACAGAGATAAAGACTGACTGTTCATTAAGAACTCATTCCAGACATAACAGGGTTTGGCGAGCGGGATTTGTCAGTGGTCAGTCTTATGTAAGGCAGCACCTGGGGTCCATGAAGCATGCAAGAAATGTAGAATGTGATCAGGTGCTATGAGGGCAGCGTCCATGTCAGTAAAGTTAAGCTTGTACAACAATATCAGCTTACCTTAGTCATGCTGCTCTGGGACTTCCTCTAAAATAACATTGTTGATAGCTGAGTGGTTTCCTTTATCTGGTTACAGATTGATGCAGGTGACCCAGTTTTTCTTGTAACTCAGACACAAAAATGTTCATGTGGAAATCAATCACATGCTCTATAAAACACAATGTGCCCAGACAGGTGAGGTTTCATGGGAGATGTAATTGTGGCCCCTGTGGGCGAAAAAGATCACTTTGGTGGAAGAAAATAGTTAATTTAGTATAATAAGAGTGTAGAGCACTGATCATCAACATATCAGGCCCCCCAAAGCTTCCTGTCCGGCCCCCAGAAGACCATTAAATTCAGAAAAGGAGCAAAAGAAGATGTTGTGGTTTTAAGAGTGTCTTTTGGCTTTAAATCTCTGCAACTGTTTAATCCAACAAAAACAATTAATATTGAAATAGTCTGAGAATAATGTAAAATTTGATCTGTCATTACAAGAATAATCCGTTGTCAACCATTAGAAGTAAAGAAAAAATAAATATTTTTTAAAATGGGTTAAGACTGGTGGAAATGTTGCAAAAATGGCCAGATGAAGTGGGGAAAAGGAGTAAAGACAGCGGCACAAAGGGACAAAAACTGGCATGAAAAGTGGTGAAAATAGGTTAAAATGGTAAAAAATGAAAAAGGGGTAAAAAATGATCATAAATGGGTTAAAGTGGCAAAAAAAGTAAAAGAAAATAATTAAAAAGGCATTAAAAGGAGGAAAAACAAATGAAAAGTTGCAAAAATGGTTAAAAGAGTGGCACAAAGAGACAAAAATTGGCATGAAAAGTGGTGAAAATAGGTTGAATTGGTAAAAGAGGAAAAGGGGGGAAATGATCAAAAATGGGTTAAAAGTGGCAAAAATAGTTTAAAAAATAATAAAAAGGTGTTAAAAGGAGGAAAAATAGATGAAAAGTTGCAGAATGGACAAAACAGTGGCACAAAGGGGATAAACCATCAAGGGAAAGGGTTAAAAAGAGGTAAAAGAATGGCAAGAATTGGGCTAGAGAGGCAAAAAGGGTCAAAAAGTATCAAAAATGTGTTAAAGGTGACAAAATATTGCAAAAAAATTCCTGGCAAAGTAGTGAAAGTAGTAGTAGAGAGCGGCTAAGTGGGCGAAAAGTGGCAAAACTTGGTTTAAAAGAGGCAAAAATTCTCAAAATGGGTTAAGAGTCAAAGAAATTGCAGAAATGGCCAGATAAAGTGGTGAAAAGAGGTTAAAAATCATCAAAGATGAGTTACTATTAATAACAATTGGGGAGGGTCACAATCTCTGGAATTTGAAAGAAAATACAAATACCAATACAATAATATTTCAATCAGACCAAAATATTTATCAGAAGTTTGTTTATTGGAAAGTCCAGCCCCCACAGTCTCTGTCATGACTAAATCTGGCCCTTGTGCAAATGTACTTGATGACCCCTGGTGCAGTGAGTGTTATGATGCCTCTATAAAATCTGTATTTCCTTCTGACCTTAATGTGGATGTATACCAGGGTTATTCTTTGACTGTATTCCACTAATGCCTTTATAACGTAGGGTTACTGAAGGTTGTGAGTGCTGATTATTGAGCACAACAACACTGGAAGTTCCTCAATATATCGTTCTTCCTCAGCCATGTTTTTGAATTGAGTTGAATAAATTCAAGTGAATTCCTCTTCATAAGAATTGTCTCATCTGTTTTAGAGTGTGTCCAGATTTTGAGTCTGTAGACAATAAAGAGACAGAAATCTAGAAAATGCATCTGCATTTGTTCTGTCTTTCATCCTGCAATGCAAAAACAACCCAGCCACGTGCTTTCTAGGAAACTGTCTGGCATTTGTCTGGTGTCAGCACGGAGTGTTTTATTCTGAAATTTAACCGGATATTTTCATTTGGTTTCGGCAACACTTCCTGCCCCATTTGAGCTTCTCTACACTGAATTTATGCCCACTGTGCATGGGTGCAGGGGCGTAGCTAGGTATTTATGGCCCCCAGAAAGAATATTACACAGGGCCCCCCTTAACCTGCTAGCCAAGCAACAAATGTTTTACAAATGTCTGTGCATTTTAGAACCATAATTTCCCATTTATGAGCAATATGTTCACTATGGTTGAATTAAATTTACTTGCATTATTTCACAGTGCTGGACTTCACCATTTGGATATTTTTAAGGAAGGAGCAGGGCCTTCCCAGTATTTTGTTTTACTCTATTTTATACAAATTTCCATCGGTCAGCTGATTTATTTAGTTGCTTTTGATTCAATAATCACACTAATTGCTAGGAATAAATAAATAAAAACACACATTTTCATTGTCGGCTTCTCTCTACTGTGGGCCCGGGTAAACAGTACCCTTTCCCCCCCTGTGCTACGCCCATGCATGGGTGAATCAGCCTGGTTCTTGCATAAATAAAAAAGTTTACAGAGAGAGAGTTCATGCTTACAAAGGCCTGAAATTCTTTGTGCATTGGTAAAAGAGTGATTTTTACTCAACATTTTTATTCACAAAGAAATCTATGACCATTAGCATCTTTCAGTCACAATGGTGACGCATAGATGTGAAGCTAAACTTGTCTGTCTAGAGCCTACTGATGAATTGTTTGTCTTCTTTTTCTGGGTATTCATCTCTTACAGCTGTTATTCCACAAGCTGGTTTCCTCTCCTGGTCAGGTCGAGCTCGATGAATAGAGAGAGGAGCTGTTTTGTGTTTGCTGTCTTTGACGTGGTGACCCTCCTCCCAGATTTCTTCGACATGATAAATCAGAGAAAATGTCAGGAATTTTAATTCTTTGTAAACTTGAATGAAAATCCCATTGTTGTTAAATGTCTGCACGGTCACATTTTCCCCTTTGATTCTGGATGAAATTTAAAGTTCTCTCCAAACTAAATCTGTGCACCAGACCATGATGTCACCAAACAACAAATGTTTGTCTTCTGTCAGCGTCTTCTCTAAACTGTGGAGGCTTCTGCGGTCATCTAATGCCTGTAATAACAGGGGAAAGAACGCCGGAGTAACCACAAAAAGACACGGACACATAAAAATCGTCACTCCATCACTGCCTGTGTCTGTCACAGCTTCATGCCTGTTTTTTCTTTGTTTCTCTTTCTGTCAGTCATGTGATGAATCTGGACGTTTGGTCCAGTTTCATCACTTCCAGCTGCAGAACCACAAACTTCCAGGGAAGAGAGGATAGAAAGTCGCCGGCTGTGTAACATCTCAAGAGAACATATTGATGGCTCTAAGACGACGAATTTGAAGGCCAAATAATTCTGTATCCTGGGATTCTGAGCAAACAAAGCTTTCTTTTTTCCTGTGCTTGCTTATGATTTTATCTTAAAGCTGGATTACAGGAGAACAATGTCCCTCTTCAGTCCCTTTAAATGGATAAAGCTGTGTTCTTTGTGTAACATCAAGCATTAAAGCTGCTTGATAATCACACTATAAAAGCTCCTGAATGACAGAAGAGCCAGCAGACCTGCACAGCTCGCACAGGAGGAGGTGTAAGAGGAGAGAGAGCGTGGGTGGTTGGGTATCGATGTGGGTTTTGTTAATTGATAACCTGACCCCCCACAAAGACTCTAATTCTTTAAACACTTACCGTTACACCACAGGACTCCTGCTGACACCGCGGTTAGTGACAAAGTTCACTTCTCTGTCAAGGTTTCCTTCAGACCCACGCAGAGATCCCTGAGTCTAAATATTTTCCTTTGCCCAGTTAACACTTCCCCTACTACTGAGTCAGTCAGACTGAGCGGTAGGGGGTTGGAATCACAGTCTGAATCCCAATTAGGGCTAAAACTAACAGTTTTCAATAATCAGCTGTTTTTAAAAATTGCTGAATATGATGCTTTATTTTATTTCCCTTTATTAAAAAAAAAACAAACAAATAAATAAATCATAATTTCATAGATGTTGACAGGGTTTGCTACATCAAATATCTCTGAACTTGTACTCTTTCACTGTCATACCGATGACATTAATCTAAGTCCTTGGTTCCCAACCTGAGGTTCGGGACCCCCTTAGGGGGGTGCCAGAGAATTCAGGTGGGCGCGAGGTTCTGTCTGCCCTGAGGTTATAAAAATTAGAATTGCACATATTAACAGAAATCAAGGTGTAAAATCTATAAAGTAGGGGGGCTCAAAGGAAAAAGGTTGTGAACCACTGATCTAAGTTCTATAATAAAGGACTTTAACCTACAGTAGGTACCATCACATTGTAATAAGAGTACTTTAACTGCGACCTCTGGCTAACACTGCAGCACAGGAGAGCTGACAAAGGTCGGGTCAGATATGTGTGTCAGCCCTGGTCCTGTACTGCTCCGGCCTCCTGATGGCCATCAAGACCTGTGCCCGACCCATGAACAATTTGCCAGATCTTCTCTGCTAGTGCCAAACAGCTTACTCTGCTGTTGCTATTGGCTCTTGGTTTGAGGTTCTGGTGCCCCACGGTGCACCAGTGAGCATGGGCCCTGCTACAGTGGTCAGCAGATATCTGCTCCAAGAATCAGCATGCCATGTTTGACAACTCTGGATAGTGCCCATACAATAGGGCAACTTCAAGTTGTGGCATTATATGGAGTGAGCCGTAGTACCATCTCCAAAGTGAAGGCCAGGTTCCACATAATGGGGAAGTCAGAGTTAGGTGTCCCAAGAAGACAACACTCCAAGAAGACTGTTTCCTCACCTGTCAGCACTTAGAAACCGTAGGCTCTCTTCTATGAGTAGCATTCAAGGTTTGCAGGAGGATATGGCTGATGGCTCTCTGTCCACATAATCCAGAACAGACGGCATGCAGTCAGTCTCTGGTCTTCTAAGACTGCAATGTCAGGCCTGTTTGCGCTGGTGTCTGCAACACCAACAACACCCAAACATGTTAAGGAATGTCACGTTCAGGCATGTCCAGATTCTGCCTATGAACACCGGACCATGGGTCAAAGCGTCACCGAAAGAGGAACATCTTTTGGTGGAGGCAGTGTGATGGTGCGGGTCGGCATCTGCCTCACTGGAAAAAATAAGGCTCGTCATCATTGAAGGCAATCTCAATGTAGAGAGATAGCAAGGTGAGATCCTGCAACCAGTGACAATCCCATATCTTCAGGAGTTAACTCTATCCTCCAAGATGACAACAGTTGCCTGACAGAGCAGAGATTTAGGGACTACCTCCAGAATTTGGGAGTAGAGAGGATGGAATGGCCTGCCAGCAGTCCTGACCTCAATCCGAATGAACACTTGTGGGATCAGCTTGGGTGTGCTGTTTGTTCCAGAGTGACTAACACAACCACATTGGCTGACTTGCAACAAATGCTGGTTGAAGAATGGGATGCTATCTCACGCCAGTGTGTGAGGAGCTGCCAGGCTGTTGTGGATGTGTATGATTCTTTCCCACATACTCAGCTCATCCTACAAATGCATGATCCCTGCAAATGTGGCACCATTTAGAAGGGAAATAAAGGACCTCTCTTTGGGGGTTATTTCTGTTGAGAGCTTTTTGCGTTTTGCTGTCAATGACTTTTTGTCTTGTTTTTGTCTTCGGCAACTTGTGGTTGTGGTGCAGTGACCTGCAGTTTTTCTTGTGTTTTCTCTTTGAATACGCATTCGTGTGAGACCTCCCAGCCACTGTATATCAGGTAGCGTGACACCGACAGGTGGATTCATGCAGCATCAGCTGTGTATGCAGGTCTGTTGTGGTGAAGAGGGAGCTGAGCTGGTAGCAAAGCTTTTGATCTATGTTCAAGCTATAATCTATGGCCATGAGCTTTGGGTAATGACCGAAAGAATCAGAGCACAGAAAAATGAGATCCCTCTGGATGGTGGCTGAGCTGATCCTTAGAGATAGGGTGGTGAGGAGCTCAGACATATGCAGAGAACTGAGTGAGTGAGTACTGCCATTTCAGATAAGCAGAAACATAACTCTATATGTATCTTAAAAAAAGCTGAAGAGTCCTGTGTTCTGGATTCTTAGAAAGAATACATCTCCAACTAATGCACAGAAATGTTGCAGTGGAAGTCGTCCAACTTGGTCTCTGCATACAAATGAATGGGTGCAGGTGGCGGTCTTGGCATTGCCCCAACAGAATTTGGTCCATCATGTGGGTGGTCAGAGGAATTAGCAGTTGCCTGGCCTGATCCCATTATGATAACATTATACTAATTTCATTATGCAATCTACAATGAATTGACCCTTGTAAACTTTGTTAATTGCAAGTTTTGCTTACTTCTCTCTATATTTCTGCTTTGTGGAGGCTGACAGGACTTTGTGGCCTCTTTTGGGAGCTCTGAAAAGGTTTAACAGTGTTGAAATAAAGAGGAAGTTGACTAATTCCCTGCTTTCCAGCATCTACTCCGGTTTTTCCCTCCTCTCTGAAAAGTGGGAGCCGCTGCTGTCGTCTCCAAGCACAAGCTGTCATTGTGGTTGACTTTTTCCCAAGGATTACTGTCACTGGCCTCTTCCTTTTGGCCAATCATTGCATCACTCACACTGTCCTTGATTACAGAGGCTGGCAGGCCAACATGGAGGTAATCTCTATTCACTTTCTAATCCCTATTCTCATATCTGGGAGACACAGGGGTCAGAGGATCTTCTCACTGGCCATCACTCCTCTCACTTCTTCTCACTGTCTTTTATTTCCGTCTGGTCTTTCTCCCATGCCGGTCAGCCTCACAACAGGTCCATTCAGTCCTCTGTCCCTCTCCTGGTTAAAAGCTGGGACAGGCCATTAAATGCTTTAATGACGCAGGGAGGCGTGAATGATTTCAAAGTGAAGCAGAGTCACTTTTGAGGCCTGTGAATGTTAATCACAGATTTAAGGTATTAAATCCCTCTGATGATAATATTAAAGCTGAATCAAAGGTAAACTTTATTCTGACATAAAACTCTTAGTGGGATCAAAAGTGTGCAGTCATGGGAATAAAAATAAATGTATTATAAAGGCTCTGATCTCAGTCCAGGGCTTCTGTTTCTCCTCTTAAAACTCTATTAGATGTCAAAAACAAACATATAAAGGAATTTGTGGAGCATGACCAGCAGTAAATGAAAGCTTATGCATGGGAACCAGAGGAGATCAGCAGTACCACAATGCAAACTACACCGATGTGTCTGGAAATACCAATTTTGGGCCCGATTTACACCCCCATCCCCTCTGCTGTCTGTGTGATTGGGTGCTGAAAAATATCAATGCAACAATCAACTATTTTGATATTTGGAAAGCTGTCACCCACTTCTGATAAGTCAGCTATTCGGCATATCCCTGGATAATCACTAAATGGCTCTTACTGAGATCACATGGCATCAACTCAAAATCTTAATACAAGTTAGATTTTTCAAGTTAGACCGATAATGCAGCACTGTGCAAATCTTTTCAGCATGTTTGGGCCTAAAACTGAGGCTGAAGTAAAACATAGATGTGGAGAGTTAGCAGCCTGAGCCTACCATCAGGTGGGAAGGGCTGACACAACCCCAGTCGAGCTCTGGATGTCCTTGAATTTTAACAAGGGCATGGGAAAATAATCTGTTCAAAATATAACATTCAGATTTTGTGACTTAACAAGGATTTCTTAAATCATCACGGATACATTCACATTTTTTTACTTGAGGAAATCTGCTGACCTCATACTGATAGGCCAGTTATAACAGAAATATGAAATCATCTTGCAGGCCGGAATTAACTGTCCCACAGGCCAGATTTGGCCCCCGGGCCTTGAGTTTGACACCCCTGCTTTTCTGTTAGTAAGGAGTGGATGTGGCAGGTAAGCACAGCCTAGGGTATTACCCGACCAGGTAGTAAGTTGCCACAAGACCCTCGCTGAGCTGTGGATATTCCAAGGGCCCAAAAAAACACTGGCGGTCTCCAGGCGTATTACCAGGGGTGATAAGGCCCAGACAAAACAGATGCTGTCAAGCCGCACATGAGCTCAACTCTCAAGCCCCATGTTGTGGCAATCCTGTCGCCCTACATTCCTAAAACTTGTGCACATGACTGTATGACAACAATTATTTTAGTTTTTTGTAGGCTGGTAACATTAATAAAATGTTTAACTAAAGTAACATGAGTTACAAGTTTGAGCTGCTGTTTACTGTAAAGGCCTTTGAACATTGAGTTAGTTTTTTCGTCCAAATTTTCTGCACGTTAAAAAAGAAAATCGAGTTCATGCTGGTCAAAACAAGTTCGCAGACTGACGCCAAAACTTTCACCTGTAATTATTGTGGTTCGGAACAGGTTTGCATTTTCGCATCAGCCCAAGCCATTGAAACGGGTCACTGTTGATTTAGATCAGCACCTGCTACATTCTCCTGCTCGCCCCCCTCCCCTCTTTCTCTCTATATCGAACTGAACCCTCATTTTAAACACTGTTATTTGTCCATGACTATGACAACGCTATGATGAATGAGCTGGTGCTGTATGAAGCTCTCTGTCAGGATGGATGGATTCAGAGTGATTTTAAAGGATTGACAGAGCCACAGAATCGCAATATGAAACAATCTGACACATTTTAGGAATTTTCTCAACAAAGTTTTGAAAAATACAGGCTATTAAAGTGTCTTTCTTAATATGAAAGCATTTGAATAGTAGGATATATTATTTTATTAACTTTTTGGAGTGGGAGCATGTAAAGCGTAAAGGTCCTAGAATTGACCCCTGTGGAACACCAGAGAAAACATTTCTTTCAGCAGATCTGAAACCACCAACAGAAACATGGAACGTCATGTTTTGTGGGTAGGATGAGGACCACTAGAGGACTGAACCAGATGAACCAAGGTATAAAGGAGTCTCTCGTGGTCTACGATCAAGCAGAAGTAGGATTGACGTTTTTTGAGTGTCATTGCAGATCCTCGGATCACTGACTACCTTCACAAGTGCTGTTTCAGTACTATGACGTGTTCTCAATACTAATCCTGTGTGAACTGTACTAATGACGATTAATTGTTTCATCTGTAGCAGGTGCTGTAGCTGATTGGCTGAGCTAAACAAGATGAACCATGCTCGAAACCACAGACTTTAACCAAAGTCAGTATTTAGCCGTCTGTGTTTGAAACCTTTGCGTGAATTGTCTGGGACTGACTGTTAAAGGATTTTGTAAATTTTGGTAGATTTTGTTGTTGTTAGTTTACACTGAGCTACTGTCAGAAGTTAAGGACTGACTAACTTTTGTCTTGTTTTGTTTATTCTCTTTGGCCATTTTTCCTCACGTCCAAAGACAATTAAACTATTGCTTTACAACTTTGATGTGTCTCTGGCTTTCTTGATAGAATGAAGGATGCTGGCCACACATCATGTTATGTCTAGGTTCCCTCTGGCTGGGGAACCAACATGCTGCTAAACAGAACAGAAGCCAGGACAGCATCGTCCCTACATGAGTGGTCTCAAGCATTTATCATAATTAAGTTTTCAGTCTGTTTGATAAACAACCAAACACTCCATGAGCTTTGACAGTCAATGGGAACAACACTAGCTTTAAACACTGTTTTTGGCCTAGAATGAACTTGAAACTGAAAGACTAAACAACAATAATGTAACAATAATGTTAGTGTGAGGCAGACCTTAGATGTTAAACATCAGCTGGGACTGCTCTGGTGTTTCCTGCTGATAGGCGGCTGGGCTGAGGAGCTGCACCAACAAGTTTCCCTGTCAGACTGAGGAAGACTTCAGAGCGATGTTTCCTGTCAGCACTGACGGCTGTCTGTCTGTCTGTGTTTATGCTGGTAGACATCAGTCAACACTGGGTTAATGCTGAGCTCCAGCTGGAGAGAAGTGGAACAATTCATCCATCACTGTTTAAGAAAAATATTTTAAAGACTTAACAGAATAAACTGGGGTGTTCTTTCAATGAAAAGGCACAAATATTTCATCCGGATGACCATCCTGACATCAGAGTTCATTAATCTTTCCATCCATCCATCCATCCGTCCGTCCATCCATCAGTCCATCCATCCATCCGTCCATCCATCCGTCCGTCCATCCATCCATCAGTCCATCCATCCATCCGTCCGTCCATCCATCCATCAGTCCATCCATCCATCCGTCCGTCCATCCATCCGTCAGTCCATCCATCCATCCGTCCATCCATCCATCCATCCAACCTGCTGTTTTTAGACCTGCACTTTACATTCACTATCTCTCTGTTATCACAATGGAATTTGTATCATCCCTATCTCCACAACCCTTTAAAACACACAGACACACCCCACCACACAGGCACACACACACACAGGAGCTATCAGCCGAGCCTCTCAGATTTCCAGGAGGTCGGGAGGTGAAGAGGCAGTGATTGGACTGTCAGCTCCCGCTCTTGTCCTTAAGGGCTGAAAAACCAAGTGCACCCCCGAGACAAAGTCCTTACAGCCTGAGACAGACGAGACGGATCCATCTCCACACACAAGCACACTGTTCAGTCAAGTACTCAGCCTGTGGCACTACTCAAGGCTGTGGCACCTGTTAATAGCTTCCTCTAGTAGCTCCTAATAACCCTTAAGCAGCTGGAAACACAGCCCCACACATGCTGCAGTCACATACATTCACTCAGAGCTGTATGGATACAGCTGGTTCCTATTTTGTATCAGAGCAGTATAGGATAGACTTACATGGACACAAAGAAGCAGATTTTCACCCCCTTCAGAGCAGCTTTATTTGCTCTTGTCACAAATAATCATGCATTTTCTGATGTTAAAGGGTGGTAATAAAAAAATTGTCTGATTCTGTGTTACAAAATATCAATACCTCTTTATGACTTATTACAGAGGTGCTTCAATCAGAGGGTTTGAAAGACTCCCCAAAGACAAAGAACCATAAATTAAGTCTTTAACATAGACAAGCCAAATCAACTGATTGCCCAATGGCTGTCAAGTACAGGAGATTAATACACATAGAAATATCCAAATTACTCTTGCTCATTATCCATTCAGTATATTTGTTATTACTACTCTGACACTCAGCAGACACAGCGGCCTCACACTCTCTGCTCCTGTTGCACTCTGCGGTTTGCCTGAAGTGAACTGCCTGTCCCAACTCTGCATGGCAGCACAGGATGCCCGCTCAAAGACGGGTAATCAGGACCCTAATGAGCCGCTTATCCTGGGTTATGCAATCTGCATATAAAGACTCGGATGTCAGGGAGGGGAAACAGTCATAATGGAGAGCAGACGGAGCAAAGACAACAAACCTCAAATGTTCAGCTGATGTTTGAAAGTGTGTTTGTTGGAAGAGCTGTAGTCAGGAAAATCAGTATGAGTGGAGTTCCTTCTGTGTGGCTGTTGTGCTGGTGCATTGTCAGTTTGACTCTGTTTATAATGGGATTAATGGGAAAAACAGCTGCATGCTAGCAGAGCTTCTGTTTCCCAGATGTATTCCTTTGCTGCTCATATTCATCATTTATCCCTTCTGAGCCTTGTTTAGCTCAAAAACAAATGCATGCTTCAGATTGCTATGCATACTGCTTCATGATTTGTTTTAACCTTGTCCGGATGTTTTTAAGCTCAGAAAACATGCCAGTGCAAAACAACATGCTGGCACTAAGCTTGAACAGAAATAAACATTTTTGCAGTCTGTTATGGAAAATGTTTTGATCTGTTTGATTAAAATGACTCAAATTCTTGGTTTAAATTTAACAAGTCTTTTGGCTTAAACACACAGCATAACATCTCCTCACCTTTAATATGAATGTAATGGTAACCAGACACACCAGATAGACTGTTTCTTATATCTACTGCATGGATTAATTTCACATTCATCTGGGAAAGCTCCCACAGAAAGTGTTTGGCGAAGGGCAGGACTTTTCGAAAAATTCTTGGAAGGTAACTGGAGGAATGTTCTGTCTGTCACAATTATGACGGGCCAATCAGAGCCACAAGACAGAATGATGTTGTACAAATAAGCTACTCTTGAGCTGACAGGCTACCGCTGCTGTAGATTGTTAATGGGCGGAGCTTCTCTGTGAAAAAAATTGATGCCAAGGTCGGTCAGGGGACATGCAAAAATGTCTTCTCTACCAAGACAAGCTAACAGCTACCGCGGCAAACCCCACTCATTACGATAGCAAATCCATGCAGAAGCAGCCCGGGAGCAGAGCAAAAACATCTTCTCAGTCATCAGAAGCTTCTAGTGTTGCTTCTTCTCTTGTTTAATAAAGAAAAGTTGTCCAGTTCTGACATAACTGCTGCTGCGGCCAAGTCCATGCTAATCACTCCACTAGTAGCCATTGTATACACCCACTCACAAAACTAACCCCTTAGCTCCGTAACTCTCACAAACTTATGTCCAAGCAGGTCGGCAGAAGAGCGAAAATATCTTTCACATCATGAACAGCTTTTAGAGTTGTGTTAATCCTTTATTTCATACAAAACATGGTAAAATTGATGCTGTGCTGAAGCTACATAATCACTGCACTGGAGGCAGCCATTGCAAATGGCTTTGGGTACATCTAAACCCTGCCAAAAGCTATCGCCTCTTTCTCCTCAAGTGATGCTGATTGGTCCAAACTGTGTTTTGGTTCAGCAACAACATTGTAGATCAGAGCTTTTCATTGTGGATATGCCTGATGACTGAGATGGAGTCTGGCAAACCCATCTGCTTTGCTAGGTTAATGTGATGGAGGCGTAAAGGGGAACAATATTATGCACATCCTGTGCGTAACATTGTATCAGACATTTTAATAAAAGCAACACAAAACAGGCTTTTAAACTTACATTTAAACATGCTGTTGTTTTTGCTCTTTTTGTCCAACAATTCAATATAAAACTGACAAATCCATATGCTGCCCTCTGTGCTATCCCCCCTAGCTTAATTAGCTTGTTATGCTCGCACTCATTGCACTACATTGTTGCATTACCAACAGGTGGAGAGAAACAGAAACAGTGCATATGCTTCAGGGACTTCTTTTTTGTGATGAAAAAGGAGTAAAGAGAAACACTTTTAATGAAATTATTTTGTAACACATTGCTTGAATTGTGAATCTAACATGGTATGTTCATCGCAATTTGAGACTTCAGAATAGTTTTGCACAAACCAAAAAGTGATGTCACAGCAGCTACATCCACTTTTAATCTCGGCCTTTGACCTTATTTGCACATGTTTTCTCCTGTTTTACCATAGGTATCGCCACCTGCTGGATATTTCCTAAAACCCATGGTTCATGACTGGTAAATAGTGGATTGCCCCTACAAAAATCAACCTAAAGACCCAAACAAGTAAATAAAACGTAATTGTTGTTTTAAATTAAATGGGTCTTTTTGCCTATTCACACTGCTGTTCCAAGGCATGACAGTCCCCCCCAACATTTCACCTTTATAAATAAATATGGGGGCCACAGCCTGTGCGTAATACGGTACACATTAATGAAACAGCTGCACAGCCATTTTAATGGCAGCAATAAACACAAGCTTTTAAATGTGAGTCCACTATGAAGCTGTTCTTGCCACTTTTGTCCAAAAATTCAAAATAATGGGGATAAATCCATGTCATTTTCTGCTATCCCACTTGCTCAATTAGCGAGCAATGCTTGTGCACTGACACTGTTGCATTACCAACGTGCTAACAGGTGGAGAGAAACAGAAACAGTGCATGTTCTTCAGATATGCACTTCAGAGATTTTTGAAAAAGTATGACAGATTGCTTGAATTGCGAATCTAACATGGCACATTACTCATTACAAAAAACTGAGACTTCAGAATGGTTGTTCACAAACCAAAAGAAGATGTCACAGTATTTACATCAACTTTTAAGCTCAGTCTTTGATCTTGTTTGCACTTCTTGTCTCCTGTATTACCATAAAAATGACCCTGGTTACTTTTAACTACTGTAATTAGAAGTGTATCAAAAGGTGAATCAAGATCAGTAGACTAGGCGCCTGGAGTCCAAGGTATGAAGACCAGTAAAGAAGCACAACACAAGGAAAAATTTGCTGAATATGCATGTAATGAACATATGATGTCAAATGCACATCAGTGTAGAACCATTTACCCAAAGACAGCTACCATCAAAAGAAATGAAAATAATAAAGTGCGCACGTGAAAAACTCCTGCCCTCTTAAGAGTCTAAGTTCAGTCTTTTTTGTAGGTTGACTCGATGGATCAATCATATTTATTTATTCTTTGTTCTCTTTCTAATCCTGGGTTACAATAAGCACTACCACCTGGAGGATATTTCCCAAAAACATAAAAACAAAAGAGAACAAGAAACAGTCAATATTATCAAAAGTGATCCCAGGTTTTGTGTAAACGTAATCGAGCAGAGTGCATCTCATTGTTTTCCAGCTTGATGTTCTGCATCCCATCTTTTATCAATTGGTTGCGTAATGGAGGGATTACATCCTTCCGCTTAAGTAGAATTAAATGTTTAGCTTTTGGAGAGGAAAAGGCAATGATTTTCTGGAAACAACGCAGTAAAATTACACCCGGTTAAGCTTAGAAAAAAGTGATAAAAGATGAGGGTAAACCATGCAGCCATAAGACAGAACAAGTTCCAAAAATGTCAAACAGCGAGGTACACGTTTTAGGCACAACTACAACGTGGATGCTCTTACACCTGTCACAAATGGAGCCTAGGTTAGGAACTACCATCACATGTTAGCACTTTAAAGATTTCTCATAATACATTTTAACCCACCAAATACGTCAGCTGTGATTCCTGTGTGAAGGACAAGTATTTTGAATTCAAGAGCTTGTCATTTCAACTAAATATGCAGACATGGTCAGTGTCATCATCCCCTCATTCTGAACAACCTTGGCACTGCTTTACATCTCTTGACTGAGCTTTAGGGGCCATTAAAGGTCATCCATCAGTACAACAGCCACTTTGGGCCAGGACTTCTCTAAGTACTACAGCTGTGTAATTCTGGCCTCTGTGCTCAGCCTGGACTTCCTCATCTAAACAAGTCTTGAGAGGTCTCGTTTGTCTGCATAGCTGCTCCCTTCACTTCAAGAGTCCACCAACAGGCTTCTGACTTCCTTCCATGGCAGTCAATGACCACTATCTGGCCACAGATCCTCACAGCTGTTCTCATGACGGAAGTTTTGAACTGGCTCCACTCTGATGTCATGTCCCCAACCGCCCCCTGAAGCACAAGACAAGTTTTCTCAAGGTGTAAGTAGGACAGATTAACACATTTGGGTCGAAAGAGTCTGGCAGCCTCTGGCTACGTCTTATCCAGCTCATTTTCAGACTCTGATCCCTCGGCAGCTCCGCAGATGTTTTTATTTGATAGTCGAGAACGTCAGCTTTAGGCTCTGGGCTCCTTTTACATTCGCTAACAGGGGTCACTGACTCTGTTAGTACAGCAAAATGGGACTCCACTGTAAAGCTGGTTCTACCCAGCATCCATCAAGACGCATAAATATTCTTATAGTTCCTGCTCAGAGCCGCTGAGCTGGTTCTGCTGTCAAGACAAAGACAGAAACTTGGACGAATGTCTGCAACACATGCCTGTTAAGCTAGTGTCATAATGCATATGATGCACATTCACTGACACCAGACTTAATACGCAGACTCGTTTTGAAGGATAGGGGCTGTAATGATTGTGGGATTGCAAAGTAATTTGTTGCTTCTCTGCATTTTGATGTCCTAATTGTACTGTTAGGGTTAGACACTTCAATCTGACTTAATGCTCAGGTACTTCTTCTAAGATATGGGCTGGATATAAAGCTGGACAACATTCTCCTGTTAAACAAAGGTGAAGCCAAAATACGCCTGTGGCAGACAAGGACATATTGCACATTTGTAGCCATAGTCTTTGCAGTAGCAATTTGGATGAGGAGCCTATCCACTTCCACTAACATGACAGGCCAAATAAACCGTTTTACACACTCATTGAATAAAATGTATTGCACATCTGTCTTGAAACACCCCAGACATAGTATTTGGGAAGGGCGGAACCTTAAAAAAAAAGAAGAAGAAAAAAGACCTGAAGGGTGATGAGATGGACATTTTTGTCCATCACATTCATTATGGGCTAATCAGAGAAGGAAAAAAAAACACGATATAGTGCACTGTAAGATCAAACAGTTGCAGGTTGTTAAAGAATAAGTTCTATTAACTTAAAACCCTGAAACAACTATTACAGCCCTATTTTTCTGAATTAATAAAACATAGCTTTAGTTTGATGTGAACAGTACTGAATCACACTAAGTATTTTGTCTTAATTTTAATCAATTATTTGACAATCATCTTTTGATTTGCAGAATTTTCCAGAATGCCTTTGAGTGTTTAGCACTTTTGCGCCATGTGTGAAGTTACTCAATCAGCTAGAAAAGTCCTGCCTGTGGGGAGCAGCGCCAACAATATAAGGGAGATGTACAGAATTCTGTGGAAGTGCCCTTTACTTTCCAGTCTTACACTGTAAGACTGAACAGTTAAATGTTAAAAAATTTAGTTTTCATAACTTAAAAACCCAAAATAACTATTTAGCATTATTTTTTCTGTCATTTTTAGCTATAATTTAACAGTACTCAATCCCTTAAAGTAATTTTTTGCATTGCAATCAATTACTTGACGATTATCCTTTGATTTAGAGAGTTTTCCCAGAAAGCCTTAAGGGCTTTGACACGTTTGCACCATGAGTGAAGTCAATCTCGCTGTTAAGGACCCTATAGACTGCTGTGTGTTCTTTGTTCTATTGTTTAGAGCCCCCTAATGGCAGTTGCGTGGTAAAATTATTAGGTACCTAAATACTTACATCATTTCCGGTCTAGACAGGAAGATGTGATAATTCAGGAAGTGAATAATACATGTGCTGCGGACAGAGCGTATCTACCTCCATCCTCCTCATAAGTTTATTAAGACGCAATGTCTGTAAGTACATATGTTTATAAGGTTTATATTGATGCTTGAAGTGCATATTTGTGAAGTACAACCGGATTTTTATTTTTAGTTGCTAACTCAATTTGGGTGGTATATGGCCTTCTATGCTACTGTTTTCATGCATATTCACACCTCACCTATCCACCTGCTTTCACTGACCGTGAATGAGAGAATATTATTTAGTGCATTTACATGTAT
Organism: Cheilinus undulatus; assembly: GCF_018320785.1. Taxonomy (NCBI): domain Eukaryota; kingdom Metazoa; phylum Chordata; class Actinopteri; order Labriformes; family Labridae; genus Cheilinus; species Cheilinus undulatus. The sequence goes on along the minus strand of NC_054878.1, from coordinate 36,466,179 downwards.
GTTTTCCTCTTGTGCTACAGTACTGTATATTTTTCTTGTTTGCAGCATACATACCTATTTACTTACCTGTCGGTGTATACAGTACAGTACAGTATGCTATACTCACCTGTTTTACCACCTTTCATACTGATCTGCAATATGTATATTTTGTCATATTTTTGTTACGGTTTCACACCGTGGTTCAGTAAAGCATCCAAATACAAGTCCTAGCTTCCACTGGATTTACTGAACTCTGTGTTTAACTGTCTGGGTAACCTATCCGCTGGTGAGACCAGTACACACGCAGTTAGAGGGGTCCTACCTGTGGGGAGCAACAACAGTAAAGCCCACACAGACTCAGACATACGTCACATATGATGTTGATAATATTCATTAAACAAGTTTTGGAGCAGCTTCTGGTGTGCAGACTTTATTTTTCTGCTTTGACAGTGACTCATATTGGTTCAGCACCCAGTTCTTAACTCTTTGGGATGTGCATGCTTCGAACTATTTTTGAGCAACAACAATAAACCATGGATGGCTGAGAGCATGTGATAGAAACAAGGGGAAACTGCATCGTAGGAAGAACTTGTAGCTTTATGTAAAGTGCTTGAAAATGTTTTGAGTTGGATTTTACCAGAATTTTTACGTTTGCACAGCTGAACTTCAAGCGTAAGATGAATCCGACTTAACTGTACGATGACTTAGAATGGCTAAGTATCTGCTACGAAACAAGTCAGTGCCGCTTTCAGTTTCTTAAAATATTGACCTAATCAGTTGGCTCTAATATTTTGAGATTTATCAACTCATTGAGGATTATTCAAAAAAATCAGATGAAGCTTGTGAGTGACACAAATGCACCAAGGCAAGCTGTCCTACAAATGTGGATAAAATGGGCAGATTTCCGTACATATTTAACAAAATGATGTTCCATGCTGCTATACCTCCACCAGTCATGTGTCATGCAGCCCCACCCTGTCCTTCAGTTCATAAGCACATTCCAGCTGACATACAGAGAGGATGACTCCGTGTATGTTGTGGTATTAGGATTTATTAAACTAGTGCCACGTTCAGGAAGCCCCCTCTGACACAAGATAAAGATTCAACATTCCAGCCTTTGAAGTCGGTGCTAGTTTATCCAAAGAATACTATATAGGAAGGAAGGGAAAACAACCCTGAAGTAATTAGAGGAGAACTCATTTCTCCTGGCTTCCTGTTATTGAGAATAAGCAGCAAACAGGCTGACGGCACGGTATCAACAGAGCTAACAATGTTTCCTCTGACTGGGTGATGACCCCTTTGATATACTGAGGGATAACTCTCATGCACTGGGAGTGATGGGAGTTAGAGAACAGAGGAGTGGGACAGAAGAGAGGAGTCAGAGGACTTCACTTGTTTGAAAATATAAACTATGCAAATGACCCTGGAGTTTTAAGGTGTAACAGGTGTATTAACCCATTTCAGTAACAGTCCAATATCAATGCATTATCCAAATGGTAACTCAGGAAATCAGGAAACATAAGCCCCATTTTAATGGATGTTTACATGTCTCTGTAATCTCAGCCTCGGTTTAAATGTCATAGAGGCAGAAAGTATCAGGGTTGTCCACTTTTTCAGTGCCAAAATAGCAAGGAGTGTCTATTTGATCTAAAAATAGAACGTATAGGGTTAGTTCAGGCAGGCCATGGAGTCATGTGCTGATCAGCTGATCTCAAGCAAGCCCTCATCAGCTGATGACCAGCTGATTAGCTAAGCAAGCTATTGGCTAGTTGCACTCATGCTGCCATATTTCATCTACTTTAGCCTGGCTATGCTTAGCTGCTCTGTCTGCAAGCCATTTTTTGCAACCCTCCTCCACCCCAGCTCCTCCTTTATTCTGCTCCTGACTTAATCAATGTTATTCTGTTGCCACTAATGCCTGCTCTGCTCTGGGTCTTTTGCTGCTCCTCTCCCTTCCTCAGGCTGTCGTTATTGACACAGGAAAAGTGGGAACATATGCTCTTCCTGCTTGATGCTTTCCATGGATGGCAGGTTTCCCTTGATGGAGGGGAAATGGATGGTGCATGATGGCCTACTGACTTTGTCAGATGATCTTATTTAGGATCAGTAAAGTGTTGTCTAGTGATTACAGAGAGGTAACATTAATATAGAGGACAAAAAGTGCCCCTTTAAGGAAAAAAAAAGTATTAGCGTGGAATACAGGATGCCCCGGCTAATATGAGACAGGTGGAAACCCTATGCATGATGTAGGGATGCAAAAATAGTATACGTCACTGCAGAATCAATTTTGAAGTTTTTGTGACATGCTAAGGGTCACAGAGTCTGTATATAGGTTAAACTATGAAGCATTCTCTTCAGCTCCTGTTCATGGAAACAACTGCCTCATGATGTGGTACTAAACTCCAAACAATCCGACCAAGAAGGGGCTCAGGCTCAAACATTTACTGCAGCTGGTAATCTGTGGCTGCAAGTTTAAATGGAAAATGATAGCTACCACACAGAAATTAAGTGGAAAATAAAAGGAAAAGGCGCACCAAAATATTTATATTTAATCCAAAATTGATATGTTTGTGTATAACATTTCCCGAGAACTTGTGGTTCTCCGCTGCTCCCTGGAGCGAATTTGAAACGATGATCCAATGCTGCAGCGGCACGCAAGCTGAAATTTAAATGCAAACACAATTATAGAAGTGGGATTCTTCACTATCATTAGTGGTGAGTCTCAAAGACAGTAACAGGCGCAGAGCTGCATGTAGTTTGACATTACAAAGCTGCTGAGAGTTGTAGACTTTCATAGAAGACTGTGGAGCTACTATGGCTTCAGAATGAGCCAATCATCGCCAACAAACTGGAAGTCAAAGAAAGAATGGGCAAGAAAAAATACAGAAAAATGCAAGAAATCCCCAAATAGCCAAATAAAATAAGGCCTCCAAATCAAGTTAAAGAAAACAGAACTGTGGGTCTGATCATTGTGCAGATTGGTGCAGTTTGTGGTGAAGCTTCAGTTTCTGCTTTAGTGTGGTTACTCCAGGCAAAAACAGAGATTATCAGCATTTTTTGATCTAACAACATAAAACCACAAACAAGAATACCAGTAATTCTGAACTCATTATGGCTGCAGGTGGAGGGCAGGTATGGACACCACTCAGTCATATTTGTAATGACTCAGAAACTCCATAAGATAACATCGCAGAACAAAAGGCCTCATATTTTTCTTTAGTAGACACGCTAAGAGCGTTTTGGTTGACACTGACACGTGCTCAGGTTGAAAATTAAACGTTTTTCCCCCTCTAATCATGTTTTTGCTTCTCCAGTTTCTCTACTGTTGAAAGTATGTAAGAAACTAGAGGTTATATGTACAACCCAAGCTCGATACCGGCTCAACGTGGCCAGCAGCCCAAAGCTGGTTCAGGCTCAAGGATAGTAAAGATGTCTCATCAGTCATAACAGATTATTTACATTTTACCCAAGATTTATGGGGTTTTCTCTTATTTTTTTGTTATAACTTCAACTTCTCTGTCAACCAATTGCTCGTAAAGGTGTGACAGACAGAACGCTCATCCAATCACCCTCCAAGTTTTGTTTTTTCAAAGCCTCTGCCCTTTCCCAAACACTTTCTATGAGAGGTTTACCAGATGGATGTGTGAAAAAAGGGTACTGCCAGCCTGCTTGGTTCCCCGATTACACAGTAAAATAGTGTGGTGGGAGACGAGTGAGGGAGAGACAGCGCAACATGCAATAACGGACAGGTGAAGGGCAGTGGTGGCTGGTGCCTTCTTCTTCAGGGGGGCTACAACAAAATCCCATATGAAATTCTCTTACAAGGCAAATTATCTGCCTTGAGGTTTTACTTAAATCAGTCCTGTATCCGTATACGCCCACGCTGTAAGCTTGGACATCGCGCCATGTGTTGCACGGCATGCTGTGTTTTGCACGGTTGGCTATTTACCTGGCATAATGCCCTTGTTTTGCTGTTACTATAATGTAACATGCATGATTTGAGGCGTGAAAATCATGAGGGAAGAGAAGTTGATGCAGTGATGTTTACAGGCACGCATCCTGTGTTACGCAGCCACTGGTCGCGGCTTCATGGCAGATATGGCACTGTGCCTGCACTGGTGAACCTGCGCAGATCTCGGAGTTTACACGATGCCTGCATGACTCGCTGGTGTGAGACAGTGCTCAGTTTGTGTCTGCAGACTTCAGGGCATTTCATAAACTTCTCTGATTGGCCCAACAGTTTAACAGAAGACAGTCAGGCTTCATGATTCAAGTCCTGTTTTGATGCTTTCCCCCTCTCTCACCCTCTCTTCCGCATGCGCACGTTATACATTTATTTATTAATTATTTAAATTCAGCGCACTGACGTCTTGATTGCAGCGTATCTTTCAAAAAGTTTCAGCATCCTAAATGATTTGATAAGACTTACATTTAAAATAAATTGACACCAATTAAGCTAAATAGAAACACACCATTGCAAGAGACTGAGACTAAATAGGTTAAAGTTCATCATCATACAGTCAGGAGTCAACAGGTCATAGAAGCAGCCTAATCCCTTAAAATGTGTTCTCCATGTCAGTGGATGTCTTAAAGGTCAGATTATTATGGTGGATGAACTCACAAACAAAAATGTGCAAAATTTAAAAGTGAACACCTTTGAAAAAAAAACACATTCCTGTAATCTAAAAGTTCACCCTTCTGTCATCATAAGAACGCTGTGTGAATGATGGAGCTTTAAGTAGAGGATGTTAAAATGATTAAGTGTCCATTTACTTTAATGGCAAATTAGAGGATAGAAATAAACAACAAAAGAAGAAATAAAGAGTTACCACAAAAATGTCCTGGGAGAGGATTCCTAAAACCCTAAATATGGCAAAATCTAATGTAATTATTTAACTTCCTGTCCTTGTAACTTTAATAAATTTAAACTGCCATCATAATTTCATTGCACTTTGTAAAATATATTTTCTTTAGAGAACTTGTTAATACCATTTTTTTTTAAATCAATACAGCTTCTTTTCTCATTTGTCTAGTCTTAAAAAAGCAAAAGTGATTGGTTTAAAAAAAAAAATGCAATTTCTCTTATTAGAGTACTCGATTAATCACCAGAACAATCAATAGAGTACTCAGTTACAAAATGAATCGATTACTGCAGCCCTAATTGATTGATTTACTTATTTATTATTATTAGTGTAATATGCCATCAGTGTACTTTCTCCCCCTGTCACAGCTTTGATGCTTCATCCTGATATCTGGCCGGTCAGATCTAAGCCCTTTAACTCTTAAGTTTCTCCTCCAATGTCCTCCTATCAAAATGCCTTATTCTTAAACACTCGACTTAGTTTTCTTTTTGCATTCTGCTAACTGTCCTCCTAGCATCTCTCCGTGAGCTAAACAACGAACACAGGCGCAATTTCTGGCAGAAAACCAGCGACTTACCGCGAAGGCGCATGACTTACTGTGTGTGTCTGAAATAACAGAACGTATTTCTCTGCTGGCGTCTGGTGAGTGGTTAGTGGTAATCCCTTCTGGGGCGCCCAGGCGTAGCGTCCACAGAGCTCCTATCTCTAGACTCTCTCTGTACTGAGGAGGAGCACAGCTTATATGCATGATAGAATTTACCTATATTCATATGAATTTATTGATATAAAAGAATAATACAATGAACTTAAGATCTGTCTCTTTATGGGGAGAATGATGGGGGATGGCACCCTAGCGCCCCCTATTGACCAGCTGCCACTGGCAAAGGGTAAATTGATCATCTGTTCTGGAACAACTTAGTTTACCAATGAAGTGAGTGAGAAGCAGTGCAGACTGTAGCCGTCAATTAAAAGACTGATGCTCTGCATTCTGTTGCCCTAGCAACTGGAACTTTTCTTTTAAGACAATGCATTTCACACACAAGCTGGATTGGTGGATTTATTAATGCATTCACACAGAATTATAGTTTGGGAATCTCAAGTTTTTTTCTTCAGGAACAAGCACAAGTCTTTCTGAGTGGGTGGGTCATATCAGGACTGCGGCTCTGGTCCCAGGTTTGACCCCGTCTGCAGAGCTCCGCTCACAGAAGTCACACATACCACAGACAGGAGTCATCTGCAGTAAACCTTCATTTACTCCTGTTTTTCTCCTTCTTTGTGTCCAAATTTCACTCTTTCCATCCCTGTTTTCTTCTCTATCCTCTTCTAATTATTGGCCTGTTGTCAGCATAGCAATTTGCATAACAACTGTGAGGGCAAGTCCTGCTAACTTTCTCAGGGATTTAACGTGATTCCAAATATATAATAAGCCTGAGAACCAACATGAGTCATTTAAATAAAGGAGGCGCAAAGCTATTTGCATTCCAGCTCCTGCTAAATTGACTGTATGCTTCAGAATAAGCTGCAATGTGGTGCAAAACACTCCGTCACAAGGCCAGGAACGTGACCGCCGCTGGGCTAGTGTGGCAGAGTGCACGGATAATGGCATAAAAAAGGAAAGGAAACAGGAATGTGAAAGGGAGCTCACCCAATTAAAACATATTTAAATGCTGTCTGAATTTTGAGTAAGTCTCAGATACAGAAGTGCATTTGAAACTGAGATTCAGTGTGAATCCCCACAGGCAGTCCAAGATAATTACAGATTTTCTCAGTTTAGGATGTGATTCAAACCCATTACTTGACCGCTGTTTGGAATAATTAGTCTCTCTATCCCACAAGCATGGGAAACAAAACCTCAGACTGGTTTATTGTCTGTCAGCCAAGTTTTGGTCAGAAAGTCCTGGCTGTGACATCATCTTTCTTGAATGGTTTGGTTTAAGAGGTGCGACTGTCTTTAAGGTTGGACCTGTTCGCTTTTTGTTAGCCACTGCTGCTCATGTTAGTGATTCTACACCCTGTTCGTGTTTAATCTTGATTCTGCTGATAATGAGCAAAGATAAAACTCATCCTTGAAGTTGTGCCTGTGCATTTTGTCTCTGGGCCTCATCACGTCTTATTGTGTTTATGAGCAACATTTAACATTTTTAATAAGTTAGCTGTTATATTAAAGTTTTAGTTACTTAATAACTAAGTTTAATTTATTAAAGTTAGTATTTAGAGTTGCTGTAAAGACAGAAATCTGTTCAAATGAGATTTTAATGAGCACAACACAAGCTTATATTATCGACATGAGGATGAGGAGCAGGCGCGCAGGCTTCACTGTGCACTCAAAAGATAACTACAGTTATCAATGCAGACTGGCAGTGCTACTTTTAACATCTTTTCACCCTCATTTTGTGAAAACCAGTTTAAAACACACACTGATTTATTGTTTAGTAAACAGCCATGTGTTTAAGTTTTAGGCATGTGAGTGCAAAGGATTTATCACAGGGCTACAACCCAGGGCTGGGTGGGTTTGGACATATTACAAAACAGTGATTGATTTGTTTTTAACATCCAAAGGCCTATTTTCTTAAAGGGATATTTGGGGATTTTTTAAGTTGGGTCATATGAGGTACTTGGCTATAGTAGTGGCATTAGCCTCCAGTGATTTCTGTGAAAGTTGCTCCTGTGGCAGCATAACGGTTGTAGATGGGAACTTTTTTATCTGCATAGTTTAATGAGTTTTGGGTAAAAATGGGCCAAGAAAATATGTTAAATATGCTTGCCTGTACGCTGTGTCGAAAACGTACAAAGCACTTCATTTCTCCCAACAAACCCTCTGTGTCAGGCACTAATTTACAATGCAGATTTCAGCTTTTAGCATCCTTCCACCACAGACTGATCCTTTGATCAGCGGTGTGGGCCTGCGGGCTTCTACAATGATAATAACACCACACAAAGCTAAAACAAAGATAATATAAGAGATTTCGACACAAGTAATGATGATGTGCTGTTTACTGTGGATACAAGAGGATATTTGTGGGGACTGGAGTACACCGAAGAAGAACTTAAACAGATGGAAAGTCAGCGGGCTGAAAGAGAGAGCAGAGAAACTTCATAAGAAAGTTTTGAGCAGGAGAGATCCAGAGTTACCTGGTGGTGTAGGTGTGCAGAATGCAAACCCATGCTAGGGTAGCTCAGTGCTGCATCACTGATGTGGAAGCAATCTGGGGTTCCATGTCTTGCCCAGGGACACATTGTCATGTAACTGCAGGAGCTAGGGATCAAACCCCCGACCCTCTGGTTGAGAGATGATCAAATCTACCCACAGCCACAATAACTGAGCCTCAGTTACCCCAGTCACTACCGTCAGACATTGTTGACCTCGCTCGACCCTGACCCAGCCTGGGCCCAAGGGGAGGGGCGGGGATGCCGGCCCAGCCCAGGTCTTGGCTGTGATCCATGTTGGAAGGCTCAGGCTGTACACGTAGCTCATGTGACAGTCCACAGGGGGATCCCTGCTAGCAGGGATAAATCCACTCACTAACATAAATATTTAATGATATTCATGAGTTAAACCTTAAACCAATAGAAATCTGCCAGTAAGATCATTAGAACCATCGAAAAGAGCTGCTTAAATTCGTAGAAGGGGGAAAATGGGCCAAAAATGGCTTGTTGCAGACTGGGCCTGGTTAAGCCATGATGGACTTTGAACATTCAGAAGTAGGTTTAAGTTTCAGCCTCATCTCTCCGTCTCTGTTCTCATTCATTCCTCTATCTGTTTCTGTGACTGCATTCAATGCATTCTTTAATTCAAACCATGCATTCCAGTAGCTAAACTTAGAAAAGAAAGGTGAATGAGGCCAGTTTTATTTTATAAGGACTTATAAGGACTTACTGGTAAGGATCAGGGGGCACCATTATATGCTCCCAGCGCCAGGTATTTCAGGGAGGTTGACTCTGAACAAATGAGGGACAGTCTTCACTCCAGTTCACTGAGTTCATCTTCATATGAACTCAGCTGAAGGTCTACGGAGACCTCAGACCCCCCGCAGACTAACATCCAGACCAATCTGGTGGGGTGGTTGGCTTCATGTACATGTTACAAATCCCTCCACATGTTTTACAGCGATATACTTTCTCAGCTGGCTCTCACTTCATTTTTCTGACAGATTTTTTTTGACTATGAAGGATTTGGTGTCAGGATATTTCCCATCTACTTACAAGCAAGGATGAAACTTGGCATAAGCAAATGAAAGACATGAGCTGGATTCAGTCAACACAAGGAAAAAAAATATTGTCTAGAGTTTAATATGGTTTCAATATTTGAAAAGTATACCAAACTGAAAAAGTAAGGATGGTTTCCACTCAGCAGAGCTTGGTCCTGGGTGTAGATTTAAACATTTTAACATTTTAACATTTTAATAGCTTATCTTATTGTCAGAGTGTAAACATTTGATTCCAATACAGCTCAAACTAACAGAATTGAATTAAGTTTTAAAGGTTGATTTTTCTCTGGCAAGAGTGAAAGTCTCTTCAACTGTCTCTGTTAGCCCCTTTCACACGGCCCTCTTCAAAAGGGACTTCTCATGAAAATGAAAACTGATGGATTTTCATCAAACTTTGCACAGATGTTTACTCAGACCCAAAAAATAAACTAAATAGAATTTGGAGGTTAAAGGTCAAAGTTCAAGATCACTTGGCCTCAAGCTTGTGAACACAATATCTTCAGAACGCTTTGAGGGATTGCCTTCAAACTGCCAAATTTTCATCCTGACCCAAGGATGATCTGTAAAAGCAAGCCCCTCCTGGCATTTTTCCACGCCTGAGCCCACTTGCTATGCACGCTATGTAGCAGCCATGCAGCAGATGGCAGTACACATGTACAGCCACTGCCTGACCATTACACCAGCAGGAACTGCTGACACTGTATTTAAGTACATTTACTTTAATATGGAGTTGGATTTGGAGTGTTTCTGTGTGAATTCATTCTGTAGAGCATTAATGAGGTCAGGCACTGATGTTGGGCGAGAAGGCCTGGCTCCCAATCTCTGTTCCAGTTCATCCCAAAGATTCTCGATGGGACTGAGGTCAGACCTCTATGAGGGCCAGTCAAGTTCTTCCACACCGACCTCATCAAACCATGTCTTCATGGTGCTTGCTCTGGGCGTTAGGACACAGTTATGTTGGAAAAGAAAAGGGCCTTCCCCAATGTTGCCACAAAGTTGGAAGCATAGCATTTTCCAAAATGTCTTGGTAATGCTGAAGCCTGGAGATAAGGGGCCGAGCCCAAACCCTGAAAACAGCTCCATACTATTTCCCCTCCTCCACCAAACTTTACAGTTGGTCCAGTGAAGTCAGGTAGGTGACGTTCTCCTGTTATCTGCTAAACCCAGACTCGTCCATCTGATGTCACTCCACAGTCCAGTAACAGTGGGCTTTACACTGATCCATCTGACGCATGCAGTGTCTCGGCCAAGGAAACCCATTCCATGAAGCGCTCACCACACAGGTTTTGTTCTTACATGAAGGCCAGTGGAAGTTTGGAAATCTTCAGCTATGGAATCAGCAATGCGTTGGCAGCTTTTATGCACTTTACACCTTTGTGGCTGAGTTGCTGTTGTTCCTAAACACTTGCACTTTATAATAATATTACTTACAGCTGACTGTGGAATATTCAACGGGGATACAATTTCACAAACTGTGTTGTTGCACTAGCATCTATCACAGTATCATGCTTCAAGTAACTGAGCTCTTCAGAGCAGCCAACTTAGTATCACAAATGTTTGCAGGTTGCATGGCTAAGTGCTTCATTTTGTGGCAACAGATCTGAATGCGACACCTGAATTCAATAATAAACAAGTGTGGCCAAATATTTTTGGGTACAAAGTGTAGCTGCTGCTACTCGCCACAAAAGCCCACAGGAATCAGGGCTGAGAACAGCTCTCCTGATTATTGTGCCTAAATGTGGTACATTTGCATTCACACTGTCCAAACCAAACCAACTTTGGGCTCAAGTGTTCTCAGATCCAAGCCCAGGTCCCCAGTGTGAAAAACCCTAACACTTACAGATTCACTGATTACACTTTGAAGGTCAAAGGTTAAAGTTATGTGAACTAAATACCTCAAGAATGCTTCGAGGGATTTTCTTCAAACTTTGCACATATTTCTACCCTTACTCAGGCATGAAGGGATTCAATTTTGAAGGTCAAAGGTGATGAGGTCTCATGGTCAGCTCTTGCTGTACAACATTTGTACCAGGGAAAGCACCATAGAGGTCTACGGAGGTCAATGCTGTGTCTTAAAACACTCAACTCCTGCTGCCAAAGCCAGCAGTTTGGACAAGACCCTATTATGGATGTTTCAAAAAGCTTTTAAGATAAAATGGTCACTGCAGAGGAAAGAGCGGGATGTTTTTTGCATGATAAGGACATCGTTGCTGTCTCTGAGGGAGCTACTTTGCCTGCCCAGTGAAGGACAGACTACTGCTGACATGGCAAGCATGAAACAGTGCGTTGTTTCATTTTCATGTGGAAAAATATATTTTTGAAAATGAGGCATGTGTAGATGGGATTATTTTTGAAAACCAAGAGGAAAAACTCAGTTTTAATAAGTGTGGACTAGGCCAGTTACTTGGAGTTGCTGCAGCCAAACCTCAGTGTAAAAAGACCTTCTGACAGCCAACACTTGGATGGGGAGTTTCAGCTGCATTTCAAATGCCTCCACATTTTGTAACTCTGCATGTTTGGGACTTTTTGATCCCATCTCATGCATGCTGTGGATATTTTATTTCATTTAATCTGTAAAGTGATACAGAAAGATGGAGATCCCCAGCATTCATCCTCTGAAATAAAGACAGTTTCAAAGATCCCCCTAGGATGATCATCTTTTACTCTGGGACGATCTCAGACACCAGACATTCTTCGCATTCCTGATCCCTCCCAGTAAACACCAGTTGGGTGCTCAAAGTGGCGTACGATTTCTGTTCTCACTTTCTGTGACAGCAGCCTCACGCATTGAATCATCTGTCTGTCGTCTGCCTGGCTGCAGCGTCTTCCATGTGTCACTCTGAATGCAGATCCTCAGGACAAGAGGAGCTGGATGACACATGCGAGCCACATGACTTTCAATCTCTCCCTCCATCTCATCTTTTGAGCTTTTTTAGTCTAGCCACAGTTACACAATTGTCGTCTCATTTCAGACATCACCCTCACGCCTCCTGTGAAAAATATTTGCTTTTAACTGCACAGAGGAGACTGGTGCATTGGTCTGTTCACAGCAAAGACACGCATTCTTCAGAAGTCAGACCTTAAGTAAGTCCTTCAATGATGGCACATTCCTCCAGACTGAGAAACTGAGTCTTTACATGCTCCATCACAGTGACAAATGTTCTCCATGCCTGCTGGGCCTCTTCCCACGAAGAGTAAATGGGAGGTAGAGGGTAAATAAACTTACCTGCACGTACAATAACAAGGCTGGAGGCGTTGTAGTAAATCATTAGGGTTCATTGGACTTACACAGCTTTTCTTCTTAGCATTATACAAACCCAAACCTGCTTCTGCTGGGGGTAGGCTTTGATTTTATTGAAAGTACATGTTACTAAATGTAGAAAACTCCTGTGTAACATTTGTGTGGCAGAACATTTGTACTGAATAGACTCTAGTGAACACTGACACGAGCCCATGCACTTCACAGTGCCATTTAAAGCCATGATGCTTACATCCTTGTGACGTTTTCCCCTCACTATATGAGTTTAAAAAAGGCGTAAAGGGTGGTGAGTCAATCCCACCTCTGTGTCCTCTTCAGCTGTAGTGATAGAAGTGTAGAAGATCAGGTTTTTAGGGATTAAAAAAGAAATCCATTCATGGCCAAAAGGCAGGACAAGCTTTCCGTTACAGTCATGACTAGTTGAGTTTTTGTGGACAATGATCCAACATAGCTGAAAGTCAGTTTTGATGCCTTTTATTGCAGTGGACTTTTCAGACTCCATGTCTGTCATCAGATAGATTCATTTTGCAAAGCTCCAATCTGAAACAGTTGTGCCTGGTCAAAAATGGTATGAAGTGGCAAAGGTGGACGACAAGTAGCACAAAGTAGCAAAAAGAATGGCAAAATGGGTTAAGGGTGGCAAAATTTGGCATAAAGGCTGCTAAAACAGGTAAAAGTTGTAAAAAGTAAATGGGCAACAATAGATAGATAGTAGTTTATTGTCATTGCTTTGTAAATACACAACAAAATTACGTTTGGCAGTCTTCTCTGTAGCAGCAAACACAGTCGTCCAAGCGGGCACCCAGGAGATAGAAGCTTGGTATGACAGGTTTGTGCGGGTCCGCTCTTATCCTAGCCTGCAGCTTTGCCTGTTTGCCCCGCTTCCACCTTCTCGCACAATGCCGTCTCTTCCTCCTCCCCACTGGTTGTAGGTGTCGTGCTGCTCAGCGTCCTTCTCCTTTCAGTCTCCGAGTCTCTGTTGGTAAAGATGTAAGCTCCATGGGCACGCTGTCAGTTCTGGTGGAAGCGCAGGGCTTTGCTTTGCTGCTAGTGATAAAACACTGGGCCGCTGCATTCGTACGCGCTGCCCATGCTATCTCAGTAGGAAGCATTCAGTAGTCTCCTGTTGATCAGGCCCTGTTCCGTTGCAGTTACTAGCAGTTGTTGTTAGCGTTTAAGCTATCCAGGAGCTGTAGTTGAGACTGAGGTCTTCTTTTCAACTTTTTTTGGTTTTTCTTGATGGAAATTCCCCAGCCTTTCTCTCAAAGGTGTCCTGGAGCATCCATCTTCCTTGTTTCCATAAGTTCCAACATGTGTTGTCAACTTAATTGTAAAAAACACTACAAGTCCAAGATATAACTCAAGAGTGTATCTTTCTTGCTGCCAACTGCTCTGGTTGCCTGACAGCATATGTAACAAGTAGCTAAAGAGTGGCAAAAAATGGTTGAAAATGGGAATAGAGGCAAAAATGGGTTTAGTGGCAAAATAAGTGGCAAAGATGGATGAACAGCAGCAAAACAGGGTGGCAAAATATGGGCAAAAGGCTTCTAAAATAGTTTAAAGTGGCAAAAAGTAGCATAAATGGGCAACAAGAGGCTAAAAAGTGGCAAAAAAGGGGCAAAACAATTGATGGAAATGGCAAGGATGGGCAAAAGTTGGTCAAAAGTTGCAAAAATGGGAAAACAGAGCATTAAGTTTTAAAAGTGGCAAAATGGGGCAAAAGGGCATAAATGGGCAACAAGATGGAAAAAGTGGCAAAAAAGGTTGAAAATGGCGAGGGTGGCAAAATAAGTTAAAACTGGCAAAAATGGATGAAAAAGGGCAAAGGGGGTTAAAAGTGACAAAAAAGACAAAAGAGACAAATAAGGATGCCTCCTGATCGCCTCCCTGTGGAGGTCTGCAGGGCACGTCCAACTGGAAGGAGACCCCGGGGTAGACCCAGAACCCACTTGAGGGATTATATAGCTCATCTAGCCTGGGGACGCCTTGGAATTCCTCAGGAGGAGCTGGAAAATGTTGCTGAGGAAGGAGATAATGGGGTTGACTTGCTTAGCCTGCTGCCACCGCGACCCAACTCCAGAAAAGTGGAATAAAATGGATGGATGGTAAAATAAGTTGCAAAAATGGATGAACAGCAGCAAAAAAGGGTGAAGGGTGACAGCATAAAGATAAACACAAGGTCATCACAATTGAAGTCTGTAGATGTTTTTTTGTTCAAGTGTGTTTATCATGAACATCAGGAAATGTGCATTCAGTAGCAGTTTAACGCACCACTTTTTATGCTCAGACATGAGAATCACATCACAGGTTTATTTTAGGGAGGAAAGGGGGGCTGTTACACCTGAATGCATTCATGTCCCGTATATTTAAAATCTAGTAATACCACAATACAGTACTATTACAAGAAAGAGAAAATGATATAAATATCCATCCATCCATCCATTTTCTATACCACTTATCCCATTGGGGGCTGGAGCCTATCCCAGCTGTCTGATATAAATATATCATATAAATTTTAGGGCAGATCATACAGATATAAGTCACACAGGAAGGATAAGTTATGCCCCTGATATTAGGCCCCACCAGGCAACCAAACAGACAGATGGGCAGCAAAAAGCAAGTTCTTCCCAAGGGTTGTCCCCCTTTGCCGGCGTTTGGTTCAGTTTGTCCCACAGCACCTTCAGAGGACTGAACGGTGATCTCCAGAGCTGCTAACCCCACCTGCTGCCACCATGCAGACTTTTTTTTATCCTACCACATGGCCAGCAATGCTTACTGAATACCAGCTGTAGCTGCTTTCCTTTCAGGCTTTTGCTAAAGTCCATGCTCGTTTACTGTCATGCTATTATGGCTGACTGCACCATGACACTTGACTGCAATCAAACCAGCACATTACCTATAATAACAAGTGAAATGTGTGGTTGTTTAAAGGTCTGGTGTAAGGACTGAATGACCAGCCTTGACTAATAGAAGCTGATAAGGTCAATGCTCAAAGGTAATGATGGATCATTAATTGTTGCCAAACCTCCACTCACAACCAGACGCTCTAACAGCCCTCTGTTTTATATAACTGCTGTGACTTGCACTCATCACTCTCAAACCAGAGATTGGGTAAAACTGCACGTGCATCAGCTCAGGATGCTTGGAGAATTACTCATATCCTCCAGTAGATTCTTATTTTGATGCCAAAACATTTATGGTTCTTTGAACTGTGCTTATGGCATCCTCATCCAATTACTTTAACCTAAGTTTATTGCATAATGCATTGACTTTTGGAAGCATTTCCATGTGGAAACACATTTTATTGTAGTTCAGCCTAATGCCAAGGTCAGATTTTATGAGTAACTTCATGTTAATTTGAAAAGTTTGTCAATTTTATGTGAAAAATGGAGACAAGTCCACAGCAAATTACCAATAACCTGTTAGTCATTTATTTTCATTCCTAATAGAATATGTTGGGCACAGATAATAATGCTTTATAAAAATAAGGCCCTCTGTAATACAGGGCTTTTGATAACCCCAGGTGCCCTAATAAAGATAGTGCTGAATGATGGGAAAGAAAAAACAAGAGATTCCAGAGCAAACCTCCATATCACCATTAAAAACAAGCAGAACAGATGGGGCACATGTGTGCTGGTTATGTAATCAGGTATCTATCAGTTAAGGCATGGATAGTAGGTGCTCTTCAAAGCATAGAGATGCTGATTCAAGATGTAGAGATTGGGTGAAGGACAGTTTGAAAGCTAAACGTGCCGTGGACCTTCTACTGAGGACACGACCTGGCAGTTAGGATATGAAAGGGTTTTTTTTTTTTAGATGGTTCAATAAAGGACAAGAGGAGGAGAAATTCAACCCATATTGTTTTGTTTCCTTCTGAGCAGATTGTGCTGGGTGAATGCTGTCTCATCACAAAAGAAGCAGAAATATACTGAGTGGTTATTTAACTTTTAAGTTTTAAAAACAAAAGCCCTCAATCTTCCAGCTGTAGAGCAGCTTCACTCTCTTTATAACCTCAGCTTATTTTTATTACAAAAAAATTACACTGCAAATGACAGGAGTGATTTCCCCTGGAAAAGCATCATAATGATAAAAAAGACATTTTTCTGATTGGACAAGTCATGACTAACTTCTGTGACAACGCCAATATGAGAATCAACAACTGAATGATCAAAATGCTAAAGAGAGATGCAGACTGTTAATAGTTCCAATACTTTAATTTGGATCAAAAAAGCAAACAAAAACTATGTGCTAAAGAATGCAATTCTTCACATGGCCACGTGTATGGAGGACCAAACCTGCCAAAATTATAAATCAATAAATAAATAAATAAATACAAAAATATATACATAAATAAAGTAAAAATAAATACAAAAAATAAAAAAAGATTATTTTTGGATTTTTTTGTATTTCCTTTCATTTTTATTTATTTATTTTTTTTTAATTTTTGTATTTATTTCCATTTCTATATATATATTTGCATTTAATTTTTGAATTTTATTTTTTATTTTTATTTTTTTTTCTCTATAATTTTATTTATCTATTTATTTATTTATTTTTATTTTTATTTTGGCAGGTTTGGTCCTCCATAACTAGGGGCTGGCTTCAAATACAAGTGAATTTCTATTGAGAGACATGTTCAAATGTAAATTTTAAATCATAATTTAACAGGCTAATAGCCCAGGCGAACATCATTTTTTCGTCTCTGTAGCTCAGTTTTGCCTTCAATAAACTATGAAAAAAATAATTTAAATATAAAGCTTGTGTTTAAATTATAATTATGCTCAAAGTTATGCAAACTGTGGGGATTAATCCCTTTAAGTGAAAGGCTAGTGCTGATAAAATAATAATAATCTTTATTTATAGAGCACCTTTCAATAAAGTTTCAAAGTGCTTCACAAACTAGAGAAATTACAATGCAAATAAAATACCATTAATCATGCAGCTAAGTGGGTACAGGTAGAAAGATAAGGACAAGTCAAACTCAAATAATATCAAGTACATAAGAGCAGTTAAAATGCAAGAAAGATCAGGAAAGGCTCTTTAATAAAAGTATGTCTTAAGAAGAGATCTAAAGAAGTCACTGACTCATCCAATCTGATTACCTCAGGCAGAGAGCCTTGGGGCCCTGATTGAAAAAGCCCTGTCCCCTTTAGATTTCAGACGGGCCCCTGGAGACCTGAGGATCTCAGGGTATGTGCTGGCTCATAAGGTGTTAAAAGATCTAAAATGTAGGCAGGAGCCAGTCTTAAAAGATTAAAAGTTATCAGTAAAATCTTAAAATCAACAGTAGATTTTTTTGCTCATAAATATTTTTCTTTATTAGCAGTTATTAATCTGCACCTCCATTATTTATATTTGGCAGGCTGGCTGTTCTGGGATCCCCCTGCCCTTCCATGAGTCTGCATGAAAAGCATCAAACAGGAACAGAAAATGTTCACGCCCTCCTCTTCCTATAAGGAAATCCTCAGGCAGAGAGAGAATCAGCAAAAAAAAAACAGATCAGAGCAGAAGCAGAATTAAGGAGGAGCTGGGGTGGAGGAGGGCTGCAGAGAAAGCAGCAAAGGGTAGTCAGGCTGGAGCAGTTTAAATATGGCAGCATGAGTGTGATTGGCCGATAGCATGCCTAGAAGTAATCAGCTGGCTGTCAGCTGATAGGGCTTGTGTGAGATCAGCTGATGGCCTGCCCGAACAAACGGTATATATTCAGTTTTTAGTTATTTAACCCTCTGAGGATGGCGTTGAAAAGAAGAGATGTGTGATTCAAAGTTAAATAAAACGTAAACATGGGCATTCGCTTGTTTTTTCCTCTGAAAGCCCTCTGTTGTGCCGTTCCAGTGACCGTTTTCATTCCTTTATAGCTCTTACAGAACTTTTTTTAGTGAGACTGGAACTTGGCTGCCATTTTTTTTATTATTCCTGCAGTTTGCTGGTTAGCCCTCTGTCATATTGTCTGTTTATATCCCAGAATGCATTGCAACTAGGCTGTTCCATCATCACATCATGCTTTGTTGAACTGTGCATGTGCACAGACTTACAAACAGAAGGACTCTCTATTATGAGAATGACTCGTACTAAAGACACATAGAGGCTGTAATTTTTCTATCAGAGACACTGCATTCTAATAATAACTCAACTTTTTACCTTTTTTTTTTGTCAAATGGTTCAGTTTCTTTTGAACAGATGACTAACCAAGTGTAATACATGGATAATTTCAAATGCCTCTAAGTATTTAGGTTTTGCAAAACTCAGATCACTTGCTTTTCAAACTTGCACAAGAAGATTTTGGCCAATGAAACACTTTCCTTGTCAGCAATGAAAAAAAAAATCTGAAATAAAAGAGTGAAGTTGTATTTTCCCTGGCAAGGCCGGCTTTAATGCATGGTTAAAGTTTTTGTGGTGACGGAGTTTTTGGTATTTCTCTGGGACCACCAGGACCAAAACTAGGCCTACACCACGGTAAA
This sequence comes from Cheilinus undulatus, assembly GCF_018320785.1. Taxonomy (NCBI): domain Eukaryota; kingdom Metazoa; phylum Chordata; class Actinopteri; order Labriformes; family Labridae; genus Cheilinus; species Cheilinus undulatus. The sequence goes on along the minus strand of NC_054878.1, from coordinate 36,447,410 downwards.
AACATCCACAAATCTGCAACTTTAAAGCTCAGGTCAGATTTCTAACTACAGATCTCAAAGGTGGGAATCTAATCCTTTATCCACATGTTGCTATAATCCAAATCCCTCCAAAGATGCTGGTGCAAAAAGATCACTTTTTACCCTGAAGTTTTAGGCTTTGCTATCTCTTCCCTCAGGCCCGCTGTAACTGGATCTACAACCTGGGACTGTGTTCAGAATCATATCTCTGCTGGTTTTCCTATCTGCAGAGTCTCTGACATTCCTGCTCCATGACCGTGACAGACTTTTACAGAGATCAGGACGGCTCCCCACAGTCAAACGTTGCTCCCACCGCAAAACACCAAGGATGGTTTCACCTGATACAGGGATGAAGATAGTTGATAAGGGCTCTATCAGAGGTGTATCAAAACAGCAGAAACACCTGCAGGAGGTATGATGTTAAGATTCAAATGGCTTCACAGCTGAACCGGAGGGGAGGAAGAGTATGAAAATCTAAATTAAGACACTATCAGCCTTCAAGACGTGTTGTTTCCTATCATATCACACAGCAGTGTTGGTACATTCTGAAACAATGTTATCAGAGAACATGATACTGATAAGATTCTGCTGTGACAACATCGTCCTTGTAAAGCTCGACGTTACTTCATCAGAGAAAAACGTCTAAAACTTCTTTCTAATTTGTGGTAAATTTGAGCTTACATGCTTAACATTAAAAACCTTTTTTTCCTGTTACTAATGTCTGATCGGTCTGTTGTTTGAAAGTCAACATGTCTGTAATTATGTTGATGATTTAAATGGAATCATGGGTTTCTGCAATTAAATGATAAAGAAAAAGGTTGCAGTTAAACATTAGAAATGCGGCACTGTTCAGACAAAGGCAGGTTTTTATTCTTCTATTAGGAATATTAATTTTTATGAAAGGGAGATTTCGGGGACCTCACTGTTCCTGAAGGTGGTCGAAGCATAGAGGAAACGTCTCTGGCAATGCATTTCAGGCAGTTAGTCCAAGTAGGGTTACTGTCGAGCATGCGTAAATGGGCCGTTGATGCGGTAGTGACCAACCAACTCGATATGGAAGACACTAAACAGCACGTTGGCCCTCTTGATGGGAAATTTGAGTACAAAAAAAAAACAAGACAGCCTCAGGTTATGTTCAAATACAGCTCTGTTGTTGTGTTTTATGCACTTTTTGAGTTGCTTTTGTCATGTTGCCAAATTCAAAAGGGAGACTATGAATAAAAGTTCATCAAATTGATCTGTATTGTTTCAAAATCTGACATTACCAGCTGCTTACTGGGTGCCAAACATGTCTGGCCCAGCTGTATTTCTTGATTTAAAAATTTGGCACAGTTGAATTTGTAATTGAATAGCCCTGGCATATATATTCCCTACTTTCTTGAGTCTGTTTGCTTATGTAACATTAAACATGATTAATATTAATTAAAAATGAATGATATTTAATCATGATTAATCAAAATGAATCCACAGCAACCCTGAGATTAATCTGATTAAAAGTTTTAATCATTTGACAGCGCTATTTTCAACATATCATTGTATTGTAATTGTATACTGTATTTTCACATTTTACCAGTTAAACTATGAGACATTCTTAATCCTATAACTACGTTGGATTGGTGGAGAAGGTTGATGGTGCAGACTTCAGCGCAAAGTTTCTATGGCAAAGTTGTAAGAGGTCTGTGGATGGAAAGCCCATCTTTACATTTAAAGATAATGATGGAGTCATCTCTAGAGGGAATGTGCTCAAGAAACTACCCACACCACAAAAACTTGGTGGTGCAGCCAGAAGGGAGCAGAAGTTCATATTTCCCTGCAGCATCGACAAGTGGGATGTGAAGTTGTAGGCTGGATCTAGACCACCTAGACATGCATACCTGCAGGGGATAAAATCAACCCCCCCCACCCACCCCAACACACCCAGACCCACATAACCACACACCCACATCCACACACACAGACCTACACACCCAGACCCACACAACTAGACCAAAATACCCACAAATCCAGACCCACACATGCAGACCCACACACCCAGAGACACATAACCACACACCCACATAACCACACACAGACCTACACACCCAGACCCACACATGCAGACCCACACACCCAGAGACACAAACCCCAGACCAACAGACCTAGACCCTAACCCACACATCCTTTCACCCAGACCCAAACACCCAGACACACACTGACACACCCACCCTAACAAATCCACACAACCTGTTTGGTCCACTTAAACTGCGGTCCATTTTCCCGGGAAGTCCGGTTTGTTTGGAGTGGTGTGAGAGTCCACTTGAAAACAGTGGGTCATGGTTCACTTCAAAACAAACCCTGGTGCCATTTGTTTAAGGTGTGAAAGCAAGGTGGACCAACTTGTGAACCAAGGGCATAAGGTGGATCAGAAAGTAATAAATTACATTTTTATTAGGGCTGGATATTGTTAAGAACCTCACGATTCAATTCGATTTCGATTCTTTAGGTTGCGATTCGATTCGATATTGATTTAAATGCTACGATGTCAATTCAGTAAGAAGTAGAAATACACAAATAACCTGTTGACAATTTTTTAATAATTATTTTCATGCCCATGTGAACATATTTGGTAAGTCACCTCACATTTTTGAGCATTAAAACATCTGAAAATAAAAATTTGCACAATGATAACTTATTTGTGCATATAGAGTACAAAAGTAAAAAACATGACAGTTCTGTATAAACACTGAAAAAGTAAAGTGCATGTAATCTTAAATAATATTTCTGTCCTCTTGGAAATTGTGATAAACCTCACATAACATGTTATGGTTGGTTGTTGTTTGGTCGAGTGCGGCCTCCGTCCATACAACGCGAATCACGTGCGCAGCGACCCCCACTGGCCAGGAGGTGAATCAATTCAGAGGATTTGCTGAATCGATATTGAATTGGGGGAAGATGCATCGATTAATCGATATTTTTACCCACCCCTAATTTTTATATATGTGATTGAATTCACTCAAATACAGGTCAGTACCTCGCTCGGCACCTGTGTAGCCCTAGCAACACATCGTAGTCTCTTGCTCACATGTTGGATTGCCTTTTTCTTCGGTACTGATTCATTCGTCTCATTTTAAGAACGACATGCTGGACAGCTGGCTGCTTCACTGACTGATCATAATGCCCCAAAACAGCAGATATCCCAAGACAGCATAAATGTGATGCTTTTTCATTGTTTATGTGGGATAAAAAGACCGACAGAAGGAGAAGGATTTCCAGTTTCGTCTTCTTCTATGTCTCCTTGTCTTCTTCGCTACTCTTTGTTTGGAACAACAGCGCCACAGTCCTATGGTTTGGTTTGTTTGACCAAGGGCAATGTGAATGCGAACCAAACCATAGGAAAGTGCAACAATGTTTCAATTTCCATTCCAAAACGGACTGAGTCCCCTGAACTATCAGGTGTGAAAATTATCTAATTTATCTTTGGAAGGTTTAAGAAGGAGTGTAAAACATGGGTGTTCAGTACGGCAGGGAACTCTGCATGGGGAGTGATGCAGGCTGCAGGCATCTGTGATCCTTGATCAGAAATGTCCTGAAGAAGTGTGATGACTGAGTCCCACTCATGACAACAGGAGCTGTGGACATGGGCTCACAGTTTCCACCTCTACACTACCAGGTATAACTGTGGAAACTACAATCTGAGTAGGATGTCACTTAACATTTAAATTACACCAGTTCTGCTCTTACTAACACAATGCTTGCATCACTTCTTTGCTTCACAGTAAAAGTCAACATCACACTATCAGTCACAAGATTATTTGACCGTCTCCTCCACTCCAACTTGACTTTTTGCTCCTCACAGCTGGATCTGTGAGGAGGTCCTGATATCTGGGGAGACAGGCTGATTTAGTCCAGGCTTCATGAATAATGGTGCTTTTTTAACTTAAATAAGGACATTTAAGTCTGTATCAGAGGCACTTCCGACACTGATCAATCAGCTTCTTTAAATCATCTCATGAGAAACATTTTATCAGCAGACCTCTGAGTGAAGCCAACAACCCATCATGCCCTCTGTTTCATCTCAGTCTGCCTCTGTATCACTGAAGGTTGAGCTCCTCCAGCTCCTTTGTTTCTCCTCTGAGGGAGATAATGGTTTGTTTATTTTGACATTTCTATGGAGAAAGACAAAAATGACACAGATTAGAGCTAGAATAGTACTCGGAGGACATTTCAGCCTTTAGCGTTTCCAAACACGTCACATTCCTCTAATGTCAGGGACACTGACTGATGTCCACAGATTTACCCCCAGAGTCTGACTCAAGGTTTCAGGTTTTCCTAAGAGTTTTCTATTTTGAATTAGAATTCTTATTTGTATATCAGTTAACCACAATATAATAGTTTATCATGCCTGTAGTATAAAATAAGGTTCAGGTTGAACCTACAGTTTACTACGGAAGCCCTAAGAGGACATGCATTGACGAATGTTATTTTGCTGTATTGCTTTGAATGTCAGTTAATTTCACTAAAAAAACACTAAAACCACAATGGTCTACTGTCATTTCAGTACACCACGTTCCAAATTATTCTGCAAATGATATTTTTCTCAGATTTCCCTACATAGTCGATGCAAATGACTGTCAGTATTATTTTCAAATCATCAACTGTTAGAGTGTAATTCAATTTTTATTGAACAAACCTCCCAACAATGACTTTTTTAATTAAAAAAAACCCCTCAAAATGCATTGTTCTACATTATTATGCACAGCAGAGTTTCATAACATTTTATAGGTTGTAAAAAACTGAAAATGGTCATTTGTTGAATTTGCAGCATTAGGAGGTCACATTTGCTGAAATCAAAAGCGATTTCAATCAAAAACATCTCAATAGGCAAAGTTACATGTTAACATAGATATCACCTTCACAATTCTTGCATCCACTGAACTTGTGAGTTTTTAGAGAGTTTCTGCTTGAATTTCTTTGCAGGATGTCAGAATATCCTCCCAGAGCTGCTATTTTGATGTGAACTGCGTCCCACCCTCATAGATCTTTAGCTTGAGGATGCTCCAAAGGTTCTCAACAGGGTTGAGGTCAGGGGAGGATGGGGGCCACACCATGAGTTTCTCTCCTTTTATGTCCACAGCAGCCAATGACACAGAGGGATTCTTTGCAGCATGAGATGGTGCATCGTCATGCATGAAAAGTTTGCTACGCAAGGCACGGTTCTTCTTTTTGTACCTTGGAAGAAAGTGGGCAGTCAGAAACTCTGTATACTTTCCCGAGGTCATTTTAACACCTTCAGGGACCCTAAAGGGGCCTACCAGCTCTATCCCCATGATTCTGGCCCAAAACTGACTCCGCCACCTCCTTGCTGATGTCGCAGCCTTGTTGGGACATGGTGGCTATCCACCAACCATCCACTACTCCTCCATCTGGACCATCCAGGGTTGCATGGCACTCATCAGTAAACAAGGCTGTTTGAATGTGAAATTTATCAATGAAATAAAAACAGCAGCTTACTGTTTGGAAAACACTCTGTACGGAGGGCCTTGTTTAATGAGTCCTCACTTCTAACAGAACAGTTGGGTGGAGTTGAGCAGTGCATCTTTACTCTTCAAATTGTGTTGTTTTGATGAGAGACTCCTGGCAATGGAATTTGAATACTGCGTGTTATCCTGTGGTTAAAATCCTGTGGTTTTCCACATTAAAAATGACCTTTCTTTTATACATTGCATCCTATTACCTCTGTGACCCATTTATCCACTGATGAAAAGTGTCTTGTGCCACTGATTGTGATGTTTTGTTTAAACAGTGAGTTTGTGCTGTGGAATTGCAAAGACTGAGTAGAGAAGAAGCGATTTGTGTTCACTGTGTATGCAGATCCCCCGAAGATAAATGGTATACCAACTATGGGAAAGACTAATTGCTATGGAAAACTTGAAACTTACCTTAAATGTCAATGATTCACAGTCTAACCACCACAGTGATGAGTATGTTATTAATTTAACACTGTGTCAGACTAGATCAGCATCAGGACCAACATCCAAAGTCCAGGTGTTAAATCAGGATCAGAGCTTAAAAAGTTGGATCAGTTTATGAATATTTAATATTGCTTACTCTTCTTTTAATGCAAAAGTATCACAGGAAAACCAAGCCAAATAAAGTCTGATTACTTATGGCTTCAGGAGCTTACAAAGGGTTTAAACCTGCTACTTTAAATCCTGTTACTAAAGAGAAGAAATGTCTAATAGATTTCTCCGCAGTGGGCCGGCTAGAGGAATAACAGCCCTCATGGGTGTGATGCATTCACTGCCTTTGGCAATTTACTCCCCTATTATGACAAATAACAAACACTAAATCACCTTTTTATCTGCAGCATGACTAAAAATAACTTCCTGCACCATTAAAGAGGCCCGACAAAACCACAACGGGGAGTCGGCTGAAACAAACACGGCCTGCCCCTCGTGTCACACCCTGCCGATCAAAGAGGAAGACTCGGCTGCTATTGTGCCGTAAATCCTGTTGATATCCACACAAACATGACCCCCTGACTCCAGCAGGGAGGGCCGTAAAGCCTCTCTGCAGACGTTTCCATTCACCGTTCCGAGGCCGGGCCAGAGTGGCGTACATGCTGACGATTCTGCAGCTTTTTCACAGGTCAGCCCCGCAGAGGAGGAGGGGCTGTGTGAACGTCAGAAAAAGGCACGCTGTTTTTTGTAAGCTCTTATGAAACTGTTTGAATGTTAATCAAACTGTTGGTGCCAGACTGTAACTGTTGTCATACATACAATCCTGAATAATTTTACATTCATATCAATGATATTTGTGGTATGACACGTTCCAGCCTGTGGCGTGTCACGCCCAAACATAAACAATGTCCACAAAGTGCACAACTTGGGTTTATTTACTGAGGTGAAAGAAAAACTTTTAAGGGCCGTATGTCATCGCTTTCTCTCTCCTCTGCTCTGCATCTGTCTGTAACAGGCATTCATGTTAATGTGTGTGTTTTAGTGAGATAATAAACAGATTTGCTGACTGCTGAATAAAACAGGCAGCAGGGTTGGAGGCTGTGACAGAGGGCAGAGCAGAGTCACACTCAGCACCATGCATTTGCGGGGGTGGGGGGGGGCAAAGCCGCATTTCCACCAGGTGGTCCGGTTTGATATGGTTTGGTATGGTAAACACCAAGTTAGTTTGTGTTTCCACAGACACCCGTACCCTCACTTGGTGGGCGGGCTGTAAAGGCACGCATGTGAAGTCACATGCAGCATGAGTCTGCTGGTCTAGCAGTGGAGTTGTAGAAGGGATGATCAACAAAATTCAGTAGGGAATAAGCAGTAAACAGCTTTATTTCAGCTGAAAGTGATTTTATAAAAAAATAACTACATCTTAAGCATGTTAACCCTAGTTAAAAATCCAAATCCTGCGCTGATGGAATATGTGTACAGAAATGTTTTGAGTCTTAACGGTATGTTAATATGTGAATATATCTAGTCTATATGACATAATATAAAAGTTTAGAGCTGTACCGTGAGAATGTGTCACATTAAAAATGAACTTGTGTTAAAATCAAACAAGATTAAGTCTGAAGTCAAACTAAAGTCTGGGGCGCCAATAGTCAAGTGGTTTGAGGCGTACACCATGTAAGCGGGCGGCCAAATCTGGCCTGTGGCCCTTCACTGTATGTCTCTCCCCCACTCTCATCCCTGTTTCCTTGTTTATCCACTATCCTCCGCTATCCGATAAAGGCACGAAAAAGCCAAAAAAAATAAATATAAAAAAGAAGAAGAAGAAGAAGAAGAAATCCAACTAAATAACTAAAACTAAAATTCAAAAATAATTTTAGTTAACTGAAACTAAATAAAAACTTAGCTTTACCAAAAAAACTAAAACTACATAGTGTGCTCATAAAACTGACTAAATAAAATAAAAATAGACAAAATATCCTTATTTTGAGTCTTTGACACAACCATACTGATTGGCACCTACACCCAAGCCTGGGGCGTGTAACATGGCCTGATTATATTGGTAAAGACTTCACACAGTGGTAGTTTTACTTCTAGAGTTGTACTCAAACATCATCTTTAAATAAATAAAATGATAAGCGAAGAGGAGCCTGTTTTAATATGGTTTAAAAATGTATGATGTTCACTCAGCCCTGACATGAATCTGAAAAAAAATAAAACTAATAAAAAATAAACTAAAACGAAGCATTTCTGAAAAATAAAAACTAAACTAAACCAACAAACCAGCAGTAAAAACTAATAAAAACTAAACTGAAGTTGAACACCAAAGTGAAAATGAAATAAAATAAAAACAAATGAAAAATCCAAACTTGTTATAACATTGGTGCAATCCCCGATTGTTGATAATAATAATAATAACTTTATTTATACAGGACTTGTAAAAACAAGGGTTTACAAAGTGCTTTGACATGCAGGCCACATGTTCAACCCAAACAGCATTATTACCATGACAACACGAGACATTATTAGAACTAAAAATCCAGAGAAATCATAAGAGTTTAGATATCCCATGACATCACCAGAGCTGAGAAAGCTAAGACGTCATTAGAACAAGACATCCTGAGATATCACATGAACTTAGAAACCACGAGACATCATAAGAACCCACGAGTACCCGGCCAACACAGGAACCCAGCCACAAAAACCTGAGACCAAGGGGACTGAAGTTTTAAAAGGCAAGTGAAAGAGAAGCATTAGGAACTAAAAACATTAAGAGATTTAAAATTGTAAAGGAAAAATAAATGTAGAAGAAGAATTCTGAGGAAGAAAACGTTGAAATGATACAAGCAAGTAGGGGTGTCAGACTCAAGGCCGGGGGGCCAAATCTGGCCCATGGCACAGTTCTACCTGGCACGCAAGATCATGTCAGATTTTTATTAGAACTGGCCCACCGGTATGAGGGCTGCAGATTCCCTTCAGTTTAGAAATGTAAATTCTGCTTTGATTATTTAAAATATCCTCATTAAGTCATAAGAATTTGAAAAAGTAAGGGGTAAAAAATAATTGTAAAAATTTTAGTCATATTTTAACCCTACAAACTCTTGATTTTGAATTTTATCTCACATTTTGACCTTTTCAACTCCTAGCTTTGACTTTTAGACAAACAATTTAAAGTTTAAACTCAGATTTTGACCTTTAAAAATCTGAATTTTGAACTAAATATCATATTTTGATCTTTACAGCTTGTGATTTTGAACTGTAAAATATTATTTTGACTTTTAAAGTCATGATCTTAAATTCAATCTCATTTTGACCTTTGAAACTCATGATTGACTTTCTGTCTCATTTATTTGCTTTTTAAACTAATATGTTTGATTTACCTTCTCAGATTTTGAGCCTTTAAATGAGTAATTTTGACTCAATCATTTTGGAGACTAACAATTTAAAATTTAAACTCACATTTTGACCTTCATATTTTCGCTTTTTAAACTAATAAATGTGACTCATTAGCTCAGATTTGTGCCTTTAACTTTGTCGGTTTGACTTTATTTCTCTTTTTTTTTTTTTTTTGGTTAAGTTTTTTTCCTTCCTATAATTCATTATTGGGGAAAAATGCAGTTGACAGTTAATGTTAAATGTTGACCCTGTTAGGCCCTCGGGTTAGAACTAAATCCAGAATCCTGCCCCTGCTGTAATTAAGTTTGACACTCCTGATCAAGAGAGTGAAAGTATAAACCACTAAGATCAGCCTAAATAAAAACTCAAGATCATGGATATAGGAAATCAAAACAGTAACAGGAGTAAGAGATATTAAAACACTAATAAGAAGAATAAAAGGTATTAAAACAAGCTAAGAATCAGAAGTGGTACTGAAATAATCGCAGTATAATAGCAATAGTAGCAGTAATGGTAAAAATAACAGCAGAACGATGATTAAAGGAATAAAAATTGAGAAGACAACATCACATAAAAGCAAGTCTATTAAAATGAGTTATAAGAAGTTATTTAAAAGCAGTGATTGTTTCTGTTGTCCGTGTAGCTCGACCGTTTTTGGCCGGATAGGTAAGATTGGTACCCCTAGGGAAGGGGATGTTTTTTTTGGGACCCTTTTCTACTTTTTCTCTATGGAAATGCAAAAAAATGTGTGCTGTACCGAACTGAAACAGACTGCTTGGTGGAAACAACCTGTCAGAGTAACTGAGCACCTGCCCTTTCTCCATCACATCCAAAGTGGTTTTTAGTTAAGCTTTCACTTTAAAATTGCAATTTAATCAAATTGTGAATCTTATTGTGCCTTAACACTACCCCCCCAAACTGAATACAGGAAATTTACCAAGGGGGCTGGCAGGAGAAATTCTTGCTTAAGTCGGGCTGAAAAATCAGGTCAAAAACAAAGGAGGGGGGGCTTTATACTACTGGAGCTGCATGGCTTCATTCTGTGGCATTACAATCCCAGACATTTCTGTTCCTATTCAGAAAACACCACACAGAACCAGGAGTGGGTTGTGGCCTCAGTATTTGGGCTCTAAAGCATTACAGACACCCTCAACCACACTTTAACCAACATCTGCCTATCATCAAAACAACAACCTGCCCTTTAACCCTTTGCAGAACTGTCCAAAATTCATGTTTATCGGGATTACAGGGCATTCATGTGCTTCATTCTCAGTAACATTGGCCAACTGTACAACGGCTTAATGAATAAACCTCATTCTGCACACTGAAAGCATGATTTGCTACATGCTACCTGCTGGTCTGCTCTACATGAGTGCCAGCCAAGCAGCTACAGTAGCATTTTCTTTTCAGGAGGAATTACAGTGAGGAGAGATTAAGTAATGTGGATGGAAGTCTTTGGTCACAGACATTCCTCTGTGTGGGCCAAAAGTCTGAGACTAAAAAGTGAAAAAGTTCAACTGAAAGAATGAGGGTCATTTTTATTTAGCACTGTCCTCAAGCATCATGGGAGATCACGTTCAGTACTAGAGCTAAGTTGCTGTTCAAACCCGTCCACGCCATCAGCACTGATTGATGACTTTATGATTGATTTTAATTTGTTACAATGTGAACCATCAAAGTCATAATAGAGCCACTCCACCCAGTCATAATGAGTGTGCTCAGGAATGTAACACAAAGAAACCCAACAAGAGGAACAACAACACACTGACAACTTAATGGCAAGTCATTTACAACGCTTAATGCATGTTTCTCTTCAGCAACACTTTGTTTTACAAAACCACACTCTCACGTCTGCAATGTTTGAAGTGACACTCAAGGCTGCAGCAGGGGATGCTAAGTCCAGTAATAAGAAAAGTAAAAGGATTAATTCACTGATCTTTAATGCAGATTTTACTGGAAGTTCAAGCAGAGACATGTAGAAAACATGTGTGCCTGCTAGTGATTACTAACCAGGGTTTTTTCTTTCCAAGGATGCATGTATGATGCATCCCTTTCCATCCTGAAAATAAAGTGGAAAACATCCCATAGAGGTGAAACAAAAGCAATGTTTTAATGCACATTACAGGTGTTTTTCACTATTTCGTCTAAAACGCATGAAATGTACAGCTAAATGATACTGATCTGAAATCAAACAGGTAAAGAGAAGCTGGAAGCAGAGCAGGAGCACTGTCTACTGTACATTAAGAAGGCAGTGGTGTGCACACATGCATTTCAACAGTAGAATTTAAATGAATAAATCAAGCAAAATCAAGTCATTTGCCAACATAAGATTTAAACAACTGACAGAAAAACCCTATAATGGCCCATATGTGTCAAAACATGGTCGACAATCTCCTACACAGCTTCTATCAATATTTCAACTAGACAAAATAACATAAAACATAACATAAACATAAAATAACATAAAAGCTGCAAGAACCATAAAAAACACACGAATGCCACCCTAAATTACAGAGATACAAATTCGCACAGGATTAGTATTACCTGTGGATCTTTTGTGCGGCAGGTAATTAGCCCTGGAATCTTTACTCTGCAAATTACTGACATGATCAATTCACATGGGATTAAAAACACAGACTTCCCAAATAATAATTAAAAATGACCTACCTAGGTAATACTTATCCCATGCGAATAGTGCTTATGACTTAAATTAGGCCCTTCCTGTTTATCAAAGGTAATAAAAAAGCCGGTGAAGTACCAGAAATATCCAAATCTAAAATACTTTGTACTTCGTAATACCCAGCAGTAATCGATTATCACCTCTTAGGAGAGCATAGTTATATAAAATCACCATATTGTGATATTTTAACACGTCTCTAGGCCTGGCAAAAAAAACAATTAATTTAAACTTTTGGGATTTATCTCACTATAATTTAATCAGTATTAAGGAAATGTAGGCTTTCTGAGGGACTTCAACTCTTTAAAGGATCCAGGAGTCTTTCCAAAGGAATTATATTTGCTATTTAATTCTATTTTGATGCCATTTATTTGGTCTTACTAAGTAATTATTGAATATTCTTTTATGTACAGTATATTTTACATTTGGTGCATACCTTAACCTCTGTCTTCAGGCTCATTAGAGCACAAGGCCCCACGCCTATCTTTGCCTGATGGCAAAACAGCCAATCCATAGACTGATAGTTGAACCCTGCAGTAGATCACTGGATGTCAGCTGTGACTGGAGGAATGGCACATGGTTAACATGACTCAAAGGTCACTTAGGAGGTCTCCTTAGCAGAATCTTGCTTGGGCCCCATGGAGGTCAAGTCCTGCTCTACATAAATGAACCCATGTCAACATACAACAGAAGGATAACTCTATTCCAACAATGCATCCTCTGTTGTTTTAACAATTCATTGTATAAAAATATTCAGAAACTTTTTGGTTTAAATAACCAATAACTGTCAGCATTGATTCCACGATTTCTGACGTATACAAAATAAATATTTAATGCAATTTAGACACTGAAGGGGTTACTCTGCAATTTTTGGTGATAAAAATAATAAATGTCCAAACATTGTCCAGGATTTCTATTTTTGTTTCTGTGCTATCAAACACATATACATAAGCAGGCCTGCCCACAGAATTTGTAGGGCCCCTAATAAACTCTGGGCCCTCCCCAGCTGTGCTTTGATGATATCGATGCAGGTGTGTTGGATTAGTAGAAATGGTGCTAGCATGCTAGCCAACAGTAGCTTCATTTTAGAGCTGAAAGTGTGTCAAGCTTATCTTGGGTCCTAATGTTGAATATTTTAAATTTTTTAAAAATCCTTTTTCACCACTCTTCTGGGGAATTTAGACACTTTTTGCCCACTTTTCACTAATTTTTGCCATTTTCAACCAATTTCAGCAACATTAATCCAATTTGTGCAACCATTAACCCATATTTTGAAACTTAATTAACATACTTTCACCACTTTTTCTGCCTGTATTTTCAACCTTTAACCTATTTTTGCAACTTTTTAAACCCTTTTACCACTGTTGCTGCCGATTTTGCATCTTTTTGCCATTTTTGCCCCTTTTAACCAGTTTTTACTACTTCAAACCCTTTTTCTGCCACTTTTGAACCCCTTTTCACCACTTTTTCTGTAAAATTTTGCAACTTTTTGCCTGCTTTTCACCCATTTTATCTCTTTTGACCAATTTCAGCCACTTTAATCCAATTTGTGCTACATTTAACCCATTTTGTCCCTTTTAACTCATTTTTGCCACTTTTTACCCTTTTCTGCCCATTGTTTTGCAGCTTTTTGTCCTTTTTGCCTCTTTTAACCAATCGTTGCCGCTTTAATTCCTTTTGTATTTTGCCATTTTTTACCCATTTGCACCACTTCTTAATCCCTTTTTCTAACTTTTTCTAAAAAATTGTGCCATTTTTTACCCGCTTTTCACCTATTATGCCACTTCAACCAGTTCCACCTACTTGAATCCAATTATTGAATCTTCTTAACAATTTTGCGACATTTACCACCCTTAATTAGAACTTTTTCAATTTTTGCATCTTTTGCTCTTTTTAACCACTTATTTCCACTATAAACCCCTTTTTGACAGTTTTTGACCCATTTGCACCCTTTTTGACCCCATTTTACAGCTTTTTTAGAGACTTTGCCACTTGTTGCTACATCTTCACCATCTTTAACCCTTTTCAAACACAATTTCATCGATTTTTCTGCCTTTATCAGTAACTTTGAACCTATTTTTGCCATTTTCCATCAATTTTGACCTCTTTTAACCAATTTTTATCACTAAAAACACTTTTTTTGCCACTTCTGGACCCATTTTCAACACTTTTAACCCTTTTCAACCCTTTTTCTATCCACCTATCTCTCCTTATAGGGGGCCTTGGGTGTAAATATTGTTGGATTTGACTATGAGAGTATAACATCATGGTTCTTAAAGTACTTTCTTTAACTCTTTCTAGTCTCCCCCTTCTGTCCCTGATATTCAGTCTTGAGCTGCTCCTCTCAGCAGCTGGACAAACAGCCATGTTCTTGTCGTGGTGCAGAAGCACAAGTGTGACATGGAATAATAACCTCTGCTGGTTCTACTCGTCTGACACACTGAACTCGTGACCTCCAGGAAGGTGAGAGCAGCCTGCAGAGACGTGGACTGGAGTGATGGCAGTGGAGACAGGTGGTGGTGTTTGTGCTTCACACGAGAGGTCAGAGCACCGCCGCAGGCTGTGCCACAATAGAGAGGGGAGTACACAAACCAATAAGGTCCCACAGCTCTATTTTTGGGCCTTTTTCCCATGTGAGAACTTTTAAACTAGAAATGATGAACATTTAAAAGCCCATCATCTCCTGGAAACGTGATCTGCTGTCACTTCTAATCGCCTCTGAGTCATGTGAGTACTTGTTAAAGGTTTCAACAGGAACATCCATTTTAGTGTCACAGCACGTCGTCAGGAGGGGTCGCACCACATGAAAGCACAATGTTAACCTACTGACATGTTCTCTGTGACCCCGATACGTTAAGAAGCTTAAAAATGAGTGACTGACAACAACAACAACTCAGAAGTAAAGTTCTACGAAGTCTCTGCATGTGCTCGTAAAGATATATTACAGTCAAGAGTGAATGTTTTTTATAAGGTCTGTTTAGCAGAGAAGGAATGGTTAAAACTACATTATTTTAAGTTATCAGACAGCAGCAAGGTTAAAATCTGGAAAATCAGTCAAGTACATCAATATCACATGGTGATAATACACCAGGGGGAATGATTTGGGGATTTGCGGAACTATCTCAGTCTTGAATATGTCCAACCAATATTCTAAACTCAAACACATCGATGTAGAGATTTAATATTTCAGCACAACCTTCTATAGTTTGAACCTGTCAAACTCATTAGAAATACTTGTCTTTGTTTCACGTTCATGTATCTAAAAAGTCTGTTTTTCAGCCGTGTAATAACCAGGGCTGGATGCATGTCTTTGGGTTGTCCATCTGTTTGTATGTACATCTGTATGTGTACACAAATGGCTCAAGAATGCTTTTAGGGATTTTCCTCTAACTTTGCATAAATGTCCACTGCAACAAAAAGATTGCTTCATTACATCCTGGAGGTCACAGACGAAAGGTCAAGTCCACTGAGCCTAATCTTCATTCCTCGCTTTTGGAGACAATTCCACTTCAATGTTTTGGGGAATTCTCCTCAAACTTTGCACAAATATGCACTCCCACTGAAGGATAAGATGAATGTTTGTTTTGAGGTACAAGGTCAAGGTTGCTGTGACCTCAAATGTTGAGAGCACAATATTTCAACAGTGCCTTGGGATGCCTGCTTTTCATCCATTTTTTACCAATTAGTGCTACTTTAACCCATTTTTGACGCTTAATTAACATGTTTTATCACATTTACCAACTTCAATTCTGTCTTTTTTACCAGTTTTTGCCACTTTTAACCCCCCCCCCAGCCTGTTTTTTTTTTTTTTTTTACCAATTTGCACCACTTTTGACCCAATTTTACCAATTTTTGTATACCGTTGCCACTTTTTGCCTGCTTTCCACCTATTTTGCCTCTTTTAACCAACCAGTGCTAAATTTAATCAATTTTTGACACTTTTTTAACATCTTTTGTCAAATTTACCACCTTTAATTGCAACTTTTTATCAATTTTTGCCACTTTTAACCACCTTTTACCTGATTTTTTAACCAAGTTATACCACTTTTGAACCAATGTTACCAGTTTTTGTACACTTTTGCAACTTGTTGCCTGCTTTCCACCTATTTTGCCTCTTAAACTAATTCAAGCCATTAATTTTAATCCCAGTTCAGCCACATCTAATCCATTTCAAACACTTTTAACACATTTTCATCACTTTTTCTGCCTTTAACGGCCAATTTTAGCTTATTTTTGCTATTTTTCTACCAAATTGTACCTCTTTTAACCAATATTGAGGGATTTTTGACTAATTTGGCTCAAACCTACATTTGATGTAAACTGATTAGATTTTGGAGGTCAAAGGTTATTAAATGCAGCAATTTGACCTCCATATCCGTAACTAGCGTATTAATCTAAAGTTTCTTAAAAAACATACACCAGCATCATGAATTGCACAACATCTATCTTCATTTACAGGTTAGCATATGCTAGATTGGCACTTTGTTGCATTAGCCTGACCCACAGCTAGAAAGCTCAGGTATAGGTAGGTATGGGAGACTGGAGGTTCAATCCCAGTCAGAGCACCAGTGTCCAGTGTGGGTCCTTGGGCAAAGTCCTTAATGCCAGAAACGCCTGTCCCAGATGGAAGTAATTTTGGATAAAAGAGTCTCCTAAATGAACTTAAAACATTGTAATCCAATCCAATCCACTTTATTTATATAGCACATTTTAAAAACATTCAAGTGTACCAAAACACTGCACAGTAAAATCAAAGAAGTCACAAACACTGCTAAAATTTAAACAACAACAAGAGGAAAGGCATAAAAGCAAGCAAGAACAACATAAAAACAAATTAAAAAGAAATAAAAACACATAAAACAAATAAGAGCCATAAAAACACAGGGGTTAGGACCAAAAAGACATAAAAGGACAGAGATCACACAACTCTCATGCTGAGTTAAAAGCCAAAGAGTAATTGTAACTTTGGTCAAGCGCTGCTCTCCATCCTCCAGACCCCTGCCCCGTCTCTCCAGATATCCTTCCAACTGACCCCTCCAAGATGCATGCTGTCACCCCCAAAATCTGGACCAGCCCATCAGGTCCTGGGCACCCAGTATGCAGTGAGCTGGATCAGACCCAGGTAAGCGTGCCAGGGCCCATTAAAGCACAGCCACCAAGCCACTAACCCTTTCCATCCCGGCTCTCCTGAGCACATCGGCATTAGATACACGGTCTTGCCAGTCCAGGTGGTGTCACTGGTCAACATCCAGGCCTCACAAGAGTATAATAAGACCAGGAAGACCAAGGACTGAAAGACTCTGACTTTCGACTGCATGCACAGATACCGGGAATGTCACTAGCTCAGGGAACCCAAACAGCTCATCAACAAATGTAGATTTATGTAGAGCAGACCACTGATCTTAATCCTTATGAATGAATAAATCTTAAATCCTGAGTTGACTTTTTACTTCCTTTTTCACTCTCTTTTTGACCAATTTTATATCTCTGTTTATTGTGTTTTGCTTCTTTTATTAACCCATGCTGTAAACACCTATTGTTTGCTGATAAATTAGGGGGAAAAAAGAGAAAAAGGCATGCAATAAATCTTGGGATATGCTGAGCCATGGAGGATTTACAGGAGGGGTTCTCTGTCTCTGTTGGACAGGGGTCAGAAGGATGTTGGCCTTTATATGCACACTCAGTCAGCTGCAGCCTCTGAAATGAGACTATGTAGTGTATTAAAGGACATTTTCATATGTGAAAAATTTTCAACAAGTCCTCAAACACACTGAAAGGAATGCTGGTGTCTCTATATGACCAATGAAGGCAAACCAGACAGGATGACTGTAAATATTGCAGTGGGGTAGGTGTCACACAAAACAATTAAAGGTACAGCCATTTTTTTTATTACAGAGTAGGACTTCTGCATATATGCGTCAGTGTTAGCAAAGAGATCAGAGTTACTACCTATGTCCACAGGGGGCGCCAAAGTCAACACATCATGGAATAAGCTCACAGTAGCTTTAAAACAGCTCTAAACAGTGAAACATGCCAGACTACTGGAGGAAAAGCAGAACTTTGTGTGGGTTTTAACTGTTGAGTTTACTGAGTTCAAGCTCAGACCTAAAGACACGGGTGGAGTGTGTATATGTCAACACATCAGCCTATCTCTGTGTGACGCCGTGTCCTTTCCTCAGAGGTCATCGCCCTCAAACGGCTCCCCGTGTTACCCTGCAGCCTCTCCCACTCCCTGTCTGTATCCTGCTGCTGCTAGGAGACCTCATCAACACAGCGGCTCACACGGGCCTGGTCTGTATCAGCTAGGACTCTTGAGAGACGCAACACAATGAGATATTTTGGGATTCATTTATAACATATCCTGAAAAAATATTTGGCTATTAGGATGAAAAAAAAAATGAAGCATTTTGCCAAAACGAGCAGCTGTTTGTCGGATGGAGACTGTACAAGCATTCCAGCAATGTTAATGAAGTATGTGAAAGGTCAAGAAGGAAAGCAGTCTATTATTTCTTGTGTTTTATTCTACAAACACTATCCCACAGAGCTCACGTGAAAATGTTCAATCAAACTTCAAACTCTTTTTACATGCACGTAAGTTATAGCTTCACCACGCTAGGTAGCAGCACAGCCCTGTCATCTGATTACCATGTTGACTGTGCTTACATGTTAGCAAGCGGTTAACTAGTTTAATGTTTTCATTGACCTTGGCTTTACTGTTGGTGCAATTACAATGCAAGTTATTCCTCTAGTTTATGCATTCACACTTTGGAAAGTATACATTTTTTTAAACTACTACTTATTGTGTTATTTCATTTTGCTTTGGGTGCATATTTAAGGTTTTTGTAATTTTACTAATTTACACATTTTCATACTTAGTAAAGATTTCCACCTCTCATTGAACACCTGGGGCAAAGTCAAGTGTCTTATGGCTATGGTGGAGCAAAAGGACGGACGCAGGGCTAGAATATTGAGCTGAAAGATGAGTTGAAAGTCAGCACTCCCCTCTTTTTTATTGACCATTCCCTACAACAGGCAGGAAGTGACCAACTTAGTGGATCACTTCACTAATGGTGCAGAAACGTTTAACATAAAAAAAACAATCATTCACCAGAAACATGAGCAAAGGAGTCCTGACAGTGATATCGCTGTAAAACATGCAACATCTAAAGACTCCTAAACACATCTAAACACTCTGCCAAAGGGCAGACTTAAAACAGCTGTGGGCTCTTCTTAACTCTTTGAGCACCAAAGTCGCAAAATTGCGACAAGCAACATTGTTAAATTAAACAGGCTTTAGCTGCAATTATGGTGCCTAATGTTGTTACTACTTTACCCCAGGAGATGGCAGACATAAGTAACTTCAATCCGAGCAGCATTTGTGGGTGTGTTTCTATTCAAAGTTTTGGAGTATATAGAGTCTGAAAGATGCACCCCCGGTCGAGGAGACAAGGAAGTGGAAGTAGTGGTTGCAGTCAGAGCAAGAAGAGAGAAAGAGAGCGAACTGTAGCAAGAATACTCACAATGCCGGGAAGTGTGTTCACCGTTGAGGTATATTCACTGAGGCGGATGCTGGGGTGGAGGTGGGGTTGAAAGAGAGTGCATGCAGACTTAAGGCAGAGCTGGAAGTACCTGGGCAGACAGGGGGACCTGAAGTCTTGCATCTTAAAAGACCACCAAACTGGGGGGAGGTTAATTTATAATAGTGCATGTCAGGGTTGAAATCAGCTCAGTTTAAGCTGGACCAGCTTGGACTAGCCTGCAGGCATTGTTCTGTTTGTGGTGAATTTTGTTTGAGAGGCTGATGCTAAGAGTTGCAGATGATTTGCAGAAAAAGTGGTGTTCACTTATGAGGAGTGTTTTCTGAACAAAGTGTGTTGTGTTGAGCTTGTTTACTTCAGCAAACTCAAAGTATAGTACAGATGGTGCGCAGTAGTCTAAGGTACACCCCTTGTATGCGGGCGGCCTGGGCTTGAATCCAGCCTATGTCTCTCCTTGCTCTCTCATCCCTATTTCCAACTCTATCCACTGTCCTCCTCTATCAATAAAGGCACAAAAATCCCCAAATAAATCTTTAAAAAAATCCCAAAAGTCAATATATAAATAACTGGGATTTGCTAACTACAAAACAGGTCATTCCTACATTTGGATTAAGAATCTAGTTTTTTGTGATAAGAGATTGAAGCATGTAAAAATACTGTGTCCAAAAATGGTTTAGAGAAGGATACTTATGTGCATCATTGCGTGTAGGTTATATAACACGGACGTAGACTCAGTGATGCCACCCATTGGTTTCTAAAGAGTTGCTATGAAGCCAAGTCATGGCAGTCGCCATATTGGAAATTTTGGCTTTTATTTTCAGTCTAGAAACAGGAGAAGATTCAGAGCCAAGACTGTCCTTCAGCTTCATTGCACCAGCCTCTTAGTCAACTCTGACCACCTAACCATGAAAATTGACATAACTATAGCTTTATATATAGCCACACCAGGTGAGTTGTAAAAAAAACAGCCATAAACAGTGTGTACTATTGAAAACATGACCTACTCATACTAGATTCATTATGTAAACCAGGCTCTAGACATGTTTATTTCTGCTGTAAAGATCAGCCTCCTGTTATGGAAGTTGATGGGTGTTCTGGGGCTTTTGGTGCCAGCCTCAAGTGGACACTTGAGGAACTGCAGCCGTTTCATTTTTCAATACTGAAGTTTGCCACTTGGTAGCATGCCTGTTTGGCTACAGAGCCTTCCACCTCAGGAAAATAAACCATCTTATTGGAAATATATATGAAATGATCAGATGGAATAGAGTTATTTAGCTTTGGAATCAAACAGCACTCTCCTCAGGGTAGGTTTGATGGTGTACAGAAAAAAAGGCTCGTAATGTAAGAAACAGTTACAGCTCTGGTGTCACAACTGGCACAGCTATTTAAAGAACATTTCCTTTACTTTTAAGGTAACATGAAGTCTGGATTTTTTTTTCATTCATTTCAGAGGCATTAACAGTGTAGTTCCCCACTGCCACCATCCATACACAGTGTGGTAAATTTAACAAGCTTACAAGCCTTTAAATAAGCCGCTGCAGGTTTCCCTGAATGTTAATGGAGGCCTCTGATTAATCCTTTTACCTTAAGCCTGGAAGTCAGCCAACATGACAGAGTTTGTTTGATTTTCTACACTCTCAGGCAGATGTCAAGAAAAGAAACAGCTGCCTCCAATGCCTGTCAAAATCTTTAAAAGTGTCCTCACAGAGCTCTCTGTTCACTTTCTGAGCCGTTAAATAAAGTCTTTCCTAGACAAAAACAACTCTGGAATAATACCCCATATCAAGAGGTTTTGATGCTAGGACAAAATGCCGAACATTAGAACTCCAAATGAGGAGCTTTAAGTAAACTCTTCCTTGAATGTCTGCATGACAGACATGTTAACATGTGTTTTGTCAGACAGATTTAGTAAACAAAGGATTTCTTCATCTGAGACTAAACACGCTGAGAGGTTCTCAGCCTCACTACATGCACACACAACCTTTGATGTTTGACTGGATCTCCAGTCCCACTGATAACATGAAGGAACACGACAGCCAGGATGTGGCCTCCAGCAAGCAAACATCTTATTGAAGGGACGGGGACAGTCTGCACAGACGTCCACAAAGACCAAATATAGCATTTAAATAGAAGATGAGACATTCACTTGTTGACTGGTTCTGGGACTTGAAGGTGCTTTTGTCTTTAAAGAAGCTTGCAATTAATTAAATACAGAATTTTAGGAGATGACAAAAATGTGATCAACACTGACGTAACTAAACCGAGAACAAAAGGTAAGAAAATTTGTGTTTGGTAGATCATTTCTTTGTTGTAATAATGCTTCTTGGCAATTGATCTTATTCTGTTGGAAAGCCTATTTATGTCCCTTTTAAATGGTGCCATATTTGTAAGGAACATGCATGTGTGGGACGAGCAGCAGAGCTGAGTATGTGGGTTGCACCATTGAAAAATTTGCCAAATCTTCTCTGCCAATGCCAAACATCTTATTCCCCCATTGACTCATGTTTGGTGTTGTTTGATGGATTGGATGATTGAAGTCTGAAGAAACAAGACATATTGGCAATTTAACAATTTAATCATTTAACAAACAAGAGCCTCAGTAGCATGTGGAAGAACCATGTGTTTGCGTTGGAACTCTGGCATGAACAAGCTGATCCCATAAGTGTTCAATGGGGTTGAGGTCAAGACTGCTGGCAGGCCATTCCATCCTCTCCCAAATTCTGGAGGTAGTCTCTGATTAACTCAGCTCTGTGGGGGCCAGCGTTGTCATCTTGGAGGACAGAGTTCAGTCCCAGATTGTGGAGATACGGGATTGTCACTGGTTGCAGAATCTCATCTTGATATCTCTCTGCATTGAGTGCTTCCAATGATGACGAGCCTTGTTTTTGAGTGAGGGAGATGCTGCTCCACACCATCATACTGCCTCGACCAAAAGATGTCAATCTATCAGTGCAGCAATCAGCATAGCATTCTCTATGTCTTCTCCACACTTTGACCCTACAATCCAACATTTGTAGAAAGAATCTGGACTCATCGCTGAAATATCGTTCCTTGACATGTTCAGGTTCCAGTGCACCAGCACAAACGGGCCTGCTGATAAAGGGCAGTCATGTCAGGCCTATGAGACCCGAGACTGGCTGTGTGTACTCTGTTCCAGATTATTTGGGCAGAGAACCGTCAGCCATATGGTTCAGCAATCCTTGACTGCAAATCTGTAGAAGACAGCCTACGGTTCCTAAGTGCTGACACGGTGAGGAAATCGTCTTCTACCGGTTGCATCTTCTTGGGAAGCCCACTTGCAGCCTATCTCTGACATCCCCTGTTAAACTGAACTTGGCCTTCAGTTTGGAGACGGTACTAGAGCTCACTCCAAACAATGATGCAACTTGTTTTTGTGGTAACACCAGCTTGAAGTTGCCCTATCGCACGAGCCCTACTCAGAATACTTTCCCAGCTTGCTGAATGTCTGACTGACTGTTCTCATAAAATTAGCAGCAGCATTAGTCATTTGTATAAACGCCTTAAATGACCTTTGGATATTTGGAGTTATTAGCCCTATCAGTCAAGGACAAACAAACTAGACAACACATGCATAAACAACACCTGACTTTGACATGATTCACATACAATTTCCCATAGACACTCAGCACAAAACCATGCAGTTTCATAACCCTAACTGTGTTCTTTCTCTTGCAGTGTGTTTCTCAACTGACCAAACTTCAAAAAATAATTACACAGTATAAAAATATTTGGAAAGCAAATTGCATATTTTGTTATTAATTTGTCATTGGAGTTACTCCTGGGATGCTTATATCTAAAAATAAGCAACTCTTGAGTGAGCAGGTGGTTAAAGGATTCACTGAACCGTCAGTCGCTCTCTCAGACTCTAAATAGTTGGTGAAAGACGTCTCACTCTGAGGCTCTTGTGGTGGCTGCGACCCCTCCAAGGAGGCCGTGTAGGGGTCGACAGAGGGGTTGAAAAAATACACAGACAAAAAAGAAGTGAAGAGAGAATA
Organism: Cheilinus undulatus; assembly: GCF_018320785.1. Classification (NCBI taxonomy): domain Eukaryota; kingdom Metazoa; phylum Chordata; class Actinopteri; order Labriformes; family Labridae; genus Cheilinus; species Cheilinus undulatus. The sequence goes on along the minus strand of NC_054878.1, from coordinate 36,423,829 downwards.
CTTTATTACAGTTGTAAATCCAAGGTCTTTAAAATCATTTATATAGACGTATTTTTATTGATAGGCCCTAAAATGTTTCTGTTATATCTATGAGGTTTTCATTTGTTTTTTATTGTTTCTTGGCTTCTTTAGTAAAAGCTTGCTGTTCTTTTTTCCCTTTGTCTCTATGTTTTATTGCTACATTGCTGATGTTTATTGTTAGGTTTTATTAGGACTTGATCATTGTGTATTTGTTGTTAAGGTTTTTATGTTCTGTAAATGCCTTTCTAACAGTACTTTTAATACGTTTTACAGACACTCTGTAATCAGCCTGATTCACCAAGAACGGACTGCTGCCGTTAACAACTAGGGTGTGTTTGTGTTGAATATATTCAGGCACAAACACACCCAAAAAAGCTGTCCTGCTCTGGACAGTTTGCTCTTGTTTTGGGTCTGTAGACAAGCTATCTGCACCTTTACATGGCTTAACTCTCGTGCAAATGCAGCGCAGTTTTGTCCACATATGGGGCTTTTCCACTATGGCTTTTGACCGTGCCGAGCCAAACCAAGCCATGCTGATTTGCATTTCCATCAACAGTTTGGCCGCGCCGAGCCACGCTGAGCCGTGCTCAAATGGCCCTGCAGGACAGCCCCCCCCCTCCAAGTGCGCCGCGCTGACATCAAAACGCTTCGCGGGTCTAATTTGCTCTAATTCTGCTACTGATAACCTCTCTGTGATCAATTTTCACCCCACGGGGAGATGGGGGAGAAACGTTTTATCTCTGCCTCTGCTCCAGCTGTCCATAACTCTGTTACAGAGATGTCAGCATTCAGTGTATGACTTAAATAGTTATGACACAAGACCAACACTTGAGATTTTTGTACATACTACAGTCTGATATGAGCATGGCTTCTCACTCTGACGAGTGAGATCAGGAAGGACCAGGCGCAAATCCAGGAATACACCTTTTTATGCACCTACTCATAACACAAGTTTGAGCCTTTCCCCCTCTTATATACCAATACATTCTAGACTTTTAAAAAATAAAATGCAGGAGATGTTCATAACATTTCTCCTATGACGGAGTCCGTCTTTAATTCATTAACTGCTGTTCTCACTGCCCAATCCAAAAAATATGATTGTGTTCATTTTCTGCTCCTTAGAGACCCATACATCATCATCGCAGGAACATTCTCTCCTTTGATGATAAGCGTGAACTACTGTTTGTTTACTGATTGCGGACAGAGAGAGAGAGGAAAAGAGAGACGGGGAGAGAGAATGTAAAAAGAGTAGCTTGCAGCGCTGTCATAGTTTAATTTTTTTTGCATTAAAATGATGTAAAGTCATTCAGACTAGAAAGTGTAGAGAGATCAAGGAGGGCTCAAAACATTGTGTTATCAGCTCTAGACCCTCCCTCAAATGGGTAGCTCGATTGTGTCTGTGTAATTAATGTGATTACAGCAATGGGTTGAAACTTGTTCCATCCTCTCTAAGTTTATTGTGCATAATAACAGCAACATGCAGTGAGTGTGCCCACTTTGCAAAGCGTCTTTGTCGGCCTGTCTGGGCTTTCGGAAGTTCGACTCGTTTTGTCATGAGCCCCGCGCTTCAACAATTCATATAATAATGGCTTGTACTGTTTTAAGCTGTTTTTAACTGGTGATTGGTCGGTTTTAAGTCAATGATGATTCAAAGAAGTGGGCTGTGGTGTTTACTGAGAAGCTGTAAACACTTTTGCTTTGTACACTCACTGGTACTTTAGCTAAAGCAAAGTTAAAGTCAAGTTATTTCTAAATTAGAGAGGAACTTTAGACTTTAATACACAAGCCAGCAGGCAAACAGTCCTTTTGTGGTTAAAGCTGAGAGCATATTATCAAATTTCTCATTGATTTGCAAAGTAAACAAGAGAGAATTTTGAAACACTGAGAAATGTCACCAAAAAAAGTTTAAAAGCAGGGAGAAAAAGTGAGTCTTCAAAGTAAATCAAAATGATGCCAAATAAAGCATAAATGCTCCCATACTTAGCTAAAATAAAATGTAACCTGCAGGTTAAAGCAGCCTGGGCTTACCATGCATCCCCTTTGACAGATTTGAGTGCAAGACAATCGAGGCGTGTTGCCTATCGTTCAGTAAAACCATTACAACACCTGATGTAAACAATCCGAGGATGTTCGCATGAGTGGAGAGCGCCTGCCAAGGTGGGCAGTGTCTGTACCTGCAGGTTGTGTGCAAACAAACCCTCCCTGAGAGGCTATTTTTTTGTCTTTGCGTGTCACTGCCAGGTCCTGATCCACGCCCGTTCTCTGTAACTGCTGGCATACGAGACACTCATCTAATTGTGCGCTGCTTGATTTTGGCAGCGCAGGTCTGAACCCGTCCTCCTTTTTGTCCATCCCCACGTGTCTCTGTTTCAAAACCGCTTTCTCTCGGTGTTTTTCTAACGGGCTGGGAAAGAGCTGCAGGGACAGAGCAACATTTGCGTCGCTCCAAATTGAGCAGGGAAAACACAGTAAAAAGTTGTTCCTAAACAAAAGCCACCTCTCCGCGCTGCTCCTGAACGTGACAGGCCTTTTATACAGAGTCCATCAGAATCAGCTCTGTGAAAACATCCCTGATGAGCTCAGATTTGACGCAGGACAAGGAGGCCTATTGTGGTGCCCTCTTGTTGTGATGAGTGAGCTGAGAGGCAATCAGGGTGATTTCTGTGCCGCTCTTGGACAGATTAACAGGCAGGGCATATGGAACAAAGCTACAAAGATATTTATGTACGCTTTAGAGGCATGTCAGGAATGTGGACGTGGCAGGTGACCTCTCTACATCTCCAAAAAAGGCCAGCTGACAGTTGTTTATGGCTGCTTTTTGCCCAGGTCACACTAGTTTGTGTTTGTTTACAGGAGGAATGTGTGTGGAGCCTGAAAGCACGTCCACTCTTTGGAAAAAAATGTCTGTGGTATGTTTGAATATGTTTGTGCACTGTACATATGTTCATGCAAGAGGAGAATGGCATACATTACACCCTTATAAATGAAGCAACAGTTGAAATACATGAACTATAGTGCTGTATGATATGCAGCACGCAAAAATACCGTTTAATAGTGACGGACTCAGGATGTTTGAGGGGTAAAAGTTGCAGACAAACTCTAACGGCCCAATTAATTTGATGAAAACTGTTTCCATATTTGATTACGATATTTTAGGGCTTAAGAATTTTAAGGAGTAATAAAACACAGTCAGATGTTCAAAATCCTGTCACCTTTTTATCATTTATTTATATGATTTATTTCACCAGTGTCATGGTTTAATTGGTGTCAGTTAAACCCTAAGCCCTTCTTACTTTTTGCTTCATGGTTACTATCATTCTCATGGCTGTGTTTGTTGTGCTTCCTCTGCTGGTCAGCTTTTGTCCTGATCAGCTATTGCTCCATTTCATGTAATAATTCTACTCAGCTGTCCCCTAAACCCAAAAGGCTTTCAAGACCCTGTAAAGTGAAATCCAAAGTTCTTGTCTTGACACACTAGGTATGTTGGAATATGGTTGCTGTAAACATGTGAAAACCCTGAGATCTACACGTGACTGAATTCTGGATTTGGACTGTTATGGGGCTTTTCCACTATAGCTTTTGGCTGTGCTGAGCCACGCTCAAAGCAGGCCAGCCCCACCTTCAAGCGCACCGCGCTGATGTCGAAGCGCTTCGTGGGGTCTGATTTGCTGGGGAGATTTACCCCTCTGCTACTGATAACCCCTCCATGATCAATTTCACCCCATAGGGGGATGAAGGGAGATACGTTTTATCCCTGCCTCTGCTCCAGCTGTCCATAACTCTGTTACAGTGGTGTCAGCATTCTCTGTATGACTTAAATATTTATGACACAAGACCAAAACTTGAGATTTTTATGCTCAAACTACGGATGGATAGTTGCACATGGCTTCTCACACTTATGAGTGAAATCAGGAAGGACCAGGCACAGATCCAGGAATACACCTTTTTCTGCACCTACTAATAACAGAAATATGACCCTGTCCCCTTCTTATAGACAATACTAGACTTAAAAAATAAAATGCTGGAGATGTTTGAAACATTTCGCCCATGACGGAGTCCGTCTTGAATTCATTAACTAGCGCTAGTAAAGCATGTCAATCTCACTGCATAATCCAAAAATATGATTGCGTTCATTTTCTGCTGACCCACAAATCAATAATAATGAGACTGTTCTTTAACTTATGAGCAGGAAAATCCTCTCATTTTGATGATAAGCGTGAATTATTGTTTGTTTACTGACCGCGGATAGAGGGAGAGAAAGTAAAAAGAGCAGCTTGCAGTGCAGTGCTTGCAGACGCTCTCAAACGGGTAGCTCGGTTGCGTTGGAAAAGCAAAGACCCTAGTACACGTGGCTGCCATGCCGAGTCAAACCAAGTCAAGACGAGTCGCGCCACTTACTGGAAAAGTCCCATTAGAAAGTTTTTCACCTTTTTCCTGGCTTGGTTTCATGTGGGCGGGGCCAATATGTGGGCTGGTGATGTCATGAGCCCACAGTAGGGTACAATGTAAAATCACAGAGCAGTTCATCTTAGTACAGTCAGTTGATAGCTGATGTTACTGCCTTCATATAAAGCTGACAGCCAGTTAAATGCTGTTTTTGGTTCACTGTGAGGAAAATTTGCAAAATGTATCAGCTACAGGGGTCTATGGATCATTTAAAGCATCATAACAGAGATTTGAGCCAGAAAAACTGACTCTGTCGCTTCTCTGGACCAGAGCCAGGCAGCTGCATTCTGCTCAAACAGTCAACATTCAGATCGTAACATTTTTTTAAATCTAAGAGGATCGTATTTCTCCTGAGTGGGCGTGGCCTCAACTCATTCAACAGACACGCCCACACCTTCCTGAAGCAAATTTTACTGCCTCATTTTTCACGATTTTGAAGCTTAATTTGATAAACTTAGAGATGTTTTAGTTGACTGAAATTTGATTTAGGGGTTTCTAACACAGTGACCTGTCATACAACAAACCTAAATACAGATTCATTTTCACTTAACAGGGTCTTTAAGTTCATAAATATTCAACATGTTTAATATTCACGACCCCAAGCTGGAGTAGCTTTGTTCGTCTTCTTAGCAGATCAGAGAGGGAAAGATTGTTCTTAACAAGATTCACTTTACATGAAAAACTGGCAAAACAATCTTTACAACCATTTAATAATCAAGCCTCTGCTGACTTTGGTCAGAAGAAGATTATCCAGTGTGTATACAGCTTAAGTTGGGTTATCTGTCTCTTCTCACTTTCGTGTTTTAACAAGTTTTCATAGGGAATCAAATCTCAGTCTTAACAGATGTTTTATATTTCTTTGCCCATTAAACATTTATGTCACTCAGCAGGAAAAGTAACAAATGGTAATACTACCATTTCACTTTCTTCCGCCATTTTTTAAAAACTAATCTGTCATCACAGAAAGCTTGGGACCAAAATATTGTCAGGTTTTCCAAGTTGCTGTCTTAAGAGAGTCCTCACATGAATTTTCCAGTGTGTTGAAAAAAATAAATTGTAGAGGAAGCTGTGATTTATCTTCTCCATAAACAGTCAGTGTTGTCTTTTTCATGTTAATGGAAAAATGCAGGAATTAATATTCACAAACTTATGGACAGCTGGAGACTGTTTTAAACCGTCGTCTCTGCTCTGAGAACATCTCTGTAGGAAATAAAATGACTTCATGATGGAAATTCAAGAGAACAGTGAAAACAAAACATTACTGTAAATGATTCAAAGTGTAACTTTCTTGAATATTTAATAAATCCAGATTAAATTAAAGCAAAACGACAGCAGACTTATTAAAAAAGCTTTAATGCCTACACTGCTGCTAGTGTAATGCAGCGTTATGAGCCGTAAACAGCTGGCTAACAGCTGCTGCGACATCACTAATGACCAAAACAGACCTCTGTTTTAATTCAACCAAATTTAGGGAAACTATTTCACTTGATACGCCATTAGAATTAAATAGAATCGGCAGTTACGCTCTCAGCAGCGATTATATCAGATGATTCAGAACACCCAGACGTCTTTTTTCCTCAACTCGCTGAGCTCAGGAATGCAAATTACATCGTCCATGGAAGCCCATGAAAAGAAGCTGGCACGCCGTGACCTCCTAATAGGCTGAAGATGGAACCAGATCAAATGTACATTCCTAGACATGATTAGATATTTAGAAATCATAGATTGGCCGCGCCTGTGGCAACCGATGTACTTTTCCCGTGCCCAGAATCTGGCTAATGGTCCTGGCTCAGGTAACGTAATGTCATGGGTGAACACTCCAATGAGTAATTTATTAGGAATTAGCTGGAGCAGTGAGGGGGCACAATTAGAGGAACTCAGGTGGTCAGTTGTAGGTCTGCATCGATGCAAAATGGATTTCTAAGCTCAAGAATGCATCAGATTAAGTTCATCTCACTCACATGAACCTGAGAGCGCACAGGTCACTCATTGTTCTTAGGTATGAACTAAAAACCACAGAGATTTTAAAGCAAGGAGTGACAGTCATAAAATGTTATTATATGAATAAAAGAAGGCCTTAAAATCTGCTTATGCTGACAAGTGAATGTACGCAGGCTTAATGTGGCCATTGAAGCTCTGTGTTTGTGTGCTTTGTGCAGATAATTGCCGTAAAGAAGCCGAGGGGGTTGGTGCAGTGTGTGTCTGTCTGTCTGGGTGTTGTGCACTCAGCAAACACCAGTAATCTCTCGTGGGAGTGTGTGACCCCAGGCAGAGTCTCACTCAGCTGAACAACAAACACACACTTCAGCACCTGTGAACAGCTCAATGAGAGGAGAACTCAACTGTTAGACTGAAGATGATGATTACATTCACAACGCATTTATCTGCTCATTACTACATCATCACCGACTCTTATCTTTGTAAAATGGATTCAATTTTAAAAATATGATCTACAGGGGTGTTCACAAATTTTCATCTGCATAAAGGAGCAGCCTCCAATATTAAAAAATGAAGCAAATGCAGAAGTACAAAATACTGTGGTTCTTTTAGTGTCCACTTGTTGCAGGCCCCATAAACCAAGGAATCCTCTTAGGATGTTCTCATAACATCTGTTTCTGTATTACTGAGGGAAAGCTCTGCATAGGTTTACATATGAGTGCTGCAGAGTTGCTAGGTGGATGCTACGCATCAAAAGTTTTGCAATTGCTTAAATATGGGGACAGCAACTTTTGGGCTGCATAACAGTCCTCCAGAAACCAGTGTGTGACATCACTGACACCACACAGTATGGTCTGCATACACAGAAGTCTTCAAATATTTCCCCTCAAACATTTAAGGATCCATGCTAAGACTACCACTCATCTGGGCAGGTGCTTTTTTATGTGAAGTATGCCTGGGCAGTATAAACCTAAAGATTATATCACAATATTTTTTGCCCTTTCCAGTATGATAATAATTAAATATATAATCCAGTGGTATTATGCCATGGTCTTACAAAATTAAAGAGATAACGTATTAGGTGCAGTTGATGGTTATGCCAAATGCCCCATGCACAGAGGCTATAGTCTGTGAAACAGGCAGCCCTGGTTCAAATCCATACACCAGTCTTCACTATTTCATTCCTGTCTCTGTTTTCCTCTACAGTAAAAGCAGAAAGCCCCAATATAATATTTAAAGAAAAGGATAAGATACCTTTGAACCAGTTCATGGTTGAGACAAAAACTTGAAAACTCAAAGATTCGCAAGTTGAAAAAAATCATAGCATCATCTGCATACAAGCAAATTCTTTTGGTTTTGATGCTAAAACAGCATTTACTTAATATTTATTTGTTGTTTGTTGTCATTCTATGAATGTAACTGACTTTTTAATGTCAACAAAGACCAAAATAAACCAAACCCAAATAGATTTTTTTATTCAGACTAACAGTCCAAATTCAAGGGACACACATATATAAGGAAAAGCATCATCTGCATACAAGGATAACTTCCAATGTCTGTCAGCTAATACTATATGAACTGACTGCCTTCAGTAATGGCTGTTCAAAGAATCATTATTGAGGGCTGTCACTGACTCAGGTGAATGATGAACATATTTTCTAAGTATCACTTGGGCAGTAAGGTTAGGCTGACCTTAAATGACATTTTTAAATGTTCCTTTTGAAAGAAACGGTGCTTGATTCAAAATAAAAAAACATTAATCAAGGAAAAGGCAGGGTATGATATCATTGGAAAGGCTTTAAACATGTAATGGAATATACAGATTATAAATATTAAATTTCATCTAAAAGTGACAGATAGAAAAATTCCCAGTGACTTCCAGTTGGCTCTAAAATCCTTATTTTCTTTATCACCAGATCTCTCGATGGAACAAAGAAGAGCTGATGCTGAGCTCATGCCACTTTGAATTTACTGCAAATTTGAGCTGCTGACTTGGAAAAACTCTCCGTGTCATCTTCGCAGTAATAATTGCTACTAGGGCGTGGGAATAACTTTGGCAGGCTGCGATCCCTTCCAGCTGCACTCCCAGACTGTAGAAGTGTGACAACACAAGCAGCAAATGCATGAGAAAATTAAGACCTCCAGCTAAATGAAGATGAGGTCACTCAGTTCTTGCTCTAGTTTTGATGTGATATAAAAAACACGGAAAGGCTGGATGAATGCATACAGGTGACAGTGGTGACCAAGGTCCCTGTGGTTTCAGCATTTTTATGATGCAGATGGACAAAAGCATGAAAAAGATAAGAAGAGGACAGGACAAAATATGATCAGAGCTAGACAGTGAAGGTTTCACTACAGCTAATGATGTTCTAGAACAAGGCAAACCCTTTTTAATTTAACTTTAAATGAATGGTTACATAATATAAGCAGCTTCTTCTCAAGTCTGGTGCAATAAAATGTTTTATGAAGGCAGTAAACAGCCATTTTCGAGGTGTGACCACATTTTTCAATGATTAAGACATTTTTTATTATACACAAGGTGCCTGAGCTGAATAAACAGCATTGAAACACAAGACCCCAATGACCCTAGTCCTCATTCACTTATAAGTAGGATCTATTTTCAAATATCAAAATCAATTAATTTGGTTTCTTATTGATTAGTCAGTTGAATATTGGTACTACAGGTACAAAGAATAGCGTGGTATAAGCATGTCAGGATACCAGAATTTACTATTTTGCTTTTTTTCCTGTTTTTCTGATCAAAATGAAAAAAGAGAAAACAGCTCATTTTCAGTTTTTTTTCCATTTTCTGTGAAAAACAGAAAAATGGAAGAACAGAGTTTCTAACACGACAGGCGGATCAGTGCGGTGTCGGCAGTGATGCGGTCTCTGCTTCGGGCTGTCATAGTGAAGAAAGAGCTGAGTCGAAAGGCAAAGCTCTCAATTTACTGGTCGATCGACGTTCCTACCCTCACCTATAGTCACGAGCCGTGGGTAGTGACAGAAAGGACAAATCATGGACACAGGCGGCTGAAATGAGTTTCCTCCATAGGGTGTCTGGGCTCTCCCTTAGAGATAGGGTGAGAAGCTTGGCCATCTGGGAGGGACTCAGAGTAGAGCCACTGCTCGTCCGCGTTGAGAGGAGCCAGATGAGGTGGCTCAGGCATCTGGTCAGGATGCCTCCTGGACGCCTCCCTGGTGAGGTGTTCCGGGCAGGTCCCCCTGGGAGGAGGCCCCGGGGAAGACCCAGGATACACTGGAGAGACTATGTCCCCTGGCTGGCCTGCGAACGCCTTGGGATTCCCCGGGAAGAGCTGGACAAAGTGCCTGAGGAGTGGGAAGTCTGGGCTTCCCTGCTTAGGCTGCTGCCCCCACGATCCAACCTCGAATAAGCAGAAGAAGATGGATGGATGGATGGATGGATGGATAGATGGATGGATGGATGGATGGATGGAGTTTCTAATGATTTTTGAGTCTGGTTTCAGACAGGAAATGGATCTGCCAGAAAATACACTGACCTGATTGCACAAAAATGTTGGCAAATTTGTTGCACAGTTTTCAGAGCGAATATGTATTTACTTGCAGTTTTAGGTATTCATTTCTCTAAAGTAGGGCCCTGTGATTTCTGCATTCATGGAAAAAGAAGCAATTCTCTAAAGACTGAAATGTGTGTCCTGATGTGCGCTCTATATGCTGTAATTGCTTTGTGCTGAACACATAACAGTGGCAGCATATTCCATGGAAACATTTGGATACAAATACACTGTCGATACGCAAATTTCTATTTAATCATCCTTTATGAAACAAAATTACATCCAATTGATTTCTCTCTTCCACAGAAAGTGTGACACATCTTCAACAGAAAAATACGCCCACTACATGACTGGAACACAAATCTGACAGCTGAGAAGAGTTTCCTCTGTTAGCTGTCACAATAAAACTACAACCATTTCAACACCTTTAATCCAGACCCCTTAGTCATCCCCATCATCATCTTACTAATGCTACATTACAAGAAATGTTGGCTGATTTAGTCAACAGCCCTCGAGCAAACCTGGGTCAGGATCAGTTGTGATGCTTCAGCTGAAGGACAGAGTGGGTGTTATGGAAAGTTTCATCAGACAGCATAAAATGTTACTCACTGATTTCCTGAGCATGGATTAGAGGGTAGATAGAGAATCAGATCGTGGATTATTCCGTTCACTAAACTGTGAAATTTAATGTGTGCAAGTTCATTTCTCTCCTCTTGTGAAGTCTTGCATCGATACTCATCTCTTGTCTTTAGTCCTTTTTTTTTGTGTCATTGTTTCTACTCTATACATTTCTAAGCCTTGGTTGTCTTCTCCTTTTCTCTTGATCTTGCATGCTTATCATTTTTTCATGGTATATTTTTGTTGTCCTACCCTGTGTGCTTCTTTTACTGTCTGTTTCCATCTTCATCTCCATTTGCTTCCCAATTTTGCCCTTTCCATGTTTCAGTTTGTTTTTTCTTCCATCTATTTTTATCCATCATGTTTAACTTTCCTCCAGGGTTGCCATGTTTTTAAACTTTGAGACGATACTAGTAGAAATCTGATGATATAAATATCCGTTTCAAATATTTTTGATTTCATATTTCAGCTGTGGGTGCAAGAGCAAAAGTCCCAGCTTCCCAGTACTTGAGCTGAGCTCTCACGTTCGTTGCTCAGCCCCAAAGTTAGCACCTTTCTTATGAAATGGATGCAGTTGTTTTTATAGTTTTGGTACTTTTGGGTTCAATGGATCATTGACATAAGAGGTGGCAGCCTCCAGTTTGCCTCAGCTGTAGAGCAGTTGTACAGAGGCTGGAGATCTCTGCTGGAGACATATGCTAGATCTGGTTTCAGTACAGGCTGCTACTAAAACATGCCAATCCACAGAACGAAGTGAACAGTCGGAAAAAAGTGCAAACTATCCGGTGAACTTAAAAATACAACACAATGCCCGACTCCTGATAGTAGATCATCACTGTATCAACATATCGTCCCATCCTGTGGCACAAGCAACAGGTCACTGGCCAGTCAGACCAGTCACAGAGCTACACTGACAAAGACAAGTTAACTTCTGAGGTGGAAAAACAACAGAATTTTGTATGAAACTGCACATCCTTTGTAGCAAACATAAACTTTTTAACTTCCTAATATACTCACCCACCAAAAAACATGGAATAATGTTGAAATTAATTGCAGATTAACCCTAGAAAAGAATCTGTTGTTTACATACTCTTACTGCGTGAACTGGTAGTTATCCATTGATCTTGAGTCTCCAGCTGCTCCAGTAATGCTTCCAGTGATTGAAGGTGCACGCCGTCCACCAGAGCAAACCACTGCAGCTCTGGAACACTGCACAAGTGGTCAGGTCAAGTACGGAAGTATATGCTGGTTTGGCACTTCCCCTCGCCAAACTTGGTCCTGTACTGCTCCGGCATCCCGATGGCCATCGTCTAAGCCCACGGCCCATCTCTTTTCCCAACTGACCATTCCAGGACACAAGGTCACCCCCGAGGTTTGGTCCAACCAACTGGGTCCTGGGCATCCGGTTATGCGGTGAGCTGGATCAGGCTTGAGAAAGAGTGTCAGGTTCCCGTAGAAGCACAGCTGCCACTCCCATATCAGGCAGCTTACCCTTCCCATCCTTGCCTCTCCTCGGTACATTAGCATCTTTCCAATGACACCCAAAAATGCACAAAAGAGAAGTTCAGAAAAGAGTCCAGCCAGCGCCTCTGGCCATCATTCAGCATCCAGGCCTAACAAAAGTATAGTAAGACCAGGAGGACCAAGGACCGGAAGGCTCTGACTTTCCTGCATGCTCAGACACCTGGAATGCCACACCACCTTGTCCAGTGAACCTATCACTCCGTGTGTCAGGCCAAGTCTGCAGTTGATCTCAGACTTGAGGCCAGCAGATCGATGCTGCCAAAGTAGGCGACCTGCTCTACAACAACGACGATGCTCTCACCATTAACAGATGCAGATTCAAAAGCAGCATCCAGGGCATCCTTGATTTCCTGGATCTTTGGTTGTCTGTATTGGCACTTCCCAGTCTTCTTTTTCTTGACATTTGTCACTTCCTGTCCCGTTTTTCCTCTCCTATGCTCAGTATCTTTCACCTCTTTACTCTTTCACTCTTCTATCTTCCAGCTCTTTGTATCGCCACACCTTTCCATGTTTATCTATTCTTCACCCTTTCCCCCTTACCTCCCACTGTCCCTCATTTCCTAGACTCGGCTTGTATATCACGATCTCTTTCCTTTTGTTTTCCCATTTCCTTTTTGTTTCCACTCCTTCTCTTGTTTAAAATATCTTCATTTTGATTCTGCTGTTGCCTTTGTCTGCTCATCTACCTTTGTCTCCTCTCCTTGATTTTGCACATCTTTCATGTTTATCTCATTTTCCTCCCCCTCATTTCCTTGTTTTGCCGCTCTTTTCTTCTTCCTGTAACAAAGCAGTAAACATCCTCTACAGTCCAACAGTCATCAGTGACTGTGTGTGGCAGTCTGTGTGTATTCAGACAAATTCTCCCTTGATCCTTCTGTTTAGAATTTCTTCTGCCAAAAACAGCACTTCATTTTCTGCAAATGGCCTTTCTTCTTCTTCAGTGGCTGAGCCTAGAAAATAACATCCAAACAATAACAGGAGTCTTTAATGAGCTTAAACCAGCTCCCAAATTTCACATCACCCAAACATCATTAGGCCCCCGTGCTCACATGGGGTTAAGGTTTTCCTTGACTAACATATTTTGACATATTTCCATCTGACGGCGTAGAAAAGTCAAATGTCCTGCCACCTGACAGCTCCCCTCCACAGGCTGAAACAAGCTACCTGCAGGGCCCATCGTGAATCCTGATCTAAGACTCACAGGCACCAGAAGAGTCAGCTCAGCTCCGATCTCAGGACCCCTCAGGGTAGACCCCTCATCCCTTGACATCTCACCTCCTTCACAGAGACACTCATACATGAGTCTGTTAAACTCATAGCTCTGAATCCCATCATACTCAGCATAAAGGCATTCGTCTAAGTCATCAACTTACACTGAGACAACAAGAGCTGAAGTTACTGTCAGTCAGAAAAGAGGAAAATATTCAGTTACAGATCTGTCAAAGGCAATGATGTCAAATTTAAGTTAAAATATACACAGAGCACAAACACGTGCTCCCATTTCTAGATTTTCTTCGTGTATTAATCCGTCTTTTTAAAATGGGAAATATAAGAGCTGGGTTATGTAATTGGGCTGCAGGGCGGCACAGGACTTGTTGCCTCACAGCAAGAAACTCCCTGGTTCACTTCCTGGTCAGAATTTCACAGAGTTTGCATGTTTTGTGCATGCGTGGGTTCTCTCCAGGTACTCCGGATTCCTCCCACCTCCAGTGACATGCTTGTTGGGTTGATTGGTGACTCTTAATTGGCCGTAGGTGTGAATGTGCCTGGTTGTCTGTCTCTACTGTATATGTCAGCCCTGTGATTGACTGGCAACCAGTCCAGGGTGTACCCAGTCCCTCACTCCATGACAGCTGGGATATCCCCTAACGGGATAAGCAGTAAAGAATGGATGGATTGATAAAATTAAAAAATGAATGTACTTTAATGTGATACTTCTCAGACACAGTGGTAGGGTAAATAATGCTCTCAGACTCGCTCCTATGTTTACCAGCTCAACGTCACTCCCAGTACTTACCCAGAGCTGACTCTCTTTGCCCTTGTGCCACATCGCTAACAAACCTGATAAAAAAGAGCACGTATTAGTGAGAGAAATAGCTCCATAAATGTTTTATGTTTTCATTTAGGTTTCCATGGTGATTCAGTGGAAGTTCATTTCACTAAAGAAAAACAAACAGCCAAAAATGTGCTTCAGAAATAGAAAAACATGCATGTTGCAATCTGGTAAATAAAGGAGAAGTTCTCCCTGTAAACTATCAGTGGTTTACTCTTTAGAATAAACATTTTAGTGTGTTTGGTTTCGATGATCCTGCCTCCTTAAAACTCAAACAGCTCCTGAAATTCTCCTGAAAAACATGTGGCAACCTACCAAACCAAAACTGTCAAACAAGAGAGGGCTACTGAAGACGTGGCTGCATTAAACTGCTCTAACATTGCATCACCATGAATAACTAGTATATTAGGTGGACTTTTACCTGGCACACCCTCCTCAAAATTCTGCTTGATCTGGCACTTAGCTAAAATTATATAAATGTCTTTAATTTTTAATTTTGAGTGCTTTAATTCACACATTTTATCTTATTGCTTCTGTTTATTTCTGGCTTTTCTGTGATTCTACTGCTTGTACTTTTTTCATTGTATTCTTTCCTCATTCACTCACACTGTGTAGTAATAATCATGTCTCTGGGTTTCTGTATTTCCTGTGTTCTAATGATGCTAAATGTCTGTCTCTGTTTTTATTCGTTTGTTTTTTCTGCTTTAGGGTTTTAATGTTGTTTGAGTGCTTTTGCTGCTGGTTATTCTGGTCTCTTGATCATTGGTTTTTGGTGGGTGTCTGATGCTTTTATGCTTTAATGTTTTCTCTTTCCCACTGCTAATGATGTTCTTATTGGCTTTTATATCTTCTTCTTAATGATTTTGATTTGTGTGTTCTGTGCTATATAAATGAAGTGAATTGGGTTGATTTTTTGGCATTATAAATCTTATTTTGTATTGAGGATGACTTGCACATAGTTGATAAAACTGCCTGATAAGCAAGAATTCCAGTTGAGCATGTCTCCTGATCCCAGATTTGGGATGGGCCCTGGATATTTAGCATCTCTGCTTCTGATAAAAAAAATCAATGTAAATTTAATATAAAGTTAAGTGTGTATGGATTCTTGCATTTTCATTAGAAATGGTGCAGGTAATTTACATTTTCACTTCAAATGCAAGTGTGTTTTTTCATTTTATCCATCTATCTATCTTTCAGACTGCTTTAAGTGCACTAGTACATTTTCATCTACTGGCTAAGGCACCACCAGTGAACCCTATGGAAGTCCATCTCTGACACTTAAAAAATAAAAATGTGAAAGTTAGGAAATCAAAATAAAAAAAAACCCTAAATATTATACCTAAATTATAATTGTGAGATAAAAGTCATAACAATGAGATAAAAAGTCATAATTATGAGATGAAAAGTCAAAATTATGAGACAAAATGTCATAATTATCAGATGAAAAGACAAAATTATGAGATAAAAAGTCATAATTATGTGATTAAATGTCAAAATTATGGGATAAAAAATCGTAATTATGAGAGAAAAATTCATAATTTTGAGATAAAAGTCGAAATTATGAGAAAAAATGTCATAATTTTTAGATAAAAAGTCAGAATTATGAGTTAAAATGTCATAATTATGGGATAAAATGTCAAAATTATGGGATAAAAAATCATAACTATGACATAAAAATCAAAATAATAGGATAAAAAGTCGTAATTATGAGAAAAAAGTCAAAATTGTGAGATAAAAAGTCATTATTTCAGTGTTTTTATCTCATAACATTTTAATCCCATAATTATGATTTAGGATTTTTTTCAAGAATTGCTTTACTTTTACATTTTTTTAATTTGGCAGATATGGGCTTCCATAGCACTCTGTATGTTTAGTAAAACAGCTGCCTCAATAAACATTTTTCCTTTCTTCAAATTAATATATAATGGATTTAATATTGACGTTTTATTGCTTGACCTTGTTTTTATTGCTTTAGTAACACGCCATGATTCCTCCTGGTTTTATCCAGAGTGTATAGTTTTATGTTTCTTCCTCTCTGTCTGTTCTTTTCTGTTCACTTCAAGCAGGCATCATTGCTTCCTTTAAAAACTGCTCCTTGCTTTCACTTTTTTTTTTTTTTTTTTTTTTTTTTTTTTGAGAGTGTACAGGATTGTGCAACTCCCTATCACCAGTATGTTTCCGAGTCTGTTTTTTATGAAGAAATATCAACAAAAACATCGAAATTCCAAGTAAAAGTTCAGGTGTGCTGCAGCTTCACTTTCCACTGCCTCGGGCGCCTCTAGTGAGCTCATGTCGACTCCTATTGGTCAGAGGTGGAACTGCAGCCAGCTGAGGATGGACTTCAAGTCAGTCCTGATATCAGACCTGTCTGACATGAAATAAAAGAGGAAACTGCTTCATAATTGTGGATATATTTCATAAATGTACGCTATTTACATTTAAGAGCTTATCCTGAATCATTTTAATTCATATTTTAGGAATTAAGAAGAAAAATATGAGAGGATTTCTAAGGAAAAAAAGTAAATCTGAAATACCTGCACTATTTGTGTATAGGAATACCAGGAAAACTGCAGCTGCTGATGCCATATGGATCCA
Organism: Cheilinus undulatus; assembly: GCF_018320785.1. Taxonomy (NCBI): domain Eukaryota; kingdom Metazoa; phylum Chordata; class Actinopteri; order Labriformes; family Labridae; genus Cheilinus; species Cheilinus undulatus. The sequence continues at coordinate 36,407,101 of NC_054878.1, read as the reverse complement.
CCATAGTGAAATCACCATAGTGAATTCTTTTCACTCTGCCAGCAGAGGGGCATTTGTGGGCTCTCATAGAAATCTTACAGTACCCAGTAGTGTGCTTATGGGAGACCCTGAGACTTCTGAGGACTGATGGATGGAAGCTGTAAGAGGAAACACTGCCCCATTAAGAGTCTGAGAGCAGCACACTGGCTCTCTCTCTCTCTCTCTCTCTCTCTCTCTCTCTCTAAGCTCGTCCCTTTTTCTGCTCTCTCCTGATTGGACGAGGCCACTTCTTAGGAATGGCATCAAACTATTTAAATAGCACTTTGTCCCCCTCGGCTTAAAAGGGAGTTTTTAAGCGGCTGAAAGCAGCGAGGAAAGTTTTCAATCAAGAGGAAAAATAAAAAGACAAAATATTTTATAATTTACCCATTTTTTTTGCACAGTGGAGCCTTTTACTTTCAAATAACGCCATAAAGTCACACTTGAGGATTATTGTTGGACTTTTTTCCACTTATTGGATTTTATTATTTCTGCTCTGCTGTTTTTGTGAGGCAGGTGAGTTGAAAATTATTCTCTTTGGATTGTGCGTATTTCTGCAGCTGCACTGGCTTGAAATGGTTACTTTATAACCTGTTGCATGCTTTATTTGTTTGACATTGACTTTAAAGTTGTAAATGGTGAGAAGGTTGTCGTTTCTTGTCACAGGCAGCAGGTTTCACCATGAAGCTGACAGGGATTTTTTTGCTCTTGATGCTTTGGACCTGCGAGGGTGTGCGTATTGCAGGTGAGTCCGCCTCAGCTGAGTTCTAGAAGTCAAACTCTGCAGACTTTCAGTTCACTTTCAGACAGTTTTTTACGCAGCTATAGGATGCTGCCTTGCAAAGCTGGCTGTGTTTTGAAAGTGGAAACAACAGAGTTTCGGTTCAGTGCCAAACAAAGACTGACTACTTTTTATTCCCTGCAGAGTCCCGAGACGACAATAGCGTGTATGACTTGTTTGATCTCGTCCAAGTCCCCAAGAAGAACCACGGGGTCACCCTGGTGAAAGGAGACGACCCATACAGCCCCGCCTACAAGATCCTCAACCCGGACCTGATCCCCCCGGTTCCCGAGAGCGCCTTTAGGAACCTGATCGATTCCATCCACGCCGAGAGAGGGTTCCTCCTCCTGCTCAACTTTAAGCAGTTTAAACGCACCAGAGGAAGCCTCCTGACCGTGGAGAAGCTGGACGGCTCCGGACCCGTGTTTGAGATCGTCTCCAACGGCAAAGCGAACACCTTGGACATAGTTTTCTCCACTGAGAACAAGCAGCAGGTGGTTTCCATCGAGGATGTGGATCTGGCCACGGGCCACTGGAAGAATATCACGCTCTTCGTGCAGGAGGACCGCGCGCAGCTGTACGCGGGATGCGAGGAGGTGAACACCGCCGAGCTGGATGCGCCCATCCAGAGCATCCTGACCCTGGAGACCCCTGCCAGCGCGCGCCTCAGAGTTGGCAAGGGAGCTGTGAATGAGAGATTCATGGTGAGAGCAGGGGGCACAGACGCTGGATTGAGCTTTAAGTTTCAAACTATGCAGTTTTTAGGCTATGCGCAATCTCTGTCCAAATGCGTAAAAGCGCACAAAGTGCAGGACTTAAATGTTATCTTAACGGCTTTATGCATGCAATGATAATCTTTTTATGCGCTGGATTATAACCTAAACTGAACACTGATCGTTGCAGGGGGTCCTACAAAACGTGCGGTTTGTGTTTGGAACCACACTGGATGCCATCCTGCGCAACAAAGGATGCCAAAACAGTAAGTAACCAAACGTCTTCTGTGTTTACTCATTTGCTGCCAAGTCCTTATCAAAGAAATGTGTGTACACTTAAACTGCATGCTGATTTCTCCATAATCCCTCCCTCTGAGGCTGGTTACCACTTATAACACAGGAATGCCAGTTTCAATTATCTCAAGCTGTTGTGGTTTCCCATCATGCTCACTGGGCTGTGCAGTATTAACTTTTCATTATCTCTAAGAGCAGTGTGGCATGTTTCTAATGTTAATAACAGTTCCCTTTCTTTATTAATTAAAAAGATGAATGTGCAGGATGTGATATGATTTCTGTTCTTTATCTAGCCATCATGACTGACACCATGATCCTGGAGAACCTGAACGGCTCCTCAGCCATCAGAACTGAGTACACCGGGCACAAGACTAAAGGTAAAGACTGCAGCATGTAACTCGAACTTTACCATCCTGTCCTGGCTCAGCTTACCAGGCTGGTCTAAAGGGGGAAGGATTTTATGTACCTTGACCTCTCTCCTTGTGTTCTTACCCCTGTGAAGATCTGCAGATGGTGTGTGGCTTCTCCTGTGAGGACCTGATCAGCATGTTTAAGGAGCTGAAGGGTCTCGGTGTCGTGGTCAAGGAGCTGTCCAATGAACTCCGCAGGCTGGTAAGAAGGAAACCTGCAGGCTGTGAGCCTTTATGCTAAATGTTTGCCTTTGTGCCCTCCCTCTGGATGGCACTGAAGCTTAAATTTCATTGTCAAATTTTGCATAAAAAAAAACTAGGGATGCACAATACTGGATTTGTGGCAATATCCAACATGCTGAATGTAAGAAAATACATTTTGCAGAGGCCAATATTCAAATGTAGTTCAGACCTGAAACTTCAGCCCTTAAAACACACAATTAAAGGTTTGAGAATGAACCAATTTCAGTCCTTAACACAAAATTTAAAGTATTTGAAATGATGATAAAATGAGAAAAAGATGCCATCTGATGTAAGTAGGTAAAATATCAGCTGTAAATATCAGCAGAAGTTTCATATCTAAAGATTCCAGTATCCTACTGATGATATCGTGCATCCCTAAAAAATTATTTAGTAAAGTGGATATGAAATAAGTGCCAAGAAAACAAAGGGGTTTATAGAAGACTAACACATTAACGTTCTTCACTTTTTAATTGCCTGCAGCAAATGCTACCAAGAAAATGTTTAAATCAGTGTTAAAATTATTCATATTTTCATACTTTATCCAGACTGTGTGTAAAAATGACACAGTCTCTGTTGTTTTAATGGTCAACGGTGTCAAAACTAACCTTGCAAAGCAGATGGATACGCCTCTTTCCTTGTTTCTCACTGGCGAATCTATCTTGCAAAGCTTCCATCTGAACTGTTTGGGCCCAGTTAGAAAGTGACAGGACCAATCAGCGACGAGGGGCAGTACTTTCAGGCATGGCAGAGTCGTGACTTAAGCAAGCAGCAGCAAGAGGCCGGTGCAATTATGGCAGAAGAGCTTAGCGTGGATGCTGCTAAAGCGCCAGTTTTATCAGAACTTGAAGACATTTCTTTGTTAAAAGAAGAACAAAGAACAGCAGTGAGTTGTTTTCTTCAAAAACAACAAAAGTCAAGTACTTACACGTCTATAGTCACCATGTTTCACGTTATTCCTCGGTAGCTGCACACACATAGCTCAATTGCAGCTACGTCATGTGTTTTCTTGCTCTGATTGGCCCGTAGAGATGTGACAGGCAGAACGTGTTCGAGTTTTTTTCAAAGCCAAACATTTCCTATTGAAGCTTTCCCAGATGGATGTGTGAAACAAATCCATCTAGCATGTCAGGTTAGTCAAAAACTTCCAAACGTTGAAAAGATAATACCTCATAAACACAGTTTCCAATAGATATTTAAGTACATACTCAAGAATAGAGAGTACCTGCCATTATTTATCGCTGCTGGCCCTCTGATTTGTCTGCTGATACACCAATCTTGGTTAAGGTGAATCAATTACTACAGTTTAGTCTGATTTTGGCCCAATCGCAAAACATGGGGACAGACAAAAATTCTAGTAGTGTAATGTAAACAAAGATTCATCCAGGATGCTTCGCAATTCAGATTCAACAAGACTGGCATGTCAATGAATCAACCAATGTCTGTATGTATAGTCTCAATTTATAACCAAAGTTATCTGAAGACACTTTACAAAGAGGGCAGGTTTAGACTGTACTCCATTGTAGCCTATTAAAATAAAGACCAGCAGTAACCACCATGAGCTCAGCAGTGGCAGTATTTTAACCTGTTACAGTGGCGACAAAAAACCTTCCTTTTAAAGGGCAGGACAGTCAAGCTGACCAGACTCATGTTGACAGCCATCTGCCAAAGCTGAGCTGGGGTTGGAAGAAAAGCAGGAAGATGAGAGGGATAAGAGAAACAACAAAACAACAAGTGGAAGATAAATTTAAAGCAGTCGTGGCCATAAACTTATCTCCAGTTTTGTTGTATATGGCTTTAACTTCAATAATGATTGTAGCAATATGTGAAGAATTAGCATTAATGGCCATGATTCATAGAAAATAGAACAATACAATATTCGCATTAGCACCTAGGATGATAAGGAAATACAGAGAACCAATATTGATAAATGAAGCAATGTCAGAAATGTTCTTGATCCCTGATGACATATGAACTTGTGCAGTCGTGAAGACAGTCTTAACGATAGCATACAATGATCGTCAGGATCACATCAGGACAAGATTTTGTTACCTAACATGACATGATACCATCACAAAAGATTTACTGATGTGATTCCTTCACAAGACTAAGACAAAGATACAGTAGGGTTCACCAGGATCACTAGAAATCTCAAAAACTTGTCAAATCATTGAGGCTAGTGATTTTGCACTTGTGGAATGTCATACTGTGCACGTAACTCAGCAGCGTATCGAAGGCCCTGCTGGAAACATTTCAAGGTTATTTTAGAGATTAATATTTTAGTTAAAACAGTGGAGGTCAGACAGACCGCAACCAAGGAAGCACAGCTATCGTTAGTTGGCATTGCTAGCATCAGACCTGGGTAACATTTGGAGCAATTTAACAAGTTTTAAAAGAGTTGGAGTTCTCGCACACTACAATATTTTTTGTCTTTATTCTCCCACTAATGCTAAGTTATAAAGGAATCAAATCCATTAAATATAAATAAATAAGAAGAAGTTAGTGAAATAGTGGGGTATTTTTTTATTCTTTCAAATGGAAAGGAGCCAGGTGACAAGAGATTTTGTCAAATCAAGCAAAGATGGGGCTTGACAAAGGGTCAGTTAGGAGCCAAATAATCAAATCAATGTACGTCCTCTCTTTCTCCCTCCCAGACTGATGAGAACAGACTGATTACCAATCGTATCGGCATTCACAGCGGTGTGTGCATCCACAATGGCATTGTGCACAAGAACAGAGACGAGTGGACCGTGGACGACTGCACCGAGTGCACTTGTCAGGTGAGATCTCCAGAGTGGATTCTGAGTTTTCAGAGTGAGCCTGAAGGGATGCACTCCACGATCTTGACTTGCATGTATGTAAAGACCACTCACACACTTAGGAGCACTCAGCTGGTCTGGTCAGTAATTAGCAGAGTGAAGCCCTGGCGCTTGGCCAGCAGCCTTTACTGTTGTAATGAGAGGTCTGCTGTCAAGCCTGGTGTAGCCTAAAGGGACTTGACCAGACTTTAAGTGATGTTTTGCTGTAATTAAGAGAGACTTTGGCTCTGAGAAGTGTTAAGAAGAATATTCCCTGCAACATACTTGGCAGATCCTTGAATATCACAAATAAGAGTTATTTCCTGAGTACCTCTACTTTTCTTCCCTGTCAGTGACCAGATCCAGAGGGGAGATTATTAGCATGATAGTTGGTATCATTTAGTCATTCATAAGTCACCCACGCAAGTTGTGGTATCAGGCTGCCGTTTTTTTTGTCCGAGGCTCAGTGCCCAAATCTAGCTCAGCACTGAAACCAACATCTTTTATTCGTCCTTGGCTTCTTTCCCACCTTCTGCTGACCCAGTGGGTTGGTTGTTGTCCACGGGGGTCTCCCTTCACAGCCAAAATTCTGTTTTCTTTTGGCATAGTAGATCTGTGAAAACTCAGATGTTGGGCAGAGAGTTTAATGAGTTGGTTGCACGGACATGCTGTAAGAACTGAATTAGAAGAACTGCCCTGCAACATGCTCTTATTCAAATGGGCTTTCACAACATTCAGCTCTGAGGTGTTGGAATTCTATCTTAGACTGGGAATTGAGCCTAACACCTGGGTTTGATTTGCAAAACTTGAGTGATTTGCATCTGTAATTACAGTATATGTTGAATCATTTTTATCAATGTGCTTGTGCAGGACTCTGCTACCGTGTGCCGCAAGATTTCCTGCCCATTGATGCCCTGCTCTAATGCTACTGTTCCTGATGGAGAGTGCTGTCCAACCTGTGGAACACGTAAGAGTTCCTTTTTTTTATAAATCTGCAAAGTTTAAGGAAAATACAGTGATTGCAGCTATGTAATCCTGCACTATGGGCTGCCGTATAAATGCCCCCTTTAGCTAGAATGTATACATTACCACAAACAGAAAGAGCATTCAAAAGCTTGCCCATTTACTGAAAGAACCGTTATAATTTATTTGCTTTACAAAACAGAAAACCACAAATATTTCCCTATGTGTAAGGGATACTATTCAAGAGAAAATCGCTAATTTTAGAGATGATTTAACTGCAATAACATCCGAATAAATGAAAGAGTGCTTATGCCTTTGGAACACTGGAGCTTTGTGCTTTAAATCATCTTTGAATCTTCAAGTTAAAATAGCAGTAATTTGCCAAATTGGTTAAAGTTGGATGGAAAATGGGTTGACTGTTTAGTGAAGCCATCTTCCTCATGAAGAGAAGTGACATGTTCTTCATACCTACGTGGGCTTGGCTGTCATGCTGCTTTACAACCTAAATAAACAGAGGGAGCCGCATTCATTCAGACCTCAGCCACTTGTTGAAGCCATTACACACCCAGGGCCATGTTTGCAAAATCTGTTTCCTCTTTAGGAAAACATACGCCAGTAGGGCATCCCGATGTATCCCGAGGACAGTGGCTCTTTCTGTTTCCTCAGGCTCTCTCAGAGTGTTAATCTCTGCCCTCTCTCTCAACATAGGGCCCTCTTTCTATCCAAAAGTCCCAGCTAAATCCACATTATTAGCCCTCCGCTTTAGGAGTTTTCCCTCCTCATTTAGGCTAGGGGGGTGTTTGTGAGGGGGTACTGCTTCGCTGGAATAGCTCTTTTATTGTCTCCGTCTTCCCCTCTCGCTCATATTCTCTCCCTCTCCCTCCTGCTCAGTGAGCGACTTTGCAGAGGGCGGCTGGTCGCCTTGGTCTGAATGGACCCATTGTTCCGTGTCATGTGGGCGGGGCATCCAGCAGCGTGGGCGCTCTTGCGACCGTATCAATAACAACTGTGAGGGTACCTCTGTGCAGACCCGTGACTGCTACCTCCAGGAGTGTGACAAGCGATGTGAGTTAACACAACATACCTTCGCCCAAACAAATTAGTGGACCCATACAGTAACCAGCCTGATCCTTTTTTCTCTCCTGATATCTGATCGTTCTTCTCCGCCTTCAGTCAAGCAGGACGGCAACTGGAGCCACTGGTCACCCTGGTCCTCCTGCTCCGTCACCTGTGGTGCTGGTGTCATCACCCGCATCCGCCTTTGCAACTCCCCCACCCCTCAGCTTGGCGGCAAGGAGTGTGTGGGAGAGGGCCGTCAAACTGAGAAGTGTCAGAAGTCTCCATGCCCGAGTAAGTCCAACCATCTGGTGTTTGTTACCTTGCTTGATTTGTGTTTTACGCAACAGGGATAGAAATTAAATATGCATGCCTCTTGTCTTTCTTAGTCAATGGCAACTGGGGTCCCTGGTCACCATGGGATACCTGCTCTCTCACCTGTGGAGGCGGTGTCCAGACTCGTAAACGCTTGTGCAATGACCCTGCACCAAAATACGGTGGGAAAGAGTGTGTTGGTGAAGCCAAAGAAAGCCAGTTGTGCAACAAGAAAGCCTGCCCAGTTGGTGAGACATTTTAATCACTTACAGAGTATTGTGTTCCAGTGTATTTCATAACTGAATACCTGATTAAAAAATGCTACATCTGAACAGTGTCACTGATCTTGCAGTTTATATTTTGCTAACGATTAAGTATTGCTTTTTCAGATGGATGCTTGTCCAACCCCTGCTTTGCCGGAGCCAAGTGCACCAGTTTCCCTGACGGTTCTTGGAAGTGTGGCAAATGCCCAGCTGGCTACTCTGGCAATGGTATCAAGTGTAAAGATATAGATGAGGTAAAATCCATTATTTAACCCTCTGTAACCAACAATGTTGTATAGGACAAGAAGAGACAAATGTTTTAAATAGAATAACTTTTGAAGCATAAATCATAGCCACTTACTCTTTATTCCTTCTGGAAGCCCTTCGTTTTGTCATTCTAATGACATTATTCATGCTCTTATGGTAGCCTTCCTAGCAAACCTGGAAAATGAGTGACTCACCAGGATCTTTGAAGATTAACTCCACACCAGTAACTCTGATATTGAACGTCTTTTTATCCATTTCTTAATCCATTTCCGACCATTTCTTTTGCTAGCTTAGCATTAGCCACAGAGCTCCTAAAACAGATGTCACATGGACTGTGACAACCTATGGCAGACTGTTCCTACATCACATAATGTTTTGCCAAACAGTGCATGTGTTTACACATAGAAACTGGAGAAGGTGGCCAGATTGCCTTATTATGGAGAGAAAAAGAGACAGAGGGCCTGAGACATGGCCCTCTGTGTCTCTGTAGACAGGAGCTGCTTTCAATAATTGCTAATAATAAGCCAGAATAAAATAAGCGCAGGAATATGCTGTCCCCAAGATATGGGAGAACAAGTGCAAAAAATAGTCTTGGTCATAAATTTTTACGGTCACACACACACAAAAAAATCTGTTTTAAATTCTGTTTAGTTTTTCCTTTTGTTTTTATAGTCTCATAACTTTTTGTTTAAGTGGCATTACTGCAGCACACATTTTCTTGAAGCCCAGGTTGTCCTGAAAAAAAGGGTGTTTAGAGCTTGACTGTGCACCACAGTGTTGATGTTTTTTAAGATAAAAAGTCCAGGTGAGACAAAAATGGTTAGAAAATAGCGTAGGGCTCAGAGAGTTAATCTTCAGTTAAGTTACACCTTTAAAACAATGACTAAGTCCCCATCTTCATACTCTCAATGGGGGTTCTTTTCATCCTTATAACAGTGCAAGGAGGTTCCAGATGCCTGCTTCGAGTTTAATGGTGTGCACCGCTGTGAGAACACAGATCCAGGATACAACTGTCTTCCCTGCCCTCCTCGCTACACAGGACCCCAGCCGTTTGGTAGAGGTGTGGAGCAGGCCACTGCTAAGAAACAGGCAAGTACACTCTTGTGGTTGGCAGCCAATTAGACGCTACACGAAAAAGAACAGTTTATGAAAAACAAATCATGAAAGTACAAGCCACTTCTGTCTCACAGGCATGATCATGCTAATTTATTTTGATGAAAGTCTGCCTTTGTAAGAACAGAATGTCATGAATTCAGACTATGCACAGATCGTTTTAATCACTGATCATTCCAACTATGCATCTCTCTTCACTCTCCAGGTGTGCACACCCCGTAATCCCTGCCTGGATGGAAGCCACGACTGCAACAAAAACGCCCGCTGTAACTACCTTGGACACTTTGCAGATCCCATGTACCGCTGCGAATGCAAGCCCGGCTACGCTGGCAACGGCCACATCTGTGGAGAGGACACAGATCTGGATGGGTGGCCCAATGCTGACTTGGTTTGTGTGGAGAATGCCACCTACCACTGCACAAAGGTAAGTAGTGGAAATCTTGCATGGGTGTATTTTTTTTCTTGACCTCAAGTTCCATGACAGAAATGTTTCATAATCCCTAACTGTATTTTTGTGCTTCCTGTCATTTAGGATAACTGTCCAAACCTCCCTAACTCTGGGCAGGAAGATTATGATAAGGATGGCATTGGAGATGCTTGTGACAATGATGATGACAATGATAGCATTCCTGATGACAGGGTAAGTGAAACTCTCCAGCTGTGGATATGACTTTAAACAAGCATGTATGTGTTTTCCTTCTCAGGCTTTTATTGAGTCTCATTAGAAGGCAGGTGGAGTTGGGATGGGAGGGGAGTCTTAGCAGGAAAGCAAATGTTTCTCCCCACCATGAGCCAAAACCACAAATTCCAACTCTGAGGTTCAGGCCTAAAGGAGTTGCACTGTGTTTGCTAATCCCAACGTCAGATTTGGGACAGGACCTAAAAATAAAGTAGCCTTTCATTGCACATCAATCGCTCCTTGTAGTAGACCCACTGAGATTTAAATGGCAAATGACAAGAACTGCACCTTGATCTTTCCTCTCAACTTCCTACTTGTCTTTCTTTTTTGAAACAGGACAACTGTCCATTCGTATACAACCCCAGGCAGTATGACTATGACCGTGATGAGGTTGGTGACCGCTGTGACAACTGCCCCTATAATAGCAACCCAGACCAGACGGACACAGACAACAATGGAGAAGGAGATGCTTGCGCTGTTGACATTGATGGAGATGGTAAGGACTGTGAACTTTCACAAAAAAAAGTCCCCAGAAAACCGACATATTTGTGAGTTTTCCTTTATGTCTCCATTCATTTCACAGGCATACTGAATGAGAAGGACAACTGCCCCTATGTGTACAATGTTGATCAGAGAGACACAGATCTGGATGGAGTTGGAGACATGTGCGACAATTGTCCACTGGAACATAATCCTGATCAGGTGTGTTGACTTAAATAAGTACACGCCACTTCCTTCCACCTCACCTAACAACAATAACCCAAATTCATCTCCCTCTTTTTTGCAATATCTCAGCATCAGTCTTTCAATTGAGACAGAGCCTCAGTGATTAGTCCTGTGTAACTTTCTAAGCTTTATCACGCCATGTAGAGGTGGACTAAATCCTGTATGGGCCCAAGGGCACATCAGTTCAATAAGGCGTAGTGGGGGGCTTGGGGTCTTTTCAATGGCCCATTGACGTTAGCTGGCTAATGTGAAGGAAGAGGCCCCAGGCTGGATATTACTGAGGAATGGGCTGGCTTCAGGCTGTGTATATGCCCTGTCTGCACACTATGGGCCTGCTCAGTCCACCTGTGCCATGCTACACTGGGAGATAGGAATGTTCTGAACAACAGGACTTAAAATGGAGATGGGGAAAGAAGGCAGGAGTCTAAATCTACAAAGATTTGGTCTTAAAAGGTTGAATTGCACACTTGGATTATAGGCCATAAGAGACAAGTCCATTGTTAAGGCAATGTTACTTGCTGTTACAAAGGAAAAAAAATACACAAAAATTGTGGTCTCTTAGTGAACTGTGAGGGTGGAGTTATTAACCCTTTCTATTATCCCTTGTCTTCATCCACTGCCATCTTGCCCTTAGGGTTTTGCTGTGTTGCAGGTTATGACTAGACCCAGTAAGTTACCTGACCACAGAGCCTTGTAAAGTTTCAATTCTCTGAAATTGGAAAATGCTGAAAGATCTTGCATGACTGAGCTTGGCAGCTTTATGAAGGAAAGCTGACCAGGGTAGCAACAAAACTGTAACATTTTCATCTGCTACCTTCTTATAGGCCCAATAATCCATTTGTTTCTTCAAAATTCTGATGCTGAAACATTTTAACGTTTCAGGTGGATTCAGATGATGACCGTGTTGGAGACAAGTGTGATAGCAACCAGGACATTGATGAGGATGGACACCAGAACAACCTGGACAACTGTCCATACATCCCCAATGCTAACCAGGCTGATCACGACAAAGATGGCAAGGGTGATGCCTGCGACCATGATGATGACAACGATGGCATTCCAGATGACAAGGACAACTGTAGACTGGCCTTCAACCCTGACCAACTGGACTCTGATGGTGAGCAACACGTCCTGTTATAAACCCTACAATCCTCAAATGTTTCTATATTCCCAATACGATAGGATAAAACTTTCGTGTCTAGTGATCTGCTATATTTCAAGTATTATAATAGTGGGTATATCATTTTCTTTTTAGGTGATGGACGTGGAGATGCTTGCAAAGACGACTTTGATCAAGACAATGTCCCTGACATCTATGATGTGTGTCCTGAGAATTTTGACATCAGTGAGACAGACTTCCGCAAGTTCCAGATGGTTCCTCTGGACCCCAAAGGCACCTCTCAGATTGATCCTAACTGGGTGGTCCGCCATCAGGGTAAAGAGTTGGTGCAGACTGTCAATTGTGACCCTGGCATTGCTGTTGGTGAGTGAGAAGAATGGGCTTCTGCATCAGTTTTTAACCAAGGATGGTACATACAGTTATTCTGACTTGAAAACTTTGGCTTCTTTCTTGCATCTTTCAACCAGGTTACCACGAGTTCAATTCTGTGGACTTCAGCGGAACTTTCTTCATCAACACAGAGAGGGACGATGATTACGCCGGCTTTGTTTTTGGCTACCAGTCCAGTTCCAGATTCTATGTTGTGATGTGGAAGCAGATTACACAGACTTACTGGTCCAACAAACCCACCAAGGCTCAGGGTTACTCTGGCCTGTCCATCAAAGTGGTCAACTCCACCACTGGCCCAGGAGAGCACCTTAGGAATGCCCTTTGGCACACGGGAAATACCCCAGGACAGGTAGGAAATTGGTTGAATATTTAAAAGTTTGTCCCCATCATTTAAACAACTCAAAAGTAAAGACCTGTCCATTTCCCCATATTCCAGGTCCGCACTCTCTGGCATGACCCTAAGAACGTTGGATGGAAAGACTTCACTGCTTACAGATGGCATCTGATCCACAGACCGAGAACAGGACTTATTAGGTAGGTGGAGGACTTTTGATAGTCCACGTAGACATCTTCTAGGTTTATGCTTTTAAATCCTAGGACTTGAATCTAACTAGAATTTAATTCTGATATATTTCCACAGAGTTGTGATGTACGAGGGCAAGAAGATCATGGCTGATTCCGGGAGCATCTATGACAAGACCTATGCAGGCGGCAGGCTAGGTCTTTTTGTCTTTTCCCAAGAGATGGTATACTTCTCAGACCTCAAGTATGAATGCAGAGGTAAGCATTTATATATTGCAAAAACAGTTTGCATGTGATCCCATGCTCATAAAAATGTCATCCCTTAGGAGACCAAACTGAATTCCTTCTGTTTCTTCTTTACAGATGCCTAAGCGCACAGCGCAGTAAGCTCTGAGGAATGCACCTTTTTTGTACAAAGTATGAACTTATTTTTTCTGATGCAAAGTCCAGGGACCGATATCTCCGCAACTTTTTCTTCTGCGGTACGCACACTTGGACAGGGCGAGGGGCATGTATGTGGTCAGCCTTGGAGTAGCTTGAAGCAGGTTCAGACTTACCTGTTGACTACCTAAGGATCAGAGAGCCCCTTCTTCTCCATCCTTAACATCCATGGGAGCAGAGCGTGCTCTGGAAAAAAAAAACAAAAAAAAAACAAGCCCTCTACCTTTGCCAGTAGGACACAGACAACTTTCTATCCCAGCTCTGCCTGCTTCCTCGCTCTCTGAAAGACCTCATTTATCTTTGTGCGGGAATGCTCCCCATAGATATCTATGCACTTCCAAGCCTTTACATCTCTCTCTAAGTCTACCCTCTTTAGCCTTGTGCCTTTCTACCTTACCTTCTGAATGGACATCCCAAAGAAAAGACTGATGAAATATTCCATTCATTCCACCAGATCTGCCAGGACTTGAAGGATGAAGATAGCATTGATATCTTTAGGAATTTTTGAGGACACATGACTCTAGAAACCGTTGGGTGTGGAATAAAGTGGAACTAAGGGGAGCATAGTGTTGGTGTTCATGGGTGTATTGTATGTGGACGACTGGACAAGAATCAGGCAAGAAAGTGCCTTTACCCATCTACTAAGAATCTATTTAGAAGTATTAGAAAGAGAACTACAATTTTTATTTAGCTTGGCTCTCGTGAACTTACACTTATTGACTTTTCTTGTCTTCTTGTTGAAATAACTCTCAGGGTGAGATGGAAGTAAGAGCCTTCCAATTTTAGACTAAAAAGATAAGGGTTGACAGAAATTTTGCAGGGGCCCGTGATCTCAAAGCCAATATTCCTTCAAAAATAGCCTCCATCTTAAATGTAAATTTGGTTGATGAAGAAACTTCCCTCAGATTATGAGGATGTCCATTTGAAATTATGTAAATACATGTAATTTATTGACATTTGCCTACAATGTAGGCAGCTAAAGAAATCTGAATGCTTTAAAGAAAAGTTACAAAAACACATCCAATATCAGACCTTAAACAGGTGAAGCTAGGAGTCAGAGACATTATGCATGCTCTTGTCAATATCTTATCATCTCCCGCTGTACAAAGTGAATTAGTTATTCTTCAAATAGAGCTATTTAGCATGAAGTGTATAACTTGTGTGCCTTTTCTTCAGAGAGAGATGAAAAACAAAGGAAATCTTTGATGTACAAATATTACCTCATTGCTGTTGTATAATTTGATCAAAAAACACAACCTAAGTACTTTTTCATATGCTTTTGAAATGATGGACGTTTTAGTGCTACTGTAGCCTGAGCTGTAAATAGTATGACATTTTTTTCTTCAAACACAACAATCTCCCAAACCTGTGGTCTACCCTGGTGTGATTTACAGAACAATGGGAGATTTCTTTTTTTATGAATAATATTGCTTTATCATGATATGTCCAATGCTGTTTTTAGCAGGTAAATTATTCTTCGGTTTTGTTGTAGCTGTTTGAAAGATGGTTGATTTATGTGTGTGCGTGTGTGTAGAAAATTGCTATTTAAATAATTTATCAGGATTTGTTGCCTTGCTGAAGGCCGCGAGTCCTTCTGTATAAACGGTTTGCACACTGACGTGAGGATGTTCTGTTCTTTATTGTTTTTACCTTCTTTGTTATTGTGTATCAATGTTTCCAGTGTTTTTGTACGATTAGTTTTGCTTTTCTGTAAACATTTTTTCTTAGATGTACAAAGCAAAAATGCTGTTTTTATTCATAGCGGTTATTTTGTTACATACTTCCAAGATAATAAATAGTTGTTAAAATTCTCAAGTATGTTTACTGTCATTTTAACCTAATCTAAATCTAGCTCTAATGATTTGAAATGCAAACATCCACCTTTCTCCTTCCATACCGGAGTAAGCTGGAGCCAATTCCAGCTGTCACTGGGCAAGGGGCAGGGTACACCCTGGACTGGTTTTGTTGTCAATCTAACATGAAGGGACAGACAACCAGGCACTCTCACTCACAGCTACGGGCAATTTATAGTTAACAAAAACTCTAACTAGAGTGTCTTTGGACCATGGGAGGAAGAGGGAGTACCCAGAGAAAATTCCATCATGTTTTGCATTTAATTCAATTATAAGGCTAACTACGTTCTTACTTACTTTTAGCTTCTTTCAACACCAGCATATCACACGTTCATCGTCAGCTGCCTCATGTTTAGAAGGCTGCCCAGTTCCACTGAGTACAAACAGAGTTGTTCTTAAGGGCACTTTCCTCCGCAGAAAGACACATATCGTCTCTGTGCTGAAGGCCACATGAGGAATGTGACACAGACGTCTGCTTCTCAGCTTGCTCTGCTTGGCCTCTCTGATCTTCACTGACCTCTGCAGAGGGTTAAAGAGCGCAGAGAGCAAATATTAGACCTGCACAAGCCTTGACATTGGCTGGTTGGATAAGAAGAAGGGGTAAAGACATGCTATGGTAGACAAAAAAAGAGAAGAAAACAACACAAACTGGGTCAGAAATGTAACTTATTCCATCAAAGCTACTTTAACAAACACACAAAAGGTAAACATAACATTGTCTATATTTACTGCAGACTTTTGGGGTATTTTGTTCAACTTACTTCATACCTACTTCAGCACATCTGTTTTTTTCCTGCTTTGTGCACCAACAATTTCCTGAGGGACTAATGTGATACACTTGAGGCAACCCAAAAGAGTTTTTGGCACATCAGATTGCATCCAGATTGATTTTAGAGAATCTGGACAGCAGGAATAAAACAACAAAAGCAGCAAATAATTATGTTTGAGCGCAGTGAATGTATCTCAAGTGATCGTAGTATAAGGACATCTGTGTCTAGAAAGTCCAGTCACTGGTTTATCAGTATTCCTGGCAATCATTACACCCTTAAGACAATAGAACAACCCAAGCAACTCAGAAAATGTTATTGAAAAGTATAAGTTAGGGAATGGAAAAAAAAATGTCCACGGCACTGAACATCCTCTAGAGTTCAGTTAAATCCATCATCCAGAAATGGAAGGAATATGACACATGTAAATCAGCCTAGATCAGGCCGTCCTCACAAACTGAGTTAAGAAGCCTCCAAGACACCTACGACAACTCTGGCGGAGCAACTCGAGTTCATCAAAAGGCATGTGGGAGGCTCCAAAGCTTTGAGTATGATGAGACCAAAATAGTGTTTTTGGTCATCAGACAAGACACTATGTTTGTGCACATCACCACAAACACACCATCCCCAATGTGAAGCACAGTGGTGGCAGCATCATGCTGTGGGGATGCTTCGCAGCAGCTGGCTGCAGCTAAAAATAAAGGAAAATCCTGGAGGACAATATCATTCGGTCTGTAGGAGAACTTCAGCTTTGGAGGAATGGATTTTTCCGCAGGACAATGACCCAAAGCACACAGTGAAAGCTACACAGAAATGGTTTAAAGAAAACAAAGTGAGTCTGTTGAGGTGTCCAAGTCAAAGCTCAGACCTTAATCCAGTAGAGAATTTGTGGCTGGACTTGAAAAAGGGTGTTCATGCCAGTTCCCTGTGTACCCCGACAGAGCTCGAGCAGTTTGCAAAGAAGAATGGAGTAAAATTTAATGTGCCATACTGAGTTAAAAGGTACAAGGAAAACACATGTCATTCTAGTACATGTATACAGCAGGCACTGGGTTTTCTACATCTGTGTTGCAAACTATTAATTACAACTATCCTAGTCCTGGTTGAAGACAGGGCCCTCAGTGTGTTTGGAAGAGTTAAGAAGAAGCTTTTTGTGAATCAAGTCAAGGATAATTAACTTATTCAGAAACAATCAAATTAGAGAGGTGCAGCTCAGACAGTTAATCCTTATTTTAATCCAGTAGGTTAACTTTAAACTCAAGCTTATTAATTATAAGAGTGTGACATGAGTTACAAACAATCATTACAATGTGGGAACACTGAAGACTAGACATGTTAATGCCAGCTGCAGTCCTCACACGTTCCTGCCAGCTGTCTACAAACACACATGCTTACTCTCAAAGTCTTTCTAAGGCCACAGATATGCGAGTGTGACCACTTGAAGAAATCCACACTGGTTTGAAGAAAACTGAATGAATTATATCTTCCCTGTGTTTTGAGAATCTATGTAATGTAAAACCCAAACACTGGAATTGCTGTCCATTCCTGTAGTAGATTTTAAACGTCGGTCTATCAACCGACCAATAAAACGACTGTTCCAGTGCAGGATTCTAAAGACGGCACACAGATAAAAGTATCTAAACTCATTCAACATTTATTTCCAACCTCATGTTTTGTGGTTTTAAGGTGCACTATGCCTCAGTGGTAAACACTGGGTGATTACGGGTGTTTTGTTGTTCTCTTACTTTTTCCCAGTGAAAGAATCAGGACCTCAGACTGGCAGCCTTCCGGTTGCAACTCACAACCGTGATTACTTACCCCACGCAGTCCTTAAATAATGAGAGAGCAAAGCTGAAAAAGACCCACCCAATTACTCCCAGCGCCTTTAATGGGTCTACAAAAAGCACCTTTCTGTAAAAGGATATGAACATTAGCCTTGAAGTGTAGTAACTAACGCAAAGTGCTGATGGCTGGAACAAAGGCTGTCCACCCTGAAGTTACAACAGCTTTATTTAGCTCCTGTAATCCACCCAGGGAAGTGGCGGGACTGTGCTCCATGTGCAGAACCCCCCTACCACAATTGGCCCCAAACCTCAAACTTCAAACCTGCAACGCTACATTTGATCTGGCCTCCCTCCCTCTTTAGTCTGTCATTCAACACCTTTCTGCTTCACGCTGTGGTGTATGGAGGTGTTGAAGTGTTATGTTAAGATGAAGGACCCCCCACTGAAAGCTGCGGCGTTTACCCAGCATGCACAGGAGCAGTAGGAGACCACCTGTACATACAGAATCTAAGCCTAAAAATAAGAATAAAATAACATTTTTTGAACAATGATGGTGAGAATAAGCCTGGAATGTGGCGTAGTCATGAGATTTTCTCTCAATTATAGAATTAGTTGGGTGTGTAGGGTGGGATCAGAATAAAACCTCAGTTACACCTGCAATGTACAGTTTCTGAAAGAAAACAGCTGCAGGCACTAAAATAGTTAAAATCACCGCTTTAATCACCCTGGTGGTTATGCAACATCTGTGCACAGTGGTTTTACACATGCTTAGCTTTGCTTTTACTACAAATCTCCGTATATTACAGACTTTAAATGACTGCATCTATAGGAAGAAACCAGGCTGGTTAGACTACAGGACTTAAAAGGCAAAAGATCTTATTTTAGTCCCATGTTCTTGCTCTAAGCTTTCCGTCTACTTTTGGGGTTGTTTTTATAAATCACTCAGTTTTAACAACATATGATACAGTACAAAACAACCAAGTATGCATGTATACTAGGCATAAATGAATTTGTTACTACTAAAATGTCAGGATTTAATTTTAAAAACTACAAAAAATGTTCAAAAACAATATTAAACAAAAGCTATCAATACATACCACAAGAAACTTGCATATTTACTTGTTCAGGTAAATGAATGGAAATCAAAGAAGTGCCAAGATATAGGTTAAATAAAATAAATACCATAAAAAATAAATAAGATTTACCAAAAGCCATACCAAGAAGGTACACTATATGGACAAAAATATTCAGCAGACTAGCAAATTATTTTAAAACTATATTTGACTCAGAACATGGCTCAAAAATATTATTATAATGTACAGCATCTCTGTTACACTAATTTTGGTTTCCTGCTGATTATTGAGTTTTGCTGCTTAATATTAAAATAACAATAATACAGGGGGCTGCCTCACAGGCTCTCTATCTCTCTCTTCATTATGCTCTGTTTAGGCAGCATCACATGATTATGGAACAGCCTACTACTGGCTGACAGACACTCACCAAGGGTAACAATATGGCGGTTAGCACTCAAGCTAGCTGTAATAAATGATTTTAATTCGATTAAAATGGATAAAAGATCATCAGTATTGGGTTTACTGGTGTGGAAATGCTGCCGCACAGGATTCAAAGGCATCAATAGCGTCAATGGGAAGGCTCAACGGCTAGCCTTAAGAGGAAAAACAAGTAAGAGGCAACAATTTATGGTTCAAAAGTTATTTAACTTTTGATAAACTGTGTCACTTCTTGTCTTGTCCAACAGCGCCAGTCTGGAGGGAAATTTAATGGTCACATTTAGAGAAAAACTGTCACACAGCCACCATTCTTTGCTGCAGCAGTGGGTTCTTTAGTTCTTCTTCGCTGCGCTAAAAACGGTCGCCCGTTTCCGGCAGCAAAGAAGAATTGATTTCCGGTTTATAGCGCTAACATTAAGCATGGCAAAACAAAGCAAAATATAAAGCTGAACCAAATGGTATCGGAGTGGTGCATAAACTCATGTACTCGCCGATACCAATACCTACATTTAAAGCAGTACCAGTCTTATTTCCCATATTGGTATCGGAATCGGAACAACCCTAGGCACAATGCACTCAGTCATGTAGCGTTCTCCTGGCCATGGGGCTCCACTTGGTGGCTGAGTTGCTGTTGTTCCACTTTCTAATAATATCACTTTAGTATCTGAAGATCTGAATTTCAGGTGTTTTCTTGCGTCTGCATTGTAAAAGAAAACAATTTAATTTTAGTTCAGTTATGACTCTTTCATGCATGTCTCAAAAGCCATGCCCAATCTCATTTTCCACCACTGACATTAAATAAATGCGGCATAGTCTCAGTGATGTCGCCCACTGAAGAGGTGCAGCTAAGATGGGCTTTCAGCTTGATGGCAACCAGCTACGACTAAACTGCCTATCAGTCACTGCCATAAGCCATAATTAAGCAGAAGTCTTAGCCTTGAGATTAGCGGTGCACTGATGCATCAGGGCAGCCTCAACAAACAGTGACCTGCAGGTTATTGGGATAATTTTTTAGTACTGGATGCTGCTGCTTTCCTTCCACCTGTGAGGTAATGTGATAGACCCAACCAAGACCACAACTTTTGGACACTATGAGTTGGGTTTGCAGCATTCAAGGCATCAGTTAAACCATGTGAAACCATATTTTTTATTCATTTCAGACTAACATAAATGTACCTTTATCACAGCCAAACATCGTCCATTACTGTGCCATTCCCTTCGGTACGCGCTCGTAAATGATTCCCGATAGAGAACAATATGGCTCCTGTGGATGTTGGCACACGCGATGTAATTTCTGACGAGAATGTACTCTGACCTATGACCCCTGAGCTGGCTGCACCTGGGGAAGTCAAACAGTCAGTGAATATTTTGATGGAAGAAGGTGACCTTCTCACCTTTGTGACATAGAAATATGTTAAAAAATAACATCTCCAAACATTATTGAAAGGATGTCATAAATCTTTGCTCCTGTTTTGGAATGCTTCTCCTGTAATAAAATGACGGGTAATGAAAAGCAGGTTCAAAATGTAAAAACAGAGAGGTGATAAATTGTTGATCATTTTAAGGTATGAAAAGCACGCATTGAATTCCAATCACAGACACTTTTTTTGTGGATGTGTCACATGTTTGCTCGGCCCTTGAACCCTTTCACATCTGCTCGCTGTTTGTTTGTTTTTCCTTGGCCGTCTTTTTTCTGCACACAAGTGAGGCAGAGCAAGTGTTTGAATGGTGCAAAGTTAAATGTTCCAAAACAACCCAATTTGACCACATCGGCAACAGCAGCTGTGTGGCCGGAGTTCTATTAAGGAGGAAATTTCCTCTTGTTCCCAGTATTACTTCTTTGAGATGAACGCCAAATGCCTGCTTTTACTCTGCAGTGTGGAAATGCCAAGCACATGCTCCCTGACTTTATATAGAAGTCTTCCACTATCCAGGTTAACCACAATGAGATAAAATCTCTTTCACATGTGTCCTTCGTTAATAAAAATGTGAAACTTAAGAGTATTTAACAAAGAGCTGCAATGTAGGTCTCCAAGTAGAGCACCCTGGGTCCAAAGTAGTTTTAAAATCTAGAACAGCTCTACCAGTCTCTGAGCTACATCTTTCTTTTTCCTTCAAGTCATTATCTGAAATAACTAGCCTAAAATGACCTCCCAGCTTTGCTTTTCCTTACCTTCCTCTGCTGTTAAATCCTCTTCAATAAGGTTCAGATTTGATCAGTCTGTTTTAAAACCACCTCAACTAAACCCTTACCAGTTAGCCCTGGTATTACCAGTCAATTAAACCACCGTAAATCCTTAAATAAGACCTGAAGTCAGTGGGCAGGCCCCCTATTACAGCTGGGGTGATGGTCCCTAGTCACAGAGCTGGCCCCTTTTATTTCTGGGGTATCATCAGGGGTTAACATGCTAAGTCCTGTGCATTTTGCCTGGTCGGCAAGTCCATTTTTTCTTTTTTTAAGTTTTACCTGAACGACCAATCGATTGGTTGGTGCCTGAGTGGGATTTCAGTCTAAGTCTTTCTTTGGTTGACTACAGGCCCATTCATCTCATATTTTATTCCCTTTCAACACACTTTGGTTAAGCGGCTATGGTGTCTCCCTGCAGACACAGTGATGTAAAATAAGCTCCTTAATGTGTTGTTTCACTTTAATGAACTCACAGATAGCTCAGTGGACAAGTCAAAAGTCATCTACACCCTAGTTATCATCCTTTTTACTCTTCCCTTGTTTCTTTTTCTTCTTCAGTCCACCTACAAAAACAGGTCTGTAGCCAAACAGGAGGTAAAAGATATCCAAAATGACAGAACAAGTTTTGACTGCAAAATAATAGAGTTTTAAATTAGGACAAACAGAGGTCAGTAATCATGGTAAAGAAATTCTGAGAATAATCATGATTAATAATGTTACTCTTTTGACAGCCCTAGACTTGATATTTTGCTTTCTAAATGTCCTTTCATTATCAGATGACCACCACTTGGCCTGGTACCTTGTGCAATTTTGCAAATAAAGGTCTCTCTATTATTTGAGGTTTTTTAGTAGGGGGCATCAACTACTTTGACGCTTTGGGAGCCGAACTTTTAAATGAAACGAGGCCCGCAAGTTATTTCCATCGATAATCTCTAGCGCAATGATTCACACCTGACATGCATCTTAAACAATCAAGTTTAAGCTGTTATCTTATCAATCCTCAATTCTGTATGTACAAATCTGTGAGGAGTAATAACTCAGAGCCTGACACCAAACATGTTATGGTGCCATAATAAATGCTTAAACTAACTACAACGTGAGATTACAGGCTGAAATAAACTAAAGATTATCTATACATCCATCTTATTCTGTTGGGGGTTGCGGGGGTGCTGTACCCTATCCCAGTTGTCATTGGGCGAGAGGCGGGGTACACCCTGGTTGCCAGTCAATCACAGGGCTGACATAGAGACAGACAATCAGGCACGCTAACACTCACACCAACAGGCAATTTAGAGTCACCTATTAACCTAACGAGCATGTCTTTGGTGGAGGGATGAAGCAGGAGTACCCTGAGAGAACCCAAAAATGCTTAAGGCGAAGATGCAAACTCTACACAGAAACACCATGACCGGGAAGTGAACCAGGAACCTTCTTGCTGTGAGGTAACAGCGCTGACCCCTGCGCCGGGGTGCAGCCCAAAAATGAACTAATTACTTAATTCATTCATTCATATATTTTTGTTTAAAGTGCTGCTTTCTTTAGAGTGTATGAAATCTTTAGCCTCTAACAGTGAGATCAGATCCTATACCACAACCAGCCACAAGGGGGCAATTGAGATATTTTAGCTGAATATTTTTGAGGCTCTCATGTTGTCCTTCACAGGGTTTGACGATAATATGTTGTGAAGTGATAAGTGAAAACTCCAGCAGGAGAAGTGAACTCACAAAACGCCTGAAAACGAGAGTTGACTTTTTTCAAGAATTAACTCATGAGTACATATTTAACATAAATTATATTTGCTAGAAATGGCTGACGGGTAGAATTCTGCCAAAAAAAAAAGAAAACATAAAGTCATGATGAGACTGTTTCAATCTGAATTTGTTTTATGGAGTAGTTTCAGTTGCTGAAGGGAGTTTATTAAAAAAAATAAAAACAATACTTGTTATATTAAAACATATTTTTTCCTCAGCACATTTTCTGATTTAGTAATGTCCTTGGGACCAGATGGGAATATGTGAGGGGTCTGGTGGCCACCAGTTAATAATCACTTATTTACAGCAATAATTTTTTATTATGCATGCCTGTAATGCTGGTCAAATGTTGCTTCTAAGCAGCAACGCACCCACCAGCTTCAAGCCAAGGCTCTGGTTTTGATGAATGGCTACTGCCATATCCCCTTAGCGCTCTACTACTTGGATGTAAACCTGCACAGTGGATGGATGAAATCTTGTAGCACAAAGGCAGTATTTTGAAGCAGTGGTTCTCAACTGGTGGGTTGGGAGCTAAAGGTGGGCTCTTTCAGTGGGTCTCAAATGTGTGCCTGGAAAAAAATTGTGCAAAAGTCCATGAAACTTTTTAAAAACTTTTTTGGTCCTGTTTTTTTTTTTTTTTTCTTTTTAAATTTGTTACATGTTTGTGCTGCCATAGACCAAAACTGTGCTTTTTCTTTTTACATTAAATAGTCTGAATGGGCATAAAATATCTGAAATTTAGGACACAATTTCTGTTTGAGGAGTTAATGGTGCGACCTGAGGCCTGACCAGTTGAGACCAAAATATGTAAGGTGTGCAATGCTAGCATTGCTAATATTAGCAACGCTCATAAAAAACAATCTAACATTGTTGACCTGCAAATGCAGGGATCTCATGTTGAAGTCCAGCGTTTAGGTGTCACAGACTTTTCTAGAAGCCAGAAATGATCATATTTGGGTGTAAAGGTTGCATTCAGTGAGTCCAAACGGCTGAAGCCTTGCAGAATGCTACCTGCACCATAAATTTAGCATTACAGTAAACACTGATTTAAAAAGGGATTGTACAAATTCAGCTGCTCTGTAGTTCTCATGAATGATGATACTACAAATATAGACATAGAAAACATGTTTTATATTGTTGTAAAAGCGCCCTACAAGGGCCGAGGTTTATTTTCAGCCAGCCAGTTGCTGCTTAGTTTCCACAAAATACAGAAACTGTTTCAATTTTCACGGTGCAGTTTGAGAGATATTTCTGCATGTTTTGGCAGTGCCCCTTGTGCTCATATAACCCTATATGTGAGAGTTTGACTGTCCCGTACAGATGAACAGCAGCAGAGAAAGACCCCAGACACCATTAGTGTGCTATTCATTAACCGAGCTGGCAGCAGATGAGAGAAGACAGGCAGACTGAAGGAAGAAGCAATGGCTTTTAATTTCCTGAAGGGAGCACGCCCTGCTACTCCTCTACAGCTTCTGTTTATCCAATGGCCTATAATTCCTTCTGGTCTTGGCCTTGTGTCGGGTTACAGACCCAGCTTCAAACGCACAGCATCGCTGCCACAGCAAAGCAGCACGTGCCCTCCTGTATACCTCTGCTATCGGTACCAGTGTGCCTCAGCTGCACATTAACGTCACGGTGGAATTGCTGGTTCTAATGACCATAACATCCAGGGGACCAGCTGTGGAGTGCTGAAGAGCACTTCAAAAGGCTAAGTATAGTTCATATCAGACTCAAAACAGCTATATAGGACACACATGGACGAGGCTACCAACAACCAGGAAAACAACTGAGGAAACCCACTGAAACAACATAAACGCAGAAGACCAAAGTAACCTGAAGTAGTCTATTTTGGATGTTTTTTGCTTTCTGACTGTTTCTGTGTTGCAATGTATGTATAAATATGATATTGAAACAAAAACATGATTTTTTTGTGAGGATTTCCCAAGGATGAGTCCTATTTTCTTTCATCATGTTAAAAATTTTCAGAGCCCACCAGCAAGCTAAGGTCGTCAACATTTTTGTTGAGGGTTAATGCCTGATGAGGTGTCCAATTATCAGGGATTAATGGACGACATGGGGTATCTGAAAACCAGCCATGAGTGTTAATGTAAACAAAATGTGCGTTCAAACTGTTGGACTGAGGTTTGTGGCAGGAGCACACATGGCTCCAAAGTTGGCCTTAGGACAAAGACTGTGGCCTGAAAATGGTCATGATGTCTTCCTTTTCTTCACTCAGAGCGATGACTGGCTGCTCAGAGGAAGTCAAGGACTTCCTCTGTGTTGTGGACTTCAAATCGACCTCCCCCACCGTCCACACAGAGGTGTGAAATATTAGAGATAGTTGTGGCGGACAGGTTTCCACACAGACACTACATTTCCCTGCAGGCCAGCGTTGCGTGAGAGACACAGATGTAAACAGTTGAGAGACAGACACCTGTGTTTTTTTTATGTCTTACTGTGAGAGTCAAATCTGATAGTAGCTGAAACTTATTTAAACTCACATATGGTAAATGTTGCAACGTTGCAATTTGGCTTAAACTCACTGGCTTACATATTAAGTAGGTCTTGAATATCAAGAATGACCCAGTAACCCACTTCGGTTACATGTATTTTTGCCAATTTCATTGTTTTTAGGGGCTCAGCCCCTGGGCTTTAAACAACTGCAAGACATGCAGTTCTTGGGATTATCAGTTACAAAAAAAACTCTGCACCAGATTTTCTCCATGCAGATTGACATATGAGCACTTTCACATACACTGCATATCCCCACTCATGCTTTAAGTTCTGCTTTTCAAACATTTGACCAGAGATAAAAGTCTGGCATGGGTCTGTTTGCAGTATAGCTGAGCCAGAAAAAACCAGACCAACAAGAAACAGAGAGACGGGCAAACCTCCAGCCTCCTGCTCCAGCCATGCTATGACAGGGTTTTTACACAAGTCAAAGATGTAGGCTACAGCGCCAGGCTGGAACCAACTGTTTTCACCAAGTTTGCACAAGTTTTTAAAGCTCCTGTGCCAGGTTTGGTTATAGTTGATGGTGGAAAAGTCAATAACAGAAAGGGGAAAAAAATCAGGCCAACAGACAGTTTGGTGACCAAACGTCAGTGGACATGAGAAACAGGAACTATCACAGACATATCAAGCCAAGAAACAGGTATACATTAATCATATTCACAGGGGCAGCTGTGGTTCAGTGGTAGAGTTGGTCATCTCTTAAGTGGAAGACTGGGTTTGATCCCCTGCTCCTGTAATCACATGTTAAAGTGTCCTTGGGCAAATCACTGAACCCCAAATTGCTTCAGCTGCATTAACAGCACATCCTGGTGAAGATGGAATCAGTTAATACTGATGGACAGAGCTCAACCTTACACAGCAGCCGCTGCCATCAGTGTGTGGGATGATTATGTATTTGTTAGCAACTACTGCTATGGTTCACAGTGATCGGCCATTCTGCTCTTTAGCTGCCAAATGAGTAAAACTTCAAAAACTGCTTCTGATGAAAAAGGAGATCATCAAAAGAAAAAGTGAGCAGGATGAACAGGAAGGTTCAGCACCTTTTGTAAACATATTAGAACAGGCGTTATTGCCACAACCACGACTGACTGACTAAAAGCAACCTCATAAGCCAACACTAACCCCTTTGTCGTGTAAAAATCTGCTGCTTTTATACTGCATATGGTAAAGTGATGCCAACATACTTTAATGTAACCACAATCACTTCACACGCTTGATGATGACAATTTCTTCACCATTAGGGACCCAAGGAAAATCCTTTAATGTAAATTACTTGCATCGCAGCTTGTGCAGAAACGTATGACCTCACTGACACAGAAACTGCATGTTGTACAGCTTGATGAATGCAATGAAAATGATCACACAGGAAAACAGTTTAAGACTGTTTTGTCTCTCTTGGAGACCCCCTACTTAAACAGACTGTGTTTCAATTTACTGATGAGATTTGCGTGCTAAAATCAGAATATATTTGTTAGACATTTCTGGTTTACTTGGATAAGACTAAGGCTCTATGTCCCTACATCTATGTCATACATCTAGCTGCAATCAGCTGACAGCCAGCTGACTGGATGACTGTCTC
Organism: Cheilinus undulatus; assembly: GCF_018320785.1. Taxonomy (NCBI): domain Eukaryota; kingdom Metazoa; phylum Chordata; class Actinopteri; order Labriformes; family Labridae; genus Cheilinus; species Cheilinus undulatus. Next base: position 36,380,045 of record NC_054878.1, on the reverse strand, counting down.
TACCATCCTCAACCAATCCCATCCATTTCTCTCCACAAGGCGGTCTGTTTGAATAGTACATCCTTCTCACTGATCCCTGCTACACAATCACTGATCCCACATCACTGCTGCTGCACCACCCCAGTCACCTACTTTGCAGCCTAAAGCTTTTGTTTCACCCTCAATTTGACATTTTTTAGAAATAATTCCATCATATTTTGCATGCAATATTGGTCTTTTAATCTATTGGGGGGTTTCTGGCCCTGCGCTCCATGGAGAGTCAAAGTATGCTGCTTGGGTCACCCAGGAAGTATCTTTAGAGCAGAGCCTTCAACACCAGGAAAATCTTCCATCTATTTTCCAATAAGGGGTTAAAACTTTCTGTTGTTGTTTTTGACGTTTATTTTGGGCTTTTATGCCTTTATTGATAGAGAAGGACAGTGGACAGAATTGGAAACAGGGATGAGAGAGCTGGGAAGAGGCATGTGAGAAAGTGCCACAGGCCAGATTAGAACCTGGTCCAACCACATACATGGGGTGCACCTTAAAGCACTAGGCTACCTGCGCCAAAAGTGGTTAAATCTTTGACAAGACTGTTCCTGACTGAAAGTGAGGCTCTGTCTCTCTTCTGTTAAAAGGCTCCTGCGTAATAAATGTAGTCTTCCTGCATAAACTCTAATCAAATCAGTGTATTTTAAGTCAAACTCTTTGATGCAACTAAATTTACAAACACGTCCAGCCACACGTGCTCTCTGCTCTAATCCTCTCAGTTCCTGGCCTGTGATCTTGCACAGTTACTGAATCCCTTTGATGGTGAAGGTCAGATTTGGTGCCACACATATCTTATGGCAAATCTGTGTTCACTGGTAGCATTCCTTCACCAAAAAGCTCCACTTACAAGTCTTTGCTGTGATTGGCCTCTGAAAAATTCTGGTCCAGTGCTTTGCTGAGCAAAAGCTCCTCAGAGGAAAGTATTCTTCTCACCTTACTGGGTCAGTGGCATTGCTTTACTGAGCAGACCACCTGGGACTGTTTCAAGTGGTAGCGGGAAATTCCTATTTAAAGGTTAAAGGGAGACGGTAACACTGTATGTGATATCAGGTTAAAGATGATGGATTTAAGAGTTTAGCAGGTATAATGGGATTTTCTTATTCATAGGGAGTTAGCTTTATTCGAGGTTTGATAATAGAAAAGTTCACTTTTAATATTTTTAGCCATTTCTCTTTTTTTTTGTTCCTCACTGTAGTGATGAGAAACGTGAGGTCGTGGTGTTCGGTTCCATCCAGACCCATTTTGTGTCCTCGATCGGTGGCGCGAGACAAAAGGAGCACAGAAACCAGAGCTGAAGGTAGGGCTGCACTTTTGCCGTGAGTCAGGAGAAGAATGGAGTCCTTTCTCTGTCCAGTCTGCTTGGCTGTACTGTACACCTCAGAGAAGCACTCAGCACCAAGGGGAGATGGTCTGGCTTGATAATGGACACACAAACACAGGCTCCCTCTTCAGGATCAGCTCTGCTTTTCAGAGAGACAGAGAAAGAGGCATTGGAGGGTTTAAGGTATTTTATTTTGGTTTGGATTTACACATAAGAGTCACATTCATTCAGTAGAGGGACAAACTAGAAGCTGGGAACATGCATCATGGTTGTCTTGGTTCACACTACAGCCAAAAGAGAGTAAACATCAGGCTTTTCCATCAATGCAAGTCGTTTTTGTTATGAGTGGGAGTCCTGGATCTCATGGTCCTTAAAGCCACTGAGAGTTGCCTTCTCTGTTGCCTCTTTTCACACACAATCACACACACATACAAAGAAATCACTGAGATGCTTTCAGAGAGAAACTGGCACATGTATTGTACTCAAACCCCAGAAGAAAGTTCTGTGTAACATCGGGATGATCCCACGAGGACTACGCAGTCTAAACAATGGCTCTCCCATCAAAGAAACTGCTACCACAAATCAGTCAAAACAAAAATGAGAAATTGCACTGTGAATCTTCAGCCAGGTGGGGGAAAGCCAAGCGCTCAGCCATAAAGAAAAACAGAGAATCCTCTTGAGAAGCTGCCTTGGAGTATGACAGTGTGAGAGTGTAGGAGATATTCAAAGAGGGCTAAAAGAGCCTTTTATTCCTCTTGAAGAGGTTTATACTCTTATTACCTGGCCACATTGCTGTTCTATGCATGTAAACATTACAGAGATGTAGGTGGAAGGATCATGATCCATATGTGAACTGCTTACATAATAGAGAATGTGAGGAATGTTCAAATATCAAGATTTATGTCTTCATGTTGAAAGGATATTCAATAACAATGAAGTTCTTATCCAGTCACCTCCTTTTCACTTGTTTTTTTTAGCTTGCTGCCAGTTCAAAACAAAAACCCAAATGTTTACTGCCCTAAAGCTCACTGTCATTTAAAATATCATTTAATATCCTTATTTGACTACTACTTTGATTAATATGGGATTTATTATTAAATTTTAACCAGACAAATGATCCTTAACATTAGTCATTCATTCATCCATCTGGCTAGTCCACTGTGTAAATCAAAGAGTAACTAAACCCAGCAGCCTGTTGGACCAGATATGAGTGTGTTCTATCTTAAGTTATGGCTTAAAGTCCACAATAAACCCTACGCTGAAACAAGACCTGTGCTCAAAACATTAATACAGATGTATATTGTTGCATGCTCCTTGCCATACAGATAAAACAGATTCAGCATGGCTGTAAATGCTGTGACACTGGTTTTAATATACATGTCCCCAATAATGCATCAAACACAAAACCCAACAAAAGGTACAGCGCACACCTCACTCCTCACTCCCAAACTAGTTAGTACTCACTCTGGTAGCATGGATCAGTGTCTATCTACTGCCAGCGAGACTAAAAGCAAATATACTGGAATATTTAGGATTTTTCCAAACACCAGAAAGTTTGGAGTTGAACATTAGTCATGCAAGCTGTTCAATAAACAAGGTAAAACACCGCAGCAACATCAGTTATTACTGACACAAGGTGGGAGTTGGACATGAGTCATGCAAGCTGTTCAATAAATAAGGTAAAACACCGCAGCAACATCAGTCTTTATTGACACAACACACAGGGCTAATTAGCAATTAGCAGCAACAGCTTGACTCACTGGTTTAGTCTGTGTTGTCCCAACTAGGGATGTACCTATGCGTCTATTTCCCCATTAGGCTAAACACTTGTTTAAACTGCATTTATCCAACTTGTCAAAAGAGAAGAAAACAGTCCAATTCATCATACAGTCACGGTTTTAGCCACGCTGTACTGAGTATATAAGGATAACATCAGACGCCAACATTAGCAGCTAGCTCTGTCAGCTTTCATTCTTCTTTGCAGATTTATATCATGCTTTTCATTTTAGTTGGTAGTTATAAGTTCAACCCTCAACATCCTACATCCTTTATTTCCATTTATTACTTTAAAAAAATGTAATACCGCGCTGTTCCTGCAACACAATATATTCCTAGCTTCTCATATTTACGTCAGGTGAAGTGCTGTGAGAAAGCCCAGGCAGGAAGGCAGGGGCCATTCACTGAAGCTACAGAGGCTTCTAGGGCTTCTAGTGGCAGGAGGTTTAAACAGCATTTTAGACCAGGATTTCAAGCCTGTGTTCATAAAAAATTAGTTATTCATTAATTAGTCTAACCAACTCGTAAATTTCACGCAATGAATTTAATACGCGCATCCCTAGTCCCTAGATTAACATCCAAGCTAATCAAAATATCACCACAGATATGATGTTTTCACTTAATTTAACCACTCAATGAAAAGCATTTTTTAACCTAGGGTTTGTGGTACTGGACGCTCTTCCTGGTTATATCCTGCATTCATCTGTCAAACCCTCTTTTTCCACCTTGTGTCTGACTTATGTCTCCCCCTATCAAAAGGTGCCTCAGTGTTGCTGTCCCTAAGCAAAATGGGTATGATGGTTCCCCGTCTACCCAGTACCTCAGGTTCTGAGGTAATGGTAGGACATCATAGGTGGGCAATGAAAGTGCCATCATACAGGCTATATTGATGCCAAACTTTTGTTGAAAGAAAGCAAAGAAGGGCAAAATGAAGCTCAAATTTTCAAGTCTGAAATGCTCTGTACAGAGAGGTGACTACAATCAATGTTTTTTTTAATTCTATTGACATTATTTCATCTGTGAAATGCCACAAATTAACCATTGGCTTGGTCTTCTCAATTTTCTTAAAAATGTTTTTAAACATATAATACATAAATAAAAAGCCTTTGTGTTAACTTTGATTAGATGAAAGCCAAATTAGAGTAGAAAACTTTAATGGGTTTAGCTGGCTTGTATTTTGTGAATAGAAATAAAGCATTTAATTTCCACATTATAATCCTATTTCTAAAATCTATGGATGTATTTTAAGATCAAGTGTTGAGCCTGAGCTATGAAGCCCTTTCCTTCTCATAGCTACCAGCTCAACAGACTACTACCTGTTGATTTATTACAAGCTTTAACATCACAATAAAAGCAGTCTTCTTAAAGCCATCATAGAGCAGACAGTAGACTTTCACAAAGCGATAAAGTCTGTTTTCCTGCAGATTTCCTAAAGCTTGTGATTACTGAGCTAATTACTAACATTCCTAGGAGAACTTACGGGCTACTGCTCAGAGCATGGCAGCTTATGAGAACAGTGGGCTCCTTATACAGTACTGTAGCCAGACATATGCACACAGACAATATGCTGTTCTGTCTCGTAATACCTTTCTTAATGAAGCATGTATGCTTTATAAAAGAAAGAATGTAGCAAACAGAAACTTATTAGAGGTACTGAAAGCACTTTGCACTTTTAATGCTGCATACTCGTGCAAAATAAATCTGTCTTAACCAAAAATCACAGCATTTAGTTTAATAAGACAAGTCATCCTTCTCCAGAGAACTTCAGACATCTTTGTGCTGTTGATCTTGCCTTTTGTTTAAGGTAGGAAGATTAGACTGATGCTTTGAAAACCAATAAAAGAGTAAACATCATGGTTACATCAGTATTTAAAATTATACACAAAGCTTTTTATCCTAATGTCCAAATATTGCATTGCAAGATTGCATTATCTTCCACTGATATATCTTTATCATGATCCCTGATTTTGATGTTAAATTTCTCTGCTGTATCTAATCATAAAACATGATCCTGCTGCCACTGTATACCACCATATACAGTGTGCTGAAATAATGCTAAAACAAATTGGCTTGATAGTAAAATTATAGCACTGAAATTTTCTATACTGTGCACATTTATGCAAAAAGGGTTTTTTAAGCTTTTTTTAAACTAGCTGAACAAGAACCTTAAAAACTACACTTAAAAATACTGAACTATCTCTTTAAAGATGTCAAGGGTGTGCAAAACGCCATGGCAAATTAAAGTGGGAACACCTAAATTGCACTTCAATTAAGTGGCTTATTTCTTGAAATAAACTTAAAACAAAAATTAAGGCAATTTGTGTTTGGTACATTATTTCTTTGTTGTAACAATGCTTCTTGGTAATAAATCTCATGCCGTTGGAAAGTCTGTTTATTACCCTTTTAAATGTTGCCACATTTCTAAGGATCATGCATTTGTGGGATGAGCAGCAGAGCTGAGTATGTGGGTTGCGCCCACGAAAAATGTGCCAAATCTTCTCTGCCAATGCCAAACAGCTGATTCTGCCATTGACTCTTGTTTGGTGTTTGGTGGATTGAATTATTGAAGTTTGAAGAAACAAGACATATTGACAATTTAACAATTTCTTCATTTAACAAACAGGAGCCTCAGTTGTGTGTGGAAGCACCATACACAGCCACAACAGTCTGGCTCCTCCTCCTCATGCTGGTCACCAGCCTGGTCACACACTGCTGTGAGATGGCATCCCATTCTTCAACCAGCATTTGTCGCAAGTCAGCCAATGTGGTTGTGTTGGTCACTCTGGCACGAACAGCACGCCCAAGCTGATCCCACAAGTGTCCAATGGGGTTAAGGTCAGGACTGCTAGCAGGCCATTCCATCCTCTCCACTCCACTCCCAAATTCTGGAGGTAGTCTCTGATAAACCCCGCTCTGTGGGGGCAAGTGTTGTCATCTTGGAGGATAGAGTTCTTGCTGACAGGGTGAGAAAACGGTATTCTTGGGGTGCTGTCTTCTTGGGATACCCACTTTGCGGCCTGTCTCTGACATTCCCTGTTATATTGAACTTGGCCTTCAGTTTGGAGATGGTACTAGGGTTCACTCCAAACAATGCCGCAACTTGGTACTCGGAACACCAGCTTGAAGTTGCCCAACCAACGGGCCCCGACGAGTCCAGATCAGTCAAATGTGGCATGCCGATTCTTGAAGCAGACATCTATTGACCACTGTAGCAGGGCCTAAGCTCACAGGTGCTGCCAATCCTGGAAGTACCAGAAGCTCAAAACAAGAGTCAATAGCAACAGCAAAATAAGCAGTTTGGCATTGGCAGGGAAGATTTGGCACATTTTTCAATAACGTAACCCACATACTCAGCTCTGCTGCTCATCCCACAAATGCATGATCCTTAGAAATGTGGCATCATTTAATAGGGTAATAAACAGGCTTTCCAACGGTACAAGATTTATTACCAAGAAGAATTGTTACAACAAAGAAATAAAGAAATACAAATTGCCTTACTTTTTGTTTTAAGTTTATATACCAGATTATCAGGGTGTAACGGCTCATAGAGGTCACGGTTTAGTTCATACCTCTGTTTTGGGTTCACAGATTGATATGGGTTCCACTTATCGATTAAAATATAGAAAAGTCCCAGATTTCTAATTTTTGATGTCCTTTACCTATTTTTTTTCTGATGTTAATACAGTTCATACTTTTGTTACATGTTCGAAATATATATTTGAATCCACCAATTAATAATCCTTTGTTCCATCTAGTGTTATTTAGAACTATCAGTGATAGATCATGCAGCCTGTCATACATTAAACATGAGACAGGAAAGAGGAAAACAAATAAAAATGAAAAGCAACACAGAAAACCACCTACTGTCGCCTGGTTTGATATAAAATAAACATAAAATGCAATTTGAAAAATGTGTTTTTTAGAGTAATGTAAAATATTTATGATTTATGAAGTGTGCTGTCACACCATTTTTAATAAAAAGCCGGTGCAGTGGTTACTCATGCAAAATCCTGCCTCATGTACTTTCAGTGAAAGATCACAGACAGACTTGTGTAAACACAGGAAGGCTCCTTTTGCCTTCAAAACATTAGTGATGGTTGCTATTAAGTTAAGTTGAAGACAGTCGTCGATTTGCTGCAGAACACTTTTCAAAGATGCTGCCTCTGAATAAGGACAATGTTTTTGTGCCTAGGAGCACTGGGCCCAGGAACACCTAATCTGGCTAATAGGATGGCCAGCCTTCCAAATACACCTGAAAAGAAAGAAGAAAGAAGGCTAAACCATACGGGCCAGAGGGGACACAAATAATTCTATTAAACCTCAGTTTAAAAAGGCAAGACCAGAGCCATTTTACTGTCAGTAAGAGAGATTAACGCTGTCTGGTAGTGCAAAATAGAAGTCGTAGACTGTTATCTGTTAACCTCAACTGGAAACCTCTGGTGTTTTAAAATGAAACCAGTGCAGAAGAGCAAAAGACTGCTATTCTTTGAGTGTCCACTTGAGGCTGGCTGCAAAAGTAGGAAAGTACCCATTAGATCAAAATGGCCTTTTTGAAGCGTGTTTACAGCACGGTACAGGGTACAGAAGGTGTTCTGTCTCAGTTCCCATTTATTTACTTTAAAAAAAACTTTATAGGGCTAGGTTTCTTTACTCCATCATTCTGATTTTATGAAGACTTAGACTTGTGCTTAAATGTGGACGTGGGTGGGTTTGCTGACAGGTGTAGCTGGTTGCCATGAAGTCTGAGGTTTCAAGATTGATCAGAAGATTGATGGTGATAGCATTTCCAAAATGGCAACCACCTTCACTGGGCTTTTAAAATGTATAAACCAGTGGGTGATGCCACTGCGACCAAGTCTACATTTTATTAAACAGTTTGCGATTAACCCTTTACAGTATGGAGGCAGACATGTTCAGAAATGCACCACTTAAAGTGTCCTGATAGGATCCTAATGTTACAGTTGATTTATCCTCTGTAATCATAGCTACTAACTTAGAAAAATAAGAAGAGACAAACTACTCTACAGTCTTTATCCATCACATTACAAACCACCAAACCAAACCCAGATTTACTTCACTACTTCGCAGCTTAAAAGCTCTTCTTTCGGTAGACGTTTATTGCTCTTGAAAAGATAATATAAAAATTAATTGCTCCCAAAGTTCTACAGAGGCATCACTGTTGTTGCTACACTTGTGGGCTTTCTGTTTTCAGATGACATCAACCATCACAGATTTCTGGATAAAGGCCCACCATTGAAGACCAAGCAAAAAGCAACCATTCAGCTCAGAGTTTGGGAGTATGAATTAATTATGACAGAGAAATAAAACCACAGTAAAAACATTACTCAATCCTCTCCATCACATATGAATAGAACCATTAAATTTCTCATTTTTGAGGCTTTTGTAGTTTTGTTATGAGATCCAAGTTTTGTGATTTAAAGCCATTTCAATACTGATCCAGTACAACACAAACCAAAACACTGGCCGCCTTCCCATTTAAAGAAACAGACATGGTGACCTAATTCACTACTGTCGGGTCTGCAGACTCTGAAAATGACAGGGTAGCATCAGTGCAAACCTGCGAAGGTTGTAATGGTGTAATCTCCACCAGTGTCTTTCATCTACTGTACTCTTTGGTGTTGGTGTCATCAAACAGCTCTGCACAAGAAAAAACAAATCTCTGACCTTGATTTTAATGAGCAGTCATCTGCTACTGTCCACTGCATGTCATAATTACACTGAGTCTCTTAGTGTTTGAACACGTGCAGATAAGCCAGCTAGAGGGTGATGAGGAGTTGCTTTTAGAAACTGAGCTAATGCAAATGCAGTATGCTATTTGGAGGGTGCGGTTACAGGCAGTCAATAATCAAGCAAGTTGAGTTTTTTTTTGTGTGTTTACATTTTTCAAAAATGCATGCAATTATATTCAAAGGACATTAACTTGAAGCAAAGGAAATGGGCCACATATATATTTAAGCTGGGCATTGTGTGCAACATCTTGTGGGGGTTATCTTTTGTCTTTGACATTTAAGGTTAGAGAAATTGAGATGCACCGATGGGGAAAATCAGGGCCTGTAAGAAACTGACATCTAAGTCACAATTTAGCCAGCTGGCGATTCCAGCTCCAGTGTTTTGCACTACTTCATCTGAATTCCTTGAGTCTGCTTTTCAGATGAGATCTGATCTATTTCAGTTTTTGCCAATCGTTTTGTGTTTTGAAATGTCACTGGAACATGTATTAAAAACTGCTTGATGCACCTGAATTTTGAATCAGAGATTGTCTAAATGGGCCAAATCCGGCCCGTGGAACAGTTAAATCCAGCCCGCAAGTCGCTCTCATATTTCTGTTATAGCTGGCCCATCAGTATGAGGTCTGCAGATTTCCTCAACTATAAAAATGTGAACTTATCCTTGATGATTTAAAATATCTTGGTTAAGTCACAAATCTGAAAAAGTAAGAGGTATAAATATTAAGAAGTCACTAATGTGGGAAAAGAAATTTATTTGTGTTTTAATTTCACATTTTCAATTGTGCATCTCACAATTTGGACTCAAACTTGGGATTCTGACTTTTAATTTCATAATTTGAGCATTTCAACTCAATATTTTGACTTCTCATAAAATATTTTTGTGCTTTAAGATTCATAATTCTAATTTTTAAGTGATATTTTGACCTTTTTAACCAATTAGTTTGTATTTTACCTCATATTTTCAACTCCAAACTTTGACTTCATAATCCTATAGTTTGACCTTTTAGACTCAATATTTAAAATTTTGAATCATATTTTGACTTTTAATTTCATGATTATAAACTTTATTTCATATTTTGACCTTTTAAACTCATGATTTTGACTTTCTTTCTAATATATTTGCCTTTAAAAACATTTTTTTCCCATTTCAATTTCATGCTTTGACCTTTTTGAACTAATAAATTTACTTTTCTAAGATTGTGAGCCTTTAAACTTATCTTTTTAACTTTTTAAATGTCAAAATCATTTATCATCAGTGCTACGTTTTTTTATATTTTATTACCAGTGAAACAAGGTTGACAGTTTATGGTTAAAACGGTGACCCTGTTAGGCCCTCAGGTTAGACCTGAATCCAGGTCAGGCCCCTGCTGTGACTGAGTTTGACACCCCTGCTCTAACAGGTGATTCCTTCTGTGCCATGAAAAAACTCTTACAAACCAGCAGTCAGTTATACCAGCTCCCCAGCATCAAACTGCTGCAAAACAACAGAAACACATCAACTACTGACATCAGTAAAAGGAGCATCATTCGCTGATGGGTCCATGTTTGCTAGGAGGGTCGATTATGGAAAAATCAAAGCTTTCATGAGCAGGAATCAGCAAGACTGAATAAAAACAACATCTGCTGTTCTGCACTGCAAAGCTTGTCAAATTTTGTTAGACAACTTCCAGGTAAATTTAGGAATACCAACTCATCTTTTAACAAAGCCAATAAAATATAATGAGTCATCTCCTGCCTTCTGCTTCATACCTATAATGATGTATTAGAGAGAGTGACAAACTCCAGCCTTTTACCACAACCCATCCATGTGAGACAGGTTTTTACTGCGTATATTGATAACTGACAGTATGTTTCTGTATGTATAGTAAAGGGTGGGGGGCACTGGAAATATTTTTATCTGCCTTTCAACTAGCATTACCTCCCCCTGAACCCTTACTGACAGCTGACACTGATCTTTATCATATCAATAAGCAGTGGTGGGTAGAGTTCACAGTTACAGTACTCAAGTAAAAGTAATGTTACTTAACAATAATAATTACTCAAGAAGTAAAAGTACTCATAAAAATAAGTACCTGAGTAAGAGTATATAAGTACCTTATTAAAAGACTACTCAAGTAGTGAGTAACTTCATGAGTAATTTCATTTTGTGCAATTTATTAAAATGTATTGAATTAAGACATATTATTCAGGGGTAGTAATGTATTTTGTATTTTTGGCTCATATCTATGAACTTAATCCTATGATCTGGCCTCATTTCTGACTTTTTGCCCTTTTTAATTTTTACTTTTAAGCTCCAATTTATGAATTTCTATCCTGATTATTACTCAACAGATTTGGCAAGCAAATGGAAACATATTAAACCAAAGACAACTTTGGCTCACTAGCCCCACGCTATAACCATGTTAGGTATAATCACTATAGTATACCACACGCACATGATAATAGTATCACCTACGACGTAACATTAAATACTGTAATGTAATGCCATGATATAAAATAATTATAACCAGTCAGATATTTTCAATATTTCAAGACACATTCACGAGTTTAATCATATCCTAACTGATGTTTAATGTAAATGAAGAATCTTTCTGTTCTCTCAAATACAGAGCAATAGTACCTTAATAAGAAAACATTAAAGTTAAATAGTTGAAAGTAAACCTGTTACCTAAACTTTTCTTTACTTCTTAATAAGTAACAGTGCATACAGTTTGATTATGCATTGTGTTTTACTCCTGACTTTAACCGTTCTCTCCTCATCTTACTCCATCCTCACTGTCTGTCTGTCTGCCTCATATCAGACCGCTACGTTAATACAGACATGTGTTGGCTCGTTAAGCAACCAAAGGGAACTACAGTATCTACAGGATGAATTATTAAGCTAATTGATACTCGAATTTTCTTGAAGGTGCAATATTATGTCAATATTACAGCCCTGTATGAGGCTACGTGATGTTTGCTGGTGTTTCGTGCAGCTGCTTTGACATGCTGTTATTGTTTAGGAGGGGGCGGGGTGAGTGAGGTGAGTGAGGGACAAGTTGCGCTCTGCTTTAGTGTTCCCCCGGGAACATATTCCTCAGTTATACATTCCTCTTTCTAAAAAACAAAGCATTTCAGTCAAATTCATTCAATTTCTGCGATTTCCGCGTTAAATTGTAAATTCCGTTTTTATTGGTCATGCCCAATGTAACTGAGTAGAAGTATCGTGTCTTAATCACAAATGTAACGAAGTAGGAGTAAAAAGTACTCTGCTCAAAAACTACTCTTAGAAGTAGGATTTTTCAAAAAAAAAAAAAAACTACTCAAGTACATGTAACGGAGTAAATGTAACATGCTACTACCCACCTCTGTCAATCAGTAACGTGAACAAGTTAATATTCACTAACTAGCACTCAGCATTGCTTTACTGATGAAGAATTTCTACCCTTCTACCCTTCACTTCCCAAACAGCAGCATAATAATAACTTCATGATAACTTTATTTATATAACACTTTTTCAAACACACAGTTATAAAGTGCTTCACAAATCCCAAAAGGGGCATAAAGATCAGAAAACAACCATAAAAAAACATACCCACAATAAATAACAAAACCAACACATCGTATGTTCAATTACAAACATAAGATCGTACACACACAAAAATAAAACAGAGGGTTTTTTTAGCAGCTTTTAAAAAGAAGCCACATATTCAGTAGACCTGATGTTATCAGGGAGATTGTTCCAAAGTTTAATCCTTGGTTTTCTTAACTTGAAACTCAAACAAAGCAGACTGGCAGTATCCAACCCTGAGTGTGAGTTCTGAAGTGTCTGATACAGTGCAATGCAGCCCTTAGGCATTTCTTTGAACTATGGTCTTAATTTACACAAATCCCCGTCAATGATTGCACCAAAAATATATCCAAAGTCACAATGAAGGAAAAAAAATGATGGTAGCCTCATACACCAAGAATAGAAGAGCTGAAGATAGTAACAGACAAGAACAAACTGTATATTTTTGTTTCACAGTGTTTAAATATGTTTTTTCAATAGAACTTTTTCATGTATTCATCTGACTGTATCCCTAACTCCTGTAATTACCCTGTCTGACATTTTAAAGAGTTCTGCTCACTTAGCAACCATGTATTTATGGTGTTATCTACACAGTCATTTAAGAATTAAAGCGATTTAGGATGCAGACCTCAGAAAGGCTGAGATTTGCTCTCATTTTTCCATAACCTCAAAGTATTTGTGTCATCTTTGCTTTCAGATAAAAAAAACAAAAAGTACATATCCTATTTCATGATTTCATGTAAATGCACTGGTTAGTCTGTTTCCCTGCTAATGAAGCTATTTAACACGTGCTGTCTGATGGAGTTAAGTCTGGTGGAAGCATCATGTCTGTAAACTTGTCCAAAGAAATTAGACTTAAATGTGTCTGAGGTCTTAACAAGGCCAAAGAATCCGATCCAATCTACCACAGGGATCTTGGTTTGTGATTAGCAGAGTGGAAATTATCCATTTAATCCTTTTAAACTTGTTACTGGTTTCTTCGTGTCAGGGTTTATCTGGAGCTGGGTGGGTCTTGTTGGGAGGGGAGTTGGTGGTTTCAGCGAACCACTAATTATCTTAATAAAGTGGTACCTGTTTGTAATATATTTACACACGTTCAGCCTCAAATGAAAGGCTAAAAGTAAACATTAGTTACTCATCTATGAAGCCTTATTCATTATTTGTACTGAGTTTAGATTGGAAGTTGTCTGAGTCAGAAGATATTCTGAATCAATTAGCAAATGATAAACCATAAAGCTGAAACTAAGCACTTCTTGTTTTATTCTTCCTGGAAAGAGTTAAAGAGTTCTTCCCTGTGATTGACATGTTTCTGTCTGCACACGACACCGCTGTGCGTCAGTCAACACTGCCCTCTGAGCGGGGTCACCACGCTACATCAGCTTCTACTTATCTCCACTTCCAGCGACATGCTCTGTTGTTGTCTGTCCCTCTGCTTCACTGGACAGAGACAATGTTCCTGCAGAGCCTGACAGAAGTTAACTCAAGTTTTTGCCTTTCATCCTGACACAGATGGGACTTTTAGAAGATGCCACTGCTGCCTTCAATTGACACAAGCTTTTCAGTTTCATTCAAACATCAGTTACAGGTCTGTGTATCTGAAAATAAGGTCTTAAGTGAAAAACTCACACAGTAACATAGCCCAATCTGGGTGGCAAGAATGCCTGGAACTTTAATGCAACCACAATTAGACAATAAATGAAGAAGAAGAGGACAAAGCACAACACGTTATGACAGGTCACACTTAAGACATTTAATGACCCTCAATTACGTTATCATCTTATTTCATTCAGAGCTGGGATTTGAAAAGCTGATGAGCATGATGCATTTGAGGGATTTTATGTTTGTTTTTATAAGGCAATTGTGATACTCGAGTACCTGCTCATCAACCTGACACACCAGGTGGATTTGTTTCACACATCCATCTGGAAAACCTTCAATATACAGCGTCTGGAAAAGGGCAGAGTCTTTGAAAAAAAAACTTGGAGGGTGATTGGATGAACACGACTGTAGACATGTCAGTACACGACTTTTGTTGTTTTTGAAAAGAAGACAACTCACTGCTGTTCTTTGTTCTTCTTTTAATGAAGAAATGTCAAGTTCAGCTTAGCAGCATCCATGCTAAGCTCTTCCACCATAATGGCATTGGCCTCTTGTTGCTGCTTGCAGCATGACTCTGCCTTACCCAAAAGTACTGCCCCTCCTCGCTGACTCGTTCTGTCACTTTCTAACAGGGCCCAAACGGTTCAGATGAGAGCTTTGCAATATGGATTCACCAGTGAGAAACATGGAAACGGGCATATCCATCTGCTTTGCAAGGTTACCTGCTCATAAGGTCATGCAAGTTTTTAAGAGCTGAAACTACAGTAAAATTCCATCCCTAGTTATTAGAAGTTAATGACACAGATGACTGATATTTGGAACTGACATCTTCCTACAGAAATAAATATCCACGTGTCAGTAATGTCAACGTGGGAATGTAAATGGAGCCACAGGTGAAGACACAACTAGCAGCGCAGCCAAAGTAGCACACCTTGTGGGTTCAGATTAAGGGCTTAACGTTGAATATCAGTCCTGATCATCAGCCAGGCCGATAATCAGTCAACTCCTAATTTATGCACCACACAGAAGGGGGAGCAATTTGGGGTTAAGCGTCTTGCCCAAAGACACACTGACATGTGACTGCAGGATCTGGGGATCAAACTCTTGACCTTCTGGTAAGGAGATGATTGACTCTACCTATGATCCACAACCACAAGATCAGTCTCAGGCAGTGGATCCCAACATCTATTACTACATGTATCCAAGAAAATTGAGCACCAACCAGGACCAACATAAAAATGGTGATGTATTGTGGTCAAAATTAACATAAATTTCAATTACTTTTTTTGTTAAAATAGCCATAAACACATATTTTCATAACCAGAAAACCATTGTATAATTATTTATATGTTGCACCACACTCGTACTAAACTGTGACCCCAAAACCAAGGTGCAAGCTGAACCGTGACCTCTGTGTACTATTACTGCCACTCTTTTGTAGTCGTCTCTAAAAGCCTGTGCTGTAGAGAGATTAACGTCAGTGTCCCAACTGAAGCAAGTAAAACCAAGCAGTGCAGATATTTAGTACAACATCACTCCCTCTGGTGTGTTACTGCTTTAACATCAACTCTGCAGTACAGCACGTGTGTAGACTCTCTTTGTTTTCCTCGATGAGGAACATTGAATTGATTTGCACAGATCTGCTCACTGCCAGTACTAGTTGTATTTGTTTTCACGTTAAGCGCAGTGACTGATAAGTTCAGCAGGTTTACAAAACAATTCTGCATCTTAAATGAAAATGAAAATCAGAGCTGACAGCCGTTAAAGAGAAAATTCCCCTTAAGACCTCAACCTCCACTTCATGCTGGAGTCATGCAGGGAGAAATATTTACTTTTACAGTGAGCTATAAAACCTGTTCATCGCTCCTGTTGTGTGCTTGTTTAAGCCTCAGCATGTGAGTATATAACAGCATCTGAGTTTCCTCTCTGCTATTCGCATTAGTCTGAGTTAAACAGGGCTGCTGCTGCCAGGCCAACTGGACGCTCGTGAGGAAAGCCCTTTCTGCTGGCTACTGGACGGCCTGGATGCAATTAAAGTCCAATATGAGAGAGAGAGAAATGTGCAATTCAACCTTCCCAGTTTAACCAGGCTGCGGCACAGGGGCCAGATGTTATCCTGCTCCGTTTCTGAAACAAACCATTTTTCTATTAATGGGGGGAATGCCACAGCTCCAGGGTGTTCCAGGTGGGAAATAAGTGCTGATAGAAATCATAGAGACCACATCCCCCACTTAATGTAAAGGTCAACCCAATACATCACACACATCTAAATATTAAAGCCTATTCTTAACATTCAGAGCTACATTTGAACAGAACACAGCTTGTGTTCATTTAGTATCTAATGTTAAACCCTGTGTAAATACGAAGGGGTAATCATAAAAACCCAAGAATATTATTTCCGTACAGGAAAATAAATACATCAACAGTAATGTTGAAATACATGGCTAAATCAGTTATGACAACTTAAATATTTTGGCACAAATTTTTGAAGTAATGCTTTTTTGGTGAGAGCTTTCTGAGAGCCAAACCCCTGATCTGCAGTAAAGGAAATGACGTGTTTTTGTTTGTCTAAAACACAACCCTCTTTGTAGAAAGATTAAGGCCTTTATTTTGGGCAGCAATCTCACAGGAAACTCATTTTGACTGCAAAAATAAGCAGACACCCAATCGCTCCATGCACATATCATAACACAGGATCAAATCAAGGCGAGACTTGACCAAAAGTGGTTTACATTGCTTTATTGTGCAAACTATCAGCTAAGTGAGGTGATTACAGTCTGCTTTCCCCTTTCAGGAAGTCTCAAAACAGCCATCCAGTGAAGATTAGGGATCAGCATGATTAGCTACTGTGGTAACACGAGGAAATCAGATTGAGTCCCTGGAGCATGCACACACATTCATTATTCTAAACAAAGGGTCATTTTAAAAGTACAAGAATTCATGCTGTAAACAAGATCCTTGTGTCTTCTATGGCAGGAACAGGATGCCTTCTGGAGCTAAGATTTTCATAACTGTGTTGCCATTTCACCTTGTTATATAAAGGGATCATCTGCTGTTTAAAGCTTGACATGCATTTCTTACATATCGTTCTACGTGCCACTAGTTCAACTGTTAAAGAAAGAGCGGAAGAGAAGATTATGCTGAGTTCAGAGTGACTATTAACAAGAAGAGCGCAAAAGAACTGGGACACTTTCATTAAAAGATGTATTTTTCCATCCATGGTGCATCAAATAACCATTGATCCATAATTTAAACAACTGATAGTGGTTTGCAGCATTTAGGAATGCACGTTTGCACAATACTAGATTATAAGCCTTTTTCTGATATGCCGATATTTCGAAATTCATTTTATCTGATTCCGAAATTGATGCCGATATGAAGTTCAGACCTACAATTTTAGTCTTTTAAACACACAATTTAAGGTTTGGGGATAAATAATGAATTTCAGTCCTTTAAACACAATTTAAGTGTATGGAATTATGACAAATAACCAAGACTTCTGCTGATGTAGGTCTGTTGGTCCTGCCTCAAACTCCACAACTTCACTTGCACATGAAGCCTATATTTACAGCTAGTATAAAGGTTGTAAATATCAACTGCCAATTCAGATGATTAACTTTTAGGCTAGTATCATGTGGCTGCTATTGTGCAAACCTAATTTTTAGTAAGTCATGTGACCAGTGACCATCATTTAGAACTGATACACACTTACAGTACAAATTTGTATTGGTAAGTGACAGAACCTAAGCCTGTCATTCTTTATTTTCACTTCCAAACATTTTTCCTAATCCAATGTGGACTTTGCAATATCATATAAAACAGGCCCATATGCTATATGGACAAAAGTATTCAGCCGCCTGACCATTGTACCAAAAGCGACTGTAACACAGATTTTTAAAATGTTTTTATTGTCTAATTGTCAGATGCGGTCTTTAAGGTGCCACAGTTGAGAAGTCTTTAAGGGAAAAACCAGTGGATACCACTTTCTCTAGTTTGCCAGATTGAGACCAAAATTCACATGTTTCAACATCATTTGTATTCGTTGTCTGAAAGAGGGCCTTGAGGACCCTTTGTGGTACCAAAAACCCTCAATGCTGAGGATTCCCATACAACACATGAAAACTCACAAATGTCAGTTTATGGAGAAATCAGGCCACTAATCGTCCTTTGTCACCCAGCGACATTCCTGATGTTCACCCCTGGCAACATGGACTTAGGGAAGCTCAGAGATTTTGTTTGACAGCCGTGTCACTGAGCTTAGTGCTCCTCAGGGCGGGGCGGACCGCCTCTGATGGGGGACCCCCTAAGGGCTGTGTTTGGGTGCAGAGGGGGACGCTGGGGTGTGCGAATATCACAACACAATGTGGTCCAGACAAGGACTTAAAAAGGTCCCTCATCTGTAGAACATCAAAACAAGGTAACGAATTTGATGAATACAGCTGCCCCCTTTCTCCACTTTGAGACGATGTTGACAGCTGAAAGACACATTTACAGAGCAGAGCCACAGTATTCATCTTTTAATCTATTCACTCTATTAAAGCTTTCAGGTTCAAGTCCAAGAGGGCAAAGCAGATATGAACTTAAAACAACAGCGGTCAGTTCAATGGTTCAATTTATCATCTTTTTTTGTTTTTCTTGTGAGTGCAAACCGCATAAAAACAGCCATAGCAAAACTTCTTGAGATTTCTGGATTCTGATGAAAACAAAAATTAAGAAAAGTTGACTGTGATGAGTTTCCGTTGAATAAGAAATGTAGTGATGATAAGCTCAAGCTATGAAACAATACCTATCAGGGCTGAAACCTATATCAATTCACAACAATGGGCAGTAGTCACATTGCAGGACAAGCATCATAGTTACATGACATAAAGCATGTGAAGCTGTAGCTTCTATGTTGCTGGTAGTAAACAAAAACTGTGAATGCTCTCATTTCTATGACCTGTCTACATTTAAACTGGGCGTATGCTGCAACTTTAAGCCAACTTTTTTAACAGTTTTACACTTCACACCTGAATCCTTTGTTACAGTGAAGGCCCAGCAAACAGCCTTCTGTTTTCATGGTGATTTTAGATATTGTCTGGTAGTTTACAGAGGAAAAAGGTCTGAATTTGGGGACTCTGCTGGTGGCTCTGCTTTCACCGTTGGGGTGGATGGAGATGTAGGACCAAAATATAAAACATCAGATATTCATCACACCAGCTGGGTGCTGGGTGGTCCGTGTTTGGCCATTATGTCCCCCTGTTCACTGTACAACAAACAACACACAACCATCCTGACAGTCGACCCGACTTCCAAGTGAGTCCCTGCGCCATTAACGGCATGGATGTAGTTTGTTGGAAGGTGGTGGTGCTGTTTAAGCAGTGATGGCCATGTGGTAGGGCAGGTGAGAGCTATCATACGGGGGGGGGGGCTCTGGGATGCTAGAGATCACTGTTCAGCCCTCTGGAGATGTAGGGCTGAACGATTTGGGAAAACAATCTAATTGTGATTTTTTTCACCCAATATTGCGATTGCAATTTAACATGATTATTCTTCAGGTTCCTCACCTTATAAACCATTCTATATTATAACACACAAAGCTATTTCCCCAAGAAATTTATATCCAATCTCCCAAAATCTACAAATAAATGTTCAAAAATTCTTAGAAAATGGCTAAAAAAAAAAAAAAAAAAAACCTGCCCCACCGACCCCAAAATCAAATAAATTTCCCAAAAATCTCAAATTTTTATAATTATATTAAAAAAAACCCAAAGCATCCCCCCCCAAAAAAAATCAAATCAACTTCTTAAAAATGTACGCATAAATTTCTCAAATTTTCATGAAATTAGCTAAAGGTTTGAATCAAATTTCCCAAAATTTACAATACATAATAAAAATTTCCATTAAAATACCAAAGAAATTCAAACCAAATTCCAAAAAATTAAAAAATAAATTTATCGAATTTTCAAGAAGATGGTTAAATTTTCAAAGCAAAAAAATCCCCCCAAAATTCAAATCAAATTCCTAAAAATGTCCAAATAAATTTCTCAAATTTCTGCAACAATATCTACAATTTTCTAGGCAAAAATCCCCCCAAAATTCAAATCAATCTAACAAAAATGTCATATTGCAATTATTTTGTCCTATATTGCATATTTGATATGAATTGTAATGAAGGGAATGATGATTTTTATTGATTTCTTTTTTTGAAGAAGACAAAAATATACAAAAACAAGGAGAGTAGGAACTTTTGTCAATATTCTAGAAAATATTGGCACTTGAATGTTTGCATTGTGTGTAGAGCAAAAGACCTCTTCTTAAAAAAAAATGTATTAAAGCCGCATTTCAAAGCACATTTCAGGTCAAAGAAATATTGCACCCTCTGCAATTTGAAAATTGCAGTAGGTCACATTGTGATTTAATCTACATTTGGATTATTTGCCCAGCCCTACATGGGACTAGATGAATAAAACATCTGCAAAGGTGGGTTCCTATCTGACCATCCTGGTAAAGTGCTGGCTTTTTACTAGTCTGTATGATTAACTGTTGGGGGGAATGGTGATAGCGAAACCTCACCACAGAAAGAAAAAAATGTTGCAGTGTAATATTCCTAAGATCCTTCAGCTTTAATATGAAACACGATGCAGGATTAATGATTGGATTTTTCATGAAATCTTATGCCTCGAAATTTTCTATGAAGACATTAGAGTTCAACCAAGAATAAATACAAGTCTTGTATTTCAATTTACTGAAATTCAAATGGCAAAATGTCATTTTTTTCTAAATTTCTTCAGAAATAAAATACTTAAATCTCAATGTTTTATAGATATAACATTGAGATAAGTCTGACTTCACTTAAGAGAAGCTAAAAGCAGACAGTGTCCTTTGCAAAATCATTATGAGTTGACATACATGGCATTAAAGGGCTGTCTTAGGGTGTAATATTTATTCACATTTGCAGATAGATTTTTTGACCCTTTGTTTTATAATTAAAGACTGCTTGGATTAGTGTACTTGTGTTATTCAAAGAAATATCTTCCTCTAAATCTTTTATTCAGCCATGAAACTTGTGTTGAATGTAGAGACATTTAGGGATTTAGCATTGTCACCAGTCCAGAGAAGAAATCCCTTAACATTTGTCACTGTTGGAAACTTTTCTGGGATTGAAATGTATGCAGATGTTTAGGTTTTTGAGGATAACGCCCACAACTGAAACCAGCTGTGACACAGTTAAAGTTTCCAGAATGAATGGTGTACATTCAATATGTAAAACTAAAAATGAGCAGAGAGAAGAGGAGAGATTTAAATCCTGGCTTGTTAGTCAGCTTTGATCAGAAGCTGATAAAACAAGAATGAATTTCCCCAAAACAGACCCTCTAAAGACGTTCAAAGACAAATATAAAATCTGCCACTTGACTTGCAATGAAAAGATATCTGGTCAGCACGTTTCCTTAAAAACTCAAGCAGCTGTGCTGCAAATCCCTCCGCACTAACAAGTCAGCAAAAACTGAGCTGAGGTCTTTGATGCCAGTTTTAGCTGGTACAGTAATTTCCCATTTTTAAAATGAAGCAGATTTGATCTTTTGATTACAGACGGGGCCTGTTAGAAAGGCTCTAAAATGAGCAAAGAGGTTCCTGATCTGAAATAGAAAAGTCTAACTCTGGCTTAACTCTGGCCAGCAGAGGGCTGTTTCATGTTATTCTGCCGTTGGCTATTCCTGTCATTGCTCCACAGGGCTCAGATAAACACTTCCATTCAGAAAACCAAAAGACACAGGAAGAAAAACCGCAATTATAGCCTTGACAGTGTCATAAAAATATCTTCACTTGGAAAGTGGGGGCTTCTTGACAGACACAGTTTCTCTTCCTCACTTCTATTTGCATGTTTCAAACGTCTCTCCTCTCTCAGGCCTGTTGACCTGTAAGGTGAACTGTTTCGACACGTGCCGAGTTTCCTCTTTGACTAAAAGTAGGTCTACTCAGACAACCTGGCTCCTTGTCCATGACTTGGCCTCATAATTTCAAAAGCTAAGAAGCTATATTTATTCTTTTAACTGAATGTGACCCTTGAGCACACGCTCCAGCTCTTATATGTTTGCATGACACAGTATGGAAAATTTATAGTTTGTGTGCACATAGTAGGCAAAAATGTTAACATTACACTTTACTTTGGCTCAAATACAATAAAACATGGACATTTTATATCAAAAGATGGTCTCAAAAATCAACATTTAAACCACACTGATATCTACAAAAAACTCATAGGAGGGGACAAGTCCAACATTTCATGGAGTAACAGGACAAATTGTGAGAGAAATATGTCTGCAGTTAGAAGGTCCAAGTCTGCAGCGCTGGTTGCCAGGTCCTAGAGGAAAAACAATGGGAAGCGACTCGTAGTGAATGTGGTCGGCGGCAGTGAAGCCACCCTGTCCTTTAATGTGGCTCCTGACTGTCTCATTGGCCGCCAGCTCCTCGCTGATTTACACCACAGCAGCAATTCACAACCCAAACAAACCCCAGACAACTAATTATGTCAGGTTGACTCTGTCAGCTTATCAAGGAAGCAAAACAGAAAAGCAAATGTTGACCACAAAGGCCTACTTCTCTGGTGTGTAACTCCAGCCAAACTGATGCTGATGTCTTTGGTGGCCTCGTTGTGGTTTTATGTTACAACAGTCTATGAGCCCAGGGAGGTCTGGGGGGACTCAACTGTGTATTTCATGACTGGCTAAAAGGGAAGGCTGTAGAACATAGGCTATCTAATCCAAACTCTAAGAGCAATGTAGGCTTTACAAACAAGATAATTGCATATTTGTGCACAATAATCATAACTCATGGAAGATAACATCCTGGTCTGTGGAGTCTGTGACAGAGAACTTCACTTCCTAGTCAGAACCCTTTCAGCTCACAAATGAAGCAAAGTCAAATGAAACCATGAACACAAAAGGTTGGACACAGTCATGGGGAAATTAGCCCAAATTGGAAGTTTATTACTAAGTAAGTGTGATTTGAATTCTGTTTTATGAAGAACATTATATCAACATACCACACCACCAAGCCCACGGGTGTGAGAGAGACAGCAGGAGTGTGCTGACACATACACCGCTTTCCACATTATTAAGCAAATGACATTTTTCTCTTATTTTCCTACAGTCAGAGTATTTTTCAAGTCATCTGCCATTAGAGCATAATTCAAATATTTTTGAACAAACTTCATAATGATAACCATTATTAAAAAAAAAAAAAAAAAAAAAAAATGCACTGTTCCACATTATTAAGCACACCACAGGTTTCAAGCAATATGGGAAAGAAAAAGGATCTCTCTGCTGCCTGAAAGTGTCAAATAGTGTAATGCCTTGGACAAGGAATGAAAACATTAGATATTTCACGAAAAATGAATCATGATCAACGTACTGTGAAGAAATTTGTGACTGATTCTGAGCACAGACGGGTTCGTGCAGACAAAGACACAATGAGGAAGGTTTCTGACAGACAAATTCATCAGATTAAGAGAGCAGATGCTAAAATGCCATTACAAAGCAGCAAACAGGTATTTGAAGCTGCTGGTGCCTCTGGAGTCCCACCAACCTCAAGGTGTAGGATCCTCCAGAGGCTTGCAGTCATGCATAAACCTACTATTCGGCCACCCAATCCAGTGCTCACAAGCAGAAACAGTTGCAGTGGGCCCAAAAATACATGAAGACTCATTTTCAAATGGTCTTGTTGACTGATGAGTGCCCTGCAGCCCTGGATTGTCCAGATGGAGGAGTAGTGGATGGTTGGTGGATGGCCTCCATGTCCCAATAAGACTGTGACGTCAGCAAGGAGGGGGCGGAGTCATGTTTTGGGCCAGATTCATGAGGAGAGAGCTGGTAGGCCCCTTTAGGGTCCCTGAAGGTGTGAAAATGACCTCGTCAAAGTATAAAAAGTTTCTGACTGACCACTTTCTTCCATGGTACAAAAAGAAGAACAGTGCCATCTGTAGCAAAATTTTCTTCATGCATGACAATGCACCATCTCATGCTGCAAAGAATCCCTCTGTGTCATTGGCTGCTATGGGCATAAAAGGAGAGAAACTCATGGTGTGGCCCCCATCCTCCCCTGACCTCAACCCTATTGAAAACTTTCGGAGCATCCTCAAGCTAAAGATCTATGAGGGTGGGAGGCAGTTCACATCAAAACAGCAGCTCTAGGAGGATATTCTGACATCCTGCAAAGAAATTCAAGCAGAAACTCTCCAAAAATTCACAAGTTCAATGGATGCAAGAATAGTGAAGGTGATATCAAAGAAGGGCTCCTATGTTAACATGGAACTTGGCCTGTTAAGATGTTTTTTATTGAAGTAACTTTTGATTTCAGTAAATATGA
Organism: Cheilinus undulatus; assembly: GCF_018320785.1. Taxonomy (NCBI): domain Eukaryota; kingdom Metazoa; phylum Chordata; class Actinopteri; order Labriformes; family Labridae; genus Cheilinus; species Cheilinus undulatus. Next base: position 36,355,672 of record NC_054878.1, on the reverse strand, counting down.
CCTCCTAATGCTGCAAATTCAACAAATGACCATTTTCAGTTCTTTACAACCAAAAAAATGTTTTAAAAATCTGTCGTGCTTAATAATGTGGAACATTGCATTTTTGTTTTTGTTTTTTGTTCTTTCTTTTAATAATGGTTATCATTATGAAGTTTGTTCAAAAACATTTGAAAGGCTAATGGCTGATGACTTGAAAAATACTCCGACTGTCATTTGCATTAATATTTCAGAAAATAAGAGAAAAATGTCATTTGCTTAATAATGTGGAAAGCGGTGTACAGGGATCAAGGAAATCCAGATCCTGCATAAACATGGGAGAGAAGTGGATCTGTGTTTTTCAAAGCTTTGTCTCCTCTGCTGAAGGGCACTGAGCTTGTGTGAGTGCATAGGTGTAGTTCAGGGTCCATCTCTGCAGCTTACATCCACACTGTGCACTGTGGAGTTGTTTGTTTGTGTGTATACGTCTTGGCTCACAGCCTAGCAGGCCAGAAATCTGCTTTATAAAATTTATTCTTTTTTAATCTACCCACAGACTTGGCCAGGGAGTCATAAGGTTATTTTCAGGCCCTGCTCAGGATCCCAAATTAGGCCCCACCACTCACCAAATCAGTGTTAATGTTGGCAGCTATTTTAAAGTTTAGTCTTAGTTTTAGTCTTTGAATGAAATGCTTTTTAGTTTTAGTCACATTTTAATAATTTCTGTCCTTTTTAGTTTTAGTCTAGTTTTAGTCGACGAAAACTCAAAACATTTTAGTCTAGTTATAGTCCATAAAAAGTCCTCACATTTACTCTTTACTTCTAGTCCAAGCATTTATTTTCTTGCCTAAATCTGATACCAAATCATGGTAGTGTTTTCTATGCGGTTCAACTTTGGGCTCCACACTTGTCAATGTCACTTCTCTCTCAAAGGTCAAAACAAAATCAAGGAGGGGCGAGACTTTCAATGATGGCAAATGAGAAACTGACCTGACTCGTCTTTTCAAAGGTAAAGCTGCTAGATCTACAACTGTAACATGTCAGAACAGGATTCCATCACAGTGGTTATGTTTTCTTGGTGATATTCCCTTGAAAAAAATGAAATATATAAGCACATGAAATGAATTAAAAACTATGGTACAGATACTACCAACCAAGACAAGCAGAAGTCAACTTTTGCAACACAGAAACATTTTAAAACAATGCTGGTGAAAAGCACTCAGAAACGGAGGTTGGAGCACTACATATCTAAAAGCTGTGGACACAGGTCCTTATACTGCCACTATAATTCCTACTAAGATGTAAATGATTACAGTTACTGTGTACAACTGTTTAGCTACCTAGACTCACACCAACAGGCTACATAAACTACTGCTATTTTAATAAAACCGTAATGGCTGATACAAGGTTTAACATGTTTCCTTTGAGGTTCATAAAAATTCAAACAAATCAGACCTCAAAAACATATTTACATGAAAAGGTGACAACCTATCATTACTACAGTCTAGACATGTTGAAAAAGTGAAGGCTGTGGCTTTAAATTTACATATACCCACAATAATCCAGTCATTCTTTACCAATATGAAACACAGACCACAAAGGAATGAAGCTGAAACACGGTCCAAGACATTTACCCATGATTATTAAAATCATGCCAAACAAAACTGTAGTACTGTGTAGTCAACTGTGAACGCTGAGTCCACATTCATGACATCTAAACATGTTTATCAGAATAAAGCTACATTAAAAGCATAGAACATGTAAAGGCCAGAAGTCTCAATCATCTTATTAGCACTGAGGTAGAAAATCTCCAAAACCATCAGTTGCGTAATCCTAACAACATTGTAAACATTGTGACACGTGTGCAGTTTGGTTTGGTTATGAGGTTTGGTTTGGTTTGGTTTGGTTTGGTTTGGATGATCATGATACTTCAAGTGTCTGGACAACCAGCAAAGGAAACTCACCGTATTTTTGTTTTTCTACACTCAGTATAACACCATCTTTTGGTCTTCTGAATTACAGCTGGGAGACCTCTGTTTCCTTTGGGCCTCCTTTAACCCTGGTCTGATCTGTGTCTATCCTGCTGTCCAGTAGTGTGACTCTCTGAGTCCCCATGTCTGGCTCGATGTCCTTCCTGCATCAGTTTGGCCCTCTTCAGTCCACCTCTTGCCTACAATAAAGACTCTTTTAACTGCATACTTTCCTATACACTCCTGGCCAAAAGGTTTACAAGTCTCCCAGTCTTTCTGGCACCACTCAGCCAGTTTTGCACTTTCCATGTTTTTTTTTTTTTGTCAAATTAAATGAGAATAGAAAAAATTAAAAACACTTTAAGGAAGATTATGACCAGATCAGAGGATAACTGTTCTTATTTTGCTCTTTTTCAGGAATGGCCATGACAGTTTTTCATTTGGGCTTAAAAAATATAAAAGAATGTTAAATCTAAAGAGGAGAATTAAAACAGAAAGCTCAGCCAGCACTGCATCTTACTGATACTAAAAAAAAGCACACAAGGTATTTAATTTGATGCAGAGCTCCACTACTTATCTGAGAGTATGGGAAAAGTCAGGCTAACAGCTTACAGTAACTTTGGGTATTTCCTTTTGTCTCTGCTGCTTAGGAGGCAAGACATTCACATTTTCTGTCCTCAGTTATGAGCAAGCTTTGGTGGTCCATATGTCCACTATTACTGAAAGTATCTCTCTCAAAAAGGCAAGTAGTCTTGTACTGCTTTTTATTTTCATTCTTTTAAAAGATGATATTATAGTAGAGCACTGTAACAGTATTGCTCATATACTCATCATTTTCACTCCTGGCAGAAAGCAAAAATCCCAGTGCACTAATCTAAAGAGAGGGGATGTTCACAGTAGGGTTAAATAAAATCCATCCTTCAAAGTCAGAACCAGAATTACTAGAAATCTGAATCAAATGTGAGTATCTTTATCAAGACAAGCCTGCAGTCCCAGTCAAATATTATGTATAAGCTATAACACAGCCGCCTGCCACTAGGGTTGTATCTTCGGTCAGAGGCCATATCTCTATAAGGCTCAACAATCGACATGTAAACCAGCATAATGAAAAGACAGTAGTATGGCTATGCATGTGATCAAGATGGATGTCCAACAACATTTATCTTCAGGGACTGTTGGCATGGAGCGGTTTAGATTTAGTAATGAACACAGGAGCTGAACGGACTGCAATCAGCAAAGCGACATAAGCACTGAAGCAGCAGCCAGGGTGAGGCTGGCACAGAGATAGGGATAATCTATCTATGGCCAATACGCAGATGAAGTGGAAAATCATGTATCCAATATGGTACAACAGGCTTTAAAGGGTTACATTTTGGTTTAATTTACTTTAAATGAGCCTAATGAGAATAACACTGAATTATACTGAATTGGAATTTTATTTGTCTAATAAAAACAGACTGACCAAAGGCATAAACATGTGTATATTTTTGTCTGTGTGTAAATGTGTTGATGATTCAAAGTTTTCTGTATCTAATGAATCATGTCCACACTTAAACTATATTTAATCTGACTCACTTGTTTTGTCTTATCATGAAACACTGACCACACTCTCCCTCTTACTTTTACCCCTCAAACAAAGAGAAATAGCATTTCTAAATATTTGTCCTGGAAGTCTATTTAAAACTAATAATCTGAAACCAAACTGAGATCTTTTAGGAAAATCTAAGCACAGTGAACTTTTGACACACAAACAGGGGTTTTAACTTCATGGATTAACATAAAGATGTTTAATTTCAACAAATGCAAACCAAAGAATCATCTTGGGAAATATTTTTAATCTTTGTTAGTACTAAGGCAAACACAGAAGAATGGACCATAAACATTGCTCTTAAGAAACTTGAGAGTCAGCCATGTTACTTTCTTTGAGTCCTAAACAACTGACAGAAGTACTATTTTTCAAATTCTATTGTTTAGGCTACAGACTCTGACTGTCTGTCCAATCTGGCACACATTAAAATGGAGATGTTTTGGTTATTTTTGGTTGGCTTGCATTACTAAAGGTAAAAGAGGGCTTTTAGGTTTTTTGGGTTGAACAGTCTTGTTCACAGCAGATCTATGAGTGACAACTAAAAGGCATGATGAGAAAAGACTCATGTGAAACAGATGAATGAACGACTTGGGAAAAAGAAACATCTGTATTAAAAATTAACAGGTTATCTTAAAATTAAATAACACACCAATTCAATCTATTATGATAGGTTCTACATGTTAATTGATTGCAAGAAAAATGCTTGTATATCAGTGCAAAGTAGTATCTGTGTGACTGTGGTTATTTTAAAATCCTAAATGTGAAATATGCTGATAAATCTCCTCTTAAAACTACAGTGTGTAGTCAGTACTATCATAAATACCTGCAGAAACTGACTGGAGGAACTGCCCTCTGCTCATTCAGGTCCGACCTCCCTCTAAAAATAACAGCCTGCCTTGTAAACAACCCACTGTCCTGTTAAAAGTTGAGGAGTCCTCATTCTAAATCTGCTTTGCATTGGGGAAGGCCGTAAATCTTGACGTACAGTAAAGATTGCGGACACGGTGTAAATCTTCCGCTCCTCTTTGCCCCGTGGCCTTCTCTTTTGAATGGGGCTCAGTGTTCGAGTCCCACCTGCTCACCTCTCCCAGCCAGCAGCCCTGAGACACGGATGAGATGAGGTAGAGATGAGAGGAGAAGAGGGGAGGCCCTGGACAGCTTAGAAAGAGGGCAATGACCCTGCATACCCTAAAAGAAGTCACGGCAAAGCCTCTGGCTCTGTGTTTTCTGGTTGCGGTTTTTCGGTCATGTGTGAGGGCGTTGTCACGTGCTTGGGAAAGATTCATGGCGGGTGGATTTTTGAGCAGTGAATGCTGGCGTACTCTGAACAGAAAGCCACACAGCATGCAGTTTGTGAAGGTCTAAATAAACAGAATATATAGTCTCAATCAGCCTTGCATTCACAGATCCACTGCCATGTGACTGAAGTCATTTTTTCTGACTTTAAAAGGTAAGGAAAAAACTTGTATCTTGTGTACCCATTCTTAAAACCACTAACAACCTCTCTCAGTGAGCAGCTGTATGTAAACAGAACATGCTCTATTAGCCTCAGCATGTCTAAGATTAGCACAAAATGATTCTGCAGTCAGAATAAAGCACATGAAATATAACTTATGGAGTTATATTTAGACCAAGCATGTAATTCTCTTTTAAATTCTCCTCTGCCGTCTCAGCTTTCAAACCACTGGAAGATTGATCCACATCCTGAGCTAAAACTTGCCTACAAAATTATGATAATAATAAACTGCAAGCAAGGGAGGTGGAAAAAGATTTACATATTTTGAAGCCTGCTCAGACTGGAGTATTGAAGCAGAATAAGAAGTACAGATGATTGGCTTAACTAATGCTAACCAGGCAACGTGAGCAGAATAGGCTGGCTCCTGCTTTTTATTAGCACCAGCTTACTAACTGGCAAGTGCAGCCGGTGCACACTTTCCAGATGTGCCTGTCCTTGTATGATCCTCAGCCCTGCTCCGAGATCTCACCTCAGGGCTGCAAACCGAGACGAGGAAGCGCACACAGCAAGAGAGCGGGCTCAGCCAGAAAGCCTCACAGAGAATCGAATATATGCAGGAAGCTTTAAAGACTGAGAGAAAGCTGCTCAGGAGAGGGTCTGCCACGTTAGCACCAGACTGGCAATGCTCTGAAGAGATGCCAGTCTGTGCTTTTCAGTGACACTCAGCATTTTCTGTTGACATGCTTCAAATATTTAGGAAAGAACAGTACTATTTGGTAAAATCATGGGTGGTCTTTTTGCTATTCACAGCCTGTCATTTACCATAAATTAATGATCAATCTTAATCTAACATAATGTCCTTCCAGTATAGGTGCATCAGACATAGAGACATGTCGCATTGCATTCCACACTTGTTGTGCACACTGCATCCATCGAAAATGGAAGTTTCTGAAGTGTGGTGCTTGGACAGATGAAAAACTACCTCCACTTTGCAACAAGCTCTGTTTAACAAAGAAAGTGAGAGACAATCACAGAAGAATTTCTGACACTACAGATGCCTTGTCATCTCATTTTTCTTTGTTCATCACCCATGTAATAAAAACAACAAAAACAAAAATAGGTGAGGGTTGACAGGATCATGCTGTTTCTACATACTGCTTAGGAAATCAGCACTGAAGTAGTTTCCTAACAGCCTAAAAGTCATTTTGTTGCTGAGGCATACTCACATCGCATCTCGTTAGGACTAGGGATGGGTATTGTTTAGGTTTTATCTGATAGCGGTGCTAAATTGATTCCCCCTTATATGATGCCGGAGCCTAAATGTGCCTGAATCTATACTTTTGGGAGGAAAAAAGCATGAGAGAGTCAGTGGAAGACCAAAAGCTGTTTGGGTATCGTAAATGATTCACAGAAATAAAAACACTGCAGTGCAATGAACACTGCCTTGTCAGACATGCTCTTCATTACACACCTGCAAGAATGCATGTGTGTTTTTACAAGGAGCAGAGAGAGAAAAGGTGATCTGGTATGCAAATGATCCAAACTTACATCTCTCATCTTATGTCACTTCTAAACAGCATCTCCAATCAGTTCATCCCGTAGCGTACATAATTTTGTTTACGTTTGCTGTGTGACATACAGAGGCAGCTTACATTAATGCAGGATTTTCCTGCATTATGTAGATCAATAGTGATATACGATAAGTATTTTTTTGAACCGATACTGATGACCGATAATTTCCTACTCCTGATGGCCGATAACCGATAATAACCGATATATTTTTTTCAATTGTTGATTTAACAAAAGAAGTTTATTTGATGCACATCTGGGGGTAAGAAGGGGTTAATATGTAGTGAGCAAAGATATTTATAACTAATTTTAACTAATATCACAGTGTTCTTCAAAAAACGAAGAACTGTTCTGACTTTATAACTGCTATTATAGTTAACTTTTTTAGTTAAACATTTGTGTACCAAGTGCAATACACACAAACAACTGACATAGGTTTCCCCCATAAAACCAAATGATAACAGGCTGTTATGCTTAACAAATGGAGATATTGGGGGTCTGGGTTTTTTTTGTTTGTTTGTTTTGTTTTTTGCTGTTAAGCCAGAATTAAAGCGAGCTGATGTTTTACATAAAGATTAAACATATGCACTGACATAAGTCATATCAGAGATAGGTTAAGAACGTAAAGTCCACTGTGGTCTGTGGCTAAACTTCTGTTCCTAACGTCGATCAGACTGAATGAAAGTAGCGATGGATCAGGAGACTGTCAGACTGATTCTGTTATTATAACGTTGTGCCTTTTGGCTCTGGCAAACTTTGTGCAGTTTTCAATGCCTGCTTATGATCAGCGCTCTGCCCACAGCTGAGGCTAGTGGCTGCTGCTGCTTCGTTTTAACGTCGTTAGGATGATGACTCTTAAGTGACTTATAAGATCCATCGAGGACTTCTTTCTACTCTTTGGAACATTTGCAGGGCAAATTCTACACACAACAGGGGCTGCTTCCTCTTCTTCTCTGGTGCTTAAAAGTGGGTTGTATACTGCGGCGCCACCTGCTGTTTCAGAATGTGTAGTATAGTGAGAAAGAACACAAACGCCAGCACTGCCGTACTATATCGGACTTATCAGAATGATGTAATGATTTCCTGTTATCAGCAAAATAATTATCAGCCCAATAGATATCATGCACCCCTAGTATTTAATATTTTGTGCACAATTCTCAGGCCTCGATATTAGTTAACAGATATTGGGGTCTTCAGGAAGCAAAAGCACTTTTAGTTTCGATAAACCATGACAAAAGAATTCAACTCATTAAATATCTGATTAGATTACATTTGGGTGGTCTGTCTTGGTGGTATAATACTTTTCAGCCCACTAAACTAAATGTTCAAGCTGTGAGGGCAAACATGATTGATTCCAGTTTCCCTCAGATCACCAAATGTGGCTCCACAGCTCATCAGATCAATAACTCTAAAGACACAATGCATGACTACAAGCACAAGTAAAAGAAAGCCTTCATCTCCTGACAGCAGTGTTTGGGATGTCAGGCTGTTGGTAATGAGCAGAAGTTGTGAAAGGAATGCATCATAGATACAAAGATGAACAACTGTTAGCAGATGCTCTGTTATCCAGCGACACTCAGGCTTCAGCTTATGGCACATCTCAACATGTGTTCCATATTAACTATCAACTGGAAGCACTTATCTTATACATTACAACTAACAACTTTACACTAGCAAAAAAGATGACTAAATAAAGAGATAAATTACCCAAAAAACTCAAACTGAATTGATTTGCCATCACTTGTATCAAATGTTACAAAAATTATCCACAAATGACTCCATTTAAAGGACAATCTCACTCAAGCAGAAAACATCATGTGTCCTGGCGACAAAAATAACGAACATTTGGAAAATGTCTGTACTTTTTGTGCTCTCTTGACTATAAATGAATAACAAATGGATCTGCCAGAAGTGATGAACACTGGCTCAACAACAAAACTCTTCATAACAGACTTTTCATGTTTGTCCAAAGCAGCAGGATCACACTCCCGATTGATGCCATACGGCCGATTTCTTGTGAGGACAAACACACATTTTTGGCCTAGGCTGAATTAGGTCATCATGCTTCCTGTTTGGTGCACAGACAGGCAACGTGAGATTAATAGCAGGGGAAGAGAGCAGAGGGATTGCCCTGCACAGCAGAGAGGATAATATGATGATTTCACCTGCAATGAAAGCTAATAAAGTCTTTGTGTTTATGGTGAAAACACGACACCATCCCTGTAATATCATGCAGATTAAATGTTACTGAGTGTAGAAAGAGGTGTCACATTATCCCATTACCACTCAAAAGCTCACTTTCCAACGTCCCATGCCAGTCTTCACCTCCCTAAAAGGTGCCCGGACTGTCCCTTGCTACATTCCCAAGTTGTAATCACCTCACTTTTTCCACTTCGAATCATGGTGCCTTCAAGAAAAGTTGCATTCACCATGCCAAGAAGAAAGAGACCATATGATTGCTCCCTGCTTTTTTCAAGGCCTTCTACAGACATATAAAGTGGAAAGCCAGTAGGGAAAAGCCAGCTAGGATGGTCCGGAGGCACAAGCACTCCTGCAAACCCACACTTAGGGGCTTGGTTGGCGCTTCTTGCCGATCAAAGTAGCAGTTAAAGCAGAGGTGAGTGCAGGTCATGACTTGGTAGTCAAGCCTATCTTTAGTGAACAACAGGTAGCTAGCTGTGATTTAGTCAGCCGTTTGGCCTAGCTCCAATGGCATTCACAACACTGAAAGTAAAAAACAAAAAAAACCCTGAAAGCTTAAAGTTCAAGTGTTGTGACTTGTTTGATGACATTTTCAGAAATAGCAGGGCCCACAGAGTTCAGTTTTCAGCCTTATAGGACTGAAAGGAGCTCTGGCATCGGTAAATCTAGACTAGTGCTTCCCAACCATTTTTCCTTGGAGCACCCCCTACATGTACAGAACCCCCCAGGACCCAAGAGAGAAGAAAAATCAATATGGATTTTAATTGCATCACTGATAAATGCATGATGCATGCTTTACTTATCAAACAAAGTTTGTATAAACTAATTATTAACTGTGTTATCATGGTTTTAGTCAATATTTGCAAATCTAATTTTGGCAGCCTCAGAGTGGACAAAGCCTCGCACCCCCCCTAAGATCTTTGGTGCTGATTAAAATGTTATTTTGAACACATAAAAGAGTAAGAAAACTGCTATAATGTCGGTCTCTTACTATTTTAGAGAGACATACAAAGTCAATCATAAAAAATGAGTCATAAATATCGCTTGCTTTAGCCTCTTTACTATTCAAACACTGCCTGATGCTTATGTTGTTGTAATATAAGCCATTTGCCTTCTGCATGACCAAATTAATGGGAAAAAACATGATTTCTGTTAAATGAAGCAGGAATAATTTAAAATGTGTGGCCGTAGAACAGAATGAGGAAAAAATAGTCAATAAACCAGAGGCTATTCCTATTTGAAAACTTGTTCATTGGTTGCAGGTTTAGTTCCCTGTCAGCATGAAATTCTAGCTTTGCATAACAGACTAATCTGTTCTTTGTGCTCTAAACGACTTCAGGTGGTCGTTCAGTTCCAGGGTAATTCCCTGGCACATAATCTGTGCAGATTTCACCTCAGGTGACTCAAAGTGTGACCTGATTTATTTACCATGCTAGCTTTGTGAACATGAAACCTCCTGTATATAAGAACAGCTGATGCTGGTTTCTCAAAAATGTACATGTTTTTAGATGTTCTCTATAGTTAATCTAAGGTGTGTGTTTACCTGAAGGAGAATCAGGATAAAGTGTTTCAATGCAAGTACTGACAAAAAGTTCAAATTCTATTTTTTCCATCCAAGTATTGTTTCAATTACCTAAGAATTCCTGTACTAAATAAACAGATTAATAATTTCATTATTAAACAGCTTTTTACTGCTCAAGAGGAGATTTGATATCATTATATCCTAGCTCATGTTTAACTCTTTACAGGACCTCATCAAATACATAGAGTGGGGGTGCACCAATACCACATTTATCCTGACTAGGTACGAGTACAAGTACTTATATTTGGGTAATCATCAATACTGTGTACAAATATGATTACTTAACAAAACCATAAGTGTTCTTAAAATTATGTGAAAGTTTGTTTTACCATCAGATGTTCTTTATCCCTCCTTTTGGCAATTTATCGGTGCCCAAGTTTCATTCTCCTCTACTTTTCCATCCTCATTTATGTAAAAATATCACCAAACTGCAGACCTTGCTCCAACTCTGACTACATACTCACATGCTACTGAGTAAAGTATCTGATATTTTTTCGGGCACTAAACTGTTGTGATTTTATTTTAAAATACTTCTTCTTTACCAATTTAAACAGCATTTGCCAGTGATAAATATGATAGACCAGGGTTTTTCTTCACATTTCCAACGTTTTAACACCCACTGATGCTAAATTTACAAGACTGGAGTATGTATTATAAACATTCATTCAGCATGACTGTTTTTGGCCCGCGGGCCACCATTTGGGGATGGCTGTGATAGACTCTCTGTATGTAGGTTACTGTTTCGAAGAGGCACTTAACGCTGGTTTTGCTAATTCTTATATGTTTTCATCAGAACTAAGAAAAGGCATCAGATCTGCAATATGAGGAGAGTACTCGACTAGAAGTGAACCCACTATTCAGGCTGCATATGAGCCCTTTCCAAGACCAATCTAAGTATCAGAACAACTGTACCATGAGTGTCATGTAAGTTGATTTGTAAAGGATACTAAAGAAGGAAAGGATACCATTTTAAAAGACGCTTCATCCAGGCATTAGGCCTCTGTTGTGGTGAGAGGTGCCCAGAGAAGTTGGTATACTCCTCTTTTATCCCCCACATTTTTTAATTGGCCTATCAATCAAAAGATAACCCCCTGTGTTACAAACAAAGACATTTATGGCTAAGCTGCATATTTAGTTCAACTAAAAATGGGCAATTAGTATAGTTGCATTGTCACTTAACTTCTGCTGCTCCAGTGTTTGAAGATCATTATGAAACTACATATGCATTTTGAGTGTACAATAATCCTGAGCAGTGTTGGGGGTACTGTTTTACAAGCAACACAGTAGTGTACTAAATACTTTTTAAAGCCTTTGCCATCCTAGGAGAGGGGGCAAATATACTCTTGTAGAGTAAAAATAGCTGCCTATGCTGTGTATAACTGTGTGTATGTAACAATGCACCTCTGGTTGTGATGAATGCATCATAACATAAAATAGAAAGTAATTTGAAGTCAATTCCTATTGAAAGAGTTTAGTTTCCCTCTGGCTGCTGACTGGATCATCAGTCTTTATTTTGATTTTTTTTAAAAATGATCATCAGTTGGAAAAAATGAAAGCCTAAAACAAACACCAACATTGACCTTGGTCCAGCAGTGGCCTCCTTCATAAGGAGACTGTCTCCATACCCACAAAGTCTGTGAGCAACACCAGACATGGATGTTGAGTGTGATCCACTCCCCACGTCTATTTAGGACTACACAACCCAACCTGCCATTATCATATTATGTCTCCATGAAATCATATGTTGCTCTGATGCCTCAGTGGGTGATCACAGCACTTATAACCCAGCACATCACCACATGGGTGATGATTTCAAACCCAAATGGTTGAAATAGGCTCCCGGGGATCCACATGAGTTCCCCGTTTGATTGCTGCTGGTGACACAGACAAACTGTGCTCATCTGAGACCACACAAACACAAACAGCAGAGGGATCCACAGACATCCTAGGGATGCCAAATTCAGAGTGAAAGCAGATGAGGCTTGATATCATTATGAAAAGTCTTACAGCATCACATCATAAATATTGAGGTCACATTCCTCGTATAATAAAGTTGAGGGTTTTTACTTGTAACTAGAATTGCAAACATGATGGTTTTTAAGTCTTTGTGAGGAGTTTATAGGTGATTTGATTAGTGCCACCCACTGACACAATGTTCTGTTGTTGATTTATGTTTGTTTTATAGACACAATGACAGATTTTAACCACAGGAGTGATTGACCTAGTTAATAACACATGCAGTAAAAGCAGAAAGCCAGCTTAATTTTATCACGAAATGCTGGACAAAGGATTTAGATGCAGACACTCACATGGGTAAAAGTTCAATTCCGATTCATGGAGGCAAGGCTCGATACACAGGAGGTCAGTATCTCAGGCAAAGGTACAAAAACAGCAGGCAAATGTGACAAACTAAGATCAAAATTAGGTCAAAACACAAGGAATATATCAGAAAATAAGGCTCAAAAGTAATGCACTCTAGGAGTAGAACAAGACGATCTCGCACAGAGGGAAGTACGGTGGCCGGTAAGGTCAAACGGTTTGCAAAAGCCAGACACACACTAAATGAAACAAATCTATGATGGACAGAGAGCAAGCTACATGTGGAGGGGAGAAACTAAGTCTCAACAGATAAGTCAGATAAAACTTATACCCCTGGAGATGAAAATCAGAACCAGCAGGGGGGGAAACTTCCCCATCTCCTCGTCAACTCACACCCTGATGTAACTACATAACTGCTAACGAGTATTATTACTGCGTAATGACTTTCAAAACACAATCATAAGTCCGTCCTCGGCTCATTCTCTCTTCCATCTGTCTCTCCCTCTTTCGCTCTTTCTGCTAGAAAGCCCCCTGGAGGCCAGGTGCGTTTTGACGTTTCTGGGTTTGAAGCACATTTTGGATTAGGATCGTTTTGAGTGTGGAAGCGCATTTGTGGTTCATGAATTTGGTTTTGATTCTTGGAGAGCGTTTTGTCAGTTGCATCGCGTTTCCCCTTTTGAAGTTCGTTTGGACTTTTGATTGCATCTCTAAAGTTGAAGCGTTTCTCATATTGAAGCCGTTTTATTTGATTTAGAGTGTGTGTGGCTTTTGCAGACCATTTGCCCTTACCGGCCACCGTAGGGAAGGGAGTGAATGGTTTAAACACACAAGGAGAGGGAGGACAACCAGACGGGGATCACCAGGTGCAGCCACTCAGACAATCAACACAGGTGGGTGATACAGACACAGAGAAACAGGTAAGATAGGCAGGAAGGAGTGATCTGGAAAAGAAACACAAGGTAAGTTTACAAAATAAAACAGGAAATGACAAGACTGGAAACATGAGGAAAAAATAAGTAACTAAACCAGGGGATATGACAAATTTATTGAAAATATAAGCAACAAAGAAAAAAATCTAAGCTAATGTTACGACTTCACAACTAAATGGCTCTAAAAGACTAGATTTTAAAATCAAATAGTCACACAACATACATGACTGGACCCACTATTATTACCAGGAAATCTGTCTGGAGTAAAGGTTTATGTTTATGTCAGAAAATTTTTAAAAAGACATATTATAGGACCGAAAATCATAATGAGTTGAACCCTCAGTTCCTTATTCATGGTGAAAAAAAATGTTTCGGATGCATCTCTTATAGTTAAAGGGAGAAGATGACAAGCTCAACAAATAAAACTTCCTGCTAAATTTTGAAATGTTGCTCAATAGATCCCAGAGTTTTAAATAAAAGTGTAAAAATCATCAATTTTCTATAAAACGGAAAAAGGATTTCAACCAGTCATTTGGGTTCAGAGTGTTGAAACAAATTTTGAACAAATTGCTTAATAAAACACTTAAAGTATTACCTTAATCAAATAAGATTGAAAAAGATTTTTCAATCTATTAATTAGCCTCAAAATAATCAGGATAAGCTGTACTAATCACAAAATATTTAAAACATTTCTTGGTTTAATATTACAAAATAAGAAGGGGGGCATGGGAAACAGTATGAGTAAAATGGAAAATAACCTTTGAAAAAGAATAGTTGAAAAGTTACCACCAACACAGGGATGACTTATTTGGGATATATGAGCCTCTACAAAAACAAACTGGAGATAAATGTCCCGTGAAAGAACATGGGTATATATTGTAAACTCTAAATTGGTCCTGAAGCTAGCTGAGCCAATCGAGGCTCCTCTTATGATTAGACATCATAACCAACACTTTGATGGTGTGCAGAAATACTGCAAAGACTGGTGAATAACAGGGTCTGTGATCTCTGTGGGTCGCTGTGGGGTTTGAATGTGGCTGAGGGAATGTGAAGGAACGAGTGGAAGCGGAGGGCTGACTGTCGCTCCGCCAGCCAAGCCACAGCTGGCCAGATTACAAGAGACTGGATTAGAGACCCGGGGTTGGGGTTGGGGTAGGGATGTGGATCTCACTGATGTAGTAACTCGAGAAAACGCAGAGGCAACACATTATTAAAGCATCAATGTCAGCATACAAGTCAGACACAGCAGTTTGAAACAGCGAGGACACTCATGTCGTGTCATGCAGCAAACAGATCAGTTGTTAATAGGACTGGTTTTTTTGAAGAAATCGCTCTCTTGGGACATTAATCATGACAAACAGTAAATGATGTGATAGGAGCTGGTGTTTTCTACTGTTTTTCTCTCAGTGATACATCCTCACAAGCCAATAAGCTCAGACATAATGGGATATAATCCTGTCCTGACATCTACAGCAGTGTGTAAAACACAAAAACAACTTTTTATCATTGTCTTTTGCCACAAATGTAGCATGTAAAGCATGACTATTATAAATTGGAAATTCAGAACAATCAACAAAGCACACAGAGCTGTTTAAATAAAGAAAGCACAGATTTATCAAAGAATTACTGAAATTAAACTGAAAGTTTAAAATAGTTTTAAACAAGAAGGGACCAAAAACTCTGAATTTGTTCAAAACCATTCAAAACTGTTCCCAGAGGCAAACGCCTTAATCAAAGTCCATAAATGAGTCATGCACTAAAACAACTGTTCTGTCCTGTCAAGCTAACAACAAAGACAACAGTTAATCTACAACAGCACCTTCCAAAACAATAGCTAGGTGGCTCAGCAACTTCAAGATATTAATACACAACCAAAACAAACACAAACCGTCCTTATGGGAGTATTATGAGCCGTTCAACCAGCAGCTAAGGCGCAAATCTAGACATCACTCAGCTAACAGCTAACCATGGCAGGTGTAGCAGCGTTAGCTTAAAACCTACTGAAAACAGCTAACACTCAAAATATTACGTTTAACACAGCCAGCTAGCTCTTACCTTGTTGAAGTGAAGAAGTAGTCCGTGTGTATTTGGAACAGTCGAGTTAAATCCTTTAGAGATAGTCCGTTGCTGAAAAGGAAGTCAAATTGTTGTTTTTAACGCCTGCAGATGCGTCTACCGTTTAAAAATGGCGCCGTAAGAAGCGGTAAATGTAAAACATACTCAAGGCTCTCTACGCCCCGCCCCCTAGGTACCGTTACCATGCTACACCTGTCACATGTTATAGACCAGCTGACAACCAGTAGGCTATGACGCTGACATTGGCAGAGGTTTTATTTGAGGAGACAAATACTTGAATCACTTTTAGAACAACAGCTTCTTGACTCAGGAGAGTCAGTGGGAAAAAATAATTAAGCTGCCACCATCAATTAACATTTTTTAGATAAAAGTTACAGTCCAGTGTTGTCAGTTTCTCTATTAAAAAGGGGGTTTGGATGCTGAAATAAGACTAGAAGTTCTCATACTCTTTCTACCAAAGGGGTTTTGACCTTGAATGTTTCTGATCAACTGAAGGATGAAATGTTCTTTTTAGGGATTGAGAAATGTCCCAGTTCTGAGGGCTCAGTAAACTACAGATTACTTAAAAGGCTGTTTTTGTATGCCTGATGTCCATGAATGCAAAGTAGACTTTTTTGAGATATATGTATGTTTTTTGTGGGTGTTGATTGTACAGAATTGGCCCATGATGCACTAATGCCATGTTGCCTTTTTTATTGGTTCATCATGTTTAGAGGAATTGGTTTCTAAGCAGACACTATGGATCTTTGGGGTGGGGGATGGGAGCAGCTTTGCAGCTTCAAGGTCATCAAAATTAAATTGTTAATTGTATTACAGTAAAGTAAAATAAAAAAAACATGATACTGCATATCTAATTGAAAGGTCTATAGATAAAACTGTAGAGTATATATACATTTTCCCTATCTCATAAATATCCCTCCTGCTATCTTTCCTTGGGTTATGAAACATATCTGTTAAATTTTTTAAATTTTTTTTAAAGTATCTTTCAAGGATTTATGGGTTGGGAACCATTGATTAGTGGCACAATAATGTGCCCAGATTATCTCTGTTACCTTCTTTTATTTATTTTAATTTACAGTCTTTTACATCATAATGCTTTTTTTTTTGTTTGTTTGTTTGTTTTTTACTTTTTTGAAATTTCCAAAAATACATTGGTAAAGAAACAGCATTTCTATGAAAATAAGGAAGCAGCAATAAGCCGCTTATTGCATTTTTTTAACCAATGAGAGCTAGAATGTTTGTGCAAAAATTCATAAAAAGTCAGTTTTTGCTCAATTACATTATAATTACTAAGCTAGGTAGCTTACTAAGCTAACAAAGCTAATTTAGCTACATAGCCAACATCCCTCACATAGCTAAGGTAGCTATGTAGCTGATGCTTACCTAACAAAGCAGCTATGTAAACTACCTATAATTACTTAGCTAATTTAGCTTCAGCTACATTTGTAACTCAAGCTCATTTAGCTACATTGGCTTATGCAGTAACGTTAACTAAAACGCTAGCATGGCTACATAGCCAACATCGTTATAGCTATGTAGCTGATGCTAAACTCACAAAGCAGCTATGTAAACTACTTATCTACATAAGCTACTTAGCTAATTCAAGCTCATTTAGCTACATTGGCTTATGCAGTAACTTTAATTACAAAGCTAGCGTGGCTACATACCCAACATCACTCACATAGCTAGTGTAGCTATGTAGCTGATGCTAAACTCACAAAACAGCGATGTAAACTACTTATCTACTTATCTACATAAGTTACTTACATAATTAAGCATTGGCTATGTTTGTAGCCAAAGCTTATTTAGCTACATTGGCCTATGCAGTAACACTAATTACAAAGCTAGCATGGCTATTTTAGCTTAAGCTAAGGCTAACGAAGCTAAAGCGAGTCAGTGTTTGTGTTTCTGAAACAGGTCTATGTATTACTCAATCCCAGATTAAACCCCTTACCTGAAATGTTTCTTAGTCTGTAATGTTTGCAATGTGACACTTTCTTTCTGAGATATACAGTTTCTCACAGAATTGTCGGCACATTCTTGGGAATTTTACAAGTCAAAAACATATTTTTCCAGCCATTAAGACTCTGTATCAAAGCAGGACTAACTCCTAAATATAGCTTCAAATGAAGCTGATCCTCTGCATGTCCTGAAGTGGACTTTTCTTTACCTCTTATAATACTGTAGTGCTACAGTGGAAGTACCCTGAGGTTACATTGCTTACGTTGCAACTTATGTAAGCACTAACAAACGCATTTATAAATCTTTTTTCAACCGTTATATGTTACAGCAGCAGCAAAGGAGAACAGCCCACCTGCACTTCTGCCCCTCACCAGCCTGCACCATAAATGTCCAATAAACTAAAAATCAGAAAAGTCTGGAAGATTACTGCACTTTAAGAAATCCAAACAGGAGTGTTGTATAAGAAATAAAATGTAGTTCTTGGAGAACACTTATTTTATGACTCAGAGTTTGCCTGGAAAGTGAGATTTTTCTGATTTTCTAACACCCGCATGAAGAGATTTATATCAGAGACCTTGAAACTGGTAGGACATGAAATATACTTTGACTGAAATGAAGCTTTTATTATACATCAGAATGACCTGATCTTATTTTTCTAACCAAATCCAGTCTTTTCGTGGCAGTTTCAGAAACAGACAGGTGATTCTGAACAGATTCTGTCTTCAAACTCCTCCAAGAATCTGATCGATGGCTGGCTTGAGTCTTCGATTGCGATGCAATTTGTGCTTGACAAGAATACATCTGAGATCCTTTAAGCTGAGATATTGTGTTTCTTACCACTCACTGACACGGCTCACACATCATGAAATAGAGGGCAGTAAAACACAGGTGTCTCATTACTACACTGGAGAGAAAGAAGAAGCTCTGAGGACATATAACTGCTCTTTCTTCTTTTTACCTTGGCTTGAAATTTCATTCTCCACTAGTAATACTTTCCATGATGGCTACATCAAGCAGGTATTTTATTTTCTACATCAGTCTCACATTGACTGAGAAAAATCCAACTCTGAAACAATCAACTTAAAGTCAAATAAAATCCACTTTTCTTCCATGCAGCCCTAAGTTCTTCATATAGGAGTCACAAGATGGGCTGAGGTGGCCACACACTGATGATGATTTTAAAACATGGGAGACCACAGTAAGGGCAGTTCCAATCTTGTAATCCTCTACTATGAGACCACACACCTGCCGACCTGCCCTCTGCTATAACATTGTCACAATGAATGGGTTAGATCTCACAGAAACTCACATGATCAAACATGACTTCAGAAGAAATACAAACATGGAGGACCATCCAAATCCTCAGCTGTCTGTCCCTCCACAGTAAGATCTCCTGGCATGTGTTAAAATCAGGATTCAGTAATAATCCAAAAGCAAGGAAAAGACTGAGGGTGAAATCATATCTGGAATGAAGGCATGGTTGTAGTGAGCTGTAAAATTATGTAGAATCCCATAGGTGGCGCTACCCAGTCTGCTTGCTCTCATGGGTTGTTGTGGGTTTTCTGTCAGTTACGCCAGTCCAGCCGAAGAATAGAAATACGCTACTTAGACAAAAATATTTGGCCACACCTGTTGATTATTGAATTCAGGTGTTTCAATTCAACTCATTGCCACAGGTTTTTGAAAGTCTCCATTTGCAAACATTTGTGATACAGAACGGGTCGCTCTGAAGAGACCAGTGACTTCAAGTATGGTACTGTAAAGCAGGGGTTCTCAACGTTGGGGTCAGGACCCCCATAGGTGTCGCGAGACACTGAGAGGGGGTCTCCAGATGCCTTAAAAAAACATTTTTGAATTACAGTGTTGCCACTTAACAATTTTGCCTAATTTAAACCCATTCTTATCACTTTTTCCCACCAATTTTGCCAATCTTAACACATTTTTGCAACTTGAAACCCATTTTTTGTCCATTTTTAAACCCTTTCCATCACTTTTTTCTGCCTGTTTTTTCCGCTTCTAATCCATTTCTTGCAACTCTCTGCCTATTGTTGGCTCTGTTGGCACATTATTGCCACTATTAACCCCTTTTACCACTTTTTAAGCCCCATTTCACAACTTGATATGCCAGTCTGACTTTTTTGCCTCAGCGTATTCTTTTTTGCCAGTTTATATCAATTTTCATCCCATTTCACCAAATTTCCACCTATTTTTGCCACTTTAACGCCATTTCCAAGGTTATAAAAGTTTGGGAATTTTCATTAGTTTTAATTTCTATTTAGGTTTTACCTTTTGTTTTAAATTTCACTTTAGTTTTAATTAGTTCTTACTGCTGGTTTGTTAGTTAAGTTTTTATTTTGCAAGAATGCTTTGTTTTAGTTTAGTTTTTATTAGTTTTAGTGTTAGTTTTAGTTTTTTTGGCAATATGGGATACCTGTCTATGGCAAAACCTAAAAAGGCTCTTTACTTTTCACTGTAATTATTCAACTTCAAAGTTTGTATACCAGTCAAGACCTAAAATTACCAATGTGTGAAGTTATCTTCAACCAAATCAGGCAGTTTTACTCTCTAGGCTTGGGTGTTAATGTCAGTCACTATGCCAGACTCAAAGACTAAAACTGAGGAGATTTTGTCCGTAATTCTATTTAATTTAGTTAGTTTTGTAAGCAGACAATACAGTTTTAGTTAGTTTTCATTTTGTTTGTAAAGCTTAGTTTTTATTTAGTTTCAATTTACTGAAAGGATTTTTACATTTTAGTTTTAGTTATTTAGTCAGTTTTAGCTAACTGTAATAACCTTGGCCATTTCAGCCACTTTTTTAATCCCTTTTACCACTTAAAATGCACATTTTGCCACTTTAACCAATTTGTGCAATTTTTTTTTTTTTTTTTTGGTTATTTTTTGCCACTTTTATCTAATTTTTGGTATTTCTAAGCCATTTCTGCTTATTTTCAAATTTAATCTGGCCACCTTTCCTAGCATTTTTTTGCCATTATTACCCAATTTAAGCTATTTTTAACATATTTTAATTCTGTTTTTAACAAAAGGATTTACATTTTTAAGAGGGCTACTTACAACGGTCTCTGGCACCTTTATTTTGGGGGTCTGAAAAGGTTGAGAACCCCTGTTGTAAAAAACGCCACCTTTGCCAATCTTAATGCTTCAGCAACTTTCTGACAACAGTTTGAGGAAGGCCCTTTTCTGTTCCATCACCACTGTGCCCCAGTACACAAAGCAAGGACTATATGGTTTGATGAGACTGGAAGAACTTGACTGGCCCGTATGAGCCCTGACCTCAACCCCATTGCATACCTTAACGGATGAACTGGAACGGTGAGCCTGGCATCCTTGCCCAACATCAATGCTCTACAGAATGAATGGGCACAAATTCCCACAGAAACACTCTGAATCTTGTGAAAAGCCTTCTGAGAAGAATGGAGGCTGTTTTAGCTGCAAAAGGGGGGCAACTCCATATTAAAGTACATGTATTTGAATACAATGTTACAGTCCCTGCCTTGTAATGGTCAAGTGGCCAAATGCTTTTGTGCATAAAACATCAGAGAGAAAAGGTATCTGAATTAAAGAGGAAATTTGTGATTTTTAAAAGTGTATAAAACATCCAACACATAATTGTATCTAAAAGTAAGAAAAAGATGCGGCTGGTTTAGTATATTTAAAAAAAAAAAAACTCTTAAAACTATGATCGTTCCACAGAGCTTTTGATTTAAAGCATGCATGATGAACTTAAGGTAACCCAGCAAACTAAGCCCATATTGTCTTTAAATGTTTGTTGTTTTTCCACAACATTTCGACTTCAGACCCATCATTACCGTCAGCTGGAGTCAGAAGCTTTAATAGGATGCTGCCAGGCCGTGGCCTCCCCACACAACCCATACACTCTGAATGAAACTGTGACTTCATAACCACATGCATGGACGCTGTCTGCGAGAGGGAAACATCAACGAGGATTATAAACACTTAATTGTTTATTGGGAATTCCCAAACTGATGCTGTTTTGAAAAGTGAAAACGTGAACTCAGAGAGGTGACTCACGCCGACCGCAATGTATGTTTCTGACACGTGACGTCGACTTTAATATGAATCCTGAGGTCACATTATGACTTTTAGGTTTAGTTAGGCATGAGCTTATATAAAATTTTACCACAAAATTAGCTATAATTCATCCATCATGATCATTGGGAGGAATCTTTTACAAGCTCACAAACATTGGAGCTGACCCGTAGGGAGGGTTCTGAGAATAACTTGAAACTGAATCATCAGTTAACAGAGCTAATGTGCAAAACAGAGCAAAACAACTACTGTAGAGGTGTAAAAAGGTTACTTCAATTATATACAGGCTGGGTTTTGTGATATAACAACAACAGTGCTTTAATTTGACTCTCTTTGGATCGCCTTCACTATTTTCTTGACCATGACCACACTATATTTCACATCTTTTCATTTTGGCTACAGAAAAGCTGTCTAAGTACCCATCATGCATTGAATAAAGACCTAATATGTAGATATCCTCGGTCTCTTTAATCAAGCAATTAAATGGCTTTGTATATGTTTAAATTTCTCTTCATAGGAAAGAAATCAGCCGAGCAAAAGCAAAGGAGATACGGTCTGGTATAACAGGAGTGTAGTAAGTCTCCTCATTCATTACATTATAACCAAATAAAGTGCCTTTTACCTGCCTGTACATGTTAATTCTCATGCTTGCTGTCAACAGTCTTTATTAACTTTCTGAGACCCAGCATGTATGTGAGCATTGCATTTCCTTCAGAGTAGTACAAATTTCTGCTATTAGAAATTTTCAAGTCATTTTCTTGAAATGTGGAGATAGTTTGCTTTGAGATTATTCAACTGTATTTGATTTCAGTGGGAGTCTTGTGGAATACGGGTTTACATTTTTATTTTTTACTTTATTTTATTTATTTGGTTTTTTTAATTATTATTTTCAAGGGGAATTTGGGGAAATTTTTTCAGTGATTTTCATCGAATCCGGTAAAAATCATAGTGAGAAAAAAGGTATTTGTAATTTTTTGTAACTTGACTCGAAAGGGAATTATTTGGGGGGTGTTTTGAAATTTACATGAAAATCTTCAGGGATGCACAAGAGATTCTTATAAATCTTATTGGACTGTCTTAAACATGCATAAGAATTTTAGAAAATTTGTGTAGGCTTTGGAAAGAAAAATGTCCATGAAATTCCAAACTTTTGGTGGAAATTTACAAGGAAAATGAGTCCACCACACCTCTCTCTGTTCTTACTGACTGAAGACCCCCAACAACAGACCAGTACATCGAAAATATATTCTAAAACCTATCAAGTGCTGCATCCCTCTATCAATCAAGTAGTGCCTTTGAAGCAAACCCTGAATATTCTCTTCAGGGCTTTTCATGCACTACAGCTATGTCCCATTTCAGGAATTGCATTCTTCAGAGGGCACATTTGTAGACTGATTATACCACAGCGTTGAAGCATGTCAAAGGTTTTTCCCAAGTTGAAGGCTTCATCAAATGCACTCTTCTTTTCCTGGCCAACAAAGGATCCATCAGGTATACCCTTCATGGCCTAACATTTCTCAAAATCCATTTCATGCCAATCCCAATGAGGTGGTAGCAATCAAGTAGTACACCCAATGGTAATGTTAAACAGCAAAAGGGGCCTTGCAACCTAAGATGATCTTTTTTAGAATTTTATTTTATTCCAAAAAAAAAAAGGAGGACAAGGAGGTAATTTTTTTTCTGATAGCATAGAATTAAACACACATCAATTTCATTAGATTTGTATTAGTATTGTTTTGGAAAAAAAAATCTGAATTCTGGTATCCTAAGAAGTCAGCTATTTATCAGACTCATTTCAGTTAAAACTATAACTTACAGGTTATGTAGGGTGGGCACTTCAAAGAATGCGATCCCTGAATTGAGACACAGCTTATGTGTGTGGTAGTTTGGTCTTATTTGGTTTGTCTAGAGGAGCCCTTATGTTTTTCTTGCAGCATTTTTTTGCTACTTCATTTCAAAAATGCTTTTTGAGCTGGGAAATTGGAGGACAGTCAAAGTTAGCCAAGTAAGACTTCAATGAAATAAAAGTTGATGAGTAGAAAGATAAATAACCTTTCTTCCAGGCCTGCAGTTGTTAAGATGAGGGCCTTAAGTCGTTTGTGTATTAGATGTGGTCAAGATTCAACTCTGTGTCCTATTGTGGTCAATGCCACCATAATGACAACACAAGCTGGAGACCACAGCTAACAAAAGCCAGCCTTTTCTACCTCTACCCATCATTATATCTCTTTTTCACTTCTCTATCCATAACATATTCCTTGGCAGAGAGGTTCCCATCTGGGCACAGCCAAAATAGAAGCGTAGATGTAGCAGCCACCACCCAAAACCAGCCAGCAGTCCGCCGTCTCACTGTCTTTCCACAAAGATGTTTTACCCCCTGGCTTGATGTGGCACTTTACAAGAGGGTGTTGGCACAAAACACAGGCTCACGCTGACACAGACTGAGCTTTCAACCATCTGATGACGGGGATTATTATTTGTTGATGTAGAGAGGGGAGGGTTTATGGGAAATGTGGTCTTACACTGAAGAAACTTGAGACCCCTGGAGTTTGATTGAAGGCACCAATCATTTCAGAAATGCTCCAAGGGTAGTTTTTCATGACCATTTCCTCAAGGATGCATAAAAAGTCTTAAACAGTTCCTTATTTTCCAAAGGTTGCAGGAGCCGATGTAATATCCCAAAGACCTTGACCCAAGCAATAGGATTGGATTACAAACGAGTGGTGGCTCTGGAGAAACAAATGTGGTTTCACTGGTTTACAGCATCATAATTTACATGTCCCCTCCGCCTCATTCTGTCGGCTGTGTATGACCATGAAACCTCGTCGTTAACCCCTCTAACAGTCCCTTCAAAATAAAGCGCTTATTGGAAAAGACATCTGAAATATCGATAATGGCCTGGGGCCGCTCTCCTGGACTGCTTCAAGAAATCTGATATTACGTTTCATGTCAGTGATTATTGTGCTGGAATGCAAAGATAAATTTGAGAAAAACACATGTAGTCATAGCTATCATGTTTTATTATTGTTTAATTATGAATTTGATTTATTTTTGTCATTCCCTACCAATCACTGCTTGTGTACATTTACTTTTGTCTTTTTTTACTCTTTACTCATCTTTTCTGCCCAAATTAACCTGAGTGTATCAGTTCTCGCTGTGTCCCAATTCAGGGGTAGCAGTGCCCCGAGTTTAAACGGCATGGTCTGACATATAAATTGCTTGAGTGACCGACAGCTTGTCTAAAAAGGTGCACAATATATCCTGGGACATGTTGGGTCATGAAGGATGCACACACTGGATCTTTTGTTAGGGGTAACTAGGAAACATTTAGCAGCCATATTTGAAGGAATAATCCAATTGGGACAGCCTCTGGGGTGCACATTGCCAAGTAGTAGTCCTTCTCCACAAATAAAGGTATAAAAAGGCCCATAAAGAAAGACAGAAAGAAAGAGGATGGCCTCTGATGCACTGTTGTATCATCAGTCTTGAAAAACACACTCTGAAGGATGCAGCCTCTGAATTGGGACACAGCTTGAGTCATCTCCTGTTTCTGTGCCAGTTTGTTTCTCGAAGCCTGCCCCCTATGAGAATTTTTCCTTCTGACTCTATGTACTTTATCCCTTTGTTGGACCTTGTATTCTTTTGATGGATGTTTAGGAGAAAAGAAAGAAAGAAAGAAAGAAAGAGAGAGGATTGTCTCTGATGCACTGTTGTAACATAATCAGTCTTGAAAAGCACACCCCAAAGGTTGCAGCACCTGGATTGGGACGCAGTTTGTTTCTGGAACCCTGCTCCTTATGTGGTTGTTTCCTTCCGACTCTACCCACTTTACTTCGTCAGACCTGGTATTTTTTTATGGGTGTTTAATCCACTAAATATTTAACAGTAAGCCTTTTGATACATTTTATTTGATCTCATAAGTAGATCATTCTGAGATGTCAGTCGGATACGTCATTTGGGACGCCCCCGAAGTCAAAACTTGAAAGTAAATAAAAATCTGTGATGCCATTCCAAGCTCTGACATCTAACTTACAAGGGAAATGGGACACGCCATTTTTTCGTTTTCTTTGTTGCTTTTATTTCTATCTCAAAGTCTGCTTTAGGCTTTAGGGTACTCCTGTGATCATGCTTTATGTGAAAGCTGCTTGCTGGCTGATGAAGTGCAGGACTTTCATATTGATACTGAGGAAGGAGGTTCCACCTCTTTTCAAAACATTTTAACTTTCAATTATGTTAAACTTACTGATGTCTTTTCTGCTTGTGTTTTTTTTTTTTTTTTTTTTTTTTTGTCAGAGACACCTTAGCCTTGGCATGCAGGCCCACGGGAATAACTTTAATTTAAGGAGGTTTCCATCTCCAACACGCCCACTTACCCCTCCTTTAATTATATTTTTGTTAACATTAAAATCTTCTGAGCTATTTAAAATCATAACAAGCCTTTTTATCAGTGTCAGTAAATGAATAAAAATACAAAATCAAATTTAAAATCACACAAGAAAGCAAAAAGAACACTAAGAAGGCCTACTCCTCCCTACATGCAACATCCCATTCAGTCTACATCAGGTGTCATAAAAGGCCTGAAAATGTCTCCTCCTATAGATGTCAAAGGTCACTGATGAAGTCTCCTGGACACAACTGTTCATGTCTCTCACCTCTCAGGGTGCATGTCACTAATCATCAGCTGATGAATGCTAGCCTGAGGTCTCTCTCCAAGCTGCCAAATAACGCCTGTCTGCTACCAGGTTGCTCTCAGACATGAAAAGAGTCTTAATGATGATGCTCCCTGACGGACTGCTGAGGTCAAACTCATCCTGAAAACATCTTTGGTCAGCTGCAGCGATCTCAAAGAGGGACTGTCTCAGCTAGAGGTCTGCTGGAAAAATGGGGGGAAATAATGAGACAAGAAATGGACCTGAAAAAAAGGCATAACAACAAAGTGCTAGTTAAGTTGCATCAAATTTGAGAGTGATATCCTTTTGAGATATAACTTTAAACTAGACATTATCAAATTGGCCCAATCTCCCTGCTAGAGTTAAGGTGAGGGTAGGACACCAAAGCTAAAAGTCAAAAACCTGACCTGCAAAAATCGATTACAAAATGGTATTAAGCCTGCTTACAGTAAACTTTCAGAAAACAACTTGTCCTTAATGAATACACTTTAACATAGCTAACGTAGCTAAGGCTAAAGCTAACAAAGCTTCATTAGCTACATAGATGAGGTAGTTATGTAAGAAACATAGCCAAAGATAAAGCTATCAAGGTTAGTTAGCTATGTAAACTATGTAGCTAAATCTAAGCTACATTTGCTATGTAAGATAAATAGGTGACATAGCTACATAACTAAAGTAGCTAAAACAAACAAGGCTATGTTAGCTCCATCCTATTATGCTATGTGTCCTCAAGCCAGACCTGTTTCTGAAGTAGTTATGTTAATGCTGGCTTGCTTTAGCTTTGTAGCATTAGTTAAAGCTAACGTAGCTACATTGGCTTATTTCGAAACTGGATTCACTTCTATGCATAGCTATGTTAAAGCTTAAGTTAACAAAGCTAAAGTGAGCTAGCGTTCACATAACTACTTCTTAAACAGGTCTATAAACAGTTTAATCCCAGATTAGATCTCCTGGCCTGTTTTTTTTTTTTTTTTTTTTTAGCTTGTTCTGTTAGCACCGGGTTATTTCATGGAGATAACTGCCAGACTTTGTTTATGATTCAAGTTGAATTTTTAAAAAAGCGCCCAAAAGTTGTACTGGCAAATTATGTAACTTGTGTGCCGTAGCTCTCTGGAGATTCCTGCAAGACAATATTCCTTTTGGCTAGTATGAGCCAGTAAATGTACTATTATGTTATTAACTGACGCTGCTCTCTTGGGGTTGCCAGGTCTGCAGTTTTCCCGCAGCATTGGGCTACTTTGTACGTACTGCTGCAGGAGATTTTTGAGTTCAGTTGATCCATTTTGGATGTCTTGTATATGTGTATTTAATATTAAAAGCAGAATAAAATACTTTATTTACCCTCAGATACAAGTAAATCAACCAGCAGAGAAGCAGGAGAACATAGAACACGGCACACAACCAAGCATTTCCTGTGCCACGCTGGCACACGGATATACACGCCACACACAGAAGCAGCACGCCTGCGCACACATAAGCAATATATGTGACGTGGAAGAGGTTTTACTGGCTTATTTTGAATCTTGACTTGGTTTTGGGCTAGTTTTTATCGGCCACTAGGCCAGTTTTGTCCCCCAGACATGGCAACCCTGCTCTCTTGATTAAACAGGAAGTAAGCTCACCATAGCAACAGTTGACATTGATGCTAATACAAGACTGTCTGTCTGCTGTGTTTAAAGGTGAGTGGTAAGTGCACAAGCCACATTTACATTTATATTAAGTTCATCTACATGTGTGAAGTAAGTAAGTAAGGGATGCTAACTAGTGCTAGCATGGAAAGCTAATGTAGGCGTTTTTTAGTATGTTAGCTGTGTTTAGCATTATTTACCTGCCATTTTTTGTGCAACAGAGAGTATTTTGTTAGGTGTAAGCCATGTATTTCATGTCTGGTATTTAATATTAGTTTAGTTTTGAGACTGATAGCTAAAGTGCCTTGTTTCTTAACTATTTGTAACTGTGAACTTCTGGTTTAGCAGGAAGTAAGCTCTGTTGTAGTCAGTCCTGGGAACTGGGGCTACTAAAAGGAGAAAGAAACTTGGGGTTGGATTGGTCGGTCAACACAATAACAGACTTTAACACAGGAAACCTTTGGGCATTTCTTTTCTAATGCAAAATGTCAAATCTGTCTTTTAAAGAATCACCACAGTTGCTTCCTGGCTGTAATTACATGCTTTGAATAGTCAATGTGAAAATGTCAGACCCCTGATCTTATCAAATCTGAATAAAGAGGCTGCTGCATTTAGAATTATTTGTTAAGCATGATTAAAGAAAGAGAAATATGTGGTTAGATAACATAGGTTTGCATTTTTTCTGATGATCTGGGAAAGCTTTGCTGAATTGTGTTTTTATTCCTAAAGTGCCCTTGAATGTAAGCAGCCTTCATATCGATGTGGTGGAAGTCAAAGGAGACAGAATCCAGCCTGAAAAATAACAGAAAAGTTGAATTTAGATGGGTTAACTGTGCAGACAGCCACTCATTCATAGAGAATGTTTTCATTTCCTACAGATCATCACACTTTAAAGACAGCTCCCGCTTACTTCCCTCCTATAGCTGTGTTTTTGCAGGGAGGGCAGCACTGACAGCCGCTCACATAAACCTCTGCAGCGTGTACCTGTGGAGAAGGTCTCGGCACATTTGAAAACAGATCATGGCCCCGCACCGGCTCCTGCAGAGAGGAGAGGTTTCGAGCCGCAGTGTGTTGTTACTCCAGCTGCAGCCAGACGTTTCCTGGACGTCCTGCACGTGCCGTGGAAAAACACATCAACGAGAAATCCACTGACCTTTACCGATCCACACAAGAATGTGAGTGACGCATTAAAATCACAAAATTAACAGACAGACATACCTGAAAATGAAATGGAAAAGCTATAAAAAAAAAAAGGGACAATCTGTGAGATGTTTTCACTTTTGAAGGCTTGTCACATGAAGAGAGGGATGGAAAACTTCAACCCAGTTTGCTTTTATTGCTTTATTAGATTTATTTTGTTTTAAATGGAACCCAAACCTGGAATCACCTGGAATTATGCGTCACACTGAATATTTTGACATGAACAATGAGCTTCTGTCTTTGTTCATCAACAATTCTCTAAATAAATACTCCTAATTAAATATATCAGATTGACTTTGTAACAACAGGAGCCATACAAGGTTAACAAGGCGTTCTTTTATCACATTATTCAAGTTTCTTAAAGTGTACCTTTGAGAGGATGTTGAAGAACCAAATGTTTTTAAAAGCCTTGCTACAGTGCAGTCTTTTACATACTATCACATTGACATAAGTATTCAGACTCAGTATTAGATGAGGCACCTTCAGCAGTTAGCCTTTTAGAGTGTGAAGCAACAACCTTTGCACATCTGGATTAGGGAAATATCTGCCATTCCTCCTTGCAAATCTTCTCAAGCTCAGTGAGATTGGGTGGGGATCGTTAGTGGACAGCCATTTTCAGGTTTCCCCTAAGCCACGCCTGTGTTACCTTAGCTTTGTCTTTGTCTTTTCTACATTTAGAAAACAGTTTAATCTTGGTTTGATCAGACCAGAGAATCTTGTTCCTCATAGTCTGAGAGTCCTTTAGGGGCTTTTTTGCAACCATCAAGGCTTTCATTTGTTTTGCACTGAGGAGAGACTTCCATCTAGCCACTCTGCCATAAAGCCCAGATTGATGGAGGGCTGCAGTGATGGTTGTCCTTCTGGAACTTTGTCTCATCTCCAAACAGGATCTCTGGAACTCAGTCCCTGTTTGCTCAGTTTGGCTGGGCGACCAGCCAGGAGTCCTGGTTGTGCCAAACTTCTTCCATTTGAGAATTATAGAGGCCACTGTGCTCTTGGGAACCTTCGGTGCAGCAGACATTTTTGTAGCCTTTGCAACAATCCTGTCTCTAAACTCTGGAGGAAGTTTGACCTCATTGCTTGGTTTTTCCACTGATGTGCATCGTCACTTGTGAGGCCTTCTATAGAGAGGTGTGTGCCTTTCCAAATCACGTCCAGTCAGTTTAATTTAGTGCAGGTGGACTCCAATCAAGGTGTAGAAACATCTCAGCAATGATCAAGAGAAATGGGAGAAACCTGAGCTAAATGTCCAGAGTTGTTGCCAAGAGTCTGAACACTTATGTCAATGTGATGCTTCAGTTTTTTCTTTTAACTAAATCAGTAAAAATGTCCAAAATTATGTATTCACTTTGTCATTATGGGGTACTGAGTGTAGATTAATGAAAACATGATTCTAAACTGTGCAGAATTAGGTTGCAACACAACAAAATTGAAAAAGCCAACAAGGTCTGAATGCTTTCTGAATGCACTGTAGTGCTTTATAATCTTTACATCGTACAACCCTCTATTTTCAGTAGGCTCAGTGTTGTCTATGGAGATCCAGAAAGTCTTCTCTCTCTCCTATCGGTTCAGTCTTCAGTCTCCACTTCTTCAGAAACAGCTGCAGCTCTCTGAGCAGAGGAGAGATGAGTTATTCATGAAGGGTCAGTGCCTGTTAACCTCTGCTAAAGAAGATGGCTTCTACTGACATGTTGATTCAGAGTATATGGATGCTTTCTTAATCACCAGGTGTGTCTCTGCTCTTTGATCATTAAATCTGCTTCTGAAATGATTGCACTGTGCTGACAGGTGGAGAAAGTCCATTAAATCTGGTGTCAGATCAAATGTTAAAGGTAAAGCACATTCATATGCAGTTAATGCTTGGGCTTTAACACATGCTGTTTTCATTTTATATTACAGAACAGATTTTCTGACCAAAAACAATGCTGTCTGGACATACTCCCTTTATTCATTTATCCTCTGCAGTCCAAACTGCATCCATTCTCTTTAGTTTTTCCTTTGGCATGTTTTGCTTTTATTCTGACACTGAAGATGATGTGCTGTTGGGCTTTGTGTCTGCGTTAATGCAGGTAAGATCAGTTGGCTTGTAAGTGCTGGTACAAGGTGTTCTTTAGAGAGGAGGCCTTGAGCTGAAACACAAACCTTTTTCATGTTTGTAATTATTGTGAGCCAGATAAACTGGTGTACAGTCAGTGTTTCATCCTCCTTTACCTGGAATATGAGATGTGCTGCCTTTTAACATTTTTTGAACATATTTGGAACTTAGGGTGACCTTACCCTCCTCCTTCCTATCTCTTTGTGTCTTTAAATTTGAAAGTCCATTGGATCTCCTTACTAAAATTATTTCTATGCAGAGCTTATTGAATATGAGTCCTGTGCAATCTATGTCATTTGTGGTCCGTCACCGGTACACTATATGGACTTAAGCATTTGGCCACACCTGTTAATTATTGAATCCAGGTGTTTCAATCAGACTTGTTGCCATTAAATCAAGCACCTAGCCATGCAGTCTCCATTTGCAAACATTTGTAATACAAAATGGGTCGTTCTGAAGAGCTCAGTGACTTCAAACGTGGTACTGTGATGGATGCCACCTTTGCAATAAGATGGTTCATGAAATTTTATCCCTGGTGGATATTCCACCATCAACTTTAAGTGATATTATTAGAAACTGGAAGCGTTTAGGAACAACAGCAACTCAGTCACAAAGCCAAAGACCAGGCAGGGTCAACGATTGCTAAGGCCCCGACCTCATAAATGCTCTTCAAAATGAATGGGCACAAGTTCCCACAGAAACACCTCAAAATCTTGTGGAAAGCCTTCCAAGAGAATATCTACGGAGCACCAGTCATGACATGGTCAAAAAAAATGTATTTGTGACCACAATATAGGCATAATGTGTACACAAAATACTAATTCTTGGCCACGAAATACTAAATTGTGGCCAAGAAATAAGTATAATGTGCATAAGAAATACTAATTTGTAGCCACGAAGTAGGTATAACATTTGAAGGAAATACTAATTAATAATATTAATATCATTCCTGGACAGCTGGGTAAGCAAATCGAGTGCACCTTCCTATCCCGGCATCCAAGTTGACCTCCGCCGGTAGAGCAACCTGACTCTCAGTATTCTGTTTAGATGGCTCTCAGTAGTAGTGGTCGCTTGCAATGCCAGGCTTTTCAGAATGTCTTTGTAGCTCATTCCCAGCCTAAAATAAAATTTAATCATACTATCCCTGTCCATCGTGTAGCTTTAGCCCCTCTACTGCCTCTACCTTAGACCTTAGAGAAGGTGCGCTCGATTTGCTTACCCAGCTGTCCAGGAATGATACTAATATTATTAATTAGTATTTCGTGCGCATGTTATACTTATTTCGTGGCCACAAATTGGTATTTTGTGGCCATGCATTAGTATTTTGTGGCCACAATTTAGTATTTTGTGACTACGAGTTAGTATTTTGTGGCCATGGATTAGTATTTCGTGCGCACGTTACAGCTATATTTTTTTTGGACCATGTCATGTCTGGGGCTCCGTAAATATCAGACATGTTAGATATTTACGATTCGGGATCTGGGAGACTATTAAACGATTCCAACAGTCAAATGATCGTGTTGACACCGCACACATGCAGACTATTCAGGCAAATAATTGTTTGCAACGAGGCTCCAGTCAGAATACGCCCCCACGATCATCGGGGGATGTAAATTTAGCCTCAAATCGAGCTTAAAATCCTGTAGTGTGTGGCCGGCCTATGTTGGAAGTTGACTGAATTCTTTTTTATATTTTTTACTCAGCAATATATTTAAAAAGAGTATTTTATGCCTTAATAATTCTGAGTTTGTTGTATATAAAGCTTTCAAAGGTAACTGATTATGTCATAAAAAAAGAAATGCATCATAAAAGCTTTACCTCAATATCATGGGAATTTGAGAATGCATGTTGGTTTCCATCCTTGTGTATTTGACCAAAGTTATGTAAGATTGGACCGATTCATTGAGTCAGAAAATCATTTACTAGCCAACAAACTGCTGAAGTTGCCTAGTGTTGGAACAAGCAGCTGGCACTTCACAAGCACCCTGGGCATGTTGGCCCTCTGTCAGGGACCGTGAAGACCCAGGACCATGTTTGTGACTCAGTCACTGATGTGGCAGCACCCAAAAGTATCCCCTTACCCTGTTTCTGAAGGTTATACATAAAAACTCTCTGACCTTGAAGAAACATATTGAAGCACTTCTACACATGAAGGTATTTTTCCTGAAACATAATCTGACTGAGAGCCTGCCTGGTGCATATGGAGGGCACTGTGAGCCTCTATGTGACACAAAATCACTCTTTGTGCTGCCTTGCATCACCTCAAGTCTGCGGACCGTGGTCTCACTTTTGCAGGGTTTGGTGGGACATCCCCTATGGTACATTTACCCCTACTTTGACCTCTTTGATATCTCAGAGAAGCTGTTAACTCCACCACAGCTTTTATTGTTCCCATGTGAGGTTCTCCAGGTTCTGTTGAGGCTTACTGGCTGAAGTCTCACCTCCTCTGTACTGTCGGCCTCTGAGTCCCACTGCTTTAGATCAGAAGGTAACCCTGCTAACTGACAGGTCAATAGCCTCTGTGTTGTTGCCTCTGCTCCATCCCTGCCTGCCTGAGCTCAGCTTTTCCAGCCCGAACCATTCCTCGCTAATTAGTCTGAAGGCGAGGGAACCACTTTCACATGGGAAGCCCTCTGTTTGTTTCCACCCCTGTTCCCTCATCTGTGCCCGGGCACAAGTTAGCTTGGTGATGATACAAAGCTTTAACTGAGGAAAACAGACTATAATAATCCACCAGCTCCTCTCTCTGAGGTTACCTTCACTTGGCTAAAAATATAAAGTTTCCTCACGTGAGCCCAGTGAAGCCAAACTCATAAATATAAACAATCAATGGAAACAGTTAGGAGCCGTTCATCCTCCATCCAGCAGACATTTTTACATGATCTGTCCTGACACATCAAATCTGCTATGTGAGTTATTTTTCCGTAACCACACAGCCTCAACAAGGTTCTACTGACTGAAACCCAACATCCAACTGCTTGTTGACACCATGGCAGCAAAATTATTGACTCATCAAATCCAGATTTAACCTTAGTTTGTTTTCACTGATGAGTAAAATGTCCACAGAGGACACCTGTTTGAGGATCAGGTGACTTCTGAAAGGCACGAACTGAAATACCGGGATTTTCTGAAATATCTTGTCTGGTAGCTAACGTAACGCTAGCTGCTTTTATTTACTGTTGCATGAAGGATGAGCTGGAAATAGGCAAGTTAGGAGCACAAATAGTGTAATACTTTATAATAACAAACTTCACCTGCAGTAAAGCATTTGTAAAGACAAGGGTTGTCAGCATTAATGCATGTAATGTGATTTAGGTCCATAATAAGTGCATTACTTTATACGTGCTTAGGCATGGATGCTATGTAGTGTGAGTGCAGGCCTAAAAGGGGACTGGAGAGGGGTCAGATGTGCTTTAGCATGGTACAAGTCCTGAATAACTAGTGTTAGTGTGCCCTCCAGGGTAGATCCACTAAGTATTCTTTGCACTGCACCAATAGCGTTGAGTTTAACGTGAGATTTGCACCTGCTAATGGCTCCTCTTTTGCAACTAATCCACAAATCTGTGCTAAAACATCCCAAAATTTTAGGTCCCTAGGTCCCAAGCATGCAATGTCCCAAGTAAGTAGTGCATGCACCCTGCTTACCTTTTTTTCTATTTTCAAGGGAGAATGAAGAATTTACTGATAAATAGCTGCAGTAAATGGACAATAAGTTCTATCACGTAAAGATGCACTTTCTCTACGTAAACCATAAATTTTTTTTATCGATCTGATTTGTTTAAAGGTGTCTGATATTACAGCATGCTATTTCATCTAGCACTGTAGAATATAAAATTATATTTAATATTCACCACAGCTCAAATGCTTTAGTTCACAGGGTTTTTTTTTTTGTTTGTTTTTTTTTTACAAAAAAATATTTCTTTCTGATTGGAAGAGATCAGGTGCAGAATATTATATAATTGACTGATGTCACTTTTAAACATGGTTTATTCTGAAGTGGCTCTTGCCTGGGTCGTACTGGTTCCACTGTGCATTGTTGTTGATAAAAGTTGAACTTATAATACACAGTTAAACTGTCTGAGGTGGAAAGAGGAGAAACAGGGAGAGAGAATAGTGCCAGTTTAATACCTGGTTTCATTTGGTGTTAAATTGCACCACTTTTACTGCCTGTATCAGTTAGCGCTGGCCTTTGTAGATCAGCTGCTATTTGTAAAGAGGCTGACTGGCATATGAGTGGAGCAACTTTGTTCTGAATTTTGAATATTCCTCCTCCTACTCCTCATTTACACAAATGTTAATAGGACAGGGCACTGTTTGCTTAGATAAATAGTTTGCATGTATTTTATGTGCAGTTAGTGTGGATTCCCCCTTTGCACATGCTCTGTGGATCAAACGCAGTCTTTTTGGTCGTTGTCACTCCTAAAAACATGCAAAGCCGTGCTATTCCTAAGTGCTCAGTGTTTTTCAAAGGATAAAAAAGAGTGTAACTTTAATCATCTGATTTTATGCACATGTACAATGCCTATATCAAATTCTCTTTGGATAATTGTGGAAACTTTGATCCAACATGCAGCTTCAACCAAACGTCCTGTGTTGTCTACAGCCAACAACCACCACAACCTCAGGGTTCACTCCCTCTTTGTTTTCATTACCAGCTGGTAAAATTGCACCTTGGTAGCACAAACACTCACCAAATGGAATGAGCCTCTGAGAGGCATTGTGCAGCTTTTTATATGAGGCACAGTAAAGTGTGAGGCAGAGAAAGGGGAGTGGGTGGAAATAAGAAGAAGAAACCAGTCTGAGATACTGTGGGCAGCAGAGAAATGCTGGTAAACCTGAAAATCTGCCCTTCAATTATAAAAGGTCAGAGGAACAAGAGATACGGACCGGAGGAAAGGACGGAGAGAACCAGGAAAAGAAAGAGAAACCCTTTCCCAGTGACAGTACAAGCCCACCAATCTGTCCAAGCCATCCAGTGAAAGGCTTCTCAGCACCCTCCAACTGTTGCTTACTTTCTTCTTTCAATCAAGGGGTCTCTTCAATAAAAACATTCCATAAAGTGCATTTACTAAAGCACTATTTTCATTTCACGGATGAATTTAACAAAAGGAGAGAGAAAAGCTGTTTAAAAGTGGCGATACCTTCTGACAACACGTTGCAAGCGATCCCAGTGACTTACAGTGCAGCATCACCAATTTTAAACAGCTTTTCCCCCTCATTATGTGAAAGTCATCCATGAAACAATAATGCTGGTTTGCTATTTAGTAAATGCACCTCATGGCGTGCACTTTTTAGTGGAAAGACTACTCTTTTGCAAACCCATGCAAATCCTTGTTAAAAAGAAGCAGAAAGGGTCAGATCAGGCAATTTCAAGGTCAATATAAAAGCGGATTTTTAGGTTGAGTTTTCTTCCTCTACACAAGATTCTTGCCAGAGTTCTTCCCTTCTGCTTCTTTTTGGGACTCCCTCCATAAAAAAACACGTCCACTTGGCACCCAGGAGGTGTTTCTGGCACCAGGGTGAAACTCGGCCTCGTGCTCGCTGCAGACGTCCACTCTGCTCTGTGGTCCAGAATAACAACATTTCCTTTTTTTTTCAAAAAGAGACGGCTGTAAATCTTTCATCAAGCTAAGGCAACCTAACATAAATCAGCAGCTGTGTCTCCTAAGTCGGTATATCAGTGTTAAAGGCCATATTTTCTTAAATTTTATCCACTTCTCAGCCACTGCAAGATGGGTTGTTTTTCATCATATTTGGCCCCAAACCATTTTAGTCAGATGTTCTGATTTTTAATACCTAAGACTGCTGCTCAGCTTTAAAGGTAAGTGCATCTATGAGTCTGCATTACAAGTGTCTATCCAGCAGATGGAGCCAAAACACCAATCAAACCGTAGCCACTGATATGGGTGAATTAAGACTCTATTCTGACTATTTTAGAGCTTTGGACGATGCTTATCACATGTATATAAATACAAAGCAGTTTAAAATGAACCTTCAACTGTGAAAAGGCCCGAGACATCAGTAGGAACTTGATAGTACTGTTGTCTGACTGAAACAAAGCTCACAAATCCAAATTAAATTCTGATGATGAATTCCTTTCAGCAGCGTTATTATCGACATTTTTGAACCAGGGCCCATCAACAAATCTGTAAAATTAACAAAGGGTTCTGTGAGAGCAAATCCAGGCCCACTGGACTTGGATTGTATTGATATCAATCGCTGAATAAAGGGGAACTCTAACAGGAAGGGAAGAAAATGAGTGTTTTATGAGCTGCTGCACAAAAACAGTGGATAAAGAACAACATTAGACACATTTTTGTGTTGGACTTCTCTGCTCTACATGTTTTAGACAGCATGGTTTTGGCGTAGTTTTTGTGTATTTTCAACAGCATGTTATCTATCAAAGGGGTGGTTTTTTAAATCTTTATTTCTTCAGAGCTCCTTGTTGAAATGTCATTTATCAGACACTCTTGTCAATGTGCATCTGAGAGTATGTAACCTGACATGGCAGATGGATTTGTTTCACATATCCATCTGGAAAACCTCCTATAGACGGTGTTTGGAAAAGGGCAGAGCCTTTGAAAAAAAAACTTGGAGACTGATTGGATGAACGTTCTGCCTGTCAGATCTTTATGGGCCAATCAGAGCAATGAAACACCTGATGTCGTAGGTGTGCGGCGCTCCCAAGGAGTAAACTCCATAGAGAACCAAATAAAGTGAACCTTTGCAACTGTAGACATGTCAGTACAAAAAAAAAAAACTCGATGCTGCTCTTTGTTCTTCTTTTAATGAAATGTCGTCAAGTTCTAATAAAACTGACGCTGTGGCAGCATCCACGTTAATCTCTTCTGCCATAATTGCACCGGCCTCTTGTCACAGCTTGCTTACATCACAAATCCGCCGCATCCTAAAGTACTGCCTCTTACTCCTGATTGGTCCTGTCACTTTCTTACAGGGCCCAATCTATTCAGATGGGAGCTTTACAAGATGGAGTCGCCAGTGAGAAACACAGGGGCAAATCCATATGCTCTGCAAGGTTAGAGAGTAAGTACAACACCATCGAAGATGTAGACGGAAGAAAACATCAGGAAGTGCCACAAGAAGAAGTGCTTCAAGTCCAGTCGGACACAGGTGCTGCCATGCAGTCCTAGAGACTATGCACAAGGTGTGTAGATGCTTTTTTAACCTACAAACATCAGCAATGAAACAACAAACCATTAATGTGAGACCTCCCATCATCATCATCATTTACATTGTCTTTAACAAATACTGCACCAAATTACCGACTGCTGGGTTCTTCACAAAGAACTACTTTCAAAAGTAGAGTGGGACAGTGCGAGCCAGCTGAATTTGGTGGACATTCTACCACTGGGGACAAAAGTGGAGAATATTCTAGCTAAGTGCATAATGGTTTCTACAGAGCTGGGTCTTTAACTTTATCTTGAAAGTAGAAAGGTACTCTGCAGATTGAATGGAGTTGGAATTGATTCCACCGTTAGAGGACAGCATAGGAGAAGAGTCAAGCTTAGGGTCCTGATGTGATGGAAGTACTAGGCATCTTTCACACTGGGGAGGAGTGTAAACCTGGATGAGGGATTCCAGGTGAACAGGAGCACTTCTCGTGCTTTGTAAGTAATGATTAGTGTTTTGAATTTGATGTAAGTTGCATCTCGAAGCCAGTGTAAAAAAATGAACAGTGGAGTGACATGTGTCGTCTTGGTTTGGTTGAAGACCAGATGTGCTGCTGCATCCTGGATCATCTGCAGTGGTTTAACTGTGCATGCAGGGAGGCCTGCCAGTGATCAGCTGCAACAGTCAATGCGCGATATTACAAGAGCCTGAACCAGGAGCTGTGCTGCATGTTCTGTCAGGTAGGGTCTGATACTCCTCATGATATACAGGGTAAATCAGAGAGACTATGGAGGCCACATGAGCCTTAAAGGTTAGCTGGTCATCAATCATGACGCCCAGACTCTTGGCAGACTTACCTCCAATTTCCACATCCAAAACTGCAGAACAAGTAACCCACTCTCTAGTCAATCGGAGCAGTTCCACTGCTTGCACTCCGGTCTGGTTCTGGCATGTCCCAGAAGCGCCACACCACTCTGCTTTGTTGGAGATACAGAGCAGGTCTAGTTTCGACGCCAGCCCCTGCCAAATCACATCAATCCACATAGAGCAGATAGATCCAGACAGCCAGAAAAACATCTAAAGTGGCCTGTCAACTTCAAAATACAACACAATACATGATTGTAAATCATCATTATGTAACATCATGTCTCATCCTGCAGCACAAGCAAAAGGTCATCAGGAGGTCAGTGAGTCACAGAGCTACAACAGCGCCAATGACGAGGAAGAGATAACCTTTGAGGTGGAAAACCACAGAATTCTGCATAGCTCCTTTGTGGCACACATTAACCTTTAGCTTCACATGTACTCACCCATGGCAGACGCAAAAAATCATGGCGTCTGTCAAAGCAAATGACAGTTCAGCCTCAAAAAGGCAAAATAACCCATTACTGACATGCTATTCATGTGTGAACTCGCAGTTATCCTGTGATCTCTGCCCTCTCCGTCTCAAGCTGATCAGGCTGCGCTGCATAGCACACCGCCCTCGACAAGTTTCCAGTGTCTCCTTCGGTCGGAGCAAAACTCTGGTCCTGCGGAGCATGACACAGCCAGTGTATGTGGAAATTATGGGTTAGTGGACCTAAGTTTTATTTGCTCCAAGCTAGATATTAATCCGTGATTGTACAGTGGGACTGGCTGGAATGACAATAAGCTCAGTCTTTGATAGGTTGAGCTGAAGGTGACGTTCCTTCATCCCTTTAGGGGCAAGATCCAAGCTGAGACAGTCATGTCAGCTGGTGGAAAGGTGGAAAGCTGGTATCACCTGCACAGCAGTGATAAGAGAAGCCATGCAAGCAGTGACTGCACCAAGTGAGGTGAGGACCAAACACTGACCCTTGGGGCACACCTGTTGATATGCCATATAGTTTGGACTCCTCCCCTCCATGATACTCTAAAAGATCTCCCTGTGAGGTAGGACATGAACCACTGGAGGGCAGACCCTGAGATACCAAGTGCAGAGAGTGTGGAGAGGAGGATTTGGTGCATAAGGGCACTAAGAAAATGCAATGGTATAACAGCGCTCACCAAGTCTGGAAAAAACGGCACGGCGGTGCAGTGGTTAGTGCTGTTGAGGTTGCTGGTCCGCTTCCTCATGTCAGGGCCTTTCTGTGTGGAGCTTGCATGTTCTCCCCGTGCATGGTGGGTTCTCTCCGGGTACTCCCACCACCAAAAACATGCTCATTAGGTGAATTGGTGACTCTAAATTGGCCATAGGTGTGAACGTGAGTGTGCCTGGTTGTCTGTCTCTGTATGTCTGTCTCTGTATGTCAGCCCTGTGATTGACTGGCAACCAGTCGCCCAATGACAGCTGGGATAGGCTTCACCCCCCACCCCCAACCCGGAATGGAATAAGGGGTACAGAAAATGGATGGATGGATGGAAGTCTGGAAAAAAGTCTCACCAAGACGTTTTTTTGCATGCACTTAAAGAAACTGTACACAAATGATTGAAAACAGGCTGTTTCCTCATCTTTTCTGCTCTATAATGTTTCTCTGCTTTCTACTGAGATTCACTCTGACATGTTTAGAGCGCAGATTTTGCTCTTTGTTGTCATTACACCGTTTTCCAGGCCTGTGTATGTGCATTTCCTTATCTCCTGATGTATAATAAATCAAAAACATCTTGTAAAATGTCTTGAGTCACTACTGCCTCACTCACAAGCATGCTGATTCATGGGCTTTAGTCTTACTTATAAATAATTAAACACCATCAGCTGCAGCATCTCTGACCTACTTAGGGGGCTTACTTTACCAATTGGGTATCACAGTTTTCACTTTTTTTTCTCCAAAATCTGGCTTCAAGCCTCTTGAAATACGACGCTGCCATACCAGCGTGACAGCTAAACTTCATTTTGTTTGCTTGACTTGATGTTGAACATGCTGCTGACCCAGAGAGAGAGAGAGGCTGAACTCAAGCTATCCATCAATCTGCTGGAAGCTGCTGTTTGTCCGTGATCAACTGACTGTTTAAAAAGATCTGTGGGCTCACATACCACACGTGAGTTCACCTCAAATCCTCCTAAACACTGACGCTTTTAAGGTGGCTGTCATAAAAATATGAAAACGTGAGCGTGTCGTGTGTGAAAGCTGTTCTCCAGTGTGTGTTTAATTGTCAGGAATGGAGAAAAGTACGGCCTCGGGGAGGAGGCGGGAGACATCATAGAGAGACGTCCATCATTGCAGCAGCATGACCCTGAATATCACCACTTTTATCTCACCTAGATTACATCCTTTAACACCTGACAGATCGGACAACAATCATCACCTGTTCTATAGGAAGTTCTTTCTTTAGAAAACCAGATCATTTATCAAATCCATGGATTTCAAAACGCAGCATTTGGGCTAAAATAACTCTTTACACAATCCTCTTGGACAAAAATAGGTGCCGACACACATAAAACTGAGATTGTCCCGAAAATCTTGATATAAAACACTTGAGTATTGTGTTAATTGAAAGTTCCTTAAAAAGGTGAATTTAAAAATAATGTAAAAATCAAGGAAATAACCTTAGACCTCAGAGGGTTAAACAGCATCAGAAGAGATTGTATTTAGTCAAGGTTTGTACCCTTAAAAGCCCCAAAAATTACAGTATTATTTAGAACCTGTAGGCATATTAGAAGAGTGAACTGGTGGATTACTGTGTAATCAAGTGGCATGTATTTATTTCCATTTATGTTAAAATAAAACCAAACATGATGCTTGATTCCTCATGTCTACTGACAGTGTTGAGTTTATGTTCCTCAAAGCTGCTGTGCACTAATGCCAGAAAAAAAGGAGTGTTTTCTATGGTACACTACTGCCCCCTATTGACAAAATATAAGTGCCTGGATTTGTTTCTGCCCTCAGCTGTGTGAAAAACTACCTCAATATCCTTCTTTTATTAAGCCATTCAATTGTGCTTCAATGGTATGAGTGTTTTAAAGCTGTCAGTCCCTGCCTTGAAGAAAAACTTTGATTTTTAGCACAGAGCATTGTGTTATTGCACCGTAAAATGAACATCCATTATTCATCTCATCACTACATCCTGTTTCCCTGTTCCTCAGTCTCCACGCAGGTAGAATAAACCTGTGTTCTTATACTTTGTAAGAAGAAAGACCTTTAAATAAAGGTCAAGCAAATTAAATAACAAACTCCCAACCATGTCCCCTAATGGTTCTGCTCAAGCAGACACATTTAGAAAATGTCACACTCCATCAGTGCGGGGTGTGTTAAATGTGTGAGGAAAAGCTCTGAGCAGAATGAGAAATTAAAAACAAGTTCAGGACAAAATGTCATCAAGTGGGTAGAAAATTAGACGCTGAAAATATTTGAATATGTTCAAAGGAAGTGTGTGATATATGGGCTAATATGCAGAATAATGGTAGCACAGTTAGCTTGTCTTCAACCTTTTCTGGGGTCTTTTTCAAAAATGTATTTATTTATTAAAGACAGGATTCAGACAGGATGGTGGGTAGATTTAGAAGTGTTAAAACTTATAGATATGCTCTCAAAGGTTTTTGCCTTATCAACATTGTTTTCAAATTCTTAAGAAAGGTATTATCATTGTAACTTTTGTCTTTTATTTAATTAGTGGAATGATGAGCCACTCTGATTGGCCCAAACCACCATTGCTGGGTGGCCCTTCTGGCATTTGCCCAAAATCCAGATGGCAGCTGCCTGTTCTTGTCCTTCGGCATGGCTGCAGCCGACTAGACTGGCGCTGTAGCCAATGACACTGTTGTTGTTTCTAACCTGTGGAGGAATAAAGTTGCTTCTTTCACAAGATGAGCTTACACAAAGCAGTATAGAAATTCGTTTTGAGTTCTTTCTAGGAGTCTACAGGTGTTGTTAGTCCAAAAAATCCACTCTCCTTTTATCTTTGCTGCTCTGTCTGTAAACCACCTTTT
Organism: Cheilinus undulatus; assembly: GCF_018320785.1. Taxonomy (NCBI): domain Eukaryota; kingdom Metazoa; phylum Chordata; class Actinopteri; order Labriformes; family Labridae; genus Cheilinus; species Cheilinus undulatus. The sequence continues at coordinate 36,312,366 of NC_054878.1, read as the reverse complement.
GAAACCCTCCTCCACCCCAGCTGCTCCTTTATTCTGCTTCTGACTTGTCATTCTGTTGTCACTGATTCCTGCTCTGCTCTGGGTTTTTGCTGCTTTCTCTCCCTGCTTCAATTTGTCCTTGTAGGCACAGGATGGGCAGAAACGTGTGCTGTTCCTTCTTGATGCTTTCCATGAAGGCTCGTGGACGGGCAACGCTAAATATATTAATACTTGCTAATAAAGAAAACTACTCATAACTGAAGTGATCCTGGCTGAAATTACAATATGAGATCAGTGTGAGCATGGGTATGGAGGTATTACTGTTGCAAATCTATTTGCAAATCAAATAATTAACAGAGATTTAGGTCTGATTTGAGCATTTGGATACCAAGTGGTAATTCCTAATGCTTTGTGTGGATGTAACTCAGTGTGCACTGAAGATGTTTGACATCTTTTAGCTCAGACTGCACACAGAGGTGGTCTAGGATGCCTCATACACCAGTTTGGCTGTGTAGATGCTACGAGTATTACCTGCCCCATCAGCTGATGTGATCTCCAGAGTTCAGCTTGTTTGGAGTGCAGCTCTTTTCAGAGATCTGCAGTGATGTAACTACTTTCCTTCTCCATGTTGAATGGATGTCCATTCTTGTTCATGGGGTTTATGCGTATTCCAACACTGCCTGACTGTACAGATGTATGACTGCAGCCATTTTTTTTAAAAAGATTGGTTTTCAAATCATCTCCAGGACCTGCAGTGCAGATGTTAATAGATGTACACCAAAGGTCAGAATCTGCTGACATTAGCCTGCTGCTGACAGTATTGATTATTGATTCCTTCCTCTAAGTAATTGATGGATCCATCACCTGAAGCACACCTCAACTCCTTTCTATTATCATCCTTTGAATCTCTTCACCCCAGAGAGCAGGAGACGCTGCAGGCGAACAAAGAGGATGATGTTCTGCTGCTTAACCATCTCTGACAGGGAAGCTTCAAGCTGTTGCATTAACATAACCCACAGAGTATCCTGAGTGCACATGAGATCAAGACCACCTCTTCAAGTGGACTTTGCTTGAGTCTGGTATGGCTGTTGCCACTGATTCAACAGCTGTGATTTTATGGTTAAATACTACAGATAGGCAGAATTTTTATTCACAGTAAAACTGTGATGTACTGAGGCATTCTGTGCTGACGGGGAGGTAGAGAAAATTGTAGAAGAATCCAGCATGTATCGGTCCTGTGTAATCCTACAGTACACACTCTGTATACCTTCTTTCATCATCATCAAGCTTTTTCTGAGGATTGGGGGAGATGTTGCCATGGGGATATTTGCTGGTCGCCATTTACCAGCACAGGTAATTGTTCCTCTTCACTTTCTGTCTCTTTCTCTCTCTCTCTCTCATCCTCCTCGTTCTTCCCGCTCTGATTCACCACTTTACAAAGAGTCGAGGGGGTTCTTCAAAAGCAACAAAAAAGGGAGGATACAGTTCTGTTTGAATAACATTTCGCTCAGGTAAAACATGTTTGTGAATACTGTTTGCTATTTCTGTGATACTTGGTGGTGAAATAGGAGATCTGAACTCAGATGTTTGACAAAAAAGGAACAAAAAGCACAAAGTGTAGCATGATAAAATCCCATGAATTAGTGAGTGTGCTTTGGTATGCTGTAAGAGCAGTGAGATGCTGTTACTGTGGTGCCAACTTTAGGTGTTAACTGTGTCGTATTATTGATGATAAGTGAAGCTCAGCTCATGGGGGTTTGTTTAAAGACACAAAGGTTACACAAAAATGACCACACATACAGTCATGTGCATGAGTTTTAGGCATGTGCTAAGGATTCTGCCAGCAGTTTTCAGGTCCTTGCACATGCACAGCACGACCAGGGACAGTACCCAAGGTCATGCTTATTTACCACATCAACCCCTTACTCAGCCCTGAAATATTTCAAACTCCATGAGGATAAGTTTCAATTGCATCATAGTTAAGCATGAAAAGAGATGATTGTCTGCACTCATGGAAATTAAATATATTTTAAAAACTTTGTTTTACAGTAAAATTCTTCTACAAACAAATATCTTCAAAGGCATGATAAAATACTAAAGGTGAAACCAGCCAAAAGTGTTTCTAATCAGTAACCTTTCACAGCAGCATTGGTATAAATGGTGATATAAATCTGAAAACATGATATTTACCTTTGATTGGATGTAATCAAGTGATAATCTACACCTCAGGGTAGAAGAGGGGTCTAGATCATTCTATAGCATCATCTCTACAGGAGCCTGGAGGGATCATCACAACCAGCTTTTGTCTGCATGAAAACACAAACCTGATTAAAGAGAAGAGCCAGAGCAAGGTGTGAGGGTAACAAGCAAAGGTGTCACATGAGATCTGAGATCATAGATAGATCTACATAATTAAAAAAAAACATAGACCTAGATTATTATTTTTCACGTTTTAGATTTTGCATCAACATGTTGAAAACCGAGCGCCCAGCCAAATTAAAATTATGTTTTAATGTGACAAAGTGTTTGGAAAACAGCTGCATGGATGTCAGGCATGTTCACAGATGTGGTCGAGTAGAGGAGTCGAGATAACCTGACACCTACAATGATCACACCTGTCACACATTTTCACACCTCCACACACACACAGGACCAACTGTTGACTCGGTAGAGCTGAACGTTTCTCTACAAGTGGGCAACATTTCAGCTCAGTTTCAGTATTATTCCTTTTTAATTCATTTTCTACTGATTCATCTTACCTGATCCCAACGTATCACAAAATGAAATCAAACTTTTAGGAATAAGGCAAAAAAGAAAGTATGTCAGTCAGGTTTGTTGAGCGCAAATTGAAAATTCACCAACAAAAAGAAAGAAAAAAAAGGTGGTTGGAAACCACAGTGACTCTGTCAAATGCGTCCTCTCGATGACACTCCCAAACAGAGAAACTAATGAAACTAATGAGGACTAGGCTGAACAAGGATCCATAGTTGATGAATCTTTACAAAGGCAGATCTCCAGGCCAACATCATCTCACCCAGCATGATCTGGATCATCACAGTTTCTCAGTACAAAGGCGGTGGTCTTAAAGCATACAGAAGCCTTGAGATGGAATGAGACTTGTGTCAAAAAGATTCAAACAAAACTTTTTCAGTATCAAACAAAAATTAGCATTTGAGAACAAAAAAATGTGATCCAAGCAAAAAAAATGTTTACATCAAGAGAGCAAATCTGAAATAGCAACCAAATTCTTAGTCTTTGAATTCTGAACATCTACCTTTTTGTTCACAGTTCCTGTTTTTCTCTCTCTGTGATCAGACTTTTGCTCTCGCTTCTCGGTTTTGCTTTTGCGCTGCCTGATCCTTTGTTTGCGTTTCTTGAGTTTTTTGCTCTCAGTTCTGACACAAATGTCACGTGTGGGCGGGCTTTTCTGGGGCGTATCCCTACTGGCCAGCGAGTTTTTGAGTGACGGCTCAGTCACTCCAGATTCTCTGGAAGTTGTTGTTCAGCTCACGTCTGGGAAATTTAATGAAACCAGCAGACTGTCGTTTTTGCATTAATTTGACTGAATCTTTGTTAAATCTAACTATTATTAAACAGGTTTATTTGTCAGTGCAGTAGTAGATGTTGTATTGTTTCGTACACACACGTGTTTTGTCGAGTTTTCCAGCCACTTCAGGTGTCGTCTTCTCTTTGTATATAAACTACACCTACATCAGTCCACTAGCTCAGCGGTTATATAGAAGACTGTCACTCAGGAGACTGGGGTTTGCATCCCCGCAGTTTAATAATTATTGATGTCTGTATGGTTTCTTTTTGTTCAGTGATTTTCTGGAATGCCTATGTCAAATAGGGATGGGTCCGATGGGTCTTTCTACTTTACATTACCTCTGTGATGCTCTTGATGTGGATTGAAAAGCCTCTTCTGTTATTTGTCACAGCCTGCTTCTTTCACTGTCCTACATTAACACCACACAGCATCTTCCTGATGTCCTCCGCTTCCCTCTTTTTCTAACTCTGTTTGAAGTCAGAGGGAATCCATCTGTTGCCTAGAAACCATATGCCAATTAAATCAGCCAGTACTTTCAATAATTACAACTGATACAAGTCACACTGAGGACATTCTTTAACGCTGAGTCTATCTAATGGTTAAGTCCAGTCAGTGGCCTTGGTGATAATGATAATGGCTCAGTCAAATATCTGTTAAATCATCATTAATGCTTTGTTTATGTATGAACCAAGCAGCTCCTGCAAGCCACAGGTACAACATTTTGTTCAGTTTTATAAACAGGCCGACCCACAGATTTGACTGCCCCCTGAAAACCCAGGGACTGTGGAAAAGTGGAAGTAATGAGATAAAAAAGTCCAGTTTGAGATAAAATAGTCAAAAGTATGACAGCAAATTTCATAAATCTGACCCAAAATTATGACCTCCTTTCTCATAATTTCATTTTAACTCATAATTAAGACTTACTTTCTCATAATTTTGGCTTTTTTCTTTAAAATATGTCAATTTTAGGACCTTTTTACCTCATAATTAGGACCCACCCTCATTCAACATTCTATCTCATTATTACAACTTTCATACAATAATTACTCCTCTTAAATATCAATATTATGACCTTCTTTCTCATGATTATTTTATCCCATATTTTCAACCTTTTCATGTGTCATTTTTATGACTTACTCTCTTTAATTTGGCTTTATATCTTACAGTAATTACTTATTATCTGATCATTTTGACTTTTTATCTGTCTCATGTTTTCTTTTTTAAGTGTTGGGTATTGGCTGCCATAGAAATAAGACGATTAATAGACGATCAATAAGATCTGTGTTTGTGCACTATCTGAGGCTGACTTTAACCAGAGAGGCAGCCTTTACGCTGCTTCCTGTATCCAGCTAGCCTACATCCAACGTTTTGTGAGTGATTTTTCCCATCAGAAAGACTCAGAAGCTGATTGGTTGTTGAAGACTACGATCACTGTTGAAAGAGCTTTGTGTGACTTCAGTCACATCCCAGGAGTCCTGTTAAAGGTGAGGTCATGATAAAGATTTATAAAGAGGAAGCTTGTTCCAAAAATGCTGTATTTTCACTGCCTTGCCACTGTGCTGTGAAGTTATTTCAGTATAGAAAATAAGATGATGAGGTTGAAAACATTTTTTTTGTTGTTGGTAAAGCACATCGTGTGTATTTTTAAGTTCATTTAAAGGGGTAATTAGATTGAGGAATAACATGCAGTTTTTTCTTTTATTAGGCTGCTTTCACTCACAAACTTCCACGCTTTGCTGACAGTACTGAACTGAATGGTTACTGTTCTATTTGTTCTGTAATATTTTTACAACACAAAATGTCGACTTTGAATAATTTGGAGGCATCAAGATGTAGACCCTACGCATCAACTGCAGAACTAAATGCCTGTAGACCTTCATAGGTGATCTGAGTGTTTAGTGACTCTTTAGATTAAGTAGCTCAAAAGCAAAACTGAATAGTTTAAAAACAATCGTGACTTTATTCTCAAAATTTTGTCTTTTTTCCTCATCATTTTGACTTTAATCTCGACTTGCCCAAAATTATTTTCTCATTCAAAAGTGTCCCTAATCCAAAATTGTAAAAATAAAAGCCCAATAATGTTAATGCCAAGCTTGTTTGTGAATAATGTCACTAAAAGATTGGAAAAACGTAGTCACATAATAGCCTGCTTGTGAGTTTTTAATCATGTTTGCATTGATTTTCCCTCTGACTCCGACTACATCAGAAAAACAATACCATTTAAAAGCGGATCACTGTGGTAATCTTGACCAAGCGAGGAAAACCCCAACACTGACGATGCCAGTGACGACAACAATAAAACCACTGACGACAATTCCTGCTGAGATTACATGAACCCAAAGCTGATAACAAACAGAGACTTTGTTCTCCTGCTTCTGTGTCTCCAAAGCTCCTCATGTGCTCCCTCTTACACACTCGCTAAAGAAGATTAAACTTTTACTTACTCTAACAGTCTGGATCACAGCTGCATTAATTTGGGAATAATGTCAGCCATGGTTTATTCTGCTATTCATGTGATCCACTCAGAAAAGGCCTTTAATGATAACTAGTAACAAAAGATGGTGCTTCAGCAGCTCTGGCTCTTTGTTAACATGCTGCTGGATGTTCAAACTCCAGTGTTAATGCTGCAGCCAGAATACATTAGAGCTTTTGTGTAGGCAGTAAGCCTCTCATCTGTTTAAAAATGTCTAGACTTTCTTTTCCTTCTCAGCAGCAAAATCCTTGAAATTAGCAAAACCATCACTTCCACTGAAAGTTATCGGAGAAAACATTACAGGAATTTATTACCATAAAGAAATTATGTTAAGATCAACTTCAGATGACTGATAAGGTCATTTTTCATTCAATTCTAGTTTTAACCTTTATGACTTAGGGTTTGGAAACGAAACACGTTAGGATTTTTTTGATACTCTAACCATGAAAAATATCTCAGCTCCTCTGAATTTGAAAGAATGTTTTTTTTGTTAAGGTTGTCAGAATTTTTAATGCATTGGTATTTCTTCTATACCATGTACTTTAAATTAGTGTTCCCCAACCATTTTCCTCAGACGCACCCACACGTGTAACTTAGATGAGCCACTCCAAGCCCCACAAGAAAAAAACCAGTGACATATTTCTGTCAAAAATCAGCACTGATTGGGGCGCAGGTGGCCAAGTGGTTGAGGCGCACCCCAGGTACGCAGACGGCCTGGGTTTGAATCCGGCGTGAGGCCCTTTACCGCATGTCTCTCCCCTGCTCTCGTCCCTGTCTCTGACTCTATCCACTGTCCTATTCTATCAAATAAAGGTACAAAAATGCCCAAAAATAAACCTTTAAAAAAAAAATCAGCACTGATTTTTATTGTGTCACTGATAAAACCCTAAAAAAGGCCAATGCATGTTTTTCTTACCAAAACACCAACCAATTATTACATTTTTTATCATGGTTTTAAGTCATTTGTGCAGCCTCAGAGCACTGCACCCCTGCCTGAGATCTTTGATGCCACCCGTTGGGGGTCCTGGACCCCAGGTTGGGAACTGATCCTTTGAATAATAAAAAATCTGATATTTTTGCGTTGAATTGTACCATAAGTATTAAAGTATTTCAGGAGAAAAAAGAAATACAGTCATGTTTTGAAACCAAAGCACACTTAGCTGGGCCACCTATGTATATTTAAAGCCACTCAAGATGGTTTTCTTTTTCTTTTTAATAAACACCATCTGTGCATGCTAAAGAGACATCCACAAGTACATCTGTCCTATAAATTCTCTGGTTGTTAAAAATTAAGTGTTTTATGCTGCTGTTTCAACTGTTCCATCAGCTTCTTGCTGCTGATGTTATCCTGTACTCCAGCACTCCAGGATGATGACTAAGACCCCGTCTACATGGAGATGAAAATGGTATATCACCATTTCATTTTTAAAAAGTTTTCCGTAAAGGCGGGATCATTTCAGGAAATATCCACGTACATGAAACCAGTGAAACTACTGAAAACACTTTAGTGCATGTGCCAGGCCTGTACGTGGCGCTGTATTGCTGCCACGGAAATGCATTTGAAGAAAGAGAAGATCACAGAAAACTAGTACAAACTTTCTTCTAGTTGCCCTTCTGGTTGTTCTCTGCATTGGATTTAAGAACATCTGGCGTGTGCGTTTTGTGGTGGTGGTAAAGGAGCATGAGATTTCGCTGTAAAAGCCATAACAAGCTCAGTAGCTTCTGCAGCACGAACACAACCCTGTCATCTGCCACTGTTGTTTTGGCCGGACTCATACAGACGTTGTAAGAGAGCTACACTATGTGACGTAATCATTTCAAGAAAGATGTGGTTGGCCGTCCACACGGAGACGAAACGGTAGTCATTTACGGATTTGCGCACTCTGGGACCTGTTTTCAAAAAGTATCGTTTACAGTCACCCAAAACGTCGTTTCCATGTGGATGAAACACCGATACGACAAAAAACTTTTTCGTATACTCCTGAATTTCTCTCTGTGTGGACAGGGCCTAAATATGTTATGGCGTGTGTGTCATTGCTTTGACTTTGCTTTAGTAGAGATGCCAGTGAGTGTAAGGAGCAACCGTGTTTACAGCCGCTTCTTCAACCATATTTAACACCACAGCCTGCTTCTTTGAATCATTATGAATTTAAAACAAGTGAGTCATCAGTTTAAACACAATTTAGACTAATATTTACACCATTATAATAAAAATCACTGGGTGAACTCTGTTGTTGCAGGCCACAGCTTTTGTTAAAGCCAGAGGTAGGCCGAAAGGGACACTCTTTATAGTGAGCACACTCGCTATAAGTTTCTGTTATTACAGAAATCAAACTTGGAGAGGAGAGAACACGCTTTTTAACACATTCCTGTGCTTCACATTAATCATACTGACTTGGCTTGTTAGCTGGATTGGAACATAAGATGACTGGTTCAGACTGAGCTGTTGTCTATCACACATCTCTCTGCTATGCTAACTGCAGTGTCCATTTTGCCTTTTGCATGCACTACAACACAAAGCAGTAGTTTTAATTGGTGATGACAGTGTTGCAGAAATTTAGTCTTTACACAATGTACTCCTGTTTAATGTTATCAGAAGAACAGAAACATGGTACAGAATGAAGCTGGGCAGGATGACCATTCTGTGGGAAACAATAAAGCTGCTATTAGCAGAGAGACAGTGGTCAGGTCATGCTAAAATTAGAAATGCTTTTTACTCTTTAGTATCTAAATTCGGACTAATTTTCAAACCCTTCTTTCTTGTGCAGATCAGTGCTCATGGATTCAAACACTCACTTCTGCTGCACTCTTTTCATGGTTTTAATGGCTGCAGGAGTAAAACCTTGTTTGATCAATTCAGGTGGAAAATACAAGCTGACTGCAACACAGAAAATGTTTGATTTGAATAGCCAACAGTTCGTTTGTAGTTCACAGTTGTATTTCTACTGCTGCAGCTACTGTATTCATCCTAAGTGAGTCTTTTCTAAGGCAGACGTGTAAAAATAAACTCATCTCTTTCCTGCTCGTAATTAGCTGCAGTGGATTCTATCTCCACTCAGGCGTGACCGCACAATCCTGTCTGATAACAGCATGGGACAGGACACGCCGTAGATTCAGGCTCTTTGTAGACATAGCAAGGCATTGTGGGTAACCCCTATGGGAGTTATGGCTTAACAAATATTTGAAGTGCAGCCCGGCTCTGTTTACCTCAGCCTGAGCCTCAGGATGATGCTGCTACCTTTGAATTATGCATCACAGAGGAGATGGAGAGCTGACAATCTCACAGTCCAACAGATTAAAAATCTAAAACCATTTCACACAGATTCTTGTGAGACAAAATTATTTTTTTTCTTTATTTATTTTTTCTTTACAATCATTTGAATGAACAATTGATTTTCAGGAAACCTGAGAAAAATCAATCAAATTGATCACAGAGGGATAAAAATATCCCTAGCAGGATGACATCTCTTTGTAGTTTCAGCAAAAAAAACACAGATATTACTCCTCAGATTTCCAGTGAATATTGTTGTCCAGAAACAAGACTAAACATATAGTTTAACTCTGAAAATGACACATTTACAGAACACATGTTGGCATACTGTACATCTGGAATCCCCCCCCCTAAAATCCAGTTACAACAAACGTACAAATGATAGCATCCATCACATTAGAAGGACTGTGAATATATTAAAAAGTAACACTTAAGAAAAAGACGATTAAATCCCAAACATTTTAGTAAAACTTTACAACAAAACAGCCCCACACAGGGGAAATGGAATGATTCAACACTGAGATGTGTCCATTTACAGAGTGCAATCTTAGCATTACCGGCATACAAAAGGGTTTTGTTGTTAGGTTCATTATTCACTATTGAATCGTATCAGTGCATCTTTCAGGATGATTAGATTTGCACAGTGTGTTCGTTTAATTACTGATGCCATCTCCAGTCAGGAGTGGAAATTGACAAATTTATCCTCTTCATTAATCATGACACTTTTGTCTCAGTCCTAGATCATGGAGGTGGATCCCTCCAAACTGGAGTGGGTGGACAGTTTTGTCACATCATTGTAAATGCTTTAGTATTAGAATAATATGATTCCAATAGAAAAGCAGAAAAGGCCAGATTTTGTGCAAAAAATAGGATAACCTGAATTCGGCTGCAACTGAGAAGATTTTAAAAAAGGTCAAACAGTTTAAATAAACCAAAATCTATCTCCTCCAACAGCTTTGCACATCAATATCCTCCAGCTCAATAGGCCCGCCCTGCAAATGGGTTGTGCCCAGTGTTGCAGATCAGTAACCTGCAGGAATAGCTCACGGATCCACAGCAGGGATGGTGCTGACTTTGTTGTTCCTGCTGATCCTCCGTTCAGGCCTTGCTTTAGGCAGTTTGGTCTGAATCAGCTCCTCAGGCGTGTTCCCAAGAGGAGGCAGCAGCCTCTTCTTGCTGTTCCTCGTCTCTGGTAACCACTGAGGGGGCAGCTCGAAGGGTCCGAAACCAAACTGTGTGGAGTCCTCGACCTCTGTGGGCGTAGCTGGGGCTACCTGAGAGGATGAAGTGTAAGCACACGTGTGGACTGGAGATCCACGAGGTGCCGAGACTGAAGGAGGGCAGTCTTTTGTGATGACCAGCCCTCCTCCTGTTGCCTGCAGAGGCTCCTTTTTGGCGATCACCTCCCCTCTGAGACTACCCAGTCTGGGACCAGCTTTCTGGTCGTCTTTTGGCACAGAGCAGCCTCCTGATACTTGAGAAGGGGTGTCACGTTCTACTTCTTCCTCCTCTTCTTCTTCCTCAGAAGGTTTAAAAATCTGCTGCTGGCCAATGTTAAACATCTCCAGGAGCTGACTCCCAGATCGCCCTGCAGTTTCAAGTCCCACCGGCTCCCCGATCCCACCCTCCACCCCCAAAGAGGCCAAACCGCCTGTGCTGACCACGTTCCGACGGCTGTAGCGTCTGTGGATCCTGGCCAGCAGGTCCAGACAGCTGTGGCGAGCTGAGCGGTTCACAGTCAGAAACAAAAGTGGGTTGGTAAGGAGGGAGACTTTGGGCAGCCAGAGGGCTGTCAGAAACAGAGACACGGGGAGCTCTTTTGAGTCTGCCAAAATAGTACGATACACCACCAGGGCTCCATAGGGGGCGCTGCAGGCTGAGAATGCCAACACTACAGCCAGCAGAGTGGCATGCAGCTCAGCCTCCCTCTGCGACACGTACGGGATAGAGATGCTGTTCTGAGGAGTCCGCAGCGCCGCGATGATCACCTTCTTCTTCTGGCTCGCACTGAGCGCTCTGCGGATCAGCAGCATGAAGAGGAAGACCAGGGCCAGAGGAAGGATCACTGTGGTAACATTGTAGATCAGCACGTACACCATGTGGCCCAGAGAGTGGGCCTGGTCATCTGAGCAGGACGAAGTGACGTACACATCCGTCACGTTGCTTACAGCGAACACAGGAAGGCTAACCACTGCTGCATGAGCCCAGATATAGATGACGAGATCTCGAGATCTTGTGTCTGAGATTTTCCTCTCCAGGGGGTACAGCACAGAGTAGTACCTACAATCAATCAGAATCAAGACATTACCACAGGACAAAGACATTCAACATGCCAGGGTGGGAAAAGCACAAGTAAAAGAAAAAAGTCATGAAGCCTGAAATCCTTTCAGAGGAATTAATTACAGAATCATGGTGGCCCACAGGCTGGATCCACACACAGTGATAGTTTAGTGCAGAGGTTCTCAAATTTCATTCTTAACAAGTCCTGGTGAGGAGTGCAAAATATCCTTGGTAGAGTAAAAAAGCCTTTATTAACAGGTACAATATGGCTTCAAAATTCATTTCTGATTTATGAAACAAAAGCTTTTAAACTGATGGAAACCTCATGAGGAGCAAATGGAAAAAAAACACTAATCCAGGATTGAAAAGGATTACTAAAGCCTTTTTTATTTGACTGATTTAATTTTTTTGTGTCTGTTTACAGCTTTATTTTTCTCAAGTAGTTTCTGCAATTGAATTGCTGTCATATTTGAATCCTCAATCAATTTCCCTGTTTTTTTTTTTTGTTTTGTTTTTATCAGTGATTTAGTAAATATGCTGGATTTGTGAAATCTGACTGACTTAAACTTGTGAACCTTGAGGTTCAATTGGGGGACTTTGAGAGGCATTGGCAAACAGTGTGAAACTAGAAAAGCACTCGGACAGCGCAGACCTCCGCCATTAGTAAAGAATAGTAAAGAATCCTTTTAAAAAAATTCCTGGAAGGTGATCCGGATCACTCCAACAATCTAATCAGCTCTTCCCAATGCCATTTCTGACATTTCCTGAAAATTTCATCAAAATCCATCCATAACTTTTTGAGTTATGTTGCTAACAAACTAACAAACAAACTAACTAACAAATGGTCTGATAAAGGTTTAGAGCTGCAGCTGCATCATTTTCAAAGGGATATTCATCCTGAAAATGCTTCTTTTTTTCAGGCAAACCTAAATTTATAAAATTTTTGCTGTCTACCATCTTCATTTACTCTTCACCAGTATCACATATACTCATATTAACACATCTCAACTAATCTCACAAGTGTTACCTTTACTGTGACACCAAAATTATTCAAATAGACCTTGTGGTTGCAGAAATATACCCATTTTATTATGGGTATGCAATTTTCGAGCAGAAACCTAAAAACAGAAAAATAGGCTCAGGGTTCAAAAGGTTAAAAAAAAAAAAAAAAAAAAACACGCTTCAGCCAGGAACACATACATTTAACCATAGCATGTTGCCACCTAGAGCAGCAGAGTCAGACACACTTTAGTCAATAAATGTATTCTTCATGGTGCATATACTGAGACATGGCAGTGGTCAGCTGATCGAGCAACAACCATAGGTTGACATTAAAGTGCAGTTTAACTATCTGGTGAGTGTTTCTAAATTGTAGACTATGTAAACACTCTTAAATGATTCAGATTAAGATACAGAGTAGATGCACCAGAGGTAATCCCAGCAAGAGCAGATGATGAAGTATTGTGTTCATTTACACATTCATTTTAATCCTTTATTTAAAGGGATACTTCAACATTTTGGCAAATTCGCCCATTGCCATAATTCCAATAGTCTTAGTAATAGGGTTGTTTCCATTAGTTGTCAGTGCAAGCTGTTTCTAGATCTGGGGGGACCGATATACCAGCTGCAGAGCTAACGCTATGTAAGCAGATGGTATTTTTTGCTTTACACAATACACAATCCTACAACTCCAAAACACTCTCGTGGACAAGTTGTGACCTGCACATTCACCACACTATGAAATAATAATATATAATTATGTAACATTACGACACATGAAGCAAATACTCGGAACTATTTCTTGAGTAAACCACTGGGTGGAGTGACACAGTGCAGCAGCCATGTCTGGAGTGTAGTTCCGGCTTTGCATTTAACTTTAAAACATCTCCGTCTCGTAATGTTCTATGATTATTTCATAGCGTGGTGAATGTACAGGTCACAACTTGTCCACGAGAGCGTTTCGGAGTTGTTGGATTCTGTATTTGATGCGTTTGATGAGGGAAAGCAAAAAATACCATCTGCTTACATAGCGTTAGCAGTGCAGCTGGTATATCGGTCCCCCCAGATCTAGAAACAGCTTGCACTGACAACTAAAGGAAATGGACCTATTCCTAAGACTATAGGAATTATAGTAATGGGTGAATTTGCCAAAATGTTGAAGTATCCCTTTAAAGCTGAAACTTTCTTACCAAAAAGGAGGTTTGTACTGACACAACAAAACAGATGTTCAGATATTTTCAATAATGTATAATGGGTTTTATCAATATCAAAGTTGCAGTATCTTTAATGGTATTGTGACTTGTTTCTTGCAAAATGCTGCAAAAACCTCAAAAATCCAACAGAAAATACTCAAAGTGGTTAAAGATAGGAGTAATGAGAAAGTGAGCAGGCATATTTTTTACTCATTATTTTACTGGACTGGGATGGAATGATTTTCTCTCCGTTTATGCATGCTGTGTTACCTTGAAGAAGTTGAAACAGAGTGGGTGCTATCAGCGCATATCTCCTCGTATCACACATAATACTATGCAGATTATCTCTCATCCTATTGTTTTCCTTTAATAACAAGCAAAACACACGGTGTGAAGGACTTGCTTATTTCCCTGGATTGTCTCTTCATCAGCACGTTACCGTACGAGTGTGTTTGCAGTGAGCCTGCAGTGGCAGCAGGCTTGTATATCCACAGCCTCGATTAGCCTCCTTGAGAATAAATAATTCATTGGTTTGATAGCATTGACTGTATTAGTTGCTATGGATGCAAAATAATCTTTGTAGCAGTGAAACCCAGGCAGAGACCAGGCCGCAGATATTCTGTATCTGACTGCAATAACCCCGATGAATACATGAAATTCAGATAAAGCATAGTTTGATTGTGCTCAGTGAGATTGCATGGATATTATGAAGCCCTGTGTGAAATACATATTACTCAAGGAAGGCCTTGAACAGTTATTTTAGCCATCTCCATAAAACTCTGAAATCTTCCTGTGCACTTTTTGCCATGATATCACTTTTAATATGTGAAACAGTTGAGGAAATGCAGGATATTCAAACACCAGAAAGAGGAGGCTCTGCACTGATGTGCACCTTGGGACTAAGATTTCAATAAAGTTATTTTTTTTAAGGTAACAAAAGAAAGCTAAACTAAATCTGTGCTATAATTTCTCTTAATTTCCAGATGTCTACACCAGAGTAAAATAAAAAATGAATAAATAAATAAATAAACCATTAACACAATGTCTTTACGACATGAACAAGCTTCAGCAGCAAGAGGGACATACTGTATGTAAAAAAAATTTGCATGGCAGAGATTTAAATACTTAACTGATCCAGTGTGTGAGATGAAACACTGATATTTAGCCAACATTAAAACACTCTTTCTTTGTCACAATTAACTTTTATTTAATTTTCTCTGTTGGGTTCAAACTGCTCCAAAAATAGGAATGGTTTTACTACAGCCCCAAAATCAGCACTCTCTTATTTTAGCACATTATGAGATGAAGCTCAGCGAAAGTTCAAGCAGGAAGACTGTTTCTGCTCATTCTTAAGTCACCACTCATTCACACATCTCCCTTTCCCATTCTTTCTCTTTCTGCTCTGACGACCAGCTGCTTATAGGCGTTCACTCTCCTAAGTACTCAGCTAATCAAATTCTGCCACAACCTTGTTTGACCAATCCTCATGCACCTGTCAGATTTTCACGGTCACAGTCAGCCGGCTGTTCTGTGCAGACGTTATAATCCTCCTCCACCCCAGCAACCTCCATTCAGCGAATCAGCGTCTAGTTCAGATCCTCACGGGTCTCCTACCTCAGTCTCCTCCTCCATGCCACCTCATTGGTTCCTGGGCAGCTTCTCAGAAGTCTGCTCCTCATCTGATCCTTCATCTCTCAACACCACCACCAGTGTCTAGACTCCACAGGGGGGTATCCTATTCCTGCCATTTGCTTCACTACCCCTTCAAATACATGAAATCATCACGGTGGAGTTCATTCGTCAAGGACTTCACACAATTCTTAATTCAATTTGTAAAATAAATTATTGTTAAACTCATATTAAGTCTCTCCTGTTGCTGTGTGGTTTTCACCCTAAGTAAAGTTTTCATTTTTGTTTTCCTGGTTCAGTTTGAGGAAATCACCAATCTACAACTTGTAGCAAACTGAACCCATAGGCTACTCCTGAAACCTACACCCTAAAATTTACAGAAAAGAAAGTTTTCCTTATTTAAACATTTAGTGCTTAAAAGCAGTGATAGTCCTAGTTTTGCCTTTTCATGTGGATAAGATATTTTTGAGAACATAGCGTGTGTGGACTGGATTATTATTGAAGGAAACCTCTGTTTAAAAAAAAAAAAAAAACACCAGTGTGTGGACTAGCTTTCATAGTGTATGCAACCATTGCTCTTAGTAGTTGTATTTTCTTTGTATCACTTGAGCTTTCCTAATAAAGTTTCACTTAAAGATGAACTGGATAAATAGTACTTTAAAAACTGTGTTAGTGTATTTAACAAAGAGAGATCCTATGTGGGCAGCAGCTACACTCATCAGTCAGACTGTTTTGAGTTCCAGCTTGCGCTGCAGGGAGGCCACTCAGCCTGGAGTACACACGCTCTATCGATCGCACCCCCCACCCCCTAAACTGCTCTCGTCCTCACCACAGGGTGTACAAGGAGACAGCAAAAAAGCTTCTTCCTCCTAAAAAAATCTTATCAAGTTTGGCACCTCTCTTGATTCTTCTTCTTCAGTGTGTATCTTTCAGCCTCAAAGTCTCATTTTTTCAAAAAGAAAATGACTTGTATTCATACACTGAGCAGAGGAGCGATTTGAAACATCCACTTCTCTCTTGTTTTACTTTCAAATCCCGTGAGGTGAGTGGGAGGTAGCCATGAGCCTTTGTCAAACTCATCTTTCAAAGCCTGATGAGCGAAAAACGAAACCTCGCTCTCCTACTACTCAGAGACAAAGTGCTTTTTGTTGTTGTTAAGAGGTGGATTTAAATTCATCTGCAAGCCGCATACTTTATGACAAAAATGAGTTTTCTACTTTAACTTGTCTTTAAATTTGTGAGTACTAAAGCAGTCAATTTAAACAGCACCAACAGAGCACTTCTCATGACCTCAGAATCAGGTAAACAAGGTAAATGACTGCACTGCATCTTGAACATTATTTGTAATAGGCATGGATTTGCCAACAGTGTCAAGAAAAACATCCTGCTTTGCCATTAAAGAGGAATAAACAGAGAGACAAACAGACTGTAATGTCTTCTTACTGACCTGTCCAGTGCGATGGCACTGAAGCTGAGCACGGTGACCGAGCAGAAGAGTTTGTGGAGGAACTTGATGGTCTTGCAGAACATCAGAGTTTGAAGCCACCAACAGCAGCGGGGGTTTGCTCCCAGTGCAACATCAAAGGGGACACACACCAGGCCGGCACAGATACCCGAGCACGCCAGGTTCTTAATGAATCGGTTGGTGACAGATTTGAAGACGTTGGTGCAGCAGGTGCACCACAACACTGTGGTGTTTCCTGTGGGAAAGAGAAGCGAAATAGAAATATTACATAGCAAAAGGAAAATACTCCAAAAATAATGCTGATACAACCTTTGGGAACTTCAATATACACAGTGCCTATGAAAAGTATTCACCACCATGTTTTACCCTTCCACTGACTGCACACTGAGTAAGACTGTCCTCAAGGTTTTCCTATTTATTTTACCCTACCTTTACAAACTCTCCGGGACTGGCTGCCAAGAAGCATCCCCACAGCATGATGCTGCCACCACTGTGCTTCACAATCGGGATGGTGTGTTTGATGTTCACAAAACATAGCATCTTATGTGATGGCCGAAAAGCTCCATTTTGGTCTCATCGTTGTTCGGACAATTGTCCAGTGAGCTCAACAGAGGTGACGGTCATAGAGCAGGAGAAAGTTTGTTCAACAAACATGGCAGCAGAGAAGGACATCAGGAATATAAGCAGGGCACGAATGAGATGGACATGACACATGAGGTTTGCAAGAACTGCTACATGAAAATAAAATACTGTGGAAATACAAAAAACATGAGGGCAAGACTAATGCTAAATCAGCTAAACAGTTGAAAAAAAAGGTATTGATCGTAATATATGGTATCACAACACTCACTGTATTGCAAAATGTTTAAAATCGTAATAATATCGTATTGTGGGGCCACTAGTGATTCCCACCACTAGCGTTAATGTAAGCAGTAAAACTGTGCGGCGGGAGCTTCATGGAATGGGTTTCCATGGTCGAGCAGCTTAATGCAAGCTTTACATCACCAAGTTCAATGGCAGCATTGGACGGAGTGGTGTAAAGCACACCAACACTGGAATGTGGAGAAGTGGAAATGTATTCTGTGGCGTGACAAATCATGCTTCTCTGTTTGGCAGTCAGATGGCCGAGTCTGGGATTAGCAGACAGCAGGAGAACGTTACCTGTCTGACTGCACTGTGCACACTTTGAAGTTTGGTGGAGGAGGGATGATAGATGGGGCTGTTTTCAGGGTTTGGGCTGGGCTCCTTATCTCCAGTGAAGGAGAATCTTAATGCTTCAGCATACCAAGACATTTTGGGCAATGCTATGCTTCCACCTTTGTGGCAACAGTTTAGAGAAGGCCCTGTTCCTTTCAAACATGACTGTGCCCCAGTGCACAAAGCAAGGACGATAAAGACATGGTGGTGAGTTTAAGTGGAAGAACTTGACTTGCCCACAAAGAGCTCTGACCTCAACTCTATTGAGCATCTTCAACTGAAACAGAGATTGTAAGCCAGCCCTTCTCATCTAACATCAGTGCCTGACCTCATAAATGCTCTACAGAATGAATGGGCACACATTCCCATAGAAACACTCCAAATTTTGTGGAAAGCCTTCCAAGAAGAGTGGAGGCTGTTGTAGCTGCAAAAGGGGGGGCATCAATCCTTCAAAAGAGCAAATCCTGCAGCTCTAAGACATGACTAAACCCTAAAAAGAGTGAGACGTCACTCCAGGTGTGAGCGGGAACACTGTGGCATTTTTATGTTAGCACTGCTCCATAATTCTGAGAAAGCGCCGCTTGCTAATGAGGGTTTAAAAGGTGATTTTTGGACTCCCTGTGGCGTGCAGACTGACGTCAGGTCACACAGTGACATGTGTGATAGCAGCCTCTAAAGATGTAATTACTCACATGGTGTTAGCCGCGCTCTCTTTGTTGCAAACAGAGTAAGATGTTCTCTGCCGAGGAAAAGGGTTTTTTAAGGTTATTTGTTTGTGATGTCTGGAAATGTTCAGAAGCAGGTCACAGTGTGTCACCAGCGGCTGATGCAAGAGGGAAAGGAATTAATGAATGAATTAATTCCTGAAGAATCTGCACTTTAGCTGTAAGCATATAAGAGTCAAATACTGTGGATTAGGTTTTTAAATTTGTCCTGTGAGGTTCTATGTGGATTTAGAAGAGGCTGTTTTTAGGGGAAAATGCTGTTGTTTACTGCTTCTAACTGCAGGATTTCAGTACCTCACAGGGGGAGCATTTCAGGGAAATCCTAATATAGCACTAATTAATGCTCAGCCTCTGCATCCTGAGAGGCAGACTCACATGGATTAATGAAATCAGTACAAATAGTCATTGTGTACAATGAGGCGGTGCATAAAACCCTATGTCCACAGCAAATTAACATCCTGAGTCCTACATTTTTAGGTTCTGTTGTAGAATAGTCTGGCTTCTTTTCATAGTGATGAGGCAATAAGAAGTTCAGGCAACAGGCAACATCTTTAAAAATGAGAGGGAGAAAAATAGGGAGAGTGTGAAGAGAAAAGATGAAAAAATACCATAACCCCTCTCAGCATGAAAGAAAAATAACTCCTTTGTTGTTGCTGTACAAAAAGATCACAATCATTTTTGATGCAGCTCCATTTCAGCATCATTACACGGTAATAAGTGTATTAAACATGGACTTAGACTCAGCGACCTCACCTATTTGGTTCTGTAGAGAAGTTTTGAAGCCCAGCAATGGCAGTCACCATATTGGAAACGCTGCCTCCAACTAACTTTCATTCAATCAAGTAGTAGGCTAAGAATTAAAGCTGCAGTGAGCCAAGTAAAACAAGCCAATCTAATCAGTTTAATCAGCATCGAGCTAGCTCAAAGAAGTTTAAGGTTAGTCGGAATTTAAGGATTTAAGGCTGGCACTGGATGCAGACTTTCTACACACTAAAAAATACTTTTTTGGACCTCTTCTAAGACCTGAATTGAGAAAAAATTATTCCACTTTTTTCATAGCAAACTGTAAAATATAAACAAGGCATGAGAGATTTCTCTTTACACTAGGACCAGGACTAGATTTTCATCATTACTGAACTGTTTTTGAAATGTCAAATGGTATAGGCCAAATTAGTTTTTTAGTCAAACGCCCAAATTTGGTAATTTCCTGCACATTTGATGCCTCCATTCTAACAGTGTACCATATATTGATATTTATCATCACACGTTTGAGCAGTTTATGATGAGCTGATTCTAATCAGCTTCACTTTTACAAAGGAAAATAACACCTGCCAGGGAAGACCTTTCAACATAAAGGCGGGCTTTACTCATTAGCCCAGATGTTAAAGAACTGGACTAGTGTTTCACAACAACACAAGGCTTATTTAATCACTGTGAGTCATACAATAATTCAGCTTTCGTTGACTAAAACTCTGACAAAAAAATGTTCATCCACATTTTTTTCCATAAGAAAAACTAGACTACAAATATATCTTTGATGAGTAAAACTAAGTTTAGTTTTCATCAAGATGACTAAAACTAGACTGAAATGTTTTTGAGTTTTCGTCAACTAAAACTAGACTAAAATTATAAAGGGTAGAAACAACTACAATGTGACTAAAAGTAACAGACATTTAATCTAAAGACTAAAACTAGACTAAAATTAAAAAATGATGTCAAAATTAACACTGCAATTAGTGACCCTGACAAGCATAAACAGAAAAGAACAATAAAAAAGTACAAGGTTGGTTAGAAAATGCAGATTGGATAAAGACACATCTTAGTCAAAGTGCAATCTAAAATATAAGAATTTTTATGGGCTTGAATAAAACAAACTGTTCATGACCTTTTAAGACTTTTCAAGAATCTGCAGGAACCCTGTGGATGACTAAGCCTGAGTTCAGGCAAGATCTCCCCCAAAACTGCATGAGAGTGGGACATGTCCTAGTTCAAGGCTCATGACAAACAACTATTTTTCTAAATAATTCTCAGGTGTGTGTCAAAATGATTATTTAACTGCCCCATTTTATTTTATTTTACTGCCCCATTTTACTTTTTATGATTCTAGGTCAGACTGCCTCACGCTGACTACCCACAACAACCAGTGGCAGAGTCACTGACCGGCTGTTTTACCAGTGTCCCACACATGGTGACAAAGAATCACGCCATACACTTACAGATTCTATTCACTGACTACCAGTCATGGTCAAACTTTAGAGCGTAGAAGCTACTGTGGTTAGCTGTAAGCTACATGCTGAGACTTTTTTTTCCATTCATTTTTTTCATACCATTAGGCTGATATTGAACAAAGAGGACCAAAATGAATAACTGATGGAGTGCTATGATGAGTTTATTGAATCTTGAGGTTTTGAGTTCTGTTTGGTGAGAGTTTTTCTAGTGAGATGTGCTGGAGCAGAAAGTTTTTCCAGTGTGTGATGGTTATGGTGTGGTTTGATTTCCAGTTCATGAGGATTGTTTTCCTGGCGGTAGTTAGCGCCAAGAACACTGATTTCCCTTTTCCAGACTTCGGTTGACTATTGATAGATCTTTTATGAGGCACAGTCAGGGGGACGGAGGGATTGGTGAGTGATTTGGTGATTTCAGCCCAAAAGTGTTGTACAGGTGTACAGTCCCAGATTGTGCTAAACCCATTTTAAACATCCTGTGACCTGTGAAGTGAACTCTGTGAATAATCTTGTATTGTATTCATCAAATTTTATTGTTACTCATGCAGAATTTGGTTCCAGAATATGGCATTGGGAGTGATGGCCAGGGCCTGTTCCCATTTTTGTGATGGTAATGATGCCGTTTCATCTGAATAGGTAATGATTTTATATATTTTGGACAGTATTTTCTTAGTAAAATCAACTAGTAACACACCACTCACTACAGGATAATCAGGCTAGGTAATCTTAAGAACAATCCGATAATCAGGTCTTTGCTGACTTTGGTGCAGGGGGGGGGTTAGCCGGCACAATTATCGTGAAGTGTGTGGCCTGCTTTATTCTTTTTAACCTCACAGAGCAGATGAATTGGCTAGACTCCATGTCTGTCATCAGGCAAAATCCATCTTGCAAAGCTCCAGTCTGCAACATTTGTGCCAAATCAAAAACAGTTTGGACCAGTCAGCATTTTAGGAGAACGAGGCAGTAGCTGCAGGCAGGGTTTAGTTACGTGGCAATGGCTATAGCAGTTAGCTTGGATGCAGCTATGGTGTAGCAGCACTTTCATCAGAACTGGACCACATTTCTTTATGAAATAAAGAGCGAAGAACAGCACTGACAGCTTTTCATGGCAGAAACGATGTTTACACTGTTCTGCAATGGGGTGGGGGGGTGGTAGCGTGAGTCAGTACTTACAGTGGCTGCTGGTGGAGCAGTTCGCTTGGATGCAGCTGTAGAAAAGTAGCAGTTTAATCAGATCTTTACCACATTTCTTTCTTAAAATGAGAGCAAAGAAACAAAGCTCCCCCTTGCAGAGAACATGTTTTTGCACCTCTCCCAAAAGGCCTTGGCATGAATTTTAGCCACCGACAAACTCTGCTGATCAAACACTACTAGCTTGTTTAGCTCAGGTTAGCGCATGTTCTCTAACTCATTTTGTCTTGTTGCTCTGATTGGCCCATCATGAATGTGACTGGCAGAACGGGTGTCCAAGCACCTTCCAAGACGGTGCATTTTTATGTGTTTCTCTGTTTTATATTTCTTAAGATTTTATTGCAAGGTTTTTTTTATGTGTGTTTTTACAAACAGAGTGTCGAGCACAGCACTACACCGGTCCAGCGCTTGTACCGGCTGGTACACTGTCAGGTTTTGGACTGACTGAAGTCGACCCTGTACATGAGCAAGAAGTATAAGTGTGTAGAGACAGACCCTTACACTGCCTGTAGGCACTGTGAGCTACACTTTGGTTCTACCTTCCTGCCTGCTCTACAGACTGTTACAGTGTGCATGTTTCTCTTTTGAGTTAAAAATCACCAAACTCTTTTCCACCTATGTTTAAATCCCTCATCTTTGTTGGCCTTTACTAATCCCTGGAGGTAATATTTAGCACAAAGAGAGCTCTCATCAGGAGCTGTGAGAGTTTATCTTTGGTACAGCTGCAGTGGTGTGATGTCACACCTTCATAGTGTTTGAAGCCCAGGTGATATATATACATACGGGATCACAGCTGGAGGACAGTATTTCATTTTCTAAAAATATGTTCTGTTGCACAAACAATTTAAAACAGTTTTCACCTCGAGAGAAAAACATACAGGACTAAAGGTGATATAACTATCTGAGACATTTTGAATTGATTTGATTGACTTTGACAGT
Source organism: Cheilinus undulatus (assembly GCF_018320785.1). NCBI lineage: Eukaryota > Metazoa > Chordata > Actinopteri > Labriformes > Labridae > Cheilinus > Cheilinus undulatus. The sequence continues at coordinate 36,289,253 of NC_054878.1, read as the reverse complement.
GTAAAGGAGAAGTTATCTTCCAAAAGAAGGCAGAAGCTAGACTTACTGCCCTGTATTCAGATGCATCTGTGAGGTTCTCAACTGCCAGGCAGACAAAATACAGTATAAGGTCAAGAAGAGGGACTGGGGTGGTTTTTCATCTTGGCCTTGCACCGCTAAAATGTGTTTAGTCTATCCTTGAGTCAGAGAAGGCTGAAGAAAATCCTTCAAAGTATTACTGAGATATCATGTTCACACTGAAAGGAAGCTCAGTGACCTCGACCTTTGACCTCTATAATCTTATCAGTTCATTCGTGAAACAGATTTGACTTCCGAGCAAAGTCGGAAGAAAACTCTCAAAGCAATCCTGTGATATTGTGTTCGCAGTAATAGCCCAGACAGACACCTGGCTGGACCAACAACCTGTAAACATACAGCCTCCGTTCATTACTGAATTCAGGTGTTTCAATCAGACCTGTTCGCCACATACGTAGAAAATCAAACAGCTAGCCATGCAGTCTCCATTTGCAAACATTTGCATTTGGATGGTTCTAAAGTGACTTCAATAATTATAATAATGATAACTTTATTTGCAAAGCAATTTTAAAAACATGGGTTTACAAAGTGCTAGATGTGTGCAGAAGCAAACAGAAGAAAAAGCAACAAAAACCAAACAAAAGACAAAAAAGACAGAGCAAATGACACAGGATCCAAAACACTTAAAAGAATCTAACCAAAAATATGATCAAGATAATAATTCAATAACATCAAAAGACATGAAGAACCCGGACGTCATGAGATACCATGCAAACTAAGACACAAGGCATCAATGAGAGTGCAGACATCATAGGATACGACACAACTAAGACACCGTAGACATCATCAGAATGCAGACAAGACATTGTCATCATAAGGATACAAACAATAGGAAATAATAGGAACAATAGGAACCCAGGCAACACAGGAACCCAGCTACACAGGCTGAGACTGAGAGGACTTAAAATGTGACACTGACGGTAGGGGCGGAAGACAAAAAAACAGTATAGCATAGTATCATGATATTTTGTGTGCCGATATATCGTATCATATCTTCTGCCAATTATCAATTCTTTTTTAATTAATTGCTAATATGAACTGAAGTCTATGATATTGGATAAATAGCATCAGTTGCTTTTCTGTCCACTTGATGGTGCTGTTGCGTCCTCTGTCCCTTTGTCCTGGTCGGCAGAGGTGATGGTAATACAGCAGGAGAAAGTTACAGTAGTATAATCAATATGGTAGCACCAGGGAAAGGACATTAGGAATGAAAGCAGGGCACGAACAACATGGACATGACACATGGGGTTTGCAAGGAGTGCTGCATGAAAACATACTGTGTTAATACAATACAAATGAAAGCAAGGCTAACGTTAAATCAGCTAAACAGTTGAAAAAATGGTATAGATTGCAATATAACGCAATATATGGTATCACAACACTGTGTATTGCAAAATGTTTAAAATCGCAATAATATTGAATCGTGACATAAGTATGGTGATAATATATTGTGGGGCCACTTGTGATTCTCACCCCAAACTGATGGATGTCCATTGCAATAAGGCGGTTCTTGAAATTTCATCTCTGCTGGATATTTCACAGTCAGCTGAAAGTGATATTACTGGAAAATGCAAGCATTTAGGAACAACAGCAACTCAGCCACGAAGCGGAAGAACACGTAAACTTGCAAAGCAAGGTCAACGACTGCTACAGCGCATGGTCACCAGCGCTCCGCAGAGTTCTGAACTTCCACTGGCAAATATCCAAGCATAAAAACTGTGCTGCAAGAGTTTCATGGAATGGGTTTCTAAAGCAGAGTAGAGGCTATTACAGCTTCAAAAGAGGGTGGGCGGGGACTCCATATTGAAGTGCATGCACTTGAATTCAGTGTCATCACACAGCCACCTTCCCAAGTGTTTATTTTTCTTCAATCTCAAACTGCAAGATAAACTTGTTATTTTTCAGATGTGTAATGTTTCTGTAATTTTTAGTCCCTCTTGCACATCAGTACCATACACACTGTCTTATCTTATCTTATCTTATCTTATATCTGTTAAGGTCAGGCGACCAAATATATTTGTCCATTTAGTGTAGTTTGATTGTATTACACAGATTCTTTCTTCACTTCCATTGTTTTTTAATCAGACTCATCTAAATTTAAGATTCCTACCTGTTTGTCTTACTGTTTTTTTCTTGATGATCATAGTAGTCTCTGCATTTTCTTTTTTTAATGATAAATGCCACAAAAGTCTATATGTTTTACATAAAAAAGATTATAACTGGCCTTTAAGAACATTTTTAATGGCTATTTTGCATGACAGTTCATGCCCATGTTAACAAATTGCCCCATGTAGCTGAGCTTAATTGTTAATCTGAAGTAAGTCCTTGTAAATGTCATCCTGCAGACAGTGCTGGGATTTCTATTCTCTCGTATGCACAGCTTGTTTTGCCTATAAAATCTCTTTGTTCCTTTGTGTCTCTAATACTCAACCGGCACTTGAGAATCACCTTAACAACCGGACTTACATCAGCCAATGAGGAGAAAGAGCAGACCTTAAACGTAATTCCTCTTTCCACTTAACAAATGCCAACTGAAGGTGGCAACGTGAAAAGAAAAACGCCGAAACAGAAAAAGCTTTGTTTGCTGCACACAGGAAAGGAATAGGTGTTAAGAAGGAGTCATTGTCAGTGTAGAGACTCATCCAGGTGTCTAAACATAGCAGTGTGTGCTGCTAAAATTCAAACTGTGAAACATTCTAGCACGTTTAACACCTTCTTTGTCGCTTCTCTGTGGTGTTATAATTACTTAAGTTTGAATGAAACACCTTTTCATGAATGGTACAGTATGGGCCACATGCTCTGGTTCCTCAAAGACATCATTTGGTAATATTAGCCCACTAGAGTACATTATTCTGATTTAAATTCACCTGTCCATGCTTTATCTGGAAATAGTGATACTGTGTTCATAGATATCAGTGAGTCGCACCAGCTATGCTTCAGTCTAGGTTGAACACAAGCTCTATTTTAGGCAGAGCTTATGCTCTACAATAAGCTGTATTAAATTTGCACAGTGCATGGGGTAAAATGAGGGGAAAACAATCTACAGTGCACGTATTAACAAGGTCAGCAGCCACCCAGGTCAGAGCCGCACTGACCAATTACTGGTTGTTTCCAGGATGAGACTTTTCAACAAGTAAAATGTAGGAATTTGACAATCAGTTTTCCATTTGGAGCTGGACAGAAATTAACTCACATCCCATTATTGACCAAAAAAAACACGGAAATATTGTGTATTTGTGGTCTAAAGAGCTTTCTGAATATCAAAAAAAACTACTTGTTTTCATCCAAACCTTTCTGATGTCATACAATGCGTTGCCCGTGTCCTGATGACATGTTAATGAGAATCTAGACCTCAAAGACAGCCCCATGGAGCCTCATCACATTTATTATTCATTATTTGAATCTCTTGGTTATTTAAGTATTCATAGTCAGGTCAAGAGTTGCACACTGTGAAAATTACTTTGACTCTTTTTTTGTTGCCAAGGGGGAATGAAACGTATTCTCTCAGCCATGCACTGAGGCTCATTGATTTGGGTGTTGATGCGTCTCATCTTCAGTGTATTCACAGAAATTATTCCTGCCTCAATAATCAATAAGCAAACAGTCAGTGATGCTGATGATTCACCTTTTTAGCTTTACTCCCAGCTTAAATGGGTCAACATGCATGAATAAGAATGGCCTGGATTTTGCAAAATCACCATGTCCAAATCCAACTTACTTTGTCCCATTTTTATTTTTAGTTTTTAAGATTATATTTACGGGGCTTTTTTGCCTTTATTATGTTGTATCCACACCAAACCTGAATGATCGCCTATTTGCACGAATCTGAACATACAAATATAGGAAATTACTTGCTTAATTTTTTTTTTTTTAAATTAGTGCAAATAACTCACTCCACTATCGCGTCGAATCCCGTGTATGCGAGTGCCCACAAGACGCTAGAGAGGAGGGGCTTCCTTCTTGACTACATAGCTTGACTTCATTGAGAGGATTGCTGCTTTGTATTTGCGGTGACAAAGTGACAGACAAAAGTTTTCAGAACTTACCAGGCAATCTTCCCTCCTCACTCCCTTTCCTCTAAGCCAGGGCTTCCTAGACTTTTCAGCCCATGACCCCCAAAATAATGCCGTCAGAGATCAGGGACCCCACTTTCCCTTCAGGGGGATAAAGTGCACAATGTTGCACAAAGTATCATGTATAAAACTTGCATTTTAGGTTGTTTTACTTACATTGAAGCATGAATATCACTTGATAACTACATTTTTATTTTAAATTGAACTCTTTTTAACTGTATTTTCTTTACAATAATATATAAAATGTATGGTTATAATTTTTAAAATTTTTTTGGAAAGCATCCCTTGACCCACCTTCACTGTCTCGCAACCCCCCTGGGGGTCCCACCCCCCACTTTGGGAACCACTGCTCTAAACAAGCTCCTTCTTATTCCTGTGCTAGTAGAACAGGCCATTTTGTTGTATAGCTTCCAGTAGCCACAGACTGATACCACAAGTTTCTCCTCCATTTCCCGGTTGAATGGAACTTCACCCCTCTAGGCTGGTTGTTAAGGGATCCTCCAGGGATGTATTTCACACACTTGAGTTACATTTTTTCAACTCTCGCAAATATGCAAATGAAGTGTCTCAAATTATTCTCCCAATTTGAGCGATTCATGCTGCACATTTGCTGCAAGTTCATGTCTACTCTCTCCTTTACATATATTTCATATGTAATGAACTCGCTTGAATGATTTTACATGCGTCTGGTGTGAACCTAACATAAGAGAGTGATAGGACAGTCGATGGAGCAGGAAAAAGGGATGAGAAAGGGAGATGGCATGCTGGGAAAGAGCCACAGACCGGCCTTGAATACAGGAGGCATGGCCCAACCACTATGCCAGCTTTACCCCAATTTCTCCCTTTTTTGCCCCTAAGAAAACTGAATAGGAAAACCTGACCCAACACAAACTTCTAAACATAATCATATCTGGATTACTGGGACTAAATACTTCATTCTTTGTTAATAGAGGGCGCCAAATTCACACAAACAGACAGACTGTGACAGCTGCCTAAAAAGACAAAAATATCATTTTCATATACAGCTATTTTATTTTGTTTTTCAAAGGAAAGAGAACCTTTATGTTTTTTTAACAGCCCTTATATCTACCTCATTTACTATGTCGCTGTTTAGATGGAGCAATTCAAGCACAAATTACATGAAATAAATACCTAAAACATTAAGGTGATGTGCTTTGTGATCCTGTAATCCAGCCTAATTCCAGCCATCTATTAGGATCAGGATAATTCTGATTTATTTTATTTCAGTTCTGCTTATCCTAACAAAAATTTTCATCCAGATAAAAACAAGATAGGATTAACTTACCTTATCCAACACCACTGTTGAGATCTGATTTTTATAGCTGTGGTCTGGTAAGATTTTTTTTTTAATGTCCACTAGATACTGCTAAAATAACTAAAGTTAACCTTTAGTAATAAAATACATTATTTCAGTTATGGTTGGGTGTGTATTTAAGATACCATCATCTGAATTGCCTTCTGCTATATTGTCATTTTTAACAACAATAAAATTTTAAATTCTGAAATTCAGATTTTCAAAATAAAAAAAAAAAAAAAATTAATTTATAAATTTTCACCACATAGTGTAATTCTAATTGGCTCATTATGCAGGCACATCCTTAAAGGTTTTTTTAACATTAGATAGAATCAACACACAACAGGGACTGGACCTTCTAGTAAACAAATAAAAAAAGCACAAGAGGCATTATTTTGAAAAAGAACTGTCTAACAATCTGTTATTTCCAATATTTTCTCATTTTATTCTGTGTAGGTTTTCGTTCATCCAGATCATGGTTATCCAAAGCATTGACTGAGCTGGACTTGACTGAGGTTCTTCAAGACATTTCGCCTCTCCTCCAAAAGGCTTCTTTCAGAGCTAGAGAGACTTGGGCTACAGAAGATATAGCCTCTGTTGACCACAGAGACCACACTGGAGCCACCCCAATCATTGCTTTAGATTCCATCGAGCAAAGTGGAAGCTTTCACCACTCACATCAATGCTGTAAATGAATGTGGCAAATTCACCCTTGAGGACTTAAAAGAGGACAGCTTGGCCTTCTCGAATACCTACAAAAATGGAAGGAAACAAGAAGGAACACTAATATTTCAGAAAAGCCCTATGTGAGTACTCTAATTGGGCCTTCATCAAGTCTTCCATCATTGGAGTACTACCAGAGAAGAGGAGAACAGCAAACATCACTGCATTTTTATTTCCTACTTGTCTGGAGTATCTGAAAAGTCTAGATGATATTCCAAAAACACAACGTTTCAGTACACTTGAGAACACTGAGGTAGAGGCTGTACACCCTAAGGACAAAACACCCAGTGAACTGAGGAATGCAGGACTCTTACAATGGGGATACAAAACAGCCCTTACACAAATGGCCCATTATAGGAGAGTCATTTCATCTGGCCATTCCTCTGAGGACAACGACGTTAGGATACTGGCAAGAGAAGATCGCTGAGAGGTGTTAAGGAAACCCACTATGTCAAGCTGGAAAAAACATCTTTGAACAGAGACCTTTCTTATCCTCTACATACAATGCAGCCTTGGATTCCTTTCAACAGCAGTCCAAACAAAGCTTTAACACTGGATCACATGACCTAACATCAGACACTCCACTTTAGTTGCTTTTTAGCTGTCATACAGTTCACGGATTCTTGTGACAGTAGTTCTCGTAGGTGTTCTGTGGTACAGGTCATCAGAGGCGACCCAGATGATGTCTTGAAGCCCTTTGTCGTCAGCGATGTCGAGGGTCTGCAGTCTCTGGCGACCCATTAGCGATTGCATTAGTTAGCTTAGATGTTGTCATTTTAGGGACAAATCCAGGTCTGCTGGACTGCGCCCGTGTAGCTTGACGTTATGGCTTGATCCTGTGCTGTTTTTAGCAGCTTTGCTAACATTAGCAACATTAGCTATCATGACTTGATCCTCTGTTGCTGTTAGCATCTTTGCTAACATTAGCAACATTAGCTATCATTGCTTGATCCCATGTTGTTGTTAGCATCTTTGCTAATATTAGCAAATATGCATCATTGCTTGATCCCGTGTTGTTGTTAGCATCTTTGCTAACATTAGCAACATTATCTATCATTACTTGATCCTGTGTTGTTGTTAGCATCTTTGCTAACAACAGCAACATTAGCTATCATTGCTTGTTCCCATGTTGTTGTTAGCATCTTTGCTAACATCAGCAACATTAGCTATCATGGCTTGATCCCCTGTTGTTGTTAGCATCTTTGCTAACATTAGCAAATATGCATTTTGCCCAAAGATGGTCTTCAAACTTGTTGTGCTTAGGTAGACAGTTCATCACTGCAGTGTGTACACACAACTTTCGTTTTATCCAGACTTCTAGGCAGCTTTTTAAATCGAAATTTGCCGTGAAGCAGACCTGGGTCTGTCTCCTCACTCATCACTGCTGGCTGCGTTTGACCCACCTTTAACCTTTTCACCCCAGGGATGTAAACATCCATGCAGGAGGACTATGGGAGGAAGTTGTGGTCAAACTTAGTCATATTATTAAATTGTGTTATTTTTTTAACACGTTAAGCTTTCTGGATTAATCATGAGCGTTAACACGTTATTATTAACAGGCCTAATTATATTTTACTGTATATAAGTGCTGCTACGGTATCCATGGCATTTATGACCTTAAGACTTATCAAACAGATCAGAACTTTTAAATTATATCCACTTATTGTTCATTCACAGTATTTTTCAGTCAGGTCACTTTAAGGGCAAAATAAGGCTATGTGTTCTCCAAGCCTTAGAGAAAATCAGTAAAAGTAAGACGGTTGAACCATGCTTTTGAAAGCCCTTTAATTTAGCCATTCCTGTTGCTTGGCTCTACCATATTGGCACGCACAGCAGGAGGCGCTGCGAGTCAAACACGTATTCAGTGGGTTTATTCTGACCTATTTCACCTTAGTGAACTGTTTCTGTGAGCTACACAGTCCAGCCTCTCTTTGAGTCCGACAGCACATAAACTTTCATGGATATTTTGTGCTGAGAATGATGCTGAATGAAACAGCTACATTTGTGGAAAATAACACTATCATATACCGAAAGCAGTTCTAGGTAGAAGGATTATGTTTCTAGCTGCTGGACGATGAAGGTAATCCCAAACGACGACTGTGTGAGCAGATGAACAACAATTCACACGGCTCCTTCATCACTTCATCATTAGTAGCAGCAGTATGAGCTCTTACTGACACACATGGGAATATCTGTCTCAGAGCCAAAACACATTTGGCTTTAAAGGAGCTTGAATTGTTGTGTTTACTGCCAGTAGTATTTGGCAGTATCATAATAAAAACACAAAGCTTACACCTGTCACATTTATCAGGAAATATGTGCCAGTGTGTACCTGTGCCAACAACCCTAAAATATTCAATCTAATGGGAGAAAGCAAAAATAAACCATAGAAGTTTAGCTTCAGTCTATGTTTGCTTCTTTTATGTGCACTTACTAGAAATAAATCACAGACAAGATGCTATGAGTAAAATTAAATAAACATCAAAAAGCTGATGATTTGCTGACTACCTGATTGTTCAAAATAGCAGATGGAAGTGGAGTTTATTATTGTGAAAATTTGAAGGATGTGCAGAGTAGGACTGGGAATACTAGCAATAAACTGATAAACAATTGAACACTTTGGATGTGAGGATGGATATGATACAATACAAATGCAAAATAATACCATATGGTATGGGGATGGGTTTAAGTGGTCAAGTACTCGAGTAATCAAGTACTCACTGTCCTTATTAGAGTAATGTACACATTAGGTGTATACAGATTTGTTCACTCTAGGACCCGGTTTCATAGTAGGGTTTACAGCCTCCCAAAACGCTGTTTCTATGTGGATGAAATGCTGATACGACAAAAACCGTTTGCGTCTACTCCTGAATTAGTCTCTGTGAATGGAGCGATAGACCAATCTGGTGGGGTTTGGTGCCACTTTTTAACTGCTTTTTTTTTCTCATTTCACCAGTATCAGGCATGTAAAGAAAACAGTATACTGTATTACTGTTACTGTAGTGTTGGGTGCTGGTATGACTAAAACTTCCTCAGTGAGGACATCCAGACTCTGGTGGAGGAGGGCCGAGCCATTTGCAGGCTGCGAGTCTCTTACAACAAACACAAAAGGCCGAGAGCTCAACCACCTTTCTGTAGCAAGTAGACGTGCAAGCTTAATACGGCGAAAAAATACAGAAACAGCACATTGTGGATTTAACTAAGACTAAAGGTGACAGGGCCTTCTCTGTCAGGGCACCTCGGCTTTGGGATGACCTGCCCGAGGAAATAAGGCATGCAGAATCAGTGACATCTTTTAAATCACTTCTTAAAACTCATTTTTACAGACTTGCTTTTATGTGATGTCGTTTTCTGTTTCCTCTGTCTTTTACTGTATCTTCCCTCTTCCTGTCAGTGTTCTTTCTTAAATTATCTTCTTCTTCCAGACATTTTACGTTATAACTTTGGTGTCTGCTCCTCTTTGCTCTGTATTTTATGCCTGGTTTGATTCTAACTGCTACTGTTCATCTTCACTTCTCTTATTTGATTTTAGAGCATTTAACCCTCCCTCTACTCATTTTTGCCTCTTTTTCCTGTTGTGTTCACTTTACCTCATTATCATCATTATTAAGATTTGTATTAATTCATGAATGACTTTCTACAGTTCCTAGCTTTCTAATTTGTGTTTTATTATCAATAAATCTTTATATATTTTAATTTGTTTTATTTTATTCTTACTTCTCTGAGTTTTAGTCCTTTCTATCTCTTTCTATATTTTAGGTGCTCTCACATCTCTGGTCCTTAGGTCTCTTTTATGTAGTTGGGTTCCTGCGTTGCCTGGACTGGTCTAGGTTATTCTGGGTTTTTATTTATTTTTATTTGTTTCTATTTGTCTATCCTTGGTCACTACTTTTATTCTGGAATATGCATACCTAGGTGTTATGGTGTCTTTTTGTTTGACATGGTCCTGGGCTTTGTAATGTGTCAACCAGGATGATTATGATACTGGGGTTAGGTTTTCATGGGATCTTCTGTTGTTGTGGTTTTGTCCTTCCTATTATGTTCTTCCCTTGTGTTTTGATGCCTTGTCTTAATTGTAATGCTGTCTATTTTCAACGCACTTTGTAAACCTCTGTTTTTAAAAGGTGCTATACAAATAAAGTTATTATTATTATTATCATTATTAACTGAATGAAATGGAAGTAATCGCTGAGGTCAGGTCAGGTTTTGGAGCATATGCTAGTTTGGCACTTTGCCACATCAACCTAAGGCTGAATCCCAATTCTCCCCTCAATCTTACCCTCAAGCTCAACCCTCAGTCTTAACTCGCCCCTCAAAACCAAGTGTAAGGGCCATCTCGTGACTTAGAAATGGGACACCCCTTAATAGCAGTTACGTTTTCTGACTGTAGTGGTGTGCCAACACTAAGTAGTCTGTCGATTCAGAGGAAGACGAAGAAAGAGAACGTGTTAATATTCAGCCAAATAACATGTAGAAACCCCAAAGCCACGGACATATTCAGCTTAAAGTCACCGTATAGCACGGCCATTAGCTAACGCGAAACACCAGTTGTAACTCGTAGGCTTGTCCGCGACGACACAGTTACCGGCTTACAATCGTAAAAATAAAAGTAAATGTTACGCTAAAAAAAGGCAAATAATCCATAAAATAACATCAAACTAAGATAATGGAGTGGTTTTCATATTTTTTAGATCTCTATTAACAAAGAAATTTACATTTGTAGCTTGATTTCTCCCCCGCATTCGCCGCCATCTTTCTTTGAGTGATAACCCTTGATACCAAGGGAGCTCCAGGAGTGAGGCCTACTGCTCAGGCCTCACTGTGCCCAGGTACACTGTGAGCTGGATGAGAAAGTGAGTCAGGGGTACGCAAAAGGGCAGCTGCCGCACTTGCACCGGCAGCCAACCCCTCCCATCCTCGCCCACCCAGTACGTTAACATTGGACACGCGGCCCTGCCAACGAAACTCGAAAATGCACCTAATAGTACGCAAGAGTACGGTTTAAAGCTTTTCCCCACAGGGGATTCTAAAGAACAGGCTGTGGCTTTTATACCAGTCGGCTTTACTACCTGGATTTAAGGTAAGTCCTGCTACTTCTTAATTTGGTAAGTGAGAGAGAAGCAACATTGAGTAGCACAGTGCTGTTCCAAAAGTTGAACCACTTAAAACTAATAATGCTGACAAAATCAATGACTATTCAAGTATTCGAAAATCATGGCCTGTTTGTTAGAGTGTTCAGCTTCTTATCCATTCAAAGTCTTGCTGATATTTATGGTATTTTTTTTGAAGACTCGTTGACTTTCCTCGTTTTTTTTTATTATTTAGGCAGAGGGTTTCCCACAGGGAAGGTTCCCTTGACCCAGATTTTAAAATCAAACTGTTGAGGCTCATAAAAAAACAGGACAGCAGTATTGTCATACAGAAAACAAACGTCTGCTGGGTTATTTCTGTGTTTTCCTACCAAGAACATGCACGTTTTATAAGTGTGATTCCACTCACCCAGTAGTGAGCTGATGAGGATGAGGACCTGGATGGTTGTGGTGAAGTCCCGATAAGCCTGCTCGCGGATCAGCCTCTCCTGTTCGTCCAGCCCGGTCCCCTCCGCCGGCGGGCTCGTGCTGCTGTCCCACCGGCTCGGAGGGCTCGTGGCGTTCACGAGCTCCAGCCTGAGGTGAGCTGCCGTATAATTACCTCCAGCGTCTCCGACCGTCACAGCCCGGCTCCCAGCATCCATGTCGGTTCCTCCTGTAGGTCTTTTATTTCAGGAGGGTTGGCAGCAGCCAGCGTTGAAGAGGCATGTCTCAACTGCTGTGCTTGTTGTGAAGATTAAGGAAAAATGTACAAAACGCGGTTATGTCAACGAGGACGCACAGGTAGGAAAGGGAAGGAGAGCAGCTGCCAGCAACGAGAAGGTCCTCTGACGGGAAATGTGTCTGTAAATGAAGAAAAAAACATGATGTGTCCTATTAATCATACATCAAAGCGGACTGGTATTAATCCTGTGCTGCATGCTCCATCATTGCAGATGCATGGGAGAGAACAGCCAAAGCATCTGGGATCAGCGCCTGGTTGGCTGGGTGGATGCTGCTCTCTGACATCGAGTGCACCTAAAACCACACCGGGCTGCCAAGTGTCCATTCCGGGGTGAAAAGCGTGCAGCTCCGTTCAGCAGCACGGTCAGCCCTCGTCTGTGTCTGTCAGGCTGCTGCCCGCGCTGTCACAGGCTGTTTATTGGTAGACTTGAGTGCTGAGGGAGCCCGCAGAGCGAGAGCTCACAGCGTGAGGTGCAAGACTGGAGAGAGGAGAGGAGAGCCCCTCCTCTTCTTACAGCACCGAGAATCTTATGAATGACAAACAAGGGGAGGAAGAGGAAGGAGGAGAAATCCCAGCCTGATCACTGGTGCTGGTTTACATCCAGTGGGGCAATTTAAAGCTCACGAGGGGACTTTTGAACTGGTTATGAAATGGACTAAAATTTATAGTGATGTCTCCACAAAGGCAACCAAGACCACCAACCACAACGTAGATGATTTCTATACATTTTTCATGTTAAAGATTTAAGGCAAAGGAGTAGGTGTATTTACCCCCTTGGATATTTTAGACTTTTGTTGGTTTTATCAGTCACTGTTAATGCAATCTGGCTTTTTTGACCAAAAAAATACAAAAAAAACCCTCTTTAATGTTGATTAAATAAAAAAATATGTAAGGTAAAATAAGTGATTGCATACATTTTCATTCAACAGAAGTCCAGCCACCTGTGTCCAGAAGGTCCAGTCCCTGGTTAATCCGTATTCCTGGCTGCCATTACACCATGAAGACAAGAGAACACTCCAAGCAACTCCGAGAAAATATTATTGAAAAGTTTAAGTCAGGGGATGGATACAAAATAATTCCCGAGGCTTTGAACATTGCCTTGAGTTCAGTTAAATCAAACATGGCAATATGGCACATGTGCAAATCTGCCTAGATCAGGCCGTCCTCACAAACTGAGTGACCGTGCAAGAAGGAGACTAGTGAGAGAGGCCAGCAAGACACCTATGACTAGTCTGATGGAGGTACAAGCTTCAGCAGCTGAGATGAGAGAGACTCTGCATACAACTGTTGCCCTGGTTTGTCACGAGTCAAAGCTTCATGGGAGAGTGGCAAAGGGAAAACCAGAGTTGAGGAAAACTCATTAATTCTCAACTAGAGTTCGTCAAAAAGCTTGTGGGAGACTCTATGAACAAGTGGAAGAAAATTCTTTGGTCTGATGAGACCAAAATGGTGCTTTTTGGCCATCAGACAAGACACCAAACACACCAACGCACGGTGGCAGCATCATGCTGCTTCTTAGCCGCCGGCCCTGGAAGGCTTGTAAAAGTAGAGGGTAAAAATGAATGCGGCAAAATACAGAAAAATCCTGGGGGGCAATCTTATTCAGTCTGCAAGAAGACCACGGATTAGGAGAAGATACATTTTCCAGTAAGACAATGGCACGAAGCATACAGTGAAAGCTACAGAAGAAGTAGCTAAGTCTGGAAGGACTTGGGCTAGGAATGGGAGGGTTGCTGGTTCAAGTCTAGGTCAGACCATATCTGGACTTTGGCCTGGTAGATGGAGAGGTGCCAGGTCACTTCCTGAACACTGTCGAAGTGCCCTTGAGCAAGGCACTGAACCCCCAACAGCTCACGGCAGCACTTCAACGAGAGCAGCAAGACCATCACTCTGACATCTCTCCATTAGTGCATGTCCATGGGGATCCAGTTTGTGCATGTGTATTTGCATGTAATTCAGCCTATGCGTGTGTGTAGCATGTATAACAATAAAGAGTAAAGTGTGAATTTCCCTTCAGGGATAAATAAAGTATGACTTGACTTACATAACTTACTTGACATTACATATTTTTATTTAACTGACATTACTTTGTAGAAATCTGTTTTCACCTTGACATGAAAAAGATTTTGTAAAAAAAAAAAAATTGGACAAAAAAGCCAAATGATGTTGGCCATGAATTATAAAAGTAAATGAATGGTAGAACATCCAAGCAGATGAGAGCTTTTCATCAGCACTGTACAGATGAAATCATCAAAGAGGGAAGTCCCATTTATCTATGGGTGGCACCAAAACAGCAGGAACTAAAAGTCCCTCACAGGAGCTTTAAATGGGTCTGATTTATTTAATACTGAGGCAAACTGTCATACTGAGATGTTGGCCCAAAAGATGTTTTTTTAAGGGGTTAGGCTAACGTTTGTGTAAATGGAGTTCACCCTCATAGATAGCCCTGCTGTTGTTGCCCTCAGTCTGTTTCTCACAGCAGCCTGTTACATTCCTCTTAGGTTTGAAGGAAATACCAAAATAGGAGAGGACATACCTCAGCGCAACAAAACAATGTTCTATCATTTACTTTTACAGCTGCACAATTAGGCTGGTAAGTTGATTCATCTTTGTCTGTTTTTCATTAAAAATTCTATTATGCTGTTTCCAGCTTCTAAAATTGGATGGATTCCTTGTTTTTTCACCACCTGTCAGGGCAAATGTAGTCTTCTTTCAGTTGTGTTTGTGTGGAAGCCTGAAGCAGACGTGCCTTTTTTGCTCTACAATAATGTTTGAGCTGTTCTGTGAAGATTTCAACGTATTATACCAAATTTTAGAAGCACAAAACAAACAGAGAAATCATAGCCTCATCTCATTTCTCTCAGGAGAGACTTCGTACAGGTTTAATGATCATTTTTACAAGTTTGAAAATTTGAAATGTCTTTGGCGAATGCAGTTACTTGTGATGTCTTTATGAATTTAGAGGGGCAGTGAGGCCAACAGCATTTTTTCTTAGTCTTTTCATGTCATTCTACCACACTGACAGAGTAATCCACCTGGTCATTGTTTTAATGAGTCTGTAGGGATCTACCTGAATGTAGATTGTTTTCTACAATAGTACTATACTACAGTAGTAGTAGATTGTGCTTGATATGGGGACATTTTTTTAGCCTTTTAAAGGGGTTTGGACCTTGCTGTCAAGGACACCGGTCTACCAAGGGGCTCAAATATGATGCTATTCTATTCTATAACCCAATTTCCCAAAAAACTCTGGACGTTGGAAGATCCTTCTCTTCTTTAATCTGCAGGACACTGCATTTGGGGTTTCCAAAAAATATTTCAACTTTTTAATAAATCTGACCACGAAACAGCAGCTTTTTGCTGCCCATCTTTATGTCTGAGAAACCGTCTCTTGAAAACGTTCCTTTTATGTCCACTAATGATGCTGACCTGTTACTAGTTACCTTCATTAAATACAGCATGCTCTTCCAGCTATTTTCATTACTACTACTTACTTTTCCAGCGTTTTGTGCTGTTCCCTACTTTTTAAGATGTATTGCTGCCATCAAATTAAAATGAGCTAATATTTTTCATGAAATATGAAAATGTCTCAGTTTCAGCATCTGATAGTTGTGTTAAATTGTGATTAGAATATGGGGTTATAAGATCTGAAATTCACTGCATTCTGTTTCTATTAACATTTTCACCCAGTGCCCCAGCGTTTTTGGAATTAGGTTATTCAAGCCTTAATCATCTAAAGCACAGGTGTCAAACTCAGGACCCTGGGACCAAATCTGGTAAAACCGGTCCACAAGATGATCTCATATTTCTGTCACAACTGGCCCATCAGCATGAGGTCTGCAGATTTCCTCATGTATAAAAATGTAAATTTATCCTTGATGATTTAAAATATCCTTGTTAAGTCACAAAATCTGAAAAAGTAAAGAGTAAAAATATTTAGATAAGTCAGAAATGTGGGAAAAGAAATAAATTTGTGTTTAAATTTCACATTTTTAATTTAGCATTTCTCAATTAGGACTCAACCTTAGGATTTTGACTTTTAATTTCATACTTTGAGCATTTCAACCCATAATTTGGACTTCTCATATAATATTTTGAGCTGTAAGGTTCATATTTCTAATTTTTAAGTGGTATTTTGACCTTTTTAACCAACTATTTTGTATTTTACCTCATATTTTCAACTCCATAATTTCATTTCATAATCCCAGTTTGACCTTTCAGACTCACAATTTAAAATTTTGAATCATATTTTGACTTTTAATTTCATGATTATAAATTTTATTTCATATTTTGACGCTTTAAACTCATGATTTTGACTTTCTTTCTAATATATTTGCCTTTAAGTACATTATTTTTCAATTTCAATTTCATGTTGTGAGCTTTTTGAACTAATAAATTTACTTTTCTCAGATTGTGAGCCTTTAAACTTATCTTTTTAACTTTTTAAATGTCGAAATCATTTTTCATCAGTGCAAATTTTTGTTTTCATATTTTATTACTGATGAAATGAGGTTGACAGTTTCTGGTCATATAGGTGACCCTGTTAGGCCCTCAGGTTAGTCCTGAATCCAGAATCCGGCCCCTGCTGTGATTGAGTTTGACACCCCTGCTCTAAAGTATATATCTTGGGGTTCCTTTAGCATGGCCCTGGCCTAATGGCTATGGTACTCATCCTAACGATTTAAGGCAGCAATTAAACTTAAGTTTTTAAGTTGAATCACCTTGTTAATTTTTACAGTGTAGCAATGTTAACAGTTCAATAGAAAAAGAGAAACAAACACAGCTTAGTCAGTATTAATTTCAGGGGTCAATTACCATCCCTGTTCTGTTATCTCTATAAGTATTTGTTTTAACATAGAGCACATTAAGAGGCAGAGAGGATGACATCCCACCTCTATCATGTTTTTATAAGGATCGATGTGTTGAAGAGATTTCATCTTCTTTGCCAAACTCTCTTCTTTTAACCATGCAATGTTTGTAAAATCCCAACGAGAAAAGATTTCATCATCAAAGCAAACTCACATTCCTTAAAAAAAAAAATGACATTGAAATACAAAGTTCTTAACTCTGACACGGGGAGAAACTAACAACAGTAAGATTAAAGTTACTTTAAAGACTAATTTTCTTTTGTTTCAAATTATTTCATCATGAAAGTCTTTCTTACTCTGTTTCTCATTATATTGTGAAAGAACTATCGCTGCAAAAATGTCAGAAAAAGCCAAGAGCATGAGCAGCCACTAGAGGGTGACATTTAAGTTTCAATGTAAAATAATGTATTCTATAGTAAAGCATGTCACTACTGTTGAACTGCATCTTACTGGCTGGTGTAAGACAGGGCTTTATAATTACTGCATTTAGACCCAAATTTGGGTCACAGAGCAGTTTTCAGAGGGTCAGAAATGTGTGCCAAGATAACCAGAGCATGTGTTCTTTTCCTAAGTTCTTGAGTTGTTTATCTCCTTTTCTTGGGAAAACAAAGCTTGCTCTCCTTTTATAATATGTTAATTTCTCAAAATCTCGAGAAAAAAAAGCCCAAATTTACAAGTTATCATGAGAAAAAGGAGTACAATAAAATGTATATAAGCCCTCTTCTGTAATGACCCATTTTATACACATGTACAGTCTTCATACACTACGTCCGTTATTTTCGGATTTTTTTTTTTTTTTTTCGGATTACGGATACGACAACAAACGCATCCGAAAATAACGGACCTAGTGTGTGAAGAAATTTAGGCTCAACATGTTGATACACCTGTAGCTCTGCATCTCTTTTGTCCAGGTCTTGTCACTCCTGGTGATACATCCTAAGACTGTGGTCAGTTTGGGGCCTTCGGACATCCACAGCACAGCTCGAGCAACCTTACCATCAGCCAGATGGTAGCCTAAGCCGTGCCAACTCTTCACATCCTCCCCTTACTCCGCTCTAAATGTGTGAACTTTGTTTTTTCTTTTCAACAGATTATTTTCACATGTACTGGTAATATGCAAGGACATCCAGAGAACAACAGGGTTTATGTCATTCCCTTCCTTACTTGCCATATCAATGCCTTATTTTAGCTTCAATTTTTGGCCCAAACATGCCTAAAAGTTCTACACAACACTGTGTTGTGCCCTTTTGCTTTGTTCAGTCACAGTTTGTTCCATCTAAGGTCCAAACTTCATAAATCATTGTCATTTCCGTTTAATAAAATGAGGCCATTGAACATTTTCTGAAATTCAATCTCTGATTTGTCTCTAAGGGGGTGTTTGTAGCACCCAGGACTGAACCAGTTGAGAACCACTTGTCTAGATAAAACAGCTTCACAGCCTTTTTATAGATCCAGTAATGTTTGATTTTTTTTGTGAAGGAAAAAAGTTTGAAGTATATCTCCAAGGGGATAAAAGTAAAAAAAAAAAAATCTATTTTCTCTTGTGCAATTTGAACAGTTGGCACAACTTGTAACTTTGGAATTTTGTCAGTGCTTCTCTACAGGTAAATCATTTCCCATCATCATGAACACTGGCCTTGACTGAGTCAAATGAGACCTGCAAGTCTTCAAATGTTCTGGGTTTTTTTGTGACCTCCTAGATGAGTCGTTGATGCACACTTGAAGTCATTTTGGAAGGCTGGCCAATCCGGGAAGGTTCCCCACTGTTCCAAGTTTTCTCCATTTGTGACTAATGGCTCTAAACGTAGTTTGCTGGTGTCCCAAAGCATTAAGAATGGCTTTGTGACCTTTTCTGACAGATGTTAATGACTTTGTCTCATCTGTTCTTGAATTTCTTTAGATGGTGGCACGATGTGTTGCTTTTGAGATTTATTAGCCTACTTCACTTTGTCAGGTTATATTTCAGAGATTTCTTGATTCAGCTGGCAGTAACCAGGCTTGGGTGTGGCTGGTGAAATTGAACTCAACTTTCTAATAACTGATTGATACATGATTTAACGGAGCAGTACTTTTTCACGGCATTGTATTCCATCGTGAAAGAGCATGCCTTCTACTTGACAGAATGTAACACAGCGTTCTTCCAGTTACCATCCAAGATTTTTATGAATGGCTCTGTCCCTCCCCAAAACTGTGTATAGAGTGTTGCCCAGATGGATAGGAAATAAGCCCCATACCATGGATATGTGGAAGAGTCTGTCTAGCCGGTCAGGTTAGCCGTATAAACCTGTAAGTTAAGACGAGATATAGAGTTTTAACATCCATACGATGACAGAGTGAATGCATGTACAGGCATGTATGTATGTGTGTGGTGGAGGGTGGAATTAACAGTTTAAACTTCCAGTTTCACTACCTTTATTATATATTCATGCATTTCTTTAAACAATCAGATGAATTGAAAACTTAGTTCATTAGAAAACTGAATATGGTAAAACTCGAACAAAAAAATACAATTTTAGCTGATCTAACCGATTCCTACAACTAAAATAAATGAGTCATTCAGAGAGATTTTATTTTGGCAGGCTGTGAAAGATATCTTGTTTTCCTCACAGTAATAATGGCTGCATTTAATTCAGATCATCACTTTCAAGGTTCTGGTGTTGTTCACGTCGGCCCACTGCCTTGCCTTAGTGTTACTTTTCATTTGAACAGAAGAGTCATTGATAGAATCAATCTACTACTGAAAAGGTACTAAATCTCTGCAAATGCTGCAGTGTTCCGCAATCCAAAGCACACATGAAAGTTAATAGAGGCATCCTGTGTCGATTTAAGATGAGAATACATTAGATATCATTAAAGGTGATGTAATTCATTAGAAACTGAAGGCAGGGTCAAGCAGAGCTGATGGCAGTTCTAGGATGCTTGATACGCTTGATGCCGCACTGCTTGCTAACAAGTGCTCTTGTCGACTAAGTGGCTCTTGAAGAACTCCTGGACTCGCTCCCACAGGTCCAGCTGAGCCTCCGAGTGGGCTTTTGGCTCCCCACCAAACACCACGGGCATTCCTACTGCGCCATGAAACGTTGACGCACAATACGGCATGTGTGGGACTTCCAAAAAGTGACCAGCTTTTGGGTAAGTCACCAGCTCGTAAGACTTTTTCCCGTGCTTCCTCAGCGTTTCCACTGCTTGGTTGGCAAAAAACCCACTGGTCCAGTTGTGGTCGTCTTCAGAAACGGCAAACAGGAACTGGCAGTTGGCACGTTCGATTGGGAACAAAGAGGCTCTGTTCTCCTCCAACAAAGGATCCGGTGTGGCATCACGTATACTCAAAGCCCCAGAGTCTAAGAATTTAACATTTTCAATGACAGGAGGAAGTGGAGGTATAACAAGGCCTTTGTAGTGTACAGGAATTACTGTGTTGGCGTTACAGGCATTGATACAGACTGTCGCAGAGATCCCAGAGAGGAAGGATGACATTGCCAAAGCAATACCGCCACTGTGAGAGATCGATATGATGCCAATTCCAGGCCCTTTGACCTGCAAGAAAAAGCACTTTGCTAAAAATCTTAGTTCTGCTCATACAATATCTAGTACTATATACAAATAATGCAAACAAAACAACTGCGTCTCAGCTCAAGAGGAAACCTCACAAACTGAAGTCTAACTTTTTATAAATCTTTTTTATCTCTGTTGATTCTGTCAACAGAGTTGATAAATGTGATGTAATCTATGAGATACCCTGCATGACAAGACAAAATAGGAGAAACAGGAAGACCTTTTAGCACATGCAAGAAGGAACACCAGAAGGAATGTGAGAAGGGAACATGGTTTGGAAACGGGCCCATGGGACAATGAACCAGGAAGGACGGGCTTATGTTGCCCCACACGTTTGATGTTGTCCTCAAGAAGCTGCCAGACAGCAGAGGATGTGTTTGCCTTGACTTGATTTTATAGGACAACCACACCTGCATGAGATCAGCTGATAGTCACAGCAACATCATGGGACTCATGGGTCCAAACATGTCACGGTAATACAAAACTATACTCTACTGTCAATAAGAAAACAGGAAAAATGATAGTTTGTGAAGACAGTATGAACTTGTTTAAATTATCGGCTGTACATAGCAGACATTTTCTTATCTGCCGATGCCAATACTTAACATTTTGACAGGGATGCACAATATTATCCACATATAAGTATCAGCAGATATTGGCTTAGAAAGTTAATCATCAATATCAACACATACACTCCCCTTTAAAAGTATTGGAACAGTGAGGCAAGGTTCTTTATTTTTGATGTTGACTGAAAAGATGAATTTGAGACAAGAGATCAACATGTCAGCGTTTATCTTCAGGTATTTACAACTGGATCTGATACACAACTTAGAAGATAGCATTATTTGTAATGGAACACCACATTTTTGGGTGAGCAAAAGTACTGGAACAGATAAGACTTAAAACAGATTAAAGAGAACGGGACTTAGGTGTGATGGAAAGAATCGATACAGCGTAGTATCGCAATATTTTGTATAGCGATAGATTGTATCATATCTCCTGCCAAGTATCAATTTTTTTCAAATTAACTGCTAGTATGAACTTAAATCTATGATACTAGATAAATAGCATCAGTTGCTTTTCTGTCCAGTTGATGGTGCTGTTGCGCCCTCTGTCCAGTGAGGTCGGCAGAGGTGGTCATACAGCAGGAGAAAGTTAGTACAACCAATATGGCAGCACCAGGGAGAAGAGGCACGAACAACATGGACATGACACATGGGGATTGCAAGGAGTGCCACATGAAAGTAAAAGACTGCGGTGATACGATAAAAATAAAGGCAAGGCTAATGTGAAATCGGCTAGACAGTTGAAAAAATGGTTTAGAATGCAATATATGGTATCGCAATACTCTGTGTATTGCAAAATGTTTAAAATTGCAATAATATCAGATTGTGGCATAAGTATAGTTATAATATCGTATTGTATATTTAGTTGCCTTTGCTTGCAATAACTGTATCAAGCCTGTGACCTACTGACATCAACAAATGTTTGCATTTTTCTTTAGCAGACAACATGCACACCTGTCAGCCCCATGAAAAATGGGCGGATTCAAAGTAAAGGTGCTATCTTCTAAGTTGTGTATCAGATCCAGATGTAAATACCTGGACATAAAAGCTGAAATGTTGATCTCTTGTCTCATGATCATCTTTTGATGTCAAACCCAAATGTTTTCAGTCTACAGCAGAAATAAAGGAAACGGCCTCACTCTTCCATTACTTTTGGAGGGGAGTGTATGAACATTTGTCAAAATATTAATAACCAACATACTGGCTGTAAATACAGGTCATATGAATGAATACGTTTTGTGGAGTTTTAGGAAGGACCAACAGACCTGTCTCAGCTGAAGTCCCTCTTTGTTCAGCCTTATTCCTTAAACTTTAAAGTTTGGTTAAACAGACTTTAGTTTTAGGTCTGAACTATATTTATATGTCAGTATTGATATAAGTATCAGACTAAATGAATTTGTAAATATCAAATATCAGGAAAAAAAAACAATACAATGCATCCCTACCTTTTAAGCTATTATCTACTGATAGCCTATGATGCCCATGATATCATGCTGCCCTGTCATTATCATGTGATGAATTATCAGAATAAGAAGCAGGATTTAAGAGAGGTTGGACCTTCAGTGTTCAAACACCTGCAGAAATACCCACCCTTCAACAGATGAATTAATCTACTTATTTTTTTCTAATCTACAACTATCCTGATAGACACTGCATATTTGCAGTGAATGTCTACAACTAAACATTATCACAGATACAGATAGTGACCAGTAGATGGCAACAATGACAGAAAAAAATCTGGGCCTAAAGCTGTACTTGCCTTCTAACCATTATATCAGAAATTAATAATCCAGTTATTCCAGTATTTACAGAAGTAAAGGAGGAGGAGAATAGTATTAAACATCCTTTCTTAATATTAAACACTAACCTCTGGTTGTCTTCTTAGAATAGTCACAGCTTCTTCAAAGTACTCCAGATCCAACTTGTCAACTTTTTTTGGTAGATCCTTGTAGCCTAAATAGGCCAGTGCAAGAACAGCGTAGCCTCTGCTTGCCAGAATGCTCGCTCTGGGCTCAGAAAGACCTCCACCATATGTGTACAAATCTACTATTCCTGGAAATGGACCCTTTCCTGTGGGACAAAAAGAGAGATGTTGATAAAAATGGCGACCTCTCCTCAGTTTGTATGCCGACTCTTGGATGTAGATTACCTGGTGGTATGAAGAGCACTCCTCGTATTTTTCCCTCTTCCACAGGTATCCTTTTCATCCCTTCTGTCATGTATTCTCTCTCATTGGTTTCAGACGCTAAAATCTCACCTGTGTCCCTGCTCAGTGCTTCTATCTGTACCTGTGTCGGGGTGAGCACGTTCTTCTTCAGGAGTTTATTGTGTGGAGTCTCTGGTGCCAGGGACCAAAACAACCCCATGGGCTCTACTCCAGTGTAACTCCCTCCCAGTGAAGGTGCACGGGAAACATCCACCAGGCCAGTTTCATCTGCTTTGTACAGTGCTGAAGCCTTAAAAGTTACCCCTCTGTCATCCACCAGTTTGGATCTCAATTCAACTGGTTTATGAGGAGCGAGTCCTTCAACTTTGACGTGTACTAGTTTATCAAAGAAGCAGCGAACGCTGGGGAGGATTTTCAGGCGGATCTGCGAGGAAGCCATTTTAGCTTTTCAGGATGGGAACACTGATACATCAGAACCACGTCCTTGTTTCACTCAAGCTGCTATGCCATGAAATCTGTTGTGGCAAAAGAGAATTCAATCAATGTCAGAGTTTTAACAAAAAGAGCAAAAATAAGGTGTTGACAAAATGTTTCCAACAATACTGTCTGTTATTTTATTGATCTGAAAAAACAGTACCAAAACTTAAAAAAAATTTAACAATCTGGCATGACAACCTGAGTCTCACGGTTCAATACATGGAAGCTCTCAGTGAACATGCATCCATGTATTTTATTTTACTGTGTCATCCTGTGATTAAAGTACATTTCTGTTTGTTGTTTTTTTTTCTTTAACTCAAAAAAAAAAAAAAAACCTCATTACCACAGGAAATCCTGCAATGCAATCTCATAGAGTTGCAACAGTATTTATTCATCCCAACCGTCAAAGTTCAGATGTCACCATTCGGTGCATGCAGTCACATGACAAATACATCTAAATGGAAAAAAGGAAAGCACACACAGCCTCCTAATGCAAGATATCCTATATTTCCAAATTCATCTTAGCCAATTCTGTTTTTGAAATAAAATCACCTTTTTTCAAATTTAAAAACACCAAGTGTCTGTTTTCCAAAGTTAAGGTTGGTCAAGCAGAGTTGAGAGTGGAGAGAGGAAGTAAACAGACTGGTAGTTGTTTTACATTTGGGGCTATATTCAAAATGTTCAGGCCTCAAGATGGACCCCACTGAGTATGTGGGTAGCTAGGCAGCCATCTTGGATTAGACCTCTGAATTTTTTCTCTGCTTAATGAAATGCTGCTTGGTCTGTAATGTTTGCAAAGTGGCTATTCATGTTTATAAACAAAGATGTGTTTTTTTTTAATCCAAACCTGGAAAAACATTGTACAGACAAAATATGGCACTTCCTTTTTGAGATATGCAGCATCTTTGATGAACGGTCTGTAAGAGATGTTTGCTCTCTCTGCAGCTACACCCCTCTCGAATAACCCCTGGCCTGATGCACTCTTTATAAATCAATAAGTCTGGCTTTTTCTGTTGCAACTAACTCATAATCTCAAATTTAGAAGTGCTATTAATTTCTGTTGCTTTTTAATTTGCTCTTTTCTTTGTTCAATGTTGTGTATACTACAGACGGTAGTTTTAAACAGCACATGATGTAACATACTGAAACAGTCATTACTTACCCCAAAACTGAGGTATGAACCAAACCATGACCTCTGTGAGGAGGTAGATAGGTTGAGATCCTAAAACAACCAAAACTGACTTGCTAGCATGGTAAATTTGATTAAAACAAAATGTATGGATGGCATGTCCCTTTAGGGCTTCCATACATGAGAAGTAAAACGTGCATATAGAATTTCTCAGGGCAAACCTTGTGATGCAAAATGAACCCCCGCGAGGTCTTGCAAGCCCTTTCTTGTCGATAGCTGAATACCAAAATTCACCCAGTTACAAGGTGGCCTCATAGCAGCTTACCTCGTTCAATATGTTGGACATTTTATACATAAAATCAACAATGCAAAATACAAAATGAACATGTTTAAGGCGCTGAGCTCTGTTATTATCTTGAGCTTACGTTTAGAAATGCTGTGGAGGTCTGCAGCTGATGAAGAGGAGGGCATTTAGGGACACAGCAATGTCTGACTAACTGGGTGAAAGGTCGGCCACGCAGCTTCATAATCTCCAAACAGAAGTAGACCAACGGTGAACATTTGGCAACCGTATTAAAGATGCCCATAAATCTTTATTATTAAAGTCCTTAAGGAGAGAGGTTATCAAACGAGCTTGCCAGTGAGAACGACTTTGTGTGAATTAGCGTGTTCGATGTTTGTCTTTTAACCGCCTCTGCTTTAAAAAAATACAACTATCTAAAAAAACAATTTAACTCATAGCTGACAGAATATCGTACAATTAATACCACCCAGTTGGAAAGTGACAAAGGGAATACCTGGACAACTACGAGCGACGATTCATAGCCGTATTTTAAAGGTGAGACAACCATGACAATAACACAACCATCGTTTTGAAACTTCCTTGTTGGGCGCAACCACTTGTCTAGAATATGGGGGGAGTCTGTTTTAGTTTCGACATCTGTTGTGTTCATTTCCTCATAAGTGTGCCTTGTGTTACGCCGAACGCATTGGTATTTGTGTGATTTATATTGAGACTTGAACTGAAAATCTATATTTATGGCAGCTTTTTGTGAAGGGAAGCAGGAAATGACCCCTGTGGAATAATACTGTCCCTACTTTTAGTGGCTCGTTAGGGGCCTGAGTTGAAGAACAAGTGACATCCACATGGTTTAAGGCGTTAGCTGCATTCCCTTGTTTGAAGTTATTATAAATCGAATTAGTATTATTTTTTGAGTCTCTTAACCCTTAACCAACAATAAGTCAGTGTCAAACAATTCAGTTTACTCAGGACTTGTTTCTGAATGAGTCTGTCATCGTGACTTACTGTTTAAATCTATTATCACTTAGGCAGATGGCTGTTCAACATGAGTATAGTTCTGTTTGAGGACTTCAGCACTGGTGAAAGACTGTTTTTCCTTTCCACTGTAACTTTATTAATTGTTGCTTAATGCTGTGCTTATGGTGGATTGTTGTAGGGCAAGCGTCATCAATTCCATTTTCACAAGGGCCAGCTTTCCTTCCTGACTGATGCTGTGAAGGCCAGATATTGAAATAAACAGAAATAATATAAATATTTTCGTCTAATTTACATATCCTTGTAAAAATATTCTCCAAAATTAATGGAAATTTTTAAGCCTTTAAAAAGTGAGATCAGTCCCTATCACCTTTACTGCAGCCAGAAGAACAGTTAAGATATTTTAGCTACATATTTCTGGACCTCTCTTATGTCTATCATTAAGTTTGATGCTAATATGCTGTGTGGTAACTGGCCCAAAACATGTGAAGGAAACAGATCTTCTGTAAAGATTCTAAGAGAAGACTGCACTCTTAAAGAGGTGTATGTAGAAAATTGATTGGTGTTTATCATGCCAAAAGACAGGAGTACTTGTGTGCTTTTTGCCTGATAAGCCACTAGGTTAAAGGTTTTATTTAAACTTCAAGAAAATAATTTAAACTATATTTTTGCCCTATCAAATTTTCAGAATTTAATAATCCTCTGGGGGCCGGATGGGAAGCCGTTGAGAGCCTGATGTGGCCCCTGGGCCTCCACTTGATGGTCACTGATGCAGGGGATGCACAATCAGTGGCGGATCTTTCTGTGGGGCCCACCTTACTCATCATGTTTCGCCAAGAAAAGGTAACTTTGCGCACAGGTTCATGCAAGGTATATTATATAGCACTCATAGCACACTACCACACTGTGCATCTATATTATGCATAGCACAGCAATACTACAAGGAAAAGGCCATTTAGAGTGTATCTGCAAGCTGATAACAGCTTAAAGTTTTCATATTTTCTCTCTGATATTTGCCACCTTGAGAGTGGGGATATTATTTGAAAACAACACTGACATTATGAACATGGACACAGGAGGCCAACTGCTGATTTGGTTGGCTTAATGTGGTCTATTGTACTGAACCAGTCAGGTGCTAATTAAAAAAAAATATCAGGATTCTTATGGACTAATGGCTTGGTATCATTAATTTCTTTTAAAGTAACTTTAAAAAACAAACTGGTAGTGTCAGTCCTTTTCCTGCCCCAAGGGGCCCTCAGGCAGGCTTACTTGCTACATGTACACCTTACTTCAGCCTCAAATTTTGGCCCAAACATGCCAGAAAATTCTGCACAGTACTGCACATGGTTCTGCTTGGAGCTCTACCAACTTAATGCTTTGCCATATAAGCTGAAGCATTGCGGTTCATTAGTACATTCATGAAGATATGCATGGCTCATATATAGTCTGCAAATATAGGCAGAAATTTTCATATGCACTTACTGATAACTATCTTTATTGAAGCTACGATCTGCCAATACCAATGTGCTGAATATCCTGCACCCCTGATTAATAACGTCAGGGCTTTGTCAATAAGTTAATAAAGAGTACAGTCTAGACCTGCTTAGACTTAAGATAACATTTACTATGATTGGTATAATACAAAAAAATAATGACTGAATGAAGCACATTTGGTTGCCCTGTGTGTGAACTGTGCTATACAGACTAAACAAAATTAGACTTGATTTGGTAGCTTTTTTTATCACCGTCATAGGCCCATGTCTAATAGTATATCTAACTGCTTGTATGGGTTAAAAGGGGGCACTAACCTTCAAATATAAAAATGAATCAAGTAGAAACTGTTTCAATTAATGATACCCCACAAACAACAGATGTAATGGACTGAGAAATCTATTTTGTTCACAGCAGGAGGAAGCAGCCACTAGATGTCAGCAGTGGACCAGAGGTAACAAACTAGAAAAGGCTGCGATGCTCTTTAGGCACATGAGTAGCATTTTATTTTGATTTTTCAACACATTGATCTGGACTATGTCCTTGTGTTATTGACATGAATGCAGTAAGATAAGAACAGAACATGATGGGAATCTCATTTACACCACATGTACCCCCAATAAAATAGATCATTTGATTAGATGCTGGACCACCTTGCTGCATACATTTTCATATTAATGAGCAAAATGGAAGGACACTTGGCTCAGCTGCTTCTTGTTTTTCTCCAGAGTATGTCTCTTCTGTCCTTTGAGAGGTTCTTTATAGGACTCAATGACATGTCAAGGGCTCCAGCAGGACTTTTATCCTATTAATCATGGGTTGGCCCGTGCCAGGATTTCAAGAACTCTCTTGTCGGGAAGACTTCTTCACAAGAAGAGGGGGAGTAAGAGGAATTGTTTATACAACACATGGGAAATTAAGACAGGAAGGGGGTGTTAGAGGAGGTCAGGCATGGGGCAAAACTTTACTGGAACTGGCGAATGTGAAAGTTAAAGTGGATTTCATGGCATCCATGTGGAATCAATAACCTTGGAAATTTTGTAGTAAGGGTTTGCCAATGAAATGAACTGTTCAGGCATTGTTGCTGGGGCCTGAGATTTCTCCCTACTAAAAGCAAGGAATGATTCATTGAAGTGGAGCTTTGTGCCAAGCAGTAACATCATAACAACAGAGAGTCATTATTTAGACGCCCATCTGAAAGACAATAGACGACATATTCTAGCAGAAGGAAAACACTGATAAAAACAGTTTTCTATTAATAACATGCTTTTAACAACAAAGATATCATCATGCAGCCTTGCCTATCAACATCTTTACCCCTCATATTAAAGTAAAGCCTGTTCTTTTATATCCTATAGTCTGCATTTCCCTGTGTAAACCTTTATTTGGATGCCATGGCTGCCCTGTATTTTTCATGTGAGCAGAAAATCAATAATTCATTTGCTTTAGAACAACTTCTCCATACATGTGGTCGACATGATTGATAAAATGCTTTCCGGTCTCCAGCATTAAGAGATGTTTGCAGATACTTTATGAACTGCCTCCTTTGATGTTTCTTCACAGTGATGCATTGTGTTTTTGCAAGGCTTTGCTATGCAGCATGATCTGTGGTTTGGTTAGAGAGATATCTCACTTTCTTTCCGCTCTGAGTAAAAGAAAGTGACATTTCCACCCACACTTTTTGTCAGTCTACCTGAAATAGCATTGTATACATACAGTGTAGTGCTAAATAATGACAAAGTCCCATACACATGTTCTGATATTGTGTCAATTTATTCATTCCCCTTGGGTTGAATAACTTCTCAACCATGTGTAGATCTGATGCATATGCATGAGTGTGATAATGTAGTCTCTCCAGCTGCAGCAGCAACAAAGGAAATCCTTTACAGAGGATAATGGAACGCCATTGCAGAGAAGCAAAACAAGACTCTATGTTAACTGTCAGAGATAG
The DNA here is from genome assembly GCF_018320785.1 of Cheilinus undulatus. Lineage (NCBI taxonomy): Eukaryota > Metazoa > Chordata > Actinopteri > Labriformes > Labridae > Cheilinus > Cheilinus undulatus. The sequence continues at coordinate 36,259,773 of NC_054878.1, read as the reverse complement.
AAGAGATAAAGTTATGCCCAAACCTCTCAAATGGTTAAACTAAAGCTGCTGGGATGCCATTGTCTTTGTTTTTTGTCAATAATGTCTGAATATTAATATTAAATACAACAGATTTATAAAAACAGGAATTTATTTCATTTTAGACATCATAATTCACACAATATTTCAATAGATATCTCTAAAATGGGGGCTATTGAGAGTCTGACAAAAAATAAATGGAAGCGAAATAATACGTATGTATGGCATATCATCCAAATATTAATTTAAAAAGAATCAACATATATCATCACTCCATTATATATCACTGCCACTATTTTTTGTTTTTAATAGCCTCTTACTATTTTGAATCATTTTGCACCAAAACATCAGGTCACATTCACTGTATGTGTAAGTGAGCCAGGCAGTAAAACTGATTTGTCCTTTTTTGATTTATATTAAAGGATAACAGCCTTGACCCAGTCACAATAGTAGAGGTCATTTAACTCAGAAATAAAGTAATTTCAAAGAAAATGATTTAATTGCTCTCTTCAAGTAGTTTTGTTCAAATTAAACAATTGTATGCCCTGTTTTATTTGATTATTGTGTAGCATCTCCGCCACTAAGCAGCCCATTCTCACGAGTATTTTCATAAGATTTCACGCGTCTGCAAAAAATGTATTTATAATGGCTCATAAAAAAAAATAATAGATCAAATTGTAGTCAATAATCAGCAGCATTTAATGTTCTCCTATTTAATTTTTTTCTTTGTCTCTTTTGTCTCCACACCAACTTCTGTGCTCTTATTTTGAAGGCAAGTCTTGCGGTTGCCTTGACAGATTAGGATCCGCCCTTCCAACGAGGTAGCCATGGAGACCGCGCGAGAACGAGGCAGCTGCTGGTAGAGTTCTCACAGCGAGTGTTTCCGCACACCTAGAATAAAGAGCCTGCGAGCGAGCAGACCCAGGACAAGGAAACAACAGAGCAGCTCTGACGGAGCTAGACGACAGAGAATATATATTTTTCTACCATTTCCCGTCATTCTGGGTTGGGTGTCTCTATGTTGTACGGCCGTTAATGCCTCGAATGTGAAACGTTGAGAGGAGGGCTCGCTGGTAACCTTTACGTTGGTGAGTCTTGGCTGTTGTGTTTTTTTTTCGCAAGCTAAGCACAGATAGGCCACTACGAGATCTCTGGCTCTGCCGTTCTCTTTCCCCTCCCTCAATTTTTCTGTTAATACGGGTAGAAAGACAGCAAACGTTGTTATAAACGCCAGGTTAACTTTTATTAATCTACTAATACGGAAAGCGAGTTGTCACTTTTGTGTTATGTCGTCTAACGAAGTGTTTTCTTAATTAAGCTAGCCGTGACGGTTGACGAACGTTAACATTAGTTAACGTCACCATTACTAAATATTTCTGACAGGTCTACAGTATTTATAAGTTCTTTTCAGATATCATTCCCTTGAATGGCGAGGTGTTTGAATAATTAAATAACAGAAAACCGGCTTGGGCAGCTAGTTATTTATGTCTTAAACTGTTAACAGCTGTAGCATTACTGTATTCTTGGATTTGTTCATAATGTGACCAGCAGTTACAATATCATAGGAGTGGCTCTCATTTAAAACAGCGATAAATGTTGTCAATCAAATGAAAGTGATGTCTAATACCAGTGTGAAGCTGTTAGTTTATAAGAGTGAGGGTTTTGTCTTTGTTTCTGTCCCACTGTGTTAGTGTGTGTGTTACTGGCAGCCCACCACAGTCTTTGTTTAAAGAGCTCGCAGTACAGTTGCACGTGTCCAAGCGTGTGACTCCGCTTTAGAGCTGCTACGAAGGCAGATGACAACGTTTGATAGAGTCGCACTATTACAGACGTATTACTGAGGTTTCTATGATCTCAATGCGCAGCTATCCCTCAACACTGTAATTTCCACTCCCTCGCTAATGTTGCAATAAAAGTTGGAGTCGTTTCCTGTTTGCTGGGAAGGGTTGGAAAGGTGACTTAGCATGGCAAAGGGCAAGGGACTCCAAATGTGTGCGGTTGTCTAGTATCATAACGTGAAAAAGAGACATATGGAGGCAGGAACGGCAGTGTATTCAGGGCTAATGTGCTGTCTGAGAGACTGTCTTGGTATGCTGTGTCCAATGTAAGGCTGCCTAATGTTTACATCAAGTCATGGTGCGTCACGTGTTATTTTGGAGGACAGAATCGAACTTTGTTAGAGGATATACATTTGTGATCTGTCTGGTTTGCAACTGTCAACACTGAAAGCTATATCTGCACGATAGCAGTGGTTTCCATTTGATTTCTGTATTAATGTGATGCTTAACCTTGATGGTAACAAACAAGTACACTATACTTCTTTGTCCATTCATGGTTAAGTTTGACAATTTAACTGTTTTTATATACAATTAAATTGCCCAAAATGCAGATTTTATCCACATTGGTCACCCCAGAGGTGTTTTTTCTCTTTATTGAAATAGAAAAACCCACTGAAGGGGACCCCAATGGGCTACGTTGCTGAACAGTGCCTAAAAACAGACCAATTATGTTCTTTGTGTTCTCTTATTGCACCACTTAGTCCCCCAAAACCAAGCCAATGTGAATTTTAATGGGGATTGAGCCAGAGTAATAATTCAGTGTGTTATTATTGTGCCTGCCCTGACTGTTGTGTAGTGTTTTTTAAGCTCTTATCATTCCTGTGAGATTTCAGTTCAGTGTTTTTTAGCATTGAACAATACCCGGTGTTTACATGCATAGTGTTTGTTCCATGTTTTTGAGGGCTGCATTCTGAGAGTTTTCCTTTTCACAACTGTTTGGAGTTAATTTTTAAAGTGTCAGAATCACTAATTCAACCTCCATTGTTTGGCTGGACTTGTTTTGTTTTTCACATTGTGCACACTCCAGCTTTCACAGAGGAACTAGCAGATAGACAATGGGCAGCTTTAATGGTTCTCAATTTAAAATCCATTGTGCAGCCAAAGTGTGATTTTTATAACTCCCAGTCCAGCATTCAAATGCTTTTTCTGTTTGACAACACAGCTCAGAGAAAACATCTTGTGAAGACAGATAAGAACACTGAATTTGGCTTGAATCCCATTGTCAGCTTTCTCTACCTTTCACTGTCAACAGAACATGACAGCATGTCTCAAAATTTTCTCTCTTTTCTTGTGTTCTCTCTCTCTCTCTCTCGTTGTCATCTTTCTTTTTGTCTTATTCTCCTCTCACTCTTTCTGCCTTCTTCCTTGCGGCAGCACAGAGGGATGCCCGGATGCTGTGGGGCTTAACACTACATAATACTGCGTAACAAAGGCTCCTTTCTGTGCTGCCACGCAGAGCCCCATCTCTGGGTTCCCTCCGCAGGTCCAGGCGGGCTCCGCCAGCCGCAGTAGCGCTGGGGCCTATCGGGTGGAAATCTCCTCCCGGCTGTTTCTTTGGCACACTGAGTGCTCTCTGTTCCCGGACACATGCCTGCACTGCTGCTCTCCTTGGCTCCCTTTACATTCCAGGGGCCCGGGCAGCTGAAAAACTGCAGCAGCAGCCTGCTGGCTGGATTGCAGTTTCAATGGCGTCTGAAGTGGAGAATTGCACAGTTTTTCCCTAGGTGGAAGACTAAACAAAGTTTTGCACTTTCTTATGCAGTGGGCTGAAACATTGGCCAGCACACTTGACAAGTAGCACTGCTAATTTTAGCAGCGCTACAGCAAACCATAAATTCTTAGTTCTTCTAGTTCTTTTTATGGTGCTTAATTTGGGTTGTTTGTCCACCAACTGGTAAAATTCAAAGACACTTTCTCTAAAGCCAAGTAAGCTCTCACCACACAGGAGCTGTAGTTTTTGTTTAGGACATCAATGCCTCACACTTATGTTTCAGTCGGTTACATCATTTCAATATTCGAGTGACTGTAGATGTTATTGGTGCTCTCGTTCCAGTTATACATTACAGCAACTGCTTTTTGTTATGCACAAGGTTAAGTGTAACATCAGTCATAGCAAAGACTTGTTGCCATTGAGAGAAATTGAATTTGTTATTATTATGATCTTGCATAACACACAGCCTTTTAAATCATATAACTTCAGAGCAGCATTGTTTTAGTCTTGCTATAGCAGATTTACCTTCCTATAAGAGCGCCTCTATTAGAAAGTTAATCTGACCATAAGCTACAGATTTGGGACTTTGCACTGCAAAAGTTCTCCATTTTAACACAGTTGTAAGCCTCCATTTTTGCCAGACGGCTTGTCTTCCCTGTCTCTGCCATTGCCGTATAAAATGCTGTTTTTATGCTGAGCTGGAACAAAGTGATCACATTAGTTTTGGTGTCTAATTAAGCCCTGTGCCACACACCGTTGACATTAATTCTTCATATAAATGTTATAAGGCAGTGTATCTTTTCTGAGACTGACACTGTTTAATTATTAAAAGCAGTCCCGGCAACACAGAGCTTTACTTATCATGAAACAAGGAAGTGGTCCTGTTCATTTGTGTGGTGCCAGACTGTTTGCTCTTCTTGCAACATCTGTTTGTGTAGGCTACTTTAATAGTTGCTTAAAGTATTAGGGTTTTTTTAGATGCACCATTTCACTGTAAATATACTGTATGTCAGGCATTTAACTGTTATTTTGGCTACACTATGTCACTATGATGCATATTGCTATGTTTCTTAATGTGGTTTGATTTCACATTTTGTCCCAGGGAACAGAAATCCTGTCTTTTTTAGTCTAAAATAGCAGCAAAGTCTTGTGTGATATGTGAAGCTCAATTTCCTTGGCAATGTCTGACAGGAAAACATGATTTGGAGTAAGAAAATTGCCCTTTAAATTTACGCATTTCTCCTTTATTTGCTGTCAAACTGCCCACTCTGTTATGAATCAATTTAATGTATGAACATTAGCTGCATGTAAAAGATCTGTTCCTTGTATGCTCTTGTTCGTTCTAAATGGAGTGCTGTATATTTGTGGGATAGCTTTGCACAAAGTTAATGACTTTCTCCTTTGTCAGACATTCTGGTGTGAAAGCAATTAAGCTAATTCTGCCTAAGTTTTCACTTTCCAGACATTCTGGCTGGTCAATACTCTGCCCTCAGCTCTCTCAGGAGGTCAACTCTGCATTATAAATGCCATCCCAAGTGGTTATTTACATCCCAACAAGTGCCTTTGAATAGAACACGTGTTAGTTTTTGTCCTATCTTTGACTTTTGTTTCACTTTGTTATTCCTAAGATGTTCTTTGGGGGGGAAAAACATCTTAACCTGAGGACCATCTGTAAACTGGGCTTTAACTGTAGTGCTCTGATCCCAACAAAGACAAATGAGAAAGCGTCTATGGATCAGATGGCTGGCACTGATCCCCTGCATGTGTTTTTGACTGTCTGCCCTTTGGCTCAATGCAGTACTCAAACTGTTCTGCCAAAACTAGCTTACGTCACTCTTTCCCACTTGTCTGTGCTGCATGCAGGTATGATTTTCCACCATATATCTGTGGGCATCAGAAAAGTGGCAAGCTGTGTGGGGCCCTGCTGTGACTCTGTGTGTGCTGGAAATTTTGTGGCTATAAATTATACACGTTTTGGATATCAAATGCACCACCAGGGAATACATTAAGATTTAGTGTTTGCATATAAAACCACACAGACATTTTAAAGTACCTGCATTTGGCAGCTTTATTTTTTTTTGAGATGGGTTATTTATGCATCAACTAAAGATTATTTTCATTCAGTCTGTCAGTGGTAACATCAAATTGGAGCTACAGTTATTTAATAAATTGCAGCCATAGAAAAAAAAAATATTCTCACAGTGTGTCTTAAAGTAATTCTCAGACAAAAATACCAATCATTCACTGGTTTTAGCTTCCTTAATGATAGAAAGTGATACTTTTTCTAGACATATACATTTCTACCCTTTTTATGTCTTGTTTTGGACTTAAACAGGTAATGATCTGTGAAAACTTCTTTTGATTTACCATGCCACTGATTGTGCCAGCTCTACAGATTATGTACACAATGTCTGTGCGTATGTTTACCGTCTTTTCCCTCATTACGAAACTTCCAGGTTGTCTGAGGCATTGCCAGTGGCTACACAGCAGATCTGCAATCAAATTGGCGGCTCTCTAAGTGCAGCCATGCCATTACTGTAGCCATTAGCTCAGCAGCCTTCTGTAACTGTAATGGGCCCCTCGCCCTCTCTTGAGGATATGCTGCCTGCCAGCAAGCTAGTTCCTGACAAAAATGCAACCACTGCTACTTCATCCCAACCTCTCTGCAGTAACATACCCAATACTGTATGCACCTGCATCTCATTTAATGATAGTGAATTCTCATTGTATCCCCCAGTAAGCCAGCAAATGTTTCTAGGAGGCGAATTAAGTTGGTAACATGGAGAGAGATTTGTGTGAGTGTTATTGTTTGTGTTTGTGCATATGACTGCATTTTTACTCTTAATGAGGTTGCAAGGTGTCTCACAATAACTCTAAATGTTCTCTCTTCATTGACTTTTGTTGTGCAGCTGTCTTAGGAATGCAGTCTTTGATTTGGCATTTTCCCTCTTTGGTATTTTGCAGAAACTTGTAACAGAGACCCTTGAATGATACAAAGTCAGCCCAATTGAGCAACAAGGATTTTGCAGCTATAAAATGTGCACTGACTAAAGCAGAAGCTTACCAGGCTGATACTAGCTTGAAAAGATTTGTAGCATCTATCATTAGCTCACACAGTATTATCTTGGCTGTATGAGTGGTTAAAGAATAAGAGCTATTTCTAACTCACACTAGATGGGGATCTTTTAATTAATCCATCAAGTTCTAGATCTTATAACAATCTGCAACATATGGCAGAGAAGTGTGACAGCTGAGCCAGTGTAGGTGTGGCATCTGTTTATCACTCAACTGTCAAGTTCTGCACCCTCACTATTTTAGTCTCTAATGACTACTCTTGACAAGCTCTGACAAGTTTTTTTCATTCGACATTAATGCACAAACATATAGATATTAAACTGATGTGCAATGCTGCCCTAATAACTCAACACAAGGCTGCTCCAGGTGTGTTTGAGCTCAAAAAAATGCTCAACTAACATTTGAGGTGTTGCACCAGCTGAGAGAGTTCAGATGTCAGCCTAAGTTTTAACTTCAATCATACACCTACCTCCTAGTAGGTGTAAAGTCTTCCAGAAATTATGGTTGTCATGGTGATCTTTTGGAAAGGTGAGATAATTTGGATTTTGAGGAGGAAAGGAGAGTTCTGTTTGGTGTCAACAGTGGATTCTCTGTGATTGATTACATCCTTCAGTTTGTACAATGACTTTTTCTTCTTCTCATGCCTTTGTTTTTCACGTTATTTAATCCAATATGTAATAGAGTACCATTAAATCAGTCCATGTCATGCTATAGTTGGTGATTTCACCTCTCAGTGTCTCTTATTTTACTGTAGTTGTAGATGAAGGGTATAGGCTTTAGTTAATAAATAACCATGATGCTTTGTTCTGTCATACTAAGAATGCACAATATTATCAGCATATTAGTATTGGCAGATATTAGCTGAAAATGTTAAATTTCAATATTGGCAGATGAAACTTTCTGCTTGCTATTTACAGCCGATATATCAGTCGTATCGACTCTTTTTGTCTGTTTCTGTGCCCAGGTGAGCTAACATCATGTAAGTGTTGTAATGACTAACAAGTCACTCATTATTCAGCAGTATTTCTTTATAAAACTATTAAATTGCGCCATTTTTCAAATGATTCTTCTTCCTTGTGTTTTGCTGCTCAGGCTTAAACTGTTGTTTACATTGCTCAACACTGCCCCCTTGATTGGAGGCAGTATTGCAGCGTTTGGTCTGAATATGTTAGCTTCAAGATACCTGACACGAACCGACAAAATGAACATAGAGTGGCCGAGGCATGCACTGACACCACATTCTTCCAGACCAAGTACGAGTATCATTACTTACATTTGAGTGTTCACTGATAACGAGTACAAATATGAGTACTTTATGATACTATAACTGCTCTTGCATTGTTTTAAAAGCTTGTTTTATATTCATAGATGTTCCTCAACCCTCCTCTCAACAGTGTATCAATGCCTGGTTTGTAGTCTGTGCAACTTTTGTCATCTTCATTAATGTTAAAATATCACTAAACTGCTGACATGGCTCCAGCCTTGACTACATACTCATACTGAGTACAGTATCTGCTATATTTTATGAGTATGACTACTTGGGTTTGGATGCACCATCTGAATGGTGACTCTACACCCAAAAACTCCACCAAAACCGTTGTTTTTATGAAGTCACAGTGAATGCAGCTCCACTTCTGGCTATATGGATTGTAGCAAAAGATGCACATGCTTTTACATTTTTTTTATTTTCCTCTGCATATCTCTCCCTCTAATACACTCTCACATTTATAGCCTCACTCAGCCAAATGCTGCTTCCTCATCAGCAGCAGGGATCTGTTTCCTTGTTACATCATCTACAGCAGAATGTAAAGGCTGGTTTACTGAGTTCAATCTTAGAGCCAGAGCCAAATGTGAGGGTGGAGGGAAGATCAGAGGAACTTGCTGTGTGCTGCTGTCCCCGGTGTTTTTTTAAAATGTAGAAATGAAAATTTTAGCCTGTCCGTCTGTGTTTGGTGGTTTAAAAGGAACTGTTTCAAGGACCTAAAGAAGAGAAGAGGAAACACGCACAGAGTTATTCATGACGTTATTTTCTGTAAACCAACTGTTACTTAATGACGTGCAGAGAAGGTCTTTCCCTCTCTCTCTCTCCTACAGCCCTCATAGCTCTCTCCCTCTATTCCCTCCTGTCTCTCTGTGTTGCTTTTGGTTACATAATCTTCGCTCAGTGTTGATAGTAATCCTCACTCTCCCTCCCTCCCCCTCTCTCTATCCCTTCCCCTCTCTGTGGCCTGGACAGGTTAAGCCGTAGAGGACTCTCGCTGGTCGCCGGAGGAAAAGATGTGCGATGGAATGGTAGCGTTTCAGACGAGAGCCCCGTCCTCCTCTTCCTCTTCTCCTCTAGCCCACAGGCTGGCTGCCTCTGCGCTCCTCCTCCTCTTCACCCTGCTCCCTCATGGTCACGCATCAGGTAAGACGCATACACCTACACATTTATTTATTTATTGTTTCCCTTTGTGTCTCTACTCCCAGAGGATGCATATCGACTGAACCGCCATCTTCAGCCGTCTCTCGTGAAATGATTGAGGTTATTTTCCCCTCGTCTTGCAGGTCACTTAGATTAAATTGGCTTCCTTTACCCTTGGCTCGGTCAGGTTGCTGCTCTCTGAGCAGCAGCTGAGAGCTTGATCCCGCCCACTCTGTGAATCCATTCACTGCCCTAATGAGTCACAACGGTTTTTCCTCCACTACTGAGTGAAATTGAGAGATGATGTTGTTTGCGGTCACATCGCTGTCATAAGGTTTTAATCAGACATGACATCTGCAGTTCTCTGAGTGCTTTTATCACAGTTAGCCAGCTTTGGTTACTATCTCATGGTAACCTTTAGATCAGGTTTGGCATTTCTGTCTGAGAGCAGTGGGCCTCACATGCTTGAAGCTTACAAGCACCTCACCTTCATCAATTTTAAGTTTTTCTTAAGAACATTTATTAAAGATTTATATTTGGGGCTTTTTGCCTTAATAACTGAATCCTGGACTTGAAACCGAGTACCACCTAACCACTGCTTAATATAAGAAGCAGAGACGCACATGGTAAGAAGATATTGGTGAATGAGCCCTATTGACTGTTGTTATACATGCAAGATATCAGGATTTCAAATTTATTTGAACGAATGTTGTTGAAAGTATTTTATACTCGCCATTAACAGTAAACATAGATCGTATATTTATCAGCTTAACGGGACAAATGGAGTTTTTGTCTTCAACTTCAAAGTAGTACAACATACTCTAGATGGCATGTACTCTCTGAACCCCTTTACTTGTGCCAGCTTTCCTCTCACATTAGCCCTCCATGTTCCTGTCCCTTCCCCCCAAACAAACACACACTACCTACCCACACACACTACCCACACACACACTGCACTCACATAGCCAGCTTGTGAAAATGTGCCAGATGTCCTTGCCACAGAGAGGAGGCGGCCTGTGTGTGTGAATAAGTAAATGTGTGTGTGAGGAGTGGTTTCAGCTCTTGGATGTTTTCAAGGCGTAATTGATTTCCTCTCTGAAACGTCTTAAATAAATGAATGTGAGTGTAAGTAGGAGAAATAGCAGAAGGAGTATCTTTTGAGAGAGAGATGGGTGGATGGGTTTGTCTGATCCCAAGTGTATTGCCTCTCTCTTGCTCTCTATGTGTGTGTGTCTTATGTAATACACATGATTCATGTAGAGCCCAGAGGGGCTGCTATCATGCTCACGTTCTGCATCCAACACACACACACACACACATACACTGCCTACCAAATACCAAGGATATGTGTCCTTAAATCCCCAGCCCACGTGCTGCTTGTACTGTATTTCAGTGTCTATGTGTTTTAGTGCTCCAAATACCCATGCCATTCATGGCTGTTTTACATTTACCTTAAAGATAAAGGATGCACTTAATTTCAATGCATCAAAGACTGACCCTCTTATGAGCAATTATTGAACCATAGATGCTTTTCTCTGCACCAAATGTGTACCTAAGAATTTCTGTGCATTACCCATGATGCATCTGTGCCTTTAAGACTGACTGATAGAAAAGGACAGATAGTTCTCCAGACTTTAGAACTTGGACTATTTTCAACTGGCTTGTTCAAACACAGTGCAAGTCATGAACTGTGTGGTCTGAATATTTCTAGCCTTACTCTCGCTCTCTGCTGGAACAATCGACAAAGACAACACAACAAAATGAAACTTAAATTGGCTTGGCATCTTTTGTTTGTAACCCCTTTAGACCTAAGACCACAAAAACATCTTCTGTTTTGTGGAAACAACCTACAAATCCTTGAGAATTTTCTGAAAAAATACACAGGATTTCAACTAGGGGTCAACTGATATTGGTTTTCCAGGGCCGGTACAAATTATTAGTGGTTCATGAGATTAATAAACAATATTTGTAGTTAAGAATTGCAGTATATTATGTGTTGACTTGCTAGTACTCGTGTCACATCTAGCCAATCAGATTGTGTTGCATCCTGGACATTGTGTGGAGAGTGAAAATAAAGCCAGAGGGGAAGTCACACTTTTCTGTGGAACCAAAGTAGCACACTTTTTGATTAATTCATTCATTGTAGCAAGTAAACGTCAAATATGATGCAGCTACCAATAACCGTTCAACCTCTAATTTCAATGTCTATTAAAATCTTTATTTCTCAGCCCCTGTAGCAAAGAGACATAAAAAAACATTTGAACACTTAACTTTAGCTTTAAACCGTTGCCCTAAAGTTCATTAATCCAGGATATAGCGTGAGTTCATGCAGGCCATAGAGTTGGGCGCTGCCATAATTGAGATCAGCTGATCTCATGTAAGCCCTGATCAGCTGATTTGCTCTAAGCACGGTTTTGGCCAATCACTTTCATGCTGCCTTATTTAAACTGCTCTTCCCTGGCTATGCTCTGCTGCTCTTTCTGCAAGCTGCTCTTGCAACCCTCCTCCACCCCAGCTCCTCCTTTATTCTGCTTCTGACTTAATCTGTGTCATTCTTTTGTTACTGATGCCTGCTTTGCTCAGGGTTGTGCTGCTTCTCTCCCTCCCTTAGGCTTTTCTTGTCAGCATAGGAAGAGCAGGAACATACGCTGTTCCTGCTTTTCACATAGGCTTTCGGAAGGGCACGGGGATCCCAGAACAACCACACTGCTGAACATAAATAACAGCATAAGTGATAGTTAATAACTCATAGTAAAGAAATAATTCAGCCCCAAATCATATGTGTTTTTTGACACCCTGGTCCTGAATGATATACACTGCCCGGCCAAAAAAAAAAAAAAAAAGTCGCCACCTGGATTTAACTAAGCAAATAGGTACGAGCCTCCTATTGGATAATTACTGCATGAGCAATTATCTTTCAGCTGGCAACGAGTTATTTAACCCCAGCTGATGCAATGAGTAACTTCTCATTCCTTAAACAATGGATTTTTTTCTTCCCTAATGGCACAGGCATATTCCAAGATGAAAATGCCAGGATTCATCGGGCTCAAATTGTGAAAGAGTGGTTCAGGGAGCATGAGACATCATTTTCACACATAGATTGGCCACCACAGAGGCCAGACCTTAACCCCATTGAGAATCTTTGGGATGTGCTGGAGAAGGCTTTGCGCAGTGGTCAGACTCTCCCATCATCAATATTAAAATTAATGCAACACTGGATGGAAATAAATCTTGTGCCATTGCAGAAGCTTATTGAAACAATGCCACAGCAAATGCGTGCTATAATCAAAGCTAAAGGCGGTCCAACAAAATATTAAAGTGTGTGACCTTTTTTTGGTGGCGACTTTTTTTTTGGCCAGGCAGTGTATTTTTAATATAATTAGTTAACCCAATACAAGTCATTAACATCCTTCTCCTCAAATACGTCCTTCATCCATTGAAGTTAACAAGTCTACAGTCAAACCATAATCTGGGTAGCTGCCGAATTCATTGCCGTCTAAAATACTATACTGATGTAGTATGGGTCTGTGTTTCTCTCCTTACCTAGACCACCAGCCTTTGTACATGTTGATACTCAACTTTAAAAACTTTGACATCCAGTGGAGGCTAAAGAGGTAAATTTACAGTTTGTTAGATACGTGTCTTAAAACAGTAAGATCATCAAAAATGTGCTGATGTCTCCTCCAGTCTTAAAGAAATATAAACTCAAACATTTCATCAGGCCTAAGTGGGTTGATACAGGACATGTTACTTGATGGCAATCATATCCAAGCCTGTAATAAAACATACTAACTGGTGCATCGATTCAACTGACGACAATACAAAGGTTATGTCTGGGCGTTGTCATTGCTGTGTTTCCAGCATTATGGCTTCCTCATAGCAGTGTTCATGCTGACTCACAGTTCAAGGTTCTTTAAATATTGTACAACACTCCATATTTTCTCTTTTGCATCAAAAAATATGAATAACTCAAGGGTATGGTGGTGTGCAGGCTTCTTGGCCAGTACATTAAGAATAAATTACAATACTAGTTTGTGAGTCTGTTTCATTTAAAATGTTTCAGCTTAAAGTTTAATATAGGATTAAACAAAAGCAAGTAGCATTAAATAATAACAATTATAAGCTCCGTCATAACAGAAAAAACTAAAAGAATTAAGATTTTTCATGTAATGAAACTTCAGTGCTTATTGCTTATGCTTCACTGCAGTAGGAAAAAATATTGAGCTACAATGTTCATAATGGTTCTAAAACAACAGCACATGAGCAGCATTTACAACATCAACCAATTCAATTAAAGCTATGATTAAAAATATTAACATACTGGTTTGGATCTCATATATAATTAGTGCTTCTGTTCTTGTCACCGCCTTCCCCTTCTCTCTGTCACCATACATAATTCACATAGGTAATCCCTTGATGTGTTCCAGGGCTGGAGATTGCTCTGGAAATTTTCATGAATATGAAATTTCATCAGTGCTGACAGGCTTATTTCAGACTCATACGCATAGCAGTGTGTGGTATGAATAGAAATGGATACTAGAAAATATACTATAAAGCATTTGCATACTAGAGAAGAAGATGAAAACCAAAGAGACCAGAATACTCAGCGGAGCTGTGTCAGCCTTTTTTTGTTCAGTTGAGGTTCAGGCCAATGGTATTCCTGTGGAGATGACTTTATTTGGAAATTTGGCCTTTTGAGAAGCAAGATTGAGAGACAGGGTGTAAGACGGTAAAGGCTGTGGTCTTCTTTGCTCCAACTCTTAGTTTCATTAACATAAAAGGAAAAGCTTCATGTTCTTTGATAAAAGGTCAGAACAATTTATTTGCCTGTTAAATAATACTCTCCTTTAGGAGGTAGCCACAAAGCCTTTTGGGGACAAGCTATTTATAGAAGCAATCACAGTCCAAGTCATGTCTTTTTTATCTGTCATTCAGCTGTTGCATGTAAACAAGATTACCAGCAGGGTATCTGCTTTGCTAATGTAAAAGGCTTCCTCAAATTTGTGTTTGTGATTACAGTGTATGATTACATTTCTGTTTGCCATTCAGGACACTCTGCCAAAAGTAGCACCATGCTAAATAAAACAACCTCTGCATTTAAGCAGAGTGCAAATAAACAAACACAACAACAAAGCAGCTACTTGTGTTTTTGTATTCAAAGAATGAGTAGAATCAGTTTGAAATCTTTTTCAGGGCATGGTGTAAATATCGCTTGTTTCATGTCTTTTCTGAGTCAATCTGACATCCCACCATTGTGGGCTGTATAGAGCTCAGTTCCTAATATGGTGTCAATTTCTTACAGTAAGCTTTTGTGGTTTGTTTCACGGGAAGTTGACCTAGACAGTGACTCACAACTGAAAGAGTAAGATGGGAAACTCACAGTATCAAAGGGTCTGTTGACACGATAGCATGCCATGTTCTCAGCTCTAACAGCTTTAGATGTATAGATAAAGGCAAGAAGTCTTGGTCCATCCTTGTGGTCCACTCAAACAGATAAATGGTGTCCTTTAAAAAGCCTTTGTACTTAGAAGTTGAGTTAAAGCTGAACAGGAAAGTGCCAGTGAGGACCAGAAGTCTCCCACAAACAATCCTGCTGTGTGCTCTGTGTGGTGGTGACGTTTATGTATGTTCATGTGTGAGAACGGGAAATGGCTCTCCAGCGGGACTGGAAGAAAAGTGAAGTCACAGGGTAAAGAGAAGAGAAAGGTGAAAAAGGCAGAGAGAGCAAGAGAACACGCAGAAAGCTGCCTCTCTAATTTCCTTTGAGATCTGTGTTTGTTTTGACGATCGATTGTTGTACATTCTTGGCTCTACTTGAATACATATTTCCTCAGCTGATGAAGGCATTGCACTGACAGGATCCCTTTGTTTTTGGCACGTCTCGCATCAGTGTGTACAACCAACCCAAAGGACACAGGGATTTTTTCTCGAAAGTCAAGTTGCTCCAGGAAAACGATTTGACAACTCCCTGTTCCTCTTTAATAACAGAGTAGACTCTAGTGGCTAGCACAGCGTCATCACTCTGACCGCAGAGGAAAATATCTGAATGAGCCTTACCCTTCTCTTTCTTTGAACAGCCGTAATCTTTAAAACTTGTTGCTTTCTATAGCCACTCAAAATGATTAGTATATGTGCCTTGAAAAAAGCCACAGCGTGTGGCTCTCCTTTCACAGAAAGTTTGCTAGATAAGCTTTCCTAACACTACTTAGGGGCACAATTGGCCCTGTGCAATTAACTGTTCAGAATTGTACCCTGAAGTCCTTTGAGCAGGACGGTTTGCAGGCGGGCAGGAGTAAAGCAATACGTTGGCAACTGGCTCCTTTCTGAAATGTGAGAACAAAGAGGGCTTTCAGGGGGGTGTTGGAAGCCACGGGCTAAACCACAGCAAGCTGCAGCTCAGCTAGATCACCAGTCTGCAATTAGGATTGCTAACTCACTGTGTGTATTTGTGTGTGCATGTGTAAGTGAGTATATTAAGAACAGCACGACCCCTGTTCTATGATGTCTCTGTTCTTCTCCCTCTCTCTCTTTAAGGGTCCAGCCATTAGCCAGGTGAGACCCAAGCCCATTAGCAGCAGTCTGGTCGAATCCATCAGCCCTTTCTCTTTCATTACCTGTGTGTTTATCACTTGAGCCATCACTCTCTGCTCTCACCCTGTGTCATTTAACAGCTCTTTCACCCAATCAAGCCCCAAAGGGAAACTTTAAACGCTTCGCCAGAGAGAGAGAGAGAAAAAACACTCCATGGAAACAGATACTGCAGTGCAGACAAGCCATGCAAGACCACTTCATTCACTTTAAACAGTTGACCAGACAGTTCCATTACTTTGTATAGATGGCTTGAATTGTTGTTAGCTGCACAGCATTCACACTTTTCCTGTTAACACTTAAAAAAATGAGTTTCCTTTGATTGGCTCTTATGTGATGTTCTTTGTTTTTTTTTCACAGCTTTAGGTGTCAGTGTTTCAAGATTTCTCCATATGTCTAGATATTTATGATGCATTACAATGTGAAAAAACACATTTTTTCTTCCTACTAAACAGTAGAATACATCACAATAAAGCTGGCGATGTTATTGCTTTTACAACATAACAAAACTAAAGAACTTATTTCGGGTAATTTATCATGTTATGATAGCAAACAAATACAGCATGATTATGACAGTGTAACATATACCAGCATGATACCAGTACATTAAATTTGGATTTACAGATCAGACAATTATGATGCCTATTTCATAGCAAAAAAGGGAAGTTTAAGTCAACCAGTCTTAAGTAATTTCTTGTTTTTTTTTTTCACCCAAAAATGCAAGCCAGCTTCTGCACACAGTCTGAACTACACAAAAATGTTGGTGGGATATGTTGGCAATGCTGCTCTTGCACTTGTGTGACAGTGGTCGTTTTCTCTTCAGCTCACAGCAGCTTTTATGAAAAATATATGACTGGAGATGTGCGTCTATTAAAGCTTTGGTTCTTTTCAATGGATCTTTTACAGATGCCGGCGCATTCAGGCAAAAATAAAAAAAACTTTTTTAAAAAGTCACAGAGAGATGGCAGCAGGCAGGAATTTAAAACACCTCTGTCTAAAGCCTGGGTGAGTGTTGACACACAATGCTCATCTATGCGCAGTTTCCACAAAGTGGTCCGGTTTGGTTCAGCACCGTTTTGCCATGGTTAGGCACGGTAAACTCTGATCTTACCTGAGTTTACTCAGCTGAGGCCCATCTCACCAACCTCTATCCTCGCTCATTTTGACTGGAAATTGGTGTCCTTTTAATGATCCATATCGCTTGGCTCAGCTCAGTAGAGCTGGTTGTAACTAGCTACCATGGCTAACATAAAAGAGCTTTTTTGTAGCACTGTAGTTCATCACCAGGTGGCTCACCTCACAAGGTTTATTGGTTGGGGGTATATCACAATTTCAATTAAAAGTGTGTTTGTGACAAAATGAGGATTTAAATATGTTTAAGGGGCTTAGCTAGTCTCTTAGCTCAGTACAAAGCTTTTGTTTACTTTCATCTGGCTAGAGGACGCTAGACCCTAGGAGGTCTGCAGGACTGACTATTTGTGATATTGACGGACGCGACATCAGGTAAAAAACTGAATAAACCCCACTTTTGTTAAGTGTGGGGATCATACTCAGTGTATGTAGAAATTTTCTGATAACTGCTGTGTGCATATTCACCCAGGGCATTAATCTAACTTTCCTCTATTCCCACCGATTCCTTGTGTTCTTTACTTTTTGCCCCCCAGTCCTCACATTTCACTGAGATCATGTAACTGCAAACAACCTTTACTAACATTTAAAAAACAGAGATTTTGTTTCATTTTAAAAAGTAGTGTCAAAACGAATCAGAATTTTTCATGACCTGTAATATTTTCAAGGCAATCCACAAATTTTCTATTTTTTGCACATCACACATTTTAGGCTGTATTTTTGTGGAAAAAAAGACACAGAGTAAAGCTGTTTGATATTTATAAGCTATGTTTAGTGGTCACAGGTGTGCAATATGGACAGGGAGCCATGCTGCTGCCAACATTAGCTCATCTTTTCTCTTAGAGCACTTCTTTTTATAGTCCAGGATTCCTTCAGTGTGCTGAGCTTGACAGCACAAAATAATAGCAATCATATCCTACCCATAAAGAGAAGAGATTTAAGAGACGTGGGGGAATGTATTCATCTTCATTATACTGGCTTTGGGAGGATAATCTGTATTTTCAAATGCTGAAATCAAGGTATCTAGATCAGTATCAGGAAGGATAAAAGTTCTTCAAACATTTGAAGTTACTGGTCTAGGGTTGACGGGTGATGTTATAAAGGTTAATGAATATCTAAAACAAGGAGTGGTGGCAGTTGCAGCACCAGACACACTAAATGTCAAATATGATAATGTGCAAAGTAGGTTAAGAAACATGGAGCTGGTTCTTCATCAACAAATTCCTCCTGATTATGGTTTATGCCAGTGCTGTAGATGTAATGTTAACAACTATGCCGACATTATTAAAAACATTGTGTAACTGCATTGTTCAAAGCTTTGTTTTTGGGCGTCTCTCCAGAACTTGAGGATTATTTTGAAGCTACATTAAGGCTGGGAAGAGAGGAGGCAAATTGTTTTCCAGTGAAATGTGTGTGGTTGTCTGAAGCAGCAGGCAGTCATAATGATTTCCAAAGGGCCTCATCTGAGGGACCAGCCTGCTGAGTAGAGGACATCTCTGACTAATGAGCTGCTAAATATATCCCCCAGTCTCTCCTGTCTTCTGTTGCCTTTTGCTTCTGTTTTTTCCTTTACTCTTTAATTCATTCCTTCTCTTTTTGTACTTAGCTTTTGCTCACTTTTTGTAAATTTCTGTTTCTCATCTCTGTGTTTTTGTTGGTCTCACATTGTCAAGCTAAATCTTTTAAAGCTCTCCAAAGTATATATTCTTACTAATCTTTCTTTTTCACCTCTGTTGTCTCAAACCTTCTTTTGTCTGTTTTGTCTTCCCCCAGCTCCTCTTTGATGTATGCTTTCAGGCCCACTGAAACAGTGTGGGATGTTCTTTTTTTTCATTATACCGTTAGTCAACGGCAGCATCCTGTTCTAACAAGTTCAGCAGCTTACACATAAGGCATTTAGCATCCTACACACTGATGCTGAATTTGCCAATAGTTGAGACATCCATGCCATGACAGACTGTGAGCAACCGTGTCAGAGCTGATGACGCGGGTACAGCATGAATGGTTCTTGGAAGGGGAAAAGATGAAATCTTCCTGACAAGTTGAAGTCTTGAGGTTTATACATGTAGCCACTTTTCTGTGGCTTTTAACATTTTCCTTTTAGGTCATTGGAGAATGTTAAACTGTAACTTATCCACTGACAAAAAAACACACAAAAACCTCAAAATCTTGCTTGTAGAACAAGGAGATGGCAAATATTTGCTAACATTGGTGACTAATAAGGCTACTCTTCCTGTAGTGGTTTCACAATACAGTTTTGTAGCGGTGTCTTGGCTCTAAATGTGAAGCAGCAGCAGTAAATATTTGGTTTGCATTTGCGCGCTATCTTCAAACAGTAATTACAGCACCAAGCCACAGAAATTCTTACAGTCAGCAGCTACTTAAGTACTCACAGCTGAAATTTAACGGCCTTTGTGACCATCATTTTACCTCAAAAGTTTTGTTGAACGGTCACGTTAAGACCAAAATATCTGCATTAAATGTGGTTATCACCTGCTGGGCATTGAGACTTGAGAGCACAGTTGAAGAGCAGTTGTCATGCATCAACTAGTCTGAGTTGTGGTATGAAGTGGCTATTAGCCAATGCTGCAGTGCACAGAGCTGAAGTTGTTAATCAGCTGATTCAGCATGTAACTTCAGTTCAAGTCTAACTTTATCTAATGCAGAACTCTAATATTCACCTGAATAATGTAGCCTACTCAAAGCATGCAGACCAATCGTACTGAGTCATTCTCAGGCAGTAAAGTAATAACCACTTGATCTGAGTGACTTGCATATATTGAGCTGAGGGGAAGGGCAGGGCTGTACATGTGCTATCCTGCAGTATGAGTGGTGCTTGTTGTGGTGGGTGGAGGAGGTGTACAGCTGTTTCTCCTTAGCTGTGAGCATTTCAGAAGAAATGGCTCCATCAGTGCTGTCTTATTTATTTATTTCAGGCTTTTCTGCCTCCATGGATGTTTTAGAGGGATTGTAAACAAGACAGGGTGGTGGTGATGGGGGGGGGTTATCCTCTACCAATAGATCTGTGCCCATCTCCTTTTAAAGTGAGGTCAGAGAAGAAATCAATTCAAGCAACACCTTTTCAGCTGGTAGGAGTTAAATTTGTAGCTTTAAGAGATTTAAGTGTAGTGCATAGTTGCTGACTCTTAAGCCTGGATCCAGCTTAAAGCGTTGTGTCCCTAGTTTCTTGACTCAGCTATATTTTACTGAAGCGGCATCCTTCATTCTCATTTTGCCTGCAGGATGTTCTAATTAACATTGAATATTTCCTGTCTGCTTCTGATTATTTCCTGTTGTTGTTTAGCTCCGTCTGGTCCCACCTCTCAGAGCGTAACCAGTCCATTAGATGGAGTGTTGATGTTCACTGGCCAGTTGGCTTAGCTCCATTCTAATGCCCTCTGTCCTTATTACATCATAGATGGTAAACAGCTCTCTGTAGCAAACAGCAGCCAAACGGCAGAGGTCTTTGTGCAGCTATAGAGGATCCATTTGGATAATTGTGTCAGGATTTATGAGAGGCGTGCATCTCTCTCCGTCTTAACCATATCATTATGTGTATTTAAATTCAACTCTTTACTCTTATAAATTGATTTTTGAATTTATATTCAATTTAGAAATAATAACAAATGGATAGCACAAGCAATCAGACTCAAAAAGACATCTTTACATGCAGGCCTGTTCTGCAGAACAACCAGATTGCTCAAATAATCAAAAAGAAATTATGAAATGTGAACAGCTCTTAGCTTCTACACAGCTGCACACTGTATGTTGTATAATTAGAACTAGAATTGATTCCCAATCTGTTCTTACACTTATCGGTTGCTTTGTTATATGTAACAGCTTGTGTTTGTATGTGTGGGATGAATTCAACATCAGATTCATTACCGGTAGTTGTCGGCTTGGGTTGGGGCACAAACTTGAATTTGTATAACTACAAAAATAGTGTGACTTCAGTCCAGATGTGACTAGCTCTCAGTTACAGAATTTGTCTTTGTATGTGTAAATGATAATGCTCATTTTCAATGTATTCTTCTTAATTCTCACTCAGCAACAACATTCTGATGAATGTAGGTGATATTACCTTACTGTGAGAGCTGGCAGCGGGTCCAACAAAGCGTTAGATGATGACAGAGTTTCATATCTGTGTTTGCGTCTACAAGCTGTCTGCTGTGCTGGAGGTCCAGCCAGCAGTATAAACAGTACTTTGTATCTTTCTCATGGTGATAACAGCAGTTTCTTTGATATCTCTGTCCCTGGACTTTCCATGATAATCTAGTATTTGTGGCTTCTGTCTACCTGATATTTAGCACTTTCTCAGCACTACATCTTTTATTGTCCGAATTTAACTTTTAAATTCTCACGTAACAGTTTGAGCTGTGACTACAGCTGTGACCATCATAAAGGATTTTAGCTCATCAGACTTGGCGATTAAACCTACTTGTCTTGAAATACTGTACCTGCCTTTTGTTCGGACTTAATGGATTCATGCCTGGGATTTGAATATTTTTTCTTTTGGGAATTTTTACTTTCTTTGCAAAATGCATTATGGGTGTTGCTTATCTTTTATCCTTTTCAGTAGAACAGACATGCTCTTAAATAAAAGCTTTACACATCATAGATCTGTTAAAGGCCTTTTACAGTCAACTAATGCATTTGTTTGGTTCCACAGAGATATCAGGGAGTTGAGTGGTCTGTTTTTTTTTTTTTCAGCATAATCCACTTCCAAGCCCTTTAGACATTTAACAACTTGCACACCAAACACAGTCCACTGTTTCTAATGCATAATGATGCACAAGTGAATAGCTGTCTGATGTTTACTTATTTTTGGAATGAACTTTTCATAGAGGATCAGCAAAGGTTTTTGGGGATACAATAAAGAAATGATGGATTGCTTAATGCTGCTCTTCAGCCCATTGCAAACAACAATGAACTGATAGCTCTGATAGCATCTTGTAGGAACATGATTTTGCACTGTCTCGATCCAGAAAATGGAGTATGGTTGACTGTTTCTTGTTGTTTTCATGACCTTCGTCTAGCTGGCTAAATGCAGTTTTGATTCGCATTCAATTGGATGTGAAGTACTTGCCTATGACCATCAGTGGCCTGAGCATTTTACATTATATTGCTCATACCACTTTGTAGGATGCAGCCAGCTTTTTCAGATGAAAAAATTAGATATTTAAAGTTTTTAACATGCAGTGGCTTTCATGATACTTTTGGTAAATCCTTTTTGCAGACTGATGGTAGTTTCAACATCAACCTATACTTGCTTCTGGCAAAGTATATATTCATATGACATAAATCTGCAGTAGCCCAGGCTGTGCTAAAAATAGTCTTTTATAATTTGAACCCACTTGTGAGATTGAGCTGTGTGAAGTGTTTTCTGTACCATGTGGGTGTATTAAAAGTCCTATACAATGCAGTATGATTCACTGATTGAACAAACGGCATTCCACTCTCTCATCAGCTTGTGTGAAGTCTGCTTGTGTGTTATGTACTTGGTGCCATTTGGTCACCCACTTGCAAGAGCAGTTGCTTCATCAAAGGTCAGCTGGACATCATTAGGGTGGCAATATGTACTAGGGCCTTGACAGCGACTGCTTTGTTGAATTACTTAAGATGTAACTGTGGGAATTTCAGCCTTTAATATTTCTTTTCTAGCAGGGATCCATCAAAATAATAGGGTATCCCATGGGACAGAAATAGACGATAATTTTGGAACACGTCTTCCTGATTTTTTTTTATCATGACTGCTTCATCTAAAGTTAATTTCCTCCAAGCTGTTGTGTTGTCTGAAGTACAGGACGTTCTGTGCTTTAGCAGTGAGCCTGGACATCAAATAACTCAAACTGCCAGTTTAAAGCTAAGAAAGGAGTATCAAGCATTTGGTAGGGCTTTGTATTACTGCAGTTTTACAGCTCTGACCAGACTTTAACTGCCTTCACTTCACAACATATCAGTGTGGGAGCCCCTGGTAAGCAGTGTTGGGATTATCTCTCTGACTTTCACCTTCAACAAATGTCCCGAGCTCAGCTCCCATACCTCTGCTGGCTTACAAGTCCAGGCTGCTGAAATATGATCAGCCCACAGATGCATTGACAGTTTTTCAGTGAGGGGGTTGTGTTTGTACGTCTGAACACATGCACGTGTGTGTAGGAGGGGTCCCACACACTCTTTTGTTTTCATCTGAAAGCTGAGGAGCAGGAATGTCTGCCTTCCAGCTGTCCTCAGCAGTGATAGCAGAGTAGGGGGAGCCCACTGTTCGCCTTCGCTAACATCCATCCATCTGTTACACTGGGCCAGAGTGTGTGTGGATGTGTGTGCATGTGTGCATCAGGGGGTTAGGGAGAGGGTCACACAATGGGGCTCCCCCTTGCCCTCACCCATTTAGGCCTCCCATGCATATTTAACCCTTCAAATGCAAAGTTGTCTGTTGTCCTATTCTGAGGCACGCTGCTTAAATCTGCCACAGAGCCCCCTCCCTCACTGAGAGCAGACAATGGAGTGTAATGGCAGCACACGTGGCTTGCTAAATGCATTTCAACAGCAGGGGAGGAATGGTTGGGGGAGACTGAGCATGTATCAGTCTGTTTGGATACTTCCCTCACCCCGAGTGTGTGTACAGCATGAGTCTTTGTGTGTATTGCAGCTGCAGGAAAAGATATGATGAGTGGTCGACTTAGTTCTTCGGAAATTCTCCTTTTCAAAACCCACAGTTGAGTCTTGTCTTCTGCTGAATTTCCTGTTTATTGAGGGAATAACATGGCTGATTTTGGCAGGAGTGTATAGTATTGACACTGATTGGCCTTTTAAGGAGTGTGTAGTAGGGTTCCCTTGTCTAGGCTTACTATTAGAAGCAAGTACAATCCAGATTACTTTTGGTTTTAAGCTGCATGACTCAGTAGGTTCATATGTGTTAAGAAAAAGTTGAATGTCTGTGTTTGTCTGACTAAAACTGGACTTTTGAAAAAAATCTAAATGTCTTAGTCTGAATGAAAGTGTGCTCAGCTAAATTTCTCTAAGTCCCACCAACACACCTAGATAATGTGGTTAGGCAGCGATTAGCTCTTGCATTTACAGTACAAAGCACCTCTTCCATTTCTCTGAATTCAAAGTAAAGCTATAGATGACTTTTTTTTTTACAAAGGAAAAACTGAAATAAAAAGGGCAGAGAATTAACTACTTAATGGACACAGTGCAGCGTCTGATGCCACACAATGGGACACAATGTCGAATGTTTGTATGCTTTAAGGACACGGTGTAGCGTATTTACATTTAATAAATGCATATTATGCATGTTGTAAAATCATTGAGCAATTGTGTTTGATAATCATGATCTTAATCTTAATCAAGCAACCCGAGAGCAAAAAGCTGTTAAGTTTGCCCATGAGTACATTATTCGACATACAACCAGTGTATTGCTTCCTAATGTGTTTGCAAGATCAGCAGGAAGACAGTCGATAGCAACCTGCAGAAAGGGGGCCACCTATTATAGTGGAGGCAGACTTACCTCTACCAATAAAGGGATTCTCCCTGGATGCTTGTCCAGTTAAATGGCCTAACAGAGCTATAGCCTGACCTAACTGTGTATGTAAATGCATTGAGTACAGTATGGTGTGCCAAGCCGTAAATAGTCTCCAAATGACGCTTTGATGTTAATAATTCTCAGGGTTTTTCACTGCAGTTATTTACTGTCTCAGGTTTTCCAATCAGATGGACAAGATAATACAAAAGAAAGCATGATCACAGAATTAAAGACATCTAATACGCTTTTCAGGTGGCTATGGGGTCTCTTACTAGATGGAAAAACCCTTCATCTGGTTGAATAGTTTTTTACTGTTGAAGCAACTTTAAATACTGAAAAAGTAGTTGCCTGAAAAAAGTTATATCCCTCCCAGAAGCCCATGGTTATGGAAATCTCTGCAGGCCAATGCAAGAGTTTGTTGTGGTGTTCACATGCAAAATAAAGAACAAAAGTCGAACGTTGTTTTGAACAGCCAGATCTGATTCAACTGACCACTTCTAAATCAGTTAAAGCCTTAATGAATGGTAACAAAATAAATGCTCACCAATCAGATTTACCATTCAGCATTCAGAAAACAAAACTACTTTAGACACTGCAACCTACACTAGTATAGTGAGTAAACTGTCACCCTCTATCTGTGTGTACTCAGGCTTATGTATAAATGCGTCTGCACCTCCCTCACTTTTCCTTCCTCCTCTTCATCCTCCTCCCCCTCCTACCTCTATTTCACCTTAGTTAGGTCCTTCCACCTCCCCCCAGAGGCCATGTGGATCTGACAACAGTGCTTTCTTTCTCCTTTTTAATGAAAAATGGGTTTTATGAGTTAAGGTTTCAGCTTTGATCTGCTGTCTCTCTGCCCCACAGTAATACAAGTCCACCTTTTTAAGCCTTTTTAAGCCTTCCCACATATTCCATCCCATAACCTTTCCCTTAATTAAAAAATCAGTTTCAGTTCTCTTTCATTCACTGCTCAGCTGTCACAAGAATATAAAAGCAGAAGTGAGGCAAAAAATAGTGTCTGTGTGACAGTGTTACAGCATGACGACTTTTCACCTGCTTACACTAAAACATGACCCCGGGAGTATCGCTCGCCCCGACATCAAGCGTCCTATATTTCGCTCTCTTGTCACCCACCCGGGTCAGCGTGCAGAGTTGTGTCACCTCATACTGTGTGAATCGTCTCACACTAACATTACAGATGAGCTTTCAGTGAACGTGTGAGAGGATGAAAGTAAGAGCAGGAGGCTCACTCTTTACACATACACACACAGTATCACATTTTGCAGTTGCACTATGACGTTTGTAAAACATAGTTGATAGATAAGGTTACTGAAAGATGTTTGAAAAAGTTTCACTTTCTTTATATTTGATTTTAAAGACTAGAAGTTTTGAAGTTTAGAAGTTTCTGAATGCAATTTTACTGAATAATGAAGAGATAGCTGTACTGCTTTAATTCCCTGTCAACTACTTAACATAAAAAAGCTTTTTTAAAATAGATTAATTTGCTGGTATCTGAGGTGCAGCACACTAGGGTTCATCAGGCTTGCTATATGCTGAACAAGCTCTGTCAGAGGTGTCCAGTGTCCCAGGGTTTAGGATTTCACATACAGGGTGTCCTGTCCGGGGACTTTTGTTGTATAACATTCCCTGGCTATCCATTTCCTCAAGTGTGTTTTGTCTTCAGCTCTGCCTTCAACTGTGCAATATTTTTACCAACAACTTTTTTCTTGTTGATTTTAAAAAGATGCTTTATATGCACATCTGAGAGTAAGAGGGGCTATTATTAAGTGAGCAAAGATATGAATAATCAGTTATAACTTAATGTCACTGGTGTTTATGCAGAAAAACAAGGAACTGCTCTGATTTTCCAACTGTTTTAGCTTTTCTCTCTCTTTTTTTTTTTCTTTAATTAGTACATTTCTATAAACAAAGTACAACATAAACTAACAACCCACAAACTCTGGTTTCAAAGATCTTTCTTTTTCCCTTTTACCATTATTTGAATTTTTATTTCCTGACAAACTGTTTATTCTGATATTTAAGTCAACTGAACAAGAAGTCAGCTGACATATATCGAATCAGACATATTTCCCTATTGAAAGTCGTGTGCATTCCTCAAAAGAAATTTAAGGAACTAAAAGCCTGTTGCGAATAAGTTGGAGATAAGAACACATCCAAAGGTACATGACAAGGTGTTGTCATGCTTAATAAATGGAGAGGTTTGGGTGACAGCTGTACTAGTTTGAGTGCACAAGTAAGAACTTTCACAAGAATTAAAAATATGCATTGACATAAGTCATATTAAAATACACCCTTAATCTAAGCTAATGGTGTTGTCCATGTTGGAACTTCTGTTACTGATGTAGTCAATCAGACTGTGAATGTGTGGATACCACATCAAACAGAGCAGGCATGAATACGTTTAAGAAGTAGCAGCGGATCAAGAGACTGAGACTATCTTCTATCTTCAGTAGATTTGCCTTTTGGCTTTCTTGCAAACTTTCTGCCGTAGTCAAATGCTTGTTGAACTGGCACTTTACTAGCATTAGTCTTCGGTTTGGTGCTAATGCTAGTGGTTACAGTTCAGTTAACAGTTCATCATTGGAATGACAACTCTTATGTGACTTATAAGATCTGTTGTGTTGAAACTCAAGGACTTCCTGCCTCCTTTCTGGAGTTTTGTAGTGTATGTTTTATGGACACAATCATATTATTCTCCTCTGATGCACCTAAAAATACCTGTACTAGTAACCCTGGAACGTCAGTTCTTGAAAGATACTACATCACATAAGAGTTTCCAAGAATGCACGTGTATCCTCTGTTTGCAGGAATAACCCACAATCCAGTGCACATAGTTTTCCTTCTCTTCAAAAATGAAAAAGCAGAATATCAGACAGAAGCAGGGTCCTCAATACACTTTTAAATTCAAGTATTGTCCCGTTTCTACTGCCAACAAGTTATCATAACTTTTTGGGATTAAAACAAAGCTGGATGGGTAAAAGCAGAGCCTTAGAATATGATTATATTATATGCTTATGTTATATGAAAAGATGAATATGATTAAATTATTAAAATTATACATAATAGGATTATATGATGATATGGTGGCTCTGGGTAAAAGTTGTGCAGTACTCTTGTCAGTACCCCAGGGTATATGGGCGCAACCGTTTGAACCACGTAATCAGGAAGGACTCTAGCCTCGACTCAGACTCAGAAGGATTCTTCTTACAGAGGAAGGATCCTGGACTTTGAGAAGGGCCTCATGTTTAATCTGTTATTGTTGCAGCTGCACACTGTTGCTTCTTCTCTGTGTGTTATGGAGGGTCACATATTGCCACCCCACCTACTGTTTTGAAAATGGTCGCGTCATAAGGAAGTATTTATTGTTGGTGATCTTTATTGGTTCATATTTTATTATCCCATTAATAAAATTAATGTTTTGTATCCCTAAGAAAAAATGTCCTTAAAAGCAGAAATAAGGTCCAGGGCTTTCCAGTAAAGCTCCCTTTAGGATATCTTGCTCTGTGAAGGACTTCAATAACAACAGCTTGTCTAAAAAGAATACAATGGATTAGCAGGGGGCATGTGGGAGCGTGGCAAAAAAACAACACAGTCTTCCCAAAAATGACAGAAACATCATCAAACACAACAACAACAACAGGATATGAAGGGGACCAACAGAGGAACAAAAACATATTTACCAGGCCAAAGAGAGCATCATCATCCCCTTGGTCTTTAGCTTAATCCAACACACAACCCCCCTTAGCATACATTCACCCACATAAATTCCCCCCGCTCCTTGACACAGTTGAGCAGACAAACACTCACAGTGGAAAACACACCCTCTTTTATAGCCTATTGTTCTGCACTGTAGAGCGACCAAACAGCTGGCTGCAGAAGTCATCAGTATCTGATCTGCTTTAGAGCGCTCCCAGCTTGTAATAGAGGATAATTAGAATTTTAATTTGCCTGGGCAAAGGCGGCTAAAACCCCTTGTTTTTCCCTCCCCACCACCAGTGTTATCCTCAATCCACCCCCCTCTTAGCTGCACCGTCAGTAACAGATGGGGAAAGGGAGATATTCACAGCCAGGCAGGCACTTCAGAGCAAGGCAGGGGATTTTGACGCCCCCCATGGCCCGAGTCTCCTCCGGCACAGCCTTAAGGCGACGGATGTTGGGATTAGCAATCAGCCTCATGGGTGCTCCATCCTGGCCCAGTCCTCCCACTACACCAAGTGTTCCTCCGACCTTTTAGCAATTAAGCTCTTTGATCAGCTTACAGACGTGTGCCCAGAAGATTTCTCATGGTTTAACCTTTTCATATGACCACTTTAACTCCTTATGTTAAATAACAAAGCTTAAGCACTGTTCATATCCTCAGCAATCAAACAGTGATGCATCATGAAACTTACATGTCCCAGACAATTAAGTAATTCAAACAAGTATGTTTTTCTCACCCCCTCTTTCCACTAGTTTTCACTTGTGACTCTGCTTTAGTCATTATTGTTTTCGCCATACCTCAAAAACCCTGTTCTCTTGAGCGAACTCTTAACATCAGACCAGTGGGAGAACAGCTTGTGTTTAACAGTGACTCATTCCCTTCCTCATAAGCACAAAACATGGCGTGCTGACATCCACTCTGGCATTGCTCGTGCTTAAATCAGGTTTTTTCCCCTCTGTGTGTGTTTTCAAAGCCAATATTCAAGCTTGGCTGAGAGGGCGACACTGGAAAAGGGAAAGACAGCAAGGTTATATATCTGAAGCACTCTCCCATCTCTGGATACTGAACCAGTGTTTGTTCTTTCCTTTGACAATGTCTCTTGAGTTGTGCGAGCCCAGCCCACACTGTGGTATGTACTGTGGCTGTCGGCTGCCTCCTCGTCCCATTGTTGCCGTACAGAGCCTCTCCCTAGCACACAAAACTATTGGACGACCTGCCACGACATGTCTCTTTTTGGCTTGTAATCGCTCAGGGCCACAGCGCTCTGCAATACTGATGTTTTTCTGAGCTCTCTTCATTTCTCTCTCCCTCCCCCTTCCTCTCTCTCTGCTCCTTTATCTAATGATGAATACCTTTTCCCTTCAGTGTGTTTTTTCTTTTTTCTTATTCAGAAACTCTGCTTGCTATTTTTTAACCTCATCCTTATCTTTCCTGGTAATGTAGAAAAGTAGTTCACTTTTTTGATGTTTAAAATATTATTTTATTTTTATGGTGGGCTCTGGCTTCTTTTGACAAGTGTAATCCCAGGGGGAGGCTGACTTTAAGGCAACATTTTTTACTCCTAAATTTGACAGGCACTTTATGACATTTCTTTGTCTTCATTTATTTAATCTTCATTTCCTTTTCAAGATGACATGAGTGTGAGATGTTCTATTCCCAGAGGAGTTCTTGTTTCAGCAAGATGTGGGCATACTTAAACATATCTTGACTATGTCTCACTTCCATGTTAGATAGTGATTTTAATCCAAAGGAGCATAAAGGCCTGCAAATGACTGCTGCTAATTTTATCAATTAAACCCCAATTCCAAAAAAGCTGTGGCGCTGTGTAAAACATAAATAGAAACAGAATGCAGTGATTTTTAAATCTCACAAACCCATATTTTATTCACAATAGAACATAAACAACATATCAGATGTTGAAACTAAGACATTTTACTATTTCATGAAAAATATTAGCTCATTATGAATGTAATGGGAGCAACACATTTAAAAAAAAGTAGCTCAGAGCCATGTTTACCATAGTGTATCAACCTCCTCTTTTTTTTTAACAAACATCTGGGAAGTGAGGAGACCAGTTGCTGGAGTTTTGAGGAAGAATTGTCGTCCCATTCTTGTCTCATTTTGGATTCTAGCCAGTTCAGCGCCCCGTTCTACTGAAGCCATGCTGTTGTGATGGATGCAGTATTTGATTTGGTATTGTCTTGCTGAAATATGCAAGGCCATCCCCAAAAGAGACATTGTCTGAGTGGGAGTGTTGCTCTAAAATCTCTATTTTACTTTTCAGCATTGATAGTGTTTTTCCAGATGTGTAAGCTGCCCACACCATAGGCACAAAAGCAACCCTATACCATCAGAGATGCAGGCTTCTAGACTCTGCGCTGATTACAAGCTGCATAGTACCTCTCTTCTTTAGTTCACAGGAAAATTAAGTTTTGATTCATCTTACCACAGAACAGTTTTTCATTTGCCTAAGCCCATTTTAAATTAGCTTTGACCAAGAGAAGATGGTGGCGTTTCTGGATCATGTTCACATATGGCTTTCTCTTTGCATGATACAACTTTCACTTGCATTTGTGGATGGTACAGCAAACTGTGCTGACAGAAGATGATTCTATAAGTGTTGCTGAGTCCATGCAGTGATTTCCAGTACAGAATCATGCCAGTTTTCAATATAGTGCCACATGAGTGCCCAACAATCAAGAGCATCCAATATTGACCTTAGCACTATTTACTTTTCTAGCCTTTTGTTGCCCTGACCCTACTTTTTTGAGATGTGTTGCTATTGTTTCCAGCTGTAAAAAATATGGGTTTATGAGATCTGCATGTCATTGCATTCTGTTTTACACAGTGCCCCAACTTTTTTGGAATTGGGGTTGTAAAATGTTAACACAGGCAGAATTCCATTTAATAGTGTAAAAGTTCAAGTTCAAGTCCCTTAAATACTATCATTATTTCTTCTCTCCTCCAACCAGCGGTAAAGGACCCCATAAATCTTCAGTTTCTTACATATGTTGGCACAGTATGTGACAAATAATGTTCAATAATATAAGAAACTGAGTTAATGCTGAAAAAAGTTGGAATAGTTGGCAATAACAAAAGATTTCCCCTTTCTCTGCCAGTGAAAGCTTTTGAAAGTCATATCATATTGCTACTACATGTGAAGTGGCATTTTTTTCTTATCGTTGATATCTTAGCAAATACAGCAGAACTATCAATAATTTTAAGGCTGGTATATGTGCTCCGTTACCTTCTGCAGTAGTTACTGAAAAGACGTTTGGACCCCTCAGATGATGGTAATGGCTGGTTAGCTATGGACACCGCAAGGCTTTCTGGGCATGAGATCTTAGTGTGCTGCACTTCTGAAAGGACCATGAGTATAAAACGGATTTTTACTGGCCTTGTTCTTCATTTAGTCTGACCTTACTTCAATAACCTCTGTGACCGGATCTCTCTGCTAAGAATTAACCCCAGGCGAGGTTAAGCCTCACACTGTAACCATTTGTAAAGCTTTATCAACTTACCCTATGCTAATGCAAGGCTGTTCCTTGTAGATTTACCAACATTAACAGCACTGGCTTTGTTTAAAGCTTCAAGCAGAGCCAGACTGTCTAATTGTATCCAAAGAACATCATTAGCTGTTTCAGAACTCTTTGTTTAAAACAATATGATATTGCATTTCCTTCTTATTTGAGCTTGCTTTTTTGTATGTCCACCCAGTGTTATTTATATCCAGCAGTTTACAAACCGTTTGCACTCTGATCAGCTCCCTGTAGATATTGGCTTTGAACAGATTGTTGAAACCGAAATTTTCAAGTATTTGCGAGGCCTTATTGCAAAAACAGGATGTAGAAATACTACTGTCTATTAAGCTAGTTGATGTGGACCTCATTATAGCTCATTAAAATAATGTTAAAATTTAATATGAATACATTTTTTTAACATGCACAAGCCTATGTTCTGAGAAAATCCTATAGAATTGAAAGCATCTGTGTTCTGAAGTTGTATTGATGGCTTTTTGCACCACAAAAGATCATCACAGTGACTGTTAGGTTGTTGAGGCTATTTTCCTAAACTGCCCCCTAAGGCCTTTTTTGTCCCCTGCTGCCTCCCAGTCAGTGGTCGTCAATTCATCACCTTTACCACCTCCATTAGCACCATCTCCTCCTCAGAGAGCCTTTACTCGCCCTGAAGCAACTTGCCAAACAACTGCTCAGGTCACGGTGTCAGATGTCATTCAGAAATGCATGTGTGCAGATAGTGTTTCTGCATGTGTGAGATGTAGTAGGGCGTGTGTTTTAGTCAGAACACATATCTTGCTAATGTTGTATCGTTGTACACAAACCTTCAGACTCTGTTGAGGACATCAAGCCAGGCTGTTTGTCATAACTGAATCTTTGATCAATGGTGTATTCAAATGTAGTTCTCAGCACTTCATGGCTAAGACACTGAATCATGTGCATACTAATTGCTGGCATTCTTTTAATACAATGTTAAAAACAGTGCTTACAAAGCTTATTTTTTTTAGATTTAATGATAGAGGATCAAGATTCCTTATTAAATTCTTCTGAAAAGATCATGCAAGTGTTAAATAAAGCTGTAATGATTAGTCTGGCAACCCAGCAGCCCTTAGAGGGATTGTTCTAGGGATTTTTAAACAAAAATCTCAGGTGTACTTGTGCTCCAGTTTCTCCTTTTGCACACTGTTTACTTTCTCTGAAAACACAGTCAGTTCAGTTCTTTTCTGATTTGGACTGAGAGGATGGCGTCACCTTGGGCTCTGGGGATTTTCGATATTTTGTGTCCAAAGGGTAAAATGATTTATCCAGAAGATAATCTGCAGCTTAATAAGAATGAAAATCTTTGTTCTTTTGTGCTTTAGAATCAAGGTCAATGAAGAAATGTAGACTTTGATTAGGCTAAAAACAGGCTTTAATATCACCAACTATAATTAGGGCAAGCCATTTTTACATATGTATTCCTGAAAATTCAAGAAATTCCAGTCAGACTGCCCCCTGAAATCTTTGTGAGTTGCATGTACGCGCCTCACAGTGCAACACTATTAATCTTAGGTAGAGATTGAGCAACCTTGGGCAATAATAAGGTCAAAAGTCCAGGTGAAAATTGTTTGCTTTCACACATGTAGCCTAACTTAAAAACTTCTGAAAGTTTTTAGGCTTTTATGCAAGTGTAAAAACACCAATATCTAGAGTTCATCTTCATGTCATTTTGTTTATTTATAAGGACAACACACATTAATCAACATTTCTGTCAAAGTGCCAGCTGGCATATTTTCAGCAGCCTACCTCTGGCCAGATGTTGTGAAACCAATTAGGTGAGGAAGCATCGGCAGCAATAAGCAGCAGTGTTCACACTTCTTAAGCACACTTTCCAGATCTGTCCCCAGCTGGATTCAATAACCCACCCTTTGGTATCACTCGACTTAGTCCTGGGAGTGTCTTTGTTTGTGGGTGTTGACTTTGTTCCTGTGTGTTTGGGTGAGTAGGCGCTTGCACATTTGTGCGTTTGCATTTAATCTTGTGCTGCCAGCTTAGAGCGACGTTTCTCCCCGGAGATTAGAGGATGTTAGAGGCGCTGCTGTGGAAATAGTCTCCCTTTCAATCTCTAAACACACACACAGGCGAGACAAAGTGGCTGTTTGCAGTGTCGGAGTGTTTGTTTGTGTCAAGCAAGTGATAAGACCCTGCAATAGACCATGGCTAATATGTTTTATAAACACTCAGACCAAGGATTAAATAATGAGCCATGTGGTCATTAGTTTTGATGATGGCATTATTAATGTTTCATGGGGGCGTTTAAATGTACTTATGTCTGAGTCTTGTTACAGAGAAAATCGCTGCACTTTGTTTAATTCCATATAATGATCAACGATAAGATGTAAAGATAAAACACTGAAAATCCTCTTCTTATTATGGCAGATTAAATTATATTTAATGGCCCAGATGGGTTTTAGCTAAGTGTTGATTGTGTTAGAAACATTTCCACAGAAGCAAAGCCTGAAATTCTTGCATAACCACTTCACAGATGAGCCAGATCAGTACTTATAAAGTTGGCGTGTCTATATCAATGGTTTCCAAGGGCTAATGTTGGAGATCAGTAAAAATAAAGCTCTCTTCCTGCTGTCATGTCTGCGTTTACACAGGTGCTGTCAGACCTGCTGGATTTAGATCCTCCACACGAGCCAGATTGCTGTTCAAATGAGTGGGGTTTTTTTTAAACATGAGCGTCTGTGAGTTTTAGTGCCCAGTTTTCAGAGCTGTGGGAGTGTCACTCAACTTTAGATAATTTATCCTCCTGCTGTGATAAAGCACAGTCCAACTCAAAGGAGCTGGAGTGCCACTGCAACATTATGGACCGAGCATGGAAAGGTGGATCAAAGCACAATTAACATTAGGTCTTCTGCTTCACCCTGTCCTTATTGGCCTGCTAAGGGTTTCCAAGTCTGTCATTAGAGCCAAGTAAATGAGTCTCCCTTCAGATCCTTTCTAACCAAGAGACAGATGGACCCACCACTGGATGTAGACAGATTAACGAGCGGGAGATAATGGAAAAAAATATCTATATGAAGCTCCCTGAGTTATTTTAATCCACTGCAGACACCTCAGGTATCCCCTGTACTGCTCAGCATGGTTGTATCAAACTAACTTGTCATGTTGATACACTGCTTCACCAGTGCCTGTGTAAAATGCAGCCTAGTTTCAAGTAACAATACCTCTGAGCTTTAATTATCAGCTCAACCTGTCAACTTGACAGAGTCTCACTGTGAAAAGTTGTTTGACCCAGCGGCAGCCGCCTGCAGAGGAAACCAGCCGGCAGTTTATGTCAGTGTAATGATAGAACAGCACAATATTGCAGCAGCACTACATTAATGTAATAATAAAACTAAACAGTCACGGGAAAAGTATTACAATAGCACAGTGCAGTACTGTGATTGAGGCATAAAAAGTGCCATTATTCGTTGTAAATACTCTGTTTATTTGGCATAGTAATGGAACAAAGGGTCAGGCTGCATGTGAGACAGATTGTTCTTGTTTCCCCAGCGGGCCTGCAACACGTGCAAATGCTTTCATAAATTGAAATTAAGAGTCTACATAATCCATCTACAAGCAGTTTCTAATGCAGCTATATTTACTTACATTTCTCATCATGTAAGTAAGCCTAATGCCTTTTATTTTTCAAACACGGTTCAGAGAACCAGTTTGGCTGCTGTTTCTTTCTTACATAAGCAGAAACGGATCATAAGTTCAGGCTGCAGCCCGAGGAGAAGCTTTATATCTTTCTTTTACCCTGCTCAGACACTAAAACCTTAAGGCAAATAACTAATTCTCATTCTCTTCACTTGTCTCTGTGTCTGCAGGTTGTGCGAGGCCACCTGGCGTGCAGCACGGAGACCTGCTGAACCAGACCGAAGCCAACCGGGGCTCTTTTCCCCCCGGCACCCTTCTGACTTACGGCTGCGAGCCAGGCTACACTGCAGATGGACCCACAAGCATCATTTGCACCAGCTCTGGAGCCTGGTCCCATCAACCTCCAAGCTGCATCAGAAGCAGCGGTGAGTGTCACACAACAAAGCATACAAGGATGTAGAACAAATAAACATGTTTCTCCTTTTTGGTTGCATTATGATTTAGAGGATATTTTGTTCTTTACAACTGAAATTAGTCATTTTCCTCACCATTCGTTGCATAAACATTTCATAGTCACGTCAGTGCTATATCATAAATCATTTTTTCTCACTTCCTCAGAAAGTCAACTTTGTAAACTTCTGTGTTTAAATGTGTGAACTAGCCACATAAAAACTGAAACATTGCATTAGATTAATATCAGACTGCATCAGTAGAGCAAAAGTCAGGATTTTCCCATTGATAAGAGAAGTCCAACATCACTTCTCGCTTACCACAGTGGCCACGCCCCCATCGGGTGAAAACAAGCCCTGAGACTGACCAGTGGTAGATTAGAAAACAGTCATAGCAATACAGTCAGACACTATTGTGTTGCATTTTTTGCTTCAAACAATTTGAAAGCATCATTCATGATTATGTTTTTCATCATCAAATGACAAAAGAATGTTAAAGAAGAGCTCTGTGGATGAGTAAAGTCATAAAATGTGGGGCCGGTGTTACATTTCTACCAAGGTTTGAAAAGTAACTTATTACATTACTCAAGTTACAGTAATTGAGTAGCTTTTTTGTGTACTTGAAGTTTCTGAGTGAGTTTTAAAACTGGTTATTTTACTTTCAGTTAAGGCTGACCACGAACTACATCTTTAAATATTTTAAAATATGGGAGGCCACCACAGACAAAAAGAGAAATTCAAACCATTGATGCTAAATCTTTCGAGTACATACACTAGACAATTTAGCCAGACCATCAGACCACTGGAGACCACACACCTGCCAACCTGCCAATGACCTCACAGTGAAGATTATTCACACAAGATTTCACCAATCTCGCATAAATGAAAATAAACTGGGATGGTTATGAATATTCTCAGCTTGCTGTCCCTTCTCAACAGGCTGTCCTTGCATGTGTTACAGGACAAAAGGATGAAAAAAATATATAAAATAAGAAAAAGAATCCAGATGAAATCCTGGCAGGAATGAAGGTGTTATAAGGTGAAATGTGATGTACTTAACATTTGGCTGGTGGCGCTACCTGGTCTGCCCTTTCTCATTGGTTGTTGTAGGTATTCTGTCAAATATCAAATGCGTTTGATTGTTACAGTGCGAGGTCTGAGAGGACACAACGTAATTTGGAGTAGTAAAATAATTGTGTTTATGC
Organism: Cheilinus undulatus; assembly: GCF_018320785.1. NCBI lineage: Eukaryota > Metazoa > Chordata > Actinopteri > Labriformes > Labridae > Cheilinus > Cheilinus undulatus. Next base: position 36,222,966 of record NC_054878.1, on the reverse strand, counting down.
CACAAACTCAAAGATTATTCAGACAAATAATCGTTTGCAACAAGCTTCAACTCAGGATTTGCCCCCATACTCGTCTGGGAAATCTGGCCTCAAACTGGGCTTAAAACTGAGTAGTGTGTAGCATATAGTGAGAGAATGATTCCACATTATGATGAAAAACAGCTGTTGCATTTCACTTTATTATAAAGTTTTGACGTTACCTAAACAACCTGGCTGGAGATTCATTGATGCTGTTGGCAATTAAGGAAAAATCATATTCCACAGTACGATCCCCTCAGGTGTCAAAAGTAGCTACTCAGTACTCAGTATTTTGAGTAAATTTTAAATTAATTGCTTTCAGTTTTTAGACCAGTACTTTTACTCCTGCTTTTGTAAGTTTTACCAGAGTAACTTTACTTTCTCTTGAGTGCAGTAGTCTTGTACTTTTTCTATCTCTGGCCAGCGATTGCTTTGTTACAGCAGGGGCTGCAGTCTGCCTGCCTGTTAACAGAATCATTACAAATTCACTAACATATTATGGCATTTTAAGAGTTAAGATTCAACTCATTTAATCATGGTAAAAAAAACATGCATAAAGTATGTCATTTCATGAGATCTCTGATCACAAGTCTGGCTTGTTTGTCCAGTTTGACAGAGAGAGTCTAGGCACTCATCATTTTTATGTTTCACTCACTGCCCCCTGGATTTGAGCTGTTAATAAGTGTTAAGAACTGTACAGTTTATGTGTTTTAAGTGTTTCAATCCCTTAAGATCCCAACTGTCCCATTTATGGCCATTCATTTAGATGGAATGTTTTCACCTAAAAAAGGGGCAGGGCTGGCACCATTTGGGCAAATTACCTAGAAGAACTGGTCTTAACAATCTTAAGCATTTAAACTCAGTCCTAAAGTATGTTGTCAGACATCAGGCGCATCTTTTTTGTTACTATTTATTTAATTCTATGACATTTTATTTCAGTTAATTTCTAAATAAAATGATTTCCCACGATTATTCGTGATTATTAAGAGTGTCAACAAATGTCTTTCCTTAAATTTTTGGAAACTACAAATAAAGTGGCATCCAAAATAGGACCTTAGGAATCAAACCTGAGCAGAAATAGTTACACATTTTCTTAACACAACAACAGCCGAATTAAAGAAAAATCTTTTTCCTCTTCCCAGTGTGTTCACCTCCCACTGAACCAGAGAACGGGGGCTACCGCTGTCACCCATCTCCCTGCCATCGCCTCATCCACAACACTGTCATCGAGTACTTCTGTGATGAGGGCTATGCTCTGAAGGGAGACTACAAGTTCCTCACCTGCCAGAACGGAGAGTGGGATGGCCCAATGCAGATAAGCTGCAGACTTACACAAGGTCACTACGGCTCACTTTTAATTTTCTGACCTAAATCTCTGTGAGCACACACGATTTCAGACAGGAAATGGAAATCACAGTCTGTGAACCACATTTTCACGTCCTCTTCGCTTTCTTCTTTGTGTCCCTCAGACAAGGAGCCGAGCTCTCCGCTGGGTATACCAGCTCTGTCTATCGTGGCATCCACAGCTAGTTCTGTGGCTCTCATCCTGCTTTTAGTGGTGCTGTTTGTTCTTGTGCAGCCCAAACTCAAGTCCTTCCACCACAGCAGGTAAGATACACACACAGTGAGTGAACTCACAGTCAGTTGGTAACATAATGACTAACCAGTGTCAGCAATAGTCATAAAATTGTTCTCTGTCTTTTACCAGCAGTTTTCAGCCCTGCAGTTTATGAAAATTAAAGGCAGTGTTGAGTTTATTTACATCACAGACCTTATACTGCCTGCTTTAGAGAGTTCTCGTAGCATAAACATTTCTTTTTTTTCCTGCATGCAAATCAAAGTTGTCTGTATAATGCAAATGACAGGAGGGGGTGAGCAGTTTGACATCTGTTATTTCTGCTATAAATCAGCGGTTTGCTGTAGTGTAAAAAGGAAAAAGGTAAGCTAGAGGCTAAGCTAAAGGAGCAGGAAGTGCTGTGAGATACTATGAGCAGAGAATTTGATCAACTGTCTACTTTAGCACAAACAAACTCATGATGTCTGCTATATATTTGAAGAGTGAAAAGCTTTGACTTGCATTGCGGTGCTGAAACTCAACCATTTAAAGGACTGCTCTGGCCTACACAATTGTATAGTTTAAATTGAAATATCTTTTCAACGAGACTGGGGGAAAACTGAGTAGGAATTCTCCCTGTGATATATCTCTGATCCCCTGAACTCCTGTATTACTTGCCCTAACAGGCTCCATTGTGAAGTTGTTTCTAGGGAAGTTGTCACTTCCCCAGATGACATAGAAAATAAAACAGGCCACAGAATACTGTCACAGTCTGAGCAACCACATTTCCCCTTAGCTGTTGTCATAAAGATGTGAATACAATTCAAGTTCTCTGCTGTTCTGATTGCATTTTCTTTTGTTCTTAGCTGTACTTAACAGGGTGAACATTGAAAAGGAATTTTATATAAGCCTTTTGTTTCTCACAGAAACTATGGTTGGCAGAAACTCTTGAAAGCTTTTGTTCTGCATTCTTTGGAGGAACACTGCCCTTTATATTCCATGCCGTAAAACCACCTCCCTGTTTGTCACAAAGTGACACCGCAGAATCTGCTATAAATTCTTAGCTTGTACACACCTCAGATCTGTTTCTGTTGAAACAAGTTTTATAAACAAGCTGTCCACATAAGAGAAAAAACATACGTCAAAAGTTTAACAAGTTAGCTTTTTTCAATTCTTGAGAAATGAAAGTAAAAGTAAAACAGGAGGATTGACTCGCTGCCTTTGCTGTGGTTCTGAGATAAAAAAGATACAATGATCTAATCTAATACTCATTGGCACTCTTGCTGATTGCGTGGCGGGTCTGAGGGCTTAGTGCAGCTGGCTATTAAGGGTACAGTGAACGCTAATCACTTCCTCTCAGAGGTTATGTTGCGGCACGCCACACACATGACTGCACAGTGACTACAAACCTGGACCTGCAGTCCTGATTCACCTTGTCCAAATAAGTCTCACTCTTCTCTCATGTGTCTCTCCAGGAGGGAGCAGGGAATCTCAGGCCAGTCCAGCTCCATCATGGTGGAGGGCGTCCAGGTGACACTTCCCTCCTACGAAGAGGCCGTATATGGAAGCGGTGGACCCTGTGGCCCCTCAGGTCCTCCTCCTTCACCACCACCTCCTCCTGCCCCTCCAGAGTCTCGAGTCCCCATCGTGCTCTCTGAGGGTCTTCCTCAGGGAGCCATGGGAGGCCAAGGCCCCAGCAGAAACCGCCACCACAGAGACTTAGACTTCTGTCTCCCATCCACGTCCTCTTCATCATCCTACTCCTCCCGCCGTCACGCTGAGACGGTGCTGGTACATCAGGCCCCCTCCTCCTCTTCCTCCTCTTCTTCATCATCATGGGCTAGAGAGCACCCTGGGGGTGCATGTGCAGGCCCCCTACCTCTTCGTAGAGACTCTGAGAGCAGCGACCAGCACAGTCTGCTTTCTGTCACCTCTACAGACGAGTTTTCTGACGGTGAGAGAAAAAATCAATGTATTCCATAGATTTGCTGTCTGTATGACAATCAGTTTATCAATATGTATTTGTATAGAGCCAACTTTGAGCCATTGTTATCTCAAGACATTTTGCAAAGACTGCAGGTGTAGACTGTATTCTTTATTTTTGAAGACCTAAAATTAATCAACCACAAGCTGAGCACTGAGCAACACTGAGCAAAGTTACAGTGGCAGGAAGAGCTTCTCTCTACCAGGCAGACACCTGAAGCAGAACCAGACTCATGTTTGACAGTCGTTTGCTGAAAGTGTGTTGGGTGTGAGTGGATAGAAAGAGATGCATAAGAGAGGCAGGTGGGCACAAAATACAAGGAAACAACAATGAATAATATTGATATATGGCTGTTCTGACCATAAATCCATCTTAAAATTATTTCTTTTTGTATGGCTACAGTGCCAGCAAAAATGATAACATTATTGGTAGTATTAGTAATAATAACCTTATATGGCAGTACACTGAACATTCTTGTATTAGAGATACAAATCTTTATGCTCCTATTGGGTAGTTGCTGTAATCAATTTTCTTTACTTTTATATTTAAATAAGGAGCATATATCATTGTTAGTATGAAACCTTTAAAGATGCAGTGTGTAATATTTCACCCAGTAGCATGAAGTGTAACAAACCTGGTAAAGATGAAACATAATACTTATAAGTAGACCATTTTAAGTTAGTATTTAATCACCTAAATATATATTTAAAAGTTTTTTACTATGAATAAGGCTTTTATTCATACATAAGGAGGGTCCCCTCCATGGACTTGGCCTCCTTGGATTTTCAGAAGTATGTTCATGTCACAAAAAAATTGACTGGTTAGCTTTGTTCTCAATGTACAGGAAATAAACATTTAAAAAAAATGGAAAAAGTATTTGAAAATAAGATCTAAATTTGCACACGCTCTTGTTAGGTATTTTTCTAGTATATACAAGTCTGTGTGCATTGATATTATGGTTGCAGGATGTGCAAAAGTTGCAAGAATGCTGACTAGACATGATCAGAAAAAATATGCAGATTTACATGAGGTAGATAAGATGCCAAGTGTGCATTTGAGGTGAGGCATTTTACCACAGAGAGCCTTCTAACAGTATTTTAGCTACAGTGAATGGAATAATTATTTACACCATTTGAGTATGATAAATCGATTGAAATATGAATTGGTGAGGTAAATTGATTAATTACTGCAAATATGCATATGAGGTGAGGCATTTTACAGCAGTAATGTAAGGTAAAGTTAATAGATTAATTCATGCTATTTGCCTGAAGTGAGGCTTTTACCACAGTGAGCGTCTTCCAGTATTTAAGATACAGTAAAGCAGTAAGAGACAGTGCAAGATATTTTACACTGAAGAGGGCTAAGGTTAAATGCTTGTTAAATCAGGGTTCTGTTCTCTGACTTTCTATTTTTGCATCTTGCATCTTTTTATAGTTCACAGAAAATTAATCAAATAACATATATATATTCTAGAAATTTTATATATATATATATGTGTGTGTGTGTGTGTGTGTGTGTGTGTGTATATATATATGTGTATATATATATATATATATTTAGTTTGAAGTTTGAAGTTTTTATTTTATTATTTTGTCATACATGCAATCATATGCCCAGCCCACATGGGATATATATATATACATTGCTTAACAAATTTATTAGACCACCCTAACCCTAACCAAAGTAAGGTTTATGCCACAGCTGCCCTAAATTAACAGCTTCGGTAATTACCAAAATTATTTTTTATGTTTCTGCAATGGTTAATACACCAATATGTAGAAGCTCTTTAACCGAAATGATATTTTTAATGTTAAAATATCATTATTATTGTTATCCATGAATTTTCAAATTTACTGATTTTCAAAAAAAATGAACAAAATAGTAAAGCACATTAATATTTCTTGATTAATATGTCAAATTATAGCTATTTACTTGCATTCCTGAACAGAAAAATGAGTTTCAGTGGTTGAATGTTATGCTTGATTAATTTCTGACTTCTCAGAGAAGCCCAGTGAGCCGGCCCAAATTTGGGTAAATTCAGTTTGAAATCCCTCATTCCAGTTCAAAATGGTAAAACGTTGAGAGCTCACTGAATTAAATGAAATGAAAGAGTCCGCATTAAGGCATTTCAAGATGCTGGATGGTCTTTGAGACAAATATGACAGGTGGTCTAATAAATTTGTTCAGCACTGTATATATAGGTTTTATAACTGATTGACAAAGTTACCATCAGAAGCGAGCATCAAAATCTAGAATGTAATCATTAGATGACACTTATGTGCCCAGTTCTGCAAACTGTACTTTCAACTTTGTATTAAGGTTGAAGGTTACTGGCCAGTATCTTTTCATTTTACTGTATATGTTGCAATATGAAAGAAACAGGAAGTTATTTATAGATGTGGTCTTTAGATTTAAGATTACAAGCAGTTTGCATTTGAATTATTTTTGGACTTAAGATCTATTTTGATTTAGGCTCACATTAATAAGAAAACAATGTATGCACAATACTATTTCCCATTTCTCCACAGCCATAGCTATTTGCAGCATGTTTGCCTTAAATACAGAGTTAATGAAGCATTTGCAACAGTTACTCCAAGGGTAGCTAACCTTTGCCCTGTGTTTGTTGTCCAAACTTATACTGCGGTGACAATAAAATTGTGAGTTAATGTGCAGCCCTTGTTCAACTCTGCCAACGACTCTCAGGTGACCATTAGCATACAAATATATTTCTAGTCCCAGCCACTTTTAGATTAGTAAAGGCCTTTTGGGGGAGAGGTGAAACATGTTCAACAACCCCTTTGGACCAAGATTTGAATAACCATGACCTGAATGATTGAGAACCTACACAGACATCAGCCCTTTGAATGTTTTCGTAGATATAACCTAGATAAGCAGTTTCAGTTTTAGCAGTTCATAAAACAGACTAAGATAATGCTGAGCTGCAAACGCAAACAAGATCATCAGTGACAATATTGTTTCTATATATTTAGATTTTTAATGTCTGCGAATGTGCTGCAGTGTAAGGCAGAGAGAGATGAGGGGATTTACACTAAGCTGCAAAAACAGCATTTGTTTGCATTCTGAGGCAAAGATTCACACAGTGAGACAAACATTTGACTGTTTAAAGACTACAGATTTAGATTTTTTTGACAAGACACAGTTAAATGTACTGCTGTGTCCTCCGAAAGCAGAAAATGAGACACAAACTGAAAGTTACAGACAGGAGCTTGAATTGTACTTGCTGACATATTTAGCGATAAGTGAGCATCTACTAATTTAGCCTTGTAGCGCTAAAAAAAAAGACACAGAGTTGTTTACAACCATTTTACTCAGTTGGCAAAGACATGTGAAGGCAAAAAAATGCACGATGGGAGTAATTTTTGTGCTGATAAACACCATACTGTTTTAATTCACCCTACAAGATGAGATGAAATAGTAGGAAATGTTCCCTGTTGTTTTTGAATGCTAAAGCCAATAGCCAATTAAGAGCCTGTGCATTAAGGCAGTAGGCATCAGGGGCAGAATTTTAGAGCTGGCAGGAGCAATGAGTTCTCCTGATTAAAAAAAATAAATCCAATCATACTGAAATGTTTTCAGTGATGTAATGGTTGCATGACTGTGCGATGGTTAGCTATCTGACCCCTGAACCTCAGCTCTGGTCTAATCCGTCTGTTCTGTCTCCCCGCAGATATTCCCCTGCTGAAGGAAGCATGAAGCCTGCCAGCCCGCTATCAGCATCAGCAGCAGAGGCCCCCCCATTTCCCCATGTCTTACTGCTGACCAGGACTGACTGTGGCTGTCAACCCACTTCCCTTCTGACTCCCTTCAGCAGAGAAAAGACCAGAACTATGCTCATTCCCCTTCCCATGCAGCCTCTTCTGCCATCGCTGCCCATGCAGAGCAAAACCAACAACCAATATTCACTGCATCACAAGCAATGATGGAGCACCACTGGACCCAGCTGCTGGTTCAAACTGCAGACAAAATGGTGCCAGCTCAACATTATCCTGTAGATCCTATGTATATGAGTAAAACACACACCGAGACAAGGTTGTGTACCATAGGCTATGTACTACCGTATACTTGCCTCCTCCCAAATCTAATTCTCAATATTTACATCACTTCATGGGAGAAGGCTATAGCAACCAAGACACGTCAACTCTGTCTGGGATTACTGCGGATATGGAAAAAAGAAATATGAAATAACTTGTGATGTTCACTCCTGAAGCTGCAGCGCTCAGAATCCGAATCGTCTTCCCGCTGTACTTGAAAAGTTGTGAGTGGCGGCTGGGTTTTTCTTTCTTTTTTTCCCTTCTTTTTTTCTTTTTCGTGAATGCTGCATGTTGTTTTTAGTTATTGCTGTCACAGCACGGTGGACCCACTCTGAATGAAGCATGAAGCCTCCTCCATCTCTGACTCCCTCTCTCTCTCTATATCCTTCCCTCTTGCTGTCTGTGTTTCCGGGGTGGCGTCAAGCATATGGATTAGCGGGATTGAGAACCACTTCACAAGAGCTAAAAGCAGGATGCAGCGTTTGACAGAGCACCGTGTCACAACTATAAAAAGAGCTGTTCCTTTCTCTTTTCTGTTGCCAGCTGCACCTTGACTCTGGAAGGTGCTTCTTCTGTCGCATGAGTGGGATTGATTGGTGTTTCGGTTCCAGGATTGTGCAATTCATCCTACCTGAATAAGCCCAGGGAGACGTAGTGTCACATTCTGAGTGCGAGCTGAGGAGAGGGTTGTCTTTCTACATGGTGATAGGGCACGTGACTGAAATTTAAGGTGGCTTCATTTCCCTCCCTCTCTATTTATTGTTTGGTGTTTGGCTCAGTTGAATCTGAGTGCATGTGTGTGCGTGCGTGTGCATCTTTATGTGTGAGCCATTTTCCGATTTCGCCTGTCTTCAGATCAGAGACTGGCCTCACAATGTCCCCGTCTTACACCACAGGAAAAATGTCCCTCCCAGCACTGAATAAGTCACATGAACAAACCAGCGTCACTTCAGGCAACTGGTCCATTGCACAGTGTGTGTATTATTTATCTCCTCTCCAGCTCGAATATTTATCATTTCTGCTGAATGGCTGGAAAACACACGTCCCTTCAGAGAAACTGGCTCTCGCCCACCTTCACACTGTACCGAAGACTCTCCACTTTTGTGCTTTATTGACACGACTGCAACTGGTTGCAGTGAAACAATAAAAAAGTTTTGTTATATAGCACCCCACCCCCGCTACATACACTCACCCTCCTGACGCCAAGTCCAGGTTTAAGAGAATCGTGTTATTTTGTTAGAAATCATCCATCGCCACTTGAAACGTTTCAGTGGTTGAGCTGGTCACTGTGGAAACAGCATGACTCTGGAGGACCCCCAGAATTACTCTTCAAGCTTTGCTGCTCAAAGAAAAAAGAAAAATGGAACAACCCATCTGAAATTCTGCTTCCAGTTTTATTTGGCATTTGTGGCTGTGTGTTAATGTCAACGGCTGCATTATTAATGCAAACAATGTTGCCTTAGACTTGTACATTTTCTTTATTTTTTCTTTGTGGATGTATAATCTGAAGCCTCTGCATTGGTTGCTTTACAGTATTGCAACATGTTCTGTTTTCCCAATGGCCTTACTCTGTTCTTTTCTATTCTATGCATAAAACTGTCTTTGTGTATTTATCAATGAGTTTACTTCTGTTGTGGACACAGCTAAATGAATGTCCAGTCCTTTTCTGTCCTCCCCTCTCCAGCTACTGTGATGATGATGACAAAGATGATGATGAGGATGATGAACCTATAAGCACCTATAATTTCACTTTTCTTTTGCTTCTTTTTTCTACAAGGCATTAAAATATGGGATTGAAAAGAAGAGAAAAATTTTGTTCAGAAGCACTGTTGTACGGTGTTGCTTCCCAGAAAAATAACTGGTTAAAAAAGTACACATCTTGATTCTTAGTTTCAATGCTTTCAGCTTTGGTTTTTCCTCTGTACATGGCAGTGGGTGTAAAGATAGTAATTTAATATTTGTATAAAGTTTAATTTAATTTTACAGTGTGTATATAACTTTCTAATTAAAGCTTTCTTTTGAATGTGGAAGATTTTGTCTAATTATTTACACGGGTACCAGTGTCTCCCACGTAAATCACGGAAAAATGTTCTTCTAGCTAATATGACATACACTTTTCCAGATATAAAATTAGTTTTACTTCAATATTATGACATTTATGGTGTAAATATTTATTTTAGACAAAAGAATGTGACTCATTTTTCCTTTGGATTAATTCCTGGAAAGATCTGAGCTGTGTTTGGAGCTGGACATCCTGTTCCTCTTTAATGTCAGCTTGAATGAGTACAGTCGCCTTGGTCCTGTCACTGTGTAACCAGTATTCAGTGCAACAATAATTCAAGCTATTTGTAGTGAGACTAAGGTTTATGATAGTGCATTCATCATGTTGTAGTGCCTCATGATGCTCTTCTAAGCTACAAGATCACCATAACTGTTATATAGGTAGCTTTAACATCAGCCAGACCAATTGAAGTTTAAAGTATGTGTAATCAAGGCTGCAGTTCATCCTTTATATAACTGCTTCACAGGTGTCCACAACTGTGCGGCTATGCTATTTAAACTTGTATAACCTTCCTGGGGGAGATTAACTATAAAGCTGTAGTGTCTTAAATTACTACCTTGCACGTTTTACATAATTGCAATTCTAAGAATATCGTTATTTCTGGTTGAACTTGGACTTCATTTTTATTTCATGTTCTTATGTGTCCAAGTCTTCATCGTCTGTCCTGTTCGCCCTTTCTTTGCATTCTTACTGTGTTAGATTGACGTCTAGAGGTAGAAGTATGAACAGCAAATATAGAGGCCAGTACTCGGTGGAGGAGTGACGTCATGATCGGAAGCCCGACAAGAACACTTCGTGTTTTTTCGTTACCGATCGTTTGAGGCGTCATCCAGTTCAAGGAAGAATGGAGAAGGGAAGTGTAATTTGATGTAAAACTCGCTCAAAATGAGTGCTTTTACACTTCTTTTTTTCATTTATCTTTATTCTGCATTGTCTTTTGAAGAAGACGACTTGGCCTTATAGTGCTATTAAAAATTTCAACATTTAAACAAACATTTTGTGCTTTGCAATCATTACTATAGTAGTCAATGCCTCTGTAAAATATATTTAAATAAAGAAATGGGTTTATATTTATTTAAACCAATGTGTGTTTTAATTTACCACCAAAAAAACCCACCATCCTGTAATAAACCGTTAAACTGATAAACTTTTTTTCAAGATTATGAATAATGTGAGTAATGGTGGCGACGGAGATTTAACTTAAAACGTTTATTTCGTGTCGTTAAGATGACATATATGCAACTATTTTGAACAATAAGCCAATCTTCAAGTAACGAACCATTGCATCAGCGGCAACGGTCAAAGCGCCAGCTGGCGTCAACCTCGAGAAGAAAACGTCCCCTCCGTCATACGTAACGTGACGTGACCCGTCTTCCTCGCCCCTCCCTGAATAGCAGAGGCTCCATTTTGTTTGATTTTGGAGTTTGCGGTCACTGTAGATAGCTGGCAAGGATATATTCCTCACGAATACTACAGTAAAAAGGTGTGTACCGTGATAAGAATTAACCAGCAGGTCTGGTTTCGTTTGCATAAAACGTAGTTCGTCGTGTTTGCAATATTAACGTCCGTTAGCTCGAAACAAGTCTTCGGTGTATTTGCACGCTAGGCCTTGTAGCTGTCTGGCTAGCTTGTTCTAAAAATGTAGCATTTTGACCGTTGCATGACCGTTTGTTTTTTTTTCAGTGGGTGGTGGCGGGTTTATAGTATTTAGGACGTTGTCGTTCACGTTTTAAATTGTGTTTTCAGATTGAACAGCGTCGCTGACATCACAAAAATGAGTGGATGTCGTATTTTCATCGGACGCCTGAGCCCGTCGGCTAGAGAGAAAGATGTGGAGAGGTTCTTCAAGGGGTACGGCCGCATCCGAGATATCGACCTGAAGAGGGGCTTCGGCTTTGTGGTGAGTAAAATACAAAGATCTAGGCCGCAGGCAGAGACTTGGTCGGTACTTTCTTCAGTGAACATAAAGGTCCTTCAAGAAAAGGCTTATATTCTGTCGTTGTGGTGGTCACACCCGCGTAGGAAAAATTACCCCGGAAATGCGTGTGACCCTGTGCCAAATTTATAGTTAGGGTTCACCAAAACATAATATTATTAAAGATAATTTACTTAATAGACACATTTCTGCAGGTATTCAAAACCTATACCCCCTTGAACACTGTGTTGTGCAGTAGTGTTACATTACATTTTATTTTTATTCTTGCTTATAATTACAATAAAGAGCCGGCCTGTTTATATCTGTCTCTCCTAACGTAAGTAAGACTCCTTGCTGTTGCAGTGCACCCTGTTTGCATGGATTGTCTTGTAAATATTAGTTAGCTATTAATATGCATTTAGGCCTTTAGGAGCACAAAGTCACTGTCAGACCCACTTTTATAGTAATATATATTAATGACAGGAACTGTGTGAAATTTTGTCTCAGCCAATCTAGTTGCAGTTGTGCCATCTTTGTAGACACATATTTAGACCTAGTGGACAAGTATGTTGAAAAGTGCTCAGTGCGTTCATCTGAATAGTCCATTTATTTGTTTATCTATACAGGGACAGTGCATTTTTATCAACATTTCTGCTAGAGATAGCCTAAAAGCTAGTTTCCATCTGATGCCAGATGCCAAATTTGATTCCCTAAAAATATAGGATATAATAAGACTAATTCTATGTATGAATATCACCTGTCACCATTGGAGTGGATGGGTAAGTAGACACAGACACAAAATATATAAACATGTATAAAAATAATGAAGCAGCATAAGCAAAAAAAAAAAAAAAAAAAATGCCGGTCCCCTACCAAAAGATCAGTTGTACATTTTCATATCTCTGTCTTTTATAAATAGGGAGGTATGCTGTTTGTCTGTTGATTGTTTCTATTTTTTGTTTGTTTGTTTTTAATACTGTTTTTAATCTTGTTTTTTTATGTATTTGTGGTTTTTTATGGACTTCTGTGTCTGCTAATAAAGATGATGATGATGATGATGAGCATATCTGCCAATACCAATGTTTCACTTTTTAAGCTGATATCTGCCTATACTGATATCATGGCAATAATATTGTGCATCCTTAAATTTGGTAAAGAAATTCAGACTGCAATATATTTCTCAGAATTTAGTACAGGACTCTTTATAGATACAAGAAGAATACATAGCAGATGTTGTAAAAAGCACAAATGTTAAGCGGTGTAGATCAAACTGTTGTTAATTCTGTTTGTGTAGGAGTTTGATGATCCCAGAGATGCTGAGGATGCAGTTTATGAGCTCGATGGCAAAGAGTTGTGCAATGAAAGGTAAGATATCTTGTGTCAGAAATGTTTAAGCTGAATTTGTGTGCATTTTCCCTCTTGTCTTAATTTTTAACCCCCTTTCTTTAATTTAAGGGTGACCATTGAACATGCTCGCGTGCGTCTGCGTGGTGGCCGTGGCAGAGGAGGCGGCGGTGGGGGAGGACGTTTCTCTGATCGCTACGGCAGAGGCTCCCAGAACAGTCGGAGGTAAAATTTGGGAATAACTTATTTAAAGTAGGAGTAAATGTATGTGAATGAAAGATCAACAAGCACACTAGGTAATTACGTGTGTTCTTTAAACAGTTATTTGGTTGACAGTCAACCAAAGATCTTGATATGATTTGGCCTTTACTTTATGTCTTTCTCTTAATTTTTTCCAACATGTTCCTTTTTTTTCACAGTCGTAACCCTCCTCCAATGCGCACTGAGAACCGCCTGATTGTAGAGAACTTGTCCTCTCGTGTTAGCTGGCAGGTGAGTGTTGCTACATGTTATTTCATGCACAGAAAGCCTCTGAAGCATCAAATGTTATCACATCCAGCAGTCTTCCTCCAGCAATTTACACATGCAGTTGTATTATATCCATGCAGCTAAAAAGAAATAAAGTCAAGACTCAAATTTGCTAAATTGCTAATATGTATTAACAGTCTAAATAATTTTAATGTGATGAGTCCCAAATTGTATTTGAAAAGCACAGCTCTTTTAAATCTGCATTTGATGCAGCTAAATAATGACTCAAGCGCAATAACAACAAAACACTGAATTTGTTGATTTTTCAAATTTTAACCAATTCTTCACCCCTTTATTTGCCAGCCTGACTGTTGTGTCATGTGGAAGAACTCGCTTATGGTGGAGTTAACCCCTTCTGGGTCCTTCTGTCTGGGTTGAGCCTGTGCTGTCAGCCAGTCTGTCCTACTCCTAGTTGATGCCTGCTGGTCTTGTGAGCGCTCGCTCCACAGTAGAGGCGCTGGCGGCTTCTACGCTCGCTCGCAACGCCCCCTGTCGAAAGCAGGGGGGCGCCTGGTGTGTGGCAGAGAGCGAGAGAGAGGAAACAGAGAGTTGGCAGAGAGAAAGCAGAGGAGAGAGCGAGAGTCGATGGTGATGGCGTATTGATCGATGGTTCGTTAATTTGAGGGGCTTCGATCGATCGATATCCCCCCTCCCTTCCCCCCTTCTGGTGTTCCCGCACATCGCGAGCGAGAGAGAGAGAGTGTGAATGCCTCCCAGGTGCCCGTGGATATAATCTGCTGTTATGGTGGGCCCGTCCCAAAGGGTTTCGCTCTCAGGTAGTAGTTTCCTCTCTTCCACCCTGTTCACTCTCTTTACTGAGGCGGGGTGCCGAGACAGGGGCGGTCCCGGCGCTGAGCCCTGTGCTCTCCTTGCCAGGGAGGTTGCCATGGGGCTCTCAGTGTCAAACGCTGCCCAGGAGGCGCCACTGCAGCTCAGTTCATGCAGCTGGTGTTCATGTCTCTGTAGTTGTAATGAGAAGTGGGTCCAAGAATCTCAGAACTGTTAGAAACACTCAGCCTGTCCTGTCATGGTACAGATTAACAGAGAATACCTAAATTGGCAATCATTTCTTAGGTTTTGTGTCTTTTATCGAACATTTTCTTGTGGACTGACAGGCTGATGAGACAGAGTCAGAGCATCTTGGACTCATCCTTCTTATCTGCAGTAGCCTTTGTAGTCCTCTCAGACAATCTAACCCCTCTCTCTTTTTGGGTAAATCAGTCCTGTTAATGTCTCAGCCTGTGCTTGTGTCCTGAGTCTCTCCATAAGATAACTGATGTTTATATGTGTAGGACCTGAAAGATTTCATGAGACAAGCTGGAGAGGTGACATTTGCAGACGCACATCGCCCCAAGCTCAACGAAGGGTAAGACTATTATCTGTGTTAGCATTAATGCACGAATGGCCATAATGCAGTGAGATGTGTGGATTCATCATTTGAGGAAGTCCAACTAAGATGTAACTTAAATCCTCTCCTGTTGATTTTTATAGGGTCGTTGAGTTTGCTGCTTACAGTGATCTGAAAAATGCTCTTGAGAAACTGTCTGGAAAGGAAATCAATGGGAGGAAAATTAAGCTCATTGAGGCAGCAAAGAAAAGGTGAGTAATCTGCTGGAGCCTCCATTCGTTAAAATAAAGACTGTATATTAGACAAGTCAGCTGGCTTATGCTATGATTAATAAGTGGCTACTATTTGATGGGTAGTTAAATTTTCACCAATATAATAATTTCACTCATTATAATATGCACGTACCATTAAATCCAATGTATTACACACTCTACAAGCAAGTGCAGCCGTCACCACTTTCCCTCTAAAGTAGATCTTGTGCGATTACATAGACAGTTACACACTAACATAGGACAGTGGTTAGTGTCAGAAAAAAAATAAAGTTATTATATCAGAAGGATGTAAGAAAAAGGCCCAATCCCATTTTTACCCCTTAGACCTCCTCCTTCATCTTCCCCTTGTCCCTCAAAACAGGGTAGTAAGGGGAACTGGTGAAAATCTTCCCTTAAGAAACGAGACGCCACTTGATTGCTGATCATCATCACCCATCGCCAATATTCACATACCTCATCAGAGTTAACAGTAAAGCTTCGACCTTCTCGTTCATGTGTTGATCTTCTCCATATATTTATACTGTTAATAGCCCACGTTTACACGTGTACATACCGAAAATACATAAACCCCCATTCCCCACTAGCTAAAGATTGAATATATGAGAAAGCACAACTGTTGTATTGTCTATGATCATTTACAAATGCCCAAAATATTTACATGTAAGCGCCTCCTCCGTAGTCCGTTGTGCCATTTCACAAGTGAACGCAGTGCATGGTGGGACATTCATCATACCCCTTGGTTTCAAGTGTGCCCATAGCCCTTGGCCTTAGCCCTCGATTCAAAAGAGAATTGGGACACCCCTTCACCTGATGTAAATGCACAAAACTGAGGGGAGGGACCAAGATAAGGCCCTAAGTTTGTGGAGTTTAAAGTAGAATAAATGGACTTAACTCAGCTGATTTTTTTCATTGTTTTTCTTGTAAAACTTTAAAGTGTGTTCCAAGGACAGGGTTATAGGTCTGAACCACAACTAGTAACATTTTTAGCTTTTTGTCAGAATGACACAAGGACCCACCCTGTAACCCTGTTGATAAATTAGGAGAATTACTTTCAATAACAGATCTATTCTAATACAAGAAAGAGACAGTGTTCGTATTGGTATCATCTATTATTATTTTTTTAAAGGCCTATCAGATACCAAAAAAAATCCAACATTGAGCATCCCAATTTTTAAACTTTTTTTCTCTCAGTAACCCCCTACTGAAAGGTAGAGTGTTTCAGATAGCGACATCCAATTGTGAGATTCTAGACTGCATTGTTTACCTCTGTTGGTAACTAAGGCAACCAGGGATATTTTTAAAAAATGCATACCTGTTATTTGTTGCCATCTGCGGTACTGTCGAAACATGAAACAGACTCTGAGAGTCCTAGAGTGGGACCTTCTCTATGTATTAACGAAAGGCTTGTTTCAAAACTTTTTAGATTTAGATAGGCATACTGAAGTCTGCCTCACATAAAGATTTTTAAAATCCCAGCCAATTTTTTCATTGTTATAGTCCCTACACATGATGAAAAGTAATTACTGATTTTGCTGTTTTGTTCTTGTAGTTTATATGGTGTTGAACAAAGAGATAAACTTAGCACACCAAACACTGACAGATTCTGTTCATGGTCTTGTCTTTAAAAATGCCAACTCTTACATTGTCAAACGTGACTTTAGAGAGAAGCTACTGTGGTAAGCTGTTAGCTACATGCTAAGTTGATTACGGTTGCCACTTCAGTCCAGCTCCCTCCCTTTTGAGTTTGTCTGTGGTATGTTTCATGGTACATGTTGTAAAAAACTTGTTCTCTTGCCACAAATCAACAAGTTTCCCCATCATTTATGATGTCTCTCTGACTATATGCTCTCCTTTAACTATCATTGCCACGGCTGTGTTTTTGTTTTTTTTTTCCTCCTTCAGTCAGCTTGCCTCCTGACTGGCTATCGCTCCAATCCGATGCTTGTGTCTACTCAGCTGTTCTCAGTGCCCACCACACACAACAGGATTTCTTGTCATAAATATTGAACATGTTTGCTATTAATGGTTTTGCGCTTCCGATCACTCTTTTCACACCCTACACCACAGGATAATCTGGAAAGATAATCTTGTGAACCATCTGATAAACAGGGCTTTGTTGACTTTTATTCACCTGACAATCATGATTATTGATTATGTTGCAGTGTATGGCCTGCTTTACAGCGTGGTATGCTGTTAAGTTAAAGAAACCTTGTAGAGGGCTGGTTTGATAGGAAAGACTCTGAAAAGTAAAGAGTGACCAGTGGAGGTGGGCAGTGCAACTTGTGGGCATGGGTCAGTACTTCACAACTATCATCATAGACTGAGAGCTGGACTAGCATTCTGTTAACTAATAGGAGGGAAATCTCTGCATGATGAAATAAGATGTTACTAAAAGTCCTACAAAGCTGCAAACTAACTGCACTTTACTGGATACTCCAGCTTTTCTTCAAAACGTATAAATCAATAGTCCACCCAGTACAGAACTCTTTGCAACACTTTACAGATTAAATAGAAAATGGACATAATAAGACTCATAATGTATCTGTTAGTCTGCTGAGCTCTGCTGCTGGAAAATGTGTAATGTTTAAATGTGTGAAACTGTATTGATTAATCATTACTGTGCTTCAGAACCACTTTTCAGAAGAGCACTTCAGTCCTTTCTGAACCATTAAAGTCCCATCAGAGAGGAAGAAAGCCCTCTCCTGATGATGGTGGTGTTTCAGTGCTGTAGTTGTTTCGGTTGATTATTTATACAACCTCTATTTTGACAGTATAGGTTGGCTGAGAGGATGTTCATTGTTTTTTTCTGCAAGGCATTGTGAATAATGGAAAGAAGAGTAACAAAGAAGACACATTTCAAAAACTAAAAGCAGAATCAATAATATATTCAGTCTCTTCCTCAGGGATTCCTCACCAGCGCTACAAAGACGTGCAGCAATTACAACCCTTTTATACTTTACAATGAGCTACACTGTGCTGTCATAGTGGTGTCTCTGATTGTTGTTTAGCAGTGTTATGGAAATAATAGATGCAACAGAACAAAACACACTTCAGCTTTAAAGATGAAGCAGCATTCAGCTCTTCCAAATGACACTGTTCAACCACTGTGCTTTCTTATTAATGTGTTCATGCAGTGGAAATTGAGGGACAATTCTGCTTTAGATCACGATTTCGAAATGTCAATTATAAAAAGGTTCCCAACTACACCATGGTGTGAACTTTCGAACTTGATTGTATGATAACATTCACATACTGCCACGCCATCAGCCATAATTAATGCTTGATACTTTGGAGGTTGACAGTTGGGCTCATTCCTGATGAATTCTCTTTTCTTCCTCTTTTCACAGGTCAAGGAGTCGTTCCCGCTCGGAGAGCTCCTCTCGCTCCCGGTCTCGATCTCGTGGTCGCTCTCCATCCCGCTCCCCTCGACGCTCCCGCAGCCCCGCCAAGGCCAGCAATCGTTCCCGCTCTCGCAGCCGCTCCCCTGCCGGAGGAGCCTCCTCCCCAACCCCCAAATCAAAGGAGCCGGCAAAACGGTCCTCCAAGACCAGCAAGTCAGCCACCCCACCCTCCCCTCTGCCCGCTCAGAGGGCCTCAGTCTCTCGTTCACGTTCCCGCTCTCGCTCACGTTCCCGCTCTCGATCACCATCCACTGACAGCCAACGCTAAAACTTTTCAGGTTAAATGAGAATACACAGCAGGAACCATTTTCAGAAATAGAACCAGTTTGGAGGAGTTAGCACAATAGAGCTCCACCACCTCTTCTGTCATCAGTTTTAATCAAGATTTGATTTTTTTTTCTCTCCGTGGATCGCCACAATAACTATCATCAAGATTTTCACATTTTTGATATAGCCACACAGTCATGTAGAGCCAATCGGTATTATATACTTTCAAGTATTTTAGGGCATTTCTTAAGTAAAGAACTTTGAAACAGAAGACATGTTTGACACGTCTGTTCATTTTTCCATTAAGTTTTGACCCTTACATGTGCTTACACCTTGTGACTCCTCTCCTTTGAGTCTGTTCATTTAAATCTGTTATTGGTTCAGTTCTGCACAATCACTTCCTCAGTCACTGAAACACCCAGGTGAACCAGTCTCACTGTAACTGGGGAGGTAATCTGCATTTTTCAGCAGCAGTGGGATGCTTGTTATAAGCTCATAATGACCACTTACTTGACCTCTTTATGTGATAATTTTTCTTATTTTTGCCTCTTAATAGAAAATTTGTCTTTAACTCTTGAGATTCTTGTCCCTATCGCTCACATTTTCCATGTCTTTTAGCATCTTTCTTTGTATTTTTCTGATTGATTAGATCTGCCACAACTAGTGTACATCATATCTTTACCTTTGGATGCTTGCATGTGCTTTTATTTAGACAATTATTGAAAATATCTAACTGTGCATAAAGCTCAAACACCCATTATTACTGGCATTGGCAGCTTCGGTATAAAGGGCACTGTACAATAATGCACATTAGTACTGCGGTCAAACAGCTATAGAATAACACTGTAAATTTCACTAATCTTACATTTTCTTGCAGCTGACTGTTGGATTTTTACTTTGTTAGGAGATGTAAAAAACTATTTGGGTAAAGGTCAACACTTTAATGGTGTCACTTCTGAAATGCAGTTTATTCTAGCCTTGTTCTTTTGTTTGAAGGGTTTTGTGTACAGCATTGCAGACTTTTTGTTTTACATAAGTGTAAATTGTAATTCCAGGAGAACTTGTTGGTGCTGTGATGTTTCTGTGCTTCAGATGAACATGTAGACAAGAGTTTGGAGGACATTTTTGTACATAAGGATTTTATTTTCAGTGAAAAACACATGGATGTTTGTATGGTGTAGGAAGACAACGGACGTAAACAATAAAAAACAATTTTAACTCGATCATAAATTTCTCCTTCATCAGTGCCTTCTTATTAGATATTTTGTTAGTTTCAAGTAGTGCAGGAGCTCTCGCACAGAGGGCTCTTTCTTTGGTCAGCAACAGTTTAAACTGGTAAAGAAATCAAGCTTAGTCTGACATCAGTCCATCACACGGTGCCCTCAGGGGATTTTTCAGGCTTTTCCTCCATCAGTGTTGGCTTTTCTTCCATCGGTGTTGACTGGTACTTCTCTGTAAATACAAATAGGTTTGCAGGATGAAATATAAGACAATAATGATTTATTTTTACATACAAATGTCACTATCAGTGGGAGAATACTTGACTGAACTACAATTAAGAAGATAGATTAAATGTTAGGGTTTTATTTTTATTTACCCAGTGAGATACAAAAACCTGTTTTACAAGAGAGTCCTGGCCAGGCCAGGAAAGTTTCACACGAGACAAAAAAAAAGGACATAACAAAAGGTTAATTAATCAACAAAGCGTCTGTGTGTCATATCATACCCCTTTCCCACCTTAAACAGCCACTTGTGGTCTAAATCCGTGGTTCCCAGTCTTTTTCCTCTTAACTGAGGCAGATGTCAGACACCTCAAGAATTTAAGAACTAGAGGCAGAAGGAAGACTACTGCTGATCTCCAGACAGAGATGAATGCTTCTAGATCAGAGAAAGTCTCAGAACCACCATAAACAGACAGAAGTCCATGGAATGAGGCTTAAAGGGGAGAACAGCTGCTAAGAAGCCATTATTAAGGCCTGAAAACATCTAGAAACACCTCAGATTTGCCATGTGGCCAGCTGATGACTTGATGAAGGCACTCTGGATGGATCAGTCCAAGCTTGAAGTCTTCAGTCAGCATTATCGTGTTTATGTCAGCAGAAAAGCTGGAGAAGGCTTTGATGCCAGTGAAACACGGGGAGATCCGTTTGGGGGGGCACGAGGCTCTGTCTGCTCTGAGGTTGTCAAAATCAAATGGGCAAATATTAAGTAAAATTGTGGTAAAGCACCTACTAGACAGTTTTTACAGTGGTCTTTTAGTATGAAACACCAACAACATGAGGATATACATTTCTTGTTAGGGTCTTGGGGGGCTTAGCTTGTCTTTGAAAAGAGTAGGAGGGGCTCCAGGGAAAAATGCTTGGAAACCACTTCTTTATAATATGGGGACTGAATCTGATTGGCCGTGGGTTCATGTACCAACAAGACGATGACCCCAAGCAGATTTCAAAGCTGTGTAGACTATCTGACCAAGAAAAAGGAAGCTGGAGTACTGGAACTGATAGACAGGCCAAGTTAAAGTCTGGATTTGAATCCTATTGAACAAATTTGGGATTTTCTTCGAGTCAAAGATTGATCGCACAAAAGTTTTATCTAAAGCAAGTCTTTGGGAACAGCTGGAAACTATCTGGAACTTGATAACAAAAGAGACTGGGAAAATCCATTAAAACAAGGCCAGCAAGAACGCCAGCTGTTATCAATGCCAAAGGAGTCCATATTAAATATTATGTTTTTCAGTTATTATTTGTGAAAGAGGACTTTTAAGTTGTTTTAGTTTGTTATTACCAAAAAAAAAATAACATTTTTAGTTTTAAACTATTTTATTTATATCAGAGCAAGGTCAGAGGTCTAATCCAGGATTAAACAATATATCAGCCTGATTTAGAAGCAGTTACATGAACTGTGGCTCTCTTTAGCTTTGTTAGCTTTTCATAGCTACATAATTAACATTATTACTTAAACCAGTGTGGCTAAGTTAGCTATAGCAATGGGAGCTATAGCAAATGTAGCTAAAGCTAGTGTAGCTAAGAAAATAGCACAGCTGCTTTGTGAGCTTAGCTTTAGCCACCTTATCTACATAGCTTATGCAGCTAACGGAGCTACATTTGCTGCATTGGCAGACTGGCTACTTTGCTGTATTACACATTTGTAATTAGGTTTTACAGGTCAGGTTTTAAACTTTTGGTATACCAGAGCTTACCAAAACCCTGAACGGAAATGTAATGCAATTTTATTTTTAAAGTTTTAGCGAAATTCTGAGTCCTGACAAGGACAGCGTTAAAAAACATTGTTTAGAGCAAATAGGCCTATTATTATTCTGCAAAACACAGTGGATGGTTATATAAGCTTATGAGACATGGGGGCTTTTATTTTGAAATGTCCACCTTTCCCAATGGGTCACATGATTTCCTTTTCCTCAAGTATTTCATTAAACAAGAGAACAAATTAATGAAATTGAAAAAAAACTAAAATTGGACCCCTTTTATAACATTTTGTCAATTTTTTTCATTTTTGGGACCAAAATGAAGAAACGAAAAACAAAAAACAGCATAACAAAAGTTTCTCCTGATTTGGAGTAATACTGAAATGCTTAAAGAATATTTTATATTTTATTTGTTTATCTATTTATTTTTCCCAAAATCCCTCGGACTTCTAGACAATTAAACGTTGAATACTAATGAGCTTATTCATTTCTGTGTTTTAGGAGTTATTCATGCATTGCTCTATTTCAGCATTATTTCTGATTACTGCTGAACTACAGTAACCTGTAGAACAACTCCACTTGCTTGTCTGCTAATAGTGGTAACCCTGTATTATATTTCCATGACACAGGAATCCTTTAAAAACATGGTATGAACTTCTTTTATATTGTATGTTCTTTAATGCCGACACTAATCCTTAGACTACCTGGTATGAGTTTCACCTTTCTTTATGTCCTGTACCCTTTTCTATCCACACATTTTCCTTCAAAGCTTCGTATGAAACTTACCTTTCTTTTCTCGTGTGAAGTACTGGTGAGTCCTGAACACCACGATGAGTACGACAGCTTCGATCAGCTGCAGGACCCCGTAGACGAAGGGGAACAGAAACAGAGTGCCAATCAGCTCCTGAGGAAAGGCCAGCTTCAATATGGTGGTGCACAGCTGGATGTTCTGACAGCCCGTTTCCATAGCAACTGTCCTCCTCTCTCTGTGGATGGTAAATATTTGCACATATAAAGGTCTGGCTTTCATACCCTGGTTTAGGATGTACCATCACAGCTCAAATGTCACATTATAACTGCATCTGACTCACTTATGTTTGAGTTTGAAGAGCGAGGAGATGATGTAACCAAAGGAGTATCCAATGAGGGGCATGAGGGAGCCGACAGCCATGAGGCGAGGAGCCAGCACGTTCAGGATGGAGCCCCCGACCCCAATAGTGACCAGAGTGCAGACCACCACAACAGCCAGCAACAATATACTGATCCCAGTCTGAGAAACAGGACAGGAGTAACAAAGTTGGACAAATGTGGTATTTTTATTTGTTTTCTATTTAAATTTAAAAAATAAGTCTAGACATGTTGCATGTTTTTCCTTATGTGTAAGTGTTGTCTGTGTTTCCAAAGCCTGACGTCATGCTAATCTAGGAAAAACACTACTGCCATGATGAAAAGGATCAAATGAGCATCAAATGCATGTATAAATGTGACAATAAGTGGTCAAAAAAATATTATTTTGTCTCACATTTGGTTATACTTAGAAGTAACAAAATGAAAAATAAATCATTCTGCATTTTTCTTTATAATGAAATTGCACTTTTGTGACCTTTTTGATAATCCCTGTCTACAGATAGAGAGCAGAGAAGTTGGCTGTTTACAACAAAACCACTAGTTTACCATTCTAAATGTCAAAAGTTAAAAAAAAAGATTCAAAATTTGTAAGAAAGGTCAAATAAATGTCAGCAAATGCTTTGTTTTTGTCCAACCAATAAATCATTTACTTTAAAATGAAACAGAAAAAAATCTAACAACTCAGGCAGACGTAGACTATTTGGTTTAAAAGTGAATATAACAAACATTTGTTAGCATTTTCCACAGGTGGACTCAGGAGGGGTTGTTGCCTCCACTGGTACCCTTAAACAAGTGCCCCCTGGATGCCTCTTTGATAAATATTACACAGTAAATGGCCTTTCAAGGTGCCCTCCCAGGAGACAAATCATAGTAGTGCCCTTGAGAATGCCCTTTAAGCAGTCAAAACATAAGAAGTGCCTCCTAAGGTGCCCCTCAAAGGGACAAAATCTGATAAAGAATGCTCTGGGTGCCTTTCAAGTAGACAAAACATGATGCCAAGATGCCCTTTGTAGTGGACAAATGGGATAGAGTGCCTCTGGGGAGCTGGTCCCCCAGACAAAACACGGTGATTGCCCTATTGGGTGACATTAAAGTGGACAAAACATCAAAAAGTGCCCTTAGGACTGCATTTTTAGCAAATAAATATGATAAAGTGTCCTCAGGGGGTGTCCTTCAAGTGGACTTAACATGGTAAAGTGCAATATGGAGTGTCCATCTAGTAAAGAAAAACATGGTAAGGTGCACTCCCGGGTTTCCTTCAAGTGGACTTATCATGGTAAAGTGCAATATGGAGTGTCCATCTAGTAAAGAAAAACATGGTAAGGTGCACTCCTGGGTTTCCTTCAAGTGGACTTATCATGGTAAAGTGCAATATGGAGTGTCCATCTAGTAAAGAAAAACATGGTAAGGTGCTCTGGGTTTCCTTCAAGTGGACAAAACATGATAAGTTGTCCCACTGGGTGTCCTTAAAGTTGACAAAATATGGAAAGTGCCCTTTGGATTGTCCTTTTACTAAATAAATATGACAAAGTGCCCTCTTGAGTGTCCTTCAAGTGGATAAAATGTGGAAAAGCACCACATGAAGTGTCCTTTTTTAGAGAAAACACGATAAAGTGCCCCTTCTAAGTGTGCTTCAAGTCTACATAACATGGTAAAATGCCCTTTGGACGGACTAAAAATGGCAAAGTGCCCTCGAGGATGTCCATCTAGGAGATAAACATGACAAAGCTCACTCCTGAGTGTCCTTTAAGCAAAACATGATAAAGTGCTCCCCAGGGTGTTCTGTAAGTGGACAAAACATGATAAAGTATCCTTCTGGCTGTCCTCCCAAAGGACAAACCATGGTAAAAAAAAGTTCTCCAGGGTGTCCCTCCAGTGGATAACTATGATAGAGTGCCCTCCTGAGTGCCCTTTGAGTGAACAAAACATGATTAAGTGCCCTCCAGGAGATAAACATAACAAAGTGTCCTCCTGAGTATCTTTCAAGCAGACAAAACATGATAGAGTGCTCTCCAGGGTGCCCCTCCAGTAATAAATATGATAAAAAGCCATTCTTAGGGTCCTTTAAGTGGACAAAACATGATAAAGTGCCCTCCAGGTGTCCCTCCATGTAGATAAATATTAAAAAGTATCCTCCTGCCTGTCCTCCTAAAGGACAAACCATGGTAAAGTGCCCTCCGGGATGTCCCTCCAGTAGATAAATATGATAGAGTGCCCTACTGAGCGTCCTTCAAGTGTAAAAAACATGATAAAGTGCGCTCCAGGGTGTCCCCCCCAAGTAGATAAACATGATAAAGTGTGCTCCAGGGTGTCCCTCGATGTATATGAATATTATAAAGGAGCTTCCTGGCTGTCCTCCCAGAGGAAATAGCATGTAAAAAGTGCCCTTTAAAATCCCCTTCTAGTGAAAAGTGTCATAGAGTGCCTCTGGATGCCTCCAGTGGACAAACAATGATAAAGTAAACCACCCCTTACACTCATCCTACCCCTCAGATAGTTTGTCCATGTCTGTGTGTTCCTGTAAAGTGTCCTTGGGTTTCTTGAAAGGCGCTATATAAATTCAAGATATTATTATTATTACTATTGTTATTATTATTATTATTATTATTTAAGTGCCCTCTTGGGTGCCCATAAAGTGCACAAACTATGATAAAGTGCCCTTTGGACTGTCCTTCTCATAGATAAACAGAATAAGTTGCCCTCCTGGGCGTCCTTCAAGTGGACAAAACATGATAAAGTGTTTTCTGGGTCGCCCTCTCAGTTTTGTAACCCCATATTCACATCCTCACTTGTTTATCTTTGCAAAACAAATGGTTAAATAATTATTTTTCCTTATCTGTTTTATAGCAGAGGTTTTGTAGGTGTAATGACACACAAAAAATCTGAACTATTTCACTATAAACATATGATAATATTTTGTCTGCCAGTGCCCCACCATCTGCAGCAGCTACCCTTTGCATTATTTTTGAAAATAATTATTCTCATCATTTCCCTCAAACATCATTAATGTTCATACTCATTCATTCTTCAAACCTTTCACCTACAAAGATCCCCTCTGACCCCCGTGGTCTTGCACTAACCCTCGTGATGGTCTTGGAGTACTGTGGCCTGTAGTAGTTGAGGAGGATCCCGATGCCACAGGGAACGAGGATCATGACCAGAGACTTCATGATGTCCCCGTACGGCACAAAGTCTTGTATGTTAGCGAAGCCCTGACAGTAGAGGTAGAGCAGCAGAGGCATCATCCCCAGAGCCAGCATGGTGGAGCAGGATGTCATCACTATGCTGATGACAAAGACATGAAATTATAAACATAACTCTGACTGGATTTTTGATATTTCAGTCACTGTAAAGTTGGCCATATTCCTGTAAAAGTGTTGGAAAGTACTACCAAAATAAAGTAGTAGGAGGATGCCTCATTTTGGTGAAACATAACCTTTTAGCATTTCATTTGTCTTTTATAATTATCCTTTTTGGATAATTGAGTCTAAGGTTAGGAGAAATGTACTGTCACTGCAGTATTTTTGTGTTCCTTTGACAGCATGTTGCTCCAATCAGTGAGATGTAATACTCAATATATCCTCCAGAGGGTGCAGTTGAGGTGTTAAACTTGCTGATTTCATATTTTCTATAAATGCTTTACTACATTTATTGCTTTTTATATAATCAGCTGTGTAACAAGCTGTTATGTAGTCAACATCATCCTGTACCATGTGTACTTTAAAGCAGACCAATCATTTAAATGTTTCTTTGAATTCAGTGACAAAAGTTTTGTAAAATTTTTGACTGTATGCATAAATGTCTGCATCAGATCATCAACACAACAAATATTTGGTTGATTCATGTGGTGCGAAGCTCAACCAGCTGATGAATGTTTCATTATGTAAAGATGTCTGTTACATCATTGATGTTCTCTATATTATTGCCTCCGTTAAAGCCTCTTAAAGCTGTGCAATAAAGGCATAAGCCAGATAAGATTGTAGGACGTCAGATAATAAAAGAATGTCTCGTCAACGTGACACTAAAACCAAAACAGCTGATCCTACAGAACAATACATTAACTGAGATGAAAGACCAGGTAGTAAAAAAGGAAACCCTTTGTAGTAGTTTTATGGACACGTGAGTGAAATCCTGCACATAGTTCAACCTTAACAGAAAAATGTGCCGCTGCTTATCAAGGCTCTGTCCAATCAGGACGTGCTCTGATTGGCGTTGCTTCACCTGCTGCTGCAGTGTGAGGACATGAGGGCTCAGGCTGATGAATTTGCTTTAAACATACAGTTCACATCAGTCCTGCAAAATATGATGTTGTGCACAGATAACTGAAGTTGTGGATTTTAAAATGTGGACTGTTCTTTTAAAAATGCAAAAACATTGCAAAATAAATAAGCCTTTAAATTACAGGCTTACATAAGCCTTGGATCCTTATTTTTTAAGTCATTTTGAATCCATTAATGCTATTACTCAAAGAAATTGTGGAATAACCATTAAACTTAATGATCACTTTATTAGGTACACCTGTTCACCTGCTCATGAATGCAAATATCTAATCAGCCACTCGCACGGCAGCAAACTATTCATGTAGGCATGTAGGCACGGTCAAGAAGAGCATTAGAATGGGGAGGAAGGGGATTTAAGTCACTGCCATGGTTGTTTTTGGTTTGGAGGTCACATGATTGGCTGATTAGGTCTTGGCATTAGAGAGTGTACCTAATAAAATGAATAGTAAGTGTATGAGTCAAGAAAATCTTTCACTTTTACACTAAACGGGAAGCGGAGAGATATGGTAACGAAAAAGGAGAATGAAATGCACAGACAGTGGCATTTTGGATGACAAAGAAAGAAAAACACTAGTAAATAACTAAAAGACAACTGCAGGAAATATAGATGTGACTGATTTGAATGTTTAGATCATCCCTACCTGGAATATATCTTTTTAAAACTTTTGGAACGACACCTGAGCAAAGTTGAGAATTCAGATTTTACAGTCTATATCCTTGGCTCTCAACTGGTGGGATGCAAATCCATTTTCAGAGGGTCATGGATGAGTACATGGAAAAAATAGGGGGCATGAAGTTTAGGGTGTGCTTTTATTCTGAAGGAAATGTCTCTATCTCCTTGTGTTGTGTTGTTTTGTCTTTTTCTATAACTCATGCCCCATTTTTCATTAAAAACATTTAGCATGATTGAATATTTTTTTGCTGGTGGGTCCTGACTCTTAACCAGTTAGTCACCTTGTCTATACCATCAGCAATCAGTGTGTCTGTCTTTGTACCTGAGGTTCATGTCTCCATGCAGAGCGAGGGCCAGGATGTTGGACATGGTTCCTCCAGGACAGCAGCCACAGATCAGAACAACCACTGCTGGGATATCACTCAGCTGGAATGCCTGAAACACCAAACATTAATCGTACAGAGAACAGCCAGCATCTTCTAGTGACAACAATGTCTAAATAAAGTGTCTAATATGTTCTTCTGTTTTAGCACAAAAACTGCGCATTGGGAGCTTCATGGAATGGGATTCCATTGCCAAGCAGGTACTAGCAAGCCTCACGTCACCAAGTCCAAAGCCAAACCTCAGATGGAGAGGCTTTGGAGCCAGTGGAGCTATGGAAACGTGTGCAATGGAGTGACAAATCACGCCTTTCTGTTTGCCAGTCATATGGCAGATGTTGGGCGAATGTTACCTGCCTGACTGCATTCTGCCAACTGTATGGTGGAGGAGGGATACAGTATGGGGCTGTTTTCCAGGGTTTGGGCCCCAGTGAAGGCCAATCTTAATGCTTCATCATACCAAGATATTTTGGACGATGCTATGCTTCCAACTTTGTGGCGACAGTTCGGAGAAGGCCCTTTTCTATTCCAACGTGACTGTACCCCAGTATACAAAGAAGGACTATAAAGACATTTTTATGAGTTTAAGTGGAAGAACTTGACTGGCTTGCCCAGAGCCCTGACCTCAACCCCACTGAGCACTTTTGGGATGAACTAGAATGGAGATTGTGAGTCAGGCCTTCTTGTCCAACATCAGTACCTGACCTTGTAAATGCTCTACAGAATCAATGGGCACAAAATCCCACAGAAACACTCCAAAATGTGAAAGCCTTCCACGAAGAACGCTTCTTAAAAAAGAACATCCATAACATAAAGTATGTTTCAGTATTGTTGCATTGTGCATTTGCATTTAAAATCCCTGACTTTGTTTAAAACACTCAGTCAGGAACATTGTTTTAAGTGGCAGGTATCCTCACATGCCCCCTGCTCACTTCACATCACTGAGTTAAAAATCAACCAAACTTAAGCTCTAAAATGACACCAGGTTCACTTGTCTTGGTACGAATTTAACCTGGTGTTAGGATGTTGATTCTATTGGTTGAAAATGATCAAACACTTGTTAACGTATAGCTACGGAGACTGAACTGACTTCAGTGGATTTCATCCTTCTTCTTAATGATCTATAGAGTACTTAAAGGTTCAGTAATACTGACCTTGGCCAGGCTAAATGCTGTCAGAGGCATGATCCCGTACTGGGCTGTCGCTGCAATGAGAACCCCCTTAGGGTTCAATATGTGATCCTGAGAAGAAACAGAGACATTTAAGTATGATATGAACTATTTTTATTCTTAATTAATGGTCTGTGTATTTTACAGATTTCTTTTTTGAAATGAGAAAACCAAAATCAAGAAACAAGTGTTTTCCCAACTACTATTTAAAGATCAGAAAACAAAACATGAAAAATAATAGTCCTGGATGCTTCCAGGCTGTTCAGTATCTAATGAAAAAAAAGACAACTAAAACAGAAGAAATAAACGCAAATGCTTTTCCAGTTTTCATTTTCTGTTTTTCAGTGTTTGTTTCCCAAAAGGAAAGGATAAAATAAAAACAACGGTTTGTTTTACATTTTATTGTTTTTATGTAAGGATTTAAAAAATGAAAGAACAGAACACTGGGGCCATGACATTATTTTCCACACCTGAATCAGGACACACAAATGTGGAGGAAAAGAATATTATGGGGGTCAGTATGTTTTCTGGGAGATCCATTTCCTGTTTGAAACCAGACTCAAAAATTGGGAGAAACTCTCATTTTTTCTTTTTTTTTCTTTTCTTTTTTTTTTTTTTTTTTTTGACAGAAAGTGGAAAAAATGTAAGAATGAGCCAAAAAACACATAACACATTTTTTAAAATTTTTTTTTTTCAATTTTGTAATTTTGTTTTCTTGTTTGAATTAAATAGTGTTACCAATTGTTACGACCCCAATGATTCATTCTTTAATATCCCTCTTTTGATCCAAGCACAAAGACAATTTAGTGAAAATAGAACTGTTTTAAAATTATTTTGGTTTTTGTTTTTTGTTTGTTTTTTGAAAAACAAACCAAAAAAATGAAAAATGAGAAAACTACAATCAGAAATCAAAAAATGGTTTGTTTTTTGTTTTTTATTTTCAGTTTTCTTCTTCATTATTCTCAATATGATATCAAACTGCCTGAAAGAGCTACAAGAAATGTTTATGTTTTCTTTATCAAACAGTAATTGGAAAACATTTTGTTTCTCGATTTTAGATTTCTCATTTCAAAACTGAAATCAGTTGGCTGTAAAATTAACACAGATCATGTCTTCCAAACTCTTAGATATCACCTGAAGTCACCTTGATCTTGGCCACCTCCATGGTGCATCCCATTGACACCATTGTGATGGTTAGGACGACAACCAAAAGCAGGTTGATGGCTTTGTTGATCGCCGGCGGCATGACAGGAACAAAAGTGCTGTTACCAGCTGACATGTTGAAGAGGAAGCTTTCATTTCCCCACAAATTATAATCCAAGAACAGATCGGTGTAGTCGATGGTGGGTTCCATGTTGGGAGCTGCAAGGATACAAAGACAGACAGAGGCAGATTTACAAATTAAATAAGTGGTGCAAATAAGATGAAATGATTCCTCAGGTTTCACAGATTCAGTTCTGTAGAACACATGAAATGAGTTATGCATCCAGGGTAGATTTTCCCAACACTTTTTTAGTTACAGGCTGAAATGTGTCACTTTCTGTGCATGAGGAATAAAGGAGGTTTGTAGTTAGCAGATCCAGTCAGATATTTGACTGCTGTGCAAAGAGATGACAAACATTGCCCATCAGGAGGCCCTCAGGGCCAAGCCCATAACAGCCAGGCCCCTGAAAAGCCCAGTAGGGGCCCAGCCACATGTGACTCAATCATATGAACACATGCGCGCTTGATCACTCGTATACCAGCTAGTGAAGATAATGTTGCATAATGAGTTTCTGATGCCCAGCATGCTATAAAAGTTGTTTCTATTAGACAGTTTAACATAACTCTGTCTTCTGTGTGCTTTGATTAAAGCGGTGTTGCAGTTCTTTAAATCTGAGCCACATTTAAAACAGTAAAGCGAGATTATTTAAGTGTGGCCCCCCTTCTTTCAGAAAACCTGAGACTACTACTGGACTCCACAGTTTGCAGAGAAATCTCTTCCCCATAGAGACACTGTGTTATTGTTTAACTCAAATCCACAGGCTGGTTAATTCAGAAGTAAAAAAATGAAGAATTAGAGGAAATATTGGCATGCAGAAGTCTTAATCTTAAACTTTCTAACCCTCAACTGTCCAAATAAATGAGCTTGCTTTATTCATAGAAGAATTCAGTGTTTCCATACTGATAAGCTTTGCTTTAATCATTGAACAATATGACTTCATAGAGCACGCTATATGACCACAGTGGTCCTTCATCTTCATAGTCATGGGGCTTGTTTGTGATTGTCTGAAGCATTGCAAACCTTTATGAGATGTTTACACCATTGTTTGAGGTATTTCCAACATCCTCAATCACTAAATTACGCAACAGCACCAGAAAACACACTATATGTTTGTTCGCAGCCTGTGTTTTAAGTTAAGTTTTAAGTTAACTTTTAAGACCTGTCAGGTCTGTCAGACTGACCACGCCTGATACAGACACATCACAGTGGTCAGGTGAGGAGGAGTGCAGATGACAGTGGAAACTTCTGAAGGTAAAAATAAAATCTCCTACATTTATTTTTTTCTGAAAAAGAGAAACAAGATAAATAAAGATTTTAATTATTTTGTCCAATTCTGATAAACTGCAGCTTTAGCCACAGCCATGCAAACCGCTTCACCTGCAGCCACTGTTTACCATTTCACATTAATCTGCCTGTAGCGACGGCTTTCATCTCCTTAAATGACACTGATTGGTCCATTTATTCCCAGACTGAAAAAAAAAAGTTTGAGACTGAAGCTTTGCAAGATAGGAATCTGGACAATCCATGTGCTTTGCAAGCCTATAATGTCTGCAGGTGCTGAACAAATTCCTCTAATCCATCTGCTGATATCTGAAAATCTGAAATTCCCTCATCCTCTGCTTCAGCTGATTTAGCAGTTTATCACCTCTAATATCTTCTACACTCTGGTGACAAGTGTTTATGCCGAGTATTGTAGAGCGATGCAAAGATGCTGTAGCACAAGTAGTGCCCAAGACACTGTAGGCCACTAGCATAGTTGGCTTTATAATTTGCTTCTATTTAGCATTAATAATCAGTGTACAACCATGTAATAAATGCTCTATAACACCCTTATTAAACAGTTTCTCCTTGCATGACTGCACAGAAAGTATAATAGTTATTACAAATATGTTAATGAGTGTTATTATCTGCTTTTACAGCTGTTATAATGTGTAATTAAGCATTTATTACATGTTTGCATATAGCTCATTAATGCTGAGTACATGCGCTTTCACAGTATTGCAGATATTTTAAATTACTAGGGAATGCAGGACAAAAATGCAAAAAAAAAAAAAAGTTAGGTTTGCAACATTAAAGTGGAGAAAAAATCAGGAGGGAAATAAAATAAACATGGCCAGGCTGTCCTGCAGAATGTTTCCATAAAAGTGACATAAGTGGGACAGCAGTTTAGATAAAGACATTTATTATACATGCAAGGTGCATCATGCTGTATCCTATATAATATAATATAAGCCTTTATAAATGCATTTTTTCTTTTTCCACTCAAGTATAAGCCAGAAACATTCCTGAACTCAGTTTTTCTGTTTGGTACCAATAGTTTGTTGGTATAGTCGACTTTTCAGCAACACTGTAGATGCTCATATTAGCAGGAAGTCTCCTAAATCTGCATTTAAAGGGAAAAAACACTATTTTCTCTTTTCCTTAGTGCCTCCACACTCTTCTAACCTCCATCTCCAGATTCAACAACCACATCCTCCCTACAGGTACGCTCATGCTGCACACACATTACCTTCACAGGATCTCTCATACACACACAGACACACAGAATAAATTTAAAAAGCTTTACAAACATGTCAGTCAAGAGCAGCTGAACTTTTGACGGTTCTGAGGTGAGAATTACCCACCTGTTCTAGCAGGTAAGTTTGGAGAAGTCAGAAGACAAAGCTTCCCTGATTGGACTCCCAAGAAACCAACAGTTGTATCAGCCTGAAGCAGAGAGCTGACAGATTTGTTTGCAGCTATATTTCATGTGTCGTGTTACCTGTTGGGCTGAAGGTTCCTCTCCTCTCCTCTTCTGTAAATCTTCTCCTCATGTGTCTGCACTCTCTTTTCATGTCACTCATAAGACACATGCAGGCAGATGGTTGAGCACAGCTGCCATCTAGTGCTCACAGGTCTGGCTTGAAGGTGTGCAGCACATGAGCTGCCACATAATCTGTAATCTGCACCTTACAATAGGAATTAATCTTGATGATTCAAACTGAACCCAAGCATCTTTCAATTTCTGTTTTTTTATTTTCAGTTTTTTGGAGGATGTCTGAATGAATCACGTCAAGTGTACAGGTAAGACAGAATCAGAATAAATTTTTTATACCTAAGTACATTTCACATACGAGGGATTTGACTTTGTACTTTGGTCCAAGACATATAACAGAAACCAATCTATAATATAAAGTAGCATATAAATAACACAAAATATATACATTGGCATGACACTGGATCCATGACTGTGAAACAAACAGGTTGAAGATAATTTCTCAGTCTACTGAAGGGACAAAAACTGACAGATTTTTTTTTTCACTTCATACTTTATATAGAAAATTCAAAGTCTAAGAGTTTAGATTAAGCTCTATTCAGTTTGTAAAAGAACATTAAAAGCAAGATGTGAGCTTCCACATACAGATTTATCCAAAAAAAAGGCAAAAACATATCTTCATTGCGATGTTATGGTACTTTACTGCCCAATAGAAGAATGGAGACGCCACATCTGCTAGAACTGAAGTGGCATAATTTGCCAGTACAATTTCTAAAAGTTGTTTTTAAATTCAACTTTATTTATAAACAAAGTCTGGCAGTTACATTCATAAAACAACCACATTGCAAATGTAAAAGACTAAATAATATTTCATAAATAAAACAAGTGAAAGGTCAGAGGTCTTATCCAGTATTAAATTATGTAGAGACCTGTTTCAGAAGTAGTTACCCAAGCAGTGGCCCGCTTTGTTGTCATTAGCTTCAGCTAAAGCTAACATAGCTTTGCTAAGATAGCTTTGCTAGCAACATAGTTAAAGTTATCAAATAAGCCAATGTAGCTTCAGTAGCCTCAGCTAAAGCTAACATAGCTTTGCTATGATAGCTTTGCTAGCAACATAGTTAAATTTATCATATAAGCCAATTTAGCTATGTTAATCTTAGCTAAAGCTAATATAGCTTTGCTAGCTACATAATTAATTATCATATAAGCCAATGTAGTTATGTTAATCTTAGCTAAAGCTAACATAGTTTTGCTAACTACATAGAGTTATCATATAAGCCAATTTAGCTATGTTAATCTTAGCTAAAGCTAATATAGTTTTGCTAGCTATGTAGTTAAAGTTGTAATATAAGTCAATGTAGCTACATTATCCTTGGCTAAAGCTAAAATACTGTATCTTTGTGAGCTACATAGTTAAAATTATCGTATAAGTCAATGTAGTAGCTCTGTTATCGTTAGCTAAAGTTAAATATTGTATCTTTGCATGCTACATAGGTCCTGTTATCATATAAGCCAATGTAGCTATGTTAACCTTAGGTAAAGCTCACATAGTTTTGCTAGCTACATGGTTAAAGTTATCATATATTCCAATGTAGCTTCATTAAACCTAGCTAAAGCTAACAAACTGTATCTTTGCTAGCTACATAGTTAAAGTTATTTAAGCCAATGTAGCTTCATTAAACTTAGCTAAAGCTAACATACTGTGTCCTCTGCTAGCTACATAGTTAAAGTTATATAAGCCAATGTAGCTACGTTAACCAGCAGTTTCCTCTCCTTAAAGCAGAATAAATCTTGAATTGTGTCCACAGTGGTGTTCTTTAAGACAAAATAATCTCCGTACATGAATGTTTACCACAGAGAGGCTCTTACTGGGCAAAGATGTTTGGATGCCCTCTCTTGGCCCAGCGGAGGAGATGTACGTTAAATAAATCTATAGAACATGATTCACATTCACCTTTTCAATCTGAAACTTCCTTTTTTTATCCTTTTTAAATGTGGCACTAAGTCTTCTGATGGGTCTCTTTTCAGATTGAGTCAGTGATAAAAGCCATTCTACTCCACAAAGTCATGAACACAAATAAAAACACACTGAAATGTGACCAAAAAGATGTGCTAAAAGCAAAAAACAACAACAACAACAACAATGCATTAATATTGAATTCAGTGTAACTACACATGTAATGCAACAGCCAAAAAAAACAAAGAAACAAAACAGAAACAACTGCAAAAGAAAATGCTGCAAATCCAGTCATCTCAGTGTGCTGCAGGCATAAATGGGCGCTCACTTGCTCCACTTGTTTCAGTTAGAGGTAATGGTTAAAGCCCGCCTCATGAGGCTACTGTTTTCATTGTGTCTCTGTACAAGGAAAAAACCTACAGAACAATGGTTCTCATAGGTCAGTGTCTATAGGGGATCTACATGCTAGTTTTAGGGTTTATATTCCCAAAAAGATCAAAGATAAATCTAGACACTGTCAGTGTTGTCATTTGCTGCCAAGAACAGACTCAGAAGTCAACAGCAAGAGAGCGTTAAAAACACAGATGAATGATTTGTTCATTAGGGATCGACAGATTTTTTTCAACTTCTGATGCTCTCATTAGAGCTTGTTGGCGGCAGCAGCCTGGCTAGTGATCAGATTATCTTTCAGCCAAGAACAAAACTCTGCACACGATCACAAACGGCGCACAGCTCACAGATTGCTACGCTAAAGCTCACGCCAGGAGTTCTGTGTGAAGAAATTCTGCTGTTGTTGCTGACGAGGCTGCTGGAACTTCTGCAGCTGAACATGACTGAGAGTGGAAAATCCTCATGCATATAGTTCTGTAAACTCAGTATGAATTCTGAAAAAGGTCTGCTAGGCCAGACCTGCACCTTAGTCCACCATCTGGGGATCACTGCCCAAGATCCTTTTGCAAAAAGTGTGTCAAAGCCAGAGATTTGTGGCCCAACTGTGACAGTAGTTTAGGAAGGGGTGACCTAATGTATAGAGACTATTAAAAGTATCACCCCCTTGAATGTTTAACCCTTATATTAATTTTAAAAAATCAATTATGATCAATATAATTGATGTCAAAATGAAACTGATTTCTACAATGTAAAATAAGTGACTGCATAAATATGTCTTGGTGTCCTCTCTGTTCTTGCACACTCATTCAGTTTGTGAGGACGGCCTGATCTAGGCAGATTTACACACGTGCCATACTCCTTCCATTTCTTGATGATGGATTTAACTGAACCTCTGGGGGGGGGGGTGTTCAATGCCTTCAAATTTTTTTGTATCCATCCCCTGACTTCTACTTTTCAATAACCTTTTCTCTGAGGTGCTTGGAGTGTTCTTTTGTCTTCATGGTGTAATTGTAGCCAGGAATACTGGTTAACCAGTGACTGGACACAGCTGTCTTTATAGTAAAATCACTTTAGTCACATTTGCTGCACTCAAGGGATCCCAATTTCTCGTATTGACTATGACTGATTTATAAAATCAATAAAAGGGTAAAGCATCCAAGGGGGTGAATACTTTTGATAGAAGCTGTATACTCACTCAGATACAATAATACAAACATTTACTTACCCTGTCTCATTTTACTTAACATATATAATTAAACAACTGAAAAAAGTATCCTGGAGAAGTTGTATTCCTGTTAATGGGTATATTTTCTTAGCTTTCAAAAGTCAAAATTCTTACATATAATGTAAGTCCTGTTTGTTTACAGCATGTAAAGAAGATGGCAGAATTCAGAATTTCAAAAGCCAACAAAAGCAAATGTGCCATGCAAAGTGAGCTACAAGCAGCCTGCAGCACAGCCCGAAATACTGATGAAGGTGTCACATTTTTGCACACTAGCAAAAAAGTGACTAAAAAGATAGAGATATGGAAAAGTGTTAAAAAAAGGATGACACCCACCCTTCCAGATGGTAGCAGAACAAATGAGAACTATACCACACAAGAAAAAAAAGTTTTGATCATGTTTTATCCTTGTAAAATAAAAATAATACTTATTATAATAATCAACAACTTAACGGCTGATGCTGAGGGAACTTCACCTGAGTTGCCGAGGTTCAAAGGAGCTAAAATTATTATGGGAATCTCCTGAAAGATCACACTTGTATCAATTGCAACTAATGCAGGACTTACATAAGTAGGTATTTAAAATCATGTGGAGCAGGGCCCTCTGTTTTTTTTTTAACAAACTAAGAATGTATAATTACAGAGGCACAGGACCATGGATAGTTCTCCATTAAGCACAGATATAGTTAAGATATAGTTATTATATAAAGTACCTACAATCAACGTTCTTCTCTTTGAATGTTTATCCCTTTAATTAGTTTTATAAATCAATCATGGTCATTACAATTTGACTCTTCTAGTGAGAAGAAAATTACAAAAAAGTATGTAATGTCAAAGTGAAAACAGATTTCTCTTAAGTAATTTTAATTAGATATTAATACATAATTTAAATAACTGACTGCTTAATATTCACCCTCTTTAACGTGACTGACTTAATTCATCACAAGTCAAGCCAATGTGTGCTAGTAGTCTCACTGTTAGTGAAATGGGGATCACCTGAGTGTAGTGAATGTGTCTCAAGCGTACAGACACCTGAGTCTGGAAGGTCCAGACACTGGTTAATCAGTATTCATTGCTACCATTACACCAAGAAGGCAAAAGAACACTCCATGCAACTCAGGGAAAGGTTACTGAAAAGTATACAGTAATTATAAGAATAAGATGGATATTGCACATGTGTAATTCTGCCTAGATTAGGCCGTCCTCACAAACTGAGTGACCGTGCAAGAAGGAGACTAGTGAGAGAGGCCACAAGACACCTGTGACTACGCTGGAGTTACAAGCTTCAGCGGCTCTGCATACAACAACTGTTGTCCAGATTCTTCACAGTCAAAGCTTTATGAGAGAGTGGCAAAGAGAAAACCACTGTTGAAGAAAACTCATTAAATCTGGACTAGGGTTTGCCAAAAGGCATGTGGAAGACTCTCTGGTCTAGTGGAAGAAAGTTGTTCACCACAAACACACCATCCACACTAGGAAGCATTGTAGTGGCAGCATCATGCTGTGGGGATGCTTCTCGGCAGCAGGTCCTGGAAGGCTTGTTAAGGTAGAGGGTAAAATGAATGCGGGAAAGTAGAGGGAAATCCTGGAGGACAATCTTATTCAGTCAGCTACGACTTGGGAGAAGATGTTTCTCTCGGCAAGACAACGACTTGAAGCAAACAGCAAAAGCTACACAGCATGGCGAGGCAGAGTCAAAGCCCAGACTGCAATTCCACAGAGACTTTTGGCTGAACTTGAGGACAGCTTTTCATGCCGAATTCCTGACAGAGCTTGAGCAGTTTTTGTAAATAAGATTGGAGTAAAATTACAGTGTCCAGATGTTCAAGTCTGATTGGAACCAATCCACACAGACTCAGTGCTGTGATTGCAGCTAAAGGTGCTTCTACTAAAGACTGACTTGAAGGGGGTGAATATTTATCCAGTCAATTATTTTACATTACAATTTTTATTGATATTTCTTTGTAGAAATCTGTTTTCACTTTGACATTCAGTTTTTTTCTTTCATTTTTTTCTGTGCCAAAAAAGCCAAATTATATTGATTATGACTGTTTTATAAAATCAATAGAAGGGTTAGACATCCAAGGGGGTGAATGCTTATTATAGGCACTGCATGTGCATTGAATAGCAGGAGTAATTCTAAGATCACTACTGATTAATTTTGGATGTAAATTAAGGGCCAAGAGTGAGTAAAATAGCACTAAAATTTATTTTGGTTATCTAAAAAAAGTCACTGGGGACCCCTGGCCTCAACAGCAAGGTCCAAACACCTCAAAAGGCCACATATCAAGCTGATTATAGTGAGGAATATAGCTGGCACACTGAAGCAAGGACTATTAGAATGAAATGCACTGTTGTGGTAAGAAAAAACATGGAATAGCCACACTTGTTCCACTGCTTTGGACCACTACAGACCAGTTTCCCTCGTAGGCCACTGTAGTTAGAAGTAAGGTGGCCCTGTGAGCCGCTGTTGTTTGTTTATTACTGTTTATGGAACAATTGCAGAAAATTGGCTCTCATATCATTCCAAGCACCCGAATGTCTTCATACCAAGCAAATGACCACACATAGATACCACATATTAACAATGAATGTTGAAATTAAAATCACTGTTGTGGTTAAATAGCACAAACACATGAAAGCCCACTTGGAGAAAGCATCTGAGGGACTCTCAGACTGTGAGAAATAAGATTTTCTTGTCTGATAAAACCAAGATTGAACTGTTTGGCCTCAATTCTAAACGCCAGGTCTGGAGGAAACCAGGCACCACCTTTCAAATACCATCCCAACAGTGAAGCGTGATGGTGGCAGCATCATGCTGTGGGGGGGGGTTAAAAATACCCCGACCTAAGAGGAGATGCTTTCAAATATTTCATAATACACTATTTTATCATCATGATTACAGTGTTGGTTGTTTCCTCGAGATTTTGACTGATGTCTCTCATTTCTCTTGGGATCAGTGATGGTTTTGTCTTGTGATTTTCAGTTGGTTTTCTTAAGATCTTGAGATTAACTCAGTATCACTTAGAATAACAAAAACAAAATTGAGATACCAAAAACAACCATAGAACTTAATCATTATCACTGCGAAATCTGATAACTAAACGTGTTAAATGTCTTCTGTTTGAAGACATAAGGAAATGATGATAGTGGCTGCCACTATTGCATCAGTTTTTCCTTTTGTTTCACCTCCATTTAAGAGTTTGCATTTGTTTTTAAACTGAATTTTTATGTCAAGTTTTTGGATGCTGTGAATGTTGCAGCTGCATGTTTAGATGGAAAACCTGCATTTAAACATCAATACAGTCATGCACGGCCTCTTCCATGAAACCGCCCTCCCCTTAATCTGATGACATATCTGACAGTAACCCCCCCTCCTCCCTTTTACAAGTCATGCTTTGACAACAATAGCAAGCACAAAAAAAAATCTCTAATGGTGAGTGCTTACTGGGGCCTTTGCAGTGTAGTCTGCAGTATGGAAGGGGACAAAAGGAGGGCATTTTAATGGTTTAACAGGCCGACCCTGTGAGGACACAGAGGGGGGAGGGGAGGGTTAGGACTCTCCCTGGGCTGATCAGCCTCTCTCTACTGTAGCTACAATTACAACCCAGTGCCTCACATACCTGGATATGTTTGTTTTTTACTACTCCCCCAGCCTCAGCTCCAGCTAATCAATGCCTGAGCTCCCTGCAGCCTGAATATTATGGACTCAAATGGTGCTAAAACACTTCATAACTCAGCTCAAGCCTGGGGGGAATAGCATGACGGGTGTGGCGAGAAGACATATGAAGCAAAAAATCTCAGTTTCAGTGAGCGCTGCCTCATTATCATATATTTTTCTGTAACATTACCTATCCCTGGAGGAAATTTAAACATGATTGTAGAGCGTAAATATAGCTTGATGTTTTCTTGCTGTCATGCATGAAGACGAAGAGGCTTCACTGCAGCAGATGCATTATTAAAGCCTCAGTCTTATTGTGTTGTCACCCTTTACATAGCCTATACTGTTGCAGATCATTTCTGGGGGATCTTGTTTGGCTCTCATGCTGCAGGGTACATAATTCCTCAAAATGGACGATAGGCTGAGAATTGGGAAGGAGGGCTAGATATAAAGATAGGGGAGAACAGGGGGAGATGAAGCGGAGATGGTGGGTAAAAAGGGTGGTAGGATCAAGGTCAGTGTAGGTCTGACAGGCCGTGTGTCTGCAGGGTGTCGCCCACAGCTGCTGTGGCCTCTTGACCCGTTGGGGGAATGGATGAGGCTGCTCCCAGCTTGTTTTTTTTAACAATTTTACTGACCCACTGTTGGAGCGCAAAATAATCCACAGTGTAAGCTCCTTATCTACAGCACAATTTTGTGAAAAAGGAAGCACTAGAGCAGATTATTTGCAATTTGTCCTGAGAGCAGACCCCAATCTACAACCCCCCCTTTCTCCCCCTACCACCATTGGTGTATAAAGTAATTTATGTGCATGCATTGTACTGTCTAAATGACAGAGCAAATGGAAGATTTAGGGTTACACCAACAATAAGTCTTGGATCATTTTACTTCTATTGTTTGTCCAAGATGATGGGAAATCCAGTTGTGCTTGAAAATATATTCATATAATAAAATAGAACACAACAGAGCCCTAAAAGGAAATGTACCCATACATTTTCATCACATCTTTCATTTTATAGTGATAATAAGTCAATTTGATTTGTTATTCAAAGATTATGATTAGTTGACAATGCTATCTCTGCATATTAATGCTTGTTTTCTTTTGATAATAACTTCATTTGAAGTGTTTTCTCAAAAATCAACCAGGTCAGCTCTTACAGTATCTACAGTAGGTGTTTACTTAGATAACCTGTTTAGCAGCGTTAATTTCATCAACCAAAACTATGACCAAAAATGTCTGACAACCAACTTTTTCCCATGAGAAAGACAAGCTAAAAATCAGTATTTGGTGATAGAACTCTGACAAAAAGTAAGTTAAGATTTCATTATGCAAACCAGAACAAAACTAAAATCTTAGTGCTGGACTGTTAGACATTTCAGATCAATGATATTTCTCCACTGTTCTTCACTGGTGTATTTAAATAAATAAAAGTATTGATAATACTTTAATATAAGTGTTTCCCACTGTCAGTCATATGTCTAGGCATAAGTTTTAGGCATGTAGGGAATTAAGGATTCATCACAGGGCCTGATGTGCCACAACCTGGGGCAACAGCATTTCTTTTGTCTGGGCCTTTTCACCACTGAAAAGTTGCCAACCCCTGGTTTTCAGGTCCTTGGGTCATCCACAGCACGACCAGGGGCTTGTGGTAACCATACTGCCTGCCAGGATGGTACCCCAGGCCAGAGGTTTTTGACCTTTCTTTGCCCATGTCACACCTCAAATCAAGCTAAAATCCCAAGGCACACCCTATCCAAAGCCGTACAAAGCAGCCTCTTTAAAGGTCACATATTATGCAAAACACACTTTTTCAGGCTTGTCTAGCAAAAACATGTGCCCCTGGCCTGTTTTTTTGCCATTCGTTTTTTCCAGACACACATTCCTGACCCACTAAAATCAGCCCTGTGACAAACCAGTTGTGAACCACTTCCTTAGGCTGTGCCTACTCACCACATCTACCCCTTACTGCGCTCTTGGTGTGGACTTTGTAATTGTTTTCAACAGATTATTTTTCCAACCCCCTAGTTATGTGCAAAGACATCCAGAGCACAACCGGGTTCGTGTCAGTCCTGCTTGATGGTGCCATTACATCTATGCCTAACGTCAGCCTCAGTTTTTGGCTGAAACATGCCTAAACATTCTGCACAGTACTGTATATTGATTTTACAATTTGGCTGATTTAATCAGTTCAAAGAGAATCAAGGCTGTGAACAAAAGTAAAGGCTGAAATGTAAGAACTTTTGCTGACTAAAACTCAACTAAGATGCTTTTGAGTTTTCACTGACTAAAACTATAATTGTGAAATGACTAAAATGTAACTAAAACTAAAGAACATGTAAATCTAAAGACTAAGACTAAATTAAAAACAGCTGTCTTAATAAACACAGCTGTTTAGCTGGGAAACTCAGTGATCATTGGTGTTCTCACTTACAGTAAAGACTGTATTTCTTACAGCAACTCAGGGTGTTTGATGTTGATCAGAGATTGTGTTTCTGTTCAGCTTAAATCTAAGCTTGTTCATCTGGAGTCATGAAGGTTGTAGGGAGGACTGAAACGTCTACCTAAAGACCATGTATGAGTAGTCTGTTCTCAGGCAAGTACTGAGAGTATTATCGTATCTGTCTGCAATCCTCTACTTCGAGTATGAATTTTTACAGTCTGGTAAATGACACAGAGTACTCAAATGTAAACTGAATTGAATTAACTAACTAATTTTTGCCCATTAAGTTTGAGATCTTGAACAATGTTTATTGAGACTGTATGGACTGTACAATAACTT
Source organism: Cheilinus undulatus (assembly GCF_018320785.1). NCBI lineage: Eukaryota > Metazoa > Chordata > Actinopteri > Labriformes > Labridae > Cheilinus > Cheilinus undulatus. The sequence continues at coordinate 36,179,359 of NC_054878.1, read as the reverse complement.
TTAGGCTTTTACATTAAGCTTTTTCACATTGTGATTTATGTTCATTTTACTGTTTCTATGCAAATCTTGTGCAAGATGAGAACATGCAGTGTACTTCGTTTGTATTTTTCATTGATTGGAGGTATCTGTGTAATATGGGTTATTGTTGCTGTTGTTCTAATTTTTTACTTATGTATTATCATGTGGCAGCTAAATGTATGTAGTGCTTGGAGTCCAAGACAAATTGCACCAAGGGAATAATAACGTGTACAGCTTTAGCTTTAAGTAAAAATACTTGATCACTCTAAGTATTTTTTTCATTGTACTCAAATTATTTGACAATCATCCCTCAATCTGCAGAGTTTTCCCAAATTATTTTGGGCAATAGACACTTTCACACCAAGAGTGAAGTTGCCCTCTCAGTTGGTTATATCCTGTGTGGAGGCAAACATCAACAAAGCTAGACTAATGTACTTAATGTGCACCTTCCAGTCACTGCTGCTTGAAGGTAATCTATTCAGCTTACTTTAGATGGCGTAGTTATTCAGAACTAAAATATCTGAAGAACATATGGTAAAATTGCAGTGGATTAGAAACATGTTAATTATATATTTTAAACTTGAGTCATACTCAAAAAACATTTACATAATCAGCTACAACAAATATTTTGAGTATTTTCAACTTGTTCAGTTTTTGAGTAAACACCAGATTTTTTTTTTTTTTGTAAAAATGATGGTAAGACTTATAAAAAGAATCTATGACTGTCCTCTTTGGGCTTCTGCACAATACAATACAAAAACTTGGACAAAACATTGATGTAACTTTTAAGTTGATTTCTATTGACTAGCATTTAGAAGACTTTAACTTTTAGATCAGCAAATTCAATGTTATTAAACTGATCCAATTAGGTTACATCGATTTTCAAAGACGACACATACACTAGAGAGCAAACATGAGAGAAATAAGAAATACATTTTCAGTTCAACGTTTTAAGCGCAAAGAGAGAGGAATCAGCTGATCGGTGTATATGTTCGTGTAACACATGTAGGCTGTTGTAACTGGAGCTGGGTGTGTGTTTGAGTTTGTGTTTCCTGAGTGTGTTCCTAAAATCCACGTGTCTCAGATATGGCCCTGTTTAGCTTCTCTGACATACAAATATGACTTATACTACACTTCCCATAATGCTTGGGTTCAAAAAAGACGCTATGACGTCGCAAGATAGCTAAAAGAGCTCTGGGTAGTGTAGTTTCCGATGTAACGTTACTCGTGGTTTCAATATATTCATTCCCAGAATGTTCTTACGTTTCCAGTACACGTTGAAAGTGCGAGTCGTTTATTTAAGCATGAGGAAGAAAACCCTTCAATTAATGGATTTATTTAACAGTATGCGGGAAAAAATGTCCACGCCACTACATTTCCCATATCCCCCTTGATTGCTGCGCATGCGTGCTTTGCCGCGGTAGCTATGTGTGAGCGCTGTAGTCACGTGGAGACTGTAGAGTCCTCCTCGGCTCTGTCCAAACATAACGTGAGCATTTAGCAGTCTGTCTGTCTGAGCGCTGCTCGGTGCTAAACTGATTCATGTTGTTTTTTTAGCCTCCCGTCCCTTTAAACTAGACTATTTTATCGAAGAATGAGCGATAACGATGACATCGAAGTCGACAGTGACGTGAGTATACCCACTTTTCGCTTCTTAACGATGTTATTTGGCTAACTGGCGATTTAGCTGAACTAGCAGCTCAGCTAGCGTTAGCTTCCTATAAGCTGGGCTAGTATTGCTTTTCTGTCTGATAAGTAGTCCTAGTCGGGATTCTAGTTTATAAATAAGAAAGAACAGCTCCTTTTTGCTTCAGAGCTTTGCTTGTCTGCTAAATTATACAACTTTTTAGTGACTTCAGCGAAACATTAAGATTTGCTGAACAATTATGGCTACAATTGTACTTTTTGTTCTGTTTCTTTGCAGGAAGACTCACCGAGATATCACTCTGTGGTGCGTAATGCTGGGGGATTTATCCAATGTCTAATAATGCCTCACTGCTGCTGTAAAGTTAAATTATTCACCATATTTTACGTATTTTGTTATTTTATGGTATTTGGTGGATTGGGGAGGTTGTACTGTGGAGGTTGGCTTCAAAGAGAATGTGAAAGTACTGCTTTCCTGCCTGTGGAAATGTTATTGATTTGTATGCATACATGGTGATTTTACCGCATTTTATTTCGACATAGTGTGTTTTAATGTGTTGCGAATGTGTCTCGTTGTCCGCGTTAGTAGTGCATTGCAGGGTATCCCCCATCCTGTGCGTACGCGGCCATAGGGAGACGGTGACACGACATCTATATTTAGACCAAAGCTTTATCCCGCTGCAAAAGCCTTTTTTCTTTGCTTGGGAATTATTTTTTCCGGTTAATACAAAGCCTCCTGTACTCGGTGGTGGCCGCTTTACATGTTTTCCCATCGTCGGTTCAACCCCAGACCACGGGGATTCCGCTCGTGATCAGGGTTTTTTTTTTTTTTTTTTTGCAAATCACACATCTAGGTCACCTCAGTAAAAGGAGAGCGTTTACATTTGCTCTGCATTCACGATGATGCAGGGGAAAACGAGGTGGCTAGTGAGGAGGCTGTTGCATGTGTGGAGGAGTGGTAGCCGCGCCTGCATCTCGGATGAGCCTTCGTGTCAGGAAGGGGTGCTGCGGGATGTTTTCCTGTGTTGCAGCCAGTGATTAGAGCCATCTTCTCTCTCTACAGGCCACTAAAGGGCTGGCAGCCTAAATGAATGACGTATAGCAAAGCTGCATCGGCATACCGGCGAGAAAAACAGCCTGCACACGACGTGCTTGATGCACAGGCTGCACGACAAGACGCTCTACCTCCACTTAGATAAACGGGTTTTTAGACATAGGATGGCTTTTAAACGACATCAGTGTTAAATTTCAGAATATGCATTACTTCTAATTTGATTTAAACAAGATATTTTTGCTCAGACTTTTGCCTTTGCACAGTCCTGAGCTCAGTTGCAGCATCATATGAGCGCCTATAATCAGATTCCAGCTCATTTAATTTCATTAAAGAAGCTATAAGTGTTAATGTCTGTCTTATAGCCGTTTGTGCCTCTAATTGTCAGTCCCTCTTAAGTCTGCACATTCAGAAAGAGGGCTTAAATGTTGATCGTATCAGCAGCAATCTTTGCGACAGCTTGTAAAGATTTCCTCCAAAATAGCAACCTAATTTCTGCTCCTCCAATTTAAAACTTTGCATCTTTCAGCAAGGAGAGGCACAGAAATAAGGTCTTTAATCTTTAATGGTGGGGTACATTGTGACACACATTAAAAAAGATCCCCAGACCTAGAAAGCAGGTCTGTTCTCTGAGATTACGTCTTAGTCTGGAAAATAAAAGTTTGAATGTCTTTATATATATATATATGAACTGAGCACCAAATACTTGCTATAAAGCACATTAGACTGAGTGTAGAGTGAAAACAAACGATGGACATTTTTCTTCCTTTTGAAAATGGAGATTGTTGGAGGGTTTAGATATACAAACATGGGGTTTTAGCTGCTCAAATATGAGGATTATCTGATTTCTTGGTGATAAATAAGATTGTGGATTTAGTATTTTGGCATTTTTGACCATCGAATAAACACTAAAAACATTTGAGTGTAGTACCGTGCAAAAGCTTGAAGCAGCCTCATGCTTTGTTGTTTTAGCACACTTCAAATCCCGTTTTAGACATATTTATAACTTAATGTCTTAATTAAGATAAAACCTGAAACTAGAAGGAATATACATGAAATAGACACGTTTTTCAGACCCATATGGACAGAAGTCAGCGTTCATTGTGATCTCTCTTTGCATCTGTGACCTCACTCTTTTTCAAGTTTTATCTTAGTCACATTAAACCAGGCTTCTATCAGCACATTTAAGAGTTGCTCTTAAGTTAAAGGCTTATTATGCTACGTTTGCATATTGCAGAAGATCAATACTTTTGTAATAGGGATGCACGATATTAGATTTTTGACAATATGACAATAATTACAGGTTAATTTTAGCTGATATCGATATTTAAATATAGTTCAGATTTAAAATGTCAGCTCTCAAAACACAAAATTAAAGTTTAAGGATGAACAGATTGATACGTTTCTGTCCTTAAAACACACTTTAAAGTGTAAGAAATGATGATGATTAAAAAAATGACATCAGCTGAAGTAGGTCCGTTGGTCCAACTAGGTTTAACTGACTTATCAGCTGATAAAAGTACATTTTGCGAGACAAAAATCCACTTAATATGGGCAGAAAAGTTCATACATGCTGGTACTGGTAATTCACTTTTAAAGCTAGTATCATTCTGATATTATTGTGTATCCCTGCTTTTTTAATGATATAACAGTCAGTCACAGTATATTTAAAGTGTCTGTTCTGTTGGGGTGATCATGAAATAATAGAGCAGGGGTCATCTACTCCATTTTCACAAGGAGCGGCTTTTTCTTGACTAATCCCATGGGTGCCAGACATTGAAATATACTGAAATAAAATCTTTATTTTTGTCTAATTAAAATATTCTTGTAAAAATATTATTTCCTTCCATAGTTAATGGAACATTAAGCCTTTAACAATGAGATCAGTCCCTATCACCTATACTGCAGCTAGCCACAAGGGGGTGATTGAGATATTTTAGGTACATATTTCTGGAGCCCTCTTGATGTCTATCACTGAATTTGATTCTAGTATGCTGTGTGTGATTGTCCAAAAATACAAGCAGGAAACAGATCTTTTGTGAAGATTCTCAGAGGAGCGAAATTGCACTCTCAAAGAGCCTTATGTGTGAAATTATTGCAAAAACTGCAACTTTACCTAACATAACAATAATTAGTATGTGTTTACTATGCCAAATTACAGACATACTAGTGTGCTTCTTGTCTGATAAGCTGCTAGGTTGAAGGGTTTTTTTTAGACTTCAAATAAGAAGATAAAATTTACCATGCCATATTTTTGTCCTCTCAAGTTTTCTGAATTTCATAATCCTCTGGGGGCCAGATGGGAAGTTGTAGGGGGCCTGATGTGGTTCCCGGGCCTCCAGTTGATGATGACTGCACTAGAGGATGTGGTCTCACATGTACCAGTCCTTTGCAGCTTGATCTCAACCCAGCTTTTTCTATCGCAGTTCTGTCTCTTTGCCCAGACGAGCCAACGCCTCATATGTTTGTAGTTTTTGACAACTCGCTCAATATTTGGGGATATTTCCTACAATAGTTCCACCATTTTCCAAAGTATTCTTCTTCTCTGTTCTGGTTTGAATTATAGGCTGCATTAGTCAGCACTGCCCCATAAATACTGGTAGTATTGCAGTGTTTGGTCCTAGCCCTTAAGCTTCTAGAGATGGTGCAGAAATCAGGACAAAATAAACTGAGTACCAAAAGAAGGCTGTAATTCTGAAGTTAAGATGTGCTAGGATTTTTTTATGCTGAAAACGTAAGCATTTTTAATAAGGTGCTTTCCTAAAGGAATCACATGATGGATTACCATAAAAATTAATCTAGTGGTGGCCAAATATTCTTGCTTGGTCCCTTGTGTCAGATCTCCTGTAGTTCTTCTTGAATATGGCTTTAGAGCAGCTGGGAACATACCATCTATCCTACATTTTCTATATGGTTAAGTAGCTCTCTGCAGCTTCTGTTTATTGGTGTTTCCACTGTTGTTAGAGCGAGGAGGTTTTCCACCAGCCTGTCACTAGTGTAGGTTTTCATGCAGAGAATGTGAGATGGCCATCAGTAGCTACCAGCTCCTCCAGTCGGCACCTGTAGCTGTTACGTAATGTGTCATGGTCAGGTATGAATAGACATGAGTGAGCTGCTCAGCTGCTGCGTCCTTTAAGGCAGCAGGCAAAAGGTATCGGTTTTATGATGAACTGATAATGGTGGCACTTTGGTAACTGGACACCTGTTTTTCATGGCGCCTGTCTGATGTCCTCAACAACTCTGTTAGTACTTTCTATGTAAAGTTAAAGGTTCCAGAACATGCTTGAGTACAGTTCGCTGTTATTATAAAGGCAGAGCTTCACAGATAAGACTATTGACTTTAGTGTTAAGTTGACTTCCAGCTAAGTTTGAAAAATGTGATGCTCATCAAGTTTAAACTAGAAAGGTTTGCAAAAACAGTTTGTCATAGAAGTAAAATAATGTAATTTCTTGGTCTTGGAAAGGATAAAAAGTACACCCGATTTGAAATAGTTTATTTTAATTTGTTTGTTATAAATTAATAAAAAATGCACACAGCAGAATTTACAGTAGGGTGACTTTACTATACAATAACAAGAACAAAGACAGTAATTCAAAGTGTATTTATATTTCACTTTTAAAATGGCCCCAGTTGACCAAAATGCACAATAGCTTAAAATACAGCATCAATCAAATAAGAGTAAAATACACGCAAAAACCTGAAAATAACACTCAAATAAGAGAATAATGGAAAGTACAAAGTGGTTAATATAAAGAACAAGAAGTGGTATAGGGAGGCAGCACCAAAGTGAGGCAGTAAAATCAAAAGTTTAACCCTGTCTTAAAAGTGCTGATGCATGAGGGAATTTTCATATCAAACAAGTTGAATGTATTTGGTAGCACTTCCATTGATCCAGTTTCTTTTCATTTTATACCCAGACTGACAAATGCACTTTATTGACCCCAAACTGGAAAACTGATAGTTTGGTAGTTTGGTTCATACAGCCACATGATGATCAGAACAACTCAGTAGAGCTGCACAATTATTTGAATTTGCTATGACTCATTTACTTCTCCAAGCAGTCATGTCAAACTAAAATATTGGAAACTATGTAATAAAATCTATTCTTAGGTAAGGATTAATACTGAACATTCACTCCATACTTTGTGTACTTACAAATGTGTAGCCCAACCATGAAGCAGTGGCTGTGTTTAGGCCTTGTCCTCATGGAGATAAAACCTATATATTTCTATTTATTTTTCAGAAAGTTTTCTGTAATCACAGGATTGTTTAAAGAAATGTCTGCTCAAGCACAAAACCATTGAAAATGACTTAAATCACTGTAGTGAATGTGCCAGACATGTGAGTGGCATGGTAATGCTGCCACAGAAATACACAAAAAAAACAGAAGATGGATATGGACCAAGTGAACCCAAAACTTTTCTCTTTCCCAAAACCTTCTCCAGACTGTTGATCTGGTTTCACTCCACAATGGATCTAGTGGAGTGTGCTGTTCTCCATGACCATTGTTGCTCACGGTGGTAGTAACGAGCACAGTTGTGTAATATGACATTAATGTTGTTGGCTGGGCTCGCGCATGCAGGTTAGGTGGGCTATGACGTAATCGTTTCAGGAAAGTTGCACTTGGTTGTACACACGGAGACGAAACGGTAGGTGTATGCAGATTTGTTCACTCTGGGGCCCGAAAGTAGTGATTTCAGGCTCCCCAAACGCCAGTTATGTGTGGACGAAATGTCGATCAAAACTTTTGTGGATACTCCTAAATTCATCTCATGTGGGTGGCCCCTTAGGGCCTTGTTGCTCTTTGCCTGAGCAGAATTTAAATTTTTGACTCAGTCTTGCCCTGGAAAGCTGTTAGTGGCAGGAAATAAGGTTTTCAAAATTTAGAAATAAGTAATGAAAGAAATTGCCCTTTAAATTAAAAAATTACCATGGTTAATATTTGTGATTTCAATTTAGAGCAAAATTATGGGGATTATCATTTTGGGCCATCCGCCTTATATGCAGAATTTGCTGCTTCATTTCCGCTTATTCAGTGCCTTCAATCAGACCGTCTAGTTGGTAATTAATACTCATTGTTTTTGTCCAAAGGAGATATATTTTACTTTCAAACCCCACCTCTCAGGTATCCAGTAATTACTTAGTACTTTGAGTAATATAAATGAAATACTTTTCATTTATATTACTCAGACCCCATAAGTCTGAAATCAGACCTAGAAACTCAGGAGAACTTCAGCACCCTGAGGTACCAACTTGTAATAGCAGGAAAATGGCCAACTTGGATATGTTATTCCTGGCTCTGACATCTGAGGTAAATGGATCGCTACATAAATTTATTATTACATGTAATGTTAAGATTTTTGCAGATATCACCAACTTGATTTGGTTACGATGGCGTAATTCTCTCGTGGATTAAACCTTGTGATCCATTTAGTCATAGGTGAGTGTCTTAACAGGAGCCACACCCATTGAGTACTGCGTCAAGTATTTAGAGCATAAAACAAAACCTGAAAATTTGTCGTACTTGTTTGAAGGATAACCAAATCATGCCACTCCTAAATAAAACACTGCAAAAATTGTATGTGAGGAAATTTCATGACTAAAACAGAATAATTTAACAAGAACACATTATTTCTTTAACAAAAGAATTAAGTTTCTTTGTATATTATCATTATAGTTAAGTTGTCATTTAAATAACCTGCATGGTGCTAAAGCTACGAAAAACTCAAAAGCTCTTTAGTTGCCAGTTTGAGCAAGTTGTGAGACACAAGGAAATAACACAAAAAGCACGAAAGAATAAAAGTAAACAGGAGTGATTATTTCTATTCATTTGTTTTATCTATGTTGTCTTTTACTAAAAATATCTTTTTTTATTAAATGAAGCTAAATGAAGGACTGATAGTAAGAATTAGCCTGTTAATCCAAGTTTATATGGAAATCATTAGAGGCCCTTAATGTCCATTACTGTCATGTAATAGTATACAGAGCAGCTCCAGAGAGTAGAGCTTAAATGCATTCATGATTTTAATTAACCTTCAAAGATTTATGGTATTAATAACCTCACATGAGAAAAGCAGTGTTTTAAGAGCCACAGAGAGAGGACTGTTTTCAGCTCATGCTTGTATGCCTCTTAAATGTCTGATCGTGTTTGTTGGTCGTCAGATTAGCTCAACACAACTTCAGATGTTGACATTCAGTGCAAGAATCTCAGACTCTTTTACAAACAGTAAATAAAAACAGGGAACCAGCCATGTGTGCTTTACAAACCCCTGAAATCTGCTGCCAGACGTGTAACTGCACATGCCAAAGATATCAGTCATGTGTTTGTTTGTGCCAGGGTTAGTGTAGGGAATGGAGTCAGGCTCTCTGGTGCTTTTTCGTATGATGCGAGGAGGCACGTGGTCCTTGTGGATTCGTGTCTCTCCCTGGTGGTTTGTTGTGTCTCTTGTGCAACAGGCTGCTGGAGCAGCTGTTACCATGTCATCCAGAGTAAAAACAAGGAGAGCTTTGTGAGTAATAGGGCGGCTACAATACCAGAAATTTAATCTAAGGTATGATACTAGTAAATCTCAAATGATGTTGTTTCATTACATAGGAACAATTAAAGGAAATTCTAAGCACCAAAAAATTGGTGATTTCTAATTATTCATGTTGGGAAATTGTAAGCAAATTGGTATGAAAACATTGCCGGGTTATATGTGTAATTAAGATGATGCTTGCTCTTTTGCTTGCAGCAGCATTTTGTGAAAAATGTGACTGAAGTTCTTGAGGTTTTTTCAAAGCTTTGGTACATTTTCATCCAACAGAGACGGCTGGTATTAATGGTTTAGTGGATAAGACCCCCAGTTTTTATACAGGATGAGAAAAAAAGATTTTTAACAATGCAGTGACCACCAGGGCTGTTAAATGAAGCCATTGTGGAAGTGAAAAAAACTGTTCCTGGCCTGCCCCATGTAGGCCATGTAGTCAGGAGGCTTAAGGCCTACTTCAGCTCTGTCTTTGCTAGTAAATTGATCTGAAGTTGGTTTGAGATAGTGTTTTCAATATGTTAACTGCCATGATTGGCATTAAAAGCCCCCTCCAGTAACTAAATGGGTCATGCCGATCGAGCTCTGTCCAATACTTTCTAAAGCTGATGTTTGCAACAGGTTGTGAAATTTCTATGCAAACTAGTTACTAGAAATGAAAGGGAAATCTCTAAATTGAGTTATGTTTCCAGCCCAATGGATGTGGCATCACCAGCCATTAATTTTTGTAGTGTAAATATTGGACTGGTTTCATTGTGCACCCCATTAATTTTCAGATCATCTGGAGTACATGCACTCAACCCACAAACTTCTGACTGTTTACCAGTGACGCATTTATAGCGCCAGATTGTAAGGAGCCGAGTAGGCCTTTAGTTTACCAAAGAAAAACATGGTTGACCAAAATTACACCCACACAGCAAACCATTGATTAGTCATTCAGGTTAAAAAGGGAAAATAAAAAAGAGGGAGAGAAAATCTTTCCTTTATCTCAATATCAGTTTAATCCATGACAAGTTCCTCATTGCATCCTTGTAGAAGTCCGAATTATCTGAAAAATCAACATTGATCATTTTTAAATTCATTATTTTGTACTAAAATAACAGCTGACAGGATCAGTGTGCCTGCCTTGAATAATATAATTTCCATGACCATGGCTCAGTAGCTGTTTAGTAAAAGAGCCCATAAAATATCCTCAGATCATTGTTGTATTCATTCATAATGATAACTATCAACAGGATCACTGTTGATCGCTCACGCTGTATTTGCGAGCATTATCAGACTGCATGCAGTGTTTATTTACAAAAGAGAATGGAGTGGGGACTCATCAACCCGGAGACATCGTCTTTCTCACATTGGCTCTCTGTCTGTAACAGACACTAATGCTGATGTGTACATTATAATGAGATGATAAAGGGACTTAATACTTGTATTTGCTGATCGGGGAATTAATCAGGCCACCGGAGTTGATGCTTGGATGGAGATACTCTCTGTGCCACTTTAGTGCAAACATCCTGCATCATCATGTCGAGCCTAAGATGTCATTTCCTAGTTAATAACAGCGTAACTGCTGTGAAATATTCATTTCAGTCCAAATGTTCACAATTACTAATTATGTTGTAAATGTTTATTTTCATTATGTGTGTGCATCAAGCTAAAAAACTGAAATAGACTGTCCCATATGATCTCAGAAATTCTGCCCTCCCCCAGAATGCTGCCCAACTGATGTTGCTGCAGTGATAATTAAGATAACAGGGACTGCAGCATTTAAAACACATGGTACTGAAAGGAATTAATAAGTTTTTTATTGCAGTTTAGTTCCAAATTGATGCTGCTAACCTTTCAGGACTTCTAGCATTAAATTGCTAACCATTAGGTTTAATTTGATACAGATGTTTTCATCTGAGTCACACTTCCCTCCATACACACAACACATTTAAAGCCTGTTTTAACCTGCATGGTGTCTCACACAAGGCTGCTTTGGTTTCTGTTGTTCTTCGTACAGGCTGAGTCATATGACACCTGTCCACTCCCACCTTTGCTTCCATCCGTCTGAGAGCAGCCATGTCATGACCACATCACCAAGCATTTTGATTGCTAATATTTAAATCAGGCTAGAGGCTGTGTTTGGAGGAGTGATGATCTGCAGAGCTGCGCTGCGTTTGATTGGATATCAGACTTAATGTCTCAGCCTGGTGAAAGCATGGATTAGGACATAGTCTGCTGTGATTGGAGGCTGTGATGGTTTGGCCTAAAAACAGGTTGAACTCCAGGCAGAAAACTGATCTCCTGACTGCCTGCCTCTCATCTGATCATGGCAGCCATCTTGTGCCTTTACATTGTCATTAGAATGCAAATGTGTGGTTGAAATACAAAGCTTTCAGATGCCTTTTTACGAGCCCTCCAGATAATTTGGAATATATGAAGTGTGCTTTCAGTGGGGATATCAGGAGGGAAGTTGTTCCATACAGAAAAATACATGAAAGTGTGGTCAACTGTGCAGAAACAATCCAACATTAACATTTAATTCAGATATGTTCAGTCTGGTAATGAGAGGCTGTGTTCTGAAAGCAAATCAGTTGATGGAGAAGGCAGATTTTCTTGGAGTGAATGGTTTGACTAAAGCAGAGTTGATGCAGAGTCATTGTTAAAAACAATTTAGAGATGATAGGGTTGTCAATACTTTTGGTTCCATGTGTTTTAAAACAGTGCAGTACCCATAGTTCTGATGATCAATAATGTAAAGGACTGAAGCTTTGGTCATGGATCTTACCACGGCAAAAGATGGTGCATAAAATGTATGGAATTGTTGCCAGGGCATTTCTTTGATTTAAACAGTATGCAGGAGTTTGTTTGCTTTTTAGTTGATTGGTAAAATGAGGGGACCCAGGATTATACGCCTAGGCCTTGCAGTGACGTTGAAATAGACATTTATATAGTTTGATACTGATTAGATGTTAAGGCATGCTGTTGTGACAACCCTATAAGCTGTAAGCCTGTCCTGAAACTGCTGTCTTAATTTTTTTTTGTATATTTTACTTTAAAAAATCTATTCCTCCATCTAAACGTGGAACTACAGTTGTCATTACAAATTTGATGATGTTTATATAAATTTAAACATCAGATAACACTGTAAATATCTGCGTTAGCACCTTCATTAAACCACCATTGAGTCAGCACAGTTAGAGATAGGCACAATGCAGCCTTTAAATTAAAAACTTTTTAACTTTGGAAAACATACATCTTGAGCTAACTTTACAATCAAAGTCTTAGTAAGAAGCATTTTTAATCCCTAAACAGCCCAGCAGAAATGCAGAGATGTTCTCATTTACTTCAAATTAAATGCATGAACTGTTAAAAAGGCAGGGAATTAAAAAATCTGAATTATGAATGATAGATAATTAACATCATGACTATGTCTATCATTTAGCTTTTGGGTTTTTTTCACCATATATATATATATATATAATTATATATACCTATACCTATATACCTGATGGTGGTTTTCCATCAAGCAGCCCAGTTTAGTTCAGAGCAGTAAGGCATAGTTTTTTATAGTAAACCCAGATCTTTCTTGCATTTCCACAGTTAATTTCCATTTCTGCTTCCTTCACAGTGATGGGACTTGCTGCTCTCTTTAGAGATGCAGATCATTTGGCCCAGCTCAGTTGTAAGAGTTTGTCTCTGGCTCTTAATTTGATACCAATTTAGCTTTTTTATGTCTATTAAAAAAATGACTGGTTCTGAAATGTAAACTGACTTCTGTCATTCACAGAAGAGTCAGCCCTTCAGACCAGCTTGTTAGGTGCTTGTAACTACGTCTCTTAAGTTGCCATCTTGAGTTGAGTTTTCATGTCAATCCAACCAATACACCACAGTTGGGCAATTATGGCCAAAATCAAAATTAATTGAACTTTTTAACTCCATTATGATGAATGAACGTTTATTCCACCTCCAACTCTGTTTGTTCTGTAAATATTTGTATAATTTTTTTCAATTTATAGTTATTTATTGAAACAATTGGAAAAAAACACATCAGCTGAAATGAAAATGTTTTCTGGAAAAGTCTGATTTGCAGAGAAAACAAGAAAAACAATTTTCTTGCTAAAAATAATTTATTTTCTTTTTACTGTGTATAAAAAGTGTCACATGACTAGTACTCTTTTGGGTTTCCAGCAGGCTACATGCCTAATGGCCCCATGGCTGCCTCTCACATGACCACACAGCCAGTAGTTTGTTTTTAAGGGGGTGGTGCATTAGTAGAGAGAGAATTACGTAGGAAAAAAATGAAATAATTAACAGGGCAGGTTTACTGCGGTTAGAGGCACTAAATGCCGGTTTTGATTATTTTTCAATTAATTGCCCAGCTCTAACCACGGTGTATTTGCTAAATAGTATGTTAGCATTTCCTATCTACAGATTCATGACAAAATGAGAGAAAGAAGCAGTTCAGCTCAGTATAAAACATGGCATGTGGTTTTTGTTCATTGCATGGCAATAAGAAGGGCTCAATAAAAGTAGGACAGTACATATCAGTTGTTTTGGTGCAGTGTGAATGTTGAAATAATGGTAATCATTGTTGTATAGCCAGGGATATTCTACTTTTTAAAAATTTCTTCCATCTGCCAGCTGCCCAGATGTTTTTATTTTTAAATATACCCGTACCGGCAAAACTATATAATTATATTTTCTAGCCATAGCTGAATGTTTTTGGTACCTGACCCGGTGCAGGACTCTTAACTCACACTAGGACCACTTGTCCTGTACCGTGCTGAAGCATGATTGCCCCCCTCCCCTGTTGCTCAATGGCCTGCACTCACATTACTTAAAGACCAAGTAGGCCAGAAAACAATTACTAGTTATACATACATCATCATATATAACACACGCATGGCCTTGCTAGATGTTTTGATGCTTAAGTTATCGACTTCAATGTGACGCTAGTAAAAATCAAGACACAGATACCTGCTTTGATATCACAACAACAGAAAGTCCTAGGCAGCCAAAACTGGCTTATTTTCCTTTGAGTCAGCAAAACTTGCAGCAGTCTAATGAAATACATGCAGTGCTTTTTAAAGCTTAACAAGCTGTATCCTGAAGTTTTCCGTCAGTAGACATCCATAGAAGACTTAAAATAAGGCATAAAGGCCAGAGTTGTCTAATACCAATAGGCTGCTGTTAAATTAGTGCATCCATAAAATGGCCAACTAAAGAAAACCCTGATCCTGTGCCCAAAAGTCCTGAATGTTGAGCTCTTAAAAAACTTTTTTGAGGTCTTTGTTGATCACAGAGCTGTTTAACCCAGTTTAATCCTCATTTAGGATCCACCGCTCCCTGTCCGCCCACCTCTTTCTCCATCTGAATGATCTGAGCGTCTTGACTTTGACACAGTCATGAATTTGAACAGCCACTCCTGTGAGCTCCTGCAGAGAGGGAGGGACAGAAATGCAGCGGGATACGAGGAGGAAAAGGGGGAAGGAGGGCGTTGACGTGGGGTCACATTGGAGGAGGGGGATGGAAGCTCAGGAGGGGCTGAAAGGCAAAAAAAGGCCCAAGAATGCAGGAACTTCAAGTGCTAAAAATTGTATTCCTTTCCTACACTGGTTTTGGCTTTTTTACCAAAAAGGATGCCCAAGGTTGTTAAAGGTGATTTGACAGCCAATTAGTCTGGTGACAGGAAATTAATCAGTGGCATTTCTAGTATTTATTATCTGTTGTTTCATCAGCCAAACAGCTTATTTTCTGGTCCTGTTTGTGTGTTTGATATCACAGAAATGTGACAGGGTTTTATGAGAAATTTGGTGCACACAGTTGGGAGTGGGATTATTTTTTGGAGTGGATGTGAATCTGGGCAGTGAACTGGGTATTTACAGTGGGCTTATGCATCTTAGTACATCATTTTGTTTTACATGAAATGGCCTGTTTATTTTAATGAAAAACTGTTGGCATGGTTAGACAATTAATCCACAGTTCTCTATCATTATGTATTTTGTACTGGTTCCAAAACTAGAGAAGCAAATTTCTTAGTCTTCATTTTAAAAGAGCATGGTTGTACAGTCTTGTTAGAGAAGCTTAGTCTTATTGCTTTTCTTGGGGAAGTTTAGAATCTGACCCTGTGTAAGTTTCTGCTTAATCTTCAAAACACTACTAGATTTTAACAGGAACTTTAAGGCTAGTTCTCTTGTAATGTTTCATATGTTCGTTTCCATATAAATCCAAAAGCAACCACAAAACCCTAAAAATTGTGAATGGATGTATCTATCAGTAAACTGGTTTCAATGCCATCCTCAGTATGCCTTTCTCTCACCAGTTTAAGCGCAAGCATTTTGTTGTAATGCAAACACAAGGCATAATCGATGTTAGCATAGCAGAGTGATATGTGATAGACAACAGTTCATTCTGAATCCAGTCATCAGCACGTGTTGCACTGAGACCTAAGAAAAGCCAGGTAACAAGTCAAATATCACCCCTTTGTCCAAATACAATTAATGTGTTTGCAGCAATGATGAGGTAAACATGAGTTTTACCCTCCTCTCCTGGTTTGATGTTTGTAGTAATAGCAACATACAGTGAGTGTACCCTCTTTGCTAAGCGTCTGTCGGCCTGTCTGGGCCTTTAACACAAACTGTTAGCTGCAGTGTATTAACTCTGTACTCTTTAGAGGTGTGTTTTTACACATGACTCGCTTGTTTTAATGCAGCAGGGAGTTGTCAAAGTTGTGGCATTAAAACGCTCAGCAGCAGCTGTCAACATGGTTGCTCTGTACACTCTCAGGAACCTCTGATAAAGCCATATCAAAGTAATAAAAACATATTTTTTTTGATAAGTACTTCACATAGTCTAAAGTATATTTTGCTTGAGTGCTTTTATGGTGAAGGCCCACATCAGGAAATGTGGTGTTGTCAGGAGCAGTTTGACACCTCAGCAGGAGAGAAATGAAACTTAAAAGTACAGATTCTCTTTGAACTCATTGAGTGCCAGCCCTTTTATAAAATGGGAAGTGCCTTGTGCCAGTGTTTTTGGCCATTTTGAGTCATCTTTCAAGACCCACGGAATATTTTGTCCTATGATTCTGAAAACACCAAATAGCTCAAATGAAAGAAGAAACTCTCTATTTCATCATGGGAAAAACGTTTGTTTGTAGCTTGTTCCGTTCTTGATTTATCTGAAGTTGAATAGAGGCTAGATTTACCAGAAAGACCACTTTTTTTCTAGAAAGCTGAGAAAAATACATTTTTGTGAAAGAGAGTCTGTCAAGCAGAACAGTGATTTGAATGTTATAATTTTGCCTTCAATGACATAAAAGATGTCTGAAAATTGTATTACAATTGTTATTTTATTGTAAAATAAATAACAATGCTTCCAGTCACTGCTGTGCCATTCACACTCTGGAACTGGATGGCCTCCACAGGACCTCCCTATACGTCCACGTCCTCTCCTGCTTGTCGCTGTATGCATCCAGCTGGCGAGAGGCTGCCTTATTTCTCCGACGCACAGGGGGGGAACCTTGCGGCATTCTTTAACCTCTTTGCCGGTCGAGGCAGATCAATAAAAGCGCCGATCCCTGGATTCGCTGTCGTTAAGTTCAGTGTTGGTTTCAGTGTGTAAGCGATTTCTCAGGCAAAAGTTTAAAGTTTCTTCCAGCATCTAAGTTAGAACTTTTAGTTTAGACTACCTCCGTAACAATCGCTCTGCTCTTTGACCCCAGGGTGTCCACCTCTGACATTTGATCTACCGTCACTTCTGACTGTAGTGTTCTGACTACGTATCCCAGAAGCCCCAAAATTACTCAAAGGGAGCGTGAGGGCGCCCCCTTGTGCCTGCCGCCGAAAAAACACTTGACGTATATACACGTCAATGGCACTCAAGCGTTGGTTTTTAAATGATGTATATATACGTCAATGGCACTCAATGAGTTAAAGAAGCGAACACAGAGATACTTGTACAATTATATTTTTTTCTTCAAACAACACCAAAAATACAGTAATATATATTTTATGCCACATTGGCCAGCACTACGTTGATAATTTTATGCTAGCAGGTTTAGTAACTGCGAGTAAAATATACTATTTTTGTAGTTTTGCACCAGTTTCCCTCATATCTGTGCAAACCTTGTTGTGGCTGCCATGCTTGTAGAGTAGAGAGATGGTGGAATTGATGTGAACTCTGGACATGATGTCAAGAGCCTGTTGGCACTTAAAGAAAAGATGAAGGAATCTTGTTGTTGCTATCGGCTACTGACTAAATTGTACTACAGGCCCCAACGTTCACAATCGGTGCATGTCTGAGGTTTATTTTTGCATAGATTTGGCTTGACAGGAACCCCAGAATTTCAAAGTTTCATTTGAATAGGAATCAAATATCAATTTGTATTTTGATATCATGGCAAAAAACAGACATCCTAGGCACCCAGCATTGAGTTATTCCTTCATTTGAATTATCAGAATCTGGTAGCAAACTCCAAACACGGCCTAAATTGCATTTTTTAATTATATATTAAGTATATTTATCCTTTTCTTACCCACCTCATGTTGGGTAATTTCTTTTATTATCACAAATGCAATCTATTTTCTGCACACTGTCTCAGTTGCACAAAACATCAGGCACATTTACACACTGAATCATTGCCAGTTTTGGTGCACTTGGTGTTAAAGCTGTTGCTAAAATTTGACTGAAGGTTGGTTGTGTTTTTTCAGTGCATTTTTGTATTTTAAAAATATGACAGGTTATTTTGTTTCAAACACATGCTATTGAGTATCAAATGATAACCTTAATACAGCCAATATGTGTACATTCATGGGGTTTCAGCTCCAGTGCCAGTGTTGGTGGTTTATTTGTACAAAGACAGACTGGGACTTGGCAGCAGCAGCAGAGCGGTGTATGTGTAGGTCGACTGGGGATGTTTGGACGCCTGCTGTCCTCTCTCTACCCACGCTGCTCTGCCGCCCGGCTGAAGGCCCTGTGACTCTTCTCATTGCAGGCAGACAAACGGGCACACCACAATGCGCTGGAGCGCAAGCGTAGGGACCACATCAAAGACAGCTTTCACAGCCTCCGGGACTCGGTACCCGCCCTGCAGGGAGAAAAGGTTGGTAACGCTCAGCCTGCAGGTCCCCCAGGCACACAAAAGGCTCATGTAAGAAATTTTTGTATAATGTGATGTGTTTGATAAAGGTGAAGTATGATATTTCTTAGATGTAAATTTTCTTGCAGAGATTAGGTCATTTTGTTGCTGCAGATGAGTTTTCTTCATGTAGAGGAGGGAAGTGTGTAGAAATTGGGAGGGAAGATTGGCAGCAGCAGGCAGTGATGCAGTCTAAATACTTGGACCAGCGTCAGGAAGTTATTATGAGGAAATTTTGTTGCTCTCTTCCTGTTTTGACATCCATGACACTGAGAGCGCTTGGAGCCGGTTCAGTAACTGGCCAACTGCGTTTTATTTTCCCCTAAAAGACCATTTTCTGACTCTTGACGCAGCGTGAAGGGCGGGGGCCCATGACGTGATGTGAGGGACGTTTAGCTGATGGTTTGTAAGAAGTGTTTGGTTACAGCTGCCTCAGAGCTCGACCCCCGCCTCTCTTTCAGCACCAAACTGCTGTGAGAGCTCAGTTCTAAAGCCAAACTGCTGTAGTTTTTCATGTGAGGAAGGAAGAAGAGGAGACTATTAGAGCTGGGTACCAAAAACTAAAATGAATCTGTTTACTAGTACTCTAAGCTGGCATTTAGTTTGTAATCTTTTTCTCTCTTTAATCCCACAGTTCCTAATTTGAGTCAAAATCCTGCAAAATTCTATTTTTTCATTCATGCAAAATCCTTGTGCTGTGCTTGAGGTCTTGCATCTTTCAAACCGTTGACATTTTTTTGACTTTATTGGGAAAACAAGTACAATAAGAACAGAAAAAATGACACAAGAATGAAAGTGGTACAGTGAGATAAACAGGGTTTATGAGTGGTTGCTAAATGTGCTTAAAATGGATTAAAAATAAGTCAGGTCCTTTTGGAAAACAGGAAAAAGTCATTCACGCTCTAAGGGGAGAGAGCTGGCATTCCAAGCATAAAAGGACTATGAAAACAAGGAAGGAAATGCTTAAAAGGCATTTTTTTGTAATGGCTTTATTATTTTGTTTCAAGCACTAACAAAAAAATCTTTATTTCCTCATTTTTACATGCTTTTACGCTTGGAGTGCCTAGTTTCTCCTCTTTCGGTGTGAAATTCATAACACATTTATTGAGAAAATACAAAACCCAGCAAAGATGGTAAGTCCCGCCCCTTCTTGATTTTGATTGGTCAGTGAAATAGAAGCGACATCAACAAGCATGGTGCAGTTATAAAAGTTGAAATATTTTGAGAACCCTGTGAGTGCAGTTTCTAAAAACAGATCATGCCAAGAACATTTTTGCCCTCAGGATGCTATCACTGAAAATGCTGGACCACATTGGTTTTGTGTGGAAAATGAGCAGAGCCAGTGCAAAAACCTGTCCAGGCCCTAAAGGCAACAAAAGTACAATGAGGAAGTGTATTTGTAGTGATACCCAGCCCTAATAAATCCAGATCTTACTGAAGCTGCTGCCTGTACAGTCAGTGAGAAGTCTAAAGGACACCAGGGAAGCATGAAAGCTACAATGAAACACATAAATATTGGTGTGTTTTCCTTGAATATTTGAGAGAGGATTTTCAGTGATCTAACAGTGCAGTAGTTGTGTTGTTTTATGTAATCTAAGCGTACACTATGACAGTAGTGTGTCAGGGTTGTGACCCGGCCTGTGGATGTCAGACTGAAGTGCTGGAGGATTTTCAGAGGTTAAGAGGGAGGCCAGCTGTGCACAAACAAACACACAGCGTTGTCCTAGATTTCTCCCTAGTTTGAGTGCAGTTGTTTCAGTCAGCCTTTGGGCCTGTCTCTGCAGCATCATAATATAGAGCACTGTTTTTATTTTCTGTGTATTAAAATGTGATAAGGACTCTGTATACTGGCGTCATTGCTTCAATTTTTGCATGTGTCACTAACAGCAGTCTACCAAACAGGCGTCTCGAGCTCAAATCCTAGACAAAGCCACAGAGTACATCCAGTACATGAGGCGAAAAAACCACACACACCAGCAGGACATCGACGACCTGAAGAGGCAGAACGCTCTGCTGGAACAACAAGGTAATTACAACACTGCTTTAAGAGCATCTCATTAGTGGAGCATTTTCAATTTGAGCTGAAAAACCTGAAACTGAAAATACTGCAAATAAAAATCAAACTTAAAATATTGCACCATAGTTTACATTTGAAAGAGGCAGATCGCGACTCACACTTTTGCTTCACCCTAGAGCAGGAGTCATGGTTGAAAATTCAATAGAACTGCCTGAGAAAGTCAAGAGCATGTTATTGTCATGTGTATATTTTTTTTATATTTGATTTTGGATTTCTCATTTCAAATTAAAAAGTCTGTTGGCCATGAAATACACAGGCCACGCTGCACAGAGGAAAACAGACCTGTTGAATTTTGGCTCTGCCTATGTTTGTCTCAAACTCTCTCCCCATATTTCCTCTCTTCAGTTGTCTTACCAAAATAAAGCCAAAATGCCCAAGAAAAAATCCATGTGAAAGATAGATTAGAGATTAAACAAAGATGTTTAAAAATACCAAATTCTGGACATTTTTAATTGATTCAGAAGGGTAGAAATTAATATTTGCATATATGTTAACTGGCTTTTCCAACACTTTTAGTATTTAGTGTATTTAGAAAGTTAGCAGACCCCCTTCAGTTTTTCATTTTTGTTTTGCAGCCTGATGATGCAGTCTTTGCAATTAATTTCTTCTCTCATTAACCTACACTCAGTTTCTATCATGAAAAAGTGAAAACAGAATTTCAGAAATGTTTGCAAAGTGATAAAAAAAAAAAAATATTCAGACCTTTTTTCAAAAACACTTTAAATTGAGCTCAGGTGCCTCCCATTTCACTCGATCTTTGCTGAGATGTTTCTACATCTTGACTGGAGTCCACCTTTGGTATATTAAATTGATTGGACATGATTTAGAAAGGTGCACACCTCTCTGTAGAAGACCTCACAGCTGACAATGATATCAGAGTAAAAACCAAGCCATGACTGCCTGCAGAGCTCAGAGACAGGCTTAAAGATTCCCAAGGACAAAGTGGTCTCCATAATTCTTAAATGGAAAATGTTTGGCACCAGGACTCTTAGACAAACAGCAGTCAAACTTTGTCATGATGGGGTAGTGTGCATTGATTGAAAGAAACAAATAAATTTAATGGCTGCACCATCAGGCTGCAAGGTCACAAAATTGAAAGTGAAAGGGACCTAAACACTTTCTGAATGCACTGTAAGTAACATCATAAAGCCTCTGTTTGTTCAAGTGTGCTGCATTTACACCATACTCCTTTAGCACATCATTTTTCCACTGTAAAACTTGTGCAATCCAAATTATCCTGTAAGGTAAAAACAATTATAAATGTCACTCAAATCAGATGAAAAAAGGCTCATTTGAAATTGGTTACAGAGCTCCTGAGGAGACATGAGCAGGAAAAATTAGAAAATAATCTGTTTCTCAGGGGAAAACACTGTGTTCATGTTCTAGTTAGTGCAGAAGTTTCTGATCCTCACGGGGTAGCTGCTGGTGTGCACCAGAATTTATTTTTTCTGCTCATGCCCCCTCAGCCTTGTAAAAAAGAGGATTTAAAGGAGAAATCTTTACAGAAACTGCCTCCCACTCAGCACAGCAAGGTTGTGTAAAAATGGTGCAACACTTCAAGTCTTCTCCATTTGAGTTTTTCTTGGATCTGTACCTCCTCTTGTACGTCTCCAGCCTCATTTTTCTTCACCGACTGTCATTAATTTCCTCTGCTCATGCTCCCTCTCTTGTCCTCTTCTGCTTCAGTCCGTGCTCTGGAGAAGGTGAAGGGCTCCACTCAGCTCCAAGCCAGCTACTCGTCATCTGACAGCAGCCTGTACACCAACCCCAAAGGCAGCGCTGTGTCCGCGTTCGACGGGGGCTCCGACTCCAGCTCCGAGTCGGAGGCCGAGGAGCCGCCCAACAGGAAGAAGCTGCGTGTGGAGGCCAGCTAGAAAGCGGAGCGGTTAACACCCCGGCCAAGGTCGAGGAGGCGGGGCACAAGGGAGGGCAAGAGGGGACGCAGCCTTTAAAGCTCTCGAGGCTGATAAAATCCCCCTCCCCCCTCTTCACACCAACAACCTCCACCCTCCTCCTCCTCGTCATCTTTTCTCCTATATCTCTGGGTGGGCTCGCACTGGAGACTCATGACCCCTCAAACCTCCTCTCACCACCGCCACAATCCTGTCTCTTCCCGCCCGATCTCTGTAAACATGCAGGAGGACGGCGGCAGGGTGGAAGGCGACTGCTTCAGTTCATGTAGAGAGCTTCAGGTTTTTTCCCCTCCTGTCCCACCCTATTTTTCTTGTTTTTCTTTGGTTCTCCGCCATCAGTTCCCCCCACCCCGCCCGAGCAACGTCAACAATCCAAAACCTTAAAAGAGGCAGCTTGGCTACTTAAGGACTTGATGCTTTTTTTGTACCCTCATGAAGCCCCCCTCCCCTCCTCCTGCCTGGGTTGTTTTTTTTGGGGGAGGAAGGGCGTGGCAGGCGTACTCCTCCAAGCACTGCTATATTATATATTTTCTGTTTATTTTTGTTATTCTTGATAAAAAAAAAAAAAATCAACCTGTTTAGAATTTACACACACACCTAGATAAATGGTCCTGGAGAAGTTTACCTTTTTGAAATCTAAAAACATTTGTAGCTTACTTTTTTTCCACTAAAGAATGTGAAGACGCTCTGAAGCTATTGTTTAAGTGATACCCACCTCAGGCCCACTGGATCGCAGATGTTTTCTCTGCCTGACACGTTTGTTAAACACAAAATGAATTAAAAAAAAGAAAGAAAACATGCCTACTTTGTTGAAATTGATGTTTTGAAGGAGAATATTCCTAAACTTGTATCGTATTTCGTCCTTTAGCTTGAAGTAGTGAATGACCATAGGTGGCTGAATACGTTAGGCATCTCGTTTTATATATTATGATTAAAAAAAAAGCTTTGATTGGATGTTTTCAACTTCTAAAAGTATGTTATGCATTTTGTAGTAATTTCACAAGTCATGGGAAAATGCCGATTCGTCACATGTAGGGTTTGAACTAGGTATTGAATGTCAAAGGTAGCTCCTGTTTTTTGCAGTACAAGGAAGCAAAACGAGTCCCTGTCCATGTGTTGTGCTTTACACAGTAAAATCAATGTTGCTGAATCCCCCCCAAGGAAAAAAAGGAAGCATTTGCGTGTCTAGGAAACGTGTGTGTATGTATATTGTTTCCATTTGATTTCCATTTAGGAGGATATAATTAGTGTAATAGGTCTTTGTTTGTCCGATTCCATTCCATGGAAATTACGAGTATGTTGTACATACTGCCAACAATTGTCTTGCAAGTTGAGGCCTACCTTTACTATGAGACTATAAAATAAACTATTTTATCCTTTAACCTGCTCCCTGTGGTCATTTAAGGACAGACTTGGCACACTGAGGACATTTAGTTGATCTGAAATTGAAGCATGTTAAAAAAGAAATCAATGTCCTGTTGTATTAATGATGTTTGCACTCAAACTCTGAAACTTTGTCCATCCAAGTTAAGTTTTTTGCATCAGTCCGATTTCTTTTAAATATCTGACTGACTATTCAGAGCAGCAGGTGTTGCACTTTCTCATTCCCTCACATCCAAACGTCTCCTAAAAAAAGTATTTTCCTAGTTATGTGGATATGGCCAATGGGACAGCAAAGATAAAGGATAAAGATTTTTACTCTGCTGTAACAAAGACTGAATTGATAAGCTGCTATCTCCAACTTTGCATTGCAATGCAACACACGGGCTTGTGCAGACAACCTAAATATTTAAAGAGCTCTGTCCTTAGAGGCTAGTCCCAGGTTTTTTTAATTGTCAATGAAAGCGCCAGAAAATCATCAGTACCGCTTTCCTCTGCAGTACCAGGCCTTTTTTCCTCATACTGCAAAATTTTGCAATTACTGGAAAAATAAATGCAAAGTTTATGCATCCAAAAACATTTGAAAGTAACTCTGAGCAAAGACCTTTAAGTGTGATTACGCTTTAATAAATTTGACACTCAAGATACTATGGCATCAAAATACTGGACTTATGATGCGGTTTAATCATGACATTGAATTCTGTAGATCTTATTTTAATTTGTGGTGCCAGTAGAGGCATCCTGTGTACAGAGGCTGTATCCCCAGGTTCATATCCGATCTGTGGTGGCTTTTCCTTTTCCTATGTTGTTCCCACTCTCTTCTCAGCTTCCATCTATCCACTGTCCTATCTTACCAGAGTAAAAGCCCCCAAATTTTTGTTGAAAGAAATAATATAAAAGTGATATACATTCTGATTATATTAATCTTGTATTTTAATGCTTTGACATAAAGGCAAAATACTTCATTTTTTCTTAATTTAGAAGAATACAAATAACTTGGGTTCAGATTTTTTCTGATTTAATTTTTTTGCTCTATTAAGATATTTCTTAATACATTTTTTTATTTCTAAAAAAAATAGGTTGACAGAAATTAAGACTGTCAAGCAACTTTTAATCATGATTTACTGCATAATTTATCACATTTAGAAATTCCTCTATTTAAATTATTCCACGTTTTGTCCCATTTAGGACTGTCGTAAACTTAGAGTAGTTACTTCCTGTTTTGGACACGGAGCTGCTTTTATTTTCAAGTAAATAAGGAAACATGCAAATGTTTGATATCACAAGGTGCAGAACAAGGTTATTATAGTTAACTAAAACTAACTAAATATCTAAAACTAAAATGAAAAAAATCAACAGAGAACAACTGAAACTAAATGAAAACTAAGCTTTACAAGAAACCCCGAAAACTTAAACCTAATTTTGTGTTTTCAAAACTAAAATAAAATTTGAGACACAATCTCCTTAGTTGTAGTGTTTGACGGCATCACACTGACATGTACAACCAAGCCTGAAGAGAGGAAGAGCCTGATTTGACTAAAAAAAGACTTACACAGTAGTCATTTTATGTCTAGAGTTGTAGGCAAACATCAAAACAGAATCAATTAATTGTAAAGTGAAGAGCCTTTTTGGGTCTCGCCCCTGACAAGTGTCAAGTATTGCTTAAAAAAATATAAAACTAAATTAATTAAAACTAAACTGAAAATGTAAAAACTAAATTAAAAAACTAATGAAAAATCCCAAACTGTTAAAACCTTGGTGCAGATGACTTTCCTACTAACTCTCTGACTTTGTTTTTAAAGGAAAACAAGATTTTAAGGAGCAGTGGTGGGCTAATTTTACACCACTGTGTCTGCAAGGAAACAGCAGTGGCTTTGCCAAAGTTTGCTGAAAGGGAAAATAAAACATGCAATCACTACTTTAAAAAATGAATGCTCTAATTGTGGACCTTAAATGCACCACCATAAATGTATTAAAGCTGACAGCCCTAAAAATGTGGCTTTTGTCATTTAAAAATGACTGGATAAAAAAATGTTCTTTTTGAAATTTCCTAAACCAGTACATAGTAAACTTTGTAGCTTTCTTTCAAATATTTTTCAAAATAGAAATTTCCTTCTTATACAAAGATAAGAGAATATAGTGCAAATAAAAAATGTTTGTGTTTGAAAACAGGGTCTTAAAAGGTTATTAATTAGACTTTTAAAGCTTAAGGCTATAAAAAAGTCTTATTTTTACTAGTGAGAGGTCTAAAAGGCCCTATGACTTAGATGTGTCTTTATCCAATCTTTGGTTCAAGCTGCATTTATTCTATTTATTTGCTGAAATGCTGTAGTGTATGTTATGATTAATATCACTGCATGTCAGGGGCCATCAAATACATTTGCACAAGGGCCAGATTTAGTCTTAACAGAGACTCTGGGGGCTGGACTTTCAAATAAACAAAAATTAAGAAAAAATGTGTCAGACTGATTAACATGTTATTGTACAAGTATATGCATTTTCTTTCCAACATTTTTTGCCTCTCTGAACCCATTTTTGATCATTTTTGCCACTTTTAAACCAATTTTTGCCACTTTTCGCCCATTTTGCCACTCTTTAACCCCCTTTTTGCAACTTTCCTGCCAATTATTGCCCCTGTGTGCCACTCTTTAACGCATTTTCACTAGTTGGCCAGGCTATTTTTTGCTATATTTTTGCCACTTTTAACCCATTTTTGGTACTTTTTGCCACCTTAATCCAATTTTCAAAACACTTTTCCTGTATGTGTTTCCCCTTTGTGCCACTTTATTTTTGCTACTTTTCATCTGTTCTTGCCATTTTGTAACTCCTTTTCATTACTTTTTTGCACCATTTTTGCCACTTATAACCCATTTTTAAAAAAAATCCCCCTTTGTCCCTCTTTTACATAATTTTGCCACAGTTCAACATTTTTTCCTGCCAATTTTTGTCCCTTTGGACCACTGTAAAACCCTCTAACCACTCTAACCCTTTTTTACCACTTAATCTGGCCATTTTTGCAACATTTCTGCCAGTCTTAACCAGTTTTTTCAAACATTTACTAATAATGGCTGACAAGTGAATTTCTGTAAACAGATCAAACGTTAGGTCATTCTAAAAATATTTAAATATTAATTGTTTTTGGTGTGGATTTAACAGCTGCAGACATTTAAAGTCAAAAGACATTCTTAAAACCACATCTTTTTTCCTACTTTTCTGACTTCAATGATCTTCTGGGGGCTGGACAGGAAGCTTTGGGGGGCCTGATATGGTCCTCAGGCTGCCAGTTGATGATCAGTGCAGTATGTTATATTGATAGAAAGAGGCATTAAATGTGCCAGAAACCATCAAATTTGGGTTTTCATGACATAGAAATGTATATCAATTGACATTATATTGAGTGCATTAAATCAGAAAAGTTTAAACAACAGGTTCACCTTTTGAAGTGATCATTGAGGGTATATTTTTATGGGATTGATCTAATTGTCCATATTTACGCTGATTAAACGTGTTGTGCATCATTGTTACATCCCTAGTTCAGAGTATTTTCTAATGTTTTAAAAAACGTTTACATTGAGTTCAATAATGGCTTTCTCATTATTTTAGTGTTGTTCACTGATAAATGAACTGCTGCAGGAGAGTTTCAGGACTGGATGTGCTCTGGTGCAGCATGCAAACAGACTTCAGGTTTTTCTGGTTTCCAGACGATGCAGGCAGCCGCTGTTTAGAAAAAAGACTGAGGGCAAAATGTACTTTAATGTCTGCTTATGCAACAATTCTCCCCTCAAACTGGTGTAGTTTTACTAGTGTGTTAGAAATAAACTAGGCCAGTTGCTTTTTGTTTTCCATCTATTAGCAGCAGACAGTAGTCAACCTACTTGATTCTGTCTGTTCTTATTTCAGAGCTGGATTCCTATTTACTCCGCTTAATTTCCTGCTTTAAAGCAAAGACACTGGATCTTTAAAACTCCCCCCTGGAGCAGCTCATGCTGACCCCAAAAAATGTTTTAATTATTTGGATGTTTCATGTTTTATTTACTGTGTTGGTGGATTGGTTTCTGCTAGTTTGATTTAAATGGAGCACGTCCTCCAGAGACAAACCAACAGCTGCTTTTATCTCAAACCAAGACTTGAAACCCTTTTTATTATTGTTTTACCTTTTGGGATTTTTTTGGGGAAAATCCCAGAGGTCCTTTGTTTAAAGATTTATTTTTTGGCCTTTATTGGGCCAGATTCAAACCCGAGTCGCCTGCGTATATGGTGTGCACCTTAACCACTCAACTACCGGCGTGCCCTTTGTTTAAAGAAAAATCCAAATGTCCACCAAGGTCAACTTTTTCATACTTGAGGATTTCTTTGTTGTTAAGTCTGATATGAATGTTAAAAAAGAAAGCTAGATTAAAGGCTTCATAGTTCTTTGCAGAGAAATACTGTGTTGAAGAAGAACCCTTTACTATTTTGTTGTCTTTTGTGGTTATATTGAGTCTAAAGGTGCTGGATTTTAAACACCATCATAAAAAGTGCTTTTTAAGTCAAACTGAAACCTTCCAGAGTTTCACTTTTATTTCAGAGAAAACACTTGGCATTACAAGCAAAAATTCAGCTGTTTGTGAAGCTGCCCTCGCACAGCAGCAGGCCTTTTTTTAGGAAAACTTCCCCTAAACTGCAGCCCTCATCTCTATCGAGGGTCGACCCTCCGTCCAGCTCCTGGACTCGAGCAGGTAAGTCCTGACCGTCGTATGCTGGTTCGAGTCTGTCCCCTGGAGTCGGCTGGTTTAAACATGATGTCATCACCACTGAAGAGGAACTAAGACTGATTGTCGGCTGATCCGGAGGGGGCTGCGGGTTCTGACAGTCTGACGTCAGCGGAGGCTGCTGTTTGCCTGCTGTCGTCAGGGATGGGCAGCCGGTGGAAGTGCTGCAGGGCCTGAGCCACCTTCTCCGGACAAATGTTGTAAACGGGATGACTTGGGGCCTAAAAGAGAGAATGTGAGGACAGTATAACACATTACTGAATAAATACAAACCAATCAACACTGGTTTTGGCCAAGCCAATATTAAAAATGAGCACATAGGTTAACAACTCAAACCAGGACTTTTCTCCCTCATTATGTGAAATTCATAAGACTGATAACAGAGAAGACTTGTTCATTACAAGTAAGCAGCACAAAATATGAATGAGATACAGCAAAAGAACAGCAGTTTCCAGTAGCAGCTCACACTTTGTCAGCAGCCTTATGGTGCTTTCACATGCCCCCTCCCTCTCCCCTGCTGGTCTGCTTTCACTTTAGTAACATCGTTGCACACCTGAGCACACAGTCTGACACAGTTGTCAGGGTGGGGGTATGCAATTAACTAGTTTGCAAATCTGCCAAGAAGAAGAAAGAAGAAGCAGCAACCATGACAATCATTTGGGCCATTAACTGGCCAAAGATAGTTTCATATGAGCAATGGAGTCCATCCTGCCAGTCTTAAGCCCAGTTCAGACCAAAGATTTGCGACACGATGAGACGGTTTTAGAATGTCGCTGGCAAGAGTCACAGCAGTCTGAACAAAATAAATACATTTTAAAAAAGGTTTATAGACTTTACCGTTTGAAAAGGGACTCTCTTTCCAGCTGCGCACAAACAGGACCTACAGCACTTTGAGATAAGCTAATGTGGGAGAAATTAAAGGCTGTCTGAGGACATCTTTAATATAACAAGACTGATCTAGCAAAGCATTTTTGTATTCATATGTCGTGAAATTGCACAGCTCCACAATGTTGGTGACAAGGGGGAGTAATCGCTCCCATGCACCCATATATGACACAAAGGCATGATCATGACGACAAAAACAGTGAATGTGCGGTACCATCCCTCTTGCAGAGACAGATTTATTGTAAATTAATTTATTTATAAAATCTCTTTAAAGCGAGTGGCTGTGAGAGTCGTTGCCATGGAAACGATGTGCCGTCTCCTTGAATTGCAGCAGTGTGAACTGGGAGGTGCTTAGAGCGTCACTGAGGGAACGTTCCAAATTTCAACTCGTCTCTTCACAAATCTTTGGTCTGTACTGGGCTTTAGACCAAATAAATAAATATATAACTTAAAAGTAGTCATTTTTAATCTAGTGTAGGCATTTTAGTGCAAAAACTCTGTAAATTGTACCTTCAGTACCAATCAAACAAGAAGATCATAAACTAAGCACATCTAAAACATAGCAAGAAAAAATAAAGAACTTGTGCAATCATTCTATCATTATCTCATCTTCAGTATTCTGTCAGTCCAAATGCAACCTGGCCTCAGAGGGCAGCGTCAGTGTTTCAACATTAATTGCTCTTTAATGTGTCCACACCCAGATAGTGAGAAGGACTCTGACTCCTTACCGCTGGCTTTATTGCTGATGTATGTTCATGTAAATTGGAGAGGTGGCTACGTGCATGTGAGCATGTGCAGGGAGGAAACTGACCGTAACCAACACTTAGTGCCAGTATTTCAACAGGAAACTTAAGTAACACTAAAGTGAAAGCCGGTGACACTTCAAGTGAAACCACGTCATCTTACTTCTACACCTAAACCCACAGCTGGAGCTGCTTCTTTAATATTCATCAGCAGGAAGTGAACTCTTAAACTGAAATAAAGGCCTGTCAGACACTTCAATGAAAAACAGCATCATGCTCATAAGACTTTAAACACAGGTGCCTTTAACCCAATTTAAATCCAAAAATAGCAGATATAAGAAGGCAATTATTCAATAATTTACCACATGGTGGATAGATTAACGGGTATGAGAGCATCAGAGGCTAAATTAAGCGGTTGATTGGACTTCTCGAAAGGCGTTTCATGTTTCAAGATAGAGATAAGAGCTGCAGACTGTAATTTCACCATTAAATCATCAGAACTGATCAAGTTAAATAACCCTGGGAGCAGCCTGACTAATGCTCATCTTTTTGGCTCTATCATTACAGAAATTACTGTCATATTCTAGTACGTCTTCATGTGTATGGTAAACTTTAAAAAGAAGCCATCAATGTTGGCTCCAGACAGATCTGTGCCAGATTAAGGCTATTTCACATTCATGAAATGATCATTTTGTGAGTTTATCCTTTATTCACTCCCTCCCAGCCCTGCTGCAACCTCACCAGTCTGTTCTCCTCTTTGCCAAGGATCATCTCATGATGAATCTCCTGGTTTCCAAAGTGCTGCGCTATAGAGAGACCACTCAGACAGTAACACGTGTGGTAGAAATCTCTGGACCTGGGCACAAAAAGGCATAATACAGGGCATAAACATCTTAACGACAGGCAGGACCAAAACAGCGAGGATCAGATTGTTTTCAGATAGTGTTTGAGAGGCCAGCTCTGATGGTGTGTGTCCATGTGCGTGTGTGTCCATATGGTGTGGGACTGACTTGCCAGGCTTATCCACGAGGCCCCCCGATGGGTTCTGACAGCAGAGGAGGATGTACTCTTGCAAGGCCTGCTGCTCGAACATCCACCTCTGCCGACTCAGCTCCAACTCTCCTGCACAAACAAAAAACACTCTCATTATGTTTGTACAAATAAATAAATAGATAAAAAAATGAATGCAATTAAAGCTGGGAATTATTACTAGAGAGAGGTTAAAGCATTGCAAAAACCAGGTACCCAGGATCTCAAGGGGGGCGCATGATTTTGTCCACCCTGACTTTGTCAAAATTATATTTGCACATGAATTAAAGGCATGATAAAACACTTCTAAAGTACTTTATCCAAAGGTTTTTCTTTTCAAAAATATCATGTACAGGGCAATTTCCTTTAGGTTTTGTTGATGAAACAGTTACAATGTATGTTGATTTTTGACAGCATGGCATCTTGTTTTGTTCTTTCATGTGTCTCAGCATTTCTTAAATACAGATAAGGGAGCTGCAAGTAAACCACAGATTTAATATGTCTGACTGAAACTTGACTTTATAAATACACATTCAACTGTATGTCCAGCTTAAATTAAAGTTTTTGGGGGGGTTTTCAGACTAACACATAGATACTGTGGCTGGAGATCAACTTCTGAATGCATGCATGTACACACTACATGTACACACCGCAATCTAAATCTAAATCTAATTAGACCAGACGAGCCTAGGACTTCTGCACATGCTCCACAACCCTTGTTATGGCCTTTTACTTGGAAGTAAATACTAAAGGTAGTCTTGCCATCTGCCTTTTTAATATCACCATAAGCTTGGGGTAAAAAATGCATCGGAACTATAACACTAAGGGGAGGAAGACTTTTTAAAACTTTTCAAAAACCTAAATTTTGCTAAATTGATTCATCATCTTTTAATACTTTCTAAAACCCCACAGACACCCAGTAAAGGCTGCATTACCTTCTTTGAATAAGGCTCTGTGGAGTAGAGGCAGGAGCCCAGCCTGCCAGAAAGAGTAGCAGCCGTCCACCAGTTTGTTGCAGCGGCCCTGAAAGCCTCCTTCAAAGCGCATCTGTCTGCTGACCACCCAACGCTGAGGAGGAGACACAACAAACACATGTTAATCCGTTAAAAAAAAAACAGCTAAAACACCACTGAGGGTGTGGAACTGACATTTCCATAACATGAAACGTGCAGGGCGGAGGTTATTTTTACACTGGAGCTTAGACCCCACAAAGTCACACCATAGCAAAGACTGAATTAACTAAAGTGCTGTCTTAATATTTTCAATAAAAGGGGAAGGCGTTTGCAATATTGTTGCCATGGAAACCTACAGTATAATTGGGACACATGCAGCCTGCTGGGCTTAGATTGACTAATTATGGAGTATTGGGTTAAATACCAGCTGGGGTCTACTCTCCTGAAGAAGAGAGTTTATTAGCTTCCAATGAGCACCAAAGAAAAATCTCAAGAGTTTCACTGAAGAAAATTAAAGTGCAACTAAAATGTATACATAAATCTTAGAATTATGCCTGAAAAGATGCTTTCATTTACAAAAATATACCAAAAATAACTACAGGATTACTCTTTTTAATAGTCACTGACTTGTGATAATATCTCATGATTTTGTCTGCTTTAAGAATCAGTGTCAATATTTTCAAATACTGAGACATTATTTTGACAAGAGAGACTATTGTGAGACACAAAGTCATTTTTCAAATTTCAGATCAGTACTTCAAGGCGTCATTACTTTGTGATACTGAGTCATTATACTAACGAACTGTCATTATTTTGGGATATTAGAAAGCTCTGATATTATTTTAGGTTACTAAATCATTATTCACAAATACTACATCATCATTTTAAGATATTAGGTCATTTTCATGGTAAAAAGTCTTTATGTTTTAGGCAATAAGTAATTGTTTTAAAGGAAGCAATCCTATAATTTTGAGATAACAACATATTTTTTGAAGCAGTTCATTATTATATTGACACACTGTACATATTAGTTCATTCTTTTATGAGAAAAAATTAATAAATGTGGAAAAGGTCACCGATTTCAGATACTGTGTCACTATTCTGAGATATTGTCATTATTTTGAAATACTTAGTTTTTTTATTGAGATTTTGACATACAAGGATGTGTCCTTGTTCTTCAGCTCTCTGTTGAGCCGGAAGTATTTCCTGACCCACCGTGCAGGTCCATCTCAAAGCCTGCTCTGAGGTCAAACGATCAATGAGAGAGGAGATGATATCTAAGGAGCTATGGGTGAGGATATGTGAGAGTGGGCATCCTGGAGGTCGTTTTACTGACGATTCGAAAGGCAATAACAAAAAGTGGAGATTAATCACTGTTAACTAAAAAAAGAGAAGAAGCACTTAACTTTAGCAACTATTCATGTAGAGTTTTTTACAGCTGGATTAATAACATGTGCCCAGTTAATCCTACAATGTTGGAAGAAGCCAAAATCTGTGAAACTGAAAATGTGGAAAGAAGACATGCTGGAAATAGATGCATGTGGGAAACTGGTTGGAAAACTGAACTGGAGAAATGGCTAATGTAAGGAGCAAAGGGACAGTTTCTACCGTCATATTCTGGAAGAAAAAAAGCTGATCTTGTTAGGATGTTGATGGACAGTAAAAGCACATACAGGTAATTGTACTGGTCATGTATTTATGATGCTTTTGCACCCAATCTGTTGTACACTTAACATCTGTCACACATTTCAGTCCTGTTTTGTAAGTTTATAGAGATTTATTTTTGTCTGTTTATATACTTGTCTACTTACATAAAAGTTTACTGAATTATAAAATAAATGGAATTGCTTTAGAGCCCCTGCACTATGTAATCCCATCCACATGCATTCATATGCCACGGACACAGCAGAGGGAGAAATTTTGGGTTGTCTTGCCCAAGGACACATCAACAAGTAACTACAGGTGCTGGGGATTGAACCTGTGACCTCATCTCAGCTGTGCCATATGAGTGGTCAGTATCTATTTTTAATAATAGACTTCAGGTTGTTTTTCATGTGTTTCTGGTCATAACTTGCTAATATACAGAACCAAAGCATTGCTAGAGTGTATTCTATTGCAACTAATTGATTGTATATTTCTCTACAGAAACAAACAGCTGTTTAAGCTGCCTGACATCGGAGTGATGATCAGCTAACGCCATCATCACATCACATGACATACAAAACAAACAACAAATGAGGTTTAAACAGGAAAATTACCACAAAGTATCCAGACGTTGTTGAAATGAGGGACGGTTGATAAAAACTGAGAGGAACATTCATATTTGATAAAAAACATATTTGAAAAACAATGAATCAGCGCTGATCTTGCTATGATAATGTGATGGTTTTGTTTTTGTGAGGTTTAAATAAGCTCTAGTTTCAGCACACTTTTCAGTTACCTTGGAAATTTCACCGAGACCTTGTAAATGGTTTTGTTTGTTATGAGTGAGCTGAAATAAATTTTATTTATTCATTCAAGAATGAAAAGAGGACGTCTCATGTCTTAAAAGGGACATATTTTACCCATTTAAGACAAGTTTATATTGGTCTCAAAGGTCCCCAAAACATGCCTGTGAAGTCTGTTGCTGAAAAAACACTCAAGTATATGATTTCTGTGTGTTTCAGCCCTGCTCATAACGAGCTGTTTCTGTGCCTGTGGCTTTAAATGTAAATGAGCTGTCTGACCCCGCCCCTTTTAGGAAATGGATGCAGCTTAATGGATATGGAGAGGAGGACAAAACTTTCTTCCAAGTGGGGAGGGCCAACCGAACCTGAGGGCGTTGCTAACTTCCCACATGACATCGTGAGGGGAAAATCTGAGAACGGCTTGTTTTAGCACACATTTTCTGAAAGGTGGAGGGGGTCCTGGTACTTGAGGGGATTGTGGACAGGCCAGGGGCACATATTTTTGTGAGAAAAGGCTGAATAGGTGATTTTTGCATAATACATCCCCTTTAACACATACGTATCTCCTCAATCGCTCTATCCTCTGCTTGGCTCTCTAAGCTTCCAGTGAGGGATGAAACTTCATTATTTGAGAAGCTCAGTCGTCATCCTTTCCTGTTGAGTAAAGTCAAAATTCTCAATACTATGTCAGTTCTTAAATAAATGTTATCATTAAATTGAGATACAGTATCAGTATTTGAGTTTTGTGTAATTTTAATCATTGTGCCTTTATGTTCTCACACACCGTCATTACTCAGAAATTCTATCCATTTCTAAGATACTATCACATCATTCTGACACACACCGCCATTACAAGATTCTTCGTCATCATTTGAAATGATACCTGTAATCTTCTGAGAGATTAAGTTATTTTTATGACATTAGCAAGTCACTATTTTGGGGACAGATATCCATACTGACTGGTCATTTATGAAGAAGAAAGTCACTTAAAAAGTGTCCTAAATTTTTTAGACACTTGGTCATTACTACTTTAATTATTGTTATTATAATAAATATTTTTTATTTTAGTGGGGAAGTCTCCAGTTGTAATAACTCAGAAGAATATCTTTGTCTCTTGGGTCAGTACACACTAGTTTAAATGAGCCTTTCCAGCAGCAGAAGCTGCATGTTCCTCTTACAAACACCAGCTTCTCCAGAGTAGATGTAAAACAAAGAAACACTTTTTAAATATGCATATTTTATGTTTTGGGGTTCATTCTGGCCTCCTTTCAGTGTTAAATATGAAAAAATTATTAACTCTACTGTTGTAGAGACTTCTGAAAGAGGCAGTTGTTTTAGCTGAAAAACAGAAATATCAATATGTTTGAGGGTTTTTTTTACCTCGCACATGTAGTAACCTTCTTCATGAATGCTTTATAATGGGACTGCTTTGCTTAAAGCAAACTTTCAGCAGACTGATAATTCATTTCCAGACTTTCTTGTGAGAATATTTCAGCTTCCCTTTCTTGAAACTAGATGTAGATGGTTTTTTTCCTATTCAAGCCAAGCCAGGGCATTGAAACACAAGTTCAGTGTTTGCATCTTTATACTTGAAGTTGTTGATTTGTAAAACTAAATTGAAAAGGTTGAATTTTCTTCACTCGTTTTTGTTCACAGCTTCGTACTTGTAGAACAAAAATCCTAAGAATTACAAAATGTCTCCTCTCTTGTTTGTTAAGTCTACAGTCTTCAGTAATGCTGCATGAAAAATACAACAAGGCCACATTAGTCTGCGAGATGCCATCAACATGAATCAGCCCCCAATGTTAATGATTAATTTATTCTCTAAGAGATGAAACTGGAGCTGTTTTATCAGTGTGACTCATTCTACATCACTGGATGAAAGAAAACTTTAGAAAAGCAGCTTTTGTTCTAATCCACTCAAACACAGAATACATTTAAAGGGGCACGGCTGTAAGGATAAAAAAGAACTGTAGATTCTAGAGACATGTCTCTAGATCAGATTAATATCAATATGAAGTGTAAATCCATCCTATTTTTTAAAAATAAAATAGACATTCTATATCAAGATATTGATTTTAATTTGCTACAAGACAAAGAATTTCAACCAAACCTCCCAGCTTAAAAGCTGGAACATACAGAAGTTTAGCAATTTTCTGCTTCTTGAAAAGGGCTGCATGTTTATGCACGGATAGCCCCGTTCCTCACAATCCCCTTCAGACAGGGCCTTCCTATGTGGGGCTTATGCATGCATGGGCTCCCTCCAGGTAATCCAGCTTCCTCCCACAGTGGAAAGACATGCTTGTTAGATTAAATGGTGGCTCTAAGTTGTCCGTAGATGCCAGATCGCCTGTTTTAATGTAGTAAACTACATTACATGAGCTCAACAGACAGCTGAGAAGGCGCTCAATTATTTTTTTGCTGAAGCTGGTGAGAAGGAGAAGACCAAGGACATCTTATCCACCAAGAAAAGCTTTCAGGGGCACCAGGTTAGCTTAGTAGTTAAAGCAGGCACCCATACACAGAGGCTTTTGTCCTCAATGCACTGGTTTGTGGAGTCAATTACTGGTCTCTGCGCTGTTTGGTGCATGTCTTCCCCCTTCTCTCTCTCCCTATGTTTCCTGTCTCTCTTCAGCTGTCCTATCTAAATAAAGGCAAAAATTCCAGAAAATAATAGTAAAAAAGCTTTCAGTGTGGTTCTCTTCTCTGCTTTGAATAAAGAAATGTTGTCCAGTTCTGGTAGAAGTGCCACCACAGGTGGATCCGCGCTAATCTCTTCACTGGGTGTCATTGTTTACAGGCTTGCAGTAGCTTAAGCTAAACCACATGTTTAGTTATTGCCTCTTTTTCCTCAAATGATGCTGATTGGTCCAGTCATCCTCCATCTGAGAGCAAATGTATCAGCTTGATGCTTCGCAAGATGAATGGACTCTGGCCAACCTGTCAGTTTTGAAAGGTTATGTGAGTGTCACTAGTTCTTTCTTTCAATTCACCAATTGTTGGTAATTTAAGACATTGTTTCCCAATCATTTTTCTTTGGAGCCCTGCCTACATGTACCTGTGAGAAGCGGAGCCCCTCCAGGACCCAAGAAAGAAGAAAAAGTGACACACTGCCACCAAAAATCAACATAGGTTTGATTATTTCACTGATAAAACCCTACGCATGCTTTTCTTATCAAAACCTTTGTATAAACTACTTAATAACTGCTTTTTCATGGCTTAAGTCAATATTTGTAAATTTAATTTTGGCAGCTTCAGAGCAGACAATGCCTTGTGCCCCCCCTGGGGGGTCCCAGACCCCAGGTTGGGAACCAACGGTTTGTGACAAAAGTAAAACTATTTAAACAAATAAATGAAGACAACAATAATAATTTATCACTTGCACTATCAGCACAAGACACACCACAGAGTAACGCAGTAGCAGTGTAAAAACAGGTGGTTATGCCATGCGCTTACTGTGTCAGTGGCAACCAAGCCTCAGAGTTGATTGGCTGGTACTTGTGTGACCTATAGCCACTTAACTTGTCTCATCAGTTAGTCCTGTGGATTATCAACTTTCTGACAAACAGAACTCAGAGGGTGTCTGTAAATGGCAATTTATCAGACTCCCTTACTACTTTCACAGACTCACCACTAGGGTGTGTCCTTCCCCCCTCCTCTTTACCATGTACACTGATGCTTGTAGGAGCACTAAGGAGGGCAGCTACCTTGTTAAATTTTCTGACGCCACAGCTCTGCTGTCCCTCCTTCAAGGTCCAGTGTTAGATCATGGAAAGGCTCTACCTGATTTTATTTCCTGGTGTGATGAGAACCTTTTAGATTTAAATGTTTCGAAAACTAAGGAGCTGATCTTTGACTTCAGACTTCAGAGAGACACCGTGGAGGAGTGCACCACTCATAATGAAAAAGTTGAGTGTAAGGTCATACAAATATATAGGCATATATTTGGACGATCAACTGAATTCTCTCTCAGGCAGTCCTGTCATTCAGTGTTGTTTCCATCAGTCTTTTATTGAGTCTTCTTTGTTTTTCTTTCATATGCTGGTTTCACAGTCTATTGGTCTGAACAGTTTTGTTAAAGTCTGTTCTAAAATCATCAGTGTTAATCAGACAGATTTAAATTCATTTTGTAGCCAGCAGATCCTTCACAAGGCTGAGAGTTTTCTGGCTTCTCCTGATCATGTATTTATCAGTGAGTTTTCTCTATTGCTATCAGGACGTCGTTAGGTTTTACCTGTGTGTAGAACTAACTGCCATTTAAATTCATTTATTCCTTGTGCAATCAGATTATTGAATGCTCCTTAGGGTCTTTCAGTCTTTTACCCTGCAAGTCCCTTTTCAGCCTGTTATATCAGTATTCACTTTTTTAGGTCTTATTGTGTATTTCAGCTTACATTTACTGTTGTTGTCTTTGTCACTGTTTTTATGTACAAGCTGCTTTGAACAAATTGCCCCTTGAGGGATTAATAAAGTTGTTGAATTGAACTGAGCCGATCAGACGTGACGTGGGCATGACATTAAGTGAGACTATGAAGAGTAAAAAAAGTAAAAGAAAATGTCAGTAAAGATAATGGGCCAAATATACAATACAATCATCTAAGTAGAAAATCAGCTGACCCCTACAATCAACACACTACAGAGTATTATAGCTCTTAAAGAAGCTAATAATGTGAGTCAGTGATATTAATGAGCAGTTGTTTCATGCTGCTGTATAGTTCTCGACCCGGTGTCAACTTACAACCTTTTTGAACCACCAGGACTCTCTCCCTCCCCTGACCACCATCTCCAGCTGCACTGCTGCTCAGGTTAAACCACTCAGACAGAAATCTATATTTTGAAAGGGACAGATATTGACCCGAGACACTTAAGAGAGCGTACTCTCTCAACCTTTGACTTGAAGTACAGCTGATATTTACTAAAGAGCTGAGAGGCTTTGACCAGAGATAGGGACTTTCTTTTCTGAGCTTGTTAGCATGCGGAGAACTCTTTAATCACTCACATGCAGGTTTTAACTTAATAAAACTCAGAATTCAAATATCTGATGACAGAAAAGTGATGGGAATGATTGTGGAAAACCAGTTAAATAATAAAAAAGTTAAAAATGATCAGTCATTTCTCACCAGTAAAGCTTTAAGATCCAGCATATGCTCTTTCCCCAGGATGACGAGTGCCGCTGTGCCACAGAACGTGTAGCCCCCGTGGGCCTCCAAACCTGGCACTCCACTTAGACCACCCTCCCAGTTCTGACACCTGGAGACAGTGCAAAAATAAAAGGCACAATAAAAACACACTCCCTGCTTTATGAGAGAAAATGGAGGCACAGAGCGGTCGTTAATAATTCAGAAATAGACCGCTGTGTTGCTAGGTTGTACCTGAGGATCCAGCTGGTCGTGTCCTCGAACAGTTTGGGTGTGAGGATGTTTGTGAGCGATGCTACAGAAGCTGCACAGTACGCACTCCTGGAAAAGGAAGCAGGGCAGACGTGGGTGAGCAGGAAATCCGCTCCTCCTACACTTATCTTCCAAAGCATCATGTTTTAGACAACCAGCAGACAAAATATAAATATCCATTCTTATTTTTGTGAAGTCATCTGGGGTTTAACATATTTATCTTTGAGCTCTGAACCTTAAACTCCAAGATAAGGCTTATATTTGCTTTTTTTATCACAAAGAATCATCTCAAAGACAAGACACAAATATAAAGTAGAAAGCATCGTCTGTTTAGCTTTCTTTCCCTGAACCACTTAACAATTGGTGTGTGCAAATATTGAAAGACAGCTCTGAGTGTGCTCAGGGTTAGAATACTCTAGTCCTAGGGTCGTGTCAAAATATATGGCACTAGTCCAGGGCTATCAAAACTTTTTTTTAATGGGGGACGGCATACAGAAAAATATAAAGATGACACGGCCACTGTGATGTAATTTAGCAAACCAGTCCAGTGTAAATTAACCGCCAAGCATTCTGGGAGTGTTGGGTAACACTTTACTTTAGTGGTCCCTAATAACTGAGTAATTTCATAGAAATAAGGGGCAATTATCTTTTAATTTCTCAAGAATAAGGTGGCAATTTCACAGTAATAAGTTGGTATTTTACCAAATAATACATTGGTAACAGTTGCTTGATAATTCCCAGGTAAATTCTTTATTTCTTTATAAATTAAAGTGAGTTCTTCCTGAATAGTTTTTAAATATGTTTTAGGGTTAGGGGTTAGGATTAGGGTAAAATACCACCTTCTTTACCAGGAAACTGCAACAATACTACATGGAATTACTTTGAGCAATTAATACATAATCATTAGGCAAATACTTCCTTAATATTACCATATTTTCGAGTTTTATATCCAAAGTCTCTATACTTGCAAAGCCCATTGTATCCCCCATTGTTTGTTTTTTTTTTAATTATAAGCTAAAAATAAGCTACATCAAAGAGGCCCAATCATCCTTATATTCCTCTGTATGTGGCCCACAGGGAAAAAGTTTGGACACCCCTAGTACAGAGTGTGATAAAAGGAATGAAAATCAGCACAAAATTAAGTGTATATTTACCATAACACATAGTTTTAATGTGTTCTTGTTTCATACAATAATATGTCTCCAAATAAATTTAAAAAACACTTTGTTCAATACTAAATTGGCACTAATAAAACTGAGGTTTGCTGGTAGTTAACTTAAGTTTCATCTGACTACATCAAAATGGTGTAGAGGCTAGGGCTGGGCAATTAGTAACAATTTAGAGTAAACCGTAATGTCTTGCTGTAATTTTTAAATTGCATAAGTTGCAATATCACTTATCGTGAAATGTGTCAAAATACCAGTTTAATACCATTATTTTTGCAGCAGAGATATTATGCTCTCAACATGCAAACATTCAAGTGTCTTTTTTTCTAGAACAGCTTTAAAAAAAAATCTCACTTACCATATCTTTGTATTTCTGTGTACATATGGCCTTTAAAAAATCATCCAGCCCTAGGTAGAATGTTTTCTATGTGTGTTTGTTAAAAATAAACAAGATGACTAACTTAAAACTAACTGCATATTAAATAAGAATATTTGGAAAAACACAAAAATCACAAATAGATTGTTTTACCAGCCTAGTAGACGCATGTCTTTAATACTCTTGTCCTCCATCCAGGAGGTAAATAGGCAAACTGAGTGACAA
The DNA here is from genome assembly GCF_018320785.1 of Cheilinus undulatus. Taxonomy (NCBI): domain Eukaryota; kingdom Metazoa; phylum Chordata; class Actinopteri; order Labriformes; family Labridae; genus Cheilinus; species Cheilinus undulatus. The sequence goes on along the minus strand of NC_054878.1, from coordinate 36,137,662 downwards.
AGCATTTCATAGTTAGCACGTTTTTCATAATCACTGTAAGATTTTAGACTTTTGCTATGTGTTTCTTAACAATTCTTATTCTGTGCTACTGGAGGAGTTATTTTGCATAAAGCTGGAAAAAAACACTGCCTTTTCTTTATGTCAACAATTCTTATTAGAAGACAAAACTTGCATTTAATTTGTGTTGTAGTCATCTTAAATTTTTCTATGTATTCAACTGAAATTCTAAAAGAAAATGGGTTAAAATAAACTTGAAAACAGCTGGGTAATGTAGTTTATTGAAAACATGACTTAAACAAGAGTAAACTGTGCCATTTATGGGGCGATTTTAAGCTGAGGTTTGATCTTTGAACTCACTGCAGATGACCTGACAACAACAGGGCCTCTTGAAGCAATGGCTGACTTTTTGGGGGCATTTTTTATAGCCAGAGATCTGTGTAAAAAGATTTCAGGTTAAGACTTTCTGTGCATTGCCTTCTTTTACACTTTGTATCAGACTGAGCTGGGGCCATTTAAGAGCAAATCTTCTGCCGCACTTGATTTCAGATGTCTGTTTGATGTGTCCCACCCTGTGCATAGGCTGTTATCCTGCAGGTTTACCTCTACCTACAGACTTTGCAGTGAAAAATCTGGAAATGTGAATTAATTTACAAAGACGGGATGTAGTTTAAAACAATGGCTACATTAAAAATCAAGGAAAGAGCTGTGTCAGGTCTTAGATCAGAAGTTTTTTATTGGTTTTAGGATCTCTAAGGGGAATATTGTGATCAATTCTTAGTTGGTTTTGGTTTGGCTTTAGGATTTGATGACAGTAAGAAAAAATATCAAATAAAATGAGGACTTATCCTGTAATGAAAAGTGAGACTGTGTGACTTCTCTTATTCTGGGTCTAATAAAACTTCTTAAATCCACTGGATTTTTTTCTTACTTCATTAAAAGTTGACATTTTAGAGATATGTTGTTTCCACAGGAGAGAGACAGATGAGCCAACCCAGCAGAAAGGAAAAAACAGTTTAAATTATTCAGAATGACAGCAGAACATTAATTGGTTTGCAACAGATAACAGCCTCCTCTGAGAGCAGAGAAGTTACTTTGACTTTTGTGGTTCTTTGTAGAAACCGGAGACGATACCTCAAAGCTGCTTATTAAAAAAAAAAAAGCCATCGCTCCACAAAGAAGATTCAAAGAAAGGAAATGCAATACAAATCCACCTAGAATCTACTGTTATTATGCAAGCAAGATGGGTATTTCTACTCTTTTGTATCAGCACCAAAGAAGAACAAAAAGACATGTAAAAAAGAAAAGAGATGAATAATGTCCTAAGTGTTTGGTGACTGTCTGACTCCTACACAGTAAGGACATGGTAAAAACAGCAGAAACATACACTTGGCTGTGGCTTCTGAAGTATTTTTCAGACTGATTTTGGTGCAGACAAAGCAAATGTTATTTAAGGAAGCGACAAGGGAAAAGTGATAAGAGAAGATGGAGGGGTATGCAACGTTATCTTTTGGGCTCTCACCTGACATCCACCTCCCCTCCAACGTGCATCACAAACGAGCCATCTGGCTGCTTCACTGACCATAGGAAATCTAACAGTTTCTCCCTAGAGAGGAGTCAGAGCAGGAGGAGAAGGAGGGGGGTTAGAGAGGGGAAGAGGAGGAGATGTATGATGACAGGAAGAGCAGAATAGAGGCGATAAGGGGAGATAGAGAGGAGACAGGGAGGAGGAGAGAGGCGGTTTAATAAAACATTGAGACAGAGTCAACACACAGAAATCAGGACTGTGAATGTGAGAGGTATCGTCCTGTCAGTTACAGAGACATTAATACAAGAAAAAGTCATTTAAACAAAACTAACAAGCTCTCATAATGAGCTGCTAATTAAATTACATCAAGATAATGCCTGTAATACCTCCTACAATAATATGCCTCTGCTTATTTCATTTTACATTACATTCCTACCTATTATACAATATTATATTTACTACCATTGAACATATTTTAGGTGATAATTAACCCGTGACATCAACATAAGGACATAGTATCTACGTCTGCAGAAGAAATTATTGTATATACTCCCAGCAACCACTTTATCTGGCATTCCTGGTCAGCTGCTCATTAATGCAAATATCTAATCAGCTGATCACATGGCAGCCACCAATACATTCAAACATGTAGTCAAGGTCAAGACATTCTAGAGAAGTTCAGAGCATCATAATGAGGAAAAAGTTGACTTTGAACATGCTGTAGTTGTTGGTCTGGCAGAATTTTCATGTCATTTATGCCAAATTCTGACCCCACCATTGGAATGTAGCACAAGATATCACGATTCAATGTACCAGGCAATGTTTTACTAATCTCCCATCTCATACATCAGCTATAAAGAGTGGCTATTTAAATTGCTGTTGCTTTTCTTTATGTTTGGACATTCTCTGTAAACCCTAGAGTTGGTTTTGTGTTAAAATCCCACTAGATCAGAAACACTCAGCCCAGCCTGTCTGACACCAACAACCGTGGCACATTCAGAGTCACTAAGACCACCTTTCTCTCCCATTCTTCATTCATTTTCAGATCTCTCCTGAGATGTTCGATAGGGTTCAAGTCAAGGCTCTGGCTGGGCCACTTTACGACGTTCGCATTCACTTTTTTAAAATAGGTGTTTTCGTCCAATCATGCTCCAAACTGCAACATATTCAATGAACTAAACATGCGTTGTTGAAAATGTTGTGGAAACTTGGGTCGCGATCTGTTGTAAGACAGACTGGTGGGTCCTGAAGCCAGACCAGCAGAGATTCACTGATCTAGAACATTTTTATTATCATTGAAATGAATGCAGTTCACTAGATCCATTAAATATGTAAAAGTTTAAAATCAAGCCTGCAGAGCCACTAACAAAATTCTCATTCTTCGTAAGACAGAAATCTCCAAAAGATGCCATTAAAAAGTTCTCTGACAGATCTACAGTGCATTTCCTCTTCCAGATCGGATTTAATTTCAGTTTTCTGAATAAAAGTATCTTTTCACATCACATTACTTTAGCGTATTGCTGAAACAGTCAAACCCAACCACAACCATCACATGGCCATGTGGTAATACCTGGTATAATATGAGAACTAGACTGTACCTGTCTATAACATTGTAGGCCTCATCTGTGCCGATGATACAGAGAGCGTTGACAGCAGCATATGTAGGTGCAAGGTGGGCATGTTGTCCTGGACCCCCCGCGAAGCCTCCTGTGGGGCTCTGGCAGCGAGCAAGAAACTGACATACACTGGGGAGAGGAATAAAAACATGAATGGAACAGGTTGATTAGGCTGATATTTTTTGGCACACTGAATTATTATATGTTACAATATAATCTTGAACTGTCTGAAATAAAATGAAATGAAATGTCAAATGTGCTTTATGGGTTGATAATGTATTATGTTTTAAAACAGTGAATGCATTCTCCCTTGTTTTCAATCAAAATGGTAAAGCTAATGTTCATTGAGTACATTTTAACATGCTTTAATCCACTGTTAAATTTTGTATAAGGCTTAACAAGTACTTCTCTTGAAATATCGCATCAAATCAACAACATCATATCTTATTGTATCTTGAGTCATGGCATCATATTTCATGAAACTGTCTTGTATCTCAGGCCTGCAGACCTTTCTGACATTTCAAAATGAGAACCTCTGCCTCACTTCCCTGAGCTGATGTGGCAGTAGAATACAGACCTCCTCCCTCATCATCCTTTCTGCTTTCTGCTAAAACGTCCAGTCCATCCTTGGCCATGTGGGGAATTCACAAAACTGAGAGCCAAATGAGTTGGAAGAAAAATCTACAGAAACTTTGGCCAACCAGTCCTGAGCCAAAACTGACCTGAGAACAGTGTGCACTTCATGAGAACGCAATCTGTTGTAGGTTGCATTGTTGTAGATCTTTGAACAGAGCCTCTGTGTGTGTGTGTGTGTGTGTGTGTTTGGGCACGAGGGCGTCACACAGGCGTGGGGCAGTGCCAGCCGGTGTGTTGGCACGTCTCGTGGTCATAATGAGAGTGTGGGTTTGCAGCCTGGCAGCGCTCCTCGCTACAGGGTTTGCAGAGTTTCTGTCGACTGGCAGTAATTTAATCAAATGACATTTTGGAGGCAGTAACACTGTTTGACTCTGTTTGAGGCTACAGCTGCAGGAACACGGCTGAAATACCAAACCTGCCCGCTCGGCTCAATTTAATCATTAGTCTTGTTAGGCTCAATTACCTGTCATGGTAACTTCAGGAAAAACATTCATTTGACCACAACCAGAGTCAGAACCATGACTAAGATTATTTGTTGCAGTTCATTATGAAACTGCAAGGCCAAGAAGTTACAAAACAAAAAACTGACACTGTACCAGAAAGACATATTAAATAATAACCAAGACTCTTCAGCTGTGATTCCAAATTATATAGACATTGTAAATCAAATCTGCAAAAATCAAAATTCCAGAATCTGAGTTGTGAAATCTTTCTGTTTTTCTGCTTATAAATGCTGATTCTCCTCCTGTGAAATAATCCTCTATATCTCTGATAATTTCTACTGGTGTTGTGAATATAAAATAAAAATCAGTCAAGCAATTTTGCTTCAGATTTTATTGTTTCAGCCTCAGAAAGAGACAAAAAGTCCTTTGTTAATTACTATTGACTTTGTGGAGGAAGTTCTGTTTTTTTTTCTCGCACAAGCTCATTTGCAAAGGCAAAGCTATTTCAGGATTGCCTTTATTCATACAATAGTATTTAATTAATAATAAAGTTAACAAAATATAAAGGATTTTTATGCACAATGAGCCCTATTGCGATCCTCAGCTTTATTTTCTTGTTATCATCCGTCCTTGCTGTATAAATTGCTTTACACTGCCATAAAGTCCTAACTATTAAATTCCTTTACTTCAGGGGGGACTGCGGCTCAGCAGGTAGGGTTGTCAGTGGTCCCTCAGGTGGGTGGTCAGGGGTTCGACCCCCAGCTCCTGCAGTCACATGTCTTGGGCAAGACACTTAACACTAAATTGCTTCCACTCCTGCACCAGTGGTATGTGTATGGATGCGTGTGAATGGGTTTAGCTAATACTGACGGTCACTCTACACAGCAACCTTCACCATCAGGGTCAGTGTGGTGTCCTGACACTCTATTCTATTTCTTTAAATGCAATGTTATGACCTGTAGAGTCGTGACCACCCCGCTATCTGTGTCATTCTGGATTCCAGCCCTTTTTTGTGCAGCATAGCCAAAGCAGCTGCCTTCAAAAGTGGCACCAAACTCCGCCACGCTGTTCTGCATTTCGGTGTATCACAGTACTTTATGAGCAGTGAAGATGTTGCTTGCAATACACAATAAATGGGGCAAATTTTCAAAAGCATCTGGTCACACGTGATATGTGATGTTGGTGGCTGCACTTGTGAACATAGTAGCGTCTCAACACTTCACACTGGTATATTAATTAAAACATACATGGGTTGCAGCCAGTTTTGAGATGAAAGTGACTATTCTTGGCAAACAGAAAGTGACATAGAGCTGCATAACATCCAATCATAAGAGAGGAAGATTGTATCACTGTCGCCCACCATATTCTAGTAGACAACATGCATGTGCGGCCCACGGACTGACAAAAATGACAAAAACAAAAAGTTTTTACTCAAGCGAGCAGAGAGAACAACTTGAAGTCAGCGTGAACAAAGCAATAACACATGCAGTATGATTGTGCACACCCAAAGAAAACTTTCCTCCTCTCAGGCTGCAAAGATGCACACTTCAGCAGAGAAATGTTGCACATGAGTGCTGAGAAAGTGCTCACAAATATTCTATGTGTGCATGGCTGTTTGATTTATGCTCCTCAAAATCCTCATTTGTTTTTCTTATTAAAGCGCATATGTTTTGCTACCTATCTGCCTTCATAAAAGTGCAACTTATTTGTTGAATATTTTTGGTATATGCTGATTTTTGTTTTGTTTTGAAATTCTTCTTTTCAGTGTACTCTACCTACTTTTTTGTGAACTTTATTTTGCATCTTTTAAAATGTTTTCCCTTCAATTAGTGGACCAAAATAAAAACAATAGGTGATTAACTGCTTTATATTAGTCATAAAAAATAGATATTGATATTCACATTAAAACTGCCTCTACAGAGCTTTAATGAGACATTCAGTAGTCGCTGCTTCAGTTACTGTAATCATCTTTAAACATTACTGCACTGCAGCATCATTGTGCTTTGAGCGTAATTATGAGTACTAGTCATAAATAGTAAAGCCCTTGCCAGAGCACAGGCACGATTTGGCTCCATTACTGCGCCACGATGGCAGTCCTGATGTAAAGTGTGTCTTTGCTAGTGTGAGTGTGACTCACTCTGAGGCGACATTAGCAGGAATGGGCTCTTCTAGCAACTCCAGACTGTGAAGAATCCAGAAGCAGAGCCACGGTCTACTCGCGTCCAGACACTAAACACACACAGACAGAGACGGACAGCACCACACACACGCGGATCACATGATAAGATGGGCATCAGATGACCAATTATAGCAATAAAAGAGATTGTGAGATGAGTCAGAGACAGAGAGGAGTCTGGAGAAGGAAAATGATACAGCTGATGCTCATAGGCAGACAGCACGTGTCATTTTAGGGTAAAATGATGATGGCTATGCTTAAAAACAACACAGTGATGTTAAACATAACACACTTGACTCAATTTGTCATCTTTATTTTATCAGTGCCTATATAACATTAAATATGATACATAACACACTCCATTGTCAATCTAACATTACAAGAAATGACCTGGCCTGGCCTACAGATATCAAAATTACCTGTGTGTTTTAGAAAGATAAAAAATTTAAATGTTTTAATGATTAATGGTATCAAAATGTACCAAAGCCTTTAAAAAATACAGATCTTCAGTCACATTCTTAAACAAACACTACTGCAAGAAAGAGAAAGCAAAGATAACGAGCACTGTCTTAACTGCACAAATACTTTGGCACTGTTTCAATACTAATGTTTCTGTACTGAAACATCGCTTGTCTTTTCTACAATTTAGAAGTTGTGCAGCATTTTTTCCACAATCTCTTTAATAAAAAATATTTCTCATCCAAAATTGGTTGCTTTCTAATTTGGTGGGATCTTATTGATATCAATATTGTACTTTTTTTTAAACAGAAACTTATCAAAGTTTCAAATCTGGTATGATGACAAGCTTAGGATTTTGCATTGTTGTAAAGTGAATGACTGTACCTCATAAGCGTCCGATAAGTGACGTAAGCCTTTCTTGAGATACTGGTAGTGTTGTTCCCGCAACAAGGTTGGCCTGAAGAAACGAAACACACAAGGGAACAGTTGGTTACAAACAAATGGTAGATCAAATACAAGTTAAATCTTAAAACTACAAACATTTTGTTTCTTTGAACAGCTAATTTTCTGGTTTGTTCCTTGGATAGTACAGGACAGACAAAAATAAGACAGCAGCTTCAGACTATCCTTTAGACAGACTATGCAGAGAGAAAGAGGGAAAAAGCAACAAAGCTTCATTTGATTCTCTGTCCTGATGTAACCCAGCTTACTTGTGAAGTGTGAAAACAATGCTATAACTTTCATTCACTTATAGTACCTCTGTTATAAACACCCTCATTTTTTAAAACTCAAAGCATTTTATAAAAAAAGGAGTGAATGAAACTCCTGTGGAGGCATGTACACTGCTCGCTGTGCTGGTCTGTGCATGCTGGCAAGTCCACCTGCTTCTTTTAAAGTGTGGATCTTAAACACCTGTATACCACAGGAACGTTCGGGGAAGGTTTAATGGTATTAAAACAATAGATATTATCCAATTCTACTGTGTAGTGCACATTTTTGTACAAGGAAAGCTTTAAAAGCTTGAAATATCAGTATTTGATTTCTGCAAATGTTTTAATGTAATACATCGTATTCCAGAGGAACATCTCATCTGCAGCAGAAGCACTGAATAAGCTAATGCCAAAGCGTGCAAAGGTCAGGTTTACAGTTTAAAATGTAATACTGTTTAATGGTGACTTACAATCAAATGAGATCTTATAAACTGTGAGTACTAACAAATGCCTCTTTGTCTGATTTCCATCAGATACACGTCTGATGAGCATATTTTGACATTTCAGTGAAAAGCTAAACAATGAAGTATTCTTGTGAACAGCTATGTAAGCATCAAGGCTTTTGCATGCTTTTACATCACTGTCTGTCTACAGAGAGATGCTTCTTTAGACCTGTCTGCCCAATTTTGTGTTTGTCAATGCCACAATGTGACTCAGCCCATTTGACGGAGTCACTGACATTTGTGTGAAGAAGGTTAACTCTATTATGCTACTTCCTGTTACTTTTATGGCTCTTAAATAAACCTAGAATGCAACCACTGAATAATTTGCATATACGCCTAATGTCAACAGAAATATTTTTGCAATCCCCTGTAGTGAGTGACGTTACAGTCAGGAGTCTGCAAAAGGTCAATATGGAAGCAAGTGGCATACTTGCATGTTTTAAGTTCTTTCAACCCACGTCCCCAGAGTATCTGCCTGAACTATCACCAGTGTTTGTAGTGTAACAATATAAAATGACAATAACACAAAGTGTTGACTTATACTATGACATAAAATTGTATTAATTACTGGAATAAGGAATAGTGCTGCATAATTAATCTAATCTAAGTGCAATTGCAATATCAGGCTGTGCAATTATATAAAGCTGCAAGTATTTAACCTTGCAAAGCAGAAGGACCCGCCTGTTTCCATGTTTCTCACAACTCTATATTCTGTTAAGTTTATTCCATGGTAGCGGCTACCACATCATATGTTTTGTTGCTCTGATTGGCCTGTAAGGATGTGACAGACAGAACGTTCATCCAATCACCCTCCGAGTTTCAAAGGCTCTGCCCTTTTTCAAACGCCGTCTATCAGAGGTTTTCCAGATGGATGTGTGAAACAAATCCATCCAGCGTGCCAGGTTAGCAAGTATTTTTGTATTAAGCAGAACTTGGAAGTAGGGCTATCCAGATTGGTTCACAGCGGTTAAACTCAACACGAAGATGCAGGCTTTTTGTAGGCCACTGAAGTGGCACAACTGAGTGTCTCTGCTCTGTCCTTCGTCAGAGCCCCAACTCCTGTGACCTGTTTAATTCACCAGTCAGTAAATATGGGGTATAATATTGCCTGTCTGTCATCAGATTTAAATGTTCACGTTAGCCTTAGTGTCTGTTACAGGGAGATAGAAAGAGTCATGACCAGTGGGCTTTCCTCCTTCACCTCAGAAAATAAACGCTGTGGTCTGATATAAGCTCATAAATAGCACAGCGCCGGCTGGAACAAGTTATCTTATTAATAGTTACCGTTATAAATTAATACAAACAATTGTCCAAGGATATATTGTAGGCTATAATGCCAAACAGTTACTGTGCCGTGATCACAGAAATTATATGACGCTGATCGTCTTTGAGTCAGCTGTTACTTAAGTATAATAAAATGGGGATAAAAATAATCAAAAGTGCCTCATAAAGCTTGTTATGTTGATTTTTAAGGTCATCCAGGTGACCAGAGGGTGCAATGAGGAGCCTGTTATGGATTAAGCTGATTTTCGGTCAAGCAAGATTTTCTTTGGTTGACTACAGCTCTACTTGGAAGGTTTACAAAAATGCCTTCACAAGGCCTTTAAGTTTACAATAGGGCCACTATTGCACTGGTATCCTTCTGGTGTGTGGAATTAATGGGTAATGCATACTTAAAAATATGAAAATAAGCACTAGATTAAAATAATGACACACATTATGAAAACCTTGGGGGGCAGTTTGTAGTTACAGACATGCATAGTCCCTTTTTATCATTTTAATGTCAGAAACACCAGAGCATCCCTCACCAACATCTGTAGCTCCCATTACACAAACACGCACACATACGAGTCAAAGACAGCTGACACCCTCCTCCTCACCACCCACACGGTCGTATCCACTGCCTGCCCTTTTCACGCAGCGCTCACCACGACGGTTGTAATTAAACTCTACCTTCTCAGTGTTAGTCACAGATCACTGCTCGAGGTTTCAGAGCAGCAAGTCTGCAGCACGAAAACAATCAGGGGGAACTGATGCTAAACAGCTGAGAGGCAGACCGCCCACCGCTGCTCTGCTCATCAAACAAGGAGTAAAATTCTGCTGTTTAAATGTAGAGGGCAGACCTGGCTGCAGACAAACATCTGGCAACAAAAACAGATATCCTCTGCAGCAATTATTGGGAGATTTCTTGTTTGTAAGAAAATGAAGTCAAACTCCTGCACAATGTCTAATTGCACAAATAAACTGACAACACTGACATGTATTTGTGCAATTTAGACAGTGCTCTTTCTTTTACTGGTGGCAGCTTGGTTAAAAATATAATGATCTTAAGTTAAGCTTTGGCACTTCTTGACCCAGTGACAATCCTCTGACCAGTTCAATCTGACAGTCCAGAGGTCAAAGTTAAAACCTCAGGGGTGACAGACCCTTTTCAGTAGCAGGACTGCAGCGCTTTGCCTCCACATATTCCGCCATCCCCACGCTGCAGGTTTTTAAATAAAACCTAAAAGTGCACTTTTATCCCCAAACTTTAGGCTTTGTCTTACCCTCTCCCTTTCCTTTAATCTTAATGTTTTATTTCCTAAATCCTTTTGTACTCATGAATAGGCCTTGTGTTTTGTTATGTTTTTATATCTTTAATTTTCAACGTACAGCACTTTGGTCAACCTTTTCTGATTTTTAAATGTGCTTTTAAAATGTGGACTGTATTGGAACCTTCATTTCTTATGTGCATCTTCCTTTAATAGCTTGTGCAGCTGATTTTGTTTGTCGTTGTCAATGGTTTCAACTGACAGCAGGTTAAAGTTTTAAACATTAAATGAGACGCTTAAATTCAACAAATCACACACAAAAACTCACAGACACTTTTCTTTAGAGCCGTGACTATAATAATCTTCATAGTCAGGTTGTTACATCCCTAACATAGTTACAGCAAAGATCACAAAGTAGCTAAGTAAGCTGCGTGGATACATCATCTATGTGGCTTTGTTAGCTTTAGCTGGGTCTGCTAAAACTCATTTTGATAAAGCTAACTTATCTACATAGCTAAAGCTAATCTCACAAAGCAGCTATGTAAGCTACGTATCTATGTTATCTACATAGCTATGTTAGCTTTAATTACGTTTGCTAAAGCTCATGTTGACAAAGCTAACTTAGCTACATTGAATTATATAGTAACATCAATTGCATAGCTATGTAACATTTAGCAAAAGCTAACAAAGCCAAAGCAAGTCACCTTTCATGTAACCACTTCTAAAACAGGTCTATACGTAATTTAACATCTGACTTTTTTCTCTATTTTGTGGTTATTTCATGAACGCAACTTACAGACTTTGTCAAAGAATAAAGTTGCATTCAAGGGGAAATACTTTACCCTTTTAAGACAAGGTTATATTGGTCTCAGAGGTCCTGAAAACATGCCTGTGAAGTTTGTTGCTGAAAAAAAAAAACCCTCCTGTATTGGATTTTTGCATGTCTGAAAACCCCTCTGTTTCAGCCCTGCTCAGAAGAGCTGTTTCTATGGCTTTAAATGTAAATGAGCTGTCTGACTCCGCCCCTCTCAGGAAATGGATGTGGCTTGATGGATGTTGGCTTCCTGATCCTCTTCTCGGCTGGAGGCTGAGAGGAGGATCAGGAGAGGAGGGCGGAATGTTCTTCCAAGCGGAAAGGGCCAACCGAACCTGAGGCAGTGCTAACTCCCCACATGACATCATGAGAGGAAAATCTGAGAACGGCTTGTTTCGGCACACATTTTCTGAAAGGTGGAAAGATCTAAAACTGGAAATACATTTTAACTATGGCACTTCCGTTCTGAGATATACGGTGCCTCAGATCAATGGTTGGTGAGAGTGGCTGTCAGAGATGAACGGTCTGCAGCCAGACTCCTCTTGATATTACTGGTTTATGTACTAGAGCAAAGTGTAACCACATTCAGCACAGACGCATGGATGTAAACCTGCATGGAACATGCAGGTGGTTCAAGCAGTGTTGAGCATTAGCAAACTCAGCAATCGAAACAATTTACCTCCAAATAATTTCAAATGAATTGTGGTTGAGTGTAACTATTTTCTGAGTTTTCTTACATCAGACTTGTTGGTTTGAGTGAAGTTAAATTCCTTTTAAATTGACAAGGAAATCAGTCATCTGTAAATGCACTTCCTTCTAAGCAGATTAAAGATGTCTCTAGTCAAGGGCAGAATCAGTGATGTGGTGCAGGATATACACTGGTATATACAAAGTATACACACTTATTTTTTAAGTCTCCATAGAGTATACCCACTTCTAAATAATGAGGATACCCAAAAAAGAATGTAAATTATGAATACACTCATTTCTACACCACTGGACTGAATATACCTGAAGTGAATTGAAACAGCTGAACTCACTTCTCAGCTCTGTCTGTCATATAATGTTGGGATGCAGAACCTGAAATGACCATGACCTAAGCTCAACTGTTGCTTTTAATCTAAATGCACGGAAAGGAAAAAACTAAGTGCTTGTCCTTTGCAGAATAATGGTGAATTCTGAATGGATCTTTGTTCCTGGCAAAGAGCACCCTTCAGGACTTCAAGAGATTCAACACAAAGGCTGCAAAAAGAGACTTTCTTTGTTCAGGGAAAATTTATCACAAGGGGGATTGTTTTAAAGCGTCCACATTTACTTTGGCAGATGTGGGTGGAAAAATGGCATATCAGCACCAACTTGAAACAAGAATACATCAGTGCATTTCATTTGTTCTCATTCGAGATAATGACTGCAAATCATTTAACATTTTAACCTTAAATTCCCCTGGCTTTGAACCCTGAGTCCTGACCAAATGATCAGTCACTGAATGTATAATATCACTGATAAACACCGTTCATTTTCACATAGGACTGAACACGTCTCTTCATGGCTGCTTAGACCGTGACATTCAAGTCCATGCAGTTGTCATAGAAATGAAATGAGTCACCCCATTAAGAGCGGGCTGATGACAGCGGATGGCAGGAGCAAAGTATGTGGGCTGATCATCACACCGTTTAGATAACAGCCTTCATACATCACCGCGCTGCCGTCTCTGCTGGCAAACTGCAGGTGTTTACGAGCTCACAGCCGCAGCCAATGAGCAGTGTTCATGTTAATGCCTCATAATGGAAGTAAATGCATTCAACATTATGAGGCTCCTTTGACTAGATTATTATAATTACAGATGCAGCTGAAATACTCTGACCAATTTGTTGAAATGGGTTTGAAAACGCGTGTTTTTCATACACTGTTCTATAAGAGTTTTTAGGATATTCTGAGTTGATGTTAGGTCAATTATGTGTCCTGATTTCACATAATTATCTGACAGTCATATGTCTGAAACAAAAACTAAGCCACTATAAAGGCCAATCTTTGAACCCACATGCTGTCATCTGAAAACCATATAGTCAATGGTAGCTAAAGCAAACCTTTCAGGTCTTTCAGTGTAGCCAACAGTTGACAACATCCTGCAAGGATGTCTGACATTCATAGTTTGACTAACAACTTGAGAAGCCAGAAGGAAAGAGTGTTGAAAAACGACATTTAACAGTAGTTTTTTAGCTTTCAGATGTCTTTCTGTAGATATTAACTCAATAGAAATTGTTGTTTTACAGCTGCAGATGGGTCCAGTGCTCACATTCCTCTTTTGCTCTCCACCCACACACAAACACTGATTTCCTGTATGCAGAGGAGCTGAACAATATCAGAAAAAAAGGTGACATTGTGATATCTATCCATCTGCAATGTACACTATACGGACAAAAGTATTTGGACACCCCATCATTCCACCAACAGGGAATGTGATAACATTGCATTCAAAGACATTTAATATGGAGTTGGATCCCCTTTTGTAACAGCCTCCACTCTTCTTGGAAGGCTTTCAACAAGATTTTGGAGTGTTTCTGTTTTTCCCCATATGAAGAAAACATGAAATAAACAATGCTATCCTTTGATAGGGTAATATTGATATGAAGTATGATGGATGAACTAACACCAAAAATCAAAATAAGCTTTAGCTAAAGCTGTATGCAACATGTTTCTTTAGAATTAAAAAAAAAGAACATTTTATCACTAAATTTTTTGCAGCTACTCTAAGAGTAGCTGGTAGCTAAACCGAGTATCATCTAACAGCATGAAAATGGTGTGAGAGCTTAGAAAAAGTACAAATAATTAATTGTTAAAGAATATTTTAAGTGTAGTGCAATAAATTCAGACGTCTGCGATGTGTTTACCCCAAAAGCTCATATTGTTGTTATGATCATAAAAAGATCTTTATAATGTAGCCCTAGTGTACAGTCAAGGCAAAACAAAAGTGGATATTGTGCTTGTAATAAAAAGGGAAGCCAGGAAATCAGAGTTGGTCTTGTTCCTCTGATTTTATGCAGAATCAGTAAACAGAGATGTACTGAACACCAATGTCAGCATATTTATTGGAACCTGATTCACTTGCAGCACAGGTATTCTAAAGCATGATGATGTTGTGGATACTCACTGTGGTAAGCTGTGTATTTGCTTATAAGCAGTGAAGACCTCTTCAATGCTGCGCTCCACTTTTTTCTGATAAAAAAAAAGAAAAAACAGGTAAGCATAAACAATCATTGTGAAGATCATTGTTTGCTTGTGAACAGAATTAGAAATCAGCTTTTCCGCATACAGTAACTGATACATGACATAGAACAAGGCACTAAAACTACCAAGGTTTCATTAGTGGCACTGTTCTTATTTCAGATCGCAGCAAATGTGCATTGTTTGCAAACATATTCAATAACCTGTCTCCTATTGAAAATACTCATTCAACTTGATCAAAATAAGCCTTACATCTTTTGACCAGGCATGATCATGATCGAGACTGTGTATTATTGATCTTAACTTTTATTTCCACAGAAACAACTTACTACTATGTAATACTGACAGTAGATGAGTCAATTTGTTATGGGAGAAAGGGAAAAATACAAAAACACTATGGAAAAGAGGCATTACTTTTAAATTATTTAAAAAAATATACTTGGTATCACTTCCTTGGTACCTAACTGCTAATAGATCTGTAATGTGTTGAGCAGCCCTGCATATAAACCTTGTTTTTAAAATGCCTATGTTTAAGAGCACATTTTAAATGGATATAAAGCAAGAAAAAACAAATAATTCCTTCTATGAGAGAAGAAGCAGAATTTTAAGTCAGAGTCCTACGGGCTAGTTAGGGGAAAGAACCAATTAAATATAAGGAAAGGGGGTCATTAATATTGGTTTCGTTGATCAGTGAAACAGTGTTTCAGTTTGCCGGGTGGCCTCGCTAAATAGCAACTTTAAGTGTAATGTGTTCTTTGGTTGTCATTGTTACAGCACATGTTAAAACCCTGTAGAGTCCTGACAAATGTCAATTTGTTATTGTGTTGGTTTATAAAAAAGTTAAAACACCCTTAAACTGACTGACGTTGTCAAAATTAGATGTGCACAATTTTTAAGATCATGATTACAAACATAATGTACATACTTCATATAAGGGCCTCCCTAAAAGATAAAAAAATATAGAGGATCTGTCACTTTTTGAACAAATTTCTTTGGATATAACTGTGTATTTAAAAGAACCCCAAACTCAGAATATCTGAAATTGAATATATATACATCTGAAATATCTGAAATTAAATATATATATATATATATATATAAAAGAAACAAATTGAAAACTCTGAGTTTAAAAAGATGTCAATTTTGACTTGATTAACAAAAAAAACAAAAAAAACAAAACAGGTTTTAAAGTCATAAATGAATGACATTGTTAAGTCAAAAATTTACAAGAACGCAAACTAGAAACAGTGGTTGGATAACCCCAGTTCACAGGAATGTCTCTTATAGTGATAAAGTGATAACAATAACGTGATGTATTTGGGTGACATTACAAATTACTCCTTTTAGCTCAGTCCTAGTAGCAAGCATCATTCATTTAGGCTCTCAACTTGTTCAGTTTGGTTTCACATAAATTTAAGACGTTTAAAGTAAAAAAACATTTTCAAGTATATTTTTCATAAATGAACAAATTTTTAAGATTGGAGTTTTCTTAGTAATTAACAGATTTTTTACAGACGGGCCCTAGAATGCAGTTGTAATAACCAATTGTTTGTACATTAATCTTTGGTGAGAACAACTGTGTTTAGGATAAGGTGGGATTTTGTCAATGGAAACAATTCAAATTGATGTTTTAATTGGGCCCTGGGGGGGAGGGTCTTAGCTTGTATTTTGTCTCAGATACTAGTAGGGGGCCCTAATGATAAAGGTTGGAAACCAGGCATATAAGTTATATGTATGCGCTGGTAGGTAACTTGCCCCGGAATTTATACTCCGTAAATTACAGACGAATTAAAAACACAGAAGTCATGAGCGATTATTACACATTACCAAAGACCTCTATGTAACACTAATCCCGTTCGAATAGGGTATAAAACTAAAATTAAAATAGCTGGCAGGATTAACACTGGTAAACATAAACTAAACTGAAATTTAAGTCCGGGGTACCTAACACTGGTAAATTTCTCGAACTCAGTCATAAAAATGGGAAAGCCCTCTTTTAAGAACATGTCTTATAAAACAGATGTAGATGTTCAGAGCGTCGACAATTTTTTATACTATCGTTCATTTAAACAAGGAGACGTGAAACATTAAAAGCACCCAGTACAGAGCACAATCGAAACCTTAGTTGTAACTATGACAACCACAGACACATTTGTCAGAAAGACATCAGTTAACACGGTAACTTGTTAAAACCTAGCACCAGTTATCTCATCAGTTATTGTATTATTTTGTTGGAGAGTCGCTAAACGTCTTACATGCTAAATTTAAAAGGGTTGGGTCAAACCTAAGCTTAACTGTTTAAGCAACTTAGCTCACGGCTAACTTAACAAATCTCTTTAACTTTAAATGCCAAGTACCTAAAGCTCAGGTTGGCTAACTTAGTCTAGCTAAAGCACGGAGAGCCAAGTTAATTAACGCGAACAACTCCCGCGATTGTCTTCATTTATGGCGGGAAAATTTACGTGTAATAGTTAAATTACGCTCGCAGTTTTCGTCCATTCACAAACAGAAAGCTGTCACTCCGTCAAACAAGCATTAGCATTAGCCACATGATCTAACGAAGCTAATCTGTGCTCCCATACCGCTCACCTGCTCCACTGAAGTCACCGTTTCCACCCCGTCATCCGCCAACATCTCTACGGAATGGCACTCGTTGAAGCACCGTAAAGGCATCGGTACACCGTCCATAATGATTTTAAAAATCGTTATTTAAAAATATGCCGCGGGGAACACGCTGCTGCCAATGCCGTTAGTTTGTTTTGATAGTTGACTCACTTTCAACACTGGACTGTGCCTACTTCCTGCTGAGGTTGGAGTGGGCGGAAACTGCGCGTACACCCGCTACGGCGTCTCCAAGGGAACAAACTTCTTCCATTCATTTTGGTGCGATAACGGCTCGCTGACACTCACGATATCTCGGGAAAGTGTTTTACGACTATTTTGCAACTAAAAATCTTAACACAGAGAGCATAATTGTTTAAACATTCACATTTCATTAATTTCCCTGTCATGAATCAGTGTCGAAGAAAAGCTGTTCTACCGTGCGTCTCATTTCTGCCTCCGGTCTACGTCGAGTCGGCAAAAACGGAACAAAAAAGTACAGGAAGTTGCCGTTTGGCCTTCAAAATAAAACACAGAACTCGATTGGGAGGAAAAAGTTATCTTATCAATACACATTATCATCATTTAAAATCTGTATGGGCATTTATAACATGTATTACTCTAACTCAAGACACTCGTCTTGTTTAGCCTATATCTTGAACGTTTTTTTACATGTTAGACAAGCATTTGAAGGTGTCCTCTTAGAAAAAGGAGCCGAAAGGAGATGGGGACTCCCGTTGGCTGGTTTTGGCTTAAAGAAGGCAATATACAGACTAAAAAGTGAACATGATTATATGATAATAATGATGATCATGACAATAATAATAGCTTTATTTATATAGAACCTTTCGTCAAAATGCAGCAAGAATTGCTGAAACCCACAAGGAAAAACAAATTACATTAAAAAAACGAGGAAAAATACAAAAGCAATGAAAAGAATAAAATGCGGTTAAAAACGATGACATCAGAAACACAAAAAATCTGTATCATAAATACAAATGATAAACTTATATTGAGTTGTGATTTAACATAACTGGATTACTAAAAAGCCTAACCACTTATTTAATTTTGGACAGACTTTAATCAAAAATCTTTATAGCCAAACGTATCTTAGAGTTATCTAAATGTGAAGCAAACGATTTTTGATGTAAGGAGAGCTGTTGTTCTAGCCAGATGTATTATCCACAATAAAAGAAACACTGCCTAATAAGGATATGCACTATTTGGTAGACAAAGGATACACTATGCCTATCAAAAAATATTATGACATTGTTAAATGAAGTATTTTCAAAATGCAACGTTGTTTAGAGTGCAACAAGTCTATGTAACGGTAGACATGCATGGAAATCAAATAAAATATTACTAAATCTTAAAATAATTTGGAAATGTAGGTATGTGCATGTTTCCCTTCCTCTACCACAACCTCAAAATGAATGTAACTTACAGATTTTATCATGACAAGATAAGACAGAATGGAAAACCACTTTATAAATCTTTAATGAAATTCTAATGTCAAGTTGTTCCTTCAAAGTAGCACTAAAGACAATCAAATAAATGTGAAATACAACGATTAAATATCCAATGTGTTTCAAAGTATTAAGGGGGTTACATTTGAGATTTGAGAAACATGGCAGATACAAGTATGATGGTTTAAATTAGAGACAATACTGTGACACTATCTTGGAAATCATACAATCATAATTTTGCTCCACAAAAATATTTTTTAAGTAAACGGCTAGGTCTTGTGTTGAAATGCGTCACCGGAAGTTGTCTTCTCTCTTCTCTCCTACTTGATAATGGTCCACCGCACCCACTGTAAGCTGGAGGCTACCTGTGAAGCCGGAGCATCCCTGTTTTGTTCCCCACCGACCCAGCCTCAGTGAACAAAAAGCAGCAGACCCACAGCCTCATGTTTACAGTGTGAGCAGACATGGGATACAGGCGGGGAGAGACCACTCATTCATCGCTGAGTTAGCTTGACTGGAAGCTTTTTTTTTATTTTTAAATTAAACAACACATCCAAGACCATGGCTAAGCAGTACGATGTGCTCTTCCGACTCCTGCTTCTCGGAGATTCTGGGGTTGGGAAAACATGTTTGCTATGCAGATTTACGGACAACGAATTTCACCCTTCTCACATCTCCACCATCGGTAAGACACTGCAGAAATAAGCCTTTTCTTTAGTTTTACGTATCACCTGTGTTACAAAATTAGCATTCCCTTTTATTTGCATGGTCTTCCAGCGCTTTCTTTTGATGTCATTAGCGTGTGACCCTCTCTCTGAGGCCAGCGTATTTCCAGTTTGATCTCCTCACATGAGAGTTAACAGGGGTTTTAAAAGCCTGCTTCATGGCTCGTTGAAGTTATGGGGCTCACGTCCAGAAACAAAGTGTTGACAATAAAATCAGTGAGATAACATTGGTTGGGGAAGCCCTGAGGGGGAAGATCCAACACTTGGCAGCCATGTAGATGAGTTTACCAACTGTCAGCACTTGGCACTGACAGAAAACCCCAGTGCCATACAAAAATAAGAGCAAGGCACATTTTTATATTTAGAAATGGGTCGTGTTTGGCACCAGGCATCTTTGTTGCTTACCAGATTGGGCTTCTGGGACTCCCAGGGTCTGTTAGGTTGATCTGGGTTCCTTGTGATGATGAGTAGTTTCAGTTCAGGATAAGTATGAAGATTGTTGTTATGTAACGCTTTAATAAAATTAATCGCAATGAAGGTAAAATTGTTTGGAATGATGCTTACAAACATTGGGAGAAACCATTCGTTGTTGTCAAATAATCAATGAACAAACAGGGCTTGAGGTGATCCACACAGAATTTAAAGCTCCTGTCAGCAAATTAAAGCTGAGTGTGAAACAGACAACAACCAACACTGATGTTTCATTATGGCATACCAAAGCAAACAAGGCCATCAACATCAAATTTGTATGTTTTTATATTGTCATCGCTTACATGTGAAGGTGCTGCCGGCTGGAGGGTAGGTGTCAGATGAAGTGATGACTGCATGCCACTAAAACAGACTTGTTTTACATTTTTCAAAGAAAAAAACTCCAAGATGAACCCCGTGTTTCTCACAATGTAATAAATAAAGTTAGCAAGGACACAAGAGGAGAAAGAGAGAAACATCCCATACAAAGCGTTTAAGAAGGACAGGACTTTAAAAAATTCTCGGAAGGTGATTGGATGAACATTCTGTCTCTCACATTCGGTAGTAGCCATGCTGCAGTTGTAAACTATGCTCAACAAGCAGACCCTGCTGTTGTTCATGAATGGTCAAGCTTGTTGATGGATCAAACTCATGCCGAGGCCAGTCAGGAGAAATGCAAACCATCTTTTGGCTAGAAGAGCTTTCGGTGCGGCTATTTGCTCTTGTTTCAGTTTAGAAATGTGGCTCAGTTCTGTTAAAGCTGCCGCTATGCTAAGCTACATCCAAGCTAATCGCTGCACCAGTGGCAGTCATTGTACATACTGGATTACAGTACTCTAAACCCCGCAATAAAACGGTCACTACTATAGCTACATGTGAGCTTTTTGCTACACTGGTTGCAGTCATTGCTTCCAGCACAACTAAACCACACTCTTAGCTAGCGTCCTTCTCCTCAAATGTCACTGATCAGTCAGATTTTTTTTCATACATACACCAAATGAGTTTCACTCCTTCCCCACACTGTTGCCACAAAGTCGGAAGCATAGCATTGTCCAAAATGTCTTGGTAAGCTGAAGCACTAAGATCCTGGTACTTGAACTTAAATCTAAGAACATGCAGAACTGTATGCAGCAAACTAACAGTACGTCTAAAATTACTTTCTGACTTTGCATCTTCCCTTAAAGCCCTGTGCAGTGTATCTCCTTCCCTTGTACGTATTCACATTTCAGATCCCTACAGGCATGTTATTGTGGTTCACTTTTAAACGGGGTAAATGAGGACATACAGCAAGCAGAGCTCTTTCTTCCCATGCTGCAGTGGCGGTGTCTCTTCTTCTTCATCTCTGGCAGCGTGGCTCCTCTCCCCATGTGTTTGTGTGTTCAGTTAACAGAGATATTTTCTCTCTGATAGAGCTTCTTCTTTGTACTTTCTGCACTAATTGGCCACAATGCAGAGAAAACTAAATAAAACATGACTTTGTGTGAAGTGTGAATCTCATGTCAGGTCATGATCAGGCTTGTCCCAGTGGATAGAAGGTAGTTTGTTAAGAAAAGATGGAGAGTAAGTTGTCTTTATAAGGTCAAGGTGATAAATCATGAAACAGGGGGTTTGTAGACAGATGATGCAGGAAAACATACTTCTTTTTCGCAAAATTTAGTGGAAATGTATTGACTGCTTGTGTTTTTGCATGATGTGAAATACTTATTTAACAATCTTTCAACTTTTTTAAACACCTTACAACCAGGTATGAGGACCAAATTCAGTTTTTAGACTCAGATTCCAACACTGGATCTCTCTACAACATATTTTGGAATAAGCTCAACAGTATGCTGTAACAAGTCATGAACCTATAGCTCCATATGGAGGAACGTCCTCCCTATAAACCATCATACTCAGGACAGGAGCAGCCGTGTAGTGACGCCTGCAGAGGTGTGTCTACTCTTAATTTATCCCCTACATTTTTAAGCAGCCCATCTTGCAGAGGATTCACAGCATGTGAAACAAAGACAATCTTGTCAGTCTTTTTTACTAAAAAATAAGCTTTTAAACACTGTCACTGAACTCCTGTGCTTTAGAGAGTAAGGATCATTATGAAACTAGCGAGAACGCAGGTCAGATTTTACAACCACCACTGGACCAAAGACCATAGGCTGCAGACAACTTCATGATTCTGCATCTTGATATTCCTCTGCAGTGTTGGAGGTAATGTGTTGCAAAGCAATTTGTTATTGTACTTAAAAAAAATCTCTGTCACTCTAAACAGATTTCCCTGAAAATTTGACTCACCATGTAATGGCACTTCATGGTGGTGTTTATGACGTGTGGTGAAATTCATAGGATGAAGTGGAAAATTGCTTTAAGAATAAAGAGGAAGAACATGAAATGACTAAAGGGTTAAATAGTGAATGTGCTAATTATAAAGAAGTTTGTTGTTAAAATCCTCTTTTGCAGCTTTTGAGAATATTTGGACACACCAAAGGTTTGTTGTCTGTGGTTTGTTCTCAGCTAAGCAAAAAAAACACAAGCCCATTCCAGTGATAATTTTGTCAACTGAAACTCTTGACTAAAAATGATTGTTCACAACTTTTTCCATGAGAAACATTAGACTAAGACTTGGCAACAGTGTTTATTTCAGCGACTAAAACTATGACTAAAAATGTTCATCGAGAGCCTTTTTTCCATGAAAAAAACTAGACTAAGACTAACAAAAATAGATTTTTGATGAGTAAAACTGACAAAAAGTAAGTTTAGTGTTCGTCAAGATGACTAAAAATGTACAAAAGTGTAATTTAGTTTGATAAAAAATTTTCTGCACATAGTGCGTGCATTACCTGCAATTCTTGGGGCTAATCAAGACGTCCCTGAGAATGACCACATAAAATGTAAGTGTTATTCTATTTTGCTGCATTTTTATCAATTCAACATTTTCACATAATGAAACTAGAAAAACATTCGGAGAGCGCAGACCTCCGCCATTAGTCCTATCTCCCAATAGTGAAGAATCCTTTTAAAAAATTCCTGGACCCGTCCCCATGTGCCCCCCACCACGGCATTCGCCAACTACTCCCTCCTCAGTGGGGTGATGACATGGTGAGGCAAGGCATTGGCTTTGTGACGGATGGACTGTCATGCTGAAAGCATTGCCTGCCAGTGCCAACAGATGCACTGACAGTCTCACCCATGGTCTCACCGGACGACTGGGAGTCATGGCAGAGGGTGAATATTCCTCTATTCCTCCAAGCATTGTGAGTATTCTTGCTACAGTTCGCTGTCTTTCTCTCTGTTATGCTCCAACTCGTCTCCTCGACTGGGCGTGCATCTTTCAGACTGTATAAACTCCGAAACTTTGAATAGAAACATTCCCAAAATGCTGCTGGGATTGAAGTTACTCATGTCCGCCATCTCCTGGTGTAAAGTGGTAACAGCGCAGACCTCCACCATTAGCCCTATCTCCCAATAGTACAGAATCCTTTAAAAAGTTCCTGGATCCAGACAGTGATCCAGATCACTCCCAAAATCTAATCAGTTCTTCTTTATGCCATTTCTGACATTTCCTGAAAATTTCATCAGAATCTGTCCACAACTTTTTGAGTTATGTTGCTAACAAACAAACTAACAAACTAACAAACCCACCCGATCAAATAACCACCTTGGCAGAGGTAATGATATGTACAAATACCTGACTTAAATATAGTCAAGTGTTAATCTAAACATGCAGTGTTTGAACTTAACTGCAAATTGAAATCCTAAAGATAAATTTGCCACATGAGTTCTTTCATCATCTTTAATTGTGTTGTATCTTTCCTTGGATGTCACAGTTGAAGCATTTATGATTATGTGTCTCCTGCAAGCACTCCAAAGCTGCAGCATGAGGCTTAAACTCAGTTTTTAGACCCACAGGTTCCTCCATCTAGTAATAATTTATGCTCAAAGCTCTGCTATTTATAGGCATGCCTATATAGCTCCTCACAGGAAACTTCCACCCGGCAGATGAATGTTTATCCCCCATACACTGCAAACATTCGTGCCATGTCTTGCATGATTTTTTGTGTGCTTTTCTTGCAGCATTTCAAGTGTAAATAACCACAGCTGGATGCACAGAAATCTGTCTCTTGTGTAGGTGCAGGTGGGGGGAGATCCAGGTATTTATACTGGACTGCATCTCTAAGCCACTGTGGGAGGTCTTTTATGATCCTGCAATAATTCAAACTCCTCCTCTCACACTAAACAGACCCAACAAAGTCCAAATAGAGAGAGAGAGCGATCAAGAGTGACCACCACTGGAGCTCTCCTGAGAACGATCAATAAATAATTTCCCAACCTTCAAGCTGACAGGGGGATATAAATTCTCCTGTGCCCCCGTCATGTGTGGCTCTATAAATCATCGGTTTATGTTAGAGTCTCCTCGCTCTATTATTGCTTGTATTTATCTTAAAAACTGCTGGGACCCCTTACCCATTAGAGTTTTATTCAATAACTCTAGTTTTCTCTAAACATTCTTGGATTAAAAAGCTGACGAGGGTCCTTATTCAGCATCTCTTGCTGTTAAGGTTGAAAACAACCTTAGAAAAAGCTGTTAGCAAACAGTATGACGATGAAAATATGTGGATGGAAGATATAGACATCCAAACATTACTCCTACAGGACTGATTAGCATCAAAAATGAACATTAATGCTACTTAAACCACCTCCACTCTTATTCTAAGGCTTATAATCAGTTTTTGGACATTAGCTGCAGAGATTTGCTCAGTCTGAGACCAAAAAACTTACTGTCATTTGATGTAAAAATTACAGCTCTGTTGTAACCTTACTTTGGTTAGGGTTAGGGTGGTCTAATAAATTTGTTAAGCACTGTATGTTACCGAATCAGAGAGAATCAAGTTGGCAAATGAAAAATTTCATTTTTGCCTAATTTTTTTTTTGCGATTTTAGCATATATATCCCATAGAAATAATGCAGTTGAAGTCCAGAAACTCCCTCTTTCAACTTTCATGCCACTAGAGGGTTATTAGGACAAAAATAAGAGATATTGTCGTAAATAAAATATCCAGGTGAAATCCACTCTGGTGCCATTTGGGCCCAATTTGGCCCAATCGCTGCCATTTGAAAAATCTCAGGTATCAAACTTTTTATAACTCATATGCCATTATAGGTGGTCACTGCATCATGGAATTCTTTGTTCCCCCTCAAATCACCCAGACATCTGTTTAGTTCCCTTTCAAAAGAAGTCTTACAAAGGAACTAAAGTTTGACACTAAGAGGAGCAGATTTATATTCAATGGCACAAAAAAACAACGCAAAATAAAGTGCAGCAAACTAAAAGAAACTGTCGAATTGCACAAATATGACAAGAATTTTCAGTAGAGGCTGGGCTTTCAAATGAAACCATGTTTGTGTCTGTAGTACCAGGCACCATCCCATAGGGGGCGCAAGTGTCTGGCTATGTAGCACTATGGCTACTTTGACATGTGGTCATTGATTTGAGTCCTTTTTGAGTTGGATGTGGTTTAGGTAAAAACTGTTTATTTTGGCTTGTAGCTGAGCTTCTTCTGTTTAAGTTGATGTGTAACATGACTATTTTTGTGCAAAAATAGAGTGGACAGAGCAAGTTTGTTTGGATCAAGGCGAGCAGGACCAAATTTGGTCCCACTAGGGCTTAAGGGGTTAACTATAAATGACAGAAATTCAACTACATTGATGGTCTATGTCAGCATGGAAGGGACATCTTGCTGACACTAGGAGAAGCCCACGTTTCCAAAAATATCTATGGCTGTAGATTTTGCTCTGTTTTAGCTCAAATACCCGGCAAAATCCCAGAAAATCAGCCCAGGTACAAAGATGAGTTTATCTAGGTCCCAACTTTATCTAAAGTTGTTTGTTTTTCTCCTTTAACTGGACATTTTGAGGACTTTTGGATCCTTGTGTGCTTGGCTTTCCTGCCTTTTGGACATCAACAACGTGACAATGAGTGACCTTTATTTTGAAAAAAAGTTTCTAGTCTTCACAGTAAACATTAGACACTGCAGATGTATCTCTTAACCTTGTGTTTTTTCCAGTCTTTGTTATTGTAGTTCTAAAGGAGTTGGACAGCCTTGGTCGGTATTCACACTATCAAAGAATTTCCCAACATAAAAGAAACCACAGAACAAGACGTGCATTCAGATGTGAGCTGAGATCTCTGCCTTTGATTTGATCCACCAAGGATTTTTCAAAATAAAGGCGAAACTCAGAAATGTAGGGCACAAAGAATAGCAAACTTGGCTACAGTACAGAAAAGATGTGACTTCATTCTCTTGTTAGACTCCAGAAGCCTATATGATAAAAACTTCACCACTGAGTCCATAATCCTCCTTTAAATCAAATAGAAATCAATCAAATTCATCTAAAACCAGCGGAGCATCTCTACCTGAAGCTCTAACACACTCTTACTCAAGCAGGAAGCTCGTTTTATTTTAACAGGTCACTTTGTTCCTCGTAAGGCTTTCATGTGGACAGACAGAGCTCATTCCTCAGGCAGGGAGCAGCTGTAGAGATGATTTAGTAATGCTATTCAGTCACACTACTGGGTTTAATCTTCCTCACCGTTACCTCTGCTGCCTCGTCACAGGGCTCCTGAGAGCTCGCGGCTGTCACAACGCCTGTGAGGTACGAGCCTGACCCCGCCCTATATCACAGCTCGGTAAGCAGCCGTCCTCCTGGAGATGTCGCGGTCACGGCCTGGTCAAACGTGCTGCTGCTTGACGGGCTCGTTAGTCTAAAGGGCCCGGCTCCGGGTCACAGCAGCCACTGATGTTATCATCTGAAGAGGTTATCAAAGACATCTGTGGTGTTGGAGTAACCTTGAGTCATGGCTTTAAGAAACAAACAGGGTATTTTCAGGAATCTCTGATTTGAAAGTTGTAGGAATAGCTTCAAATATGCAACTGCAACTAAAAACTACATCCCATTTTGCATGTCTTTTTTTCTCCATTTCAAGCAATCTCTCTATTACTGTGGTGTTCAACCTTACCCAACACTGGAGTCACATTGACAATAAAATACTTTTGCAAGAGCTGCTATCTAAAAATGCACCTTCTTTCTTGAGGACAATTTACATTGAAAATAGGGATAATGAAGGAATGAAAACATGAAGTACAGTGCATTAGAGAGGGAGGTCCTTAATATTCAATGATATTGATACTCCTGAGGATACTCCTTAGTGGTCCTTAAATACACGCTAAAATCAGAATGGACTTCCAGGTAGGGTTAGGGAAAAAGTTATGGTAAGGGTTAGGATGCTCAAAGTTGAAAGTCAACGAAACTTGCCTTTAAACGAAACGAAACCAAATGTTTAATTAGGCTGACTAAACAGTCTGCTTATAGAGAAAAAGCTTATCTCTCATGAAGACATTGGCAGCTAACAGAGCTAAGGCTAAAGCTAACAAAGCTGCATTAGTTATGTAAGCTATGCCGGTAACATAGCTTATGCATACAGTGTGTCCCAACTCCCATACTTCTTAGTAAACTGTGTTACAGTATACTTGGATGGATTAGTATTGTACCAAACTGTGCACTGACATTTAGCACTAACAGGAAGTGATGCAGTTTCACTGCCTCTGATTTCTTTTTCTACCTTTTTATAACAGCAAGTTATCAAAAGACGTTGGCTATTATAATCAGAATTTTCACTCACTATAACTTTCATGTAACTTGTATTTCAGTTTACCTCGTTCATTTTAATATAGAACCTTATTTTGCCTTCAACGCCTTTTTTTGGAAAAATAACATTATTAATTCTGTCCTGGGATAGGTGGCGTCTTCATCTTGGAATTTTAGGAGATGATTGCTTAGCAGAAATGTTAATAAAATCATGATATGTAAATGTAATGAAAGGTAACATTAAGCTTTGGTATCATTAATATTGATTACTTGCATCAATTCAACTCCTTCTGTTGTGAATACAGACATTGGCTATAAAAACAACAACACATGCTTTATACCAGGCTGTAAACATGTTTATTTCTCTTTTAAAGTTTTACATTTTAATACAGGCCTCTATAGAGAAAGGTGGGATCCCACCTTTAGCCAGCCTTAAGTGGCCAGAGTTAATCCCCCGGTTGTGATTGATAGCAACTTTTAAAACATAAAAGAATATTTTCCCTTGTCCCACTGTGGCCTAAAGACAACAGCAAGTGACAATTGCTTCCTGTCCTCTGCTTTTAATGCTAACCAGAGATGACAGAGCCATTCCCCAGTGAATTTGTGTCAGAGCCAGAGCATCCAGCCGTCCATCCATTAGTGAGCCTGTCAGCATTACCTACAGCACTAAGACACGTGTCACCACCTAATCCGTCTTGCATTGTCGAACACAGTCATCCAGGTAATTAGTCAAGTCAATTTTAGGTGTGTACCCATTAGTTTTTACATGGCTTTCACGGAGCTGATTGTTTAATGCTGCCGTGTTAAATTAACTGATGCCTCCCCACACACTTTGTGCTTGTCGGAAGTGTCACCATGTTCTGCAGAGAGCTGCAGAAGGGCTTTTCTTTCCAGACAGTTTTAGGATTTATTTTTCAAAAAATATGGCAGAATTGTTTGTAAACCTTGAGCAATTTTTGGACATTAATGAAGCAGTAAGTTGACAGCAAGTAAGGTGCACTAAAGTCAGGAAAAGTTGAATTATTGTGCAAGTTTTTCCAAAATTTGGCTTTCTATTTTTTACCATATGTTGACTTTAATTCTGGACCTATGACCTTGATGGGAGTTCTTTTGGCTACAGGCTTGTAGAGCTCTGGTATCGCTTCACAACTCAGTTTTACCACAAGTCAAGTACAGAGTTTGCAAAAAATGTTCAAAGCTTTAAAGTTTGTTCAGGTTTTCACTGTTTGGCATAAAACCAATTGGCTGCTTGCTAACTTGTTATCACTAGAAGAAAGTGTTCAGTGAATGCTCTGCAATTTCTCTCGACACTTTGAGTTGGAGGCTGAACCTTTAGGACTGTTCGGTCAAAAATTGAGGCTGACGTAAAGTGCATAATGGCAATTAAGCGGACCAGATGGCACTAACAGGCAGGGAAGGAGGATCGACACAACCCCGGTCATGCTCTGGATGTCCTTGCACATTACCAGGAGTATGGGAAAATAATCTGATAAAAAAAATAAACAAAGTCCACTGGACTTTGGATGTGGCGAGTTAGCATGGCTGATGGTACCAACCAGGCAGGTAGTAGGAATGCCACAAGCCCTTGGCCGTGCCGGTGGATGACACAAGGGCCACCAGCAGTCTCTGGGCAGATCACTAGGGTTGAAAAGGCCTGGACAAAAGAGATGCTGTTGAGCTTGACCTTGGCTGTGGAGCAACACTTGTGCTTTGGGTTGTGGCACATCGGCCCGTGATGAATACCCACACTGGGTTTCTGAAGCGGAGTGTCGCTGCTGGACTGGAGCACCAGTAGCGCAACTACTCTGATAGACTTGAGTTGGAGCGACGTGCTCCACAGTATGATTCGCCGGCAGATCGCAACACAGTCGCTGTATGTGGAAATTGGAGGTCAGCGTCCTACATGCTTAAAAATCTGCATGTGTAGATGTAGTGGATGTTTTAAGGCAAGGTTGGATTCCAGTTAAAGTTGTCAAAATGGCATCTCTGCCATCTCATATCCTTGGCAATCTTATTTACCAGAACAAAACAGTTTTATTTGAAAAGTTTCAGATCACTCGGTTCCCTTCTAGGCCTGTCCAACCAATTGAAGATACCAGAAGCATAACGCAGAAGGCTGCTCTTGAATGCAATATTTTGGCTGCATGACATTCACCTTTAAAGGGGACATATCATGAATAAACAATTTTTGTATTTTTGCAAATTTATTTGGGCATCTCTACTGTATACTGACCTGCAAAATAGGAAATAAGCCAACCAAATTCTTTGTTTGTGGTGTGAAACATGAAACTGATGGTCTGTTCAGAGTCTGCACCCACTGTGACGTCAACATGAGTCATTATAATAAAAGTTGATCCTCAGCTGATGTTTCAATCCATAGATCTCCACCCACAGACAGCTATTTAGAGCTGTTTACAACCTCCTCTGGTGCTGGATCCATATTTTATTTTGACCAAAACGCGGCACAAACATTTTCTTCTAATCACAGGAGACTGTGTCAAAACATTGAAAAAGGTGTATGATATGTCCCCATTTAATCATCCTGTAACAGCATCATTCAGGAATTTCCATTCAGTTTGAGCAAAAGTGAGACATCTGCTGTAGCGATGGAAACACTAAAACCAGCTTGAATGTCACACCTCAAATAAAAGAGACCTTCTTTTTTACCTTGACAACAGCCTTGGTCTTTTTTTGAGGTCTGATTTGCAGAGCTGGAGTGCACCTTGATCTATTCATCTGGTTTTATTTAAGCAGTCAGATGAGTTTCTATCAAGGATTTTGTTTAAACATTAAGTCAATTGAGTGGGGTTGAAACCTTCTTTGTTTTCGTTGTAAGTGTAATTGAATATGTGCCAGAGTTCAAGAGACTGACTCCATGTTTTCTTTATTCTTAGACAACCAGAGCTGGCATAAGTGCACACATTCCTCTCTTTAGTAAAAGTGCTTGAGTATAAAAGGAACTCTAGTTAGTATACAGAGAAGAAGGCAAACTACATCTAGATATGTTTTAACTAAACTGAAATGTTTTTGTGGGTTTTACTGATAGATACACTGTCAAAATTGCATCTGCTAAATATTATCTGCCCTGTAAATTTCTGTTTTCCCTTGTAAAAATATGACCTTGAAGGCTTTTATTTTAATGCAAAGAAACAACAGTGTTGTGCATTGTATTGATGAGCCTCTTGATGGCTTTGAGGCAAATGCAGAGCCCAATATTTACCGAGTGTGGGTATTAACTGTTTTATGAAACAGGCTAACAAGCTCTGTCGAGTGAGGAAATTGAAGGAAAATCTCCCTGCATGACTATCATGGTGCCATGTCATCTCCCTCTTTCCTCGTTCCATGCAGGTAGGACACACTGTTACTTGAATGGTGATGGCATTATGGCTAATAAATGTGTCTCAAGTGACAGTAGTATAAAGACACCTGTGTCTGGAAGGTGCAGTGTCAGGTTGATCAGTTTTTCTGGCTTCCATTACACCATGAAGACAAAAGAACACTCCAAGCACCTCAGAGAAAAGGTTATTGAAAGTTTAAGTCAGGGGTGGATACAAAAATTTCCAAGGCACTGCACATCCCCAGTTAAATCCATCACCAAGAAATGGAAGGAATTTGGCACATGTGTAAATCTGCCTACATCAAGCCGTCCTCACCAACTGAGTGACCGTGCAAGAGGGAGTCTAGTGAGAAGACACCTGTGACCACTCAGAAGGAGTTACAAGCTTCAGCATCTGAAATGGGGGACTCTGCACACAACTGTTGTCCAGGTTCCTCAACAGTCAAAGCTTTATGGGAGAGTGCCAGAGAGAAATACACAGTTGAAGAAAACTTGTTAAATCTTAACTAGAGGTCACCAAAAGGCATGTGGGAGACTCCATGGACAAGTGGCAGAAAGTTATTCGGTCTGATGAAACCAAAATGGTGCTTTTAGCCATCTGATAAGACACTATAAACACTGCACATCACTACAAACACACCATCCCCGCTGTGAAGCACAGTGGTGGCAGCATCATGCTGTGGGGGTACTTCTCAGCAGCCGACTCTGGAAGGCTTGTAAAGGTAGAGGGTACAATTAACGCAGCAAACTAAAGGAAAATCACAGCGGACAATCTTATTCAACCTGCAAGAGAACTGTGGCTTGGGAGAAGATTTGTTTTTCAGCATGACGATGACCTGAAGCATACAGCAAAAGCTAGCACTTTGACGTTACAGTTTTTTGGGGGGGTAAAAAAAGGCAAATTAAATTGACCATGATTAATTTATAAATCAATTAAAGGGTAAGTCATCTAAGCGGGTGAATACTTTTTATAGTCATTGTGAGTTGTCTGGATAGTCTTTTTGATTTACTAAAACTTTCCAGACTTAGCCTTAAAGTGTTGTTTCTTACTGTACAGCTGGAGGGTCCATTAGTCCGTTTCTGTGTCTCATATTAAAATGGCTGCTGTTTGCATGGCTGGACTTTAATGCAGTACTAATGCAGCCTCAAAGTGACGCAGAAGCTCAGCTTTTATTTCATTATCTCCTCTCCCTTCTCTAGTGGAGCCTCAGGCAAGCCAAGCTGATTGTTATGCTGACCTTTCACTTAGTGTCGCTCTGAACGCGCTCTCTCGTCAAAGGCAAACGCCGCCTCGCGACTCAAATGAGGCTTCACGCTGTCGAGTCAGTGAGCTGCAGCCTCTGCGGGGTCTTCACCCGACTCCTGCTTCTTCTTAGCAAACAAACGAAGAATAAAACCCACCAGTGCGGCCATAGTGCATCTGTCGGCTGATTCTTCAGCCTCATGGAAAACAAAGCTGGCAGAAATGTGAGCTATTAAAACCACAAACGACACTTCTTCCCTGTTCGGGGAATTGATGGCGCTCAGGAGTTCTTTCTCGGAGCGTGATGCTGGCTGTGACACATGGGTGCTGAGTGTCAGGTTAATTGGTATGAACCGTTAATTGATTTCTGAGGGATTAGTGTGGTCTATAGAAGCCTGTGGCTTTGCTTTATATCGACTTGATGCATTAGACAGAGGAGACGGTGATGGTGGAAAGAGAGGAGATGAAAGGAATTCAATGGAGACAGAGATAATAGCTCAAGTGATTTATTTACATATTGAAACCTGACTCAAATTTTCAGGCATTTTAATTATGACTCATCAAGATTTACATGAATATTGTTGCTGTTATAAGTACAAGGGCTGTAGCCATCTTTAAGGTCAGTGAGGTTGTGTCCTTCACTGGCAGACCAGTGAGTGAAGTTAAGAGCCTCTCAGCAGCATTACAAAGACAAACTAACTTCCTTTAAATTCTTTTTCATTAGTACTCAGCAGCTAAATTTTATTCACGTCAACTGATTTATACAGCACGTTTCATACACAAAGATCACACTTTTTGGTTGTACAGTTAGTCTATAGGTAATGACGACTGGTGAAGAGATTAGCGCGGACTTCATGTGACTTCAAGCATGGTACTGTGATGGATGTCATCTTTTCAATAAGACAGTTTGTGAAATTTTATCCCTGCTGAATTTTCCACTATCAATGATATTACTAGAAAGTTGAAGAGTTTAGGAACAACGGCAACTCAATCATGACATGGAAGACCATAAAAAATCACAGAGCGGCTTCAACGGTGACTGCAAAGGTGCGTGGGGCATAGAAGATGCAAGCCTCACATTACCAAGCATCAGATGGAGTGACGTAAAGCAGTGGTTCCCAACATGTGGGTCAGGACCCCCTTTGAGGTTGCCAGACGCCTTCCAAAAAAACAGAGAATATTTCTGAATGATTTCAAATTGTATATTTGACCCATCTTTATAAAAATACATGCATAAAATAGGGTAAATGTAGAATAAAAATCTGGTCATTTGGTGATATTTATTCTAAAATCAAAGTAATGTTTAAAAAATCCTTAAAGTGTCAGTCTGCACATGACTGTTCTGTAATTTGCATATCTGTGTTCTACTATGCTTCAACCACCTTCAGGTACAGTGGGGTCCCTGGTCTCTGGCACAACCTTTGGGGGTCACAGGCTGAAAGGTATTACAACCCCTGGTGTAAAGCAGTAGTTCTCAACTGGTGGGTTGGGACCCAAAAGTGGGTCGTGGAGCAGTTTAGAATGCATGTCTGGAAAAAAATGGTTGCAAAAGTCTACGAAGAACATGCAACCATACTGTTATTTTACTCAGTTTTATTGTGATAATGGGTAAATTAAACAACCCATTATCAATGGGTAAATTAATTTTTTATTGATACTTCAATTTATTTATCTCCTTTTCTTGCAATAAAAGGGCCCCTTTTGCCATGTTAATGAAGAAATTTCTCAAAATCTCTGGAAGATGGGCTAAAATTTATAGGTTATCATGGGGAAAGGGGGGGTGTAAAATGTGAGTGTTGTTGTGTGTCTTGGTCCTATCATAATTTCTGTTCCATCCAAGATCTTAAGTGCAGTTATTTTTATTTATTTAAACATGCATTGCTGAACATTTCTGAAATCTGGGTCGCGATTTGTCATCAAAGATATTGGTGGGTCCTGAGGCTAGAGCGGTTGAGAACCCTTGGTGTAAAGCCCACTGACACTGCAGAGCAGTGGAAATGTGTTCTATGGAGTAAAGAATCTTGTTTCTCTGTTTTGCAGTCAGATTGGTGAGTCTGGGCTTGGCAAGTGCTAGGAGAACGTTACCTGCCTGACTGCATCCTGCTAACTGGGAAGTCGAGTGGAAGATGGATGATAGATGGGGCGGTTTTTTCAGGGTTTGGGGTAGACCCCTTATCTCCAGTGAAGGCTAATCTTAATGCTTCAGCATACCAAGACATTTTGGACAATGCTATGCTTCCAACTTTGTGGAAGCTGTTTAGGGAAGGTTCTGTTCTGTTCCAACATGACTGTGCCTCAGTGCACTAAGACTGAATAGACATGGTTTGATGAGTTTGGCGGGGAAGAACTTGACTTGCCCACACAGAGTGCTGACCTTAATCATGTCAAGGACCTTTGAGATGAACTGGAATGGAGATTGCTTGTCCAACATCAGTGCCTGACCTCATAAATGCTCTACAGAATGAATGGGCACAAATTCCTTCAGAAACACTCCAAAATCTTGAGGAAAGCCTTCGAAGAAGAGTGGAGGCTGATGAAAGGGGGCCCAACTCCATATTAAATGCATTTGAATTTAACATCATTACAGTCCCTGTTGGTGTAATGGTCAGGTGTCCAAATACTTTTGTCCATATAGTGTATCACATGCATTGGATTGGATGCATTGTGTGGGAAATAGGACAAAAAAATGGACCCGTTAACTCAGTTTTCCTGACATGCTGGATCGTTCTGTTAGAACTGTTTTTATGGCCTTTTGCACCGTCACAAACGCACAGTTTTGGAAAGTAAATGCACCCTGTTTGCTTGTTGTTTTTGTTATAAAGCATACTAACATGCTTCAGCACTACATAATAACCACCATCAGCTCCTCTTTGAGGGTATCATTATCTATTCCTGCCTTCAGAAATGAACACAGGCTGAAAAAGAAAGTGCTTGTTATTTTCTGTCTCACACTCAGTTGTCTGAAATAGATCAGAGCTCAGTGGAGCGTGAGTGACCCCCCCCCCCCCCCCCCCATCCCC
This sequence comes from Cheilinus undulatus, assembly GCF_018320785.1. Classification (NCBI taxonomy): domain Eukaryota; kingdom Metazoa; phylum Chordata; class Actinopteri; order Labriformes; family Labridae; genus Cheilinus; species Cheilinus undulatus. The sequence goes on along the minus strand of NC_054878.1, from coordinate 36,102,526 downwards.
GTCCCTGTCTCCTTCTCAGTGGTGCTAAGCTAACGTTTCTTTTTTTTTTTTTTTTTTGCCCTGCTTGCTTCCTGATCAATGCTTGAAGTGAACTGATAGAGGGCTTGGCCTGCTGGGTCATTAACCTTTCTTCCAACAGGCTGATTATACAGGGATGATGTGGCGCATTTGTGTTAATGCCTGCTGTGATGTTACAAAGCTGCTGCTGCAGATCCTGGAGAACCTTTGGCTGTTAAAGACTCGCAAGGTTAATTGATTTCAGTTACTCTTTAGAATGGGAAAAAGCCTTGCTGTGAACATTCAGGACACCTGGCCTGAGCAGTGAGCACAGCACACAGAGGGTTGGAAGAATATCAAACACGTATTGTATCTCCTAACCTTCTGTTTTTTTCTCTTTCAGGAGTCGACTTCAAAATGAAAACACTACTAATAGATGGTATCAAAGTTCGGATACAGATATGGTAAGAGAGCACCACAGGGCACAATATTAAAAGGCTTTGTTTTCACTATATCATCCATCCATTTTCACTCATGGGGCTGGGTTGCTTTGGCAGCAGACAACCCAGACATCTCTCCCCAGCAACTCCTTCTGGAGTAATCTGAGGCCTCCTAGGCCAAAAGGGATATTTAATCCCTCCACTGAGTTCAGGGTCTATCCCGAAGGTCCCCTCCCAGATGAAAAGACTTCCTCTGGAGGAATCCTTATCAGAATCCCAAACCACCTTAGACAGCTTTAAATGTGGCAGCTCATCATCAGACAGACTTTTTCTGTGGCTGATGAGCTGTTAATCGTCTGTGGTTAAATAAATGCTCTTTATCAGTGCTATAATTAATAGCACTGGCTGTCAGTGCTATCACTGGCTGTTTTATCCCTGGCAGGTCTTGTGTTATCATGGCTAAACATGCGAGCAGCTTGTTCCAGTTGGAGATCCATTAAGTTCAAGTTTAAGTGTAACAGAGATGTGCGGGGATTTGAGTAAGGAAAGGATCTGTGCTCATTTTTTTACAGTTTATGTAAAGTGAAATCTATTACTGTGTTTCTGTTCTCTAGTACACATTATACTCCTGAAAATCTCTGTAAGGTCATGCTTGTATTTGCTTGTTGTTTTCTAGGGACACTGCAGGACAAGAGAGATACCAGACCATCACTAAGCAGTACTACAGACGAGCACAGGTACATGAAGCATCCTTGTGGAATTTCCTAATTTTTTGAGAAAACCAGCTTCATTATCCGGGAAAAGGAGATAAATAAGTTTAAATCTGGAGAAAAAGACTGAAAAAGACTTGTCATCACAAGAAAACCTAAATGGATGTGTAGATTTTCTGTGTCTACTCAGGGCTTTTATATATTATAAACTTTTTAGTCCTGCACACTTTTGTGACCCACTGGAAACAGCGTTACGACCCACTGTTTGGTTTCCGACCCCCCAGTTGAGAACCACTGGTCTAGTCAAACCACCAGAATAACGCTGATATTGTTGTTTATGAATTCAGCATTTGTTTCAGGCTTCTTAAAGGGCTGAAATTTGATTGTCTATTTTTCCAGAAACTGACAATAAAATTATAGGAAAAGTTTCCTGTTCCTGTTTTGTGTTCTCAAACAATTGAGTAAATCTCTTAACCAGGCACTGGCTTACAAAAAGCTGGTTTAGGCTGCCAGCTCTCTAAGTGGTGGTCTGTTTTGTTTACTGGAATAATATCCACATGTCCAAATGTATTGATTTTAAAAAAGCTGCTCGTAAAGATGAAAAAATGCAGGACATTTTACACATGGCTCTGCTTCTCGTCTCTTTTTTTATGCTTGTCTTTGAACATCTCTCTTCAGGGAATCTTCCTGGTGTACGATATCACAAGTGAGCGATCCTTTCAGCACATCATGAAGTGGGCCAGTGACGTGGATGAGGTGAGTCACAGAGAAACGAGGGATTTAAAATCAACAAGCATTACTTTCTCTGTATTGTGCAAAGGGCAAAGCTGACAATGACGGTCGTGCAGAAGCCTCCGGTTGACACGTTGTTGATAAAACCAAATGCTTTGGCCTGACAGACGCTGCTTTGCTGTTTTTATTAAATTTCAACTTCTTTTCAGTTACAGTCATCATATTTTAAAAAAATGTAGTCATAAATATTGGAGAGGCCAATTTTTTAATCTACTTCACAAAGCAATCTAGTCTGCTTGTCATTTTCCACATGGTTTTATTCTATTAATTTATTTATAATTGGCCTAATTTCCTCCATGGGTCTGTCTGAATATATACTCTATTGATCCTGGCACGCTTCCACCTTCATTTTAATCTGTCTCATTTCCTGAGCGCTGTTGTTTTTGTGCTTATCTCCCATCCACACTCGATATTTGAAATATCTCACTGCCTCTGCCTGTCTGTTTATTATTGTTTACTTATTCTGTTCCTTATGTGTAAATATTCTCTTTTTTATGTGTATTATCATGACAAACTGCAGTACGCTCCTGATAAGGTGCAGAAGATTCTCGTAGGGAACAAATCAGATGAAGTGGACAAGAGGCAGGTGGCCACTGAGCAAGGTGTCAAGGTTGGTAAAGCTCTGGCTCTGTGCTGTAACTGTTTCATAATGTACAATAAGGCTGAAGAGATTGTTTGTTTCTTATGAATGTTTATATTGCATTAATATTCATTCTGATGGATTCTTGGTTTGACTTTATTTTTTTAGACCTGTTTATGCCTTGTGTAGCCTACACATTAACATTCCCCTAGGTCAGTGTTTCCCAACCAGTTTTCCTTGGAGCCCCCCAATGATTCCATACCTAAAGAGTTCTGAACTTCCACTGGTTTAAATGTAAACACAAAAACTGTGCAGCAGGAGCTTAAAAGAAATAGTCTTCATGGCTGAGCAGCTGCATGAAAGCCTCACATCTCCAAGTCCAATACCAAGCGACAGATGGAGTGGTGTAAAGCACGCTGATACTGGACTGTGGAGCAGTGGAAACGGGTTCTCTGGAGTGATGAATCACACTTTTCTTTTTGGCAGTCAGGTGGGTGAGTCTGGGTTTGGTAGATGCCAGGAGCAAGGTTATAATAGTTTTGGATTTTTCCTTTTTTTTTATTTCGTTTTTTTTTTTGTTTTGTTTTCACTTTCTGTGTTCAATTTCAGTTTGGTTTAAAAAAGTTTTTACTTTGCAAAAATGCTTCATTTTAGTTTAGTTTAGTTTTTATTAGTTTTAGTGGTAGTTTAAGTTGTTTTTTGGGAACATGTGAGTACTGAGTGAACCTACATTTTTAAAAGCCCACTCAAACAGGCTACTCTTAACTTATCAATTTATTTATTCAAAGATTATGTTTGGATACAACTCCAGAGGTAAAAATATCACTGTTTGAAGTCTTAACTCATCAAATCAGGCCATTTTACATGCCCCAGACTTGGGGGTAGGTGCCAGTCAGTATGGTTGTGTCAAAAACTAGAACTAAAGATATTTTCTCTCCATTTTTATTTAATTTTAGTTAGTTTTATATGCTATGCGGTTTTAGAAAGTTTTCGTTTTTTTGGCAAGGCTTAGTTTTTATTTAGTTTCAGTTAACAAAAATGATTTTTGAATTTTAGTTGTAATTATTTAGTTAGTTTTTGTCAACTATGATAACCTTGGCCATGACAACATTACCTGCCTGACTGCACTGTCACCTGTAAAGTTCGGCGGAGGAGGGATAATGGTATGAGGCTGTTTTTCAGGGTTTGGGCTTGGCCCCTTATTTCCAGTGAAGGGCTATTTTAATGTGTCAGCATACCAAGACAGTTTGGACGATGCTATGATTCCAACTTTGTGGCAGAAGTTTTGGGAAGGCCCTTTTCTATTCCAACATGACTGTGCCCCAGTGCACAAAGCAGGGGCTACAAAGACATGGTTCGATGAATTCACTGTGGAGAGAGCCCTGACGTCAACCCCACCGAGCACCTTTGGGATGAACTGGAACAGAGATTGTAAGCCAGGCCTTCTTGTGCAACATCAGTGCCTGACCTCATGAATGCTCTACAGAATTAATGGGGACAGATTCCCACAAAAACACTCTAAAATCTTGTAGTTTATCGAACAAAAGCAAGACCCAAGGATAAAATAACAAAAAAGACACGAAAAAGACGCAAAATGCCTAACAACACTTGCAAAAGACTTTCATAGATATTCCTATCTCTTTTTCATCAAATATTGTATGTGACTATTTTCAAACTTAGTTATGCTATAAAGTTGGGTGTGGAGATTTAAAGAGAAAGTGATATGCACAATAGGCTTCCCTCGAACAAAAACATGTTGCTTTTGTTTCCCATTGATGTTTTTTCCTCCCCTAAAAAGCTCTGAAGTCTGCCTTTAGACCGGCTTATGCTTCATCTCTTGCTGCGTCATATTTTCCATTTAAAGCTGCAATTAAATGAATGAATGACAGCACCCAGCAGCTGTCGGACCACACTGCACCAGAGCGAAAAGAAATGACCAGTCTGTGTTCCAGAAAGACCAAAACAGAGAGGATTTGGCTCTTTCAGGAACATTTAATGTGTTTCTGTTATCTCTCTTGCAGCTGGCCAGGGCTTATGGAATGGACTTTTTTGAGACAAGTGCCTTCACCAACCACAATATAACAGAGGTGAGAGGATCTGTGGAGCCACGGCTGGAATTCATGACTTTTAAAGACCATGCACAGAGTAGAACTGTTAATATAGGAAAGGAAAGGCTTAAAAATACTGCATCTTAATTATCTTTTTCCTTTTTATGCTGTGTCTTCAAGACTTTCACACGATTGGCTGAGCAAGTGCTGGCCGCCAACAAAAAGGACCTGGATCTGCTGCGGACGTCTTATAATGACGAGATCAATCTAGCTGCTCTGGAGGAAGAGGAAGGACTCTGTGACGGTGCAGCGGGAGACCAAGGAAAAGCCTGCTGGTGTTAAACACATAAGACAGTTAATTACTTGTTATCATGTAGACTCTCTGAGCACTTTGAGGAAAGTTTGTTCCTTTTTTTTTGCCGTTTTCAGAAACAAAAAGGAGCATTTAGCTAATGTTTTGAAGCCAACGTCTCTCAGTCTCAAGTAAGGAGGACAAAAATGTTTATGAGCTGTGTGAGAGCGCTTTAAAGGACAAAGATGGGGACATTTTGCCACTAAGTGTAGAGACTGTTGTGTGCAAAGCATCCTAAGCTACAAATGTTAAGGTTTATCTCAGACAGACTGAGTTTTCATTGTCCAAACACTGATGCCTGCTCAGTATACTGTGTCTTTGTGAAACCAGATGCAAACTTTATTCATTTTAAATTCATACATGCAGTTGAAAAAGGACAGCTGGAGTTCAAGACTTTCCCAACCTTTCTGATAGACTTGGTACTGTTTCTTCAAATACAATAAAAGATAGGACTTGGAAATGTGCAACACTGACTTGAAGCTTTTAAAAATGTTGTATTTCACCATAATTTTCAAGTGCATTCTCTGGTTTTGATCATGGGGCTGAGTGCCTTGAAAATCAAGAATATAAAGCAACATTTTCACTAAGCAGATCCAGTTCAGTTCAGTCTAGTTTGGCTCGGTTCAGTTTTGCATGGTACGAATGTTTCACCTGTTAAATAAGGGCCAAAGTAGTACCGTACCTGTACCGTCATAGTTTTTGGCACCCATTTGTTGCTGTACCAAGCATATATCCAGCCTAAAGGAGTGGAGCTAGACTCACTGCAGTCCTCTGATTGGTTGAAGGGGTCGTCACTTCTTGTGGGACAACAGTAGTAATGGAATGTTTTGTACAGAGTTTAACGGCTTTTTTGGTAATCAACATGCTTTTAAAGGAAACAGTGATATATTATTTATCATTACGTAGATTGAAATGACAACAAGGGAGTAGTTATGTGTTGTTTTCAAACAAGCTGGTTGTAAAGGCTTATTTGTGCTCTCTTCAAATATGAAAGTAGGTCGGTGTGTTTTAAACAATCAGCACTGCCCAAATACTCACATGTGCAAAGGCATTTTAGGGCCACTCTGAAATATAAAGAATAAAACCAATCCATTCATTCTGAAGAAAAAAGAGTTTATTATGTTGTAGATAAACACAAAATTAAACTGAATTTTTTAGTTTAAAAAGAACGAAAATCATTGTGAAGTCAAAAATTTACAAAGGCATATAAGGGCCACTGTAAAATATAAATGATAAAATTAATCTTCTCATTTATGAGAGAAAAAATCTAAATTTTTGAGTTTATTAATTTGTAGATTCAGAAGAAATCAAACTCTAATATTTTCAGTTTTGAAAATACTTACACTTACATGAAAATAACTTAAAAGCTTAAGTTAAAAAAGTTATTTTGACTTTATAGATATGAAAATTTAAAGTGTGCTAAGTCAGAAATGTGCAACATCATAAAATCAAAAATTTACAAAGGTGCATTAGAAGCAATCTAAAAAAATGAATGATCAATTTTGCACATTTTGGAGGAAAAAAGATTTTAATTCTTAGATTTAAAAGGAATCAAACCATGATTTTTCTTCTGTTTAAAAAGTCTGAAATGAGCAAGAAAATTAACTATTTGATTTTAAAAAGTCAAAAATTTGACTTTACTGACTTCAGAAAACAAAGGTGTATTCGTGAAACTCTAAAATATAAATAATAAAAATGTATCTGCTAATTTTTTAGAAAGTAATAATAATAAATTTGAGTTTACTCAATCATAGATTTAAAAAAAAAATCAAAAGGATCTTTTTGTTTAAAACAGATTTTGAATTTACAAGAAATAACTTAAAATCTTTAAATGTAAAAAGTTGGAATTTTGCAGTATAGACTCTATAAGGTTGTAAATTTCTGGCTTTATAAACTTCATAGACAATTTTTATGATTTGTCTCCCAGATGCTGTCTGTTTTTTTTTTTTTTGTTCTTCTCAATAGCCCCAGTTTACATCCGTGTCTTCCAAGTCCAGATGTGATGATAATGTATCACAAGTATTTCCTCATTGCTCAGTCTCAGTGAAGAGTCTTTTTAAATCAGGCTCTGAACAAAAGTTCTCATGCAAATTAAACAGCTTCCCCTAGTACGATTTTGCTTCCATACAAAAAGGCTGTTTTCAATCTCATCCCAAAAAATCTAACTTTTGGCTATCATAAATTTATGACTTTTTAAATTCAAAAATGTGAAGTTTTTTTTCTTGTGAATTTCCTGCTCTTTAAAATCAAAAAGTTTTGGCTTGTCACCCTATGATTTCATAAACTGAAAAATTAGGGGTTTGGTTTCTTGTAAATTAAATCTTAATTTTTTATTTTATTTTATTCAAAAATTAATGGATCCTCTAATTTTTTTTTTCTTTTTTCCAGAGTGGCATTATTACACCGTCATATCATGAGTCTGTTACATTGCAGTGGATGTCAAAAACTTAATCCACCAGAGCAGTGGTTCTCAACTGGTCAGGCATCAAGTTCTGCTACAACCTATTTTTGAGAAATTACAACCCAAATTTTAGAAAAAATGTAATTGCTAGCTTTTATGTGACCAACTGTGGCTCAGTAGTCATCGTCTCTCAATCGGTAGGTTGTGGATTTGATCCCCAGCGCCTGCAGTCACATATCAATGTGTCCTTGAGCAAAACACTCAGCACTCAGGGTAGGGTTTGATTGAGATGTACTAATGCTAATGGTGAATTCTGCCATCAGTTAATGAACAAACAAACAAAACTGTTAGTTACATGACTTAACACCGCCCCCATTATTACTAATGGTATCTGCAACCTCTGAGAGAGTGTGCAGGAATATAGACAAAATTAACACGGAGCATGGACGAAAAGCTTTGTCTACAGTATATCTGTATGTATTTGAATGTAGAGCATAAAGAACCTCAAGAGCCTAATCTGGCTACCATTTGTCCAAGAATGATGATGTCTAATAGACATAATAAACCCAAAATTGTACTGAATGAAGAGCCATTTGGAAGCTAAAAGACCAGCACTTATTATTGAGCTGAGCCATGTGGATCTCTACAAACAAGGCTGGAATGTCACACGCTCTGGAAACACAAGCGAGATCTGGGTTTACTGAACCATAACGGACTGCCTGGTGAAAACAGCACATGTGATTATATTTGGCCTTCATCCCCCCTCTTTAGTGATTTCCTCTAAGTGTGTATTGGCTCTGCTGCACCAATGGCCTTTGTGTTTTTAAATGCAGTAGATGTAGGGTGAGGATTTGCCCAAAAGAGGGCGCTACATGAATAGCAAAAGCAGCCAAAACCCTGGAAAGGTGCTCATAATTATGTCGTGCTGGTTTACTGTTATTTTGCTCTTTTTATTTGCACTTGAAGTTGCTACCTTAAATGCAGTGAAGGATTCTCAATATATGCAGTTATTTTTCTTTGTTTTCATGCAAATATTCTGTAGATTGTGGTATTTTTAATGTTAAACCAAACATACAATCTGAGAATTTGCAGCTGTAAGTAATTATTGAGGGAGAGAGAATTAATTTTCCTCGTAGCAGAACTGAAGATATTTATCATTTTGTAAGTCTTTGTTAATGAAAGACAAAATGTCCTATAGTTCAGATAGTTTCATTGTACATACTTGGTTTTTCAAAGAGATGAGGATTCATTTATTGTATGTCCATTAGAGGGCTGTGTATAAAATAGCTATGACGGTCTTTAATATTCCCTCCTTGAAGATAAAACATCCGAGTCATTCTGTCCTTTTTTTCGGTTTTGTACAGAGTCCAGTGGAGATGCCATTCCTTTTTTTCTTATAGACTCAACAGGTGACAAGCAAGGGTTTTGCATGCAATCCACTCCTTTTTTCTTCCTTTTATTGCAACTTCAGTGAAGTTAATAATCAAAGCGACTGTCACACAGGTGAAGCATTTGACCAGAGTTGCCTGTTGGAGACGTGAACAGAATGACCATTAAACTTTGGCATTTCCTTTTTTCAACTTAGTAAAAGCTACAAAAACTGTTTCCAGTGTTTTAAATGGCAGTAAGAAGTTCTGGACTGAGCTCTAGATACACACCGTATCAATGCTCTCCTTTTTCTTTACGACTCCCTCAACCTGTATTTGTGGAAATGTATTTCATGCAACATGTAAAATGCAACATGTTATACTTGCGGAAAAGATGTCACATGTTTATGAGTAAAGACTTGCAGATATACAAGTCAGTGTTGAGTCTCCTTGGTTACGTGAAGACTATCCCTTGATATGACACATAAATACAGATCATGCTGTAACAGTCTGCTCAATAAAGGAGAACTCTCTGTGCCTGAACAGTAGAGGTATGATCTACATTACAAAGACATTACAGAGGACTGTGCATATGCACCACATTCATACATTAACAAAGAACTTCCTAGATCTGCATGTCAAACATAAAGGTATATACTGTATATAGATTACAGAACACAGTGTACCAACAGCACATTAAAATGGCCTCTGCTATTATTAGTAAAGGCTGTAGGTGTCATTGATGACTTAAGATATCATATGTTGTGAGCCAAACAGGAACAAATATTGAATATATTGGTAACACTTTATTTTAGTGGGCCCTAATTACCTAGTGTCTTTTGTAATGAGTGTAATTATCTAGTTGTTTCTCAAGAATAAGGCATAATAACCCTGTAAAAGCATATCGTTTAACTGAATAATTACTAGGAAGTATGGAATATAAAGGAAGTATTTACCCTGTAATGATGCATTAATTGTCAACTAATTCTTTGTAATACTGTTGCAATTCTGGGGTAATTGGGTAGTATTTAACCTGAACATGAACCCTAACCCTTATATTATTAGGTGGTATTTTACATAACTTCAACTATTGTAATACTTTGGCAGTTTTTTGGCAATTAGGTGGTATTTTACCCAAACCCTAACCCAAAACCTCTGACCTTTTACCTTTTAATATTCTGGCGATTCTCTGCTAATTAGGTGGTATTTAACCAGGTAATATCCTAGAGACAAGAGGATAATTTTCTATATAAGTTTCTTATATAGTTTCTTCTATCTCCCATGTAAGTTCTTTATTTTGGCCCACTTCATCAAACTGATAATAATTATTTCAATGAATGTTTAGGGTTAGAGAGTTAGGGTTTTGTGTTAATTTTAGGTGGAGTTATGGGTTAGGGGAAAAAAAAACGCCTAACTATCAGAGAATTGGCACAGTATTACTAGGCTAGGGTTAGAGGTTTTAGGGCTAGGTTTAATGTGAAATACCACCCACTTACCAGTGAATTGCCACTTTAATACAGCGGTTAGGATTAGAGCTTTAGGGTTAGGGTAAAATGCCACCTAATTACCAGAGAATTACTATAATACCATGAGGGTTAGGGTTAGGGTAAAATACCACCTAATTGCCAAAGAATTACCGCAATAACGTTAGGGTTAGGGTAAAATACCCCTAATTAACAGAGAATTGCCACAGTGTTCCAGGTTTGGGTTTGAAAGTTTGCCGCAATATCACAAAGGTAGGGTTAGAGGGTTAGGGTAAGGGTAAAATACCACCTAATTAACATAGAATTACTATAATATTATGAGGGTTAGGTTTAGAGGGTTGGGGTAAAAAAATACCCACCCAATTATCAGAAAATTGTCAAGGTATTCCAGTTTTGGCTAAGGGCGAAATACCACCTAATAACCATTATATTGCCAAATTACCATTAGGGTAAAATACCACCTAATCACCAGAAAATTGTTACAGTTTTCCAGGTTTTGTTTTGGGTAAGGACGAAATACCACCTAATGACCAAAAAATTGTCAAATTACTATTTGGGTTAGGGTCAGGTAAAATACCACCCACTTGCCTAAGAATTGCCACAATATTACAACGGTTAGGGTAAAATGCCACCTAATTACCAGAGAATTACTATAATACCATGAGGGTTAGGGTTAGGGTAAAATACCACCTAATTGCCAAAGAATTACCGCAATAACGTTAGGGTTAGGGTAAAATACCCCTAATTAACAGAGAATTACTATAATATCATGAGGGTTAGGGTAAAATACCACCTAATTACCAGAAAATTGCCACAGTGTTCCAGGTTTGGGTTTGAAAGTTTGCCGCAATATCACAAAGGTAGGGTTAGAGGGTTAGGGTAAGGGTAAAATACCACCTAATTAACATAGAATTACTATAATATTATGAGGGTTAGGGTTAGAGGGTTGGGGTAAAAAAATAACCACCTAATTATCAGAAAATTGTCAAGGTATCATTTTGTCAGGTTGTCAGGTTTTGTCAATTGTCAGGTTTGGCTAAGGGCGAAATACCACCTAATGACCATTATATTGCCAAATTACCATTAGGGTAAAATACCACCTAATCACCAGAAAATTGTTACAGTTTTCCAGGTTTGGGTTTGGGTAAGGACGAAATACCACCTAATGACCAAAAAATTGTCAAATTACTATTTGGGTTAGGGTCAGGGTAAAATACCACCCACTTGCCTAAGAATTGCCACAATATTACGAAGGTTAGGGTAAAATACCACCTAATTACCAGAAAATTGCCACAATATTCCAGGTTTGGGTTTGAAAGTTTGCTGCAATATCACAAGGGTTGGGGTTAGGGTAAAATAACTAATTACCAGAGTATGCCACACTATGATAAGGGGTAAGATTTAAAGGGTTAGGGTAAAATACCACCTAATTGTATGGCCCCAATATTACCAGGAATTAATTATAATTTTATACATTATTTTTTACATATTTTTACTTAGTTGGCATTACTTTGTAGACATCTGTTTTGATTAAAGAGGGTGTTTTGATTAAAAAAAAAAAGCCAAATTGTATTTATCATAATCTATTTATAAAACCAATAAAAGGGTAAAACATCCAAGAGAGTTCCAAACAAATACACCTATGGGCAATTTAGTTACTGATTAGCCAGATGAGCATGTTTTTGGAGAACCTAGAAACAATCTACACATGCACAGGAAGAGCTTGAAAACTTCACACATAGGGCTGTTCTTTCTGTGAGGCAACAATACGAACCACTGTACCACCATACAGCCCAGGTTATCTTGTAGACAAGTCAATTTTACATCACGGTAAGGACACATGCCATTGTAACTGGTACATAGTATGTAGTTCTTTCAATGCATTTTCAATGATAAAGTCACATTATGGGAATGAGTGTCAGTACGACCCTTGGCAGTGGCTTTCTGTCATTGTGGTCTAGATGGAGAAGAAGTAAAAATCTGTGTAACATTTTAAGCCTTGAAGTAGCTTAAAGTCTTCAGAAAGGGGCTTTAAAGGAACTTAATGTTATACCTAACTGAGCCACTAGATGACAGATTCAGCCCATAGTCTTCTTCCCCTCCTCAGTTTGTCCAACTCTACTTGGAAATTTAAGTCATCTTAACTGTGGCTTCACTAACAAATAGAACTTCAGAAAAGGATTGTTAAAGAGTATTTTATTTTGAAATATTTTAGGGACAGAAATAGGATACTTGTGACGTGTGGTTTCCATTCCTGAACCAAGTTTATGAAATGTTGAAAAGCATTCAAAGTGATCACAGGATGGATGGAAACAATAATTATAGTCACTACTTATCCAGAATCCCTTGTACGAAAAATTTTAGCCAATTTTACCAAACAAAAACTTTTAATTTTAAAACCTAATATCCATTTTATTCCAAAGAACCCTTTAAAGTCTGACAGATTCAATAATTTTCTGCACATCTAAAATTATAATTATACAAATTTGTTATTATGCATCAGACTGAGGGGTTTCTCAACAATAAAAGCAACAAAAAAGCTGCAAAGCTTTTATTCTTCACCTCCTCTGAGTTGTTAATGTTGTGAACTCATTAAAGCTCGCCAAGTGAAATTAGCATAGTGATGAATATGCATGTGAAACTGTTGTCTGGTTGACAGATATGACAGCTCAGTATCTCTCACAGGGCTGGATGACACACAGACACACGTACAGAGTCACAAGTCAACTTTCATAATGACACATAGCAACCCCCCAACCCACCCACCCACACATATGTAGTTTATTTATAGAAGTGGGGAAACTGTGTTGCTGTTTTGAGCAAAAACCCTCATTATCGTCATCACCATCATCATCATCATCATCATCATCATTTTCTGCAACACAATCCCACTCCACACTACTTCAGGTCTTGCAGCTGTCTGACATTCAGCCATATGGTGAGCCTGTGTTTGTGTGCATATATGTGTCAGCTTTTGTGAGCATAAGGGCGGCATGTTGGGAGTTGTTGTGATCTATCTGTGTGTGGGAATGTGGAAAAAGTCACAGGAAGTGAACCCAGCTCTTTGATAAGAACAGGCAATGAATACAGAGAGGAGAGTCCGTTCATGTTTGCACAGGAGTTGGAGCTGAACTCCCTTGACCTTTACACCTACAGTACAAGCTGTGATTTACAGGTATGCCTACATGGAGGTCTACTGTTGACCTGACAACACTAACATGAGAAAATCATTGATTCATGTCAAAGGTCTTCCATGAAGATATTCAAAGGTTTCCTCATATCACTGTATATGGTACTACCTCCTCCTCCACACATACCACTACGCTTATGAAATGCCATCAGTACCTCATAGAAATAAGATAGTTAGTGCTCAATGACATACAAACTTTATTATTTTTATTATAAGTTCTTTATGGACTGGCATTAATCGACACTTAACATACAGCGCTAGCAGTTTATCGTTAGGCATTTATTCATCACTCATTATCATTATCAAAATCATTCAAGTATTTTCAGTTGCGGCATTAGCAGTTTTGGTACAAGCCTTTTCATGATATATATCCATTCATACTTAAATGTATTATACTTTTCTAAAGCAGTATGGGCATCAGGCCATTCAACAATACATTCATCTTCTCTCACTGATTAACTAATACAATATTTTTTTTAAGATGCAGCATAAGCAGTTGGGCATTAGCCATTAAGTATGCAGCATTCACAGCGTGATTTGTTAAGAAATTGCATTCTCTAGTTTTTAGTCTTTTCCTAGTTGGTGCCAAGTTATTTAAAGATAAAGGTAACAAAACCTTGAATCAGATTTTAACCCGTCATGGTTTATATAAACATAAAGTGTTATGTACTAGGCTAGATAGGCTTTACAATGACTCAATTTTACTGGCATAAAAAACAGTACTGTAGCATGACTGCCATAGCTAGCTTGACAATAAATAGCTAGCCTGATGTTAGCCTCCCATAACAATAACACGACAACAGTAGCTAGTTTCACACTACCATATAGCTAGTTTATAGAGCTAGCTTGACACCGCATCTCTAGCTAAACATTTAAAGCTTGACACAGCAGCACAAGCTAGCTTAACATTACTGTAAAGCTATGGCTAACTTGATTTTAAAAAGCTGTCTTACATAGTAATCTTGGCAAATACATCATAACTTCCAGAGCTTGTATGACACTTAGCGCACATATTTGACACTACTAGTGGCTAGCTTATAAAGCTAATTTAACCATCATATTATATTTAGCTCACATAGCTAGCTATAAAACTCTGGTGTCAATCCTAACAAGCTGTAATGTCCTACACAGATATTGCTTTAAATGGACAAAGGTTGACAGAGGGATATTTCAATATTTGGTTGTATGAGGTATTTGGCAACAGCAGTAGTACTAGCCTCCAGTGATTTCAGTGTGAGTTGCCCCTTTAAAGGTTTAATATGTAGGATTTTTGCATTGAAATATGTATACTAATTTAAAAACTATACTATTTCTATGTTTTATGCATTTTTTAAAATTGAAGTCTTACAGTAGTTTTCAAAGACATTCTTAATAATTGTAACAGGAAATGTCTTGTCATGGTGGCTGCCATAGTTTCCAAGTTCAACTGGCCAATCTTCCCTCAGTGACATGGAAACCCCTCACACTTGGCATTTCCAGTGAGCTAAGACCAGCACTCCATCTCAATACTACTTTCTGTTTTTAATTGAGGACTATGTTCAATACGGCACCTCATAAGATATATTCACTAAACAGAAAGCCAAAGTTTTGTTTTCATATATAAATTTCTCATAATGAGGGAGAAATGCAGCTAAAAAGGCACTTCGGTGTTGGTGCTTGAAGTGGACCCAAAGTGCACATGTGCACTGGAAGTGACGCTAAAGCAAGGAGATAGGGAGTGATGGGCAGCATTGGTGTATTCTCGATATATTGTCCCCCTAGTGGTGGAATTTGATAACTGTGTGTTTAAGAAGTACGCGCTGGTAGAACTGGGCTATACAGTGTAACAGACAGGTACGGTTACCTGTAATTTAGCAAGGTGATGATACACTGTGGTGGAGGAACACAAAGCCAAATGTTGCTTTGCAAAACAGTGCCAAACACAGAGGCTTTCAGGGTGAAAAATAAAAAGCCTAAATATTTTTTGATATAGCCTACGTTTGAACTAATACTGTCTCTTGGCCAATTTTTCACCTAAAACTTGTTAAACTCTGCGGAGAAACTGTACCCATCTGTTACGCTGCATAGCATAGCTTCCTTGTCAGTACCACCTGTGTGGAAATGCTCACTGAAATCTCTGGAGGCTAATGCCTCCACTATTGCAGAGTACCTCATACCACCCAACTTCAAAAATACTGAAATATCCCTTTAATAAACTAGAACATGATTGTATTGTCCGTATGTTATAAAAGACTGGTTGAAAGATTCTGATGGGTCATTAGTAGATATATAAGCATATTAATAGACATGAAGAATTAAACTTAACATTATATCAATAAATTCCATGTTCTTAAGTGCAGTTCATTGTTGTTTTTATGTTTATTAAAGAATTTTCCCATGATAGACTTTGCTGTTTTCACACAGGCTATGGCCCATTGGCCCCTTTAAATACTCATCAGTAGGCTATCCACACCAAAAAGCAATCTGCCAGCTCATTCTAAAATAGAGAAAAAGTATTCTATAGAGCCAGAGAGGGCTACAGAGATGGATCCTAAACTTTGCATTAGTTGTTTCACATTATAGTCATTTATTTTGTTGATGCAAAATGCTGCAGCTTTAAAGATCACCACACATCAGACGCCTCAGTCTTCATGAGGTTGTTTACATGGCTGATTTGTGATCTTGATTTAACAAATCATTCCGTCCCCATCTCAAAAGTTTGACATTTTGAAAATAATTGCATGCCATTATCTCTTCATGAAATGATTCTGTTATGATTATGAATAATCCTGCTATGTCAAAAAATAAGAGTCACAATCAGCACAATTATGTGTTCACAGCCTCTGTTACCCATGAGATGACAGCTTCAAGCTTAGCCACCAGAGGCCGTTTACACACACCCACTCCTAATCCTGAAATACCTGCCTGGCAGCTTTAATTAACTGCTGTAGCACCCTGCCAAGCCAGATCCCCCCCTCCCTCCCTCCTTCTCCCGCCCTTCTTCACTCTGCACTTCCCACTATCCTCGCCAATGTCTCCATTCCAATGGAGCTGTAGCTTTATGGCCACGGCGAGCCAGAAAATCAGGAGAGAAAATAGACTCTAAATCACACATTCAGATGTAGCGGTGTAGGTGGAAGGATTCTTGTAAAGCCAGATCTTAACATTGAATCATTTTGTTCTACATCTTCTCACACCACCTGTGGTTGCACTGTACTTTTTAAAGCTACCTCTGTTGTTGAGAACCACCTCCATCCATGCTCTTTTATCCAAACAGAGCAGTGAGTCTGCTGCAGAAACATCTTATTCCAAGAAAAGAACAGCAGATATGATAATATGGATTACTGCCTTGTTGTTATAAAGGTGTTAGTGTGGTTTTACAGGAGGAAAGAGCATGTGGTTAAGAGTGAATGGTAAAAATAACTGCTTTCACAACCAAAAAAAAAGTATTCAACCCCTTAGATGTTTTTTTTTCTCTTTTACTGATTTTACAAATCAATCATGGTCAGTGTAATTCGGCTTTTTGACAAAAAAGCAAAGAAAAAAACTTTTGAATGTCAAAGCGAAAACAGATTTCTACAAAGTAATATCAATAAAACAAAACTGTCATGTAAAATAAGTGACTGCATAAATATTCACCCCTATCAAATCAGTATTCAGTAGATGCACCTTTGACTGCAATCACAGCACTCAGCCTGTGTGGATAGGTCTCAATCAGGCTTGCACATCTGGACATTGCAAGTTTACTCTCTTCTTCTTTGCAAAAACTGCCCAAGCTCTGTCAAGTTGCACAGGGATCTGGTGTGAACAGCCCTTTCCATGTCCAGTCACAAAATCTCTATTGGATTGAGGTCTGGGTCTTGCATGGCCACTCCACCTTGTTGTATTTAAACCATTTCTTTGTAGCTTTTGCTGTATGCTTACAGTCATTGTCTTGCTGGAAAATACATCTTCTCCCAAGCTTAACAAGATTAGTTGTTTCAAGATTCCCTATATTTAGCTGCATACATTTACTGCATACACACTGAATGCCGAGAAGCATCCCCACAGCATGATGCTGCCACAGCCATGCTTCACAGTGGGGATGGTGTTTTTGTGGTGATGTAGGCCTACAGTGTTTGGTGTCCATCAAACATAAGATCTTGTCTTGTGGCCAAAAGGCACCAAAAGCTCTTAGCTGGCAGCCGAAGCTCGTATGGCAAAATAGTGCCAAACACAGTACCTTCCTGGGTTAAAAATAAAAAGCTTCAGAAATGTTCCATACACCATACATTTAGGCCAGCATTTTATTTCAAGTCTGACATTTACATAACTAATTGTTTACAAATGAAAGAGTAACTGAAAAAGATAAGGTAGAAAAGAAATTGGCTTTCTTCATTTAACAAATGTGACAAAGTTTTGAAATGCAACTAGTACAAATATGGCTTGTGTGGGATGAGACAAAACACATGCTTCACCATCCTCAATCTAAGTGGGGTATGGTTCAATATAGCACTTCTTCCTACACATATTAAACAAATACTACAAAAAAATGTGTCACACTTTCTGTACAGCTCTGGCCTCCTGATGGCCATCATCCAGGCCCATGCCCCATCTCTCCAGGTATCTTCCCAGCTGACCACTCACAACCAGTAAAGTGCACCAGGTAAAAAAAAGTGCAGCTGCTGTTCCCTTATCAAGCAGCAGACCTTTCCTGTCCTCACTCTCCTGAGCATGTCAACATCAGACACACGGTCTTACCAACAATACCCATAAATGAGGAGAAGCTGTCACAAAAGAGTCCAACCGGCGCCTCTGGCCATCAGTCAAAGTCCAGGCCTCACGAGCAGAGTCAGACCAGGAGGACCAAAGACTGAAAGACTGACGCACATGCTGAGACACCAGGAACGCTACTGTCTTGCTCAGCGAACCCACTGTCCCATGTGCAAGTCCAAGTCTGTGGTCGATCTCGGCCTCACAGTCAGCAGATCGATGGATTACACTACAAGGTAGGTGAACTGCTCTACAACTTTTATGCTGTCACCACTCACAGATTCACCGGCAGCATCCCCAAGTGGCTCAATCTTTGTTTTGGCCCAGGAGACGTGCATTCCCAATGCTTTAGCCTCCTCACTCAGCAAGTTAAGAGCCCCCACAAGGACATCTACAGTCTTTTGCACCTGCTATAACTATGAGAAAGCATGGTCTAATTCACAAACACTAATGCACTTCTTACAGAGCAAACAGGGCTCTTCTGTGCAGTTTATGGTGTGCAGCTAGCTGTATATCATGTCACGTACAGAAGAAGAGGAGTAACTAAACAGGTGCCTTCAATAAGATAATTTTAACTTTCACCTTGCTGGATTAGTTTTCAAATACTGGATGCTCATATTTAAAAATTGAACACATTTATTTATTCAAATAGGGCTTAGATTCCATATGGCAGTGAGTGGAAATTTTCAAACCTCCAGGTTATGTGCTTGATGCAAACAATGCTCCACTCTCTTTACTGTTATTTAATATGTTCGACATATCCACTTATGTACTAGAGTCGTGTTTACAGCTTGTACCTCTGCAAAAAAGGGGCTGGAAATTAATTCATGTAGCTCTCAGCATCAATCAAATGCTCCATTTACTCCCTTGGATTTTACCACTGCAGCCCGTAATTACTTTCTGCTAATTGATGTGGAGTAAAAAACAACTTTAAATGGTTTCCTTTTCCAGGATTTATTTGTAATTCTGCCCAAACACACTTTAATTTATAAGAACTTGGGCTTGCTCCTCATACTTAAGAACCGGGGATTCTAGAGAGGATTTTGAAGGGAAAGCCCACCCATCCTCCCACTAGTGTGTATGAAAGAGACAGACTTTTACACTCATGAAATAACACTTATCATATAATGTTGTAGGTGGGAGGGATTTATGCAATCAATGAGTTCTAGGATAAAGTTTTTAAAGCAAAGAAAATGTTTTGAATGGTGTAACTCATTATGTATTATGTGGGAGGTGCCACTTGGCATAGCGATGAACCTTTTCTTATGAATCTAAGGCTTTTTAGCGCTGCATAATTCATTGTTTGGTGTAATGGTCTGAATCCTTTTTATGTTGTGTTTCATTTTCACCACTCTTTAATTTTGCTCAGTGTTTCTTGGATGGCTGTGTCTGGTTTCATTTAAACTTTGTAAGCTTACAAGCACGGAGATACCAGCATGTTCTTCATCGCTTCATTTCACCAAAATGTTATTTGCTCCCTCTTGGCCCATGCTACAACCTTCCACCACTTTTTTGTTTCCTGCTTTTTTTTCTTATTGAAAGTAAAACAACTTCCTTGGTCAGAGATATAATATGTCATTTTTATGATCAAAGTGGATCCCTGCTGACCAAAAACAGAGCCAAACTCTGAAGCCTTCGATATCACCTGATGATAGACACCTCTGGACTCTTTTGTGATGGCCTTCCTTGGGACACAGTGGGTTGGGCCCAGCCTTCGTGCATCATGGTGGGTTCATCTGGGAGTATATCTAAAGAGATGGGGCATGGGCCTGGTGCAGGCCTAGATTATGGCCATGGGGATACCAGTAACAGAACAGGGCCAAGTCTAAAGGGGCGAAATGCTGAACCGGCATATACTTCCATACCCAACCTGACCTGATATGCACCTTTGGGAACGACAGTCAAGTACACAGTAAATCCAACCCACCTACCCCACAGTGGTGGAAGCATCATGCTGTAAGACTTATAAGACTTATAAGTCTGGAAGACTTATAGAGGGTAAAATGCAGCAAAATATAGGAAAATCCTGGATGACAAACTTATTCAGCCTGCAAGAGGACTACAGCTTGAGAGATTTACTTTCAAAATTTTCCAGGAAGACAGTGACCTGAAGCATACAGTGTAACCTGCACAGAAATAGTTAAATGATAACAGCGTGAATGCTGTTGAGTGGCCAGATTAAAGAAACCTCACCTCTGTTTACACATGATCCCTATGCAACCTAACAGAGCTGACAGCTTGAAACCTCAATTAAAGACATTTTAATCAATCAATTAATGAGTTAATATCAACAGTCTTCAGTTGAGAAGTTGTTGAAAACAGCCATGTTTATAACACTCAAGCGTGTGTTTTTCAGCATATAGTTAACTTTCTTGAGCTCCACTCAGGGAGGCACAGTGGCTGTCTGACGCATGATGAAGTGTTTTTGTTTGTGATTCACTGCATCAGCAACTTGTCTCACAGATCATCAGCTTTGAATCCTGCCTCCATCCTATAAATCACAACAGAAACAATGAGCTGGTGAGTGATCTTGCATTTGAATGCATTATGCACATGGAAGATTTAAAAACACTTTTTACAACTTTCTCTGAGAAAAAAAGTGAAGCTTGTGCCATCATGAGAGAAGCAGTGGGGGGTAAATGTGTGCCAAAGTCTTGCGCACATTAGACTGGTGCTTTCACAGCATCTGAGATGGAGGACACCTTCTCTTTTTAAATTTCAAATTTGTATTTTTTTTCAGCCTCTTCCCCCGAATCCTGTCAGAGCGTGTCCGCATCGTGGCCGATGATTGGCTCGCCTCTGCCCACGCCCCCCTCCATGTGAAGTCAGAAATCAAAAACACAACATCCCCATGTCTCCTCAGGACAGGCAGCGTTATTTCTGGGGAGGAAGCGTTCTCTACGCGTTTGTTTGCTGCACGTGTGGCGGAGGCGGTTGCTATTGAGAGGCGGTGGAGGAGGAGAAGGAGGAGGAGTGTGCGTTCATGTATGCGGCGTATGTGTGTGTGCGCCCTTGTGTGCGTGCTTGAAAGGGGTCTAACTCTAAGGCACTTGTTCCTCTGCAGGGTGCTGTGATGTCATCCTCCCACCTCTCCACTGTGTTTTCACACCGCTGTGAGTCACGGCGCTCCAGCTCTCTTGGTGGGGAGGTGTGTGTGTGCATACAGTATCAAATGGGAGGTATTTTGAACTTGGATTCCGTCTATTCCTTCGCCTTTTAAACATATTTCAAAAGAGTTCTCTATGAGTTGCTGTACTCTACAGAGGCATGCTGAGAGTGTGATGATTACAGAGCCGTGCTGCTCTTTAAAGTCAGACCTGCACCTTTGCCACATGCAGAGCTGGAGAACAATATGTTATGTTCCTTTCTAGGACAGAATTTCTTCTACAGATATTGGAGCTTGCACACACAAGGATGTTCTGTATTCTCATGGGACTGACTTCCATAGGTCCCTGAAGCTGAGAAAAGCTGACTAACTGTGAAAATTACAGTTTCACAAGCTTTTTGCACAAAGTTGCTATAGCAGAACATGAAAACTGTTGTTATGCGTTAACAATGACCTTCAATATTCGGACAAAGAATCTCTAGTACAATATAGCAAATGAAATGAGCTTTTTTTTACAGCTGGAGTTGATATTACAATGTGTCAGATATGCAACAGCTGCTTAGAAATCTGGGTAAAATAAGTCAAAAGCACCTATCCTAAATATTTGATTGTCTTTCTGATGCAGCAGGACACTTTTCCATGGAATATTATGATCAGAACTTTTAATGGAGATTTTTAAGGGGTTAAATCAACATTTAAGTAACATAAATTCCCTTTTGTTACACAACAGGGTCTTTCGAGTTATCTGTTAAACTCACACATATGAACTGCCTATTCTGTCATTCTGAGAAGACCTCAGCTCTCAATGAAGTACTTCTGTTGTAGATTGCCGCCCCTCCTTCTTATATTTTCTTGCTCTGTGGTTATTTCTGTGTATTTCGCCCCCTCAAATCAACCCTTATGTATGATTCCATGTGGGTGAAATCAGGGTCCATTAGGGTGAATATATCTCCAAACAGGAACAATTTAATGGCTCGTGGTACAATGTGATTTTTAGAAGTGCACTTTTCAACACCAAGAATGTGCCTGAGTCAATGAGACACCATGTCTCCAGAGATCAACTCAAACTTTATTAGAGCTAGAACTACAGCCTGTAGGTTTTGTGCCTCTGCAAGGTATCCAGGTGCCAAGTACAGTGTTGGGTCAAGAAGAAGAGGTGGGTGTTTTCAGTGGTAATGTGAGTTGTAGAAATGTTATTTATTTATTTATTTAACATGAATATGCGTGACACCGATGCTGTGACATTAAGGGTGCACAGGTCCCAGATGCACTGTTTAGCTAAATGCTATTTTGGAACACCTGTCCACAGGAGGCTTTTAGAAGTTAAAGCTAAACACAGGGCGAAATGAAACAAGAATATCAAAACATTACAGGACAGCTGTGAATTCAGTGAAATTATAAAAGCAAGACTGATAAAATACAAATGCGTTAAAAAAGAATGCTAGATTTGAATGATTTTAGATGGATAAATGGACTTTTAAGTAAAACAAAAACAGTTGATTGTCTAAAAGAGCTTTTTATAGGCAAGGGCTAACAATGAGGCCTAATGACCTTTACCCCTAATCCTGAAGATATTATCAGTTTATACTTTAGTCAAAACATTTGTGCAAAATCTGAAGAAAATCCCTCTAAGCATTCATGAGATATTTCATTAATAAGCAAAGGATGAACATGAGGCCCAATGACCTTGACATAAAGACCTGAAAATCTAGTCAATAATCTTTAAGTCACAAGGGACACCTGATGACGTTTAAAGGAAACCCATTACTGTATTCTGGCAATATTGTTTCACAAGAATGGCTTAGAAAGCAAGGGGCATGAGAACCAGTGGCCTTGACCTTTGACCTATGATCTCCAAAACACAAGTAGATTGTCCTTGAGAAAGAGCAGGCATTGTACAAAGTTTGAAAAAATCTGTCAAAGCATTCATGAGATATCTTGTTCACAAGCAAGGGATGAACATGAGGTCTAAGGACCTTGAACTTTATCCTATGACCTCCAAAATCTAATAAATTAATCCTTAATACGGGGCAGACATACACAAAAGTGTTCAAGACAATGAACACAGGGTGAACATGAGGGCAGTGACTTTAAACTTTGACATTTTCCTACCAAAATCAAATCAGTTTGTCTCTAAGTCATTATGGCCAATTGAGAGAAGTATAAAGAAAACCGCTCAACACATTGTAAAAACACTGCATTCACAAGAAAGGCCCATAAAGTAAGGGGTTGCACATGAGGTCCAATGACCTTAACCTTTGACCTATGATCGCTTATTCACAAAGTTGTTTATATCTGAGCAGGAGCAGACATTAATGCAAAGTTTGAAGAAAAAACTTTGATACATTCATGAGATATCCAAATAGCAAGCATGGGATGGACATAAGGCCCAATGACCTTGACCTTTGACCCCCTAAAATACAATTAGTTAATTCTTGAGTAAGAGTACGTATTTGTACAAAGTTTGAAGAAATCCCTCAAAGCAATCATGAGAAATCCCAACAGCATCAAAGGATAAACATGAGACACAATGACCTTGACCTTTGACCCCTAAAATACAATTAGTTCATCTTTAAGTGAGGGCAGACATTCATACAAAGTTTAAGTCCCTTAAAGTATTCATGAGGTTCGTTGCTTTGTTTTTCTGCTTGCTTCTGCACGTCACAGCACTTTGTAAACCCATGTTTTAAAAGTGCTATACAAATAAAGTTATTATTATTATTACAAGATATCCTTTCACAAGCAAGCAATGAACATGAGGCCCATTGAGATTTACCTTTAACCCATGATCTTTAAAATACAAATAGGCTAACCTCAAGTGAGAGCAGACATATATACAAAGTTTTAATACAATCCAGTTAAGCATTTATTAGCTATCCAATTAACAAGCAAGGGATGAACAAGGGGCCTAATGACCTTGACCTTTAACCTATGACCTCCATAATCTAACGTATCCTTAGTCAGAGCAGAAATATACGCAAAGTTTAAAGAAAATCCCTCACAGCATAAATGATATATTTTGTTCAGAAGCAAGGAATGAACATGAGGCCCAATAAACAATAATGTTTTGTCAATGATATCTAAATTACAGTCAGTTCATCCTCCAATCAGAGAGGACATTTATACCAAGTGTGAAGAAAATCCCTTAAAGCAGTCAAGAGATATTTTGTTAACAAGCAAGGGATAAAGATGAGGCCCAATGACCTCTCCCTTTGACAAATGACCTCTAAAATTGAATCTGTTTGTCCTTGAGTGAAAGTGGACCTGTACACAAAGTTTAAAGAAATCCCCTCAGAGCAATTTAAAGATATCATGCTCACAGTAATGGATAGGAAAGCAAGGGATCAACATGACTTTTTGGCTTATCAGTGAAATTTGATATATTAAAGTTAGCATAATGTTTTTTTTATTTTTTACAATGTACCAAAAACAGACAAATTTCTTTGCATGCTTTTCTTTTTCCTGTTGCAAGATTCACAATAAAAGGGAAGTTGAAAGAGACTGAGTGCACAGTAGTCTCTGTATAACTCTCATGTCTTGCTTTTATTCTCCAGATTTGGCATGCGTCTGGTGTGGGGCTGGAGCCCGAAACCGTAAAACACACACAGTGTAAATAATTGAAGACCAACCCTTCCCGCTGTTTGTTTTACCAACTGGCATTCAACTTGGTGGACAGGACTTGAAGGTGTGTCCAGAAAGCCTGATTGCAGAGGACTTGTGATGAAGTGGTTTATTTGTCTAGCTCTAACTGCTTTAAACCAAAAACATCAGAGCCACATGCCCCAGGCTGCAGACTCCAACACGTGCACTGGAGAGACTAGAAGCCATGGTAGAGTTGATGATATGCCACTTACTACCAATTATCTGTTCTTATATCTTCTTTAAAGTGCCAGTGCCAGACATGCCCAAACTTAAGAACATAGTATAAAAATCTCTGTTTGAACCTTAGAAAAATTCAAGCTTAAATCTTTAATCAGACAGACCCGTTTAACTGTTGAGAAGGTTTTCTCAAAGTGTATTTTTATGGCATAAAGAGGCCAAAAGCAAAACAGTAAAAATAAAAGCAAAAACTCCACATGAGGGATTAAAACTAAAAAAGTATCTATTTTAAGTCCATCAAGGCCCACTATTATAACTTTTTAAAAAGCAAATAAATATATATTTTAGGCCTTTTATGCTTTTATTCTTAGAAGTGGACAGAGGGTAGCGCTGAA
The DNA here is from genome assembly GCF_018320785.1 of Cheilinus undulatus. Lineage (NCBI taxonomy): Eukaryota > Metazoa > Chordata > Actinopteri > Labriformes > Labridae > Cheilinus > Cheilinus undulatus. Next base: position 36,077,114 of record NC_054878.1, on the reverse strand, counting down.
AGATAGAGATGAGAGAGAGAGGGAGAGACATGCAAGGTTGGGAGCGGCAGGCAACCCACATAATTGGATGTGACTTAACTTCTAGTCCATCTGCACCCCAACAATGATAACTGTTATAAAAGTATAGTCATTAGGCTTAAATTTCAATTAGTCTTATATTAAATTGCTTGACAAGGTACTGTAACCGTAGAAATGCTGTTGCTAATAAGCGTTAGCATGCTGATACCAGGAACTCAGATATTGAATGTCGAATGTTTCTGCCACTAGCTTAGCATTAGCCACTATGTTGTTTTCCTGCAATGGTTTTCACATGGGCTGTGACAACCAATGGCAGGCTGCTACGCTGTTGTGACATGCTTTGCTTCATGTGCATGTGTCAACAGTGGAGACTGCCAGAAGAGCTCTTAATGGAGAGAGAGACAGAGAGCATGTGATGTGTCATCGTAGACAGGAACTGCCTTGAATAAAGGCTCAAATACAGCTTACTCAAAAAAGTGCGAGGACATATTTTTGTTTTTAAAACACAGGATATGATGTTATGATCCAGAGTGCAGGGGGAATCCTCTATGGCAGGGCTGTCCTCCTCCCTGAGCCAAGCTTGCACCTGACTGCATACCAGTTCAGGACTAGGTGGCACAATCCTTGCATTTACCTCTAGAAGCTGTTGTGAGGCAGATGATGACATTTGGGGTCAGGTGGCCGAAGGGGCTAAGGATTCACTGTGGTCATCAGATGGGAACCCCCTTCATTGGTGTTTCATTGATGAGGCCCATGACCCCTCCAGAGGGCTCAACAGCATCATCTATTTTGGAGCCCAGGTGATGTCTCTCCTGATCCACAGCCACTGACTGGCCCTTTCTGCAGCTCTGGACAAGGCTTTAATGGCTTGACGTTTGGCTTGGCCTCGGATTCCCATGACCTTGAGGAGCCTTGGGGTTGACTGGCCCACAAATCCTCTGCAGCCAACTTCAACTTGGCAAATTATGGCTTTCCAGCCGCGTTGTTCTGCATCAGCTGCCAGTGTACCTAAGCCTTTTGCACTGAAAGTCCTCACCCACAGAGTCCTCCCAGGGCACTGTGAGCTCTATGATGTACACGCTTCATAGTGAAGGGGACTAGAGCAAAAGGTCAGGTCTGAGGTTGGTGGTGGCAATTTCGGTTGGGATGCAGAGCCTCTGCTCCAGGGTGGCGAGAAGTCTCCAGTCTCGCACTGTACCCAACTGCCCAGCTGATGTTGGTGTGTGGGCCTTGGTTGGCTTCTCCCTGGCTGTCCACATGAAACGGTAAGCGTTTACAGATTTTTTCACTCTGGGACCTGATAATGCTGTTTCTGTGTGGATGAAACGCCGATAAAACTTTTGCGTATACTCCTGAATTTGTCTCTGTGTGGACAGGGCCTAAGTAATTTTGTTTCACTTCCCAAGCAGCTGTTGCTTCATCAATGTTAATACACGGTCTGTAAGAGGAACAGTGATGTTTCTGCCTTTGGTACAGGCAATTAATAGTCTTGTATCATCTCAGCAGTAAAAACCACCAGTCTTCAAACCCAAGTTAGATTGCTTTAAAAAGAAACCCTGATAAACCATTCTTGAGCTGCATATGCCACTGAAGTTTCTGCCTTTATTATCAAGTGCAATCTAAGCACTTGACGGGTCTGTTTTAGTGTGGGTGGTAGAGGACCCACTTTACTGAAACTACCCCAGCCTTTTACAAGAAGCAAGAAAAAATACCTTCCAAAAGACTCCTGGATTTCTTGGGGCCCAGATGGCATAGTGAATATGCAAATAGACTCTACAAGTCCTCCAAGAGAGCGGCCCAAGTTCAAGTCCAACCTGTGGTTTCTTTCTTGAACGTCAATCCCCACTCTCTCTTCTCTATCCACTGTCCTATATAAAAGCAAAAGCACAAAATCTAATCAACAGTTCTCTTTTTCTCAGCCAGTTGTCTTTCCTTTGAAGTTTTCCTGAACATCATGAGCGGCTGCACTCCTCCACCTAAAATGCCACTCAGCCCAGCGACTAACCAGTTAACCCTCCCTAAAACGACGTGTAACCAAACACTAATTGCAAACACACACACTCCAATCAAGGCACAGTGCTCTCCACTTATGAAAAACAAGCGCATCAAATTCTGTCTATTTTGAGAGCCCACTGTCTGTACAAAGCCCCTGAGTGGAGGAGACAAAAGAGCCAGTGTATGTGAAAACAACTTGTCGCCTTTCTTCATGTCAATCTCTATTAGTGTAGCAGCGCTGCTTGAGTGGAACTTTGTGAATGGGGCCCATTCTTTTCATTCCTCGGCTTCCAGGGGCAACAGAGGCAGGAATTCCTCCTCTCTCCCTCTTTGGGTTACAGCGGCCATGCATCCTGTAGGTGGTCGCCTCATGTCTGACTTCACTACTTGACATCTTAATATGTCTCAGACGGAGCGTATTAGCCGGCTGCTGTAATGTCACCGTCAGATAGAGTAACATCAGGTTCAGTGCTGGAATGTAAAGGTTATGCTGTAAGAGAGAGGGACCTCGAAAACAACCTTCCTCATTAGGATTTCTTCTGTCATAACACATCAGTCATTCTTACCACCATGAAAACCACCATGAAAAATGGAAGAAAATGGTTAAATAGAAACACAACAGCTCACAAATACAAAGACAGGCTCGGGATGTACAGTAATAATTACTGAAGACATTCATTACGTAGAAGCAGAGGCTGCTACATTATCTCTTTTATTCTAAAACCATTATAGTTTTTGAGTATAAACTGTATGTGTACTATATAACAATCTCCACATGTGGCTAAGGAAGGCACAGAATTGGCTGGGCTCTTGAAAACCCCAGAGAATGGGCACTGCCTAGTTTGGATTTATTGTTGATATATGTATGTGTGTTAGACCAGTAGCATGGGTGCAAGCATCTTGGCTAACAGTTCCCTTATTTTGAAGCTGAAAGTGTTTGAAGCTGTTAATAGGTCTGACATTAAAATTATTAATTTGTGCCACTTTTAACCACTTTCTAGCTGCCCTTTTCCATGCATGTTTGCCCCTTTTGCATCCAATTTTGCCACTTTTATCTAACTTGGGCCCCTTTTCTCCCATCTTTGCTGCTCTTTGACCCCTTTTCTCCCCTTTTTCTGCCCATGTTTGCTACTTTCAAACCATTCATGCCACTTTAAACCCTTTTTTTCTAATTTTTGCAATAATTATTCAGTTTTCCCTTAACCTCCTGTGACTTGAGCTTTTGTTAGGAATACATTTTTAGTTTCTGTTACTTCTTTAAGATAAGTGGGACCTGATAAACAGAAAAAAACTTGGCCTTGGCTTGAACAGGAAGTAGTTTTCCCTAAAAAATATACCTGTCTTTGATGACAACAGGCTTATCTCACTGTTCAACAGACAATTTTTATTTTTTTATTTACTTTTTACATTTTGAGTGTGTTTCAGCAAGTTGGAAGGGGTTTAGGGTTGAGGAATTAAATTTCCACTTTAAATTCTTTTTAAAAGTGACCATAGATTTCCGCAACATTATAAATCTGCCTAAATTCCCCCAAATTTTTAAAGCGTTGCCAAAAACTTCTGCTAAATTCAAAGTATCCCTTTAGAAATTAAAAATCTTCAGCAAACGTCTCAGTAAACGTTTCTTTAAAAAACAAAACAAAACAAACACATCCATGAGAAATTCCTGGAAAATTCTTGAAAATAACAATCAGACAAATTATCCAAAACTTAAAAAAAAAAAAAAAAAACACTTAAAATTTCCTTTCAAATTCCACAAAATTTAAAAACAAATTCCCCCAAAATTCCATGAAAGAGTATTGAAAATTTCCAAACAAATGACCCCACGTCCAAAAAAAAAAAATTCCTAAAAATTCTCTGAAAATTTAGAAGGATATTCACCACCCAAATTTCCAAAACGAAATTCCCCCTCAATTACAAATAAACTCAACAAATTCTCCTAAAAGTACTTTAAAATGTCAAAGCCCACTCCCCCCTCTCCAAATTAAAACACATCCCCAAAAATTCCTGTAAATTTTTGAGTGGATTCTCCAGACATTTAAAGATTTACATTTTATGTAAATTCTGAACAACTATCTAAAAAAATCAGATGGCCAAAAATGAATTCTGTAGGAGAGCTGAAATAAAATGTCCTCAAATGTCCACACAGGGTCTCAGAAGGTTAAAGTTGTCTCTTGTGCCCGGGCATTTGTGCACATCATGGCTTCGCTGTAGTCTGACTTTACTTTCCTAATCTTTTGGTTCAGTGTGCCCCTTCACATTATTAACATTACCAATAATAGGTCATTTTGTTTTCAGAAAAGGGGTTTATATTTTGAAAAAGGCTGCATTGTACAGCAGCACAAATGAATAAAATCATTTTCTTTTCATTGACTATTATTCAGGTTAAATTTAAATATGTTAACCACTGCATAACTTTACAATGGACCATGATTTTTCTGACCTCCATGAGCCCCAGAAAGATATCCCCTTTATGCGCCCTAATGGGCGACCTTGCTTCTAGGCATGGGCAAAGGTGTACATCATATAGGATCATCATTAAAAAAATCTATAATAAAGTCAAAATCTTATAATGTGAGTAGGGTGCCCAAAAAAAACATTAAAACAGTTTGACAGTAGAAAAAGAAATCCCTGGGATGGACCCACTACTAAGTTCAACCTCCTTGATGCACAGCATCAGGCGGTTCGGTTCCATTAATCCCTGATAACTGGACACGTCGTCAGGCATTAACCCTTATATATTAGGCCTGTTAATATTTACGCGTTAACGCTTGTGATTAATCTGGAAATCTTACGTCCCTGTGGGTGAAAAGGTTAAAGGCGGGTCAAACACAGCCAGTGGTGATGATTGAGGAGACAGACCCAGGTCTGCTTCACAGCAAATTTCCATTTAAAAAGCTGTCTAATGGAAGTCTGGATAAAACAAAAGTTGCGTGTACATTTTGCAGTGATGAACTGTCTTTACACCAGGTACCACCTACAGGCAAAATGCATCTTTGCTGAAACATTTTTTTAGTATAAAGCGCTTTCGAAGGGCTGTACATAAAGTTAATATGATGAAAATAAACACTTTATAATAAGAGTGTTTAAAAATCTAAAAATTATTTAAAGTAAAGAAATGCGCATAGTGATGTGATTAACTTGACTATGTTTTTTAATCAATTAACAACACTTGTTTATATATAATGTACCAAAAATGTGGACCTTGCTCTGGCCTTTCAGGTGTGAAAAGACTCTTTGTTGTTGACTCCCAGCTCTTGGTATATCATGGTTCATAATTTTGAACACTGTCATTTTTGCTCATCATTATTTCTGAGACTCTGCCTCTCTAAAATGCTCCTTTTACACCCAGTGCCTCAACCTTTTTGGAAATGGGGTTGTAATTTTTTCAGTGTTTTGTTGTCATTGTGATTTCAGATGCTGCCTGACAGTTTACACAGGATAAAATTTCCTGAATTTAGTGGAACTGCTAACAGCTCCCAAGAGCTTTAAAACACTACTGAGTTACAACTGAAGAAAACACAATTTACTGAAATGTCAAAACAGCAGTAGTAATTTTATTTTTCCTGATAGAATTGTTGATTAGTGTTGCACCTGGCATTTAATGCTGGGGCGGCCATGTTTGTTTACAGTTGAATTCAAACTGGAGATTCCAGAATGTTGGACACACTATGACATCATCTAAGGTCAATGGCTTTAATGATGTCACTCCTCAGAATGCTATAAATACAAGGCAAACCTCAAACACTGCAGAGTTGACAGCGCAGATCAGAGATCAGCGATAAACAAGAAGTACTCAAACTTTTTGATTTCTAGTCAATTCTTCAAACAAAGAAAATGTCTGAGAACACAGAGACAAGTTCAATGAGCTGGGGGGATATGATGGATATGGCGGATGAAGAAATGGTTGATACAACGCCTGAGACCGGCAGTGATCAGGTCCAGACTGAAGATGTCACAACAGAGGAGCAAGATAATGCTCCCCACGAAAGTGAGGAAGAAGGTCCCAGTCCTGAGACCAGCACCAATCAGGTCCAGACTGAAGATGTCACAACAGAGGAGCAAGATAATGCTCCCCAAGAAAGTGAGGAAGGAGGTCCCAGGCAGCACCCCGATCACTACCGGGGACCCCCTCGTCCACACTACCCCTACCACGGACCTCCACGACCACCATATCCCTACCGTGGACCCCCTCCTCCACAGTACCACAAACCCCCTTATCAGCCGCACAGGGGTCCCCCTGGTCCACCACACCATGGACCACCTCATCGACCAAATGGACCCCCTTGCCAGCCATACCAGGGCCATGGCCGCCCTCCTTGGATACGGGACATAGAGAGTCTAAAGAGTAAGCTCAGAGACCGGACTGGCAAACTCAAAGAGGTGTCCCTTGAGCTGAAAGACGTGTCCTCCAAGCTGCAAGAGGAGAAAGAGGCAAAAGCAAAATTAGAGACTGAGAATGACACAAAAGAGAAGAAGATCAATGATCTCCTCGAGGTGGTGAAGGCGGAGAATAACAGAAGGCTGGAGGGTGAAAAACAGATCAGGATGCTGAAGGAACAGCTGAGGCACCTGAATCCATCCTTCACAGAGGTAAACTTCGGCCTTTATCCCTATAAAACCAAAGAAGAGCTCATTGGTGTCATTGAAGCTCAGAATAAAAAACTCCAGGACAAAGCCTCAGGGGTTTCACTCCAAGACAAGACCCTGAGGGCTCAGAAAGAAGTCCTGGAGCAGGAGAACAAGACACTGAGAGCTGAGAAAGAGGTCCTGGGGCAAGAGATCAAGACCCTTAGAGCACAGAAAGATGTCCTGGGGCAAGAGAACAAGACCCTGAGAGGTCAGAAGAAGGTCCTGGAGCGGGAGAACAAGACCCTGAGAGCTGAGAAAGAGGTCCTGGAACAGGAGGACAAGACCCTGAGAGCTCAGGAAGAAGTCCTGAAACAGGAGAACAAGACCCTGAGAGCTGAGAAAGATGTCCTGGGGCAAGAGAACAAGACCCTTAGAGCACAGAAAGATGTCCTGGGGCAGGAGAACAAGACCCTGAGAGGTCAGAAGAAGGTCCTGGAGCGGGAGAACAAGACCCTGCCAGAAGAGGCCTCCAAAAAAGAAGCCAGCACTGCCATGCAGCTGAAAGCTTTAAAGGATCAGCTGCAGTTACAGAGTGCTAAAATAAAGGCTCAGGAAGAGGCCCAACAGGACATGGAGAGGGAGAATAAGGACCTCAGAAAGCAGCTGGAGATTTACATGTGGGATTCACGTCCAGCCTCCAGATCACCAGAGGAGGAATCAGTCAATACTGAAAAAATTCAAGAGCTCTTGGATCTTGTGTCTTCTCAGAATGACCGATTGAAGGCTGAAGTGTCGAGGTCTTACTCCCAGCAGAGAGAGGCTCAGGAGGTCCAACAGAGGCTGACGGACGAGAGAGACTCTCTCAAGAAGAAGATATGGGTCCTCCAGAGAGAAGCCTCTAAAAAGGACACTGATACCTCCTTGCAGATAGAGGCCTTGGCCAGTCAGCTACAGGTACAGACCAGCCACTGCTGTGACCTGGAATTCAAACTGAGGTCTGAGAAAAACAAGATCCAGGACCTGCAGAGAGAGATTGAAAACGTGAAAGACCTCACTGCATCCAAGACCAGTCTTCTGCAGGCTGAAACGTTGAGGGCTGACACTCTAAAAAAACAACTACAGGGTGTTAGTCTTCAGCTCTCAGAGGCAGAGGACAGGAACCTGATGTTGGAGCAGAAAATAAATGAGGAGACCTCCAGCAGAGATGCAGTCAACGAGCGGCTGGAGAGTGAGCTGGAAGAGAAGACGTCCTGCTGCATCGTCCTGCAGAGAGAGGTGGACGAATTAATAAGAGAGGCAGAGGACAACGTCTCATCATGGAGGAAGTTTAAAAAGGCCCTCACTCCATTATATCGGCGCCAGTACAAGCTGGAGAAAAGGAAGCAAGACCAGCAGCAGAGAGTGGCCACACTCAGCCCTCTCCCTCCTCCAGATTCCCAAAGGCTGTAACAGGCCTGGACAGGACAGTGGGTCATAGGAGGTCCTGATAGATGGGAGGTAGCTTTCTGTCTGTCAGGGCGATACATGGTCCACTGTGTCTGTGAAGGGTTTTCTCTGGGAGCTCCAGTTTCCCCATTAAAAAATAAAATAAAAACGTTTGTTCGCAATTTCAATAAAAATGTTTTAAAGTGAATAAATTCTTAAAATATACTTTCTGTACTATAATGACAACTGTGGAGTGTAAAGTTTCCAAATATACTGTGATTTTTATCAATGCAATGTCCACTTTACACCAAAGAAAAGGTGTTCACCTATTACTTGGATGAGGACAGTGGCCCATTAAGTCCATATTACAAACATACAAACCTAACACCTGTAGAAGAAGGGGGTTTGTGGTTTTAAATGATCTACATTTTTAAAGCAACAGAAAATAAATTATGTGTTTTTATTTCTTGAAAAATGATGTTGAGTATTTTCATCAAAATTACCTTTGGTTTAGGGTCCAGGTGGTCTTTTGGTTAGGTTGTGCCCCAGGGTTCAAGTCTGAACACTAGCTCCTTCCCCACAATCTATGTTTCTGACTCTATCCACTGTCCACCTGTTGAAATAAAGGCGTAAAATGTCGAAAAAAATATACACCATATGGACAAAAATCTCTGGCCTTCTGACTATGATGCCAACATGGACTCTAAAGACATTGTTTCCAAATAAATGTACTTAAATATGAATTTAGCTGTTACAGCCTAGACATGCAAAAATCCAATACTGCAGTGTATTTTCAGCAATAAATTTCACAGGCATGTTTTGGGGACCTCTGAGAACAATATAAACTTGTCTTAAAAGGGTAAAATATGTCCCCTTTAATCTAACACTGGCGATTTTGCTGTGTCAGTTGCTGTTGTTCCTAAATGCTTCAACTTTTAACAATATCACTCAGTTTCCTGGAATATCCAGCTGGGATGAAATTTCATGAACCATCTTATTGCAAAGGTGATGTTATGCTTGATCTCTTCACCTGAATTCAATAATTTACAGGTGTGGCCAGATACTTTTGTCCACACAGAGTAATTTCCTCCCCAGATGTAACTGCTTTAAGCACAATGGAGTTGTTCCTTGTATTACTCTCCCTAAGGCCTCTAAATAACTAACCCCTCAGAAAAATGAGATGCTATTTTAAAATTTCTGAGGATGTTTAGGCATCTGATCAGGACACCTTCCAGTCACCTCCCTGTGGTATTCCAGGCACGTCCAATGGGAGGAGACCACTGGACAGTCCCAGAGCTCACTGGAAGGATTATACTGTGTATCTCACCTGGCCTGGAAATACCTCAGAATCCTCTAAGAGGAGCTGGAAATTGTCACCAGGGAAGGGTATGTCTAGGCTGACTTGCTTAGCCTGCTGCCAACATGAGCCAAGCCCAGATAAGTGGGGAAATATGGATGTATGGTAGGATAAAATTTAAAGGAACCCCAGAACCATTTTTTTTTGTAGATGCTGAAGTGCAGTTTTAGACAATGTTATTGAGTATTTTACATGGATTCAGACACATACAGTATCACTTTCTATAGAAAATAAATATGTTTAACATTGAATTTTCAAAGGCTTTGGCTGTTACAAGAATGATTCAGTGGCAACTAGTAAACAGCTGACATGGTATTTGGTTGCTTTCTACTCTGAATTTAGGACACAGTGACTGTTTTTTTTTTTTTTGCATGCAAACTGAGCAAACATGCTACAATACAAAATAATTATAATAAATTATGGAAGTGGGGCACAGGTTTTGGCTTGACAAGAACTGTGTCCCACTTCTGAGCCACACACAAAGCCCAACCATGTTTTGTTAATCTAGTGTTGTACATTCACATATGAAAAATGAGGTGAAACTAGATGGACAAAAGGTCCAAAAGAATGCATGCAGAGCAGAAAGGGAGGGGTCTATGGTATAAAGGTTTTCATATTTGTGACAGATTTGATCTCCAAAGCTGGGCTTTACTTGTATCATCGAATGGTTTGTATAATTTCATTATGCAATGGTTAATCGAATGAATTTGTTGTTCACTAAAAACAATGAACAATTAATTTTGGAAGTCAGTAATGGCATATGATCTGACATTAAGCTGAAAGCAAACATCAAGGTCAGGAGTAGGATATGATAGGATAGGATAGACTGGATAGGATAGGTTAGGATAGACATGGTTGAGATAGGATAGGATAGGGTAGGATAGGATAGTTGGAATATACATACAGTATTATGTGATGTGATGCAATGCAAGGTGATATGATACAATACAGTACCATACAATAAGATATGGTACCATATGATACAATATGGTACAATGCGATACGATACTATGCAATACGTACGATATCATACCATACAATATGATTTAATACAGTATAATATAATACGATAAGGTTTAATACTATACGTAATGATAAAATATGATTTGATACCATCCGTGATGATTACATATGATACAATACAATATGATGTAATACGATACAGTAGACACAATATGATTCGATATGTTATGTGACCATAGGAAATGGTATGACACAATATGTTATGATATGGTACGACATGATGTAATACAATACGAAGTAATACGAGATGTAAAGATACACTAAATGCAATAAAGTATGAGTCGACAAGAAGACAGAGAGAAGGTAGAAATAACAGTGTACAAAATGATATGATATAATGCAGTCCAATAGAAAATAATTAAGGCTGTCAAAAGATTACAATTTTTAAATTTCAATTAATGTCAGGAATTCTGTAGTTAGTTGCAATTAATCATGCCCTTTTTAACATATCCTAGGCTGGCGCCTATCCCAGCTGTCATTGGGCGAGAGGCCTGTTTTGTGTCATTTGGGGACTTTTCTCTGTCCTAGACTCAGGGTAACTGACTTACATCTTGGATACAGAACTGCTTTTATATGTAAATTTAAGACTTGAACTTAACCACTGAAAAAGGAACTTGTTATGGATAGAAAGGAAATAAGTTAACAGTAAAAAGGTAATAGTTTGATATCACAAGGTGCAAAGAACTTCTGACTTGTCCACTGAGCTGTCTGTGAGTTTCTGAAGTGAACATTAAGGAGGAGCTGTTGACTTATTTTACATCACTGTGGTTGCAGGGAGACACTGTAGTGGCTCCACCAAAGTTTGTTGAAAGGGACATTAAAGCATGTGATTAACTAAATTTGAAAAGTTTCCATGCACTAATTGTAGTTTGGAGTTAATCACAATTAATGCAATTAATCTTGACGGTCCAAGAAAAAGTACAATATGTTGTGGTACAATACTATATGAAACAACTAGATACGATATGGCATGATTTATTACAATGAAGTTAGATAAAATGCAATTCATTATAAAACAATATTATACAATACAATATTATAACACAATGCCATATGGTGCCACTATACAGTAGAAAAACAGGAGACAAACAAGATTTAATATGATAAAATAATACAGAAACACTTTAAAGGCATGTTGGGAGCACATCTTCCTCTGTAAACCACTTTCAGTCATGATGATTTTTGTGGTTTAACACATTCCTATATAGATAACCATAAAACCTCAAAGATCTATAATAGTGCATACATTGACAGGAACATCTCATTAAAGTTTAACAATTTCAATTTTTGCCTACACTTGGAAAAATGAGCTGAAGACTGAGTTTTGACGGCATGAAATGTCAGCAGCTGTTTGTTGCATCATTAGCACACACATACACACAAGCTCTCCTCTGCATCAGGAGTCAGTTTCCTAGAGGCTGCATCGTCTGCCTCTGTGCCTTTTATCCTTTAATCTAATATTGAGGTTAGAGTAGTTTGGAGTGCATTAGTACATTATTCTCATCAATAAAACAGATTAAAGACACAAGACACTTCTCAGCAGTATGTAAACCCAATAACTCCATAACGTTGTTTCTATTCTCTGCTGCCTGAGTAACAGCGGCTGCACTATTTTATCGACCTAACAAGCAAGGAAAGTTGATCAGTTATTTATTGTAAATGATGCGCCTTTCTCTGCTTTAATCCGTGCTGAATTTCATTCTGTTGCAAACACAATTAGACCACTTGAGCTAATCCTGGGGGAGCAGTTTTTCACAGAACAATACGAACCGCCCACACAAATATCCGCCACATGACAGAACAGGGTTGGTAGTGTTAGGACCTACAGAGCTACAGGAATAGAGGTTTTGATGATGGCAATCTCTTTTCCTTTGTCTTTATTAGATTGTTATGTAATCTCTGATGACATTTTAGAATAATGGATGCAAAGTGGAAATCAAAGGAACATGGAGGTAAATGCAGAGAGAGAATGAGTAAATGAAGATGAGAATAAACTGTCACAGGATGTAGAATTGATAAGTATTAAGAAGAAAAGAGAGGATGGAGTGATTGTTCACTGATGATTATGTGGGAGAGAGATGAATTCCTGTGACGCCCATACTGTTCACCCACTCCATATGTAGGTACCTGCTGAGCCGCTTTAATTAGGCCGCTGTTCTTTCTGTTATCTAATTAAAATGTATGCTGAAATAATGAATGTATATGAGGGAGGCCAGGAGGTGGACTTCGCAGGGCTGAGCTTATGATTCAAGTTTTTAAAATACATAAAATTTATGCATGTTTGTTTTGGTTAGTGCATCTAAAATGTGTTAACATTATATAAACCTTGACTGTTTTTATACTGTGTTAAACTCTGCATTGTCTGGTACACAATAGATGATGTGTTTTGTGTTTCTGCCATTATGCAAAAGCTGTCTGTTGGGTGGCATAATCATCAACTTCAGCAGTAAATTAATAAACATAAATTACTTTGTAAAGGTTTTAATAAAGAAGCGACGCTTGCCGTGACCTCAGGGATGCTCACAGACCTTAATCAACTTTCCCTTACATCAACAAATAAACACTGGAGGAGAGAAAATGAGAACAACTAGAACACTGCATATACTTTTTTAGGAACTTAAAATACACTATATGGACAAAAGTATTTGGCCACACCTTTTAATTATTGAATTCAGGTGTTCAGTCTCCAATTACAAACATTTGTGAAACAAAATGGGTCATTCTGAAGATCTCAGTGACTTCAAGCTTGCTACTGTGATAGATGCCACCTTTGTACTAAGATGGTTCATCCCTGCTGGATATTACACAGTTAGCTGTAAATTAGATTATTAGAAAGTGGAAGCATTCAGGAACAACAGCAACTCAGCCACAAGGTGGAAGACCATGTAAAATCACAGAGCTGGGTCAAAGACTGCTAAGGCGCATGGTGCATAAAAGTTGCTGAGCAGCTGCTGGCAAGCCTCACATCACCAAGTCCAATGCCAGATGCCGGGAGAACGTTACCTGCATCGTGCCAACTATGAAGTTTGGTGGAGAAGGGATAATAGTTTTGGGCAGTTGTTCAGGGTTTGGGATAGGCCCCTTATCCCCAATGAAGGAAGATCTTAATGCTTCAGCATACCAAGACATGTTGGACAATGCTATGCTTACACCTCTGTGACAACAGTATGGGGAAGGCACTTTTCTACTCCAACATGACTGTGCCCCAGGACACAAAGCATGGACTATAAAGACATGTTTTGAAAAGACATAAAGCCCTGACCTCAACCACATTGAGTGCCTTTAGGATGTCCAGACCGGCAGAGTCATACAGAACAAGAAGTGACACAGTTCATCAAAAGTTAAAGAACTTTTGAATAATAAATCATTGCCTCTTACTTGTCTTTCCTGACTGCCGTTGGTAGCTATCGTACCTTCCCATTGATGCTATTGATGCCTTTTAATCAAGGTTATTATAGTTAACTAAAACTAACTAAATGACTAAAACTAAAATGTTACAATAATTGTAGTTTACTGAAACTAAATAAAAACTAAGCTTCACATATAAAACCAAAAATAACTAAAATGTATTTTGCGCTTACAAAACTAACTATAATGAAAAATCTCCTTAGTTTCAGTCTTTGATTCTAGCATACTGACTGACATGAACACCCAAGCCTGGAGAAAGTATAATCGCCTCGATTGAAGACAACTTCACACAAGGGTAATTTTAGGTCTTAAGCTGAATGCAAACTTTGAAATTGAATGATTAAAAAAAATGTGAGGAGACCTTTTGTGTTTTGCCCCTGAGAGGTATCTCACATTGCCACCAAAACTAAAACTAACACGAAGACTAATTAAAACTAAACTAAAACAAAGCAAAATGGAAACTAAACTTAAAAAAACAACAGTAAAAACTAATAAAAACTAAACTAAAAATTAAAACAAAAGGTGAACACGAAATAAAAATTAAACCTAATGAAAAATCCAAACTATTATAACCTTGCTTTGAATCCCTTGTTGCAGCATTTTCAGCGAGCCTGGAACTCTTGTGACTTTTGGGGACTTAAATGATTAAATCCACACCGGTAAACCTGATATTGACTGTCTTTTTATCCATTTTAATCCAATTACGATTATTTATTACTGCTAGCTCGAATGCTAACAGCCATATTGTTTACCCTTTGTGAGGGTCTGTTAGCCAGTTGCAGGCTGTTCCATAATCATGTTAAATAATGTTATTTTAATATTTAGGGGCAAAACTCAATAATTGGCAGGAAAACAACATTTGACAATTTTCACAGAGATGCTGTACATAATGATTCTATTTGTTGAGCCATGTTCTGAGTCAAATATAGCTCTAAAATAATGTTCTTGTCTGTACAGTCAGTCCAGAAAGTTTACACTGGTATTGGATCAGTTCTCGGTATTGGCCGATATCTAACACCTTGGTATCAGAATGGTATTGGGTAGAAAAAAAGGTATTGGAACATCCCTACTTCTGAGAAAAAAAAAATGCATAAAAGTGTCACTACATCTGTATAATGTAAGGGTAGAGAAAATTATCAAGGATACTCTACCTGTAGAGTTGTTACAGCTCCATAGATGACCTACTTCTTCTTCAACACCTGAACAAACACATATAATTTAGTAATATTTAGACAGGCTTTGAACGGAAACAGAAGGTAAGACTTTCATGATAAAACAGCAAAACTTTTAAAAACATCTCCTGTTTTAATGAGTATGTTTTTCTTCTGTTGTAACAGTTTTGTATGTTTGTTCTACAGCGGCAGACAACATAAGAGAAATCTCTGAACAAGTAACATTACCAAACAGACTAAAAAACAGCCCTGCAGCAACAACTTCAAACGGCATTGAACCGCCCTAACACTGTGTAGTAATGACTCCAGTGAAACTGGTTGACATTTACCCTTGACAAACAAGAGGGGAATGCACGTTCGATATCCTGTCTGTGTCACACAGCAGGTTTGTGTTTTAAAGCGGTATCAACTGCAGCTTATTCATAGCCTGGGGAGGAAATGTTGCACCGAATTTAACACAGAGCCTGTTTAACCTACAAAATGCCACACCAATATTGTGGCTTAAGTTGTTTTTATAAGTTCAATTTGGAATTATAAACCAACATTCAAAGATATAGGCTGTCATAGTAAGGTTACAACGGTATGGAGCTGTATTTGAAACTGATAAAATCAATATTTTAGTTTAGCTGCAAAATAATGTGAAAGATTTTATGATTAGTGGCAAATCCACAAAGCTCCCTTCAAAATGAAGAGTGTTTGTGTATTTTAGCTCACTTTCTTTGTTTTTGGTGACCTACAACCTTGCTATTTCAGGTCAGTTTCACTACCCTCATCAGCCGTGGTGAGTAGGCCTAACAGAAAAAGGTTACATAATCGACCCACAATGGCTGCATGGGCAGCAGCAGTGAGAGTGAGCTATCTCACAAAGAAAGTCAGCTATCTGCAGCTAAAGTGTCCTATATTTCTCGGTGGAAATCAAAACAAGTGCTAAAAGGGGCAAAGAACAATACAATTAAGTAGACAATCATTCTGAAGTGGCCTAGTTCTGATAAAAATGCTGCTAATTGCATTCTAATCTCTTCACCAGCAGGTAGCAGCCAGTGTTTACAGGTTTGCAGTACAACTAAATCCCATCTGTAGGTCCCGCCTCTTCCTCCTCAAATGACGCTGATTGGTCCATTTATTCTCTGACTGGGAATAACAATTTAGATGGAAGTTTTTCTCACGGCTCCACCTGATGACACACATGAAATCTGAAGAAAGAAATCATGGCAACTGTTTCGAGCTAGAGATAAAAATTTATAAAGAAAACAACAGTACAGCATAACAAACAAACAAAAAAAACACAGCTAAGCAAATGGGTTCGGTATTATTGTAATGCCAAATATGTGTAAAGTAATTGCCAAGTAAAAATTACATAACCACAAAATTACCCTTTTTAATAAAATTGCTGTGACCAAGTTCAAGAATGTAGTTTCAGATTTGTTTCTACACCTGTCTTCACCTCTGCCTACATAAGACGGTAGATTCTTGCAGTGGTGAATTAAGGAGGTCATTGACCCTAGGCATTTTTTTTTTTTTTTTTGTGGAGCCGACTTTACTCATCATGCTTAGAAAAGGTAACTTTGTGCATAAAATCATGTGAGGTATGTTGTATGGCAGCACACTTACATACACTATGTGTTTATTTCAGTAAACTTTAGTATACAAAGTGCATCTGCAAGCTGATAACAGCTTTTAACTTTCATACTTTCTGACACTTTGCCACCACTGCCTGTAGCCTTGTCTAGTCTGTGCATTAATCCACCTCGGCATTTTTAGAGATGAACAACAGAAGAAGAATAAAGGAGGTTGTAAACAAATAAATGCAGTTAGTTTCCATAGGGTAAAATAAAGGCATAAGGGCCTGTGTCTACAGCTGGCACTTTTAGTACTGGCAGTTCTTAAAACCTCGGTTTCACATCTCACCAGCGTTTGCTGTTGTAAGGTAATAAAGGTTGATGAGACTTTCATATCCATAAGGTTGCTTGAAATGGCTTTGTGTTCATATCTCCCTTTTCCAAGGAAATATGCATCACCAAGAAAATGCTTAAACAGTGTAAGGGAATCTTGCCCTGATATAGACATTAGCAGTAAATCTGTTTCTTTTTGCCATCATCAGAAGTCCAACCCCTTCTTGATTTTAATCGTTCAGTGGACAAGTGACACTGACAAGCATGGCAATCCTAAAAGCTGTTTTTTAAAAATGAGAGCACCAGGGTGCTGAGCACAAAAAATGCTGGACTACAACGACTATGGACTTAGGCCCTAACTTTTGAATCTTTCAGTTTAAATAAAAATATTTTACACATAAGGTCTATATTTATCTTGAGCCCTCAAAGAATTAGATATGATGCACAATAATATATGTTTAATATTGAGATAGTGAAAAAATATTATAAATAAAACTATCCGAATTAGCTTAAGCCTAAACCAGTGCATCCCAAAGTGTGCGCTGGGGCCCTCTGGTGGGCTCCAGAGACACTGCAGGTGGGCTGCAAGAGGTCATTAGCAGTGAATAAAAACCATAAACCTAATTTTAAAATTTGAAATAATATTTAAATGATGATAAAACAAGTTTAAGTCCAGAATTAAATAAATAAAGAGCAATGATTTAACTTATATACCAACTCTTTAGCAATCGTTTTGCATTATATAGAGAACTGGTGTCATGGTTTAACTGTTGTTGGAATAACTGGTGACACTGTTCAATACTATGGCACAGTATGATTTGAAACATGTATCAGTGCCTTTATAGCATTTAGGTTTCTTGGAAAGCATTCGAGAAACCTTTAGTTTTTTAAGGTGAATGCAGGATTTAATTAGGGAGAGAAGTCAGTTCGTGAGGAGTGACATTTAATAGGGTAGGTTTTTGGATAGGCACCCGCCAGGCCAGCTAAAGGTTGCTAAAGACTTGGAGATGCAGGAAGATTTGGGAGGGAAACTGTGCCCATAGCCAGGAGGTAGTTTGCACTAGTTTCAGGCCTGATAGTGCTACTGTCTGCTAGCCGTAGCTCTATGTTATTATTATTATTATTATTATTATTATTAGCAGTTATGATAATGTAGGTTTTCAGACCACTCAAGGACCTAAACATGTAAAGTATCTTAAGTTGACTTCAGCCTAGCTTACGTTGTGCATAGCCCTGCTACATAAACTAATACATTATCTAAACTAATAGCCTAATAAATACAAAAAAATGACTGTGGTTATTACGTCATGATTTCATCATAATTCAGTCGGTAATATTTTGTCAAACAGTTCAGTTTTCTTGGTCTTGTATCTTTCAGCGAGGATTTATAGCATCTGTTGACCATTTTTGTTGCGATACCTGTATGAATACTGCAATGGAGAATGCAGAACGAGCCTCCGTAGTTTCATAATCTCCATCTTCCTCTTCATCATCACCCCAACCTGCTACACCAACACCAGTTGCTTCGCTGAGGAGGCTATTATACGATTCTGTTGCCAGAGCAACGCGCTCTCTCCCTCCCTCTCTCCCATCTTTTCACATGCATTCTGTGGGTCCGCTCTTTTCGACCCTATCGCGAGACTGCGCAGTCCCTTCATACATGCGAACGACCTCTCTGATCCTATCGCGAGGTTTTGGAGCTTTGAGAAGTTGAGGGAGGCGGTGACCTCATCGTCGTCTCGAGGCGGAGCAAACCGCTGCAACTTTGGATGAACTTCTGATTTGAACAAACCGAGAGGCGGTCGGCGGAGTGAGCACGGACAACAACAGACACAAAGGTGAAGAGGTTTTCTGCCACGAACTCTTTACACCCGGTTCGTTTTATCTTTACCGGCGGTGACGGGTGGTGTTCGCCGGTGACTGGAAAGGGGGGAGCGTTATTTTTCTTCTTCGAAAACGCCGACAAGGTGGAAATTGATAAAGGTGAGTGCGCTCTACTCCTCCGTTGGGCTTCACATTAACACACAAGCGATATCAACACCGTTAGTTTTCGGTTAACAGCCAATTTGAATGCTTTATACTCTACCTTTGTTTTACTCTGCTTAAACATGCCTTTGTATTGTCATTTAAATCAATTTAGGTGGCGCTTCAGCTCGAAAACTACACTAAAAGTTTAGCTAGCAGTCGGTTGGTGTTAGTAATGGTACTGTGTGATGTCACGGCTGACAAACTGCCTTATATCTCGCTTCTATCTAATTTATTTTCTTACTTCTACGAGACATTCTGTCTCAATGAACATGGTTTTTCAACCACCACTTATTCACATTTCCACCACGGTAGCCTCCTTAGAAGATAACACAGTTTTAAAATTAGACAACGATTCACAGTGGTTTTCTTGAAGAAACAGGAAAGCCAACTATCAGATAAAGGTAATGGTTGTTTGGCTTAGACCCTGCGTGGCTGGTGTAGCATTGAGATGACTATAGCTGCAGTCTGTTTCGTGGGTTTCCTGTCATTCTCAAGCCTGCTGCTGACCACCTTTTATTTGTAAAGGATGGCACAGCCACATTAACAATTTCTGTAATGCATACTTTTTATTGCTTGGGCGTTTGCACACCTTTATAAGCTCTGTTAGGCTTGGATTCACATGGAGATTAGTTGATTTTTGCAGGAAAAGTTCAGGTTTTTGTCTTTTGCTTCAATGTTTTTGATCCTAAATAATGCATGAATAGAGAGATGCATAGGATCTTGCATGAAATCACATATCAACTTAAAGCATCATTTCTGCTCAGAGCTCTGTCAGAACCAGCCCTATTAATCAAAATGGCCGTCCCTGTAGTCTTGTCAGATTTGAGAAGTGATGTAACTGCTTCACTTAAGTGATGCAGGTGCCATGAAGGCTTTGATCACCAAAGATTGAAGTCTTGGAAACAAGCTTTAATTCTTACAAAAGTTTGCGTATGCGAAAGTTGTTGGTTGTCTGAGTTCTCCCCTGACCTTAATGACACACTGTGAGGGGTTTTTATTGCAAGTGGACCCCCTGTAGACCCCCTGTCTTCTATTATTGCTGCTATCTCAACCTGTGGAGTCTGTCCTCAGGCTATAAGCCTCAACCCCCCAGGGAACTTGCACACACACAAAACATCTTGCTTCTTCCTTTGACAAGTCCTAAATAGTCATGTCAAAGAGATCCCATTTCTATACATCTGCTGCCCTGGGTAGGTCACATTTTCAACTTGTATCACAACAGCAGCTTTAGAGATATATTCCCTCGATTGCTTTGTCCGCTTTGATTTCGCTATTGCAACTGTGGTGGTGTCAAAGCCCCCAAAACTCTCACATATCTATTAGCCGCGTAATATCTCATGTCACACAGCCCTCCCTCGAATGCCAAGGCTGAGCAGATTTGGAGGCTGCGTTGCATTTACAATATTAAGCAGGCTATTGAAATCGAGTGTGTGTAGGTGGAGGCGCACATGTTCTGTATCACATGGAGGTGCTGAATTAAAAGGGAGGTTGGAGAAAGGGAAAGAGAGAATAAAAACGCCAGGGTTGCTGATGGACAGCTGTAAGAAAATCAAAGGACTTGCGGAATGGAGGGCACCTGAAGCATCGTTCCAAGGTTTCTGGATCAAGGCAAAGTCATTGGTTTCTTTCTCTGTTGTAAGAATTATTAAGAGGGTTTATCAAGATACAGCTGATGGTGACAACTTTGGTCTATGCATTAAACAAACACCAGTAAGAATGGAAGAAAATAAATGTATCCAAGCAGTAGCAATATCTGTTTTTACTTGAGCTGGGACTGTCAGACATCATTTAAAGGTCCTTTGAGGATTTTTTTAAAATGGTTATGAAACAGGCTGTTAAATACTAATGCCTCTGTATGAACTACTGTAGCAAACCAGATCATCAGCTAGAGGACTGATTATTTTTATACAGCTCTTTTACATGACTATCATTCTTGCTGCAGGGGTAGGTGTCAGGTGAAATGATTAACAGCACGCTGCACAAACTGCCCTGTTTAAAAGAGCTCAGTCATTTTCAGATTCATGCAAGATATTCGATGTAAAACTGGATGAGATTTGTTGTCAGAAAACTCTACTAATTCATAAAAAGGACAAGGTTAGAGCAGTGATAAATAAGTTTGCTTTTCCCACAAGGGTTTCCAAATTCAACTCAGCCCGAAAGTCCTTCATCCATCCATCCATTTTCTACACCGCTTATCCCGTTCAGGGTCATAGGGGACTGGAGCCTTTCCCAGCTGCCACTGGGTGAGAGGCAGGATACACCCTGGACTGGTTGCCAATCCCAGGGCTCCAAAAGTCCTTCACACGAGTTTAAAACAGAACCGAATTGAGCTTTTTTAATGTGACATCAGCAAACTGCATGAGTTCAGTGTAGGGTTGTCATGATACCAGCATTTTGAATAAATTTGATTTGATTCTATTGAATATCAAATGATATTGATAACTGTTTTAACACCAAAACAACAAAAATAGTCCTAGTCAGCCAATATTTGGTAATTTCCTGTTTACAATCCCAGAAGCTTTAATCAAATCAAGCCAAACTGTGCAAAATTTGGTGATTTTTTTTTTTTTTTTTTGCTTTGGGCTGTTGTGTGTTTTTTGTTCAGTGTAGACAGTATTTATGAGTTTGAATGTAATTGTTGCTGGATTCATTTCTCTCTTAAGCACTAGTCCATTAACCCTTTACCTACTGAGCCGGCGTTGACGCTGTGTTTTATATGTCTGGAGTATTATCACCGTAACTCTGTCAAAGTTTGTCTGATCAGAAAAATTCCAACGGTGTTGGAAAGCTGAAAATTGTGGGCATGCATACATATATGGTTCATTATGGTACTCGCAACCATATGGCGTGGGCATTCATAGCAACATCCCATAGCAAAACACCAGAAGTATCGCAAGATCGCTACACGGATTCTCAACACTTTAACTCCTCGAAAGTTTGCTCAATCTAAAAATTCCAGCGCCGACAGAGAGCAGAGAATCTGTGCTTTCCAGCAATATATGATGTGTGGTATATATATATTACGGTAATGTCGAACAGCACTGTGAAAACGGCAGCTTTGGCAGAAGACAAGTGAGAAAGGAGAATGAAGGAAGAGAGTAAAAGGAGAGCGAGCTAGAGTGGTGTTTTGTTTTCAAAAAATAGCGTCAGTGGCATTTGTGCGTGTTTGTTATGTGCAATAACAATATGTTACTTGAGAATGTTGAGAATGCATTTTTCCACCTTTATTTGCACTAATTTTCACCTATGTATATAGTTAACTTTTGCACTGTGTTTTGCACATCCAGAGTCCTAGACTCAAAAAATGACAGGATTGTTCTAAACATGTATAGGTTCACATTTCAAATGTCAAATCAAAACTTCATGAGCAATAACAAAATTTCTTCTCATAAAAGCCATGAAAAACAAATCCATTTGTGTGTCTTTCTTCTTTTAAACTGCAGACAATTCCATATAATGTGCAATAATTATTAACCAGATGTTGAAAAGTCAAGTTCAGGTACTCCTGGGAAAGGGGACCAAAGCTCTCAGACTTAGGGCATTTCCTGACTCTTTTACAGCCATAATAACAAAATATGTCAAAATCGCCATTTTTAGACTCAGTAGGTAAAGGGTTAAAGTAGGGATGCATATTGAAATTTTGATTGCCGTTTTCAAGTGCTTGGAAATAGTGGGAAACCAGTGGCAAAGAAAAAATCCTAGCAAATTGGCAATATTAAAAAAATAATGATTGGGATTGGGATCAAAATATTAGATTTTTGCCAATATTCCTATTTGCCAATATTTCCAAACTCATTTTTGCCAATTCTGATATATACAGACCTTTTTTGATTGAAAACAACACAGACTATCTCCGTTGCAAAGAGAGGCTGAGTCGAGCTGAGCTGAAGAGGGGAGCAGGGAAATAGACAGTGTGGTAGTTGGTTTATATCTGGGGTTAATTAAACATGTTCAGGGCTCACGATCGGTCTTCTTGGTGCCTTAGGCCAGGGTTTTCAACCTTTTCAGCCTGTGACCCTCAAAATAAAGATGCCACAGACTGGGGACCCCCACTGTACCTGAAGGTGGATCTACACGGCCATGGACTTTCAAGATAGTCATCTGCAGACAAGGTCACCTGTAAGGGGGGTAAATGGGAGTGCTTTCTGGTGCCGGCCAAACTTTGGGGCCCATGGAGGTCAGCAAAATCATGATCCATTATAAAGTTAAGTTGTGATAACCATAATTTATATCTAACCTTATAAAATAACCACTCTTGTCAAAGAAATAAATATCTTTTTAATCATTTGTGTAGAAAAAAGCCTTCTTAAAAATGTGAATCCCCTTTGTTGGGAAAAAAAAGAATTCAAATGGGTTAAAAATTGCTAAAATGGCTTAAAGATGGCAAAAAAAAGTGGGAAAAGTGGTGAAATTTGATTTTAAAAGAAGCAGAATGGGGGTAGAAATGGCAACAATTACATAAATATGGCAAAAAAATCAATGGCAAAAATGGGTTAAAGGGGGAAAAAATTGGCATAAATAGTGGTAAAAAGGAGTTCAAAAATGGCTGAAATGGCTTTAAATTGGCAAAATGTGGGAATTTGGTGAAAAAATTGAACTGAAAAATTGATGGAAACTGGCAAAAAAGGGTTAACTAAGAAAGAGAAAATAGGCAGATATTTGCAGAAATTGGTTAAACTTGCAAAAATTGGCATATCAGATAGTGAAATGTGGCTAAAATGGGAAACAGTGGGGGTAAAAAGGGGTTAATAGTGGCAATAATGGGTCAACAGAGGCAACATTAATCTAAAGTGGCAAGAATTTGTTTAAAAGTGGCAAAAACGTGGTAGAAAGAGTTTAAAATTGACAAAAATATGTTATAAATGGCAAAAATGTGTGAAAATTGATGATAATGGGTTAAAATTGGTGTAAAGTGGCAACATATTCTGAGTTTTTTTTAGGGAATCTGGTGACCCCCTCTCAGTGTCTCGGGACCTCCAATGGGGTCCCGACCCCAAGGTTGAGAACCCCTGCCTTAGGCAACCACCTATACCTGATGTAGAGTTGTGTATTTTAGCTTTATTTAGTGCCAAAAGATTATTTAAACTGCCGGCATGTTTGGCTGATATATTGGCTGTAAAGATACTCATATGAACTTCTTAAGCCAATATCTGCTGATACCAATATCATGCCAATAATCTCATCTTTTATCACATTTTAAGCTGCAATAAACTCTAAAAAAAACAAGATTGCTTGTAGTAGATAAGATGTGATGAAAAGAGAACAAATGTATAAAATGTGTCAGATTGTTCAGTCAGTACAACAATAGACAGAGATCCTGCAGGGATAGTAGTCTATAGCTTTATCACAATGGTATCGGATTACTACTCTGTAATCTCAGTATCAAAATCTGAATTTGAAAGAATGTCTTTCAGTTGGTGCCTGCTCATAACATACTATGGTTTAAATGTGTATTAGATGCACTCTGATTGCAATGTGGTCACTCTTTCTAAAATCCTCTCATGTGCAGTCTAGGCCTGTCTGGAACAGGCAAGGTTTTTGGCAGTGCACACACAGAGAGAAATCTGGCAAGTGCAAAGTCAGTAAAAGGAGGACATTTCAATCCCATAGCAGGCTAGCTTGCACTTTCACTGTGGATATATGGAATGCTAAGTGCTAAGGAGCTGAAAGTGTGGTCTTACCTGTTAATGGCCTTGCACATTAGCCTCACTGTGACCCCTTTATTCCTTACCCAGCTACTTTCTTGCGTCTTTCCCCCTTTCTCCTCTTCTGTCTTACTTCTTTTGCTGCTTTTTCACTCTCAACCTCCCACGGCTCCCTCCCACTGTCACTGACAGTTCCTTTTCCTCTCGTCTTGCTTCCTTCCTGTTGTGGGAAGCTTGCCAGGAGGACTCTGACATTCTCATCATTTCTGTCCACATCCCTCACCTTATCTTTCCTTCCCCATTTCCCCCTCCCTCTCTATAGTCTCATTTTTTTCAGTGTTTCTGTCTCCTTCCCTTTCTTCTGTCTCTCTGCATGTACAAGATTGGAATGTGAGTTCCCCCTGTTTAAGGTCTCAGGGTGGGCTGTGCTTTCAGAAATAGAAGAGCAAGAAGTACTTGTTAACAGTGAGTAGATCACACTGAAGGACAAAATGATTTAATGAAACTTCAAGGTCTCGGTAGATGACGGTTTCCTTAAAGGCAAATTCAGAGGTGGCTATCTCACTCACATTTTGTGCAGGTTATTTCCGTAATCTAAATATGCTCAAATAAATGTGCCTATTTCAAGAGCATTTATTTGGATTCATCATTTCCAACTGTAATTGCATCAGCAGGCTTACTCCAGGATGACTCCAGGATGTTACACTAGCTAATTAGTGCTGCCCATTATAAGCATAATTCACACTGCAAACACAATGTGGTATTTTTGTCAGGTCTGACAGTACAGAAAATACAACAAAAATATTGTCTGATGATGTAGCCTGGAGGGAAAGCTCTGGCACTGTGAATGTACTCATGCCCCTCTCTGGAAACTAACTGGTGTTTGTTTATTCAATAAGGTTATGTTAAAGTCAGTGAAAGCCAGAGGAAATGCACACCTGTTACTTCAAGCTGGAACTTGCAGACAGACATCACAATTAATAATTATAATGCCACACTTTTAGCTCTGATATGAAGTTTCATTTACAGTTATGCATTTACTTTGGTAAGCATTTAAATATGCTTTATCGACTGTTACATTTCAAATCATTGCCAGATGTTTGGTTCCTTTTATACTGTGAATACATTTTATAGTGAAAATATTACTGTTCTCTCAAAATGATGCATTTTACATCACCTAGACATCACATCAAATCTGAGTGACTGATTTTGACTATAATTTTTGTCAACTGTGAACAGCACAAGGACACTATTAAAGAAGCTAAAGTCAGAGAAGTATGAGCCAGAACTTAGCTTGGTAATGCCACATAAAATCCCTCCCCTTATACTGCTGTCAGGATGAAAAGCATAAACAGTTTTTTAGGTTTACATGTGTTTGGTCCAATCATGCTGCTGTTTGGGAGGTGAAAGAAAAGGAGTTAATCATTTTTTTAGCATGTGAGTGCTAATTAGCTAACACTGGCTAGTTGATGTTACTTAAAAATAGTATAGCTACAGTCAGCATTACACCCTAATTTGAGGCAGGGTGTCCAATGGGGAAAAAGAAATGTTCATATCTGTGGATACCTTTATCAAACAGACTGTGCACCCATTATAAGCAATCTTGTAAGAATACAGTTTGATTGTTGTCCATGTGTAATTAAAGACTGGACAGTGACAAAGTAGAGTAGCTGTAAAATCCACCAAAGCTTTGGATAAAAGTTTAAAAAATTACTTACTGTTTAGAGATATTAGCTATTTTTTTAACCTTGCAAAGCAGACGGATACGCCCGTTTCCGTGTTTCTTACTGGCGAATCCGTCTTGTAAAGCTCCATCTTGGGCCCGGTTAGAAAGTGACAGGACCAGTCAGCGTTGAGGGGCAGTACTTTCATGTCATGTACTGACATGTCTACAGCCGCCATGGTTTGCTTTATGCAGTTCTGTATGGAGTTTACTCCTTCAGTATGGGCACACCTTGTTAGTGGCTATGTCACTTGTTTTGTTGCACTGATTGGCGCGTAAAGATGTGACAGAACGTTCACCCAATCATCCTCTGAGTTTTTTTCAAACTGTCTGCCTTTTCCCAATCGCTGTCTATGAGTGAAACAAATCCATCTAGCTGGCCAGGTTACTATTTTTTAGCATAGAGCTGCAAAACTGAGAGGTGATGTGTGAATCTGAAATTAAGGTTTTTGATGGAAACACATATTTGACCTTTAAATCCCTGAATGGTTTTCATTTTGGCCGTGCATCAGTATTTCAAACAACCACCTGTGTTGAATGATTATACAGCCAGATGAACTTGAAATTATTATTTTCATTCAACAGATGGTTTAACATGTCTTGCTCTTTTACCAACATTTCAAAGTCCAGAAAGTATTTTTAATTTTTTTCTCCCTTAAGAGTTAAGCACAGTGCTTCAAGAAATCCGAGGCCTGTGTGCTCCGACACATTTGAAGTGCAAGCCAGCGTATTGTTTTTGCTTAACAAACAGCCCTTGCGGTGTTTTCTCTGATATGTGAAATTGCATATCTCTTTGATCCATCCTTTTGCAGCGGATGAATTGGCATCCCTGTTGAGGCTTTCAGTCGGCTATATTGGGACCTTTTGTGTCAGCCAGAGAAGGAAAAAGGGGCACTAGAAGAAGTGGTTAAATTTAGACATTGCCCCTGAGGTGAGGGGACTCAAAAGCTAAAAATTCCCCTCTGCACCCCCTTCAAGTTTGCTGAAGTAGCTTCTTAATTAGGACTGCAATTGGGGATTATAGCACATGAAAGCAGCAAGGATTACAACCCCCTCTCTCCCCTTTCTCTTCAGATTTAGTTGTGACAGATGAGCAAAAATCTGTAAAAACACGATGAAACAATGACTAGGCAAGCTAATCCATGCAGAAGTAAATAGAGGGAACATACTGTACAGATGGAGAGCTCTGAGAGAAATAGAGGGAGAACAGCCTAGATATAATGAGAATGGAAAAAAAAGCTTTATGCTGTCTGCATTAGCAAAGATTCAGAACTCTTACAATTGTACAAGCCTGAGAGAAACATTAACCCCTCATTACATCTGTATTCTAAACCTAAATTTTAACGTCAGGATGAAAATACTTTATAGTAACTTTGCCAACTGCGTAAAGTAGATACTGATGTTTTTTTCATCACTACTTTTTTGTGTAAGGCTCCCACTATGCCAAAATACACCCTCATGTTTGACCATGAAAACAGATCAGAGTTTTTCTAACAGGTGACATGTTGAACAGTGTGAAATGGCTTCTTTGATTCAGTATTTTCTGGCATTAAATTGATTGGACACAACAAATAAACATATACTATTCACATCAGTTCATGCCACATTATTTGCCGATAGCTGATGTTTATCAGCAGGGCTGATATTGGCTAATATTGATGCTTAGGATGGCTCAAACTGTACAAACTGAGCTAGATTTTGGCCTGACTGTATTGTTGCCGCTCTAATATGAGCATGAGGAACAACAAATGCTATTGTAATAATCAACAATGTGTCCAAGGCGCCCGGCGACCTCGATTCATTAAGACTAGCATGTCAGAATTTTTCTTTCATAATCCATATACACACGTGGACAAAATTGTTGGTACTCCTCTGTTAATGAAAGAAAAACCCACAATGGTCACAGAAATAACTTGAATCTGACAAAAGTGATAATAAATAAAAATTCAATGAAAATTAACCAATGAAAATCAGACATTGCTTTTGAACTGTGGTTCAACAGAATTATTTTAAAAAACAAACTCATGAAACAGGCCTGGACAAAAATGATGGTACCCCTAGAAAAGATTGAAAATAATGTGACCATAGGGACAAATTCAACCAAGGTGTGTCCTCTAATTCGCATCACAGGTGTCTACAAACTTGCAATCAGTCAGTCGGCCTATTTAAAGGGTGACAAGTAGTCACTGTGCTGTTCGGTGACATGGTGTGTACCACACTAAACATGGACCAGAGGAAATGAAGGAGAGAGTTGTCTCAGGAGATTAGAAAGAAGATGATAGACAAGCATGTTAAAGGTAAAGGCTGTAAGACCATCTCCAAGCAGCTTGATGTTCCTGTGACTATAGTTGCACATATTATTAAGAAATTTAAGATCCACAGGACTGTAGCCAACCTCCCTGGACGTGGCCGCAGGAGGAAAATTGATGACAAATCGAAGAGACGGATAATACGAATGGTAACAAAAGAGCACAGAACAACCTCGAAAGACATTAAAGGTGAACTCCAAGGTCAAGGTACATCAGTGTCAGATCGCACCATCCGTCACTGTTTGAGCCAAAGTGGACTTCATGGGAGACGACCAAGGAGGACCTCTGTTGAAAACAAATCATCAAAAAGCGAGAGTGGAATTTGCCAAACTGCATGTTGACAAGCCACAAAGCTTCTGGGAGAATGTCCTATGGACAGACCAGACAAAACTGGAACGTTTTGGCAAGGCACATCAGCTCTATGTTCACAGACGCAAAAATAAAGCATACCAAGAAAAGAACACTGTCCCTACTGTGAAACATGGAGGAGGCTCTGTTATGTTCCGGGGCTGCTTTGCTGCATCTGGCACAGGGTGTCTTGAATCTGTGCAGGGTACAATGAAATCTCTAGACTATCAAGGTATTCTAGAGAGAAATGTGCTGCTCAGTTTCAGAAAGCTTGGTCTCAGTCGCAGGTCATGGGTCTTGCAACAGGATAATGACCCAAAACACACAGCTAAAAGCGTCTGAAGAAGGCACCCTTCAAACCTGAGACAACTGGAGCAGTTTGCTCATGAGGAGTGGGCCAAAATACCTGCTGATAGGTGCAGAAGTCTCATTGAAAGTTACAGAAATCGTTTGATCGCAGTGATTGCCTCAAAAGGTTGTGCAGCAAGATATTAAGGGTACCATCATTTTTGTCCAGGCCTGTTTCATGAGTTTGTTTTTTAAAATAATTCTGTTGAACCACAGTTCAAAAGCAATGTCTGATTTTCATTGGTTAATTTTCATTGAATTTTTATTTATTATCACTTTTGTCAGATTCAAGTTATTTCTGTGACCATTGTGGGTTTTTCTTTCATTAACAGAGGGGTACCAACAATTTTGTCCACATGTGTATTTGACACCCTGACCACCCTGATGTCAACAAAGTGTAACTCGCTGCCTACCATTAGAATTACATTTGCTTCCAGTCTATGTATCATATAAATATCCATGCAAAAAATTCCTCTTAAACATAAGTGACTTAAGGTTAAGGTAACTGTAATTGTTTTAGAGTTGTAGCAATAGTTGTGCAAATTGCAATGGCACACCTTAAGCGCCTTGCCACACCATTTGAGAACCACTGAGCTAAGCAAATGTGCTAGTTTTCATTACATGTTATTAAATTCATACTTCAGGTACTGTCTGAAGAAATGCCAGTCCTATTGTCCTCCTCTTGATACATTTGGTTAAGTCAGTTATTTTTTCTTGTTTGTTGTTTTCTTCTTTTCAGAGCCCAAGATTCCTAGCATCACACAGAGCACTTCAGTTGTTGCCGTTATTGTCAATCTTGATTTCCTCCCTGGTGACTTGTGGACTTGCACACAGTTTCAGAGACAGTTGTGATGACAGTGTACGATGACTGATCGGGATCACACCAGTAGTGTTGCTAGTGCATCAATAAAAACAAGACAGGATTTTGTTGTATAGTCTGACTTGGTGCCATCATGAAACACAGAAGTAATAGTGTACTCTGAGCTGGCCTTAACTGATGCATCAGTGCAACCTTGAATGGCTTTCATAAACCTCATTAACATCATTTAATTGATTCAGAACAAACCATTGTTCAACAGAAATATGAATGTTTCAACCTAACATAGTGCATTCATTCTGCTTCTAATGACTGAAATGCAGTGTGAGCCTGACATATATAACTCTGCATATGCATCAAAGGATAAGTGCATATGACAAATGTGGAAAGACTTTGCTATGAATTAATTGCATGTTAAAGGCCAGACCACTGCTTTACAGTGGGGCTGAGGGACATGGCCTAATTATAAAATATCTCTTTTTTTCATATTAAACCTGATTTTATGATGTCAGTTGATTTTCTTCCCTGCTTAATATTTAAAAAATGAATAATTGGTTGGCAGATAACACTGAGCAGGCTGCTCAGATATAGTCTGAGGAAAACGCAATTTAGTCAGAGAATCGCCACAGCTCTTCGCTGCACACCTGCTCAGATGCATGTGTGTGTTCATGAGTGTGAAAAGAAGGGAGAGGAAAAGGGAGCCGATGAACAATTGATCCAAATGTTTCTCACTCTGACATGGTGTTTCTTACCAGTTTGCCTGTGCTCAGCTGGGCAAGGCGTGACAGGAGCGGTTGAGAAAGTACGTTAGAACATCTGGACTTTTGAGTATTCAAAGTTTGGATTTTTCACAGAAATCAATAAAATTGACATATCGCCAAGGCGTACTTCACAATGGTTGAGTTGACGATCACAAATCACAGGTATCACCCTGCACCCTTATGCTCTTCATTATCCCATTATAAATTATGGTGCAACTTAAATTGTCATGTTGACATTTGAGTTGTGTTGATTGGTCATTCATAAACATGAACAACACTGTCCAAACTGAATGTGATGCAAGGAAGAACAGCAACAAATCAAAAAAATATATATTATTTTATTTTTGAATGTCATCGTTGTGTGATGTGGCACATTTCAAAATAATTCCTGAGTAAATCAAATGCTATTTTCAACACCGCTTGAGTTAGATCGTAGTAAAGAATACACCTAAAACATGGTTGATTTTGAGCTCAGATATTTAACAAGCCTTAGCATGGGATCACAGTGTATGCAGGCAAAAGGTGCCAGATTGGTTGCCTTCAAGACCCTCAGTTCAGTCCAGCTGCCGTCTTTGGACCAAGTTTTAGAACAGCAGCATTCAGCTCTCCTTGCTTAGTTTATGCCCACCCGCTTTTTGAGACCAAAATTGTGCCAAACAGCTCCACAATACGAGTTGCCATCCGACTACAGTGCTGGTGTGCATCCAGGTAGAAAACATTAACCACCAGAGCTACAGCCCTGGCTAGTGGTTGGTGGTCGATGATAGAAATAAGTTAAAAATCAAAAATTACAACAATGTGGCTACTGGCTGGAGCAATCACATTAATGATCTGGATGAGTCTGGTTAAAGTGAATTTTCCATCACTGTCTAACTGACAAAACTTGAGGCGATTCAGGGATTTAATTGTGATCTATTATTCATACTTAAGTGAACTTCATAAAGAGATGACTAAAACAAGGAATTTGTCTGGTTTAAGCCTTTAACTGTGGTTTAAATGTGTTTCTTAACTGGGTTTGTGTGTGAAATGGATGACTTTCTCAATCAGCATCTCCTCAGCTCCTCCTCTCCTAAACTCGATGACGGCATCATAAGAATGCGAGTGTGCGTTGGGAACTGTTAATCTAATCCCCAAACATGTATGGGAGCATAGCCGACATTCCCACCAACTGCCTTGCCATCTGTTTTCAAGCAGACAGAGCTCTCAAATGCCTGTCTTACTGGATGACTAAAAGGATGTCACCACTGTTGGCTGCCTGAACCTGTATCACTAATAGAAGTGCTTCTCTGACCCTGCTGGATTTGTTAATTGCTGCTGTCTCTCCTGTGCCATTCTGGGGAAAATAAGTGCGAGTGTGTGAAGCTTCAACCTTAAATTTATGCAAGCTGTTTGACAGAAAATTGCATAGCTATTTCAACACTCAACTTATGATTTGGAAGCAGATTGAATTTCCTGGAAAAAGTTGGTTATTAAGGAGAAAGAGAGCTGTCTTAAATTAATACTTCATGCTTTTAGCAAATTCTGAAGACAGGCTTATCATGGTATTTTTAAAATGTTGATGTCCTTCATAGCCCAGGTTTTAATTAAGATGTCATTAGATAAAGTCTGGGGAATATGTGTGATTTAAGAGCAATTCAGTCTCTTCTTTTTGCCTTTAGATTTGCCGTTCTTTTAACTTTTGATTCTCATAAAATATGTTAACCGAGGGCATGAGCAAGTCCAACACAAAATATTTATTTTGTTGGGTTTTGTATATGACATTTTTTTTTTCTCAGTAAAATGAGGACAGTTTGAAAAATTGACAGTTTATAAAAATCAGTCACATGTTAGGCATGTTGGAGGCTGTTAGAGTATTAACTTCCAAAACTGCCACAAAAAGAACCGTTCTAGGAATGCGAGCTCATCATGTGCCTATTCAAAGTCATATTTTCTATTAAGCTAACTAATTGCTGGGGTTGTGTGACAGTAATACTTAATTCTAAGGCTGAGCAATGATATCTCATATCTCAATTTCATCATCAACGCTGCTAGGACACACTGTTGAAAAAATGTTCTTATGAGATATCATGTCTCAGTTCTGTTTTTCCCTTTGACATTGTCCTTACAACCTATGAGCAGTGCACTGCAAAACAGCAAGATGTGACACACCGTTTTACCCTGATGACAACCCAGTACCCAGTTCCATTTTCTTTATTTGCTTGCTTAGATAGACAAGGAAGTTTGACAAGGTACCAGAAGTACAGGGAGATTTCTTTTTTTTTTTTTTTTTTTCTACTTTAGTTGACAGCTTGATAGCTTGTTTTAAAAAGTGGAGGTTACGGTCATAGAGCTGTGTGAAATGGCATAAAATATAAATTGCTGTATTATTATTATTTTTTCCCAGTCCCTCTATGTTCACTTCTTTGTAACAGCTCCTGCAGTTTTAAGTGTCATGTAGAGGTTTGTTAAGCTGCGACCACATTCCCTGATTTTGGTGCTCACAATAAAAGCATCCAATCACAATACTAAAATAGAATTGATTATGAAGAACTTAAAAGAGAGAGCATGTTGTCACCTTAACTTACCTTTAGCAGAGATACTGGTGAGAATGCTGCTTCAGACCTCATTTGGCTAAGCGTCCAATTATATTGCATTTAACCGATTAGTCTAGAGGAGAAGATACTTGGAAACAGTCCAATTCATCTCAGGGTTATTGTGTGAGCAGGTATGATGTGAGGCTGATATGCTATGTAGAGCGTGGATAACATTAGCAGCTAGCTCCACTCCCTTGTCCCTCTATATAGATTAATATCGTGCTTTGATATGTGGCCTGTTTTCACTTGAATTGTTGTACCTCAACAGCCTACCTATCACTTTATTTTCCTTTTCTAGTTCAAAAAACCTGTCAATGCCACGCTGGTCTATGACATGCTATCCACTAGGGGTGGGAATCACTAGAGGCCCCATTATACTTATGCCACAATTCAATATTGCTATTTTAAACATTTTGCGATACCATATATTGTGATATATTGCTATCTATACCATATTTTAACTGTTTAGCTAATTTAGCATTAGCCTTACCTTCATTTTTATCTACTACCGCAGTATTTTATTTTATGCAGCACTCCTTGCAATGTTGTGGTTGCCCTGCTTACATTCCTCATGTCCTGTCCTTGGTGCTTCCATACTGGTTGTACTAAAATACTAAATTGCTGTATGACTGTCACCTCTGCCAACGTTGCTGGACAAAGGGTGTAAAAGCATCATCAAGTAGACAGAAAAGCAACTGATGAGATTTATCCAATATCATAGACTGTTCATATTAGCAATTAATTTGGAAAAAATGGATTCTTGGCGGAAGATTCACTACGATACATCGCCGCACAAAATAAGGCGATACTATGCTGAATTGATTTTTCCCTCACCCCTACTATCCACTGAGCTCGTCACGTGTCTGTCTGGTGAAGTGTTGGGGGAATGCTCTGACAGGAAGGCAGCAATTAACTGAAGCTACAGTGGCTATTAGTGGTGGGAGGCTTCATTTAAGTTTTGAAAGAGCATTTGAGGATTTCAGGTCTGTGTTTATTAAAACTGACAGGAAATTAATTTAATTGACTTGTAAATCTTGCGTCAGCTAATATGATATACAAATTTAACTACGAGCATCCCTACAGTCATCAGGTAAAACACACCTTATAACAGTTTTTGAAGCCGTTATAAAACAATCCATTGCAGCTCAAAGCTTGACAGAGACTGACAGAGATACCCCACAAAACTTCTAGAGGAGAGAACACACTTACCTGATTGCTTTGCTGCATGTTACTTACACTGTCACAAGTCAGTCCTATAGGGCAACTGTAAGACTGGGCTAAAATCTCGGTTTGCTGCTAAAAGTTTAAAACAACAATTGGATTACACTGAAACTGTTGATACCATTACAGTAATGTCAAATCTGACTGAATAATGTGCAAAATCCTGATAAACTGATTGGTAAATATAAAAACCATATTTTTTTCTGTCTTGAAGTAATACCTCTCAGACCTCTGCTGTGTATTGTAACCTACTTTGTGGAGACTTAAGTGAAGGAAATATTTAGTCACTTTACTTTTTGCAAAATTGTGTTTTTTTTCTTCCACTTTTGCTTTCTGGTATGATTAGTTTTGTTACTATGAATATTGGGAGACATTCTGAGTTTTTCATCATTTTTGTCATCATTTTTTGTAGGCATAATTAGTTAATTTTGTTTTGGAGAGGCATTTTGCTCCAAATTTTTCAGTAACCATTAAATAAGACAGCCAGCAGTCAGACCCTCTTGACTCTCTTCAAAGCTTTTTTCACAATACATCAAAGCTGTGTTTGTGCAGTTATATGTTAAAAGGACACTCATACTCAACAAGCGTTCTAGTGAGTAGCTTCCCCCTTACACAGAACATCCTGGGAAAGTGGTTACTAATCATGAAATTTAATGATGCAGAACAATCCAGTTAGAAATGAACATGGTTTACTTTTAGCACCCATATCCTCCAGGAACATTTGACCCTTTCCCATGGGACTGTAAGGCATTCAAGCATTTGACTGCATGAGAGGCCCTTTAACACCTGAATTACTCATGGACCTTTCTATTACATAATGTCCACTGTTCATATTTTATAACACTAATATTCCTTCTCTCTGCATGTGCTGTAGACTTTTACTATATCTCTGATGGATGTTTTGACTATACAGTCCAACTAGAGAATGGACTGCAGTCTACATATCACTGAAAATGGAGTAGGGCTGTAAAAAAGTCACATTCTTGCTTCAGGCATACACACGGTCTTTTGCATTCAGAACATGCTGCATTTTTGTGTTCACTACAACAGTCCTAGTTGTTAAAGCAATAAGATTTGTTAAGCAAACCCAAACACAAATTTAATTCATTAAATTAGCCATAGAGTAGCCTAGCCCGTGTGCACTTCCTCAAAAATGTAAGAATGAGTCAAAATGACTTCAGTGAGACTTCAAGCCCTGTGATTGGTCCGCTGGTTGATACTGGTGGCTTCTTGTCTCTGAGTACTGTTCACCAGCATATTTTTTGTGCTCTAGTGAGAGATAAATGACTGTTGATGTTGCTACAACTAGTCAAATCTATGTGCCGACTTCTAAAAAGGTTAGAAATGCAAGAGTGTGCAGGGAGTGCAGAAGAAAAGAGAGCAAAATTTTGCCCCATCCTTAGCTAATTCAGCAGCCATACTTTGTATCTCCTCCAATTTCTCCTCTCTTTTCTTTATGCAGTAACTGCAGAGTAATCAACTGCTGCTCAAGATATATCAGCTCCTAGTAAGATTTAAACCTCCAATTTCCACATACAACAGCTGTGACAATCTACCAGCAAATCATACTGCAGGGTAAAATCGCCCCCTCTCTAGTCAATTAGAGTAGTTCCACTGCCTGCGTTCTAGCGCCACTCAGCCCCGCTTTGTTGGAAATATGCTGCAGGTCTTTTTTCAGCACTGGCTGCTGCCTATCCACAGAGAGCAGATCGATTCAAACAGCTGGAAAGATGTGCAAAGTATCCAGTCAACTTTTAAACACAACACAATGCATGGACTCCCGATTTTAAATCATCACTATATCGACATTACATCCCATCCTGCCGCACAAGCAAAAGGTCAGCGAGAGGTCAGTGGGCCATAGAGCCATTGATAAGGGTTAACTTTTGAAGTAAAAAGCCACAGAATATTACATGAAACCACAGATTCTTTGTTGCAAACATTCACAATTTAACTTCATAATATACTCACGCATGGGGGAAGCAATAAAAGCATAAAATCATCATTGAAATGAATGGCAAACAAACCCCAAAAAGGCAAAATAATCTGCTGTTGACATTCTATTCCTGCATTAACTTGTAGTTCCTCCGTAATCTCTGCCGTTTTATCTCAAGGTGATCAGGGCTGTGCTGCAGAGTGCTGTGCAGCTGGTGTATGTGGAGATAACAGGTAAAAATCATACTGCCATGTAACATTTGGGCAGAATATTGCTGAGCAACACAGACATACAAAAAAACACACAAGTATGTAGTAGCTGTAGAGTGGTGCCGGCCAGTATGTTGGTTTTATGGCATAGCTTTGATGTCATAGAAAAACAGGCTCAACACACCTGTACCTCTGCTCTCACAGTGTTCTGTAGCACCCCACTTACTTTGTAGCTTAAGGACACTCAAATAAGTCATACGGTAGTGTAAATTATCCACATTTTGAAATGTGTTAGTTGGTACTCCATCATCACATCAGGCTTGTTTATGATGACAGTACACTATTAGTGCAGGAAACAACAGACAGGAAGTAGCTGCAAAAAACATCAAGGCATGAAAAGCTTCAGTTTTAAGAAGAGAAATCACAACCCAAACAGTGAATTAGAGAGCAGGAGTTCTCTCGTTCTCTTTTCTTGCTTGCTTTCTCTCTGAGCCAGTCAGTGGTGATAACATACAGATAAAAAGGTCAGCAATTAGACTGTACCTGCGCCTGCTGCTTGATTATTGTCTGTGTCTGGGTAGCAAATTGATTGATGTGACTTAGCAAGAATGATCCTGCTGACAGTGTTTCCCTTTTTAGTTATTTTCAAGTTAAACTGAAGAGCGACAGGTTGAGTAATGCTGTTCTACAGCGTTTAGGTAATTCACTTTAACTTTTATAAAATAAGAAAGGAAAAGACAATGTGTTTATAAGAGACTTAAGTGTGAGTCCAGCTCTTCTGTAGGTTATTGCTCTTGAAAGCCCCAAAAAACACGTTTTAAGTAGAGCTCAATACATCATTTTGTTAAAAATAAAGAACCTTGTGAGAAAATTGTGATTCACATCTAAGCAAGAATCATCTAGCCCTGCTCAAAAACAATACCATCCTCTTTATTTTCTTTAGTTTTAGTATTTATCAATGATTAGTATAAGAAGGCAACCCCAGTGTGTCCAAAGAATTCAGTCAAAGAGTTCAATTCTGAGAGGAATCTAGATGTTTAAAGTTTGTGTTTGTAGTTTATAGTAGAGGCTAAGGGCCAAATCTGTGATTTCCTTAACACATTATTGCTTCTCTGATGCTGCTGTAGGGAACGTCCTCTGACGACACTCGCACAAGTAGAGGAAACAGAGGCGCAGGATTAAAAGAAGACATATCCTGGTCATTGTTCATCACTGCTGGATGGAGCCACCCCTCTGATCTAAAGGAAACTGTTACTACATGAAGTTGAGGAAGCTGTCATCTGTTTGCAGTAAGTTTTCCTTTTTTGATCAGACTCAATCTCTACCACATGCAGAGTGTAAAACTCTCAGCCAGGTTTGAAGCAGTTGCCTATTTTATGTGCTGACAAAGATGTAAGAGAGGTTGTGTTCTTCAGTGTCATATCACATATCGCAGATCCGCTACAGCGTGAAGAGTCAGTTCAGAGAGCAAATCTGTCTTTAAAGTCAGCAGGCTTTCAAGTTGT
Source organism: Cheilinus undulatus (assembly GCF_018320785.1). NCBI lineage: Eukaryota > Metazoa > Chordata > Actinopteri > Labriformes > Labridae > Cheilinus > Cheilinus undulatus. Next base: position 36,038,832 of record NC_054878.1, on the reverse strand, counting down.
TTTCTATGCTTGAAATGGATTCATTAAGACGTGCTATAATTGACAGATTTTGTCATTTCACTGTCACTTTGAGTTTTCTACCTTGCCTGTAAAGACTCACTGAGTCTCAGCAGACCAAACGGATCATTTTGTGGCAATGTTGATGCTTCTGGTAATGTAGCAGTCAGGGAGGGGTTATGTGAAGATGCTGAAGCTCACATTTCAAGCAGATATGTGTTTGTTACTGAAGATCCAAAACTTCAGTAAGGAAAAGGGAACGGTAGCTCATCATTAGGGTGAGAAGGATTTAGCTTCTCTAAAACAGTACATTCAAACATCTGGTAAAACAATGCAACAGGAACTTTTTCAGAACCATCATTACAATCTATGATAGTCTGGCTATCCCTCTGAAGTGTTGAGGAAAAGCCTCAGAAATCAGGTCTTAAAGATTGTATGCTTCTATCTGCCTTTTGTCAGATTAACCTCTGCACCCTGTGTGGCGGCTCAGCAAGCTGTGAATATTTTCAAAACAAGTCTCAAAATGCATTATTTCAGTGTTCCTAGCTCACAGGATCTTTTCTTTTCCAAAACACACAAATTAAAACTATCACACTCACAAAATCTCTGCTTCTGCAGCAAGTCTTTGGCAGGTGCAGAGCATCAGGAGGGACAGGAGCCGTGTTGCCACTAGCTTAGTTTTAAGTGCTTGACCTGTTTTAAAGATGTTCAGTCTTCACAGTTTTACTAGGAGCTGCTTTATCAACAGAGCTGACCTTCATTTTCATACAAGCAGGCAGTGTAATTAAAACTATTTAAAACAATAAAAAAAAGGCTGGCTCGCATTGAAAATTTGCATCTTTCTGGCTTTTAGGGGCCAAGAGTCAAAGATAAGCACCAGTAAAGTTTTTGATGGAAAATGTCTGTCAGACATAATTTCTCTTACTGCATGTGTCTTTGGTGTAAAATGTGTGACTAGCAGAACCTTTTATAAAGGTTTGGTGTGCCTTTTAACCAAATTAGATCAGAAAATGCGAAATATTTATGTTACTCAGTTTTCTCTATACATTTAATAATGATCACTCATAATAGTGCTAGGCCATCTAGTTACAATTTCAGTCATAATTTGGCCTCACAAGATCACTAAAACAAGATAAGTATAATTAATCAATTACTGTGCCACATGCTGTTTTACATTTTTTGTCCAAATGTTATGTGCACTAGTAAATATTGTTTTTCTCTAATATTTTAGGTACGAGTGGATTATTTTTGTTTTGTCATTGTTATTTTTTTTTTTTTCTCTCAGGATTTTCTTTAATTTCTGTTTATTCAGTATTTAATGTTTTAGTTCAGTAAATGCATGAGATGTAGATTTTGTAAAATCAGTGAGTAATCATGTTTGAGAATCTAGATTAGAGCCCGACCGATATGGGATTTTTGGGGCCGATGCCGATACCGTTATTGGGGGCCAAAAAATGCCAATATCTGATATATCGGTTGATATCCAATATATTGACCGATAACCGATATATCGGCCGATACATGATATGATATATTAAAATGCTGTATAATAGTCTTTTACGAGATAATGGTGGACATGTGAATTAACAGTTGCATTTATCTTTGTTTATTTCACAAAGATGCAACTTCGATGATGTGAAAACACTGTATAATAGTCTTAGATTAGATAATGTTGGACATGTCAGGGTTTCCTCCAGGATTTTTTGAAACTGTGGGGGAGAGCTTTGCCTAACCCCAAACCGAGGAAATTTATACATAACATACAGTAACATTACCACAAGTTTTATAAATAAAAAAAAAAATTGGGGTCCCTTAACTGAAAATTGAACATGGATATTCCAAAGCTGTTAGAGTTTAAAAATCTATATTCTTAAAACTAAAAGAAAACATTTTTTAAGTTCTGTTAAATTAAATAACTTGAACATACCACAGAATAAACACACTCAAAAAAATTTTAAAAAGTGAAAATGATATTTTTTATGTTTTTACTTTGCCTCCATTCTTACAAACATAAACACTTTAAGATCATACTGACAACAGCCTGAGGATATGATTTGAATGAAAGACTCTTATAGTGGGATTCTGCTTTTATAACGTCCTCTTGCAATTATTTTATCCCAGAGGAGCCACAGGTAAGCCTCAGCCTCTTAAAGTTTTTCATATTATGAAAACTTATAAACATTTACTACTCATGTATTCAACAAGCAAACGTTAGTTCATTAATGCTTGTTGTCAGACTGACCTGCACTCATGGACGGACACACAAACTGTCTCTCCTCCAGTCTGTCACACATACACAGACACACACCCTCTCGCCCTGTGACTCTCTCTCCTGTTTTAACAGACATTTAGAACACAAAGTGAGGCAAATATCATGGATTAGATGAACACCTGACAGTTCATCGCTGTTGTTTTTTATCCAGTCTCGTTTTGTCACAGAAACGAAACTAAAGTTCCGCCGGAGTTTTTACGACAACGAGCTATTTTTAGATCGCTAGCGTCTCATCTCCATCATGAGACATGGCTGAAGATGAATATATCTACTCAGGTGTACCACTAATCATCGGATTACAATCAGGGAAGCACTAAACAGCGAAAGTAAATTATCATCCATTTGTGTATGACGACAGACCGGAAGTTGAGACCGGTGTTCGTTTTTCAAAATTAAGTTACAGAACAGTGTCACATTTCATGATTACAATTTCAAACTCTTATTATGGTTCGTAATTGTGCGCAAATATAGACTATATGTTTTTATGGATCCATTCATACAATATAATTTACATTTTTAATATCTGATAAAAGATTATCTGAAGGCATGGTGGCTTTTATTTTGGTGTGGCGGTGTTTTCTCTCTGTTCTCCAATTACAGTTTTGGCTTTACTCAGTAGGATCTGTATGTTAAAAAAGAATATTTAAGGCCTCAGCCTAATAGGTTGTTTGCAGTCACTAGATCTGATGAAACCCAAATATCAGTTTAAAGGCAGGGATAGAAGGATGGTGGTTAGGAACCAATGGAATACAAAATAAGGGTTTTTTACTTCAGGTTATCTAATTTTCTTTGGACATTTCTAGTCAGATGACAGGAGACAAGAGTCTTGAAAAGTCTCGTACTGAGCTAAGAGGCGAACTGCAGCTCTTTAACAGCGTTTCCCTCTTATTTTGTCATTAACTTGCTTTTAATTGAGATGGTTTAGTTTAGTTTAGCTATATTATTAAGCAAATGAACCTTGCAAGGTAAGCAACAGATAAATGCATTGTTCACCAACAAAATGACTCCTTCTGGCACCTGTTTTCTAAACAAGGTTCCTTTCTTCCATTTTTAAAAAGACAAACTTTTACAGACTGAAGAATTGTTTGGGTGTGAAAAGATTTTCTCTTATTATTGAGCTGACTAAAATGCAGATCTCTAAAAAAAGACTAAAAAAAGGCTAATTGATACTGGATGGATATTGGCTGTGGAAAAGCAAGCAAGACCAGGGTTCGTGAAAATCCAGGACTAAATGTACTGAACCAGACATGACCGCTTGGTAGAAACAGATCCTACGGTACGAGCATCGTCTGACACCACTTGCCCAGGCTTTTTAGTCCATGTCTGCTGCGGTGTCTCTGAATGAATCACTACTATGGGACACAAAAGTTGCTTTTTCATAATTTGAACGGTTGGCACAGTTAAAAACACAACACAACACAACACTGGCATTTTAATAGCGCTTTAATTGCACTAGTGGTAGCTTGCTTGCTAACTAACAATCATGTTGTCTACCATTTTCTTGATCATGTATTATAATATACGGGATGGAAATTAAAGAGTGCTTTGAAAAAGCTTTATTTATACAGAAATTGAAAAAGCTTCATTCTAACTCATGTATTTGCTTTCATGTCACATCATTTCGAAAAGTAAAATAAGGCTTCAGTACTTGCTTATTGTGCCAAGGCAGAAAAAACTCTTGTGGATCACTGTAATCACCAACATCTTGCTTGGGTTTTAGGGTTCCAGGAGGTCCTAGATTGTGCCAAGGGAGGTAAACACATAAATCCATCCTGATGCACTGAGAGCAGCAGCAGCTGTTGGCTGAACCCTCCACAGTCTTCCTGCTTTGCTGCTCCACATACTGACATAAAGCCAGACATAATGCTGATTGGAGTGAATTCCTAACTGAAACTCGACAGCAGCCGGATAAGACGCTCATTCTGGAGCTGCAATTATGTTTAGGAATGGACTAATCTTTTCTTTTCATTTGTAATTGTTTTATGTATTTCTTTTTTTTCTAGATGAAGTATGCATAAAGAGACCCCCCAATCTTCAGTTCAAAACTGTAGCACATTGATCTGCAGTGCTTTTTTAAAACACATGGTCAATAATTGATACTGTGATTCACCATGTAATTCTGGTCTTAATCCTACTCTACAGTCAGACCTGAATTAGACTAGAAGACTGGAGTGGCTTTAGTCTACCTTTTTTTTATAACCATAGCATTGAGGCCACAATAGCCAGGCATAGAACATCTGGCTTGCAGGTGGTGGAAGCAGAAACCCAAACAGGAAAGTGGCCTGTCATGATCTGTAGTCCTCACTGCAACCTTTCAGTGCTCATCCAAGAGTGGGAGTGTTTTTGCGTGTAAGGTGATGGCCTTGCAAGCCAGAGTGGAGTTTCCACTCTGGGGCCTTAATAGATTTCAGGTTCACGGCTTTCTGAAGATCAAATGTGTCTTCTACTCCTTCATGGTATCGTGCTTTTAGCTGAGCAATGACTACACGACGGTATGCAGAGGAATGTGTGAGAATGCCGTGTGTACACAATAGGGATGACCTCATTGTTTTCAGCTCGCATTAAGCTCTACATGCTGAAGGACAATGAAATCTGCGTGCCGTTACCCTGACCCCCCTTATCCTTGCGCCATGTATGTGTGTGTTTACGTTCTGATCTCTTAGGTGTGTATTTACCTTCTAGTTTACAGAGGTTCTTAAAATATTTACCCAGGGCAGAACTGGTTAATGATTATTTGAACAAGCAGGATTGGAAGTGTTGGGTGATACACACTGGGGCAGGTCAGTGCAGAGAAACCAACACCAATGGGCTTTGTTCCTGCTGTCAGTTTGTGAATGCAGACCAGAGATCTCTGACCCTCTGTGGGTTGGAGGGCAAACATTTTCTCAGAAAGCTTGTAAATTAAAAGAAAATCCCGGCTAATTTATGCTCTTTTTTTCAATAACAAAGACCTTCTGTTTGAATAGTCCAGGGTTATAGCTTTTGACTGGTGTTTTTAAAGTTCACTTAGGCTGAAAATGTGATAGCTGAAACAAAATTCTAATAATATCTTTATTAAATAAACATTAAATACATAATCATAGTTTGGGAATCATGGGTTTAAAGATAGATCTTTCGTAGACCATAATGTTGACCAAAACCCTGACAGACAAACTTTTTGACTCACCAGCCAGTAGGGTTGGTAGACTGTGGTCTCAATACTATAGCTATATACCTGCTAAAATAAAAATAAAATAAAAAGTAGAGAACGCCCCTACAATGTTCTTGTACATATTGCCTCAAACTGGGTTGTGGTTAGCTCACTTGCTAGCAGAAGAATAGTTGCAGCAGGGTAACTGATGTTTATTTTGAAAAAAATAGTATGTGGTGGCTGGTGTTCTTTTGTGATGGGGGGTTAATGGCTCTATGGTAGAGATGGTTGTCGCAGCTGGGAGATCTGGGCTTTGATCCCAACATCCTGCAGTCACAAGTCAAAGCTTCCTTGTTTTGGCAAGACACTGAAGCGCAAAAATCTTTCATTGGTGCGGTGTGTAAATGTGTGTGAATACAATCAGCTAATAGTGATGGATATTTTACATAGTATTCTCTGCTATCTTTTTATGATTGTGGTGGATGGTTGAATGTGACATGCGTTGTTAAAAGCAGTTTGAGTAGTCAGCACCATACAAGGTCAACTCAATTTCGCTACTGTCATCTTTTGTGTTTTTGTGCATTAGTGTATTTTTGTGTGTCAGCCTGCCCCTGCAAGGCAGCAAGGGAGCAGGAGAAAGATGCTTTAGCTCCACCAAGAAGAGGAAAAAAATAGGGATGCCCAAATGTATTGATTTAATTTTGGCATGGGCTGATAGCTGTAGTCTTTGTTAATCTATTGTGTCTAATCTAATGCTGGCATCTACACGCACACATAACTGCTGAATCAAAGAGGACGGTCTTACTGGACAGACTGTTGGTCAACCTCGATCTGTTTGATCTGTTATATTACAAACCACACTAAAGGTAGCTTAAACTGGGGCTGAATGATTCTGCAAAATATCTGATTACAGTTATTTTGACTTATATTGCAGTGGGCAATATTAGGATTTAATCTTAATTTTGTTTAATTACTCATCCTTAGTGGAAGTCATTCACCAAAAGAAGTGATAAGAAAACATCCGTTTTTGACATCAGCTAATTTAAAATATCAGCATCAGTGCATTCCTAGAAGAACAGTGGCAATTTTACTCAAACAAGAACGCCACTGTAACGAGGAGGAACAACTAAAAGTCTCACCAGCCAGTTATGAATTTCCTATTCTTTAAGATCGTTTTTATTGTAACACTCGTGCTCTGGCTCTGTGAATCAAATTAATTTTACCTTCAAATGTCAGCCTCGGAGGGGGAGGAGAGAGGACCCCATCGTGTCTGCAGCTGTGTCATAGGTAAAGTTATCCTCAGATTTCACACGGCTCTAACCTCTTTATCCGCCAAGATGGGCTGTGAAAAGTTCTCCCAAACTTTGTTGTAGGTCTCGTTGGTTAAAAAGTAATCCAGTGCTGAAGTCCGTGTTGAAATCGGCAGAATGTACTTAACAAGCTAACACACGGTTGTATGAAGATGCGTTCAAGTTGGCTGGGAAATTTTAGAGTTTAAAGAATCGGTATAAATATGTCAATATATAAATTAAAAAGCCTAGTAAATCAAAAATGTGTTTATTTATTAATATTTTTACTCATTTAAGAGCCTTTGGAAGGAGGTTGCTGCATTATTTATAATTTGAATGTAATTTATTCAGCCTATTTATTTTAATACAATTTAATTTAAAAAAAATTACATTTTATTTATTCGCTTCAATTACCTCACCAAAAATGTACCGAACCGTGACTTAAAAACCAAGGGATGTACTGTACTGAAATTTTTCTGTACCGTTACACCCCTAGTTCACATACCAACATTTTTCAAGTCTTTAAAATTGTTGAGTAACAGTATCCTTAAGCTGCCCTCCATCTTTGTTTTCAGGTTTTAGTATTTAAGAAGTGGTTATAGTCTCAGTTTGAATGCAGAAGTGCCTTGAACCTGCAGTCCAGCAGAGGGCAGCTGCATTTTTTGACAAATACACTCCTATACCATGAAAGCAACAGAGAAAATGAGCCAAGCTCTCATCAGACTATACGGCCTTTTTCCATTTCAAATCCTTTTTAATGGAGCAGGATGCTCATCTTGAGAATGACGGGTGTATTTTGTAAAATTGTTGATTCAGTAGCCAAGCATTGGCCAAGGCTACTTGTGACTGTATTTTTTTTTCCCCCATGCCAATGTGTTACATTCAGTCTGTGATCATGCTGAAAGCAGCTGGACTCTGTGAGCGATTAATGTTGACCTTGTGTGTCAGAAAACCTCCCTCCTCTGTCTCCTCCTCACACCTGTTACCTCTCCATCCCTCCCTATCACCACAGTCTACCCTGTTACCGCCTTGATTCTCAGGCACTCATATCGAGCGGGCCACTCAATAGCGAGTGCTTTAAATGGTCATCGGAGGCGGCTTACCACGTAGCGCTTTGATCCATTCCAGTGGCGTTCTGACAACTCTACGCTAATGCCTCTGCTGGGTCTCTCCAGCTGTGAGGAGGAACGCTCGATCAGTGGTTTATGGATGTGAGACGTGTGAGCTTAAGTAAGCCGCTGTTTTTCATTAAGAAGCAACTGGCGAATGGGATGAGAGTTGCCTGCTCTAATGGTTCTTTCTAATGACAGCAGGCCAGTTTAGAAGTAAAGTGTGTTTTCTGATGCCCACAGGGTCGTTTTTAATGAAGTGACTGCCTGAAGCCCTCAAACATCTCATCAAGCACTTAGGGAGAACAGACATGGATGAAAAGAGGTTGATTTGAAGGGTTTTGCTTTAACCTAATTCCAGTATTTTTGTATTATTGCTCTCTAAATAACACCACTGCTTTTGTTTTTTTTTGCAGGCAAATATTCAGTCAGTATGATACCAACACGCAACACTTAAAATTCTCTTTGAAACATCTGATCTTTGATTGTTGAAAATACAGAAAAGTACTGAGTCTTAAAAACTGCAGACCTTCTGTTAGATTTTAATACTGAGAGAGAGAACACTATATTGCAATAATACATTGGAAAGTTCTCCAGAGTAAAGCATTGCTTATTTGTTTACATTTTTTGTGTTGAATTAAAGACAACAATTACTCAACAGTAGGAGTTTAGAACTTCTGTTATAGCTGTGGTAATGCAACGTGTTTAAGATTGAAAATATACTTGATGTCAGCTTTGCATGTGCAAACTTTTGTGTTGGTCTGACATGTCGACTGTGCACGTCCTCAAAAATCAACGCGATATGACACAAGATGCATTATCACGTGCTAGAGACAGTGTGGAGTTGAAGGGAGTGAACATAGCAGCACATACAACGATGGTAAAAACGTTTCAGAGACAGACAAAGCAAGACCGTGATTCTCCACATCTTGACAATGTGTTACTGTCACTGCATGGAGCCAAACATGGCTATCAAACCAGCTGATGGCAAGTAAATTGATCAGTTTTCAGTTATCAGTTTTTATCAGCTGCTGTAATGACAACATCTACACAACTTTGGCTGAAGTCTCTTAACAAAATCTCCAGTTAACAAGGTCACTAGTACAACCAAAAAATGTTGAAGAAACAAAGTGCAGACAGTTTGTTCTGAACACCAGTCATCATCAGACTGAGCTGATCTGATGTCCATCCGTCTAGTTTTTTACACCACTCAAGACACCTTGGACTGGTCGCCAGTCAATCGCAGGGCAATCACATTGAAGCAAACAACCAGACATGCTCACACTCACACCTACAACTTATGTAGTCACCATCTCACCTAACAAACATGTTTTTGGTCCGTGGAAGGAAATCAGAGTACCAGAATAGAAATCATGCATGCATGGGGAGAACATGCAAACTGCACTGCATGATGGCCCTGGTTAGGATTGAAACCAGAAACATTCTGGCATCAGTGCTAACTCCTTTATCACCGTTTAGCCCAGATCTGATGTTACCACTGATTATTGATATGAATGCCTTTTTAGTTTTGATCTCACAGCCAACATTCTAATAACCTCAAGAGTCAGCATGTTTTTAGTTTACATCCCACACATCAGGTTGTTGTATATGGCCTAAGCCTTCTTGTGGGCCCTCTAGAGGTTTCCTCCAGTAACACGCGTCGTGTATAGGCAAGTATATTTACAAGTTTAAATTCCTGTGTCCTGACAACTCTACAGCATGTTATGATTGTTGGGCAACACAGCAATATTAGGGATGCATGATACTGGATTTCTGTTCTCCTCTCAACAGTTTTGTACTTAGACTTTGCACTTCTTGCTCACCTTTTTCCTGGATGGCAAAGACATCAGATTAACAGATTATAAAAATTAAAGCAGAGTAATTGGTGTTGTTGTTTAATTCTGTCATGTAGACCTGCAGGTTTTTTTTTCATTTTCTCAGTAACTCAAGAAAAGTTCAGTGTAGTTTTTCAGATACTTTGGTAGTAAAAGGAGAAATATCAGACATTGGCAACAGAGCAGTAGAGTACATCTGTTCACTTACAAATGGATAAATCATTGCAGCCCTTGATGAAACAGGAATCTAATAAACTATTTCTTGAACGATCATAGTATTTCCCTGTATGCAGGATTATGTGAATGACTGTGTGAAGTCATGTGTAGCACCATAGTGGGATATCGTATGATTTGAGTAGCATTACCGTAGATGGACATCACAGTCTGTACCTGAGATGAGAGGAGTATCTGGAGGTTTGTAGCTCAAAGCACCACTGCTCCTCGTCGCTTCCTGATATGAGATTCAATAAGCTAATGTTGCCAGGCAACGGGTGCCATTCCACTTTTGGCAAGTATTGCTTGGTAACAAAATTTGTTTCCAAGGAGTGAAGGCAGAATCGCTGGTGGATCAATGATAGATACTACTCTGAAATCTAATCACCCAGTTTAGAAATTTAAAGCAATGACATTAAACTAAAGTGAGGTCTGCTCAATGCTGCATACTGTGTTTAATTCATTGAAATGAAATAGGAAAGAGGTTATTGGAATAAAACGATATTAACACAACAAGCAGGTATCCAGATACTGATATTGGGCCTGAAACTGTTTGGTATTCTCTTCATGCAAGGTTTCATCTTAAATTTTTTATTTTCTCTCGGCTAAATCCTCCACAAATATCTGCAGAGGTTGTGAAAGTACCGGAGCACTCTTCTCTCACAATGCACCTCTGCTTACAAATGGCCAACGGTGCACTAGTGGGAGGCGGAGTAGGAGGAGAAGGGGTAGTGTGAACAGGGCCTGCGGGGGTGGTGCTGCCGTTACATAATATCAGATGAACCCAGCTGTGCGGCGTTGTTTAGCCCATGGGTGAAGCGGTGCCAGCCAAGCAGACTGATGTGTCCACCTGCGCTCTTCAGAGAAGGTAGAGGATGAGAGCACAGGTCAATGAACAGATTTGACACCGAATACGCCGATCACATGGAGCCAGCAAAAACGTGACACAGCGGCAGCATCCACATCTCACTTCCGGCTCTTTGTTGCCATGGCAGCACAGTTGTTGTGTTGTCAGAAACCTTGCAGTGTAATAATGATAATGCAGGGTTCCAGCAACTGTAATTAGAAGCATTTTTTTTACAACTAAAGCTTCCTCCTGTGGCTCTTCTTATCCCACTCGTCAGCAGAACAATGTATGAAGAAGAAATATCCTTTCATCATATGCTGTCGACACAGACAGTTAGTACCACTGCATGATGTCTCTTCTCCTCATGTTGGCAATGTGCTACACTGTGATTGTGGACAGAAACTTCTGAGAAGACTTCCTTATTGTTAATTTCCCCAGCCGCTGGATGCTTTTTCTTTTGGCAGACTATGTAGGCAGCTTGAATAAAGACTGAATAATGCACTGAAGGTGTCTATTAGGAAGAGACCTATCACCCTGCAAACTCTGTTTTAAAAAAACCTACATCAGAGTCACTATTATTAAAAGCTCATCATGTTGCCCTTGCAGACCTCAGTAATTAAAGTAAGAGGCGTCTGTGTTTAATCTTCTGCTCTTTGTCTCTAAAGCAGCATTACAGCAAGAAAAACTCATGTTCTCTTTCTTGTATCAGGAATTAAAAGTTTGTTTTGAAGAAACAAACACAAATCTCTCAGACTTCTGTCATTATCAGCGAGTTCAAGTGATAAAAGGATTGATGTTTGTTATCTAACAGTCTCCTTTATCCAAAGGAAATCTCCAAACTAAATACTTTGAGGTTAAGGTTTTTTGATGGTTGTTGGACTTCACCGTTTTCCATTAGTGCATACAGTGTCCAGCTGGGTGGACAAAGTTGCCAGCTGGGTACCCTGAGGGCAGAAGGCAATTTTTCCTACTTGTTTTGTCTTTTGAATAAGCATTCCTGGTTAGATTGCCTGTTTTGTCAAACAAAATTATATCAAATCTCAGAGAGCTGTATCTCTTTCAGTCGATAATGATGGACTTTCAGGTCAGTACAACATCACAAATAAGAGAACATTACTTGAAGCATGTGATTGGTGAAGCAAAAGTAAAATGGTCTTACTGATTTGGGAGGCCCCAATGTGAGGTTTGTTAAATATTTTTTGTCTGCGATGTTGCCTCTAAGCTGCCACTAGCATCACCTCAACAGGCTCACAGCTGTGATTACATTAGTCTGCTGTCTGTGCTGATGAACGCTGGACCAGTTTCTGACAAGTTCATGACATGAGAGCGTCTTCAGACCTTATTAAAGAAGCTCTCCTGTGTTATCATGGGGGAAAGGCTTGTCTGGAGGCAGGAACATTGTTCCTGTTGTTTTGAACTGTTAGACTGAGATAAGTCTCTGTAGTTGTGGAGAGGTGGATCATGTTTGTCCGCTGCTGGTAAATCTGAACCACTGCCAGATGACAGATCCAGCGCTGTTTCTCGTTGTCCATCTGAACGCCGCTAACTTGTTTTGCTGGTTTGTTTACCTCCCTCACTTTCCCATGCTTCTCTCTCCTCTGTTCATACAAACGCACATGTGCTGAGGAGAGTTTTCTGGATAGGCGCGGGAGTGAGCTCTGCTGTAAGAGAGGTGCATTCTGGGACAGTGGGTGAAGTGAAACTCCAACAAGAAATGCATGATGATGGCTCAAAAATTTTACATTAATTATTCTCAATGTTCACAATATAGTTATTTTTTACATTGTGGATGGCAAAAGCTGCAATACATCAAGTATACTCGATATATCGCGCAGCCCTAGTTAAAGGAATAGTTTTTTAAACATTACTGTGATTTCATCATAAATCTCACCAAATGACCATCTTTTTATTTTACATTTATCTTAATGTATGCAGATAATTTAATTAAGAAATGGGGAAAAATACTATTTGAAGTAATTTTAAATATTCTTTGTTTACTTGAAGGTATCTGGCGACCCCCTCTTAGTGTCTCACGACCCCCAAGAGGGTCTTGACCCCCACATTGACAACCACTGGTATAATGTATTTGATAATAGTTATTATTTTAGCCACTAGGGCTGCTCAATTACGGCAAAAATCATAATCCTGATTATTTTGATTGGTATTGAGATCATGAAAGTGAAACATGATTGCTTGTTAATTTTGCTACATTTGCATCTCATATAAATCTAAGGACATCAGCCATGCTCTTATACCCAGTTGGGGATTCAGTGTGGACTCCGTTTTGGTAAAATTGTCGTTGTTTCATTTTTACAATATACAGAGTCAAGTGTTTGTTTTTTCCGCCAGAAAGCCTCTGTGCTTGGCACTATTTTTGCGATGCTACAAATAGGCTTACTGTTCTGCCTCTGCACATTGCTAACCCCTGATCAGCTGTTTGGATGTCAGAAATGTGACGGGGTCAAACGCTGAGCACTGTAGCCTACACTGAGTTTTTTTAATCCACTTATTCAATAAAAACATTTTACATTCTTCAGAATTTTTCAGTTACAGGCAAGGCAAGTTTAAAAATTTCTGTTACATTACAGAGTTAGAAAGTCAAGTGCTCTTTCCTTGTGCAGCAGCATCAAGCCGTTTTATCCCCAAGGTTAAAATGGTTGATTTCTAATGGATTCTTAGCTTCCCCATAGCTACAGATATGTTTAAATTGGAATATAAATATTCTTCAGAATACCCGAGATGAGATCTGGGATGTCTTTAGTGTTGATTGTGTTCCGTCTACTTTTGCTGTTCCACACTTAACATTTTCTGTAAGGGTATAGCATATCTACTCCTACAATGGCAATGTATCACACTTGAAGCTGGGTTAAAGCATGCTACATATGTACATTTTCACTACTGCTGAACTTAAGAAAAAATGGACCACACAGAGAGGCCTCAGGCTTTGGGGTCTTGCAGTGATGGATGGATGAAACCGTGTTGCTACAGTCTTATGCGCAGTGCCTGAAAACTCACAGCAGGATCTTGTCTCTTGTTAGCTTTTCCTCCATCCAAGCTTATCCAGACTCCTACAGTCCAATGGCAGCATGGTGGAGATTGGCAGAGATTGGCAAAAAGTTTGTACTTTGCCTCTAGCACTGTCTGTCTACACCCAAAGCTTTCCCTGCAGCTCCGTTTCAGCAGTCAAATGAGCAGGATAGCTTGAAGAGAAGGGAAACTGAAGGAAATCAGACATGAGGGGGATGGATGGAAAAACGACGTACAGAAACATGGATAGAATGTGAAAATTAGATGCGAAAAGATTGTGCAGAGAGACAGAGCAGAGAGGGAAATGAAGACAGATGAGAGAGGAAAAAGTTGACTTAAAGGAAATTAAAAGATATCTGATCCATGCAGGGGAGAACAGCAGAGGGAACGATATACTTGTAGATTAGCAGAGGTTTTAGAGTCTTGAGTGTGAGGGAGGGGGAGAGGGAGGGAAAGGTGAACCTCAAGAAGATCCAGCCCCCGCACTTAATTGTTTTGTTTTGCCAGGAAAAGCCCCACATGCCTTTAGTCAAGCAACGGCTTGACCCTTTCTTTGGCGGTGAGCTGCAGGGCCGAGGGCACTGCACAGAAAGCTTAGCAGCGGGCCTTTTATTCAGAGGCCTTTTCTCTGTTTTGTCCCTTTGCTGCAAAGCCTCACATCTGTCAAAGTGTCACAGAGCTTGCTGTCTGCAGCCACTGTCCTCCTCTCCTAACAGCGATCACCCAGAAACCCTAGCACACTGATTCTCACGCCATTAAACATGCACTTGTCAATCTGCTCTCCTCATCTTGTGACTGCTTTGTCTCTTAGCTTAATCAATACGGGTGCAGATTTTCTCCCACAGTGGTCTCCAACCATTTTTCCTCTGTGTGGAGTATCTATAGGTCGTTACATTCATGCAACACCAAGTGTTACTGATCACTGATTGATTGCTTCTCTGAATGAGCTGCTTTGGAGTGTTGTAATTAAACCCTACACATGACCAGCTTTCTTTAGATGGTTATAAGAGCTCCACTATAGTCTCGATGTTCATTCATGGGTTGGCGATCTAGAGCTAAACTAGATACTGGAGTATAGGGCATAACGTTGATTAGAGATGTGCATTTAAAGGAAAATTACTGTTTAGAAGGTTGTGGCAATAACTGATTTTATAGTTGAATATCTGAAAATCATTACCTATGCCTACTATTAGGATTAATATATAAAATTGTCCTGTCTGATTGCATTCAACAATAGAACTGCTGATGGGAAAAAAGAATGACATTTTAATTAAGATAAACTATGGTGCGCAATTTACATTTGTCCTTTTTTCACTAAAAAGATAAAGTGTATGGTCTAACCTGTTCTACCTGTAGAGAACAGCATTTGATTGATTTAGTTATTCTTTTGTAAAGTCTTTTTTTTTACCTATGTTCATAATGTTTTCTTTTTAAGATATTATCATTGAACGTTTTAAAGGAAAAATACACAATATTTTGTCAGATGACTTGCAGTCACATGACTACCATGATGTCACAGAGGGTGACTGAAGTACCTAGATAACTGTGGGGTGACTGTTGCTCACTAGGTAGAGTCGGTTGTCTCACAACTGGACGGTTTTTGCTTCAATCCCTAGCTTCTGTGGTCGCATGCCAATGTGTCCTTGGGCAAGACACTTAACTCTGATGTGTTCCCACTGCTGTGCCAGTGGTGTGTAAATCGTATGGATGTGTATGAATGAATCTGGTTAATACTGATGATCATTCTACATCGTTGTCTTTGTGTGAATGTGTAGTTAATGGCTAAACGCTTGAGAAGTGCTGTTTAAGCTAAAGTCCATTTGCTAGTTACCATAACTGTTCTTTGTTTTCATTTAAAGTTCATCAGACATGTATTTAATGGAAAACTACTCTTGAGTCTTGAGTTCTCTTTCTGATATAACCTCTCAGTCAAGTGAAAATTGAACGTTTTCTAGTGCTAGCGTAAGCCCATTCAGTGCTTCTGTTGCAAATTGCTTTACAGTTCATAAAATGATAAGCAGATCTGTAATACTGACATCTCAAACTTTACTTGTACAAAATGTACACAACACATTTGTTTCTTCTTTGATGGTTGCCGTTTCCTCTGATGTATGGCTGCGATCCATTTTCTGCCTTCTTTCCATAGCTTTTGGAAATCCATAGAAGGCTATGTCAGCCTTGTCTGCTTGTACATCCCACAGCACAACAGGAGATAACCATGGTTTAATTTGTAGATTACAGATTACCACAGAGACTTTGTGAAAGAGAGTTTATGTAGCTCTGGCATCCATAAAACAGCATTTCCTATAAGGAAGGAGATAATGTCAGGCCTGTAGCCAATTGAAAAAAGGGCAGTACTTCTCGATCAACCCAGTCATTGACAGCGTCCTCATTGCACCCTCCTGGTAAACATAAAAAGCTTTTTTGCACCATGATAAGTTATATTAAACCTCATCATGAATGATTAATTAACAAAGGACTTTTTCTTTCAAAGTTAACAGGTCTGAATGTAAAGTTGTAAATGCAAAATGGTGTACTTTCAAAATGCAGAAAGGCTATATTCATCATGAGTAACATCAGTTCTATGATTAATCATGATTTAAGAAAATTAACCATATGACAGTCCTAATAATTATGTAATTTCAGCAAAATGATTATGAAAAATTCTACACCAATAGCTCCAGATTATTGTTTTTGTTCTCAGTGGTGACAGTTAACAGGATCCACATGCTTCATGCTGTATGGTGTTATCATAGCGTGAATGTCGCATCACGTTGCATCATATCGAATCACATACCATTGCATAGCATTGCACACTGAATAATACTGTGAGTCCCTCTCCAGTTACAATATTACCTTTAAGAATAAAGATGCATTACATTGGAGCACAACAGGATAACATCTAAAAATGCTCCGTCTATAGTTGAGTGTTTGGCTTGAATTATTTCCAGTAAACCTCTGCTGCTGTCGTGTTTCACTGATGCTAACTCACTAAAGTAAAACTTAATCAAGAAATAGCTTTCTCTATCAAAAACACGCTAAATGTTCAGAACATTTTTAAAGCTGACCACTCACTCCTGAATAGTTGTTCATGTAACTTCAGTCATCCGCCCACTGAAGCTGTTAGAAATTGTCTTTGGTTTGCCTGTTAATGATGCTACCTGGGAGCACATCTGGTGCTTTCAGTTTATTTGGAGTGTCAGCACAACAAAGAGAAGAGTGAGAACAAGACTCTGGGCTAATTGCTCTAAGTACCAAGCCTGTGTCTCTTTAGATGTCAGGATTAAAAGCATCAGCGTTCCCCTCCTGTCTTTCACTCTTTTGTTTACCTTGATGCTAGAGCTGCAAGTTTGTCTTAGTCATGATTTAAAGCTGTTCCCTAGCCAAGTTTTTTTTTTGTGTGTAGTTGATAAATTGGCCAACTCTTCTGACGAGCAGTGACTCAAAATTCCTGATTTTATGTTCCGTGAAATAACACACTTGTAGACAAAGTCAATAATACTTTATTTGATTTAAAATTGTAGGACAGAAACTGTACCATATTGTTAAGAACCACAAAATAAAATCTATTGGCAGTGTGATCTGGCTCTCACTATAAAGCCTGATCGTCATCTGTTATTATACGTACACAAATAAACAAAGCATGCGGTTCATGCTCCGCAAAGCCTGCTGGATCTTTTCCCTTGGATCACAGATCAAACACACAGCTGCAAACTAGTCTTTCTTGAAGGAAATGCATGTCAGCCATGTGATTTACGCCAGTAAGAGTAGTTTTTAAAGTTGGCACATTGCACTGGAGGCGGAGCACTTTTTACTCCATGTATGTAATTGTTGTTTCACTAATAAGAAATGCTGCTTTGGTAAGCGTGCACAATGAAATTTGACTTCTTTACTTCCATCTTCATCTCAGGGTCAAGGAAAAATAATATAATGTGCCATGCAGCTATCATGACACCATTATTTAAACTTTGAGATGATACTTGATACTGAACTCAAATGACAATGGAACCTTTGATACCAAGCCATATAGGTGCTCAATAATTTCTTGTTTTTGTTGCCAAAACTAAAGGTAAATCCTGCACACTGTCTTAATTGCACAAATTCATTTCCACCTTTTTAGTAATTCAGCATAGCAAGAGACAATAAGTAACTTTAGCATCTGTTGCTCTCAGCAGATTTGGTTAAAGATTGACTGATGTCTGTAGTTACTTTAAAGCTTCAGTACTTTCATTATCACTAATACAATGGTGAGTGTTTATTTTAGATATTGTACCAGGATAAAATGAAGTGTAGAATATTTTAACAAGTGGGAATAGAAAAGGGGGTGACTGATGTTGATTTGTCATGGCGTAGACTGACGTCGTTTCCTCAGATTATTTCATGCTGCAGGGAAAAACTCTATTTGGGGGACAAGTAGTGATTTCTGCATAGAGAAACAATGTCCAAAAGGCCATGTTTTGAGTGTTTATGATTATGCCATGTTTTCAAAGTGTGAAAATAAAAACATTGTTTAATCATGAGCTACTTTTCTGTCCTGAAAGTAGTAAACTAAACTACATATAGGCAAAAATATAGTTCTAAAAAACTTACTGAGAACGGCGGCAAGCAGCAATAAAATAAAAGCCTCCATCTAAAGCCTGGGCGAGCTGTGTCACACCATGCTTGTTTTTGGTCTTTTTTCAGAAAGAGGTCAGTTTGTCAGTACAGTTTTGCCAGAGTTCAGCACATTAAGCCCTGATCTTTCCTGTGTTTCCTCGGCGGATGTTAGATCCTCTCTCGTTGTGATGGGAAATCGATCTCTATTAAGTGATTCAGATAATTTGGCTCTGCTCAGTGGAGCTGATTGTTTGGCTCCCAAAACAGCTCTTCATTTGGTAACAGCTTGTTTTTTAAATGTGGATTAAATAATGATGAAATGAAAACTGGAACTCAAATGGGAGCTAGTTACTGTGTCTCACATCTGTGCATCTTCATGGCACATGCTCGTTTGTGATCTGCACATAAACACTGAGTTGCTTACCTCACAAGGTTTATTTGACAAAATTATTTTTCTTTATATATTAAATGGGCACAGCTAGCCTTTTAGCTCAGCACAAGACTCCTCAACACTCTTGTCTACCTTCATCTGAATAGACAGCGCTAGATGCCAGGAGGCCTGCAGGAATGAAAAAATAGTGAAATTTATCGCATCCATGCCAGGTTAATGGTTAAACTGTGGGAAAAATCATTTTTTGGTAAAGTATAGATATAGTACTCAATCCATGCAGAAATTTACTGATGATATTTGCATCACACAGGTCCATCTAAAGCTTTGAAGTGCAAACTTTCCTCCCTTTCCATTCATTCTTTTTTGCTATCCCCCACCCTGACATTCAACACCTATTCAGAATCACTGCTAAGAACCTATCTGTATCTGTATTGGCTAAAATGAATTTGTAAATATCGACATATCAGACATAGGCTAGAACTACTGATGGTCTGCATTGGTCCTCACCCTGAAAAAACCAACAATATTGGTCAATCCCTATTCAGTTTGTTCTTCTCCACTCTTTTGTTGAAACTTTGTGAATTATTATTTACAAGTAAAACTGATATAAAGGCGGATATTCTCATCACTCTTACTTTACCAGCTTTTTCAGTGCTTTTCTTTTTACATATCTGGCATTAAGAGGAAGACTTCAGCAGCAGTCTGTCTGAAATTTCTTTAAAATGTCATATGTGGAAACGGCTGTATTGGTGCAAAATCAGGGCAGTCATTCAGCTGCAATATTTGCCTTCTTTTATTTCTGTCTCATATCGTTAGCTTTATAGCATAGTTGCCTAAGTCATAATTTAAGGTTTTAAGAATTTATACTGTAATTTCTATCAGATGTGTGATTCTACAAGATGTGATCGAGTTTCTTAAAAAAGAAAAGCCACAACAAGGACTACAGAACAAATAAAAGTGACTTAATAGATGACTAAGGCATATAGTGATTATGGACTGTAACAAGCGCTCTGATTGGCTGAGGATATAAGGAATAATGCACACTGAATCAGCAGCATTAGGAGAGTAGAGCTAGGTAGATGTCACAATTTGGCCACAAAATGACATGAGGAATCATGCTAAGAGGCTAACGATATGTTAAATAGTTCCATGTCTTCAAAATTCCACATCATAGAGCCCTGACAGTTATGAGGAATTCAAACGATAAGTGCAGAAGTGATGCTTCTCCAAGTGTCCAGACAGATGTAGTGAAGCGAAACAAGCAGCAAAAGTCTTTACAGTGGCTTGATAATGCCATGGCTACCTCTGCTTCTGCTGTTGTTTATAGTGTGAAATGCCAGAAGTAAGAAAGAAAAAAACTTTGAAATAGAGAGAACTGCATTTTTCTGCTGTCAGGTCGTTGTGGGTAGGAGTTTTATGAGCTCTGAGACTGGGGCTGTGGTAGGGGTGATTTATAGCTTTCATTATCATGGTTATACCACACTGTTGGCTCCCAGAAGAGGCCACACATACCTACACACACAATGGATATAACAATAGAAGCCTGTTTTGTGGTGAAAAGAGGTGCTAACAAGTTGTAGTTTTCTTCTGTGGAGCTTTGACCACAAGGATTAAATGTTAATGCTGCTGTAGGTCTGTATCAGGAGGTGAGGCTCAGGTGGCTTTTAGAGAGATAGCACAGATACTGCACACAGATGCTTTCACACTTTCTTGGATATCTGAGTTTTTGATATTCCTCTTTTCCTGTACTTGGAGACGCATGGGGGGAAAGAAGAGAGAATGGAAAGGTTTCACCAGTTGAACTTGTGAACTCAAGAATGGAAGAAGTAAGACACTACCTTCACTTTTTCTCGTCTGCCATACTTTATTTTATTTCCTGCTGAGGCTCAGTTTTTGACCTTTAAAGCATCTTTTTGACTTAGATTAATCTTGTTGTGCTGGATAACTTCTTCTACTCTTCCTCTTTTTCATCTCTCTTTTTGTGGACTTGAGCTCTTGTGTGATTTATAGTCAGAGCAGAGGATCTGCTACTTTGGTCATGCTTTTCTTCGTTGCCACATTTTCTCAGTTTCCCTCTATGCACAGATGATTCCCAGGCTTCTTCAGACACATAGAAAAAAAAAAACCTTTCCTTTTCCTTCTTCATCTGTTGCCTTTAATTGGACTCATCTTTTTGGCTTTATGGTTATTTGGCTGAAAAAGCTACCACATCATTGGTACTTCAACATCTTTCTCTCTGAGTAACATGAGTTCTCTGGTGCTTATGTAAAATCAAACTATTTCCATGTACAATGCCAATTCCAAAATAGCTGGAACACCGTGCACAATGTTAATAAAAAACAGAATCCGGTGATTTGAAAATCTCATAAACACATATTTTATTGACAATAGGAAAAATTTGACCATTTCAGGAAAAAAAAAATCTCATTTTCAATTTGATGCCAGCTCAAAAGATATGGATGGGGCAACAAAATGCTGGACAAGTACATGGTACTTATGAATAATAGATGAAGGAGCATTTTGCAACTATTTAGGTTAATTGGCAACAGCTCAGTAACATAAGAAAATATAAAAGGAGCATTTAAGAGAGACAGAGTCTCTTAGAAGCAAAGATGGGCAGAGCTTCACCAATCTGTGAAAACTCCATTTTAAACTTGTGTAACCATTTCAGAAAAATATTCCTCCATGTAAAGTTGTGAAGACTTCCCACCAATATCCCGCCATGTGTAGCTCCTAATATCATCTAAAGATTCAGAGAATCTGGAGGAATCTCTGTGTGCAAGGGACAAAGCCAAAGGTCAATATTTGATCCTTGTGATCTTGGGGCCCACAGTGCATTGAAAACAAGCCTGATTCAGTACTGGAAATCCCTGCATGATCTTAGATGACCTTTAGAAATCATTGTCTGTCAGCACAGCTCACCATTCCATCCATAAATACGAGTTAAAGTTGTGTCATGCAAAGAAGAAGCCATATGAGAACATGATCCAGAAATCCCCCTGTCCTCTCTGGGTAAAGCTAATTTAGAATAGACTGAGCTAAAATGGAAAACTGTTCTGTGGACAGATAAATCAAAATTGTAAATTCCTTCTGGAAATCAAGGACGCAAACAAAAGACGGGAGGGACTACCCAGCTTATAATCAGTGCACAGTCCAAAAGCCTGCATCTCTGTTGGTATAGGGTTGCTTTAGTGTCTATGGTGTTGGCAGCTTACACACCTAGAAAGGCACTATCAATGCTGAAAAGTATATAGAGGTTTAAACTCCAATCCATTAAATGTCTTTTCAGGGAAGGTGCTGCACATTTCATCAAGAAAATGCTAAACCACATACTGCATTCAACACAACAGCATGGCTTTGCAGTAGAATCATCTAGGTGCTGAACTGGTCTGCCTGCAGTCCAGACCTTTCACCAGTGGAAAACATTTGGTGCATCATAAAACATCTCTGTTTCTGACTCTTTCTACTGTCTTCCTCTATAAATAAGCACATAAAAGCCCCAAAATATATCCTTAAAAAACGAATGGGATAACATTTCTCATCCAAATCTCCATCAGCTGGTCTCCAGACGTGTGTAGACTGTTGTTAAAAGAAGAGGGGATGCTACACAATGGTAAATATGGCCCTGTCTCTACTTTTTTTGAGATGTATTGCTGCTATCAAATTCAGAATGAGCTTATATTTTTTTATGGAATGGCAAAATGTCCCAGTTTCAAAATCTGATACTTCTATCATGGTGTATTGTGGATAAAATATAGGTTTGCAAATCATTGAATCCTGTTTTTATTTACATTTTACACAGCGCCCCAACTTTTTTGAAAAGGGGTTGTAGATGCTCACATGTTTATGGTCATCATCACCCATTTCTGACATCCTGCCACCATGATGTTAGTAAGTTGATGGCTTTGCTGGCCTTTAAGTGAACTTTTCCTGGCAGTGCAAATATTTTTGCCCGTCAAAGCTCACTGGCCATCGTTGCGAGCAAACACATGCCAGGATTGGCTGAATAGCAGCAGCAGCAGCAGCTAAAATCAGGCCTAATCCAGGCTCCGCTCCGAAGAAGGTTTAACCGACAAATAGATTTGATACAGTGGCTCCACCAGCCTGAATCCCTGTTTTCCAAATGGTTGAAGAGTGTGGGAGAGGAACACTGAAGATTATGTCCCCATGACTGAGGAATGTGAAAGCAGGCTTTCTGAGACTTGATAAAGAGCTGTGGCCAAAAAAACACAGATAGGTTTAGAATGGGCAGAAAGTGAGGAAAGGTGGCGAAGGAACAAAGCTGCTTATGCTGGCTCTCGGTGGCTTTGAAATGCAATCCACAAGGAATTTGAGTCCCTGCAAGTTCTTCCTCATGCACCTTCATGGGGCTTTTTACAATACGCTTCTTCACTCCCCTCTTTGTATCACATCCTACACCACACTTTACTGACTCACTCCCGTAATGTGGGTTATTCTCTTAGCATGGGGCGTGAGGTTGGTATTTTTATGGGCCATTAAAAAAGGTGATGATTTTACATCTGTGCAGTGCAGTTTTTCATTTCACACTCTTTGCATTTGTAAAACGCCACCAGCTGAGGATTACAACCCAGGCTTAGGTAGAATGGGTTACATAAGGCGTGCTTAAAAGGTGCTAATTATTCTTCCAGGTTAAAACGCATCCTCTAAACTAGTCAGGAAATTAGAACCTAATGGCACATGTGGCAACACTTTGTGTCTCAGATAGGGGTGATAATAGCAACTTCTTACAATTATATTTTGGCAGTGTTTCCTTCAGAAGTAATTTAATTCTTAGTGAAAGAATACAACAGTCAGGATCATTAATTTCCCCCTTTCTGTACCACATGAAGCACAGGCTTTCATCAGTCTCCATGATTGGACCCCAACAGGAGAAAGTGTGTAACCGTGAAGAAGGTTATTTCCAGTCTCTAATGTCATCTGTCTTTTGTTCCCTGGAGCCCTGACAGTGTTCGTTTGAAGAGACTGACATGGGGAATTTATGACAGACCCAAGGCCAGCATGACAATGATTTAGTAATGTCCTAAAGTGCAAGAAGTTATCCAAACACTGCTCGAAATGTGGAACTTACAGACATACATACTTAAAGCTTTTGCTGTTTAATGGAGAAAGAAAACCAAGTACAGCTTTTTAAATATTATTTTTCTTAAGCTTCTACATTTGTAAAAGATCTACCATTATGGATTCTTATTGTATTATCAAAGTAAGTTTTAAATTCAACAAATCTTGAATTAAATTGTGTGGTGTTGCCATAGCCCATGATCCATGACCTATAAGTCATTTCCACCGAGTTGTCCGGTTCAGTTCGGTACGCTTTTTTTTTTGCATATGCATAGAGCAAAAGTTGGAAAGGCTCCCAAAAAACTGACCTGTACCATCCCACTTTTTAAAACCCTTCCGTAGGGGTACCAATCTTACCTATCCGCCCCAAAAAGGTGGCGCCACACACACAACAATAGGGGTTTGCACTGATGTCACGTCAGCCCCGACATGACTGCTTGGCTCCGGGCTGCAAAACATGGAAGTCCCTGTGAGGTGCAGGCAAAGACAGGACAAAAACCAACTAATATCTGCTTAAATCAGAGATATTTGGACTTGAAAAAGATCCAAACTGTTTTCTAGTCAGTTTCCTGACGTTTATCTGGACTTCATTTTAAGTACACAAAGCAGAGCCTGATGGCTCACATCAGCCTGGTCTGTCTGTGATGGATGTGAAACTACATTAATGCTGAAGTTTCGTGAATACAAAGCTTTAGATCAGTTGATTCTCTGTATTGTAACTAGTTTTTCATCTGCGTCTTACTTTTAACCCGTGAAAACATTGCTCTGTGGCTGTTGAATGTACTCGTGAAACTTCAGGAGCACCCAGGACCTCTGACTTAATCTAGTTTGATTTAAACACCAGTTAAACCTTTAGTTTATTTTTAATGTGACAAATTCTCATGGTATAGCTCTAAACTTTTATATTATGTTGTATAAACTGTTATAGACTAGATATATTCACATATTAATGTGCTGTTACGATTCAAAACGTTTCAGTACACGTATTCTATCAGCTGAGGATCTGTACTGACCATGGTTAACATAATTAAGAAGCAGTTATTTAAAAAAAATCACTTTCAGCTGAAATAAAGCTGTTTGATGCTTATTCCCTATTGAGTTCCGTCACTCATCCTTTCTACATATCAGCGGCTGGACCAGCAGACTCCCACTGCATGAGACTTCACATGCATGCCTTTACAGCCCGCCCACCAAGTGAGGGTACGGGTGTCTGTGGAAAGGCAAACTATTTTGGTATTGAAAACCACTGCTGTAAAGCAGATGTTCTTAACTGGTTAAGCATCAGAACCTTTTACAACCCCCTTGTGAGAAATCAGGGCCTACATTTTAACCATGTAAATTTATTTAATGGAAAATGTCAGGGATGCACAATACTATCGGTATGATATCAGTGTTGGCAGATGAAAATTTACCATACCAGCAAGTAAGTCAGTCGAGTTATAGGCTGGGCCTTCTTAAACAAGCAGCCATGTTTAAGAAGAGCATAGTTACAGAAGAACTTACATACCCTTCATTTTTACTCTATTTAAGATAACATGAAAATCTAGTTACTTTCTTGTGGATTTATCTTGGCAAATCCTGCTTGAAGAAAAGACGGCAGAGAAGGTTAAACCTGGAGAAAATAAGTGGAATTGATATCACTGGGAAATTAGGTAGAGTAGAAAGTATTGCTGAAATTTGTTTTGGTATTGGGATCCCCTTGAAAACAAGATGATTCATCTCAACTTTCCAACCCACTTTTGGGTCCTGACCCACAAGTTGAGAACCACTGCTCTAAAGCACCTGCTGAAAACAATTAGAGTACTTTCATGGAATTGGCATGTGGACACATTTCAGTGCATTTTGGCTAACTTGCAAATCTGAAAATTAAAGAAAAGCCTTATTCTTGTGCAGTGCTTACTGACACATTCCTATTCATTTGCTGACCCAGATGCTGACATGATTTCAGGAAAAAGGCTCTGTTGTCTCCAATGTGGTTCTGAACAAGGGATTGGTCCAACGTGGAACAATGACCAGCAGTAGTCGACTTGAAAGAGAGCGAGCTCCTTAAATGCTCTTCTGCTTTGTTGAGTGTCCTGCCAGACATCTGGATGTTGTCTGTTTTACGACCTGCAACTTGAGCTAATGCTCTGTCTGCATCCAGGATACCACAGCATGATTTGTATTGTCAAGCTGTCTCCTAAAGAATCTTGCCAAAGTACACATTCCTCTTAATCACAGTCTTTTTTTGTCATATTGGTTTTTGTTTTATGGCCAAAGTTAATGGATAGAACATGCTTTGTATCCACAGTATGAGTGTAGTGCACTGTTTTGGGGAATTCAGCAGCCAGTCTTGCCAACTTTACTGTTATGTAGTGTTTTACTGAACAATTTTGACATTTTTTGTTTACTTAACCAGGTACATGAAATCTCTAAATTCAAATAATCTGTCTTGCAGATGTCTGTTTTTAAAATTTTAGCTTTGTTTTGATGTCAGCGTCTAAAAAGATGCCATTAGCCAAGCTCCAGCAGCCGGTATAAAAGCATGAGAGGCTTTTGGCTTATGCCTAACATCTAAACTAATCTGCCAGACACCACTACAGCCTCACCAGCTCTAACCTGTGTTACTTTGCTCATTTGCTCCTTCTCTGCTTTCCAGAAACCTTCATCTCCCTCTCAAATCTCAAGTCATCTGCTGGCTCTCTCTGGGAAACTTGTGATTCCTGGATCAAACTTTTCTCGTTGCATTCTTCAGATTTTACACAAGCTTTTGTCTGTCTGAATCATCATAATTCACTTCCTGACCCGTGTCCAGTCTCAGTCACAGTATTGGTCATAGCTGCAGCTTCCTGCACTTCCCTGGGCAAGCTTGACTGTTTTGCATTCCTATGGATGAATGATGCTTTATAGATAAAGGCTAATAAGTAACTTTAAGTTGTTTTTAAGTCCTCTTGCTAGCCAAGCAGCCAGCCCTTTAGTTTTGAACAGTTTTTTTCTGGATTTTCCAAAAAAGCACTGTCAAAACTTGAGTCCTTGGTTTTACATTTAACTTCCTGGAGTCATGTGAAAACCTACATACCAAAGCCACACTGAAATGTAGAGAGAAAGCTCACAATCATTAAACAGAAGTATTAACAGAGCATAACTAATGGACTATGAGAGAGTGGCATTGCTAAGTTGATCGAGGTTGGGCCATGCAGCTGCGTCCACCAGCAGCGTCCCTGTGGGAAGTTATGGGTGGAACTAAAGGCTGTCCAACTATTTACTGTACTCTAATTCAAGTTAGCATGCTTTTCTTTCATCTGCTAAAAATAAATGCCATGGATTTTATTTGCTATTAATAATCCATCGTCACAATTTCAGGACAGAAATGGCAGAAGGGGAAATTCAACTCTTTTTGTTAATTTTCTGATGAAAACAAAACAGGACAAACAAAACAAACTGCAAGTAGTGGGATTAGTCTTTAGAGTCATACGCAGTGCTGTTTCAGTTTGCCAATTCATAGCCAAAGTTTTCTCAAGTTACCTTACAAAGAGGGCATCTCTACAATGTATTCTTTGTTATACTTTATAAGAGGGCCTGACCAACATGGATTTTTGGGGGCTGATGGAGATACCGATATAAAGGGATAAAAAATGCCGATAACTGATACATCGGCAGATTGATTTGTTTTTTACTGACATTTTTTGGATTAATTAGTAAATAAAACAAATGGCTTGTTTGTCAAAAAGCACCTTTACTGAATGAATAATGGAACACAGACAACATGTCTAAGTAAAACCAAGTAGCATTCCCTGCATGTTATCAGTGAAAATACAAGTGTTAACACAGGTGTTTATTGGCCAACTTTTGGTGGATTGGCAGTTATTTTTAATAGACCATAATCACTTGATTCAATCGGCTGGCCAATTAATTGTTTGGGCCGTACTTTATATAAAGATAAACCCAAGATTACTCCACCATGAGCCCAGAAATAAGTAGCATTTAGCATGGTTTTAGTAGCAAGGAAAAACTTCAGTTTACTGGGCAGAAACCTTTAACAGAACCAGATAAATGTTCAACAGGCTTCTCTTGAAGCTGTGTTGAGGGTTGAAAAAGGACAGAGAGAAATGCAGAAAGACATAAGAGTGGTTGCACAGAGAGAGAGAAGAGTGAAATGCAGAAAAAGAGCAACGTGAGTAAGAGAGCAACAGGAAGTCAGTAACCTTTAATTTGAGTGAGTAGAAAAATCTAGAATGGCACAAGAACAGTTTTGAATGCAAAATAGTGGAATTTTGAAATTCAGTAAAAATGATGCAATTAATTGGGATTAATGGCTGAAATTTTGAGATTAATTTGGAATTTAGATTTTGTTTTATTTGACAGCCCTACTAGATTTGAATGTGTTTGGCATGATGACAGCAGAGCTAAGTTACAGCACTACTGCTGAAATGTAACGCAGAAGCACCTTTTTATTCTGTAGTGTATTTTTTTTTCTTTGACTTGTTGTGAGCATTTGTCCTGAGATATGAGCTCAGTAACAAAGTAGACCAAGTTAACAACTATATATCTGTCCAACAGGGAAAGATGAATGGATAGTGTGAGACACAGAATGATAGGATGACAGACAGAGGTTTGGTGTAGAGTTTGACTCATGCTTTGGTTATGTTTGCTCTTTCATCTATGAAGCATCTGTGGATAGCGGTAGAAAATGGGAGTGTGCACTGAGCAACTGTGTACATTTGTTCCAGTTTGCACAGAGAAAAAGGTTTCCCTCGGCTCAGACTGACATGGGTGCACCATTAGCAAGCCTCATTAGGCTGAACGCCAGCACACAGGAACAGACGACGCAGAGGTCCAAGGTCCATGTCGGCAGTCTGTGCTAATAGCCCGGCCTGGAGAGAGAGGGCAGTGAAGCGCACTAGTTTGGGCTCAGACAGTACACACTTTGCTTTGGAGATTATAACTCAATTGTGCTGTGGAGGATTTGGACATAAAAGACATTTGTAGTCAATTATGATGTGAAACCAGTAGAAATGCAGCTTTTTCAGCATTGAAAAGAAAGTTCATCCTGATTTCAAATAATTTTTTTGTTAGCAGATCAAATGCATAGTGCAAGATTAAAAGTGACTTAGATAAAGGCATATTTTTAATTGCTGTGTCACTTAAAGCATTTTTCAGAGTAAATTTCTGCCTGACTTTAAAGCGTTGCAATAGTTAGTCAAAAAACATGTCCACCTATCCATCCATCTTTTAATCTTTCGTCCTGATTAAAAGATGTGTTCGTCAAAATGAATTTATAAAAAATGAGTTGAAATCAATTAGTCACATTTTTTGACATATGTTTCCTAAATTGAGTCGTACTTTTTGTCATTTCTGATAATTAGAAATTAGTCTGGCTTTGGACAGCTGGCTGGAGAGGAAGAAAATAACTGACTAAATCATTATTATATAATAATGAGAAGAAAAATCAAAGTCAATTGTCTCTGTGACTGAAGATTATCTGTGTCACTGCCTGTGTGATGAAGATGTAAATGTTGACGATTATAATTAAAAAGTGATTCTGAAGACGAGTTATCAGACCCTTTTCATGGGTAGACAGAAACAAATTGTAGAACTCAAATGTGATATAATGTCATTATGCAACAGTGCAGACAATATGCTGCATTGCATATTGGATTTCAGATCTTCTTTCAGATTGAACATAGCTGAGACTATCTTTGCTGATGCTTTGCATAAAGATTCTTTGCTTTGATATATTGAAATTGGTTACTCGACTGTAGCCACACAGATATATACTACATAGCAGAGTACTTTGATATTGGTATTGAGTAATGAATTGGGCCTAAAAGGCTTGTGTCTTTGTTAATCTTAGTCCAGAGGTGAAATCACAAATCAAGTCAAGTCCGGTAAATTTCAGAGGCCACACAGATGGAATTTATAACAAGTGTCCTCCACAGAGTCGGCGGCCGCTGGCTCACTTCTTCAGGAAATCCAGCCAGCCTCCTCGGAGAGGAAATGAATATTCGCGTGGTGGTGTGTGTGTGTTTAAAAACAACTCCAGATGACTTGTCTGACTCTTCTCACAGTGGACACTACGTTGTCTTTAACCTTGAATGGTTTCTCCTAACAAATATAGATTATAAATAGACTACTTCTCTAACTGCTGTAACGGTAGTCTTTTATTTGGCTGAGCAATTAGAGCTTGTTCTTTTTTCTTTGCTGTGTGCCTGATGGACCTTGAACTTGGATCATCACAAAACACGATACTTGAAATGACACTGCCATCTTTCTAAGAGGCTTTGTCTGTGACTTTCTATTTAATGTTTTCCTTTTTATCTAACAAACCTTTACTGGTAAAATATTGGTAAAGTTGATGCTTTGTAGGTCATCTCTGTTGTGAAAATTCTGCACAGAACTGGGTTGTAAACACTATCCTTGGTAAAGTGGAACATTTTTTATCACCAAATGGAAAAACTCTTTTTCTGATTTTCTTTTGGGTCTTTATTTTTTCATAAGGCACTTTTATAAAACAGGTCATTTTCCTCTCCTTTTGGGAGTGATAATGGTGATGGTGATGGTGGTTGTGGTTGCAGTAGGTTACAAAACAACAAGGAAACCAGTTAAAATGAGAAATCATTTAAACAGCAACAAAACAGATTATGACTGTGCATGCTTTTGGTTATGACTTGTTAATACTAATTTGATGGAAAGACTCCATGAGTAAAGACAGCGGAGCAGGGCAGGGGCATTTTCAACCCTGATAGAATCATGTCAATATTTAACAGATAATGCCATGCTGGTTTATCAGAAGCATTTCCCTTTGGCTCTACAAAGAAATAATGCCATCTCTTTTCTTAAACAATAGTTTGATTTAAGTTTGAATGATAGGGAGGTGTGTTTCTTTGCAACACTGACCTCTTGGTGTTAAGTTGAGCCTGGAAATCAGTCGTGGCTACGTCAGGCGTAGGAGACAAGACCGTCTTTATTTACACCCAGCTGGTTCCTCGGCTGTAGCCTGAAGTTATGTCACAGGGCAAAGTTCAGGTGGACAGTGACAGTACCACACATCAACATTCCTCAGCAGCATCCAAGTCATCAAAGTTGTCGTATTCACCAAATAAATTAATGAAATTATAAATCACTTGCTATTTGTGTCCTCGGAAAGTGTGACTGCTTCAAGATACTATGGTTGCTCCTCTCATCTTGCAACTGAGGTGCATTTATTTGCAACAGTGTAAAGATCTTTTGACTGGAGCTATTTGAACTCGGAAGTTCCATAGGTGTCCAGATATCAAAAGTTAATTGACACTTATGGAACTTTCACATCCAATCAGAATTAAGTATTCGCCAAAACCATGCTATATTGGGGCACCCTTGTCCAATCAATTTAATTGTAACATCTCAAAGAAGATCGTTTTTTTTAAATTGAGCAGATAGAGTCCCCTTTTGCATTAACCTGAGCAGTTTTCATGGCCAGACATGAGAGAAAATATTGGTATAGATGCGTCTGACATCAGAAGAAGTATGGAATAATGATCGGTAGCGATACTTGCAACTGGTTAAATTATTATAATCTGTATCTGGCCTAATTTCCACAGTCTGTGCCTCCCTAGGTTGTACTCTTGGATTTTTTGTTTTGAAGAAATTCAACTTAATACACAAATGACGAAACAGCTGCAAGGGAAAAAGACCTTTATCTATCAGAACAGACGAAAAATCGTCCTGATGTGGGACTTTCATTGGCTGATATGTTATTCATACAACTGGATATTATTTAGGAGATGTTGAACTGTTGGAGTTACCGGCCTTATGGAGACCATTTTGTGCCAGAAGGACTAGTAATGCAACAGTGGGAGAGAGAAACGAAAGGATCAGAATTTGATCTGCTTTATTTTAGGTGTTAAACCAGTCATCCTTTGTATAGACCTGTACTGACCCTGATATAAACCCAAGGCAAGACTCGGCACATCTCTCCTATGTACATTATTGTTTATTGTTACTGTTGTCTTGTTTCAGGGTCACCTAAGAACCCACCGTCTGTGCCATCTGCAGCTCACTGACCTCAGTAAGACTCTGCAATCATCAGTGAGTATTCAACTTCGTCTGCTCAGTCTTGGAAGTTTTGATGCCCATAAATCTGAAGGGTTTATTTTGGGTTAAATTTCATCAGGAGGCTCTTATGCAGAAGTTGTCAAGGTAACAGTTTTTCTGTGGCAATTTTTCTTGTTTTCTTTCCTCTTGAAGTGATTGACCCTGCATTACGGAGCTCTTTCAGACAGAGGTTGCCTGTTTTAGCCTCTGTTGTTGACAAGTTTGGTGAAGCCGCTGATGATAGAGATCAAGCGACAATTAAGCTTTTTGAAGACAAGTTTTAATTTTTAAATCCTCTTTTAAAAAAAAGTGAAAACACCAGTTTTATTACCATATCAAGGCTGTTATTCTTTTAACTGAACCACCTGGATGTGCCAAGAAGGGCTGCTAATCTTCACCGGACATGATTTGCTTTAATTTGATTTGATTATAATGATCCTGTCAGTGATTCAATTAAAAATGTCTAATGTTACAATGCTTTATGATGTCTTTCTGCAGTACGGCACAGCTATGTTTTCATCAGTGACGGGTGGTCAGATGAATTTGAACTCCCATTTTTATGATTGGGAAAGTGCTGTAGAATCAGCTTTAACATAAATGTGATTGTAAACAGAACTTGTGTAGGTTAAGAACATCATTACACCATGATTGATTGTGATCTATTGCTGCATACGTGCAGAATCATTCACATAAGCATTACGATGCATCTTGGAAACTATTTCAACAGCCCTAGTGTCCTCTTACTGCCATGTTAATGAGTTAAAAGAGGTGAGCTCATGAGATAACCCTTTTTCAATTCCTTTATTTTATAGATTGCTGCATCCCCTCCTCCCCACTATGAAGGATTTTTGCAGCACATCTGCATGTAGACCGTGTTTTTACATCCATACCCCCTTATTTCTTGATATTGTTTTCCTCTCATTCTCCATTGTTGGTTGTTTTTCCATCACCAAAAAGTTAGTTGACTAACTGGAGCCATGCAGACACCATGCAGATGGTTTGTCTAGCATCTTCCCTGTGGTTCAGATGGTGGCCAAAAGCCAACAGATAACATTTTGTTTGCCCTAGACTTGAAATAAGGTAGGGCAACTTCAAAACATTGTATTATATAAAATATCAAACTGAGGGAATAATATTGATTTTCAAAATGAGGAGTAATCTGCTTTGAGATAAAAAGTGGTGAGTAGGCGGCTCTTATCTATGAGATTGAAACAGAATGTTTTGTTCCAGTAAACGCTTTGCTTCCCTCTCTCTCTCTATCTTTCTGCATTTCTTTCCCTCTCTCACTTCTGTTTCTTTCTCTCGCACCTCCTCCTCCAGCCAGCATTGCTGCGCTCCTCTCCTCCCACACACACACATAGACACTCAGCAGTGTTACAGACACTACTATATTCTCACAAAGATGGAGGAGAGAGGGGGAGAAAGACAAGGAATGACAGATAGTGTGGAGACTGAAAGAAAAACACACTAGAGAAAAGAGACATGGACGATAATAGAAGGGGTTTGAGGCTTTGCACTGAAAGCTACCAGGGTCCAAAAGTAATCTCCAATTTGTCAATAAAATCGCTGCTCAGAAGATGATCTAATACAACTGATGATTAAGAAACGATCCAGAAATACAGTGACAGTTTTAGAGGATGTATTTTAAAGCTGAGCCCATTCAAACAGTTTCTAAATTCAGGATTTTCAGTAGCACAGGAGCAGTGTAATGGACAATTATTGTTTATTTGATTAAACCTGCCTAAAGGTTGTCAGGATCGTGGAATTTTAACTTTGATAAGATTCTTGTTAGAATTAGACATTACTGATATCTAACTTTTGATACCAAAGCAACAAAAAACAATTCCTAGTCACCAAATATTTGGTTTCTAATTTTAATTACCAAAAACTACAAATAAACTCCAGCTTAATGCCTAAATTACACAAGTACATTACCAATGTTTTCATATGGAATACTGTTTTCGTGCAATTTAGACATTATACAAATATTTTTCCAATGGACTGATACCTTTTCTTAACATCTGTCTGAACATTAGAAAAATTAATTTATGTTTTCAAATGTTTCATACTTTTTAACGCTATTAAGTCAGGTTACCCCATTTTTTCAGCTCATTTTTGGGGCTTTTTTGCCTTTATTTAGATAGGACAGCTGAAGGCAGACAAGAAATATGGAGAGAGAGTTGGAGAAAGACATGCACCAAACAGCAGCGCAGAGACCGTGAATTTATCCAGTGACCAGTGCGTTGAGGACTACAGCCTCTGTACATGGGCGCTGGCTCCACCAACTGAGCTAAACTGGCGCGCATGGTGCCCCGATTGATTGGCAGCCAATCATGAAAGGGTGATATTTATTAGAAAAACATGACTGTAATAATGCTGGGAGTCACTGATCCAATCACCTGGTTAATACTCTGGCATCTGAAGCTTCTGCTCCTGTTGCTGCTGCTCTGTCCCTCTATAGAAGCATCCCACCCTTATTTGGTGTCCATTTACTTAAAAAGTTTTAATCAACTGTTGAAATCTGTGTTGAAATTGAAGCCCGTTAGCTGAATAATGTTGGCACGTTAGCTGACATAATTTTCCAAGAGCTATGGCCATAACACTGAGCCTGGCGTCGTCATATATGACAAGAAGAGACTTTATTCAAAGTTAAATTTCTTTTGAACCATAAATCAAAGCCACTGACTAATTTTCCTCTGAAAGCCCTACCTTGTGCTGTTCTAATGACTTTATGTGCCTTTGTAGCTCCTACAGAATGTTTTCTAGCAAGCCTGGAACTTGGGTGACTTTCCAGGGCCTTTAAAGGTTTAATCCACACCATTAACTCTGATATTGAACGTCTTTTTATCATTTTTTTAATCCAATTTTTGATCATCCCTGCTGCTAGAGGCTAACGCTGTCTGCCAGATTGTCTGTTTATCCCACAATGCATTGTGACTGGGCTGTGACGGCCAATGTCAGTCTGTGTCAAAACGCTTCCCCATTATTGTGTAATGCATAAAAATCTTTGAATTTTAATTTCTGTTTAGTTTTTTTTTTTCTTTTGTTCCATAGTCCTATAACTTTTTCAGAATTCAAGGGACATTACTGCAGCACACATATTCTTAAAGCCCAGGTTGTCCTGAAAAAAGGATGAAGAGCTTGACTTTGCACCACAAGGTTGATGTTTTCCAAGCTTTTTAAGACAAAAAGTCCAGACGAGAGGCAATGATTGAAAAATTAGCTGAGTTGTCAGAAAGTTTAATGCATCATATGACATGTAATTCATTTAAGGTCCAGCTGGTGAAATGACTTCTAGGCAAAGGTTAGGTCACATGATGTGTCCACATATAATTTCAAGAAAAGGAAATTGGGCAAGAAATTTGAGTAAATACAGTTATTTTGAGCTTTTTTTCCTCAGTGATTTAAAGTGATTGCATCGGTTGCATGATGCAACTGAGTTCATATTTTTAAACTTACTGCCTGTATTTATGAGGGTGCTTGCACTGTTTAGCCCTCTGAATATGCTTTATATATCAGTCAATCAATGACTGTGTAAATCAGTTTTCATAAATTAACATATATAATGAATGAAGCACTGCATTGTGTAATTCAGTTGTCCTTTTACTGTAGGGTACTTGTTTTGTTGCGTCTTGGGAGGTTTTTGTTCTGCTCTGATTCTGTTGAACATAAGTGAAGGCATGTTATTGTCTGAAATAGGATGACTTTTGTGCTTCTTTTACCAGGTTGCCTTTCAACTTGTATGAGGTCTCAGTACATTACACAAAGCCAAGTAGACTGACTAACCACTAAAGCAGCTTATGGGTCAAAACACAAAGTATGATCAGGTATCATGTAAGTGACTGGATGCAAGAAGGGCAACCTTACTATCAAACTAAAAATGAAGAAGATTGTATCATTTCAAAACACATGGTATTTATAAGAAACATTTTAACTGTCTTCTTTTTCATTGTACTAGCCCAGGCCAGTTTTCTCTGTGCTTACAGGTGATCTAATAGATTTAGCTTATTTAGAAAATATGTGCGATTGGATCCCATTCTGCTGTTTTTAAACCATACTTCCAGTTTAAAATCTGAAGTCAAAATTGGCCACCATAAGGGATGCACGATATTGATTTTTTCCACCAACATTTAGCTGATACCAATACTGAAATATACACACCTTTCTTGGAGTAAAAAAATAAAAAATCAAGTTTCTCCTGTTAAAAAGAAGCAGAGTCAAGTAGAGCTTAGAGAGGAACAAGGAATGGATAGCCTGGTAGTTGTTGTATTTTTAGGGCTTTATTCGAAATGTGCAGGGTGATTGGATTAACGTTCTTTTTTGTCACGCTCATTACAGAACACTGAAGAAGACCAGGAGTCGAAACGTGTCCTTGCCTTGCCTAAATAAAACTTCCTAAAAGGACATTTTTTGAGTGCTGACGCCTCCTTTTCTAGTTTGTTCATTACAGGCCAAAGTGACATAAAACATGAAGTTGTGAATATGTGCAGTCCTGGTTAGTAAATGTCATACTGTGAGCTTGACAGGGAGCGGCAGCTATCAGTGGAGTGATTTGATGAATCAAACTCAAGCCAAAGCTGGTCAGAGGAGAGTAAAAACTTATTTTCTGCTAAGAGAAAGCTTTTATTGTGGTTCTTTTTTCTCCTTTTGATAAAGAAGTGCTGTCTAGTTCTGACAAAAAAACTGCTGATATAGCAATATCCGAGCTAATAGCTAGACATCCTGTCACTACCCGCAGTCATTGTTTACCGACTTGCAGTACCAGTAAGCACTACCTTGTCTCTTCAAATGATGCTGATTGGTCTGTCCATTCTCAGAGCTGGCACAAACGTTTCAGACTGGAGCTTTTTAATATGAATCTGCCTGATGACAGACATGGAATCTGGCCAGCCCGTTGTCTTTGCAACGTTGAACGTTAACAGCAGGTTACATGTTGTGTTTTTATGCATTGTGAGGTAAATATCTGTGAAGTACAGTACCAGCTATGGTGGCCTACAGGTCATTACAAGCATCATAACAAAGATATTTGTGCCAGAACACAGTAAATTTAATCCCCAACGTCTGTCTCTGCTCAGGCACAGAGCCAGGCAGCTGTGCTCTGATCAGAAGCATTTTTGAAAATTAGAGATCGTATTTCTTGTGAGTCGATGTGGCTTCGGCTCTTTCAACCGACTTGCCCACACCATCGTAGAGCAGATTTTGCATTCTCATTTTTCATGATTTTGAAGCTTAATTTATAAACTTAGAGATGTTGTTATGGCTGAAATTTTGCCTACAGTGCAGAATGACACAGTGGCCTATCATACAACAAACCTGATACTCAGATTTTTTTATCACTTTACGGGGACTTTAAGGGCTTAAGTCTTTATTGATGGTAACCTCCAAGTCCTGCCTCTGCCAGCAGTCACTCTATGAGTGAGATAGATGGATGACAAGAGAGAGAGTAAGGATGGAGTTGACTTGATGGACTGACTACTCACTTACTTTCTGTAACCATCTCTCTTATTCCCACTCTCAGTCTCAGCTCCTCATCTCCTCCCACATGCTCTCACTTTGAGTGAGGAATCAATCCTTCTCACTTCCATTATCTCTCCCAGTCTATCTCTAGCGCTCTCTCTGCCTCTTCATTCTGGCCATTCTCTACCAATCGAATGCGCTCGCTGTGGGCACGAATAAGCGTGTGTCTCTGGAGTCCCACAGCAATCATACCACGTCCTCATTAGGTCTCTTCTAGTGGCCCACCTCTTCCTGTTTCCTCCCTTTTCTTCCTGTAATTGGGCAAAATCCTCTGCCTACCTGTCAGCAGGGGCCCCAATACAAACCCAGCAATTTCTTCCTTACTGCCACAGGGTTTATTAGCAG
This sequence comes from Cheilinus undulatus, assembly GCF_018320785.1. NCBI lineage: Eukaryota > Metazoa > Chordata > Actinopteri > Labriformes > Labridae > Cheilinus > Cheilinus undulatus. The sequence goes on along the minus strand of NC_054878.1, from coordinate 36,001,133 downwards.
TGTGTAGGTTTTGACAAAGGCCTTGCAGTATCCATGGGTCACTGCTGCCCAATGTCAGTCTCAGTAAGTGAAGGTATCCTGGGAAGTTGGGTCTTATTCAAACCACCGTTGCCTTTATGACCTTATATAATAGTTCATGTGCAGACAGCGAGATGGAGCTTTGAAGATGAAATGTGCATAATTTCTCTCTACAGGCATTCAGACCGGGCTAATTTCAGGCTCACTATTGCTTTCTTTCACCACCATGAATAACATTAGACTAACAGGGATGCTTGTTCTGGGGATTGTCCATATAAATGATCTTGGGCAATGAATTGTGCATGATAGGAGCATTACACTATAGTGTTTTGTGTATGGTGATTCATACAATTATTTCACAACACAGATGGATCTGACTCATTACATGTGTCATTGTTTTCTCACATCAGAATGTCTTGTGCTTTTCATTAAGGAAAACATCATTTTTTTGTGTTGTATAATGTGGAATACAAGATCAACTTACAACCCCAATTCCAAGAAAGTTGGGGTGTGGTTTGTACCACGTAAATAAAAACAGAATGCAATGATTTGCAAATTTCATACATCCATATTTTAGTCAGGAATGATCTTGTCATACATTTAACCATTTTGATACAAACCTTTCAGGGAGCCCATAGCTAGAAACCCCCATATAAACACATTTATGAAAATGTGTAAGCAATTAATCCATAGTAGCATGACTCTGAATATAAGGGTGCAACAAGCTTTATGCTATTAAGGAGGAGGCTGGGGTGGAGGAGGTAAAGCTTTGCCAGCAGCAGCATGGTGGATCAGCATTGGTGCAAGCAGGGATTAGTAAGAAGTATGTCATTTGAATACACTGCTGTGTTGAGCGAAAGAGGTGTGATTGGCTGTGGGAGCTGGGAGACGATAATTACAATCAGCTGGCTGTCAGTGGATCACGGCTGGGCACATGGCTACCATGTCCTGCATGAACTATGCTAGGCTTCATTTTATTCACTAAAGAAATTAAAGATGTTGAACTGAGACAGTTTACCATTTTATGAGGAATCAAAGCACATTTTGAATTTGATGGCAGCAACTCATCTCAAAAAAGTAGGGACAGGGCAACAGAAGGCTGGAAAGGTGAGTGTTACTAATGAAAAACAGCAGGAGGGGCATTTTGCAACTAATTAGATTTATTTGCGACAGGTCAGTAACATGACTGTGTCCTAAAGGAGTATTTTAGAGGGACAGAGTCTCTGAGAAGTAAAGATGGGCAGACGGGCAAATCTTTGTGAGCAAGGAACAACGCTGAAGGTCACTAATGGATGCTGGTGCTCTTTGGGCCCTGAGGCAGCCCTGCATTACAAACAGGCATAACTCTGTACTGGAAATCCCTACAACATGATCCAGAAATCCAGCCATATTCTCTAGGCTAATTAAAATAGACTGAGGCAAAATGGGAAACTGTTCTGTGGTCAGTTGGATCAAAATTTGAAATTATTTTTTGGACAGTGCTAAACTACATACCACATCCATCACAACAGCATGGCTTCGCAGTAGAAGAAGAGTTCTGGTGTTGAACTGGCCTTCTTGAAGTCCAGACTTTTCCAGACAGAAAACATTTGGCGCATCGTAACAGGGAAAATCCTCCAAAGAAGACCAAGTACTGTTGAGCAGCTAAAATCCAACATCAGACAAGAACAAGACAACATTCCTCTCCAAAAAAGCCATCAACAGGTGTCCTCATGTCCCAGACATTTAAAGACGAGTATTGAAAGAAGAAGGGATACTAAACAATGGTAAACATAGCCTTGTCCCTACTTTTTTGAGGTGTGTTGCTGCTAGCAAATTGAAAATGAGCTATTAGTATATTGATTTTTTTGGGTGGGAATGGTAAAATGTCTCTGTTCCAACATCTAATCTGTTGTTTATGTTCTATTGTGAATGATATAGGGGTTTATGAGATCTGCAAACTATTTCATTTAGGTTTTTTTATTCATTTATTTTCATTTAATTTTGACACAGTGTCCCATCTTTTTCAATTTGTCTTTTAGAAGTGTTTTTTTAGCTTCTTTAAGATGCATTAGGGTAATGCACTAACAGCTGCAGCAGGAGCTGGTCATAATGAAAAGAGAGCGTGAGGTATAATAACAGCAGAGTACTGTTAATACACTCCAACACTTTAGCAGATAATCTGCTCTGTATGAAGCTTTTACAGAACCACTGTACAAGGGGTTTAATTTTTCCTCCAGATCTCTCTCTTCCAGACTCCAGTCTGGAGTGTGACTAACTCAACCAATCCCCTCTCTGACCTGTCACTTCCTCCAGGGGAAGCAGGAAGTCACTGGGATGTATTTCCTGTGGGAATATGAGACGATTTCCTCAGCTTTAGTCGAGGGCTGGTGCAGTCCTGTACTGAAAAGCAACAGTTGAGAGCAGGGTTTTTGTGCTCTAGATGACCTTGTACGTTTAAAAGTTTGAATCAGTTCAACTTCATTTGTCTCTTTTACTTCTTAGAGGGGAAATCCAAAAGGGAATAAAACAATATATCCCATCATGTAAATTTGGTCAAAAAAGTGTTTTATAACCCTTTTTCTGGGTAACTTTTTGGGACCCCTTGCCATTTTCATCAGAAAAGTTGTTTCTATTTTACATTAAAACTTGTATGCATTTCTTTTTTTTATATTACACCATAACATGTCCAGGACATATTGGGATACTTAGAAGGCCAGCCAGGGAAAAGACGCTACTTTTTAACAGCTTTTCTCCCTCATAAGGTTTACATTTACATTGCATTTAGGTTTGCATTTAGATAGAAAGGGTATTATACTGTTAAGTAAATAAACCAACAGACTGGATTTTACAGTAGATCTTGTCTCATATTGTATGTATTTTACATACCAGCATGTATTAAGTCAGAAATGTAGATTTCTTAATGTCCAACACAGCTTTTATTGTTTTCTTGTAAGTTTTATTAGCAAGGAAATATTGACAATTTGCCACTCAGTTACTTTTTAATGCCACTCTACTGGCAATAGACATGTATTCTTGTCAATGTGATATCTCAGGAACACTTTGAGGTAATTTCTTCAAACTTTGCTTAAAGGTCCACTCTGACAAAAAGATATAGACCTAAAACTTCTCTCTTTAAAACACACCTGAAAATGTAAGCGATGAGGATGAACAGTGACAGACCTATATCTTTGGCAGATATAGGTCTGTTAGCCCTGGCTAAAACTCCACAAACTTTTGGCACATATGACCAGTATTTACAGCTGATGTATTGGTTTTATATCTGCAACTTTTTAAGCAAATATCTACATTTCCACTATCGATAATATTGTGCATCCCCACCTTTTTTCCCTAGCAACACAGTTGATTTATTCCTCTATTTAGAACGTTTTTATGTTGACCTTTAAAATCACCTTCGCAAATTCAGTTTAATTTACTTTTAAATACGTTTAAAAAGATTTACTACACAGAAGAGCTCAGAACTCAGTGTGGGGGCCACTCTGTTCTCTTTTCACACACAAAGCCTGTGTTTCTAAGACTTATCCACTTTCGCAGTGTTTAGGAAGAGCTCAACATTAGGTGAGGAATGCTTTGTTGCCTGGACTGTAGGCTTACATTGAGAGAAACAGACTTTACATGAGTGTAATGTATGATTGAGAGCCCAGGTGGGAGTATGAATAATACTGTGTGGACTCATTCATATTTCTCTGTCTTAATTGTCATTTTTATGCCTGTCATTGCTCCATCGCTGTCCGTGTAAGCGTCTGTCTGTCTGTCCTCCTCTTCTTGCACATCATGAGCTGCTTTCCAGCCCTCAGTCCCACTCACTCCTCTCCTTACTGCAGTACTGATCTGCTCAGTGTTGCCCACGCAGTGCTGCGCCATTTTGGAAATCCGCAGCTCTTTTCTGAAGGCTGTGAATTCATGGATGTCTTTCTCGAAATCCCATGTGCTTTGCGACAGTATATGCTCAATTACTCTTTTGCTTTACCTTTTGAAAACAAACTTTGCATTGCAGTATTGAAACAGATGGAGAGACCATGCTAAGATGAGATATGTAATTATCCTCTACACTTTTCTGTCCCTGCCCACATGTCTGACCTTTTCTGCAGCAGCATCAAGCAGATTTTCTTTAGAAGCAGCAGTCCAGATTTGTTTTTTTCAGTTTTTAACATATAATTGGTGATTTGTCCATAGCCTTGTACTTGTACCAAGCCATATAATTTAAATATAACAGACATCCTGCTGCTGTTACCAGGCTTTTATGTACTTGTTAGTTTTGATGACAGGCCTGTGGTTTGCTTTACTCCCTTACTTGCTCCACCGCCTTTTATTTTTCACCTCTTGTTTCCCTTTCTTTTCTTGAACTCTGCTCTTTCATTTATTTAATTTCTCCTTTTCCCTCTACATCTCCCTTCTCCATCCTCAGCATCAGCTCCCTCTGTGCATCCCCTTTCTTTACCTCTACACAGAACATTAGCCCCCAGCCACCATGTTATTACTCCACAGTTCCCTCTTTTCCTCTATTATTCACCACTCTGCTAGTTCTGTCACCCTCACTGCTGTGCTGGCTTTCTCTCCATTGCTAGTGTTTCACCAGGGTCGGCTGAAACGAGTAGTGGGGGGCGTGTACTAACAACAAATGGCTGTTTAGCGTCATCTGATTGGCACAGATTAGAGGGCTCTTGCTGGTGGTGCGGAGGTGGCTTCTGCAGAGGACCAGGTGGCTTCATTGCTGCTGTCTGAGCACAGCTGAGTTAGACCTTCACACATAATGTGTTTTTACTATTTTTTTTATGATATTTAGCCTTGGGAATTGTAATTGAATAGATCAATACAGGACAAATGGGCTTAGATTGCTCATTTGAAACCTGATTTCACCTCATTGTGGTGTTATTTTTAACCAATCCTTTCAAAGATGAGGGGAAATAAGCCAGCCAGTATAGAGACTTAACAGCTCTGATTACTGGAGGTTGGAATAATTATCACTACTTGAATGCATTTTAGCCTCTGCAATTTAGCAATGATGTAAAAAAAAAAAAAAAAACTTGTAGTATCCTTGTAGTTGACTAAATGTTTTTCATTGGTATCTGCTTCTCTGTTACTTGTGGATTTTTTTCTGGTTTTACTGTTTGCCATTTATTAATAGTGGTTAGACTTCAAATTGATACAGGTATATTTTATGGTGCATGTGATAATACGGTCCAGTATACCGACTTTGGTTTATCATTACATGATGGTTTTTTTAAAGACAACTTATTTTACCCTTTAAAGACAAAACATACCTGTGAAGTTTGTTACTGAAAAACCACCCCAGTATTGGATTTTTGCATGCCTAAAAACTCTTCTGTTTCAGCCCTGCTCAGAACCAGCTGTTTCTGTGTCTGTGGCTTTAACTGTCAATGAGCTGTCTGACTCCGCCCCTCTCAGGAAATGGATGTGGCTTAAAGGATGTGAGGTTGGAGCTTTCTTCCAAGTGGGAAGGGCCAGCTGAACCTGGAGTGGTACTAGCTCCCTACATGACATCATGAGGGAAAAATCTGAGAACGGCTTTGTTACAGCAAACATTTTCTGAAAGGTGGATTGGGGGGGGGGGGTGTAATATTGTTGGTGGGATTGTGGACCGGCAAGGGGGAGATGTTTTGTTAGGAAAGCCTGAAAAGGTGTGTTTTGCATATGTGACCAGTTATTCCAGAACTGATAGAAAGTGTGCAACATCACTTCCTGCTCACTGGAGTGACATTGTCCCTGTTTTGGTGAAAACAATTTCTGTGTTTGGATGGCAGTAGATTAGGAAAGAGCGGTAGCATAGCAAAGCAATTAAATGCTATTACGTTACATTTTTTGCATTATATAACTAATAAGCCATGATATATTGCATGTTTTTTATTCTTTATTGACAAGGGAGAGTAACAGAAGAGCTCCGTGTCTTTGGGATGAAACTTGAGAGGATTATTGTGGTCAGATGTAATGACTTTAAGCTAGCGATCGCTCTGTAACAACAGGAACAACAGGGACTGTACTCTGCTTGCCTAAAACAGATTTTACCACTCATTCAACAGCGTATTAATGACATTTCAAAAGTTGAGAATCAACATATGTAATAAGGTTAAAATACATACATGCATAAGATCACATGATGGGGCAGTTTGTCCAGTTTGACTGAGAGAGTGAACAAAGATTCATATACACCTAAATCTTTGTTCGTTTTATCATTTCAGATGCCAGTCATTACTCTGAAATGTCAGATTTTTCATGCATAACCCACTATTAGATTTGGACAAATCAGTGACTGTAAATGTTAGGGGTGGGAGAAAACACTGATACAGCATAGCATGATATTTTGTCTGGTGATAAATCGTATGGTCTTGTCCACCAAGTATCGATTTTTTCAAGTCAGTTGCTCTTATGAACTGAACTCTATTGTACTGGAAAAATAAAATCAATTGTTGGACAATTGTTTGTCCCATGAGGTCAGCAGAGGTGACAGTCATAGAGCAGGAGAAAGCTAGTACAACAAACATGGCAGCACCAGGGGAAGGACAGTAGGAATTCAAGCAGGTCACGAATGAGATGGACATGACACATGAGGTTAGTAAGAAGTGCTACATAAAAATAAAATACTGTGGAAATACGACAAACATGAGGGCAAGAAAAATGCTAAATCTGCTGAACAGTTAAAAAATGTTATAGATCAAAATATATCGCAATATATCATGATGCAATACTCACTGTTTTGCAAAGTGTTTAAAATCACAATGATATCTAATCGTGACCCAAGTATCGTGATAATATTGTATCGTGGGGCCACTAGTGATTCCCACCCCTTGTAAATGTGTGTTTTTTTCCAGTAATATTGTGCATCCCTATATTTTAAGCATTTAAATCACAAATAAGTTTAACCCAGACTTTCTCATTTCCCTCCATATGCTTTTGGGGGACATTTTCCCCCACTGTATCCTGATGTTGAAGATAGTGTGAGTCATGTGAATCCCACTTCTATTGATTTATACTTATATGGAGGCAGCAACAGGTGTGACAGCTCTCCTCAATGGGGCAATAATGTGTATCGTATTGTATCTCATATTGTGTTGTACTTGGATGCACAGTTTTACATTAGTCACCACTGATGTTAGTAACGGATGTTTATCTTTTGTGTTATGTCAATTTTATGTTTCTATCTGCCCACTTAATGGCAGATTTAGAGAAAAGAGGTATTATCTGGCAGAAGATGTGACCTGTTGAACAAACTCTGATCTGCTTTTGTGGTCAAAGATGAGAGAAAATGAATGTGTTGTGGGAGTGTTAAACCAAAATAAGTATTAAAAAAAAACATTGGCAACTGTGGTATCAGGTTCATGTTCAGGTTCAGGTTACTTTATTCATGCTCGTAGGTAGATTTGTTTTGCAACCAGTGAGAAAGTAACATCTGTTATGACACAGATCACAAAGCAGAGGTAACACAACAGACAAACAGGGGAAATGAGAATTGTTTGAAATTTAATAAAGCTTGGTGAGCATGACTTAGATGGAACTTTGTTGGAGACATGCTTGAATGCTTTATGAAATTTATCAACTCTGCTTTGTTAGTGTTAAAATAACTTTTTATTATTATGCTGACCATTCATGGCAACTTTCAAAGCAATGTTCACTATCAATTCTCAAACTGTGAGAGAGAAGTTAAGGAGATGGAGAGATTTAAGTAAAAGGAAACTTGGCCTAAGATGAGTATGAGACTACTTACAAAAAGTGGAAAAAGACTTTGAGACTATAGGCATCAATGCTGAAGGGACCTACATTAAATCCAGAAAGCACCGAAAATGGTACAAAAAGTGGGTCATGCAGAAATGTCATTAATTTTTCTTTGAGTCTTGCAGCAACCTTGTATCGTATCGTTACATTTCCTAAGTCCCCTTTTGAATCAGCAACCATATTAGAATGAGAAACCAACCCATATACCCAACTCTGCTCCATAACAACTTTGATCATCCAATTTTGACAAGAACACAGAGTGAAACACGCATCTTGTTAGAGTCTGAACTTTTTCAGTATCTGGTTTATTTTTTGCTAGTTTTCCACATGGATACCAAAACTTCACACACACAGGCACACACACCACACAGCCACAGCCAAAACCCCTTGAGTGTGAGCAGCCTGAACAGTATTCTTCAAACCCGGCGCCTGCAGCTTGGTTAGTTTCACCAGCTTATTTTTAGGCACAGAAGGGCTATGGTAAATGGATTGGAAACTCTCAGATAGGCAGACTTCTGTTCATTGTGGGTGTTTGAGTGCATGTGTGTGTCCTTCACTGTTTATTTATTTATCATCTTATGGAGACACCCAACAGTGAACAAGGTATGACAGCATGTGTTATGGCAGTAAATGTCAACCAATGCAGAGGTGTTGCACAGTTGGTTCACATGTTTAAGGCTATTATGGCTTTTCTTTACATAAGCCTTTTAGCATTATGCTTCTTTTCTTAAGTTTTTGTATGAAAGAAACAAAGAAATTAGAAGCAGGAAGTGCAGACGGACATGATAGCTTAAAAGGAAGGAAATAAGAGCGCCACAAACACAATCCAAACAAGCAGCTGTCATTCAGAGAGAGGCATTAGCAAAACAGAACCACAGATTTCAGCAGCACATATTTTCCCTAAATCAGAGCAAATACAGCTTGTTAAGAAAATTAAGCAGCAGGCATTTAGGAGCAGGCACCCTTGAGCCTGTTAGCAATGAAATGTGTCATACCTGCAGTTTCATTAAAATTAGACAAGTGGAGCAGCAGTTGTGGCTTTTGGATGTTTGTGAATTTGACCTTAATACCACTTCCGTCAAGCTAATGAGAGTATTTCTGAGTCCAGAACATTGTATTAAAAAGATTGTTGTCACTTCATTTTGTAACAAAACAAGTTCAGCCCTGTAAAACACCACATTCTACTCAACTTGACCTTTATAAGAAATGACTGAGAAGTTTTGTGCTCATGAATTTTACGGTACATGAAGTGTTTGATTGTAATGTTGTCTACTACTCTCTTATCTATCCATCTCATGGACTGGTGGGCAACAAAACAGATGTGCTTGGCATTAAATGTTATTTAATGATCAACATTAAAAGCATTTGTAAGATAACATAGTTACTTCACTATTGTAGTAAGTGTATAAATAACAGAAAAGCCTGCAGGGAAAATCACTCGTATCTCCACCACCGAGCCAAAGATCCTCTCTGCTCACCATCAATAATAAATGGGACCATCATGAGGGCAATGTGCTGTATGAACCTGATTCATCAGAGCTCACATGACCCAGATACAACTGTCATGTGTGAATGGCTCAGAGCAAACAGGGCAATAAAATGAACCGTAGTGCAGAAGTTCACCTGGGTTTTCAAAACAGCTTTAGATTTTGTTTTAATTAACCCAAACTGGCACGGTTTGGTACATTTCTAGCCAAATAAAGGGAGACATGAGTATTGAAGAGTCTTGTACTGAGCCAAGAGGCTAGCACCACCACTTTAACAGCTTTTCCCCCTCATTTTATCATAAACAGGCTTTTGAAGCGGAGATAGACACAGTAATATTATTTTGAGCAAATATCTCTTGTTGAGTAAGACAACGACGTGTTGTTCATGAATGTGCCTGTCCCACAAAATGCTCTTTTATTTGGACCACAGGAGCCAGCTCCTGTTTGAGAGTCAGTTTCCTTTCCTCTGTTTTTATTGTTATTTAATACACATTCAGAAGGCCAAACGTACCAAATGCAGAGCTGTTTAGGATTTGAAAGACTGACTCTTATTGATCCAGATCTCTTTAAAAGAGACACAAGCAAAGCTGGTTGGACAATGGTTGTATAAACACGAGCAAGATCAGGGTTTAATGTGACAAACTGTACCAAACTAAACTTGACTGCCTGTTGAAAATGGACCATGCATGAGCATTGGCTGACTCCGCCTATCAAGCGTTAGATCAAGCCTTTTAATTCTGCTGTTTCTCTGTGAATTTTGTTTTATTTATTTATTTATTTATTTATTTATTTTTTGACTGAGTGTGCCACTACTTTTGAGACTTGAACGTTGACCAAGATGTTTGTTTCTGCAATCAGAATGGATGGCATTGCATGGTTGTGTGTGACTGTGCTTTGAAACTGAGACAATTTTACTATTTCATGAGAAATATTAGCTCGTTTTGAATTTGATGGCAGAAAAACATCTAAAAAAAAGTAGGGGAAAGTGCAACAAAAGGCGGGAAAAATAAACGGTACTCATGAAAAGCAGCTGGAGGACCATTTTGCAACTAATTAGGTTATTTGAAAACAAATCAGTAACAGACCAGGTGTATAAGAAGCATTTCAGAGAGCCAAGGTCTCTCAGAAGTAAAGAAAAGTGTTTCTCAATGTAAAATTGAAGTCCTATATTTCCCTTGGGAGAAATATCTATCAAATTGTGAAGGCTTTGACTATTTCACCATGTTCAGAGCATAATATCAAAGATTTTAGAGAATCTGGAGAAATCTCTTTGCACAAGGGATAAGCCTGAAGCTCAGCATTGGGCCCCACTTACAAGCTTCACATGGCTTCTGGGGAGTCCCTTTTCACAAATGAGTTTTTAATGAATTGTCATGATGGATTGTATTGTATTTTTAATGTTTTTTTTGAATTAACTGACTGATTGATTGATTGACTGATTGATTGGATGCTTGTTAACCTCAGCCCTCAGGTGGCACTGCTTTAAAACAGAATTTTGTGCTGGAAATCATTGCATGGGCTTCAGTACACTCCCCAAAACCACTGTCTGTCAACAAAAATGCTGGTTCAAGCTGTATCATGGAAAGAAGAAGCCAAATGTAAACACAATCCAAAAATATTGGCATCTTCTCTGGGCCCAAACCCATTTAAATGGGCTGAAAATAGAAAACTGTTCTGTGGTCAAATGAATCAAAATTTTAAAACTGTTTTGGATGCCATGGATGGCATGTCCTTCAGACTAAAGAGGGACCATTCAGCTTAAACATCTGGAAAGACATATCAATGCTGAATAGTATATAGAGGTGTTAGCGCACCACATGCTCCCATTCAGACAACATTGCTTTCAGGGAAGGCCTTGCATATTTCAACCAGACCCATGCTAAACCACTTACCACATCCATCACAACCACATGGCTTCACAGTGGAAGAGTCTGGGTGCTGAACTGATCAGTCTGCAGTCAGACCTTTCACCAATTGAAAAATTTTGGTGCATCATAAAACAAAACAAACAAAAAAAATCACACTGGCAAAGAAGACCCAGGACTGTTGAACAGCTAAAACCCTACATCAGACAAGAATGGTACAACATTCCTCTCCCAAAACTTAAACAACTGCCCTCCTCACTCCTCAGACATTTATCTGTTATGTTCTATTATAAATAGATTATGGATTTATGAGATTTGCATTGTTTTATGTATATTTGACACAGTGCCCCAACTTGTTTTGAATTGGGGTTGTATTATGTTGTTTGCATTTCTCCCTTTGTATTATGTCAAATTCATGTATGTACTTACCTTAAAATAATACTATTTGCAAAACAACATCCTCAAATATATTTCAATATTTCTGTACATGTGAATGGTTTTTCTCATGGAGGAAACACAGGTCATGTTTAATTTAGGCTCATTATAACTTTAAAAATCCTCTCTTTGCATTGTGGAGGAGCAGATGAGATTGAAAAGGATGTAGAAGAATGCAAGGAAGTGTGTTAAATTTGTGTGAGGGTGAAGCGAGCATTGTTGATGTGCTGATTTAGTAATGGAGAAATGGTTTGTGACTTTGAATTAGCGTCATTGCTGATCAGAAAGAGGCAGACATACAGGTGGTACTGTGGTTCACTCTCTTTTCTAGCTGTATATACTCTGTATATATTCTGAAATGTGAACCAATATTTTGGGTTTTTTTTGCTGTAGAGAACCATCACACACACACACAGACGCATGCTGACACTTTTGGATGTAGCAGCTGAAGGCCACAGCTATTTGTGTCATTGTTGCTCACCCTGAACCTGAAACACTAAGTGGCACTTATCCTCACTCCCCCTGCCCTCTCTCTCCTCTAAATCCCTCTCCTGGTTCCCCCTTCCATTTCATATCCACCTATCTTTTGTGCTCCCCATAGAAAGAGGCATCATCACAGCTGTGAATCCAGAGGGACAGAGAGAGGGGATTTTGGGACAGTATGTGTACATGTTCACTGTTATACGACACCTTGAAAACTCCTAAGCCAACAAGGTAGCAAGACAGATTTGCTTCTGAAAGACATGAGATAAGGAGGAACAAATCCTAACAGTGCATCAGTGACAGTGAAAATAAGTTTCTTTGAAGATATGTGGTGTTCACTGACAATTTGATACTTTTACTGGGTTGCAAAGTGCAAATCAAGTTTATACATCAACGAAAGAGGGAAATGATGTTAGCTGATATACTGATGCATTCCAACGTCTTTCTCTCTTAATTTTGATGCACAGATATATTAAAAGGAAAGCAGACACAGCTGGATCTTAACATGAAACTTTTCTTCTTTGTGTTTTAGGTGATTGTGTGTACAAGGCATCAAAATATTCAGTCCAAGGACTTCTTTTTCTACCAAGGCTGGGTAAGACTGTTTTACATTCATAAAGCTTTGGAAAAATGCATCAAAAGTCAGACTCACTGTGTGAAAAGTCACACTGAAACTAATGAGCAATTGTCCCTAGATCCAGGAAGTCAAATAAAATGAGATATGTCATATGTTACTCTTTGCTAGAAATCATCCGTTGGACTAAAACGACAAACAGAAACTGCTGCTAAAATGAAATCTTAAAACAGAATTAGGCACAATCATTAAAAAAGAAAACATTCAAATCTTTAAAACCAAGGCTGTAATGCATCTGCAACTAGTGCAACTGCCGAGTGTCACAGTAACAACTTCCCTGATTGCCACTAGTACTCACTTTTGTGACGACCACATAATCACATCTTTTTGAGGAATGATTAAAAGGCTTTATCCGTTGTGTCCAAAATTATATTTTTTTTTTTTCAAAGTTAAATTTTGATTAACCTGCAAATGGTTTTTACATTTTTTCTTTTTAAAAAATTCTTGGATAACACCCATTTTAGCCTGGGTTGCGTACCTGCTGCATGCAGCTTGAGGTGCATGTCTACTCCAGCTTGCACCATCACAGCTTTCATACCAGACGAGTGTTGGCTTCATTTCTCTGCTGTCATAGACTTCTATTCCTAATTTGTAAGGATGCCCAATATTATCAGTACTGGCATATAATCGTTTAAAGAGTTAATCATCTGTATTGGCTAAAATGAATTTGTGAATATGGGCATATCGGATAATGGCAAAAATCCAATACTGTGTATCCTTATTCATTGGTTTTACCCTAGTAGATCTCCCTTCAAGTGACTTGCCTTGTTGTAAAGCCTAGCTGAGCCAGCAAAAATTCAGCATAAAGGCATTCTGAACAGACAGGTTTAGTTTCTTTGCAGAAATGCTAAACTGGGCTTTTACTTTGAAAATTACAAATCCAAAACGCAATTACACTGTGTTGATCTTCCCTGCAACATATTGTGACATACATTTCTGCTCAAACAAGGTGAATATGGCTCTCAAATGCTAACATCCCTGTCTGTTTTGGCCAAGGCGCTTGAGACTCAATCTAAAAGCCCTGATGTGTTAACATGCAAACCAAAATGAAAATCAAGACGGACACGTGCCCAGTCTGAAATGACTTTTATCTAGGGATGTTCATCCTGAACTGTCACAGTTCAGCACATATATAGTCCCATGGTGAATACATCTGAACTACTTAATAAATTGGGGACTGAAGAAATGGAAATCTAACACTATTTACAGCCAGTCCAGGTGTTAGTAATGCCAGCAAGTGTTTGCTAAAACAAAAAATAAACCACCAATGAAAAAGAGGAAGTAGCCGGTATATCAACACAAATGAAGATGAAAAGTCCGCTTCATGCTGTAGAAGTAGAAAACACCAACAACAAAAGTGTTTTTAAGCGCTCTGCTCCGAACCCATACTGAATCGTGACCCCCAAGTACAAACCGAACCGGAACCTCTGTGAACCGTCACACCCCTTCTTTGATTTCATTCATTTGTATCCATGCACATTCCAATGACACTGAAACAGCAGTTGGAGCAGTGTGGGGTTAAATTTCTCGCTTAAGGACACATTGATGTGACTGCAGGAGGTGGTCATTGAACCCCAAACCTTTTTGTGTAGTGACAACCAACTAGTGATGCACATATGCCTGTCTGTCTGTCAAACAGGGAAAATAGACAAATCTGAAGTGCATGCTGCTGTGAGAGAAAGTGCTCAAAAATGACTAAAGCAATGATAGATAGTGGTCTGACAAGATTTTGCTGCACGCACCCTCCAGCTGTCTGACCAGATCAGCCAAGTTGCAGCAATTGGCGTCTCTGATGTAGTTGAAATTAGCCAAAAAAACAGTGAGACACTTTTAACATTCTCCCATTGTCTATTTTAAATGTGAAGCAGTTGGTGTGAAAGAGAAGTCAGCCTGTTGGCTTCAACATCTGCAGTCGGGAATGAGGCATAATAATTCCCTCAGAAAGAGCCCCAAAACACCCAGGGAGGTATACACTGATCACAGAGTAAAACTAAACTCCCACTACAGACTACTTTATATTAGTCTGTTCGCAGAAGCTTTAAACAAATAGTTTCATACACTTTTTCTGCACCGCTACTGTACTACATCACAGTACAAGGACTGCTATTTTAATGAAAAAGGTAAGCAAATCGCATGAGGGCTGCTTTACATGCAACTAATAGGTATGCAAGCCACCACTGCTTCTCAAATCCAGTATGACAAAAGAAAAAGACTGAGCTGCAACAAGGGAGAGAGGCTAATCTTTGAATTCAAAAACATAACTGTTATATTCCTCTGTCATATTTTTCTGTACCTGAACCGCTAGAAAAATTAATACATTCTACCATTAAGTGACAGCTGACTACATTGTCTATTGTTACACCCACCCACCCACACTTACACACACTCACACACACACAGACTTTTCTGTCATCGCTCGGTCAAATCTCTGCACTCATCTCCTCCCACCGCCTGCCTCGCCGTTCTGTGATAGCTGGGGATTGGGGAGTGTGTGCTGTAAAACGCCTTTGCAATTTCACACTCGAGAGAAAAAGAAAACAACGCCAGACTTCAGAGCCCCCTGAAAAAGCCCCTTTTTACATTTCAGTGAGCCGGAGAGGAGACCCCACCCCACTTCCGAGCTGTACAGGGAAAGAAAAGACAGCAAAAGCGTGCTTATCTTTCCACACAATTACCATTTTAACTTTGAAAGGCTCTGAGCTGAAACTCTAACACATTGGACTTCCTGCTGCCTGGCACCTTTCAAAGAGAATAATGTTTGATTTATTTATTTTTTTCTCCCCTCTTTCTTCCCCGTCTTGGCCTGCCATTTCGTCATTTACACTGAGACAAGCTGAGATGAAAAGCTGTTTGGCTTTCAAATGGTTTAGTAGCATTTGATAACAGTAGGACACCACTGATACATTTCAACACGCGGGAGCCTTGAAACACCTGCATTTAATTTGAAATGCCTGTTATGGGCATGTAGTGGGTTTCAGGGCAGTCATTTTCGATAAATGTTTGAACGTTTTCAACAACTTTTTGTACTTCCAAGTAGGATCGGGTGGTATCCAATTTTTTTGAGCATTAGACCTTCCAAGAATCTTCCAGGGGTATTACCATTACGTGATTGAACATCAGAATACAAGAATCGATTAGACTAGTCACATGCCAACATGCAGAGGGCACGCCTCAACATGAGCTTTATTCATTCTTTTTAAAAAATGCTTCTTCTAAGAAGTCTAAACACAAAGATTAAGCAGTTATGCTGAAAGTTATTTTTATTTGTCCATAAACTAATTAAAAATATATAGTGTTTAATAAGATCTTATATAATGAAGTAATGTTGCATGTGCTTTAAATAAGATAAAGATCAAATATTTATCTACTAACTGTGTGCTAATCACAACAGCTACTCTGTTACTGTTTTCAGTACATTTGTATTTATATTGTGGGCTCTTAGGCTTATGTTTTTTTCTCTCTGCTTTGTCTGAAAAGATGTTAAAAATATTATGTCTTTATATGTGTCCGACAATGGCACCTCCATCCCACTGTGACACTAGATATAATTTCTTATCACCGATTTACCTCCAGAAACAAGAATTAAAATGTTTTGCAGCTCTACACTACAGTAGATCACAATACATCAGGCAGAACTCGATGCAGTTTGACTTCAGGAGAAACCATAATATGGTGCCATCACATGATGCATGAGGATGAGCACATCTGAAGAGTGCATCCTTCTTTGATAGGATCTTTATTTGATATGTTAGATTATAACATCATTACCAAATAAGTTCTGTCTTAACTTTAATAGCTTAAAACAAAGGCAGTGGTGCTGCTGATGGAAATAGACACTCACTTTTAAGCCACGTTTTAAAAACATGCACATTCCCCCTTTTTTCATGACAGTTATTAGAGGGATACTGTTGCTATTTTTGAATACCTCAGAGATGGTATTACTGTATTAAAGCCAAATTCTGCCTCTTGAGTTTTAGCTTATTGTTTATTTAAAGTTAAATATAAGGCATGCATCGATTTAACATCAGTGGCAGCCAGTGCTGTTCCTGTTTACAACCACTGGCCGTTGGTAAACAATGTGGCATGAGCAGATCTTGATAGTTTATGTTTTGCATGTTGTGTATTGCCAACATCTAGTATAGGTTCTTTGCAGATGACATCACACAGCAACAGAGTACACCCACTGGGGGGCAATGAATGAATTCAAAAGGCCATGCTTTGAGCTGTTCACAGATATGCCAAGTGTCAAAGTGCAAAAATATAAATTTTCTTTATCCTTTAGCTCTTTTTTTTGTCTCAAAAGTTGTGAAATATTTAATTTAATTGAAGCAATGTGTTGCCCTGAACTGAAAGTCTGCACTCTCTTCATTATTATGAGTGAGCCATTACAACAGTCAGTAAGTGGCCGTAGTTGACAACTACACTCATGGTGCAGAAGCGTTTAATGTCAAAAACAACAATAATTCAAGAAACACGTACAAGTGAATCCCAGCAGGGATCACTGTACAACAGGCAACATCTAAACACAGCTAAACTGATAAACACATCTAAACATCTAAAACACATCCAAATACTCTTCACAAAGTCATGATGGAAAGGCTCTGCCCTCCAGATTTGAAGATACAGTTTCGTCATGGTTGAGCACATTGAACTCTGGTTTTACCCATGTTTCCTCAGCTGATGTCAGTCTCACCAACCTCCATCCTCTCTCATTGTGACAGGAAATCTGTCTCTTTGCTCAGAAGAGTTGAGCTGGTTGTTTGGCTCTGAAATGGCTCTTCGTTTGGTAAAAGTTTGGCTTTTTAAATGTGGATTACATAATGACAAAGGATGGAGGAAAGGAAGCCAGCACTGAGACAGCAGCTAACTACCGTGGCTAACATGAAAAAGCTGTTCTTTAGCATAGACTTGTTGGTGAACTGCTCATCATCTCTCAGTCGCTTACCCCACAAGGTTTATTTGGTTGACAGTCTAACACTGTTTCAATTAAAGGTACAGTGTGTAAAAATGGGACTATCAACATCTAACAGTCAATTCTGGAGTGTGATGCTCATTTCTCTGGTGATAACTGTGGGAACCAGTGAAGTTTAAAAATCAATACATGCTTAACTGTTATTTGGTTCCTTCTATGGTGCCATAGAAACAGGCAAAATGCAAAAATCCAAGATGGCAGCTTCCTGGGAGGGGACCCTCCCTATGTATGAATAAAAGGCTTATTCTGAGTTAATGTAAAACATAAATTTAAAAAATGAGTTATCAGATGTCAACACTAATTTAGATCAATCTACTTATAAATGTTATGTTTCATTTTAACCAAGCTTGTTTAGCTAAATGCTAATAGGCTAAATATTACACACTGCACCTTTTAAAGGCATGTTTGTGACAAACAAGGATTGTTAAAAATATAATAAAGGGGCTTAGCTAGCCTCTCAGTGTAGTACAAGACTCCTCAAGATTCTTGTCTCTCTTCATCTGACTAGATGACGCTAGACACAAGGAGGTCTGAGTATTTTTGATTGCCTCCTTGCAAGGTAAATTGGATAACTGTGTAAGTATCATATTCAGTGTTTGTAGGAATTTTCTGATGATTATTACAGTAAAGTGATTGATTTTGAACAGTGAAGTACTAACTTTATCAGAGCAGCCACAGTTTTAAGATATGACAGAGAACTTTCAGAGTGAATGTCCAGTAGATGTTATGTGTTAGCACCAGTGTGTCAGACCAAAATAAATATTTTC
This sequence comes from Cheilinus undulatus, assembly GCF_018320785.1. NCBI lineage: Eukaryota > Metazoa > Chordata > Actinopteri > Labriformes > Labridae > Cheilinus > Cheilinus undulatus. The sequence goes on along the minus strand of NC_054878.1, from coordinate 35,982,741 downwards.
TGAGGCCATACTTTCACTGTCTCTCTGTACAAGTCTGCCCCTTACTCTCCCAAGGCTCTCTTAGTGTTCCTACTAACTGCAGCCATTTGAAGGGCTTATCTCTATTCAGATATGGAATCCCTAGTTTGATTCAGTTCTTAGACCAAAGTCTTTTTTGTGGTTTGGGAAGTCTGGTTCTTCTTCAGTTGTGGTCTTGTGCTAAAACTCCACAATATTCCCACTACATCGGCGTCCTTGAGCCTCCTCTCCTGACTGGTGCCAAGGCTAACAGTTGGAGAGGGAGGGGTTCACATGAAAAAAAGCAAAAAAAAAGGGTATGGAAGAAGTTTTGAGCCTCTGAGTGAAAAGCGCTGTCATGTCAGTGTAAACACAGAGCTGGGAACAACAAACCCAAAGAGTTTTACTTCACACTCTTTCTAGGAAGTCATTACCCAACAATCTATGTTGTTTGAACATGTGCACTGTATAATTGTTCAAAATAAAGCATACTGCAGCTTTGAATATGAATGAAAGTCTTGAGTGTTTACATCATTCCTGATATGAATAAATAAACTGAGACTTTGATGCCTCTGAGTCTGGGAGAGATGACTCCAGTGAGAAGAAAGTAGCGTGACGCAACATTTCTCATCATCTGTGTCCTTTGTTTGTGTGTATTAGTGTGTGAGACAGACAGACAGAAACTTGTCGTCGCACATTGTTAATCTTTCATTCATAATCTGGATCTTGTCCATGGGATTTTGGCCCAAAGGTTGTTCTCAGTTTGTCACCTGCAATGACTTTACACCCATTTTTGAACACATGGATGTATACACAGTAAAGATACCTGGCTCTAACATTCACACTTACATTCCAGGCAGCTTAATGGCATTGGTCTGTCTCTATTTATAATACATTTTCCCACTTATGTTTTTTATTTTTCCCTAAGCTACCTTTGAAGATGACTCATCCTTCAGTTGTTTTCTCATAGTCAGAAAGTCAGACGGCTTTCCCTTTTTTGGGCTGGGTCTGATAGTTTTTGTGTTGTGGATTGTAGACCTTGTATGTGTTGTCAGGATTTACCTCAGAGCAAGCTGTGACTTGACTCAACTGTCGGTGTGGTAATGCTGTCTGTCTGGAGAAACAGGTGTATAGTGTTAAAGATTCCCAAGACAGCAGAATTCATACTTGCTTGTAGATTTGTCTCCTTTTTATTGTGCATTTTTCTCTCCTGCTTCTGTAGTTTGGTAATTTAACAATAGCTCTGTGATTGCATTGTAAGGTTCATCTTTAAACACAAGTTCAGGAAAAACTAACCTTCTTTCATCTACAATACAGGCTGATTAATGATTGCTGAACACTCATTCACTCTGTCATTTTCTAAAAATATTATCCTATTCTAGTCCACAGTCTTTCTGAGAATGTAGACAAGTAATGGCCAGGTTTCAGTCTCTTAAAAACACACACCTGCACAAATGAATCCTCTGCTAAACTTTTGGTAGGCTCTTTTTTTCAAGAGTTTCTCTCCCATGTGTCCTCTTCCATTGTCCTACATTGGGCTCTCACAGTCTGTTAGTAATCAAGCTTGTCTGCTCTGTCATTTTCAGGTGTGTGAGTCACTGTGTGCTGAGTCGCAGTCACAATGCCCATACTGGCACACCTGAGCTGCTTGACAACAATCATAGACTGTTTCACACTGATATCTAAGTTCTTTTGTTTGCCTATTTATATTTCACCCCAGATAAGACTGTGACACTCCAATGACATGTACGCATTAGTGAATGGCATGAGTGACAGTAGACCCCCACATAGACAACGGGTATAAGGTCACTGCCTCCTAATTGGATCTACTTTTATAAAGCTTGTATATTTTTAAAAGTTTTTTTTGACACTGTTTGAAATGTAATCATTTGTCTTCTTTTGAATTTACTGTTCATTAAATAATTACTCTCTGATAAAGGATGGTATTTAAATGGGCAAAACAGAACTATGGCTTAGTAAACAGTCAAATCCAACAAAACTGTACATTACAACCCCAATAGTCAAGATATACTTGAGGATGGATTAGCATACTGTTGTCAGTGTTTTTGCATTAATAATAGCGAAACAAATTCTTTGCACATCAGAAATTACTCCATAATCACTCTTACCTGTCATAGGGATGCACTGATCTAACTTTTTAAGTTCATGTTCTTATTCCATACCTTGCATTTGGATATCCACTTATACCGTTTAGATACCAGTGTTATATTTATTCACCTGTATTCCCTGCTGTGTGGATGAAACTAGCAGGGCCACAAACTAAATTTTTTTTCTTGCTATCTTACTGAAAAACATTATTAGCGGTCCTAAAGTGAGTCTTAATTGTCCTCAGTAATGTTCACCTAACTGACACCTTTATGATGGCACCAGTTAAAAACTGAAAATAAACAATTACTGCCTTCTAAACACCATCAATAATGATGTAGTAGCCATGTTGTTGTACCAGCAACAACATTATGGTTATTGAGAATAAAAAAGGCCATTTCATAAATCTACAGTGTATTTAGCAAGGATTCAGATTAGTGGTGTAAAGATAATCCGATATGGATCAGTTAACCGATCTTGACCAGCGGTCAAAGTGCGTTGGTCCGCGGAGCCCTGGATCGGTAAAAATGCAGCACGAATCGGTCTTTGGACCCGCTTTAACATTAGAGATCCGTTCATTAAGGGCTCTGCTGCTTGTTTTCATAGCCCCTGTTGAGACGGCGGAGCTAAAATTTAGCTAAGATGCTAACGCTAAATGCAGCACAAACAGACCCAAACATAAACACTTTTTTGCGTTAGAACTCGGAGAAGTCTTCAGTCATCACTGTAACAACAGCCCCTTAATTTACGGGTTTACAACCATAACGTGTTGTTGTGAGTGATTGATTTAATGACATAATCAATACATCTGAGCCCACTGATATGATATTAAACAGAGAGGACTTCACTGAGCTGGAGATCAGCTGATCTCCAGTGTATTAATCCAAGAATAAAAACAATCAAGAACGGTCAGATACACCGAGAAAGGAAATAACAATGTTTTTGCGACATGTAGACTGAATACTCACATTAACAGGAATTATGAAGGGGAAAAAATGTATGGAAAGCTGTTTTAGTTTGACATTTTTCAAAAATATTTTAAGCCCTTGTTCTCCTGTACTAGCAGACACATAGAGCTCTGTCTATCCAAATCTCCTTGTGACTTTCAATTTGTTTTAATTCGTGCTTCTTGGGAAAATTTGGTATTTAATTCAGATCCCCTTCACTTTGTTCCATTTCTGTTATGTTGCAGCCTGATGCTACAGTTGGAAAAAAATCAATCTTATTCTCATTATTCTACACACAGTACCCCAATGTGAAAACAGAATTTTAGAAATTTTTGTAAATTTAATAAAAATTAAAGAATTGAAATATTACATTGACATTATTATTCAGACTCTCTTCACAACACTTCAGTAGAAGGCATCACAGCATATCAGAGCAAAATCCAAGCTATGAGGTCTAAGGAACCGCCTACAGAGCTCAGAGACAGGATTGTTGTAAGGCACAGATCTTGGGAAGGCTGCAAAATTGAAGGTTTCCAAGAGCACTGCAGCCTTAATAATCCTTAAATGGAAGAAGTTTCGCACAACAAAGACTCTTCCAAGAGCTGATCACTTGGTTTTCACATACAATTTTTTGCAAACTCCAAGTGGGCTTTCATGTGTTTTGTATTGAGGAGAGGCTTCTGTCTCACTCAGCCATAACGTCCAGATCGATGCAGTTTTATTGTCCTCCTGTAACTCTGTCTCATCTCCACACAGGTTCTCTGGAGCTCAGTCAGAGTGACCATCAAGTTCCTGGTCACCTCTCTCTGAGACCCTTTTCCCCTGATTGCTCAGCTTAGACCTGTAAGTGAACTGATGAAGCATTTCCTTTATTGCAGTTGAATTTTGGTCTCTGGTGTGTGATCCATGGAAGTTTTTAGCTGGTAGCTTGCAGCACTGCACTCTGCTGCATTTTGTAACAGCAGGATGAAGCTTAAAGCTTTGACATCCATTAACTCAGTTGATAAATGATCTCACATGTTAAAGAGGCAAGGCAGTGTGCACTCTGAAAAATTACAGAAATATTTTCTTGATGGCAGAGTGTATCATGGTTCCAAAAGTGTTTCTGAAAGTTTCTCTGAGTCAAGGGTATTGTCTTATTTTTATGCTTTCTTCTGTTTGTGCAAACTCATTATTATAAAACGACTCCTTAAAACATGGGCTGTGCAGAAACAGCAAGAAGTTGTTAGCATACCAAGAGGGAAAATGTCTTAACTGCTTAGCCTGCCTTGTTAGCTTCCTCTCTGCTATGCACAGGCTTGCCGGCAACTGATGACAGTGATATAGCTATATGTGTGCTTTCCCAAAACACTGACTAACACACACATGAGCTAAAAACTATTCAACCATGTGTCACTGCTACCCTATCTATCTTAGCATCTTTAGTCTGACAGTTTGGCATTGGTCTAAAATTGTCATTGGGTTGTAGATACTTCACTGGACATTAATTACTTACTGGGAATTTACACTAGCATTACTATGATCAAATTATCAATAATCAAATTTATCTTTTCATTGTGTAAGTGTCCAGTGATTATTTGTATGCATGCAAAGCCAATATTACAACAAATATGAATGTTTGACTATGATTAAAAGAAAAAACGATTAGAAATTGTATGGCTGCTAAATGAATTTGCATGCACATATCAAACTTAAATTCAACTATGATAATAATCTACCAATGCAGAGAGCCCGAATAAATGTGGATCACATGATAGAAAAAAATTGCAGCTGCTTATAGAGGAGCTCTGAGAAACTTCAGCAGAATTTAGTTGATTGGATGAAATTGAAGTCTTTTAAGCAGGAAATTCCCTAAGAAGAGAATTGCCTATTAATTCAACTCCCCATGAGAAATCACATTTTTGTATCAGTAATACCACATTCTTAATGGGTTTTGCGAACAATTAATTTTGATTGTTGGGTAGTGTCGAGCTAATGGTCTAACCCACCATTATCTCTAAGATGTGAATAATTCCCTCTGTTAGCAGTCTCTAGTTGACTGTACCTGCAGACAACCTTGGCAGTATTTGCTGCATTGAGCAGTGTTGCTTCATATTTACCTCCAGACTCGACCTCATTTAGACACTGCTAAAGGTTACTGAGTATCTGTCAGAGTAATTGGTCCTCTGCGACTGCACAGAGGCACGCTCGGCCACATTCATCCGTTTCAATTCCCAGTCTGCCAGCCCAACATACACTATAATCCTCCCCCTTTCACTCTGTTTTCTTACTCCTTCTCACTATTTCACTGTTTTCCACATTCTCTCCATCTCTCATTAGAGAGTACTACCCAGCTCTCAGTGAAAAAGGAACAGCACTTTGCAGGTAGTTATATCAGATATGCTTTGGAGTTTGTTTCAGTGAGTCTTGCCTTACAGTGAAGGACAGTGCAGTGCTACTAATTTATAGCTTCTACCATTGTGAATTTTTTATTTTGTCTGAAAAGGGAAAATAAACATAAATCTTAATATTTCCTCTTACTTGTGTCATTTTAAATGAAATAAATAGCTTTTTTGTTGGAGAACCCACTTACGAACAGCCACACAGTCAGTGTTTCCCATTTGTAACGTTAAGCACATATTTTTATGATGAGCTATCTATGAGCTCTTGATCATGTTGAGGATGAGGATGTCACTTCTGTGAGAAGGGCTGTTATCAGTGGAGCTGCATTTTAGACTGTAAAAGAAATTAAAGAAAGACTTCAACAGTGAATGATTGCTGAAAACTGCAGGGTTTGGTGCAATCTTGATCTATCGAATACAGGCAGCAAACTGCTGTGATGACAACTGGAGCCAATGCAAAGTGCAAAAACTGCAGTTCCTCGAGTGTCCACTTGAGGCTCACTGCAGTAACATCAGAAGTCACAAGTGCACTTCATGTTAAAATACAGATTTTTGACATCAGATTTCAACATTTTCACTGCCTGATACAAACACAGTTCTGGTGTGAATGGTTGATGTCTTTATGGGCACACACTGGGGTGATTGTTCTTACATTTTGGTTTTCAGAATGATACAAGTTATGCATGACTAACTGTGTGGCTGATATGACAGCAATTCAGCTCACTTTTGCTGTTTGCCTAGAGGCTTAAGGCCTGCCTCAGCTTCACCTTTTTGTCTTCTGTCTCCACCTTATTATCTGTATTTTTGGTTCAATTCTATTGTAGGCACAGTCTTTTCTCCTCTTGCCATTTTCTCCTGTGTGCATGTTTCTATGTTTATTGAAGTTGGGCAGTAATACAGTAATATTGTATTCCAGGGTATTTATAAATGGCCCTGCTTTACTGATAGCCATGTAAAAAGGAGCTGTGTGATATGCATATTTATAACAAATGCCTTAAGAGTGTGTGTCAGTTTCCAGCTGCAGCACCTCTGCCTGTGTTTGAAGATGTTAAAAAAGTAATGGCTGAACTCCTTTTAATGTAGCGCTTTGTTAAACCACAAACCTATACAAATCTAAAAAAAAAAAGACTTGCCGTTTATACATGCATATTCTCACTCATCATGGCATGGCGCTGCACCATGGTAGTTTCTAAGGTCAGTCTGGTGATCCAACTTTGTTTTTTGTAATGTGTGCCACAGCAGTGAAGTGAGAAAACATACTGCAGCTATAAAAAAAACATTTTTTGTGTCTTATTTGATAGACTTGAAGTTTTTGCCAAAACAACTGAATGTTAAGCCTGGGAAGACTTCCATATGTACACTGGCAAGTGATTGGTTTGTTGCCTTCCATATTAAGTTTTTTAACACATGGTGGTGTAAACTGTAGGGGAAATTTTGGGGAAGGATGAACATAATTCACAGTTGGATATTGCCCAATCCTAAAGTATATAAGGCTAATTAAAATGCCACATGACCTTTCAGTGCTCCCATTTGTGTAGGAGTTTATTTGCATTACAGAAGTGTATTGATTACCTTTTCTCTTAGTTATGCCTTTCCAAATGCAAAATTGGGTGTGTCAGGTTGTGTAGGATTGACATTTCAATCCTCGGTTTCTTCAGCAGACATGTCAGGATTCTGAGTAGAAGAGAAGTAGAGTCCTAGCTAACCTCAACTTTGCCTTGCCAGTGTTCAGATAATGCTAGTTTTTATTATGCAACTCTTCATCTGCCATGTGGATATTTTCCATATTTTAATATTACTGAAGAAACCACAAAACAGAATTTTGAATCACTTTTCACATTTGTGCTGAAGTAAATAAACTGCGATGACAAACTTAAATGATTTTGCAGGCATAGAAGAAACTCCTCCGAGGAGATTCATCTATATTCATGCTCTCTCTGTTTCACATTTCAGAATCTCCTTTTAAAATATACAGAAGGATACTTCAAACTGATTGTATATGTTGTCTTCTGTCTGACATTTTAATGACTGTGAGCTTTGAGGAAAATTTACGGTATTTTTTCTATTTTAATCACAGGGGCTGAAAACTGAAAGGCCTCTTTAACATATCAAACATGTTCCCAGACAGAAGCCTTTGCAGTATGTGAGTGTCTGCAAATGGAAATCACCCAGTCAGATGGCATACCCTCTCCAATACCTGGCTTTGAAACAGGAAGACTTTAAGTCGTTCCTACTTTTGAGTGTCTGCCTAATAAACCTCAAACTCTTCTGCCTTTAAAACCAGAGCCTAGACTAGGATGTCATGCTGCTGAAACAGACCTCTGAATAACTCTGAGGACTACAGCAGAGACTAAATTGTACTGAATCCTGGCCTCAAAGCACCACAGATCCTTCTTCAATTCACCCATAATACAAAAAAGCATTCTCCACAACATGTGGCCTTGATCCATGCCTTTACCTTTACATTATAAGGAAACTGAAATGTCTGATGCAACTTCAAGTTATCTGAGTTCTTGACAGTTTTGCTAAAAGCAACATGTTAATAGTATTTGGAAGAAAAACACAACAGTACAGTATTGGGTTTTAAGAAAATGTTTCACAGCAAGGTCTGTGGGAAGGAAGGGAAGGAATCAATCGACTTGTTTCTATTCTCCCTCGCACACAAACACATACACAGTCATAGAAACATCCCCTGTACCAGTCCTTATCTCCATGGTGATACAAAGTGTGGTTGGAAAGAGAGAGGTAGTCTGCAATTTTGCACAAACAAGACAAATACCAGTAAACTGAAGCCCTTCTGCTGCTCTTTGTCATTCAGCGGATGTGTGGGGGTCAGTGGTTACGCTACAAATTTTCACTAGTTACTCAAATGGGCATGTGACCTGTACAGTACTGCAGCTTTTACTTTATAAAGAAATATACGCTTTCTATTTATCATCCTCCTTTACTTTTGTGTCCTTAGCCTTCAAGGATAAATGTGTTAAAGTGTTAGCAGTCTTAGGGATTGTTTACACCTTAAATCAGCATCCATTCTGAGTGGTTTGATATCAAGTGGACGACACTTAAGCCTTGTTTATACGACAACATTTTGCTTCGTTTTCCGTTTTCATTTCCCAAAAGTTTCACGTTTACACGGCAACATTTTGAAAACAGTCTCCATCTACATGAGAACGCAGGAAACAGAAAAACGCCGTAGTAAGGTGATTTACTACACAGTAAAACTGTCTCTACAACAATGACAGTGTTTTTCATGTGTTTTTGATAGTATGTAAAATTTTTATCATACACGTGTGCATGAGAGTAATTCATCACTAAATCCTCATCATCATCACCATCGTAGCACGGCAGCAAAATTTTACGGCACATATAAACACAAAAATGCATTGCAAGACCAGTCTTATTATAAAAAAATCCTGTTAAGACTGTTTGCTTTTCCAGGGACAAATTTTTCTCCTAAAGCATATGATTTCTCGTGGATTTTCTCTGAAAGTGCAGCGCTTCCTGCTTTTAGCGCAGCAGAAGAATGATAGCCTTTTTTAGAACAATATTTCTACTTCCCCCTTTTCAATTTTATCTGCTTCTTGAAAGTGATTAACTTTCTTTTTTAACTAAACACGGCAGTTCTAATCCTGTCTCCTCCATCAGCTGTGCATTGATATGTCGCCGGTGGAGGAGGAGACAGGGGAGTCACAATACAATAACTTTATTTATCTCCAAAGGGAAATTCAATAAGTTATTAAAACTTAAAGAAGAAAAGATAAAGTCTAAATCATTTCCGAGAAGCAGGTATATAGGAAAATAGAAATATCATTCTAAAAAAGGCCCCAGCTGCACTCATGTGCAGCGCTGCACTTTATGAGAAAATCCACGAGAAGTTAAAGGCTGTAGGAGCTGAATTTGTCCGTGGGAAATTAACTATTCTCAACGGGTATCTATGTTATCACAAGACTGATCTAGCAAAGCATTTTAGTGTTAATATGAGCCATGAAATATCTCTGCCTCACGATGGTGATGACACTGATTATCATGATGATTGATAAAAAAGGTAAAAGTAATCATTTCCAAAATGAATAGCATGACTTTATCTAAAGAAACTGGCACTGATAGCCCTCTAGCTGCCACAGCTGGTTCCAGAGTGCTGCGACACTCGTGCTTGACAGCTAATTGCAGCCGTAGTGTGCATGTGCATTTCCAGGTCTCGTTTTCCCTGTTTACATGGAGAGGGGGGCGTTTTGGAAAACTTCCACTCTGGAGCCCGTTTCAAGAAAGCTTCATTTTCAGGCACCAAAATGGCGTTGCCATGTAAACAGACAGCCAAAAGGCTACAAAACTTTTGCGTTTTTACTCGAAAATGTTGTCATGTAAACGGGGCATTAGGCACAAATATTTGCACTTCGCTTTGATAAGGTGTCTCTACTGAGTTCATGAGATCAGAATTAAATTCCCTGCCTCACTTACACACATAATTGTCTTCATATTTTCACCCTGCAGGAGGCAGTGTTGTTTCCCAGTTGAAGGGACATTTGCGCTACACTACCAAACCAACGTCGATCAATTGAAAAGACCAGTTCTGTTTGTGGTTTGAGTGTCAGATTTCAATCCATTTTCAGGCCACAATGAGGAGCACTTACACCTAACATTAGGGCTTATTTGTTATTAGATCATCAGGGATTGATGTTATTGTAAGCTGTAAACAGCTCGGAGTAAAGTTGTTGATGGCAAATTCATTATTAAGAACATTTCAGACATTACAAGACAGACAAGTCATGTCATGACAGACAAGACATGATTCCTCGGATGATGGTCTTGACTTGTTATTTTTCCAGCTGAATCAGGATAATCAGATTTGAAAATTACTGTGGATATTCACAACCATTATAACAGATGTACATATCAGCCTATATCAGCTGTAATATTGCCCTAGCTATATGCTGTAAATGTTGGCAATATGTACAAATAAGTCTGTGGGGTTTCTAGCAGGACCAACAGACCTACGTCAAATTAAGTCTTTTCAATCTTAAATTGTGTTTTAGGGAATTAAGTTTATTTTTATTTTGTTCATTCTTAAACTTTAAAACCAGTTTCAAATAGGGGTGGAGATTGAAACTTACTTGGGTCAGTGTTGCAGTGGCAAAATGCTAAGCTGTCAAGACATTTATTTTCCCAGCAATTTTTCCCAGCTCTACCTGGGAGATTTCAATGTGTCCCCAGACCAGATGAGATATAAAATATCTCCCATGGGTCCTGGGTCAACCCAGGGGTCTCCACCCAGTTGGATGGGCCTGGACGACCTCCAAATGGAGGAATCCAGGCTGCATCCTGATTAAATGCCCAGCCACCTCAACTTACTCCTTTGGAGATGCAGGAGCAATAGCTCTACTTTGTGGTACGTCTGGATGTCTGAGCTCCTCACCCTGTCTCTAAGGCTGAGCTCAGCGTCTCTCCTGAGGAATCTTATCTTGACTGCTTGAACCTACAACCTCTTTCTTTTGGTCATTATTCAGGGGCTATGACTATAGGTGAGGGTTGGAACAGATCGACCTGTAAATTGAACGCTTTGTCTTTAAGCTCAACTCCCTCTTCACCACAATGGTTATGGTTAATACTGTTAACATCTGAACATCCGTCAAAACCTGGATGTGCAAAAGTGTTTTTCTTTTTTTTTTTAATTTTTCAAAACTCATAAATCGGTAACAGTTCAGCTTACCGATACTGCTATCAAGTCTCATGGGTTCCGTGACATAATGTCATTAATGATATTACTGATGCACAACATACATTAGTCATCATTACATGTAAGAAAACAAGCTCAAATGTGGTACCTTCAACTGTCGGCTTCAACAAAAACAGACCGGCTTAGCTGGGATTAGCATTCACTCCTATGAGTATTAAGATGAGGATAGTTGTTTTTTTTTTTAGCAACGCACGACAGATCTAACAGATGGAATCAATGGAATTAAGACCTTTTTAACTATTTTACCCAGATTATACCACCTATGTTTAAGATGTACTGTTGTTTTTTTTTGGTTCCACCAAACAACAGAAAAGGATAGTGATATCAGAAAGCAGTTTTGATAAGGGTGTCATCAATTTATAAAAAGATCACCTTCCTCAGTTTTAAGGATTGAAGTTTCAGGTCTGAAATACTGCTCTATATCAGTATCTGCTAAAATTAACTTGGAAATATTGTCATATTCGATAGTTGGAAAATTCTGTATAATATGTCTCTGCTTATCTGTCTTGATATTATTTACAAATAAACAAATTAACTTGTTAAAAATATCACAGTAATTCTAATAGATGCATGAAATAATTCATGTATTTCCCTAAACATTGGCTTTTAGGATCACTGATTCTGTTTAGTATCATCTTTTAATTGGACCCTTCCTTTATCATGAATGTCTGAGTATTTTCTTAACACTTTCTTGTGTGTAACAAAAGATTCCTAGTGAAAAATTATTGGAACCTGAGATACCAAAATTACAGAATCATTTCCAGTGTTGGAAAGGAATGCACTTCCCATGATAATAAAATTGGCAAAAAAAATCCTTTTGGGAAGAATTTCTAACTCTAATTTGAGCATAATTTGACTTTGTAAGTATATGGTTGTTGTTTGATTGAGTGTTGATTGTTCTTTAACCTGATTTCTCTCTTTTTCCAACTCTTTTCATTTGGCTCTTCTTTTCATCAAATCTCTTTCTCATTCTATTCTTTTTTCTCAGTTGCTGAGATGATCCCATCGAATATGGTTGCAATACAGACTGCATTTTAAAGCCTTCTGCTGGGAAAGAACACCATCAATACATTTCTTTACATCAGGCTTTTCTTTTCAAAGGTACAGCATATCCATTACCCTTGGATAAAAATAATACAAACTTAACTTTATATTGTGTTATGAGAACAATTTTCAATACTTTTTGTATGATAATTTGACCTTTTAACCCGAAATGCTGACTTTAAAAAGTTCAGACAACTGTCTTTGCATCTTGTAAGAAGTTGTGATTTGGTAAATTCAGCACATGTACTGTAATCTCTAATTCTTGTGTATGAGGCCATAAATTTGCAGTCTTTTAGTTACTATAGATTATTTTACCTCGAGTCCTATTCATGTTTCTTTCCTTTGCTCTCTCTGCAGCACCAATGTGCCTGTGAAAGTCGTCACTTCATTCAGTAGGCATTATGTTGATCTTAATCTAAACCCCTGAGCAACCCATCCCTACCTTTCCCTCCCATCTCCCCTTCCCCAAACCCTCTCCAATCACTATCATGACGAGTCTGAAGCGTTCTCAGACTGAGCGCTCAGTGGGAGGCTCAGTGCCAGCTTCTGACGAGTTCTATACCCGCCGTTTACGGCTGCCCAATGGAGGGGCACCTCCTCCCCGCAGTGAAAGCGCCCACATTTCCTCCTCCTCCACCACCGGCACCAACCCGGGCGTCCCTAAAATGGGTGTCCGGGCTCGTGTGGCCGATTGGCCTCCAAGGAAAGATGGAGGAGGAGGAGGTGTTTGGCATATCACTGTGGAAACAGACTCACCCAGTTCTACCAATACCACCAGCTCCTCGGGATCAGGGAGTGGAGACAGAGAAAGGCTCGGGCTTGGTGAAAGAATCGGTGGAGGAGGAGGGGGAGGAAGTGGTGGTAGTGGTAGTGGTGGCAGTGGAGGAGGAGGGGTGTCAGCCGTCACAGCCCACAGCAATCTGTCAGCCAAGTTGGGCCACCTGATAAGCCCACAGGATTCATCCATGCTGCGCAACATTCACAACACACTAAAGAGTAAGATGCAGAGCAAAGGAAAGGACAACCGCTTCCTGTCTCCTGATGGATATCTAGGATCACCACGCAAAGGCATGAGGCGAATCCGCCAGCGCAGTAACAGTGACATCACTATCAGTGAGCTGGATGGGGACAATGAGGGCTGGTCCTTCTCAGGTTGGACGCCCATGCACCGTGAGTATGGCAGCACTTCCTCCATAGACAAACATGGAGTGTCAGGAGAGAGTTTCTTTGACATGCTAAAGGGTTACCATTCTGCTGAGGCCCCTGATCAGCGAAGTCCAGCTCCGGAGAGGCTAACAGAACTACTTACAGTGGCCCCAATAAAACAGGCTGCGCTGGACCTGCCAGATGGGCCTCTAGGTCCAGCCAGAGGTAGTCCAGCTAGTCGGCTAAAGGAGCGAGAGAAGCAGTTGAAGAGGAGGTCAAAGTCTGAGACAGGCGGGGAGTCAATATTCCGTAAGCTGCGTAGTGTTAAGGTGGAGGGTGACACATCGAGAGCTGGCTCTGATGCTGAAGATGGGGGGAAGGGGGATGAGAGCGGCCCACCTCCCAAACCCTGGGTTTGCCAAAAAGGCTTTTCTCATTTCGACGTCCAGTCTCTAGTCTTTGACCTCAACGAGGCGATCCACAGTCGCCATTCTGGGTCCAAGCGTAAAAACACCACAACTGGTGCCTCAGCAGCTGCTGCTGCGTCTGCTTCGGCGACGTCCTCCCTCGCTTCAAATCAGAGTGGAATGTATGGGTCCCCCTGTGGCTCACAAGAGGAGCTGAGCAAGGATGGGTCAGGAGGACACCCAACCAACCCTGCTCTGGACCCTGGTGATGATAAGAGCAATGAACTGGTGCTCAGCTGCCCTTGTTTCAGGAATGAGATTGGTGGAGAGGGTGAGAGGAATATTTCCCCTGTTAAACAGGTAGGTTTTAAAAGAAAGTGATAATCAAGTAAAGATTTCAAAGGGATATTTTTGAAGTTGGGTTGTGTAAGGTACTTCGCAATAAAAAGTAGCTTTAGATTTTCAGTGTGTGTTCAGAATGTGCTGGGGCGAAACGTAAGAAAGCTAGGCTATACAGCACTGCACACAGGTACAGTTTCTCTGCATAATTTAGCATGTTTTTTATAAAAACGTTCAAACACAATGTTGACTCAAATATAAACTAAATTGACACATTTTGAAGCCTTTTATTTTTCACCCAGAAAGCCATTGTGTTTTGCACTAATTGTGTTGCGGCCTTCAGCTACATGTTCATCCACCTTAGTGTATCGCTTTCTCCCGATCAGCTGTTTGGGTATGTGGGCTTTGAGAGAGACTGAGCAATTGCTGGAGGCTAATGCCGCCACTATTGTCCAGTACCATTTACAAGCCAACTACAAAAATACTGAGACATCCCTTTAATATGGCAGTTTTTCATTAAATGATAGCTTTGCTGTTTGTAATTGTAATAATTTAACACTGATGTTTAACAGGCTTATTCTTCTGATGTTCAAGATACCCTATAGATTAACCATAATGTGGTTTTCAGTTTTCTTGCCTTACTTTTCCTCATCTTCCCCCCTCTAGCAGGGCAGCATCGGTAGTGGTGGGAGCTCCAGCAGTTCTTCAGGCAGCACGGAGGAAGGACCTTTGGATGCCACTCTTACAACTCATTTTACCAACGCTGGGGTGGCTGTATTGGAAGCCCCAAAGGACGGACCAAGCCAACATGCTGACAGGTCCAAAAGATACATTGTGGAGCATGTTGACCTCGGGGCATATTACTACAGAAAGTATTTCTACCTCAGAGGTGAGATATTCGCATATTATTTGTTATTTGTAGGCTGTTCAACTTTTTAGTTTTAACTTCCATGCTTTTAAATAGGTACTTAACGTTAACAGTATAACCACTTTTAGGCCACTTAAGTAAAAAAATAAGGCTTTCCATTCAGTTACCTTATGGTATCTGGTGTTTTTTCTCATAGTCTAATCTCAAAATAAGTCAATAAAGCTTTATTTGAATACTACAATAAAAATACTACGAGCATTTTCTTTTCTTTTTATTACATTTTTGCTTTCCTATCAGCACAAAACATAAACATAACTGTGTTGTTAATGTACCTGGTAAGAAACTAAAGATACAAAAGACCTTAAAGTATATCATCTGATGACAGATTTTCTGTACATTCCCCGATAAGAAGGGACTCAAATAACTTTAACTGCATTTTAACAAAAGTCGTGGACGAAATTATTGACACCCCTGGAATTTTTCCAGAAAATACACCATTTCTCCCAGAAATTGTTGCAATTACAAATGTTTTTAGTATACACAATTTTATTTCATTTATGTGCATTGGAACAACACAAAAATAAAAAAAAGGCTAAATTGACAGAATTTTAAACAAAAATGGGCCGGACCAAATTATTGGCACTTTTTTATACTGTGGGTAAATCATTTTATTTCAAGCATGTGATGCTCATTTAAACTCACCTGTGACAGGTAACAGGTGTTGGCAGTATAGAAATCACACTTGAAGCCAGTTAGAATGTATAAAAGCCTTTGTGTTGTGTGCCTGTGTGTGTCACACCAAGCATGGAGAAGAGAATGAAGAGCCCAAAATTGTCTGAGGACTTAAGAAGCAAAATTGTGGAAAAATATGAACAGTCTCAAGGTTACGAGACACTCTCCAGAGATCTTAAAAATTCCTTTGTCCACTGTGCATAATATAATCAATACGTTCATAAGCCATGAAAGTGTGGCTAATGAATGAATGAATGCATGAGCTTTTATTGTCATTATACACAAGTACAATGAAATTCTGTGCGGCTTTCTCTTCAATCTTCCTGGACGTGGACAGAAGAGAAAAATTGACAAAAGATTGCAACGCAAGATAGTTGGAATGGTGGATAAACATCCCCAGTCAACTTCCACACAAATTTAGGCTGTCCTGCAGACTCAGGGTGCAAAAGTGTCAGCTCGGACCATACGTCGTCATCTGAATGAGTTGAAGTGCTATGGCAGGAGACCGAGGAGAACCCCACTGCTGACAAAGAGCCATCAAAGAGCCAGACTGAAGTTTGCAAAAATGTACCTGAGTGAGCCTCAATCCTCCTGGGAGAACATTTTGTGGACAGATGAGACTAAGGTAGAGCTTTTTGGAAAAGCGCGTCATTCTACTGTTAACAGAAAACTGAATGAGGCCTACAAAGAAAAGAACACAGTACCTACAGTCAAACATGGTGGAGGTTCGAAGATGTTTTGGGGTTGTTTTGATGCCTTGGGTGCTGGGTGCCTTGACTCTGTGCAAGGAATCATGAAATCTGGAGACTATCAAAAGATTTTAGGTTGCAATGTAGCCTAGTGTCGGAAAGCTGGGTCTGCATCAGAGGTCATGGGTGTCCCAGCAGGACAATGACCCAAAACATACCTCAAAAAGCACCAAGAAATGGTTGGACAGAAAGCACTGGGGAGTTCTGAAGTGGCCAGCAATGAGTCTGGATCTAAATCCCATTGAACACCTATGGAGAGAAGTTTTGTGTAAAATTATGTCAATTTTGGCTTTTTTCTTCTCCTTTTTTGTGTTTTTCCAATGCACATAAATGAAAAAAACGTGTATACCAAAAACATTTGTAATTGCAACAATTTCTGGGTGAAATGGTGTATTTTCTGGAAAAATTGCAGGGGTGCCAATACTTTTGTCCATGACTGTATTTCACATGATATTCTGTCATCAGATGAATGGAGTCTCGAGGCCTGTTAATGATGATATGTATCACTACAATCATCCCAAACTCTGAGTACAGGACAGCATAAAGTTAATAAAATGGAGTCATAAGAAGCTTCAGTGTTAATATGACATTACAACTCAAATCAATGTGTTTATAAGAGGGACTTATTAGTCTTATTAGTCTTTCCCTTGCATGCTCTCAGGATGTGGTCATGTGAATTTAAATAAGTAACTTCTGTGGAGTTGACATATCTAGGAGGCCCACTGGACTATTGTGTGAAATTCTGGATATACTGATCTGCCTCTTAAAAATTTACCTCATATTGACAAAGAAAAAGGCATTTCAGCCTTTAGTCAAATTTAACCATTTTAAACTATTAGGCCATTAAGATACGAAAGCACCATGTATTATGCCGAAAGGAAAAAAATGACAAAAAGTGGATCAGTGGGATTATTTTTTTGGCATGCAAGGATTATTTTTGTTGTTTTACTCGAGATGAGCTCTTAAGTGGACATTGTAGAAAATTCCTCCTTTAATTTCCCAAGCTGTCCTCTACTCTGTTGTTCTGTTCTGCCTGTTACTTCACTCTTACCTGCCCATATCCTCCTTTAATCCCATTTCTTCTTGACCACAGAGCATTGGAACTACCTGGGGGTTGATGAGAACCTGGGTCCGGTGGCAGTGAGTCTGAGGAGAGAGAAGTTAGAGGAACACAAGGAGCATGGCCAGCAGTACAACTACAGGGTCATCTTCAGAACAAGCGAGGTGCATTGCAACAATGGTGTCCACTTATTGCACTTAAAGCTGATATTGAATGTTTTATCAGCTGGATTTTTTTTCATTATTTTGTTCTCTACGTTTTATTTTAATTGATGTCATCTAGATGTACCGTATTTGTAGCTTTTCCTTCAAGCAATGAATGTTCCTGTTGACAAAGTGTTAGTATTTAGTACACTCCGTGCTGAATGATGTCACTGAAAAGCCTTTATAAGCTTGCACTGTGTGGGAGTTGGCGTATAGGATTTGCGCCAGATCTGACTTGTTCAACAACCCAGCAGGGGGGAGACTTTCTAAAAGCTTCATCTTAAGGCTGTCAAATGGTTCAAGACCTTAGATGCCATTGATTTTATCCCTTAATGTTTTGTCACTTGTCTTTCTTTCTTAATTCTCAATCTGCATGTTGAAGTGATGGTAAATCTGTAGTGAATCCCTTTGGCTTTGCTGCCATCTTCCCCTATAGACACGCTAAAGCCAGAGATCTATGTCCTCATTCTCGGAGCTGAACGCCCACCTACCATCTTTGTCAGCCTTCATCTGTGAAGGACTGAGCTGTGCCATTTCGCAGCTAAACGAGACTAAAATAGCGCCAAAGGTATTTGAGTAGAGGAGGGAAAGCATTGCTCTCGTATTGAAGCGCACCATGAGTAATAGCCCTTCCAATCTCTTGGGATGACGCACAACACACTGTGCTGTGTTTTCCTCTTGTTTTCTCCCCTTCTCTTGCCTCCCTCCCTCCTCTCTAATTGCTATTTTTAAGAGAAGAGAGCTGGGCAGGTATAGATATTTGTGTGTATCTGTGTGGGAGGAAGTTGCATGGACTGTAGCTGAAGAGAGAAGTCCAGTGTCCACTGAGGACATCTTATGTCCACTCTTCAGTGAGAGCAGATCTCTTCAGTATATTTAACCCTGAGGGCGCTGAAGACCTTGGTATACAGAGAGGGAAAATGTGTCCGTCAGCTTTGGGACTGCTAAGAATATCTGTCTGTGTTTATTTGTTCATGATAGATATGCAGGTTATGGCCCTTCTAGTGTTCTTTTGATTTATTCATGGATGTCCTCCTTGTATTAGTGTAGTCTCTTTGATGGAAGCTGCAGCAGCAAAACATGCCTGTTTTCTCACTTTGCAGGATGTTTCCCTGGCCTTTGTTTTCTTAGCACTAAGAGAGAAAGTGGCCTGGCTGAATTCATTTTGTAGCCTGGATTTTCAAGAGACAAATATTGATTTCATGACCCATTCTGAGGCTATGATGCAGTGATGGCCATGATTATCCTTTTGAAAAAGAGCCATTTTATGCTGCAAATTGAATTTAATGGCCTCAGCAAAGGCTTCCTTGGCCAGTTTTCCAAACAAAGACTTAGTCGTGTCCTGCTGATGGCTGGACAGCTAGTTTTGGTTTAGTTGTTGCCAGTAATAAGGGGATTTGGGGAGTAAAAAACACACAAACTGCAAGCACAGAGCAAAAATTCTCTGAACCGATAGGAGAATTTTATGAGCAGCAAACATCAATTTGATCTAAATCTGGCTCTCTTACTGTTCCCAAGTACAGTGTGATATGAGGATAAAATCCATTCCTGTATTATTTTGTCATCATTGTTGTGATAAAACTGACCCTGAGAATTTATGAGGTATTTTACAACTCACTTCTAAAAAAAGGACATTGTTGTATTTTATTCCAGCCTCCTGCAGCACATACTGTATTTTTGACAACACACTGTTAGAAAGCACATTTTTGCACCCGTTGTCAGAATCATATCACATTCATGGTCTTCCACACCTGCACTCACATAAGAACCCAAAGACTGCTTCCAGAACAATTTGCACAGTCTAAGTACAACCTCCAGGAAGTCTTTTAGTGTGTCTTAGAGCTGCCTGTGTCTTGGTCAGTGGGATGAGGCTTCTGTTCACCTTTTGAACACAGTCTGATCTGCTGGGGTAAGCTTGGCTTCTTTTTTCCACTGAACAAGACTCTGGTTGCTCTTAGACACAGAAATAGACTACCTGGAGGTTGGATTTAGACTGTGGGGGTTATTTTGAAGGTTGTTGTAAAATAGATGATTGCAGGTGTGGAAGACAAGAATGAACTCTGAAAGGTGGGCAGTGCTGTTATTCAACCAATCAATCTTTCTTTGTGTAGCACCTATTCCCAACCAATGTTACCTCAAGGCATTCACAAAAAGAGCAGGGCTAGACCGTTCTCTTTATTATATTATTTAGGGACCAAACATCAATCCAACATGAGCAAAGCACTTTGCAGTTTTTAGCAAAGGAGCTGTGGCAGGAAAATCTTCCTTTTTAACAAGCAGAAATCTTGATGGTTGACAACGAAAGGCAATGAAAATAAGATGCAGAATTGCCATTGAAACATCAAAGTCAAAGAGAATGCCTGTCATTTAAAATAATATATTCTACTGAGACGTATGGACAGAAGTAGAAAGAGACAGCATTAACCCCATACGACCCTGCATGTACAAATGAGGACATTACATTTTGCCTGTCCTAACAACATAGTTATCATTTCTGCTCTTAGAATATTTGAGATTATTGATCTGAATGTCTGTTGAAGTTTAGGTAATTTGCTTGAAATATAAGGAGAATTAGCTATGAAATTCTCTAGTTTTTTGATAGAAGTTTTAGGGAATTTGTTGAATATGTTGAGGAATTTGCTTGGAAATTGTGAAAATTTTTGGGATGTATCTGTACATTTTTTGCAGCGTTTCATTGAAAGTTTCAGGGGCAAATTTTCTTTGAAATCACTTTTTAGTGAAAACTAGGGCTGTCAAAAGATTACACCTTTTTAATCAAAATGTTTTTCAAGATTTCTGTAGTTAATTGTGATTAATTGCATCCACTTTATCCCATTTTAAAAGGACACTTTTTTGCAACCATATTTTTAAGTCATTTTGGATTTTTCTACTCTTAACCTAAGGGTAATTGACTTAGACTTATTTTACATCTTTCTTGCTGCAGGGAGACACTGACATGACTCAATTAAAGTGTGCTAAAAGGTGCAATAAAACGTGAGGTGTACCGCGATTTATAAAAAAAAAAAAAAAAAAAAAAAAAAGGCACCAGTTGTGGACCTTGATTTATTGTGATTAATGAAATTTATCTTGACAGCCGTAGCAAAAACAAATTTCTTTTTAAGACAAGGCTGGGGTTTTAAACTTGTCAGGTTCTACTTATCCCAAATAAGTGGGGGGTTTAAGGAATATTATAGAACAGAATGGAAGTCTTTATCGTCATGATACCATATAGAGTGCAGTGGAATAACTGTAGCTTCATCTTAAGGTGCAACACTTAGACACGGACGGTAAAAACGAGGAAGAGTTTTGTCGACAACATGGGTATAATTGCACAGGGCATTTGAAAAGATCTTTTTATAAATGGTCATGTGCATAAGCTTTACAGATTCAGAACAGGCCCTGATGTGCCACAACCTGACGTTGGAGATGGACTGGGGGTGGCAGAATCAAGCTCAACACATGTCAACACACAGATGTCGCTCTTAACCGAGGTCTATCTTAACAGCATCTCTTTTGTCTGAATCTTCTCAACCCTAGTTATACGCCTACCTGAACTGTACTCTAGGCCATGCTTGCTCGCTGCATTTACCCTTTCCTCCACTGTGAAGGTGTGGATTTTATTTTTTCAGCCCATTGTTTTCCCATGCCCCTGGTAGTATGCAAGGGCATCCAGAGCATGACTGGGGTTGTGCCATTTTTCAGCCCAAACATTCATCATAGCTCTACACAGAGCTGTACACTTCATGTACACAGGTAGAAAATATATAATACATACACAGT
The DNA here is from genome assembly GCF_018320785.1 of Cheilinus undulatus. Classification (NCBI taxonomy): domain Eukaryota; kingdom Metazoa; phylum Chordata; class Actinopteri; order Labriformes; family Labridae; genus Cheilinus; species Cheilinus undulatus. Next base: position 35,961,248 of record NC_054878.1, on the reverse strand, counting down.
ATGATATATAACTAATTAAGAGTTTTCTTTGTCTGGTTTCAAATAATTTCAAAAGTTTTATGGTCTTGATTTCTTTTCACATTTTACCTCCTGGAAATTGTTTTTTCCATCATGTAAGAATTAGAGAGTGAAGTTACAAATTGATGAAGTGGATGACAGTTTTTTCAGAGGCAATTTTTGCTTCAAACTTAGTCACAATGCACAACACATTTCTTGTTTGTTCTAAAGAGGTGATTTTGTTTGCATCTACTCCTGTCTGAAAGGCATGATAACACGTGTTCAAGATAGTGTAGCTTTTAGCCTATGTTTGTAGCATTTACCCTAATTAAGCATTTATTTCTATTTCTCTAAAGTGATGGTCTGTGGTGTTTGGTTGTTGTTTTACTTATTTAAGTCAAGATGTTGGTGTATGATGTAGGCTTAGACTTTTGTACATTCTGAAAGAGCTTCACTTTTTCTTAGACGGACTTAGCATATAGACTACTGTATGTTGGGTCATTCTTTCTTATACTAGGGGATATAGGGGAATTGTAGAATCCACAGTACATCTTAACGCCTTCCTGTAGAGAAACAGGATGGTCTCAAAGCTCCTTAGACATTGGTACTACCTCATTGTGTTGAGCACAGGCATGAAAACATTGCTACTGCGAAGAGCTAGCGCTGCTAAGGTCAACAAAGCAGCTAATGAGTCAGGAATTCAGCAGCTGTGTACAAAAAACGTTGGAATTGGTGCACAGAGGAAAATGTCAGCTGGAGGTCTGCTCCTACGAAACTGGCTGCTGTTTAAAATATAATGAGGAAGAAATGAAGTAAGTTCAAAAATATTGATATTTGGACATTTTGAATTGATGCAGAATCCTGGCATCCAGCCGTCCATTGGTTATTGATACTGCTTATCCCATTTGGGGTCACGAGGGGCTAAAGCCGTTCCCACTGTCATTGGGAGAACATGCAGACTCCACACAGAAAGGCCCAGTCTTACCAGGAATCGAACCATGATTTTCTTGCTGTGAAGCAACAGCTCTTTGAGTCAGAATCATTGAGATTTGTATTTGCAATTCTGACATAAACTGATTTTTTTCTATCTCCTCTTGTGTGAAATGCTCATGGACTCACCTGAACTTCAAGACTGGATCTGTATGCTTTTTCTTTGACAGTGGACTGAAACCCTGGCTGCTTTATTCTTATCTTAGGTTTATTCTGGCCACTCTTTTTTTCACACATCTTCCTGATTGTTAAAAGAAGCTATAATTTACCATGCATAATGTTTTTTTGTTTTCATAAACAACAATAAAATAGCACATCACTGATCCTTGTGTTTTCTGCATTATTTCCCTTTCTGTTCTGGATGTGCTATCTCCAGCTGAACACCCTGAGGGGCTCCATCCTGGAAGATGCCGTACCTTCCACATCCAAGCATGGTTTAGCCCGAGGCCTGCCCCTCAAAGAGGTTCTGGAGTACCTGGTTCCTGAGCTCAACGTCCACTGCCTTCGCCTGGCTCTCAACACACCTAAAGTCACCGACCAGCTGATGAAGCTGGATGAGCAGGGGGTAAGGAGACACAGTGAAGAGGTTTTGTTTTAGCATTTTAAGCACATTTCAAGCTTTCTTTTTATTGCTATCATGTAGAAAAAAATGTTTATTACTCATCTTCCTAGAGTCGTCATCACTCCTTCAAAAATATCATCCATTCAGTATCATTTGTTGAACTAAAGAAACAAGCTCCCAAGACATCATCCTGTAATATGAGCAGCATATTATTTTCATTTTGTTTGTGATTATGAATCATTTATGTGTAGGTGTTCTTCCAAAAGGGGGATGCCTCATTGTGGAGTGGTGTTATTCATTTAAAGATGTCTTTTTGCTTTATCTATCCATTCATTCCCTGAGGTTATTATTGGGGATTTATATGGGGAAACTTCCTCCTATCTGTGCACCCACACAGACACCTCAACCTTAACATGGATGAGAAATAAGAAACAAGCTCTTTGATACTTATCCTCCCAGATGCAATCATGAAAAGCTGAACCTCTGAAAATGCCAACACGATTTCTCTGGAAAATGGCATCACGATCACTGCAGAACAACCAGAGGTGGTTATTCTTAAAATGCCAACATGAGTTCTGCCCTTAAATGTCAAGATGGTAACCCTGACATGGTTTTTAATCGCTAGCATACCTGTGTGTTCACTTTTCTTTGTAATAATCTCGGTTCTCCCCCCAGCTGAGTTTCCAGCGGAAAGTCGGCGTGATGTACTGCATGGCAGGCCAGAGCAGCGAGGAGGAGATGTACAATAATGAGTCAGCCGGTCCTGCACTGGAGGAGTTCCTCAGTCTGCTGGGGGAGAGAGTCAGACTCAAAGGCTTCACCAAGTACCGAGCTCAGCTGGACACCAAGAGTATGTATCTGAACAAAATGTACAGTGGAAAACTTTTAGATGGTTAGACTGAAAGGGAAACTAAGTTCCAACCAAAAAAGCAGTTTAAAGGATGAGTCACACTAAAGGGGGACTAAATATTGATTTGATATCAACATACTGACTTGTGTGATAAATTATCAACATATGACACAAATGGAACAGCAGGGTGAAACCAAGACAAGAAACTGACACTAATTTACATTAAATAAATAAACCTGTATTTTACCTTCTAAGGGACTTCGTTTTGTCCTTTAGGGAATCAGATTTTGTACTGATTAATTATATGTGAGGCTTTCCATCTATTATTTTGGTCTCAAGTTTCGATTGAATTTCAATTATTCAGTCAACAGTTTTATTTCATTTGATGTCACTATGCATTATAATTGATTATATCTGTTTTTTGTACAAGGCTTGTCAGTGAATAGAAGCACTCGGATTAATATGAACTCCCTTTTTGATCATTAATGTTGTAAAGACTCAATATCAACCTTGTTATAAGAAAGATCAGCGTTAATCACCATGAGCACAGCATTAACAGTATTTAGTTACAGTGGTGACAAAAACCTTCCCTTTCACAGACAGGAATGCTGAGCTGACCAGACTGATGCTGACAGCTTTTTCTTACCTGTCCTTGGGTTGGAAAGGGCTAGAAGGAGGGATAAGGGTGGGAGAAAATCAGGAAGAGGAGAGGGACAAGAGAAACAACAAAACAGAAAATGAAAGGAAAATTTTATGGCAGTTGTGGCCATAAACTTATCTCCCATTTTGTATAAAATTGCCATAACTTTATTAATGATGGTAGCAAAATATAGAAAATTAGTAGTAACGGCTTTGATAGAAAACAGAAATGTCTTAATCTCTCATTTCACTTATTAAAAAAAAAAGAAAAACTGCTGATGGTATCTAGTTTAGCTCAGTTGGTAGAGCAGCCCATATATAAATGCTACAGTCCTCAATGCACCGGCATGAGGATTGCATCCTGGTTCTGCAGCCTGTTAGAGCAGCTACACCACAACTTAACACCATTAAGTTATGGTATAAAGTCCACGCTAAACTCTGCGTTGAAATTAGTTGAGTTGGAACTTAAGTTGTGTCATTGTTTGGTTACACCACAGAGATGTAAGGTTCATCTTAACTACTAAAGCTGCATGTCCAAACAAACCAAAAATATTTGTTGCTGATATGTTTTTTTCCCCTTTTTCAACCAGTCAGTGAAAAGCAGTTTTAGCTCAGTATTTGTTACAGTTCTGCCACTCATGTTTAAATGTCTCTAAACAGGCTAGCGACTAAAAATAGCTTATGCTAACTGGCGTTAATCCTCCAACAGCATGAAAGTGTATGAAAAATATGACAAAGCATTTATCTTAGGTGATCACCAAACCCTACAGCCTGAACTTAGAGCCAGTATAAAATAACTCTGACATCTGGTGGTAAAGTTGCTAATAACACGATATAATTTAATGGTGAGTGGTGGAAATTCTCTCTGGTCATGGAAAACAACAGTGCTATTGATCATGGACAACACTGCTGACAACAAATTGCCAGTAAAATCCTCAGTTCCTCGTTATCCTCCAAGTTATCCCACCTTTCAAAACTATCGCCATGACAGTTATACTTTATGGAGAACTTTACACCTAGTAGGAGGTAGGTGTAAGACTGAAGTTACAACTTAAACCTTTATTGAAACTATCTCAGCTGGTGCAACACCTTAAATGTAGGTAGAGTGTAAACTCCTAGAGACATAAAACACAGAAGCAATTACAAGCACAGATCAATCATATTCTACTCTCAGAGCACAAAGTCATTAATCAAGACATCTATAGCCTGATGCATCCGTCTAAACCCTTTTAATCTGCTTTTGAAAAAATCTAATAGACCAGCTCCCCCAGACCCCCAGCTGATCCCAAGCTGCAGGAACCTGAAGCTCCTTTTTCCCATTTCCAGGGGCACTTTAAGATCAGAAAGTAAAAGTCAGTCTTGTGACTGGGATACACAGCAAAGACTGTTACTTCCAGCACTTTTCTCATGAATAAAATCCCACAAGTATGAGGTAAGCCGATTGAACATAGCCTTATAAATAAGTGAGTTAAGCACTTAAGATTGGTAATGAACCTCAGTGCACCATGGTCTACAGTATCTAAGAGGCACTGGCAAGATGCATGCATATATGAAACATCACCATAATCAATCAGAGGCATAAAAGTAGCAGCAACACATTTTTCTTAGCAGTAAAAGAAAACCCAGACTTATTCCTGAAGTTAAAACCCCGCAATGTTTTTAACTTTTTTACAAGTTTCTCAGTCTGAAGACCCTACTATCAACGTATCCCCATATTTCCTGTCTCTCTTCAGCTCTCCTTTTAATAAAGGAAAAACCCTACAAAAATTCTTCAAAAAAGACTCACAGGAAAAATCAAAGTCATCTGCAGCTTGTGTTTTCAAACATTTACCTATTTACTACTCCAGTTCCTTTTCCCGTAGTTAACCCCATAATCCTTATTTTCTTTAAAAACAAAAGCAGGCCTGTATACAAAAAGGAAGTTAATTATTCTGATTTTCAAGGGTCAAGTATTTAAATTCAACCATTTTAGTGACATGCAAGAAAAAAAAAGATTCATCAACCTAAAAGAAGTTTCCTACTATAGTTTTAAGAAACAAGAAAGTACGCATGTAAGTTTCTGCAAAGCTCTAAAGAACTTGCCTTTAGGAAACTGAAGTTCTCTGGAACGCTCAATTCTCAGGTAGCATATGGCCTTTTCCATAATTGGTGTTGTTTATAGACACGGCTCTGACGGAGGAAGTATCTCCAGGTGAATGAGCCATCCTATCTTGTGTGCACAGAAACCCAAAAATATACATTTCATAGTCTCACAGGCTTCTCTGTTTATTCATTTTTTTCTCAACTCATCCTAAATCACTTAGAATCTCAGGATTTTCCTCAGAAAAAGAGAGGAGTGAAATAAACCACAGGGCTGAAATTAATTAACTAAGGATAGATTAAGTATTTAGCTTTATTAAACTCTGCCACTGGTGGTGCATGAAGTCTTCAAAATATCACAGTGCATGAAAGTTCTGCATAATTTTTCCCTTTTGTCTCTCATCTGCGTGTCTTTAATCCCTCTGGCTTCCTTTCAGTGATTCCTCTATTTCCTCTCTCTGCACTTCCCTATAAACAAAAGTCCCTCTAATTTCAGCCATGTGGCAGATGGCCTTTGGTGTCAGATTATTCTGCTGGGGAAACGCTTTTATTCTGACTTCCTATGCTTCTCTGTTTGCAGGATTGATGTCTACATCATGTCTACTGTTTGATGTATAACTTATATTAATTAATTCATCCCCCATAATGCGTTGTGTAAGGAAAACGCCCCTAGACACTTTCTGCAGTACATGTAATAAAACCTTCAGAAGCCTGTAGTTAATTAAATATGACCATGCACAGGGCTCCCTGTAGTGTCATTAACTGAGGTAATCTGGCTGTGTGAAGCAGGGCCTTTTAAACACCTTGTGACTGTTTTGTTCTCTGTGTAGAGTTCGTCAATAACCTGTGGAGGTGGCTGTTAACATGTAGTGGCTCTCTTCAGGGCCAGAGCCTGTTAAAAGCTCAGGGCACACTGGGTCATCTGATCAGCATTAGCAGCAAAGGAAGATGGGAAACACACAGATGATGATTGGTTATACTTATTTATAGTAGTAGTTTATGTAACATGTTTGATTCTGTTTCAGGGATACTATTTGTGGGAATAGTTCATTATGTAAAATGACAAATTTAGTAACTAATTGCCTTAGAAATTTACAAGTTTGGACCCTGAAATAGTCCCCTGCTAGTTAGACTTGACTAAAACTTTCTTCCAATAAAGTAATTTATTATTTCAAAAAATACTTTTATTTCTGCAGCCCAGAGCATAGCAAGAGTTAATGTATTTGTATTCTTTGCAGCTGATTCGACGGGCACCCACTCCTTGTACACCACTTATAAGGATTACGAGATCATGTTCCATGTGTCGACCATGCTGCCCTACACACCCAACAACAAGCAACAGGTAGGACTCACAGTTCAAAAAGCTTCATTCACAACCAAGATCAGGCCTTTATTTGTTAAAAAAAACACAAACACTTCTCCACACTTCACATTATTTTTTTAATTGATTTCAGTAATCAGACACAAGATTTAAGAATTAAGTATCTTGGTGATTCAGTCAGATAGAGTTATAAATTTCCACTGAACTTATTTGAATTTGAAATGTCAATTCGAGGAGTGGCATGTCTATGTTACCTATATCTTTTTAATTGAGTTTTGTTTTATTCTCTATATTTTATTTGATGTATCAAAAGACAGTGTACATGACAATGATTATTCAAACATAGTTAAGAAGACATAGTTACACCAGATTTAGTGTGTTGCTAATTTCCTTCTATAGTCCCATATTAAACTGACACAGGGCATACATAAAAAATCCCACATAGCAAGGACAAACACCTGATAGATCAATATATCAAATATTTCCGAAAGAGACAGAGATATTGTTAATTTTTATGATTTTAATGGGACGTGTTTTCTCACAGTGGCTGCTATAGGTTGTGAATTTCTTCTAAATTCTTCTTCTCATTGTGAATTGAGGAGAGTTGAGGTGCATTTCCTAAACAGTAAAGTGATATTCTGTTTTCATTCATAAGTTTCTCATGATAAGGGAAAAATTCACTGAAAAGGCACTTCCGGGTTCTGTTGAAAGCGGTCCCAGGATGTGCATGCGCTCTAGCATCGCTTCTAGTACACGTGCATTTTTCCCACAGTATGAGAAATTTATGAATAAAAACAAAAGGGCGGAGCTGGGCGGGGCTGTTCCGGATGTGTCATTTTGTGCCATTGTTTTGGTTGAGAGCACACTAGTAGCAGAATTTTACACACTGTGCGTTAAAATGGACCATGTACAATATTAAACACAAATGTTGACATCTGATGAGTTGGCATAAAGCTAATTTTCTTCTGCAATCACTGGCATATTACTGAATAACAAATAAAACAGCACTGGATAAATATGACAGAATGGCATTCACATACTGCAAAATAACAGTTTAAGTAAAACCTTTTTCTGAAAATGTTGGGACATGGTGTTAAATATCATAATGTGATGGTGTTAAAATGTTTAAACTCCATATTTTCTTGAAAACATCGAAAAGACAACACATAAAAATACAAAAAATACAAAACAAAGAATATTATTTGGAAAATATTTCCATTTTGAATTTGAAGCCATCAGAGCATTTAAATAAAGGGTACAGGATTATATTTGAATTAAATCAGTTGAAGTCTACAGGGCCTACAGAGTGGTGCACATAATTCTGTCCTAACATTTTTGGCAGGTGTCGCTGCCTTCAAATTTTGAAAGGGAATGTAATTTTCTGAAAACATTTTAATATGTCATTTTTATTTTAGGCTTTAGTGTTTCAAAACAACCACATTGCTATTTTACATTTTACACAGTGTTCCAACTTTTTTTGGTAAAAGTAATTGGACAACACTAAACATAAATGTTATCACTTGATGTATTTTAGCAGAGCTGACATAAACTATTTTATCTGCCAGCCTTTGGCAGTTTATATGAAAAAATAAATGGGTTATAAAACAGCAGTGAATAAAGTAGATAATGAAGCCTTCATGCCACAAGTAACAGATAAACATAAACATTATAAATACATGTTAACACCAGCACCAGGAACAATTTAATTAATTTCCTTAATGATAAACTCTCTGTCCTATGCTTAATTTACTTCTGCTTTCTTTGTGCGTCTCCAGCTGCTACGGAAGCGTCACATTGGGAACGATATCATCACAGTCGTGTTCCAGGAACCCGGGGCTCTCCCATTCACTCCCAAAAACATCCGCTCGCACTTTCAGCACGTCTTCGTGGTCGTGCGTGCACACAACCCATGTTCTGAAAACAGCTCGTACAGGTAAGATATTGCAAACTCAGCTTTGCAGTATACTGATGGAGTTCTAGCTTTTTGTTCAGTGTTTGTTTCACTGTTTAAAAAATGCAGTGTCATCTTGGTTTTCCAGCAGCAGTTGTACAGTACAGCTCGCTCATGTAACCTGAAAGCATATGAGATGACATGGTAGAAGGGTTATTTCAGGGCTTTTAGAGCAGGTTTTCTAGCCAAAACAAATGCTCTTTTTAGAAACACCTCTCTCATCCCTTTAGCTCCCACTTCTCCTCCTGCCTCCACACTTCCTCCGTCCCTCTCTTCCTGTTCAGCCAGCAAGTGTCTGTGATGCCAAGAGCAGCAGACGAATGCCGATACAGAGCTGGAAAAAAGATTCTGTGATCAATTTCATTGATGATTAAGTGCCTTTCTTAGCCCAAAGTTGTCATTCCTTTAGTTGTACTTTTGCGAAGACACTACCTTTATGCTTTTATACCAGAGGTTATCAACTAGAGTTGTACAAGGGCCGTTTTATTTATTTATTTATTGGCAGGTATATTTTCCTTTATTTTTTTCTTTGAAATGTGCTTAATTTTTAGCCTTTAACAGTAAAACAGGTCCCTTTTACCAATACTGCAGCCAGCCGCAAAGAAGCGAATGAGGTATTTTACCTGCATATTTCTGGTGATGCCATGTTGCCCATCACAGGATTTGATGCAAATATGCTGTATCCTGATTGGCAAAAAACACAAACAGGAAACTGGTCTTTTGTTTTGACTCTCAGGCAGGGAAAAATACACACAAGCTCTTAAATCTCAGGTTGTCCTGGAAAAAAAGATGTTTAGAGTTTGACCGTGTACTACAGAGTTGATGTTTTAGAAGCATTTCAAGACAATAAGTCCAGGTGAGACAAAATGTAACTGTAGGGATAACACAACATATTTTCTGAATGTAATAATCTGTGGGGGCCCGGATGGGAAGCTTGGGGGGGGGCCTTGATGTAGCCCCTGGGCTGCCGGTTGATGATCAGAAACCCAGACACAAGGTCGGGCCTTGGTCAGGCTGGGCTGTTTGTCTTCCCCCTGGATGATAGCAGGGCTAACAGTTTGAGAGGGTGGTGTTTAAGCACAATTTAAAAGGAAAGAAAGAAACAAGTTTGAGCCTCTAAATGAAACTTAAACACGCGAATGAAGCCACTGTGAACACAGAGCAGAGAACAACACACCCAGAAGGAGTATGAATTCACTGTCTGTTTTGGAAGTCATAATACCACAGTAAATTTACATCAGCGGTGTTAATTTTTTGATACATTGTTATTTAGAATGTGGCATGAAGAGCCTGAAATATATATCATTTTATCAGGATAGTGTGTGTGTATGTAAAACAGAATAACAGAGACCTATCACCAGAGCCATCATCCACCTCAGGGGTTTAGTGATTTCCTTAATTTGAATAGTTTATTCAAAAGCAGTTTTTGTTCTGTGGTTTTGTTCATAATGTTTCAGTTCATTCTAGAGCTGATGGAGTAGATTGAGAAAAGTCTATGTAGATAGTTTGGACTTTGTTTTATCTAATGTTCACCCATTTCTTTTCCTCCTGAGTCATTTTCCACCACCAAAACAATAATGCTCTTATCTCTTCCCACAAAACGTTCCCTCTTATTGCCTTTTGCAGCTTCATCACTCCATCCTAGAGTAGGCTGTAAGCATCAAGAGCCCTCTGTTTCTCACGATTTATAACCACATTGTCAGAGAAGTGTAATATGAAATACAAAGTGCTATTCTGGAGTCATTTATAGGAATAATGAACATTCAGCCTTTTCTCCATTTCCTTTTTTTAAGCGCTCAGTTGTTCAGGACATTTCGTTCTCTATTTATTCCTGCCTATGTCTTGTTATCTAGTTTTCTGTCATTCCCTCTTATCTTGCTCTCTATGACTCTCCCTCCCTCTCCTGCTAATGGCTGTTTTAATTGCTGTCTGAGGACATTGTGTGAGGTCTTAATTGTCCCCCATGGGGCTACTTCGTTACTGAGCAACAACGCACGAGCAAAGAGTCCAGTAAAAGAATGAATATGGAGCAAATACTATGTACACGTGCCAACTGTCATTCACAAATCTGAAGTTTTCTGAGGTGAAAACTGGTTTCCCATAAGGAGAAGAGGTGAGACATGAAGTTTGGAGTGATTTACGATTCATAGACACCACAGGGAATTGGACTGTGAGTCATGTAATGTATTAAGTAAGGATGCTTTGAAGTTTTGGTGTGTTTACTTCAGACTCCAAAGGATGCTCATATACACGCACGCAGGGCAGGGAAATGATCCACACTCATCATTGTTCATTTAAATATAGCTAAGAATATAAAGCTGTAGCTGTTTTTTTTTTTATTTATACCCATGCCATTTTTATCACATTGTATTAAAGTAAACTGACTTTAAGAAGTTTTGGCTTGGTATTTAAATGTGTCAGATAGCACAGAAATGAAGAAATTGTTTTTTACACAACTCTATATGCATGCATTGTGGTTTAATTCCATGAAATGAAGTACAAGATAAAGTCATAAGTAGGCTTTGATTGTATTTTTAATTGCAAAATTAAAGAGAGTAGTGTCAGTCAGAAGTAAAAGAATAATACTGTGCACACAAGCACTATCAAACAGATCAATTCATTTACCTATCTTTTATATATACCCTTTATCCTCCTTGGGGTTGCAGGGGGCTGGAGCAAGTCCCAGCTGTCATTTGGAAAGGGGCCGGGTGCACTCTGGACAGGCCTAAAGTCTATCAATTAAGTGTCAAAAAGTAACAAAATAGCATGTCTTTTGACTGTGGGAGGAAGCCAGAGTACTTACAGAGAACCCATGCTTACACGGGGAGGACTTTGCCCAGAGTGGTCCCAGACCAATCATGGATTTGAAACAAAAAGCTAAATGTTGGGAGATGATGGCCAAACCACTGCAACACCTTACAGCCCCTTTATAGAGAAAAACAGAGGGATTTAGCAGAGAAAGGATAGAGTATGTATTAAAAACTCAATCTCTGGGCACCAGTCTAGCTCAGTTGTTAGAGCAGGTGCCCCTATACTTAAATGCCCTTATATATAGCTACAGAGCTACAGTCTTTGATGCACTGGTTGAAGGTTCAAATCCAGGACATGGTGCTGTTTGGTGCATGTCCTTCCCACTCTGAGGGACCAGAGTTTTTCATACCAGTGAAATCCTCACCAAGTTAGTCACCAACACTCACCCAGATTACATGAGCGATTCAGAGGTTGAAAAATAAGTGTGATGGCCACCTGTTGAATAGGGTTTGGAATTGAGAACTGGTTCCAATTGATTCAACCATCAACATAATTTGACAAAACATGTTTGATATTCACAGTTCAAGATTGGAAATGCAACAGGCAGAATACGCTCAACAACTAGTCTGTGTAGCATCACCAACCAGATACCAGTTAGTTTCACGGCTCACAAAACATTAACTATTACCTTTAGCTTAGCCAGGATTTTTCGCCCTCATCCTTTTCCTTGTTCCTTGTTGTTTTGCCACCTCTGTAACACACACCAGGACAGCTAGTCAAGGATTTTGATCACGCTCCATGTTTGTTTTTCTTCTGAAGTCACGTTTGTTTATGTAAGTTCCTGTGAGATCTTGTGTGTTAGGAATTCTCACTGTGAGATCCTTTATACATTATAAAAAAAAACCTTTGAAATCTAAAAATCATCCAGTGTGTGGCTAGCCTAATGCATTTAGACAGGCTTGTATAAAGCACTGTTGTTAAAGACAGCTTCATCTGGATATTAGTACAACTGTGAACAGTGCGAACCAGAACTGTGCAAGAAATGTTTGATAATATATAGATTATAGTTTACAGCCTAAAATACATCTGATTTTTTTTTTATAAAAAGGGAGCAACATTTGATCTGTTAAGGGTGGATTCCTTTCAAAATAACAGCTATTGGTTAGCCATGGGAGAAACATTTTCGTCCTACATCCGCTGTATAACCACCCATAATTTATCTTCAGTAGAGCCCCCAGGAATAAGGTGAATAGAAAACTGCAAAACAAACTAAATTTCTTATGACTAGAAACAAACAAACAGGAGTGACCATACTGTTGATAGATTCAGGAGAGAGAACATGCTTAACTCCATAGAAACTCAGCTCATCATCTACTTTTCTGTATACCAGGTGCTAAAGAGTAAGATGACTAATTAGACCACTGCGGATTTTTGCTGGACAATGATTAACTTGTTTAACTGTTAGCTATGAAATGTCCAGTCTGACTTTACTTATGTTGGCAGATGTGTGGTTGGGTGTTAAGGATGAAGAATTAGAATTCTGTGTTCCAGCATTTGTGGTAAACCAGCGTTTTTTCTTCCTCAATTAACTGCTCTAACTCTGTAAGTAGCTTACATAGTTGGAAACTGTTGCCTGCTAATCACACAATGACTTGAAGAGCTTTTTCAAAATAATGAAGTCTTAATGGCTGCAGTCCAAATTTTTTCATAAGAGGCTTTATAAAATCAGCCCATTATACCATTGCACAGCTAATAGAGAGTCTGTGCTTTAATAAGTGTTATGTTGTTCCTTCAAGCAGTGTTACAGAACTAGAATTATGTAAAAAATAGATAATACATGTTAAAAAGCAATTGTTAATGTTACTTCTTTAGAGAGTGCAGCATTCATGGATGGCTTCAGTGCAAAGTGAATTGAAATGCACATTAAAAAAGTTGATTTAGTCTGATTTATCATTCCATGTAATGACAATTCAATGGGATTTCTCCAAGGTACAAAATATCTTCTCAGTGCAGTGAAGTCTACTGTACTTTACAAGTGCAATAATTTTCAAAGCCCCTGGAAGATGCCTTGATAAAAAAAAAAAAATGAATTATAACTACAGCTGCTTGATCTTTAAAAAAATGATGTGATATATTTTTTGTATGTAACTGACAGCAGCTCAGACACCCACATGGGGATGTACTGACATTGTGTGAAGAGAGCTGTCTCATACCGTTTCTAATAATGTTAAAGTGTATGTTTAATCTGCGTCATTGCCCTCATGATAGTAACGTCTAATTAAATGAAAGCTCGCCACCCAGTTAGCTGCTGCACAGGATTCTTGGGATGCTTCAGCATATGAACATGCAGGTGTTGCACTTAAAGAAAAAAAACACCTTTTAGCATATCAACTTCAGTAGTGAACTGTATGTGTGGTCATAGCACTAAGCAGCATGGGGTGAGAGTGCTTCTGATTGCAGGATTATACTCACCTTAATTCTGCCTCAAGCATCATGTAAGAATATCTCTGATGGTTGTTATATTAGGGCTGCTCAGTTATGGGAAAAATCATAATTTTGATATTCTGTATATTGAGATAATATTTCTTACATATACAAATTTGTGCATTAATTTTCAATTATAAAATAACATGTAACATATTCTGCAAGTTATTTTGCATTCTTGAAGGTCTGACTCCTCAAAACCAGAGTGTTTCCATTAGGGATCCACGATATCACTGGCAAAATATTGGCATCTGCAGATATTGGCTTAAAAAATGTGAATTTTGAAGGAAGTTTTTGAAGTGTTTATTTTATTATGTAATACATACAATCATATGCCCTGGCTTTCATGGCGCCAAGAATTTAAACAAACCAGGATCATAGAACATAGTCATTCTTTCATTATCATAGAAAAGAAAAAGAGGATGGAGACAAACTAGAGTCATTGATTTGTTGAATAAAGTATCTCATCTTCTTTCCCAGGCGTTTCAGACAAAATTAGCAAGTTTAAACAGCCATTCTGGTTTTTCTTCATCAGGCAACTGCTCTTGCCTGTGCAGCCAAGGATCTCTAGCATCAAAATCAAATCAAAATGTTACATATGATTCAGGCATAAATATCTGAATATTGGCAGATATGAATATTTCCCCCAATGTGTACAGCTGATGTATTGACCAAACGTATCAGCGGAATGCACAAATCAGTTTGTGGAGCTGAAGTTTGTTTCTTCTATTTGAAATCCTTATTCCATAAAGTTTAAATCATGCCTGGACTAAAGTTTTAGGTCTGAATTAAAGCTAGTGCTTTTGCACTTGAGAAGAATTTGATTCTGTGTTAATTTACACTTTGTCACAATTATCTTGGTGTTTTATTACAAAAGAGTAAATGACTAAAATATCTCTAAATCGGTATTGGGTAGATCAATTTTGGAATTATCAACATATCAATTACCAGCAAAAATCCAGTATTGTGCATCCCTTGTTTCCATGTGACTGAGGATGGTGTAGCATTTTTGTTGAACAACAGCTGCCTTTCTGTCATCTTCAAACTAGAGTTGAATGATTTGTGAAAAACAATCTAATTGCGATTTTTTTCCCCCAATATTGCGATTGTGATTTAATATGCAAATATTTTTAGGTTTCTCATCTTGTATATTTTTTAATACATGCAAACAACAATTTTCTATATTATATAGAATATACTAGGGCAAAACAATTTAAAACAAATATCTAATTGGAATTTTTTGGCTCATATTGCAAATTTGATATCAATTGCTATATGGAAGAGGTGATCATTGTTATGGCATCTCATGTTAAATAAGTAAAACAGTAATTTTTTTTGTAAAAAAACTTGAATTTTTTGCATGATGTCCATAACATATCTCGTGCAAAGAAGTATTACACTGGTATTTTGACACATTTCAAGTTTAAGAAATAGTGCAACTTCTGCGATTTTTAAATTGCAGCACCCCAAATTGCAATTTTAATCTAATTTGCGATTAATTGTCCTGCCCTAGTTTAAACGGTGAGCTAACATTGCACACCAAAGTTGACGTAACTATAACTATAGTGGCTATAAGTTTACTTACAACGGTGTTATGTAGCAAAGTTTGCAGAAAGGTAATGTCATTTACCAGGGGTATCCAAAACGAGGTCTAGGGCACAGTATGGGGTTGATGTTGCTGTTAAGTAAGACCTAGAGTACCAGAGTGGGTAGCAGGGTTGCCATGAGCCCCTGGTGTTCCTTTACCAGGGGTGAAAAGGTTTTGACAAAAGAAATCCTGTTGAGCTTGACCTTGCCCTTTGAGGGCAGGGCTTAGTGGTATTTCAGTTGAAACTGAAACACCTAGTGTCATGTGCATGCCTACATTTTGGGGACATGCACTCTGCATGCATGGTGGACAGATCTCTGTGTGCACTTGATGTGCTATCAGACAGACTTTCATTGTACTTTTGAGATTTAAAAACAAGAAACTGAATTTAAGATGGCACCAATTAACAGACAAGTGCAGCATGACACATTCAAATCAGGACATTTGTATACTTTTGATACCACTTGTGGCTTCCTAGATGTATCTGTCTTCTCTTAATTTACACATGTATAATTCTTTTCTACAGCCAGCACACAGTCTAGTTTCTATATAACACAGTTTTTACGGCTTTGAGCATTTGTTGTAGATAAAAACAAGTTACATGTTCCTCTCTTACATCCACACACCTACAGTACACCTCTGAGCCACCCACTCCAACAGGTATTGACATGTTCTTTTTCTTGCCCTGGCTCAGTGGGCAGCAGGTCGTGGATACTGGAAAAGCAGAGCTGCCCACACACTGGATATTTATAAGACCACAAATCTCTGAAACCACAGGAATGTGCTCTTTAATTTCCACTGCCAAACCTCCTGCCGTGCAGATCACACAGCAGCCACACAGCTCTGCAAAACCCCACAGCCCTACGTTCTCCTCTCTCTCCCTCTCTCTCTGGCTACCTCTTTTCCCAATGATCCCTCTTTTCTCTCATTCATTTTTCCTGTTCTCTAGCTTTAAATACATCTACTTTCCTCTCTCCATCACTTCCCTCTGTCCTACATGAGTCACAGGTCTTTGGTTGACTGACTCACAGGTGTTTTAGATCAGTACAAGTGCTTTTAGAGCTGCGCTGTAATGTAGTGAGTGATGTTTGTTATAATGTAAAGGAATAAGAATAAAAGGTCACATTTTATTTTAATCAATTGTTCAGCCTGCTTATAACCACTTCACAGGCTTCTCTTTGAATACTCGGCATGATTCATTTGTTTTCCATGAAAGAGCAAGCAGATATTGCTCCCAGAGAATGTCACTCAGGTTGGGCTCTAGTTTGAGTTAAAAATATGAATTTTAGACACACTAAAGAGCAAAATACTGCAAGGTGATAATTAACAAAAGGAGATCGGACTGCTATGTTGACCATATTGTCATGAAACTATAAATTGTACTTGAATATCTCTGAAGTACCACGTGCACTCTGCAGGGAGAGCTTGACTTTCATTTAAGACAACCAGGTCAGGGGAATTTAGGGACATCAAACTTGTCTTCGACATCACATCTGTACTCCAGTCGTTTTTCACTAAGGCATCTGTTAACATTAGACTTTAAATTAACAATAGACTGAAACCTGCAGGGTGCACGGTCAGTTGAACATCGGTATGATTGGTATTGGTACAGACATCTGCCTATTGGCAAGCAATGTGGCACTGATGTTTGTAGCCAGTGTTCAAATTTTGTGTTTCATCAGTTTGCTGGCAACCTAGTATCACTAGATAAAGTCTAACCCTGCACAGCTGATGGATTGGCCAGATTCCATGTCTGTCATTGGCTGATCCATCTTGCAAATCTTCTGTCTGAAATGTTTCTTCTCGGTCAGAAAATGGCTGAATCAATCAGTGTCATTTGAGGCAGTAGTTATGGACATAATTTAATTTAGTAAACAACGGCTGCTGGTAAAGAGATAAGATTTTTATAAGAGCTGGACAATATTACTTGAATTAAAGAAGAGCAAAGAACAACACTGAAGGCTTTTCTTGGAGGAAGAGATGTTTTCTCCCAGCTGCCTTTGGGAAGAGTTTAATTTACTAGCTGGCTCCACTGATAGCAAACAACAGTGAGTCACCTGTTGAGCCAATGTTGTGTAGTTCACCCCCAGGGTGGTGCCTGCCTACTATTGTTTTGTTGCTCTGATTGCCTTTAATTAATGTGACGGACAGAATGTTCATCCAATCACCTTTTTTATTTTTTTTTAAGGCCCTTCCCAAACACCACATATGAGCGGTTGTCCCCATAAAAGTGAAATATATCCTTTGCAGTGGATATGTGAAACAGACTAACTGGTGTGGCAGCTTAGAGGAAGACACTTATTGATAAATTCAAACATTAAAGAAAATGTCAGCAGTGGGGGAGATCTTGGACACATCAACATGTCATTTTTAACACATGCAAGAAGATGGACTACAAACAGACATTTCAATGCAATACATTAAATCCAATAGCTCCTTTAAAATCAAGCATTGCAAAACAAAGAAGCAACGTAACCAAAAACTAAACAATGGTAAACACCTTATTCCTTGTTTCCATGATATTGCGCTAAATGTGGGCGCGACTTCCAGTTCTTTCTGTCTTAACAGGATTTTGCATAGAAACAAGATGCTAAACATGATTATTAGAGCAATTTAGAGATGAAAATATGTAAACTTTGTCTGTTGCACCTTAAACAGGATAATCTTATTATTTCTCTGCTCTCTACTAGAGAGGACAAAATGAAGATATTACCTCAGATAACCTAGTCTTTGTATCAGTGTAGTAATGGACGATCATATTTTATTAAAGGAGTTGAGTAAGATGTAGAGCCACGTCAGAGCTAAAATAAAACTTTGACAGCCTTTCATCAAAGTTTGCTCAAGTGTTCACCCTTACTCAAGGTTCGAGTGATGAGATTTGGATTTCAATGGTCATGGGGCTTTTGTGCCTGATGTGCTTGTGAACACAAGATCTCTAGAATGCTGGGAGGGATTTTCTTCATGCAACAAGGTAATGGTTGACCCTTTTTTACAACACTTCTACCACTGAAAAATCCTCCTCGTCTTGACCCACCACTGTACTTTTACTGTTGGGCAATTGGAAAATTGCAGGGGCATGTACAATTTTAGTGAGGTGGTAGTCCTAGCTGTTTTTGTTGCTCTGGCACCAGAATGGGTTTGAATGGTTTTTGATTTTTACTACTTTCAATTTTAAATTAGAATTCTTGCATGATGACAATCCTAATGCTGTTAGTATATACATTCACTGCTAGTGGTGCACTTTACGCTCTAATTTAAGTTCAAATCATTCAGGGAAAAAAAAAACGTTTTCTTCTGCTGTTTTCTAATATTGGAAATTTAAAATGAAAGGCAGAAGAAACTCACCAGTTTACTGAAAACACAATGGAAAATCCAAGAAGAATGCATGACAAATGCAATGCTAATAATGCAGGTTTTTCTCCTGTTGTAGTTGTCCATGTGAAAGTAGAACTAAGGGAAATCAACTTTTATTGAAGATGCACTAAAATAGCACACATCTCCACCACAACTGCTGCAAAGACACTAATGTTAGTACTTCTGCATTACCTTGTAGCTTTACATCTGCACGCACGCCGCTTTCTCCCCCACTTCTTCTTGTCGTCCTTGAGAGTCCAGGAAATACACAGTGCATTTTGAAATACTAACAGCCACTGAAGGTATTATCAGCATTCATTTCTCCAGGTTGGACAGTGATTTTGGTCTCCAAGACAAGAAAAAAATGTTTCTTCTTTTACCCTCATGCGTCATAAACAGGAACAGGTGGGAGAATGAGGTGTCAATAATTTGACACTTCGAGTAATTGAACACCACATGTCTCAGGTGAAGACGGGCTCGTCTCTGAGGTATGTTTAGAATAATGTGGGTGACATATTATTGACTTTAGTTGCTTATTAATGCTGATGTCAACAGGGGTGCTGATGCATGTCAGCTGGGTGGCGTGTGGGATGAGGGACCAGACTTCCTGTGCAGCTTTTGTCAGCTTGTAATTATCACCTGAGGCTGGGACAGGTGATCCATCTGCGGAGTTAATGGTCAGATGAAGGGCCATTTTGGGACAATGTCACCCTTTTTTTCCATTTCCTTCAGACTGAGACATTCAATAGACCAGGTTTTGAGTCCCACATTGCAAGAAAAATGCTTTCTTTCCAGTAAGCAATAATCTTTGCAGATTCTCCCACACAGTCCTCCTTCTCTCTCAGCCACATTTTCCTTTTCCCTCACTCGGGGTTTTCTGAGGCTTTTTTGGGGCATGAGATTTGGAACAGCACCCTCCCCTCATCCTCCTCCACAGCTCTCCTTCCTCTCTATGGCTGCAAAGCTGAGTTCCTGACATACCAGACAGGGTGAAGAGCCTCAGATGGCCATTCCAAGGGCTTAGTAAAAGGAAAAAGAGGATGAGGAGAGCAGAGATAGAAAACAGAGAGATAAAGATGTGAAACTGAAGTATATGCTAGACAGACACAGCCTCCTCTTTAGAGCTAGTTCGTAAATCTTATGAACAGAATTTAGACAGCAGAGATCGCAGAAGAATAATTTGAAGCAGAAGACTGTAAGGATTCTTTTTTTTGCAAGGGGAGCACAGATGACACTCAGATGAGTGATGAGAATTGGGCCTTTTTTGTTCCCATACTTGACTGAGCAAACCGCATGAGGTTTTATATCAAAAATAAACTGTGTTGCAGAATCTGGCATCTCTTTTACGCCCCTCTAAATCTTGGTGACATAAATCCTTCAAGCTTGTATGTGATGTGACACAGTGGGTAGATTTACTGTCGAGTAAAACATTACATCTAAGCCACAGGATTAATGATGTCAGAGCAAATTGTTAAACCTAAGTGTGATCAAATGTACAGGAGCCCTAAGAAAACATGAATCCAAACTTTTTTGATAATTCAGTTCTTGATAATGAATTTTTTTTTGGGAGATTTTGACTTATTAATATTTTTTTTCTGGAGATAACTTTCTTTTCTCTCCACTCATGTTTCCCTCCCTTTCTTTTTGCTCTATCATTCTGTTTTTTTTAGTGTTTCAGTCACTCGTTCCAAAGACGTGCCCTCCTTCGGCCCTCCAATCCCAGACGGCGTGACTTTTCCCAAGTCCTCCGTGTTCCGGGACTTTCTCCTTGCCAAGGTCATCAATGCAGAAAACGCCGCCCACAAGTCACACAAATTCCGTGCCATGGCCACCCGAACCCGCCAGGAGTACCTGCGGGACCTTGCCGAGCGCCACACCACCAGCACGCCCATCGACCCCTCGGGAAAGTTCCCTTTCATCTCGTTGGCTCACAAGAAGAAAGAGAAGTCTCGGCCTTACGTAGGGGCGGAGATTCGCAGCCTGGGTGGAGTGGCCTGGCCCACTTACGTGGAGGACCATGGCACCGGAGGGGAACTGGAGGCCCTTCTCGCCATCTCTAATGACTTTATGATCCTGTTAGATCGGGAAGCGAAAGCTGTGGTGTTCAACTGTGCCACTAAGGATGTGATTGGCTGGTCGCTGAGCAGTCCAGCGTCTTTGCGGATTTTCTACGAACGTGGAGAAAGTGTGTCTCTGAGGAGTATTAGTAACAACACGGAGGACTTCAAAGAGGTGGTCAAACGTCTGGAGGTAAGAGAACACTCAAATACATTACATACATTTGTTGGTGAAGTTATAAAAACTTTATTAGATTGTCAGCTCGTATCAGTGTTACCGGTATTTGTATAGCACATTTGATACACATGTAAACTCAGTGTGCTTTATTGAAGACAAAATAATTCCATCAGTCCCTGAATAGGGATGCACAATATTATTGACATGATATCAGTAACAGCAGGTGTCAGCCTCAAAAGTTAATTATCACTACTGGCAAATATAAAATTTCTGCCGATATTTACAATCTAAATATAAGCTGTAAAAGCTGTGTGTTTGAATAAGTTTGTGGAGTTTTGAGCAGAATCAGCAGAGCTATGTTTGACAACACCTTTTTCTTTGTTCATCCTCATTCCTTAAGCTTGGACTGAAGTCTGTTTCTTTGGTCATTCTTAAACTTTAGGGTGTTTAAGGCCGTTTCAGTTCTGAGCCACATTCGTTTTATTTAGCATTGATATTGCCAAAAATGTATTTGTAAATAGAAGCTTATTAGATATGTACAAAAATCTAATATTGTGCATCCCTATTCCTGATGCAACTCCGTGAGAGCATCCATGCAAGAGTTCTTACTAGTGTAGTTTATTAAACCTAGTCATTATTCTAATAAGAATGATATAATATCGAAATTGTTTCAATATTATGGCAACTGAAAGAGAAGCCCTTGACATTATTTTTATTCATAAGAAATGCAGCAATATTCATGTAAACTGTTTTGATTGTACAAATCTGTAGGAGACATCCCTGCACCCAAAAGTATCTGTGCAATTTCAACAGTGTTTTTGGTTCAGCAGCTTTTTTCTAAATAGTATCTGAAGATCTACAACCTGTTGCATCAGCTATTACAAAGCTAGGTCTGACGTTATGCTGTACTGTCTAGGGCTCAACAGTTAATGGAGCTTCAATTTAAATTAATAAACAAGATAATAGAGATTAAACGACTACTGGCTGTATGCTGAGTTGGGCTTGGTTTGATAAGCAAGGGCACTAAAGCAGACCATAAAAGGGCAGCCATTGGTTATTAAAACAGCAACAGCTTTTTCTGAGTTGGACTTGGAACAATTCAAAATAGTTTGCATGTCTTACAATATTATGGCTGCACCTTAATATGCCAAATGAATTAACTCATTTGAAATTCATGCACAGATGTAAGTTCAATCAAAGCAAAATCATGCTCGATAATAGGTATCAATATTAATCAAAACAATCATGATCACGATTTTTGCTATGATCGAGCAATCCGCACTAAACCCTACGTTGAAACTAAATAGTTAAGTTGTGACTTAAGTTGTGGCATTTTTTTGTTGTACCATGGAGACCTAAGATTTATCCTGTTTATTAGAGCAAAATGCAGATAAAACTTTTTTAATTTTACCATTCAGTGAAAAGCATTTTAATGTAGCACTTGTTTCAGTGCTGCCTCTAATGTTTAATTGTCGCTCTACAGGCTAACTGCTCAAAAGAACTTTGACTAATTGCTGTAAATCGTTTAAAAAAGTGCTAAAAATGTATGCAAAAAACATGACAAAGCATTTGATTAATGTAGAACTTAAGCCCATACCCTAAACACAGAGCTAGTATAAGATAACAAGAGTAAGAGCAAGTGGTAAACTCTCATGAACAAGAGGTAATTTAATTGTTCTTAATTGTAGACAGTGTTAATTGTCTCAGCTCATGGAGATGAAAGTGTAACTGATCATCAAGAACACACTGACACCAAAAAGCCGTTAAAAAGTTTAACATGTACTTGGAGGTAGTGCTGCATGATTTGATCATAATGTGTAATTGTGATTAAACAAAACCTGACGTTTTTATAGTATTGCTTTCATAATAACAATATTTTCCAAAGATTACATTTTTTCCCTTTTTTTTAATAAATACAGCTACTTTTTAAGTGCAACACTGGTACTGCTGTAAACTTAAAGGGCTTTCTCTGGCATTCCTGCCTTATACAAGAATAATTGCAGCCTTATACAGTTATGTAATTGCACAGCCTGACATCGCAATTGTGACTGGGATTAGATTAATCATGCAGCACTAATAGGAGATAGGTGTAGCGAGGGGAATTGAGAAATGGTTCCAGATGAAACCTGTTAGAATTGGTTAAATCCATTGGTATCATTTACATTTAATTAGTACTGTCAAATGATTAAAAAGAATAATCAAGTTAATCACATTTCTTTAATTTTAGTATTTTTTAGATTTTTAAATGTTTATTTTTTTTTACTTTATGTACAGCACTTTGAAAGCACTTTTTACTAAAAAAAATGTGTTTTATTATTATTATTATTATTATTATTGTTGTTATTATATTTATTATCTCTAACTTAACATTTAAAATACTTCAATGTACCTGCATTTTTGTTTGAGATGAATTAGTACAAGTATGGTGTTTAAATGAAGAAATATTAAACAAACTAGAGTTTTTAAACTTATTTGTGGTTTTTAAATCAGAGTGAGCAATAATATTTATAAACTGCAAACGAGCCCAGAAGACAAACACATCATGTACTAAATACTGTATGCTGTAAAGTGAATGATCAGGTGTGCTGTTACCCCGAGGTAGCTGAAGTTGCTGACTGATGTCCATTGGTCTCTCGTCAGTGTAATAAATGTAACTCAGGCCAGCTGCCCCACTTTCGTTAACCTTTTTAGTTGTCATACAGTTCCCGGATTCTTGTGACACTAGTTCTCGTAGGTGTTCTGTGGTACGGGTCATCCGAAGCGACCTGGATGATGTCTTGAAGCCCTTTGTCGTCAACGATGTCGATGGTCTGCAGTCTCTAGCAACCCATTAGCGATCACATTAGTTAGCTTGGATGTTGTCATTTTGGGGACAAATCCAGGTCTGCTGGACTGCGCCACTGTAGCTTGTCGTTATAGCTTGATCCCATGTTGTTAGCGTCTTTGCTAGCATTAGCAACATTAGCTATCATAGCTTGATCCTGTGTTGTTGTTAGTGTCTTTGCTAACATTAGAAAAGATGCGTTTTGCCCGGAGGTGGTACATTAGACTCGTACTTTGGTGTAAAGACAGCTCATCACCGCACACACAACTTTCATTTCATCCAGACTTCCATTAGGCAGCTTTTTAAATCAAAATTTGCCATGAAGCAGACCTGGGTCCGTCTCCTCACTCATCACTGCTGGCTGCGTTTGACCCGCCTTTAACCTTTTTACTCCAGGGACGTAAACATCCGCACAGGAGGACTACGTGAGGAAGTTGTGGTCAAACTTAGTCATATAATTAAACTGCATTATTATTTTTTAATGTGTTAAGCTTTCCAGATAAATTACGAGCTTTAACGCGTTTATATTAACAGGCCTACATTTAATTAAACAATTCCCTTATCAGTGCCTTACTCCCACATGCCTTGAAAAACAGGGTCTCGGGAGAAACAGTCAGCATGAACAAGAACAAGAAGTCAAGGAAGTAAACATGATGCATAGGCAAAAAACCTCGCAGAGTGGTCAAATGTGTGGCTTAATTTCTCAGAAAAGGACACTGATAGTGTGACATCCAGTGTCTGTGATTTCATGTAAATCATGCATCTTTTTGCATCTTTCTATCTGATTATTATAGAGATCTGATGTACATTATTATATTCTTATATATAATAGCTGTAAATTGGCGTACCACAATTTCCAAATCAAGTTACGTCTTTGCCAAAAGATTTGACTTGATGTAGTTAATCATGACTAATTCTGCAAAATCAAACCAGACTACAGGATGCTACTGCTGTTTTGGTGTTTGGAGGCTCCATGGAGACAGCAAATCAATAGATTGAGATGATCAATGGCCCACTTTCAGTCCCTCCTACTACTTATTGTCTGCCAGAATGACAACACTTTTCTCTCTGTCTACATGCCAGAGTTGCTGCCTCATTATTTGTCTTTTGCTTATTGAAGGAGTTTCATAAACACCTCTGGACAACATACTCCTAACGGCTCACACACCTACGCATACAGCCAAGTAATGATAGCGCTTTCTTAGCTGTTTCCATGGAAACTGGTTAGAAAAAAGGTGTTTTCTTATGTAATCATCAGTGCTTTAGAATACATTCAATTCCCCAGCCTCTCCCTACATTCAAACTGTGTGTATATGAGTGTGTGTTTGATGGTTTTTATCATGTATTTATATAACCTGGAAAGAGTCCACGGTGTTTGATTTGCACACATGCATATTAAGAACGCACACACATCGTTATTTGGCTCAAGACTCTGAAATGCATCACTTTCATGTTGTATTTCATGCATCTGGCGATAATCTTCAATCGTTTGGACTCCTTCGGTGCCAGGGAGAGACAGAGAAGTGGCCTTGGGCCTTTTGCTGTTTGGAACTCCTCTTTTCCCTCTTTATATCTTCCCCCCTCTCTCTCATCTCTCTTTTCCTCTTGTTTGCTTCTTGCCATTTTATTTTTTCCCCTTGCTCTCTCTTCCTCTCCCACGCACATATTCAGAAACATCAGAGAGCATCATAACAATTCCTATCAGGTGCACGTCTGGAGAATGATTTATTCACACATCCTTGTGAGTTTGACTTCTATAGATGCGCTGTTCAAACAGAGAAATGAAAGGTGCCCTGAAGTGACTGGGCACGTCACTGCAGGGAAAGAGAGTGAGGGACGTGATGCATGAAACCACAACCAGGGATTGTTTTCAGCAGACCCTTTGTCCAATCAGTGGTTGCCCTTTGCATCTAGACAGGTGATTTTGTCTTAATCATTCTTTTCTTTTTTTACCTAATGGCCTGTGATAAAGAAGCGAGACTGCTTTGTAGCACTCCTTAACCTCTCCTGAATGTTAAGAGATGCGTCTTTTGTAGAAAACATTCAAAAAGGTGTCTTGTAAGCAGTGCATCTTTGTGTGAGCACAGCCTAAATACAGTGTTGCAGTGAGAGACACTTGCTTTCATCTCTGTCATGTTTTGTGTGTTTGTGTATCTTCCTGCCTGTGTGTGAGTGCATGAGAACACCCGTCAAGCAGAAGGTGAACCCCTGATATTGTAGCACTGATACATATTAATTTATGACAATAATTCTCTTAGGGATCACTTAAGATGTTTTACTTCTTAAACATAAAAGAGAACGTGAGTATACATATGCAGTGAACTCATGCAGACCTGCATATATGCAGATAATCCCATTATTGGTTCCACTACTCTATTACACAACCTCTTTTACACTTTAAAAAATGTATTTCGGTCTTCTAATAGAGTTGATATTGACCTGATTTTTCCTTCTTTCTGTTTCTGTTTTCCACCATCTCTACTCCCTTTTTTCTCCTCACCTTTCGGCCCATTTGGTTCCTTTTCATCTTCCCCCCTCTGATCATTCCTGTCACTTCCTCTTCCATCTGGTCTTTGTGTACCTGACTGCCCTCCCTCTGTCCAGTTCCTGACTAAAGGATGTGAGACATCAGAGATGACGCTCCGGAGAAATGGCCTGGGGCAGCTTGGCTTCCATGTGAACTATGAGGGCATTGTGGCTGAGGTAACTATCTTCAGAAGCAATTGTAGAATTTCGGTCTTAATCAGTCATGGTTATTAAGTTTAAACATGTTTACATAAGGGCTGTGAGGATTAACTGCATTAAGTACAATTAATTAAGCTCCATGATTAAAGCTTTTCTTTTAAATCACAATAATCACATGGTTTCTTGTCCCTTTCAACATTGTTTGGTTAAGCTACTGCAGCATCTCCCTGCAGCCACAGGGATGGATAACAAGTCCACCACTGCTCCTTAATGTCTCTTTTCACTTTAAAAACTCACAGACAGCTCAAGTCAAAAGTCATCTGCACCTTGTGTTAGCAAACATTTACCTTTTTATTGTTCCTTTATTTCTTTTTTTCAATCCATAACAAGTTCTTTTTTCCATGGTTAAGGCCATGTTAAAATACGATCTACCTATAGAAGCAGGTCTGTATTCAAACAGTAGAATTTGTAAAAGCGCTGACAAGGATTGCAATTAAATGTTCAATTGGTTAACAGTCCTGGTTTAAATCAAACATCTTTTTACACTTAGTATTTCCACTTGGCTAAAACTATGTTTTTTTTGTAATATGTTTTTATGAGTTATCTCAATGTGTGATACGCTAGAATTTTACATGTTTTTTTCATTGTTAGTTTGAATCAGACAACACAAAAACACAGACATTTCTTTATTTCTTCACCAAATAAAATTCCATTGGCCACTTTAATGCTATTATTACATGAAGAAACTGGACCCTTAACCCATCTTTGGTATTTTTTGTTTGAAAACTAATGCATTTCACTGCCACACCTGTGATTAAATCGAACATTGTTACTTACAGGTGGAGCCATATGGTTACGCCTGGCAGGCAGGACTGCGGCAGGGAAGCAGACTGGTGGAAATCTGCAAAGTTGCTGTAGCAACTCTGACACATGAGCAGATGATCGACCTCCTGCGGACCTCAGTGTCTGTGCGTGTTGTCATTATCCCGCCTCATGATGATGCCACACCACGCAGGTATGTTTGATTTAGAGAAATGAAATGCTTTGTTGACTTTAACATCTTTTCTCAAGCACTTATTTGGAGATGTCAATAACCAGACAGAACAAATGTTCAGTGATGCTGCTGGGCCCGGGTACTTTAAGTATATATTGAAGAAATTGAACAAGTTTTCTAATCTGTTCAGATATTGAAATAGTCATCAAACAAATCTTATTTCAGTTTCTTTTCTTTCTTTCCCTGCAAAGAAGAAAATCTATTTAACCTTTCTGCATATGAACCCTTCCTCTCCTCCTACAGGGGCTGTTCAGAGCTCTATCGGGTGCCCGTGTCTGAGTACAAGAGCAGCAGCAGTGATAGTGGCTCCTTCGAATACAAGTTTCCCTTCAGGAGCAACAACAACAAGTGGCAGAGGACATCCAGCAGCCCCCAGCAGTCGCTCACTGCCTCACCACAGCCACACCAACCCAACCGGGCCATCAGCCTGGGCAGCTCGGTGGGGAAGACACTCTCAGCTGAGAGGCTTGAAAGGGGTGCGGTCATCCCACGCAGCGTCAGCAGTGATGGCCGACCCATGGACACCAAGAGGTCAGATTTCATCTGCATTAAAATGTAGATTATTACAGATTATTAATACAGCGTTTACTTGGTAAAGGGTTTTTAGGCTCTTAAAGTAGAAAATGTGAAATTGTATTTAGAGTGTTTGGGTTCTTATTTTCTGTTGAAATTGCAGTAAATTATTTAGATAGTTTTTTTTTTTTCTTGAAAGCCAAGCAAATGACAGCTTTGGTTATTAAGACGATTGTAGAGAGAAGCTTTAAAATATTCAATTCATTTTTTTCATCTAGACTGTATGGGAACTGTGCTCACAATGTAGCAATCAATGGAATTTCCTCTGCAGGAAGAGCTTGGAACATTTTGCACCTACCAAGCTTGGCTGTTTATTTCATCTTCCTTTATTTCCTTCATTTGCATGTACCTTTAAATTCTTGCAGTTCCTGCATTTCTATGAGTGTTATGTGTTTGTGTGTACACCAGGATGTCTCCCGGCAGTGAGAGCTATAGCCTGGCCTCTTCCCTGGCATTGGGTCGTTCGCCTCACAATCGCAGCTCGCCAAGTAACCTGTCATGTTCCAGCGACGCCTCCGGAAGCTCAGCTCACTGGAGACAGAAGTCAATGCCGGAGCAGTAAGGAAGCTGGGGGGAGAGGACTTGTATTTATGTGTGGCTGGCTTTGTTTCAGAGGATTTCTTTATGCAAGTTATGATTTATTGTATCAGAGACTATGTTTCCTTGGTACTACAAAGACGTCTTTGCTGCCTTTAAGGCACTTTCTCATCAGATTCTTACATGTTTCTGATGTAATTCTTATATAAGTAAGCCAATCTAACTTTATGTAGCACTTTAAAAAACAGTTTCAAAGTTCCCAAATAAAACAAATGAAGAAGTCACATCTACAAGAACATTTTCCTACAAAATAAGTATTTTTGAGAGTGCCTAAATGCCCAAAGATTAGGTTTCCACAGCCCCTTTTCACCTATCTAGGCCTGAAAAATTTATTGACAATCTAAGGACAGTCTTCCCTCTACATCTTTCTGAGTTGCCCATTCACACATGACCCGTTATGTTTCCAGAAAGAAAGATTATCCTTTTCAAATGTTGGTTACGTCTGAAAGCAGGTTATGATGGAAAAAAAGATGCAGTGGAAGTCACATTGTAATGTATACAACATTACCAGCAAGGAGGAAGCTTCTGACTCTAAAGCTACGGTAGCAGTTGTTCGCCTTTATATCTATGCTACATGTAATTTGATGTTTTTTACAACAAACAAACTTGGAGAAGAACATGCTTATGAGCAGAGAGGAGTATGATGCAACTTACTGTGTGCTTGAAGATTGCACTGGTTACACACCAGTTGTGGGATGTTAATAAGGGATGCACAGATGTATCCGTTTAGTGATTTGTTTAATTTGCAGAATGCTTCAGAAGTTTTTGATGTGCATGGGCGCCAAGAGCATGCATCGTCTCTGCCTTCACTAAATCTTTGTGCCATTCAAACACACGTGCACGGCATGCAGTTTTCCCCATATACCTCAGTTTTGGCTGCTGTTTTGTTCAATTTCACCAAAGATGTCAAGTTAACGCGTTGCGCAACTTTTAAGCTTATCATTTTCTGATGCCTTAGCAAAAACGTGCGCTTCAATCAGTGGCTAGCAGTGAACTAAGACACCACTCATTAGAAACTTACAGCAGTTGGGAATGAATACCCAACCTTTAATATAAAACAGTTGGTGTGACTGTGAACCCTGTGGTTTTATTTTAAGCACAGTCTCATCATTTAATAGCCATAGGCCTACCTGGTTTGTATGAAAGGGGCTTCTATTTAACTGTGAGATAAAAGATCATTTGAGAGGGTTTGTGATAAGCATAATCAAGGTGAATGATAGAATAAATTAGTAGCTTTAGTTCTTTTGAGGGCAAGAATCAACTTAATTTGGCTTTATTTCTTAACTGATTGAATAGGCACTGAACAGAATTAGAGACATGATGATGGAAAATCATAGCCTGGTCAGAATGAGACTCCTTGTGGTATTTTGATTTTTGGGTAGAATGGCTGCATAAACTAAAAATAAAAATACATAAAGTCATTTGCCCCGCTAAAATAACTTATGTCAGGGTTGACATGAAACAAACTAAACATCATCTTCTTATGAGAAACAGCCTAACAAACATAACAGGATGTCAACTTTTTTCATAGATTTTGGCAGAGAGGTAGATCTGTATTTCATCTGCATAAGGGTGAAATTATATTAAAATAAACGTGCAACTCTGTTAACAGTTTCAGGTGCATCTTTTAGTTTCTGCCTCATCAGCCCTTTGAGACCTTTTCTGCTGGTGTCCTTGTTTAACATTCAGGATTTATTCATTTCAGCCAAACAAAAGCCAATTAGTCATTTTCATGTTTTATTTATTTTATTATAATGCAGCAGTGGTTGGCTTAAGATTAGATTCATTTGACAGTTGTAACAGTGTATGATGCTGGTGTAGGAGAGTGAGGTGATAGCATTTATGTGTCTTTGTCTGTGATAATGCTCCTGACAGACCGTCTTTTTCCACCCACTACAGCCTGTGGGAAAATGTATTGTGTTTCAAACTCTTTCATTGTGTCATTTGTACCTCTGCATTTTTAAATCAGCAGAAAAACATATTTAGCTGAGTTTTGTGTATTTTTTAAATTTTGGGCTTGTTTTTCCTCTTTTCGCAGGTTTACAGGCCCCCGCCATTCTCCGATGCCCGGGGAGAGGCGAGAGGTGGTTGGAGAGGGCGTGTCCAGCGGGAAGTCGACTCCCAATTGGTCAAGGATGGATGAAGGAGGAGGAGGTGAAAGAGGCTCAACAGGTAAATCTATCTTGGGGGGAGACATCTGAGTGAATGTAATAAATCTTACAACGGAAGAAGGTGTGGCAATATATTTTATTTGTGCTTTTGTCATGGGAGTATGGGGCCCTTGACTCTAGAACTGCATGGAAAGATAAGAGAGCCTTATCCTAGGGACATAGCAATAATAAGCTACACTCATAAAAAGATGAATATGGACAGTTTAAAGGAAGGAGACAAAAAGTTGTTAGTGGTATACTGTTTAAACTAGGAGTGAGCACTTTTTGGTAGGCCCTTGTTCATTCTCAGTAGCTGAAGAAGAGAGGCTTGAAAACAGCAAAGAAAGCTTAAACTTTGCTGGGGCAACTGTAAAGTCTTGTTTTAAAGTGGGGATTAAGAGGCAAAGCAAGCAGATAATAAACAATACTAAGAAAGTGTTTCAAATATCGCAGGAGACTGAAGAACAAGTATAGCACAGCCAACACCATATGGCATGTGAAATGGCGCTTATTTATCTGAATATATGGTGTGAATAAAGGTTTTTTGCAGATGACGTCATTCAACAGCAGAGAAACCCAGATGGGGGGCAGGAACTGATTTCTGCATCATAATGCCATGTTTGCGCTTTTTACAACTGTGCCATCCATTGAAAGTGTAAAAATAGAATCATCCCATCATCATAGGATTTGAGTGCAACATTCTACACTGACAGTATCATAATGTTTTAAAATAACAGGTATCTAGATGAGTGTCTTTTGTTTTTGGGTGCCTCCTCAGCTGCTAGTGAGCTCTCTTCAGCTAAGATACAAACTCTGACAGCTTTTGAACAGCACTTTTCTTCCCCTTCTCTCCCACTTCTCCCCTTCTACCTCCTCCGCTTTTTCTTCAAGCTGTGAATTATTAGGCCATCACAGAGAAGATCTTAATGTCTCTGCAAACAGACAAAGAGGTGGGAAGATAATGAGACAAACAGTCAGTCTTCACTCTATAAGGTTTTCATAAAAAGGAAAGAGAAAGGGGAGAAATTCCTTTTTTTCTTGTCGGCACGGTTGGCCAAGCTTCTCTTTGTGTGCCTTTCCTCCCTTCCTCCCCTTACTCTGTTCCTCGTTCTCCCCTGCTTCTTATGTTTGCTTCTCATTCATCTTTTTATTCTCTTGTACATTGGCTTTCAGTTAATTACAAGTATCCTCCGCTGCAGTGTTTTCCCGGAGTTTTCCTCTCCTCTTCCAGCTTGGTCCCTGAAAACCGCAAAGACTAAACGCTCCTCCGCTGCTCCTCTGATTTGCAGCAGGATGTTTCTTTGCTTAAATGTTTACCAGCCTGCTTTCTGCCGTGCCCTCAACCTGTTCTTTACCCCCACAATCACAGAGAAAAAAACCCAGCCTCTCATTTTGTGGTTGTTTATAGCACTAAAGTCTTTACTGGTCAGGGTGGAACAATGCATGCTGGGCCAGCCCGGCCTGTGTTAGCCAAATGTCCGGCCCTGCACATTCTGCTCTGCTGTCCCCGTGGTTTAGGGTGCTGTCCTTTTCTCTTTTTGTTCCTTTTTTTTTTTTTTTTTTTTTTTTACCCCCTTGACCCTTCAGTCCTCAGCAATGATGATGTGGCCGAGCGCTGTCCAGAAATAACATGAGTCACGCAGAGGGCAGAAGACTGACTTTTGCTCTTACTTTTGTCCCTTACACACAAAAGAGACAAGATCTTAGCATTCAAGATTTATATGAAGGGTATTTAAAGCATGAAGTCTGAACAATTTTACACAGCACTAACTCAATCTTCCTTTGGTATCCTGTGGTTATTTTTAAATAATTCATGGCTTGGGTGGAGGATGCATGTAATAAAGGTAATAAGGTCATGCTTTAAACTAAATGAAATTGAATGTGCACAAAATAGGTACACAACACAACTAACCACATACTTCTGACACACCAGATAGACCATTTCACATGTCCATGTCCATTTACCTTGGAAACATCCCATAGTCTGAGATTTTTTTGAGAGGTTCTGCCCTTCCCAAACACAGAGGTTGATTGGATGAATGTTCTGCCACATTCATCACCTGCCAACCAGAGCAAAAAAAAAAACAAAAAAAAAAAAAAAACACACACACAATGTAATTAGACTCAACGAAATAACACAAGCTCAAAAAGCATCTGTTATTGTTAATCACTATCAGTGGAACCAGTTGGTAAATTAAACTCTTACCTAAGCTAGTCTATGGAGAAGGCTTGGGTTTGAGGCTTTGTGAGATGGATCTGCCAGGTGACAGACATGGAATTTTGCTTTGCAAGGTTAACCCAGTCGTGTAGAGATCACAATTTGTCCCAAATCACAGTCACTCACATTCTTACCCTTACCCATTTACCTTCATCCAACACGTCAGCTTTGAAGGCAACATGTTCACTTTGCTATAATGTACACTATACGGACAAATCTATTTAGCTACCCCTGTTAATTGTTGAATTCAGGTGTTTCAATCAGACCCGCTAACACAGGTGTATAAAATCAAGCACCTTGCCTTGCAGTCTCCAAAATAATACAAAATGGGTCGTTCTGAAGAGCACAGTGTCTTCAAGAACGATACTGTGATGGGTGCCACCTTTGCAATAAGACAGGTTATGAAGTTTTATCCCTGCTGTATATTCCACAGTCAACTGTAAGTGATGTTATTAGAAAGTGGAAGTGTTAAGGAACAACAGCACTTAAGCCACAAGGCAGAGGACCACATATACAGCAGTCACAGAGTGGGGTCAACAACTGCTTTGGCACAGGGTGTAAAAGTCTCCAACTGATTCCAAAGCTGAAGAGTTCAGAACTTCCACTGGCATTAAAGTCAGCACAAAAACTGTACAGCAGGAGCTTCATGAAATAGGTTTCCATGGCTGAGCAGCCGCCTCACAAGCCTCACATCTCTAAGTCCAATGCAGGCTGTTACCTGCCTGACTGCATTGTGCCAACTGGGAAGTTTGATTGAGGATAGATAAGAGTATGGGCCATTTTTCAGGATTTGGCCCCTTATCTCCAGTGAATGGCAATTTTAATGCTTCAGCACACCAAGATATTTTGAACAACGCCATGCTTTCAACTTTGTGGCAACAGTTTGGGAAAGGCCCTTTTCGATTCCAACATGACTGTGGCGCAGTGCACAAAGCAAAGACATGGTTTGATGGGGTCACTGTGGAGGAACTTGACTGGCCTGCACAGAGCCCTGACCTCAGCACCACTGAGCACCTTTGGGATGACCTGGAATGGAGATTGTAAGTCAGGCCCTCTCATCCCAAATCAGTGCCTGACCTCATAAATGCTCTTCGGAATGAATGGGCACAAATTCCCACAAAAACACTTTTGTGAAAAGCCATGCTCTTAACCAAAATGCTGACATAAAAGACAAAGCTGTGTCTAAATTACAAATACAGAGCTAAACATTGCTGATATACTTTGGGATTAAGACTGCAGGAGTTAGACTGCATTTTGTTGGTCATTAACACAGGAATTTGACAGATATTGGATGTCTGGGACTTCTTATTTTATCAGAACATTTTGATTTTTACAATTTTCAGATCAAAGTTTAAACTTTCTGTTCTCTGACAACCCTACTGTATACACAGAGGCTTTCAAACCAGCAGATATGTTTACGTGCTGCCGTGTCTAATTAGTGCAGTGAGCCCTGTGGGGCGCTGTGCTGAGAAAACTATGCAGAGTAATGAATATTCTAAGTGAGATATGGAGAGCTTCACAATATTACAAGATTCACCCCAGCAGATGTTATGATACCACCCTCAGCTCTCCCTCTCATGGTGCTGTGGTCATTAGCTGCCTGCTCTGAATGTCTTGTTGCATAATATCTTGACAATTACACAACAGTCCCATTTATACCCCGAGTTTCCCTTTAGGACACATAGACACATTACCTCACGCATCACAGCTCACCTCGAACAAACAAAGCCAGCAGGGACAGTCCGGGGACAAATTCGTGTTTGAAGTGTGTTGATTTTTATGACAAATGATCTTTTTTTTTTCTTTTTTGTTTTTTGTCATGGACACGGCAACAGCAGAATAAAAACAACTGTCAGCATTATGGGCCTCCTGGAAGCATGAGTGCTGTAGCAGCAAAATACACATAAGAGAGGAGAACAACTTCTCTGTTGAATCATCAACAAGTCATCTGTTTGTGCCGCAGGCGGGCTCCGTGCATGTGTTTGTCACCAACCTTGGCTGTGTTTATTGCTTTGTTTTATTACAGAGGCACCAGTTTCAAAGTCTGGTCAAGGCTACTCTGGAGCTCCCAGAATCCAGAGGCAGGAGCAGGTCATCCACCTGTCACCCAAGAAGGGCAGTCAGGTCAGCCTCTAAAACTTTCTTACAATGTTTAGTCTCTCTGGAGGTTTAAGGACCCCTGAGTCTGTGTTTAATTACATTCTACACTTTCTTCACTTACTCGACCATTGGTAGTATTTTTATATAGTTGAAAAAGCAGACTGAAACCTTGAAACCTTCCTTAACTGTCATATCCTTCACTCATCCACATCCTGGTTCTTCTAGCAGTCCGATGGCCCTTACTCTGGACACTCCAGCAGTAACACCCTCTCCAGCACAGCCTCCAGCGGGGGCCACAGCGACAGCGATAAATGGTACGAAATGGGCGCGGGTGGAGGCTCCAGCGGCGACCAGGGAGAAACAGAGCCAAACGGCCTTGGAGGAGGAGGCTACCTCCAAGGAGCATCTGCTGACAGCGGCATCGATACTAGCTCTTACGGAGCTCCTCATCACTCCCATCCTCATTCACATCATGGCAGCACCACCTCCCTGCTGGCTCCCAGTGGAAGCAGGGAGAGCAGGGACCGGTCAGTGTCTCCGTGGCACAGTCCCACAGAGGGAGGGCGCAGGATGCTGGAGAGGTCACCTGCTGCAGCTGAGTCCTCAGGACCTCCAGTGGAGAGGAGTCTGGATGGGACAGGTCGAACCCCGCCTACACATCTTCTTGTTAGAGACAGCAGCACCTACAGTCTTAGTGACCAAGGATCCCACTCCAGGTCAGTCTGAGTGATGGAAGTGTTTAAGTGAATGGAAAAGAAAGTAGTCTGTCTGTGAAAACCCTTAACTATATACTCACTGATCACTTTATAAGGACAACATGATGATTGTGAACAGATAGTTCTTAGTTCTACCTCAAACGTTTATCTTAAGGAACAGTGTGCTCTTGAATAAAAACAGTGTATCCTTAGGCTCAAGAAATCAGCATCTGAAGCACAATCAGTTGCCTGTTTCAAGGACACTCATTGATAAAAAGCCACAATCATAAACTACATGGTCTAAGAATACAGTCCAAAATCTGCAGAAGACTGTTATGAATAGGCTATTCTGTTATAAAAACAGTGAATCCAGCACAGACTTTGAATTAAACACGTATGAATCTTATTTCCCTTCATTTTTTTGTCTTAAACTAATTTGATTTTTAATAGCAAGTTTGACCCTCTCTACTTTGCCATGTCATCACAGCATGTTTTCTTCGCCTCTACCGCATGTTTCCAATTCTCATCACTCATGTCAACAGTTTCTTTGCCCAAGATGAACACACACTCTGACCTCCTCGCTCTCAATGAGTCTTTGCTGGAAACCAAGCATGGGAGTAATTTTTACTCCCTCTTATCTTTCCACATTAGGCCTCAGGAAATGTGGAACACGTGTCCAACCTTTCAGAGCTGAGAGAACTCCAGTGTCTCGTTCTTCCTGTTAATAATTCAGACGTTCAGATGGAGTTACAGTTCATGACCTGGGCATCATCTGTCCAGCATTTAAGCTACATTGGTTTTCTGTCATATTTCATATTGGGGGGAGGGGGCTGAAATGAGTTGGGGAAGGTTTGCTTGATGCTTGACTATAATTCAAGGGTGATTTTTTTTCCACTTTTATATGGAATTTACAATTTTTCAACATGAGAAGCTGGCAAACAATACTTTATTTTCCATGGAAAACTATATGTGGTATATTTAATCGCTGCCAAGGTAGGCTATATTTCCCAACTGTTTTACATTTTTCTTTAAGATTGCTATGTGAGATCCCTAAATTTGTGCATGAACTGTGCTCTACAGTTGATCAGAGGGAGAAAGGGAGAAATCTGTGTTATGTCTCTCCTTAAATGCACTGTCTGTAGCGTGACATTTTGTGTCAATTATAAGCCTTGTTATGCCGTTGTTTTCTTTGTTTTGATCAGCTTGTTGCCATTGATGTTATTCTGCAGCCTTAATTTTTACTGTCATTTTGACAACCTTTCCTTTTATTATTTGTATTTCTGCAATTAAAAAATTGAATGGGAGCGTGGGGTGATTCCCCTGCTTTTTCATCTTTTGCCAATCACATTCCTGACAATTTTCCAACTGTATTTCAAGGATTTATGTCCACCCACAAATATTGCTATTTGAAATAAACATAACATACATTTGCCAACATGAAAGATAATAAGATGCTGGATTCTTAGAAAGATTCCCTACCTGTTAGGAGGCCTGCCCAGAGAATTGGCAGGGCCACTGAAAAAAAACATGTGAATTCCCCCCCC
This sequence comes from Cheilinus undulatus, assembly GCF_018320785.1. Taxonomy (NCBI): domain Eukaryota; kingdom Metazoa; phylum Chordata; class Actinopteri; order Labriformes; family Labridae; genus Cheilinus; species Cheilinus undulatus. The sequence goes on along the minus strand of NC_054878.1, from coordinate 35,924,007 downwards.
CCCCCACTTGTGATTTATTTACAATATCAATGCATGTGTGTTCGATCAGTAGCATTGCTGCTAGCATCCTGGCTAACAGTTTCCGCATTTTGGAGCTGAAAAGTATCTCTCTTTCCATCAAATTCTGCTGCTAACAAGACTACTACTTTTGCCCCTTTTTTTCAACTTCTGACTCCTTTCCCACTATTTTTTTTTTTGCCACTGTTAACCCATTTTCGCAACCTTTTTGCATCTTTAAACCAACTCTTGCCACTTTTTTTACCACTTTCAGTCCACGTTCGTCACTTGTTGCTCATTTTTGTATCTTTTTTGGAACTTATTTAATTTTTACTAAAATCATCAAAGTTTTTTGTACTTTATCTTCTGGCATCCAGACACCTTACATTACTTTCCATATGGTTTAGGTTAGTTTCCCCTTTCACATTTTTTACTGTTTTACTGTTTTAAGAAAAGAGGTTTACATCTTTAAAAAGGCCATTTTGTACTACAGCATTAATTAATAAAATTATTTTGTATTGCTCTGATAACAGTGGTTATTGTTCAGGTTGAAAATAAAATAAAGTTATCACAGTTTCACTCTACAATGGACCATGATTTTGCTGGCCTCCATGCACCAGTTTGACAGGGCCCAAGAAAACCCTCCCCTTTATCCCCCTTTATGGGCAACCTTGCCTGTTAGGATAAGATTAAACAAGGAGACCTCAGGGTTTATTTAGTTGATAAACCAGCTAAAAAGGCCCATTTCTTTCTGACTTCTTTAATACTTGACTGTAATATGTGAAACAACATGCATGTAAGATTAGATGCTAAAAGAGTTTAAAGTAAAAGGACTAGTGCATTGGACTGGTTTAACATCAGTCAGGTTTTGCTGGCTGCATGTTGAAAGGAAAGAAAGCCTAAACCTGTTACTCCTGCACTCACAGGCTGAGAGAAGTCTTCTTGAAGGTGACAGTTTGTATTCAAGGTGCAGGATATGTGAGAGGTCTCTTTTGATTTCATGTGCAAATTTGACAACCGTCCTTTTTTTAATGGCCTGAAGGGATCGCTTTTACTTGAAGACTGTGTGGCTGACTCAAGACCAAAATTGGTTTCTTAGGAGTCAATCAGTTTTGATTTTCCTCGCTTAACTTGTGACTTTAGATTTTATTCACCCAAGTATAGTGATGCAACTTGTGTTTTTCTTACATCACTGCCTTATCAGTTATTTTTTATCTATTGTCATGATGAGAAACACCTCTCATTTTCTTCTTCTTGCGCCCCTCTTTCATCCTAGGCATTCGGGCCACAGCTCTCCCAGAGATGAGTCCTCCTCTTCAGCCACCTCCCCTTCATCCCAGTCCTCAGCGTCCCCTGGGCCAAAGAGCTTCTACCCCCGCCAGGGAGCTCAGTCCAAGTTCCTGATCGGCTGGAGGAAACCTGGATCCACGATAAACTCGGTTGACTTTGGAGACACCCGCAAGTAAGGAAAAAAGGCAACAAGGCAAAAATAAATTAGGTCTTTAATTAAAAGCTTAAAAGCCCGGGAGTGGGTTAGTATTGCACACAGTTGCAGAAAATTTAAGTTAAATGAAATAAATGGTGCAACCACTGTTTGTAGAGTTACTATTGCATTGCTCAAAGGTACAATAGGGGGTTCTTTTAAAGTATAACATCATTTCTTCTGCAATTGAGTCCCTTTGGAGGCTGTTATGTTTAAATGTGTAAGAGGGCTTACATTAGAGGTAGATGCCAAGTCGATAAATATGCTGCACTTATAAATCTATCACTCCCTACAGGATTAGAACATATATCACATATCACAAGGACATGGGAAATACCTTGCTTTTTGTGTACAGCCACGACTCATTGATAAACCATTGTTGTGAAGCTTATAATGCTGCATATGCAACCCTTTTCCAAAAAAGTTAGGACACTGTCTAAAGTGTAAATGAGAAAGAAAGCCACTTATGTGGTCAGGGGTTCAGTGCCTTGCTCAAGCAAACCTTGGCAGTACTCTGGAAATGAGCTGGCACCTCTCCGGATACCAGACTAGTCTACAGGCTTGGTCCTACGGGGACTTGAGCCGTCAATCTTCTGGTTCCTGCTCGACGTACTTACTGGCTGAGCCATTGCAACTCTCAGAACAGCCCGAGGACAACAGATCACATGCTGAAACCAAGTCATGTTGAGCTCCAGGGATCTCAAAAACTTTAAAATATAGCAAAGGATGGCCTATATTTAAAAAATCTATTTATATTGCCAGAGACTAAATGTCTTTTTCGCTCCAATGTGTTAAGCTTTGTGCCAAAAAATAAAAGAAGATATCATCGAATGATTATGAGCCATGCAGACTGCAAGTAGCAAAGTGTCTGCAATGTAAGAAAGTTTTATTTGCCTGTTTTAAATATGTTTCCAAAAAGATCCTTAAGGTGCACACGATCCATTAAAGAAAAGCTGAAATGGGAAACTTAAAGCAGCCATATTAGACCACTGCAAAAGGGAAAATCCTGTCATGGACTAGAAAAATGCCAGGGTTAATCCTCTAGAGAGCACCACAGATAAATCAAGGAAGCCATTGAGATTCAGAAACAGGGCCATAAGACTATAAACAGGGACAAAGGAGCTTACATGTTGCCCCACACCTGGGATGCTATCCTGAAGAAGCTGCCAGACAGCAGAGGGTGTGTTCGTCCTATCAATCAGGACAGGATGACCAAACCTGCATATGATCAGCTGATAAGACACATCACAACAACATTACATGGCTCCTCTGAAGAAGACTGAAGGAACTTAGCAGTCAAAACATGTCGAGGTAACACAAAACTATACTCCTTTGTCGATAAGGACACACAAAAAAATCAAGCATTTTGTGAGGGCAAACAAAATGCTGCTATCTTGAAGGAGGAGAGTTGTTCCATCCATTCTTTATGTAGGATTTACAGCAGGCTGTCCCGTCATTTTCATAGCAGGTTTCAGGTTTCCAATACTCCAGACATTTTCAGTCTGTCACAAGATGATAAGAAAAGTTACCCTCAACCTATATCATTCTTTTCTACTGCAGTCTTTCACAGAGTGATGAATCCCTCTCCATCCTTACTTTAGGTAGATCCAGCCTCCCTCAGATGCACTTTTTGTTCCCAGTCATGTAACTAACCCACTGCAAGTTAAATGAAGCTCAGCGTTAGTCCGTGTAGTACACGGAGGTCATACGCCCAACCATGATCAGCTGATGGCCAGCCAAACCCAAGTTATCTCCTGGCTCCCACAGCCTATCACAGCTCTTTCTCTTAACATGGTGGTCTATTCAAATATGACATCCTTTTCACCAATCCCTGCTTCATCAACGCTGATGCACCATGCTGCTGGCAAAGCTTTACCTCCTCCACCCCAGCCTCCTCCTTTATAGCAAAAAAGCTTGTTTCACCCTCATATTCAGAGTCATGCTGCTATGGATTAATTGCTTCTGAACTAATATCACTGTGTCCAATATGCATTGTCATAAATGTATCTCTTCATATGGAGGTTTCTAGCTATGCGTTAACTGGAAAGTCAAATCATGCCGCTTGTCTAACCCAGGGAGTACTTTTTGAGCAGAGCCTTCTCTGCCAAGTAAAACTGTATATCCATTTTGTAAGGAGTTACACCAGGTGTTTTCTTTCAACATTTTTGAACTTTTCCAGTCTTTTGATCCCACTCTCATCTTTTTTGATACACATGTTCTGCATCAGATTCAAAATGGGCATATAATTCATCCAAAACAACAAAATTCCACAGTTTAAAGATTTAAAAAGCAAAGATTTTGCTATTTTCAATTACATGTGGGGCCTATGTGCTTCGCAAACTATCACTGTCTGCTCTAATTTACATTTTAAACAGTTTCCCATCTTTTTTGGAAACAGGGTTGTATGTTTGAACTGTCAGAAGGGATGACTGCATTTTGCAGTGTTGTTATATCACAATGCAGTAGACTTTTTTTCCCTGCATGCCTGTGTATACTGAGCTGACACAATGAAAAATCCCTAGCTTTACAATGATAGTATTTATGGTAAAGCTGCTGTGTGAGCTGCTATATGATCCTATTACTTGTCCACCCACTTTGTTTTCCTGTTAAGGTCTTGTTGAGGTAATCATATGCGTTTAACTTGATTACCCCCTTGTGGTGGAAAAGGATATTACACTAGAAGCCTTAAATAGTAATGGGGTGACTTAATGCAGTGAGAATTCTGTGTAATAGGGGCTAAATGATGTCATAACTTTAGTTTTTATCAGCTTTAAATTATAGGGAATATGAAATATGATCATTTCTCTATCTCATGATTCTGGCTGTTCAATTATACGTCTGTTACCTTGTGTGTTTTAGGAAGTCTCCAGGAGAAGGAGGAGTTGAGGTTGTACCCACACCTGCAGCGAGGCCTTCTCTGCGGGACATGCACTCACCTCAGCCTCACGCCAAGTCAACCATGGAGGAGGATGTGAAGAGACACAGCACTCCAGACAGCCCCCCAGCCCCACGCAGACACAAGGAGAAAACACGTCTGCAGGCATGTTTGTGAATCTTTTTAGTCAAGGAGCCCGTTTATAGACGCATTAGACTTCAGTGAAGCTATCTAATGAATGGAGTTAATTAACAACAGATAATGGAGGCAAGCTTTTTTCATTTAAATCTTACAAGATTAGGCCTGGGCCATCAGGTCATTGTAATTCTGAAAGTACCCAATGAATGCTGGCCTCCAATAATTAGAGAAAACACTAAAAATATCTTTGTCCAATTCAACTAGTAACATATTTTTGTTTAATTTTTTATGTTAAAGCCTTAAATGACAAAGAACCTCTGTAAAAATGAACTCACATTATTCATATATTTAACCATTAGGAATATTTGCTTTGAGATAGAAAGGCCCAGTGTCAGTGTCCACACTCTCTAACTCCCTGACTTAGAGGTGTCCCACTAAGTCCTTGAGGGCTTAAGGCTGTCCCACTGTCAAATCATAAAGTGCATGAGGGACCTCGTAGACTTTTTGGGCCTCTTTGACCCTTTCTGTGAGTGTGCATATCTGCAGACTTAGCATGAGGGAATTACCCATAGTTCATAGCATTGTGATGTATGACAAGGATTCCCTGGGGAAGCCCGCTAGCGAATGCTATGGGGGGGGGGGGGCGAATGGTAAACAAAAGACATGGTGGGTGCAAAAAATATTTGTTCCTTTTAGTTTATATATAAAACAGCCTTCATCCACTGATCAAATAGGCCTATAGGCGAGGCATGCTTGTTTTGATTTTTTTGTTTTTTTCTCTGAGCAGAATTCTGACCGTCAACAGAAAACAAAGGGCTGTCCCATTCCCATTTATACCACCTCGCACATTGCAGCCTCATGCTCTCAATCACTTTCCAGGTGCAGTCAGTTAAGTCCATAAGGACTGAGGGCTCAGGGTTAAGGGAGGAGATTGAGATTCTCTTTTAAGGGATCCCCAGATGAGACAGCAATATAAAATACCACTCAAAGAACAGACAATAGATTAATAACAAGCAGAAATTTACACCAGGCAATCAATCAGCAATACTACATAGCAAGACACATTCATACAAATGATCCTTTATTTTGTTTTTATTATTAACTCAGTAAATAAAATGCTTTAAGCTCTTTATAAATGGGGAAATGATAATGGATGATTATGGAGTCTTTGATTTATTTGAGCTTATTGTAACCTACAACTTTTCTCAGACCTAAAACCATTGTTCTGCAGTAGTGGCAACTTTCGTGAAATTATTTAAATGTCACTGCATTTATATGTGGCTTGTTTCTGATGCATGTCCACAAATAAATTACATTACAGATTTATTGAGTTCATTCTCCATTTACCAGTTGGGAGATTCCACATTTTCTGGGACAATATCCAAACTTAAAATCTTCAAAAAACGTTGGGAAATACTATCAAAAATACCTTCATTGTGAAGCTTCCACTAACTTCACTGCCAACAAAGATGATCTCATTTCATTACAATCTGACCGTGCATCCTGCTATCTCTAATGACTGAACCCTACGAACAACAAAATTACTAAATACATGCAAAAATTAACCGATAAATAAACAAGCAATGCAGGTTCCTATTTTGAAATCCATTTTCCATAAACTTTTTTCTTACTTCTAGCTTTACCGACATTTACCAAAATCAGAAATCTTTAAATTGAAATAGAGCAAAATTAAAATACCTTTTACATCCATGATGTTGGACGTAGATGGCGTCTTAAAAGGGGACATGCCACCAATTTATCCTTGGACTGTTGTATTGAATCCTTCTGTTTGCTTACACTGGATGAAAAGCAAGAACTGAATGAAGCTCGACACTCTACTGATTCCCTTCCTACCTCTCTCCAAACACCACTCAGAAGATTAACAAAACCTGGTCAAACAGTAATAATCTTTTTCCAAGGTTATGTGAAAAGATGGGTCAATATGTGAGCTGACTGTGTGGTGGATAGTTTTGGAAGAATTTATATGAACCAGTTGACTTTATCACTCGCCAAGGAATCCACATAAGCCACTGCCATAGACCATAAGATACTGCTTTGAAAATATCGGGATGCTGTACATTTTAGGAAACTGCAGTTTCAAATGAAAATAGTATTACAAAAAAGAGAGGTCAAATTACTATATAGCTCTTCTCTCTTCTTGTCTGAGTGTTGTCCAGTAACTCATATATCTTCCTTTCCAGGAGTCTTAGTTAATTAAATAGGTGGAGGAGGCCACAAAGAAGCAACAGCAGATATCTACTCACTACTGACATTTTATGCAGTTACTAAATCTTTAACATATTGATATAAAAAATTAAATATTTAACATATTAAATGACTGAGATACAAGATTAAACTGTCACTCCATAATTGATGTAAATATGCTTTTCAGATCCTTTAAATCAAATAACCTTGTTGATTACAGTTTACAAATGAACTTAAATCATTGCATGCTGAGTAGTTTAACACCACAGAGTATTTTCAGCCTTGTATACCTTGAGTTTACCATTTGTTGGTTGAAACATTTAGCCATTGCCATCTTTTTTTTTGGCGCTATACCTTAGCACATTTTTAGGGTTGGACACATTTTATTCTGCCTCTGTTCCAAACATCATGTTATTACGGTTGTTTCCTGTCTGTCTCAGAGTGGCCATGACTTTATGGACCCTAATTTTACTGAAAGAAGGCCAGTTTTTTTATCTGCTTCTCACATATTTGACTGTTTTTGCAGTCACTGAGGAAGTCCCCCTGCTGGCCTTTATGCAGAATGCATGTTTCTTACCATTCTGCATTGGTTTCACCTCACAAACCCGAGGCTTTGTCTACTTCTTTTCAATCAATTAGTCTTTCAGTTTGTAGTTGTTTAAAGTCAATTAGTGACAAATGTCTTTTACTGACACATCTTAAATAAAATCTAGACTGTACATTTTGTTATATAATTCAAATAGATCCAACATAAACCAATCATAGGCTTATAACAATACCGGATTTTTTTTTAACTATGATGTGATGCTACCTGTTTTGATACCTTGACAACAGAAACAGAAAACTAATGCATTCAGTTCTGGGAACTTTGTTTTTCGATTTTTAAAGATTGCAAGCTGACTACTTCACACTAAATTGCACGTAAACTATAATAAAGACACAATTAATCCATGAAGAGTTGCAAGCAAACACCTGCACACATTCTAAATTATAGTCATATAGTAAACGTGCAATTTAGACAGCGTGCAGGTGTTTGCTTGCAATTCTCGATGGACTTATTCATCTCCTAACAGCCTGTCTCATGAAATAGATGTGCTGTTATTTTAAAGTCTTAGATCTTTTTAAAACTAATAGTCAATGAAGTAATGGATAGTATGTCCTTTAAAAGCATGTGGTTTTGAACAGTTTTGATTCAAATTCTCCATAAACTAACACATCTCCATCATTCACTTAACTCTAACTTACAGCACAATCAGAAGTCTCCACCAAGCCATGAGCCTGTTAGCCGCCGCCGCTCACTCCATCGCACCCTGTCAGATGAGAGTATCTACAGGGGTCAGCGCCTTCCTTCGCTGGGAGACTCTGTGACAGATCCGACACTCGGTGCTGATTCCCTCTTCAGCTGCTCCACCCTCCCGCGCTCACCTACCACCCGGGGTGTTCCCCTCCGACGGCCCTCCTACAAGCTGGGAGTCAAACTGCACGGTAAGAAGAAGATGGAAGAGTGGAGGAATCATTCCTACCGAGGCATTTACTACAGGGGGAGGTTTTCCACATTCAGGGGTGTTGCCTCCATGAGTTTTGTACTGTAGGGTTTAATTTTATGTGGTCAATTTATCTGTGAAGTGGAATCATTACTGCACAAGAGTCTTAATATGTTGAAAAGAGGTCATGTAGTTTGTAATTGTGTATTGAGGTTGTGTACTTGATCAGATGTGGATGAAGTTCAAGAAAAGAACTGCCCACTTTTGATGAAAGATACATAATTATAACTGAAACAGTTTCAGTATTTTACATGATTTATTTGTGTTCATAGGTGATCTTTCGGCATCTGACACATCATTGGTGGATTTGGTGGAGCGCCATCGTGGACCCCTCCCTCAGGAGCTGATGCCGCTCCCATCTTCAGGCAGGGACAGCCCATTAGAGTGGACTCACCTTGTGGATGTGGCCAACACCTTTGAAACTGAAAGGAGCACACACTACGGTAACACCAGTTAGAAACAAGTGTACACATATCTGTCTTAATCTTTTCATGTGGACTCAAAAAGCCCTTGAGTCATAGATATTCTTCATACTGTGACCCTGAAATCCAGATAAAGAACGCATCAAAGTGGCTAAAAGGCTGGATCAAAATGTGGAAACCTTTCTTTGTAAAGTTGTTGTAAATGAGTCTTTTGTTACTGAAGTGTGTATTTGTTACATTAAGTACAGAGCTCTCTCTTTATTTGTGGATTTTTATGGTGCACTTTCTTTATTGTATTATACATTTCTCTGCACCTTCTGCTGATTTCATGATTTTTTCTTTTTATAAAGTTTCATTTTGCCTTTTTTTTTTTTTTTTTTTTACATGAGCAAGGGAGAACAAAACGACAAATTTGCAACAATCAGCAAACTATATTGAGCAAAGACATCATGAAAGGATACAAAAGTAACATAGGAAGATAGAGAAGGGAAAAAAGAAAGGAAGAAAAAATGTAAATCTGATTAAGGGGACTAAATGTGATTGAAGTGTACAAATATTTGTGAAAATAGGTAGGGGAGTATGCATGTAGTTGTCTGGATGAACGTTGCGATATGAAGCCGTTGTAAGGTTTCTGAGTTTGACTGCTCATCATATAGAGTTCGATGGCGTTCACCCACTTTTTCGTCAGCTCTGGTTCCAGAAATAGAATTTGCCATTGAAGTATCCCATAGACGTTTTGCAAAACCCTTTTTAAAACACTTTGGATGCATGAACCATGCCAGCCAGCTACCTGAATGCTCGTGACAACAAAATATTTGCCCTATCCAGCCACAGATTTATTGTCAGGACATGGTTCGATTGTTGTCAACATTGCAGTGAAATGTTGTAACTCTGATGCCCCTTAAATGATTTTCCTAACTTTGTCGTGTTTTAACCTTCTTTCGTGCCTCTTCTCTTCCAGTTCAGAGAAGTTACGTGTTTGGAGATGCAAACCACAGAAGCAGCGGCGCCTCTAGTCCCCAACAGCCCCACATAGAGCTGCAGCCAGCCCCTCTGTCACGGCCCTCATCCAGGTAACAACATACACATACATTCCTCTGAGGAAGCTAGGAGAATCAGTGAAGCAAATCATAGTAACTATTACAAATACTTCCTAAAGAGTGTTCATCCTGTGCGGCAAACAGAAACCCTTATTGGGCATGCATTTATACTCTTTATTTACCCTGTTTTCCTGGATAATTAATAAATTCCAGTTGTTTTCTCAAGATCTCAACCAAGTTATCCCTGGGGTTGTAACAACTAAAACAAACAAAAATAGTCTTAACTTCCCGCATTTGAATGGGCAGTGCATGTCTGTCCTATGGTCCATGAGGCCTGTCATAGTGAACAAACTATTGTTTGCATCTAGATTACCAGAAAAATGCCCTGTCAATATATGAAAATAAATTTTGTTGTCTCGAGATAATGAGAAAAGTGAGTGGAAATCTCGAGAAGACAACTAACAATACTCTTAAACACAGGAAAAAGATTAATTAAAATAAGTCTGCCTAGGGTCGGGGTTTCTAGGTCGTTTTGCCTCATTTATTTTGATTTTATATTTTGGCTACAGGGGTTCTGTTTAACTGGAACATTGAGGGAAAGAATATTTATAGTAATTTGTTTTATTCTCTCTTTCTGGGTGTATAAATAAGACCTGTTATTAATTTCTTTTTCTCCACAGTGAGGGTCACATAGGGCTGGAGAGGAAGGTGACTAAGCTGGAGGCCATGGTAAAAATGCTCCAGGAAGACCTGAAAAAGGTGGGGGAGAAATGCAAACATTCTTACACAGTGCATCCACTCTTTTGTTGTCATCTGTTGTAAAATTGGAACTTTGAAGTAGAAATTTGCTTTGAATATAAATACCTGAGTTTTCTTTTCTATTCAAGTGCCAGTAGGGATGAAAAATTAAACTCTTGGCTAATTTGCATACAGTGAAACAGGGAACAGATGTAACAAAATTAGTCTGTCCTCAAAAGAAAATACAAAGTCAGCAGTTGTGCGCTGCCATTGTTGTTTTAGTTCCACTCTGCTGATTATCTTTGTTACCTGCTGACTCAGATTTCATTATAATCACTCAAAATATGAGCTTTATGTCATGTCACATTAAAGAAACTGAAGCAGTGTACAGGTTTGCAATTTACACTGTCATTCATTTACAGATTCTGCCTACCTTTCAGTTAATTTCTCTGTTACAAGGCAGGGGAATTGCTGCAACATTCAGAGACTGTTATTTATTTTTCTCATCCATCTTCTTCAAAATCTTCTCTACCTATGTCTGCAACACTTGCAGAGTTTAAGGTAGAAAAGCTGCTGGAACTCAAAGTTAACTGTGGAGATCTTAAGGAAAAAATACACCCTTTTTAAAGTAACTCAAAGGTAGTTTCAATGTAGGAGTCATTTTCGGGCTTACTTCAGGTATTGTCCGTTTTAGGACATTCTCATGGCTCAGACTCAGGTGTCAGATCTTGGATGAAAAAAAATAAAAGGTCTCAGGAATAAAGATGTCATGTCTTATGGAAGAGACTTCAGGTCTCTGAAAAAACTGAGTCACATCTTAGGAAATACGATGTCAGCTCTCAGGGAAAACTGAGTCAGGTCTGAATAAAAACTGAGTCAGGTCTCAAGAAAACATGAGTCAGGTCTGAAGAAAAACGGTGTCAGGTCTGAGGAAAACATGAGTCAAGTCTCAAGAAAAACTGAGTCAGGTCTCAAGAGAACCTAAGTCAGGCGCAAGAAACATTGAGTCGGGTCTCAAGAAAACATTAGTCAGGTCTGAAGAAAAACTGAGTCAGGTCTGAAGAAAAACTGAGTCAGGTCTCAAGAGAAACTGAGTCAGGTCTCAAGAGAAACTGAGTTAGGTCTCAAGAAAACATGAGTCAGGTCTGAAGAAAAACTGAGTCAGGTCTGAAAAGAAACTGAGTCAGGTCTGAAGAAAACATGAGTCAGGTCTTAATAAAATCTGGGTCAGTTCTTAGGAAAACATGGATCAGGTCTCAAGAAAAACAGAGACCAGACCCAGTTGTTCCTGATTCAAGACTCAAGAAAAACTGAGTCAGGTATCAAGAAAAACTGAGTCAGTTCTGAAGAAAAACTGAGTCAGGTCTCAAGAAAAATGGGGTCAGGTCTCAAGAAAAACGGGGTCAGGTCTCAAGAAAACATGAGTCAGGTCTGAAGAGAAACTGAGTCAGGTCTGAAGAGAAACTGGGTCAGGTCTCAGGGAAAACTGGGTCAGGTGTGAAGAGAAACTGGGTCAGGTCTGAAGAAAAACTGAGTCAGGTCTGAAGAAAAACTGGGTCAGGTCTGAAGAAAAACTGGGTCAGGTCTGAAGAAAAACTGAGTCAAGTCTGAAGAAAAACTGAGTCAGGTCTGAAGAAAAACTGGGTCAGGTGTGAAGAAAAACTGGGTCAGGTCTTAGGAAAACATGGATCATCTTTGAAGAAAAACTGAGACCTGACCCAGTTGTTCCTGAGTCAAGACTCAAGAGAAACTGAGTCAGATCTCAAGAGAAACTGAGTCAGGTCTCAAGAAAAACTGAGTTAGGTCTGAAGAAAACATGAGTCAGGTCTGAAGAAAAACTGGGTCAGGTCTCAAGAGAAAAACTGAGTCACTTCTCAGAAAGTACTACGTCAGGTCTCTGGGAAATCTGGGTCTAGTCTCCAGAACACATGAGTCAAGTCTCAAGAAAAAAATGAGTCAGGTCTCAAGAAAAACATGAGTCAGGTCTCAATAAAATCTGGGTCAGTTCTTAGGAAAACATGGATCAGGTCTCAAGAAAAACAGAGACCAGACCCAGTTGTTCCTGAGTCAAGACTCAAGAAAAACTGAGTCAGGTATCAAGAGAAACTGAGTCAGGTCTCAAGAAAAATGGGGTCAGGTCTCAAGAAAAACTGAGTCAGGTCTCAAGAAAAACGGGGTCAGGTCTCAAGAAAACATGAGTCAGGTCTGAAGAGAAACTGAGTCAGGTCTGAAGAAAAACTGGGTCAGGTCTGAAGAAAAACTGGGTCAGGTGTGAAGAAAAACTGGGTCAGGTCTTAGGAAAATATGGATCATCTTTGAAGAAAAACTGAGACCTGACCCAGTTGTTCCTGAGTCAAGACTCAAGAGAAACTGAGTCAGGTCTCAAGAAAAACTGAGTCAGGTGTCAGGAAAACATGGGTCAGGTCTGAAGAAAAAAGACATCAGTTCTGGATATAGACCAATGGAGGAAAATCTGAGAACTGACTGATGTTTTTCCTTAGAGTTGATGCTTTATGTCTGAGATCTGACACCTGAGGATGACCTTAAATGTACATCATATGGCAAGAGACCGTGGAGCACATACAGAACACCTAGTCCAGTATAGGTCTGATTGAGGTACATCTTTGCAATACCAAACAAATTATCTAAGTTTGTTTGTTCAAGTCAAAGAAATTCGATTTCAAATTATTTCAGACAAACCAATTTACATTTGCATTTTAAAATTACAGTATAGTCTTAACGACACAGTATTACAACTTTTTGAAACTGCATGTAAACAAACTGTGTTGCTGATATCCTCCTGAAAGTATACATATAAAGAAATCTGTTCACAGCTGTAAAAGAAGAGTTTATCTAGCTCAGTTGGTTCAACGTTTTCAACATATCGCATCACTAAATAAAGTCTCTACTGGTGTTCCTTGACCAGATGAATCCATATTAGTCTCTTTGACATTTCAGAAGGTATTTATGAGACAATTTCATCAACTTTCAAGGAGCTTGGAGGAAGAAAAAGTCTTGAGGGGACAAGAGAAATCTCCAGCAACAGATGTTCTAATGAAGTTGTTCTTTAAACTACAAGTTAAAGGTGCAGTATTTAATATTTGGCCTAGTAGCATTTAGCTGAACAAACTTGGTAAAATAAAGCAAAAAATTTCTAAGACGGTCTATCTAAATAAGTGTTTAGTCATCTAAGTTCAAAAATAGCTATTTTGAAAAAAACAACTCTGAATAAACCTTTAATTCATACATAGGGAGGGTCCCCTCCATGGATGCCGCCATCTTGGATTTTTACATGTTTCCATGGTAACATAGAGGAAAAAAAGGATAAATCAAGTTATTGTATTGTATTGTGTTGTATTCACATTACAGATACACATTAAATTCAACTGGTTGCCACAGTTTCCAGCAGAGAAATGCAATCTAGAACCCAATTCTAGATGTTGATATTCAGTTTTACACACTGCACCTTTAAGCTGGAGATCTCTTTGTCATGGAGTTTTCCCAGGCTTTTTGTTATTGTTACAGCCGCATTTTTAATGCCAGATTTCATGGCAGGGAAAAGGCAAGGAAGTTGTGATTATTCAAGGTTTATTTTCCCAAAGGCATTGCAGGAGCATGGTTCTAAGTACCCTCACTAAAAGCCAAAAACTGGAAGAGTTCATGTTTACTAAGATGATTGGTCACATTTGTGGAAAGTTGAAGTCATTGGACAAAATTACAAGGTTACTCAGAATTTAGCTTTATAAGTTTGAGTTACAACTTCCTTTAGGACTGATTGACTACATTTGACTGTGATGATATGATTGTTCTAGTGATGGGTTACAGCAGATTGATTCCCTCGTTTGACATTTTAACAGTCACAGAAAAGACTTTAACTTCCTTACAGCTGACGTCTGGGTGCTATGTATGTCTTATGCAACTCTATGCAAGTTCTCTGCTGTGTGAAATACTAAAAAGTATCTGAATTTCATATTTTGAATGCAGATAGTAGATCTGTTTGACACCAGCAAAGCTATTATACTTCACTGTCACCACCTTTGCCAGCCTGTAGCCAGCAGCTTTCTGCTGACTGACAGCATAGTACAAAAACCCCAAATATTTCCAGTCTTTCTTTAAATGTTGTTACGCACACAACTTATGCTTCTGGCAGACTTAAAATGTCACCTAATAAATTCTTCCTCCAAGTTTAATCTTGTTGTGACTCACTGTCTTCAGGCCAGGTTTATGTAAACACAAAATAGAGTTGATTATATAGTGTGTAATGTGTTTACGCTCAATCTTGAGGGTTTGTTTCTTTATCTGCAGTGTATTTATGAAACACCTGCTCTGTTATTTTCTTATCAAAGTTAACTGTGTAATGACTTTGTCTGTGTTTCCACAGGAGCGTGAGGAGAAGGTGAGGCTGCAAGCTCAGATCAAGAGGCTCTGGGAGGACAATCAGAGACTGCAGGAGGAGTCGCAGACCTCCGCCGCCAAGCTCAAGAAGTTCACAGAGTGGGTGTTCAACACCATCGACATGAACTGACTCTGACCGGCACATTTTTACTCACATTAAACTACACACGCAGTCCGGACAGGGAAGCTGAGGGGGATGACACTGAAGAGAAACTTTGCACAAGAAAAACGGAGACTCTCCTTTTAACAAACACTCTCATCTATTTTCTTTTGGCTTTAAACATCTCCTGGAAATATTTTGTTCCATTCTCCACAGACCCTCTGCTAAACTTCTCAGGATGAGACTTAAAAACACGAGTGTCAGATCCAGAGGGATCGACCCGTACTCTCCAAGGGACCTTGCAAGCGTTGCTTTTATTTGTTTTTCTTTCATTTTGCCGTGCCAAAAGAAGAATCCCTTCCCTGATGCCCATTTTCTGAAGAAGCCAGCTAATTTTCCTCTTGATTTGAACATAAAAGAATCACCTAAACACCTGCGTCTCATCTTTCTGGGAGGTATCCTGCCTTCTTTATCTCTCCTTTTTCTTTTGCAAATGTTTCCCAGCTTCTCTGACGAGCAACTTTAGTCTTTTGTGCCAAATCAAACTCAGCAGAGGGTGAAGGAATTATCCTTCCGTCTTCAAAATATCAACAAAACTTCAGATAGGTACGCACAAATCTATGACCCCCAGCCTCTTGGAGTTTGAATCTAAAGCCTACGGATCACATATACTTGTGTAAAAAGCGCCTAAAGAAGTTTGACACCTGAAGCGCTACAGCAGCTGACATGGAGGGCGGCTGATCTGCCTCTGAACAGAAGGGAAACCTGGATTTGTACAGTAATTTTCTTTATGTTTGTCATTTTTTTCCTCCTCTGTGACTCTCAGTTCTGGATTACAGCATCCTGCCTGTCTCTACAGCACAAAATCGAATAAGAAGGAATATATTTATAAGCCATCGGCATGTGGTGCCATAAAACAAGACTGATCTCCAGTGTGCTTTGGTCCAATCTGATTGTATGTGTCATAAAAGCAATAGGAGGAAGACGAGACTTATGACTCTCAAAATAGGGAGTTTGAGGAAGAAGTGTAATGTGGGAAAAGAAGTTTGAAGAGTCCGCAGAAGATGAAGGGATCGAATTTTAGAGAAATCAAAGGATGTACTGCCATCTCACCGTCTGGAATACAGATAGAATACAGAGAGCCAGCTGATGACAGAGACATTTTCAGGACGGAAAGTCAAAGGGGGGACTTTTTTTCCGGGTTAATTTATTTCCTTGTATTATAATTCCAATAAATAAGTTGTTCTCTTCGTACAGTACAACTGACATCAGTGTTTAGTTCCTCAAAAAAGATCACTAGCTATATTATTTAAATGGCTTTCTTTCTTAATTCTGGCTAAAGCCTGACTATATTGCTTTTTCTTCTGTATTCTGTTGTATTTTGTGGTGCCCGAGCCTGCTGTCGTGTTGCTTACAGTGCCCTCTAGTGGTGACCAGTGGAAATGTCATGATTATTTAATGTGCTGCCAGTCACTCTGTATTTCTCCAACGCCTCATTTAGACATCGACTACAGAGGCCACACAAAATCAGAAACACAATGCCAGCCTTGAGAGACAATCAGAGGTTGATTTTTGATAAAGGGAGCAGACCATAGGTGTACTTGTGCGTATGTGGGTGTGTGTGCTTACATTTCAACATCTCTTGTCTCCTCAGGTTCAGTATTATAGTAACAAGAGGATATTTATAGAGAGAAATTGACAAATATTTATGTTAAAGATGGAAATATAAATGATAAGAAGGAGCTGCTGTACCAGTGTCATTGTGTGAATGTACATCAGTCTATCCAGCTGTGCCTACAGTCACTTATTTTGGTCATTTACTCCCAGGCAGAGCAGGGACGTGCCTTTGAAACAGCACCTGGGGAGCAGATGAAAGGGAAAGGCTCTTCTTCATCATCCTGAAAAATAAACACACTTGGTAACAAACACACTCTCTCACACACTCATATTACACTATTAATACATTTTTCCCAACTTCACACTCACAGACTCATAAAAGTTTGTACCAGCTGTGAGGCTTCGGTCTTTCTCTTCTTATAAAATCATTTTTATTAAATACAGTCGTGGCTGCCCAGGCTCCAGACACAGGGACGAGCGTGTGTGACGTGCATGGAAATGTGTCCGTATGTGTGTGTGCCTTTGCGTTCAGTTACATGCAGTATATCTCTCAGTGCAGCTGGCCCCTTTTAACAAGAGTGTTCTGGAAGAAAATCAAGCTGTTTTCACATATGCACTCCTGGAAATTTCTACAAAACTTCGGGACAGACTGCCCTTGAAATTCCACCAACTTCCAAGGTACATGGAGGATGACTAAAGTCTTGGAGGAAACAGAAAACTCCAAATAGTTTAGGAAACTTTATGAGACTAACACATTTCAGCTTGTGGCCTTCATTAGGGGCATCAAAGTTAGTTGATGATAAAAAATACCAGTACCAATGTATACAAGGTTTTATGCCTAAGACTCTGCAGACATAATGCTCACCTTACAAGATGAAACAAGGAAAAGGCAACGTGTTCAAATATTCCATCATTCCTTCTGAAGAACATCAAAGATCGCATGCTCATAATATCTTCATTTAAAACTGTATTTTTTCTATCATTTAATATTGACTCCTTGTTTTAATGCTGTACCACCCGATGATGACTGTAGCAAATCTGACAGCTGTTTGCTGACCATTAAATAACAAAAGAAAAAATCAGTAATGTCTGAAACACAACCAAGGTGCTAAGAAACTAACTTCTCTTCTTTGAACTAAAGAAACAACCCACTGTACTGGCTATTTTTATGATAGTGACTAATTAAACCATCTATTTAACCTAGCGTTAAGTCAAATAGATTAAGTCAAAATTAGCATAAACAATGCTAAATCTGTTAGCCCACTGACGGTTATTCTCAATAGGTCTCAGCATCAAGCTAACAAAAGTCAGAGGTACATCCAAGCCAGTCTCTTTGAAACTTTAATTTTCTTGTGAATGTCATTCACAAAAAGAAGATTTATGAATGTTTTTGAATGTTGTCACTAAGTGTCATTCAGTCAGTGATGTTGCCAGTAATACAAACTTGACATTGTTTGTTAAGATCAGTTTTTTTCTCATGTGGCTCTCCTGTAAAGGACAAAAAGCTGCAGGGCAACCAGACAGAGGTGTAGTGGTGTGATGTCCAGTGGTGTAGTGGTGTGTGTAGAAGTGGATATGCTTTTGATTTATGCATTAAAGGTAACAACTGACCACATGACACTTAATGACAACATTCATAAGCATTCATAAAGCTTCCTTCATGTGAATGACATGCGTCATGTCATGATTATGACAGTGTCAGGTCAGTCTTATGCATATCCCTTCAGATAAAGTGTTGTCTAAATTGTTTCTGAAATGCACGTCCCTTAGAGCCAACATGTTTTTGGCTTTAAATATTGGCAGAAATGCTCATATCTGCTAATGCTGATAGTATGCAGATAATATTGTATAACCCCGGCATTCACACATCAGCATCACCACAACTTGATGTTCAAATCTTACCAAAAATGGCAGGACAAATTTGAGGTAAAATAAGTGTGAGAGATTTGTCTTTTTGCATTTAACTCACTACAGCTTACGCCAAAAATTTCAGGAAGTTGTGAGGAGTTTTTGTCAAACACTATAATTTTTCTCTTCAGTGGAAAAAATCCTTTTCACATGTGTTTCACAGGACAGGGTTTTTATCTAAAAAGTTGGTCGCAGGGGCGCAGATGGTAAGGTCACACCCATGTTCACGGGCGGCCCAGGGTTCTAGATTCCTTTCCCCCGTGTCTCTCCCCCTTTCTCTCAACCCTGTTTCCAACTTTGTCCACTGTCTTCCTCTCTAAAATAAAGGCAAAAAATATATCTTTAGGAGAAAAAGTTGGCTGCAGCATATTTACCAGTACAACTCACATAACAGTAAAAAAAGTGCAGAGACATGCTAAATCATTACAGTAGGTGCATGCAGCTGCCACTTTCACTCACTACATAAGAGCTGATATGACAAAAAAATTCACCCCATTCACTCTGTATTACAAGCAGCCTCTTCACTCCCTAGAATTACCAATTACCAGTTTGGTGGCACTTTTTAACAGCTTTTCTCCCTTGTTAGGTCATAATTATATATTTTAAAGTAAACAGGGTGTATGCCATCAAGTTACCCCTGACAGAGTAATTACAAATTTGAATGGGTGGAGGGCTCAGCGTTTCACAAGTCAGCAGTCAAAGCAATCACCAAGACTGAGAGCTAAACTACCGTATTATAGCTAATATATGTGCAGACTCAACATGGCAAAAACAGATGTAATGAAAGAGCAACACAGCTGTAGAGAACTGGGGAAATCTGCTGAAGGAAATGGAAATAATCACTCAGGAGAGCAGTTTAAACCTTTTTTTCTTTTTGGAAGATCAAAAAAAGTTCACGTAAAAACAGGCCGCTTACATACAGGGACCTATATTACAGATTTTCTGGTACACTCTGACAAACAGAAAACTTAACTGAGCGGTTTTCCTACTTGCAGGGAGATTGCTTGCACTGTTAGTTTACAATATAGGACCTCCCACAGACATTTTAAGACATTTTTACTGAGAAGTTGAGTGGAAATATTCCAAATCAAAAACAGCTCTACCTGAAAAGTTCTTAAGTTGTCAGGTGTGTTTGTACACATGGGGTTATTTACAAGTCAGGCTAAAACACCCATCTGTTCATGTTCACAAGGGCAGCTCATCCTGCTAGTTTTAGGGCGTTTTCAGGAGTTTACCATATGTGAGAAAGCAAAACAACTGTACAGCAAGATAACAAAAGTGTTGGGGTTAATTCAGGTCCTCGAAAATGTCATTCACAAATGTGGTGAAAGCCTTAATTCCTTGACTTTTCCTATCAAAACCCTTTGATAAAAACACTTGTCAAGTCCCTTATACTTCATTTGCATCTTTAAATGGATGCTATTTCATCGCATGTGGCACATAACAGTCTGAATGTAGAGAGAATATAAACATGCTCAAAAGAAATACGATGTTTACTATAACTGACACTACACTCTGCAGTTTTGCAGGGAGATGAGTAGGAAGGAAAATAGAAGTCTTGGTTCTGTTCTAAGAATCTCAGTTTAGTCTGTACATCAGTGCATAGTGAAAGTTCAAGTATGTTGCTCTGTGACATGATTTAATGGTTTTAAGGGTTGAAAAAGTGGCCAGTAGTGAAACAAAGTCCGATAGTCATCCGATAATGTGAAAGCCTCAAAATTATACACAAAAGAGTCCGAAATATTCCCACTTGGTGTAAATTGTTGTCATAAGCACCAAATTTTCAATCCAGATCCACAGCGTCTCAATGCATAAATAATCAATTTAGAGGTAATGTTTCATATTTTATTGTATATTGAAAGTGCTCTAGATTTTTGTATCTTGAAATTAAGTATGGCAAAATGACAGACTGTGCAGTGCAGATGTTTTTTTGCTTGCATCATGTTAGATAAATACAAACAGACACATCAGTCCAGTTATTTCCAGTGTGAATGTTGACTTATTGTACAGTGCATATATTTTTTTTTCTCAGCTTTTGTTTTTGGTGCTTTGTGGAAGGGAAATGTGAATGCTCCGATGTTCAAATGTTCCATTTTGTAACAGCTTTTATTTTTAAGAACCTTTGCACAATGTTTTATAAAGAGGATTGTGTTGACAGGTTTTGGATAAGAAGAATCGATCCATTCCTGTTCAGCCGTGTCTTGATGTTGCTCTGTAGTTTTGCTGCCAGTTTAGTTCCTGAGAAACAAGGAAGGTGCTTGACTTTTATTCACTTCTAATAATCAGAACCCTCCTCCTCCTCCTCAAGCTTCTCTAAACAGAAGAGGGCAGGCTGGATGCGGTTTAGTGAAGGTTTTCTGTCCAGTACAACTCACAGGTTAGTGATTCGAGCAGGGGAGGAGGGTTTCACAAAGCTCAGAGTCACAGTTGTGTCGTGATCCGTTTAGTTTCCTTGTATCAGAAGAACAAACTAAACATAGAAGTGATGAGTTCTGACTGCAGATAAAACACACTATTTCAACCACAGAATTAAATACTGTTTACATCCCAGATCCATTGTCTTTGTAAAATGTAAAGGTATGAAAAAGACATTTGCAGTGATCACAGTATTAAAGTTTCTGAAATGATTAAATGCCGTATTGATTTGTGATGTTGTCGACTTGTTTCTGCACTCTGCTGGTGCTGCTTTTATCAGACTTCTTTTTCTTGCTTTCTTCTTCTGCTACTTTTACAACCCTCTGATGCCATTTCTTCCACATATTTCATACTGACCTATCTAAACCATCCACACTGTCTTTCAGAAAAGGTTTGCCTAAAAATAGCAAGTGAAATATCCTGCAGTGCATCTGCAGGTCCTATCATAATCCAATTTAAGAAACAGTGCATTCAGAAAGTATTTAGACAGGAGTGTCAGAATTATAAAGCTAAAAACAACTAATAACAGCAACACTAATTCACATATCAAAACATATCCAGAAAAAATACAATGAAACTCATATCAAACATCATTGATGTAATCAAGTCTTAACAAATCTGAAGGTGTAACCTTTAGTGTTTCCCACAGATTGTCTTTGCCTTGGATGTTCCTTTTGTGTGTTCCTGCTCTTTTGATAATATTCATAAGCAGTAGGTTGTGTAAATATGCTCAGTGACATCTTTTGAAATATTTCACTCGATATTCCATAATATCAATAATGATAGCGGGTTTAAAATGAGCCACATGTATGAAGGCTTGGTGTTGTTAAGGTAGTGTGTCACAACCATCATGTTCAAGTGCAGCAGTACGGGATATCGTCAGGAAGAAGCGGGAAAAAACATGATGAAGCAACAGCATATGAAACCAAATTTTGACATGAGAAGTTGCACCTTACTTTAGTGGGTGTGTGACTGTAAATATACATGGGTTGCTGATCCAAGCATTGTCATTGTATGGAACATAGTTTAGATTTTAGTATAGTGTCATTAAAAAGTAATGGGGCACCCATGGCCTAATGGTTTTCCTTATGGAGACTTTTGTCATCAAGATTAGAGTGCTCATGCACATCACCCCCCACTCTCTCATCTCTGTTTCAAGCTCTAATCACTGTCGTCCGTTGTAAAAGCAAAAAAACCTGAGAATGGAAAAAAAAAACCTTACAAATTATTAATTTGTTAAAAAAAAAAAAAAAAACACAATTAAAAAGCATCCCATCTTTGGTTTCAACGGAAAGCTGGTAATGCAAGCTTTAACAAAAGAGGGGAAAAAGGATAAACTCAATATACCCTAGGAGAAAAGTTTGATATCCTAATTGGGATAAATAAGGTATAGAAAACTCATCAGTGATGATTCCTGGGTTCATTAAGTCTTACCAGTCTCATCTACACTACAAAAACTCAAACCTCATCATGTGTATGTTGTAAATTTCCACTCAAAATATCAAACCACTTTTACTTTACATTTCATTCACCTGGAAAAACAAGAAGGGCTGAAGTGCTTGTAATAAATAAAATATCAGCTATATTGATAATGCTTTAGGTAAGTTTCCACAAACTACTGCTTCAATGAAATATGAATTCATGCATGAAAATTTCCTGATGAAATGTTAGTAATGCAGTTTTTTAGTTTCTCATGCATGACTGTGCAGTTTTTGAGTCATCATG
This sequence comes from Cheilinus undulatus, assembly GCF_018320785.1. NCBI lineage: Eukaryota > Metazoa > Chordata > Actinopteri > Labriformes > Labridae > Cheilinus > Cheilinus undulatus. Next base: position 35,901,405 of record NC_054878.1, on the reverse strand, counting down.
AGTTTCATTAATGCTCTGATTTCACAGGAATGCTGCGCTTGAAGAAGATAATGCTGAAGCAATCATATATGCACTTAAAATTCAGCAGGTTGGTTAGTTGCTTGTCTTGTCCCTTTGGGTGAAGAAATCATCCATTATCTACACTGTTTAAACCGCGGGGGGCTGGAGCCTATCCCAGCTGTCAATGGGCGAGAGGCAGGGCACACCCTGGACTGGTCAGCAGTCAATCACAGGGCTGACATATAGAGACAGACATCCAGGCATGCTCACACTCACACCTACGGCCAATTAAGAGACACCACCTAGCCTACAGAGCATGTCTTTGGTGTTTAGAGGAAGCCGCAGTATCTGGAGAGAACCCACGCGTGCACGAAGTAGAACATGCGAACTGCACAGAAAGGCTCTGACTGGGAAGCGAACCAGGAACCTTCCTGCTGTGACAGCAGTTTGAACCCCTGTGCTGCCATGCAGCCCTAAAGAAATCATGAACATCATCAATGGCTTATAAGTCACAATGGTTTGCACCCCTTTCTGGGTGAGCTGCATGTGCAAAATAGCCAATTTTTTGACCCAGGATTTTCCCAGCTTGCCTCCTAGTATCTACCCTCCCCCCCAGTTACCTGATAGGCAAACTGTAGGAGAACTTCCTGCTGTGAGGTACAAGTGTGAACCAGCAACTTCAGGAAATATGGGTGTTTTCTATCTCAAATTTTCTGGTAAAAAAGTCTCTAGTTGGCACGTCTAATTTCCAGACACCTAACAGTTAAAGTTTTCTTCTCCCACAAGCACTTTCAGCATGTTGTGCCTTACTATTTGCTTATATATTACTTATAATGAGAGATTTTTGACCAGAAAATAGACAAATACTCTGGTTAAGATTAAGTTTTCACTGTGTAAGTGACTCACTCTGGCTTGATCAGGCACAGATCCACAGCCATCTTTCTCTTTCACATTTGAAGTGAATCTCCTGGTATGAGAGTCTCTATTCTCAGGACTTTGAGGACTGTGCAGAGTGAGTCTCTCTACAGAACGAGACCCTCATAGGTTCACACAGGGCCCTCCATACCTTGGTTTGACTCTCTCCTGCCACCCTCTTGTCCTTGGGCTCTCCACATCCTCCTCCAGCCATCCCCAGCATGACCACTCATCACATTGTTTTAAATCGAAGTACCATGTGTGGCTTCAGAGCCATCTCCTGTTTTCAACCTCCATCAGTCATTTCTGCTGCATTGAGCCCCCTGTTGGAGATGATTGTGATTGCAGCCTCTCTCCAGGACTGACTTGGTCACTGTTGCTGCCAGTTTAGAGTAAACTCCACTGAAGATATCCACTATATGCCTCAGTGACTCCTTGTGAGAGTTGGCACCCTTCTAACAAGCAATGGCCAAGATATCGCTCCATGGATCCTCTGGCACAGGAGACATGCTGCTGTTTCTGCCAAACCCCAGCAGCACAGATCAAATGGGCTGTGGAGGTAGTAGAACGACAGGAGGAGAGTTTATGGGTGGGGTGCTGGTTTAGCTCAGCAGGTAGGGTGTATACCTCAAAAACAGACTAGAGGCCTCAGGTTCGACTATATACCTGTTTTGTGCTTAATTTCATTTTATGCAGTAAGTATTAGCCCCACATAGCTCCCTCTTGAACATGCTCTGGTCCATTACCTGTTCTAAAAGAGGTGATGCACCAACTATCTGGCTGGAACAGACTTCTTCCTTCACAAGATTGCTTGTCCCTTTTCTCTTGGCTTTGTCAAAGGCATGGAGGGGAGGAGGGTTTGGGGTATGCCCTACCCCAGCAGTACTAAGCTGCCACCAAGAAAAATATTAGATTTAAAACATGGATCACCAACACACCACATGCTTGCTGGGAGCAACGCCAGAGTGCGTGCACGTTCTGGGAATGCTTCCAGCATGAATGTGGAAGTGCACTCATTATCAGAAATTAATGACTGAAAGCAAAACAGTTTTCTTTTTCATAGATATGCCTTACAAAGGGCCATTTTTATTGATCAGAATGTCAATTCAAAACAAGAAGTAAACTGCGTAGATGGGCTGCACTGGTCTGTACTTGTCATTGTGTGTTTTTGTTTGGTTGAGAGCCCACTGCTGGCAGAATTTTACATGTTGTGCATTTAAGAAGGATTTTACATTATACGGGGCCTATGAGTAGGTAAGTGTCCATACGAAGGTTTTACCCTTTTATTAATTCTGTAAATCAATCATGATCAATATAATGCGGCTTTTTGACAAAAAGAGACAATAAGCCTCTTTTAATGTCAAGTTTCTACGAAGTTATGTCAAACAAAAATCTTTAATGTAACATAGTGACTGCATAAATATTCATCTAGTCAGTATTTAGTAGATGCATCTTTGGCTGCAATCTCAGACCTGAGTCTGTAAAGACAGGACTCAATCCGACATGCACATCTAGGCACTGAAATTTTACTCCATTCTTCTTTGCAAAAATGCTCAAGCTCTGTCAGGTTGCACAGGGATCACGCCTGAACAGCCCTTTTCAAGTCCAGCCACCATTCTCTACTCACCTTGTCGTCTTTAAACCATTTCTGAGTAGTTTCGCTGTATGCTTCGGGTCATTGTCTTGCTGGAAAATAAATCTTCTCCCAAGCTGTAGTTCTCTTGAACTGAGTAAGATTGTCCTCCAGGATTTTTCTATATTTTGCAGCATTCATTTTATTTCCTTACCTTTACAAGCCTGGGCTGGCTGCTGAGAAGCATCCCTGCAGCATGATGCTGCCACCACCGTGCTTCACAGTGGGGATGGTGTGTTTGTGGTGATGTTCAGTGTCGGGTGACCATGGAGTCTTCCACGCACTGGCAAGCTCTAGTCCAGATTTAATCTGAGTTTTCTTGCTGCAGTGTCTTTGTCTTTACCACTCTCCCATAAAGCTTTGACTGGTGAAGAACTTGTGCAACCGTTGTTGTATGGAGAGTCTCTCTCACCTCAGCTGTTGAAGCTTGCAACTCCTTAAGAGTAGTAACAGGTGTCTTGGTGGCCTCTCTTTCTACTCTCCTTCTTGCATGGTCACTCAGTTTGTAAGGATGGCCTGATCTAGGCAGATTTACACATGTGCCATATTCCTTAAATTTGAATGAATGAATTGACCTGAACTCTGGTGTTGCTTAGTGCCTTGGATTTTTTTTAATCCCCTGACTTAGGGGATTCAATAACCTTTTCTCTGTGTTTCTTGGAGTGTTCTTTTGTCTTCATGGTGCAACGGTAGCCAGGATTACTGATTAACCAGTGACTGGACCTTCCAGACACAGGTGTCTTTACCCCATTTCATCAGTTGTGAGACTACTAGCAGCAAGTTTTTGCACCAATATTTTTTTTTAATTGACATTGCATTGTAGAAATCTGTTTTCACTTTGACATGAAGGAGGGTTTTGTTTTGGAAAATTAAAGGTGAAATTATATTGACCGTCATTGATCTTTAAAACCAATAAATGGGTAGAACATCTGAAGGGGTAAATACTTTTATAGGCACTATTTATGCTATCATATACTTTATTCAACCATTTTTAAATCTAAAAGCTACTGCCAGAATGAGTTATAGAGAAGACTTTTTTGAAATTGCTAATACCGTAATTTCTGGACTATAAAGCGCACCTGAATATAAGCCGCACCAGCTAAATTTAGGGGGGAAACCAAATGTGTACATATACAAGCCGCACTGGACTATAAGCCGCAGGTGGAACAGGGGCATGGTGGAAACACCTCAGCTGTCTGCTCTCTGTGTGTTCAGCCAATCTTCAAGAAAGTCTTCAAGTTCGGGCCATCTGCTTTTATTACCTCTGAATACCTCTGAAAGCTTTTTTCGTCTTTTTGCATTGAGCCAGTTCTTCACGCTGGCATCTCCAACATCTCACCATTGATTCACTGATGCCAAGGGTACGTGCAGCAGCTCTATTTCCTTCTTTGACAGCCAGATCGACTGCCTTTAACTTAAAAGCTGCATCATATGCACTTCTTCGTTTGTTTCCATAATGAGGGTTTGTGCATGAAAACTTCCTTTGTACAAACTGTCTCCCTCTCATAATGTCTGTCTTGCTCTCGTTCTGTCTCTCATACTGCATTTGGTTCCACTTTTGCTTTCGTTGTTCACGCAAACTGCCTGTCTCACTCTTTTCCAGCCTCCAGCATTTCCTGCTGGAGCCCGCCTCTTAAAGGTGGGGGACGTGGACCGGCCATAGAGCCCAAAGAGTTTAAAGGTGGAGGACCCTAACCTGTAAAATCCATAGATTTAGAAGGTCCCCTAGTGGCCGTTAGCTGTAACTAATCTATGTAAAAATCCATAGATTAGCCGCATCGTTGTATAGGCCGCAGGGTTCAAAGCATGGGAAAAAAGTAGCGGCTTATAGTCCGGAAAATACGGTGCTAACAGCCACTGTTAGTCACAGTGAGAGTGGATTAAACAAACTCTGTCCTGCAGAGTTTCAGTCTGATTGTGTTCAGCAGAGAGGAGATGGGAGAGTTCTGGGATTTGAACTCTGTTAGCCGCAGGCGCCCATTGTTCCACTATCAGACAGATTAACTGATTGCCCTTTAACTCTTCTCACTCCTTCAGACAAAAACTACCTCATATATAGAGCTGAACAGGTGTACTGGTAGTTAAGTGGTTATGTCTGCATATTTATTCACCTGCTTATCAAGCCATCATGTTTTGTCTCTTGTCTCTTGTCAACTCTGTCCCAACCTTGAGTTATAAGCTCTGGTTGAAGTTGTTACTGACCTGTCTAGGGTGGATAGGTGTGCAACACAATATTATAAAGAAGAGATGCGCTACCCATGTACGTGGGTGGCTGGGGTTCGAGTCTGGCCTGTGGTACTTGCCATATGTCTCTCCCCACTCTCATCCCATTTCCGGCTCTATCCACTGTCCTCCTCTGTCCAGAGAAGGCACTAAAAAGCCCAAATCTTTAAAAAATAAATAAATAAATAAAAAAGAAGAGATGTTACCGACTCGGTCCCCAAACCAAAAGGCTGGATCAAACAATCAATGAGTGCTCCCCCTCCTGCCAGGCCCACCCCTGCAACTACTCATCGATCTCCACCTGTGAACCATCGACAGAGATCCACACAGCAACAGACCACACTCTCGCTCGCACATACCGAGAACGAATGAGCAACCAAAGCTCACTCTCACTAAAAAACACACTAAAGTCCAAAACAAAGGAACAATACCACCATGGCTGTAACAAAGTACTAAAACAACCAGATTTCCCTGCATCAGCCAATCATCCTGCTGCTGTCAAATTGAAAATCAGTTTGCCTCTCTTAAGCTGCCGGTTTGTCATTTTCATTTGATTGCTGCCACCCTCCTCCGCCAAGTCATCAGTGTCTAGGTTTGGTCACCGTGAGTGTGTAGACGTCTACAGCAGGAGAGCCTACCTCCTGATGAAGTCCACTCCATCATGAGGTAAGATATCCTGCTGTCTTCTTCAATATCCCTTCAATATATGCCATCAAGATAGAGTAGCTGCTGAAAATACCGCATGATTTCACCTTTTCTAAATTTGTAGAATAAATAGTTGGTCACTAAAAAAATGAGGTCACTCTTAAATGAAAATTCCTCAGCAAAATTTGCCACCTGCAGGAGGTCCCAGCACACTGAAAAGCTAAGTAGACTGACCAACCACTAAATCAGCTCCCATAACAAAACATCAGTAATTTTTGCTGATCTCGCTTGCAGATGATTGGTAACAGCAGCAAAAAATGTGAATGGAGCATCTCCAGTCTACAGTTTATCCTCTGCAGGATAAATCAAGCATTTTTGATGTGTTTGTTGAGATGTAACAAGGCTGTCTGGGGTGTTAAAGTCATGTTATGTGAGGATAGATATCTGAATCATTCATGTTTAAAAGGCTAGGTGCTGCCTGTGAGAGATCTATAAAGCTCAGACTTGTTTCAGTGTCAGCTCTGCTTCCATGAATTGACCTGTGATTGTTTCAGTCTGTCCACCTGCAGCGATTTTCAGGGCTGTTTGAGGCCAGCGCAGCAGCAACTGCAGAGTCCATACAGAGGATGAGGAGAGGAGAGAAGAGAAGAGGAGGGGAGGGGTGCACTGCGGAGGAGGCCATGGATTAGTCATCTTTGGTTCAGGTGGAAAATGTGGGGGCTGAATCACCTGGGGTTCCTTTCAAGGATTTTTGCTTCAGCTAGAGGAGTACAATACCTGAACTGCAGAGTGATCAGGGAGAGCTGCAGCCTGCTGTGTTTGTGAGTCTGTGATAATTCATTTAGAGGGAGATAAATGTGTAACTGTGGGTTTAAACATGAGACCACCATAGTGGCTCTGAGATAAAGGGGTATCCAGAGAGCAATAAAAACACATGTAATGTCCAGTTCAGTCAGAGGAGGCTACAGGCGATTAGGAAGGCCTGAGTTAGATAGATTTCTGTTGGCAGTGCAGAGAAGTAAAGCACAACATAATGGGATGGCTGTCGTTGTGTGTTGCTGTGTTTTTCCAATTCATTCAAAACAATATTCTGAAGTGGTAAACAAAACGATACAGAGATGATACAAGATCAGCGAAGCCAGAAGGCATGAACAGCGCTGTGTGCATGGGGAGCTCCTGTTGCACCTTTCTGTCTTGCACTTCTGAAAAGTCACAATGCACTGTGAGCCAACAGAAGGGGACACCAAATATCTGGCTGTCATAGCATCAATATGAATGTCTTAAGACTTTTTGATGGTGAAGCTCCATTACAATACTCTTGTGGAAATGCACTTTAACCACTAGAATTGACCTTTATTAAGCCCTCTTAGCTGTGGGACAGTGGACCAGCTCTTTACCCTTGCGGGTCTTCTTGAGGGAGCATGGGGGTTTCCTCATCTGGGGCCACTGCGGCAACCATCAGGTCCCTGTAAGAGCAAAGTGAGAGTTGTTGTCCACATTCTCTGCACAGTTGGACACATTCCCAGTGCATGATAGTGTTCACCAATCCTGCACCTTATCATGGACAGGATCTTGAGGCGCAGCTGGAAGGAGGATGGTTTCCAGTTTGGGGACCTCAGAATTCTGTCTCTGCTTTTTTCAGATGATGTGGTTCTGCTGGCTTCCTCAGCTGGGGACCTCCACCAGGCATTGGAAAGGTTTGTAGCTGAGTGCAAAGTGGTCGAGATGAAGATGAGCACCTCCAGGTCTGAGGCCATGGTACTCTGCCAGAAAACGGTGGATTGCTCCCTCCGGGTTGGGAGTGAGTATCTGCCTCAGCTGAAGGAGTTCAAGTATCTTGGGGTCTTGTTCACAAGTGAGGGTTAAAGAGAGGATTGACAGGCATATTGGTGCAGCATCAGCGGTACTGAGGTTGTTGTGCTAGTCTGTTGTGATAGGGTGAAAGCTGAGCCATAAGGCAAAGCTTTCGATTTACCTCCTAAACCTCATCTGTGGTCAGGAGCTCTGGGTTTTGACTGAAAGAATGAGATCGTGGAAGAAGCTCAGATTAGAGCTGCTGCTCCTTTGCACCAAAAGTTGGTTGAGATGGCCTGGACATCTGTTTAGAATACCTCCTCCTCACCTCCTTGTGGGGTCTTCTGTGCGAATCCATCTGGGAACAGACCTTGGGATAGACCCAGAACTTGTGCGAGAGACTATATATATATCCCATCTGGCCTGGGAAGGTTGAAGGTTGGCCTTTAAAAACAGGATTAAAAGTACGATGAGATTGCAAAGTGGAAGTCTTGAGTCCCTTTTGCAGACACCCTAGGCACATCCTTTAATTATGTTGTTGTAACCAAGTTAATGTCGCAATTTCACCATGACTTACAGAAAAGACTTGGCCTGTGCAAAAGTCTGTATATCCGGGAGTAGCTCAGCAACGCATGCTATGAAAGGGGGCACTCTGGTGGGCCAGAGTACCAATCAGAGCTAACGTAGGTTCAGTTGTAACATTTCTGACTTGTGCTGCAATCACTAACAGTATTTCTGACTCAAAAAACTTGAGATAAATAAATTGAGAGCAAACAGAAACAGAAAGAAAAATTGAGCACAAAGCGTTGTGGAAAGAAAAATTGAACAAGATTTCAGTAGGTTGGCCCATGTGTTTGACAGGAAACAAAAAATGTACTCATCAACTTTACACCATGCTATAGGGCCGTAAGTGTGATGTTAAACTAAATCCCCTCATGGCTCGAGCTCCATTTCATGTCTGCTGCCATTCGACAGGAAAACCATAAAGATTCATCTGTTTACCAGAAGCATGTGACCATCCCTACACTCTTTCCTCCTCTTGTGTCATGTGCGGACTCTTGATGCTTTTATCCTACACTCTCCAGCAGCCCACACAACGCCCTCGTGTCTCCGTGAGGCTCTTAGCTCTTATCAAACTCTCATGGAGTGAGACAGAGAAAGTCGAGGTGTTTTGTTCTCCAGAGCTGGAGCTTTGTCATTTCCTGTCATTGGAGATGCGAACAGTCCCTCCTCGCTTTTAAGGCGATCTGTCAATTTATACAATACCTGTCAGTCTGCGTCGCCGTCTGTGATGGCTGTGTGTTTTCAGCAGACTCATCATTGGCTTCTTCGCTTTATTTTTAATCTCCTTTTGAGGAGCTCTAATTAGCTAAATCCATTAACAAAGGCTTGGCCTGCCTCGTGAAGACGTGATTAACAAACTGGAAACAGGAATCAATCCAATTGCTCCAGTGCTATTGGAGGAAATTGCTGCAAAAATTGTTTAATTTGGTGGAAAACAGTGGAAATGGAGGATGAAAACTTCTAAATCCACATTAGCCTCATCTACATCTGCTGAATAGACTTCTTCTGGCAACACCTTAATCTGCACTCTTCCTAAAATTTAGGTCATGTGCTTTGGGCAGAACCAAAAATGAATAAAGTCACAGACATGAGCAGCTGAAATGAGTTTCTTTTGCTGTATTTCTGCACTCAAATGACTGCTCTTTTTGCACTTGTATCAGCCAGTTGAGATGGTTTGGGAGTCTGATTAGGATCCCCCTCGGAATGACTGTGGAGCTTTTTCAGCCACATCCAACTGGAGGGATTTCCTCGGGGCAGACCCAGAACACACTGAGGGATTAAATGTCCCATCTGGCCTGGAAACGCCTCAGGATCCCCTGGGCAGCGCTGGAGGAGGAAGCCTAGAAGTGCAAGTACAGTACCACCAGTCCTCAGATAAGCAGAAAGAAGATGCTGCATTTTTATGTTTGTAAGGTTTCCTTCTTCATGTAAAGGTTCTCTGGCTCTGCTGGGGGGGGGGGCATCTGAGTCAATTCCGAGTCAGACTTTACTCTGGAGCAGGGCCATGGAGCTAAACTCAGAGTTTCAGTGTTATTTTGGAGTTTGCTCCAGTGGAGATGCACCATATTGAACTGGATGAGTCATGCATATAGATGTATGGATTATTTCCAGCTACTTCCTCCATACAGTCAGCATACAAACTCTCAAACTTTCTCACTAAGAATCTTTTAGGGAATGTAGGAACTGTTTGTTGCTTTTTTTATGGAGTTTAACAATCACCAGTTTCTATTTTCATTTTATCTAAATCCTGAAGAGACATGGCAAAGAATTGTGTCACTGTTAAAGAAGCAGCCACTCATCAGAGGATGTAAACCATTCATTTCCGGTTTTTGCAGCAAGACTTGGCAAATTATTAAGACAGAACAAACTTCCTTCAAAACTTTCACTGGTTGGTAAACTTTACATTTAGCTCTAAAGAGCTCTGAGGTCTCTGAAATACTCTACCCAGCCTTTATACTGCAAACAGCCAAAGTGAGCAATCAGGGGAGAGGGGCCTTAATAATAAGAGAGATGACCGGGAACCTGATGGTCACTCTGACTGAGATCAGAGATCCTGTGTGGACATGTGACAAAGTTCTAGAAGGACACCCATCACTGAAGCCCTCCACTGATCTGTCATGAAAAGGGTTTCCATGGCTAAGCAGCGGCATGCAAGACTCACATCACCAAGTCCAATGCTCCAAGCTCCGGATGGAGTGACACCAGAACTGTGGAGCAGTGGAAACGTGTTCTGTGGAGTGACACACTTCTCTGTTTGATGGTCAGATTGGTGAGTCTAGGTTTGGCAGATGCCTGCCTTACTGCATTGTGCCAACTGTGAAGTTTGGTGAATGAGGGATAATGATATAGGGCTGTTTTTTCAGGGTTTGGGCTAGACCCCCTATCTCCAGTGAAAGACAATCTGAATGCTTCAGCATACCAAGACATTCTGGACAATGCTATGCTTCCAACTTTGTGGCAGCAGTTCGGGGAAGGCTGTTTTCTATTCCATCATGACTGTACCCCAGTGCACAAAGAAGGACTATAAAGACATGGTTTGAGTTCAGTGTGGAAGAACTTGACTGGCCGGCACAGAGCCCTGACTTCAAAATCATCGAGAAACTCTGGGATGAACTGGAACAGGCCTTCTCATCTAACATCAGTGCCTGACCTCATAAATGCTCTACAGAATGAATGGGCACAAATTCTCTCAGAAACACCCCAAAATCTTGTGGAAAGCAGAGTGAAAAGCAGAAGAGTGAAAGCAGTTGTAGCTGCAAAAGCTACTACTAATTATCACACCATATCACCATTTCTGCATGGTTCTTTTTGCATCATGTCCCAAGTGGTGCAAAAGATGCAAATGGAAATGCTCTATATGACTAATATACAGCCCTGCCTTTTAGTTTACAGGGAGCCATGTAGGCTTCAGTTCAGCAGGAGTCTTTGCATCATGTGCATGTGCAAACACTGGTTTGTGTGTAAATACATGTCACGCCACATGTAAGAATAAAAGAGTGCCAAATGTGGGGCAACCCCCACCCACCACTTACCAACAGAAACCCCACAAACATGCATAAATGCACACAAGCACACTCTACCCGGTGGGATCTTTTCTTCCTGTTTACAGTTACTCAATAATTCAGTCGGTCCAGAGTGGAGGCTTTGGTTTCCATTCATGAGTAAACATGAAGTGTGTGTTTGCGCGCGTGTGTGTCAATCCACCAGGCCTGAGTAGTCCATTAGTATAAATGTTGTTTGACGCAACTAGCTGGTAAGTGCACGTATTGATCTGTGAGTTTATTGACGCCGATTTTTCCATTTGCACAGCAAACAGTAGATAAAAGTGGAAAAAAGGAAGGATCTTTGAAGTCTGCTGTCACTTCTCTCTGTCCCAGTAATACTCTGTTGAATTAGGCCAGCAAATATTTTTAGTCTTTACCACCAGCTGAGAGGAGATGAAATGACTGTAAACATGCTGGGAGTGAGAAGGGGCTGCATCCACAAACACACACACAGACATGCAAACTGAAGGAGTGACTACAGTAAGCACCCAGTTTCCTCCTGGAGTCCATCATTGCATCAGACACTTTGATGTGCCTCAGTGCTCGGCCCAAAAGTCCCCATCAGCTGAGAGTTTATCTGCCGGGCCCGCAGCTCTCTGTTGCCAAGCTGTTAGACCACCACGTTTCCAGGATGAGATATTACAAGATATTTCAGTGAAAGAAAGAGGAAGATGAGAGGGGATGTTTAAAGTAGAAGAGAAGATGATCTAACATGCACCACTGAGTAGATTCTCTCAAGCTCTTGTGTGACTTTCACTGTTGATTTTAGACACAAAACCACACTCCATGTTAGGGTTCATCTCTGTTTACAGATTGTGCCTTCACCCCTTTTCACCCCTTATTCTAGTTTTAACAAGCAGGTGGTATTGTCCACTACCCTGTTAACACAGGCTGTGTGAGGACAAAAGGGGCGATCTTAAACTGTAGCAGTCACTGGGCAGAAAGTTTATAGCGTGGTCAGGACTCAGCCATTGGATTCTGAGATTGCATAAGACTAGACTTTTGGTGTCAGAAGTAATCTGCACTCTCTGAGCTGCCCATAGTCCATTTTTGTCCACTTAGAGGGTATCTTTTAGGGCAATTTGTAAAAGTTGGTCTATTTAGAGAGCACCCTAGTGGGCACTTTGTTGGATTATGCCTACTTGGAGGACGACACAGAGGGCATTTTGTGTGGTGTCCACTTACAGGGTGACAAAGATAGCACTTTGTCCAATTTTGTCCACTAAGAAGGCACCAATGAAAGCACTGAAGTGTGCACTTTGTCAAATTTTGTCAACGGAGAGGGTGACAAAGAGGGTTCTTTGTCAAATATTGTCAGCTAAGAGGGCACCAATAAAAGCACTTAGTCCAGTTTTGTCTGCTTAGAGAGAACCAGAGAGGACACTTGGTCAATTTGTCCTTGTAGGGGGCCCCAAAGAGGGCACTTTCTCAAATTTAGTCCACTCTTGAGAGTGACAAATAGATCACTTTGATCAATCTTCTCTACTCAGAGGGCAACCAAGAGGGCACTATGTCACATTTTGTCCAAATAGAAGGCAACAAAAAGGGCACTTTGTCAAATCTTGTCCACTCACAGCGCTTTCAGACGGACTCTGGTTCTGGTTCTGGCTCTGTTCTGGAGTTTCAGAACCTTGGTGTTTTCCAGCGAACCAGTCCGAGTCCGTACTAGTTTAAGCGGAACCAAAGTTGGAGGATGTGATGGACACATATCACCACGTCCAGCTCTACTTTTGCCCAAGTCTTTCTCGCTGTCCCAGGATTCCTTCTTCAGTTTCTTGAGTTTATTAATTATATGGTTTGGTGTTTAGGTGAACCTAGCCTTCGTCATCTTTACCGCAAGTTCAGCATATACATTTCTCTTCCTTGTACTACTCTCCAGCTTCACCGGGAGTTCTGTTGATGCCCAGGTCACAACCAAACATTGTGTCTCCTCAGCAGACCACTCTTTCTACATTTTCCACTCGTTTTCGCAACCTAGAATGTGACACATCCACTGCTGATGTCACGGTTTGTGAGGGAGAACCATTTATTTTTTGGTTCCAGCTGAGAACAAATTTTTCAGGTTCTAACCCTATTTTTTCCCTGTTGAATGTACTTCAAAATTAGGTTCAGGAACAAAACCGGCACAGAGCCCTGCTGGTCTGAAAGGCTTAATAGAGAGGGCACCCTAGAGCCTTGGCTCTCAACTGGTGGGACAGGACCCAATAGGGTGTTGCAAAGCCCTTTTCACTGTGCCACAGATGCATGCTAGAATTATATAATAATAATAATAATAATAATAACTTTATGTGGTAGAGAATCTATGATGTGCTTTCATATCAAAGATATTTCTCCATCTCTTTGTTCCATCTCAAGTCCAAACTGTCCCACTTTTATTAGAACCATTTGGTAATGATTGAAAAATAGAAGAAATTTTGGTCACAGTTAGTTGTGGAGGATGTGGAGGTCCTGGTATTGAACCATCTGAATGCCGCTGCTCAAGAAGACACCAACAAATTCCATCTACTTAGAGGGCACTTTATCATGTTTGTCTACCGTAGGGGCATCCAAGAGGGCATTTTTGCTGTATATTTTTAAACATTATGTTTCCAGGGAGGCAATTGCCCTAGCACATTGTGTAATGAGTTGTAAAGTCAATTTTTTTACTTGTTGCTAACTTGCAAACCAACAGGAAGACGGCCTGACAGATACTAGCTAAAAGGCGGCATATTTCCACCTACCATACTATTGCGAAGTGGGACATATTTCCGTAAATGAATTGATTCTCTGCTGGTGTTTCCATACTGGGACAACAGAAGTCCAGTTGAATGACCCAGTGGAGCTATAACCATAGCTTTACTTAACTGCATACTGATTGCCACAAGGAGTTTAGAGGCATGCTTTAATCAGCCTGGAAAAATTCATACACTACCTCCAGTTTCCATCTGAAGCCACTAGCTGGTTCAGTTATTTATAGCAGGAGTTGTGATTATTTTAAGATCCTCTAAATGTGTGTTGCAAAAAAAATACATGCTCAAGAGTGCTCTACATTCATACATCTACTAAACACTGCTGAACACAACCATGGCATACAGTGCTGAAGAAAAAAAAACACTCATTCATCCATGTTAAAGCCCTCTGAAGTGGTTAAATATAGACAGGATTAAATTCACTTTGATACTGGCCATGTGATAACAGAACATGGGAGCTTTTGAATGCCAGGTGTGTGGCATCAAAGCTGTAATATTTCAAAAATCTGTATTTTCTGAACACAAAGGCTGTCTGGTAAAAGGAAATACAGGAATTGACATTCATACAGTGTTTGCATTAGGGCTGTTAGAATAATAGGAGTTTAATGATAACACACTGTTAGATTTTTTTTTAAGTTTGAACGTTAAAAATCAGAGGCACTTTTCTGAAATGATGTGATGCTGGCCTGCAGTCAATGTAGTGGAAGCGAAGTGTTGTTTTTAAAGGTTTTCTTTTTACCTTTCTTGCATTTCCCCCCATCATTTTTGAAGTTATTTTGTGCTTCAAATCAGAGGGTTGCATTGGGAGTGCAATGCATTGCTGTAGGAGGTAAAAAAAAATACTACAGGGTGGGATGGTTCCAGATAGGTAGTGCTGATCATGGTAGAGCTGACATAGATATTAAAAGGAAGGTTTATGTTGGATTTTTTTAAACACAAAGACAAAACAAGTTTGACTGAGTGTTCGCTCTTTTAAGTACTCTCTTTTGCATTCAGCCTGTCATTTCAGTGTGGAAGCTGCAACCTTCTTCCACCCCAGCCACCTCCATACAGTTCATCAGCATTGGATTCAGATCCTAACAGGTTTTCTGCTCATCTCATCCTGCATACCTAAATCTCTTCCAAGCCACCTCATTGGTGTCCCAGTCCAGCTTCTCAGAAGTCTTCTCTTCATCTGACCTTACACCACTCATCAGCACCACCACCAGTGTCTAGGCTCCATAGAGGGTATCCTATTCTGGCTATAAGACTCGCTACCCTGTCAAGTGCATGAAGTCATCACTATGGAGTGTAATCGCCAAAGACATTGCACATTTGTCTTTTGTCAAGATGTGCAAAATAAGAAGTCACTCACTTGTATTGAGGTATCTCCTGATTGAAATTAGAGAGTAGCAAACAAAGATGGAAAAAGAATTGGGTTTTCTGTGTAACAACAAATGTGGAAAAGTTCTGATTTACAACAGGTACATATACATCATTAATAGAATGAGACAAAACACATGCTCAGTTCTGCTCAGAGTAAGATCTTCTTTAATAAATTATTTCTCCTTGTTTTAAACGAACACTACAAAGAAACGTAGGTGTATTTAGCGAACAATAGTCAACTGTATTGTATTGGTAGATTTAATATAATGATAGAGAAAAGCTGTTTAAAGTGGCCTTCCTCTTTGTGAGTACTTTTCAACCATTACATGTTGTCCCTGTTTTGATTGAGAGCCTCCCTTGTGCTGAAAAATGACATACTATGTGTTTAATCAGTAAATGTTGGCCGTTATCTGTGTGAAGCTCTCTGAGGCAGTTATGTAATTTCCTCATGTTTGCATTGTGTCAAAGATTGGCTTTACTCAAACTTTCATTAAACTAAAATAAATTCCAAGCAACCTTTCCCTATACATTAACCATCAAATGAACCAGGCAGGTCAGTTCAGTTCAGTTCGCACGCTGTTGAACATTACCATAAATCACAAACAAGCCTTAAGGGGCTTTATGATCGGCACAGAAGTCTGCACTCTTGTTTATTAGACCTTCTACAGTACATTCCCAGCCACAGCTTGTCCTCACATAACCCAAATATAAAAAAGACTCTTTAAACTTTATTTTTACCCAGATAATAGGTGAATCCCTGCTCCTCATGATCAACCAAATAACAAGACAAATGCCCTCCAGGGGATCCCAGGTCAGAGAAATGGGAGGAACCTGAGATAAACTGAAAATGTGTTGCAAAAAAAAAACTAAATTCTGATTTCACTTTGTCATAATGGGGCACTGAGTGTAGATTAATGAGAGTAAAAATCTAATGTTTTGATTGCTGCATCAGGCTGCAACAGAAGACTGAAAAAGTGAAGGTTCTGAATGCTGACACAGTTCATTATTACACCTTCTGATTTCTGTATTATAATACCAGCACCTTCATGTTAAAAATAGCCTTGCCTTGTTATATAGAGCAGGGGTCCTCAATGTTGGGGTTGCGAGATGCTGAGATGGGGTCTCCAGATGCCTTAAAAAACGGATAATATTTTTAAAATTACACTGTTGCCACTTTACATCAATTTTGCCAAATTTAAACACATTTTTGCCCATTCAAAACCATTTTGTTCTCAACATTTAAACCCTTTCCACCTGTTTTTGCCACTTCTAAACCAAATCTTGCCACTCTATGCCTATTGTTGGCTCTGTTGTCCCATTATTGCCACTATAATCCCTCTTCACTACTTTAATGCCACATTTCACAATTTAATATGCATGTTTTTGTCAGTTTAAGCTATTTCTTCAAATTTCTGCCTCAACTAACCCTTTTTAGACAGTTTATTTGAAGTTTGCATCCCATCACCAAATTTCCACCTATTTTTGGCATTTTAACACCATTTCAGCCACTTTGTATCCCCTTTTACCACTTAATATGTCTGTTTTTGCCACTTTAACCCATTTTTGCCCTTTTTTAGGTTATGTTTGCCACTTTTATACAATTTTTGGAACTTGTAACCCATTTCTGTTCTTTTAATATCCAATTTCACCATCTTTCTCACTATGTTTTGCCATCATAAACCCATTTTAGCTATTTTTAACCTATTTTAATTCTGTTTTTGACAAAAGGATTTACATTTTTTAAGAGAGCTACCTAATACACAAATGAATTAAACATATATTTGTTTCTTTGATATGTATATACCACAGCTTAACTTTACAATGGACCATGATTTTGCTGGCCCACAGTTTGGCTGGGCCCCAGAGTCCCCCCCAATGGGCGGCCTTGTCTGTACATGACTATTCTTCAACATGCACAGCTGTGTTCAGCCACCTTCAGGTACAGTGGGAGTCCCTGGTCTCTGGCACTTTTTATCTTGTGGTCACGGGCTGAAAAGGTTGAGAACCACTGATATAAACATGTAATATGATGAAATCTAGGAAAGAGAGGGATAAAGTTTAAATACCCTTACATAGTCATTTTTATGATGATAGGGTGTCCGTGAATGCTAACTTTTCCATCAGGAGACTCCATGTAGGAATGTAACACAAATAATGACTAGAGAGACAGCTGCATATGCTTCTGATACCTCTCTCTCTCTCTCTTTCTCTCCCTCTCTCTCTCTCTCTCTCTCTCTCTCTCTCTCTCTGTGCAGCAGCTCTGGTGATGGCTCGGTGTGTCGGTGGTGAAGCTTCTTTTTGGCTTCGGAGCTCCGAGGGAGAGAGAAGTCGGCGCTGAGGTAAGAAAGAGGCGAAGAAGAGAGTGGATGAGAGAGAGAGAGAGAGACGTAGCTGCAGAGTGAATGAAGACATTTAGACTGAGTAAAAAATGTCAAAGAAGAGAGCTTTTCTCTTCTCTGTGTTAACACTCTTGAGTGCTGCGATGTGCTGAATTGCTGCCTGGATGCTCTTCCTCTACTGTACATTCAGGAGATGTATGTGCGCGCGCGGAGGAGAGTGCGCGCGAGAGACGATGCTGTTGATCCCACTTGTGATTGAAAGGCGCGTGCCGCGAAGTTAAGTGACGCTTGAAGGGCACTTCTTTGTAAATGATTGTGTGCGTGTGTGTTGGGGTGTGTGTGTGCCCACTATTATTGAATTAGGATATTCCTGAGAGAGTCGCTCTACATCTGCGTTTGAGTGTTTTTGGGAAACGTTCACGTTACTGTCTGCAGCTGATGAGTGTGTGTGCTTACAGTATAGGAGTGTGTCTGTGTCAGAGGGAGTCTAAATTGGGCTGCAGCGCTGCTGGCTCCGTGTGTTTGGGGAGTGGAGCTGTCCTGTGAGGATAGAGAGAGCACAGACAGATGCTGGAGACAGGAGAGAGAGAGAGAGAGACTATGCTTTATGTTCATCTGAAGCATCCATCAAACTCTAAACTTGTTCTGTGTTGTAAATTTGAGCCCCACTCAGAATCAGCAGCACATCCTGGTGTTTTCAGAGTCATTATGGCTGTTCTGTGGGCTTCATCTATTATTGATGATGCCATGTGGTCTGGGCTGTCACGCCTTGTTCTGTCTGGGGGAACACTCCTGCTTTTTTGGTCTGATTCTGTCTTTCATTGAATTCTCAAGGCTTTGCAGAGAGCAGTCTTGCTGAATTTTGCCCTCAAACTTTGCGGCTACAGTCTCACAGTGTAAAACTTTCACAGTGATAATTTTTCCATGCTCAGAGACATTTCTATGAAGAGCGTGTTTCATTAGGTTTTCAAAGGAAACTTGAACGGCCTTTTTCCGACCAAATCTGAATATTTTTAAACTGAGGCATGATCTTGTCTCTTTGGGAAGCTCCCTGATGCAGGAAATTGATTTATTTGGGATTCCTGGATCACTTTACTGTATGTTGAATGAATTTCATTTCTGGAGATCATGCAAAATAGTGGAAGGATCCATAAGAAGAAAGAAAAAAGTCTCTTATAATTCAGTCTTGCTGATCGAATTTCCACAAAAAAATAAGACGAAGATAACCCAAGTAAATTTAAAATCCAGTTTTTCAGTGATGATTTCATTTATTAAGCAAAAAATGGCCATCTAAACCTACCTGGCCCTATGTGGAAATCTAACTGACCCCTGGTTTTGCCACGCTTGGTGGCAACAGCTACAAGCAAGCATTTGTGATAACTTGCATGACTCTTTCAAATCATTGTGGAGGAATTTTGGCCTGCTCTTCTTTGCAGAATTGTTTCAATTCACTCACATTGGAGGGGTTTCAAGCATTGACTTTCCCGTTTAAGGTCATTCCATAGCTCAATCAGATTAAAGTCTGGAATTTGACAAAGCCAGTCCAAATCTTTATTGAGTTTTTTTAAGGCCATTCAGAGCTGGACTTGCTTGTGTGTTTCAGATCATTATCCTGTTGCATAGCCCAAGTGCATTTGAACTTGAGGTCAGGAACTGATAGCCAGGCGTTTTCCTGCAAGATTGTCTGGTAGAGAGTAGAATCCATTGTTCCATTCAATTATGATAAGTCATGTTAGAAGCAGCCCATTACAGTCGCACAACCACTATGTTTGACTGTTATAGTGTTTAAATTTTTTGCCAGACTTAATGGGATGCACACCTTGCCAGTCCACAGAGTATTTCCCAAAAGTTTTGGGATCCTCAAGATGTGGTTTTGGCCTTGAAACTCTCTCACGGTACCATTTTCACTGAGTCTCTTTCTTATTGCTGAATCATAAAGACTGACCTTAACTGAGTCAGTGAGGCCTGTCGGTCTTAAAATGTTGTACTGGGTTTTTTTGGGACCTCTTGGATGAGTCGTTGATGTGCACTTGGAGTAATGTTGGTCGGCAGGCCACTCCTGGGAAGGTTCACCGCTGTAACAAGTTTTCTCCATTTGTGGGTAATGGTTCTCACTGTGGTTCGCTGGAGTTCATAAACCTTAGAAATGGCTTTCCAGACTGATTCCACTGAATTTCTTTAATTGGCCTCATGGTGTGTTGTTTTTGAGATCTTTTAGCCTGCTTCACTTTGGCAGACAGGTTTTATTTCCATTAATCTGAAGAGAATGACTGAACCATTCAGTGTCATTTGAGGAGAGACATCCTGTCTGCTCTGGTGTTGTCAAAAATAGATGGACATATATATATACTTTTAAATCATGCTTAGAAAATTAATGTACAGTAAGACAGTGTATTAGGGCCACCCTAAAAGGTAAATTAAAGGGGCTCTGTTAATTTTTGGGTAAAAGAAGTAAATATTTTTGGGGTAAAGGTAGAAATTATTGAGATTATAAAGTCGATGTTTACAGGAAAAAAAACCTAAGGATATAAGAGTTTAAAAGGTCATAATTTTTTTACATTAAAGCTTAAAAATGTTGAGTTTTGAAATCATAAATTTACATCATTGTAAATTCTAAAATTTACAAGAAACCAAACTGAAAACAGTAGTTTAATTTCAACTTTTTAATGAAAAAATGTCTAATTTTTGATTGATGGACTGCTTTTAAAGTTAATTTTTTTCCCTGTAAATTAATGTCTTTTTACACTCGAGAATAGGAAGGCAATAGGAAAAAAGGTTGGGAACCACTGCTGTGACAGTGATCCTGATGCTGTGTAGGAAGGGAGAAATAAATAACAGTGTCGTCTGCATATAAATGAACGTTTGTGTTGGGTACATTTTGACCAATAATTTAGATATAAAGTGTTAATAACAAAGGACTGTGCCCTTAAGCAGTCCAGTTCTACTTCAGGGTATTTACTGTGTTTAGTTTGATAAATAAATGTCAATCAGTCCCACTGGTAAGTCGACACAGCTCAATTTTAAGATGGAAAAAATGATTAAAAATGCACCTTGTTCACCTAATGTTACAATAACATACATTTTTGTCTATAAAATTATGTGGCAACATTAAAACTTTTGGGCAATCACACAAAATGACCAGGTGTCATCCACATTTATTCACAGTCATTTTTCCAGACTGTGTTTTAGTTAAATAGTCTTTTGGGGCAGCAGCAGCTGCTGTTTTCTCTGACTAAGGGCTCAGGGGTTTGTGTGCACATGCATCATGCAAAAGTGCCTCCACCTTCATACAAAAATATAGTATCAACAAATTTTCAATTCTTAAGAGAATATTTAACTTTTAAAACATTCTGCTGCCTTTGCAAGAATTTTAATCACTCTATGCAGGAAAAAAAACAATGATGTCAACACATGAGAGGACATGCATTCCCTTTAATAAAGAGACGAGATTTTACACATTTATAAACGTGCCTAAAGCTAAAGAAGTTGCTCTTTTCTAGAGTATTACAAGCTTGATTTATCAAACAGCTAAAGAGAATACAACATCAAGAGCTTGCTGCACTGTAAAACATCCTGGAGGCAATGATGCAATGATTAATAATCACATGACCAGCTTGCATCCTGTCATCTTAACACAAAGCATTCATTTAGCTAACACTGTATGGTGTGTAATGTGTGCTGGGTGTTCCCATACAAGGATAGCCATTCAGCTTTCCACATACTTGTGATCCTAAGACACAGATTAACAGGAATTTCTAGATGTAATAGATCATTCATTGATAAAAGAAATACTTTAATTCTGTTCATTACTGTAGAAATTGTGCACCAAATGTTAAAATATTTTAGAGCTACCCTCTATTTCTAATGCTTTTCAGTGAAAATAAGAGGCTCTGCAGGTAGCTGTTGTTGTAATTTTTGCATGAGGACCTTTGTCGTTAGTCCCCTGCTTTGCATAGACATAACTGGCTGCTGGATTGATGGTGTCCTTTATTTTACGACCCACAGTGTAAAACAGCCACACATCCTCATTCAGGCTCGCCTGCAGCGTAGAGGATGGTGGTGACAAAAACTCTGTGTGTACTGTAGTGAGTCCAGAGGGAGAGACTTCAGACCCAGCCTGTCTGCATCTACTTTCTGTCAGCACAGCAGGAGATGAGAAGAAAAAAGACTTTCAGAATGAAATCAAGTTATTTTAGAGGACGCTTTTCCAAAAATAAAAGTCATGTGTTTTCTTTAATCACTTGATTTCCTTTAACTGCTCTCTGCAGATTATTCCAGGAACAAAAGCTTCAGTGAAGAATAGAAAAGGATATGATTCTCCTCCCTGGTTCATCCATTTTAATTAAAAGTAAACAGCTTTTCTTTTCAGAACTATAAAGAATCTTTTTCTCTTGATGTATCAGGATTTTTTGTAAGCAAGAGGGGAATATAATCTGCTCTTTGTGTTCCACTTGTGTAACAGGGCTTGATTTGTTCTGCTAATGTGCACCTGACACCTCTAACCCGTTCAGAAAATTGGAGTGTGACGATCACTGAGCAACACGCTGACCATGATGTTCATTCAAAACCTTTCTGCTAGATACAATTTGCAGAACAAAAGCATGAAGATACAGCAGAAAGGAGCTTTTCTTTAAACTCTGAAGCAACAGCTCTTTCCTTTTGGTGATACTTTGAATCAGGAACTCTTTTTTAACTCAAACCCTCAAAAGCAAGACATAGATTGAGTTAAAGCATTTGCATGTCCCAGAGCGGTGTTAAGACAAACTGAAATGATCAGCCCATTTCAGGTAGCAAAGGCAGAGAACTACAGGGTATTCCCTGATCTTGGGCTGGGCAATATAGACCAACAATTATATCTTAATACTTTTTAGCTGAATGTGGATTCATCACAGAGCTTGATGTGCCACAACCCGGGGTCAAGCTTGACACATGTGGACACATGCATCGTTCAGCAGCCAAGGTCATTCCTTTTGTCCGGCCCTCTTCACCCCTTGTGACACACCTGGAGACTGCCGCTGGTTTTTGGCCTTCTGGACATCCACAGCACAACCAGGGGCTCGTGGCAACCATACTGCCTGCCCAGATGGTACCCTGGATCATGCTTACTCACCACATCCACACCATACTCTGCCCTAAAGGGGCCGTCTTTGTTAGTTTTTCAACAGATTATCTTCCATTACCATTAAATAAGAAATGGTTTTCACCAACAAGAATTATAAACTTTGATATAATTCTAGTAAAATTCAAACAATATTTTTAACTGGTTTGATACCTCAGCAATGCAAATTGCCGTCCTAGGCACACAATATTGGGCAATGCTGCAAAAATGCAGGCAAGCTTTTGTATTGTATGTTGCATAAATATGCTGGCAACATTTGGAAAAGTGGGTCCAGTTACCAGTTCTATCCATTTTCAAAGGTTGCCAACATTTGTGCAAAATATGTGCATTTAAGAGCATGCTCTTTTGCTTTTGATTGAAAAATAACTAAGGAGCGCTACATTTCTGCAGTTTTTGACACCAGTGATTGCTGATTCTTTAGGAGAAGGGGTGAAAATAATGATAAGAAAATGTTACACAATGTTGGAATACAGATGTTATAAATCTAACTTGATAAAAACTAAATATGAGGAAACTTTGGCACTTAATTATTTTCCCCACTTTTAGACGTGTAAGAGAAAGCAATTCATGTAATCGTGTCCCTTTCAAGGGCACCAAAGAAAGTAATTTTATTATTTGGTCCATTTAAAGGGCACCAAAGAGGGCACTTTGTCAAATTTTGTCCATTTAAAGGGCACCAAAGAGGGCACTTTGTCAAATTTTGTCCATTTAGAGGGCACCAAAGAGGGCACTTTGTCAAATTTTGTCTATTTCAAGGGCACCAAAGAGTGGAATTTTTCTTATTTGGTCCATTTAGAGGGTGTCAAAGAGGCCACTTATTCAAAAATTGTCTATCTATACTCTATATGGATTATTGATGTTTACGATATTATTTTTTTGGTCATATTCACAGTCACCATGTTTGTAGTTTACATCCCACACATCAGGTAGTTGTAAAAGGCTTTAGCCCACTGGTTTGCCCTCTAGTGGTGTCGTCCAGTAATGTGTTTGGTTCTTTAGGCAGAATCTGAATATTGTTTGGAATCCTCATCATTTCTTGCATTAAGCTTAAATTTTCATCAGTGTTTGGCTCTTTAGGTAGTTGCACCTGCCTGATTTCTTGAATGCAATTAAGCGGCTCTTAAATCAGAGAGTCACTCAATCGCAGAAGGATCCAGGCGGATCAGACTACCGCACTCTGAGCATATCCTCCTGAGCATTTCATTTATATGCAAAATCACGAGTCAGAGCGATTGTTGGAGATATCGATCTCAGGCCAGCAGGGTTACATGTGATTCCAGCAGCAGCAGGATGGAGCAGTGGGGCGGTGAACTTGAGCATTACTGAGAAACAAAGCAGGCATTTCTCTCCAGCCTGCTCTATAATACTTGTTAAGCAGATGTCACGTTGATAATGAAGGCAGCAGGTTGAGAGCCATTGATTCAGAAATGCATTGAAATTCTGGTTCCATTTGGATTTTCAGACACATGCTGAATGTTCACAACTTCACAAGCTGCAGTCCTCTGAGGCTGAGGCGTGCACACACATGGTTTGTATGTTCTCCCACAAACAGCTGGCTGATGAGACTATTGATCTAAAGAGCCAGTTGACATGGAGCTAAATGTCTGAGCCAATAGCAGAGACACACATGCACACTCTTTAACCCACACAGCATCCTCACACAAACATTCAGTCCTCTACTTTGGCTTTAAAGCTTCCTCGCATTAAAAAGGTAGCACTGGAAACTGCAACATTTCATGTTTGCAGCAATCCAAAAGCTCAATTTGATTTCACCAAGCTGTAAAATCAGATAAAACGCAGTTTCACATAGAAGAGCTGTTGTTAAAGGAAGCATGTGGGATAAAAACCCATGAAGTTGTGGAAAAGCTAGGCTAAACTGCTCTCTGTTCCTTTGCATAAGCTGGCAAGCTTGCGCCTTCTGCTAAAAATGCAATATTCATTACAGCTTGTGCACAAATTTGTTCATTTTATGAGCTTCAGAGGGTCTGCTCAGCAGTCTTAGAAATTTTGCACAAAGCCAGGATGACTTGAGTGGAAGGAAAGCTTGGCTCTGGAAACACAAATATTTGCTCTATGCCAATAGTTGGATGACAATATTGGTAAAAAAAAAAATCATGACTGCATGATAAATAAAAGCAGCTGATAGGTAGTTTAGCTATGATTCAAGGTTATAAATCCATCCAGCTTGCTAATTAGCATCTTGGTTGCTTACACTACATGCCTGTGAGATCTTTTTTATAATAAAATCTTTTGGTCTTTTCATCCCATCTTGAGAGTGCAAAGAGTCTGAAACAGAGAGGAAAAAGTGAGGTATAATATGTGATAAATGACCGAGGTAGTGAGTCAAAGCTGAGGTCACTGCTTCGAGGGCTGAAGTGTCTGTGCATGCGACATGCTATTTAACAGCTGAGCTACAAGGGAGGCTCACCTTAAGACCTTTTAAAGAACATGATGACAAACAGATATTCTCTTTATGGTTATTTGTTCTCTATGTGATATGATCTATTTCTGCTTTTTCTATTATATTGCTATGTGCACCAGCCTGACAAAGCACAGGTGTGCTCCATTTGATGTCATTGTAAGCTCTAGGATCCTTTCACTCCATTATTTCTCTTCTGACATAAAAGTTTACAGCCTGTTTTTCCCAACACATCATCTTTTTTGTCCTTAGAACACAGAATATCTTATCGTTTCTTCTGCTTTTAATGGTCCTAATGTTCTGTTTCCAACTCAGTGAAGCACTTTCAATGACTCTACATATGAGCAGAGTTTTATAAATATACTTGCCTTGCCTTCACAGAAATATTCCCTTTAACTGAACCTACATAGAAACAAGGGCAAGATAAAGCCAATTAATGAAGATTTGAATAGAAATATTGGAGAAACAAACAACATAACCTCTAATATCAGCCTACACTGCCAGTGCCTGTGTTTATTAGTTTAGTTTTTCAGTGAATACGTATCTGATGAGTAGATTTTTGAATCAAAAGGCATTCACAAGGACTCTGTTTTCGACACGTGTTGGAACAACATCAAAGATGTAAATAAGCTGAATGTCTCGAGTTAACATGGTCACTAATTAAAGCAAAACACCAAACCATGTCATTATATAACTAATAAATGACCGGTGTGTCGCCATCTTTGTAGTTTTTAGATTGTTGTGTTCAGCCCTAGCTCTCTCGTGTGCAGTCTGGAGGTTTCCTACAGTAACATGAATTACAGAAAGGTGTAAAAATGTTTACTTTTTTGGATCAGTGGTTCTCAACTGATGGATCAGGACAGGTTACAGAGCTATTTCATTAAGTCATGAATGCTTTCCAGGACATAGTCTGTGAATCTCATTTACAACAAGCTTATGTCCTTTCTTTGATTTGCCACATGCTTTGTACTGTATGAGGTCCAAACTACTATTTTTACTACAGAAATATAACTGATTGAGAAACGTCAGAAATTTTGGTCCCAATTGCTCATTTAGGAGATGCTGGTGGGTCCTGAAGTTCAACCAGTTGACAACTACTGCTTGTATAATGCATTAAAAGGGTTTTATATCATTTACCTCACTCTGAATGCAGTTTGATATGTGTTAGCTTAGGCTGCATACAGAGGTGGTTTAGAATGCTTATGAGGATGCTGTGCATACTGGCACACATTAAAGACCACCCCGTCTGCTGACATGATCTGTGGTATTCTGCTTGTAAACAGAGTGTCTTTATTTGTGTGCGATCAGCCTCACTCTGAGTGATGGCAGCTTTTTTATTGGTCTGAATTACTGAGCGAGGTCTTGCTGCAGACAGCAAATCTCAGATGCCACCTCTTGCAGACCATTACTGTGAGACGCAGCATCTGTCAGACCAGAACGGAGGTAATTAAGTAGCTAACATAGCTTTGTTCACTTTAGCTTGAACTACATTAGATAGGTTATCTACATCATCTGCTAACATAAATGTTAGCTCTACCCCATCTACATTAGCCACGTTATCTACATCTTCTGCTAACATAGCTTTGTTCACTTTAGCTTGAACCACATTAGCTACATTATCTACATCATCTGCTAACATAGCTTTGTTAGCTTTTCCCTTATCTACATTAGCTACATTATCTACATTATCTTCTGCAAACATAGTTTTGTTAACTATAGCTTGAACTGCATTAGCTACATTATCTACATCATCTGCTGACATAGCTTTGTTAGCTTTTCCCTTATCTACATTAGCTACATTATCTACATTATCTGCTGCGAACATAGTTTTGTTAGCTTTTCCCTTATCTACATAAGCTACATTATCTGCATTATCTGCTGACATAGCTTTGTTAGCTTTTCCCTTATCTACATTAGCTACGTTATCTACATTATCTGCTGACATAGCTTTGTTAGCTTTTCCCTTATCTACATTAGCTACGTTATCTACATTATCTGCTGACATAGCTTTGTTAGCTTTACCCTTATCTACTTTAGCTATGTTATCTACATTATCTGCTTACATAGCTTTGTTAGCTTTTCCCTTATCTACATAAGCTACGTTCGAGTGTTTCTTGGAGGACAGGCTGTCAGGCTTGGATGCAGCGTCTCGTCATAGTGGTCTGCAAGGCATGGCACCTGAGATCTGAGGGCTGCAGTGAGACCGTCTTGGATTATTTGTCTCAGCTCAGTAATAAGAGCTGTTTTTCAGTTCTCAAACAACTCTTCATTTGGTGCCATTCAGCCTTTTCATGTCTATAAAAAATAGAAAAACTACACACAAATGGGAGCTGGCTCTTAGTGTTCTCAAAAGGAGCTGGCATGTAGGAACTGTTCATCTGCAAATTCCACATCATTCATCCCTCAACTTGTCATCCTGAATTGAGTTGTGATTTTAATCAAATTAATATAATCTCCTTAAAATGTACACTTTGAGGTTTTATGGACTTTTCTAAAGCCCTTGACACTGTAGACGCTGTTGTTGTCTAAGCTGAAGGCTGATGGGGTGTCTGGTTTCGAGTTACCTTCTTAACAGGAAACAATATGAACGTAGCTATATCATTGTAGATTAATGTACAGTGTGGTATTCACGGTTCCATACTGGGCCCACTTTTATTCCTTGAATACATCAATGACTTGCCTTTAATATCAAGAGATGCTTTTTTATTTTTATCTGCCGTTGATACTAACATTTTTATCACAGATAAAGATGAATAGAAGCTGACTGCTAGAATAAACAATCTTGACAATCCTAGCTATTATACATAAGTGTATACCATGTATACAGCTAAACTCTTCATTTTCTATTCTACAAAAAAATGCTAAAATCCTCACCTTCTTAAACTGGAAGGCTCATACTGCTCAGTTATCATCCTTTGATTATCCTGTGATTATTAAGGATATTTGACATAAATATAAAGCAAATAGGCACTTTTGTTTTTAAATGCCTTTCTAATTTACTTCCTGAATCCTTCAACAGTTTTTGTAACTAGGTCTGAGTTACTGGATCTACTAGATCTGTTGATCTTCTTCATAGTGTATTCTCCAGAACCAGCCTCAGACAGTTTCTGCCTCACCCTCACCACTCGCATTTTTTATTCCTGGTTTGAAAGAAATCTCAAAAATTGCTTTTAACTTGTTAAATGCATTATGTTACAGTAAAGAATTGTTCGCTTGTACCTAAAGATTTACTTGCAAAATCATATGTCCTTTAAAATCATGCTTATGACAACAAGAGGGGGAAAAGCTGTTAAAAAGGCACCTCTTAGCCTGTGGCTACTTTGCCACCATTTAATGGTCACTGCACTCAGTGATGGAATACCAAGCCATGGAGAGAGAGGCACAGAAATGACGTGTGAGCTGTTGTTTGCATAAGAAAGAAGGAGTTCTGATATCAGATCATCACTGCAGATATGTTGTTGATGCAGAGTATGAACACAGGATCTGAATGCCCAACACATATTACTGATGCAAAATGTCAATAGGGCCTTTATTCAGCTTGAAACCAGCTTTAAACCTTAGCAAGTAACACAACATTATGGTAGGATTTCAGTGTTTTAGCTTGATTCTGTGGGGATGCAGAAAATGTGTTTCCAAAGTCAAACTTTTTAGAACTAACTAAAGAAAATATGCAGCACATGTGCCATCAGAAAGTGTCAAAGAACTGCTTTTCTTTTTTTTTTTTAATCCGTAAAGCCTTTTGTTTGACTGATGTGTGTGAAAATGAAAAGGATTCAAAAAGCAATAAAGTCTAGACCAGAAATATTCAAAAGAAGTACAAATTATTCAAATCAGCTGTTTTTAAAGTAAAAGAAAACACATATTTGTTTAAGAGGATATAATAAAAAATCCCTTTACAACCCGACAGACTAAAACTCTCAGTGATATACCAGCGCTACAGTGTGTGACCCCCATACTGTACGGACAGACACACTCAAATCTGGCTTCCTATAACTCAGCCCTGTCAGCTTTTTTCTGATGGGCTGAAAGCTGTCAAAATATTGATGCCTGAGGAAAGATGAACTGAGACCAAGTGAGAGCAGAAAAAAGAAGAGCAGGAGAAGAGCGAGGTGAAATAACAAGAAGAGACGCGAGGAAGTTTAATTAAATTCAGGACAAGAGAAGGCAGGGGGCAGGGAGAGGAGAGGAGTGAGAAAACAGGAGTTGGCAAGACAAATAGATGATTCAAATACTCAAATAGATCTCTACCTCCTACATCCTCCTAGATCTCTCGCTCTCTTCATGTCAAAGATGTTAAGTACTTCACTGATCCGGATTATTACATCTCAAATTTAAAACAAGACCAGTTTTTCCCCTGTAGTCCATATTTGAGCAAGGAGGAGTCTGACTGCACTTTTCTCTAGAAGCTTTCACTGATGGCTGAATAAAATACCATGAATGTGGAAAATAAACTTTGATTTCAGGGGCTGGCCCGCATAGGTATTTCAGTGCAGCATAGGATAACCTGTAGAGCTGCTTCTCCAACATAGGATAGGTGGAGGACAAGTAGAAATGGAAGAAAACAAGGAAAAGGCATTCATGTGATTCATAATAAAGCTTTGTGGGAGTTCTGAGGAATCTTAGTGGGACTTCACTCTTTTGATTTAAGTGGTTAAAGTGCAGCTTTAAGAGTAGCAGCACTTAAAATGTCCTTTACAGCAGTTTATTTAGGTTTAAGGCACAACGGACGGGTTTCGACTCGTGGTCTTCTTCAGCGTCACATGATGCTGCATCAGTGCTGATGGTTCTGCTGTCAGAGACTTGTTTCCCCAGCTTCACCTGCTGCCTCCTGTCAGACAGGAAGTCTGTGATCCACCTGCAGGTGGAGACGGGAACGATCAGCTGGGAGAGCTTGTTCTGGAGTAGTCCTGGGATTATGGTGGTGATGCATAGCTGAAATTCACAAACAGGATCCAGGCGTAGGTTCCTGCTGAGTCCAGATGCTGGAATATGAAGTGGAGGGCCAGGTTCTCTGCATCGTCTACAGATCTGTTGGCTCTGTAGGTGAACTGCAGGGGGTCCAGGAGAGGGTCTGTGATTGTTTTTCAGGTGTGACAGGGCAACAGGTCTGAAGTCATTAAGTTCTGTGGTCCTTGGTTTTTTGGGCACAGGGATGATGTTGGAGGCTTTGAAGCAAGCTGGCATGTCAAGCAAGATGTTAAAAATGTCTGTAAAGACTGGAGACAGCTGATCAGCGCAATGCTTCAGGATGGAGGGGGAGACAGAGTCCGATCCATCTGCTTTGCTGCTTTATAGTCTTTGCTTTGTGCACGGGGGCACAGTCATGTTGGAAAGAAAAGGGCCTTCCCAAAACTGCTGCCTAACATTGGAAGTATAGCATTGTCCAGAATGTCTCACTATGCTGAAGCATCAAGAATGTCCTTCACTGCAGATTAGGGGTCTAGCCCAAACCCTGAAAGAACAGCCCCATACTGTTATCCCTCCTCCACCGAACTTCACAGTGCAGTCAGGCAGGTAACGTTCTTCCGGCATCCGCAAACCCAGACTCACCTGTCTGACTGCTAAACAGAGAAGCGTTCGTTGTCACTCCACAGAACACGTTTCCACTGCTCCACAGTCCAGTGTCAGTGTGCTGTACACCACTCGATCCGACACCTGGCATTGGACTTAGTGATGTGAGGCTTGCATGCAGCTGCTCAGGCATGGAAACCCAATCATGAAGCTCCTGACATGTATCTGAAAAAAACTAAAACTAAACTGAAACGAGGCATTTTTGAAAAATAAAAACTAAACTAGAAAATCAATGGTAAAAACTGATTCAAAATAGACTGAAATTGAACACAGAAAGTAAAAAACGCAATAGAAATAAATACTGATGAAAAATCCAAACTATTATGAGCTTGGGTCTTTAACCCCTTGAAAAGAAGAGAAGAAAACACTGGTTCCATCCACTCCAGAGAGCCCTACATATGATTAGGCTAATTGAATGAGCTTGTGCGTCACAGAGCTGTGCTAAGTTGGAAAGAGAGTGCGTGTCTCTTTGTTATATGGCCTTTATCTTGATCTGTGATGTTCCATGGTTAAAGAGCAAGTAATACATGGGCAACCCACAGTGACTAAATGGAAGTTTCAGTGTGAGGGAGAAAGAGAGAGGCAACTGAAGCTGCTTCTCCAAATAGTGTGTTCTCCAAACACACTTTGACGAATGCCGAAAACAAAAAAAACTGACCTGTTCAGAAAAAAATATTATCATGGACAAATGTTTCAGAGTCAGACACAAGAAGATGTTTTCTTTGGTCTAGAAGATGCGTAGTCTCTCCTGTCAGTTCATACGACTAAAGGGACGACGGTGGCTCAGTGATGAGATGGTCACCTCTTAACCAGTAGATCAAGAGTTCCATCTCCAGCTCCTGCAGTCACATGTCTGCACAGTGCAAAACATTCAAGCCCAAATTGCTCCTGCTGCATCAGCAACTTGCTAATGTGTATGAATGGGATTAGCTTTTACTGATGGACACTCAACACAGCAGCCTCTGCTATCAGTGCATGAATGTGGTTCAGGTTACTGATTTGAACCTGTCTGGAGATTTGTTTTGGAGCCAGCAAGATAGAACCATAATGACAAACAGATAACAAAACAGATGTTACATGAAAAAAAAAACATAATAGAGAAGGAAAGGTATCAAAAAGCTGCTAAAACATGATAGAAATCCCCCAAAAGCATCATCAAGGTTCCACCAGTCAGGGCATTTGAGAGCGATAGATGAATAAAAATCACAAAATGATAACCTTTTGAATTAAGCCATGGCAAAGTAAGTTTAGGTGTATGAGCAAAATATTGCTACAGCTGGTTCTGCTCAGTGTTTTTGTGCTGCTTTCATCTGCATTTTGAGACTAAAATCGTCCATTGGGGGGGAAAAACCTGAAAGTCAGAGGTGTCAGGGCACTGGTTTGGCTCTGTTGTAAGAGTAAAGCATAAACAGTCTGAGGGAAGCACTGTCCCATTAGGTTGGCCACATACAAGATGATTTTTAAATCTGAAATAACTTTAAAAACATGAGAGACCACAGACATCAGGAAGATTGCAAATGAGTTTTCATCATTAATCTTCCGAGCTGCACAGTGGTGCAGGGTTAGCGCTGTTGCCTCACAGCAAGAAGGTCCCTGGTTCGCTTCCTGTTAGGGCCTTTTTGTGCGGGGTTTGCATGTTCTCCCCGTGCAACCGTGGGTTCTCTACGGGTACTCTGGCTTCCTCCCACCACCAAAGACATGCTTGTTGGGTTAACTGAAGACTCTAAATTGGCCGTAGGTGTGAATGTGAGCGTGCCTGGTTGTCTGTCTATATGTCAGCCCTGAGATTGATTGGGGACCAGTCTGGGGTGTACCCCGCCTCTCGCCCAATGACGGCTGGGATATCTCTCCCACGACCCCCCAACGGGATAAGCGGTATAGAAAATGGAAGGATTTTCCAAATGCATGACTCAGCCGGACTGTCAGATCACTGGAGCCCACACACCTGCTGACCTGCCAGCGACCTTAGGTGATCACCTGACTTCAGAAGAAAACAAGCACAGATGTTTGTCGATACCCTCTTTCTATCCCTCCACAACAGGCTGCCCTGGCATGTGTTACAGCTGCAGCAAAAATCATAAAACAAAGGAGAGAATCAGGATGAGATCCTGACTGGAATGAAGGTACAGTTGTGTTTATGATTGTGAACAGTATGATCCAGCTGGTGATGCTACCCCATCTGCTCGCTCTCATTGGTTGTTGTGGGCACTCTGTCAGAGGCATTATGACCTATGATTCGGGGTCTGGGAGGCTACAAAGTGATTTAGAGCAGTAAAATAACCGTATTGACACCCCACACGAGGATTATTCAGAAAAATAATCACTTGTGATGAGGCGCCATTCGGGATACGCCCCCACAATCGTCAGGGGAGGCAATCTTGCCTCAAATCGGTCATAAAATCCTGTGGTGTGTGGCCAGCCTTAGTGTGACCACAGAGCTGAGAACGACAACTTCACTGGCTGTATAAGGAGTCATTACTCAGTGACATCCATGTGCTTACCTGATTTGTTTCTAATATAAAGTTGTTTCTGTTGCATATTGCACCTTTAAAGCTCTTGTGAGGAGTT
Source organism: Cheilinus undulatus (assembly GCF_018320785.1). Lineage (NCBI taxonomy): Eukaryota > Metazoa > Chordata > Actinopteri > Labriformes > Labridae > Cheilinus > Cheilinus undulatus. The sequence continues at coordinate 35,868,477 of NC_054878.1, read as the reverse complement.
CTTACCTGATATTGAGACAGACTGAATATGATGATGATGTTTCGACATGACCAGAAGCAAACCAGACTATCAAGTGGAAAAAACAGCTATTTCTGTATAGATGTTTTCATTTTCTTTCTTAACGCCTGCTACTGCTGCCACCAGGTCAATGTCAGACCAGGCGACAGACAGCTCGCTGCAGAAACAGCCTTTGTTTACATTTTTAATGTCAAAGATTCACAGTGAAGGAAATGATTGGCAGTTTAAAGCTCCTGTGAGGGGTCTTAGCTAGTAATGAAGCTGAAATTACCTCTGATGACTCATCATGATCTACAAAAGGAAACCAGACTAAAAGGGACAAGAAAGATTTTCTACAGCATTACTTTTGATGTCTGTCAGTGCTGCAGGAGGGCAGATGTCAGATCAGGAGACTTAAGGCAGGGAGTTGTCAACTGATGTATGCTGAGGTGTCGAGCTGGACAATTAATAAAGCTCCAATTTCAATAACAAGATAATAGCATGATTATAGAAACAAGATCATCTAGATTAGATGGTTTCAGGACATTTGTTTTGTTGTGCTCAGTTTGAGAAGCTAAAAGCATGTCATGTAAGCCACACGTTAAAAGTGTTTTTTATAATCAAAATAGTAAAAACATAGTCTGGCTGCTGACTGCACACCTCAGACCCTTACAGACAACTACAGTGAGACGCTACATCTGTCAGAATGGAAATACCTGCAACAGCTTTCAGAGTAAAACCTGATTAAACTTGTGGGTAGGTTAAATTAAAAGAAAAAAATACTTACCTGCAAATCTTGATTACAAAACGTTTAAGGAAGCTGAGTAAATAGTCTTCTTGCAGTAAAAAAAAAGCTTGTCTTCCATGAAAGCACTGTAATGCAGCTAACATAGCTAAGGCTAAAGCTAGCAAAACTACATTAGTGACATGGATGACTATTGCTATGTAGCTAATGTAGGTAAACCTAAGGCTAATAAAGCTTTGTTAGCTACATGGGTTATGTGGCTAAAATGCACAAATCTACCTTAGCAGTGTTAGATTAGGCTACATATGCTAAAGCTAGACCTGTTTTAGAGCTAGTTTAAAGAACAGTGGCTCACATTAGCTCTGTTAGAGCTAATGTAGGTACATTGGCTTCCTTGGCAACCTTAACTATGTAGCTAGTAAAGCTTTGTTAGCTTTAGCGAAATCTAACGAAGCTAAAGCAAACCACTGTTTGCATAACTCCTTCTAAAATGGGTCATAATTTAATCCTGGATTTGACATAAAGCTGAGTTAACGTTCTGCTTACAGGGAAAAAGTTTTTCCTCATGAAAACATTCTAGCTCATCTAAGGCTTAAGCTAATCAAGCTACATTAGCTACGTAGATCACGTGGGTTACGTAGTTACATAGATAAATCTAAAGCTAAGGAAGCTGTGTTAGCTAACTTAAGCTAAAGCAAAAAAGATACATTAGCTATGTTAGTTTGCTTGAGCTAGACTCGTTTTAGAAGTAGTTATGCAAGTGATAGCTCACTTAAGCTTAGTTAGCTTTAGCTAAAGCTAATCTAGCTAAAAGGCTGTCTCACCTTAGTGGTCTGCAAGAGGGGGTGTCTGAGATCTACTGTCTGAAGCTAGACCCCTCTCAAAAAATATGTCAATAAATAATGTATCAATTAAGTGCTGCAGGTAAATAGGTAAATAAAACCCAAACATTACTTTAACATAGGCTATTTATCAGTAAAAGTTGTGTTAAGAAATTACGCAACACTAATGTTTAAATATGTTTAATAACAACTTGGTTTCAAGTGATTTGCAAGAAGAGACTGAGTTTGCTTTCTTAGCAGAGTAAAAAGGAGAAGTACCACGTTATTTCCTCTTTGTAAAACAAGTTTCTCACAACTTTAAACTTATTCTCTGTACTTGGAAAAAAGCAGCAACAGACTTCCTGCATTTCATAAAATATTGAAATGACAAAGAAATAAGCCGCAGGGACAAAAAGGAGGAAAACTTAAGCACAATTTATTCTTTCTGTAACATCGATCTCATGTGACAGCACAGGAGTGAGGAGAACCTCAGAGAGGAGATAACAGAGAAAAGCAGGAGAATTTATGATGCCTTCATTTCATCCATCCTGTGCCTGCTGACAGAACACGAGAAAAAAAAAGAGGTGGGAGACTGGAGCCTGGCAGTGAGTTGTTCTTTCTAATTTATCTCTCTCTCTCTCCTCAGCAGCTGGAGTGAAAGCTCACACAGGACACAAAGGCGAGGAGAGGATAACTCAACACAGCAGAAGAAGAAGAAGAGAGGAAGGGAGGCTGTAGAGATGGCTGAGGCACCTCAGCAGCAACAGGAGCAGCAGGAGGTGGAGGAGGAGCAGCCCAGCTCCGTGGAGGCGACAGAGACAGATGAAGGGTCAGAGGAGCCGAAGGAGAACATCCAGACGACACCGACAAGACCTCTGCTGTCCATGAGGTCCTTGAGGTCCATGAGCAGCGTGGACCCAGATGATGACTCGCCCAATATGATTGTCTACAGAAAGGTAGGAGAGCGAAAACTTGGTTCTGTTTTGTGGAGTTTCTGGTCCCCTGAGTGCTGACTGCAGGGAGAATTATCTGAATGCAATGACTGCTTTTAAAGAGGCAACTCTGGTTGTTGGTGTTAAAGTTTAAAGGAGTGGCTTTGAATCCAGACTTATACGTGAGAAATCCCAGTTTCCAGTTGTTGTTGTCGATTTGTTGTTTATTTGAAGAGGGCAAGACAGTGTGAGAAATCAGGGAGAGTGATCAGGGATGACATGTGAGAGGGGAAAGAGGTTGATCTCGCACCTGTGCTGCCAGCTTGGGAAGATAAATTTCATACATGGGGCCAGGGATGCATGATAGTGGATTTTGTTCAGATATCTGATATCGATGCTGATATTTAAATATGCTTTTCAGACAAGAAATTTCAGTCCTTTTGGACACACTTTAAGGTTTGAGGATGACCAAGGAGACAAACTTCCATCCTTAAAAAACACTTTAAAGTTTAAAGAATGGGGATGAATAAAACAAGAGACCTCAACTGACATAGGTCTATTGGTTCAGCCTAAAACTCCACTAATGTATTTCTACATATGGACAAAATTTACGGTTGATATATCCTGAAATACACAGGCAAAATATCGGATGTAAATATCAGCAGATGGGGAGAATGTCTTTGCCCCAAGTGACGTAGTTCACGTACCTTGGGGTCTTGTTCATGAGTGAGGGTAGAAGGAACCGTTAGATCGACAGGTGCTTGGTGCAGCATCTGTGGTATTGCAGATGTTGCACCGCACCGTCATGGTGAAGAGGGAGCAGAGCCCGAAGGCAAAACTCTCAATTTACCAGCTGATCTTTGTCCCAACCTCCACCTATGGTCGTGATGTCTGGGTAATGACTGAAATAACAAGATTGCAGCTTCAAGCGATCAGAATGAGATTCCTCAGGAGGGTGGCTGAGCTCAGCCTTAGCGCTCAGACATCCAGAAGGATCTTGAAGTAGAGCCGCTGCTCCTTCACGTCGAAAGGATCCAGTTGTGGTTGTACGGGCATCTGATCAGGATGCCTCCTGGTTGCCTCCCTGTGAAGGTTTTCCTGGCATGTCCAACTGGAAGGAGACCCTGGGGTAGACCTAGAACTTGCTGGAGGGATTATATATCTCATCTGGCCTGGGAACGCCTTGGAATTCCCCTAGGAGGAGTTGGAAAATGTTGCTATGGAGAGAGATATCTGGGTTGACTTGCTTAGTCTGCTGCCAATGCGACCCAATCCTGGATAAGCGTAAGAAAATGGATGAATGGAATATCGGCAGAAATTGTGATATCTACCCATACTGATACCAGACCAGTAATATAGTGTGTCCCTACATGGGGCACAGCCTTACTACTGGGCAAGCTACACCCTGAAAGTCCTGCTTGACGTATTAGCTTTCCTAGCCAATTTAGTTACCAGAATAAGGCTGAGTCCTGTAAAGTCCTTTACTTTAAAAGAATTGCGTAACCTTCCCCCAGTTAAACTGGGGCATAAACGCAAGACAATTTAAGTGGTTTCATAGTAAATTGACAGTCAAGATGCTTAAAGCTTTTCATTGGAAAAGTATTTTTAATTATTACATTATCATGTATAAACTAAACTGTAATTGGTTCTTGGTTTATTCTAAAGAATGGCAAACAGTGACTTCCACGGTTTATTAATTTTAATGTGAGCCTTGTAGTACATCTTTATAACTTGTGCTGAATTTCTCTTTCAGTAGCAGCACAGTTTTGGAGCTAATTCAGACTTTCCTGACAGATTGTGACAGAGTGAAAGAGAGATTTGAAACAAAAGCCCACAGCATGTTTTTCTCGGTCAGTAAAGGCCAAGTATTACCTTGAAGGAGAGAGGGGAACAAGTGGAACAATCTCCGTTTGACAAGTAGCAGGATTTATGAGTGATGTGGGCGAAATTTTTAGAGACTGAACAATAGCAACAAAAAGCTGCCTGGGCCACCTTTAGCCTCATAAATCTGGCATTGTTTCATACCAAAACTAATTGGACAAGGATAAATGTTACACAGAAATAACTACCTGGGATTCCTTTCCTCTTTGTGGAGGCTCCTGACCCTGATCTTTGACCTTTTATGAAAGGGGAAAGAGAATGCAGTTTGTCTTATGGGAATCAATACTCTGTCATGGTGTATCACCCAGGACTAAATGTAAGATGATGGCAAGATTTGAATCTCTTTCAAAGGCTGTCTCCCTTCCACTTAAATGCTTCTGGCCGGAGAATGAATGCAGTGAAATGTGAATATAGACATCATGCCCCTGCAGTGTTTCATGATGATAGATGAACTGTGAGAGAGAGAAACGAGGTTTGGATGGTGCCCTGATGCTCTATGTGCCTGGAAGCAGCAGGGAGGAAAGAGGTGATATTTCAGGCGGACAGCCTGGACTCTGTGTCAGAACTGCTTACCTGAAAACAGCATGCACACATTTATTTATTTATCGTGACAGTAAAAATACACACTGTGCAGAGAGGAGGATTGGAAGATGGTGCCGGAAAGCAAAAGATGTATTTGGGCTATTTGGAATTTTACAAACAGTGTAGCATGTCTGTAAAAACTGAACCACAAGGAGAATCTGATGACATTTAACAATAAGGACAGAGCCAGTATTAGTTATTTCGAGAAGGCCAGGCATGCACTGTGCAAATCGAGGCCAATTATTGAGATGCACAAGTGATTTTGCAGTTGGGACAAATTTCAGCTCAACCTTGAGTTGTTTGTTGTGCAGTTCACAGAGTGGTACAGGCGTCAGTCATGTCTAAATTAAGCTGGTCTCAAACAGTTCACCTATCTTTTAATCCCTCCCTCCAACACCATGGGCCAATCATATTTCTTGCAGCTCCTCAACACACTTGGACATCCAGCTTGTAGGCCTCCATAGAAAAGCATCAGAAATTTGGATTTTCTTGGGGCTATAGCTGAGGAAAATGATCAAAAGATGTGCATGGGGTAAAGGCAACACAAGGTATCCTGAGAGGCTGGAGAATGAAGTGCATTTTATCCTGTTCCCTAAACTGAAAGTAGGGAAAGTAGTACTCTTACCTTAACCCTTACCCTAGCCCAAAGTCTAATCCTCTTCTCCTTTTTTTTCTTTATTTATTTATTTTAAGTTTAAGTGTTTATTTTCGTCTAACATATGTGGCATCTCACCTTAGTGTGCTGCACAGGAGAGCTTCAAAGATCTGCGGTCTGCAGCCATACTGTCTTGAAAAAGTGACATCAAAGGTGCTTGGGCACAGCATAAATATTATTGCAAGCTCTACACTGTGCTGTTTTTTCCTATCACTGTGTTAAGATTATGTATAAATCATTTTCATTAATGCTTATGGTAATAAACTAGTTGCTTTTATTGGTATATAACTGTTGCTCCAACAGGCACCTTTTGGTCACTCAGTATGCTTGGGACTTTCCAGTGTGCATTGTTTCTTTTGCTTTTTCCTGTCAAAAAGAAACTCCTGCGCTTTGGTCACCAAACTTGTCTAGTTTCCATATGACGCTTGAGTTAACCCTAAGAACCTCTTTGTAATTCACACACCCTAGCCGTGGAGCATCATCAGGAGCCATCCATTAATATTCAAACTTTAGATAGTCCGAGTTGTACTTCCGCATTATCTTCTCACTCCGTCAGTATCTCTCTCTGTAGTTATAATCCTGCAGTGTCACAGCAGCAACTCTGATTGGTAGAGCTGAGACGTTTGACTCCAAGTAAAGTTAGCCGTTGTGGAAAAGATGGGCTGTACCTGTTAACAACAGATGGAACCACATACTGAATGTCACCTAGCATGAGATCAGCCAGTAGAAACAGTTTTGAAAAGTTCCGTTTCAGCAGACGGTTTCAACCTGTAGAGGGCAAAGTCTAAAAAATGATTTATATATTTTTATTTCCCCTTTGTGTGCTTCCGGTTTTGCACCAGTCGCATGAAACACACTCTGCCCACTCAACAATGGTATATTTTCCTCATTACCTTCTGAGTTCACCCATCAGCTCACCTTAACTTCTTGCAGAAATTTTACTCAGACAGGTAGGGGAAAAGTCCTGATAAAGTCAGGGGGATTTGTGCTCAAACATGCACCTCGCTTCAAATATTTCTGGTAATTTTCAGACGTGTGAAAGGAGTGAGATAGAAATAACTTCTGATTACCTTCCCTGCCAGAAAAGCTGGAACACCCTGCTATAATAGCTGACAACTGCAAATCATACTGTGTTTAGGAAATGCAGCTTGGTGACAGCAACCACAGCACAGCGAGTCAGCACAATGAAGACAGAGCAGCCTCAGGTAGGGCCTCCTGTTGGGATTTGTGCTTCAGCAGTATAAAGCCTCAGTCGGTGTGTTGCAGTGTGTTTCACCTTGAAATAGCAGCTTATGTTGGACTTGGTGTCCCCTTCTTTTGCTTCTGAGGAGCTTAACAGTTTCAGTAAAGGTGCTGGATAAAGTAGAATCAACATCTCGAGACTTGATTGCTTTGCTGCTCATGGTTATTGATAAAGCAGAGCATTTTCTGCACTTTTATAAACCTGGGAGGAAACTATTCCTCAGTATTAGTCTACAAAGGTATATCTTAAGTTAAATGGTTTGTTGTTAAAGCTTGAATTGATTAATTGTATTGATTTCAGCTTTATGACCCTGGTTACACTTTACAGCTATGTAAAAAACTATAAGTCACACTAAATATAAAAAACCTAGTTTTGTTGGTGTGTGAAAGTGGATATTTTCACAGTAAATGGATGCAACAGAAACATTTTAATTTATATTGATTACAATAGTGCAGATGAGCTCTCTATGATGTCTACCTAATCTAATTCAAAGCTGTGCTAAAGAGGCTCAGATGTAGCAGAAAGATTCAAGACACCAAAAGCCATGTCGACTTTGATTTATGAGTCCCTAGTGCAGAATGGGGAGGGGGCTTCAAGAGCACAGCGGTGTAAAGATGTTATTTTCCTGAGAGGGAAAAAGAAGGAGGAGTAAAACCAGTGCAGATGAGTGGAGGTGAAGAGCTAATGACCTCAGTGTATATGAACACATGGTTACTACACAGTTAAGGTTAGTCCAGGTGAATAACGACACAATGCTTGAGAAGTGATGGAACATAACTCACCTGTTTTTACAAAGATCCACAGTCACCTTAGGAGTAATAGAGATGTCGAATGCATACCATCCATTTAGGTTCACAAAGTGCTTTGGCATCAATAAATCATTGTCAGACTCACTTTGAGAAAGAAGCAAAACCGATCCTTTAAACTGTCAGCCATGTGTTTTTGGCTTTGTGCACACTGCTGCATTTGTGTAGGCATATTCCCAATACAGAAATAAAAATTGAAATGCAAAATCAGTTTAAGAGGGATTTTAATTCCCCAAAATATCAATGCATATTGTTTCTATGAGCAATAACATACACAGAATAATATGCAGCATGCATGGTAATAAGACGTTACAATATTTGGCTTATATTTGCAAGCTTTTTAGTGCAACTAATATATTTAAGCTGACTTTAATTTCCTACTTTGAATCATTAAACAATAGTGGGAGAGCTGTAAAGGCAGACATATGGTGATATCTGCAGAAAAGGAGAAAGAAACAAAAGCCCACATAAATGTGAAGACAAGGAAGGAATGTGTAGGTTGGTCCATTTAGTATTCCCTGCTTGCGGGAGCTGTGCATTCTGGGTATTTCTTTAAAGACTTTACTGTAAAAAGGAGTTAGGGTGCACTTAAAGACCCTCTAATGAGCAAAAGAAGCAATTTACAGGATGGGAAATTGTCACTTAAACCAGTGGGAATCAATAAGTTGAATATTTATTCACGTTCATGCTGTTTATGTTGGAAAGTAAATTGGATGTTACAGAAAAAATGCACAGCAAAAACTAGAGTGTTGATATTTTAGTGTGTAAACATTTCAGGATTGACTTTAACCCCCAAAGTATAATTTTAACTCCATTCTGAATGAAATGGTCTTGGTCTAGTTTTCCTGTCATGCCCTTGGAGAGAGTGTTCAGATGTATTTTAGATGTTGTCTGGTGCACTTAGCCCTCTTGGGATTCCTCTGCCCATGTTTCTGGTGGATTGTTGTTTTTTTTATGTTAGATGCTTTTAAACCATGAGGGAAGTTTTCCACTGAGTTAGTATGTTCCCACCTGTTGATTATAACATACCGTAAGAAGGGCAGTGCTTGGTTTTGGGTTTGTCCTTTTGCTTCATCCATGCTAGAAGACACCCAACCTTGTCACAGGTGTTCAATATGAGGTGGAAAAGTGGATTTAGCTTAAAAAGTGCATTAAAATGTGTTGATATCAGGTGTGTAAAAGTAAACATTAATGTGTAATAAAATAACACTGTTAGAGTGAACAATTAAGACTGTAAGAAAGTTAAATCTTTAACACTGTCTAGCGTGTCAGTTTAACTCAGAACCTGTGAGAATCATATAAACTGGGGTAAAGAGCTACATTAAACACAATTGGAGTTGAGTTAACACTTATGATTTGGCTGTGAGGGATAAGTAAAGTTTTTTAGACTAAATTATGGTCATAAGATCACAGTGTGTTTGTGTGTCTGTATTTCCTTTGTTTCAGCTTTTTTGTTTGCTTACATTTTCTTTTAATGGAGCTCTGTTCTCACTGTTATAATGGCCAATATATTAAGATATAATTTTTTCCTTAAATAAGCCTCCATATTTCTCCATTCAGTAGGAGCTACATCAAAAATAAAAATCATACTGCCTAAAGAAAACTAACAGTTAGAGCCACACGTTTATAAATTTTATTTTGCTTAATTTTTTTAGATAATCATTTTTCATCATTATCTCAAGATAACCTCATAAATAAGAGGTTCCATCGTGGTAACAATGCTGCTTTTGCATCGATAAATCCTTTAGGTTCTCCGGAACAGTGATTCCTAATCTCTCTCTGTGGCGACCTCCTCTACATGCATCTAAGAAAAGCAGAGCCCCCCCCCCCACCCTCATGATAAAACAACATTCATGGCTTTAGTGTTGTCATTGGTAAAATCTCAACAGAGTGGGGCTACGCACTTATTTTTACCAGAAGACTTTTGCATGAACGATTAAGTCTTTTTTAGAAAAATCATGATAACAGTTAGTAGATAGAACTCTAGTTTTTACATCCTCAAAGTGGACAAAGTGTCTGGCCCCCAAAAGTTGGGGACAAAAAAGATGTTCAATAAGGGGGAAAAATCAGTAGATCCAAAGGTTGGAGAGGAGCTGGGTAATCACAGTCAAAGCGGTTGTATACTCTGGTCTCAAAAGGTTTATTGCGAGGTGCTTTAAAGGAGACCTTGATTGCCAGATTGCCAAGGATTAGCTGCAACTGTGACTGCCCAGTGCTCCTGCCCTCTCCAGCCAGCCTCAAGTGAGAAAGCAAGAGAGAAAGACACTTATCCCATACAAAAACAACAACAAACACAGAGAGTCACACACTTTCAATAATATGATAAACATTTGATTCAGGTCTTCTGTACTGTTTAATTAAATACTTACACACACACACACACAACACTGATGTTAACAGTTCACATGCAGTATCAGAATCATAACATACAGTCCCTGGATAGCTGAAACATTTTACAAAAATGTCTACAGCTAATCTCATCACCAGCCACCATTGTTTATAGTCTCATAGTTCCTTCCCCCACATTTGTAGGTCCTGCTACTTTCTCCTCATATGACGCTCATTAGTCTGGTTATTCTCTTGTTTGAAGCTTTGTGGATGAATTTGCCCGAAGCTAGACATTGAAACAGGTCAATCCATCTGCTTTGTGAGGTTAGGATTTACATTAATTAACTTTATATATTTGAAACTCTAACTCATATATTTCTACATAAGTTGATGAAGCTTGTGAGACTAATGCTGTTATATTGAACACATCTGAGACTAATGCACCACGACAGCTGAGCATGTCTTAATTACCACCTGCCAACTGCACTGTAATGTCTATTTAAATGTTCAGTGAGCTAAATTAATGCTATTTAATTACATGCAAAGGAGTGATATGCATAGCAGTTTAAACTTAATGTAGGTGCTTAATTGTGGAAAAAAGTGTATAAAAATATATATTGGTGTTGGCTGGTAGGACTACACTGAGTTGATTTGTATTATAGAAAAAAACTTCTTCTTTTCTGCACTATCTATGGATTATAAACATAAGCATCAGAGCCTTTAAAGTCAAATCATAGTGCTGCCTTTTGTTCTAAATATGCAGTTCCAATAAATCTGTCATTTCCTGCATCAATCCAACTCTCCTGCATTAAAGTATTAACTCCTAAGCTGAGCTCCACATGCAGAACGTTTGCTGCTACACCAAAGGTTGCTATGTAATGAAATATGTATGCCCTGGACTGTGTTCCCATTAGTCCTTCTGCATGAGTCATCAATCAACCACGAGCACAAAGGGTGGGAGGGAAAATGCAAATGGCACACCTGATTCACCGAAGACTAAAAGTATCAAGCTTTAGTGAAATTTAATGGAGCTTCGGGATGACTTTTGATTTAAAACTTTGACTTTTGGCTGACTCAGAGTCAGCTTTAGAGGCTGAGTAATTAAATGAAGGTGAACACGAGGGCTAAGCGTTTGAGGAGTAATTAGGATGAGAAGTGATGTCTCTCGACTACAGAGAGAGACATCCATCTTTTAGAAATGATGGTGCATGACTCTTTCCCCTTGTATTTGCTCATTTCCATCATTTTTGGCTACACCTCTTTCTGTTGTCTGACTCTATGTTTTAATCTTTTATTTCACTCTGTTTTTCATTTATAATGTTTTGTCTTTTTCTATTCTGTACAAATTCTAATAAGCTTTTAGACCAGGGCTGTCCAAATTATAGCCCACAAGCTAACTGCAGCCAGCAGTAAATTTATAATTCCTAATAATAAAATGAAAAATTGCCCTTATAAGCATGATGCTTTTACTTAAGGGAACTGTACTTTCTAGTTTCCTTTGTGCTGTTTGCCCTGATTTTTCTGTCTTAACTTGAGGATGAGCCGTCAGCGTTTGCACTGAGAATCTTTTTCTTTCTACCAGGGGTGGATCCAGTGATAGCCAAGGTTGACCAGGGCCCCCAGACATCTAATTGGCCACCCCAGAATCCTCATATGATTGGCCTTTTGCCTTGTTCACCATCTATGAAAAGCTGGATTTACTTAGAATCTCAAGGAGCAGTTGGGGGACCTCAGAATTTTCTCTCTGCTGTTTGCAGATGATGTGGTTCTGTTGGTGTCTGCTGGGGACCTCCAGTAGGCATTGAAGCAGTTTGCAAGCTGAGGCCAAGTCTGAGGCCATGGTCCTCTGCTGGAAAACAGTGGATTGCTCCCTCCAGGTGGGGATTGCGTCTTTGCCCCAAGTGAAGGAGTTCAGGTGGATGGTGTAGTATTGCAGGTGTTGTACTGGACCATTGTGGTGAAGAGGAAGCTGAGCCAGAAGCTTTCAATTTACCGGTCCATCTTTGTTCCAAACCTCACCTATGGTCGTGAGCTTTGGGTAATGACAGACAGAATAAAATTGCGGATTTAAGCACTTAAAATGAGATTCCTCAGGCTCAGCTTTAGAGATAGGATAAGGAGCCCGGACATCAGGAGGGACCTCGCTGGAGAGCCACTGCTCCTTTGAATTGAAAGGAGCCAGTTGAACTGGTTTGGGTATCTGATCAGGATGCCTCTTGGTCACCTCCCTGTGGAGGTCTTCTGGGCATGTCCAATTGAGAGGAGACCCCTGGGCAGACCCAGAACTTGCTGTAGGGATTATATATCCCATCTGACCTGGAAGCACCTTGAAATCCCACAGGAGGAACCGGAAAATGTTTGCTGTGGAGAGGGATGTCTGGGTTGACTTTCTTTGCCCACTGCCATGACCTGACCTCAGATAGGCAGAAGAGGATGGATGGATGGATAGATGGATGGATGGATGTATGTATGGATGGATTATTTTACTAACTTGAATACTTTTACCTGTAACCTTTATCAACAGGAAAACATTTCTCTTTTTGTCTTTTTGAAAGTCACCACTGGAATCCACAGTGTAAATAACAACGCATCAGTCTAATGGTGCACCTGGCTCTTAAAGAGAGCTGATTGGTTTGATTCATGTTACACTAAAAAACAGGCTTTATCTGGCAACTTAATCCAACCAACTTTAAACCTAGCTGTGCACAAAGATTGTGCGCCACATCAGTATGGAGCCACGAAGGCCCTAAATCATTTTCCTGTGCTTTAAACAGCATACTTTATGCCATCAAAATAGGGGTCTTTATGGTTTTCATGCCAATGTAAACTCCAGCATTTTCCAGACAAACACTTCAGTCATTTTCTCTACAATGGGGTGGTTTTTCATGAAGTTTAAGGGATAAAGAATGTCTGATTTTTGCTTCAAATGATCACCCTAAACTTACATGTACACGCATGCACTCCCATGCAAACTGTTGAGGAGCAGATGTTGGCTAACAGCTTTGAATTCATGCTGGTGAAAAGGTGAATCAACACCCTCTACTCTCATCTGCAGCACTGAATCTTTTCACCCTAACATCATCTTGTGTGTTTGTGTGTTCTAGTGTATTTTTACCCATGTTTTCATGCGGAAAAGGAAAATTGGATGCAGAGTGTTTGAATGCTGCTGTTTGAGCTTTTGTGTGTGTGCATGTGTGGCCCTTTTTCATTATCCTTTGGTGTGACAACAGCAGCAGCTGTTGAACTGCAGGCCTGTTTATTTAACAAGCTGTTTATTCAGATACCTGCTCCCATATTCCTGGGCTGCTGTGGATCGTGCCCTGAGTGTGGACTCACAGGTTGAAACGCTGCAGTGAGTGGGTTGTCAGATGCTTCACCTTGCAGCAGGGGTTTTTCTACCTTAAAAGACCTTTCAGCACTATGAATGTGTTGCCCTTTTTCATTTGACATTTATAGCCTCGATGAAAAACATTTGGATAGCAGTTTGCATCAAAACACAAGATTTATTTCGTCATTAGACATCAGTTGCCAAAACTTTGTGTTCTCATGAAAAAGTTTTCTAAAGTTGGTCTGAATTGAAGCACTGGTTGTGCTTTGAATTGTATAATAGAAATGATACACTTTTCAGCTGTTGGGCTTTTTAAGCCCAGCATAAACATCGCCCACAGGAAATATTTCACCCTCATAGTTGTCTGCTGCAGTTCTGAACTGCTCGCTAAAGTGTCTGTTTTCTTCTGGAGGAGTTGATATGTTGAATCTACAAAATGGAGAAGGAACTTTTTGTAACCCTAGCTAAATTGACGTATCGTAGCTAAAGCAGATTCACACTGTGCCATTTTCAGACAAAGACATTCCTTTTTTTCCTTGAAATTCCTGCTGACTTTGATCTTGATCATACGTTGTTTGTTATGCTGTGTACAGGGAGGCATGATGATCGACCACAGCCAAATCAGCTTCTCCAGACTGGTTGAATGGATTTCTAGTACATTTGATAGTTTAGTCATATGACTGGAAGCTCTTGAACAGTGAGAGCAGAGATATGAGCAGATTCCCCACATTCAGGGGACTTTTCCCTTTATAGACTATCAGTCAGCATCTTAAATAACAAGTCTTTTTGATATGCCTTCCTCTCCAATCATAACAGATATGAATGAGCTGAGAATGTCTGCAGACCTGCAACTGACAGTCATGCTGTGTTGATCATGACCAAGCTGCACTTAGAGCCAGCCCTGTGTTTTGTTACTAAATGACACTCAGCATTAGTTCATGCAGGACATGGTAGTCATACACCCAGCCGTGATCAGCTGACACCCAGCCGATCCCAGTTAACGCCTCCAACCTCCCATAGCCAATCACAGCTCTCCTTCTCAGCACATGTGTGTATTTGAATAAAACCTACTTCTCACTAATCCCTGCTTGCATTAATGCTGATGCACCATGCTGCTGCTGCTGCTGCTGGCAAAGTTTAACCTCCTCCACCCCAGCCTCCTCCTTTATGGCATAAAGCTTGTTGCGCCCTCATATTAAGGTTTATGCTATGGATGAATTACTTTTTACCTAACTTTGTCATGAGTCATTTGGAAATGGAAAGAGTTGGCTCATACTGCTTCGCTGAACCAGAAGATCTCTATCGTTGAATAGATATGTAATCCCCATCACTTAACTGATGGAATATTTGTGGTCATTTAGCTGCTGGTTGTGTTTACTGGTGATGCCATGTGTGTGTATAAGATGTCAAGAGTTTTTATCACTGTTTGCAGCTATTTGAGCCATGAAAACAAGGCATTTGATCTGACTACAGCTTCTATCTGTGAGATTTTTTAAAGAAAACTTTACTGATACTTCTTACACTCAGTCCTGACTTTACTTGTACAGCATGAGCACGTAGATCATCATAGGTCTTGGTTGTGTGTTGAAATGATTTAGTTGACTGATATAGGATCATTTTTAAAATCACACTGCTTTAGGGAACAGACAGGAGTATCGGTACCTGACATAGCATGTATTTTCAATGACTTAAACGACATGGAAAGTTAAAGCTGGTTGAATGTTGTTGTGCTTGCTCCTCTAATTTAAACTTAAAGGACTCAAACAGGCATGGTTAGACTTCACTGATGTATCTGTTGTTTTGTTTGTATGTGCAAATGGAGCTGGGATGATATCAGTGCAAATGTGTCCTGCCATCGGGGGTGGAAAGTAGCTAAGTACATTTACTCAAAGTACTGTAATTGAGTACTTTTTTGGGTACCTGTACTTTTTTGTGAAAACATGGTTTAGTCAAATTTCTACTGTAAGAGTTGCACAGGGCTTGTCCCTTTTCTATGCACGTTGTCTCTGAGCTGATAAAAACACAGCCAGAGGACAAACATCCTCAGTGATTTCAGAGATGTGGCCATTGATCTGGGAGAGTTCATCACCTGCCTCCCGGTCTGTCTTCAAGGATCCACTGTCACATATGTCACAGTCCAGTTCTATTGGCAGAATGCTGTAGTGTTTGCTTTGATATTAATGCACCAAATTACCTAGTGCTTCATTTTCATGACACTTCTGGCCTCGTGGTAGACAGAGGTTAAAGATTAGCTGGGTTAGTGGAAGGGTGTTTCATTTCAATGACTAGCCAAACCTTTCTTAGCAGTTTTACAAGAGAGTCGTGGCAAAGACAGAAGCAAAAAGGTTTCACATGATAAAAGATTATATCAGTCAACAAATCTGCAGCGTTCTGTAAGACAGTCTAGCTGCAGCCTGTTCATTTCTGACAGACACTCTCATGACCGTTCATCTGAGACAATGTATATCTCAGAATAAAAATACACACGAAAACTTTCTAAATAAAATCAGAAAAAAGTTAAAGTTAAAAACCAAAAACCTGACCTGCAAAACTAATGACAAAATGTTAAAAGCAGAGCAAACAGTTTGCTCACAGGAAAAAAAGCCTGTCCTTTATGAAAACACTCTGTAGCTCATGTAGCTCACATAGCTCTGTTAGCTGCTCGAGCTAGATGTGGGAGTATGAAGAGGGCCAATGTTGGCATCTCAAAAATAGTCATCATCATCTTCAAGAGTCCATAAATAGAGATTAAAACAGTATTTGAGCACATTGTTGCACTCTGCAACAAACCTGAGGGGTGTCTCTTTAAGTGGCAAAGAAATCCAGCTGCTAATCAAGTCTATGCTCCTTTCCATTGAGAGCGCCCTGGAGTCACAGATACAAATAAAGACACAACAATAAAGACGATCCAGCATTATGAAAGTGGAATGGCAGACATCATAAAGTGTGTTATACATGCCTGTAGGGGGTGTGTAATGGAAACGCTTTGTTATTGACAGGAGAAGAAACTGAAATGAGGCAGTGAACCCACTGAAGCCTCTCCATCATCTGTTTTTACATGTTTGCATGTGTTGTGGTTTGATTGCCCCTGTCAGCCCTGTAGAGCCCCCCTGCAGAAATAAATTAATGTTGTTATCTCTCCCCAAAGAAGACACCAGATATCTTAATGTAGAGAATATTGATTAGATGTCAATCATTAACCACATCCCCCACAGCTAATGTCCTCTGTTTACAACTAGTAATGGACTGGATTGATGAAATCCATAAAAACCTCCATCAGATTTAGTTTTCCCAAGCTTATAGGATGTTTTTTTTTTCTGTATCAATGAATGATTCCTTGGACATGTTGGGAGAGAATCACCAAAATCTATGTGAACTATTTTAAAAGTGATTATATGAAATCACTTAAATGCAAAGTCTGTTAATTCAGCTGCTAAACAGTAAACCAGTGTTTTGTTAATGGATGCATCATGAGGTTAGTATTAGGAAAGTCAGCTTTAGCAAATGTAGCTAAGTTAACGAAGGTAACGTAGCTAATGTAGGCAACGTAGGAAGAGCTAATGTAGCTATGTTAACTTTAACAATATAGCATAAGCTAACATAGCATCTTTAGCTGTAGCTATGTTTGTTACATAGCTAAGTTAGCTGCATAACTAAGTTACCTATGTAGCTAACATGGCTCAGGTGGCTTTGTTAGCTTTAGCCTTAGCTACGTTAGCTGCATTAGATTGTTATAATGGAAAACATGCTTTTTCTTTTAAGCTGACTTACTAGGTTTTGCAGATCAGGTTTTTGACTTTAAACTTTTGATACCTTAACCTTTAACCCTTCCCTAACCAGAAGTTTAATCCAATTAAAATGTGAAAATTTTAGCATGTATTTCTGTCCTGGCAGAGGCTGCATCTCATAGGAATGTTTTGCTAGAGGGGGCCTCTGTAATCTGCGGCCTGGCAGCCAGACTGTCTGGCTGGTGGTGTTAGCACTGTTCATATTAGCCACATTTGAGAAATTTGTATTATTTGTGTTTATTCAAATCTGAAACCATTTGTCCAGAAACATCCCTACTAGATACACTTTATGGAGTGCAGCAAACAGGGAGCAAAGTATTTATATTTTCGTTGTGTCACTCTAATTTCTCCCCAAATACACTTTTCTTTTATAATTCAGGTTTCGTTTTAAAATAATGTGGATGAAATCTTTTAATGTTATTTATTAGGGATGCACAATGATTATCAGTACTGATAAATTATAGGCAAATATTGCATATATTTTACATATTTTTATTATCCCGATAATAAAATATTAACCGATAAAATCCACCGATAAGGACTAATACCAGGCAGGGTGCTGAATCAGCAGGCATTGGAAACTGCAGAAAGTTTACCAGAGCCAAAAGGTGCAATGCTAATAATAACAAAAAACATTCTCACAGTTTCACAGTCTCCTGATCCACCGCTACATTGATAGATGTATTCCTGTCTGCTCTGTTTGATGTGGTTTCATTTAGTTGGATCGACATTAGGAACAGAAGTTTAGCCAAAGACTGACTAACATTTTTAACCTATTTCTGAAATAACTTATGTCAGTGCATATTTTAGTCTTTTATGTAAAATATCAGCTCTCTTTAATTCTGACTTAAGCAGCAAAAAGAAAAAGAAAAAAAAACAGACCCCCAAGCATCTCCATTTGGAGATGGGAAATGGGAAATGGGAAAACCTATGTCAGTTGTTTGTGTATGTTGTATTTTGTTACACAAATGTTTAACTAAAAAAGTTAAGTAAAATAACAGCTATAATTAAAGTCAAAATAGTTCTTTGTTTTTTGAAAAACAAGAATGATATAAGTTAGAATTAGTCATAAATATCTTTTCCCACTACATATTAACCCCTTCTTACCCCCAGATGTGCATAAATGCATCAAATAAACTTATTTTGTGAAATCAACAATTGAAAAAAAATATTGGTCATTATGGGTTATCGGCCATCAGTAGTAGGAAATTATGGGTTTTTAGTATCGCTTTAAAAAAGACTTGGGTCTTGAACTAAAAGATTCAGCACACTGATGTAAATGTTTCAGTGTTAAAATTCTACGTATTGTCCCTTTAAAGACTTTCAAAGTAACAACAAATAACATTTTATTTAAAGGTATCCACAGGCTTCCAGCTTAGTTTCTGTCTATAAAACATAGCTGGAATGTATTCACCCTAACTTAAGTGCTTGAACAGCCTTCTAGTTAGCTTTTGGTACAAAAAGTCAAGCTGCAAACTGTGTGAAGTTATTTTGTTCACAGGCAGGTCTTTGAAGAAAAGGAGCATATGTAAAGATTTTTTGCTGGATTCACACATCTCACGCCTGTGCTGTGTGCTTTGTTTAGTTGTTTTCATGTTGCAAACACCCTCACATAATGTCCAGAGAGCTTCAAAGCAGCCCTGAGAAGAAAGCTCAGGATGTTTCATGAATACTAGCACAGTTTTTGCAGGTATATACTGTTTTTTTTTTTTATTTCAGCTGCTTGGCCTTTTAAGTCCTCAGGGTGACTTTGAAAACCTTTAGAAGAAATGTGTTTTCTCACATGGATTTTCCACACATTTAGAAGGGAAGTTTAAAGGTTTCACAGCGAAGAAATCTTCTTAAGTGGTTTTAAATAAAATTCAGCCCAATTGTAATACTTAGAATGATTCATCCTAACCCCTTGTGAGGATCTATTTGGGTGTTATTGTTCAGAGGGCATTTGTCAAAGTGATCCATGCAGCAATAAAAGCAGTCTGGTGTGATTTAATATTACTATTAAGAATAAATTTAATAACTGTATTGTTTATCGTCAACATGAACGCAGGCTGCTCAAGGTGATGACTTATTTTATGCCTCGGAGCGTCTATGAAACCATAAAATTCCAGTCATGCACAGTCACAGTGATCCAGAGAATATTTATTAGGCAATTTCACATGGCAAAGATATTCATTTGTGAGCAGGAACATGAATCACAGCCTGCAGAATCCTTTCTACGACTCTCTGCTTAAGTCTGATGGCATCAGTATCCACGCAGACGCTGCGGAGTGAGATGGTTAATAGTTTGATCACGTGGAGGCATCTTCATTCAATTTTAGAAGCTGCACAACAGATTTTCAACATTTTTACACACTTTATCATCAGTGCAGAGCAGATTTTTGCCTTCATTATTAGCTTTGTGGTTTGTAGTTTTGCAGCTTTAAAAACACAACATGACAAATTAAAGCATCGTGTACAGTGCCTATAAAAATTTTCAGCCCCTGGGATATTTTACTCTTTTATTGATTTTATAAAACAATCATAGTTTGTATAATTTGGCTTTTTTTAACAATAAAAATGTTAAAAACCTGACTTAAATGTGAAAGGGAACACAGATTTCTACAGTTATGTCAATAAAATGAAAATATGCAAAATAATTGACTGCATAAATATTCACCCCCCTCAAGTCAGTATGTAGTAGATGCATCTTTGCCTGCAATCACAACACTGAGTCTGTGTGGTTAGATCTTAATCAGGCTTTTAATCTGGACACTGCATACCTACTCCATCCTTTTTTGCAAAACTGCTCTGTCAGGTTGTATAGGGATCAGGTGTGAACAGCCCTTTTCAAGTCCAGCCACAAATTCTCCGTTGGATTGAGGTCTGGGCTTTGACTCATCCACTCCAGAACATTCACCTTGTCGTCTTTAAACCATTTCTGTGCAGATTTCGCTGTATGCTTCAGGTCATTGTCTTGCTGGAAAATAAATCTCCCAAGTTGTAGTTCTCCTGACTGAATTAGATTGCCCTTGAGAGTTTTCCTGTAGTTTGCTGGATTTATTTTACCCTCTACCTTTACAAGCCTTCCAGGGCAGCCTGCTGAGAAGCATCCTTACAGCATGATGCTGCCACCACCGTGCTCCACAGTGGGTATGGTATCCAACAAACAGCATCTTGTCTGATGGCCAAAAAGCACCATTTTGGTCTCATCTGACAAATGAAATTTCTTCCACCTGACCATGGGGTCTCCCACATGCCTTTTGGTGAACTCTAGTCCAGATTCAATCTTTTTCTTCAACAGTGCCTTTCTCTTTACCACTCTCCCATAAAGCTTTGACTGGTGAAGAACCTGCTGAACCCTGTAACTCCTTCAGAGTAGTCACAGGTGTCTTGGTAGCCTCTCTCACCTGTCTCCTTAGATTGTTCTTTTATCACCATTGTGTAATGGTAGCCAGGAATACTGATTAACCAGTGACTGGACCTTCCAGACACAGGTGTTTTTATACTACAATCACTTGAGACACATTCACTGAACTCAGGTAATCCTCATTTCACTAATTGTTAAACAACTAGCACTGATTGGCTGGAAAAAGCCAAATTATGTAGTTGGTGATTGATTTATAGAATCAAAAGGATAAAACATCCAAGGGAGTGAATATTTTTATAGGCACTGTATGTTGCTTTTGCACTATGTAAGATTGGCTCGACTTGGAAGATGTAAATATTCCCTAGTTATCCCTTCTGATTTGTAACCATGCTCACTGCATGCAGCATGTCAGTAAATTTTGTTTCCACCACTATTTTTAGGCGAGTTTGTACCCAGAAACATAAATGTAGATCAAATTCTCCTGTGTAGTATCACCCTGTGAATCAGACATAAAACAGCCAGGAGTCACTGATGCATAGTCAAACACACTGCACACTCACAAAAACACACACACACTGAACGTACGATTGCTTCCAAATTCCCAGATGCACCTTCCTATATGTTGCAGCCATTTTACATTTATGCGACCTGTGGAAAAGCTGAGGTGTTGACACAGAAGCAAGGCTGAGAGGTTTCCTCTGACACAACACACTGATACCTCTGTAGACCCACCCGGCTCTGTGCTGTCAGAGTAAACACAAGAATGGGATTAGAAGGAGGACTGAAACTGGTTCACGACAGAACCATTCAAGTGCAACTGAATGTAAAGTTAGTCATGTTTCTTTGTGGGCTCCGGTGGTTTGATTTATGGAGATAAACTGACACAGCAACTCCCAGCAGCTTATCACTCAAACCTCTGAGAGGAAAGAAGAGATAGTCCAACTTTCAGTCTGATTTAATTCTGGCATCATTCCCTTTTATTACCTGCAAGTAAGCAAAGATCAATGAAGACAAAGATCTGTTAAAATATGCCAAAGATGAAAGGATGGTTGCAGTTAGCCATTCATAAATCAGGACTAACACACTGAATGGTTGCAGCTGTACGAGTAAACTGAGGAGGATTAGACGGGATTAGATTTGGGTGATACAGGAACTCAGCGGGGATTCAGGATGTCATTATTCCTGCAGGCACAGGAGATACTCCCTCCCAGGAAAGACTGCTGCTACCAAATACTGAGACACAGCTCCTAACAAACACAAACAGCCAGCTATGATCACACTCACACCTACGGGCAATTTGAGGCCAACATGTATGTGATTTTGGTTAGTTCGTTAGTTTGGTAGCTATTGCCTCTATGGCAGAGGTCATCAACTACATTTGTACAAGGGCCAGGTTTTTCCTTGATGGATGCTTTGGGGGTAAGAGATTAGCGTGGATGCTGCTATAGCACCAGTTTTATCAGAACTTGATGGCATTTCTTCATTAAAAGAAGAACAAAGAACAGCATTGAGTTGTTTTCTTTTCCAAAATGACAAAAGTCGTGTACTGACATGTCTACAGTCGCCATGGTTCGTGTTATGGAGCTCTCTGTAGAGTTTACTCCTTCGGTAGGGGTGCACCTCAGTTTGGGGCTATGACATTACATGTTTTATTAAAGATGTGAGAGACAGAACATTCATCCAATCACCCTCCGAGTTTTTTTTTTTTTTTCAAAGGCTCTGCCCTTTCCCAAACGCCATCTATGAGTGGTTTACTAGATGGATGTGTGAAATAGATCCATCTGGCATGTCAGGTTAGTTGGACCCCATTTTGCATTCAGAACTGACTTAATTCTTCATGGCATAAACACTCCTCAGAGATTTTGGTCCATACTGACATGATAGCATCACACAAATGCAGCAGATTTGTCAACTGCACATCCATATGCATCCCCTGTTCCACCATCCTGAAGATTCTCTACTGGATATAGATCTGGTGACTGTGGAGACCATTCGAGTACAGTGACCTCATTGTCATGTTCAAAAAACCTGTTTGAGATTATTTGAGCTTTGTGACATGGTGCATTATCCTGCTGGAAGTAGCCATCAGAGGATAGGTACACTGTGGTAGCAGGATGGACAAGGTCAGCGACAACTCTCAGGTAGGCTGTGGTGTTTAAATGATGCTCAGTTGGTACTAAGGGGCACAAAGTGTGCCAAGAAAATATCTCCCACACCATTACACCACCAACAGCCTGAACCATTGATACGAGACAAGATGGATCCATGTTTTCATGTTGTTCATGGCAACTTCTGACCCTACCATCTGAATGTCCCCACTGAAATTGAGACTCATCGGACCAGGCAACGTTTTTTCCAATCTTCTATTGTCCAATGCTGATGAGCCCGTGTGAATTGTAGCCCCAGTGTCCTGTTCTTAGCTGACAGGAGTTGTATCTGCTGTGGTCTTCTGCCGCCTTTGCTTCAAGGTTTGGTTGTGCATTCAGAGATGGTATTCTGCATATTTTGTTGGCAACAAGTGGTTATTTGAGTTACTGATGTCTTTCAATCATCGAACCAGTCTGCCCATTTCCCTCTGACCTCTGACATCAACACAACTGCTGCTCTACTACTTTTCCCTTTTTTTGGGCCATTCTCTGTAAACCCGAGAGATGCTTGAGTGTAAAAATCCCAGTAGATCAGCAGTTTCTGGAATACTCAAACCAGCCTGAATGGCACCAACAACCATGCCGTCTACATGCCTAAATGCATGGAGTTGCTGCTATGTGATTGGCTGATCAGCTATTTGTGATAACAAGCAATTGAACAAGTGTACCTAATAAAGTGGCCTGTGAGTGTAAACTGCAAGCACTGGCCATGCATTATAAACAACCCGCTGTGCCATCTATACACAGTTATAATTGTACTATATCCTGTGTTTTCAGGTTATTCTTCTTACTTCTCTCATTACTACTACCACTATACTTTGATGTTGATCATACTTGTGTTCCCACTTCTTCTTTAAAGGATACTCTTTTAGTATTTACCTTTGAATTTAAAATAAGGAGTCTGCTTTTTATAGCAAATGTTTGATTAAAAATCTTCCACAGCTGAGGCAGTCACTATGACAAAAACTGTCTTATTTTTTCAGGAGCACATCACATCAAATTAGAGCAAGAGCAAGGAAAAACAGCATGAGTGTGATAAGAGCGATCATCCTGTCATCTTCAAATTTCCAATTTAAACTCCCCCAATTAGCCTCCCACCATCACTGTGATTTGATTAGCCTGCTGCTCTCTACCTGCTCTGTTGTGATGAGCTCTCCTCAGATATCTGCAGGCGGCTGCACCGTGATTACATGCACTTAGTCATTCACTAAGTGACAAGAAGCACACATACACAGGTACAAAACTACAAGCAGGGATATGAAAGACAGACACATACAAAGCTGTATCATAAAGTCATGCAGAGGGAGGAAGAAAAACAACTGCAAGTGATATGAAGCATATTTCATTATAATCCCAGAAATTACTTCATTTTGGTATTTATCTACAAGATTGTGCACATACGTTGCTTATTAAAAGTATTCACCTTCTTGGATGATCAGATCAATTCCAGAAACTAGTACAAGAGACCACCAAGACACCAAGACTACTCTGAAGAAGAGACTGCATGCAACAGGTGTTGCCTGGGTTCTTCACCAGTCAAAGATTTATGAGAGAGAGGCAAAGAGAAAGACACTGTTGAATAAAACTCATATTAAATCTGGACTAGAATACACTAAAAGGCATGTGGGAGACTCCATGGTCAGGTAAGAGGAAGTTCTTTGGCTCGATGAGACCAAAATGATGCTTTTTGACCATCAGCTTTGCTTTTTGGACACCACAAGCACAGCATGGTGGCAACATCATGTTGTGGGGATGCTTCTTAGCGGTGAGGTTTGTTAAGGAGGCGTGAAATGAATGCGGCAAAATATAGGACTTATTCAGTCTGCAAGAGAACTACGGCTTGGGCGAAGATTTATTTTCCAGCAAAACAATGACCAGAAGAAAGTAGGGCTGGGAAATTAATCGAAAATTAGATTAAATTGCAGTATGGCCTACTGCAGTTTTCAAATCGCAGAAAGTGAAGTATTTCTTTTGCCTGAAATTTTTGTCAAAATACCAGTTTAAAACTTTTTTGTAGCAGCAGCAATGTTATGCATTATATAATTATGTAATCATTCAAGTGCCTTTTTTTTTTAGAATGGTCTACGAAAACTCCTACTTTCTTCATTTTATACTTTTTTGTATTAAATATGAGAATGACAATACAACAATTCATATCCAGTTTGCAAAATGAGTCAAACGCCTCACATTAGTTTTTTTTTTTCAAACTTAAGGAATAATCACATTTCAAAACACAATTGCAATATTGGGTAAAAAAACTGCAATTAGATTATTTTCTAAAATTGTTCATCCCTAGCTGAAAGACACCAAGGTGAATGTTCTGGAGTGGCCGAGTCAAACCCCAGACCTTTATCCAGTAAAGAATTTACATCTGGACTTGAAAAGAGCTGTTTACGCTTGAGTCCTGTGCAAACTGACAGAGCTTGAGCAGTTTTGCAAAGAATAGAGTAAAATTGCTGATGTGCAAGCCTGATTGAGACATATCAACACAGACTCAGTGCTGAGATTGCAGCTAAAGGTGCATCAACTAAATACTGACTTGATTTATGCAGTTGTTTTACTTGATAAAATGTACATAAAAGCCAAATTATATTTACCATGACTGATTTATAAAATCAATAAATATATATTGATTGTGTATATATCATATGATTAGTCATTTTTTAACCTATGCCAAAATATCAGTGCAAAAGTCTACATATTTCCTTTAAACAAAGCTTTAGTATTTCTCAAAGAATCTTATAGTAGATATCCAGTGATTTAATCCACAGAAAACATGCATCAGAATGACTTACAGCCAGCAGAGATAAGAAAGAAAGCATCTGAGTGGACAGAAAACACAAAACTATTAAAGATCATAGAAGATTAGGTCTATCATGGCTGTTATTGTGCAAATCTGCTCACCTCCACAGTCCAACTTGAATTCTTGTCTTGGATCATGTGCATTACTGAGTGTGTGTTTGTGTGAGATATTTATGATGCAGATGGTGACTCACTGAAATAATGAGCAGGGCAAACACACAGGATCAGCCAGCAGTTCATTGTTGTGTCTGTGTTTTGTAACTCAATAAACCTTTGTTGTTCACACACAGTGGCCCTGTCCTGGGAGCAAATTGTTTAATCCTTTATTAATCTCACAGATATTCATGTTGTAGTGCAGATTAACATTTTGTTTTGTTAGGGAAACAATGACACAGCCGTATTTTTCTGGGTCGTATTTAGACGCAGCTCGACATCCTCCCGCTTGTCAAATTTTGGCAGAAATTACAAAGGAGCAAACATCAAAGGATTACAGCGACACAAAGAGCATTTGAACTTTGAGCATCCACACACATCCCGATGTATAATGAAAAGAGAATATGTGTGAGGGGAGAAAAAGCAGAGTAACACAAAGTGAAAGTGAATATATTTAGAAAGGTGTTAATATTTGTTTGGAAGGTCGAGCTCCGCACTGAATAAATACACCTGCAGCAATTGTTGTGCTAATGTTGTGTAGAGCTGCTTCAGTCACAATAAAGTGGCACCTGTTTTGTTCATTGGAAGCAGCCAAACAAGCAGACAGAAGCGAAATAATGAGGCAGCACAGCAGCCTCATTCAGAGCGAGGCCCTTTATCGTCCTCCAGCTGGGGCGGGATGGTCCTGAATGCACTCAGATATGAAATATGTGTCGATTAAATAATACATTAACATGCTGGATGTGTGCATTAATTAATCATTTCAGACAGCAGTAATGCCCCTATTCTTCTGCTTCATCTGTTATTTCTGTTATTTATTTAAGAATTGTGAAATTTCTTTGCAAAAAGAAATGAACTTGTAAGGAAGAGATGTAATGGTAACTTTTTAGGGGGTGACAAAATGAGTTTTCAAAATTTCTTCCCAACAGAATTTAAAGGAATATTTCAGTGTTTTTGAAGTTAGGTTGATACTTAGCGATGGTAGTGCCATTGCATCTAGAGATTTCAGTGAGCCCTTCATATGGTTCAAAAAACAAAGCTGGCTCAATTGCATGTTATATCACTAAGAGCACTGTGCCTGTCGCTATTTTGCAATGCAAGCTTCGGCTACAAGCTACTTTCACCTCAACAAATCTAATCAGCTGTTTGGGTCTGCAGGCTTTATCAGGGACAACAAAAAGTAACTTAGCTAAGACAAAACTAAAATGAGTGATACTGTCTCAAGTGCACAAAAAGATGGAGACTCAGCAGAAAGAAAGAGAGAGACTTTAGTGGAGACTGGATAGCAGGAGAGATCCTGTGTTATGTGCTGGTATAGGTGAGGTGTACCAGGTAAACTGTGAGCCTGTGAACATAGAGAGCTGCAGCTGTCATGGAACTTCTTCAGGACATTCTGATCCAGGATAGAGGCTCATGGATGCCTGCAGCCTGCAACACTCCCCATTCAGAGTTCCCGGGACTGAACGCCAGTGTTTCCGAATGCATTGGTCTGCAAAGCCCTGGATCGGTAAAAATGCGGCACGAACCAGTCTTTGGTCCGGTTTTAACATTAGAGATCGGTTCATTGAGGCTCTGCTGTTTTTCATAGCCCGTTCCACCATGCTCTGGCTCAGCGTCTGTAATCTTGTGCAACCCGCGGTGACCTTTAACCTTTAAACAAGAGTTATGTTTGCCTTAGGTGCTCGCTAGGTAGCTGGATGTGTTTCACCGGTCACCTAAACGTCTTTTAGTTCTGCACCTCAGGAAAAAGTCATGTGGACTTTATATGAAGGAAGGATAACTTTTGAAACATCTGCCCGTCTGTACGCTTTGGAGAAAAGCGATTGAGAACTACAGCAGCTCATAAATCTGACCTGTTGAGACAGCGGAGCTAAAGTTTAGCTAAGATGCTAATGCCAAATGCAGCACAAACAGACCCAAACATAAACACTTTTCTGAGTTAAAACTCGGAGAAGTCTTCAGTCATCACTGTAACAACAGCCCCTTTTTTCACAGGGTTTACAACCATAATGTGTTGTTGGGAGTGATTGATTTGGTGGCATAATCAATACATCAGAGCCCACTGATGTGATTTTAAACAGAGAGGACTTCACTTGGCCGGAGATCAGCTGTTCTCCACTGTATTAATTCAAGAGAACGGTCAGATACACTGAGAAAGGAAATAACCATGTGTTTGCGATATGTAGACTCAACACTCACATCAAGAGGAATTATGAAAGGAAAAAAATGTACAGAAAGCTGTTTTAATTCGACTGTTTTCAATATTATTTTAACCCCTTGTTCTCCTGTACTAGCAGACACACAGATCTCTGTCTATCCAAATCTCCTTGTGACTTCAAATTTGTTTTAATTTGTGCTTCTTGGGAAAATCTGATATGTAGTTTGTACTGTTATTGGGATTAATAATGCTAAGGACGTTACAAGTACAGAAGGATGAACATGTACCAGTAAAAACTCATTTTCATATTTATTTCCCAATTTAATGTCAAAGACACCTGGGTGTGATGAAAACTTTCTAAAACAGAATGTTAGCACAGGAGGCCTGGCATTTAGTCTGTTTTATAAATAAGATCAAATAAAGTTAGATTATTATGAAATTATCTTTTTCTCCCCTTTTATGCTAATTTTTGTTAAAGCAAAAAGTTATTTTGATTCAATAATCAGATTGTACTGGATCAAATCGGACTGAACGGAATCGAAACGGATCAGATCGCATCGAATACTTCTGTATTTTAATGAATCGCCAGTGAATCAAATTGTATTCTGTGAATCGAGATTCATAAATGAATCGTCTTGAGAACCCCTACTCGCCACCCAAACACGATCCCTGTCGCTACAAAGGAAAGGCACAAAATATGTTATATGAAAAAGTCTTTGCTTGTTTTAAAAACTATATGATGGAAAAGAAACAGTGTTAAAGTGGTCAAAAGTATTTATTTATGTACAGTTAAGCTACCTAATGATTTATAGACTAGGCTATTTTTGGATTTGGCCACGGTGGCTCGTACCACCTAAAAAGTGTTTTACCAGATAAGAATTTTTGGCAACACTGCCTTTAATAGACTGAAAATGTTGAAACTGTGCTCTTTGTTCCAGTCTTACAGCTAAAGCAGAGTATGATGCTGCTACAGGTTCTATTTCTCTGTGTAAAAACCACAGGAGGACAGCTCTATAAATTTGTTTTGGATTATTTGCTTTTCTTTGACAAGTTTCTGCAGAATTAAAGCAACCCAGAGAGACATGGATGCACTGACAGCCACCCTTGCTGACAGATAACTGCATCAGCGTAAAGCTAATGCAGAATAGATCCAGTCTGGTGTGTTGGCTGAAGCAGGCGAGATATAAAGAAGCTTCACTCAGATGTCTGAGGAAACTCAGCGACGTCAGGAACTGAGGTAGCAGAGGTTCACAGCGCCAACTTATGACTAATGAATGTGAACTTTTGTCAGGCACGCTTCCCATGTAGCCCCGGGTCCATTAGAGAACCAGGATGGACACAGACACACATACAAGAAAGGGAAAGAACCTACACTTAACTGATGGATGATACGGAAGTAGAACCACACATCGTTTTTCCATTAGCGTCTCCTCTCATTCTGCTCCATCTTTTATTCTGCCGGGCTCCATCAATCTTCAGCAGCACAACTTCTCCTCTCAAATATATTCAGTTTTAACTCAAGTTTTTCTACACTTCTTGCCTTTATTCGTCTGGCATTTCTTATTTTTCCAGCCTCTCAGTTCAGATTAGACTCTGATGAACATTAAAGAAAGCTAAACTCATCAGAGAAAACCTGTAATCTATGAACAGTAGATTAGATTCCTGCTGTGTTCCTCTATATTTTACATTTTAACCATTTAAATGATTTTCCACATACTGCCTTTTATTATTGGATGAGTACAGCATTATTTTCCATCATTTCTATTGTCATAGAACAGCAGAAAGAAAGACATGAAACTGATTATTGGAATCCCTTTACTCCATTTGCTCTTACAGGAAGAACTGCACACATCAAGGATGGATTCAGAGGAAAATGGGCTAGGGTTAGTGTTCATGTGATTGGCAGAATTCGTATCTTTCTAAGTGCATGCAGAGATGAACAAGAGGGCTAATGACAATTGCATACTTTGAAGCAGGGCTGACTCGAGACATTATGGCACCCAAGGCGAGATTCCAATTTGGTGCCCCCCATTCCCAGCGCTTCATCATCACCTTGGTGAAAATGGAATAAAGTCACTAGTATTAGCACTGAATTTTATTTGGATGTTTAGCATTTTACTCATATAATGCGCTGAGATATCTCAAACAGAATTCTGGTCATGGCCTTACATTATGATTTGAGATTATGTGAAAAAATATGAGGACATCATGGGCCTCAGAAGGGGGTCTGGGGGTTTCAACCCCAGGTTTTCTTGATAAGTTGCTCTATTTGATAGGGGTGGGAATCACTAGTGGCTCCCTGATTTGATATTATTACAATCCTTATGCCATGATTTGATATTATTGGGATTTTAAACATTTTGCAATATGCAGAGTATTGCGATACCATATATTATGATGTATTGCTATCTATACCATTTTTCCAACTGTTAAGCTGAGTTAGAATAGCCTTGCCTTCATTTTTATCATATTGCCGCAGTACTTTATTTTCATGCAGCACTTCTTGCAAACCCAGTGTGTCATGTCCATGCTGATCGTGCCCTGCTTGCATTCCTAATGTCCTTTCCCTGATGCTGCCATATTGGTTGTACTAATTTTCTCCTTCTGTATGACCGTTACCTCTCCCAACCTCACTGGACAAAGGGTGTTAAAGTATCATCAAGGGGACAGAAACGCAACTGATGCTATTTATCCTGTATCATAGACTTCAGCTCTTACTAGCAATTAATTTAATAAAAATGATACTTGGTGGAAGATACGATACGATATATCATTGCGCAAAATATCGCGACTATGCTGTATCGATTTTTTCCCTCACCCCTACTATTTGATGCCATTTTATGCACTCTGGGCACTCCATGGTCAAAGTCATTGAGTCATTGAAGTCATTGAAGGCAGGTGAAACCTGTGTTGTTTGTGTTCAGTGACCCATTCATATTTACTAAATTTTGGGAAAGAGACGTGATTTTATTCAGGCGTAGGTCCCATACCCTTTGCTTGAATCTAATTACTACTAACCCCAATGAAAGTCCTTGAGACCCATTCATTTCCACTATGTCTGGCTCACATGTGTAGATGTCTTCCTGTCCTTGTAGTTTGATCCTTGAGTCCTCTTTTTTTATTATATCAATCAAACAACCTAATCTGCATTACTGGGGGTCAGTATGCCAAGCCTGCTGCCCCTGCTGGTCTACACTGCACCAGACGCCCATGTCCAACCATGCAGGTAGCATGGTAGACTTGGGGCTCCATGTTAATGGGTCCTGGCCACAAGACACTCATCTTAGAAAAAGGGGAGAGGGATGTCTGGGTCAGCTTGCTTGCTGTCACCACGATCCGGCCAGAGGAAATGCATAGATGAACGAATAAATTAATCAAAGCTGGAGAGAGTGTGGAAAGCATTTGGAGGACACTGACTGAACAGCTTTACTCTGATTTCTTAGAAATTGTGGGTTCTCTGTTGTTACTTTTTTCCTTCCTATCCTCTTCTACTCTCACCTCTGTGTCCTCTCTCCCCTCCCTCAGCCCTTCTCTCCACACTGTCTCTTATTGTGCAGTTTTGTCTCAGTGCTGGCACAGAATAATACTTCAGAAAAGATTTGAGAAGTAGGCCGGCGAGTGTCTCAGCTCCACTGGGAACAGCGCCAGAAAACCAGAAAACTCAAACTCAAAGTGCATGTAGAGTTATTGGGGTTAAAACAACTCCACCACCTCACCTGAATATAACTGATATGGAGAAAAACCCATGACATGGCTCCCATGGGTGCAGGAAAGGTTTGTGAATGAGTCAAGGCCTGTTAGGCTCAGAGGCTGTGAATGATAGGTGAGAGGGGACAGATATGTGAATGAACTGTTCCCACTTAGCATCATATCTGTCAGGAGCAGTTACATCTAGTCTTTATATTAATGTTTACATTTTTCAGAAACTGCACAACTTTTCTAACTCAAAATTGGTGCAATTAAATGCCACTTTAGAGTTTGGAACCTGGACCAGCTGTTTTAGTAGCAACTTGAGTTTCCTGTCCTTGTCAGTTTAATTGTTGTATGTTTAACAGGACACATTGCACAAATCAACAAGTTGGTCCTCCATTTCTGGCATCAGTCTATCTTTATACCTGTCTTTATACCATGCATCTATTGTCATTCCCATGACTGTGTTTGCTATGCTTCCTCTTGTAGTCAGCTTGCTTCCTGATTGGCTATCATTCAGTTCTGTGTCACAATCCACAGAATGCCTGCTCAGCTATCTTTGGAGTTCCCTTTGCACAACAGGATATCTGGTTGTGAATAGAGAACATACCTAATATCAGAAACCAAGAGTGAGCTAGAATGTCTTCCATGCAGACAAGGGAGACTAAAATCCCTCTTAAAGGGATATTTCAGCAGTTTTGAAGTTGGGTTGTATGAGTTACTTGTCAGTAGTGGTGCCATTAACCTCAGACAGGACACACTTAGACAAGCTAGACAAGTTTTGTTATTTTAGCTGTTCACCAAAACATATCTAAGACACTGTTATATAATCAATATGGGCTTAAAGTGCAGAGTCTCTACTTTAATTTGTGGGTGTTCACATCCTAATTGGAGGAAGTGTTTAGAGACTAAAGCTCTTTAATAGCTGCCTCTTTTTTAAAGGACCAAAGGTAACTGGACGGTTGACTTAGAAGCTATTTCATGGGCTGCATGGGCTGTTCCCTCATTAATCCATCATCAATTAAGCAGGTAAAAAGCCTGGAGTTGATTCCAGTTGTGGCATTTGAACTGTAACTAACAACATGTGGTAAAAGGAGCTCTCAAAGGAAGTGAAACAGACCATCTCATGCTGAAAAAAAAAAAATGAGAAGAAATCCACCACAGAGATTGTGGAAATGTTAGGAGTGGCCAAATGAACAGTTTGGTACATTGTGGGGAAATTAGAGCGCACTGGTGAGCTTGGAAACTCAAAAAGGCCTGGAAGACAGCAGTGGTGGATCATTGCAGGATCATTTCCATGGTGGAGAAAACTCCTTCATAACATCCACCCAAGAAGAACACTCTCCAGGAAGTAGGTGTATCAGTATCTGTCTACCGTAAAAAGAAGACGCCATGAGAGTAAATAGCCTACAAAGGGTTCATCACAAGGTGAAAACCATTAATTATCCTCAAAAATAGACAGGCAGGATCGGACTGTAGAAAAACATCTAAAGAAGTCAGCCCAGTTCTGGAACAGCATTATTTGGACAGATGAAACTAAAATCTACCTGTACCTGAATGATGGGAAGAAGGAAGTATGGAGGACAGCTCATGATCCAAAGCACACCACAACTTCAGCCAAACATGGTGGAGGGCAGTTTTATGGCATTGGCATGCATGTCTTTCAATGGCACCTGGTCACTAGTGTTTATTGATGATGAAGACAGAAGCAGCTGGATGAATTCTTTCTACTCAGGTTCAGCCAAATGCAGCAGAGTTGATTGGATGGGTCTGCCATGTCCGAGTCAAAGTATTATTTATCCATACTGCTCATTTCTTTTGGGGTCACGGGGGGCTAGAGCCTTTCCAAGCTAATCCCAGGCAGGGTACACCCTGGACTGGTTGTCAGCCAATCACAGGGCTGATATATAGAGAGGCTTTCATATTCACACCTACACCAAATTTAGACTCACCAATTAACCTAATGAGCATGTTTTTTTTTGTTTTTTTTTTTGTGGTGGGAGGAAGCCGGAGTACCTGGAGAGAACCCACGCATACACGGAGGGAACAAGCAAACTCCACACAGATAGGCCCTGTGAGGCTAACCCCTGTGCCACCAGGCAGCCCAGAAATTGCAGTATTTATCATATGTAAGCCATATCTGTCACCTCAGTTTGATTAAAAAAAAAAGCCAATATTGTCTGATTTTTCTATCAAAAGTCATGTTTATTTGTGTGCATGTGCTTCAGTCTGTATTTATTTCCTTGACCTAACTGTACACACACTGAACCAGCTGCTCCTCTGTTCACATTCCACTTGTAGAATAACATGTCGGCAAAAAATTCCCACCATTCTTCTCTTTCTCACTGATAGAAAGTCAGAAATATTTAAAAACTTTCATTTGACCACGTTTCCTTGGCTAAATTTTGGTGCTGGCCTTCCAGCAGGAGCAACAGGTTGAAATGTTGTGTGGTACATGAGGTTTTATGATGACACAGCACTTTTTAGACATGCATATGAAAGAGCAGGAGACACAAAGCAAGATAAAAACCAATAATTTATCCATGCAATTCCTTATCTAAGAGGATTTTTTCAATCACTCTCCTCCTCTGGTCTACAGTCATCTTACACCTGACAATGTGCACATTAAAAAACACATTAACATCCAATTTATTTTCTTATCTGGGACACTTTATTAGATAAGATGTTTGCTGCCTCCACGTCCATGATTATCTCGACAGTCCATTTGTAATAACAATGTTCCAATCAGAGCCGTCGCATGTGGCTGCGTGCTTCCACAGTTAAGTGTAATTCTATTATTCTGTTAGTGCTGTGATGTGACAGCGCAGAAAAATTGATTCTCTCAGGACGGGGATGCTTTGTAATAAAAGTAATTTGGACTTCACTCTGGCAGGGATCCAAACAACCATTTCGCCGACAGTTTTGACGGTCAAATTAGTTTCCTTGCTGCAGATTTTCACTGATCTTTGAGTTTTGTTGTCTGTAGTCATCAGTCTTTCTGCTTTGAATCAGCACTCCTCTGATGTAGCAAGTGCAGGGGGGTGGAAAATATTTGTGATTCTTCGCAACACAAAGTTTGTAAAACAAAAGATTATTCATAGAAGAAGTTTTTAATCATTGGGCTGTCGGCTTAGTCCCATCTGTGTGTAGACTAGTGCGTTTACATGCACTGTTTACATGCACTGTGTAGTGGAAGTATGGTTATAGCCCAGTTCTAACCTTATCAAAGTGCACAATTACAAGGGAATAATCAACTCATTGACAGATCTTCACTTCATCTACACTAGAGGAAGCTCAGCCTCCTTAGTTTTACTATTGGACCTTCTTCCAGTAAGACCTTAATTGCTACTAAGTTAGCAAGCTAACTGGTTGTAATGTGGACAAAAAACATGGACAAACGTTATGGCTCTGTACATCTTGTAAGTACTCTTGCTCTGCTTTTGGTACAAATGTGATGTAGGCCATCCTTTCAGCTCTGCTATGCTCTGCATTTGAACCCTCTTGTGATTGTTAACATGTCCATATCTTCATTTTCTTTTGAGTTTCCTGAGCCAGATGTCGTAAAATTCGTGATGCTACACCCCTGTCTGGTCTAAAGTCTTGGATGACAGTAAGGGAAACTTGAATCTTGATTTTTATAGTTTGAAAAAAGTCTAGTGTGAATACAGTGAAGCATGTGCAGAACACTATGTCCAGTTTGGGTCTAATGGAGGTACACATGCAAGCAGGCCCATCCCTGTCTATACACAGACTACGCATAGCGCGTAGGGCCTCATCACCAGGGGCGGCCTCGCTTTGAGCATTTTTTTCTTCTCTCCCACTCTGCACATCAGTCCGGTGTTTGCATGATAAATATGATCCAGATACTGTGTATCGAGCAAACAGCACAGAAAACTCTCATTGCATCTGTCACCCATTATTCTCTCTTGTCAATTGTTAACTCCTACCATTATTTAGTTTGTGAATTTATGATAAAACTTCATAAAGTTCAGGAATGAATTGACGTTGTTGAACTTCCTTGTGCAGATCAGCCGCAAAAAGGATGAACTGATGTGTTTGAGGGAAAGGGAGGGGTGCAAGGGTGTGTTTGAGGGGGGCAAGATCAGCTGGTTTATGCTAGTTTAATTTTGAGAAGACCTCAATAAAACAGATAGCTAATAAAGTGGGATTAATGTTATGATGAAAATGATTAACCACAATGATTATCTTTACAAAAAGAAGAAAAAAAAAGACAGTTGGAGATTAAAAACATTATTTTTATTACTGCAACAAAGAATGTGATCATTAAAACAATGATCATTTTTGTGGCTTTTTTCAGGAAAAAGTTATTTTTGCTGAAAACACAGGTCTGTGGTAGTTTTTGGTATGAAATCATTGATGATGACTCAATTACAGCTAAGAACAGTGTCTTTTATATGCAACTAAGTCAGGCTAAATTATTATTGTAATAATATTCTTTTAGTTATTTTAAGATAATTTTGTATTAGTGTTGTTAAGTGAGTATGTTGGGCTGATTGTGGTCGGGAGGGAGGGGTCATATCAAACTCTGCTTAGGGCCACACTTTGGCCAGGGGCGGCCCTGCATGCAAGAGTAAATGGATTTCCAACTGCATTAACCAGGTTCATCAAACACTCTTGGGTTTCATTCAGACTACAGTGTTAACATGCATCTGAAAAATTCAGACAAGCTTACACAAAAAAATCAACTTTCTCTTAATGCATGTTAAACTGTATTACTCAACAATGTTGGGGTTTTAATGCTAGGTTATGGCTATTGTTGAATAATAATGACAATTATTAATGTGAACAAATAGAATTATTAATCAAAATTAAAAATAGGGCCCCACCCTGAGGACAGAGAACAACAACCCAAAAGGAGAAAGAGTTAGTGTGAGATTAAAAATCAAATAGTAAAGTCATAATTATTCAATAAGACTGTCAAAAGATTAAAAAATGTATCGTGGTTGAAATTTTATTTTGATGGCAGTTGCTGATGTTTGCGTGAAGCTACTGTTCTTGTTATAAATGTGGACGCAGCAAGACAAATCAACAACACAAAAGTAGAGACAGAAAGACAGCTAGCGCAGCTTTCAGTGAATGCACATGAAACGTTTCCTGCAGCTACTTTCACCCAGATCTGAGCCTTTTACTTGTGATCACGGCGTGTGATCAGAGTCCAACTGATGTAGAAGTGAGCAGAGGTCAGACCATGAATGTTCCTTAACAGTGGGACTGTTAAACCGTTAAATTAGTCAAATTTTAGAGAATCTTTGAAGAGAATATTTTGCTCTCCAAGTTTTTTAGTGATGGCATGTGGCTCGTTCCCTTCATTGGCTTATGAATGCTGTCATGTTAACACTGTAGCTTTTTCAAGGCTAGAAACCTAGACTTTTGTTCTTAAAGTTTGAATGGATGCTGATATGATGTTCAAATTAGGGCATGGCTTTGAATACACCTATATTGAATGACCATAGCCTATATATCTAACCCTATCTAAGCCAACCCATAAGGATTAATCAGATGTAAACTCCATGAATGAAAAGGATAGATCAGTGTCAGTGTCTGTGTTTCTGTGTTGCTTACATTGTCTTTTATTTGTTCCATATTCCCTGTGAATCTGTAGTTCCTGTGTATTGTTTTGTGCCTTTTAAGGCTCTTTTGTCAACTGCTGCTGTTTTAAACTGTGCTCTTCTGCTGTGGTTGCACATTTTTGCACATTTTAAACAAACTGTATTCAAAGCGAGCACGCAGAGAAAAAAAACAGCCTTGCAGAGATGCACAAAAGAGAGGCATGCAGTTTGACAATCGTCCAATATAATTCAGAATAAAAGTCAAGGCTTTCAAAGAGCTCAAAATTGACTGTAAGAGCCCCTAAAATCCTCTGTACACACGCCAAAGTGTCTGAATAAGAACAGCTCAAACACCAAGGTCTCAGTGTTGAGACAACTGTTCACAGTTTGAAATGGAACCATTGCTTGTCACTGTCACTTAAATTGGATTTGCTGTGCCTCAATAGCAGCCTAGTTAATTGTCTTCGCCCTGGTACTGCATATTGTCAGTGGACATGTTGATGTACCGTCAACAATTTGGCAGTGAAATTATTAACAGTCATGCCAACAGAGCACTTCTCTCCTCTCCTCCTCCTTTATCTCTTCCTGTCAGTGTCCCAGTATCTCTTCAAACCACCACACATCAGCT
Organism: Cheilinus undulatus; assembly: GCF_018320785.1. Lineage (NCBI taxonomy): Eukaryota > Metazoa > Chordata > Actinopteri > Labriformes > Labridae > Cheilinus > Cheilinus undulatus. The sequence goes on along the minus strand of NC_054878.1, from coordinate 35,830,877 downwards.
TCCTGCTCCTCTCTGCATCGTGACCACCAAAGTGAGTCAGCAGAACGGAGACACAGCGGGGATATACTGCACGCTTTTTCTAAGGATGTCCTCAGCATGACTTTGCAGCTGTGTAGACACATGCTGCTTTAGTTTGAGAGGAAAAGCCAAAGATTTATGGCAATATTTTCAGTAAGATGTGTCAGTAGTCTCTGGGGGTATCAATATGAAAACAACAGCACTGTAATGGTCTGAGCTGAGCCTCATTACTGGAAAAGTTTGCTGTGGTGTAGGGGGTGTTTACGGCAACTTGTACTGAATGCAGCAATTATACAAATGATACAGGAGTACCTGATGTCATGTAAAACTTTGGTTTGTCAGTTATGTCAGAATATTTCAATTTTTCTCAGTGTTTCCTGTGTCAAGTTATAATTTCGTCCTTGTGTTGCCTGTGTTCTTTGTGTGTTTATTTCCAGTATTCCATTGTTTTTTTCTAGTTTCCATGTTTATTTAGTCATTTTAGCTTCCTTGTGTTGCATCTGTCTTTGGCGTCTTTCTAAAATTAAATTCACAGGTTTGTTTTCTAGTCTTTGCTTTTCTAATTTTATATATATTGTGTTGCCTGTGTTTCAGTCTTTGTAATGTTGAAGTTTAGTTTCTAGTCTTCCTGTTCTGTTACGTAATTTTAACTTCTGTGTGTTGCCTTTATTCCTTGTGTGTGTTTTTATTCATTCTCAATGAATTATTTTCAATTAGCCATTTTACCCCTCTTGTTTGCCCTCTTTTTCTTGTGTGTTTCTTTTTGGTATTTTCAAGTTTACTTTCAAGTGTTTCCATTTCAGTTTTGTCTTTTTACCTTCCTTGTGTTATTATAGTATTCCCTTGCTTATTCTCTGTTTTTTTGTTTTATTTTGTTATTTTACGTTCCTTGTGTTAACCTTGGGTTCTTTGTGTGATTCTTATTGAATGTCCTTGTTTGGTTTCCTTATCTCCTGTTCTATTTTGCCACTTTACTCATTTTTGTTGCCTGTGTTCTTTATCTCTTTGTAATGTTTTTCAACACTAGTCTTTCCTGTTGTTTTGGCTTTACTATCTTGTGTTGCCTCTGTTCCTTATGTGTTGTTTTTTATTGCACACCCATTGTTATTTTCTAGTCTTTCCTATTTTTATTTTGCCACTTACCGTTCTTGTGTTGTCTCTTTTCTTTTGTTGTTTCTGCATAGTTTAGTTTCTAGTCTTTTTTACCTTTCTTGTGTTGCCTGTGTCACATGTGCTTTTCTTTATAGCATTCCCTTTATTGTTTTCTGGTCTTACCTCTCTTGCCTGTTCATTTTACTGTCTTGTGTCGTCTCTGTTCTTTGTTGTTTCACTTTGACCATTTTACCCTTAATGTGTTCCCTGCGTGTTGTAATTTTAAAAAAAGGTTTAGGTTCTAATTTTGTCCTGTTTTACCTTGCCATTTAACCTTTCTTCTGTTGCCTTTGTTTGGAGTTTGCCAAAATCTCCACAACATAAAAGCCACTCAGGCTTTCATGAGTTTCGCACTGAGGAGAGGCTTCAGTCTAGCCACTCCTCAATAAAGCCCAAATCAGTAGAGGGATGCAGTAATGGTTGTCCTTCTGGAACTTTGTCCCGTCTCCACACAGGACCTCTGGAGCTCAGTCAGAGTGACCATCAGGTTCTTGGTCACCTCTCTTACTATTGATTGCTCAGTTTGGCTGGGGGACCAGCTCTTGGCCCTGTTTTCTGATGTCCTCTCTCTTCCATTACACTTTGCAGTGTTTGAGGCACATTCTCAAGTGTTAAAATTCATAGGCAATGTTTATTAAAACTGTACCTGTGCATTTATACAATTTAGTTAGTGTGAAAGAGTTAGCTCTCCATTTCTGATGTTTTTTTGCCTTTCCTAAGCATGTTTGTTGTGGATATACATAGTAGTTTTTTATGTGGCTTTATATATAGCTTTGGCACTTTTCAAAACTGTTGTTTATTGAATGAGGTAACTGCAGTATTATGTATGAATGTGTGAAATTTAAAAGTGTCAAAAAGTAAGATGAATGTAGAATAAGCCTTATAGAGAGGACAACAGCAACAACAAAAAACAGCCGTGGTGACGAGGACAAATCAAAGACAGGAACCCTTTAAATCAGCTTAATTTTCTCCTCATGGCATTCCCCCTGACTCTAAAACAAAATGATGGAGTAGGTGTTTACAAAATCCAGATAAGTATAGATTTTATAGATCCCTGCTTCTTCGCCTCCTCTATCAATAGAGCCCATTAAGATGTAGACATGAAGCCATCCATCAGTGGAGAGGTTTCCTGCTCCATCAGACCATCAGCCTGATCTATTATGGCACCATGCTCCTTCAATTACAATAAGACAGCCTCTCTTTTTATGTATCTCTTTCTCTATTTCCAGTTAGATCTGTCTCCTCCTTGTGTTTTTCTTCTTTACAGCTTCATCACTCTCCCTCACTGTTCCTCTGCAAATCATATACAGAGAGGGCGAGAGGAGTCTACGATTTCCTTAATTCACCTTCTGTGTAATCCTTTCTTTATCTGTTTTCCCTGCAAGCCTTCGAGCAAACTGCTGTTGCTTTGTAGTCAATTTGCTAATTTGCTGCTTCAGTTCAAAAACATCCTGCTAATCTTTGCATTGTTACTGCCGCTGGGGACATATTGCTTGTGCAATTATTGGTGGAAGTTCCTGTTTTGAGACAAAGATTCATAAAACAATCATGATAGGCATTTGTGGTGGCAAAAGGTGGAAACCTAACCTTGCAAAGCAGATGGGTACGCCTGTTTCCTTGTTTTTCACTGGCGAATCCATCTTGCAAAGCTCCCATCTGAACCGTTTGGGCCCAGTTAGAAAGTGACAGGACCAATGAGCTACGAGCGGCAGTACTTTCCGGCGCAGCAGAGTTGTGACGCACACAAGCAGCAGCAAGAGCTGGTGCAGTTATGGCAGAAGAGATTAGCGTGGATGCTGCTAAAGCGCCAGTTTTATCAGAACTTGAACTTGACGACATTTCTTCGTTACAAGAAGAACAAAGAACAGCAGTGTGTTTTCTTCTCAAAAACCACAAAAGTCAAGTACTTACATGTCTATTGTCGCCATGTTTCACGTTATTCCTCACTAGCTGCATGCGCAAAGCTTGATAGCGGCACTTACATCTTTTGTTGCTCTTATTGGCCCATAGAGATGTGACAGACAGAACGTTCATCCAATCATACTCCGAGTTTTTTTCAAATCCTCTGCCTTTTCTTCAACGTTTCCTAATGAAGCTTTCCCAGATGGATGTGTGAAACAAATCCATCTGGCGTGTCAGGTTAGTGGAAACCTGGAGCCTTTCAAGTTTGGGAACCTCTGGTTTACTCCATTGTGATTGAACATGTCTGATTCATCAGCAAATACAGACAAGACAAAATGAGGTAGGTGGGCATGCACAGCTGTGCTTGAAACCTGAGCTATACAGGCTAGTGCTACCGTAGTGTTTCAACAGCATAGCTTGTCAGTGGCCAAAATTCAGCTTATTAGGAGACACGCGAAAACATCTTCTCTGCTAAGGAAAGCTTTCGGCTGGCTGCAGCGAGTTTAGTTCTGACAGACACTCTCATAATCACTCATCTGAGGCGTTGTATATCTCAGAATGGAAATACATTCTAAAACTTTAAAAATAAAATTAGATCAAACTTCTGTTTAGTGTTGGCATACTGGTTAGTGTGAGGGTTAGGATACCCAAAATTAAAAGTCAAAAACCTGACCTGCAAAACCTGATAAAGCTGAGAAAATAGTCTGCTTACAGGCAAAACGCTCATCCATCATGAAAACATTTCAGTGTAGCCAGTGTAGCTTATTTAGCTCCATGGCTACTAGAGCTATGTAGCTAACAGAGCTAAAGCCAAGCTCACAGGGCAGCTACATACCCATGCTATCTCTGCAGCAAAGTTAACTTAAGCTACATTTGCTAAAACTCACAATATTAAAGTAAACTATGCAGTGTTTAACAGAGCTACATAGCTAACATAGCTACATAAATAATATAGCTACATAGCTGACATAGTTAAAGATGCTCACAAAGCAACTATGAAAGCTATTTAAGTACATTACCTACACAGCTTTAGCTATGTTTGCTAAATCTCACTTTGCTCAAGGTAATTTAGTTATGTATAAGGTAGCTACATAGCTAACAAGCTACAGGATCTCAAAAAGCAACTCCATAAGCTAAGTAGGTACATTATCTACATTAGCTTTAGCTATGTTTGCTAAAGCTCACATTGCTAAAGCAAACCTAGTTATGTATAACAGAGCTAACATAGCTAGATATCTAACAGCTAAAGGAGCTCACAAAGCGCCTACGTAAGTTATGTAGGTTTGTTATATACATTAGCTTTAGCTTTGTTTGCTAAAGCTCACTTTGGTCAAGCTAATTTAGCTGTGTATGACAGAGCTACATAACTATTGCAAATATGTATCTAACATAGCTAAAGCTAGGGTCACAAAGCAGCTATGTAAGCTATGTATGTATGTAATCTGCGTAGCTTGTTAGACTTAGCTACATTTGTTAAAGCTCTTGCTAGAGAAAGCCAAGCTATGTATAACAGAGCTACATAGCTAGATAACTAACATAGCTAAAGGAGCTCACACAGCATCAAATGTAATCTATGCAGGTATGTTATCGACATAAGCTTTAGCTATTTTTGCTAAAGCCCACTTGCTAAAGCTAATTTAGCTCTGTATAACAATGCTACATAGCAATTGTAACTATGTTACTAGTGTAGCTAAAGCTAAGGTCACAAAACAGCGATGTAAGCTATGTATGTACGTTATCTAAGTTTGTTAGCCTTAGCTATGTTTGCTAAGGCTCACATTGCTAAAATAACTAGCAACATTTACTTATGTAGTAATGTTAATTTCGTAGCTAGCAAAGCTGTGCTAGCTTTAGCCAATAAAGCTAAAGAGGGCTTTGTGTAACTGCTTCCAAAATGAATATGTATAATTTATTCCCAGATTAGACCTCTGACCTTTTTTACTGTCTTATCAATGAAATGTTCCTAGCCTGTAGTGTTTGCATTGTGGTTATTTCATGAATGTAAATGCCAGAAAAAAAGTTTAATTAATAAGGAGTGTAACACTAGAATTACAGTCTGTTGTACAGCAAATTACAGCACTTCCTTTCTGAGATATACAGTGTCTCAGATGAACAGTCTGTCAGAGTTGCCATCATAGATGAATGCTCTGCAGCCAGACCCCTCTCCTCTTTGCTCTTGTATTAAAGAAATGGAAACAAGGTAATATTTCCATCACATCGGTCTCATTGACTTATAGCATACCACTGTGTACAGTAGTCTGTCATGTCTGTCAGATTTATGGCTCTGTAGTTGCACTAATCAGACATTGTGACCATTGTAACAGTCAAAAATACGGTGTAGTCTGACCTCTGCTTCAGTGTCGGACATTGTGCAGAAATGCAGATGAAAGGACAAAAAGTTCCATCTCTGTGCATATGCATATCAAGCATAGAGCATATATGAGTTTTAAAAATGCCTGTTGACCGTGAACATCAAGAAGAATTGACAAGCTGATGCAAGGATGAAGCAGTATGCAGCCTGGCAGCTGTGTCTGAATGAAGATTTATTTGCAGTAACTTCGGTTTGATGAATGCCCAAACCATGATATTCTGTCTTTAAAGTGTTGGGTAACTCCCCAAGAGGCATTGATCCATGAGATTGGCTGTTCTTCTTGGTGTTAATATTTCATAAGGTGGAGATGGTGCAGGAATTTGGCTGGTTGGACAAACAGATAAAACTCAGTGAGAGCAATTGATCAATATCCATCAGGGACCATCAGTAATGAGGAGCAGATAGACATGAAGTAGGGAAGACAGGCTGTCAATCAGCAGGACTTGCAGAGAGGAGATTCCTCTAAATCTTTCATACACCGGGGGAATGAGCTGACCTCACCTCGAGGCAGGTTGCAAAGAACAGAGCAAAGGAAAGTCTAGCATAGAATTGCAATACCAAAATTTTTAGTAAGCAGAGAAGCACGGGGTTGGAAAGGTCAGAAAACAATCTTTCATTTAATTCTTTGTGAAACCTTGCAGCCTTGAAGCAGAGTCTGTCTGGGACTATTCCTCAATGAAACACTTCCTGCTGAGGCTGTGATAAAAGGTGGTCTTACAGAGTTTTGGCTAACTTTATGCCAAAATATTACTCTGGTACCAACAATATCAGGCTGTGTAAATTAAGTCAGCTGATAACAGCGCTGATGAAGACAGTCTTTGTTCACAGAATTTAAAAATAGGGTTATCTACCATTATTTCCATTCTGAAGTACTGACACAATATCATAAGGTGGTGATCAAGATATTTTGCCTCTAGTTTTAAAAATCACAGAAGTATCTTTAGTTTGAACCCATTCCACTCTTTTCTTGAAGTTTGACAGATCCATCATGAAGATTTAGAGTAGTGACCTTATTTAGTCACCTGTAGACTGACTCAAAGTTAGGTTAAGATAGATAGGTTAGGTTAAGGTGGGTTAAGATAGACTTTCCAATATGGTGACTGCCATTGCCAGACCTCAAAATCACTCTTTAGAAACCAGCAGGTAACATCACAGAGACTATGTCCATGTTTTGTACAGTATGCTCAACTACCCCAAAGTTAGGTGGATTTCCAGTAAGGTGACTCTTGAATGCATCTTCAGAAACCTACAAGCTTCATCACTGAGACTACATCCATGCAGTGCACAAAACTGTTTTATACTTTAAAGCCTTAATCTATTTTCCAGACTTTTAGATCCAGCATGAATCCACAAATGAGCAAGAACTTGGCAACAGTTGGCCGGAAAACTAAGAAGCGACTCCAGAAAAATCTCACAGGCTGACCAGTTGGGCTTTGACTAGATCCTTAGTTTCCTTGTGTTGATTAGCATTTTCATTACTTCTCATTGCCAGGTAGGTTCACACTGAAGTTGGCTGAAACACTGATGCATCTCACTGGAAAATCATGGAGTATGTCAAGCACCTTGTTGATATGCCAAGTTTTGGGACAAGGATTGGTATTTAAGTTGGGAACTGAGTGCAGGCCATGCCACTTAGATAAGTACTTAGACATGTGTTCCATTTGGACTCAGTGTATTTGCCTCTCTTTCCCAAAGATTTTACCATTTTACCATTTTATTGCAAACTGGATTTACGGTTTTACTTGGTGGAGAAGGCTTGGCTCAAAATATGCCCACTGGGCTAGTCAAGCAGCATGCTTTGACTTTCCAGGGGGTGCGTAGCTAGAAACCCCTATATGGATGGATACATTTATGACAATGCGCATTGAATACAGCAAAATTGGTGTAAAAATAATCCACAGTAGCATGTACCTGAGTATGAGGGTGCAACAAGCTTTATGCTATAAAGGAGGAGGCTGGGGTGGAGGAGGTGAAGCTCTGTCAGCAGCATGGTGCATCAGCATTAATGCAATATGGATTCGTGAGAAGTACGTAACATTTAAATGGACCGCTATATTGAAAGAAAGAGCTGCGACTGGCTGTGGGAGCTGAGAGGCAATTATTGGGATCAGCTGGCTGTCAGCTGATCACAGCTGGGTGTATGACTCCTGTGTCCTGCATGAACTCACGCTGAACTTCATTGATGACAAGATTTAACCGAACCTCATCTTTATGAGTACATTGGCCGATGATACTGAAGTAATTGCTGAAAAAGTTGTCCTTCTTCTGCTTCTTTATCCATTTTTATTGAGTGTTCCCCTCTCACTTTTTGGTGTCGTAATTGAGCAGCCATACTTTTTAATGATAGAGCTCTTTGGATCAGAATAAAGAAACTTTGATAGAAGTTCAGACAAGTCAGCGGGAGTCAGGGTAGTTTCAGTAAGGTAAAGCCCTAACTTTACACTTTAAAGTCAGGGAGTTTAAACTCTCTGGCTGTGAATATCTGGAGAAATACTTTGATACCAAGATGACTGACACTTGAGTCTCTCTCCTGTTCAAGGTTTCTCCCATTGTATTTGTTGAGTACTCTGATAGGCATTATAATGGCGACACCTCAGTAGAGGTGTGAGGTTCATGGGGCTAGAGATGATCAATCAGCTGAAAGAAGTTTGTGGAAACTGCTTTGTTTGCTGGTTATTAGTTTGCACGATGATTGTGTGTAAATGTACGTTTGTGTGTGATAGAAAGAGGCTGACTCAGCCAAGCTCTCTGAGCCTCTAGGTCATTTGGAGTTTGTTAATTCAGCTTGAGTTTCACTTGTTAGCGTTCAGGGTTACACCACTAGTTGTAATTCTTCCTGCAACAAAGCAACAACAAGTCCCACTGTTAGCAATGAATTATTCATAGCTACAGATCCTTGGAGCTGGTCCCCCCTCCATGAAACATTAAATTGATTAACTGGCGAGGGGGCTCTGAATGTTAGTAAGAGCTTTTGTTTGGGACCTATGGGACTCATTTTTTTCTCTGTTGTGCTGATATGATATGATGGTTTTCCCATAGTGCACAGCTTCAGGAAGAAACTTTTTTGTGTGTTCAAGCTTGGTAGTAAAGTTGTGAATCTCTCTTTCATGAATGTGTCGACTCTGGGTAATTCATCTTCTTTTATCACCAGAAACAGTGCAGCTGAATAAAACGCAATGTCCTCTGCCTGAAGGTTCACAGCAGGATTCTTGTCTCTGATTGTGGTAGAAGAGCAGCAGGGAGGAAGTAAATTTACTCGAGACAACTTCATGTGAATACACGCAACTTAAATGTAACACTAACCGCACTAAGTAAAAAGTTAAAGCTGCCACAGGAACTTTGTATCCCTGTGGACAAGGTGGTGCCCCTATCTTCTTTTTTGTCTTGTCTTTGTAATAGTTGTGTGTAAAAAAATATCATCCTGTATGGCACCTACCCCTGGCAGCAGTTTCAAACATCAAAAATCCAGCAAAAACCTAACCTCTCATGGCTGATGGCTTGGCCAGATTCCATATCTGTCATTAGGCTGATCGATGCTTCAAATCTCCAATCTGAAATGACTGTGCCGGACTGACTGATCAGCATCTTTAAAGAGAATGAAGTCTAATGTTATCCAGGCAAAAAATTTCTTAAAACCTTTGAGATGCTTTTCAGTATGCTTGGTTTGTTTTATTTCTGTGTTCTATTATATGTTTTATACTGTCTGAGGTCATAACTGCAATTTTTTTAAAGGTTTATTTTGGGCATTTTTGTGCCTTTATTTTGATAGAGGAGGATAGTGGATAGAGTTGGAAACAGGGATGAGAGCGGGGGAGAGACATGCCGTAAAGAGCCTCAGGCCAGATTCGAACCCGGGTACATGGGCCGCACCTTAACCACTTAAATGAAATGATTGGCTGAAAAATATCTGAGATTTGGCCTGCTTTTTATCATTAATAAGTAGTTGGAGGGCCCTGGGACAAGACCTACTGAGAATCACTGATCTATAGTGGTAGCTCCCAGAATATTTTACCTTAGGGACAATGCTAAATTCATTTTATGACGGAGCTCAGCACCAGGATGTTTGTTTCTACTTCATCATCAGTCACCACTCATTCATATCTGTCCCTTCTTCCATTATTTTTCTGTTCCTGCTCTGGTGATCAGCTGATTTTGGGCATCCACATTTTCAAGTACTAAGCTAATCAGATTCTGCCACAAAATCAGCTTGTTGTTTCTATGTGGTCTCTGCAATCCTTCTCCACCCCAGCCACCTCCATTCAGTTCATCAGCATCTAGTTAAGATCCTCATTGGTCCTCTTCACATCTCCCCCTGCATACCACAGTCTCCTTCTCTAAATCACCTTATTGGCATCCCAATCCAGCCTCTCAGAAGTCTGCTCCTCATCTGATCCTACATCCCTCATCAGCTCCACCACCAGTGTCTAGACTCCACAGGGGGGTATCCCATTCCTGCCGTTTGCATTACTACCCTTTTAAGTACATGAAGCCAGCATGATGGAGTCTAATCACTAAGGACGTTGCACATTTCTCTTCCATTAGAATTTGCGAAATGAATTATTGTTACTCATATTCAGTCTCTTCTGATGGAAATATTCTTTACAGAACTGTGTTTTTCACAGGATCGTCTTTACATAATCTGTTGTTTTTTGTGCATCATAATTTTGCATACTAAAGTTATCAGAAGGATGTTACTGCTGGTGAGCTTACTCTGAGAAAGCTCTTCACTACTTAACTCTTAATTTACATTTCCTAGGAGCCTGCATTCCCTTTACTGTAAACAACAACAAACCACCCATGGCTCATTCTTATCTCCCACCACCTTATTATCCATCATAAGGGTCACCCTCGTCCTCATTACATCTATTCTCATCATCTTCCCTCCTGTGATGAATTCATCCATCATCTTTTCCTTGAACAATTAATTTAAGGGAAAACACATCAAGCATGTCTGCTCTTTTAAATGCTGAGAGCCATGGCAGGATTCGTGGAAAGTGGACCACCACCGCTATGCATCTTGGGAATTAGTTTGGCAACAAATAATGCAGAAGAAAGGGTGAATCCATACAGCTTTTCACTGCATCTGACACATGCTCTGGACAAATGAAGTAATCCTATTACATTGTTTCACCTTGCGATATCTCTGACATACATGAGAAGGTTACATCCTTCTGCAGATTCACGCACATGAAGTTGGAATGTTGTTGTGTGTGTGCATGCGTGTTTTTAACGCCTTTTTCCCATGGCACCGATGGTAAATAGACCTGTCATTTCCTTTTAAGCACAGGCTGAATGTTTTGCTGTAATGAGACTGTCAGTTCCCCTCTTACCCGCCAGGATTTTGCCCTCCAAGTGTGCTCCAAGCCCCCATGGGTCACTACTATTGAAGGATTGTGTAGACATCCTAATGAGAAGGTCTGCTCCATTGTTACTGATACCATTTGGGAGCATGCTCACCCCCTGCCTCATTTTTAAAGCCTCATCTCAAAGCCACACTCATTCCTCTTCCTCACAGAAATGCTGTTTTCAAGTCCAAGAAAAATGATACTTGTTATAGAGGCAAGGGAGACACACCAGGGGGGAGTGGAATACAAAAGACAGCGCAGGTGAATAAATTGCACGCAGGAGACGAGGCATTTTACTCTGCTGTGGGATGGAGCACTGATTTGATAAATGTTGCAATTCACAGAAGGTGATGGCTATAACCTTAAGGAGCAGAGAGAGATGTGTTGTAAATCAGTTGCAGTGGTTTTTTCCTTGCTAAGAGAGGATTTTCTATGTTTAATGAACCCGTATTGGTATTAAAAGTGCTTCATTTTTCTCACTTTACCACCAAACGACAACAGAAAGAGACTTTTGCAGAAACACTTAAAAGTTAAAATTGTACTGTACTCAAATCTGTGGTACTTATTTTATTTTCCAAGTGTAACAGAAGAAATTCATGTTTTAGGTATCTGATTACACAACAGAATGATCTGTGTTGTGAAGTCGAATTCTCAGGTAGAGTCAGACCGTTGTTAAATCTACCAACTGCAGGTGGAAAACAGCAGACAGAGCTGTTCATTATCTTTGACATTATCTGCTAATTTGCTTAAAATGCATCCAGTGGAAACACGCTCATACTGACTTGTGGTTCGGAAAAAGCTCCAGAGAGTTGTTAAAGTAATTGGAGCTTTTACTCCTACATAGGTACAGTATGGTTTGCTGCTTCTAAGGCTGCACACAGTCACATTTTGCTCTGAGTCATAGCAAAATTATTCTTTGAATAAAAATAAGAAAAATGAGGAATAATCAAGAGTGCTTGGGCTAACTATTTTACTTAAATATAACTATCATCCATCCATCCATCCATCCATCTTCATCTGCTTGTCTGAGGCCAGGTTGTGGTGGTTGAGCAAGTTAACCCAAACATCCTTCTCCCCAACTTCTTCTAGGGCAGGGATGTCCAAACTATGGCCCGCGGCCCATTTTTGATTGGCCAAAAAGTCTTTAAATTAAATTGATATGGCCCTCAATAGAGCATGAAGCTTGTGCTACACTGTATTATTGTTCATAGTTTCAGAACAAGGCAGTGCTACCATGCTAATATTGTAAACAAACATTTTGACAATGATTTATAGCTGTTTTTTTTCAGGACTAAATTGAGACAACACTATAAATAGCTTGATTTATAATGCCCTAATGGATTACAGTAGCAAATAGCAGCTCCAATGATGTTCCAGGGGCGGGGCCAGTGGTAGCCAGAGCTGACTAGGGCCCCCTGAAATCTGATTGGCCTCACCAAAATCCTTAAAATGAAAGAAAAGTGACCCCACCATCTGTATATATTTCTGTATGATGCCCCCAATGGAAAAATTTTGTACACCCCTGTTCTAGGGGATTCTGTGGCATTCCCAGACCAGACAGTATATTGCCTCCAGCGCACTCTGGGTCTTCCCCAAGGCCTTCTCCCAACTGGACGTGCCTGGAAGACTTCCAATAGGAGGTGCCCAGATGCTCGAACCAGCTCAACTGGCTCCTTTTGATGTGAAGAAGCAGCGGCTCTACTTATAGTTATCTCTGGATGTCTGAACTCCTTGCCCTATCCACTTGTACCTCATTCATTTGGTTATTACTCAGAGTTCATGGTCGTAGTGGAGGGTTTGGTGGTAGATAGACCAGTAAATCGCTCCCTTTTACCCTTAAGGGCAGGAAATGGGCAGCAAACTGTGGAGTGTCATTTGGCAAAGTCCAGATCCCTGATCAGGACTTTGCTGATGATGCAGTGATGCTTGCAGACACTGTAGATGTCCTGAGGAGGCTGAAATGTCTCCTGGGCCAAAGGTTCAGGCACTGGGGATGCCTTGGGTGCCATTGAATCTGTGTCTGTGAATGCTGAGGGCATGGAAGTTGTAGAGCAGTTCACCTACCTTGACAGTGTAATCCACTCCAAAAACCAATAGGTGACATCACTGAGACTACATCCATATTTTGTACCGCCTTTGCTCTATACATACAAAACACCTGAATGGCTAGGATGATCTCTCCCCCATCTCTCTGAGGTGCAATTCATGTAATAAAAATGTATGAAACATTTTTTAGCTTCTGAGTGAAACATAAACAAGCTGAAGACGGTACCATCCTGTCTGTGTCAGCACAGAGCTGAGAACAACAAACCAAGAAGGACTTTGACTCCATTACTTTTTTGAAAGTCATCACTCTATGATATAAAGAATATACTTAATATCTGCTATATTAATGTTTCAGTGTTGAATATTACACCTTTAATGCTACAAAAATAGAAGCCCAGGGGGATTTCTGTTCACAGCAGCAACATATTGACGTTTACCTGCTGGAAGGTGTTAAACCTTGATGCCCTGCTAACAACACTTAAGTACCATCGACCTCCAGCACTTAACCTCAAGCTGCTTCAGGGGCAGAGCTGTACAGGAAACTGTGCTCTGACCTTTCAGAAGAGACTGCAGTCATGTTGGAGGTGAAACACATACATGCCTGTGAGGGGCGTTTAGACGACAAATCTCATTTGCTTTGTCTCAATCCCCTGCTTCCTTTATCTTCATTGCATTTAATAGAGCTGCCACTGAAAAAGCTCAATATTTTTTTATTTCAGCACTTGATGTCAGAACCCTGCCATTAGCTAAAATATTGAATATTATCTCTGGTGCATTTCAAGGATCTCTCATCATACTCCACATCAAAGCTGTCAAATCATTTGCTAATTTGAGACCTATGAGTCAGACAGCATTCAGACTCTGGGATTGAGTTTGATATCAGTAACTCTATGCTGATAAGCTTTGATTTTCATTAAGTCAAGGAGTGGCTTTGAGATTTGGAAAACCCTTAATGTTGTGGGGGTTTTTTATTATCCCGATCTTAGTCTTCTGGCATTTTTTCCACTAAGTTCTGTTGTTGTGCAACTCACGTAAGGACATCAAAACTGCTAGTTAATGTTTAAGCAGTTCTAAGTGAACCAAGGCTGTGCAAATGTGCATGGAAACACATTTTTTCAAGCATTTGTCTGCTTGAAACTATTGACACTTGAAACAGATCTTGACATCAGTAGTGGCAATATTAGGGGTATGACAGAACTCCATTATCAGTCAGATAGCTCAGACTTATTCTGACATGATTGCATATAATTATTAATTTAGCAGTTATACAAATTAAATGAAGTTGTGTAATCAGTTTGATACATCTTCCCCTCTTAGCAAGAACATTTTATACTGGGTTGTTATAGTTCGTCCCATTACTTGTGAGTTTAATCAGAGGCTTTTCATGGATAACATTTTATCAGTTAGATATAGGGATGTAGCAATACATCACAGTGCAATGAAATATCAATTCAAATAAAGGCAACTCAAATCCAGAAACTACAATATGGCAAAACTGTTTTAAGCACAAGAGAGTGCTAAGTAGACTTGATTTTTCTTGTTCGTTGGCAGTACCTGAAGGCTAACAGACATGGTGAGACTGAAAGAAGACTTTGTTTTGGCAAAGGCCCAGTCTTGTTTTAAAGTACTAGTAAATAAACTCGAGCATGTATAGTGCTTCTCTAGTCAGCTAAATGTGCTTTTTAAACTGCAGGTCACACTTGCACTTAAACCCATCCACTCCATGTTCACACACTGATGGCAGAGGCTGCTAGGTTGAGTGGCCACCAACATTAGCAGATGTCGTGACAGCAGGAGCTAGTTATCGAACCCGCAAAACTGTGAGAAGGGTCAGGTCAGGTTTTGGACTATATGTCAGTTCTTCAAGTTGCCACCTGATGGCTATTGTCAAGGCCCCATCTTTCCAGGTATCTAGCTGACCCTTCCACTAGACTTTGCTGATGATGCTGTGATCCTTGCAGAGACTGTAGATTTCCTTGTGGGGGCTCTTAACTTGCTGAGCAAGGAGGCTGAAGCACTGGGAATGAATGTCTCCTGGGCCAAAACAAAGATCAAGGTAGTTGGAGATGCCTTGGATGCTGCCATCTAATCTGTGTCTGTGGATGGTGAAAGCGGGGAAGTTGTAGAGCAGTTCCCCTACCTTGGCAGCATAATCCATCGATCCACCGACTGCGAGGCTGAGATCACCCATAGACTTTGACTCGCACATTGGGTAATGGGTTCGCTGAGCAGGACAGTGTGGCTTTCCCAGTTTCTGAGCAAGCGGACAAAAGTCATATTCTTTCAGTCTTTGGTCCTTCTGGTCTTACTATAGGCCTTGACATCAACCGATGGCCAGAGGCGCTGACTGGAATATTCTGTGACAACTTCTCTTCTGCGTGTGGGTATTGTTGGCAAGACTGTGTGTCTAAAGCTGATGTGCTAAGAGTGAGAAAGATGGGAAGGGTCAGCTACTTGATACAGTAATGGCAGCTGCACTCTTACGGGCAACTGGCACGCTTCCCGGGCCTGATCCAGCTCACCGCATACAGGCTGCCCAGTAATGTAGGGTTGGTCCAGACACTGTGCATGTGCATTGTGGAGGGGGCAGCTGGGAGGATACTTGGAGGTCAGAACAGTACAGAATCAAGGTAGATGATGACGTGCCGATCCAGAATATGCTCCCATACCTGACCTTCTTCAACATTGTATGAAAACAGGAAGAAGTGAACAGGAAATCAACCTCAGACAGGCAAAGTAACATGCTCTCTGTACACTGTTGTCTGTTGCTCTTCCTATGAACTCGTGAATTTGTGGCCCAGCTACTCTAAGAAGTATAACACTGTGCTTCAGACATGTACAAAGTAAGTAAGTAAGTAAGTAAGTAAATTTTATTTATATAGCACCTTTCACAGAACAAGGTCACAAAGTGCTTCACAACAGTAATAATAGAAAACAACAATCATCAACAACAGCAAGGCATTAAAATATTACACATGAAAAATGCAAATGATCAAATCAGTGATACAGATGTTCAAAAG
This sequence comes from Cheilinus undulatus, assembly GCF_018320785.1. Taxonomy (NCBI): domain Eukaryota; kingdom Metazoa; phylum Chordata; class Actinopteri; order Labriformes; family Labridae; genus Cheilinus; species Cheilinus undulatus. Next base: position 35,815,023 of record NC_054878.1, on the reverse strand, counting down.
CCAATGTAAAAAGAAGTGACTTCAGCTTCTTTTTGAAAGCATCGGCAGAAGCAGCTGAGCGTAACTGAACTGGTCAAAAAGAATTTCCTGATCAAAAGTTACCCCAAGGTTTTTAAAACTTTGTTTCAAGGAAGAAGACATGAAGTCAAGATATTTCCCAACATGGGAGGAGATGTTCTCTGAAGCGATGATGAGTATCTCTGTTTTATCAGTATTTAACTGATAGTTAAATAAAGTGGGCTAGGGTGCACAGTATTGGTTGAAGAAAAACCAACACAAAGACATAAAGCTACAGACACAATACCCTGTGGAAACTACAGCTAATGTACAACACATGTAGTACAACAGTAGCTACAATTGTGCTGCACTGTGGAGCTCAAAACATGAAACGTGGTGTCTTAACCATTTTACAAGAAGTAGATTGGGTCTTTAAAAAAGGTTATACTTGCCCTTTAAACAGAGTTTCATATGCTGCATTGGGGGTTATATATTGACTTGTTAGGAGGACTTATTAGCCATTACATCACATCCAGCAGTTTCCCATGCTCCTGCTGTCACCTAAAAGCCATTACTGAGTACTTCAATTGAACAAATTACTTTGTCATCAGTACAGACTGCAGAAATGGTACACCAGAGTGAACTTTCACCATCATAGCGGTTGCAATGAAAAACAGTAGAGGCCGCTTACCAAGAACTGAAATGTCATTTTGGAAACTCATGGCATCACTGAACAAAGTCAGAGAGAGGATTGAGGGAGGACTCTTTGGGACTTGTTATTGTTCTATATTCACCCTGCAAATAGTGTGGATGAGTTTTGCATTTTCTTTGCAATTTTTCTATAGGATAATTGCGCCAGACAGGCAGGCTTTGTCCTGGATTACCTCAAATGAAGCATTTCATTGCTTTTTCTCTGCCAGGGTTTATCAAGCTACTGCAGCAAATGCTCATAAGCTTGGCGAGGTGTTTGTGGAAACCTAATTTACAGTCATTGAGGCTGACGGGTCATTGAAAAAGCAGGTTGGTTTTTGCGACCAGCAATATAGTCTGCTTATATATTCAGAGGATTTATCATTTATTTTATAGAGGCTTCACAGATGGCTTTCATGGCTGTCAAATCAAAGTTATTACATCAAACTGTAGCTGTGCCAGAAATGGTGTAAAAGTTAACGATAACCCATCAGACGTGCTCTGATGGCGGGCTTAATTAAAGTGAAAACAGATAAATAGCTTTTCATTGCTCCATAATTACCATCATTTTCACAGCAGGGCGTTGAAATGGTTGTTGATCAATAAAAGTGACTTAAAGGATCCTGCAGTGAATCCTCCCTGGTGTCAGAGATCAGATTTTATGTAAAGAAGTGTAAAGCCTTGACAAAACCAGATATTGATCAGGTTCATGTACATTATCTATTGATCTTATTACTTATAACTGAGCCTCATATATTGTAATCAATATTTTTTTTTCTTTTGGTCTGTTGTATCAAATATTACAGATAAAGGATTTAAGGTCATATAAGGTACCATGTATTCTTTTTTGTCTGACATTTTCAGTATCCAAGCAGGCTACTGTTGGATCCCCTGTTTCTTTTGTATATAAGAATATGCTTGTGTGCAGTTCTTATAGAAAATCAGATTTAGCAAAGAAGATACGAAGACTTTATGATTTGCATTATTCTCAATGTACAGACTCAGAAATAGTATAACTAGCCAATGAACTCCCAAGATGCCACTCAGAGGAAGGTGATGGGGGCAACTGGGAACCACAAGCCCAGAAGAAGTTATACCACACTATCTCTTTAAGAAATCACTATCCTATAATATGATTAAGATATACTTCTGCTTTATTCTTATTAAGAATGTAAATCAAGACTAAAAAAATATATTTTGCATGATGCCCTCAACTCCCTGAAAATGGGGTAGTTAAAGTTTACCAATATATCAAAAATCCACATTCATATCCTCACTGTTATGAATGTTTTCATTTTATGTTGACGACTAGTTTCACATAGTCAGAACAGTAAGTGTCCGTCCAATCAAGAGAAATCTAAATGTGTTTATTTTTGTCAGGAGGTTGGTTGTCTGATAACACAGTGTGTTTCTTACTTATGTTAGGTACCTAACAGTATTGTTAACTGGTAAACAGTAATGTCAGCTGTTCATCAGTAATAATAACCAACAAAATTTAGCCTAACTTTATATAACTGTTAACTTTCAAATGGTAATATATAACAGCAAATACATCAGCTATCTAACAGAAACTATAAGAAACAAACAGTAACGTTATGCAAACTGATAGTAATGTTAGCTATATAGGCTATAACAGCAATGGTTAAATGCTACGCTCTTGTATAGTGAACTAAATGGCTATCTCATGGATGTAGTTCACCTTTGTTTTGTCCCGTAGTTTTGTGTCTCTAAAAGCCTGTATCAGAAATATCCTTCAGGGGTGCAGAAAGCGTTACCAGTAAGGTGTGCCCCATGTACACGGTAGCCTGGGTTCAAGTCCAGCCTGCATCTCCTTTTCAGTTTGTCTCTCCCTCATTCTCTTGTCGCTGTTTCCAATATATCTACTGGCCTCCTCTATTTATTTATTTATTACAGGGGGCAGTACAGGTAAATGTGCCAGTTTGTAGCCATAGACTAATGTCCATCCATAGTCCCCAGCTACAGGCTATGACTTTGCCTAAGACTTTCCAGGAATAAAGTGACTGTTGCAGTGAAAGTGTGTCAGGTGTTAGAGGGCATCAGGCAGATGATAAAGATAGTGCTAAAGTGCTGAAGTGCTGATGTATTGCAGATGATCATGAATGTGCTTAAGGAAGTTGCACCTTTTTCCTTGGCCTGTTTATTTAGAGTGCTAATATGATTGTGCTTAGCCCTTAGTTTATTAGCAAATCCATAAATAATTTAAAAGATAAAATAAGTATATTCTTCAGATTATTTTGATTCAAGCCATGATTTCTTTAAAGCAGAGTGTGCCAAATATTAGTACCAGTGGTCTTGAATTACTTAAACTGCCCCTTGGTGGAATAAACTGTAAACTCAATGATTTTCTGTGATAAATAGATCTTATTTAAGGAATATATCAAAGCATTGATAGCTTTGAATGTTAATTTACCACATTTTTATTTTGAATGAAGTACTCCTGTGTCTTATGAGCATAAATTCTTGTATGAGAGCAGAAGACTTAAGCAGAAAGTTTCCTGTGTGCTGAATTATTCGTCAACAGAGCTTATTTTTCATAGCTTTTCTCTCGCCCTAGGATGTTATTAATGGCTAACACCCAAACAAAAAGGTCTTTGACAGGCCATTTGGGCATATCAGCGATCACATTGCCTAGTTCTAAAAACAACAGACTGCCATGATTTTGAACATTTTCTTTTTGGTGTGCTTCGTCACAGTTTAGTAGCTGCATGGTGTGATGGAAAAGAAGTGGCCTCTACTTCTTTGTTTTCTTTTGCTTCTTTTACCAGGAAGTCAGCAATAAAGGTCGAGATTTTGACAAGGAAACAAAAAAGGTAAAAACTTAGCGGCTTCGGTCATACTGACATAATGTTGACTGCTGAGCTGAAAGGGGTTTGAAAATGATTCTAAAAAAAAACACAGTTTGGCTTCAATCTGCACTTGTAATTTTCCAGGCGTAACTGAAGGATTCTGTGGGAAATCAGTCGCTGCTAATGGCAAAGTTTTTGTTGCATGAAATGTCAACAAATAATTGGTTTGTGTAATTGGACTGAACATTGCTTTATTGTGCAGACCCAACGAGACATGGAAAAAGAGCAATTGTGATGATGGTGCACACCAGGAACCAGTACTCAGGAGAAACTTTCATACGCTCTCAGAAAAGTGCTCGTGAGAGAGTTTTACGTTCTAATGAGAATGTTTATGTTCTTAAGAGAAAGTCTTTTGTGTGCATAATAATGTAATGTATATGCACACATGAAACAATTTGTAATATCTGCTACTGACATGGAAAAATACCATTACGCTGTGTGACAGAGTGGCAGATGCTTAGTATGCACACGGTACTCTGTTGCACGTGATAGTTCCTGGCTTGAAAGGGAGCACTTTTCTTTAATAGTCACTGGCACAAGGACAGAAACTTTATTACAGACTCAAAGTCCAGATAGTTGACAATACATCCATCCATCCATCCTTCCAATCTATTTTCTTCCACTTATCCAAGCAATAAGCTGAGGAAGTCAACCCAGACATCGCTCTCCCAAGCAGTGTTTTTTAGCTCCTCCTGAAGGATTCTTAGATGTTTCCAGGTCAGATATATACAATAATCCCTCCAGCAAGTTTTGGGTACACCCAAATTGGATGTGCCTGGAAGGCTTCCACAGGGAAGCGACCAGGAGGCATCCTGATCAGATGCCTCAACCACCTCAGCTGCCTTTCCATGTAAAGGGGCAGCAGCTGTACACTGATGTCCCTCCGTCCAAGCTCCTGATCCTGTCTCTAAGGCTGGTCACCTTCCAGGGATCTGATTTTGACAGCTTGTATCCACAATGTATTTTTTCAGTCATTACCTGAAGCTCATGACCAAAGGTAAGGGGGTTGGAAATTGAAAGGTTTACCTTCTGGCTCAGCTTCTTCTTTATCCTCATTCTTGAACATAACTTTGAGCTTGTTATTTGATAGAAAGACATCAAATTTTCAAAAGCACTCTAAGGATTCACGGTTGTACTCAACCTGTTGAAAATTCCACAAACAGCTAAACAGCTTTAATCTTACGTGAGGGATCAGTACCAGTGTCTTTTTCTGCTTTGGGATTTATGAGTTGGTTAAACTAATTACCTATATTTTTTGATAAACACAGGCTTGAAATCCCGGTCTATAATGCTCTTTTAAACTGTGATGAACCTCGTGCCACTAGAGGCCACTGTAGCTTCAGTTAATGGCTGCTGTCTTCCTGTCTGAGCCTCCCCCCTGTGTAGGTACCAGATGTGTCCGGCCTGCCAGATCTGTTTAGGGGTTGCGCCTGCTGATGACGTAGCACCTTTTTATCGGCTGGAAACTCACACTGTCTGATAGCGAACCCGTTAGCATTCTACGCTAATGTTGAAAGCTAGCTTCAGTGTCGTAACGTTATTTATACCTAGACGTTCTCTTTTCCTCCGAATTACCTGCTCTAAACCCTCTGCATGTTTGACGATGATGCTGACGTGTGGGAAATGTATTTTGAATGTTTGCTTTTGCTATTTAACAAAAAGACGAGCTTTGTTGACTACGGCAACTCCATGTGGACAGAGCACAATGCATCCGAGCTGATTGATGGATTAATGTTTTAACCCTTCTTTTGTAGGTAAAACTAATATTTTAACTGTTTAATAGTAGAAAGATAATTGTAATGGAAAATATATAGGTTTATAAAAGTCAGAAAATGTATTTTAATGTCTAACTTTTTTGCTTTTCAAAAATGAATTTCTTGTTTCTCTCGCATTTGTTAAACTATTGTTTAAGACATCAATCACAGATCATCCCTCTGATAAACAGCAAAAGCAAACAGTGAGTCATGACCATTTCAGACACAGTAAATGTTGCAGAATTAAAATAGTTAATTCAAAATTACGTTTCTCACACCCTCAGCATCATCGCTGAACACACAGAGGGTTTAAAGCAGGTAATTCAGGATTAACAGAACGTCTAGGTATAAATAACGTTATGACACTGAAGTTAGCTTTTAATGTTAGCGTTGTAGAATTCTAACAGGTTTACTATCAGACGGTGTGAGTTTCCAGCCAATAAAAATCACAGCCAATCACAATGTGTGACATCATCAGCAGGTGCAGCCCCCGGACAGACCTGGACACATCTGGTACCTACACCGGCGCTTCACCGGACATATTTATGAGAACCTTAGCAGTTAGCATGTAGTAGGAACAACGTGGTATAACCATTTTTAAGTAATTATGTAATTATGTGGATGCTGACAATCGGACCTCTGTTTGAAACTGTGTTTCTTTCCTCCTCATGTGCATCATGTTTTGAAATGACAAATAGATCATTAATCTTCAATCTTTAATCTTCAATGTATAACTACTCCACATAAGTGAAAAGAGGCCACACATCCAAGCACAGTATTAATCTGCAAAGAGGAATGAAGGCTGGCTGAGATAGCTGCTAATGTTAGCCACGCTGCACAGAGTATATCAGGCTCACATCCCACCTGCTGACCCTGTGATAAATTTGACTATCTTCTAAATGTTTTCTCCTCTATAGACTAGTCGGTTAATTGCAGTTTAAATGAGTGTTTAGCTGAATAGGGAAATAGATGCCTGGGTACATCCCTACTGGACTGGTACTAATCATGCACCTGGTATTGCAGGCCTTTCAGCGATGCATGGGAGTAGGATTGGGTGAGTCTCAGGGGGAAAAAGTTCACATGTATAAAAGTGCTTAAGTTCACTCAACAAGATCAAAAGGACAAGTGAATTGTGTCAGCAGTCTCTGATATGTTGTTTAATCTGGCCTTAGTGTTGTTTTAGGGTCAAAAAAGACCAACCTAAATCTTTGTATTGTGCATGATTTTGTTTTGCTTGCATTATCTTATTTTATTCTTATCTAAGGTTGTTGTACACATTGTGAGGATGAGGGCCATGGTGACAAGTCAAAGACTTCTTTGTAGCCAAATTTTCTCTTTATACAATAAATAGGAACACTCATGATGACAATATGCATGCAATAGCATGACTGTTGCATTTAATTCAATGCATTCAGAGCGAATCTCTGCATATCTCTGCTAATATTTTGTGCCATACAAGTAAAAAAACGAATACAATGATGCATTGTTTTTTGCAATAAAGATAAACTCTAATTTAGTAAAGAAAACACCTATGACAGCTGTGTGTTATGAAAAATAAATAATAGATGAGTTTGTGATAAAATATAGGTAGTTTGCAGCTCAGATCTTGTGTCCGTTGAAGCTGCTTTTTAAGGAATGTAGTTAGGCCAGCCTTCGGATAAGGGGCTCATGAAGAATATTAAGACTACACAAGGGTTAAACATCTTTTCTTAGCATGAATTGTTAAAATGCTTCTGTAATTAAAGATCACAGTGTCATCTGCAAAAGGGCTTATTCACATTTAAACAGATTTAAAACTTTAACTACAGTAGAAGTGAGAGTTATGGAACAATCTTCTCCACATCAGAGTCTGTGAAATACTAACAGGCATGGCTTCAGATCAAATTACACCCCTAACACTCTGACTAAGAGTGTACAGGGTTTTAATATGCAAACGTAATTATCTTTCTGCCATCAGGTTATTCGTGTTATCATGGTATGTTATGTGTAATTCCTCTCCGCTCCCTCTAATGATGCATCGATCTGCTCATGGCCACCAGCGCATGGTTTAATTGCTTCCTGAGTAATCGCCGCTCAAATAAGGGATCTAAGGATAGATTATACACATCTTTAAGCCCCTTGGAATATATTGGCGATTTTGGACTGATAAATAAAATTGACTTGACATGAGTGTGTATTAGTACGGGGTGGTTTTCATTCCGGCCATGCTTGTGTATGTGCTTTTGTGCGTGTGTGACTGCTAATCAGCAGAGACTGAGCCATTTTTCAAAGGGGCTGCTTCATCACCAGGGTTCACAGCAGTCCAATTAACCCAGAGGAGCAAAAAACACCTTCAGACTTTATGGCCTTTTGATCCAGCTGGCCTCAGTGCTAACCACTCTGGCTGTAACATTTGCTTACTAATCAGCAGTCCAGCAAAGTAGTTTTGAGCACTTCGCCAGTTATAATCAATGTATAAAGCATTGATGCTCCACTTGCTTTACTAATAGTCAGAAATCCATGACTTTTTATCATTGTATTATATGATAATATGATATAATATCATTGTCTGGTTCTAGTCAATTGGTTATTACATGCTATTTTAACCTGATGTGGCTAAATATCCTTAGAGAAATCCATAATATTTTCACAATATATTTTCTTTACAGCTGTGATCATTTGGGAAATGTGGGATTGATAGTTTTTTATTGCATTTGTTTGTAATTCATAATAAGACAAACAATTTCAGTATATATGTTCAAAGTGAAAGGTTTTGGTTGAAGATACCAGGTTAATTGTAGTGTATTTAAACACAGTGTGCTTCTACCAAAAGAGGCCCATTCACCACAGGTATAGATTAACAATCATTGCCGGTGTCACCAGTCACCCAGGCCTCATCAGTCTGCTGAGAGTATTTCATCTTGTTGCAGCTTGCTTCATCTGTGGGTGCCTAAGATCTTGCTGCCTGTGGTTCCAATTTAATTAGGAATCCTGCTGGTTACTAATTATGTTCAGCAGAGGTCGTTTTGAGCCTCTTTTTGTCCACTATGAATAATATGGCTTAGTGTGAACATAGTTGGTAGAAAAAAAACTCTCAATAAACAATAATGCTCAGCCAGTTCTGTTTATAAAGCAGCCATAGACTGTTCAAAATGTAAAATGGTTACTGCCTCAGTGACGTCATCTCTTGGTGTTTGAAGAGGCGGTGTTAAGCCCAACAATGGTAGTCGCCATATTGGAAGTGCTGACTCCAGTTAACACTGCTCACCAGAACGTAGTTGGATGATAACATTAGCTGCTGTCTGATAATAAGCTATAAAGTGTGAATTGCATAAATATAGCGAGATATTGCTTCTTGAGAAAATGAATTGCCTCAAGTGAAGGAGTTCAAGTATCTGGGGGTCTTGTTCACAAGTGAGGGTAGAAGGGTCCACAAGATCAACAGGCGGATCGGTGCAGCATCAGACCTTGTACTGCACCATCGTGGTGAAGAAGGAGCTGAGCCGGAAGGCAAAATTCTCAATCTACTGGTTGATCTTCATCCCAACCCTCACCTGTGGTAGACACATGATTGTGGTTGTGTGTACTGAACCATGGTGAGAGAATGAAGGCAAATGAAACCTATGCAAATTGGACTTATCTAGATTTTTTAGTTCATGAGCTGTAAGCCATAATCAGCAAGATAAAAACAAAAAAGCGTTGGAACATTTCACTTTGTATGAGATGAATCTAAAATATATGGAAGTTCAACTTTTTGAAGTAAATCATGGGGAAAATTGAACCTTTATATGGTATTCTAATTTTTTTAGGATTAACCTGTACGTCCCTCAGCCAATGATCACTAAGGGAAGTATGTTCTTACCCACTCCTTATTTTGCTCTGTGGGTCCATCTAATTTCATGGAGCTTTGATTTACAGGCAGAAACCGGTATTGTAGCATTGGACGCTATTGCTTCATCAGTTAAAACGTGTCATCCTTACCATGTCCTCCCTCCTGAGATTCCCCTGCAAAGTTTTCCACTGAGTGCATGGTTGGAAAGGCTTTTGTGAATAGTGCTTTTTTTGTTAGCTTCCAGTCAGTTCACATCAGAGAGTCCTGGACCATCTGGACACCCTCTACAACCATCTTAAATGTTTAACAGCAGTAGACAAAATGTCTTACAGTGACAAATTAGTCCTAAGAAATGGTCGGAGTTTTCCTGAGTCTGATTCCCTGTTGATAGGTGTTTTTTGTGCATTATGAACCATCATACTGCCGAGCCAGCAGCGAGAACATGAAATGCTGCTAAACAAGACATGGACTGTCATAAACAAGCCAAACAGCTACATACTGACATTTATCTGCACTTCTATAACAGGGTTAGATTGAACTTTTTCCTCACCATTTTCTTAATTGTTAATTACGAGTTTAAACGGGACTTTCTGAAGTTTAAAAGAGTGAGCCTTCCCTGTAAGAAACTTTCTGTATTCTTTTCCCCTAAAACCTCACAAAGGATCTACAAAACATTTGAAACAACTCTATTTTCATCATCATCTCTAGATGCTTAACGCGTTTTTTTTACATTTTTGTCTGCATATTTTTTAAACCATCTTTTCAAGGTAATAGGTTTATTGGCTTCAGCAATAAACTTGTTTCTGTGGGCAAAATGAGTCAGCATCTGTGAGGATGATAAAGAGTTATGCCTCCACCTTCAGCCTTGCCTGGTACTTACTTTTGATCATTGTTAATCCTGTTGCTGTGGTATTTACGGTGCTAAATGACTCACTTGCTTTTTTTCTTCAACTCCTTTATGTTCCTGTTGAAAACTCCTCTGGCTTAGAAACCATATTTACACAGCCTTGCAACAGGTTTGACAACAGAAATCACAGGGCCCTATGACAACCCAGAGAACAGGCCCTGCCCTCCCCGAATGTGATTTATTATTAACATGCCTGATCAGTAGCATTGGTGATAGTTTCCTTGTTAACATTTGCTGATCTTTAAAAGTTATTGTCAGGTCCACCATTCCTCAAAAGTCGCCCTGGTATCTTCTCCTTATGTGCAAGTCATGACTCTAAGCCTTACATTACCGGGCTCCTTTTTCCCCTCTCATAGGCTGTCTTGATCACACTGTCATTTGCAGACTAAATAAAAATTCATTTTACCCTCTACCTTTACAAGCCTTCTGGGGCCGGCTGCTGAAAGCATCCCCACAGCATGATGCTGCCACCATCATGCTTCACAGTGGGGATGGTGTTTGTGGTGTCTGCCAAACATAGCATCTTGTCTGATGGCTAAAAAGCACCATTTTGGTCTCATCTGACCAAAGAACTTTCTTCCCCTTAACCATGGAGTCTCCCACATGCCTTCTGGTGAACTCTAGATTAGATTTTATCTGAGTTTTCTTCAACAGTGGCTTTCTCTTTTCCTCTCTCCCATACAGCTTTGACTGTTGAAGAACCCAGGCAACAGTTGTACACAGAGTCTCTCCCATCTCAGCTGCTGAAGCTTGTAACTCCTTTAGAGTAGTCATAGGTGTCTTGGTGGCCTCTCTCACTAGCCTCCTTCTTGCACTCAGTTTGTGAGGATAGCCTAATCTGGGCAGGTTTACACATATTCCTTCTATTTCTTGATGATGGATTTAACTGAACTCTGCGGGATGTTCAGTGCCTTGGAATTTTTTATGCATCTATACCCTGACTTATACTTTTCAGTAACATTTTCTCTGCGATGGTTGGTGTGTTCTCTTGTCTTTATGGTGAAATGGTAGCCAGGGATACTGATTAACCAGAGACTGGACCTTCCAGACACCTTACATATTTTTATTTATTTTACATTACGTTTTAAAATCACCTTTCATTTTGAAATTAAAGAGGTTTCTTTGGAATAAGTTTGTCAAAAAGCCAAATTATATTGAACATGATTTATAAAATCCATTAAAGGGTAAAATATCAAAGGGAGTGAATAGCAGTCCCTATTCTGACATCTGTTGACAAGACATGTTTTCACTTTCACCATAGATCTGGATTGCTTTGCCTTGTTTCTCTCCACTTTCTTCTTCCGTTTTCCTCCCACCATTATGTGCAAGCAACTACTGTGATGTAATCTAGATCAGTGGTTCTCAACTGGTCAGGCATCTGGACCTACCACGTCCTCCTCAAGAGAAATCATGGCCTAAATCGAGAAATAATAAATAGATAATAATAATAATAATTCCATGAGTATTCTTGGCTACATTACACCATGAAGACTTAAGCACACTCCATTTCCTTGTTATCTTGGACAATCTAGCTTTATTTCCCAACAAAGGGATATAAATAGGTAGAACTCTTGAGAAAAATACTTAATTTTACTAAGAATCATTGGAAAACCTGAAAAAAAATATATGAAATTACTGTATGTCCACTTAGGGCTTCCATAGAGAGTTTTGTCACATTTTTTTTCCCTGGCATACATCCACGACCCACTAGAAAGAGCTACACGACCTACTTTTGGTCCCCAACCCCCCAGTTTAGAATCACTGATCTATACAACTACTTCAAAAGTGGTCCACACATTGAGTTTTTATGTATTTATTGTGGTTGTTCTGAACTATGACCTCTGTTGTATTGCAGTCATTATTCTATGGTAGGACAAACTATGAAGTGACAGTGTGTGAAAGATTGAGTTTGTTTCTGTTAAATTTAGGAGGAGACAGGGCTGTCAGTAAGGCGTGACAGGTAATTTTACACAAAGCAAATATTGGCTCTTCACAATTCAGTGCTGCTAAAGCCTTGACAGCAAATCTATTGGTTTCTATAACTCTGGTCTGTTTTCAACCCAACGGTCTGCTCCCCACTCACATCCACTGAATCTAACCATGTAGAGGAGCCATTGAAAATAAACAGATATATGTGGGAGACAGTTCGGCTTTGGTTTATCTGACAGGATTTACTCAAACTTCCAGTGTGAGACAAATTTAAATCCCCCCCTCTGAAGCTTTTGACTTCATCATGCTGGAAAGCTGTTTTGGATTTCTGTATGGCTAGCAGCAGAAATTGAATGCCTTGGAGTCCTACATTTGATCCACATTACTTTGCATGAGAACAAGCTGCACTGGTAGTGCTCTCAAGCAATAAGCAGACAGCTGAGTGAACTGAGTGTGGTTTCATGTTGAAGTCACTGCGCTGTATGCTGTTTATGGCCTACTTACAGGGGCCAAAGGTTTAGTTTTCTGACATTAGCTGAATCACAATGGCCTTCAACGCTCCTAAGAACGACTGACTAGAGGTCTCCTACTGCTCTTCTTGATCGTTTTGACACCTTTAAATATCACTACACACTAATGGGCCCCCTGCTTGGTGGCCAAAGTAGTGTCTGTGCTATGTGATACCGTTTTATTATGAGCAAAAAGTGGATTTAACTCAAAATAAAGGATAGCTTTGCTCATCTATACAGTCAGGATTGCTTTCAAACAGCATCAGCATGACTATACAAAAGAAAGAAACAGAAGCATGTGTGCATAAATGCATGCCTGCTCCACTTGCATGCATGTCTTTGCACGCAGGAGTAAATTATTGATGGTTTAAAGGGATGAGTGCATTCTCTCCACTCCATTAGCTCAGCTGTGTTCAATACTGCGTTTAATCCCTGATCCTGGAAATGAAGATGATTTTCTTCTTAGAGTCTGCTTCAAGTTTAAATTATTTTCATTCTTTATTTCACCCCATCTCACCTCAAACCCAACTTCCCCATCCATTATCCATTTTAATTCAAATCAAAACCTCTCTCCATCATCCCTTTACTGTATTTTGATGCTTTCATCCTGCCAGAAAGTGCTTAAAACAGCAACAAATGGACAATGAAGGAGAGAGAGTGTGTGTATGTTATCTCCGCCATGGCTGCCCAGAGGAATAGCTGTCCAGAGTGTTCCCTTTGCCTGGTAATGGCATGCTGCTATCTCTCTCCACGCTGCGCTGAAAAGAAATGACTTTCCAACATTATGGCTTTCCTTGACTGCTCATGCCTGATTCAGCGGCAATGAATGGAGCCTCATCTTGTGCACTTGACATTCAAAGTAATCTCTGTTTTCATTAAAAGTGACTTTTATGGCGTTTATTTAATAGAGCACAGCTACCGAGACGGGACACGCGCAGGTCAGAGCGTCATAAAAAAACGAAAGGTAGTATAAATGCTGATTTCACGAGACAACCTCGATCTGTAAATATGCAAATCAGAGAATTTTATTTCCAGCCCTTTCCCACAGGCTCACTCAACTTCCTGGGTCTTTTTTGTGATGACTTTTCAAAATTGATGAGTAGGATAGAGGCAGTTTTGCTCTGCAGTTTGAGTACAGCATAATGACTGCATTATCACATCAGCATAGTTAATTTCAGTATAACTAGTTTATGAGTGGCCAGGGGCTTGACTGGCCCTCGTTGAAGCTCAGCCAAAGTGATGCTGCAGTTTGAAATGCTGCTCCGTCAGAGTAGAAAAGAGGGAGAAAAAAGGCCAGCATCCTCTCGTCTGGTACTTTTGGAGTCAAAGTGAACTATCATGATGAGCTCTTACCCTCCTGGTTGTACTTCTGTCTGGCTATGCTGAGGATCCTGAAGCCCCACTCACAGTTGTAGAGTGAATGGTGTTCATTCTGTTCACAATTCTCATGGCTACCATTTTCATCTAAAAAATCTTGCTAAGGGTGGAAAATTCAAATGTTTTATGACATTATTAAGTTCAGAAACTGGGAATGATTATTTCACCGTTTCTTGATTAAAAACATCCATTCATTCGTTATCTACACTGCTTGTCCTGTTTAGGGTCACAGAGGGGCCTGAGCTCATCGCAGCTGTCATTGGGCATGAGACCGGGTACACCCAGGACTGGTCACGAGTCAATCAGAGGGCTGAAATAGAGATAAACAAGCAGCTACATTGACATACACCTACGGACAATGTAGACTCGCTAATTAGCCTAACAAGCATGCCTTTGGACTGTGAGAAGATGCTGGAGTTCCCAATCCCAGAGGGAACCCTGCATGCAACATGCAAATTCCACATAGGAAGTCCCTCTCCAATGAGACATGATTGACCAGCGACTGAAAAACCACAAAGGATTGTGAAAATCTCTACATCATCAGGCCAGATATAAGTCTGAGTAATTTCTGATCACCAGTTAGCCTACAACAGACAACAGACAACAACAAATATTTGCATAGTATTACTGCTATAATACATTTTTGAAAGTGTTGTATGACATAAGAGTCAAAAATTCTGATGGTAGCGCTTAGCAATTAGATGGTCAGTTGCTTACATTAGCTAATTTCTGGTTAGCTCATATGCTATTATAATGTGGATTTAACAAAGCAAAGGTCGTCCAGGGCATTCACGCATCAGCCCAGCTACTTATCAAAGACAATGATATTCAGGAACTTTCTGGAATATCAATAAGGTAGGAAGCGGCTTGAGTTTGGAGTCAAGTATAAAAATAAGCTAATGGTAATAATAGCAGATATGTAACCAAATGCTAACATTCCTGTGTGTAGCTGTCTGGTTGTCAAATATGTTTTTTTATTTTTCCAAGTCTTTCCCATCATAGGCCTATATAAACCAGGCATATCCTCACTAATATTACTGCTATGAGTTGACTTAAACATGTGTCCCAAATTGCTTTCTTGTGTACTAAATAGCTAAACATTTTGATTGCTTACGTGCGCAAAGTGCGTTCACACTGAATAAATGAAGTATGCTAACGGAACAATCGAAAAACTTATGAGAATGGAGTTAGGAACGAACGATGGACACTTTGCACCCTCATTGAACACCATATTGGTGACATAGTTGATGTTGTACTGTTAGCAAGCTAATGCGCTAGCTAGCATTAGCATCCACTACTTACATTGATTGTATCCAATGGGTTGTCAATTAGCCCGTGTTTTTTCTTACATGGTAAAGCTTAACAAGGCTTTCCTGTCATATTGTTTACCTTTTAACTGTTTTATTAACATCAGGTACTTTCTAACTATGCTAATGAACTGAATGTTAACTTTATGTTTTGATATGATACAGGCATAAATTCATAGATAGATAGATAGATAGATAGATAGATAGTTTGTCCAAAGCTTTCCCGCTTTAAATAATTATATTATCATTCATGGACTTCCCAACCAGTATTGCCATTAGTGACAAAGTGGTCAAATGCAAATAGTAGCCCACCTAATCAAAGTGTTGAATCATACAAAAAAAAGGGAATTCTTAGCTAATCATAATGATAGCAAGCTACTATATACATTTAAATGATAGAGTGTCTCAAATTGCATGCTTAATACTGTTACTGTAATAGGGTATTACACTTAAATGCAGTAGCAGTTAATAACAGCAGGTCAATATTGATTAGTATTGTGCACTATCATGGCACAAAGAAGATTTAACTGCCTCTTTTATTCTTGCACATCTTTTTAAACAGCGGATGCTTACTGACGTAGCATTATAATCAAAAATGAAGTGCTACTTTCACTCACTATCGATTTTATGTCAACATTTTAAGTTTTAATATAACAAACTTAATTTTGCTTAATCACCTTTTTCTTATTTTGAATTTGCTGCCGTTGCTAATAACATGTTAGCTAGCTAGCAGATGCTCACATTAGCTGGCTCACTAGCATGCTAACAGTACAATACATACTACAACAACAACATGGTGTTCACTGAGGGTGTCGAATGTTCCTCTCTCAATTCTTGGGTGTTTTAATAGCACCTAACCCTTTAGTATTTATAACAGAAATATGCAATCTGGGACTCATTTTGCTAGCACTCATGAACTTTCTAGCTTTTGTTACCATTAGTGACAAAGTGGCCAAATACTTGTAGCCTACCACAGGAATTCTTAGCTAATTTTAAGGATAGCTCGGGAGTAGTTTATGCTTACATTGGCTTGTTAGTGATTGTAGCCAGTGTATTGTCAAATACCGTTTCTAAAAAACGTAGTTAGCCAAGGCTCTCCTCCCATGTTTATTTAAAATATTTTTTTTTTCATTCATGGATTATCCGGTTATTATTCTTATTATTGACAAAGTGGTCAGTTTAGCCTACCATATGATGGTGTTGTTTGATACAAAAAATGAAATTCTTAGCTAGTCATAAAGATGGCATGAAAGTGGCTTGACGCTAATGTTAGCTTATGTATGATGGAAGCCAGGGAGTTATCCAAAATATGTTTTCCCCTCTATTATTACTGTGATTAGTCAGTCCAGCCTTCAGCTATCATGTGAGTTATCTCAAATGGCAAGATAGCAACGTTCTAGCTAACTATAATATCTTGGTGGAATGCTAAAAGTAGCTGATCAGTTAATTTTTAAAACGTTGTCTTTAGTCTTGAAATTGTTTTTTTTTTCTTTGCAGGGGTTTATCAATTTTTAAGCAATGAAATGGAAAATACTTTTCAGATATGTAATTTATGTAACTTAAAAATCAAAGCAGACCAGTATAACACTGGGATAGTATATTAGCTTCCCATGTGAATATAATAATAATAATAATAATAATAATAATAATAATATCTTGAATTTATATAGTGCTATATCTTCTTAATTTTTTGTTGAGTCATACACTTGGTTGCTCTTTGCTCTTTGCTCCAGTTTTAGGGACCTTACTAAAGCTACCATGGCAAAACCAATAGGCACATTCATCTTCTGGCCTTGACAGAAAAAAGAATGGGGTTCTGAGATGGGGTCAGGATGAATAGCTCTGTCCTGGACCCTGGGAGAATACAGAGGGCTGTAGGAGCGATGCCTGGCTGCTCCACTATCTATCAGGGCAGCATCTCCAGGGGGGCCGTTGCAGCTATCGATGGCACTCCTCAATGCAATGCTGAAATATGGGGGTGTCTCCACAGGGCTGGAGGAAACCTTTACTGCTGCTGTTGTTGTTGCACCTTGAATACTAACATCAACAAATGGATTGTCTTGGATCATTTTTCCCCACTTTCTCTGATCTCTGGCAGATAAAGCTGTCTGTTTTCTGTTTTGGTTAAAAGGCAGTGGGATTTTTTGTCACTGCCAGAAGTATTTCACAGATAAGCTACAGATTTCAGACCTTGACTTGGAAAGCTATGCAACACGAAACTATTATGTCTTGAATTTCTTTTAGGCTAATTCATTTTGGATAACATCTGAAGGACTTAAAGACTCACTTTTAGTCTGGTCAGAGAAAATCCACCCACAAGGCAACTCCAGATGCTCTTACTTAAAATGAATGGAGCTGCAAAAATGCTGAGCCAGCTGCTTCTGAGCAGACAGCTATGCTGATGACATACTACCTCTTTTTATTTGAACAAATTGCTCGGATGTTTCACCCTGTGGATTCTCTGCCTTTGCTCCTGGGTTTCTGTCTGACTTAGAGTGAGTAGACTGAAACCTCCAGAGACACAGGCCCTGGGGATAAGACTCACAAATGCAATCTAAGGTAATGCAGATGTATTGATGCGGCTGCCTCTTTGGGAGTTTAATGTGTCCATATAGGTTACATGGAGGTAGGTGGGATTTTTCTCTTTCTGCAGTGCTTTAGGTGTCATCTTTTTCCATTTTTGCACTGGTGGCCCCTACTTTTTGTACAAAATCACTGCACTTCAGTCGAAGTTACAGCACTCACTACTGAAAAAAGTTCTTTTGGAGCACTGCTGTTCTTGTCAATCACTTCTCCCTCAATAACCAACCAAAATCAAGAAGGATGTGAGAGCTGAGGCAGGATTCCCTTACATTGTTCTTTCGTATACTTGGTAAACTTTATTGTTTCCTTTTTTTATGCTGTGTGGTTTCTATTTGAAAACCCTCTGGATGACCCTGAGGAGACTGAATCCTCTGTGGAAGGTGTTATGGCTCCATTTCAGAGGGGCAGGTAGAGTGTGAAAGAGAGCTCAGTGTCTGCTGTAATTGGACCTCTGAGGATGTAATGTGGACAGCATGCTTTGCTGTTGAATCTGTTGGAAAACCCACTCTATGGCCTACCGAGACCTGGAGTGTCTCTCGTTTTCTATTTGAGTGCAGGCTTTATACAGACAAGTTAAACCCATCAACAATGTTCTTTTTTATGGATTTTTCTCTCTGGCACAAAAATGCTCTCCATCATCCATTACACAACTGTTTCACTTTCTATTTTACATAACGTTTTTCCATCAAAACTGACCTTCATTATCAATCTCAGTCAGCTGAATTTATAATCCCAATTTCAGTTTGGGCGCTGTTTAAAATGTAAATAAAACAGTGTTTTTTTTAAATCTTATATCCTATTCACAATGGAACATGAACGACACATCAGATGTTGAAACTGAGACATCTTACCATTTTATGAAAAACCTTAGCTCTTTTGGACTTTGATGGCAACAACACATCTCAAAAAATAGAGTAGCATCTTCTCTTCTTTTGACAACAATCTGTAAACATCTGGGAAGTGAGGAGACCACACTTATGCTTCTACTGTGAAACCATGCTTTTGTGATGGATGCGGTATGTGGTTTAGTATTGTCTTGCTGAAATATGCAAGACCTTCCCTGAAAGAGACCTTAAAATAGTCACATTACCCCATAGGATCAAACCTTCAGTAATGTTAGGGAACATTTTTGTTGTAAATGCATCAATCTAACTTTAAGACTTGTGTCTTTACTAGGAATATTCCAGGATTAGTGCAGAGACATAGAACACAAAGCAGCCTTGCTTCAGTAATGTATGTGGATTTCTGTGATGCATGCTGCCATTGAGATGTTTATAAGAAATGATACTCTCTGTTGACACTGAGCTCTGTTCATTAGAGAAAGGGGGTTTCTCTGGGACTGAGAGGAGCAGCATGTAGGTAGCCACTTGCTGTGTAGAAGTACACAATATGGACAAAAGTATTTGGCCACACTTGTTAGATATTGAATTCAGGTGTTTCAATCAGACCTGTTGCCACAGGTGTATAAAATCAAGCTCCTAGCCATGCAGTCTCCATTTACAAACAATTATGATACAAAATTATTCGTTCTGAAGAGCTTAGTGACTTCAAGTGTGGTGCTCTGACATGATGCCACTGTTGTAGTATGACAGGTTGTGAAATTTTATCCCTGCTGGATATTCCATAGTCAACTATAAGTGATATTATTAGAAAGTGGGAGCGTGGGTGTGCAGATGGCTAAGTGGTTAAAGGCATGACCCATGTACGCGGGCAGCTCAGGTTTGAATCCAGCCTGTGGCTCTTTGCCCCATGTCTCTCCTCATTCTCTTCCCAGTTTCTGACTCTATCCACTGTCCTTTTCTATCCAATAAAGGCACAAAATGCCCAAATTTAAATCTTAAATCAAAAAAAGAAAGAAAGTGGAAGCGTTTCGGAACAACAGCAACTCAGCCCAAGCAGATGATGGTGAGTCTGGGTTTGGTGGATGCTGGTAGAACATTTCCTGCCTAACTGCATTGTGCCATCTGTGAAGTTTGGTGGAGGAGGGACAATGGTATGGGTCTGTTTTTCAGGGTTTGGGCTAGACCCCTAATCTCCAGTGAAGAAGTTGGGAAAGGCCCTTTTTTTATTTCAACATGACTGTACCCTGGTGCACAAAGCAAGGACTATAAAGACACGGTTTGATGAGTTCAGTGTGGAAGAACTTGACTGCCCCCCACAGAGTCTGGACCTCAACCATCTTGTCCAACATCAACCAAACTGCTCTTGGTCAAACAGGCTTTCAAAGTAAGCAAACATGGTAGATAACAGGCACAAATGTGCAATAGTTTTTGCTCCACATTTTACAGAAAATCAAGTAAAAAAACTAAAATGTATGGCCTGTGCTGCACATGTTACGGCCCACTGTGGAGGTAAGTAAGAATTGATTTGCTGTGGTTAACGTGTTTCTGTCTTCAGCCTGCATGCCCTATCTTTGCGTTCAATGTGACAATCAACAAAGTGCATGACCGGCTGATCTTTTGGTTCCCCTGACACAACAGCATGTTTAATATGAATGATCTGGAATCAGTGCAGCCAAACTGTTTTCTAGACTCATGGGATTTCTCTTAACAAACCTCACACCACAGAAAAATCTGGCAAGATAATCTTTAGAAACATTAAAAAATCATGACTATGCTTGTCGGAAGAGGCTCAAAATTTGCCCAATTATTTTGTATTGTCTACCCTTTTAAAGGAGTCCAATTAAAGACTTCTGTGTGGACTTGTTGATTGACTATATAGATTGAAGAAAATCACTGAGCAGTGAAGATCAGCTGACAAAGTTGAATTTCAGAAGTTAACGGCTTTGTTTTCACATCCCAAAAACTGCACATCATGAAAAAAATAACACCAAGAACTTCAGAGTGATTCAGCAACATGATTAAATTAGAAGCATAAATCAATTACAGACACATCTAAAAGGCATTTGGGTTATGTGCGTTAAAAAATTAAAGCTCTCAGACAGAATTTCCTCCCTGGTCCCTAATCGGCTCCCAGCACTCGTTCATTAGCGCGGTGCAGAGCCGAAAATTGGCATCTCAAAAAAATCAAAGCCTGTGCAGAGAGGACCAAAGGTTCCTGGAGTGTCTTTGAAATGATTTTTTTCATACAATCATATGTAGCATAATCATCATAATGTGAAAGACAAGGCTGAACTCCTCAGAGAACACTTCATTGAGTCCAGAGTTCGATAAGAAGGGCTTCTAACAGATGGTGCGCTGGATTTTCTCCAGCTGTTTTTCTTAACTTTCTTAATTATGTGACCGAGGGGCCTTGGAAATCTCTTTGTAGATACTTGAATCTGACAGTTTATACGAGTTCTTTTCAGTGCTTGGATTCCCTCTCTACAGGAGAAACTGCAGTGACAAAAGGAGAAAATCAAACAGAAGAAACCATCCGAGTATTGTTCTTCAAAGCCATTGAAGTCTCAGCCTTTAGTCTCAAAAGGAGCCGGGTCTCTAGTCCATTTCTCTGATCTTAGTCCTCCAGTTTGCCCTCAGAAAAACAACTGCTCCATAGAGTGAGGATGAGTGGACTTTGATTAATAGCCACTGACAGCCCACATATTGCCCTCTCTTTAATCCTGCATATTAGCTCTGATCAATCCCAATCTGTGCTGCATGTGACAGAAGAGAGCATATTGTTGCTGTTTCTCCTGCTCTGTCACCATCTGATCAATGGGAATGAAAAATCATTTCTGAACACACAAATTTGGTTTTATACGTCTGTGTTTTAACCAGTAAAGCATGTTTGTTATGGCCAGATCTGACAGATTATTCAAAGATTGTGTGGGTTTATGTGTATGCAGAATTGTTATGTAACACAGACAGGCTAAAGTAAAAGCATCTAGTCTTTTAGATGTGAGTGTGGTTACGGTTTTCTGAGCAAATACCTACAGTAGGCTTGTTTGGGGACTTAATCCCTCTGCATGTGTTGTTGTTCTTCCTACCCAATTGTTTAGTAGCCATTGATTAAGTTTACTATGATAGCAATGCTGATTTAACCTGACACACCAGATGGATGGTTTCATACAGTATCTCCATTGCATAGGATATATTACACATTCATCTGGGAAAGCTCTCAAACAAAGCGTTTGGGAAGGGCAGGGCTTTTCAAAAAATCCCCAAGAGATGATTAGACAATGTTCTGTCTGTCACATTCATTACAAACCAATCAGAGTGACTAGACAAAGTAGGTAGTAGGTAACGTGAGCTCAGCAGGTAGGTGCTGTTGTAGTTTCGGAACAGTGGAGCTTGTTGGTCAATAAAACTCATGCCGAGGCCAGAAGGGAGAAGTACACAAATAGCCAAGAAAAGCTTCCAGTGTGGTTCTTTAATCTTGTTTCAATAAAGAAATATGGTCCAGTTTGGATAAAACTGCTACTATAGCTACACCAAAGCTAACAGCTTCACTGATGGCAGTCATTTCTACTTGCATGTACTAAACCCTGCCTGTAACTATTGCAAACTCATACAAAGCAGGTCGGGAGGAGAGTGAAAACATCTTTTCTACCAAGAAAAGCTTTTAATGCAGCTCTTTATTGTTGTTTTTTAAAGAAATGCTCTGATAAAACTGTTGCTGTAGCTACATCCGAGCTAATCGCTCCACCAGTAACCAGTTTAAAGTACAACAAAACCATCTATTAGTCGTAAAACCATAGTTCTGGTAAAAATTCTCCTATATTATAGCTACGCTCCCTGTCAGGAGCCATGACTACCAGCTTCCAGTACAACTAAACTCCACCTGTAGCTACCCCCTCATTCTCCTCAAACTACGCTGACTGCTCTGTTTGCCGACCTGTCACAATCTTGTCAGATTGGATCTTTGCAAGATGGATCCGCCTGATGATTGGCATGGAATCTGTCCAGTCTATCTGCTTTGAAGGATTATGCCAATTTTTTTTAGCTAACTAATAGCTATCTCCATTTTGTGGAAAGGCTATTTCCATAATGAATTACTGTACAAAGTAACCATCTAACTGAAGACTAATAATGACAATAATAACAGCATGGATTTATGAAGCAGACCCAAGGACGCTTCTCAGAAATACAGAAGACAATACACAACACACAGACAAACCCTAAGTTGAGTGTTTGGATGGGGGTAGGTTTAGGAGGGACTGTAGGCTGTGGTGAACAGGTTGTGCTTAGGGAGGTTTTTTAAACATGTCCAGAGGTCAGAGAGGTACTGGTAAGAAGTAAAAAGTAGGATCCTGTACTTGAACTTGACTGGAGTCAGTGGAGATGGATGAGGGTAGGGGTAAAGTGCTGCCAGAGCCAAGGGTGGATGAGGACCCTGGCAGTGGAGTTGTGTACTTACTGGGGCCTGTCCAGTAAAGGCAGGACTCCATTGCTGTTGTCCAGACAGAAGGTTATGAATGCATGGTTTCACCCACAGAGAGTGAAAGTGATGATCTGAGTCTTGAGATATTTTTAAGGTGGGAAAAGGCAGCTTTGGTCACATATTTTATGTGGTACTGGAAGGACAGTGTGGAGTCTAGGATGATGCCCAGGTTTCGGACCTCTGGACAGCTAGGACTACTGTCCACATCAAGCAGTAGATCTCCAATCTTCCTGAGCAGCGCTTTTGGGGTAGCGACCGTGAGGTCTTTATTGTTGCTGTTGAGTTTGTTGGTTGACAGCCAGGTTTGACCAATGAGTAGGGTGGGGGTGGGGGGGTTGAGCATATGCAGTTGCGTGTCATCAGCATAGAAATGAAAACTAAGACTATATTTTCGGATGATGATGACCAAGAGGGAGCATGTTAACGATTAAAAAAAAGAGGTCAAAGAACATAGCCTTGAGGCACACCTTGGTTTACTGAGGCTGGGGGAGAGTGGGACTTGCTGATGGTGACAAACTGTTTTCTGTTTCAGAAGAGGAATGAAACCAGGAGGGGGCTGGTCCGGTAATGCCTAGATGGTGGGATAGGTGGTTGAGGAGGGTAGTGTGGGAGATCTCCTGATGTCTATGGGATTGTTTAATAAATCATCAGAGGATTAATAATGTCATTAGTCATTCCTCAGCCATTCTGTAACAAACTAGACATCAGACCATTAAATGGTTGTTGAGATACAAGATATTATTCTGAGGCAAAGTAAAAAAACAGAGGGACCAATATTGGCATCAACAAAGCTGCCTGCATGGTTAAAATGTATATGTAAGATTCAATGTAAAAGGTTAAGAGTAAACACAAGGGGTTTCTTCCTTTACATAAGGAAAGAAAGTACTGGAAAGCCCATCCTTGCATGAATTAGACTAGTAAAAATGAGAGATTCCCTATTGAACAGTAATCTGTCAAAATGCTTGCATATCATAAAGACAATGTAGTTCTGACAGACTTCAAAGCTTTAATGAGATCCCTAAAAGCTTCTGAAAGAGTCCTGACATTCTTCTATCAGAGCCTTTTTTCATGTTGAATCCTTGAAGCGTTAGGTAGGATGAAAAGATTTTAATGAGTACTGGTTCAGAGACACCCACGTACCCGTCCCCATTCACTCCGACAGTGCAGCGGGAGAGCGCTAAATTGTAGGCTAATGGATTTCTCTGACAAACTAAGAATGAAGTTGAAATGGGCACGGTCTGATTCTGAAAGGAAATGCCAAGTGCTTTTCCCCTCGCTGACTTGATTTGAATGAATTTTATTGAAACTGATGTGTCTCTCTGAATGCACTCTCGCTCATCTGCACACTGTTTCAACACCTAGAAGGAACATTTTGAAAAGGCAATCACTGATGTGATTTACCACTACTATCTTTGCTTTAAAAACACTGGGTATATAAAACACTTATTTGGTTGCAATGATCAACAAGTAATTTTGTTACAAGGAATAGGGAAGCTGATTAGGGACACACAGAGCTCAAGGCTTATTTGTAAAGCAGAAAATTTCCCAAACTTCTCTTTGCTTTAATTGAGCATCTGCGGGGGCAAAGTGATACTGAAGCCTTGAAAGTTATTTTTTAATGTCTGTATTAAGTGCTCTGCTACGCAGTTTCCACTGAATGTCTCTATCTAAGTTTCACGATGGAACCCTGGTTTGAGAGCAACAAATCTTCCTGTAGGCGCATTTGACTCCCATGGGTGAACAGGCAGGATAGAAAATAATCAGTCTCCCCCTGTGCTGATTACTCTCTCTGCCAGGTATAGATGCGTCTGCCTCTGAGATGTGAGGTCAGCTCTGTTGGTGTCCCTGGCTAGGAGCAATGAAAACTTGTCTGGATTGATTATTGCCCGGGGAGTGTTTGGCCTCAGTTCACACTCTGCTGCCTGTGGCCACTTGGCTCTCTGCCAGACAGGAAACTCAATCAACAAGTTTTATGAGAACTTCAGCCTCCCAGTGTTTTCGCCGCAGGAGTTTCTTCTTCTATCTTTAGGCTAAAAAGTTGAATCATGACGTGCAAATATATATTATTTTAATCTTTTACGACAATCTTGACCTATCTTGGCTGACAGACTGGAAATATAAGAGTGATTCTGTTATCTTTTGGCTGTTATCATGATGTTATCTACAACACAGAGCAAATTTATGTAGTTTGGGAGGCCATTCAAAGAGTTTGAATGGCGGCTATAACAAAGGTACTTTGAATGATGCTAGTGGTCTTCTGCTCTTAAAAAAGAAACAACCATGAAGAAACAGTTGCGGACTCATTTATATGTTTCAGAAAGAAAACAAAATGGTCTGGCTCCAGATAAAAGTTGAGGAATGAATATGATACCTTTTCAAGAAAATTAGCCCAGTTAGCTTTGCTAGCTATTGTGGTGATTGTGGCTCACATCAGGGCCGGAAGTCAAATAAGACAGAAAGTTCCAAGATTTCCTTTTGATGAGTATTAGTCATGGGACGTCCTGAATGTGTTGCCAGATTTGCTGCACTACAAGAGTATTTTTCTTTCCTGACATTCAATGGGTGCTGACAATTCACTTGGGCCCAAATGTGGCCCAGCCTCAGGACAAAACTTAAAGGTACTGATAGAGGAACTCTCCATTCAGTGTACTGTAAAAGGGGTTGACCTTAACAACCAGAACACTTTTAGTTGTTTTAGGTTATTAACCCCAGATGATTGGAGCCTAGTCCTTCAAGTAAGGCTGTCCAATCCTTTGATGTTTTAGTTTTGATAACGTGATTGCATCCCTGTTATTTCATTGATATGTGGAAACAAAAAAGTACAGAAATAGAAAACATCCACATCTATTTCATGAGACAGGTTTGGAGATGAATGAGTTTATTAAGGACTGCAGGCAATCTCTGGGACAATGTCTGAACTGCACAAAATGGCACAAGATGGCTAAGGACCCAAATGTCGCCCGCAGTCAATTTTTGATCGGCCAGCAGCAAATTCTAAAACTGAAATGAAACTAAGGCCCAAATTTGACTTTATTGCATGCGGTTTCAGCACTATGTGGTGTTAGTAAACAAACATTTTGACAAGAAGAATTTATTGATGTGTTGTTTTTGTGACTAAATCGAGATTACACTTTAAATGGAAACATATCGACAGCCACAATCATAACGATATCTGGATTTATTACAGCCTGGTGGATTACAGAAGAAAATAGCAGCATGAATGGCATTAGTTTGCTCTTCTATCTAAAATTACACCAATTTAATCCCCTTCAAGCCAACAGTTCTGTGAAATTTGGCAGCTTCCTGCAACTTTACTTTTGTTTTGTGTCTTAATGTGGAAATGAGTTTCCGCTCCCCTGTGTGCTGCACAGAGCAGTATTCTCATCACAGCCATCGTAGCCAGGAACCCCCCCTGAACTGACCACTCTAAAATCTAATTGGCTATCTGCTTTTTCAGTCATTAACCTGCCATTCAAGCATATCCAATCATTAAGCATATCTTAACCTCAGTTGGAATGGTTTTACTTACTTTTCTCAAGTAATGTTAACTTTCAGGGTGAAGGAGCCCTGAGGAGTTTGAGCCCTCTGAGCATGTGCTTTAGCCAAGTTTGCCCGTGCTGTAAACAGAAGTGAGACAACACAAAATTTCTGATTTCAACTTTTGTGTGGTTCTCTTGAACCACACAGAAGTACCTAGGTAAGGCCTAGGTAATATGAGGCCTAAAATTGTATATTTGTTCTGATTGTAAGAGGTCTGCAGGTTTGTAATATTGTGCAACTGCTTAAAAGTTGCACACATATGGGCAGAGCTTGATAAAGATTCGTTTTCCTGCTTTGGCTGTAAGACTGAACAGTTGAAGGTTGTTAAAAATAAACTGAGTTGTGTTAACTTAAAAATGAAAAACAACTATTTCAGCCGTTTTCTTTTTTTGTCTTCTTTTTTTTCTAAGTAAACAGTACTTTACACTTTAAGTATTTTTTTGGCATTGTACTCAGATTATTTGAGAATCACACCTTAATGCTGAGAGTTTTCCCTTAATACCTTTGGGCATTAGACACTTTTGCACCATGAGTGAAGTTACTGACTCAGTTAGAGAAGTCCAACCTGCTAGGCGTAACCAGAATATACAATGGGTGGTACATTATACTGATGGAATAGAAGAGGACTTTCTGATTCAGTATGCACCTTTCATTTATTGTCACTTAAGTTGGCTGATCTTGAGTAAATGGTCAGGATTAAAGTATGTGATAGAAAAGAGGGAAAATTGCAGTGGGTGAAGAAAATGATTTGGATAATTTTTATGTGCATGAAAGTTTCTACAATGCAGTTTAACTTAGAAAAGTTGATCAGACTTTGGCTACCTACCTGCTACAATTAGTTGATCTTACTTGAAATTGCCCACTAGTATAAAAAAGGGTAAAGCTTGCACTCTTCACTTAGTCATTTGTTTACTGAGGTCAAAAAGTTATTTTTACTCAGTTTTTCTAAAGCAATCAGATTGCATGATTTTTTAAAGTAAAGTTTACTAATTGGGTTTTGCAGTGCATGAATCCTTGTAGAACAATTTCAAAAGCTTCTACACCTTGTCTTACACTCACCCCACTGTCAGGGTGACAGATGTGTGAAATAACAATTTTTAAGTAATTGATTTTCCAACTGCTGCCTACTTTGCTTTTGTAAGGCATACCGAGGCATCTGTATTCACTTTAGCCTGTTTTTTTTTAAGGTTAAGGTATGGCAGTCTGGTGTGAGGTGAACTCAGAGGTGATAAATGGCACTCACTGCCACCATAATCGAGCACACCAGCACGATGGCAATTACTTTAGTGTGCAAGAAAGAACAAGAAAAAGTTTGAAAAGCTCTCCTGAGGAGTGGCTAAAAATAAACCCTGACACCTGCAATCAAAGCAGCTGTTTGTCCTTCTGGGACTCCAACAGGGACAGTCTCTTTGGCTTGATTCTAGAGGCAGTGAGAGGCATTTATCACCTCTGAGTTCACCTCACACCAGATTCCCCCTCACATGACTTAAGCTCCTGTGAGCAGATTTGGCTGGTTATAAAACAGGTTAAGATGAAAGCTTATGCCTCTATGTGACTTATGGAGGCAAAACAGACCATCAGATGAGAGCTGGATTACTTGAATATTGTTATTTTGCATATATGTCACCTCTCCTGCAGAGTAGAAATCAGACACAAGAAAGTCTGGCTGAAGACACAGATTTCATACATCCCCTCTCGAAGACCACTACTGTAAGACCTGGCCTCTGTCAGAATGGACAAATGTGCTAAATATCCCTTATATCCTAACCTTTAGGGTTACGGTATAAGTTAGGAGTCAAAATGGACCTATTATGAAATGTTTTTTAAGCCAGTTTAACTATCTGCTAACAAGAATAAAGCTTGTCTTTCATGAAAACACAGCTTATGTAGCTAAGACTGAGGCTAACAAGGCTACACTAGCTACTTAAACTACATAAGACGCATAAACTATTTGAGCTGCATAAGCTATGTAAGGTATGTAAGTGACATGCATAACTTAAGCTACATGAGCTACATAAGCTACATAAGTTATTTAAGCTATGTAACCTACTTCAGCTACATGAACTACACATGCTACATCATCTATGTAAGGTATGTGACATACATTACATTACTGCTTAAGCTGCATAAGCTACGCAGGCTACATGAGCCATGTAAGCTATGCAAGCCACATAGGTGATGTAAGCTAAATGAGCTAAATAAGGTATGTTAGCTACGTATGCTACTTAAGCTACATAAGCAAAATAAGATATGTTATCTGTGTAAACTATGTATTCTACGTAAGCAAAGTAAGTTATGTACCCTGCTGAAGCTGTGTAAGCTACATAACCTAGGCAAAGTACGTAACCTACTAAGCTACATAAGATATTTACTCTACATAAGATATATACTAGGCAAACTACATAAGCTATGTAAGCTAAATAACCTACTTAAGCTATGTAATCTACATAAGCTATGTAACCTATATTGGCTACATAAACTACATGGGCTACTTAAGAAACATAATCTACGTACGTATGATACGGCTTTCTATGTATATTAGCTTATGCTAAGTTTACTTATGCTAGCATTGCTACATAGCTTACATTAGCTTTGTTAGCCTCATAGCTATGTAAGCTTTAGCCATAGCTATGTCAGCTTTATATTTACAATACCTACACAGCTATCGAGCTATGTGACCTTAAGCTATGTTTGCTAAGGTTCATGTTACTAAAGCTAACGATAAAATGGCTACATTGGCTTACTTCGTAATGTTAGCTATGCAATTAGCAGTGTTATGTTACTTTTAGCTAAGGCTAATGGGGCTAAAGTGAGCCACCTTTCATGTAACAACTTGTGAGTCAAGTCAAGTTTATTTATATAGCACATTTAAAAACAGCACAAGCTGACCAAAGTGCTTTACAGGTAAAAGCAAGATACATATAGCAATATATAAAAAACAGCAAAGATCAATAGACAATAAAAACAGGTTCTACCATAATTTAATCCTAGATTAGACCTCTTACCTTAATTTCTGTTATATATTGCAAAAAGGGGCATCTGAGATCTGCGGTCTGCAGCCAGAACCCTCTTGTCAGACAAGGAGAGAAGAGCACACAGCAGAAACAGCTTTAAAATTTTCCTACAAAAAGTTGCATATCAGAAATTTGAAAATCAGATTTTTTTTTTATTTCTGCTAGAGAACACTTCTTAAATCAGATATGAGGTAAGACATTTACTTTTCCAACAGGACTCAAACTTTGTCATAAACATTTCCTCCTTACAACCCCTCTTGAGCCAATTTTTTACCCATTCAATATTCTTTGCAGAGGCAGAACAATTGGAAACAGGTATTAAAAATATGGCTTCAAATCCATAAATCCAGATAATCTTATCGGACCAACTGCAGGCAGGGAGCCGGCCTGTTGCACCGTTGTCGCCCAGGGCACCTTGTTTCCACTGCAGCAGGTGTCACATCCCCAAAGTGTTAAGTCTGCCAATGGAAACTGACGCTGTAATCCAAAGCTCCACACACAACCAGAGTAATAGCATGCTATGTCTTTTATTGCTCAATTATTTTGTACACTATTGGCAGTGCTTCATATTTACTGATATGTATGTAATTGTTTGTTTTCCTTCAGCACATTTCATTGCAGAAACGAACTGCTTATTTATTCATAGATGCAGTCCCCTCTCGCATCATGAAAATATATTCCTGCCATACTATTTGTAATCACAAGGGAAGGTTGTCAAGGTTGTTGTGGTAAGCTGATTTAGAGGATGATCTTTTACACCACAGGATGAACTTCAAAAAGATTGGATTTGCATTGGATATGGCAGATAAACAATATCTGTCTGCATCTTTCTCACTCTGTTGGACACCTTTGCTTATATAACATTGTTTTTTTCACCTTGTCAAAGTCAAAAAGTGGAGGAATAGGTTTTAGCTCAGACAGACTGAAGAGACAGACAGATGATACATGCTCATGAAGTGTGTATGGTTGTGTCATTCAAAGCAGGGCAAATGACAGATAAATGCACAAACTATTGTCATTAATGGAAGTCACTTAAGTAAGATGGCATTTGCAGTAAAGAATAATGACTGTGTATAAGAATAGTAAAAGTCTCAGTGACTTCACACATTGGTTCCTGAAGAGGAATTCTAAAAGCCAGTGGTGGCGGATGCCATATTAGAAATGCTTTCTCAACCTAACTTTCAGTCAAATGTGCAACAAGCCGGTGGTGCAGCTGAGGCCTTGAGCCTCCTGGTAAACAGCTTCATGCCCTACATTCAGTCAAATTAACAACGCCCCTAGTTAATGCAAATTAAAGCATACAGTCATGTGGATAAGTTTTAGGCATGAGTGGCACAGAAGACGGAACCTAAATCAGTTAGAACAGGACCTGTCTTTGGGAGGTGCATGTTCTCCTCATGCATGTGTGGTTTCTCTCACAGACATCCTCCCACAGACATGCTCAGTAGGCTACTTGGTGACTCTAAATTTCCTATGGCTGGGAGTGTGACTGCTCAGTTGTCTCTGTATGTCAGTTCAGTGACTGACAGGCAACCAGTCCAGGGTGTACCCTGCCCTTGCCAGTAACAGCTGGAATTGGCACCCCGAAGCCCTAACCTTGCAAAGCAGATGTTTTACTGAATCAAACAGACCAATTGAGGTGAATGTAGCTACGGGCAGGGTTTGGTTGTACTGAAAGCTGATAGCAATGGCAGCTACCAGCTCAGACATACTGCAGCAATAGTTTAGCCACAGTTTTATCAAAACTAGATCACATTTCTGTATAGAATAAAGGGCAAAAAACAACACTTGAAAGCTTTCCATGAAAGAGAAGATGTTTTCCTCCTCAGCTGACCTGCTTTAGCATGAGTTTGTGATAGTTACGGAGTAAGGGTTTAGTTGTGAGTGGCTATATACAATGGCTGCTGGCGGAGTGATTAGGTCGGATGTTGCCACGTTTGAGAGTGGCAAAAATGGGTGATAACTGTCAAAATGGGTTGTGGAGAGCCACAAAGGGACAAAACTTGGCAGGAAAAGTGGCGAAAGGAGTTCAAAATGTGTCAAAAGTTGGTAAAGAGGAAAAAAGGGGTGAAAAGTATTAAAAATTGGTTTAAAGTGGCAAAAATAGTGCAAAAAAGGTAATGAAAAGGGGTTTAAAAGTGGTGAAAACAGAGGAAAAGTGGCAAAAATGGATAAACGAGTGCTTCAAAGGGGGTAAAACATGCAGGAAAACTGGTTTAAAAGGGCTAAAAGAATGGAAGAATTTGGTTAAAGAAGGAAGGGGGTGAAAAAGTGTTGGTTAAAAGTGGCAAAAATATAGCAAAAATAGCCTGGCAAAGGGGTTAAAGAGTGACATACAGGGGCAATAATTGGCAGAAAAGTTGCAAAAACAGGATAAAGAGTGGCCAAATGTGTGAAAAGTGGCAAAAAATGATCTAAAATGGGTTAAGAGTGGCAAAAAAGTATGCAGAAATTGCTGAATGAAGTAGTGAAAATTGATTAAAAAAATGTCAAAAATTAACAAATATTGGTGCTAAATCACAATTGGGGCCATTCTTTGGGATTGTCAGGGGCCCAGCCAGTTCTGTGGGCAGGCCTGTCCTTGTGGCCTGCTGCATTATAGATAATATGGATGGATCTTACTGGTAATGCCTAAAAATGTCTTGCGTTTTAAAAGAAAATACAAATACTAATAACATAATACGTCAATCAGACCAAAATATTACATTTTTGCGGCCCGTAGAGTCTCTCTCAAGACTTAATATGGCCCTTGTGCAAATGTACTTGATGACCCCTGCTCTAAAGTCACATCTGACAGTGCAAAATTTTAAGAGTTGAGACTCTGGTTGTTAGAGTGGTAACCATCTCAATGCACACCAAAGTGTATAAATAAACTCTTTAGGCTGTCATTAATTCATTGTCATGAGTAGTGTCTCACATTATTAAATTTTAAGATTGATTATTTAATTTTAAAATTCTAGTCCTGAGTCCTTTATCAGCCAAAGTAGTTATGAAAGGCACTAAATGGGAGCAGTAGCCCAGGCTAAGTAGTTCTTAAGTGTACTCAATAACAGAGATATTGTACTAGATTATCTTTTCACTGGTTATTGGTTATGAAAGACACATCACAACTTGCCTCTGACGCACAAACAACATGATTTTTCATTTTATAGACCAGAGTCCTGCCTGGCCTCATAAATTGCTCAGGGATAGTATCGGCTATCAGGCAGAGAGGCAGTGGCAGTCAGCTGTGGCAAAGCCATCCTGTTGTCATTACACTTCCATTAAGAGTCACATGGCCCTGCTGTCAAACGCACTGGGCTGAAACCGGTGAGACTCATCACCGCTGTCGCAAAGCCATCAGATATGACCTTCAGACGAAAACCCATACACCCTGCAGTTGAAGGGCCTTTACACGTCTGCAGGTCATTACACCCACTTTACATGAACGGAAACGCATCGGATATGTGTGAGAAACTTCTGTTAATGTGTAAATGACACCTACGCTCATGCATATGAATCACAGTTGCTACATCTAATCATTTCAGCCAAACTAATTTGACCTTTGCCAGCATGGTTTAGTAATCCTCTTTCTGAATGGAGAAAATGCTGATATCCTGCTGGAGAGATAAAAGTGAAAGTGGGGATTTGTGCTGTATTTTATTGCAGTAGTCCTATGGAGGTACATGCTCATGAACTCTACGTGCTCAGACTTTATTAAACAATTTCCATCACAAGGAAGATTTATTACTAGGAGCTTATAATAGCATACTTCTGCAAAAGGTCGACGTATCACAGTTAGCCTCTTTGTGTAACTGAGATTTGTTTTGATGATTTATTTCCTTGAACAACAACCAGCTCATTGAAGATAAGCTGATCAGGGAAACAGTGATAAGAAGGGTCACACTGGATGATACTTCAGGGAAAATACTGCAGTACAACAAAAATGCATGAGAGACACAATATTCACTCTTTCACACTATACCCAACATTTCAGTCAGCCAGTCTTGGAACCCCCTGATTGTAATCTGATGATAACACAAACCCCAAGTCCAAAAAAGTTGGCACAATGTCTTAAAATGGAATAAGAGAACACGGTGATTTGCAAATTCTTTTAAACTGACATCCAAAAGATATTAAACTTTCAAACTGATAAACTTTGGGTACTCACGTACTTCAAATTTGATGCCTACGAGATTTTCCAAAAGAGTTAAGACACAAGCATGTTTACCACTCTGTTACAGCATGAGTCTGGAGACTGAAGACACTAATTATTGAAGTATAAAAAGAGGAATTTGTTCCCACTCTTGCATCTTAAGTTGCTTAACTGTGCAGGATTTCCATTGACAAATTTTGCACTTTAAAATGGGCCATGCACTTTCAATAGGAGACACGTCTGTACTGCATGCAGGCCAGCAGGGATGTCTCTGAAAAAGACGTTGTCTGGATGGAAAAATATCTTGCTCCAAAACCTGTACATACTTCTCAATATAAACGTTGCCGTCTCAGATGTGCAATAGGCACTAAAACACCCCCAAACCATCACAGATGCTGGCTTTGCCTTGAACTTTGCATTGATAAAAATCTGGATGGTCCTTTGCCTCTTTAGCCCAGAGGGCTCTACGGCCATTGTTTCCAAAAACAATTTGAAATGTGGACTCATCAGACCACAGCACACTATTTCACTTTAGGCAACTCAGTCTCAGATGAACTGGGGCCCAGAGAAGTTGGCAGCAATTTAAGACATTGTTGCTGGCTTTGGCTTAATTAAATAGTGCAATTTTCACTTACATTTAGATAACTCACACATTCATTCACGAGCTGTTTACAATGAGTTTTTAATGTGTGCATGAAAAAAAATGGAATAAAGAGTCTATTATGTACTAATTCAACTCTGTTTTTCTGTGTTAGTCAGGCCTGCCCACAGAACTGGCTGGGCCCCTGAAAAAAACAGCTGATGGGCCCTCCCCAGCTGTGATCTATTGATGATATCATGCTTGTGTGTTGAAGCTTTAACATCACTGTTTCTGCCCATTTTGGCCGCTTATACCCCATTTTACAACTTATAACCCATTTTTGCCACATTTTAACTGCTTTTCACCCCTTTATCCTGCCAGTCTTTGCATTTCTTAGCCCATTTTGCCACTGTTATTGCATTTTTGTCTCTTCTAATGCATTTATGCCACTTATTGCCTGTTTTTTTCCATTTTTATTCCATTTTTGCCTCTGTTTAACTCCTTTCACCGTTTCTTTCCTACACATTTTTGTGTTTTTTAGCCCGTTTTTTGCTGCTGTTATCCCATTTTTGTCTCCTTGAACTCTTTTTTTTGCCATTCTTTGCCTGTTTTTCCACTTGCAACAACATTTTTGGCAATTTTTAAAACACCTTTCACAATTTTCTCTGCTCTTTTATGCCCCTTTTTCCTTTTCTCACTATATTTTGTCACTTTTATCTCTCTTTTAACCCATTTTTGCTACTTTCTTCCCTATTTTTGCCATTTTAAACCCATGTTTTGGCACTGTTTAACAGCTTTTCGTCATTTTTTCCTGTCCTTTTGCTTTTCCTAGCCCATCTTTACTGCTGTTACCCCATTTTTGCCACTTTTATCCCATTGTTGCGACTCAGTTACCACTTTACACCATTTTTAGCCAATTTTTCCCACTTGTAACCCATTTCTGCACATTTTCAGCTTTTTTTGCCTTCTTTTGCAATTATTACATTTATTTTCCCTTAAAGTTATTTCAGTTCCTTCTACTTTATTCTCTTGTATACTGTTGTTTGTGCATATCATGCTTTACTAAAGTCTGACTTTGCTTTCCAAATGGTGTTTTTCAATGAACCTATCCAAACTGTTAACTTTACCAAAACAAGGTAATTATTTTTTTTGAAAGGGGGTTTTCATTTAACAAAAAACTGCACTGTACTACAGCATTGATGATTTTTGTTGTTGCTTTTATATGGGTGGTTATTGTTCAGGTTAAATATAAATTTGGTTATCAGATTAACTAAACAATTGAACATGATTTTCCTGTCCTCCGTGGGTCACCCATCTGGCTGGGCCCCAGAGAGCTCCTCCCCCTTATGAGTGATAGTACATTTTGGCTGTTTTCTAGAGACATGGACTTATCTATCTCTTTATTTTGGGTTAAAAAAGCTGTTTTTCAATGCTAATGTGTTATTTTCTCTCGAAATCCACGAAGATTTTTTTTCCTCATCACTGACAGCAGAGAAAATTGAAATGCATACATGCATTGTAGTGCTTCTGTAATGATGCTTGTTTTGGAAGTCTCTGTTTTCAGTCATGTTTTTCTAAGGTCTAAATTGCAGCATTTTCAATTAAATAAATTTGAGTGGTTGAAATTTTCCAACATTTGAGTCACAATTTCTCATTAAGGAGTGGTGGTGAGTCCAGAGACCGGACCAGGTTGCTCTAATAGAATGTTGTTTTTTTAACCCCAACAATGGATATGATTTCACATCATGCAGCAATAGACACTTGTTGCTCATAGTGCATTGGTGAATATTTCTTTTCCACTCTGTACATTTTAATGACATGTAGCACCTTTTATTCTGAATGAGGATCAGTCAAAGTGCTGTGCTTTGTATGGAGAAGGCTGTGACGTCTGCATATTGCAAAGGTATTTGAAGTTTTTTCTATTTATTCCATATGGTCTAGACAGCAACATAAAGCACCACCTTTGCATTATATCCTGTTATATAATTCCTCAGTCAACAAAGCACAAGACTAATGTGGCAAAATGACACAAAGGGAGAAAAAACATCAAGGTGGATAAAAGCTCTTATTTCAGACTTTACCCCATTCACTGCACAGTGGGTTACATCTCAATACATTCAGCATGAACAGTGGTTCTTAAAGGTCACATATTATGAAAAACACACTTTTTCAGGCTGATGTAACAAAAATATGTGCCCCTGGCCTGTCTACAATCCCCCCAGGAATCAGATAAATCCATTCCCTCTCCCCGTCTCTTTCTCCACCTTTTAGAAAATGTGTGCTGAAATAAGCCAGTCTCAGATTTTCCCCTCATGATGTCATGTGGGGAGTTAGCCCCGCCCCCAGGTTCAGTTGGTCCTCCCCGCTTGGACGAAAGTTTTGCCTTCCTCTCAGCTGCCAGCTGAGAGGAGGATCAGGAAAGCCACATCCATTTCATGAGATGGGCGGAGTCAGACAGCTCATTAATATTTAAAGCCACAGAAACAGATCTTTCTGAGCAGGGCTGAAACAGAGGGGTTTTTAGACATGCAAAATCTACAACTGAAGTGGGGGTTTTTTTAGCAACAAACTTAACAGGCATATTTTGGGGACCTCTGAGACAATATGAATTTGTCTTAAAAGGGTAAAGTATGTGACCTTTAAAGTGTAAGTGAACCCCCAGCTCAGAGCTAACTCTGCCCACTTCAAGATTTTAAAAAAATGCACAGAAAGTAAGCAGTTTGGTATTGAGAGGAGGGAGGGGGAAAAGGATGTTTTGTTTTTTTCAAAGGACGGGGTTTCCCAGGTGAAGCAGGGGTGACAATTACTCCCACTGCCAGAAAGTGACACAGAGTCCTGCAGCCCTGCTGCCTCAGAGCAATCTTTGGAGGTGGAGGATTTTCCCCCTCCAGAGTCCCCTGAAGCAGGCTACCAATAGTAGGTTTTTATGTCACATAAGCACCGCCTTCTCAGAAAAGATTTTGCAAAGCAGATGTCCGTTTGAGCTAATTAAAAGTTGTGAAATGCAGATTTTTTATCAGTTTGGTGCAAATGTCAGAAATAATACCAGCATTGATGTGTTTTATCATAGTTAAGTCAGATGCCTCAGTGTTCTGCTAAAAAAAATGTTAAAGTGTTCTCTACTTCTTTAAATAATGGTTTTGAGTTTCCGTTTTCCCAAGAGACCTCTGCTTTAGCAGTGGAGGCTCACATCTAGGTGTTGCTCCTGGTGCAAGGTCAAGGATGAAATAGCTCTAGCAGGGACCCCCTAGAAACTTATCAGCCAGTAAATCTTGCAGCAAACATGTACGACACATACGAGTGAATGTATAGTGACAGTGTGACTCTGTTTGTGAGAGCATTCCTGTGCTGTATGAGTCTGTCTGTATGTTTGCGTTTCTGCTTTGAGTGCAGCTCAGTGGGGCCAGATTTCATCAGTCTTATTGCAGTTCTCTGTATTTAACCCCCTGTGGGGCAGAGGGCTGCCTGATTACAGTGTTATCCCCCACACGTTAGCGCAGAGCAGCTCGAAGGCCAGCAGGCAGCTTGGCACACAGGTGGGCTGTGCAATGACAAGAAATGTGCCGCTGATTGTGCTTTAATGATCCCCTCGGGAAACCAATGGCCATCCAGTTATACACAGCAGCTTTACGAAGGCCGTTGTCTAGGTCCCTCAGTAATCTGTTTACTGTGAAAGTGGGTTTCAGACTTAATGCAGACTTCTAAGGCTCAGAGAAAAGGAAAGCAAAGATTCAATGTTTATCTTTTTGAAGGTATAAATGATGAATTATTGGATTATAATAGCTTCAGTCAAGGCTAAGCTGCATCTATTGGTTTCATAACTGATGAACAGAGTGAACATTAGTGCAAAATTTGTACAAAAGAAAAAAAACTCAAAGCATCCGAGAGATATTGTGTTTACAAGAGAGTGATGCACATGAGAGCCAGTGACCTTGATCTTTCACCTATGACCTCCAAAATTAAGTCAGTACATCCTTGAGTCAGAGTGGACATTAGTGCCAAGTCTTGAAAAGTGAGCAGATTATTGTTGTATTTTCTAGATCATCAGATTTATCACAAGAAATAAAGATAATGTGATAAATTAATTTGGTAAAATCAAAAACTGAGCTCATCCGGAGAAAAGCCGAGATCTTTGTTGGGTGTCATGTAAATACAAAGTAACTTGTTACTGTAATCACATTACATTTTTCCCTATGGCAGCAGTAGTGTAGGGCATTTCTGCTTCTAACTC
Source organism: Cheilinus undulatus (assembly GCF_018320785.1). NCBI lineage: Eukaryota > Metazoa > Chordata > Actinopteri > Labriformes > Labridae > Cheilinus > Cheilinus undulatus. Next base: position 35,776,470 of record NC_054878.1, on the reverse strand, counting down.
AGCAATCGCATTACTGTAACTGTAAAATAATAACCTTATTACTGGTGTTATTGTAAATCTGTCAGTGATGTTTAAAACAGAAGCACAGAGTGCACACAAGAGTGATTTGGAGTCTGAGTGGACCAGAGCATCCTGAGTCAGTCACATCCACCCATGGGAGGAAGCCACAATAACTCAGCTGAACCCACAACCTGGCATGCAAACCTTAAAAAAAATGCACAAAAGTGACAGCATTCCTGACCCTGGAGCAGCTGCAATCATACTTTCTGTGCACAAAGGGAGATCTGTATGGGAGGAGAGCGACGAGGCCATCACTGAGGCTGTAATGAAGCAGGTATACGTCCTGCTGGGAGAGAAAATGTCAGCCATGGTCCTGAGGGGTGGGAATGTCTGCTCAGAGATACCTGGCAACACGTTTTGAGAGAAAGAGAAAGAAAATGACATTCTCTGAACCATGCAGTCCCAAGCTTTCTCTGCAGTGACAGTTCAACACGCTGCAGATCGATATAAGGGTTTCTCAAGGCAGGAGAAAATGCAGTTTGGCACTACTGTCAACACCATGGCACTGAATATTAGACAACAACTAGCCATTCTTTAACTTTAATGTCATGTAACTTTTCCATCATAAATTTGTAGTTGTAAAACTGATCTAAAAGTACAATAACTTTTAACAGGTAGAACTGCACTGGTCATTCGGCTCTCTGATAAAAACTAAGCCAGTTAGTCTGTCTTTTGATACGTTCTGTTTGATACAATGCCTGAGGCTGAGACAGTGACTTGATAAAACAAGAGACTGACTACTGCCAACTGTTCAACACAAACAAACTACAAAAAACCCCCAACAAGTGTTGGTATGTCACTTCCTGCCCACTGGTTGGGGTTTCCCCCATTGTAGAGATCTGCAACAGATGAGCCCAAAACATCCCACCATAGAGCTCTACAGCCAGAGGCCTCTCATCATAACAGCGCTTTTGATAAACAGGCCATGGGCAAATGTGCAATTTCCTCAAGCACATTTATAATCATGTGCAATACATCAGCACTTTAGCACTACAGCACTTTACCGTCTGCATTAAGCTCTTCAACACCTTATACACCTAGGTTGCAAGGTGGAAATTAGCCTACGGCTACAATCTGACACATTTACACACTCATGTTCATTAATGTGAACAGTCCTCTATAATAAATGAATAGATAAACAAGTTTGACATGCATCCTTTAACACTGTGCAACATCAGTGGAGCCAGATGATAAATGAGACTCTTGCTGAAGCTGGTTGGAAATCTTCTTTCTGTTTAAAAGGTTGTCCAGTTTTGGTAAAACTGCCACTATAGCTACATCCATTAATCTGCTCACTGGCAGCCATTGTTTACAGGCTTGTTACAAAACCACTCCCATCAGTACCACCTCTTTCTCCTTAAATGATGCTGATTGGTCTCGTCATCCTCTGACCAGGAACAAGCGTATTAGCTTGAAGCTTTGCAAAGTGGATCCACATGATGACCAACATGAAATCTGGTCAATCCATGAGCTTTGCAAGGTTATTAAATTAGACCACTGAATTCCTACACACTGGGCTTTAAAAATGCAAATGAACAACTTGAAAACAAATCCTTGTGCTAACCCAAACATTCTCTTCCCACAAACTCTTGTGAATTGTTGTGCCCAAGATGGAGTATTTGTCAAAAAAATACTCAATGAACTGAGAAAATTCAATGTAAAGTTTGACTACATCAGCAATGAGAGGAAATATCTATCCATATACAGTATGTTAGAATTTGCCATGCAACAGTGCAAATGACCAATCCTGGATATTGCTATGAACCTTGGTTCGACCACAGTTTTGCAGGAAGGACACAGTACATGATGATATTCAATTTTAAAGATCACAAAACCTTCTTTAGCAAAGATTTGAGCAAGCAGATTTTTTTGCCAATGAAAAGTTGAATAAAGTCACATTGAGCAACTGCATTTGGATTGTGTAAATGGAACAAAAGGAATATCCTTTGAGACTATATGACCTTCAAATTGCATTACTCTGCACAATGTTTTCAAGCCTGCTGCACACTGGAGGTAAATTGTGGAAAGAATTTAGGGGTTCCATTTTAACAGCAGTCCTTTGTCAGAGACTATAAAGTATAAAAAACTTAGTTGGTATAATTTCTAATTTTACTTCAAAATCAGTGGATTAATTGCTTATCCATGCAAGCTGAATTACCCTTTTATCTTAAAAAAATCACCGTCTTAGATTAGAGTGGATGGCTTTATGTAACCAAACTGCAGCTGATTCACAATCTTAACCACACTCTAATTGTTTTTGGCAATTGTATCTCTGTTTAGCAGTCTCCACCAGTCTTATTATAATTTGTGAGTCAGTGGCAACAGTCAGTTTTATCATTTGGGTGGGAGGACATGTTTTTTTTTTTATCCACATGCTGAAGTTTTTTTTTTTTTTTTTAAGTAAAGCTTGGATGTTTTTTTTTTTCAAAAATGCCAAAGAAGATTAACAGGCTTCTGAATGGACTGATAAATTCACATCTCTGAGAAGGTAAAGAATGTGATCAGACTTGTCATAAGAGAGCATTCACTGATTTGGCTCCTTACAGAGATGCTTGAGTACATCTGCATGTTACCTTCACCAGATCCTTGATAATCACACTGATTGCAGCATGTTCCTCTCTGTGCTTTAAGAGGCTTTCCACATCCACAAGTAGCTCTCTGACAGAAAGTCAAGTGATGACCAAGGGAAAAGGGGAGAGGGAAGTTTGTGTGAAAGGAGTTGCTGATAGTTGCATTTAAATGTCATGTGCATATTAAAAAAAATAGGCTTGAAATATACAGTAGCTAATCAGATCACAAAATATTTTGTTGCTGGACTTTAGAGATGGATGAAAGGTGCAAGACTGAACTCTCTCTACAACTGGAATACTTCATGCGCACACTATGGTGAACATGCTGAACAGCCTAAATGTTTCATTAAGGAGAAACAGTACTGTGACTGGAGAAAAGTGCTGAAAAGAAGCTCTTCCTCATGTCTTTCTAAAGCTGTCCCACTTCAGGGACTGCATCCTTTGGAGAGCACATATGAAGACTTCCCTGAAACACAAAGGGAATCCACTTTAGACAAGGTTGTCTTGTTCATTTAACTTGAGCAGTTTATGCAGATTACAAGGCAGGATGCAGGATGGGTCTTTCGAAGGATGCTTACCCTGGTTTGAGACACAGCTGATGCTTTTTTTCTGTACTTACCTTATTCATATGTTACAATTACAGAAAAATGTTCCTCACTGCAAAAATGTTGAAACTTTAAATATCCCACTGTCTACAGTACACAATTTCATCAAAAGATTCAGAGAATCTGGAAAAATCCCTGTGCGCAAGATAAGGCTAAAGGTCTGTATTGGGCGCTCATGATCTCTGGGGATCAGCTGAGAGGGACAAGAGAGTGGGGGAGAGACATGTGGGAAAGGAGCTGCAGGCCGGATCCCAACATGGGCCTCCCACGTACATGGGGCGCAACCCGACTGCAACTGGGTTTTGAATTTGCGTTGCTTCTGAATTAGTTGCCTTTTATATGGAAGTTTGTTTTTGACTACTGATACTTCTCTGCACTATCAGCAAGTTAATGAAGTGAGCCGCCTGCCTCCTGGCTGATGAAACCCTCCTGAGGCCAGCAAGCTTCATGCGTGATATGCTGTAAAACAACTGAACATTTGACCTTTAAATGTGCCTCAGATCTAATGTAAATATTGAAGTAGCTGAAAGTGACCAGTAGATTGAATTTGTAAGGAAGCCAAATTTAAACTGAAGCGCTGGGCTGCAATAGATTCAGACCTAATCTGCATTTTAGGTCAATGTCATGCACATATTCTCCACATGCATAATCTCAAGATATTTTTATATTATGAGACTCATTATCATCACATCCTACTTGTACAGCATGTGGTATTTTATATCGCAACATTCTTTTTAAAATTCCTCTCATCATCTGATATCTCTCCAAAAATAGCTTCATTGCACGCCATTGAAATGAAAGCAGACTACGTGAGTAGCGGCATGGCAAACATGGTTTTATGTTCAGAATGTCTGGAGCACTTAAAGATTTTTTTTACATTTGGGGCATCTCATGCTTTTATTTTGATAGGACAGTGGATAGATTGGACAGGATGGGGAATGGCATGAAATGGAAATAAGCCACAGGGTGAATTTGACCTGGCTGGCCCACTTTAAGGACAGTGTCCTCTGTACAATAGGTGTGCAGACAACCACTGGTCAACAAGTGCCCTAATCCTGTAATTATTGCAAAAAATGTCCGTTTTTTTTATTTTGTTGTAAATTTTTGATATTACATAAGTAATGACTATTGATTTAAGTGTCATGTTTCATGTGTTGTTGCTACCTTTAAGTGGCTAATAGAGAGCTAAATAAACAAAATAATAAAAACAGAATTCTTGCTTCATTCATTGTACTACTCTATGGGGTACACTTGAAAACAGCTAATGTTTCCTAATCCTGCAGAATCAGATCATCACAGAACTGAGGCTAATCTCCCTGTATTTTTCACCCAGCTCTGTTTGACACATCATCAGTGTGAGAGGTGTGTGTCCACGTACAGAGGCTTTGATTTGTGCTGTGTGTAGGTGTATGCACTGTGCCATTTAAGTCCTCTGTGAGACCAGGCTTTCCTTTCAGCAGAGCACCTCTCCTCCCCTGCAGAGCCTGAACCCCTCTATGGGCCTGCGAAATACCACACGGATCACCATCAGGCTCACTGTAAAGATTACACTGCCAGGGGTCATACCAGAGATAACTCTGCTCTTTGCATTTCATCACATGCCTTTATCCTCTGCTCTGGTATATCTCATATCGCTGTGAGTTATTGGACTTTTATCTTTTATTTTGTCTGGGTTTCTCTCAATATTACATTTTCAGCAATAATATGATACTTCATAAGATATTTTCAAGGGGTGATGTAGGAAATCATGAATTTATATTAAAGTAACACTTTGCTCTCAATGTTATGACTATAATCCAGGTGAAACATGCAGTATATGCTTTATTGTTATTATAAAGTCTGACTTTAAGAATGCAGCTATGACAAATTTACAGGCTTATGTAGCTCTAAAGGAAAATAGACCTAAATGCTTGGTGGTTAAATGCTTTTGCAACATTTGCCAAACAAAGAAAGTGAAGTGTCAAGTAGAGCAAGCTATAACAGCCTCTTCTCTTCTTTGAAGGCTTTCCACAAGTTTTTGGTGTTTTTTTGTGGGAATTTTTGCCCTTTCATTCTGTAGAGCATTTATGAAATCAGACACTGATGATGGACGGGAAGGCCTGACTCTCAATCTCTGACTCACATTGAGTTCATCAAACCATGTCTTTATAGTCTTTGCTTTCTACACTTAGGCACACTTGTGTTGGAATAGAAAGGGGCTTTCCCAAAACTGTTGCCACAAAGTTGGCTTTGCTTTAGCATTGTCCAAAATGTCTGGGTATGCTGAAGCATTAATATTGGCCTTCACTGGAGATAAGGAGCCTAGACTAGACTAGTCCATCTGATTGTCAAACACAGAATTGTGATTTGTCACTCCACAGAACATGTTTCCACTGATCCACAGTCAAATGTCAGCATGCAGCTGCTTGGCTATGAAAATCCATTCCATGAAGCTCCTGCCGCACACTTTTTGTGCTTTCATTAATGCCAGGGGAAGTTCTGAACTCTTTAGCTATGGAATCAGCAGAGCGTTGGCGACTTTTATGCACCATACACCTTTGCACTCTTGACTCCACTGTATGATTTTACATGTTCTTTCGCTTTGTGGATAAGTAGCTGTTATTCCTAAACATTTCCACTTTCCAATGATATCCCTTAAAAGGAACCCTGCATGATCAGACAAATTCACCTACATACTTTCATATGTATTTTAAACAAAACTCACTAGATATCTGCGTTTTGTGTACGTTTGAGTAAATAAACTCACCAGGAGGCTGCCATGTTTTGGTCTGCACTGATAGTTCAGCATAACTTGACCAGAGCACTCCTCAGGGTACTATGCCTCAGCTGGCTGTTTCAGACTGGAACTCCATGTAAGGGCTGCCCACGCTGATACGCAGGCCCCACACACTGAGAATTTTGGGATTTGAGGTCTCCTCCTCTGGAGGATTGGATTAGAGATTGCTGTGGGTGTTCAAATGTGAAGTCATAACGCAGGCAAAGATTCAAACTAATTACACTGCATCTAATGAAAAGGGCAAAAGTAGGTATGGAAGACAAAAGCAAATAACTGAAGTACACTGAATTCACAAGTGCGAATCATAAGCAATTCAGTCAGACTGCCAGCACACTGACTCCAAGTATTCAAGCACACACTTAAGTTTGATGAAGGCACGTTGTCATCATAAGACTGAAACTTAATATGCTGAGAAATGTTAAAAGTGCTTTGTACAAAAAGAAACATAATCTTAGACTTAAGGAGATACAATTTTACTATTAAGTGTTTGATTAAATTGCAAACATGACTGTAGATGGACATTTCAGATGAGACTTTATGTGGGTAGTGTTGGTACAATGGTGGTTCCATGGATGTGGAAAGCATCCAGCAGGAACAGCACATATTCCTACCTTTCCTGTGCCTACAAGGAAAGCCTGAAGCAGCGAGAGAAGTGGCAAGAAAAAGAGCAGAGTACGCATCATTGACAACAGAATGACATTGATTATGTTGGGAGCATAAAGGAGGAGCTGGGGTGGAGGAGGATTGCAAAAAGCAGCTTGCAGAGGGAGCAGCAGCACGTAGCCAGCAGTTTAAATATGGCACCATGAGTATGATTAGCAATAGCATGCTTGGAGTGAATCCGCCAATGAGGGGTTGCATGAGAGCAGCTGATCTCAATTATATGGTAGTGTCTGAGCAAACGCTATATGCTTGATTTCTGCAACTGTTTTACATATCATTTGAAATAGTAGATCCTTTCTTATGAGATAACACGAGTTGAGACGGACTGTAAAACAACTCAGTTAATACATTCATAAGAAACTGGTGGTAGACTGTTTTGATGTCCACCCTATATTTCCATGTAAACAAAAAAGTAGTGGTGAGCATTGTGCTGCTTTAAAATGTTAAAGCTATCTGAAAGACTTCTTCTTTCTTTTATTGTGAAGGCTGTCAGTATGAATTAACATCCAACATATGCTTAAATAAATAATCTATATTAGCTGAGACTCTAGTGCAGCTGTGACTTTATTGTGTCATTTGCTATCAGGCATAGAAGGAAATACATGCATCTTGAGCTGAGATTTTGGGGTATTTGTACTTGCAGTAAAACCACTTTTGATTGGTGGGGCAGGAGTAAATTGCTCATGACAGTGGAGGCCATTATAGTCTTCAGACAAGCTGTCTTCACACGCCATAAAGTTCTTGTTAGAATCGTATTATTATATTGATTCTGAAGCTAGCTCAGCCTGTCCTGATGGCAGACGGCCAGGATCAGTTTCTCTCAGTGAGAGAGGATGACAGAATGGCAGGAATGTGATGGTAAGGAAAGGACAGCAGGAGACTTGTCACACTGAAGCCTCAGACTGACTGGGAACATATTTTATTGGGTGGTGAGGGCTATGTGCTTTTTGAGCTTGTCTTTTCTGAAAATCTGCTGGTACATTGTCCCTGAGTGAAGCACTTAGCTAACAAAAAGCCAAAAGATTCACAAACCTTAAGTGCTCATTCTGCCACCACCTTCACTGCAGATGTAGGCTGTCATAAAACCCTTAAAATGTTTGGTAGTGCTGGTTTTCTCTTTCCTATGACTCATATTTTTTTATTCATTATTAAGCTAGAGTCAGAAAACAAATGTACCTTTAGCTCCACAACTAGCTTAAAAGCAGGTCCCAGTGGTAAACATCTGTTCCTAATAATAAAAGATAACTGACAAAATTGGATGACATGTAAATGTAAGCACATAGCTGTAATATGGTTTTGTAACCGTTGAACATTAGTATCGGTCCTTAGCTAGCTTAAAGATGAAAAGCAGAGGGAAGCTAGGCTAGCTTTGTCTGAAATCAAACATAAACAGAAGAATAACAAATGTCAACTTAGGCTCCGTCTACTCGGACATGGAAAATGATTTGTTTTGAAAAAGTAACCGTAAAGACGGAATCGTTTCAGGAAATATCCGCGTAAACACGGAACCACTAAACGACTAAAAACGATGTACTGCATATGCCAAGCCTGTAAGTGACGCCAAAGAAATGCACAAAAATAGAGAAGAAGATTGTTTTGGCCAGACCTGCACAGGCGCCTCAAGAGAGCTACGCTGTGTGTGACGTCGCGTTTCTGGATAACCGTCCACGGAAGGCCTATAAGTGGTAATGGATTTACAGATTCTAAATTTATGCACCCTGGGACCCGTTTTCAAAAAGTATCCTTTACAGTCACCCCAAACGCCGTTTCCATGTGGATTAAATGCTGATACGACAAAAAACTTTTGCGTATACACCTGAACTTGTTTCTGTGGACGGGGCCTCAGTGATGAAAACACAAGCTTTCATTTCATTGCAGAAACTCCAGCAAGTCACTGCCTCCTGCCAAGAGTCAGCTTCTGCTGACTACTTTTTTAAAAATTATTTTGTGTTAGTTTAATGAATAAGATAAAAATATTTATTTAGCTTAAGAAGCACAGTTGTGCAGAAATTTTTAACTTGGAAATGACTCATGTGAGCCTTTTCAATGTTTTTCCAGTCATTATGCTAAGCTAACTGTGTCCTAGCTAGCCGAGGTTCTCAGCTCTGTTAGCTGTAGCAAAAGCTAATGAAGCTAAAGCGAGCATTTGCATAACATTTCTGAAACAGGTCAAGATTAAGCAAATGAAGCATAAGTTAATGTAACAATCACTAAACCACAGATAAAAGGACTCACGTGCACGACAGTCAATAGTTCACAGACTTTTAATGCAAATATAATCCAAAAATCCAAATCCAAAAGGGGGCAGGCAAAATCAGAATAAGAAACTAGCTAAAGGTCAATCTCCAAAGGTCTAACACTAGGAATAAGGCTGTAATGCTTGACACGAGGTACAAAGATAAACTGGCACAGAAAGAAGGGAAGACACAGACTAAAAACTAAGTTACAGAATGTGTTTACCTGACTTTAGACTGGTTGGATAAACACAATTATAACTTGCTGTAAGCGGATATTAAATCATTAACCTAGGAGCATCCTTTAGTCAAGCAGTCACAACCAACCAGAAATAATATGATTCCTTATTTTTTGTTTGGTATCTATGGAGCAGCTAAAAACTATCTAAACTAATATGTGGCCACACCTGTTAATTATTGAATTCAGGTGTTTCAATCAGACCTATTGCCACAGGTCTAAAATCAAGCACTTCACCATGCAGTCTCCATCTTAAACATTCGTGCATCGTTCTGAAGAGCTCAGTGACTTGAAGTGTGAGGGTGATGGATGCCACCTTTACAATAAGCTGATAGCAAGCCTCTCATCACCCCTAATGTCAAATGTAGTGGTGTAAAGTGCACACTTCTCAGGAGAAAGTTACCCATACTGTGGAGCCCACTAGGACATGCTGGCTGGATGTTAAATCAGGTGGATGAACACTTTACACTCCGCACCAGAGAGGGTGGTTCAAAAAGTCAAGAAATCCCATAAGACCCAATACTGAAACAGCTATGTTTACAGCAGAAATGAAGGGTGTTTTTTATGTGTTATTTTGACTGCGCTGATGATATGAGTTTTGCATGGGTATATTTATGTGGTCTGCCTCCACTTGACCTCTTTAGTCGCTTCTTATTCAGCCGGCAACAAGTTGGAGCAAACTTTTCCAATAAAGCAGCCGCCATTAAGCTTCATAAGTCTTTTTCAAGGACAAGTGCTTGAAATCACTGAGACTTTGTCCATGTTTTCTACAGTCTGTTACTGTACATGTTCTTAGTCATATCAAAGGAGGATCAGATTCAGGCTTAGAAACTGATCTGTATACTGGCACATAAGATTATACAGTATGTTCTGCATCAGTTACTTGTACAAACACAAATCCAGTAAGGCAAAAGAATACCATTATGTTGCATCAAAATCTCTCTGATTTTTTCAAACCTTTCAAGGATCTCTCAGAGGACTTGTGTGATGTAGCATGTATAGGATGTATTATCCATGTAAAGCACAGTGCGTTAAGAGTCTGCATGAGTCTTTTATGGAAGTAGTCATGTAAGCTTTGACCCAGCGTGGGCGCAGCTGGAATTGTACTTCAATGAAAGCGAGCTCACATATTATAAATACACCCATGAAGCTAAAAGGGTCAAAAAAAGTTCATACTGCATGATGAAACCTTGCGTGTGCTGTACAATAGGAACTGGTACAGGAAGTTAACAGTGTTTTGTTAGTGCTTGAAGTAAGTGCAAAGTAATGCTGTTGTTTCTCATCTAATTTTATGTTAGAGCTTAAATAGTGCGGGTGTAAAAATAAAACATATGTAGCCGCCTCTCTCCGTTCAGGATTAGACTCTGAGTTTATATTTAGCTGCTGGGCTGTGCGGTGGTTTATCTTCAGCTGTCTCCAAAGCGACGAACTTCTCACATCCCACTCTCTGACGCAAACAAAAAAGCATCTGTGCAGTGAGGGGGTGTCAACATCAACAATCACAACAGTAAATCAAACTTTAATGTTATTACCACAAGTAACAGGAGTAGAGTGGGCGATGTGTTTCATTTAACATCTATATACTTGTGTTTACCAGTTAACTGCTGATCCTTATTTAATAATTACATTAAGTAGACTCCTCTGAGTATTAAGATTTTCCTCCCACTTTATCCTGTTGAAGCAGCATTAGGAGAGTTCTGTTTCCCACAAATTACTTTAATATACAGCAATTAAACATACAAATAAGTCTGGGGTTAAGCATAGTGCCAACTGAATGATGTATCCACAATCATAATAAGAAATGCTTTTAATTCAGCAAGGGGAATAATACTGATATCAGAGGTGTAACCATTGTCTCCTCTATCATTATAGTTAATCTAATTTTCATTGTCATAGGAATTGTTACAGAGCACTTTAAGGTGTTGAACAAATGAGAATTTTAAATGGATTTTAAATTAGTAAAAATAACACTGAGACACTTTTGATAACTTTTGGAGTCCTTGATCTCTGAGAGGGGTCTGTCTGCAGACCACATATCTCTTCTAGACCACTACTGTTACAACACAACTGCAAGACGCCATGTCTGCAGGAATGGAAGGAACAGAAGGGACATGTAAAACAGATGATAGGTCCAATGTTAAATCCAGGATTAAATTATGTAAAGTAGTAGAAGTAGTTACAGGAATGATGAATCATTTTAGCTTTGTTAACTAACACTAATATAGCCTTCAAGCTATGCTACTGCTAGTAAGATGTGAGATGGAAGCAAATGTGGGCTAGCTATGACAGCTTTAACAACAGCTAACCAAGCTAAAGCTAGCCACCATTCATGAAACTACTCCTAAAACGGGTCTAGCTTCAGCAAATGTAACATAATCTAATGTAGCTAATGTAGCTCTGTTTACTTTGGCTCAAACTGCATTAGTAATGTAGCTACAGTAGCAATCACATCGCTAACATATCTTTGTTGGCTTTTGATTTAGCTACATAAGCTGCGTTGCTTTGTTACCTATGTTGCTAATGTAGCTTTGTTTACTTTGGCTTAAGCTACATTAGTACAGTAGCTACATTAGCTACTTAGTGCACATAGCTAATGTAACTTTCTTAGCTTCTGATTTAGCTATATTTGCTAAGTTGCTTCATTATCTATGTAGTTTTAGCCTTAGCTACATTTGCTGTGTTAAAGTGATTTCATGGAGGACAGGTTTATTTTTCCTGAAAGCAGATTGTTTACTTGGCTTATTAAACATTTTGTGATCAGGTTTTGCATGTCAGGTTTTTGACTTTTAACTTTTGGTATCCTGACCCGGCCTTACCCTAAATGGAAGTTTAATCCAATTTTAGTTTGAAAATTTTCGTTTGTATCTCCGTCCTGACGGATGCATAGTGATTGTAGTTGTCTGTAAGGGTGGGTGTCTGAGAGCTGCAGTCTGCAGCCAGGCTGTGTTGGGATCTCTGGGAAGCATGAGTGCATCAAGAGCTATGAAAGAGACCATGTTTCTCTAACCATTACTAAAAACTATTTACTCTCTAAACTAAGGCCTTGTCCTCCCTTGGGCAGGCATTTTTATGAAAACAGAGGTTGTCCTGTGTGTTTTGACCTCCTGTGTATACACAAACAACACATGAGGTCACTGAAGACGCACCTTTTTTTAAAACTCCTTCCAGGGTGACGATTCTTAGAAACTCTGCTGCTTACAGCGTTCATGTGCAAACAGAGAAAACAGATTCGTACTCATAATTTCATGATGTGCGCCAGTTTCTAGAAAAATGTGTCCTGTTGACAGCATTGCTAACTGGTCTTTTGAGATGCTTACACAAACACACAGTTGCTCTCCCACTTTATTGATTAACAGGGATGTGTGAATGGACTACTGAGGTCACTGCTGCTTCATACGACACGCCAAAGATACAAATTGGCCTGCAAATGGTGGCGCTTCTGGATGAGACCTGGTTCAGATTGTTGGGACAACTTTAAAACTTTGAGGAATGGCAGAAAATTTTCACATCAAGGGCTCTGTTTCTGTCTTTGAGTCTTAATACACATTTAGCACTTAAAATGTATAAGCACTGTTAATGACTATAACTCTCTCTGCTTTCACATCCAGAGGCTTTTTAAAAAGAGTGATGAAATTAAGAAGCCTGTTGAGAATGTATTTGATTTAAATTTAAAAAGCTACATCACTTCAGTAAAAGGCAGCCAGAAAAGTAGCATAGTAATGCTGTGTTGGTTTACTAAATAAGTGTATTTGAATCACATGAATTTCAATTTCAGTTTGAATCATCTAACAGTATTTCTGTTTTCTGTCTGCCCTTCTCCTCCTTTTCTCTCCTTTTTTCCTCTGCAGATTGAAGACATTGTCACTCGTATTCAGGATGAGACAGAGGGTGTTCAGATCAGAACTGTCAAAAGTTTCATGACCAAAATCCCCAGTGTTGTTACAGGTAAGAAAAGACACATCGAAGACTAGTGTTAAGATGTGAACTTTTTTACTCTCCAAGATGATACTGCAAACTTATGGAGCCATGATTCTTAAGCTTCAGCCTGCATTGCTTGATTTCAATGACTCTTGGTGTTGCAGAATCAAACTGTTAACACTAACAGCATGGGCCTTAGCAAAAAAGTATGCAAAACTAATGCAACTGAATTAGCTACATAAGTAATAAAGCTATATAGCTAATGTAGCTTTGTTAGCTTTAGCTTAGGCTTATTGCCTTATTTGTCGTGCACCTTAAGAAGTTTATTGTTTGAAGGGTGCTCCTTTTTTCGCTTTCCCACTTCCTGTGTACTGCCAAGGTGCACTTTGAGCAAGGCATGAGACCCCCAACCACTCAGGACAGGGGTGTCAAACTCAAGGCCCTGGGACCAAATCCAGCCCATGGTCCATTTATATCCAGCCTGATCATCTGTTATTTTTATTGTAGGTGGCCACTCGCAGATTTCCTACAGCAGTGGTTCTCAACTGGACCAGACACAGGACCCACCGATATCTTTGATGACAAATCGTGACTCAAATTTCCAAAAATGTTCAACAATGCATGTTTAATAAATAAAAATATTGCACCTAGGATCTTGGATGGAACCGAATTTATGACAGGTAAAAAGAAACAGGACAAAACCGGCATGTTATACACCCCCTTTCCCCATGAAAATCTGTACAATTTTGCTAATTATCCAGAGATCTGGAGAAATTAAGTCATTAACAGGGTAAAAGCAGTGTTTTTATTGCAAGAAAAGGAGATAAACAAGTTTGAATATTGATAAAACATTTAAGTTTACCTATTATCACAATAAAAGAATAAAATAAAAGTCATGGATGCATCTTCTTCATTGACTTTTGCCACCATTTTATCCAGACAAACATTCGCGACCCACTGAAAACTGCTGTTCGACCCACTTTTGGGTCCCGACCCACCAGTTGAGAACCACTGTCCTACAGCATTAAAAAAGGAAACTTCACATTTTCAATTTTGCATCTCATAATTATGACTTAAACTTAGAAATTTGAGTTCTTATCTCATATTTTGACATTTAAAACATGATTGCGACTTTCTATTTTACGTATTTACCTTTAATCAGCTGGACATATGAAGGGAACTTCTCGGATTTTATGAACATAAGTCATAATAAACTGATATTTCATGATAGTTCTGAATGTTTTTAGTTTTCCCAGAATGACTGAAGACAATTGACTCCATTCAGTTGTTATTTTAAGTGGAATAGTAATGAGTCTGATCATGTAAACAGCAAGAACGCCAGCTCTATCACACCCTCACTGTTAAAACATAACATGTGTCGTAGCTGTGTTTTATTCTGGTTCTGTCAAGGCTGCTGTTCTGTTTCTCCAGCAGCTGATCACTGGAGAATTTCTGAGTAGCTGGAGGGGAAATGGGAGGACAGTATATTATTAAGTGTTTGAAAAAAGAAAATGTGAGTGTGAAAACAGAATGAGTAATGCTGCTCTCCTCCTACTGTCAAGATGCCCTAAAGGAAGGCAATCAACCTCCGACTGCTGTGTTAAAGCTGGCGCTGCAGGAAGTATTGTTAAAGATGCACAACGCTGAGAAAACATACTCTGTCAAAGTTCGAACATTTAAAGTAGAAAAATAAAAACATTATTATACCTGCCAGGTGGAGATGCAGGTCAGCCTGCAGGCTTTGGTTTCTTGGATTGATGATCTAAATCACTTTAACAGGCTGGCGCCACAGTGGGAGGCTCTGACACACCCCAAACAAATGGTGGAAACAAAGACAGCCCATTAACATTCTTCTCTCTCTCCTCACCCCCTGCACTTATGGAAAATACATTACCCCAATATGCTATAAGCAGAGCGTGTCAATAAACACAATTACAACAGCGGCGGGTGGATGTGCCGAGCAGCAGCTCAGATGTTTGCAGCTGAGTGCCGAGGGCCAGGAAACTAATGAATGATGAAGGATTAAACGCCATCACCCTCGGGATTCTGAGATATTAGAAGGGGAGAGCAGAGGATATGATACTCAATCTCCACTGCAAAGAAAAGTGATCTTTTTAATGTGCCTATCGTACAAATCACTTAAAACAATGTCAGTTCGATAAATGTTGCTTTCCTAAGTGCTGGGAGAGTTACAGTATTTACAATGCATGCAGAAAGTATTCAGACCCGTCACTTTTTTCTATTTTTTTACGTTGCAGCCTGATGCTACAGACAAAAAATTATTTCTATTCTCCTTAATCTACACTCAGTACCCCATAATGACAAAGTGACAACACAATTCTAGGAATGTTTGCAAATTTACTGAAATAAAAAACTGAAATATCACATTGACATAGCTATTCAGGCCTTTGACTCAGTTCTTAGTTGAAAAGCTTACAGCCTTGAGTCTTTTTGAATAGGATACAACAACCTATTCACACCTGGATTGTTAGATTTTCTCCCATTCTTCTCTTCAAATCAGTCAGATTGAATAAGGACTGTCAGTGGACAGACTTTTTCAGGTCTCTACAGAACATTGATAGGGTTCGAGTCAAGGCTTTGGCTGGGTCACACAGCCACTCCTGTATTGTCTCGGCTGTGTGCTTTGCAGTTTTGACTAGCGTTACTTTTGAAACTAACTCATTAGATTACTGCGTTACATACTGAGAAAATTAATTTGTTACGTTACTGTGTTACCTACTTCTAAAAGTAACGCGTTAGAGTACTTTTGTGTTACTAAATATTAAAACCTTGAACCACTTGTTCCACTCAGCAGTTGTCAAAACGACAGATAACGACCACACGTCTGCATTTAAATGTGCAGACTGTAATGCCAACGTACAGCCTAATTTACAGCCCATAATCTGTATCTCTGCAGCCTGAGAACACCGCTAACAGACAGGAAAACCTTTACATCTCTTTAACATGCTCACAATCACACAAAAAGCTGAGGCAGACAGAATCAGAATCACTCAAACACTGTGCGTAATAACAGCGTGTAACTGGAACAGCTCAACAGCTGATTCAATGAAAGCAGCTTTTAAACTTACGTTTCACCAGGATGCTGTTCTTGTCCCTTTCATCCAAAAATCCATCATAATGGGGATAATTCCACAGTGGCCTGCTGTCCTCTCTGTAGTCTCACTGGCTCAACAAGCTAACAATGCACGCGTAATGGCACAGAATGTTTACCTTCTGCTGGCACTTGCCAACATGACTACAGGAAGAGAGAAGGACAAACAGAGCAGATGCTTCAAGGAGCTTCTTTTTTTTTCTCTCTTTTTGAAGCCATAGAAGAAAGAGGAAATTTGGGATTTATCCGTCAGTAATGAATTACTTTTATGAAAATGTAACTAGTAACGGGAGTACTTGAATTGTAAAACTAACGCGTTACGTTACTCATTTCTCCAAAAAAGTAATCTGAGTACTCAAACGGATTACTTTGTAACGCGTTACCCCCAGCACTGGTGCTTGGGTCATTGCCATGTTGGAAGGTGAACCTTCAGTCCAGTCTGAGGGTCCTGAATGCTGTGGAATGGGTTTTCATTGAGGATATCTCTCCGTTCAGCTTTTCCTCAACCCTGACCAACCTCCCTGTCCCTGCTAATGAAAAACACCCCAACAGCATGATACTGCCACCACCATGCTTCACTGTTAGGATGGTACTGAGCACATTCATTAGACCAGAGAATCTTGTTTCTCACAGTGCTTTTTTGCAGACTCCAAGTATACTTTCATGTGTTTTGCATGAGAGGAGTCTTCTGTCTAGGCACTCTTCCATAAGCCCAGATCAGTGGAGGGCTGCAGTGATTGTTGTCCTTCTGGAACTTTGTCCCATCTCCACACAGGACCTCCTGAGCTCAGCTGGAGTGACCATTGACTCTTGGTCACCTCTCTTGCTGAGGCCCTTTCCCCAGTTGCTCAGTTTGGCCAGTCAGTTTGACTTCTCCCATTTGAGAATTATGGAGGCCGATGTGCTCTTGGGAACCTTTTGTGCAGCAGAATTTTTGTCACCTTCAACAGATCTGAGCCTTGCATCAATCCTGTCTCTGAGCTCTGCAGGCAGTTCCTTTGACCTCATGGCTTGGGTTCTGCTCTGATATGCACTGTCAGCTGTGAAGCCTTTATAGAGAGGTGTGCACTGTTCCAAATCATGTACATTCAGTTTAATTTACCTCAGGTGGACTTCATTCAAGGTGTAGAAACAGCTCAGCAAAAACTGAGAGAAATGGGAGGGGCATGAGTTAAATTTCAAGTGCTTTTTTAAAGGGTCTGAATATTTATAACAATGTAGTATTTCTGTTTAAGTATTTTTAATAAAGTGGCAAAAAAATATAAAATTCTGTTTTCACTTATTCATTAAGAGGTACTGAGTATAAATCAGTGGGGGTCTGAATATTTTCTGAATGCACTGTCCATTTAAATGATTTTTTGGGTTGTTATTTCTGTTAAAATGCACTGCAGGACAGTTAAAAATAGATATTCTTTATTAGGACACTTATTTGGAAAACTGCAAAATATGAATACAAATGTGCTAACATCTTTTTATTTTACTGTCTTAACAGTTTTTTCCCCTCTTATTTTCTATATTTTCAAATCTCATGCCACCTCAAGTGTTTAAGTCTTCTGTTTTTCGGTGTTTTCCAGGTTCTGATATTGTTCAGTGGCTGATGAAGAACCTTTCCATCGAGGATCCAGGTAAGCTTATATAACAAAACCAGTTGTAGTACATGTGTTTGTACTGCCAAATTCAGAATCTATCATTCAAATGTTATTCATTCAGAGATGCTTTTCTGCATGCCTCTGCTCTAACTAGTAGTTATCTGAGTTATTGTTGGCCTTCTATCAGCGTTGAGTTGATCAGTCTGGTCACTCTCCCCTGATCTCTGCCATTAACAAGATACAGCAATTGGGCCCAGAGAACTTCCACTCACTGGATGTTTTCTCACTCTTGGACCATCCTCTGTAATCTCTAGAGATGGTTGAGCATGAAAACCCCAGCAGATGAGCAGTTTGTGGAATACTCAGACCACCAGTCTTGCAATAACAACCATGTCAATGTCAGTTCAGTCATCGTTCTTCACCGCCCTGATGTTCAGTTTTAACTGCAGCAGATCATCTTGACCATGTTGGCATGAATCCGTGTATCATTTGTTCATTTAATATTTGATTGATAATTAAATAAAAGATAATGAAAAAATGGTTGAATTCGTTGTTTTCATTTCTGAAACGAAATCAAATAAACAGGAAATGATGCCTCTTTTTTAATTTTGCTATTTATGTTGGGATCAGAGAATGTCATATTAAAAAAGGGCATATGCAGTTAGTATAAGTTCAATATCAATTTGCGTAACCTGGTGAAGGTGGTGTGCTCAGGAAAGCATCCTAAGAATCACATGCCCAACGCTGAGGAGTTCACGCTTCCTGGAATGATATACGGAACACAAACACCAGCACCAAGTTAAGTCACATTCCCGCACTTGTACTCCGTAATTTGCATTCGTGCCATTCTTTGGTCCACATTGTCCTTCCGTGACGTCCAAGCACGGAAGAGTGTACTCATGCTGGTCAAATGTACTGGACTTTTAGTCTCAAACGTACCCAGGCACAGTACAGATTGCCTAGTGTGAGTGCGCCCTAACTCACTGCTGGCGTTTGTTTTCCTATAGCCTATATCATTAAAGGAAGCGTGAACTCCTCAGCGATGGGCATGTGATTCTCAGGATGCTTTTCTGAGCACAACACCTGCACGATGTTACGCAAATCAATATTGCAATCAAACTGACTGCTTACAGCTGTTTTTCCATATTACATTCTCTGATCCCAACATAAATAACAAAAGTCAAAAAGATGCATCATTTCCTGTTTAATTAATTTTGTTTCAGAAATGAAAGCTAGAAAATGAACAGTATTTTCATTATTTGACTTGGTTTTTAAAACAGGGAAGTGAACAATGAGCCATTTTTAATTTATTTGTTATTCAATTATCAATCAAATCTTAAATGAACGAATGATACACGGATTGACATGCCTAAATACATTGGTAAGTGCAATTTGATTGGCTATTTGATCTAATTAGCAAATGACCAGGCGTACATAATGAAATGACTGATGAGCGTATTTACAGCTTATTCACTTAAACTGTGCATCTTAACGTGGCAATTATTGGTGAAAAATACAACCCATAACTCAACTAAGCACACTGTAATTATTTCTTACTTTATTTCTTTGCATACATTCCTTGTTGTGTTTTCCTCCTTCTGTTGTCTTTATTTTTATAAAAGCACCTGGAGAATACCTGAATTTTACTTCTAAAATGTTTGATTCACACTCTAAAGAAGGGGTGTCAAACTCAAGGCTTGGGGGCCAAGTCCGGCCCATGGTACAGTTATACCTAGCCTGCAAGACAATATCATATGTTTATTTTAACAGGCCCACCAGTATAAGGTCTGCAGTTTTCCTCTAGTATAAAAATAGCCTTGTTAAGTAATAAAAACTTTTAAAAATTAATAAAATAGTGGAAAAGAAATCACTATTACTTTTTTATTTCAATTTTTAAATTTTTCATCTCACAATTATGATTTAAACTTGTGATTTTTGACTTTTTATCTCATATTTTTGACCTTTTGGGTTTACAATTTTAAATTTGAGGTCATATTTTGACCTTTTAACTTATTATTTCTAACTTAATCTCGCATTTTGACCTTTTCAACTCCAAAATTAACCTTTAATACCATGTTTTGACTGTTTTAGAAACACAGTTTAAAATTGTAACTCATATTTTGACCTTTTAACTCATTATTTTCAACTTAATCTCGCGTTTTGACCTTTTAGACACACAATTTAAAATTGTAACTCATATTTTGACCTTTTAAAGTTGTAATTTCAAATTTTATCTCATATTTAACCTTTGAAACATGATTGCAACTTTTTATTTCATATGTTTGCCTGTTAGAAACATTATTTTGATATCTAATTTTGTGTTTTGATCTTTTGAACTAGTAAGGTTGACATCTCATCTCGTATTTTACGCCTTTAAACATAGCATTTTGACTTTTTTAATTCTCAATAGTTTTTTTTCCCAATAATTTATTACTGTTGACAGGAATGTTGGCAGTTTATGGTTAAAAGTTGGCCCTTCTAGGCTCTCAGGTTAGACTCAAATTCAGAATCTGGCCCCTGCTGTGATTTAGTTTGACACCCCTGCTCTGAAGTGATAAAGAACTACTTGTAAGAAAATCATCAAATTATGAGTTCAAATTAATGTGGGAGTTAAATGCTCTCTGAAGGTGGAACTATAAATATGAGATACAGCAATACATTTATCTTAGTGTTGCAGGACCTAAACACAAAAATCTTAAACAGTATTGTGGTCCAGGTTCTGAACAATAAGGCACAGTGTTTAAAGGCACACTCTAAAAAATCTACTTTTTCAGCAACCCTCATACTGGTATTTTAAGACAGTTAGTAATACCTTAAAGCAGTTCATTAGGAATGCACTTGTGCCTCCCCTCTTTCCTTACTAGATGCTTTGCCTTTTGCTAAGCAGAACATGTTCATGTGTCACACCTGCTCTTGGACAGTACTAATTAGGTGCTCTGTGCCCAAGTTTGAGAAATACAAGCCGGCATAGCAACCAAACCAGGTGATACTAACTGTGAGTCTATACTAGCACCAATCTGCTGGACCTTTTTTGAATTAGGTCAGTTACTTTAAGGGGATAAATACATATGCAGTAAGTATTACATATATTTATTTAGTTGATATTACTTTGTAGAAATGTGCTTTCACTTTGACATTGAAGAGTTCTTATTTATTTTTTGTCAAAACCAGGGGGGTGAACGCTTTCAAAAAGGCTCTGTAAATAAATAGAACATTTTTAAAAGCAGCATTGATTTCTATCAAAGCCAAGCAGAAAACATATAATATCAGAATCATACATAAAATTCTTTGTTTAACTTCAAAATGTAAGATATAAGCATGGTTTTAGAGGATATAAGAAGGAGGTATGCTAAATATCACTATATAGAGTATTCAACACAATGTATAGAAATAACTATGAACACTATAAGCACAATGTGCAAAAGATCATCACATTTTCATGAGAAATGACACATTTCTGAGGTGATGCAGGTAAACAGAGGGCAAAAACATCTCACGATGAGTAGAAAAATAAGAAACTAGACCTTTTACATCAATACTGGACAGCTTCTGCTTTGAAAAAGTTGTTTGCCTGACCTGACCTGAAGCATGATGGTGGGAGAGCCATGTTTATTGTTGGTACAGAAGCCCACAGCCTGGACACTGACTCAGAAAATTGACTCATCCTTCTGCATCCATGATAGAACTTTTTTAAACATTGTTAGTGCATTGTCCTCAACCTCACAGAAGGCTATTGAGTTGAAAACCCCAATTCCAAAAAAGAATGGATGTTGTGTAAAATGTGAATAAAATCAGAATATAGTTATTCGCAAATCATTGCTGAATCTATTTTTAATTGAACACAGCATAAAGGCAGGATATTTAATGTTCAGACTGGGCAACTTTGTTGTTTTGGGGAATAAACACAAATTCTGAATTTGATGCATGCATGATCCAAAAAAAGTTGGAACAGAGGCAAGAAAAGACTTGGAAAGTTGTGTAATGCTCAAAAATACCAGGAACATTCCACAGGTAAGGTAAGGTGATAATATCACGATTAGGTATGTAAGGAGCACTCCTAAAAGGCCTAGCCAGACAATTAATGACCTAAAGCAGTGCTTCCCTCAGCAGCTGGCCCAATGGTGGCCCCTGGACCAGCTGCCAAGAAGCATCTCCACAGCATGATGCTGCCAGAACACAGACAGCAAGAGGCCTTTTACCCCTATGTTAAAATCATAAAAATAATTTTGCAAAATAAAATCAAGTTGTGCATATCTCTAAAAACCTGGTATTTGCTTTGAAATTCTCTGTTTATGAAATAAAAAGATAAAGAGGTAAATTCTTTTAGTCTCAGAATGGGTGGAAGCACACTGAAGATTGGAAAAGGCTGGTCTACGGGTTCTCCACTTTGTGGAAGACTTAGAAGACAAAAAGTTCAAAAGTCCAACGTTCCTCATGTGCAATTGCAAGGAATTTAGAGATTTCCTCATTTACAGTCCATAATACAATCAACAAATTAAGAGAATCTGGAAAAGTCTCTGCATATAGTAAGGGGCAAGGCCAGAAACCAGCATTAAATGCCCCTGACCTTTGACCCCTATAGTGGCTCTGCATTAAAAACTGGAATCGTTCTGTGATGATATTACAGCATGGGCTCAGGAAACCATTGTCAGTTAATACATAATGTTGCTGCATTTACAAATGTAAGTTGTGATTTTACTATGCAAAGCAAATGCCTGTTATCAACAACATCCAACAGAGCTGCCAAATCCTCTGTGCCCAAACTTATCTGAGACGGACTGACCTTAGGTGGAAAAGTGTGCTGTGGTCTGTTGAGTCCACATTTCAATTTTTTTGGTGAAATAATGGCTGTGGAGTCAAGGCTAAAGAGAACAAGAACCATATGAATTTTAATTTTAATAAACGCAAAGTTCAAAAGCTAACGTGGAGTTATTAGTGCCCATAACATGGGTAACCTGCACATCTGTGAAATAACCATCAATACTGAGGGGTAAATACAGATTTTTAGAGCAACATATGTTTCCATCAAGATGCTGTCTTTTTCAGGGACATCCTCTCTTTTTATCAGCAGTACAATGCCACATCACATTCTGCATGAATTACAACAGCATGGCTTCACAATAAAAGAGTGCAGCCACTACACTGACTTGCATGCAGTGCTGTGTCCCATTGAAAGTGTGAGACACATTACAAAGCACAAAATACAACAAAGCAAGCCATGCACTGTTGAGTAATTTAAGATGCATATCAAGCTAATGGGAAAGATTTCCCCTCTCAGTACGTCAACAATAAGGGTCTTTAGTTCACAGACGGTTGCAGAGTATTGTTAGGAGAAACGGTGACATAACACAGAGAAAAACATATTCCTGTTCCAGCTTTTTTGGAATGTTTTGTAGGCATCAAATTCATAATCTATATATATTTAAACAAACAAACAGAAACCACTAGTTTATCAGTCTGAACATTAAATAGGTTGAGTCTGTACTGCATAGAGTGGAATATATGAATTTGCCAATCACTGAATTCTAATTTGATTTACATTTCAGTCCCAACTTTTTTGGAATTGGGTTTGGAAACACAAACCTATGTTTTTAGAGCCCATTTCAAAATACAAAAAGTGCTTCACACAGGCAGACAATACAAAAGGTAGGCTGTAAAATCATTAGATACAATAAAAATCTGTATAACAGTAGGGAACGAGAAGACATTATGGATTTGACTACTACAGGAAATAAATGTGTGTTTATGTCAGAAACATGCAATAAATCAACATGTTCTGGAGATTTCTGTATGATTCACCGGTTTCAGTGTGTGACATTCACATCTTGTTCTGAAATGTCTTTCATAAGTGTCTCCTTTGGGCACATTATCAGGATATTGCTGTTTCTGAGTAATTTCCATCCACGGATAATGCATCACAGACAATATGGAGTTCAGAGAAGCCTGCTGTGAACTGTACTCCTCGTTCTTTTCCTTTCACAGCTGAGGCCATGCACATTGGGAGTCTCATCGCAGCTCAGGGGTACTTCTTCCCCATCTCTGATCACGTCCTCTCCCTCAAAGATGACGGCACTTTCTATCGCTTTCAGGTGAGTGGAAGCAAAAAAAGGCGATAAATAAGATTACAGAGAAATAGCTACATTTACAAGTTTTGGTGTTAAAGGTCTGGGTTTCAAAGTGAGGTGGTTTTAAAGTAAATGTAAAAAATGATTCATTTAAGGTGCAAGGTGCAAAGAGTTTGGGTTAGTTTACTTGATTTTAGTGTCTTTTAGGTGTCACGTGAATCAGTCCAATTTTGGTGTCAGCTCTCATTCTCTTTAAGAGCCAGGTGTGCCTATATGCCCCCTCACATTGGGTTTTATTTTTTATCTTCCATAGACCGGCTCCTCTGCTTTTACTGTGCTTCCCAAACACAGAGGACAATGAAATATGATGGCTGATAAAGGTTTGATTTCAATTAAGCACTCCTACAACATCAGAAATGGTCAAAAAGATTCTGCATGATGCATAGAACCTCATGGATTATTAAACTCTCCAACAGGATTGGACAGGCTTTATGTTCACAGATGTTCTGTGAGCTTAACATCTGTAGCCTCAGTATCTGGAGCCAGCTGTATACACTAATCCAATTCAACACCCTAATAATAAACAGTAATGTCCCTTTGTCATGTCATTTGCTATTTAGACATAAGTACTATGTTGAAAAGTGACACTTGCATTTGTTGCTAAATAGAAGCCAGTTGGTGATACAAACTGATGCCAAGGCCCGGCAAGAGAAGAGTAAAAACATCTGAGCTAACCATATAGGCAGCCACTGTATACCGGCTTACTATGCAAATAAACTCTACCTGTAACTATCGATTACTCATGCCTTGGTTGGTTGGGAGAAAAGCAAACACATCTTTCAATGCAGCTCTTGTAATAAAGCAATAATGGTCCGATTCTCATAAAAAAATAAATGCCACCATACTACAGCTACATGCTAGTTAACTGCTAGACTGGTTGCCATGTTCTACCAGCTTGCAATGTAGCTGTAGCACTGTAGCTCCTGCCTCCTGCCTCCTGTTTGTTCTAAGACTAGGCAGTTATTTCAAATCGGAGCTTTGCAAGATGGATCTGCCAGATGATAGACATGGAATCTGACCAACCCATGGCTTTTCAGGGTTACTGTCTTGTGGATGAATGAGCTAAAAATTGATTAAAATATTTAAAAAAGAAAAAAAAAAAGTTTGACAAGTATACAGGACCTGGGTGCTTGTGAATATACCTTGGTGGCCTGCCTGAGTATCATCTGTAGCTGTGCTTCCATTAGGTGGTCCAGTTTAATTGAATACAGAAAATAATTCATGTTTCTACTGAAACCCGTACCTTTACTTGGTGGGTGAAGAAAAGCCTGAACTGGGGACAGAAATCACTCGGGAGAGAGCAGGAAATGGCTTTCACTTAAAAAGTGCCATCATTTTAATAACTACATCTTACTATCATTCACTGTGGTCAGTATAGATTCTCAGCTGATGGAATATGCTTATAGAAATGTTTGGCACCTTAACCATATGTTAATAGACACAAGATGAAGCTGAGCTAACAAGCATTCATTTAGTGATGAATATAATCTAATCTCGACTCCATTCATCTTTCTCTTACCTTAAAGAACAATTAATTCCTTCAGTAAATTAACCAGAAGGCAAAACAATACCTGAGGTGACAAAGCATCAGGTGACAACAGATTATGTTTTATAGCTGTATGTATAGTCAAAGTAACCTGGCTTTATAGGGGAAAGACCACTGTGAAGTCCACTGATACTTATGCATTTGCAAAGTAACATGATTTTCTGTTAGTTAAATACTGAAGTTATTTCTGTGAACCCTTCATTAAATGAACGTATCCGACACTATGACAGTTTTTACAACATAATTTGAAGGTTGAGAGTTGTTTGATATTAGTTTTTCATATTAAAAATAAAATGAAGGTTTTAGTGGGGTAAAAATGGAACTAGAGTAAGTAAGAAATTTTGGGTACATTGATCTTCTTCTAAATACACTCCAAACCTGACAACAGACATTACTGCCAGTTTCATGCATCACTGATACAGAAGGCTGGTGTGCCTTCAGGCTCTGCTTCATGTACTTAAAATCAGGTCAATAGAATTTCAGGAAACCTGATTTGAGACCACATATCAATGTCCACGGTCCACTGCATCTTTAGCAAACAGCATGGATCTCTGTCGAGTCCAAATATCCCTTATGTAAACACATACTAGTCTGCTCTACTAGAGCAGGCATGTTTGCTGCCTGGCTGAGCAGTCATGTTGCACGCGGAAGGTGGCGTCAGTGCAAACACTCTGTTGCAGGGGTGTCAAACTCAGTCACAGGAGGGGCAGGGTTCTGAATTTAAGTCTAACCTGAGAGCCTAAGAGGGTCAACATTTAACCATAAACTGTCAAAATTATGTCAACAGTAATAAATTATAGGAAAAGAACTTAGCACTTACAAGTGATTTTGAGATTAAAAAAAGAATGAAACACTTTTTTTTGCTCTTCCACATTCCTGACTACTTATCTATTTTAAAGGTCACATATTATGCAAAATAATAAAAAAAAAATCATAAAAGCAGTTTTCAGATTTTCCCCTCATGATGTCATGTGAGGAGTTAGCAGTGCCCCCAGGTTGAGTTGTGCCTCCTTGAAAGAAAGTTCTCTCCTCAGGAGAGCCACGTCCATTTCCTGAGAGGGGTGTAGTCAGGGGCGGAGTCAGACAGCTCATTAAGATTTAAAGCCACAGAAACAGCTAGTTCTGAGCAGGGCTGAAACGGAGGGGTTTTTAGACATACAAAAATCCAATACTGGAGTGTTTCTTCATTAACAAACTTCACAGGCATGTTTTGGGGACCTCTAAGACCAATATAAACTTTTCTTGAAGGGGTGAAATATGTGACCTTGACGTAACAAGAATATTTTAATCCTTTAAGGTTAAAGTCACATTTTTATACTGGAGGGAATCTACAGACCTCATATCTTTTGGCAAGTTATAATAAAAATATGATATGATCATGTGGGCCGGGTGTAACTACCATGGGCCGGATTTGGCCCCCAGACCTTCCACATGTGTTGGAAGCTCCATCCTTTTGGAATTTGAACAGAGGGGGGCCAAAAAATGGGACAGTATGAGAAGGTCATTTTGGACTCTTTACAACTTTTGATAATGGAAATGCAAATAAATGTGTATTGTACTGTAACAAATTGAATCAAACCAATGGGTGGAAATGGCCTTTAAGTGTGGGAAACACAACAATAGGAACAAGGTTTAAGGAAGGCTAAAAAAGACTGAAATTAAGTATTTTTTGAATAAATTCCAGCCCTAACTGGCTTAAAAACAGTGCAAAAATGCAGTATGTCACCTCACTTTGCACATTGCTTATCTCCCCTGCCTTAAAAATGTACATATGCACGTGTCAGAGTTGCTCACCAGTGCAGATTTTACTGTCAGGTTTGGTTTTGGAGATCACAAACTTTGCATGGGAAGTGGCATACGTCAGGTTCTGTATAGTGTGTACAGTATTAATGAAAACCCAGCTCACTTGAGACTTTAGCAACACTAAATTCAGATGATGCTGTTTTGTTCGGTGGAAATGAGAGGATTTCCTGCTTTATGGAGCTATATTTCTAATGATAATATCTCCCTAATATGATGGATTACAAGTTTTTTCTCCCATAATTTTATATTGCCTCTTGCCTTTTGTGGCCGACCTAGGCTCAGTCTAATCCCCTGCTCATCCTGCATTAGTGTGAGAGATACGGAAAAGTCCAGTGAGGTTAATCTGATTGTGTAGGCGTTTATTCCCTCATAAAGACCCCAATCAGCTGCTGAAGATTACTCGCTCTGTTATGGAATTACAATACATTAATCTTGATCTGGGTGACAAAGGGGCCTGTCCACTTTCAGCAGCTTCTTCAGAACTACGCTGGGATCCTGTGACCCTATTAAAAATAAATGGTGAGGTGTTAAAATATTCATCAAGCTAGCGAGAGAGGGACGCTGGTGTGAGTGGGCGGTGACCAAAAGACAGACATGCTGTTATGGACTTATCAAAGGAAGAAAAGGAAGGAAAAGCATGCTGGCATTTTACTCCTTCTTCTCTGTTCCCAGATAAGACAGCAACATCAGAGTCACAGATTAATTATACGAGGCTGTTTTATCCTGGATGTCGTAACTAAAAGAGGAAACAATGTTTCAGAGTCCTCTATGGGGAACAGCAAAGCAGGATTAAAAAGATCTTTGTGTAGCATCTTCTCCTCTCCTTCCTCTTCACTGAGGCTTGTCAGAGTCTCTACCCGAGCTGGAGGAGCGGTTTAATTAAAGCAGACGGCCGCGCACATTACCGTGATCTGACCTTGGTCCCTCTCCTTCAGAGTGAAGTGGAGGGAGAAGACAAGAGGAGGAAGGCTAGGAGAAAAGGAGAGCTTCAAAAAGATAATCACATTTCATTAGCATCTCATTTTTTAAGGCTTGATGAAGAAAAACTGAAGTAAAATCAAACTATTAGAAGAGAAATGACTAAGTTGAATGTTTTTAAGCTGTCATTGATGTCACATCAAGTAACACTCCTGTCACCATCTGTTCTCTGCCCGTCGGCTCTATCCTTCTGCTTCTCCGTTGTTTGTCTTTGCAGCTTTCATTGCTTCTTGTTTATTGTGATGCTGCAGCACTCCCACGCCTCTGCAGCACCCCAGGATGCCTCTCACTGCTGGGAAATAAAGTTTGAGGAGTCAGCTGTTCTGAATCTGTTCAGTCCTGATAATGAAAATATTTTGATTGCTAACATTGGTGGAGCGAGGCAATCATGTGCGCTGCTTCGCCTCAGAGGGAGAAACAAATGTTTAGTAAAAGGGCATCATCGTCATTCAGCCTCAGTCAGAGAAATTTGAAGGGGCATTTTTGACTGTTTTTTTGTTGTTTAAAACTTGTTCCATCATTCAGCCCTCACTTTGTGACTTTGTTTTCCCTGTAGGCTCCGTATTTCTGGCCGTCTAACTGTTGGGAGCCTGAGAACACAGACTATGGTAAGAGCCCTAAAAGGATTTAATGAGATTTTTTATTTCCCTCAAACAAGTTTGTGCTGTTATCCCTCCTTTACACAAGGATGTTTCTCATCAGTATTTAAAGGAGAAATCAAAGTATGTTTCCCAATGACTTTTAATCTTCTAATTATAACAGAGTTTTACATTTTATATTGCATTGCATTTCTTGGTTGTGGGTGCCATCCTTAAAGGTATGCATAGAGCAGTTGTTCTCAAATGGTGTGCCTTGAGCCAAGTCTTGGTGTGCCGTAGGAATGTACAACCATGCGCAATTACTACAACTGTAAATTAACAGAAACAGAGCAGAACATAAATGACAACAGAATGATATTGATGAAGTCAGAGGTAGATAAAGGAGGAACTGGGGTGGAGGAGGATTGTAAAAAGCAGCTTGCAGAGGGAGTAGCAAAGCGTAGACAGGCTTTAGATATGGCAGTATGAGTACGATTTGCAAATGGCATGCCTGGAGTGCATCAGCTTGCCCTCAGCTGATAAGGACTTTCATAAGATCAGCTGATCTCAATTATATGGCAGCAACTGATTTCATGGCCTGCCTGAACTAAAACTATACTCTTGACTGTAAGAGGCTATGTTGTAAAGATATGGTTTTGGTGTGCCTTGAAAATTTGGCTTAATCTTAGGTGTGCCTGCACTTTATTTACTCAATTTTCCAGTGATAAAGCGCTTCACTTAGGGGGATTAGACCTCCCAAAGCTGCCCCGCCATTGGCAGAGACCTTTCCCAGAGTTTCACAATCTAAAAACAAACTTATAATTAGCCTTAAATGAGCTCATTAGTGTGGGCAGTGGCAGCATGGCATATGATGGTTCTGGCCTATTACGAAGACCAATCTAGAGTTTTGTTTTCTAGACGACCTGTAAATGATCCCACCACTGTGAGAGCAGGAGCTTTGGTAACTTTGTAATCCCAGTTCTGGAGAAAAATAAGTCAAGATCTCAATAAAACAAGTAAAAATGTCTTGTTATTGAATGATAATGGAGAAAGTAAAGGTATGGATTAATGTCTGCTAAAGGCTTCCATAGAAAAAAACACTTAGTGGTAGACTTGACCTTGCAGTTGAAACACTCTATATAATATATCAGGTTATACCTGAATAAAAACCACATATAGCCTATCTTTTCCCTGAGCTGTGAACTGTAGCACTACATGTTCTCTGCTCTGTGGAGAGGACCCATTGACCGGATTAGTCAGTCACCGTTCCACTCCCTGCCCTTCATCCTGTCACAGAGGCACAACTTTAAAACCTCTTCACACCTCACCTCATAATTAAAAAGCATCAGAGAGGAGGAGAGGCTGCTACTGAAGCTGATTTTACTCTCATGCTAGGGGAGCTGAGGAGGGTTGAGGCAGTCACACGGGGGGATGAGAGATACATGGGTGAATGGATGAATAGAGGAAGAAGCAGAGTGTGTATACTGATAAATCCCCTTCTCTCTCTCTTTTCTCAGCTATCTACCTGTGCAAGCGGACCATGCAGAATAAGACCAGACTGGAGCTGGCAGATTATGAGGCGGTGAGTTCTGGACTCTTCCCCTGAGCTATATTACCTCTTAGTATTGATCAGTGTGTCAAGCTACGGGGCAGTCAGACCGTCTTAAAGGTCAGATTTGTTCGTGTCTGTGATAGCGTGAGATCTAAATTGCATCTGAGAGCAGAGTGAAACTGTTTTAGCTTTTAATTAGTGATTTATTTCTATGATAACAGTATGTCTCTGTCTCTATCTTCTTCCTCCAACAGGAGAACCTCGCCAGGCTGCAGAGAGCTTTTGCCAGGAAGTGGGAGTTTATCTACATGCAGGCCGAGGCTCAGGTCAAGTAAGTGCACGCTCGGTTACCAGGGCAACACGTGAAAGTACAATGCATGCAGTGGCGTTGACATCTGATGTACACAATAAACAAAGCAGTGTAATCTCAATGTGACCCTCTGTGTCACAAGCTATGAGTGTTTCTGACAGGCTCCATTAACCCCCACTGTAATGGAATTTCTTACTACACCACCAATCAGGCATTGTCAGGCCATGCAGGTCCTCCGCTGCTTGTTTTTAGAGCTAGATGACATGATAAATCAGTTTTTTTATATCAGCAATGGCAGGCTGATTGCAATGAAACATACAGAGATTAGAAACGGATACAGAAAAGGGAGAGAGTTTTAACCCTTACTGACTGCTCTTTGATTGATTCATGGATGCAAACTGAATCTTTGGGGGTTACTGTACATGAGAAAGTGATAACACTACACCATTTCCAGCCTAATCCCAAGATCTTTAAAGACATACACATCAGAGCCCCTGCATTGAAATTTACTGCATAGATTTATACAACTGTTAGAACTAGAAAGTCAGATAAGATTATGTATAAACCACACTGAAACAAGACTAGGTTAAAACCTAGTATATGGCTGACCGCAACTATCTGGGATGCTTGTTAAAATGCCTGACTGAATTGTGTGTTCTGGTAGTGTGATTAGTTTTTGGGGTGTGTATAATTGTGCTGACCCAAATGTCTGTGGGTTGAGAATTGAAGGACCCTAAAGTTTAAAACATAAAGTCCTGTCAGCAGGAAACAGCAAACCTGACACGCTTTCTGTACAATGAAACTCTGCCCATAGCGCAACTCTGTATGGTATGGTTCTGAAAGTAGTGTCACTTAGTCACTCAGTCAGACACATACACAGTCATGAGTAGGGCTGACCTCAGCGGCCAGCCCAAAAAAAAAATAGTGAAAAGGGGTAAAATCACTGTTACTCAACGTGTGGCTCTTTAGTGGCCACTTGGACCCTTTAAGGGTGCTTTCACATTAGGTCCAGTTGTTTCGAACCGCGGTTCAGCACGATTCTTCCCCCTTCCCTTTCCCCCACTGGCTTGCTTTCACACTAGCAACATCGGTCTGTGTACGGGCTCACTTGCGTATTAACTTGGTCTGAAACAGCAGGTGGCCATATGCATGAAGCTGGTTTACAACCAGGAGGAGAGAGAAGAAGAAGCTACCATGGCAACCACTCGGGTCATCACCTGAGCGAAGATTGTTTTTGTTTTAAACAGGCAGAAAAGTCCATCCCCCAGCAATGGATGATTTAAAATAACTTTTTAAGATGCCAGCAGCTTTGCTCTTCATATATGCACATCTACGTGCAGCTCAGAGGATTAAATGGACTCGCAATGTGCAGATACAGTGGTTTTTGACGTGACAGGAGACTTTTATTGCCTTTGCACCTCCTCTCACTGACTCCAACTTGTGTCCATCTGTAAGGTGAGTCACAACAGACCATTTATTGACTGGATTCTGATGATTTCTGCCCTTTATTGAGGAAAAATGTGAAAAAAAAAACTGCTTAAGTTTAGTTTTCACCATGACGTCATACAGCTGATACAACACCCTATTCCGTATCCGGGCACGGTTACGTTCACATCTCATCTGAACCGTGAAAGAGTCCACTTGAATCACACCCGAGACCACCTCCCTGGACCTGGGGCCCAGGCATGGTTCGGTTGCGGTCACACTAACCAAACTGAACCGGACTTCGAGCTCAAGTGCACTCGGATCTGGGACCGGGCCCCTAGTGTGAAAGCCACCTTAGACGTTAGGTCTTTGCACAGTGGGTCCATTATTTTTGGATGCGTTTTCTCAGATCTGTAAAAAAAAAAAAAAAACATCACACACTCAGACCTTGCAAACTGAGTCTAATGCTCTTTTATTTGCCTTCACTGTGAAGTTTCACAGAATGGGGCATATTGTCCATCAAGCAAGAGAAGAACATTTGATTCAATGACCTTGGCCTTTGATGTGTCATGCCAGAATCAGATCATTCGTTCATCATCGTTCATCCTTAAGTTGGATCAAATAGTACAAAATTTGGAGAAAATCCTTAAAGATTTCTCAATATATTATGCTCACGAGACCAGAAAGACCACGCACAAACAGGGTGCCTCTGGCTATGGCTGTCACCAACACGAAGGCATGAACATACTGCATAGTACTGAATGATGTACATCATAGAGGATTCTAAAGTGGGTATACTCTAGAGAACAGAAAAAAAACCTGTTGAGTCTTCATATACCTGCACATTCAGCAGAGACGGTGCCAGCCAAAACCTATGTCCACATTTAGCTGGATGTTGTTAAAAAAGGATAGACATGTAGACTTTATCATCTCCAGTCCGTCTCCCCCCTCCTATCCACCTGTTTTGATTTACCTGTCACATCTAATGCTGACTCTTGGAAACGGTTCTATTTTTCTCACACTGACTCATCTGATCTACAGGATTGACAGGAAAAAAGATAAAACTGAGAGGAAGATCCTCGACAGTCAGGAGAGAGCCTTCTGGGACGTGCACAGACCTGTGGTAAGCCTTGATCCGAGAGCCTCCTACCTCTTCTTACATCCATAGACTGTCTGTTTCCTGTCTTTATGCAGCTCTGTAAAACAAACGTTAAGTGTAAGACCTGAATTTACCTCAGGTTAAGACTGCGGTGATGTTTTTTTTTTGCTTGTGTTTTCAGCCTGGATGTGTTAACACGACAGAGATGGACATCAGGAAATGCAGACGCATGAAGAACCCTCATAGAGTTAAAAAGGTACAAGATCCAGTAGTAGGGTTTGGATGCTGAGGCTTCTATGTGACATGCAATCAATTAATCTGCTTAGACACTCCTTTAAAACAAAGCCAAACCCAACCTTTTACCATTAATTTATCACATCGCTTTGCTGAAAATTAACTAAAACCTAGTTGTTCCCTTGTAACCTTCTCCTCTTATCTTATTTTCATGTTTCAGTCAGTGTACGGTGTCACAGAGGAGGGAACGCAGTCTCAGAGTCCAATACACACTCCCTCACACCACTGCAGGAAAGGAACCAAAGAAGACGTCGAGAAAGAGGTGAAAGTTGGTCCTAATTATGAATCATGTTCCTGATGATTCTGGCAAAAAAAAAAACACTATTTTTGTATTACTCTGTGTAATATTTACACTTAATGCTACACCATTTTAAGGGTCTGTGCAAGGGGCTTTCCACAGACATATAGAGAAGTCAGCCTTAGAAGGAAAGGGGGAGGGATTGCTCTGAAAGCCTAAATCCCCTGTTTAGTGTACAAAGTGAGGTACCTGTAATAACAGGGGGGTGGGGGGGCCCTCCCCCAGGAAATTTTGAGCCTCCAACACTTAATACCCTGCAATCTTTTGAATATTTAAGCAGTAAGTTGTGGTTGGAATTCAGTTATGGAAATGGAAAACTTGGATTTATTGATTGATTCTTCACAAAACAAGCAACTTCTTGCATTCTGGCACATTTGATTTGTTATCGTGTTGTTTTAAAAATAAATGGTTAAATGTTACATGCAAATAATGAGAGAAATAAGTTAACCATGTAGAACACTTACAACCCAAATTCTCAAAAAGTTGGGCCACTGTATCAAAGTTACACAAAAACAGAATGCAATTATTTGCAAATTTAATAAACCCATACTTGATCCACAAGAGAACGAAAACAGCCTATCAGATGTTGAAACCTAGACACTTTAACATTTCAGGAAAGAATATTAGCTCATTTTAAATTTGATGGCAGCAGCACAGCTCAAAAAAATTAGGGACAAAGCAACAAAAGACTAGAAAAATAAGAGGTACTAATGAAAACAGCTAGGGGAGCATTTAAGAACTAGTCAGGTTTAATATCAACAGGTCAATAACATGACAGGGTGTAAAAGAAGCATTTTAGAGAGGCAGAGTCTCTCATCGGTAAAGATGGGCAGGGGTTCAACAATCTGCACTGGCGTCTTCTCTGGGCCAAAGTGTATTTAGAAGTGACCTAGGCAACATGGAAAACTGTTCTGTGGTCCGAGAAATAAAAATGAGAAATTCTTTTTGTTTGAAATCATGGATGCTGTGTTTTGTGGAATAATGAGTAGAAGGACCATCCAGCTTGTTATCAGTGCACAGTACGAAAGCCTGCATCTGAAAGTATGGGGTTGCATTAGCGCCTATAGCATGGGCAGCTTACACATCTAGAAAGGCACTATCAAAGAAGACCTTGGACTTCAACCTTCCAATTCTGAGACAACCTACCCTACCTACTGAGCCACAGTCACCCCCTTAACACTGTATTATGTGACAATTGTTTCCTATTTGTGAAAAGTCTGGACTGCAGGAAGGCCACTTCACCACCTGTACACTTCTATTGTGAAGCCATGCAATTGGGATGGATGTGGTTGGTAATTGACACTGTGAGGGCCGGCACGTTAATGAACTAAATAATTGTATTTTCTTTGAAATTTACCTTATTTTTAGCCTGTAGCAGTGAACTCGGCACCTATTCCCACAGTTAAATCCCTATACTACAGCAAGCCACAAGGAGGTGATTGAGATATTTAAGCCACATATTTCTGGGGCTTCCGTGTTGTTTGATGTAAATATGCTGCATCCTCATAGGTGAAAAACGCACAAAGGAAAAAGATATTTTGTTTTAATTCTCAGGCAGGGAAAAATCAGCTCGCACCCCTGCCAAGCTTGTAAATTTACCCAGGAATCTGCTGCTTTAATCAAGAACTTCAAAGACTTATGAGTAAGTTTGTCATGCATCTTATTTGCTAATCAAGTTATAAATAGTTGGATTTTTGTAAAACTGATCAAACATTAAGTCAATCTTAAAGAAAAGACACCATAAATACAGCATTTTTTTTTCCTCAGCACTTTTCCTCAATTAAAATGAGCTTCTGGGGGCCGGATGGGAAGCTGTAGAGGGCCGGATGTGGACCCCGGGCCTCCAGTTGATGATCAGTGCTATAGGCGCTAATGCAACCCCATACCATCAGAGATGCAGACTTTTGAGCTGTGTGCTGATAACAAGCTGGATGGTCCCTCTACTCTTTAGTCCATCAACCATGGCATCCATGATTTCCAAAAAGAATTTCACATTTTGATTCATACGACCACAGAACAGTTTTCCATGTTGCCTGAGTCCATTCTAAATATGCTTTGGTCCAGAGAAGATGCTAGAGTAGATTGGTAAACCCCTGCCTGTCAGGGGGGAGGGGCAGTGGGACACAAATGCAGACCGTAGGTTTCAAAAAGTTATCCTAGAAGGATAACCACTAAATCGCAAGCGATAAAAGGGAAAGGGGAGAATACCAAAGCAAAATGATAAGCCCAACTAATAACTCCCGCTCTAATTAATAGTAGAAAAGAGAAACTGAACCACTGCCGCCGTGCAGCTGAAAAGAAACTTAGACTTGTAGGGAGAGTGAGACAACTGTCTTCAGAAGAAACTCAAAGATGCCCAGACTGGGGTTCAAGAGAGAAACAAAGAAAAGCTGGTTATACCTCCAGCATCAACCACTACCTCTGGGGTAACTTGTAATTTAAATGAAAAAAGCTCTGAGGAAAGAGTCGACAGTGCTTGAGAGACTCCACATAGAAAGACACAGGAAAAATCCCAAGGAGATGCTCTCAGTACCTCTGAAGGTGAGATAATGAGTCTGCACTGAGAGCTGCAACACAAGAGCATATATAAGCTCTCCACACCTGGTCTCACTCAGTGCTGATCAGCCACACACACCTGGCCCAGCCCTGATTGACTCAGCCACATACACCTGGCACAGCACTGATTGATTCAGCCACAGCGAATGCCCTGTGTAATCCCCCTCACAGGGCCCCCCACCTAAGGGACGGCTCCTGACGTTCCAGTAAGGTGTTCTGGGCAGCGCCGACGGAAGTCATCTATAAGGCCTGGGTCCAGGATGTCTCGTGCAGGAACCCAGGTACGCTCCTCAGGGCCATATCCCTCCCAATCTACAAGATATTGCACTCCACGTCCAACTCTTCGACACTTTAAGATACGCCGTACTGTGTAGGCTGGTTGGCCTCCAACCATACGGGGTGGAGGTGGAGGCCTCACAGCTGGCATGAGAGGACTGGAGAAAACTGGTTTCAGGCGAGAAACATGGAAAGTTGGATGAATCTTCATAGATCGGGGGAGCATGAGGCGAACAGTGACAGGGTTGATCCTCCGGATAATCTTAAAGGGGCCAATAAAGCGTGGTGCCAACTTGCGGGATTCAACCCGCAGGGGAAGGTCTCTTGTAGAGAGCCACACCCTTTGACCAACCCGATAGTGTGGGGCTGGACGGCGCCGCCGATCAGCATAGCGCTTCTGCCGTGCCACTGAGCGCAGTAGGGATGTGCGCACGCGCCTCCACGTGGCGCGGCACCTTTGGACGAACAGTGTGGCTGAGGGAACTCCCACATCCCTCTCCTGGTCAGGGAACAATGGGGGTTGATAGCCGAACTGGCACTCAAAAGGAGATAGACCAGTGGATGCATTCGGCAATGTATTAAATGCATATTCTGCCCAGACAAGTTGTTCACTCCAAGTAGTTGGGTTGGACGAGACCAGACACCGGAGTGTTCTTTCAAGTGACTGATTGGTACGTTCAGTCTGGCCGTTTGTCTCGGGATGAAACCCTGAAGACAGACTGGTGGACGCACCTAAAAGAGAACAGAACGCCCTCCAAAAACGGGAAGCAAACTGTGGACCACGGTCCGAGACAACATCTTTGGGAATACCGTGGTAGCGAAAGACATGTTGGACCATGAGCCGGGCAGTTTCCAGGGCTGATGGGAGCTTTGGGAGAGGAATGAAGTGGGCTGCCTTTGAGAATCGATCAGCTACTACCAGGATGACAGTGAACCCCTTAGATGGGGTAATCCTGTTACAAAGTCCAGGCCCACATGTGACCAAGGACGGTGTGGGACAGGTAATGGCTGGAGAAGGCCCGCAGGGGGTTGCTGTACCGTCTTGTTTTGGGCACACACTGTGCAAGCTCTCACAAACTCACGAACATCTTTGTCTATCTGGGGCCACCAAAATCGCCTTCTAAGGAAACTAAGAGTGCGGCGAACACCAGGGTGATTTGTAAGCCGAGATGAGTGGCCCCACTGAAGCACTTGAGACCGCACAGCAGTAGGAACATACTGACAGCCTGCAGGACCCTCCTGGGTCTGGTTCCTGCTGCTGAGCCCCTTGGACTACAGCATCAATCTCCCAGGTTAGGGGTGCAAGGATGCGGGTCGATGGTATTATAGGCTCCTGGGAACTGTAACCACTCTCTGTGTGGTCAAACTGACGTGAGAGGGCATCGGGCTTCAGATTCTTAGAACCTGGGCGTCTGAAAGGGTGAACTCGAACCGGCTGAAGAAGAGGGCCCACCGGGCCTGACGGGGGTTCAGACGCTTGGCTTGTTGGATGTAGGCTAGGTTCTTATGGTCTGTCCAGACCTGAAATGGGTGTTCAGCACCCTCAAGCCAATGGCGCCACTCTTCTAAGGCTAGCTTAACTGCTAGCAGCTCCTTATTACCAACATCATAATTCCTCTCAGCCGGCGAGAGGCGCCGAGAGAAAAAGGCGCATGGGTGAAGTTTTTGATCCTTTGGAAAGCACTGGGACAACACTGCCCCAACTCCTACATCGGAGGCATCAACCTCAACAATAAAAGGTAGCGATGGATCAGGGTGAGTGAGTATGGGTGCAGTAGTAAATCTCCTTTTAAGTTCAGTAAAGGCCTCATCAGCCTGTTGAGTCCATTTGAACCTTGAGCTGCCCCCCTTAGTCAAGGCTGAGATGGGTGCAGCTATTGAGCTAAAGCCCCTAATAAAGCGTCGGTAAAAATTTGCAAACCCCAGGAAACGCTGCACCTGTTTAACTGAGTCAGGTTGGGGCCAGTCTACCACTGCCTTGACCTTGCTGGTATCCATACTCACATTCCCCTGAGACACAATGTACCCCAGAAACTGAACACTGGAGGCATGGAACATGCACTTCTCTGCCTTGACATACAACTGGTTCTGCAATAACCTCTGCAGTACCATTTTGACGTGGGACACATGCTCTTCATAGGACTTGGAAAAAACCAGGATGTCATCTAAATAGACATACACAAACACCTCAAGCATATCCCGTAGAACATCATTGATGAATGCCTGGAAAACAGCAGGTGCATTTGAAAGCCCAAAGGGCATTACCAGGTATTCATAGTGCCCTCTGGGCGTGTTGAATGCTGTCTTCCACTCATCCCCCTCACGTATGCGCACTAAATTGTACGCATTTCGAAGGTCTAACTTAGTGAAGATAGACGCCCCCTGTAAACGTTCAAAGGCCGTGGACATGAGGGGGAGAGGATAGCGGTTTTTCACAGTGATCTTATTGAGACCCCTGTAATCTATGCATGGCCTTAGCCCACCATCTTTCTTTCCCACAAAAAAAAAGCCAGCTCCCGCCGGTGAGGTGGAGGGTCGAATAAATCCTGCAGCCAAGGCCTCGTCAATATAGCTTTTCATAGCCAATGTTTCTGGACCCGACAGCGAATACAGACGTCCCCTTGGGGGTGTAGTGCCTGGGAGGAGATTGATTGTACAATCATAGGGCCGGTGGGCAGGTAGAACCGAGGCCTTCTGTTTACTGAAAACTTCGCTAAGTTCAGCATACTCGGTAGGGACCCCCAGAGGGAGAGGGGGCAAAGCACTGGGACATACATAA
Source organism: Cheilinus undulatus (assembly GCF_018320785.1). Lineage (NCBI taxonomy): Eukaryota > Metazoa > Chordata > Actinopteri > Labriformes > Labridae > Cheilinus > Cheilinus undulatus. The sequence goes on along the minus strand of NC_054878.1, from coordinate 35,737,086 downwards.
CCTGAAGATGCTTTAGACTCAAGAGACCCAGGATTGCAAGGAGCAGAGGAAGAGAGGTCAACAGGAGAGAGACAAGCAAGCGGAGCCTCCCTTGATAGACTGGGGAGTTCGGGAGCAGGGGAGCTTGTGACACAGAGGGGCTCAAAGCTCAAGGGTCTGTCCTTAGCAGGATTAGAATCAGTCAAATGAGATGCACATTCCGGACCCCAACTTAAAACCTCCCCAGACCTCCAGTTAATATGAGGATTGTGTTCTTCAAGCCATGGATGACCCAAGATAAGGGGTAATTTTGGTGCATCAATAAGAAAGAACTGCAATCTTTCTGTGTGAGATCCTATACGGATTAAAATGGGACTGGTAACTGTATCAACTCTTCCGATACCCAGAGGTCTCCCATCCACTGCAGTGATTGAAAGTGGACAGGGAAGAGTAGAGATGGGTATTTTCAGCCTTTGAGCCAGGGACAAGTCAATAAAACTGCCAGCTGCCCCAGAATCAACAAATGCCTTGATGTTAAAATTGTTCTTTCCACAGGATAGTTCCAGGGAAAGAACAGTATGTTTATTAGCTACCAGGGGAGTCTTAGGTGGACTCGGCAGGTCCTCCTGCAATCTGTCGAGTCTCCTAGTTTCCCAGAGTGTCTTTGCTTTTCACTAGGGGCACGCTTTAATGAAATGGCCCGCTTTGCCACAATACAGACAGGCCCCACTACTCATGCGTTGCTCTCTTTCGGCTGGAGTGAGTCGTGCGCCCTATTTGCATGGGTTCGTCAGTTTTGGAAGTTGTTGTGAGGTTTTCTTACTCTTTATGGGAGGAGCTAAACTTCCCCATCAACCTGGAGGTGCGACTAGACTTTCTCTCTCTGTTACGCTCACGGATACGATTATCGATACGGATAGCTAAAGAGATCAAATTCTCCAGGGAATCTGGAACATCACGAGCAGCCAACTCATCTTTAACTCTCTCAGACAATGCGTTAATAAAGACTGTTATCAGGGCCTCCTGATTCCACCCCGATTCTGTTGCTAATGTGCGAAATTCAACTGAAAATTCTGCTACACTGGTAGAACCCTGATGTAACCCTATAAGCCGTTTTGCTGCCTCCTGGCCGCTAACATCATGATCAAAAACCCTCTTCATTTCTGCCATGAAGAGGGTTGAGTCAAAACAGACAGGAGTCTGTCTCTCCCACAAGGCTGTAGCCCAGGAAAGTGCTTTGTCCGAGAGCAATGAAATTATATAAGCTACCCTGGCTCGTTCTGAGGAAAACATAGAGGGCTGTAATTCAAACACTAGACTGCACTGGGTGATAAATCCCTTGCACCTGCCTGGATGACCATCATAACGAGCTGGAGTAGACAGCTTGGTTTCTTGGAAGGCAGTGGCGATTTGAGGCGAGCTGGGTTAGGATTTGGACTGGGTTTTATGGTTATTGGTGCTTCTTGGACTTGGACTGTAGATGTCTCTGGGATTTGTAAACAGGCAAGTATTTGAGTCAGCATTGTGTTATGTCTGGCTTGTTGATCAACAATAGTCTGAAGCATTTGTTCATGTGAACCTAAAGAGCCCCTGTGCTGATATAGCATGCCCATGAACAGCTATTTTCTCTTTGAGATCAGGCGTTTGTGGATCACTAACAAACTGGTCTGCTGTGCCCGCCATTGGCAGACTCATTCTGTCAGGGGAGGGCAGTGGGACACAAATGCAGACCGTAGGTTTCAAAAGTTATCCTAGAAGGATAACCACTAAATCATAGCGATAAAAGGGAAAGGGAGAATACCAAAGCAAAATGATAAGCCCAACTAATAACTCCGCTCTAATTAATAGTAGAAAAGAGAAACTGAACCACTGCCGCGTGCAGCTGAAAAGAAACTTAGACTTGTAGGGAGAGTGAGACAACTGTCTTCAGAAGAAACTCAAAGATGCCCAGACTGGGGTTCAAGAGAGAAACAAAGAAAAGCTGGTTATACCTCCAGCATCAACCACTACCTCTGGGGTAACTTGTAATTTAAATGAAAAAAGCTCTGAGGAAAGAGTCGACAGTGCTTGAGAGACTCCACATAGAAAGACACAGGAAAAATCCCAAGGAGATGCTCTCAGTACCTCTGAAGGTGAGATAATGAGTCTGCACTGAGAGCTGCAACACAAGAGCATATATAAGCTCTCCACACCTGGTCTCACTCAGTGCTGATCAGCCACACACACCTGGCCCAGCCCTGATTGACTCAGCCACATACACCTGGCACAGCACTGATTGATTCAGCCACAGCGAATGCCCTGTGTAATCCCCCTCACACTGCCCATCTTTACCGATTGGAGACTCTATCTCTCTAAAGTGCCTTTTTTATACCAGTCATGTTATTGACTTGTTGCCAATTAACCTGATTAGTTCTTAATGCTCCTCCAGCTGTTTTCATTTGTACCACTCACTTTTCTAGTCTTTTGTTGCTCTGTCCCTACTTTTTAAACTGTTCTGCTGCCATCAAATTCAAAATGAGCTAATATTTGTCATGAATTAGTATTATGATATGTTGTTTATGCTCTACTGTGAATAAAATATTGGTTTATGAGATGGAAATAATTAATCTAGCACTGTATTGTTGGCACTTATTTGCTGCCATGTATTTTGGATGTTTTAGACTCTATACTGTTTTAAGGCTGCTTTAAAAAAAAAATCCTGCATAGACAAACTGACTCCTATGATTGTTTTTCTTCCAGATCTTATTCCTGAACACACAGCTTGACCGTCACTGTATGAAGATGTCTAAAGTTGCTGATAGGTATGGGAAACACTTCTCCTCTTCTTTCAAAAACACTGCCACTGCTTTCTATTTTCAGTTTGCACACTTTATATGTAAAAGGAAATGCATCTGCTTTTCCTGTCTGCTTCCCCATCTGTTGCTCTCGCTCTCTGACCATCTATAATCAGACAAACCTGCACTCTTTTGACTTCTCTTTGACTATTTCTGTAATAGAGCAGTAGCAGATGGGGAAGGCAATTCAGTTTTGACATCCAATCTGAACTGGTAATGGTTTCACTTAGACATTTGGAGATACGTATAAAAATAGCTTTGTTTCCACAGTATTTCTCCTGATGTTGTTTCCCTCAGGCTGCAGGTTCTATAGGTCGAGGTTTCTTTTCTGCTAATGTGTTCACCAGTTGAGATGTGGGGTCTGAGGGCAGAAACAGAACCCTTCACACCACAGTTAGCACACAAACCAATCTCATCGATGTTACAACTAAATGAAAAAGGGAGAAATACAGACTGTCTTACCCAGTACTTTACTTTCAAACATTGGCCACACAGAAAATGAGTAAAATCAATGTTAGTAAAAGAAACACTTTCTCTTGTCACTGCAAAAACCTAAGATGTATCAAGTACTTCATAGTAATCAGTCAAGAACTATCACATCCAATCATCATCTATTGTGTGATGAATGCTTTATACCTCTGGGAATGGAGGTGAATTTTTCTTTAGTTGCATAAAGCCAGCGGTTTTATGTTGAATTTCTTCCAGGAGAGATTCCTTTTTCTGTGCAAAGATGGTTATTTCTTTTATTCTGATGAGTGTCAGCTAACCCCTTATTGGCTTTATATATAGTGTCAAGATTTGAATGTTTGATCTATAATGGAAATATTCACTGTACTTTTGTGTAGGTGTCTGTTTTTAGGGAAAAACAAGAAATAGGAATACTGCTGATGAGAGCCAGTTTTCCAGCGTGGAGAGTTCTCTGGGTTTGTTGTTGTCAGCATGGACTACTTCACTAAAAAAGAATCACACTGTTTGTTTGAATGGTCATGTGTCCATAATAGTAGTAACCTGACACGCCAGATGGATGTGTTTCACACATTCATCTGGGAAAACTTCAGCAGGAAACGTTTGGGAAAAGTCGGCTTAAACGGTTCAGACGGGTTCAGCTTTGCAAGATGGATTCGCCAGTGAAAAACAAGGAAACGGGCATATCCATCTGCTTTGCAAGGTTATGATGGTAGTGCTTCTGATTCAGCATTACCGCAATTTTAACAATACTGTTACATCTCTATCAGTCATGTGACTGCTGCAAGGGCAAAAAGAGCATAGGAAAGTGGCATCCTCTATTGCCTTGGTTCCCAACCTGGGGTCCTGGACTCCCTTGAAGAGGGCCCCAGAGATTTCAGAGAGGGGTGCGAGTCTGTCTGCTCTGAGGTTGGTAAAATCAGGGTTGTTCAGACATTCTAAAATCATGATAAAACACATGAATGGTTCATACAAACGTGTTTTGGTATTAACACTTGTGTTTTTGGCTATTTTGTTTGGCTTTAAGTGATGAAAACAATTCAAATTGATGTGTATTTCTGACAGTAGTAAGTTGCTTTTTTTCGTGGGGGTCATGGAGGGCCACAGCTCTTCTTAGACAAGTGAAGGGGGGCTCAGTGGAAAAAAGGTTGGGAACCACTGCACTATTGAACACTCCATGGAGCTGTATGACAGACTTTTTAATTTTCCATTACTTCATTACTACACCTGACATCACCTGAACAATCGAAAAAGACAGAAAGAACAATCATACATGTAAGACTTTCTGTCAGTAGGTCATGAGATGTCCCAAATGTGGCCTTTAATCAGATTTGGAATGAACTGCCTGTGACCATCACTAGTTATAAGCTTAAATTTCATTAAGTTGTTCAGGTATTCATGTTGTTTTCTCAGTGCTACCCAGCTGCACACATGTATGAAGGTGTTCTTGACCCTAATGGGTCCCTGCTAAGGCAGCCCGATGGTCCCATCCTCTGCTCAGTGAGTCAGGACAGCCATTACTTCCCAGCAGAGCAGAAACTGTGATTACCGCAGGCTGCTGCTCCGCTCGGCCTCCCATTAATGACCCTTTAACCTCCTCACTTCACACACACAGCTGAGCTTAATTGATGCTCCACAGAGCGAAGAGTTTAGTTTAACCCAACACTGCAAAAACAACCTGACAGACAGCATCAATCCTGTTGGACGATATCATTTAGAATGATTTATTCCTTCTCTTTAATCAAGTCTCATTAGAAATAATTTGTCAAAAATAACCTCTTTTCAGGGCAGCAGGCATGGGATCAAATTGGAAATATTTTCTATTAGAATAAGATTGAAGCTTTTGGAAACAAGCCAAAGAAAACGGATGAAAATATTTTGATGGAGGCACTGCATGTAGAAATTACTCCAGAAATTTGTGGCTGCTTGTTTTACTTTATTAGTGCCTAAATTGCTCTTATTAGCTGAAAAAGTGAGGACTATTTAAAGAAAATCCTCAACCTCTCTATATAGCATGGAATTATTATGCAGTGACACAACCATATAATGTATTTTATGTAATACATTTACTGTATTGAATCTGCAATCTACAGTTTTTTTCTAAAGACATCTGCAATTTTTTTCCTATTAGTCAATATAATAAATAACAAATCTCATATTCTATTAAAATTGCTTTATATATCTTATGACTTTGAGATGAAAAGCTTGTTTCTTGTGATAACAGGATAATTTTACTGAAATAAAAAGAAATAGGCTGGTGACTGACAGATCAGACTATGATACACTATGATACTCATAGTAATTCATGTTTTGTGACTCTTGCTTGTGATGGGCCATGGTTAGGCTTGACATGGCAATATTTCAGGGACATCACCAGGATTGAAAAAGGGTTGATGGTAATGAGCGCATGCAAATTTTTAATCACACCTTAAAAAGCTTTATTAATGACTTTATCAGTAGTTGTAGAGCATTTATCAGGACCCATCACCCTCTGCCTATCCTTTCCTGAGCCTTTAGCAGGTCTTCCTATTTTTTGAACAACCTGTCCAAGCGACTTTATGTGTTGGTGTTTAAAAGGACATTAGGGTTAGCTCATGGAAAAAATGTTGGAAAACACCTATTTTTTCTTCTTTCACGCTGTCCATCCATCCATTCATCCATTCATCCATTTTCTATACTGCTTATCCCACTGGGGGTCAATTCTCAACCCACAGACATTAGGGACAGCACAATTACACGTCCCATCAAAAATCACTCTGCCAGAACACACAATTCAGGCAGGCATTTCAACAGACATCCCAGATAGTTACTATACTAGGTTTTAACCATAGACTGTAGAAAGAATTGGACCAACCCTGTGTGACGTCAGTTGTCTGCTTACAATAGGCCGACTCAAACAGCTTTTGAAGCCAGTCCGTGGAGGCTTCCATATTGAAATCGCGGTCTCAGCAGAACTTAACGCCCGCCCACTGAGTGTGACTTCCTGTCAGCCTGCTAGCTAGCATTCCGTTTGACAGAAATGGAGCCTCTGCCTGCTGAGCTATCTGTCAGTCAAATGAGACGCGCCAATCAGCTTTCATCCTAAATATAAGCCAAACGATCGTGGTACAAAAAAATTCACCCCGGTACAGTGGGAGCACAATAAGACACTAGCTAACGAGACACGTTTGGTGTTTTGAACCAGGCTGTAAACCAGTTTATTTTGCGTGTCAACACCCGCTGTTTAAAAAAAAAACACCAAAAAAAAAACAAACAAACAAAAAAAACAAAACAAAAAAAACCAACGTATTTTTTAAGTGCTCTGCCTTAAACACTGCATGGCAGCACCTGCGTCCAATTGGACCTGAAGCACTTTGTGGCACTTACTGATGTTGTTTCTTCTCATCTAGATCTTTGCTTGTGTTGTTCTTGCTCTTGAATGTACGTCGCTTTGAATAAAGCGTATGCTAAATGACATTGTAACATTGTAACATTGTTTAACATGTGTGCAGATGGAACTTTCGGTGTTCCTGCAGCCAGCCTCTAGTGGAAACTCGCGGTATAGCAATTTTTTGCACTTTCGTATTGGCTTCATTTTTCAGGACCAGAGGTGGCCACTTGGTTTTAACCTAGTCTTGTTTAGTAACTTGGTGCTCCAAAGTCCTGATGGACACAGATGTTTTTGTGCTCACAAAAGTCTTTTAAACTTTTAAATTCACAAAGAACTGCAAATACACAGCCAGACAAACTGAGTGTAATAGCATTGTTGCTGTCCATGGTGCTGAATCCCTTCAAGTCTTTAGCATGGCCACTCTGCTCTACTTGTACTCAGAGATTTTCCGACACCAAACTTATCAGTGTTTGCAAAATTTCAAGCTCTAAAGGCTTTTTTTTTTAAAGTATTCAGGTAAGCTGTTGTTGCTTAGGAGTGTAATCATGTTGTTTACTAGTAAAGCCTTTTATAAGTGCGGTCTATTCAACAGAGAAATGTAGTGAAATTTCTCAGCACTGACTCAGATATCTGCTAGAGGCATTCAAACGAAGCAGTCCATCTAAATTATTGTCATTTAACATTTTTATTCATGCTCTTTTGTGCAATAACATGGGATTTACACAGTGTAATATCTAGAAGCTCTATGGTGTTACTTAATATTAAACATGACTGTGTACTTCCACCCTGCTCTGTGTTCTGCTTCCTCACTGTAAGGCTGTATCACCCCCAGTCTCAGAAGAAATGCTGAGCTGAATTACATTTAAATAACTTCAAATGTTTGCTGTGCATTGGTAAAATCCGTCGACTCATAATTCTTAAATGTTATTCAAGCTTCAATGCTGATACTGTGTGTGCTATTTAATGTTGTGGACTTCCTAGCAGGGTTCATGGTGTACAAAGAATCTTCTCTAATCCATTCCTGAGTTATTGTGGAAACTGTGTGCAGCAGAGTGGTGGAGTTGAAGCTTCACTGCACCTTTCAGATCCTGTTTATGTCAGATTATCAAAGAGAAGTTGGTGAGCTTTGGTGATTTGGATGAGAACAGATGTTGCTGCTAAACAAATTATTTTTCAAAGTCCTCTCAGGGGAACTTCTGTGCCACTGTGATCAACTGGAGATGTACTGAGCCTTTAGGACAAATGTTTGAAATGTCATTTTGTATGTTAACTTTTGGCAAGTTATATCACTAACCCTATCTGTTGTCTTCTCCTGCATTTGTGTGTCAGCCTGATAAGCTACACAGACCAGTACATGGAGTACGACCCGTTCATGACAGCACTGGAACCGTCCAACCCATGGACCAGTGATGATCCTTCTTTCTGGGATCTGGAGAACAGGTACGAAAGCAGAAACACCCACAGTTGAAGCCAGTGAACACTTCACCCTCTATTTCATTATTTACCTGGAAAGCTAGAAACATTGAAGACGAATAGAGTGAAATTATATTTTTATAAAAATACAGCCTTAAAATGAGTTGAATGTAAAATAAAAACATGGTTGTTTGGTGAGATTTAGGCTCTAATCAAAGTAATGTTTATAGAAACCCTTAAAATGCACGATTATTGATAAATGTGCACAGCTGTGTTCAACTATGCTTCAACCATTTTTCGATACAGTGGGGGTCCCCAGCCTCTGGAACCTTCTTGGAGATTGCAGGCTGAAAAGTTTGAAAACCCCTGCTTTAGTAGAGATTATCATGTTGTATCTCCTAGTGCTATATCTACACCACTCCAGTCCCACCACTGGAGCCTATCCCAGCTGTCATTGGGTGAGAGGCGGGGTACACCCAGACTGGTCGCCAGGCAATTGCAAAGCTGATATATAGAGACAGACAACCACGCTCACATACACACCTACGGTTAATTTAGAGTGATCAGTTAACCTAAAGAGCATGTCTTTAGTGGTGGGAGGAAGCGAGAGTACCCAGAAACCCATGCATGCACAGGGAGAACTTGATATCAGTTCTGAAAAGAATAAAGATTGGCCTGTTGCATATGGAAGACCCTTTTTTGATCCCAGTCTGTCACTGCATGGTATATATTCCACATCCATCTGGCCAACACCCCATACACGGTGTTTGGGAAGGGCAGAATCTTTCATTACAGGCCAGTCAGAGCAAAGTAACATAGTAGGCCTGCTCATAGAAATGCCTGGGCCCCTAAAAGTCTTGGATAACGGACTCTCTCTGACAGAAGGATGATAAGGACACTTGTGTCAGCCTAAGTTCCTCTAAGCCTGCTGATCACTTCAGCCAAACTCTTATAGCATGACCAAGATGTGATGACATAACATGAAACATAAAAGGCAATGGCTAAGCTAAGATGCTCTTTAAAGATCGATGTTAGCTGCATTCTTCAGAAAGGCCACCGAAAATGAACACCAATCATGTAGACATGTGTCTCTGTCTATTTTGCAGATATAAGCCAAAGGATCCATGTAGTTGAACTTATGCTTGGAAGAACTTAAATCATATCTACACTCCCCAGATGCATGTTGAATCTTTGGCATTAGTGCTAGTCCCCTGGTTAACATACTTCTCCTGGGTCAGGCTCAATTCATCTTTGGTTATGACTGAAAAAAATGCAGCAAGTCAGAAATAAAAACACAGTTTATTTCAAGAGGAGGACTTGGTGGTTGTAGTCATTCAACAGCATTTCAGTTCCAAAGCTGGATATTTGTGGGTAATTACTCTGAGCGATGGGCCATTTTCTAGAGCGGAGAAGGAAATTCAGAGGTCACTCAGCTCACACGATCAATCCAAATCAAATCATCCACCTCCATTTATGTGTTACTATCAATATTGGACGATCTCGAGTTACTGATTGTCCATTAAATGTTATTAAGAGATATGAAGGCAATTAACTAAAGTGTCACCTCCCAAAGAGAGCGGTCACTGCTCTCAACAAACTGCTCTGGACTCCTGTCCTGCCTAAATTATGCAGGAAATAATTACAGTAGACGTATTATGATTGTGCCTAATGTAGCTTTATAATTCAGCTGAATTGACTGATTGTAGGATTCAAGAGAATAAATTTCCTGTGGAGATCAAAAGGATTGAGTTTTAGATGAACGCTGACATCAGGATGACATTAAATCAGGCTTTTTATGCATTTCAGTGTGATCCAAATTTGGGTTTTAATGTTTTATCCCCTCATCTGTATTCATCCATCAGCTCTGCCCACGCCGATCATTTTCTCTGTATTTTAATGTCTTCATATCTTTTTAAATCCTTACCACTCTGTAGAAGCTTTGGATCCATGCTCATACTGTTCCCTCTGTCTCCCACCTCTCCCAGTAAGGAGCCCAGTCAACAGCGGGTGAAGAAGTGGGGTTTCTCTCTGGAGGAGGCCCTGAAGGACCCAGCAGGACAGGATCTTTTCCTGAAGTTCCTGGAGTCAGAGTTCAGCTCAGAAAACCTGCGGTGAGTTCACAAAACCCTTCGAAGTTTAGGTAATTTTTGACAGTTCATTGATAGTTTTACATAGGTTTGATATCAGAAGAACGGGGCATATTTAAGGAAAAGTGTCTTGTGCATGAGTGAAAAGGTTTTCTGGCATATTTGATTCTCAAGCCGGAGAGCAGCAATTCATATGCATCTGCAACAATGTGAGAAGTGTATAACAGTTATTTAAAAAGCTTTCAGTGCTCTGAAAATAGAAAGATTACCCTTTGGCGTGCCAATTGTTCCAACCTACCATTTCAGCCCACTTGCTCTCTGTAAATATGAGAAGAAGCAGATCACAAGTGAAAACTTCTCAAGATTTTTGAGTTCTGCTTCAGGAACAAGGCAAAAACATCACCTCTCACAGAAGTCTGTTAAAACGCACAGAAATGCAAAACAAGAGCAAGGATGGAGGACTGTGTTGAGCTGCAGTGTCATCAGGAGTGCCCATGGACTTGGTTGGACCCCTGACAAACCCAGAGACCGGGCCGTCCCCAGCTGGGATTTATTGATATATTTACTGATATAGTACCACTGTATGTGTGTTACACCAGTAGCACTGATGCTAGCATGCATCCCAGCTAACAATAACTTCATTTTAGAGCTGATAAGTGTGTCAAGCTATTATTGGGTATTCTGATACTGAAATGACTTACTTGTGCCACTTTTAAACACATTTTCTGCCTCTTTTCATTAAGTTTGCACAATTTTCACCAATTTTGCCCCTTTTTAAACCTTTTCATTACTTTTTGCCCACCCATTTCTGACAGTTTAAAACCTTTTTTTCCTTTTTTACCAATTTTTTCAAAAGTTCAATTTCACTACCCCTTCACCAAGTTTTTCCACTTTCAACTTTTGCCAATTCTGCCGCAACTTTGTCAATTACAGCATATTTTTTGCCTCTGTTAACCCATTAATGGTACATGTAAGACATTTTTCCACAATAAACCCATTCTTGCATCTTTTAACATATTTTAACAAATTTAAATCCCATTTTGCCACTGTTTCTGCCTTTTTTTTGCCACTTTTTATTTTTTTCTACCACTTTTTCTGCCTCTTTAAACCCTTTTGACCACTTTTTATACCACTTTCCAGCACTTGTTTCTGGCCCATTTTTGCTGCTAACTGCCTATTTTTTTAAAGTGTTTTTGCCACCAAATTTTAATTCTTTAACACATTTTCCTCCACTACAAACCCATTTTTGCCTCCTTTAACATTTTTTTAGCAATTTGTTATCACATTTTTCCACCTTTTCTGCCCATTTTTGCCACTTTAAATCATTTTTTCCACTTTTTTTAACCCTTTCCCCATTTTCTTCCTCTGCCACTTTAAACACATCTCTGCCTCTGTTAACCCATTTTTTGCCACTGTTAACCCCTTTTTACCAATTTTTGTGCCAATTTTAACCAAATTTAAAGATTTGTTTTTCATTGTTTCTGCCACTTTTAACCCATTTTGCAACTTTCCATGTATTTTTTGCCTCTATAAACCCATTTTTGCCACCTTTAACCCAATTTAATTCTATTTTAAGAAAAGGGTTTCACATTTTAAAGAAGGCTATATACTACATCATAAATTTTAAAAAATGTTGCTTTGATAAATGACTGGTTATTCAGGTAGAAAAATAGAATATTGTCTAAACGGCTTACCTATACTGTGGACCATGACTTTGCTGACCTTCATCTGCCCCCCTTTTGTATGGGCCCCTGAAAGCTCTTGCATGTATCCCACTTAAAGGATGGCCTTGATTGTTATAATGGTGCTTGTGCATGTTTGTACGTGTTTATATTGAGATATTTTTTTCAAGCAAGAATCATCTGTAACTGTTTTTTTTTTTTTTTTTTTTTTTTCTTACCCTCAAGAACAAATAATGTGAAATCATTGCACGGAGAGTAAATGTACCCATTCTTTAAAGAAAGACTGAAAACAATGAGCAGGTTTTTCTAGAGTGCACAGCCTGAAACAAAATTGGAGTGGCTAGGTTGTAAACCTTGACTTTTTTATTTTAAATAAACACAACATCTTGTACCCTAAGCAAAATGTCAAAGCACTGAGTGGAGAAGTCCCTCACACAGGGATTTTCAAGGTGTGGAAGAGTGAATATATAAATATATATTTTTAGATTTTTTATATTTTTGTCTGCATAGCTCTTAAACATCTGTCTTTCCGAGTCAATTAATATGTCTTTATCATCAGGCTCACCTATAATTTAGTAGAAACAATGAGTAGACCGTTGATGTGGGGTTTCACCATGAGAAGGAATGACTACAGATCTCTTCCACTCAGCCTTGTCGGCACTGGTTGCCTTGATATTTACTCAATGTCTCTGATGCTTTCATCCCTGACCACGCATCCATAGCTTCCTCTTAAAAAACACCCTGCGACTTGGTCACCAAACTTGGGTGATTAGTCTCAACATGGTGCGTGAGTTTTCATGGCCTCATGCTGTTTTAATTTGCATTTCTTTGCAGATTCCACACTGTGGCTGTGGAGCATCGTCAGGAAAATGTAAACTTTTAATACTAATAACCAGATGCAGCTAAATCTGCCTCATTAACAGCTTTGGTGTGAGAAATATTTCTTCCTAATTGATACAGAATTTCAGATTCACCAACCTAAAGAAGTGACTTGAAAAACAATAATAATAAGGTATATTAATGGAATAGAAAGAGTTTACCAGAAAAAAAAACGTAGGATTTGTCAAAAAACATAAACATAAGATGTTCTTAATCTAAATTCATCACATACATTCATACTTCATAATAACTTAATGTTTGGAGGAAATGTAAAACAATCACAAAAATCCTATTTTTTCTTGAATCCATATCAGAATCAGGTAAGATTTATTTGTTAGTACTGGCATATTGGATATCGGCAAAAATCCAGTACAATGCACCCCATGTTCCTTCCTTTTTAGCTCTGAATCACTCTAATAATCAGGATTAGCATCTTATACTCTAAAAACATGACAGAAGGTACCAGAAGTCGCACCCATGCTAAGTTTCATGAGGATGAGAAGTAAAGCCCTTTAGAGTGTGTGCTCATAAAGACATGAACTCCTCTGTACTGCCATCCTCCGTTCATCAATCTGTTCTTTCCCCTTTGACAGATGAAAATCAATTGCTCCGGTATATGAGATAAATTCCCAACACAGCACACGTGCACACTCCCACATCTTCATACACATCCAGGCTCCTAGCATCCAAATACAACATACAGCTAGCCAACAGCATCAGTATGGCTAATCCCCCATATCCCATGAATCAACAGTGAGAGCAAATGCATTGTTTTTGTATGAGAGGAGGTTGTTGATATCATAGAAATGTTTATTGATTTACAGAAGAAATACTTAATGCTCTGTTATGATTAATGCACTGTTTAGGCTGTAGCAGTGCAACAGAAAGTGTGTGTAGTTGTGATGAAGATTGAGCTCCAAAGGCTAAAGGAGAGCAGTGTTAAAAATCATAAAGTGTGGGAATGAACTGGGAGAGAAAACACAGAGGTTGGTGATACCTCAGAGCTACAGGAGGAGATAACACACAGCACACACCCTTATCTGTACTCACCTCTGGGCCAACAGCACCCCGGCTCATCTCTGCTTTCTCTTTTTTCTGTTTTTGGACCTTTAATTGCGTTTGCTTTTATGAGGGAGCTTTGGGAAGAGCTGTGCCGAGGGAGAGAGTGTCAGAGAGTGAGGCATAGATAAACAGTGAGAGAGAAGAAGAAGGCCCCAGAGGTATTTCTCCTTATATTGCTGAAGTGTCAACAGATCAATATAGATATAAACTAATATATGAGACAGTCGGCCCCGTGGCTCTCTGGTAGCCTTTATGGTTCCTGCCCTGCCCTTCTGCTCGTCTGCTCTCTTATACTGAATATTTAATTACTCTTTTTTGAAGAGCAAGTTCTTCTTAAACTGCCATGTGAACTTTCAGATTACTTCTGCAAGCGCTGATTTGTAACTCAGCGTTATCGGTTGACTTTGCCTCTAGGAAATCCTTAACATTTCAGAATGTCTTGGTTTTGGAGGACCAGATAATTAAACTTTTCTCATCCTGGGAGTTTTAAGCATTTTACAAGTCTTGAAGATGCTGACATTGAAGTTTTAGGGTGCAATCTCGTTGAAGCTTTTCATATAGCAAGAAAAATAAACTTTGTTGTTGAGTATTGTAATGAAGACAATGATACTAAAATAAAATGGATTCCACCTGCCAGCTAGCTCAGGCAGGCTAACTCTAGCAGTGCTAATGTCACATTCCTCATACATCAGTATCCAGTCACTTGATAAACATCCTCCAAAATGATGATCTTTTTAAGCGGCAAAATTTCCAACTGCCTTCATAAGTACTGTGCTCTTTATTTCAATCCCACCACCACCCAAATATCCACCTACAGGTTATAAAGGGGCTTTAACATACTATCTTATCATGTCTGAAATTCTACATGCAAGATAAATTTGCAATGAGAGACCAAGTCGGGGTGGAGGTGCCACAAAAAAATACATCAAAACTATTTAAACCCTTTATTTTCACCACTTTTTCTTGCCCATTTTTGCTGCTATCTGCCTATTTTTAAAAGTGTTTTTGCCACCAGTTTTTACTTCTTTTAAACACATTTTTTTAGCAGTTTGTTATCACAGTTTGCCACCTTTTCTTCCTCATTTTTGCCACTTTTAACACATTTCTGCCTATGTTTGGCCTCTGTTAACCCATTTTTTGCCACTATTAACCCCTTTTTACCAATTTCTGTGCCAATTTTAACCAATTTGATTTGTTGATTTGATGATTTGTTTTGTCTGTTTTTGCCCCTTTTAACCCATTTTGTAACTTTCCACCTGCCTTTTTTACCTGTTTACCTGTTTTTACCTGGTTAAGATGTTATCTCATCACTCCTCAATGTCTGCATGTGATTAAATCTATATGTCATGCTACCATAATAAATACTTGAACATTTACAAATGTGACCTGACTGACTGAAATTTGATTTATGTTCCAGGTTCTGGTTGGCAGTGCAGGACCTGAAGAGGATGCCGCAGCAGGATGTGGCACAGAGGGCGCAGGACATTTGGGCAGAGTTCCTGGCAGAGGGGGCTCCCAGTTCCATCAACCTGGACTCCCACAGCTACGAACGCACCAGCCAGAACCTGAAAGACCCCGGACGATACAGCTATGAGGACGCACAAGTGAGAAAATGCACAACACATGGACAAAGATGGAGTTTTTTTTACAATGTAGTGTATATCAGCTCAGACAGATGGATTTCACTGTTTTATTTTTGCAGTTTGTTAATGCTTAAAGCTGGATTTAGATCTCCTTTCTTAACACGGTAAATAATTATTCCATTTAGACCTTGAAAAAACATCAATTTTGGGTATTTGGATCCCATAGTGGTAATTCTAAATGCTAGATATGCAGCCCACTGCACACTGAAGATGAAATGGCATCTGACATCTTAGCATGCATACAGTAGTAGTCAGAGATAGGCTGCTTTTATTTACTGGTCCCAGTGGCTGGTAGGTGGATTAAATTCTACTGACAGTGCTCATACCATTATTTGGCTGGTGGAAGGTGTTAATTTCCCATCCTGCTGTGTAGTCCTACTCAGCTCTTTTTTATGAAGCATTTGGCTTTGTTTAAAATCCTCCTAAAATGCCAGCTTGAAGCTAATTCAGCCCCATTTGCTTGTAGTGCAAGCGACTTTATGGCACATGCATGCAGGATTAACTACCTACTAGCTAGACAGACAAGCCTGAAATATGCAGCAATGATGAATGGGCAGTTATTTTCTTAAAAGGAAGGCAAGTGGATTTCCAAATGCAGGTCATCACTGAAGACAGCATGGACATGCACTAAGTACAGTCAACTTGGTATCCAAATGCCAAAATGGATGTTTGATGCTAGGTATGAAAGACCCCATTGACAAATACAGGCCTTATACTTGAGTATCATTGTTGGCTCTTGCTTCTAAGAATTCTCTGTTTTTAATGGGAGTGTTGCTGCAAATACTGAGAAGAAGCTATTCATAAAAATCAACAAATGCCTTGAAAAAATCAGCAGCACATCTTGAACATAAACTGTATTCAACAGAGAGCAGACATAATCCATGCACTGAAAATGCCACACAGTCTCTTATGTTGATATAGTAGTCAAACTCCTTTTCCTACGAGTCAGCTGAAAGGTTGCCCTAAATTGAAATTCAGTAACAGACATAAATAACACACCTACTGCCTTATGATATTTAGCTTATACAGGCTCCAGTGTTAGCCCTGCATACGTAACGCCAGCCTGTCGGATCAGAGCATCTCACTTGTTTAAAATGGATGAGAGCGAATGAAGAGAAGTGAAAGACATCCATTTCTTATTTGACCTTACACCAATGAGATTCTGTTCCACCCTTTTAGAGAAAAAGCATGAGGATCAGTTAGGTATTATGTTGTACTACCTCCTTGACTTCACTCACCTTAAATCTTACTTTCCTCTTAGAACTGAAGGCTGTAGATCAGTGATAATCAACTGGAGGCCCAGGGGCTACATCAGGCCCCCCACAACTTCCCATCTGGCCCCCAAAGGATAAGTAAATTCAAACAGTTTGAGAGGGCAAAAATATGGCATGCAATAGTTTAACTTTTTTCTTGAAGTCTAAAGAAACCTTCAACCTAGTGGCTTATCAGACAAGACTACGCACACTAGTATTTCTGTAATTTGCCAGAGCAAACACACACTTATTATCTTGATTAGTCGTTTTTTTTGCAATGATTTTCCACACAAGGCTTTTTGAAAGTGCAGTTTCCCTCCTCCTCTAGAAATCTGTTTCCTGGCTGTGTTTTTGGCCGATCACGACACAGCATATTAGCATTGAATTCAGTGATAGACATTAAGAGGGCTCCAGAAATATGTAGCTTAAATATCTCAGTCACCTCCTTGTGGCTGGCTGCAGTAAAGGTGATAGAGACTGATCTCATTGTTAAATGTTTAAAGTTCCATTAATTTTTAAAGGAAATAATATTTTTTACAAGAATATTTTTACTAGAAAAAAATATTGATTTTATTTCAGTTTATTTCAATGTCTGGCCGCCACAACGTCAGTCAAGAAAAAGCTGGCCCTTGTGAAAATGGAGTTGACGACCCCTGCTGTAGATGGATGGGATATATTTTAGTTAACTGCTACATGAGTGGTATGAGTTTGTTAAAAGTTGGTTGGCAAAGATTTGGCGGGAAAGCATTCTGAAGACAGCAAAGAAGAGGGGAAAAAAATTAGTATACCACATACAAATGAAAAGCTTTTTATCTTTGTTGTAGGAACCACTCCTAGTTTTTTACTTTATGTCCTTAAACTACACTGATCTATGTAAAGAAACTTTTCAATCAATTTCTTAATGTTTATAATTAATGATATCAGAAGAACACCATGAGCTCAAGCTTGAACAGCTTCATCTATTCAGAACACTTATTATACTATGGCTGTTCAAATATACCATTTCTCAGTAGATGTTACAATTTTAAAAATAATGGTTAAAAAAAATCTATTTCAGTTGAAGAAATTTTCTTGAAATGTACAAATTTGTCATGAAATTTTCATTAGATTTTAACTATGTTTGGATACTTTCAAATAGTTACATAGAAATTTTATGGATTTTTGAGCGTCATTGGAAGTTTTGAAAGGAATTTGCTTTGATTTTTTTTCCCATGTCATGGGGATTTGGGAAATGTATCTGGAGGTTTGTAAGACTTTATGTGGAAAATTTCAGGTATTTTCATGAAAGTTTAGGAGATGTATTATAATTTGGGGAATTAGCTTTTAATTCTTTGGGGAAATTTGCTAATTGTCATTGTTTTCTTTGGAAACACTCGAGTCCTAACATGTAAGGTACAGTAGTGGTTATGTAAGTAGTGCATTAAATACAGGAAATATCTTGAGTTGGTTTATATCATATTTTTCAGATTGATCAAAGTAATAACACGTTAATGTTCTATGTTCTCTGTGAACACTAGTCAGTTATGCATCGATACTTTACATTATTTATCAATGAAGCTGGGTAAGTCCAGTTATGTAAACTAGCAGCATGTCTGAAAGACACTGAGACATGGATGACCAGATGTTTTTTTTTTTTTTTTTTTTTGGTAATGTTTTTGGCTACCTACCAGTAACTCAGTGACACATGGTTAAAATATAAAAATAATAGAATACTGTTTTTTTAAAATATGTCTTTATCATGAATTCATCCTATAAAAATAAAGATTCATTGCATTTATTAATATCAGGATCTTGTTGGCAACTAACTTGTTCTGTTAGCTTAGCTTTGCAGTAGAAAACCTTTTCTTTGAAGGAAAGCTCTTTAGCTTCAAAGGAAATAGAATAATTCTACCAGCACCTCTGAAGCTCATGGATTATGGTGGTATAGCTTATATTTATTACCTTAACAAAAATTGTATTACTTTAAATGACACTTTTTAATTATTATGTGCCAGAGTCGTTGATCAAGGATTTGTTGTTCTCAGCTTTGTTTTCACAGCCTTCCAATTAATGACTAGTGTCAAATGTGTCACTCATGAGGCTTTAACATTCTACTGAGCAGCTCGGCTCTCCTTGGTTTGACTGCTCATGGCAGCCAAGTGTAGCAGCAGATTTGTTCTTCTACCATAACTGAGCTACCCATTTGAGGTCTGGAACTGGCATTTAAGTCAATGACAGTAAATAGCTACTCTTCAGTAAGTATGGTTTTGTTCAAGAGTTGGCCATTGTTTCTACTTCAAAGTTTCTTCCACTGGTTATCCAGCAGGTATTTTAGCAGTTGTTTAGCAGTTTAGCAGTTGCAGCAGTTGTGACTTAACATGTCTGTGATGTGTCTTCGAATGATGATGTACCACTACGACGTCACTGTAATGCACATGGAGGTGGGGCAGGGACGCTTGGGCCCTGCACCAAAGTGGGACCATTCTGGGCGAGGCACACATCGGCTCGGCAAGAGAAAATCAGCATGGAGTGGTGCTGCTCAAAGTTATAGTGAAAAAGCCCCATCAGAGGCTCAAAGATGACGCATTTTTCCTCTTCAAATCCAAAAATCCCTTCTTCTTGAACCATCAGCACTGCCTTTGTGGGGAAAGAGATAGACATACAGGCATATACAGCAGTTCCTTATCATATTCTCACATTAGGCCAGTGTATAGGAAGACTTACACACCAGTAACAAAACTCTCTTTCCACCTTCTCTCAAATTGCAGGTTATTTATTCAAAGTGCCATTCAGAACGGCTACACCTCCTTTTAATTTATCTCTCTTCAGGTGATCAGTGTCTACAGAAACTCGATCCCAGCCTGTTTTCTACCCCATCTGTCTCTCTTACACGCTTCACCAATATCAGCTAATGGGTTTATATGGTGGAGGGATGTCTGGAGAATGCGGCCCCCCTGGGAGAAAGATAAGGCAGGGAGTAAGAAGCGTTGGGGGTTGGGTGGTGTCTATCAGATTTCCTCCCCCTGTAGCAGCAAAAGTAAAAACCAAGAGATTGCTCCTGTCATTGCTACAAACATCTTTCTCCCTCAGTGACTGCCAGGTTTAGTTTACACTGACTGAGGCTGTGAGTTTTGTACGTCATTAGTGCAGAACCATATTTAAGTGCAGATAAACTATCCTCCTCCTCCTTCTGGCATCAACATTTAGCCCCATGTGTCTTCTCCCTCTGCTTTTTTAAAGGATCACATCTATAAGCTGATGAAAAGTGACAGCTACGCTCGCTTTCTGCGCTCTAACGTGTACCAGGACCTGCTGTTGGCCAGGAAAAAAGTAAGTCTATTGGTATCATCCAAGGAGCTAAACACATGTGTACAAACTGATCACTCTTATTCCTTCAAACCTAACACCACTCAGGCTCTGGAGAAATTTGCTATGAAATTATCAAGTATTTTCATGGAAATGTTTGGGATATGTTTTTTATATTTTGTAGGGTTTCAATGGACAGTTTTAGGGAAATAAGCTTTGAATGTTTGTTAGGTATTTTCATGGGAATTTGTGAAATCTGGATGCTCTGGGAAGTTTCTTTTTGGATTTTTTAGTAATTGTAACAGGAATTTGGGGACTGTATTAATAATTTAGGGGAATTTGATTTTCATGGAAATCTGGGAAAGTTATAAATGTGTATATGTTTGTACGGAAGAGGATTAGGGCCACTGAAAAAAAAGAAATTTGAGACGCAAATGTTTTTTTTACTTGTCATAAAAAAGTCAATCCTGAGTTTAAAGTCAGAATTCTGAGTTTCAGATCAGAATTTTTCTCACAAGTAGAAAAAAAAAATCGCATCTCAAAATTTTGTTTTTCAGTGGTCCTAATCATCTTCCATATGATTGTCAAATAATGGGGGTGGCTTTAAATTTTCAAAAATTTCATAAAAATTTCTGGGATTTTTTTTTGGACTTTGAAGAGAATTTCTCCCCTTTTTTATGGAATTTGGGGGAATAGATTAGTAAATTTTTAGGAATTTGATAAGAATTTTTGGGGATTTTTTGTAATTGTTATTTGAATGTTTAGGCTGTATGATCAAGTAATACCAAAACATATGGAGAATATTTGGGGGTACTTTTTATGGGATACTTTAAAATATGTATAAAAAAATTTCAGACATTTTAAGCACATTTTTTTTATTTAAGAAATGTTTTGTAACTTTTGGAAAGGAAATTTTCAAGAAATTTTAGAGCTTTTAGTGGATTTATTTTCATCCTTGTGGTCCATCATCCAAAAACAACTCTCTCAATGACGAACACTTTTTCTTACTGACTGAAAACCCCCAACATCTGAACAACTGGCTGACTCACAGCCAAAAACATGCTTTAAACTTATTTAGTGCTGTATTTTCTGCAGAAACAGGGTCTCAGGTAACCTTGCTTAGCAGATGGATACGCCCATTTCCGTGTTTCTTACTAGTGAATCCATCTTGCAAAGGTCTCGTCTGAACCGTTTGGGCCCGGTTAGAAAGTAACAGGACCAATCAGCGTCGAGGGGCAGTACTTTCTGGCGCGGCGGAGTCGTTATGTATGCAAGCAGCAACAAGAGGCCGATGCAATTATGGCAGAAGACATTAGCATGGATGCTGCTAAAGCGCCAGTTTTATCAGAACTTGACGAAATTTCTTTGTCAACAGAAGAACAAAGAACAGCATTGAGTTGTTTTCTTTTCAAAAATGACAAAAGTCGTGTACTGACATGTTTACAGTCGGCATGGTTCGCGTTATGCAGTTCCCTGTGGAGTTTAGCCCTCGGTAGGTGTGCAGCTCGATAGCGGCTACGTCACGTGTTTTGTTGCTCTGATCTGCCGGTAAAAGATGTGACAGAACGTTCATCCAATCACCCTCTGAGTTTTTCAAAGGCTCTGCCCTTTCCCCAAACACTGTGTTTTAGTGGTTTTCCAGATGGATGTGTGAAACAAATCTATCTGCCGTGTCAGGTTAGGTCTCAGGAGATTTGGGGACATTATTTCTGGTAAAAACTCATTTTTGTTCAAAGAAAAGATTGAGCTTTTAAGATTATCAGGTCCTGCTGATCTCTAATAAGTGGGAGAAACTAAAAATGTATTCCAAACAAAAGCTGAGGTCTCAGGAGGATGGTGATTGGAGTCAGCTTTTTTAATATTAACAAAGGAAAAATGAACTTGTTATAGATTGAAAAGGAAATGAAGGGAAGAGTACAAAGTACAAAGACTTTAGACTTGTCCTCTGAGCTTTCAGAGAGGTTTGTTTTTTCCACAGCTCTAGTTAATAGTGATTACTACTCTACACTTCACCATCAGTGGGTGAAAGTGGAGTGTGGATGTTGAAGTGTGACCTGCAAAGTAAAAGCACTCTAAGTTGTCAGACAACTATAAAAGTGCTATACAAGCTGAAGTGGCTTTACCACTGGCTTTGGGTTACACTGACTGGAGATGAGTCCTACAGATGGCTGATGGAAGCAGAGTGCTTTTTTATAGGACTGGTGCTAAGGGGCCTAACTGGAAATCTACTCTTAAGGTTGACCTATAGCATAAATTATGTGTTTGATTAAACTGATTTGGTTACTTCTTGTTATGGATACATAATGTGTAACGCTAAACAGTAGTTTTAAAAAATCCTGTTTGCAATGTGCAGTGTTTGTGTGTCAGCTGTGCAATACTGTATCATCCTTGAAACACTGAACCTCTGCCCCATTTTTCTATTCTGATTTTATTTCTTTGATTCTCCAGCCTGAAACGGAGCAGGGCCGACGCACCTCCCTGGAGAAGTTCACTCGCAGTGTGGTGAGTGTCCCGATTTCCTCAGCTTTTTACTCTTAAACTGCATTCATTAAAGTATAAAGACTTTTAGTGCACATCACTGCTGTTTCATGTCCCAGCAGAGAGGAAGACAGATTACAGCAGCTCAGCTTTTTGGGAGCAAAACTGGAGCAGTGAAAGAGAAATTGTAACTACAACAACTTAAGCAGATATTAAAAGTCTTCAGTCATGTCTGCTTTATTTATTCTCGTTCTTCCTCAGTCTTGTAGTTATTTAAAGCCACCAGAACAGCTGCTGATGCTGCTTACCTCCAACATTTTATTCGATATCCAAACATTTATACAAATAGCTGTTGCACTTTGTCTCGTTCCCTTAGGATGCATGTCGCTTTTTGTTAAAAACGATCTCAAAGAAAGGTAACAGATGAGTTTATTGGTGGAAAGGTTTTCATTGCTCCAATTAATTGTAAGCATGCTATGCTTACAGGGGTATTGAACAGGAGGGCTTGACAATGGAAAATGTCGATAAAATAAGCAGATGAAGGCTTTCCTGAGACCATGGATGAAAAAACGGGTTGTTATGCAGATTTCACTGGCCTTAGGATATTTAGACCGAGGTCCAAATCACCTTTTGCCGTGGAATCAATGATTTATTGACAATTAAATGTTGATATCATTGTACAGCCCTTTTCTAAAGATTGATTTTTAGGTTTATATTGCTTTATTTATATAGGACAGTGGATAGAAAAAGAAACCAGGCATAGAAAGAGTGTGGAAAAGAAGTCACAGGCTGGTTTGGAGCTCAGGCCACCCACTCAGAGAAAACAGCCTTTGTGCGTGGCATGCTCAGACATAATCAGCTAGGAGGATACCTGGAGAGATGGGGCATGGGCCAGGGAAATGGCCTTTAGGAGGACAGAGCAGTAGAGGGCCAAGACTGACACAGTGAAGTGCCAAACTGGCTTATGCTCCCATACCTGACCTGACCTGACCTGACCTTTATGTCTGAATCAGACACCTTTTTTCCTGAGACCCCTCTTGCTTTACACCTTTTTCCTGACCTTTTCGTCTGAAGTCTAACACCTTTTCTTCCATTTCTTCTGAAATTGGACGCCTTTTTTTCCTGAGACCTTTTCTGGAAGTCTAACACAATTTTCTTGAGGCCTTTCATCTTAGGTGTGACACCGTTATTCCTGAGTCCTTCTTGTCTATTGCCTTTTTTCCTAATACCTTTTGGTCTCAGTCTGACACTTTTCCTCGTGAGACCTTTCATCTGAAGTTTAACACAATTTTCTTGACCTTTTGGTCCGAAGTCTAAGACCTTTTTCTTGAGACCTTTTCGCTGTAGTGTGAATCCTTTTCTGCTGAGACCTTTCATCTGAGGTCTGACACCTTTCTTCCTGAGTCCGTCTTGTCTAATGCATTTTTTCCTAATACTTTATGGTCTCAGTCTGACGCTTTTTCTCCTGAGACCCTTCATCTGAAGTCTGAATCCTTTTTTCCTGAGACTTTTTCATGTGGAGTCTGAAACCTTAGGTCTCAGTCTTACACTTTTTTCCTGAGAGCTTCGTGTCTGAAGTCTTAATACCTTTTTTCCTGTGACTTTTCATCTGAGATGTGACACCAGTTTTCCTGGGACATTTTAGTCTGATTGTGACGCCTTTTTTTCTGAAAGCTTTTCATCTGAAGTCTGGTCCCTTTCTTACAGGCCTTTTTGTCTGACAGAGGTTCTCCTGGTACGTTTTCAAATGCCATGCAAATCATTGGCAAGATAGCTCAAGAAGAGTACAAATGCATGTTGTTTTTTAAATTTTGATTTAAAGATTTCACATTTTTGACAACAATCTGACAATCTTTAAACAAGCATTTTGAAAAATGGCATGTGCTAATAAAGTCCAGTATTGTTGTCACGTTTTTATCTTTAATACTGTTTTACGTCACTACTGTTGATCTATCAGGAGCTTGAATGGTCGTCCCATTTTGTCAGGGTAGATTTCATCACTACTCTATGTGACTCAAGGGGCAAGGGGGCCCCTGAAATCAAGGGGTCGGGGGAAACTTAGAAGGGACTGAGCCTTAATCATGATAAAAAGCACATCAACAAATTGTGTTTACAGAATCAGTGCAGCAGCACTTGAAACAAAGGAGTACAATGCAGCTAAGCACTAGCATAAAAGCTGCAGCATTCTAGACAAGCGAGCGACTGAGGCAAGCATACAAAGCCTTGCTTTAGTCTAAACTGGTTCAAACATCGTCATTTTAAAGAGCGAGCATATTTGTGGATCTATATGTTAGCATTAACCAGTACCAGTAATATCTCCGTAGTTTAAACTCTTTCTTCCTCCTTCCAGGGAAAGTCACTGACGGGAAAACGCCTGACGGGACTGATGCAATCATCCTGACAAGGCCTGGATTCAGAGTAGGAGAAAACATACTCCGAAAAACTGCTTACCCCCGGGAGCAGGTGGAAAAAAGACCCTGGGGTGTTTGGGTGTGGCTGTGGGAGGTGGGGGATTAGACTGATGGACTGGGCCACCACCATGTTTTGAAAATTCCACCTTGGATCAGTTTGAGAGGACGGACATCATGCAATAAGTCACCAGACCTGACACCAGGACCAAGCCGTCACAGTGTAGACGGCAAACGATGTAAAAGCCCTGCACCACGCCGGGCTCTCTTTTCTCTCTTATTGTTTTCTCTCCTATCTACACTCATGTTATTACGGTAGCTGAAGAGGCTATCCCTTTTCCTTTCAGTGATATTAACATGGAATGCTTGAATGCCGTCTAAATGAGACTTAGATTATTGCTGTAGCTAGCTCTTTTATCTCACTGCATTCACCTGGATAAAGAGGGTTCACAGTCAACATCTGCACTTTTTAATCTCAACACACTGATGGTGGTCAGAACTACTGCTTTAATGGGGGAACAGGTGGAGAAGTACACTAAGTTTTTAGTTGTGAGTTTTTTGATCTGTTTATGTTGGAAGACAAAAGATTGATGACCTCTGTCTGTCCTGAAGGGTGTATGATGAAGTGAGACTGGAGGGGAAGGCTGGTCTGTCAAGTCACATCACAGAGCTTCTCTTTGACCATGGCTAGATCACCATGGTAGGGAACTCAAAATTCAAAGTTAACACTTTAAATCAGCTTTAAAGGGCGGCCATTTTTCTTTATTATTACCTGGTAATTACCTGGGATAAAGAGGAGAGCTTTCTGGGGTCCAGCCAAACTGTGGGGGCCCATGGAGGTCGGCAAAATCATGGTTCATTGTAAAATTAATCTGTGTTATCCATAATCTGTTTTTAACCTGAATAATAATCACTCTTATCAAAGAAAAAAACATGGATTTAATTTATTCATGCTGCCATTTCAATGTTAAACCCTTTTCCTAAAAACAGAATGACTTTTTACTGGTGATGTTAACACTGTGCATGGGTACACTGAACTAAACCATTAGGAAAGTAAAATCAGACTTCATAGCAAGGCTTTAATGTGCACAAACGTCAGGATGCCAGAAAATAAGATAGAAGAATCTGAAATGTTTCCAGAAGATCATTATATTATTACAAGAAGTTGCAAAAATAAGTGAAAATGGCAAAAATGGGTTGATAGTGGCAAAATAGTGGTAATAATTGGCAAAAAGTGGTAAACATGCGCAAAAAAATGAACAAAAATCTTTAAGAGTGGTAAAAAAAGGCAGCAAACGAGCTGACCAATAAGAAAAAGTGGGATAAAGTGCCCAAAAAGTGGCAAAAATGGGAAAAAGGTTGCAAAAAAGTGTGAAAAAAACAGCAAGAAATAAATCAAAATAGTCAAAATAAGCAAAATATAGCAAAACAATTGGATAACAGTGACAAAAATTGGTTGCACGTGGCAAAACAATGAAAAATGCAGCCAATAAATGTGTTGAAACTGTCAAAAAGGGTGAAAAACAACAAAATTTGTTAGAATTGTCAAAATATGTAAAATACAGTAAAAAATTGGATACCAGTGTGAAAAAGAAGTGGCAAACATTGGTTCCAAGTAGTAAAAACAAGCAGTAAATATGTGTTTGAACTGGCAAAAATGGGTTAAAAAACAGCAAGAAAAAAAAATGGCATAAACTGGAAAATATGGCAGTACAAGGATAAAAGCACCTGACAGAAGTGGCAAAAAATAGAGGCAAAAATTTCCAAAGATTTTTGAAAAAAAAACAAAAAAAAACAAATAAAATGTACCTCCAAAATGTATGTCGTAAGCATTAACACAGTCCAAATAATCAAAAAAGAAAGAAGAAAAAGAAGCAAAAAAGCAGCAAAATGGCTTCAACGACCTGTGTGTTGTATTCTTACATGTTGTATCTTACATGTATTCTTGTAAATGCTCTACTTTAAATGCTTATCACTGCCACTGTACTCAAATCAAACTATTGCATGGACAGACAGAGGTTTAATCTTGTTGTCCTTAGAGGGTAAGGTCAGGTGGATGATGTTACAGAAACAGGTGTATGACTATAAATGAGAGTTTACTGATGTTAGACTTTATTCTTCTAAACATTCCACTTCAGGCAGCCACAACGGGGTTAAAGGGGCTGCTCCCTGACCATCCTTCACCTTATGTAAAGAGGACCACAATAATAAACGAGGAATGCACAATATAAATCTGATGTGTCCATTCATTTCTTCCTCAGTCACTGAGAAATGCACCTACATGTCAGCAGGAATGGGGGTAAGCCATGTTTCCAGAGCTACAGTGAGTAACAGAGCTCTAACAGCTCTGCTTTTGTAGTCATACATCGCCCTCTAGTGGATTTAAAATGTTAGTGCTGGTCAATGACTTTAAACTGTCTCAGATGTAGTTCAGAGAGGAAAATGCTGAATTAAACTCAAGTACTGTGAAACAGCAAGGATTTTTTAACCATACATCTTAGTTTTATTTAGGATGCCTACATTATTTTACTCAAAGAAACAAAATTACTATTATTATTAGGGTTAAAATTATTAGTCCCTTATGCAAATGGTCAGTCATGCCTCCTTTTGCAGAATAACAATGTGCAGTCTTTTGTTGTTGTTTTAACAAGTCTCAGACTCGTCTCTTGAGGAATCCCAGCCCATTCTTCTTTGACCAATCTCCCAAGGTCCTCCAGATTTGATGGTTTTCTGGCATAGACCTTGGTCTCCAGTTCACTCCACAGATTTTCAACAGGGTTTAACTCTGAGCTTTGTGTAGAGCAGTCAATAATGTTCACTGCACAGGGCACAATTTACTCACCTCTTTTGGCGCCATGTTGCCAAGGCTAAACGGACTGATGCTGTCTCATATAAAGTACTCTATCATGCGCTGACTGCATGGATCCGCTGGTCAGCTGCGTGGATCATCACTGCTCTCTATATTAAAACTCTAAACTAACCAGAGCCACGTCTATTGGATTATAAAATGTATGCAGATAAAATGTATGCAGATCTGCCAGCTACTCATTGTGCTTACAGGAAGCGGGCTGTACCAGAGGGCAGAGCTGTAATTGGTTACTTTCAGAGATGGATAAAGTACTAGACTCAAGTAAAAGTAGGGTTACTTTGGAAAAATGTACTTAAGTAGAAGTGAAAGTAGCAATCTATAAATCTACTGAAGTAAAAGTAAACAGTGCTGAGTTGTTACTTTTGATACCTGGGGAGGTTATCAGTAAAATATGATCTTATCTTAATGTGAAATAACTACAAGAGAATATGAATCTATAACCAGGTAGTTTTTTGTAAGGTGAGACATAACCTAAAGTCAAATGTATCTGCTTTTCTTTTTTTTGCTACTGACTGTCATGTGTTGTGAAAGTCTCCCTTTAGCAAAATGTTCACAGGAAAATGAGTGAATTCCTCAATTTAATCAACAAATTACTAAAATTAACCTGTTGTCATGGGAAAACAAGTGTTGTAGGCCTGAGATGAAACAATATAAACAAGTCAACTTCTTAGGAAAATCACCAAAATACCTGTTACCATGCATGTATAATAAAATGTATGGCTTTCTGTCCTCAGATGCTTTCTATTAGATCATCAGTATTTTATTACTAAAAATGATACCATCAAAAAGCGTGGGCAGGTCTAATACCGTCATACACGCCACTTTTCCCTCTGGCAGCATCGGGTTGATTCACTCTGATGTGGCTGTGTAGTGCAACATTACCCCCTGGTGGAGTATTAGTGAAAAGGCTTCTTCTTCCTAAAGGCTTATTAGGGCCCAAACACCGAGTGGTGCGAGAACCTAATTGTGATCGCTAGGATTATCTTACTTATCATTTGCCGTCATTGCATGGACTTTTGAGACCCTTAACATTTCTGAATTTGAGGGAAATTTTGCACGTACATCTGGTCTCATGAAAATTTTGATATTTTTTGGGTTTCCTGTGCAATCATTCAGAATTGCAAAAATAGTGCCCCCTAACTGTTTCCAAAGTCAAAGCCCCCTCTTTTGACTATGTCGTAGATTCATGAAATTTTGTGTGCAGGTGCGGCTTGGGGAGATCTACAAAAAAAGCCCCTTGGGCCTACACTCTATCTCCAACAGGAAATCTGCCATTTTGAATAAATTTGCAAAAAAGGGGCTGTTTTTGGCCTTTTCCAGGGGTCATATCTTGATTAACTCCTCTGAGGGATTTTATCCGATTGACTTGTACTTTGGTACAGAGCTACATGACACATAGATGATGAAAACTTATTCGGGGTTTTCTCATTAGTCGAAAGGTGTGGCCATGGCCTCATATTTCTTTGGTAAACAGGAAGTAGTTTATAACTCAGCTGTGCATTGTCTGATTGGACTCATATTGCTCAGGAATATTGATGGTCATGGCCTGCACCCATTCATGTGGTCAGATTTTTTACAGATCAAAGCGCCACCTAGTGGTGACAGGAAATGTAAAGGTTTATGGTGCAAGCTACCGTTTAAACTATCCAAGATATCCACTTCAAATTTTTGTCAGGAAGGACTAAAGAAGTGGATTTAGCTTTGTGACTTTTTATCAGAGGGAGTGGTCTCAGCGGGGCGACAAAGTCAAGAGTCGCCATTTTGTCTCGCCAATAAATTTTTAACAGTCGGCTGGTGCTCACTAAAAATTTCCATTTATTACAAGATTGGCCAAATCCTGCTGAAATTAGCCCAGGCACATTCCTCAAGGTTGATATTACTCAAATTTGAAGGTCAAGAGTCCTTACCTAAAATGGTGTGACGGTGACAATTTTTCATTTTTCATGTCACAGGAAGTAGAATTATCTAGTGCTTACAAAACTTGTAAAGCCATGAAACTTGGCAGGAAAAACCCCCAGTAGTAAAACAAGATTATTGTTGGGATGATTGTCGGTGGGCATGGCTTTTTGGCTCAGTAACGCCCCCCTACAGTATTTGAAAATTCAGCCCCTGCAGCAGGATTATCCAAGGATTTTGAAAATTCTTGAGCTTATACATCATTTTAAGTTCTACAAAAAAGCCTTCGGACCCATGCCGTAAAACAAACAGGAAGTCTGTCATTTTTATTTTTGTGGTCAAAAAGCAGCACATTTATCATGATTATCACTACAGCCATTTTTACATAAAAACTATCCTCTGAGAACAGAATCCCTTTTCTTCTTTGTTTTTTTTTTTGTTTGTTTTTTTTTTTTCTCTTTTTTAAGGTTTGGTGTTTAAATGTCAATCAGATCCACTAATGTGCCTGAAACTGCTGTAGTATGCATGCCAGGCCAGTAGTTGGCAGTGTGACCGACAATGAAACACATGCATGCACACCTTTCCTTCCTCCTGGTGGGATCAACAGACAAACATGGCTGACACTCAAATGTTTGTGTGGACCGTGGACAGATGAAGTCGGGTTGCTTCCTAGTGACATTCAACCACAAAATAAATAGATATTTAAAAAATGGGAACATATAAACGTTGGCAGGAAGTGAGCAGCACAAACAAACAGCACATTTTTGTGTGGTCTGTGCAGCATCAGGCCAAGATCAAGTCTCTGACGGACTACATGCAGAACATGGAGCAGAAGAACAGACAGCTGGAGGAGAGCCAGGACGCTTTGACCAAGGAGCTCGCTAAGCTGCAGGCTCACGGTTCGCACATTTATATTAACCATTAAAACATCTTAGCTCACGTAAAAACAGGGTAACTTGATGGAATTTTCCTCTTTGTTTTTAATCAGAGAAAACACAAGAGATGTCAGGAGAGGAGAAGGAGGACATCAGCAGACACGATGGGGACGGGGACATAAAGGTGAGGAGGAAACACGTCACTGAGAATCTCTGTTACAGAAATGTGAAATAACTGAATGTTTTTGTGTCTGTGTGGCACAGAAAGACAAGCTCACAGAGTAAGTCTGTCTGTTTTAAATCCAGCTACATTTTTAATGACATTACAGAGCACAGACATAAGAAGAAACACATGGCATGACATATTTGAATCAAAGTCTGCAGTAAAATAAGTACACTAATTATTTAGACCAGTGTTACTGAAAACTGCTCAACCAGAGAGCCAAATTGTTGAAAAATACCTTTGCAATAGCCACATCTAAAGTGGTGAAAAGTGGCAAAAATTGATTAAAAGAGATATAAATGGTCAGAAAGCAGAAAAAAATAGTATAAAGGTTCAAAATTGGAATAAAATGGCAAAAACTGGGTGAAAAGTGTCAAAAAAGAAGTTACAGATAACAAAAATGGTCAGAAAGCAGCAAAAAATGTGCTAAAAATAGTGAAAAGTGACTTAAATGGCCAAAAAGACTTAAATTAGTGAAAAGGCGAAAAATAGGCATTAAATAGCAACAACTAGGTGACAAGTAGCAAAAATGGGGGAAAAGTGTTACAAAAAAGGAGTTATGGATGATAAAAATAGTCAGAAGCTGCAAAAATGTGGTAAAAAATAGTAACAAGTGACTAACATGGGAAAAAAAGGCAAAAATGTAGTAAAAATTAATGAAAAGTGACTATAATGGTCAAAAAGCAGCAAAAATGTGGTAAAAAAATAGTGAGAAGTGACTGAAAAGGTCAAAAAGCAGCAAAAAAATGGTGAGAAGGTGCAAAATTGGAATTAAATGGCAAAAATGTGGGTGAGAAGCAACAAAAAAGAGTTACAGATGACAAAAATTGTCAGAAAGCAGCAAAAATGTGGTAAAAACTATATAAAAGTAAGTAAATTGGTCAAAAAGCTTCAAAAATGTGGTAAAAAGAGTGAGAAGTGACTAAAATGGGCAGAAAGATGCAAAAATGAATGAAAAGTGACTAAAATGTCTAAAAGCAGCAAAAAAAAATTGGTGAATGGGTGAAAAATAGGCATTAAATGGCAAAAACTACGTAAACAATATAGCAACAATGGGTAAGAAGCAACATAAAAAAGGTGTTACAGATGAAAGAAATTGTCAGAAAGTGGCAAAAATGTGGTAAAATAATGGTGAAAAGTCACTGAAAGGGGCAAAAAGTGGCAAAATGGGCTAAAAAAAATATGTGAAAAGTGACTTAAATTGTAAAAAGCAACAAAAATGTGGTATAAAAATGGTGAAAATTGAGTTATATAGTCAAAAAGTGGCAAAAATGTGGTAAATTACTGCTTAAAAGTGACTAAATGGGTAAAATGCTGCAAAGAGTGACAAAATGTAAAAAGTGTCATTTAATGTCAAAAAGCAGGTTAAAATTTGGTGAAAAGTGGCCAAAAAATTGCTAAAAAGGGGCAAGAATTGCAAATATCAAAAAGCAGGATGAAAGTGACAAAAAATACAAAACTGGCAAGAGGAAGTGGTACAAATGGGTTAAAAGAGGCAAAAATGGATTCAAGTGTGAAAAAAGAAAAAAAGGGAGAAGGATCAGAAATAAGGGTAATAAAAAAAACTAAGAGAAAAAATAAAGGTTGACAATTAAAGCCTCCTGTATAAGGGTGGGAAACAAACTGATTAATGTGACTTGACATGGATCATTCCTGAGGTCAAAGTTTTTCAAGGTTTTCTGGGGAAAAGTATTTGAAATAAAGACATCATAGAGCCACAAACCATCCCAATGAAGCCACACGTTGAGTTTTACTCATTCAGACTAATAACTGTTTGTGACAAGACTTGAACTGGCTCTGGAATTTAGTCTAAAAGTGTCTAAACTGGGCCTAAAATTTTGACTTCAAGTCCACAGAGACGAATGAAGCAGTAGGAAAATCAACAAACCTATTCATGTTTGATATTTTTTAGATCTAGGATATTTCCACAGATTTGATTGGTTCTCATTGGACCACTTCATGCTGGTTTAAATGATCCTAAAGTTTTTTTTTTATTGTTTTTCAAACCAAAGTAGTGACAGTCATTACGACTGTCTACTGTGTGTGATCCTCATGAGGAAGGATGTAAAATCCTTGTACCACTCCTCTTTACTGAGTCAGGAACTTTTAGCTGCGTACGACTGTAGTCTGGCTTTACACTGGCTCTAAAAGTCTACACACACCTGCTACACTGTTGTCATGTGAAGGTTCCCTACCTGGGGTCCGGGCACCCCTGGGGGCTCCTATAATGAACTTTTATTTATAGAGTCATGATTGAAAATGTAATGTAAGAGAAAGTATTAGAGCCCTCTAAAAGGTCAAACAAAATAAAGAGGATTTGTACATTTCTTGGAAAAAGGTGACATTTAAAAGTACATTTTTTTAAATGATAAAGTCGTATTTTTTCAAGAACCTGAACTCAGAATTTTCTAGTTCAAAAGTCCTAAATTATTACATTATGCACTTTAAAATTTCAAGTTTGTAATGTCAGAATTGAACATTCTAAACTGGTGAATTTACAAGGATCCAAACTGAAAACAGTGAACAGAAATGTCTCTTCAGAGTCTGGGGAATAATGATAATGTGATCGTTCTTGGATCATTTCCTCTCTGATCAATCCTACTAAGAAAAATCTCCTGATTAGGTGATCAACTGTAGGACTTATGGAAGGAAAACAGCTTCTTCTCATCATTTTCTTTTTCCACGGCTCTTTTGGATTTTATAATGACAAAAAATTCTACCTTTTAGTTGACATAAATTTCCAGTTTTCTTTTTCTGGTAAATTTATGACTTGTTAAATTAGAAATGTTTGAGATTTTACTTAAAAATTGACTGAAGCTTCTCATTTTGATATTCTTATGGTGACTCTAAATGCCGTTGCAATGACAGATAGTTTATATGCAGATATTTATGAGGAACTCATTTATGTAGGCCTGTTACGCTGGGATTTAGTCAATAAAACATGATGTTTAATTTCTCAGAGATTGTCCTGGGGGGGCTTTAGAGTGTTTAGAGTAGAGGGACCCCAAAGAAAAAAGGTTAGGACCCACTGATGTAAAGGTCTATCATTTCAGAAATGTTCTGCCTTGTACCATTTTTTTAGGCCAAATAACTGTTTGGAGAAATTTCCAGAAACCAGATGAACAAAATGAATATGTTGATGTGGTTTGTTGACATTTCTCCAGACAGTTACTCTGCCTTTAAAAAGCGCCCAATCAGAGCTTAGCGAGTGTCTCCTCTCAGTCTGAACCAGGGTCTGCTACTGGAGCAGGAGAGGCTGATGTCAGACTACGACAAACTGAAGACTGAAGAGCAGGAGAAGGACGCCAAGCTGCAGAAACTCCTGTGAGTAAAGGACTTATCCGTATGTTTATTTATGTGGAATGTGAGTTCATGTGTTTTTTGTTGGCAGGCTGCTGAATGAGCAGAGGGAGCAGGCCAGAGAGGACCTGAAGAGCCTGGAGGGGCAGGGTACCAAAGTATCATTTATTTTGAAAGGGCATTTGAACGTACGGAAATCAAGAAAATGGACAACTTCACTCGTTTTTCGATTCTGGAGACAAATCAAAAAACGAGTGAAGTTTTCCGTTTTCTTGATTTCCATATGTTCAAATGCCCATTCAAAATAAATGATACTTTGGTACCCTGACCCTGGAGGAGAGCGTGGTAAGTATTTCCTGTTTCTACAGTGGAAGAGATGAAGTCCCCATGAGGGGCTCGGTGATCACCCATGCATGCAAATAAAGACTCCATCCTGTAAAACTCCGGCTGTGTCTGTGTTTTTGTTGCATAACCCCCTACTTACATCTTTGATGGCTCCCCAGGGGAGCGCCGCACCACGCCCCCCCTACTCCATCAGGCATACCTTGATCCAGGTACCGGCCACAGCGGGGTTTGAACCCCAGCATCCCTGTGCAGAACTGGTCTAGTCCAGTCCTCTGTGCCACCGCCGCCATACCTTTCACACTGCTGTCTCTTCTCCTGGCGCATTTATCCTCTTTGTTTAGGATGTGGCTTTAAAATTCACTGAGACCAAGATGGGAGTTGAACCTTGAACCTCCTGACTCTGAGTCAGTCCACTATCTCTTTAGGCTATAGATCCAGACATGCAGCAGAGCCTCAGAGGGGCTTTTCCTTCTTTATTTGGACTCAAATCTTGAAAACTTAAAGACACTGGTTAAATTTGAAAGGCCAACTCCCGTCCAGCTCTCCTGAAGTCTAGATTTGGACTCAGACTTTTAAAGTAGATGAACCCATGGTAAGATTTGAACCTATAAACTCCTGATTCACAGTCAGTTGGCTTTTCCATTAATCCACTGGAATACACCCCTGTTCATATTTCTCAGAGGATCTGATCTCTGCTTTTGGGGACTGGACTTAAAAAAGAACCAAGAATCAAACCCACAACCCTTTCAACTCTACGGCAGTCCTCTTCACTCCTGAGTCAGCGATTTACAGCTGCAGCTTCAAAAATCCACAGAAGATTTGAACCAACAACCTCATGACTCCAGAGCAGTTACCTGTCCAACTGAGCTAAAGCACAGGCTCAGTGTAGCTGCAGTTTCTCTGAGACTTCACATCTGGAGTAGAACATCTCTACAATCCACAATCTTTGCTGCTGGAGACTATTTTCATACTAGAGTTGCACATCTCCATGAGCGATGATCTTTGCTGCTGAAGACCATTTTCACATCTGGAGTTGAACATCTCTATGATCAACAATCTTTGCTGCTGAAGCCCATTTTCATACTTGAGTTGCACCTCTCCATGAGTGATAATCTTTGCTAATGAAGACCATTTTCACATCTTGTGTTGCACCTATCCATGAGTGATAATCTTTGCTGCTGAGACCATTTTCACATCTTGTGTTGCACCTCTCCATGAGTGATAATCTTTGCTGCTGAGGACTATTTTCACATCTTGTGTTGCACCTCTCCATGAGTGATAATCTTTGCTGCTGAGGACCATTTTCACATCTTGTGTTGCACCTCTCCATGAGTGATAATCTTTGCTGCTGAGGACTATTTTCACATCTTGTGTTGCACCTCTCCATGAGTGATAATCTTTGCTGCTGAGGACCATTTTCACATCTTGTGTTGCACATCTCAATCTTGAAAACTAAAAGAAATTGGTTAGATTTGAAAGGCCAATTCCTGTCCACGTCTCCTGAAGTCTATATTTGGACTCAGACTTTTAAAAGAGATGAACCCATGATAAGACTTGAACCTGTAAACTCCCGATTCATAGTCAGTTGGCTTTTTCACTTATCCACTAAGGCATATACCTGTTTGTGTTTCTCAGAGGATCTGATCTCTTCTTTTGGGGACTGGACTTAAAAATGAACCAAGAATTAAACCCACAACATTCCAACTCTACGGCAGTCCTCTTCACTCCTGAGTCAGCGATTTACAGCTGCAGCTTCAAAAATCCACAGAAGATTTGAACCAACAACCTCATGACTCCAGAGCAGTTACCTGTCCAACTGAGCTAAAGCACAGGCTCAGTGTAGCTGCAGTTTCTCTGAGACTTCACATCTGGAGTAGAACATCTCTACAATCCACAATCTTTGATGCTGGAGACCGTTTTCATACTAGAGTTGCACATCTCCATGAGCGATGATCTTTGCTGCTGAAGACCATTTTCACATCTGGAGTTGAACATCTCTGCGATCCACAATCTTTGCTGCTGGAGACCGTTTTCATTCTAGAGTAGAACATCTCTATGATCAACAATCTTTGCTGCTGAAGCCCATTTTCATACTTGAGTTGCACATCTCCATGAGTGATGATCTTGGCTGCCGAAGACCATGTTTTCATACTTAAGTTGCACATCTCCATGAGTGATGATCTTTGCTACTGGAGACCATTTTCACATCTTGAGTTTCACATCTCCATGAGTGATGATCTTTGCTGCTGAAGACCATTTTCATACTTGAGAGGAGATATAGATAGATATAAAGGGACTGACTTTAATAATGAAACAAACTTGTACACATCTTGAGGTCTCTCTTTGCTCCTCTGGTCAATCTTCATCACCAATGGTTGGTGATGAAGTTAATGCTTTTAGCCACTCTATCATTCTTTGCCTGTGGAGTGAGTGCGCACACGAGGGAGAGGGAGTGAGGCTGCAAGCATGCAGGAGAGAGAGACAGAGAAACAGTGGCTGAGCCAAGCAGAGCAGAAAGAAGAGCTGTGAAAATGACAATACAGTGATTTGGAGTAATAATTTGGAGCTGCATTCAAAATTTTCAGGGTGCATGCCTCCTTCCCATTACTTTTACTGCCAAAATAATGGCAAGCTCTGGAAATTAATGGCGGGTATCACCCTCTGTTTCTGTGACAGCGTGAGTGTTGCAAATCTCACATAACTATGGGTGCAGCGCGCCTTGTTGCTGGCATGCAACGGCTGCTACATATCCGCTTTCGCGTAACACCTAAACATGCAACGGGTTGCGAGGGCCAATTATCGCTGCTTGCAGCTTTAATTTTTTTCATTGTCTCAAATTATGTATTTGAACGCTGATGTGTTGATTAAAAGACTGAAATGATTTTTGAGGTGATTCATCCCCAAGATGCCATATCTGAATGTCAACATAATTTGTCTAATCATTAATCTGTAGTTAAAATAAGGACAGGACAATCTGTGAGATGCTATTAAGAATATATTTTACAAACAGCTGCTTATGTATTTAAGACACACCATGCACCGTACACTGCCATCCTGCAGAAACATTGTACTTTTTATTTCAACATCACTGAATTCTAAAAAGCTGTGGATTGTGTCAAACTTCCCCATCCTGTCAAGTGTTAAGAATATTGCACCCAAACTCTGTTAAAATTGGTCTCATCAGGATGTTTGTTGTAGAATCAGTACATCAAAATTACACACAGATTTCATGGATTCAGATGTGTATAAAACAGTGTAAAAAGTTTCAGTTACTTGTAGAAAAAAACCTGGGTACAAAGGATTTAAATGAAGGCTAGCTTCATTATTCATGAGTGTGTTTACATGGACTTGGTTTTGCTGTCGCTGTTTGGTTTTACATCATCTCAGCTTTGAGAAACCTAAGTAAGCTTTCTGAAGAACTCTGAAAGAAAACTGGATGCTGTGGAATATACACCTTCTCCTGTCTTCTGACATGCTGCCTCAGCTAGCTGACAGATCAGAAAAACAGCAGCAACACGAAGGCCTATTTCTTGGGCGACAAAGAAACAGAGTTTTGCCTCTTGTGAATGAGAGAAATAAATATAACTTGAAGATTAGATAGGAGACCCTGTCTATCCAGTTATGGCTGTGTATCTTCCCCTATTGTTCCCTTGTCCGTCCTATGCAGTGGCATTGACAGGCTGACACCAACCAAAGAGAAGGGCATGTTTTATATTTGTTATTGCGCTCTTCTGCCACAGCTGGAAATGAGGTGGATACACACTAAATCTGCATCTTTTTTGTTGTATAAAAAATCAAGGCGCCTGCGCAATAAGATAACCTGATCAGAAACCAGGATACTGGTCTCGGTGCATGTCAACATTATATCCAGAATATGACTAAAACTAGATAGATACTCAAGTCCATGTAAGCACTCTCAATGGTGAAACAAGGTAATGACTAGATCTTTATGAACAATGATTTATAACACTATTGCTCTTAACAGTCCAGTGTAACTGAAGGACACATTACACTCTTTGCTGAATTAGATTTTATGTTCACACAATCACATATTCTTAAAGTCTTGCTAGCATTAATACTGTTAACACCTGTATCAAGTTTACAGGTCTTAATACTTTAAACTTCACTCGTGAACAAACAACAGTATGAGACAGTTTAAAACACTTTATCACTAGTATATATTTAGTGGTCAGAACATTGGACGGTACATTGTGGAAGCCCTAAGCAGACATTTATCAGTACATTTGATTCTATTCCATTTTAATTCATAATGTGTTAGTAATGTTGGGTGCTTTCTTATCCAACATGCTGTCTCAATGCCATACGGTGCTGGTATCAGTGCTGGTACCAAGGCTCAGTCCCAATATACCCCTTGCCCTGCCCCTGTTTTGTGCATTCACATCTAGGGATATTAGCCTTGCTAATCATGGGCAAGATGGCTATCAAAAAAATGTTAAAATGTTAGTAAACTGTAAATATGATTTGTAAATTACAACAACCATCCAATCTCTTAATCTGAAGTTGTTTCAGTGCACTATGATCCTTCTATTTCTCAAAGCATTTGGACATCCAATTGTGGTAGAAACTTCGGGCAACATTGTCTCATCTGTTTACATAAAAACCTTGCAGGCTACTGATGATACATCATGAACTTGAAGGGTGGTCCCATTTTGTAACAGGGCCTTCTCCCACCACCAAAAACATGCTCATGAAGTTGACTGGTGACTTGGCCGTGAATGTGAATGTGCCTGGTTGTCTGGCTCTGTATGTCAGCCCTGCGATTGACTGGCGACCAGTCCAGGGTGTACCCTGCCTCTTACCCAATGACAGCTGGGATAGGCTCCAGCTCCCCCGCGAGCAGTATAGAAGATGGATGGATGGATGGGTTTAAGCCATTACAGTTTGTAACTGATTTTTTTTAAGAGGACCTTGAAAACAAGCACTAAGAGCAGGGGTGATTGTAGCATCAGACCTTAGGGGTGCTAAGCTCTACCAAGTGTTTAATCCTCCATATCTTTATGCTTATGCCCTTTACTGTTAAATCAAACATCTGTATGCAGAACTTGTCCTTAAGGGCACTATGAATTCTCTAAATTAAATAATTATCTTAGCATGACTGAAAATAATCATCTCATAAAAAAGAGTTCATTTTTTACTTCAGGGATTTTTGGCTATTTCCATCATTTTATAAAATAAAGATATTTGCAAAATTTATACCAGATGTAAAAAAAAATCAGTTTGAACTCTTGCCCCTGTTTTGATTATTTTAAGGGTGGCAAGTGAAATTCAGGGGTGATCCAGCCCTCCTAAAGAAGTCAAAATAGCCTAAAGTTAGAAATGGAACTGAACCAAAGTCTAAGAAGTCACACTTGTACTTAATACCAGTACTTTACTCAATATCAGTTTATGGCATGATGTTTGCCACTCATGATGAGCATGTAGGCAAAGTTCAAGCTCTATCTGCAGTTTTGAAGTGTTTAAATGATCATGATAAAAAATAGAACACACTGCAAAATATGCACTACTAATTTGTTAAGAGAGGGGCATAGGAACATGATAATAGAACAAACTTTCAAAATAATTTTAAGAATTGTAGTGGTTATTAACAGGTGTTTATATTTGTACTCTGTGAGCACTCAAATATGAGTCCTTGTATTTGGTCAGAAAAAGAGGTATCCCATGTGTTAATTTCTCATGACCTTAAGAAAACATTTGACATTATCATGGCAAAACCAGCACCGTTATACAAAGACAACACATTAAATAAATAAGCCAAAATCTTGAGAAAACAACCCAAATTTTTAGAAACAAAATGTATAATTTGATGTTCCCTTTGGGCTTTCATAGTAAACCAAGTGAGGTTTTCATCCTGAACATATGAGTGGAAACTGATGGCAAAAAAGAGTGTAAGAGTGTTGTTCTTGCACTTTGAAACCTTCACCTGGTAACTTACACACCAGTAGGAATGAAACAGATGTTTTCAGGTCTTTCTTTCTTCAGTCATTAATATCATCACATGATAAACTGTTAGGTTTTTGTCAGTAATCACATCTGGCAGAAAACTTGATCTCACTGATTTGAATGACTTTAGGTTATTTACTTTGTGTGATTCCATTACAAAGAAACTGATCATTATTTCTTGAAACTTCTCATTAAACTTAAGTGCAGATTTGTACTACCGTATTAAAGAAACGGCACATTAGAGGCTCTTTGGCACTGGTTAGGCAGCTACAGCAGGACAGGACAGAGGCTGGACTCCTTTGATCTCCAGAGCTTTGTTGAACTGAACATCCATGACCTTAGAGGCCTTTGTGATCTTCAGGTTCTTCATGCAACCTCTGAAGGAAGAGCTGCTGGACAGAGCTGCCTGACGAACTCCGTCTGAGGAGGGAAAGATCAAGAACCCAAGATGATATTTCAAAGTCATTATATATTTACAGATCTAAAATTATAGCTGATTAAATGTGTTTTAGTAAATGTATTACCAGGATATCCTCCAACATAGATGGGGTCGTTGGTGTCACACGTGTTGGAGCGAGCATTAGGGCTCTCTGCTTTGCTCGTCTGCCCGTCGACCACCAGCTCCAACCTGTGGCGAAGCTTTTTAGCGATGACGGAGTGCCACTGGCTGTCACAGAAGCCCTCCCCTTCAGGCATGTGCTCAGCTGTGATTCGTCCAGCTCCGTTGTCAACGTGGAAGAGAAGCTAAAAGGAAAGGAGGGAAATTTTTAAAAATCTTTTCTAATTTCATAAAGGTTTGTCTCTGAGTTAATGCAGAAATGAGGATAAGGAATATTTCAGCAGTTTAGGAGGTAAGGTTGTCAACATTTCCGCTACGCTAATGCTTTTGTGCATGGATCATACTGGATGAATGTGTTTAATAGGGGGTATTTCAGGTAGCCAATCACATGAGAGTGATTTGTCTGTTTTTCCTGCAGCTGTCCACCAGAATGCAAGGAAGCAAATACAAATATGTATTTCTTTTAATGTTTGTGACATACCTTGCCCTGGACGATCTCCAATCCCAACCCATCGCTGGCTTGGTTACTGACGGCCAAAAGGACTCCACTGGTTTTACTGGTTCTGAACTCTAGTGCTATGGACACGTCAAGACCCACTCTGTAAGAAGAAACTGGAGGTGATGGAGAGAGAGATAAATATCCATGTTTAAATAAAGATATATGTAGAATAGGAAAAATAAAGAGAGCCATTTGGACTGGGCTTTTGCTAGGTGTAGAATAAAAGGTTTGTGGGTCATTGTTAGGTGGTTGTTACATAGCTGCTAGCATGTTAGTAGACACCAAAAACCAAATACTAACAGCACAGAAGAAAGGATAAGATGAAAACTAAGAAAAAGGTTCATCTGTGTCTCTTCTCACCTGCTTTCAGGTAGCCCGTGCCATCAAAAAAGGTGCCCGCCTCCGTAGCAACAAAGCATCTTCCTACCATGTGACTGGAGAAGGGCGCAGCCATGTTCAGTCTAAAGTCTTCGATGACATTTTCAGTACGACCTAAATGAAAAGATGAAGAGGCTACTTACCCAGGGAAAAATCAAAGCTTATTGTGAAACTTTCAGCATAATTAAGGGATTAGAAAAAACGACCCATTTATGATGCAAATGATGGCAAAAATAACACAAATCTGTTACCTGTACCAGGAGCTTTAGTGCTAACAGGACCTCCCACCATCTTTAAGTTACGGATACATCCATTAATACTGTAAAGGATCTAGAAACAGGACAATAGAACAATTAATTCATAGTGAAAAAAACATGAAAGCACTCAGCAATCATCAGTTCTATTTTTTTACACTAACAGTGTTCACATTTTAGAGTAGGGGTTCTCAACTGGTGGGCTGGGACCCAAAAATGTGTTGCAAAGCTGTGAATGTGTGTCAGAAAAGAAAAATTGTCAGAGTCTATAAAGGGCATTTAATGTTTTCCCTTGTAGTTAAATTTGTTTTTTAATAGCAGAAAGGAAACAAAAGTTATAGGAGTTTTCATTGTGAATCAATCTAAAATCTTTGAGGAATTTTCCTTGTTAACATTTCAAGGAAACTTAAAGACCTTGTAAAGTGAAATCCAAAATTTGTGTCTTAACACACTAGATATGTTGGAATAAGGTTGTTGTAAATGTGAAAACACTGAGATCTGCATGTGACTGAATTTTGCATTGAGACCAATAGAAAGTTTTTCTCCTCTTTCCTGGCTGGGTTTAATTTGGGCGGGACAAATATGTGGGCTGCTGATGTCACATGTCACCAGCCCACAATGGGGAAATAACCCCCCCCCCCCCCCCCCCAAAAGCTACAATGATATAAAATCACAGAGCAGTTAATCTCAGTACAGTCTGTTGTTAGCTGATGTCACTGCCTTGATTGAAAGTTAACATTCAGTTAAATGCTGTTTTTTGTTCATTGTGAGGTAAATTTGACAAATCTATCAGCCACAGTGGTCTATGATCATTATTCAACGCATCATAACATAGATTTAAGCCAGAAACTAACTTTGTCTCTTCTTTAGCATAGTCACTGTAAGGTCAAGGGGCAGGCTAATTACATGAGTGTGTTCCTCCATTCAGATTGTAGCAATTTTTAAATTTGAGAGGATCATATTTCTCCTGAGTGGGCGTGGCTTAAGCTCACTCAACAGACACACCCACACCATCCTGGAGTAGATTTAACTGCCTATTTTTTCATGATTTTGAAGTTGAATTTTTTTAAACTTAGAGATGTTGTTTCTGACTCAAATTTTACTTGGGGGTTCATTTCACAGTGGCCTATCACACAACAAACCTAAATACAGATGTATATTCACTTTACTGGGGTCTTTAAAGTAATTTCTCCTCAATTTTTGGGTCAATTCTGAGGACATTTTCCCAGAAACTGTAGGTAATATTATATTGGACTTTTCACATCAATTTTTAAAAAAGAACGTTTTGGATTTTTCAGCAGTAACTATTTGGACTTGACAGCACCTCTTGGCAGTTCTTTCCTGGTCTCCTGGAAAATTTCAGGAAAATCTGATCTAATCCAATGCTCCTTCTGTTTTACACAATATCTGTTTTGCAACATGTTCCACCTGAAGCAAAAACAAGATTTTTTTTATCCACCCAGTGGACCCTGATTAACCTCAGGTTAGCTGATAGCTAGATTGAGCTTCATCTGAGCATATTTTGATTGCAATTCACTTTAAAAATTGTTAAAAGCAA
Source organism: Cheilinus undulatus (assembly GCF_018320785.1). Lineage (NCBI taxonomy): Eukaryota > Metazoa > Chordata > Actinopteri > Labriformes > Labridae > Cheilinus > Cheilinus undulatus. The sequence goes on along the minus strand of NC_054878.1, from coordinate 35,693,531 downwards.
AAGCTTTTTTTTTACAATAACATTGCTTGTTACGACCTATTGTGCAGCCCTAGCCTTCAAAACAAGTTGAAATGAATAAATTTGAGTTTAAATTTGATTTCAAATTTAAATTCAAATGTAACTGGATGAAGGTTAGTGTGTGTATGTGTGCTTTATTTTACCGGTCCTATTCTCTTGGTGGTGTAGTTTTGCGGTAATCCACCGACATATACAATTCCCACCACGTCCAACAGATCAGCCTTGAAAAAGAAGATATGTTATTAATTCAGCATAAAAACTTGAATAAAGAATGCTGAGTTTAAAACTAGGTCAGATTTATGAGGGAGGCATTTGGAGAACAAAAATAACACACCTTCTTTGGGCTTGTCATCTGTTTACTGTATTTCCCGTCGACCAGCAGTAGGCCTCTCTGTTTGACTCGACTCACACGGATCTGAGAGGAGAAAGACAGAAAGAAAGGCATGAATATAAAGACATGCAGAATACTGAGAGATGATTAAACCTGATCAGAAAGAATAGAGTCAAATATGAGAGGTGGGAGATATAAAGAAAGGGATGAATAGAGAAGAAAACTCTTTTCACATTATCAAAGAAGACTGTATTTGGGCCTGAATCATGTTCACCATGTTCTTTCACTTGACATTTATATTATGCTTTCTTTAATAATACAGAATGTGGTTTATTCTTCTAGGTAGACTGTGAGAGGGATGAATGTGTCCCAAAGCATCAATGTCTCTGATTTCAGTGCATATAAAGAGAAAAAAAAGTTATTTAAAATTTAGTAAAACTAAATGGGCAGAGCCAGACATGATTAATAGCCAGGGCTAAGCCCAGACAAAGGGCGATCAAGAGGGCCACTACCTCGAAATTGTTTTGCTTGGCACAGAGTTGTACACACTATTTTTATGCCATTTTAAACACATATTTAGATTTAAGATGCCCCCAAAAATGTATACATTGAGTAAAAATTATGCAGTTAAAAAAAATCCTTCAGTCCAGTTGGGTTTAAAGTGTCGTTATCATTCTAAACTCATGATACACCATGTTGAGGTTTGATAACGTTCACTTCTACCTCCTAAAATGTCTGATGTTTGTTTTTTAAGTTACATTGCATATGTAGGATAGGAGTTTGGTGTAAAAGTTTATAGTTGAAACTATTCATATTCAAAAAAGAGCTTCAAAAGCAACATATGGAGTTACAGATATTAGTATGTAATTTTCAGAACAATTCTTAAAGTTTGGCTTTAAGAATTACATTTCTATGTTGTGATCAGCAAGGCGTAGTAGTTTACTGCTTATTTCTTTTGCATTTTCATTTATCTAACACTTACAAGCAGCAGGCTTTTAACCAACCTGAAAGATTCAGGGCTTTCAAGGCTGCTTTCACACCAGGGGCCCGTTGCCAGATCCAAGTGCACTTGAGCCTAAAGTCCGGTTCTTTCTGGTAAGTGTAAATGCAAACTAACCGCGCCCGGACACTGGGCCCACTTGGGGAGGTGGTCTCGGGTGCAGAGCAACTAGGCCTAATGTGAAAGCAGGCCTGAGAAAACATTCAGGGCTTAAGCCCCACAAGCCCCCCCTTGCTCCGCCTATGGTAAGGATGATGTTTGTGTGGAAATATCAACTTTGAAGTACGTCTGTAAAAAGTTGCCAAAATTACAGAAAAAGACCAAAAGAACATATAAAATAATAGTATTTAATAAATATTATAAAGCTTCAAATGACAGATGGATCAGAAAATGTGACATTCACATATAATCAAAGGTAAGCAGTAAAATACATCACATAGGTCAGTAACGTTTTAAGAGCATTGCTCCCAAAAGTGTTTAAAATCTCACTTTATTTCCAAGTTTAGTATTTCCTAAACAAAGTCACAAATGCACAAAGTGATTAAACTGTTTCAAAATTGACAAAACGTCTGACAAACACAGAAGTATGAATAAAAAGACTGACTAAGAGTCCTACCTTGTGCCAGTTTCCATCGTTAATGGAGAAGGGGACGCAAGCAGATGTGTTTCCATGGCCGAGGTCATAACCCAGACAGACCTGTCCGTTCTTAATCTACAGAGAGAGAGAGAGAGAGAGAAATGCAGGGTTAAGATGTTATGACAGAAGAGCAACCAGCAGAGAAGGTTGATATCAATTCAGTGAAAAGGATAGATCAAGATTCCATGGATTGTAGGTGTGCAGAAGGAAAAAAAGAGGAAGGATGACTACCCTTATCTAGAGCGAAGGCCATTCTTAATGGCATACTGAGACATTCTGGACAATGCTGTGCTTCCAACTTTGTGTCAACAGTTCGGGGAAGACGTTTTACTAACATGACTGTGCCCCAGTGTACAAAGCAAGGACAATAAAAACATGGCCCACACAGAGCCCTGACCTCAACTTCATTGAGCACAGAATGAGTGGGCACAGATTCCCACAAAAATATTCCAAAATTTTTTGGAAAGCCTCCCAAGAAGGGCAGAGGCTGTTATAGCTGCAAAAAGGGGCCAACTCCATAATAAAGTACATGTATTTGAAAAAAATACCATTACAGTCTCTGCTGGGGGTAATGATCATGTGGCCGAATACCTTTGTCCATATAGTGTAGCATCAAAATATTGTGCTGACAGATGCAAAGAATTGGCTTAATGGAGCCTTCAGACAACCAAGAGATTATGAACATATAGATGCAGGTGAATGTTTACCTGTATGGACACAAAATCAGCGTGGTTGATTCTCGCCATGTAGAGGACAAGACCAGAATCCTCTGTCGTCCTAAGCTCAAACTCCAATATCAGCCTGAAACACACAAAAAACGTGTTAGATTAAATAAACTGACTCTCCACTTAGTTAGGTACACCTGTTCAACTTCTCAACAATGTGAATATCTAACCACATGGCAGCAACCACTGTATTTAGGAGAAGGCCTAAATGAGCATCAGAATTAGAAAGAAGGGTGATTTAGGTGACTATGACCATGCCATGTATGAGTAACGCTGAGACAAATGCACAGCAATTCAACTGAAATCTGGATTCTCACAGCACATCAACAAGAGACGCCATATCCTACATGCAGAACCACATTCCCATCAACAGATACAATTATTTCTGCACAACAAAATTCCTGACTGCTTTAAATGCATGAAGATGCATTTTCAGTCAAAACACAAAGTAAAAAACTCATTTATGTTCGGATTGAATATCCCAAACAAATTGAAAATATGTGTTTAAATTATGCAGTATTTATTTTGATTGGCATAGTGCGACTTCTAAAGGTCAGGAAGTGGAAAAGAATTGCAGCTTTACGTCAAATATGATTATGTTTTCAATTTGACAGTAAACAAGGTCTAGGAAATAAATGTTATTATACAAAATCAATCCCCTACCTATAGAAATGATGTCTGTAAGTGTATTTGCATTGATGGTTGCTCGTTATCTTTTCAACATTGTTGTTTTTGTTACTCTCACTCTCCAGGTTTTCAGGGTGGGTTCACTGCTTTAATATTTATTGAGGATGCTTCCCTGGATGTTGACCTGCTGCACAGCTGTGTAGGTAGAAATCTCATCCTGTCCAAACTATCACTCATTCACTTTATTTATTTAGAGCTGTGCTCCACAGTGTGGGATCTGTGATCAAAAAGCTGTCAAGATGCTCACAAACTCACCCACACATGGGTCAGAGTTTGCTGTGCTGAATGTGTAACATGTGAGAGGCATAGAGCAGAGAAACAGCTGAAATAGTCAAGTTCACCTAAGTATAATTACTGAAGTTTACTTTACTGACACTGATGCTACCTAATTTTACTCCATGACATTTTTAAAGCAATTATTTTGCTCTATTTCCACCACATTTATTTCACAACCTGACCTACTTTACTTTAGGGGTGAATATCGTTATACAATATGAAGATTAGCTTTTGAAAAAACATATTTTCATAGGTTTATATATCATTTGCAGCAGTGGTTCTCAACTGATCTCAGGATCCATCACCTCCTCCTCAGTGAGAACAACCCAAATTACCACAAAAATGTCATCAAATTCAATTGACCTATAGAAAAAAATAGCATTTCAAACATTAGATGGAAAAAAACATGATTTAACAAAGAGACAGGACAAACAAATGTTTAAAAACCACATCAATACAAACGTCCTGATAGGACAAGCATGCAAATATCTTATTTTACTCAGTTCCTCATAAAAACAAGTAGATTTTGACTCCAATGATGCCAAAAACAGCTCCTAAATCAACTTATGAGGCCCAACCTACCCAAAAAGAACCACTCTATTACCATATATTCTCATCAGCCACTTTATTAAGTACATCTGGAGAGTTGAAGCCCATTTTGCTTTGCAGGACTGCCGGATTTCTTCAGGGCATTGATTCAATAAGATTTCTGAACATTCCACAGAGCAAGGGTGGAAAGTAACTGATTTCACTCACTCAAATTACTGTAATCGAGTAGTGTTTTTTCAATACCTGTACTTTTTTGAGTACATTTTGAAATCAGTACTTTTACTTCTACTTAAGTTAGTTTTAACCAGAGCAATTGAACTTTTACTCAAGTACAATACTCTTTTACTTTTCTACCTCTGTTGTCTGCACAGTTGCACAGAGTGAGAGAATGATTCCACATTACATCCATAAACAGGTGTTGAACGCAGCAAAAACTGGAGTGTTGATATCTCAGGGTTAAATATTTTGAAGTTGACTTTAACTCCCAAAGTGTAATTTTAACTCCATCCTGGGTGAAAAGTCTTCAGTGTTGGAGTGATTTGACAGTGTGCTGTCCACTGCTGTTTCAAATCCGTAGGGATTTGTGGATGAAGTTTGCCATCATCTCCTTAGGCAGAGTGTTGAGATGCATGAGTTCTTCTGTTCTTGTTTCAGGTGAATTATTGTTGTTATTTTATGTGAGACACATTTGTACTGTGAATAAAGTTATCCACTGAGTTAGCTTGCCTGCCTGTGACTTAAAGTGTTCCTAAAAGACGCATATTCTACATATATTCATACATATTCTATATTTATTTCTATATCTATTCTATATATTCTATTCTATATATAGGCTGCTTGTTGTCTTGTTAATATTTATTGTAGTAAGGATAATTTTACACAAAAAAAATCTAAAACTGAATATTTCAGCAGTCCCAAATGTTTTAAATTTCATATTAATCTACCGTTAATTACTGTCGTTATCTAATCATTAATTTAATTATTATTCAATCATTGTAGTAATTAGACAAGTGTCAGGAACTTCTTAGAAAGTTCAAGCTGTTATCTATGCATACCTTTAGTATCTGCTTAAAAAAACACATAAAACAACAAAAGATTATTCATTCTGGGTACAAACCTCTCTCTGACTTTGGTGTCATCAAAAGCGAAGCTCATGTGGCTGTTCTTGGTCAGTCCGAACTGATAGGCCTTCTCAAGTGCTGTCGAGGCCACAGCTGATGCACATGAATCCTGCAGATTGGACAGAACATGTCAGAGATGCTGACAGGGTCTCACTGCTCCTATTGCTTCCTGTCAAATGAAACCTTAACACCCAAGCAGGAAACATGTCAGTCATTATAATGGGGTTTGGATATGTGATCTGCAGGGATCTGAAGGACTGGCTGGTCACTATGGCTCAATTTTAATCTAAATAAAGTAATGAATTTTGAACATTAATTTTAGTTTATTGCAGTATAAATTGCATGCATTTTTTTCTTACCAGTTTCTTGATTTGGAATTTAATTATATGTGAATAAATTCATTTTGCAATATTAGCTTTTAGAATTGTGATCTAAATGAGTGTAATGCCATTGTTTTTGCTAATGCTAATATTACAATAACCACTTTAAATGGTTGTTCTTGCAAACTTCAAACACACTGCTCCTCTTATCATGGATTTTGAAGGCTTTCTGCTGTGGATCTGCCCATCTACAAATGCTTCATCTACCAACACCACCTCTGTACTTCATTATCATCCTTAGCTGTTAATGCTATTATTGCATTGTTCTGTTTTCTATCAATCATGGCTTTTGTTATTTTTCTTCACATGTTCCTACCATTATTAATGACATTAAAGCCTTATCCTACACATTAGGAGATAAGTTTATGGTCATGAAAGCCATAAATTTGTCTTGAACTTGTTGTTTCTCTTGTCCCTCTTTCTGTATCCCCCTCCTCTCTCTCCCTGCTTGTCCTCCACCCCCACATCTCCCTACCTCTTTCCAAAGGAAACTAGCTTAAGAAGATGGCTGTTAACATGAGTCTGGTTCTGCTCAAGGCCCCTGATTGTTTAAGGGACGGTTTCCCTCACCACTGTTTATGGGTTGGTTGTGCAGCTTTGGTTTGCTTTAACTGTGAAATAGTGTTAACTAGTGTTGAATATTAAGAAATATACAGAAGTGCATGTACAAAATTACCCCCTGAAGTCCAGTGAACTTCTCTTAATGTGACAGCAATTAACAAATAATTTTTTTAAAGACTTTTTGGGGGGGGGCTTTTTATGCCTTTACCTAGAGAAGACGACAGTGGATCGAGTCAGAAACAGGGTCGAGAGAATGGAGAAAGACACACAAGGAAGTAGCCACAGGCTAGACTTGAACCCCAGCCACCTGCGTGCATGGGGCAAGCCTTAAACCACTAGACCATCTGCACCCCACAAAACAAAATGTCGATGGAAAAACCCTTAAGAGATGCTAAAAGATTATTTCATGAGGTGCATAATCTAACTTTTGAGTTTTCCACTGAGCCATCTGCTGTTTTTTTTTAAACTTCAGTGAGACATTAAAAGGAGCAGCAAGAAGTAGGAGAACTCTAAGGCAGTGATTCTCAACTGGTGGGTTGGGACCCAAAGTGGGTCGCGGAGCAGTTTTCAGTGGGAAAATCATGGTGAAAGTCCTGAAGTCCTTATTGGAGATGCATCGATAACTTATTTTACCCTTTTTTTACTGTGAAATTTAATGTTTGATTGATATTTCAACAAATGTATCTCCTCTTCTTGCAATAGATGTCAACTTTTCCCATGATAATGAAGTAATTTCACAAGTTCTATGGAAAATTGGCAGAAATCACACATAATGATGGGGAAAGAAGGTATAAAACCTGTCAGTTTTGTCCTTTTTCTTTTTTATATCAGGTGTTCTGGTCCTGATCATGCTCCAACCTACAAGATATTCAATAACTAAACATGCGTTATTGAAATTTTTTTGGAAACCTTGGTCGTGATCTGTAGTAAGACAGACCAGTGGGTCCTGATGTTGGACCAGTTGAGAACCACTGCTCTAAGGTAAGTAGCATCCAGCTGCCCTGCTGTATTTTAACTACTGCATAAAACAGTTTATGTTATAAGGAAGTTTGATACATTAGTTTGAGGCCTTAATCTCATTGCAGTTAGTATGTTAACAATGTCAGTCCCCTTAAAATATATATTGTTTTCTGTGCAAAATATGCCACATGTTGTTTCAATAGATTAAGTGCATAATCTCTAACTTTTCACCCTCTTTTACTACCTTAAATCACTTCACTAGGAGGGTGAGTTTAGATGATATCTTTTTTCATAATGAAACAGTTTAATATTCAATAATATCTTATATTTTTTCTCTTTTTATCTGCACAAACCATTGCAAGGACATGCTTTGAAGCAAGTTACACAAAGTACTGTATAAATATAATGGATTTCCCCATTTTACAGGCTGTAATTCAGCTGGTGACCAGAGGGTGTCAGTGTTGTAATACAAGACTCCTTATCTAAACTTTAAATTTTACTCATTTTCCTGCAATTATTTGATCATTTCTATCGTTTCCTTCTTCCTTTATTCACTCTCTTTTATCTTCTGTTTTTTTAATCTAAATCTTCCTCTCTTTCATAATTTCATGCCTTCCTCCCATCTGCTACCACTGTCTTTTCCTCTCCACCCCTTCACTGTCAGATCTCCTTTCATCTCCCTTTCCCCCTTTTCCCTCTCTTCTTTCTTTTCCTCCTCTCATTATGTTGTTGTCGTCACTGCTTTATTCTTCCAAAAACTCAGCCTTCCTCTTCTTCTTTCTTTGTACAACTTTATTTTGGACTTCTTATCTCTGCTCCCTTTGCTTTAACCTTACTTTTCTTCCTCTCTTGCAATTCTCTTATTTGCTTTCTTTCTTATTTCTTTTCTTATTATTTCCTTATTATTTCTTTTCCAGCTTTTTTTTGGCTTCTTTTCATACTTTCTCTGCTGCTGCATCCCCGATTCCTACTACATCTATTAGAAACCTCTTAGCTTATATTGTGTCCAATTCTTTCATTTTAGTCTCTTTTCTTCTTAAAATTGTCTTACAGCCTTTGTAAGCTTCGTCCTCTTCACTTCTTCTGCTTTAGCTTGGACCAGTTGACTTTTGCTTCCATCCGACTGTTTTTATCTTGCCATATTTCCTTTTTCTTCCTTACTTCTTACACTTCTCAAACCTCTCTCTCCATCCAGATCTTGTAGCTTTGTTTCAACTTTCCTCACCTTTTCCTTCATTTGTTAGTGACCTCCTGTTGTCACCTTTTCTGCTCTGGTTCCTTCCCTTTCCTCTCATATTTCCACCTTTGTTTCCCTGCTACCTCCTAACTCTTCTTCTTCTTTTGAGGCCTTCATCTTCTTTTTGATCGCTCTCAGCTCATATTAAGTAACAAAACTGCTCTGCCATACCTTCAGTGTAGAATCTGAGAGCATCTCTGTGACTGCTTAATCTCCCCTCCTCTCTTGTTCTCTTTCAAGTGAAGACATTCCCCACTCCGTGACCTTGCTTTGTTACAGCTGACACTCACCTCTTATCGCTCCCTGTCCTCATATCCGCTCCTTCTCCTCCCTCTTTTTCCCCCTCCTCTTTTTTCTTATTCTCCTCCTAACCTAACAAAAGGGAGATGTCACCCGCTCAGACGCTCCTTCCTTCCCTCTTCTTTTATTATCCTGCTTCCTTTCCTCCGTCTTTCCATTAAACGAACAAAAGGCCGCCGATGCTCTGTTCAGAAAGACTCTCCCTCTCTCTTCTTCCTCTCCCCTCATGGCTGCACCTTTTCTCTCTCCACTCACATCTCTGCCCTCTCTGTCTTCTGACTCTTTCATCCTCCTTTCACTCAATGCCTCTCTCCTTTTTTCTCTTTCTGTCTCTCTCTCTCTCATCCCTTTTGCGTCTTTCCATTAAGCTAACAAAAGGATGATGGCCTTCACTTTGGAGCAGCCGGGTTTTGGTTGGAGGTCACAGCAATAAAATCAGAAGTCATTTAGTTGGGATTTGGTATAAGTGTGTGTGAGTACAAGGGGATATGTGCCTTTGAGTTCAAGCAAGCTTTTCTTCACTCTGCTTTTAGTTGGTTTATAACACTGTTGATTCAACATCTAGAGGTTAATCTCTTGGGCTACTTATTGTATGACTTATTCAAAGACGGTAATATATTCCTTAAAAGCACATCAAACAAGCAATATTATTTAAAAAATATAAATAAATAAAGTGAATGTGTGAGCTTGTGTGTGCATATACCACATCAGCGTCAGGCTCCTGAGCAGTAGGCGGGGCGGCAGCAGTAGTAGGTGGGGCAACAGGTGCAGCAGGGGGTGTGGTCTCCTACAGGTAAGTGGTTAGGAAGTGAGAAGGAAGGGGATTATAGAGCTAAAATAGTCACTGCCTGCGTTTTTCAGTGGTTCTGTTTCTGGAAGTACATTTACCCATTCAAATCCGCCATTAAAATCCTTCTATCAAGGTTTTAATCCAGGTGACAAGCCAACTAGCCCCCTGAATACTCATGACTATAAGGTCTAGTCCACACATACCAAGACAGTCTGGCTGCAGACCACTACTGTGAGACATCACCTCTGTCAGGACAGAAATAAACTCCTTTTTCCCCACATGAAAAGTTGTGATTTTCATCAAAATCTTTACCCAGTGTCTGTGAGTACTGTAATTAACAGCTCAGCCAAGAGCTATCTACATGTAGAAGCCACCTGGGCTGCTACTATATGGTAGGGTTGGGTATAGGTTGGGATATTTTCCTATACACGTGCCTAATTGATACCGTTTAAACGGTGCCAGTGCCAAAACAGTGCCTTAATCAATACTTTTAAGAGGAAAAAGTGTGTTGGAAGTCTAACTAACGATCAGAGAAATATATTCATGTTCGTGATCTGTCAAAGTAAATTAGGTAGACACAAATTCCATAATTTATTTGGTGCCATTAATTTGGAGTGGCAGGGGATCGTATCAAAATTAAGCACCGAAATCTGTGATCTAATCTAGTCCACCAGGTTTTGGATGTGTTGGAACCAGTACCATAATGGTGCCAGATTTTCATAGTTATTCCTACTGTTTCCAGGAAATAGGTCAACACAGGCGCCATCTTGGAGAGGTGCAGTCATGATGTCTATCCACAAACATGCATCAGTTTTGTAGATATCTACTGATCAGAGACATCACTGTGACAGCCTGGGATTGTGGATCATGTCGACTTTTTTTCCCTGAGATTATAAATAACCCAGGTTTTTTTTATAACACACAAACTTCTCTTCCAGAGTGGCATAATCCATCATTTCCCTCTCTTGTGCTCGTGCTAGTCTACCTTGGGGGATTATGACACTATGGCTCAAACTCAGTTTTGGTATCGAGAACATGAATGGGTTTTTACTTCCAGAACCACACTATTAAGCTCTACTTGCAGTCAAAAAGCCAGAGCAGCATCAACATGTTTATAAGCATTCAGCCCTCTAATCAGCTTCAAGCAGGAAATGATGTCATAGGCTTGAAGAGGTAAAAGAAGCAGTGGAGAAGCGTGTATATTTTACCCCCATCCCCCTTTTAACATTGAAGTGAAAATGAACTGATTAATTTGATCGACTCAAACAACTGAATAAGCCTGTTTTTATTCATTTGTTTTTAAACAAAAAATGAATATAATTGATGTTGTTGTGATGATTTCAGTGACAGAGGGAAATTTACAGCGCTGTGATTTAAAGGCTTATTAGAGACAGTTGTCATGATATCATCAGTCTGAGGAGCACATAAAAACCAGTTACACTCTTTAGAGAAGGAAGTCTGAGTCTTGTTTGACAGAGATTCACTGCAGCCTTTAAGCTGGCCCTTACAGATCCTCTTCAGCCTCCAAATTGGTGCTCAGAAAGATCTGAAGATTCAGACGTACAGAATATGTTGTGACAGGAAAGTGGGAGATAAAGAAGCCTCTTTATTCAAGCCCATGCTGAGACCATTGTTTGCTGTCAGCTGTGATTCAGCTTGTCATTACCTCCACTGTCTGACAATATCCTTTTGCTGCTGCTGAAATATGTATGGAGTAACCTGTGGCTGTGGGAGTTCAGTAAGCTTTCAAATTTCAAATGTTTCTTGTACAAAGTACTGACATACGATTATAACAAACTGGCAAATTAAAACTTACAGACAATACCAATGTTGAACGAATGCACTGTTAAATTGCATTTTTTTAATAATGTTTTTATAATATGTCTATGATATAATTCACGGATCTAGGTTTAAACATGATGACATGCCATGTTGGTTGGCAGGTACCTAGAGTGATGGTCAGGAGTTTTATTTAAACGTATGTAAACTCCGGGAGATGGCATAGTACAATATTGTTGATATTGCGGTGACAGAAGCGTCTCTGTATCGTCATGTACATGTGACATTTTCAAACTATAGGTCTTCGGGGAAAAGGTGAAGTTTTTTCAGTGGAGCAGAGCGCTTCGCTCGCTCACTTTACCTAAAAGCGCGAAAATGGTGGATGCCACGTTTTTGGTGATGGGCAAACAAAAAACAGTACACAGACCTAGCTGGACTGCTGTGGCACGCTTGATGGGGAATATAAGTAACATAAGGAGCCATTTGGTAAATCATCACTCCAAAAAGATTTGCAAAGATGCGAGGAGCACCCCTAATGTCTGATACAGTTAAACATTACTGGTGTCAAGGGCCAGAGCTTAGCAGCACAATTGCCAAGTCAAGACTGGCCCACCCCTTTTAGCATCAGTGTACCATGGGAGGAAAAGACAGTAGACAGTAGAAAAACACCACCACAGCAGGATAGATGTGTTTGTTTCTCAGTCAAGATTTAGGACGCACTCCCACTAAGAAATCTACCATGCAATAAAATGCTTGGTCCCCAAAGACCAGTTTGTTTGACCAGTGTGAGTACCCCGTACCGTGCACAGGCATGGTACACTTCCGTAGCCCTGGCATTGATGGAAGAGGTGGGCTTTGACATGGAACAACTGCTCTTGCTTGCACACAACCCTAGGTGCACAATGTGGATGTAACATATAATCAAACAACTTTTCCTCATATGCTTATTTGCACTAATTAATCTATTTACCACTATCATTACTAATTCAATATAATAACCACCCACCAAAGACATGCTTGTTAGGTTAATTGGCGGCTCTAATTTAGCCGTATCAGTCCAGGGTGTACCCTGCCTCTCCCCCACTGACAGCTGGGATAGGCTCTGGTCTGAACAGGATAAGGGGGGGGGGGGAGAAAATGGATGGACAGACGCACTGTAACTCAAATACTGTAAGAAGGCTCTCTGGGGTAAATTGCCTCACCTCATATGCACATTTGCACTAACCAGCTGTCTTAATTCATCGTTTCTGCCTCATGTAAATCTTCCTACATTCTTGCATATTTTATACTTCTGATCATGTCCAGTCAACATTTTTGCACCTTTGCACATCTTGCAGCCTTAAATGAATGCACACAAATTTATATATACTAGAAAAAAATTCCTCACAAGAGCTTGTACATATCTAAATCTTAGTTTTTTAAACAGATTTTTTCCCCTTTTCATTTATTTTTTGTATTTAATGTTTAGCATACTTGGCAATAAAGCTAATTTCTGATTCTGGCTAGAGAGCCATATGCATCCAACTAAAAAGATTAAAAATAAGCCTCAAAATGAGACAAGTTGATGCCATGTTGTCTATGTATTTCTCTGATGACTCTGTGGGTGTTTGCATCTTGTAAACTGTGATTACCATATCATAATGTGACAATGTATCTGTGCTCAGGCCAGCAGGGGACTCTGGAAGGGGGATACATGTGCTCCAGCACAGTGCAGAGCAAGTGGCCCTGCTGTGAGTGCACCCTAATTAAGGGTGTAAGAGATCATGGTTACAACAAAATAATTTTGGGCATTGTGAATTTTTTCAGAATTATAGAAATTAAGACTTAATATTCTAATGGGAATCTTTTTTTTAATCACCTCTCATTTAAATGTAGGATGATATTGTGAGTGGCACTGAGCTGAAATAAGGAAACACTAGATGTAGTTTTATATTTACTTGCTACATCCTATAACACTGAAAAAATATCAGTTGGATTCATCCATAATCACTTAGCTTTAATTTTACATGAATAACTCAGGGTCATGTTTTTATCAGTTATAAAGACAGACACAGTCCAAAAAGCCAAAGAGCAGACTGAAATATTTTGATACTCCTGAAATTTATAAAATGTCAATGAGAAATCTAGTGTAAAATTTTATTGTATATTTTTCTGTTCTTGGGTCAAAATGATGATGAGCTGGTGAAGTTTCAAAAAGATCAACATGTACAGAATACCTACCAAAAGAACATGACTTTAAAGTGTATTTACAGCAGGGACTCTGAAATATGACGTTTCTTCAACCTCAGTTGAAATATAGATGAGGGCTCGAGAGCTACAGCTTCTCACAGTCTGCAGTGCATAGTACATCATAAAGCAGATGAACTTACAGCTCATAAAGCAGCAAACTGCAGAGTTATAGCTGAGCTGACATCACTCTGTGGCTCTGTTCTTCATGATCAATGTCCTTTTAGAGGTGTAGTTTAGCAGGTAACTGGGTAACTGATAACCTATGACTGCTCTACGACTGATAAAATATGAAATGTATCTCTCTTATTCACTGCTAACATGAATAACTCACTGCCAAATGGCTTCTTAGCATAGCAGCTAAACGTTAGCTGGGTGTTTTGGCTCCTGTGGGCTCATAAAGCATTAATGCCGCACACAGTTAGCCTAGCGTAGCGCTGTAGCTTGGCACTGCATGACAGGCTGCCAGAGGTGGAGTTTAGTGACTCAAGGCTAGAGGGACCATAAAGAAGAGTTAATGGGCTGTACAAGTGCTATGTGATGAAGCGCTAAGCTAACACGACGAGGCCAAGGCTGCATTTCATCAGGGAGGAATAGGTGTGTGTTTGTGAGGAACAGTCAGGCATGTGTGCAGCTCCTGTTCTCAATGTTTGTCTCTTAAGACCATGTTTGTATTTCCTCTGTGCATGTACACATGCCAGAAATGTAAAAAAATAAAATGTGATCCTTCAACAAAAATATGTAAAGCACGTGCTTCCTCTGGTTGAGACGCCACAGGACACTTTTTTCACACAACTGGGAAGAATCTGTAAAGATTGTCAATATAATATGATACAATGTGAAAAATGTTAGCTAATGTGTAAGTATGTTATTTTGAATGACTTACAGCTGGAGACCCTGTAGGTGGTGCAACAGGGGCTGGTGTAGGTGGAGGCCTGAGTGGCTTTGTCTCCTCCTTTTCCTTCTCGGGCTCCTCCTCTTCTACAGGCAGTGGAAGTGGAGGTGGAGGTGGAGCAAGGTTGGGGCACTGACCAATTTCAGCATTCTCAAAGGACACAGGCTGGGAAAAATCTGAGAGGCTGAGAGATGGACAAAAATTAAAGTTACTAAATGTTTATTTTACACACTCAAGATGATCAGAACATGCTAAAAATAAATATTTAGGTCAAGTTCAGACTATATTAGGTACATTTCCCTGCATTCTGAGGACAAATTTAACTGATTTATTTTAATCTGCTGCATACAGTGGATGTGTAAACAGATATGTAGGACAGAATCAGCCTTAGCTGACTATCATTGTCACTGACAGCATTATTAGCTCTCAGCGGCTGGGGCTTTTATAGTGACTCAACAACAATCATAATGCAATAACACTCTGGTAAATAAAAAGCTGATGAGTTTTTAACCTTGACCTGATTACACCTTCGCATGAGGCAACACAGTCTACACTCCATTGGACTTAATGTGATCCAGTGTTATGAAAATGAATAGCAAAGGTGGGAAGTAGAAATGAAGAGTTGTTTAACCTGGGAAGGATTCCCCTATACAAAACAATCAGATGCAGAAGAAATATTTTGATGATAAAAAACACAACTTTAAACAAGGATGTTATGTTACAGGAAGCCTTGTCAATTTATATAAGCGCTTAAAAGGAACAATGTAGATATGACAGAAGACTGAGTGAAACTGACTGAAGTAGAAAAAAAGGAAATGTTGAAAAAGGAGGTCTGAAAAGTAACTGGCAGTAAGGTCATACACAAGGGACAGGAACAGGAGAATTACGGGACCCATGGATGGTATAACAATCAAGCAGCTGTATTTGAAACTTAATGGACCCAGTTTAGAGATGTTTGGCTGAGTCCTGAGACCTTCTGGTTATGAGACGAAGGTTGCCCCATGTAAAATGTGTGTTTTGCAATTTAAGTAAGGTGCTGGAAATTCACAAAAAACTGACCCATTTCCCTCTCCCTTCATCACCACATACTCTAGGAAAAAGAAATAAGGTGTCAGTAGTTTCTGTTTCAGTCTGATCTGTTGGCACTCTGGAGTGTGCCAGAGGAGGGTAAACACAGTTCTGTCAGTGCAAGCTGGTAGAAGAAATATGCTGGTGATTTTTTTTTTTAATTAACCCCTTGAGTCCTAAGCTAACCATTTTGTCTTGCCTGGACTTATTGTCTTAAAAAGCTTGAAAAACATTAATCTTGTTGTGCAAAGTCGTGTGCTACACATCCTTTTATTCAGGACAACATTTTTATGCTGACAACACTCAGCTGTACCTGCCTGTCAAACCCAGAGACCCTGGAAAGTTGAGTTCTTTAAATAACTGCATTGTTGATGTTAAAAAGTGGAAGTCGGGGAATTTCCTGCAGTTGACCGCCTCAAAAAACAGAGGTCCTAATCAGGTCCCAGCAGATGGCAAAACAAATCCTGCCATCTGCTGGGCTATTAAAGGACTACATTACGCCAACTACAAAGAATCTCTAGCAGCCCTCAATGCAGTGTGCAATAGTGGACGGACCAACGGGCAGTGACCAACGAGCATTTGACATCGCCCACTGTCGAGTGCTGGGGACCGCCCACTTTCAAGCTGTCATCTAGTCAGACAGTTGGTCTACATTATTACATCATCATCACCACTGAGCAACGTCATCACTTGCGCTTTCAAGAAACAGGAAATAAATGGTATGCTACGAAAATGCTACATTTTAAATAAAACATTTGAATATACGTTTTTTTTAGATACATGGATATAATTCATGTTTTAGTTGCTATCATCTCCACATCCAGCATTGTGGTTCATGTTCAAACATGCATTTTCTTTGTTTCTAATCATTGCATTCACTTCAGGATAACTAGCAAGCTAACCAGCTAGGACTGTGAGATGATTTCTACAAATGAACATGAACATTTACCGAAGTTATCAATTATCTTCAAAAATCTATGACACCATAGTGTATAACATTAAAGTGTAAAACACTCACAGATAGATTAATCTGATTTTTAATATTCAATTAATTAAAATGTTTTTTTCACATAAAATTCAACTGTCAATCTATTCCACTTATATTGTTGTTAAGCGTTCCATTATAATGATTTTTGTCAGATACTCATTGCTCCATTAAGCACTTCCAAGTATTGTTTCATTGGTGGGTCACAAACTATCTTTATCGGGGCTTTTTTCCTCGTACCCCACAGGTTACATAGAAAGGGTAACCGGTAACGCAGTGTTGAGTGAGTGAGGCCCAACGTTGAGCATCGCCCACATTGGGCTCCGTCTCCTATTGCACACTGCATTGAAGGTCTTCTCAGGAATCTTGACACCTGGTTTGACAACAATTTGAATTTTGACTTTTGAAGACACAGAGACAATTTCACATGCTATTATTTAATCTGCTCTGGATTACTGCAACAGCATTTTTACGCACATTACACCTGTTTTAGCATCTTAACACTAGCTGCCAGGACATTTTAGGATTGGTTTTAAGATTTAATTGATCACTTTTAAAGCACCTGACGATCTCTGTCCCAGTTACATCACCTTTTAACTCCCTATTCCCCTGCATGCACAGTGAAATTGTCGGGCTTAGGTCTTTAATTTGTGCCAGAGGCTTGGCTGAAAACTAAGGGGGACAGAGCATTTTCAGTCTGGGCACCAAAGCTCTGGAACAACCTACCTGAGGAAATCAGGTTGCATGACTCTATGCTTTCCTTTAAGTCACTTTTAAAAACATATTTTTACCGGAGTGCTTTTCCTGACTTTATGTAGGGGTTGAATATAATGTGTCTGTACAGTATCGGCTTTTCTTACACTTTGTATCTAACTGGGTTTATGCACCTAGCTGGTGCATAAACAAAACGGTTCCCATGGAATTTGCTGATTTCAATTTGATCTGTTGTGCATGTCTTATGTTCTGTAAAGCCCTTTGTAAAGTCTGTTTAAAAAAATGCTTTATAAATAAAGATTATTATTATTATTTTTACTAGACAGTGCACTTGCAACTATATCATTTGTTTGCTGACAGTGCACTTTTACACACAACATGGACAAGGTAAAAACTAATTACTTGCAGTGATTGCAACTTTGGCTGAATTTGAGCTATATCATACTTTTCAATCTTTTTTGGTTTTGTTTCCTTTAATGTTTTCTGTTTTAATTTAATCACACCCCTTCTACTAAAGTGTGACCACAGATAAGCAGGTAGATATCATACAGGTCTAAATACCAGGACGGTGGGGTTTAAAAGGGTGAAATGAGGTGAGTAACAAACAAAAGGAAACAAAAGGAAACACACAAATAGGAAAATGGGTGTAATCTGAGTTATGAGCATGTTTATGATATTGGACAGCTTCTATTACTGCTGTTCAGGCAGAAAGAGACACCGGCTTTATCATCATCATTATCATCACCATCATCATGACCTCCTGCAATTACATTAACTACGATTTAACCTAGCAGTGTATGAGGTCAGAATTAGCCCAGCCGTCCCCTGCTGAGTAACAGTATGAGTATAAATAGAGTTCATTTAAGGTGAATAGTTTACTGTGAGATGGAAGAGAAGTAAAGCAAGCTGGTCAGCTTTGCCTGTGTCAGTGTTTCTACTGTGAAAATTATACACAATCAGAAGCTGACTCTGTACTTTAAGCCCATATTTATCATGTAATGTCAGAGGGTTTGGATGGGGTTCAGGTATAAAAAGGTGTGAAGACTGAAAGAAGGGATTGTACTGGTTTGTTGGATAATGAAAGTATTGCTTGCATTTCCACAGACACCTGTACCCCTTCTTTGGTTGGCAGGGGGTAAGTCGGATGGCAATAGCTGCATTAGCAGTTTAACAGTGTGACTTTATAGCAGCACAACGTAGTGTAGCTACTCTATAAATTCAATGAGGAAGAGAGCGACGCAATAAACAAAGACAGACGATGGAGGAGATCCAGCTTTTTGTGTTTGTTTTCTACTTGGGATGTGGCTGTTTATCACAAGAAGACGACAAGCTTTGTTTAAAAGAAAGCTGCAGACTACAAGTAAAAATGCAGCTGCAGAAAACAAGTAAGTTTGGGATGAGAGGCAACCTTGTGTTAGCAAGAAAAAACATGACAATGCAGGAAGGTGAAGTGACTTTTTTGTTGGGTGTTAACATGTTTTCCATCTCATGTACTTGTAATCATCTGCTATTGAACAGATCTTTTCAGAAATCAACCATACAGTCTATAACAGAGGTTCACAGCATACTAATGTACCTTGAGGCAAGTCTAGGTGTGCCCAAGCCTGCCCAAAGATTTGACTGGGCCCTGACAAACCCAGTGAATGGACCCTCCTCAGATGGGATTTAGAGATAGTACCAATGTTCTGTATGTGTCTTGAAACAGTAGCATTGGTGCTAGCATGTGTTCAGGCTAAAAGATACTTCATTTTGGATCTGAAGTGTGTCAGCTTTAATTGGGTTCTGATGTAGAAATCTATTTGTGACACTTTTAACCACTTTTCCCGCCCATTTTTGCCACTACTTTTCGCCACTTTTAATCAACTTTGCAACTCGCAACTTTCTTCTTTTACCCTAGTATGTGTGTTTTTTGGTCATTTTAGCCACTTTACACCATTTAAACCACTCTTTTCTGCTTTTTATGCTATTTTCTAACACATTTTTGCCACTATTGACACATCTTTGCAATTTTTAAAATCCTATTTCACCATACTTTCTGCTCATTTCCACCAATTTTTGCCTCTTTTAAACTAATATGGCCACTTCAAAATCCCTTCCACCTCGTTTTTTGCATGTTTTGCCACATTTAACCCACTCTTAACAAATTTTTTCCACTTTGCTACCCCTGTTTACCCATTATCGCCACTTCAACACTCCTTTTGTTCTTTTTGCAAATTTTAACCAGATTTAACAATTTGTTGTGTCCATTTTTGCCACTTTTAATTCGTTTCTGCTACATCAAGACCCAATTTTACTACATTTTCAGCCCATTTATGCCATTTTAACCTATTGTAATTCTGTTTTTAGAAAAAGGGTTTACATTTTTGTGTTAGACCTCGCATAGCTGTCCTTATATAGCCCCCAGCACCTGTCGGGGGGAAAGGCTGTGTTTATCAAAGAGTCACACATGCCAAGAGTCACATATTCTGTAAAACACACACACACACATAATGTGCACAAACACAACAAAGGGTATAAAAGTGTAGTGTGAGGGAAGATTGGGCTCTCACTTGTTTGTCAGTTTCGACTGTCTTGTCTGCGTTCTCAATAAATATCGCCCTGGTTGCAATCAACTCATCTGACTCCTGTCCAGTCCGTGTGCTTTGCAAGATTATGCTTACGAGCTCCTTGGCCGAGCTCAGGAATTAAACTAACACCTCACCAGCCACAAATTCATCAGGGTAAGTCCTGTCGTAGACAGGACTTAAATTCAAATCTTGTAAAGACTTAAATAATCATTTATCACCTATTTTCAGTCAGTAGTTTCTGTGATGAGAAAAATCAATCAAAGTTGATTCTAAAAGAAAAGAAGACATGTTTCATACATTGTATTGATCATGAGATTCCATATACATCCCTGGAATGGAATGTTAGCTCTATTGGACGTCTGCTCCACTTCTGCAGGAATACCGCCCAGGAAGATCCTCTGAAGGCTGATTGGCTGGTCGTTAGGAAGCGCTGCCTCCCTCTTTGGCTCCTCGTCCACCTGAACCGCAAAAGATCTGATAGAAAGTCAAACACAAACAAGTGTTAAATTGACAGCAACAAGTAAAATAAACAATAACAATACAACTTTAGTTTTAAAAACACCAACTTAACAGACACTGACCTGCCCGGCAGCCTCTCTATACGTAGCGAGTGCTCTCTCCCATCATGCAGTATGCCCTGCTCAGGCCTTCTGATGATTCGACGTGGGCTGTGGCTGCCAGTAAACATGAGGACCTCCAGGGAGCCTTTGTTCAGCATGACAGAGAGGTATGGCTGCAAGAAGCGGAGGCAAACTTTAGTAAATCTGAACATCCAAACTACTCTCTGGACATGAAACAGAGAAGAGAGGATGATATGGAGAAGCTAGAGGCACATGCTGATGCACAAGAGAAATGCTTTTTCATCACAAACCAAGCCAAGCCACTTTACATACACTAAACATTGACAATAATAAACAAATGAAGCACTTTCTAATAATCCTGACTGAAAAGAGTAGGAGATGAAGAACTGTAGTTAATAGGGGTAAAAATGCAATTTGCAAACTTTTATGATATAAAAGACGATTCTAAAACTATCAGCAGGATTTTAGAGCCCTATATACTGCATGTGAAGGCTAGTTTTTTAAGATTAGTTTTGTGTACTATTCAAGCTATGAAGAAAAGAAAAAAGATTTTAAAAAATGGCCTTTATAAGGTCTGCTATTGATGATCGAGTTAATTAAGTGTATAAATGATAAAATGCATAAAAGGTCACAGGAAAGTACCTAACAAGGTCAGACATATATCAAATCCTTTCATAAACTCATGAAAAAGGTTGACTTTATTTTACAAAACTGGAACTGGAACATTAGGAGTGTATTAAAAGTTATAAAACAGACTGAAATTAACTGTGATTGCTCTATATCAGTGGCTCTCAAATAGTGTGGTAGGGCGAACGTGTGCCTTGAGACAAGTCTAGGTGTGCCTTGGAAATCTGTACAACCATGCGCAATTAAAATGACTATACAAATTGGACAACCTTTTAGAAAACTAACATTTTCTATAGTATTTCTGGTATTTTCTTACACTATTTTTTTTCATAATTTGGTGTGAAAATGAGTTGGAACACGTATAAAAAGTTTTGGATTTGCTATAGCAGATTTAAACAAGAACTGTGAATAAGGCTGATATGGCTGAAAGTATGCTGCAAAAACATACATTTTAGCATTTAGATTTTTGTAATTCAGTTGTTGCCAAATGGTGTAGTGTCAGAGATTTGAACAAACATGCATTCTTGCTACAACTATACATCAACTAAAGATACTGTAAGAAAATTTAAGGAGGTGATTTTGCATGGATATGAAGATGGTGTGCCTTGAGATTTTGGCGTGATCTCAGGGGTGTCTTGGGCAAAAATCATTTGAAAATTCTGGCTCTATATGATCTGTAAAGGCAAAATGACCATCAGTAACAAGATTAAATACATTTATAAAAATACTTTCAGTATCTAAGACAGCTGGCTGAGATAAGAGAGTTAAGACATCCCAGCTTGTACTTGGGTGGTACCAAAATCAACATGCTTTAAAAACAACCAAAAAGCTGAAAATCAAAGTTTATTGTGGGCTCTTGTTAAAGAATTAAGTACACCAGTGGTTCCCAAATTTTATCTACCAGGCCAAACACATAAATGTACATTCATACAAACAGGGAAAACTTTCTCTTGGTTTTCAAGGCTCACAAGTATGATTCATTTATCTTTTGTTGTTTGTTTACACTTCTGGAAGTTGGTGCTTATTTCATACCTTATTTCATACCTTCTTTTGTTAGTAGTGAGCTTCTGCCCGTCACTACTGAATACATGACCACTGGCTTTGTTAAAACTGTGCAACATATGTCCAACCATGAGTTCCATGAACCTCTTCAATCAGGATTTCGCACTCACCACTACACTGAGACCACATGCCTCAAGGTTCTGATCTTGAACCTCTCCTCCTCACCATCTACATGCTTCCCCTTGAACAGATTATCCACATACACAGTCTCAGCTTCCACACCTATGCAGATGACGCTCAACTCTATCAGCACCACCTTCACTGGCTTACTATCAGGTCCTGCATCAACTACTAAATCCTCCTCCATCCAAAGTATTCCTTTGCAATGTAGCTTAAGATCTTTAATGAGGTGTTTGTACACCTTGATAGGAGTCCACCTGTGCATCAGGCTGCAACATAACAATATTGAAATGTGAAGGGGTCTGAATACTTTCTGAATGCACTTTATGTTTACAATCTCAGATCAGGGAGGCTGTGACTCAATAGTGAGCAGTAAAACAGTCATGTTGACACCACAGGGATGAAGATTATTTGGACAAAACACTGGCAAAACACTTAAATCACATTTTGTATCACCTTTAACACATCATCAGTGTTTAAATGTGCTTTCCAAGGGTGTTTCACCCATACGAAGCTCTTCCCTTAAAAAGTAAATATAAACTTTGTAAATTAAATCTGTTCACCTCCTGAAGGTCACAATTTTTTAAACTACATTTCAGAGAAGAAAAGGAGAAAGAAAGGATATGAGGAAAAACCAGACAGATAAGACTAAAAGGAAGGAGAAAAGACAAACAGGAGGGAGGAGAGGCCGGGGATTAAAGAGCAGAGTCAAAGTCAAAGGGGAAAGGGGAGATGAGCAGGGGAGAGGGAGTAATGCGGTGCTATACGAAGAGAAATTGGGGGGAAATAAGAGAGGTACGAGAGGAGAGAGAAGAGAGCGGAGAGGAAAGGATAACAAGAGATGAGAGGAACAGAGAGGAGAGGATAATAGGGGGAAGAGATGAGAGGGCAGAGAGCAAAACAGTGAGCGAGATAGAGACGAGGGGAGAGAGAGAGCGCGTGAGGCAGACGGAGAGGTGCTAGAGAGCAGCGGTGCGGGGTCAGGCTAATTTGAATTTTAATTCACTGTGTGCCAGAGGGCGAAGTGGGAGACAATTTACCACCTGAAAATGGAATTTCAATTTGAGGTCGGGGACAAATTGAACTGAGATGTAGCTACAACATGCCTCTCGCTTCACTGTCTCTCACACACATGCATGCAGAGACACAAAGGCATGCACACACACAGACAAAGAGACACGGGAACACGTACACGTTGCACATACAAACAAAGGCAGACTCACTGATTAAGTCACACATGGATTCATACACTGAAGGAAAGACACGCAGACAGATACAGACACTCAGACTTACAACCATGAAAGCAGCAGACTGTGGAGCAAACATGCATGCAGAGGCCTGAAATCAAAGATAGCATTCACACAAACAAACAGAGCTCTGCTACCTTCACTCTCTTTCATCTTTTGGCTTTTGAAGATTCTGCATGTATGATCACTTTTAATGTTTGAATTGAGACTGAACACAGGATGACTTTTTCCTGTATCACTTCTTTTGAATTTATCTATTTTAATCTTAACTATAAACTAATCTAATCTGTTCATTAAAAAACTGGTCTGGTCCTTGGAGCATAAACAAGTGCATTTACTCTTTTAATGTTAAGACTGTTTCCAATATGGTCAATATAGTCATCAGGGAGCTGTGAAACTGCTCCTACAGGGGGATCAAAAAGTGACTCTTGGGTACATCTGTATAAGAGCAAATTTGGAAAACAGGCAAATAAGGTACCTGTATGTCCACTCCGAGAAAAGAATGAACTAATTAGATTTTGGTGATCAAAGGTTGATCAAAGCTCATGTTCATCCCTTGCTTATGAATGAAATATCTTACCTGGAATTTTCACATACACAAGCTGCACACTGGAGGTGTGTATATAGAGCTTTGCCAAGAATGAGTATATCATAAAGCTCAAGGTTAGTTCATGCAGGACACTGTAGTCATTTGCCCCGCTGTGATCAGATGATGGTCAGCTGATCTCAGTTATCCCTTTCCAGCTCCCACAGCCAATCATAGCTCTTTCAACACAGTGGTGTATTTAAACATAGCAAACTTCTCACTAATCCCTGCTTGCATTAATGCTGATGCACGTTGCTGCTGCTGCTAATGGCAAAGCTTAACCTCCTCCACCCCAGTCTTCTCCTTTATAGCATAAAGCTTATAGCACCTTCATATCCAGATTCATGCTACTATGTATTAACTGCTTTTGAACTATTTTTACCATATTCACTACACATTGTCATTAATGTATTCAACAATAGGGGGGATCTAGCTATGCACTCCCTGAAAACTCAAAGCATGCTGCTTGACTAACCAAGGGAGCGTCTTTTGAGAAGAGCCTTGTCCGTTTAGTAAACTGTATATCCATTTTGCAATAAAATAGTCAAATGTATGATGAGAGTGTTCCTCACAGAAAGAAATTAACCCTTTGAAGCCAATGGTATTATGTTTGTTAAACATTTTTATTAGACCTTTATCTAATAAACATAATCAAAAAAACTTCTTAAAAATTTTTTTTAATACAAGTTCTTTTGGGATCAGTACAGTTTTCTAAATCTTTATGTCTAGTTTGACCCAAAGATTAAACTGATTGAGTATTGGGCATGAAGTCTTTAAACCTCATGTTTATCCCCTGCATGTTAATGTCATACCTGAAGAAAGGATATTCTTCTAACTTGGCACAAAAGTCCACTCTGACTCTGAGATACACTGATCAGACTTTGGAGGTCACGGGTGTAAGGTCAGGGTCATTGTGACTCCTGTTAATTTGTTGTGTTAAGTCAAAATGCTGAGGAGTTTCTTCAAACTTTTCTCAAACATCCATTCTAACTTTCAGATTGACTGACTATCCCTTGCTTGTAAGAACAATATCTCAAGTATGCTAGGAGGGATTAAATTAAAATTCAGCAGAAATATCCACTCTGACTCAAGCAAAATAGACAAGCACGCCAGCAATTAGCCTACGCCCTGACCATACTGTAAACTATGGCCATAGCACAGCTGCCTGTCTCCGTGCAAGAGACAGAAGTTGGAGATTAAATTTACTGTCTTCTGGCACAAATGTCTCTGTTATGATACTTTTAATGAGCCATAGGCTACTATGGCTGATAGATTTGGGAAATATCCCTCACAATGAACAAAAACACAGCATGTAGCTGTCTGTTAAGTTTCAGTGAAGGCAGTGACATCAGCAAACAGCTGACTGTATTGAGATGAAATGCTTAGTGATTTCATATTGTTGTAAGGTTAGTTTGGCGGGGTAGTTTCCCATAGCAACTGGTGATGTTCTGAGCTGATTTATTTGCCCCACCAAAATTAAACCAAGCCAGGAAAGAGGTGAAAAACTTTCTAACAGTCTAAATCCAAAATCCAGACATTAGGCCTCAGCATCATATTCCTACATATCTAATGTGTTAAGACACAAGTATTTGAGGTATTTTCTACAGATTTTGAAAGATTGCCCACTTTGACTTAAGTATGAACTGATTAGATTTCTGAGGTCAAAGGCCAATTTCTACAAATCACACTTACACAGAAAGCACCCCAGCCCTTTTCTTGACCCAGCACTGCCTGATATTTGCATACCCCACAGAAGCATATGACATCCAGGCAGTCCTTGTGGTTCTTTTCATATATATTGAGTAGAAAAAGTATCTGAAACCAATGTCTGATATAGAACATATATTGAAATCACATTTTAGAGAGAAATTTCTTTAGCTAGAGGTGAGAACATCTCTCATATCCAACCTCCTGGTCACCCCTTCACCTCTCTGATCGTCCCTCTTTGACATCAAACACTTCAGTGGTGAACATCTTACATTCTCTGAATGGTCAAGCAGAACATTTTTAGTATCTTCTTTCTTCCCTCTCTCCTTTTGGCACCATCTTTCTCCTATTCCTCTCCTCAATAAACTCTTTCATCTCAGCTTCACTCATTCTGCTCTGAGCTTCTTCTTCCTTTTCATCTCTTCTCTCTGTGACTATTTCCTGTTTCTCACAATCACCTCAGCCCATCTTTTCATTTTTACCCCTCTCTGTCTTCTCGTCTCCACTTGTATCATTGCACTGCATTTTTTTTACCGTCTATCCTTCCTTTCACCTCTAAATCTCTCTCCTCCATCCTTCCATCCTTTGTCTCCTGTCCTCTCTCTCTGCCTCTCTCTCTAAAACATCCATTAGTCAGGGCCAAGTTGAGTTGATGGTATTTTTAACCTCGCTTAACCTTTCCCCACACAGACACACGCACACAGGCTGCCAGAGTAGTTAGTGAAAATAGATTTATGCTCCTAACAACCAGTGATGATGGATAAGCTGGAGGTAACCCTCTGTCCTCTCTCACAGGCTGATACACATTAGGAGAAAACACGCAGCACATGGAGACATGCTCACACATATAAATATGCATGCACCTGCAAATACAACATATACACCATAAAACATGCTGTTTCTAGTCGAGACTGAATTAAACAGTCGTGCATTTATAGATGTTTTGCATAACATGGCCTCATCAGCAGCCTTATGGCCTTCCTGTGTGCGTATGAGTGTTTCTCACCATGAGTCAGTCTAATCTAATCAGTTTAGCAGCAAACAAACTCAAATCTTATTAATATGTACTCATGGTAACTTCAGCCACTTAAAGAAAATGTGCTTGGGTGCACAAATGTGGCTGAATGAGTGTATTTGCATGGTCAGCTAAAGTTAAGACACCTACTACACAATGGTTCAAAAACCACTGTGTCTGGTGTATCTATGAATGGACTTTGTGTGCATGTGCTTAGAATAAGAGATAATCCAATAAGCTTGTTTCTAACACATGCAAATCTCATTAATATGCACTTATGAAATTCCTTTTGCATAGAGAAAGAAGGGCTCACCTCTCCAGATTGTCTGCGTCTTCGCTTGGAGCTCAGCACCTGTGGAAGGATAGTCAGAAAAAAAATCTAAAAATTATCGTTTGAAATGTTCTCTAGTTTCTTTTTAAAAGATTGGCATGTATGTTTTTAAGAGCCGTTCTTTTGAAGATCTATGCAAGACAAACTGTGTTTGAGTTTTTGAGTTATTGTTGGAGATGAAGGCAATCTGATGAGTGATTTGTGGATGCTGCTAACTTGCAGTGGCTGCAGTTACTGTGGTGGCAAGTTAGGGTGCTTTCACACCTAAAGCTCACCAAAACTCATTTGCTTTGCTTTGATTTAGATTATAAAATGTTTTTTCCCCCCTCAGGTTGATCATGTTCAAAATGCAATATTGTGAAGTGGGCAAATGCATACACTAGTGAAAGGAGTCAAGCGCTGCCATAAGTGAGTTCAGCTCATCTCACGAGTCCTAATCAGCTGACGACCTTCTTTACTCTAAGCACGCTATTGACCAATCGCTCTCATGCTGCCTTTTCAAACTGCTCTTGCCTGGTTCCTCTCTGCTGCTCTCTCTGCAAGCTGATCTAGCAACCCTCCTCCATCCCAGCTCCTCCTTCATTCTGCTTCTGACTTGATGTCATTCTGTTGTCATTGATGCCTACTCTATTCAGGGGTTTTGCTGATTCTCCCCCCTGCCTTGGGCTTTCTATGTTGGCTCATGTAAGGGCAGAGGGATCCCAGACCAGCCACACTGCCAAACATAGATAACAGCATAAGTGCTAACTGATAGCTGCAAATATTTATATTTATAGCCCCAAATCTGAATGCATTCATTATGTTGTTGTTAGTTCTGATCTCAAAATCAACAACGCTAACCTGGCACGCCAGATGGATGTGTTTCACACATCGATCTGGAAAACCACCCATAGACAACGAATGGGAGAGGGCAGAGCGTTTGAAAAAAAAAAAACTTGGAGGTTGACTGGATGAATGTTATGTCTGTCACATCTTTATGGGCCAATCAAAGCAACAAAGCATGTGACTTAGCCACTACCAAGCTGCGCCCGTACCGAAGGAATAAACTCCATACAGAACTGCATAACGCGAACCATGGCAACTGTAGACATGTCAGTACACGACTTTTGTCGTTTTTGAAAAGATACAGCTCAATGCTGTTCTTTGTTCTTCTGTTAACAAAGAAATGTCAAGTTCTGAAAAAACTGGTGCTTTAGCAGCATCCACACTAATGACTTCCACCATATCTGCACCGGTCTCTCGTTGCTGCTTACATATGTCACAACTCTGCCACGTCCGAAAGTACTGCCCCTTGTCGCTGATTGGTCCTGACACTTTCTAAATGGGCCCAAATGGTTCACACGGGAGCTTTGCAAGATGGATTCCCCAGTAAGAAACACAGAAATGGGCGTATCCATCTGCTTTGCAAGATTGCAACAGCGGTGTATCCGCCTTGAGCATGTCCATGTGTGTATGTTACATGAATACACCATGAGACTGCTGGTGGTTTTCTGAAAAATGACCAAGGGCTTGTATCAACCTTACTACCAATGGTACCCTAGGCCGTGTTAACAGGCCACATCCACCCCTTATCCTGCCTTTAAGGTATGTTATCTTTTCAACAGATTATTTTCTCATGTCCCTGGTAACATGCAAAGACATCCAGAGCGTGACCTGGGTTGTGTCAATCTTTCTTTCTGTCTGGTGGTAGGCACTCATTTGCCACATCCCAGCCTTGCTGCAGCCTCAATTATTGGCCCAAAAATGCCTAAAACTTATGCACAGTTCTGTATATGGAGATAAATGATTAAATGCAAACTAAAAATCATTCAGAGATGACAATAACTACCCTCGATCCTCTTCTACATGTATATTAAGTGTCCTACGGGGGCACTCTGCATGAACTAAAGGCTTATTTGTTGTTACAGACTTTCATGACTGTTAGAGCAGCTGAGAACTCCACAGCTTTCGCCTGATGTCCTTTACATTGTTGTCCAAATATACAATTACATAGAAAGAAATGTTACAGAGAGAAAATTGTAGACGCCTGTAGTCAGCTTTCATTCAAACGCGCTGATGTTGAGATGAGATGCCACTGCAGTAATGACAGATTGCCAACTTTGAGTTTTTTCCTGGATTTGTGTCCACTGACACTTGATGATACCTTTCTGCCACTGTCAATATCACACAGAGTTTGTGTGTGTGTACAGCATGTAAGGAGTGAGTCATCAAAAAGTATCTGAACACTACTATGATTTTACAACACAAAACAGTAGGAAACTTTAAAGGCTATCATAAAATCATGTTTTTGCAGTTTTCTCAAAGTTTCTCTGAGCAGTGCATGACAAATTTTTTTAAATCAGAAATGAAAAAAAATTCCAGGGCATAGAATTGCCCTGGATATTAGCCTAACAATGGGAGAACCTGAATAAAGGAGATAAAAATGGTCAAAGAGAATCAAAAAATATTAAAATGTTTGAAATCATAGAGTGTAGATTACTTTTGACTTGTCCACAGTGAAACAAGACATTCAAACAAGCAGAGGTGTCCTTATTCTACAACACCATGAGGACAGGAAGACATACCAGCTGCCCTCTCATGGCAGATTAAATATGGTGCCCCCTTACGGACAAAATAGCATGCAATCAAGCAATAAAAAAAAACAATATCTGAATAATGTTGGACCTTACTATAATTACATCCCTAATTTTTGTATTTTTGATTAAAAAAGGTTTTCATGGCAAACCTATCAGCTACTGTGTTAATGTTGTACACTTTCAACAAATCAGTTCTCAGTTATTCCACTGACCACAAACAAAGATAATATCTCTTCATTACTGAAGAAAACTGCGTTTTTTTGCTGTTTATCTCCTGAGAGCTTACAGATGGAAACATCTTTTCCCTGTTTGAGACTGATGTCATTTTGTATATTGTCTCTGATACAAATTAGTTGATGAACTAATGACCCAAATGATGATTATCAAGCAAAAAATTTCTAATGTCTTTTCAAGTATTTGATCATTAAGAGTTAAGGATCATATGTGAGCCGTTATTTTCCATCTTGAGCCCTACTCAAACAGTTTTGTGTTTTCTCAAAATCAGTGAAAACAACGGATTGTTAAAATAGAGCACCACCCTAAGTGAGGTTGTTATAGCACAAATGAATTAAGTGTATGGCATTAGTTTAGGCAGGCTACAGAGTCAAGCACTGCCATAAGCTTACATCATGCAAGGCCTCATTAGCTTATGGCCTGCTGATTTGTTAAGATCTCTATTGACCAATCGCTCTCATGCTGCCTTATCTAAACTGCCTGGCTATGCTCTGTCGCTCTCTCCGCAAGCTGTTCTTGCAACCCTCCTCCACCCCAGCTGCTCCTTTATTCTGCTTCTGACTTAATGACGTTCTGTTGTCGTTGATGCCTGCTCCGCTCAGGGTTTTTCAGCTTCTCCTCCTGCTTTTTGCTTTTGTTACCTGCAAAGGAAAAGCAGGAACATGTGCTGTTCCTGCTAAATGCTTTCTACCTAGGCTTGTGTAAGAGCAGGAGGATAACAGAACAGCCAAACCATCGAATTTAAATAATAACATCAATAAGTGCTAATCAATAACTGTTAATTGAGAGATACTTATCGTCGCAAATCATGCGTGTTTCTTGACAAAGTGGTCATGACTGAAATAAAATAGATGACATCAAACCTGTTGGCTTACTGGTGAAGCTCCGCCCACTGCCAGCAGAATGGTCCCTGTGTCTGTGAGAGTACTGAACGACAGGCTGATCTCTGTACCGACAGCCAGTGACATTCCACTGAGCTCCATGAACCCGGGCTTGGAGAAACTCACTGTGTAAAGATTCTGTATGACAAAGAAAATTAGACAGGTTCAGTTAAAATGTACAGGTGTATTTCTATAGGAATGACAGTAAAATGGGAAAGTTTCAAAATGGGATTTAACAATAGCTAGTGAAAAAAATATATATTTCAGAGTGACATGACCAGGATTTGTGCCCTTGAGAGTTTAGTAACGTCAAATACAAGAGTAAAGTTTCACATGCTTGAAGTTTTACAACTATTTCTGTTACACAATCCTTCATCCACTTCTCATTACTTTTACTGTTGGTGCAAAGTGGAAACATTCCCACATTCATACACATGGTAGAAAAGTTTTATCCTTGTAGAAGAGTGGAGAGGACTGTGATGAAGATAGAAGGACAGAAAAGGGGAACATTAAGACCTTCACTGTACATGCACACAGGTACACACGCTAGGTCATTTTATCATCTTTTCTACAATCTTTGAATGAAAGGAAATGAATGGTACGACTGTACAGATACCAAGGTGAGTGTTTTAATAGGCTCCATCGTACTGTATGTTCAGAACATGTGTGTGGGCTATATAAATGTCAGTCTTATACGCATGTACATCATCATAACACTCCTTCATGTTTCCAGTCTCCTCTTTAAACCTTTTAATGTTTTTTTGTCTTTTGACGTGCTGAATGTTTTACACTATAGATTGAGGGAATTAGATTACATCGTCCCAAAAGTCTTTGCTTCTGTCCTGTGGCATGTTGAAATGTTGCACCTGAGTGCAGTGATTTTTTTGTTTCAAGTTAGAGTAGTATAAATGTAACACCATAAAGTCAAAAGAACACTAAGCAACTCAGTGAAAAGCATCAGGGGATAGATACAAAATATTTCCAGGCACCGAATGTCCCTGGAGTTCAGTTAAATTCCTCATGAAGAAATGGAAGGAATATGGCACACGTGTAAATCTGCCTAGATCAAGTCATCCTCACAAGCTGAGTGACAGTGCAAGAAAGAGACTAGTAAGAAACCTGTGACTACTCTGAAGGAGTTACAAGCTTCAGCAGCTGAGATGGGAGAGACTCTGCATACAACAACTGTTGGCCAGGTTCTCTAAAGGTCAAAGCTCTATGAGAGAGTGGCAAAGAGAAAGACACTGTTGAAGAAAGCTCATTAAATCTCCACAAGAGTTTGCCAAAATGCACGTGGGACACACCATGGTCAAGAGGAAGAAAGTTTTTTGGTCTGACGGGACCAAATTTTTTTCTTTTTGGCCATCAGACACGTGATGGCAGCATCATGCTGTAGGGGTAATTCTCGGCAAGATGCAAGAAAACTATGACTTGGGAAAAAATATTTTCTATACAGCAAAAGCTCAAAAGCTGCACAAAAATGGCAACAAGGTGAATGTTCTGGAGTGGCAGAGTCAAATGCCAGACATTACACCTGATCCAATGCAACCTGAATGTGCAGTGTGAGGTTTTTTCATGATGTTGAGATTTTCAGTGGTCTTGGTTGTTAAAGATATTTATGTAGCCAGGAATGTTTCAAGAAAAGAAATATAGTACATAAATGTAAGTAATGGTTACCTTTTCTCGTATTCTGTACACTTCTTCATAAAAATACGAAATAATTTTAGTGTTTCTGTAGTAAGGTGACTAAAGTAAGATGACGTTCCCTGGTCAGATAATCTGACTATTTTAAACACAGTATAGAGATATACATTTACAGCTCAGTGAACAATCTTACCTCTACATTACATCCTTTGGTGACCCCCGTATAATCTGAACTGCTGAGGAGATTATAAGGAGTCCTGGAGACTTCAATGTCCTGCAGACAGCCAGCATATCTTTTCAGAGTGACCTCTGGCCTGTAAAGGTATTAGAACAATTTCAGAGAGGAGCAGATTAAGCTGAAGAAATTTACAACTCAATGGATTTTGCAGTCTCTCAGCAGTGTAATATAATTTCAGAAAAAGCTGAATTGCTGCAGCAGTGAAGCTATTGCATCATGTAACCAGAAGCAAAGTGACGACCGTACATCAACAACAAGAAAATAAACTGAATATGCCGTTTGTTCATGTTGTCCATTTTAATGAATTTGCAACATTTGGAAAAAAAAAAGTTTTTTGAGGAAAGGATTGAAAGTGAACAAAAACTGCAGATAAATATCAACCTAGACATTTTTTCATTTGTGTAAAATATACTTTTGTAATTGTTTTCAGTAAAATACAACTTGATTTTTTCAGCTCAGCAAAAACTGCTGCTTGCAGTGCAGCAAAACCTATTGCAGACACTTAAATCTGCATCTAAAACATAATTTGACTATAATCATGGCAATGATGCCTGTGGGGCAGAGTCATAAATGTGAGGAATTCCACCAAAATGTTGCTGAACAGACAAACGTCACATTCAGATTAATAAAGCAGAGAGGAAGTGATTTTCAGCAGTCGTGTGGAGGAGCAGAGGGACGCCTCCAGGTGCTAGCAGAGATACACACAAACAAACATTTTCTGCGGGCTGGGCTGCATAATCAGCATTGCTAGCCTCATGCATTAAGAAATAAATAATTACATAGACTGTATGTGTCATTATGAAACATATGTGTTCATTATTTACCTGGCCTTCATGCTGTTAAAACAAAACGTGACAATAAAGCATTAGCACACCACATAAGAGTTTCTACTAATGACATCTAAACAAGTCGACATATTACTCAACCTTTTAGCACATGGATGCTTTAATGAATAACTGCATGGTGTGAAAATAGTTACAAATGATTGTGAAGAGGCTTGTACTTTGTCAAAAACCATGAACATAGTCCCTGCAATTTTGACGGTAGGTGTTTCATTTATCAGTGATATCTGTTTAAAATCAATTAAAAATTTTAACAAATAACTTTAAATGCTTAAAAGTGTAATAAAATGTCCATAAATACACTTATAGTATTTTAATGGCTAAATGTGTATGCAGATGTGTTACAAAGTCATTCCTGTGTCTGCACCTGTAGTTTCCAATGGTCGGCAGTCCTCCAAAGTAAATCTTCTGGTTTTCTCTGAGGTTCAGACCAGTAGCTGAACCCTGAGACGTGGTCACAATCCTCTCCTCGACACTGCTGTCAATGTCCACTACTGTAACCGTGGCTTTGAAACAAGTGAAATGGACATTAGTACCAACAGAAAGGAAAGCAGAGATTGTAATCTTCAATTTTTTTTATTGATCTCTGCCATATCTGTCATTGTTGTTTGGTTTTACAGACACCTGACCGCTATGACGTAACTTACTGCAGCAGACAGCAGAAGTAATAGTGTTGATTTTACATTAACTTACTATGCAAAGACAGTAACATAATAGAATTAGCTCACTAAACACAAATGTCAGTGGCTCTGTTAAATAAGTTGAGCCACTATGAGGGCACTCTCAGAGTAACTAGTAGAGACTGGCTGAAAGAACTGTTTCTTAAAGCATATTTGATGCCTATATATTTAGCTGTCCTCGTGAATACCTGTTTGCTGAGTTTACATTAACATGTCAAAATATGCTCATCTGACATGAATTTGATAGAGATAGGCATCATTAACATCTCCTTTGACTGAAGTTCGTCTGTCGTCTTGTTTCTGCCGTAAATGAGATGTTGTTATAGAATATGCTGTTTTACATGTCATCTGACACTGGCATTACATGATTTTTTAAGCTGTCCTTGCGCAAACTGTGCACTACAAAGATGATTGAAGGTAATATGTGGACAAGAAGATTTATTTAGCACTGGCATCCAGTAAAAACAACACACCTTTTGCTATCCTGGCTGGGACGGACATTGGGACCCCATATGCAAAAGGTCTATAAATAGCACAACTGTCTGCTTTTTTATACGTATAAAATATATTCTTTATCATTTAAATTCCTCTTCAGGAAAAAATCTACTTGATATGATGTATTCAAACAAAGATTTAAATGAAGTTTTAACGATCCTGCACAAAGTCTTGGACAGCCAGTTATTTTCTTGACAATTTCAAGACATCTTTAATTCATGCCAGCACATCCAGGTATTTTCTCAAGATGACAGAGGAAGCAACAATATCTGTTAATGGCACTTTCCCTTTTATATCATTCATACAGTTAATAGAGTGAATTCCTAGTATCAATGATCAGTGGAAAATTGCAAACAGACGTAGAGAAAAGAATATGAAGCAGTTTCATTACAAGATCACACCGGTATCACATTAATTGCATAGTATAAATATCAAATACCCCTCTTATTAACATGGTAAATATTTCTGTACATTTACTGCTGCATTCACAGATTGGTTCCCCTTGACTCAATGAAGGAATTCTCCTTAGGGGCTTGCTGGATTAACTGGGATGAAAACTCTGTATGTGTTTACACATGAATCTCACTTAAAAAAAAAAAAAAAAAAAAAAAAGGAAAATCATAATGCTAACTGGGGTTGTTTTTAGAAGTGCGGCATATGTGTAAATTGTCTTATTTTTTTATGTTTTTTGTAGTGCAGAGTGTTTAAATATCAACTGCTTCAGTTTTCTTTGTTTTCCAACCACTTTATTTTGGATCGTCAAATCTCATTTGTTCAATTGTTCAGTCTCTTTTGCTTCATTATAGCATACATTCATTAGATATTTTGCTTATGCTGGCTGTTTTACCTTGTTTCTTGTTCCGGGACATAGTAAGGGATTTCCAGTGTCCATCATTGTGGCGGTTCTCTGATATGGCGCTGCCGACGCCTGACCCGAGGTCAAAGTTCACCTTCACCCTACCCTGAGACAGCTCCAGGGACATGAAGTCCTTCTGCAGGGACAGCCAGGAGAACATGTTATAAAGTATTCACAGTGGGAATCAGATACAATAATCTGTAGATGTGCTTTCCAGCCATGGTTAGAAAAAATGTATAAACTATGGGATGTAGGAACTTTATTACGACATATTCCAACAGACTTAAGAGCTGTCTGATCTTGGTTTTCTTGGCTATCCGTCTCGGTGTTTTCATAATTTATTACACACATACCATATCTTCAGTAGCCAAATACATGAGAAGAGCATCAGAGGAGAACGTCCGGAATTTAAAGGTCACTGTGGAAATGTTTGGGTTCCACCTAGTGGGTCGTCCCACTGCGGCATAGCCTTCACCATCAAGCTGGACTGTTCCCTCATGGTCTGAACGTTGAGGGCTAAAAATGAAAATAAGGGAAAAGAAGGCTTGTTTTTGATGTGTTTGTTTCCAAAACAACTGTCAGGGGAATTTAAAAAAAATGCCATAAGCTTAAATGTGAGGAGTTATGGCATAGTTATGCAGAAAATTAAATTGTAAGGGGATTTCTGTTTAAATCATCATATGTGTTGTTGTTTTTTTTTTTTTTTAAATATTGACATCTCTTTTTTGCAATATTGGATTTGACAACAGCAAAAAACAAGGAAAAACACTATAAATCATATATCCTGTAAAATATGTGAGACATTATGATTATCTGTATACCTGACAACACATCCTTTACAGTC
This sequence comes from Cheilinus undulatus, assembly GCF_018320785.1. Taxonomy (NCBI): domain Eukaryota; kingdom Metazoa; phylum Chordata; class Actinopteri; order Labriformes; family Labridae; genus Cheilinus; species Cheilinus undulatus. Next base: position 35,657,159 of record NC_054878.1, on the reverse strand, counting down.
TCCCTGCCTCTCTCTGTAGTTCCACAGTCCGATAGGTTTCCCATCCAAGAAGGTTTCCCCCATGCAGCCTGTGAATGTGTCTGCTCTCACTGCATCTGCTTTCTGGAAGAAGAGTGATGACAAATAGTGAGAAAGAAAGACAGACACATTATTGACGTTATTACAGCCAGACAGACGGAGAAATACCTTGACTGTGCCGAGTATCCCTCCCACAAACAGGTATGCGTTCTGATCCACATCCAGGATGGTGAAGGCTGTGGGTGAGTTTGCGCTGGCTGGGGTCGGCATCATACCCGCCATGGGTCCTTCCAGAGGATACACTGATATGGTGCCATTCAAGCCATTACTAGAGACAGAAAAAAGGTAAGAGGGAGCGGATGTTTGATGTGATCTTGTTTCCATATCTCCAGGACATTTACAATGACTGAAGATGCTGGAATCTGCTTTTATGAAGTTGAAGTGCTAAAAATGAATGATAGTGACTCATAGTGCAACTTGTTTGTAGCAGTGGAACCTCAGAGCTGTGCTGTGAAATTTATCTCCCACCTTGGATTTTGTTTTCAGAGCAGAAACAGTGTCTCTGTATCATGTGGAGGAACATTTATAAGACTTACAGCCGTTGTGATCCAATTGCAGAACACATTTGGGAAATCTCTGGGATGGTAATACATGGTGCACGCGGGACGTCTGCTAGGTGTGAATGGTTCTTTGGTTGGACGGTCTGTATTCAACCTGTATACTTCAACTGGATCTGCTAGATTACACTGAATCTTTGTAATGACTTGCCACAGGCTGCCAGGGCTGCAAACTCTTGATTTCCCGAGAGAAACAACATGTTTTTCTGCTCAGCATGAATGAAATGATGTCCTGTGGTTGTTAGCTTGGTTTGTCTGTTTCTTTAGTTGTTTTTTTTTCTCAGATGAACAGATAAAGTTTAAAGAAGGGTAACATGAACACAGCATTTTTATGAAGTGTTTGATGTTGGACATCAGTGTCTCACCCCCAAAGCTTGATGTTGTTTTGGGGGATGTTTACACTGATGAAATTTTATTTTATCAAAGTGTATAAATTTTCCATGCTAAGACAAGGGATTTGTATCTTCATCTTTGCTACCATGTCAACCACAAGATGTTATTATTTTCAAGCAAATTAGTGAACTATAAGGGCCAAAAGATGTTCAAAAACTAACTGCTAATTCAATAAACACCTCCAGTATTTCCACAATAAATAAATTAGTTAACTCAAATCAATTAAAAAAATGCTTTGTCCCAATTCAGGGGCTGCATCCTTGGGAGGGTCCATTTAATGACAGGCAACATGAAATTTTATCCCATTTTGAAACTTCCTTCAAATGCTTCTGAGAAATGGGCCCAACAAAGGATCCTTCAGGTACAGTCTGCATGGCCTTCATATACCAAGATTACTTGTTCAATAGTTTAAACAGGCTAGCAGATTCTTCAGTGGTCAAGCAATACAATTTTAAGTGGAACTACCTGGTTCCACACACTTGAATAGGTACCACCTAATGTTGAAAAGCAAAAGAGGCTGCACAAGTGCTGAATTCAGCCACTGTTGGCTTGTTGGCACAGTTAGCCATGCATCTAGCATGACAATTAGCATTCTATACCTGGTTTGGGAGCTGTGGGGATAAAGACGTTGCCTGTTTTTGACCTTTTCAAGGCTTTTCAAGGTTTTTTTCTGTATGGAGGTCAAAGGCATCTACTAGATTTTGCAAGATTCCAGAGTAAGGTAGCTCTGCCCCCAAAAGGCCTGGAGACTTAGGCAGAAGTGCATGTACTGTGGAAAGGCCTGTCAGAGGAACCCATGTTGAACCATCTAAACCTAAGTTTTTCTTGTAATTCTCTTTTAAAAACACACTTTTACAGACAAGCTTTCTTGTAGATCAACTTTGAGTATTTTTTAAAATACAGGTTATTTGCAATCGCGTGATCCCAAATGTCTGCTGGGGATCAGGAAGTGGAGGACAGCTATTATGTATGAAGGGGAACAGTGGAAAGTTAGTATGTAACAATTTTAAACTGACTTCTGCGCTGCAATTCTCTTCAGAAAATTTCTACATACACCAAGTACAATCCCTATACTTTACAAAAACGCCCGCGCCCCCACAGTTTAACTAATTGACCAGCTGTGGAGGCAATCAATATCACAAATGACTGTCCTACAGATGCTCCTAGCATTTTGTATTGTCTACCCATGAGACAAGTCTTAAGGAGTCTTGAATCATGCTAAGAGGCTAGCTGGGCCCCTGTCACAAACATGTTACGAAATGGCTCTGTTATGTGAGCCACTTTAGCTAGCTCCCTTTTGAGTGCCAGTTTCCTTTCCTTCATCCTTTGTCGTTAGTTGATCTACTTTTAAAGAGGGAAACTGGTACCAAATGAAGAGCTGTCTGTCTTAAAAGAGATGGATTTCCCACCACAACAAGTGAGGCTGGAGGTTGGTGAAATGGACATCAGCTGAGGAAACATGAGTAGGATTAGAGTTTAATGAGTTAAACCATGGCAAAACTGCACTGACTCAAACAGAAGAGCGTTGTGTGACATTGCTTTTCGAGGCTTTATACCGAGGCTTTTTAAATGCCTGCCCGCTGCCATTTCTCTAAGATTTTCTTCAGACTTTATGATTTTTTTGTTGCCTGAATTCTTAACTTTTGGGACACAACAGTAGCTTAAGAATGGACAAGGTTCACTCTGAACACCTGCCATGGTTGTAAACAGCTCAGAGCATGGCCTTTTTGGTAGCGCTTCTTCATGTAAAAATCACTTTTTGTTCTCTCTGCGGCATAACATCATCTGCAAAGAACCTATTAAGTAAAATTTAAGCAGAAATATGTATTTATCTATATTAATGGATCTACTTGTTTACACTTGTTTACACTACACTTGTTTTGACTATACATGTTATTTATTGAGTTTGTGGAATTTGTGGAGTTTGTAATGTTTTGCAGAAATCCATTCTTAGATCTTGTATTAAAAAGGCAATTTTGAGATCAAGTTATTTATTTTTTTAACTCATGCATAACAAGAACTATAACAAGTCTTTGTTTCATTTCATTTTTGTGAACTTAAACTAGCTTGCTTTAAAGCTGGAGATATTCATGTATTTATTTTAGCTTGCTACAGCACATCGTTTTATTTTGAACAATGTCTCTAATACTATTAATATTTTGGACTGTATGTGCTTACCATTTGGCTTTGCATCTTTCTTTGCAGAGTATTTCTTCTCAAGAAAATCTTTAAATTGATTTACATTAATTTAAATGTGTTCAACATTGCCTCCTTGAGTAACAGAGGAGAAAAAAACCTCTCCTTTCCTTGAAAAAAGCAAAAGAAAAGTATGAAAATAATTCTTACAAAAAAGTGAAAAATAATACCAAATATATTAAGTTTGGACCATTTTCTATGTGATTTTTAATTATAACTTTTCCCTTTTTAATAAATCACATATAATATCTTTAAATACTACAAGCCCCCATCTTAATAATGACTTACTGATATTTACTATGAAGCAGGACACTGCTAAGCTAAGTTCAATTTATTTCCATGTGGGAACGTTTTTCTGTTGGCTCTACAATGAGTTGTATTTGTGATGCTTCCTCCCACATTGAGTTCAACAGGCAGGCGCTTGTGTATTCATGTGAATGAAATCCCTGTAATGTACAGAGACGTGCTGTGCTTCTCTATTATACTTCTCCACATTCCTGCTTTTTCAAGGTGAAATCTACAATGTGTCTTTTCTCTGTACTGTAGCGTGAAAAACACTCGTGTAAAGTATACGTGTGACAGAAACAAAGGATGTTTGTGACTTCTTACCGAGACGCCTCAATTCTGTGCCAGCTTCCGTCATGGATGGTGTGATGGGGATATTCAACCCTGCCGACACCTGAACCCACATCCCAGAGGAAATTCACCTTCCCCTTACGCATCTCTAAGGCCAGGAAATCAACCTGAGGCAGACAGAAGACATATGCTGAATATACCCGATAGAATCTGCTATAAAAATACAGCAGCTTGCTCTACTTTACTTATACTAGAACATTATGTCAATCAGTACTGTTGTACTGAAGTCCAAGACTCAGACCAGAGTCCTGTTTTTCGGGACTTGTGGCCCATTTTGGATTCCAGCATCAAGAACTTAGACTTAGACTCATACTTCTTCATTAAAAGACAGTCATTTATTGTTTTGATAATCACTTTTCAAATGGGAAAACTCACCACATAAAATGAAAAGCCTTTCACTGCAAGGACAAAAAGCAGCAAAGACGCAAAGTTAATTTTGTGGAGTTTTTCAGTGCTCAAAAAGAGATGAAGAAAATACTGTGTCCATCTGCAAAGCCCATATTAAACTGATGACTATTTGCACAAGCTGTGCGTCACAGTGCGGTGCCAAGTACTAAAAAGCCTGCTGGGAAGAGAGAGAGAGCATCTATCAGTTCAGTCTTTCATGTTTACTGTGGTTGTGAGTAAGGTTAGGCAGTAATATGGGACACAGTTTTCTGGGGTATTTAAAAAGACCTATATTATCCCATTAATTACAGTCATGAAAAATCTGCTTAGGGCTGTGCATGTTTAAAATAAATGCCTTAAGAGTGTGTGTCCATTTCCAGCAGTAGCACCAGTGTGTTAAAGATGTTGTAAAAGTGATTTGTTACATAAAGGGCCTGTCAAAAAGGACTCACTAAAAAGGATGCACTCATACTAACATGTAATGTGACAGCAGAGGCAGAGGGGCTGAAAAAAGACAAACACTCTTCGGCAGGAGGTTTTTTGTTTTTTTCTTGCAACAAGTGGCAAAAAGAGGCAAAAACACATGGCTAAACTAGTAAAAAGAGGTTCAAAAGTTGTCTAAAGGTAGCAAAAATGGGCAAAAACTGGCAAAAAATTGGTCAAAAGAGGCAAAAACCGATCAAGTGTGGCAAGAATGGGTAGAAACAGTGATGAAAATGGGTCCAAAAGCAGCATGAATTAGTCATTTGAGATCAGAAACCGATAATAGCTTGACACATTTAACTTTTAGCAAGGACACTAGCAACAATGCCACTGATCCAACACACATGCATTGATATTATTGATAAATCGTGACTGGGGAGGGCCCACTCTCTCTGGGTTTGTCAGGGACCCAGGCAATTCTGTGGGTATGCTTGTGTGCAGCTGTTACAAAACCAGTAAATAATTGTGTTTCATTTACATGAACCTAATATCAATCAAAATAATCGTGATTATGATTTTAGGTTGCACAGCCCTACCTCCGTTGCAACATATGTATACTGCATTGTGCGTTGCATCCAGTTAGTTTTTGTGGATGTGCAGAGCCAATGAATCAAACTGATCCTGGGGATGCGTGGCAGTAAAGCTGTACCTCTGTCCACGTAGTTAACAGCAAGTATATCTCCGGCCTTGAGGGCCGGCTCAGACTACACAGATTTTTGGCCATTCATGACTATACTATGTCAGACTATGCAACAAACTCTTGTTCTGTTTTGACAGACAGACTGGCCAAACTGCAAGTGTGGTCCCAATCGGTCACTGGATGTCATCACCACTATCTCTACGACTGTGTGCAAGTTCACAGGTAGTCGGGGGGGTTGGGGGTCGGGGGTTGGGGTCATTCAAGAGTGTCAATGACTTGACAACAAAGGCACTTTATGTGATTGATAGCGGTCTTTTGCTCATGAAAGAAGAAAGCAAGAAATGATTATAGATTGGATTGGATTATGGATAACAATTATGGGTGTATCAAGAGGAGGACAATATGGGCTAGCCCTCCTTCAGAGAGAGCTCAATGTATCCATGGGGTAATGCAAACACAATAAAATAAAGGTATATATTAGTTCCCTGGCAGGAGAAAAAGTGGGGAGTCTTAACTATTATCTAGTATGATGATGCAAAGGTAAGGAGCAAATTCTCTCTTTTTGGTAGTCGTCGGGATTTATTCTTCGAAGATGTCAGGTCAGGGTGTCAAACTGGGCGACAATGTAAGAACATTTCTGACACAGAAGTCTTGTTGAGTCATGGATGTTGGGTGTCTTGGATGCATCATTGATCATGTCCTGCTACAAGACAGTGTGTTTCTCCAGATGCTGATGTAGTCTGAGGCAGCCTTGATGCATTTATTAAAAATCTGCACATCACACAGTAGCGACTAAAAATGGTAGTTGCCTTTTTCCCTGAGGATGATGGGACTGAGACTGCCCATGGTTAGATGGAGGAGAATTCAGTTTGTGACAATAGGTTTGATCAAAATCTCTAAGCAAAATCAACCCTTTTTAAAAAAATTTAACAGTCCAAATTATTTCTTACAGGAGTCATTTCTCACATATATCCTAGTACCACAGTGGTCTTAATACCTGTGATTCTTGTGTTTATGTACTTAAAGAATATTGGATTCTTTTCAACCACATTTCCATTTGTAATACATTCAGGCATTGCTGCATATCAACACTCATTAAGTCTGTTTGGGTTGCTGATTTTGTCTTTATGGTTCAGGGAAATGATGCTCAAACTCTGTACATGTTTCTGCTATTATTGCAGATAAAACTGATCATGGTGTTGACAAGTTAATATTTATTTTAATGTTTCATATTAAAGCATTCATCATATTTAATAAATGTTGCACGGCTGTATAATATTGAGCATTTATCATACTTAAAAATGCCCACGTTCCAAAAGCAAAGTCACACCCACACAAACACAAACATAAGCATACAAGAACAGGGAGAAACACACTTCTGTTCCTCTTCCTCTCGCACAGCCCACACACTCCCTGAGTGATTTGTCTAATATGAGAATAATTAATTCTTCTTGACACTTACTCACTAACACCCCTATAAACACAGCACAGAGCTGTTTTAAGGTACCTCTGATAATCCCTCTGAGAGTGTGGGTTTGTGTGTAAATGAGTGTGTGTCTTAAGAAGCAGCAGCAATTAACAACGGGTTCATGTTGCTATCAGCTTTAGTCTGATTTCCCCTGAGAAATCAGCACTCTGCTTCATCACGTGTGTGTGTTTTTGTCTGTCTTTCTCGGTGATGATCTCTAATAGTGAGGAATTCAGTGTGAATAGTAATGCTTCATGTGTGTTTGCCTGTAACGTTTCACTAAAAGTGTGTAATGCTGGTTGAATAATAACGATGCTGCCCTGTGATCTGTGCTAATGAATAATCACCATTACCCTGGAGAGACTACAAAGATAACTGTGTGTGTCCCTGTGTGTGTGTAAGATTGTGTCGTTTGTGATTTCGAACGTGACTTTCTAATAATCTCTAATTGTGCAGAATACTATATGAATAATAATGCTCTTGGCTTATGTGTGTGTGTGCAGTTCAGATACAGCTTCTGATGAAAGCACATGCTGAAAATTCTCTTATTAATTATTTTGGGCTCATACATAAGTAATATGACCATTAATCAAAATAGAGCCAGATCCTTTGAAAATCCACTTATAGAGACAGATGGAGAAAAGTTCAGCCTGTGAGCCCTCAGAATACAACAGTGCTGGGTGTTACAGTGTGTTTCTCCCATTCAACATCATCTCTATGATAAATTGTCTAAACATAAACAAACTGAGATTTTGGACAAAGTATTAATCTTTGTTTGCATTGTTGGAATTTGCTGTCTTGGGAAGAAGGCGTGGTGCTGAGTTGTATATTTTTAACAAAACTTAATATTATAAAATCTGGTGTAAGGAGCTGATAATGTAACAATGACGCATCAGAAAAACTCATGCTGCCCTTGGCCCATTTTTAATCAGCCAGCAGCAAATTCAATAAAATTAGTGAAAAATGGCCCATATTAGAACATGAAGCTCATGCTGGACTATGGTGTATGTTCAATTTGTTTCCTTATTGACAGATAAGTATAGTTTTGAGCTACCTTGGGGCCTCATCCGGGAAGTTAGTCCAAAAACTATACTTGTCTTTCAGTAAGAAAACGTGAAAAAATTATAGTTTGTGAAGACGGTAAGAATTTATTTGGATTAGTGTATAATTTAGTTTCAGCACTAGGCAGTACTACTGTGCTAATTCTGTAAACAAACATTTCGACAGGAAAATTAATTGATGTTCTTTTAATCAGAAACTTAAACTGAGACAACACTGTAAATTCTCTGAGCTTCATCCTCCGTCTGACAGGGCTGGCCAGAGCCAGGGCCAACCAGGGCTCAACTGAAATCTGATAGACCTTCTTAAAATCCATGAAATTAGCTATTTGCTGTGTCAGCCATTAATTAGCCATTTAAGTAGCCCCAACATCCTTATACTGTAATTTTCTGTATGTGGAAAAAGTTTGGACACCTCTGCATTAGAGAGTGAGTCAGTAATTCATATTTGTACATGTAATTGCTTCACAATAGTGTAGTCCGCACTAAAAGCACTGTGCCAATTGATTTTACTTTAAGTCTAAGACATCTTCAAACACAAACATCTCCCCTCCAAGGCCTGTGTGTGTTTACTTGTGCACTTGTGAACTGATACCAACAAATAAACACTTCATGAAATACTTTAATACTATAATTAGGGCTTTTCCAGCCCTTACTTAGTAATGCTGCTATAGGCTTCAAACTTTCCTGTTTGATAAAGCGTATATTTAGGACTGGCTCAGTTCTAGCTTTAAACCTAAAGCAGCATAATAACTAAGGGATGATCCAGACCTGAGCAAGCCTTAGGAAACCATCCAGTGTAGCAGCTGTGTCTAATATATCCATTTTAAAGAGGGTTTGAGCAGCCCTTTGTAACCATTCAGTCACACGCCAGCCTGCTTGATTTCCATTGGGAAAGTTCAAAATGTGTCAAAATGTGTGAGACATTGCAGTTAAGCCACAATCTCTAGGGGGCACTATGTAGATACGAAGGGATATGCTGAAAATCAGATCAAGTGGTAAATAAGGACCATGAAAGATAAATGAGGAAAAAATGTTAGTTAGATGCTAACAAGTATGGATACACTCCAAATTAGCCAGACTTTGGCAAGTAGGTATTGTCCATATGTAGTCAGACGGACTGTCTGGCTATACCATATAGGTATGGCACAGGCCAACGCAGGCCCAGCAGAAAGGCAGGTGTTTGTGTACGAAGTTTTTCAGTCTTAAATAAAAGTTATTAAAACTACTGAAATGGTGCTTTTAGTGCAATACACTCTATTGTGAAGCAATTACATGTCATGTCCGTTAATGATTGACTCACAAGTCCATTAAAGTCTCTGCAAAGTGATAAAAAAAAATCTGTATATTAGGTATTTTACATGACAGGCCAGTGTGTTATGAGCCCCCAGGCCAAATTTGAGTCATGAAAAACTTCTCTAAGTTTATAAAATTAAGTTCCAAAATCATGAAAAATGAGGCATTAAAATCTGCTTTAAGATGGTGTGGGCTTGTCTGTTGAATAAGCCGAAGCCACACCCACTCATAAGAAAGACGATCCTCTCAAATTTAAACAAATGCTCCAACCTGAGTGGAGGAATCATCTGTCCGCTTTGCTGCTATGTTAAAACACTTTTTTAAACCACCAGAGAAAAAACACATTTATGTCATGACCGGTAGACAGATTAGTGCTAAAAAGTCTGTTTCATTTTCTCATCCTGTGTTTAACTCTTCAGACATTCCTAATATCCCAATTATGTGTAGTCATGGCCTGTTAATGAGATGTATTTGTTAGTCTGCCCCCTGACCTTAAGGCCAAAATGTGTGCTCACAGCCATTTAACAGAGACTAAACCGAAAAGATGCCCTCTGTGTCTTGAAATTGGCACAGTGCTGTGATGCACAACTTGGTGTTTATGTGGATGTTATGTGAGGATCCTGTTCTCCCCAAGAAGAGATTTGAAAAATGAAATCCTTTGCACAGATACAAGTATTAAACAAACCTATTAGGACACTTTCACTGCTACATCCACTACAATCATCATAAGTCTTCTTGCAGCACACTATGTAGTTATGATTTAAAATAATCCTCAAGAAAAGAAAAACAAAGAATTCCATGTTAATGATGAAAAAAATGAAGTTTTGATGGTGATGTTTATACTCAAAAACATACAGAGCTAAGCAAGCAGTTGTTTTTTCTATTATATAGAGAGGTAAAGTAAGTAAATAGTGTACTTACATATTTGGCTGATCCCAGGTAGAAGAGCAGGTTATCGGGTGTGGTGGTTTTGACATGGAGGATGATGGTGTTGTATCTGCCTTTCCTGATGTCGGGGCGGTAACTACGGAGACAGTCACCACCTGATGACACTGACACTTTGATCTGGGAGAGAAATTAGAAAAAATTTGAAAGGAAAATAAATTCCCATAAAAATTTTGACACACATGTATGTTTTTGATTCAGTCATTATGAAACAGTCAAACAGCCTTTTGACTTTTAAATACTTTTCTGCATGGGATCAAGATTTCATCTTTTTCAACAGGCAACTGTCTCATATTTACCATACCTGTATGCCTGCTCTTACTTTCTAAACTTAAAGTTACACTTGCTCAATCAGGGGTTGATTACATTTTCTATTCTTCTAGGTAATCTTCACAAAATAAAAAAAGATAGCTATATGAAAAACAAATATTAAGGAGTAATAGCTGACTTTCTCTCAGAATTTAAGGATGAGCCTGTGCTATTAAGTGAGAGAAATTGAAAAACTTTGTTCTAAAGGAAGGCACTTCCTTCTTGTGACTTTAAAAAAGGACTCTGCATTATACTTATGACTATAATTTACTGGCAAAAGTTACCCTGCAAGATGTCCTTTTAATTCATTTACTAAAGAGAACAGTCATACAAATTATTTAATTTGCAAAACCTTACGCACACTGCTTTATTAAAAAAGGATGAATTGAAAGAAAAGAAGGATAAGTTAGCACTCTAATATAAAAAAACAATGTTACAATGAATTCTTGGAGAAATAACGTCGAATTAAACAAGCACAACACATCCTGTCAATGAGTCCAATTTTAAAGAAGATGAATTTACATGCATAAATAAAATAAGCCTTCAGGGTGTTTAAACTTTATCATCATACAGCTAAACTCCCCCAGCCAGTCTGATAGTTGTAGATATTAAAGTGATGAGAACTTACTGAGTTGGCTTGTTTCCTGGCTTGATTGATCAGCTCTTTGATTTGAGAGATGTTTCTCCTCAGATTGTCCTGCAGCTTTTTGATTGGCTGCAGCTTCTCCAACAGCCTATCAGCTTCATCCTCTAAATCCTTCACTTTAGCGCCGGCAGCGTGGACTGAATGAGGGATAAAGTACAGAAGTGATAAAGAAGAATGTACTGGTAGTAACTATAAACACTCAATGGCAGTAGAAAAGCTGAGAAAAAGAGTGAGAAAAGATGACAAATGAAAAATCTGCAATAATACTCAAAGGGAGAGGAGAAATATGGAGGTACAAAGATGAAGATGTAGAAGCCAGTGAGATCAGTGAGAACAATTAGTGTAGCTCAGCATTCAAACAGCTTTTCTACACTATTTACTTTATCATATATCAAAAGAAGGGGAAGTAAAAGAAAGCGCTCCATGCTTGCAGAATGTTCATGCTCAATCAGAGCAGAGCAGGAGGAAAAAAGCCTTTATTAGAAGCAACTACTGTTTAACGCAAAGCTATTAAATAAGGCTCTAAAACTAAGAGGTGGTGCTCCAATACTACTGTTGAAATCAAATTATTTTCATGTTGCATAATTCAAACAGATAAAAATCCAAAAACAAAAAAATGAGCATGAAGCAGCTCTTGCAGGGTTCATACACCTTTTCAAGGTGAAATTAAGGCATTTTCAGAAAATTTAGGCTGTAGGAAATTGCATAATTGCAGGTACAAATAATGTTAAAAATATAATTTGACTTTTCTATCATTTGAAAATAGATATAATGTTATGAACGACCAAAATGAAGTTTCAGAATTGCAGCCTAGACTGCAGATGGGTGACAAATTAAGGGAAAACAATAACTAAGTCAATGGACTTGCCAAATAGTGTCATTTAAAATAAATTCTTCATAAAAATTGGAAAATTTTAAAAATGATTGATACCTTGAGATAACTTGTTTAGTGCTGGACATTCCCCCAAAGAGAAAATCTGTTTTTTAACCAACATTTTTAAATTTTTTTTGCTGCAAAAGATCATTTGGTCTATTTTATCTATCTATCCAAAACACAAAGCAATTTTTATGTTGAGGCAGTTTAATTTCAAGCACTTTTAAGCACTTAAGAATTTTTCAAGGATTTCAAGCATCTGTATGAACCCCGCTTATGACACAGAGTGAAGAAGCTATAAAACATGTATCACAGCATTAGCAAAAGTCACATTTTTCAACGTTTGTGCTGCATCACTGTCATCAATACTTTGTAGTTACAACATGGTATTGGTGCACCACTTTAAATAAAAAAGCACTTAAAATAGACAAGTAAAGTATACATACTGATGGCTGTGGGGATTGAAGGAGAGAAAAACAGAGAGAAAAATATCAGCTTGAGCTTGTATTTACAGTTTCATGTGACTTTAAGGCAGTAGCTTAAAATCACTAGAAAATCACAGGTTAAGATGATGAAGCGATTTTTTCTTTTGATTTTTTGAACTTTTAAAAGATTTAAGTATGAGTTATTTCCTCATTTATGAATCTAGAATGATTTGATGATTAGGTTAAACAAGTAAAGTAAGTGAAGAAAAACGGAAAAAACAAGAAATATTGGTAGAATTTATTTAGCAGTAGCGCCCCTATCTGCTGTTTTCAGGCTGTTTCAAATTGGGTGCGTGGTCGTCACGTAACTAATGCATCACAGCTTGAGTTTCATTTTGGTATGCTCGTTAACATGAACGAGCTGAAGCCACACTACTCACGCAAAATAATATCCTCTCACATTTTCAAAAATGCTATGTAAATTCCCGTATGAGACACAGTGTTAATTTCACTGACAAAAACTATGACTAAAATGTTTGTCGGCAGCTTCTTTCCATGAGAAAGACTAGACTAAGACTAGTTAAAAATAGATCTTTGATGACTAAAACTGACTAAAAGTAAGTTTAGTTTTTGTGAAGATGACTAAAACTAGACTTAAATGCAATTTAGTTTTCTTCGGACATCCAAAAATCCATTATATTCCTCCAGTGGGTAAATCTTTCAAAATGCAATGCATCTGTATCTCTACTGCCTCTCAGCTGTAAAAAGCAGGGATCCAGTTTTAGCAGGGTGAATAGAACACACTCCCATGATTTGGTGCCAGATTCATGCAAGAAAATAGACACTAGGACTAAAAGTAAGGACAAAAATGGGAGGACTATTTATGGACTAAAACTAGACCAAAATGAGTTTTCGTCGACTAAATCTAGATTAAAACTATAAAGGGTAGAAATGACTAAAATATAACTAAAACTAAAAGACATGTGATCAAACGACTACGACTGAGACTAAAATTAAAAATAGCTGTCAAAATTAACACTGCACTGGAGGCTATTTTGTGACAGACTTGGTAGGAATAGAACGTGTCTATCAATGGATATTTCACTAAAATTTAGCATCACAATGCTAACAGACAGGAGGGACTGAACTGTAGCTGCTTGGAGAGAGACAGCCACAGTCTGCTTCTTTTTTTCAATTAGTACTTAAAGACAGGTGAAATATTGGTTAAAGCACTCTTTTCAGCAGGTAAGATGTTTGTTCCTGCAGCGACTTGTTCAAGAGAAAAATGGACTAGCACTCCAGCAATTAGCCTGCCCCTTGACCTTATGGTGAACTCTGGCTAGAGCGCAGCTGCCTGGCTGTGCCAGAGCAAAGAGACAGAAGTTGGGGATTACATTTACTGTTTTTTGGCACAGAAGTCTCTGTTATGATACTTTTAATGAAACGTAGGCCACCCTGGCTGATAGATTTTGGAAATTTACCTCACAATGAAAAGTGTTTTTCTATTGTTGTAGCATTTGGGGGGGCGATGTATTTCCCCCCCCGACTGTTGCAATATTTGCCTAAATTAAACCCAGTCAGGAAAGGGTGAAAAACTTCCTAATGATCTAAATACAAAATTCAGTCACATGTAAATCTTAGTGTTTTCACATGTTTACAGAAACCTTATTCCAACATATCTAGTGTGTTAAGGTACAAATTTTGGATTTCACTTAACAGGATTAATTAGGGCAGACTTCAATAAGAGACAGGCAATTATTGTTTTCAAACAAGATTTGTGCACAGCAAAGACGAAAAGACTATTTCACAGTACTTATTTCTGTTTCTTGCTTTTTCTCCTATTTTCAGCCTGCAAACTATTTCACCGCTGAATGCATGGAGGTCTCTAACTGAGGCCTGTGTTTATTTGTGTAAACAGGCAGTTACACTGGGTTAGTAAAAGGGACTGGGCCCTAAATTGAGTTGGGTTTTTATTTGAAGCCTTATGACGAGTATTACCTTAAGGTTAATTTCTCACAAGCTAATCAACAAATACATTTTCATTGAGGCAAAAGATGCTGAAAATATTTAACTTGGATATTCAAACAATTTCCCAGCTATCTGAACTACTCTAACAGACTGTGTCACTAAAAAGGTAGTTCTTTAAGTGCTTTACTGTTTTTCTCGGGGTCCTGGATCATTGTATTGGCCGCGTTGACGGTGTCCTCCAGCTCACTGTAGTTCCTCTGCAGACCGTTGAGCTGCAGGTTCAAATCCCCAAGGCGCCCCAGGACATATATGGCTGTGCCATTAGCCTCTCCTGCCACATCTTTTGTGGCTGCAAGTTTTGCTGCTGTGTCTGCAAAAAATGTGGCATAAAATAGAGACAGCGTGATTAACACAAACAAATCAATCAGCTATCTAGTATACTTAATATTTGACAAGTGATGCATGCATTGATGGTACATACACAGTTGTTAAACAAGCCTAGTTTGCTTAAGGCAGTGATACTCAACCCGCGGCTCTCGAGCCGCATGTGACTCTTTAGTGACCAGTTGCAGCTCTTTTAGGGCTTATTTGAAAAAAAAAAACAAAAAAAAACAAAACAAAATGAACCCTTAACTAAAAACCTTTATGAAAGTAAACACTGTCATCAGTAAAGATTCATGGTAGGCCACATCAATAAATCTGTTAACCACACAAAGAAGACAGGCTTGAACTTCCAAATTTAAACGTTTATTATTTTAAACCTGTATATTATTACCGTTGTATGCACTTGACAGAAGAGTGTGTGTAAGAGAAGAGAGCAGAGGAAGTCCACTGGTGGTGTGTCTCTTCAGTAAGCTCATTCATTGAGGTGTGCCATTTTGTGTTCAAATTGAAGCCTACCATTTCCTCATTTCAACTTTTTCTCCAGCCACTTCTGCCAATGCTTTCTCACACCCATATCTCATGACAATTATGCCAGTGCGCGTCATCATCAACGAGCATAACACACATGGATCACATGTGGAGATAACGCAATATTTAATATCTAGTGAAAGTTGTCCAAACGTGGGTGTTTTATTTGATCTTTAATGCACTAATGATCATAATTATTGTGAAAAGAGCAGAAATATAAAACTAAAGCTCCAAAATGAGGCAGGGTGAAAAGGTGTGTCTGGAGAGCTGCAGGTGTGAGGCAGGGCTGGTTTTAGTCATTTGGAGGCCCAGGCAAAGACCAATATGAGGCCCTTCCCCCTTTAACTAAAGAATTAATAATGAGTGGAAAAAAATTAGAAAGCATCTCTTTTATGTTAATAAGGCCACAGAACTACAGTAAATGCCCCAATGTGAGATATAAATACCCAAATAGCCAACCATAAGTCATCATTTTCTTTGAAAAGCATCTCATAGTTCAAACTCAGCACATTCTAATATCTTAAAAAATCTTTAGGCCAGGTGAAATTTCATAATGCTGGTGTTGGGCCAAAGACTGGTACCTCCAAAATGATCACTTTTCAGGGAATGAAAAAAAAAAGTATCTTTGGGCATATTTTATTGCTTTAAAATTGGTAAAAACCACTGACAGATGTAAAGGGTGACCAATAGCACTGATTTATAAAAAAAAAATAAAAAAAAATAAAAAATTGAGATACAGGGTTTTAGCCTGATGTCAGTGATAAATAAAATAAATATATGCTCATTATCAGTGACAGATTGTTTTTTCTGACACTATAAAGACATCTGCATCCCATTTAACCTCATAATTATCAACAAATTTACTGTTTAATTTCATTTCAACTACAGATTAACTGATCTATTATCTACCTTACATTCCCGGTTTGTATTGTGGCTCTCGCTAAAGTATTTTTTAGACAATGTGGCTCTTTGGTAGAATAAGGTTGAGTACCACTGGCTTAGGATCCCTTTTTAAAAAGATTTTCTTTTGGGAATTTTTGTTGTTATATGATAGAACCGCTTTAGAGAGACAGAAGAGGGGTGGAGAAAGAGTGGGGAATGACATGCAGACAGAGACAAACAAATGAGCATCATCAGCATCAAAAAAGCATAACTGACATGGACAAATTTCAAAGAAATACCTGTAAAATACCTGAAATCAGTCAGTTCCTGTAGTTCTTAATGTATTAAATAAATAAAATGCCCTGATTTTGTCTACAAGCACTAGAAAGTTATGCAAGAATGTTCCAATTTTTTTGCATAATGATAAACAAGACTATGGAGCTGGCACCCAAAAGAACTTCTCACATCAGAAACTCATAGTATAAAGAGAGCATTGAGGTCACTCCATCTTATTTGGCAGTGCATCCCTGCCTCTGGACTTTTTACCCACCTCATTTCTAAGAAGTTGTTCAGGATTCTGCAGATTTGGCCGTGAACCAACCTTTATTTTTTTCTGTCAGTGAACCATTCAGTTTCTAAATATCTGACCCCAACATGTTAGGGTATTTTGAACTCACTCTCAGGGGATTTGAATTGAAATTTAACACGGTGTGTTAACCTCTAGGTCAACCATTTACAATTTAAAGAAGCTCCATTTAACAGCTTCCTGATCCAAACACAACCATGTGGATCACTGAGGTTCAACAGGCTCACTATCACCACGCTGCTGCTTCTGTGTGAATCTGGGAGTTCTGACATGTGTCAAGTTGAGTTTACCTGAGCTCCTGACCTCTATCAGTACTCCGATATTGATCCGTTCTCCTTTTATCTCTCTCTTACACACACACACGCTCATACGCTCATGTTTGTGCAGTCATACCACTGGGAATAGCGTTGAGCGTTGCCATGGTTCCATTGACGGCTTTCAGCAGGTCTTTGGTTTTGTCTCTCGCTGCCTTAACTCTGCCCTTCAGCCCGGCCACACTATCTGCGTTCTCTGCACACACACAAAAAAGATGTGAGATATAAAGTCAAGCCTGCCGGCTAATAATACAATCCCTTCACCTTCTGTACCTGGGGAAAAGTGACTGACAGGAAGTAACAAAGAGGCAGATTATGACTGACAGTAATAGAAATGCAACTTTCAGTTTTTTTCTTTAATATAATCACTGTGAATTTTCATACACTAAGGCATATTCACATTACACCCAGGTGCCTTGCACATTGTCAAAGCAACTGTTCTCCATCACCAGATCCCTGCTCACTCACACACATATTTCTCATGGACAGATACCTCTTGTACATACAGTGCTGTGAAAAAGTATTTGCCCCCTTTCTGATTTTCCTTTTTTTTTTTTTTTTTACAAATATTTCACACTTAAATGCTTTAGATCATCAAATAAATGTTCATATCAGACAAAAATAATCTGAGTAAATAAAAAATGCAGTTTTTAAATGATTATTTCATTCATAAAGGGAAAAAAGCCATCCAAACCTACCTGACGATGGGAAAAAGTTTGTAAATCTTGACCTCATAATTCAACACATGCATTGCTGCAGTTTACCAAAAGTACAATCTATAAACCAACCCGATAGTGAACATCACTGTGAAAATGACTGAAACTTTACACACTTTGTGGCTTATTTTGAGTCATCTTAGTCTGATACGGCTCTCTAACGCTCCTGGATGGTCGTCAAGCAAAACAGTGAAATTATTATATGCCACCTCCATGTTGCGTACCTGTGCTTGTGCTCATGCATGTGAAACCGTACCATACCAAAGCCAACCTCCTACAACTGTGCCAACCTGCTTTAGCAGAGTACAGAGCATTTAAACCAGTCAAACAAGCTCGTCTTCAGGGTCAAATGTGCATAGGGACAATACAGACTGCCCTGGATCGAGTGGATAATACTCAATGCTTAATAGGAAATAAACATTTAACCCTCATCGCTCTTTTGCATACAAGTATGCCAGGTATAACACAAGTATAACACCTACCTTTGACATCATTTTCAAGCTGTTTTGCTTGGTCTAGCAGGTTGTTACTCTTCTGCAGGGCGCCCTGAGCTGCTTCCTTTATTGGGACCTCTGGACCTAAAGCCTGAAAATAAACAGAAATCAGAAATCCTGTTTGACTGTTTAACTCTTAGGCCTCTACTACAGCATACTCAGGGTATCTGTTACCCCTTGGCTATCTGGTCTCACCAATACTAACAAAGATCTTGCTCAGTGCTGGCAAAAATCTGGCTTACAACTTGAGAAGCAAACCTTGAGCATTTTCAAAGTCACTTGTGTGTGTTTATTGATTTGCATGCAAATACAAAACTATACATGCATATACAGTCATGTACATGAGTTTTAGACATAGGGCGCCACAGATTTATCGTAGGGCCTGATGTGCCACAACTGGGTCAGGGGAGAGAGAAGAGGGCAGCCAGAGTCAAGCACGACACGTGTCGACAGCCAAGGTCAAGATTGACAGCATCTTTATTCAACTCACAAACCATTTATTTTTTCAAGATTATGTTTGTTTTTTCGCCTTTTATTTTGATAGGCAAGCTGAAGAAAGACAAGAAACATGGGGAGAGAGAAGAGGGGAAGATGCACCAAACATATGCCGTGGCCAGGAATCGATCCTGCAACCAGAGCATCAAGGACTAGAGCCTCTCCCCATGGGTGCCTGCTCACTTCACTAAGCACCCAGCTCACAAAATTTTTCATCAAGATATCTCATTGGTCAATACCCGAAGATCTGTACGGATTGATGTCTTCCCCCAATGCATAGATTACCAAAGTGATCTACCACAGTTAGAAGTGAACCACCTTTGTAGTACTGAAACAAAAAACAAATAAAGCAACCCAGAATTAAACCTGAAGTTACCTTGCTAACCTCTTCTAAAACAAGCCCTGACACACTTCAGATCTAAACATGAATTGAAAACAGATGAGTAAAAGATGCAGTCGTCTGCATATTACCTTCCTGTAAGATCAAAGTATGACTATTAAGCATTAATCATATTTTTCTAAAGGCATTCAGCAGACTTTAATCCTTCTCATAGTCACTCTTCTCTATGAACCTTTTTTGTTCTTTGTTCACTGACTCTTTTTAAGCACTTTCTTCCTCTACCCTTCTAACCTCGCTCTTGCCAAAATGAGAAGAAAGAAAGGCAGAAGTCGCAAAGGTAGAAAAATGCAAACAAGGTGAATGACTCAAAAAGGAAAGCTGTTGGAATGGAGGAGGAGTTGAGGAAAAAGAAGTGACAAAAAGGACAAAAACTGAGAAGAAAGAGGGAGGGAAAATACTGTGAAGGAAAGGGTACAAAAAATCAAAGACAAGAGGTTTAACAGGGACAAAAGCAAAGAAATTGAGAATGAAAGAGAAAGCAAAAAAGTGTGACGCAAGTTCAAGAACACAGGGAGAAAAATATGAATAAATTAAGAAAAAGGAGTAAAAAGGAGATTTCAGGTGTGCGTGGTCATGATAATGGGAAAAACGAGAAGGGGAAAGAGGCAAGAGGAGAGGAAAAGAAACTGCTTTGATCCCTGCGCCATGACTAATAAGGAGCCGGCGCTTACAGTGCTCTTACTACATGAAAGACACACAAACACATAAAAACACACAGACACACAACCTCTGGTGCTTCAGGCACACTTGAAGGTGTGAATAGTTGAAATGTTTGTACTTGATGTTTACAGTAGCTACCTAAAGGTGAATAGCATGAGACATAAACAGGGTTCCAACTCTTTTCTAGACATCAGGACATTTCTAGGAAATTTTGCTGGTATGATAGGAATGCATTATGCATACATACCAGTATGTTCCTTTATGTGGAAGTCTGATTCAAAAGATGTTCAGATGTATGACTGTAACCAGGAACTGTTACATACATGCTGAAAATTGATAATGACACACATATCATTAAATAATTCAACTACACCTGCATATGCTTAGGCATACTTAACCCAAGTTTCTTTTTCATCCTCTAATTCCATATACTCCACCTACTACTAGATACGTTTGCGTAAAAACAGTATGTAAACAACTGATTACTTTGACTTTATTAAGCTGATATTCTGTTTACTTCAATATTATTCCTGGATTTTGGAGGTTAAATATGCTTTCCAGACAGAACGGCCCTCATTTATCAAATGTGCATGCACCAGAAATGTGGGTGTACATCATTTCCACACAGAGATTGGCTTTTAGCAATCTGGACATGAGCAAATGATACGCTTAAATCCCAAGCCAGGTCAAAACTTAGATTTTCAACTCAGTGTGGACTCGCTGTGCAGCCTGAATCTGGAGGTATTGGATCAGATATGACTTTCAAAATTGATCTAACATTAAAATCAAACATCTGGCAATATTTCTTTTTAAATGATGATCAGCGTAAGCTTTCAGTTGATTCCCTCTTTATTAGATATATTTGATGAACAAATATGTTTGACTCCAGTTTATTTTCAAACTATCCAAACAACAACAAACATTTGAAACTACTGCTCTGAGGAAGAATTGAATCACAATGCATGCATAGTCTATTTTAGCAGCTGAACCAGTTTAACATTATTCAACTATTAAAAAAAATTGAAAATAAAAAAAATCTATACACCAATAAAACCTAACGTAAAAAGCAGCAGGGACTCAGGAAGATCAATTTAGGTAAGAAGACAGCTTCATTTTCATTTATCATTTGGTTCATTACTCCCTCTCTTCCACTTCCTCTGTCTCCCTGCTCTTGTAATCAGCTGATTAAGGCCGGTTACTCAATTAAGTCCTAAACCAACTGTATAAGGCCATGACCTTTCTTGACCGATCATCCTTCTTCTGTCATTTTCTAAAGTCTGTTCTCCTCCTCTGCAGGCAATCTGTTGTGACAGTCTGATCACCATGACTCTCCTCCACCCCAGTCACCTCAACTCCATCTCATTAGTGTCCAGGTCCTTAGAAGTCCACTTTTTATATCAGTCTGCATCCCTTCATCATCACCTCCAGTGTCTAGACTCCATAAAGGGGGTTTCCTATCCTGCTGACATCCTCACAATCATTTTGAGTGCACGGAGACAGCAAGATGGAGTCTGATTGGCAAATACATTTTACATCTCTGTTTCACTAAATTAAATAACTGTTCATCCATATTCAAGTCTCTCCTGATTTAAATATTTTAACATTTGAAACCAAATATCTCTTACATCATTTGAAGTACAGCTGTAACAGAACCAAAATGTTAAGCAGCCTGCAGATGCTACTGAAAGATGTGACTTGGGGGCAGGCGGAGGGGGGTGTCAAAAGCATGTACACTATTCTTTATTCTCCTGCCCATAACTACTGTCACTATTTGAAATTAATCCTGACATCTTTTACCCCTTTCAGATGACAATATCACCCTACTTTAACCTGTCCCTCTCAGTTTTAAGACAGATAGGTGTTGTGCAAAATAAGAAAAACTAAAGACTTTCTTCCAAACATCCTTAAAACCTTTGATGAATTTAGCTCATCCTGTGGTTCTAAAACTAAATGGAACAAATCTAGTTTGCTTTTAGTTATTTATAGGTCAGTGCTGCCAGCTGTGTGTAGTATGATACGGATTCAAACAAAAATCACATATTTGCACATTATCATACACAACTCACTTAAAAAAATGGTCAAAGATGATTATTAAACAATGCTTGTAAACATCCAAAGTTACATTGCTTGGTGGTCTACACCTCCAGCATCATTGCAATCAAGGATCACTGCTATCAAAATGAATGTGCTGCCATATATTATTTTTCTTAGTGCAATGATACCTCCACCAATAATGGTGTAGACTAGATTCCTTAATGCAGGGTTATGGAACAATAAACAACCTTGATTAAAATATTCCACCCTACAGCGTGCCTAATCCAATGGTGTTCTGGGTATGTCTGCCTTTAAACCTTACTACATGGCTTATCAACTGTGATATATTTCTGTATTGTAATTGTAATGATAAATTGTGTTAATAAAAAGTTGATCACAAAAATATATGTACAAGCATGCATTAATAGTATGGTTGCAAGACGTACAAATGGTGCAAGATTGCTGATGAGACATGATCAGAAGTATGAAAGAACTGCTCTTGCCGTTAAAAGCTAAAAGAAACAGTTTGGAAGAAAATAAGAAAATCAAAACAAGAATATGTTAATGGCACCAAAATGTTTATTTTAGTTTATGTCAAATTCTGGCCCTGAAAGTGTCCGTTAAAAAAAATAGTTTGGCTTTGTATAAACGTAGTTGATAAATGTTGGTGAATGGTTTCTGCCTGTGCCTATTTACATGACTACATACCAGTGCCAGAGCCTCACTCGCCCTTTGTTTGGCTGCCTTCGCTTCTTTCTCTGCTGCGTCCACATTGGCTTTAATGTTGCTGTAGGCATTGAAGGCAGCTGTGGCATTGAAGGACAAATTTTTAGCTTCAGCCAAAATACTGCAAGAAGAGAGGGAGCAAATAAAAAATATTTTAGTTACTCTTTTTCATACTCAGAGCTCAGTCTATTAAACAGGAGAATAACTGAAATCACTTCTTAGCACATACATTCATCAAAGTCACTATATTTAGTTTTTATTCTTTAAAGCAGAACAAGGTGCATGTTCTGTGTACTAAGAAAAAACCCTAATGGCAAAAAAAAAGAATGCAATTTCCCAAACGTTTACAGAATTTAAACTATAGAAATCTGCTTTAAAATGCCCAACAAGGCTGAACCTGAATATTTAGAGAAATGGTTGTTTATCGGAGCTTTCCAAGTGACTTGAAAACTTGATATCATATTTAACAAATTCCCTTCTTTATTACATAACTTAAACCAAAAATACTATTGTAGTTTTGTTATGAACGATAAAACAATGAATTTGAGGGAAAAAATCTATTCATAAAACACAATTAAAACAAAACATGACTATCTCGCTGAAAAATGTTACTTAAAAATCCTCATCATTAATAATATCAGCCTTATATGCTTGGTGTGAACAGATGTAAGTAAATGTTGTGTTTGTATTTACCCATCCAAGATGGCAGCAGATTCATTGAGCTGCTTGGCGTGTTCCTCTGCGTCACTGACGTCATTGGCAAGGCTGCCATCGCTCAGACCCTTGGTGAGGCGACCGACTTTTTCATCCAGCTGGTCATGAAGAGGACCCAGCTCCTTTTGCATTCCCTCCAGGTCCTACATAAAGAAAACAGAGGCAGTTTGTTTGGTGATGTGAAATTAAGACGACAAAAACATGGACTGAATGCTGTCTGTGTTGTTATTTACTGCTGCCAAATTGCCATGTCTATTTATTTTAGCAGAATAATTTAGGTCAAGCTTCTGTGTGTCATACATCATTACATTAAAAGCTTCTCTTAAAAACTTCAAGATCTTTGCCGATTTTATCCTGCACATTTTTTTTTTGCTTTTATTTAGATAGGATATCTGAAGAGAGACAGGACACATAGGAAGAGTGAGCAGAGGAACACATGCAACAAACAGCACCAAAACCAGGAATCGATCCGATGACCACTGTGTTGAGGACTATAGCCTCTGTCTATGGACAACTGCTCAGCTAACGGAGCTAAGCTCTCACCTGATAGTCATCCTGCTTTCTTTTAACACACAGCTTGCCAAAGAAAAAACATCATTAAGTAGTGTGATATGATTCATGTTCTGAAACCAGAGACCCCTGAGACAGTGGTCAGAAAATTAAAAATCAGAGCTATCAGTCTTGTTACTTATTGTCTCATTTGCATTCTTAAGTCATAAAGTGGCATTATTTTTCATCATAGACTGGTTCATAACCAACTAAAACTCCTCATGGGTTCAGGTTAGGGTTAGGATTTCAGTACCTCGATCTCCTTGTTGATGTTGTCAGAGAGTTGGTTTGCTTCATCCAGCAGACGTTCTCCTTCTGCAAGAACATCCTGGGCATCTTGTTTTACTGAGCTCACTGCAGAGCGTTTCCTCTGAAAACAAAATCAAACAAACAACAATACCTTTAGGAGAAATTAGTGTATTTATAACACATTTATACAGTAGTTTTTCTGTGAATTAGTTACCTTTTTGGTCAATAACATACAACATACAAATTTAAAAAATCAATGACATTTAAAAGCTAAAGGAACGTCCTTGAATTGCTTGTTAAGGCTAGAGATATTTCACTTATGGATAAAATGCTCCCTGTGTATCAGTGTATTGGATTAATTGGTGACCATGTTAACTTGTGACTTTCAGCCAACTGCTTTCGTATATGAGGCTGTTACAGCAGCTGCTGCAAATATTCCTCTGTTCAGTTGCACTTGACTAAAAGTCTCCACTTTAGACGGCTACATGTAACATCTGTCTTATTTTCATTATTTTAACAAGTTGAAACATCAGATTTACAACTTAAGTTATAGATCCCTGCTGGTGTGATGAATTTGTTTGTTTTTGTGCAGTGTCAACAACACATGACAGGAATAACTGTGAACAACACTGTTTCTCAGTCTTTTACACTTTCAGCTGTTCTTGTCTCTGCTGCTGTGTTGACTGTCACACCTCCTCCACATTGTCTATATCAGTTGTGTGTCAACTGCAAGTTGCACTTATGTCATGTTAATTTTTCGAGGACACACACACCGATGCATCAAACCGACACAGGGGATGTGTGGCAGCCATGATGTTTCCATGTATTCAAAGGTAAGTTTTTCTCCAGCTTTAGTCTAAAGGGAACTCTGCATATTAAGACATGACCTATAAGTGTCTTTTATATGTGTAATGTACAAAGAAATACACTGGATTTCTACATAAAAAGATAGATTCACATGTCAGCTTCCACTGGTTCGCAAAGCACTCTTGGTAATAATGTCAGAGGGTTGCATTGCTCTTATTTTACCGTATTTCTGAATGCACTCACTTTAATCTCTTTGTCCTCTTCACTAAAACTGCACTTTACAGACACCACTTCATAGAAAATGAAAAATGCAACCATCTGACACCATTACCCATAGTGCATTGTACAGCAATGGCAGCCTAGTGCTTATTTGTGCAGCATTCAATTTAAAAATAGCTAATGTTAATTAAATTACGTCAGCATGTCTTAATATTCAGGGTCCCTTCAAGCAGTGGTTCCCAGCCTTCTCTCCTTTAAACCCCCTTAACTGTATCTAGGCAAAGCTTAGTTCCCCCATGACCCACATGAAAAAAGACAATACTTGGCTTTCAAAAATCCTTATCCATTTTAGGACAAGCATCCATACATTTATTTACTTGCTTTCTGTCGCCTTATCTTGGGTTAAAAGCACTTGTTTCCCTGTGATAATTAGTTAATTTCAGGCGTTTTTGTATTACCTGATGCAGGGGCATGGCTGGGAATTTTGGGCTCACAGAAATAAATTACACAGGGCCCACCATAGCCTGTCAGGCATGCAAAAAATGTTACATAGTTTTATGTTACATTTTGATGTATTTTTAATTATAATTTCCCATCCCCCCATTTACAATCCATCCTTGCTGTTCAGTGCACTTTTGGATGGCTTGACACCTCAGGAGTGAACCAAAAGCAGGGCCTCTACACTCTTACTATAAATAAGCCAATTTCTTCTTGTTTACTCATGCCCATTGGCTGACTTTGGATATTGAGGGTTATTTGGAAATGGCTTGCCTTCCTTATCTTTAGTTGCCATTTTTGTCTCCATCTTTATAAGCCAGTCTGCAATGACTGGTCATGAACCCGGGTTGACTGGCAACAATTATCTCCACTGCCCTCACTTTCTTTACAATCATTTTCTGTTCTCCCTGCATTCCTCTCCTTTATCTTCATCATGTTGCTCTCTGTATCTGCTTTCATCTCCCCAACATCCTCCTCATCTTGCTCTCTGTCCCTCCTTTCTTCTCCTCCATCATCCTTGTCTTGCTCTCTGTCCCTGCTTTCTTCCTCTCCATCATCCTTGTCTTGTTCTCTGTCCCTGCTTTCTTCCCCTCCATCATCCTCATCTTGCTCTCTGTCCCTGCTTTCTTCCCCTCCATCATCCTTGTCTTGCTCTCTGTCCCTGCTTTCTTCCCCTCCATCATCCTTGTCTTGCTCTCTGTCCCTGCTTTCTTCCCCTCCATCATCCTTGTCTTGCTCTCTGTCCCTACTTTCTCCTCCTCCATCATCCTCGTCTTGCTCTCTGTCCCTGCTTTCTTCTCCCCAACATCCTCATCATCTTGCTCACCATCTTGTTGTCCATCCCTGCTTTCTTTTCCTCCATCATCCTCATCTTGCAGGCTATCCTTGCTTTCTTCTTCTCTTCCATCATCCTTATCTTGTTCTTTACTCTGGCTTTCCTTTTTTTATTAGATACAAATTTCAGTCTGCTGAAATTTATTTCTCAATTCATTTACTCAATTTTGAATCAATAATGACCCTTCTTACTAAGAAAAACTGATTTATTGATGTGATGAATTGTAATGATTTATTAGCCCATTATCACTAGAAATCCAGTGTTATACAGACAACTTAGATAAACATATGAGGTGTCATAGAACTGAAAGGTATTTATCATGGACGTTAATGAAATGTATGGATGCTTGCTTCTTAGGCCTTTTGTATGAAAGAGCAATGGTTTAAATATTTGTTTGTTTTATAAAAAAGGGTACACATTTTTAAAGTGAAAGAATGAACAGTTATTAAAAATATTAAAATGACTTGGACCACAGCAAGGACACACCATTATAGATGTTTTCAAATAATGTGCGACCTTAGTGTAACCCCGTGTGTGTAGAGAGTGAATTTGACTTTGTTCACTACACAGAGCTTTTCTTTCCAGAGTAAAATGACTGCAGGGTCAGAGGAAGACAAAGATAGATAGAGAGACAAAAAGAGAGATGGAGAGAGCGCTGCATGTGTGTGATGACTGCAGAACGCTCCCTCTAGGACATGTATAATAATCTAGCCGATAAATGCTTGTTGTTTTGCTCTGTTAGGAGCCGGTGCTGCCTTTGAGCTTTTCTTGGTGATGAATTATATGCAAACAGCTTCAGAGATGAATAGATGGTTGGATGCTCTCCTCTTTATGAGTCTGTTTTTGTGTATTTTCCTTCAAGAATATTTCCTTTCAGGAGACAAACCCCAAAAGATTTAATAATGTGTGTAAGATTGAATGAAAAGAAAGATAAAAATAATGATCAATGCTTGATTTTATATGTTACTCAAGCAACTCATAACAGTAAAGAGAATTTGTGTTTGGTTTCAATTTCTCACTCTCCATGCACAGATTTAAACAAGATTTCTTTAGTACAACAAATTTGGGGTTCAACTTCAGCATCACATACCCTGGTATAACAACATATGTTTTGACTCTCCATTGACACACATAGCCTACTTTTCTTTTTCAAGCTAACAAAAAGACCAGTCATTAAAAAACTATACAACCAGGGTGACCCAAAGCAAAAACACACTCTTGCTTCTCACTAAAAAGTTCCAATTTGCAACCTATGGGTATTTACAGTATAAATAAGGAGCTTCATACCTCACTTTCTGAAGTTATCGTTAAGTTTAGTGTACGCACACTGAACATTTCTCTCAATTGGGCAAAAAAGCCTGCCAGACCACTAACAACCACGGCACATTCAAAATCACTTAAATCACTCTTTTTCCCCGTTCTGATGCCCATTCTGAACTTCAGCAGACTGTTTGTATTTGGTTAACTTAATAGTAGATTTAGTGTACCTCAAGGGCTGTGAGGTTTGCCTGGTTTTGCTCGCCCAGTGAGCCGGCCTGCCTGGTCTTCCCCTGAGCAGCGTGGAGAAGTTCCTGTGCCTCCTTGAGCTTCCCGTCATGGTCTGAGAGCTTCTCTTTTATCTGAAGAGCAAGACAGAGTAGTACTTTAACCATGTCACCATTTTCAGACAGCAGAGATTAGATTATAAATTAGAATTACCTCTGCTTTCAGGTCTTCTGTAGCCTGATGAGGGTCACCAAATAATCTCTTTACTCTCTGATACAACTCATCCGCTAACCTGGAAGAAGAAAAAAATAATTATTAAAATATTTTAATGACAATGTGAGCAGAGTGTTATTTAGTTTTTACAGAAGAAGCTGTGGAGTAAGTCTACTTCAGTGAAAGAGAGATGTGGAGAGTAATTGTGATGCATGACAGGAGCCACTGGTTGTGAGGACAATAATCACTCCATATAAATCAGTGCTGAAACGCTGGACTATTTTCTTCTATTGACCCCCCAGGCTCAGTCAGATTAAATTGTGGCAGCGTAAAGCATTTCAAATATGGTCACACTAATGCAACTGTGTTTGCATGTGACAGGGTGGGCGGGTGAAGAGACTTATTCTGTTGTATACTATAAAAGAAAAACATCAACAGAGGAAAAAGGACTCTAAAAACTATAGAGCTGAAAATGGGCAGTTTGTGTCTAATTAAGATAAAAGCCAAACATTTGTATTACAACCAGACTGAGTTAACTTTAATTGGGTACAGTCCAGTACAAAACAGAAAAGGCCACACAGAAACTTTGCTATGGAATAATTCCTACATTTTCAGAGCAGCCACAGACTATATTAAAGAAGGGAAAATACCATTCTGGCTCAAAGAGACATGCATTTTCTTCATGAGGCCAGCAGATGGTAACTCAACAGGTTGCAAAGAGAAGTTGGCTTGAATGTAAATCTATGGAAAAATAACTGTCTTCTAACTTGATTTATTACCTTGTTGAACATTTTTCTAGTAAGTTTATGACTTTAACTATTAGCTTGGAATCAATGCAGCATGGTTTTTATTTGGTAAATAACGTCTGAAGACAGATCAATCTTGGAACCAGGTGTCCACCTCCAGCGTTGAACAATGATGTGCAAAAAAAACCTGCACTTCCTCGAGTGTCCACCGAATGCTGGCTGTCAAACTCTACAGCCAGTCACATTCACATCCATGTTAAAATAACTGTTTAAAAGCAGAAATAAACATGTTTCCAGCTTGGAACTCACTTTCTACCCAGTTGTTTACAAAGTGGAGCAAACCACTGTAAATGGGTTCTCCTATCTTGCACACTGGGCCTTTAAGCAAGGCCTTTTCCAACTACATACTATACAGACTGTTTTTAAGATAACATGTATGGATGATATGTGAATATACTGCTGTATTTGATGTGATTTTTCTAAAGTATCTCACACACATCCCATCAATTGATCAGCCCATCAAATATTGTGTAGCAGCCTTTAGTTTGTTCCAAACTTCCTGTTTACATGTTGCTTTGACATTCATTTTTAAAAAAGCCTTCTTACTTTGGATATATTTAAAAGAGTTTAATAACCATATGCCCACCATAGCGTCCCTTAATGAGCCTTATTTATTTTTTTTTTTTTACCCTCAGCATTAATTAAGACAACAAGGAGCCAGTGTCCTCCAGCTGACTTCACTCTGAGGACAATTTCACACAGTTTTGGGGATAAATGCAAGGTAATGATTGGATTTGATGTAACTTTAATGAACCCTTTGGGGACTATCACAAAGAAAACAGAGTATAACTTAGTAGAAATAAACAGGAGGGGTGTTTAACCATTGCCCTATTCATAATTGTTACATTAAATCAAGCACAAGTCAAGTTAAAGTAGTATGTTTGCAAACTTTTCCGGCTAGAAAGTACAATTTATGGGTAAAGTATGACTGTGGCAGCTTTGTTCAGTTTTGCTTTGACATTAGTTGATGCTTGTGTTTCTCTGCATGAAATCTCCCCTCAGGGTTCAGTCAAATAATCAGCCACAGACTGACAGACAAGTCGTTCATTGGCAGTTGCAAATTCTCTTTGTTTTTTCTTATTCTCCCTCTCTCTCTTTTTCCCTGTCCATCTGTCTGTTGTTCTTCTCTCCCTCTGAGACTCTCCCTCTCACTCCACGTGCTTTGTACGTCTCGCTCTGCTTCTACCCCTACAGCGATGCTTTTAATTAACTCATCGACCTCGTCAACATTTACTGCTGAAAGAGACACACTGAAACAGAGGGTGGGGGGGTGGGGGGGTTGAGGAGAGTTGATTGCAAATTCCATCAAATGCCTTCAGAGGGAGAAAGAGAAAGAGAAAGCGAGTGCAAAAGACTTGGTTGAAACATAAGCAGAATTTTATGGCTTTAGGATATGTGGCAATTAGATGTCTGTTCAGTTGAAGGTGTTTACTCCTGATGTCACTAGTGTTAACAAAAAAACGACAAGGAACAAAAGAGCGTAAGAAAAGACAGAAATTGGAGAAGGTGCTGACAAAAGGAGGTAGACATGCAAAGTGTTACAAAAATTAACAGTGGTTTGAAGTGTGTCATACATTTTAAAGGTTCATTTTATCTAGCTGAACCCTCTGAGCCCTAAGCTATTTTTGACCGTTTTGCCTTACCTGGACTTTCTGCCTTAAAAAGCTTGTAAAACATCAACCCTGAGGTGCACAGTCAAACTCTAAACGTCTTTTTTTCCAGGACAACCTGGGCATTAAGAATATATTTGCTGCAGTTATGTTACTTGTATTGTAAAAAGGTTATGGGACTAACTCTCAGAGACTAAATAGTGAATAAAAAATCATTATCATTATGTGACAAAAAAGTCATCAAAATAGTCACATATTTACCAAATAAGTCCTTGTGGTTTTTTGATATTGTTTGATTATGAGCCATTATTCAAAGCATGTCCTTTCAGAGGAGACACAGAGGGACATGTCTCAGGCTGTCTGTCTTTCTCTTCATTGTAAGCTATTCAGGCCGTCTCCTGCCGTTTCAAAATGTGTACACATGCACTGTTTGGCAAAGCATGATGTGACGACAGAACAGCCTGCCATTGGTTGTCACAGCCCATGTGATATCTGTCTTGGGAATGCAATAAGGTGGCTAACGCCCAGCTAGCCTAAGAAACAACTGAAATGGATTAAAAGTGATGAAAAAGACATTCAGTTTAGGAGTTACTGGCCTTTGGACTTAAGCTTTAAAGAGCTTGGAAAGTCACCCAAGGTCCAAGCTGGCAGGAAAAGGCTTAGATAGTGTCCTTAGAACAGCAAAAACAGAGGGCTTTGAAAGGAGAAGAAGTGGATACGATTTATGGTTCAGAAGCTGGTTCATAACTTGTGCCTCTTCTTGTCATACACAAAGATAGCTGCGTTTCCATTACAGTTTTTCGCAAGATAAGCGATATTTCTTAAATTTCGTTTAAGTACAGTTGCCCGGTAAATGTGTTTCAATTGAAGGAAGTTTTGGGCATGAGCCTCATAATTCTCCTAAAATCTCATCTTGCGAGACTCTGCTGCAAAGAAGCTAGACGCTCAAAACCTGTTGTGTGTTAGTACAGTTATGATTATATATACAGTGGCCGTCTTGACAATTTTGAACAAAATACGAAGGCAATAGATGATAGTTCAGAGGCAAAGTCTGCATGTATGGCAAAAGACCACGCATAAGGGTATAAGTATGATGTTAAGAAAAGTCTCGGTCTCCTCTTCTGTCAACACATACCACGCCATGTTGTCTCAGAGTGTACTGGTCATGTGATACTGTACGTTACGTCCTGTGACGTGTAAATGCGGAAAAAACTGTTTCCTTTGCACTTTTGCGATATATTTCTATATCGAGACTTCTGAAAAACTTCCTCATGAGAACGTGAAACATTTGAGCAAGATGTTAGAGGTTTTTTTGAAATTCAGGTGTTTCCATTACCAGTTTTTTTTTTGCACTATTTAGATTTTTTTGCATTTCAAAGGGTAATGGAAACACAGCTAGAGTCAGATGGTTAATGACTGAAGTCATTATGATGTAATATCTGCAGTGGTTGACATGAATTTTTTACACATCAGTATGTCAGATAATGGCAAAAATCAATTATTGTGCAGCCCTACTGAAAATCTAATCAATCCACTCTGAGGTTCCAATCAATCCATCCTTGGGTTAGATGGGACATTTGCGCCAAATTTGAAGAAAAATTTTCCCTCAAAATGTTCCTGAGATATCACATTGACAAGCAACAGATGATCATGAGGCCCAATGACATTGCTCTTAGATGTCCAAACTGAATCAGTTGAGCCTTGAGTCAGAGTAGACATTTGTTGAATATTGCTAAAAAAAACCCAAATCATTCTTGAGATATGACATTTACATTTAAGGGATGATCATGATGCCCAGTGGCTTTCACCTGTGATCTCCAAAATTTAATTGCTAAAATCATATTTAGAAGCACGGGCATGAGGCCCTATCACAGTGACCCATGGTTCCCAGGGATTTTCTTGAGCTGTTATAGCACCACCTTGCAATTAAAATGTCATAACTTCTTGATATTTTACACAATGAATATTCCTGGACTCACCACAGCTACAAGTTTTATATCTTTCAAAGTCATCCTGCCACCTTCTGTTGACAGTCAGTATAACCTCAAAAACAGTGTACAACCTCAACACACCCTGCAGTTACAACACACTCTGATGCACCTTAGGGTGTGAGTTCCCATTCATCACTATTGGCACCTGTAATTGTTTGTATAGTATTATTTTAATCTTTAGTTTTCCTGTTGGCAAAACTAGGTTAACTAGGTTTGTCATTTTGATGGTCTAAAATCATGCACCCTCATTATACCGATAAATGATTTATGTGCTCTGCAGGTGAGATTATATGGAGTTATTTTTACATGAGAATTCATCTTTGTGAATTTTATGCATGCCCTAGTCTTTTTTCATTCTCTTTTATTCTGCAAGTTCAGCAAAAAAAAAAAAAAAAAAAAAACCTAGGTGGGAATCTCCTGAAAAGAAAGAACCTGAAAAGTGGGGCTGAATCCCAGCAGGGGAGTGAAGCCAACACACAAGGTGAATGCATAAGCAAACAGGAATGAGTGAAGACTAACAGACAAACAAAATTATAGAAATTCAAATCAACAAGTAGGCGGGAAAAGCTTGGCTTCATGCATCAACAATGGGGACGAGTGTTCTTCATAATCAGTGAACTAGGCCTTTAAAAGGAATCACAGAGTACCTATAAGACATAACATATCCAGTAAAAAACTCTACAGAAAACAATAGAAAAGCAGAAACTTCAGAGATGGGTCAACAGATGCTCAGTTTTCCTACTCTCCATTTGTCATGTGTGTATGCATGTGCCAAAAATGTGTGTGCGTACTTCATTGTATGCCTGAAACAAAGACTGTTCTGTTTGCGAAGTTTCAAAAAATCTGTGTTGTTCTGGTGTGTGGGAGAAAGATGCATGACCCATGTGTGTAAGTATGTGTGTGCGATAGTGAATGTGTGCGTCCTCACTCCATCTCCTCCTCGGCGATGTTCTTCTTCCCTCCCAGCTGTCGTTTCCTCATCTCAGCGAGCATGGCCTGGATCTCCTCCTTCATCTCCTTCAGGCTTTTGTCTGGAGCCCCGTCTCTGCGTGAGAGAGTCTGGTTCAGCTCGGCAGCCTTCAGCTGGAGGTCTGGACACATGGATGAGAAGAAACATTGCTGTGAGGATACGACTGATGGACAAAGTGGGTCTTGGCTGTTGCATTTGTACAAACATTACATAGAAATAAAAACACGTTTAGGTCAAACACTTCTGGAAATAAATATCAGTGATTTGTCAACAGCGAAAACTATGAAATGTTCAAGCTTAAGTGGCTTGAGGTATACTTGATTTTCCGTTTTTACCTTAGTTGCTCTCTTTGCAAATTCAACATTCATTAATTAACTTTTCTGAGAGAAAGTAATCAGCTAAGAGACATAAAGTAAACAGCTAAGAGACATAAACTGGCATGTTTCCTCTGACAGAACGTAATGATTTATGTGGTCATGAATCGCTTCAATAGCTTAAACATCACTCGCTGATTATAACCAACTCTTTGGAAATATCACTTTAGATATTAGATGAGAAACTCTTTCTAGGCTAAAAGGTACCAGGCTCTTGTTGTGAGCTACTCACAGGAAGACAAACCAGGAAGGCATCTTTTAACAGCTTGGCAGCAGTGACAAATAATGTCACTTGAATAAAAAAAAAAAAAAAAAAAAAAAAAGTTATATGACTATAAAGACAAAAAGAAAAACTAACTGTCATGTGATAATGTGGATTTGATCTTTGGAGACCCCAGAAAGTCCCCCAATTCTAGGCTTGCTTGAAAAGCTACTGTAAGGACTATAAA
This sequence comes from Cheilinus undulatus, assembly GCF_018320785.1. Taxonomy (NCBI): domain Eukaryota; kingdom Metazoa; phylum Chordata; class Actinopteri; order Labriformes; family Labridae; genus Cheilinus; species Cheilinus undulatus. The sequence goes on along the minus strand of NC_054878.1, from coordinate 35,622,812 downwards.
GGTGTGGAAAGTGTCATTAGAAGCAGAACCAAGCGGAAACCTCCAGTCCTGAAAAATGAAGCCAATGCGGAAGTGCAAAAAAAACTGCAATACAGCGAGTGTCCACTTGAGGCTTGCTGCAGGAACAGCGCAAGTCCCGTGTGAACACATGTTAAAAAGCTGGTTTTTACACTAGAAATAAACTGGTTTACAGCCTGGTTCAAAAGACAAAATGTGTCCCATTAGCCAATGTCTTTGTGTCCTCTCAATGTACAGGGTTCATCTGTACAGTGATTGTGATTGTACCACAATCATTTCGATTATATTTAGGAAAAACCCCACTGCGCACTGATTGGCAAGTCTAATTTGATTGAGAGACAGCTTGACAGGCAGACACTACCTCCAGAAGGCTGGCTTTGGTGCTAGCTGAGCTGACAGGAAGTCAAGCTCAGTGGGCAGACTCTTGTCTGCCGTTACGTTGATCCAAAGTTCGTTTAAGACAGCGATTTCAATCTGGAGCCCGCCACAGATTAGCTTCAAAAGCTGTTTGAGTTAGCCTATAGTAAGCAGACTACTGACATCACACAGGCTTTGTCATATTTTTTCTACAGTCTATGAACAGAACGGAGGGCTTTCAGATGGAAAAAAAAGTAAGTAGCTGCAATTTATGGTTCTGAAGTTATTTCACTTTTTGTAACCTGCGTCTCTTGTCTTTAAGGCAACATTGGTTTCAAAGGGTTAATGGATGTGTCTTCATATTTAGCTTTGTTTCACTGTTATGCTTGATTCTTTCTTCTTAAGATACATTTTTGGACTTTTCATACCGTTATTCAGAGAGGAGGGCAGTGAATAGAGTCAGAAACGGGGATGAGAGAGTGGGGGAGAGACATGTTGGAAAGAAGCTGCAGGCTGGACCTGAACCCGGGCATATGGGGGGCAACCCAAATGCCAGTTATCTGATGCTTGATTTATCTTCTTCTGAGCACTTAGTTTACATTTGTATGAAATGTACCTCACAAATAAAACAGAGTTTGATAAAATTAGTCAGATATGATTCTGTCAATTCAAGCATAGGTAGCATATATGATAAAATAGCTGAAGCAAAAATGACTAAAATAAACACATTCAAACTAAAAATAGATAAAACATTATTGATTGTGTTGGTTTATGTGTGAACAGCAGGAAAACAATGAAAAAAAATGTATGCAGTGAGATTCTGTACATCTTATACCCAAGAAAACTTACAAGATGGTGCAAAACATAAATAATATAGAAAGCTATATCAACAGTAAACAGACAAGCAGTATGAGGTTCTGTCTGTGGGCTCTATCATGTGTCAAACAGAAATAAAGACGAAACAACCGTGTTTGATCTTCACTCATTTAAACACAGACGCATGCTGAGAATCACACAAACATGGCTTAACAACGTTCAAAGCTGGTGATTTTGGCAGACTTTATGTCTGCCCTGCTTTTATCAAATTAAAGGCAGAGAAATCTCCAACCAATCAATGATGAAACTACACTAAAACACTCCAGGGCTCATTTGAATAATAGTCAAACTGCTGGAACGTAATGAGGAGCGTGTGTGCTAGTCCGTCTGTGAGCGTGCAAGAAAAGGTTAAAAGACTGTTGTGCATTTTCGTAATTTGCAGCAAGCTGCTAGTGTGTGTTCCCCTCTCATTTGAAATGTAAACGTGGCATGATTAAAGAAAGTTAAAAGTTAAAATGTGTGAGTGTGTGTTTGTAGGTGTGTGGGTGGTCTGTTGTGTGTATTTATGTGTGTGTGGCATTTGCACTGCAGCATTTCCTCTTATTTGAAATGTAAACATGATGTGATTAGAGCCAAGACAGAACCAAAGCCATCATGCTAATGAACAGCTGTACCACGTTTGTGTGTGTGCCTTCTGCATTTGCATTTGTGCATATGTGAGTGTGCGATTGTGTGTGTTTCACAGCCATATAATTACATAGTGGGATTTAAAAGCCAATTAAACACTTAAAACGTGGATGGAATCATATTATGGTTGCTAGTAAACACGGGCACACACACTGAGAAAAGTGCGTACTGTATTTTCTTGCCTCATTATGTGTGTGTGCAGAGTTGTACCGAAGTGTGCACATGTGCTTTAGTGTTTGTGCATGTGGTGTGTTTGTGTGTTTGTGATAGCCACTAATTAAGTCTCTAATTGCTACTCTCAATCATCCAGTGAGCCACGACACACTCTGGTTTCCTTTCTCGCAGAAACACACACATAATCACACTGTGATTAGGCAGAGGGCCAGAGAGCTACGAGCCACAACAAGGAGAGGACAGTTTCATCACAGCCCGTCACAACGTGTTGGGTTGGTAACTTTCTTTTCATCCCAGAAGCCATAAAATTTTCATAGATGTAATTAGAATAAAGAATTAGTTTTAACTGCAGTGAATCACAGAGAGCATGTATGTTTTTCTAAACATCAGTAGGAGTGGAGTGAGGTCCTTTATAGTTAACTTAAGGTTTAAAAAGGCATCTCAGGCTACATTCACACTGCAGATGCAGAGTTTAATGCTTAATTCAGATTTTTTGTTTGCCTGTTTACATTAAATTGTTAATATGGCATGTATGCAGACAGCCTTCTGAACAGGTTATGGTCCTGAACATCTGAACTGAACTGACAGCTTGGTTTATCCACCAAAATATGGTGCAGCTTGTCAAAAATGGACACGTGATCACATGTGACCATAACCTCTATGATGATTGAGAGTCTTTAGTCTATTTGAAATAAGTTTCAAGGATTTTTATTTTGCTGCCACGTCCTTCTGTAACCAGATTCAGTTATTTCTTTTGAAAAACAGGTTACGACACAGGGCAAAATAAGACCACACTCGAACCATCCAACTTCTTATAGTGCCCTACCAGCAATGACTGAAAAATGCCTGTCAGTCAGCTCAATGTCTTTAGTGTTATGAGCAAAGAGGAGAAGAAAACCTTAAATACAGAAATTTTGTTGCGTATTGCAGATAAAATCTTCACAATAAGACATGCAGTACATATAAAAATTATTCACCCCTTGGCTGAAATTAAAATTTCACCCCCTCCAAGTCAGTATTTAGTAGATGCACCTTTGGCTGCAATCACAGCGCTGCGTCTATGTGAACAAGTCTCAACCAGGCTTGTGCATCTGGACACTGCAATTTCACTCTGCTCTTCTTTGCAAAATTGCTCAAGCTCTGTCAGGTTGCATGGGGGTGTGAACAACCCATTTCAAATCCAGCCACAAATTTTCTATTGGATTGAGGTCTGGGCTTTGACTCTGCCACTCCAGAACATTTACCTTGTTGTCTTTAAACCATTTCTGTGCAGTTTTTGCTGTATGCTTCAGGACACTGTCTTGCTGGAAAATAAATCTTTCAGTTCATAGTTATCTTGAAGAGTAAATAAAATTGTATTTCATGATTCTACTATATTTTGCCACAGTCATTTTACCCTCTACCTTTATAACCCTTTTAGGGCCCAAGCATCCCAACAGCATGGGGTGCTTGGGCCCTGGGCAGCTTTTGCAGCTGTAACAGCCTCTGCTCCTCTTGGAAGGCTTTCCCTAAGATTTTGAAATGTTTTTGTGGGGATTTGTGCCCATTCATTCTGTAGAGCATTTATGAGGTCAGGCACCGATGTTGACGAAAAGACATGGCTTGCAATCTCCCTTACAGATCATCCAAAAGGTGCTTGATTGGGTTGATCATGAGTCTGTGTGCGCTAGTCAAGATTCCTCCACTCTGAACTCATCAAAGCATGACTTTATAGTCCTTGCTGTGTGCACTGGGGTACAGTCATGTTCTAATAGAAAAAGGCCTTCCCAAATTGTTGCCACAAAGTTGGAAGCAAAGCATTGTCTAAAATGTCTTGGTATGCTGTAGCATTAAGATTGTCCTTCACTGGAGATGAGGGGCCAAGCCCAAACCCCCGTCACTCTACAGAGCACGTTTCCACCGCTCCACAGTCCAGTGTGGGTGTGCTTTACACACTCAATTCAACACTTGGTGTTGGACTTGGTGATGTGAGGCTTGCATGTAGTTTCTTGACCAGGAACCTATGCCATGAAGCTCCTAGTGCACAGTTTTTGTGCTTACATTAATGTCAGTGGAAGTTCAGAATTAAACAGCTATGGAATCAGCAGAGCAGTGGCAACTTTTGTGTACCATGGGCTTCAGTTAGCTAGTTGTTGACCCCACTCTGTGATTTTATGTGGTCTTCCACTTCGTTGCAGTTGTTCCTAAATGCTTCGTCTAAAAATACCACTTACAGTTGACCGTGGAATATCAGGCAGGGATGTAATTTCACAAACTGTCTTATTGCAAAGCTGGCATCCATCAACTCACCATGCTTAAAGTCACTGAGCTCTTCAGAACAACCCATTTTGTGTCACAAATGTTTGCAAATGGCAGCTGTATGGTTAGGTGCTTGATTTTATACATCTGTGGTAACAGGTCTGATGAAACACCTGATTTCAATAATTAACAGATGTGAGCAAATACCTTTGTCCACTTAGTGTATATTACCCCTGAATCTTTTTCCCAGGAAAGCCTAAGGGCTGTGACATATTTGTCTGTGTATAACGCAATCTTGACAGGAGACTGTTGCCATGTCAACACAGGATTCTTCACTGTCAGTGGATCCAGTTGGTAGATTAGACTCTTGCTGAGGCCAATCAAGAGATCAGCAAAAACTTCCACATGCAGCATCCATGCTTATTTCTTCACTGGCCACCATGTTTACAGGCTAAACCACACCCATAGTTACCCCCTGTTTCTCCATGATGCTGATCTGTTCAGTCCAAAACAAGTGGATTAGCTTGGAGCTTTGCAAGATGGATCTGTCTGATGACCAACATGAAATCTGGCAAATCCATGGGCATTTATGGATGGGCATCTTTACAAAAAAGGCAAGCATCTTATACACCAAGGTTTACAGTAATTGTACAAAAAAGGCAGATATTACCTTTAGGAGGTAATGAAACAGGAAATAGAGTAAACATTGGATAAAATTGATCCTGCAGCATGTTTGAACCCATGCACGTCCCTCCCACTACCTGACGAATGTGCACACACCATTTAACTTGTGCCGTGTCTCTGCTGACATCCCATTATCTTAGTGGGTGACTCTTTATCACTGTGGTTAGTGATGCTGCAGCCTGCTGGATCTCTCTTTATTGTTCAGGCAACACTTTGCACTGGCAGCTGGCGCTGAGTGTGGCAGCTGGCCGCTGGCCCATCAGCCATTGTGTTCGGGCTGAGATTTCCATTAGTCAGCTAACAAGGAGGCAGAAAGATGTGATGTTTGCCGCTGTTTGAAATAATCCCTCATTCAGAAGTGGAGAAATAGAAGTTGGTGCTTTTTGGTATTTGTGTAGTAAAACTAACATTAGCCTTGATCGTCATAGTATCTTTTTTCTCATTGCACAATTTCTTTATCTAATTTCAGTTTTTAATGTAAGTGTAATGATTGATTTAATAAGCTCCATTTCTGACCTTCCCATCCTTTTATATTATATTACCTTTCTCCTCTCTTATGTAACAACCCAAATTCCCAAGTGGGATCTCTTGTATGTAATAAGATGTAGTATAATTAAATGTGCTGTAATGATACATGAGACTAGTGAGACAGCAGACACATAAATTTGGTAATCTCTGTTGGCAAGATGTGCTGCAGTTAATAGAGAGGTGGTGTTTGTTTCTGCTACCTTTCGCTCCCAGCAGTGTGTCCCTGATGAACTGCTCCAGGTCCTCCGCCCGTTTATGAATCCTGTCAGCATCATCCTCCACCTGCTCTCCGTCTGCTGACACCTTAGTGGCCTTCACAAACAAACACACATTATGAAATAATAAACAAGTGTTAAATAAGTTAACATATTGACTTTATGTGTAATGAAGGAAGGGAAAAGATGGATGATGTCTTGGAGGATATGTTAGAGACTGAGCAATGATGATGTGTGCAAACACAATCAATAATACTCAGTGTGGTAAGTTTCAGATGTTTAGTCCTTCTACCTTTTTATTTACATACACTTAAATGCAGAGACTGATGAATTACTGGCATCAAGAAAACCTCACACCTATCCACAAAGGACCATGAAAGTGTTAGATGGATGCATCCTTGACAGACATGAAAACACTCACTGTTAGACACACTGCACACACACATAAAGAAGGAGTAGGTAATTATTGTTATGACTTGACAGCGGCATGCTATATCATTTCAGCTGCTGTGTGTGAGTGAGCGTGTGTGTGATGCAGTGTGGGTGATAGCATTGCTGTCAACAAATGTCAAGGCCCCGGTTCCTAAAAGGCTGCTGCCTGACAGTATGAATGTGTGAGTATTTTTTTTTTTCTCCACTCGGCACTTGTGGATACTCTCCCCTCAAGAAGTGTTTTTCTCTCTCGAGTCAGAGCTGTGACTCCAAAGATTGTAGAGTTAAAAAAAGTAAGTTTTTGTAGATTTTTGCATTCAGTATGAAGCAAAGATAGAGTAGTGCTTTTGGGTGTTTATTGACTATGTTTGATGCTAAACTTTTTTTCTATTGGCTGAGACGCTTTGAAGAAAGGGTGGATATCCTAATGGGAATGAAAGGAACAAGCCCTCTTGTTCAGAAGAGACTGATAAGGGTGTCTATTTGAAGTGACTTCTTTGAATTCTGATTGGAATAAGACCTGATCATAGTCTTTATATGAGAAATGGACATGATTTTAAAATATTTTTTTTAGACTTTAAATTATTTTTTAAGCAGGAAAGTCCCCCAAAAACGATACCGTCTGGGTGAAAGCATATGTTGCTTGAAAACATGTATGCACCTCTCAGTGTTAACATCTATCCCAATCTTAGACATGTGAATTAGCCATTTTCCCTGTTTTGAGAAACCTGGTGTTGGTACCTGGAGAACTCTGAAAGAAAACGAGGAACTGTGGGATGTATACACCAAATGCTGCTTTCTAACATCTTCAACCGGCACAGGAACAGCCTCACCCAAATGATGTAGCAGCAAAACAAAAATGGCTACAGTGACAAAAGGGTTTTACTTCTAGAACAATGTAGAAACTTAGTATTGTGTAATAGTAATTAAAAAAGGGGGTCAAAGATTTCGAGGGGGATGCAAGACATTGTGTGCTGTGTACTCCTCAACATTAGGTTTAACTTAAATCAGTGTAACACACTTGCAGGATGGATCAAGAAAGGTTTTTGGTAGTGACGGGGCTATTCTATTGGGATTTTATCACTGAAAACAATTAAAATTGACCCCAGTCTTTGACACCAATGCATCATTTTGTCTGGGCTGCTCACCATTTTTTCTATGGTACAATTAGGGGGTGCTCCAAGGAAAATGGCTGGGAACCACTGATCTAACCATCATTTCATTTATGATTAGAAACTTTATTTTCCTTCAACTTCCATTTTGGCTTATTTTTCATGCATTTTCATTCATAAGGAGCTTTGTATTGACTGTTTAGGGTTGAATGTGGGCATGTAAAGGGTGGAGGGAGGAGATCTAAGGAGGGATCGGAATTTATAAAGAGAACATCGCATGAAGATGAGTGTAGGTACATGCTTGGGTGTTTTTGGTGCATGTTTTATGATTCAGACCCCCGGTCCAGGACACCAGTTTTACATCATGTATGGTGGAGCAAGTCAGGTTTAAAGTTCAAGGTAACTTTCTGCTATAACACAATCTGTCGTCCCTGTCCTAAAAACTAGCAGTATAGGGTGCTTCAGCCAAAATCTTTTATAGAGATTTTGATTTGACTATTTTTTATTACGTGTCATAAACCTGCATTGTTTCTGTTTGGTTAAATCGTCTATAAACAGAGGGCTTGGTGGGTATTTCACAAAGAGCAGAAAATTATATCTGCTGCGGGGTAAGAAGCTTATTTTAAATTTAACCGAGTATTTTGTCTATTCTGTTGTTTTTTAGGCTTTTTTGCCTTTATTTTGGAGGGAATAGAATCATGAAGAGTGAAGAATGACATGTAAGAAAGAGGCCATGGATTAGATTTGAACCCAGGCCTAGGACTAGCTTCTCTACATGGGGCGCGACCTAACTGTTATCTTCCCCTTTATATCGTCTACATTTTAGTTCATTGGTTCTCAACTGCTGGGTCAGCTCAAGCTGTTTTCAGCTGGTTGCAAATGTGTGCCATGAGTTAAAAATTGTGGCTATAACCATGGTTGATGTATGGAAGCCTTAAGAGATTTTGCTGTGATAAGCTAATCTTGGTGTAACAAGGATGGTGTCCAATGATAATGTATTAATTTCTCAAGAGATCTTGAAAACAACAAAAAATGTGCATGTTATCATGAGAGACGGAGTACAATAAAATGTATGCATGCATGCATTTCATCTGTAGTGATGTTATTTTTAAACATGTTCATTTTGTCCTGTCTCTTTGTTCCATCTAAGGTCCATAATGAAACATTTTTGGTTGAAAATTTTAAAATTTTAGTTGCGATTTCCTAGGAATGACTAGTTGAGAACTAGTGCTTGTCGTCTTATAATCTGTTTTTATAATCTGTTTTATAATCTATTTTGAACTTGAACAGACTAAGTTAGCCCCTCTGTCAGGGATTTGTGATGGAAAATGTGTCATAGATTTTTCTGATATCTAATCAACATTTTTGAAAAGATGTTAAACTAGTTTCTCTGTTCGTGAAACTTGTTTCTCTGTTAGTCAACATGATGTTGCTTGTCTACTTTTACGGTCCTTACAGCTTAGGCATAAACTGAGTAGGCATATGTTTTTGCTTTTTTCTTGCAAAGTCACTTCCCTGTTCAGTATTTGTGTTGTTGCCAGAAGTCATACAGAGAAAGAGGATGTAAGAAGGATAAAAAGGAAAGGAAGACACAATCACAGGGACTAAAGTGGCGCCATAACAAAAACAAAAAGTGTCTGTACCCTGCTGTGTAGCTGGTCCATCTCAACCACCAGTGATCCCAGGTTGGAGTCAGCCAGCTGCAGTAATCTCTCCGGAGCTTTCTGAGGTGACAGCATGTGCTTCGGGAGAGAAACAGAGAGATGGAAGAATTATATAGAGAAATGTCTGACACATTTTGGCCCTGGGCTAAGCTTTTGAACTGCCTGGATGTGAAAGAAAAGAACAGGGGAGGGCAGGAGGTGAGGAACAAAGCAAGAATCAAACAGGAAACATGGCTGATAAAACTCAATATCTATTAGGGATATGTTAACTAAGTTAGACAAAACCTCAAAAAGCTTTATACAAGCACCACTACAAGTCCATTTAGCATCCAAACAGATGAAGGCCTTAAAACTGTGTATGTAAAATAAGTTAACTTATCATTTATCAAACTTTTTATTTATTAATCTATTTACAGGGGTGTGGGTGGGTTGGTACGTATGCTGAATTTAAAGCCAACAAGATCTTCCAAAAAATTTGAGAAAGGAGCTTGTTTACAACTGTGTTAAGTTACATTTTCTTCCTAAAACACTCTGTAATTTTCTGGGGACTGAGAACTAAAGGGAAATTCTTTCCCATTTGTCTGAAGTTGCTCAACAGTGCAGGTTTTTCTTTGTGTTTTATTTTGTGCTTCATAATGTCCCATACATTTTCACTAGGAGACGGGTCTGGACTGCTTACAGGCCAGTCTAGTACCTGCACTCTTCTACTGCGATGCCATTGCTGTTGTAATTTGCTGAATATTGTCTTGGCATTGTCATGCTGAAATAAGCAGGAACGTCACCAAATAAACAATACCAACTGGATGAGAGCACATGTTGCTCAAAAACCTGTTTGCACCTCTCTGTATAAGTGGTGCCGTTCTTCACAGATGTGCATGTTACCCATGCAATGGGACCTAATACACCCACAACCCTACCCTTTTGAACTTTGCCTTGATAACAATCTTGATGGTCCATTACCTCTTCAGACTGGAGGAATAGATGGACATTTTTTCCAAAAACAATTTAAAATGTGGACTTGTGAGACCTGACTTTCCACTTAAGGTCAATACATTTCAGATGTGCTCAGGCCCAGAGAAGTCGGCAGCGCTTCTGGATGATGTTGATACAGGCTTTTGCTTGCTTGGTAGTCTATTTATAGTGGAGGACAGTGGACAGAATCTGAAACAGGGATGAGAGAGTGGGGGAAAAAGGAGCCAGAGGTTGGACTTAAACCCAGGCCGCCCGCGTGCATGAAGCACAACCTAATCACTAGGCCATCTGAGCGCCCCTGCTGGGTAGAGTCTTAACTAAGGGTCAACCAATACTGGTTTTCAGGGCCAGTACTGATCATTAGTAACTTATGAGACCAATAACCAATATTTGGAACCAATATGCATTTATTAATGTACTTAATTTGGCAAAAGTAAAATTGCATGATTAAAAAAAATGAAGGCAAATAAAAAAATGTAGCCCCAGCCCTATCAGCACGAGAAACCACACAGTAGAAACAGGAAAACAGGAAGTGATTCCATTCACTAACTGTGCTAGTGGCACCCAGGATTAAGTACTGATTGGCTAGAACTCAAGTGGCATCGAGCAAATCAGATTGTGTTGTAAACAGGACATTTTATCAGCCTATGGAAAGTGAGAATTAAAACCAGAGAGAAAGACACACTTTGCAGTGGAACCAAGGCAGCGCACTATTTGATTAATTAACTTTATCGGTAATCTGAATAAAGCCGATACAGGTAATCGGCAAAATGCCAGATATCGGCCTTAATAATTGGTCAGGCAGATAATCGGTCTAGCCCTAGTCTTAACTTACATTTGTAGATGCAGTGATGTTCTGTATAAAACTAGCAGTGTTTATCTAAAGTGTTCCTGTGCCCATGTTGTAATATCATCCCAGAATGATGCTGGAATTTTATGCAGTGCCTCCTAGGGGTCAAAGGTCACATTCTATGTTGGTGTTGGTCGTTCCCTTAATGTGCAGGGATTTCTCCAGATTCTCTAAAGCTTTTGATGATACCATGGAGTGTGGTGAAATCTCTAAATTCCCTACAACTGCACATTGAAGAATGTTGTTATAAGCTGATGGACTATTTGCCCAACAATCTTTCATAAAGTGGATACACCTCACACCACCTTACACCATAGTTAGTTGTGAACAACTGAGCATTTCAAGAGCGGCCTTTTTATACCCAATCATGGCAGCGTCACCTTAGCCAGTTCATATGATTACTTGTGAAAATCTACGGATGTTTTTTTGAGCATTCCACAGTTTTCCTAGTGTTTTCTTGCCCTGTCCCAACTTTCTTTGAAAAGTGTTGCAGGGATCAAATTTGCAAAGTGTTCAGGAAAAACAATAAAGTTGATCGGTTTGAGCTGTAAATATCTTGTCTTTCTGCTGCATTCAATTAAAACAAGTTCAAAAAGGATTTGAAAATCACTGTATTGAGTTTTCAGATACTTTTTATAAAATGTCACAACTTTTTTGGAATTGTAACTTATATCTTTAGTCTAATCTAAAAATGTGATTGTTTTCCTGCATGCAGAGATGGTATTTACCTTGAGCTCCTCTGTCATGTTCTCAAAGCGGTACAACACCTTATAAGGAGGTGGGAGGGGCGTGGTTAGGGTGACTTCAGTGATGATGCGATATAGGCGGTCCATGTCACTGATCAGCAGACCTGAGCACTCGTCATCACAGGCTGAAGACACAAATAAAAACAATTAGACAGAGCTAGTTTTCTAAATACAAGCCTATAGAGGTTAACTTGTTTTGTTTTGTGTCAATGTGGGCCGAAATGTTTACAGTCCTGCAGTTTATGAGAAATTAAAATAAAAAAATAAAAAAGAAAGGGTATAATTTAAGAGTATTTACCCATAAAAGTGTGCATTTGTGATTCTGTGAACTGACTTGTGGTGGTGACTGCTTGTGTTGTTCTGTTTAAGTAACTCCAGCATCATAGAGACAGGGCTGCCGATGCATGAAATTCAGCACAGAGAGGCAAAAGCACCTATTATGAGCACGCACTGCAGGCTAAAAACACACAAACTGACACAAAATCACACCAGGGAATTCACCCAGACACAAACACATTTTTCTGTATCCTGAGTGTGTGTGAGTCTCTGCTTTTCATCATTTGCCTGAGGCTGATTTATTGCAGAAATTAAAATTTCTGACAAGGGAAATCAAAGATGAATTAAATAAAATACAAAGTGTTTCTGCTCTATCAATCTCTGACAAAAGCTGCACACGCAAAAACTCCGAACGCATGCAGACACTCACAAACACACGCAGGTAAAGTAAATGTACAGTTCATTGTAAGTGGGAGTTAATAGCTGCCTGTCAGATCCAAGCCATTCAAGAGCTGCAGTGATAAAAGCTTGTATTCAGGGACTTCACACAACGTAAAATCATCCTGAACAAGGTGTGATTACACACAAAAAGCCTAACTACCATTAATGTCTGCTCTCTGTCCCTACAATGTTTGAAAAAAGAGCTCAGAGTTTATGAAACAAGCGTCTGACTCCTGTTCTTAAGAGCTGTAGTATTATGATGTATATTCAGTTATCTGGCTTTGTTTAGTTTGGTTTAGTTCAGAACACAAGTATCTGTTTTCCACTGTAAAAGTTCGGAAAAGTACCAGGATAACCGATCCGTTCTGTCCTACCTCTCTGGAACCCTTTTGTTTCTGTACCGAGTGTGCACATCGGGCCCTAAAAAGTGTCTTGTCCCTCCGATTGGCCCATACTGACTACAATCATGATAAAACACTGAAAAATGATTCATGCATAGGTCTATAGATAAGAAAACCTTTGCATGGGGATATTTAGTTTAGATTTGAACAAAGAAACTATACATTTGATGTTAATTTTTTAATCACCTTTTGTTTGTGTGGGTCCTGGGGGGCCTCAGCTCCTACACAATACAAGTAAAGTGGGCTCAAAAGAACAGATGTTGAGAACCACTGCTCTCTGTCATCTCCTGTACTTTAAAAAACCATCTCCTTTTATTGCGGTTAGCTTTATGGTCAAATTATTTTTTGAATGTAAACTATTTCACATTTAAAAAGTCCTTACAGTGTATTTAATAGAGCAGTCACTGTATTGGGGAAAAGGAGAGATTTCAATAACTCATTAAATACACTGATTAATTTAATTTTTTCTCTGGTATTATACACAGTCCATACTCTATGTGAATGTTGAATTTGTGCTTTTACAAACGTAAACAAGGGGTTGGACAAAGTCCGGTTTGTTTAGGAAGTGTGAATGCAAATGAACCGCGCCCGGGCACCGGGCCCAGGCCTACTTGGGGAGGTGGTCTTGGGTGCCATTCAAGTGGACTCTGGCATGGTTCGGATGAGATGTGAATGCAACCGCGCTCGGATACGAGACAGAGTATTATATCAGTTTTATGACATCATTGTAAAAACTAAACTTCTTTCCACCGCGCAGCAGTATGTTCACATATGAACACAAGTTGGAGTCAGTGAAAGGAGGTGCAAAGGCAATAAAAATCTCCTGTCACCTCAAAAACCGCTGTATCTGCACAGCATGAGCCCATTTAATCCTCTGAGCTGTAGCAGATGTGCAGATATGAAGAGCGAAGTTGCTGGCATCTTAAAAGTGATTTTAATCATCTATGGCTGCAGGTTAGACTTTTTGCCGGGTCAAAACAAAAATAATCTTGCTCAGGTCATGACCCCAGGGGTTGCCATGGTAGCTTCTTCTTCTTTCTCCTCCTTTGCAGGGTTGTAAACCAGCTACATGCATACTGCCACCTGCTGTTTCAGACAGCGTAAATACGCAAGTGCCCCCTGGCACGGTTCGATGTTGCTAGTGTGAAAGCAAGCCAGGGGAGGAAGGGGGAAGGGGAGGAATCGCGCCGCGCCCCGATTCGAAACAACTGGGCCTAATGTGAAAGCACCCTAAATCCTATTCCCTTTTTAACATTCTTGTTATAGAATGCTACCTGATACAGGCTCTTTTTTTACTGTTTATAGCCACTTGAATGAATGATATCAGATTCTCTTGGACATACTTCGTACCCCCTGTTTCATTTACCATTTTTGTGGGGACAGACGATTTTTTTACTGTTTAAATCTTATGTAGCAAATTTTTTCCTGAGGGCATATTGTTTACAGCACAGATAAATTATTGATTGAAATTTGAATGCATCTCTCCCATAAATGAAGTCATCACTGAATGATGCAACCAATGACATTACAAATTGAAATTTAGCTACATTTCAGATCCAAATCATGCCAGTAAATTATGATGGGGGTAAATGTGAGAACAGCCTGCATTTTCCTCATAGTACAATGCCGACTCCCAAAGTGCTCCGTTTCCGCTGATAGAATGGGAGACGAGGCCGAGCGGCGGCAGAACGCAGGGAGCAATCACTCTTCAACAAGTGAACAGCCGTCTGATTGCTCCACTTGTGATTATTGTCTGGACGTACAGGCGACCAGTTTGGTGTCAGGGTGCACCGCGGCACTCGCACTGCCAATTTCTGAACACACGCTTTGTGTCTGAACACATAAAGAATCTGAGCAAGCAATTTCCTCCCTGACCCGACAACAGCACTTTCACCAGCCTGTGTCTTACAACCTTTTCTTCTACTTTCTCTTACCTCCGCACATGCTAATGGTGCCGAATTGGCCCTGCCATTATGGTCATATTAAGTTTAAATTACCTGCAAATGACATTGAAATTATACTCTAAATGACTCCAATCTGACTTCTGCCACGAACCACTGTCTCCAATGGCAACGGGTGGAAAGGACTTTGCTCATTTGCATTTCATCGCCAAAATAAAGTTAAGATCAAAACATCAGGTGACAAACTGTGAGGTGGGCCACCAGAGAGAGGAGGAAGAGCAGAAACTGCTTTCAAATATATGAAGATAATTTTGAATATACATGTTTATTATGGTGATTTTTAGTTCTGAGTCATGTAACTGGCAGTTCAGTTTTCTGGAGTATGTGACGAAGGCATCTAAAATAAATCTGGTTTGCTTTTTAAAAATTCTCCTTTGATTTTGATTACCTATTGTATCTTTATTACAAGTTCATAGATGCTTTCTCTTTAACCACATGTATGACCTTTTGTGTTTCTCTGTCATAACTACAGTCAAAGTTATATGCGATATAAATAAAAGTGCATTTCAGTTAAGAGATGCAAAAAGAAAAGAAAATGAAAAGAAAATGAAACAAAGAAAAAAGGAAAGAAGGCAACAAGATATAGAAAAGGAAGAAAAAATATAAAGTGATGTAATAAAGAAAACCATTAAAAAAAGATGAAAGTGAAAACACGACAAGAAAAAAAAGAGATGAAAAGACAAAAGGGAAAAAGGATAAGGTAAAAGAAAACTTAAACAAAATAAAGAAAAGTAAAAATGAAAGTAAAAACAAGAAAGAAAAGAAAAATAAAGGAAAAAAATTGAGAAAATTAAAATAAAGAAAAGGAATGGGAGAAAATGAAATGATAAGAAAACAAAAGAAGGAAGAAATATAGAAAGGGGAGGAAAGAAAAGAAATGAGAAAGAAAAACAAAAAAGAAAATAGCAAAACAAAAGAAAAGTGAAAAAAGAATTAAAAAATAAAGAAAAACAAAGATAAGAAAACTAAAGGAAAAGAACGAAATGTGAGAAAAGAAAAGAAAAAATAAACAAAAGAAAGAAAAAATGTAAACATAAGAAAAGGTAGAAAAGTAAAGAAAAGAAAAGGAGAAAAGAAAAAGACAGAAAAGAAAAAACAAAAGAAAATGGAGACAAAAGAGAGACAAGAAAAAAGACAAAAGAAAGAAAATTAAAGAAAAGAAAGGAAAAGAAAAGGGAGAAAAGATGAGAAATGTAACAAAAAAGAAACAAAAAGCAAGTTGTAAAAGAGAAGGAAAAGAAAAGAAATGAAAAAAGATAAGAAGAGCAGCAGCTGTAGATTAAATAAAAATCTGTGCGTTAGTCTTACAGATGATCCCAGCGGCTCCACACACATGCCTGTCCATGCACTGGTCACATGACCTTCCCGTTGCCCCGACCCTGCAGCGGCATTGGCCTGTGACAGGGTCACACGGTCCAGGCAACGACCCCCACGGGGAACACTTACACTCCTCGCAGCGGCCGCCTGGCATCAGGGGGTTACCATGGTAACCAGTAGCACACCTGGATAGGGTTAAATGAATGAATGAAAAAAAAAAAAAAAAAAAGAGTTGACTTTCATTTGTTGCCCTCAGCTAGAAGTCATGATTGCTTTCTATGACATTTTTGTGAACAAATTAAATACTAACCGATATTTAAGTCTTTACTGCGAGTACATACAAAGAATAGTAGCCATTGACATCAGATGAGAATGCTTTTTGTCAGTGACTTTTTCCCCAATGTTTTAGTCATTTGAGTGTCATTCTACATTACGAAATATCAGTAAGTCAAGATAAAGGACTGAATGTGCATGCCTCACCTCTCACAGTGTTTGCCCTCGTATCCCTCCGGACATGCGGTACATCTGTAGTCATCATATCCCTCTGCTACACAGGTTGGACTGAAACTAAAGGTAGGCAGAGAAAAAAAGCAGAAAAAGAATAACTCCAAAGAACATAAAACATTTTGTAATCTAATAGTTAAAGTAAGCTAACAGATAAGATTTTGGGGACTTGCACGAATCTTTAACAGGTAGAAATACCAATATGGTTGCCAATGTAAAGAACTTATTTGCTAAATTAACATGAATCGTAAGCTGTGTCCCATTTCAGGGACTGAATCCTCTTGAGGACACATAAATACCAAATGAATCAAAGTGGTGCATGGAATGCTATCCTATTCTAAAGGCTCCTTTAAATGCATCTGGTGCAGTTATGCTGTCAAATGTGCTGCAGACAGTACTGAGACTATTGTAAACAATGAAGAGGGATCTGCTCGGCAGGACTACCTGATGACATTTTTTTAAAATACACCCCCAGAGCATTGCTTTCCACGTATTACATTTTGTAAAAAATGTTTCATATTGCAGCGCCTAAGAAAGCACCTTGATTAAATTGCAAACACACATGCTGACTGATATATCAGCAAGAGGCTTATATGTTGCAGCAGTTCTGTTGGCTCACAGATATACTGTATGGGCCCTGCTGCTCTTAGATTTAATGTGCTATACAGAGACTGACATACTTTCAACAGAAGAGATGACTTTAAAGAAAACTTTTACTTGTTCTCAGGGTTGGTGAGGGGACAGGCGCAGGGTTTGCAGTCGTCATGGAAACCTCGCACCACGCCGTAGAATCCCGGGGCGCAGCGTTCACACCGATCCCCCTCTGTGTTGTCTTGACAGTTCTGCCCACACAAACACATACTCACATTACAAACGTTTTATACTTGTGAAGATAACTTAGCACACTTCCATTCAGTCTCTTATCTAACCGTGACTCTAGCCCTGATGTGTAGGAGGTAAATTTCCCATCATCCTCCAGCCAGCATGAACTCTTTGTGTGTCAGTGGTGTGTATTTAGTTTTAATACAGAATTTAATATTTAGAGCTGCATCTAACTCACAAAGAAAAAACGTATTCTGCCTATAAAGAATGCTTTTCATCTTTAAAGAAGGCAAACTAATTTTCTAATTAAATTAAGAGCAGTTAAGCTACACTTTTATTTGCACGTTTGAATATCGCCTTTGGCATATTGAAAACAAGACACATGAAAAAAGCATTTTTGAACAGTTTTTAGGCTTCTGTGAGGTTTAATCAATCTATTCCAGTTCATATATGCTCAGATTTATGCATATTTCAGATCTCTTTAACAACAAAAGAGGAAATTAGTCCAGCTTGAGCTGTGTACAATCTTTTGTATTTGCCTACTTGTCTGAAGTTGACAATTAGTAATTAAAAAGCCAGAAGACAGGGTCACTCATCAACCCCCTCTTTGATTACTGACAAAAGGCATTGAGGGGGCCTGTTTTGTGATGAGGGAGATAATTATTGAGGCATTGTTGGCTGTATTACATGGAATTACAAGATAAAAGTACAAAGAAAACTGGTTCATACTGCTGTTATTAACCACTTTGAGTTTAGGACAGTTTTAGACAATATTAATACATAAGCCCTAAGCGGACACACATCCATACAGTGTATTTGACTTCGTTTTTCTGTTAATATGAGTCATTTTTGGTTGTTTTTTGAGATATTGACCTCCTCTCTCTTTTTTTTAAGTATCTAATAATTTAAATCATAATAATGTGATACAAAACTCCACAAGAGAATAAGACATAATAGGAACATCATACAGAAACAATTACAAACTAAATAATACAACAATACACACAAAGACAGAAACAAAAACAAACCATAAAAGCAGTAGACACCACCCATAGAACAAAACTAAGTCTCTCATAAATATTCAGAAATACTTAACACACCAATGAACATAACACTTCACCATTTTTCTTTCAGGAATATTTCCAAAGTGGTCCATTCGCTTTCAAAAACTTCAGTCCTTCTCACACTGAATCAAAGACACAATGACCTGCTTCAATCTAGTGTGCATCTGTTAAACTATCTGAGGAATGGAAAGTAAGGTCTTATTTATGATCAGAAACACCAAATAAATATATAGATACAAGATGCCCATAAACATGAACAATCACAATACATGTATGTTACAAGCCAGCAATAAATGTATTCGTTACAGTTTAAATAACACTTACATCTTCTTATTAAGGTTAATAAACATTTCATCAATATGACAGGTATACAAATTGCTAAATATAAAATTAAAGCATCTCAGTGTCTTTAAAGCATTTTATTAATGCTGTTATGGACTTGTTAAGTCTTACAAGCATCTAACAAGGTCTTATAAGGGGCATATTAAGTATTAACATTTATTAGCAGGTCCTTAATATAAAGTTGCACCACAAAGTAATCTTAATTCTATATATTCTATCTTCAGTTAATCAAGAATTTCAGTAACTAGCTGGAAATAACTTATCATACATATCAATGACCACGCGGAATAAAATAAATAAGTTGAGATCTTAAGAAAACAACCAAATTTTCCTCACTACAGAGGAAGAATCCCTGCTTACTGCTTACATATACATTTGCAAGAAAAAGTATGTAAACCCTTTGGGATCTCTTGGATTTCTGCATAAATTGGTCATAAAATGTGTTCTGATCTTCATCTAAGTCACAACAATAGACAAACACAGTCTGCTTAAACTAATACCACACAAAAAATGATCTGTTTTCATGTTTTTATTGAACAAAACATATAAACATTCACAGTGCAGGGTGGAAAAAGTATGTGAACCTTTGGATTTAATAACTGGTTGACCCTCCTTTGACAGCAATAACCTCAACCAAACATTTCCTGTAGTTGCAGATCAGACCTGCACAACAGTCAGGAGGAATTTTGGACCATTCCTCTTTACAAAACTGTTTCAGTTCAGCAATACTCTTGGGATACCTGGTGTGTATTGCTCTCTTGAGGTCATGCCACAGCATCTCAATCGGGTTGAGGTCAGGACTCTGACTGGGCCACTCCAGAAGGCGCATTTTCTTCTGTTGAAGCCATTCTATTGTTGATTTACTTCTATGCTTTGGGTCGTTGTCCTGTTGCATCACCCATCCTCTGTTGAGCTTCAGCTGGCAGACAGATGGTCTTAAGTTTTCCTTCAAAATGTCTTGATAAACTTGGGAATTCATTTTTCCGTCAATGACAGCAATCTGTCCAGGCCCTGAGGCAGCAAAGCAGCCCCAAACCATGATGAAACAGTTTTGTAAAAAGGAATGGTCCCAAAAATCCTCCAGACTGTTGTGCAGGTCTGATCTGCAACTACAGGAAATGTTTGGTTGAGGTTATTGCTGTCAAAGGAGGGTCAACCAGTTATTAAATCCAAAGGTTCACATACTTTTTCCACCCTGCACTGTGAATGTTTATATGTTTTGTTCAATAAAAACATGAAAACATATCATTTTTTGTGTGGTATTAGTTTAAGCAGACTGTGTTTGTCTATTGTTGTGACTTAGATGAAGATCAGAACACATTTTATGGCCAATTTATGCAGAAATCCAAGAAATCCCAAAGGGTTCACATACTTTTTCTTGCAACTGTATTAGTGCATTAGTAAAATATTTTGTTTTTAATTGTCTGTTTAGATTTGTCTGTTTTTACAGCAGAATAAAGGCTGGCTGGGGTATTTGTATGATTTACAGGAAACACTTGATCATTTTGTTTCTTCACATGCATACAGATTTCAAACATCAAGTCTGTTAGTGGGATATTCCCAGTGTGATCACAGCTGCTTGTGCTGTGCTGAGCATCTCTGCCTAAGCAGCGGGGGAAGTCATTACTCATTTCATTTTTACCACCCACAGTTTCTGAGCTGTTCGAGGGCCTTCGCACATACACAGAAATATCCAGCCTGGACTACTTCAGATAGGAAATGCAGCCGTACACAGACGGTAATGAATGGCTTTTGGAACCTGGTTTCACTCCTGCATGTGATACGGAACAACAGCAGAAGCTAGCTGTTGGCTGACAGGTGTGATATCACACGTCAGAGAGTTTAATAAGCTGCCTTTCTCAAGAGAGTGCTCATTTACTTTGGCGGTATTCTCTCACCTGTTCTTATGAGGGTTTCCACAAGAGTGCAACGACAAACAGACATAAATCTGAGTTGTTCGTGTTTATTTTCAGCCTATTTTTGGCTATGCTTGTTATTCAGCTCATACTGATACACTAAACCTATTCATACTTGTATAGTGGCAATGAATATGCAGAAATATTGAGTATAAATATGAATGCACAGCTTATTTACAATCCTTGTACACAGTCTAACTAAAATACACACAAACATAAATAAAACTCTCTCGAATACATGACATACTGTACATAAATGCAGAGCATCCCCCTCCTCACAGCCCCGAGGTTCTTCTGTGGCCATGTTTGTTGGAAAAGGGGAACTTCAATCAGTGCAACAGGAAGTTGCCTACTAACGAGGCTAGTCATTTCCATTAACTTCCTGTGTTCCTCGTTACTGCTAATTACCACAGAAACAAACTCGTTTAGCATTTTCAATTTAGCCTGCTCGGTTAGAAAATGCTAATGATGCCTGTTATAGAGAGTGAGATGGAAATGGGTGAAGGGGAAGAAATAGCTGGGAGGCAAAGGAATAGAGAAAGGAGAGGGAGAAGAAAGAAATCAAACAGAGGGGAGAGGTGAGATAAAGAAAAGAGAAACATATTAGCGTACTGGAGGAATTATGTTGAGGTGAGAAAGGGAGGGTGGTGTTGCAAAAGTTAAAAGGAAAGATAAACTGATGGGAATGATATATAATCAGCATAGTTCAGCTAAAATGCTGAAAATATCAACAGGTAGATTATGGGTATTAAGCTACGGATGACGGGGGGCAGAGGAGGTAAGGCAATATAGAAGAAAAAATACAAAATCTACATTCCCAGCCTCTGTATTTGAACAGATCTGCAAGTAGTTGCAAGTTTCAACTCATTATGTTGCACTTCTTTGGTTTGAACTGGGCTCAAGGCTTACGGTTCACATACGTCTACAGACGACATCCTATGCAAATCTTGAACTGGGCCTTTGTTGACTATCCACATACTAATGACCTGGGTGGTCTCCTGAGAATCGTTCACAGCTGAGTCACCCGCAGAAACACAGATCCGATTTCACCTACAGGCGTGTCCTCCTGGGAGCCTTCATGTTTAATGTAGTTGCATGATGTTAGTGCCTGTGATCCAGAGTCATTTGGATTGCTGTCGACAGGAATCCAAGGCTGCATTGTGGGAAATGAGATGTCTGATTCCACCACCTCTGCTCAAAGATTTTTATTCTAGCTTGACACAGATGACGTTCTCAGCACTTCTCTCAAACCAGCGATCTTCCCTAGCCAGTATCCTAAAATTGCTGTCCTCAGAGGAATTTTCCTGCATCCTCCAGGTGTTGGGCAACGCATTTGCGTAAGAGTTGTTTCGTTTCTACGAACTAAGACACTTTGTAACCCCAACGTACAATGCAGCCTTGGATTCCTTTTAACAGCAAACCAAATGATGCTTTCACGCTGGATCCTAGGACCCGACATCATGCAGCTCTGGCAAACCTAAAGATTCCCAGGAATACATGCCCTGGGGTAAAACTGGATCCAAGACTCTGTCAACCACTCTCAGGTGACTTAGCTGTGAGTGACTCTCAGGTGGCCATCCAGATCATTAGCATGTTGATGGTCAACAGAGGCTATACATTCCTACTTCGGCCCTGGTCACATTAGAACTGAAGAAGCTTTTTGGAGAGGTGAAACCTCTATAAGAACCTCAATCAAATGCATCAAATGCAGTTCTGAAGATTCGGATAGATGACCTGGATGACTGAGAACCTACATGGACAAGACATCTCATAGGATGTTAAGAATCACACTACTTAACTGTAAAACTCCACTCACTAAAATGTTGAGACTTTGTGTCAAATGTAAATTTAAACTGATTGTGATGATTTGCTAGATAATGAAATCCCATTTTGACCAAAAACAGCACAAAGATGACATAGTAAGTGTTGTAACTGAAATGTTGTTTTTGGAAATCTACAGCATGACTCTCTAGCAGAAGAGTGCTAACTGGCCTGCTGCTGTTTCTGCCATGTCACCCATTGAAGATACAGTATCTGATTGTGATATGATGCACTTCTCTTGGACTCCAAGAGCTGCACACATTCAGCTGCCATCACAACAATGATAATTTATTAGAAAAATAAGAAAGAAAATTCCACTGATATACACAAAATCCACAAGTGCATTGATTAGCATGTAAGAAAAGGTATTAATAATGTGAGAATGCCTCATGAAAATCTAGCTGCTGCATGTTTCGGGGGTTGTTTACTAGTGTTTATACCTGTTAATCTAACTGATTATTCTCTGCAGTGGTGTAAACACATCAAGCCCCATGATGGAATAGCTCCTCATCAGCTGTCTACAACGGAGTCTTAGTTGATTGATTTCTATATAGCCATATAAACTGTGAAACTCTCTCTGTCTGCCAGGGTTCTCACAGATCAAATGTGAGTGATGCCTTCTGGGCAGCATTTTACCAAGTGCTCCCCTTGGTCAAAGTTTTCACAGTGACCCGATCACAGCAGAACAGAGCAGACTGAAAAGGCTGAAAGTAACCAACGGCTCACAACTGGCATGTGCAGATTTATCTCTCAAAGCCACCAGCTGGATTTACGGAGGACTTGCAGGCAAACAGACATTATCACGTCAACCATGAAGGTGGGCCATGTCTCTTTGTAAGAGTTTGCCATTTTTCACTTTTACAGGCTGAAGACTGCTGAAGATTCAGTGTGAACAAGAGAAAAAGCAAGATTTTACTCTGATTATGTTTTGCTGACAATCTTACAAGGCAACAAAGAACAAGTATGTAAGTAGGGCACTCTGGAGTTAAACTACAAATACCAGGGTGAAAAGCTAAAATGCTAATAATGCCAGACTGATGGCTTTTGAGTTGTACATTTGCTTAAATACAGTGGGTTTCAGTATCTTGTTTGATTAGCACTGGAAAGACACCAGACAATCTCGTCATGTCTCACTGTTAAAACAACATGATATGTTTCCAGCTACATCAGACACCAGCAAATATTAGCATTCAGCAAATAAGCTCTGAAGTGGCTAAAAGCTAACACTACTTTGGTTGTATTTTACACCCTTAATGAGAATCTTGAGGAAAATTAGCTATTATCAATATCAATATTAACAGCTACTTAGATGCTTGCATAAGTAACTGTTTGATAAAAGTCTTCTGAAAGCCTGCAAATAGTTGAATTTGAGCATTTGGTCTTGTCTAAGTAAGCTTGCACTTTCACTTTGAGACCTTACGGTGTTCATTATCAATACAGGTAATATTCATATATTCCTAGTAACTGATTAGTTGCTAGCTATGCCAGACAACAGCT
Organism: Cheilinus undulatus; assembly: GCF_018320785.1. Taxonomy (NCBI): domain Eukaryota; kingdom Metazoa; phylum Chordata; class Actinopteri; order Labriformes; family Labridae; genus Cheilinus; species Cheilinus undulatus. The sequence continues at coordinate 35,598,957 of NC_054878.1, read as the reverse complement.
ATATTTAGCATTAAGAAACCCTCTGGCTAATTAAACACTTAAAAGAGGTGCAACTTCCTAGCTAAGGGAATGTAAGCTAGGAAGTGGTTGAATACTAACATTAGTAGTTGTGTATAGTGTATTAAATGTATTATTTTACTGAACACATAGGCTATTGCCTGATTTCTATTCAGATATATGTATTTAATGAAATCAATGTAACTAATAAGCTGCTGGCAACAGAAAAAGGCAGAAGAAAGGCAGCGACAATTAGCTGACACTACAGCGGTTTCAAGTGGCGGGAGGCTTCATTACAGTTTAAAAGAGCATTAGACTTGGATTTCAAGGCTGTGGTTATGAAAAAATGATGGGTAATTAGTAGGGCTGTCAAGATTAATCAATAACCAGACTCCATGTCTGTCATCAGGCAAATCCATCTTGAAAAGCTCCAATCCACAATGTTCGTGCCGAACAGAACGCTGTTCAGACCAATCAGCGTCATTGGAGGAGAATGAGGCGGTAGCTATGGGTAGGGTTTAGTTGTACTCAAAACCATTTGCAATGGCTGCCTCCTGTGCAGTGATTAGCTTGGATACAGCTCTAGCATAGCGTCAATTTTACCGGAACATGACTACATTTCTGCATGAAAAAAAGAATAAATACAACACTGAAAGCTTTTAATCATGTGGAAGATGTTTTTGCTCTTCTGCCAACCTGCCTCAGCATGAGTTTGTGATAGTTATGGGAGGAAAGGTATAGTTGTTGTGTCAATGGGTATATACAATGGCTGTTAGTGGAAGGATCAGCCGAGACTCAGCCACAGTGGCTGTTTTGTCAGAACTGGACATTATTTCTTTATCAAAACAAGGGCAGAGAGCAAAACTGAAAGCTTTTAATTATGGAAAATAGTGTTTTTGCACTTCTCCCAGTTTGCTTCGCCATGAGTTTGCGATCGTTACGAGTTGGGACTGCCGGTTGATCCAATGGCTGCTGCAGCGGAAGCCACTAGGTTGGATGTAGCTGTAGCAGTAGCCTCAGACTGGACCACATTTATTTCTAAAACAAGAGCTAAGAGCCACACAGAAGGCTTGGCATCAGTATTATTCACCGAGAAGCTCCACCATAAACAATCTACAGCAGCGGTTGCTTACAACATCATCTTGTCTTGTCACTCTGATTGATTTGTCACAAATGTGACAGACAGAATGTTCCTTCAGTCACCTTCCAAGGATTTTTTTGAAAAGCCCTGCCCTTCCCAAATGTTTTCTATGGGAGTTTTCCCAAATGAATGTGAAACATATCCATGCAATGAATACTTCAACAGTCAATTTGGCATGTCAGGTTATTTTTTTCTTTAAGATCCATAACAAGTTCCTTTTTTGATGGTTGAGATCATGTTTAAAATTTTGCTTTAGTTTAAGACAGTAAAAAAATAATGGTGGCATTTAAAATGTGATAACAAGAGTGTGATCAACAGCAGAAATTCTAAGATTAATCAGGATTAAAAATTGTACTCTTTTGACAGCCCTAGCAATTACTTTATCCAACTTAGAAATCTTGCACTGGCTAATTTGGTACATGACTTTAACCGTTTAAATATTCGCTGTTGTCTCAAAGGACATTACATTTGTGACTGAACTTGTATATAACTAGATGCCCCTTCAAATATCCATCATTAGTTTTCTTTTCAGCTGCTGATCTATAGGGAAAGTGTCAATGGTCCAATATTCTACAGTCCCTCCAACTTAAAAAACTGTATTATTGCAATTAGTGCAAAAAACAAAAATGAAGCTGGTTAAAGGCATCACAACTCAAAAGTGATATGACAGGAAATGGCTGCTCTTGATATGAGGTGAATTCTGCTGTTTGTCTGATAATAACTTTTGAATAAATTCTGTGTTAAACCAAAAGGGATCACCTTTTCCCTTCTTTCTAAAAGCAGGGAAGTAGCTTTGGGTCACATCCAGGGGAGAGGAAATTACACAAAATATGAATAAGCCCCAGCTCGTTAATTATTGCAGGGCTAATTACAGGACCTGACATTCCTTTCCGACACACATACACACACTTCACCTCCCCAGCCCCACCCCCACCCCCACCTAACTTGCCTTCAGAAGCTACCTGGCATATGGCTGAATGAGGGTCTCCAGTGGCAGAGCAAGCATGCACACACATAGACACACATGCTCTCTCATTTACCTGGCATATGGATGTCTCAGGGTCACAGGTGGAAGAGTGCCCACTGCATTGGCACTGAACACAGCTGCCCATGCCGGCAGCGGTGGGCACACTGGACACTGGAACAGGTGCATGAGAGCCAGCACGGAGACGGTAAAAACCTGCAGCGCACTCCTACACAGAGAGAAGGGGAGAGAAAGGAAAACAAGGGAGATGGAAAATGGTGGAAAGGAAAGAAATCTAAGTTAAGTTTTGGTTGCACAGGTTCCCATAAAATGTTATTTATGATACTGGAAAACACTCTCAACAACCAGGCAAATGGACCTGTATAATTATCCTAAGTGTTATTTCTCTGGGCAACTGTTGACCACTTTCTCTTTCACACGTTTGCACACAATTAAGAGGTACTCCCTTCAGTAACTTCTGAGTACACACATGCAACATACTGCCTCGCACACATACAGAGACATGCAAGGTAGCTCGCTCTCCCTCTCTCTCCTGTTCAGTAATAATTAATGGAGTCCATTTAAAGAGCCATCTGTTCCCTCTGCTAGCGCTAAACGCCCGTTTAAAAATACTTTATTAACAACGACGGCAGCTACAAATAGAATGGCCATCTGTCAGCCGAGGCCTCTACGACCTAAACATTTCAAGTTTAGCTACCGTTTGCTTTTTGGCTTCCATTTGGCACTTTTTCAGCAGTATCTGTAGCTCCTAAATTATTTACATGGCTCATTTTTTCTAGCATTATAAATGGCTGCTCCTCCAAACGACAAGTAGCAGGCAACAAAGTGAAACAGAGGTTGAAAAATATAGTTAAAAGTTTGCCTGCAATTCCTATATTCCTTTGAGATTAGCACAATAATATCTAAATGAGTCTCAGGCGCTGCCATCCAGAGGAATTGCCCCAAACTGTTGCCTCTGTGTATCATAAGCTGTCTTCACAAAATCCTCATTAAACTAAAGATTGAGTCACTGCTATATGCTTTCTGTGGCTTACGAGAAGGGCTGGACGCAGCTGAAAGTCAATTGCTTTGACAAAATCACAGCTGAGTGGAAGAGACGCTCAGCGAGGCTTAATCCTAGCAAAGCAAAGCAAAAAAAAAGTCAAATAAAAAAACAGGAGGCTGAAAAGCAGCACAAAGGCTTAAAACTTGGTACTACATGTAAATTGGAAACTTGTGAGATACTATTGAAAGCAGAGTGTGTGACCTCCATGTTTACATTTTCTCCCTCAGTGTGAAGGCTGCACACAAAAAAGGCTTTGATTCCTCTGTGCACTTAGAGTTCAGCTTTCTGTAATTATTAAAGTTAAATTCAAAATGTTGGCTTTCATGCATTGTATTCACACAGCAACCAATTTCCTCTTACAATACACTCAGGGTTAAACTCAAATGCAGTTATTATGTCGCCCCGCTCTGTGTCAGATTTGTACTTCATATTTTTAAAAATCTGTAAAAACAGGACATGAAGACGTGGAGGAACATTAAAACATATGTTATGTAAAACAACTTATTTGAATGATGGATTTTTCTGATTCTTGTGGGGATTGTGGACAGGCAGGAGCACATACTGCATTTTTGTAAGAAAAGCCTGAAGAAGTGTATTTTGCATTATATGTCCTCTTTAAAAGGACCGCTGCTTTGAGAGAATGAACTTCGATTGACTGTGAGAGATAGGAGAGCAAAATTGAAATCAGCTATTTGTATGACTTCCTTGACCTGCATGAACTAACGCTGAGCTTTATTCATTTTAATGTGATTTTCTGACAATGACGCAGAATTAACTTTGCTGACATAACAACATCATGATGCAGATTTGTAAAAAGTCAAGCTTTGTCATGCCTCCAATTGTTTTTTTTTAATCCATTAAGTGCAATGCGCAATAGGATCTGCATGATGCTAGAATTGGCAAGTATTTGCTTAAAAGTTAAATTGGTATCGGCGCGCCGGTAGTCGAGTGGTTAAGGCGCACGCCATATACGCAGGCGACCCGGGTTCGAATCCGGCCCGTGGCACTATTTCCTGCATGTCTCTCCCCGCTCTCCTCCCCGTTTCCAATTCTATCCACTGTCCTATCTAATAAAGGTAAAAAAGGCCAAAAATAAATCTTAAAAAAAAAAAAAAAAAAAAGTTAAATTGGTATCAGCAGATTGATCAATTTCTGCCACACACTCAATAGGGCTGATCCTGAGCCCTATACAACATAGATGAAGCAACATAAAACAATTACCAGACTGTCTACCTCCTTGCTCCTCTCTCAGCTCTGTTTGACTCAGCCTCTCTCTTCTAAGGAGACACTTGGTGTTCTTTACAATAAAATAGGTGTGAATATACCCTTATGAGTATCTGCCAAATTCAGCCTGGACACATCAGCATATCTGATAATGGTCAAAATCCTATCTTAATCCTTTCTGATGTGTTTCAGTAGGGATTTTTGCTAATTTATGGCTGTGTAAGCTTACTAAGACTAATGTTTGCTAGCTACTTAACGAATATATGTGCAAACAGCAGCTGACACCAGCTGACAGTAATGTCTGCTTGAAATCAATAGAAAAGTTTATAGTATTTGTGAATTCACAGATAAGCAAATAATTTAGAAGCTTAAATATAGTGTGCTTTCTCTCAGATTTTCACTTCTGTACTTACAATTACTGTTTAAACCAAAGTGAGACAAATTACTTTTTACAATTTTGCCAATGTTTTAATTGTAACAAAATTTGCAAGAAAACAGCAGCTGGACTGCATTCATTTCCCATCCTGAGCCTGAAGTCAGAGAACATGTGCTGCTGTGTCAGTTTGATGAATTTCAGTTAATTCTTTTCCTTTAAACACATTATTTCACAAATGGTGCCAGTGAGTTTAGGAAACCTTTTACTCTAAAATTGTTTTTATATTCTCAACATTCTTCAAGTGTCTCCTTATTTCCTCCAACATTCTGACATGTGTATTTTGATGTTTGATCCAGCACTTACCTCACAGGAGAGTCCAGAATATCCAATTGGACAGTCACACTTCTCTATCTGATGTGCTGTCTCACTCTCTTTGGTTGGTGTACCTTCCTCAGCCACTGTCAGACTGATTTCTGAAATTCTAGGGCAGAGATACATCAGCAGTTAATAAGTTAACAGCACTATTACATTTCCTTACAACTTCATAAACATATACTGCGGAATCTATCAACTAGAAGACCTTTGGCAGGGACCACATTAGACATTGGACATGGGTGTTGGGGGCCAGAAGTCCTCCCCAGAGACTTCTTTGAATGATCAAAATCTGTTTTGATGATATTTGTTCTCTCTTGGCAACTTATTTACTTTCAAAATATACATCTTAATCACTAAAATAATTTCTGACCTCATATTTGATGCACATTTACAATGACTATATCTTGAGGCCCCTTGGAGTGTAAAGCCTTAGGCAGTTGCCTGAGTCTGTTGCTCTTGGTACATGATGTGGGTATCTGCAGAAGCTCTGAGCAGCCTTTTGCTCCAAGATCCATAAATCCTGTGATGTTAGGGATACTGTAAAATCCAATGTAGAAGCTTCACTTTAATATCTATTTTTTGTCTACAAAGATTGCCATAGCATATACCAGGGTGGCTTACTGTATAAACTAGTATAAAGTGCAAAAACAAACACCTAATTCACACCATTCACTGTGTACTGTAAACGGCTGCTTCATTGTTCAGAGGATGCTGGCATACATAACAACACTGACTAGATGGGCAAGGTTTAATGACAATTTTTAACATTTTTTCGTCCTTGTAAGGTCTTAATTTGGCATACAAAGAAAATGGGAAGAGTTACCATTACTGTTGAAAACTGGTTTGATTGGAAAGTCAAACTAGCACCAGCCAATAAGCCAGTAAGGACAACAAGAGACAGGTGAATGAAGGCAAAGTCACGTGTGCTGTGAGTCTGTGTCACATTGATCACAAAAGGTTGAGGGCTCAATTACTGCATTGTAGGAAGGTTTAAACCTTTAAGACTGTGAATTACCCACTGAGGGAACTTACACTCTGGATTTTACAACAAGTCAATGGCTTTTGTGCATTTAAACTTCTTTTCTCAACTGTTAGATTCACACCCTGGTGACCATACTGGCTCTACATTTACTCTACTCTACTCTACTTGGTACTAATATACCATTAAAAGTAATTATCTATTAAAGCCAGCTTGCAGTGCCCCTTTAAGGAGAGCATGCTACACACCCCTACAGACGGGTAAAGTTGCTACATGCAATTTAACATATTTTAGGTCAAAACAGTCCAGAAATCAATTTTGGCTTAAATGTACTCCATTCAGAAAAATGTTGAAGCATTTTGTTTTTCCTCCAGAAGGTCTCTGTGTTTGGCACTAGGGTTAGGGTGCATGTTGGCCTCTGCCAGGGCTGTCCCTTATCTCAGATTCTGTTTTTCCTGAACAAAATCTCAATGCACAGTTGGAGGAAGGAGGAGGGCTTCCAGTTCAGGGACCTCAGATTTCCGGCTCAGCTTTTTGCAGACGATGTGGTTCTGTTGGCTTCTTCTACCAGGGACCTCCAGCAGGCATTGGAGCAGTTTGTAGCTGAGTGCACAACGGCCGGTATGAGAGTCAACACCTCCAAGTCCAAGGTCATGGTTCTCTGCCAGAAAACAGATTGCTAAATCCGTTCGCAAAGGAGAGAGGGTAGAATGGACCAGAAGACTGACAGGCGGATTGATGCTGCAGACGTTGTACCAGACTGTTGTTGTGTAGAGGGAGCTGAGCCTGAAGGTAAAGCTCTCAAGTTACCGGTTGATCTTCATCCCAACCCTCACCTATGGTCATGAGTTCTGGGTAAAGAGCAAAAGAATGAGATCCTGAGTTTGAGTAACCTTGCAAAGCAGATGGATACGCCTGTTTCCTTGTTTTTCAATGGCGAATCCATCTTGCAAAACTCCCATCTGAACCGTTTGGGCTCGGTTTGAAAGTGACAGGACCAATCAACGACGAGGGGCAGTACTTCAGGCACAGCAGAGTTGTGACGTAAACAAGCAGCAGCAAGAGCTGGTGCAGTTATGGAGGAAGAGATTAGCATGGATTTGCTAAAGCGCAAGTTTTATCAGCGCTTGACATTATTTCTTTGTTAAAAGAAGAACAAAGAACAGCAGTGAGCTGTTTTCTTTTCAAAAACGACAAAAGTCGAGTACTTACATGTCTATAGTCGCAATGTTTCACGTTATTCCTGAGTAGCTGTGCACGTGCAGCTTGATAGTGGCTACGTCACGTGCTTTGTTGCTCCGATTGGTCCGTAGAGATGTGACAGACAGAAAGTTCATCCAATCACACTCCGAGTTTTTTTCAAAGCCTCTGCCTTTTCTCAAACATTTCCTGTTGAAGCTTTCCCAGATGGATGTGCGAAACAAATCCATCTGGTGTGTCAGGTTAGAGTTTGAGTGGTCAGAATAAAAAGAAAAAAAAAGAATCGGAATCCCCAGGCAGAGAAGAAAAAATGTTGCTGTGGAGAGAGATTTCTAGGTTGACTTGCTTAGCCAGCTGCCTCCACAACCTGCCCCTCAGATAAGTGGAAAAAAAAGGTGGATGGATGGCATAAGCCATCAAAATATCCCTTTAAACTCAAGTTGCATCCTTGTCTTTCACATTTTCGTTCCCAAAGTTTTCTTTAAGGTTTTTCCTAGTTTATTAAAAGAAGTCTGGAAGCTGACATTCAAAAAAACTTGCATTTTATCATGTCAAGATAAGAAAAATGTATTTGAACACAGTCTGTGAAATCAGAAGAGAACTGTGATGATTATTAGCAGCAGGCTGCTTCATTTCATGTAAATATGCTTTTGCTGAGATTATTTACATTTCACCTTGATAAAAATGAAAAGTGAAGGTTTTCCCCACAGGTCATCCTTGATTCAGCTATCAAATTGAATATTTAATAGTGGACCAGACTGTGCGGAGGTGAATGCCACTGTGTTTGTGCGTGTGTGTGTGTGTGTGTTTTACCGGCTGTGTCTCATCAAGTTGCCATGCGATGCCTTAATTAGGATGTAGTCCACATAGAACAAAACATCCATGAAGTCCTCTCGAGTCATGGACCGGCCATCTGCGTACTTCCACTCATGCTGCTCACACACACATCCACACACAGACACCGGCACTTAATACACTGACAAATCAATTTCACCACTGCAGTTTGTTGCTGATGTAATAGACCCTGTTGGTATCGACTGACAGAGCTTGTAAATCTATATTCTGCTCAGAGCCCTTTCTTTTGTGGGTTGTATTTAAGAGAAGACATTTTTTCTGAAACTCAAATATAACTTTCATTATTTTTTGATGTACGGTTTCATCCAAAGCATTACCGCACCTCTGTCATGTCGATCTCATGGCGGGTCAGCTGACCAATCTGGATTCCTGGTATGTGGCGTGTAATCATGATGTTATGGTTAGGACCGCCTTTGATGATGACTTGAGGCTCATAGGAGGAAGGACCAGTCTCTTCTCTAGCCTCATAGTAGACTGCATATTTCAGCTGACCACCATATGCTGTGATCTGAACAGATGCAGAAAATACACTATGCTTTCACAAAAATATTTAGTAAAACACAAGGAAAAGAAAAAGATTATCTGACTTACCATAGAGCCTCTGAACTGCTCAGGCAGCCTCCAGTAGTACGGTTCAGAAAGAGTCGAAGTGACCAGTTCTGTATGAGCGAGGATCTCAGGATGTTGGAAGCTCACTCCTCTCCTTGTCTCTTTAGTGTTGGATTTATCCACCAGGGGGAGCACTGTCTGCTCAGGCTTCAGCGTTAACTAGAACACACAATGATAACAGCAGTGTTAATGTGCTATTCATTTACATCAATCCAAAGAACTGAATATTAGATTTTAGAACCTGTTCAAACTTAAGTAAAGAAGCCCAGACTGGACATTCAGTTATACATTCAATTAACTTAGTTTTCCCATTATTTCACGTGATTTCCGGTTGTTGTCATCAGATTTTAACTCCATTATTTTGTGTCCCCAGAGCTGCACAAAACAAACAAAGCCAGTTTTGACAGCTTGGCACGTCGTGGCCTGATCAATGGAAATGATTGGTGTAGTTCAGAGATTCCCAAACATTTTCCTCAGAGCAGGGGGCAGCATCTATGCAATTGTCTCACTCCAATAAAATGGCTCTTCACATTCACATTTTCTTACCAAAAGCCCACTGTATAAACTATTTAACTTGTGTTTTATCATGATTTTACATAACATTTGCCAATTTAATGTTGTCAACCTTAAAGGAGACCAAGCCTTTTAGATCCTGAGATCTTTGCCCCCCCCCCCCCCCCCCCAGGTTGGGAACCACTGGTCTACTTTGTACATCACCAGGAAGTTCTCCTGACATCTGAAGGAAACACGCTTTGATATCAAGACATAATGACATGAATTAATCCCTCATATTAGAAAAAGCAGCTATAATAAGCCAAGATATCTTGAGAAATAAGCTGAGACATTTTGCAAACAATTACAATTAAATAATATCAGAGGAGTATCAGTGCTGTTGTCAAGAGATTAAAAAAATGTGGAGAGTAAAGTGAATGTCAAGATTTTCAGTGTGGTATAAGCAGATGAAAAAATATAAAAAATGCTCTGGTTGTCTTTGAAAACGGAAGGTAATTTTTATCCATCCATTGCCTATGTCACTTTTCCCATTTGGAGCAATTGGGGGCTGGAGCCAATCACAGCTGCCATTGGAAGAGAGGAAGGAGTGATGTACAGAAAGCAACAACCAGGCACGCTTACACCTATTCAGAGTCACCAGTTGACCTAATGAGAGTGTCTTTAGTTCGTGGGAGGAAGCTAGAGGATGCACACATGCAAACTGGACTGCTCATCAGATTTATAGAAATAAATCCTATCTCTCTCTTAAAGCTCTTAAACATCTTACTTCTGCAACCTCTTCACTTTTACTTGATTATGGTCATGTTCTGTGTATGACTGCTTCATAATTATCTACAGTCTTTGAATGACTGTGCTCTGAGGTTTGTCACTGGTTGTAGTCACCTCACTCATCACTTTGAACTCCATTCTAACTCTAAGTGGCTTTCTCTGAGGGCTCGCAGGTATACTCTTTCTCTCCATACAAGACTCTTCTTGGCTTGATTCCCCCTCTTCTTCAAAGAACTAAAAGCCACTATGTCTTGAGTTCTAGGGATATTTTCCATCCGCTTGTTCCTTGTGTAAGGACTGAATTGGGGAAAAGAGCGTTCAGTTTGCCGCCTCCTCTGCATGGAATACTCTTCAGACTGATTTCTGCTCCATCTTAAAGGACAGACACTGTAAGACCATGGAACAGTGCCTATGCTCTCAAATTGTTACAGTGATTCAATTTTCTGCACTTTATTTGTGAAGTAGATTGATGTTTTCTAAATTATTGTTGGTTTTAACTTACTCTTCGTAATCTGTCACTGGAATATGCTTGTATAATATGACATGCTGCTGAGCTCTTGGCCAAGTCACCCTGGTGAAAGAGATCTCAAATTCAGTGAGTCTTCATCTGGTGAAATAAAGACTAAATACAAATGAAAAAACTCCAACATGATTGGAATTTGAACCGGGAATCTTCTTGCTGTGAGATGACAGTGAAAACACAGCACCACTGTACGGCCCAGGGAGAATGTCAACTTTTCTCAAACCCTGATAAAGGCCTCTGTGGTCAAAACATGTTGGTTTTAGCGGCAGCTTTGAATGCTTTAGGCTGGCCACACACAAGAGGATTCTATAAATGCAGGAGATCACAGACACTGACAGCTTTTAATCATAGAATCCACTGAACACAAACTCTAAAAAACTCGGCTCAACCATGATACCACAAACATCTATGATCATAGAAGGAAGATTTCACACACATAAAATCTCATAGAAACTTGCGTGTTCAAATGTGACTTCAAATAAATCCAACACAAAAGACAATCGAAATCCTTGGCTGGAGTTTCTGGCATGCATTACATTTGCAGCACAACCAAACATGAGGAAAATAAAGGTGAAATCCTGGCTGAAATTATGGTTATGTTTCTGTAAAAGTCAGAAATATCTGATTGGTGACACTCCCTGGTCTACTTGCTCTTATAAGTTGTTGTAAGTATTCTTATAGAGGCAGGACAGCCCAGAATCACAAATATCAAACATGTTGGATATTTTTGTTTCAGGAGGCTCTGATGCAATTGAGAACAGTAAAATAATCATGTGGACACCACACACTTGGGGATCAAGCTAGACATAGCTAGAAATAAGACTCACCTAGGGTCACACTGTGATCATCAGTGAGGGGAAATCTGGTCTAAACTTGGGCTTTAAACTGAGCGGTGTGTCTGTATAATGAAGGCCTTTTTAACTTTTTCCTCCCTCCTGCTTGGACTGCCTGATTCCCTCTTGTTTTGTAAATAAGTTGAGAGATAAACTTAATGTGATTAAGGAGGTAAGGATTTAGGTTAGGTACTGTTAGACCAGTCTGGACACCATAACACAGACTTAGTTACCTGACACCCAGGTATCATGGCTGCCTTTCTTTCTTCATCAATCACAAAGTTTTCTCTTCTTCTTGCCTCCTAATGATGCAGACTCAACAGACCTTCACTCTCACTGTGTGTTCTCAAACTTCAGCACACATTGATTTCTAATGGATTTTGTCTGTTGCTCCCATCTTGTTACAGGAAACTTTTGTATCTTTAGTCTCGTTCCTTGGTGTCTTGTGTTATCTGTGGGCTCAGAGGATTGTGGAAATAATGAGGATGGGTCTCAAAACTGGAGAATGAAAGCTCCTTTTATGTAAACGTTTGATTGAAGCATGATTAGATAAGATTTCTTCTTGTCTCCTCTTGCTGTCACAGCATACTTGGGAAAATATCAAACTTTACGCAGAAACTATTGCTCATGAAATCTGAAAACTTGAATTCTGGTTAGGGACAATTACCCGTTACCAAATAGATGATCATCTTTATTCTTCTGGGGATTCTGATGGTTTAGAAAAACAAACCTGTTGTTCGTAATGAAAGCTGTGAAAGAAAAACACCTACACAAACTCAGATTTCATATAGCAAAAACTACACAGTTTAATGTATACTGCATGTATAGTGTGATCTTTTTAAGATGCAAACATGCATGAGAAAATGAAAAAAATGTTTGAGTTTTAAAAGCAGCTTTGTCCATAGCTGTGGTTTATTACACTGGCAGTGCTCATTTCTAATACAAAGCCTGTACCCTCAGTGTAAAACACCCTCAGCGTCAGCTGTTTGCAGCACTCACAGCTCTCAGTTGAAAAAGTTCAACTTTTTAAACAGGGCCATGTAGGGTTTTCAGGTCTATGTGCCAGCACAACAGCCAATCAAAATTAGTCCACATAACAGCCCAATGCTGGAAATCAAAATCAGCCTGTAAAACCTCTGCCTCACTACATATACAGTGCTTAACAAATTTATCAGACCACCTGTCATATTTGTCTCAAAGACCATCCAGCATCATGAAGTGCTTTAATGCGGACTCTTTCATTTTCAGTGAGCTCTCCACGTTTTACCATTTTGAACAGGAATGAGGGATTTCAAACTGAATTCACCCAAATTTGAGCCAGCCCATTGGGCTTCTCTGAGAAGTCAGAAATTAATCAAGCACAACATTCAACCACTAAACCTCATTTTTCTGTTCAGGAATGCAAGTAAATAACTATAATTTGACATATTAATCAAGAAATATTAATGTGCTTTATTATTTTGTCAGTATTTTGGTAAATCAGTAAATTTGAAAATTCACAGATAACACTAATAATTATATTTTAGCATTAAAAAATATCATTTTGGTTAAAGAGCTTCTATATATTGGTGTATTAACCATTGCAGAAACATAAAAAATGATTTTGGTAATTACCAATGCTGTTAATTTAGGGCAGCTGTGGCATAAACCTTACTTTGGTTAGGGTTACGGTTGTCTAATAAATTTGTTAAGCACTGTATAACCGGTATGTTGCTGTTGCAATCATTGTCAAATGTATTGCATTATTTACAAAACAGCACAGTTTGTGGCCAGTAAAAACCAGTAACGGAAGCAGTTTCCATCATACAGTTTAATCTGGTTCTAAATCTGGTTCAAAACATTTGATGATCTGTATAAAAAAAGGAGTGTCATCATTCTTTGTGTAATTGTCATGGAAGTTCACTCTACCCACAAGCCATTTCTTTCGTTTCCTCCAAATAAGACACTTTATCCAGAAACAGTTTACACACTTGGACAAAAACGGCTGATATCTGTCATCTATGAAAAAATTGCCCTCCTGAGTTCACAATCCATTATACAACTTAAAGATATATGGGGACATGATGCTGGTTAGAGACGCCGCTCCTTTCAAGTTTAAGGGAGCCAGTTGAGGTGGTCCGGGAATCTGATCAGGATGCCTCCATGGCGCCTTCTTGTGGAGGTCTTCTAGGCACATACTACTGGGAGGAGACCCCGGTGCAGGCCAAGAACTCACTGGAGGGATTTTATAGCTCATCTGGCCTGGGAGTGCCTTGGAATCCCTCAGAAGGAACTGGAAAGTGTTGCTGAGGAGAGGGATGTCTGGGTTGACTTGCGTTGTTTGCTGCCACCACAACCCGACCCCAAATAAACAGAAGAAGATGGATGGACTTGGTGACACATACTTCTGATAGTCGGTGGAGAGAAATATTAAAGCTGGTCCATTCATCTTCTATGTATATGTGCCAGGCACAGCCTCTTTCTTCCTGTTTTTCTTGAAATTAATATGTTATTTTTTCACATATTCCTCTACTAGTTTGCTTGCTCTGTGTTTACACTGTTTGCACAGCACTTCTTTGGCTTGTTAATGTATCACACAGGAGCTCAAACATTTTTACCCACGCCGATGAAATCGGCAGGGGGTTATGGAAAGGGTTCCGTATCTTTGTTTGTTTGTATGTGTACACGATAACTCGAGAACGGAAAGGCAGATCTTCACCAAACTTTCAGGGAATATTGGGATAGTGACAGAGAAGAATTGATTAGATTTTGGTGATGATCCACACACCCATTCGGTTTTTCTCGGACTTCGAAATTTTGAACACCATATAGTAATCAATGGGAGCGTGAGTTCCTTGGTGGCGCTGCTTAGGCGTGGGTCTGCCGCCTCAGACGGCCATTCTAGTTTGTAAATGTTTTTTTCCCCCACATAAACCCCTAACTCTCTAATATTTAGCTTTGTCACTATTTTGGAAAGGAGAGAATGCCCCACCCACTCAAGGATGCTGTGCGAAGTACAATTAAAGGTGAACCAATAGACTTTGCAAACCAAAGACAAGATTTTCTTGAGCTAAAAACCTTGAGATGGATATTGCCCCATGAAATTGATAGCAGAATCTTGTTTTCAGCTGTTTTCAACACCTTCAGACACTGTCTCACTGACACTTGCTGGTGAAACAGCAAGTGTCGAGGGAAGGAGGCAAAAGATAGGGAAGATGTGTCCAAAGAGAGCATTTTTTTAGGTCTGGAAATCTGCTCCACAAGTTAATGCAAAGACAAATACATGCTGTTGCATGTGAAAGTAGCCAAAACACTATTTTCTAATTCTTTTTAAGTATTTGACACTTGTGGTGCCACTCTGTCAGAAATGACTCAAACATGAGATAGTGAGAGGAAAATCCAACATTTTTTTTCTCATTTTCCCTGTTTCCCACTTGAAGTGTTGACATTTGAATATTGCTTGAATAATATCAGGGTTTATTATTGACTGTGGTTTGTGGTTGAGTGACTGATTTTAATACAGGTCTGTCTCCTTCCATCCTCTTCTCTTCCTCCGTCTGCTGCTGATGTCCAACAGTATTGATATGTTGATATTGTGTGAATAATTTTAAAGGCATTATGGAAAAGTGCTTTTTGATTGAATGGACTGAATCAGAAATCTATGAAGACACTATGGATGTATGAAGAAAAACACTGGCAGCATAATAAAGAGGCAGTAAAGAAGGGCAAGGGGCACTGTAAATATCTGTCCACAAATATAACATATAAAAGGTAAAGGGCAAGTTATTGAAAATTAAAAAAGTAAATAGAAATGCTCATATTACTGTAAGCATTTCTAAGTACTACTGTAAAAGTGTGCAACGAAAACTCAAATTCATAAAACACTGTAGCCAGTTTCATGTGTGGGTATTATGCTAGGTAGTTCTCTAGATGCAACAGACTCAGCTGATATCACGTTATCATGTTGTGACTTTGCAAAACTGCTCATGCTCTGTCAGTTTGCATGGGGATCGGGTGTGAACAGCCCATACAAGTCCAGCCACAAATTCTCCACTTGACTGAGGTCTGGGCTTTTGCTGAAGCTTGTAACTCCTTCAGAGTACTCATAGGTGTCTCAGTGGCCTCTCTCACTAGTCTTGTTCTTGTTTGTAAGGACAGTCTGATTTAGGCACATGTACAATATTCCTTCCATTTCTTGATGAGAGATTTAACTGAACTCTTGGGAAAGTTCAGTGCCTTCAAATTATTTTGTATTTAAACCTGGTTATACTTTTTTAATAACCTTTTTTCTGAGTTGCTTTGAGTGTTCTTTTGTATTCATGGTGTAATGGTAGTCAGGAATACTGATTATTTAGAGACTGGACCTTCCAGACGCAAGTGTCTTTACACTACAATCACTTGAGACACATTCACCGCACTCAAGGGATCCCCATTTCACTAACTGTGAGAATATTAGCACCAACTGGCTGACCTCTGTTGAATTATATCAGTCACTTGAATATTTACATTACTATTTGTTTACATTACTTTTCTTTTTATTAAATTGACATTACTTTGTAGAAATTTGTTTTCATTTTGACATTACAGAGGTTTATGTAAAAGAAATAATTTGGTCAGGAAAGCCAAAGTATGGCAGGTGAAATTGACATTGCATAGCCTGAGCCTGTGATGCTGTGACAACTAGGGGCCATGTAGTCATGTCTGCCTATAGAAATGGCTGGGCCCCTAAAAAGCTAACTTAATGATAAGATGTATTATTTTCTGTATTGTTGGTTTTCACATCATGAAGACACTTTAAACTAAGTATTACAAAAGAAAATTCTGCAATTTGCTGCCTAATAAGGAGAAAAATCTTGTGGAAATTATTTTCCTTTATCGGAATCTTATCAGCACTTCCATCTTATCTCAGCTATTCACTGAATTTATTGTATTATATCATTGTAAACTACCACAGCAGAAATAAAAAGAAGAAGAGTAGTACAATAATACAGAGTTTTATATCAGAGGTAGAAAACTAGAGAATATGTAATTCAGTGGGTGCCCCTCTCCCTTAACCTCCATGTAATCTGGTGCGGTGTCAGTTTGTGTATGTGTGTTTGTGTAAGTGTGATTACATGTGTGTCTTGTGTAGTGTGTGTGTGTGCTTGGTGTGGAGATATGCAGTGTCTGAGTGGAGTGTGTGTGGCAGCGTGTGTGTATGTCCCACTCTACTCAGTGTAATCTCACGATTCAGTGGTTCAGAGAAAATCTCCCTCTTTCCAATAAACTCTCCATTTTTTGTGTTTCTCTCTGACAAGACCCTCAACACCCACACTCACTATTCCCCCCCCCCCCCCCCTCCCTTTTTTCAACAATAAATGAAGTGAATGTTTGTTGTTCAAATGAAGCCTTTCGCCACACTCTGTCAGAGGGGAAATGCTATGGTTGCCAGGGAGACGCCAGTTTATCACAGATGGCTACTGTTCCTAAGACAAGTGGCCTTTATTAAAAACAGGCGGCCGCTCGACAAATGATGGCTAACTTGCTGTCTGACTATCTGATGGTGTCTGACACGCTTAAATACTTTTGCCTCTGACTCACACAGTGTCTGCTACGTCCATAAGGTATGTGTTTTCATGCATAGAGAAGCAGCTGATACATTTGAGCAAAAAGCTTAAATGTTTTCAGAGTTTTAACATGAGTTGAGTCAAGTGACTATCAAGCTTCTTCTACAACATTTCTGCCATGTTTTCTCAACGCCTTATGCAGCAAAAAAGTAAAAATTTGAATGAGCCTGTGATCATCCATGGAAATGATTAATGGAGACCATTACTGTTTCAACATTGGCATAAAGGAGGTCCAGTTGTAAGCAGCCAGTGTTCAAAATGTGTTGTCTCAGCAAGCAAACTGGCACTGACTAAAGCAAAAGTACAGCTTGAAGGATAGTATTCGTTATATTCAGGGGAACATCAGGGAAACCAAGTGAGAGTGGAAACAGGCAAAGTCACTCCTAACACAATAACTCCATCCATCTCTTAGATAAAGTTTAGTCATATTTAATGGGCCTTTTATTTTTGTTAAGTTACAGTTTCTTGGTATATTGTGCAGGAGTCTCTGAGTTTTCCCCCCTCATGTTTACAAAGTGCAATAAAGATTACTAGTGGTTTTAAATAAAGTTTAGGAGTGTTGTTCTATTGTGTTAATCTGTCTAAAACTGGACTTTAAAAGGCTGACATGTTAACATATTTGTCTTACTTAAATTGTACTAAGATGTTCTGGCACACCTAGATACCTGCAGTTGGGGGTTGATTTAATCTTCAATGTACACACCTCAAAATGTTCTGGGTATGCTCCACAGTAGAGGTGGGAGGCAAACCAGTATTAATACCATCACTGGTAAAACTTTTGCCACGGAATGGATTTCTGCAACAGTCATCGCCGGTTTAAATACCTGCGTTGTGCTGTGATGCATGCGTGAGGCATATCTGCTCCCACAGCTGGCGGAAAGAGTGAGTTGTGACACACAGCTCAGGCTGAGTCTAGTCAACAGCACGTTAAGCTCTAGCATTATGTGTAGCCAGGTAACTAACCGAATGTCAGGGACTCTTGCCGCTGTAACTTGGCACAGTTAGCAGGCAAAAACATGTGTTTTTTTCCTCTCAAAGTCTGACAACTGTACCGCAACAAAGTTAGTGAGCTGTCTCTGTCAGCCTGCCTGGGGCTGTAACACAAGCTAAGTGCTGCTTTGGCTGGTCTCAGAGCCCAGCGCTGCAGCTCTTCCTCTTACAATGGCATAAACAACCATTTAAAAGTCTATCTTAACTTATGACTTTCTTTTCTAAGTCCACAGTGAGTCAAAGATCCAGGCTGCGATGTTAAATGAGGTCAGAAAAGCTGCTGTAAACTAGCCGTATTCTCAGGTACGGCAGCCAAAGCTTAGCTAACTCGATGCTAAACACAATGCTTCCGTCAAGCTCTTCAAAATAAAAGTCTGCAGCTGTTATTTTTCTGAAATGCTTTTATTGTGAACGCCTTCACTAGGAAACATGTTCGAGTCATTAGCAGCTTAACACAACTCATCAGGTTAGAGATGAAATGCGAAACTTTGAGTGCAGTTAGAAGTAAACCTAGAGAGACTTAAAAAAAATAAAACATGTTTTCTTTGTTCCTCTACTTAGAGGTAAATTGAGTATGCCATCAAAGGTTTGTTTTAAGGAGAGAAGAGGGTTAATAACACTAGAATTTGGATTGAAAAGTATTATCTCTTTTAATTTTGTAATACAGTGATATAATACCGTTATTGTCAAAGGCAAGAAAAAAACACCGTGATATGATTTTTAGGCCATATCGCCCAGGCCTACTCCACGGTTCCTGTGGCAGGTTTTGAGCCCAAAGCTAAATAGCATCAATGTGTAAAAGAAAGCCAGGAAGAAGTATCAACATGGTGAATGCTACAGCGAGAACTTTGCATTTTTGGACAGACATTTGTTTTTTGTCAGCTGAGAAGTTAAGCATATTTCAGAATTTATGGAAGAAAAATGTGGATTTTTTTGGTACTTAACACAACAAGTCAACCAGAAGAGGATCGAATTGTATCAGGATGAAAAGAGTCATATTGTCACCTATCACAGTGAAATTGGACATACTTCTATCGAAGTGATTCTCTCCTGTGTTTGTGCTGGTTCCACTTCTACAGGGTTAGACCACCGAGGACTCCTAAGATAACCTTGCAAAGTAGATGGATTTGCCAGACTCCATGTCTGTCTTCAGGTAAATCCATCTTGAAAAGTTCCACTCAAAAATGTTTGTGCCGCACTGAAAACTGTTCGTACCAATCAGCTGTAGTTGCGGAGAACAAGGCAGTAGTGCTGGGCGGGGTTTAACTGTATTCAAAGCTGTCTGCATGGCTGCCTCTATGTGGTGAATAGCTCAGATGTAGCTTTAGCGTAGCGTCACTTTTACTAGAACTTGGCCACGTTTCAACATGATATAAGGAATAAAAACAACCCTAAAATCTTTTCATGATGTTAAAGATGTTTTCACTCATCTGCCAACCTGCTTGGGCATGAGTTTGTGATAGTTACGGGGGTAAAAGTTTAGATATGTGAGTGGTCGTGTACAACAGCTGCTGGTGAGTGATTAGCTTGGACTCGGCCACAGTGGTGGTTTTGTCAGAACCGGACAACATTACTTTATTAAAACAAACGCAGAGAGCCTAACTGAAGTTTTCATGACAGAAAAGATGTTTTTCGCTCTTTTCCCCATCTGCTTCACATGGGTTTGCGATCGTTGCAGGTGGAGTTTGCAATTGTATCCACCAGCTGCTGCCGCGGTAGCTATTAGCTCGGATATAGCTGTAGAAAAAAACGGCAGTTCAATCAGAAGTGGACTACATTTCTTTTTAGGTCTGTAATACCACAGATGCTGCACTCATGAACGAGACCCCAGTATCAACATTTCACCATCATCTTAGCTGCCAGTGCTAATATTAGTATGTTCAGTCTCAAATCAAAAATGGCTGTTCCTGCCAATTCTACATACACTGTAACCATACAGTCATACTGTATATTTCAGATGGATTTATGGCCAAAAAGTATCAAATAAATCTTATCTATTGTAAATGCTCTATTTGTTTGTCTCTACCTTTTTCTCTCTGTTCGTCCACTAACAGTAAATACAGCTGAAGTAGATGGCTGTTCAACATGACTTTGTTTCCACTTCAGGTTTCTACTGTCATAAATTTGCTAAATGCTGCCAAGTACAAAATCTATTAAATGCTGGGTCTTTATAAATAACATAGAGGAGACCCGCTCTCTTTAGTGTCTTGAGATTATATTGGCTATAATTGTTGGTTTACAAATAAAGATTGGTTGATTGTATGAGTGGTTGTGTACTAGGATAGGAAGAGCAGTCTAATTAAATTGCCTAATCCAGCTGTAACTGTATCTCTTCTGTGCATGTAAATGTATGAAGTGACCTTCATACTGATTTCTGAAGAGGTATCACAAAGCCCCAGAATGGCTGCCATATTGGAAATGCTGAGTCCTACGAACTTGTGGCTAATGGAGAAGTGGAGTTGTGGTTTGCTGACTGAACATCTCGGCTGCTAAAATATGCTCTTAATGCTCTTAATCTAGCTACCCCAACAACACAACAAAAGCATCACGTCAGAACAAGATTTTGTTCAGGTGAAGCCCCCGCACATGTTCTTGCCAGTCAAATCAGCCAAGCTTATAATTCTTTATGAAGCTTAACTTCGGCTCAGTATGATCCCCAAAAAAACAAGAGCTGTAGGGACCAAAGCCATTTTTAACAAGGCTAAAATCAGGTTTATTTCTGCAGTATAAACAGACATGTGAACATGAGCTATGATGGGAATACCTTGTTATTTGGAGCAAGCTGTGACTGGAGTTAACCTTTTGCATTAGCTTCATTTTTAACACCAGGTTGCAATTTAACCTGACTGTAGCTGTGATGGGAAGAACTGAAATGAGATATGTACTCACCCACATCCTGATGAGTCCTTGTGCCTCTGTGCAGAAGCGTGTCAGTCCATAGCAGTAACACTTGCTGCAGCCCAGCGGGTTTCGTATAGACAACCCAAACGTGTCTGGCTTACAGCGGTCGCAGTTGTGTCCCTCCACGTTTACCTGAAATGACAAAAAAATATAACTGAATGCATAATTTTGCTATTCCTTATGAACATTTCTATGTGTGGAATCTACTTTTTCCAAGCTGTGCACATTTATATTTATATTTCAGCAATCCAAAATCGACTCAGTTCATAACTGAGAAAGAGTGAACTGCTGCATAAAGTTTGAAGAAAATCTATCTGAGCCTGAGATATCACATTCACAAGCAAGGGACACACATGAAGCCTGCTGGCCTTGACCTTTAACCTTTGGCTTAAAAAAACAAATGAATTCATCAGAGTAGAATTTTGTAAAAACTTTGACGCAAATTACATTAAGCATTATTTAGATATTGCATCAACAAGCAAGAGGTGAACAACAGTCTCAATGACTTTGACTTTTGATATTTGACCTCAACATTTAATCAGTTAATAAACAAGCAACTGGATATTAGTGCAAGGTTTGAAGAAAATCATAACAATCTTGAGGTTTAGCATTCACAAGCAAAAGATAAACTTGAACCCCAATGGCCTTGACCTTTAACCTACAACCTCCAACATATGAAGTGTAAAGGTAAAATTGAAGACACATTTGTTGCTCTCACTTTTGAATTTCTATATTTAAATTTTCAGAGTTATCTGGGAGGCCATGAGGAAATACAGCTACATAACATACATGTCTGTCTGTCACTGGCAGATAGACAGATGTAGCGACAGACAGGCAGACATGTCATAGGACAGCAGGAAAACAGACATGCAGAGCGACTAGTGACATATTGCTGTCTGGCTGACAGGCAGTCAGCCTCTTTCCCATTCTCCGGGAAGATGACACTCAGATCTGAAGCCTCTACACAGAGTGTGTATTTATCTGTGTGTGCACTTGAAATTGTGTTTTTGCATGTTTTGCTGTCTATATATGCTATCAGCAGGTGACAGCTAAGATGAAAGGTGTCTCCAGTCAAGAAATGCAGCACTTTGAAAATGTGTATCTTTCTGTTACTGTGTGTATGGGTGTGTAAGTATGAGAGAGTGAATAGTAACAGCAGACTATTGATTGCAGGGTGTGTGTGATCAGCTTGTCACAGTTTGAGAGATGTGTGAAATAAATGTTTGATATGTGACTATGATGAATGTGTGTATCAGGGTTCCCACTCTTTTCCTGAGATCCTTTTCCAACAATTTTCAGTTTGGTTGGAGATAATATAGCTGGTATGACAGGACTACACTGAGCCCATACACCAAGATATTCCTCCCTATTGCCATTAACTTGTACATTTAAAAATAATCATTTGATCATAGAACAATACAAATACACATGAGGATGTATAGCTCTCAGTTTTCATGGTTTGGGCATTCATGACCTAATTTCTCTCTTTTTCCAAAAACTATCTACCAGTAATATTATGTGAATCTTTGGCAGCACTATGAACCACTGATATGACAGTACACATTTCATGACATGACATCAGGATTCCTAAACACTTTTAAAAATAAAACAATACTTTTGATGACCTGAACTGAACTGAACTGAAGCGCTTTCTTAAACTTCTCAAGCACATTAGCAGATCTTCAAGGTCTGCCTCCAGTGGAGATTGTAGTATCCTTAAGCATGGCTCTGACTCTGCACAGTCTGCTTTTTCTTTTAAAGCTACCAAAGAATGAAAAAATCTTCCAACCAGTCTGAAACTTTGCACGACTTTTCCACATTTTCTCTCAGGAAGTGGAAAAGTTGTTTTTAAGAAATCAGTTTTGTCAGGATTAATCTTACATCTAAGTCACTGTTTCATAACTTTGAAAAATATCATATTTAGGGTTTAATATATGCATTATGCTCCCCCTTTGCTATGAAATATGTATTGTGGCTGCATGAGTGTGGGTGTGTGCATGCATGCACATGTGTGCACGTGATTGATTGGTTCTGTATTTCATTGTTGTTATTTACCTGCCCAGGTGCTACAGATGGAAATTAGCTAGCAAGCTAAATCTAGTAAAAGGCATCTTTTCTCTTTTTGAGACTAATGTAATTTTGTACGTTGTCCCTGACACAAATAAACTTAATAACACAAAATAAAGTTGTTGCATGGTAAAAATTAAAGGTGTGAGATTTTTTAGTATTAGATTTAAATACTTACTGATGACATTTAAAAGAAATCTAAATATATCAGGTCAACTAAAATGATTATGAATAACCTTCAAATTGCAATTAAAAATGAATCACTTATTACAACAAATTAGCTGTCATTAGTGACCCTGCATAATGAAATAAGACTGAACTTTATCTTTATTTAAGACAAGGTAGCCCAATAACGCATTTTCATGTTAGACTGGTGGACCGTTGGAATAATAGTGAAAGGATGCATAAGGTCACTGTCTAACACACCACGCTTCCTTTGTGGATTCAATTTTCAGCCAAAGCTTCAGACTGATTATTGTTCAGTCTGGAGTGTTTGTATCAACTCATGTTATCTGCACCTTTATGTGGTATTATAGTGAATAATGGAAATATTCCCAGGATAACAGTAATGCATTTGTATACTATAAATGTAAGTATATAGTATTTATGTTTTTTTTGTGTGTAAGGGGACTTCTCTGTGTCTCATTCACATGGAGGCCATCATACAGGAATGTCACACAGTTCTGTGACATTTACTAAAATAATAGCACACTAACAAAACATACAAGGATAATGACAGAGGAAAGTTTGAGCAGTAGCTTTTGAATCTGCATTGACATTTAAAATCTAAACTTTCATCCACCTGGAAGGATAATAACCATAAATTAGTGTTTTTTTCTGTCTGTAAAAGTAACAATAACAAAAAACTTTAGCTCAAAGAAATGTCAGTTGTGTTGTATTGTTTTCACTTTAATGGTGAAATAACAGCTTTAACAAAAAATACAGGAGAAACCGCTATTGACAATTCACTGATCTGGATCAAACTCTGTAGGTACAGTGCTTAACAAATTTATTAGACCACCACACAAAGTAAGGTTTATGCCACAGCTGCCCTAAATTAACAGCATTGGTAAAAATTGGTAAAACCAAAGTCATTTTTTATGTTTCTGCAATGGTTAATACACCAATATGTAGAAGCTTTTTAACCAAAATGATGTTTTTAATGCTAAAATGTATTTATTATTGTTATCCATGAATTTTCAAATTCACTTATTCACAAAAAAACTGAAAAAATAGTAAAGCACATTATTATTTCTTGATGAATATATGTTAAATTATAGTTATTTACTTGCATTCCTGAAAAGAAAAAATTGTTTTAGTGGTTGAATGTTATGCTTGATTAATTTCTGACTTCTCGCCATGTTTGTAGGAAACATGTATTTGTGGGATGAGCAGCAGAGTTGAGTATGTGGGCTGCGTCCGTGAAAATTTGCCAAATCCTCTCTGCCGATGCCTAAAAGCTTATTTGCTTTTGCTATTAACTTTTGTTTCGAGCTTCTGGTACCCCCAGGTGCTGAGGATCAGGTACCTGATATAAGATTTAAGACTGAATGAGAAATACCCACATCCTCTGTCAGTTTGAAAATTTTTAATGTTGGCGGCACAGGGTGGGGGTTGGAGCCATATGGCCTAAGGTCTTCAAAATATGAAAATGGGATAATCAAAAGAAGAAGCATTACACCTCAAAATCAAGCATGAACAAAGCTGTCAGATTTCCAAAAGTTGAACAGAAAAAAACAGTTGGTTCTACAAGTTCTACTAAACAACTTTGCTGCCTCTTTGCAAAACCTTGTGTTGAGAGACGTAGCTTTAAGCTCAAATTACATCAACAGACTTTAATTTCTGAACTAGACTCTAATTTTCACAGCTAATGATTAATGGAGAACATTAAGTCAAAGCATTGGCATCAAATAGAGTCAGTTCTGGGCAGAGAGTTTTGTGTCAGGGAAGAAGCTGGCACAGGGAGCAGAAACTGCTTCGAGGTAAGTAATGGTAAGATCCACAGAAAATATGTTAGAGGTGAGGTACTTCAACCAAAGAGATGGAGAGGGAGAAGAAAGAGATGAAGAACAAGAAGATAAAGAAAGAGGAGTAACAAACAAGAAAAACTAGGAAGACAAAGAAAAAGAAAAAGAGAAGAAAACAAGTGATGATGAAAATGCAATGAAGAGAAAGAAATAACATGTTGAAAAGTTCCAAGATGCAAAAGAAGAAAATGAATACTAGGACAAATACAAAGAAAACAATAAAGAATTCCAAGTTTTCTGAGGTACATGTATGGGGAACTCCAAGGAAAAATGGTTGGGAAAAACTGCTGGACATCATCGTTAAACATTGATATAATGAATATAATTATTCCACAATTAATTATATATCTCCAGTAAAGGGTTGATACTAAAGTGGGCTGGTCTGAGCCCTGAAACTTCAGGGCTGAAAATGAGTCCCACTCTCACCCTGAATGTTTTAAACACTGTTTGTACTAAAATGCTAGGATGGCCTTATTTTAAGGTGTTTTGTTTACATTTTTTGTTAATGTTTCCTGCATTCTATTTGTCTTTTACTTGTTGAGCACCCTCCACAGCTGGTGAGAGCACTGTCTGTTAGTCAGCGTATAAGGTGCACTTTCATCATTTAATTAATTAATCAATCTACATTTGTTTAGTGCCAATCTCTACCTATATCTCTGTGATGTATCATTTGAATAGAACCAGCATTAATCCACCATGGAGTTAGCATTACTTAACACTATTAAACAGCATAGGTTTAGTGGCAAGGAAAATGAGGAAAACACAGAGATGGGTCAGGACACATTCATCATTGACAACAGGCACACAGGATCCATGTTATGATACAGATAGGCACCTTTCTCTCATGATACTTTGTCCAGTTGGTCTCTACTGAGGGAAAATATGTAAAATAAATAAATAAATAAATCTAAGGTAAATCATGTAACAACACTGTGTCCAACAGGACGTCTTTTCCTCCCTTCAAGTTAAAGGGGAGTGGCCCTGCCACACTGGGCCAGTCTCAGGCTAAGGCAGATGTGAAAACTTTCCCTGCCCTACTTACGCCAAAATTTCGTTGTTTATCTTTTGATTTAAAGAATGCCACCCCGATGCAACTTTGGTTTTGGCTGTGATAAATACAAGCAATCATGTTTCATATGTTCAAAATGACTAATGAGAATTAACCCATGTCTAAATATTTCAAGAGCTGCAGGCTTTTAATTAATACTGCACAGATTCTGGCGCATTTCTAATCTTTGAACTGTAGGTACACTGGATGAAAAGGGAAAAAAAGGGCTTAAGCTCTTCTTTTAAATCATTCCAGAAGTTGACTGGGTTTAAGTGTGTTTATTTTGTGAGTGTGTGTTGTACCTTGCAGCTGCACTTTCCTGTCCGGTCAGCACAGGCACACACTCCTCTCTCCAAGTCGCAGGTCTGGCTGTCCGATCCCGCAATGTTGCACTCACACTGGATGCACTATGGGAAACATGGATGCAAACAACGCCAAGTTTCTGTTATCAACAACATGACAGGCCGAGAGAGGAACTAGCAGAGTGTGTCCTAACTTTATGCTTCACCAAACCATTAAAAATGTACTCCAACATAAAAAATGCTGCCATTATCTGTTTTCACTCCTATGTCAGCTACAACACC
This sequence comes from Cheilinus undulatus, assembly GCF_018320785.1. Taxonomy (NCBI): domain Eukaryota; kingdom Metazoa; phylum Chordata; class Actinopteri; order Labriformes; family Labridae; genus Cheilinus; species Cheilinus undulatus. The sequence continues at coordinate 35,572,332 of NC_054878.1, read as the reverse complement.
AGTGAACACCAAGCAAGGTGTTGTCCAGGGATAAAAAATGCCAGAACTGAATGACCATGAAATGTCTCTGAATAGATCTCTACAGGATCAATACATTCTTACATTCTGCTGGCATTCATGTAAAATTATTCAGCATTTCTCTACCTTGAATACAGCTGCACAATGAAGCAAATATCAAGTGTGGAATGTGACTGGGGTTTTAAATGAATGTTCTTTTGAAGACTGATAAAGGAATGTCTGGTACCTTCAAACTGGAACAGAAATTTCATTTAAGTTTTGACAAACATAAAGAAAAATGGATTGACAAGGCTTCCATCAATAAGACAAGAGACTTTATAAATTATGTCTTTTTCATTGGTAAATTCACTGAAAAGGTGTCTTTTTCTCATCCTAATTTAATAAATTCTACCAGAAATTTTCTCCAGCCTAACATTGCTATAAAATAAAGCATATTATGTAGTTATTATGGTTATATTACAGGTGTTGATATGGATCATTTACCTGAGGAAAATCTCTGTATCCGATCTGACATTCATTGCATTTCTCTCCTCTGAACGAGTCGCGGCAGAAGCAGCAGCCCGTGTTGATGTTACACTGCTGGGTCACTGAGCCGACCACACTACAGCCACACTCCTACAGACACAAACACAAAGGCGTGACTTATTATGGATCCAGATACCAGTATATCATACACCTAACATGTGGCGACAGCATTACAATTTTTTTTTACCGACAAAAAATATTGGATTAGAGGCCAACAGATGCATCTGTTTGCTGATATAATTGAGCCACTATGCCCCTATCACAGACATTAAGGCATTGATGCAATAAACTGTTGATGTACAAATGGAGGTAAATTAGTTTTCTATGGGTCATACAATGCAGAAACCTATGCTCAGGGTAATTTAGAAATGGTATCATCAGGGCACTAGTTTAGCTCGAGCTGGTATGGTGCTCCATGTACAGGGATACAAGAGTTTTACCATTGGGCAAAGGTAGGCGATAGCCTGGGGCCTCATGCTTCAAGGGGCCTAATGATATATTAAAGAGGTAGTCACTTTAACCTTTTATCAGCTGTACACTGAAATATAACTGAGCTATGATAAAACACACCAATGCTGGTGTTATTTCTGACATTTGCACCAAACTGATAAAAAAAATCTTCATTTTATGGCTTTTAATTAGTTCAAACGGACATCCGCTTTGAAAAATCTTTTCTGAAAAGGCGTGGCTTATGAGACGTAGAAATCTACCATTATTCATTTGTTCACTTGTTAACTAGCAGTAAGGTGTAGGTTAACTAACAGTTACATAAACTATTTGTCATACAGTTACTATGTCAGTTTCATCTAACTACAAGTTAGTTACTCATATGTTCACTGGTTAACTACCAGTTCTTTACTCAATTGTTACTGAGTAAATGTGCCAAGTTGCTGTTCATTGCCAAGCAGTTACTAATCTTTTGGTTGGTGGCAACTTTGCAATTTTTTTTATTGATTAAAATTAAGCTTATCATTTTTCAGTGATTAATTGAATTGTATTGACTGTATTGAAGTGAGTTGCATTGAACTGAATTGAATGCCCCCTTCAAACTTTTCATAAGTTTCAGAATTCAGATCCAAAATCCAATCAGCTTCTTTCTTAGATGTTATTACAGTTGATAGTTGTCCTTATTGAAACATCATGAAAATAGATCACGCATATGTTGAGTTGAAAGAAGTGTATAAATACATGTTATGTTTATGCTACAAGAAACAAAGTGGATAGAGCTGGAAAACTGTGGAGAGAGAGTAGGGAATAACATGCAGAAAATAAGTATGGCCAGATCCAAACTGGGCTGCCCACTTTGAGGACAGACGCCTCTGCAGATCAGTGTTAATTTTACAGCTATTTTTGATTTTAGTCTCATTCTAAGTCTTTAGATTAAATACTTTTTGTTTTAGTCACGTTTAATTTATTTCTACCTTTTATAGTTTTAGTCAAAGACAACTTAAAAATATTTAGTCCAGTTTTAGTCCAAAAAAAATCCTCATAATTCAGTCTTAACTTTAGGACCTAGCATTTATTCTCTTGCCTGAATCTGGTACCAAATAATGGTGAGTTCTGTGCCCCCTGCCAAATATGGGATCCCTGCTTTCTACAGCTGAAATTAAAAACTAAAGTACATTTTAATTTAATGTTAATCATCATGATGAAAACTGAACTTCCATTTTGTCAGCTTTAGGCATCAAAAATCTATTTTCAGCAAGTCTTAGGGCCAATCCCATTTATACCCCTTAACCCTTCCCCTTGTCCCTTGAAACAGAGTGGTAAAGCAAAGGTATGAAAACCTTCCCTTAAGAAATGAGACGCCACTTGATTGCTGTTCATCATCACTTATTGTCGATAAACAGCACGTCATCAGAGGTGACATAAAGCTTCAACCATCTCTTTCATTCTATGGATCTCCCTGTTGATCTTCTCCATATAGTTATACAGCTGAGAGCCCTCGCTTACACGTGTGCATATTAAAAACACAATAAACTGCCACCCCTAGCAGCTAAACATTGAATATATGAGAACCTCAACTGCTTTTATGATAATCATTTATAAATGCCAAAAATATTTACATTTCCAGGCCTCCTCCTGTAAACTCATCACACCCCTTGGTTTCAAGTGTGGTCCTGAAAAATCTTAGTTTCAAGAGCTATGTAGCCCTTAGTCCTAGCCCTCGATTCAAAAGAGAATTGGGATACCCCTTCACCTGACGTGAATGCTAAAAACCAAGGGGAAGGGCGAAGATAAAGGCTAAGGTGTAGAAATGGGAGCAGTGTAGTCTTCCTAATGGAAAAAAGCTGTCGATAAACATTTTTAGTCAAAGTTTTGGTCGACAAAATTAACAATGCTGCATATGGGGCCAATTTGCAACCACTAGGCTAGCAGCATTTTAAATGTTGCTTCAATTCAACAGGAATCCTAATGTAATCGGGTCATTCTGACCCCCAGCATAAGTCTACTTATAAATCTGGGTTGTTTCATGGTTGTGTTTTGATCATACTTCCTGGCTTTTTGTGTAAGGCTAAACATCTTCTCTACAGAATATTCACCTTTTATCAAACTGAAGAACTTCCTGTGTGTATTTTGCCTTGAACAGAACCTTGCTTGTTATTTCTTTTCCTGTCCTTGCTGACTTTTCTGTTTTGTATCTGCTTCTAGTTTCTTTAGTTAGCAACCACTTAAATCTGTTGCATCCCTTTTTGTTGTGCTCTTGTACTCTCCTGGATCAATCTGGTGTTAAAATTAGGCTTACAGTACTTTTATGTTCAAGCCTCTAATTGCTAATAGTTTGTGTGCTACATCTAATAGTTTTCTGTTATTGCTGTCTTGCGGCTCTTTGGTAAGATGGTTTCAGAGCAGAACAATTACTTTCAAATGCTTTGAACACAGTCGTGTTACAAAACGGGGAAGCCGACAAAATGGGAACTATTCACAGGAAGACAGGTGATAAAGAGGAGAGAGAACAGAGAAAAGGCTGTGTAAACAAGAGCAGGGATAATAAGAGAACACAGAAAGGAAAGGAAGGAAAGAGGGGGAGAAAAGTGTCTGTGAAGAGGAGATCTGTGGAGAGAGGGAATATAAAAACATAAAAGTAAGGATGGAAGCTAAAAGTAAGAACCAGCTGGAACAGGAAACAGCAACTAGGTTAAGACTTTGTATAAATTGTGATTAATACTTGAAATATTGTGAATTCCTGTGAGTGAGAACCCTTTTTGGTCATTAATCATAGTTAAGAAGGTAATGTCAGTTGAGTTAATATATATTATTGAAGGTGAATGGGGATTTGTATTCATGGAAGCAAGCTGCAATGTTTTTCCTCCTTAGCACAAGTTATGACTAGAATATTTTCAACACGAAATTTTTTTCATGTTGAAAACATTTTTCTAACTGCTGTGCCACGCCATTTCTTTAATTCTATCATAACAGTACAGCTACTGCAGGCTGAATGAATATTTGTCAGTCTTTGCTTGTACAGGTTCAGCTTACCTTGCATCCAGTCATGATATCATGACCCCAGTGATTTGGAGCACAGCGGTCACATCTCTCTCCGATGGTGTTTGGAGGACAGATGCATTGCCCTGTGTTGGCGTCACAGTTGTTCCCCAGATGAGAGCACTCACATGCTGGGAAGGAGAAGGGAAGAGCATTTAAAAGGTTTCATCAATTTTCTTAACAAAGAATGATAGTTTAATAATTGAAATTATTGATTAAAAATGATTCAGTGTCCTTTCTTCTATAGTTCTGAACAATAACACTGCTTTTTCCTGTCACAGCATGTCATGCTGCATGCTGGTTCAATTCAAATATAAAACAGTGTGTGGGATCTTATAGTAATAAGCGTTAACTATCTAGTGATTTCTCAAGAAAAGATGGAAATTACCTTGTAATACATTGGCATTTTACCATGTTATAACTCAGAAATATGGCAAAATTAAGTATTTACCTAATAAAAATTATTAATATTAATTATCAGGCAACTCCTTGTGTATTTGCAATACTCTGGTGGTCAAGTGGTATTTTACTCTAACACTAACCCCCTAATCGCATATCCTTACCCTAAAAATTGCTTGAAAATTATTCAGGAAGGGCTCATTTTAGTTAAGTGGGGCATAATAAAGAAATAACCAGGGAATCATCAAGCAAAATTACAGGGGTTAGGGTTGGGGAAAATTCCACCCAACTACCAACGAATTGCCACAACATTACAAGGGTTAGGGGAAAATAAAATAAGTGGAGGAAGAGGGATGGATGGATGTCAAAATTTTAACTGAGGGTAACAAATAGGTAACATTCCTGGAATAAACTGCAAATTTATGAAAAAGGAGAATCATCTTTTCTGTTTTACTGATTTTGCTAAGTTGTAAAAAAAAAATATACAAATGAAAGTAAACAAAGTGTGCATATTCAGTTTTAGAGCGAGCCATTATACCATTAGACATTTAAATGAATAACTTCCAGACATTGTAATATAAAAGGGCACTCATGTAGTCACTGCATAGAGATGAGTGATTTACTGTTAACACCCAAAATCCCCCTGTGTCATTTATTCTAATGTATTCACCTCCAGTTAACAAACAAAATCATTTGGCATCGTTGCCACAGGACTCTCTTTGTTCCTAACGCCACCCACTGGATAAACTGAAATGTAAATACTAAAAAAATGTAACCTTTACAAGGGAGGGACTGCATTGTTTTGCTAATATTTTAATGATGAGAAGTTTGCTGAAGTGTAACTTTTAGGCATCTGTTAATTTATGTAAATTGTTGATGGAAGTTTTGTTTCAGCTTCACATTAAAATTCTGGAAACATTTTTATAGCCTTTATAGTGATCTTTAGGCATCATGTTTTTGGGTGTCCATTTAACTGTTTGTCTGTCAAGACCATTCATGTAAACATCATATCTCAAAAGCTTTGCACAACACACAAGGATGAACTGATTAGCTTTTGGAGTCCATAGGTCACAGGTACATTTTATTAGGCCTCACATTCAGTGGTTCTTTGCAAACAGCATATCTTAACAGTGCTCTGAGGGATTTTCTTCAGACTTTTCATGGATGCCCACTATGACTCAGGAACAAAGTGGCTAGCTTTTGAAAGTCAAAGACCAAGGTCATTGGGCCTCATGTTTATCAGTGGTAAATGGTAGAAGACTTGAGCTTGTATAGCGATTTTCTAGTTGCCTGACTAATCAAAGTGCTTTTTATACTGCAGACTGCACTAACCCATTCACACCCGCTCACTTTATTTTCACAACGACTGCTAATGTAGAGTAGTACATAGTAATTCCTCTTGTACTTTGACTTGACTGAAGTCTGTTTTCTGGATCTTTAATTACAAACTTTTTACTCTGGTAGCCCATCAGCTGTTGAAATAAATCAAAGCCAGTAATCCCCTGTCATATCTTGTCATTGTGCTTATGACCAGGCGGCCTTGTTAACTTTTCCTCTTGGCTGTTGTAGGTGTTTGGCATCGATAATATATTGCATAAGGAGATGTGTTACTTGTACTTGGCATGTGTAGAGGCTTAATCCTCATTTTGGGCAGCAAAAACTTTGTAGCACCTGCTATTTGGGTTGCCAGGTTTTCAGGGCATATGATTTCATAATTTGAACATATTCCCCTATTTAAAAAAGACTCAGCTCCTAAATAAACATTTGAAAAAAGATTCAAGTACTTCCAGATAACACAACACACCCTCAGGAAAGATCTTCAAATACTCAGCTCTTGTGACAAAAAGTTTATTTCTGTAGGATGTGCATTTTATGATGGAGAAAATAAAAGCCATAATTCTTTAAGTATACTGAATGCTATTTGTCTACTAAAGTATCTTGTATTCATTAAAAGCTGACTTCGCTCTAAGATCTGGAAAAAAAAGTTAAAATACATAAAAATATAACAGACTAAGCCATCATAAAGCACTGCTCCTATTAAGCCAAGTAAGGAAGAAAAAATATGCTTTTCATCAGCTTGAAAATGAGCAATTATGACCTTGAAAAGTAAGAAAGACAAGTCTTTAACATGATTTCTTTAAAACTGCAGCAAAAGGCATATTTAATTATAAACACACAAACAGTCACCTCTATGTGAAAAATTCCCTGTCCTCATCTGCTTAAACCCAATAACTATTTGCTGCAGGTTTGTCTAAACCTTGACCTTAAGACACATTTCTAGTGCTTAATTCCTTCTGGGTTGATTTTTAATTGCTTCTCCTGGAGGAAAGTTTATTTTTTATAAATATTGGAAACTAAATTAGCAGCTTTATCTACAGCCTAATCTTAAATGATTCTTTGTTGGTTCTCTGATTGACCTGCTGACCCACTGATGAAAGACCCCCCTCTTAAAGCAACTGTTACCGGGCTATATTTGGTTTTAGTCGGTTGCAAGGATACAATTTTATTGAACATAAACGTTGTCGAATGTCTTTGTCCTTCTTTTTATCATGGGAGACTATTTCTGCTATCATTCTTGTACTGAGTTATCGATCATTTCAAACAATTTTTTCAGTTTGTTAAATGCTTTCATAAGTTTTTGATGTGCATCGGCGCCCAGAACATTCATGGTCATGGACATCCTCTCTGCCTTCCCAAAATCTTTTGTTCTATTCAAACAAACATGAATGTGACATGCCTCCATTTTTGTGTCAAAAGATTGGGCTGCTGTTTTCTTCAATTCCACCAAAAAATTCATTTTGATGCGTTGCTCAACTTTTAAGCTAATAATTTTTTGACGCCTTAAAAAAACCATGCACTTCAATCAGTCACTAGCAGTGAACTAAAGACATCACTTATAAAAAACTTACAGCAGTTGTGGCCGAATACCAAACCTCTAATCTAAACCACTCAGTGTGACTGTGAACCACGTGGGTTTATCCTCATAAGCATGGTCTCACTATTTATTAGCCATGCTTCGTATGTGCTCCAATTTTAAAGATGTATATATCAAACAGCAGCTGATTATTTTTACTACCTCTGTCATTGGAATTAAACTGGCACCCCTCTGTAAGGAAAGGCTGTGCCTTTTCTCAAATTGGGCATACTTGATGACGATGCTTTAAAAACAGAATTTCTCTGCAGAAAATTTGCGTAAATTTAAACCTAAAAAAGAGATGAAAAAAGACCAGCAGCAGTTTAATAAGAGCACATTTTGAGATAACTCCAATGTAAATTACCTAAACATACAATATAAAGACCTACTCTAAATGTGCCAGTATTGACAGCTTCACTTCAGTGCTGTGTGCTGAAACCATAAAAACCTCCCTCCTCCTCCACCATGCTGTGTCTGCTTACGTGTGCAGCCACCCTCCTGGAAGTTGAAGAACCCCCGGGCACAGCGGTCACATTTTGGTCCAGTGACGCCCGGCTGACACCGACACTGACCCGACTCATCGCAGTCAAATGACTTGGAACCAAATGAATTGCAGTGACAAGGGACGCACACTCCTCCTGTGGTGACGCCGTGAGTCTGAGACTGGAGGAACACAGGAGCAGACAAGGATGGGAGGGTTGTAAAAGGAGCTGAGAAAAGGCAGCGGAATCGGAGCTAGACAACCAAGCAACTTCAAGACCAGGAGGTTATACGGACACAGGAAGTGAGAGTAAATTTCCAAAAACTGAATTAAAAGAAAATGGGTGATATTTCCCATTTTCAGTATTATTAAAGAATTACTTCTTCTGGCTTAACTGTTTGTTATTGTGTTTTTAAGAGAATTAAGGTCTCTTAAAAAGCCGTCCATGAGCCAGAAAATGCCTCCTGCTGCTTCTGTGAAAAACAAAAATCAATGCCATGCATAGTGGTTCATCAAATGGGATCCAAACATTCACAAACTGCCCCTTAAGCTTCACTGTGTCAGCCAACACTTACTAAACAAATCTTTAGACATGTTGCCAGCTCAGAAAACTTAAATTAAGCAAAGTTTGGCTCGAAAGAAACAAAAATAGATTGTCTTTCTGAAGGCAGAATAAGGGAACTAAAGAAAAAATAAATAAATATCGTGACTTTTTAAAAAATCTGACATAAATGGCATCTACACAGCAACAAGTGAGTTTAGTTACTCAAAAAAGAAAAATGGTCAAAGATTGATTATGTCTTGCAGCATGAAGCTCTGCTGACTTTCCATGACTTCTTAAACTGAACAGCATTTTCAGACATTAATGTCCTGAAAATAATTACATGGCCATGCTCATAAAACCCTCAGACACAACACAAGCCAAACACACTTTACTTTCCATGCAACATTTAGAACATTTTCAAACCATCATTTTAAAATGATTAAAATGTCTTTAAATCTAGCATGAACACACCCATGCGTCTTTAAACACACCACACTGTCATCGACGTTCAGTGTGTTACCCCTGTCTTAGGCCTGTACGCCCCCCTTGGACAACCCCCTGTACGAGGAGGTCCGCCCCATCTCTGCTGCACAGCCTCGATGGGAACACGCTCTACCGGCCTGCGTGTCTCCCGCCTCCCGTAACCTTGGCGGCGCAGGTCACAGCTTCGGCCCACGAAGCCGGGGCGGCAGATGCAGCGGCCTTCGACGTCGCAGCGCTGAGAGATGGAGCCATGAGGGCTGCAGCGACAGGGCACACACTCCTGACGCTCTGCATCCCACCAGCAGTTAGGCTGGACCAATCACAAAGGTGAAGGAAGGTACAAATATTGGACCAGTGAGATTCAGATAAAGCAACTTACATGAAGTAAAAATAAATCAATAAAAAATAAAAGCAAGGAATGCTTAGAGTTTAAAATCCTAACCATTTAATTCAATTTGTTTTTACTAATATGGCAAAAGCCCAGTAGAAAAGGTGTGTAAAACCTTGTGTGCCTTTTTACAAAAAGGTTCAAAACAAAAACAGAAATAATGGCTAAAACATTTTCAATGACTTTCACTGAGAAATTTTAAGAGATGTAGTGCCATGATCACAAAAGTGGATCCAGACTTTTTTGAGCTGGATGCCTGACAGGTGCACTGAATTCCTCAGAGGGGGCCCTGTGGATGAAGTATGCACACACACAAATGACTGGCATACATTTAGCTCATTTCCACCAATCATATCTACTTCATTGGCTAACATTACAGTATTCAAAGGTGTTATGAACATACATTTTCCATTTTAAAATTATAATCAAACAAAACAGAGTGCCACTGTTGTAACTACCAAAATTATAAATTAAATTATGACATAAGGAAATGTGCTGCATTGAAATGCAATGAAAGCTGAAGAAGTTTCTAACACAACCCAACCAGTGGATTTTATCATGTATCTTGCCTCTAATACAAATTACTTGTTATAGTCTGAGATTTACTGGGCGGGGGCACCTTCTTAATCTGCCATTGCATTTTCTGTGATTTCCTAGGACTTTTAGACAGGTCATGAGTACTGAGGTATCTCAACCACTTCAAGTTTTTAAGATATATTTACTTTTTTTCAAGTGAGATAAAGGGTCGAATAACTTGGTTTATATCGATACAGTTCATGTTGATTCAGAAACTATAAATAGATACCAAGACTAGATAAAAAGATAGATAAATACTTTACTAACCCTGATGGAAAGTCAAGAAAAAATTATGGCTTACAGTTAGTAAAAAGATGATTTATAATAAAACACTGGCAGTAGTATGCTTCTTGACCTCAAGATCACCCATTTCAAATGTCTGATCAAAAATCAAATGATGATATCTGTTTGATACCATGGCAGCAAAAATAGAGTCCATTTTTAAAAAACTGCTGGAAAACCTGCACATGCTCTATATTGCACAAATATATTTATAACATTTGTAAATGTCTATAACTAATGAGGAAACTCTCACTCCTCACCAGTTTATCTTGATTTGTTTCCTTGATCTTGTTTTTACTTATGGCATGCCTCTGCTCTTCTTTTACCTACCTTGTTTTTCGCTACTGGAGGCATATTGCTACGTTTATCTTGCTGCTTTTACTTGCCGCATTTTTCCTGATCGATGTTTAATGTAGACTTTTTGTCCTACTTACATTTTATTGCTTTCTATTAGTACTTGTTGTTACTAAGGGTTGCTCTTTTTCTTAATTTTGAGCACTTATGTTTTGTCCAGTCATGTGCAGCTGGTTGTGTGTGAAAGGAGGCTAACTCACTCACGTTATAAACCAGATTTAACTCCAACATATACAGTCATGGACAAAAAAATTGGCACCCCAGAAATTGTTTCAATTACAAACGTTTTTGGTATACACATGTTTATTTCCTTCGTGTGCATTGGAACAACAGAAAAAATACAAAATTGACACAATTTTAAACAAAACTCAAAAAATGGGCCGGACAAAATTGTTGGCACCTTCAACTTAATATTTGGTTTCACACCCTTGGAAAAAAAATAACTGAAACCAATCACTTCCTATAACCATCAACATGCTTCTTACACCTCTCAACTGGAATTCTAGACCACTCTCCTTTTGCAAACTGCTCCAGGTCTCTCAGATTTGAAGGGTGCTTCTTGCAACAGCAGTTTTGAGATCTCTTCAGCGGTGTTCAATCGGATTTAGATCTGGACTCATTGCTGGCCACTTCAGAACTCTCCACCTCTTTGTGTCCAACCATTTCTTGGTGTTTTTTGAGGTATGTTTGGGGACATTGTCCTGCTGGCACACCCATGACCTCTGACCCAGACCCAGCTTTCTGACACTAGGCCCTACATTGCGGCCCAAAATTTTTTGATAGTCTCCAGATTTCATGATTCCTTGCACACAGTCAAGGCACCCAGTGCCAGAGGCAGCAAAATAACCCCAAAATATCTTTGAACCTCCACCATGTTTGACTGTAGGTACTGTGTTCCTTTCTTTGTAGGCCTCATTCTGTTTTCTGTAAACAGTAGACTGACGTGCTTTTCCAAAAAGCTCTACCTTAGTCTCATCTGTCCACAAAATGTTCTCCCTGAAGGATTGAGGCTTACTCAGGTACATTTTTGCAAACTCCAGTCTGGCTTTTTTATGTCTCTTTGTCAGCAGTGGGGTTCTCCTTGGTCCCCTGCCATAGCACTTCATCTCATTCAGATGACCACGTATGGTCCCAGCTGATACTTTTGCACCCTGAGTCTGCAGGACAGCCTGAATTTGTGTGGAAGTTGACTGAGGATGTTTATCCACCATTCCAACTATCCTGCTTTGCATTCTTTTGTCAATTTTTCTCTTCCATCCACATCCAGGGAGATCAGCCACAGTTCCATGGGTTATAAACTTCTTGATCATATTACAAACAGTGGACAAAGAAATCTCAAGATATCTGGAGATAGTCTTGTAACCTTGAGATTGTTCATATTTTTCCACTATTTCTCTTCTTAAGTCTTCAGACAATTCTGGGCTCTCCTTTCTCTCCTCCATGCTTGGTGTGACACACACAGGCACACAACACAAAGGTTGAGTCAACGTTTAGACATTCTAACTGGCTTCAGGTGTGATTTCTAGATTGCAAGCACCTGTTACTGCCACAGGTGAGTTTAAATGAGCATCACATGCCTGAAATAAAATGATTTACCCGCAGTTTTAACAGGGTGCCAATAATTTTGTCCGGCCCATTTTTTGAGTTTGTGTAAAATTATGTCAATTTTGTCTTTTTTCTTCAGATTTTTTTTGTTGTTCCAATGCACATAAAGGCAATAAACATGAGTAAACCAAAAACATTTGTAATTGCAACAATTTCTGGGAGAAATGGTGTATTTTCTGGAAAAATTCTAGGGGTGCCAATATTTTCAGCCATGACTGTATGTACATTTTAGACAGTGCTCTCTCTTGGTTAAAAACTTGACTGAAGATCAGCAGTTTTCAGTACTTCATGGTATCTGCAGATATGAAAACTTCTGCCAATATTTGCAACCGCCATGTCTGCTGTAGAACCAGCCTGTATTGGCTGAATGCAACAAGTTTGTGGCATTTTTGTCTAGACTTGAAGATCTACATCAGCTCAAGTCTTTTTCTTTGTTCAGTCTCATTCTTTAAACTTTTAAATGTGTTCCACAGCTTAAACTTTACTTGTCCTTCATTGAATTGTAAAGAGTATGTCGAGGACTGATGTTTAAGGTGTAAACTATGTATTGCTTAACCTGACACTTCAGATGGATATGTTTCACGCATCCATCTGGAAAACCTCTCATACACAGCATTTGGAAAAGGGCAGAGCCTTTAAAATAACTTGGAGGAAGACTGGATGAACGTTCTGTCTGTCACATCTTTATGGGCTAATCAGAGCAACAAAACACGTGACGTAGCTGCTACCGAGCTGCACCCCTACCGAGGACTACACTCCACAGGGAACTGCATAATGCGAACCATAGTGACTGTAGACATGTCAATACACAACTTTTGTCGTTTTTGAAAAGAAAACAACTCACCGCTGTTCTTTGTTCTTCCGTTAACGAAAAAATTTCATCAAGTTCTGATAAAACTGGTGCTTTAGCAGCATCCAAGCTAATGTCTTCAGCCATAATTGCACCGGCCTCTTGTTGCTGCTTGCTTATGTCACTACTCCACTGCGCCAGAAAGTACTGCCCCTCGACGCTGATTGGTCCTGTCACTCTCTAACTGGGCCCAAATGGTTCAGACGGGAGCTTTGCAAGATGGATTCACCAGTGAGAAACACGGAAAAGGGCATATCCACCTGCTATGCAAGGTTATGTATTGCTGGCATGAGATCAAAACCTTGTATCTCCAAAATCAACACTTTTCAGGGACTGAAAAAAACGCTGTATTTTTTAAACAATTTAACACTGAGTGGTCATGGTCAGGATTGTTTTGATGCTTTGTATTGCTTAAAAATGTGTTAAAACCCACTGACAGAGGTAAAGGAAGACCAATAGCACTGATGCAAGATAAAAAAACATTGAAATCATGGGGTGCAGATGGCCTGGTGGTGGTTAGCTTGCACCCGATGTACGCAGATAACAAGGTTCAAGTCTTGCCTATGGCTCCATTCCTACATATCTCTTCCCCACTCTCTCATCCCTGTTTTTGACACTATCCACCATCCTATTATCTGATTAAAAGCATAAAAAAGCCCCAAAATGTTTCTTTAGAAAATGTAAAATCATGAAAAATGTACATATGAGGTTTCAGCTTGACGCCAGCAATATGTATCAGTATTGATATCAGTGTTGTTTAAAATTAATTTGCAAATATTGGCATACTGGATATTTGCATTTGCAATAAAATCCCATTATTGGGTGTCTGGGCCTTCTGTTTTTGTTGCAGTGGTAACAAACAAGATCAAGTTTGCCAGAACCACATGATGCTTGATAACTTTGGTACTTTGACAACAATTTGTTGTATCTTTACAGGGAAACTATCAAGGTAGATATTGTATGTAATCATTCATCTGAAAAAACTCTTGAGATCTGATCTTTCTGTTGACATCACCCAGCCCTATGCAAACACAAACTATACAGAGCAGAAGGTTTTGATTTTGACTCTCAAGGTCTTTAAATTCCCCTCAATATTATATTACCTCCTTCATGTTATAGCAGCACATGCCAGTAGGAAAAGGATGAAATGAAACATGAAAATAAAAAGGCTTTTTGACCAAGCAGGTGCTGACTGTTTTGCCTGTTACTGGGGAAAATAATGTCATAATATTGATGCATTTCAAGTTAAAAAGAAAATACAACATATAATCCATAAACATTTGACACTGCAGAAACTGAAAACAACAATAACCTTCAACAAACGTTGGGAACTAGAATTACTGCACTTACAAGGGAAATAAAGAGTAAAACAACTTACTGTTGCAACAGTGTATATAGGTAGGACCCCTGGATTAATGAAGCACTCACCATGCACTCGTCACACTGTCGTCCAACCACGTTCTCTCTGCATTCACACTGTCCGTTCTCCTTGTTGCAGACCTCAGATACAGATCCATTTGTGTGGCACTGACAGGCTGAAGGAGAGAGAGGACAACAAAGTACTTCACATCAATTATCATTTCTAATGGGAGGATTTCTACATATAATACACACCAGTTTAAGAGAAGCACAAAGTGGTGAGTGTGGATACTTCACACTACAGAAGACTGGATAAGAGCTCAGATGCAGCTTAAGGTCTTCTTCAGGATTAGCTGTCGATATGCTCTTTAATATCCTGCTGACTGCACAGAGGAGAAAATCTTCTCCTCCCCAAATAGATTCTTCAGTCCAGTGGGCTGACTTAGTTTGGCCAGATTACGCTTTCTATACACAAAAAAACTCCTCAGAGTTAGTGTGAACCTGAGTGATAAATTAAGGCTGAAACAGAGAAATGTTAGCACTGATTTGAAATTGTAAATGTAGATCTGTCCTGTTTGCTAAGAAACTGTGACTTAAAACTTCTGGAAACAGCTTCAATGCCCCCTGTCTACCAACAAACTTAACTATGTACTTTATCAGACTTGGTTCATGCTTCTGCATTAAATCTGTGTCATGTGCTCTTTGCCGATACATGCATCAATATAAATATTGCAGGATCAAAATGGCACAGTCGTAACATATACGTTCTCCTTGTGCAGTTAATAAAAAAAGCCAGTAGATGGCAGTGGTTGTTAGGCTGCATGATGAAGGCACAGCTCACATACCAAAAAAAGTCAGTGCTCACTCTGGGAACAAGGATAGTAGCATCTATGACAAACAAGACTAAAAGCAGAGTACTGGATGTGAGGCATTCAAGCTACATAATAAAGAAGGTAAAACACTGCAGCCACACCAGTTTTCATCATATGTGTCCAGTCCACCCAACCAGCCAGTGTGAGTAACACTGTTTAAGCCTCACTCCTTGGTCATCACAGAAACTGCAGTGCAGTTTTTGGCAGAAGTAAATCAAAAAGTCATGCTTACAGAGGTAAGTGGGCTTTTAGTAAAGTGAAACCAGAGTATTAAAAAAATGAAAAATGGCAGCAAGAGAGACAGAGGACCTTTTTAAAAAGTTAAATACAAGTGTATTTGCATTTATTAATGACTAACTGATTTTAGACTATGTTAATTTCATTGGATTGCTGAAGATCTGACTTTATAGTCTAGGAACCTCTTACATATACCTCCCCTGTTATCCTCTACAATAAAGAAAGGCCGCTGTAGTGACTTAAGCGACGCGCAACGGCATGTTTATTATCCCAGATGAATCACAATACACATCGTATCGTGAGGCTGTGGGAACTACCCAGCCCAAGACATGAGTATGTGTAACAGACAGTTATGAAAGGCAAAGAAAAAGTTTCTGCAAGCAGAAGCAGCAGAACAAAAATGTGCACAAAAGTAGGAAAACATTCACTGAGAAAGTCAAGGCACACTGCTTTGTTAAACATTATTAAACTAGTCTTATTCAAAGTCAAACAAAGCAGCTCACCTTGAATTTTTCATTGTCATTCAGTTCCTTTTTCACTAGCATGACATTCACTGACATAAAAATGTTCATTCACTCCCATCCCTGTTGCCAGGTTTCATTCCTCTAGAATAACACTGAGGTTACAACCTTTGTCGTGTGTGTCGTTTTTATGCAGCCTGAATGGGTTGATATCAAATATCAGATATAAAAATCTTATGAATGTCAAATTAAATCACATTTTTGGCTTTTTATCTCTGATTCTTCTTGTGACTTCAACTTTATTTAACTTTGTCTGTTTAAATCTTACTAAGGGGAAAAAAGACACCTACACATGCCAATCAACTTATTAGATACACAATTAAAAAGCTTGAACATCACAGCTCCCATCTGCTGGATTGGCTGTCAGACACACACATACATCTTAAGAAAGTAGCGGCACACACAGACTTGTAGCTTGTTTTTAAGGCCTGACTCTCTCTGTGGTTAGATGTAAAAGAAACAGAAGGACGGACCTGAGTGTGGGAGAGAGAGAGAGCGAGAGGGAGGGGTATAACAGATGTCTGCACACGCACACAGAAATATTCAAAAAACACACATCGTACATGTCACATACATTGATTTCTGCTTTACACAAGATGCAAAGATGCATGCATGCCCACCCACACACACAGGCACGCAAACATGAGCGATTGAACATACGAGGCAACATTCACACATCCATCCCTCTCTGCTCCACTCTCTCTCTCTCCCTTAAACGCACAGACTCTCGCCCCTCAAGCTTCACCCTTCAGGGACCATCTGGACTCCGTTCTGTCAGTCCCTACAATGCTCGCCTTGTTGTGGGATAAAATGTTGTTTTTTGTTGTGTATTTTTTTCTTTATTCCTCACTTTGGCCTTGATGCCAAAAATGTCCTTGTAACTTGAAATACATTATAATCTGTTACCAAGCAAACTGTCATGTTAACAAGTTGAGGAAAGCTGCAAGACGAGCTTCAGTATACCTACTGTGAGCACTACACTGGTGCTTGGGACATCAATAACAATAACAGCAGGGCTGGGAAAACTGAAAAAAAATTTGTGTTATTAAGTAAAAAATCTCTTTGCATTTTAAGGACAGTAGAGACTGTGGAATTAGCCTGTTGGTTTCAAAAGTGAAGCCAATGTCATAATGCCTTCTTTCTAATGGCCAGCAGAGGGATATCTGCTGGTTTCGAACACCAAAAAGAAATGAATCTGCCTCTGTTAGGCTCAGTGTATTAGCCCTATTATCAAGCAAAATGCTCCAGCATTTTTTTTTTATCTGGTCTACTTTCCCCATCTGTTTAAATGTCAGCTTTGCTGCTTATAGCACAGGTCTAATTTTGCAAACCTGCATCCCCTTACACCGTTGGAGCTCAGAACCCAGACCCCACCACATACCCAGACCCAGCTGGACCCATGTACACTAGAACCTGGCCTGACTTAAGGGTTGACGAGTTGCATTGTTAGCTACCTGGACATAAGTCTAGCCTCAATCAACCCCGGTTGGGTCTCCTGAAATAGGGTGCCTGATGATAAGACCCAAACACCCCATGACATACTTTGGCAGAGTAATCCATTGATCCGCTGACTGCAAGGCTGAACTCAACCGCATACTTGGACTCACACACAGGGTGATAGGTTTGCAAGTAAGACAGTGTGGCATTCCCAGTATCTCAGCATGCAGAAGAGAGTCAAGGTCTTTCAGTCCTCTGTCTTTCAGGTCTTACTATATTCTTCTGAGACCTGGATGTTAACTGATGGCCAGAGTCGCTGACTGGACTTCTTTGTGCCTATCTTTGGGTATTGTTGGCAAGACAGTGTGTCTAATGCTGACGTGCTAAGGAGAACTGGGATTGGAAGGATCGGCTGCCTGATACAGGAATGGCAGCTTTAATGGGCACCTGGCGCACTTTCCCAGGCCTGATCCAACTCACTGCATGCACACTGGGTGCTCAGGATAAGATAAGATATACTTTATTGTCCCACAAGGGAAATTTGCCTTGGGCAGCAGTGCAACGTACACAGCTCAAAACATACAAGCGAGTTGCCGAAGCACCTGTGCCCAGGTCGCCAGCAGAGCAGCGCCACCGGAAATGGACCCGGTGGGCAGGTTCAAACAACCCTGTATCACGGGGGATTCAGCTGGGAGGATACCTGGAGAGATGGGGTATGGGCCTGACACAAGCCTGGAAAGATGGTGTCTGATGATAAGCCCCAAAACACCCTAAGACCCCAGGCCCATCTCTGACAATGTGTCCTGGTTGCACCGTGTCTCATACAGCTTACACAAACAGAAACCAGGTCCCTGAACATGGATTACACAAAGTTTAATCCACAAGTCAAGTGGACTTGACTGAAGTTTTTGAAGATGTTGTAGCTTTTTTCCAAAAGGCTGCTACACTTGTTTACGACTCAATAAACAGCACATTGTATTAGATAAAGTGGATTTACTAGTTCCTATTCCCGTAATTCTTTTATGGAGGCCTGTAAATCTCAAAAAGTCTGAGCCCAGATATTAAACTCTGCACTGGCCAGTCCATTGAAAGTGTTCACATTGGAGTGGTTTCCCTAAATCCCCAAAGAGATTATTGATCCCCTGTATGAAGTATCTTTCATTAAGTGTTCCAAACACAAAATGTATAATCACATTATTGAGTTACTACACGTCCATTTTGTTCCAGTGAACAGACAAATGTGAGACAGAGCAATTCACCTCTCAACTACTTGCAAACGACTTTTTCGCCTTGTGAGGAATGATCAGAGGAGTTAATTTCTTTGAGTTTCTTCCTGAAACAAATGGCTGTGCGGTGAAGTTTGCCTCTAAAATCAAAACCATTTTTATTCTTTGGACTGTATTAAACTAAGCCGCTATAACAGAGACAAAATGGCAGCAGGAAATATAAAACCTGCTGCAGATGAGAAAAGAAAAAGTTAAAGATTTTCACAGTCTAATAGCGCGCAAATGGACTCAGCCTGAACTCTGCAGCTTCACTCGATAAAATTCATTAAGACTGGAAGCGATGGGGCGAGCGAGGCAGACGTAGAGAAAGAGAGAGAGATGGACTGACAGAAGCGCAGAGTTGTTGTGTTTTAATAATTCTTGGTGGTCATTCGTCAAGGATCGATAACGGCCCTCCAACTCGCAGACACGAGCAGCCGATCAGCACTGTAGGAGAGCAATAGATCAGGCTGATTAATCAATAACCATTTAGCTGGGTGGAGAGGGGAAACAACTACAGAACAATGAGCTATCAAACACACATTAATACCACCCGTCTGCCTCTCTGCCTGCTGCTGGACTCATCTGATGGGTTTATCTGTCTGTTTATTGGTTTTGTCTGTCTGTTTCTCTCCTGTCTGCCTCTCTCTTCATCTGTCTTTGTGGTTTTGTCAACAGCGCAGGTTTTTTTAATGAAGATTTTCACAAACAAGCGCCATCTGCACGTCTGTATTTGCTGCCATCCTCTTATTTTCCGTCACTGCCTCCTCTTTTTTTACAGGTATAGTTTTTTCCTCACTTTTAAACACAGCTGGCAGTCAATAGGCCGCTACGACATCACACCTCCTACTAGCACAGCTGCTCTTCAATGCACAGTCACACACACAACAGTCATGCACACACACAGCCCAGATGGTGTGCCATCTACTCAGTGTTTTAGTGAAAGGATTAAAACATATCATTTAGCTCAAATTGAGTTTCACACAGGAAGTACAACTCTTCAGTGTAACACCCTTGCTGGGAATTTGAAGCAGGCTGTTAAATGATAATTTTTGAGAAGTAGTTGATGATTTCCAAGCAAGTTTCTATGTGCAGAATTTTTTCTAATGTGATTAGAGCACCTGTGCTGCTAATGGACGTTATCAAAGCAACAAAATGCATCTTTTATGTACACAACAGTGCTCTTCTGTAGGAATCAAGGGGAGATTTTTAACCCCACAGCAACAAATCAGGCTGTTAAACCAGGATCTTGTAGCCTTGCAAAGCAGATGGATCGGCCAGATTCCATGTCTGTCACCAGGCAGATCCATCTTGCAAAGCTTCAGGATGATACGCTTGTTCCAAGTCAGAGAATCACTGGACCAATCAGTGTTATTTAATGAGAAAGAGCTGGTAGCTAAGGGCATATTGATATGAAAACAGCTTCCAGCTGAGCTCTCTCCATGTGGCATATGTTTTGTTGTTCTGATTGGTCCATAATGAAGAGACAGACATAGCATTTGTCCAATCACCCCCTCAGTTTTCTTTACAGGTTCTGCCCTTCTTAAAACTTTTCCCCAGAAGGACGTGAAATTTATCCCATGCCGTGTATTTGTGCAACAGCCTATCTTGCATGTCAGGTTAACAATCTTAATACAATATCTGATTTTTATCACCATCAATGTCTTGTAGAATGTCTTGAGAATCCACAAAATCACCTTCTGCAGGGGGAGTTTGTATTTTTGAAAATTTATCTCAAGGGAAACTGGTGCTAGACTTTGAAGCCAATGCAAAAGGGCAAGAAGCTGCACTACCTCAAGTGTCCACTTGTGCTGGCTGCAAAAAGCACAGAAGTCCCATCAACACCTATGTGGGAAGAAAACTGATTTAAACATGTTTACTGCCTGTTTCAAAAATGACTGGTCCTCACTGCTCTTTATTTATACACACAGTGTTGGGAGATGGGGCAGGGTGGTTGGTTTTTTTAAATGGCTCTTACTTTTTTAAAAATTATATTTGGCTAGATTTTGGGCACATGCGGGGACAAGGCTGCTCTGACTGATGTAGAGGCATTGTAGATGATTGCCTGGATGTCAGAAGTTCACCTTTTTCCTGTTGCTTGGTTGCCTGAGGTCAGCATGAGTTAGCCTTGACAATATGGCAACTGCCATTTTTAGCCTCAAATTTCCATTTCAGAAACCAATCTGTGACGCCACTGAGACTACGTCCATGTTTCATACAGTCCATGACAGAGGTCATCAACTATATTTGTACATGGGCCAGATTTTGTCTTGACAGAACCTGTGGGGGGTAGACTTTCAGATGTGCTGAGTCAATTAAACATTTTGTTCTAATTATTTGTATTTGCTTCCATTTTTAGGCATTAACAATGAGATAAGCCCCTACCATCTATACTGCAGCCAGCCACAAGAAAACAAGTTAGACAGTTTAGCTCCATAATTCTGGGGTTTCTCTGTCATCCATTACTGGATTTGACACTACAATACAATACAAACTGTGTCCTGATTGGTGAAAAATGTGTGCAGAAAAAAAAGTGTTTTAATTCTCATGCAGGAAAAGTTGCATTCTCCAAGAGCCTGAAGTGGAAAGTTGACACAAAAAACTGCAGATTTTATTAGGATTTGAATGATGTTTATGTGGTTTTCATACACCATATTTACAAAGAATGTCAGGTGGCTTTTTGGAAAAGTGGGTTGAACATAAGTCATTCCTGATAAAACTGTTTCAATATCGCTCATTTTTAGGGTTGATTTAATAAAAACAAAAGGTACCCTGAAAACAACACACTTTCTGAGTCATATATTCTTTTGGACGCTGGATGGGAAGCTCTGGGGCCCCTGAAATGGTGCGTGATGTCCCCTACTCTCTCTCTCCCCTCATTTCATTATAAGAAAGAAAGCAATGAGTACTACAACCTGACAACAACAACAACAACAACAAAAAAAAAAACCCTAATAGTACCAGAAATTGCTCCTCCAGTGCAGGGTTTCCTGATTTAGGAGGGAAAAAGAAATCCCAATCTTGCTGTCTTTTAAGTATCAGTTAGTGATATCTGCTGTAGAGATGGTCAGCAAGGTCTGTTTGGTAGTGTGCTGTAATTTTTCTCTGTCATACTTCTTCCTCCTTGAAGTTGGTTGAAAGTTTAAAATTTTTATATAAAACTCTGGGTCCATTCGAAAAGTCCCAAAAATTACCTCCTAAGTCCTTTTCTATACACCTTTCCTTAACCCCGGTAAAAACATCACAGGGTCAAGGAAAAGTGGGAGTAGGGAAGGAGAACAGCTGTGATTAGGGAATCTGACCGCACTTTCCCAAGGTGGATATTACAGACTGTTGTTTGAGTAAAAACTACAATTTAACTTTGATGGACTACAAAATTCGCACCTTCCACTCTGTGCCTTCTCCATGTTGTTATGAGCAGCGAATGAAACGTGAAAACCCTGGTGATAAACCTGAGCTCATTAAGATTTTATATCCTAAAGTCTCTTCAAGACAACTGTGACTGAACATCTAGAACAGCAGAAATGCTTCTCTTAATCTAAACTCTCTGCAAAGTCAATATGAATTTATGAATAATATTTAAGTCCTTTGATTTCACAACAATTACATAGTTTTGTTTAATTCCCTTCAAATCCATTATTCTGTCGTGTTTAATAATTTTAGTTTTCTACTCTGGTTCTGTCTTTCTTTCAGCTAGTTCTGTGAAAAGCTCTATAAAATTACTTTTGTAATTGTGATGATAAATATAATAATCACAATATGGCAACATGCCAACTTTGTCACTTGGTTGTGATTTACAAACTTTTATCACATTTACTTTCATATTTAAAAATAGAGAAACAAATGAAGTTTGACATACTGACTGATCAGTTAACTGTTTGGACAAAAATGTAAATGAGAAGAAATGAAATCGTTATCATAAGTGGAATAATATAGTTTTCACGTCTGTAAAATTCTCTGTTAATCCCTGTTTCCTTCCGTTTATTATATGAATTATAAGTTTAAGTGAATTGAACTGTTTAAATCGGGGCTGGTAAAGTTACAGTCGAAATGATCACTTGTTTTGATGAGCGGTCAACAGGTGCGTCACTTTAAATTAAGTTTACGCAAAGAATTGTGGGTCGTCTTTTCATCTCTCTTTTGGTAAAGGATGGTCCAGTGTTTCCTAGGCTGAAGGGGATAAATAAAGAAATAATGAAGCTCCTTTCCTTTTCAGTTAGATAATTCAAGCGGCCTTTATCATGGCAGACACTAAAGTACTTCTGTGTCATTTCACTCAGTAACCTTCCTAAACTAAATGGACCCTTCGAACAGACCCCCGGTATTGTTGCTGACAGTTTCTTTCACTTTAAAGGTCAAAAACAGACATTAGTATTATTTTAGCCTGTTTGGTAACCAGATGAAATCCCTTACAGGGACTTAAAACACCGAAAGCTTGCTAACATTTGCTAGCTAATGTTTAATCACCAGAAACTCCTGGAGCACAGGAGAAAATTCACCTCCAACATTTTTTCATTTTTATATTTACATACTATAATATCAATAATTTTGGACTTCCATTAGCCTTCAACTGTGACTCTAAACCCTTTAACAAATCAAAGCTGTTGATGGATTCAAACATGTCTGTGTTATTTTAAAGGTGTTTTTTTATAAAGCTACTCACGTTGGCAGTTTTTGGCTGTGATCGCATCTCCGTAGTAACCATTAGCACAACTGTCACAAGCTGGGCCACTGTATCCTTGGCGACAGCGCAGACACTGGCCTGTGATGGGATCACAGCTGCCAGGTATGGAGAGGTCAAGGTTGCCATGGCAATTGCAGGGCTGGCATGTACTACCTGGAACAGAGGGCTGTCCATAGTACCCGTTGGAACATCTAGGAGGCAACAGAGAGACAGAAACGGGGTTATAAAACTAATTCATACTGGTTTTAGTGTAATAAGATTTGAAATTTAACGTCAAAAATGTTATCAATGACTGAAGATTTTTAAATGCACTGTATACAATGCAAAATGTAAAATTAATACAGCAGATGTCATATATCTTCACTAAATGTGTCATACAGGAATAGCTTTCTAAAAACAGAGTCAAACTTCTCATTGGTTTGTTGTTCTCAGCTCTGTGTTTACACTAAAGTAAGGTACGCTTTGAAGAAAGGACTTTGGTGTAACAGCACATACTTCAGGACACAAAGACTGAATCATCTTTGGGCCGCATATCTGGAGATCAGGCTTATAAATAGTTGCATTCAGTCAGGAAACCTAGGAGGAAAGGGTGAGGAGGGTAAATGGCGCGCTGATAGACAGTGGTGGTTTGGCCAAATAAAAGCTTTGTTTTGGTTTGAACATCTACATCTACTGGACATTACAATCATGTTTACTTGACTTAGTACCTTAAGCACTATTTATTTTATACAAGATCACAGTGGAGGAAGGCAGTGGGTAAACACAATGCAGTCTGTTTACAGAAGGTAGCTAACATTAGTCCTGCCAACTTCCTAACCTCCTTTAATGTTAAAGATCACATACTATGCAAAATAAAAATTTTCAGGCTTTTCTAATAAAAGTATGTGCCCCCCTAATAAGGACCTTTGAGATCATTGCTGTTGATGTATTTTGGATTTGCTACATATTTCAAACAACCTGTATACATATATGTACTGTGCTGGACTGTTATAATTTTGAAAATGTTCAATAAAAGAATATTCAAAGAAAAAAAAAAAGTATGTGCCCCTGGCCTGTCCACAATCCCTCCAAGACTCAGAACGCCCCCCCTCTAGAACCTGTGGAGGAGGTGGGGGGAGAGGAGGATGACAACCAAGCTGTCCTCCATGATAGACAACAACTCCCACCCCCTCCAACACACACTCACTGCACTAAGGAGCTCCATTAGTGACAGGATGATCCACCCAAAGTGTGTGAAGGAGAGGTATCGCAGGTCTTTCCTTCCTGCAGCTGTTAGGCTCCACAACAGAAACTTCTCAAAATAATCAGTGCAATAACTAATTTATATGTATAATCTGTACACATGTACATAACTGTTTGTAAATACTATTTATAATTTGAAAGTCAACATTTTTATATTCCATATTTTTGTATTTATTAGTGCTCTTGCAATACTACTTTTATTTGTACTCTATTTCTATTGTGTTTCTGTCACCAATGGCCTGCTTTGTCTAAGATACTTTTTGCTGCTGTAAATTGGAATTTCCCCTTGTGGGACTAATAAAGGAATATCTTATCTTATCTTATCTTATCTTATCTTATCTTATCTTATCGTATCTTATCTTATGGCACACATCTTGTTTTTGAATCCTATCCTTGCTTTTGAGTTTTAACAAATTTTAACAAAGCAAGAAAAAGATTTGTTCCAATCCAGTAGCCCTATCATGAAAGACCTTTTTATTTTTTGTTTTTATTTTTATTTTTACAATAGATCCTGAAGATTTTCCAAATTCCTGGTTTTGTAAGAATAGTGGGGGCATTAGATAGACATTCATCATCTACACTGAAAAGTACAGAGCTGAAACTTACTGCAAGTGTCTCCTTATTCTAAAAACTCCAGTCATCAGTGTATTCTGAAAGATGTTGCTGTCACAACAGATTTTACGCAAGGGGATTTAACAACAAACAGCAATTTGTCACATCCCACCTGGAATGCTTTCATGTTGTAGCCAAAAAATGACATCCTGTTATTTTCATGCTTTAGTTTGGGAAAATGCTGCATCAAATCTTTGTGAGAAGAAAAGTAGTGCAATAATACATGTTGGAATAGTTTTGCTTTGCTTTCATGTAGTAAACAAAACCTAAATGTGCAGCTTTTTAGGTCTGCAAAACAATGTAGTTAAACATGTTTTCTTCTTTCCTTTGGATCTCACAAAAGCAGAAACCAATTTTCTGTTTTCAGAAGGTAACATCATGAAAATGAGTGATAACCTAGGATTCTAGACTGAAAAACATACACACATTAATGTGCAAACACATGACATGACAGGACATCTGTCAATCCAATATCCATTCACAAAATATAATGATAACAATAAAGTTGATTTATCTATCTGTATCTATGGGAATGATCAGCTGCAGCTACTTGTGCTATTATTCATACAGCACATACTATTATATCACATATTCAGAAACACACAGACAGATATCAAGTCAAAGAGCTGAAGGCAACAGAGCTGAAGTAAACATATAAACAGATATGAAATGAGAGGTTTTAATAATGAGCTTAAGCAGAGACATCATGTCTTCAGGCAGTTTGATCCAAAACAGGTGATTTCCTGCAGACTGACCAGGTTGACTCATGAAAATTAAAACAATGTTTTTAGCCTGAAGCAAGAAATGTCTATCCTCTACTGCTGATATTAATAATAATGCAAAGTCACTGATGCAATAGCATTATCTTTTTTTTGCAGTTGTTTTCTCTAACTGTTTATACAAATGCTTCTTACCTGTGTTTATTTTTTCTAGGTTATGAAAATTAACTTCCACTTCTTTTGTGAGTATCTGTTTGTAAATATCTCGGAGTGCTTAATATTTGTCTTAGTTCAAGAAAAATTAATTGGAAAACATAAACAATTGTACAGATATGATGGCATTTGCAGCTATAGACCTGAATACCCTTGAAATTATGATTCAGGTCTGTATTTCCTCCACGTGGCACTGTTCTGAAAAGTTGAGATGCTTTAAGTAGAGCTAGCTGCTGTTGATACGAGTTCCTATTGACTATTTAACCAGTTAAAATACCCCGAGACACTCTTATTGAGAAACGCTGCTTTATTGACATTAAACTGCATACTTCAAGGGCACTTTTCTATTGTTCATAGATTTGAAACAATTCATGGATCTTTAAAGATTTATGTGCTTGCATGCGTCTTCCTAACACATCAGAACTGTTTTTGTTGGATCATTATGATCAAGTGAGTACAGAAGGGCCTCTAACTGTAAGTTAAATTACAACTAATTGCTTGTTAATGTTATGTTAATGTAAACTTCTATTACTTTTGAGCAGCATTAAAGGATTATGTTCATCAGTTTTAACTTATCCCAATCCAAGCAATACTTGGGAGCAATTTCAGCTGCTCTGAAGCTAGTTTAGGTTTGTCTGTTAGAGGTAGGGATGAGTATCAAAATCTAAAACTATGGTGGTACCAGTAGCAATGCACCTAATACCTACTGTACAAAATCAAACACAGATTTTGATGCTTCATTCTGGAACCCCCCCACATGCCGATGTGAACCCCCAATTAAAAGGTATGGGTGTGTTTTTATATAAAGTTACACCAGTGTCTTTTTCTCATCCTATGTTCTACTGGCATCGTTTCTAGATATTTCTCGAGTCTTTTACAATACAGAAACAGCTTTTATTCACCCATTGACTAACATATTTTTTTTCCTCTCTATTATAAGTATTGATTCAGGCACCGTTTAGGCACTGGCACTACTTAAAAAGTATTGATGTAATGTCGGTATTGGTAAAAATCAAAGTGATAGCCAACTGTAGTAAGAGGTGGTGGCCTGTCTTCACCAGATGGGTAGAAGGAGAAACACTTCCAAATTTTTGGAAAGCATCAAAAAAAGGGAAAAATTCTGTGAACAAGTTGCATAAAATGAGCAAAGTAGATGGAGGAGTAGTGGATGGTTGGTGGATGGCCACCAGGTCCCAACAAGGCTGTGATGTCAGCAAGGATGTGGTGGAGTCATGTTTTGGGCCAGATTCAAGAGGAGAGAGCTGGTAGGGCCCTTTAGGGTCCCTGAAGGTGTGAAACTGGGGCACGCCTTAAACCACTAATCCACCTGCGCTCCGAAGAATTTGGTTTTTAATGGAAAAACAGTAGAAAATGTGCAAAAAGTGACAAATGGGCCAAGAAAATGGTGAGAAGGGGTTAAAAAGTAGCATGAATTAATAATTTCAACATCAGAACAATGGGCAATAATAGCTTCACACACTTTTCATGTCCAAAATAAGATAACCATTAGCCAGGACACTACAGCACCAATGCTATTGCTCCAATACACATGCATTGACATCATCAATAAACCACAGCTTGGGTGGTGGGTCCTCTGGGTTTGTCAGGGGTTTGACAGGCCTGACTGTGAATGCTCATATTGCACTAAAAATCTAACTGGGATTTATTGTGCAGCGTTAATAGAATTTCTAATTTAAGTCTGTGGTGTCCTTGAAAATCAAATGGTTTTTTTTTCTCACAAGTTAACCAGATAATTTAAAATAAAATGTTGCTTTCAATCTTTAATTCGAGTAACAAAAATTACTAAAATAATTGCCAAAAACATCAAATTTATTCTTGGTTCCTTCCTCTAAAAATAAAAAATGGTTCTAAGCACCTTTTGAGCAAGGACAAGGACACACAACAAGCTGTTACGCCAGTCCCAGAGTTTTATTTTCTTTGGTTTGATTAATAATAACAGAAAGTCAGAGTGCTGCAAAAATATATTAACCCAAGTCTGCTGCGTCGTGTCAAGAGCCACTGCTACCAAATAAAACAGGCCTAAGCTGAAATAAAGCTCCACAGGCTGAAAAGGGAATTGAGATGAAAGAGAAAAAGAAGAGAGAGTGTGTGTGGAGAGAGGTGAGGGGAAAGGTTTTCACATTGAACAGAGAATTGAATTTAGAGAGGAGGGAAGAGAAAGGATAGAGAGAGCGCGAAGGAGTCAAGAGCAGCCAGCCATTATTACCACTGACCCTCTTGGTACTCAATACTACTGGTTTATTAGCTTCCCTCTGAGTGTGTGTGCTTCTGTGTGTGCAGTGCTACAAGTGCAATAATTTAGTCCAGAGTTTCACATTTGAAGCAATTTCACTTTTTGGAGCTTTTCTGTATCCAAACTTCTTCTATTCTATTTCATACATCCACATGTGTGTTTGAGTGTGTATATTTGAGTGCAGTGGCCTGGAGAGGAAGTGAAGGTATTTTTAGTGGAGGGTCCAGAGTGTTTGAAGAAGATATATGAGGGGGGTCAGACACCTGGTGAAAGCCTTCAGGAGAAGCGGAGGTGGACAGTGAGCACAGCTGGTACACAGTTACAGAGAGGGTTAGAAGTTATGTGCTTTTATTTTTAGGGTAACAAATGAGGAGTCAGTGCCAAGGGAGAACCCACTCTGCTCCTCCTTCATACACTGAACCTTTACAGCAGTGGTTCTCAACTGGTGGGCCAAGACCCACAAGTAGGTTTGCAGACCAGAAAAAGTAGGTTGTGAACATATGCCTGGGAAAAAATGTTTCAAAAAGACTATGGTGTATGGAAGCCCTAAGCGGACATACATACATGCTTTTTATTTTACTTTTCTTTTTTTGTATAACATAATTTTGCCTCTTTTCTGAAGATCTTATTTGTCCTTTTAACAGGATAGAGAAAATCTGCTTTTCCTTGATAATGTGCTAATCTCTCAAGATTTGTAGAAAATAACCTCAATTTACATGTAATCACATGAAACAGAGCAATAAAATGTATGTATCCATGCAGGGTTTTTGTTCCTTCAAGTCCACAAAATGACTTTTTTTCATTAATTAAATGGAGCCGTTAAAATTATTGGAACATGTTTGTTGTGGTTTCCTATGCAAGAGCATTTTTACCTCCACCAAGGAGGTTATGTGATCAGGTGGGTTTGTTCGTTTGTTCTTTTGTTAGTTTGTTTGTTAGTTTGTTAGTTGGTTTGTTAACAACATAACTCAAAAAGATGTGGACGGGTTTTGATGAAATTTTCAGGAAATGGCAGAAATGGCATAAGGAAGAATGGATTAGATTTTGAGACTGATCCGGATCACCGTCTGGATCCAGGAAATTTTTTAAAGGATTCTGTACTATTGGGAGATAGGGCTAATGGTAGAGCTCTGCGTTGTTACCACTTTACACCAGGAGATGGCGGACATGAGTAACTTCAATCCCAGCAGCATTTTGGCTGTGTTTCCATTCAAAGTTTTGGAGTTTATAGAGTTTGAAATATGCACGTCCGGGCGAGGAGACGAGTTGAAGCGTAACAGAGAGAAAGACAGCAAACTGTAGCGAGAATACTGACAATGCTGGGAGGAATAGAGGAATATTCACCCTCTGCCATGACTTCTACCTGCCCTGGGGTCTCCCACCAAGTGGACATTCCCAGAAGACCTCCACAGACAGGCATCCTGCTCAGATGCCTGAACCACCTCAACTTTCTCCTTTTCAATGAGAAGGAGCAGCAGCTCTACTTCGAGGTCCTCCCCCTAACTCTAAGGCTGTGCCCAGACACCCTCCTGAGGAATCTCATTTAAACCTGCAATCTCATTCTTACGGTCATTACCCAGAGTTCATGACTACAGATGAGGGTTGGTACAAAGATCGACCAGTAAATTGAGAGCTTTGCCTTCCAGCTCTGCTCCCTCTTCACCACGACAGTAATGTTTGAAATGCTGCTCATGCTGCATGACTCCACCTGTTAATCTCATGATCCATTCCACCCTCAAATATGAACAAGACCCCAAGATACCTGGACTCCTTTACTTGGGCCAATTCACCGTCCCACCTGAAGGGAGCAATCCACTGTGAGAACCATGGTCTTGGACTTGGAGGTGAAGACCCTAATCCTGACCACTTTGCACTCAGCTACAAACCTCCCCTGCACATGCTGAAGGTCAGTGTCTGAAGAAACAAAAAGAACCACATCATCTGCAAAAAGCAGAAATGTAAATCTGTCTGTGAAAAGTACAAACACAATCAGAGAGGAACTTTCCATAATGTTGAAAGTAAATACAAGATAAATGGGTACAGAAGGAAAAAAACATTCTCCTTCAGATGGAGCAACCTGAAGGCTGTGAGCCTGCGCTTCAGCAAGAGAGTGCCAATTCACATTTTACACAGCGTCCTAACTTTTTTGTAATTGGCATTTGTATTATGGAGACGTTTTTAAGTAGATGTATTACATTACTACATTTGCAGTAGTTGTAAGTCAGTGCTGTTCTGAAGATTTATTGCAGCCAACAAACTCCAATCATGAGTAACAGTAGAAAGTAAGTCCCAAGTTTTGAGGCCCTTTACATTTCAATCTTCTAACCGTTTATTGTCAATCTCACCAGTGCAATTATTTAAACTGTAGCCCTCTTTCTTTCCCTCCCTTTGCTTCTGCACTTGTATCTTTATGTCATATCCAGCATTAAATAAAGAGACAGATGGACAGGATGGGGGAGGCAGATAAAGACTGAGTCAGCACAAACACTTCTTTTTTATGATGAGGCAGTTTTCAGTCTTTTATCTTCTCCTTCCTGACAGACAGTATCAATCTCAGCCCAAATACATGGGTTTTTTATGAATTTGATTTTATTCAGTGTCTCTCCTTGTTTCCTTTCTGATTTTGAGATCATAAGACCCTGAAAATATCCAATAATCTTACATAAACCCTTTACTCCTCCTTCTAGTTCATTTATCAATGATGAAATAATGCGGCACATATCCAGCTTTAATGTTATTGCTGCTCTATAACTTGTTACGGCAGAATTAACAAGTGAGAATGGATGTTTGTACTCAAATGATCCCACTCTGAATGACAGAGTGTCCCTCAGTATTTATGGAAGTACAATTTATGTATCATTAATCATTTTCCTTAGTATGTTTTCGTGTTTCCTTTAAGTCTTATTTGACTATATACAACTTTGGTCACTTTTAACAGCACTAACACCCATATTACTATACTCAGTAATGATTCTGAAATTCCTTTAATAACCAATAACATCCAGATGTACCGTTAATGCACTAACAGAAGCTATAAGTGTTCTATTAGACTTATTGTGCATATGTGGCACTAAACAGCTTCCTGCTGAATTCTAAATGACTTTTTATGGACAGGAAATTGAAAAGCAGAATCGCTCAGCAGTGAGTGGATACTCTATCAGCATGGGCGTAAAAGTGTGGCTTATTCACTTAAAGCCTATAATACAGACAAATTGGGACATTAGGATTAATTACCACTTACATCAACAAAAGCACTGGAGATAATGAAGTGTAATGGCAGGTAGAGCATAGCAGGTATCAATTAAGAGTAATAGAAAAAGAAACAAGCGAATACTGATTAGCACTTAAATGCTGTCAACAGTCATAAAATATTATTTTTGTGTTATTTCAGCTCCTTTGTGCTCTAAGTTCCTTTCTTTCTCTTTTCCGTTTACCAGCTGGCCTCACTCAATAGAGGCCTGTAAACCTTAATTTAGGATGAAGACCAGCGGAAGTAAAGCCTTGAAGTGAAGAATGAAGGCACCAGACAGCAGGTTTCAGAGCTCTGAATCGTTCTTATTTTTAATAAAGTGCATCAGAAATGTACAGCTGAACTATAGTGTCTCTCCCACAGCAGCAGACTGCCAGATCTCACACACGCACACTCTCACTCACACAGGTGCTGCAGATTTAAGCTGAGCAGAGGCCCACTCTACCTGAACCCCTCCCCACCTCTGATCTCACCTGGCCTCTCTCCCCCCTTCAGTGAGAAATCCGTTAACCTATATTTACAAATTAACAATTTTTACAATTAATCAACACACTTCAAAAGACTAGTAATCAATACAGAATAATCTAAATAACCCCAAATATTGTAAACTTAAGGCAAATATAACTAAATAAACTTGCCCCTCCCTCCTCCTCTCTCTTTTCCCTGATCAAACTTAGCCTAACAAGGTGATTGGCAGCTGCTGTGGCCTGTTTACTGCATCCCCATGTGTGCACTCCATGAAGACACGCCCCACAGGAAGTAGACCTCAAAGACAGAAAGCGTTAGGAGGGTTTATAAAATAAAATAACATTCTGTATTAATTAACTGAACTTGATAGTCTCTGCATTTTAGTGTGACCTAATCACTTCAATGAGGGGGATGCTTTCCAGCTCCCTCACAAGGCCCCATATGGCTCCAGCACACACCATCACAAAAATGTACACGGAAGTGTTTTGTATTTGCCACAAAATATCCATTTACATGCACAAACAGATGCAAACATACACGTGCATATTTGACCCCTAAATAAACTGCTCTTACAGTATCTGGGATCATTATGAGGTCCTCTGATAGCACTGTGAACTTTATCCCATGCTCATGGGGTGGGAAACAACTAATGAAATATAAAAAAGAGGAAAAGGAAAAGCATTGGACAATGGCCTGTGTATGAAGCTGTGGTATCATACGGTATTGTTTAACACTGTCATTTTAATTCAGATTAAATTGTATCAAGCTATAAAATATGGTACAGCATTATATTGTGTTGGGAAAGTTTAATATGGTTTCACACGGGGCATCTGTGGCTCAGTTGTCTCGCAACCGGAAGGCCATGGATTTGATCTCCAGCTCCTACAAGCACATGTAATATGTCCTTGGGTAAGACAATTAGCTCCTATTTATAATTTATAGTATAGCGCTGTGCCATATGGTATTCTATGCTATGCAATGTTATGATATGGTATGGTACAGTATGGTACGGTATGGTATGGTCAAGCAGCAACTTCCGGTCCTCAAATATGAATCCAATGCGGAAGTGCAAAAAATTGCAACACTGCGAGTGTCCACTTGAGGCTGGCTGCAGGTACACTGGAAGTCCCGTACAAAACACGTTAAAAAGCCATTTTTTTACTCAAGAAATAAACTAGTTTAGAGCCTGGTTCAAAAAACCAAACATGTCTCATTAGTTAACGTCTTCATGTCCTCTTACTGTACGGGGGGGGGGGTTTCCACAATCGATTCGATTATATTTAGGAAAAACTTCACTGCGCACTGTTAAGTCTCATTTGACTGACAGATAGCTTGACAGGCAGACGCTACCTCCAGAAGGCCAGCTTTAGTGCTAGCTTAGCTGACAGCAAATCAAGCTCAGTGGGCGGGCTCTTGTCTTATGTTAGGTTGATCCAAAGTTCGGTTGAGACAGCAATTTCAATATGGAGGCTGCCATGGATTGGCTTCAAAGCTATTTGAGACCGCCTATTGTAATCAAACAGCTGACGTCACACAGGCTTTGTCCAATTCTTTCTACAGTCTGTGGGTATGGTATGGTATGGTATGGTATGCTATGCTTTCGTATGCTTTGCTATGCTATGGCATCCCATTTGAGGATATTTCATGGCACCATACCAACTGTAGGTATGACTGTCAGGAGTAAGAATAAAAAGAACAGATACAGTAGTCCTTGTGTGAGTACTTCTTTGTCCCTTCAAACTGTCCTTTACACATTTGCCATCCACCTAGTTATAGCAACATTTTTAAGTCCCTTTATTAGTTGTTGGGAGAGCAAATGCAATAAAACCTCACTGTGTTGATATTCCAAACCTTAAAACTTCAGCTGTATAAAAACATTCTTTTAACTTCATCTAAATGTCAGTCAATAAAGACTAGTAAGTAGACAGAATCCAATATGAACAATTTCATACCTAGTAGTCTTAACTACTTATTCCAAATCTGCCTTTCACAAATCAACTGATACAGTACCCCAGAAAAGATGTTAAATAAGTAACAGGTACTGGATGTCAACATTGGGCCATATTGGTGCATTCCAGATGCCTGTGTAGGACAGACAAGTTTATAAAAAAAGAAGTGCCGACAATGAGTCTCTTGCTTTCCAGTGTGTAATGAGGTTTATAAAAAGATTTAATTGCAGACAGAGACTCTGCTGTGGACAGCATGGCGAGGCATGTAGACTATTCATGTCAGCTGAGGCCATGTGTCCACCAGCAGCTCTTTTTACTGGCAGCACACAGACAGGGTCTGGAAAAAGAGTAACAGAACATCTGAGTGAAGTTATACCATAGGGTACATATACCATCTACTTTTACAATTTAGCTATCCAACCTAAACTGACAGATAGGACAGAAACTTCCAATGGTCTTCACAACCCATCCTTGAGTAGAACAGTCTGCTTCAATGATGCTCTCATGTGAATCACAGAAATATCAACCAAGCTCACTGAAAATTATATACATTTCTATTAAATAAGCTTGATCTCCCTGAACTGAATTTGATGGAGTCAAATTATTTTAATACTTGCAGATGATTTTGAAGGCATAGTATGCAACATTTAAAACATAAATATACCAGATATTAAATATATCTTTCTTTAAAACATCACTGAGTCATGACCTGTGTTTGTTGTTTCTAGCACTTTGTTCACATCCCTTTTTTCTCATGAGCACCTCCCTCTCTAACTGTTAGCCCTACCAGCCACTCTGGGAACAAGAGACAGCCCCACACATCCAGGGGCACATAATTTGGACAAAAATGTCTGAGTTTTGTACAAGTAAAGGAGAACTGACTTACTTTCTAAACTGAGGAAAATGCTTTGTTTAGCCTAAAACATTGAACAGAAAGAGAAACAAATTAACTCTGGTCTGCATATGTCAGTAGATATCAGTCCTAAAAGTGTCTGAACATGGTTTAAACACTGAGGGAGGAGGAGAAGGGTGTGTTGAGGGGGTCTGCTTTGGTCTGAGTGACGGGATCTGAAGTTAAATATTGTACATCTGACTTATATATAGCCCCCTAACATAATTTACAAAAGATTCTGAGTCATGAAAGATACATTTGGTTGGCTGGACTGTCTCTAAAATTTCCATAACAGATCTAAATATAAACCACTGAAATAAACCCATTTTCTTTCGGCCTTGTGGCAGTAATGCATCCCAAAACTTCAAATACAATTGTCATTTTAGTAGTATTGGTCCCATCACTTCAAAGTCAACTGTTTTCTGAAGGGTTTTAGTTTGCATGCCCAAAACAAGGTCTGTGGTACACACTAGGGGTCAACAGACAAGGTGTTTTTGGGATGATACCAATTCCAATGATTCATAGCTCATGGGACTGGTAACTGATATTTGGAGCCGATGTGCATTCCTGAGGACATACTAAATGTACTTGATGTGGCAAAATTAAAATCGTATGATCAGAAAATATTTAGTCAACAATTTATCCCTACGTCTGTCTGCACGGAGCAACACAGTGAATGCAGGAAAACAGGAAGTGATTCCATACACCCACTGTGTCAGTGGTTCCCAGGCATAAGTGCCGATTGACTAAAACTCATGTGACATCCAACCAATCAGATTGTGTTGTGTTCAGGACATTTGGGGAAACTGTAAAGAGTGAAAATAAAGGCAGAGGGGAATCAAAGTAAAGCACTATTTGATTAATTCATTTTATTGATTATTGGTAAAATACAGTGCAATTCCATTAATTGGCCAAATGTCAAATATCAGCCTCAATAATCAGTAAGGCCGATGTGTTACATAAGCTTTTAACTTTTGCTGATTGTGTTTATGCTACAAAGTTATGAAAGTAGTGAAGGTTCATTCCAGCATTGCCAGGAACCCAGGCGATGCCAACAGCTGGGTTGACCAAGAAAAATATGTCATCCCTGGAGCACTGCATAACATCTGAAACTTCATATTTAATGGTTTCTTTATGCATGAAAACTGAAGACAACAAAGTTTCTATAAATGGAACCATACATATTCAGCATGGAAATGCCTGAAGAGTGTCTCTTCCAAACCTGACAACCCAAACGCTGCTCTTACCATCAAAAACATTACCAACAAACATTAGCCACATGCGCATTTTTGTATTCAATTACAGATAGAAATGTACATGCTTAAACCCCGCAGTAGAGCCATGAAGAGAGTGCTATCACAGCCTATCCAGCACTTTCATATTTCATCAGCACAAAGTAAACAATATATCGGCCCACGCTGTTGTCCAACAAAACTCAGCACCAGGTTTATTACATAGATTGGCTGAAAAAACAGAGCTATAATGTTAAATATTTATTCCTTCAGTAATTGATTTAAAATTGGAAAACAGTTCATGTTGGGATATCAGCATATAATTTCAACACAGCACAACACAAAATAGTCTAAATGTAATATATATCCTGGAGCCTGGCTGGACTATATTTACTCATGTCAGAGAGCTGGGAGATTTAACAAGAGTAGCATCCAGACAGACGCCTCATTAGCCCCGGGTTGGTAAAGAGTCTCACAGCTAATGGAACAAGAATGTCACTCAACTTATAAATGTGCTGTGGACAGAAAAATAGATGGACAACGAGACATATGGTTCTCAACAACAGTTAATGAGCAGCAGTTTCTATTTTCATTTGGAATTGGCTGACGAGAGAGATGATTTATTGTCTATTTTCTAAAAGTCTTTTAGGAAAGAAAACAATAATGTGGCTTTATTTCAAGATTGGCACTCACATCTAATTATGTATTTAGCTTTGTTGTGATGCTACAATTAGCTGATGAAACATTCTGCATACATTATGGGCCAGATTTTAATTAAAGCTCTTGTGAGGAGTTTTTAGCCGGTTATGAAACAGACTGAATTTAATACCAATGCCTCTTTGTGAGCTTCGAAGGCAGACACAATAAGCAGCATAATGATCGATTGTTTCAGGAAAGTTGTATCTAATGCCTGTAACTGCTGTGGCAGAATCAGAAACTGTGATTAACGGCATGCTGCAGAAACAGCCTTATTTGACAATTACTGAGGCAAAACTTCACATTGAGTTATACATTTAACTTTTAAAAGAAGATGCATTAAATCTATAGCCAAAATCATCAGAAATCAGATGTTCTGCTATGCCAACTTGGTTTCCTAAAAATAACACAAACCAAGAGTTTCACACCTATAATTTGTTTGCTCTGGTCTGAATCATGGATCAGTTTGGTACCTTGTTGTATAACTGTGGTAAGTTTGGTCTTTGAGTTCACACTGAAGCATTTACAAGAGGACAAAATGTGTCGTTTTAAAGGAACAAGCTTTCTAAGAGATTGGAGTTTCTTAACAGTTGATGAATATAAGAAGGTTATACTTCAAATTGTGATGAGTGAAATAAATAATTATGAGTCACTAATAAACATGAAAAATAAAAAGAGCAAACTTTATGTTACTGAGCCTATGCCACTTACAAACAGCTGCACAAAAGCTGGAATTGACATTTTACAGGAAAATCCAAAAGCAGTCAATTCATTTTTTTAAGAGGGATATACTGAGCATGCTCCACAGCAGTTTGAGTGCTACAGTATGAGGCACAGCAAGTGAAGATTTAGCGTTTATTGCTTAATCTGTGATGGCATCATTCCTCTATAAATAGATACATACAAATAAACCGTTAAATGCATAGCATGTAATTTCCACTGTCAGGGATTCTCTATCAAAACAATAACACAACATGACAATTAGAGACCAGCACTACTCTGCTCATAAGAAACATTCTGTTCTTTGACAGCTTTCACATAGGCAAAACAAAAACCAATGCTGTAAAGCATTGACTGAAAAAAAAAAAAAACTTTTCATGCACTGCCATATATCAGTGTCACTTCAGCCTCACCAACCAACCAGGAAGGAGAGAGACTTCTCACAGTAGCTTTGTCAACAACAATGGCGAGGGAGAAACAAATCTAAAACCAATCTGCTCTTTTTGAGACAATTTCCAGGTCTGAAGGTCTTTCTTATGTCAGGATAAGATTCCTTTACAGCATTTTCATTTGGGCAGTTTGGACAGTTGTGTCAGAGTAAATGCTCATCAGACTCCCTATGTTTAGTAAACATGTGTGCTAAATGGGTTCTTATCCCACATTTATTAATTCACTGATAACTGGTAGTTGTACATGTTTTGTGCCATGTTTAGTGCCATATAAGCATAAGCTCAGATGATAATTAATCACAAAAACTTAAACTGTAAATGTGAGAGGTTTTACAGCAGGTGAATTTTTGCCGGTGACTTTGTGCACATGGACTTCAGTATCTTGGTTTTTGTTTGTGCATGTTTACATTTTCAAAAACATGGTTATGACAGTGTTGTGGTTTTGAGAAACATGCTTTTGCTACCTGGAGAACTCACAAAGAATGTTGGATCAATGTGGCAGAGGGACAGCTGGTCCACTTCTGTGCAGAGAGTGATAATCAGGCTGCTGTGTCTACAGCGGATCAGTCTATGTGAGCTGTCTGAGCGTGATTCTATTTAGATAAACGATGACCTGAACAGTTTAACTTTCCAGCCATGTATGAAATGTGACTTTAGTTTATTGTGGACAGAGAATGACCGCTAAGTAGGCATCCTGTCAACACGTCCCAGACCTGGAATGTAGAAAAAATGACTCTTCTGGTGTACTTCTCAAAATAAAAGCTTGATCTTTTCAAGTCCCACTTTGAGCTACCCACATTCTCACATTATGCTTGAATTCTGAAATCATTTCCAGGACAGTTACATATTTCATGAATGAAGTCACTTGTTTAGCACTTTTTCGGAGCCACCTCTAACTTTCTTCATTATTAATAATATATATAATTGCCTCAAATTCATAATAGTCTATATCAACACTTAAGTAATGTTTGAGACCTCCCTCTCGCTCGTCATCCTCTCTGTCTCTTTTCTGCAGTGGTTTTGTTGCCTGTATTAAAGTTAAGCACATGTTCTCAGTATAAACAAGATCGTTTTCTATAAGCAAATTCCACCGTAGCAACTTAACCTCTGAACAAGTATGGTAAACAGCCTGGAAAATTTTTATGTTTAGATTTCTAAACATGAAAATAGATGAGTTGGTGTGGCAAGACCTATGCAAAGATAGTGTCTGTGCAACCATTAATTCAAGGCTCAGAACAACTCACTACTATTACCTTCACCAGCTCTACTACACTCCTCAGAAGCTACATAAATACAACAACTTAGTATCTGAAAAATGTTTTCGATGTGGCATCACAGAAGGTACTTTTCTACACGCTACATGGCTATGTATTAAACTTAAAAACTTCTGGAAGGATTTGTGTGATACCATGTCTTCTATCATAGGAGTTGCTTTTCCACTTGATCCTGAGATATGCTTGCTTGGTAATTTCACCCATCTCAACCTTAATAGTAATTCTGCAAAATTTAGCAAGGTTGCACTTGCAGTTGCAAGAAAATGTGTAGCATTAACCTGGAAATCCGACTGTACTTTATCTCTGTCAAAATGGTTTTCAGAAATGAATAAATGTATCCCATTGGAGAAGATAACTTACAGTCTAAGGAATAAACACAAACAATTTTTCAGGATATGGAAGCCATACATTGATCACATGGACAATCTCAATGTGCAACAGGAAGACTCAGACTTGATGTAGTTTTACTGCCCTGGAGGAGACTCATCAAAAGCCTCACCATCATCCTTTATTGTTATTATTTTATTTCATTTCATTTCATTTTAACTTTATTTGTGTGTGTGCATGTTCTTGTCTTGTTTCGTTCACCCGATGAATGTGTGTGGGTAGGTGAGAGGAGGATGGTTTAATCCTGTCTGAACTGTCTATAATCAACTGTTGCTGCTGTTGTTTTAATTCATAAATATAAAGGAAGTATTAAAAAAAACAGCCTGGAAAATTAAGAGTACTATATCTGTTTTATGCACGTGTATTTATTAGGACATTTTCTTGCAAAAAACACAAAATTTATAGATGAAGTTTCACAGGTACCTGTGCAGAAACGATGCAGTATACTAGTACTTCTGATATAAACAGGGATATGAGTAACCAGGTTTCTCTGTGCTCATGTCAACACAGTAACCAAAATGTGATCAAAACCAGGATAAGGTTCATAACCAGGACACTAAAGTCCAAGATATTGTGTGTTTACATGAGTTGATGTGAGTAAAGCAAAGCTTATGTTAGATTCTGCAAGAAAGCCTCTTGCTAACTAAAAAACAATTCATCACAGCATTTTCCTTAGGGATAGAATCATGGTCCTGAAACTCGTCAATCAAGCAATTATGAACTTTTCAGTTACAAATGAAGTCTGTGGAAATTGTCTTTCATTGTTTTATTTTCGAAAATATGCTGAATCTTAAGTTTTTAACCCCTTAAGGCCTGATAACAGAAACAATAGCCAGAAAGTTCTCATTTTTTGGGACTTGGAATTATTCAGCCTTCTACCAAAATCCATAAAAAGAAAAATGCCATAACATTTCACATACATTTCTTTAGTATCACATTTGATGGATCAGACATTTCCACTGAAGGGCATTTTTACCTTTCATCAGATTGTATTCAAAAGGTTTTTAAGATACTTGCTGATGATGTTGATGAGACAAAGGTCCCACAACAAATATGATGCATAAGACTTCACATTTTTCAATGTTGGGATGACTGTTTTGCACTAACTTAGAACAGTTCAACTCTTTTTCAGTGTGCCCACTGTTATGCATCAAAACATGTAAGTTAGGGCTGTTTAAAAGCAAGAATTTTAAACTTCAGGAACAGTCTAGTAAAAACTAAATGATGCAACTTTTGGAAACCGCACCAAGAAAAATAAAATTCTAAAACTCAATGTGAGGTTATTTTAGTATTTTTCCTACTGTGTACACTGCACAAACAAGATTAAATGTTTCGAAGTTCAGACAAACATTTTATCTCTCAAGGTTAAAAAGATGATCAAAGTTCTGTTTTTTTTAAAGGTTTGGAACATTTTTACAATATTGATCCAAAAAAAACCCAAAAGTTTGACAACCTTAAGCTAAGTTAAACCTACCATTTAGATGTTTTTTTGTGTTTTGATTGTGTGTTACCTGTCACATCTCGGCCCCGTGTATCCAGGCTGACACTGGTCGCACCGCAGCTCTCCTTCTTCACTCAGGTGGCAGGTGGGACTGAAACTTTTGTAGACGCCATGAGGACGTTGTTGTTGATTAAGTCGGTACCGTTGTCCCAGTGTGGAGAGAGGGAGGGAGACAAGGAGGAAGAGGAGAGGACAAAGGCGAGTTAGGGCCATTGTTTGTCTCCCCTCTCACACACACAATAACACACACCTGTTTCCTTACTTTCACTTTCAAACACTCACATTCACAGTTTTTAAGACACACACTCACACTCTTAATTGCCCCTCTCTCTCTCACACTTCTGAACTTTTGATAATGGTCTTCCTCCCTAAGAACTGTATCCCAAATGAACCCAGAGAGAGAGAGAGAGAGAGAGTGACACAGTGTAAAGTGATAGTGTCTTTCCCTCATTCTGTCGCCCTCCCACTTCCATAAACTATAGATAGTTCTGCTGGCTCGGGTTCTAGGACACACACACTGACTCACTGAACGACAGGCTGACTCGCTAACTGCAGGCAAATAAATCTCCCTCAGGGGAGGCAAAAAAACACTAAAAGGTGAAAAAGAATGCTTTAGTGTTTATTAGAGCACTGGTTCACAAACTTTTCTACCAGCCCCTCCTTTGGCAGATAAACATATTTTTAAGATTTAAGTTTGTTTGAGTGGATTGGGACTATAAACAGAAAGCAATTTTGCCTGGGGCCTCATTTATGAAGCTTGCTTACGCACTTTCCATACGTATGCCACTTTCCATGCAAAGGTTGTGATTTATGAAAATAAACTTGGCGGGAGAATGTGCGCACCGGTACGTCAACTTTGATCCTTGTGCACGAACATTTTGGAGACGGGGGAAACTTGTGGCGTAGGTGGTGAGATGGTGAATTGAAGCTAGTTTCATCTCATACATTTAATGTCATCACATATCAGACTCACAGACCTGCGTTATCATAAACACCCAAGCCTGCAGTGTTATAGATGTGTTCCTTTAGTGAGCCATTAGGCCTACTACTGTATGCACAATGTTCATATATCATACTTTCATCTTCTATTGATACAGAGCGGCGGATAGCACTGATTGATTAGTATTAATTGTGACAAGGTGTGTAACAGTCAGTCTAATTGCTGAGTAAGCATATAAATAGTGCAGTGACACTTGTGCGTAATGTTGCACAATGGATGTGCTGGCACTGCTGGAAGATCACGCAAATGGTAGGATCAGGATGGAGAGAGAGACTTTAGGGACCATGAAGATTTCCTGTCCCATGATGATGACTGGCTAATAAGCCGATTTAGATTCCCTAGAGCAGTGCTCTTGGATCTATGCGCTAAACTGGGCCCAGTGTTAGACAGAAACACCCACCGAAACCGCGCCATCCCTGTGCATATACAGGTGCTGACCACTCTGGGGTTTCTGGCAACTGGCTCCTTTCAGCGGGAATTAGCCGACAGGTATGTGTTTGATATTATTAACAATATATAATTTTACATCTTCTGTCTAAAGCCCCTTTTGGGTATGATATAACACAGTTAAATTCTGTCCTTAGGCCTGGGATATCGCAGCCATCCCTCAGCACACTAATGCCAGCCGTTTTGGATGGCATTATAAACATGACCAGTCCATACATTGGGTTTCCTTACACTGTGGGTGAACAGGCCAATATTAAAAGGCAATTTGCAGCAATGTCCGCTTTCCCAAATGTAATCGACACAATTGACTGCACTCATGTTGCTATAAGGGCTCTGAGTAAAAATGAATTTGTCTGTGTGAACCAAAAAAATGTGCATACGATCAATGTACAAATTATTTGTACCTCGAACATGGTTTTGACAAATTTAGTGGCATGGTGGCCCAGGGTCAACACGTGACTCATTCATCCTGACGCACAGCAGTTTAGGGAACAGACTGCAGATCGCTCTGTGGCACTCACACTATTTACAGCGATGACGACGTGCTGCCACTCGCTTGTTTTTCTTTTATTAGTGATGCCACTACTGTGACCACCAAATAAAATGATTTTTCTGGCCTCCACCTCACCCACAAGCACCTCTATTTTGGTTTCTGTGAAATTCCTTTTCTTTGTCATCTCTGCCATGATTGAGTGTAAAATGCCATTGATCAGTAGGCTTATTTATATGCAAAAACATTTGTGAGGTACTTTGCATTGACCATTCATGGTAGAATGTGGGTGTGTAGAGGGCAGGATGTGAGATGAATCCACCTGCACAATCTTCCAGGTGGATTGTGATTTATAAAGGGAAAAGTGCTTGCAGGTGTGCGCACGTACGGTTTTATAGATCAGATTTGTTTTTGGCGCACGCCATTTTCAGCTTTTGGGCGCACGTACACTTTTAGTATGGATCCTATGCAATGCTTTATAAATGAGGCCCCTGGACTTTCATGTCAGTTGGACAGCAGCAAAGGACTCTAGGGCTCATTCTCATTTCTAAACTTTACCCTTACCCCTGGATTTCCATAAAAACAGAATTACAAGGGGCAGTGGTGACATTTTCTCCTGTGATTTAGGACAACACTTCAAGTTGCTGATACATCATCGATAGTCATTGATAGCACTAACATTAATAATGAGGCAAATACCTGCGTTAATATTCTTGTCTAAAACTCTGACTACCAATGTCAGTCAACTTCCTTTTTCCTATGAAGACTAGACCAAGAATAGCTGAAAACAAATCTTCGATGACAAAAACTCTGATGAAGAATAGGTTCAGTTTTCATCCAAAAGCATGAATGAAGCTAAAGCATAAGCATAGTTTTGTTGGACATTTAAAATCCATGATATGAGAAGGCACAAGCTGTTAGAGTGGGTGAAGCTGTAGCTCTTCTGCTTTTCAGCTGTAAAGAGTAAGGATGATGT
The DNA here is from genome assembly GCF_018320785.1 of Cheilinus undulatus. Taxonomy (NCBI): domain Eukaryota; kingdom Metazoa; phylum Chordata; class Actinopteri; order Labriformes; family Labridae; genus Cheilinus; species Cheilinus undulatus. The sequence goes on along the minus strand of NC_054878.1, from coordinate 35,528,281 downwards.
GTAGAAAACAGAAGTAAAATTTGCACCCCATTCAGGCAAAGAAAATAAATGTTTGACTTAAAGTTTGGTTAAAATGTAAGGACTTTTTATGGACTAAGGGTCTGTGTCAATAGACATCATTTTTGGCAGTGCTTATTTTCAATTCAAAACCAATGTAGTGCCCTGAGCAGAAAAAACGCCCTCAGTGTCAGTGGTTTTTGCCCCTACACCTTAAGCATGCTCAACTGAAAACCATTTAACTTTTAGAACAGCAATACTATCATACACGATTGATATTTACAATTCTAGGTCGTAGCGCCTCCAACAGAGCATCCACGACAACCAATGAGAATGAGCAGCAGCCGGATCATACAGACTTTCACCACTGACAAGCGTAAACACAATCGTACTTTCATTCTATCGAGGATTTCATCCGGATTCTTTTCCTTGTTTTTTTAGTTTTTGCTGCACCTGTTTTTGCTACGCCTGTAGTGAACGGACAGTTAGCTGACAGTATCGATAGACATCAATGTTTGTTATTCTTCTGAAGTCATGTGATCATACGAGGTCACTGGCAGGTCAGCAGGTGTGTGGTCTAAGAGTCTGGCCCAGTCATCCAATATGTGTGCTCAGAGGATTATAAGATAAATCGTTTGAATTCGTCCTAATGTTTGTGTTCTCCCATGTTTTTAAAATCGGTTAAGATTTTGAAATTGTCTAGTGTGGCCAGCCTGACTGGTTTAGGTATATTTGTTAAAGGACTATTTTTTAAATTGCTGGATAGCTGAATTTTAAAAGTTAATTGTGATTACAATTGAAACACATTTTTAAAATTAAAATAATTTACATTTCAAAACATGTATTATCTGTATTGCAATGTAACACAATTCTTATCTGTGTCTTGATTTGGGAATTAAGTTAAGTCACAGAGAAGTGCTCTGTGATCTTGACTCTGCTACACCACTGTGGTATGAAACCCTGACTTTATTTAGGAGACAGCTTCAAAAAGAAAACTATAGAAAAAAGAACTTGCTACAGATTGAGAAGTAAATGGAAAAAGCACAAGGACAGGATAAATAAAAGGATTTTATAAAATGAAATATTTGATATCAAAAGGTGCAGATTAGTTTTTATTTGAGATTTCTTTGAGATTTTTTTAAGGGAAATGAGTCAATTTTTCAAAATAGATTGCAATTATATCAGACTTTAATATCATCATGATTAACATGTTAATGCTTGCTAACAGCCTGAGTTTTAGACAACACACAACTGTGTCACTCCATTAGTAGATGTCCATGGGGATCCTGTTTGCGCACATGTATTTGTATGTATTTGTAATTCAGTCTATCTGTGTGTAGCATGTTCAACAATAGAGTGTAAAAGTGTGAAATTCCCTTGAGGGATTAATAAAGTATGTCTTAAATATTCAGAAAAAAATCTATATTAACACATCGTTCAACCTAATGTTACTTTGAAACCAGCTGATTTATGTTGAGAATACTGCCTGCCTGCAGTAGAAGATGACAAAAGTTGACACTAAGTAACTCTTTGAATCAGAAAACTTTTAAGATGCCTTAAATTAAATTATTGCCCCTTGATATATCCTGATATATCAAGTCACTTTTGGCACTACAACCCAAACCTACAAGATGTCAAATCAGCATGAAAGGTTTCATCCCAGACTGAGACTCAGCCAGGAAGCATTTGGAAACTGTATCTGTGCCAAGGCAGACCCAGCATCCAAATGGGAATCTTTAATAATAGAACACATTTAAATCTCTTAATCTATGTGCAATCCGCATCTACAGTAAAATACAAATAAGGGAGGATGCTTATTTGTTATTGAATATTTCTTTTCTGGGAGTTTAAAGTCTTTAAAGAGGATTAATTGTGTGCACATTTCAAGGGTCTAACATGGAAATGAACAAATTCCTGTGTGTCATGATGTTTCATCACATGAAAAACATAAATTTGATGAGTTTGGTCAGACTGATTAACATGTTACAGCTTCTGTTTTGATGAATATGTGAAAGATATCAAAATTTTGGGCTTCAGGAAAATGACTGATATAATCATTTTAAGTATGGAGGCCCAAGGTGGAGACTCATTTGTATTTGTTGATACATTATGTTGCTTTAATAGCAAGTCATTTCTAGTTGTTTGCTCAGAATATTGACTAATTTATATCATGTTTTGACACAACACTCCTTTTGAGATGATAATGACTTAATTTCACAAGATCTCTACAGAATGTCTGACTTGTCTTTAGAAAGCCAGTGCTTTTATTCATAGATACGGAGATAAATGATTAGACATCTTAAGAATGAACCTAAACTTACTTGCTGTAACAGGAAAATGGAGAAATAAAACCTTTGGATGTATGTCCTCTTGGGGCTTCCAAATATCCATTATAAATGATCCTTTATAAAGTTATCCATTGTAGAAATATCTAAATTTTATTATCAAAAACATTAAGATAATTCTGTGGTTACATAATAATATACACATCATTGATGAACTTTGCTTAAATGTCCTCAGATCTTTTAAGTATTCTATAATCTAGCTGGTTGACAAATACAGAGACAAACAAAACTTTATTGGCAAAGTAGAAATTAATCTGAAGCCTAAAAAAGGATATTGACCTGTTTCAATAACCACATACTGACCTTACCATGGACAGCACTTTAATAAATACTCGTCAGAGCTTGGCGTTATTGCTTACAGAAACAGTGACTGACTGGCCGGCTATTTGAGCGATTAGCTTCAGTGAACCTAAGTGACAGACCAGCTATTTTGAGGGTCTGAAAGAGCCTGCACCTCCAGGCTATTATTACTGCAGGGTGAGAGGGTGGTGAGGGAGGAGGGAGACAGAGAGAGAGTCGTTTCTTTCTTTAGCTCAGAGAGTTTTCAACATGACGTGTCATGACTGCATCAAGATTCCCAGCTGCTGCTGCCTGTGTGTGTGAGTGTGTGTCCATGGTGGTGGCACCTGTGCACCTCTCACACAGCATCCCTCTCTGGTCATTTGGGGAAATTACAGATCCTCAACAACATAGATACACAAAAGTCTACTGTATATCATCATTTCTATAAAATGTCTTTTCTGAATGCAATAATTGGATTTTATTTTTTTTCATTTTTGTTAAAGATGGTACAAAAATGGATATAGGCTCTGTAATGTCACCCACTGGACTTTGAAGCCAAGTTTTCAAGCCCTAGGATAAGAAATGCTAGCTCCATCTACATTTATTTTCAATCATTCTACTGTAGTAGCAGGCAAGGTAGTGTGAGGTGGAAGAGGTGCTGAGACGTTGCTCTTGTTAGTCAGTTAAGCCCCGCCCCAAATGTATGCATAAACATTAGCTTACATATAATCAAAACTGAAAAATTATAAAACAGCCCCATCCTTGAACAAAATGCCGAATAAGCAAATTACCATTATTTGTTAAGCCTTGCCGTAAACATGATAACTAATATTTAAAAAAAATGGGCATTTTAGCATTACAATTTAAAACAACAACCCACGAGCATGACCAATCACAGAACCCTGAAGCAATCATCGTTGATGGTTTCCTGTTAAACACTTTATGCCTCTGAGAACTAATCTGAATTCCTTGTTACTTCCAGTGAAGCCAGCAGTTAGTGTAAAAGCAAGTTCAGACCAAAGATTTGCAACAAAATGAGACCATTGAATGTAGAACGTTGCAGGAGACCGCTGAAGCGTGCAAACTGAGCCATCACAGTTGGAATCAGGACGGTTGATGGTGTAGACTGCAATTCAGTTTTTCATACTGCCAATAGCTTGTTTTTAGATGTAGGATGCACATATATGGGAACATTTTTGTTTAACGCCCTGGTATTTATGTTCAATAAAAATCAGGCTGTCAGTTTGGGAAATTGACTAAATGAATGAGACATACTGATGGTACAAATCACTTGAAATCAAGTAACTTTGACAGACATTGCAATCACTACAATACATTGAGTCCTCCAGCTGCAGCAGTGTAACCTGACAATCCAGATAAACTATTTCATAATTTATTGCATGGATGTATTCACATTCATCTGGAAAAGCTCCCACAGAAAGCATTTGGGAAGAGCAGGACTTATCAAAAATTCTTGTAAGATGACTGGACTTCTTCTTAAAGATATTCTTTGAATTAAATTATAAAGAATCTGTGAAAGCTTTAAAGGGCTGCAGTGTTTTCCTGTTGGTCACACACTAGTTTGCTGCTTGTTATGTGTAAATTTTCTGAAGATACTTGCTGTAACTCAATAAGCTGAGACAGCATGAGCAATTTTCCATAGAAGAAAATTGGTTCGACAAAATGGTTTTAAATGCCTTAATGAATTGTGGGAGATATGAGCTTTCTACTGTGTTAAGTTTTCACAGCACAGTGGTATTGATTCTTCCAACTGTTTTGACATTTCCACATACAGAGAAGATGCTTTTTACCTGTGGGGATGATATTTTCACTCATGCCATTACATCTGCTTCTTCCCACAGCCTCTATATGTGTTTTTTATGTTTTAAAGATAACTAAATATAATCCTGGAGGTCTGAGAGAGGAGTGTGTAAGAGAACATGAAGAAAAGACAAGTCAAAATAAGGCATTAAATCAGAAGTGACGGATTGTTCAACGTACTTGTTGCTCGGGAGACTCAGCGGGCAACTGCAACGCTGACAGTCCGTAGGTGTCCCACGAGTGGCGTTGCCGTAGAAACCAGGTAGACAGGTGTCACAGTGGGGGCCCGTGGTGTGGTGGAAGCAGTCCTGGTAGGAACATTTCAAATGAAAAACTGTCAGGTCAGTTAACTCTGGTAAAATGAGAGGATCTGAAGTTGTCTTCAATGAAGTTGTCTTACAAAACAATACAATAAAATACAACAATATACCAAATGCAATGTGATGCATTATAATACACGGTAAACCACAGTATAATACAGAATGATCAGCAAAGTATAATATAAAACTATATAACATGACTTGTCCTGCTAATTGTTACAGCCTTGACCTGAGGGATTTGTAAATTAGACCATGCTTAATCATGGGAGCATGTTGATAAGCATTTTGAGCATGTTGAGCATTTTTAACATCTAACAGGATATAAAACATGAATCTGATGTTTTACATCCAGAGAATGAAGCGGTTTAATATTCATTTATTCCTGTGTCTACAAAGCTATTCAACAGCAGCAAATAAGGCAGGTAGGGAAATGGACTAGACTGTGATTTCTCTTGCATTTTCACACTGGAACTCAAAGAATATAATGGCATTTATACTGTAGTTTTTTTTTAGGGTAATTATTCATTGATGCTCAGTGTGTATGTCAGTGTTTTTCATGTGGAATCTATATGTTGTTGACTGTTATGGCTGCAAAGATTCCAAGACAAATTTCTCTCTCTGTTGGACAATAAAGTTTTCTTAATTCAAAGTTTTTACCACACAAAGATTTTCTCTAATTTTCACCTTTAGCTTCTCACCTAGCTTTAACCCTTAAACACCGCATCTTTTCTCTCCTAACATTGTTTCCGTTCTTTTAATTTGACTGCACAGAGTGCTCACGGTATATACCTCCTGACCTTTTTAATCTAATGTCATCTAGTTTATAAATGTTGCTTATTCTTCTTCAAATTCTTTTGTGTTTTACCACAGTCTTTCTCTTTTGCTGTGTTGCTGCAAAGCCAGAATTACCCCTCTGGGAATCACTAAAGTATTATCTCTTTTTCCACCACCATTACAGAAAACTTTGGAACAAATTCATATCATATTAAACACAATGTTTAATTTTTATTTATATGGACATATAAATAACTAGAGATGTAATGCTATTGTACATTTTGTGGCGTAGAAGTGAAGTGATAGAAGCGTCCCAGTACCTTTGAGTGCATGTGACGGTTTCAACTGATAGGTCCTCTGGGGGAAAAAAGTGTCATTTTTTTGTCATTTTTTAGTGGAGAAGAGCAAAGGGAAGTGGGAACTACAGTTACCATCGGGCCTTGTGTACCCATCAACCTTTGCGCTCCACTTGATGGCTTGATCTAACAGCCTGGAAATGCTTTTTGAGATTGTGGAGGCTCCAGTGACTTTTAAGCATTTAGGACTCTAAGAGATGTGAAAGTAGAAAAAGGTGAGGGACAAACAAAAACAATATGCAGACACTGCCACACTGCAGAGACACATTTGATGGTGAATATGAGGAGCTACAACAGCTATTTTCAGTGGTGGATAAAGAAGGTTTGAGAGGTTAGTAAACACGCTGGAGCTAAAGTACAAGCATTTTTATTTCAAGCCTAATGCACACCTACAGCACTTTTGTGCACATATTGTGATATTCAGATTGCAACTGTTGCTTCATAAATGCCAATGTCACTTTTTTTACAAGTTTTCATTTTTTTTTGTTTTTGTTTAGTTTTTTTTTTTTTAAATATATATACATAAATGCCATACTGTAGACCTGTTATCGAGGTATTATTGGACATCCCTTTTAATAACATTAGCAGACTGATGACTCATGAAACAGTTCAGGAAAAAACTTTCATAATAGTTGACTTATTGTTTCAATGACTGCTGGTTTGTTGTCCCTACTTTAAAGTGCTTTGAAATGCATCTTTAAAATAAATGTGCTATGCAGTTAAAGCTGCGTTACCTGATTTTTTATCTTTCTTCGAAGCATTTAGGTATAAGATTGTTTTATTAATACTTGGGAGGCAAACATAAAAACAGTATAAATTATGCTTCATGAAGACAAGCAGAACAACATTATTTTACCCTGAAATTATGATAAGCTGATGCTAAACTCCCAATCAGGTTGTGTGGTTTATACCTATTTATGTAGCAGATAACACTATAAAGGTGCTAACAACAGTACACTTGCTTTAATTACCAGTATGAGGAGTGTCACATTTTGCCCCTGGAGGTTAAAAAAATAATGACTAATAAACTCAGGGGTTAAAGCACAGCGACAAGAAGAGCTGACATTTGTTGATACATGAGACTAAAGCTGTTTGTTATTAACCAAAGCTGTCAAATCAAATCACTGTCAACAGACAGCAGCAGGAGGAACAATCAGGAGGAGGGCAGGCTTAATGATGTGGTTCAGGATTAGAATCACATTCTGTTTAAGGAAGCAGCACAGTGTTCACAGGTTCATCCTCTGCCACTTTGTCAGTAATCTCCCTCAAGACTTGTACCAAGTTGGATATTTTTGACCACCCATCTTATCATGACTGTAAGCTCTGACTTTAAATGTTGATCACTGATACTAATGATAACCTAGAAGAGCAAAAACACTGGGCACATGATTTAGTATGGCACACAAGTCAATACAAAGCTCCATTTGAATAACACTTCAATAATACACTAGGAGAGAGGGTTAGAAACTGTGTTAAATAATTAGTTACCCTGCCCTAGGTACCTCTGGGACAGTTTTATTACCAAATGTTGGTTTTAAAGCGTATCCATGTTTGCTTTTGCAACCCTTGCTGATGTTAAGATAAAGATCAATGAGATAACGACCAATGTCATGTCATCTTGTATGAATCTACCCCCCACTGTGACCAGGTGCTAATAAAAAAGCAACTACAACTCAGGAAAAAAATATTCAATCACAGGAGAAATGACTAAACACTAAGGTTTTCAAAATGGTCTGTACTGTGATGTTATTTTGATAACACTTTTTTTTTTAAAGAATATAATCTTGTTGTTTTAAAACTGTGATAGAATCAATGATACCAAATCTTTAAAGAGGAAATAACACATTTTAATATTCCAGCGCATACAGTGCCTTCTGTGCAAAACTGCTTATGCTTTGTGAGGTTGTACAGGGATCAGGCATGAACAATCCTTTTCGAGTCTAGCCACAAATTCTCTATTTGAGGTCAGACATTCCCTTTATGTCTTTGAACCATGTCTGTGTAGCTTTGGCTGTAAGCTTTGGGTCACTGTCTTACTAGAAAATAAATTGTCTGCCAAGCCTTAGTTCTCTTGCAGACTGATACAGATTGTCCCCCTATATTTTGCCACATTCATTTTACCCTCTACCTTTACAAGCCTTTCAGGGCCAGCTGCCACGAAGCATCCCCACAGCATGACGCTGCCACCACCATGCTTCACAGTGGGGATGGTGTCCGCCAAACAGTGTCTTGTCTGATGGCCAAAAGGCACCATTTTGGTCTCATCATACTTAAGAACTTTCTTCCCCTTGACCATGGAGTCTCCCATGGTCAAGTGGCCAACTCTAGTCCAGATTTAGGGAGTCCTCTTTAACAGTGCCTTTCTCTTTGCCACTCTCCCATAAAGCTTTGAACCTGGCCAACAGTTGTTCTGTGCAGACTCTCTCCCATCTCAGCTGCTGAGGCTTGTAACTCCTTCAGAGTAGTCATAGGTGTCTTGGTGGCCTCTCTCTGTGAGGCGGATGAATACATAAGCTATATGTAGCTTTGTTAAATAGTGGCAAAGAGAGGTTTTCTGGAGGAAAATAAAATGCTTCAGAATGGTCTGTATGGCATACATGCTAGGCAACACTGAAGTTTTGCCAATTTTTACCAAAAATTTGCTAAATCACACAGTGCACCTGTTCTAGTAAATAGCGCTGTAAGCCTTGTTTCCTTGCTGTTAGTCACTCTCTCCTAAAGAGGCAACACAGACTGAAATCTTTTGTGGCTAATATAATTACTGTACTATCACCAAGCACCTTACAAAACCAGACTTCAAAAACTCCAAAATATCCCTTTAAGATAGTTCATTGATCTGATTCAGGTTGTTCTTAGGACGGTTATTAGCATTTACAAGATAACTGACAACAAATAGTTGCAGTTTTCGTGTTGCTTCTGTTTGCATGTGTGTGTCACTCATGTTAAAATAATTGCCCCCTCACTGCTGAAACACACCATGACATATACACACAAACACACACAATGTTGACCTAAAGCTCTGCGGCATCATTCGGTCATTCAACTACAGCCAGAAAACACAGAGTGTGTCCTCAGAGGTGGTGTGTGTGTGTGTATCTGTCTGTGTGTGTGTGTGTATGTCAGTCTTTATGATTGTGAACACAGGAGAGTGTGTGGTGGTGTGGGGTTGTTGGTGTATCAGAGTTGATGTCAAGTTGTTTTCTCACTATGAATATGTCCGTACTAATGCGTGTGTGTTACAGATGGATTGGTTGTCTGGTTCAGAGTGTGTGTTTCCCTTTGACAAATCCCAGCATCCTCCTCATCTATAATGGAAACTAACACAGTAACAACAAAACCCAAAGCTCTTTCCCTGTGTGTGTGTGTGTGTGTGTTTGTGTACCATTGTGTGTTTAGTTTGATGCTGACTGACAGCTTAAGCCTGAGGCAGTGTGTAGACTGTGGAGCAACAATGAGTGTGTGTAGATGCATATGAGCAGGTTAGCATGCATGAGAGCGTGTGTATCGGCAATGTTTATTAATTGTGTATCAATGTAAATAAATTTGTGTGTGCATGTGTGTGAAGATGAGGTTCAGTTGTGTCACCATGCAGATTCTCTAATGGCCACTAGAGGGACTAGAGGGTTAGGGTCAGGCACCTGAATCCTAAAGCTTAGGGTTAGTACAGCACTTTCCGCCCCATGGTTGAGGACACCCCAATGAAGAGGAACAGATGAGCCCAAACCCACCCATAAATAAAGTCTGTTCATAACCAGCTAAAAATCCTCACAGGAGCTTTAAGGTACAAAATACTACATTTCAATCTAGAGTTTATGGTAGACTTCCCACCATAACTAAAGACAGCTCTTCTACAGAGCTGTGCTGACAGCCCACATGTAGGATGAACAGGGCACACATAAGGTCCCCCAGAGGGTAGGGGTCAGGATACATGTTCTAACATCAAGTCAGGGTGTCAAACTTGAGGACGATAATAATAATAATAATAATAATATCTTGAATTTATATAGCGCCTTTTAAGAAACCCAAGGACGCTTTACAGGAACACATATACATGGACAAACTACGTGAGGGGTAGGATGAGTGTAAGGGGTGGTTTAGTGAAGACTGTAGGCTGTGGTGAACAGGTGGTGCTTGAGACGATGTAAGAAAAATTCTGACACGCTAGTTTTGTCAAGTCCGAATGAGTCCGAAACCACGGACTCATTCCCTACTCCATATCCACTATATCATGACCAGCATATGGTGGACTATATAGCGGACTTAACTGCAAAACAAAAAAATTAATTTCAGCCGAAAAGCAATGATGTCATCGCCGTTTCACAATTAAAACGTTTAGCAGCAACTGCTCGATTCCCATGACAACAGCTGAGGATCAAAATTAACGGTAGAATTTCACTGAAAACTGATACTGAACATAACATTTTCACAAAAAAATAAAAATACTAATAGATAAAAAAGTGGTGTGTCTTTGGCGGTAAAATAGTGTACATTTTTGAGTGTATTTTCACTTATTTTTGCATAAAGATGATAGTTTCATGTCTAGTAATCCTCATAGTGGGGAAAAAAAGTTACTCCTTTTTTAATCATTAACAATTGCAGAAAATATACTTTGGTTTAAACCAACAAACAAAAAAGTGTAAAAAAAACAAAGTTTTTATATGTGTTCCTGTGCTCCTCTTGTTGGTCCGTCATGTTTGAGAGCAGCAACTACGATGTATGATGGTAAATATTGCTGGGCTAGTGACCATGGGTTGTTCACTACTTTTCACAATGCATTGTGGGATAAAATGGGTGCACTATATATTGTGAATAACAAAGCTCACTCACAATTTGGACACCACAACAAAATGGCGTATTCAGTATAGTGCACTATATAGTGAATACGGAGTGATTTCGGACACAGCCTTTGAGTTGTATTTAGTTGAATAAGGGTTCAAAAGGATTTGCAAATCACTGCTCTGTTTTTATTCAGATTTTACACAATGTCCCAATTTTTTTGGAATAAGAGTTTGCAAGTCTGTTTTGCTCTTCAGTGTTTTAACTTAAACTCCTTCTTATTACCTTTCACTATTGCCCCCTTAATATAAAAACCTTATCGACTTCTTGTCAGTTGCTTTAATCCCTCCATGCATTTGATTTATAACTCGAACATCATCTTCGCATTTCCTGGCAGGGATAAATTGCTGATGCTGATCAAAAATAAACTGCTTCTACTGCTGCATTAGGAAATAATATGAAAACATCCTTACAGCTTACAGCTTAATTTACAGCATGTTTCTTCACAGCAGCTTATTAAAGATAACACAGCCACTGCATTTATGTTATCCACAGTTAATAAGCCGAACACGCATCTATAAATTGACTCATACATGTAGGAAATCCAGGGCTCCTATTCTTCTGGTTTAAATCTCTTAATTAATCATCTGAAAAAAATCTATGCTATGTGTGGGTGGTTGTGTGTCAAAACAGAAACAATATTGTCAGCTCATTTACTCATAACGTCAGGTGACTTCCTATTATAGCTTAATGATGATATACGAGCCGACAGCTTTAGGAGTTGGAAGAGATACTATAGTGGAGATATACAGTGCTTAACAAATTTATTAGACCATTACCCAAAGTAAGGTTAATGCCACAGCTGCCCTAAATTAACAGCATTGGTAATTACCAAAATCATTTTTTATGTTTCTGCAATGGTTAATACACCAATATATAGAAGCTCTTTAACCAAAATGATATTTTTAATGCTAAAATATAATTATTAGTGTTATCCATGAATTTTCAAATTTACTGATTTACCAAAATACTGAAAAAATAGTAAAGCACATTAACATTTCTTGATTAATATGTCAAATTATAGTTATTTACTTGCATTCCTGAACAGAAAAATGAGGTTTAGTGGTTGAATGTTGTGCTTGATTAATTTCTGACTCCTCAGAGAAGCCCAGTGAGCCGGCTCAAATTTGGGTGAATTCAGTTTGAAATCCCTCATTCCTGTTCAAAATGGTAAAACGTGGAGAGCTCACTGAAAATGAAAGAGTCCGCATTAAAGCACTTCATGATGCTGGATGGTCTCTGAGACAAATATGACAGGTGGTCTAATATATTTTTTAAGCACTGTATGTGTAGAACACAAGCACTGTATGAGGAGTTTTCTGTGGCAAATTTGCAAAGCTGTAACCTGATCTTTCCTGCTCCAAAAAGATTGTTTTCCCACTCAAGTAATACATTTTGACAACAAATAAATTTAAAATGTAATCAAGTCTGTTTAAAACAACTCTTAAATTTGCAGCTCTTTATGCTAAGCTAATTTTTTAAGGTACATTTTTTATGAAAACTTATTTTTGGTGGGCTTTTTATCCCTTTATTGAACAGAGAGGCCATTGGATAGTCTAAAATTGAGAAATGACATGCAGGAGAGGAGCCACAGGTCAGATTTGAACCCAGGCCACTGCAAGGCCATCAGCATCCTACGTTTTTCTTCTAAAAGTGGCACTTTATTCAAGGTTTCTCTTTCTAAATTCTTCTGCAGGTCAATGTTACAGAAAGTTTGCAGCAAAGCAGACAGAAAAGTATCTTGATGAACTGATCTAATATCTTACCAGGCAGTGTCCTGTGACTTCATGACATTGTGAAGCATGGCCGTGGCAATCACAGGCTTCACACACTCCATTATAAAGATTCCCGTTAACTCTCCGGAAACCAGGAATACAAGTCTAAAAACAAACAAACACACAGTTAAAAAGACATGAAAACAGACTAAGTTGTCTTGAAGCTGCTCTAGTGTGCAGTAATTAGCCTGTGATCCTCTAATTAGCACCTCAAGTTGGTGTGTTTATGTGCTCAGTTCAGTGTGTTTAACCACTAGCCTCTGTGTGTGCAGTATTCTGTCTGTTTGCATGCTTGGGTGTGAAAAAAATCAATGGCTGCGTAAATGCATGCGTGTGTTTTTATGTGGAAGAAGACCAAAACAGATCAGTCAAAACCAGAATAGCAGTAAGTAAACTGCAATATGAAAATAAACACTGAACCCTGGATGAATTTTTAGCCATTTGTCACCATGAGTAATCCTTCGAGGTCTGTAACCTGGGCATCATCATGGACTCCACCCTCTCCTTCCAGTCCCATATCAAATCTGGAACTAAAACTGCCTTTGTCCATCTAAAGAACATCTCCTGACTCAGTTGCAGAGACACTCATTCATCAGCTCCCGTCTGGATTACTGTAATGGAGTCCTGCCTGGGGTACCTCACAAGGCCCTGGACAGGCTCCAATACATCCAAAACCCTGCTGCCAGGGTTCTCACCCCCAACAGGCCCTGGCAGCACATCACCCCTACCCTCATTCACCTCCACTGGCTCCCAGTTACATTCCCAATCAAATACAAAATCCTCCTCTGCACTTACTAGTCCCTTCACACCCTTGCCCCTCAGTACCTCTCTGAACTCCTTCAGCCATGTACCCCAACCCAGAGCCTCCAGTCCTCAGACGCTGGCCTTCTCTCAGTTCCCACCACCAAACATTGCACCTTTGGAGACAGAGCATTCAGGTCTACAGCCCCCATCCTCTGGAACTCCCTTCCTGAAAACATCCACACTGCTCCATCCTTGGACATGTTCAAAAAAACTCCTCAAGCACCACCTGTTCAGCACAGCTTACAGTCTCTCCTAAACCTGCCCCCTACATACACTCAACTTCGTGTTATCTTACTCTTGTGTTGTCTTGTTTTACACTCTTCTGTAAAGCGACCTTGGGTCTCATGAAAGGCACTACATAAGCCCAAGCTGTTATTATTATTATTTAAAAAGAAAAGATAAAAAACAAAAATACTATAAGACATTTTGCTCAAAATTGGATGTTTTAATACAGATCATCTGTGTAAAATCACACAGCAAAGGCTTTCATTTCCAAAAATCTATTACTTTAATTGAACAATAACATTCCTGTCCTTTTTCCACACTGGCAGACAAAATAAACTTGTTTCAGATTTTCTTATGAGTGCATATTAAAGATATGTTACTTCTGTGACATCACCAGCAGAGTCACCAGTGTTGACATTAGAATGCCATGCATTTTTATCTTATTAGTACTCGACATATATTTGGGAGTCACAGAAGTGACAGAAAGAAGCAATATAGAATCAACCTACTAACCACAAACATCAGTGACTCAGTCAAACATGGGGAGTCATCTTAAGGGTGCTGACAAATGGAGAAACTTGTGAAGACTGTACAGAAAGAGGCGTGCTGCATATCTACGTCCAAAAACACCAAAACAGACCGTCCTGCTTAAAAATGACTTTAAAACATCTTACAGAGTCGGACGCCGCTCAAAAACACATTTTTCAATTACGAACTTCTGTGATGCTTGATTTGTATTTTTTTCCTCAGGTTTGTTTTTTTTTTTGTTTGCTTGCTCACATTGCAGTCAAATTCCAAAAAATCAGATACTTATCTGATGTGGGACCACAAATGAAAGTGGCCTGAATCTGATTCAAAAAGGTCAGATTCACTATGACTTGTGCTGTTCACACTGTCAGAAGAAAATCATGAGTCACATATGAGCAAAGAAACAGATTCAGATCACTTTTAACTGCAGTGTGAACATAGCCTAATAAGAAGCTATCAACAAAAACTTGTTTACGAACTTTAAGATTTCTGTCACTGTGTATTTGTGTGTTTACCTCACAGGAAGTTCCTGCATATCCAGGAGGACAGGAGCAGATTTCTACAGCTGAAGCTCTCTTCTCTCCTCTGGCTGTGGGATTAGCCACCTGCATCGAGAATGAGTGGAGTCTACACACACGCAAACACAAGCACACACAGACAAAGAGAGAAACAGGAGGCAGTAAACATGTAGCACATTGGTGGTTGATCTTGCTGTACAGTCAAAAATACTTCTTCACTCACCTCAACAGGACTATTTGGCTGATTTTAGAACTTTTATGACTCCAGTTTGTTCTCTCTGACAGGATTAAACTCAACACAGCTATAAAGTTCAGCAATAACAAAAGAAAACTTGATGCTTAGGTTGTAGAAGGACGGAGAGTGGGAATCCCAACTCCAGATGAGTTGTTACTTTGGAAAATTTCTTGTTTAAAGCAGCTGGGATGTCATAATTGTTCTTACTTTAGTACTTAGTAATAGGCATATGAAAAGGTCAGTGGGGCCTTTTTTACTGGTAATGCTGTTAAAATGCTAAAAGGAAAATAAACTAATGTTAAGATAAACAGTGTGTATTTAAATGTATGGAGAGTCTATTAGTCAGCGTCTCTACCTGTACACAGCACTGGGCTCTGTGCTGTAAGAGGCCCGCACCATCACTCTGCTCACATTGGCCAACACCGTCAGGAAATCCCTCCGACTGATCAGCTGTAAAGTCTCTGAAACCAGGAAGTTCTCCGGGAGGAGAACAATCTGATTGGTGCTTGGTGAGGATGGATACACAGGCTGGCCAAAAGGTCTGTCAATAATCTTCATCCCGCCTCCCTGGCAGAGGAAGCAGAAAGAAACTTTACTCTTGTTGCACTTCACTTTTAATTTAATAAATTTGGAGAGTAGATAAATATTCAAAACATAAATTCAGAATGACAAGCCTCTCAGAAAGAACTATGATATTAGAGTAATCGGGAAAAGACGACAGTAAGAGTGAATGATGTGTCATTAGGTAATGAGCTGAGGGTTTTATTGACATTTTGAATGGACTGAATGCAAAGTGAATTGAGGCTGGGCCTGCTATCTTACTATCTCTTGTTGAGAACAGATCAATGGTGTGTAGCAGCTAACGCAGAGTGACAACTACTGATGGAGGGAGGGAGAGAAAGAGAGAGAGTGAGCTTACCATGCCAATAAACCATTAAATATAAACTAATTGAAAGAGATGAGATGGAGGGAGGGACAAAGAGACAGAGAAAAGGAGCAGGGCAGAGAGATTTAAATATAAAGGCGGTGAAGGAAGAAAGAAGAAAAGAAAAGTCGCCTCAGGGAAAACTGTTTTCATTATAGTTCCACTTTTATTTATTGCCCTTTAAAATCTGATTTAGTCATAAAAGAAAAGAAATTTGCTATTTTACTAAAAAGATCCTATGAAATTTCAAAAATCAATATTTTTTTTCTGTTTTTCAATAAGAATAAACATCCTTCTCTCATAACTGATGCTGTTGATTTTCTCTTCCTAAAATTTTCTAAACATATGTTGTTCTAAAAAGTGTGTTACATCCTAAAAGAGCTGGGGCAAGCAAATACTTAAAAAAGAAGTTGAAGGAGTTGGTTTGTGTTGGATGGACTCACAAGCTGCAGTGTACAGTTCGTAGTTATTGTAAAAATAACTTTTTAATACACTGTGGCAATGTGGCATAAAGAAGTTCAAATAGTTTTTGGATAACAGTTGCTGAATAATGGGAGATTTTAAAGGCTAGTTTTCACATCCAGATTTCCATGGCACATGAGCTCCTTTATACATTGTCTTTTCATTGAGAAAACGGTACGCCTGACCGTCCGCATGTAGTATCATGAAAGCGTAGTGCTAAAGTGGGTCTACTGACCCTCAGTAGAATGACCTTCTGTGGCTCACCCTCTTTGTGGAGGGTGTCAGTGATTGTCCTCCGGACATTTTTCATGTCAGCAGTCGTTCCCATGATTGCAGTTGTGTGTACTAAACCATCCTGAGAAAATGAAGGCCCAAGAAACCTTTGTGAATTGGAATTTTCACAATATTGAAATATTTTTGGATTGTGGATTTTGTAAGCAGAATCATCAAGACTAAAACAAAACAAAACAAAACAAAAACGTCCTGATATATTTCACTTTCATGAGATGAATCTGGAATTTATAAAAGCTTAACTTTTTAAGTAAATCACTGGAAAAATGAACTTTTACATGATGTCCTAATTTAATAGATGCACCCATAAAGTATGGCAGTACTTTCATCAGTTCATTTTAAATCAGTTTAAGTACTGATAGACCCTTAATGTGCGTGCCTTACTTTTATATTAATTCGAAGCGGGACAAGCATATGAGAAGCAACTGAAAGCATTAACCTCTCTGAAGAAGTCCTTTTCTACTCACCAGGGGGCGATTTGAGAAGTGTGTGACGTCATGTAAAAGTCAATAGGCTTATAATTGAAAAGTATCTCATATAAAAAACAACTATCCCTTTAACTGAATAAAATGACTGGAGGTTTTTTTGGTTCTGTCTTCACAAAGTGAATAGTTTTGGAAAGTTGAAAAACATTCTGAGTTTACAATCACAACACAAATTGACAAAAACCTGCTAATACTGTGAGAGGGTTGTGTTTCCTGCTGTCTTTTAATCAGTTTCTCCACAATTTTGGGGATAAAACATCTTGTGCCACTGGCAGAAAAACATAAAAAAAACCCTCATCTTAATTAGTTTAGAAAAAAAATCAAAAGTAACTTTCTTGTTTTAAGCAAAATGAGAAATGTGTCATAAAAGAATTAGTAATCAAATAGTTTTTTTTTGTCTATCTGCTGATGGAGGCTGATAAAGTGGGCAGCCTTAAGAAAAAGACAGAGAAATGATAAAGTCACAAAGACAAACAGAGACAGAGAGATTATTGTCTAATTCAGATTTGACAAAGTAACAACACAGACAGAATCTTCTTTCTGTGTTTCACAAAAACGGCTAAAAAAAACCATATCACAAGTTGCTGCAGAGAGAAGAAACAAAACGGTGCTGAAAGAGAGACGGTGAAGAGGAAGAAAGGCGTCTGACAGCGTGTAGGAGGCTCATTATCGTCATCATCTGGAGAGGCTTTTTGTTGACAACCAGACCGACACTCGTCCTCCCCTCCTCCATCGCCCCCTTTCTCCCTCCGTCTGCCCGTTTCTCTGACACGTCTTTAAATAACACATGCTCACCGCTCTCTGTCCATCACTCTGCCAATTCTCTTTTTTCTGCTCCCTTCAACTTTTTCACAATTTCTATTTTTATTCCTTTTTTCTTATCACTCCCTATTTCTATCCTTCCTTTGTTTCTTCTTCTTTTGGTTTTCTGTTTTTCAACTGTTGCACTTTCTCCACATTTAACCAGGTCTTTTATCTTCTGATTATTGATTTCCTTGTTTCTTTCTATCCAGCCGTTTTTATTTCCCTTATATTTATTGCACCATTCTTAAGATACGATATATTTATTTCTGTCTTCCTTACGTCAGTTCATTTGAACTTTTTCCCTCATTATTATTTCCTGTTTTCATCTTTTTTTCCCCTCATTTTCTTCCAATCTGTTATTTTTTGCCCTCTGATTCCCTGTTCCATCCATTTTTCTTCTTTCTTCCTATTTTTCACTTTCTTATAGCCATCTTTGCTGTTGATTTCCACAACTTCCTTAATTTACTTCCATTTTGTTTTTTTCAGTTTCCCCTTTTTATTTATCCTCCATATTTATTTCCCCTTCAGTTTAACAGTTGTTTATTTTTTTTTTTGCTTTTGCCAGTGATTTCTTCACACCAGTGTTGTTCATAGACATTGCTATAAGAAGCAATAACTTGCAAATCTTATAAACCCACCTTTTATTTACAATAGAATATTAACAACAGATCAGATGTTGAAACTGAGACATTTTACCATTTCATGAAAAATATTTGCTCATTATTAATTTGATGGCAGCAACACATCTCTGAAAAGTATGAACAGGGCCGTGTTTACCATTACGTAGCATCCCCTCTTCTTTTAACAACAGTCTGTAAATGCTTTGGAAGTGAGGAGTCCAGTTAATGTAATTGTTGGAGAGGAATGTTGTACCATTCTTGTCTGCTGTAGGATTCTAGCTGATCAACAGTCCTGGGTCTTCTTTGTTGGATATTTTCCTTTAATGATGCATTAAATGTTTTCTGTTGGTAAAAGGTCTGGACTGCATGCAGACCAGTTCAGCACCTGGACTCTTCTACCACAAAGCCATGAGGTGGTGATGGATGTGGAATGTGGTTTAGCATTGTCTTGCTGAAATATGCAAGGCCTTTCATGAAAGAGATGTCTGGATGGGAGCATATGCTGCTTTACAACCTCTGTATACTTTCAGCATTGATAGTTCCTTTACAGATGTGTAAGCCACCAACACCATAGGTACTAATGCAACCCCTTACCATCAGAAATGCAGGCTTTTGAACTGTGCACTGATAAAAAAGCTGGCTGGTCCCTCTACTTTTTAGTCTGCAGAACACAGCATGTGAGGTTTCCAAACATTGAAAAATTTTGAGTCATCTGACCACAGAACAGTTTTCCATTTTGCCTCAGTCCATTTTTAATGAGCTTTGGCCAAGAGAAGACAGCTTCATTTTTCGATCCTGTTCACATATGGCTTCATCTGTACATTAACAGCTTTAACTTACATTTGTAGATGGCACAGCAAACTGTGGTGACAGACAATAACTACTGTTCCTAAGTCATGCAGTGATTTCAGAATTCTTTGTGGCCCTGAAGATTGCAAACATACAGTATTGACCTTAAGATCTTGTCCCTTGGGAACAGAGATTTCTCCAAATTCTCTGAATCTTTTGAAAATATTATGCTCTGTACATGGCGGGATATTCCAAATATTTGCATTTTTATTTTTGAGGAACATTTTTCTGAATTTGTTTTAAGGTGCAGTTTATCACAGATGGGTGAACCTCTGCCCATATTTCCTTCTGAGAGACCCTGCCTCTCTAAAATGATCATTTTATACCCAGTCATGTTCCTGATCTGTTGCCATTTAATGCAATTAGTGGCAAAATGCTCATCAAGCTGTTTTTCATCAGTAACTCTTACTTTTTTTGCCTTTTGTTGCCCCAACCATATTTTTTAAGATGTGTTGCAGCCATCAAATTCAAAATGAGATAATGTTTTCATGACATGGCAAAACATCTCAGTTTCAACATCTGAAATGTAGTTTATGTTCTATAGTGAATAAAATTGTGGGTTTATGAGCTTTGAAATTTATTTTATTCTGTTTCTTATTTATATTTTACACAGCACCCCAACTTTTTAACATTAGGGTTATAAAATGCTCACTCTCAAGAATGCATAAAGGGATTCTTCAAACTTTGCATAAAGTCTATAATGATTCGAGGATGAACAAATCAATTTAAGAAGGTCAAGGTCTTTAACTCAAATGTTCATGTCTTGCTATAAAGGGTCTTCTTACATTTTGCAAACATTTCCACCCTGACTAAAGGACAACCTGGTTTTCTTCAAATGTTGCACAACTTTCCAGTATGATTAACAGACTCAAGGTCACAGAACGTTTAAACCCCTAGTGAGCAGAATATTACAAGAATGCACGAGGGATTTTTGTCAAATTCAGAACAAACCTGCACTTGGACTTGAGGGTTCACTGACTATAGAGGACACAGGTCATAATTTTAAGCATCAACTTGACCCCCATACACTAACCTAACTCCAAAGTTTAGTGCAAAACATACACCTACACCATTAAAGAAATAAGGTGTCTACCAATAGCACTTTTTAAAAAACCACCCTAGCCCTTCTTCCTGACCCACCACTGTACTTTCCCTGTCTTACATTTTACACCTTGTGGAGGTTGATAACCCCCAGGCAGTAGTTCTACTTCTTATTTGTATCCTTACAGTCCAAAGTTTCACTCCACATGATAAAACTTTCTATTTATATTTCCATCCTTTTGCAGGTGGTGCCTGAGGACTGGAGACTTGCACAGAATATATTATTACATAGGTACAGTGTTTGCTAGAAAGTTGTGCGTGTGAAATAACAGAATCATTTCTGTAGCTCTGGCACACTGTGAACATGCAGAAACACACTATCCTGATTATTTGCTTGCTTGTATATGTGTGTACACTGCATACTCAAATACACACTGCGTTGTTTAGTGATATAGGAGGTATAAACAGTTAACTAATAGTGTTGCTGCTTTGCTTATTGCTGCCATACATCATATCACAACCTGCTCATTATAAAGACATAGAGGGAGAGGGAGGGGGAGTCCCTCCATCTGCATTTTTTATTGCTAAGGTCAGCATTTCTCTGCAGGCAGGAGCTTCTATGTGTGTGAGAGAGAGTGTGTGTGTGTTTTTAGCAGGTTTTATTTGCACATTTATTTTTCACTGGTGCAAGAATCAGTGACATGTAGGAAAAGATAAATAAAGCTGCTGACACAAAAACATAGATAAGAACACATTTACACTGGTTATAAATCAGGTTTCCTTTAGGTGGGACTGTTTCCTCCCACATCTGAAACCATGCTTGCGTTAAGTGCAAATCCCAGTTCAGACCAATGAGTGTAATGAGTGTTTCAGAACACTGAAAGTGAAGATTGCAGCTTTGTGAAGTGAGCTGTTGCAGCTCCAATCAGGCCACTTGATGTTCTGCAATTGAGTTGGTCAAGGTGCTAACAGTTGCATTTCGAGGATAAGGCATGTCATGTGTTTCAACAAAGGATGCACAGATATATTCATCTGACATCAGTATTGGCCAATATTAGCACTTCTGACGAACACCAACCACTGGAAAATAATGTGGCTTAAACAGATGCAGGTAGCAGATAATTATCTGTTGTGTGCACTCAATTTATTGCTGACTCTTAGCATGTAAAGGTTGATTCAACAGAGGGATTTATTATTCAGCAGATGATTTGATCTGTTTGACAAACTTGGATCTGTTCATGTGGTCAAGGATGAGAAAAAATGTTGGCATTGTGGAAGTGTTTGACCAAAGGAAGTCATGAAAAAACATCAGGGTAGACCTCTCTCTCTGCTGCTGCATCGGTGTTTATGGTGCTCAGCTACAGTTCCCTTCGTTTCAACCTCTTCATAATGCATTCATTACACTTCATTTTGTGCCATCGCAGCGATGGCACAAAATCCCTCCATACCGCTGATGATATTAAGCCTTTGGTTGACCAGGAAAACCTCACTTGGATTAAAATTCTGCTTTACAAGAAAGCTCTGGTCAAACTTCCCACTTTCCCTGGATAGTCCCCAACGATACTGAGCTCGCACAGAGAGATAGATTTGCTTTAACGTCATTGTGCATACATAATTAGCCATGTGCTTGCCATCTGTGGTGATAAACAACCCCAGCACCGCAGAACAGTGGGTGGAGTATGATTCAACTATGAGGTTCATAGTCAAATCAGACTCCTCCGAATCAAATCATCGAATCACCGACTATTCCAGGTCACCCCTAGTTCTTACTGTTAAAGTATCAATAAAACTGCAGGAAAATCAAAATTTGGGATACTTTTCTATGATGTCTGAGACCCAAACGTCTGAGAACATAGTGGATAGGGTAGCTTAATGATTTTGCACTCACCCCTAATTGTGGTGAAAAACGTGACTGGCTCATCATTTTGGTGGGCAGGGCCTAGCTAAAGGATTCCTGTAAGCAACCAAACTGCTCTGGCAATAGTCATGCTTTTGCTACGCTCTTAGCAGAAAAACATGTTGGCCTTATGCACTTGGCAGAAAAACACGTTGGCCTTATGCTTTTGGCAGAAATAAATGTAAGACCCCCGGGCATATTATTGAGTCAAAGATGGATGGCTCCAAAGTCTGGATAGTCACATTCTTTTCTGATTTTGCCTCCAGCGAAAGCAGAACTGCCCATGTAGCAACTGACTCTTTATACCTGTCCTCATTTATATTGTATGCGACAAGTCATTTGCAGCTCCAGGGCAGGCATGAAAAGTTGAATTAGGAACTGAAGCATGGAGAGTCATTGCTATGGAAACCAAGCATGGTCTCCCCCAGTTGTTGTGGTTTGAGCTGACAGGCTTTCTGGATGTTGTGGAATAGCCAACTGCAAGCAGTTGGTAGGTTGTGGCGGCTGTGACTCAGTGGGTAGAGTCGGTAGGGCTTAGCTAAAGGATTCCTGTAAGCAACCAAACTACTCTGGCAACAGCCATGAAATATTGACAAAAGATGGGATATCTCTGGCTTCATGCTCTTGGCAGAAAAAAGCGTTGGCCTTGTGCTATTGGCAGAAATAGGTGTAAGACCCCAGGGCATATTATTGAGTCAAAGACGGATGGCTCCAAAGACTGGATACTCACATTATGATTTTGCATTCAGCAAAAGCAGAATTGCATCTGTAACACTTGACTCTTTATACCTCTCCTTATTATTATTGTTTGCTACAAGTCATATGTAGCCCCAGGATGGAGGAAGTCTATTTACCTTTAAGGTTTAAACCCATGTCATTGTATACTTATGTCTGAGCTAAGCTTTAGAGTAACACCTGATGAAGACTCCTGGACTAAAGAGCTGCAAAAATGGAGCCTGTTTCAGGACGTTTACTTCCCACTGCTGTCACAATGTGATGAGTAGTATTACACACTCACCTCAATGATCACATCAGGTTCTGAGGTGACTCTGATGGCTCTTTGCTGTTGTTGGTCAATAGAATAAGACACAGTGTACACCACACTCCCTCCATAGGCTGTAAGCTGAGGAAAAACAGAGACAGAGAAATGGTTAAACAAGGTATTCTTTAATCAATACAACTGTTGACAGACATTAAAGCTAATAGTCATGTCCAAATCAGATATGGAAGGGTCCAATTCTTTCTTATTAATTTAGTTTTAATGTGACTTAGAATATATATTACTCTGAGCTTCATAAGTTCTGGTCTTGGTTTGGATGATTATGCATCAATATCAAACACACTACAGACCAACAGAAGACATATGGAGATGCAGAGACCAAGATGCGTAACGTGTATCAAACGTAACTAACAACAGAACTGATCACAGGTAGTGACTAATAATTAAATAAATAAAGTTTAACCCTACTTTGATAGTATCTTGTGTTGTTTGAGGCTCTCATAGAGAAGTGTTTTTAAAGAGCAAGTCTATTGTCTTTCGAGTGCATACACCACAAAACATTTTGTGCACAAGGACGGTATAACCTAATCCTGCCAATGGTATCACACTGATGAAATATTCCAGATATTACATTCAACCTTAAGTTTATCTTTCTTTGGATGAGGTTTCACATTTTAAAGTAGTGAAAAAAGCCAAACTTGTTGAACTGCCAATATTGATCAGGGTGTGCATAAACGGATTGAAAACCTTGAAAATGTTTCTCAAAGCTGTATGGTCGGTGCAGTAGTGTTGTGTTGTTGTTATCCTTTTCTTGTACTTTTCTTTCAAGTTGTCTGTTTCTGTGGAATTTTTGCAAAATGGGCAATGTGCAGTATGTTGTTTGTGGTTAATTGATATGTGCATCTCTGTTTAGATGCTGGTTTTATCTTTCTACTCTGTGACAGCAACTATACATGTTAGGGGAAACTGTGGATCAGTAGGTTCAGTCAGTCATCCTGCAACCATGGGGTTGGGGATTCAACCACCAGCGAGTCAAACACATATCTATGTGTCCTTGGGCAAGACACAATCCCAATTTGCTCCCACTGTATAGCTGATGGTGTGTAAATGGTTATGGATGCATTTGAATGGGGTCAGCTAACACTGAAGGCCAATTCTCCAACCTCTGCCATCTAATGGCCAACAGTGCCATCAGTGTATTAATGTGGTGTGAATGGGTAGGTGTGACATGTGGTGTAGAAGCCCTTTGAGGAGTCAGATAACTAGAAAAGTGCTCTTAAACACTGAAGTTATCTCTCTTAAGGCACAATAAAGTTTACCATGTCATACCATATGTTATTATATCGCACTGGAATGTTGTATTGTACCATACCATATCGAATCAAATCAATAATTGATCAATCAGTCTTTATTTGTGCTTGGATTCACTGAAACCATTCTATTAATGATTATACAAGTAAGAGTAATGTTAAAAGATGGAGCAATGATCATTGTCATACTATCAGCAAAAAAAAAAAAAAAAAAATGGTGGTGAAGAGAAAGAAGTATAAAATATGTCAATGTGATGATAGCAATGCAAGTTAAACTGTATTTAAATTCATTTTAAGATGGGATAATTATAGTATATATTATGATATATAGTTCTAATAATACTAATACTAATGATAATGATGATAATATAATTCATGATAATAATAATGATGTAATAATATGAATCATATTAATAGTAATAATAAAAATAAGAACACTAATAAATGCATGAGTTAAATTATTTTATGCATCTGTGTGTGCCCAGATTTTTAAAACCAGTGTATCTCTAATCACATAGCATCATATCAAAATCATGTCACATAGCATCACACTGTCTTAAATCAATCCTATTGTAATACACTATCTAATCATTTAAATGTAACAGTGTTCCAATGTCATTTAGCAGACACTTTTTTCCAAAGCAATGTACATCTGAATACGAAGCTACGTGCATCATATTACATCGTATCACAATCATATTGCATTACACCATATTTTATGGCAACATGTTCTTTCACATGAAAATGTATCATATCTGAGTATATCAAAATATCATAATACAAATTCTGTATCATATAATGATGTATCATATGTCGTAAAGTATCACATCACATCAGATCCTATTGTTTCACATCGTTCTGTGTCATTGTATTTTATTGTATTGTGTTGGATCATATCAGATCAAAATCGTATCGTATCACGTTATATCGCATCCTGACGCACTGTATCCTAGTGTTATCAGATCAGATCAGATCACAATCATATCTTATCACATCATAGCATAGCGTAGCTTAGCGTATCATGTTGTATTGTGGTACGCACAGCAACAAAATCGATTGGTACATAATAAGAAACAGTTGACAAAAATGTTTGGGGGAGGTATTATACTTAACTACATTTAAAAGCATTACATACTGAGTAAAAAAAACAAAGTTAAGTATAAACAAGAAGTTTCTAGCTTTCTGTCAATGACATAAAACTGATCCCTAGTTTGGCTTTGACTACACATGACGGTCAGTAATACATAGTGAGAGAATGATTCCCCATCACTTCCCAAAAGAGCTGTTGCACTTCACTTTATTACAAGGGTCTGACTTAGGAGATCCATATTCTCATTTTGTTATTGGTGATTAGAAAATACACATTTTACTCTACAACTCCTCAGTAGCTCCTCAGTACTTTGAGTAAACTTTACATGAAATACCTTTTATTTTTATCTTATTTATTCTTTACATTGACTAATTTGACCTCTTCTTAAGTCAATTTGATCTAATCTGTACATCTAGTTGAATAGTCTTGTACTTTTTCCATCTCTGATTTTTAATGACTCTGGGAAATATCTAACAAGGAATACAACCTTCAGCTTGTTTAAGATGTACTTTAGCTCAAGCCTGACTGTACAAATGCCATTACTAATTCCAAGATAACATAACAACACAATTATTAATTTCACTCATGTAGTTGGCCCTTTCTTAAAAAACATTAAGTGTTCAGAAGTAAGAAGATGAAGTATATGCTTTCATCCTTGTTGTCTTGTGTTTCTGCAGTGTTTCTGTCGAGTCCACAGAATGGGCTTTAGGTGCAGAACCGCTGCGTCGGCATGATCCTGAAATTTATTATTCTGCTCCGACCTGAACAGTAATGGGTGGGAGTGTGAGATAATAATGCCACCATAAAAACAGAGAGAGGGGGACATTGGGGGGTGGGGGGTGGATAGAGGGATAGAGACAGAGGGAGGTAGAGAGAGGGTGTAAGAGGTGAGCTTAATGCCTCTATAAACCTCTTCTATTCTACATCATTACTCTCAGTTCTTAAAGCACGAGGAGGAATCAGCCATTTCACAGCTGACTGGAAATACACTCTCACATACACACCAGCGGGCATGGAGGGGTACGTTTTATTGACTAACACTTATTCTCTATCTCTAACCCCATTTGCTGATTCGGACGTTAGAAGACAGTAAAATCATAGTTTAAACCCACATTACGCAGACTGCCAATGTCAAAGACTTTGGCTTCCAGACCTCCTTCAACATCAGCTTTTCTGCACTCAGTATTCACACTCTGAATTCAAACTTCTGCATCTTATACAGAAATAAAAGTCCTGTTTGTTCTACTGCAACAGAAGATGGAAAATGGCAGGAAAAACACCATGGAAGATGATTTACACATAATAACTAGAGCAGCCATGTTTATATAAATAAGGTCATAGTACATAATGTGGCCCATATTATAAACATGGTTGTTAAGAATTTGCTCCTCAAAACAAATGCCTTTTTAAAAATTATAAAAATACTGTATCATATTGTACGATATATTACATTAAATTATATTGCAGAAATATGTAGCAAATAAAAGTATGTGTAAGTTTAAGATTAGTATTTTGGCTTTTGCCAATTATACTTGAATATTCAACAGTTTGTTTTAAAAAGCCTCATTTGTATGCCAATCTCATACTTGACCACTTGTTTACAAAAAGAGGATCATTCCACTCCAGCTATATGGGGGTGTTGAATATCTAATTTTACATAGATTCACTTGTCCTCTCCAAATAAATCATGACTCACAGCCCATCTTGGTCTAAATATCAACTTATTAATACTTTTAATGCAATTCAACCCATTTTGTGGGGCTACTGGAGCAGAAGCATCTTGGCTTGTCTTTCTGCCTTTTTAGATTCCCAGAAGCCCATGGTGCCTGGAAAAAAATAGCGTGGGAGCATTTTGAAGAAATGAAGGGTGGTCCCTAAAAAGTTAATTGCAAGTTATGTCCACAGCTTTAGGACACAAGTAATTTAAAACTTACAGGTAACAGGTAAATAATCTATGGCTAATGAGGAAGATCATTAGCTGAGAGCCCTCTGTAATGTAAATGGGCATGTGTAATATGGTTATAAGGTCACTATTATCTAGACTCAATGCGTGAGATGAAGGAAAGATCAAGTCTTGACACAGAAAAAAATGTTATCCAAGTGTAGCAGGCAAATTAAAAAAAGACAATCGACAACCAGTCGATGATAGGCAAAGTTTGACCAATTAGACATAACTCCTTAGCCTTTGACACCTCTAATGAGTAGATTTAGGTCTAAAATAGAAACATAAATAGGACTAACAACAACATGAAAAACATTTTCTGGCAAACCTTAACCTTGCAAAGTCTATGGATGGCCACGTTCCATGTCTGGCAGATCCATCTTGCAAAGCTTCAAACTGAAACAAGTGTTGCAGTCTAGAATGGATGGACCACTCAGTGTCATTTGAGGAGAATAAGGTTGTAATTTTGGGAGTTTTCTGGATGCAAGCCTGCAAACAATTACTGCTGGCCATGTGATTAGCTCAAATGCGTTAAAAAGTGGTGAAAATAAGTAAAGAGACAAAAATTGATAAAAAGCAGCAAAATGGTTGACTATTGGCAAAAACTGCTTTAGAATAACAAAAAGGGCTTAAAAGAGGTATAAAAAGACAAAAAGAGGCAAAGATCAGTGGAGAAAAATGGTGAAAAGTGGATAAAAATGGGTTAAAAAAAGACGGGGGGGCTTGGCAGAAATTTGTTTAAATGGCAAAAAGGGGTCAAAAGAGGCAAAAAGGACAAAAAGAGACAAATATAAGCAGGAAAAAGTGATGAAAGGAATTTTAAAAAGTGTCAAAAATGGGTTTTAAAGAATGGATGACAACTGGCAGAAACTGGTTAAAAATGGCAAAAAGGACAAAAAGGTAGAACGGACAAGGAGAGGCAAATATTGGCAGGAAAAAGTGGTGCAAAGAGGTTAAAAACTGGCAAAAATGGGTAACAATTGGCAAAAAATGGTTAAAAATGGTAAAAAGGAGTAAAAGAGGCAAAGACAGGGTAAACATCAGCAGGAAAAAGTGGTGAAAAGGGTCTAAAAATGGCAAATTTTGATCAAAAATAATAGATATGGGCAGGAGAAAGTGGTGAAGAGTGGTTAAAAAGCGGTGAAAAGGTGTCAGCAACAGAGGTTAGTTAAAAAGGCAAATATATGGTTAATTGAGGCAAAAAAGTGTTTAAAGAGACAAAAATGTGTTAAAAGTGGCCTTAAGGTTGCAAATTGGCTGGAAAAATGGTTAAATCTGTGTTAAAAAGTAGTGAAAAGAGGTCTGGAATATTTTCAACATTAGTACCGAGTATTGCTTGACACACTTCAGCTCCAAATTGAGGTAACTCTTAGAAAGGAAGCAGTAGACACACTTTACTTCAGTTAAGGTGTCATGAGTTGTATTTGAACAAACAATATGGGTTCAATTCTTTAAACCACCCTCAATAGTGTAGTTTAGTTTTAAATTTAAAAAATATGTTTGGAAATGTGGAAAAAATCTGGGATTTATGGCAGCTAGGCTGAGCATAAGCTTTGCACACAAGCGTCTATAGTAGCTCTGCATTGTTGTATACAGACCAAACAGGATATGTTGTACTAAGACGTTAAAAATTCAAAAAGCTCCACTTGTGCAGCAGATAATGGCTAAAATACTCTTTCCACTGATATCTGCTTTTACAGCTACTCATTGTGTTTCTTTTGAACATGTTTCATAGGACTGAAGAGGTGAATGAAAACCATTATGACTCTTTGAAACAGGTATGTGCCATTTTGTCTGCTTTCCTATTTGTTCCCTCTCATTATCAAGGTCCTTGGCCCAATGCTAGGAACTGTTGATGTACAGTATCCCTTTAATCTTGTTTGTACTGATGTTGTTTTGTTCACTCACTATTCTGTGGATCTGAATTCATCAGAAGAAGAAGAAATAACTTCTGTGTATTCTCAAGAACTCTTCTGCACTGATGACACTTGTACATCTTTGAGGATCATTCTCCATCCACATAG
The DNA here is from genome assembly GCF_018320785.1 of Cheilinus undulatus. NCBI lineage: Eukaryota > Metazoa > Chordata > Actinopteri > Labriformes > Labridae > Cheilinus > Cheilinus undulatus. The sequence continues at coordinate 35,498,725 of NC_054878.1, read as the reverse complement.
CACACCTGAATTTAGCAATGTGCTGCTTTGGAAATTATTGACATTTCTCAAGAAAGTCTGAAACGCCATCCACTAAACCTGGAGGAACAATCAAAGCCTTTGTCATGGCAACCTGACAACCCGTGTCCACCTTGTCTGGGAGGAGAAGAAATAAAAGAACAAACACAGGAGAGAGAAAAGACCAACAGAAAAGCACAGTGGGAGAGAGAAATTATGGAAAAAGAAAGGGTAATAATGGAGAGCAGAAATGGAGGGACAATAAACACTCAAACACGCGACTACAATAGACATCAGCGGGATCCCCATGAGAGCTCCATAAGCCTCCTATTAACTCTATTAGCGGCCAGAATAAGAGGAATAATCCTTGCTATTAAAACCCTAATCAAGAACATGGCACAATCTTCATTTAAGTGAACCTCTTGTAATAGCCTTGAGTATATCCGTTTATACAAGCCATTCAGGTTATTATGTGAGGATAAAAAAAGCTAAATAATCTCATAGTACAAAAGGAACATCTACTAGAACAAAAGAGAAAATGTCAGACTAATGGGTTGTTGAGATGGGAATAAACCATTTTCACATGGAGGCCAATTTTCTCTGATGTTACTCTTAGGCTGGGGGGCTAAAATAGGGTTGTAATATTAATATAAATGCTACTGCGGGAGAATCCAGAAGGACACTGAGCCAAATTCAAGGTTAAACCACAAAATATTATGACTATCAGGCATGTCCTAACAGCTATAGGGATGGGATTTTAATGTAGTTTCAGTCCTCATGTGCTCACCAATTAGTAATTACCATGGAAAACTAATGCTGCTGCACATCAGTACTTCAAATCCCAGTTCTCAATGAAGAATATAAGGAAAACATCATCACCTGGCTCCTAAGTATGAAAACAGGCTCCTCTGATACAAAACGTAGAGAGCTATCCTCAGGTACTTTCTTGAAGTAACAGTCACTTTTTCAACCAGTTGCTCTTTCCCCCTTTATTTGTTCCCCCCTCATTACTGGTGTTAGCTGTTAAGGTGGTTTTTAGTCAAACACCATCAGCTCTGAGACACCCTCTCTTTTTACTAAACTTAGTGGGAGCATATCTTCTATCACAAGTTCACCAGTTCATTACAAGTAGGCTAATCTTCTCTGCAATAGTAGCCAATCATAACAATGTGTGCTAAACAGTAGGGCTGTAAATCATCTGTTTCATCGATACAAACAACAATATGGATCCTACTATATTTACAGGTATCATTTGGCATTTGACTTGATTAGATTTAGGAGCCTACGATTAATATCAGATGATTTAATGCACAATTTTCACAGTTACAGATATATAAACTGAACCAAAATTTTAAAAAGCTTAAATTGTATCACATTTGCGGCATTAGGCATTTCTGGCAAATGATAACCCACTAGAGTGCATTTTTACCATCTGTCAGATTGCATTCAAAAGGTTTTTCAGGAAATTATTGTTCATGAAGATCAGACAGAGGTCTCACACAACTATGTATCAGATATGAAACAATTGGCTTTATATTGATGTTTTCACTTTCTATCGATCTGATTGGATAATGAGTAGTAATCAACAAACTGATGTATGGATACACATCAATGGATTGTTACACCTCTCCTTACTGGTGCTAACAGGTCTGATCTTAGTTTGTCGTTTGAGTCCTATGTCCCTTGAGAGTTAAGCAAGCTGCTGTTACTGTAATCCTGCCTGCTGTACCAATAAAATGAAAAACCATGGCTGGAGAAGCTAAACCTTCATTTACCATTAATTGTTTCCTTGCTTCCCATTATTTATTTAAAATACTATTGACTTAAAAGAACCCAGAAAGTTCATTTCAGACTACCCACTTCAGACTTGGTGTGTATTTGTAACTGTGTGTGTCTGTTCTGGCTACCTGACACATGTGAGCTTTGTGTCAGCTGTCTCTCCCTGCTGTCACAGCCTTGCCTTTTTTTCATGTTTTACCTCTATAAATCTCCCTAAAAGTGACTTGATTCGGTGTATAGCCAAACTGAGCATGGAAAATTCAGAGTGAGCCCTGTAAACCATGCAGTCTATTCTCTAGATTCTCCATCTGAATATAATAAGTAACATCCAACTTTCACATAACCTCACAGAAATGAACACCACTGTAACATTGCCTGTACTGTGGAAGCTCGTATGATCTTTAGTACTGTGATTCTAGGTTGGACAGAGGAGAAGATGGACACATCAAAAGGGAGAGGAAGAAAGAAAGAGAAAAGTATAGGAATTAAATAAGAATGAGGGGGGTGTTGAGAAATAAAGTAAGGTGACCAAAAGATTGGACAAAGTGCAGCAGGACAGTAGGAGAAAAACACAAAACAATGAGCATATGAAGGAGGAGAGTAAACAAGTGAAGTTATAAGATTAAATCAGCTAAGGAGTGGGTTTTTGGTGTGGAGCAAGAAGAGGTGTGAAGATGAGTCACTATCGACCTCAGTCCTCCTCCAGGATTCCCACCAGAGCCCTGATATAATAATATGACTTTTTAAAACTTGAAATAACAAAGTGGGAGAATTTGATTTTCTGACAAGCATTAATCCATTCTGCTGTCAACATCATTGTTATTCTAAATAAGAGTAGGATTTCTGCAACAAAATATCTAAAGCATCATTTCATTTACTTGTAAAAGAAGTTGAGGAATAATATTTAAAAGTTACCTGCACTTCTGCACACTTTTAAAACTGAATTCCAGAAGTGATGTTATTTTGAGTGTGCAGTGATATAGCTGACCATGAAAAATTTTGAAAAGTTTTTATAAACTTTAGTTTCTTACCCCTCTATTTACTGGAAATGCAGATTAAATCAAAGCTACATTGACAAATAACAGAAATGGCCTCCATAAATATAAGCGCAGACAAGGTTATGGAATATATTTAAAAGTGTTTTGACTCAGATAATCTGTCTTTTTCCTGTATTTACACTGGGGTTTTTAAATAAGAAACGCTACAAGAGGCTCCCTTAGTTTGGATCGATAACTCAGAAAGGCTGGAAAAAAATGTGCAGCATATTTTTCAGATTGATTTCACTCACACAGAAACCTTTCATTGCACATTAATGGTTAATGCTCATTTTTGAATATGTTAAATTTTGTAATCTTTTCTAACTGTCCTGTTAAAGTCTCCTCTCCTTAAATATTCACAATGTCTGCTTCTGAGTTGAATGTACGCCATTGCATACACCTTAAGTTCATTTTGCTCTGAGCCAACATGGAGGCCTACATGTGTAGCCAGAAAATCACCTCCTCAAAAATGCAACCACGTGTCAAAACAATGCAGACCAAAGCCCTGTGATTGGTCTGCTGAGTGGCATTTGCTGACTGCCAGTCTGATGTCTACAGGAGTCATCTTTGTGTGGTTTGATATGAGACAAATTGCTGCAGAATTTCGACAAATCTATTGCTGCCATTTGAAAATATCGCAGATGCAATGCCTCATCCACATTTCTCAGTGGCTGAACAAATACCTCAGCTGATTCAGTGCCCTAAATTCTAAAGTTGCTGAAAAAATTGATTAATATCAGAATAGTATTTATTTATTTATACAATTCTGAATCGATTCAAAATTTCCAAGAATCAATATTTTAAACACATTTCATTACATCCTATGTGCATTTTCAACCGCAGACCCACTGCAAATAACTCCCTCTGTGTGTCGTTTCCATTGCAGATGCAGCTGAAGGTTGTCTGGCTCTTAAGCTTCGCTGTTAGCATTAGCAGCTCTAGCTCTTAGTGTTGGTAATGTTTACAGTGCTGTGTCTGACATTCTTACTGTCAGCACTGTCTGTAGGGCATTGAGTTACTCAGCCTGTCCTGTTTTCTCCAAAGAAAAGTTTTAATTAGGATTCTACAATGCAAGGTTGGAGATGGCCTGACCCAACGTATTTACTAAGTGTGCTAAACTAATGTAATTTAGCCTACCTCAGTTCATATGCCTGAATGCATTCAACCGGAGTAAAAAAAAAAAAAGTAGAATTTCAGCTGACAGCCGCACAGACAACAAAAATAACAGGCTCTGTTGTCTGTTTCAGATGATTCTGTAAGACAGGTGTTACAGTTTAATGAGTGACAATGTTCACTGATAACTACATGTGGATAAAAATAAAAAGAGATAAAAACAGGAATTGAAAACTTAAAGCACTTCTTCGTTTTGTTTTTCCAGTAAATTCATAACTCTTTAGTATGATATGAAATAACAGCAAATGTTCTGTGTTTTAACAATGTTGTTACTACAACTACTGACACCTACAGTTGAAAAGTCACCAATAAAACAGTCACTTGTTTAAATATAACACCTGCTTGCCCACAGCACTGTTTACACTAAGGGCTTTAGATCTGTAGTATTTTTTCAAGTGTCTGATAAGTGTATTTCCTGCTATTTCCTTCATATCATTTTGCAATTGAAGCACAAATGACTGTTTTCTTCATTATTAGCAGATAAAAATGCTACAAATATGCTAAAAAAAGAAGCATTATCTTGAGCACACTTAATGAAGCTTTTTAATGACAAATTATCATTTACAGCCCCTTGATGCACAGCATGTTGAAATGATCACCTCTTTATAAGAAAGAAGGAATGTGTTCTGAATCAGGAATTGGCCTGAACTGAAAATTGATTTTTGAAACAAATCGTGACCCCAGAATCAGAATTATATCAAATCATGAGGTACATAAACAATTACACCTCTAATAAATTCTATTTCCTCCAGTCCCCTCTCTTTTCTTCTTTACAAAATAAACTAGAAAGGCATTCAGAGAGCGCAGACCTCCGCCATCATCCCTATCTCCCAATAGTGAGGAATCCTTTAAAAACATTCCTGGATACAGATGGTGATCTAGATCACTCCCAAAATCAAATTTGCCGATTACTCCCTCCCCGGTGGGGTGGAGACACGGTGAGGCAAAGCATTGGCTTCGCCACGTGTGGACTGTCATGGAGTAAGCACCCAAGGTCTCACTGGATGACTGCAAGTCATGGCAGAGGGTGAATATTCCTCTATTCCTCACAGCATTGTGAGTATTCTCGCTACAATTTGCTGTCTTTCTCTGACTCGTCCCCTCGACCGGGCGTGCGTCTTTCAAACTCTATCAGCTCCAAAACTTTGAATAGAAACACACCAAAAACTTGCTGCTGGGATTGAAGTTACTAATGTTCGCCATCTCCTGGTGTAAAGTGATAACATCGCAGACCTCCGCCGTTAGCCCTATCTCCCAATAGTACAGAATCCTTTAAAAAATTCCTGGATTCAGTGATCCGGATCAATCCCAAAATCTAATCAGCTCTTCCTTATGCTAGGGATGTTCAATACCATTTTTTTCCCTCCCGATACGATACTGATACCAAGGTGCTGGGTATCAGCCAATACCGATACTGATCCGATACCAGTCTGAACTATCTGAAATGACTGTTCAGACTCACAAATTATTTAGATCTATATTTGACTCAGAACATTGCTCAACTATTAGAAATGTAAATGTACAGCGTCTCTGTGACCCTAAAGTTTTTTTCCTGCTGATTATTGAGTTTTGTTGCTAAATATTAAAATAATAATACAGGGGGCTGCATCACAGGCCTTCTCTCTATCTCTCTGTTTTTTTTAATAAAAACTTTAGTGCACTGTTCCAAATACAATATAAATCTTACAACTCGTAGATTAACAATTGTTGTTTACAGATATGTACTAAGTGTATACAGTTGTATAAATCATCAAGTGCGTTGAACTCTCTCTCTCTCTCCTTTCTGTTATTTTGTGCAGCATCATGTGATGACGGAACAGCCTGCTGTTGGCTGAAGGACACTCAGATAGAAACAATATGGCGGTTAGCATTCAAGCTAGTGGTAATAAATGATCGTAATTCGATTAAAATGGATAAAAAGACGTTCAATATCAGGTTTACTGGTGTGGATTTAATCATTAAAGTACCCAAAACACACACAAGTTCCAGGCATGCTGAAAACGCCGCTGCACAGGATTTAAAGGCATCAAGCGTGAATGGGAAAACACAACGGCTAGATTCAAATGGAAAACAAGAGGTAATGATTTAAAAGTTATTTAACTTTTTATAAACTGTGTCACTACTTGTCTTGTACGACAGCGCCTGTGTGAAAGGCGTTTTAATGATCATATTCAGAAAAAAAAATTGTCACGAAGCCCTCCATTCTTTGCCTTGGTTGTTTGCTGCTGCTGCTGCACTAAAAATGGAAGTTCGGCAGCAAAAAAGAAATGATTTCCGGTTTTTAGCGCTAACAGTTGACTAACCAAACGGTATCGGATCAGTGCATAAACTCGTGTACTCGCCGATACCGATGCCTGCATTTTAAGCAGTATTGGACGTATTTCCGAAACTGGTATCGGTATTGGAACAACCCTACCTTATGCCATTTCTGACATTTCCTGAAAATTTCATGAAAATCCGTCCATGACTTTTTGAATTATGTTGCTCATAAACGAAAAAACAAACAAACCCACCCAATCACGTAACTTCCTTGGCGGAGGTAATAACTAGTCAGAGTTTATCAGCTCCAAAATAATGGACTGATATGTTTAGCTATTCAAAGAAAAGAGGATACCTTTTTTTTATCGTCGAACTACCAGTTCATGTACAGGACTTGATCAGCAAGACAAAAGACACACTGCTTTGTCCAGCAAAGTTGCTGAGATTAAAAAACAACAACAACAACAACAAAAACAGGGCCTCCAATGTGCTTCTTGTTTGTACTGAAATCAGAAACAGACATGCAGTTTTCTAATAAGGGGAAAATGTTCATCTTTGAAAATATTCTACTGATACTGATCATAATTAGAGCTTCCTCCTCTAACTGGCCACAGTGTCAGTCATAAACACACCTCCTCCATGTTATCAGATGATCAAACTGTAAAGTAGAATTAAAGAAATTTTTGTCAGACTTGGAAAAAAACTCAGAGGTAAGAATCAATAGAATGATAGAACTTGTAGGTGTAGAGAGGCTACAATCGGAGAAATAACTTATCTTAAGGAGGAGTTAATAGCAGTAGAAGAATGAAAGTTAGTTTAAGTTTGCAGTGCTTTCTGCAAAGTAAATGCTAACTCATTCTGAGAGAAGCGTATGCAAATCTACATTCTTACAAAACTTTTTTTTTTTTTTTTGGGGGGGGGGGGTAAGAAATCATCCTTCAGGAAATGAAAACCAGATTGTCACACACAAACACACAACATCAGTGGGTGTGCAGGATAACACAAGATACACATAAAACCCCATCAAATGCACACAAACCTGGGCTGGTTTTCTAAACCCTGTGGTTGTTTGCTATTGGTATCAGGAGTTTTCCCTCTGTTTATCTACCGGCTACACACACAACCACATACAGGACTTTGTTGTTTCTAGCAGAAGGGTTAGATTAGCTCCAGATGGACCGAGAGGCAGAGGAATGCTGAACAGCTAACACCAAACTGACTTTCTTTTGTGAAAGTTCATGTCAAAAGAGAAACAAAAGCCAAAGTCCAGTCTGTTTGTATACTGGATTGTTTGAACATAACTTTGTTTGGTTTTCTTTCTGTCGACAGTCAAAACCACAGAAAAAAATGATTTAATCATTATTTATTCATGATGATGAAGGAAAAGATGAAATATACAATGACAAACTGGGAGGAGACATCCCATGGAAGTATTGTGTTTATAGCTAATGCTAATTCTCAACAGCCATTCCTAGATGGGCTTTTATGAGAGCTCTGAGGCATTAATTGGTTTGGTGGGCAATGGAGTTGATATGGCATTTTGTCACCTAATGTGGTGATGGAAATGTAGCTTTTCAGTTACCATCTTGGTGAAAGAAAATTAAACTCTTTGGTCCTAAGTAAAAAGCATCTTTATGGGTGGCTCTTAGATCTCTATAACCTTGCAATCCACAATGTTTTTGCTGCACCAAACACTATTCAGACCAATCAGTGTCATTAGAGGAGAATGAGGCAGTAGCTATGGGTGGGGTTTAGTTGTACTCGAAGCTGTTTTCAATAGTTGCCTACAGTGCCTTGATTACCTTGGATGTGGCTTAGCTTAGTGTCAGTTTTACTTGAACTAGATCACATTAGTTTATAAGAGTAATGGGGGAAAGGGGTTAGTCGTTGTGTAAGTGGTTGTATACAATGGCTGCTAGTGGAGGGATTCGCTCGGACGTAGCCACGGTGGCAGTTTTGTCAGAACTGGACAAAATGTCTTTATTAAAACAAGGGCAGAGAGCAACACTGAAGGCTTTTCATTACAGAAAAGACCTTTTTGCTCTGCTACAGTCGGGGTTTGTCTGTGTATCTAATGGCTGCTGCTGCAGTAGCTATTACCTTGGATGTAGCTGTAGGAAAGCAGCAGTTTAAAACCATCACATTTCTGGGATACATTGTGCAGATTTAAACATTTTTTTATTTGGGAAAATTGGGGAAACTCAAACTCAAAGAGAAGTTACAGAAATTGGCAGGAAAATCAGAAAGGGTAGGAAAGTGTTAGCTAGCTAGCGCTAATGAAATTTACAGTCATGAAGGAGGGACCTTGAAACTCAAGTTGTACAAAAAAAACCTTGTGCAGGAAAGGCATGAACACTGTATGGTGTTCATGGAATTTTAAACCAAACACATTTTTAAGAATACCAAGAAATGACCTTTAAAGCAACATACTGAAATACAGGTAAGCATTAAGGGGCTCCGTCACACTCAAAGCAGCAGGGTTGGAAATTAACTTTTTTTCATCTACCTGCTACTGTGGCTGGTGGATTCAAAAATCAATGAAACAATTTAATGGCTTTTTTCTTCACTGAGTGTCAGACTTGCAAAAATTGTATATTTTGTGCACAATTCCAGCAATTTCACACTGAATTTGGGCCTTGTTTTATGATCTTTGACTTACGATGAACAAAAAAGTCAAACCATCCCAGCTTACAGCTGAATGTAAATATTTGACAGCAGCACTGACATACGATGAGGATGAGGCCAGGCTCTTTGGCCCGTGACCATGAACATCTGCTCAGTTCTGATCATGCAGTCGCTACTTTTGCCATTTATCATCACAAAATCATTCTGTTATGTTACTTCTATTTACCAGTGGCTGTGGGGTTGAACTAATTCACCTGATACTGCTAAAAAATACCCAATTTGGCTGGTGCTGGATGCTAATTTCCTACTCAGTTGAAAACAGACAACAAACATCACAGGACTTCTGATGCCAGCTTTGTCGGCACCAATGGTGGAAGAGAAACCAATTTAACTTGTACCTCAGAGGGTACACTTTTACGGTCTACAGCTGCTGGTATTGTCAGGACGAATTTTCAATACAAAGGAAAACAGAAGTCAACGTTCGTAACCTGGGACCAATAACTGCTGACGAGAAGGGCTCTGAGGATGTGGGTACTGCCAGTGCAAAACCAAGGCAACTGTGGACACATGCCATCATGCAAATTACATGTGAGAAATAATTCAAACATTCAATTTGATTAAACTGGATTATTAAAAGTACTGGACATTTATAGTGACTTTATAAAATCTAGCCTTCTCTCTCATTGGTTTCCAGGTGGTTGCTGTCTGTATTGACTTTGATGACTTGTATTTTATGACTCCTCTGCAGCTTTAAAAGGCTGGGAGAATGTTGATGCAGCTGTGGGATGGAGATGAAGACACTTCCTTTGGACTTGATGCTCCTGGAACAGCCCTGATCTGAGGGGTCTCTCTGTTTTTGAGTCAGGGGTCAGGCTTGGGGTATGAACCCTTCATTGGCGCTGACAGAAATGAGGCAGATCAGTTTTCAGTTGGTGGTTTGAGGAGCTCTGCATGGGGTTTTCCCTTAGACAAAGTCTGGGGTTAAAGGCAGTCACTTTGATGATTTCGAAGGATGTCAGTTTAGAGGGTTGATGGCTTTGATTCAGCCTAGGGGAATTTACAAAAAAGCTGACCTCAAGGTCTGGGCCTAAATAATTTGAAGACAAGGTAGAAACACTTGGGATAATAGTGCCATCTAATGTTTTACCAAAGTTTCCCTTTGCGCTGCAAACTGATTATTTTACATGTCGTGCTTTTATTCACCGAAGTAAAAACAGTACAGAAAGTCACACTTCTGTGTGAAAGCTTGTAAAACAGAAGGAAGTGCCGTTGTATTTTGAGCTGGTTGTGTTTTGGACCATAACGTGATAATTATCTCTGCGGGTGGCAGAGAGGAGTCGCTCGGATGGACTGTAACTCAGTATGCACATCTTATCCTGAAGATGACTAAGAGCAGCTCACTCATTCTCTTCCAGCCTCTTAGAGCTGATCAGTTATTGTTCTGCACTCCCACGGCTCACTGACTCTTCAAAGTCAACTCCTGCGGCACAAACTTCAAGTCAAAAACAATGACAGTGTTACACTAGATATTCAATAGAAGAAGAGATGATACAACTGTGTTGCTGGGGTTAGATTTGCATGGTTAGCACATGCATCAGATAGTCAGCATTAAGTATAAGCAGGAGGCTAAATTCATATAAACATAATTTTAAAAGTTCTCAAAAAGCAACACATCATGCCACAATCTAAAGAAATTCAAGACTCAAGAAACAAAGTCATTGACATCCATCAGTCTAGAGAGGGTTACAAAGCCCCATATATGGCTTTTGGACTCCCGAAAATCATGGTGAGTGCCATTATACACAAAAGGAGAGAACTTGGAACAGTTGCAAACCTTTACAGGAGTGGCCAGCCCACCAAAACTACTCCAAGAGTAGTCTGGCCTGCGGTTCCTCTCCTGCATGTCTTTTCACCATCTCTCATCCCTGTTTCTGACTCTATCTGTTGTCCTCCTCTAACCATAGGCATGAAAAGCCAAAAAATAAACCTTAAAAAAACATAAAGGTAAACCTCTCATAATAATAGGTTTCAACATGAATCCCAGGATCAAGGTTCAAAGTGTCTTTGTTAGTATCGAAAAAGGTAAATCTGTTGTGCAGACAGGAGTTTTGGTGATTCAACAACAAAAAAAGCAGCAATAATAAATCACAGTTCTAGACACATCTGGTCAAAATGCATTAAAAACAAACAGCAAAGCGCTAGAACAGTGATTTTCAAAGTATGAGGCGGGCCTCCCCTGGGGAGCGCGACCAAACTTCAGGGGAGGCGTGGAACCACAAACCAGAAAAAAAGGAGATTTTGTTGGCTAAGTTCTGCTGTGTGTGGGGCAAACTAGCTAGGTTTTCCCACATTGGTCCCAGTGACACTCAATGCACACAGTGTTTAATTTGCAAAGATGTATAAGCTAATGACAGCATAAGGCTGTGTGAACCCTGGGGTCATACTGAGACAAAAGCACCAAGTCTAGTGATCAAACCAGGGGGATTTTTTGACAGGAAGTAAAAGGAATTTCAGTCATTGAAGGTAACTGAGACATTTAGCAAACATTTAGTGTTGTAAGAAGGTCTGTGCAAAAGCAGATTTTTGGCACCAACAATGATCAAAAATGAGGACCAGGCAAGGCTGAAGGTGGAGGATGATCTGCTGTTATGCAATCCTATATCATCTGCATAGATGCAAACTTAGAGTTCCCACTAAATTAGAGCATAATAATCAGGTCTTCTATGCAACAAGTTCGATAATGAAACCAAAACTGATTGCCTGGGTAAGATAGGCGTTCAATATGCAAACCAAGATATTAAAATATTTAAAATAAAAATGTTTAAGATGAGACATAAATGTTTGAAAATAAAGTTAACATTTTTTAACTTACTTCTACAGTGGTGGGGGTCCATGGAAAAAAATATTTCTCCTAGGGGAGGCTCACTCTCCAACACTTAGAAAACCCCTGTGCTAGAATAAATACCACTGATGATTATTTCCCTAACACTAATAAACTGAAGACAGACAAAAGAAAGTATCTGCCAGCTTAAATGTGAATTAAATTAAATTACATCGGTGCACCGGTAGTTGGGTGGTTAAGGCGCACCATATACGCGGGTGGCCTAGGCTCAAGTCCGGCCTGTGGCACCATTTCCCGCATGTCTCTCCCCACTCTCTTCCCTGTTTCCCAGTCTATCCACTGTCCTCTATCTAATAAAGGCATGAAAAGGCCCAAAAATAAAATCTTAAAAAATAAATAAATAAATAAATTACATCAATTGAAAAGTAATCATAAGTTCTTTCATCTCAGTGAATTAGACTGCTAGATCTAGATTTTGCTGTTAACATCAATTGAAAAGAGGATCTTTAGTTAAAAAGGTTGGTGACCACTGATTTCAATGGTTCTACCAAAGGTTTGAATAATGAAAGTGTTAGTAAATGAGGATCACCATGGTCATTCATGTTGTATTAATAGCAAAAACATCCAGTCGTAATGGTTTTTCATTACAGTGAACTTTGCAAACACTCTCCAGGAACACAAATGTGTGTGACACCAAATTACCTGGTTGATAAAAATTGGAACAAATCCACTGTGATTGATGTAAAAGCACCTTTACAGCCTTGTGAGTGAAAAACAGGGTGTGGGAGGAGGAGGGGTAGACAAAAGTGAGAAAATAGGAGGGGAAATCCATCTCATGCAATCAGCACTAGATTAGAAGCGACACAATACACAAACTCCTCTACACACACATAAGTCACAGCTCAGCAGGTAAAAGCTGATGTTCCTTTCTGTAGAAAAAGAGAGAACATTTTTCCACCAAAGTATTTTACAGAAACTCTTTTAAGACAGATTTCATTCATCACCGCTTAGAGATGTCAACCTCTATAAACCAAGGTGAAACTGGAGCATTTTTCTAAACACTTTTCTGCCTCAGGATTGCACCTGTAGCAGTTTTTTTTTCCTTTGAATGATTATTGTTTCCTATCACTTCTTCTTTAAAGGACAATGTAAAAGGCAAGGAAAATGAAAAATGGTTGAAGAAGAAGGTGAAAAAAGGCAGAGGCAGAGTTGGGATGAAATGAAACAAAAGCTGAGCTGTTTGTTTGTGTGCGCTTGTCGTGTTTCAACATATTTCGAGCTCTTTCATCAGCTGTCAGAAACGGATGTATTCAATCTTTCTGTTCTCTGTCCGTCTGCATCGGTGCTTTTTTTGAAGCATTTTTCTGTCTCAGATGTGGAGCAGTTTGTGGTTCTCTGTGGAAGATGGTGGTCAGTATTTGACTGCTTTTGAAGTCTTAAAGTGCTGATAGATGATATTTTCTCCAGGAATTAGACATTTACATGCACAGGTATAAACCAGTCATTATCTGACTTCTGGAGGTACATGGACTGTCATGTAGAGAGCACGATCCCATAATCTTTATCAGACAAATTCCATTATTCAACTAGAAAAACCTGATAAATGTACCTAGCTAAAGACGGCGACATGTTACCTCCTGATGCCTCCGTTACACTATTATGAGGGGGTGCACAGAGATGTCATCAACAATTGGTGCTTTAGTTTTATATCCTGGTTAATTACATGCTTTATTGTCCCTGTCAACATACTTTGGTTTAGACCTGTTAGCAGCTCCCTGCAGCCACAGTGCTGTATAAGAAAGTCCAGCACTGCTTCTAACTGTCCCATTTCACTTTAAAAAACCCAGACAGCTCAGTGGACGAGCCAAAAGTCATCTTTATCTTGTGCACACATGTTTATAACTTCTCACCTGGACTAGTGCAATTCATTGTTGGTATTGATCAGTCCTTGTTACATTGTCTGCAGCTGCTCCAAAATGCAGCCACATGTCCTCTGACAAAGAAGAAGTGATCATATCACAGCAGTTTTAGCTTTCCTCCACTGGCTTCCTGTTAGCTTCAAGATCCAGTTTAAAACTACTCAATCCGCTTGCTTCAGACTGAACTGTTTATACTGGCTTTTGATAAAAGCAGAGCTGTGACATCTTGACATTTTCTGCTTTTATTTATACTGCTTATTATTGCTTTTCTACTATTCTTTTTTGTTGAGTTTTATTGCCTTAATTGCCTTAGCAGTACTACCACTGAGGTTGTTTTAAATGTGCTATATAAATGCATTTTTAATTGACTTTTGTTATCAGACATTTATGTTTTAACTGTTTACTTTTGTCCTTTTCAATCCATAACAAGTTCCTTTTCCCATAGAAAGTTTACCTTATTATCTTCTTTCACCTTCAAAAGCAGGTCTTGCTCCAAACTGGAAGTCAATTATACTTAGTTTAAGACAAAAGATAAATCTAAAATGACTAAAAACAGTTTTATATACAGAATAATGGAATTTTGAAAAGCAACAAAAAAGGATGCCATTAATTGTGATTTTATCTTGGGTGAAAGATCAATGTCTCAAGACAGCATGTCCATCTCTTGTTTGTGAATGGGCTACCTCATTAAAACTTGAAAGGATTTTCTTCTAACTTTGTCCAAATGTCCTCTCTGCCTCAAGGATGAACTGATTAGATTAGAAATCTCATGAACACAATAATTCACTGAATGCAGTAAGGGAATTTTGTGAAATGTGACACAAACTCACACCTGGATGGAAGGTTGAAGTGATTAGAGATTAAAGCTCACGGTGAATTTTTCTACTGTAGCCTTGGAGGAAAGATGGGTAGTATTATATTTGTGTGTATTTTTTTGCAAAACAAAATTCTATTCATGAATTACTTCTACAAAGTGTATTACAACTTTTCTTTGGACCTGGCACTCATATCAACCTCCTTATGTTAATAAAATTTTATGAACCCATTTTAAAGCCAAGTTTTAACACTTCATCACAATACTCTGCTATCATGGAGCACTGAAATTTTACATTTGGCAGCATACTGATCCCAACTTGTCCACACATCACTGCCAAATAAACTATAAAAATGAAAAAGCATTCTTAAAACAGCGCATATTAAAGTGACAACAAAGGCTATCCTTGTGAATGAGCAGTCTCTGGACCAACACAGGCTGATAAATCACCCAATGAACATCAGAGTAACATACTTCTGGACCAATGAGCATCCACTGAGAGCAGTAGCGGGCCAATGAGCATCCTCAGTTTTAATGACACGGGTCACACAGAGTATTAGGGCCATTATCACACACGTGAATTTATTCTCCTATGTATCTAATGCTAGCTTGTCATTACACACTAAGCCTGTCACTTCTAATGGCACATACTAACATGACGGACCAGTGCTTGTGGGTGTGCACGGAGTTGTCACAAGTCACACAGCATCTATCTGTAACATGATCAGAGATTGAAGCAGAGAATCGCTTTTTCGTACACACACTGCTCCGAGCTATCGCACACGCATGCACGCACACAAACACACTCTGGTAATTTGTTTGTTTCCCATGTTTGGAGGCATTCGGTTCTGCTCCGCTGTCCCTAATGCCTCCAAAACACATCATTATCTGACTTATATAGGCCTCGGTGTGTATGCGCGCTAAGAGAAAAACAGTTGATTATCGAGTTCAACAGGCGAAACACTGTTTACCCTGAGAGACACAGAGAAGGAGGGAGAAGCAGAGAGAGAAAGAGCGGGAGAGAAGAAGAAGAAGAGCTCGGGGGGAGTGAGGGGAGGTGATTTAGGAACAGGGAGGTGAAAAATGGGAGACCCGGAGAAACGGAGGAGCAGGCCCAATGAAACGGAGCAGGGATGGAGGGATGGTTGGAGGGAGGGAGGGGTGGAGGTTTCAGACAAAGAAGTGAGATGACAAGCCAGGCCTGCAGGATATAAAGTAATGAAATTCTGTGCTATATTCCTCTAAGCCATGACACCCAGACTAACATCACAGTGGCTCTGTTGTTGCAGCAGGGCAACAACTCGACTTCACAAACATGGACTGCAGCTATTTGCCAGCTGGAGTGATAAAGTCTAATCGTGGCCACAGAACAGATAAAAAAAAAAAAAACACAAAACGGCATAAATTCAAACGGTGGACGTTAGCGGGATGGAAGAGTACGGCTGGGAGGGAGGTGAACAACGCAGCAGGAGATGTTCTCAGCAGACTTAGAGCCAGAGGATGTTCTTTTAGATCATAAACTGGATCTGTTTATATATTCAAGGCTGTGCTAATCATAGAGCCTCAACTCAGATTTTACATATTTGACTTTTAACGTTCTCATTACACTGGAAAATGGTTAGAGCTGCTAATGTTGATGTGCTAACAGGCAGTTGGCAGAAATTTGAATGTAAACCAACAGTAAGTTTACAAGAAAAACACAGTGTTGTCATAATTGAAAAACATAAAAGTCCACAATATCCACCTTATTCTAATCCCCTATGACCTCGCGTGAATTTTAGGTGCGACTTCCAGGTGCTTTGTCAAACCGGCTTTTTCCAAAGTAACAAGGTGCTAATCCTGATTATCACAGCCATTCAGAGCTGAAAATGTGTGAATGTAATTTTTACACTACAAACAGGATAATGTGATTATTCCTCTGCCTTCTTTTATCAGAGGATTGGAGAAAATGTGGAGAAATGACCTCAAATAACACAAAAATGTATTTATTAAGACTATCAAGATTAATTGCAGCAACTGCAGTTAATCAAGGTCCATAATTGGTGCACTCATTTTTAAAACTGGGATTAACTAAATGCCTTATTGTCCCTTTAAGCACACTATGTTTAAGCCACTGTCGTGTCTCCCTGCAGCCACACTGTTGTAAAATTAGTCCACCACTGCTCCTTAAAGTCTAGTTTCATTTTTAAAAGTTCAGTGAACAAGTCAAACGTCATCCTTTTTTCTTTTTAATCCATAACAAGTTCCTTTTTCTGTGATTAAGTGCATGTTTTAATTTTTGATCTACCCATAAACACTGGTCTTTGTCCAAACAGGAAGTCACTTGCCCTTTAGCTGGCCACACACTACATGATAATCGTGCTGATTGTTGGGCTGAATCCCTCCTTCCAATCAAAGCCAGCAAATGCCCGATTATGTAATGGCTCTACAGATTATCTTGCCAGATTATCCAGTGGTGTGTGTTGTGTTAAGAATGAACTTTTCCTTTTTCAACCTGACTGGAAGTGCTCGACTCAAGATCATAAATATTCAAAATGTTCAATATTTAAAACCGAAAACCCTTTTGTGTGTGGTGAGCACTGAGGACAGCCAAGCAGACAAGAATAACAGTAGATGGAACAGAGCAATAGCCAATCTGGAAGCAAGCCGACTGAAGGTTGAAGCAAAACAAAAACACAACCATTGGCAACAATAGTAAACGGGAAGCATAGAGTAAGATGGACATCAGAAATGGGCGATCAACTTGTTGATTTGTGGCAACAAAACAAATGTTTAACAACGTGTACTGCAATACAAACCACAGATGAAGTGACAAGGGAAGGAGCTGGACTGAATTTGAAATTGCAAATGCAATGAGTTTAGCATTTAGCCAGTGGTCAAGTGCAAATTATACACAGATATACAGACCACTAATTTTCTTAGTCTCTTTAAAGTATACCTACTTCTAGGTAGTATATAAATGAAAGTATACTCACTGCATGCACCACTGCATCACTGCCTGTAGTGAGCAGCTGTCAAATTGTTGGTTTAACCCTAAAGTCAAATCTAAATGTGCAAAACTTTGCATGTGAGAAATTACACCAGGCTTAGACTCTGACAGTCAGGGAACAGAATCTGTTAGTGTGTCGTGTGCTGTGTTGATCATTCCACACCACACACTACAGGAATAAAATGGTAAAATCTGTAATTATTTGTCGACATGTGTGGGTCTCTCACACTGAAAAAAACAATTAAGATTTTAAAAATCTTAATGCGTGTGGCAGGTTTGAGTTTAACAGAGCAGGCAATTTCAAAATGATACACAAACTGTTTTAAATGCAAAACAGTGGAATTTTAAAATGAAAAAGGTGAGATTGTTCAAAAAAAGAATTTCTGAGATTAATCGTGATTAAAAACTGTAATCTTTTATTTAGAGTTAACATCCCTTTAAGTTGAAACAGTATATATGGGTGATATTCAATTTGATGGATGGAATAATAATAATAAAAAGATGGTTCGTACTCTTCTGGCTGGAAGCAAAAAAGCTATTACAAGGAAATGGCTGTAACCTCACCCACCAACCACTGATGAATGGATAGACATTATTCACGAAATACATGTAATGGAACGGCTTTCATTTTGCCTCAAAGTCCAGAGGGAAAGATTTTACAAAATCTGGAGCAAATGGACTGAGTATGTCAAACCTACATCTTTAGGTCTGAACAACAGCTAGTCTAACTTCTTGCACTTAAGAATGATGTTTTGAATGAGTACATCCCGAAGTGGGTGTGGACGTCTCTCTTCCTTATCCAAATAAAGGCATAAAGGCCCCTCAGAAATCTCAGTTTGATATCACGTCACAAACTTTTTTCTCTCCATGACTCTGAATCCCTGCCTCAATATTTAGAAGCTGTGAGATGTTTTTAAGATATTTTTTCACAGGCTTTTTGTTTTTATCTGATAGGACAGCTGAAGAGACAGTAAACACAGGGCAGGAGTGTGGAGGAAGACATGCACCAAACAGCGGCGTGATAACCTAGCTAAACCTGTGACCTGTTGTGAGTTTTGTAAATTTGAATTTTTACAACTCTGCTTTAACTGAAGTACTGAAACATATAAGTGTAGCAACTTATCAATATGCTTTGTTTCAACATAATGTAACAAAATGAGTTGTTCCCAAGAGTTCAGTTACTTCAAGCATGGTGCTGTGATGTATCAATGGGTTGGTGTTAGATGCTCTACAGAATGACTGGGTACAAATCCCCATAGAAGCGATCCAAATCTTGAGGAAAAACTTTTAAGAAGAGTGAAAGGCTGCAAAAGGGGGACCAAGTCTTAATTAATGTACATGTATCTTAATAATATGTCATTACAGTCCTTATTGGTGTAATGGTCTATAACTTTGTCTTTAATTTAGTCGTTACAGTGAATTTTAAATTTGAGTACATTCAGCAAAAAGTCTTTGAAAATGTTATGCAATTGTTTGGGAAGGCTATGAAGTCATTTTCTTATTAAGCCTACGTGAGAGTGCTATGGGGTCCTGGATTGAAAGAGTACCATTTTCCCCATTTTTTTTTTTAGCATATTCCATTAAAAGAGGGGCATAGGGATTGCTTCAAGGTAAAAGTTGCTGTAAGGCAGGAAAACAATGCTCAATATCTCTCAAATTTGAAGACTCTTCTGCCATGGTGCCTCACAGAGTATAGGAACATCGGTAGGTGTGTGTGTCTGTCTGACCTTGTTCCCCAGGTATAGTCCAGGTGCATTCCAGTAGTAGGCCGAGCCAAGATCATTCACCACGTCGGCGTGTCGAACGCTCAGATATGGAGGAGTCTGTCGGTGAACAGACCACACTCTCCCTCCGGTGTCTCCGACCAGGTGCCAGCCAGTCAGGGTCGTCTCCTACAGGACAGGAGTTAAGAGAAAGTATTTTACTTCTACATCCTTTTGCCAAAAACGTGATTTTATCTTTTATCTTTTTTGATATTTGAATGGTTAAATTCTGTTGAAGTTCATGAACACCATTATGCAATATCTTGTGTAAAAGTGCACAATAATTTTAGTGTGCAAGCTTTGAAATCTGGCACCCTAACACAACACACACTGTGACTGTTTCATTTCTTGTGACTAACCAACATAGTTACTGTGTTAGTAGATGTGTCACTGCATTGTCTACACTTCTCCTGCTCTATAACTCAACTTGGCATCTCATTGTGTGTGCACTTCGTGTATCCAAAATCTAAGTGATGATTGGACTCCCTGAGGCTTATTGCACTCCCCACTGAATCCCACAATGCAGCACGGGTTCACTGAGCAGCAGCCTCAGGAGCTACAGAGCCTATTCTGCCACATAAGTGAATCCACATTAAAACAATAAATGATCCCCCAGCCAGTACGTGTCACTAACAGAGAGTAGAGGAATGCCATTTTTAGTCAGACTGAAAGTTTTTTCTGCAATACCCCAGCTTTTTTTCTGAGTTAAGTCTCATTTGTTGACTTTTCAACATGAAGGCCACCAAAAAAACTGTAACAGGTGTAACAATCTGTGATCAAAGTCCAAAGACACAAGAGTTGTCAAATTCCAGTTTACAGATAATTATCTCTCAGTCCTCCAAAAAGTAGTAACTTCTACCCCTACACAAAGCCCCACCAAAAAATGATACACTAAAAATCACAATCCAACAGGGGTTACCATTGGCTACCAAAACAATAGACAATCCATATACCTGGAGGGGACTGCACTAGCTCACTCTGCAGGGACTTAGGTTCCAGTTGGAGGGTTGACAGTTCCAGTCCTGGCACTAACCAAGCCCAGAAATTTGGTTGGTTGTTGCCATTTTGCTACCAGTCCATTTTCTGGTAGAACCCTTAAGCAAGGCACTCAACACCCAACCGCTCAGGGCGCCAATCCCTCTGCAGCCCCCACTCTCTGAAATCTCTACTTACGTACATGTCTCAGTTTCAAGCCTACAATTTCCTTTCGGGCCTATGATGCTGCACTACCTTACTACACAATTGTTTTTAGTGTTATTAAACATAACAACCTTATATTAACAGTGACACCATCATATGACTCAATACCTGGCCTCTTCAAATACACTAATTGTAGATACACAGAGATACATAACAGACACAGTCATGGCCTTAGGCCTGCAGAGCAGTAAGGACTCATCACAGAGCCCGATGTGCCACAATCCAGGGCTGGAGAGGGGTGGGGGGGCCAGAGTCAAGCTCGACACATGCCAACGTGTGTTGCTAGGCAGCTGGGGTCAAGCTCGACGGCATCTATTTTGTCCTTGGCCTGTTTCAATACACCCACAGACCGCCCCCAGGACAATCACAGCATGACCAGGAGCTTGAGGCAACCTGCCTGGACAGTACCCTAGGCTGTGCTTACTCACCACATCCACCACTTACTCTGTCCTAGCTGTGTGGACTATATTTTTTCAACAGATTATTTTTCCATTCAGCACATCCGTGGCTATGTCGATCCTCCTCCTCGCCTGATTGTGCCCTCAGTAGGGATGAGTGGCAAAATCTTGAACTGATTTGGTACCGATACTGACGCATCAATTACTTACTGTACCAAATTACATCATGGATTTCAGTACTGCATTTTGATACCCCAGTCAACCGAAGTGAACCTCCTGCCACTACAAAGCATATTATGTGATTTATGCTCACTTATTTCGGCAGAGCGTGGACTTCTTTTAATCATTTTGTGTCTTCCTAACGTGGACACAATCACACTGACTGGCACATTTACTTCACTGATTGTGCAACACCTTGTGAATTTTGTTCAAGCCTTTTACATAAAGAAGCTATTCATCGATCCACCGAATTATAACTATTTTTTCTATTAAAGTACAGATTTCAACGTTGTTTAGGCACCCGCACCATTTCAACTGCACTGGTATCGGAAAAAACAAACAATATCCAAGCCTAACCCTCAGCAAGCTTACTTATCATTACACGCCTTACTTTAGCCTCGATTTCGTCCCAAACATGCCTAAAAGTTCATCACAGTACTGTAATCCCATCACTGTTGCTCATTTTGACAGGAGGCTGCATTAAAATGGATATCACAGACAGCCAAAATCTAAGTCCTAACCACAATTACAAGAATGAACGTACAGAAACCATTCAAATGTATTCATAACACCATGTAGATGAAAACGCTCATACTGAAATAACACTGCAACTGGCCAAAGTGCAGTGCGAAAAACCAGGGACCCCCATTGTGCCTGAAGGTAGCTGAAGCATAGTTAAACACAGTCGTGCAAAATTCAAAGATAGTCTTGTGCAGACTTACCCTTTTATGTTTTTTCAAAAATATATTTTTTAAATTTAAGCATAAATCTCACTAAATGACCATGCTTTTGTTTTACATGTATCCATGTAATTTTATGCATATCCTTTATAGAAGTTGGTCAGATAAACAATTTGAAAACTTTAAAAGATACCATTTTTTTTGGAAGGCATCTGGTGATCCTCTCTCATCATCTCACAACACTTCACTTATTTCCTTTTCAATCCATATCAAGTTCCCTTTTCTGTGGTCAAGTTCATGTTATAGTCTTCAATCATTCTATAAAAAGCAGGTCTGTATCCAAACAGGAAGTCTGTTACTCTTAGTCTACGAAAGTAGATACATTCAAAATGACACAAAAGAGTTCAAAATTTATGGTGGAATTTTAAAATGCTGGAAAAAGAATGCAACTGATCACAATTAATTACAGAAATTCTGAGGTTTATCCCAATTAAAAATTGTAGTCTTAAGTCAGCTGCAATTTTAGCTGAAATTAAGAGAAATTCTTGCCTGTTGCAGCTTCAATGGATCTCTAAATCTACACTTAAATCAACCTTATTTTTGAGTTGACATAAATCAGATGGAGATTTTTCCCTTAAGTCTTATTTTTGTTTGGATAGAGTGAGACACTGAGGAGAGACAATGGGGAAAGACGCTGAAAAAGGGGTCACAGACTTGATGTGAGCGCAGCCACCTGCTTAAAGGACCACAGTCTCCATGTATGGAGCATTCAAGTTTACCGCTAGGCCACCAGGGCCCCAGATAGAGGAGGTTTAAAAGCTTTAAAGATAGGATTAATCATTATTTTAACCCTCTTCTGCTATGACAGGACTTAAATCACTACATTTCAAGATATTTCTCTGTACCTGCTTCTCAAAATGAAAAGTTAAATCAACAAAAGAGTAAAAACCTGAGACGTGATTTTAGGTTTTGTAAATCCGTCACATGTCAGACACGAAGCCTTGCAGCTGACACCTGGAGAGGGTTTTTTCAGGGATTGTGTGTGTGTGGGAAAGACAGACAGCCACACACATCCGTCATTGCAATTAACCTGACCTTGGATTCCCCTCTTCAGCACAAACTCACGCACACACAAACACACCGCCGCACACACTATCAGTGTCTAAATCAGAGCTGTCATCCTGTCAGCGTCTCCCCTTCTCCTCCCCTCCCTGCCTGCCTGTCAGTCAAAAACTGTTTTCCTCTCTTCACCTCTCTCCTTCTCCTCCTCCTTACCTCTTGTCTTGTCTCCTCCCTCTGTCTCTCCTCTTCTCTTTTTTCCTCTTTCCTCTCTTTCCTACAAATTTTCTCTCACCACCTTTTTGTCCTTACCTGTGGTCCATCCACCGCTGCTCTCAGAAATACTGATACAGATTTGTCTTTGCATTTTTTAACCTACTTCTACTTGCTATTTTACCTTGATAAAGCAATGACTTCTTTTTGAAAGAAATCCTCATATTCCTAAAAATTTCGTGCCAGATATAGACGTTGTTTTGGTGCCACTTTTTTCTACTTTTATCTGTGCTTGAAGGATATTGATCAGGCATTTCTTTTCTTTCCTTTGACTGAGCAGTGAAACAAATCACTTCTCTGAATAAATCAACCAAAAGCTTTGCACTAAAAATAATCTTAGTGGTGTACAGATACTGGAAAGGTAACAGATGGATTTCTGCATCGAGGATCTGACTACTAACCAGGGCTGAACAATTTGGAAGAAATTATCGAACTGCAAATCTTGCACCTTCGCTAATTTTAAGATTGCAGAAGGTGCAATATTTCTTTAACAGAAGGACAAATGGTGGTTTAATCTAAATTTCAATAAATTTCTCACCTTTAATGTTAAAATGAATACATCCAGAGCAGCGAACTCCTAAAAACAAGTTCTACTCTGAGGAAAGTTTCCGAGCAGGGTTATGCCAGAATATAAGGTGTAGCACAGTTTCTAAATGCCATAAAAGCTGCTCCTATTATGAGCTGTCCAGTTCTTCATTTCTTCAAAGGTCAAACCTGTCAAGACTGTTTGATACATGGGTCAAAAGGTGTTTAAGGACTGGAGGGACTTTGTAAAGTTTTTAGGACATTCAGAGGACATCGCCTTTTCTTGTTGTGTTCACTTTGCAAGATCTGGGAAGGAGTTTAAGATTAAGATAGAAAACTGCAATGAGAAAGAGGGGAATGACGTGGCAAAATAAAAAGGGTAGGAGTCAAACACTAGCTGCCTGTTTTGAATAAAGACTCATGTCTTTTATTTAGGCCAGATTTTAATACCATGCAGCCACACCTTTAAAATAATAGACTGGATGACGTTAACCTCCTGAGACCCAAAGTTTTGTTTGGAATAAATTTTTAGTTTATCCCACTTATTTGATTGGATTTGATTATAGTTGAGCCCAAGCAGGAACAAAATTTCCACTGAAATTTTTGGATTTCTTGGACATTTTCCATTCCAAAATCAACCCAATTCTGCAAAATTTCACAGATATTACCTAAAATTTCTGTGATAATTCTTAACCATATTTTTTAAAGTATATCATTAAAAGTACCCTAAAATGTCCTCAGTTATTACTCTAAGTTTTGGTGAAACTCTATCATAAAGCTTAAACATTCCAATAAAAATGTCCCAAAAATTACATACAAATTCCTGAAAATTTCAATTCCCCCAAATTTTCTTTCTTTAGAATTCCATGAAGATCGCAAAAAAATGTCCCCATAACATCAAAAAACTCCCTGAAGTGTCCATGAAGATTTTCAGGAATTTCAAAGAGCCCCCCCCCCCAAAAAAAATCAGATTAAATTCCCACAAATGTACAAAGTTCCCAAATTTCAATCAAAACATCAAAAAATTTCAAAGCAAAAATTTACATCAAATTCCCCAAAATTTCAGGTTGTCAATTTACATCAAAGTGCCTGATAATTTTATAATAATTCCCCCAAAAAATCCACAGAAATTTCCAAAAACCTGTGAAAATAGAAAGAAAAAAAATTCAAACTAAATTGCCCCAAATCTTCCAATTAAACTCTTTAAAATATAGAAGCACCCCCAAAATTTCCATGAAAATACTTGAAAATTTCCATGCAAATTCCTCATAACATCTACGCATATTCACTAAAATTTCTAATGAAAATTCATGAACATTTCCCAGCGAGTTCTTACAACTTTTAAAGCAATTTACTAAAACTTCAATGAACATTTATTAAAAAAACAAACCTAATTGCAAAAAAGATTACTATGTTGTAGAAAAGCCAAAATGTAATGTTCTCATATGTACATGCAGAAGGATTAAGTTGACCCTATCATAATCAGACGGGAATCCTTTTCAAACCAAAACGGCAGGTCAGCAATTAAGCAGGACCTAAAATCGCTCAGGAGTCCCCCAAGGTCGCACCCCCTCATCAGTTCTTTTCACTCTATATATTGATGACTTAAGGAGTTTTTATCCAAACAGCTCTTATATGGTACTGAAATTCGATCTCTACTGAGAAATAACTGACTACTGTCAGATATCACAAAGTTTCTGAATGGGTGAGAAGACAGCCATCTTACTCTGAATATCAATAAGACAGAGGAGATGGTGTTAAACCCCTGGGGAGTCAGAGACTTCAGGCCTGTGGTCATCCACAGGCCACTCTGTCTCATGGGTCTCCTCAAATAAATATCTAAAGGTTGATGTTCATTTTTTATCAGACAGTCTTAGAGAGCCTGATCAGTTATGGTATCACAGCATGGTTTGGTGACCTGTCAGTGCAGTTCAAATCCAAACTGATACGATTGATTCAGACTGCATGGAAAATAATAGGAGGTAAAAATCACACATCCCTGCAGACTATTTCTGAACTGGCTGCTCTGAGGCAGGCGAATAAGATTCCAATCACCCACAGCTGCCCCTCTGTCTCTCTGCAGCTTTGGGTTGAAAATATGACTGTAATTTCATACTTTTAGGTTGTATCAAACACAAAAATAAAGGATATTAAGATCTTTGACAACTTTATGGACACAGTTCATTTGAAAATAAAAATTTGATGAGAGTTAACTTAAGGCCAGATATATATTCTTGCTGTTTGACCTTGAATTCACGTCTGGTCTGGCTGCATCATGAGAGTCCTTAGAAACATCCCATAAAATTTCAGTTTAAAAGTCACCCAGGTATAAAAAAACACAGTCTGTTTTTAAAAATTTTAAACCTCATTTTGTTCAAGAAAACCTGTGCTGCAGTAATGTCACTTGAATTTGAAGAAGTTATGAAACTATAAAGACAAAAGAAAAAACCTAAACGGAAAGTAAAAGTCAATGAGTGTAAAAACACAGTAAACAATACTTTTTGCACGAACTTTGTATCCCATCTTTTGGTGACCATATAGTAAAAAAATAATCATTCTATGACAAAAAGTCTTCACAATATTGACTTATGTTTACGAAAAAGTCAAAGTGCTTTTTGTTTTGACCATTTTTGAGCAATTTCTCAACATAATTCCTGTCTGCAGTGACACAGAGGGCCACATCACAGGCTCTCTGTTTCTTTTCTCTCCAGTATGAGCTATTCATGCCATCTACACCTGGATCTAGGCATTAAGAGTTGCGTAGTTTGAAGATGACAATGTAACAGCCTGCCATTGGTTGTCACAGCCTGTAACAACACATTGTGCACTGTTTAGCATTAGCCACTAGCAGCAGGGACCATTGAAAATTGATCAAAAAATGGATAAAAAGACAATATCAGATTTACTGGTGTTGATTTAATATTTAAATACTCCCAATGTCACCCAAGTTCCAGGCTTGCTAGAGAAGCTTCTGTAAGGAATTCAAGGACACAGATAGCACTACTGGAAGGGCACAATAGCTAGCTTCAGGAGGGATATGTCGTATAAGACAATGGCAGTCTTAGGTAGTCACAGCAAGTATATCTCCAGCCTTACATGTTGATTTTGAAATAGGCTGGGTGGATCTGGCACCATGTAGTTCCCAAAGCTGCTAGTTTTATTTGTGTTTCATCACCAACATTTGTAAAATTATTTCAGTCTGACGTATCAGTACTTTCAAACATTTCAAAAATCAAGTGTTTGCTGCTTTCGCTGAAAAAGGAGCCCTGATTGAAAGTTCCTATTGAATCACAGTAGGGCTTAAGAGACAGGGATAATTATACCAGCTTGAAAAATGTTTATTTTGTTCTGCCCTACAGTGATCAAAAAAGAATATTCTCATATAACAGCCCTGTCTGTACTGTGTGTGTTTGTCCCTGCACAGGAAGAAGACAAACTGTTTTCAGTTTTTAAGGCTCAGGCCAGTGCATGTGAACTGAATAAAGCTATACATAGAGTCTTCAAACAAAGAGAAGGTGAGTCATTTTCCTACGTTATTATAGGTCCATGTAGAGGCCGTGCACTGACTAGCCACGCCCATGCAGGAGCACTTCTCACAGCCTCGTCGATTGTCTGTCTGAAGATTGTAGAACCCCAGTTTACAGCGGTCACAGTTCTCTCCCTCCACATTTTCCTGTAGGTGAAAGAAGGACAGAGACAAAGATAGAGGGATAAAGAAAGGAAAATGAAGCAAAGTTTATGGGCTGCCCTCAGACTGACGTTACGAGCAGGAGGCATGTTATTGCAGTGTTAATGTGCTGAAGATAATGATGATGGGTCAACAAAGGTTAGCTTGAAGTACTTGTCATTATTTGTGCACATAGTGGTGTGTGAGTGTGTGTGTACCTTGCATAGACAGGGTGTTATGCACGGGTCAGCGTTGGTGCTTCCTTCAACGCTGCAGTTACAACGTTGGCAGGAAGGGAAGCCCATATAACCCTTGGCACACCTGCAGATAAATGAGTTTTATAATGATAATAAAGGGTGTATTAGAGAGGCCTTCATACAGACAGAAGATCACAGGGTCAATTCTCTCATAGTTCCCTGTGATTGCAGCCTCAGTAGTGATCTAAGGTCTTATTGGACTAAGAAAGACTTTTAATAAAGGGTTATGAATGTATTAACAATCAAGATGAAGGCAGACGGGCTTGATTTTTAGCTTTCAAAAATGATCAAACATTACACTTGTAAAGCTAAAACGTGTGCATTTGGGTAAACAAGTTAAACATGTAGCTGTACAGTTCTGTTCAAAATAATAGCAGTCCAACATCACTAACCAGCTCAATCACCATTTTTGGTAGAAATCATATTTACTATATTTACC
Organism: Cheilinus undulatus; assembly: GCF_018320785.1. Taxonomy (NCBI): domain Eukaryota; kingdom Metazoa; phylum Chordata; class Actinopteri; order Labriformes; family Labridae; genus Cheilinus; species Cheilinus undulatus. Next base: position 35,470,811 of record NC_054878.1, on the reverse strand, counting down.
AGTAGATGTAGTAGGGTAGTAGAAAACCAACAGACCCAACAGTCATGGCATGTATGCTGCTGATTCTGTATAACTGAATCATAAATTGTAAGGAAAAAAAAAAAAACCCAGCAGTGTGGAGTTTAATTAGTGAGGTCATTTATTCTAAGAAAACACAGGTGTCAAATACGCCCTTATTCAAGAATAGAGGCAGCAAATGTTCATGCTGGTTCTAGTGCATTTCTCTGAAAATCAAAGTAGAATCGGTGGATCCAGATATTGTTCAGAAGAACAGTTGATTAAACATATGTAAAAGTGCATAAAATGATAGGCTGCTCAGCTTTAGTGATCTATAATGCTTTAAAAGGCAACATAAACCAAAGACGCGGAAGAAAACGGACAACTACCACTCTAATGGTTCGAGGAAAAGCCAAATGGACAAAGACTCAACCAATGATCAGCTCCAGAATGAACAAAGAAGGTCTAAAGTTAACTGTGAATACTGTAACAATTAGAAGACGCCTATGTAAAGCCAAGCTATCCCCAGTAAAGTCCTATTGTTAAAAAAAATGACATGTACTGAAGAGGTTACAGTGCTTTTTCAAAAGTCAGTCCATCCTCCAACAGCAGCCTCCACTGCATTCTTTCATCATTTATGCCACACATCACACGATCTCTCAGCATCACTGTCGACAGTCATCAAAGTTACAGTCCTGCGCCAGCTTTCACAGTTCTGCCACATAATCGCTCAAACTTTGCATGTGACTCTGCTGGCACTAAAATGCATTAACCTTCCACCATCACGCCATAACATAGGGGAGGTCCCTGTATGATGACATTTTAGAATTTTGTTGAAAATCTGTACAAATTTCTGATTCTTTTTTTATTGCACCAGTTTCAAAGCAGCACACAGAAGAAGTCTTCTGAGAGGAATCAAGGACAATGGGCTCTATGCATGAACTGCTTCCACATTTGGCATTAGACCGCTCCCACACTTCCAGTCAGGAGAAGAGAAAGGCGTATGATGGTAAATTCGTTGCAGTTTACTCGCTGTTTGCATGAGTTACCTGAGCTGACTGTCAATGACAAGTTAAATTTAGCTGAAGATGTACATTGCAGCACGCAGCAACGATGTCCAGAGGTGCTTTTATCCTGTTTTTGAAACATCATTTTAGCATGTTTGGATGCCAAGCGATGATGATAGAGTAAACACAAAACAACAATCGAAACAAAAAAAAAAAAACAACGAAATGGACAAATTAAGGCAGTACAGGAGGGTTCAGATTCCATTTTGGCTTAGCACATATCGTTGGGCGGAAGTTGTGAAGTGGCCTTATTTTCCACCGGAAATACGCCACCCCCTGCCGTGCATAGAGCCCACTGGAGCAATGGTGTGGTGTGCAAATTTAGACAGACAGAGACCAACCGCAAGTTATAGTAGTACGATTTTGAGCTTTACTCACATTTTTGAACACACTGCTATTATGTTGAACACAACTGTACTTCATGAAATGACATCATAATAAAAGAAAATCACAGTGTTTGTCCCACTGGGTTAATTTCTTCTGCATTGTTCATGAAGGAAAAAAGTATTTAAAGAAGCTATTTGTGGGTGCTGGGGGCCAAGACATTTGGTCTTGAATTGAGGCTTTGGCCCTACAAGCAGGTGGTGGAGGCTCAAATCTGACCCTCAGCTTCTTTCTTCATTCCCGTTCTGTTTCTGGTTCTCAGTTCTATTTATTTATCCCTCCTCGATTTGTCTATAAAAAAGAGCTATTTAAAATTCTGCTGGACTTAACCGAGAGCACATTATTTAAAGGCTGTACGGGTAAAGCTGTATTGGCTTTTACATTAAATTAAATTACAATAAACCTGATCCAATCCTACTGAAAAGTTGAGTCATAGCAGTGGGGGGAAAAAGGGAAAATAGAACAAGTAATTCCAGTAATCGAAGATAAATATGTGATTAACAGCTTAAGATAAGGCTTTTTGTTGACAGATGTAAAGATAAGACAAAAGCTTTCCTCCTTGTTTTCTTTTCTTTTCTTTTGATTCACAGGTTGGAAGTTTAACCTCAGTACTTTCTTGATTATTTCAGGAGCATTAGACACAGAAAATGATGTTATAAAAGCGAAAATATCAAAGCTGCAGTCAGAGAAAAGTAGCAAATAAAAATAGCAATGAAACAGACAATCTTGCACTTAAAAGCAAGGCTATTTATTCAGCTGCTTCTTTATATTCAAAAGGTACAAAAGCAAGAATTGAGTTTGTGTGTGATCATTGATATCATCAAAGATCTTAATGGAAACTTTCTGGTGATTTCCAAACACTAATTGGAACAGACACCAGCTGAAAGGTTCTGCTCACCTGTCACTATGTGTCTCTGTCTCTTTATGTGTGTGTGTGCTGTTATGTGTGTCTGTGTCTCACCTGTCACATCGCAGACCCCCAAAACCCTCCTTACACCGGCACGACCCTGCTGGCTGGCCTGTCAATCAAACACACACAATGACACACAAAGACACACATTTTAAAAACACAGCAGTGTGTGAGAGACAGAGCAGGCATCTCTTTTGAAGTGGCTGAACCAAAAATAGCTCCGATTTCTGGATGTAAAAACGGTAAAAAGTACAAAGAGGAGTAAAATTATCTCTCATATAAATAGTGGTTCTGTTCTGTCAAAGGCAGATTTTAATAACAGAGGCTTTTAGAATTGTAGATGAACTGGACTAACCCCAACCCTGCAGGAAATCAAGCAGAATCGATGAAATGCTGGAGTTACTGAAGGATCACAGGGAAATTAATTAAAATGTAGGTATGTTTGCTTTTACTGAATCCCTCTGTGTTTAGCTACTGCAGCCTCAGACTTTCTTCACATGGCATCACATCATGCAGGAAAGGGGGAAAATAATGCATCATGATATTATTGCCATAAACACTCAAAATAATTCCAATGATGCAAATCATTGATTCAATACCACGTGTGATTTCTAGTGGCATGTTAGTTGATAACAGCTGTCTTCAGTCATTTGTTTTGAGCAGCAGATCACAAAACATTTTCTTAGTAGCAACTAATCCACAGTTTGGACAAGGTTCGTGTCCACAAGGTTCTGTTCGTTGCATGGTTCTGCAATAAACAATAGCTTGGGCCCTCACGCACTGGCAGTTCTAAAGTTGAGCACAGCACAGAGCAGCTGGGTCACAAATTAACGAGTGCATGTGGGAACAGCATAAAACAGCATGTTACTGTCCAATGTTGATTTACTGTTTATTCATGCTTTTGCTCTTCTGATAGCCGAGGCTGGAGGCATTATGTTCTCAGGTTGTCGCTCTATGCAGGTACATCTGGGCTATTCGTGTGAACATATTATCTTAAGATCACATTAACAGATAGTGTTCAAACTTCACCCTTCAACAGTTTCTCCAGCCTTTCCACAAGTTCAACCTGATTCAAGGATAAACTGATTTGGTTAAGGAGGTCATAGGTCAATGGACTCATGTTCATGCCTTGTTTGTCATTGTGTTACTGCCCAGAGGGAAAGAAAATTTGAAAAGAGATCTCAAAAAATGTTTCATTTACTTCTCCTAGACAACTATGAGATCTGTGTGACACCAAACTGAAACTAAGGTGTTTTTCTCCTGTCTCTCCTTTTTTTATGCTCCTGAGCAATAAGATGTACTAAATGTCAGTTTAGTCTCCTTTGAAGTTTTTAAATAGTTTATTTACATACTTGGTGTGGCCTGGCTTGAGTCTGCAACACATGCTTGGCTGATAGAACCCTGTGGGTCACATGAGCATTGGATACAGGGGTCCTCCTCCTCAGGGTTCACCTAGACAAAGAGAGGAGGTAAATATGTTGTTTAACAACTTTTTAAACGTGAGGAGTTTCTAATAAGGGTGTGTCTGTGTGTGACGTACCCCTGCAGGTCTGTAAAATCCTGCAATGCATGTCTGACAGTTGATTCCAGCTGTGTTGTCCCGGCAACCAACACAGACTCCGCCTCCTCTGTGCTGACCGTGGATGTCCAGGCTGAGTGAGAGGTCAGCTACTGTCTGATTAAAGTAGCACTCCTCCGCTTTACTGTGACAGTTACACTCTGAGAGCAGACACACACAAGAAGGTGATGTAGAAGTACTGAATGCTGTAAGACTGTTGTTTCTGCCTGATCTATAGTGAGTATGAGGCAAAGAGCTTCAGTTTCATTCAAAATCCATTTTCACTATCAACACTGAAGATCAAATGAACATCAAACCTTTAGTTTAAGACAGAAAAGGCAAGTTAATATATAAGATAAGGTAATATAAGATTTATATACTAACCATAGGTACTGCATTGAAAGAAAGTGGATCTTACCTACCTGATGAATAATTAATGAATGGGAACAAGCATTACTGCTCTTTTCTACTTGCTGGGCTAACAAAGAGGGGTGGCATTGTTTTGCAATGCAATTATAAAAATTATCAAAATTAGTTATAGGAAAAGGATTTACGGAGTATTTTTTGTGATACACAGAGGGACAAATTTCTGTAGTTACCATCAAGATATTTGGTTCTTGTTCATATTTCAGTAACTGATGCAGCAGTTTGCAAGATGGCATGTCATTACAAGCTAAGCACCAAACTGAGCATTGAGTATATGATACATGGATTGTACGTTTAACAATTATTGTATTTTTAACACTACAAACCACACTCAAAGTTTCATACATATACATATAGTGTAAATATCAACCATGTTTGTGTATCACAGGCAGTGTACAGTGCTGTGAAAAAGTATTTGCCCCTTTTCTGATTCATTATTTTTACATGTTTTTTACATATTTGTCACACCCAAATGCTTCAATCATCAAACAAATTCTAATATTAGAGAAAGATAAACAGAGTAAATATAAAATGCATTTTTGAATAATGATTTCATTTTTTACGGGAAAAAAGCCACGTAAACCTACCTGGCCCTATGTGAAAAAGTTATTGCCCCCTAAACCTAATAACTGGTGTGCCACCCTTGGCAGCAACCATTTGTGATAATGGGCAATGAGTTTTTTCAAATTGCTGTGGAGGTCTTTTGGCCCAGCTTCTTTGCAGAATTGTTTTAATTCATCCACACTGGAGGGTTTCCAGCATGAACGGCCTGTTTGAGGTCATGCAAAAGTATCTTAATTGGATTTAAGTCCAGACTGTTACTTGGCCAATCAGAAACCTTTCTTTTGTTTTTTGTAAGTCATTCAGAGGTGGACTTGCTGGTGTGTTTCGGATCACTGTCCTGCTTCATAACCCGAGTGCACTTAAGCTTGAGGTCACAAACTGATGGCCAAACATCCTGCTTCAGGATTTTCTACTAGAGAGTAGAATTCATGAGCCCAAGTCCTGAAGCAGCAAAGCAGCCCAGGACCATCCCACTACCACCATGTGTGTCTGTTGGTATGAAAGTCTTTCTATGTGTGAGTTTTACACCAGATGTAATGGGGCACACACCTTTCATAAAGTTCAGCTTTTGTCTTGCCAGTCCAGAGATTATTTTCCCAAAAGTCTTGGGAATCACTGAGATGCTGTTTGGCAAATGTGAGACGAGCCTTTATGCTGTTTTTGGTCATCAGTGGTTTTGGCCTTGGAACTCTCCCATGATGCCATTTTTGCCCAATCTCTTTCTTATTGTTGAATCATGAACTCTGACCTTAACTAAGTCAGTGTGGCCTGCAGGTCTTAAGATGTTGTTCTGGGTTCTTTTGTGACCTCCTGGATGATGCACTCTAAAAACTGCATTTTTTATTTACTTGGGTTATCTTTTTTTAATATTAAAATTTAAACAATGATCCAAAAAAAGTAAGTGCAACAACGACAAAAACACATAAGAAGTCAGAAATCAATTATATTCTTACAAATTGAAATGGATACAGTTATGACTCCATTTGCAGAGAAGATTTGGGGATTTTTTCATGGGCATTAACCACATACTCAGCTCTGCTGCTCATCTCACAAATGCATGTTTCTTACAAATATGTCACCATTTAGAAAAAGGAAATAAACAGGCTTTCTAACAGAAAAATAATTACTGCCAAGAAGCATTGTTACAACAAAGAAATAATTTCCCAAACACAAAGTTCTTACTTTTTGTGATGAGTTTCGATAGAACTTTTTCATCTTGCTCATTTTCTCCCTTTTATAGTTAAAACAGGCTAGGCTGGAGTGCAGGTGGACTAGTGGTTTAAGGTGCGCTCCATGAACATGGTCAGCTCAAGTTAAAATTCGACTGGTGGTACTCTCCCATATGTCTCTCCCCAGCTCTCTCATCCCTGTTTCTGATTCTGTTCACTGTACTCCTCTATCAATAAAGGTATGAAAAAGACAAAAACAAATCTTCCAAAAAAAAAAAAGAAAAGGCTAGGCTGCACAACACTGCTGCAATCTTCACTTTAAACTCACAATGATGTGTTGGCAGTTTTTGTCTCATTCACAATCTGTCCTAAGTCTGTGCAATAAAGTTCCAATCAGGACCTTAAATGCTTCTATCCTCTCCTCTTGTTGTGTCAGTGTCAGAGCAGAAGAAGCTGTTATCAGACCACCAAAACTGCACAGCCTGTTAGACAGTGCGGCGTGTGTGAAATAAAATGAAGATTACATGTTGTAACACTAGTTTTATGATGACAGGTGGACGCCTCCAACCTCGTCGCTGTGCCGCCACACAGATGATGAAGGTTAATGGATGCAAAGGTGACTTCTGATGGCTTTATAGAGTCTTATATCAAAGAGGGATCCAGATTGGCTGACAGGAGTATAAATTTTAGAGTGCTGCTTCAGTTTCACTCTGTAAAACATGCTTCATGCTGACTGTAGCTGTATTTTACAGTGATAAAACAGAATTTTACCTGCTAATATGTGGTTTATCAGTATAATGTTACCCAAATAAATCCTTCAGTAACATAATGACCGATTTAAAGGATGGAAAGTTTGATCAGTTAGTGTTCCTTTCTGGTCATAGAATTAACTGCATGTGTGGTTGTTTTGCTTTAAGTTTTGTGTGTTTTAAGCGTGTTATTTGTTGCTGGTGAGTGTCTCTCTCTCCCTCTTACTTTCACAGATATGCCGAGTGTGGAAGGTCCCCGCCATCCAGGGCTGCTGGTGGTAACCTGGGCAACAACGATCACAGCTCTCCCCACATGTGTTGTGTTCACACTCGCAGCTAAACTTCTGAACACAGATTCACACAAAATAAAAACCCACATTAATGTTGCACAAGTTTCACAGATTTCTCAATAAAACCTACATAAAAAAGTTTTCAGACTAAAGGTTTCTCTGCTCATTGGGAGCTGATATCAGCATGGATGCTGAACAAGGCAACAGTTTGACTCCATCAGTGATATGAGCAAGAACAGAAAAGTCGAGGAAGTAAACATCGCGGTCAGTCACAAAAACGGGCTAAAGTGTGGCTTAATTTCTCAAATAAATAATGTGTTAGAAAAAATCATACAACAGGTGGCTCTGCAACACTGACATTATTTTGAAAAAAATCAGGACTCTAAAACAGGTAATTACTAATATGCATGACCTACTGGGAGCTTATCAAACATTTATTTATTCATAGGAGAGCCAACTGCAGCAAAAAAAAACTCAGTTCACCTTCCAGATTGTCAGTTGGTAGCAAATGGGTTCACTATTCCTCTCCCTGGAGAGAAATAAAAACAAAACTAAACACAGTCAGAGCAGAATGGGGGAGGAAACTTTGCCAACTTTGAGGTTCAGTAATTCAATTTATGACTTTGTGTAAATGGGCTGATGTGGTGAAGGTGCCAGATTTAACTGTGAGGAGAAAAGCACAATAGCAGAGTGAGAGCCAAGTTTCAGATTTGTTGGCATGAGTGGATTTCGCCCCTTTTATCTGAGACATGGTGCTACAGCTCTGGCTCCAGGCTGCCTTTGTACCGAGCACGCATCTGAACAAATGTTCTCTACATGATCATCAACAAATCATCTCACGGGTCTCCACCTTTTTCTGCTCTTCTGAACGTCTGCCCAGGACTTCACTGCTCGGATGGATGAACTTGTATCGGAGTTAAGGAGCTTAATGTGTCGTGGGATCAGAGGGAAAGATGTCTCAGGGAAATAAATTATATGCAGATGATAATGTGTTTAATTTAAGTCTCATATATTAAATCTAAATTATCCACAAAGTCTAGTTATGAAAAAGTACTTTTAAATGTAAGATCATTATACCCCCCAAGAAATACTACATCCATTTATTGTTCTCCAATAAATAAATACTTAATCTGGTCATGAAGTGAGTCTAAATGTTGTGATTTAGTTCATTTTTCTGGTACTAAGTGTTCAGGCTTGATGCCTATCTCCTTTCTGCTCTTTTTGAATTGCTCTGCGTCTACATGATGTGTGTATAACCACGCTTTCTCCTGCACATTTAAATAAACATAGGTTTATAAACATGCATCTTTTCTATATCAGCTGTTCATTTTAAAATATGTCTTTATGGTGAGGGTAGGAGTTTCCTTAAGTAGCTTTAAACTTACTAGAGACAACACTTCATGGTTAAGATGTCACAATATAGACATTTAAGCATCAATCTCCATATGAAAATAGTGATTCTATCAGTCATTCATTTTTGTGGGTAAAGAAATTTGTATCTAGTTGTCCTGCTTAATTTTTCACACAGTTGAGTACAAGCACCCATGCATTTAAGCATTCATGTGGCATTTCCCTCTCAAACTATAAACAGCCTGTTCAGTACATCTGCTGACCATAGAGGATTTTTATTTTCTTTGTCTGCATAAGATTGGCATCCACGATTGATTTACTAGTCACAAATATACATTGTTTTCTTGCTGCTCCTTGTGAACATGTAACAGCATCATGCAGGAAAGAAAATCTATCAACACTGTAAATCAGGTTTGATATGAAAAATCAGTGATTTTACTTTCGGCAAAAAAATCCAGCCCCTCATGATGCCACTGACCAGAGAAGTTCATCTTTGAGGTGGAAAACCATAGGATTTCTGACCAACTCACTATGAGAGCAGCAAATCAGATCAAATTCTGAACTAATGAATTCCACAACATCAAAAAAGTCAGCCGGTTTGCCATTTTAAGCCAATTATTAAGCCTTTTGCTAAAATGCCCCATAAAACAGAAGGAATAGAGAAGAGAGAAGAAACTAGGGCTCGTTCTACATCAGTGACATCACATTATGTCAGTGGCATCATCACCGAGGGACCAGACACCGGTGTCACATCTGAGTTGGTCTTTGTGGTTCAGCCTCGGGACATGTAAAGGACAAAGAGTCTGAAACGGTGTGTAAGAGAGAGAGAGTGTGAGACGGAGAAAGATCAGGTGTCTGGTATCAAACACTCCTCTGTTTGAAGTGACATGGGAGACGACGCTTCGCTGTGTCACCTGTGTCCCCTGCAGACAGTCACGCACACACATACTCTCTCTCTCTCTCTCTCTCACACACACACACACACACACAGAAAGTTTGATATAAAAGTGGTGAATAAAAAGCGAGTGCCTGAGGGCATTCTTTCCTCCTGTTAACAAGAATGAAGCAGCTCCATTACCTCAGCTGTATTGTTAAACGTACAAGGTGAAATAAAGTTTTTTTGTTTTTTTTTTTACCTTAGTCTCAGAGTTGAGTGGGCAGGCTTTGGCATGGCCATAGCAGATACACATCCCTCCAACTGAGATGTCTTTAATGGAGTAGTAGTACTGCAAACAGACAGATTATGATGAGCATGTTAGTGTTAATGAGCAGCTTAATGCCAAGCCTTTGTGATTACACTTAAAAGACGTGTCCTGACCCACAAATGAGGCTGTGATGATGAGTCTGACACAACATCTGGTGATAAATTGATTGGCATTAAAGCTAAACATCTGTACGTGTTGCTTTTATCCTTTCTCCTCTTCTACTGACATACTAAAGAGTCCTTACTTCTCAGTCACACCTTATTTTAGCCTAATTAAGCTAAAAAAAATGCAGCAAAAAAGTGTGAAAATCTTAGAAAGTGTAACTGGAGGTCAGGAGCTTATAAGTCTTAGTTTTATCTTTATTCTTTATGCCCTGCTTTTTTATCATCCAATCAGCAAGAATAGCAATAAAAACGATGATGCATACTTTACAATTAGCACAAAAATGGCTCACTATTTTGTTATTAACAACATTTTTGTTTAATGGAACTAAAAAAGAGAAGAAAAACTATAACTAAATAAAACTTTATTGGGATGTTAAAATAACTAATTACATTTACCTAAATGACTGTAACTGAGTAGTACTTGTGAGTACTTATACTTTTGAGTACATTTTAAAATCAGTATTTTTACTTCTTCTTCTTCTTCAGTGAAATTAAATCAGGGTAACAGTTCTTTTACTTGAATACAATACTCTTGTACTTTTCCACCTGTTGACTAGACAGCAGCACATAGAGAGGGAATGATTCCAGATCACATCCCAGAACAGCAAAAACTGGAGTGCTGATATCTTAGAGTTTAACATTTAAGAGTTGATTTTAACTCTTAAAGTGTAATCTTTAGTTCATTCTGAGTGAAATGGTCTTCAGTGTTGGAGTTATTTGACAACGATGATCCACCAGCGTTAGTTCAACTCCTTAAAGAGTCAACTGATTTTAAACTGCGATTTCAATTCAATGTGCGGGCTGAGTTTCCCATCATACCCTTGGGCAGCATGTTTAGATGTGTTTTATAAGTGTTTAGCTATGTTTGGTTGTTGCCTTTTGTGCAGTGTTCCATGCTGGGGTTCTTTTGTTCATGTTCTGGTGGATTGTAGTTGTTTTTGATAAGAGACACAGTTGCACCATGAGCGAAGTTATCCATTGGGTTAGAGTTCTCGCCTGTGACTTTTGAAGAACGCAAAGTGCGACTTCTTCATCAGTCTACGTTGCCTTGCAATGCCGTTGGCTCTGTGCTTTGTTCTTGCCAGAGGAGACCAACCTTGCCACAGATATGTAAGAGTTCTTGCAGAGTTCTTCCAGTTCCTGTCATACTATCAAATATTTAACACTTTCAAAAGTGTAGTTTAACTATATGTAGTGTGGACCAATACAGACACATTTTTAAAGTGTTAGAACTCTTTAACTGTAATGGATTTTAACACTGGCAGTTTTGCTTTGTAATTTGCTTTATTAAAGAGTTGTGACTTTACCTGAACAATCTGGTTGGCGATCTATTCTCTTGTTCTTGCCAATAAGGAAATAGCATAACTTCTCAGTAGCTACACAGAACTCAGCTCTTAAGAAAACTTATAATGAGATACTTTTTACTTTTACTTTAGTCGATGTATAGACTTTTGCTTGTACTTAAGTTAATTTCAAACAGAGTAGCACTTTAACTTGGGTACAACTCTCTTGTACTCTTTCAACCTCTCGTATTAACAAAACTATGTTAAAAAAATAAAATAAAATTAGAGGAAAAACCTCCTTAGTGTTAGTCTTTGACCCCAGCATACCAGTGTTAATTTCATCAACTAAAACTTTGACTAAAAATGTTCACTGACAGCCTTTTTTCCATGAGAAAGACTAGACTAAAACTAGGTTTTTTCTGACTAAAATTGACAAAAAGTATGTTTAGTTTTCATCAAGATGACTAAAACTAGACTAAAATGTAATTTAGTTTTTCATCTGACATTCAAAATCCTTGATATTTCTCCACTGTGGGTAAACCTGTTGAAAATACAATGCATCTGTAGCTATTTTGCCTCTCAGCAGTAGAAAGCAGGGACCACACATTTGGAAGGGTGAACAGAACAAACCATGATTTGGTACCAGTTTCAGGCAAGAGAATAAATGCTTGGACTTAAAGTTAGGACTTAAATGTGAGGATGTTTTATGGACTAAAACAAGACTGAAATGTTTTGGAGTTTTCATCATCTAAAAGTAGACTAAAATTATAAAGGATAGAAATAACTAAAATGTGACTAAAACAAAAAAAGCAATGACAAAGATTGCAAAATGGCCTAATTTGGTTGAAGAAAACTTCACATAATGGTAATTTTAGGTCTTGAGTTGTTTTCAGATATCAGTTTTTAACAGTAAGGTAAGAAGAGAGTGCTGTTTGAAAACGATTTTAAAATTGCAATTGAAACCAGTAAAAACTTAACTAGAACAAAGCATTTCTGCAAAAAATGAAACTATTAAACCAGCAGTAAAAACTAAAACTTAAAAAAAAAAAATCTAAAATTGAAAATAAAAAATGAAACGAAATAAAAAAAACTATTGAAATGTCCAAAACTATTACAACCTTGTATGAAAGAGCTTTGTCTAAATTGTAACACACAAATTTGCAAGTTTGAAATATAAAAAAATATTTTTTGAGTTTCCAGTTTAAAAAAAAAAAAAAAAAAAAAAAAATTTAAGCTTTTGTTTCTCTGATGGCTTTTCATAGTTTTGAACAAAAACGAAAAGAATGCTCCTATTTAAAGGCCTAAAGTATCTTTTCATGATGAAATTGATACAAAAAGGAAAGAAAGGAAAGAAAATCAAATGGAAGAAACGGGGGGGGGAGCACATGTGTGGTGTCTTGCTCAGCTACTCACAATGCAATCAATAAAGGAGAAAAAAAGCGGTTGTTCGTGTGTGTTCAGCCTCACCCGTCTCGTCACTATTGGATCGATGTCTTTGGGGTCTCTGAGGGTGAGGGTCATCAGGTCAGCATTCAGAGTTCTGATTCGCTGAAACACTAGCCTGATGTAACGGGCGGAGGTAAAGTTCAACAGGGTCGGGGAGGGGTCATCCGCACTGGGACGACCATTGATCAGTGACGTGTGGATCTATAGACAGAGACAGAGAGACAGATACACAACAGGTGAGTGCAGACATGTGACACAGACTGAAGGTAGGATGTTGCACTGCTAAGACATTTACTGCTGAAAAGGTGTCTTAGGTTCTTCTAAGGCAGAGTGTCGGAAAGAAGATGCTTTATTTTGTAAAGTCATACAGACAACGAATGTGAGATATATCTTTAAAGTCACAATTATTGGTTCATTTCAGATTTTCTTTTGTCTATAACTCAGAAGTTCATTATAATCCAAATACTTCTGTTTGTAATGCCACTTGGTCAACCTCAGAACCCATCAACAGTCAATTGTCTGAATATGGTTTCTCCATAACTACTTTGTACCCAGCAGTTAGCATTAAAGGACTTCCAAGGCAAGATTTCCTTTTCCATGTAGTGTTAACATCATTTATTTGTTCATAATATCCCAGAGCACAGTCATTTACCTTTTCAGCCTCTGTTTGAAAGTAGGATTTCAGTTACTGTGGCATTACTCACACTTACTTTAGTATTAAAAAAAACTAGATTTCAATGTGACTCACCCCAGCTTATCAGCAATAAAGTTTGCTAAAATAACAACATGATGGTGCAGATTTATACAGAGTACAAGCTTCATCAGGTCAGGAAGAAAAAAACTTTTTAAAATGCTTGCTTTTTATGAAGTTCGGTTCAGTTCTTTCTGATGGGTTTTAGGTACTCAGGGAATCCAAACACTGTGTGGCGTTCACGACATGTAAAGCAGACTGTGGCTAAAGAGAAATATTTGATTTACATTAATGTTGAAAGCTATACTTTAATGCAAAAACCTCTTTATAGGGACAAATCATCATCATAACAATAACCCTGATGGAAGCTGTGTGACATTACCACAGGGAAGGTTTCTTCAGACTTTTTAATCCATTAACCCCTAGGCCTGCTGATATGTGATTGGTCCTCACAGCTTGGACTACATTTCTATACAGGACCTGTAAACAGAGATTACCTACAATGGCAACATGGTGTACTTGTATGTATTGTTTCCTCTTGCTGAACTTAATTTATGAAACTATGAAAGGAAACACTGGTATTTAAAACGTTTCAGTGGGTTTACAATAAACCATTTACAGGATTCTACTAAACCTATACAAATGCCTTTGTGTTTCCTTTGTATACTTGTACATTTTATATAATTCAGTAGGAATGAATGATTGAATGAGTGAGTGGATGAGTGGGATATGAAACCACATTTTTTGAGTCAATTCTCATCTAATAAACTGTTCAGATGACCTTTGCTGCACACATTATGAGTATTGCATTCCTGACAGCATTTATAAGGACCAACACATCCTGACATAAAAAAAGAATGAAAAGTAGCATGACATCACTGGGGATCTCTGATGATTTCTCTCAGAACTGGTGGAAATGACTGCTTCTCTTCTGTCACTAGTAACTAAAATATTTCTTTAAAATCACCCTGATGCTGTTGCCATGTGCAGAGGTTGTACGTGGCATGAATTTTAACACTGTTGACATTTAAAATAATCCAGGGTTTTGTCGGATCATCAAATATTCATCTAATCTCTAATCTTCATCTAATCTCTTCAAGCACCTGGTCAGCGATCTTAATCCCAGGAATGTGTAAGACCTTTGACCCCAAACTCCACAAAAAAAAAACAACACCAATATTTTATTTTTACTGCATTCATGTGTTTACATTAGTTTGTAGTTTTATTCACTCTTCCTGCACTGAAAGCTAACATTATTTAACTTTACTTTCCCAATACTTTTTTATTCTTAACCTCAGAAATGTTAATTTATATTCTCATCTGTTAATTTTAGTTGAAACACAAAGTGTAACCTGCCAAGGTTGCCAAAACTATGGATGTAAAGTCGCAGCTTTGCTCCAGTACGCTTCCACAGGTATTTTGTACTTACGTTCACTTATGCACTCTGTCCCTTGCATCTAGCAGCGAGCTTAGCAAACTGCTATGTGATACACTATTTTTGAGTCCGCTCATCATCATATTACACTACGACGCGAAAGAGCATTCAGATAACAAACCAGATGCCACCCATTTGTTTCTGTGATTAATGTGAAACACCATAATGAGGTAAAAGGTGGGTTCTTTACACTTTCAGTTTAATGTCTGTATTAACAACAAATCAAAGGGATCGTCTCTGTCCGCCTGTCAGTGGGTTAAATACGAGCCTCAGAGACTTGTATTACAATAGCAACTCTTTAAAGGTGTTTTAACTCATGACTTTCTCATCTTAAGTCTATGATGATTCAAAGAAGTGGGCTGTGGTGTTTATCAAAATCAAAGAAGCAGCTGTAAAGAGTGACTGTAAACACAGTGGGCACTGCTAAAGCTTAGTTAAATCCTTTACATTAAATGTCCATAGTTGTTGTTTCCCTTGAGAGCTTTAATTGTGAATGCAACATCAGGGAAGGAAGTGTTTGAAGTAGCAGCTTACATTTTTACAGTTCACTGTAGTTTCAAATATTTCGTTTATTTATTTCGTTAATAAGTCTAAATTATCCTTTCTGTTTTTAGATTTCTGGTCCATAGGTCTCTTTTTATGTAGTTGGGTTCCTGTGTTGCCCAGATCATCTAGGTTATTCTGGGGCATTGTTTTTGTTGTAGTTACTGATTTTTCTCAAGTCTTTCCAGTTTTATCATGTATTTGCTGGGTTATTTTGATGTTATGGTTAAAGTTCTAGCTGAATTTTTTTATGGGCTCTTCTGTTTTTGGGATTTTGTCTTTCTTGATGTGTTCTCTACTTGTGTTGTGTTATAATACTTTGTCTTGTTTGTATTTCTGCTTATTGTCAAAGCACTTTGTAAAACTCTGTTTTTAAAGGTGCTATACAAATAAAGTTATTATTATTTTTATTAGGTTCAAATCATTAAATTTGTTGCTGCTACCTTCTCTAATGGAAGCCAGCACAAGGTATAAATACATCTATAGGGGATAATATAAAGTTCCATGCATTTTAAAACATTGCTTAGTCTTTGAATAAGATATCTTGTTTAAAGGTTTGTATAATCTTCCACATAATACCACTAAAAATGATAAAGATGCTAATTGTGATCAGATCACAGCTGAAAGAACGTGGATTTGCCCATCTCTTTTTCATGTACACAAAAAATATAAAAAAGATAAAACAAAATCTTCCCTTGCATGTTTCTTTTGTTTTCATAGAGCACATTAAGTTGTTTTTTTTTTTTTTTTGCATGAAATTCACTATAAATATACTTTTCTTGTCTTCATAAAGTCAGTGCTTTAATTTTTAAGAAATTACATTTTTCTGTAATGAAACTGACTTCCTCTTGTGACTGGTTGCCCTACCTTTAAATTAAGAGTGAGTTAATAACGTGTATCAAAAATAATAATGTAATTAAGCGATATGTTTAATGTGGCCAAAAGCAACATTTTTCATCTGTAAATAAGACCTACAGACCGTGCATATCTGTGCGCATGTGTCTGGGGAAAACACTTGACGGGTGCGAGCTGCACATTTGGAAGTGGTGAGGGAGACGGCTGCATGTGTGTGGTTGTGTGTGTGTGTGTGTGGGTGTGTGTGTGTGTGTGTGTGTGTGTGATGGGTGGTGGGGTGACATTGTGAAAGTGTGTGCGATGCTGTGACACATCGCCTACGACTCATTATGGTTTCACTGTGATCAGACGGCTGGGGAGCTGTCAAACACACACACACACTACATGCACGCTCACACACTCTCAGACACCTCTGTCGTTACTTGCAGCTCTTGACATCTCCCAGCTCGCACCCCCTCTAGCGCTCCCCCGCAGGACACAGACAGACACGCACACACACTCCAAACTCACAGAAGCACACACAGTGGAGCACCCATATTAATGTGTACACACCTTCAGACAGACATCTACAATTAGAGGCATGTGTGGGAGACGTAGACGTGTGATGAGTTTGTTTTTTACTGCATACAGTACATGTGTGCTTGGTGGTAATCTTCCCCTTCATTAATGTCAGTTAAAGCAGACTCAGCCCTCTGTTCTCACTGGGTGCAGCCGCACACACAGCTGATCAAAGCTGCACAACAGTAAACAGTGTGGTGCACATAAATGTGTCAGTGCTCGATTGTGTGTTTCCACATTTCCAATCTGCGGTTGAAATCATATTGGCTGTTGCACACATTGGAAATGAGGCCACTTTCTTCTCACAGTTTTGATCCGTTTAGTTTAGAGTAACTAAACTAAGCCCCCTTACCTTTAACTTCAGCTGAAAATGTTTTTTATGGGTACTAAGCACTGTTGTTGATCAATTAGGGTCTAAGTGTCAACATCTGAGTGCAAAGTATCTCAGTTTTACCTTTCCTTTCAGAAGTTTGCATAGTGGCTGCACATTAAGCTCTGATCTTACCCAGTTGATGTCGATGTCACCGTCCTCCAGCCTTGCTTGTTGTGAAATCCGTCCCGTTTAAGAGATCCAGACCATGTGGCTCAGCTCAGCAGAGCTGCTTGTTTGGCCCAACAGCTCTTTATTTATAACAGTTTAGCTTTTGAATGTGAATTACAATTTTAAGCATGTTTGTGACAATATGAGATTTTTTTCATATGTGAAAGAGGCTCAGGTAGTCTCTTAGCTCAGGACGAGACTCCTCTCAACCGTTGTCTCACTTCATCTGGCTAAATGGCGCTAGATGCTAAAAGTCATGCAGGATTGAGTATTTGTGATAAGGAGTGCCAGGTAAATCAGCCCAACTGTAATAAAAATCATTTTTTTAAGTGTAGGGATTTTACTCAATACATATAGAATTTTTCAGATGATAATTGCTGCATAAAGCTGTTTCTGCTTAAAAGTGCACAGAAAATTACTTTACAGTCCTGGATCCTGTCTGTCTTGTTTTTATTTCTCAAAAAACATCAGAGTGAGGGAAGGGGACTGCATAAGTTCCACTGCACACAGAGTGAGAGGGAAAAAAACAAAACTTCATTGGGTCCTCTGTCCTGATGTGACACAGTTTACCAAGGAAGTGTGAAAACAATGCAGCAATGACAATTCATTTCCAGTGCATGTGTAATGAAATGTGTGTAGAGGCAGGCTCAACTCGCCAGGCATGCACATTCACACCAGCAAATGCTTGGTTGGACCTGCTTTTTGTATAACGTGTTTTTTAAACAATGGCAGTATACGTTGAGAACATTTTGGTTAAATGGGATTAAGAACTGGATCCTGCCCAATCCCAAACCAGGCAGTTGGTAAAAAAAAAGTGGAGATAGTGGTGCTTTAACAATATCCATATCTGTGTTTGAAATGTGTTGCACTTGCATTAACAAAGGCAAAATAGTTGCCTTAAATGCTTTTCAGTATAGAGCACCTTACCTCTGTTTCCTATTATTCAAAATGAAAGCACTAGATTTCTTACTGTTTAGAGGAAAACTGAAATTTACCAGGCAGAAAATCAAATATTTATCAGAAGCAGTGTGGTCAATGAGCATGTAATGCTGCACAATGCAATATGATATTAGACGCTCACATGCTGTTAGGACACGGTATAAGAGTGTGAGCATATAACCATGTAACCTTTTCATCCAGAACTATTTATGAAGATGTGACCTGTGAAGTTGAAATAACTGCACTCAAAATGCACAATTCTGTACCTCAAAGGTCTATACAGGCTTAGTTTTTAACAACCTAAGCTGACCATTATGTCTGACATCTAAAAACAATACAACCCAGCCTAATTTTAACTCTGATGGTGAAAAAACCCAAACGATGCTGCCTCAACCCAGCTCAACACATTTCTACCTACTGAAAAGTCAGTTTGCCCTTACTCAATTGGATTTCAAGTAGACTGAGTGCAATCCAACCCAAACTTAATTCGCCCCCACCAAACTTGACTAAAAAACCCCAAGATAACCACATGCCTGAAGAACTCAGATCAATCTTCAGATTACAGTGTCAGCAGTTTTCCAGCATTACCTCTCCATTCTCCAGTGGGTGGATCTTGGAATAAAAAGATGTGCAGATGACTTCATCGTCTCTTGTGTAGGATGGAGGTCCTGTCCTTGGATTGATGTTGAACCTGGTCAGGCACTCAGTATCTGTGATGGCGTAGTACTGCCAGGGTTCAAAGGTCACTCCATCTATTGAACGCTCCAGGATCCAGTTACCTACAGGGTGAAAAAAATTAGTTAAGAAAATATTGATGAAATGCTTCACACATATGATGTGGGGAGAGGAAAAGATCAATAAAAATAATGATGGACGTCCGAGGCTGTGTTCAGGTCAGCCTACTTATACATAGAACATTGACGGAACATTCATTTCTGCATATCCATTGACAGCTTTGCCTAACCCATTGACACTCCACCTCCTGAATTGATTGAATATAAATACAGAGTAATGAAAGTTCAGTTGGTGGACATACATAGCAAAGGGATTGCACTAAACTGATCCACAGAGTTAATACTGACACTATTACAGTGTCTATAGAGTGCTGATTTAACTTTTTGGAGAGTTACTTCCTGAACCCTGAGTTTTTTAGTTAAACACTGGCTCATCTCAGCACTAACCAGTGTTACCTTAGCTCACTCCCTTAGAGGATTGTCTCACACAAAAAACTAATGGAACACTGGAATATTGTAATGGAAATATTACTAAAAATAGAGGTTAAACCCAACAATGTGTTATTTCCTTTCACTTAGAGTGTACATTTGATGTTTTTACATTATTAACTATTGACACATTACAATGCATTGTTCTTAATTGGGTGTTTTCTGGTAAGGATGGAGCAAAGAGACAAATGCAGAGATGGGACACTCCCTTTGATGAGAATCAGCACACCACCCATTCCTGCACTTTGGCACAGGCAGGAAGTTAGTAAGTCAGTAGATAACTTCACTCATGGTGCAAAGCGGTCGAATATAAAAAAACAACAGGTGACACTTAAACTAATCTTTACACAGATAAAAACCTAAAGAAATATAATCACTTTGCCCAAGGGCATGGTGGGAAAACTGCCCACCCAGGTTTGAAATGGCAGTGGATAGAGCTTTAATCAATGGACTCTACACTGAACGCAGTAACACTGTCAAGTAACTCCTACAATGAAGGCCATTTCTCTCAGAATTATATTAAAGCTTCTCCTCAGTGCAAAACACATGAAAGTCCACCTGCAGTTTGCAAAAAACTCAAAGTGAAATTCAAAGGGGCTTTCATGTGTTTTTTTTTTTATTTTACATTATTTGGAATCACACATAATAGACAATGACACAATGACTGGCAAAAATAATTCCAGCATTATCCCTCTGTTAAGTTTTTTTTAAACATAATTTTCTACCAAAGCACACTGAAGGTTGTTTTCTTGACACTTGACATATGCTCAGGTTACACTATGGGTAAAAGCTAAATTGTGGTTTTCCAGAGAGATTATTTTGTGCTTAAGTGGCTGAAATTACTGTCATAAGAATAAGATTGAAATCAAGTTTAGCTGGCACTAAAATCATGCAAAGATCAATTTTAGAACCAGTGTGGGTACAATACTACCACAAATGTTGCTTACCAGGGCGAGGTGAATTGGCTGCCTTTACAATCACATAGGCAATCTGGAAGACCTGAAAAACACAAAAGTGGAATTTGAAAAAGAAAAAAAAAAAAAAAGACAACCATCATTTTTTGCACTGAGCTTTTATTCATCATTTTACAGATTTTTTAACTTTGGATTTTTATAGCTGGACTTTAAAGGATTACTAATTTACACTGTGCCACAGACCCACTCTTGTTTTTAGTTTGAGAAATAGAAAATCAAATCTATCACAGGTATCGGCAGTAGCTCAGTCTGTAAGAACTTGGATTGGGAACCAGAATCTCGTTAGTTCAAGTCATAGTACAGACCAAAGAACGGATATTGAGGCTGGCACTCAGAGTGATTCCACTACACTTCCAGAACATGTATGAGGTTCCCTTGAGTAAGGCACTGAGGTTGTTATTCCCCTTTAGATAAATAACAGACGTTTTTTAAGTTATAGTTTGAGGTTACATTGAAAACTATGATTAGAGGTACAGTTGGACCCCTGTGTATCTTAGAGTTAATACGTTTTTCAACAGTGTTGTTTACTTTCTCAGAGGTTGCTCTAACTCTTTGAAAGTGGTTGAAAGTATTGGGTTTCTTGTCATCATTTCGGTTTTACAAGAATTGCTTGAAGGCTGTGAGAACCGAATAATGTCAAGGAGCGAGGACATTGTGATGTTGCTTAAAACTCACTTTGTTAACTACAATTACTCCACTGCATAACTGGCCAACTTTCATCTCCATATTCAGAATTAATAATCATCATTTTTTTTATATTACTAACAGGTAATACAGCACATCATCTGCATAGAGAAGCACATGACCCCATGTGATAAGAATTTCTTAAGGTAACCTTAATCTCCTGAGACCTAAGCTTTAGTTTCTAACACTTATTTAGTTTCTCCCAATTTTTTGGGATAAGAAGAACCCTGCATGAAACGGTGTCAGTCATTGAGAGAGGTATGGTGGAGTACGTTTTCTTGTTATTTTGATGTTGGACCACAAGTCTTGTTAAGGCAAAGTATACACAAAGTTTCCTTTTCAAAATGCACACAAATTCCCTGAACATTCAAAGAAAATTTCTACAATCTATGTGGATTGCAATTCCCTGAAATTTCCATGAAAATTATTGAAAACTTAAAATGGCATCCCCTCTAAATTCCCAGTCAAATTACCCAAAATGTTCAGACATTTCCATTTCCCAAATTTCCACGAAAACAGCTATGAATATCGAAGGAATTTGCTCTCCTAAACTTAAGTCAAACCCCCCAAAATTACATGTACATTTCCCAAAATTTTCATGAAAATGCCTTAAATTTCCAAACTAATTCCCCCTGAAAATCCAAACTGATTTCCCAATGTCCTATGAAAATTGCAAAACATTTTCAACAAAACTCTCCAAAACATGTCCCCAAAATTTCCATTACATTTCATTACTTAAAAATGAGTGAAAATTCAGGCCTGAAATATTGTGTAGCCTTAATGAATATTTCACAATATATTATAAAAGACAAATCAATGAATATAAATATCTTTGTTTTTGAGCTTATAGTGATATACCCTTGTGGATAAAATAACAAGAAGAACTGAAAAAAGTTACTGTTTAATCTTGATTATAATGTTTAAATGATCAAAATCATAATTGAAGTCAAAGTTTGATCAGTTGTCTAACTGGAGTGACTGTTTTTAGAGGGAATACAAAGAGCATGCATTAAAAATATATATGTGAACGCATTTGCATGCTACATGAATGTATATTTTTGGAAAGGGTGTTGTGTTTTCACTCATCAAAAGTAGTTCGTGTTCTGCTGCAAGATAAAAACTATTAAAAAAACAGCGTTGTGTACTCTGGGGATTTTAGTCCAGAGTATATGGATGCTGGTAAAAGATGAAGAAAAAATGGGTAGGAGACCCAGAAGACCTGTTCAAGTCCTTTGAAGTAAACATAACCAACGGTGAACGCAGAGCAGCAGACAGTTTGTTTATAATCTGATATTTTCTAAGTGAAGTTCTGAATTATTGATAGTCTTCACCTTTAATATTTGCAACAAACTCACATCTTGTGGATGTATTTCTCAATGGTTTACCGGTACTTCTAACTAAGATTGACCTCCACTGGCTCTATGACAGACAGACTTTGGCTGTAGGTCAAACAGTGACTCCCTGTCTCTCTTTGCCACCCATCTTTCACCCCGCCCTCTCTCCCTCAGAGTGTATTCGTCTTTCTTCTACTGATGTGGGAAGCAGAATCACATTGCAGCAATTAGAATAGGGAGAAAGCTACTGTGTGCGTAAGTGATCGTGTATTTCAGGGTAACCTTAGAGCAGCCTTTCAAACCAACTACAAAGAGTCAATGTTACCTGTATTCACACCAAGGACAGGAAGGCGCTCTCTCTCTCTCTCTCCTTTTCACTGTCTCTACATGTGTGTCTGTGTGTGTGTAAGAGAGCTTTCAGTGGTTGTTTGTAGCACGCTGACAGCTTCAGGAACAGCTCGGCAGCTCCAGCAGCTAAACATAGATGAACACAGCTAACTCATGCAGTGTGTACATGTGTTTGTGTCGGGCTGCAGAGTGTCGTATTGTGGGTTTTGATCCAATGTGGATCAGAGAAGTGGGATTTCTTTTTTCCTCTAAAGCTCAACACAACATCAACAAATAAACAGACGAATAACTATCCTGTAAGAGAACACACCAGAAAAGAAATATCTCCTATTCTTGATATTTGTTGTCATGAAGGTACATTAATGTGAGTTCACATCATAGTTCAAGGCTTTGGTGCAGGAATTTAAATGGCCGGGGCTTCTTTTCTTTCTTAGTTTTTAATTTCTTATTTAGTTATGCAGCTTTTTTGGTAAGTGGGAGCAGGAAATTTGAGCTCAGACTGTAACAGGATGTCTGCAAGTTTCATCATGACACAAGTCAGAGACTTACAATAAAAAAACTGATGCAAATATGGACAATTCTACTCAATTTTACCAATAAAAATCATTGCAATAACCCTTTATGGGTTGTTTTTCAGCATAACTAGCGAAAAAAATGAGTTGAACTGTTAAGACAGAACAGGGATGCGCACAGACATTTTTGCAGTCAAGGGATGAAGCGAGAAAAAGTGCACTTCTCTTAATCTATTAAAAAACAATGTTCTTAAAAATGTGAACTATATTAGCCCACCTCTGACTTACTAACCAATTTCTTTTAATACCCTCAAATTCACATAGTTGTTGAATACTCAACAGATTTCTCCAAAATAATCCGATCACACAAAGACAATGCCTTCTTTAGTATTCACTGGGTTTATCCCAAGAGTACACAAGAACAAAATGAGCTATGCATGATACCATGTGCATGCATCTATGCTGCTAGTTTCTAGTAAATATTTAGAATAACTGACTGTTTTCGTGTAATTGAAATAAATAGTACTTAAAATCAACATTATCTTCACAATAAACTGAAAAAGACTGTTACATACCTAAATAAGCAAACCAACCTACTCTCCAAACTACAATTAGGCCAATGATTAGTTGCAACGACAAGGCTTAGTGCATCAGCACTCGTCTTCTGCTTACTTTGTTAATTTTACTAGAAAAAAAAGCAGAAATACTGAAAATCACAGCAAAAAACTGCTGAGAAAATGGAAATGGCATTGTGCTGCAGAAAAGATTAAAATGAATTTTGTAATTACTGTGAGCTTCTATAGCTAAGCAACAGAATTTCCTTATATTAATGATCCATTTTTATTAACTTTTATTATTATCATTATTTCTATCATTTTTATTATTATTCCATATCCACACAGGCACATACCAACTGATGGTGACCTGATCTTGGTTTTAGTGTACCTTTCACATCTGAAGGGGGGCTGTCTGTCTGGTATTAAATATCTAGTAGAATGGAAAGTTTTTAGATGAGGAGCCTTAAATAAAAATGATGCCGCAGCTGTTTCAGACAGGACTCTACAGGCAAAAACATTGTGTTTTCATGTTCTGGTCAATTTAGAGATTTTGATCAATTTTGCATCCTTCTCAGCTTCACTATAAAAGAAAGAAAACTTCCAAAAATGCACATTTAGATGGTGTTTGTTTTACTGCCCCCTGTCTGTTTGCATCTGTAGATTTCCCTTAAATTCACCAAATATGCTCCTCTACATAATTTAACATCTCGGGGAAAAATACTGTCTTGTAATTAACTGATGAAGTTCTGTGGTGATGTGTTTTAGTTCATTTTTTATTCTATTCACTTGCAATGCCTCATCAAATACATGCAAATTTATCTATTTAGCCTCTTAATTTTGTTCTCGAAGTGCACAAGATTGATGCATTTTAACTTTAAAATGTACACCCACACCCACACAATAGCCTGTTAAAATCCTGTGGGAAACCATGCATTTAATTTAGAAAATTGTAAAAAGTTGTCAAAAAATTTTATCATGACCCAGATAAAGTGGTACATATCACATTACTGAGTATCACTGAATCCAAAATGTTTAAAAAAGTCAGAATAAAGCCCGAAGACTATGTCGAACATTCCATAAAAATGATTTAATACAAAGAGATCATTTTAGTTCAGTCTAGGCTACATGATTTTATTGAGCTTCTGCAATGATATTCTCTTTAAAACATATAAATAAATAAAACATCAACATGCTGTCTTGCTAAGGGTTAACACACAAACAGTGGGTGCTGTTATGAAACTAAACATGATCAAATATTTATCTAATTCTTTTTGTTTTCAAGTCAAAGAAGAGCACAAAGCAGATCTGTGAGCTCTAAAGAATGTTGAGTTGGATTTTAAAGCGAGTTAGTTGAAGAGCCAACAATCAGTGATTCATTTTATTCCCACATGACATGATGTAGTCTCTTATCACTACTCTATTTCTGCACTGATGAATAATTCTGAGCTTCTAAAATAAACAACAGGCTGAAAATACTTATCTTGACATTTTATATTATGTCAAATGAAATATTTGTAGACAAGTGCAGGAAGAACATTCCCGAACAAGAGACAAAACTGCTTCTTTAGACATGCCAAAGTATTTCCTCTTTTAAAAGTCAAGAGAGACTTTAGTACTCAAAACAACACAAAACCATGTTCATTTTCCTCAAGTGTTTTACTCCAGTAGTCATACTTGTTTTGACAGGAGACCATCATGACATGCCAAAGGAGCAGTTTTTGGCAGGTATGTGAGTAAAAAAAGCCAAATGAGCACTTTCAATGTTTATTTTAATGCTCAATCAGCCCATTGAAACCCCTGTGTCCAGTATGCTCTGGTTTCCTGCCTTTGAATGGACTGTGAACAATCCATTTTATGTCAGTGTGATTTGGACACACAGTGACAGCGGTTTTACTGAACAGCTGGTGTTCACAGGCAACTTGCATGGAAACGTGTTAAAATCTCTGGAGTGTGGTAAACTGGCATCAAAAACTGAGATCTGCGTCACAAATCCAGTCAGTTTAGCAGGATTTGCACATAAAAGCACAAAGCATGGTCAGGTAGAAATTGAAAAAAGACCAGAGTAAGACCAGATAACAAAAAACTGAAGCATATGTTGCTTTTGGTTGGACTTCTCCTAAACACTAGTTTTGGAAAATCTCCTGATACTGCCCAAAATTTGGCATGTAATATCAGATAAACTGCAGAGTCAAAAATTAAAAATGTGCATGAAGGATAGACTTTGATTCAGGCACACAACTTCCTTCACTTAAGACTGATGCAATCCATCATCAGCTGCCAGTATTTTGAATGATTCTTAACCTGTCAGGTATTAAATAAACATGTGAGCACCCAAGGGTATTTTGCCTTCATATTTAGAGCTGCACGGCCAAAACACCTGTGGCACAGTCTCCCTTTTTTCTATTGTAGATTTTAAGTGATTTATAGCATTTTTTTAACTCTCTTAACAACATCATAAGTAATTTCAAATTTGCATAGACAGATTTTCCCCCTGCAGCTTGAAAATAACCTGAGTACGATCATTTTTGTTACCCTTTCAAATTTAAATCCATTGAAAGAAGCACAAGACACATGCTCAAATGAAAGGATGAGCACCCAGTAAAGAGAACCCTGCATCTGATGGTCAATAAGAGCCAGGACATTAACAGGGTTGTCAAGAGGGAGACTTTCCTCACTGGTGTTTGGCTCCATTGGTCCCATGACACCTCAGGAAGGCTGAGCTCCCATCCATGCTAGCTTAACAGACCCAGTCTCTATACCTGTAGGATCCAGGCAGTGATGATGCCAATATTACCTACCCTATCATACTAGCTCTGATGGCCACCACAAACAAAACAGCTACTTCTGGGGCAAGGACAGTATGGAAAAGGATATCCATCTATCCATCCATCCAGGGTTCTCTGGAAGCAGCCAACAGGTATCGAATGGTACAGGGGCTGCTGCTTCAGCAGTTGCAGAAGCAAAAACCTGGCATGGGAGGAGTTTGGGAAAGCTGTGAAGAAGGACTTTTGGTTGGCCCCAAAGATGTTCTGGCACACTGTTAGGCAGATCAAGGGGGCAAACAGGGCTCCTCTTGGGAGGATAGGGGAATTGCTGACCTGAACTAAGGATGTTGTTGGACATGGAAGGAACTCTTGACAAACTCCTTACTCCAACCAACGTGTCCTCCCAGGAGGAGGCAGAAATTTTGCTCTAGGGCGCTGGAAAGGAGGCTCCGGCCGATTGTCAAACCACTGATACATGAGGAACAACGCAGATTCTGCCCTAGCAGTGGGACAGTGGACCAGCTCTTTACCCTTGCAGCAAAGATAAACTGAAAAAAGGACAGATATCAGAGACAAAGAGTGTGGGGAAGTAGAGCCAAAGTAAGTGTCCTAATCAGGGCTTGCACTTATCAGATCTGGCTATTGCTCTACCTCCCACTACTCCCTCATTTTCAAGGGGGGAAGAAACAAACAAGATTGTGTTTGTAATGTTCTAACTATATTCAGTTGGTGGAAAGCAGGTTCAAATTAGTTCTAAGCCATTCAGGACTATTTTCAAACAATTTTCAACAACATTTCAACATTGAAATTGTTGAAAATGTTGAACATGCTCACTAAAGGTCCTCTAATCAACTGTCTGAGCCAAGCAAAACAAACCACAGCACATCCATTCAGGGATAATGGTATCAAATGGTTGTTCTTAAGTGTTGCACTGGTATCACATTGGTACTTCCATCCCTATGCAAAGGAGAAAATTCTATCAAAACATCTCTGCTTTTGGATGTTCTTGGCCATGCAGACACCCAGGTGGGGATGCCGTCAGAGCAACAGATCTGGTATGCAGACCCGTTAAAATTTACTGTCACTTTATAACAAAATGTGTTAAAAACTCGCTGGTCTAATAAAGCCTCTTTTGGCCCACTCCTAAATGGTGTGAATCATTCAGCTTCCCTTTCTGCCAAACTTCATGCCGGCAAACAAACGGGAGAAATTCACTGTAGCCATAAAGTCTCTTCCACTGAGCTGCCACTAAAAAACAATTTGTGGAGATGTTTTGAAAGCTGCATTATTTTTGAGTGGCAGTTTCTTGACAGCTTTGTGGCAAATGCATCAGAATGGAGTTCAATATTCAAGCAAATTGCATGAAGAATAGTATATAAAAAGGAGAGAAATGATGGTGTTTTTCCCATTGGAGAGGCTGCAGTGGAGTGCAGCGTAACTGCCTGTGGATAACACTGAGAAACAGTCTGCACTGTAACGGCCAATTGAAATCTCTTCTCTTGAAGTCTGCTTCTCTGTCTGAGCTGCCTGAAATACAAATAAACACACACGCATTTACACGAACGAGCTCACTTACACACTTGGTCGTAATTTGGCCCTAAGCTTTTTAAATAGGCTTTAGTCTGCACAAAAACACCAGATGCTGCAATCTCTCCCACATTCTTGCTTTGGCGGAGAGCTACAGTCAGACACAGACAAACTAAGTTTTATTGGGTACAGCAGATGTTTCATTTACCTTGTTCTCACTGCTAAATAAACATATTTTTCTCTTGTTTAGACCTCTGGCTGTGTAACGTTTTCATTTCAGTTATTTTCTAGTTATTGTGTGAAGTTAACAATGAGGAAAAGGAAGTGCTAATTGAGCTGCTAGGTATGTTATGTTTGATGTACGTTTCAGCTGAACACTTACTACAGAAAGTTCCACTGAGCACTCCAAATAAGACAGATTGTTTTAGAGTGGGAACAACAGTCGCCAGACTCCACTTTAGCAACAAAATCAGCTGTCTTATTTACATTTAGCATTCATAATGTATTTTGGGTATTCAGATACCAAGTGACTGCACTTTGGTATTTGCAGCTGTACAATGCATTTACAATAAGTCTTCAATGATGACCTGATAGCCTAACTCGCTTGCCTCTTATGATCCAGAAAACAACAACCCATGTCTTACTTTAGATAAGAATAAATGGGGGCAAACCAGCTGTGAACTAAGAGGCTAGCCATGCTTCAAACAGTTTTTCTACATCATTTTACCTCATTGAAATAAGTTGAGTCAAGATGACAAGTAATGATGGGGTCGTGATGTATCATCTACACATGTGCCAGTCCTAACCCACGAATTCCACATACTCAGAGACGGGAGATGGGAGACCACAAGATCACAGGCTAACTGGTTACCTTGCCTTTCTGAGATGGATTTGATTTTCATTTTGATATTATTTGCCTACATTTTCTAAAAAGAATGTGCTGTGTCATTTAAAATCTTGTGGTTTTCCCTCTCAAAAATGAACTTTTCTTCGTCCTTGGCCTTGTGCTACCACTGTGGCCCCGTGCCACAGGATGGGACGTAATGTTGATATACAGGTGTATTTCAAAAACTACAATATCATTTGTTTCCTGTGATTTAATTAAAGAAGTAAAATTTCATGCATTGTATTCCAGATGTATCTTAAAGTGAAATATTTCAAGATTTTTTGTTCTAAAGTTGATTATTACAGCTTATGTAATGGGATTTTAGCTTCTTTGTCTCACCTCTTTCCCCCAACACCCCCTACTGTTCTCTTTTCTATGGAGCCTACCCTCTCACAGACATGGGAAAATGATAGGGCTAGTAAGGTGTCAACTTTACTGCATATGTAAACACGAAGCAACAAAGGTGACTATGCTAGTTCCTGAATAGGTGTTAAACCTGGAGCCCATGACTGAATCAAAAGGTCCTTTTGTTTTTTTAATTGTGATGTCCAGACCGCCTGGAAACAAAACCCTGTCCGTGTGTGGATTCTTTTTAGACAGAGGGGTGTCAAGCATACCTTTTGGGGGGGGGGGGGGGGGGTTCCTAAAGCATAAATGTTAGTCTCCCCATGTTCTGGGTCTTTCTGCATACTGACCGCTCGTGTGTGTTGAATGACCGTTCTTTGCAAAGAAATACAATTTTGTCGGCCAGCAGAAGTCCATATTTCAATTGTTCACCAGCAGCAGAGAAAAACTGCCACAACACCCACAGCTCATGTACAGCACCTGTTTAGATGAGATATACAGTTGGGAGTCCATGCATTGTGTTGGGTTTTGATCAGATGCTCTGTGTTCTTGTTCATGTTTGGGTTGATCTGCTCTGCCTGGACTGATGAGTTTTGGCAGCAACCTCTGATGAAAATATATTCAGACCATCATGAGTAAAGATGGTCAGTGGTACTTCTGGTATGCCTTGAAGACAGATCAGAGCATGTGCTGTGGAACAAGATCATCTAGAAAGATGACTCTCTTTTGAGAGATTGTTCCCTTTGTTTCTACCAAATAAGTCTGGATTGCTTGGAAGTTTAAACAATATGTGAAGGTGAATTTTAGTGGGGAACACAAATAATCCCAAAAGTGTTTTTTTTTATGTTTATTTTGTTTTGTTTTGTTTTTGCGTATGTTGGAGGGCAATTTGGTAATTGCTCCCCAAAATTCATACCTATGAGTTTAATCACCTGTTCAGGTGCCCTTGATTATCTGGTGTGTGTTTCAGAGGCATCATATGCTAAGGATAACATCCCTAAGAAGGCTGTTTGTACCACTGCTTGTAGTTGTCTCCCAGCTTTTTGATGCTTGACCTCTGTTTTAAATATTTCCAAGAGGAAACAGCCAACTTCATAAAGGATTTTCACTTTTTCAAGAAGAGTGTCTTGGTTATGGCATGCCTCTTTTTAAAAAAGTTTTGTTTTTGTTTCAAGATAAATAGGGGGAATGGTAAAAGATTAAAACTATTTGAGAGCTGAAAGACAGGCACTTATTACTGAGCTGAGACAAATAATTTGGACCTCTCAGAAGAGCCGCAATTCCCATCAATCCAAGCAAGGCTGGACAGACATTAAAATCAAAACATGCATTTTGTTTACTAGAGGAACACAGCAGATAATCTAGGACAATCTAGTCCTGGTGGAGGCCTCCCAGACCACCTCTGTATGCAGTCTGAGTCATTGGGTTCGTCTTCACAAAGCATTATAAAGAACTCTGCAGGATCAGACAGATTCATCATATTGGATAGATTATATCTTATATATGTATATTTAACAAAAAAACCTAATAAATATCTGCATTCTGAGAAAGCTTTGAGTAAAAAATTAAAGTAATTCACCAGGACCCTGCCATTTTTTTGTCTGCATTGTTCTCTAGTGTGATGTCATGGGGCTTCAGTGGTTTATTTCTATGCATTAGTCGCCCATTACTGTGTGAATTATTTGTCCATTACTGAGTGCTACCTATTGAGATAGCATGGAGCGGCGCATACGAACACAGTGGCCCGGCGCCCCATCTGGAGCCATTATTTCCTGTTTTTAACGGCTATTGAAGGTATCCAAATGCCCAGAACAGATACAGTTGAAACCAGAAGTTTACATACACTATATAAAAAGGCACATAAACTTTTTTTTCTCACCGTCTAACATTAAATCAGATTAAACTTTTCCTGTTTTTGGTCAATTAGGATTACCAAAATTATTTCTATTTGCTAAAGGCCAGAATAATGAGAAAATGATTTTTTTAGACATTTTTTTATTATTTTCTTGAGAGTCAGAAGTTTACATACACTAAGATTACTATGCCTTTAAACAATTTGGGAAAGCCCAGATGATGATGTCATGTCTTTGGAAGCCTCTGATAGGTTTATTGACAACATCTGAGTTAATTAGAGGCACACCTGTGGATGTATTTTTAAGGCACACCTGAAACACACTGCTTCTTTGTGTAACATCATGGGAAAATCAAAAGAAATCAGCCAAGATATCAGGAAGAGAATTGTGGACTTGCACAAGTCTGGTTCATCCTTGGGTGCAATTTCCAGATGCCTGAAGGTGCCACGTTCATCTGTTCAAACAATTATACGCAAGTATAAACACCATGGGAATGTCCAGCCATCATACCGCTCAGGAAGGAGACGGGTTCTGTGTCCCAGAGATGAACGTGCTTTGGTCCGAAAAGTGCATCTCAACCCAAGAACAAAAGCAAAAGACCTTGTGAAGATGCTGGCTGAAGCTGGTAAGAGTGTGTCATTATCAACTGTCAAACGAGTCCTGTACCGACATGGGCTGAAAGGCCACTCTCCCAGGAAGAAGCCATTACTCCAAAAGAAACATGAAAAAGCCAGATCACAGATTGCAAATGCACACAGGGACAAAGACCTCAATTTTTGGAGACATGTTCTGTGGTCTGACGAAACTAAAATTGAACTTTTTGGCCATAATGATCATCGTTACATTTGGAGAAAAAAGGGGGAAACTTACAAGCCTGAGAACACCATCCCAACTGTGAAACATGGGGGGTGGCAGCATCATGTTGTGGGGTTGTTTTGCTGCAGGAGGGACTGGTGCACTTCACAAAATAGATGGCATCATGAGGAAAGAACATTATGTGGAAATACTGAAGCAACATCTCAAGACATCAGCCAGGAAGTTAAAGCTTGGGCGCAAATGGGTTTTCCAAATGGACACTGACCCTAAGCATACTGCCAAACTGGTTACAAAGTGGCTTAAGGATAACAAAGTCAATGTTTTGGAGTGGCCATCACAAAGCCCTGATCTCAATCCCACTGAAAATTTATGGGCAGAGCTGAAAAGGCATGTGCGAGCAAGGCGGCCTACAAACTTGGCTCAGCTACACCAGTTCTGCCAGGAGGAAGGGGCCAAAATTCCTGCAAACTATTGTGAGAAGCTTGTGGAAGCATATCCAAAATGTTTGACCCAAGTCATACAGTTTAAAGGCAATGCTACCAAATACTAATGAAATGAATGTAAACTTCTGACTCTCAAGAAAATAATAAAAAAAAGTCTAAAAAATTATCTCTCTCATTATTCTGGCATTTAGCAAATAGAAATAATTTTGGTGATCCTAATTGACCAAAAACAGGAAAAGTTTAATCTGATTTAATGTTAGAAAGTTTATTTGCTGTTATTTGTTAGATGAAGTCGCCGGTGCTTAATAAACATGTGCAGCCAAATAGAATGAGGCTTTGTTAAAGCTCCACAGTAAAGTGTGTGCACTAAAACTCTGTTGATAAGTCAAAAGGTACAGCTTCAATGATCCTCTTATTATGTTGTGGGTCAATCACTGCAAATACACAGCACACTGAGATGCTGAGCCATTACACAGTTATTTGGGAAAAACAGTCTTTTCCATTCAAAATGGCATTACTGCATGAGCACCTAATGACAAGACTGATAGTAGCACGGTGCTCATAGACTAAAGGTTAGCCTGTTGTCTATGAGAGCTGATGGAAGTGCGCTGCAGTTTTTATGATGCACCAACTTCTAGAGATCAGGAAACAATTCCAACTCAGTATGACTTTAAAATAAAGGTGGTGCTTAAGTGAAAACATTACTATAGCAATTCCTTTGATTGAACAAACTCTGTTAAGCTATATATTTTTTACTTTTCTGGTGTTGTTGAAACTTTTCCTACATGGTCATGTGACAAGATCACTATTGACTCTCAGTATCACTATTCTCTGGCGGTCTGTTCGCTCTTTGCTGTAGTATGTTTTCAGCCGCTGCTTCCACATTTAAATGCTGGTTCATTGTCTTTTTTCTTAAAATTCTGACAAATATGGACAAGCAAAGAATTAGTCTCCCTCTAGATTTGGATTCTGTGTCTGTGTTGAGGTATTTTAGAGCTGTGTTTAATGAAAGCACTTTGACTGACAGCCTCTTTCAGGACCCCAATCACTCCGTCAGGCATCTCCGCCCGCCTCCAGAGAGCTGCAGAGTCTGTTCATGATTTGACCACATCGAACTAACTGTCCGTCAATCAAACTGGCCGCTGCTTTTCCATAATAACTGCAAATTAACCGGATTCTATTAGAGGCTGACAAAAGACTGTTGCCATGGTGGGTTAGATTCAACCCCGCATGGTAAAATAGTCCTGATATATTTAGAGGTAATTTCGTAATCTGTATGCAAGCTAACGACTCAGCCTTCGGCAACACCAGACTGAAGACCATGGAGACATGACGGGGGAACTTTTATTTTGAAATGGCCTGACTGAAGATCTAAAAGTTCAATTATTAGAAAAAAATCAAAGAGAGATTTTTTTTATATGAAAACCGGGGTGAAACCTTTAAATTAAACGGTAAAAATGACCAGACTCTTGGAGCCAAGCACTAATGCAGCCAGACACAGGTCCCTGCAGAGGACTTTTATTTTGATTGTCAAGTCAAATGCATCTGCATGAAGAAATAACAAGTTCAGGAAACGATCTTAAAATGGTGAAGAGACATCAACTGTTGCTCTCTCACACACAGAAACACACACACGGACCCTCAGCGCCCACTCTCTCATTATTTAGTCTTTCTATCCACAGAGGCTCGACAATAACAAGAGAGGAAATGAGGGTGGTGATGTCACGGGCGATAACCACTCACATATAAACACACAAACACAACCGCACAAACACACAGGTCCACTGTCATTTTCTGTGTGAGATGACTGAGGTCGCAGGGGAAATTCAGCGCTCTGGAGGGTAAATAGCTTTCCCTCGGACTGATTGACGCTGGCACATGTGCACACAAAACACTCGAAAAGACCACACACACTCACACATACATTTATACAAACCGGCAAAAATGACAGTGAATCCGTCACCACTAATCAGGCTGACTTTAATCTACTCTCACTTTGATTGAGACAAAATTGACAGAATTAATAAAGCAGACAGGCGAGCTTTAAAAGTAAGATTGAAGTGTTTTCTAGTAAAGTTGGTTGTTTAGACCATCATGTGGAAGACATTCAATTTTTAAAAGAACCCAGCAAATCAAGGCATGGTGACTTTATTACATTAACATCAGTCTTTTTATGTATGTTGTAAAAAGAAACTCACCATATTTCTGCATTTTGAGAACATTTAAAAAATAGATACTCTGGTAGGCTGCTGCTATTGTGCAATGCAGTCTGGGTAGTAATGGCAAATGTTTTTATTATTTGTCCTACTGCATAGGACAAAAAAGAAGGAGTTACTGTAATGTGAACTGAGATAAGTACAATTAGAAAGAATAATCGAGCCAGTAATCTTTTTTAAGTGCCATTAAACGTCCCCCAGTATGTGGTATTACCGCCACTTATTTCAAAGTCACTTTATTCAACAGGGAAGTTGATTCAATCACTTGGCAGCATGCATAAGTTGCAGGCAAGGAAGTAATGAATTAACCTCCACAGGCCTTACATTCAATTTAAAAAAAAAAACCTTCCAGTCTAAAAACAAACAGGAAAATGAAGATCATTTTGTCAGCAGTGACTCACCAACAGAAAGAAGAATTCAAGCATTTTTACAACTATCAGAGCCTTTCACAGATTGAAATAAATAGGCCCCTCTGATTTCCACCTTAACAGAATTGCAGATGGAATCACAGACCTGGCCATTAAAAATGGAATCTACTACCGTATTTATCGTGGAAATTGCAGAACTTGAATGAATTTGACTGAAATGCTGTTATCCTTTAGAAAGAGGACTGTATATTTTGGGAATATTTTCTGGGGGACTAAAGTGTGGCACAACTCTTGCCTCACTTCACAAATACTAATCTGCCCTCCTCCCAAACAATAACACCATGTCAGAGCAGTGTGACAGTGCGACATAATGTTGAACCTACAAGAAAACTGTGCTACGAGTTACTTTACTTCACTGCCCCAGACAGTCACGGAGAGAGTGAGGTGTGTCTGTGCACAAGCCACACAGCTGTGACTTCAGACTTAACTTGAAGACCTACTTGCCCCCTGAAGCCTTCAAATTCTGAGTCGGACTTAGGATTTTAGTCCTGTTGTCTATACAATATTACATTTGAGTATCACTTAGCTAAATAATTCCTCCCATAGATAGTGTAGTTCCCTTTGGTTGCTTGATGAGCCAATATGAGTCTTATATGAGGCAGACAGACAGCTAGAGTGGAGAGAGATGAGGAGAGAACCGTTGCAGTCCGGAGTAGAACACAATGCAGCATCAAACTGCATGCACTGTTACATATTGAGAGAGTAAAGAAAAGTTCAGGAAACAGGTTTACTTTTAACTATTTAACTTTAATGTTACCTTCTTATTAAGTCACTATCACTCTGTGTTTGAGGGTGCTTTCACATTAGGCCCAGTTGTTTCAAACCGCGCCGTGGCGCAATGCCTCCCCCTCCTCCTTTCCCCCGTCGGCTTGCTTTCACACTGGCAATATCGAACTGTGCCCGGGCCCACTTGCGTATTTATTCGGTCTGAAACAGCAGGTGGCGGTATGCACATAGCTGGTTTACAACCCCGCAAAGGAGAGGAAAGAAAAAGAAGCTACCATGGCAGCCACTGGGGTCATGACCTGAGCGAAGACTGTTTTTGTTTAGACCCGGCAAAAAGCCCTTCCTGCAGTCATGGATGATGAAAATCACTTTTAAGATGCCAGCAACTTTGCTCTTCATATCTGCTCATCTATGTGCAACTCAGAGGATTAAATGGGCTCGCGCTGCGCAGACACAGCGGTTTTTGAGGTGACAGGAGACTTTTACTGCCTTTGCATCTCCTCTCAATGACTCCAACTTGTGTTCATCTGTAAAGTAAGTCACAACAGACCGTTTATTGACTGGATTCTGATGATTTCTGCTTTTTATTGAGGAAAAATGTGAATATATTGCCGCGCTGTTGAAAGAAATTTAGTTTTTACAATGACGTCATTAAGCTGATATGACACTCTGTCCCTTATCCGAGCGCGGTTGCATTCACATCTTATCTGAACCATGCCAGAGTCCACTTGAATTGTGCCCGAGACCACCTCCCCAAGTGGGCCCCGGGCGTGGTTCATTTGCATTCACACTACTCAAACGAACCAGACTTTGGGCTCAAGTGCACTCGGATCCGGGACCCTAATGTGAAAGCACCCTGAGGGAAAAGAAGGATTTCATCATTTACATTATAAACATCAGTTTGGAGCCAGTGTGATTATACATGTGAATGTGTCTTAAAATGTTGGAAACTTCTGACTGTTACACTGGTTTAATCATTTTATATCAGGGTTATCCAACCTGCGGCTCCTGGGTCAACTGCAGCCCTTTTTGACTAAAATAAAGGTTATTTCTATTTAATTAGAGAAAATTTTCAAACATGACAGTCTTTGTTATGGTTAAATTTGTCTAAAGGTAAAATAACGGAATTCCAAAAAACATAAAATGGAAAAAAAAAGAATTTGTCAAAAAATAAAACAGATTTCAAAGGACCCAACATTACAGAAGACTGTTGTATTTTGCTGCATGTGACATGACACCATGCTGTGTTGCACAAGTCCTTTTTCAACAGGTTCATTGTTTGAATAAAAGTGGACTACATCATTAACAGGAGTTCTGCAATAACTTTTAAAACTTCTTCACACAGGCAGAGGTGCTGCTGCTGGAAAACAACACACTCTCACGGCATTTACAACAAACACACACACATTACACAGCTAATTTTCTGTGGTAATTTATGCAATACCATGACTATTTCTACATACCCTGAAATACCATACAACTCAACCTTACTGAGACAGAAAAAGTGACAAAGAAAGACAAAAAAAAAATCAACAAAAAACCCCCGACAAAAATAATGATGAAAAAAATGTAAAATAAAAAATGATGAAGAAATTGACTAAACAAAAAGACTGGAGAAAAGGTGAAAAAAATGACAAAAAGATGAAAAGATGAAAAAAATACAAAAGAAAAGACAGAAAAAAGATGAAAAAAGTGATAAAAAGATGGGAAAGAAACCCAAAAATAAAAGCAACTAAAAAGTGACAGTTTATTAATTTAGTAGGCTTTTTAGATAGCACATATCTCAATGTGTAAATACTTAAAATAAAAATAGAACTGAAGTACTTCATTGAAATGGACAAACCCTGATTTTGTGTTAAAATTATGTTAACACCTTCACTGAATATTTCAGAAATTTTACCAGGAGGCTTGATAATAAACTATCAAAGCTGCTTGCTTTCACACATGCAGCTTACTAAAACATTTGGAGACCTTTTTGAGAGTTTATGCCTGTTTTAAAACATTATGACTCAACTATCTTGCACTTTAATGCTGCAAATTAAGCAAAATATCAGATCATCACCTGTTATTCTTCACGGATCATAGCACTATCAAAATAGCCTGAATTTCACATCACTTCATGAACATTTTCCTCAATCACTTCTTATATTTGACTTATAATACTGACAATTACTTGTTTGTCACTCTGGAGCAAGAAAATCTGAACAAAAGAGAGAGTGGCATGTCAGTAATTTTTTTGAAAAAGTACTTTTTGTTTGACTGACACATTTTTCTTTGAATAAACACGTAATAGCATGAGATGGACACATCAAATTTGGCTGTTTTATGAAGAATGAGTGTTAACGCTGAAGCAGCTCAGCAGGTGGTCATTGAGATGAGTGTGCTGCTCTTAAAAAGCTTTTAAAGAGGAAGTGTGTGTTTGTCTGTAAGTGCCCTACTTCACACACTAATATTACGGTCAGGAGTGAGCGATTGGAAAAGTGTGTGTGCGTGAACAGGCAGATGAATTCAGTGGCCGTGCCACTGTGCTCCAGTGATGGGTGTGAAAGTGAGAGTGTGTGTATTTATTCTGCATCCACGCCACGATGGTTGAAAGGTGTGATTGATGGGCCTGAAGCCATTAACATGTCAAGATGGCTGCTGCTCCACTTCGAGTCCAGAGATATAATTATCGTCTCTGTATTTGATGGTCGGCACAGAGGGAAATAAATAAATAAATAAAATAAAGCTTGGTTCAGGTTTGCTTTCTCTCTCTCTTTTCCCTGTCTCTGTATTAAATTCATCTACATATAAATAAAAGGTGGCTGACCTGACATATTACACTTTTATTGTTACTTTGATATTCAGATCTCAAAGAAAGAATTCAAAGATTGCTTGTTTTATTATGATTTTTTTTTAATATATTAAACCAATAAGCAATGAGCTGATCTAACTTTGTGAGATGTTTTAATAAAGTGCAGAAATACTGTTATTTTCTTTTTGCAGTATTTGATTTTTTTTATTTATTCAAGCAATATTTAACTATTTCATGTGTAATCTTTTAACTCACTCTCTTCCTTATTATTTTTTCTTCTGATCAATGTCCTACCTAACTTGTTTCACCTGAAAGGAACATGGCTCACTGTGTTCAGTAATCTCTCACACCCATGGGCTTTAAAGGATGCATTCTTACTAAGTGTGTGAACGTTCAGGACCATCCCAATGTCAAATCATCAAGCCAATGATAAACACTTTTCTTAGGGCTGTTGTGGACAGCAGAGGTGCCCAGGCTGATAGATCCATCTGGGGCCTGTGATGATGTATCCCATTTTGATTGGCTGGAAGCTCACACTGTAGGACAGTGAACCTGCTAGCTTTCTACAAAGCTAACTTTGAAAGCTAACTTTAGTCTCATAATGTTATTCATACTCTGATGTTCTCTTTACCTTAGAATTACTGGCTTCCAAACCTCCGTATGTTTGGAAGTGATGCACAGGGTGTGAGAAACATCATTTTGAATAAAATATCTTAATTCTCTGACATTTAAAGTGTCTGAAATGACCATGAACCCATTTGCTCATGCTGTCTATTAGAAGAATGATCTATGATTGATGTCTAAAACAATATTTTAACAACTGAGAGAGAAAAAATATTGTATTATTTATGAAAAGCAATAAATCAAACTTTATAAGTGAAATGTTTTTCTTTTATTAACCAATATATGTTTCATTACAATTATCTTATATTGAGATATCTATATTATGTAATTAAAATAATAGTTTTACCTACAAAAGAAAGATCTTCATGAAAAAAAATTACTATATTTACAGTAAAAAGTAATAAGAACTTTACAGAAAATCTGTCACTTTCAGTAATAGACAAAAATATCTTGAATGCCTGAATGATATCAATATTTATCTACTGATCAATTCTTAAACTGCGATGAAGGACCAGTGAGCGAGGATACACAAGAGCAGGCTTTTCAGGAGCTGTTTCATAAACAGACACCTCCCCTTATTGGAGATCCAATCTCCTAAAACTGAATGGGTGTCCTTTATGGCCATGTGTTTGTAATAAAGTATCATACAGAGACACTAAATTATAAAACAAAGATCAGGTCCAGAATGGCTCTTTGTGTAAAGTGTGTTGAGAAGACATTTGTTATGAATGGTGAATGTCTTCCCCCAGTCTGTCTCCCATTCATGTCTCTCTCCAGCTGTCCTATCACGATAAAGGCAAACTCCCCCCCAAAACAGATCTTTAGTGATACATTTCCAGCCACAATTTGCAATCAGAGTTCTTATCTGCCTACTTCTTCCACAGCCCATACAGCATTTCACTGATGAAGGGGTCCCTGCATGCTCTGTAATGAGACCGCTAGCTTAACAAATTAATTGGAGGGAATTAGCTTTGAGCTTCTTTACAGCTTTTCTCCTTCATTTGTCATAAATATGTTTTAAAAGAAAATGGAGATAAACTCTTTGGCAAATAAACCTAATGGGGTTAGTTTGAAATGATAACTCATTTGAAGAGGATAAAGTGATGGGCCAGTAGTGATGTGGCATTTACAAAAGAGTCAGTTCTAAGAACTGACTCCTGTTTCCTTTGTTTTTTTTTTGTTTTTGTTTAATGGAGGGGTTTTTTTAAGAGATAAGTCAAAATGGTATAAAATTAAGAGCTATTTGTTGGCTAAAAGACAGGCTCGATTCAGGACAACTTTGAAAATGAAATGGGCATTACAGAGCAATGGCTAGAGAACTTTCACACATCAAGGGATTATCTGTATCTGGGTCTGTGAGTAAACT
This sequence comes from Cheilinus undulatus, assembly GCF_018320785.1. NCBI lineage: Eukaryota > Metazoa > Chordata > Actinopteri > Labriformes > Labridae > Cheilinus > Cheilinus undulatus. The sequence goes on along the minus strand of NC_054878.1, from coordinate 35,430,266 downwards.
GTTTCACCTAAACAGTAAAGGACAGACATGGCATGGTCTGATTTGTAGCAGTGCATTTTTGTGGCTTCGTGCAGACGAAGCTGTTTTAAAAATGCAGCACCTGTGGAAGAGATTACTTTTGAATATGGATGAGGAAAAACCTATGTTTTTAAAAAGACTTGCTTGTGTATGGACAAGGCCCAAGACACACTTTGTCTTACTGGTGAACTAATGTGGATTATAGCAATTGACATGGTGGTGTTCATGAATTGCCAGTATAGCTAGCCTCTACGCTATCAAACTAATCTAATTAAGGCATCCTAAACCACCTCCATATGCAGTCTGAGTCAAAGGACGTCAAATTGTCTTTAGTATGCACTGAGGTGTGTCCAAGACTAGCAGTAAGGATACTTCTGGGTATTCTACTATCTAAGACAGCTGTTTAAAGTATAAATATTGTTTTCTTCACAACTGATTTGTGACCTTGCCTCCTCTCTTCTTCTTTCCATTTTTGCACTCTTTATTGTCATTTCTTCTTTCATTCCAGTTTGTTTACAGTTAGCTGACTGATTACATGGTGGACTTATTTACGACTGATTGTACTCTTGCATTTCAGTCCTGGAGACTTCAGTGTGTTTCAGATGTTGCTCCACTGCCATGTTTTTCAATTCCAAAACCAAACAAAGCAGTGAGTCAATACAAACCATTTCTCCATTTGCTTGCTGCTTTGCTATTTCCATTGTTGTAGGATGTAAGGGTTCAATATCATGTTATGTTGCTAGTAATTGTCCCTTTTCTTTAACATGCTGTATGGGTTATTAGCCTCAGGAGCAGATTTAGCTGTTTTTATTGCACTCTTGCATTAGAATGCACTTTCAAACAGGAGATATTCCTCAGCATTACAGAAAGAAAATGAGGGATTCTTTTACTGTTTAAACCTCTGCTTCATGTTTTGCATTAAAGCTTTGAGGCACTGTATAGCAACACAATCATTTTGTGAGGAGAAAAGCCCGAAAATGGTGTTAGACAACAATAATGGACTAGTAAATGGACTGCATTTATACAGTGCTTTTTTCCAAAGCGCTGCACACTTTGCCTCTTATTCAACCATTCATATCTTTGTTTTGTTTGCCTCCATTTTTTCAAGCTTTTAAATTTATATCCCTCTGCACTGTTCAGTTTTGCCACAATTTCATGTTTTCATTTCTCTCTCTGTCTCTTCTTCAGTGTTGCTCCATCTTTATTTTTTACTCACATCTTTTCTCTGAATCACTGCTGCTTTTTATGAATTTGGATGCATTGTGCACATAAACACAAAAGATGGGACGTTCACAAAGGTCTTAACCCTGATTGAGTCCCACAATACTTTATCACCAAAGTATAAAACCACTTAAAGTGTGCTTTTATGCTAGGCCCAGTTGCCTTGTACCACTTTACTATGTTTACCTATTGTACATGCTTCATCACATCATTATACGATACAAGGGTTGCTTTGTTTGCTTTATTTACAAGAAGCATAGTCCCAGTACAATGATGAGCAATACAGATCACTGACAACTAATTCACTGACTTTGTGGCTTATTTTTAGTCACATTTTTCCAATAAAGCCCTTGAACACTATTGGATTTCTCTATTGTATAAGCCATTGATTCACTTTGGTTATACATCATGTCTGCGTTATCTATTGTGTGTGTGCACATGCAACCGTGCAATGTCAAAACCCACTTTTTCCAGCTGTGCCAGGGCCAAGGAAGGGGATCTTGCTTGAGTGCGACACAGAGCTCTCACACAGGCCAAACAAACCCAACTTCAGGGGTCAAATTTACTCAGCCACAGTATGGATTTTCAAGTGTACGTGCACCTACTAGGTCTACACCTTTAAACCTCTGCAGATAATCCAGAATGCAGCAGTATGTCTGGTCCTCAACCCAGAACAGCAGATGGTCCTCCACTGCTAATTTCTCTCTACTGGCTTCCAGCTCGCATCAAGTAATGCTCCTAGATGTACAATTTAAACTTCTGAATACATGCAAACTATCAATGCTTTTAACTGAAAGTCAAGTAAATACATTCTGCAAACCAACTTTGCACTGCAACAGTAAAACAATACCACTCAGTAACAATGCTAAGTTTGTTTGCAGTATGTAGCTGTTACCAGTGCTAGCACTGCAGGCCTTCAGTCTTTTATGCACATTAACGTCCACATTCCTGTGAGAATATGAGGTCCCAAGCCATCAGTTCAAGTTCTCTGGGATTTTCAATGTGCAGCTGAGAGGTTTTTGGTTTGGGGAATTCAGAATTTCCTCTCTCCTCTCTAAACAGAATGTGGTTCTTGACAGCTTTCTCACCTGGAGACCTGCAGCAGCCACTGCTGCAGAGCAGTTGGAATGAGAGTCAGCACCTCCAAGTCTGATGGCATTGCTTTCTGGCAGAAAATGGTGAATTCTGTACTCCAGGTAGGGAGTGAGTTTCTACCCAAGTGAAGAACTTCAAGTACTGGGGTGTCTTGTTCACTGAAAACGGACCATGAGATTGACAGGTGCATTGCTGCAGCATCAGCAGCATTGCAGGTGTTGTGCTGAAACATTATGGTGAAGTGGGAGATAAGCCAGAAAGCAAAGCTTTTGATTAAGCAGTCTATCTACATCCCATCCTCATTCATGGTCATAAGCTTTTGGTCATGACCAATGGATAAATTCTTAGATGGTAAATGACTGCAAAGGCTGCTATGTAGTGTGCCCATCAGTGTTAGCTAATCCCATTCCTGATCATCCAAACACATTTTCACACCACTGATGCAGCAGTGGGATAAAATTAGGGTTAAGTGTCTTGCCTAAGGACATGTGGACTGTAAAAGCTGGGGATCAAACGGCTAAGATTCTACATAGTGAGCCATAGCCGCCCCAGATGCTCTTTGTATAGTTTCAGAGATACAAGCAGCTGAAATGATTTACCTCAAAAGTATGGCTAAGCTAAGCCTTAGAGATAGAGTGAGGAGCTTGGGCATCTGAAAGAGAGCTCTGAGTAGAGCAGCTGCTTCTTTGAATTGACAGGAATCAGATGAGGTAGTTCGGGCAACTGATCAGATGCCTCCTGGGCACCTCACTTTGAAGGTTTTCAGGGCATGTCTTACTAGGAGATCTCAAGGAAGACTCAGAACGCACTGGAGGGATAAAATATGCCGCCTGGTCTGGGAACGTCTTAGAATCTCCAAGGAGGAGTTGGAAAAAGTCACCAGGGAGAGGGATGTCTGGGTTGACTTGCTTAGTTGGCTGATCTGGCCCAGGATAAGCGGAGGAAAACTGCTGGATGGATGCCATATGATCCACAGTCCCTTTCTACACTGAGGAAAAGTCGCATTGAGTTAAACTTCTCCCCTGTAGGCCACACTAGAATGAGTTATTCAACCAAATTCAGTCCCACAGTCCCAATCTATTTCTGAGATAGTCTGAGATCCTTGTGGACAACTCCACACTCAGTAGTTTATGATGATGTTGACAGCAATGACATTGATGATGTTAGGGTCTCACAATGATGATTTGGTGTTTTGTTGCTTTGGTGATAATGGTGACATGAACAAAACCAGAAATAAACCCTCCATACACCCTGTGCATTGCCTCTAGCACTGAATGGCAGCAAGTGTGTCCAATTGGACTTGAAGCAGTTTGTTGCACTTGCTCACGTTAATTGCTTTGGGCAAAGGTGTCTGCTTAATTATCCTGTATCACTGTAAGCTGATAAAAGCATCTAAATGCAATGTAACTGCTCAAGCAATAATCATTTATATTTTTTATCCATTAAACTCTTTTACTTCATTTTCATTTCTATTGTTGTTTTTATGTTGTTTTTTTCTATACCTTAGGTTGATATTTACATTTAATCTTAAATCAATTTGTTTTTAACCTTTAGAGCGGCTCCTGACAGGCTTCATTTAATGATCTGGGGGCGTCTTACGACCTTAAGTCTCCCAGCCTCATTAGTTTTATTCTCATGACATCTAAATAATTATAATGTGGCAGCCTCATCTGTTTAATCACACTTCCAAACTATACTGGGTGTCCTAAATCATCCCAAGCCAGTACACAGCCGCTCCATCACAGTGCACTGCCAAGCTTTTCAGTCAGAAATTCAAATCCAATTATTTCAAGAGTGACACGCATACTTATGAAATGATGGATAGAAAAGCTGTTTTAACTAATTCCAACACTGCTGAAAATATTGAAGTTGGCTTAATTCCTGTAGATGACAACTTGAAATGATTACCTAAACTCTGTTGTTTTCTATAAGATAAAGTCCAAATTGAGATTGAAGTGAAAACATGCAACATGATGTGTTCATGTAGGTGTGAAGTGGGGAGGGGCTTTCTCACAGAGAAAAACCAATTATGGAAAGGTAATCACATCACTACGCTGTGATTTTTTTTAGTTAAAGTATATTATTATGTTTTTAGATTTTTAAAGGTTGTTATTGTCAAGTGTTTTATTTTTATTCTTTCAATTCTATGTACAGCACATTGAAAGTGTTGATCTGAGTCCTTATCAATACCACTATTGATACATTCTATATTTTGGTGGAAAGACAAAATAAGGGCAAATATTTAAACTACAAGTGGTCTTAGCTGAGTAGTGCTTGAGTTAAAAAGCTATGATTCAGTCTGTCACATCTATTATTTATCCCTCAAATATAAACACATTCTTCATATTTACAACTTTATATATTTAAGTTTCTTGTCAAAAACAAAAAAAAAAAATTATACTGGGTTAATATTGTTAACAAACAGGATTTGCTACAAAGCTTTGGAGCACTTTCAGCATTTATCTGAGCAGCTGAAAAAGAAAACTGTCCTGATACAGCCAAAGAGAGTGGTATGACCATGGCTTGATCCCATGTTGTTGTTAGCGCCTTTGCTAACATTAGCAAAAACGTGCTTTGCCCAAAAGCGGTACTTAAGACTCGTTGTGCTTCTGTGTAAAGACAGTTCATCACTGCAGTATGTACCCACAATTTTGGTTTTATCTTAACTAACATTCACCAGTTTTTTAGAAAGAAAATTGCCATTAAGCAGACCTGGGTCTGTCGCCTCACTCATCACTGCTGGCTGTGTCTGACATGGCTCTCACCTCTTCACCCCCAGGTACGTAAACATCTGCGCTGGAGGGCTACGGGAGCAAGTTTTGGTCAAACTTAGTTATATGATGAAATTGTGTTATTATTTTTTAACGCGTTAAGGTTTTAAGATTAATCACAAGCGTTAACGCGTTAATGTTAACAGCCCTTATATTTTCTCTATAATCATATGAAGACAGTGAGGTGCAGGTAGTCTAGTGGTTCCTGTGCCCCATGCACAGAGGCTCTTGTCCTTGAAGCACACAGGTTTGGGTGCTACCTGGTTCTTCCCTTATGCCATTACCCTTTCTATCTCTTCACAGAGTCAAACTCAATCAACCATTCTCTCAAAAGCAAAAGGCCCACAGACAAATCTAAAAAACCTATGAGGAAAGTCCTAAAGAAACCTATGACAAGAGAAAAGTTTAAACGTTCTTAAAAAAGAAAAAAACATGAAATGACTGCAAGTCCAAAACATCTTGAAGCTTCTCAAAGAAAGAACTCTGTGTGACTTTAAGAATTCTATCTGCCAGTCACACTCTAAAAATGAATTGATATTTCAATACAGATTTACTATACCAGTCAGATTTTTAGGGCGGCTATGGCCACCACAAGCCACCCCCTGAACACACCCTTGTCTCTCTCCTCATACGACACCGATCTGTCCTGCCATTCTCTGACCATGAACAATTTCAGTTTGAAGATTTACAATACAGATCCACCTCATGAAAAGTCTGGAATCTGACCATTCCACTTGCTTTGCAAAGTTAACCAGAAAAGTCACCTGATCCAGAAAAGTGTTCAATTGAAAGGAAAAAAGAATCTTAATTTATGTCCACAGCTTTGAAGGGAATGATTTACTTCTCAGATGATCCCTAGTCATCCACATTTGACATCTTTCTGTATACAATAAATACGTTTAAATAGAATACTTCCTGTAATTCTAAATACTTGCAGTTTTAGCAGGAGTCTGTTTTGTTCTACCCAGTGCATAAAACACACTTTAAATGTTTAATATTAATATTTTTTAGTATGTTTTTAAAAAATTATCCATCTAAAAAATGGAAGTATGGAAGTCAAATACTAAAACTACACTAAACTATGCCCTAGATGCTCTGCTTTTTGATACTTTTTAAAGAAACGTGATCAATGTAGAAGGTCCGTGTAGTGCGTGTCTTCATGTTAGCTGGAGTCTGTGGTCAGGTTTGATTCATAGCGGTCACACTGGATTCCAATTATGATGAGTCATCATTAAAATCCTTTGTGACCAACATAAATCCAAGCTGAGCAGCTGTCATTCTGTGCGAGGAAAGACTTCATACAGCCACATTTCAGTGATGCAGAACACATGTTTGAAAATAAAAGGGCTACAGGAAAACATAGTAAGATCCTTGTTTTGAGCACATGCTTCTGGTAATAGGAGCCGCCTAGGAATTTATAAGGTATTTTCATGTTTAATTTGCTTATGAGCTCTTATGAGAAAGTAAAAAGGTACTCAGTGATAGATTATGAGAAACTTAAAGGTTCTTACAATGAGAGAATTTTGTTTAAAGGGACAGCTTAAGAATTTTAATAAACACCTTATTCTTTCAAAATCATTGTTTTGTTTTTGTTTTAAACTCATTTAGTATGTGTTATTTTCTTCTTGACACGTGTTTACCTGTTTTAAGTCCAGAGTGATGGTAACATAGTGATACTCCATCCCGTTCTTGATAGAGGGACTCTGCCACCAACGATTGGTCCCATCAATAGCATATTCAATGGGGTGATTCTCTGTAACAGTGAGAGACAGAGAGAAAGGATAAGGACATATGACTTTATCTTTTTTTTTAAACATGGTTTAACAAAAAATACTTTAGCATTAAACTCTACTTGCTACGGAGCTTTCAATCAATCAATAATAAGGACTCTGTCGAATAAAAATTTTACTCCATAATGTGTTCTTCCTAAACAGTAAAACACAGTTTCAATTTCACTCATGAATTTCATAAAACGAGGGTAAAAAGCTGTTAAAAGAGACCTTTCTGCTTCTCAGAAAAGCATTCTGGGATAGCTTGACAGCTAATGTAATGGGATTCAGGGGGTCAGAGGATGGAGTTACACATCAGGGGGTCATGTAAGCAACATAACACATCTGATGGCAGAGAAAAATCATGGTCAATGAGGAGTATGCAGAACTAAACATGAATGAAATATAGCAACAGAATGGCAGCTTGCAGTACAGTTCACATTTTCTTTGACAAGATATCCAGTGTTGATAATAAACATGCCATGTCTGTCAAGATGGCTCTTTAACCCTAACCCTAACCCTGGAGCAGAAAGAAATGCACGATAACAATTATGCTTTAAAAACAGTGGAAATATTTGAATGTAAGTACTCAGTTTGGGATATACATACTACATTTCAGTGCAAAAAGTCTACATAATGCACCTTTTTTTATTATTTTTCTTTGGGAAGAATACTGTCAGCCTCTAACATTTTTAAAACCTGGAATTTCAGCAATTCAAGGCCAGATATCAAAAGCACATTTTTCTCTTTGTAAAGGTACACAATAACAGCTTTCTTTCAGTTCCAGATTATTTGATTCCATTTTGAGTCAAACACGTCACCCTATTGGCAGTCTTCCTCTAGCTGCTGCCATTACTGAACACAACAGCTCTAATGGAACAGGCATATGAAGCATGATGAAATTATTATTTATCAAAGGTCATAGAGAAGAGCCTTTGTGTGCTATGTGAAGGATTATTTGGGTGTTTACATGTGAAAGCAGGAGATTTTAAAAATGAAGATGTTTTTTTTGGGTTGATTAGCAGCTGGCATTCTTTAGGTGACTTGTGTGTGACATTTCTGTTAGAAACCATGGAAATTATTGCTAAAAAAAAAATCAAGGAAATGTACACTGTATTTTTGAGTAAAGTGTTTTTCTCTCGTCTCTGATGAATAAAACATTGCTTCTTTTGCCTTCTTTTTAATCTTAAAACAGAAAACAGAACATCCATTTCTCACATTTCAAATATGTAGAGGGTGTCAACAAACTTCCATGTAGTAAAAACGAAATCTAAGAAATCAAAAATTGAAAGGGAGTACTTTGGAAATAGTGTTATTTGCTTAGAATATGATGCCTGTGGATTGAAAATAGAGCTGGGTCAAGAAAACAGTTTAGTTCAGCTTTTTGGAAAAAAAAACACTGATCTGGCTCTCTGGTAAATGGTAGATGACTTGAGCATGTATAGAGCTTTTCTTCTGGACAAATTACTCAAAGCACTACTTTTTACACTGCAGGCAACACTTACAGATTCAAAACAATCTAAACACTGATTGTGGAGGCTGCTAATCCCAGTTATTAACATTTATATGCTACTGACTCAGCAGTTGGAGGAAACTGGGCTTCAGTGTCTTGCCTTGCATTCCAGATAGGCTGTGTCTCATGTCCATAGCATGGGAAATATATCATATATCTGTTACTCAGATATGAACTGGGTAACAGCCCATACATGATGGTATTTTGGGGGGGCAGTACCTTAAATTACAAAAAGAAAACTCAGAGGTTTGCTGAGGGAATTCCCTTTACAGTCATTCCAATCAATCAGAGCAACGACACATATGACGCAGGAGGCGTACAGCATTGTAGAGAAGTACACTAAACTTTGGACAAAAAGTAGGGGAATTTTTGTCTGTTTATTTCCTTTTTTAATTGTGGCCACATTTGTAAGGAACATGAATTTGTGGGATGAGCAGAGGGGTGAGTTTGTGAGTTGCACCCTTGAAAAATTTGCCATATCTTCTCTGCCAATGCCATACAGCTTATTTAGCTGTTGCTGTTGTCTCTTGTTTTGAGCTTCCAGTACCCCCATGTGCTGACAATCAGGTGCTCAATAGAAGTCTCCTGCTACAGTGGTCAGTGGGTGTCTGCTCTACAAATCGGCATGCCATGTTTGACTGATCTGGATATGGCCTGTGTGATGGGGAAATTTCAAGCTGGTGTTCTGCAGAGACTACCTCCAGAATTTGGGAGTGGAGAGGAAGGAATGGCCTGCCAGCAGTGCTGACCTCATCCTCAAGTGTGATCAGCTTGGGCGTGCTGTTCATGCCAGAGTAACAAACACAACCACATTGGCTGACCTGCGACAAATGCTGGTTAAAGAATGGGATGCCATCCCACCGCAGTGTGTGACCAGGCTGGTGACCAGCATGAAAAGGAGGTGCCAGGCTATTGTGGCTGTGTATGGTTCTTCCACTAGCTACTGAGGCTCCCGTTTGTTAAATGAATAAATTATTAATATGTCTTGTTTCTTCTAAACTAAACAAGAGCCAATGGCAGAATAAGCTGTCTGGCATTGGCAGAGAAGATCTGGCAAGTTTTCCATGGGCGCAAGGGTTAGGGTTAGGTCGGGCTCATCCCATAAACACGTTTCTTAAAAATGCGGCACCATTCAAAAGGGAAATAAACAGGCTTTCCAAAAGTATAAGATTTATTGCCAAGACGCACTGTTACAACAAAGAAATAATCTACCAAACACAAATTTCCTTATTTTTGTGTTAAGTTTTTTACCACTGGGAGCAAGAAGCAAATTCTTCCCCACAATTATGAAGGACAAGTGTTCAGGCCTCATCTGCAGTGCCAACAGACTTCAGATCACAGTAAATTTGCTTACATCAATCCTGCAGATAGCATGCTATAAAATGAAAATATGAAACAACTTGAAAGCAACTCTTCAAAAACAGCTATCTCTATTAATCCAACCTGCAGAGAAGGGTGACCATAAAAGGAAGACTTAAGTCATGTCTGTTATTGCTGATGTACAGATTGGTGCTAACACTGTGACATTTTATGCTTTGTTGTTGACCTTTGACACATGCTAACAGGCAGTAGATTAATTCAGCTGGGTAATTTGTTTTGATATGTTAAATAGCAGAAGTAATGCAATGCAGGTAGCTCTCAGACTCTTTCCTATCTTTAAGTGGTTTTCAGATAGAAAAGGTTAGAGACCCCTGCTTTAAACCAACCACTGAGGTTAAATTAATGAGATGTCTAGAGATAAGGGGAGTTTGAAATGGCCATGTCTGGTTTTATTCATCTTTAGATCCCATTTTCTTTTTCTTTTTCTTCTACCAGCTATCATTGGCTTTTTAACTGCTTCTCGAATTTCCCTAAGTTTAGTAGAGTATCTATCTATCTGTCTGTCTATCTATCCATCTATCCATCTATCCATCTATCTATCTATCTATCTATCTATCTATCTATCTATCTATCTGTCTGCCTGCCTGCCTGCCTGCCTATCTATCATCCATCATCTATCTTCTTTTTTCTTTCAACTTCCTGTCTGGTCAACAAACTAAATAAATCTAGCTAAGAAAGTAGAAGAACCAAATTGACTCAGTAGCTATTAAGTCACTTTCTGGTTGGCAGACTGAGTCCTTACTGATAACTAGATGAATAACTGACTGTTTAATTGATTTACTGATTCACTGGCTGTGTGATAACTGTTAGTTGCATCACTGACTGTTTGAATCCTGACTGGCTATCTCATTGCCTGTTTGAATTATGATCCAAGGCTAATTTAGTACTGTCGTCTTGTCGTGTCGAGATTGATTCCTCAATTCATTCGGTAATTATCATTTTAGACAAAATGATTGGTTAACATCTGGCCAATCGGGGGCTAATTAACTTATCCAGCATGATGAATTAAGGTAATCACCGTCTCTTTAAGTGACGCATGTGTGTGTGGATCTTTCTTACCAAATGGTTTTGTGCTCCTTTGGTTGCAGATTCGACACTGAGGGTTTCTCACAGGCTGACCGGGTACGTGCTCGACCAGCTTACAGTACATCTCAGGGCCCAACGAGCCACATGTAGCATTAGCTTCAATGTCTGCCATCGACGCCAGGTTCAGTACAGCTGGGAACAGACCTGTGAAAGAGGGAGAAAAAGGCATTAATTAAGAAAGTGATGGTGATAGTTTACCTTAGGTACTGATACTCTGATGGACTTTCCCAACACCCTTTCCTGAAAAGTTGAGATTAAAACTGTCTGTAGTAGAGGAAGCCTGGTTATAAATTGGCCTGTAGGTTGTTGTCCCGACTTCCTTCCTATTAGGGCTGATGGATTAGGCAAAAAAACATAACCACAATTATTTCACTTGATATTGACATCCCAAATATCAAACACAGTTACTCACTGATTTTATAAAATCTATAATGCATACATTTGTTGAACTCAAACACTCAACACTTTGAGAAACAAGGAATGAAAATAAATGAGTAAAAGCAATGATATATAGAAAAATGATTGATTTAAGTGATCACAATTTCTTCTACCTTATTTTCTAGACATTCACTCACATCATTGCTTAGCAATTAAGTCTGACATTCCTTTCCTAAATTTTCAGTTCAACTTGTCCATCCATGTTGTCAATATCACCAATAAAAAGTAATCCTGTTTTAAGAAAAGTCGTTTACCTCTTGTAAAAGGTTATAATGTACTGCAGCCTAAATCAATAAAAAATCATGTTTTGTTGTTTTGATAGGAGTGGTTATTATTGTGGTTAAAGGTAAAATATCACAGATGGCAGTTATCACAGATTGACTTTACAATTGACTATGGTTTTGGTGACCCACATGAGCCCCCAGTTTGACTGGGCCCCAGAAAGTTCTCCTGCTTTATTCACCCTTATGGGCGGCCTTGATGCTCTGTCCCAACTTTTTTGAGCCATGTTGCTAGGAGAGATTTAAAATGGGTGCAGTATACAGTATTATAAAATCAAGGAAAATGTATAATTGAATATGTTTACTTTGTGCAATTTTCAGTACAATGTAGGATTTCAATGTTTTGGGAATGATCACTTTGGTTTAATTAACTTTTGACACTAACCCTAACCCTATTAACCTAAATTACAACACAAAACTCTTCATCACACCTTAGTTGGAAAAACAGATTTCCAATTAGAGAACCCATAAAGCACAAAAATGCAGAAAAGTCTATTCAAAGCAACTTAAATGAAATCAGTGGCTTATTCCTCTTAGCCAAAAATGGTAAATTGCCAAAATGCTGCTCATTTATTAAGAACATCCAGCTCCCCCTTCTTTGCATAAAGCAGTTTTATTTATTTCAAATCATTACGAGAACGTGGGCTTCTCTGTGTGTAGTCCTGTAAGCCAGCCACACTGCTATGTGTTGAGGTTATGAGTAATTATCTCAGAACATGAGGGGGAGGGAAGGTGTTTCATGTCCAACATAGTTAATCTGGGTGTATTTTTGGTACTGTCTGATGCAGTTAACATCATTTACCCCCCATGGATAGCAGGAGCCATGTTCACTTCATCTTTGAATAAAAGAGGGGAAGAAGAAAATCCATTTTGGAAGGCATTCAATAGTGCAGACGTTGGGCAGTATGGTATATTAAACAACTCATTTGCATTATTTTGCTAAACTCCTTTGCATGGCCACTTTTAACTGCTGAAGCACTTTGTGAGACCATACTCTATGAAATACTCAGAAGTCTTCCAGGACTCAGGATTTGCACCTATGCTTACTAAGGCTGGCCACACATTAGGCGATTAAATCCCAAATTCAGGCCAGGTTTAACCCTCCAAAGATATTTGTACAAGTAATCCTCAGATGTTTATCATGAAGAGGATTATTTTACCATTGTGTCTCCAACCACAACTCATAAATATCAAACACGTATGACATTAATAATTCTAGGTCCCTAATGGGCAGGGTGAATCATGTCAACAACTGGATGCTACATACTTTTGCAGCTCATAGACTGAAACACAACTACTGCATATCTTCAACTCAGCCAGTGTTTCACTCATTTCTTTTTCCTCATTTTTTTTGTTTTTGGCTACAAATATAATACATACTAGGAATGTCCTTCATGTTTGTTTTTCTTCAGCAGTCACATTTGATCACACAAGTTTCTGTAAGATGTAATGTACGACGAGTCTCCATTGTAAAATCATTAGGCCTACTACAAATAGCAGGTGTGTGGTCTCACAGTCTGGCTTAAGTGTTTAGAGTGAACTCAGAGGATTATAATGTTAAAAATCATTTGAAACTGTTGAAAATGCCTGTTAAGATTTGCAAATAGCCTGGTATGTAGCCAGCATCTGTTGATATCAAACATATAAGGCTAGCTTACTTAAATTAGCTAATTATCATTCCCAAGTGGTTCACTTGGCTCAAATAAAAAGAAAAACAAACAAACAAACCTTGCCATTTAATTTATGAATAGGCTGTAATATTATTACACAGCACAAATACGATCCTGACTAACTGTGTGATTTTAGATCACCCTCCTTAAAGAAAATATATCTCTCTGCGTGCCTCACTTTTTTCCTCTTTTTCTCCTTTGCTTATTCATGTCTGGATTACTCTCTGAAGGTCAGACACTATGCTCAGGTTCCTTCTTATTATATAGTGCTCATGTTAAGACAGCTAGGTTTTGTCCAGCATGGACGGTTCCGAGGCAATTTGGAACGAGTTACAGGCAAGTGACTGGCTTTGAGTGTGAGTTTAGGCAGGCAGCATCTTAGCTTGTTAAGGCAGTACCTTACCAGACCGTTCTGGTTTACTTTCTTCTGGGTTTCACCTTTTAAAGCTCTGGAGACTTACTGAGCATGGAGTGGACAGCTAAGGGATGTGTGTGCACCCTTCCCTCCCCAGCTTTAAACAAATGGTTCCACCTCCACTAAAACAACAACTCTGTCCAAGATTAAAAATCCCTTAAAGCATTCATGACTGGAGTGGCCAGGCTTACACCTCTCAGGGACCTGGACCCTCTTTTACCTTATTTCAAACCCCCAGTTTTAAATCTTGGTGTAAAAGTTGACAATGATTTTAAATTGGATCAACAAATAAAATCTGTTGTTAAATCCAGTTTTTATCACCTGAGGCTTTTATCCAAGATTAAATCGGTTCCATCTTTTAACGACTTTGAGCGAGTAATTCAAGCTTTTATTTCTACACAGTTGGACTACTGTAATGCTATTTACACTGGTGTTAACCACGCTTCCCTTGCACGCTTACAGTCAGTCCAAAATGCTGCTGCTCTTCTTTTAACAGGTACACAAAAAACATGACCACATCACCCCGATCCTGTCGTCCCTCCACTGGCTTCCCGTTCATTTCAGAATTCATTTTAAAATTTTATAGTTTGTTTTTAAATCTTTAATCAGATCAGCACCCCAGTACATCTCTGACCTTTTAAATGTCTACACTCCCTCACGGTCCTTGAGGTCTGCTGATCAGCTTCACCTCGTCGTCCCAAAAAACCCGATTAAAAACCCAAGGTGATCGAGCCTTCTCTGCAGCGGCTCCCAAATTGTGGAACGAATTGCCACTAGAAATTAAAACATCCCCCACCCTACCAACATTTAAATCACGTCTTAAAACAAATTTTTATTCTTTGGCTTTTAACTCAGCATGACAGTTGTGTGATCTCTGTCTTTTTATGTCTCTCATGGTCCTTATCCCTGGGTTTTTATGGCTTTTATTTGTTTTTATGTGTTTTTTCATTTTAATTGTTTTTATGATGTTCTTGCCTGCTTTTGTCTTTCCTCTCAATGTTTTTACTTCTGCAGTGTTTGTGACTTCTTTGATTTGATATCTGCAGTTTGACAATTAGTTTTTAACATTTTGCTCTCATTTCCTAATGAATTTACGGCATGTACTGATAAATCTGCTATGGTTGGAGAGGTGTCTTGACACTTACATACAAAGATGTTCGTAAGGTGTGATGTTCAATCAAAGGAATTTCTTTAGTTGTGCACATGCTAGAAATATGTAACTACTAGCGGGCCTAAAGGTCAACTAGCTTGTACTATCCAGATCCAGAGAGATGTAAGCAAGCTGAACAATATTTACATCTGTATGTCATCACCAAACATGTGCACCATGAGACGACTTGAATATTTTCCAGCTCCTGACATGACTCCTCTGTGTTGTTCCCATAGTAAAAGCACATTAGTCTCAGTGTTAACAGAAAGCTTGTTGGACTTCAAGTACAGGAATGCTCAACATCTCACTCACATGGTTCACATTTCCTGTCTGGAAGGCACATGCAGGAACGCTTCCACATCACAAATTCAAAGTCCTGGTTTGAGGTCAAGAGCTTGTAGAGTTAAACATGTCGCTTAAAGATAACCATAAACACAGAGGCACAAAAATGTGCAGTAACTGTACACACAGGAGACAGAAAGGAGTAAAGATCAGATGGAAGAGGGGGAACACGTGTAAGAAAACCAGAGCAGGAGCATGTGTGAGTGTCCAGATGAGTCCAGCTGTTTGGCTCGGTGTCAACACTGATGAACTGTGAAGATCATCTGAGACACCCAAAGTCTCTCTCACACATGTGTACACATTCTCACAGAAATACTCACAACATGTCACAAAGTCAGACCCTGTTAATATCTGAGAATCTGCACTGAAGGGGGAGCCCAGACTTCAATAAGACTGATTTTATATAGGAAAAGTTCCCATTGTGTGTTAACCACATTTGTATCAGTTTGACTTCAACCATTGTTCTCAGTAGTGATCCACCGTAGAACTAATTTATTCATGATAAACTGTACCTACTTATACTATTGTTTTAGATCATTAAGAGGCTGCTTGTGGTTCAAAAGTAAATAAGATTCAAGATCCATTTATGCAGCCCTAGAGAATCGCAAAGCAAGAGTGTAATTCTAGTCTGTAAAGTCTAAATTTGAGGTTTTCATGACACAGAACTGGCTCTCTTTTACAGTTTACCAGTTGTACACACACAAAACAGAAAGATGCACACAAATCTGAAAACGTGTAACTAATGTTTCAAAAGCATGACCCAAAAGTAGTGATTTTCATCCAAAATGATTAAGTGCAAACCAGGTTGTCCTTCATCACTTGACGCCCATGAGATGGACTTGAGGGTGACTTTCCTTTGGATAATGATGATAAAGTGCTTCCAAAGTTGACCTCCAATGGACAGAAATGGATATAAGTTCCCTTGAGGGTGTCCTTCCAGTGGGCATTAAGTGATAAAGTATCTACCACAGTGGCCTTCCAGTGGGCATTTAGTAAAAAAGTGCCCTCCAGAGTGTCCTTCCAGTGGTCATTAAGTGATAAAGTGCCCTCTAGAGTGTCCTTACAGTGGACAGTTAATGATAAGATGCCCTTCCATGTGTCTTACCAGGGGACATCATGTAAAAATGGTCCTCTAGAGTGCCATTCAAGTAGTCATTAAGTGATGGAGCTTACTCCAGGGTGTCTTCTCAGGGGACAATAGATGATAACAAGCCCTCTAGAGTGTCCTTTCTGTGGACAAGAAATGATTAAGTAGCTTCCAAACTTGCCCTCCAGGTACAACTACAGGTAACATTCCATTGATAGTGTCCTTCCAGTGGGCAATAAATGATAAAGTGCCTTCCAGAGTGAGATCTTTTGAGTCAAATCAGTTCATCCTTTGGGCATTTGCTTAAAATTTGGAGAAAATCCCTAAAATGTATTTGAGATATTGTGTTCATTAGAATGGCACATATGGACAACCTTAAATACATATTCAATGCTCAAATCTTTGCTCCTAGAGTGACTTCAGAAGGCTGAATTAATGTAGAAACTCTTGTCAACAATTGGTTGACAGTTGGGGTAAGATGAGCTGAAGCCACATACAGGTTTATCAGTGACTTCTGTTGGAGACTAAAATTTAGTTCATTACAGTCCTGCAGCTTTGAATAAAATAGCATCATCAACTTATTCGCTACGTGTGGACTGTCACGGCGGAAGCACCCATGGTCTCACCAGATGACTGGAAGTCATGGAAGTGGGTGAATATTCCCCTATTCCTCCCAGCATTGTCAGTATTCTCGCTACAATTTGCTGTCTTTCACTCTGTTACGCTCCCACTCGTCTCCTAGACCAGGCATGCGTCTTTGAAACTCTATAAACTCCAAAACTTTAAATAGAAACAAACCCAAAATGCTGCTGGGATTGAAGTTACTCATGTCCGCCATCTCCTGGTGTAAAGTGGTAACAGCGCAGACTTCCACCATTCACCATATCTCCCAAATAACGAATCCTTTAAAAAATTCCTGGATCCAAATGGGGATCCGGATCAGTCTCAAAATCTAATCAGTTCTTCCTTATGCCATTTCTGGCATTTCCTGAACATTTTATGAAAATCTGTCCATGAATTTTTGAGTTATGTTGCTAACAAACCAACAAACTAACTAACTAACAAACAAACAAATGAACAAACGAACAAACCCACCCAATCACATAACCTTCTTGGTGGAGGTAATAAAGGAAATATGTTGCAGAGAGAGAGAAAGAGAGAGAGAGAAAGAGAGAGAGGAATTGTCTGTCTGTGTTGTTGCAGACAAGTTACATTCATCCATTCATCCATAAATAATGCCATCTCCCTTGCTGCACAACAAACACATACAGTATATCACTGATTCCCAGATCTAAAAATGAAAAGGTGAACTCACACTCCCTGTCCCTCAGGCTGAACTTTGTTTAGATATTAAAGCTGCTTTTATTCGTGTTGTATTGACATTTTTTCAAATCTATCTTTTTATTGTGGCAGTTTTCAGAATCTCAAGACTTTAGGTCTGATATATCGGTCCCATCTCGAAGACTGAAGTCAACCGAGAGCAGGCTGAACCCTTACACTCTTCTTATTCCCCGTTTGAAGAGTGGCAGAAGGTAAAAGATAAAGTTTTTTACAGAAAGTTAAAGCCAGAATGCATACAGGAGCTGTTCCCCCAGGCATCACTGTGCACCACCTTGTTGTCAAGTTGCCAGCACAGGAAATCCTGTACCCAGACTTCAGTAAAAAAAAAATATGCTAAGTGAAGGCCTTAATACGAGATCAAAACATTGACTTTGATGAACAGATTTTTTCATGCTACTTAACCACAACACTTCCTTACTACCTTGTCCTGCTTCTGCCAGAAAACCAAGCCAAGATCCTGCTCATTCCTTGGTTTGATCCACAACATGAAGAGGTGCACAACCAGATACAAATATGTTACAGAAAATTCAGCACTTTTTTAGTCATTTTATCTTTGCTTCATCTGGAAAAACCAGACATATTTCATGTTGAAGACCCGCTTTGAGAAAAAAATCTGGTTTTGCTGTCTATGGTAAAACATCAAAATTAGAACATAGGAGTGTGAGCCGATGCTGTCTCCCTCCATTTAAGACTTTTGTCTGGACACTTTCATGTTGAACAGTAAGGTGAGGTGGAAAGAGAAAGACAGAGAGGGCAGGCCAGAGACAGGGTTCACATTTCAGATTCACTAAATGACAAGGACACAAAGACGGCCTGCCTACGGCGGTACGGTACACATACACACACACACACACACACGCACGCACACACTGATCTACCCAGGTTCATCACCTTCCATTCCTCTCTCTCTCTCTGCTCTGATAACCATGGTAACCTGTCTGTCTGTCTGTCTATCTCCGCTCTGTTAAGCAGACGTCTCTGAGGATTTACTGCCACAGTCTCCACATTATAATACTGTCAGAATTTAAAAGCACACAAAGGAACAGTTGGAGAATGTCATAGCCAAAGAAGTTGTTTCAACTACCTGTCTAAAATATTAAGGCAACATCTAGGGCCCGATGATTTCCGCGTTAATGGAATCGTGGACGGAATCGTGGAATTGGCCAATAAATACGGAATTTACAATTCAACGCAGAAATCGCGGAAATTGAATGAATTTGACTGAAATACTGTGGTTGTTTTTTTAGAAAGCGGAAGGTGTATTCGGGAATATGTTCAGAGGAAACACTGAAGTGGGGCATACTTCACAAACACTCACCCCGCCCCCTCCAAAGCAATAACATGTCAAAGCAGCTACACGAAACACCGGCAAACAAACAAACAAGCTCAACATGGGGCAGTACAGGTCGACATAATGTTGCACCTTCAAAAAAGACTCAACCGTGCTTCGAGGTATTTTACCTCACCACACCAGAGAGTCACGGAGAGAGAGAGGTGTCTTTGCATGAGACACAAAGCTGAAGTCACAACTTGAAGACCTACTCAC
The DNA here is from genome assembly GCF_018320785.1 of Cheilinus undulatus. NCBI lineage: Eukaryota > Metazoa > Chordata > Actinopteri > Labriformes > Labridae > Cheilinus > Cheilinus undulatus. The sequence goes on along the minus strand of NC_054878.1, from coordinate 35,411,143 downwards.
TGCTCGGAGGCTTCAAAATCAAGTCAGACGGATTCGAGAGTTTATCAAGTCCCACAGTCTAAATGTTAAATTCGAGTAACAGTTAGTTTAATAATTCCTCTCGTAGATACTGTAGGTCCCCTTTGGTTGTTTAACAAGCAAATACGTAGCGGTCTGATATGAGGCACACGGACAGACAGATGTATGGAGGGAGATGAGGAGACATGGACTGTTACGGACTGTGAGTAAAAAAAAGTTTAATTAGATAACAAGTTACTATCACTGTTTGTGAAGAAGGATTTCTTCATTTACATTATAAACAGCAGCTAGGATGTGATTATACACGTGGATGTGTCTGAAAATGTTGGAAATATCTGACAGTTACACTGGTTATAATTATTTTATTTCAAGGTTATCCAAACAAAGGCTCCTGGGCCAATTGTGGCCCTTTTTCCAATAAATTTAAGGTTATTTCTGTTTTATTAGTGAACATTTTATTCATTTTCATAAACAAGACAATTCATTTTGGCAAAAAATAAAACAGATTTCATAGGGCCCTAAACACTCCTGGAAGGTTGGGCAATCAGCAGACACGCATAATATTACTGGCATGATACCAAAATGAGTAGCCTAGATATAAGCAAAGCTGCCCATGTGGGGGATAAAGGGGAGTTAAATGCGAGGCCCATGGAAGTCAGAAAACTCATGGTCAATTTTAAAATTAAGCTGTGATAACCACATTTATATTGATATTTAACCTGAATACTCTTCAACAGAAAGTTTTTCTTACTTATATATGTTGTAGTAGGCTCTTTAGTCTAGCTCAAAAGATGTTGAAATGATTGTAAAAAGCACCAAAAATTGTTTAAAAGTGGCAAAAAATGTGTTCATGTGGCAAAAATTGATTAACAGAGGACACAGTAGGGGCAAGGTGGCAAAAAAACAGGCAGAAAAAGTGGCAGAAAGGGTTCAATAGTTGCAAAATGGCTTACAAGTTGCAAACATGGGTGGAAATGGTGGTGAAATTAGATTAAAAAGTGGCAAGAATGGGTTAAAAAAGGCAGAAATGGGTGAAAAAAAAGTGATGAAAAGGGGTTAACCGACTAGTCTAAAGAGAAGAAAATATTTAGAAAACAGTCAAGTTCATCACAGGGTCACTGTGTTTGCAGGTCTAATGTGAGCCTCTGTTCCTCTTTGCAGATTAATATTGTGCTTTGATATGTGGCCTCTTTTCACTTCGGTTGAGTAGTTATACCTAAGTTCAACCCTTAAAAGCCTCCATACCACTTCATTTTTATTTACTATGTAACAAACTGTCATACTGCACTGTTCATACTACACACCAAGTGCTAGGATTCTCATGTTTACATCTGGTGAAACGTTGGGGGAAAGCTCAGACAAGAGGGCACAGACATTAACTGTGCTTATAAAAAATATGGGTAATTAGTTTAACCAATGCAGTTGTGTAGTCCAATTGAAACTAAGGATGCCTTTGAATCCCTTGGAGCAGCATTTTCAGGGAGCCTTGTGTGACTTTTGGGGACTTAAATGATTAAATCCACACCAGTAAACCTGATATTGAACGTCTTTTTATCCAGTTTAATCGAATTATGATCATTTATTACCACTAGCCCGAATGCTAACTCGAATGCTCACTGCCATATTTGTTTGGGTCTGTCAGCTAGTTGCAGGGTGTTCCGTAATCACGCCATGGTGTCTGAGTAGAGCATACGAGAGAAAGAGCCTGTGATGCAGCCCCTGTATTATTATTTTAATATTTAGCAGTAAAACTCAAAAATCAGCAGAAAAAAAACAACTTTTGCGTCACAGAGATGCTGTACATTATGATTCAATTTGTTGAGCCATGTTCTAAGTCAAATATAGGTCTAAAATAATTTGCCAGTCTGCACAGTCAGTCCAGAAAGTTCACACTGGTATTGGATCAGTACTCATTATTGGCCGATCCCCAACACCTTGGTATCGGTATCGTGTCTGGAAGGAAAAAATTGTATCAGAACATCCCCAGGTTAAAATGTAGCAAAATTAGGTTTGAGGTGTTAAGACTTGGTCAAAAGAGGCCAAAATTGGCAAAATTGTTGAAAAGTGGCCAATTGAAGTAGCAAAAGTGGGCAGGAAAGTGGTTAACAGCGATTTAAAGGTGACACAAATAGACCACTTCAACTTTAGAACCCAAAAACTGTTTTGCACACTTTCAGCTCCAAAATGAGTTAACTGTTTGCCAGGACGCTAGCCCCAATGCTCCTGATCCAACACCCATGCATTGATACTACCGATTTATAACAACTGGGGAGGGCCCCTCTGCTTGGGATTGTCAGAGGCCAGGCCATTTCTGTGGGCAGGCCTGGATAAAAGATTTAAAAGACTATCCGCATGGACTTTTGCTTTAAGTTGCTACCTACTGTTTTGGAATGTGTAGTCTTGAGAGAAAGAAAAAAACGCCTTTATTATTGGTGAATTTAATCTGTTAATATTTAATTATCGTGATAATAAAAATATGTAAAATATATGCAATATTGGACGATAATTTATTGGTACCAATAATTTCTGTGCATCCCTACTTTTCACGTTGTTTTTCATGCTCTAAAAGTGAACTTCAGAGTGTTTTTCTCTTCATGTCAGGTCACATATGAATACTGTTTAGAAAAAGGGACAATGCTGAGGAAAGCTACTCATCAAAGTGGGAAGGAGAACAATAAAAAATCAATATGAGACTTAAATCTACACTTAAGGAGAAAATGTCATGTCATGACTGGATTTCCAGCAGATTCAGGTTGACAGCATATTCTTTTTATTGTGTAAAGCCTTCTGATTGCATTATGAATAAAACTTTATTTGCTTCTTCTGTCACAGCAGACGATGACTCTGCACTGCCTGCCCTGTTGTGTGTTTATGTGTGCGTGTGTGATGGATGTGTTATTGTTGAGTTTTGAGGCTAGATGTATACTTGATGGAATAAGAAGAAGGTTGGAAAAGACAGGATCATCTCTCTCTCTCCGCGTCTCTCCCTCCATTCTTAGTGGTTTGGGGGGAGAGCGAGGGAGAAGAAGAGAGAAAAAAAATGGAAGGATTGATGCAGATGGATGGAGGGATTCCTAGAGAAAGATAGAGCATTGTTTAAAAGGTTCAAGGCCAGCAGACAAATGAGGGATGAGACCGTGATAATCCTGTATACCCTCACACAAACACACAGTCTTTACACACAACATGCTGGAAAGTATGTGTGCACTTAAATAAATGCAAAATATTGAGACGCTCACCTGTGACTGTCCCTGTATTTTACATAAATGTTCAAAGGGGTGTGAAAAAGTATTTGCCCCTTCTGGATCTCTCTTTTTTTTGCATATTTGCCACACTCAGATGTTTCAGATCACCAAACAAATTTTCATATTGGAGAGAAAAAAATGACCAAATCCTACAAAGAAGAGTGAGCCAAAATTCCTCCATGGTGATGTAAACCAGTCATTGACAGTTACCACAACCAGTTATTAGGTTTAGGGGGCAATTTCTTTTTCACATACAACCAGGTAGGATTGGATGGCGTTTCCCCTAAACTAATGAATCATCATTTAAAAACTGCATTTTGTATTTACCATGGTTATCGCTGTCTAATATTTAAATTTGTTTGATGATCTTAAACATCTAAGTGTAACAAATATGTAAAAATTAAGAAATCAGGAAGAGGCAAATACTTTTCCCAGCATTGTACTTTTGCAGATGTTTTATCCACAAAAACCTACCATGCAGGCGCATGAATATGCACAAATGAATTTCCAGCCATTTAATAAGATCAGATCTTTGTCAACAAACAATAAAGACTAATCAGTCCTGGACAACGTCCTTAGCTGTCTGAGACTCTCTCCAAGAAAACTAATCTGCTTTGTTAGCTCAGATGTGCTCCAAACACCTGAAATATGATTTATCTCTGCCTCCAATGAGCCGATCCAGGAAACTGGATTTCTTTGTAACAAGTTAACAAGAACAGAAGAATTCAAAGCATGTCACAGGATGTGAAAAACAACTCTGTCTTCAAAAAGATGAAACACAGAGAGGCTCTGTCTACTAACACACTCTGGAGATGATGAGTCTATTGCATTTTTATCAGCTGATATAAAACTTCTGATGACAAGAAAAGTTAGAGCAAATTGCTGACTAATTTAACCTCTGTCTGTCTGACCACGATCACAGTAAAAATGACCTAACCAAGCGTCTCCATTAGGGATGTAAAGATAAGTGTATCTGTGCTGTATCCATTCAGTACGGGCCTCTCGGTACGGTACAGACGTGTACCGAACAGCTACATGTTGAATGAAGCTCACATACACAGATGGAAAACCAGAACGCAACTCACTGTCACACTGTCCTGGCAACCACACAATACTTTGTTTCCCAGTAAAATACAACAGTGGACAAAGACAACAACAGTAGTGCTGACATTATTCAGCAACTGTGTTGCTGACAGCACCAATGTCACTGTAAGGAGGAAGAACAACAAAAAGTCTCACCAGCCAGTTATGAGTATCCCATGATTTAAGATCTTATTATGATAACAATGGTGCTCTGGTTTTGTGAATAAAATTCATTCTAAATGCGTGCGGTACCTTCAACTGTCAGCCTCAGAGGAGGGGGAAAGAGGACTCCATCATGTCTGCAGCTGCGTCATAGGTAAAGTTATCCTCAGATTTCACACAGCTTAACCTCTTTATCTGCCAAAATGGGCTGTAAAAAGTTCTCCCAGACTTTGTAGTAGGTCCCATTGGTTAAAAAAGTAATCCAGTGCTAAGACCCGTGTTGAAATCGGCAGGATAGATGCTAATTAGCATACTTAACAAGCTAACTTAAGTTGTATGATGATGTGTTCAAGTTGGCTGGGAAATTTTAGTGTTTAAAGAATGGGTATAAATATATCAATTAAAATAACAAAATAACAAAAACAAAAATAATAAATAACAAAAACATATTTATTGATTCATATTTTTATTAATTGAAGATCTTTTAGAAGGAGGTATATTAATAATTTAAATGTCATTTATTCTATCCTATCCTATTTTTATAATACAATTTAACACAATTTTTTAAAAAAAAAATCTGTTATTTATTTGCTTTAATTACCATACCAAAAACGTACCAAACCTTGACTTCAAAACCGAGGTACGTACTGAACCAAAATTTTTCTGTACCATTACACCCCTAGTATCCATCACTGCCACTAAATGGAGTTCAAAATGGCTGCATTGCATAGAAATTTCCAGGCTTGTTTATCATTCATTAGAGTAACAGAAGGTATAAAAAAACTGGACCACTGGAATGGTAAAATGGTTAATGTAAAATGCCATGTGACGACTCAAACTGCTTTTACACCACAGGCCACACTAATACCCATTCCAATCACATTCACACACTGATGATGGAGGTTGTCATTTAAAGTGCCCATCAGTAATGGCATTTACACACATTCACAAGCCATTCATACAGCAGTGTCAGTGATTTAGGGTTAATCGTCTTGCCTAATGTCACTTTAACATGTAAGTGCAGGGAGATCAAATCTCCAAACTTCCAGTTGATAAGCAAATGACAGATTTAATATGAGAAATGAAAATTCACTATTATCATATAGGATCTGGGAATGAGAAGTAATGTTCACTGTGCTTTTAAACTGATGAAAATCAGCCATTACTGTTATTTATTTCCGCTTATGCATCAATAGCAAATTTAATTCAGCCACAGTTTCACTTACAGGAATCTATAAAAAGATTGCAGGCTACGTCAGTGCCTAAAATAACCATCAAGGACCAATAAACTCGATCTACATTTCAGATAAAAAAGGATGACGTGGAGTTTAAATGTTTTTAGAAACCTTTAATGGTTTTAATTGTGTCTAGCATTGCTGCACATAGGATTATTAATAAACTTTATGACTTCTCATCACTGATCTATACTCAGAAAGAAGAATTTAAGAGATTTTAAACTCATGCTGTCCTGGCTCATGTTACAGCCACTGGTGTTTAACAGTTTGACTAGAGAAGACCGTACCACAGTACTAGCCCTGTGCAAGCCCTGCCGTGCCATGGTGCGTGAGCATATATGTGTCAAGATATAAATGCATGGATTAGTTGTTTGCTAGACTAGCCTAACATCATTAACAGGACTACTTTAAATACGTTTGAAGCATCTTCACACACAGTCAGTGATGCTGCAGATGGAAATGGGCACATACATTTAAGGCATTTATTATAAAAGTGCACGCATTATGCAGCACCGTCTTCATGGTAATTGCAGCGAGGGGCTATTTTTTAATACCCCAGGATATGGTATAGTGTTTTTTAGACAAATCTGTGTCAGAGTGACTGAAGGTATGAAAACAAAGGGTAAAAAAGTTCCAGTCTCATTGGTGAGAGTTGGCTGGACCATAAAGAAATTTAAAGATGTCAAAGATGTCAAAGACAGAGAAGCAGAGGATATGTTGTTGTTTCAACTGGTGATATTGAAATAAGAACACTATCTTGTAATCTTATTTTTCTTCTTAAATTAGATCAAAGAAAATATGAAATTGGCAGCATGAGTCACACTCTTCCTAAAACAAGAGAACAAATAAAGTGTAATAAGACTTCACTGGCACTGACATCACCAAATCAGATAGAGACCTCAAGAAAATTAAACAAGGCTCTTAATGTACCCTTTATCTTAAGACAACTATTTTTCTTGCCACACAGAGAGTCTCACTACATGCTCATAGAGGACATGATGGTTTCTTTAAACAAAGAATGAAGCTGCATATTTTTCGAAACCATTACCCTAATAAACGCATGTTTAAAATAGATTCCTTATGTTAGAAACATCACAAATCAAGAGGTTTAAATATAGAGAATCATCCATCTTCATCTTAATCAAACACACAGAGCTCACTATTGACCTGTCCTGACTGCTGCACGTCAGAACATTTATTGATGACAGAAGTCCAGCAAAGCTCACATCTAATACAAAGGTTTAATTTAGCACACACACAAACACATAAGGCTGTCAGTGTCCCTGGTCACTTCATGCTGTTGCTTTGGTTACATAGTTGACAGTGACGTGTTGGATAGATGAATGACTTTTCTATCAGATGGAAAAAATACTTTTTTTGAACATTGTGTTAAAAGCTAAACATTAAACATGTCTTTATTTGCAGGGAATATGATAAATATGCTGTTTATAGATAATTAATGGATATTAAAAAACGATAGGAACACTAAAGTAGAACTTCAGCTTAATTTTACACATATAGAGACCCTTACACACCTGTCTTTGGAGAATGACAAATGTCCATGAAACCTGCTGCAGTTTGTATTTTATTTTAGAATAAACAGTTCATTAACAGTTAGGGTTTTATTGTTAGTATAAACTTACTACCATTAAAGACTTACATCTGACAAAAACACATTTAATCTCCAGTGTCTCAGTGTCTGTCTCTATCAGTGAAGTCTGACACATGTCTCTGTAGTGTTTCATATGTACACAGAGAAGAGACAGAGAGGACATGTAACTATACATTTAAGTTGCCTACAATAAATTAGGCTCTCAAAAATAACAATAATGATAAAAACCACTCTGCCAGTCTGGCATTTTAACAGGCATCCCAGATAGTTTCGGTCAGCCACATACTAGGTTTTAACCTAGTCTTGTTGTATGTAGCCTATCATACACATACTCTTAACCTGCATTTACAACAGATTTCATGGGCAAAAAGTGGGGTTTTTTTGTGTTGTTTGTTTGTTTTTCAAATTTCTACAACCTGTACGATCAATAAAAGAGTGATCAATGTCCTCTGGCTCTCCCAGTACACATCAAGGTTGTGTCTGTCACCTGTGTGTATCTCTTGTACAGGTGATCAGACAGAGAGAACATTATGCCAACATGTAAACAAAGACCAGATCTGCTTCCAATGAAATAAAAATCTTGGTAAGTGTGCTCATGTTTCCTCCACTAAAGCTAAAGTTAGCATGAATACTGATTTGAGGCCATTAAAATCTGAAGCTTTTTAATATAAATATAAAACCTTATATTGAACATTCTAAAATGGATCATCATGTTATTTGTCATTATTACCATTGGTGAGCAAAGAATTTCAAATTAATGTACCAAAAACACATGCTACAGTAGTTTACCATCAGAGCCTCTGATAAAGATCACATTTTATTTCCAGGATTAAAACATGGTTTTACTAATGTCTGACAGCTGTTGCTTTCAACAGCAGGTGTCTCCAGGTCCAAGAGCTATGTTTAATTCATTTGTCAACCTTGTCCTGCTCCCAACTCAGGCTTTATCACTCTTTATATTATGTCAACTGAGAATTTTACAAGAGGTTTTCTGGCAGCATGGCTTTCTGGCTTCACTTCTGCAGTAGAAACTACAAGTCCAGCTGAGGATGATGGGAATGCCATTACCTCTGCTGGAATCTGGTCATGAGCTTAAGTATCGGACACAACAGCACTAAACGGAAAGCTAAGGGATCATAGAAGATTTTACAGTGACCCAATAGAGGGACATGCATTCATACTAAATTTCTTTTCTGGCCAGACAACTGTGAAGCTCACTGATGGCACCACAAAAACAGTCAAGGGATCACCAAAGTTCTATAAATTATCAGGGATCTGTGAAGTTCTGGTTAATGGTTACATTTTATATGGCCAAACATCCCCAAGATGCAAGCTAACCAGCTAGTGTACAAACAAAATGCACAAAATATTACCTAAAATTGAGAACCCCTGATTACCTTTAAATTTGGAACATAGTATGAACATGTTTGTTAAATTTTGATATCAGCAAACATTTTAAGTACAAAACATTTGTATTTCTGCATTTCCTCATGTGCTCTGTTCACTCTAAAGCACCAATATTTACTTTTTTTGCAACCTTTCATAATCATGATCAAGTATTTTAGCCACTTTTTCCCCATTTTAGATTTTATTTTACTTATTTACAAATAATCAAACTAGAATAGTTATTTCTGCTCTATTTCAGCCATTCATACTTAACATAGAGGCCTATTAATGTTGCATATATGTAGATCATTTGTCAGCAAAACTTGGCATCCTCAACTTGCAGCTAGGCAGAAACTGTAAACGTTACAGGAGGAATTTCAAAATAAAAGTGTAGCTTAAAAGTGATGATGTAGATCCTTGTTTTGACTTTGTATTGATCTGATTGGATAATTAATTAACCAAATAATAGATAGATATACATTGATGAATAGTTGCAGTCATAGAATTTACACCCTGAAAACATAAATCAGACAAGTACTTGTTGTTCAAGACAAAGTTTTTGGCAGAGGATCCGCCCCTTTTATTCTTTATAGGTCAGTGGGGTAAAAGTATTAACAAGCAGAGCACTGCAGTCTGTGAGCACACCAATTAAAAACATCTGATGTTAGGGGCACCTCTGTTCTCATGACACTGAGCCCTGAAATGTGCAACAACACTGGTTTTGTATTGAAAATGTGTGCTGAAAGAGAGTGAAAACAGTGGCTGTGGACACAGTCCCTTAATACTAGCCTGCTACTATTACCACTGCTTATGCTGTACTACAAATGAATGTGAAATATATCCATGACATGGATATGTGAAACAGACCGTCTGGGGTGTCAGGATAGCATTGTTTGTGTTCTCACTGTCCATGATTTGATTGGAGGCTAGCAAAGACAAGAGTAGGATTGCAGTGTTTATATATGTCCTAATTAACAAGGCCATGGAAGGAAACACCCAATTTTGAAACAACTTCAAACAATCCAAGTGTGAGAATACCATCAAACATTTGTTATGATACATCAGTTGTTGAGATATTCCAGACAAAACACAACACTGGAACTACTAGATTTCTTTACCATCCCTTACACTTGAGACAAAGTAAGAACAAACCTGCATGAGATCTTCAAAATGCCACTTTGCTTAAATACCAGCAGCACTGTTTGACACCGTCTAGCTACTGAAGATCTACAGACTTATTTGAGGTCTGTTAATACAGAGTTCAGCAAAGTGACAACCTTAAGAGAGCAACATCAGTTCAAGAAATATTAGCCTTAGATGTCATGATGAAAAAACAATCTAGATAAATGTATGAAATTAGAGTGATGATAAGTGTTAATTCTTTAATTTTTTGGATTCTTACGGTCCCTTTATTGCCACTAAAACTTAAATTTGATTTGAAATTTCAATCTTTTCATTGTCAAAAACACATTTTGGATTATCCTTTAGGTAAAGTATTGTTTAAGAGAAAAGTTGCAGGAAAAAAAATATGGTTTGCCTTTGACTAACTTTTTCAATTTTTCCCATCCCCTCATACTTTTCTCAATCCCCCCACACCATTGCTATAAATAAAAACATACTTTTAGTGTTATCGTTATCTCTGGAGACGGGCAATGCGAGTTAGAAAATGTGCATTATTCTACACTTTGGTTTCCCTGCCAGTATCTCAGACTTTACATCTGTTGGCTGCTCTTCACTCGACCTCCAGGGGTTTTCAGGGAAAGCTGAAATGAAAACTAAGTCAACATCCTGCTCTCACAAGGACTTCCTGCCCCAGCAGTGAGTGTGTGTGTCTGACTGTGTGTTCCCATCAGCAGTGAAGCTCCATAGAAAAATACAAGCAGACATTTGGTTACCCCTGCCTTTAGAGACGGCACTGAATGACTTCAAAGAAAATAAAATAAAAGGAGAATGTGCTAGTAGAAGAGAAAGGTAGAGACTGTGGGCTGATCAGAGGGTCATGACATCGCCACATCTCACTTCTTTCAATTAAATTTCATTTCTGAGACCCACAGTACATCGGCATGACAAGAGCTGTCTTTTACTGTGCGATGTGAGACACCGTGTCTGCTGGTGGGTTGATCTCTTCAAACACTGAGAGGATAATCCAATTACAACAAATCAAGGACTAATGACTGAGCAACTAGTCTGTATGTTTGTAATATCATTACAAATGGCGGTAGTAGTGTGGTCACAAATGTACACTCAGAGGGAATAAAAACCAAACAACATCAGTGTCAGATTTTTAAGCATTTGTATTTTTGTAATGTCTTAAACTGAGGGCTTGTCTTCCTGTTTGGATACGCACATGCTTCACCTGACAAAACAGACTGTTTCATACATCCATTGCGTATTTCCCATTTCTGGGACATCTCCCATAAAAAGTGTTTGGGAAGGGTAGGACTTTTTAAAAAAATTCTCAGAAGATGATTGGATTAGAGCCTGTCACATTCATTACCAGCCAATCAGAGCGACAACACAAAATGAGGTAGAGGCAAGCACAGCTTTGCTTGTAACCTGAGCTCAACAGGCTGTCACTGCAGTAGTTTATGAACGCTGGAGCTTGTTGGCGGATAAAACTCATGCCGAAGAAGGTCAGGAAGAGGGCGAGTTAGGGTTGTGGGATAGGACGATCTCAGATTGTGGAGAACTAGAATGTATTGGCAATCTGCTAAAACTGCTCTATGGTAGATTCGTCTCCATTACTTCTAGCTCTTCCCTCCTTCTCCCCTTCTGTTTCCCGATGCAGTGGTGATTCATGGCTGGATATGAGAGCAAAACTTTAATGACTTAAATACAATAGTTTATATAATAAAAGTAATTATAGGACTTTAAACACTTTTCTTAAAGGCCTACCTGCATTGTTTATTAAGCCAAATCACACATCAGGGAGTGATCTTGTATTGAATATCAGCACTCCTACCACCAGCCCAGTGTTTATGTCTATACGCCTCATGCACAGAGGCTTTTGTCCTTGCAGCAGGCAGCACAGGTCAAATCCGGCCTCTGGCTTCCTTCCCACATGTCATTCCCCACTCTCTAGCTAGTTTCCAACTCTATCCACAGTCCTATCTGAATCAAAGCATAAATGCCCAAAAACCACATCTCTAAAGAAGCACAAACATGTCTGCGTGCATCTTATCATTTTAACTGCTCCCAGTTTCTTGAAACATCAGACCCACCCAAATGTTGTCCTTTTCCAGATGGCCACACACTCATCAAAAGAAGAAGGGAGATGGACATGTGGGCTTTAGTCTGTGTGTCATGTGTTTTTGTGTCAGTATGGTTGATCTTTGCAAATGCTCCCCTCTTCCAGACGGTCATAAACTGAGACTAAACAGGAAAACCACAAAGTTATAGACAGTTAATCCCCCACTTACAAACACTCACACACACACACACACAAACAATGTCAATGAACTGACCTTGTCTGCTGGAGGCTACAGTGATCACAACGCCCCTTATTGGGGGGGCGGCAAAGTCTAAACTGTCTCCCAGGAGGCCCGCTGAGTGTTCCCTGCACTCAAATTAATTTTGCAGACGAAGACTGTGGGCTAAATTAAAACATATAGCCAAGGTCAGCAACGTGGGAGGGCTTTGAGCAACTTAATAGTGGTGTTACTGGAAACTATTGAGAAAGAAAAACTACATTTCAATATCAAACTCTTTGTTTGATAACTGTCAAGCCCAGAAAACTTAGTAAGTTAGAGCTTGTTGCACATTTAACCAGCTTTCTATCAGTTATTGCCCATTTCCATATTGTCTATCCGTGCATCGTCTCATCTGCACCATGTGCTCTGGAGCATATGGTGGCTTTTCAAGTCAACGTTTCGTTTTTCAAAGCACATGCTGTGGTTCTTCTCTAGCTCTAGCTTCAGTCCATGAAGTCGCAATACCTATGACCTGTGGCTTGTGCCAACAGTTGTGAGATAATGTGGATATACTGGTGAGATTTACTATCAGGAGTGTGAGCACTGGGTTGTAATTTTGTTCTTCTTGGGGTTACTATGCATGTGGATTGTGCATGCTGGAAGCAGCCTCTGCAGAAATTAGATAAAATACCTAAAGATGAGCAGAGTGGCACTTCTGCTACATGCTGAGGACAGATTGTGGCGTGTGCTTAGGAATTACTACAGTTGAAGGTCTTTGCACATGGAGTTAATTATCCCATCAAAAATGTACCGAACCAGGGCACAGATGGCTTAGCGGTTAGGGTGCACCTCTTGTATGCGGGTGGCCCGGGTTCAAGTCTGGCCTGTGGCTCCTTTCCCACATGTCTCTCCCCTAATTTTTCATCCCTGTCTCCACTGTTTTCCTCTTTTAATAAAAAAAGCCCCAAAAAACGCTGCACACTGAGCCTGATGGGTTTTATTTGTATTCACTATGAAAATGTGCAGAACATGGCGTGGATTCATACTATGAAGATAATTCCATGGCTTTTTCTTTCCTTGAAAATCACAATGGGTCTATCCATCCTGACAGAGTTCTTCATATGGCAAAAGCTTGTGTGACATAGCGCTGTGCCAAGTTGAAGAGATGGAGAACAACTTTTTAACTTTGATGTGCGTGAGCGAGAAAGAAGGAAGCTACGGCTGCTGTTCTAAATCATCAAACATCCATTTAAATGACCTGGACAAATGCAAAAAAAAAAAAAAAAAAAAAAAAAAAAAACACAAACCTGTTCCACAAAAAATTACAACAAACAGCATCACTGTGCCAAATGAAAAATCTCACTCATTGTGTAGATAACCTTACTAGAAATAGAGAGATTTCCTCCAGAGTGCACAGTGAGCATGGATAACTGTGCAGACAGAGTATTTGGAAACTGCAGATACTACTCCACTACTCCACTCTGCTCCACTCACACGCATGTATTGATTTAAATGCAGAGGAAATCTGGTCATTTTTTTAAAATTATTATTGAAAATACTGCTACAGAGCCCTATAAGATTGGGTTAGGGTTAGGGTCATGCTCATGGGAAATTTGTCATGAGCACCACAGACTTTCTATTGCTTAGAAGACTGTTTCTCATCAGCACACAGAAGTTTCTTGCGAACAAAACCACTTGGTGTGCACCAGAAATGCGCAAGATTATCTCATTCGCACAAGAAACTCATGTCTTTTTCTGCAAACGTCCCTTTAGGGCGGGCCTATTCAATTAGCAGCCCAGGGGCCACATACTGCCCAGAACCAACCCCCAGGTGGCCCAGCCTGTGGTCATGCTAAAGATGCAGAGGGCAACCTGTTTTGCAAGTTTTCATAAATTCCAACAGACCATGAATGCTTCACTCTGTGTAGCCTAGCAACAGTTGTTTTGAAGCGAAGCTGAAAGCAGTAGCCTCAAAATACTGAGTATAAAACATGCCCTTTTCAACTGTAGCAACAACGATGCAAATTTAGTTTTTATGCAGTTTATAATATGTCTGAGTAAGATGTGACCAAAATTATTATTATTAACAGAATTTAATTACAGAATTATTTTCATTCTATTTATTTATTTTTTTTTTTTCAAGTGAAAAAACATTTCTACTACCTCAGGTCATGTTCAAATACAGCTCTGTTGTGGTGTTTTTATGCACTTTTTGATGTGCTTTTGTCATGCTGTCAAATTTAAAAGGGAGACTATGAATAAAAAGTGCATATTTTTCATCAAATTGATCTGTATTAGTTCCAAATTTGATATAACCAGCTATTTACTGGACATCTTACACGTCCGGCCCGGCTACATTTCTTGATTTTAAAATTTTGCCCGGTTAAATTTGTAATTGAATAGCCCTGCTTTAGGGGCTTCGTAAGCAGCTGACCATGCAGTGTATCCCATCACTTTATCAAAGTTACGTCCAAACAGGAAGTAAATAAACAGTAAAGCTTTGGCCAGGCAAAATAACATTTTTTCTATTTCCTTTTCCTTAAGTCTCATGTGAGTTTTGATTTCATGATCCAGCTGCTCTGAGCTGCTTTAGAAATAGACCCAGTGGGCGAGGGCATGCTCCTTCAGTTGTAGCAATACTGGTGCAGAGAGAAAGCTGAGGACACTGACCCCTTGGAAACTGCATGTTACTCTATAGTACAGCTCATCTTGATGGACTTGTCCACAACAAATAAAAACACTTTTGATTTTCTGGACTTTTGTGGACTTTGCTTTTTAATATCTGTGCATAATGTCAACAGAAAAAAGTATCTAAAATATAGGCAGGAAGCCTGTAATTTTCCCACTGTAGGGGGAAAATCCAAAACCAGTTTAAAACTTGTTGAATCATCCAAAAATACAGGCAATACCGGGGCATCGAGCAGGAATGTTTATGCGCAATAACTCCTGGATAAGTGGTGGAAGTGATTTAGCTGAGCTCAGACGAGCCCAGCAATAAATCTATCCAGCAATGGACCAACTGCTCCCATAAACACACACTCACTCTCACACACACCGTCCATACCTGATGAGGCAGTGATGAGGACTTTGTTAAATCATCCACAAGCACCTCAGAGACACCGCTGCCTCTGTGTGTGAGTGTGTGTATGATTTAAGTGGGAACTCATCTGTGATAGCCTTGGTTGGTGCTTAGAGTCCAGCCTGCAGCCAAGGCCGCAACACAGACAGACACAAACGCACACATACACACAATGGTGCACACACTGTCTGGGGGATATGGGGGATATGTTGTTGTTTGTAATGAAAACATGCCATTGAGGAGATTTACAGGAGAGAGCAACTTGACCCCTGGCCCCACAGAGATTTATCACTGGTAGAGGATCTAATCTTCTCATAGCTACAAGCCTTACTTTCTGTTCACAAACACACAACAATACACAATAGAATAGAATAGAATAGAATAGAATAGAATAGAATAGAATAGAGTGCAGCAGTTGTCCGTCCTCACTCTGCTGACTGCTCTTGCTTTATACCCAAAGCATTCCCTTGAAACAAAATCAAGGTTCAATGACTGTTCAGGCTCCTATAGCATCTACAGTATGTGATCTTTGTGTAGAGAAAACAATGAACAACTTGACCTCAAAGAGGCTGAGTTTTTTTTTTTTTTTTCTCAATAAACTGCAGTCGACTCAGAATACTCATGTTTGTTATTGTACTAGCGGATCTCAGAACTGGGGTGGTGGAGGAGTTAAAAGCAAGAGCACAGTCCTAATGTAGGGCAGAGCTGGCAAAGTCCGAGTAGAGGGAGAGACGGGAAGTCTTGCATCTTAAATAAACTCCAAATTACGAGGATTTTTTTCAGGTGATTGGAAAATGACACGTCATGTGTGAAATTAGCCCAGCTCAAGCTGTCTGCCCTAACTAGCCTGCAGGATTAAGGCTGAACACGAAAGGGGTGTTACAGTATAATCAAAACAATGACAATTAATAGGTTTTTATTATTTGATCATGGAACTGAAATCAATCATTTCTAGAATTTTGTTGTGATCAAGTTTTTGAAGAAAAGTGTTTATAATTACTCTTTCTTTAAAAAAGAAAAAGGTAAACTTTTACTCTTTCACACATCAACATTTCACATACTGAAGTTAATCCATATATTTAACAGAAAAAAGTTTGTCTCATTACAAATTAGGAATAGTTTTATATTTGTATTTTTCCTAATATCTCCTTAATTTATACCCATTGTATTTGTTGTACTGTTTATACTTTTCAATACAACCAGCAAAAATTTTTGATCTGTGTCTTTCTGTGTTAATTTTCACCCAGCTCTAGAGCCCAACCAAAAGTCATTACCTCTGACCTTGTAAAGTACAGGCCAAAATTGAGGCTAAAGTAAGGTAAATGTGGCGAGTAAGACACCTGAGGGCACCATCAGGTGTGAAGTAGGATTGACACAACCCCAGATGTGCTCTAAATGTCCTTGAATGTTACTAGGGGGCTTGGGAAACAATCTGTTGAAATGTGTTTAGGGCGGAGCAAGAGGTGGATATGGCAAGTAAGCACAGTCATGGGTACCATCCAGGCGGGTAGTAGGGTTACCACGAGCCCATGGTTGTGCTGTAGATGTCCCAAGGGCCTGAAAACTGATGAATCTTTTGTCGTATTACTGGGAGTGAAAAGGCCTTGACAAAGGAGATGCCATCGAGCTTGACCTTGGCTGCCAAGTGCCACACACATGTAAACATCAGTCAAGACCTTGGTTGTGGTACATCAGGCCTCATGAAGAATCCTTAGCACCCTACATGCCTGAAACATATGCACATAACTGTATTTGAATTAAACTAATACAGTTAAATGTGGTTATCGTAATATTTAATTACCATTCATTCATAACCCTGCAAGTGTTACATTTACAGAGTATAATTCCAGTTGGGGCAGGTGATCAAAAAGCTTTTAGTCTTTTCTTTTAAAATATCTGATAACAATCTGATTCACAGAGTCAAATTAACATCAGCTAGGAAAATAAGGTGGCAAACCAAAAAACACTGGTATAAATATTGGCTTCAGGCACCCAAAATGGTTTAAACAATATAAAAGGCCTTCACATTATAAATACACCAACCCACATATCGGAATGAGTCTTTTGTCGAGTGCAGAAAAACACTGACATAGCTCGATTTAAGGGGGCATCAAATCAATGCAGTTGCTGATGCAGTGTTTAAGTAAAAAACCACTTCATTTCAGTCTTCAATGTCTGGTCCAGATCATCAGTGTTGGGTCCACATAATCGGTATCAGGTCCAGACGATCAGTCTGATCCAAATCTTAAGCGTCTAATCCAGCCTGTAATACTTTCTGTCTTTCTCGTTATTTCTTGTCTTTTTGTGTATTCATGTGTTTGATGTGTGAAGCTGCTCATTGTTTGTCTGTAACTTTGAAACTTACCTGTCTGACAACTAAAATGCTTTTAACTACACTTTAGATATCGTTAAGTTCAGTTTCCCAGGTCTGAAAACAAGACATGAAAACTTTCCACATTTTGTTATGACTCACTTGGAAAAGTAATGAAGTGGTAACAAGATATCTCATGTTTGAATGAAGTTGATGCAGATGTTGAGGGAGTATGATACTGAGGAAGGAGTCAGGGTGGAGGGTATGACTGTGATGAAAACAGGCGTTGTTAGGATGTAGGACTGTGTTTGTATATTTCGTTTATGTATTAATGCAGATAAGTGTATGGAGAGTGCATGTCTGCCTACACGTTGTGTGCACTGTATTTGTCAGGTCAGGAAATAACAGCATTCTCTAGACGCTGCTGGTGGGGTCACAAGGGACTGTGGGTAATTGGAAATCCAGATGGACGTGCATGAGCTTCCAGGAAGAAACGGTTACCACGGAAATCGAAATCAAACACCGTTGCCACAGCGTTAATGGCGCTCATCTCTGTCTGTGCACCTCTCTTATTCTTTCACTTTTCTTTTTCTCTTCTCGTTTTCCACATCATTTCTCATCTCCTGGCCCTCTCCTCCACATCTCCCTGTTTTTATTTTCTTTCAGCTGGCTTATGAATGACATTGGGAGAGTCAGGAAACAGTGCTCAATTGGCTGAGGAGTTGAGTGGGCGGGTCCATGGGGACCAATCAACAAAGTATGTACAAAAGGAACAGCCAGTTGTCGTGAGTAATATTCACCGTACACTCACAAATTACTCTACATTGTCGTCTCTGGAGAACGACTTCTTCACGTCACTGAGAACATGTGGAGCTACATTTAGAGAGACTGATGGAAATGAGAAGTGGTGCCATTAGTCTCTCTCTTAGTAAGAAGTGATGTAGTTGGCAGCGCTGCTAAGACTATATGATTAATCTGAACAGTTTTACAGTCTGTTGACAGCAGACACAGCCAGCACTCTGAAAGTTCACATGGATAACATCATTACGGGCCAAATAAAACACAAAACAGATGTCTTACCTGGTTTGCCTACAGACTTTGTACATAAATCTACTGACAGAAAGAAATAGGAGCCAATGGAGCCCAAAGTAGTTTTAGTATCGGACTCCTAACCTTTACAACATCATTGATTAGCCATTTATATCTCAGATCTTCTTCATCCCAGGACAACCTTTTCAGCAATAACCCACATTTTTTTGTGGATATGAGGTACGAAACTTAAAACTGAGGATGTCTTATTTTGCTTTTTGGCTCCAACACTTTGGGGCCCACTCCCTCTGCTATTAAGGGTGTTTTTGCATTAAGCATTATTGTTTTGTACATTCATCATATCGTTATCAACTCTCAGTTATTGTAGTCTCATGGTGTCAATGACTGCATTTACATGAACTTGAGTATCCTAGTTCCTGGTTGTGTGTGATGGTTCTGAGTTTTGATTTCGTGTTTTATAGTTTGATTTGTTCCCTGTTTCTGTATACTGTTTCATTGTTTTCCTCCGTGTTTTGTGTTCTTTGTGTGTTTGTTTTATTCCCTTTTGTTGTAGCGTTATTGCCATTTTATCTTCCTGTGTTTATATTTCTTTATATAATGTTTTTATTCTGAGGTTGTTTCTGGAAAAGTAATTCAGTGAATAAAGTAACTTGCAGGATTGCTTAGCTCTTTCTTGGAGATTTGACTAAACTTTTTAATTGATTAATAGTAATTACAGCTGCCTTGTATTCATTAGAACTAGAACGTTTTTGGATCCGGCACCCTATCCAGTGATGTGCATGTTCCACCTTTGATTTGTCTGGAACGAGATAAATACAAAATCTTGAATGTGATGTTAGTATTTAAAGTTTAGTTTAAAGATCAAAGTTTATTCACAAAACAAATACAAATGTGAACAGTCAATCTTACTGTTGCTTTGGCTGTTCAAACAAAAAAAGCATACCCCAGACTTTTAATGCCATGATCATTATTGTCCTTGTCTACTGAAAAATGGCATCAAAATGTGTTTTGATTAGGGATGCACAACATTATCGGCAGTATATCGGTATCGGCCAATAATAGCTCAAAAACTGAACTATCGGTATCGGCCGATAGTAAAATTTACGCCAAAGTGTACGGCCGATAATGTGACGTCATAATTAAGTGTATGCGATGACACCGGATGTGCGCCAACAACAACAAACAACATGTGGGCCATGTGGGAGAAGTTTCAGGTGTGGGAACAAGACAGCAAAGTTGTTGTTTGCATTGCTTGTAAAGTACATGTGATACGTGGAGGAGCTCGACAACACGCCTTTAACACCACCAGTTTAATTTTGCTCCTAAAAAAAACACCAACCTGATGACTACAAGGACTTTCTTCAAATAAACAATGACAAAACTTTGCGCCAGGGAAAACCCGTCAGCAGCCTCTACTTCAGTCATTTGACAAAGCTGAAAAATACAGCAGCCACCATCCAAAGGTAAGGAGCTGAACAGGAAAATCATTGTTTTTATAGCTCTTGATAATCAGCCTTTCGGCGTTGTGAGACAAACAGGCTTCCGCGGGCTAATGATGAATTTACCTGAACTGCAAAACTTCATTCCCAGTCACGTAGAGGAGCTTCTTGTTAAAGCATAAACATATTAGCTTCACCACAGATATGTGGACAAGTGTCCATCCTGTTAGCATGTTGTGCTTCACTGCCTGAGTGGATAGATGAGGATTTCACTCTTAAAAAGCCCGTCCTGCACTCACAGGAATGCTCACTCAGCAGCCGCACTTGCAACCACTTCTGATAACATGTTTCTGATATGGAAAATAGAGAAGAACGTGCATGTCGTGCTACGTGACATGCGCGAAACATGACAAAGCAATGTCTTCTGTGTGCAGTCTCCCGTGCACACTCAAAGGTGCACAAAGGTGTCTCTAGCACCGGAGATGTGGGTGTCGCTGTGTTGTTACAGAGCTGTTTACGGTGAAATGCCCATTAAATTTTGTTGCTTAGTTTGTGCTGTTTAAAGCAGAATCAGGAGAACTACTTCAGCTGGAGTTTTATTTCTGTTGTTCATCTTGAGTCTCAAAAAATTTAAATCATATTTAAGCTCTGAACTATAGCTAGATTTTTTGCATTTAAGAATCTTTTTGTTGTTGTTATTTAAAGCCCTTTGTCAGGATTATTTCAGGGAGCCATCCTGCAAACTGGCTGAGTAATGAGGAGAATCAATCTAAATTTAGAAGCTATTTCTGTTTTGCACTGTGGAGCTCAGTGTCAGCAGGTTATTTTGCTGCTGTTTATTGCCCTCAAAGATGCAGATGACTTTGGCTGTACTGTTAAAAATACATGTAGCATCTAATGCACATGTAACCCAAAGACATTACTCGAAGTTTTTTTCATTATTGTATGGCTGTATTTGAAAAACAAAACAAAACAAAACAATATATCATTAAATTCTGAGAAAAATCAACTGTTTTGTCAGTTTCTACTAAAATAGACTACCAATATTTAAAAAAAAAAAGTAGTCCAGGATGGAATTGGTGTTTTTTACAGTGGAAAAAATTGATTAAATATCGGTAAAGGGATCGGCCAAAATAAGTTTTAAAACATTGGCATATCAGATATCGGCAAAAATCCAATATCCTGCATCCCTACTGTAAGTAGGCTAACACTGTTTGTTACTTTTGTTTTATAGTGACCCTGTCACCTCCTTATTTGGAAGTAAAACAAGTTTCAAAAATAAAGGAAGATATTCACAAATTCAGTTTGAACAATTTTCAATATATACAAAATTTGATCATCTCAGATTGTTTTTTCTTTACCAATATCAATATCAGTAAATACTGGTTAACAGCCATAACAGCAATATTAATATCGGATATCGTATCGGCCAAAACTTTCATATCAGTGCATCCCTAGTTTTGATGTTCAACTTCTAAATCCCAATTAAAATTCTTTCAAATTTCTGAATGAGAAGGAAAGCATCTACAGTACAAGCACCAGTCAGTTTATTGGTCACAGACGGGTCTTAAGAAAACATAAAAACATATTGATTTTTGGCTCCTTGGCCCTCTCATTGGGAGTTCAGAAGTCTGGGTCAGCTACTGTGGAGTGATGGCACATCATCTTTCAGTGTAGTGCCTGCCTTTGAGAATGACTCTCCTGAACCCTCAAAAGAGAGGCAGGAAGAGAGCTCAGCATGTCAGACACAGAAAGAGTGTTTTATAAAGCAGCTACTGACCAACATGTGAAGCACTGATACCAAAATACCCAACAGCCAGTGTATACGTTCTCTCTCTGAATATTCTTATACAAGGATAATTTTTCATGTTAAATCTGCCTGGCTTTTAGATTATTTTGTAAAGTTTGTAAGAGCAACTACAGGTGATTTAACCAATCTGCTAATTTTCCCACCAATTACAAACTGGAAGATGATAAATGTTTATAAAAAAGGAGACATAAAAAAACTTCTGGGCCCAGAAATTTCTTTGAATTGCAGCTTTTTAAAATACTGATTTTTTACTTTCTCAAAAGTTTAAAATAAAACAGATAGGCTGAAAATAGGTCAAAACTTCTTATCTACCCTTAATGCTGTCCTCTTGCTCTAAATCAGTAGAAGCCATATGTATTTTGCTAATTGAGTAACTAACTCCATCACAGTTACTGTGCCTATAAGAAAGTATTCACCTCCTTGGCTGTACAAAAACTTCTGAAAGTGAAACAGATAGTGAAAACAGATTTCTCCAAAGTAATGTTAATTTAAAAAAATATGTAATGTGAAATAAGTGACTGCATATTCACCCCCTACAAGTCAGTATTTAGTAGATGCACCTTTGGCTGCAACCACAGCACTGAGTCCGTGTGGATAGGTCTCAATCAGGCTTGAACATCTGGACACTGCAATTTTACTCCATTATTCTTAGCAAAACTGCTCAAGTTCTGTCAGGTTGCACAGGGATGGGGCATAAACAATCCTTTTCAAGTTTAGCCAAAGATTCTCTATTGGATTGAGGTCTGGGCTTTAACTCTGCCACTCCAGAACATTTACCTTGCTGTAGTTTTCTTGCAGACTGAATTGTCCTTTATTGCCACATTCATTTCACCCTCTACCTTTACAAGCTTACAGGGCTGGCTGCTGAAAAGCATCCCCACAGCATGATGCTGCCACCACCGTGCTTCATAGTGGGGATGGAGTGTTTGTGGTGATATGCAGTGTTTGGTGTCTGCCAAACACAGCATCTTGTCTGATGGCCAAAAAGCACCATTTTGGCCTCATCAGATCAAATAATTTTCTTCCACGTGACCATGGAGTCTCCCACATGCTTTTTGGCAAACTCTCGTTGGAATTTAAGTTTTTTCCAACCCAGGCAACAGTTGATGTCTCCCATCTCAGCTGCTGAAGCCTGAAACTCCTTCAGAGTAGTCATGGGTGTCTTGGTGGCCTCTCTCCTCCTTGCATGGTCACTCAGTTTGTGAGGATGGCCTGATATAGGCAGACTTACATATGGGCTACAATCCTTTGGTTTCTTTATGATGGATTTAACTGAACAGCGGGGTGATGTTCAGTGCCTTGGAATTTTTTGTATCCATCCCTTAACTTACACTTTTCTATAACCTTTTTTTTCTGAGTTGCTTGGAGTATTCTTTTGTCTTCATGGTGTAATGGTAGCCAGGAATACTGATTAACCAGTGACTGGATCTTCCGGACTCAGGTGTCTTTATATTATTATCCTACAACCATGGTTGATTTATAAAATCAATAAAAGGGTAAAACATCCATGAGGGGGAATATGTTTTATCAGCTGTGTAGCCGCGTGATGTTTGAGATGAAGGCTCAGTTTACAAGGTGGATCTTAAAGGAGGGTATTCCCAGTATCAGCATCAACTTGTCCCAGTGCTTGTTATTGCTAAAGCCATGTCAAAGTTATGATTATGGGGCTGATAATGTAGAATAAATATAACTTTGAAAACTGCATGCATAATGTTTAAGAAACACATTAAGAAGCGACAAGTTTATTTGTAAAGTTTACAAAGAAGCAGATTGCCTCACCGGTTCTCTCTCCATCTTTCATCCTCCTACTGAGTGACCAGCTGCTGACAATGGCTCTGACACTTAATTTGTCTGGTATAGTTTCCTTTTTCAATAGAAAAGTTTGCATTATTACTTTATTAGTGCCCAACCCTAACTTTTGCGACTAATGTATCATGGTACTACTACTATTATAACTTCTATAATTTCCATTCCTTATGCTAATTCCTTATACTATTACCTCAGATGTGTGGGTTTTTTTTTTTGGTTTTGCTGTTTTTTAGTCTCCAACCATCACTCTTTTACAATATCTCCATCTTTCCAACTTAAGCTTATCATTTTGTATCTGGTTCTGTTCACTGCTTCTGCAGGTTAAAGGGAAGTACTTTATAGTCACTGATATCAATGTTGCTCATATTGGACTTTTGTTGGATGACTGAAGTAAATGCTCTAGATCTGTTCCTGCTACTAGGAGTAATAGTTTCATTTTGAAATGATTTGATTCTAAATTAATGACAAATTAATTTATTAAACAGAGTTGTACTGATATGAATGATGATATCTGGTATTGTTTCTGGAAGAGCACGTCTTTAAAGAGCTTCTTTTATCCAACAAAACGTCTGAAAAAAGAGAGTCTATAAGTGTAAACAGCAAAGTAAGTAGTAAAAACTGACAGCTAAAGACTGGAGCAAGCACGTTGGATGTATTTTAGCTTAAAAAGCTTAAATGATCAATCAGCTACTTAAATAGTATGACTTTAATTTCCTGGCATGTTCACACCCTGAACCTCATAACCATTCACCACACAAAAGTGGCTAAAAAGGTGATCAAATTTGGAGTAAAATGATGGAAAAAGAAATGGGCTCACACACACAGCATTAAATGATGGCTATGGGTTTTGACGGAGCTGAACTACAGGTTGCTGACTCATCGTTTCTGACCGGCACTGATGACTACACATCTGCTATTAGCTGGCCCCCGGGCTACCACTAACTGCTCTGGCACGGGAAATGTTCAGGTTAGATTGAGCGTGGCTGAATGAGTGTTTGACGATATAGAATCCATTACTGTGTGTGCCTGAGTGTGTGCTTAAGAGGGCATGTGTGTGTGGTGCTTCACAAATGTATCAAATCTCTTATGATATTAGGGCTTTAGAGTAGGAGTTTGTGTGTATTTTCTTACCCAAACTATCATTTTGACATTGGTAGATAAAGAGCCTCTTGGCAGGGAAATAAATTGAGATACTTTCTTGTTTCAGTGAGAGTGAAACAGAAGATAAAACTGCATGAGAGCGATGAGGAGAAGTAGTAGCAAAGAGGAAAACTATGGATGAGTGAACTCGGCATCACATTGACTGCAGTGCTCCTTCATGTTGTGTAGTGTTTGCTTTCACTGACGCTCAGACGAACGGTTGACTATCCATTACAGCAATGCTGGGATACTTGGTCTGCGCTTATGTGTTTGTGTGGAAGAGATGGAGAAAGCTGTGTGTGTGTTGGAGTATATAGCATTCATTACAGTGGCACTACAGACAAACTGCTCCCTGGATAGACATTGATTTTCACCCAATGGATCTCACTGTTAGCAAACCTAATAGCTTGGTGGGTAATGGGTAGATGTTATGAATGAGCCCCTATGGGCAGGAAAGGAAGGGGAAGAAAAGAAAAGAAGAGAAAAGGGAATGATACAGGTAGGAAAATGAGAGAAGGACAAAAAAGAAGGAAGAAGGATGATAAAAATTAAGGTAAAAATGCAAAAGAAAAAAACATTGAGAAAAACATAACCAGATTAAAAACCTAAGGGAAAGGACAAGAAAAGAGATTTGAGGGGAAAAAGGAAGATGAGAGAAAAGTGTGAATTGATTTTGAGGGGAAATGGAGCAGTCAGTTGATTGATCAATCCGAAGAAAACAATTAGCATCTACTTAATTTTCGTACTTTGTATGCAAAACTGCATATTTTTTACATAATAGTAAAGTGAAAGAGTTTATTGCACAAAGATAGATCAAGAGATGCAGATTGTGAAAAAATGGGGCTGGAACCAATATTCAAAATAACAGCTTAGCCAGTGTTTCTGTCACAACTTCTCCATTTGAATGCTTGAATTTCCCTTGGGATTGATAAAGTATCTATCTAACCATCATCTATTTATTTATCTATCTCTCTGTCTGTTGGTCTAAGACTCCCACTGTGTCAACATTTTCTCTAATGTTTGACCATGAAAACAGATCAGACTTTATCCATCAGGTGTTATCTTCTGCCTAATTAAAAAGTCTTCAATGAATCAGCAGTTAGGTGTGCTTGATCCCAGAATTAAATTGACTAGATAAAATACATCAACATTACAGGTTGGCCAGTTATCAGCCATATGATTATCTGAGCTGGTATTAGGCTTTTGTTGACTGTTTTTATTGGCATTATATTTCGCTTAAAATAAATTGATGATAAGTGCTTTTTTGGCAGCGCTGCAAGGTGCGTCGTCCCCTCTGGCTCTGTTTTCACCATAGACTGTAGAAAGAATTGGACAAACCCTGTGTGTCGTCAGTCGTCTGCTTACCATAGGCGAGCCAAAATGGCTTTTGAAGCCCATTCGTGGAGGCTTCCATACTGAAATCGCGGTCTCAGCCGAACGTAATGCCTGTCCACTAAGCGTGACTTCCTGTCAGCCTGCTAACTAGCATTCTGGTTGACAGAAACAGAGCCTCTGCCTGCCGAGCTATCTCTCAATCAGAAGAGACACGCCAATCAGCTTTCATCCTAAATATCAGCCAAACGATCGTAGTACAAAAAAATTCATCCCCCGTACAGTGGGAGCACCATAAGACACTGGCTAATGAGACACATTTGGTGTTTTGAACCAGGCTTTAAACCAGTTTATTTTGTGTCTCAAAACCGGCTGTTAACATGTATGCAGACGGAACTTCTGGTTGTCCTGCAGCCAGCCTCAAGCGGACAGTTGCGGTATAGCAATTTTTGGCACTTCCGCATTGGCTTCATTTTTTAGGACAGGAGGCTGCGCCTTGGTTTTCACTCTCCACAGTCTCACCTAATGCAACCCAAAACCAGTTTAACACATTTTTTGCAGCAGAGATGTTATGCCTTACACATCATGCAATGATTCAAGTGTTATTTTTTAAAACAGTTTACAAAAATCCTACTTTCCTCATTTTTGTAATGTTTTTCGGTACCAAAATGAAAAGTGCGATTCACATTGAATTTGCAGTAACGGTTAAAATAATCACAAGATTTTTTTTTCCAACATTGTTTCTAATAATGTGTTGGTTATAATATATATTGATGTATTGCTTGTGTATATACAAGATGAGGAACTCAAAAAATAACCGCATACAAAATGGCAATCACAATGTTGGGAGGCTGACAATAACATTTTTTCCCAAGTTGCTCAGCCCTATTATAAACCTTTGTTTAAACTATAAAGCCATTCTGCAAATAAGGTAGGAATTGAACAATCAAGTTAGAAAAAGGCTACATTGCCCTATTTATGATAAGTCAGATTATTTATTTTGTCAGTCTGGCTTTATTTAGACATTTATTTTAGTGTCTTTTCATGAACAACTTTGATTTACTGAGTGAGCTGCTGAATAAAATTTCCAGATGTCTGACTCTGAAACCAGCTTTCTGACCAGTTCATCCTGGACTGAGCAGAGGAGGTTCAAGACAGAATCTAGATTTCAATTTCTAAATTTTATACAGTTGAAATTCACTGATGAAAAGATTTATTGCCTAGGCCTAGTTTAATTTGAATATCAGTGTTTTACAAAATAAATGCTTGTCTACAACTGTTTTCACTGTTTTCTGACATTTAATCTAAAAAATATTTTTCCAGCTCCAAGTATTAGTTAATGGGTCAATCAAGACAAGACTGGTCAGCCATCAATTTATATTGAACAATTGCTTGCATAGCATAATGTCATTTAGTAGACAACTTTTTAAAGGCTAAATCAGTTGACTGAGTATCTTGGAGTTGTGGAATATTGGTTGGACAGAAAAAAAGAGACTTGATTTTTTATCAAATTAATTGTTAGTAACAGCTGTGTTATTGGAAACATGGAGAAAACAAACAGGTAAAAGATGCTGGGATGATTGGGATCAGGAAAGCAGAGAGAGATGAAAAGAGAGGCTAGATCATAGAGAAGAGAAGAGAAGAGAAGAGAAGAGAAGAGAAGAGAAGAGAAGAGACACATGGGAGTCAAGCAAGGGAATAGATCTTGTGTGCTTTGAAAGGGGAGCTGCTATTTACCATTACTGCTAATAGGTTTCAAAAGGAAGCAAGTCGTTAGCTAAATGGATAGGCCCTAAATGACACATTACCATGTTAAAGGCTGATTCCGCTCATTATTGGAGCTCTCATTCCTCCATGCATCACCAGCAGGAGCTGTGAGCTGGCCACTGGTACACAGACCTGCTGCCTCAGCAAATATACACACATCAGCAGAGGAGGACTTGGGGGTGAACAGGACCAAGAGAACAAATCTTCCGGTCTGTACTCGGCTCGGTTATTAACTCGGTTATCTTTCAGAATGTAAATCAGAGGAAAACAAGTTTTGCTCCATCGAAACACAGGTTTGTAGCAGGGAAAAAACAGCATCAGTTTTTGTTGTTACATTATGAAGTTAGTTTCCCTTGTGGAAAAGGGAATGAATAGGTGTTCCGTTGCATTGGAATAATGCACAAAGTACCAAAAGAAAGAAATGTCCCTGAAGCACTGCTTTCAGTTTCTGAACAGCTGCTGAGTCTATGACACATACCATAAGCGTCTGTTGTGAAACAGATGGAATTTCTGTGTTAGACACACTATATTTCAAAAAGAGTAAAACACTCACAAAGAGAGAGAGAGAAAGAACATGTTTCTGCACTGAGTGAAGTGTGTCATTAATTTCTTGTTTTGTTTGATCATATTGCAGTATTTCATATGGTCAGTGCGAAAGTTAAATAGGACTTTCTCCATGGGGCAGTCTTACATGATCTTAAAAGAAGTGGGTTTGTTTAGTAAGCCTGATCTGTAACATCTGTGTTGAATCTATGCTCTACACTGTAGTGGCTTACACTGTTGTGAGCATTACATACATTTGTGTTGGTGTGTTACCCTGCAATATTCTGCAGAAAACGCTATGCTAGTGTCCAGTCCTGCCACATACTCTACTAGTTTGTATACAAAAAAACATGGGGACTGAAAGTGAGTGCATTAGGTTGGAGCTGATGAATGCACAGCAGCAGTTCATTTAGCAATGAAGAAAAGAGAAGAGACCTAACAGGAGATAGACTGAGAGGTGACTGGATCAAGGATGGGAAGTTTTTGTGCTTGTTCAGCCACTGATTGATGTGGATGCGGGAACGCACCCATGACAATTTAAGACGTGGGCAAGTAGATTTGATGACCTGGTTGTTTTCTGCAACCATCTATCTAACACTGGAGCAAAAAATATGCCTTTGGACGAGAGACTGTGGACAAATCACAGGGCAGCCTGTGTCTTTTCAATGTGGAGATTTTTTAAAGATGATGCACATCAGGCTACATATGTAGACTTTTGCATAGGCTCAGGGCTACGCCATACCACGTCATATGCAACAGTATAGATTCAACAAGAAAGCACACATCAGGATTTAGTCTGACTAAAGACTACTGCCTACTGACTGAAAGTGTACAGCATCAAATTTCTTCAAGTCAGACTGACACACCTAGATTGTTTAGTCCATTTATTTATTTGCAAGGGACTGTGCAGAATCAAGTTCTTTGAATCAGAGTTAGATATAAAGCTAATTTACATATGTGATGGCTTGTAGGAAGATCCAAGAAACAGACACCTCATTTGGTCTTAAACTGGCCTAGGCATTCTGCCCATGCTCCAAACTTCCCACGCCAGGTTTTGACCCAAAAGCTGAACAGCATTAATATGTAGAAGACAGCTGTGAAGAAAATGAGACAAAGGCATCGTGGTGGCGGGTGCTAGAGGGAGACACAGTACATACAGTACGTAAGGAACATTAAGGAACATACAGCGTTGCACAGTTGTCTATGTTTTCAGCATGCATCCACTCTGTTACTTGCTTTTTCATGTTTGGTATATGATATGATAGGCCAGCTGGAAGAAGGTCCAACAGCAAATAGCCCTAAAGGGTTATATATCCACCTAGCACAGTAGTTCCAGACAGACCCATTTCCAACAATACATAAGTCTCCCCTAGTTCCTGAATACTGAAAAATGAAAGGAGTCAGATTAGATGGCTTAGTAAAGCTATAACTTCTTCATGGTGCATAGTGCCTTTTCTTTTGTTACATGGTGTTCCCATGAGAACCATCTTTGGACCAGTTTCATTATCCATATAGGTTCATCCTTCAACTAGTAAAGACTGGCAGAACATCCATCAACAATTACAAAGACATTACCCTTGTATACAGATGACATAATAAATTCTACTCAAGTTATGTTACTTTGGTATGAACCATATTCCCTACCTGACTGTTTTCTTTGTTAATCCAATGCTTCAAGTGTTTTCAAAATAGATACGTTTAAATTTTATTTGCCTTAGTTTCTCTGAATTTGAGCCCCTTTTTGACCGGTACCCAACAGATGTTTTCTAATTCATATTCTACATATCATTTTCCCACAGTGATAACAGAAAGTAGTTTGGCCAAATCTAGCAAGAATTCATACAACAGTACCTGGTAAATACATGTCACTTGCATGCATATTACAGAGCAACTTTGGGAGAATTGCTGTTCAGCAACAAAATAAATAGAGCTAATTAAACCCTTGTACATGCACCTTAGAGGGGGATTTGGGGACCTAATCACACCCCTGCAGATATGCTTACACTGGTCAAGGATCACCAGCACTGAAATTGAGATTAAGTGCTGTAATCATTTTATCCCCTTCCCTCCAATCAACCTTGCTTACCTACTCTCATTTTATTTGGTATCTCTCTACTTTTCCCAAGATGCATTGGCCCAGAGTGTAGACTTGGGTTTGTTCAGCTGTTGGTTATGCAGCAGCCTGCCAATAATTTTATGTAGGCCACCTGGAAATTAGCTCCAGCATGGTTCCACTGCAACTTCAAAAGTTTTGTGAATATGATTTCAAACTGAAGGAGAAAATAAAGTCCTGAACTCGTGACCTTTAAATAAAATTAAAACAGCTGTTACAAAAGCCTACAGTAAATATTCTTGAACATATTAAAATTTATTAAGGGTGGCTTGATAATGAAAACAAGCATGATCATTTTGTTATGATCAAGATGTCAATTATCTAACTCTATCTTGGCTCAATGTGAACCAGACATGCCAGAGCTTTTTTTTTTTGGGGGGGGGGGCTGTCAGAGAAGAGCATCAATAATAACAGTTGAAAGCTGAATTTTAAACCTTTAAATATTCAAAGCTCCCGTCGTTTCTCACTCCAACCAATGTGATCTTGGTCAGATGAAAGCTCATCGACCAAACAATCAACCACCTGACTGGAAGCTGTCAGCTCCCCCAACCATGCCTAGTCTGTGTTTGGGAAGGGAAAACCTTTTGAAAAAATCTCAGAAGGTGCTTGTTCTGTCTGTCTCATTCATGACAGGCTAAACAGAGAGACAAAACATGAACAGCACTAGTGAGTAAACTACATATAATGTGATCTTGACACCAGCCACTGTTGTTAACTATCAGTGGAGCCTGTTGGTGAATCTAACTCATGCAGAAGCTGGCTGAGAGAAGAGCAATAACATCTTTTCAGCCAAGAAAATGTTTCAGTGTGGTTGTTGGCTCTTTTTTAAATAAAGAAATATGGTCCAGTTCTAACAGAGCTGTGACTATAGCTACACTATATTGCCAAAAGTATTCGCTCACCTGCCTTGACTCGCATATGAACTTAAGTGACATCCCATTCTTAATCCATAGGGTTTAAGATGTGGTCCACCCTTTGCAGCTATAGCAGCTTCAATTCTTCTGGGAAGGCATTTCACAAGGTTTAGGAGTGTGTTTATGGGAATTTTTGACCATTCTTCCAGAGGCGCATTTGTGTGGTCACACACTGATGTTGGACGAGAAGGCCTGGCTCTCAGTCTCCGCTCTGATTCATCCCAAAGGTGTCCTATCAGGTTGAGGTGCAGGCCAGTCAAGTTGATCCACACCAAACTCTCTCATCCATGTCTTTATGGACCTTGCTTTGTGCACTGGTGCACAGTCATGTTGGAACAGGAAGGGGTCATCCCCAAACTGTTCCCACAAAGTTGGGAGCATGGAATTGTCCAAGATCTCTTGGTATGCTGAAGCATTCAGAGTTCCTTTCACTGGAACGAAGGGGCCAAGCCCAGCTCCTGAAAAACAACCCCACAACATAATCCACCCTCCACCAAACTTTACACTTGGCACAATGCAGTCAGACATGTACCGTTCTCCTGGCAACCGCCAAACCCAGACTCGTCCATCAGATTACCAGATGGAGAAGCGTCATTCGTCACTCTAGAGAACACGTCTCCACTGCTCTAGAGTCCAGTGGCGGCATGCTTTACACCACTGCATCCGACGCCTTGCATTGCACTTGGTGATGTATGGCTTGGATGCAGCTGTTCGGCCATGGAAACCCATTCCATGAAGCTCTCTACGCACTGTTCTTGAGCTAATCTGAAGGTCACATGAAGTTTGGAGGTCTATAGTGATTGACTCTGCAGAAAGTTGGCGACCTCTGTGCACAATACGCTTCAGCATCCACTGAGCCTGCCTCATTTTACGTGGCCTACAACTTGGTGGCTGAGTTGCTGTCGTTCCCAATCGCTTCCACGTTGTTATACCCCTGACAGTTGACTGTAGAATATTTAGGAGCCAGGAAATTTCACGACTGGACTTGCACAGGTGGCATCCTATCACAGTACCACGCTGGAATTCGCTGAGCTCCTGAGAGCAACCCATTCTTTCACAAATGTTTGTAGAAACAGTCTGCATGCCTAGGTGCTTGATTTTATACACCTGTGGCCATGGAAGTGATTGGAACACCTGATTTTAAATAATTGGATGGGTGAGTGAATACTTTTGGCAACATAGTGTTTATGTGAACTTATTGCCAGTTGCTATTGGTTACCAGCTTGCAGCCCAACTAAAACACACCTGTAGCTAACCCGTCATTCACCTCAAATGAAGCTGATTGGTCTGTCCATTCTCAGACTAAAAACAAATGTTTAGACTGAATATTTGCTAAATTGATCTGCTGGTGACAGGCATTGAATCTGGTCAATCCATCAGCTTTGCAAGGTTTAAATCCAACACACCATAAATATAAGGAAAAACAATGTCTGACCCAACAGTGTTGAGGTTAACTTGTCTTTACACCTTCCAATTCTAGTTTCAAAAACAGTCAGCTATTTGAAAAAGTTAAAATCTGATGCATTATAAGCCTAATATTTATGCATGTGTCCTCTTTCCTGGCATGGCATTCCCTCTCTCTCTACAGCTTCTGACTATTGACTTTGCTGAAAAAGGGTATAAAAGCCCAAAAATAAAATCTTACAAAAATCTCGAATCTGTATCACAAAATAAATGGTTGGGGTGTAGCCTCATCAACATCTGGCCACTGAACAACACAGTAGATGTAGGAATGCATTCACTCAGCCAAAAGTCATTCACAGGAGTTCTGTGTTTTAAGGGAGACATTATATGCAGTCTAAGGCGGATTCATCATAAATCTGTTCATACTTTAAGGAACAGCTTGCATAAGTTTGTTTAAAAAATTAAATTTCTGGAGTGGTCAGAGATATCAAATCAGTTGGCAGAACCTAAATCAGATTTGGCTAGCATTAAAACAAAAACAAATGGAGGGAAGAAATGCATGTCCCAAAGCAGAGCAGAGCAAGACCCTTACAAGTCAAGTTCACAGAAGTCTTTGTTATCAGGGTCTGAGCCGGCAGAGGACAATGAGCTGGTTGAGTTTCTAGAACAGAGCAGTGGGCTCCTCTAGGAATAAAAGTGCTGACAGACCACCCACCTCCCACCCTCTGTCAGAACAAGCCCTGGGCTTGGCTGAATGCTTAGGTCGGCTTTCCTCTGCAGGGCCAAACAGGGTCAGCAGAAGAAAAATAAACTATGAGTCTCACAGATATTAAAAACTGAGATATACACGATTTGATAGACAAATGTTTTCTCTGGAGTCTCAAAAGTTTTTTTGGCTAAATATGCTGCCTACTGTTTAACAGAATCTAGCCTTGCTACAGATTTTTGGAAACACGTGCACTTTGACACTCTGTTAATGGTATCATTTACTGACAGTGAGTTCAGGGTCAATTTCAGCCAAAGGGCTGTGTCCAACTTGAGGCTATGTATACAGTATAAGTTGTACTTGTGATACATTGTACACAACTCCTTATCTTATGTGTGGTGCAGGGTCACAATCAGGGTCATAGCTAACACTCAGGACAATAATAGAGTGCTACAGGGATGATGTATTTCTGTAGGCTAACATGGAAGTTAGCATCATGTGGCTTCCACTGATCAAAAGCCTATGGGTCTTTCCAATGGATTTTATGGATTATTGCTTATGATAAGATCAGTGGTGTCATCAAGATAATCTTCACAAATGAATAATCCTGTCATTAACTTTGAAAACTGCAAAAGTAAAAAGCTGGCTTCTATTTTGCATTCCTATCCGCATCAATAAAAGACTCTTCTTGGCTTGAAAAGCAAAGTTTGAGTCTGAGTAGTTTTTGCACAAAACACTGGATAAAAGGCAGACTAAAAGATGAATTAAATGTTCCACATGATGTATGTCTCCAAAAAACTATGTAGTTCTAGTTAGCCAATCATTAGCAGCCCACTTTTTCTGGTCTTCAAAGCACCAAAATTTAGAAGTGAGGCACTTCACTGCTGGCATACTCTTAATTGGCATAGTAATACATCTTTAACTGTAACTGATTCATTTTAATTCAATGAAATAGCTTCCAATACTAATGTTTACAAAGCGAAGCGGACTTCAAACTTCAAAATATCCCAAGACAGTCTTCCTGCAGACAGTATATCTCTGACTGCCACTCGTTAATCTTAGATGCTATGTCTGCCATAATAAAAGAGCCATTATTTGCTGGTACAACATTATCAATTTTTTTAATTCAAATTTGTTCACAAACAACATCTGGCATTTATATTTATGATATCACCACACTGCAAACATTGCAGACTAGGCAACATTTCATTAATAAAACAGAAAAGAGATCAGAAAAAGATCAGAGATTTAATTCTGGATTTAATTTTGTTTAGCTTTAGCATAGGCTAACATAGCTACACTACCCGCCAAATTAACACTACTACATAGCCAACTTAGCTAAGTTAGCTATGTAGAGAACATAGATACATAGATTTGAGTTCCTTCATGAGCTTAGCTTTAGCTCCGTTAGCCACACAGCTATTTTATCAATGTAGCTTACACAGCTAACAGAGCTACGTAGATAACAAAGCCACATTAGAGTGTTCTCATAGAAGACAAGCTCTGCTCTATTAAATGTTTTGTAATCATGTCATGCAGGTCAGGTTTTTACTTTTAACTTTTGGTATCCTAACTGTTACCTTAACCCTTACACTAACCCGAAATTGAAGTTTAATCTGACTTTGTTTCTAAAGTTTAAGCAAGTATTTCTATTCCGAAAGAGACAGAGTCTCAGATGAATGGACGGTCTACAGCCCGGCCACGTCTCAATTATCTTCAAAATAACAGATCAAGTCACATGACCTTAGTTATGTTAGCTGGTTCCATTCCAGCTTTTGAGGTCATTAGGGGGCTGAGAAAATGCATAGCAACCAAACACAGGGATGGGGACAGCAGATGACACAAATGGACTGCCTCAAATGGACAGCCTGCCTAATTTCAGATCAACCTGAGCAGTATATGCAGGATATGAAGGCTGGTACCTTTTAAGGATGCAACCCCTGAGCTGAGACACAACTTATCTTGGAGATTTTTCCCCAACTAGTCAGTTGCTGAGGACATTTAGCACAAGATTACCTAATTATTTCAAACTTGGTTCAGACTTTGCACAAATGTCCACTATGACTCAGTGATTAACGAATTTGATTTTGAAGATCAAAAGGTCAAGGTCAAGGGAATTATGTGAATCCCTTGTTTCTAAAAACAGCTTTTTAACGCTTTGACAGATTTCTTTGAACTATGTATAAATGTTTCCTTTGGCCAAGGATAAACTGATTCGATTTTGGAAATCACAGGTCAAAGGTCACTGGGCCACATGTTTATCCCTTGCTTGTGATGTGATTCCTCAAGAATGCTGTGACTGATTTTCTTCAAACTTTGCATCAATGTTATCCTGGTTCACAATTGGACTACTTCGATTTTGGAGCCACAGGGTCAAGGCTATTGGGCCTCGTAATCAACCCTTGTCAAAAACATTTCTAGGAATCACATTACCACAGAAAACACCAAACCCCTTCTTTCTGTCAACAGACAGTACTTTCAATTTCCAACCACTGGATACCTAGTTATTAAATGCTTGCAGTAGCACAACTACATGGAGCTATGGCACCTATTATCTGGTTCAAGGACACATATCTAAGCAGGGAAATATTATAGATTTAACCTTTTCAGTAAATAAGCCAAGAAGGCCATCATCCTTGTCTTCTTCTTTCAGATGCTGCAGAACAATCAGTCATTCAGCTTCATTACATCTGAGTGTTCTCTGTTTTTGCACCTGAGCATTTATGTCTCCAGCGCTTTACAATAGAGGATATTGTAAATGGACTGTACTGAGATTGATTTTCTAGTCTTTTCAGGTCAACCATTATGTAAAAACAATGCCCATTACTACAAAACAGTAAGACACTTTCTGGAATAATTCACTCTATACAGCTGTCTTGTCCAATTGCAGACCAGCACCCAAAATTCCCAGGTGTCACCGGTGTATTATTGCATGGCTGCAAAAGCTCTGTGGCTCTGGTACACACACACGCGCACTCACACACAAACTATTTTTTCCCATATTTCATCTCGTGTCAGATGTGAACATTTGCTCTGCATTAGGCTCTCTGTGGGTTTGCCTTGGACCAGCATAATGGAAATACAAAAACTATAATGGAAATGTGAAATTACATACAAAATATGTCCCCCTCTCTCTCTGCACACGGACACACAATATTGATGAGAAAAGCAACTGGAATAATGGAAAAGCAAAAATGTATACACAACACACACCTCTTTCTTCTTCCTTCACTCCACCTCGGCTAGTGTTTTTCTCTCTTTGTCACACATCTACACACATACACACAGAGGTGTGTATAAAAGGTAAATCCATAGCTAACCAGGCCAGTCTAATAGACTCCTATTCCTCTGAAGCTTTATCAGCTCAATCACACAAACATTCAGCCTAAAAATAATGGCCTTTCTGTTTGCTGCCTCTTTGTGTGTGTGTGCATGTGTGTCGCAAACAGTGTGTGTGTGTGCACTGCATACTGATCTGTCAGTAAAGCAAGAGATGTTCATTGATTTTCATTCAATCATTTGTCTGTAAGTCATTCTGGAAGTGTGTATTTGATTTAATTTAAAGTTATAAATGAGGAAAAACTTGAGCACAAAGATCAGCTTTAGGATCTAAAGGCTGTTGTTAAGGCTAGCTGTTTAAACTTGATAAAGGTCTTAAAAAAGGACCTAAAACATTTGGTAGATAGTGGACATTTCAAAGGGAACTCCCATATTTCTGCAACTATTAAAGTGATTTTTTTTCTCTCTTTGCCTCCCACAGATT
This sequence comes from Cheilinus undulatus, assembly GCF_018320785.1. Classification (NCBI taxonomy): domain Eukaryota; kingdom Metazoa; phylum Chordata; class Actinopteri; order Labriformes; family Labridae; genus Cheilinus; species Cheilinus undulatus. The sequence goes on along the minus strand of NC_054878.1, from coordinate 35,373,812 downwards.
AAAATGTTGCACTCCTAAATGATGGTTGCCCTCTCTAAGTGATCACTGCTTGTTTTAACTGACTGATTATTAATAGGGATGCACAGATGCATAGGTTTAACATAAGTGTCTGCTGATATCATGTTTACAAACATCATCTATAAGCAGTTTTAAGTGGCATAAAAAGATATCAGTTATGATTGTTTATCTGTAGTGTACAATTAATTTTATGCTGGAATCGGGCATAACTAGCTGCTGATTGAAATAAGAGAGCTTTTACAGACAGAAAAAAAGATCTGGTGAGCAAACTGATCCATTTTGCTGCTTGAATAACCCAGGGAGCATCTTTTGAGCAGAGCCAACTAACACATCTATTTTGCAATATAATGGTTGAAGATGATTTGTCTTTTTGAATGATTTTTAAAAATCAGCTATGAAAAATACTGACTTTATATTATAAAAACCAGAACACACACTGTACAAAGTGAAACAGTTTTACATTCAGTTTAAGTTGCGTCTTACAGTGGGCACAGGTGGTCTTACAGTTAGGTTGTGCTCCATGTACAGAGGCTGGAGATTTCCAAGTAGGTTACGCAGGTTCAAGTCCAACCTTCATGTCATTCCCCACTCTCTCTTCCTGATTTCATATTCTATCCATTTTCCTATCAAATAAAGACATAAAAAGCCCCAGAATGCATCTTACAATTAACTTTTAATTTTGTGGCAAAATGCTCCAGAATGCTGCAATAAGAAATGTTATAAAATTGTAGTTGAAAAGTTTTAGTTTACTCTGGTCATATTAACACTCATCTGAAATCTTAAAAGCAATGCTGCTAACACCCCCTCGCTTGGAGGTTTTTCCTCCAGTCTGGAGGGCAGGGGTCTCTAAAGGAAAGGCATGACATCCAACATGGCAGATGAAGTGACTGAGTCAGAAGACATGATAAAGATATAATGACCTTTTGATTTTTTTATGTGTAGAAATGTTCAGTAGGTGATGATAACTGGCAATACCATGGCTCTGTGAAACCATAATATTTTCTGAAAGAGTGATTACATGGTAATACCTAATTGCAGACATCTGAATTCTGCTGCTCACACCAAAGATCAAACCCTTTCTTTAAAATGCTCGAGAAAACTAAGTTGGACCACACACCAGGCTGGGGCCAGGATTTTGTAAGGTAGAGGACTGTGACCCGTCAGGTCAAAAGTCATGACTGTGAGAGGTCAGAGGTTGCTTGAATATTGAAGGTCATCACAGCAAAACAACAGCACATGCAGCAACCACAGACATTTGGAGGCTCTCTCCAACAATGTTTTTTCTGTTTCCTGCACATCCACACAGTCTGAAATCCATGTTGTGAGCATGTGTTAAACAAGGATGTGGTGGGTGGGGTAATTGGTCATTTCTAGCAGCCACTAAAACCAGCCGGTACCAATCTACAGAAGACTTCAGAGCAGCAGCGGTCTAACAAGAAGCCACAGCTCAGACAGACATGCTCACTGCAGAGAGAAAAACCCAGACACGCAGACCAAAAAAAGAGTAAAAATCAGCTTTTGAAACTTGATCCTCAAAGATGTTTGTTGGTGGGAGCCTGCTACAGAGGGTTTGCTGTTGAAGTTAAGGAAACACATTAACTTGTTGCTGTTTATTCTTTTTTATCAATAAAAAGAAGTGAAACGCCACCAAATGATCCATAAAATGTATATCTGATTTTTCTTCCTAAATTATGTTTACTAAACAGGGCATGACGCTTTCAGTTGGATAGATTGAGAGTTTGGTTTGTGTGTAAGCACACCATTGTGAAGCCACAACAAAGCAAAAGAATCAAAGATTCTGTCGAGACAGAAAGCTGATTCATATTAACATGTGTAGACCATGTGTGCTGCACTGAATGTAGTGTAGAAATCTCAGCAGGCAGTATTGTGTTGTCATCAAAGAGGTAAGTGCTTTGAAGATGGGGCTTTAGGTTGTGCATTTAGTTTGGATTTTGATGCATCTTTACTTTCTTTTCTCAGCCTGAAGGCTACAAGTTTGATTTTTTTCTCGGCTCCTCTTCCCCTGCTGATCCTCTAAATAAGGCTGCATCATCCTTTTTTAATGCTCTCTTGTTTGCTTGTCCTACAAAACTGCACAGAGGTTCTTCACTAACCAACAGAAAAATCTGTTTCATTTGGGAAAGTAAATGTGTGATTTTTAGGCTAAAGAAACTTGATGATATAGGATCACTCATGAAAAACAGGGAATCAAACTATTTTGGGGCCAAAATTTGTCCAATTTGGACAAATAATACAGAACCGATTGAACCAGCACAAGCTGTTTATTTGTCAGATTGCCAATCAACCAACAGGTCATTCCAATTGAACCGCAAAAATTAAAGTTGAAATTGCCAAAGCAATTCAGTATTTTCTGATCTGACCCCAAACAACGAAACACAAACTTAGGCGAGTTCAGAAGATGCAACAAGCATGACTGAATTATAAATGTTTCCTGGTGGGACAATGCTATGGTTAGAGATGGAACATGGTTGAACACTACAGTTGTTAAACTTTTGATATCTTTCCAATGCTCGACCTTTGTTGACATTGCATGCTTTAAATGATAAAATATCTGTAATTTCATTTTGAATAGTACGAAAAGCACTAGTTATGCAAGAAAAAACAGCATTTTAACTAAAAGCTCCTGCAAGTGGAATTAGAGGAAATGTGCAGTGGTGGGTGACCAAAAGAGAGTGTCGGGAAGTGAAAAAACGGAGCAAACACAGATCAAGTTAACTTTAATTCACCGGCAGTATGTTTGTTTTAGTAGGTCTCTTTACTGTCTCATAAAAATCAATGCACAAATGTTAATGTCTGTTTCAGACAACCACAGAACAGAGGAGACACAGTATTGTTACAAGGTCCCTAAACCTTTTTCTGTGTTCTGACCTGCAGACTTAAGACCGCTGCTCAAACACAGAAACAGAAACAATGCCCCAAACCCTTAAAAGAAAATGCACTTATTAAAAGCCTTTTTGTTTTATTCTTTATCATGACTACTAACAAAGGGGTGTTCAGAAGGGCTATCTTTTGTTGCCCTGAATACAATTTGATTTTTACCACTATGCATTGAATTAAAAATTCTGGCACCTCTACTGAAGACAAGCAAAGATTTTGCTGTAAAATTTCATAGCTCAGATCAGGGTTACAAAAGTAACCAAAGCTGATAGTTACAATTGAAGGTGACAAAGTCTGACTTTTACTTTTTTAGAACAGCTTCTTTACTCTGTCCCCACAGAAAAAAGCCATACATCCCACAGTAGTTAGGGCTCTCTCTAAGGAGGTCAGTCATGGCTCAACCTCAGCAGCCATTAGCTTTCATCTGATGACAATAAAGCCTCTGGGAGCAACCGCTTACTTTTATGGCTTCCTATGTAGCCAGCAGTTAGTGATAAAAGACTTTTGGCCACAACTTCTTTTTCTGCACAATGCCTTTGATTGTCAACTTGAGGAGAGATGGAGTTGGTGAATAGGGATGAAGACTTGTAATTCTTATTGATATTGATACTCCTTATTGATCCGGGTCCTTATCTATACCACTATATATACTTTTCTATAGTTTAGTGGAAAGCCAAAATGAGGACAAATATTTACTAGAAATGGTCTAAGCTGAGTAGTGCTCAAGTTTTAAGTTATGATTCAGTGTGTCACATCTATTTTATAACCCTCAAATACAGACACATCCTTCATATTCACACTGTATTTATTGAAGTTTCTCATCAAAAACTAAATGTTCCCATTTTTATGTGACATTTGAACACATCACAACATTTAGAATACAATCGTCTAATTTACTGAGGTTACCTGAACGCATTATATTTTCTGTCTTTTGGCTTGTTCGCTAATTAACTTTAATTCTGCTGACCCCACCATGGATTTCTACACTGGATTAATTTAAAACTGGATACTTGTAACAAATGGGACTTCCTACAAAGTTTTGGAGCACTTTTCAGCATTTATCTGAGCAGCTGAAGAAGAAAACTGTCCTGTAGCAGCTGAAGAATGTGAAATGAGTGTCTATTACTCTCAGCGCAAGCAGATATGAGTGCATGGAACTTGCAAGCAGTCTTTTTTCCTCAAGGCGACAAATGAAGGTACCACATTTTGGTTTAATGTGATGCACAAGACTGATGGGCTTTTAGTTTATGTTCCCTGGAAAGAACAGATGTATGTTTTTACACCAGTTATATCTTAAAATGGTGTTACGTCACAGAGCCTGTGAGACTGATAGCAGTATTGATAAGCTAAAAATGTTATTGATTTTTCAGCTATTTGAAAAATACAGAACCAGGTTTCAATCCCCATCCCTATCGTTAGAGTGGATGGAGCTCCTATTTCTCACAGACCTACAGTATACATTGCAACATTGCAGTCAGGCCAAAAACTGGCTGAATTTGTGTGGTCTGAGCCAGCCTTTACTTGTACTAAGTTAGCCCACTAATGTTGTAGAGTCAAACATCACAGTAGTCTTCACCAGAACTACAAGTCCATTCATTCAATATGTATTATTGTCTATCAGTTCAGGCCCACAATCCCGGTCTAATGATCTATCTAAACTAATGTAGCCACTTGCCACTAGTGGCCGCAGTGGCTCCACTGATGGCTACTGCCATGCTGCAATAACACTCTTTAATCTTCAGTGTTGACATTGGACAAGGAGGTAGTGGTGACAGGGGTTAAATTGTCTAAAAGGAATGTCATGGCATAAGAGTAGGCTTTAAAACAGTCAACATGTTTTTGCGATGCTTGGTCTAACAATCATGTCAGTTGCACTCCCCCAATCTTCCGACGTGCTCAGTGAATTTTCCTGAAAATTTCCTGCTATGTCCAAGCACAAACTCACACCAACTTCTTGTGAAAATTTTACCAGTACAGCGAAAACAACTGCCCTATAAGTTCAAACAAGCAGCTCACCCTGAAAATATCTGGATATTTTCCAAACCTTGGTGCATCGACAAATATGACTTTGTATTCCTGTAAACCAACAACAGTCATAACGATCATAGATCATCACTTGCTAGAACAACACTGTGGCATCTGTGATTCAAAGAAAACCCTTTGGTGAATTCCAGATAAAAAATGATGAGGTCTTGGAAAAAATAACAAACCCACATGATAACCAACATACTAAGAACTGCAGGGCTCCCACTGAAGAAAAGAAAAACGCCAACCAAACCCAACAAACTAAAAATCCCAACACAGAGCTGGGGAGGGGGTCTGTCTGTGCTCTACAGCTGTCTTTGAACTGCCTGTGCCAGGCTGATTTCTCCTGTAAAAGACAGCCTTTTGCTCTGAGTCTGCTCCCCGTGAATATACAGAGGTTTCAAACTGGAATGATCTGAGCTGGAACAAAACAATAAGACCTCCAGAAACCAATGGTGAAGGAGCAGGAAGACAAACAAACCGAGGCCAGACGCTGAGTGCAGCTATGGCAGCAGAGGTTTGTCGGCGGAGTACTCTTACATGGGATGAAAGAGAGACAGTGGAGGGGAGCTGGAGGAGGAGGAAGATGAGATGAGGGGGGTGAACAAGAGGGCACAGAGGAATGAAGGAAGGCTGTAAAATAGAGAAAAAGCATCTGAAAAAAGCCAAGAATATTCTTTAGACACAGAGATAAGCAGGAAGTCTATCATCAGCCCATACACTAACACAGTGCAATGTTTTCTTTATTTGCAATAAGGATCCAGGGCAGGGGTGTCCAAAAGAGGGAAAAGAAGCACAAGGCTAAGGATGTAGGGGAAGTAAAGAAGGAGAAGGAGAGGAGTAAATAAGGAGAGAAAATTAGGATGAAAAACTCAAACAGGAGGCCAAGGAATGGAAGGAGAGAAGGAGCAATACAACAGAGAGGGGACAGGAACGAAACAAGTAGGCGAGAGGATTATGAATAGCGGAGGAGGGGAAAGTGTCTCCAACCCAGTTTGTGAGTCTGTGTGTGTAGGGGGCCTCATTATTGACACCATGTGTTACCACAGGAAGCTCCTTGGGAGAATATAAGCACCGAGAAAGATCAGAGAGCAAGACACAGACGAGGGAACGACATAGAGAAAGAGAGATGAAGAAACTGAGGTCATCTGAAAGTCTTTGCAGCTGCAGACTTGTATGTTTGGATGTGTGTGTTTGTGTGTGGAAGGGTCAGTTGCCTCTGTTTTAGCAGCTGTACATCTGTATGTCAGACGAGCTCTGCTTTAGCCACAAGGTCAGGGTGTCAGATCCCAGAGCGAACACTCACTCACTTCTACTCGTCTGTCTATCATAGACATGCATTCATACATATTTCACATGAACACCGTCCATTTTACATGAGGGGATTTTCAGAGAAGCACAAGCATTGTTAACAGATCACTTCAGCCTTTATTCCTGGGCAAAGAATGAAAATACCATCCAATTCTCACTCATAACTTGAATGTGCCTTGAAGCTTCTAAATCAGAAGATAAGGTACAACTAGTGTCAGTAAGACCTGTACAACACTTGGCAATATAGTCAGTGAAAATAGAAAATCAGCATCAAATTCGGTTTTAGATGATCTGGCAAGCATTTCGTTTTTTTGAGTCTTGGACGAGCAACATTCATAACATGTAAAAAGAAAAAGATAGATGCACAAATATATTAGTTCAACATCGATATGAGTGATATCAGCACTGTTGACAGACATCAGTAAATAATGTGGCATTGACAGATGTTACCAGATATACATCTGTAATCTAGTATTAATTCAGTGACAGAATCTAGCACACCTAAGACACATTTAGAGAAGAATTTTCTTATGAAGTAGAAGAAGTGACCTCTTGGACAAAAAGAAGTTCATTTCTGTGGTGGAAAACCACTGAAGTTCATTTGACCCTACATGTTCTTTCTAGAAAACATCAACCTTTAAACTTTCCATTGTACTCACCCTTAGAAGAAGCAAAAAAATCACTGAATATTAAAGTTAACAGCAAATCAACCAAAGGACGGTTAAGCAATCTGTTGTTTACATACAACTCCCAAGTTATATGTAACCTGACCAATAACTGATTCCCACCTGAACTCTCATTTCTCCCGTGACCTTGTGATCTTTTGTCTCCAGTTGCTCAGGGCACACGCAATCAGAGAAAAACCATGGCCTGCATGGTGTGCTCACATCACTGCAGACACAGAGTTTGTGGGATCTGCAGGTAATGCAGCCACTATCACTACCCCGAGCTTCAGCCATACACTGGCTGTAGCTCCATTTATCAAGCCAGCTCTCCTGCTCTTGCCTACTGCCTTGTAGTGCTGGGTGGTACACCGGTATCAGTACCATGAGTGGTAAAATTTCTGCTATGGAAAGGATTTCTGCAACACCATCATTACTGGTTTAAATGGGTGCATTCAGTTGTAGTGCCCACAGCATAACTGATGCTACTGATAGCATAGCAAAGTAGTGGACAACAGCTCAGTCTGAGTCTACTCAGCAGCAAGTTCTGCTTTATTATCATAAGCAGCCAGGTAACATACTGAATATCACCCACTCATGGTGCTGTACTTGATTTGCAATAAAGCAAACAGATTAAACGTGTTTTTTTTTTCCCCCTAAGTTCAATGTCTGTATTAACAGCAACACAGTGACTGTGCTCGCTTTGCAGAACTGTGCTCCCCTTGCAAACTCTTGACACGCCAACTCCAGGAAGCGGGCTCTGGCATTAAAAGAAGTCAGAGATGCAGCTGTAAACATTGTAGCTGCATAAAGTTGCTGCTATCGTTGCAGAAGCTAAGTTGAATTAACAATAAACAAGCTACTTCCATCAATTCCTTCATAATAAAAGTCTGTACCTGTTGTTGTTTTCTGAGTGCATTTATTTTGAATGTTCCCAATAGGAAATATGGCATAGCCAATAGCAGCTTGACTCACGGAAGGATTACAGAAGTGAAACTAAAACTACAGGAGCAGATGGACAGAATGAACTCAGAGAACATAATACATCCTTTTCAGTGATCTTGTGCTCAGAAATGAGTTCAGTCAGCCATCACAGGTTTGTTTTATAAGGTGTGTGTGGGGGAGGGGGTTATAGCATCAGAATATGTGTTTTCTATTTTAATTCTGTGATACCCAAATATAATACCGTTATTGTGCAAGGTAAGAAAAATGAAGCTTAGTTTAAGTTCAGTCTGGAAAACTATAGATGAATCCGGAGAAACACCGCAAGTTGACTAGCCACCATTACTGCGGTGGACTCTCGCCAGTTAAGCCATGCATTCTAATGAAAGCTGACTTGTAAAGTGAATACTTCCTCTTTTACCATGACTTTCAATTTAACTTTATTTTACTCAACAAGTTAGAGGATGTGGTACACAACATAGGGATTTCACAGCTGATATAAAAAAACGTCACAAATTTAAGATATGTACATAATGAGCAACTATTTAAAAAACTGTTTTTTTCCAGTACATACTTACATACAGTTTTATATCATTACACTAGCTAATGTGAATAGCATGTCATCAAACGGCCTTTAATCTCTTTTTTTTTCTTTAACGGACACTGGGTTTATGTTAACCCACATTGTTTTTTTGGACATTATGACACATAACTGCCAAGCAGATAAAGATAGGAATGGCCAATATGTCCGCCTGGAAAATATGCCAATTGCTAAATAAATGGCAAATAATTATATATTTCATATTTTATTTCCTAAAGAAGCATTAGTTAAGGGTTGAATAGTTCTACTATAAGAAATAAGTCATTTTTCTATGACCTACATTTTTTGTGAGAGCATACTCCTTCCTGCTCAGTGCTCAGGTTTATTGATCTACGTAAGCTGCACATGGCTAAATAAATATTCATGACATCATGAACTAGTGGGGAGTTGACAGACAAAACTCTATGCAGGATAATCGGCAGTAGGGAAGGATTTTGAATCAGTCAAGGATGCGGCGAATAATGACGCAGAAACAACGAGGATTGAAGATCGCTTAGCGACACAAACATGAAGAAGTAGCAGCTGAGTGAGAAGATTGGCTTAGACCCGGGGATAAAGTTGTACTGGACTTTGAAGAGAAGGTAAATCTACCTGTGGCCAATTCTCAAAAATATGGGACTGTATTTAAAACGGATTCAAGTCACACAGGAAGGAATAGATCTTTTTGGCTATGGAGGACAGCACAGACTTGTTTGCACGAAGCTGGTTAGCATGATCAAGGCAATCCAGGCTAACAGCAGTGAAGACATAACTTCACCTGCGGGAGGGATAAACTAGAAAAGCACAGCACTAAGCTATCAACAGGGGACGTTTTTTTCTTCAACTATCCAAAAAACAAGGATAGCTGGATTTTAAAGTTGTAAGCTGACAACGGTTGCTGCTGAAGACATCAACTTATGAGGATCAAAATCGTCAATTAGGTAAGCAACAAAGTTCATTTAAAATGCAGAGTTTTAGCATGGTGTCTGACATTATTCTGCTGCTGGTAAGCGATTTGGTATAACAATTTGTTGGTGTTTTCTGTGGAGGACATTTGGCTGTTGTTAGCTGCTCATGGTGGCTAATGAGCTAAGGGCTAACTGGGAGTTTACATGAAGCTATGTGTTGTTTAATGTGTCAAGCATAACAAACGGCATATGCAAGGAACAGCTTGTTAAACTTTATGATGTTTTCTGTTTGATTTACATGCAAACAAATGAAGTAATGACTTCTCTCAGTCATTTCAGGTTCCAGTCATGTGTAATCTGTGTTAAAAGACAGGCTGTAATGACAGGATCCCAGATTAAGGTTCGGTTCAGTTTTTACTGTTTTGGACTCAGGTCAGGTTTTGTACAGAAATATATGGCTCCAGCCTTGACATGATACTGGATCACAGTGTTTGTGTTTGTGTCTGTTTGCTTTTAATGCTGGTTATGTCCGTTAGTTGTGTATGAGTGGAATTCTGGAGGTCGATCAGCTTCGAGAGTCTAGCGTGAACCCTGGACCTAAATTCATCTTTTTACTTTTAAAACATGTTTACAGCAACCTTATTCTTATGCACCAATCGGACATCGTTTGGTTTAACTTTATATTTTGCTTCGTTTAGCCAAGCTAAGTGTTAGCGCTATTAACCGGAAATCAATTCTTCTTCACTGCCACTGTATGAACAGGCTTCCATTATAAGCACAGCGAAGAAGAACCAAGGTGGCCGCGTAACAGTTTTTCTCTGAATGTGATTGTTAAAACGCCTTCCAGGCCAGCGCTGTCATACTAGACTAGAAGTGACACAGTCTATCAAAGGGTATATAACTTTTGAACCATAAATCATTGCCTCTCACTTGTTTTTCCTCTTGAAGCTAGCCGTTGTGTTTTCCCATTGACGTTATTGATGCCTTTGAATCCCGTATGGCAGCATTTTCAGCGAGCCTGGAACTCGTGTGACTTTTGGGGACTTTAATGTTTAGTCCACACCAGTAAACCTGATATTGAATGTCTTTTCATCCATTTTAATCGAATTACAATTATTTGTTACCGCTTGCTTGAATGCTAACCGCCATATTGTTTCTGAGTGTCTGTCAGCCAATAGCAGGCTGTTCCGTGATCACGTGATGCTGCACAAAATAGCAGAAAGGAGAGATGGCATTCAATGCACTTGATTTATACAACTGTATACATTAAGTACATATCTGTATATAAAATAATTGTTAATATGCGAGTTGTAAGTGGTATATTGTATTTGGAAAAGTGCAATAAAGTTTGTATTAAAAAAGAGAGAGAAAGAGAGAGAGCCTGTGATGCAGCCCCCTGTATTATTGTTATTTTAGTATTCAGCAGAAAAACTCAATAATCAGCAGGTAAACTAAAAGGGTCACAGAGACACTGTACATTTATAATTCTATTTGTTGAGCCATGTTCTGAGTCAAATATAGCTCTAAAATAATTTGCTAGTCCAAACAGTCTGTTCAGAAAGTTCAGACTGGACGGGGCGCGCCGGTAGTCGAGTGGTTAAGGTGCTCACCATGTACGTGGGTTCGAATCCGGCCTGAGGCCCTTTACCACATGTCTCTCCCTCACTCTCGTCCCCCTTTCTGAGTCTATCCGCTGTCCTCCTCTATCTAATAAAGTCCCAAAAACAAATCTTTAAAAAAAGGAAAAAAAAAAAAAAAAGAAAAAAGAAAGAAAGTTCAGATTGGTATCAGATCAGTACTCAGTATCTGCCGATACCAACACCTTTGTTTTGAAATCATATCAGGAAGGAAAAAATGGTATTGGAAAATCCCTAGTCTTACCCCACCCACTTTCCTCATATTACATGTCTCTTTTCAGCTCTCCTATGCAGTAAAGGCAAAAAGCTCAAGCAATAATAACTAGAAAAGGAATGATCCAAGAATTATTTAAAAGAGATGAATAACTTATTGACACTTTAATTAATGTGCATAAATAGAAGTAATTTTTATCAGGTATATTTGTATTTTTATTCTTTTTAAAAACACAATATATATATCAAAAAGGAATATGATCAAGTTTTCTTTTTTTTCCCATGTCATTTAGCCTTAATCAGTTCCACTCCTAAACCCCTGCCCTATAAAATAAATGTAATTGTTTAAATTTCTGTACTTTTTGATCATTCATTATTATTTTTTTAAATAGTTTCACGCACCTTACTCCTTTGTGTAGTTCTAATTTTGTAGATTAAAATCTAATCATCAACAGATTCATCTGCAATGGAAATAATCACCCTGGCAAATTTCAGCCATATGTATTTGAAAAATTGTAGTGGCAGCAGATATGTACAAAAAGTAAAAATAAAACAATAAAAAGGGGGTCAGAGGAGTTAAACCATCATATTGTACTGGACTGGTGCTTCAGAGGAAATATTGGTGGTTTAGCAGCTCTGTCTGCTTATGCCCCAATGAAATTCACAACTTCAAGTACACAGAACATGACTTCAAAAGATACTCGTTTTTGTTTTGAAGCCTCTCAGCACACATTTACTTGAATTAATTTCCATTATTTTTCATATATATTGCAAACACATGGGATTATTTCTGAGCAGAATGTGGCCTAAAATAAGAAAAATGTATTCACAGTAAAGCTCAAAAAAGTTTGTTATTCACAGATTTTACACTTTTTTCTCTTCTCTTCTGCAAATCCATATCAGGGTTTTCTTATTTTGTCGACACTGTAAACAGCTCGGGTGCGCACACAATCATGCACACTCTGTATGAACTCACATGCACACACGCTTACCAATTCATCAACTCATGCCCTGTTTCTTTCTGTGTCTGAGCCCACAGTAGAAATGGAGCTGGGCAGAGCAGCTATTGTGTCCCTGGTAGAATTAACTATTGATTTTCTCCTCAGCATTATCAATGCTGTTCTGACAACAAAACAGCCAGAAAAACAGTCTCACACACACGGGCGTGCACACACACATGCACAGACCTAGATTTTGTTCAGTGTGAGATGTGCTTTGTAGGAGTCGGTGCAGCTCTACGGGGAAAAACACAAGTCAAATATTAACACGCTACTGTAATAAGCAGACACGGACAAAAACACAAACAACGCAAATAATCAAATATGTAAGACTAGCTGAAACAAATATTTTTGTTTCATTGTATCCCATCCTGAACTCTTAGATGGTGTTTATGGGTCACATGTTTAGACAGTGCTTTTGTAATTAGGCCACAGTTATTTTGAAAGGTAGGCTTACATTATGTTTGGATTAATTGGGTTATGATTGTACAATTACCATAAACAAATGCCACCGTGGTCACTTTAATTACTGTAATTGAGTCATGTTTGTTCTGTTTACAAAATTAATAAACCCCTTTTCTTCCAGCTTTAAAGAGAAAGCCACAGCAGAAGTGTCTGTTGCCTCTTTACTTCTATGGAAAAACCTAATGTTTAAATTTATTTATTTATTTTGAAAAATGTCTATGCAAGAAACTCAAAGCCTCACTGAAAGTCAGAGGAGGAACAAAATTAATCTCTTCAAAGGAACATCTGGGCTCACCCCATCTATCCAAATATTCGCCTGTATTTACAACGGGACTAAGAGGGAGGTACTTCGAGTTACAGTCGACAGCACATTAACCAAACAGCATCTTTTTCCCTGTTCTCTGCAGGAAAATAATTCAGCATAAAATGCCTACAATGAATGAAATGCTTAAAGGGTTCATATTGAATAAGTGGTATAATCTGGTGACTCACATGCACTTTTGTAAAAATCTCAATTTAAATAATGCACCCTATTACTTTAATTGTACATATCACTTACTTTTTTAAAAAGTTGAAAACGTTGTGTTCCTCACTCAAACATATCCATAGTATCATTATCAATAGCACAGAAACATTAAAGATGATTATGGTTTCCCTTAGTGGCCAATTTTAGATTATTATTCCTGATCACCACACACTTTTCAAACCAGAGGGACAGGAAAAAGAAAGCTTGAGGCAATTATTTGAATCACTCTGGTTCCAGTTTGTTTCTCCATGGGTGATTTTCTGTCACCATTTCTACTAAAGCTATAAGGCAACTAAAGATACTGTAACTCATCTTAAAGAGGCTAGTTTGCATGGAAAAGAATATGGTCTGCCTTGATTTTTTTGGCTTGATCTTAGGTGTGCTTTGCCAAAAAAAAGTTTGTAAACCACTGACATAAGCTGTAGAAACAGCGAAGAGACAAGAGGAGACACAAACGGGTGGCAAATATGGATATTTACAAAACTGGCAACTAATCGCCCAACTGGGCAATTAATCGCAATTTAGATTAAATCGCATATGGTATGCTGCAATTTTCAAGTCGCAGAGGGTGCAATATTTATTTTACCAGAGATTTGTGTCAAAATACCAGTTTAAAACTTTTTTGTAGCAGAGACTTTATGCATTACATATCATGCAATCGTTCTAGTGGCATACTATTAGAATAGTGTACAAAAAATCATATTTTCTTCATTTTTGTATGTTTTTCTTGTTAAATATGAGAATTATATAAAATTAACATTCCCATTAATATAACAGTTCATACCCAATTTGCAAAATGAGTCAAAATCATCACAATTAGATATTTTTTTCCAAATTGTTCAGCCCTAGTTTAATCTAATACTGTGTTTGTTATAGTTTAGAATGAATTACTGTCTGTTTTTGTTGGAAAATACATGAGATGAGGAACTTAAGAAATAATCACGTATTAAATCACAATCACAACATTAGGTAAAAAAAAAAAAAACGCAATTAGATTATTTTCCCAAATCGTTCAGGCCTACCACCAGGTATAGTTACTAGCACAACAAAGCAAAAACCAATGGTAGAAAGTTATCTTTACTCTTTCACCAAGGCAAAGTTTATAGAAGAATTTAATCCATGAAATATGATTCACTTGCAGGGACCACAGCATCAACAGGATGCAATCTGACAGTTATTCATTGGTGGTGTTGGAATGATTCTTTGAGCAGTGATGTCAGACGTTTGCTGTTGATGGTTTGGGGAAGCTGCCATAGCTCCATGACACAACAAACCCCCTTTTAGGGTCCTAATGATATAGTGATGATATAGTGAATCACAAAAAGAGGCAAGGTTGAGGTGTGGTCCTGCTTCTGACACTTTTGCTATGTAGCATCCCATCACAGACAGTCCAACAGCAGGGCTTTGTTTTAATGAGAAGGATTCCAGTGACAAGAGATTTTGTCTAGTCTCATAACTAAGGATTCTTTTTGATTAATGCCATGATATGTCAGTATTTCCAAATTCATGTTAGCCAAATATATAAATGTAGAGGTTGAAAAAGTACACAACTATTACACTCAAGTAAAAGTACAGTTACCCTGGTACTTAAGTACAAGTAAAAGTACTGGTCTTTGAATATACTCAAGTAAGAGTAGAAAGTATTCAATTTAAATTTTACTTGAAGTACTGAGTAGCTTCTGAGGAGTTGTACAGTAAAATGTTATCCTTCCTTATTTGCAACAACAAAAACAGTACAGATCTCCAACCAGGTTGTTCAGTTTAAGTCACACATCTATAATTAAGTAAAATACACAGCAAAATTGACAGTGTTAATAAAACTCATATAGTATTAAATTTAACACTTTAAAAGCTGCATTAACGGCTGAAAATCTATGGCAAGGTGGGTCTCCTCTGGCAAGAACAATGCAGAGATAAACCTCATAGCAAGGCAATGCCTATGCCGATGAATAGTCACCATGCGTCCCTTAGGAATACCTACAGTCATAGCTGAAAATTCTAACATATCAAATTGAGATATCAACACTCTAGTTTAAGGTTCCATCCCTGCATACATTTGGATCAGAGCTAAACAGCAAGGGTCAAAAATTGCACTTTTCACAATTTTAGTTGGAAAACAGTCTTTGAAAACATGCAGGATTTCAAACATTGGTCATGGGGCTCGCAATACAGAAAGTACTTGACTGAAATGGTTATAGTTAAGTCTGACAAATACTCTACTGACAACCCTCCAGATGCTTCAGTGACAAAAACGATTATATTTCCAGTACATTTGTATACCTTTCTAAAATCTAAAGGTGTCATTTAGCTGCCATCCAGCATCCTGACCTACTTCTGCTCATGAACTCGATGACAAGTGTCATAGAAATAAATATTTCACATGTCAAAGTCTGTGAAATCGACTCCTCCTTTTCTTCTCTCCATCTCTCCCCTCTCTGCCTGTCTCTCTTATTGACAGGAAGGATAAGGCACCGATCCAACTTAGCACCTGGCTAATTTTAGCTCTCAGAGGATTCCTCTTAAGTACAGACAAACATTTGCACACCTGTTGGTGCTCATGTGATCTGTGTCTTTGGCACAATGTCATCAAGTTTTGGCCCACCTGAAGCTGCTGACAACTTCACAAACATGGTATGACAGTAAATGGGGATAAGATATTTACAAAAAACACAAGACCTTCAGTGCCTAATCTCATCCATTAAATTTAGCTGAATAAGATTATTCTATAGGGGGTTATATTTATTGAAAACAACCAAAACAGACAAGTATTTCAGTTGCTTCAACTGCAAAGTTTAACTTCTAAAAAATCCAAAACACCTAAAAGAAAAAAAGACAAACTTTTGTATCTGAAAGGCTGATGGACAACAAATAGGGAGCCCTGGAGGTGAATTTTTATAATTCAAAGTTATGATAAGAAGTACTTCATAAAATCATACACCGCTGGTTCAAATCAGTTCAGACAAAACTCATCCTTACGGGGAAGTGTCATTCACTAAATATCACTGCTTACATATAGTTTATGTCTTGTCTAACAATGACTTAAGCATGCATTTAACAGCACAACATGTCTAATATTCATTCACATAATAGTTTGTCCCATCGCCATTACTCCATATACCATGTTTATTAGCGACTAAATCTCCAGTATATATTTGGAGCAAACCACATACTATGGCGGAGTTTGTTAAATTAAGTTTCCTGCTGCAGTGCATAACTGGCTCTTATGTTACATATGATAAGTTTCAGCGGAGACGAGTGACAGTTGCAGTGAGATGAATGTGGAAAGGTTAAAGCCATAGGAGAGGAGGCAAAGTTGAGGAAGTAAAGCACATCCTCACTTTGCACGCCGTCTCTGTGTGCATATATGCAAAAAGCTGCAGCTGATTTATGATTAATTTTCCTGAGTCCACCATAACGTGCAGCTTGAAAAAGCCCACACACAAGCAAAAAGAAATGTCAGCAGTTTTCTTTGACCTGTTTGGACACCTTGCCCTCCAACAACTGTCCTAAGAAATAGATGTGCAAAGTAATTCTGCCATTGTGAATTCAGTGAAGTTTAACATTTGCTGGCTGGCATTAGTTTGGGAAGCTTAGGGTTTCCACTGTAGCTCATTTTAACCCTCTATTGATAGTAGGAAAGCAAGAAGTAGAGGAAAAACAAAGAGAGATGCAGGATGCGAAAAGGGAAAAGGGAATAGTCAGGTTTTAATTTACACAAACTCAGGTAGAGGTGTGGTGGAGCAGCGATCCTATTCCTTAAACTCTACTATGAGCACCACCAAAGGTAAGTGATATTAGTGTGACTCTTTATTGATACCCATAGGAAGATTTAGTTTCCAGTGAAAAAGGCTGCCTCCTCTCAGCAGCACAGAATGATAGAAGAAAGAATCAGAATAATTCCTTTAATGACTGGAAAATGTGATGGGGGCGACAAGATGAAGTATAGTGTTTGCTTGTTTTTATTCCAATCCGGCTCAGAAATACAGGGATCATGCTCCCAAAATCTGCATTCCTCTGCATGTTTTAACGAACTTTGTAAAATTTTGCTATATGACCCATAAATACAGCACAAACCAAATTAAATTGTTCTGCATCCTTCCAATATTCTTCCTCAAGTCTTCAGGATATTCCTCACTTCCCTCCTTCTTTCCTTCCCTCTTACTTTCTAGGACACTGGATTGATTATATTCAGTAAATTTGGGTCCCTGGCTGAGCAACTCTGAGAGCTTTCCCTCTGGTGTATTCCATCAAATCCGTTCAGCTAAGCTCGGCTGCTTTCACATTAACATAGCAGACTGAGATCAACATATTTTACTAACATTATGACACTGGGCTGAAATCACCTCATAAAAATGTTGATTTCTCTGATGGGCAGAAACCCCCACTCTAGATTCGCATCACATCCACTTTGAAACCCCTGGTGAGCTCACATCACTTCACATTTAGGCTGGCTTGGTTTAACTCATATTAGCATAAACTTATAAACACATCTGTAGCTGCTCTGAGAAGACCTTTTATCAACAAATTAACTTTTTTATATATATTTTCAGCATAAGTCCTTCCAGAGAAAAAAAAATGTTTTACAGGTTTAGGCTGCACCTTTGATTATGCAGAAGTCCGATAAACCTCAACAGGGAAATCAATCTTTTTTCCTCAGCCCTCCTGATATCTTTGCTTTTTAAAGATGCAGTCACGGGCTCCTGCAGGACAGCGATAATATGAGTCACCTGGATTTGCTAAATAAAAATGTTGATTTCTCTGTTGGTTCACAGGCCTTGTTTGGCTGCTTTCCACTCTGTTTTCTCCATGGAGTTAACTCCATATCTGTTCATGGAAATAAGGTTAGGAACATTCAAATTAATGCAAAAATAATTCCAAATGCAACTTCTCTATGTACAACTTTTTTACATTTCCCCTTGAAAGACACAAACATTGTTTAAGTTTAAGGATATGTTATGGGCTTAACAAACCTGTGCAACATCATGACACTCATCTGATCCAATGTCAGAGCTCTGTACTAATACTGTGAAAAGCATCATGATTGTAGCGTTTTAGCTGAACTGATTATTTTAACCATAAATTAAACTACTGACCACTTCACTCAATAAATAACCCAACAAACAAAGATGCTTACAGTAATACAGCTTAAATATGAGGTTTAAACTAGGGATGTGCACGTTAAGTCTATTAGATGCTGAAATATCACTACCCTTTCTTGAAGGCATCAGATTCACAATTTAGTTAAACTAGTTACATATCTATTTGTATGGTGTTCCTCAATGCAGGAGCAAACAGCAACAAACAGCAAAACAGAGACACGTCACCAGCCAGGGTTGTAGCTCCAGTTAATAGGCCTGTTACCTGCTCTACTACTGAAATATAAACAAGCAAAGTGAACAGATAGCATCTCATAGAAGCAGTACATCTGGCTGATTGTGGCCCAAGAAAACTGAGAAAAAGATGTATATTGATTGTCCCTGATTAAAGGGGCATATCTGTATTATGCTGTGCTCAATTATGTCTGCTTTTACGTTTTTTGAAACCTAAGACAAGTTGGTTTTCAATAACGAAAATTTCAGGTTATATAGAACACACTACCATGACTTGGTACCAGATTTAGGCAAGAGAATAAATGCTTGGACTAAAAGTAAAGACTTATATCTGAGAGCTTTCTATGGACAAAAACTTGACTAAAATATTTTGGAGTTTTCGTCAACTAAAACTAAAAAGGGTAGAAATAATTAAAATGTGACTTAAACTAAAAAATATGTTATCAAAAGACTAAATCTAAGACTAAAATAAAAAATAGCTGTCAAAATTAACACTGATGGATACTGATATTCCATAAACGGAATGAGGCCAATCCATAAGCTTTGCAAGGTTATAACATTGCATCCCTTTAACTAAAAGACCAAGAGTTAAAATTGAAGTTTCGGATCAAGAAACTGATGAGCAATTCAAGTTAGTTTATCACATTTAAAAATGAAACCTTAAGGTTTGGCCTCAAACAAAACATTTTATGAGTTTGCCGTGTTCCAACGAGTGAGAAAATGTAATTGGTTCATCCTTGAGTCAAAGTGGAAAGTACGAGGTTTTGAGGAATACAAAACCGTCATCATAAGAAATGGGAAATATTAAGAAATTACAGATTAGTCCAGTCCTTATGGCTCTGTGCAAGTGATAAAATATTGTATAAAACCATGTACTGATAATATCTAATGCCATCAAATCAAAGCTGTAAAAGTCATGTTCTTTTATTATTAAGAAGGACATAGCCTAATTCAACTGACAAGATTGCTGTTAATGTATTTTCACTTGTTTTAAAAAGTATTTTCCCAACTGTTAGTTTATTCAACAACTTCAGAGCTAAAAAATCTGATACGAAAGTCTTAAAGATTTAGCACTCATCCACCAGTCGGTCCTGAAAATTAACCAGATTTTCTTATGATCCAAAAAAGCCCCCTATATCACCGACAAATACATCAGTCCAACCCCTAAGACCAGTAAGGAAACTTTAATATTGAAAAAAAGTCTGTCAACAACATCCAGTTGTGTCTAACTTCAGTTGCTCACCAAGTCCATCTTTACCGGTTCAACCTCATCCTCTTCCTCCTGTCCTCTGAACCCTCAATCTACCTGTTTCACTATCCTCCCTCTATCATAGACATCTCCACCAATGTGTATTAACTCTGGATACCCCCTCCTCCCTCTCTCCTCTGTATGTCAGCCCTCCTCCTCCTCCGCCTTGTCTTCTTTTTCCGATTATCTCCCGGTGTCTCTCTGAGCTCTGTCGCTGATAGAGAGCATGCCTGGTTGACATGCCTGGTAATGAGGCTCTTAATGCAGATGGCCTCCATCGCCCTCTTCTACTCACACACATACAATAACCCACCTCCTCCTCTCCTCCCCCTCTGCAGGAGGTCTAAAGCACTCCTGGGTTAAACAGTAGCTGGAGATGTTTTGAAGAGGATAAATAGGAGAAAAAGAAAAGCATGACGGGCAGCAGATTTGTCTCATATTTCAAGTGCAAACAGACCCTTCGCGCACTCATATATTCAAACAGCTTCATACATTCAAAGTGTTCTAAAATTGTCCAATTCTGCAGCTTTTCTGTGATTAAGTGGCACAATTTGACTCATAATAAGCAGCATGAATATTTTGACTCTTATTGCACACCATGTTATATTGATTCGGTCCCAGCTGTCAATCCCCATCCACACTGAGGGCACTGCTGCTCATTTCTCATTGTTGACACGACCCAAACACACAAAGCACATAATTAATCTTTCACAGCCTCGCAAATACACAATGCTAAAGAGCAGCGATTTCTTTCAAGTGCATTTCATGACTCAATTTGATCTCATCTAAATAAAAAAAGGGAAAAATGAGCTATTTTCTCCCTTAACTGTAGTAAAATCCAGGCATGCACACTGGTTGTGTTTGAGATATTCATGGGAGATTTCTGCCTGCAGCAGAAACAGATGATAAGAAAATGTTATTTGTGGTGCTCATTTGCCTTTAGAAGTTTAACATCAATGTGTCAAAAAAAAATTTGACAGTGAGGTCTGTGGTTTATCAAGAAAACACAGAAAATCATCTCTAGAGACATGTTGACTGTTTAATTTTTAAAAGCAACTGTCAGTACGTCAAGCACCACAAACAAAATTTTATTCAGTTTTCCATGTGTAGTGATTGCTCTACAGAAAAGAAAAAAAATATGTAAAGACAGAAAACAGAAAGGGGTCCAGATTAGAGGCTGCACCAGTATGTAAGTGCCTTGTACAATGACTCCAGTTTCTCCATCTAACACTGCTGCACGTTAAAAAGGAAATACGATCTTATGGTGTGTTAATCGTGTTTTTAAAGTGACTTACTTCAGAAGATCTTTTGTTTTTTCCTGAACAGGTCTTTTATGTTCTTTTCATCGGTCCAAGCAATTTAAAAAAAGGTTGTTGACTATTCAGAGCAGTGACTGCAGCTCCCTTTTGCTCTCTCTCACTGAAACCTCACCTGAAAACCACACTTTGCCTGTGTATTTTGTAGGGCTGACAGCTTTAATTCCATTGGTCGATTAATTGGTCGAAAAGCTTTGGTTCGACCAAGATCACCCTGGTCGGCGAATCGCCCCGCCCCCCCCAAGACGTTGGTCTGTGGGCAAAAGCATGTCAGCAGCTGACAGAGAGAGACGTGCTGCCACGGACAGGAGCAATGCAGCTCTAGGAATTACAGGTAGAGAAGCACACAAAGCTAGCAGAGTGGGATATTTTCTGATATTTTACAGCACTAACGCTCAGAAACAAAACATCAACTCGTCACAAAGATGCAGGCTGTTTGTACTGAAGTGGCGCTGCTGAGTCTCTCTTCTCTGCCCTCCCTCACTGCATCAACTCCCACGGTCAGATTAATTCACCTGTCGGAAAATAGGCTGCGTAGTATCATCTCTTTTTATAATCCCCTTTAAAATGTTCACGTTAGCGTCAGCCCGTGCTCTCCAGCCACACAGAAAGGAGAGGTGACAAAAGGCGATGTCTGCTGGTCTTAAGTCCCAAGGAGCTAACTTTTTTCCTCTCACCTACGTAAATAAACGCTGCATGCCGTCTGCTTTATGCTCATAATGTCGTGTTTATCGTGAAAATCTAGTTTATTTTGAAAGACTTCCGGTTTCCAGCTTCCACTGGTCACTTGTGTTTGCCGACAACTTACCTTCTCTTCTCCCGAGGTTGCACCATCCCCCATGGCACCGTGGACAGCGCTCACACCTGCAGCTGGTTTGGCAATTAGAGGACTCCTCAGGTATCAGCTCCTCTTTGTCCACAGTGTCAGAGTTTTGCAGACTACTCACCAGTGGTAACTCCTGCCCTGACCATGCTCACTCACTTGAGTAACTCGTTGATCTCCTGTGCTTTTGTGAAACTTTTTCTAACCCCTGTTCTCCTTGTTTTCCAGTGCCTCCCTCGATAATCACGTGCCGCCCAGTTTTAGAACTCTCTCCCACGAAGACCCTCACTTGTTGGACCTTGGTTTTTGCCCTTACCCTGGTGTTTATTAAAGATTATTGTTTAAACCTCCCTCCGCCTCTGCATTCTGGGCCCTAAGAAACATCTACACATCACAGAAAACTCTGACCAGCATGGACCCAGAAGATCCGGACCCGATCAAGACCACCATCACTCACCAGGGACACCGCCTCGGACAGCATGAGCACATGTTACACGGCATCATGAAATTACTGCAGGATCTCAGCACTCAAGTCACCAGCCTCTCCAGCCAACTACAGCCCACCAACCAGCCACAGACCTCCTCTAGGGAACCTTATGTACCCCAACCAGATTTTTTCACTGGCGAAATAGGTAGGGCCAGTAGTTTTTTGTTACATTGTTCTTTAGTGTTTGATCAGCAGCCCCTGAGTTATCCCAATGTTCGTTCCAAGATAGCTTAGGTTCTCAACCTTCTTCGTGGTTCAGCCTTTAGATGGGCCACTAGTTTGTGGGAGAAAGGTTCTCCCCTCTTAGCATCGTTTTCTGATTTTTCCAGTGAGTTGTGTAGGGTTTTTGACCACCCCCTGCAGGGTCAGCAAGCCGCTAAGCAGCTGTTTTCCCTTTCTCAAGGCTCCCTATCAGTAGCAGAATTTTCTATTGAGTTTCTCATTACTGCAGCTGAGAGCAGGTGGGGGGAACAGGAACTGAAGGGTATCTTCCCTAGAACAAACCAAGGCCTGTAGTTCCTTTTTCAGGACAGTCGCCACCTCACAGCTCAGGTTCCAATAACCCCGGCCCTCCTCCATCTCAGTCGCTACCAGACGAACCCATGCAGTTAGGTCGAGCTAGGTTAAGCCCCAGAGAGCGACAATGCAGAATAACTCTCAGACTCTGTATTTATTGCGGTCAAGCAGGCCATTTCTTAGCCAGTTGCCCTCAGACGCCAAAAGAGAAGGCTCACTAGATACCGAGAGCGCTCTAGTGAGCCAGACCTCCTCCACCCCTAGCTCTCCCTCTCGCATCACTGTTCCCTCCTGCCTCCTCTGGGGGCGGGATTCGCTTCCTCTTCAGGTCCTGATTGATTCTGGCGCTGAGGATAATTTTATTCACATTGACTTGGCCATTCAGCTCAAGCTACCGCTAGAACTGCTAGCCTCTCCTAAAACGGTAACAGCCTTAGATGGTAGAGTCCTCGCCAAGGTTACTCACCGCACCGCCCCACTTACTCTGATTATTTCTGGCAATCATCGGGAAGACATCTCATTTTTTGTTATTCCCTCTCCTCACTCTCCCATCGTTTTAGGTCTCCCCTGGTTGCAGATCCATAATCCTCAAATTGACTGGAAAACTGCCTCTATCACTAATTGGAGTGTTAATTGCCATTCACATTGTTTGCACTCGGCTAACCCCTTTGCTTCTCGTGCTAAGGTTTCTCCCAGCCCTCCTGATCTCTCTAATGTCCCCGCTGAGTACCATGATTTTGCCCCGGTATTCAGCAAGGAGTTGGCAGTCTCCCTTCCTCCTCATCGGCCCTATGATTGCGCTATTGACCCCTGGCGCCCCCCTCCCCAGCAGTCGTCTCTATAACCTCTCTCTGCCTGAGAGAGAGGCTATGGAGACTTATATACAAGACTCCCTCGCTTCTGGTCTCATTCGCCCCTCTTCTTCGCCCTTAGGGGCGGGTTTTTTCTTTGTTAAAAAGAAGGACACATCCCTCCGGCCCTGCATTGATTTTAGGGGACTTCACGACATATCAGTCAAGAATAAGTATTCCCTTCCTCTCATTGACCCGTCCTTTGAACCCTTATGCTCAGCCCAGATCTTTACCAAGCTTGACCTCCGTAATGCTTACCATTTAGTGTGCATTAAAGGAGGAGATGAATGGAAGACAGCTTTCAAAACACCCCATAGGCCATTTTGAATATCTGGTTATGCCTTGCGGTCTCACTAACGCCCCTGCGGTCTTCTAGGCCCTTATCAATGACGTTCTCAGGGACATGCTTAACCGTTTTGTTTTCGTTTACTTAGACGACATCCTTATCTTCTCTTGTGACCTCCAGGAACACAGGCAACATGTTCGTTTAGTTCTTCAGAGACTACTCGGGAACAAACTCTATGTAAAACCTGAGAAATGTGAGTTTCACTCCCCCTCTGTTAGTTTTTTAGGTTACATTATTGCTCAGGGACAGCTCCAGCCAGACCCTTCCAAGATCCAGGCAGTCACAGATTGGCCCACCCTACTACCCATAAAGAGCTCCAGAGATTCTTAGGATTTGCAAACTTTTACAGAAGGTTCATTAGAGATTACAGCAGAGTTGCTGCCCCCCCTCACTAGACTTACCTCCACTAGCTCCCCCTACCTGTGGTCTCCTGAAGCTGCCAAGGCCTTCACTCACCTTAAGACTCAGTTCACCTCAGCTCCAGTCCTCAAGCACCCTGACTCCTCTC
This sequence comes from Cheilinus undulatus, assembly GCF_018320785.1. NCBI lineage: Eukaryota > Metazoa > Chordata > Actinopteri > Labriformes > Labridae > Cheilinus > Cheilinus undulatus. The sequence continues at coordinate 35,349,203 of NC_054878.1, read as the reverse complement.
GCCAGTTCATTGTGAAGGTGGATGCTTCAGACTCCCAGGTTGGGACAGCCCTCTCTCAAAGAGACCCTGAGAACCAAAGACTGCATCCATGTGGTTTTTTCTCTCGCCGACTCTCCCCAACGGAACAAAACTACGATGTGGGTAATAGAGAGTTGCTGGCTGTGGTCTGGGCCTTACAAGAGTGGAGGCACTGGTTGGAGGGGACGAGCCAGCCTTTTTTAATTTGGACGGACCAAAAGAACTAGGCTTACCTGAGGTCAGCTCAGAGACTCAACCCTTGCTCGTTGGGCCTTATTCCTCAGTAGGTTCCACTTCACACTCTCCTACCACCCTGGTTCTCGGAATACCAAGCCTGACGCACTCTCCCGTGTCTTCTCCCCCTCCTCTGACATCGAGAGTCCGGACATGATTCTGCCTCCATCCTGTCTGGTCAGTGCTGCTGCTTGGGAGATCGAAACCCTCGTTAGAGAAGCTCAATGGAACCAACCAGATCCTGGGACCGGACCACCTGACCGGCTCTTCATCCCTAACGCAGTTAGGTCCCCTGTCCTCCAGTGGGCGCACTCCTCCAAGCTTACATGCCATCCTGGTTTTCAGAGGACCCTTCAATTCCTCCACCAGCACTTCTGGTGGCCTTGCATGACCCGTGACACACGACAGTTTGTAGCCGCTTGCTCACTCTGTGCCCGAGGAAAATCCTCCCACGTACCTCCAGCTGGTCTGTTGCGCCCTCTACCCATTCCTAGCCGTCCGTGGTCCCACATTGCTCTCGACTTCATCACTGAATTGCCCCCCCTCGGAAGGTGACACTGTTATACTCACTATCATTGACAGATTCTCCAAGATGGTTCACTATGTCCCCCTCCCCAAGCTCCCATCTGCCCTTGAGACCTCTCACCTTCTAGTGTCACACGTCTTTAGATTACATGGAATCCCTGTGGACATTGTGTCGGACAGTGGACCCCAGTGTAACTCCAAAGTTTGGAGGGAGTTTTGTAAGGAGTTGGGCGCCTCAGTTAGCTTATCATCTGGATACCACCCACAGACCAACAGCCAGACTGAGCGAGCGAACCAGAGTTTGGAGGCAGCTCTACGTTGCGTCACCGCCCACCATCCGGTCACCTGGAGCTCTCACCTACCCTGGGTGGAATATGCCCACAATTCCCTCACCTCCTCTGCGACAGGTATGTCACCACTCATGTGCTGTTTTGGCTACCAACCCCCTCTGTTTCCGGAACAGGAGCAATCTGTTGCTGTCCCCTCAGTTCAGCACCACCTGCGCAGAGTGAGGGAGGTTTGGAGGTCCACCAGGGCTGAGCTCTTGGACACTGAGTCACGTAAGCTCTCTCCTCATTTTGTTGGACCTTTTGAGATCACGAAGATTGTTAACCCCTCCGCAGTCACCCTCAGGCTTCCTGATTCCATGCGTATACACCCAACCTTCCATGTGTCCCTGCTCAAGCCCGTGCTCTCCAGCAACCTCAGCCCTCCTGCCGTCGCCCCTCCTCCCCCCCGGATCATCGATGACCACCTTGCCTACACTGTGTCTAGGATTCTGTATGTGCGGCCGCGGAGACACAGTTTCCAGTACCTCGTCGAATGGGAGGGATACAGTCCTGAGGAAAGGTCTTGGATTTCCAAGAGGCTCATCCTGGACGACTCGCTGCTGTGTCATTTATGTGTGCACATCACACATAAATGACACAGCACGGGCTGGATCAAGTGATCCTGTTAATAGTTACCGTTATAAATTAATGAAAAACGATGATCTGAGGTTATTTTGTAGGCTGTATGAGTTTTAAGAGTTACCACGCCGGGATCACGGAGATCAGAGGCATGTGCGTGCTGATCGTCTCTCAATTAATTATACTGTATTATATAGTAAGACTTGATGAGCCCAAAAGATATATTAATGCTTCAAAAGGCTTGTTACGTTCGTTTAGGGATCATTTAGAGTACCAAGCAGGTGCAGTGAGGAGCCTGGATGGATTGAATTAGTCCCCAACAAGGTAATTTTTTTAAATTAATAAATTTTTTTTTTTACCTGAACAATTAATCAATTAATTGGTGCCTGGGTGCTATTTTGGTCAACCAAGTTTTTCTTTGGTTGACTACAGCCCTAGTATTTTGTCGATATCAGCCATTAAACATGACAGATAAAGACCAAAATTTGTGCCCACAGCCTTGTAACAAAGAGACTGAATTGAAATGTGTGTTCTCTCTCTCCTACTTGAAACAGCAGTGCAATGTGTGAGCTTATGCAAGTAACTAAAATATACAAGGGCTCTGTCAGGAATGGATGGGCCCAGTATTCTCTGGGCCCAGAGAATACTGGGCCGAGTATAAAACACTTTTCCTCATATTGCCAGTCTTTATAAAGAATAGAAAAATAACACAAAGCACTGAGTGTGCAAGATTTGAGTGACTTCTTTGTCAGATTACAAATCCAAAAAATGTCACTTTACCAACTTTACTGGTCAACTAACTTTACTTGGAGTCTTTTCAATCCAACCAGCACTCCACAAGGGTTGACTCATCAGTATACTTGTGTTTTCTTCACATAATGTGACCGAACAACAACAAACAATTTGGTTTCTAACTACTTACATGACTATGCGTTTTATTCACCTGTGACCCTGACTCTCCTTCTGACTCCTCCTGACTCCACCTTTACTTTCGCTCCTGCCTGGCCAGGATCCTGCTGTTACCTGATAAAATAACATATTTGTTCATGCAGTTAAAAAGTGGCTTATTGTATACAACATAGAACCAGTCTTAAATCAATCACACATTATCTCTCACTGCTTAATGGCTATGTGTTTTATTTACCTTCACCTGACTCTCCTCCAGCTGAATCTATTCCTGTGTGAACACTTATTTTTTGTTTTAATCATGATGATTACAGCTTACAGCTCATTAAAAATCTACAATCTCAAAATATTTGAATATTGTGTAAAAGTCTAATTTGCAATGGTTCCATGAGCCTTCATTCTCTCTCTCTGGTTCAGTACACACAATCACAATCACAGGTAAGACTGCTTACTTGAACCCTGTTCAGAACATAATCTTTGTTATCTTCCAAAAGGAGGGTAAGCCACAGAAGGTCACTGCAGAAAGGGCAGGCTGTTCTCAGAGTGCTTTATCAAAGCTTATTCATGAATGTTGACTGGAAGGGAAAAGTGTGGTAAGAAGCTACAGGGATTAGTTCAGCTTCCAGAGGATCGTCAAACAAAGCAGATTCAAGAACTTTAGGAAGCTTCACAAAGAGCTCACCTAGGCTTGATTCAGTGTATCAAGGGCCTCCACAAACCTACGTGTCTAGGAAATGGGCTGCAAGTGCTGTGTTCCAAGTGTCGACCTAATCCTGAGCCACAGATGTCATGAGCTTCTCACCTGGGCTTAGGAGAAAAAGAACTGGACCATTTTTTGGTGGTCCTAAGTCTTGATTTCAGATGAAAGTAAATTAAGCATTTCATTTGAAAATCAAGGTCCGGGAGTCTGGAAGAAGATCAGAGATGCACAGAACCCAAGGTGCTTCAAGTCCAGAATGAAGTTTTAATAGTCACTGTTGGTTTGAGAGGCCATGTTATTGGTGGATGTTGGTCACTGTCTTTTATCAAGACCAGAATCAATGTCGTCAGCCGTCTACCAGGAGAGTGTAGAACACTTCATGCTTCCATCTGCTGAGAAGCTTTATGGAGATACTGATTTCCTTTTCCAGCAAGACTTGGCACCTGACCACAGTGAAGCCAAAACTACCAGAAATTGGTTTGCTGACCATGGTATTATTGTGTTTGATTGGCCAGCCAACTGGTCTGACCTGAACCCCATCGAGAATCCCTGGGGAAATGTCAACAGGAAGATGACAGACAATACCCAACAGTACAGACGAGCTGAAGGCTGCTATCAGAGCACTCTGGGCTTCACAACAACCAGGCAGTGACACAGACTGATTGACTCCATGCCACAGTGCATAGAAGCAGTAATTTGTGCAAAAGGAGCTCCAAGCAACTAAGTATTTAAATGAGAAAAGTTTTCCAGAAGGTCAAAATTCCTGTTAAAAATCCTGTTTTGGACTGATGTTTTTTTTTATTCTAATATTCTGAGATGGGGGGTTTTGGATTTATGTGAGCTGTAAACTTTAATCATCATTTAACCAAAAAAAGTCCAGAAATATTTCACTTTCTGTTAGATGTATTCAATATATGGAAGTTTCATTTCTTGAATTAAATCACAGGGAAATTGAACTTTTTCCTAATATTCTATTCTTTTGAGATGCACCTGTTTAATGCATCATATTCAGGAAAAACAACTGCCTGACATCAAAAAACCTTACAACCATGTGGATTCAAAGAGCTTGGTGATAGAAAAAAAGAAATACAGCCACACAGTAAAGCCAATCAAATATCCACACTATTTGATTGGCTGGGATTAAGAGGTGGGACTCATATACTATACTCATGACTAACTCAGATTTCCAAGTTGTTAGAACATCTGTTTGTGTATTAAATGGCTTGAAGGCCCACAGGATAATTATTAGTTAGTTGCATATTGGTAGTAGGGCCTTGCTTCTGACAAAAAAAATCATGCTGCTGTCTTTCATCAGTGAAACATTACTCACTATGATTACTTGCTTTGAAAATGTTTAAGAAAACCTTTTTCTCCCCAACCAATCACTTATCACTTTGTGTTTCACCTATGCCCTGTGGCAGCCATTACAGGTATTGACAATGAAGTAGTCAATGTTCTTTATAATGGTCTTGTTTGCTTTTGTACCCCATATATAGACATATCAGTATTAATTTCAGTCTTCAGAACTCCACAGGAACTTAACGGTGAAGAATAACAATGATGAAATGCAAAAGGGGAAGTTAAAACTGTGGTGACCCAGACACAATGTATTTTGGTACATGAAGTCAATGCTGCCTGGCTAAACTCGCAGAATAACTCAGCTACTCAGAAAACAGGCTACAGTAGCTTTGGACTTTATTCACTCATTTCACATCCACTTCAGAAAGCGCACAAAATCCACAAACCAGTATTGAACACTGTAAAGGGTACTGATAGCTTCCGTTTTTTTCCTTGACTTAAAATAAGTTTCATCAGGTAAATTACATATAAATTAAATAGCCTAAATTGAGTGGTTCCATCCTACATATATCATCTCCACAGACCTATAAAGTAGCTAACAAAGGGTATAGACTGGGCATGCTACACAAGGTGAGTCTGAATTCTGTCACATCTATGGAAAAGGTGAAAAACAAACCTCTGTGTGGAGGGGGGATAATGTGATAGATCAAGTGACTCATGTGTCATGTGTCAGGGTCTCTAATTTTGAACTTCTACCCCTTTAACTTGATTAAAAAGTCTGCATATAGAGAGGAAATGATTTTGCTAGCAAAAGCTGCACCAAAAAGGCAGGCATATCTCAAAACTACCAAACATTTGAATCTTATTTATCGTCATTTTACCTCTTTTACTCCATAGCCATATAAATGAAAGAGCTTTTTTTCCATAATTTCACCACTTATAACAACAATATAGGAACAAAAGTGACCTCTAAACGAAGTTTAAGATGTTTTTAGCTAAGTGTCATTGCTGAGTTACATTTCCCTCCTTACCGTACTGAGGTGACGACGTTCCTTTATCACGCTAGTAAACGCAGACGTTAAGCTAGCTTTTAAATGATTAGCTCATTAGAGCTAACGAGCAACACCTGTGAGCGGATCAAATCGAGCTCATTGGCTGGTTTTGCTGTCGTAAATGTCGCCCTCGGTGTATTGATCAGAGTATTGATCTGCTAACTCATTTATCAGGTTACTCACCTCTCTGCTGGGCAAGGCAGCATTGCCATAGCAACGCAGTCAGAAGCAGGAGTCGGATTAACGTCATTTTCGTTCCAATCTGAAGTTTGATATTGTCCCGCGCGCGCTGTGGAGTCAGCGCGTTTTCCTCGTGCGCGGCTCTCACTCTGTATTGAGTTGAATGACAGAGGAGAAAAGTTTCACAGAAGTTGACCCAAACTCTCTCTCTCTCTCACTCTCTCACTCCTCCTCCTCTTACTCTCTCTGTCCCTCTCTCATCTCTCCTCCTCTCCAGGTTTGGAGTTGGGACGGAGGGAGGGAGAGTTAAATGAAAAACACATGGAAAAACAGAAGAGAAGGGCATAAAAATAGAGCAACATGGCTGGTTACGTCAGTAAGTAGGCTATTGTAGCATTTTAGATAGATAGATAGATAGATAGATAGATAGATAGATAGATAGATAGATAGATAGATAGTTTTTAATATTACAATTTCATCAAACAATATTATTATTATTATTATTATTATAATTATTATTATCAGCAATGTTTTCATTGTTACATTCCTGTCAGTACTGGTAAATTTAAATTAATTTATACATACATACATGCACTATTCAAGAACAAAATGATGCTTCAATGTTTGCTTGATGTGTAGAGCATAACATCTCTGCATAAATAAAAAAAATTGAATCTGTTTTTTTTAACATTGATTTTAGATTTGAAAATTGCAGTAGGACATATTGTGATTTAGTCTAATTTATTGCCTTGCCTTCATGGCTACTGAGCAAACATTGAGGACTCTTAAATGTACTTGAATAGGTACACTTACCCCCAAAAAACTACTTAATTACAGTAATTAGTTACTTTCCACCTCTGCAAAAACTGGACAGTACGTAGAGCGGACATAGATATTGATTTCTCAATTACAAGGTGGTGGTGAGTCCTGAGGATAGATCAGTTGAGAATCAGGCTGAAAATGCATTAAATTTATGTACATTTGATCTTTGGTTACATATCTCACTAGTGTAGTTAATTAAATAAGTTCAAATGCATTTGTTTTGTTTTGGGGTTTTTTCCCGCTTTACATCTCAGGCATCAGGCAGCCTGTTATATCCCTGAACTGTAGTATTGCATTGCTGTGTGTTCCTGTCCCATTGGCTTGTTTTCTGCGAATAAAATCTGAGCACATGAGGCTGTGTGTGAAGCTGGTATTAAACTCTTTAATTCTTTAGAGAACTAAAGTAAACTTTACTTTTTGGCTGCAGAGTGAGAGCATTTTTCAAAAATAAAAGCTTCTGAAGCTGTAAAACAAATACATTTTGCTGCTTCAAAATAATGCACGTAGAGGTTAAAGGAGCAGAAAAGGAAGTACTGAAGTGGAGCCTGGAAAGAAGTCCAGAAGTGAGGACTGGAGATTTGGTCCTGTTGAGTTACACTTTTGTTCTATGGCTCCTCCTGCTGCCCTGCACAACTCACCACAGTCTGGGGCAAACTGAAGCAGCAGAGTTTAACTCTTAGAGCACTGCACAGTTACACAGACAAGGAAACTCTGCTCTTATTTTGTCTGTTTGTGTATGTTTTTTTACCAGCACAGAGATGTGGTAAAAACATCCAAAAAGTAAAACAAAAAAAAAAAGTGAAAAAACTGTAAAATCATAACACCTAAAGTCTGTTATCTAATATTTACATGAACAGATACTTCTTGTGCAAGTTTATTCTTCATTTAGGCTGCAAAAGAGTGTGTTATCAAATTAAATAAAGGTGATTTGGACTAAGTTTTACCCTTGACTGTACCCCTGTTTACTTTTCCACTGTTGAAAGCACAGGTATATTATAATGTTGCAGCTCACTGAGTTGTCAATCACTTCATTCCTTTGTGTGTGTATGACAGTATGTTGTGAAATTTTTGTATTACTCAACTGTTTAAGTTCTGGGCAGATATCGTGAGTGGATTTGGGTCATGACTTTCTTTATTTTTCCCCTCACTGTGTCCACTGTCAGTCAAGTCAATCTCCCACAGACCCCCAGACCTCCAGAAGCAGAGGGGCTGACTGTGTGGACAGTGAGGCTGAAAATGAGCTCCTCTTTCTGGGATCGGGGTGCTGGGAAGCCTTGGAGTGCTGCTGGATCTCTGTGGGGGTGGGCTGTGTCGAGGCTGCAGCTGGACTGGACAACAAGGTGAGTCACATCATTGTATTTTGCAGATTGTACTTGTTCCAATCATTCAGTATTGTTTATTCATTAATTATGTGCAATGCTAATTGAATTTGAACTAGGTTTATGATCAACACATGGTTTCCTTTGAATGCTTAATTTCTGTGAATGCCTTATAATGTATCTGCCAAGTTTATTATAATGCATGTAGGATACTCTTAATAAATTAGTATACTTACTAAAACTATTAATACAAACCAAAATTCAAAAATGTTGGGACACTGACAAAAATGTCAGTGCGTCAATGACATATAAGGTTTCATTCGTTGCAGTAGACTGGATGCACCACCTGACAACTAATTTCAAATTAAACAGGCAAATACTTAGACGCATGTCGTTACTTTTCTTCTTGTTCCACATCGAATAAACATATTTTTAAATAAAATGAAGAATGTTATGGTAAAATAAAATTTAGCTGTTTGACCGTGACATGGAAAGGGGTGCCAGCTAACATAGCAAAATTGTAATGAAATGTTGTTATAGTATGTGATAGCTTATATGCTTTATTAGAAGTAAAGTAAAAATGCTTCGAGCTTTAAATATCATCATTAATTTCATATAGTTTCACCACCTGAAACACTGGTTAAAATGAGATAGGATAAGATGAGATGATAATTGATTGCACTGCAAATTATTTGGCGCTTACCAAGATAAAAAAAACTTAGATTAAGAAGTGTTAGATAATGAAACTTAAATCAATGATCATATCTTTTTTGTCTCGATTAGTCAGGAAGCCCTTAATGTAAGGAACTCAAGTTGCTTGATTTAAGAATAACACAAGGAGCATCAATGAAAAAATGCAAATTATTGAGCAGAATACTTCTGACTTCAAACACGCTAAAACAACTTTAGAAAGAAACATTAAGATTTATGGTCTAAAGAAATGGACTGGTTTTAAGTTGTATGGTTTAGTTTAACATGATTTAGACTTTTTCAAGATGAAACAACTTGTTTTAGGACACAGCTTAATCTAATATGAAAAAATCACTACATTTGTTAATATTTTATTATGTAATTATAATTTTCAGCTTAATTTGCTAAAAGCAAGAAATTAAAGAAATGAATTCACTTATATTTAGTACATTTCACTTATTCTTAGGTTGTAGGAAGTTCAGTTTTAAGCAATCTCAGCTTAAACCAGCATTTTCTGCTTATTTTAACCCTTTAGAAGGGTTCTGTCGACTTTCTTATTTCTAGATTTAACAATCTTATTTCAAGATATCTTGTGAAGTAAAACTTGCTGCATGGACAGATAATTTCACTAGTTTTGAGTACCTGTCTTCTCAGATTTAGTGAAGCTACTACATTAGTATCAGAGAGATGTGTAAAGCCTTGAAAAAAAGGCATAATACCCCCCTTTAAATACAAGCCGATACAACATTCCACTTGTTCCAGGTAACATTAGACATGTGAATATTAATATTAATATTAATAATAATAATAATAATAATAATCATCATCATCATCATAGAGCAGAGAATTGCCCACATTTTAGGGACTATGGGACTATATACACAAGGGTTCATATACAAGTACTATATCTAATGTACCCTCATGGTTGCACCAGCTGACATTTCAAACTAAACAGGCAAATGCTTAGCCCTCACTTGGCCATGAGTGTTTAATGGATGGTAAATTATGCAACAATCTGTACCCCTTCATTTCAAAATAGAATAACCATGATTCGGACAGTTTTCGATGATCTTGCAAGCTGTAAAATGATACATTTAAATTTGTTCATTTCAAATATTTCAACCATAAAATCATGCCAAAGTAATCCAATTTGAATTTCTCACTGTTAAACTGCCATTTTTAATAGAGTCAATAATCTGTTCATTTACTCAGACGGTGGCACATCCAGATGTTTTTAGGGTTTGAAATATTCTGAAAAAGTATTCAAACAAAGAAGGTCTCATAGAACAAACTGATTTTTTTCAAAAGGAAATATTAGATATGGACACAAAAATATGTACTTCATGTCATTGGCCGAACAACAGATGGTATGTGATAATATCAAAAATAACATTAAACCCCCTTATTACAATTAAAATAGCAAAAAGACAGCATATAAATGTTAGCACTGAGATGTTTCATTGTTTTTGAAAAAATTATACACTCAATTTGAATTTGATGCGGCCAGCATGTTTCAATAAAGTTTGGATGGGGTCCTGTTTACAGCTCTGTTGCATCACTCTCTTTTGAGAACACTCTGTAAGTGTTTTTGGGAATGAGGAGACCAGTCTCTGTCACTTTGAAGTGCTGTTCTGTCCCATTCTTGCTTAATATTACAGATTAATACATCATGGCTTTTGTTGTTCTCCATTATATTACAAAAATAAGCCCTAAAGTGACATTTGTCTAACATTTCTTTTCTGTGGACAACCTCAAACTGAAGCAATCAGTCTGCAGTAACTAAGCCTGCAAAAAAGCAACAATCCTGTTCTCTGAATCATCTTGTTTTTTAACCTGTTGGTTTAAAAAATGTTGTTTCAGCCATTGTAATCAAATATTCCTGCTCTGTAGGTTCTTCCAGCAGGATGAAGAGATGCTAATTCTGACCCACAGCGACGAGTTAAACAGAACCTACTGTGAAGAGAGCAGAATACCTTTAGACGAAAATAATCCAAGCTCTGCTGACACCCGAGCAACCAGATCTTCATTAAAAAGGAACAACTTGCCTCAAACTGAACAGGATAACCCCCATATGAGGGAGGGATCCAATCCTAACCTTAGAGGATCCCCCCAGCAGGAGAATCAGGCCTTTAAAGAAACCAGAGCGAGTGTGATCTCCACCGGACCAAGAATCATCACTGTAACATCAGCCGTTTCCTCTGCAGACGCCATAAGTTTCAAGAACAACAGAAGTTTTGGCAAAAGAAAAAGATCCTTAGAAACACAAGCTGATGAGATGGGAAGCAAGGGTGTCATCCAAAACCACGGAGGCAAGAGAAGGCCCTACAGGCATGTTAGTCCGTTAAAACTCTCTGAGGATGGAGAAGGGAGAGAAGTAGGAAGTGTGGAGGGGACTTCTCAGTTCTGCACCAGCCTCCAAGAAGAAAGATCGAGGAGGAGTTTGGCAAATCCAGTCCAGAGGTCAAGTACAAGAACCTCAGGTGTGAATCCTGCTCCCACCATCACTGCCTGGGAGGCTGGCTGGAACGTCACAAATGCTATACAGGTACATGTTTGCAAAAACAACATGCTGGTATATTTGAAAGGAATAATCCAATTTTTAAGTTAAATGCTATTGAATATAAAAGATACATGCCTCTTTTTCCGCAAGTTATACTGACGTTTTCTGTGTTGCTTTATTGAGTGCATTCATCTGAAATCCCTTTGCCTCGAAAATCCAATCACGAGTGCTATAACTAGGTGCAGAAATACTTTCATGGCCAATTTGCCATCCATTTTGACTGAATTAAGGCTCCTTTGTGGAGTCGAAACCCCTGCACTCTCTAAATCTAACAAAGTGTGATGCCCTATTGTTTACCTTGTGTCACCTGCTGTTTTTTTAAAGCAAAGGTCCATTAATATTCACACTGTTATTGTAGATATAGCTGCTGATTTTAATTATACTAGATGAGAAAACCACACCCTCTAATCTGATGTTTGTATCATTTAAGATATAAAGTACAGAAATAAGGAACCTTAAAACAGGGGTCAAGATCAAATTATTAAACTGATGGCCAAAATTCATCATTTTGGTCTTATCAGACCAAAGAACTTTCTTCCACTTCACAATGGAGTCTCAGGAGAATACTGGTTTACTAGTGACTGTACCTTCCAGACACAGGTGTCTTTACTGTACCATCACTTGAGACCTCAGTTGAACTAGGTCAGTCACTAAAGGGGGTGAATATTATGCAGTCACCTATTTTACATTTAAAAAATCTGGACAAACTTTCTGTCTTTCACATTCATTGCGGGCCAACCAGTGCAACAAGACAAAATTAGGCAGTACGATGCACAATTCTGGTAAGTAACTAGACAGTGAGCTGGAATAGTTTACGAATGGTTCTATTTATTTGGATAAAACTCATGCTGAGGCCCGTCAGTAGAAATGCAAAAACCTTTTCTCCTCCAAGGGAGTGGGGCTCTTTGCTCATCTTTCAGTAGAGAATTGCTGTCATGATCTGATAAAACCTGTTGCCAAAGCTACCTCAGAGCTAATAGCTCCACTGGCTTAAAATGCAACTAAACCCTGCCCGTAACTATTGCAAACTGATGCCAAAGCAGGTCGTGATGAGGAAAAACATGACCCAAGAAAGCTTTCAGTGTGGTTATTTGTACTTGTTTTAATAAAGAAATGTGGTTCACTCCTGATAAAACTTCCTTTATGCTGTAGCTACATCTGAGCTAATTGCTACACCAGCAGCAGCCATTGCTACCAGCTTTCAGTGCAAGTAAACCACACCCGTACCTACTGCCTCATTCTCCACAAATAACGCTGATTGGTCTGTTCTCAGACAGTTGTGTCAGATTGTAGATTTTCAAGATAGATGTGCCTGGCGACAGACATGAAATCTGACCAATCCATCTGCTTTGCAAGGTTAAGGAATTATGACAGTCGCTGTATGTTTTACAGGTGTGTTATGACTTGGACAATTGAATGGTAGTGAAAGTAACTGAAAGCAGGCTATGTATTATTATCTTGGTGGGGCTACAGGATCTAAAAAAAAGAGTCATTTAACATGTTCATCAAACCCAGATGATAGTTAACTGTATCAGCCACGAGGAGCTCTACAGTTTCTATTCCAACTGTAAGCCTGCTGCTGAACAACAGTCGTCTTAGTTTGCCTTTCTGAGTTCATGCTTATTATGGCTGCAAACTTTCAGTAATTATTTCTTTGGTTCAGTTTCAGCACTTTATTCCTCCCTTTTCACCAGAGCTCTCAGCCTCTCTTTCTCTTTTCCTCTTGCAGAAGACAAATGCACAAAATAAATGCCAACAGTTTGGGCGCCAAGCTTCACACCACATTCAAAAAGCACTTAACCTTGCAGACATTTTAATCTGCTCCCTTTGTGTTCTAATAATTCCAAACAATGCTTTGTGGTCGTGCTGGCAGTTTGTCAGGCACTCCCCGGTCTTCCTAATCAAATAAAGCGTGAATCCAGTTGTTTTGTATAGAAGGCAAAAAAAAAAAAAAAAAAAATTCAAGTCACAGCGTGTCCTCATGGTGCTAATGCTAATAGCTTATTATGCTGTAAATGCAAGCCTGTATTCAACCCCTGCACTTATGTAAATGTGTTCTTTCACTAGGATGTAATTGAACACCATCACTGGCTCTGGAGAACATTATGACATTAGGGCGTCATTGTAGTGGATGCATGCAAACACACATGAAGACACATGCATGCACATGTTCCTTTAGGAGTTGCATCAAATGTTTTTTATCAGATTGCTGTAATCACACGGGGGTTTTAATCAATGTTATCTCTGCTTTCAATGAAGTAAATATATATATATATAACTACACATGATATTTAGTGGATAAGCAAGTGTTTTATGTGCTTTGTTTATTGATGCCAGTCCATCTGTGGGTGCCAGGATTTTACTTTTTAAGTGTCATTAGAGACCATGTTTCTGTGCCAGAAACTCTGTCTGATGAAAACTGAGACTTCAATGTATTCCAAACGACTGACTAAATTCCCTCATCACATATAGGATTTAATGTCTCAATATTTCCTTATTTTTTTTATAACTTTCCATAAACACTGCCACGGTTCAGCTCTTGTTTTGCAGTATTTTGAAACTCTGCTGTAACATCATGAGCCTTTCTCCTTAGCTCTTAAGTTGGTTAATGTTTTATAGGTCATTCATTACCTGCAGTGCTGTAATCACAAACCTTAACCAAATGGATTGCTCATTAATCCCTGCAGACGAGGTTACGGAAAGGTTAAATCGAGGTGATTTCATGATGACTTCAAAAGAAGTTTTGTTTAAGGCGGTGGATTATTTCAAATTTAGATTTTAGACACGCTCCAGAAATTAAAATCTTTGATCTGTTATGTTGGACTAGATGTTGCCATTCCTTGGGTGCATACTGTAGATGAAACTTGCAGGATAGCCCAGTGAGTAATAGCACCTTCCTGGTTATCGAGTGGATGCCATCCTTCCTGGATGTTTCACTGATAGGCCTTTGACATCTCCAGAGGGGTTCACAGTAAATCCCATTGTCTCTAGCTCATGCTGTCTACGTCCCCTTGTTGCGGCCTAGGTGGCATCATTTTTCCTCTTCCACAGTCACTGACTGCATTTTTTGGCAGCCCTGGGCCTGTAACAGTTTATTGAGCTTGTAGGCCTCCACTGCAACCTACCAGGGTACTATGAGCTCTGTGATGCATCCAAAGGTCAACTGAGGTTAACCATAGCACGAGGTCTGGTCTGAAGCTGGTTTACATGATCATAGCTGTAAAGCAGAACAACTGGCCTAAGTCTGCCACCATCTTTCAATCAGTAAGTGTATAGTGTAAGTGTCTATTTTTTTCATTGAAAATATCTCATTACACTCAATATGAGCCACATTCACCTGACAAGCCCAGATAAACATCATGTGTTATGATACTATAAGGAAAAAATCAGACCTGATATGTTTGTAATAACTTGGAGATCTACCAATGCAAAGAGCAAAATTGACTTGTAAAATTTCTTGAAATGAGCTCCTTATCTTATTTCAACAATAAGATTTTTTTAAGTAACTAGATTGCAAAAAACTTTTTGCAAAAATCAAGTGTTGTTCCTGTATTTCTAATTAAAATGTCTCATCAGACTTATGATTAGACTTATAGTTATAATTAATGGAAATGGAGATTTGGCCCATCTGATGGGTGTGTCTCAGTTTTGCAGATGCTTTGAGAACATACCTGACTGCATTGTGTAAACTGTGAAGTTTGGTGGAGGGGGGTAATGGAAGAGGGCTGTTTTTCAGGTTTTGGGCTAGGCTCCTTATCTCCAGTGAATCTTAATGCTTCATCATACCAAGACATTTTGGACAATGCTATGCTTCCAACTTTGTGGCAACAGTTTAGGGAAGACCCCTTTTTTCCCAGCATGACTGTGCCTCAGTGCACAAAGCAGGAACTATAAAGACATGATTTGCTGAGTTTGGCATGGATGAACTTGACTGGCCTGATCAGAGCCCTGACCTCAACCCCATGGAGAACCTTTGGTATGAACTGGAACAGAGATTATGGGCCAGACCTTCTCATCCAGCATCAGTGCCTGACTTCATAAATGCTCTACAGAATTAATGGGAGGAAAGTCCCACAGAAAAACTTCAAAATCTTAAGGAAAACCTTCCAAGAAGAGTGGAGGCTGTTACAGCTGCAAAGGGGTGGCCAACTCCATATTTAAGTATGCATATTTGAATACAATGTCCTTGCAGTCCATGCTGGTGTAATGGCAGATGGCCAAATACTTTTGTCCATGTAGTCTAAGCTGAATTTGATTATTTTCTGGACTTGTCTGGTTAATGCAGCTTAAATAATGAGATATCTTTTTTAAAGTATGCAAATAAACTGGTTAAAATCAGAGTTTTCAAGAGTTTAAATGGATAGATGAGAAAATGGATGTCTAGTTATAATGAGATTTATTAACACCGGTCAGTGAAAGGATGATAGAATTGTGTGTAAAGGGCTAACAGATGTCCCAATAATGAAAAAAGAACAGCAGTTTTATCTGTATCAAGGCTAAAAAAGAAAATATGTATTTTCCGTTGGTGGTTTGTTGATGCCAAAATAACTGACTGTCTGCCAGCTTAATACAGTTTTTATTAGAGAGCGAGCGAGCTGCCAAATATGGAGAAAAAAAGCCGCAGCTCTCAAGGCTCCCGACTTGGGAATATTATGAAACTCATTTTTAATTCCAACCTGACTGTTAATGAGGCAGCTCCTCTCACGGATTAGAGATGTGGAGCTTTTGTTCCTGAGAAAAACTGATGTTGGTTTTACTGACTGTGGTTATTCGTTTTTTTGTGACTGGCGTTTTATCTTAAACTGGGATGGAAATTTGAGATCCAAGTTCTAAATTGGGTTTTTTAAAAATCCAATCCCAAGCCGTAGGGAAATGAAGAGTGTTCTCATTTTGTTTTGGAAAGATTGTTGTCAGAAGTTATTTGGTTCATCATGCTGCCAAATACATCCCAAGACCCTGCAGGAAGAGGGAGGATGGATAAAAGCTGCAGGTTAGAGCAGCTTCAGTATCATCTTTCTCCAGAGATTTACTAGGTAACCCACTTTTTCATTACCATTATTATCATTAGCTCCATTCCCATCAGTCTAATTGCTATTTTTATCTCAACAAGAAGTACTCCCAGCGGGTATCCTGATGATGTCACAGCTATGTCATCAGGGTTCGCTAATCCTTGGCTTATTGATGAACTTTTATAACAGGAAGATAGCAGTACCAATTAAACCCTTTCTCATTCCTAAGTAGCCAAATACCATAGACTGAGTAACCTAGGGCTGCAGTTTCAATGACATCACCAGTTGGTTTCTGAAGAGGTGATGTTGACCCCAGCAATGGTGGTAACTTTTAATCACTGAAATTGATGAAATTAATCACATCAAATCTCTATCATGTCCAAGCCCCATTGCAACCGCCCCCAGCTTTATACAGCTTTATTTTGTGTATCTGGTCATTTACAGCGCCTTTAAAAAGTCCATTCATCCATTTTCTATACCATTTATCCCATTCGGGGCTGGAGCCTATCCCAGCTGTCATTTGGCAAGAGGCGGGGTACACCCTGGACTGGTCGCGAGTCAATCGCAGGGCTGACAAATAGAGACAGACAACCAGGCACGCTCATATTCACACCTACGACCAATTTAGAGTCACCAATTAACCTAATGAGCATGTTTTTGGTGCTGGGAGGAAGCCAGAGTACCTGGAAAGAACCCACGCATGCACAGAGAGAACATGCAAACACCGCACAGAAAGGCCCTGACAGGGAAGTGAGCCAGTGACCTTCTTGCCGTGAGGCAACAGCCCCTTTAAAAAGTATTGTATAATATATTATATACAATAGTATAAGGATTTTTCATTAATTTTTTGGAACCATTTTACATTCCACCCTTACAAGCCTTCCAGGGCCCACTGCTGAAAAACACCTCCACAGCATGATACTGCCACCACCATATTATTATTATCATTATGGTATTATTATAGTGTACTGAGTGTAGATTAATGAGAGAAAAATTAAACAGCTGTAGCATCGGATCGCAACATAAATATAGACAAAGTGAAGGGGGTCTGAAAAATTTCTAATGCACTAAATATACAATATAAGAGCAGTCATTTCAGTGTAAAAATTTTACATGTTTTTCCTTTAACTCTGTCATCACTATTGCTAACTCTGCAGCTTTCATTTTAATGATAAAGGGTCTTCTTACATTTCCTAACTTTTTAAATGCACATAACTTGTGTAAAAACTGTGTACAGCATAAAATAGAGAGTCAAAAGGAACACATTGGCCCCACCCTTTTTTAAATTCTATATTTTTTTCATTTGAACAAATAAGAGGACTTTTACTCAAGGTAGAATTCAAACTTTTGCCATGGTTGCAGAAGAAATGTCACTACCAGTCACTTAAATGTCAACCTTTCTGTTTCTTCTCCGTCTTTTATCCCCTCATGGTGTGGAGAGACATTTCTCCATCACTGTTTGTGCACAGGGCATGTGCTTGCATAAAGATATTGTGCCTGACCTGAAGGGCAGCATTTGAAATCTCGTACCTGAAAAGTCCAGACAGGATCCATGAATGCGTACTATTTTCGTAGTAAGTCACTGAAATACCAGTGCTGCCTGGTGGCTCATATTGTAAGGTAGGAATGAAAAAGGGCAACACTCCCTGAATAAACAGATTTTAAAGGTGTCGGATTATGGCAGGATGGCGCTGAAAGGAATAATCAGGGATTCTTTCCTTCCTTTATTCTACCTGTTAGTGATTGCTTCAGGAATTAGCTGGCAGAAACACACAGAAAAGAGGGAGACGAGAGATGAAATCAGATACGGGAGCGTCAGATTTCTCTCAAACTGCTTTCATCGCCAGCAGCTCCATTTGAACATCAAAGCTTTATCAGCATATGCCTGACAGACACCAGTTACAAAATAACGACTTGAAAGCGAGAGAATGTGTCTGTTTATGCATCCACAATATGTGCTCCTGTAACCGTATCTCCATGTTCCAACATCCCAAACACAGCAGCTCCATCAAAGCAGCTTCATGTCTCCTCTGATCTCCCCTCGTCCTTCTCCTCTCCCTCCGTCAACCTCCCGCTCTCTCACTATACTTCTCTTCTCCTCTTCTAGCCTTCTTTCACCTCTCTTCCCTCTCCTCATCTCCTCCTCTCTCTGGCAGTCGCTTCAGTTTTCCCTTGGTGAAGGGCCAAAGCTCAGCTCTCCTCCTCCTTCTGCTCCTTCTGGACTCCTGCATCCTCGAACTCTCCGGGCATCAGGCCAAAACTCTCCTCTCGCCTCCTCGTCTTCCAACCATGAGCGCTCCTTTCTTCTCTTTCTCCTCATTTCCTCTTCAGCAGTCCCCTCATATTATTTTCTTTCCACTTGTGTTGCGATGGACTTTAGAATTTTCATATTTTGGTGCTTTACAGGGATTATTTCTTGGGAGGAAATGTGTTACTGTGGAAAATGAGCTCCATGCAGTCTGGATTTTTTTTGGCATGAGGAAGTCATTAACTTCATAAAAAATACAAAAAATACTCTTTCATTCATTCACATTTCTTAAAATCTGTAATAAAGTTTTATACACTTCTTTGTACTACAGTAAAGCTGAGGTCAGTCTGCCTGATTTTTTTGTCTGTTTTCATAGGCACTTTTTCAGATCAGATGGTCGCAAAGCCATGTATTTATGGTATGACTTGACGGAGGTGTCTGACTATTGTACAGCATTGTACTGTATAAACTGAACTATATTGCATTTGTCAGTCAAAATGTGAAACGTATTGTACCATATCATATCATATCATCTCATGTGATGTTTTATTTTATCGTTGCTCTGAATTATTTAGTACCGTATCAAGTTGTACCAAATAGAATTGTATTGTACTGGGTCATGTCATAACTTATCATAGCGTATCGTACAGTAGCCTATCGTATCCTATCATATTGCGTCATGTCATATCGTATCGTATTGGGTATTATTGTATCTTATTGCATTGCGTTGTTTCTTCTTGTAACATGTAATGTTGTATTGTATTGTGTCTTTTTCGTATCGTAACATATTGTGTCATATTGTGTCACGTCATACCCTATCGTATTGTACCGTATATTACAGTATCGTATTGTGAAGTATTATATTGTATCGTATCTTATTGTATCGTAACATAAAATATCGTATCTTAAACATATTGTATCATGTCGTATCGTAACGTATCATATCATATTGTATCGTATCATATTGTGTCTTATCGTATCATAAGATATTGTGTCATATTGTGTCGTGCCATACCGTATTGTATTGTATCATATATTATAGAATCATATTGCAAAGAATCGTATTGTATTGTATCTTATTGTATTGTATCATAACGTATCATAACATATTGTATTGTAACATATCGTATTGTATAGTATCATATGGTAACGTATCATATCGTATCCTATAGTACCATATTGTGTCATGTCATATTGTATCATATTGTATTGTATTGTATCCCATTGTATTGTATCCTATTGTGTCATATTGTGTTGTTTTATTCATATCATGTTGTGTCATAAAGTATTGTATTGTATCATATCGTGTTGTGTCGTATTGTATTGTATCGTGTTAAGTCATATCATGTCGTATTGTATGTTATTGTCTCTTTCCGCAATGTGTTGTGTTGTGTTGTATTGTGTCGTTTCATATTGTATCGTATCGTATTGTATTGTATCATATCTTGTTGTGTCTTTTTGTATCGTAGTGTACCCTATCGTATTGTATTGAATAGTTTTGTGTCGTATTGTATTGTATCGTGTCATTTCGCATTGTACCATATCGAAATGTATTGCATTGTATCATATCAAATCGTATATCGTTTTGTATCATACCATGTTGTGTCATATTGTATGTTGTCATGTCATGTTGTATTGTATTGTGTCATGTGGTGTAATTTCGTATGGTAGAGTATCATATTGTGTTGTGTCGTATTGTATTGCACTGTCCAGTTCAGTGCAGTATTTTATCGTATCGCAGGGAACAATATATGAGCTTGTATTGGATTGTATAGTATTGTATCATACCTTATCATTTCATATCGTACTGTATTGAACATGATGAAGATTAGTTATATGCTGCCTTATTTTAAATTGCATCATCAAAATACTATTGTATCTTGTCAAAAATTATCATATCAAATTGCACTGTATCATATCATACTCTATTGTACCTTGTTTTGTATGTTATCTTATAATATCCTATTATATTAGGTCATATTTAATGGCATCTTATTATATTAGGCACCCTGTTAGAGACTGTTTAAATCTATTCCTACAGCTTATCTTTTTCACTGCCCCCTTAAGTTTACCTTTCAATGCTCTTCCCTTTTTGTCTCCCTCCCTCCAGGGTATCTTTGTGCTTGGTTTACCCTTTGCTCTGGTCCGGTCGGGGTATGTTGGTCTCTTTGTTTTGGTTCTGTCAGCCTGGGTCTGCAACCACACTGGGAGGATCCTGGTGGCCTGTCTGTATGAGGAGGAACAAAGGTAGGGGCATCCATCTGATTAAAAAGACAAACTAATTTTATGCTGTATTCTTGAGTTGTCCTGTAGTTTTCCCTTTAAATGGACGATTTCTGCTATAGTTTAAGTGCTAGCAAATAACCTTGACACATAATGCTCTCACTGACCCCCCAACCAACCGTGGAAATTCTAGCTTATATCATACTATATTACACATATAGAGGGTACATACCCAGGATACAGTCATACTGTATCACCAACCATTCCTGATAAAAAGAAAAAGTTTTTAAACAACTGCTGAGTATTTTACAAGGACTTGGAATTTCTAACAACAGAGAAAAAACATGTAAACTATGCCACTGAAATATTCATTTATTCAATATTCATTTTCTGACATTTTTATTGATTTTCTTATTTGCTGATTTATTTTGAACTGTAGTTGTTTTATCTCGGTGGTGGCCAATAAAAATTCATTCAGGTCATCCCCAGGATCTTCTTAGTAGAACAGCAGATGCTGCTGACAAAGATTTTGTGCCCTGCTTTGGTCCAGTGTAGTCCATCAGGACGAAATATTTCTTTGTCATTGCTACAAATTCTCCACCTATTTCTGTGACGGTGTTTCTTGTGTAATTATTCACAGCCTTCCTTCCACTGTCAATGCTGCTTTCACCTCCATGTCTCCAAACCTGCCGCACTATAATGGAGAAAAATGTAATTTTTATGGAGAGAAACTCCTTTTGGAGCCTCTTCAGGTCCTTTCTCATTTTGCATTTCAGTTCCATGGAGGGCTTCGGTCCCAGATCACTTCTGCCAGCATGGATGACCAAAATGGACTATGAGTGAGGAGCTCTTTGTGAAAGCAGGAAAGGGCACCACCCCAGCCAATGCCGGTTTTTCAAGCCACTGTACTTGGGCACGAAGCCCAAAATTGAAGCCCAGTTTTTAAAATGCTGCTCCCTCCACTAGCTCAACATAACAGAATCCGATGATCCAGATCTTCGGAAAAGGTTTTTCTTCCCTCATTCTCTTTTTTCTTTGGCATGGTCCCCACAGTTTTGCTGTCACTTTATGACCCTAGATATTGCCCTCTGCCTGTCTGGAGAGGGTATCTAAACTTCTTTTCTTCACTGGGGTCATCCTCCTCTTCAGTCTTTCTTGACTGCGCATCTGCTGTCCATCACTGTCCTTGGAAATTTCTTCATGGTTCCTTTTACTGGAGACATCAGGCTTTCTACTAATGAGGAAGATGCAGCTTGGGTCTCCATGGTATTTTCTGAAGATTTCGTCACAGGCCCTCTTCTTTGTCTCTAGGGTCTTGGTGGGTATTGGGCAGGGATTCTTCGTCTCAGGTGCTGGCATGGATCCTTGTGGACCTGCAGCCCTACCCCTGGATCCAGAGGAGAAATGGTTGACCAAGTCAGGCTGCTGCTGCACTGAATGGTTTCTGCTGGACCAAATTAAGCTCAGTCAGCTGAGTTTTTCAAAATAAGATTTGCATATATTTATCATAATCATGTCTAGTCAAATAATAGATGGTTTAAACATACTGCTGGGTATCACTACTGATTGTCTGAACTGATTCCAGTTAAACTGACAAGGTCCTGATTTGACATACAGTACTATGTAGAACTTTTAGGCATGTTTGCACCAAAAATTGAGACTGAATGAAGACACAACCTTGGCCATGCTCTATAAGTCCTTACCAGGTGCAAAGGAAAATAATCAAGGTTCACACCTTTGGGGTGGAGTCAGGGCTGGGGGGGGTTATGGCGAATAAGCACGGCCTCTGCTAGCATCTGTGCAGGAAGTGAGGTTGCCATAAGCCTCTGCCTATGGTGTGGAAGTCCCAAGGGCCCAGCAGTTTCAGGACATATCAAAGGATTGCCTTTGAGTTTGACCTTGGCTGCCCTATAGTAGGAGATAGTAGTTGCCAGCTTGAGTCCGTGGCCAGGAGCAGTGACTCATGAGCCTGTTGTAGGTTCTGTCTTTTAGCATGTGTTTGAGAGTCAAGGTCATCTCCTCTTCATTGATGGTGTGTTTCATTCAATCTCAGAACTTAGGAAATTCCAAGCCACCAATTAGAGACGTCGTCAAAAATGTGCCCTGACCTCAGAGTTCATACTTGGAAAGTCGGAGCAGCCCCTATTTAACCTTGCAAAGCAGATGGATATGCCCTTTTCTGTGTTTTTCACTGGCGAATCCATCTTGCAAAGCTCCCATCTGAATGGTTTGGGTCCAGTTCGAAAGTGACAGGACCAATCAGCATCAAGGGGCAGCACTTTCTGGCATGGTGGATTCGTGACATAAGCAAGCACCGACAAGAGGTCGGTGCAGTTATGGTGGAAGACATTAGCGTGGATGCTGCTATAGAGTCTGTTTTATCAGAACTTGACAGCATTTCTTTGTTAAAAGAACAAAGAAGAGCACTGAGTTGTTTTCTTTTCAAAAACAACAAAAGTGTACAGTTGCCAATGCTTGCATTATCCAGTTCTCTATGGAGTTTACTCCTCTGTAGCAGCATTCAACTCAGTGCGACGACTCCCATATCTGAGGTAAAAGGCACATAGCATGAGCATTTGTGCTATACAAGGGAAGTGACATAATGGCAGACGGGGATGGGGGCAAACTGAAGTGAAAGGATTTAATTGAAAATCTGTGCATATGTACGTTTTTTTAAGGCTCTAGTTTCAAGAAGTCTTCCGAGAGGTATCAGGGACAATTGGAGCAATGGTGTGGCTTGCAAATCAACAGACACACAGACATACCACCAACTATAGTAGTAAAAAACAATTTTTTTCTATGTCTACAATAGAAAACAAATCAGTTGGTATTCCAAAACTGAGGTTTAAACTATTAATTTGATGCCCTCTTCTGACGTAGTTCTATTTTGGTTATTTTTCGACTACATTGAATTTAGCATCATTAGTTGTATGGTATAGACACAGAAAAGACTTCAGATTGTAGTCTCTAATAAATGTCTTTTTCAGCCCTGCTAAGTTTCAGACAAACAGCAAAACCACGGCTAAAAGAAATGATAATGTTTGTTAAATTGTACTTTACTTCTTCCTTATTTGTTTGCAGGGTTCAATCCAATTTGATTCTGATTTAAATCAGTTCCAATTGAGCTGGGCTTGATTTTGAATATTCTTTGCCAGCTGTAAGAAAAAATAAAAAACACGTATCATGATGACTTAAAACAATGGAATACAAGCTTCAACACAGCAAACAATTTTGGCAGAAAGGGAGCTTTTCTCAGTGATGTTTTTCATTCATGCCAAATAGTTTGAGTGCAAAATGCTTTACCTGTGAAAACTTTCACAAGCTGTATCAGACCCAATCATAGTCTGCTGTTTGTGTCTTTCAGAGGAGGATCCAGCTCAGGGTCAAAGGTCAGAGTGCGACACAGCTACCAGGATATAGTGGAGGCCAGCTGTAAAGGGCTTTGGCCCAACTGGCCAGGACTCTGGGGATGGATGGTTAATGTAGCTCAGGTAATGTGCACTTTAATATGAACCACAGAAATTGCAAAACTTTTCTAAGAAAAACAATGAATATACTTATCCAGATTTATTTACAGTATCTTATTTCTTTTTGCCCAAGAACTGACCACATTTGGAGAAAATGTTTGACACATTATATTCTCACTGACTAACTAAGGGGGTGGCTATTGTGCCAATCACAAAATAGCCGACCCTGAATAACGCCTTACCTTTTTTTGGTCAGTTTGATGTAAATGAGATTATGATTCACAAAAGGATCATCATATTGTACTGAGGAAGACTCAAACTAATTTCATTACTTGTGTTATCTAAGGGAGCAAAACAAGAATTAGTCATTTTTGCATTCAAAGAATCAGACTTGTATGTCACACCAGTAAATACACCTTAAACACTGACTTCTTTTAAAGCAATAGGGTGTTTTTAAGTGGGGGTTGTATTAGATTTGTCACAAGTAATAAGATATGCCAGTCAGAGTAGAAGCACAAAAGCTACAGACCTTTAGGGTGTGATGTCAAAGAGTCTAATCCCATACTTGCCTGACCAGCAAAAGGTGTATTGTACTTTACTAGATGCCAGTGTTACATAAAAACTCCTGTATACAAATTCTCCATGGTAATATGTGTAGTACACATTTATACACGGAAAGTTTAGAAAGCTTGAATTACCACTACTGTGACACTCTACCTCTATCAGAGCCGAAATGCAATGCTCAAACTTTGAAAATTAAATTTGAATTGAACTTCCAGTAAGGTACGGGTTAAGGTAAGGGTTAGGATATCAAAAGTTAAAAATCAAAAGCCAAACCTGCAAGACCTAATCAAAATTAATAATAGTAATACCAATATAGCTACAGTCTGTTTACAAGAAAAAAAACCTTTCCTCCATGGAAACAAAGCTAACATGGCCAACGTAGCTAAGGCTAAAGCAAATGAAGCTATCTTAACAACTTAAGATATGTAAGCAACATTGCTTACACAGACAATAGCTGGGTTTCCATTACAGTTTTTCACAAAATAAAAGCGATATTTCTTAAATTTCGATTAAGTACAATTGCACTTTGAATGCGTTTCCATTGAAGGGAGTTTTGGGCATCGACCTTGCAACTCTCGTAAAATCTCATCTCGCGTGAATCCACTGCAGGGAAGCTTGACACTCAAAACCTGTTGCGTGTTGGTACGGTTTTGATTACATCTACGGCGGTTGCCTTGATAATTTTGAACAAACGACGAAGGCAACAGATGATAGTTCAGAGGAAAAGTCCGTATGTATGGAAAAAGTCACGTATAACGGTGTTAGTATGACGTTAAGAAAAGTCTCGTCTCTTCTTCTGTCCACACATACCGCGTCATGTTGTCTCGGAGTGACTAGTCATGTGACACCGTATGTCATGTCCCGTAACTTGTAAATGCGGGAAAAGTGCTTCCATTGCCCTTTTGCAATATATTTCTATATCGAACGCCTGAAAAACCTCCTCATGAAAGCGTAAAAACTTTTTAGCGATATTTTAGGGTTTTTTCAAAATTCTGGTGTTTCCATAAACAGTTTTTTATTGCGCTATTTCGATTATGCGCATTTCCACGTGTAATGGAAACCCAGCTTATGTTTCATTATCTTTGTTACTCTTTGTAAAAGCAAGCAAACTTTAGCTGTGTTTGCTAAAGGTCACTTTGCTAAAGCTAACATTGCCACATTAGCTAATGTCGTAACATTAACTACATAACTACTGTAGTTACAGAACCTACTTAGCCGATGTAGCTACATTATCTTATGCTACATCTCCTAAAGTAGTGTGGCTAAAACTTATGTAGCTACATAGGCTAACATAGTTAAATTAACTACATAACTAGTTTAGCTACATTACCTACATAGCTGACTAAGCTACATAAGCTTAAACTGCATCTACTAAATTAATGTTGTAAAAGCTAACAGCTAAATTGACTTATGTAGTACTGTTAACTACATAGCTAGAGAAGCTACATTAGCTTTTGCTTAAGCTAACAAGGCTAAAGCAAGCTTCCATTTGCATGACTACTTCTAAAGGTCTATACATAATTTAATCGAGGATTAAACCTCTGACTTTTTATCCTGTTTAATTGATGCGCTGTTGCTTAGTCCTAAATGTTGGTTATTTCAAGAATGTAACTATGAGAATTTGTTTATGAATAAAGTTAGATAAAAAAATACAAACAAACTTCTGAAATGTTTTACTCTGTTGTGGTCTCCTCTCAAAAGTATCCACAGTATCAACCAATGAGCTTACACTAATGCAAGCAAGTGCATATATTACATTGGAACTGTAACCTGTTGGCTTTCAACAGAATGAGATGTTAAAAACAGAATGCTAATGAATGCATTTTTTTGTGGCCTGATTAGCATATTTTGGTATTTAAAAACATACTAAACAAACGGTATTTGTTCGGACAGGCAAGAAAAATGTCACAGGCTCAAAGCTCACTGCCTTTGTGTCAAGAAACAGTTCTGTCAGTCTGGTCTTCACCTGCATCTTTGTTTTGATCGCCCTCAAAGTGACCCAGCTCATTTGACAGTCTGACATCTGTGTAGAGTAGGCCAATTTTATAATGTTACTTTTTTGGTTTCTAAATTCACCTATAATGTAACTGTCATCCAATCTTTTATTTGCCTGACCCCGGCATCATCCTGGCCATCATGGTTGCTTATACAATGAATTTAACTGATCTTATGAAGGTCCAAATAAAGACATTTCTCAGAAAGCCACTTTATTTTTAGCATTATTTCATGATGGAACACATGCGTATTGCTACACCTACTCCTACCTACTAATATGAGAAAAGAGGCTGTGCAAATGTCAGTATAACGTGTACTATTAACAAGTACTCATACAACCCTTGGTAAGAAAATACAACTATCCTTTTTAAGAGCTGTAACCCATATCTAATATAATCAAAAGTATAAACCACAATCATTCTTTATTCCTATAAGATTCTGATAATTTTATTCACATGTCAAAACAACTTCACAGAACATTTCATTTAACAAATAGTCTTGAAACTTTCCTTTTAAAACAAGTGAAACTGTTTTCCCAGTTCTTGCCAAAGAGACCAGAAAGAATCTTAATTTGATCATTTATATTGGAGGTAAAGGAGAGGGCAGGCTATTTGTTTGAGGCTGATTTAGCTATACTTGTTGTGAATTCTCATCACATCCACACAACGATCAATAAATGATTACCTATTTGTCTACCTGCATGCTCTCAGTGTTACTTGTGTGTCTGCTTTGATTTAAATGCGCTCGTGCATTACACAAACCTAAAGATAGCTTGTTAATTGCACAGTGAAAGTTAGAGATTCCATCAAAAATGGCCATGCATTTAAAAGAAATATATTTTCAATCACATTTCCAAACTACTCTGAAACTTCCACCCATCTTTCTTTTTGGAAGAGATTGATTTTCTGCGTTTTTTCACATCCTTCCAAATCATTGTGGGTTGTTTGGCTATTCAGACCAGCGGCTGCAGCTCCTTTTCTCTCTCTCCTTGGCACTGAAACTTCAATTTAAACATCACATTGTACATCAGTCTGTAGATTTCAACCATTGAACATAAAGCTGAAGGCCAACATTTGTACTCACAGCCACATAAAGCATGAAAACTGAACTGAAAAGATGTGTTGTATTACCCCAAAGGGCTTCTTTTGCAGAGCCCAACAGCGCATCCGCTTGTGATAACACCCTAGATACATGAACGGCTCTGACAGGAGTGGATGGACCCAGTGTTTACTTTTTTCAAAGATTGGAAAAAACATATCACCTTCACTTCTTGATGATCCTTTTTTGTCTTATATACAGCACATTTTTCCTTTAAAATCACTAAAGAAGAATCACTAGAGAGAGGCTTTAATATCACTCCAGTCTGATTCCTTCAAGAAATAGCACACTTTACCTTGTTATTTGAATTTGCCTTAAGCAGCTTTGAATTCTCCCCTTGAATCCCACATTTTTTCCTCCAGGTGGTTGAACTGTTGATGACCTGCACCCTCTATCTGGTCGTCTCCACCAGCCTGCTGTCCGACAGTCTCTCAGGGATGGCTGTTCCTCGATCAGCATGCTCTCTGGTGTCTCTGATCTTCCTGCTGCCATGCCTGCTGCTCACTGATCTCAGACCAGTCTCCACCCTAAGCCTGCTGTGCTCCCTGGCTCACATCCTGATCAGGTGATTGAACAGAAGCAGCATCACGTTTGTTCTGAGAGCGGTCAATTTAGAGATTTTAGAGCATCAGCTGACACCCCTTCCTCCTATATTAAATCAAGACAACAAGGCGATGTCCATAATCCGCTCTCATTCTCATTCTGGTGATTATTTCACAGCTGCAGCTGGTTCTGCTGTCCGCTCACACCTGCTGCAAACTGATCTTACTGTGTGTTTGATTAGTTTGTCATGCTGTGCATGAAACAAGGAAAACTGAGCTGGTTCTTTCATGGCTCAATATACAGCATTCACAATACTCAGATAACTCAACTGACTGCCTTAAAAGAGTGAAGTCGCATTTCCTCTGGGTTTGTTCATATCAACTTTACATTCACACTGATTGGACAGCACTTCCTTTAGCTTGTTTATGTTTGCTGAGGGGGACAACTCCCCATTAAAGTACATGATTTGTATATAATGTCATTACAATCCCTGATGGTGAAATAGTAGGGCGGCTGAATACTTTTGTCCATATACTGTATCTATCTCTCTTTCTCTTTCTCTCTTGTCTGTCTGTTTTGAACTTCTTTTACTTCCCTCAGAGAATAAACAGCCTCTTTTGGGCCATCCTGTACAAATAAATGTTGAATACATGAATAAATTAAAGGATTATTTTTTCATTCCTCCTCTTATCTTCTCTCCTGTTGTATCTGACCCCCCCACCCCTCCTCTGTCAGCCTGTTGGTCATGCTGTACTGTTTGAGTCGAGCCAGCAGCTGGTCCTGGTCTCCTCTGTCTTTGTCTGTGGATCCCGAGGACTTCCTCGTCTCCGTGGGTGTCATCATCTTCTCTTACACCTCGCAGATTTTCCTCCCTCCTCTAGAGGGCAGTATGGAGAACAGATGGCAGTTTAACAGCATGCTGGGATGGACACACGGTGCTGCCTGCATCATGAAAACACTGTTTTCTCTACTGGTCAGTAACACTGAATATGTTCTTGTAATTTCAAAAACATTTCAATTTATGTTTCTTTGATTTACTTTTAAGGTCACTAAGTCTTGAACTTCATTCTTTCATTTTTTATGTCTTCAAACAATATTGAATATCATTGGCTCATTTAACATATCTCAGAGAGGAATAAATCTTAGCAAAAGCATTTTGACTCAGATAGGTCATTTATGAGCAATCAGTAAGTTAGAATTTAGTTTCTGACACAGTGTTGAAAGAAAAATTCTGTTATTTTTTCTGCTGTCTGAATTGGAATAATATACTGATTTTTAAGCTATACTATATTGCCAAAAGTATTCATTCACCCATCGGTGTATAAAATCAAGCGCCTAGGCATGCAGACTGTTTCTACAAACATTTGTAAAGAATGAGTCGCTCTCAGGAGCTCAGTGTATTCCAGCGTGGTACTGTGATAGGATGCCATCTGTGCAACAAGTCCAGTGGTGAAATTTCCTCGCTCCTAAATATTCCACGGTCAACTGTCAGCGGTATTATAACAAAGTGGAAGCGATTGGGAATGACAGCAACTCAGCCATGAAGCCGTAGGCCACGTAAAATGACGGAGCGGGGTCAGTGGATGCTGAAGAGCATAGTGCGCAGAGGTCGCCAACTTTCTGCAGAGTCAGTTGCTACAGACCTCCAAACTTCATGTGGCCTTCAGATTAGCTCAAGAACAGTGTATAGAGGGCTTCATGGAATGGGTTTCCATGCCCGAGCAGCTGCATCCAAGCCATACATCACCAAGTACAATGCAAGGCGTCGGATGCAGTGGTGTAAAGCACGCCGCCACTGGACTCTAGAGCAGTGGAGACGCGTTCTCTGGAGTGACGAATCGCGCTTCTCCATCTGGGAATGGTACATGTCTGACTGCATTGTGCCAAGTGTAAAGTTTGGTGAAGGGGGGATTGTGGTGTTGGGTTGTTTTTCAGGAGCTGGGCTTGGCCCCTTAGTTCCAGTGAAAGGAACTCTGAATGCTTCAGCATACCAAGAGATCTTGGACAATTCCATGCTCCCAACTTTGTGGGAACAGTTTGGGGATGGCCCCTTCCTGTTCCAACATGACTGTGCACCAGTGCACAAAGCAAGGTCCATAAAGACATGGATGAGAGAGTTTGGTGTGGATCAACTTGACTGGTCTGCACAGAGTCCTGACCTCAACCTGATAGGACACCTTTGGGATGAATCAGAGCGGAGACTGAGAGCCAGGCCTTCTCGTCCAACATCAGTGTGTGACCTCACAAATGCGCTTCTGGAAGAATGGTCAAAAATTCCCATAAACACACTCCTAAACCTTGTGGAAAGCCTTCCCAGAAGAGTTGAAGCTGTTATAGCTGCAAAGTGTGGGCCGACGTCATATTAAACCCTATGGATTAAGAATGGGATGCCACTTATGTTCATTTGCAAGTCAAGGCAGGTGAGCGAGTACTTTAGGCAATATAGTGTATTCTTCTAACCAGCATCTGGCCAGAGAAACTGGGCCTCAGAAACTTTCAGTCTTTATTCCTAAATTTGCTCTTTGGAAGATCCTAAAAAACCTCCAAACCTCTTTAGAACCTCCAAAATATATGTTTTTCAACTTTGAATCAGAGTAGACATTTGTGCAAAGTTTGAAGAAAAACCCTGACAGTGTTCTTGAGATATCATACTACAAGAATGCATTGTTGTGAATGTAGCATCCATAGATAGATGTACAGACAGATACACAACCTGGCCATGCCTATCACAGACACACATTGTCCTCCTCAGGCAACAAAGTCTGGCTGCAGGCCATAGATCCCAGACCTCACCGCTGACAGACAGTTAATCTGGGATGCTATCTTTGTCACAACAGAAGAGCAGTAATTTGCGGGTACATATTTAATTTTTTTTTTTGTAATTCAACTTAATTCATAAACAAAATCTGGAAGTTACATTCATGAAATACCTACATTACAAACATTAAAGACTAAACAGCATTTCATAAACAAAACTGAGAAATAGGTTAGAGGTCCAACCTGGGGGTAGACCTGTTTTAGAAGTATATAGGTGAATGCTAGCACACTTTAACTTTGTTAGCTTTAGCTAAAGCTGACATAGCTATGATAGCTACATAGTTACTTTGTAAGTCAATGTAGGTAAGTTAGCTTTAGCAACGTGAGTTTTAGCAAATGTAATTACAGCTAACGTAGCTATGTAAGCTGTCTAGCTACATAACATAGCTACGAAGCTTACATAGCCATCATCAATTCCTTTGCAGTTAACAGAGCTACAAAAGGCTACATTTGCTGTGTTAGAATGTCTTCATGGAGGACAAGCTTTTCTCCTGTAAGCAGACTCAGTTACGTCCTCAGCTCACATCGAGATGCTTCAAAACAAAGCATTAATGATTACCACTTGGTATCTGAAAAGCCAAATTGGATATAAATCCCTGTCAGTGCATTGTAGGTGTCAGTGTCAATGTAGGTATGTACGGCCTAGGGTTTGAACCTGGCCTGTGACTCCTTCCCAACAAGACATTCATATGACTCACTTTCTTGTCTGAATAAAGGCATAAAAAGCCCCACAACACTTTAAAATGTAACAATCATGAGTATTTTCTTGTTTAGATCACACATTGAAAAATCAAAACCAGTCAAAGTATAAATATGTAATGTTCTTTAATAATGAAAAGGGGCTAAATTGAGAAAAATCAAATGACATTTTGTCCTGATATATCATCACTCAGATATGCACAAGGGTGCTCTAGCTAAGACCCAATCACAGATAATCAAACTTTGGTGAATGTCAGATCTTGAAAATTGAGTGAGAGGGCTTTAAGTACAAATTACACCCTAAGAGTGTTTGCTGAACGAGATCCATTGACTCTCATCAAGGGATGGACGGAGTGACGAGTTAATGAAGTGATTGATTGACTGATGACATTGATCATTCCCTCCTTCATTAGGCCGTGCTGACCTGGGGCGCTGAGACCAGTGAGGTCATCACAGACAACCTGCCCTCTGATCTTCGGCCTCTTGTCAACCTGTGTCTGCTGGCTAAAGCCCTGCTGTCGTACCCTCTGCCATTCTACTCTGCTGCTGAAATACTGCAACCATGTCTGCTCAGAGGTGGGCATTATGGATAGATCCGTTTTATATTCAAACATCCGACCTTGTCTTGTCTTCATACATAAAGTGAGAGCTCCTTTAGGCTATTTATGAAAAAATTGCAGATGTTCCAATGATTGAATCCAAGGTTTAGCAGTAAACACTGACAGCAGATCAACAATTTATAACTAACATTTACTGATATGAAGATTGAATAGGGTTAAGGGAAGCAGACATTTCCGCTACATATTTCCAGAGAGAGCTGACTCTGTAGACTGGAGATCTCAAATCCCAGCGAGATGGACAAAGAAAACAGTTCATCAGTGTCCTTTTCACTCTCATACTGCCCAATTTCCCTTGAGTGTGACATATAATTGCTCCAGAGGTCACCAGGAATAGATGATGTTAAAGTGTAACGCTTCAAGGTGAAAATCACAGCTGTTTTTTCAGTGGTGAAAAAAAGTCTTGGTCAAATAAGGCATGAGGATCCTATTGACCTTATGGAACTTTTTTAACAACAATGACTATGATAATAATGAAATAATGAAAAAGTGAAAGCAGAACTTCAGAAATTCATACCATTTTTTAAAAAGAAAAAAACTGAAATATCACATTAATTTCCAGGATTCCACTTCTGGGTATCAGTACAGTATTATCTTATCTTATTAACATAAAAAGTCAGACTGTTTACTCACAGTTTACTTTTTGAATATGATGCAACAAGCTTTGCAAACCTGGATTGGGGGATTTTCTGCTATTCATCTTTACAAATCCCCTTGAGCTCAGTCAGGTTGGATGAGGACTGTCGGTGGACAGCCATTTTCAGGTCTCTGCAGAGATGTTCGACTGGGTTTTAAGTCAGGGCTTTGGCTTGGCCACTCCAGGAAAATCTCAGTGTTGTCCCTAAGCAACTCCTGTGTTTTATTGCCTGTGTGTGTAGGATCACTGTCATGTCAGAAGGTAAACCTTCAGTCCAGTCTGAGATCCTGAGCTCTGTGGAACAGGTTTTCATTTAGGATATCTCTGCGCTTTGCCCCATTCAGCTTTCCCCTAACTCTGACAGTCCCTGCTGCTGAAAAACACCCCCACTGCATGATGCTACCATCACCATGCTTCACCGTTCGGGTGGTATTGGGCAGTTGATGAGCTGTGCCTGGTCTCCTCCTGACGTAACATTTAAAATTAAGGCCAAACAGTTGAGAAGCTGAGGAGAGGCTAGTATTTGAGGGGACAGGCCAGGGATACATATTTTTGTTATAAAAGCCTGAAAAAGTGATTTTTTTGCAGAATATGTCCCCTTTAAGGTTGAATGGAGGCATGTAAAGGGCGGGAGAGGAGGCAGACCTACGTGCGCACATTTCCAGATGGACCAGGATTTACAAAGAGAGAGTTGTGTGAAGATGTCCATGGGCACAGATTTATAAATCCAAATAATTTTGGGTGCATGCCATTTCATAGGTTTTTGGCAAATGTACACTTTAAGTCTGGATTCTTCACAATGTTTTACAAATGAGACCCCAGATTGGTGGAGGTCTGCAGTGATGGTTGTCCTTCTGGTCCATGTGTCCTTTTGCTTAGATTGGCCAGGCGACCAGCTCTTGGAAGAGTCCTGGTTGTGCCAAACTTCTTTCATCTGAGAATTATAGAAGCCACTGTGCTCTTGGGAACCTTCACTGCTGCAGATTTTTTTTTGTAGTCTTCCGTAGATCTGTGCTTAGCAGCGATCCTGGCTTTAAGCTCTGCAGGCAGTTTCTTTGATGGGCATTCAGCATATGCAGGTCTATTTGATGGAGGGGTTGAGTTTGCTTGAAGCAAGCAATTCTACTGCATGTACTGAACATACTGCAGCAAAATACACCTATGATTTAGAAAACAACAACCACCACGTGTCATTTAAAGGGGACATATTATGCAAAAATCACCTTTTCAGGCTTTCCTAACAAGAATATATGCCCCCTGGCCTGTCCATAACCCCCTGCAGAAAAATCCATTCTCTTCCACCCTCTCAGATTTTAACCTGATGACTTCATGTGGGGAGTAAGCACCCACCCCCAGGTTTGGTTGGCCCTTTCTGCTTGGAAGAAAGTTCCACACTCCTCTCCTGATCTTCCTCTTAGCTGTCAGCTGAGATGCTGGATAGCTCAGAGGGTTACCCTGCTGATTTTGATCTGGGAGATTGATGGTTCGAATGCCAGTCAGGTCCTTAACTTTGGATGAAAGTGTCTGTAACATCAGGAGTGCCACATCCATTTCCTGGGAGGGTGGTAAGGGGCGGAGTCAGACAGCTCAGTAACATTTAAAGCCACAGACAGAACATCAGCTCATTCTGAGCAGGGCCGAAACAGAGGAGTTTTTAGACATACAAGAATCCAATAATGGAGTGTTTTTTCAGCAACAAACTTCACAGGCATGTTTTGAGGACCTATGAGACCAATTTTAACTTGTCTTAAAAGGGCCAAATTTGTGCCCTGCAAGTCCATTTGAGTGCTCAGTGAAGTACTTTTGTGTCAACTTTCAACAGAGGTGACACCACAACTAAACTTCAGTCATTATTGACTGTCAACAGTGCTGAGGTCATGAGACTATGGAGTGATGTAATTGAGTTTATTATGAAAGAAATGCACATGACAATTGCAACCCAAGCAGTCACCAATATCACTAGTCAAACATTATTTTTGAAGCTTTTTGTATGAGACATGCAGCTCGAAGAGTTTAAAAGAAGGAGAATAAATGCAGAGGAGAGCAGACAGCAGAACAAAAATAGTTAATCATTTCTATATTAACAAATTGTTAAATTAAAATGATGTCATCCTGAACGACAGTGAGACCCATGATCAGAAGTGCTTACAGTGTCAACACACCGTTACTGTCAAAACTTCTGTATACCCTTTCAACATGTCACCACTAATCTCTGCAGATGACATCACCTTATCCTACCCTAAACATGGAGGTCGCCTAGTGACTCGTCCAGCCCTGCTGATCCGTGGCGCCTTGCTGATGACATCATA
Source organism: Cheilinus undulatus (assembly GCF_018320785.1). Taxonomy (NCBI): domain Eukaryota; kingdom Metazoa; phylum Chordata; class Actinopteri; order Labriformes; family Labridae; genus Cheilinus; species Cheilinus undulatus. The sequence continues at coordinate 35,313,764 of NC_054878.1, read as the reverse complement.
CCTGCTTGCCCTGCTAGTCCCAAGGTTCTCCCTGCTGATGGGTTTGACAGGCAGCGTGACTGGGGCGGCAATGACACTCATCCTGCCCTGCCTGTTTCACCTCAGACTGCAGTGGAGCCGCCTCACCGTGATGGAGCGAATGGTGGATGTGTGTATTCTGAGTGTAGGGGTCATCTGTAGTGTGTCTGGTGTGATCTGTTCACTGAAAAGACTGATGGAGGAGCTGTAGGATGGTTGGATGGATCAGTAGATAGATGAATGAATAGACTGATGATAGATAAATGAATTTCCGGATGGATGATGGATGGATAACAGAGAAAAGGAAAGTTGCTTTGGTTCATGGGTAAATAAATGGATGAATAAAGTAGTGGACAGAACGGTGTAAAGTTATTCAAGTATATTTAAGAAACAACACTTTGAAATGTTTAAAACACTAACATTTTAAAGGGCTTTACTGAGTGGGAAAAGAACATGTAAAGCAGTGAAAAAAAGCAAAAAAAGAGTAAAATAAAACCTAAACATTTACATCAAAAGAAACTGAGAAAAAACATGAAGCATTTACAGATGAATGAACAGACAGATGGATAGATGGATGGATGGGCAGATGGACAGATGGATGGCTACATTAATGGATGGATGGATATATGGTGGATACCTTAATGAACGGATGGATGGATGAATAGATGGATGGATGGATGGATGGATGTACAGACGGACAGATGGATGACTACATTAATGGATGGATGGATATATGGTGGATACCTTAATGAACGGATGGATGGATGGATGGACAGAAATATGGAAGGATACACTGATGGATGGATGGATGGATGGTTAAAAATTCTATGACCGGATGGATGGACAGATGGATGGATGATTGATGGATGTACAAATGGGTGAATGAATGGATAGATCTTTTTAAATATGGATCAATGGATGGATAGATGGGTGCATTGATGGATGGATGGATGCATTGCTGAACAGAGTGGTGGTACAATTGAATGAATGGGTAGATCTTTGTCCAAATGGATGGATGGATGGATGGATAGAGGGATGGAATGGCAGATAGATGGACATGTCTTCTGGAGGGATGGAATGCTGCAAGGATGGTTCTATGGACAAAAGTGTATGTATAAATAGATGGATAAACAGAAATGGATGGATGGATGGATGGATGGATGGATAGAATATGCAGTATGTCATTATGATTAAAAAAGGCCAGATGCAGGTACGTCTTCTTCTATAATATGTTCTTTTAAAGGAAATTGTAATATACAAGAAAACCTCCAGGACTGAGATATAAGAAAATCTTATTGTGAAAAAATGGTTTTATTGTAGAGTTTCACCCTAGATGAAAATGAAATTAAAATAGAAAAATAATCTTGTAACAAGAGGGAATTTAATACTTGAAGTGAACAATCTGAGTTTAAGGCCGTATTGAAAGAAGAGGACATGTGGTGAAGAACATATCTGAGAAAAACAGGCAGCAGACCTTGGGTTGAGGTTGTCTCTTCTCTTCAAATGCTGACCTCAAAACCAACAAAAAAAACGAGGTCTCGTTTATTTTTTTTGCTTTAACTATGATCTCTCAGCATTTCATATTTGAAACAATCTTGTTATCTTTCTCTGTATGTGGCACATATTGAATTTAATATAGAATATTCAGCACTTAAAACAGTTGGTGACCATGGTGTAATATATTAACAAGTAAGTTGAGATGTGGTGGCAATAATCAACAATACAAAATAAATACACGTATGTGAGCCACATGTCTCTTTGAGTGTCTTATTTATTTCACCTGTCACCTCTGGGGATGTTTGTCATAATCTTTATAACAGCCAGCAACAGTTTAAATCTCATTCCTCATGCTGTCTTTATTGTAAACAGGAGGAATCACAGTAAGTAGACTTTTTAGTTTCTTTCCTTGTTTTTGTGGTGCACTGGACGACTAAAGTGGATTGTCAGGAAGTCTGTCAAAACTTTGACAGGGCTTTTGTTTAAGGGGAGCGTGGGTTTGTGTTACATACACCAAAATTCACAAGAGATCCAAGAAAAGTGCCTGAAAAAGTAGCTCCAGTCTTTGATGTCACTGTAAGAAGATAATTATGGTTATTAATGGAAACATGCTGAAAAATATGTTGGAGATTAGCCTTTGGGAGAAATAAACATTAGACTCCATAATTTATCTGTTTGTCCTTTGGCCTTGAACGATTCACTGATGTTTTCTTCATAGTCATGTCTGACTTTATGATGTTAAAATATTTATAAAGAGTGTGTTCATGTGTATTGGTGAGTAGGAGTAAACTTGGCCTCGGTTCTGCTTTTGTTTATGTGCTTCCAACGCACCGTGGTAGTGGGTTGAACTAAACCGTGAAAGAAAAGAAAGGAAAGGGAGTAAAGAGGAGAGTTAAATGGTCTCATTTTTCACTCTGAAAAAAAAAAAATCTCCTCAAAAAGAAAAGAAAAATGAGCAGGCAGGAGAACGATAAGACTGAGGAAGGACAAACACAAGAAAAGTGAATCACAGTTGAGTTAAAGAAGGTCAACAGAAACAAAGAGGAAGTGGGAGAGAGAAAATTAAAGTTTTCAGTGTTTTTTTTTGTGATGTGATTACAGATGATTCAGGCATGTGTGGGAAAGCTGAGTTAGTCACTTATTAAGCATGTAACACGCCACAAGAGAAACCCCACAAGAAGTAATCAAGATTTTTTTTTTACAAGCATAATAATTTGATAGTTTTATTTGTGAAAAGAAAGTTATTGATAGAGGGAGGGGAGAAGACAGTAAAATCAACATGACACAACAAGAAACCTGACTCCAACTATAATGACCTTTACCAACCCATAGCAGCTGACCCTTTGTCATGCCATGCCCTATTAGATAACTATTACATGGTATGACAGAGTTCCCTGTCACCAGGCTCCTTTTGTCATTATTTGTGAGAGATGCTTTTGCTTTCTTACAGTAGCTGGCGCATTAGCAAAAACGTGTAATACACCTTTACATATGTAGAGGGGCAGACCCTGATTTTACATGTGAGATCTGAAGCAAATCAGAAGTTTCATGTAAGAGTTAGAGTGACTTCCTGTGAAATGGCATAACAACAAATTGCTTGCCAACAAGGAAGTGTCCTAGTTGTGTCACTTTCTGTTGCCAGTAGGGGTGCTGCATCAAAACAATTTAACATTTGAATATGTAAATTTAAAGGCAATCAGGTGTTTGGTATGAAAGTTACATATACTTCCTGTCAGATTGGCGGGATATTGAAATGTTCGTCATCGCCAGTTGGACATCCTTCAATGAAACATATCTGTGTTGTGGCCAGTTATCGAGGCCTTTCTTTCAAATCAGAGCTCAATAGGTAAAGCACAATAAGAGGAATGAAGATATGACCCATACGTGTCACTTCCAGTTACCACTAGGGGGCACTGTGATGAGATAATTGCATGTGGGAGTGTTCAGTGTGATACTGTTCTCTTGAGAGAAAGAGCAGAAGATCACAGAATAATATTTATATGAGTTATAATAGGTTAAAGTAATCTGGCACATCAAATGCCTTATTTTGAAATTGAGATGAAGCTGGTCGACTTCCTGTTTGGATTTAGGCATGGGTCCAGATGCTTTTTTTGTAGGTCTTGTGATGACCCATTTGCAGACCAAAATTTATAAGCCTAGGCTGAATGGTGTGTGGGGGCTGAATATTTAAAGGGAAAATTGAAAAAAATCAGAGGAGCAAGTGTTCAATTACCAGAAGAGGGCGCTGTGACAAAGTAATGATATTGATGTATAAATGCATTCATGATCAAAGCGTGATCATCCCTGGGAAATTTGGTGATTATTGACATAAGCATTTAAAAGTTACAAGGCCTTATTGGTGTTTTCACTGCAACAAAATTTAAGAAAAAATTAAGCTTTGGCTCCAGTCACGGCCCCATCCTATGGTGAAAACTCACAGTTCACACAACTTTAGATCTCTAGGTTGTCCAGTATAAGCAAAAAAATTCTGGCCCCCATTCCAAAGTAATTTAATAGCCCTGCAGTAGGGTTTATAAGGATAACTTTAAATCTTTAAAATTTTGGTTAAATCATTTTAATATTACCAATGTCAGTTTATTACAATGCTGCTTGAGGGGATTAATTTAGTGATTGTGTCTTATAGCTGTGAGTGTGTTTGCTCGGAGGAGAGAATCAGGGCGGGTGGCTCTAACTGATCTGCCTTTATGAGGCACACCTGTGGAGATGCTGGAAGGCTTTGGGTAACGTGTGCCATGAGAGGAGGACGTCCAGATACAAGCTACTAGAGACAAATGAAGGCTAATCTGACACGGATTCGAGGGCTGGCTGGAAATGACTGCTAACGTTGGTCTGAGTGACCTACAGCAACCAGCGTTCAGCCAGCTGGTCGCCATTGGAGTGGACTTGGCTAATAAGTCACCCACACAGACAGAGGGAGTTTTACCCACCCCCCTGGGTGAGAGGTGGGGGTACACCCTGAACTGGTTGCCAGTCAATTGCAGGGTTGACATATAGAGACAACCAGGCATGCTCACACTCACGGCCAATTACCAATTAACCTAACAAGAACCTGGAGAGAACTCACATGTACATGGGGAGAACCTGCAAGAACACACAGAAAGGCCCTGAAGCGGGAAGCAAACCAGTGGTCTTTTTGGTGTGAGGCAACAGCACTAACCCCTAACCCCAACTCAAACACTAAAATGCAACATGTAGGGAGAGGTACTGGATTATGGGGTCACTTGCTCTGGAGTTTGAAAACTAGAACTGGGGTTAGTGGAATATTACACGGGAATAACAATACACTAACTGACATGCAAGTTTGTTCCTACGGAGGATGAGAGATGATTGATTGTTTACTTTCTTTTTGTCTGTATAACCTGACAGATTTAATCTCTCGCTGCTAAAACTGTGCTCCTTTGCTTCAATGTTTTTAATGTTGCTTATTTATTTTTACCTTATGTTCTTTTTAATTGGTGTGCGTTTTATTTGATTTTATAATGTAAAGCACTTTGTAACAGTGTTTTGAAAGGTGCTATATAGATAAAATTATTATTATTAATTATTAAGGTTCAATTGGTTATGACCAAAGCACACCCAATGTGTAATGATGCCGCCTAATTCATCCCCTTTGTGCTTTGACACACTGAGCTTCACAAGCCCCAAATCATTGCATGCCATGCTCTTTAGACAGTATACCTTACACCAGGGGTGTCAAACTCGAGGCCCAGGAGCCAAATCTGGCCCACAGTTCAGTTACACCCAGCTGGCAAGATATTAGTATTTGATCATAAATGGCCCAGCGGTATGAGGTCTGAAGATTTCATCAAGTATAAAAATGTAAAATTAACCTTGAGGATTTAAAATATTCCTGTTTAGTTGTATAATTTGATGAAGTAAAGACAAAAAATAATTAGATAAAAAGTCAGGAATGTAGGAAAATTTTGAATCTCACAATTGTGACTCAGACTTATAATTTGACTTTTTATCCCATATTCTGACTTTTTAGATTCACATTTGTAAATTTCAAGTCATATTTTGACCCTTAACACTCCCAACTTTGGGACTTTAAATCCCATATTTTGACCTGTTAGACTCACAATTAAAATTTAAACTCATTTTTTGACCTTTTCAACTCATTATTTGTCATTTAATTAAATGTTTTACATATCATTGTGTAGGCTACCCTATCCTTTTCATATACCTGGAACCTAAATTTGTGGTGATAAATGTTTTTATTTACTGTATTTGTTTTAAACAAGCCATGCCTTCTGCACTGTGAACAACACTAACAGCGCTGAACAGGTGTACCTTTGGCTGGCAGCTTGATATTAAGGCTGTGCATATGATTACTGAGTTGTCTCAAAGTGTCTAATGACAACAATGCCTTGCCCTTTTAAATCATCTGATATACCTATCATGGTTCAGTATTTTTAGGGCTTATTGGCTTTGATTTGACTGAGTGTAGGCTGTGTTGTTTCATGTCATCTGGGGTCAGGTTAAAAGGTTGTTTCAGTCACTCCCACAGGAGCCAATTATGCACAAGATACAAGCACTCAACCCACTGTGAACTGCTCTAGACTAAAGAAAACACTGTGTGACACATGGCAATCACTGTGGCTGTCCTTCAACACTGTGACCCTGGTTTAAACCCTGTGAAGGCAGCCACATACACCTGCTTTAATGCCCAGTCATATCTGAATTTAAAAGAATCTTTGATAAATATACTGAAGCATTTTCAAGCTAGTTAAATGGGGAGATTGGTACCAGTGTGCCTGTATGATGATTACCATAGGATGCTTCTGCCAGCAACCAGCTTAGCTTGGGACTGGAGGCAGCTAGCCTGGCGCTGTCCCAAAAAAACTAAATCTGCCTCCCAGCACCTCTAACGCTCACTAATTGACATATTTATATCAAATTTTTATGTATATTTAAAAAAAAAAAATTACCAATTAGAAAACAATAATCTCAAGGAGAGTGATTTCTTTACTTTGAAGGTTGAACAATATCAGATTTTATCAGAGTTTACTTATTGTTTTGAATTAAGGACTATGGGACTAATACATCTTTTCTAAACTGAAAAATGAAGCTCAGGTTTCATTCACAAATTTCTCACCATGAGGGAGAAAAGCATGCACTTCCTCATTTTGTGCTGTATGAGAAATTAAGGAATTAAACAAGAATGCTGATTTTCTGTTTCGTAAGTACTCCTTACTTGGTGCCATTGTTGGTAAACAGAGTCCTTAGTTCAAAACTAAGTACTATTGAGACATATGGTTGGTACGTTTGTCTCCGCTCCCTGGAGATGCCTAGTGTAGTCTATTGTAAGATTAAGAATTTTTCTTGCTTCGAAACGTTTTGGAAATATTTGAGATAATAAGATCTCAGCTAAAAAAAGATGTAGAACTGTGCAGAACTGTTGTGTGTGGGTGTGTTGAGTTAGTACGGCCTAGGGTACTGTCCAGGCAGGAAGTAGGGTTGCCTCAAGCCCCTGGTTGTGCTGCAGGTGTCCTAAGGGCCTGAAAACCGCCAACGGTCTCTGGGCAAATACCAGTATTACCAGAGGTGAAAAGGCCCAGGCAAAAGAGATGCTGTTGAACTAGACTGTCTGTTTTTAAAATCAATATGGAATTTCAAAGCAAAAATTCTACATATTGTTTTCTTGAAACTGTGAAAATTGTGTTGAAACTTGACAATTTGTTAATGAATGGTTAAAAAGCAAGATGCTATTTTGGGGCTGTCATGATATCACAATATCAGACTTTGATATATGGAAGAAACATTTAAACATATAGATTAAACTGCCTTTTACAGCAAGAAATATAAGGATCCCTGATGGGGCTGTTTGAGTCTTAACCCTCTGAGAAGGATGTTGTCGTATTCAACAAGAAGTGACATAGGTTATGAAAAGTTGAATACATTTTGAACCATAAATTGTAACCTCTTTTTTCCCCCTCTAGAAGCAGGCCATTGTGCTGTTCTAATGTCGCTATCCATGCCTCTGTAGCCCTTGTAGAAGCATTTTTTTGTGAGCCTGGAACTTCAGTGACTTTCCAGGTTATTTAAAGATTAAATCCACACCAGTAAATTCAATATTGAACATCTTTTATGCTTTTATAATCCATTTTTTAATTGTTTCTGCCTCCTGTGCCTAATGCTAGCCACCACTGTGTATAACACAATGGTTTGAGGCAGGCCTAGGCAACCAATGGCAGGCTGTTTTATCGGCTTACCATGCTTTCCAAATTTCTTATGGCTTTACACTTGGAGAAAGAGACACAGAGAGGCCGTGATGTGTCCCTGTGTCACTGCAGACAGGAACTGCTTTGAATAATGGCACAGAGTCAATACAAAACAAGCACAAGCACAATATTTTGAAGATTTTTGTCACAGAATGATTATTTGGAGTGAACTTAATCACAACAGGTTAGCACTGACGCAATTTGTGCACTTCTGCTTTGCACTAACAGGAAGTGACAACGGTTTAATTGTTGACAGCCCTAGTTAAAACACATTACAGCACATGAAAATCTTATGGTGTTTAACAGATGTTGATTAAACTAAGGACGTCCACTTTAAGACTGACAAAACCATTACATCTCAGGTTGTTCTTCAGGTGGATCAGTTTGGCTGTGTCACTTCCTGGCATGACCTTTGTGGCCTTAACATGCTGAATCCACCAGACTCAAGGTCAAAGCAGCACCATAGATCTACCACTCTAAATCTGGCTTTATCAGGTTTATCTAAATCCAAACTCTGACCTTCCGCTGGTCAAACAACTCAAAATAGCTTCAAATATTTGGGTCACATTGATGCTGCTTTTATCAATCTCCATAACCATCTGAGCTCCATCTTTATCAGTGGGGTCTTTACCACCAGAGGCACAGGGTGCTTTCCTAGACAACCTCACCTGTCAGACAAAGCAAATCAAACAAAACAAAAAGAAGAGATTTAGAGGTGAGAAAAAAGGGCGATATGGGTGGAGATAGACGTGAGAGAAAGGCGGATGGAGATCATGAGGTGAAGATGGAGACAAAGATGGCCGGTGAGAAAGAGAAGGAGAGGTAGCGTGGTAAAGTGAATTAGCTTCAGTGGATAAGGAGCTCTGTGCTGACTGCCAACTTTGCTAATCCTTCTCGCATCTGGCTGGCGAGGACACTATATAAATGTATGTGTATTTCCATGAGTGGGAGTGCGATTGTAGGGCAGCGTGCATGTGAAAGTCTGCAGATCAGTTCGGCTCTGCTCAAACGGCCATGCTCGGGTCTGTATACACTCCGTGGGTGTGTGCATGTGAATGTATGCATGTGTAAGTCATACAGTAAACGTGTGTATGTGCCTCCCACAGCTTCAGGCTGCTTTCAGAGTGATAAAATTTTCACAGTGAAACCCAGCCAGCCGCCCCTCTGGAGCTTTATTGGCTTAGTTTAGTGAATTGTTTCTATGGGTAAACACCACATCTCTTTTAGACTTTTGTTTTCATAACTCCTAGATGAAAAGGTTATAAATCCAAAGACAATATTGATAAAAATGTACTTTCATTTCTGTGTAGGATGGGGGATTTTTGGCATAGAGAGTGATGAACTATCATGGAGAGGAAACTAAGTTTTAAGGGCTAAAATGTTGGAAAGCAATCAGTCAATATGTTGAATAAAACACCAAAACACACATGGAATATGATCAATTATAATACAAGGAATAATAAATACCAATAACTGATTACATTTTTAAAGGTATGCAGTGATAACAGTTATCTTATGTTTCCAAAATTCCTTTCCAAAAAAAGAAAAGCAGCTCAGGTTTTTCAACAGGAGGAAAAAATAGCATTTCTTTAGTTAATTTCCTGAATAGCCAGCAGCTTTGCATTGTGGGTTCTGACAGGCTTCAGATGTTGCAAGTCCGTGAAATGTTATGTCAGCTGGAGGACCTTGAAATTGGAGCAAATGGGAGGAGGTCAGGAGCTCGGGCTCACATCCCAGCTGCTGGGAATTTAGCTGAAGTTACATTTTCATGAGGTCAGAGACAAGAGTGTTACAGGTCAGATATGCCTAATTAGACTATTAGACTATTTTGCACAGGGAAGGTCCACTATCTGCATTCATGTATTTTTTTTTCTTTTTTAGCTAATGTACTTAGGAAATATTTCGGATTAATATGGCCAGGAAACTCTTCTGTCCTCCCGTGCCTATAAGAAGTATCCACCTCCTTGGATGTTTTACATTTTTATTGATTTTATCAACCCGACCAAATCAAAACTCTAGGATGTCAAAGTGAAAACTGACTTCTACAACAAAAATATGGAAGGTAAAATACATGACTGCATAAATAATCACCTTCTTGTACAATAACGACACCTGTGTCTGGAAGGTCCAGTCACTGGGTAATCAGTATTCCTGGCTACCATTACACCATGAAGACAAAGAACACTCCTAGCAACTCAAAGAAAAGCTTACTGAAAAGTTAAAGTCAGAGGATGGACACATAAGAAATTCCATGGCACTGAACATCCCCAGGTAAATTCATTCAAATTGGCTGGATGAGACTAAACTTGGCCATCAGACAAGCAGCAGTTGCTCAGCCTGGAAGGACTTGGGCTGGGAATCAGAGGGTCACCAGTTCAAGTCCCGGTCAGACTATATCTAGACTTTGGCCTGGTAGCTGGACAGCTGGAAGTAACACTGTCGAAGTGCCCGTGAGCAAGGTACTGAACCCCCAACAGCTCAGGCTAATGCTCCAACGAGGGCAGCAAGACCGTCACTCTGACATCTCTCCATTTGTGCATGTGTATTTGCATCTATAACAAATAGAGTGTAAACTGTGAATTTCCCTCCCGGGATTATTAAAGTATGACTTAACATCAAACACGGCACATCACCACAAACACACCATCCTTACTGTGAAACACAGTGGTGGCAGCATCAGGCTGTGGGGATGCTTCTGAGCAGCCAGCCCTGGAAGGCTTGTAAAGGTGGAGGGTAAAATGAATGCAGGAAAATATAGGAAAATGCAGGAAGAAAGTCTTTTTAGCGACCTGAAGAATACAGCAAAAGCTATACAGCAAGGGGAATGTTCTGGAGAGGGGGAGTCAAAGCCCAGACCTTAAAATCAATAATATATATAATACTGACTTGACTAATGCAGTCACTTATTTTACATTACAGTGTTTTTTTTTTTTTTTTTTTTTTTTTGTTTGTTTTTTCTTACAATAAAGCCAATTGATAATGCCCATGTCTGATTTATAAAATCAACTAGATCAAAATTGCAATTTCAGCTGAAATTGTATGGGGATGCTGAGAGCTGAACAGTGGAAAAACTCCTGAACATAGCCAAAAGCACAAAAATAGCTGAAAATAGCATAAAAATAGCATAAAATGGCATAAAATGGCATAAAAGTAGCTAAAAATGGCTTTCAGTAGCTAAAAAAGGATTAAATAACTGAAAATAGGCTAAAAATAGCTGAAAATAGCTTAAGAATAGCTCAATGTAGCCTAAAAATAGCTGTAAATAGCTTAAGAATAGCTGAAAGTAGCCTTAAGATAGTTGAAAATAGCCTAAAACTGGCTGAAAATGGCATTCAATGGCTGAAAAAGCATAGAAATAGCTGAAAATAGCACGAAAAAAGCTATGTTTTAAAAATGATAAAATCTTAAAATGAGAAAAGTCAGCAATTGAATGACGAAGAAACAGAATTTTTAAAAGTTTAAACAGTGTCAATACAACAAAGTATGAAGGAGGAGATAGCTGGACCGGAAGAAGAATAATAAACAAAATGGTCAACGCGAATATCACTAGTGTAGATGCTCAGCATCCCCACTGATAACAGGGGAGTGAATGCTTTTCTAGGGCCTGTATGTTATAGTGCTTGATGAGTTGTTAATAAGTGACATGAGTAAGTAAAACTGAATGACAGAGTGAGGGGACTGGTGGGGAGGTCACCTAAGCAGTTGAGGGTTCAGTGCCTTGCTCAAAGAGACCTTCCCAGTGCTCAGGAAATAAGCTTGCATTCTTCCACAACCAGACTAATTACATACTGCACATGGACCACTACCAGAGACCCTCCAGTTCCCAATCCATATCTCAACTGGCTGAGATACTGTCACCCTATTGGCAGCAATATCTGTGTAGAGTGCCATATTTGTCTAAATTAGAATACTAAAATGTTGCACCGCTAATTCATTAATTGTGTCCCTTGAGTCAGGAAGATAAACTATCACCATATCATTGCTTTTACCACCCCTACAATTTACACTATAGTTTCTCTGTCTCAAATTACTAAACTTCCTGCCTTTACCTTTGGGTTTTATGGTTTGAATTTCATATAATTGTAGAAAACCTGCTCTTTCTGACAGAATATTTATGCTAAACCAAAGGAGTGTACTGGAGCATGCTCAGAGGCTCTCTGAGCACTCAACCTGTCCTGCACATTCTCATAAAACCCACTTTAGTTGGCCCCTGCTGTTATAAATATTAAAAATTACGGGCACTCCTACAAGTCTATCAGTGCTGTACTCGCTCATTCATCACACCAACTCATCTGCAAATCCAGCCCTGGCAAGACTCCGCTTTATCTGCGCTTACCAGCCCATATCTCCTCCACCTCCCCCCTACCCCGTCCCCTCCTCCCGCCTCTAAGCTCACACCTCCCTTGGCTGTAACCCGCTCCACTGAGCGTCTGCCAGCAGCCTCAATGAGATCCAAAAAAATCCCTAAAAAATGATCTTTTCATCCAAGCCATATCCTTAAAAATAGGCTAGTCAAAACACTCTTTGGTTCCTGCACCTGCTGCTTTTCTCACATGTGTCTGTTTCTTCATTTGGTCCTTTGATTGTTGCATGTCCTCCAGTCTACTAGATTCCATCACAAGCCAGGACTTTTCTCCCTGTCTGACCCCGCCGCTGCCCCTAGCTCCACTGTCACTGCAGATCAGAATTTATGCCCAGCGAACATACAAGGTTAAACAAACATAAATAATGAAATAATGATATTGCATCACTGGCAGTAAGCAGCATAATGAGAGCATTATGATGATTAAAGACCCTAATAAGGCTGGGTCACATTTAATCTCTCTGAGCTGGAGGTCAGCAGATGTGGAGGATGCCTCAGCATAGAAACATCACTGATAGTATGAACACAAATGTTCTCTTTGAGCTTCATTTTCTCCCACTAAAGCACAGTAAAGGACACATTTTTGTTTTTGTTTTGACTTTATATACTTCCACTTTATGCTGATCATCCCAGAAAGTCATTAATCAAAGTTTTAATTTCCTGGATTGTCTCTTCTTGTCCAAAAATTTTGGCGGCTAGATAAAAAGTGTGTTGTCAGTTTTGATATAATAGGTTTTTTCTTATCAGTTACTGTTGCACGGTCAGCATATCAGCGAGAAATATCAGCAAAGTGCTGCCAAGTATGGTAACTCGCCCGTCACTGACTCTGTTTTAGGAGGAATGAAAAATGAATCCAGATGTTAGATGATAGATTTCAGAGAGAGGTGGCAGGTGATGACATGTCTCAGTAAAACATGCAGTAACTGAATGGGGAGGAATTCACACTATGCTGGATGTGTCAAGATACAATTGAAAATGTGGAGCTTGAACTGCTTTATGTACTAGTGTTTAGACCCTGTTCACCCTTGCATATGACCTTAAAATAGCAGCAATTGAGTGCAATTTCAGAAAATACCATCAGCCTATTACAGTGTATTCAGAAAGTAGTCAGCCCCCTTCACTTTTTTCATTATAATTATAATTATTTACAGACTGGATAGTCCTGAGCCCTTTAAATTTGAATGAAAATTAAACAGAACTGATCATTTTTGGCCCAAGTGGAGCCCAGGATACAACTCTCAGGGACTTGGACCCCTTTTAACTTATTCTAATCCCACAGTTTTAAACCTTGCTGTAAAAGTCGACAGTTTTAAATTGGATCAACGAATAAATTCTGTTGTTTAATCCAGTTTTTATCATCTGAGGCTTTTATTCAAGATTAAACCGGTTTTATCTTTCAATGACTTTGAGCGAGTATTTGTGCTTTTATTTCGACACAGCTGGACAACTAGGGGTGTAATGGTACGGAAAATTTCAGTTCAGTTTTGTACGTTTTTTTGGTACGGTGATTAAAGTGAATAAATAACCGTTGTTTTTTATTTTATTAAATTATACTAAAATAAATAGGCTTGAATAAATTTCATTCAAATAGGTACATTTTTTAATTACTACTTTATTTTAATTGCTATATTGACATATTTTTACACATTCTTTAAACACCAAAATTTCCCAGCCAACTTGAACACATCATACGACCATAAATTAGCTTGTTAAGTACGCTAATGAACGTCTATCCTGCTTATTTCAACACGGACTTCAGCACTGGATTACTTTTTTAACCAATGGGACCTACTACAAAGTTTGGGAGAACTTTTTACAGCCCGTCTTGGCGGATAAAGAGGTTAGAGCCGTGTGAAATCTGAGGATAACTTTACCTATGACGCAGCTGCAGACGTGATGGAGTCCCCTCTCCCCCTCCTCCGAGGCTGACAGTTGAAGGTACCGCATTCATTTAGAACTAATTTGATTCACAAAACCAGAGCACCATTGTTAAAATAAAAAGATCTTAAATTATGGGAAATTCATAACTGGCTGGTGAGACTTTTTGCTGTTTGTCCTCGTTACAGTGACGTTCTTGTTTAAACGGAGCCTTTTCAAATGCTTTGCTGGACAATGTGCTGTCAGTGACACACCTGCTGAATAATGTCAGTGCTACTTTGTTGTCTTTGGCCACTGTTGTATTTGACTGGGAAACAAAGTGTTCCTAAACATGACACTTTTATGTGGGTATATTTGTTTGCTGTGGTTGTGTGGTTGCCAGGATAGTGTGACTCTGGTTTTCTGTCTGTGCATGAGCTTCGTCTGTACCATACAGAGAGGCCCGTAATGAACGGGTATGGTACAAATACATGTACCTTGACATCCTAATGGACTACTGTAATGCACTTTACATTGGTGTTAGTGAAGCTTCCCTTGCACGCTTACAGTTGGTCCAAAATGCTGCTGCTCATCTTTTAACAGGAATGCAAAAACATGAACACATCACCCCAATCCTGGCCTCCCTCCTCTTGCTCCCAGTTCATTTTAGAATTCATTTTAAAATTTTATTGTTCGTTTTGAAATCTTCAAACAGATCAGCACCCAAAGTACATTCCTGACCACTTAAATGTTTACCCCTCGCCCCTGAGGTCGGCTGATCAGCTTTACCTCATCGTCCCAAAAACCTGATTAATCAAAGATTATAGAGCCTTCTCTGCAGTTGCTCCTAAACTGTGGAATGAATTGCCACTTTAAATTAAAACATCCCCCACCCTACCGACTTTTAAATCGCGTCTTAAAACTCGTTTTTATTCTTTAGCTTTCTTTGGCTTCGTGTATGAGAGCTGTGTGATCTCTGTCCTTCCTTTTAAATTTCCTAATCCCTGTGTTTTTGCAGCTTTTATTTCTTTAATGTTTTATTATGTGTTTTTATTTCATTTTATAGGTTTATGGTGTTATTCTTTTATTTCTTTCCTCCTAATACTTTCAGTTCTGCTGTGTTATGCTCTTTTTCTGTTGTTTGCTTTTTACTGTACAGCACTTTGGTAATCTTAAATGTTTTTAAAATGTGCTTTATAGATAGAGTGCATTAGATTGGAATGATATGTTTGCAGCCTGATGCTACAATCTGAGATGTAATTTTCTCGGGGTGCACAGATAGCCTAGCAGTCTAAGGTGCTACCCATGTACACATGCGGGCTAGGTTTGAATCTAGACCGTAGTCATGTCTCTTCTCACTCTCTCTCCTGTTTCTGACTCTATCCACTGTCCTCCTCTATAGAATAAAGGCATGAAAAGCCCAAATATAATTAAAAAAAAAAAAGATGTACTTTGCTCCCGTTAATCTACACTCACTACCCCTTAATGAGAAAATGAAAGCATTTTTTAATTTTTTTTTTTTTTTTGCAAATGTATATTTATAGAAAAACGGAAATATCATACTGACCTAATATTTAGAACATTTGCAATAACACTTGAAAGTCACTCTTTCAGTCATTACCCAGATCTCATGACCATCAGTGAGGCTTGGAGCAAAGATTGACTGGTAAATTGAGAGCTTTGCCTTCCAGCTCAGCTCCCTCTTCACATCAAATGGTCCGGTACAAAGTCTGCAATACTGCACACCATTGCTGCTCCAATCCACCTGTCGATCTAACAGTCCATTCTACCGTCACTCGTGGACAAGACCCTGAGATACTTCAACTCCTTCACTTGAGGAAAGGACTCACTCATGACCCAGATGGAGCAATCCACATCAGCTAGTAGTGTTTTGCACTGAGGAGAAGCTTCTGTCTAGCCACTCTGCCACGTAGCATAGATCAGCGGAGGGCTGCAGTGATGGTTGTCCTCCCGGTACTTTGTCCCATCTCCACACAGGATGTCTGTGTAACTGCTGTAGCAGTTTAATCAGAACTGGACAACATTTAACAAAATCACCTGAAGTGATCAATGTGGTACTGTGATGGTTGCCACAGTACCAGGAAAACATCTTGGACAATGCTATGCTTTCAAATTTGAGGCAACAGGCCTTTTCCTATTCCAACATGACTGTGCTCAAGTGCACAAAGCAAGGACTATAAAGACATGGTTTGATGAGTTAAGTGTGGAAGAACTTGACTCAACCCCATTAAGCACCTTTGGGATGAACTGGAATTGAGATTGTGAGTCCAACATCAGTGCCTGACCTACAGAATGAATGGGCACAAATTCTCACAAAAACACTCCAAAATTTTGTGGGAAGTCTTCGAAAAAGAGAGGAGGCTGCTACAGCTGCAAAAGGGGGCTCAACTCCATACAGAACTATTTGAATACAATGTCAGTACAGTCCCTGATGGTCAGGTGGCTAATACCTTTGTCCATATAGTGTATATCCTCTGAAATGTATAAATGAAGCATTCTATCTGGATTGCCAGGTTAAAGTCCTACACTGTATTCATGAAAACTCTATCTCACTTTTTAAGTTGTTTCCCTAGTTTTCCTGCAGATTTCAGTAGAAAGTCTGTTGTCTATTATCCATTAAATCAAGCAGGGTGAACTGACTTACTTTGCTTCATTTATGTCCTCTCAGATAAAAGAATAATGAAAGCATTCATGAGCCATGTATAGGCTGAAATTCATGATTATTTTAGTTACTATAATGAAGCCCTACCTCCTTCCTTGAACTTTGCCTGACCCTAAACTCAGCATCAGTGTGTGCTTTTGTCCCAGAGCTGCTCTGCCGAGTGTCTCAGCTCTGAATAACACAATGCACGGCGTAAGAAATTACACATTCTCAGCAGGAGCAACATACTTGAAACCTGCTTAAGGACCACTTTAGCTCTCATTAGTCATGGGTGGCTACTGGAGGAATATGTGCAGACTTTTCCTCCCTTTAACTGCTTTTATTCAATTAATGGACGGTGGTGTTAAATCTTTGTCCTTATTTTCACCACATTCAAAGGTAGTTAATGTTTTCATTGATGCTCACATGTGAAGCTGACAGACACATATCTGTTAATACCCAGTCTAGATTTTGTGGTTCTATGCTGTAGCAGCTGTGGTGTGGGCAGACAGATGATGATTAAAATTAATGTCATCAGACACAGATCACACTCACAATGACCCACATCCCACACACACATACTGAAGAGTGTATGTGCTAATACCCAGCAGCAGCACACATGTTGCACTGATTATTATCCAGGTCTAGTGTGTGTGTCAGAGTGTGTATTTGCAGTAAATTATGAGGCTGGTCATTAGTGATATTGGTTCTCAGCAGCTGTTGGTCTGATTTGGTTCAACAGCAGGACGCAGGATGATCTGTGTATGTGAGCATGATCCTCTGACCATGTTTTTAGAATTTTTCACCAAACTTTGCCTAATTTCAGCTTAATTTTAGAACATTAACTTCAACAGCATAGCAAATTATCTGTTATTACTCTGAAGAGTCTGCAGGTGAGAATCCTGCAGCCTCTCAACAAGTTTGCTGCTGACTGAGTGAAGAAAAGTCACCAACACTAACAAGCGCAAACCATGAGAGTGGGCAGGGAAGATTCTGTCAATGTTACTGTTGAAAAGAGTACAGTATGGCCTTTTCTAGTGCACTGGTAGTCTCACAATGAGTAAAACTGGAGTGCAATTAATGTGTCTCAAGTTATTGTGGTATAAAGACACCTGTGTCTGGAAGGTCCAGTCGCATTTTAATCAGTATTCCTGGCTACCATTACACTATGAAGGCAAAAGAACACTCCAAGTAGCTAAAAAAAAAAAAGGTTGTTGAAAAGTATAAGTCAGGGAATGGATACACAAAAAATCAAAGTAACTGAACATCCCTCAGAGTTGAGTTAAATCCACCATCAAGAAATGGAAGGAATATGGCACATGTGTAAATCTACCTAGATCAGGTTGTCCTCACAAACTGAGTGACCGTGCAAGAAGGGGTCTAGGGAGAGAGGCCCCCAAGACACCTGACTACTCTGAAGAGTAACAAGCTTCAATCTTATACAGTCTGCAAGAGAAGTATGGCTTGGAGGAAGATTGTTTTACAGCAAGACAGTGACCTGAAGCATACAGCAAAAGCTAGAAAGACATGGTTTAAAGACAACAAAGTGAATATTCTGGAGTAGCTGAGCCAAAGCCACAAAGAAGAATGGCGTAAAATTTCAGTGTCCAGATGTGCAAGCCTGATTGAGACCTATCCACACAGACTCAGTGCTGTGATTGCAGCAAAGGTTCATCTACTAAATACTGACATGAAGAAGGTGAATATTTATGCAGTCACTTATTTTACATAAAATATCTTAATTTAATTGACATTACTTTGTAGAAATCTGTTTTCCATTTGACATTTAAGAGAGGTTTTTGTAATTTCTTTGTCAAAAAATCCAAGTTATATTGAAGGTGACTGATTTATAAAATCAATAAAACAATTAAGGAGGTTTACACTTTTACAGACACTGTAGTATTCCACGTAAAACTCCAAACAAGGGATTTATTTACATTCTTATGGACTTTTATTATAAAGACATATTTTTGATTTATACCAATTTCTTCTCAAACAAAAAGACAGAATCATCTTGCATGATATTAATAAGCAAATCAAGTTCATCAGCATTTTTTGGAGTTAAATATCCTTAAATATCTTGCTTAATATTCTCCTAAACAGTGCTGAGTTTGCCTTTTACAGAAAAGCAAGTTTTTATAAAAGTCGGATGACGATGTGATGGTATTTCTTTGGAGGGAAAATTTTAAAGTCATTCCCTATAATAAAAACCAGAATTAAATGAATTGCAGAATATAGTGGGAGCGTTAAAAATATTCATCCCCACTGAATTACCTCCATATCAATGAATGTAATTTATTGCTGCTCTCAGCTTCCTGCTTGAAATGAGGAGATTGTGAAATGTTCTTGAGGGTTATAACCTCCTAAGTGTGAGTGGACCATCATTTTTTGCTGCCGGGGTAAAAGAAAGTGTATTTCCAAGAAATCTCATTCAAATGGCAGATAAAAAAAATCCTTATTTAGATAATGGATAAGTGAATTTCCAAAACTCCACATTCATAGTTCTTGGGTTCTCACAGGGATCACTGGATTTAATCATCACACAAAGCACTCTGTAACTTTTCAATTAAACTTTTATTTTCTGCAAATGAAAAGCCACAGTGGGGATATAGAGTGTCCATCTGAGGGCTTCAGAGGGAATATGTTTGCATACGGTAGTTTCAACTGGAGATAAGGCTAATGTGGTCAGTCTAAAGGGAACTAGAGGCTCTCTGGTAATTTCCTGTAGAAATAGCAGCTTCTTCAGGCCACAGCAGTTAGTGAGATAGATGGTCCAGCAGAGAGGTGGGAAAACCACAACTCAGCATTTTTTACTTTATCTATTAGAGCGGTAATATTGCCTGATCAAGTGTGGGACAGGTTCACTCACACTCTCTGTGTCTCCCTCCCTCTTCCTCCCCCCCTCTCTTTCTGTCCATTATGTTGAGTAATGTGTTCCGAGTTTTCAGGCCATCCAGCGCTCACTGTCCCTCTTAAAGGGACACGCCGAGATCCGGGTGACAGTGCTGCTGGTCGGATGGATGTAAAGTGGAAAATACAAATACCCAATGTGAAACCAATATCAATCCATTTCCAAAAAAAGATGGGATGTTGTGTAAAATGTAAATAAAACAGGATTCAGTGAAATCCAACCCTTATTTGGTCAAATACAGCACAAAGACAAAATATTTAATGTTTGAACTGTCAGGCTTTTTTTCAAATACACACAGTCTAAATTTGATACCTGCCATATTTCCCAAAAAAGTTAGGACAGGAGCATGTTTACTGCTGGGTTAAATCACAGAGAGCCCCCAAAAATGATCTTTTTTTCTTAAGATAATTTTTTTGGGGGCTTTTTGCACAGTACAACATATTTCCAGTTTCCTTTTGTATTTTAATTTTACTTTACTCATTAACAAAAATCTGGCAGTTATATTCATGAAATAACCACATTAAAAACATACCAGACTAAGCAACATTTCATAAATAAATCATGTATAGACCTGTTTTAAAGGTAGTTACACAAACAGAAGCTCGCTTTAGCTTAGCTTTGCTTTAGCTATGTTAGTTAACATAGTTAACATAGCTACACTGGCTGCGTAATTAATGTTACTATATAAGCCAGTGCTTAGTTAGCTATGCTATATTTAGCTATTTTAGCAGAAGTTAACATAGCTACACTGGCTACCTAATTAACGCTACTACATTAGCCAGTGCTTAGTTGGCTATACTATATTTAGCTATGTTAGCAGAAGTTAACATAGCTACACTGGCTACCCAATAAATGCTACTACATTAGCCAGTGCTTAGTTAGCTATGCTATATTTACCTATGTTAGCATAAGTTAACATAGCTACGCTGGCTACCTAATTAACGCTACTACATTAGCCAGTGCTTAGCTTTTTTTTTTTTTTTTTTTTTAAGGTTTATTTTGGGCATGTTTTGTTTGTTTGGTTTATTTTACCTTTTTGTGCCTTTATTTGATAGAGGAGGATAGTGTATAGAGTCGGGACAAGAGTAGGGGAGAGACATGCGGTAAAGGGCCTCAGGCCGGATTCGAACCTTTGCTGTCCGCGTACATGGGGCGCGCCTTAACCACTTGGCCACCTGCGCCCCTGCTTGGTTAGCTGTAGCAACATGAGCTTTACAAATTTTAGCTAATGCTAACATAGTTACAGAAATAACGTAGAAATGTAGCTTATGATGCTGCTTTGTGAGCTATACATTAGCTACATTAGCTATAATAGTTATGTAGCTCCGTTATCTATGTAGTTTATGCAACTAACAGCCATGTATGTTTTTTTCTTAAAGCAGACTGTTTACTCATTTTGAAATCAGGTTTTTAACTTCTAACTTTTTGTATCCTAACCGTTACCTTAACCCTAAAATGGAAGATTTTCCATTCTACGATAAAGAGTGCCTCATATAAACAGTCTGTGAGAGTGACCGTCAGGCAACCAGTGCGTTGATGACTGTAGCCTCAGTACATGGGCACCTGCTCTTCCAACTGAACTAAACTAACTCCCTACATAGGTTGAAAATTATGAACAAATCACAGTACTTTGTTTATATCCAATTTGTATGCAATGACCCAACTTTGTGGGGGAAATTGGGATTGGGGGTGCGAAGATGTAGCGATGTCCCGCCTTTGAAACATTGGGTCTAAGGGGCAAATCCAGAAGTGAAGCCAGTGATGATGTGTAGGAGAGGGTCTATTTAAAGTCAGTTTAAAGCTTCAGACATTTACATTATCACATGCAGCTCATCAGGTTAATATCTGGAAATTCTCAGGAGTGTATTGCATGTGTGAAACATGCTGAGCGGCTGCAGTCTAAGCTGCCTGTTTGCCGTGTTGGGGGATGAGAACAAGCTGACAGTATTTCTGCAAAGATGAATATGAATCCTCTCCAGTGTAACTACAAACAATGAAACAATTAGACTCGGCCCAGTACGGGATTTGTGTTTGTGTGTCTGCACTGTGTGTCTGTTGCCAGCTAAATGCCTAAATTGAAACAGTATGTGTAGTTTGTGTGTTTGTGTGTCGGTTACCCCAGTGTGCGTAAGTGGATTAGAAACAATGAGCGCTCTGTGATGAAAAGACAATACACTTGCATTCCCTCTGCATCCCCACATCCCCCCCTCCACTTCTCCCTCTCTCTTTATGTTCTTATGACAGAATCTCCTGTCGGATTTTTTGCATAAATCCAACCTAAGAGGAATTTCATATACCTGTTAGTGCTAAAGAAAGAGAAAAATAAGGAGCCGTCCATTAGTTATTAATCAGTAATTAGTGCACTGCAATGTGTTGAGGATTAAATTACTGATTCCTGAACCTCCCATCTGCTCCCTCCAAACACTCACACATAATACACACACACATTAGTAGACAGAGTGAGAAATAAGACCAATACAGAGTCCCACACACGCGTTCAAAGCCCCTCTATCTCTTGGTAATAGTCATGTCTGATTCCTCGGTGTGTCTCGTTGCTCTCTGATCAGCCTGGTCCAGCTGGCCTCAGCCTCCCCGCGGCTCCCTAACAGAATCCTCCTGAAGTCTCTCTCTGACGATAAGCAGTGTGTCGCCTGCAGACCCACGCAGCCTCTCTGCGACATCCTCGTCTCTCTGCGGGAACACCGAGAGGAGGGGAGTTTTTCAACTAGGTCTACATGTACCGGCACTAATTGGCAGCAGTTTATTTTGAGTGTTAAAGTTTTAAAACTCAAACTGCTTTAAGTTTGTTTATTTCTGTCACCATGTTTGGTCATGTATGGTTCAGGAACATGTTACACCCTTAAGTCCTAGAGAGTGCGCCCTCCTGAAGGTGACGGAAAGTTTCAGGACACATATCAAGTGCTGATATTTCCCTGATTTGCCAGCTCATCCATCCGTCACTGCAGGAGACTCTCCAAGAAAGACATAAAAAGACATAAGCATGGAAATAGCAGCTGATGCAATGATGAGTGTTTTTCCTTTTCCATCAATGCTATGTGAAGTTTGACATGTTTACCACATCGACAAAAAAGCAGAGAAGAACATACAGGGGAACAGGCAACACAATTCACTACGAGCATAAAGATCCCACGGGGTGCACAGTCAAGGACATAGAAATCATTGATTAACTGGCAAAGAATTTTGTTTAATACGTTAGACAATCATCTGCATAGATGTATATCAGACATCAGCTATACCCAACTTCCAGAGCTAAATTTATTGAAGTTCTAGTGGTAAAACATCCAGTTTATTAGTTGAGGTGACAAATGTTCCAATTCGTATCCACACATGTAATATGGCCCAATAATTTCAGGACATTTAGGAGTTTTGTGAGCATGAAAGCACATATAGATTGTATAAACATGGATGCAATTGTCGATTTGACATTGTTGTCACAATATTCCAACTGAATGATTTAGAAATTGTGTGAGCATCAGGGACACCACACTCAGCTGGTTTCATTTCTATCATTAAGAGCAAACCTTAGGATCAGAATTCGAGTCCAAACTTACTTCTGCAACTTACCAGTTGCACAGACATGCTACTCCTGAACATCCACCTTGTTTTATTTAAACCCTTCTGTGTTTTCGCTCTATGCTTCGAGTCATTGTCTTGCTGAAAAATAAATCTTCTCTCAAGCTCTAGTTCACTTGCAGACTGAATAAGATTGTCCTTTATTTTTTTCCCAATATTTTACCGTCTACCTTTACAAGCCTTCCAGGGTTAGTTGGCGAGAAGCATCCCCACAGAATGATGCTGCCGCCACCGTGCTTCTGTGTTCACCGTTGTTTCATGGTTGAATTTTACATATTGAGTGAGAAAAGATGCTAAAAGTGGCGATGCCCTCAGGCCTGTGTCTGCAAGTGCTCCTTATATGCTTTGGGAATAGCTCACTGCCTGAAATTGTTGGGTGTTTCAACAGATTTACACCCTCATCAAAGTTTTTATAGGTGCATTTCATGACGCAAGCATTTCTTTTGGGCACATGCAGTGTTAATTTCGTTGACTTAAAGTATGACTAAAATTGTCATCAACAGTCTTTTTTCCAAGAGAAAAACTAGACTTGCCAAAAACAGATCTTCGATGACTAAAACTGACTAAAACCAAGTGTAGTTTTCATCTAGATGACTAAAGTTAGACTATAATGTAATTTAGTTTTTGGCGGACATTCAAAATCCATCAAATCTGTCAAAATACTTTGCATTTATAGCTATCCTGCCTCTCAACTGTAGAGGCAGGGACCCCAGGTTTGGCAGGGGACATAGAACACACTATGATGGTTTGGTACCAGATTCAGGCAAAAGAATAAGTGCTTGGTGTGGTGTTTTCTACTATTCATGATTTTATTTTGTTATGACTTCCAGTTTCCGGGTTCCGGTAACCGTGTTTAGTTTCGGGTGTATTGACATGCTTTCTCTCGAGGCGACACCATCCCCCCGCGGCACTGAGGAGAGGATCACACCTGCAGCGAGTTTGGCTCATTAGGACTCCTACTAGAGGCTGCAGGTGGCTCTCCTCGGTGTCAGAGTCTCGTTGATCACTCCTGTGGTAACTCCTGAGCTCGACTTCTCTTCACACGAGTAACTTTGCAAATTCTCTAGTGATTTTTGTTGTTTGACTGTTTGCTAACGTGTCCTCCTCTCGTTCTTTTCCAGTGCCTCACTCCATCTCACCTGCAATTGTATATAGCACTCTCTTACCCTCATGAAGATTCACACTACCTGGACCTCTGGTTTTTCCCTGTACCTGCACAATAAAATTGTTAACACTTCTTCCGCCTCTGCATCTGGGTTCTACATCACATCACATGTCACACTTGGGCTAAAAGTCAGGACAAAAATGTAAGGACTTTTTATACTTAAGTTTTTGTCAACTAAAACTAGACTAAAACTATAAAAGGTAGAAATGACAAAAATGTGACTAAAACTGAAAGACATTTAATCTAGAGACTGACTGAGACTAAAATTAAAAGTACCTGTCAAAATTAACACTGGTTACAAGCCATTGTTGCTTCAGATGTAAATTTAATTCACACAATATGATTACTTTCTTATCCAGCCTTAAACAAGCTGTACAATAATCTGATAACATGCCACTTCTTCAGTTATCATAATAAATGGTTCTTAATGTTCAAAATATTCAAAAAGTTACAGGATTCTGCCAAAAAAAAAAAAAAAAGACGATATGGTGTCCAGTGGAAAATATGTGCAGACACTTAAAGAACTACACCTGTCAGTGTCAATTATTCAGACATGCTCACTCATCAGACTCAGACCTCACACAGCATATGTTTTCTTTTCTTCTCTAATGGAAAAATCAGAGCTTCTATGACATTGGTCAAGCACAGTGTCTATAGATGGCCTCAAAAAGCTCAACATGACTCACCTGCAGTTCACTGCTGTTTCTATGAGACTGAGCCCCTTTCCTGCTCTGCCTGCCAGGCTGCCCACTGCTCTGCTCTCGCTTTTTCTCTGCAAATGACTGATTTCTCAGTGGTCGTCACTTATGATGTGAAAAGGCCTGAAAGCAGTGAACCCGCTCAGCAGCTGCAACATCTACAGAAAGCCTTTAGACTGGACTTTTTAAAGTTGAGAACAAGATGTACAGTGCTCAACAAATTTATTAGACCACCCTAACCCTAACCAAAGTAAGGTTTATGCCACAACTGCCCTAGATTAACAGCACTGGTAATTACAAAATCATTTTTTTAAGTTTCTGCAATGGTTAATACACCAATATGTAGAAGCTCTTTAACCGAATTGATATTTTTAATGCTACAATATAATTATTATTGTTATCCATGAATTTTCAAAAAAAACCTGAAAAAATAGTAAAGCACATTAATGTTTCTTGATGAATATGTCAAATGATAGTTATTTACTTGCATTCCTGAAAAGAAAAATTAGTTTTAGTGGTTGAATGTTATGCTTGATTCATTTCTGACTTCTCAGAGAAGCCCAGTGAGCCGGCTCAAATTTGGGTGAATTCAGTTTGAAATCCCTCATTCCTGTTCAAAATGGTAAAACGTGGAGAGCTCACTGGAAATGAAAGAGTCCGCATTAAAGCACTTCATGATGCTGGATGGTCTCTGAGACAAATATGACGGGTGGTCTAATAAATTTGTTAAGCACCGTATGTATGAAGACAAAGCAACCATTCTGTAGAGGTCCTGTTTTCCTATTGTGCTGTTTTCATTTCAATGAATGAACTTATTTAATCTGACAAGCTTTCACTTGAATTTATATCACAGCTAATTTATTTCAAACTATAAGAGAAATGGCTTCAAATGAAGTAGCACAGTGTGTTCTCAGTCCAAACTCAGACTTCTACGTGGCTTCATGAGATGAATAGTCTAGTGCTGTTGTAGCATCCATTCTGAGTGTTTAGAGCTCTACAAGCACAATAGTTAACTTTTCAAAAAGAAAAAAGATTTTTTTTAGTCACCAAAACAATGATAAAATTTAAATTTAAATTTTCACACAATTGTACAATAGTTGCATAACTTACGTTATTTCTATTACAAGCAAAAGCAGAAACCTTGTCATTGCTGGTGCACATATGTTATATAACTTTGGTTACATCTGAATTTGCATAAGTTAAACCCCTTTTTCCACGAATACTGTGCAAATAAGCCTAGAAGTCAGTCTTCCAATCAGAATTTCTCTGTCAGGGGAACGCCGGTAGTCGAGTGGTTAAGGCGCGCACCATGTATGTGGGCGGCCCGGGTTCAAGTCCGGCCCGTGGCACCATTTCCCATATGTCTCTCCCTGCTCTCTTCCCTGTTTCCAAGTCTATCCACTGTCCTTCTCTATCTAATAAAGGCACAAAAAGGCCCAAAAATAAATCTTAAAAAAAAATTCTCTGTCAATCTTCTTCTCCTCACATGGATTACAAGATATCTCCAGACCTGTACATGCAAGGAAAACCTCCAAAATACAGGACACTTCCTATACTAATGCCCAAACTTAATGCCCACCCAGTAGTGCTGAGAGTATGGTTACTACAGTATCGATATATCGATATTTAAACAGTACTCTTTTGGTATCGATCCCTCTAGCAAAGTATCAATGCCTAATGATACCTATACTTCCAACTTTGTGGCAACATTTTGAGGAAGGCCCTTTCTATTCCGACATGACTATGCCCCAGTTCACAAAACAAGGACTATAAAGACATAGGTTGAAAAGTCTGGTGTGGAAGAACTTGACTGGCCCAAATAGAGCCATGACCTCGACCCCATGGAGCCACGTTGGAATGGAACAGAGATTGTGAGCCAGGTTTTCTCATCCAAAATCAGTGCCTGACCTCATAAATGCTCTACAGAATGAGTGGGCACAAATTCCCACAGAAACACTCCAAAATCTTAAGGACAGCCTTCCAAGAAGAGTGGGGGCAGTTATAGCTGCAAAGGGGGCAACTCCATAATAAAGTACATGTATTTTTAATTGTATTACAGTCCCTGTTGGTGGAATTGTCAGGCAGCTAAATACTTTTGTTCATATTGTTCATGTAGTTAGAATATATTTATTATAAGCTATATTAGTGCTTGAAATGTTTCATATAATGTCTTCAGATGAAGTAAACAGTGACTGTCTGTCATAAACCATAGTCATCTTGATGAAAGATCATCTGTGACCCATTCATGACCCCTTCTTGCATCCCAAATCAGACTTTTCTGCTCTTTATCTTAACTGTTGACTTCACTGCCAGTTGGTGGCTGACAAGTAGCAAGAGTTTCATATTTGAAGCTATTTCAATGCCAACTGAGCTGCCATATTTGACAACTTAAAGCAAGAACAAGCCAAGAAGGCACATGTTAATTATGTTGCTCAAGGGCTCCTCAGCAGCGGTATTTAAAGCAATCAGACAGTGTTCCTACATTCACCCGTCTTGTGTATTATCCTCTCAACAAAAGAGAGCTGGAGAGAGGCGTTGCTCCGTGTAATGAGAGCTTCTCCAGAGTAATGAAACTTGTGTGGAACAAAGCGAGCGCTTCTAATATCAAACTGTGTCCTATTAGCATAATAGCTGACCTTTCTATTGGCTGAGAACAGGGACATCGCCTCAGCTCCGGCCCAATCCTAACCTATTGTCTTGATAACAACCTGGAATTAATGTCCGGCATAATGGAGTGCAGGCGGAGGAGGGAGAATAGGGAAGGCAGAGGGAGGTGGCGTGGGTGGTTGAAGGCTTGTCTTTACTTATGAAAAAAAAAAAAAAAAAAAAAGGTGCAACAAAGGAAAAAGGGTGGCAAGCAGGAGACCGGGGAAAAAAAAGTAAATGGTGAGGAGGAAAAGATGTCGGTGCGAGAAATGAGTGAATGTGGAGATGTTTCGACTAAAGGTTTCATGTTGAGAAACACCTCACTTTCTCCGTTTCCCCCTCATTATCCCTCCACAGGACAGAGGAGGGGGGAGACGAGACAGGGGAGGAATGACATTTTCATTTGTTCTTTTTAGGCCTCCTTATAATCACCTTTCAAGAGAAACCCTCTCTTTTCCCATCTCTCCCTTTTACTTTATGTCTACGTCCTTTTTTTCCCTCCTGCTCTCCCACAATAGAGTCAAATAGAAGTTTTTTAAGCTCTCTCTCTTTTTCCACTTTTCCCCTGTGTCTCTCTACCTCTCTCTCTTGTTCTCCCCCTCTATTCTGCAGTATAATTGCATGGCTGATTAATTATAAGGGAATCAGTAAGAGTGAAAAGAGGAGTTGGCATTTTCAGCCTACAAAGAGAAGGGAGCCCTGCACCTACACACACAGGCCTCTGTGACTGCTGCCTTTTGCTTAAAGCAGAAGCAAACCAACACCTGCAGGATTTGAAGTCTGTCGAAATAGCTTGAACCTGACACAGAACCAAGGGAGGCTCAGTTTTATCATAACTAAATGGCCTGTCTGTGGAAAAAAATATATTATCCAGAAACCGAAGTAGAAATCTTTTTAAGTGGGACAATAGTGGGATAATTCAGCCCTCATTTTGATTTTATGCCTTCACGCTAGCAATAGCTGATGCTAAGGCATCTGTTCATTAACCCTGCAATTCTTTTTACCACCCTATCTCAAGAAAGCTTTGAGGAATTTTATTCAAACTTTGCAAAAATGTCAACTTTAGATGTGGTCATAATCACAGAGCAGTAAATGGACAATTATTTAAAGAATACATGTGGATATTACTGACCATTGCACACATCACAGCTGCACCGGTCTGTTATGAGACACTACACCCTGTTCCAAATTATTATGCAAATGATATTTTTCTCTGATTTTCCTAAATAGTCAATGCAAATGGCAGTCAGTACAATTTTCAAGTCATCCACAGTTGGAGCACAAATCAAATTTTTTTGAACAAACCTCCCAATAAAAAAACCTTAAAATGCACTGCTGCAAATTGTTTTGCACACCAGAGTATCAAAAAATTGTAAAATTGTATAGGTTATTAAGAGCTGAAAATGGTCATTTGTTGAATTTGCAGCATTAGGAGGTCATATTTACTGAAATCAAAGCTATTCCAATCAAAAAACTCTTAACAGGCCAAGTTCCATGTTAACTTAGGAGCCTTTCTCTGATATCACCTTCACAATCCTTGCATCCATTGAACCTGTGAGTTTTTGGGAGAGTGTCTGCTCAAATTTCTTTGCAAGATGTCAGAAATAGCCTCCCAGAGCTGCAGTTTTGATGTGAACTGCCTCCCACCCTCATCGATCTTTAGCTTGAGGATGCTCCAAAAGTTTTCAATAGGGTTGAGGTCAGGGGAGGATGGGGGCCACACCATGAGTTTCTCTCCTTTCATGCCCATAGCAGCCAATGACACAGAGGTATTCTTTGCAGCATGAGATGGTGCATTGTCATGCATGAAGATAATTTTTCTATGCAAGGCACGGTTCTTTTTTTTGTACCATGGAAGAAAGGGGTCAGTCAAAAACTCTATATGCTTTGCAGAGGTCATTTTCACACTTTCAGAGACCCTAAAGGGGCCTGCCAGCTCTCTCCTCATGATTCCAGCCCAAAACATGACTCCGCCACCTCCTTGCTGATGTCGCAGCCTTGTTGGGACATGGTGGCCATCCACTAACCATCCACTACTCCACGACACTCCACGGTTGCACGACACTCATCAGTAAACAAGACTGTTTGAATTTTTTTTTTTTTTCATGTATTTCTAGGCCCACTGCAACTGCTCTGCTTGTGAGCATTGGTTAGAGGTGGCTGAATAGTAGGTTTATACACGACTGCAGCCCCCTGGGGATCCTACACCTTGAGGTTGGTGGGACTCCAGAGGCACCAGCAGCTTTAAATGCCTGTTTGCTGCTTTGTAATGGCATTTTAGCATCTGCTTTCTTAATCTGATGAATTTGTCTGTCAGAAACCTTCCTCAATATGCTTTTAGCTGCACAAACCCTTCTGTGCTCTGAATCAGCCCCAAATTTCTTCACAGTCAGATGATCACGATTAAGTGTTTGTGAAAAATCTGTTTTCATACCTTGTCCAATGCATTACACTATGTGATGCTTTTCATTTATTTTTTTATTTATTTTTACTTTTATTTGTCAGGGACCATGTACAGAAAAAAAACAAACTCATCAGAGTAGAGAGGCTCTGCACCAGATTATAGCTTCCTAGCTAATTTCCATCTGCAGTCCCTGTGGCAGGCAAAAGAGAAAATAAGGTATAGATATAAAGTGCATTTACAGTACAGAAAGTGTATAGAAGCATAGGAAAATACATTTTGTTCATAGAAAGTGCGTACATTTAATTTTAGTGCAAAGACAAAGATTTAAAACAAAGGCATACACTCAGCAGCAGAGAGATACTTTTTCTTTCCCATATTGCTTGAAACCTGCTTAATAATGTGGAACGTTCTTCTTAAGCAGTTTTCCTTTAATTGGGCTCACCTGGCAAACTAATAATCATAGGTGAGATCAATTTCAGTGATCCAAAGAGCCCTGAGACACAATACCATCCATGAGTTTAATTGAAAAAAAAAAAAAAATTAATATTCAGACACTAAAATCCAATTTGGGTTGTACAGTGTTCTTTACACTCTTTTACAGGTAAAGCAAATCATGTCAGGACCAATGTTGGGTTTATTTTCAACAAATTGCCATGCGTAATGACAATCCCTCCATCATCCTTATGTGCTCACTCTCTCTTTTTCAAGAGAATAATCCAAGAAGTCACTAAACTAGAATGGCCGTCTGAGGTGGCAGACCCACGCCTAAGCAGCGCCTGAGGAACTCACGCTCCCATTGATTACTATGGTGTTCAAAATTCAAAGTGCGAGAAAAACCGAACGGGTGTGCGGATCATCACCGAAATCTAATCGATTCTTCCCTGTCACTATCTCAATATTCCCTGAAAGTTTGATGAAGATCCGACTTTCCGTTCTCGAGTTATCTTGTACACATACAAACAAACAAACAAAGAAACAAACAAAGATACGGAACCCTTTACATAACCCCCTGCCGATTTCATCAGCGTGGGTAAAAAATACTGTCAATACTAAAAATGACCAAGAAAATGACGAAAAAAAAGAAGAATAAAATGAGTTGAAATGTGCTGGACATCAAAACATCTCAGAGCCAAAAGCTGTGTGCATGTGCTACAGTGGAGCTCCTCATTTACATGCGTGTAAATAGGACAGGGCGTGTTTGCTCAGCTGAGCAGTTTGCATGCATTTTGTGTTCAGTTAGCGTGGATTTCCCCCTGGCGTGTGTCTTTTTTGTCGTTTTCACTGCTAAAACATGGACAAAAAGCTTTGACTTTCCTGTCACCATTTGACCGTTTTCACCAGTTTGCCACTTGCCAGTTTGTTTGATGCTCATTTAATATGTGATCAATAAATAGTCCTCCAGAATAGAGCCTTAACAGCTCCCATACACAGTACAGTAGGACTGTCTTTAAGCAGTAATTTATTTTAGAGGTTTTCTTTGTATAGACATTTTTGGAAAATACAACTTTAGCATAAAAAGAAGAAGGAAATTAGAAGGAAAAGATTCAAGTACAAATTTAGCTGGCTCCAAGTGGACATTAAGTCTCTGCAGTTGGTCGGTCATGAATATTCATTACCAGGTCCAGGCCTGTTGGCAGTTTGTTATGAGCTGCTCCATTTGCGAAGCCAGTCATCAAATCCAGAACTTAATGATCTTAGCATTGCATTTAGAGGACTCAGAGTAGTAAAAGTCTTCCAACCACAGACTCACACTCTAATGTTGAACTGTTTTATTTTGAAGTACAACCTCCAGATACACTCAGTACATTTGTCATTCTTTAGTATTCATGGTGTCTTAAAGTCTCATTGGTATGTCTGACATGGTTTGTTGATAAAATGTTCTCACCTCCTATATCAAGCAGATACAGTCAAATATTTTGAGTCCTACTTATCTGACATTATAAGCCCCTGACAAAAATTCAAAGCAGATGTTGAGAGCAGTAAAAAAAAAAAAAAAAAAAAAAAACCTTCGTGGCTCAGGTGGGAATCTCAGAGCTCAGAAAGACTGTGTAACCCCTGCGGGGCTGTTTTTCCTCTTAGCGTCAGCTCTCTTAGTGGATCAATTCCAGAGGATTGATGGAGTTTTTCTCTGCAGATTGATGTTGTCGATGTTTTTGCAGAAGCCGGATTCTGGGGAGACTTCAAATCTCCCCGCCTTTGTCTCTCTGTTTCGGTGTGCTGTTGTGCTTCAAAATCAGCAGAATAATTTTAGTGAGGATCGTAAATATCCTGTGAGTCATCTTAGGGGCAAAACCAAGTTTTACTCGTCATTCTGTTTCCTCTGTCTCTGCACTATGAGGTCTTTTCATACTAGCATTTTCTTTGCTTTGTGCTTGCATGTTAACATAGTTAAATCCTTTAAAATGTTGCATTTTGAAATTCCATTAATTTGCATTTTTGTATTTTTGTACTGTGCTCAGCTGAGGGTAACTGGCTTCATGTTTGATACAGACCTTTTTTTATTTTAAAAGGAAATAAGGATCTTCAGGTAGATTAAAGATAATGACATTGACTTAACCACGGAAAAAGGAACTTGTTATGGATGGAAAAAGGAAATAAAGGATGAGTTAAAAGGTAAATGTTTGATAGCACAAGGTGCAAATGACTGTGCTGAAAGGGACAATAAAGTGTGAAATAATTCTAATCTAGAATCTAATCTTATTAAAAAATTAATGTACCAACATTAGACCTTGCTTACATTAAGATCAATAATGTATATACTGTTAGCATGCTAGCAGCTCTTCTTTTAATACTTTTAATGTTATAAATGTTCTGTTTGTTCCTCAGTAAAGCACTTGTATTCCTCTGAGTATACATGGTGCTATATAAATACATTTTCTATTGTCTTTCCCTTTCTTCTTCTTTGTCCCAATTTCCTCCTTTTCTCCGGGAGTATTAGCAATGCTAACACTAAAGCTGCTAGCATAAACAGTAGCTTCTTGCCGCCCTTTAATAACATTTGTGCTTTTGTCAGTACTCGCTGACAGAGCAAAGAAAGTTTATTACTTTTTAGCAATGTAGTTTAAACTTTTTACACTCCTCCTATATCATTTTCAAAATCACTTCACTTTACTGTTTCACTGTTTTCCATGACTGTCTGGCTGCAGACTTCTGAAAGAACATTCAACTGAGATGCCATCTCTGACAGGACGTACAAGTAAAATATATTTCCAGTTTTAGATTAAAAAAACTCAACTTTATTCACAAATTCTGGCAGTTACATTCATAAATAACAACATTGCACATATGACAGACTTAGCAACATAACATATAAAACAGAGAAAAGGTCAGAAGTCTAACTTGGGTCCGAATTCTGTATCAACCTGTTTTAGAAGTAGTTACACAAACGGTAGCTTGCTTTTTCTCTGTTAGCATTGGCTAAAGCTAAGGTAGCTATGCTAGCTATGTAAATAACATTACTACATAGGCCAATGTAGCTAAGTTAGCTTAAACAATGAGAGCTTTAGCAAACATAGCTAAAGCTAGCACAACTACATTGATAATGTAGCTACATATCTAATGTAGCTGCTTTGTGAGCTTAACGTCAGCTAAGTAATCTATGTTAGCTATGTTAGCTACGAAAGTTAGGCAAGCTAACAGGGCTACATATGCTATGTTTGCTTAGTGTTTTCATGGAGGTTTTCCTGTAAGCAGACTCATCCTAACCCAAACCCTTAACGGAAGTTTAATCTGATTTTGTCTGGAAAGTTTAGCATGTAAGTGTCCATTTCAGTCTGTCTAAATCACTTCAGTCGCTGTTTTCGGAATAGTCCATTTTAGTGAGGACTGAGGGGGAGAGAGATGCTGAGACAGCAGTTGTTTTTAACCACAGGCATTCTGATACCATATTAGCATATATGAATATTCACAATGACATAATTAATGACTGAAGAGAAGAAAATAAAGGGTTATTTCAGTATTTTTGGAGTTGGGTTGTATAAGGTACTTGGCAATAGTAGCACCATTTGCCTCCAGAGATTTACTTTGTGTTGCCCCTTTAAGTGAAGCACACCTGAAGTAATGGCAGGATGCTAGGCTATACAGCACTGTAGACAGGTGCATTTTTTCCACATAGTTTAGCGAGTTTTAAATAGGTCAAAAACAATGTTGGCTTAAAGGTCACATATTGTGCAAAATACACTTTTTCATGCTTTTTTAACAAAAAATGTTCCCCTGGCCTGTCCACAGTCCCCCCAAGAATCGGTAAAAACCCATTCCCTCCTCCCCTCTTTTTCTCCAGCCTCCAAAAAATGTGGGCTGAAATGAGCTGTTCTCAGATTTTCCCCTCATGATGTCATGTGGGGAGTTAGCAATGCCCTTAGATTTGGTTGGCCTTCCTCGCTTGAAAGAAAGTTACGCCTGCAGGAGAAATCGTAGGTTACCTGATGGTGTAGGTGTGTAAACTGTGAGCCCATGCCTACAAACCTGGAGAGCTATTCCTGTCACAAGGGGGGCTTACAACACTTCTCCAGGACATTTCTGATGGAGGATAGTGTCTCACAGACACCTGCAGCCTGCATCACTCACCATCCAGTGTTCCCTACCTTACTCAACCCTGGCGTTTTATGGACCTTCTTCAACATTCCGGGAAAAAATTGGAAAAACCAACACTGTGTACATATAAGCCAACAGTGGTTACAGCCCGTTTTAACCTTGAACTCGTTCAATTACGCAGAGAAACTGCACCCATCTGTATAGCCTCGTATCCATGCCAATGCCCCCAGCGCTCTTAAACGGGCAACGCAAACTGAAATTTCTGGAGGTTAATGCCACCACTATTGCCAAGTATCTTATACAACCCAACTTAAAAAAAATACAGGCATCCCTTTAAGCTTAACAACTGCTGACCCTAGCCTAAAGTCCACACCTGCACCCTAGCCCTATGTGAATGTAAAGGGGTAGGGCTGAGTGGCAGGGGCAAGGGATGCATGGGAATTATTGGAAGTGTTTTGCCACAGTGAAACCATCATAATGCAATTGAGATGTGCAGAGCAGACACATGGGTTAGTATTGTATATAAGTCTCTTTATGATATTTTATAAATGTGTGCACTGACACCTAATAGTGTGTTCATGTGTCTCCTCCTGCGTTTTATAATGTCACCATATGAGTATGTGTGTTTGTGAATGTGTCTGTGCACAAGCATCCCTGATGTGATTTGATCAGACACCAATAAGAGCAAATCTCATTAACATCAAACTGCTTTAGTGCTAATCACGTTACTCGAGCAACCAGCCAGCCAATGGCAGCTACTAATGCCATTAAGTCGAGCCGTGATTGGATTGGGATCTTATTTCAACTTCCTGAAGGCTGCCAGCGTTTTAATCAATAAACACAACCCCAGTGATGTCACAGTCCGTTAGAATGGCGAGGCGGTGATGTCACAGCTTGTTAAGATTGTAAAGATGGTGGAAGGGATGAGCGGAGGGTGGATCGAGGTGTTTTACGGCAAAGTCGAATCCGAGGAAGCTCAACCCACACTCCTAACAGATATGTGAGAGGGAAAACACAAACACAGCACATCTTTCAGGATAATTACACGGTGCCGGCAAAGTGAGGGGAAAACCCATGATGGGAAGAAGAAGACAAAAGAAAGACGAGAGTGTAGGAGAAACCAAGAATAACTGTGTATTCAGTCTGAGCACAAAGCAAATTTCTGCTTATCCCAAGGCTTTGGGACTAAACTCCATAAACACATCCAGACAAGAGGAAAAAGAAGACAGACCAGAGGCAAAACACAGAAGGATCTGGAATTCTGGTGGAGGGATCAGTCAGAAGCTGAGCTGCTACAAAAACACAGACGCACTTCAATGGGCCTGGCTGGTGTCTGAGACCCTGTTAGGCTAGCATTAACATTCATTTTAGGCATTTGGATACCAACAGGTAATCCTTTAAGCTAAGTGTGGACACAAATCAAGGCATGCTGAATACAATTGGATATCGACTTACTCAGATAGCAAACAGAGGTGATCTGGGATGCCTTCATCTTTATTGGTTTAGTGGTGTACTAATGCTACTAATGATAATGACATGGCTCCCAAATGGCTTTTTAAAACTTTACGAAGTTCCATGACATCCAGCCAGGATACTTCCAAAATCCTGCAGACAAGGCGAACAACCACTCCGGCCTCCTTATTAAGATGAAACCAAAATATTTATTTTACAGTGTGGACTTAACAAACTGTGAGAGTTGAAAGACTCACTGGTTAAGTGTAAAATCTTGAGATGGTGAATTGTCATGCATGAAGATAATTTTGCTACGGAAGGCACAGTTCTTCTTTTTGTACCATGGAAGAAAGTGGTCGAGTCTTTCAGAAGGCATGTCTGTGCAAATATTCATGCCTCACCATCCAGTGAATGTTAAGATATTTTACAGATTGACTCTAAACTCTGACTGGCTCCTGGCTCAATGGGAAGATTACTTTTAATCTACAAAGTTATTCAAATTCATCCCCATAGGAACAAAGATATCAGCACCAATTTTCCAGGCAATCCATCCAACAGTTGTCTAGATATTTAACCAAACATCAAAAAGACAATCAGAGAAATGGTTATAGGATGAAGGAGGATGAAGGGAATCATCCTTATCTTAACTTTGAAGAGCCTCTATGAATCTAACACACAGTCTGAGCAATTTTACACTCGTGTTCCTGCAAGAACATTACAACAATTCCACTTATTAATTCAAATATCTCTCAGACTGCTTCCTCTTTAGAATTACTTCATTTATTCTGTCAGTAGATTAGCTGGACTAATATAATCCTCTTAGCTGCTTTTATGGATTTCACTCATGCCATTTTGTGCTTCTAAATAAACCAAATACAACACACACAATGGGGCACAAAATGGCCGACTTATCAGACTCACTTACTGGACCTGTGACATTAAGTTAAAACAAAGCATTCTAGACAGTTTAATCCATTTAACCTGGCCAATCCTGTTGTGGGCACTCCATTCACTGTTTGATTCTCTTCAATCGTCTCAATTTAAAAGCGCAGCCATGCTCCTCTCTCTCTCTGTCTCTCTCTTTCTCTCTTTCTGTCTGCCCCTCTCTTTCTCTTTCTCCCCCATCTCCTCTGCCTCAGATCGATGGCAAGGGCGAAAAGCTAATGACCCATCTCAGCAACCAATTCACTCAGCCCTGCCACACTCAGTACCTGTCGAAACCTATGAGCTATGAGGAGAAGAGCGGAGAGGAGAGGAGGATGCTTAATTTATCTAAAAACCTTTCTCCTGCCCCCTTCTCAAACTTCAGGCTTTTTTTGTGGGCATTCAGTTGATGCATCTATACATTGGACATTAGATGTCTGCTGATCTCATAAAAAGCAGTCTTAATTGCAAAATTGATGGTTTACATAAGAGGGCCGCAAAAGCTGTCACACAGTATGGAAGATAGCCAGTCTAACAGATTATTAGACCTTCCTCTAACAGATTATTCTCACTGCTGACCCTGAAATAAGCAGAAACATACCTGAAAAAGATGTTTGGATGGAAACATATTTTTCTCCAAAATCTGTATGTTCCCCTGAGTATTAATGGTGCCCTCATGGATGTGCAAGTAACCCATACCATAGGCACTAAAACACCCACATACCATCGCAGATGCTGGCTTTTGAACTTTGCATTGTAAACAGTCTGGATTTTTCCTCTTCAGACCAGAGGACTTGACAGCTTTTATTTTGAAAAACAATTTGAATCATGGATTTGTCAGACCACAGCACACTTTTCCACTTTAGGTCTGTTTATTTCAGATGAGCTGAGGATCAAAGAAGTCAGTGGGCCTTCTGGATATCTTTGATGTATGGCTTTTTCTTTGTTGTATGTTTGTATTCAATGTGCCCTTTGTGCCTTGAATAAAAACTACCTATATGGACATTTTTGAGTGCTGACACCTCTCTTTTTCTAGTAAGTCTTTTTTTCTTTTTTTTTTGTCGTGCACCTTGAGGAATTTATTGTTTGAAGGGTGCTCCTTTTTTTGCTTTCTCTATGCTCCTTGAGTACCCAATATCAGCATTATCCAGGGCCGGCTGCTGAGAAGCATCCCAACGGCATGATGCTGCCACCACCGTGCTTCATAGTGGAGATGGTGTGTTTGTGGTGATGTTCAGTGTTTGACAGAGCATAACATCTTGACCAAAAAGCACCATTTTGGTCTCATCAGACCAAAGAACTTTCTTCCACTTTACTATGGAGTCTCCCAAATGCCTTTTGATGAACTGTAGTCCAGATTTAATCTGAGTTTTCTTCAACAGTAGCTTTCTCTTTGCCATGCAGAGTCTCTCCCATCTCAGCTGCTGAAGCTTGTAACTCCTTCAGAGTAGTCATAGGTGTCTTGGTGGACTCTCTCACAAGTCTCCTTCTTGTATGGTCACTCTGTTTGTGAGGACGGCCTGATCTAGGCAGATTTGCACATGTGCCATACTCCTTTCATTTGTTGATGATGGATTCAACTGAACTCCTGGTTAGATGCCTTGGAATTTTCTTCCTATATTTCCTGACTCATACTCTTCAATAGCCTTTTCTCTGAGTTGCTTGTGGTGTTCTTTTGTCTTCATTGTCTAATAGTAGCCATGAACACTGATTAACCAGTGACTGGACCTTCCAGACACAGGTGTCTTTTTACAAGTGGGTGAATAATTTTTACAGGCCCTATTCTATTTTAACTACTCTAGTTTTATTCACAATGACCATAATCTCAACCTTTTTGGAGTTGGGGTTTGTAGGTCAACCATCAAGATCGGCCAGTAAGGTGATGACATGTACTTATTAAGTTGGCAGGTCACTGTCATCCTTTCACAAAACCCCTCAATTTTACCTCTTTGCATTGCAAGTAGTTTAGCTGAAGACCGTTTTCCCTCTGAATCTTTTAAAATGTTTTATTGTACGATGACAAGAGAAAAGATAAGACAGGAGAAAAAGTCTAAAAATCAATGAGAGAAATGTTGAAGAGAAAGAACAAGTAGGCAATTATGATTCTTCATTGATAACCGTTTCATTAATTATGGTTTTATTTTGTGAACCCAGGCTTACTGGATTAGTCTAAGGTTGGATAAATGATAAATTGAAATTAAATTTTAAGTATATTTTTCCTTCATTTCTACAACACCAGAATAGGCTTACATTCATTGAGCTGTGTTCACCTTTTTCCTGATGGGTGTCATGCATAAATGGTTATTTTGTTCCACTGAAAATAAAGTTTCCCTTCCTCTTTGTCTCTTGGCCTCCCTTGCTCTTTATCCATCCATCTCCCTCTGCCCCCCTCCCCTTAAGTTCAGCTTCAGTGCCTATCACATTTAAATTCATTAGTGCCTCGAGAGACGTGTGAGTGTGTTTGTGCCTGTGTGCATCATCAGTGCTAAATGATTATAAAGCATAGTTATTAAAACTGCCATAATTACAGCCCTGTAGCAAAAACACTCTGATATGATTTTACCTCGTCTCCTCTCCACAGGCAAAGACACACCAGCTCTGATACTTGGAGTGTACATGTTGGCACACACATTTACAGCCACACACATGCACAGGGACGAGGAAAGTCACGCACACACATCTCTCCTCTGGCAAGAGCAAACTCCAGCTCAGGCTCCTGAGCTTGATGTAATTTTTCATGTTGCCTGCCCTTTCTGGCCTGCTGTGAATGTCAGTTATAAACCCTGTGACCCCAAGTTTAAGATTTAGCCATACTTTATACTCAATATGATCCATAGAAGAGTAATTTTATCATCATCACATCAGGGAAAAAAAAAAGGTCATGGGATCATTTTTAAAATCATTATCGCACCAGCACCTCTGCAGAAGACTGAATGCATACATTCCTCATCATGTTAATTGGAGCTCTCGCCTTGCAGTTATGCCTTTAAGGGGTATACAAGAAGTAGATAGAAGGGGTGTGACAAGATCTCATGCCACGAGATCTCATGAGATTTCCTGTCCAGGCAAAAAATGTGTCTAGAGATTGAAAGGATACCTCACAGCCGAGGAAGAGCAAGAGCCCATGAAATAGTCCACTTCAACTGCATACTGTCCATGCAGTTGCTCCTGACCATCTTATTAATCTACACTCAGTACCCAATCATGACATGATAACATGATAACAGGAGTTTTTGCAAATTTATGAAAAATAATAAACCAGAGTATGATGTAAGCCAAGCGGGCTTTTATGTGTTTTGCACTTAGAGGCTTCTGTCTAGTGATGGTTGCCCTCATGGAACTTTGTCCCATCTCCACATAGGATCTCTGGAGCTCAGTCAGAATGACCATCAGGTTCTTGGTCACCTCTCTTACTAAGGTCTTTCTCCCCTGATTGCTCAGTTTGGCTGGGGACCAGCTCTTGGAAGAGTCCTGGTTGTGCCAAACTTATTCAATTTTGAGGCCACTGTGTTCTTGGGAACCTTCAGAGCAGCAGGGATTTTTGAAGCCTTCCCTGGATCTGTGCCCTGCAACAATCCTGTATCTGAGCTCTGCAGGCAGTTCCTTTGACCTCATGGCTTGGTTTTTACTCTGATATGCTTTGTCAATAGTGAGTCCTACTGTAGAGAGGTGTGTGCCTTTTCAAACCAAGTCCAGTCAATTTAATTTACCACTGGTGGACTCCAATCAAGGTGTAGAAACATCTCAGCAAAGATCCAGAGATATGGAAACCTGAGCCAATTTCAAGTGTTGTTGCAAAGGGTCTGAGCACTTATGTCAATATGATATAACAGGTTGTTTTAAATACGTTTGCAAACATTTTTAAAATTCTGTTTCCACTTTGTCATTACGGGGTGCTGAGTGTACATTAAAGGAAATAAAAGTGTTTTTTTTTTAACTGTAGCATCAGGCTGCAACATAGTAAAATTGAAAAAAAGTGAAAGAAGTCTGAATACTTTCTGAATGCACTGTGAGCAATGATATTCAGTCTTTGCATTTTATGGCTTTCACTTGATTTCAAGAGTACATTTCCAATTTTATGTCATGAAAGTTTTTTTAAAAAGTGCAAAATCTCATCTTGTGTTGTCTTGTCTCGTCTTTTCTCGTCTCATCTTGTGAGCTTGGTGTCTCGTCACACCCCTGATGGCCTTGATCTTTGATCTATAGTCTTTAGAATGGAATTAGTTCATATTTGAGTCAGAGTGGGCATTGGTGCAAAGTGTGAAGAAAATTCCTCTGATTTCTATTGAGATATAACATACACAAGCAAGGGATGAACATTAGGCCGATAAAAATTTATTTTGGACTTTTGACCTCCAAGATCTAATCTGTTTGACACTGATTCAGAGTGGACATTGGTTGAAGGAGAGAACAAAATCCTCAATTTTTTCTTAGGACAAAATATTCTTAAGTGAGAGGTGAGCTTGAGGCCCAATGATCATGACCATATCAGCCAAAATGTAATCAGTAAATCTTTGAGTAATAGTGTAAACGTGCTGAGTTTG
This sequence comes from Cheilinus undulatus, assembly GCF_018320785.1. Lineage (NCBI taxonomy): Eukaryota > Metazoa > Chordata > Actinopteri > Labriformes > Labridae > Cheilinus > Cheilinus undulatus. The sequence goes on along the minus strand of NC_054878.1, from coordinate 35,272,254 downwards.
ATGAAAAACCCTCAATGTATTCTTGTGATATTGCTTTCACAAGAATGTGACTTAAATAAGGTCTAATGACCTTAACTTTTGACCTTTGACCACTAAAATCTAATGAGCTCATCCTTGGGTAAAAGTGGACACTTTTTAGAAAAATCCCTCAAAGCAGTTTTGAGATATCCTGTTAAAAAGAAAAAGATTAACATTAGACCAGTTGACCTTGGCCTTTGACCTTGATTTGGCTCATTATTTAAAAATCTCTGTAAAGTACAGGAGGTTTCATACTTAGGTTGGCCTAGATCCTTCTAGAGCGGGGTTATGATCCTTCTTTTTCTCAAGAAAAAAGTAGACTGAGCTGTAATTAAAGTCAGTGGCATCTTCTTTCACAGACTTTCTTTCTCCTCACACAATTACACATGATATAAGTGGTATATAAGTCAGGTAAAATGGCATTTACAGAAACTGACCTTATCAGACTCAGTAGAATATATTGCTAATATTCATCATTAAATTTCCATGATTAGAGTCATTTTAATGACCAATATTTTAATTTCCATGTCCAGTGTCATGCCTTTCTAGGGCTGAGTAGAATAATACAGAGTAAGCTGATGTCTTTGAGACTCATCTGTCATTACTGTGCAGCAGTCTTTACAAACATACACGTGCGTTGTTCTGAATAAGAGCAAAGCTATTTTAGTTATGCAGACAGTTTGATGTTGGTATCTGTTGTCTCTGGCGTCTGATACTTTCTTACACAGTGGCGTGCACAGACTTTTTCAAGGGCAGGGGCGAAAAGAAAAAAAGGGTACATGCAGCACATTCTCACCACTGAAGAGAGCACTAAGTTTCTCGTGTTCTCAAGGGCACTTTAGACATATTTATATGTTATACAATGGCACATTATATAGCCTTAAAACAGACTAACTAGACAGACTACTCAAGTTAGTTTGTAGTTAGGATCAGCATCCAAAAGAACTGTCTACATTCAATGTAGGACTGTGAAGAACACACAGAAATGAATAAATAAATCCCTAGGGGGTCTGGGGGTCTTTCCCCAAGATAATTTTCAATTAAGTAGATGCCATTTCCTGTATTCTAGTGCATTTTAACACCGTATTAACACCAGATAATCCAAACTGGTTCTGTGAGATATAGTTCTGGCTAAATATAGATCAAAAAGGGCCCAACATAAAAGTCACTGCATTGTTTTTTCCACCTAAGAGGGCAGTTTAGTGTGTTTTGCCAACCAGGAGGGCACTTTAGCACACGTTTTGGCTCCCAAGAGGACACTTTAGCATGTGTTTTGGCTCTTGAGGGCCTTTTAACACCCGTTTTGACACTCAAGAGGGCACTTCAGCATACGTTTTGGCTCTTGAGGGCACTTTAGCACACGTTTTGGCTCTTAAAGGGCACTTTAGCACGCATTTTGGATCCCAAGAGGGCACTTTAGCACACCTTTTGGAACTTGAGGGCGTTTTGGCTCTCAAGAGGGCACTTTAGCACGTGTTTTGGCTTTTGAGGGCACTTTAGCACGTGTTTTGGCTTTTGAGGGCACTTTAGCACATGTTTTGGCTCTTGAGGGCACTTTAGCACATGTTTTGGCTTTTGAGGGCACTTTAGCACGTGTTTTGGCTTTTGAGGGCACTTTAGCACATGTTTTGGCTCTTGAGGGCACTTTAGCACATGTTTTGGCTTTTGAGGGCACTTTAGCACATGTTTTGGCTCTTTAGGGCACTTTAGCACGTGTTTTGGCTCCCAAAAGGGCACTTTATTTTTCAACAATTGGGCCACGAGGCGGGCGGACCCCCCCCCCCCCCCCCCGCACACCACTGTTCTGTTCCCAAAAGTTGTTGTCAAATGATCTTTTACAAGTAATAAAAGGAAATTAGCCATTGTTAGTCAAATGATTTGTTGGTTCCTTTTACTATTGTGCAAGAATCAGCTCAGTTTTTAAACAGCAGATGTGCAACAGAGAACTGATTTGTTCAGCCCTGCAATGTTTTTCCGATGGAACTTCAGGAAGCAGATGTAGGGGTAGAGAAACATGAGCTGGTCAGTTAGGGCCAGTTAGTATGTACTTAGCAGATTAAAGATGTTCTTTAAGGTAATACTCATAATAATTATCTGTTGTAATTCACAGGCTATTAATGGGACCCATCATGTGGTTACTCCTTTCATTAAAGTAAGCCAAAATTTTTTCCTTTTTGTCACCAGAAAGAGAAAACCTCAGTAGCATATGCACAGTTTCTGTTTCTCTCACATGTCTGGGCTGGCAGCTCTGTACCAGCATAGGGGAAAGGCTACAGCTAAGTCTGTGTACATGCCTAGATAGCAAATACAGCTTACAAGATGGCAGAGGTCAGCATTTAAACTGCAGAAATGTCCCAGTTGTGTTGAATTTCTGAAGGAAAGGAAAAAGAACAACATCAGAATAGAGTCCACCATCAGGCTGTCCTCATAAACTGAGTGACCGTGCAAGGAAGAGACTAGTGGAAGAGGCCACCAAGACATCTATGACTACTCTGAAAGGGTTACAAGCTTCAGCTTGGGAGATGGGAGAGACTCTGCATACAATAACTGTTGCATGGGTTCTTCACCAGGCAAAGGTTTATGGGAGAGTGGCAAAGAGAAAGCTACTGTTGAAAAAAACTCATTAAATCTTCACTAGAGTTTGCCAAGTGGCATGTGGGAGACTCTGTGGTCAAGAAGAAGAAAGTTCTTTGGTGTCATGTGACCAAAATGGTGCTTTTTGGCCATCAGACAAGATGTTATGTTTGGCACATCACCACAAACACATAATCCCCTGTGAAGCACAGTAGTGGCAGCATCATGCTGTTGGGATGCTTCTCAGCAGCCAGTTCTTGAAGGCTTGTAAAGGGTAGAGGGTAAAAAAGATGACTCTGACATTTACAAGGGTTTTATGTAATTTAACAAGAAAAATAAGCCAAATTATTTTGACCATATTTGCTTTATCAAATCCAGCAAGAAGGTCCCTGGTTCGCCTTCTGGTCAGGGCCTTTCTGTGTGGAGTTTGCATGTTCTCCCAGTGCATACATGGGTTTTCTCCGGGTACTCCGGTTTCCTCCCAGCATCAAAAACATGCTTGTTAGGTTGATTGGTGACTCTTAATTGGCGGTAGGTGTGAATCTGAGCGTGCCTGGTAGTTTGTCTCTACATGTCAGCCCTGCGAATGACTGGCAACTAGTTCAGGGTGTACCCTGCCTCTCACCCAATTACAGCTGAGATAGGCTTCAGCCCCCTTGACCCCCAATGGGATAAGTGCTTGATGGATGGGTGGATGATTTATAAAACCAATAGAAGGGTAAAATATTCAAGGGGTGAAATCTTTTTTATAGGCACTATAAATTGTGCATGATAGTTGTGTATCAAGGCCCAGCTTAACATGTTTCTTTTCCCAGTACATGCAGTGAGTATGCAGTTGTTACAAGTACGTAACTTTATTGTGGCAGTGATATTGTGACATAATGACATACTGCCGCCACCTTGTTATTCATTCTCCAAACATTACTGTCAGACCAGAGTGACCAATCATTTTCACAAGTGTTTGTTTAAACAGTTCTGTCTCATTCGGAATATGAAAGCCAAATTTTATGTAAAAAGTGCACAGAAAACTACTGAAGAATTACTCTGAGTCCCATGTCTCTGTTTCAAAATGCTGATTTGGCAGAGCATAAGCTGCTACAGGCCAACCTGATGGTGCTGGACTCTCAGGCAGCCGATGGTCAGACACAGCCTGATGGCCAACTGTTGGCTGAGGGAGTCTGCACTCTTCAGCTCCTTCTTTATCAGTCTGAGTTATGGGAGGGACTCAAAGTCCTTAAATCACACTTCTAATTATCAATCTTGTAAAATAAGTTTTAAAAACAGCTGTGTTCTGCTTTTTTTGTGTTTATTCTGTCTCCTTTAGGCAGGTTTTAGTTATCAAACAGACAAAAAAACACCCATACACGCACATCCACTCCCACCATCCACCTGTCATCACCAGCTGGCAAATACACCTGGTTCGCCAACATCCGCCAAAAAAAAGGAGCGTTACCATAGCAACCATATGGTGTTGGCCTGTCATGGTGGGCATTGTCATGGTAACAGCTGAAGAGACAAGTGGACGGTGCCAGCATCATCGACCAGGCCTCACCAAGAGCACACTTCTGCTGTATGGTTTTAAAAAGCCACACTTCAAACCAACACCTACATTCAGAAACCAGTCTGTTTTCTCTTTCTATATTACAGTGTTTAACAGCAGGTTCATAGTTCATCAAATCAGGTAACGGAGGCTCTCATTTCCTGTACTTTGACCTAAACACAGAGTTGTGTCCAAAACTGCAGTTCCTCAAGAGGCCACTTGAGGCTGACTCCAAAGCAACCTAATCCTTATTTAGCTCCATGTAAAAGTGTCTAACATCTGTGCAGCTCTTAAATATAATGGAATTTTTCAGAAAAATTCAACCCCCCTTTCTAAACCTTTCATAAAATGTGTGCTGAAACAAGCCGTTCTCAGATTTTCCCCTCATGATGTCCAGTGGGGAGTTAGCCCCGCCCCCAGGTTCAGTTGGCTCTCCCTGCTTGGAAGAAAGCTCCGCCCTCCTAACCTTATCCTCCTCTTAGCTGCCAGGAGAACCACATCCATTAAGCCACATCCATTTCCTGAGAGGGGCAGAGTCAAGGGCAGAGTCATAACATTTAAAGCCACAGACACAGAAACAGCTCATCCTGAGCAGGGCTGAATCAGAGGGGTTTTTAAACATGCAAAAATCCAATACTAGAGTGTTTTTCAGCAACAAACCATGCAGGCATGTTTTGGGGACCTCTGAGATCAATATTAACTTGTCTCAAAAGGGTAAAATATGTGACCTTTAAATTTCTTAATCCAACCATCATTTTGATGATGAATGTTGGTAAACTTTGGACTTAAGTGGGAACATAAGATGTGTAGACATGTCCTTGTAAATAAAAGCACATTATTGACTTGTTGCCACACATCCAGGACTCACTGAAAATGGCTCTGCAACCTTTTTTGTTGCCCAGCCCACTAGCTGAGAACAAAGGCAGTACCTTGGTCATTTAAATTATATAAAGGCTAAAACAGATGACAGGCGAATCACTGTAGCTATTGTAGAGAATTGTTGGAATGTATTACTTTAGCTTACTGTCATACCAGTTACAACAAAAGGAGAATTGTACTCTTTGAAAGACAGCTGACAGCTGCATGTGTTGAGGCTCCTCTAGAACAAATGACGTTTGCCAAAAACCCTCTAAATTGGGATTGTTTATTGTGACAAGGTGCTGTGTCCATGGTTGCCTGTCTGAGTATATACTGTATACTGGTAGTGTTAAGGGAAGAGGAGACTGTCTCAAACCTCCATTGACCATCCAAATGACTTTTCAATGAATAACCCTGCATTGGCTGAGGAGTACGTACCTGTCTCCTATATTTTCAGACACTGCATGGAGCTTTTATTGTCACAAACTTACAAGTTAGTATGACTTCCACATCGATCCACAGATGCCAGTAATAGCTGTGCATGCTACAAATTGCATGTGTCCACACCCTTTGAGACAATATCCTCAATACCCCCCTCAACTTCCTATCCCTCTACCAAGGTATCACTGAAGCAGCTCCCACCTTGTTCTATTTCTACCTTTCAAATAGAAAACAGTCCCCAGATCTCCCTAAACCCCAGTGAGCTAAGGCATGCCTCAAGGCCCCATGCTTGGACCACTTCTCCTTATTATCTATATGCTCCCTTAATGACACACAGCTCCATGTAAGCACCAAACCAATCACTAATCCCCCTCCCTGGTCAACTGAAGTCACAGCCTGCATGTCAACCAATCAACTCAAAATAAACAGCAACAGAACAAAGCTCATGGCTGTGGTCCTAAGGTGCTGTGGTTGGAGATCTCTGATCGCTTGTAGCTCCATCCTCCTGTTCTTGGAGGTCCCAAACTTGGCATCATCCTGGACTCCACCCTGCTTTTACAGTCGCAAATCAAATCACCAAGCCAACTTGTCAATGTGGGCCCCATATGGGTCATATGCGAGCTGCAAATATGAGTCCCAAGTTGGTTCATCCACAGGTTCCATAGTGATGGACTTCTACCTGAGATGAGGCCTCATATAGGTTTAAGTCCACATGGGCAATCATAGGTGGTGCCACCATGGAACCCAAACCCACTTGGATCCCATATGCATACAACCCATAAGAGGCCCATATGTACATAGTGGCTGTACTTTGTCTACATGTGGTTTATATGATTCCAGACTCACAACTCACTGAATATATTTGGTAAGAAAGAAAAAGGAAAAGGAAAATAATTTACAGGACGCAGAAGTATAGCTTCTCTAGCCATGGCGGCCACTTTATTGGGAGATTGCTGCAGAGAAAACACCAATCCTTAACACTTAAATGAATGGTTCTTCTTCATTCATCATTCATCTTCAGCCGTTCTCCCATCCATCAGAGATGGAGAGAAGTCAAGAGCTCTCTTTACCTTTTTTTTCCAATGGAAAGACTCCAGTCCCTTGTCATGATGAATTGAGTCTCATTCTGTCAGAAACATGATGGTTAACAAGCTAATTAGACATCTTCAATTAGCCTCGTATCACTTATGATTTAATTTCTGGTGTCTTGCCTTATCTGGCACCTCCCACTCATCCAAATACAGTTACTAATGAACCCACATGACCAAAATGGGGAAATCAAGGCCTCAAAAGATTGATCAACAAACCATGGGGTGAAATCTTTGTTATCTTAAACATCATGTTGAGGAGAAACAAGTCAGTTCTCATGATAATTTCTTTAATTTAGGTTCATTGCACTTAGTGAAGCAAGGGACTGGACCAAAAGATGCCAACCCAGTCTGGCTTGGCTGCGTCAGTGAGCACTGTGACAAACAAAAACAGCTACAGTTGGAGTTTGGACTGACCCTTCTTCCTCATGGCTCATTTGACAGCCTCAAACAGAGTGTAGGGAATAGTCGAGTGAAGTGTCCAAGTCAGTAGATAAAGTGATTAAGAAAGTTGAGCATTTGGACAGCAGCAAAGATTCTTAAAAGTTGTACTCTTTTAGAAAGCTAATCATTTATGACACTTTACTCTGGGTTAGATTCAACAGTCTTGGCCGTGTTTTGAGTCACATTGCTTCTTTAGGCATGCAGATACATTGGCAGAGTGGCAGAGAATATAAATTTGGAAGAAAACCGGCTTTAAAAATAACATTTATCTGCTTCCTACGAATCCAAACTGCAGTGTGGGATGGAATCCAGGTTGTCGAAGATGTCATGCATGTTTGTGTTGCTTGTAGGGAATTAATTTCTGCTTAGTTCTTGATGAGTCTCCAATGTGATGCAGACAAACCAAACATGCAAAGCCAGAGACGCTTTCCGGAAAGTGCATTTCTGTGGCTTTATATGTGCTTGAGTGTGGTTATTGTGAGGTTTGTTAAAGGCATGCACGAGGTAATAAGATGCAGGTTTAATTGTGAATCAAACTCTATCCTGGAGGAACTTGTTTGCAAGCAAGGTTAGAGAACAATGTCCCCTTAAACCGATGTGTTTTTGTATCTTTGATTCACAAAGATGCTGACAGTGAAAGGCAACCAAGCTGAAAGACAGATAATGTTTAAAATCTCTGTTTAGAGAGCATCTTTAAAGGTAAATATTGTCACAACTATGCAGATAAAAACTGGTCCAGCTGCATTCATTCACAAGTTTGGTTTGACAACGGCAACATCTGTCCACACCATTGAGCTATGCTTCACCGTGTTGAAGGATGAGCGGTAAAACTGGCTTCAAGTATGTTTTTCTGGATAAGACGGCACGAGTGTTAACCCTGCCGAGTATGCAGACGCATATTCTAATGCTCATGTGTGCTCACACACTCCCACATGGTTGCATACCTCGGACTTGAGTATGCATGAGAAAAATAACTTTCTCTCGCTATCTGTCTTTTTTTTTTTTTTTTTTTTCAAAAGTAAACAGACACACAAACATACTAGCACACACATACGGAGCAGATTCATGCTGTAGCTGCGACCTTGAGACTCAACATGAACATGCATATCTCTGGCATACAGACCCCAAATGGTTTAACTGTGTGTGTATGTGTGGTAGCGTGGAGCATTGCCAACAGTGTACAAAATAAATCTCTGCTTTCTTCACACAAACACATTATACTTTATAGGCGTTAAGAGCTGGAATAATAGCTGTGTAAATTGGCTGGATAAGTCATGGAAATAGTTGTGACCGTTGCTTTTTATCAAGTGGGATAGTTCAGTCTTTCAGCTTAGACCCGAGGTAGATGTAGGTGATTAAAATAAAACACTTAAGACTTAAGCTCAGTCCCATTTCTAACATTTACGCCTACACCTTTGAATGCCTTGTTTCCCCTTGAAACAGACTCACTTTGGATAGAGGAAATGTGACGACCCTTCGAGTTCCAGATATGCCATACAGTGCCTATAAAAAGCAGTCACCCCCTTGGATGTTTTATCCTTTTCTTGACTTTATAAATCAATCATGGTCAATAAAATTAGGCTTTTTTGACAAAAACATCTTGTCAAATGTCAAAGTGAAAATTGATTTGCACAAAGTAGAAAATAAAAAATAAATAAATGTAAGATAAAATAAGAGACTGCCTAAATATTCACCCCTTTCATAGTTACTGACCACTGTGAAGCATGTGGTGGCAGCATCATGCTGTGGGGATGCTTCTTGGCAGTTGACCCTGGAAGGCTAAGGTAGACAGTGAATTAATGTGGTAAAATACAGGAAAATCAGGGAGCATGTGGCCTAGTGGTTTAAGGCACTCCCCATGTACGCGGGCGGCCCAGGTTTGAATCCGGCCTGAGGCCCTTTGCCGCATGTCTCTCTTGACCCTGTTTCTGACTCTATCAACTGTCCTCCTCTATCTAATAAAGGCACAAAAATGCCCAAAAATAAATCTTGAAAATAATATACATATATAGGAAAATCCTGGAGTACAATCTGACCGAGCTTGAGCAGTTTTGAAAAGAAGAATGGAGTAAAATTTCAGTGTCCAGATGTACAAGTCAGGGATACAGACTCAGTGCTGTGATTGCAGCCAAAGGTGTGTCTACTAAAAACTGACTTGTCTTGAATATTTATATAGTCACTTCTTTTACCTTACATATTTCTGTGTAATTGACATTACTTTGGAGAAATCTGTTTTCACTTTGACTTTAAAGGTTTTTATTTTTTTGCCAAAAAAGCCTGATATTGTCCATGATTGATTTATAAAATCAATAAAAGGGTAAAACATCCAAGGGGTGAATACTTTTTATAGGCCCTGTAAGTAGTCCTCAATAAACATTTAAAAAACAAAGTGACATGATAGAGCATTTTGACTCCAAGTGGGGTTCTTTTTAATGCTTTTTTGGAATCAAAAGGGCCATAATGTATTTAAACAACATCATGATATGTAATCTTTGTCATAATTTACCATTCTTGTCAAGGATTCACATGGCATTCTGGGAGAATTTCCATTACACTTGTTTGGGAGTTTACCACTGGAAAATTTCTATCTACAGGGCCATATTTTATTACTCCTGCATAGGGGTTCTCAAGTAGTCTGGGAGGATCAAACCCCACCTATATGATGACAAATCATGAACCATTTAAAATAAAATAATAATAAAATAAAAAAACAGATTACTTTGCAACCCCAACACTGCCTGCACATGTGACACATTATGAGGTGCAAATTGCGACAACAGAAACCATTAATGTCAAGCAACTTGAGATGAACATCAAGCACAAATCTAAAAGAATTCCAGAAGTCCAGAATGTATGTGCATTTAGAAATATATGAACACCAAATATCTTGTACTTGTGCTGTTTTCAATGAGAAATTTTTTTTTTTCTTGAAATCCAACCAGGAAAACCTCATTGACATCTTGATTCAGACACTGTGAGAGGGTTACAAAACAGAATAGTTATAAACACAAATCAACCAAATCCTGGACACTGAGCAAAATGATGTCAGTCAAAACATCTACAATTTGATGCATCTACCCCCAAAGGCTTTAATCCACTTTTTGAAAAAGTTTAAAGAGACCAGCGTCCCCAGATACAGATTTTCCTGCAGCAGATTCCAGACTGCAGGAGCTCGACCTGGAATTACTTTTACCAATTTCAAGATGGACTCCAGGGACAGAGAGCAAAAGCAAGTCATTTGCAAATCATTGTATCCTGCTTGTATTACATTTTACGTGTCCCAATTTTTTGGAATTGGGATTTATACACTGATAGCAATACTTGAACTTTGCATTTCACTTTGCATATTCCCTGTGGTTGTATCTGAGGGATTTTAAACATGAAGACAACATCAGTGATGGTGTGTAGGTGTATTAGTGTCCATGGCATGGGTAACCTGCACATCTGTTAGCAGGGGTGTCCAAACTTTTTCCACTGTGGGCCAAATACAGAAATATATACAAATGGTGGGGCCATTTCATATTCTTTACCTTGAGAATATTTAAAAACAATGAAATCAATCTAATGTAGGTTAAGATATGCTAAGTTATTGAGTATGCCTAAATGGTTAATGACTAACAAGGTAAATAGACAATCATTGTCAGGATTTTGGGAGGCCGATTAGATTCCAGGGGGGATATTTGGCCCTAGCTTCCACTGGCTCCATCCCTGAAATGTTACTGGTGGTGCCATTTGCAGCATTAATCTATCAGAGAGTTATGAATCAAGATATTGTTATGATTGGGCTGAAAATCTGTCCACTCTTTACAGTGTTGTCCCAAATAAGTCACAAAAGACGTTGGAATAATTGTCAAAATGTTTGTTCACAGAAATGACATGGTAGCACTGCTTTGTGCTGAAACTACAAAGTTCAATACATTCAAGCATAATCTTCACGATCAAATGTGGGCCATGTCTAATTTTTTTTAAAGAATTTTCTGAGGGGCCATGTTTGGCCCCCGGGCCATAGTTTGGACACCGCTGTGTTAAGGCATTAATAACACTAAGATGCACATACAGGTTTTGGAGTAACAGGAAGACTATTTGGTTTAAAATGTGACATTCCGTTACTTTGTTTGCCCACCATCCCCTTGACCATCACGTTGTAGAGTCCACACTATGAGAATGTTGCTTATTGGTTTATAGAAACTCTGACTGTGAAAAATAGTTGCATTATCAACCCAAGGTTCCAGAAAAACAACAAAAACATCTTCAACCCCATCTATGAATGACTCTGCAAGTTCCAAATAGTAGCTCATTTGAATTTTAGCTTTACTAAGAGGATTCATTATTAAGTCAATAGCCTTCGTGTGGAGCACATTCTGATGTTTCTTTTACTTTGACAGAGTTGTAACATCCGAGGACAAAATCTCAGAATCATGTAGTGTCAAGTTTTCTTACAATACCTTAATTCATTGAGCGTTTTTTTTTTTCAGAATGCTAATTAAAATACCAAAAGAGTTTGAGCACTGAAAAGATGAGATTTTCATCATAGCTGAGCGAAGGTTGCACCATTATAAATGTAAGCGGATGTTTTCATTCAGACTATGAATAAAATGGAGCCAAAATCAAAAGAGCTGACCTCGAGCTCTGCTTGGTTCTCCACTTTATTGTCTAGTCTGTCCCCTTCACAGCAGCCAAACATAATAACACTCAGATTTTAATTCTGCGCTGGATAAAATATTCTGCTACCACAAAAGATTTGAAGGTACTTGACTATTTTCAATAAGTTCGTTTTAATACAGCTCATCACATGTCAAGCCAAACTCTTGTGACAGCACTTAATACTGAATCTTCACTTTCTAATTATCATCTCAAAAACCTTTTATTCACATCACTGGGACGTGACAATTCAAGGCCTTAGCCACAACAGAAAGGGTGGTATGAAATATGAGATGGTTTTTACATTTTATCTTCCTAATCCTGCAAAACTATGCTTTTCCGAAAGTACCTGAACCAGGATGATGAAGTGAGTCTTGACTTCTCTGTGTCCGTCTTCAAATAGAGAATGTGACAGACAGACAGAGGAGGAACAAGAAGTTGTTCTGCTGTAACAGGTGAGAATAAAATAACAGGAGAGTCACAGAGCTGTCAATCAGGCTGTGGTGAGAAGGACTGGGAAGAGGCAGACAAGCTGGATGTAAGGTGTGTACTGTATGTGGCGTCAGCTGTGTCAGAGAGAAGTTAGAGCTGAAAGGAAGAGCTGCAGTTTAACAAATATTTAGTCCAAATGCATAGAGGTGAGTCAACTGCAGGTCAGTTTTTTCTTATGGGAATCTCTGTGATATCCATTGTGCCAATAAAAATCACCTCCTATGTAATTTCCTCACTCCGATGCCTCAAGTATGTTATTATTATTATTATTATTATTATTATTATTATTATTATTAACTTCTGCTGTGGATTGCAGTATGCTATGCTAGCTTAGCTAACAGACTGCTGACTAGCCAACAGGCTTCTGCTGCCAATGGTAGGGTTGCCATTTTTTTCAGGACCAAATATGAGACACAGTATGATTTGATCTGTTGTTTTTCTAAAAGTCGTTGTCAAAAGATAGAAACTTTACACCATAATTTAAGTTCTCTAATCCTGATTGTACACACTCATTTTTTTAATCACATTTTAAATTCCACAATTTTCCATTGTAAACTGTTCTTGTGTCCTTTCTTCTGTCTTAAATAAAAGGTAATTGACTTCCTGTTTCAATACAGGCCTGCTTTTATAGGTAGATTGAAGATTATAACATGAATTAAAAAGTGGTATTTTTGAAGTCAAAAACGATGCTACCTCAATTGTACACTGTTTTGAAAATCTTTGTATATTTAATTTTTCACCCTGAAAGCATTGTGTTTTTGCACTATTTTGCAATGTGAGCTTCAGCTACCAGTTACGTGTTCTCAGTTTATCTAAACAACTGTTTGGGCCGACAGGCTTTGTCAGAGGAAACAACAAGTATCTAATGTAAAACAGCTCAGCTCAGTTTTACACTTCAAAAGCTGACCCAATGTTTTCATAAAGTCTTGTTATCAGCTAATAGGGGAATAAAGCCACAGCCATACTTGGATGACAAATTTCCATATGGCCTATCTGGTTGAGGTCTGTTTCTCCAGTTTATCTTCAGAAAATTGAAGAAGGTTGTTAAAAGATTGGTTCAGGAGGGCAGGGAACTCTGGATGGGGAGTGATGCAGGCTGCAGGTATCTGTGAGCCGCTATTCTCGATCAGAAATGTCCTTACCTGAAGCTTGTTAAATTTCACAGAGGAAGCTATAAACATCTGCTGTGCTGTATAGCCTAGCTTCTTCAACCATGCAATATTTAAAGGTTCAGTGCTCACTGAAATCACTGGAGGCTAATGGCAATACTACTGCCAATTACCCTATACAACCCAACAAAGCGCTTGGACTGGGCTACTGGCTGTGCCAGACTTTAACTGCTCCAAATATTGGCACTTTATGGCTACTGTATGTTCTGAGTCTCTAATGTATCCACAGCCTATCTACTTCAAATGTTACATTTTTCCATTTATTTTTAGCTTTTTCGGTGGTTCTTCTCTGGGAATGACTACCTCCTCATGCTGTACATTGTTATGTCACCTTCTTTAGGCCTTTGCACACTGAGTCCGTTTTTTTACTCAGAATTTTTTGCACATTGAAAAATAAAATCGAACTCATGTTGTGCTGTCTCTGACCAAGTTGTTTTCTCCGCCGCATCCGTAGCATTTTCTAATGTCTTGCTGGGGCTTTGAACCTGTGCTGCTGACCTTGTTCACCCTCCCCGCCACCACTCTGCTCCATTTACCAGGTTCTTTCATGCCATGCAAATCCACAGTGTTGTTTTGCCATTGCTCATGCAAACTTGCGTGCTTTTTCAAAAAGTTAGTCCATCCTCTGGCAGCAGCTTCCGCTGTATCCTGTCTTCATGCCACAGATCAAATGATCTCTCAGCGTCACTGTCTACAATCATCAAAGTTACAGTCCTGCACCAGCTTTCTTTGTTCTGCTACATAATCACACACACTTTTCATATTACTCTGAGGCAATAACATTACAGTCACTTTGTAACAGGGGAAGTCCCTGAATTATGACATTTTAGGATGTTATTGAAAATGTGTAAATATTCATGACTTTTCTTTAACATCACTTTAGAACTGGCGCACCCAAGAAGTCTTATAAGAGGAATCAAGGACAATCGGAGCAATGATGTGGGGTGCAAATCCACACAGACATACAGACGGACAGATAGCCCGCTAAATAGCCTACAGTAGTAAGATTCTGCTGGGACAGTTAGCAACCTTAGTTAGTCAGATGAGTTTGAATGATTAGGAAAACTTCTAGTTTCACCATATTGTGAATCTGAGTGACTTTTTCTGCTAAAATATTTGTATTAATTATATACAGTCAGATTGTACCATTTCAATATGTAACCTATTTACACAGTGAAGTGAAAATTAGAAGGTCTTTAAAAGAGATCATTTAACATAGGATGGGAAAGCGCAGACAAAATAGTGTTTCAATTGTTTATGTTTTTTAAATGAAATGTTTAATCTCATGCAACATTTGTTGCAGGCTAACATCTTCACATTTTGTTAACATGCAATATTGGTCCTGTTCCTGTCCTTCACAACTCATATTTGTAACACATTTGTTATTCTAACTGAGCTACAGGTGAGCTCCACTCACACTATGACAGGTTGAAATGCTGCAAATTGTCTGCACAGGAACAATGTTCCTGCACCGGGTTCAAAATCAGGTCAAAAAAGAGGATCCAGAAAGATACATTTTTATGCTTTCAGTCCATTTCCAGCCCAGAATATTCTTCCAGGTAGACTTACTGTCAGCGTGTTATTACACAGTGATGACTACCTGCCGTGTTGTTCTCAGCTCGCTTTTTCCACCTGAAGCCAGATAAGAGTAGCAACATGATAGTTTTGTTTGATGTGAGAGGTAAAAAAAACAAAAGCAGGAGGGATGAAAACATCTTCAAAACACTGAAGACCAGAAATCCACACGGGGGAAAAACAACATTTGGTTTAAAGGCTGTTAAAAAATACAAAAGGCATGGAAAAACTTTCATGTTTTTGCTTGAATATAAGAAACAAATCAATTTTCAAATATTCTTCAGCATATGTCTGACTTACAGTTAAACATAGAAGATCTGTAGATCAGAAACTTAACCAACTATAGTCTTTTATGTAATTTAGGGTAAAAATATGCTTAAAATTAACACTAATGCCTTTTTATGACCTGAATAAGCAGACAAGATCATCTGTGAAAAGACAGATTTATGTCTATGAGGAAGACTTTCTGCTTATAAACCCAACAGGGAAGGAGTCAGAAGAAGTGAATAAGAGCTCACTGCAGAAACAGACTTGTTTACATTTTTACAGCAAAGATTACCGGTGAGAACAGTAAGTCAGAAAAAGTTTAAAACTATGAATTAACTTTTAAAATGTATTTTAACATTTAGGCCAACTTAGATATTAGTAGAAATAAATTTCACACACACTTAGATAATGGACGTCCCATAAATTCCTCTTGGATGTTTACCTAAATCTGTCCCACACTGGACCTGGTGTTCTGCTCATGCTCCATAGTGGGGATGTGTCTTCCACCAACATTCATGGTTAAAGAGTGAGCTCTTTATGTTAACAGCTGGAGCCAGAGCCCATTTAAGATCCAATTCCTTGCATTTTCCTTTTCTTGTTGTTATTATTTGATAGAAGGAATAAAGGGACAACCTTTTCTCCACACCACTCCGCCACAGGGACCACTACCAGGGGCAAGTGCTTGATGGTACAATATCAATGTTTACACCAAGGATGAGCAGGTTTTGTCCGACTAGGAAGATGTTTTGCTGGGATGCTTTGAAAAAAATGAGATTTTCACTAATTAACAAAATAAGCACATTTTGAGTAAAATGCATGCATAGGGGAGCTGTTTGGATATCATTGCTGAGCTGATCCAAATGATCTGTATCACTACAAAGAGCCAAAGTTCCCATCTCCACAGTCTCTGCACTGGGCTTTCACTCTTCGTACTTCTGGTGGGGTTACATTCTTGTCCTACAATGGGATTTCAAACTGCGTTAAAGCCGTTGAGGAAGAAGCATGACATGTTAGCAGGAAGAGCTTCACAAACACTCAGATACACACAAACACCAGGAGAGACATTCCAACCTGCCAGCTCTGGTGTAATCATTAGCCCTTACCACACATTCAACTCTCAAATTGGTAATCCCAGCAGGAAGTTTCCTCGCAGTGTGCCTGTCAGGCAGGGAGGGGCAAAATACAAGTGCTAGCAGGGAAAATTCCAGGTAAAGTCTGGGTGATAAATCCAGCTGATTGTGTTCACATTTAAAGCTCTTTCCAGTAAATTTGGGAATGTTCTTGTTTTGTTCAAGTGTGAGGGTGTTTATTGACACTGTTGTGGCTCGGTTATGGCTCAGTAGCCAACTCTGCACCAGGATCACTTCCCCTATCAGTGTGCCTCCATAAGATTCACAAACAACCCTATTTAAAAAAAAAGTTTGGATGCTGTGTAAAATATAAATAGGAACAGAATGCAAGAGCGTTCAAATCTCATAAACACAATTTTTTTCAAAATAGAACATAAACAACACATCAGACATTGAAACGGAGACGTCTGTTTTGATGATGAATATCATTTTGAATTTCGAAAGAAGTAGGGCTGGGGCAACACAAGGCTAGAAAAGTAAGTGGTAGTACTGAAAAACAGCTGGATGACCATTTTGAAACTAATCAGGATTAACTGGCAACAGGTCAGTAACATGACTGCATATAAATTAGAATTTTAAGATGAAGAGTCTCTCAATAGTGAAGATGGGCAGAGGTTCACCAATCTTTGGAAACTTGCGTTTAAAAGTTGTTGAAAACTTTGAGAAAATGTTTCTCAACCTAAAACTGTGAAGACTTTGAATATCTCACCATCTACAATATATAATGTCAAAATATTCAGGGAAGCTGGAGAAATCTGCGACAAGGTGAAAAGTCAGTATTGGATGCTCTTTATCTTTTGGCCCTCAGGTGTTACTGCATTAAAAAACAGGCATGATTCTGTATTTGAAGTTACTGCATGGGCTTAGGAACATACAATTCCTCACGCCATCCAAAAATGATAGCTAACCCTAACCCAGCTAGAATCCTACATCAGACAAGAATGGGACAACATTCTTCTCCCAAAACTCCAAAAAGTGGTCTCCTCCCTTCCCAGACAGGCACAGATTGTTGTCATCAGAAGAGGGGATACTACACAATGGTAGAGATCGCCATGTCCTTACTTTTTTTGAGATGTGTTCCTGCCATCAAATTCATAATGAGCTAATATTTTTCCACGAAATGGTAAAATGTCTTAATTTCAACATCTGACATGTTGTTTCTGTTGTATTGTGGATAAAATATGTTTTTGAGATTTGCAAATCAATGCATTCTGTGTTTATTTACATTTTAGACAGTCAGGCATAACAAGGTCTTAAAGTCCTGCCTTATACTGGCAATGTGAAAGGAGCATATAGAGACCTGCACATGGACTATGATATGGACAACCGACTCTCCAAAAGCTGATCTGCTGAAACTGAAAGTTTTATGATGACAACCGTCAAATCCTTAGCATATAAACTGTTTTAATCCATCTTTTCTTAAATTATAAATGTTCTGGACAATGAGCTATATCTCTTTGAATTGTTCCCCTTGATTCCTATGACTTCATACAGAAGCAAACAGACATCCATACCTGTAAATACAGTTGTTCTTGCAAGATGTGCCCATGCAAAATCCTTTCTGAGTTTTAAGTACAGGTATGCTCAGATGATTCCAGCCCCCTGTAAACAAACCTGTAAATGTAAGTGGCTGCCTGCATCAATGCGTACAAAAATGGTAGCATGACAGCTGCGTGTGCCAGAAAATAGCTGCAAATAACAACCTGGTACCTGCAACTTCAGCAAACACAAGAGTAAAAAACACACTGCTGTCTATAATAGCAGGGTACAAACGCTGTGTTAGAAAAGAAAAATCACATTTTGAAGGAGAGAGGAAGCATCAGAGGGACTTTATGATGACAGGCACACGGGTTTCATTTTCAGGACACCTACAGATCCTAGCCAGATAGTTAGATTTGCTGTCAGAGCAGAAAGAAACACTTATGATTACCAACACTCCAGTTCAGCTACAAAAGAAGAAAAGTTTGCACATGTGAATATTCTTGTCTTCCTTAACCAGAGACTAGGGAGAAGATATTTTTCACATCTTTTATGCTGAAAAGATTGCACCAAGCGAGACAAAATACACAAATATTCATGTGTTCATCCCCATCCACACACATATTTTTAGTCCAGCTGTGCACCAAATCATACCATATATTTTGTCTTTTAGGCAGGCCTGTCATGATGTCATCTAGCTTCGGTTTGACACGCACGGCTGTCATCGGCGCTGGCAGATGGTGAAATGTGGGCAAATGATTTGTTTTGAGTTCTACCAGCAGCATACACAAACACAAGCACAGGTTAGCTCCAGGATGATGCACCAGCATCCACATAAGCTAACAGATAATGTGTTAAATGTAATAAATGCAGTGATTCATTTTATGATCTAAAACCAAGGATGTAAAGGTCAGCCTTGAACCGTATGCTAAAGTGATTAAATTCAGTTTCTGACAGAAAGGTTCTTGCAACAAATAAAAAAAAAGTGAAGTTCACAGTCCAGCAACTGTCCACAAGGTCTCCTGTAAATCAAAAGGAAGTACCTCCTGGCTGTACATCTTGATGACGCTGCACATCCTGACTCTGCTCCTATTTGAGTCTTTGAAAGAGGTTGATTTTTGTCCTTCAGAACTCTTTTATCTCTCCGTTTAGTCTTCAGTGCAGTAAATGAGCACATTAAGGACATTTATATCATCCAAAAACACTGTTCTGTGATGACTAACAGACTTAATTTGAAATTGCATAGAATGTGAAAGAGTATTTTAAGGGGCATGGGCTTAGCCAGGTACTGAAAGATTCTGTGTCAGAACAACTTTTGAAATGTTGTAGATGAGTCTCACTTATGCTGAAAAAGTCTATTAATATGAATTGAGGTCAGTCAGCAAGTTTACAGGCTATCAAAGGATAAAATTTCTGTCGATCTTATTCAAAGTGGATTCTTAACATGCATGTGAACACTGATTGAAATCAAGGTTGGACTGGCACATCTACATAATGCAGTCGCAGACTGATAACTACAACTTATTAGCCCCACATCTATTATTCTAAATGTTAAAGTGCACTTAAGAACTGCTTAACTTCAACTGCTGTCATCACTTCCATCCATCCATTTTCTATACCACTTATCCCGTTCGGGGTCGCAGGGGGGGCTGGAGCCTATCCCAGCTGTCATTGGGTGAGAGCACGCCCTGGACTAGTCGCCAGTCAATCACAGGGCTGACATATAGAGACAGACAACCAGGCAGACTCACACTCACACATACGGCCAATTTAGAGTGATCATTTAACCTAATGAGCATTTTTTTGGTGGTGGGAGGAAGCCAGAGTACCCGGAGAGAACCCATGCGTGCACGGGCAGAACATGCAAACTTGACCTGACCTGGAAGCGAACCAAGGACCTTCTTGCTGTGAGGCAACAGCGCTAACCCCTGCATCAACGTGCAGCCTTTCATCACTTCCATTACTTAAATAAAGATAGATTTTTTTTTCAGGCATGGTTACACCTAAGGCCTTGTCCACACGGAGATGAAAATTATATGTTTCCATTTCAGTTTGAAAAAGTTTTCCGTAAACACGGGGTCATTTCAGGAAATGTACACGTAACACGAAACGTAATGACTGTAAACGCTGTAGTATATATGCCAAGCCTGTAGGCAGTGCTGTAACGCTGCCACGGAAATGCACCAAAAGAGAGAGGAAGATGATGTAAAACTGCCCAAAACTTTCTTCTGGTTGTCCTTCAGATGTTCTCCTCAGTGGATCTAAGAACATCTGGTGTATGCTATTCTCAGTGGTGGTAAAGGAGCAACACATTTTGCTGTAAAAGCCATAATAAGCTCAGTAGCTTCTGCAGCATGAACACAACCCTGTTATCCGCCATTATTGTTTTGGCTTGATCCGCGCATGCGGCTTGAGTGGGCTATGCTATGTGTGACATAATTGTTTTAAGAAAGATGGCTGTCCACATGGAGACGAAACGGTTTACGGATTTGTTCACTCAGGGACCCTGTTTCAAAAAGTAGTGTTTACGGCCTCCCAAAACGCTGTTTCCATGTGGTTGAAACGCTGAAACAACAAAGAACTTTTGCGTATACTCCTGAATTCGTCTCCGCGTGGACAGGGTCTAAATCAATCCAGACTGGACAGTTGTACTTCAATGCAATATAAAACAATCAGCAAAGTGGCCAGAGCCATGTATTGTAAAATCCAGTGTATAATCGGCACTATAGTGTACTGGGGCGATTTATATCTTTGTTTCCAACGTATGTGACTGATGTCTGTGTATCTAGGTATACAGACAATGCCTCATGGTTTCAAACGCAAAGAACTGCACATTTGTTTGGATGGATTAAAGCTTATAAACTACCTGTAGCCATTGGGAGAGGAAATTATTGTCTGGGTTTTCACCATCAAGCAGTGCTTTATATTGAATGATTAATCCTGATATGTTTCATATCAAAGTGGTTAATATGACTACATATTATATAAAGCTGATAAATATGACACGTTAGCAAACTCACATACAATATTACCAAAGTCTAATACAAAAGTTACATTTATTCAGTGTACTTGAGGCATATTCTGGATGAAAATATTACGGAAGGGAGTTTCACAGGTACATCAGACTTTACGAAAATTCCCAAAGGAATGAATGGACTTCCTGTTTGCTTACCTCCATAACCATGTGGAAACGAGGCAATACACCAAGTGCTAAGGCATGCAATGTTAATACCGCGTGTGTGTGCATCTGCTACTGTCAGATACTGCATGAGACGAAACAGAATTGAAAATTCACCCCATTCACTGTGTAATGTAAAAGGCTGCTTCATTGCTCAGAACATAATGACACAGACCAGACTGGCAAGGTTTGGTGCCACATTTCAATCGCTTTTCTCCCTCGTAAGGTCATAACCATACATTTAAAGAAAACAGGAAGCATACTGTTAGTGTTTCCGTTACTGTCAAGTGCCGGTTTGACTGCAAACACTCCCCAGTAAGACCAAAAAGTGATGGGTAGAGGATGACCGAGCTGTGAGTCTGCCAGGGGGAGCAGTCAGGGGAGAATTGATTTATAGACCTTCTTTAGGATGGCCTACTACATGACATACCAAACAATCAACAAAGAACCAAACAGTATACTGGTTTTATTCTGAACAGCAAAAAATGTGGAGAACTTTGTAATTTGGCTGAAAGGACATAAGCTGCTCTTGCTCCGGCACTCACCGTTGTCTTTCTATCTTCTTATGCACTCTAATGCTGTTCAACTTTTTCAATTTTAAAGTTTTTTTGTTGTTTTTTTTTTTTTTTTCTTTATTTTGATGAAGAGAGATAGGAAATAAGGGGAGAGAAAGTGGGGAAAGGTATGCACTAAAGAACGCCAGGATCCGGATTTGGACCTGTAAGTGGTTTGTCGAGGACTGCAACCTTGGTGCCTGCTCTACCAACTGAACTAAACTGGCACCCTATTCACAGGTCAAAGCCCAGTATTGAAACTGGTTGATTTAAGTGTGTACATACAGGAATAAACTGATCCCAAATCTCCTCATCTGGGTGTGGTAGTCCAACCTCAAGAAATTCAAATGAGTATGATTTCGGTACATACATGCTAGATGTTTTAAACTTCTATTTTTACCTGGAGTTACACAGTAACTCTGCCTTTTCAGCATCATGCAAGTGCAATTTTAGAGGGCTTTTTATGTTGTTAACATGTCATGGACCTCAGAGGTGGACAAAGTGTGACGTACTTTTCTTTTTAGTAACTTTACAATATTGTTCCTGTCTTGAAAACATCTTTGTAATATGTACACTCTTTCAAACACTTGGCTCTGGAACTGAAGCTGCTAGATGGTCATGTCACCACCGGCTAGTTAGCTAACTGTTTCTGCCTGCCATTTGGTGCTAAGCAGGTAGCATGCAGTAGGTTTTAGGGCTGTCAGTGTAAACAGCTGCCTGCTGGGGGAAAAAACAATGTTATGTGAGAGGTGAAAGTCAAACCAAACAATACATCATTTGGCCAGACAGCAATACTAAGTGAACACTTAGGCGCACTCTGAATAAGTCAGATAGGGATCTTTTGCTGCAGAGGTCTTAGCAAAATATTTGGTTAGGCTGTAGATGCTTCAATGTGTTTCACTTTTCTAAGGACTGACTCCACTTCTCATGCCAGTATTGAAGTTTTTTAGTATTTATCATTTATAATAGGATCAACGTATTGATTACAATGCAATTAAGGACCATAATTAGTGCATTATCTGTTTTAATTGCATGCATTTACTATAGAAATTCTGAGATTAATGGCAATTTTTATCATTTCACAGCTGTATTACATACTTCAGATTTGTAGATTATTATTATCTAACTCATATCGACAACATTTTTATGTTCTCACTCTTAAATTACAATACATTTTAATTATTTTTAGTTTAAAAGATTTATTAGAATATGAGAATAAAACTCTCAGGAGACATAGGCTATAACTGTTTATTTATATTTAGTATATGTCATTTGACATAGGCTGTTGACTTGAAGTGAAATCTACAGCCAACATAAGCAAACCTTATTTTGTAGGTTTTTATAGATGAAAAACGTGTTTTTAGGATTGACTTACACTCTAAATTCAGAGATTTATTACAAAGTTATAAAAAAAACATACAGTTTAAATGTCGGTACAGACAGAGGGAAATTTAAAATGACAGAGGCATGTGTGGCTGTCTCTCGTTTAAATAAATTAACGTCGATTAAAAACACTCTGATTTTAAAAGTTAAGTAATAATGGCGTTTGAAACAATGATGTAAAAACAACAATGAACATAACTGAAATGTAAAAACACAAAACGAAATGCTGGTTTTGTCACTTTTTCTTTTTTTTTCAATCAACTCCAGCCTCGTGACGTCACACACTCTCTCCGCTTCGCTCGCGCTCCCTCCCCTCCCTCCCCGCCTCGCTCCCAGTCTCTCGCTCGCGCTCCCTCACTCTCTGCGTGAAACAAAGTGTAGTGTCCGCGAGAGCCCGTAGGAAGCGAAAAGAGAGTAACCGGAGAAAGGAGAGAATGGGGCGGCTGAATTCACCGCAACAGGAGGAATAATAACGTTCAAAAAGAAGACAAAACACAGAAGACGGAGGAGGAAGGCGCAGGGAAAAACTTTTGCGGGAGGAGAAAAACTGTTACGGACTCAACCAACGGCCACGTTTTAAAACATGGATACACTTTTCTCTGTTTTCCCAGGACTCCTGTTTCTCCTCTCGACCGTTGGAAACGTCTCCGGTCAGATACCGACAGGTAAGGACGGAAACTGAATTAAACAGAGAGTTTATGGGGGTTTCTGTGCGATGAATTGAAAGTTTGGACGGCTTTCCCATCCGTGTTAGCGAATGAATTCCTGACAGGTGTGTTTAGGTGTTACGGAAAAGTTAGCTACCGTGTTGAAAATGTACCGTCGTATCTGTCCTGGCGCTTTGGTTCTGTTTTCAGACATGAACTCTGGCTAAATTGACTCTTTTTGTCACTGATGAAATATGAAATGTTTCTACGGCTGCATACGAGCCGAGGTCTGGGCTGTCGGAGCCTGCGTGAGACTCTCGGCTCTTGTTTGAACTTCGCCTGTTTGCCAAGTAGGCTGCACATACTTGCACAAATGAGTAACAGCCTACTGACCTAATGCTTGAATTGCTCACTCAAATTTCCAGGTTTTAAACAATGTGGAATTAATTATCCGGGCTCGGGACTCCGAGCTGTAGATTTTCTGTAAAACGGTCTTGAATGCGGACCAAAAGACACACATATTCTTCATCAACTTGCAGCAATTAGCAAAGGAGCTATAGTAGCTGACATTTGCGCGTTTGCTTTGTATCACCTTTTCAAACAAGAGTTTGAGTGAAATGAAAGGGCTTGTATGATCGTGTGGGGAAACATCGTTCTCTGTACAGCCTGACGGACAGCGCATGAATGGAGAAAAAGTTGCGCTGTACACAGGGATCACCCACTAATAACTGTAATATTCACACATAATCACGCTGATGACTAGTATTATGTCCAGTTATAACTGTAATCTAACACTTTATGGCGTTTAGTTCACGTGATCTCTGCATTTACAGCTTTACACAGTAATTTCTCCCTCATCCCTTTGGGGGATGAATTCTATTGTGCGGTGTCATTGTCGACTCTTGGATGTTTTAAGGTGGTTGAGGGTCTTTTTACATTGCTTTTTGGTCTTTGCAAACTCGTCTGCTCCAACTTTATTCGCGCAGCATGCTGTAAAACCTAATGGATGGGAATACAGTCTGCACGCCGATAGTCTGCTGAGTGAACGGTGTTCTTGCACAGTGATTTAACTCCAAAAAGATTAAAAAGAGGAGGGGATCGTTTGCTTTTTCTATCTATAACCCCTTTCCTGTGAATTTGCAAGGATTAATGATGGTAGACGTGATTTTATGGGCTATCTGCAAGACGGATGGGGATGAAACTTAAACTCGAAGACAGTTAAAGTCCGTGCAACCGTATGCATGATGATTGTTGCATTAAACGCGCTCTGTTTGTCTGTAAATGCATGCAAAATCTGTCTCATGCACTTTAGGATGTCCTTCGATCTCGCCTAAAACCATGAACTGCATTGTAAAGAGTGCCTGATTTGCTCCCGTGTCGTCCGTGCAAGTCTGCAGAAACGCGAATCCCAAACGCTGCAACAGTGCATCTCATAGCATGCACAAGTCCGCTAGATAAACTATCAGAGTGAGCA
Organism: Cheilinus undulatus; assembly: GCF_018320785.1. NCBI lineage: Eukaryota > Metazoa > Chordata > Actinopteri > Labriformes > Labridae > Cheilinus > Cheilinus undulatus. The sequence goes on along the minus strand of NC_054878.1, from coordinate 35,247,302 downwards.
GCATTAGTTTGTTGTATGTGCAGGACAGATCCATGGACAGATCGGACTCAGAGAAACCAAAGTCTTCTCCCAAGCTCCGCGCAGGCGAACTCTCTTTACCTGCGTCCCCGTCTTATTTCCGCATTCAGCAGTTGTTCGTGTCTGAACTCCGTAGACAGAGACACTTCTACAGCTGCTAGACAGCTGACCTCTGAAGTTAAAATAAAACCAAATAAGGCTCCAACAAATGACTCATAGAGCGCTTTTTAAGCGCAGAACAAGACCAAAATCACAGTTAAGAGTCGTTTTCTGCCTCAGAATTCACATTGCGTTGTTAATGATGTGCATTAACTATACATTAATTACGACTTCATCCGTGCACCTTTTATTGCCCCATCCTTACACTCCATAACTACCCCCCCCCCCACCCCCTCTCCTGTGTGGCCATTTGGCCCTCTGGGGTAACAAATGTGTGGAATTTCTTTGAGGCCTCTTTGGGAATCCGAGTGCTGTTAATTTGCAAGTAAATACTAGTGACCAGAGGCCTCTTTGCACGGGGTGGGAGGTGGGTTATTATTAATGAGGAGGAGTGGGCTTACAGAAGAAAAAACATGTATTCGAAATAAGCAGAAGTCATTTCACTGAATCAGATCCAAGCGAAGCGTCTTTAATTGCAGTGAAATGATTATTTCTCTGGAGAAACGAGTCAATTGCAATGCCCTTTTCTGTGCTCACCATGATTCCTAATTTATGGAGGCAGCTTTTCATTGAGTGCGCATAAAACAAGACCATGCATTTGCGGTAAAAAGATTGAAAAACAGTCATTTTCATCCCAGTGTTATGATGTCTAACCACTGAGGATGATAGGGTTAATGAGTGGATCATGAGTGCAGCCAATCACAGAGACAAAGTGGTGATTATTAAAACAGAAGTTAATAATGAGGGAAATCACGAGGGAGATGTGTGCTGTGCTGCAGCATCTGCAGCAGTCATACCCTGAAATAGACAAGGACAAGAAAAATCCAAAGGATTTAAAAAATGTCCGTCATATTGTAACAAAGTCACTTTGAGTTTGTCTTTTCTCTAAAACTCTCATTTCTGCCTTTATCTTCCCATTTAGAAAGTCAAACTATAAATTCAGACATTTTAGTGGAAATCTGTCTCCTCTTATCAGGCTATTTTGTTTTTGGCCTATCACTTTCAAAGTCAGCGTAATAAATGTGAAGGCGTGTACGTCTCGTCGAATGTACCAAGACAGTAAGTGAGCTTTTGTTAATTTGACAACTTTCTAAATCTGTCCTCTCTGATCGAGCTGTGACACATATTCCCGCCGTCTTTAATCTTAATGAAGTGAAATAATTGTTTTCCATTAGCGTCTGCAGACAAATTAAGAGGCTGCCGCTGCCACCGAACACCACATCTGAGCTGGTTTAATTATAAATCTGAATTATTTTAGTATTTTGAACATTAGAACCAAGTTGGTTTAATTATAATTACTTTTCAGCCCCGTTTGAAAGATGAAATTAAAATGTGTTTTCCCAGAGAAAGGCGAGAGAAAGGGAGTGAAAGTGAGAAAAAGGAGAAGAGGAGGAGGAGGAGGAAAAAAAACAAGAAATGCAACCATTGGTTTTTGGCCGTAGGCATCTCCTCCACTCAAGAGACTGTGAAAACGGCAGGAGGGAGTGTGTTTGTGTGTGTTTCTCTGTCATTTCTTGTGTGTGTGTGTGCTGTGATTGTGTGTGTCATCAGTATTTCTGTTACTTGAAGAGAATGAGGGAGGCCGATGCTTTTAAGCCCTGCGGAGTACAGTGGTACAAAGATGTTTGCGTCTCATTTAGTCTCATGTGAAAATGCCTCCTCATTCTACTCATGCCATGTAAAATGGCGCCAAATCAAAGGCCTTTTTTATTTATTTTCTCGTTAAAAGTAATGCCTTAGACCGCCGTCCTTCAGATCCATCCTAATGTCTTCTCTTCAAATCAAACGCCGCTTTGCTCAGAGCCAAACTGTTTCCACGGATTTCAATTTAGTGGTAGATTTGAGAAATCCATCTCTTTGAAAGTAACTGGCTCATTTCTCCCGTCGTTTGGGGATGAAGCCGGCGTGCACACAAGCGTGTGTGTGTGAAATGTAATTAATCTGTTGAGAGAATTCATTAGCTAATCCCTCATTAGACTTTGCTGCATGTGTGTCTGTGTGTATGAATTGGAGGGTTTGTGCTGAAATATGGATTAGCGACACACAACGGCGGTGCAACCTCTTAGTCCCGCGCTGTTGCCAGAGAGTTTAGTGAGAGAGACATGACATGACTGACACAGGCTGTGGTTCAGGTTTGTCATACATCCTGCTGTGCAAAAGCTGTGAACTACAACAAGTTGCTTGACTAATCCCGAGAAAAGTTTTAATTAGAGGAAGTTTCAAGCTGTTTTTTCAGATTTGGATGTCTCAATCAATGCTACTTCCACCAAGTTCTTGTTTACGTGCTGATTTCTTTCTTCATTAATTTATCAGTCGATAAGACCTTCAACCAATGTTGGAATAGTCAGCCAACCAGAAAGCTTGATTGTATACTTTAGTTTATCACATAATTAAAGTCAAACTTTCACATACTTTTTATCTTCAGTTAATATTTTACCTCTGTTTTCCTTAATGCTATACTGATTTTTGGGGGGCTTTGAATCATCAGTTGGACAAAAAAGACAAACGCTTTGATTGAAGCATATTCAGTAATGATGAAAAGCCAAAAGAGTTGCAGGCTTAGTGTGAAAAGTTAAGTCGTAATTGTAAGACTTGGGAACTTGGCCCAAAGATTGCTTTAATCCGGTCCATATGACTGGCCCATATAGCAAGACATTTTGTAGTCTCAGGCTTCACTGCAAAACTTAAATCCCAGCAGTTACTCACAGTAGTGCTTCCAGTGTTCGCCTAGCCCGTAGATCTTAAACTGGGATGATGTCACAGGTTTTAAATTCAATTTCCCAGAAGAAAAGGCCAGATCAGACCACATGATACAGCCAGATGTTGGCTATTGCTGCCTATTGTCAAATGTAGGGCCAAAATATAAACATCAGGATCAACATCAGATCAAACATCAGAACAACAGATGCTCTTGTAGTGTGACGTTTTCAACAATGCGTCCAAGATGCCCCATGACCACGATTCCAAAAGCAGGTCGAGATCAAGGATCCTGACCTGACCTGAACGACCAATGGGAAAACATACTCCCTATCTTTGTACCGTCATTCACAAGAGTTACATAATGCTGTTCCCCACATCCAATTTCTTTTTCCTCTGGGTATCTTCTGTTTATGCAGCAAGGCTAGCATAGCTAATAAAGACTTAGAATATTATTGGCATGACGTTGGTATTGGCAGGTATTAACTCAAAAAGTTAATGGGCACAGATGGCCTCGTAGTCAGGTCGTGGGCAGCATCGCTATGAGATCTTATGTTGGTGTGATGGTTGACACTACTTAACCAACCTCCCGTATGACCTATGAACTCATGAAGACAGTAGATAAAGTCATGATGACAACGTGATGATTGGCCAAGATCACACTCAAAGTGTCTGTTGGCTGAGATGGGACAAGATTTTTGTTGTGTAGTCTGGTATGGTGTTATCGCAAAAGACAAAAAAAACATCCTGTAGTCTGATCCGCCCATTAATCAAACCAAGATGGTTGAAATATCCTGTATGGAATCACTTTATATGCTGATTAAGCTTAGACTTTGACTTAATTAACAGGTGTTTCTCCTTCTAATGGTCTTGGTCATTTTTTTTTTTTTTTTTACCACAAGTGGTCTTTGGGAAAAGTAGGAAGCAAGTATCAGTGCCATATGAGTGTCTTAATGATAAATCTATTAACCAAGACTCAGAAAGAGTTGGCAGTCATCCTTAATGCCAATCAGAGGACTAGTTGGTTGCTAGCTGCAGCAGCCTTGATTGCATTTGTTATTTAACAGTAGACTTTGTCTTATTTGAAGCACATTTCCTCTGTCATTCAGCGGACAAACAGTCTGAATAAACCTCTTCTGAGAAAGTTTATATGGACATTGATGCTTTGTTTAAAATGGTAGAAACAGAGACTAATGTTTACCTGATAAGAGTAGACTTAATTTGCTAAAGTCTCTTGTGATACCACAAGATTTTTACCTCAAGCAAACTGTCAGACTGTAATTGAAACTTCCTTTATTAGTTCCAGGTGTTTTTTTCCACTTGGTCTGTTTCTGCAAAAGAAAACAAGCAGAAAGAAGCACACTGAATGTTTAAGTCAGGCCTGGATTAACCTTTAGATATAGGAACATGATAGGGGGTTTGAATTATCATTCAGCAAAGCAGGAAGTGATCCATGAAAGTGTTAAAATCCCGTTGGAAATGAAGGTAGATGGCACATCCAAAACAAATCCCGGATCCCTGAAATATCACATCCCTGATGAATGATGGTTATTAGTCCAGTATCATCAATCTCAGCTCGGCCCCGTTTGGCTCTGGTCACAGCTGTCGGTACAAGGGGGCCTTGAAACACCCCGCTGCCTCTCACACACACACACACGCTCACACATGCACTCACACGGTTGGCTAATGACAGATTAAGTAATCAACACTCTCAGCTGATTAATTACATTACAGTTCACACACACTCCTTCCCTCACCCTCTCACAGACACAGATGTGTGCAGCTTCAATACCAGTTGTGTTGTCTAGTGCGCGATGATGGTGAAATGTGTAACGGAGACTGTCTGGTGTGTGTGTAAGGGAGGGGGAGGTCGGCACGAGTGGCGACAGGTGACGACAGTTTTGGGAAAATGATTATTTTTAGGGTTACCATGAGGTGAGGTGAAGCAGAGGGGAAAGGTTGAGATCAGGCATCTGTTGAACAAAGAATTTGGGTTTAAGAACATGTGCAACCCAACAGATTGTCCTAACTTCTTTTAGTGTTAATCTGTGTGTAAAATCTGAGATGGTGCATTCCTAACTTGTCAAAACTCTTTATAATTTGATATATTAATTAAGCTTTGTGTTTTGATACAGTAATCAATAGTATCAAGAGTTATATTTTCAACCAGAAGTTGCATGGAGTCAGCTGTTGGCAACGTATTTGTGCAATTCAACAAGTGTGCAGGTGTTGTCTTCATTTTTTGGTCCTGACAAACAAGAAATTGTGCAATTTTGGGGTACCAAGGCATTGCATTGTTGCTGCCTTGGTATTGAGACAGGTAGGGATATTGTTAGATTTGTCCTCGTGTCATGGTAAAGTTTAAAAATTTGTTATGATGGAGCAGCAATACATTGATGGTTATGCAACCGCTTTGAAAAAATGGTGTGGGCTCATTTGGTCACTGCTGCTGAGTTGAGAGTGAACATTTAAACTGGTTTTTGTAATGCAAGGTCTTAATGGGAGTCCAACTTTGTAAACCAGCTGCATAGGCTTTCATGAGGGATGCTCAGATCTGGTTTGTTGCAGCTGATACCGATCACTGATCACCTATGACTTAGATCTGCAAATACCAGTGATGCCTATGAAATTTTATGTTTTGATGTTGCAGCCAGTTTATTGCTTGGTCAGTCAAATTAGTCCACTTAACAGTAATTCTCGTTTCCTCAACAACACGCCATTACTTAATTGGTTCAGTAGAGCAGTACATAAACCTCCCAAAGAAAATGCAACAAGTATACTACAGTAAATATCACATAATGTGATTATTTATTCATGACAGTTCATGCAAATCGTCTAATAAACAAACGGGGTCCTGCTCTACATATTTAAGTTTCTCTTCAGGCTGCACATTTTTTTCTCAAAATTACAGTTTTTAAAGATGCATATTTATTTACAGAGGAGAACAGGGTCAGAAACAGGGCCTCTCAAAGATACATTTGAACACCTCATGAAGACTTAACATTAGCAAAGGAGTCACGTTTCCTGGGTGTTTTCTGACTTTAGACTAGTCGGCTTCCTGCAGTTACACAGAATGTTTGACTGGATGTGAAATGATTTACCTTGGACCATCCCTAGTAGTGCTAGGAAAAATAATGGCAGAAAGTTATGAAGGGTTGATATACCAAGTCCACAATTGTCCACATCATCACAGCCACAAACATGCCTGTTAAACTAATCTGGACTGAGTTATTTTTTTTTTTAAGATTTATTTTTGGGCTCTTCATGCCTTTATTGATAGCAGAGGACAATGGACAGAATTGGAAACAGGGTTGAGAAAGCTGGGGAAGGACATGTGGGAAAGTGCCACAGGTTGAATTTGAACCAGGGTGGACTGTGCCCTGACTGAGTCCTGTTGTAGAGGTTGTCATAGAAACATAATAAATGTAAACAATACCACCAATCTAAAAGTTAATGTAAGTTAGCTAACTGGCTTTAATTTTCTGGTTTCAAAAAGAGTTCAACACAGGTTTGAACACTAATCTATAGTTTTAACTGAAAGAACTCAGAACAAAGTTTGGGGAATTTCTGTTTCGATGGATGACTGGGCAGCAACAATAAGAGCAGCAGCAGCAGACAGACTTGCAAAGTTGTTTCCAAGTAGACAATCAAAAGTGCTGGATTTCAGTTCTATTTGATTCAAAGTGCTGATGTGCTTGATACCTATCGGATGGCAATTCAGTGAGCCTTTATAATAACACTAGATTGCACACAGTGCCTCTCTCAGCTGCAGAAACCAGTGTTAACCAGGCGATCTGACCTGTGACCCCCAGAGCATTGTTTGTGATATTTTAGTCATGTATTTGCTGATTAGATGGCGTTTCTCTGGTTTTGATGTTGACTTCTTAAGCTTCAAGAAAAGATAACTGAGCTCAAAACAAAGTGATGGAAAAGCTTTATTCATTTTTATGATCAGATCAAGACATAAAATGAATGAGATTGTGCTGGCTTTTAATATAAAACATTTTTAATGTCCTGTGTCTTCTTGCTATGTAAAGTCGTGTAAATGTGGTTAAGTATGTTATATCCTTGCTTTTTGGTTTTTGAGCTGTTGGTCAAAAAGAGGAATCTGTCCATTTCTTTTGTGTACTTGGATCTGGGTTGTCATCCCCAGATAAAATTTTGGGCCTGTTATTGACTGCTGCCTCACAGACAGAGCATGTTTCCTCTCTTGATCAGTATTGCTTAAAGAATTCTACTTCTCTCTTCTAATTGTGACTTTTACTCCTTTGCATGCAGTCTAATCTGATTCTTCTTCTCTGCTTTTCTTCCGTCGCATGCAGCTCATATGGGACGTGCTGAGAAGGGTGAGTTACAAGTGGTCAGCCTAGAGCTGAGCTTCTATTACAGTCACCATCACCTGTCATGGCATAGGGTTTTGTGTTGTCATCATTAACCCATTGTCTTCACCCATTACTCACTGGAAGATCTGTTTTTAAAGTTTAGACAACAGGTATAGTTATGTAATTGATCATACACAGTTATCTAATCTTCATCTAGCTAACATTCTTTGCTAACCATCACATTTGGGTCGAATGATTCTGGGTGTTTTTGTTTTGCTGTTATGAGAAATCTCACACGGATACAACACTGCATCATCTGTGTACAAATCTGTCTTATAAAGTACTGTCATTTGCAGTCAAAGCAATGAGATCTGCATTTTTTTTTTTTTGCATCCTTGGTATTCCCCCAACAATGGAGATCATGGTGTTGCTTTTGGTGCATCTGAAAAGGCATTGACTGTACATATTAGCAGGGAAAGATGTGAACCTTACATATATTTCTATAAAAAGCCAAAATCTTACCTTTTAGTATTGATACAGCATCATAAATTGCTGTAACCGGGGACCACAATGTATCAATGTTTTTTCGTACAGCTATAAAAGATACATATGATAAAATGAGCAGGGTCGTGAACTAGCCTACTTGAACCTTGTTACAAAATTTTAACTCAGTAAAACCTTAAAATCTTGTCTGCATCTGTTTTGCTGTTGAAAATTTCTAGTATTATTGTACTGAATTGCTGAACTTGCTGTGTTACTAGTCTGCTGCCGGTTCCTATACTCCTAGGTAGCCTCTAAGATTGATTTATTTATCAATTTTATTTATTAATATATTTCTGTTGTGTTATTTTGTAATGTTTTTGGATTTAGCTTCTCGTTTCACGACATGTGCGTCTGCTGGCCCGTTGTTACAGGCATGCTAACATAATTGTCTGAATACTGCTGCGACTGTGTTTGTTTTCTTTTAGTTTATCTTGATTTCTTGTAATAAGACTCAGCCGGCTGTGAAACCGAATTGCCTGGGGATAATTAAAGTCATCCAAATCAGAATGAATTTGAATTAGAATTGGTATTTGTGACTCTGTCAGCCTGGCTGTAAGTCAATCTAGTTACCATTTGTTTGTCTGTGTGAGTCTCTCTCCCGCCTTCTTTGTCTGTCTGCCGTGGTGTACTTAGACAGCTGTCGGCAGGTTTGAAGTTTCCAGGTGTTGTTTGTTTAGTTGAGCCAGGTTTTTAATGAAGGATTTTCTGAGTAACTTTGTTCCTGCAGTCCCTGAATACACCTCTTCTTCTTCTCTTTTCATAACTGTCCACTTCAGCTACCTTGCATCCTCTCCCTCTGTCTCACACCTATGCTCTAACTCTCCTCCCCACCCTCCGTCTGTCTCTCTTTCACACACAAACACTCACAGCAGACGGTTGTTAATAAGGGAGTGGTGGGGTTTTTTTTTTGAGAAAGTGACACGTTAGAAAAACAGACATTCTCAGCACTGCACACTGCACTGAGACTCACAGAGACATGTAACTGTCGAGTTTGGTATCCCACAAAGCTTTGCTTTTATGTGACAAATCAAAGTGAAAATGATATTTGTATTATTATTTACAAAAATCCTTTGTTGATTTTACACATGGTCCTAATCACTATAATGCTTGATTTTTTTCTTTGCCTTATGGGACTCAAACACATGATTGTGCTCCATAAACCACATTATTCAATACAAAAATAATAGAGAACTAATGAAGGCCCAACAGGGCGGATAAACTGTCAGCTCATATTATAGCAGGGCATGTTCTTTAAAATAGTTTTGGCAGATTTGACCTCAGCCTCTACAGATCTCATTAAACAACACTTAGCTCAGTCCCTGAGAAAGGATGTGTCTGTAACTAAAACATCTTTCAGAGTTAGAATAATTACAATTTGTCAATTCAAAGCAATTTGATAGTTGGTGGACCAACTTTGTATCTAACTTTCAGTGTTTCCCATAGAATGATTCTGCACTTAGGTGGTGTAGGTGGCCATCCTGCTCAGCTTCTTTTGTTTCTGCTCTTTTGACAGTATTCATCAGCAGTACGTTGTAGAAGGCACTCACAGAATACCTCCTGCCTTTTGATAGCTGGTGAGCTGTGTGTGTGAAAGCATATTGATGCTGAGGTAGTGTATTGCAACCATTACTCTTGAGTGCTACAAGATGATATCGGCAACAAGAAGCTGCAGAAAAATGTGGAACAGTATGTGAAGCTTGATTTTTTAATGTGCATTTACAGGAGGGAAGTACTAATGGATGATTCTCATGTGTGCAGATGGTGACTCTTCAATTTAAAAGAGAAATGCTTGGTTGATGTACTTGAGGAACCTTTAATATGACTGGGTGACCAACCAAAGTATGCCAAAGTGTGGGTGGGAAGCGCTGCTTTTACTTTTAATTTACTGGGACTAGGGATGGAGAAAGTCAGATGACATAAGGTTAAGTTATGATGCGTTAAAATCTGGCTTTTAAAATGAATATCAAGTGAAGGAAAATATAAAACATCATCATCATGTGTTCACATTTAAAGTTGTAAGAAAAGAAAATTTAGGCTTTGGTTATCATTTCCCCAGAAATATAGAATAGATATTACAGATGAAATTACAGACCGTTCAGCGTTTTACTCATATCATCTTTCCACTTAGTAATAGAAAAGTGTCCATAGTTATCTTGAGTCAGCCTTGGATTTCTAAGGAGTCTTAATGGTTATAGGATCAATCAAAATGAATAATTTCTATTCCTGCTAGGCGCTTTATTTTCAATGTTTTTAACAGCTCACAGCTAGAGCCACATAATTGATTGCATTTTAATCACAATCAAGAAGTATTGGTCTTTCTACAATTATAGAAACATGACTGGGGCCAGTTATCCGTCTTTGTAATGCATGCTTAGGTCATAGAAAACTCCATGTGGTCCCTTATTGAAAATATTTTGAGAAATATATGAGCCTATCACATTCTCAGTATCATGTTACCAATAATCACTTTCTTCATTGAAAATTGTGAAAATTCCTGGACAACTTGCCCTATAATCTTATTGATTTTGCTCCCCTCACAGTGGGAAGTTATCCCTGCTAGACGTGAGGTAGGGTTGTCTCAACAGGCAAGACATGACGTAAAAAAGAGGCTCTAGAAATCCAAGATGACAGAAGAGCTGATAGTCTGACACTATATTGACTGCTTTTACATCAATCATTTGTGTAGCTGAACAAGTTCACTATATCAACAGAAGAGCTGAAATAAACATGCTGGTGAGCAGAAAAGATTATGAAGCAGCTTCATCATGTGCACGAATATCTCACTAGTTGCCTCCCAGTGGTGCGTCAGCTTAACGTCAGCACATCTGCTCATCTCAACGTCACAGAGAAATTTTACTTTGACAGTAAAAAATGACACAAAAACACATTAACCTCACCACTGGATTATTGTGCATGCTGAAAACATCACTACATACTGTCCAATATAACATTTATGTTGACTTTTTTTCTGTTGTTTGAGGTAGAAGGCTGTCTTGTACCACAGGCAAGTCTTTCTCAGCAAAAACAGGCATGTGAAACCCCTCTGTAATCAGAGCAAATTGGCTCTAATGATCAAAATGATGACATCCCCTGCTGTTTTGAAGGATACACTCAAGAACCTCTGTAAAAAGCTCATCCTAAACCAGATCAAGTGTCGGCATGAGGCCCAAACCTTATAGTAAATCTCCTGTTTGTCTTCCTCTGCTGTGACAAACCCTACCATTGTCTTGCATGTTTAGCAAATGTTTGGGGGTCTAGCCAAACCACTGAGGATAAAAATACATGGGAATTCTTATTGCTAAAACCAGCATTGTCACTTCAAATCTGTCCTGAGAAGTGAACCACATGATCACACAGTAATCTTTCCTAACTGTCCAAAGGATGTTTTTCAAGAGAGAGCTTCAATTGGAATCAGAAGTCTGACTTTTCAGGGGCATGTGCCTTTTAGTGTCCTTGCTCTGGCTATTTTAGTCCATTCAAAGCTCTTTAAGAGACACTTGAGATAAATTAAGATAAGGACGTGTCTTTTAAGTGACAGGTAACATTGGAATTTATCTAAGGTGGAAAAAGTCCATAAAAGACTTTACTTTCACTTTGCTTTAGTCTGAGTAAACTTGACAACAACACTGAGACAGAGCCTCTTGATGTCAGCCTTCAGGTGCAATAAGGTTTATAGACATGGCCAAAGGGCTGCCCTATGTGTGTGTTTGTGTGTGTAGCTATGGGCAGTGGCTGAAGTGTTTTCCATTAGTCCAGTTAAGAAGACATCTGTCATAAAGCTTCACCACACACACACACACAAAAGTAGCCATAAGCAATCCCTGTGCAGTATAGCATAGCGAGTCTCATCCTGATCTCTGTGTGTAGCCTCGTGTTAAACCCCAGAGGACTTAGAGCCACAGTATGTATACCCTGATAGCAAAAAGGGCACTATTTTTACACTTCTTACAGTCCTTTCTAATAACTATCCTCTGCTCTTTAAGCTGATTTCAGTAGAAAGCAGCAGAAAGCTTTCGAGATATAAACCCCTTTTCAGTGTGTGTTTGAATCGGGCCTCACAGACAGATGACCGGTCCATTAAGATTATCATCTCCATCCCCCGACCATCTATCTTCACATTACTGCTCTGTGTAAGCAGAGATTTAAATCTTCCAGCAGAGTTATCTTTTTCCTCTAATTGATGTTACGCATTTTTTTTTATCAATCTGTCCTCCGTCGTAATCGCTCTTTTGTCTGTCTGTCATCCTGTTGTGTGTGTTTGTACATGACTGCAGACACACGGTCAGTCTGACAGCATGGCGCGCACGTGTTGAACACCTTCAGTCAATCACTCTAACAGACAGGCTGTGTGTGGGAGTCTGCAGACAGACATTTAAATGTTGAACATCTGTCTGTCACATCTCTGGTTGGTCCCACTGAGACACTGTCTGCTCTGCATGCAGCTTGTTAGACATGATAGAGCAACATTATGTAACTAGTTTACCTCCAAACAACAGCTTTGAAATTATCATAATGACTAAGAAATCAAAGTGAAGAAGAAGAACAAATGAAATGTTGCAGTAGATTTTACCTTTTTCTAGAGGACAGGGCTCAGTCCCATTTCTAAATTCACCTCTACCCTTTGATTTCAAGTGCCTCATTCTGTCTTGAAACAGCCTTAAGAGGGGCAAGTTCTTGAAACATCATCCATATTTGTCAACAGCATTTATGTAATCAAATGCAATGACAATAGTAGACATCGTGCTACAAGCGGTTTTGTTTTAATCAAGAGAACCATAATGCATGGGGAAAAAGTAAGATTAATCGATTGTTCTTTTAAATTTTAAATCTTATTTACATAGAACCTACTTAAACTTGCAGCATCTTCTAGGCAGGCATTCGCTGATGATTTGCAAGACATTTTGAAAGATTTCCTGTAACACTTCACTCATGTTAAAGGTCATGTAGCCCTGGCACTCTTAGATTTTAATGTGCATGTGTAGGGTTAAGGCTTAGGCCCCGTCCACACGGAAACAAATTCAGGTGTATTCGCAAAAGTTTTTGTCGGATCGGTGTTTCATCCACATGAAAACGGCATTTTGGGTGACTGTAAATGATACTTTTTGAAACCGGGTCCCAGAGTGCATAAATCCATAAACGAATACCGTTTCATCTCCGTGTGGACTGTTATCCGCATCTTTCTTGAAACGATTATGTCACACACAGCGTAGCGCCCTTAAGGTGCCTGCGCGGGTTAGGCCCAAACAATAATAGCGGACTACACGGTTGTGTTCGTGTTGCAGAAGCTACAGAGCTTGTTGTGGCTTTTACAGAAAAATCCAATGCTCCTTTACCACCACTGTGAAACGCATACACCATATGTTCTTAAATCCAACGCGGAGAACAACCAGAAGGGCAACTAAATGGAAGTTTGTGTTAGTTATCTGTGATATTCTTCTTCTACTCTGGTGCATTTCCGTGGCAGCGTTACAGCGCCACATATAGGCTTGGCATATGTACTACAGCGTTTTCAGTCGTTTCAGTGTTTCCTTGTTTACATGGATATTTCCTAAAACAATCCCGTCTTTACAGAAAACGTTTCCAAAACGAAACGGCAGTATAGCGTTTTCATTTCCGTGTGAACGGGGCCTTAGTGGTAGTGGTAAGGGGTGTGTTGGGATTGAGCCTCAGAAAGGAGAACAAAAATTATTAAAGTAACCATTCTTACTTAACATTTCTTTAGGCAAAGCTTTAATAATGAGTAAAAACGGTAACCAAGAGGTAGGTAGCACATTATGTGTTAATACATTTATGTTTGGAGTCTTAATGATCTATGTTGAAAATCTCTGGGTTTCACACTGTAGATGGAACATGTAAGGAAGTGTGACATTGAAACAGAAATTTTGGAGATATTTGTTTAATGGAACAACTCAGTAACACTAAAAAAACCCTCAGAGAATCAAAGTACAGTCATGTGCTCATGCTGACATTGGGTGGCTAAAGTTCATTGGGTGAACTTTAGTTCTGTCCAAAAAATAGGAGAACAAATAGTTACATTTGAGAACTGCAATAAAGATTTATCAATCAACCAAAGGAAAATAAATCCAAATAGCCAGTAGTCAATGATTGATAGGTTCTATTCTTTTTCAAGCAAAATTCCTCAAATTCTTTATTCCCAGCTTTATTAATTTATTAATTTTCTTATTTTCTTTGCTGTTGTTTTGGATAAACTCTGGAGAAAAATCATGTTTGTAGCTTAAGGAACTGCAATAAAAATCCCCAAATTGATAGGTCCTTTAAAAGAAAATGAAAGACCTAATAGTTGGTGATGTATCGTTAATTCGTTTCACTCGTTTTAAAGCAAAATGCCCCATTTTTTTCTGCTTCCTGCTTCTTAAATTTAACAGTTTGCTTCTCTACTTTGTCATTGCTCTGGTTCTAAATGATTGTTCTGGCGAAGGAAACATTATTGGCTCTGGTAAATGATACGTTTCTTTACACATTTTTTTCATTATATAATTCAAGATATTATCAGCATGATATCCATATTGGCAGATATGAACATTTCTGCTGATATTTACAAATAGTATATCAGCCGTGCATATCAGCTGTAGAAATCCTATCAGCCTTGAATATTGGCAAAATATACAAATGCTCCATCAGGTATAGGAGCGTGCCGAGGGCACCAAACACTCAAAAAAGCCCCTCTGGAGCCTTGAACATTTTGAATGAAGCCCTAAATATAAAACCACTACCAGACTGTCTACTTCCTGTCTCCTGTCTCAGCTCTGCTTGACCCAGCCTCTCTTTGCATAAGAGGCAAAAAGGGTGTGTATACCGGTATTGGCTAAAATGAGTGAGGAAATATTGACATATCAGATATTGGCGAAAATCCACAATGTTTACAGAAATTAGAGAAGAAATCCTGCCTAAAAGACCTAAACTATGAACATTTCTTTTACATTTAAACATTAAGAAAGCTGCACAGAATTAAAGGGGTGCTGTACTAGTTTTGACTGGGCGATTAAATCTGAAAAGCATGTTTCTTGGGAATTAAAATGAGGTCACAAATGTGTAAACATTACCGTACTAGCTTACATCAGAATTTAAATATGCAGCACCACCAGCAGCTTAACTGAGAAAGGGGCCACTCAGGGCTGCATGTAACTTTAAACCTTCAAACATTGAGCTACTCAGATTTATTTCCTCGCATTCATGGAACTTAACAATAGTTTTTTCAGGGTTTCAATAGATTTTAGGGCGTGGACACCTACTGAGGCCGCATTTCCCCAAGGCCTCTCTGTTTTTAAGTGAGTGGCACAGAATAAATCCTTGTGGGAAACACTGAGCAAGAGTTCTTCCACCAGATAACAGAGACTACAAAGTCAGTAAATGGTGCAAAAAGTGAGTCCTTTCCCCTACAAGTGATAAGAAGCAGAAAAAAATCCCAACAGACGCAGCTGCAGAGCAACATGCTGTGAACCAAGAAAAACACCAAAATAGGACATGTGAGGTTTTTGTTGGCAGGTAGCCGTGAGATTCTCAATGTGAAGGTATTTGATTTTTTCATGATACTCACACACTTAGAGGAACACACGCTACTCTGTGTTGTTGACACTAAGCAGACTCCGCTGTGTCTGCTGGAGTCGAACAAAATCAGTCAGTTTTGTCAAACAAACTCTCCTCTCCTGTCCTCTCCTCTACCTCCTCTACATTTCCAATTATGACTCCCTTTACTCCCCTCCACCCTCCTCTAACGCTCATTTACCTTCATTTCCCATTTCTCCTCCTTTTCCCTCCCTTTTCTTTGGAATTTATGGCCCACTAACCCAACAAAGCAACTCCATGTTTATCAAACCCTCCCCCATCCTCCTGTACTCCTTATTCCACCCCCTTACCCCCCTTCTCCCATTCTTCCCCCCTCTAATGCCCCTTCTCTCCCCCTCTTTATCCAACCTCCTTCCCTCCCTTTTCCCCCTGTTTATGTGTTTCTCCCCTCCAAAGACCCAAAACAAGATCAAGGGTGGGATTTTGTGTGCTCAAATCCAGACTAAATGGTGTTGAATTACATGGATAAAGTGTGTGGAGTCTGCTTAAGGTGGAAATAGCAATTGGAGCTTCCCACAGGAGAAACATAAAAACAAAAACTTGCAGTACTTTTGAGAGCACTTTATCTTACTTAAGCATAGTCATAGAACAACAAACTATATCTATCTATCTATCTATCTATCTATCTATCTATCTATCTATATATATATGTATATATATATATATATATATATATATATATGTATATATATATATATATGTGTGTGTGTGTGTGTTTTTATGTAAAGCAGTTTAACCTGATATCAGCTACACAAACATCAACATCCAACCTAGGGAAAAAGTAACTGATAGGCATGCCTAAGTATGAACTTATTATTACTAAAAATGCCAGATGCATCTGCAATGACCCAAAGTAGGGGAACATAACACCCTGTCCTTTTATTACTCTTAAAAGCAAACACCCTCTAAATAAGGTTATTATACCAGATTTTTACACTTCAGTTCAATTCATTCAAAACCCAAAAGTATTGATTCCTGTTTTGATACCACAGCAACAAAATTAGTAGTCCTAGGCACTCAGTATTGGATAATTTATTGTTTTCATGTAATGGAAATTGCAAGTAAACTCATGCACATTTTCTTAATTGGGAAAATGTTCAATGAAGGTCTGAAATGTCCAGTGATTTTTGTGCCAATTAGTCAGCCATTTATGCAGGAGTTCATATACAGCTTTTGACTGGAACAGCCTTCACCTGAACACAAAGGTGTATTAGGACCACTCTTAGAAATAAAAGAGAAGAACAAGAGACAAACACTTGAAGTTTTGAATTCATTAAGTCATAAATTTATTTCAAAAAAACTAAAAACTGCATGTTTTAAAAGCTTAACTTTTGACTATATACTTAAAATGATCATTTCTATAAAGTCATAAATTGACTACATTATAAATTCATAAATTACAGATAACAGTTGTTGGATCAGATGTCTTTATTGTGTCATTTTCTCTAGAGTAGCCCTAGTTTATAGCCACGTATTTTTCACGTCTGGATGCTAATGATAATAAAAGCGCAGGGAAGACATGTATCAGACAAAGTCAGGACCCTCTTTAGCCTCTGCAGGTGCGCCTTCTCTACCAACTGAGATAAACCAGTGACTTTTTCCTTCTCATTTTTTTTAAGATTTGTATTTTGGGGGGCTTTTTTTGCCTTTATTTTTGAAGGAGGGCAGTGTATAGAGTTGGAAACAGGGACGAGAGAGTGGGGGAGAGACATGCTAGAAAGGAGCCACAGGCCAGAGTTGAACCCTGGCCGCCCACATTCATGGGGCACAACCTAACTGCAAGGCCAACTGCACCCCATGAGTTTTTAAACTTCAGTATTTTAAGACTTCTATCTTAAACTCAAACATTGTGAGTTTGGTTTCCCATAAATTTATGACTTTGATAATCTCAAAAATGTGGATTTTTTTCCCCTCAAAATAAAGGGATCCTCCTTATGAATTTTAATTTCTTTTAAAGTGTGCTATCATGCAACAGTTAAATGAAACATGTTTTTTAAAGTTTCAGTTTGATTTGATCAATCGAACATGTGGTATTGAAATCTATCAAAGATTTGAATATCCTTACTCCTAAAGCAGCTTTCAGTGATTCTGCACTTCCAACAGCTCAACATCTTGCATCATTTAACCTGATGTTTAAATAACCAGTCCACAATAACCAATGGTAGTTGTTTTTGTAGTGATTTACATTGAGGTAAAAGCAATTAACTTCCTTAAAATTCCCTGAACTTCTAACCTTGCAAAGCAGATGGATGCGCCCATTTCCTTGTTTTTCACTGGTGAATCCATCTTGCAAAGCTCCCATCTGAACCGTTTGGGCCCGGTTAGAAAGTGACAGGACCAATCAGCGACGAGGGGCAGTACTTTCAGGCGCAGCAGAGTCATGACATAAACAAGCAGCAGCAAGAGCTGGTGCAGTTATGGAGGAAGAGATTAGCGTGGATGCTGCTAAAGCGCCAGTTTTATCAGAACTTGACAACATTTCTTCATAAAAGAAGAACAAAGAACAGCAGTGAGTTGTTTTCTTTTCAAAAATGACAAAAGTTGAGTACTTACATGTCTATAGTCGCCATGTTTCGCGTTATTCCTCAGTAGCTGTGCACGCGCAGCTGGATAGCAGCGATGTCATGTGTTTTGTTGCTGTGATTGGCCCGTAGAGATGTAACAAACAGAACGTTTACCCAATCACACTCTGAGTTTTTTTCAAAGCCTCTGCCTTTTCTCAGATGTCTCCTATTGAAGCTTTCCCAGATGGATG
The DNA here is from genome assembly GCF_018320785.1 of Cheilinus undulatus. Classification (NCBI taxonomy): domain Eukaryota; kingdom Metazoa; phylum Chordata; class Actinopteri; order Labriformes; family Labridae; genus Cheilinus; species Cheilinus undulatus. The sequence goes on along the minus strand of NC_054878.1, from coordinate 35,229,221 downwards.
TGTGAAACAAATCCATCTGACGTGCCAGGTTACTGAACTTCTGGATTATCAACACTCTGTTCTTCTAGTTTTCTGCAAAATATTTTTAAACACTGTTTTGAATCCTAGTGTCAATTCATCTGATGTTCGGATTCCTCCTAAAGCTTCAACTGTCAAAAATAAGGGGCAGATGTCCTTTATTCCTTGTCTTGCACAACCAGCCTAAGAATTGAAAGAATTTTCACTTAAAAAAGCAACAGATAATAGCAGAGAATCCTCACAACCCAGAAGCTAGAGCCAGAAAATGTTCTTCCAAACTTTCTTCTTCTGTCAAAAACAAGTTGTTTGATTTATTACCACTTGATGTCAGTTTTCATAGCTGCCACAATTGCTGTTTTTGTGTGTTTTTATCAGAAGACTCAAAATCTCAAGAACAAACTCTCCTCCTCGGTGTCATGCTTGCGCAAAACATCCTCACCCCTTCTTCTCCACCTCACTCCCTCCTGCATCACGTGAAGGTCTCTCTCCCGCTCTCCCGTGTCTTGCTATCTCTCTCACCCACTTTCTGGAATGCTTTTGTTAGTGTTTTGTCGCTCTGTTTTCACTCTGTCACAGATTTACTCTGACTCACTCGCACATACACTCACTACAGCCCCCCTCTGAATATAAACCTTTGTAGGAGAGACTGTCTCTTTGTATTAAGTGGCTTGGTTAACTGTCACTGTGTCTATATCGGGCCAAAGGTAAATAAAGTGTCTGTGTGTGCCTCTCATGTGTGTGCCTCTCATGTGTTTGCGTGTGCTTTGTGTTTGTGTGTTGTGTGTGTGTGTGTGTGTGTGTGTGTGTGAGCAAAGCGAGCTGTCTTGTCGGAGTAACGGTTAGCAGATACAGCTCTACCTCCCCATGACACAAACTGTCTCTTACACTCAGCCTCACACACAGACGATGCTACCTTAACACACAGCGTCGCTCTGTCTCGCAGGGTTAGTCCCTCACTACAAAGTGAGCTTTAAGAAGTTAAGTACAGGTTTGAAACACGACTACTGCAGCCTCTGTCTTTGTGCCGAGCCTGAATGGAAAAACAATAAGTTAATAGTTAGTGGTGTGTTCATGTTTTCCAGATAAATCAATGACAGTCTGTAAATTACATTATGTCGTACCTTGTTTAAGGAAATGTACATAGAAGTACCAAATGGAGCTTTTTCTTTCAACTTAGTTTCTCTTTCAACAGCTTATACAATCAAATCAACAAGTTTCCTTTTTTCCCTTCACTGATTCTTCATTTCTAGGGATGGGAATCAAAAACCAGTCCAAGTTGAGAACCAGTCTCAATTGGTTAGATCCATCAACTTAATTAATATTTAATCCTAACAACTGCCTTATCAATGCCTTGGAAAACACTGTCTTGCGTGTTGTGTCATTTTCATTTTCGTGTGGCGTCATTTCTCAAAATGTTGCAAAAAGAGCAACATGCAACATGTGTTGAACAGTGATTTCATGCAAGGCATGCATCTTTTTGCATAAAATTTCAATTTATTTTTAAACGCCCTGAGATCTTAGAGCCAGTCACTAGTTTTATATTTTTTCAAGGTTTTAATCTTTTTAAGAAATTGAGCAGTACTATTGTATTCTAATTCAAGTTCAGAGATTGAAGATCCATTGAGTAGTTCGTTTTAACTGAGACATTTCCAACTTAAGAGGATTTTTGTTTATTCTAGCATGTTCTCCTCCAAAACCCTGGATCTTTGACATGTTTAGTTATCAAAATTGTTTATTGTGGCCAGTAAATGAAGTGTGCTTGTTTTTGACTCTTACTAAAAGTGGCATACATCTTGTTCTGTGTTAAGAGATTCAATAAAATTTGAGTTGTTGACAGCGAAAAACCTATTTTATTTTATGTTTTTGAAAAAAAGGAATTTGCAAGAAGGAATAGATAAAGAATTGAATTGATAAGAAGAATCATGAAGGCATTGATATCAATAAAATCTTATCAATTCCCATCCCTTTTGCTTTCCTTCCTCATTTTTATAGATTTATTCAAAGGGCAGCACCCTGAATCAAAACTGTAACACTGTAAACGCTAAACTTAAACCAAATACATCAACTTAAAGATACAATTTATTGAATTTTTTTGTTACTGAAATGTCCATACTTATTAAAACGGCTACTCCTATATATTTCTAACTGAGTTCTTACATAATGTCAAATGTGTCCAAGCATTTTTTAAGCCAGAGAAGCGCTAATTAAAATAATTGTAACAGGGCCTTTCATGATCCAGCCACCTTAACAGACATGGCTTGTTTAGTTGCTATGAGGTGGGAACTGCTACTAGAAGCTGCTCTTATGTTGCTGTATCTCAGTCGTGTTTTGTGCTGCTTACTTGTGGTAGACTGTTATTATTCTCTGCCATTGCTTGTGAGTTCAAGCCCCCATGCTCACCCTGCAGACCTGGAACTCCATTCTGGACATGGAGACCAGACCAGACTACCAGCAAGTAACACGCATCAACCAGAAGGACAACTTAAAACAGCTTTTCTCCCTCAACGTTGGTTTACTTTTTAGTAAATTCACCATATTGAGTGCTGTGTTTCCATTGAACAGAGTCCCCAATTCAAAGCAAGAAGTTAACAGTGGAGGTGGTCAGAGCTTAGCAGCATGCTTCTACTGGTCATCTTTTGTTATTGTTTTGATTGAGAGCCCCCTGGTGGCAAAATGTACATCCTATGCATTTGAATGGCATTTTATCAGTTAAATCTGTCAACATTGTGGTATATTTCTCTTTTGCTATTTAATTAATTGCAATATAAAAGTTCTTCAAAAATGCATTGAGTTTAGAACGCTCAAACCAGACATTTGTAATGTATATTTATTAGATATTACAAAAAGCATTAATGATAACAGTTACATTGCCGTATATTGTGCAGCCATAGAACGCGACCTTATTCAGTACCTGAACTATCACTGATGGGTGTGGCATTTCAACAGTAGGTCTCATGCAAAAACATCTCTCAATTTCTTCTTAAATTAAAAACAGACATTAAACTCTTTTAAAAACTTAGGTTTACTTGCAAATTTTTTAGGAGCTTTGCTTCATCTTTGGCTGATTTTTTTCCCTCACATCAGAAAGAAACAGATTGTTCTCCTGGTTATGCCATGTCACCAATGATAGGGTTTTCCACTGATATCTTTAGCATGTATGTGCAGTCAAACACATACAAACAACTGCACCAGTGAAGGTTCAGTCACACTGGAAAAGCAGCAAATATCCACAGAATCTTTGAATGCTTTTGAGAAAGGAGCAAACAACTGATGACGTTATGGATATGTTTCCTTGTTTGGTGTTAACTGAGCCTAACGAGGTCCGTCAGGCTTGCAGCTCAGAGATGATCGATTTCATGAACATTTGTTCAGTCTGTTTGTGGAAACAGTAGTGCTGTGTGTTAAAAATTGTCTTTATTCAAACTCTGACCTTCAGCATTTTTCTTGCACAGTGTTAGAAAGTTTGAGATCCTTTTTTCACCTTGTTGTGATTACATATGGAGAAACTTTGAGGGTCTGGTTGGTCTTGGGAATTATCTTTAACTTACTTTAACCTGCTCATATATATCACTTTTTGTAGACTTTAGAAGCAATACTATCTTTGCAATGGCATTTAGTATTTGGTATTGACAGCTGGCTATGCTGAACGTAAATGAAGACAGAAATGTTGTTATAGCTTGGCAAAAACATGTAAAATTGAATTATTCTGAAAACCTATAATAGACTTTGTCTTATTTAACTCATAAACAGAAGTTTTAATGTATGCTTTGGCTTCACTAACGTGTAATTTGTTACTTTACCCTTGAGCAAACCACTTAACCTCTGACTGATCACTTCTACTGCTGCAGCAGCCACCAGTAGAAAACTGTAGTTACATTGCGGTAACCTTGTGAATAGGTGGAAGAGTGGCTACAAACAGCAACACAACATCTCCCTGGATAATAGAAGGTTAAAGTCAAACCATGAAACTTGCATTGCCTCTATTACACCTCCCCCTCCACACACACGCACGAACACACTCCCACTCCAGAGCTCTTACATACCTCTGGATGGATCGAGGGAGAGAGTCAGCCACATGTGGTTACGGTTAGCCACACTTTCCCCTCACACAGGCCCCAAACTAACCGCTTCTACTCCTACCATGGTCAGCTACATGTGTATATCTGCCGTTGTGCGCACGCTGTGTGCCGGCTTGTAAATCTTTCTGTCTGTACATATCTGTGTCTGTATTTTGTGTCTGTGTGTGGATGCATGTCCCAGCCCGCGGCAGAGTCGAGTAGAGCAGTGAATCAAGGTTAGTGGTCCAAAGAGAGCAGGAGCGATTGACGGAGGAGGAGGGGAGACTTTAATTGAGGCAGCAGAGGAAACAGAGAGGAAAAAGACAGCAGCTACATTTTTTACTCTTTGAACTCAGTTTTGGCGCTGTTTGACCTGAACATATTTATTTCATCATTACTGATGATGGTAAAGCTTAACACTGTGGGCTTAATAACACAGGCCATTTCAGGGATTTCATGACGGCTTATAGCAAACAAATCTGCTGCTGGAGGATCTCTCTTTTGCTCTAATAATAGGCTTTAATCTATTGTACAGCATTTGTCCTAATGTGCTTTTATTCATACCTCTGTATGGTAAGTGGTTGCTGAAACATTGACGCAAGTTAAAAGGCAAAAATATGACTTGTTAATGCAGTCTTCTTATATTTTTAAACCCTAGTGTCCTTCTATAATATATTAATTAATTCACATGATCACTGGCAACACTCTTGATACAAAAACACTTGTTTCTCCCTTGTGTATGCTGTCAATTTTGCTTAAGGGTATAGATAGACTGAATAATCTGGGGGTTGATGCCTTCATGTGATAACTTAAAGTTGTTATGTGCAGCACTGCCAGTGCCTATACAGTGTGAGAACATAGGCACTTCTCTTGGCTCTTTCTCCTCTAAGACACTAGGATCTATTTTAGTTATACTGAGAATTTCTTGAAGTTCAAATGGACACAGTGCAGCGATGCTTTATTTGTTTTCATAAGGCTGTGACTGTTATGTAAGTAAGTGAAGATTTTGCAGCTTTTGATGCTGGTTTGGTCTTCATTTTATAATCACAAAATGAACACAAACATAGAAAAACAAATTTAGGCAACTTCTTTTGAACATTTATTTCTATGAAGTCTTAGAGTCAGAGATAAATCAACAAGCCTGTTGCCTGCAATGGTGAATTGAATAAATGTAGTCTTGACTACATATTACATCATTACAAACACATGCTGTGCAGGGAGATTTTGGTCATACTCACATAACTTAATTTTCAGTTGAAGCCAAAATCCCGGCATTTTCATAGATAGCAAACATGTCTGTGGGGAAATCAGGAGAAATGGAAATTTTATGCATAATGATGCCTTAACAAAGGAAAATATCTTAATTTGTGGTTTTATGAATGAATTTTCAGCATATTGGCTCTCTAAGGATGACTAATTTATGATATAAATGACAACCTAGGGCTCTAACTTAAGTTAATTTTCACCATTGATTAATTTGGCAAATATTTCTCCAATAACCAAAGTGGTATCATCATTAGACTGGTAAGTATGAATACATTTGTGGCATTTTAGGCAGGATGAGCAGACCTAAATCAGCTAAAGTCTTTTTCTTTGTTCATCCTAATTCCTTAAACTTTAAGCGCAGCATACACTGTGGGATTTGAAGCCAACTCTATGACAGAGTCAGCTCATACTGTGCGACTGAATCACTTATGACGCACGACCATCATGCACTATTTATGTGCTCACACTTATGCTCCAATGGTCGTGCATGACCTGAGTGGAGCTTTAGTAAAGTCTCACACACTGAGGTTGAAGTTGTATCTTGTCATACCCTCTCTCTCTTTCTCCTGCTCTGTCTCTCTCTCTCTCTCTCTCTCTCTCTCTCTCTCTATCCTACACACACAAACAGCAATACCATCCATGTTAGCTGTAGGTTCATGGGTAGGAATATTTCCTGCTTGTTTATTTCCTTTATTATAGCTGCTGTCTGAAAGTTTATAAAGGAATATATACCCCAAAGTTGAGGATTCTGCTCATGATTCTGCTCTCACTAAGAGAATGTCTACAGCCAAAATATCAAACATGTCAGAAATCCATCCGACCAGTCGGGAGCAGCTGGTTAGGCCATTGGTCATGGTCAGCTGACGTATCCCAGTGTACACACCATGACAAACGACGCACGATCTGACTGAAAGTTGGCGTGACTTCTTTCTTGGCTGAATCAGATGAACTTCACACAGTGTATGCCCAATTTTAGATTGTGTTTTAAGGATTGGAGTTGTAGTTATGAGGTACTTTTATGTGTCAGTATCAATTCTGGTGTCTGCTTAAGTGAATCTGTAAATACCCACCTCAAATACTGGCAAACAAAACGACATTGTCCAGTAACCAAGCAGTTTGCTTTTTTAGCTAAATAGGCAAAGTTTATGGTGTTTGATTCAGCTTTAACAAAGAAAAAGTTATTAATTGTTGCGGTTCAAGGTCAGAAACTCCAAAAAAAAAAAGGAATGAATGAAAAAATTGTCAGCACAGAGCAACACAGTAGCAGCAGGAAAGTGATTGAATAGGCTTACTGACTAACGTACTTACTAAAGTGTTGATTGGCTGGTACTCGTGACTCTGACCAATCAGATTGCCTTTATGCAGAACATATGATGAGAGTTTGAAGAGTGAAAATAAAGCCAGAGCGGAAGACACATCTTGCAGAAGTGCCAAGGTAGCGCACTTTTTGGCAAATTGATTTGATCGATTATCGGTAAAATGAAACGTGATCCCGATAATCAGCCAAATGCAAAATAGCTGCCTAAATAATTAGCCAGGCTGATTATCAGTCAACCTCTAATTTTTACAATTTCACGGCTACTTAAGAATAAAGGTAAAAGTCTTTGTAAAGGGCTTGGCTGGATTCTCGTGTTTGTCAATGTAAAATAAAGAGTTTGGTCTATATTTAATCATTGAATGACTTTGTTCCAGAGAAAACTCCTCAACATTTAGCCTCCTGTGGGATTCCTCGATCATGACTCACATTCATGATTAGCGCCTGCTTTTTTCTTAGAATCGCAGGAAAAATCAACACGCCTGGTGCTGGCAACCAACGCATCCTCGAATAAGTGCAAAACCTCCTCCTACTCTTGAGAAAGAAGGAGAAAGCCAAACTACTTCAAAATGACACTGTGGGCTTAACAAAAACACTGTTTTCTTTATATTTATTTCTCTCTTCCGCTGTTATGACAATCCCACTCCGTCCTGACATCTTAAGTGAATTGTAAATCATTTTTCTTGGCTACTGTGATATCAATTTAGCGTGTTATTAGAGTATAATGAAGCGTGGTTTAAAAAACTCAAGTTAAATGTATCTGGGGAGTATGATGCCATTTGTCTTTGGTTCTGGCTTTTTCAGAGAGTTAATTTAGAGAGCTTTTTCTGCTGTAAAAAAATCTGTTTGTTTGAGGAGGATTTGTACACAAAAAGTGTCTATATGAAATTGTTTTTTGCCTTTTATGTTGTACATTTTGAACATAATGCACAATATATGTTTAACCAAAGTGAAATTGATTCATTTCAAGGTTTGACCATGAACATGGCAGCAATTCTAGCTGTGTCAAATCCTATTACTCTAAAAGAATGAGCCCTGAAAATGGAAATTGAATCCAGTGATGATATTTCACTTGAATCTTTCTACTAACATCATAACAACAGTATGTTTTCATAGCTGATGGGTTCATAAAGTTGCAATTTAAGATGATAATTTAGAGCATTTTGAAAGCTGCAGCACAAAATACTTATGCACTGACTAGAGAGGGGGTTTTGGCCCAAGGTACTTGATTTAAAGAGTCAGTCTTGCTTTATTTTGCCTTTATTAGGAGATGTTTAGATACATTTTTGGAATTCTACCTTGGCTAGAAGGTTCACTGAAACATGTTCAGGATTTTGGCCTTGCAATAAGCAGTACAGATGTATTTTTATGAGGGCATTTAGCCAGGCTGATGATGTATGGACACATTTTTAGGGATTTTTGCATGATGTATAGAAGCACAGATATATTTCTGGGGAGTTTTGGCTTGGCCAGCAGATGTACAGATACATTTTTCTTGGACTTTGACTTGGCTTGTAAATGTAAAGATAATGTAATACAGTTTGGCCTGACTCTTAGATCCACCGATTCATGCTGGGGGATTTTGCCTTGGCTGCTAGATGCACTGTAACATTATTGGGGATGCTGGCCTTGCAGATAGCACTAGAGTTATGTATTTTGCCGAAATTTTAGCCTGGATGATGTGTAGATACATTTTTGGGGGGATTTGATCAACAAATGAGACATTTCAGAGGCCAGTCTTCATCCTCGATTCAAAAACATGCTTGGTTTCACCCACATTGAACTAAACTAATTTAAGAAAGTACAACAGATCTGAAAGAAGTTGGTTGCTTTTAAACCAAGATAAGAAGCTGTTTAGATGAATGGTGCAGGCCCAATCCTACAAAAACTAACTTGTGCTGTAATCCTTTACAAATGGAGAATTGGGAGTAAATGATAGAGAATGAAAGTGGGCAGAGAAAAGTGCGTGGGAGACGGAGCAAGAGCTGTTTGAAGTGTGATAAGGAACTACGCCAGAACTGAGCCGACTGACACAACAAACTCTCGCAGCTGCACTCTTTCATTCCTCCCCCCTCCTCCTTTTCTGCTGATAACAGCCGAGGAGCAGACAGGGGGAGGGAGTGAAAGTTATGCTGGTTTGATAGGATGCAGGGCTTGGGTTTTCTTTTTGTCTCATCCTGTCTTTGAGGTGATTTTTTCTTCTTTAAGATCATGCAACTTGTTTATGTTTTAATGCTCAACTGCTGCCATGTGCAGAAGGGAGTCTGTAGCAAAGTTACACTTTGACCAGCAGAAAGAGGTCAAATACAAACAGTTAACCCACATTCACACAGACGGAGGCAGAGACTTCAGAGGTGGACTTTGTCCCTTGTTCTCGTGAGGGCGTGTTTACTTTGCTAACAGGCTGGAACCTCGTTCAGAGACTGATCGTTTTCTGCTGTGAAATCATTGTGTTTGTCTTTCTGGGAGCTGTTTCTCTTTCACATTCTTCACCTTTTGGCCGATTTGTTTTAACCAGAGAGATGTAGGAGGAGGTAGAACTTTGCCTCAGTCACTTTGCTCACTTTATAGCCTTAAGTGACCCACCGTGAAAAGGCTGCAAAATTTTGGCATTGATAAAACACAATATTATGTTTGTTTTTTTTAAACGTTTATTTTTGGGCATTTTTTGTGCCTTTATTTGATAGAGGAGGTTAGTGGATAGAGTCAGAAACAAGGACAAGAGCAGGGGAGAGACATGCAGTAAGGGGCCTCAGGCCAGATTCGAACCTGGGCCGTCTGCGTACATGGGGCGCGCCTTAACCACTCAGCCACCTGCGCCCCGATATTAAGTCATTTTTAAAAGATCTATTTCTGGACAGGACAGTGGACCGGGTCAGAAACTAGAGAGAGAGTGGAGAATAACCCGGGCCGCATGCTCTGAGGACATGGGGCGCATGAACATGATCAGTAGACCACCTGCACCCCCTTTCGTTATCAAGTTCTTCCCTTGATGAACAAGGACCAAGAGGTCTAGATTGGCCTACACCAGCTCTTTGTAAATCCATCACTAGTTATGTTTGTACAGGGTTTCCTACATTCCTTTTAACTACTTCCTAGACTGATTGCCACCCTTCACTAAATCATGTTGCACCATTAGCTAATGAGGACTTAAGTAATAGGTAAATCAGTCTGCAAGGAAACATCTGTGGCAGCAGGCAATCAAAACACTCAGTCAAGTAAAGAAAAAGTCACACAGCATCACAAACTGCAGTGAAAGCTCACATGGAGGAGTGTATATGTTTCAGGACATTCAGGACATCATTTGGTAATTTTGCCCTATGTTATTGTTTTACTATGAAATTGAATCTAAACTTTACTCTGTCCTAAGGTTTTTGACTAATATTTATACCTGGCTGGCAGCTGGGCTGTACCGTTCACCACGTTTCCATTCTAATCCAAAATATTTACAAGAGACGTATTGCAAGGATATTTGCAATAAGTAATAATATATGACTTATCAGAAAATATGACAAATTTTTCAAGTTCAATTTTCATTGTCAGGCTTAGAATCTGAGGCCTGGTCATAAAGGCTGAGCTGCCGTACCATTTTGATGCAATATTACGAAGCTTAAACCAACGATCAGCTACCTTCTGATTAATATGTGCAAATTTAGCAGAGAAAAAATGCTTTTTGGGATTTTTTGAATCCAGGGTAAACTTGTTGCAAACAAAGCTAATGACACTTACTAAAATTTGCTGTCTACCTCACTTCATGTTGGCATCCCAGTACTGAGCAATGTTTCTGCACATTACATGTTTTCTCATTACCTAAAGGGTAATCCTTGTCAGGACACCTTATTTTGCATAATAGTGTTTTCTTAAAGTCAACTTTTTCTTGATTTCATGAAGTAGAAACTTAACCTTGTTTTTGCAATTTTGTGAACACCTAGTTGTACTCGCCCAACTTCTATAAAACTAACTTTAGGTATAATTCTTGACAGAGGTGCTTGCAGTTATTTACTCATAATAATTAAACAGTTTTATTCAACCACAAGAAGCTTTATGATACCACAAGAATAATTGATGTCAGTTGTGATACAAACAAAACATGGTGTAAAATGACAGATCTATACTGTGCAGCCCTAGTTTTAGTGCCATGCTGCCACTTTAAAGCTTCTGTGGGAAGTTTTAGCTGGTTATGAAACAGACTTAAACTACCATAAAATCTGGAGTATAAGATGCACTTTAATACCTATTTATTCCAACCAAAAAGTTGGCTTCGACCTACATACTGGTATAAAGTGCTGAGACACGCACTGTAATGACCTAAAGTGCAGCCACTGTCATAAAACATTGCACGCAACCTACATGCTCTAACATGAAACCACCCCCATTTATTGTGTATCGCTTCACGGTTAGCGGTGTGCTATGGTACATAGCGAAGTAGACCAGCCCAGTGGGGACTGGCACCACTTTTAACATATTTACTCCCTCATTAAGTCATAATCCTGCATGTAAAGAAAATTAATAAAATTAAAATATACTGATAGGTTTTGATTGAGAAGACCTTTCAGTTTAAGAGAATGTGACCAGCAGAGGTGGGCAGAATGACTCCCAGACAGTCTGTCAACTTCACAGCTATCATTGCCGGCAAAGAGCTCAGCTACCGTATTACAGCTAACAGGTGTGCAAGATCTTAATGGCGAAAGCAGATGGTACTGAAAGAGCTCCACGGCTGCACAGAAACTGCACGTTGTGGATCTGGGTGAATACAATGGAAATCATCAAACAGACTGCAGCCTATATGCTGGTTTTAACATACAGTATTTTTCTAGATTTTAAGGAAATCTTGATTCCTTTTTATGAGCTACACAGACAATCTGGACCTTCAGCATGACGACTGACTATATGTACTTATTTGTAATGCTTGTAAGGACTGCTGCAGGGTACGAGCTAAAGACTTGATTTGTTGCACACTGCAGAAACAGCCTCTGTTTATATTTTACACTGTTCAGATTCACAGTGAGTGTTGCATTTGGCTGTAGGAAGAAAGCTGAATGAGATCGTTTGTGTTCAACATTTTTTAAACGTGCAGCACAAAATCAAGGGGCCGCTTTGGCCACAGGAGCTTTGACAACAATTGAGAGAGAGAAATTCCCGAAACAGATAAGGTAGGAGTAAATCTTGGGCCAGTTTTCAGACCTTTTTATTTCCTATCAAGTCCGACAAATGGCTGTCTCATGCACAGTCAGTCTTTGGTCTGTCCCATCAAACATCCTGCAGCATCAAAAACACTTTGCTGTGACACAGGCTGCCTTCGGATGTGCAATCAATCGTTATGAGAAAAGATATTAATAAATCCTTCTCCTCTGTCTGTACATGCCCTGTCTTTATTCTCTTCCTGTCTGCTCCCTCTCTTCCTCCACGTTCTGTTCCTCATTACGCCGATCACTCAGCTTTCACTGACACACACTAGTCACACCTCATTACTGACCACACACACATATACATGCGCATATACACATTTTTCAGTCAGTGAACCTGCATCAGTGCTTAATGTGGTGAGGGCGGATGTCCTAGCAGAAGAGAGCAACTGGCTGAAACGTGATTTTAATGCTGTTCAGCTAACTGGATGATCCATATTTGCTGCTTATTTTAAGACTCGAGATGGAGCTGAAGTGACGGGGAGTAACATGTGCATCTTCATCAAAAGCTGTTTTTCGAAATATACTCACAGTGTAGGGTGAAAGTGGCTCACATGATTCACTTGAGTTCTGAATATGTAAATATACACAACTTGTAGTTTTCTTAGTTTGTGCTTTTCCTCCACATGCTTGTGGGAAATACTCACTTTTTACTCATTTATATTCAACAGGCAAGTGCAGCAACAGGGTACTTAAAAACAGGTTTGAAAACATTTCACTTTTAAAGTATTATGATCATTGTATAGATATGATGTCCTCTCATTAGCTACAAGGTGCTGCTAACAATGGTTTCCATAATGTATTTCTCTTATGGTTTTATTTTTCCATCATTAAGGTCTAATAATACATACTGCAAAGATGGCTTTTCAGTACAAATTTATCATGATGGTCAAATATTGTCTCCTTGAAGCTTGGGTCCTCAGGCCTGGGAGCTTGAGGGTTCTGTGCAGGATCTTAGTTGTTCTGCGCACCTAATCTATGCCTTCTTGCTAGTTGCCTCCTGATGTCACTTCATTTTTGTGGTTTGTGATGCCTGCTTCTTCTCTGTTTATTGTTTGATAGCATTGAACAAACAGATAAAAGCATTGCCCCCACCTTGACTGGGGTGTCATGTACTTTTATTTGTTGTGTGATAGCATTACTGAATCATGACATCTGGACACTAGACACCACTACAACTGCAAAATGAATTCAGTCAAATCAAATCATTAACAGGCTAATTAAATTGAATAATAAGCTCAGTGAAGATGCTCAGCCCTAAGTTCTGCACTTGAATTAGTCTGAACAAGAATTTAGGTGTGTGTGTGTAAAGTGTGTGCCTGTGTGTATTTTGGACCACTAGCCGCTAAGTCGTGGTGAGTAACAGTGATGATACTGATGCGTACTGGCAGATACAGTCGCTTTGGCAAGAAAGGGTTGTGCATGTGCGAGTGTGTGTTTATGACAGGTAGTTAATTATACGAATGTGTTTGTCCGTTCTCGTACGTTTCTACACACACTGACCACCGGCCTGACAGGCAGGTCTTAATTAGTTGCCACGGCTACTGATGATGCGTCCTGACAGTAGCTGTGGTGATGACAGAATCTCCTGCCTCGGAGCAGAGAGGCACGCTGGGATTGACACAGGGTCTGCTCAGTCATCAAGCTGTGTGTATATACTGTCCGTGTGCTGAAGAAGAAAATGAGACAGTTTGTCTGTCAGCCACTTACTTTCTTGTTAGTTAGGCAGTCAATTAGTCAGTAAAGATGGGATTAACTGTGTAGCACTGGCACACAGTCACACAAACACTCAAGAGGCACTCACACAGACTGACACGCTGACTTTATTTGAGATAAACAGTAAAAGTAAGAAATTACTTGGCATTTTCCAATCTTTAGGTGTGAAGATGACTTCAATCATTACTCTATTCTTCCCTCTCCTCATCCCCTTGATTTGTAACCCTTGTAATCATCTTTTTTCATCCTTGGAGGATGCAGGAGGCAAGAAGAGCGAATATTATGAAATGTGTACATGGCATGTCACAACAGATCCACAGAAACACAGTTTTATGAACAGAAAGTGATTTATTTTGGAATCAAAAAGCATGCTGTTCATCTGTCTGCAGAATCACTTCATGACAAGTGCACAGCAGCAAAGAGGAAACAACAAAATGGGGAGGTTGATCTGTTGTGATCTTTGTTTTTTACTTCTGCTTTAGTGCCACAATTACTGCGTTCATTATGCATTCAGCAGTTTGAATGAGTCGAAATGACGGGCGAGGGACAAACAGAAGAGGAAAGACAATTGCTGCTCTCTGACAGAGAGTCCAACCTCGTCTGATTCTGTGTGTGTGTTTATGTGTGTGTGAGTGTGGTTGGATGTGTCGGGTTTGCTGGTAGTGTACTCAGAGATGAATCTTAATGGCCATCATTTAACCTTTGGCCTCAGTTTAAACACGCGCAGGCACAAAGAGCTAGTTTACTGGATGAGGAATGGAGTGGTGAGCTGAGTGCTGAGGATATTAAGTAAAGTGTGTTTGTATGGATGTTTGTGTGCACGGGTTCGTGTAAAGAGTGAAAGGTTTATCGAGGTCAATGGACACAGTTTATCTCTGATAGCTTTGTAGGATCCACTCTTAAGCAAATTGTTCACTGTGAACTTCATGTGTAGCAGAAGTAGTGTACACTGCTCTTCAGATTAACTTCATGCAGTTTCAGTGTTTTGACACACAAAACTGTAACACCAGATTTTTTTTTCTAATTCTTATGGACCAGATAGTCTAGTCTATTGATAGCTAAGACAGTTCAAGAAAAAAATGGCCAAAATACAATGGTTTCAGCCTCACAATTGTGAACATTTTCTCATATTGTTGTTTTTATGGTAATTTTTTGTATTTATTTGTTGTTAAAAAGCAAATGGAAAATGTCCCTAGATCCTGGGAATAATAATTTGTGTTTTTGGTCATTTTTATTACATTTTTAAGACATAACAATGGAAGTGCAGAACAATTGAAAGCATGTCGTGCTGTCTATTAGGTTATGATCAATGCAACAGAACAGGCAGACGATGGAGACGGGGGGCAGGCTGTCTCATAGGAGCTCGAAGACCAAACTTGATGAAAAAACACTGGGAAGACGTCAGCAGCAGCGAGGCACACGAAGGCCTAAAACAAACAAAACACCAGTTTCAAGATGCAAACCACCAAACAGCAGTGTGAAAGCACTACTGAAACAAGCTGGAATTATCTGGCAGGGAAGTGGAGTGAAGACTAGGCTTTTATGTCTGAGGAGATGAGCTGAAGACAGGTACGCCTCACCTGCTGCAGCAGGAGGAACCAGCCACGCCCCTTTTTACATACATGCTCTGCTGAAAAAGAAAAAAACACAGAGCCCACTCAACAAAAACCAAAACTTAAAACAACCATCACGATGTCAAGATTAATCACATCAATTGCGATCAACTAAGATCCACAATATGTGCATTAGTTTTTTTTTTTTTTTTTATTACAATTAATCGCATGCTTTATTGTCCCTTGCAACACACTTTGGTTAAACCACGTCAGCATCTCCTTGCAGCCACAGTGATGTCAAATAAGCCCACCACTGCTCCTCAATGTCTCATTTCACTTTAAAAACTCACAGACAACTCAGTGGACAAGCCAAAAGTCATCTGGCCTTGTGTTAGCAAACATTTACCTTTTGACTGCTCCCTTTTTTTCTTCAAGATCCATAGAAAGTTCTCTTTTCCCTGATTAAGTTAATGTCATAGTCTACCTATGCAAGCAGCTCTGTATCCAAAGAAGAAGTCAGATACCTTTTGTTTAAGATTGTAGACAAATCCAAAAGGACACAAGAACAGTTTTAAATGCAAAACGTTGGATGTTTTGGATGCTATAAATTGCAACTAACCACAGAAATTCCAAGATGAGTTGGGATGAAAACATGTCCATTGTTTGCAGCTCTTAAAGCATTGTAAATTATGAATGTAAGAAAGAGTCCGTCTTTAGTGTGAGAAAGGGTTCAAAATCTCTAGAGAATTTCCACAATAAAAAGTTTTTGAAATATTAAAATCAAAGAAAGGCTGAGGCCCCCAAGGACCCACACAGAAAGAGTACTCTGTTGCTGCTAAAATTACCATCAGTTATGATTGAAGGTAGATAAAATCCTAAAGGAATAAGCCTGCAAACTTGCTTATACCAAAAGACATTTGTATAAACCACAATAAGCTGGCTAACCAGTTAAAATTGGATCCCTTGGTAGTCGGCACTAGTATAACGAGTTGGTTAGATTACCTGTCAACAATTTTCTTTAGCATTTCAGGCCAACAATCCTGATCAAACGCTCATCTAAACTATAACACAGGCACTCACCACTAGTAGCCACTATAGCTGTCCATAAAGACAACTGGCTTGCTGCTGCAAATTTGATATGATCCAAAAAATTCTATTGGTTAGCACTGACAGCATCTCATGGGAAAGGTGCAGTTTAGCACTATTTTTATCTTGAAAATGGGAGTTAAGTTGTCCAGAGGCTGTCAGGTTATGCTGAAATATAACCAAAGCACTAAATGACGATATTCATCTCATTAGACGGTAACCTTTAAGGAGGAATGAAGGCTGGTGGTGCTACAGTGCTTTAGAAATGCACTGAAACTAATAGTGTTCAGCTGTTTGCTTTCAATTTAACATTAGATATAAGAAAGTTGCCACTACATGGTGCTTTAGACTTCTGTTTTTGTTTGCTGTGATATCCAATCAGTTCTCTGTGCCGTCTGACTTTTTTTAGTATCATATTGAAGTTCAAAACTCTGATATCGTGACAAGCCTCAGCTGCATCCCAGTCAGTCAAGTTTCAGCAGGTGTTTCCCATATGCAAACTGTGAAAGAATTATTCCTGTTTTTTTGCGGCAATGTGTCTTGTATTTGTTAAATTTTGTAGAATTGGGCAGAGACCCTTGTATTTCCACTTTCCGCCTTGTTGCTGCATTAAAAAGCGAGAATACTGTGTGAGGAGTAACATGCAATCAGGAGAGCTGCTGAATTGTGGTTACATGATGGTTAGTGGGTGGAATCTGTCATTTGTGTGTGTCTGTGTTTGTCCATCTGGTCTGACCCCCTGTTCAACTCCTCCAGCACTAATGCACATATGGACCATACACACACACTCACTCTATCAGCACGTACACACCCATATGAGCGAACAGCTGAAGGAAGCTGCCCACCCTTCTACCCATCCTCCCTCCTCCTTGAGCTGTCCCCTCTCCCTGCAGAGCCTCAGGACTCATCCAGGTGTCCACTTTCTGTCTTTGCTCCTTTTTCTCTACTTTCCTCCAGTTTCTCCATCTAAAAAAATCACCAGACCACTAAAGATTTCTCACATTTGGTGGGATAAAAAGTCAAAGACAGAGAAAAGAAACGCAGAGTCAGAAGATGGAGGGCCAGGGCTGGCCTCTTCAAAAACAACCTCTGGGGTGCATTGCAGCGATGGCTGTCTTTTACTATGTCACGATTCTATCCAATTCCAATTCTGGTGGTCTCAATTTGATCCAGAATCGGATTTTAACTAAAACAAATTCCCAATTCACAACATATTTCTTATCTTTAATAAAGGTGCTTGTTTCAGCATCTTCTTCAGTCTGCTGGGCTCTAAGGCACTTTAAATTATTATTTAACATTCAGAAGCTTAATAAAATGTTGTGGTTTCAGCTCAGTTGTTAGAGGAGCCCATATACACAGGGGCATGATGGGAAAAGTTTTCCCATCATGCCCTTGGGCAAAGTCTTTGGAAGTTGTTAGATGTTTTTGAATATATGTTAGACACTTCTGCACCATGAGTGAAGTTATCCTCTGTGCTAGAGACTTCCTGCCTGTGGCATGCTCCATCCTTACCAGGAAACTCCTGACTTTGCCCCATGTGTCCAATTTAGCTCTTGTGATCTTTTTATAGCAAATCTGATCTTGCTCATTGTTACTCTTCTACTCAAGCATCTGCAGCTTCAGTTCAAGTCATGGCCATTAAAAGAACTATCCATTGGCTTAAGCTTATTTCTCAAAGAAAACTGCATGTAACTCTGTTGAATATTTGTCTCAAGGATGAGTGAAGTGAAGTGTGGGAATAAATGGACAAAGTCAAGAGGGGAAAACATAAAAGGAAGGAAAAAGTGGCAACAAAGAGAAGAAGGCAAAAAGGCCGAAGGAACTGAATAAAAAGAAATAAAGAAAGACCAAAGAAAAGAAAGAGAGAGGTTCCAGTTTTGTGCAGGAGTGCAGTTTCAGCTCCTATAAACCCAGGAGCTCTGAATACTGCTTATTAAGCAGTGGGACGATGGGTGTGTGTGTGTGTATGTGTGACAGGGTGATATATTGAAACACACCTCTGTGGAACAGCTGCAATGATGAGACAGAGAGCAGGGAGTAAGAGGTGTCGTCTACCTTGCGCACACACATCCACACACGTTGATGCATGCAGGCGCGCAGAGCTGAGCCCAGTTCTTTTATTGTATTACTGTGGCCAGCTTGTATTAGAGGGAGGGCGAGCGAGTGAACCAAAGACTGGGGAGAGAGGGAGGGAGAGATGAATTTGTTGTGACTGCTCTGGTGGACTCAGCTTTTTAAGAGCGTACTTCTTTCTTTTATATTCTTCTCTTTCTCCCTGGTTTCTCTCTTTACTTGCTATCCACTACTTTTTTACTCCTCAGCCCTCTTCATTTCTCTTCCTTTTCTGTGTGCAAACTTATAATAATACAAAGATAATGAGAATGATACAGGGAATGACAGAAATTGAGTACGACAGATAGAGTGAAAAAGTAAAGAGTCGCGTCTTAAAGGGAGGGAGTAAATGAGGGAAAAGACAGAGAGGAAGAAAGGCCAAGAAATGGAAAGGGACAGACAGATAGAAAGAGTGATTGAATAGATGAATCTGATTTATCTATAATGAAATCAGCCTGAGTGTGTGCGGAGGAATGTGCTCCCCCATTCAGCCTTTCTGCTGTTACAGACAGATTTACCCATTTAATATTCCAAAGACCTGAGGATGAGGAGAAACACGTCCACCATCCGGGTGCTTCTACTTTAAATGCAAAGTTAGACTCTGCTGATAGCGGAGAGAGCCAGCTATATACAAGTCAGCATGGATACACTATCATTAACAGCTTACCAAAAATACCAGGTTCATATTTTGTTGACTGGCCACACTGATGGGATTTTCTGCTTAGTCCAACTTCTCTGCATGTCCCTGAACAAGAGTATCAATTTGTTTGACTTCTCTGATCGGAGGCGCAAGCAGAATTTCAATGAACAATTTTAACAGGCTAATGCTAGTTTTAAGTTAGATTTTACCTCTCCTGATTCACCAAAAGAAGGGGAAATCTCAAGGAACTTCTCTGTTTGAATGTCAAGAAATGTTCTCATTTCTGAAATCAAGATCACTGTCCCTTTCTTTGTTTCCTTGTTAATTGTGTTTAAGCTGTGAATCAGCTTAAATTGTGACCATGTGCTGATATTTCCCTGTTTTGTCATTGTGATTTCATTATTTTTTTGGTCAGACAAAACCAATGCGAATTTATCATCTCAGACTTTAAGGTCTTTAATAACATTTATATTAAATTTATTAGATCAAAGTTTTGCTGAACAAAAAAATCTGAGATGAATAAGAATCAGAAGGATTTTCACAGCAGACATTGTGTCTAAATGGTATATTTGGCCTGTGCAATTAATGACAGCTTTGCTTGGATACATGTAGGGGGGTCTTCAAGGAAAAATGGGTGGGAAACACTGGTTTACACAATATCTACTGGTAAACAGTGTGAAGTTGTTAGCAGTGGTAGCACCACCAACCTTCAGTCCTCCTTGTAGATCAACGTCCACATGCTTATGTTGGATGTGGTTACTCATTACTTTGGTTTAGTGGATACATGTCAGAATAACCTGACACAGGCAAGATACAACTTCATCTCCATTTTCTTCATAAATATTGCTTCTATTTAACTGATAAGTAAGACAATAAAATATTTATGACAATAGTTATACAATAAATATTTCTCAAAAAAGGATGTCAAATCAAAGAGGTAAATAAGAAAAATCCTCTCACCTCCCTCCATATACAAGACATTAAAACATCTCTGCATGATTTCGCCCAATAATTCTGTGTTTGTGTGTCTTCTGAGTTAGCACTGGAGGGAGATGTGTGCATTCAGTGTTCTGTTTGTTTACACATCCATACATGAATACTATGGCAAAGGGCTTTTCCTTTTTGCAGTGTGTGGGCCTGCTCTCTCTCCCGCTCTGTCTACCTTTCATGTCTGTCCAGGCATGAAGCCATCCACTCACACACACACAGGCAAACCCACACAGCCTCCGGCCAATACACACACACATACAATCTCTCTCTCACACACTCTGTACACCACATTGCCCATGGCTACATATTCGGTCCAAGGAAGCTGTTTTTTACTCTTCAAGTTGTTTGTTTGAGTGGATTTTACACAACGCCCTTGGCATAACATCACACACACACTTTCAAGCGCACCCTCCAACACACACAGGCATGCATTCAGAGAGATATGTGCACTCACACATGCACATTTTCAGGGATGATTTTATGGACTTCTACCCTTTTGGGCATGGCATAATGACACACAAGAACACACACTTGTATACATTTTTTGTTCCCATTGAAGCTGCAGCCATGCTAAGAAGTTCTGTCCAAAAACCTGCAGCCAGATCAGACCAGCTCACCTGCCAGGCCCACTACACAGTCCAGTTATTCTGTGTGTGTGTTTGTAAGAGTGTGGGATCTCTTGAATTGCATCTGTTGTAATGGTAGAAGTTTTTAAAGCTTCACTGATGGATTTTGTGTTGGAAATCAAAGGATGCAGAGTCTGTGCTTTTTTTGCGGCAGTGATTTGGAAAAATTACAGTCCATTTCAGGGGTTTTCTGGTGTAAATGTTGAGGAAATGGTCCACATTGTGCATCACAGGGGGATTTGTTTATTCTGAAAGGAAGTAAAGGTGTAATGATCACAAAATCCCAGTTTGAAGATTGAATTAAAGCTGCTTAAGTGGGGACACTGGTCTGCCCTTGGCTTTCATCACATCCCTTCCCTCGGCCTGTGTCACTATCGGTTTCTTCGTCTCCTCTCGTCCTGCCTCACCCCTTCCCCCCTCGCCTGCAGGACAGGAGGCAGAGAGGAGTGGACAGTTAAAGGAGATGATCCCTCTCCCTCTCCCTGCCTCTCTGTGTCTCTCGCCCTCTCAGCATTACAAAGCCCCCTGTCCACTTTGATTACTTACATTAATGTGAGCAAGAAAAAGACTGTGCTCTGGATTTCGCCTGTATGCGCTATACAGAACGGGAGAGTGACAGGGTTTGTGTGTGTGTGTGTGTGTGTGTGTGTGTGTGTGGGTGCGTGCATGCGTCCATGCACCCCAGACACAAGTCAACAACCAAACAGAGCAGTGATTGTTGGCTTGTTGTATAACATCCAAAGGTTTCCTTGTGCGACAGACCAAAGAGGAGTGAGCATTTTCTAAAGAGGAAAATAAGTAAAGCTATGACTTGTGTGTGTTCAGTGGTTATGTTTGGAGGGATGAGGGATGAAGAGGAGGAAGAAGAGATGGACACAGTTAGATGAATAGATGCGGACGAACACAAAAAAATGCGGCCAGTCTGAACTCGTTTTCCATTATCAAGGCTCCAAACTATTCAGAGAACAAACACAAACAGCGTTAATTACTTGGCACTCACTGATGCGTACGTGCCACAGTGGGACTTGTGAATGTGTGTGCGTATGTATATGAAACAAAAAGAGGAGAGCCCTTATGTGTGTGAAACAGAGGAGGACAGAAAGGACTGTGGGAAAGTTTAGAAGATGTAGGGCAACACTCACTCATGGGTCATACGCAGCTACTTTGTTCCAACTAGAGCGGATCATTTGTGGTCATCTGTAAATGGGAAGTAGCAATTTGTATTTTGCAGGAAAATATTAGGCAGAAATGATTGAAAATGCACCATAGCTGAAGATAAATTTCCCACCATGCCTTTGCTCAGGTGAGGACTTCTTCTCACATTACCAGACTTTGATTTATTTTACAATCAAACCAGATCAAACTATTAAAGATGATCCCTGGCAAACTGGAGCCATTGGGCACATAAACTGTAATAGCTCTGTCATCTAATGACATTAATTCAATAAAAAGATATATTTATTTTTATTATTTATATAAACAGTGCTTAACAAATTTATTAGACCACCACCCAAAGTAAGGTTTATGCCGCAGCTGCCCTAAATTAACATCATTGGTAATTACCAAAATTATTTTTTGTGTTTCTGCAATGGTTAATACACCAATATGTAGAAGCTCTTTAACCCAAATGATATTTTTAATGCTAAAATATAATCATTATTGCTATCTATCAATTTTCAAATTTACTGATTTACAAAAAACTGAAAAAATATTAAAGCACATTATTATTTCTTTATTAATATGTCAAATTATAGTTATTTACTTGCATTCCTGAACAGAAAAATGAGTTTTAGTGGTTGAATGTTATGCTTGATTAATTTCTGACTTCTCAGAGAAGCCCAGTAAGCCAGCTCAAATTTGGGTATAAAAGGGTGAATTCAGTTTGAAATTCCTCATTCCTGTTCAAAATGGTAAAATGTGGAGAGCTCGCTGAAAATGAAAGAGTCCTCATTAAAGCACTTCATGATGCTGGATGGTCTCTGGGACAAATATGACAGGTGGTCTAATAAATCTGTTAAGCACTGTATATATATGTTTGAGACTTTTTGTTTTTTCAGGAAACTTGTTGCTATGGTTTGCACGGAGCCACCTATAGACAAATTTTCAAATTTACATTACACAGTACAACATAACTACATGGAATACACCACATGCAACTGCATTAGTGCAATAGAACTTCAAGTGTGATGCTGTAATTTAAAAAAATATATTTATTTGTTCTCACACACATTAAACACACCAGAATCAGGTTATAAACATAAATTTGAAATACCAGTGCTTCTAAAAGTTAACTGACTAAACTATTAACATTTTAAAAAGAATGTCAAATATAATTGAAATGTAATCTGTGCTGCGGCTTAGAGGACTTAACTTTTCAAGTGGGTTTTATGATTTTCAAGGTTGAAATCTTAATATTTTTAGCTGTTATCTTAGACCAGGGGTCATTGGTTTGGTCAGTTATTATTAAATGCAGTGTGATAACATGCAGGACTTGTATATTTCTCTATGAAAGGGAGTATCCTCTGCAGGCTTCAGGCGTATGACTGTTGCTGATCTTGACCTCAAATCCTCTCTGACAGATGCACACAAAATTAAACAGCCCACAAGGGCCAATAAAGAAATTACAAGTGAAATTGTTCCTGACCCGCCATTATGATAGTTTAAAGAGCATGTTTACGGAAAAAAAACATCCTGATGAAGCTTTATTGCACTCTGAATTTCTCCTGAGAAGTGGCAGACAGGAATGTATGTAACTCACAACTATCACAGGGGTCTTTGTATGAGCACTACAGGCTACAAATGAAATATAATGGAAGTAATCTATGTTGGTAAGAAAAGCACATTGTAAGCTGACTTGTAATACTGCCTTTGTGTGAGCTGTGTTGTGTTCGTGTCTGGGTCTTAGGTCACTGAATGGGGTGTGTATGCTCCAGTGATGCCCTCGTCTGCATCTCCCCCAGTGATGCTGACATTAAAGAGTCCATCTTAGTGTGAGTCCTAGCTTGATAAACAGGGTCTGATGCCCTGGAGCAGTAGGCCAAAACCTCCTCAAAATGTGCAGATACACTCCCCATGGGATGGACATTTCAGGGTCAGTTACATTGCAGACATCCTTTTGGAAATGCTTTTTAAATCTTGGTGTTTCTTTTTACATTTCAAAACAAACTTTTGCAGTAACAGAACTTTGATTCAGTTTTAGAGGCTTTTGGAGTGTAAAAAATGTTGGCAGAACCCTTATCTCTGGAGCGTTTTTGATATTTTAAAATCATTGTATTTTTTTTTCTTCACCATTTTCCACAAAGACTCATTCATGCACCACTGTCCTAAAATCAATGGCTAGGCTTTCTGTCAAGGTCAGGAGCCTTTTTTTGTGCTTACAGGAGACTGTGCGTACTGTCAGTCAGAGTAAAAGGGACTGTGATGTCTGCACTGAACAGACAAGACACAAGCACATCTAACTGTGCAGGAGTGTCCCTTTTTTCAGTCTGCGAGTCTGCTGTAAGTGGATTCACAATGTGGTTCACATGGTCCCCACTGGTCTCGTTGTTACTGGAACATAGATGGAAATTTATGAGGTGGATTCCAGACAGTACAATGGGCTTCATAAATTATACATTTTCTGTTTTTTTTTTTAATTTGTCAATAATTTCTTCATTAAGTTCATTTGAATATTGATATTTATAGCTGATAAAGTCTGATAGTTACAGCTTATATATAGGTTGTAGATACTGTTTGAAACTTTCACACCTGTAAATACTGATAATTAACTTTTCAAGCTAACATCTGCCAGTGTCTATATCATGCTGGTACAATTGTGCTTCCCTAATAGTTTGGCATGCTGTTTTGGTCACGCTCTCCACAATCTGCAGAAACAGAACTGTTCCATCTGGCTCAATTTAAGATAGTTTTAAGCAATAAGAATAATTTTAAAATATAGATATATATTTGTCAAAAAGATTGTTGCAGCTTTTTTGTCTGCTAAGAAAATATAGCTGTGGGTACAACAGTTAACACTTCGCCCTATCAGAATTCTTAACCGTTTTCTAATTCAGAGCTGGACTGAACTCGATAATTTTTCTTCCAGCAACAAAAAAAGCTAAAGTTAAACCTCTTCAATGACATCCAAGGCCTGAGAGCTTTCTCTGAAGAATGGCTGACAGGGTTTCAGTGACCCAGAGTTCATGGTGTTCGCTCAATACCACTGACAAGTGCTGAGTACTCAACGGCTGAGAGACAGGCCACTGGTTATTTTCTTGTGCTCACCCTCTGTGTGTGTGTGTGTGTTGCTGTGTTTGTGCATGCAGGAATCAAACCAGCAACCCTGCAGTCATTTTTCTGACCATTAAGCCTCAAACCAGCCCATATGTTTGTCTATTGACCTCATTATGTGCAGACAGAGATAAAGAAACAAAAGAGGAAGGACACATTCAACAATAGTGTCTGGTGTCTAGTAGTGTGTGCGTTTTTTGTGTGTGACAGCCTGAGGCAGTGCTCTGCAACCTGAATGTGAGTCAGAAACCGGTTTGACTCATTTCCTGCTCAGAGCTTTGTCATTAACAATGGACACACACCACACACGTATCTATTAAAAGACCACTCCCCTGTAGGTAACTGGCCTCTTCCTCCCATGAGCTACTCTATAGCTCCAAGACGATCACATACACACAGAAACGGTTTATGTAACTAGACTTTGCTGAAGAATTGAACCAAGGTGAAATAATATAATTCACTAAAACAGCTTGTTTTCCAAATGAGCCAAAACATCTTTAATTTTCCTTATCATTACTCTCACACTACAAGGACACGAGTATTGAGTACATGACCATAATGTTTCTCCATTTCCTCCTCACAGACAGAGATGCACGCTCTGCCTCTCTCTTACACAGTCACTCACTCACTCGTACAGTATTTCCCTGTTGTAAAGTGTAATAACAGCTGTCCTCAGGCCAGTTACAGCTATCGTAAAGAGACGACAACTCCCAAAACTCATTTACCACACACACAAGCACACACTCCTTCAGACACGCACACGCGCTATGAACTCAGAGGGAGGAGAGCGGAGGTTTCTGTACCACTTCTTTCACCTTCTCTTTCCTCTCTCTCTTTTTCTGCTTCTCTCTCTCTTTTCTCTCTGCCCGTAAGTGACGTTTGACCACATTTTACAGCTGAAGGTGACAACATACACACTCTCTTTTTCATGCACTGTTTGTGGTATGTGGTCCTGTCAGTCAGTCGGGCTTGAGCATCTGATTGTGTAGGATCGGGTTTGTGAAGGAGGGAGGAGAAGAAAACAGACAGGAGAGAAAGTTGAAGTGTGGTAGCGTGGTTGCATTCCTGCAGTTTCTCTTAGGTTATGTTTCGAGGCACTTCTTGTTGTCATTCATTGCACAGGAACAGTGTTTGTGCATAGCTAAAGCAAGTAAAGTAAGTCAAAGTTTAACCAGGAAGGATAGGTGTATTGCATGGTTAGGTTTGGTGTAAAGATGGAGACTGTCTGGGTGGTTGATGACAAGATTTAGGATACATTTTTCTGCCTTTTTATAATAATTTTTGTACAAACTAATGAATTGATTGGAAATGAAGAAAAACTGGGTTATTTTGCATTTATTAATTGAGTTTCATAATTTTCTTTTCATTTGAATTACTTTCTTGGCAGTGCTTGAAGGTTACATCACCACTTTGCTTTTTTTCCATGTTTTTCATTGCACCTTACTGGTAGTGTGAACTTCTCACAGATTTAATTCCACTTTTCATATTCTGCTTAATGAATAAAGACACAGAATTGTATTTTTTCCACCATGATCAACGCTGTTAATGCAGTTGACAATACAGGAAGACCCCAGTTGAGTTAAAGTGTCTTCTATGTGAGCATATACATATACACTCTAAAAAGAGTGAGTCCTGGCCTCAAATGGCAACAGGCAACTCATCCAAGCCAATTCAAGCCAAGCTAACAGGCTAACATCTCAAGTTAACTATATGCAACTAGTTAACTGGAGTTGAACAAACTCAGTTTAATTACCTGCAACCAAATGAAGCAACCCTTCCAAGCCACACCACAATTTTCTCCCAACAAACAACAGTAGTGTCGAATATTACTAATGCTTCAAAAAAATCTGCATCTCTTGAGTCCTATTTTTAACCAAAAAAACAGAAGGGAGCACTTTTGTGAAACACTGAAGATGCATTGTTGCAGTTTAGGCAATGTGCAGGAGTTTGTCCAGAGGTTTGGGTAACTAGAAACAAGATACTGACCCATCTTGGTTACACAGGACTTCAATTTTTGTGCATAGTATCAAAATGGGACCAAAATCATTTGATTTTCTCAAGTGTGATGCCTCGGTTTTGAATTGTGGTATTGTGATAACA
Organism: Cheilinus undulatus; assembly: GCF_018320785.1. Taxonomy (NCBI): domain Eukaryota; kingdom Metazoa; phylum Chordata; class Actinopteri; order Labriformes; family Labridae; genus Cheilinus; species Cheilinus undulatus. The sequence goes on along the minus strand of NC_054878.1, from coordinate 35,202,286 downwards.
AGCCTGATTGGTTCATTTTTCTGCCAGCTCTAAATATTTAAAAGCCAAGTCCCATCAGAAGGGGGATATAAGAAAACAGAAACAAGCATGGATCTGTGCATCAGGTTCAGGATTTTTTTTTTTTCAGTCCATGTATCGTAGTATTTCTGTTGCTGATGTTCCAAAAGTTTGCAAACCCGTGCTCCTAATCAGGTTCTTTGTGATAATAAAAAAGTAATAGTGGCTGAGTGATTAAGGGTCAAATCAGAACCAAGAAGGTGATCTTACAACTCATGTAAAGTCCAATCTGCAATCAGCCTTTTTCTCTAAATGCCTTTGTTTTGAACAAAATAAACAATGAGTAACTGTTTATATGTGACCTCTTTTTTTAAGTCATTATCATCCCAGATGTTAGCAATTAACTCGATGAGAGCAAAAATGTTGGATCTTGATGTCCAAAACTAGAAAAACAGCAGCTAGGTTGCATTAAACAGACTTCCTTTTCTCTAAAAACTTGCCTCTTGAAGTAAACCCATGGACCACAGAGCAAACACAGCTGTAAACACAGTTTGTTGTTGTTTTACATGTACACAAACAGTCTCTGCTCTTGTGACATCCAGCTATGGTCTTTATTTATGCCTGTTATCACTGCAGACATAGTTTGTCCCCTCAGCACAGCCACCTTCCTGACAGGCTAACAAAATGTGTAATGTATGTTTAGCTCTGCAGACAGCCTCAGTACGAGGTTTTCTGCTTGTTGTCTGGCCCGCTCACATGTTATTCCCACTTGTATGTTATTCCCTTTGTTTGGGCCTCTATGGTTTCCTCCACTGCGTAATGTGCTCTTTTTTCAGTGCTGGCAGAGAAAAGTAAATTTCCTCCAGGACAGTAAATGCTATCGTTAGGTATCTTTTGTTGTTCGACAGAACTGTGTCACAACTGCAGATAAAAGAGCTTCTTTGACACATTATTTTTTTTCTATTTGAGATATTTTTTCTGTATTTGATTTTTATTGGTTTCACAAGTCCCAGAAACGTTTTCCAATTGTTATTTTGGGCCTTTTTTTCCCTTTGAAGTTGGGATGTTTTAGAGGCTTTTTTATGTGTGTTTATTTGTTTTCTGTCTCTTCTCTCTCTCTCTCTCTCTCTGCGTCTCTGTCGGTCTCTCCAGTATTAGTGCTGTTTCAGGTTGTTCTTTGTGTGTCAGTGTGGAGAACTGCGTTTTGTCCGACAGGCTGAACAACAGAAGTGCTTCAGCTGCACAAACACAGGATAGACTAAATCCGAGCCGCCAGTCGGATGGTCAGTAAATCAGTCAGGCAGCCTTTGAACCGGCTTGCTGGACAATTGGAGGAGTCAGCCGGGCAGTTCAGCGTGTCACCAGCCTCTGTGCTGACTTGCTAAGCGAGCTGCTTCAGATTTAACCTGCTTTAAGCTCTCAGGCAGGATTTTTACTCCTCTAAACTCACTCTCTCTTTTCCTTACTTCCTCCTTCTTTTCTGTACATTTCCCTCCTTCCTTCTCCTCCATCTGGCCTGACTTACCTTATGTGTCTGTTGGTTTGTGTGTGTCTATGTCTCTGGGGGTTAGTGTTTAATGTGTGTTTGTTCTGCTCTTATCTCGACCACAGCAGACCTGCTTTCCAGTCCAAAACCTCAACTGTGCCCCGATTGGCTCAGAAACAAACTGCCTCCTGTCTGCTCTGTGATTGGCCCATTCAAATCCCCTCACAACGGCTGGAGCATTATTTGATTGTATTCTCCTGGTAATTTATCAGTTAGATATCAGGGAACATGATGAATGGTTCAGTGTCGCAGAGTAAAGAAGCTTTCTGTCTCCAGTGGGGTGTGGGTATACACAGGTGTGGGGCTCACCGCTCTGCCCAAATACAGCCCACCAACTGCTAGCAATCATCCTGACCCCATTCTGTCCAGTATTGATCCCTTTACAGTCCAGACGCCTTTTGAATGACTCAATGAGACTCGTCCATCCACCCTCATTCGTATTGTGGGAGCAGTAAAATGAAACCTTTATCTGTTATGTCTTACATCATGTGGCTTAAATGCTCAGACTCTCAAGTCATCAAACATGGCCGCTCTGTTAACTTTTGAATTATGACCATCTACATTGCACTGTAGTGACAATTTAGCAGACAAAGAGGTTTACTGTGAAGCTAGGATTCAAAAAGAACTTTTCCAAATTAAAAAGTGAAATCTTGTTTTTTGGGGAGGGTAAATAGAATGATTAAGTCATTGATTGAGTACGTATGATTGGGTTAGATTCCAATAAAACCAGCTGGTTTCGCTCTCATGTCTGGTATTTGGCATAAATATTGTATACCAAAATATACACAGACTTTAAGCTGCCAAACACAAACAATTAAGTGTTCAAACACCAGATTTTAGCCAACAAAAACTGAAGATTTTTGCCTCCAAATAACAGAGATTTAAGCCCCCAAACAAGAAGGACTTAAGCCTCCAAACACAAGATTTTAGCCAACAAACAAACAAAGATTTCAGTCTTCAAACAACAAAGATTATGGTCTCTAGACACCAAATATCAAAGATTTAATTCACTAAAAAACAAATATTTAGTGTCCAATCATCAAAGACTTAGCTCTCCAAACACTAATGATTTTAGTCTTCAAAGGCTGGTACTCTATGGTTTTTCTTTAAGATTACCTCACCAGATTTTCCTGTGGTGTGTGGAGTTTTCAGAGTGATTTTTCCCCATTTCATATCTGAAGATGATCTAGTTTCAGGACGCAGATGGCCTAGCGGTTTGGTAGGCAGCCCAGATTCAAGTGCAGCCTGTTGCTCCTTTCCCACATGTCTCTCCACCACTCTCTCATCCCTGTTTCCAACCATATCCACTGTCCTCCTCTCTAAGTACAGACATAAGAAGCTCCAAAAATATCTTAAAGAAAGGGCCTCCGTAGTTTGACACTGAATTCAAAACCATGGTCCCTTTATGATGTTTCAGTGTACAGTATGTATGATCCACCCATTGCTTCAAAGGTCCAACCTGAGCAGACTTTAGTGCTTTTAATCCCACATCCCATGACTTCAATACCAAAACAATAAACTAGAGATCAGCATTCATGAAAACAACACCTGTATCTTCATACATTTGGACATGTTGGATGTACTGTTCAAGCTGCTCTTCTAACTTCACAGAGACTCTGATCTTTGGAATGATATTTACATGCCTAGTGAAGAGTTTTGCAATAAGATATTAATCGCTTCCTGTATTTTTTTTAGCTTTGACTCATAATCCGGTTAAAGTTTACATGGGCTGAGTGTCTTCAGTGAGTCAGCCAGTCAGCATTTTTGAGGTCAAGTGTGCAATGAAGGGTGGAGAGGAGCAGCCAGTCGGGACTTGTTGTTTGGGGGTTTAACTTTAAAGAAAATACCAGCTGTGCTCTCAGATGTGAGGGGAGCTGAGTGCCATCTAAGGGCTCCATAATTACTCCCCTCTGACTCATTTCCAGTGACATACACTGACACTGGATCTGATGGTGGGGATAGTTTATGGGCTAGAGTTTCGGTGACGCTAGGAGCCAACAATGTCTCGAGTCATCTTAACACTTAATTGCAAGCATAAAACTTTTCTTTCAGTTCAGCCCTTTTGAGAATTGAGTTGACCTGCCAAATTTGAAGAAAAGCTGAAGCGTGTCTGTGCTCAAACAGCTTTATATTTTATTGTGAATGGCTAAAATGGCACCTCTGGTACCAGACTGTATTGTCAGCTGCTCTGACAGAGACAGAGAGAAAGAAAGGGGTGGACAGTGAACATAGAAGTGGGTGTGGAGAGAGGTAAACGGGTGAACAAACACACAAAAGGAGAAGGAGAGGAGGGGAGGAGAGGTTCAGCTTTCCCGAGGAACGAGTGAAACAGGACTCCCACTGGGGGTTGTGGGTGAACTCATTCACAGACCGCACCAGGAGGAGGGGGGAGGGAAGGAGGTAAAGGAGAGGTGAGGAGGATTTCCCAATTTTCTTTGTGAACGACAAGCTCTCCTCTCCATCTCTCTGTCACTCCCCCACCTCCTCTCCTCTCCTGTCCACTCTTCTCCTACCTTATCTTTAAGACAGTTGGTCCGTCAGCCAGCCAGCATGTGAAGTTGCTTTAAATGTCAGCATTTGAATAGTAATAGAGATTAACTGCAGAGAGATAGACAGAGCTTTAAGAGGCAGAGAGCGACGGCACAGGAGAGAGGTGAATGTCATAAAGATAGTGTCTATGGAAGGTTTCGACCCCTGCTAGCAGTGCTTACAGTTATCTTTGGACACCCACACTCACACATACACATAGACACACATAATTCTGATGATGGACAAGAGAAGAATAAAGACAGATATAGAGCAGGGAGATATTCCCATAGAGGTGTTGTGCATTTAGGGGTTAGGTGGCATGTTGATTGTCAACAGGTTATCAAGTCTGTTTAAAAAGGCCACAACCGTGAGGAATTTAGAGCTACATGCAGTGTTGATTTAAAGAATGGTAATCATAGGGTAACTTATGATGTGATGTACAATACGAGGCCCACAGTGCTGATAGTTTTATTATACAGCTATTCTATGAAGGGAGTCAATAGGTGACTTCTTCTGCCTTGCATTGAATCTCCTATTTGATTCAGCAGTTCAGTGTATTGCACTAAATTGACAAGATGCAACAGATAAACATCCTTTAGTGATATCTGTTCAGTGATGTTTAACCACTGCATTGGTACATCCCTATCAGATGGAATATTTTGGTCCAGCCCTAGTTGACCTAGGCATCTTAAGCATTAATAGTTGAGTTAAACAACAGACAATGAAACAGACATGTTCTTCCTTAAAGTTCAAGTACAATGCAGATTAGAGTTTTTTTCTTTTTGAAGATTAGAAATTGAGTGATTTGGCTTTGAATATTTGTAGATATTGCCTTCAGTTTTTCCCACACAGTGACACTGTACTTGGACAGTAGGGATGGCCATCCTGTCCTGCCTCATTCTATACAGTGATTTTTTTTTGTTTGTTTTATGCTATTTAGACAGTATTCATCAGCAGTACACTGTATAAACACATTCAGAAAACTTCACTCGCTTTTCAAAATGTTCACTTAATCTTCTGTGAACATCCATCAATTTCCTACACCATCCCATTCAGGGTCATGGCTGACGCTTCTCCCAGCTGTTATTGGTCGAGAGGCAGGATACACCCTGGACTGGTCACCAGTCAATCGCAGGGCTGACATGGAGAGACAAACATCAAGACATACTCACACTCACACCTACAGCCAATCTGAAGTCACCAGTTAACCTTGGGATCATGCTTTTGGTGGTGGGAAGAGGCCAGATTACACGGACAGAACCCAAGTATGCACAGGGAGAACATGCAGATGGCATACAACATTGAGACGTAGCACCTTAACCAGGAGGAAAATACTAGTCAGTCTCTCTAGTGTGCCCAGATGGCAATGAATTACAAATTGGAACAAAAAGACCAGGAACAAAAAAGAAAAGAAAAGAAAAAGGTAATTAAATATACTTGGGTGGCACACCAATGTATTGCCTGTGTATTTGGAACACTGTGCCTTCAATTCTGCAAAAGTGTGTTGGACTTTTCAACCATTTCATGATTGGTTATTATTGATGACCAATTTAAAAAGTCAGGTAAATACACTGGTAAGTCCTTATTCTTTACAGATGAACCTACTGCAGCTCTTTTATATAGTTACCTACCCACCTGATGCTTAAACTGATGACATGAATCATTGCTTTAAAATAATCAGAATCATCAGTTATGTTGTTGTTTTTCTTTTCATTTATCCATAACATATGATAATAACATGAATTAAAAAAAGGTCCATCACTTTTATGTGTTTATTATTCCTTTTCATTTGACAAAACATTCAACTCTGGAGCTTTGGATGGACTTCCAAAGGCAACATTTCCACCTTTTCCAGTCCAAAGTTGATGCAACCTGTCTGAAATGGGTGAGGGAGAGTTTTTCTCTGTATAGATTGAACTTTTTAATGATAAGTTGCCATGTGGAACCGAATAGTTAGCCCAGAAAAGAACCACTGTAGCATCAAAAGACGCTTCCCCACATCCTTTGCGTTCCTGTTGTATCGTGTGACAGCACTCCTTTGACGGCAGGTCATTAGTACGTCCTTCATGCCTCACTGTCTGCTGATTAGGCTTTTTGTTTGTGGTTGTCCAAGCAAAGACCAGCTCTCAGGTACTACTTTCAACTTCTTTTGTCTTGAAAACATCCTAGTGAGAGCTGTCTATTTCTGCAGGAGTCTACAATGTCACAACAGTTGTAGGGAAGCTTGAAAAATGATTGTTTCTTTAGGAATGGAAGCCATTCTCTTTCCAGCTATGTTGGTCAATGAAATACTGACATACAGAGATGGAGGTCATTGCCTTCTTTCAGCAAAAGACCTGTAAGAGCAAATGATGGGTTTTGTTGAAAATAATGTGGCGCTGGAAAAACGCTTGAGTCTGAATTTGAATTGAAAAGCCGCATTAACCCCAAGAGAGGAGCGGAGAGATAGTCAAGGGATGGAAGGAAGGGGAGGCTCCACACAGAAGGGAAAACACACAATTCTGTTTTACTGTTACTGTCAATGGAAAATCCTGAATCAGCTGAACACACACACATAGCCGCACACGCTCACACGCACACGTCTCAGATTCAATTACAGCATTGTGAGATGAAGGAGAAATTCTTCAGCCTTCAGCACTTCCAATTAAACTCCTGCTCTGAGTGTGCGCGCACAGAGAGTGTCGGTGTGTTACTGTGGAAGTCGTGTGTATTTGAGTGTGTGATTGCGCGTGCCAGTGTGTATGTTTAACAGGCGAGGTGTGTGTATATGGGGCTTTGGCTTTGATGGCGTCGCGCTGCGCTGCAAGGGCCACTGAGGCGTGACGACTGAGCGTTTGTGTGACTCTGAGTGTGTGTCAGCCTCTCTGATGTCACCTTGTATCATTTCAGGCTAATTTCACCTATTCTCAGAGCGGGAAAGAGAGAACAAGAGGGAGAGAGAGGGAACAAAAAGTAGGGACGACACAGAGAGTGAATGATAAGGTACAACTTTATTAGTGTCCTTGAGGTGGCGCTTACAGATTAAATTCAACAAACACAGAGCATAATATAGAATATTACAGAGCAATGTCAACAGGGCATTATAAAGCAGAAAGGTGTAGTTTATGATACAGTACATGAATAAAGTAAATGTAACAGCTGTCTTTTTCAATTATTTTTACATTAATTCATCCCTCTCCCACTCTTTCCCCTTTTTCATAACTTTTTTCATACATTTGAGCAAAAACTAAACCCGTTAAATGATTCAGTCCTTTATAATGCCCTACAAATCCACATAGGATTAGAAATCCTGGTCAATTATGCACTGGACTCAGACAGAATTGCACTGATTCGGATGGAAACAGTATTACTGGTGGTTGGAATTGGATTTTAATGACTCAAATATAATTATTGTCCTTGAAAGTTTTTCCATTTAGAAGATGGAGCGTCCCTGTTCCTCCTCTCTTTTCCTTTCGTCTCTTTTCTTTATGGCGTGGCTGTGATTCCACCTAACTGAGGCTACAGGGTTTTGTTCTTCCCTAGCTTTTTCTTAAATGTGTTTTTTACAAAAGTCCTTGGCGGATTCATGAAGCTGTACCTTTGTGTTGAATGTTTGCACTTGTTTTCTTAAACTGATGAATACCATGTCCTCGTTAGTTTGAGTCGAGGGCCAGGAGACATCACTTGTCTCTCTCCTCTGTTCTCTATCTCTCTGCAGTCACCACTTAACTTTAATATATGTGTATTATAAGATGAAAAACCAATTCCGGAAAAACACATTTACTAACCAGTGAATGAAACAAAGAGGAGCACATAAGGCAGGAAGCTACTTGATTCCACTTTGCACTTAATGGGCTCCCTCTCTGCTTGCTTATTGTTATGTTTACTGCAGTATTTTTTGGTGCCGTCATACGTAATGATAACTGATATTGTGTCTTTTGAAGCAAGTGCTTCCCCACGTAGACTACACTTAGGTGGGATACACAGGTATAGTTACAGCCACCCAAGTATATATACCAACCATTTCTTTCTTTCTTTATATCTGATAATAATTGCCACCTGCTTGCATGAGAAGGATATCGCCTTGCACAGTGGTTCTCATCTGGTTTGGCATCAGAGCCCACCAGCACCTCCTCATGAAAAATTTGCTGCCCAAAATTACAAAACAAAAACAAAGAGTTCATCCTCCTTCACCATTTGATTTCATTAAAAAAGTTGCAGTTTGGACCTTGACAGGACACATTTTTTTAAAAGGCATGGTTATAGAAGGGCATGCATGCATGCATGCATTTTATTTTTATTCCCCTTTCCATAGACAACATGAAGATTCTGGATATTTCTTGAGGAATTATCTTGTTGTATTAGGAAAACCAGGTTTGTTATCCTGAGAAAGGGAGAATAATAGACTGAAATCTTATGAAAATGACTAAAATGTACTTGTTATCACAGGAAAGTGAAGTACAAGATGAAGTAGAGGGATATCTATATTTTTTGCCACATTTTTTTCCCCAAGCTCTTATTTGCAACCCACTGAAGAGCTCTGCTGTCCTTTGTTGGGTCCTGACCCACCACTTGAGAACCACTGCTCTAGTAGATTATACCTGCAAATGCACCAATTGAAATGTAAGGACTCATGTAAAGCATCATGCTGTTGTTTCAAAATTTTTCTGCAGCTTCTTGCTGCCTATGTTATCTGCTGCAATCTAGGATGATAGTTGCAACATACTACCTTAAATTTGCCCCTAAATTTCTTTATGTGTTCCTAACTTTTTCAACTTAGGAGCACATGTGCTCCTTGGGAAAAAAGTTAGATTCAAGCCCTACTTATAGATATAGACTGTTGTTATAAATGGATTAAAACAGAAAGGAAGAAATGTTCAACAATTCTTTCAGAATTCTTACCTTATTGCTCAGTTTAAACTCATGGTTTATCTTTTTTCAGTCTATGACAAACATTACATGAGTACAATGAAGGTTAACTTCTAAATCATTAGAGTGTGTGGTGAATTTTGTCTATTTATCCATTTTAAACCTGTTACCAATGCAGGAAGCAATAGAAAGATAAGACTTGAAGGTGACTGAGCCAACAGAATCAAATGTTACACATTCATAGTGTAATAAAGTTAATGAAAGGCTTCAAGTGATCACCCAAAAATTAATTTCCCTGCTTCCTTCTCTGCTGTTCTGTTTTCTCCTCCCCTCTCCCACTCCATTTTCTTTGTACTCCTCCTTCCCGTTTCAGCCTCTTTCACTCATCCAGTCTTATCTGCTCTCTGCTGATAATATCTCTGCCCGCAGACTGAAACGAAGCTCTGCTGATAAACACTAGACAGTCAGAAAGACGGAGAAAAGAGCAGGAGTTGTGTACTGTATGTTCAGGAAGAATGGGAATTGTTTGTGTCAAACAGCGGTTATCCTCCTGAGTCCCTAACATTCTTGACAAGATGAAGTATGTTTGGTCTCCCCGTGAGATCGGGGTCATGATGAGAGGATGTTCTTAACCAGCATGCAGCCATGTAACGGTCACCTGATGAGCTGATATGAAAATTACATTGTGAAAAATGTACATGAATGAAGTAGGATCAGCTTTAATTCAAGTTTAGTTTCCTGCCCTTTCTGGAACATATAAACATTAGACTCTCCTCACTTCAATTCTTCAACTTCATACTTTATATTTTTAAGTTCCATCCACATCAGTTATATTTTAAACTTGGTAAACTTTGAACTGAGTATAGATGAACCTCAGTGCCAAAGAAAACTTCTTATATTTTGATGTTGAACCAGCACCCTGATGATTTACTGTGGATGTGAACAGGCAGAAAGAAAGTGATGCCAGGGTCCTTGAATATGCAGACTCTCTGGTGTCATCAAAGTTAGGCTGACATGAACTCCAGTCGACGAACTTGCATATCTTTAATATCTCACATTACGCTCTTGCATATCTTGCAGGCAGAGCTCCATGACCTTATGCCTTTCATAAAGTATGCATGCCTTAAACTATTCATCTTTTCTCAATCTCAAATCAGAGTATACACATACCAGTATAGTGAGAATACATTTATTTCACTAAAAGTAATTCTGTCATGTTTTTTGAAAATGTTGCACATAGCACCATTTAAAGGAGAGCCATAGTTGAGTCAGTTGTTGCTGTAATTTGTTATATTCCAGTTTCTCAGAGAGGTTATAGGTAATCTGTTCCCATTTACTAAGCAATGATTTAGCACCCTGTGTTTTGAAATGTCAGTTCAATATCGGTAAGGCAATTACAAAAATTGCATTCCTGTTGTTGTGTGTGCTTTTTACAGTATATAGTTCTCTGATTTCATTACGTGGGCAATAATTAGGAGCCTCACTTTAAACTGATCAACTGTATTTTAAAGTGTTTAATTATCCAGGACTGGGCTCAGTACTACAGTTGACTACATTTTGATTTTGAGATTTAGTCTAGCATTTGGTAACATCAATCTCATCTTATTTTGCACAAAGAAACTATTTCTTAAACTTCAAGGCCTACTTTAGAATCAAAATTCACAAGGCTTGCTGCATCGCTTTTGTTGTACAAGCTCATCATCTTTAAAACAAAAAATAAACAAAGTTTTTAATATTAAGTTGAAAGAATTTCATGCCCTGTTTGTGCCCACAATATCCCCTATTTTTGTGACATGTCCTTATGGCATGTTATGACATTGTGTTGCATCTCGTAGCATTGGTTGCTCTGCAGTTGCATGCATTGCTGCATCTGTCAGTATCCAAATCTCTGCCTGTCTTTAATTCTGTGTTTACGACAACAAGTACTTTTATTTTGAATGTGGAGAAACATAAGTGTATTGACAGGCCTTTGACAGCAGTAAGCTCACTATTTTTGCTGACACAAGTTGGATCACAAGGGATTTCAATCACAGCTATGGACTTGATTAATGCACAACTATCACCACTTTGTAAAACATGCTAAAAAGCTCTGCTCAGTAAGGAAAGTGAGAGGAAAATGAGAAAATCATCATGGTTTCTTCTCATCTCCCTCACTTCTTCTTCTTGTTCCTTGCCCATCTCAACACAAGTAACAGAGAGGAAAGTAGGAAAAGGCTAAACACATCAGCACCAGTTGGGCTCAGTAGGTAGAGCTGGTACCAATAATAAAGAGGCCACAGTCCTTGATGCACTGGTTGTATGATCATTCATCATTCCTGATCCTGGCGCTGTCTGATGCATGTCTTCCCTCAATGTCTTATGCCATATTCCCTGTCTTTCTTTTGATGTCCTATCAGTAAAAGGCAAAGAAACCTCACTAATCAATCTTTATTTAAAAACAAAAAAGGACAGAGTTGCAACTTGCTGCTTTGGACAGTGTCATTTGTAGGCTTTAAGGATACTGCTATAAGAATCAGTGTAACCATGCAGATTTGACGCTGATGAAAACCACTTAGGACCTGTGTTTTTGCTGCTGTGGCGTCAAAGCAGGCATTCCTGTTAAAAATGTCTGATTTTAAACGCATATTATCAAGGTTTGAATACCCTTACAAGCATTAACAGCCTTATTTAGACTTTGTAACATAATATCCACTTCAATTGAAGACAATGAGACTTTGTGAAGTTGGTCATTTTCAAGGCCAAACAGCTATAAATTGTTGTGAATCTCTGTAACTACTTTATTTTAAAATTCACTCTGCCTGAGACAGCTGAGGAGCAATGTGTTGCACAAGGGCACAAGTATTGACTAAGCATTCTTTGATTCAATAATCAGACATCTCTCACTTTTAATGGAGTTTCTTTGTTGTAATAGATTTTTAGTAATTGTCAAGAGAAACAAAAAAGCAGCGCAGACCTTCATTTGATTTAAACGTGTCCCTGGGACTTGTATCTGAAGAGACTATAGCTGTTAGATCTGATTTAATACTGCCTATTCTGCAGATCACTGAGATCACATTGGAGGAAGGGAGAGCTAATCACACTAGCCATTGTTGTACATTTTTGCCGTGTTGCCAACTAATAATCTTGATCTGTGCTAATAACTGAAAAAGGAACATACTCCTTGTTTCTTTGCCGTCGACTCCCCTGGAGGCTTCCTGCACTCATGTTTCTGAACAGTTTCAGTCAAAGAACTTTGTGTTTGAGTCACCTCCTGAAGGTGGAGGTCAACGCAAATCACCACAAAATGATTCTGAGTGACAGTGGCAGATGTTGTGTCTGATGCCATTCAACAATCTCTTAGAAAAGAGTGTGTCACTCTGTGTGTGTGGGTTTGTGCTCCTCTCTCTGCCCTTGAGCCTTTATCAAGTCCTTCTAATTATTTTATTATGCAAATGAGTCACCATTATTTCATTAGCGAGGCAGCCAATCACAGAAGCTGATTAGGAGGTGATTAGCATGCAGGCGGTATCTCTCTCGCTCTCTGTGTCCTTGTGAGTGGAGGGGAGGGGGGCAATAATGACCCATCTGGACCAACACTGCATATAGTTAGGTAACGGTTGTAGAGATTTGTTACACAATACGATAATAATATACAATTAGCACATGTACAAATAAACTTTGTCTTTAATGTTTAAAGCAGTTATAATGGATACTTTTATAGTAACAGAGCAATACACAACTTAGAAGTGTGGTGGCATCTTTGGGCTCAGTTTTTTGGTTCATTTGATTCAGTTTTACTGTTTCAGTTCACTTCACAGCAAGCAGTTTTCAGCAGAAACACCATTAAATCTTATATCACAGTCAGGGATGCACCAATGCATCGCTTTAACATTGGTGTCATAATCTTCAATCTATCCAAAACTCTCTATTTTCTTTCAAAATAAAGCAGGTCTGTTTCCAAACAGGAAGTCAAGTACCTTTAGTTTAAGGTATTATAAAACTTTAAGATAAAACAAAAAACGTTTTAGATGCAAATAAATTTCAAAATGTGTCAGAAAGAAAGATTGTGCACGAACAACCATAGAGCATCTGAGATTAATCGCATTAAAAATGTAATCAGCCCTACGAATAATACAGAGGCCAAGTTGGCAGGTTACTGGTGAACAAAGCAGTTTTGGGCGGCTACAGGTAAGGAAATAACCACCAAGAGAACCTCCAAACCAAAGATCATTATAAAAACTGAGGGATTATCCCTTTTTTTACAATCCCCAAGCCCTCTGTCATGCAATCAAAATTAACAAGTGTTTATCTGTTTCTGACTGATGCATGAACATGTGGCTGTTTTCTAAAAATTTTGAGCTTTGACCCAAAAATTTAAAAGGTCTGTGATGGAAGGAACACAGAACAATCAATTAAAGTCCATAATTAATACTTTTTTTTTTTGTTTATTGCAATTAATTTCATGCTTTCTTGCCCCGTTTAGCACAGTTTAGTTAAGCCACTGCAGTTTCTCCCTGCAGCCACATAAAAATTCCTAAATGTCTTATTTCCCTTTATGAAACTCACAGACAGCTCAGTGGTCAGGTCAGACGTCATCTGCATTATGTTCATTATGTATCAAAAATTTGCCTTTATTGTCCCTTTATTTCCTTTTCAATTTCATAACATGCTCCTTTCTCCATGGTTAAATTCATGTCATGATCTTCAATCTACCCAAAAGCACCAAACACAGCAGCATTGTCCGACGTGCATTCAAACAAACACCCAAACGATCTATGAACAAACCCACACCGGTGGTGGCCGGACCCACCTTGACTTGATGCACCACAACACTTTACGCCACTGCTCTGTTCTCAGCACAGCCGGCCATGAAGTCTTGAAGTCAGGTGAAATCGTTTCCTATACCATTGCTCATAGATTTTTATTCACTTACCTGCTGAGGCAGGGAGGCGGGCCCCAAGCACCTTATTAAGCACCTGGCCTTGCAGTAGCTGGTTGCTGGTTGGCGACGTGCTGCTGCCGGTGTGAGCTAGGGGCAACACTTGAGGCATGTCAACCAACACAATACTGTAATGCTGGTATTGCAGTTCTGTGTCCAAACAGGAAATCAGTTACCCTTAGTTTAAGGCAGTATAAAAATCCAACATGAAACCAAACCGTTTTAAATGCGAAATAGTAGCCTACAGACAGACAGACAGACACATAGACAGAGATAGACAGACTAGACACACAGACAAAGGTAGACAGAGATAGACAGATAGATAGACAGACAGACAGACAAACAGACATAGACAGACAGACAGATAGAGATAGACGGATAGATATGAACTTTATTCAACAAGACATGGCTTTTTGCAGGAGAGGTAAAATAATCCAGGGGTCTGCTCATGTCATTACTGGCAACATGGATTAACTGTGAGCTCTGTGTGTGTGTTGGTAAAGTTGGCAGGACATTGAGGAAAGGGAGAAGTGTTAACTGAGAACGTGGGCGAGCTGGTGTGAGGGTTGTGTGTGTATGCGTAGACACTTTCACACATATTTGGTTTCTGCAGACCCCCTTTTCTGCTCAGAAACACGTTCACACACAAATACACAGACATGAACACACAGCTACTTTGTTGAGTATGCTAGCAGCTGAAAAGCCGAGAGAGTGTCTATCAGAGGTGTGCAGACGAGAAGAGAGGAACGCTCTGTGATTGACAAATGTTCTTTTAAACCAGTCAGTAAAGAAGAATTTAAAACAAGGACATGTTTTTCTTTCTTCACTGAAAAGCCAAGGCAAAATACCTCTTGTACCGCGGCTCTATATCAGAGCTGAATGGAACTGTGTATGTGTGTACAGTTAAAAGCCCATATAACATATTTTTAAAAATGGTGGGTTTAAATCCAATTTTGCTGGACGCTGTGTACTGCTTTCAGAGGCAGAAATTCCACCAGAAAACCCTTGAAACTAAATAGAGCTTCTGTATGTATTCTGTAGATTCAGTGGGGTTAAACAAGGTCAAACAAATGCTGTAGCAGATAAACCAAGGCTAAGTGCTTCTGCTCTGTGTCAGAACAAGGGCCAAACAGTTTATCACTTACAGTATAAACACTGAATTTCTTTGGCTTTACTTTAAACTTTATACTCATAAAAACATCAGTGTTTATGCAGTTTTAGGAGCGCAAATCTTTAGTCATTGAGTAAAGTACTTTAATGTTGGCTGCCTCTGAAGGAGCATCTTCACAGTAAAGTGCTGTGCTTTTGAAAAAGCACAGTAATATACAGTTATATCTTGTACACTGACACACAGATCTTATAGTGGATACTGATGTGTGATGACTGCCTGTCATCACTTATCAGACTGTTAAAAAAGGTCAGATTAATTGACAATTAAAGCTTGCACATTAAAATAGTGTTAAAATGACTTTTGAGATTCATTCAGGATAGAAGACACAGTTTAAGGGCATTTTCAAACCTCCAGTTTAGTTGATCTGGTCCAAATATGGAGTCGTAATTGTTGCATAACTAGAGTGCACTGTAACATTTTGAGAGCGTAACTTTTTCACTCTCTAAAAATCTACAGGCTCTGATTTTCCTTCAGACTTTACACTAAAACCTGCTGTTGCACTCAAATCGGCCTCCTTTTGCCTTGATTTTCTGTTTGCCCTGAAAATGCTAGCCTGCTCTTAAATCTTCAGTGCACTTGTTCAGATTTTCTGCCCTCATGCTCAAAGCGTTGTCCTCTTATTCAAGTTGCCTCTGATTGTTTGTGAGACTGCATTACTCTGATTTTCCTCTGTGCATGTACCAGTCTTTTTCTGCACTTCTCTGAGCTTTGCAATAACAACTTCATATCCTAATCATAGATAAGTTGCTTCATATTTCTGCCAAGTTTTTCTGTGTTCATTTGGGAGCATTTGCACCTTTGTAATAGTTCTCAAACAGACAGTAGTCTGGTGAGAGGGAAGAAGAATGACACTTGCACTGTTGCCTGTGGTTTTGCAGTTTTTAACTCATGTCCCCCTGGCTATATTGGCCAGGTCTGTTGGATTGAGGGCGATATGTGTGCCCAGCAGAGTTCAACTAAAAGCCAGCCCACACCCACCTTGTCAAGCAGTCTTGGTTCAGTTGTTTGGTCTGCACCAAGGTTAAACTAAGCTCTCACACCAGTGCAAACCAACCAAACCAACTCAACTTTGTTGCAACAAAACCAAACAGGTTAGACATGAAAGCACCCTAATTTAAGCTAAACTTTCCTTTAAATTAAACCACTACTATAGTGAAGTGATAATAAAAGCAAGTGCTAGCACTATGATACTAGAGTTGAACCTAAGCCATTGCGCTTTGCAATATGGCCACAAAAAGTCACACCAAATGTTAAAAACGGGTTTTTCCTGATAGCCACCAAGTTCAGTTACAATTCTCGCGTCCTTTTCCAATAGACCTCCTACATTTACTGACTGGAACGTTAACTAAACTGTGCAAACTTTAATAGGGGTGTAAAGATCGATCTATGTATATCGATACACCAAATGTTGATTAATATCTCAATCAAATCAATTTAAAGTCTAAAAAATGATGTTTCAAACTACACATTTTTTTTTGATTTCCCCTTGCACTCCTCTTGACAGTTCCTGCCCCAGCAGCGCCCTAAACAAGCCAGTGGTAGTGGCAGTTGCCTAAAGTTTGCGGCTGAGGGAAACAGGATATCCACTCTTCTCTCTGCTGGTTGGACAGATTTCAGACAGAGACTGCACCAGAGTGGGTCTTTTTAAGTATGAAGGGCTGATATAGGGCAGAAATATCTGTTCAAGTCCACATGTATGTAAATAAGTTCAAGACAAGAAATCTACCTTGGCAAATCAGGCCAAACATTTTAATGATTTTACAGCAGGTTAAAGAAAAAGTACATATTGGTACCCTAGAGTGATCAGAGGACATAAGAAAATTATTATATTTAATACGGAAAATGTTACTGTTAGAAAATCTATATGTTTTTATACATTTGTCCATATTGTGTTAAAGGTAATCAGGGCCCTCAATTTTAAGAAATTAGACAGCATTTAAACATTAAAAATTGTAACTGCAGTGTAGTGCAGGTCATGACCTGTCAGTAATGAAATTGCAGAAACGTCTTTTTTCTGTAGCTGTATAAAATTTGTGCATAAAGTCGCTGAATATTGATCGGAAATGCAATGTTTGTAACATTTTTTAAAAGAGGCAGTGAGGCCACATCTATTTTCTGCTGAAGCACATCCTTTAAAAATGTTGTCCATACCGTTTTGTTCTTCTTTATCAAACAGTCTCTATATAAAGCCTTTGTCAAGTTATTTGTGAGTCCTTTTTGTGTACTGTGTTTTTATTATCACACTCCTTTTTGTGATCAGTTACAAGGTATATTTATATTCTGAGGATGTGAAGAACACACTACTTCTTCATTGACAAAGCATATTGTTTTTTTTCGATCTGAGCTTCAAAACTGGCACAAGGTTACCTCTAAAGGATAAAAACATACTTACACTTTGTCATCCTTGCTTATCAAATCTACAGGATTGTTTTTTTTTCTAGAGATTTATTTTTCCAACCATGTATGCCTTGATTTATAGAGAAGGACAGTGGATTGCTTTGGAAACGGGGATAAAACAATGGGGACGGACATGCAGGAAAGAAGCCACAGGCTGCACTTTAACCTTGGCTAACTGCCAGGCCATCTGCAGCTCAAATCTGTGGCTAAAAGCACCAAACTGAACCAAAACTTTTCTCATTTTCTTTCTTTTTACAATATTCATGTGTTGCTTGACATATTTTTTTAACAACAGAGAAATTGTAGTATTTTCATTTTACATGTACCAAAATACTGGTTGCACGTGTGGTATATTTCCATAGACATGCAAAATAAATATAAGGGTTCTAACTCTGTTGTGCTGTGTTAAAGGTACAGACACTCCTCCTAAATTTGCCTCATACATATTCTTTCCAGTTCTCCTAGACAGAGAGGACAGAAAGCATGCAGAATACTAGCAAATTCAAGTTGCAAATGATTGTACACATCAGCCTTAACTTTCAACATGCAAGAAAATGCTTTACACCCCATGATTTCCTCTTTCAGCCCCTGCAGAGAGAGCTACCTTACAGCAAGATGTAAACTGACATACACCCAATGGGAGGCCTGAAGTCATGGAGTTTTACCAACACAAACAAACAGCAGCCTTTCTCCATCATAAGTAAGACTAGGTTCACTAAATACAAGATGGGTTTGTGTAGAAAAGCAGGCATGTTGTTCGGCTATGTTATGTCCTCTACATGTCCTAGCGTTTCCCCCATTATGACTGGAGGTAACTTACTATGACAAACACTTAATTGAATTGAATGGGGGAGTGAGCTAAAAAGCACAAAGAAAGGCCAGTTTGAAAAACGACCCCAAGAGGGTTTGTGAGTCACAGGCAGACATACAGCCTGCAGCTGAAGACAGTCGCTTAGTTTGATGTTAACTTGTTTCTCCTCTGGCGCTGGCTGTCACCTCTTGGTATCCCTCTGTAGCGAGGGGCTCAGATCAGCGGGGTATCTGAGGGCCTGTCGTTCTGCTCTCCATCACAGCCGCCGCCGCAGCAGCTTGCTGGAGGACACAGGTAGCAAAGCTGAAGAGCTAACTGGATGCTGGGAGATTTATGTGGCTGCCAGTGCTGGTTGCTGATAGTGCTTCATGGTGGCTTGGTCTTGTAAAGCTTCTTTTTACATTTTTTTTAGGTGGCTTTGAACTTCGAGGATGTAGTAGATACATGTCTTCTTGTGCATTTTGGCTTGACTTCTGCTCTAAAAATCACACACGAGCAGAGCACAAATACAGCATAATTGGCACACAAAATAATGGAGAGGAGTATTTATTTAAGGAAATAGAAAATCAACCAAGTGCAAGACAACCAAAGAAAAAACACCTGTCAACTGATCATTACTTGTATAGAAAACACATCATTCTTCTGAGTTAAACATAAACCAACATTAAGAATATTTTCTCCATTTCAGCCTCTGCTCTAACTTGAGCCAATGTCAAGAAGGACGAAGCCGATGTATCTCTCTGACCACTAACAACCAGTGACTTGAATCAGATGGCACTGGGGCTTTTCTTAGCCTTTTCTCTCCTAGCCATTTTATTAACACAAGCTGTGCAGCACTCGCAGGTCAGTGATTCAGATAGCTAGCAGTAGTCAGTATGCTATTTCTATCAGCAGTATTGCCAGTACAAGCCACATATCATCGCCAGTTGATTATCTCTGCTCGCCGTCAGGGACAAGTGGCGTCTCTCTGTATTAGAGCAACTTTGTGCCACGGGCATCCAGCTCACACATGGTGGTCCCCGGGCTGTGGTGAGGGGCTCAGATGATCAGCTGAAGGCTCTGGGGCTTGAGTCAGAGGTGATCCTGACTGGCCCTGAGTGATAACTATTGGCGCTCGAGCTCCTGGTGGTTCATTAATGAGCTGAGACGCAGGCACGCACAAAAAAACATCAAACGGCGAGGAACCTGAAGTTTTACTGGTCTCTCTAAGACTACAGTAGAGAGATGTGTGTTGCTTTAAAAATATTTTAATGGAGCTCATTAAATAACTAATCCTTAACTAAATCTTACTGTGCTTTTTTTCTTTGCAGGGAGCTGTACATTCGATGAAGGCTTCTCTCAGTGTGACTACCAGCAAGATCCCTATGATGAATTTGACTGGACGCACATCAACACCCAGGAAGTGCCGTATGTCTCACCAGATCTGCCGCAAGGTGAGACTTTAGTTACTACCTGTGCCATCAACTTCAACTGTCATAGGTCAGACTTGGGGAAAACTACAGTTTGAATACATTGAATAATTTTTTCTACCAGGTGTTGAGGCACTTTTGCTGGTGTTACAATTTTATGTTTTTATATCTTTTATTATTTTGCATAAATTTTGACTTTAGTTATAGATGTGGATGTTAATGGCTAGTGTAATTAGTAAAAGATGCCATGTCAAATCATTTAATGATAAGATAAATCATATTGATGTCACATTGGGGAAATTCTCAGTATTTATAGCAGCAAAGTCATTATAATTAAGAAAAGTAACAGTGCAAATATAATCTAGCAGATACAGATAAACAATAACAGAAATGTAATTGTGTATGAGTTATTTTCAGAGACAAATTAAGTACCCATGGTGGTCAAATAAAGTTGAGCATGTAATTGCATGTTTAAAAGTTGTTATATTATTACACATATGGTATTTACTATGCATGTGGGCTGAAATGATCTGCTTGGTGCAGGTCGTGACATTCCAAACCTCTTCAATACAAACAATGGTTTTCAACTGGTGAGACCCAAAAGCTCTTTCCAGTGGGTTGCGAAATAAAAAGAATGCAAAATGTCCGTGTAAGCCCTCAGTGGATTTACAGTAAATTCGTGCTTTTTTTTTAGGTTTTGCAGAGATGACAGATGCATTTAAGTATTTGTCTTAAGACTCATACTTATGTTTTCTTTTACTTTGGATAATAAAACAGGTTTATTGTAAAGCCTTTTAGTGTCTTTATTCAACAGAGGAGGACAGTAGATAGAGTCGCAAATGGGACATGAGTGGGGAGAGATATGCAGCAAAGGGCCACAGGCCAGATTGAACCCAGACCGCCCGCGTACATGGGTGGCGCCTTAAACCGCTAGGTCGTCTTCGCACCAACAAAACACATTTTTTCACATTCTGTAGTAGTTGCTCCACCACTTAGTTAAGTGTTTCACACATACTAAGGCATTAGACAGTAGTCAATATGGGCACAAGTAGTTAAACATATTGATTTATTGTGTTTGTCTGACTAAAACTGGACTTTAAAAAACATGTCATCATAAAAGTTCCTCTACATTCTTCTAGAACTTCTGAAGGTCAGAGTAACACACCTTGAAAATACAGTTTGGGATTGATTCACTCTTGCATACACTTCAATCTGACCCATACTGGCGTGGGCGTTCTGAGCACAGTTCCTGTGTGAGCTTTGACCTTAAACAGCATAAATACATCATTCACAGAGGGCACTTTTCTACTGAATCAGTGCTTCAAATTTTCACATTTTATGTACTTTGGGGGGAAAACTTGCACAACTCTTCCTCCAGTAGGAGTTTCATTGCTGAACTCTATCTCCATGGAGAATTTTGAGTTTGTGTATCGGCATTTTCAATCAGGTAAGAGTCCAGGTTCCTCTGGGTTCCTCTCCTATGGTCTCCTCTCCTCGCCTCTCCTCTCTTCTCCTCTCTTCTCCTCTGGTCTCCTCTTTAATCAGTTGTTTTTTTCTCCACTATGATGATGAAGGGGAAATTAAATCTTTCTGCCTGCGGGTTGAGGGTCTAATTAACAGAATATGAGGTCATTAATCAACGGAAGGGAACAGGGAAGGTTGCATACTTTACAATGTTAAAAGCAAAATGTTATAACATTTACGAGCTATGCAGTGTTGGGATTGTTGCTGACCACAGAAAGAAACAATGACTAGTGTGTGAACTATGGAGCTGACCATAGCTTAAGAAACCATGTTGAAATCGAACAGCCAAAAGTATGCTAAAGTTTGTTCATTACTTTTGTCTCTGACTCATTTATTTCTGTCTCTCTTTGTCCCTTCTTGCAATCTCCTCTCTCCTAGTCTTCATTCTTTTTTTTTTAGTCTCTCCAATTTCATCATCATGTATTTTCCTGAGTCCTTTCCACACTCTTGATAATTTCCTGGTGGTTTCAGAACATTCAAGCCTTTTACACATGTACCTCACAGGGAGATTATCTGTGTTCACTGCAGTCTCATAACATCAATGCTTACAGTTTAGGGGGAGGAGGGTGCAGGGCTGGGTAGATGCAGGAGGAGGTTAGTGTTACCAACACTACAATATGAATAAGGACGTTTTTAATCAACAAAATTGAAAGGAGAAAACAAATACGGACAGCTGAGGCAAGCAGTAATACTGATTCAGACAGAGTCTATGTCGGTACTCTGTTTATTTTGTCTGTACCTTTGCACATTTCTAAAAGTTGTAAAGCCACCAAAAATCTTCGGAGAGTTGAGTGGCCAGAAAAGTAAAACAAAATAAAAAAAAAGAATACTTTGGGGAAAGATTGGTGAGGTACTTGAACACTTAAATGATGTTGACTCTCTTGGGCATGAGGACAGAAAACTACAACAGAACATCTTTTAGGTAAAACTTAATAAATAAATAATTTCAGCCTTTTATGTGGTTATGTAATCGCACAGTCTAACGTCATGATTGCATTTGCCATTAGTTTTATTAATTGACAATCTTCCCCAATTTAGGATTAGAGTATAGATATAATGACGATTATAAAGTTTAAAAATGCAAATCAAGATTTAGCTAGCAAAGCATTTCTGTGTTCATACCTGCACCAGTGAGTGAAATTGCACTGCAATGCTAAGATGATGATCACAAGAAGCATGCACACAGCATCTTTAAAAAGGGAATTTGTGATGAATCTGCAGAATTGTCCTTCTTGCATAATCAAGTTTATAGTGCAGTAGTAGTGTCATGTAGTGAACGTTTGGCCTGAACTGGACTTAAAGGGAGTATAAAACAAGCCCTAAGGAGTATTAAACAGAGAATCTCTGCTCACAAGATACAATGCCTTTAACCTGCCCTCCCTTTCATAGTGAATGTTTTACACTATCATCTACTCGTTTCATTGCTCACCCTTTCTTTATATGGATATTTCGAAAGATTTGCAAAGTTGGGTGAGAAAATGTTACCATTTGTGTTAACTTATGCTCCCAACAATGCATGCCAAACAATGTCATGACATCAACTGGAGTGTAGTGCATGTGTGAAACAGGCTGGGGATCCTCAACTTTCCTGCCTTTCTTGTCCTCTCTTTTTTTTCCAGGTCTTTCTTGTCTTTTCGTTCATTCCTTGTTCCTCCTCATGTCCTCTCCTCTTCTGCTATTTCCTCCTCTCTTGTGTCCCCTTATCCCATGCCCTCTTGTCTCCTCTCATATCCTGTTCTATCATTTCTTCATCTTGCCTCTTCCCTTGTCTTGTCTTTTGCCTCCTGTTTGTTACCTTTCTTCTTTCCTCTCCTTTTTCCTTATGCTCTTGTCTCCTAGTCTATCCATCTCCTTTATTGCCTTACCAACTCCCCTCCATCCCTTTAATAGTCATGTCTCCTCATATGTCCCCTTCTTTCTTTCCTAAACTCGTCTCCCTCCCTTTTTGCATTGTCCTCTCCTTTCTCTTCTGATATCCTTGCCTCATCTCCTTTTGTTCCTTCCTGTTTTCTTTGGCCTCTTGTTCCCTCTCATTGTCTTATATCTTCTCCTGCCATGCCCTATAGTCTTCTCATCTCCTTTCCTATGATTTCCTCATCTTCCTCTCCTACATTACCCTTTTCCTATCCTATCATTTATTCTCTTCACCTTTCGCTCCTTTACTAACCTCTTATCTACTCCCCTCTTATCTCATCCCCTCTCCTGTGTTTTGGAAGATATGACTCTGTTGCCATGACGACGTGATGCCATTATTTATCTCTCATGCTTATCATCATGACAACCTAGGTGGGTGACATTTAGAGAAAAGGTTCAGTTCAACACCAGCTCTTTACGAGTTTCACACAAACACACTCAAATCCTCCCAAAATGAGTTTGTGTGCTTTGACTTCATGGTTATATTTGACAAAAGGTTGTGTTGCCTCGTCCAGTGGCTGGCTAGCCATTAGTGTTATTAATACCACAGGTTGTCACTATGCAGGGAGGGCAGAGTTGGCAGTATGTGGAGGTTAAATACGCCGGCCAAGAGCTCAGAAGGTTGGAATTAGCATAGCATTAGCGCCTGTTGAAGTTAGTGGGATGAGCGAGGGGTGAGGGGCGGATGGCAGGGCAGGTTAATGGTTTGGAGATTGCTAAACGGGGAGAGGGGGTTCAGAGTGCTGCCTAAAGGTACGGGGGCACAGGGGGGACATTTGATGTGTTAATTTTGCCAGCAGGGTGCTAGACAAGGGTGCTGCTTTGGATGGGAAACCATGCTGCTGGAGGGGATTGGGGATACAGCAGCTGGCGAGAGGAATAGTGAGGAAAGGGTGTGCGGTCGAGCCTTGCCCAGGGACATGTTGGTAATGCCTGTTATTAGAATTGTTTCCCAGGAAATCCTAACCAAAAGTAATTTAAAGGTACGCTGGTTTGGCTAGCACCCGTCACCCTGAGGCTATGGCATGATTTAAAGCTCAGGCACTGAAGCTTTTTTACTTTTAACCCCTGAAAACAAAGGAAAAGCCACCCTCTTTGTATAAGGGGGGTTGTTTAGAGTACTTTGGCTTTTGTGTGACCTTTGGGAGTAGGTTTATTTAGCTGATTAGCAGTTCAGAGGGTTATAAATGGCCAAAGGTAAACGCAGAAGAAAGGGAGTCATCTTAGGGATTTACGCAGAATCGTTTTAGAGTCATTGGATTGCTCAGCCAACAATTATACTTTTGTTCCTTATAGCCCACATTGATTTTCCACAGTTGCTAATCATCATTCGGTGCTTAAGGCGCTATTGAGTGGGGAGGGATGGTTTGGCAGTTTTCGTAATAGAGATAAAACAATTCTATGTAATCTCTCCGGGGGTTGATGTTGGCACCAGCGAACATGGCAGGGTCTGGATGCTCCGCTGGCAACGCTCGTCGTGCCAGTTGAACATTCATGGACTGGGGCTCTGTGGCTCAGTGGACTAAAGCAGATACTCTTGACTCATAACGTTGTCAGCCAGTACCACTCTAAACCTATTTGGCATGCCATTCTCTATCTCTCTTTGCTCATGTTTCCCTCAGTGTACTGTCTAATAAGGGAGGAGGAAAAAAAGGAACAGAAGCTGCTGCAGAGCTGGTCCCTTTTCCCCTGGATGTTTTAATAATGAGAGAATAATGAGGGATACAGCAACATAAACTATACTGCCTTAAAATTAGCATAAATTCAAACATCTCTCACACAGTGTGTGCAGGATTGAATATTAAGCCTCTTAAAAGTAATACACAAATACATATCTGGCTGCATCACGTATCATTTTTAAACCCAAAAGCCCAATTTAATTGATATTAGATTAGATTTGAAGGTAATTATTTGCCTTGATTGGATTGTTAGACCTTAAATTATTCTACCTCTTCTTTGTGTTTGTTTGGGCTCATATATTCCAAATTGCTACTAATATTAATGTTTATTAAGCTGATAAATACTGGCCACTAATTTCTGTTTATACCACATTATTTTGCTGATGGCTGATGTTTGTCAACAGGTCCAGTATGAGTGGAAACCAGTGTTGACCCCATGCATTGGTGCATCCCTACAATACCGTTATATTGGAGAAGAAGGAATTTCCATGTGCACTACTAGCATACTTGAAAATGTCAAACTGAGTAGTTGGTATCAGAAATCCTAGTCAGCTAAATGCTCTCAATGATTTCCAGATGTTGTGCATAAAGTACTACCTAGTCAGCAGCCACTAGTTAGGGTTGTAGCTGTGCAAGAAGGCCTCTGGTTTTTCCACATCAAACCCAGTTTACAATTTTAATAGATTTTCCTTCATGCTTAAAAAATAAAAGTGGGAAAATTGATTAAAAGAACAATTCTGCTTTATTTAACTAGTAATATTTGAATTTTTCCACTTCGTCTCTCTTGCTGTCATCTGCATGCACATGTCATGCATTTAATTTTATTTTATTTAAAATTCAGTGCCCTCGTGTCTTTGTTACAGCATATTTTTCAAAAGCCTCTGGCATACCAAAGCGTTTAATAAGACTACATTTTGGTAATAAGATACCTGACTGAGACAGAGCCCAAATAGGTCAGAGTTCATCATCATGCAGGCAGGATTTAACAGGTCACGGAAGCAGCTTTTTCCTTGTTCTTTAGATTCAGATATGGTGTTAAGACTTTATTTGACAGTGGATCAACTATTGGAAAATAAAAATAAACTACAATATAAGAAATAAAGTGTTAACATCCAAAATTTCCTGGGAGAGGATCACTAAAACCCAAACCCAAATCAAATTATGGATTAATATAATTTAATCATTTAACTTCTTTTCTTTTGAACTTAAATAAATGTAAATCGCCATCAGAACTTTGTAGCACTTGGTAAAATATAATTTCTTCAGAGAACCTGTTAATACCAATTTCTAATATACAAGTAGTTCATTTAAGGGACCCATCTTCCTTTCTGAATTGTCTAGTGCCGCTGCTCTTGAAAAAAGCAAAATGATTCATTTAAAAGAAAAAAATGCAATATGCCTTATTAGAGTACTTGATTAATCAACAGGGAAAAAATTGATAGAGTACTCAATTACAAGAAGAATCGATTACTGCAGCCCTAGTTTGAGCACACATCAAGCAAACTGCTCTGTGCAGGGTTACAGTGTTTGGAAACAAGATGTTTAATAAAGTTCTTTATTTGTTTAACATTATTGAACAGCAGCAGCTTAAGTGCATGAGTGTTTCTTTGGAGTAGCTGCTATAGAAATACTTTTCAGAGTTTGAACCAGGACACTGTTCTTCTGGATGGCTCTTAATCCTGTTGTGACTGTGAAGCACTAAAACTCCCCCATTAGCTGTTTTCCCAACATCAGTCTGTTTCTGTTTTGCTGAAGAACACTGTTCTCTTTATACCAGTATGCTGCTGCTGTTGTTATTCTGTGACATATCTAGGTCTTAAGGCTGTCACACAGGGGAGTATTTTTAGCCTCATTGTTACATTGTGTCATCATTCTATTAGCGGCCATTTTAGTCTTTGGCACTTCAGAAACATCAGCCATTTAAAAACTCCAGCAGACCTCAGGTGTAAAAGTTGTTGCATTATGACGTCAGCTTTCCTAGCATTGTTTTTGTACCTGTTTCATGTGCTGTCAGTGTTTTATAAGTCATATTTTTCAATGCTAATTTGGCTTCTGATTAGGTGTTGTTATGTCGCTCCAGGCTTATTTGAATTACTTGTTATCTATTGAACAGATTGCAGCAACCATGCATAAGATGTTCAAATTTTACTGACAGTTCTATTTACAAGATATTATTCAGCTATTTTTTACCTGTACCTCGTTCGTTTGTTGTCACGATTTTGCAGCAGGCAGTGTTTTGATTAGCTGATGTGCTAAAGGTTATATTTTTGCCGTGCTGTTTGTGTCGTGACATATCTGGGTCTCTGACTGATAGGAATATATTTAGCTAGCGCAAGATCTTGGCAGCCATCTTTAAGGCACTTTTTCTCATATTGCATTGGCATCTTGGTGCCAAAAAATGATGAAATAGGCCTGACATGTGCTGTTTGTTCATTTCTGATGGATTTAGATTACAGATTTGGTGCTAGAGAGAGTGAAAGCGTGCTCTTGATTTTGGTCCTGTTGGCCTGAGTCGTGTTTGGACGTCCTCATTTTTTGTCTTACTGGTGACATTCAGAATCAGGCAGTGGGATTATTTTAATACTGCTATGGCTGAAGAAGCGTGCTTTTGTGTGTGTTTAGAGGTGATTGTGGGAGAGACGAGGGGTCTATCCAATAACTAGGCGCAGTTCACTTTAAAAGGTTGATATGCATGCTTTTGTTTGTGCACACTACTTTAAATCCTGTTATGTTGTGCAGCGCCGTACAGAGAAAAGTGTTTTCTCACAGCAGATCGGCTAAACAATAAGTGATAATCACTATTGTCTGAAGCTCAGAGTACAGAGCATATGTGCACCGTATAATATGTAAATTGAATTAACCAGTTAGGATGATATGGAGCAAAGTCACAGTGCTTTACTCTGCTATTTTCTATTGTATTCTATTTTAGTTTGAGAGCCAGGGCCAGTTCTCAGGATGTTTTTGCTTCCTTTTTTCACTATGAGCATACCTTAGGCCTTCACAAGTAGGTGATGACCCCCTCCAACTAAGGGCCATTCAGTTTTTGGGGCCAACAATGATTGCAGCCTCCTCAGCAGTTATGTAATTGTACAGCCTGACATTGCAAGTGTGGCTGCAATTATAACAGTTGTGCACTACCTCTAATCGCAATAATACCCTTTTAAAAATGACATCCTTTGCTTTTAATGTAAATGTAGAGAAATTGAAGAGTACTGCTTTGTATTAATGAGCCTTTGATGAGAGTCATAGTATTGCTTCCATATTGAAAGATGTCAGAACATAAAGTTTTAATCACATATATCGATATGACTGATGCACCACTTTCCACTTTGTAAAACAAGATAAAAACTCTGTGGAGGAAAGAAATGCTTCATTGTCAACACTCCTGATACCTTGTCATCTCCTTCTTTCCTTGTTCTTCTGTGTTAGTGTGAGCAGCAAAGAGGAAAGTAGTCACAGGTGACAGGGGTGAAAACATCTGTCTGTTCATCATGTTGACATGGACAAGGAACAAAGAGGGGTACAACAAGGCACCAGGAGTGTCTGACAGGAGTATTCCCTTAATTTTCTTTAATTTGTCTCACTCAACTGAGCCTGTTGGCTTTTCTTACAAAGTGGAGATAGTTGCGCATTGATAATATCCAGAAAATGTATGTGTTATGTTATATGAAATGTTATATTTCAACTTCTTTTACATGGAGGGAGAACTACTTGTCTCACTGTCAAATGTTCATCAATACCAAGCAGCGCATTTACTCAACTACTACTCCACATTCAAAGTAAAAACACAAGATGTCATATTGTTTTTTTAAAGAGGAAACAGAAATTTACAGGGGAGAGAATTGAATATTTTCCGGATGTAGTGTGGACAGTCCCATGTTGCAGCCGATATCTGATGTATGCTGTAGGACATGCTGTCAGACACGTCATGGCTACTTTCTCTCAGTTTGCTTTCAGGCAGAAAGGATCATGTTTCGTCATATTTCACTCAAACATCTGTTAGAGCTCTGAGCTGATCACTGGAGCATCTGGTTGTGCTGACTGATTGTCCTATCAGCTCCCCCAGATTATGTTTGATTTCCAGCTCCCTTTCCCGTCACTGACTACAGGTACAGGTTTACTGCTCAGTAGTGAGAATACGGTATCACAATAGCTGATGCACATTTACTCTTCAGTAGTGACTTGAAATGTCTCAGGAGGACGTCATGTTACATAACAAAACATGAAACACATGCAAACACAAAAAGTAAACAAAAATGAAGCCTGGAGAAAAACAGTGAAAAATGCAGCTCATCATGTGACTTGTCTGGGGGAGTGCAAGTAATGATACACTGCACACTGTGTGGTTAAGGACCTGTGCAAACTGCTGCAACATTATACGCCATTTTTGCCACAAAATGGTTTTTGCAATCAAGTTTTTCTAATTTTGTTTTTGTTTTTTTGTGTTTCGTATGCTAACACAGTAGAAAGAGGAACAAAGAGTTGAGGAGAAGAATGAAGACTGAGCAAATTCGTAGAAACATAAATTGAGGAATATAAAAGTGAGAAGTAGTTCTTCTCCTCCGGTCTCTTTGTTTTCCATTTCCTGTGTTTATTTGTTCTTGGCTTGCCGAGAAACAGCCCTGCAATCACAAAGGAGAAACAAATGGCACAGTCGTCGTTACACGGGCTTGTTTTATGTGTCTGGGGGGGACTGATGACTGATTCTTGTACTGTAAGCCCAAAAGAAACGAGAGAAGAAAGAAAGAAGTAAACATGAAAGAATAAAGGCTCTTTTTGGGGTTTTTGTTCCCAAATGAAAGAAGTCACTGCTAAAAAGAGGGAGGGCCAAACAACCTCGTCGAAGGAGACTATCCGGATATCCCGGTTGCTTTATTGTAAAATATGCTGGCGAACACTGGGGACAACACACACTGACATTTATACAATAATAATACTATCTAACTAGCAAGGGAATACGCACATGGAGTTACGGGTTATTTGATTTAGAGAGGAAGGATTTTTTTATTCATTTGTTTCATGAACACTACATAAACAACACTGAAATTCAACTCCATGTTTATAAAAGAAGCACAAGAAAACCAAACCAGTGTACAAAATAGGAAAACGTCAGTGCATATTTAACTAACCAAGACAACAAAACCAGGGACAAATAGAATGCACTACTCTTTATTTAAAGGTCTGACATTTTTCTTTAATACCCTACTCAGTGTGTGAAGTGCTAATCTTGTGTTTTAACCCCCATTTTTAAATGCAAACCATGATATTTTTAATAACATGCCTGGTTTGAACATTTTTAGTACTTTTTCCAACTTTTGCTCCCTGAGAATCTCTTTAATGGCAAAGCATAATAGGTTTTGTAACTGAAACATCCCTACATGAATCGTGAATTGAATTAAATCAAATGAATCGAATCTTGACTTGAATCAAAGCAGGCCCTTCTGAACTGAAATCAAATCGATTCAGTCAGTAATTGGCGATACCAAGCCATAGTTGTCTCTCAGTTTCAGGTTTTAAATTTCATATACAATATCTACTTGAAAGTACTGATCTTTCTGGTAGTCTTCAAGAAGTATAAAGAGAGAAAAACAGGTGATATGCAAGCACATGTAAAACATTACAACAATTACCCACTTCATAAAGTTGTTTGTTCTTAATCTCAGCTGTTTGTGTCTAGAAAAATGTTTTTTCCACCACACAGTAGCAGAAAGGTTGATTCACTCATGTAGCTACATGAAACACAAGCAGTGGGCATACAGTCTTCTCTTTGGCAAGCCCAGTCAGAATACTGCGAGCATGTACAAACTAACAACCTCCTCAGAGGGCACCATTACTAGTCTGTTCATGTGCTGGATTTCAGCTGGTATGTGGTGAATGAGCACAAACAGCTGCAAATAATAAAGAGCTAATTGATGGGGTTTGTTACTTCCCAAACCTGATCCAGCTTGAAGTTTATGCCTTTTGTCATCATTAAAGACCATTTCTTTGTCTCTGTGTCCAGGTTCCTACATGTATGTGGACGTCTCTCAGTACGATGTTGGGGAGAAGGCCCGTTTTCAGCTGCCTGTCATGAAGGAGAACGACACACACTGTATCGACTTCAACTATATGCTGAGCAGCCCGGATGGCTCAAGCCCTGGCACTCTCAATATCCTGGTCAAGGTAAAAAAAAAAAAAAGTTACACAGTTTGAAAGGAATTAAGAGACTGATTGATAGATTTCAGATATATTTGGGGGTGTTAAAATCAATTATACAACAAATTTCATACAGACAGCTGTAATGGCCCCTGCATTACAGTCTTCCAATTTGTGAGACACAAGCTGGATTGCATTATTTCATATTTTGCTGTTTTTTTTTCTCATGCAGGGTATAAGGCTTTTTAAAATCCAAAATGTTACCCTAGATGAGTTTAAGTTTTCAATTAAAGCTTCCTGTTTGTCACAATAGCAGATGGTGTCCTTGATACTGACTAAAACAGGATTTATGGAAAATGTGGTTTGGATTTTGCACAACTCAACCACAAGTAATACAGAGAGTATGCAATAGAGGGCTTGCATATCCACAAGTTTTTCATGATTCCCTCAAGAGGGTGAAAATGTATTTTTTCAATGAAATGATAGCCCCTTAATGTAGCCAACATGTTAATTCAACACACAGAGAATGTATATGTGTAATTCGTGATCTAAGGCTGTCATTTTGGCAAACACACAAAGTGTAGAGGACTCTGAATAAGGGATTGCTCTAACTAACACACTGATAGCTGCAATTCTGTGATGCAATTTTCCAAACTTCATTCCCTCCACTTATTTCCACAATCACTCTGTCTGCTCCTCCCCTCTCTCCTCATCCCCAGCTCTCTCAGTTTGTGGAGGTGGTTAGAAAATACATTAGTGGAAGATTGCTATTTTACTGGTTCTGCCATTACCTGGTTCTTAGCAGCAGGGGAGCATTATGAGTGGGAAGGCTACCCTTCAGTCTGATGGCACAAAGTCAAACCTGCATTACTGCAAAAGTCTGACCTGCAAATAGAGTTCATCATAAGGTGTGGCTGGCCCTGGCCTCTGCCCTCCCTTTTGCACAAAATATTACTTATAAAATATGCCATGACTGCTATCATTGGTTTGTTTAATACATAATAGGGAAATGGAAATTAAGCCCAATTCAAACGACTGCACATTCCCAGAAAGTGGAGAGGCAACTGGCTGCAGATCTCTATGGTGGGGGGTTTGGACTCATCTGTTGCGGGGTGACCTCGACCGTGAGGTGGGAAGTGATGCACTAACCTTTGTAGTAGGTACTTTGTGGTAGGGGCTGCACTGACTAGTCAACCAGTCAACTTTACTGCTGTATGCTACTTTTTGCTTGAAGTTGACTAGTCACTCATCACAAGATTAGGCAATTCCAATGCCTAATGTGTAGCCCTTTTAATTGATTTAGCTAACTGTAGACCACAGTTTACTGATAAATGTGCTTCATCACATCAGCATGTCATACCAAGCAGCATCATGGTTTGCCAGCTGTTTGATTGGCAATGTGTTCAGATGGCTGGATCCACCTCTTCTTATATGGAGGTCTTAAAGGTGTTCCTCAAGATTCAGTCTTAGGACCTATTTTATTCTAGTTTGTTATATACCATAGTAACCTTTTGTTGTTTGTGCTTGTACCAAAATTGTTTGGTTATTTTGAACTATACCCTTCTCCTAGAATCAGTCATGATTTCAGCAATGACTAGTCAAAGTTGAGTTGACTTTTATCACGTGAAAGTTGACTTTAAACATTCTCAAGTTGTGCAACCCCTACTTTGTGGTAGTGGCTGCAGTACTGAAACAGAGGACACTAGGAAGCTCCTGTTCAAATCTTGATTTGGTTTTTTTTTCAACTAATTTGACAACCTTAGTCTCTAGAAATAATTTATTTTCCTGTAAAGCACGCACAAGGGTTGTTCTTACTTCATAACTCATCCATTTTGGTGATTAAGGCTAAGAGTTGTGCATGTATCATAATTTGAGATGTGGCAGAGTTTACTGACAGTTTGAAGCATTGTAGTTATTTGCCAGGAAGTTAAAGGCCTGCCTCACCTCTACTTCTTTGTTTGTTAGTAGACTGAATCAAAGTTGGTTTAAGACAGTATTTCCAAACTGTTAACAACTTTCGTTAGGCTTCCAAATGCCTCGTTAGAAACCGGTGGGTGATTTTACTAAGTGTTCATCCTTATTTCTAACAGTTCAGGGTTCACAGGATTGTTTTATTACTGAACTGTTCTTTTTTGTCCTCTGTTATTTTTTAGGTAAACAAAGGTCCTTTGGCCAACCCTATCTGGAATGTGACCACCTACACAGGTAATGACTGGCTCACTTCATCGCACAGATTCATTTTATTTCATTGTCATTTAATGCATGTGTGTTAACTGTGCTATGATGTAATCTTTCAGGTAAAGACTGGCTGAAAGCAGAACTGGCTGTCTCCACCTT
This sequence comes from Cheilinus undulatus, assembly GCF_018320785.1. Lineage (NCBI taxonomy): Eukaryota > Metazoa > Chordata > Actinopteri > Labriformes > Labridae > Cheilinus > Cheilinus undulatus. Next base: position 35,169,071 of record NC_054878.1, on the reverse strand, counting down.
TTGGCCCAACGAATATCAGGTAACTCCCTAAAGTACAACCAACGGACTTGTAATTCATGATCCCTTTATCCTGTATGTCTCTATTTGCGCTTGTGTTCATGTGACTGCACAGCCGCCACAGACACGCACGTACAAACACGCATGAACACATGCTGTGAGGCAGGCAGCTGATTTATTTGTGTTGACTGAGGCTCAGGAGGTGACGATTAGGCTACAAAGACTGAAAAAAAAGTGTGTGTGTTCATGTGTTTGCATGCATATGGGTGTGTCACTGTAGTGGACTCTGTTTTTTTCTCAAACCTGAACATATAATGATACGTTTTTAACGGTCAGTCATGATCCTGTGAATGTGTTGCCTGGTGTTGACAGATGTGGGCATGTTGTAGGGTAGCTTGTCTCTTAGTGTCCTCACAGGCAGACACACACTGATCATGTTAACACACACTGCCTAGGGACTGTATGATATTACTGTAAGGCAAAGTGTGAAAGCATCTTCCAAATGGCCCATCTGGAGCCCAAATGGCCCTCAGTGACTACAGGAGGAGATCACCAGCATGAAACTCGTGTGTCAACATGTTTTAATTGAACATAATCATCCCAGTTTGCTGAGGCTTATGTAGCTTTTTCAGGCTCTGAAACAGGTTATTGGATTCAGGGTTATGAAGATATTTTTTCATGTTGGAACATGTTTCTGTGTTAGCACTTTGGCTTGAGTTGTAATGAGACTGGTTTCACCAGGGGAGCGCAGGCACATGCAGGCTCATGTAGTCATGCAGGCACACACTGTCACAGAATAATGAATGCACACACACATACACTTCCACTCAATACTACTTAAGTAGAGCTCAAATTGTAAACTTAACTTTTATAAGAACAAAAACTTAAAAGCTGATGGGTGAGTTTCTCTGCTATCACTCAACTAGAACACGTTACTTTTCTTCAATATTTTTTCAGAAGAAAAAAGTCTATATGAAGAGGTCAGCATTAGGGATTGGCCAATATTCATCTTTCAAGGCTGATACCAATTATTAGTAGTTCATGAGACTGGTAACCAATATTTTTAACCAACATGCATTTATTTTGAACTTAAAAAAAAGCACTTACAGTGGCAAATGTAAAATTGCATGATTAAGAAAATTAAGAAAAATAAACAACTTTGACCAGGGTTTCTCTGCATGAGAAATGGCACAGAATAGCAGAGTAGAGGCAGGAAATCAGGGAGTGATACCACACACTGACTGTCCAAGCTTCAGTGTTGATTGGCTGGTGTTCATGTGACATCCAGCCAATCAGATTTTGTCGTGTACAGGACATTTTGTAAGACATTGGAGAGTGAAAATAGATTCATAGGAGATGACACACTTTGCAGTAGAGCCCTTTTGGATGAATTTCTTTTACTGATTCTTGGTAAAATAAAGCCTTGATACCGATAATCAGCCAAATGCCGAACATCGACCTCAGCAATCGGCCAGGCCAATAATCGGTCAACTGCTAGTCAGCATACACATATATTCAATCTCCTTGCACATAAATACAGCTTTCTTAAAGTGCTATAGTTGTTTGTTAGGCGCCTGCCTCACCTCCACTTCCTCATGATTACATTAACAATAGCAGACAAACATTTTTATAATACCACATAGAATAATGGGGCAAAAACACAATGAGGGGGTAAATCTGAAGCTAAAATAAAGTTGAAGCAAATAAATTATGAATTAATCAGCAAATAAATAAGAAAATTGAAGGGTTAATAAGAATATAAAGTTCAACATATTTCAGTGCAAGTTATGGCTATCCAGTCTATGCTACAGTTCATATGTACCCCTGTTTCATGGCGTGTTTGCTGCAATACAGCTGATGCTTACTCCGTCACGTCTGTCATACCAGGCACCTGTGTGCTGCGTGTTGGCTGTATCTCCCTGCTGTTACAACCCTGTCGTTTCTCATACGTTTTAACTCAGTAAACCTTCAAGTGATTTGATTCGTTGTGTAAGTGAGGCAGGAAAAAATCAGAACAAAAGCTTTCTGTACAGATTAGATGAGCTTGTTCACAGAAATGCCAAACTGGTCTTTTTCTTTGAGAAGCACAGACTGGAAGTGCCATTGTAAAGTTTTTATCTTCCTTGTGACATGTTAGACCAATGTGGATTATTTTTTAAAACAGGTTTAATATGGCTCTCAGTTTAGCATATTTCTGTCTATTTTGGCAGAGACACACACAGGTTATTGAATGAACCAGCAAGCCTTCTATACTCTAGATCAGGGGTCATCCTGTGGGGGTCATGAAACACTGAAGTGGGGGAGATGCTTTCCGAAAGAAACAAAGAACATTTTAAAATGATTCAAAGTGGCATGTTTTATCCATTATTGTAAAAAAATATCCTTAAAATGAGGTCAGTTTAAAATAAAACCACAGTTGTGTAGAATGTGTGCTTGAATTTGAGAAATATGTACAAAAACTGCCTAAAATGTAAAGTTGTTAAAGATGTTTCGTGCAACGCTGTACGCTTTAACCGCTTCCAGGGATATTGGGGGTCCCTGGTCTCTGACTTTGTTATTTTTGAGGGTCACAGGCCGAAAAGTGTGGGACTCCCTGCTCTAGATTCTCAGCACAAGAGCAGAGTATCAGGCGTGTGAGACACAGTGTTCATAAAGGCAGTTTGAAAGCCCTGGCTTGTTAACATGCAAGCTGAAATGAAAATCAAGACATGATGCAGCTAAGAAGCAGCTGCTGCAAGCCAGTCTTAAACAGTTAATCTCAGGTGTGTTTTTTTTTTTTACTTTATCACAGCTTCAAGGATAATATATATAGACCTTTTAATTTAGAGGACATTAATCAAAGTAATATTTTTAAGCAAAAAATGACATAAATTAATGGTTTTGGCCTTGCAGAATGATGATTTTTAATGCTCTTGTGATCATTTGATTGATTTGGTTTCATTATTATATCATACACAGACAGTATGCCCGGCCAAAACAAGCACACAGGACACTATTATTACAGCAAAGCTGATAAACCAGAAGCAGACACATAACAATAACCATACTTAAGTAATGAGCTGCCATGACATGTCTTACAGGCTCTAGAAACAGGATTAGCCAGCTTCTAAGCTTTCAAATTGAATAATTCATCCTGTATTTATCAGTGCACCTAAGTTTTCAGGTGATTTAACTCACCATAGGTGCTCCTAGCTCACTTAAAAAGGAAGAAAAAAAAAAGGAGAAGCTCACACAAATTGCCCACTTGGAGAGCCAGAGTATGGATTCCTGTCTCAGTTGAGCTCATGGTCTTTTTTGTATTTTTGACAGCTTGATAGATAAAATGTCATCTTGAGTTGCAGTCAATGGTGATGGAAGTTTCTGTTAATATCTTTTCACGTCTCTTGGCCCAAATCAGAATTAATACAAATATGTTGATCAGTGGCAGCTCTGGATCACATTCATTTTCAATCACAATCAGAAATCTCCCTGTTTTTTCCCTGTGCATGAGTTTCTCTCATCCTTAGGTCACATGAGTGCAGGTTGTTTGATGCCTGAGAGGATTCAAACTATAAACACTGCCTTGCCTGCTTATTTAAACATTTTTGATTCAGTGCCCACACATGCATACATCAGCGTGATAGATGTGATTGGCTGATAAAAGGATGAAAACTATCGTCCAACTCTGCTCTGAAGGGATGATTTGTCAGTCCTCAGCCTTCAGTGTTTTGCCCGTGTAAGAACTTGTAAATCCAAGCGATCAGTAATCCCTCCTCACACGGATCTCCCTGAAGAGTGAGGAAGTGTTTGACATGTGCATGATGAAAACACCCTCTCCTAAGAGGTGACCAACATCAATTCATGAATCACATAATACATAACAAAGAGTTGGTCTAGATCTGTTCCTTTAAAGTGACTTTAAGGATAATCATTTTTCTTGTGGTATTCAGGCTTTCCCTAAAGGATTTGGGACTTTATTAAACTTTTACAGTTAAACTTCCCCACAACAGACACAAGACATAGTTTCAAAACAGCACTGGATTTTAAAATAAAGTTAATATTTTCAATGAAGCATGTACTTTTTGAGCCAGATTGAAAGGAGGAGAAGTCACCAGGTCATTTGATGGCAACCCAAACAAACTTGCTGATATAACAAGTAAAGAGTTGCAGCCTGGAGGAAGTGGGCAGGCAGACAGGCAGAGATGAAGGTATTAAAAGTCAAGCGATGTCTTTCTGCAGTGAGCTATGAGTGAAAGATGATAGGACAGAGAGACAAGATAGATTGGTGGTGGGGGGCGGGGAGAGAGGGGGGAGAGTGTGACAAGCAGGGGATGATAAGCTATGGGTAAACAGTTCACGGCAGATTTCCTCTTACAGGTGATGAATGACAACAACGTCTCACCCCCTCGCTCTCTCTTCCCCTTCAGTCTCTGTTTTTTTGATAGCGACCTCCTCCTCTGTGTTCATTACTGTGCTCCTCTATGAGCAAACTCTGTTAGAAAAACAGAGAAGGCGAGCGAGAGACACAAAGAGAGAAATTAGAGAGGAATGGTAAGTAAGGAGGATTATGTAGAAGAAATAGCAGAGTGGAGGGAGGCAAAGAGCTTACATTGGGGAGATGAATGAGAATGAGGAGAGGAAATATTCAGACTTAGAGCTACCGGACTGAGATAGAGGGAAATGAAAGCACCTGTTGAATGTGGTATTAATACTCAAAATATAGAAATCAGAATAGCAGGCAAGCTATTGAGACTACTACTTTAAAAAGTTAACTTTTGGTTCATCTTATCTTCTGATTCACACTCGGTATTATCTCTAATCAAAATGTCAACTCAGTATGGAGCTTGGACGGGACTGTGGCGTGTTCAGCTAACTGCCAAACTTACAAATGATTTCACAACAGCAAGCAAAATGGAGATGTTAACATGTATTATGTGGAGAACGTTTACATCTCATTCGTATGGCTTATTTTGAATTATTTTCTAATATGTAGCATGATAAAATTTCCTAGTTTAGTATGGAGGAGAGTGGAGATGATATTTCTCATGATTTTTGTCATCCTAGTTTAGCATGTAGCATAGGGGTGGGTAAAAATATTGATTAATCGATGCATCGCAATATTTACCCCCTCAATTCAATATCGATTCAGCACATCCTCTTATGAATCGATTCACCTCCTGGCCAGTGGGGGTCACAACAACCAACCATAACCATGTTATGTGAGGTTTATCACAATTTCCAAGAGGAAAGAAATACTATTAAAGTTTACATGCACTTTACTTTTTCAGTGTTTATGCACAACTGGCATGTTTTTTACTTTTGTACCCCTTATGCACAAATAAGTTATTATTGTGCAGATTTTTATTTTCAAATGTTTTATTGCTAAAAAATGTGAGGTGACCTACCACATATGTTCACATGGGCATGAAAATAATTATTAAAAATTGTCAACGGGTCATTTGTGTATTTCTACTTCTTACTGAATGAACATCAAAGCAGTTAAATCAATATCGAATCGATATCAAATTGAATCGCAACCTAAAGAATCGAAATCGAATTGAATTGTGAGGTTCTTTGCAATACTCAGCCCTAATGTAGCATGCTATTGCTTTCAGGTTGAGTTTTTTTTTTTTTTTTTTTCTTTAGAGCTCAGTCTGAGTGACCTTCTAGTTCTTGGTCACCTCTCTTCCTAAGGCTCTTCTCCCCCAATTGCTCAGTTGGGCTAGGTGACCAGCTCTTGGAAGAGTCCTGCTTCTGCAAAACTTCTTTCATAAGAAAATTATTGAGGCCACTGTGCTCTCATAGCTGAAAGTGACGGTGTAGATCAAGGTTAGGCAACTGGCGGCCTTGGGCCACATGCAGCCTTCCACCTCATTAGATGTGGCCCAGTTAGGTCAATTTCAATACCAGAAAATTATAAAACTTAAGAAAATAGTCAAAATCTGCTGTGAAAGCATTAAAACAGGGACATTTCTCACATGATCTTCAGTTACGGGTATATGGTAAGCTGTTTTATTATTTTTTTTTCATGTAATTGAAAAAATTGTAACTGTTTCAATTTCTTTTGAATTTTTAAAAAATCTATTCTTTTTTATGCTATTTGTATATACTTATTTATTTACATGGTTTTTATGTTTTTAGATTTCATCAAAAAGTTAAAATTTATTTATTAACTTCCGAATTTCTTTTGTGTTTTTATTTCATTCCCATGTTTTGTATTTTTTACTCTATTTTTCTTTATAATTTTTTTCTCATTTTCAAATTCTTTTTCATTTTTTTCCATTTGTATTCAGTACTTTTTATTTTTAGTTTTTTATTTCTAATAATTAGACATTTGTTCTTTGAATTTTTGTTACATTTTTTTATTTGATATTACTTGAATATTATCCATTTTATTTTTCTCTACAAAATTTGTATTGATCTAAATTTCTTTTAATTTTCAAAATTTGATTAATTAATTAATGGTCCTCTCGTGAGGTTGCCCATCCCTGGTGTAGATCCATGTTTTGACTTTCTATTGATCTGACTGTATGATTAATCAACCAATCAATGTATAAATATACATCGATGGATCTTTACACCACTATTGTTTAATCCAGTTTAGTGTGTGTTGTAAAAATGTGTTGACTAGATAAATGTGTTCAGTGAAGTATACTTTATTCAACTATATTTATGATCATATTTTAGCATTTAACATGGTTACAGTTGCATATCAATATGGTAAAGTAAAATATCATATGAGCCTTAAACTGGCATGCTTAATTTTTAAAAGAGTTGATATACAGAATGGAGGAAGGTTCAACAAACAAGCTAATAAAGAATGAAGGAGGAACAAAAATTTTAAAAGAAAGAAAAATGCGAGAGGAAAGAAAAACAAACAGTCTCTCATTCACTCTTCTTCCTCATTTGGCTCCATTACTTATTATCATTTCTGTTGCAGCCATTTTGTGTGTACCAAAGGAGATTACAATGATCCAACAGGAAGTATCTCATTTATCCTTCTTGGCTTGTTGACCAGAATGTATAAATCCAGCAGCAGCAAGCAGGATGGCAGCTTTGTATTTATCCAGTTTAATGCACATCACTGACGGCTGTCACTGACTATCTATCTATACTGTGACAACTCCGATTACATCCATCACCTTGACAGCAAATTTAAATGGCAATATGCTTACTTTGTAGCTTCCAGTGCAGTCTGAAGACGTCTAAAACTTAAGAGACACAGTGTCCGATTTGGTAACAATAACAGAGTTGATGCTCTGTAACAGTGCCGTTGAGAGTTTGTGATGTGTAAGCACAGCTTTTCTCAGTTATGCAAGTTTCTTTTTTCTCTCAGGAATGGTATTTCCTTTATTTATTTTTTGTTTTAGACAGTTTTGAGCCCAAGTTCTTTTTTTAATAACACAATAATTGATGGTCAGAGGAGACTTTGTGTAATAATAATCTCCTCTGTTTAATTTAAAAAGCCTTAAATACACTTTACAAGGAGGGCCGTACTCTGCAGAAATAAAAAAAACATCTTACAAAAGTTAATTAAGAACATTTCGTCTTCCTTGTCAGCAAAAATATTTATTGCTCGATTGTAATTGTTTTCTGAAGGGAATACAGTTTCTGTGTTTTTGTCTGCTTGTCCTTTTGTTGTGCACTGAAAAAGGAAAATAATTGTGGTCCACATGAGTGAAACTGTTTCAATAATGAACTAAGCCAGTACTATATTGATCATGAAGGACATTAAATATTTCTCTCTCTTTTTCTTCCCAGGTCATATTTGAAGCCGAGGTTTCGGACAGCAAAGCCGGCTTCATCGCCATTGACGACATTCAGGTGCTCAGCTACCCGTGCGGTGAGTCATTAGCATGCCGGCAATTAGTCCTAGTTCGCTGAATAGACGCTGATAGCTGTGGCCACTAATTAGACTGTACCTGGGATGGTTTCTGTTGCAGTTGAACGGGTAGATAAGTGGGAAGGTGACACAGGGAGAGAAGGGATGCAGCAAGAGGAGAAAAGGCAAGTCGTAGGGGGAGAATGAGAGAAATAAAAAGAATGAAGAGAGAGAGATTGTGAGAGAAAGAGGGAATAGGAGAGAGTGAAGCGGGAAATGAGACAGTATTAGGGCAATCATAGAGGGAGAAGATTCTGACCACTCAGCACTTTCTCTCTCTCCATCTCTTTAACCCACATACACAGTCTCTCACACACACACATACACACACACACACTGAACAGTAGCAGTCTTGTCTCTTACTGACAGGAAAGAGACGAGGGCTGCGATCCATTTTAAATTCAAGCTACGTCTCAAGTCGTCTTCTCCCCTTCGCTTGAGTGTTCCCTTACTTTCCAGAGGCCAAAAGAAGAGTTGTGACGACAAACTGTGACTCTAAACAGAGGGGTCTGTTAATCCAGAGCTATAGGCAGGATCCTGGAGGGTCCCTGTGTCTGAAAAGGAAGCAATTACAGTTACATGGGGGTCATCTGTCATTTAGAAGCTATGAAATCTCAGAGGGTGCTTTTGCTTCTTAATGGATTTTTATTGACTTTAGGTCATACAAATATAAATGTCTTGGACCATCCTCTTGATGGAGGATGGTTATACTCAAATCATGCAGGGCATCAAAAAACAGCACCAAGTAAAAGAAGAACACCCTGCACACTTAGTCAATGCCACACAGAAGTTTGGAATTGGAATGTAAACTTACACTAAACTCACAGTGGTTTATATATATACCCTTGTACTGTGTTTATCACAGTTACTGTTTTTTTAGGCATGAGATTGAAGTTGTTTTGTATAAATATGGTTCTTTTGTTTGAGTAACCTGGAAATATGAATGCAATATCAATTTTCCCAAATGTTGTCTATGACTAGAAGTCGTACTTTTTTAGGATGAATGAGTGGGGTGGAGTCATATGGGTAAGGAGTCACAGGTCGGACTTGAACCCGGGCCGTACGCGCACATGTGGCATGACCTAACCACTTGGCCATCTGCCCTCTTATAGAAGTTTATCATTTTTGAGGTTGTTTAGTAATTGTTAAAACAATGCAAACTGCTGATTGCACCCTCTGTTGGTTAAAGTGGAGTATCTATTTTTGCCAGTTAACTTTAAATTGTCCATATTTGTATAATCTTTTGGCTTATTAGGGCCAGTGTTTCATTAGCTTCAGAGCGCTTTTCAACAGCATTTTTCTTAGCTAAGTTCTAAAAGTTGACTGATGTTTTCTTAGATGTATCTGTATTTTTTTTAACTAGTTCTGTATGCTTTGAATTTTTTTTTCCTAGGAAAATCACCACTAAAACTTGAAATCTAGTTGTACTGTCCTTAAAAATGCAGGCTATATACCTGTGAATTTTACCCCTGAACAGGTGAGTCAGATAATTTTTTCCACATTTGTTAGAAGTCCTGCCCCTTCTTGACTTTGATTGGCCAGTGAGAGGAGGACGGACACTGCTGAGCACGGCACTGTTCCGAAAATTAAACTGCTTTCAACTGGAAGCACTGAGATTCCTGTGAGCATGGTGATTAAAAACAGCCAGTGCCAAGGGTGTTTTTCTGCTCAGAACTGATCCCAGGAAATGTTGGACTACACTGGTTTTGTATTGAAAATGAGTGTTGACAGTGCAAAAGAAGGGCAACTATGGACACAGGCCCTCATGCCTTTGTTTGAGAGGACAATGGAAACAGGAGAGAACGTTGGTAATAAAATACAGGAAAGGAATCCTAGGTTAGACTTGAACCTAGGCTGCTCGCTTTGAGGACTAGAGCCTCTTTCAATGATAAGTGGCTGAATCCCTAGATAATCCAGAACCCCATCTGTATGGATTTTTAATTGGATTAACTCATTGTTTTGACGCAATAGTCCTTATTTGGTGATGCCATCGAGTGAATCTTGTTTTTCTTGGACACCTTGCGACGTCTGAAGAACCCTTCTGTCCCTGTTTTTGGCAGATGCTTACGATAAAGCTTTGAAGAACTTTTTGTTGGTGTTGATTTTGGCACCACCTGTGGACAAACTGGTCACAAAAATCCATTTTAATCAGTAAATATATCAGTCGTTGTAAATCTTTTCCTTAGAAAATGTAACAAAAACAAAAAAAAGGTGTTTTAGCAGCTTGCTATTATTTACATCATCTGACAGTTAAACCTCTTCAGCTGTTTCATTATTTATGACAGAGAAATCATCACTGTTCAATCTCATGGGCTTGTTTGCCTTTTTGGGTCATAATGATGTACAAGAATTAACTCCATAACAATCTAAAAACTCCTTACCTGAGCACTGAAGAACTCCTCAATATGACTTTTGTTGAAAATTGATCTGTTATTTGAGAACATGTAGTAGAACAAGTATCTTTTAAAGGCAGAGGAGCAGGACTCCTATTAGACAGGAATGAGTATTAGTAGTTCACAGTGGAAGCATTCATTCTCACAGCTGCATTTCTGGACACACAGATTCGTGTGTGTGTTCGTGTTTGCATAAATGCATGTGTGTAAACTAGTGTGTGTGTAAAGCTGAAATCTATGATTGCAATCACCTCTGCAGAATAAAAATGTTACAGCCAAACTGCATCTTCAGGGTGAGAAAGGCTTATTTCATATCTCAGCCTTGTAGTTAGGACTTTGCAGCTATGCAAATTATCCATACTGGATGTGACAGTGATGTTACCTCCCAGTGGCAACACAGCAGTGTGCTTCAGCTTCATGTGACTCTAGTAAACTCTAATCGCAGTAATAATGAACATCGTCCCCAGGGTTAGGAAATGTTCTGAAATGTGTATGATGTTTTTGTGATAACTCGACCTGTTTGAATCCATTACTTCCTGTGGCTCTGTCACATCTCACAGACCAATAAAACAAAACCAAAAACATTTTCAGACACTGACACATGCATTCTTTGTGATAAACGAATCTAATTTTCCTTTATGTGTTTAATCTCTTTTCTGTAGATAAATCTCCTCATTTCCTGCGTCTTGGAGACGTGGAGGTCAACGCCGGGCAAAACGCCACCTTTCAGTGCATAGCTACAGGACGAGACACGACAAACAATAAACTCTGGCTACAGGTGGATAACAAAATTCTGAATTTACTGAATTAGGACATTGCACATTGCTCTGAATATCACCAATAACCAGAAATGTAAAGATGCCACCAAATATTTTGCTCATATAATTAGAAAGTTTACTGTGTATAATATGCTATAGTATTTGCGGTGAAATCCAGTGTTTAACTGCACTTTTAACACAAACTTTTTCATCTAAAAAGTGTGCAACTGCCACAGTCACACATTGCACAAGACAGTGTGATCATAAATTCATCCCGTTCATTACATATTGCTGGCAAATGCTTCACTGCTCAGAACATGCTAGAATATTGAACAACGCACACCATAACAGCAGTGTTTGGCACCACTTTTTAACCGCTTTTCCCCCTTATTAGATCATAACCTTGCATTTAAAGAAAACTGGGGTGTATTCCGTTTAGTACATAAACCTTGTTGAGTGTGCTTCCTCCTCCTCAGTACGGACAACAAGTGACAGGTGTAAGAGGGCAGAAAAACTCGCAAGCATTATGTTTGTCACAAAACAGTTATCACAGAGCTAATTTCTGTAATATAGCAAGTTGATGTGCAAACAGATGGTTGTAAGAGAGCAACACAGCTGCACATTAAAAGGCACTGTGGCTTATATACCAGGGCATCTTATATACCAGATTCTACGGCAATTTGCGAAATAACTTGGTACGATATGCATCGTTTACTTGACTCAAATATCACTAAAGTAGGGGAAAAGAACGAGACAGGTTTTTCACTGGTATTTTTGACTCACTTTTCTTGATATCTTGCTTTGTCAACGGTTGTTCAATTACCCAGGTTTTACAGTACAATTCATGAAATTTAATGGAAAAGAATTTGATTTGGGTCTCTCAAAACAACAATGAATGACATTTCTGTAATTTGTGAGCATTTCCTCCTTCCAGGAAGAGTGGAAACCCGAACACAAACTCAATAAAAAAATCCATTCAAACAGTTTTGACTGTTTAAAGGGTCTCAACGAAAAATGTTTGAAAATTTAAATTTCTTTTGTACATTTTTTAAGCAGCAGTTTCTTATATTAAAAGAATTTGCAGATGATTACAAACTTACAAAAACATTAGATAGAAAACTTTGTTTGAGCTCATTTCAACAAAAACTTATCCTCATGAAAACTTTTGAAGTTGTGCAATTGTAGATATTGCTGACACAGATTTTTGATATGGTTTGGGGCAGAAATAAGACATCCCAAAGTCTCAGAAGTTGCAACATTGCAACTTACTGTTGATAAGATTCTGGATGGATTGATCTGATTTTGAAGTTTGATGTTTAAAGGCAACTACTGACCAGTGAAAATGCAGTTTAGCATCATACTATGTAGTGATATTGTATTTAAAACACAATGAGTAAATTTGATTACACTGAGACAACTGAAGGTGAATAAAAAATTGTTTTCATATCTTTATTATTAAATCATATGTCTTTGTCCAGGCACACTGCTGATAAAAGGGAATAGAAGTAGACCACAGAGATGAAACATTGTACTCAATGTGCCACCCTCAGGACGGCTACGTCCAATAATAAAGTGTCATCCTCACACACGCACATGCACACTCAGGCGCCCACACACACAAAATGACCCCAGGCCATACATCCTAGCAGCTAACATGATTAAGAGTTTAATAGCTGCTGATTTCATTACGGCTCTATTGTAGTCATGACCTTCAAACCTGCTGTCAGTGAGGCAGAGGGGAGCTGTGTGGGTCTTTGGGTGTGTATCTGTGTGGGTGTATGAGCTGCCTCTGACCTTGAGCAAGGCAGTTAACAGTCCAGCATCTTGCTGCAATACCCTATGTCTGTGCTTTTCTGTGATTCAGAGGAAAAATGGAGAAGATATTCCTGTGGCTCTGACCAAAAACATCAACCACAGACGGTTTGCAGCCTCCTTCCACCTCAAAGAAGTCACCAATCAGGATCAAGATCTGTACCGATGTGTTACCCAATCAGAACGGGGCTCTGGTGTGTCCAACTTTGCAGGACTTATTGTCAGAGGTGAGTTAGTTATTTCAGTTATTTTGTGGATAAACTCTCAAAACTGTGTTTTCTCCTGCTGTTTTTTGATATTTAAGATTTGATAGCTCACTTCTGCAGTAAAATACTGAACACAGAAGCTTAATGAAAGAGAGAGAAAAATAGCTTATAACTATAAAAAAGCATCACTAAGCCTTGCTATGATTGCTTTGTTTACATTTGACAACGTGTGGTTTGTTATTGAGCTTCCTTTGAATATTTTTATGACCCTGTCATTGACAAAATTTGTTGTCATGACCCAATTATTTTCTGTTATGAGTAACCTTTGGATTGTCAGAAATTCTTTCCAATCTAATCACTGTGTCTGACTGATAAAAAGTAAGTCTCGAACACAATATACACTAATGAGGAGAGTATGTATGCCAGTGTATGCAGATGTGTGTAAACTCAAGGCTTCTCTTGGTGTGTGCAAATGCTGTGTGTGCGGACGCTCACATGGGTGTGAATCAGCTGCATTAGTGTATTCTGCAAATGTGTGTGTGAGTGGCAACCGTGTGTGCTCCAGCTGTCATGTGCAGCTGACATGCGGTTAATAAGGTGTCACCAATGTGTGTTTGAGACGGGATGCTTTATTCATTCACATCCAATAGCTTACATATTCAATTCATCTCCCGGGGAGAGAGAGAGGGGGAGGGCAGAAGGGAGGAGGGGGAGTAAAGGGGAAAAAGATGCAGGAAGAATACGATACAGGAGTGACAGAGAAGAAGAAGGTTTGGGGGGGGGTGGAGATAGGGAAGTGGAAATAGTGAAGAAAAGTTAAATGTAAATAGTCTGCTCATTATCCCAGGAATATCCATATCAGAATCAAGAGTATGTCTGAATATGTAAACAGCTGAGCACAGTCATGTTTATTATTCTGCATAAGAGATGGCAGAGGGGAAAGAAATGAGGAATCAAAGCAAAGAGAGCATCATGAATATGAATTTGAGCCTGTGCAGCTCTGATAAAGGAGCTCTGATACTGTCCGGTTTGGGAGTTCAACTTCCTGTGTCACCTAAGAAGACATGGCAAAAGGTAGGGTTACAGTCCCTGACTGAAACAAAAAGATCATTTTTTTCTGCATTTAAGTGAAAGTGGAGGTTTTGGACATGCACTTTTTTCAGTAGGACCTTGCTGATCTAGTAAGAATACTTAAGTGGCTAATGTTTATTTATCAAGAACATCTCTTTTTGACTATACGAAGGCAAAAAAGAAAGAAACGAGGAATCCGCTCAGCAGGAGACATGTGTCAAAACATGAATCAGACCAATCTACATATATGAAAATAGATTGAGGTTCAAGAGCACACACAGAGGGCAAGAGCTGTGTTTCATAGTCAGGCATCAGCTCCAGATACTTTCAGAGCTTTGAGAGATATTGGCAATAATGAATATTGATCCAGGGTCTAGTTGTTAGAAAGATATCACAATAAAGAAGTGAAGACTGCGTGTATGAGTGTGGAAGGAGAGGAGCTTCATGTTTATTTATTAGAAATATCAGATGGGAGATGAGAGGAGCCAGAGAGAAATCAAAGGAGCAGGGAATATGTTTATTTCACTTCTTGAAAAGTACGCATGTTGGAGATTCGAGGCTCCTGCAGGACACTGACGACCATGAATATGGACAGAATCAAGCTGCATTATTAATAGTTTTACGAATATTTTACTTTTTAATGATTTTTTTGTGCGTAAAATTGAAAAGTAAGGAGAAGAGATGAACTCTGGCAGAGATATGTATCTGGTAGGATTCTGCTGAACAGGGAAAAATGAATAAAAAGTCATAGGGAAGTAGGAAATTATGACATGAATATATGAAAAAAAATCTTACTGTAGGAAATAACCCAGGTTTCATTTGCAGAAGCTCAAAGTGGTCTGCTGGGTGAAGTGAGATTGCTTCCGTGCACATACACACAGGCCAAGTCTATTGATATTTACAACATGGAGATGACAGAGATGTGCCATTATCCTCGCCCACTGTGTGTGCTGGAGCTGTCAACATCAGAAGGAAATGACACATTTTGTAGAGACACAGGTGTATCGTAGGAGTATGAGAGGTTTGACATGGGATTCCCTTATAATGCTTAAACCTTTGCTGGGTTGTCACAGAAACCGAATTTTAGACATTGATGAGATACGGAAATAAATTAAGCCAAAAGAATTTCTGCTTTGTTACCACAGCAACATATATAAAGTCCTAGGCACCCAGTAAGAGTCAATTTCTTGTTTGAATGACCAAATATTGGAGGTAAACTGCACAGATTGTTTTACTTCAGGGTACATTGGCAAAATACTGGTACTAAAGCTTTGCAAAACTTTTGCTGAAATTTAGATGGTGATCTTTCTCTTTGACTTGAAAATAAACTGAAGATTTATTTTTGTAGCTTTCAGATGCTATGAATCATTAAAATACAGGCAAAATATCAGTTTAAAACATGCCAATATAAAAGGCATTAAAAACGTGGTCAGCGTAAACTTAGAGTCACTCTATTTTCTTTGTGAAAAAATCCAACAGTGGACAGATCTCGGCTTTTATAGTGAAATAGCTACTTGTACTCATTATTTTCAAACAAAATGTTTTTGGTATTTTTTGTCTGCGAAGTCAAATGCAAAGGAAACAAGCTGATATCCTAAAATTTCCCATGTCATCCAACATAGAATTGTTAGGTTATTGTGAAGTAAACAAAAGCAACCTTAAATGTCAATTTGAAAGACTGGAAATCATACATTTTGGGAGGTTTTTCATCACAACTGAATCTAATGTGTTTCATTGAATCAGTAAGATAAAACATAACTGAATCGAAGACAAACCACAGGTCTAGTTTTGGTTGCATATACACTAAATCATAATGTCACTTCCTATGAAATACAGCCACAACCAAGGTTGAAACAATGACCACTTTGTAGCAAAACTCTTTAGTAATAAAAAGAGGAGTTGAATTTGAATGCAGAAAAACAGAACTTTCATTAAAGGAAAATCTTGTTATCTTTACATTGGGATGTGAAACCGTGCAATGAGAACCCTTGAACTTTCTGGCAAAACATGAAAACATAAATTTTGAAGAGCTTTTCTAATCACAACAGCAGCTAAGGTCTTTCTCAAAATCAAAGGATTAGTTAACTTTGTTGTTTCCTTGCTCCTGTTAAACCTGTACAAATTTTAGCCTCCCCGCCACCTTCTAGTAATGTGACATGCCCGTGACCATGACCGTTTCGTATGTCAGTGGCATGGGTTATGCTTTTCATCCATCTGGTCAAAGCTCCATAGACAGTGTTTGAGAAGGGCAGACCTTAGACAAATGTTCTGTCAGTCACATTCATTATGAGCTATTTAGAGCAACAAACAGATGATCTAGTAGAGTAAACTACATAACACAAACTCAACAGGCAGTCGTTATTATTGTTTGCTATCTGTTGAGCCAGTTGGCAAATTAAACTCTTACCAAGCCAGTCAGGAAAAAGGTACCAAGGAAAGCTTTCACTGTGGTTCTTTGCTCTTCTTAAATAAAGAAATGTTGTCCAGTTCTGATTAAAAACTGCCTCTATAGCTGCATCAAAGCTAACCACTGCACCCGTGGCGGCCATTGTTTACAGGCTTAAAGTACCTCAAACCACTCCTGTAGATACCACTTTGTTTTCTTTAAATAATGCTGATTGGTTCAGTAGTTCTCTAAACGGGGACAAAAGTTTCAGCTTGAAGCTTTGCAAGATGTAGCCACATGTTGACAGCCAATCCATCAGCTTTGCTGGACTACCTTTCTAGACTTTAAATGTGTTGAACTGTAAATGGTTCTCTTTTTTCCAAAGAAAAACTTTGACTGTTATGAGCAGAAAAGATAAACTAAAATAAACTGATGTTTCAAGATAATAAAACCTGAGATTTTCCTACTGAAGAATTGTAAGGTTTTTTTTAAATTATTTTTGCTTTATTCATATCAAGGAGTGCACTATAGTTTTGGTATATTTGGTATCAGAAGATAGAAAACATTTGAATTTTGGTATGAAAATTTCTGCCAATATTTACAGCCAATAAAAATCTGCCTATATCAGCGGCAAGTACTAGTCATATGAACAAATAAGTTGGTGGAGTTTTAGGCTGGACCATAAGACCGACTTCAGCTGAAGTCTTTTCTTTGTTCACTATCATTCCTTACACTTTAAAGAGATTTAAGGACTGAAATTTGTTGATTAATTCATCCTAAAATTTTAAATTCTTTGGTTGAAGGACTAAGTTTTAGGTCTGAACTATATTTAGATATCGGTATTGGCTAAAATTATTTTGTAAATATCGACAAATCAGATATAAGCAATGTCAATCCCTATTCATGACTCAATAATTTGATGTGTTGTCATATTGTAAGTATACATTATGAGTATGAATAAATACGCTGTTGATTGCTAGTTTTAAAATCTTAAGATTCCTTTAAACCTATGCTTTAATGTCAGTGGATGTGTAGAAATTGTTAATATTTCTTTATTCATAGATCTTACTTTTGCTTATTTATTTAACACAGTGCCAATATTCTGTAAGTGTAAACTCAATAGCTTTGCCTAAATAAGAATTTATAAATTATGTTACAAATAAAGCACAATTTGATCAAAAAAGACCTTAAGAAGACTTTGGGTATTTAATGGCAGTCTTGATATTGTAAAATTTTTATTCAGGAACAGAGGAAGTGTTAAGGTATAGAGAAATCATAGGAAAAATGATCCCCTCCTATAGCCTATAGGTCCTACCAGATACACTGAACATCTATACTGTGTATCTGTGTTGTGTTTGCGTGTGAGACATAAAACTATGTAGATGTTTATCTGTGTGTGTTTTTGTGTCACTAGTAGTTTGGTCAGAGCCGAACTCTAATAAAGCCTTGCCCCCTGGTTCCTACAGTGACAGAGTGCATCATCACGCCAGCTCGTATCACGCTCACACACACTTCAACACACTCACAAACACACCATGCCAGCATGCATTACACACAACCCCTGGCCTAAAAAGCTCCTGCAATATTACTGTCACACACAAACGCACAAACACACAACATTTATCAGACTTGAGAGGACAGGAATATATACAACTGTCTTAAACCTGTAATCGTCCACTTCTGAAATGTCACACAGACACAATCTCACACATGCACACACACACATGCTCACAGTAAGCGACGGTGACGGCTGAGGCTGCAGGCGCCATGGAACTAAAGAAAACCTACAACCACTGTTGGCTGTCGATACGGCTGAAACACACAAACTCGTGCACACGCTCCACTGTTGCTCTCGAGGTCAAATGTCCTCTAGTGAGCTCCGTGGTGATGTCAGCAGCGGTTTGCAAGACCTAAACTTTATTGACAAGGTTGCTGACGACGGACAACAAAGAAGAACATGCCTAGTGGGTGCCAAGCTCAAACAAAATATCCGTCTGTCCTCTTTATTTCTCTTATTCTTTTTTTGTGTTGTTGTTATGAATGCTTAATCTACTAAAAATGCCTCAGGAGATTTTTTATCTGCGAAGAAAGTGAGTGACAGTTAATGCAAATTAACCACACAGCTGGGTTAGGTCAGAAATGACACGCTGGTTTTGAAGTTTTCCTCATTTGTTTTCTTACTATCATTTACAATTGACCTAAAAAATGAGCAACACTGCAAGGGTTCATGCGTCTGATTAATAATGAAAAACATGGTGACAACAAACCCATCGCACAAACAACACCATTGATGATTTCTTTTTGGGTCAACTGTACAAACGACAAGTGATGGAACAAAAAACTAAAGCCTGAATCGGTTCCAGTGCTTGTTTTCTCTGGAGTCACATAATGACCCACTTACAATCCTCTCTGTTTCATTTTTATGTCTATTATTTAGCTGTTCGATATTCATTGGTTTTAAAGTAACACAAATAAGTTGACACAGCGACTGCTAGTAGGAAACCCACTCTTTTCTACGCCTGAATAGCTTATCTTTGATTTTCTCTTTACTTGTGCGTTTGTTAATCATTCCGTTGTTTACTTTGTGAATTTGATGGCGTTTGGAGCTGACATCTTGTTGACGTTGTTGGTTTTTTCTAAAGTCACTTCAACATTCATTATCTGGATTCAACTCTGTCTGCATGTTTGTTTGCAGTTGTGTGTTTGTGTGTCTGTGTTTGCACACACACATAGCTAGTGCTGTCAAACTACAGTGTTTCATCTGTTGCTAAAAAGACGCTTCCCAGCCTGCGCCTCTCTGACAGCCACATTCAACACACACACACACAGAAATGCAGACACACACAAAGAGAAGAGGAGGTGACAGCACTGCAAAATATAACTATTAAAGGAAAAAACATTCACACACATGCACACACACACACACACCCATACACACATATAATTTAGATAATACTTACTTTGATATGATATGATGGAAGCTGGATTGCAAAAAATCACATTTCCCCCCTATCTTCATAGTGATATCAACACAGCCTGGCAGTGTGTTTGAGAAAGTGTCTAAGAGAGATAAAATCTGTATGATTTAGCCTGTGTATATTTATATATATGTGTGTATGTGGAGAGAGAGGCTCTCTGATTAATTCATGTGCTGATCTGTCTGTGTATGTGTCAAGTAGATAAATCTTTGATGCAGCCTGTTAAAGGTTGTGTGTTTGTGCATGTTGTGCTTTCGGCTTGTCAATCACAAATGTTTGACAGTTCGCTCTGATCAGACTGACTGGCCCTGAACCGTCACACATCCATCACATTTACACACAAGTACAAACATACAGTATTTGTTTACTGAGAGCATTGCAGGATGTAGAATGCAGCTGAATTTGGAGACATGTTGAACAACAACAACAATTTGAGCAGTCCCATTTCAGATAAAGCTGTTATGGCCAATATAGGTGGTTTCTAGATGTTGTCACATCACTGTAAAGAACTCCAGATGGGGTAAGATGTGATTTCTGCATAGAGAAGTGCCAAAGTTTTGTACTGATAACAACTGTACCACCTGATCAAATAAGAATTAAGAACAACAGCTACTTATAAGTCCTGAAAGTAGTGACACAAAAGTGCGAAATAGCAGAATCAGATAACACTTGTGTAGGGTCCATCTCTACCAAGCAGTTTTGTTCAGTAAAAGCATAGTAATCTGTGATCTTGGTTGCATTTTCACTGTCATTGTCTGTCCACCTTCATTCATTGTCTAAGCTCAGTGATAGGGCTTTTCCATTACATCGAGCAGCTTGGCTCTACTTGGTTTGACTCAGCACAGCAGCTTAGTGCAGCACAACAACCGAGCCACCCATTTGAGGGCAAGTCTAGAGCTGATGACGCAGCATTTGAGTCGATAACATCAAATAGCTGCACCTCAGTAAGCGTTGTTTTGTTCTGCCAGAAGAAGAAGAAGAAGCACCGATTGTTTCTGCTTCAAAGTTTCATTTCTATTGGTAATCTGCCTGGTATTTAGGTATAAGTTTGGTGCAGCTGTTGCTACTTAAACATATCTACGAAGTGTCCCTGAATGATGATGGACCACTGTGACACCACAGCAGTGCTTCAAGGCAGGCTTGGGCCCTGCTCCAGGGCAGGACCATTCTAGGGTGGCCCGGTGTGGCACTGTTGATGGAAAAGTAAATCAGCAAGGCTTGGTTTGATTCGGCGCAGCGAAGTCACAGTGGAAAAGCCCCATTATAAAAGCTGGTCTTTTGGCTCCCTAGCAGCTCTTCATTTAGAACCATTTTGGCTTTTTAAATGTGAATTAAATGGAACGCAAGTGGCCTAGGGGTTTAGGGCACGCCCCATGTATGCATGTCTCTCACTAGCTCTCTCATCCCTGTCCATAAAGGCATAAAAAGCTCAAAAATAAATCTTTAAAAAAGGGTATTAAATACATCACTAACTCTGAAATAAGAGCCAGCTCCTGTTGTGTATATAAAAGAGGCAGGGAGTGATGAACATTAGCTGGGAATCATTGGGAATGGAGGAAAGTTGGAATGCCAAAGCTTGATATTGCCCTGCACACAGCAGATATCATCAAAAATATTCTACATTCACTATGTATGGCCCTTAAACTTAACAGAAAAGGGACTCTTTACCCAATGTGTTTACTGATTTGCTTATTATAGAGGCTATTGACCACCAGTAACTCAGTCTCCAAATACAGATCAAGCAGGTACCCCTTTAAAAGCTTTTCTTCCTCATTTTGACATAAACATAAACAAAAATGGTGATATGCAATTGAGCAAGTAACTCTTTTGAGGCCAGAGTAACTAAGTAAGGATGTGTCATCCATCAACGTGCAGGTTCTGCAAGCCAGTCCCCATCTGTCTTTTGCATATCATTGATCGCTAGACTGCAAACAAACTATTGTACTTTCTATATACCTATGCAATATGTAAGTGCACCTTTTCTAAAAATATAGCCATGCATAAGTAGGTTTAGGTGCCAATCCCATACTGTATACTGGTAAATCTCAAAAGTAAAAACTATGTTAATTAAAAAAAATACAACAGTTTGAGAAAGATTTGACTCGCTTTGCAATCGGATGCTGGATGGCACCATGAGTTACCATTTTCTGTTTTGGAAAAACAAAGCAAGTCATTGCTAACCAATGCCCCTTTAGATCAGCAGTCATTAATCTGATTCCTGATTGGTTGTTTATTTTCAGTGGATATAAATCATTTGTACATAATAAAGGATGACCTGAATATGTGCAAACACAGTTACTCTTCGGTGTCATTTTCAATATGGCACAAGCAAAAATCCGATGCTAAAAGATAAGCATAAATGCTGTCGTAGGTTAAGAAATGCATTTGAATTAGTTTACTAAATCACAGAACACAATGAGCAGTTAAAGTGGAGGCTCATATTAAATCATTCTAGAGAAATTAAACCAAATACACCCCCTTCTAAGTGCTGGGCACAGTTGGCAGAGCAGGTGCCCCTGTACAGAGGCTGTAGTCCTCAACGTACTGGTCGCAGGTATAAGTTCTGATCCTGGGGCTGTTTGGTGCATGTCTTACCCAACCTTCTCCCCAATATTTCCTGTTAGTTTTCAGCTGTCCTGACCAATAAAGAAATAAATAAAAAATCTCTTCCTTCTTCTTATCATTGCGTTTTAAACTCACCAAAGTTCTTCAGAGGCACTATTCTTGTTTAAATGAAAAAAATATTAACCACATCTGAATAAAAGTGTAAAGAATGTTAGAAAGCCGAAGACATCAATATGAATCATTATCATTCAGAAGTCACTTACCAATAACAACTCCCAGTTTCTTGTTCTGACGGTTGTGGAAATAGTTTGATGTGATACAGCTGCAATAAGAGGTTTTGCATAAATAGATATGTTCATTCGGGCAACACAGCAAAAATGTCACCGCTTTGAAGAATGTGAGTACTTGCTTTGAGATGAAAGTGATATCTTTGCAGTACATTATGCATAAAATGAAGCCTCAAGTAATTCTAAGTTACAGGCCATATTGATAAAAGAAAGCAAGAGCTGGAGAGTAGATTGTGTCAATATTCAAACAGCATTACCTTTTGAGACAGAAATTTCTATTTGTAACTTTAGACCACAAAGATGATCCAATTAATTCTCCATGACATTCCTGCAGCTTGGCTCTTCACGTTATTGAAGGTCAGTGCAGTTGCCACTTGCAAGGATGTCCTTAACAATCTTTGTCATCTCTGTTGCTGAGGTTTTCAGCTGGTAGTTGGTAAAAAAATCACTTGAGCCCAAAAATATCAAATGCCAGCTGTAACACGAAGGGAGGTTTGTATATCGGAGACTATAGTATGTGTGGCTATTTCCTGTGTCACCGCCCTCTACTGTTCTGCTCTGACCTTGTTTTGGTCCCTTTCATTCATCTGCTGAGTCTTTTTGAAACCTTTCAAATCTTTATGATCTTGTTAATTGTTTTCTCTCCTCAGAGCCTCCGCACCCCATCGCCCCACCCCAGCTGCTCGGTGTCGGCCCTACGTATCTGCTGATTCAGCTGAACGCTAACTCTATATTTGGAGATGGACCTATTATACTGAAGGAGGTATAAGTTTTGAAGTTTTTTATTTGATAATTGTGTCTTAAATACAATCATAAACCAATCCCCAATGGGCTTATATGACACCAAATATTTAACGAGTTCTGGATCAGGGTGCAATGTAGATGTTTTTATTGTCATGAAACCGAAGAGGAGACTGAAGACAAACTAGAGACTTATCAAACAGACCAGTTCATCTTCTTTTCAAGGCTTTTGAGACTAAATTAGCTGGCCTTAACACATCAGTTTTAAACAGCCAGTTTTTCTCCTCAGGCCACTGCAGTTTTTGACAAGCTGTTTCATGAAGCAATAACTCTCATAGATCATTATTTTTTATACATTGCAGACAAAAATGGACAAAAACAGTATTTGGTGTTCAGGTCAAAGAGAGATTCTTACCCCCCACCCACCCACCCACCCATAAAAAGCTTCTTAAAAGTGCTTTCATATTAGTTCTTTGAGTAGGTCTGAGACTTGATGAAGACTTCATCAATGTGTGAGCCTTTTAAACGATATAGCCGTCACATACTCACACTCACCTGGTTTGTTGTAAAGCAGTTTTTCCAATCATTAAACCTTGAAACCCCCTTACATGCACCTAAGAAAAGCTGCAGGTCAGGCCCACACCAAAAGGAAAAGTGATACATTGCTGTCAATAATTGGCATCGGTTCTAATTGTTTCATTGATAAAACCCCAAGATAAAAGGCTTGCATATGTTGTTTTTTTTTGCATTGTATAAACTACTTAATAAGTGTTTAATCATGTTTTTAGTCAATATGTGCAAATCTAATTTTGCACATATTGACTAAAAACATGTGTGCAAATCTAATTTTGGCAGCCTTAGAATCGACAAATCTTTAGTTCCCCCATTAGGCGGTTCCAGTTCCCGGGTTGGGAACCAATGTTGCGGTGGACATAAAAATAATCAGTGTGCTGCCTTGTCTGTCCTTTGTTCAGCTGCACATAAATCTTTTGTACAATAACAACTTGCAACATTTCCACAGAAAGATCAAGTAAAGTTCCACCGTTTTTCAAATTCTTCTTCTTTGTTGTGTTTTGCTGCTCTGGCTGGAACTGCTGGCTACATTGTCCAGCACTGCAACACCCCCACTATTAGTCGGGGTATTGCAACGTTTGGTTGGCATCCATTAGCTTCTAGATAACATGAGGAAATGACAAAATAACCACAGAGTACAGACAGAAGGCTCTGTCTATGTCCATATACATTTTTGATGTAAGGCATAAATGAGCCAGAAGATATAATCTGCCCGTGTAGAGAGGAAACAACCCTTGTCGCACTGGTTGCAGGTTTAACATCCATCCTAATGCCTAAACCAATAACTGTTATGCTATTTTCTTGTAGGTTGAGTACCGTATGACATCAGGCAGCTGGACTGAGACTCATGCTGTGAACTCTCCAAACTACAAGTTATGGCATCTCGACCCGGACACAGAGTACGAGATCAGAGTGCTGCTGACCAGACCAGGAGAGGGAGGGACGGGGAAACCTGGACCGCCACTTATTACCAGAACCAAATGTGCAGGTAGGACATGGACACATAGATATCAAAAGCATTACTCTTTTTCCAATTTTAGCCACTGACGTTTATGCACCTTGATGATTATTGCAATTTTGTGTTGTTTTCTTTTAGTAGGTAAACACTTATCATTAATTTTTGATTAGTGTCAGATGATTTGTTGGGACTTTGTTGACTGTGTAGAAAATCATGGCCAAACTTGTCTGTTGCATAAACGGTGAGACAAGTACATGATATTGAGCTTTTTCGACACTTTTCACGGTAATGAAAACTATAAACATGAACTGTACATCCACCTGCAGTAGAAAGGTAGCAAACTTGATTTTAGTTCAGTCTTCTTTTGCTAACAGCTTTTTCAGTCCGTCTGATTGTCTATCGATCCATCCTTCCACTGTTGTTCTTTTTGTCTTGCTATCTATATTTCAGTTGCCGGAGTGATGTTTATACTATGAGCAGGCAGCAGGGGTGTAGCGGAGAGTAGAAATGGAGAATAAAGGAGAGGAGAGCCTGAGTCAGTCTGTGGTTGCTCAGTGATCTGAGAGAAAGAGTGATTAAAATACTGGAGGCCCTCTCCACCTTTCACACTTTTATCCTGCTTTTTCTTTTTCTTTCTGCTTCTCCACCTCTGTTTCATATCTTTTATTCCTCCATCTATAAAATCTCTCTCTCTGCTTCGTTCCTTGTCGCTGCCTTTCACCCCCTTTTTTTTTTCCCTCCCCCGGCCCCTTTCTCCCCATCTCTTTCTCTCTCCGTGGATCAATAGACGGAGGGCAGAAACACTGTCTGACATTTGTAGAAATAAACGACTGAAATATAAACACAGCTTGCCTGAGGGAGAGAGACGGAGCAAGCGAGAGGCTTGATATGAGAGGGAAAGAGACAGAAAGAGAAGCAGCGAGCTTGAATGAGAAACAGAATAAAGGGAGCGATGGAGAGATGATGAAAAACAATAAGGCAGGAAAAAGAAAGAGGAGAGAAGAGAAGCGGGCAGAGAGGCGAGAGAATGATGAAACTGGAGAATGAAAATGAAAGAGAGATGAAAACTCATAACCACGGGGTCTGACTGATGTCTCACAACCTGTGTGTGTATGTGTGAAAACATCAGTAAGTGACTGTGTGTGTTTTTTGCCTGTGTGTTTATTGACACAGAGGAAGTCATAGACTTGTTCAGCAGACTCTTGTATTGAACAGTTTCCTGTTTGACAGGAAAAGGAAATTAATCTTCTTCTTCTCGCTCATGCAGGAGCACAATCCAGTTAAAGACAATGACTCATTGTAATCCGCATAATGCCTCCATATCAGACCAAAGCAGGGAAATATGGTTATGAATTTAGAGAATTACATCAAATCGTTCTGTTTATCAGAGTAATTTCTGTCTTCTTACGAGAAAGCAGTCTGCGTCTAAGGAGTGAAGACTAGAGGGGAGAAATCCTCTATTAGCTTTAGAGCAATTTCTCCTACTGTGTATTTCTTACAGGAGCCGTGAAGCATGTCCCAAACAAACAAAAATGTTTTAAATAATGGTTTGTAAGACAATATAAAAGTTAGGGATGTGTTTTGTGATTATTACCAAAGTTAATTGAATGCCCATTCAAATTCAGACTAGTCGACTAGTCCAAAATAAAGGAAACACCAAGAAATAAAAGTAAAAATGTAGTAATATTAATATAACCTTGCTTAATAGGAGATCTCAGTGTCTACAGGAAAACAATGTCAAACGGATTTGCTTAGTGCTGCTAATTCTAACTGTGTTAGCATCACCACCCCCCGGTCTCCTTTCAGGTTGATGTCTACATATCCATGCTCCAGTGGAAGATGGCACATCCTACATACAATCTTATATTCATTTTCTAGATCAAAATACCACCAAACTGCTTAACACCCAGAAATGCTATAGATCCAGGCAGTATGGCTGTAGACAGCTGATTAACAGCACTTTGACCAGTATTGCAGGCCCAGTAAAACTGCTAATAATTAGATTAACTGGCTAGTAATTCTGGCACTGACATGTGAAGGTGATGATGTATCATTAAGTCAGTTAATCACACACATTCCTGGGTAAAAAGCTGCCAGAAGTTTAAGACTAAATCCCCCAAATGCTAACTTAAACATACTTTCCCCTCAAACAGTTCACAGGAATAAAGACTGACACAGGTCCTTCTATTATCTGCTCTTCTTTTATCCCCGAAGTTAATATTTCAACATTAAGAGAAATCAATTTCAGTTTTTATTAATATATTACCAATTCATAAGAAATGTTATATCATCTGTCATTAGTACAGCACTTTGCATCATAGCAAAAACTAAGCAAGGAAAAACCTTTTATTGTGCAGAAACCACGAGCAGAACCAGATTCATGCTGTCTGCTGAAGATGTGTTGGGCTTCTCTAGTCCTTCTTTAAATTAGAAGATAGATCTGGCCACACAAAAAATAAGCATTCACTCAATTATTTGGTGTTAAGATTCTTACCATCCTGGATGGGTTTATAGGGTTCAAAGGATTGTATGTTTTTCAAAGTCTCTTTCTATGTACATACCTGTACATAATTATGCAGAAGAGCCTCTGCAGGTTTCCTCATGTTTCAACATTTTTGTAGACTCAAAGAGCGTATGCAAAACAGTCTTTTCTACTTGAGCCAGGTAAGAGGGTGCACTGCTTTTCTCTCAGCTCTTTACACCTCAGTAGAATAATATGGCTTTCAAATATTATTGGACCAAATGGATCAAAATCTGATCATAAAACAAGTCAACTGGGAGAGTTTATGAGACTTACAAAAGTCATTCTCCCCATCTATTTTACAGCAGCATCTATTAAGTAACCTGTGTAAAGTTCTTGTGTTGTGTCTTTGCAGTTTGTGTCCTAAAGATGCTGCAGATTTGGCAGGATTTTGCTGATATTTATGTATTTATTTACTTACATAATAATGTCTTGATGATAACACTTATAACACAGTGCTATTACATCACATGTAAAAAAAAAAGCACATAATAAAAAAAAAAAAATACATTATTTAAAAAGTCACAGTGCCAGTAGATACAGATGTGCCACAAAATATTCTAGATTGTCACTAAGATGTGTGATCACAGTTCTCATGATTTTACAGGGAAAGAAAACATAAATTATTTTTGCTGGCTTTTTTCAAAGTCAGTCTGATAAATAGCTTATCCAAGATAGCAAACAAACTACAGGCTTTGCCTTTATGATATACAAATTAAACTGCCAATCTACTCACGGCAAATTTTCCTGAATATATCTCACTGTGTTTAAACACCATTTCACCCTGATTTTTCTGTAGACATAATGTAGGGCTGCCAGGACACCAATGCATTCCATTGTGTTCAAACATGCTAACCTTCATAAAGCAGATTTTTAAGGGGATTTGTGCTTGTGTGGAAAGGGCTAATGAGTTAGCTTTAAGAGTAATGTTACACATGCCAATGCATAAGTGCAGATCAATACCACATGTTTCTGCCTGGTGAACATAGTTACCCCAAAAACCCACAGCAGCTGCAACCAAATCCATCTATACCACACTTTTGCTCCATCCACCAGTAAGCACCCTCACCTACTGGTCTGTTTCAAAAGCCGAATGTAGCCCAGAGTAGCTAAATCAAAAGATCATGTAATAATAAAAAGATCAACATGCAATCAAAATTAAACTTTGCCTTTCTAAGGTAGAGTTGCTGCTCATTTGGGGGGCTATTTTGATATAATGTTGATATAACAATGGGATGTACCATATCCAGTCTGTACCTGGTGTTTTATTTTGAAATTTCCTGGATGCTCCAGTATGCATTCCCATTTCTGACTTCCTATCTGTGTCAGTCTGCTCTGTTCATCTCTAACTTTGCCAGACACAGCTCTGATAGAGAATCAGCGCGTATCTTAGGCAGAATGGCGTTGCACTTCTGCACGACCTGCAGACAGATCACTGATGGTGCGTGGCCGAGCACAGTACAGCCAGATTCTGTTGAATTCTTCATTTAGATTTGGTTAACTGAATGCGGATACATCAAATTTAACTGCCTTACTGCATGAATTAGATATCTACCTGATATTTGAAATGACAGTCCTTTACACTTTTTATATCTTATTAAATTAAATATAACAATAAACATAAACTTTGTTTGTTAATGAAAGAGTCTAGGAATTTCTGTCTGACTTTATTATTATTGCAGAAATTTCCTCCCCGTCTGTCTCTCTTCGTTGTCACTGTGACTGAGGTCATTCAGATACACACACCTCAATAGATTTGGGTATGTGTGTTTGTGTTTGTCGAGGAAGAGAACAGAGACAGACACGTGGTAGAAATGTTATTTAAATGGTAATGATTCCTTTGCTTTTCTGTTTGGTTAGGTTTGTCTGATCCCACCACCTGTAGTTTACTGAATATTTAGTTGGATGCAAAGTAATGAAAACATGCACGGAGACACTCACAGGGGGAAATGTGTGCTCAAACACCAGGCATAAACCCAAGCAAGTCTCTGCACAGAACAGTGTTTAATTAAAAACCAATAAAGTTAATAAGATACAGAGCAGAAATCACACGCAGAGTAATTGATATGATAACAAGGAGGATTTCTGCTTCTCTCCTCTCTTTTTCTTCATCTTTTCTTCTGCACTTTTTAACATTTCTGTCGCTCTTTGTTCTTCTTCTGTGGTGATATATTGCTGTTGTCTGAAGGGAGAAAAATAATAAACTTGAACTCGAGAGTTACTGAGTCTGTGTGTGTTGTGTGCACATGTGTGATTGTGTGACAGAAGAAAGTGATGAAGTAGCTTTTAATCCAAATCCTGAATTTTCTGCTGGAAACCTCTTGGTCATGGCAGGTTAGAGACACTCATACACACAACTGGACAGCCACACACACTTACAGCCATGAGCACAGACAGAAAAGAGACACACTAAGCTATCATAAATGGAGGGGAACCTACATACACAGTTCAGAGAGTCACAATATTTCACATGTGTTGCACAAACTCAGCAGCACTTGGATTAATGGAAGAATAGAAGCACAAAGCACACATTTTTAGATGCACAAGGGTGGGTTTTGTGGGAATCACACATGAAATATCATACAGTATGTACTTCTTTATGTATATGATAACACACACGTACACACAGTCAGCATTGGGATGCTTAAAGGGTCAGCTGTGAAATAGCAACCAAGAGATTAACAGACAGTTCTGTCCTGTGTGTGATTGACTCAGTTTTATAATATGTGTGCAGTTTGTAGTTTATTGCAGATTTTTGAAGCTTATACTGAGATTTAAAAATACACACAGACCAGTTTACATGGTTAATTAGCAGCCTTCAATGGATCTGTGTAGGTTTGTGACTTAGGGAAGAGGAAACTTAAGTTGTATGTGTGTATCAGAGCTGGAAACATCTTCTGAAATAAAAATGAAGTCCTTGTATTTAACAAAAAGGCCACTATTAAGCTTGATGAATACTTCTGTGTCAAATCTACATGGTAGCATATACTGTAGGTTCCCACTGTCCTGAACCTATATGGCGGCCTATGCATGTGACCTAAAGTACACCTAAAAAATCTGCCTGTGTGTCAAAATGAAGAAGACTGCTGGCACTGTGGTTGGTTTGCATTGTAGCATCAAAAAAGACCAGTTTCATAGAAACTTCCACAGACATACTGTGTGGACTCTGGTGTGAGATAAATAACCACAGATGACAGGCCAAGTTGTCAAATCTACTCTCTGACATCTGAAAATATCTGAAATGTGTTTTCTTCTCCATGTCTCTCCGAGGCCGATCAAGGTGATAAAGTTTCATCGTCATCATTCTATTCAGTGGCCATAAGCCATCTCCTCTGATGTGGTCTCTTTTTCTTGTGTGGTACGACACTATCAAATGATGGTATAAGCTTTTGACTACTTAAACTAATACTTCTTTTCGACAAAAATTAAGGCTGTTGCTGTGGTCTAGAACCATCGAACAGTGATTTAAGATTTAACTACTTTTTACCTTAGGCTATATAACAGATAGCCAAGAATTAAGGCTTTCTTGTAGTTTGATTCGTCAAACAGTCAAATTAGCATTCAGCCCTTATCTAATTAACACTACTTTTAGTTATAATAGTAGCCTATGCTGTCAAACAGTAGTAGGGCTCAATAGTGCCCGCCCACATTTTTTTTGTGACATTTGCCATTCAAATCCACCATAGACATTTTTCAAACTCCTCACTACAGCCCTTCCAATGCATGAACCACATAAATTAGCTACCAGGGTACCCATTACTATAAAACATTTGATCCGACGCAAATAAAAGCTTTTAAAAATGGAAAAAAAGGTAAAGTGCAAGACTGTGTACATATTTCTTTACTGGAAGGAAGGAAGGAACTACATATACCACAATCCATAGGGATTCTTTTAATTCTTTGTGAAACCACATATGCAGCTCTCTTTTACTTTTTTGTCACTGTGGTGTTTACATTTGAGATGAAATGTGATGGTTTATCCTAGTTTGCGTATTTATTGCTTCTTACCACGGCAGCATGCATTGTCAGCAACTTGACAGCTTTCCTTTGTGGGCTTGGTCAACATTTCCATGTTAACAGGAGACCCCACCAATCAGAGACGTTGCTTTGACACTCAAGGATTGTGAGTATTGTAGTATTTTTGGCTGAGATTGTGGAAAAACTATGATTTTTTTTTTTTACTTGAATACTTCTGATAATATGGCTAATTATCATTTCAGCTTTGGAGAAAATGAATGGGATTTTTAATTCTTGAACCCCACTGTTGATCCCTATAGTCAACCACTATCTAGCCACTATAGTATCACTTTTAGCTAAGACTGATGCTTCGTATTCAAGTAGACTATAGATAGAAAAAGAAACTACGGCCTCCAGTGTTACTCGTGCATTCCTACCTATGTAATATTATGGGGCTAGCTAGGTATTTGTGCCGTTTTTTGATGGTTGGAAAGTTGTGGAATGTCATATTGAACAAATAAAAAATGTCATTGTTACTTAAGATAATACTGGGTTTTCACTGAATTGTCTTTTCTGTTGCTCGTCATTTTAAAAGTTGTAAAATGAGTACAATATAATGAGTACATAATGAGTACATAATTGAGCTTCCCCGTCTTGACCTTAATGACAAAATGAAAAGGTTCTGTAATATTCAGGATTTATACTTTTGGTTATTTTTGGTCATTTACTCCTGAAAATACCAATATTCACTCCTTATTTTACTTTTTAAACCAGTGGACAATGCACCTTGTTTCATTGCAGGAGGTGGATTTAGTGTTGTGTATCTCCTTCAGATATTTTTTTTCTGACTCATATCCTTAGAAGAACTTTCTTGGAGATTTCTCCATGATTGTTTTTACCAGCCTAATCCCATGGGTCTAAATGTTTTCAGCTTTATTATTTTCTCAATTTATCTTTCTGAGCTTGTTGATATTTGATATAAATCCCTCAAATCTACACACATGTATACCATTTCTTAAAATCACAGTCGGTGTTGGTTGCCAATTGCATTATAAGCCTCTGCATAGGCAAATCAGTAATTGCTTGCGAGTGCAAATTGAATGAACGTTGCAGTGCAAATTTGCACCTTTCATGTCACTTAAATCCGGCCCATAGAGACGGAGACGTGCAGAAAGAAAATGAGGGTTTGACATAGAATGAATAACCCGAGTTTCATTTGTCTTCCTCATGACAGTGGAAGGATTACTGAGAACTAATTGGACAGATTAACTTGGATTTAGCTGCATCTCCTGTCAACCTTTTCTGTCCCCCCTCCCTTTTTCCTCACCTCTTTTCTTCTCTGTTTTTCCTTAAGCTTCTTTTTGACACTCTATGTTTTTTAACTGTATTTCTTGGCTCTTCCTAATGCTTAATGTTGAGGGACAGGTTTTATTTTCCGCCCTTAGCGTAGTTCTGTTTCATTTAGTTTGATTTCTTTTCCTTTTGTTTGCCCTTCTTTAATTCCAACCTCTGGATTCTGCTGATATGAAGCCTGCCATCCTCGGTGTTATTGTTGGTGTTTATTGGTATTGTTGTTGTTTTCAAAGCTTCCATCTGTGGAGAACAAAGCCTTTTAGTTCTGACATGAATCCAGCCGTTTGTCTGTCTAGTGGAGGAGGAGAGAGAAGGGACAAGGCAGCCTCTGTGGTTTACCGTTGGACCTGGTCCCGTTTGACTCTGGCTGTGATCCAAACTAGTTATCGTCTCTCTCCCCGTCCCTCCTCTCGGCTTCTCTCATCTTTTTCTCTCTCTCTCTTTATCAGTCCCTCTCTCCCTCCAGCCCCTGTTTCATGTTTCCACACATTGCTTTGGTTTCTCTTTAAACATTCTCTATGCTACTCTCCCTGCCCTCTTTCTTTCTTTCTTTCTTTCTCTTTCTTTCTTTCTTTCTTTCTTTCTTTCTTTCTTTCTTTCTTTCTTTCTTTCTTTCTTTCCCTTCTTCCTTCCATCCTTCCTTCCTTTTGTCTTTCCCTCCTTCCTTCTTTCCATCTCCTTATTTGTCTTTCCTTTCTTCCTATCATCCTCTAACCCTTCTTCCATTTCCCCTCCTTCATTTTTTCTGTCCTCCCCTGCCCTTTTTGTCTTTCCTTTCCATCTATCCTTTCTTGCTATCTTCCTTCTTTTTTTCCTACCTTTCTTCCTGGCATCTTTCTTCCTTCCTTCATTTCAAGTCTTTCAATCTGTATTTTCTTTCCTCCTTTCCTATCCCAACCTTGTTTCAATTTTCCCTCAGTCCTTCCCTGTCATTTCTCTTTTCTCTCAGTCTGTCCTTTCTTTCTCACTTCCTTCCTTCTTTCCCTCCTTTCTACTGTCTTTTATTTCCTTTTCCCTCCCTTGCTCCTTCAGGCTGTCTTTTCTTCTGTCTTTCTTACCTTCCTTTTTTCCCTTGGTCCTTCCTTATGTCCTTCTGTTCCTTACATCCATCCTTCCTTTTGTCTTTCTCTCCTTCTTAACTTCCGTCTTTTCTAATCTCTGTTATCCCTAAGTTTATCCTTCCCACCTTCATCATTCCCTCCTTCCTTCCTTCCTTTCATTATTCTGTATTCCCCCTCTTTCTTTTTTCTTTCTTTACTCATTTTTTTCCTTTTCTAGATTTACATTGAGTTCTGTTCTGTATTGTTTTCTCTTCCCCATTTCCTTCACTCATCTTTTTCTCCAACATTTCCATTTTCCTTGTTGTTTCTCCTCCTATCCTGCCTTCGTTTCTCTTTCACTGGCCAGAGTTTAAATAGAGATAAGCAGCAAAGCATTATGGGTCAGCAGGAGGGGAATGAGGTTTTCAAAGCAGGAGGACTTGTGCCTGCCTGTGTGTCTGCGTCGTATATTTTGTTTTAATTCCACATTGAAGACCATCTCAATGTGAAGCTGTGTTAGCATCAAGAGACCCTCAAATCAATACAATTTATTACACTGCTCTAACCATGCTTGGGTGTGTGTCTGTGTGTGTAATAGTCAGGTTTATGGCGAGGATCAGAGGTATTGATTTGAGCGTGGAGAGAGACGGGGTAAGACGAGTGAGGAAGAGACTGAAATAGAGAGTGAGACAGACAGGAAAAGCAATAGGTCTTCCTCTCGGGCTGTTTAAATGTCAACCATCCAATAACAGGTTGAGGCGAAAATGAAATGCTGTGACCCCCACCCCCACTATTAACACACGTACACACAGTTTAGCAATAATATTTGCTCAGTGGGCAATTACCTGCCTGGGCATCTTTACCACCGTCCTTTATCTTTCTTTTTTTCAGTCTTTCTCATTTTCTCTCATGTGTCTTTATTAGAAAGTTATTTACATCTAAATGACTTAGCAAACCTGAACATGTTTGTATTTACAGCTCTGTGAGTGAAAAGTTATGTTTGCCCTTGACGATTTATTCTTATGAGGGAAGCTGTATTGAGAAGTACACACACACATAAACAGGAGCCTATACATGCTCTTCCAAGATTTAATCTCCGTTCTGTCACTATACCTGAAGCGTATGTGTGTGTATTTGGGTAATAACCAAGTGTGAGAGCGCCTGTGTGTGTGTGTGTGTGTGTGTGTGTGAGTGACAAGCAGATAATGGGTTGTCAGAAGAAGCGACAAGTTTGTGTCCTTGTGTTGTCTCCTCTGAGGGAGGAAGACCCAGAGAAGAAAAAAATAAAAACAGAGAGCCAGGCAGTAAGAGTTTGGAGGGAGACTAGCATCTCTATTTAAGGTGAGCTGTTTTTATTAAAAACGCCAGGACGGACAGAGGGAAGCAGGTGGGTTACAGCGAGGCAGAGATAGATGAGGAAGGAACAACAGCAGGTGATAAAGAGTGACGATTGCACCGGTCGAAGACAGTTCATGTCAAGGAAAAGCAAACTAAACTTTTAATTAAATTTGGTGAGTTTCCTGAGTAACAGAGTTCTCTTTAGTCTGACCAGAGCCAATCTGCAAGATTAGAATCAGACTTAACAAGTCATGTTTGATGTTTGCTCTATTTTGACTTGTCTGATGATAACTTGTGAGGTCTGAGCTGCAAAATACATCTAATACATTTTTTTTTTGCTAAAAAATCTTTTTTTTAAATGAACTTAGGTTGACTTTACTGCAGTGGCACAAGGGAACTTAGTTTATTAATTCAGTTACATTGCAAATGACAGGCACTCTTGAGTGTTTTGAATCCCAGGTACTTACCTCTACTCATACCTCTACTCCAAGCACGCAGTTAGAAAGAAGCACAGCCAACTCCATTGCATAGCTAGATACCCCAGAGAAGCCCAAGGTATGATCCAACCTACTGTGTCTCTACTTGGCTTATCCTAATATTCTTACCCCACCAACCAACCAGTGAAGGCTGTAACAAGTACCAGCCAATTATATGTGTAGTAGGGCAGGTCATGCCTTCACCATCCTGTCCTGCTGGAGGATTTAAAAGGGAGCATACTCTATGGAGACTAAACAATTTGTGCTGCATAACTGCATCAACCATTTTTTGTCTTTATTCACCAGGTTTAACGATGCAAGATATTTTTCATTTTTTCGGTCATCTGTATGTTTACCATTTATATTCATCTCATTTAGTCATGAAAAATAAGCATTGAATTCTTCATGTCAAAATGCTTGTTTACAGAACTGTCAGTAGCACTACATAGAGTTGAAACTTAGAAGTACAGCACAGTTAAGCACAAGCATCATGTTCTAATGTGGGCCATATTTGATTTATTTTAGAATTTTCTGTGGGCCAATTGAAGCCCACAGGCCAGAGTTTGGATAACCTAAGCAGCCATGCATCCATATACATTTTTACACAGTCCATTTCCTGTGACACTGAGCAACGTTAAATTGTTTCCTCATACTTATCTGGTATCTACAGAGTGACAAAAGCAAAGAACTGACATAGAAATAGGCTTAAATTACACTATATGGACCAAAGTATTTGGCCACACCTGTTAATTATTTCATTCTAGTGTTTCAATCAAACCTGTTGCCACATTCATATAAAATCAAGCACCTAGCCATGCAGTCTTCATTTGCAAACATTTTTGATACAAATGGGTCATAATGTAGAGCTCAGTGACTTCAAGCGTGGTGTTGTGATGGTTTCCACTTTTGCAGTAAGGCGGTTTGTAAAATTTCATCCCTGCTGGATATTCCACTGTCAACTGTAAGTGATGTCATTAGAAAGTGGAAGTGTTTAGGAACAACAGACACTCAACCATGAAGCAGAAGATATGATTAGATGAGTTGGTATGGAAGAACCTGCACAGAGCCCTGACCTCAACCCCATGAAGAACTTTTGGGATGAACTGGAATGGAGATAGTGAACCAGGCTTTCTGGTCCAACATCAGTGCCTGACCTCATGAATGCTCTACAGAATGAATGGGTGCAAATTCCCACAAAAACTCTTCAAAATCTTCTGTAAAACCTTCCAAGAAGTTGTTACAGCTGTAGAAGAGGGGTCAGTTCCTCATGTACTTAAACATGAATACAGTGTCATTACAGTCCCCATTGGTGTAATGGTCAGGAAGCCAAATACTTTTGTCCATATAGTGTACCTCACTGGTGTGGGCAACGACATCATGGCAAGTCATAGTATGATCTATCACGGTGACCAGCCTCTTGTTCTGCTTTCTACAACACCAGAAAATTAGCATCATGGATCAACAAGGCTTGTTATCAGGAGATAATGACATAAATTAATCCGTTATAGCAGGAAAACCATCTTTGTTACATAGAGATAATAAGAGAAATAAGCCAAGATCTCAGGAATATAAACAAACAAGGGGAAATCACTGGTAATTAAAGGGAAATTGAGTAGGTGAAATCAATCAATACATGTCTGCATTGTGTTTCTGGATGTAAAAGTAAATGAAGTAATAGAAATTACTTCCATCTCATTCAGTTACACGATTATTGGGCATCACAAATATCTAAAACATTCCATTACAATTAATATTCTGCTTGCTGAAACACTTAAAGGAGCTATTTTCCCCTTGATACCTTTATATTGTTTAGAAGTTTAAAATTTTTCTTGTTTTTTTTCCATCTGAATTGTTTTCCCACCACTATTTTGCTTTTAGAGGTAGGAGAGTGGATTAGCAGGCAAGCAACTAACCACCTTGTATCTGTAAGAAGACAGAAGGCTACATTTTAGTTGCCTAAAAGCTTTAGTTTTATATTTGAGAAGATGCACATTACTGTGAGCTGATACCTCACTTCGAGCTGTGTAATCACAGCTTTCTAAACAGAGAAGCAGATGTATAACTTGTGGTTTGACCTTTAAAGGTGATGTGATAGCTGCTGTGTAGATTGAGTGATATTTGTTCAGGACTAATAACAAATTCTGTGATGGTGATATCTGCCTTTGTTTGAAAGATACTCTCCTGCAAATGTGTGTAGTTGCTACAGATTGTAAGTTCTCCAAAGAAGATAGAAACTTAATATCAGATAAATAACAGCTTGAAAAAAAAGCCTTAATATGAGAGGTTTGATATTAAGTGACTAGTAGGACACAGGTTTGTACAAATTCCTTAGTAAACACACGTAATACATCACACAGCAAGAGCAGATAAGGAAAGATTGGTTTCCTGTTTGCGGTGCCTCCCTGTGTGTATGTGTGCATCTGTAGTGGTGGGTGGGGTCTGGGGGGGTATTGATCCAGTTAAATGAGCCAGTTAAGGTAATTAAAGCTCTGTGCCGGAAGGAGAGAAGGTAGATTATATTGACTATTACAGTCCTGAATACTCATAAAAGATGGGAACCAAAGATGTGCCTCCTAGGAGTTATTGCATTTGACTAATGGTTGAACAGCAGTGGGGAGGAGAAATGAATGTTTGCGAAACCCTCTGGTTTTATCTGTTGGAAAAGGTTAATTCAGCACTTCTGTTGTTTTCTTTGTTTATTGAATAATTACATACATGTTCCTCAATCAAAGAAAGGGGTTATTTTTTCTAACCCTGACAAACCTAGGGAATTTGCATAAAAAGGGCAAAGAAGTCAAAATTCATTACCTTTACTTTTATGTTCTCTTCTCTGCTTTTCTCTGTAGAACCCATGCGGACTCCAAAGAGGCTAAAGATTGCTGAGACCAGGTCTCGCCTGATCGCTGTGGACTGGGAGTCTTTGGGTTACAACATCACTCGCTGCCACACCTTTAACGTCACAATCTGCTACCATTACACTACCGCCAACAATCGCAGCAAAGCCGACTGCTTGGACATGGACCCTAAAGGTAACACTCAGGTTATACTGTTTTTAAACCTTTGATACCCTGCTGTTTTGCTGTCATATATTGGATATGAATCTACAAGAATCATTTTAGTATTTCAAAGGTTTTTCATGGGTTTTTTTCTGTCTTTATAACCTCATATTAATGGAAAATGCCAGTTGAGATATGTGCAGAATTGACTTCTAATTTTCTGGACGGTTGACAATCAGTCCAACTGTTGGAATGACATGCACCGATGTTGGTCTTATAGGAAAGATATTAACTTACTTAAGGGTTAAACAGTCATCTGATTTACGCCTTTGGTGAATATAATATGAAGGAAGAATTTAAATCAATTTTTTATTTATCTCCCTAGCTCCACGTCACCTGGTGGGAAACTTGCCGCCGTACACCAACGTTAGTCTGAAGATGATTCTGACCAACCCAGAGGGACGGAAAGAGAGTGACGAGACCATTATACAAACCGATGAAGATGGTATGAAGTTCACTTTTTTCCTGTGTCTATAAAAGAAAAGAACAAGTTCTAAATTTAGTATATTATGTGCTAGAGGACTGATGAAATGGTTTTAATGCTGTGATGTATTTTTGTGGAGCTTTTTCCTAGTACTTAAATATTTGTGGTGTAACTTTTTGGAGTTGATACAAAATAATAATGAAGAACAAATGTAGATACTCACTGCATTAGGAATGTTCTGAATCCAAAAAGCATGAAACATCACACTAATGTTGCTGAAATTGTCAAAAGAAAACTTTCATGAATATTTTTTGAGTGTGTCTTTCATTTAAGCATCTGCTAAGAAGATGTGACTGCATACTCTTCATTTTGTGGACATGCTGTTACTGTAGATTTTAGTTGCATTGTTTAATATTGTGTCCGTTTATGTTCACAGTTCCAGGCCATGTTCCCAGTCAGTCGCTCAGAGCCACTCCATTTGAAGACAGAATCCTTCTTTACTGGAAGGAACCAACTGAACCAAATGGGATCATCATACAATATGAGGTATTATGAGCAGCAGTGTTATTTATTATTGAGAAACAATGCTATTTTTAAACCAGCTTTAACTTGGATTCTGTTTCTATTCCCTCTCTTAGATCAGCTACAGCGGTCTGCGCTCATATGACCCTTCGGTGCCTCTTCAGCGGCCGGGTCTCCCTGTGTCCCTGCCCTCAAATGCCACCCATCATCTGTTTTCCATGCTCCACCCAGGGGTCACGTACCAGCTCTCCATACGAGCATCAACATCTAAAGGGTTTGGACCTGCAACAACAATCAATGTGACTACTAATATCTCAGGTAAGCAATGGGCATGTTTGAAACATGTTATTTTGTTGAGTATCATGTTTACATATGGACACTAAAACATTCGCTTTTCCTCCTCAGCTCCGACAATAGATGAGTACGATGGGTCAGAGGCCTTCCTGAATGAAACTGCAACAACAATCACTGTCCTCCTCAAACCTGCACAAGCCAAGGGAGCTCCTATAAGGTACTCTATGCATGACTCTACTTAGGTTAAAATATGTTTGATAAAAGGCTGTTTAGTTATTATGTATCATGTTAAAAAAATTTTTTTTGGTCTCTAGTGCGTACCAGATTGTAGTCGAAGAAGTGAATCCTCAGCGTACACGTCGTCAAGCTTCATCAGACTGTTATGAGGTGATTATAAATCTGTTCTATGTCTATCTCAAAGTCACACCCTTCTTTTTAATGTGCTAAAATACATCATGAAGGCACTATTTGGATAATTGTTTGAATAAATCCAATATTTACTTGCAGAAAGTTCTTACCAACTCACATTGGATTTGTACAAAAGAGCGATGGA
This sequence comes from Cheilinus undulatus, assembly GCF_018320785.1. Taxonomy (NCBI): domain Eukaryota; kingdom Metazoa; phylum Chordata; class Actinopteri; order Labriformes; family Labridae; genus Cheilinus; species Cheilinus undulatus. The sequence goes on along the minus strand of NC_054878.1, from coordinate 35,128,951 downwards.
CTTATCTTTAATATATGTATTTATACTCTCTCCCAGGTCCCAGTTTCCTATCACAGTGCATCTAGCGGTGGATCACCATATTATTATGCCGCCCAGCTGTCCCCAAGCAACCTGCCTGAGCCTCTCCCCTTCACTGTGGGAGACAACAAGACGTATCAGGCAAGCCTTTTTATCTGAGCATCAAATTCTGGATGTAGTGCAGCCAGAAATACAAGCATTGATCAAATGGAAATCAGCGCAAGCTTGGCACTTTAAATGCAAAAAGTACAGAGACATAGGCTCAGAGGAAAGGAAAAGGTAGCAGACAGGGGAAATAAAGTTTGAGTGAGCTTGAATTTATATTATATACTCTAATACATACAGTATAATCTCAAATAATGGATAAAATAACAGCTGAACATAGAAGAGCTCACCACATCATGCAAAATCCAGGTGAGCAGTTGTGTTAATTTTCAATGAGAATGATTTTCTGTATCAAACTGTGGCATATTATTCTGGTTTTACAGGCTTGCCGTAAGTCTTCATGCAGGCAAGCACAGAATTGCATGAGAAAAAAGCTGAAAAATACATGATACCCTCACATAAAGTACCTGGATACTGAGAGAACCCCAAAACAAAAAAAAAAGCTCTTCTTCATGACCACTGTAAAACTTTCAGTTTTCTTTTAGCGAAGAGTTTAATAAGAAGCTTTGAATTTTTGTGTCTTTTATTTTGGAATATTATATATAATGCCATATTTATTATTTGTTGAAACAAATATGATATATCAAATTAAACTGCAGGCTATAGAGCTGCTGCCTGTGAGCATATTTTGTCATATTTAAGCCTGATTTATACTTCTGCACTGAATCTAGCCATTGCTGTTGTGAGAGCTGCAGACTATTGTGTTGGCTTTTGCATAGCTGTGACATACTTCGCCTAAATGCTAGTTGGCTGTGCAATTTCTATGCTAGTTTTATTGCTAGTTTCTAGTTCCTCAATAATCTTTGCTTGTTTGTGTAGGAAACCATGTCATCTGACACCAAATATGTTAAGTATGTTTAGTGTAGAGCTGCAGTAGATTATACACCTAGGAGGTCATTGGTAGACCACATCCTGGCACTTCAGGTCCTCACTGAGTGCTTTTGGGAATTTAATAGAGGGTTGCTTGCAGCTTATGTTGACTTCCAGAAGGTGTTCGGCTTGGTGAGTAGAGGATTCTGGAGCTCTGCAGGATCCCATGCTTACTCATCCAGCTGATGTCTGCCCTATATTCTGGTACAGAGAGTGCTAAGTGCGGTGGCTCCACCTTTGACTTCTTCCCAGTTGATTCTGGGGTGAGGCAGGTGTGTGTCTTAGCCCCTGTGCTCTTCAGTACCTGTAAGGACCGGATAATAGGGTGGGTAACAGGGGCAGTGAACTGTGGAGTGTGATTTAGCATTTAGCTGATGATGCTGTGATCCTTGTGGAGACTGTAGATGTCCTTGTGGGGGCTCTTAACTTGCTGAATGAGGAGGCTGGAGCATTGGAATGCATGTTTCCTAAGCCAAAACAAAGATCCAGGCACTTGGGGATGCCTTGGATGCTGCCATTGAATCTGTGTCCATGGTGAAGGTGTGGAAGTTGAAGAGCAGTTCACCTACGTATCTTGGCAGCATTATCCATCGATCTGGTGACTTGGAGGCTGATATCAACTGTGGTCTTTGACTTGTACATGGGGTGATGGGTTTGATGAGCAAGACAGTGTGGCGGTCCCAGTATCTAAGCATGTGGACATGGTCTTACTATACTCTTGTGAGGCCTCTGTGTTGACTGATGGCCATAGGCGCCCACTGGACTCCTTTGTAACAACTTCTCTTTGGCACATTTTTGGGTATCATTGGCAAAATTGTGTGTTTTTGTTGACATGCTCAGGAGGGCAAGGATGGAAGGGTTGTGTGCAAGATACAGGAACAGCAGCTCCGCTTTAACAGGCACCTTGTGCACTTTCCTGGGCCTGATCCAGCTCAGTACATACTAGGGGCCAAGGCATCTGTTGGATGACCCTGTGCGTCATGGAGGGGGCAGCTGGGAGGGTACCCAGATAGATGGGGCTTGGGACTGGCACCGGCCTGGAGGATGACCATCAGGAGGCCAGAGCAGTACAGGACCAAGGCTGATGTGGTGATATGCTCCCATACCTGACCTGACCTGAACACAGAAAAGGAAAGAGAAGAGACATCAGAGGAAATGAAATGTATTGCTTATGAGTCAATGGAGGCAAAGGACAGGGATTTTTTGTAAATGCAGAAAATGTGATGCTACCTTGCAGACCAATCACAAGGCATGCAGTCTGCATTGTTTGTAAATGTACTTACACTTTTGAGGAAGTGAATATCGAGCTATGGAGGCCTCTGCATTGCTACAAGGCTGTAGCAAAGATTCAGTGAAGTATAAATCAGGAGTGATATCTGTTGACCTATTTTCACTGTCATCATAAAGAGATTAACCACATTCATGTGTTTGCATAAGCTATAATATATATATATATGCTATAATCATTCATTCTGATTTGCAATACACAAAGTCAGGCTACAAACTCTATTTAGGAAAAGAGCTGCATGAATTGACGTTGCACGCTATGCCATAGATTCAGTGAAGTATAAATCAGTCTTTACTGTATGAGAGTGATATCTATTGCTTCTGTTAACCCTTATCATCAAGTGAATAAACATATTCCTTTGTCTGTTAATAAGGCATTAATCCTTCTGATAAGTAATACTTCAAGTCAAAAAAATCTACAGAAAATACTTAAACTAAGGTAATAGGTGAAATCTGGGGTGGATTTGTATTCATATTTAGCTGTATATATACGGCTGATTTTAACCTACTTTTCAATCCTCAGGGTTTCTGGAATCCTCCACTGGCACCAAGGAAGAACTACAACATCTACCTACAAGCTGTGAGCAGCACAGAGAGGGTAAATAAATATTTATTCATGTGAAGACACACTGAATACACACAGGGAGCCTTTAACTCTCAGCTGCTAGGAGTAAATACAGTGTGTACACATTAAAAATTGACACATAGTTACACTTAAATGTGATCACAGCTTTTGCTGCAAGAAGTTATGACTTTTGAGAGAGTGGGAGTTTAAACAAAACTTAAGTACTGTTTATATACACCACATAAAACAAGGAAATATCTGCAGTGAACTGACCATGAGCTGCATGCATTTCTATAATCTAAATACAAGAAGGAGGCTTGTTTTTTGTCTGGACTTGATTAAAATTACTTTTTTTTTTTTTGTTCTTTTCTTTAGGAAACTAAGACTCAGTGTCTGAGGCTGGCTACTAAAGGTAAGAACATGTTCTGAGTGTTTATGTCAGTGTTGAAAATGATCTGGGATCAGTTTCTTGACCACCAGATCAAACTGACATGATCAAAACAACACTGCATATCATCTGTTGATAAGTTTCATACCCTCCCTTGATGGTTATTAATCTGATAATTATGCGCTTTTCCTGCCCATCATGTTTGTTTTGACTGATGCAACATCACAGTGTGAACAGTATCATCTCCAGTGTGAGTTTGAGTTCAATAGAAGAGGGTCTTATGCAGAGTATTATGGGATATAGAATGTTTTGCATATTCGAGAGAGATAACGTATTCATGTTTTTACCAGCAGCCATATGTTGATAGATTATCAGACTGGTTTTAAATGGTGTGGAGTTAATCCCTGAGCAGCCGCACACTAATACATACAAGCGTACATCCACAATGTTTTGAGGAAAGATTTTTAGAAATGCGGCTGATGGATCAGAGTTGAGCTCTGTGGAGTAAGAAGAAGGATAAACAGAGAAAAGTATTACCATGTTTTCGATGAAAATGACAATCCTGGCGGCTGGTGGGTTGAGCTTTAAAGAACAGTGAGGACAATTTAACTTTTGTTTTGGCTTGATACTCGGAACAAAAGGGCGAACAGGGTGAACAGATAACAAATTAAAATGTAAACTATATTCTACTCAGTGTAAGCCTGGGCTCTATTTACTTTGCTTTAAAGACACACTCCAGGATTAACGCAGAACAGTCACATTGATCTGATGGACAACTGTCATGTTATATTAGGCCTCAACACCTCTACATTTTATGTTTGGATATAATGTTCTACTATCAGTTAGGGCATGCTATTGGTTATCAGCATGCATGTCCCAACACCCAAGTCCCACACTTGTCTGCATTCACTTTTGCTTCAAGTCCAACCTGTCTTAAGGATAGATAGGCCATCATGTCTGATAGAGCCAGCACAATTGAGATTACAGTGGAGACAACATGACACTTTGGACAATTTGTGGCTTGTTTTGAATGGTTTTAATCAGATAAAGCCATGTAACACTCTACCATCATTAAAAAAGAACCCAGGGTTTTTTGTGTCACATGCATGTAGCACACTGTTGCTTGTGTACATGTGTGAGCAGCTGACTTTGCCAGAAATCACCCTTTCCAACTGTGCAAGGTGAGAGTTCTGGTCAAACAAACTGGACCTCTAGACTCAAGCTTACTTGGGTACGGTACATGTTGCCTCATGTGAGTCACCCCTAATGTGCTGACCCTTTTTTGAGTGCAGCAGTTCATTCTTGGGTTTGTTAAGCACTGAAAAGATTAAATATTCAAATTTTTTTAGTAGGACTATCAAACTATTTAAGTTTTTGTTGCGATTAGTCTCAGAATTTCTGTTCTTCAACAGGATTAATCTCTGTCAGATTTTGAATTTTTTTCTTTTTGCATTTTTTTTACTGTCTTTTATCAAAGGTACATTTTTGGGGTTTTTATGCCTTTACTTTATAGGACAGTGGATCAAGTAAAATATAGGGATGAGAGTGTGGGGGTAAGACATGCAGGAAAGACTAGAACCCTGGCTGCCCATGTGATTATAAACATGACTGGTTGGTGCTCTATATGATCAGTTTAGGGTGTCCCCATCTTTTTGCCTGATGACATCTGGGATCAGCTCTAGCTTCTCTGTGACTCTTATGGGATAAGCTGTGTAGATAATGGAAGGATTGCATCATGAACTCCCCTCTTAGTTTACACGTATCTACGGTTTGAGACAGTGTGAGAAAATCCTTGAAACATATAAAATAACTGCTAAAGAGGATTGATGTCATATTTACAGAACATGGAGTCAATGTAATCATTCTCTGCACATAAATGACTTTCCTGGCTTTGACCTTCATGGGAAAAATCCTCATAAAACTTGTAGCATTGAGGATGCATTATCATAAAGATCCATGTAGCCACTATAAACAACTTTTTGTGAAAGTAGGCAGTATGCTGCATTTTCTCCTCAAGCAGAACAAAAACAGAGTTAATAAGAATAATGCCATATTTACACAGCATAAAGTATGGACTGTACACTTTCTGCAGTCAAGTGATGGTCCTTGCTTTGACTTTAGTGTTAAATGACCATAAAACTAAACAATAAAAGTGGCATAAATTTAATCACTATGAGCCACAATGATTGCAGAATTAAGCATTATGGCTGAATTCTCATAAAGATCCATGTATGAACTATAAACTAGCTAAGATAATAAATCCTGCAGCATGTTGCATCAACCCCATAAACAGAACAGTAGATATGTAGATAAAGGGCCAAGTTCGGAGTATGAAACCTAATGAACAAGCACAGTTTCATGAAATGAAACCAAAGTAAGAGTTCTCCCATTTTCGCTTTAGGTCAGAGAGTTCATTGTGACCATGGCTTAGTAGCTAGTGGGCTCAGAGGTAATGGATCCCATGGGATGGATCAAAGGTGTGGTTCAGTCCTTGCAGTGCCTGTAAGGTGTCATGTTTCCAGTGAAAAATACGAGAAAATATGGCCAGTTTCTCTGTTTCCAGAGTCATCAGATTTCAAAAATTACCAGTGCTTGTAGTAACTAGAACAGGTGGTTACATCGCTAAAGGCTTCAGCGAAGAGATGATGCACTGTCTTTGTAGTTTTTGAGAAAAGCTGAAAGACTTTTTTTTTAAGATAAGGCAGAAAGACACTAATGGACGGAGAGGTCAGACGACTCTGCCTCTCTCTTTTTCTTCGTCCCTCTTGCATGTGTGTGTGTGCACTCAGCCATGAATCCGGGAGGGAGGATTAAGTGATGGTGGTCCTATTAGGTCATCTGGGGTATTGTGTATTGTCATTGCTGCCTCAGGGTGTTTTTATATGTGTGTGTGTGTGTGTGTGTGTGTGTGAGATTGTGCCTGTGTGGGTAAGTCGTGAGTGAACTGACCTGGATAATTTTTACAGACATTAAGAGCTACCGCTGACATTATGAGGTCAACAGAGAAGCTTTTAAAGATTTTTTTTCTATTTAATGTACTGTTTTGATAACCTTTGCCCATTGATTATGGTCTGATTATCATGGACAAAAACACGTGGAACCACTAAGTGAGGTGTAGATTTGTGCCATCAACTAAGAAAACAAGAGGGAATTTTCATAAAATCACAAATGCAGAAACGTTTTGGGTCATGGATTCAACCTTGATTAAACAAACAACAAATTGTTGACTGATTATTTCTATTATTATATGCACAGTTAAAAATTGTTTGACCTAATAAAGCTTGAATGACTATAAATGAATCTAAATTGCTTATAGTATCTCTGCTGATAACAGTATCAATCATGATATGACAGTTTTTGAAACTGGTGTTACATTTTTGACCAAACTCATTACAGTATTACAACTCAACACAAACAATCACATATAGAGCAAATAAAGTACACTTTGTTTACAACAAGGCACTATCTAATTATCTAAAGCTCTGACTGGGCAATGCATCAAAATATTACTAAATGTAAAAGAGACTTAAAGTGATTGAATAAAAAGAGGAATCCAAGCACCCCAATTATGAAAAATGAAATAAAGGAAAAAAGAAAAACTTATAAAGCCTTTGTTATAGTGACAAATGGTTAAAAAAAACCAACATGTTTCAACAGGTTTGTTAAACTTGATGAAGACCTACTTGGTTGAAACTTTTGAAATTGGACTTTATTCCCCGTTCTCCAAGTGCACCCAACTTTGTTTCACATTTCATACACTCAAGTCATATTGAGCATCCCCCTTTGTCCTGTAATTAAATAAAAAAAGAGGAAAAATGCTAATAAATTTTATCACCAAATATTTATGTCCACTGGGCTGCTTCAGACTTTTACAGAATCCTACCATACGCTCTTGTATTCTTCATTTTAAAGTAACATGTAGCCTATTCACAAATGTTGCCTTAATTTGCTTTTTAAAGTAACCATAGCTTGATAAATGCTTCATTAAAGGTTTGATGTTCTAAAGGAACAACCTTTGATGTTTAAGGACTAGGAACATTTCTTTCCAATTATTGAACAGACAAGTATTTCTGCCAATGTGGGGATATAAATGATGTTTTCATGTAGTAACGTTATGGCACATCCTGGGGAGGGTTCTACACGTAGTAACCTCCTTAGTGGCATTCATGGGAAGGTTCTGCCATGACCAAGGGTTCTTTCACATTAAGAACACTTGAGCCAAAGTTTAGTTTTATTTGGTCAGTGTGAACATAAGCATAGCATCCGCTTGATGAAGTAATATCAGATACAATACCACCGTTCTTTTTAAGTGCTGTGGAAGGTAGTGCGATGACGTCCTTTTTTAAAATCACACTTTCTTCTGATTAATCACCAAAATTAAATCATCTTTTTGCCAGCACTACAAGGTTACTAATGTGAAAGCAGGCCTTCTCTATATGCTTGGAAAGGATTAATGAGATTTTACTTGACAATAGAAAAGACACTAGCTGAAGACGGCAATAAGGTGAAACAATATAATGATGTATGGAAACAGATTCATGAAGCATTATGAAATATGAAAGATTGAAACATTAAACTTCACAGCTATGGGGGGGGGGGGGTCAGGAGAGAACATGGGACAGGGACCAATGTCAAGTGTTTGTGTGTATGTGGATATGGAGGCATGAACAGAGTGATGCTTGGGGGGGGGGGGTATAACATGTATGAGTGGTATATGGATTTAAATGTTGTAATTGTTTACTGTGTGGTTTTTTGTGTTGGGGTATAATTGTATAAATGTTTCATGTCATTCCGAAACCACCATGGAAGAGTGTAGATTGTTATATTGTTATGTCATGTTATGTTATGTTATGTTATGCTATGTTATGCTATGCTATTGTACTGTTCAGAAAAAAGGCTATGTACCCTGTGGTGGGAAGCATGAAAACCAATAAAAGATAATTGTAAAAAATAAAGCAGGCCAGGATGGGAGAGGGGATTGGGGCAATCATGCCCATGCAGAATATGAAACCATCAAGCAAAACGCCATAATTGCCATTTTACATTGCCTCTGCGGGAACCCATACCCGCTGTCAAGACTGCCCACAAGGGGGGTTAAAGAGAAAGCTTTATGGGGCCCAGTCAAATGGAGGGGCCCATGGAGAATGACAAAATCATGGTCAAATCCTGTAAGATATGACAGCCAAATTGTACTTTTTAACAAAAACTCACCATTTATTAGAACAGCAAAATGCATACTTGCAGCCTGTTCAAAACTGTAACCCACATCTCCTTAAAATGGTACAAGCCTTTTTTTAAGGTAATAGTAGGCTGGCCACTGAACTCAACTGTTAGGGCTGCAATTTGGATTGTGCAAAGGATGGAGCTGGCTCACACGTTTGACCACATTGGCTCAGTCAGTTAAGCAACTGGTTGGTAAGTCCCACAGCCGGGGAAGAAACTTGGTAATAGACTTCTTTCGCAGCGAGGGCCAAAATCTAACCACAGCCTGCTTAAAAAAAAGAAAGAAAAAAAAAAAAACTTGGTCAGAAGGCTATCATTAACTCTACAGATCTGATCTACTTGCATTGATATTAGTTAAAATCTTGCTATATTGCTTGCTCACTATATAAGAGAAATTAAGGTTTTTGTCTTGGATTATTTATAATTAGCATGGTAATTCCTTTTTCTTTTTCAAAATTAATGCTAGATGAAGCAACCTTGTGTTGTAATGAAAATTGTTAAAGCAAGGCTAAATCGTTAAAATAGCACATTTTAGTAACAGTTCAGGTTTCTTTGTTAAACTCTTGACACATTTATCCCTGTATTTCAGGATAACATTACTGGTTCTTGTGATAGCATGTTAATTCCTTAAAGTTTAAAAAAAAAACAACTGAAATTAACTTGCTATTAAGGGAAAACCAGCCTGTGTTATCCTAAGATCAAGAGGTAGGTAAGTTGAGATCTTGGGATAACAACCAAGAATTACTAGTAGAAAAACATATTTTTGCAAAAAATGTATTGATTTAAGGTCCTTTTGAGTCTATATGAAATATATTTCTTGCCACATGTTTTTTAACAAAAGTTACTGCAGATCTGAGGGTTGATCGAGAAAAAAGCAAGACAGAATGGATTGCTGTGCTTTAGTGTTACATTACATAATAACATTCAGGCAGATGGACACATTTGATAGATTTCAACAGCAGAAAACATTTTATAAAAAAAATAATACATTGAGGTTTCAACTATTGAGGGAGATAAAAAGAGAGAGGGAGATTATGTTGCTCTTGTTGATATTTAGCATTAGAGGTGGATTATTGTTTGGTAGATGTATTGCGTTATGTTGAATTTTGTGCATATGTCTTTGTGTTGGATTATTTGGATTAACATAATGCACCATAATGTTCTTATTTCGCAGCAGGAACTATTCTGGCGTTACGGGATCAGATCACTAAGCTTAGGAGCGTGAAAGCAGATGCTCAGTCTCTTTTTCTGTTGACTTTTTGTCCACTGTCAACAGGATGAAAATCTCCACTACAACAGGCTCTCTGCATTAAACATCATCTCTGAATCATGCTCCGAACAGGACGAAATCAGGGAGTTCACACAATCCTCTGAAGTCATCAGAAACAGAAATGAGACGGAGTACAAGTAATACACAGTGACATGGGGCAGAGACGTGGCAGGGCTACAGTCAAACTGCATTTCAAAAGTGTTTCCCAAAGAGAGCCAAGGCTAAACTGAAATACACAGTGATAGTCAGTGATTGTTTTCATTATTCCTGTAGCCAATGATGGTTTATTCTCCCTGTTTTCTTAAGTGTGGTTGCAGCGGAGTGTAGGAGTAGTAAGAAAAGTGTGTTTGTATGTTGGGTACATTTACCATCAGGTGATTCAACTACTTGAATGAGACGATGACCTGTGATGAATGCTTTCCCTCAGCTGACAGCTCTAGACAATGATACAAGGCAGTGATATACATTGTAAGCTACCACTGATGCTCTGGTACTGCCTTTTCATAAAACCAAATTCTGTGGTATAGTAAGTTGTAAAAGACCTAAATCGAAAAATTTCTTACTATGTACATTTTTTTTGATGTGCTTGCATTCAGTGGGTTGAGGTTTAAAAATTCTCCTGTAAAAAAACATCTTTTCTTGATGTATAGGAGCAGAATTTCACATGTTGGAGAATCCTTGAGCAAGACACTTAACCCCACTTTGCTCCCATTGCTGTGTTAGAGTTTTTTTAAATGTGTATGAATGGGATTAATTCAAACTGATAACCACTCTAAATATCAGCTTTTTGCATCAGTGTGGCGATACAAGTTCAGGTCCATTTAACGTTGGACTGGTGATGTTATTTGGAGCCAGATTATTGAAGGGTTTGGCATGTAGAGCTTCAAAAATCCCTCCAGTACAGCTCTCAACAGAATAGATTCATGTGTTAATTTGAAGCAGGCAAACTATTATGAAAAGTTTAGTGCCTGTTGTGTTAGATTTTGTTAGACTTCCTGTAACTACCCCACCTTGTGATAGCAAAGCTGTAAATCATCATGCTATGCTTTTTAGCATAGAAAAACTAATAAAAATGGATATTTTCAGAAAAGTGAAAACTTGAGCATAAGTCATCATGATGATGACTTACTATAAAGAAAAAAATCACTTTTGAGAAAGTTTTATTTCACATACAGTCATGTGCATAAATTTTAGGCGTGAAGGGTGATTCATCATGGATCCTGATGTGCCACAACCTGGGGCAAGCCCGATACATGTCCCACACTCAGCAACCAAGGTCAAGCTTGACAGCATCGTTGTTGTCTTGTCCTTTTCACCCCTGGTTATACGCCTGGAGACCACCGCCGGTTTTCTGACCCTTGGGTTATCTACAGAATGACCAGGGGCCCAGGGTTACACCACTACCTGCCCAGGTGGTACCCTAGGCCATGCTTATTTGCCACATCCACCCCTTACTCTGCCACGAAGGTGCAGACTATGTTACTTTTTCAACAGATCATTTTCCCATGCCAAGACCAGGGTTGTGTCAACCCCCCCAGCCTGTGGTGCCCTCATGCAGCTTGCTCACCACATCTTCACCTTTTTTCTGCCTCAGTTTTTGGCCCAAACAAGCTTAAAAGTTCTTAAAAGTGTGTTTTAAATTTAAAGTTTTTCCTATGTTTGATCTGTTAACATAGAGGAGGTGGAGCTTGTGATCTGTGCCACAGCAAATCAACAGAATGTTTTGGCTTCACTTTAAGGCTGTTGTCCTGTTACTCATCTTTTTAAACAGTCTATGGTAAATCCAGTCATCACAGTTTTCCTGCAACATCAGGTTGAATCTAAGCTGTCCAGCTGTCCATGTTGATATAATATGTTGTAACAAGAAACTCCGTCCTTATTTGCAATTGTAAGCATGTTTACATTTTAATGTTAGCATGTAATTCAAATGGCAACTGTCCTGAAGTTGAACCTCACTGAGCTGCTAGCATGCCCGTAAACCTCAGTCTGTGTAGCTTTATTTATAATGGGTGTCTTAATTAAAATCCAACAGCTTTATCTGCTTTTGCCAAAAAGTCTACTTTAAAAATATATAATGTTGAGTTATGAGTTGCTCAGTAAAGCATCTTGCATGTGGGCAGAAGTGATAGCTGTGGTTCAGTTTTAAACAACCTGTTTTAATGAAGATGTGACTGTTGATTGCAGTATTTACATCTGTAAGCCAATTAAGCTTCTCAAGCAAAACTTTATTCAAAATGTACACCTTGAACTACAGTTACCATGACGTTTGTGTAGGCAGATGTCTTACTTTGCTTCACAAGGAATATTTAGAGTCTTGACATTTACCTGAACTTTAGCACAGAGCTCATTCAACCTTCAAATTTAAGCAAGTTGTCTAGATCATCAGGGTTTGTTTTCTCATTGCAGCCAGTCTGAGTTGAGTGCATTTTGTTAAAACATTTTAAGAGAACATCAGCATGACTCCAAAGGCTTCTGGGTGGCATACTTTTCCAGTCTTGGGTGACACCATGTTGCTGAAATACATCCAAATGGTGCCAAGATACTGTAATCTGAATAGCAGGCTTATACTCAGTCTGTGCTTGAGAACAGCATTTTGGAAATGTGCGGTGATTGACACAGATTCAGTGCTCCTGGAGAAGTGACAAGACTGGTAGAGTTGGTTTGATCGACAAGTTTGCTTCCCCAGGCTTTAGGATGGCAGAAACATGAAATCATAACTTTCTTTTGTCCAACACCATGGAGTTCTTAGACATAAGAAAAGGTGAAAAGATGTATGAAATTCCAAATTGCAAAGATTTTAAGATCTCGAGTGTTTTTATTTGATTTTCTGAGCTAAAGTGGTTGCTTTTAAAGGTAGGGAATTTAATCTAAGGAAAAAATACTGTACTTTTTACACGCCTGTATCCCCTTGATGAGTGGTTGTAGCTTTTAAAAGAAGGCAGACAGCTTTCTGACAGAAGTGGCCATACTAATAAGTCCAATATCACCAATCAACCTCAATTTCACAAGGCTTTCAAGATGTATTTTGGTGGCTTTTATGCCTTTATTTTGATAGGACAGTGGATAGAGTTGGGAAAAGAGAAAGTGGGGAATGACAAGTAGGATAAGAGCCACAGGCCGGATCTGGACCCGAGCTGCATGCTTGGAGGATAACAACTTTTAGACTGCACATTAGTCGCATTGACATAACCACTAGGTCACTGGCGCCCTCTCACAAAATTTTTAGTGCTAGACTGAGTGATACATTTGAGGTGACATTATGGCAGAGGTTGGTTTTCCTTTCGCTTCCATTGTCCAGTGAATATCAACTCCTAGAGATTACTCAGGAAGACAAAAACATGGAAATGGGTAGCAGAAATTGAAAAAGAGAGCTTTAAACTGTCTTGTTTACACCATTGCAGCTTTTCTTGATATAGGATACTGTTTTCTTTGTGCTGTTTCGTTGTCACTTGAACTTATTGTATAATGAAAGTCCTGGTCTAATAATTAGGCCTGTGATTATATTTTTAGAGGCACTTTCACTGTCATCATCCAACATTTTACAATTTAAACACCATCCATGTTATCATACAATAAGAAGACTTACTGTTTAGACTGTTGGTATTATGTATTGAATTATGTAGCCTTCTATATACTAGATCAATAGTTCAGTATTTAATGTGTAATGTTTGTTCATAGAAAGTATAGTGAATCATAGTCAAATTCTTCATACATAGAAACATACCCAGCTGATAAAGCTGACTCTTGCTTTCAAAGGCATGTTTTTGATCTTTTTGACCTTCATTTTAGTGTCAGGAAAGTCAGGTAGAGCTGCGAACTGGGGAGAGAGAGAGAGTGGAAATGACATGAGCCAAAGGCTCGATTTGAACCTAGGTAGCCTGCTTTGAGAACAACAGCCTCTGTAACGGGGTACACCCACACTCCAATAAAGCTGACTTGAGGCATGTTTTCCATCCTAGCATAATGCTAAAACCTCTGTATTGATGCTAGTCTCAATATCATTGTTTTCCAGGAGCTACAGAGGAGCCAGAGGTCATCCCTGACCCTGCCAAACAGACGGACCGGGTAGTGAAGATTGCTGGGATCAGTGCTGGTGTCCTTGTTTTCATATTGCTGGTGCTGGTAGCCATCCTATTGGTCAAGAAGAGGTGAGTGATAAACCCCCTACCATGCCAACTAACAAAGCTTTAATAAGGAGTTTCATGATGAGTCCTAAAACAACTTGAACAGCAGTGCTGCACCAGCAGGCATGCAGATGCACAGGCTCACAAATGTGCACTCTAAGCCATTCTCTTGTTGTGTGTTTGGTTCAGTATTTGCTGTAGTAACACCATCCTCCATCCATCCACCATAAACGTTGATCTCCCTTCAGAACCAGCTCCATCATTTCCTCAACTTTGTTCTGTTTTAAGGCAATAAATAGCTGACAGCTTGTTGTCCTGAGATTAATCCAAAATTAGAACCTGCTCTCTGCCAGATGTGTGATTTACTCTGAGAAAGATCTGAGGCTGTTGTGCAGTACAGTACACCTACTGACAAAACAATGATCAGCTGATAGTAAAAAGAGAAACAGATCCTCAAGGAGAAAGTGTCAAGGAACCTTCAAATCCAGATTAAAAAATTCAACTTTGAATACATCCAGGGAAAAGGCCTTCAAGATCAGCTGGAAAGTTATATCTTGAGGTAAAAAGAAAATACACAAGTGCACTGTATGCACCTTCATAACTTGAAGAGAGGACATTTCTACTGAAAAGAAAACATTTACATATAGAATAACAAGAAGTAGTAGATTACTCACTTGAAGAATCTAATTAGCAGAATAATTGTCACTCTTTCTATGTATGCTTCTTTTTCTTATATTTCACTGTGAGTACTGCACTGAGAAGAGTCACAATTTTGATCCTGGTTTTCTCACTGAAACATTTTAGCCTGTTATCTGTTAGTTTGGTGCAGGGCTCCACCATGTGGTTGCTTAGCACCACTACAATATAAAACAGCTGTTGAATTGTCTTTGCTTAGTAGTAGAGAGCTGTTTTAAACTGCTGTACTGTTTCTAAAGAGACTTTTAAATCAGGAGGAGTTTTTTTCATCATATAAGAAGGCATAAATCCCAGTGCTTGTAAGAATTATGTTTGGGGAGTGTGAACATCACAGCTGATTCTATTATTCAGCAGCAATTAAGTCTCATGTTATGGAATATATGCATTGTTAGACACTGGAAAACTTCCTTTTTTAACTTTTCACACCTGTGACAGCTGCAAGGCATTACTGAGAAGTTATTTAAAATGTAGATGTTAATATCCCAAGTCTATAAACTTTTTGCATCCAAGGTCATATGGCTGGTCTTTTTACATCAAATTCAACCTGTAATAGTGGGGTTGCATAAGGTTAAATTACATTTTCCACTTTTTCTTGCACATGTGAGCATGCATATTTTAAGTTCCAGTACAGGCTTGTACAAGTGTAATAATTAACTATCACTAAAGGCGTTGTTCCTCTACTGACCTTTCAATTAAAATCTGGTGTTCAGGGAAAACGAGTGCCTCATTAAAGAGAGAATTATTATGAATTGAATTTGCATATCCAGGATGGATACATTAATGTAAAGTGCTTCACATCATGCCTTGAACGCATAAAAATTTAGGATTAATTGTAAGCAACTTAGAAAATTATCTTAAAGGAGATACTGTCAAAGATCTTTAGATATGTAAGAATTGCTTCATGCCAGAGGCTTCAAAGGGCAAGAGTCTTCCAATTACAACCAATCATTCACTCAGCCAATCAAACTAATTAGAGACATTAATTATTGGCAGTGATGAACCCATGACACTGAAGAACTTTCCTCCTGCAGCCCCTCACCTCCACATTTTAATTTAAGGTTTGATGATGAGTTTATGTGATAGAGCCTTCGCTCCACTGATTTAGAGTCAGTGTGAAGATGGAATCATGACTACAGGATGTGAGCTTAAAGGCTGGCATTAAACATTGTGTTTTCATACCTACAATATCTGAAAGATAATAGTGGCCTGCCCATTTTAACATGATTGACTTAACAGTTTCTGCCCTTTCAAAATGTTAGGCCTTTAAATGATAAAGAAATGGTATGAATGGTAAGATAATACATAAGATAATTTTGATAAGACAGTAGTTGCATAAAGGAACTCAGTTCTGTCTTACAATGATTTTTCTTCAACTTTAACCAGTTAAAGGTCACTGGAAAAGAACTGATGGATCAAACAACAAAGTTCAGGTTTCCTATGTGTCCTGAAAAACCTTGAAACAAGTTGACCAATTTTCTAGTCATGGAGAAAAAAAGCATTGAAAAAGGAACATGTCCCAGAAAATCTTGTGCTGTCCAGAAAAGTATTAAACATCTTATTAATTTCATATTAGAGTACCCTTAGACAGATTACATGGCAAAAATTCAGTTCAGGTTAAACTATAAACATATTTTTTCTCTTAAAATTTCTTGTATATGAAATCTAATATACAGATATATATTATGTAATCACCATGGCATGAAGCAAAAACATTTATCAGCTGATTAAATAATAGCCTTGCAAAGCAGATTGATTAGCCAGCCTCCATGCCTGTCCTCAAGCAGATCCATCCAGACAGTTTCAATGTAGAATGTTTGTGCCTGGTCAAGATTGGAGCAATCAGCGTCAACTCTGGAGAATGAGCTGGTACTACGAGGAGCCGGTGAACAGTGGAGTTTGATGAAGCTGATTAGCTTTTATGCAGCATTAGTGACAGTTTTACTGGAACTGGACATTTCTTTATTGAAAGAGGAGCAAAGCTCTGCACTGAAAGCTTTTCTAGGTGGAAAAGATGTATTTGCGTTTTCCCCAACTGGCTCCTGTGATAGCAAACAACGATAAAGGCTGTAGTTTTCTTCTCCAGATACACGCTTTGTCATCTGTTTTGTTACTCTGATTGGCCAGTAATGAATCACAACGCTGTCGTTCAGTTATCCTACAAATTTTTTTTAAAGGTTCTTCCCTTCCCAAACACTGTGTTTGAGCTGTTTCCCAGGTGAATGTGAAATATATCCCATGCAGTGAATATGGGAAAAAGTCTGTCTGGCCTGTCGATTAATGGTGGGTTGATTGAATGATAGAGCAATCACTTGAACACAGTTGCAAAATAACTAACATTATCAGAAAAAATAAGCAGAAAAATAGGTCATGAATGCCCAAATCATTATTGTAACATTCCTTTGTTAACAAAACTTTGTGTTGTACATCTGCAGGTTTGAATTATTTAATGATAAATTCATTTATAAACATATGAGTTCATGATTTGAGCCTCAGACTGCAAGTCTTTTGAACCAGACTTCCAGAAAATGATTTTATCAGTGTAGGAATGGGCTTGATGCATTTTTGTCATACCAGCTAAATTGTTCCTCAAAGTGTCCTGGAAAAGTCCTGGAAAATGATCTCTAGAGAGTAGAGAAGAGGGGGAAGCATGCAAAGTTCTGCAATGTTTGTATCTTTAGGAGTAATGAATTGTTATCAAGCAGTAATATCAAATATTATAATAAATACTGTCCATATACTTTGGATTTTATGTCACCCTCATGAGCACAAGGATTTGTTAGTTTTCCACGAAGGTTTCTGGGGAGATCAATCTTCATTGTCATTGAACCTTTACAACTCTGAACAATACTGCATCTTTAAAATGGTGGGACATGATGACATCACAATGACATCATGTTTGCTTTACAGGAAGCGAGCCGTGTGGTGTTACAGATCCGTTTGGCAGGTTATTAGACGTAGTAGAAAGTGAATATTATTGGCTGCTTAGGCATTAAAACCTCTTATCAGGGTTCATAGTTTTAGTCAATTCAGCCTAAAACATTGCATGATTCTAAATATGACCACCCTAGAAGTAGAGAGGAAAAAGACTGCATGTTCATAGTTTGATAGTGAAAGTTCCTTGTTATAGTAATAGTTTTATAGGTCTCCTAGCTTGCATTGTATCATTTCTTTAGACTAAACTGGAGTTTTTACAGTTTTTTTTGTAAGACATAGGGCCCATAGTTATTACAACAACCCCTTGCATGACCCTCAAGTTACAGCAATCAGGTGTTTTTATTTCTGTTTCTGTTGTTGCTGGTTGGGACAGGACATTATTGTCCTAATTTGCATATTCATGACCCTTGTGTCTCATTCTTTGCTTTCTGATTGGCTCACAACCCCAGGAGGACCTACTATTCATACTCTTATTACCTGTAAGTAAACGAACCAATCAGCTCACCCAGCTGCTGTTATCTTATTGGGCGACCTTATTATCACTATTCTTATTCTTAGTGGATAGTTGTTGTTATTTTTAAAGATGCAGTATACTTTTTTCAAGACAAAACACATTTTCAGCTCTGATCAACCAGCCAAAGCCATCCTCATTGACGCCTCGCCAGGGTTGGGGTCAGTTCACTCTCATGTCAGTCAGGCTAGGACATTGATGAATTCAACCATCTTTTATGAACAATTCAAATCCTTATGCACAGTGCACCTCTTCTGCAAGAGAAAATAGACGGTATCCTGTGTAAAAATAGCAGGAAATAAACAACTGCTGTGTAATTTGTCCATGTAGTGACAGCTTCTCTCAAAGTGACTGAACTGACTGTGAACTGTCCTCGGCCCTGGTGTCCTCTACATGCTCCAAAGTTGCTCTGAAGCAGGCTAACGAAGGCCAAAGTTGGCCTCAAAAACCAGAACAAAGCAGGCCAGAAAAGTGGGACGACACAGGCCTGAGCGTGTTATTTGAAAAAAGAATGCTGCACTTGTGACTTGTAGCTCTTTGTGTGCATGTAGTCATGTGTTCATCCATCTGCCCATCAAGTCACAGGTATCATGGTAACGCTGCTGCACATGCTCAGTGTCGGTCAGCTTCCTGTTCAGAGCAGGTGGCTCTGTTTTTGGTAGTTCTTCTTGGTGGTTTCACTGGTGTATTGTGGGAAATCCTGTCTTTACTCCCTCTCTTATTGTCTCTCTTTGTGACCAACATATCTCCTTAAGTACGACTTAAAAAGAGGTGGGGACAATTATTTTACTTAACAGAAGTAAAAAAGCACAAATTATTAAAGATAACAGGGCATTTGTTATTCACCTTGAAATACCTGTATTTAAAAGACACATAAAGCAGGAGTTTGCATTAATTATAGAGCTTTTTTAAGATACATTGCTGCTTTTGTGCCCTCAATCAGAGAGGAGGAGAGTGGATAGAGTTAGAAACGGGGATGAGGGAGTGAGGTAGAGACATGCGGGGAAGGACCCACAGGCTGGAATCGAACCCAGGTTGCCTGTGTACATGAGGCACCACCAACTGCTGGGCCATCTGCACCCATAATGATATAGCATTAAGGACTTTTAAAATGAAGTTATGGGTGCAAAGTTGTTCACTCTTACATTGTATAAAACCCCCCATTCATGCCCTCCTCAGACAGGGGAGCAGAGATACACTGCTGAGACTAGTAGACCACTGTTTTAGGATCAATAACAGCGCAAACCAGGAGGAACACTTTACCCTCTCATTATGTGAAATTTAAGACAAATGCACAGCATGTACAAGACTAGTGTGCAGAATAAGATCCTTACATCTCTATTGTCTTCAATTTTTGTCATTAGACAGCAAATAAAACCCTCACAAACGGCTACAGTTTACCATTAGCTATATCAATGTTCCTGCTGAGTGTGTAAGTGTTGTGTATTTCATGTGTGTGTGTGGATTTAGAGGTGGACTTGGTGTATTTTTGGGGGTGAAGAAGTAAACTATACAGTACAACACAGCATGCTTTCTGTTTACTGGGAAAAAGTAAGAGCCGTACGTTGTATCAGTTATGCAACAATAACAGTTTCATAAAACTTCACATAGAATATTTTTTTTTTACGTTTATGTTGAGGCTAACACATGATGGACTAAATGGATAATAATTTTCTTTTGACTGTGTAATTGTTATCCTAACTGATTTACATCTATGGCTCTGGATACTAAATGTTCCTGCATGCTCTGTCATGCTCCAAGTGTTAGCCCTCCTCTGTTATTTTTCCTGGGATTGTAAGGATTGAGAGCTACATAAACCTGAGAGATACCTTTATGTTTACTTTGTAAGCTCTTATTTTCTTCACAAGGCACCAAATGTTATGAAAAAGAAGGGTTTCTGTAGCTTGCAAAACAAACAGTGCCATTTAAATGCACTTTGTAACAGCAGCCCATGCAGAAAAATAGGAGCTCATAGTGAAAATTAGGTATCTCTTCATTGTGTATTGTTTTCTGGACTTATGTTTTATGCTATCAGCTCAAGTACTATTAATCATATGATGGTAACTGTGGTGCTTTGAACGGTAAATGGTTTTCTCTGAGTTTCTATAGGTCATAACTCATTTCCTTACTGTTGTTTTAATGGGATTTTTCCAATCTTTGTTGTTGGATGAAAACCAATTTATTATTAATTCTTATTTTTCTTCTTCTTCTTTCTTCTTCTATTTTGATGAAGAATCTTAAATGACAACAAAAACAGAAGTTTAGGACAATGCCGTTGGCTAAAAAAATGTTGTTGATGCTTTCACGTGACAGCTCATCTATGGTATTAAGGATTAAAACTGGTTTTCTCCTAGGTCACTTCCCTGGTCTGTAATAGATGCTTTTTTCCCTCTGCTCCTTCAGCTAAGCCTGGTACATGCGGCCATTAAAAACGAGCCTTTCCTCTACCTCCCTTTGCCTGTACTTTCCTCTTTTGTCCCTTTCTCTTCCTAAAATTCTGCATCGTGAATCAGCAGCCTGCAGCCCTTCAGTTTGTGAACTAAAAAAAGCAAACACAATCATCATCCTTTGAAAAATCACTTTAAAAATCACAAGACTGTGGTCTGCAGGCTGGCTGATGTTTCTGTGTTTATTTCCAAGTTTCTGACTGTGTTTGTCTCTGCCTCTGACAGGAAACTGGCTAAAAAACGTAAGGACGCAATCGGGACGACACGGCAAGAAATGACTCACATGGTGAACGCCATGGATCGCAGCTATGCCGACCAGAGCACCCTGCACGGAGAGGATCCCATGGCTGTGACTTTCATGGACTCTCACAACTACAACAACAGATGTAGGTTCCCAAACAGACTATTGCTATGATTTCTTTAAGCGATGGACACTCTGAAGCACAACTGAAGCACATTTTTCTCAGTACGTTTCGCTAGAAACTAATATTTTCTTTCATCTTTTCTATTCTAACACATCTGTGTATTTGTATCTTTCTAGTTAATCTTCCTCAGTGCAACCTAGCCAGGTCACAGTTTAGCCCATAAGATGCTCTCTTCATTGTCTAAATCGTGAAGTTATGCCCTGAAATGTTTACTTCAGCTTTGTTCTTAGTCAAATGCCCCAAAGATTTTCACTTACAGATTAATAAAAACCTGAAAAACAAAATATCCTCTAACAAGAATGGCAGAACCAAAGTCAGGTTTGTTATTGATTTGCCTTGAAATGACTGAAACTGATAACTGATGAAGCAGTAACTGATGACTGATGAAGCAGTTAAGGGTTGATATTGGCAGGTAGAAGCCGCTTCATGTAAAGGTTTGAAACAGAAATCTTAGTACGTTTGTAGAGCGTTACCATAGTAACACCTACATGTATTGATTGAATCAAGAGAACTGCTGTTTATTCATGGTTAGAAAGTGGTTTTCAGTTGTTTTTGTCTCAAGTTATATATTTCATAGTTGTAAAAGACAACACTGATGAAGCAAAATTATTCAATTGCTGCCTGAATACAGCAGATACAAAGTCAAGCTCAGAACATGTTTTGTTCCATTTCTCAAATATCACTGTTATATATTTTGCATATTTCCTCTTGCACACATACTATGGAATAGAAAGACAAAAAAATAAAGGTTGACAATTAAATTTGGCATTTAAAGCCTATTGTATTAGCGTGCAACAGTTGGATTGATGTGACTTACAAGGATAAATCTAATGTCAAAATTTCCTTTTTTAAGGTTCTCTTGTGGGTTTTTTTGCAAGACATTAAAGAGCCACAAGTCTTCAAAAAACAGCCACATGTGGCTCAAGAGCCACACATTGAGTATCAGTGGAATAAAGTGCTGGTAGTTGGCCTTTCTGGGGGTATGATTCCTGAAAAGTGATGCTCCATTTCCTTTTGTCCAGTGTCAAAGAAATCATAAACATATTTCTGCATCAAGGCTGGCTTACTAGCCGTGTTTCAGGTGTTTGTTAGGCTAGGCACCAAAGCTGTTCAATATTATATTATATATTCAGAAAATCTGCTGCTACAAATTGAATTTAATATAAAAATACTTTGTCTACTTTATATTCAAAGGGCAAATATTTCTCTTTAATTTGTGTGTAAAGTGTGTCCCAAATTTAACAAAAGAAACACACAAACACAAGATAACAGACATGTTAGAGCTGCTTTAAAAGAGGGCATCAGGTTCTTAATGGTGCTCGTGTTTCTTTCCACAGTACCCAATGATCCTCTGGTTCCTACTGCTGTGTTAGGTGAGACTTGTAGCATGGTTGGCTGTCCCATTTACCACCAGTTCCTCTTTAGTGATCACCCATCATCATTACCCCAAAGCTCCTCCATGTAGCCCCATGTAGTTTGTCGCTGCACATTGTGAATTAGGTCCAAAATCTCAGTTAGAATATCTTTCCATGTTACCCTGTAGTACTGTGTGCAATAGCTGGGGTGGATTTTTTGGCTTGATTGAAGTTTCAGTTTGACCATGTTGTGCTTTTCTGTATTTTAGAGGTTCTTGATGTTTCTGAGGGTATCCAGTAAAAAGATATGAATTTATTAGTGGCAGAAAGAAACAAAATTAAAGAGGGATACAGCAAAAACACAAATGGATGTTTGGATTTGGTTCAAAGGCATCTAAAGATGTGTAATTTTTACCACTTCTTTTGCCAAATCTCTATGTAAACATGGCCGTTGCTAAAAACTCCATCAGCCAAACACTTCATCTGTTGTACTGTTTTCCCGAGGTTCAATCACTCTTAATCCCAGCCATGCTTTCTGTTCCCCACTGAGAGTCATTGATATTCACAGTAATTACCAACATTTCTCCCTTAGAGACCTCATTATTTCCACAGTTTTGAGTTGTTTTAAGGCTCGCCATTTACTGTCCGTAAAAAACCTCGACAGAAACTGACGCTTTAAAGAAGAGGGACTATTTGTCACATCGCCACAAAATAAAGCCGCTTCTGATAAAATCTGTGACATCAAATGATGACAAACCTGGTGCCTGTCCTGCGTGTCTGAATCTAGGAGTCTACTTGAATATCTACCATCTGTGTTTTTCCCCAAGCCATTCTGAACCATGAAAAGTGTTGTTTTTGCCAACTTGGATCCAGCTCCGGCACTGCACTGCAATGTGTTTATCTTTAGTTTGGTGTTGACACTGCAGCATGATGTGGAGTTGTAACACACCCTTAAGGGCTTCACAATCCACCATGCCACCAAACTGTGTTAATCAACCGTTCCTTAGCCTCTAATTTGGAGTGAAGGCTGCAGTTACAATCTGTCTTGGCCGATCACATCACAGAAGGGGAAGAAGTAGAAGGAAGAAGCAAATTAAGAGGCAGTGTCGGGTTAAGTTTGTCATTAATTGGCGTGACGAGAGCTTAACAAACCTTTAACAGTCAGTAATGAGCTAACATGTCCTCAGAGCAGAGAGGAGCGTCGTTTGGATGAAATAAACAGTGTCAGTTAATAAACAATGCTCAAGATGAAATCAGCCGGTTGTGCCGCGACCTCAAGCTTCCCCATTATACGACCTGTCAGTCTGTGCATTACTACTGCCAGCACATATTATCAACAACAGCACAGAAATGTTCACCTGAGAGTTCTGCACCAATATGACTCTAGTATAACTGCAAATGAAATACTTAATCACTGTGCAAACTGACAAATGAAAAAGTAATTATATTCCTACTTATGAGCGATAATTAAACTGGCTTTAGTGTGTCTAAGAAGTGTGTGATATTACAGAGGAGTATCAGGGTGAAGCATGAGGCAATTAACGAGAGAAGGGAAATTTTATTTAAAATTGTGTGATTAAATTCATAATGATCAAAGTAAAAACAGCAAAATTATAATCTGGGACGAAGTACAAACTTTGATAGCAAGTTTTGGTTATAAGAAAAAAAAATCAAAATTGAAGTTTTTTCTTGTCTGACTGACTTTTCTACTGTCATTTTTCTTAAGTGAGCACTGCAAAACTCAAAGCAAGTATACATGACTTATTTCTAGTTAAAAATTTAGAGCACACTCTTATGCATCCACGAAAAACAGAAAATCATATTTGTTTGATAACATGGAATTATACCTTTAAATTGGATGAATTGAAACAACTGAATACAGCCTTAATATTGTTGAAAAAATGCACTTGCACTAAAGTGAAAGATACAAAAATAGGGCCTAAAATGCCTATAACATGATTTACAACCTTTTCCTTTGAGCCCCCCTACTTGTATCCAAAAAAGGCTGAGCCCTGTGGGACCGAAACACAAAAAAAGTGATACATATCTGTCAAAAGTCTTCATTTATTGTAACTTTAGAAAAGCCAGACAAACAGGACAGCACTTTTTTCTTACTAAAATCCTTTTTATAAATTACACCGTAAGACTGAATGGTAAAAGGATGTTAGAAAAGTAAGCTGTACTCGATCACTCTAAGTGAACTCAATTATATGACAATCATCCCTTAATCTGCATTGTTTTCCCTGAATGCCTTTGGGCATTAGACACTTTTGCATTATGAGTGAAGTTACCCACACAGTTAGAGAAGTCCCACCTGTGGGGACCAACTTCAACAAAGCAAGGATGATGAGCTGAATGCAACGGAAGAGCACTTTCTGGGTCAAAGTGCACCTTTCAGTCTTTGTTACTGGTGTTCAATCAAATTAGCTTACTTTGGGTGATATGATTTTTTGAGATTTAAATCTGTAAAAGCAATAACAGGAAATTGCAGAGGATGAAAAACAGGAAAAATATATATTTTAACTTGAGCCATACTCAGAAACTTTATTTCTACTACTTTTGCATAAAAAATATTTTTTTCAACTTGTTCAGTTTTACAGAATACAGGTGCATCACAATAAATTGGAAATCATCAAAAATGTTTTTTTTTTCAGTAGTTCAATTCAAAAAGCGAAAGTCATGTAATATAGATTCATTGCACTCAGACTGATATATTTCAAGTGTATATTTATTTTAATTTAAATGATTATGGCTTACAGGTAATGAAAACCCATTCACTATGTCTGGTGAATCTGGTGAATATTAAGTGGGATGAGACATTTTTAAAATTACGACAGAAAAAACATGCTGCCGTTTGAGCTTTGCAGTGTTTTCATTGTACTCCCCTGTACTAGTCTTGCTTTGAATGTGGAAACAATATTTGGCTTAATTTGTAGGTATTACAGATTGTCTGGAAAGCTTGGAACATTTGATATGTTTCTATAATAGATGTCAGCAAAAAGCTGGTTTTCCCATGGTAATATCTTTATTTATTTGTTCTGTTTATTAAATCTTTAAAAAAAACATCCAAAATATATATGCCATCATAGTAAAGCCAAGTCAAATTACATGTTTTGTCCTATATTTTTATTTTGTCATATGTTTTGCTCTATCCAAGATCCAAACCATATATTTTTATATGTATTTTAGTGGTTTAAAAAGTTTGGAAATGTGGGTCTTAGCGGTGACGGTGGGTCCCATGGCTAGATCAGTTGAGAACCACTCCTCTAGAGGGTACTGACTGCAGCTATTCTGTCTCAGACCAGCTGTTAAGGGACTTTTAAGTTGTTTTAGATGTTTAAGGGTGCTAAATTCACACAGTGCTCCGCATGTTTGTTACGTTTGTGCTCCATTGTTTTATGATATCATTATTTTTGGATCATCCATCATGTATGAACATTTCAGTCTCAGCAGACTGATCAAAGTCTGTGCTTGTGGTCTTGCTAACAAATCCTCCTATGCTACAGTCTTTCAAACCCGTTTTCTCTTTTTTCCTCCTGCTGCCTTCACATGTAGTTCCAATCACAGGTGAGTTTACACCGAGAAAATAATGCAGATAATGGATTGTTTGGTTTGAAGAAAATGCAGTGTTTTCATATGGTAATTGCTCAAATCCATCAGTTACTACTTGTTTTCAGGAAGAAGATAAGTACACTGTTTTTCGCTTTTATAAAGATAAAAGTAATTTGTTTTTTCCAAGTCTCACAAAGCCGTGGAAATTCTTTTAGGGTATAAATCATTCCTCAGACGTGATAAGAAAAAAGGGATCAACTTTGTTTTTTTAGCACTAGACTGTATAAAACACCAGTTTTAGTGCCTTTAGCAAAGCCACTGATTGACCCTCATATGCAAATGTAGGGTATTTAGAATAAACTGACCTGTGTTATCCTCTCTCTTCTTGCAGATGAGAACCACAGTGCCTCTGCAGCAGAGAACAGCCGGCTCTTGGACGTTCCTCGGTATCACTGTGAAGGAACTGAATCTCCCTATCAGACGGGACAGCTGCACCCGGCTATCAGAGTGGCTGACCTTCTGCAGCACATCAACCTCATGAAGACCTCTGACAGCTACGGCTTCAAGGAGGAATATGAAGTAAGATTATTAGTAGCAGTACTGACTCATTACAAGCACTGGTAGCAAAGGGGTTTATATTTGTTGTTTGTTTAGTTGGGAGTCTTTTCTTACAACCTGACAGGAAGAGTTGTAATGTATTGTGCACAGTTATTTTAATGTAGAAAACAACAAAAACCTATTGTGAAAATCCATACAGCTCTTTCTGATGTTTTGACTCGACATAAAAATCATATAATGGCCTAGGGTTTGAATCCCTCCTTTATTTCGTTGTATTTTTTGCCTTATTGACTTAACAGTCAAACAGCTACAAACTCTCTGTTATGGCCCATATTTTGTCAATCGACTAAGTATACTAAAGGACGAAAATGTTACTGAGGTACTCCTTTCTGCTCAGATTTTTCCAGCAGGATCGTGAATCCATGAAGTGTAATTTTACCTCCCTGTTCTTTCCGTCTGTTGTTGGTGATACAGAGCTTCTTTGAGGGCCAGTCGGCCTCCTGGGATGTGGCCAAGAAGGAGCAGAACCGCACCAAGAACCGCTATGGGAACATTATAGCATGTAAGGGAGTAAGATTTAATTTTGTATGTTAAAATTAAGTTGTTTCTTTTTCAAGAAGAGATAGAAAAGAGGAAAAGGGAACATAAGAGACAAAGTTAAATGGATACAGTAACTCCGCTTTTGGTGCTAGATAAAAAGGACAGTCATATTAAGTTTCAACCCTTGGCTTCACCTTCAGAAGTTTTAACTCTCTCCTCTGAAAAAGTTAATGTTTTTGCCTGTCCTTGGACCACAAGATCAGAGTAAAGTGTATTCAAACATACTTTATCAGCATCACACCAGCTTTACCAAGTTTGATCAGACTTTGCAGTGAAAAAAAAATGTTGCTCTCCTCTTTTTTCACTGTCTTTCTGCCATGTTTCTTTTTTATCGCTCTCTAAAAACACTATATTTCTTGCTTCTTTCTTCAGATGACCATTCAAGGGTTATCCTTCAGCCCATCGAAGACGACCCCTCCTCTGACTACATCAACGCCAACTACATCGATGTAAGTGGAAACGCATCGAATGCTACTATTGGCTCCCAACGAAACCAACGAAACCACACTCCCTCGCTCGTATGTCAGGCCTCTATACCTTTATGCGTCTACTAGTCATCCATCGTGCCATTTTATACATCCAGCCACCCCGAGAAAAAAAAACAGCATCATACATACATCACATGGGTCTTTATCCAGTGTCAGTTTTGCTGTCTTCTTTCTGTCTCTGTCCTTTTTTCATCCAGCAATTCTGAATTAATTATCTTTAGACATTTCAAGACAGTCAGTCAGGGGAAGTTTATTTTAAAAGCACTATTTTACATTGAGCATTGAGCAACTCAAGGTGCTTACACATTAAAAAAGGGAATTGAAAACATTAAGAAAACTAAAAGAGAAATATAGGGTGTGAATATTTTTTAAAAGCCCAGCAATCCGTGATTGTACCATCTTCATCTTAACAAAAGCCTATACAGAGATTCTGATAAATCCTCTGTTGATACTGATTGGAAACATATGCTCTTTTGCCTTCTGTATGTATTTATATGAGATGATCAACACCATCCTCCTCGTGTCAATGATATGAATTTACAGCTATAGCTTGTTAGTGTGCATAGAAGGTATGCTTAGCTTAATATGTCTGTATTTTAAGAACTAAAAAACAGGAAAAAAAGAGAAAAAGCAGGTATACAGCCTATGTCGCTACAAATCTGCTTTCTTCTTACTAGCAACTCTAAGCTCATGTTCTCGTATTTTCATTTTGTACAAAAAAAAATGTGTGACTTCAGGAAGAAATAGTGCAGCGTTAGCAAACAATTTGGTGAACGACACCATGCACAGCCTACTTACTCTCCTGTTTTAAGGCAAAATCTATACATTTGGCCGCCAGGGAGTTCTTAATCAGAACAATAGCAAAGGACTGAGAGTGAAACCAGCTTCTCTGCTGCTCACCTCTTGTTTTTAATTGAGGTTTCTGTTCAGTAAAAATTGCACACTGTAAGATGTATTTACCCAACAGTAAACCACCATTTTAGTTTCTTGATGAATTTCACATAGTTAGGGATAAAAGACTTATCTTTGGGGGATTTATTGCTTTTATTTTGAAGAGGACAGGATGGTGGGTAGCATAGGAAATCAGGGAGTGACAGCAGGGATTAACATATGGGAAAGGAGCCACAGGTTAGTTCTGAGGCTGCCCTGCCCCTTGCATGGGGTAGACTTAACCGGGAGTCCATCTGCTCCCCATAATGAGGGAGAAAAGCTGTTTAAAGTGGCGTCCTTCGTTTGTGATGTAAGCTACTTGGAAAGCATTCTGGGATTTTTAAGTTAACTTTGTTTCCAATGAAAGAAGAAAACAAGTTGTTTCCCTCTCCCTCAAGTTTCTTTGTTAAGTGACATTAACTCAACATCCAACATATTACTTATGAGGTTTTGAAGTGTTGGTGGACTGATTTTGTTGCCTTTGGAAAGCAACGGACTAGTTGTTTCCTGCTCTTTTTAGTCGTTATGCAAGACAAGGCTAACCCAGTGCTAGTACTAGCTTTCTATTTACCATCAACAAGTGAGAGTGATCAGGTTCAGGTTACTTTATTTGTACCCGTAGTTCGATTTGTTTTGCAGTCAGTATGATTACATCCATTTCAAAATGCAGGTCACATGACAGAAGCAACAAGAAACAAACAGGAGAAATGTAGGTTATTTAAAACCTCCTAAGACATGACAACCCATCTCCCCACCCAACCCCCCACCTATCCCCTGAAAAGTGAAACACCATGCCAGAAACAAAGGTAAAACATCAAAGTGCTCAAGGTTCCATCAATAAAGCAGAAACAGGCATGAAAGAGGGTGAAGTACCATCCATTAGGATCAAGTTAAAAACTCATAAAACCAGTAGATCTCAAATAAACCAGGGTAAAAACCAAGTTTGAGATTCAAATGTAGGAATATATATATAAGTGCATGAACAAATAAATACATGTGTGCAAAATAAGGCTACAACTTGTTCAGCTCTGCAATAGCTGCAGGAACAAAGTTTTTATACTGCTTTGTTCTGCACCTTGGGTCTAAAAACCTCAGCTCAGAGTAGAGAAGCTGAAATTCACTGTGAAGAGGGTGGGAATCATCATTTAAGGCAGAGTTAGCTATCGTCTGCAACTGCTTAGAGTACAGGGATGCTGGATAGAGCTGAGGCTGAGTGATGTTGATCATCTTATTCTTAACAGTAGAAGTATTTCAGTCTTCAAAATGCCTTCAGGCTATTTACAGCTTTCTATTTTTTAGTTATAGCTCAGTTTACACTCTTAGCTTTTCGTCTCCCATCTATTGTTTTCTGTTTTCTCTGTCCATTCACCAATCACTCTTTTACTCATTTAAATTCACATCTATCCACCCATACACCTGTGTTTGTCATCTACACTGAATCTTCACTCTGCTTTTCCATAAACAACAATCATTTGCATGTCAGTCTCTTACATTATGCTTTGTTAAATGCTAACTTGCTTATAGCATTAAATTCTATGTTATCATTGAGATATATCACATGCATGTCACCACTTACATTAAGCTAGAATTAAATGAATAGATTGGACACTCCCTGCTGTGTTTGTGTATGTTGCTAATTCTTATCCATAGTTTACACCAAGATTGGAATGGTGTGAAAAAAGCGGTGTAGGGTAGACAAGTAGATTTGATGTTTCATAGGAGTACAGCAGGAAGTGTCTTTTCTATTCACTCTTAATTATATTATTTTCTGCATGTCCTTTTCAAACTCCCATTGAGTCAATGCAACTTTTCTTTTTCTCTGATTGACACTCACTGACATTGTTGTGCTTTCTTTCTTTCTTTCTTCCACTCGTTCTTTCTGCCTGTGGCTTGGGCTATAGATTTGGCTGTACAGGGATGTAAGTATCACTGTGGAATCCTCCATTCACGCCCCTCAACCTTTACACTTGTTCACCTCTGCATCCATACTTGCACTCGTCACATCGAGTCACGTTGTCCGAACGTTTTGAGTTGCTGGGGCTTCCGCCGCATGACTCCATATTGCCCTCTTGCCAGTCTTCCTTACATCCCACTGTTTGATGTACATTTGCTTATGAGTAGTGCGTTTGTTCATCAACAACTGCCAATCAGAGGTTGAAAATCAGTAGATTTTTCCACCTAAACTTGTAACTTTGAGCATAATTTTGCATCTTTTTTTGATAGTTCAGATGCATCAGGTACAAATATAGAGAATATTATCTGCCAGGTTCCAACACCTAGTTGCAATGGCTTCACATGTTGCCCCTATGCCAACAAATGAAAGGATTATGTGGTCAAGATCGGAATTTTCAGGATGTTTAATCTTCTTAGGTAAATTTTTCACCTTCTATGAAGTTATGTCCTATTTAAACTGAAGCGTTTTTGTTTTCAGGGCTACCAAAGACCAAGTCACTACATTGCTACTCAAGGTAAGCTAGCACGATGCTACTACAAAATCTTATTTTCTAATGTTAAATAGAATAAAAGGCAAATATCTTCACACATAACCATCATCAAAGCACTGAAGCATTATCTTTGTGTTCAGGTCCTGTTCACGAGACGGTGTATGACTTCTGGAGGATGGTGTGGCAGGAACAGTCAGCCTGTATTGTCATGGTCACCAATCTGGTGGAGGTTGGAAGGGTAAGATGCTCTTTTTCTAACTCCTGCAGTATGTTGTGCTGATTTTTCATTCTTTTTGTTTTATGATTATGTTTTGTAAGCATGCCATTAAGATGTTTTAAAGGATTTTTTTATAAGGTTAGTGTCACTTTCAAGAGAAAATGTAGAGTATCTGATGTCTGAAATGTTCAAGAAATCACATTTTTCTTTCCTCACAGTTATTTTGTAGCCTTTTAACAGCTTTTATTGCAGCCAGCATACTATTTTTGATCAAATTCTTATTTATCTTTTAATAGGTGAAGTGCTATAAGTACTGGCCTGATGATGCAGAGGTGTACGGAGACTTCAAGGTGACCTTTGTGGAGGTTGAACCTCTCGCTGAGTATGTGGTTCGCACATTTACCCTGGAGAGGGTGAGTTAAAGCTCACACAAAGTTTGCAGAAACATTTTGTATTGCTTTTATGTATAGCATAACTTATAGTGTTGCAAGGAAACTTTCACATTTGTAGTTCTTGCTCCAGTTACAGTTTAGGATCAGACATTTGGAGCTTGACTCGTCTGTGTCAAAAAGGGTCAAGAGATGACTAAGATTTATTACGTTTAATTATAGATGCTCAGTTTCTTTTTTGTTTTTATTTTTACTCAGCGTGGTTTCAATGAGGTGCGTGAAGTCAAGCAGTTCCACTTCACAGGCTGGCCTGATCATGGAGTTCCATATCACGCCACAGGACTGCTATCCTTCATCAGAAGAGTTAAAATCTCCAATCCACCCTCTGCTGGACCGATAGTGGTTCACTGCAGGTATAAAAAGACACTGTGCATGATATACCACATATGATTAATTTTGCACCCTTGCATGTGAAATATAGACACAATCAAACATCTCTTGCTTTTCTCTCTCAGTTATAGTCAAAGAATAATTCTCTTTTGTTTCTTTATGCAGTGCTGGAGCAGGGCGCACAGGCTGTTTCATCGTCATCGACATCATGTTGGACATGGCGGAGAGAGAAGGCGTGGTTGACATCTACAACTGTGTGAAAGCGCTTCGCTCCAGGAGGATCAACATGGTACAGACTGAGGTGACTGCATTACCCATCCTCCATCCACATCCACATCTTAGAATCATTCACTGAAAGACTCAGCCATCGACATGGAGCCGGCTGAGGAGACTGCATGGATTCACCTATCTGTTAAGCATTCATAAACATGTCATATCACTGCATTAACACAACAATTTGGGTATTTAGAATATTTTTTGTATAGATATTTTTATCTGGACACGATGGCAATCATCTTCTCAGTTTAGAGGTAGTAAAAGAAGGACTTGTTTCTTGTGTTTTGTAGACACAAAGTTAAAATTGGAGCTCTCCTTTTCTCCTCAACAATGACATTATCTTTGAAAGCCAAATTAAGTTGAAATCTAGAGTATAAATTGGTTGCATGCTCATACATATGGGAAGAAAAATCAGGGTTCCCACAGATCCTTGAGAAGTCTCAGAAAGTCTTAAATTAAACTTTTGAAATTCAGGACCATAGAAAATCTTGAAAAGTCTGTTGTTTACATGTGAGAGGTCTTTGCAATTGACTAAGACATGTCTTTTTCCTATCTTATTTTTCTGACTAAATTTATTCTATTTTGATTATTATTTTTTAATTGTTAATTATCTGTTTAGCAAAACTGTTCTGTAGTGTTATCATAGATATCACTATACAGTCTTTTGATTAGATAGAGGCATCAAATATGCCAAAAATCATCCAATTTATACCATTTAGCATTTCAGAAAAAGTGTATTAAATCAGCAAATTCAGCCCTGGCCTGTTGTACTAGAAAATCCTCCATGCCTTTCAGTTTTGACCCTTTGTTGCAAAAAGTGGTATTGATTTTTTCAAATACAGGTCTTAAAAGGTCTTCAAAAGTCATAAATTTGAATTTTTATAGTGTGTAGGAACCCTGGAAATACAATGATGCTTGGATATTCCTGAAGTGGCAAATAAAGAAATAAGACTGTAATATTGCTCAGAAAATTCAAAAGAGATCTCTAAGTCATAAAAATTTTAGAGTGGCTTATTAACAATCTAGCACCTGGCTGCAGCATTTGATATAGCTCTCTTCAGACTGTAAGACTCAGCCACTGTGGTTGTCAGGGGCTAAAATTCCAAACTGCCACCCAGGTATGCAGAATATAACAAATTATGAAAATACAGGCAAAAGGCAGAATCTCTATAGATACAGGAGCCCCCACCCCCAAATCTGAACCAAAGTAAATGTTTTTTTTTCCTCAATACGCTTCTGTTTCAATTTTAAGATATCTTGCCTTGGCACCATCTGGTGGCAGAGTCAAGAATTACAGAGTTAGAGACAAAAATGCATTTCTTACTTTCCAAGTCCAAGCACATGCATACAAATAAAATCAAAACTGCATTTAACTGTATGAAGTTTGGGCTTCTTCTCCTTTAAAAGGCAAGGCAGGTTTAATTTTATTGTTCTTTTCATATGCAAAGCCAGTCAATGTGCTTTGCAGAGTTAAAAACAGAACATTTACAATGGTAAGAGCATTAAAACACACCAAACAGGCATTAAAATGAAACACATTAAAATAAACAATAGAATTTAATAAAGAAAATTAAAAGTTAAGAGCTTGAAAAACAAAACATAAATTTCCTCACATTGATCACCTGCCGTGTCTCCTCAAGGATTTAGGCTTACAGTTTGCTCCGGTCGTGTTGGGCACAGTCCTAAGCTGTCCTGAAAACCCCAGCAGGGGTGCTGTAGAGGAAAAGTTCACTTTTACTGGCTGTGATTGAAAAGCCTATATTTCCATAATTTACTATGCTGAAAAGGGAAATGGTTGTCAGAATTTATAGTTAAATGTGTAACATGAACAATCAGACACCTTCAGAAGAAGACCTCTTCTGACACCTTAATATATCTGCTGCTTCTCTCCCTTTGTTTATGTTGATTCATTACTGATAGTGTCAAAATTTTTTATATTGAGATAAAAGCAGGGCTTTAAGTTAGTCTATGTCTAGTCTAAAGATTTATTTAGTCACTTTGAGTACTCAGTGATGACAAACTCTGCAGATTCTTTTACAGACCCTTTTTGTCTTCATATTTTTTACCTTCACAAAAAGTTTTAAAGAGGAAATGTCAGTCCAGTAAAGTAGAGTAATCTAAGTTTCTCTCATCCATTGGATAACCAAGCCCATTTTCAGTCATTCACAAAAGCAGCCTTCGATTCACTCTCTTTGCTGTTTGTTGAACTGAATCTACATTCACTTTTTCGAAAGCTCAGAAAATTCAATTTCCTGTTTGGACTGACTCTGGGGTGAAGTAAAAACTCAACAGTCATCATTTCATCTCATTCACAACTCCATCTCCATCAGTCATCACTCACTCACGCTGTCAGCATGCTCACTTTCATCTGCTGTCACTGCTGTTGTCAATGTGACGAGTGTGCGCGTCTGCTTTGATCTTAAACTACATTTTTATCTAGGAGTGAATGAAGATGTGTATGTCCGTGATAATATGTATGTTTTCAATTCTACACCCACAGGAGCAGTATATATTCATCCATGATGCCATACTAGAGGCTTGTCTATGTGGAGAAACAGCCATACCAGTGTGCGAGTTCAAAGCTGCTTTTTATGATCTGATCCGCATTGACTCGCAGACCAACTCGTCACATCTGAAGGATGAGTTCCAGGTAAACCTGACCGCAAACCTGACGTAGCATCTATAATTGTTTTCTGTGAATAGGAACTGAGGTTGGGGTCAGCTTGAATTCATTGAGTAAGAGAAGTTTTTCATAAAATCAAGAACAAATATGAGCATGTCACTGCAGCATAATCTTCCTCTCTGCTGTTCGTCCATATGCTCAGTATTTTTCAAGCAACAATAGCTCCCACAAAGTTTCTGGCAGAGTATTTGAGCTTCTGATGAGCAGAAATTATCTATTTTAAGCCACAATTTTGGGAAATGATTCATACAATGATTAGCTCTTTTATCCACTCCATTCTTTGTCAAAGTCTAAAGCCTAAATTTAACTTTGTCATTCAGCTTCAACCCAGAAATACCAGTCAATTACAACTCTTTACTACTTCAACAAAGCAATCAGATGATAAGCATAAAGCCAGTTTTATGCAGCTGAACCTAAAGATGTTTAGGAGTTGTCACCAGAAAGCAATGCATGCACCCTAAGAGCATAAGTATTTAAAATCATGCCATACTAGTCATCACTGGAAGCTTGCCTCGTGTGGTAAAGTGAAGCACCAAAATAACTTGTATATCTCTTTGTGTCTAGACGTTAAACTCGGTGACTCCTCAGCCTCAGCCTGAAGACTGCAGCATCGCGCTGTTGCCTAGAAACCAAGATAAAAACCGCTTTATGGACGGCCTTCCTCCTGATAGATGTCTACCTTTCCTCATCACAATAGACGGAGAAAGCAGCAACTACATCAACGCTGCTTTGATGGATGTAAGTACACAACACTCTCTGAAGTAAATACAGTACAGTGAGTTTGTGTTATTTTCAACATCGAAAAAGAGTAGTTTGGGACGTTTTGCAAAAAAAAGTGTTTGTATTCTGTTCCATTTCATGATGATAAAGTCTTTTCAACTTGCAGATGTTTGGCACTGAGTACAAGTGACCATATTCACACAGCAGCTTCTTATGTTGAGTTTGGGGTGAAAAGCCTACTAATTATCTCAGTATCATACTGCTAAGGCATACAAACATGGAAAATCATACAAATTATATTAAATTTATCCTTTTTGAATGGTCAACACCTTAAATGACGAGCAGAGAAAATGTCAGAACAGTTCATGTCAGTGTTTAACAAATTTTTCTGCTAACATAACTGTGAACTAGCTGAAATACTTGTAAGCTAGGAATTTTAAAAGAGCCCCTTTCACAAATCGGTTTAATGCCATGATTTAAAGTTGGTAATATGTTTGACAAGACACTAGCTACTGTCAGACAGCAGCCTGTGTTAGCTTGGGGATAACCACTACTGATTTTTCTGATTCTGATTCTTTGGAGTTCATGAGTTTGAAAACCAACTTTTGGAATCGATATGCATCTGTTATGACAAAAAATGCAATGCAATTAAAGTAAAACTGCATGATAAAAAAATAAAGCAAAATGAACATGAGAAATTGCAGAAAGTAGTGATGTTACGTGCTGTACCGATGCTTTGAAACGTGTGTCGAGTAATATAGGAAGTGTTCCCGCGAAGTGCATACCGAGACTTGTATCATTTCTGATGAGTGACGTCATCGGTGAAGATCGAAGCCTCGCTGCCAGGCTGTACCATGTCACTGGTTTGGCAAGTGGTTCAGATCTTTGCGCGAGGTTTGACAGCACTATAAACGCCATGGGTTCCATTCAAAATGTGTGGTTATGACAGATGAGATTTTTGGTTAGTTTTGAGTTTGTATATTTTGGATAGTTTGGAGAGTAAGACAGTTAAACCAATGCCATTTTCCATAAGTGACACAGAACATGAATATTACCTCTATTGCCTTCAATATAGATTGTATGACGCTACCTATGTTTATTATGATACATACATATGATATAGCATAGTCATTATAAACTCACTAGAAAATACACTTTATTGATATAACAAAATTATAGTCATACATTTCTTTTCATTATTCAAAGTAATTCCCAAACAACTGATACTGACACATAATACAGTGTATCACAGCGCTCATGGCTCATGGCAAAGATCACAGCTGCCTGTTTTACTGTTTTTACACACTTTGGCCTGCAGGTGGTTTTGTGTGCACATGATGCCTCAAGAAAATTTACCCTTTTCTGAACTGATTTGCTGGAAAGCTTCAATGCTTCATGAAGCTTCATCTCACCATCACTAGCAGAAAGCATCACAGTAGCAGCAGGAAAACAGGAAGTAGTGCCATATGCTCTCTGTGTCAGTGGGCCTCTTTGTTGATTGGCAAGTGCTTGAATGACATCTAGCCAATCAGATTTTGTGGGTGGGACATAAGGAGAGACTTTGGAGAGGGTAAACAAAGCCAAAGGGGAAGAAGCAACTCACTGTGGAGCCTGTAAAAGTCAGTAAAATAAAATGCTGATACAGCTAAATGCAATATATTGACTTGGATAATCAGCAAGGCCAGTAATCATCAATCCCTTAATGTTAGCCTACAGGCTCTTCTTACTATGACTATGGTTAGCTAGAGAGCAGATTAGCATTACCTTTCAATAGTGTTGACAATTAAGAGTTCACATCATGATTATGCTACAGCAGTTGCATGTGCATTATGATAGCAGAAAAAGAAAGAAAATAAAACAGTGAAGAGATGCACAGAGAAGACAGACTGAGAGTGATTGACATTGTTCTAACAGGCGGTAACAAACTACATATGTAATTAATAGAATATTGATCAGTTTTTTAGTTAAGAAGCTGGTTTTCTCCACAAGGTGGGCAAAGATGTTTATCTGCTAATTGTTTTGTTAGATCATTGATCAACTAAGCTGTCTGACCCACACCTCCCCCATGTCTATGAGTTAACTCGTCACTGAAACACAACTTTTCTGCAGCTTGAAATAACTACAATAATTATTAAAGGTGTCTAGACCGTTCACTTTCCTTCATATTTAAATTGACTATAGCTAACTTCCTTAAACTAGTCAAGCTTCACTTATAAAACATGTATTGGCCGTACAGAACAACAGAAATGGTCCAAAGGAAATATCCATTCCTGGCTTTTCCAAGCTGTGTCATCAAAGGAAACTTGCCCCTGTGTGAATATGGTGAATTTTAATCTCTACTACCTAAAAATACAGAAAAATAATAATAATGATGTCTTTTGTCCCAAACTGCAATCACATTACTGTTGAAAATGATACAAACTTTTAAAGGATTGTGCACAGATGATGATCAAAAGGAACACATGAACATTTAAATGATTCTGCACATATTTATAAATGTACAACACACACACACACACGCTCACACACACATGCACGCACACAGACTCCCCTCCCTGTTTGTGTGATGCTGTGTTTGTGGTTTTAGCAGCAGAAGGCTAGAGACAAATCCAGGTTCTGAGAAGATCATCAGCTTCTCTGGCCACCAACAGATCTGTAACAGCCTCGTTGTTGTTGTTTACATTGGCAACGCTGCTCAGTATGTTGCCCATGTATGGTGACATTATCAGAGTATTTTACAGGGTAGTTATCATTTAATGCTAAGTAGCAGGTTTGCAGAGAAGTTATGTATAAGTAAAGGGGACAGACAGTAAGAGATGGGAGGTATAAGTAGTTTTTCAGGTTTTAATGACAGTTGAAACACAAAATGTAATACATGCATGGTGTGTAAAAAAAAAAACCTGGCTTCTCTCCCGCAAAGATGTTGGAGAAAAAAAAAAATCTGCTTCAGTCCAATTTTTTAAGTTTCCATTCAAAGTTTAGTTACTTACCTTTGGCCTCTCTCTAACCAAGCTGTCAGAAGAGTTCCAGGTAATGGGATTTCACTTCAAATCTCCAATACTGGATTTGTTTCATGGCTTCAGTGTCGTTCTGCCACCGGGTTCATGTTTAGCAAAGCCATTTAAATCCCTCAGTCCCAAACCCACCCTCACTTCAGACCCCCCCCTCATCAGTACAAAGTCATTCACTCCTACTCCTACATACGGCTGCACATTTCCATTCACAGCAGGCTCAGTTCACTTTCAGCTACTTTATTATGTTAATAGTCATATTTTAGTCCTTAATTTTCCTTTTTTCAAAAATCATGCAACTACAGATAACTTTTAATCATGAACTGAGGTAAACTGAGCTGACTAGATAAATATGTAGTTGTTCATTGTGTGTGTATTTGTGCATGCTCCCCATCCACACATTTGATAGGCTCACTGCATGACCATCACTCGTGTTGCTTGCTTTCCCACAAATCGTCCCACTCTGCTTCTCTGTTCTTGTTTTGATGTGTGAGTATGTATGAGAGAAAAAACAAGAATAGTTACAAAATAAAGCTGTAGTGATATCACCTATGTG
The DNA here is from genome assembly GCF_018320785.1 of Cheilinus undulatus. Lineage (NCBI taxonomy): Eukaryota > Metazoa > Chordata > Actinopteri > Labriformes > Labridae > Cheilinus > Cheilinus undulatus. Next base: position 35,089,859 of record NC_054878.1, on the reverse strand, counting down.
TATAAATACTATTTCTAGTTTAAAATGTTGGTTTAAAAAATAAAATTTGAGCCTGAAAAGTTCCCCTGACATTTTTTCTGTTGTTTGTTTCCTGTAGAGCTACAGACAGCCTGCTGCATTCATCGTTACCCAGCATCCTTTGCCTAACACAGTCAAAGACTTTTGGCGTCTGGTTTACGACTATGGATGTACCAGTTTGGTGATGCTTAATGAGATTGACCTGGCTCAGGTAAATCACTGTTTAATTTAGTAAAATGTGTGTTTTTCTATTCCTGAGAGGACAATAATTAGCTGTAAACCAAACATTGATGAATTTTTAGTATGCATTTAATATCTATATAATACTGCTACAAAGAATTCCTGCAAAGTTTTTTTTAATCACTTAGCTACCCCCACATTTAAAAAAGGAGTTTGTGTTTCTTACAGAAATGGAGGGTTTGCAAATAAAACATGATCTAATAAAAGATTGCTGTTACTAAAGGGGATATTTCAATTGTTGTATGTTTAAATTTGTTTTTTAACTGGATCAGTCCTGAATCACATGGTAAATACAAAAACATTTTACAAAGTTAATGCCACTCTCTGAGGTCCTAAGTATGTGTAAACCACTTAATTACAGCTGTACGTACATGATACATGCACTGTATCTCATAACTGTAACTGTTTATCTTCAGGGTTGTCCTCAGTACTGGCCCGAGGAGGGTATGTTACGTTACGGTCCTGTCCAGGTTGAATGTATGTCCTGCTCCATGGACTGTGATGTCATCAGTCGGCTCTTCAGAGTCTGCAACCTCACCAGGGTGGGTATTTTAAGGTTTTTATGTTAATAGTTAAATGATTTTTGTGAAAATCGAGCTGAAATTAAACATCCATTTCAAACACTCCCAGATAACATCCTTAATCATATAATAATTATACATTTTATTTATAATCACTTTTCAAAATACTCTAAGACACTTTAGTTTAAAAAAAACCAACATACCACAATAGTACTACTCACAAATACATATACCCCTATATGTAAGGGTATATGGGCTATACCCCTGACTTGTATCCATTTTGGGGATTTTGGATCAGTTTTGATTGATTGTATAGACATAACGTATGCTGGCACTTTAAAGATCAACCCATCACCTTATGTGATGGGCTGTATTCTCCTAGTAATCCCAAAAAGCATGGTTTTATATTCATGCTGTACGTTGGTTTAAAAAACAAAAATCATCAAACTAATTATAGACTTTGTATTTAATTAATTGTAATTAATTTAACCTTTAAAGACAATAGAAACAAAACAATTAGAAGGGACATGCTTCTGAATGGCTTATAAACTTTCTGCTAGCTTTTGAAACGGGAGAAATTGAGACCAAGGACTAATTATCGACTTACTAGTCAATCTAGGATGGTGTAAATCTATAGATTATTGACTTTATCCATGAACTTAAAACATTAAGAGACAGAGAATTTTTATGTGTCCCAGTCAAATTTACTAAGCATCTTTAGCTCGTTGTGTTGCGGCATCAGAGTGTGATTAATCAGCCTACTTTTTTAAAATGAAATTAATGCAATCATTACTTTATATGTGCACCCAGTCTTGTGCTTGGAGTGATGGGAATTGCAGCTCTTTTTAGAGATCAGCCTGTTGTACCAGCTCTGTGTAAGTTCTGTCTTGAGTTGCTGAAACTAGTTTGGTTGTAACATGAGTTGTGGCAGACATATAAAGTTCATCTTAACTATTAGAGCTGATTGGCCAAACTAACTGAAATATCATTGCAGGTGTGACTTCACTTCATTTAACCAATAAGTGAAAAGTGTTTTTAACCCAGTGTTACAGGGCTGCCTCTCTTGGAAATATGAAAATGGAAAAATTGAAATAGGGAAATCATCTTGAAGAGCCAGCTCTTAGAACAGGCAACAAACATATAATGATTCCCTCATAACTTGTCATCTTGAATTGAGTTGTCATTTAGATTCTACTTGTACCCAACTACCCAACTATCACTTGGTCCTTTAACAGTGTATTTATGACAATCAGAAGCTGGTAAAGAAGCCCAGCTTCTTTGCTTGTAGCTTATTCCGCTCAGTGCCTTCTTAGTGCCAGCGGCTACACTGCAAAAAGCATCTAGGGATACTAATCCACTGGTAGAGGGCCCCTGAAAACCCATATGGATACAAGTTCTTAAGTGCAGCTACTTAAAACTGCATGCCCAAAATGCAACTTTGATGCGAAATTTAAGCAGGACATTATTGTGCACCCTTTCATAATTTCTGCCAGGAATATAAACTTTTTGAAAATATAGATCATGTTTCCTTCTTGTAAAACCTAAACGACCCATAAAAGCAAAGTTCAGCTTCAACAAGTTATCAAAAAAGTAGATAGATAGTAACAGAGTTCACAAATTAAGTGTTCTCCCCCTGATTGTGTGTGTTTTTGTCTTTTAGCCTCAGGAAGGCTACCTGATGGTTCGTCAGTTCCAGTACTTGGGATGGGCGGGGCACAGAGAAGTCCCTGCCTCCAAGCGCTCCTTCCTCAAACTGATCCTGCAGGTGGACCAGTGGCAGCGTGAGGGCGAGGAGGGGGAGGGAAGAACCATCGTTCACTGCCTGTAAGTAATTACACCAGTATTACACAGTTTCATACTTTTAAAATTTAGAGTGTTTTGTAAAGAATGAAAAACAACAAGCAGCTCTGATAGGAGAGAGATTTTGCTTCCCCAGTACCAGTACTCATCAGCTCATTTGTTAGAGGGGAAAGGTTTAGAGGAGTTTTAATGACTCATGAGACTCAGAGTGACACATCTCTTTTTGTCTGACTCTTCTGACGGACAGGATGGTGATTTGTGTCACAATGAGTGTGATGTACACACTGGGAGGTGTCAGAACTATGATGGAAATACAAACTGGTGCAATTCTAGGCTCATTAATATGTATCATCATCATTGTTTTTCTAGAAACGGAGGTGGGCGTAGTGGAGTTTTCTGTGCCTGCAGCATTGTGTGTGAGATGGCGAAGAGGCAGAGTGTGGTTGACGTCTTCCATGCTGTGAAGACGTTGAGGAACAGCAAACCCAACATGGTGGACACTCCGGTGAGTCATAGACAAGACGTTAAATTTAAAAGTTCTGTTTGCTTTACTGACTACAAATGTATTCAGTAGCGGCAGCAGTGGTGTAAGTAGTTAACTTTATCAGTATGGACTGTTTCCCCATCAAAAGAGGGTAGGTAACCGTGTGGTCATGTCCACATGACACATTCACAGGGGCTGTTGTCTTTGAAGCATGCAGCTTGGGTTCAGATTCAGCCTATGGCTTCTGTCCCCAGCTTATTTATTATGCAAAGGCAAGCAACTGCCTGGGCCTCATACACTAAGGGGACTCAAGGCTTAAGTAAAAGTGTGTTAGATGTTAGGTATACATCAAAAATCATTTCAGTAAAGAAGATGAGTATTTAGAATGTAAATAATGTTTCCGGGGTGCATGAAATAGTGTCAAAAAAAGTTTGCTAGAACCAAAGGGCCCCTAGATACACTGCTGAGTTTGAGGCCCTCAGAAAAGCCCCATGATGTCTTTATATAAAACTAGCTGTAGCAAGGTAGATCTATATATGTTAGAAATCCAGGTAAATTGCAATACTATGTGGTAAAATGGCATTATTTAAATAAAAAATACTGTATCTTAATTTCTTCCAGAATAACAGACATTACAGCTGTAGAGTGCACATGTACATGTCTCATACACGTCTTTTACTCTGATCATGCTTCAGAAAGATTTAACCAGATTTTCAGTCACCAAAACATACAAAGTTTTTACTCATGTTCTTGAAAACGTATTTCCTGAATACCATAAAATCAATCACATGAGACCCACTTTTATCATCTAAAACCTGGATCTCATCTGGTGGATTGTGACTAAAGTCATTTCATTTGAGGATGTGGATGTGATCGTTTTTTGAAAGTATGTGACAAGAAGTCTGTAGTGTGCTTCTAGTTTGGCGGATATTTCCCCACTCTTGTATATCAGTGTATTTTGTGGGTGTTAGAATGCATCACCACTGAATTCAGAAATGGTCCCAAACTTCCACAAACAATTAAAGTGTAGTTAAAAAATACATAATGGAAAAGGAGGCACTTACTGTTTGTTCTGACAAAGGGTCCAGCAGGTAGTAATTTCAGTGTCTGTGTCTCTGTGTGTCTACAGGAGCAGTATCGGTTCTGCTATGACCTGGCCCTCGAGTTCATCGAGTCCTCTTAAACAAGGGGCAGAAGAAGAGGAAGAGGAGGAGGAGGTGAAGAGGAGCAGAACAACTTTCCTCCACACGTTTGATCCTTTGCTTCGCTTGCTCCCGACTCCCCTCTGTGCTGGCCGTTCTGTAGCACCTGTTTTGCGTCCCTACGAACGGCACAGACGGCTCCTTGTACAGCGCCGTTAAAAATTCACACAAAGGGAAGAGCTCAGACTTTCAGCAGATGGGAGATTTACTGAGGGGAGGTGATGCTACTCCTTTAACTCCTTTACGCTTATTGTACAGCTTTTTCAGTGCCAGCGGGCCCCCTGTATGTTTCAGGCCCTCATTTAAATGTTTCCCATGGACTCGATGCCTCATGCTGTTTCAGCTGCAGTACTCAATGTGCCCTGTAGATGTCTCTCTTTCCTGGTGCAAGCTGCAACAGCTACAAGATTTCTGTGGCCACACATTCCTGCTCACATGCTAATTTGTCATCATGCTAACATTTAAATTCTGGACATGAACTGATCATCAGTCTGTACTTTTATACATGAAACTTTAAATTACAGCCTGGTCAGATGCTGTGAATGCTTCTGCTTTCTTCTCCACAGATCAGCAGCTTCTTCATTTTATCTTCATGTTTATTTCAGTCAAAACAACATTGAGTTCAGTACTTATTAACACCCACTTTGAGGCCATTTTTACTTAGATTACACTCAGAGAACTGACAATTACAGAATCAAAACGTACAGAAAACAAACAAAAAATAGTGTTCAAGAATCAAGGCTGCCAATGAACCAACAAAAGGGCGTTTACATAGCGAGTATTAGTCTTTTTTTATCGTATCATGAAGTGGCAACTTGAAAAAAAGTGTAGGATTTTCACCTAAATGTATAAAAAAGTGTGATATGTATCATTGTTTATTGTTTATTTTAGCTCACTGTAAGCTGCAGACTTGTTTTGTTGGATTGTTTTTGTTTTGCATCATTTACTGATCTACTGGATAGAAGTTTTGAAGTCTTCTCTGTAGCCCCAAACTTGAACGTTTGTGTTCAACCTTGTGACATTCAGTGTAACCATGTCTGTGTTCAGGGCTGGGCCCAATGCACTTTCAATTCAGCCGATTCATAAATGGGAGATTTCAGCTCACAACTCAAATATGAACAGATTTTTTGGGGTTGGAGAGGAGTTATTATTGCCTTTTAGAAAAGACTGAGAATTATGAATACTCTTTGATTTACAGTTTCCATTTCTGCTTTGAAAAGAAGTGAACTGACCCCAGGACTCATTGTTTTTGTGCACTGGTGGCCAACACTTTTCTACAGAAGCATACTGCATTTACATGAAAAAATGAAATCATGCTCTGCTTTTATAAATCAACGTAATGATTGTCTCAGAGTTATAAGATAAGTTTTTATTTAATTAAACTATTGGCGCTGTTCTTCTGTATCAGCAAGATACCAGCTGGTGTGAAGGTATAACTGGTGTTGAGTTAAGATGGAGTTAGTGGTAGTTCCAGATGTGAGTAATGGCTGCCTTCATCCAAACAAGGAAAATCACTTTCTTATTCATTTATCCTTTGTGTTTGGGGTGGGGGCTTTTGCTTTTACTGGACAGGAAATGGAGAGAGAGAACATAATGAGTGAAACCTGAGTGATGTCAACTGTTTGGTTACTGAATCCAGCCCATGGCAGCAGCCATATTGAAATTGCTGTCTCAACCAAACTTTCAGCTTAGAAACAGACAAATAAGGTGGAGCAGGGTCTTGATTCTCCTGACAAACAGCTACAACACGCTGGATAGCCATCATATTAGCCGTCAAAGGCAATGTTAAAATCTAAACTTGCCTGTGCAGTTTTTTCTTAATGTTATGTTTGGCTGAACAGGAGATAGTTACATTAGGAAATGATCTACAAAATTAAAGACTGAATATATCTAACACAGGACTGTCCGAACTTTCTCACTGAGAGCCACATACAGAAAAATAATAGGCTAAATGGATTGTTTTGATATACCTCACCTGTAGAGTATTGAAGTTAGTTAAAATTAATGTAAAAACGTGACTCATTTTTTATTTTTATTTAGCCTTTATTTAACCAGGATTTATTCCCATTGAGATACAATAATCTCTTTTACAAGGGAGTCCTGGCCAAGACAGCAGCATAAGTTTCACACACAGGACATTAAACAGGACATAGAACAAAGGTTACATCAATCGACAAATTCATCAGCTGGAGTTTGAAGTAACTTGTGTTCAGCTGTACCCGTTAACACTAGATCCACTATCAGGTAAAATGAGACTTCAATTAAGTCTAACTTCATATTGATAAAATTTTTAAGTCTGACTCCTCTCTGACTCTTCCTAAATGTTTGGTCTGTTGTGCCTAGTGTCATAAAAATGGTTTGCATGAGTCCACATTTTTTAAATGGACTTTTATTCATAGAGCGGCCATACAGGTCAAATTTACCCATGAGAAACTAGTGATTTTCCCCTTTGTTTTATTTCAAACCAGAAGATAAACAATAGATGTTGCCACCTCCTCTCTATTGCTGCACTGCATAATCAGAAGTCATAGATCAACCTTCCTCATAGACACCACAGGCAAAAAAAGATGTCTCTAGATTTGCACATTGATTTCACCAAAAAGAATCTGATGTTTGGGAAGTTTCAGGACTATTTTGGATGTGATGGATCATCATCCACCAGTGATCTAGGTCTCTTTCTGAGGTTGATGAGCTGTTTATTGTCTGTGGTTAAATAATTGCTTTTGATCAGTGCTATTAATGAAAATCATTGCACTCTAATAATGGGTCAAATTAACCCACTGGCTGTTAGAGGTATAACAAAGCCTCGGTGGTTCTTGTGTTAAAGTTGCAAAAAGCCCTGAACCTGTTTTGTAACTTAAAACTGTTACCAAACATCTCCAAGAGAAGCTCTGAACTTTATACTTTTTCCTTGCGCATGTTTAATCTGTTAACTCACACAGCCATGCTCATGTTACCATCTGATCGTGTGCCCACATACCAGTTAAACCATGACACCAGCTGGTGTCTCACTGATTCAGGAAAAGAGCATTATTTCCAACATGTTCATAAAAAACATAAGTGGTCATACAGAGAAATTTGTCTTAATTCAGAAAAAAGGGCAGACTTTTATGTTGTCATGTGAACACAGCACGCTTCTGTACTTCTTCCTTTGTTTTCTTCTTTTTTTTTAATATTATTTTGTAGCCGATGTTTATTCATAAGCCAAAGACTTTGTGTAAATATGTCTATATGGATAAAGCACATTGTTTGTATTTATTGTTTGTTTACTTGCATTGCTTGTAAGAACAATCATTCTTTCATTCCATGTTTACTCCACCACCAGCGTTTCTTAAACTGCGGGTCGGGGACGCAAAATGGGCCGCAGTGCTGAATATAAGAATGATGTAATGAGCCCATAATGGGTGCTGCGGCAGCGGCGGTGGCGGGTGCTCTTTTTGTGTCCATGAAGAAGAGTTTAAGAAGCCCTGCTAGAAGCTGTATATTGAAGCGTAAGAAGTAGTTTTCAGTATTTAGGTGCAGTAGTATTGTCTTGTTTTCACTTTATGAAACTCTCTGTGATGTTGCTGTGGTTTCTTTGTGTAACAGCCCCATCGCTCTGTTTGTGGTCAGTAGTAACATCAGTGCTTTAAAAGCACCAGAGTCTTTTTTGGATAATAGCTCCTGTCCCTTTTAGTTTGGGGGAACGCTGTTTATCTCCATCCTCGTATCCTGCTCACCATTATCCCTGAAAACACACACATGGACTCAGTGATGCAAATAGGCCTAGTGAGTGAAAAGCAGGACTGTGAGACATTAAAACAAACATTTATTGTGCCTAATCATTTGAATTTCCTCAAGCATTTTAACAGCATTTTAGACGGCAAACCAGGGCTTTGTTGAACGCGTTCTCATGGACGATCAATGTTTTTAAAACCATGATTCAGTGTGTTTTATGAATCCGAATGCTTCATGAATTCTCTACGAGGCTTCACCGGATACTATTTGTGTTTCTGTTGTGCACAAACAGTTTCAGAAAAGAAATATTGTAAATAAAATGTCAGAGGTTTCACACAGTTGGAACAAGAGTAGCGCAGGTCTACTGTTATGGATGTTATTGTAAATAGACTATCATGAGTGCTCTATTGTTGGATGAACAGTAGAGATGTAGATGATGGATGCAATGTCAGAACTTTAGTTCTGTTGTAGATACAAAAAAAAGTCAAGAGATTGTACTAGAGGAGGATTCAACTTCACATTTTGACAGATATTCTTTAAAAATCTTTAGTTTCCACTGAAGACAGAAGTATATTCTGTCAGTGGAGCAGCAGTCTTCAGTTTTTCCTTCAGATTTCTGGTCTAACGCAAAGAAAGGATGAAAATTCAGAAACTACAAAATGATGATGGCCTTCTCTATAGCATGCAGAGACTGAAGTGAAGATAGAAACACATAAAACATGAGTAAAGGGTAACGCTAAGGAGTTAATCATGCCAAGATACCCATAATTCCTCCCTGTTAAACCTGAATTAATGGCCCTGAGGAGTCAGAATGAAGCAAATGCCCTGATGAGAGGCCAGTCTGAGTATACAAGCGATATTCATGGTTCATAATTATTCTTGTCTGTAATGTTTGGCTTCTTTGCTGTAATAAAGACCACTTCTTTGATTAAAGTTGCTTGCTGTGTTTTGTTACTGGCTTCATATTTCTAGCTGAGAAAGGAAAAGGTCATCAGCAGAGCCAGGGGGAAGATTGCAGGGCCTAAGATGCAAATTTTTTCTCAAAAGGCCTGAGCTTTCCAGATTACTAATGAAACTCTACCTCTGTGCTTTCCACTATGAAAGCCCATTTATGAAAGTAAAAATATGACTGTTAGGCAGTAAACACTTGGCAAATCCAATTTATGAGATAAAAAGTTGGAATAATGAGGAAAGAACGTATTATGAGGTACAAAGTCAATATCATAAGATAGTCAAAATTATGAGATAGTAACTCCACTCTATATATCTATATGTATCTCTCTCTCTCTACACACACACACGTACAGTATACATATACATAAGTGTGTTTGTGTGAAGAGAAGGAAGTCAGAATTTCATTTAATAATTTAAACTTTTTAAAAGTCTCATATTTATGATATGCTGTCCTTATGTAGACTTAAAAAAAAATAATAATAATTTTGACTTTTTTAACCCCAGAGATTCAACTTTTATCTCATTATTATGACTGTTTCTTTCATGATTACCACTTTTTATATCATAATTCTAGCCTTTTTATATTATTCCTAAAAGAAAATATTAACTTAAAATTAACTAACAAATATAAGTAACTTCACTTAAAAAAGAAAAAATACTAAAGTTAGGCAATATTTTAAAAGTAATGAAAAATGAAAGCCATAATAGGAGATAAAACATCCAGATTATGAAATTATGAGATAGTCAAATTTTGATATTGTAAATAATAATAATGAGATAAAATTGAAATTATGAGAAAAAATTAAAATTTGAGATCGTATTTAATAATTATCAGATAAAGTTAAAATTATGAGATAAAGTCAGAATCATGAATTATCTGAATTGTATATAATAATCTTATAATATCTAATAATTTCGACCTTTTATGTCATAGTTATGTCCTACTTTTTAACAATTTAGATTGAGCTATTTTTCCATAATTGTCTATTTTTCACCTTTTCTTTTGTTACACCTCTGGCCAGCTATGTAAATTGTTTGAATGGGGAAATACCGCCACCTGCTGTCCTGTCCTGTCCTAACTACCAGAGTAAAGGCGGTGGCAAGGTGTGCAGGAATCCGAGTGATCAGTCTAAATATGACTCCACTCAGAGAAGGCAGCTAGCTAGTTAATTAGCTTATCCACTGTCGTGAACACTCGTCTTTTTCAAAATGAAGACCTTAAACCTCGACTACCATCTTCAAGAAGTGACTGTGCGGCATCATCTACTAGTTAAACGGAGGGACTTGTTTCAGGTGAGTGAATGTGTTTCTAGCAGAGTCCATGAATTAATGTTAGCTCGCTAGTGTTAGCCGCGGCTAGATTGAATGCTATATAAATTCACTTTGCTTCTTGAAGAGCTGTTGGGTGAAGTATTACCTCTGATATGAGAGCAAATACATCCACAGTTTTTTAAAAGAATTTTCAAGAAAAAAAAATCAGCATTTTTTGAGATTATTTAGTCTTAAGTGGAAACCGACCACGATTTCCGAGTTTGGAAGTCTTAAATTCACAGGGCAAAAAGTAGAAATTTCACAATTTTATTGTCGTAAATTGACAATATCATAGAGTAGTTAATTGTCTGGAAAAACAATTTAAAATAGTGGTTTGGTTCCAGAGTTCTTGGATGTAGGTCTGAAAGTAGGAGGGCCAGAATAGCCCTGTAGGTAAGAATATACCAGTGTAAAAGTCTGTGTGAAGATTAGGACCATCCAACATAAACAGAGATAGGTGAGAGCTTTGAATAGTTGATAAACTTCACAGCTCTATGATACACAATATCAAGAGCTGATATAAAGCATATATGTACAAAACATCATTACAGTCCAGCACTGGTGTAAAAGTGGCAGCAACCAATCTCTTCTTAAACTCAAAAGAGAGGCAGGATCTGATTCTGAAATAAAAACCCAGTTTCGGTTTTAGCCTTGTAGCGCCGCATTATGTAATAACGCCCCATTATGTAATAATGTAAAACATTTTCCATCCACCATTTAATAATGCTGCATTTTCTAAGTCACTAAGTGGTTAGAGTTAGGGCAAGGTAGTTGGGTAGGGCATACCTTGGAGCCCACACTAAGTCCTATGGTTAGGGTTATTACATAATGCGGCGTTATTACATAATGTGGCTTTACAAGCCTTTTTGAGTAATAGAGATTTATCAACCAAAATATCAAGCTATCTGGAACATGACTCAGACTTGATCTGTGTATCTGGGAGATCGATGGCAGGCTCAGAAGAAGACTAGATTTAGCATTTGATCCGAGGTGTGACTGAGCAGTATATTACAATGTTGTCAGCATGAAAGTGAAAATTAGCATTAGACATGTTTTAATTGATATCATTTATATAGAGAAGAATGAACAGAAAATACACTGCTGTATTTTCTAACCAAATTATGCCACTTGATTAGTTTTAATAATTAGAATAATAATTAAAATCAATATTGTCATTACATAACATTTACTAGTAATATCCGTTGGAACATATCTTACATTTTTTTATTATATAACCCACATAAATGCTACTTCAGGAAATAAAAGGCACTAAATAAATCCACTTTTGCATTGAAGGCGTCTTCCTATAAGCATAAATGCTTCCTGACTTGTTTCTGTTGAGGTGCAGCTGCATCACTGAACCCTCTCCAAACCCTCACTACTTATAGAGAAAATAAAGAGTTCTCCACAATCGTGCTGTTTTCTTCAAAAAGTTTAATTTGCATAATTATTTACAACAGATGGTTGATAGCAGTACTTCGAAGGGAAGGGGGCAAAATATACCAAACCACATAGATAGAGCAGGAAAATAACGAAATGTTATAAATGATTTAAAACATTTCAAACCCTTGCATTTAAAAAAAGAAAGTATACAATTCATTTATAGATAAACAAACCTGTAAATGAAATGTTCAGCTTAAATTAATCTTACGAACACAAACCGATCTGTAGAGTGCTGTAATACTGACCAGCAATGAAACACTAAATAATACATTCATTTTCACTATCCTGCATGCTATCTGAAGATCTTATAAAATAATGCTGACAAAGAAACGGTAAACAACAAAAACATGGTCAAGAGCGGAAAATAGTTCCATTTAAATTAGGCATATATTATATATTTATATATGTATATTTCTGTACAAATACTGAATATTTGGCATTATATTTATCCTCATTATTGATAATATCTAACAATTCAAAATAGTTTTAAGCTAACCACAAACCTTTTTTTATGCTATCAAATATTTTCTCATGTCACATTCAAAAACCCATAAGAGGCCTTCTGATATTTCTACCCACAGCCACAACACAAGACATTTCTCCACCAAAGGCAAACCAAATTGTGACTGCTCTCTCCCCTCATAAAACATTCAAACATAAATTACCGGCACAAATATAGAGTCATTTTTTCTTCTTTATAAAGTAAACATTTAAAAAACATGAAACATGGACAACATGCATCTCAACTTCTGGTTGAATTATAAGTCCAAATAGTGTTGCAGAGATGAGTCAAATAGTTGACACTCTAAAGGACTGGAAGAGGACTTTCTAAATATGTCAAGAAAGAAGCATGTAAACGGCTACGTTAGCACAACCTTAGCAAAATGTTGACCTGTTAACAGAAAGGATCCGACATTGTACAATTTTCCTATTTGTTTTTAATATAACAATGTTTGCCGTGATGATTGAATTTCTTTCCAGTAAATATGAAGCTACAGCCACAATGGAGGTAGCAAACATCTGCATTTATGACAACATTAGCCTCCAGGAATCTCTAACCCCCCCCTTTTTTTATATTTTATATTCAAATTTTCTTACTTTCAAGTATCAGCCAAGGATAAAAGCCATCATTTTTGGTCTAACACTGGTCTAGCTCTTGTTTAAAACTACTTTATTTTCCTGTTTTCAGTCTTACATCTGGATTAAACTCACCTTCTCTTAGCTTTAGTTTTTTGTTAAAGGACAAGCAAACAGCTAGCTAGAGGCTATTGATCATACCTTGGATGGAAAGACAGGTGTTGAAAGCTAGAAAATGCTAGCTTCTTTAGTTTCTTGACTCGGGGGGGGGCTGGATAAAAATGCTTTATGAAGCACTCTGATCAGAAAACAAAACAGGTGATAGTTAAATGGCTAAACTAGTGTTAATTTCGTCGACTAAAAAGTACGACTAAAAATGTTCGTCGACAGCCTTTTTTTTCCATGATAAAAACTAGACAAAGACTAACAAAACTAGATTTATGATGTCTAAAACTGACAAAAAAGTTTAGTTTTTGTCAAGATGACTAAAACTAGACTAAAATATAAAGTAGTTTTTGTTGGACATTCAAAATCTGTGATATTTCTCCACTGTGGATAAATCTGTCCAAAAACAATGCATCTGTATCTATTTAGCCTCTCAGCTGTAGAAAGCAGGGTCCCCAGGTTTGGCAGAGTACATAGAACACACTACCATGATTTGGTACCAGATATAGGCAAGAGAATAAATGCTTGGACTAAAAGCAAAGACTAAAATGTGAGGACTTTTTATGGACTAAAACTAGACTAAAATTATTTGAGTTTTCATTGACTAAAATTAGACTAAAACTTAAAAGCGTAGAAATTACTAGAATGTGACTAAAACTTAAATGCATTTAATTTAAAGCTAAAACTAAGACTAAAATTAAAAATAGATGCCAAAATGAACACTGGGCTAAACTGAGCTATCGCTCTCTTAGCTTCATTGACAAAGAAACAGCTAGCTAGATGGTAATTTATGTGGCTGGATAGGGAAAAGACTAATATACTGGTTTTCTGTATGGATTCAACTAAAGAAATTATGCTTTTGGGGGTGTTTAGGCAGTTTTGGTTTTACTAAGTAAGACATATGCTAAAGCTAGAAAATGCTAGCTTCATCAGACTGTTGGATGTAATTAACTCTTGTCCAGAGGAGTGGATAGAAAAACTTTAAGGAGCACTGGTTACAGAGGTTTAATGCTGGACTAAGTTAACTCTATCTCAGTGTAGCTTCCTGCACAAGGAAACTGCTAGATGCAATGACTGTACTCGTTAAAACAGCCGTTCTCAACAGGGGTGCCACAGCACCCTGGGGTGTCTTCAGACTGGTGTATGTGTAACCAAGAATGAGTATGCAGATCATTAGCAATCATTACACAAATCAAATGTCAAATTGCTAAGCATCTACAGTATTTGAAACTAATCGTGATACTTTCTTGTATGGACATACAAACACATTTGAACAGTTAAGTTGTTTTGTTATATTTTGATAGGCTGGACAAATTCCTAGCTTATTTACAGCTAAAACCCAAATGATAACTTAGCTATATTACAAACAAATACACATGGTTAAATAAACCGAGCAACTAACCATTTTGTCATAGCGTTTATATGCTGCTCTGAGGCTGCTAGTCTGTTTGTCTTTAAGCCAAGCTAAACTACCTGCTGCAGGCTGTAGCTTCATATTTTACTGAGCACTTATCATGAAATTGTTTGCAGTGCACAAAAAAGTTTTCCAGGATGTCAAACAAATTTCTTACACAGTTTAGCTTACAAAAAATACACAAAACTCCTAACACTTTCCTTTTCCAGAGGTCTAAAGATCAAGATGGAGAGCCAAATCAAGCTAAATCAGGCTTATTGCTTGTGGAGCAGATACACTCTCATCCAGCCAGATATTAATGCTAGTATGACTTTAAAATTGATCCATAAAGACTCACTTGAACACTGTTTGTCTTGTGATCCATGTTAACAAAAATTACATGATTTATGAGGAGAGAGAGCAAGCAATAGAAAGATATCTTTGCAGTGCAACCATATCAGAAACAAGGAGAAAAGCTTTTAATGAAAATTTGATGGAGTTTCACTTGAAAAGACTAAAGAAACTCTGCACAAGGGCAGCTCAGGGCTCTAACTTGAGGAAAACATGTGACACTGTTGTTGTGGTGTGTATGTCTTTGCGTTTGATGCTTTAGGTGTGTGCTGATTGTCAGAATGAACAAAAAAAAATCAGATTTTGGAGAAAGTACAAGAAGAGAAGTTGGTTGATTCAGCACCTTATGCAGATTTCTTTGTGGTGTAATCTGCAGGACAACTTTTAAAGGATGGTACCGAAGTTATGGTGCTGTAAACTGTGGTAAAAAGCATAAACATGTTATCAGGAAAAGAGGATTTTGTCTCATCCTTAAAAGTATCACTGGAAGTTTGCTTACTTTTTCTTCATACTAGATTACTAGATGTGTTATCTATTAAATCAGCACAAAGCAAATCATAAATAAATGATCATGGATGAGATTCTTTTGAGTGCTGGATGACAATGGCAGCACGTTTTTGCTCTTGTAGCAAATAAGAAAAAAAAAGTTATCTGCTCCTGGGCCTGCAAGCTCTGCCGCCCCACAGAGTACTGCTGCATAGTACACAGGCATGACAAGTGTTCCTGTGGAGATTACTCCTAATATACCATGTCTACTAACACACTCATCCGTGAGGTAAATAGCTGTAGGTGAGCCTGCCTGTCATCATATGAAAAACACTATTGCACTTTTTGGCTGGTCAAGTTTTGTCAGTCTCCAGATTCCACAGATGTCAATGCCAAAGAGGCAGCAAACATCTCGAGATTACAATGTCACAGCTAGGAGGAAAAATAGAGAAAGTGGCTTTAAATAAATGGATGTGACATGAGATGTTTTCTGTCATATCCACTCATAAATCGACTGAGTCTCTCTCTCTGTTGTACTGCTATTTCTGCCTCAAAACACATTAATTTGATCCAAAAATAGTGCATCATGGTGAATCATAGCAGATCTATGTAATTACAAAACAAAAGAGGAAACAAATCTTATCAAATCCTCCTTTGATAGCCTCTAAACTGTATTGTGCTGAAGTTTATTACAGAAAGACATTTGAATCAGTCAAATATAAATGCAGGATAAGTTTGAATTTCTGCAGTCCGACCCAGCCCAGTATTCAGCCCTTTGCAGTGGTGTTACGGACAAACCCGCACTTTAAGAGGTGTTGCAATCCTTTCACGTATCTTAACGTAAAATATTCATCTATGTGAATCAAACTGTAAGGCACCTGAGGATTTGTCATGTACATAATTACCGAACTCTTGAAGCCCCTCGTAGCATGACAGGTAATGTTACACAGACAAAAACAAAATCATTACATATGCCATGCTAAGTAACCCTAATGAAAACACTGTCTGGATAATGGCACCATGATTATAGAATAGCCCCGCATGATACCAAAAAAGCTTATTATATTATGAATATAATTTATGTTGCAGCAGCTGGTGTCCATGTGAGTTTTGAGGACATCCTAATGTCTGATATCAGTGTGACTGATAGTGATTGGTGCAAAAACAGCTGAAGTGACATCATTTTCATTAAGCCAGTGATGGTTGTCGTGAATCTGCTCTGGTTTATCCTTGTCCCCCTTATCCGTCCCCCTACTCCTACTTGGTTTCAGTCCGGCTTTTAAGGTGGCACGTGACAGAAGACTAAACTGGAAAGGTAAATATCAGTTAATGTTCTAAACCAACCTTATTCTTTATATTAGCATGATAACTAGTTACATCTGATGTCACACTCAGGGTGAGGATCTCAAACACTGACAATCATGCGTTGTGGTCCCCCTGGTTGCAAGTCTTACACATTGCTTGAAATAATAGCCACAATTTTATGGCTTGAGAAATTTCCATATTATTGGAACATTTCTCAAGATTAAAACACTTGCTATTTCAGTATTTTCTAAGTTTGGTTGTATAAGGTACTTTAGTAGTGGCATTAGCCTCCAGTGATTTCAGTGAGTGTTGCCCCTTTTAGTTTGTTGTGCTTGGAGAAGCTAGGCTATACAGTGTAGCAGATGGGTATAGTTTCTCCACGCAATTTAGCGAGTTTAAGGTAAAACAATGCTGGCTCAGTTGTACACTACATCAAAAAATTTGGCAGCATTTCATTTTTCACCCAGGAAGCCTCCGTGTTAAGCACTAGCAATGCAAGCTTCAGCTACTAGCTACTTCCTCTTGCACCTCAGCGTATCTGAACAGCTGGTTGGGTCTGCAGGCTTCGCCAGAGGAAGGAACAAGTAACTGAGATAAAACACTAAAAATGAGCAATTTCGACTTTCAAGCGATAATGACATGAAGTTTACTGTGGATATGAAAGGATACTTTTACGACCTGAAATACACAGAAAAACTTCTACAGATGGAGACTCAGCAGTAAGAAAGAGGTGAGGCAGGAGAGATCCTGACTTACCTGCTGGTACAGACCAATCCTACGACTGATTTGTGGGCGCCACCATCTTGAGCGGCCACCATCACTGTGGTCGAACTGCGTTGTCCACTACCATCTGCGAGCTGTGACAGCGGCAGAGATGTTTGTAATAAAAACTGTACAGAACCACAAGAGTACTGTAATCAGAGGGCTATGACTTCAATTTTATTTCACAGATTAAGGATTTTACTGATGTCTAATGTCTATTTAAAAGAATAACGTAAAAAAAAATGTGAAATTAGATCCAGAGTTCACACTGGACTTTCATAACTGACCAACCTCCAAAATTCACTCCTATACCACTATTGGGCATAACCATTATTAACAGCAACAAAACTGACAAAAACACAAACACTGATCCAGTATCATGTCTCACAAGAGCAAGGCTGGAGGCATGTATTTCTGTATATAATTCCACCAAAGTTCAAGACAGTAAAAACCTAATCCAACCTTAGCCCAAACTGATGATCCTGTTATTACAGCCCGTCTTTTAACACGGATTACACATGACCGGAACTTAAAAATGACCGATAAGACATAATTCCATCTATTTGCTTGCAAGTTGAATAGAAAAGATCATAAAGTATGGCGAGCAGCTTCTTATTTGCCTTTTGTTGCATTTCACACATTAAACAACCAGTAGCTTCAGTAAACTCCCAGTTAGCCCATAGCTTATTAGCCATCATTAACAGCTAACAGCCACATACCCTCCACACAAAACACCAACAAAAAACTCTGCATTTTAAATGAACTATGTTGCTCACCGATTGAAGATTTTGGTCCTCATAAGCTGATCAATTCAGCTGCAACCACTGTTCACCTTCAACTTTAACATCCAGCCATCATGCTTTAATTTGAGTAGCTTCGCTTTTCTGATTGAGGATAACAGCTCACAGTGCCTACAGACTGCATCACTCCCCATCCAGAGTTCCCTGCCTCACTGAATGCTACTGTTTCACAGATCTTCTTCAACTTTCTGAAAAAATGTTGGAGAAACTAACCAAGGAGCTGATTGGAGATTTGTCATCCAAATAAGTTTGTGGCTGTTGCTTTGTTCTTCCAATGGCTAATAATTAGTTGACATAATATGTTTATTAGCTGTTGAAGTTGAAAATTAAGGTGAAGTAACAAGTTTTACATTAGTTACTTGTTTCTTCTGACAGAGTCCACAGACCCAAACAGCTGTTCAGATACATGCAGGCGGACGAGCACGTGGGGAGTAGCCAAAGCTTGCATTGCAAAATAATGCCAAACACAAAGGCATCCTGGGTAAATCAATGATAAGCTTTTTTTTTCAATATAGTGTTCAGACAGCATTGTTCTTTTGCCCATTTTTACCTTAAACTTGCTAAAGTTCACAGAGAAACTGTACCTGTCTGTAAAACAATATAGCTCATTTTCTAAAGGTGTGTCATATTAAAAATTCTCTGAAATCACTGGCAGCTAATGCCACTATCGCCAAGTACCTTATACAACCCAACTTCAAAAAACACCTAAATATCCTTTAACTCACAGCTGCTGATGAACAACTGCTAATGTCAGCATTAAACTACTTCTTTTCATAAAACAACATTTCAAGCATTTACACAACATGAGAACAAAAGGTGTAAATTGCCAGCTAATGGTATTATTTGCAAGCTAACAGCAATTTTAGCTAGCTAATCTTTATGTAATGCTGACATAACCATTGCAAATATTATTGTTAGCTGGGAATTTACTGATTTGCTAGCAAACATTAATATAAGCAAGCTAATCTTTATTTTCGTAGAAATATACATGTAGATAAGCCCTGGGCTGCTACTGTTCATATGAGCGACCATGTAAGTGGGAGCCATTTTGAGGGGTATAGCTGTGGCTCAAAATTAATGTAAGTCTGTATTACTATCCAGGATTAAATTATGTGTGCATTGCTAAAATGTGAATCAGTTTTCATACTGTTTGTGTTCTCATTAAAGTCAGACATGTATTTGTGATCCAGGATATTTGATTAAGTTAAAAATTGTTGTGTAATACCATAATGCTTTATCTCATATGAGCTGACTGTTATTCCTTATAGAAAAAAAATGTAGAATTTGAACTATAAAGGCATTATGTCAGGCTTTGCAAAGGTTCACTTAAAATGTATGGAAGCATATTTCATTCACTTAAGAAAATACAAACCTGCATTGTGTTGTTTCTGACTTGACCTGATAATTTCTGTAATGGTTGTTAATCAGCCAAGTCATGGTTATTCAAATATTCATCAAGGGGCAGCTGGACTTGATTGAGCTTTTTGAAGATGTTTCACCTCTCCTCCAAAGGGATTCTTCACTCCGAAAGAGACTGAGGCATCATGATGTTTGGACCAATGATCATGATTTCAGAACCAATGATCATGTTAGGACCTAACATCATTATATCAGGACTGATAATAATGTTAGGACCTAATATCATGATTTCAGGACCATGATCATGTTAGGACCTAACATCATGATTTCAGGACCCATGATCATGTTAAGGACCTAACATAATGATTTCAGGACCCATGATCATGTCAGGACCTAACATCATGATTTAAGGTCCTATGATCATGTTAGGACCTAACATCATGATTTCAGGACCCATGATCATGTTAGGACCTAACATCATGATTTCAGGACCCCAGATCATGTTAGGTCCTAACATCATGATTTCAGGACATATGATCACCTTAGGACCTAACTTCCTATTTTCAGGACCTATGATTATGTTAGGACCTTACGTCATGATTTAAGGACCTATGGTCATGTTAGGACCTAAAACCATGATTTTTGCACCCATGATCATGTTAGGACCTAACATCACTATTTAAGGACCCATGATCATATTAGGACCTAACATCATGATTTCAGGACCTGTAATATTGTTAGGACCTACCATCATGATTTCAGGACCCATGATCATGTTAGGACCTAAGATCATGATTTAGGGACTCATGATAATGTTAGGACCTACCATCATGATTTCAGGACCCATAATAATGTTAGGACCTACCATCATGATTTCAGGACCCATGATCATGTTAGGACCTAAGATCATGATTTAGGGACTCATGATAATGTTAGGACCTACCATCATGATTTCAGGACCCATAATAATGTTAGGACCTACCATCATGATTTCAGGACCCATAATAATGTTAGGACCTAACATCATGATTTCAGGACCCATGATAATGTTAGGACCTAACATCATGGTTTCAGGACCTATGATAATGTTAGGACCTAACATCATGATTTCAGGACCCATAATAATGTTAGGACCTAACATCATGATTTCAGGACCCATGATCATGTTAGGACCTAAGATCATGATTTAGGGACTCATGATAATGTTAGGACCTAACATCATGATTTAGGGTCCTATGGTCATGTTAGGACCTAACATCATGATTTCAGGACCCATGATAATGTTAGGACCTAACATCATGATTTCAGGACCCATGATCAAGTCAGGACCCAAAATCATGATTTAAGGTCCTATTATCATGTAAGGACCTAACATCATGATTTCAGGACCCATGATCATGTTAGGCCCTAACATCATGATTTCAGGACCCATGATCATGTTAGGACCTAACATCATGATTTGAGGACCCATGATCATGTTAGGACCTAACATCATGATTTCAGGACCCATGATCATGTTAGGACCTAACATCATGATTTCAGGACCATGATCATGTTAGGACCTAACATTATAATTTCAGGAGCTATGATTATTAGGACCTATCATCATGATTTAGGGACCTATGGTCATGTTAGGACCTAACATCATGATTTAAGGACCCATGATAATGTTCAAATTTCAAAATATGCTTTAATGGCATGAATGTCTAAAACCTTTGTTGCCAAAGCTGAGTACATAAGCAAAACAAATAATAATTATGACAATCACTATAACACAACTGATAATAATAAAATATTTTCCATAAAATAAAACAAAAAACCAAGTTATTGACTATTATAAAAATTAATACTGTCTCTAATCTGGTGACATTCAGAAACAAAACATGCAGCTAGGTGTATATGTTTAGGTTCTTCAGCTAGACACAGTCTCATTATTTCTTCATGTGATCCGGTTGCTGTAACTTGGCTCAAAAAGTTCTTTCTTACAGCTTCATACAGTGGGCAGATGAAGAGAAAGTGGGTTTTATCTTCAGTTTTTAGCAAATCACAATGTTTACAAATTCTTTGGTCTCTAGGATTCCAGTTTTTATTACAACCTGTTGCAATTTCAATCATTTTAATTTGTGTTTTGGAGAGATTTTGTACCTCTTGGGTTTTTAGCTGATCATATTCTTTAATATTTTAAAGGGGGTCAGTCTCTGGGCAGAGGCTGTTGCTCAACAGGGAAAGTTAATGTTAGGACCTAACATCATGATTTCAGGACCCATAATAATGTTAGGACCTACCATCATGATTTAGGGACCTATGGTCATGTTAGGACCCAACATCATGATTTCAGGACCCATGACAATGTTAGGACCTAACATCATGATTTCAGGACCCATGATAATGTTAGGACCTAACATCATGATTTCAAGACCCTTGATAATGTTTTGACCTAACATCATGATTTCAGGACCCATGATAATGTTAGGACCTACCATCATGATTTAGGGACAATGATCATGTTAGGACCTAACATCATGATTTCAGGACCCATGATAATGTTAGGACCTACCATCATGATTTAGGGACCCATGATAATGTTAGGACCTACCATCATGATTTCAGGACCCATAATAATGTTAGGACCTACCATCATGATTTCAGGACCCATAATAATGTTAGGACCTAACATCATGATTTCAGGACCCATGATAATGTTAGGACCTAACATCATGGTTTCAGGACCTATGATAATGTTAGGACCTAACATCATGATTTCAGGATCCATAATAATGTTAGGACCTAACATCATGATTTCAGGACCCATGATCATGTTAGGACCTAAGATCATGATTTAGGGACTCATGATAATGTTAGGACCTACCATCATGATTTCAGGACCCATAATAATGTTAGGACCTACCATCATGATTTCAGGACCCATGATCATGTTAGGACCTAAGATCATGATTTAGGGACTCATGATAATGTTAGGACCTACCATCATGATTTCAGGACCCATAATAATGTTAGGACCTAACATCATGATTTCAGGACCCATGATCATGTTAGGACCTAAGATCATGATTTAGGGACTCATGATAATGTTAGGACCTACCATCATGATTTCAGGACCCATAATAATGTTAGGACCTACCATCATGATTTCAGGACCCATGATCATGTTAGGACCTAAGATCATGATTTAGGGACCCATGATAATGTTAGGACCTACCATCATGATTTCAGGACCCATAATAATGTTAGGACCTACCATCGTGATTTCAGGACCCATAATAATGTTAGGACCTAACATCATGATTTCAGGACCCATGATAATGTTAGGACCTAACATCATGGTTTCAGGACCTATGATAATGTTAGGACCTAACATCATGATTTCAGGACCCATAATAATGTTAGGACCTAACATCATGATTTCAGGACCCATGATCATGTTAGGACCTAAGATCATGATTTAGGGACTCATGATAATGTTAGGACCTAACATCATGATTTCAGGACCCATGATCATGTTAGGACCAATCATCAAGATTTCGGGACTCATGATAATGTTAGGACCTAACATCATGATTTCAGGACCCATGATAATGTTAGGACCTAACATCAAGATTTAGGGACTCATGATAATGTTAGGACCTAACATCATGATTTCAGGACTCATGATAATGTTAGGACCTAACATCATGATTTCAGGACTCATAATAATGTTAGGACCTAACATCATGATTTCAGGACCATGATCATGTTAGGACCTAAGATCATGATTTAGGGACTCATGATAATGTTAGGACCTAACATCATGATTTTAGAACCCATTATCATGTTAAGGACCTTACATCATCATGTTAGAGCCCAAAATGTGAGGTTCTTACATTATGTGGCCTTGATGAACCTGGTGAGGACTAGGAGGACACACACTCAGGTGAAACCATGGCTGTGTTCACACTGCAGGACTTAATACTCAATTCTGATCTTTTCTCAGATCTGATTTTTTTGTCTGCCTGTTCACACTGCAGTCAACTTCCAAAAGATCAGATATGTATCTGATTGAGGACCACATACGAAAGTGGCCTGAATCTGATTTGGAACAGTCATATTCAATGTGACTTGTGCTGTTCACACTGTCTGGAGAAAAGAAAAAACAAACAAACAAAAAAAAACAGACGAGTCACATGTGAGCATAAAAATCAAATTCAGGTCACTTTTAACTGCAGCGTGAATGTAGCCTTTGTCAACTCTGGTAACAGCGCTCAGGGAACCACCTAGATCATTAGCACGTGAATGGTCAACAGAGGCCGTAATTTCTGTCTTTGGGCCCAGGCCTTGTTCACATGGAGACGAAAACCATATATTTCCGTTTCGTTTTGAAAAAGTTTTCTGTAAATATAGGATGATTTCAGGTAATGTCTGCATAAGCACGGAACCACTAAAAATGACTGTAAACGCTGTAGTATAACTTTTGCATATACTCATGAATTTGTCTCTGTGTGGATGGGGCCCCAGTCTCTTTGGAACCGAAGAAGCCTTTTTGGAGGAGATGCGAAACCTCTTCAAAACCCTCGATCCAGTGCAGTTGTTCCTATGTTTATGAATGAAATAACCTGATAATAATCCTGGGTTTACTTGAACTGTTTATGAAAAATAATGTCTTCCTCAATTAAAAAGATAATTATCTTATGGCTACTGTTTCTAAGGTCCAGAACACATGTTAAAATTACATATACAGATAGTAGTACCAAAATTACATTAGCCAACTGATATTTTCTTTGGAGATCAGTAAGATTAACTGTTCATTGTAGTCTCATCATATATTTTGCAGAAGACATTATATTAGGCTACTAAATATATCACAGATAAATGCATCTGTAAAGCACTTCCTAAAGTTTGAAATGCTTTCAGATTGGCACACTAGTTACAAATGGAAAGTTTTCTTTAGTTGTGAGATAATTATGTCTTTAAATGAAGAAGTAAGAAGTAATTTTTCATGTTAATTCAGAAATAAAACTGATTTTTATTGTCTCAGGTAAACACAATGTGCTTCCAGACACTCAAAATAGCCTTTCAAATTGCCTAATAGGTTGGCCGTTGTAATACAGATCTCACTGTTTCATGAATCACAGTAATCTTATGAAAGACAAAGCATTTTGTTATGAAAACCTGGATGTTTTCTTATTTGATCAAGTATCGTGGATCATAAATGTCTGACTTTTATGAAAAACAGCATGAAAATCAATTCACATTAAAGCAACAACTGAGTATTTTCAATGTGGGCAGAGCCCTGACCGTCCAAGTCTTGCATTAATTTTGAGCCACAGCCATAACCCTCCAAAATGGCGCTCATGTACACGTTAGAAGCCACATCTACTATGACATTTAGCTATCATAGCTGATAGTGAATTAATATTATTGCTATCTAGGAATGTATTCATTGTTTTATCTAACAGTAATCTAACAAATATGTTTGCCTGCTTAACATAATGTTATGATGACTGCTAGTTAGAAATAACTCCTATCCTAGACAAATAATATTATCTTATGAACCAACAAAACTAACTTTGAGTAAGCTATTTCTCTATGTTAGCTAGCTAATTGTTATGTTATTGGACCATCGGTGCAATTGTTAATTAGAACTTCACTGGTTTCCTTGCAAACATTAATATTAGCACACTAGTGCTTATATTATCTATCACATTGTTGTGTTGTCTAGGTAATAAAACTAGCATAGTACTATTGCTGTTAGCTAGAACTGTAGTGGCTTACATGTTATACTGAAAGCATTTTTCTTCTTACCCTGCCAAAAGTTATCTCAGCAAGCTAACGTTTATGTTACCTAGCTAAAACTCAAAGATAGACTCACAGGTGCTACATAGGTCTGTATTTCACACAAGAGATGCATCTACATGGACTCTACTTTGGAGAGTAGTAGCTGAGGCTGAGAATGAATGCAAGTCCATGAGAGCAAAAGGGCTAACTGAAATTAAAATATTAGTGTGAATAGCGTTGAATCTGTTTGTTTTTCATAAAAAAAACAGATATGTATTTGTAATCCAGGATATAAATTACAATTCAAGTTTTCATACTGCAGAGCTATATCTTATCTAAGATTACTGTGGTTGTTTAAAGAATAAATAGTAACGGTTGTATGGTAAAGGCCTTAATATCAGGCTGTTGCAAAGGCTATTTTAAAAGAACAGGAAAGTATTCCATTAACTTCAAAAAATACTAGTATATTTCTTTTTTATTGAAATTAGTGAGATAATTCTGGAATTTCAAGAAGTTTTATTTACCAAAAGAAAAAAAAAAGATTGGACTTTCTCAAATGAAGTGGTCTTACAGTGTCACAGCTACAGGAAAGTTTCACTTGAGTCAACATGAAGTTGTCCTGATTGCTATTCAGTGGGTGCTTTTTAGGTTAATATGACTCTGAATCAGACCATATCAGCTCTCCTGATCCTGGAGAAACTCTATAGTGTTTTCTTGGTGAATGCAATACAGTTAAATTAAGTAAAATGTGTTTTATATTAGCCCTATACAAATCTTCAACAGTGAATCACAGGGCACCTCACATGACTACTGACCTCCACAGAGAATCGCAGGGATCTTTACATTAGAGAAAGCATTAAGTGTGAAACATGCATTTTAATTTAGTACCCTAGATCATAAGAGCAGTGGCAAGAACAGTTATTTTGCTTTCTTGTAATTTAAAGAATATTATCTTTATAATTAAGGAGGTAAAAAATTGATATTCTCAATGAATAGAATACCCTTCCAGACATTTAGAATAGCCTTTACAAAGGCCTGATGTAATGACCTGTATAGTACAAATGTTGCTGTTTTTTCTATAGTGAATCACAGTATTATTTTAAGACAAAGTATTTTGGTATCAAAACCTGTGTTGTGTACTTAAATAAGTATCCCTTATGCACATCTGATGTTTGTGACAAAACAAACAGCTTGAAAATAAATTCACATTTCAGCCACTTATAAATATTCAAATCAAGAGTAGACCTTCATTTGGAGCTGTGACTACTTCACTTACACATTTCATCACAAAGACCCATATCAGAAGCCGTAAAACAACATTTATGAGTACATATCTATGGCTTAAAGCTATGCAAGATAGCTAGTTAAAAAGTTGCTTAAGCAAGCAACTTTTTATCCCAGCTAGTTTACTAATATGTCAGCTAGGAGCTTACTGTTCTAACAGTGTATGACTTCAGTTAATCAGCCAACAAAAACTTGCCAGTTTCTCTATGATGTGGTTATGTTCACAAGTTAGCAGTTATTGTAGCTCAGAAATAGTTGAATGCTGAAAACTTGATGTTGTGATTTTTCTTTAGGCAGTGTATGAGTCATTTTGGTTTAATTGAAATATGACCTGATTTTCATTATCAATTGTCTTTTCAGTGGCTGTTTAATTGAGAAAGAAGTGAATTTGTCATTTTTTCTTGTTCATAAGATTTGCAGACCCCAGGTTTATTGGCACATTTAACAGTATTTGAGATCCCTTCCTAAGCTCGACATCAGATAAAATGGTTTCAGTGTTACATGACCAACTACTGGTCAGAACTTGAGGGAGATTTCTAGGAAAATATCCAGTCATAGCTGGACACTATAAAACATGCCAGTGTATTTTTTCTGAAGCATGGATTGGTGATAATGACTACTAGAATATTGACTACTACAAATGATGGAGTCACAGTTTGCTGTCTGAGGGAAGCAGACTTGATTTGCATGACTTTCAGTCAGGTGGAAGAGCAGTTGGATTGTTAAAATAGCCCATCAACTGTTTTTAAAATTCAGAAAAAAAAAAAATACTCTTAGACTTAAAGGAGGGATGGATACGTTAAATAAATAAAGACTCTGATATCTAAAAGCTAACAGTACTCTCAACTTGGCCAGGATGCTGATTTATAAAAGTATACAACTGGAATAATTATAGCATGATGGTGATATAGCAGAAGATAGCAAACATAAGTTTTTGACCACCAAACAATGGAAGTACCCTTAATATAATAAGTTAATAAGTGTTTAGTAAAGCCAGCTCTTGTCCAACTTTGTTCAGCTGACTTAGACATAATTTCTATTTGTCAGTCTTCTTTAAGCTTGTCATATATAGCATTTACACTCAAGATTTCATGACTAAAATAGTAGTTATGATATAGATATATATATATAGATGCTTATTTATCATTATACTGTAAAGGAATAAACTTTCCTCTAGTAAAAAGTATAGTAAGAAGACTTTGACCAGTCCGACCAAGACAAGGTTTTAAGATCAGTTCTCTGTTGTAATGGCTGTTGTTATCGCTGACTCTAATAAACCAAACTACAATGGAAAAAATTGATATTCTTGGCATGCTCTTTTTACTAATTTCAAAAGGGCTAAATCAATCAAAACACTACTTGTAGGAACTTAAAAACAATGTCTTAAGAGTTGAAGGACTGAATTTACAGAATGACAAAATGTAATTGTTCAGTGATTGTGTTCGAGCTACACAATGAATGATGCGTTAATGTTAGTGGTAAAGCCCCATAAGTAAAAGAACTGAACTCAAAAATGAGCCCTTGCCATTTTATCGGTGTCTGCAATTGTATAATGCACTTGACTGATTTTTAAAGCAAATAATTTTCCTCTTAACACTCCTGTATTCTTCTTTGACTGGGACACAGAAGAGAAATATAACTTTAATAAACCAAAGCTTTGAACTTTCAGGTCACATGGTTCATATTTACATGTTCTGTTATCTGTATCAGTGGTTCTCAACTGGTGGGTCGGGACACAAAAGTGGGACACGGAGCTGTTCTCAGTGGGTCGTGAATGTGTGCCTGGAGTAAAAGGGGGACATAAAGTTTATAGTGGACATTGATACTGTAATAGAATCACCTTCGAAGGCAAGGATGGAATGATTTCTAAACTTTTAAGGATGACATCATCTTTAAAGGCAGAGGATGGAATGTTCATGAAGCTGGGGATGTTGGGGGCTTTTCTCACTATTTTTGCAACTTTTGGAAAAGTGTGTGGAACTAGCAAGTAAACTTCTGTCATTTACACAAAATTGTACCCTATTAATTTTTTTTTTAGTAAAAGCTGGTTTTCCGAAGAAAATAAGGTGATTCCTTGAGAAATTGCAAGTATCCATTCAATCCTGGTAAAAATAAAGTCTATGCATGTCCTTCTGTAACAAAATGCCTTTCAGACAGATTTATTCTGTCCTGTTTCTTTTATTTAAACAGCTTTTGTTACATTTAAGCTCTATACTGCAAAATTCTCCATTAAATACATTCATGTGGTGGAATTATTTTTTTTTTCATTAAGTTTCTCACAAGGAAGTGGAGATGGGTCCGGACACCCAACAAGTTGAGAACCACTAGGCGATATTAGAAGTGCACAGATTTGTTAAATAAACAGGTGTAACTGATTGAAACCTCAATCAATAAACCTGCTGGGGATCTTGTTTTAAAACACATTTTTTCAGTGATATATCTGAATGCACAAACATCTGTGCTTGTTGTGGAAACTGGGCAAAGTAAAAACATTTTTTTAAAGACCAACGTTCATGGACTGATCCTTTATTTTGTATTACAGTTTAGCACTTTAAAAATATGAGATCTATAAATTTAAATTAAAAAGTGTCTGAATTTTGTTGCGTTTGTAGCATCTGCTCATTTCTCTGTACCGATGTTTTTTGCATTGTAAGGGGCTCTACATTCATGAGTATTTTGGTAAGGCTGTCTGGTAAGGTAGCTAAAGGTCTTAGATTAAGCACTAATGTACACATGTCACAAAGTAAAATAAAGCAGTAGATGGTCAGATGAATGTAAGGTATGACTAACTGCTTTAGCTTAACTGTTTCTCCTTCATTAACGCTGAACTGTTCTTTACAATAAAATAGGAAACTTTGTACTGCAGCATTATTAGTGGCCCTATGTTATTTGTTTTAATAAGCTGGGGTTAGATTGAAAAATGAGAATGAATGTGCATGTATTGCAGATGTTATTGTTGGTGCTTTTATAAAATATGGATGGGTATGATGCTGTTTATGCAGAAAGCTGTAGTAGTATGCCCTTGGCTCAGGTTGGGCATCATAAATTTAACTCTAAGGTTGGTGGAATGTCAAAGCTTATAATCTCTCATGTCTGATAAATTAAACTTCCCTGACCTGTTAGCATGTTAAACCATCAAACCTTCTCCTTTTTAGGGCAAGAGCATTGCAAAGATGATCTTTTCTAAAGTCACAATCTACAACAAGTCATCTCGGAGAGGACGGGCACCATGTTAATAAATCTCTGTTTAAAAAGTCCTTGAGTGTGTGTGTGCGTGCACGTAGGACTGGGTAAAGGACAACAGTTTTAGAGTAAAAAGCAGCACCATTTACTATAGTAACTGAATATTGTTAAAGTGTCATTTGCACCTGTCTTTCCTAGACTACATGAGCAGATCAAAGTAACAACAGGAGTTTTTTTATATGCCCCAGTTGGAACAAAAAGGTTGGATGTTTTGTTTTGTGTCATGAAATGTGGTTTCTGAAAGCTGAGGAAAAAAACCCTTAATAAGCAAAATGCACTGTCAAATCAACCCACAACTGTTTCAACTATAAATACTAAATGTATACTGTAGATTGTGATGACGTTTGTATGATAGATACTGTAAGTATATTTAAAAGTGTCATAATCACTATATTGTAATAATAAAAAGCCTGAACGGCTTCAGAAAAAGAAATGAGAACAAAACAGAAGGTGCAGTTTATATGATCTATAGAGTAACATGAGATTCTGTAGTAAATTTTCCATTTCTGTCCTTGCAATTCAACTGCAACAATATCACATGAGCTTCATAAACTACATTTCCCTTGGAAATACAAACATGAATATTATAAGGTGCAAAATGCATTGTTCGATACAGTCACCTCTTTCAGGCTGCGCAAAAAACTCTCTTTTGTTAATAATTCATATTTGTTCTGCAATGGAAATGTATCCAGCAGCAAATAACGTACATAGCATTAAAAAAGTCTAGTCCTAAGAGGGGCGGGAGTACAAAAATGACTATGACTAAATGCTGATGTTATGGTTAAGGATGTTTTTATCCTTATTTTCAGATCTCAGTCAGCAACAATGGTTGACAGCTGCAACATACCTGGTCACAGAGAGATGATACACAGCTAGACAGGTAGTATGTTGTAATGTGTGCATCTCGGGCCCTCTATCCAGAATATTTATCATGTTTATTTTACGGTGTTGTATTCCTCACATCATTGAAAAAGCCAAAAAGCCTTTATGATTCTTCAAGCTTTAAAGGTGAAATTACTGTTTTTTACTTAAAAAACAGCAAGAAATTTAGAGTAATTTATCATAATACAAGGACTAAGTACAACAATCCTCCCTGCAAAAAGTTTTATTTTTGGTTTAACCTAATAAAAGACTTGCATTTGAATTTCTGTGAGAAGTAAATCTAGTTATTTCACAGGTGTTTTACCATGCCAACACAGCTTAAAATTTAGATTTCCTCTGCAGTGGTCTCTTCACACAGGTTGCTTCAGCCCAAGGTCATTGTTGCTGGTGAGGAACTCTAGAAAAGCTGCACCTTATATTTCCCTATAACCTGGTAATTATAGCATTACCCTTTCTAGAGCAGACTGACTGTTAACAAGTTATGCATATGGCCAAATTAGTTATAAATTTAAGTAAGTATTCAAATAAAACCTGGTGAAATGTTTAATATAGAGTATAGCAGCTCATTCTCATGGTGCAGAACCTGTGGTAAGGATCATCCCCATAGATTTAAAGCTACACCAGGCAACAATACATGTTAGTTGGTGGTTCACTGTTATGAATATTGGTCTGTTTTTCTGAATGTGTAATGCTGGTGTGTCCAGTTTTCTTAGATTTCATTTATTATGTTAGAATAATTCTTTTTGTTGGGAAATGGCTGTCCACATAGGACTCACCGGCTCACTCAGGGAAAAATCGGACTTCTTCCCTCTGGCAGTGCCACATTTACATTTGAACAGACAGTGAAAGGATCGTTATTAAAATCTTGCCTAGTGTAGCTCCAGCAGGGACTGCCCAGAGAATGGCGATTGCAGTGACAGCCGACTGACAGCAGAACAAGGCTGGATGTGACATCACGAGCTGGTGTTGGGTGGAGATGAGGGTGGAAGTGAACGAGGGAAGGATGAATCCGTGGACCTCAAAGTCGCGTCTGGGCTTCAGGGATGTAGATCTCAATGCTGTCTGCCCTCTCTGTGGCTGAGTTCTGTCTGAAAGAAGCTGCTCGTTTGGCAGCCATGAGGCGTCTGCGGGCTTCCTGTCGCTGGCGGTCCTGAAGGTCCAGAGAGCGCTCTCGCATCACGCCGCCACGTCCCTTGGCCGGCCGCTTTGGCAATGGTGGGGGCCACTTCCGCTCCTAGGAAAGAAAACATGGTTAAAAAAGGTATTAATTGTGGCACTTTGGACTGGGAAAGCACCAGGGTTATTTGTCAAGAGATCAACAAGTGTCACCAGTGGATCAGGAAAGCCATCCAGACTTGGAAACGAGCCCATAGGACTATGAACCAGGGCTTATATGTTGCTACACACCTGGAATGGTCGAGAAGCTGCAACACAGCAGGGGGCTTGGTTATCCTGGATGAACAAACCTGCTCAAGATCAGCTGACTTCTGAGAAAACATCACCTGACTTCTGAGAAAACATCACCTGACTTCTGAGAAAGACTGCAGATACATAGCAGTTGAAACATGTCAAGGTGACAAAACTCTACTTGTCTGTCAACAAGAAAGTACAGGGAAAAAAATATCAATTGAAAAGCAGTTGATTTTCTCCATGAATATGGGCAGGTAGATCTAGCTTTCTCTGTTAACATCCTAGGCAGTCTTGGAAAAGGTTGGTGACCTCTGCTTTGGAGGGTGCATGTGCATTAAGGCTATTCCAGTTAAAAGGCTTCTTCAAATGCAGCCAACAGGGTCCATCTGGTGCACCCTTAGTGGACTAGTGTATCCTGAACATACCATGTTACCATTTTTAGCAACTTAATCCAGCATCTTTGTTCTCTGTACTTCTCTTTGCATCCAGATTGTGCACCTTGTTAACTGCAAAATGTAGTCGGACATCCCCAAAGTCACTTTGCCAGCATACCTCATGCCGTCAAAAAAGTGCCCAAAAGAAGTCTAAAACTCCCACACTGCTAAAGTTTCTCTGATGTTTGATCATGAAAACAAATGGAGAATATGGTGTTAGTCCAGGTAGGCTACGAGGCAAGCACTGACATATAACTGAGATAAGCTGATCTCACACAAGCCCTCATCAGCTGACAGCCAGCAGATTCATTTAGCATGCAATTGGCACTAGTCTCTTAGGCACTAGTCTTTGCTGCTTCCTCTGTAAGATGTTTTTGCAACCCTCCTCCACCCTAGCTCCTCCTTTATTTAGCATCTGACTTAATCAATGTCATGCTGTTCACTGATGCCTGCTCTGCCCTGGGTTTATCGCTGCCTCTCTCCCTGAATCAGACTTTCCTTGAATGCACAATAAGAGCAGAAACGTGTGCTGTTCCTGCTTGATGCTTTCCACGTAACTATAATAATAACAATAAGTGCACGCCCAAAATTGTTAATAAAGAGAAATATATTTATAATAGCAAATTGTATGTTTCTTGACAGAGTAGTCTGGACTGAAATGAGGGTTTGACTTCTGCCCAATAAAGACATCTTTCTGATTTAGCAGTTAAAGTACTAGCTTTCCAGCATTACAGAAATACCTTGGCTCCTGATTTTAGTGCACACTGCTTGCTTGTTGTCTGTCAACAGGGCTAAAACATCAGTGCATTTTTAGTTGATTCACAGTTGGAAATGTTAATAAAACAGTGGTTCTCAATAAAGTCTCTGTTGCTTCTTGTTAGAAGTGTTGATTTAAACTAGATTTTGTTTTTCGTCATGCCCTTAAACCAAATGGATTATGACTTAATATAATCAGTCATGATTAATAACTCTTCTGCAATTACCTCCTTTATGGTGGGTAACAAAATAAAACAGCAGCAGTATTTCCTCTCTAGTAATGTTGAATTCATAATTTTTATTTAATCTGGTGAATAAATGAGATATATTTTGGGAAAACAAAAGACAATTTCTTCTGCCTGGAACTAGAGCTCATAATTAGGGTTTGAGGGAAAAATAATATTAAAAATCCACAGAATTGCAGAAATAATGGGGAAATTGGGAAGAAAATGCTGAATAGTTGAATTAATTCAGTGTTTGCTTTATACATGTTAGAGTGTGCAGCTTTGGCTACCCTGGCTGTATAATACATGGACTTCTGTTAATTTGGGTATCTTTATTTATGCATCATGGACAGACTAGGAAGCTTTTCTAAACTTGATATCACAGCTACAAAATACAAATGGCATGGAAAAAAATGTCCACCAGTGGCCACAGCATGAACTTAATTATCAGATTTCTCAGTGTTGCAGAGGCACTGTAGAAAAACGGAGCCAAATTAAGTCTGCCTATTTCTGACCTAGGAGCTATTGGTGCAATAGGAAATGGAAATTAGTATTGATTATGTAGCCAGAGCATTACCCAGCATTAACATAAACAGCTTAAAGAGCCAGAAAACTTTCACCCAAATGACCTTCAAAACTATTACACAGCAGTATGCAAATGCAAGACGAGTTTTCTGGTGTTAGTGTAAAACATTCCTGTCTGGAGTAGAGCATCTGTGTCACTCTTAGAGCTCAGCTTCGTGGAGCTTGCAATGTGCCGATTAACTGCTGGAGGTAGAAAAAAAAAAACTCTTACAACTACAAGTGTAGCATGAAGATAATCATCTGAGTGCCCTGAAGGGTCTTGTCTATCTCTAAGAACACATTACCGTCTTAATGTGCTTCTAACAAATGTAGCTCTCTTATCCCAGGCACCACTTGTACAAATGAATTTTCATTTTAGCTGTTAGCACTTTTGTTTCATAATCATTAATATTGATTTTATCGAGCAATAACACTCTAATTATGTTACATGTTTGTTTCATGCATATTGTTTTATCTCAGACTTTGATACAGTAATTGTTTTTAGTCAATTTAGAAAATTGTTTTCTGTTTAATTGTTGCTAAATGTTGACATGTTACATAGTTGGAGGGCTCATGTCTGTCATGATGGAACTGCAGCAGCAGAGGAGAGTTTGTGTTCGGCGTCTAGGCGTCTATCGGCTTTCAGATTCATTTTACAAGCATAACGTCAGGAGTGATGAGATAGTATCTTAAACCCCGCTGTCAGAGCCTGCAGGGTGATGCTGGTTTGGCAGTGGGGTTGAAAGAAGGAGTGCAGAACTGATGCAAGGCAGAACTGGCAATGGCAGAGCAGAGGGAGGGACAGGATTTCTTGTAGCTTAAATAGACCGGCAATTGGGAGGATGGATGTTTGAATAATGACAGATGTCATGTGTGAAATCAGCACAACTCAAGATGTATGGCTGAACCAGCTAGTGGGCATTGCTCCATATGTGGCATTTTTCTGTGGTCGTTACGGTAGCATTCCTTATTTTATTTGGTTATTGGAAGAAAGCCAGTGTTCTGCATAAAAGTTAAGCTTGAAAAAGCAAAAGTAAATGTGTAGAAGGAATCACAGTAAACAGACCATATGTTTAGTTGTAGCCGAGTGGTTATGTATGTGTTCAAATGCTTTGTAAAAGTGGTACATCCCTGCGTAAAGATGATCCCTGCATGTTAAATGTTCTGCTCTCCAGTTGAAGTAGTCAAAAATGTAGTAATAGGTAGATATCGGCAGGTGTCACATAAACTTAAAACAAAAAGTAAGGCAATTCGTGTTTGGTACATTATTTCTTTGTTGTAACAATGCTTCTGGACAATAAATTTTATTATGTTGGAAAGCCTCTTTATTAGTCTTTTAAATGGTGCCACATTTGTAAGGAACATGCATTTGTGGGATGAGCAGCAGAGCTGAGTATGTGGGTTGCGCCCATGAAAAATGTGCCAGATCTCCTCTGCCAATGCCAAACAGCTTGTTCTGCTGTTGCTATTGACTCTTGTTTTGAGCTTCTGGTACCCCCAGGGCACCTGTGAGCATGGGCCCTCCTACAGTGGTCAGTAGATGTCTGCTTCAAGAATCCGCATGCCGCATTTGACTGATCTGGATAGGGCCCGTCAGTTGGGCAACTTCAAGCTGGTGTTCCGCAAAACCAAGTTGCAGCATTTTTTGGAGTAAACCCTAGTACCATCTCCAAACTGAAGGCCAACTTCCATATAATGGAGGATGTCAGAGACAGGCCAGGAAGTGGGCGTCCCAAGAAGACGACACCCCAAGAATACTGTTTTCTCACCCTGTCAGCAAGAACTCTATCCTCCAAGATGACAACACTTATCATAGACTACCTCCAGAATTTGGGAGTGGAGAGGATGGAATGGCCTGCCAGCAGTCCTGACCTCAATTCCATGGAACATTTGTGGGATCAGCTTGGGTGTGCTGTTCGTGCCAGAGTGACCAACACAACCTCGTTGGCTGACTTGCGACAAATGCTGGTTGAAGAATGGGATGCCATCCCACAGCAGAGTGTGACCAGGCTGGTCACCAGCATGAGGAGGAGGTGCCAGGCTGTTGTGGCTGTGTATGGTTCTTCCACACACTACTGAAGCTCCTGTTTGTTAAATGAATAATTTGTTAAATGAATAAATTGTTAAATTGTCAATATGTCTTGTTTCTTCAAACATCAATCATCCAATCCACCAAACACCAAAGAGTCAATGGCAGAATAAGCTGTTTGGCATTGGCAGAGGAGATCTGGCACATTTTTCATGGGCGCAACCCACATACTCAGCTCTGCTGCTCATCCCACTAGATGCATGTTCCTTACAAATGTGGCACCATGTAAAAGGGTAATAAAGAGGCTTTCCAACGGTATAAAATTTATTGCCAAGAAGCATTGTTACAACAAAGGGTAAAGGGGGAAATTTGTCTGAGCTGATGACACACCAGCTGACATGATGGTATTTTTATGATTTATTTGACTTTGTAAACAGAAATCTGCATAAAAGTGCTTCTTACATGTTATTAATCAAACATTTAAACTAACCCATGAATCTGCTCGACACAGTGTTGTTAAAGGCAATCTGCATTTATATTCCCTGACTACTTGAAATGCACAAAAATGATTAAACAGTCTGCCATAAAAAAGTCCAAGACAAGACAAGGGCTGAACAACTTGGGGCAAACTAAGGCTGAACATCCTGAAAAAAATACCTAATTTTGATTATTCTGACTCATTGCAAATCCCATTTGAACTGTTGTACTGAAGGGAACAGTGATTTTATTTCTTATTCAGTTTCAATAATTAAAATATATACAAAAAAAAAGGAAAGTAGGATTTTTTTGCAAACCATTCTAGAAAAAAATTGACACTTCAGTATTGCATGATGTAGTGCATAACATCTCTGCCTCCAAAAAAATATGAAACTGGTACTTTTTACACATATTTAAGATCAAAGAAATATTGCACCGTCTTTGATTTAAAAGCTGCAATAGGCCACCTTTCAGTTTAATTTAAATTTCTATTAACTGCCCAGCCCTGCAACAGAAATCGTTTAATTTTTTACAAATCTTTTTTTTTTTTTTTTGTTATTTATCTTCTTTTCCCTTAACTGTGAGCAAATCACATTAAAATGTGCTTCCTTTTCTGGCTCTTACTGCTGAAGTTAGCATGAGTAAACTCACTGTCTGCTGTTGAACTTAAAGTCAAATGTTGGATGGTGCTACTTCAGAATGTTCTGGATAAAAAATGACAGCATTTTGGCTGCAGATGTAAATGCCATACATAAATGGAAGTCTTGACTCAAAATTCTCTAATATTTACCCATGGTGTCACTGGAATTACTGAGAAATTCATGTCTTTTTTTTCCAGATGCAAAAAGTTAACTTTAAGCTGCAGTGCCTGGGAATTTTTCAGGTCACATCTGCATTGCTCCATTCGCTACTTCTTCTGACATCATAAGACTGTGAATCAGCCAAATATAACCAATCCCAGAAACACAGCTAATATTTCTAAAATTAAATAGTTTGAGGGTTGTTTCTTTTTTTTTAGAAAACTAATGTTGCCTGATAACATTGTCCCTGCAGGGTAATAAGAGTGATCAACCTCCTGCTGGTCACAAGCCTAAAAAAGACAAGATTAGGATGCTACTGCTGTTTCCTAAAAGCCGAGCAAGTTCATCTGGAGCCCATTAACACTAATTATGCAGGGCATGTGTGTGATATTTGTGTGTGTGTGTGTGTGTGTGTGTGTAGTGTGCCTGAGCTTTCAGTTTTACCTTCTTCTCTGGGCTCTCCACCAGCTGCCACTGGTTATTCTTGATCTGCAGCAGCTCATCAAACTTGGCAGTGACGTCATCGATGGAAAGCTGCAAGAGGTCCCAGAATCCAGCCAGGTCCTGAGATGTGGGTCTGGGCATGGCACTGGGGTCCTGGAGAGGGATAGTAGTAGAAGGTAAACTGAAATGAGACTTCATCCTGGTACTGGGCATAAACATCACATTTTAAATGCTTCAACATTAAACAGGTTTTCTTTTTCCTATTCCAAACTAGCACTACACCACCTATATCCAGTTGAACTTAAATAAATTAATAAACAATTTTAGATTTAAATAGAAAATATCTATACAGTCCATACAAGGAATAAACAAAACTTACTTATCACAGTTATGTCAACATGTGAACCTCATGATTTTGACCACTGTGTGGCAGCACAGCACCAACATTAGTTTACTAAACTCCACTGAAAGAGCATGAGAACGTCCCTTCTCTTCATTTAATGTCTCTTCTCTATGCTGTCAGTGTTCTAGTGTATAATTTAAGATCGTCCAAGTCCATTTAAAGGTCATATGCAGCTAGGAAAGAATATATTAGGATGGAAAATAAACATTATATTCACCTACAGCCATTTGATGCTATCCAGTTTTAATGTCAGCATACTGTAGGAGTTTTTACTCAAGAAATTTTTTTTTCTTATGATCTAATACATTGCAGCTGTCCCCTTTAAGACATTATTAAAAGATTTAAATAACTACCTGATCCTCATTGTTAATGCTTTTATAGTGCAGTGCTTCTTATAAAACAAACCTAAAATTAGATGGGATCGTCTTTCAATATTTAATGCTTTATGATACTATATATTTTTTTAAATACAGTCTTGGTCCTAACAATGATTTTAATAACTACCATTCTTTAGTCATATTTTTAACCAAAAGCTGCAGCAGGCAAGAGAGAGAGAGAGAGAGCATTTACTGAATTGCAGAAATAGACTGGCAGTGTTTCAGTGCTGATGTATTTGTGGACTTCAGATAATTTGCAGGAGTTTGTCTGCATTTTGGTTATTAAAAACAAGATATCACCCAAAATTTGTCGTCTAGGACTTGTGTTTTTGTTCCTGATGTATCAAAAGAGGAATCAGCTTAAACTTTACTTGTATTGTGACAGCCTTTTGCATATCAGGCACATGTTTTTCTCCATGACACAAGTGACAGATTGAATGTGATCTGAGAACAAGCAAAGGTCTCTAAAGTCAAACATTCGACACATCATGCAGTTCGTCCTCCGTCCAGCAGGGAAACTGAGTTGTTCTCTCATTCAGACACGTCTTAAAGCTCAGGGCAATCTAAGGCTTGTCACTACCAATGTTAGACCTAATTCATCATCCCATTATCTTTGGGGAGAGATGGAGAGAGGGCTGCCCGGAGCCATCCGAAAGAGAGAGCACACGAGTTAAGACGCGCATACAGCTGGGAGAGAGCAGGCACATTTCAACAACCTCCGTGAGGTTTGCATTTCATTTAAAAAATTTGCTATGCTTTCATAAGGTGTGATGAAGTGCCTGGCTGTCTTTTGTCACTGTCTCTTTCTACTGTATCTGCGGAAACAGTCCCTATTATGGAACTATGATCCTCTAATATTGGCTGACTATATAATTGGGTAGTAGGTAAAGGAAAAGTATGAGTTTCAAGTCAATGTGACAGAAAGACATTTTGGCAGTCCATTATTCAGACTCCGAGATCCCACTTGAAAAGCTGCCTGGGCGCATTAATGAAAAGCCTCAACATTGGTGCGGCTTCCTATTGGAATTCCCCTTCCGTTACTGCAGGGTCAATACCGGCAGAGGGACTGCTTCACTATTGATCCCTGTGGTCTATTTCTGGATGGAGCACAAGTGCAGCGTCAGGCTGAGCACCTCCTCAGAGCTCGGTGAATGAGAAGCCCGTCAACAAGTTTGCTTCTGATCTTTTGTGTTTCTCTATTTAGAATATTAACAGCATGTGTGGTCGATATAGTGTTCACAAACGCACAGCACTCACCAGATTCTGCTGACACAGCCAGTAAAACTGCTGAAACTTTTGAGACATAAGTAGCTGAGCACTTCCAACTGCGCTCCGGATTTTTCCTAGGACTGATGGACATGCACAAAAAACAAAGAGAGAGAGAGAGAGAGACATTATGGTTGTTTCACTTGCTGCTTGGTAGAGATAAACATGTCTTTCTCTTATTTAAAAGGATCCAATCTGCTCACAGAACGCCTATCACGATTCTGTGATTTAATTGCCAACGTGCCAGCTAATGCTGTGACTGTTCACTCACTGCTGCACATGCTGCAGAAAATCAAATAATCATAAAGAAAAATATCATAAAAGCAGCAGGACAACAAAAACAGCACCTGCTTTGACATGAATGTAGTTTCCCTCAGGACACTCACTCTCCTCTGACAGGTCATGCTCCTCCGCCTCTCTCTCATACTCTTTGCACCACCCTTCCAGACGTTTGGTTTCATTGTGAAGGAGTTGCATGAACCAGCTGCCGTCTCTGCGGATGGGAGACACTCTTCCTGTGTCGGTGCTCTCCAGACTGGGTTCGACCAGCCAGGGTTCACGCTGAGGGCTGGAAGGCCCGCTGGGAGCCCGGTAGTCCTCCCTATAACTGAACAGTCCTTGCGTCCGCACCGTGCGGATGGCACCGTACTGCGTAGGTGTGCTGGGCTCGGAGTGGCGACCGAAGCCGCCCCCAAACTGCAAGCCCTTGTCTTCCATGGAGGGGAAACCCTCCAGCTCCATGTCTGCTTGTACTGCTGTCGTTACACTGTTAGAGCGCTTAAATCTCCCATGCCTGAAAATTCACATATTACAGAGACATTATATGAGAAATGTAACTAGACTTAACGGAAAATAAGGAAATTTGTGTTTGATAGATTATTTCTTTGTTGTAACAATGCTTTTTTGGCAATAAACTGTTGGAAAACCTGTTTATTTACCTTTCAAATGGTGCCACATTTGTGAGGAACATGCATTTGTAAAATGAGCAGAGTTGAGTATGTGGGTTGCACCCATAAAAAAATGTGCCAAATCTTCTCTGCCAATGCCAAACAGCTTATTTTGCCGTTTGTATTGACTCGTGTCAAGTTTCTGGTACTCCCAGGTGCTGACAATCAGGTGCCTGATTGGCATCACTGGAGGTAATCTCAATGCAGAGAGAGATACAGAGATGAGATTCTGCTATCAGTCGCAATCCCATATCTCCACAGTCTAGGACTTAACTCTGTCCTCCAAGATGTAAACACTCACCCCCACAGAGCGGGGTTTATCATAGACTACCTCCAGAATTTGGGAGTGGAGAGTGGAATGAAATGGCCTGCCAGCAGTCCTGACCTCAACTCCATTGAACACTTCTGGGATCAGCTTGGGCGTGCTGTTCGTGCTAGAGTGACCAACAACTACGTTGGCTGACTTGCAACAAATGCTGGTTGAAGAATGGGATGCCATCCCACAGCAGTGTGTGACCAGGCTGGTGACCAGCATGAGGAGGAGGTGCCAGGCTGTTGTGGCTGTGTATGGTTCTTCCACACACTACTGAGGCTCCTGTTTGTTAAATGAATAAATTGTTAAATTGTCAATATGTCTTGTTTCTTCAGATTTCAATCAGCCAATCCACAAAACAAGAGTCAATGGCAGAATAAGCTGTTTGGCATTGGCAGAGAAGATTTGGCAGTTTTTTCATGGGTGCAACCCACATACTCAGCTCTGCTGCTCATCCCACAAATGCATGTTCCTTACAAATGTGGCACCATTTAAAAGGGAAATAAACAGGATTTCAAACAGTATAAGATTTGATGCCAAGAAGCATTGTTACAACAAACACAACTCTCCTTACTTTTTGTGCTATATGTGACATTTTCTGTCTGAATAACATACCTTTTATGATCCTCCACCTGGATCCCTATAGAATGGAACTGAGGAAGGCCTTTACTTTCAGTCTCAGAGTCCGTCACAGTTTCCACCTGTTAAATACAGACATCAGCTCATTATCATACAAAACAACAATTTATGGACATTCCTACCTGTATTGCAGTCAGATTGAGACTTAAAACTTCATACAATGACATACTGTTTAGATAATTCAAGTTTCCATATTTCTTCTTTTAGATTAAAATTTAATTGTTCAAACTTATATGATATTTTATTTTTAGGTGCCTTTCATGACACTCAAGGTTGCTCTAGAATTACAACAACAAAAAACAGCTCAATATCAGGAAACAATACATAATAAAAAACAGCAATATAAAGTGAAATGAAAGGCAGAAGTGCTTTTCAACAAAGATAGGAAAGGGTCATGGTTCCGATGAATAAGCAACTTTAAAAACGTGGGTTGTCAGGCGGGAGAATACTGAAAGAGAGAGGGAAGTTAGAATCACAGGTGGCTTATAGGAGAGGTTGCACAGCTGAGAGCTTTAGACCCCATACATAGTTTAAGAAGGAAAGGGGTACAGTGAAGAGCTAGGAAGATGAAGATCGAAGAGTGGCGTCTATCTGCTTCTGATCTATGTTTAGACTATGTTTTAAGTGATAATAAAAGGTTGACAGAAATACATCGTCCCCTTTGTGTATCCTTCATGCTCAGTGGGAGATGATGCAACTGTTAGAAAACTGGCATTTTCAAATTGGAATCACAAACAAAACCAGTAGATTCTGCTACAAAATGATAGATGGTTTGTAAAATACATGTGATATTAAAGGATGCCAATAAGACCAAGAAACAGTTCTAACTTGTCGATAATTTTGTTGATAAATAAGCTAAAAATATACTTCTGGACTATGATTAACACAGACTTCACTCACAAAAGGCCCAATTGCTGAAGGAACTTCAATTTTCTTTGGAAATCACAGTCAACACTGCTCACAAGAGCATCTCTAATGCAACATGCAGGAACAACATGATCCACATAGACAGCCACAGGGCACAAACTTGGACAGGAGAATTAAGGGCACATAGCTGAAGAGGTTTACAGAATACAAAAACAAAATCCTTAATTCATGCTGAAGCTTCTTGTTCAGGATCAGGCTTTTGTATGAACAGGCCACTAATAATAATAATGATAATAATAGTAATAGTAATTCATTTTATTTATAGGTGCCTTTCAAAGCACTCAAGGTCACCTTACAAGTCAAAGTTAAAAGAAAGACAGGTGCATTTCAATAAATTAGAATATCGTCAAGAAGTTGATTTATTTCAGTAATTCAATTCAAAAAGTGAAATGAATTTGTTTTAATTTGAATGATTATAGCATACAGCTAAAGAAAATCGAAACTTCAGTATCTCAGAAAATGAGAATATTACTGAAAACTAATAAAAAATGATGA
Source organism: Cheilinus undulatus (assembly GCF_018320785.1). Classification (NCBI taxonomy): domain Eukaryota; kingdom Metazoa; phylum Chordata; class Actinopteri; order Labriformes; family Labridae; genus Cheilinus; species Cheilinus undulatus. Next base: position 35,046,785 of record NC_054878.1, on the reverse strand, counting down.
AATTTTGGACTACTTAAAATTATGCACATGTACAGCACTCAATACTTGGCCTGGCTCCTTTTGCATGAATTACTGCAGCAATGCATTGTGGCATGGAGGAGATCAGCCTGTGGCACTGCTGAGGCCTTATGGAAGTTCAGGTTTCTCTGATTGTGGCCTTCAGCTCTTCTGTGTTGATGGGTCTGATGTCTCTCATCTTCCTCTTCACAATACCCCATAGATTATCTATGGGGTTTAGGTCAGGCCAGTTTGCTGGCCAATCAAGCACATGGATACCATGGTTCTTAAACCAGGTTTTGGTACTTTCAGCAGAGGGAAGCATGAAGTGCTCTGAAACTTCCTGGTAGACGGCTGCCCTGACCTTGAACCTGATAAAACACAGTGGACCAACACCAGCAGATGACATGGCTCTCCAAACCATCGCTGACTGTGGAAACTTAACACTAGATCTCAAGCAACTTGGATTCTGGGCCTCTCCTCTCTTCCTCCAGACTCCAGGTTCTTGATTTACAAATGAAATGCAAAATTTACTTTCATCTAAAAGTAGGACTTGACCACTTAGCAACAGTCCGGTCCATTTTGTCCTTAGCCCAGGTAAAGCACCTCTGATGTTTTCTCTGGCTTAAGAGTGGCTTAACACGAGGAATAGATGTAGTCCATGTCCTGGATCTGTCTGTGCATGGTGGCTCTTGAAGCACTGACTCCATCTGCAGCCCATTTCCTTGTGAAGCTCCCCCAGATTCTTGAATGGGTTTCATTTCACAGTCCTTCATTATTCCTGTTGCTTGTGCTTCTCGTTTTTTGGTACCATGTTTTTTCCTTCCATTCAACTTTCCATTAATGCGCTTGGATACAGCACTCTGTGAACAGCCAGCTTCTTTAGCAATGACCTTTTGTGTCTTACCCTCCTTGTGCAGGGTGTCAGTAATTGTCTTCTGGACATCTGTCATGTCAGCAGTCTTTGCCATGATTGTGTAGGCTACTGATCCAGACTGAGAGACCATTTAAAAGCTCAAAAACCTTTGCAGCAGTTTGAAGTTAGTTAGCTAATCAGAATGACACCATGAGTCTCCAATATTGAACTTTTTCACTATATTCTAACTTTCTGAGACACTGAATTTTGGGTTTCATTAACTGTAAGCCATAATCATCAAAATTAAGAAACAAACACTTGAAATATATTGGTCCTTGTGTAATTAATCAATATTATATATATATATATATATATATTTATATATATATATATATATATATATATATATACACACACACACATATATACTGTATATATTCATTATCTGAATTGAATTACTGAAATAAATCAACTTGTTGATGATATGCTAATTTATTGAGATGCATCTTTATAAATAAGTCAACAAAAATATACACACGTTATCAATGATTTTAAATATTGAATTTAACAGGAAGGAGTTCCAGAGGGGGGGAACAGAGCAACTACAAGCTCTGGATCCTATGGTGACCAATTTGGTTGTTAGGACAGCCAGGAGGAAAGAAGAAGAGGACCTGGAATGTGGGAGGGGGTGCTAATGTGAAGGGCACAAAGGTATGGAAGGGCGAGGTTGTAAATGCCATTGAAGGTGAGGAGAAGAATCTTAAAGTCAATACAGTAGTTGACCTGGAGCCAGGGAAGCTGCTGAAGAACAGGAGGGATGTGAGTTTTGGATGGGGTACAGTACAGAACCGTACAGTACAAAAAGCTAGCCACTGCAAACTATCCAGTTCACAAAAATAACAAATCGTGCATCAATTAGGCATTTCATACCTAAATGTAGTGTTAGCAGAGTGAGCAGAGGAGGAAACAGTCATGAGAGAGCAGCAAATGACATGCAGAAAAAGGAGCCACACGTCAGACCCAAACCCAGGCTGCCTGAGTACATGGGGCATGCCATAACTAAGTGCAATTTTGACCCCAAAAACAAAAAAACCCCTGTAATAATCTGAAAAACAAAATAACATTTAAAGTTGTTTTTTTTTTTTTTTTACTGGTGATCGAGGTACTCAGTAAAGTATTTCTCAGGCAGATTGGAGTTCATTTAACTCAAAAACAATAATGGTTGAGAAATCTGCATAATGTCCAAAAGGCTAGAATACTCTGAAACACGAAACACTACATTCATCATATGTCTTATTACAGATAAGTAAACTTGGCTGGGCTTTTTTTTTTTTTTTTTGGAGGCAGGAATGAAACAAATTCATTGTCAACACTCTATGTGAGTTGTTTCCAACCTTATTTTCTTAGGGACCCCCCTCCTTGTATCTTACAAAAATCTACCCCCCCAAAGACCCACTTGGAAAAAATTGACATCAATTTTAATTGTTTTTGACAGTCCCATCATAATAGGCCTACTAATTTAAAAGATTGTTGCCAAAAGATCTATGAGTAAACCTTTTATTATAATAACGGCGTATACAGGCCACTCTAAAAAAATGAAGAAGTTTCCGTTTCAAGAAAACAAAAAATGTTAAAGATTAAAAAGTCAAATTTACCAGAAGAAATTGGAAATTTTTCTACATTAAAGGACATAAATTTTCATGAACTGAAACTTTGCCAGCTAATGAATTGATACTTCCTACTGGGTCTGAGCATTAAGGATGTACTTGTGATTTTAGCTCAGAATTATCTCATTGTCATCATCATCTGGACTTAGAAGAGACATTTCTGTAAACTGGGGCTATACCAATATTTTCATTTCAGTTTCTTATACATTTTTGACTTTACAATAACATAAATTTATGACTTTTTCAATTTATAAAATTTTTGAGTTTATAACTGAAAAATGTACAACTTTATAGACTTGAAAATTTCAAGTTTTTCTCATAAACCTGTGAGTTTTTAAAATCTAAAATATTGAGTTTAGTTTGTTTTGAATATACAACTTTACAATGTATTCTTTTTCTCAAAAATTTGGACCCTTTTTACCCCCCTCCCAAAAAAATATTTTTTCTTTAAGGGTGTCCCTAAAATACATTGTTTCTAATCATGATTTTTAAAAAAATATATGCATATATACATCTAGTTTTGAAGTCAGAACAGAGTCCTTAGCCCCCTCTGAGAACTTTGCCCGCCCCCAGGATTGCCTAGACCCCAGGTCAATGTTCTGTGTTATAGTTTGTGTCAAGAAGTCAATTGTAGAGTTATGTTACAAAACAAACGTAGGTTCTTAGTGACTTTTTTTTTTTCAACTAAACTAACGCAGTTTTCAAACATGCTATAACCTGAAGTGGCTTGAAAAATATTGCATGAAGCTACCCTACAAGGATCCCTGAGAAGAATGGACTAAGCCCAAACATCTGGCTCTATTCCTGCTGAAAACTCAGACATTGTTTTACTTTCCCTGGATTTAATAATAGAGCCGTCAAAACGTGTCAAATACGATGTTACCTGTATGCCAATAGAGGATCTTGGGGTTTTGAGGTACTCCTCGGCTTTGGACACCAGCACTGCTTTGTCGCACGTCTGGACAGATGTGTGGCTGCCCAAAGATGCGTGCCTCTTGCCTGCTGCTGACTCCATGGCCATGGTGACCGCCTTGGTGCTGTCCAGGCTGTCCATGGAGCTGTAGAGAGGACGGCCAAGGCTATCCGTGGTCCACAGACCGCCCCGTGGATGCCTGCCCTCGTGGTAGGCATCTTGTGTGGACTCTGTGCTGCTCTGGGCTGTCACAGAGATAAGAGGCTTGGTGGTGGTGCGCGGGGGCACAGGAGGTGGAGTCTTCTTGTAACTGGTAGGAAATGATACCGCTGGATAGCACAAGCAGGATGAGAGGACGAGGACAAGGCACGACAACACAAGAGTAGAGGATAAAATAAAACGTGAGAATGAAAAATGTGGCCAAAAGCTGACAAGGGCCAAAAGCTGCAGTTCACCTGTATCACACCTTGTGTGATAGAAGAGCATCAGAGTGTGATGGGAGATTAAAGTTAGCACTGAGGCACTTTAGCACGAGAAATGTCAGTAAGGTGAAAACCAGCAAAGCTTGGTAGAGCATATGCGTTTACAGAAGAAGAGCAATGAAGGAAGTATTTACCTTCAAGTGCAAATGAGAATCTGATGGAAAACCAAAATGGACCTCAAAGCAAAGTTTCACATTCCTCTTCCATTTTCAACACTTTGAAATTCCCTTAAGTTGGGAGGATTAGATCATTCCAACATTAATGGGTAAACAAGTTAGTAGGATATATTGAAGTTTAGATGTTACACTGGCTGTTTTGTGGGTACACAATGAAATAATGATCCAACCCTTGATATACTGTGTTTTTCTAGCATTTTAATTATGACCTAGTGGAGAAATAATGAGCTGGGCTTTAACTTTAGATTACTACTTTTAATTCATGGATGCGCTTTCAGTTTAATAACTGAGATGCAGCGGCTCCATTAACAGACAACACTCTGAGGATTTTTATACAGGGGGAAAATGTTTCCTGGTTGAATCCTGGTAACAGTCTTTATTTTATGTATGCCCTTTTTTAAGCTCGATAAGCTGAGTCCAAGAAATAATGAATACATTTCAAGAATGTTACTTTTTCTTAAAGAAAGAAGTGATCCTGTTTGACTAAAGGATGGATACTCATTACTAAACAAATCCTCTGGTTGACAGAGAAGCAATGATTTTTAATCACTTGTTTTGATGTAGGACTCGTACAAAGACAACATTTTCTAGCATTTGACCATGAAAAAAGCTGAAAGTTTGTCCAGCAGGTCACTTCTTCTGCCTAGTTAAAAAAGTATTTGATTCAGCAGTTGTCTGGACCACATCCTCACATTAAAATTGATTACCCACAAGAGGTAAAAATTGGCTACTAATATCTGTTCATGCTATATTATTTGCTGATGGCTGATGTTTGCCAATAAGGCCAATACCAGCCAGTACAGAAAACCATTGTATTTGTGCGTTCTTTGTTAATAGGTCACTCTGTTTGTGTGTAGCCAAGCACAATCTCCTTTATTAGCTATTTCACCAAAATGGGATCCTGTTTTTTATAGTGATAATGTTGTAGTGAAGGCAGCTTGAAGCCAACAATTGATAACATAAACCTATAGGCAGAAATGCATACTAAATAAATATATATAATGTGCAAGATACAAACAGAGATTTTGGGCCATTTACCTTCAATTGAACCTATTTTGAACAATAACATTAAAAGCATTTCTGCAGACTTCCCTTTTAATTACTTAAGTCAGTTTCTTGAACAAATAATAAATTGAACTGAAAAGTATTAAACGAGAAAGCCAGATCCAAAACAGTAAAGTATTTCAAAGCGTGTGCGTATATAAGCTAATTCAAGACCAGTGATTGCTGCTATTCAGTTTGTCATTCATAAAGATTAAATGTATATCAAAATATTCAGCTACAGCTGCATCCTGGACTTAATGGAATAAGATTTGCTGTGCTTTATCAACTCAAACACACGCTGTCTGCTGTCACAACCAGGTGCAGACAGAGTCACACACAAACACACATAAACCACTTTGGATTACAGGTAATTAAGTGCATACGAAATAAGCAACCACAGGGAATGGTGTTAAGCTAAATCCAGTAACAGACTTGACTTCCTTCCAACTTAAAGGGGCTGCAGCTCTGCAAGACACAGTGGGTGGATACTGAAATGAAAAGAGCAGAGTGACTCAAGCGGTACAAGCACACGTTCTATTTTTACTCTATCTACTCATTACATTCAAAAGTGAAAACGCTACAGATTGTCTGCAACCAGATACAAACTGAATGACAAGAACCTCTGCTACATTTTCTCATTTTTCCCCCTGGCTTTCTCCCCCAAAATAACACATTAGACTGATCTTTTTAGTAAGAAAATATGGTCATAAAACTGTAGTAGTAGAAGATAATATAGTAGAAAACTCTCAGTTCCATAGGCTATTTTCAGACATGTAAAAATTAGATCCTACTTGTTTTTTGGAAGGTAATTGTTAATTTATTATATCTATTTCAGTCCTGGATTAGAATTTATATCATGCACACAGTCAAATATATCAATTTCTATATTAGTCATTAACATGGCGTAGTTTTTCACACTGGCAGTCCAAATAAAGGAGATGAAGAATTTCTCATATTTATCAAACAGCTGAGACTGTATAAATGTCACATTCACTTACTGCTTATCATGTTATCATCTGCTTTGATTTTAAGTAGTTAATTCACTTGTTGAAATGACTTTTGACATGTATAACCCAAGCACATAACTTCGTTATGGAATAAGAAATAACAATCTTTAGTAAAACAACAAAGTAGACAATGACACATTTAATCTAGTCACATCTTTGCATAGCAAAGAAAGCTTCAGTAAATATGAATATAAGAAATTAAAGTTTAATTACATGTCTGTCTGTCGATCTGTCTTATTACCTCCACCAAGGAGGTTATGTGATCGGGTGGGTTTGTTTGTTTGTTTGTTTGTTAGCAACATAACTCAAAAAGTCATGGATGGATTTTCATGAAATTTTCAGGAAATGTCAGAAATGGCATAAGGAAGAACTGATTAGATTTTGGGAATGATCCGGAATCCAGGAATTTTTTTAAAGGATTCTATGCTATTGGGAGATAGGGCTAATGGCAGAGGTCTGCGCTGTTACCACTTTACACTAGGAGATGGCGGACATGAGTAACTTATTCAAAGTTTTGGAGTTTATAGAGCAACAAGTTGGAGCGTAACATAGAGAAAGACAGCAAATTGTAGCGAGACTACTCACAATGCTGGGAGGAATAGAGGAATATTCACCCTCTGCCATGACTTTCACATGTAGCAAAGCCAATGCTTTGCCACAACGTGTCTCCACCCCACCGGGGAGGAAGTAATCGGCGAATTAGATTTTGGTAGTGGTCCGGATCACCGTCTGGATTCAGGAATGTTTTTAAAGGATTCTCCACTATCTGGAGATAGGGCTAATGGCGGAGGTCTGTGCTCTCTGAGTGTTTTTCTAGTTAGTTCTCTTATGTGAAAGAAAAACAGCTCCCACTTTAATCTAAGCAAGGAGCAGAGGGAGACAAGGTAAAGTGCCTATGAAAAGTATTCACCCCCTTTGATGTTTTACCCTTTAATTGATTTTATAAATATATCCTGGTCAATATAATTTGGCTTTTTTGGATCAAAAAAGTTACCAAAAAGCATCAAAGTGAAAGTTAAATTTTTGTGGATTTCTACATAGAAATTTCAATTTAATAAAAATATCTAATGTAAAATAAGTGACTGCATACCCCTTCAAGTCACAGTGTGTTTGTGGTGAGGTGGAGTGTTTGGTGTCCACCAAACACAGTGTCTTGTCTGATGGCCACAAAACACCATTTTGGTCTCATCAGACCAAAGAATTTTCTTCCACTTGACCATGGAGTCTCCCACATGCCTTTTGGCAAACTGTTGTTCAGATCTAACATGAGTTTTCTTCAACACTGGTTTTCTCTTAACTCCTTCAGAGTAGTCATAGGTGTCTTGGTGGCCTCTCTCACTAGTCTCCTTCTTGCACAGTCACTCAGTTTGTGAGGACAGCCTGATCTAGGCAGATTTACACATGTCATATCCCCTCCATGTCTTGATGACAGACTTACACAAAACTTCGGGGGATTTTCAGTGTCTTGGATTTTTTTTGTATCCATCCCCTGACTTATACATTCAGTAATCTTTTCTCTGAGTTGCTTGGAGTGTTGATTTTCCTTCATGGTGTAATGGTAGCCAGGAATACTGCTTAACCTGTGACTGGACCTTCAACAGACAGGGGTTTTTATACTACAATCACTTGAGACACACTCACAGCATTCAGGTAATCCCCGTTTCACTAATTGTGAGACAACAATCACCAATTGGCTTGACCTCTGTTGAATTAGGTCAGTCACTTAAAAGGGGGTAAATATTTATACAGTCAGTTATTTTATGTTTTACATATTTATGTTTAATTGACATTACTCTGTATAAATCTGTTTTCACTTTGACATTAAAGAGTTTCTGTAGGTTTTTTTTTTTCCAAAAAATCTAAATTATATTGACGATGATTGATTTATAACATCAAAAAGGGTAAAACCTCCAAGGAGGTGAATACTTTTTATAGTCACTTTACATACTCAGTTTAAGGTCTTAACACACTGAGTCTGTTATTTGCTGGTATGTTTTTTGGATCTGTAATCTGATAGGAAATATGTTATTCACTCAAACCTTGCACACCTAGTCCACTGTTTTTATTTTCCATTTCATTGGGAACATTTGCAATGTGAGACAAAATGATCTTGTATTGTGAAGAGAGTAAAAAAGCAGTGATTTTGTGGCTCTTTCACTCCTTAAAAAAAATAAACATTGAGTCCATCCATCCTGGCAGAGCCCTTCATAGTGGTTATTTGCACAAGTTTTTGCATCACTGGTGCTGTGCCAAGTTAGTGGACAGGAGGAAAGATTTCAGCTCAGTCTCTTTCTGGCTGAATTGTGGCTGTTTCCATCCATTTAAATCCATTTAAAGACAGGGACAGATGCAAAAAAACGCGAAAATCAAACTCATTCAAAAAAAAGTATTGACAGTCAGTCAAATTACAGATGTAAAACAGACTCATTGTGCAAACCCTTTGGTCTGAAAAGCAAGAAAGCTAAAGTAGATGACAAAAAGGAAGCCACTTGTTAACAAAAAAATCTTCATGGCTGCCCCTCAAGGCAGCATGATAAATTCATTCAGTCTAATTATGTGCATGAAGTGGTATAATAATCATGATCCAAATACAAATCAAAATAATTGTGGCTATGAGTTTTACTATATTGGAGCAGCCCTTGTGGAATAACATGCTTAAAAGCTTTTGTGTCAAATAAAATGTCACATTCAAATTTGAACTTTAGTGTAAAACTCATGGGGTCTCCAAACAACAAGGCCTCTCCTCTTCTCAGCATGATTGTTCTTAGCAAATAACAATGAGTCACAAAAAGTAACCATCTCAAAACAGCAAGTGTGGCCTAATTGTGGTGCTACAGGAAAGGTCAACTGGTTCCCCATGTTCCTCTGACAGTGGGAGTATGCATCAATTCCACAAAAAAAGTGAACAGCCACATAATCTTCTTTGCAGAAGTGATGACCATAACTGTACTCACTCAGTAGGGCAATGACTCTAAATTAGCCTATTATCTGACTAGAAGTTGAGTCAGCACTACTCTGTATTTTTGCAATTCATTCACATACTTTATTCTTTATAAATGGATTGACATTTGTAAACAAATTTGGTGTCTTACATGCCTGCATTCATATGCTTTGCATAATTACACCATTATTTGCCTAGGTTAATGTTGTTTAGTGAAGACATTTAATAAGCTGACTTCTCCAGGGTTGTCATCGCCACATAATGTGCTTCACCGAGTTTTGCTTTACCCAGTCTGAGAAAAAGAAATATCACAGTTTGTTGACATTACATCAACTAGACACCAGGTGTCCTCCTACAGACTATAAATGGTCCCAACAAAAATCACCTTTGCATGAGCAAAACTGGATTTTGTCAGTGAACTGAGGCAAAGTTTGTGCCATTGTTTTTGATGCAGTTTTGATAATTGATGCATGCATCTACTTTTGAACATATTTCAATGAGAACTAGGGTATTTTGGTGATGTTTCTCTCTGTTCATAAAGTAAATAATCCAGAACTTAACCCAATTGTGAATTTCGACCTCTCAGTAGAAAATATCCAATAGTAAATTCACATGGTGTGATGTGATATTAACAAGTTTTAGTGCTGCACTAACTGTATTGAAGCTAAATATGAAGAATGACATGAAGAGTTGACAAGCACTTGGTGAAAAAAATGTGCCTGTTTATAGAGAAAATAAATCAACAGATGGTTATTTCAGTGTTTTTGAGGTTGAGTCATATGCAGTACGTAGCAGTAGTAGTCGCACTAGCTTCCAGTGATTTCAGTAAGCATTGCTCTCTTAAGAAGGACCTGCTAGCTGTACCAGCCAGGAAGTTAGGCTATATAGTGTAACAGATGTAAAAAAAAAAAAAAAAGCTTCAACAGTTGTCAATAGTACGTATGTTTTTGCCAACACTGTTCTGTGGTCCATTTTTACCAAAAACTTGCTCAATTCCGCAAAGAAATGAACCCATCTGCTACACTGTATAGCCTAGCTTCCTGGCCAGTACAACCAGTGAATCCTCCTCAAAGGAGGGATGCCCACTGAAATCACTGGAGGATAATGTTACTTCTACTGCTAGGTACCTCTTACAGCCCAACTTCAACGAAACTGAAATATCCCTTTCAGTTGAATTTGAATTAACAAACCAAATTAAATCCAATCCAAAACCAGAGTCAAAAATCTCTACACCTGGTGGACCATAAACAAATTCAAATGTTCAGGCAAATACTTGCTTTTTTGCCTCAAAAGAAGAAGGAAGAAAAAGCAACTGATTCCTTAGGATTAAAGCCCTTGGTTCTACGTCCAAACCATATCTTTTTGCATTGACATTAAAAAAATTGCAGGGTGGGTTAAAATGCAAAAAGGTAAGAAAATCCCATCTTAGAAGTGACACCGCTACCTCAACAGTCAATGCAATGCAATCACAAGATCCGTCCCACTCTCTCCACCTACATGTTAGACAAATGATTCAAGACACTGCTAAACAATAATCAACATAAAGTAGCAGCCCTTCAAAACAAATTACTTTGGAGATTGAGAGCCTGTGTGAACAAATTAAAATGGAGAGCTAATGCAAAAGGGTTTCCTTCTAAATACAACAGCACTGGTGGAAAGTTTGGCCTGTATACTTGTGCAGAAGAGCATCCTGTCCTCTGTGAAGTCAGTTGTTCCTGGCTCACTGTGTTTGAATTTGAATGTTTGGCTTAGCGCTGCTGCACTGGGCAGTTCAGTAAACAAACCCACACAGTGGAGGCGCAGCCAAGACTAGATGGGCCTGAATGTCAGGCTATGAATATGTGTTGCTGCTGTGCTAAAATGTATTTGTAGCATTAAAAGTAAATAGTGAAGACACTGGTAGCTTGTGCCATTTAGCATTTTGACATATCACCTGCACCTGCAGCTCGGAGGCAGGGAAATGCTGCTGTACTAAACATAAATATAAACATATGCACAATTTAACATCAGGTTATCTCCTTCCTGTCTTCACGGGTAGGTTATTTGTTTAGCTTTTTTCGGTATCAAATTAATCCAAAATTATATTTCAACACAAAATTGTGACACTCTTCAGCAGGAATTATTATGTCTTTTTACTTGCCATAAAATAATGGCATGTGCTGCTTCCTGACACAAGAATGTCCCTCTCCTTATCAACTTTCTAATCACATCTAAAAACGTATTTTTATTCTTTAGCTTTTAACAACAGAGGGTTGTTTGGTTTCTGTCTTATTTTTTAATCAGTGAATCTCTGAGATGGTATACAGGCTTTTGTGTTCAATAGATTTTAAAGGCATTGTTTACTTTACAGTGCTCTTATGTATTTAATGATGCATATTTTTATCTTTAGCGATTTTATTTTACTTTCTTTATTCATTGTGCAGCACTTTGGTAAACTATAAAGTTTTTTTTTCAAATGTGCTTTATAAATGAAGTGGACTTAATTGGGTTGGATATCACAGTTTAAGGGATTTGTGTCAATTATCAGTTTTTTATTTGAAAATTAACATATTAAGATACAAAAGACGGCGTCTGAATATGTCCAACTGGCCTCTGGAATCTTTTACTGGCAATGTTTGATAATTTGACGCATACTACGAGCAGTTATTACAAAAATATTGGTAGGAACATCACTAATGGAGACAAAGGAGATAGGTGTCCCCAGCCTCCAACCCCTCATGATGTAAGCTATGATTTAAAGCACCGCTCATTGGAAAATGCTAAGAGACAAAAATCAAACACACCTTCACAGTGCGTGACGCCTGACCACCATCACTTAGTTCTTGTATTATGCTAATGAATTATCCAACAGAAGTGAGTTAATTTAGGGTCTTTTACCTCCACAGTTGAGACCGTTGAGCTTATCGTTTAAGCCGCTTGATTTTTTTTTTTCCACTCATTGACACGTTAATGACACAAACGTTCTTCCCCAACATTATCTTCCGGTGGCTTCTGGCACTCGCGAGCTACGTCAAGCCGTAATCTGTAGCGTCAACAGTTGCAGGAGACGAAAGGACGTAAGCAGCGGTTAGGGACTTGGGAAAGTGGCGACAGTACCAAAATTAACTTTTTGTGCAAGACGGCCACGACGAGATAAAAGTAACGAGTTGTTTTTATCAACTCGGAGCTTAGAAATCACAGTAAGGTGAGTTTAAGTGTTTTTGTTTTCAAGTGTAGGACATTTCATGTCAAGATACATTTGTGGCGCAGTTGCCATTACAACCCTGAAAATCCGTGAAGGCGCAGATACGTTAGTAACGAGCACTGTGTATTTTAGCTCTATTTTGATAAATAGGACAAATATTGTTTTTAAAATTACATAAAGCCTTTTTCCACAATGGAGCCCCATTTTTGGAAACGTATTCATGTTTAAGAGTTTGAAGGAGGCAAAATAAAAAGTCGTGAAACATTATGTATCATTAAACAAAAGCCTTTATGGCCACAGTCCTTCACCAAAGAAATATGTATGTTTGAACGTTCGTTTTTCTTTTGATAGAATAACTGCTGCAACCCCTTTGCTACACCCATGGATGTATGACTGCAACTGAAATGCGTCTTGCAAGATAAGAGCTAGTATGGGAGGAAGAAGAGTAAGAGATGGAAGCAGGCTAGTACCTGGAGGTGGCTGAGCGCGGTCCACACTGCACGAAGTAGGGAGACGAAACTGAATCCCTGTAAGGAGCAAGCAACTTGTGTTAGAAGGCCAGCTGCAGGTATCTCACACCTTATTCACTCTTAAAAGTATCCTAACTTACCATATCTATCTACCAAATTTAACACAAAAAAAATTATAAAGCTCATTAAAATGTTTTTACATAGCTCATCTAGTTAAGTCTGGCAGTCCTGGGCAGGGAGGGAGAGAAACAAAGACATGGTGGATTTACATAATGAGCATTTTCCTAAATCCTTCATGCTCTAGTCAAATGTTTTATTAATTTGAAATTATTTGAGTGAATTACATTTACATTTTTATGGTTACAAATTACAACACTGAAGCAGGTTTTCAGTAGCAAATGTTGATTCCTAGGTAATGCTAATCCAGCAATTACTTTGTGTCTTTCCCATAATGCAGCTGGGCAAAGCTCACTGGTGACAGGACTTAGGAGGTTCTCCAACCTTTAAGAATTTCTAATAAAGGGGTTCTTATTGCCTAGGATATATTTTTCAAGATGTTGTTCTTGCTACTGTTTGCTACCGTTGCGCTTGCCAGTATTTTCAAAACCACTCTGCATTATAAGATAAAACAACAAATTACAAAAAACAAGATAAGTAGCAGGAGATAATCCAAATAAAAGGAAAACATACTGCTCAGTTTTGTAGTCTCAAGTAACAAGAAAGGCTATAACTTCTTAAAAATCCTCATTTGCCAAGTTGTTAGAAACTTTGCCCATATGCATTGCCCTGATAAGTTGACAGGTATCATAAATAAAGGTAAATCCATGTTTTTTCAGGCTGGGCTCAACAGGTAAGTCATTGTTAAACTAAAGCATTCACCATGTTATTTGGTTTAAATGCATCATATGAATCTGAACACATAGTGCTACATTTTATGATAATATAAATACAAATAGGACACAATGAAAAAACATAAATATGAATATCAGCTCAAATTTAAGTATTTGGGATGAATAACATTTAAAAATGTACGCCAATTTACATTTTGATTGTAAGATAATTTTTTTTTCAATCTTTGGATATTTCAAAAAACAGTTTCGAAACACTTAGTTTACTTGAAGTACACTGTGTCTCTCTCAAGAGGCACAGAACATTGTTATTTTAACAGCAAAAGGCCACAAAAATGTCATGTGGAGACAAACACTTAGGGGTGATGAAAGACAATTATTATTATTATCAACAACTGAAGAGACACTCTACATTCATAGAAAAATGTCACAAACATGAGCTGGAATTGAACCATATCAGTGTCTGTCAGTGGCATTTTTGTAGAGCAGACAGTAGGTAAACAAAGTAAATCAGACAAGATGTGTCGAGAGACCCAGCCAAAGATTACTAAAGAGGAAGATAGTTTTTTCCTCTTTTCATCGTTTCTGGACTGCCTCTGATGATTTGGCAGTCTAGTATATTGGTTACCATTGTATGCCGTATTGCAGCATGTAAAGTTTATTTATTTTTAAATCCACGTTTTTTTTCAATACTGAAGAGTCATGAACAGATAGCATATTACAAACACCAGTTTAATTCTTTTTTAAACCACTCTTATCTGAGTGTATGAAATTAAGCTGTGCTTTACATGAAGTGCGAGTGCACATAAAATGTGGTAATTATGTGATGAGGAACCAAAACTTTTTTTTTTTTTTTTTTTTTTTTTTTTAGTTATCAAATTCAGAATTTGTGGCAATGTTGATAAGGTTTCAGGGCAAGAAATTCAAAATAGACTTGATGTAAAGCACAACCTAATGTTATTTCAGAGAAGTTTTGGTACAGAGAATATTTACCAGACCTTCACTCGTGCTTTTTCAGAAAGGTCCCTCAAACCTTTTTCTCCTTTGTGGTCAACACTTAAATTTCAGAAAAGTTCTGATTGCGTCTCCTCCGACCGACTCCTCCATTTGTGCAAACAGGCTGTCCTTGACCATAGTTGTGGACTCAGACTGGCAAAGAGGCTGGTAAGAAGCCGGTCTTACTCAGATCAGGGTAGATTGAGGCTTAATGACGTGCAATGACTGACAAGCTGTGTACATGAGCATGGGGGCTGAAGATGAGATGGAAAAGATTGTGAATTCTCCCAAGTCTTGTTGTACAGTATGTTCTGCTTAACTCCAAACTATATTCACAGTTGAAACAAACTCAGTATCAATCACTGTCAGTCTTTTAAACACTTTCCTCCTGACTTTAACAGCAGTTTCATTTTAAACACTTGCATTTGCACAGCCAACTTTAATGAAGCCAAAGCATCTCATTATCCTTAGTGTAAAATTAACACAGAAACTACACAATACCAACAGTCTCTTTAAATATCACATTGCATCAGTGAAATTGCAATTTAGGAAATGGATTCTATGCTTAAGTGTTTGGGTAATCTTGCTCGTGTGCTGAAAAAAATAAAATTTACTTTTTTCTAACATTTTCTGTGCAAATGAATCCCCTGTCTTAATCTTAATCTTAATTTTCCTGCTCAGCTACATGGTGCTCTTTGGTGTGTCGTTTGCAACACACATTGCCTCAGGCAACAAAAATACTTTAATCATCAAAATGAGCATTTTCTTTTGTTAAAAAAGTACAGTCTAAATGAAAAATTTCTTTCTAATGCTACCTGAGCACTTTAGACCCAGTATTGAACTGGAGTACGGCTCTAATGGTGTGCATAAATGAATGCATGTATGGGTAGATGAATATTTGAATTAATGGATGGATGATCTGACGTAGGACAACTAGCAGAACTTGAGGGTATGTGTTTGTCAGTATTTCCAGCTGATTCGACTGGATTTAAAAGATTTTAGAAGTTGACTGTGTAGCTTCTTTTTCAAGAGCTGTACAATAAAACAAGCAAGTTGGTTATAGGCACATACATATATACATACAGTGGTGATGCCCCCATGGATGCAATGTGGATTAACCTTTTATGTATGGTATATCACAACAAACCAATACAAATCAATGTACTGAAATTATAAAGTAAACAAAATCTCTTACTTTACGCTAGTGATGAAGCAGTGTTTAGCCTCACGAATAAAAATGCCTAAAATCAACCTTTGCCATTGTGAAGGTAAATGAGTTGGTTAAGTGGCATTCAAAGAAAGAATAAGGGTTGGAAATTTCTATTCCATGCTACGTTTGAACCAACAAAAAACTGTGGGGCCGCTTGGAATCACCACAAACAGGCCTTGCTGCTGGAAGGTGATATGAAAGTAAATTTGCTACTGTACAGAAATGTCAGTTGAATATAAACTTCACCAAGTAATACAAACATTTCTTTGTGAAAAGAACTTTCAAATACAGTTAACACACACAGTCAAAGCTGTGACAGACTATTCTTGGTACTAATCAGCTGCTCATGATAAAATAATATCTTAACTGCTTTCCAATACTTGAAATACTTAATAAATACCAAGTATAATGCCGTGTGTAAGAATTGGTGTAGATCCATGAAAAGTTTTCAATCTATTTGAACATAGATGTAACACACTTTAGGATGCTCAAATCTGCTGCCATGTTCTCCTTTTAAACATAAAATAATCACCCACACCTCTCTGAATTAAGTCATACATAACGGATGTATCTGTCCTTCTTTGCTGAATTATAGTTCAGGTGTCAGTCTCCAAAAAGGCTATTCATTTAAAATTTGTGAACACAGAAAAGGACTGTCAATATAACTGAGCGCAGCATTGATTTGCGGTGGTTTGTAGAACAAAGCTGTTATGTTGGTCATAACCTGCCTTGCTGCATGCTAGTATATGTGAAATAAAGACACTACTGTGCACTGAGTATTGCCCTCTGTTTGCTTAAAGAAAGAATACAATGGTTAAAACAAGAGGGTGAGACAATATTAATACCAATGAATTTGAACAGAACCGTAATATCAAAATATAATAAATGAAAATAAACCAAATAAATCATTAAATGGATTGTGTAGAGTTAAAAAAATCTCAGTAAATATGTGTCCAAGATGTGTAGAATAAATTAGACTTTAACAGTTAATTTTGTTGCTCGCTCTGTTCAAATACAGTAGATGTTTTACAGAAATGCCAGTGTGCTAACACAAGGCCAGCATGTGGGACTATATGACAAGTTTTGTTTTCTGGGTTTGTTGAACTCATTATTTAGTACTAGTACATTATCATAGAAATCCCACAGATTCAATGTGGAAACAAATGAAAACATTTAAATGTATTATACAGTACATACTTATCAGGTACAATGGCATAATTAATATAGCTTGTTTTAGTGGAAAATGTTCATGAGTAAGACAACATGTATGAAAAAGTGTATTAACAACATATAAAAAAGGTCTAATAAAAGCGGTTCCCTACCAGACCTACCGTACTCTCTACGCCCCCCAGCTAAGCTACGGATGCCTAAAATGGGGGGAGAAAAACAAAACAAACAAAAACAAAAAGATGATAGCTTAGTAGAAAAGCAATGCATTTTGAGAGGGTCAAAGTAAAAGACACTGCCTGGCCCATGCTTTGTATTTGTGGTGTATCTGAGAGTGTAGGTGTAGATATAGGGACACAACCTGTCATTGATGCTGGAAGTAACTTACTTCTCTGGATGCCATTGTAAAGCTATGACCCCCATTTTGAGATTTAAATTGCCATAACATGAACTTTATAAACATTTTAATCCATTGTTTTATATCAATTTATGAAAAATACATAAGGCCAATAAAAGTTGTAAATCATATTTCACAAGAAACACCACAATAAGCCAATAAATGAAAAACAAAGCATTACATACTGGTTTCATCTGTTTAACAAAAAAGCAGAAGCTAACAAATGCAGGCTCAACCATTGTTTTAAAAAAATGCTTTGTAACCTGACAAAATCTAAATCACTGAACAATGTAGTCTGATATCCCTGATAATTGCAACATGATTGATGTAAACAGAATAGCATGTTCTTGATAAATAAATCAAATAAATGCAGAAAGAGATCAAAGGTGTAGCAATGAATTTATAATCAAGCAATGTTACAGGTTCAGATGAGATCAGATTCCATCCAAAAACCTTTTGTCCCAAAAACCAGATGTCACAGAGTTGGCACCGTTGTTGAGGCAGATCTCTGGATGACACAACAATGTTACAAAAAAGGAAAAAGCTAGATGGGTAACATATTTCTGTGACATATAAGATAGACAATTTAGAATTTATTACAAATAATCATAGATTTCATTTCACAAAATATGATTGCATGGTTAAAAAATACTTGTAAATACACTTCTTCTGTTTATGCTTTAGTCTCTGTCAAATATACATATTTGTATATCATCCTTAGAGCATATCTGTGTTCTTGCTACATTTTAACTTGTTTTAAGGGAAGGTTTAATTCTTTGGGCTGACTTGAAACGCAAACTAAAAAACATTATGGACATATTTATACAGTTGCTTGGGTAAGTTAAGTGGCTTCAGTTACTCACCACTTTAATGTGCAATTTAATCTAAATTCAGAAGAATGTCAAGCATTTGTACAGCTTTTCCAATTGTATTATCACAGACTTTAAAATTTTGCTGTAATTAGGCAATGTATTTCAGTGGGTTACACACTTATGATTGTTCTTTTTTTATATCACAAAGCACACAGATGTTGCTACCAAGCAGGAATCCTAAGAACCTCACAAACAAACTATTTGATTCTTGTGTACAAATAACCTGAAATGGGCAAAAAAAAACAACAAATCTACTCACAGACTAAAAACAACCTTCAATGCGGCCTGTGGCTCATGCAAATATATCAAAGTTAAACAAAAGAGCCACCATTGTTTTCTCAAATGTCATTCCATTCCTTGCATTGATGGCTTGCATGAAGGCTTGACGTAAACATCTACTATCTATAACTGCAAATACTTCGATTAAAAAAACAGAGAACAAAGGATTTGCATAGAATGAATGAATGTAGATTGGAGACATCATGATTAGCCAGTCTTCAGCACCTTTATATTAGTATGCATTCCCAAAACAATGGGAAAATAATATGTACGTAAGGAATGCCTATGCAATTCCATTTATCTTTCAGAAAGCAAAAATATGAATACAAGCCTTTTCCAGAGTTTTTTTAATTGTATTTTGTATATACTTTATACATGTATATATGTATATTAAAGTGGTTATAGGCTAAATGTTGTCACAGTCATATGCCTTTTACTGATATAATTTAAAATATGCTAACCCAGCTATTGGCTGGTCTTTGATGGAAAATTAAAAGTTCTTTTGATAGGATTGATAACAATAAATAAGCTGTAGGCTTTGAAAGATCAAAATCTGTATTGCAAATGGTGGATAATGGCAACAATCTATTTGAAAATCTTTGTTTTCTTTCTAACAGCATCTCAGAACCTTCAGTTCTTTGTAAAAGAGTTGCTGCCAATAAGCAAAACAACTCAGTATAGCTTTTTTCTGTTGAACACATAAGATTATCAAGGCAAATAAATATTTAATAGGTATTCAAGATCAGTATTAATGAGTTACCATAATGTGTGTGGGTTGGAGCCAATGAAATACCTGAAAAGGAAATGTCTCCCTTTTTCTGTGGCTTAAACTTCGATTTTGATCTAACTTTTTGTACAACCTTTGTATAAATACCATTTTATCGAAGTGCCACTTGTTCTGAAAGTGTTGTCTTTTGGTCGTGCAAAAGGGCAAGAAGATCCACTCTCTTAAGAAAGTGAGAGATGTCGCCTCTCATTTATTTCAAGTCCTTTTGAAAGGTTCACATTTCAGTCAGGGGTCTGTTACATACAGGCTTCCCATGGTCCTGTGCTGCAGTGATCGTCCAAAGACAAGTGGGAGATGTTTGTTGTTGGCCTCAGTTCCTTGGGCCGGTGTATTTACTTTGGTACGCCATGTACAACAGAGTGAATGAGTGGTGAAAGGGGATGCCATTGGCTAATCAGCAACTTTATTTTAAACAGACAAAAGAGCAGTTAGCTAAATATAGCACATGAGTAGGACTCCTACCCATTAAGGTTACACAGGAGCCTAGCTAAGCCATCACTAGTGAGGCGGTGTTAGTACATTCAGTGGTACTATACTGCACCTCAGGGGACATGTCTGAGAGGTAGTGGCCCTCTGTGGCTCTGATTGTCTACTTTTAGGGACCAGTGTTTCTTTGTTATCTTTCAGCAGTGATGAACCAACCCAGGATAACATTTCATCATTACAAGAGGCTTAAGGAAGCTAAAGATGTAACTGTGATGGAACTTAGTCCAAAAACTCTCACTTACCAAAATGAAAAATATAGTTTTGTTTTTGCTGAACTTTTGCCTTTAAAATGAAAATCAATGGATCTAAGACACTCAAACAAACAATGAATAAGCTCTAGTCACCACTGCATAAAAACAATCAGTGAAACACTGGTATAATCTAACAACTTCCTTATGAGGTGCACAAACAGATTGATGATGGACATGATGAAAGACATGGAGCCAGACCTCAAGACTGGAAAAAGTGCTGTGTTTGGTTTATAACCAGAATTACTTCTACAAACCCTCTTAGCGCTCTCAGAAATCAGTGAGTTTATAACTGCAAACAGTACAAGTATTGAATATAAGTTTCTTTATATACAAAATGGTACATTTACATACATATACAGAGTTTGAAAATGAATCAGTTTGTGCAGGAATGAATTGAAGCCAGTACATTCATACTTACAAGCACTGTTAACCTACATATTTTTTCCATATGCTGCTTGACTGAAAAGCCATTCATTGTAAACAATTTAAGCCTGGGACGTCGTCCACAAAGCCTTAAGACAGTGTCATCCATACAGTATTCCAGAGGAATAGGCTCTACTTAAATTTATCTGGGATTTTAAGATTTTGTTAGCACTATATCTTTCGATTTCTCTATTTTTATTATATTATTACTATAAATTCTTTATGCTGTTTCTCTAGTCCCCGACTGAAAAAAAGGGTTTGCTATTTTTGAATTGCTCAAAATGCCCATTTCACTTGGAACTGGCTACAAAATGGATGAAGGCCATGACAAAGGAATGCTTTGATTTAAATAACTAAAAAGTAAATGATATGACAATATATTCATAGATTATGTAGTCATCTTTTTATATATATTTATATATATATATATATATATAAAACTAGGGTTTATAAAGTTATTCACAGTATTTTTTCAGTGTACTCAGGTGCTTAAGAGAATGTTTCCTCATAATGAGAAACTGGAATGAATATTAGCTATTTAAATTCACTTGCAGAAACAGACAGACTCATGCCCCACCTCACAATGGCTGATTATTGAGTTTTGTTTTGTTTTTTTCTAGAATGACCCCCATATTTCCAACCACTTTCTCTTAATTGATTTTTTTGAAGGTTGGGTGTTTAAGACAATGGAGGGAACATGATGTTGCCCTTATTGGCACTTGAGGATCTGTACATCAGCCATTTCCTCTCTCACGTTCTCCTCACCTCATTCAGGTGTAAAACATATCATTCTCTTTTATTTGATGGCTAAGCAAGACACTTGTTTAAAGATTGCTCGAACAACAATTATAACCTGTTCAAGAGATGACAGACTCTGTGTCTGCATAGAGTAAAGGGACATCTAACAGCATCACTAGCCTGTCCATCTTAATAAAAGTCAGGTTTTTATCCCTGGCTTTCTCATCTCATTTTACACTATGCAAAGATGGGAATGATTAAAATGACATAGACAGATATGACATGGGCCCACTTGTGTACTTCCTGCTCCACAATTCTAGACTGGCGCTTCTGTGGCCACTTGTGTGGCATCCTGTTTCTGGCTGTTTAGGGGGCCTTTGCTTTTTGATTATCTCCCATGGGAAGTCCTCTATTGGAAGTGGGCTGGCAGGGCTCCCTGACCCCTCTGGGGTGCTCTCAGGGGTTCCTTCAATTATCTCAATTCGGGGTGGGTCCATCAAATCCATAATGCTGAATGGTGCTGGCTCTGGTTGGCACATCACTGACTTGTCCTCTGTATGCTGCCGAACAGACCAGCTTGAGCCTGCTTGGATCCCTATGGACACTCGGTCATCCGTTTGTGTCATGCTGTCGCTGCAAGGTTCCCGGCACAAAGTCCACATGTTGTAGCACTGAGTGAAGTTGAAAAAGTTGCTGTTGAAAGTCTTCAGTTCCCCACAGACATCTCTACGTAGCTCTGCCAGCTCATAGCGCATAGCTGAGATTTCATCCTTCCACTGCATGTTGAAGGCAGCCACCATGTTGGCAGACTCTTTAAAGGCCTGGATGGCCTGAGGGACTGGTGGCTCAGAGGCTAACGGTGTTGCAGAAGGGACCCTGTATGAAGGCGGAGATGCCGGTGGGACAGAGATGGCTGTTACAGTGGAGCTAGTACTGTGCTGACTGCGAGCAGCAGCAGTCTCTCTCTCCAGCCTCTCCAGCTCTGCATATGCAGAGGAGCTTGCGCCATCATCATCCTCTATCATGTCATCATTGAGTAAAGAGGTCCCATCCGCAAGATCATATCCCTCTGGAAGAAAAATTTAAATATGCAAACAGAAGGACATTCAAAGTGAAAGGAACAGCTGGAGTGAGGTTTATTTGGTTTCTAATCTAAAATAACATATATCCATGGATGACTTACAGTATGTGAGTAGCAAGTTATTTCAATGAGATAGAGGTTCAAACCCAACGATTTCCCATGGATTGATGCAGTTCAAATATAAATATGTTTGCACCAGAACTGTACAATCAGAGGTAAATAAGTTGCCATAAAATAACCAGATTGTTTCCATCAATCTCCTTTTCATAAATTTTAAGGCAAATATATGTTGAAATTTATACCCAAATTGTTTTGGAAATTACTTGGCAGGTCAGTCTGAAATAATGGTGCATCTTTAGCCAGAGAATGTAGTTTTCGACATTTTTTTGAAAACGAGTCTTGCGCACAGCAGCTTAACTAAGACATGAATGGTTTTAAACTCACATACTGTAGGCTTTTCACAATGTTTTTACACTGCCTTCTCAGTCATCTCAAGGCTTCTTTCCATCTTTTCACTGCACAGCACAGTAAAGAGTGGAATTAAATGCAGAAAACATCAATATTTATCAAATCATTAAGCCATTTTCTAAGAACCCTTTTCTCCAAATGTATCAAATGTTTTTTGGTGACTTGAAATTTGTGCCATTTTGTGCAAAAGAAAAGATGTAAAGGAAGTAGAGGAATCACAACCTACTGGGCCAAGAAGCAGATATGAACCCTATTGAACATATCAGGTCCAAGGTGGCTGATTAGACCATGTGAAGTAAGTAACCTGGTAAGGGGAGGGGTCATTCCCCCTTCAGGGCTGCACCAGGGAGAGGCTGCAATCCCACAGTCAAACACAGCTGACATATTCAATACCAAAGATTAGACTTTTACCATGGGGCCTTTTGAAAAAAGTCTGAGGTTCATGGAAAGAAGAAATTAGGTCCACACATTTATAGCAGATGAAGCTGCTCTCACAGATGATTGGAGACAGTGGCAATGCAACAACATTAAATGTTTTTTATGGTTACGATATGAAAACATACCAAATAGTTTCTCTTAAACATATACACCTACAAGGTGGTTGAAACACACTTAGAGACATGGTTAACAACTCACAAAAGCCAGTGCTACATCCGACCTTGTAATCAATATTCAGGGATTTTATGGTTTTAATTAAAAAATCAAGTTTTCCAAGGTTTTGTGAGTTGTTTCAAACCAAGTTTACTACTTAGGATAACATAATGAAGTAGTTCTACCAACTTTAGATATAATCTTTATCTATTATTCTTACTGAGAAGGCAGTGTAAAAACACACATATACATAGATATATGTATGCGTGTCAACATTAAAATACCTGCAAAAATCATCCCTGATGCCTCCAGTTGTTCTTTCCCCCTGGTTATCCTTCAAGAGATGGGTGGTCAAATGGAGAGGGGTTTGTTGCTTGTCTGCCCTACGGAGCATGATGGGATCCCTTTCCAACTCAAGGGGCCACTAGCCTCACACAGTTACAATATTATTATAAAACTAGGACTGAACACTACCATTTAAACAGTATTCCTCCAATCTGTTTTTTTTCTTCAGGATTGCCTGGATGACTTACTTAATAACTTGAGGTCACTGTTTCCTAAGAACAATGCAAAGATTACACCAGAGGAGAGATATTATTTACATTATGACTTGACATGGAGATGACAGTTCTATATTTCTAATTACCATCTACGGAACCCTTATTTTAGGTTGCTAAAGCCTTATCTTGCAAATTATAATTGATGCATCATGCCAATATTGAAAAATACAACTTAACAACATTCTTTACAGTCAACTGATTTAGTCCATATAAAGATGATAGATTTGGAGCAGAGAGCTAAATGAATAGAGTTCAGCAAATAAGACAGTGGGATTGGAGAACACTCCTTTACCCTCAGTACTTTAGTCACATTGAAGAAATCAAAGTTGGAAACCCAACTGAAGATGAAGGGATTCCAAAAACAAATGTCCAGATTGCACAAGAAAACAAAGCCCACAAAATATATTCAAGAGCATTTGTCTCCAATAATAAATTGACAGAAAAATGTACAAAAAACAAACAAAAAAAATCCAGGTCATAAAATTTCAAAATGCACGCTATCAAAAAGGTTTCAATAGGGTTCATAGCTTTACTCTTGCATTTAAACACCAACGTAAACTTAGTGAGGGAGTAATTGCAAAGACTGCTTGCACAAAGAACCTGAAATGCAAATTTTGGGGATATATCTGTTGCACCATGTAGCATAAAACCTTGAATTTATTTTGTAACTCAAAAAAGTAGCATCTTATAAAGATTAATATGCAAGAGTTCAAACAAAATGTGCTGTTTCCAAAAATCATTTTCAAGGTATCAACTTTGTGTTGGACTTGTCATGTAGTTAATAAAACTGTATGATGAATAGAATTCGTTTTGCTCAGTGGAAACTTGCAGTCGAAGAGAATAGAGATTGAAAACCTTCAGCAAGTTGTGAAATAATTTTTAAGAACTTTTCGGCAGTTATTTTGACTGAGGTTGCCGCTTAAAAACTTTTCAACACAGTACAACAAAACTAAAGGTTATACTAAATAGACTCCATGAGCCCATTTATCCTCAGTGAACAGTTTCTTTGTGCAACCAGCATGTGTGTGTTTGTGAGTGCAGATGTACTAGACCCTATAGGTTGTTGACTTACCTTTAAATTGCATTGGAATTTTTATGCACTTGTTTAAATTTAGTCAGGTTAATTATGATGTAAGTAACAAAGTATATGCTAGTGTATTGATTCAGCAGAGCAAGGGAAGGACAGGTGGCAGTTTCTCCACCGTGCCCTCAGGACAAAAGTATGTCAACAACCTACCACTACTGCCCTACCCCTGGCCCGGTTGCATCTTCACCCCTCTCTTAGTAGCTTGTACGCTTGGCACAACACATATATAACACCACAGTTTAACATGCTTTGGGTAGGACCTGTTACTCATAGGCATGCTTTGAAATGTGGCTGTGCTGTGTTGCTAATTAGTGTACTGTGAGTATATGTTGTCTGAGTGTTACTGTGACCCTCCCACCCTTGTTCAAGTCTACAGCTTGGCACCAACACAAGTGACCAACCAGAAGCTTAGCTAATGATGCATGAATCGTGCAAAGTAATACACAAGCAAATCCATCCAAACAATCGGAGTATGCAGAGGCAAAAATCAAACACGCACATCATTGTCTCTCAGGAAATAACTAGTCATTCAGCCCGGCATCTCTGAAACTCAAGGGTTCCCCACTGTACATATGTAGGTATGTCAAGCTTGTGCTTATGTATAGGATGTATGAGGATATGTAGTCTAAGCCCTCTCTCATTTAGGGGGGGAATTGTTTTACCTGTTGTGGATCTGAGAGTTGAAGTGACAGTGGAGGATGTCATTGAAGGCAAGCAGTCGTCATCTTGGGAATAACCAGCCTGAATAGCACGGAGGTAACTGTGGCTTCGAGTGCGGAACGAACCAGGCAGGTCCAAAGCCTCCATGGCCTGGGATTCTACTTCACTAAAAACGGACTCGCAAACTGACTCAAACTGGCCATTGATCTCAGTCTCACTCACCTGAGAGACAAAAACAGGAATAGCAGTCCTTAATTTTTCCTCTTCCTTTCTCTTTCTCACTTTGATTCTTCCCCTTTGCACAGCAAATATGAAGGAGTGTTAGCATAAGGAAATGCCACTGTCAATTCCGACCTTAAACTGAATAAATGTCAAGATCAAATAAAAGAAGGCAGAAGACAACAAATAACAATCAGAGAAATATTTAAAGCATTTCATTCACCACATATGCCAGAACAAATATGTACTGCAGTGTAAACTGGATATGAAAAATGCTCTGTGAAAAATAGGAAACAATCGTCAGTGCCTCTTTTAGCCTTTAGCAGTGTGCATTATCTTACAAATATTTATAAATGTTTTAGGTAACAGAAAATTAATTACTTCACATCATGATCATGCAATCAAAGCTTTTACACTACCTTGTCCCAACATGTACTTTTTTTCACATAACCATACTCTTCTCTTATTGCTGTATCTTTAGCTTACTAAGTTATGTAACAGAGCAGAGTTTAGCTAGTAAGGCCTCTTGTTCCTCCAGCTCCAAATTGTGACTTTACTGCAGTGTCACAGAAAGCTTCTTATTGTCAACCACATCTCATCCAAAAAGACAGAACAGCTAATTCAGCTGTATATATTCCAGTGGCGGCTGGTCAATAGGGGGCGCTAGGGTGCCGCCCCCCATGACTCTCCACAAAGAGAGGACAAATCTAAGTACATTGAATAATTTTTTAAACATTTGCTTTAAATATCACTAAATTTATATGAATAAAGATAAACTCTATCATGCACTGTATTAAGATGATTTATTAAGGATTTAAATGTATAATGTGCAATATATCAGTAGATCATGAACATTCTAAGCGTTTGCCTTTACTTCTTGCTCACTCATTTCCTCCCTGGGGCGCAGGGCTCCTGCAGCCACAGCCTTCCATAGACCTTTGTTATAAGCTGTGTGTGTGCATTAGCTCCCCTTCAACACTAGAGATAGGAGCTCTGTGGGCACAACATGACTGCGCCCTTGAAGGGATTACCACTAACCACTTGCCAGACGCCAACAGGTGGCAGCAGAGAGATACGCTTCCTAATTTCAGACACACAGAGGAAGTCAAGCACCGTGGCAGTACATCTCTGGCTTTCTGCCAGAAATTGCGCCTGCGTTGGTTGTTTAGCTCATCAAGAGATTCTAGGAAGACAGCAAAATGCAATAAGAAAACTCAGTTGCGTGTTTAAGAATAAGGCATTTTGAGAGGAGGACACTGAAGGAGAAACTTAGAATCAAAGAGCTTGGACCTGACCAGCCAGATATCATGATGACTAATATTAAGAAGTTAATAAGTCAATCAACAAATAATAGTTTTGTGAGTTTAAGCATTTTTGCTGCATTCAAGTCTGGTATATATATTTTTAACTTTACCAGTCACTATTGAAGCAGTGACTACTTAGGCCTTTTGTAAATTTTTCTATTTAGAATAAACATTCAATCAGCTCTTTAACATAATTTTGACATGTACTGAATTGATAATGTGTGATAAGTTAAAAATTTAAGTTAACTGTGATAAGAGTTAGCTACTTGTGGCTGCTGATGGCCCTTATTATAGCCATCTTATTTTAATATTTGCTTACAAACCAAAAAAATGCAGATGTAAAAAAGTCATATTAATATAACTTAACTCTCTGTGTAGTAACATCTTTTCATGTACCTTACATAGATAACATATCAAATTGGGATTTTGTTGTAGCCCCCCCGAAGAAAAATGTACCAGCCGCCACTGATAGATTCATAGCATTGTATGGAATACAAAAAAAGCCTAAAAAAGCATTCATGCAGCATAGTGTTAGACATGCAGTTGCTACGTCTCAAGCCCTACATCTTGTTTAAAAGATAAGTTGTAGTTTGATAAAAAAAAAAAATAGACAAAGTTAATCAATTAATTTATTGACACTACCTTACAGCATTTTATACTGACTTATTAGCTTGCTCTCCTCAACGACAGAAAACTTAAATTGTTGCCTAATAACCTCTACAGACTGATGTAAAACTGATATCTCATTTTCTCAGGTTAATCTCTCAAAGTTGTACTCTAAATTTTTGCACAGGAAGAAACCTTCCCTAAAAAATGTAGTAGCATTGTGTTGTTTGATGCTGATTCAAAGGTACAGTAGTTTCCAAGCTGAAGGATCAATTCTTTTTCCAAACAAAAACTAATCAGCTACACATTTTCATTAGCAATATCTTAAGCTATGTCAAGTAAACAATAAGCTGTAGACAATATAGACACTTGTTTATGTTTATTTCTATGTAATTCCATCCAGACAGAGCCCCTACATACATAAGAGCATAATACAAACTTCATTTTGCTTTCAGGAGCTCCCTGGTGCAATGCATGTGCTAGAGACTCACCTGGCTGACGCAGCTAGCCTGACTGAGGGTGCTGACGGCACGCATGTAGCTCTGGTTGCGAGACCGAAAGGGTGGGGGATGAAAGGTGGCAGGGTCCAGCGTGACACTTGGGTGGGGCCTCATATCCCTGGTTTGCAAGTGGTAGCCGTGGCTGAACAAGGACAAGGGATGGGGATAGACACTGTAATTCAAAAGCAATTCATGGAACAGCATTTAGTGATTCTGCACTTATCAAACAGTGTTTTTATGCAATTAATGGATGAGTTTTTGTTTCCAATATGAGCATAAGTGGCATCAATTTCCCAAAAAAAGTTGTCTGTATGCACTGCGGTGATGAACTGTCTTTACACCGAAGCACAACAGGTCTGAAGTACCACCTCTGGGCAAAACACATCTTTTCTAATGCTAGCAAAGATACTAACAACAACACGGGATCAAGCTATGAGAGCTAATGTTGCTAATGCTAGCAAAGACACTAACGACAACACGGGATCAAGCTATAATGCCAAGCTACACTGGCGCACTCCAGCAGACCTGGATTTCTCCCCAAAACGACAACATCTTAGCTAACTAATGTGATCGCTAATGGGTTGCCAGAGACTGCAGACCATCGACATCGATGACGACAAAGGGCTTCAAGACATCATCCTGGTTGCCTCAGATGACCTGTACCACAGAACACCTACGAAAACTACTGTCACAAAAACCCATGAATTGTATGACAGCTAAAAAGGTAGCGAAAGTGGAGCAGCTCGCCCGAGCTACATTTATTACACTGACAAGAGACCACTGGACATCAGCCAACAACTTCAGCTACCTCAGGGTAGCTGCACACCTGATTATTCACTTTACAGCAGTTATTAGTTATTTTGTACCTGATGTGATTGTCTTCTGGGCTCGTTTGCAGTTATAAATATTATTGCGTAGTGAATTAAGACGCTATGATTTACAAACCACAAATAGATTTAAAAATAATAAAAATAAACACTTGATAATACGAATGTTTGAAAATTACTAAAACTAAAGAAATAGTGATCTGATTAACTTGAATAATTTTTTTAATCAGCTGACAGCACTAATTTATTTGTTTTTAAATGACATGGCATTACTTTATAATTTATTTTAAATACTTTGCGGACCCCCAAGCTGTGGCTCACGGACCCCCAGGGGTCCCCAGACCCCAGTTTGAGAACCACTGGTTTAGACAATGGTAGCAAAAATAGCAGAGAGTATTTTAGTTATCAGAAACCCCCAGGAAATACTGGCCAGCTCCAAATACATCCTAATATAATTACCTTGGCACGTACAAAATGATTTAGGGAAAGAACAAAACTTTCTACTCTCACTTGGCTGCCAAGCAACTTTACTTTGAAAGACCAAATAATATAAACAGCTTAAAATCTCAAGGGACAGGGGAGCAAAAAGAAGCATCAGCAAACAACAGCTTAACCTGGACAGCATGAATACACCACAAAGAGCCAACATTATATTACTCCAATTTTTAGAAGAAAAGAAAGGATAAGCTGTGATGTTTTGATGGATACATTTAGGCTCTTAAAAATGAATTTGGTTGCTCTCTTTTTGACCTATTTTTAAAAGACCACATATGTTTAACTGTGTTGGTTTTATAATTACATATTTACTTACAGTAGTATGTTATTAGAGGCAGTTTAGCAGTATTAGCAAGAGCATGCACTAACAATTCTCAGTTTAATAATGTTTCAATGTCCCATTAAAGGTTTAGAAGTTGTTGATTGCATGTTGCTGTTGTCGACACTTTTCCAACCATTTTAAAACTTGAAAGACCCAGCACATTCATGACAACTTCCCTACTGTAATAGTGTGAATATGTTTTTGTGTGCAAGGGTAAATGTGATGCACTGTGAGGCTTGAACGTAGTCTTTTCTTCGTAATCTCATAGCACAGCATATAATGCCCTACTTATCACTATATTAGCAGTTACTGGAGCTGAGACTTTTATATCCCCTATAGAAATATGAAGACACATTGTGTGACTTAAATCCCTGCATTCAAACATTATCAGGAAAGAAAACTGTTCGTTTACAGAACATGGATGCCCTGTGAAGCTTTCGCCTAACAATTTCTTATTGATCTTTTATAGTATATAATGT
The DNA here is from genome assembly GCF_018320785.1 of Cheilinus undulatus. Classification (NCBI taxonomy): domain Eukaryota; kingdom Metazoa; phylum Chordata; class Actinopteri; order Labriformes; family Labridae; genus Cheilinus; species Cheilinus undulatus. The sequence goes on along the minus strand of NC_054878.1, from coordinate 35,016,395 downwards.
CTCACTTATACCTATCTTGGAAGTTACAGAAGCAAACCCTTTTACTGCATCTAAGTAGTTAAGAAGATGCACTGTGTGGATGTCTGGAAAGAAAACTGCTCCTGTAGCTGACCCTAAAACATCACAAATTCACCACACCTTGTGTTCAGAATATCCAAATGGTTTCAGTAAATAAACTATAATAAATGTATATCATCAAACAGTTTTGCTCTGGACTTATCTATCTAGGCAGGCAGGCTTACCTTTGGGGGTCTAAATGGGGTCTCTGCATGGCTGATTTGAGGACGAGAGCATCAGGCCGTATGGACTTTTGTGGGGAGGTCTTAGGGCTGGTCTCAGAGTCACCACTGTCATCATCCACTTCTCCCATAGCTTTGACATAGCTACTGCTGCGCATTCGCCGACATGGTATCTCATCATCCTTTTCACCGGGGTATCCACTCCACTCATCCTGGGGCACCTGTGGGAGAAAACAAACCTGTATTAACGCTGCATACATATTCACAGACAGCAGGAATGATACTCCTAAGATATTTGTTGTTTACTTAAGTCAGTAGTATTTATAATTTATTTCAAGGAAAGACACTTGGTTTATGCAGGGAGACACAGGGGATATTATTTGCAAGCTAGTGAGGCCTAATTAGTCATCAAGTAGAAGATCAGACAACTAGTGGTATAAGCTCATGAAGCTTCTTCACATCCTAAGTTTCAAACTTCACCTCTATTTCTTTTCTCTTTGAAATGAAATGAAATTGCCCAGTAGAGAGAACAACCTGTCATTCACAGCGCCCACCAGAGGGGAAATATCAGCGTAAAAAGGAAAGGCCAAGAACTGAAACACTAACAAAATGTATCTACCTAAGGATAGTACATATCAGCTTATCAAAAGATTGTGTTTGTGCTTTACATCTTTTGGTGATTAAACAGTATATGCTACCCCCCTTGTTTTTATGAAAAAGTTCTAACAATAAAATACCAAAGTTTAAAAACATAATTTCTAACAATTTTATCAAATCATTCAGTATGACACTCATTTATTCGTACTAAGTCTAAAACTAGTCCTTGTATTGATTGGTTTAAAGATTAAAAGGACACATGAGTTGGCACTTTGGCTGTATGAGTGGTTCATTTTTGCCCATCAGCATTGGGCTGAGCTGTTGCTCATGTGCTGGCAGGTGACACATACACTCAGCCTGCACAACTGTCAGTTCTCTGTTTCCTCCAGTGAAGGGATATACTTGTCATATCAGACAGACTCGTCTGATTGACAAGTCGTGAGTACCTTGAAAGTTTTCCTCTGGCATGAAGCTGTAAAAAAAAAAAAGAAATCAGCAGGAGCTCTTTCAGTCAATTTGCTTGACATTGCCTGGAAACAGCCTGGAACGGGACTATTACACATGCAAACATTGCACAAGGAGCCACTTATGTCTACCGGGGACTAGCTCATACACCAAGTCAAGAAAAAAAAAGCAAGCTTTCAATGTGTTTGTGAATTTTATATTCAGTAAAGTAGTACTGACAGATGCTACATTATTATTTGTAAGCTATTTATAGCTCTGGTAAAAATGAGGTAATTTAAAACTTCCTAAATGTACATCAGTATAACTTGAATTTTAAAGAATTAACTTATTTTTAGTTTTTGTAGTTTAATTCAGACATACCAAGAATTTTCCATAAATTTGACAGGAGTAATGAAACAGGAAGACTTGGGATTGCAGACTATAAATCTGTTTCCTTTTTTTTTTTTTCTTGTTCCCTGCACCATTATGTGTAACGCTTTACTTTTCTCTGTCCATGGTACTGAACAGCTGGAACACATTCTGTGTTCCTCTTCAAGCATCCTGCATCCTGCTAATGCTGAAGCATTCAGGCTTAAGCCCGTTTTATGCTTGACGGATCCACGAGGTAGCGAGTGTCCGCGAGTCAAATGTGACGTCAAATATTAAGACACACCCCTTGGCGGGGGTTTGATGCTGCCAATTTTCGTCTGTCTGTGCACATCCCCGAAATTTTTAGACACGACACACATCAGAATGGCCGATTTTGAGGAGTTTTTGGTGACAGAAGTCAGAAAATATAAACACCTGTATGCTTGTTCTTTGAAAGATCACAGAGACTGCCATCTACTTCCTCATCTATCTCTCGCATTGGCCATACAAGAAAATTGCACTCCCCCTCGTCCTCCCTCTCTTGATTGAGTGGCAGTCTGGACCATCTTCTCTCTCTTATGCTATAACAACAACAGTAAACACAGCAGCTCCTCTTCGTGGTTCTCCATGCTCAACAAATCTTCCTCTATGACTTGCATTAAACATGCAACAGATGTGATTCTTGAAGACACTGCCCATAGCTTTTGGGAGAATATCAGTTTGCAGCGAAGAGGAAGCCAGCGCTAGGTATAAATGCACCAAACGTTTCTGCATCATGATTCCAGATCAGTTTTTGTCCGTACGGCCGTCCGCACGAAAAGCATAACCGAGCCTTTAGCCTCTCTCTGTTCTTCATCTCAAATCCTTGCCTGTCTTGTACATTCTACATTTGCAGTTTGGTGCCCTGAGTCCAGTTGCACCAGCATTGCGAAAGTCCAATGTAAAGTTAGGGGGTGAAGTTGACTATAAACCCCAAATTAAAACCAGTATGTTTCTAATATTGTTGCTGAAATTTCACTGTTTTCACTTAAATCTGCCAATCAGTGAAAATCATTTTTCTAAATGTAGCATTTGTTGGGCTGAAAAAAATGGTCTAACCAATATTTCTCTTTCTGCAGTTGATGATGCTTTTTGAGGGTTTTCTTTAAATAAAAGGGAACAATACCCGATGAATGCTGTGTCTTTTATGCACATAAATCAAATTTTCATGTAGACAAAAGGACTGCTGATATAGGGAATACACTTACATAAGATCTACCTTGTGTAACTGAGAATCTACCTTGTGCATCTTTACGGTGTTTCTGTGATGATGGAAGTGTCACCTTGTATGTGTAAGCAACATACAGACTCTGCATGCACAGTGCTAAGTTTTCTGGCTGATGATGGTGATATCAGAAAAACTACATTTTTAGATTAGCTATGGCTGGGCAATATATTGAGTATACTCAATGTATCCCTGCTTTTGCCATGTACGATGTATAAAATGACTATATTGCAAATATCCGAGTATAAATTATGTGGAAGTTTTGAGCCGTCAGGGTGCATTTCTCACTGGAGTTTTGCTTCTGCCATTGTCCCTCAATGCATCTCTCACTTCAGAGGGCTCTCTCTCTCTCCTCCGCTCATCCAGAAAACTCCTCTGCATATGCGGGGTTTTTTTATCAGCACCGTGAGAAGCAAGGGCGAGGAAGGTAAACAGAGCAGCGTGGTGAGTTAGCTGAGTTCTGAGACAGACAAGAAACAGCGCTGGATCTGCAGCGTTGAGCAGTCGTTCAACTTTGAAAAGGAAGAGGTCAAACTCACGTGGTATTCGTTAAAATACGCCACAGGATGACTGCCGTCCACGGCAGCAGTAACACAACACGCCACTAAAGACATGAGCCCAGTGTTGTTGAAAATCCAGGATTTAAACATCTCATAAAGACACTTAACCCAGAATACATGATTTGTCTGGGTGCGAGCATTTTGCTGAAAACTCCCTGCCAGAGTCGTTCGTGTCAGAGAGAAGACTCAGCCTAACAGCTCAAAACACCGACAACGAGGAGTTAAAATGTTCTGGCCTCCAGACAAGCTTTTCCCCCCATGATCACACAGGAGAGCTTCTTGAATCAGGTCTAAAGACGCTCCCATGTTATGAACTTGTCAGAAACTGCTCCAGCGTTCATCAGCACAGATAACGGACTAATATAATGACAGCTGTGAACCTGAATGGCGGACTAGACTGCAGGGTTTTGGCCTCTGGCTGCATGCAGGATTGGTGAGTTTTGTGTAAGTTTGCTTCACCCTTAATGAGGAAAATAATCATTTTATAATCAGCAGTAGTAAACATAACATAGAAAACAATTCAGGACTGTCCATACACTATAAAAGACCGAGTATTTCACGATTTATGTATTTTTTATTTCTTAGTAAAAGTTTGAATGAAGTCGTTTTCAAAATAAAACAGTGTTAAATTTGACTTTATATAGATTTTTACCTTTTCTGCATACAATTTTCTTAAAAATCCAATAGAACAGTCTATTTTAGTCACCAAACTAGTGTCATTTGGAGCTGGATTAAACGTTAAACAGCCACTTAAGAGGACATTTCAAAGTATTGGGATATATATCGTGTATCAGGATATACCAAAAATATATCAGGATATCAATTTTAGGCCATATCGCCCAGCTCTAACCGTACATCTACTTAGATGGTAGGTGTAAGATTTAAGTTGCAACCAAAGCCTTTCATTGGAACTATCTCAGCTGGTTACGCTCCTTAAATACCTATGTGTAAATGCCTTCAGATGTGAGAACTTGCCTTCAAACTAGGCCACCCTTGATTTCTCATAGCTAGTGCAACCCATGATGATTTATACGTTCCATATTGGATGAAGTCATGAAATGAGCTATTATTTCAAAAGTATCCCACAATGAAAAATATAGGCCAGTTTGATTTGATATGATTTCCTCAAATGTTGTAATGCACACTTGAGACTATAGCACTTATCATGTATGAAAATAAGAAACTAGTTTTTTTGTATTTGCTCCTAAGTGGCCTTTCCTCTAGTTGTAGAGACAGCACAGGGTTGCGGTAAACTATATTAAGAATTTTAATCAAATCACTTCTGCTGCACGCAAAAACACAAACGTCAGGATAAGAACAACATCCATTCATCTTAAGTTTTAGAATCAATGTCTGTATATCAAATTACATCCAGGAATTCGTAGTTTTGTGGATGGGGATAAACGAGTGCTGTTCGACAGTAATGTAAATAATGTGCAACATGTCAGTAAATTTTAGCCCTTGTTAATTCCATGTTCTATATATTTACTGTTCTAAACACATTTTTGTCAGCTAGGTCTCTGTAAAATTCTGTGCTGCACAAAGAGCAGTGGGTCTTACAGCACTAACAGCAGTTTGTCTGGAATAAACACAAAAATTGGCTGGATCTTTGTGGGGGAGTGTGAGGCTCTTTCCCTGCTGTATTCTTTTGCTAGTGGGTGGCTATAATGAGGAGCTTTGCATCCTCTGAGTGATTTGGTCACATACTAGTGTGAATTAATATACACAAAAAAGGAAAGATTATAGTGCTTATAAAAGCAAGACCTCAGTAGCAAGGCTTCTGTAGTTTCAGTCAATTTTTTCTATAATTTAATGGGTGCCCTCCATATCTCAAGGTTTCAGATGACACCAAAATGATTCAAGGTTTGTGTGATGTTACTACATTTAATCTTCAGGAAGCCACCTCTCATTGTCATGTTTTTGGACAAAATAGACACCAGCGTGCAGTTGACTTGGCTGACTGCTGGAGACACATTTGTAATACAGTGCATTCTTTTCAAAGTCTTGACTTAAATTAAATTCTAAGCAGCATAAGTTTTCCAATTTAACTGATTATGGCATGTCAGCAATATGTCAGCATTTTGCATACTTACTTTACTTCGTCTACCCCTTCATTCATTCTTTTTAATAGAGCCCATGCTTATGGTGCTGAAGAAAACTAATCTTTAAGTACTGTATGAGATTAATCAGCACATTTCTTGGAGGAGCTCAAATGCTACTTCACATCTGCAGGGTCATCAAACCAGTTAAATGAGAAGGGTGAAAGAGCCACTCATGGGGATAAAGAACTTTGTGTGTTTTATATCTGTAGAGAAAGGAAGCTAATCATAACCCTGTGGCCGATGGCTCTTTTTTGCCTCATTAATGACAAAGCTTTACTGCTATAAGCAAAAACATGTAGGGGTTAAGAGCATTGAGAGAGACTTAAAAGAAAATAGCATAAATTAAAATCAATTTTAAGAATGTGATTGAAACTGCAGAAATCAAGATTTGACAACAGTAATCTCATGCAGCATAAGTTGATTATTGAAGTAATACTTCTGTAACTGTACATAGTGACTGTTTTTAACATTACAACATGAGGATTAGCTTAGTGATTAAGAGATTGTGTACTAATTACTGTACACTGTTTGGTGTGCAAACGTCCACACATTGCAGTGAGCACATGTAGTGAAAATCATCAGCTTTAATTAGATTTTAATGTGATAGAAATCAAGGTACAGCCATGCTGTTTCACTCATTAAATCTAATTATTCTGTATATTTTTGTTTTCATTCATATCATAAAAATGATTCGTCTTACTCACCTGATTTTCACCTGTATTTAATGAGGACTTTCAATTAATCACAGCTTCTACATCATACAATAAGGTTACATGATACAAAAAGTAAGATCTACAGTGCATTTGTCACAAAAAGTGGACTCTGGCACAGAGTTGATCAGGAATGTGCTACATACAATACTGTGTCATTGTGTTGTAGCCAGTGTCCCAAAGCACGGAGTAGCCTTGGCTCCTGAAACAATAGCCAAAGGTGCTGAGCTGTCTGTAATGATCTGCTTTTTACTTGCTTCATTCAGTCAAAAATCTGTTTTTCTGCCACTATTCTCAAAGAAAGAGTGGCTGATCACCCCACCCACATTTTTACCCCATTGAGAAATCCTTTTTTTTAACCACTTCTGTTCTTTTTCCTTCATTGACTTGATTATCTGTTTTAGCAGAGCATGTGAGTAAAGGACTAGACAGCATAAGGCACTTAGGTGAAAATGATGGAACTGTTTTTTTTGTCCTCAGTGGGAGGTGGCAAAACAGAACGCGTAGATGATTTAGAGATGCTAATAATAGCAGCCATTGCTTTGCACCATCATAAATCTAGTATATTTTACTGTGATGTATTTCCCAAATGTGTTTGTTGTCAAGTTGAAAAGGGTTTTGAAGCACTTAGGCCATATGCTACTACAGATCTCCTTTGAATATAAAACAAATGATCCTCTTTCAGGCTGCATGGCTCACTGCAATAGCACTAACCCAGTGAAAACACAGAAAAGACAAATGAATAACAATTGCTCAGTTTATGTGTTACTGTTAAGGAGCCATTTATGTTGAGCTGCTTAAGAAGGATCCTCGCAACCCTGCATTACAGAGGAAGGTCACACGACAATCAAGCTTTTCTTTTCTCTAAGACCTATCAGTTATCACACACTTCAATCTCTTGTGTGTACATTTACCCTCCTCTTGAGTATATATATGTTGCCTTTGTTGAAACTAAATGAACAAGGCCTAAAGAAAGCACTGAAGTTAATCATATGGGGCTGTTATTAAAAAGGTAGCCATCACTCATGGAAACATCACTCAAGCTCATCAGCATGACCGTATCCTCATTTGATACCCTACCTGAAGAATATGTTTAGGTGTACCTCTGAGGCAGCTCCATAGAAAAACTGCTTTATACCTCCATACCATTTTTTCTCTCTTTTTTTTTTTTTTTTGAGAATACTTTTTGTAAAAAAAAAAAAAAAAAAAAAAAAAAAAAAAAAAAAAGTAATATGGATAAAGAATCTCTCAGGTAGCACATGCCATTGTGAATTTAGTACAAAAATCACCAGTCTTTAAGAACGGGCAAAATAATTTTGCATTTCACAATCAATTAGTTCTGTAGTTTAATTAGTTCTCTATAGTGCTGGTTATTAAAGCTTAGTCATTGAATTTTTGTGACTGCAGTAAGCAAGAACTGGATCTTAAAGTTTACCTGAAAATGAGTACACATTCATAACTTTTATAGAGCACAGGCATTTCCTTTCATAATGTGCACGTTTTTTTTTTAACACCAACAAGCTACATGTATATACTACAGTACTGCTCTCTCAGAGTGAACACCAACTAAACCTTGCAGAGATTTTTGTAAATACTCTGTGAGACAACTCAAAAAGAAGCAAAGTTCATCCACAAATAAGGGCTTCAGACAATCATCATCTGAGAGATTTCATTTTCAACTGAGGGAAAAGCAGTGCACTGGTTACACTGCAGACAAGCAAGGGAGAGATACATTAAGATGAAGGATCAGGAGCTGAGTGCACCAGCTGGGGGTAAATGAAGTCAGTCCTTTCTCCCACGTCTGACTTAACTACAACAAACTTCTAGCCTCAAATTTACACCAAGCTCATCAAGTGTGACTAAGAGAGGTTGTAGTGTCACCTAGTCTTATTATGCATGTTCACGCGAACATTCACAGAGCAGTGAGTGTTGTTAAGTATCACACCTCTCTTGTTAAACTATCAACAAAAAATTTGGATGACAAACCAAAGGAAAACAAATCAGAATTTCCTTTTGGAGCCAGATAAACATTTGTTATGACCTGGTGTGCTGTTGTTTTATGAATATTTACTGTGTCTGCCACAAGATTTAAAATGCCCCTTGCATCTGCCATTGTCCACTGTCGTCTGCTGTCGACTGCTTGTGATCCACTGTATGAATAGAAAGTAAGCAAATTTTGGCAGACTTTCACACAGAAATGGGTTTTAAATTGTTTTTTTGTTTTTTTTTTTTGCAATCGTGTATGGTTACTTTGTTTCAAACACTGCTTTACCCTTTCTCCATTCACCTCACCTTGTCTGTATTTATCATCAAAGTGTCAGCTGGTTGCTGCGTGTTACAACAAATCATGAGCTTAATGCATCCAGTATTTCCCATATAGGTATATTTATGGCTCTAAAGTATAACTGAATAAACATCTGTGACCTGATGTTTTTTTAGGTCTTTAACATAGCATACAGTGTACCATTATGAAGTGTTCACAACACAAAGGCTATACTTGGATGGCCCACCCAGATGTATAGAAGTGTATTTGATGAGACGTTTTGGTATTTTCATATCTAAACAGTTGTGAGAAAGCCGTTTTTCTGTTGTATTTTTTCAGACACATGCAGGTATTTCAGGGTGTGGTCAGATCAGCCATTTTGCTGGAGGTGCAAGCAAACAGAGCACCTCAGTAAACTTTGCTATACAGATACAGTTAATACAGCAGTTTTCACCCAACTTTGGTGAAGTGGTGTCGTGCAGGGACCCACCACAACTATCGTTTGATAATGAAGACAGGAACCCAAAACATTCATTTATCAAGTTTCCATGTCATAGAAAGGATCCTGAAATGTTTGTTAAAGGCAGCACTAGGGCTGGACAATTAATTGCAAATAAGACTAAATCTAGGGATGCACGGTATTGTATTTTTGCCGATATCCGATGTGCCGAAATTTTATAACTCATTTTGGCCGATACAGATATTTAATTACATTTTTTTCCACTGTAAAATACACCAAATCCATTCTGTACTACATTTCTTTTAATATTGGTAGTCTATTTTTTAACTGAAAAAACATTTGATTTTCATCAGAAATGAAGGATGCATTGGGTTTTTTTTTTTTTTTCAAATACAGCCATACACTAATGAATGAGTTACATGTGCATTACATGCTACATGTATTTTTAACAGTAGAGTCAAAGTCATCTGCATCTTTGAGGGTAATAAACAGCAGCAAAATAACATGCTGACACTGAGCCTCCACAGTGCAAAAAAGAAATAGCTTCTAAATTGAATAGATTCTCCTTATTACTCAGCTAGTTTGCAGGATGGCTCCCTGAGATACTCCTTACAAAGTGCTTTGAATAACAACAACAACAACAGAAAGACAGATTCTTAAATGCAAAAAATCTAGCCATAGTTTAGAGCTGAAATATGCTTTTAAATTTTTGAGACTCAAGATGAAAAAAGAAATAAAACTTCAACTGAAGTAGTTCTCCTGATTTTGCTTTAAACAGCACAAACTAAGTAACCAAGTTTAATGTGTATTTCACTGTAAAAAGCTCTGTAACAACACAGTGACACCCACATGTCCAATATTGGAGACAGGACACCTGCAGAATGTGCACATTGCACCATGCACGGGAAACTTGGCACACAGAAGTCCGTCATCGCTTTTGCCATGTTTTGCGCCATGTGTCATGTAGCACGACATGCACGTTCTTTTCTCTATTTTCCATACCCTAAACATGCTGTTAACCTAAACAATAATCACATATTAAATCATAACCGCAATATTGGGGAAAAGAATCGCAATTAGATTATTTTCACAAATCATTCAGCCCTAGGCAGGACCTTGTCCATGAAAACATGGGACTGAGGTCAGTCTACATACTGTATGATCTGCCCTTTTCATTAGAGTTAATAAACAAAAAAAACAATTAAATTTTCACTAGGCACAGGATTTGTAACCAAGACACTGAGCACTGTGGTAATGGTAATTAACCTTATTATAAGTCATCTAGTCAAGAAGATCAGCCACTCTGATTATGTGCCCTCTGTATTATGCTACAGTAGACCATGTCCAAGATTGCTGATTAAAGTCAATGAAAAAGGTTTGTGTGCACTCTTAGCATTGTAATTTTACCTAAAAGGAAAAACAAATGTCACAGAATGCAACCATTGTATTGTTTTTGTAGTGTCAGTCCTCAGTTTCATCATTTCCTGTAGTGAAATTAGTTTTCAACGGAGTGCAAAGTCATTTATTTCTCTCTTCTTTCTATTTTCACACTTTTTTCAAAGAACACAGAGGCACAGCTGTTTGTTTGCACCTCCAGCAAAATGGCATGTCTCCTGCATTGCATGTGTTTTCAGTGTAGGCAAAAGAATACATATGCTTCTTGTTGTGCTATGGCTTCACGAGTTTCACAGTTCAACAGGAAGACAAACAAACTGAAGGATTGCCTGAAGCAGATTCGAATACACTAACTAGGTTCATTTCTCAAATATGGGCCTGAATTCTAATTCATTCCAAAAATGAATACTTATTTTAAAAAATGATTTGTAAAATTATCATGGCACATTTATTTTTATCTTAGCAGTTGGCCCAATTTGTTACATTTAGGTAAGTCATTTCATTGTCCATAATTTTTTAGGTATGAGCTTCAACAGGATGTACTAGTATGATAGGATAGACTGAAGACTTAACACTTGCCACAACAAGATTATGTAAACACCTCACAACAGAAGAACTGTCCTTCTCATCACAAGTGAACACGGCAAAAATGATCCCAACAAAAAAAAAATTCTGATGAGCACAGTGTGTTGACCATGATGCTCTCCACACACTTTCCACTATATAAAGCTCTCATTGTGGTCGCACTCAGAGCAGGATGCACCAATGTGTCAGCTGCAGGGTCTTTGGCTGCTGACTCTTAAGCTTGTCAAATGTTACTGAGAGAGCATCTGTATTGACAGAGTCATTCTATCCACATAGCATTTAAAGTGCCATCTTTGTGTAAATGTACGCTCCATATAACACTGGAGTGCAATGATTAATTCAAATTCATCTCCCTCAAAAACTATGCACAGGGATTTATGTAGAACAAGTTTTACCGACATGTATGCTGCCTTATTGGAAATTTAGAAGGCATATACGCAATCCAAAAAAGTCAAAATGTGGAAAAAAGGCTTCGGCAGATGAAATGCAGTATGCATAAACATAAGGCACAAAAAATAGCACTAAAATCCTGATGCCATTTATGTATTACAACTGTGGCTTTACACTGCTTTACAGTGTTCCCATACAGCTTTTATTATAAGTTAGTCCGGATCACATAGGTTCTTGGAATCAATAACCAATGAAATTAAAGACCGTGATAACTGCTTTTGAGCAGTTTGAAGCAGGTTGCTTAATCTTAACTTGTAATTAACCTTATTCTATTTCTTGATGTATGTTTGTTATGGCAACATCAGTGGTCTTCTATCTCTGTGTAACAAAATATATTGCTATTTTTATGTCTAATCCCCTACATCAGCTCCAGATGAACATTACAGAAGAAACTAAACCTTTTTATTGTCTACACTGCAGTTTATCTCAGATAGCCTTATATACTCAGTGTCTTCTACTCAGACATTGATTCCCTCAATTGATTTCTACACCTTAATAGACAATGGCTCCCTGAGGTGACTACACAAAAGGGAATCCTGGTTAGATATATTGGCTTCTCACACCGGACATTGTAATTGCCCTCGGGAGACTAACAGAAAGAAAGCTAGAGTCTGAAAAAGCTCTTTGGAAGGATATCTCATCAATACATCAATTGCTGCATTTTATTCAGAAGGACCTCCTCAAAGGGGATAAGTGGATATTGATCTTAATTATTGTGTGTTATATTTTCAGACAGGTGATGTTTAAGCTCAACATTTACTTTCTGAATAGTCGACCACCAACATCCAGCCTTGTCAGCAATGACAGGAATCCCCTTGAACAGCCTTGGAGGAGTTACATGTATAAGCTTCTAAATATAGAGCCATCACTACTATCCCTTGTGGTTGGTGATGCACAACATTATTGGCAGTATATCGGTATCAGCCGATAATAGCTGAAAATGTTAACTATCGGTATCGGCCAATAATAAAATTTACGCCAATCTGTACGGCAGATAGTGTGACTTCATAATTATGCGCGCGCGATGACGATGGACGTGCGCCAATGACAAACCCCACGTCGGCTGTTTGGGAGAAGTTTGAGGTGTGGGAACAAGACGGCTTTTTGCAAGTACATGTGATGCGAGGAGGACTCGACAACACGGCTTTAACACGAGCAGTTTAATTCTGCATCTAAAAAAACATCACCCTGATGACTACAAGGACTTTCTTAAGATAAAAAATGACAAAACTTCATGCCAGGGAAAACTTGTCAACAACCTCTACTTCAGTCATTGGACAAAGCTAAAAAAAATATAGCAGCGACCACCCAAAGATAAGGAGCTGAACAGGAAAATCATTTAATTTATAGCTCTTAATAATCAACCTTCCAGCATGGTTGAACATATGTGCTTCCATGTGCTAATGATGCATTGAAAGCCCCACTGCGTTGTACCTAGCTGGCACTTATAGCCTTACCTGAACTGCAAAACTTTGTTTCAAGTCACGTAGAGAAGCTCTCGTTAAAGCTAAACATATTAGCTTCACCACGGATATATGGACAACAAGGGTCCTTCCTGTTAGTATGTTGAGCCTCACTGCCTCAGTGGATAGATGGAAATTTCACCCTTAAAAAGCCTGTCCTACACTCTCAGGAGTGCTCACTCAGCAGCTGCAATTGCAGCCGCTTTTGATAACGTTTCGGGTATGGAAAATAGAGAAAAAGAACGTGCATGTCATGCTAGGTGACAGTGTGCGAAACATGGCAAAAGCAATGATGGACTTCTGTGTGCCAAGTCTCTCGTGCATGGTGCACGAAGGTGCTCTGCCTCCAGCATTGGAGATGTGGGTGTCACAGTGTTGCTACGGAGCTGTTTACAGTTAAATACACATTAACTACTTCAGTTGAAGTTTTATTTTGTTCATCTTGAGTCTCAAAAATTTAAAATCATATTTAAGCTCTAAACTATAGCTAGATTTTTGCATCTAAGAATCTTTTTGTTGTTGTTGCTTAAAGCACTTTGTCAGGAGTATCTCAGGGAGCTATCCTGCAAACTGGCTGAGTAATAAGGAGAATCAATCTAAATTTAGAAGCTATTTCTTTTTTGTACAGTGGAGCTCAGTGTCAGCAGGTTATTTTGCTGCTATTTATTACCCTCAAAGATGCAGATGACTTTGGCTGTACTGTTAAAAATACATGTAGCATGTAATGCACATGTAACCAAAAGTCATTACCGTAAGTTTTTCTTTAGTGTAGGGCTGGATTTGAAAAAAAAACAATAAATACTTAATCTCTGATAAAAATCAAATGTTTTGTCAGTTTCTAAAACGAAAATAGACAACCAAAAAAATTTTTTTTAAATAATTGTATTACGGATATCTGCAAAAATCCAATATTGTGCATCCCTACTTATTAAATCACTTACTGTAAATGAGCACTTTAACACAGAGATATCCCTATTTGCAGTAAATGTGATTGATGGATTAACTTTTTAACATTTAAAAACATAACCAGACTTTACCAACTTTAGCAATTTACCAGAAAAAATCATGACTAAATATGAAACATAACAGGGTTTGTAATGGGACCTGAGTAGTGTAAAAACACATACAGTAACCAGTCATTCCAGTTGCTCAGTCTCTAAGTTACATCAAATTCAGCCTTTACAGAATTTTTAGTTTTTATTTCTCTTTTTAATCTGCTGAAATGCACTTAAATCAAAAATGGAAAGTAAATAAGGTACCACTCACCTGCAGGTAGTGACATGTTCGTGATGAAGGCTTGAGGTCTGTATGCATCATGGGTTTCTCTAGATTTAGTGATGACTTCCTGTAGGCCTCCTTTGCCTGGCTGACAGTAAGTGTCGACCAGGAGCTCCTCTTCATGAATTTGCCCTCCGGCGCCATGGCCATGCTCTCGCAGGCCGAGCACTTGACATCATTGTTGCTCTTGGAGGTCTTGAGTGACAGATCTCCAAAGTGGTGACTGTGTATGGAATCAGGGTAGCAGTGGCCGACATGTTCCCCGTGATGTCGGGACATGACACTGGGTGTGCGGTAGGTGCTGTCACTATCCAGGTTGTCGTCAGAGCTCCACCAGCCACCTGAGCGATGCTTTCGTTCTTTGCTTTTGCTCCTCTTGCTACCATGTTTAACAGAGTGGTGGCCATGATGGTGATAACCCCCCATTCCTCCTCCACCTCCTACAATATCACTTTTTGTGCCATTCATCTTGGACGATCCCTCCAGGGAGTGGGATTTTGTGAAGAGCTTCTGGACAGAATGAACAAGGTGTCTGATGCGGCCAGGACTCTCGCTGCGTTGCTCAGTGGTGGTGGAGGTGCGCTGGTACTGTAATGTGTGGAAGCCATCGCGGTGAAGTGGCAGTTGTTTCTCAAACTGGTCTAGTAGGTTAGCGGGAAGGCGGTTGCTTTTGGTGCCAGAGAGATGGGAGGAGGCAGCGGCAGCAGCTGCAGCAGCAGCAACAGCTGGGGAGGTGGCAGAGGCTGTAATGGCAGCACAGTCATCCCTTGTGGCTGAGTCATAATACTGAGAGCTGTAGTGCATTCTTGGAAAGGTGCTGCTGGAGATGTGGTCCGATGCAGCATTTGGGGGCATCATGACAGGGGACATCATCATGCAGTCAGAGTGGATGGAGCTACGGGGGGAGTAGCGGTGGTGGAAGTCCGTGGGGCAGCTCTCTGTCGGGCTGAGCAGGTAGGACGGGTGGCGGGACTCAGAGCCATGGTGAGCATGGAGGTCATGGACGTGAGGGTCATAGTCCAAGCCATAGGGTAAAGGGATCTGGTGCTGGGAGCGGCTGCCCGATAAGCCCTTCATGTTCCTGGCTGGAGGGACGCGTCTGCCTTCATTGAAGTTTCGAGACGGGGACCAATGTGGAAACTTCTGGTCTGTTTCAAAGAAGAGAAAAAAAGAGAAGAAAATAAAATAATAAGACACAGCTCAGTAGGAGAGAGAATTGCTTTGAACAATCTTGGAGAGTAATTCAATGTCCTGTCTAAATCCCCGTAAGCTGAAATTGCTACTGTGGCTCTCCTTACTATTACAAGCAAGAACATGACAGATTAATATGTCCCATGGGATACTCCTACCATTCATCTGAAATACTCACTGGAAAATCTCTTTATCTAAAGGAGAATGACATTTCATGTGCATGCACATGTAAGTGTATGTAAATACTTCATCTTCTCACTATGTTGTTTCAGCACAGTTTACACAGAGGGGCCTGTAATTATTAACACTCTTACAGTGGAGAAACCATATTAATTAAGACACAATATAACACTGTAATGATATTTCCTACATAAAGACCACCAAGGTTAAGTTAGGTTGTCAAGTTCACTTATTAAATCAGAAATCTGTGTTAAACTACAGCATAAAAAGACAAATATAATCATCAGTGTGCTCTTAATATAGAGTGAAGACACGGAGCGATATATTCTCTTCTCTGTTGGGTAGAAATCCTCTCTTCTTCTAAAGGCAAGGGCTTTGTACTTATACTTAATGACACACTACATTTCAAATCTCATCTAATCAGAAAAGAAGTGGTTCTTTTCTGCCCATAAAGCAGCTGAGAGATTTTAAGGCTCAATGGACCAGAATTTTACTTTCAAGGTTTAATTTGTAATAGATTACCACTTTCTCTCTTCTTAGCAACAATGGCCTGAATCGTATTTTGGAATATTTTCACACTCGCATGGTTTCATTGTTTTTGTAAGAGTAAAATGGAATTTCTGTTCTAAATTAAGTGATAAAGGGAGTACTACAGGAAAAACTAAAGAGACATTGTGTGTAAAATGCAGATATTTATAAATTGAGACACTGATAAACACAATGATCAATGATAAACTTTAGATCATCAATGCCATAGACAAATGGGTTTGAATTAACAAAAAATATTCAAATGTAACACACAATGAGAATTTAAAGTTTTATCTCAACACTAAATCTTTCAAGACACCACACAACTTGTATCTGCAGTTTATTAATCAACTTTAAGCCTCTGAACATGCAAATTCTGTGAACTGTTTATGTTACTGCCTCTTTTAAAAGCAAAAGTAGTTTGCTTCAAGCATCAAAGATGTGGCTTCACAGGAAGATGAGGTTCATAAAACCATTCCTAAGCAGTCTTTAAAGTTTGGAGTTGTATCTCCCAAACTGAGCTAACAGCTCTGGAATCTGAGATTAAAGTATTATTTCTCAGGCCCTGCAGTGGTAAATCACTTGTTACTAGCCGTACGCCTAATTACTTTGAGATGAGCTGCGCACATCACTGGGCGGTGATCACAAAGAGTCAAAAATTTGCACCACTTCAAAGAAACCTTGAGGAGAGACAATTTAGTAGCTATGATTTTAAGGGTTACAAGGTTCAGCATAACCTCAAAAGTCCTTACTCTGCCAATCTCAGAGAGGCGCTTGGCACTGAATGCTGCTTGGGTTCCTGTTATATTTCCTGAGCATTTTTTTTACAATGCAGCAATTATATGTGCATGGTAAGCTCTTAGTTGATCATTTTCAAAAATAAAAATTTGAAAGACTGCAGGTTAAAAATGCATACAAATCCCTTACATTTTTTATCGGTCTGTGTGATTATATAATAGCATCATTTCTTATTGCATCACCTCTTAACATGGAGAGTATAAAGTTCTACTGAATTAGAGTTTAATTATGCTATTCCTCTGAGTAATATTGGGGGGACAATAATCTGTAAATGAACAACAGACCTGCACTTATAGTCACAAAGCTCGGAGGATGAGGGCACAGTGTCTGCATGCAACAGAGGAGTTTTGTAATTAGTATCTGAGAGATAATGTGAGCCTATTGGATCTGCTGTGCAGCTGGTAACACTTAAGTGGTAATGTTCAGAGACTTAGAACATACAGATAAATAAGATCTTCAACAAGACGTTCTGTTTTGCACAACCAAAATGTCAGCACTGCAGTTATAATGTTTATATTATTATCTAAAACCATTATTAAAAATATCTATTCAAGTATTTTGAAAATTGGCAGACATGAACATGGATGTTCGAGCAGAAGAGTCTCTTCAGCTGGAATTTGGGGTGACACAATACAGGTTTGAGCACCAAGTTTGCTATTTTGCTTTTTGTTTTTTTTGTTTTTTTGTTTTTGTTTTTTTTAGTGCTTCAGAAATTAGAGTAAGGGAACCGTTATCAACCAGAAATAGCCTATGTCCTCCATGAACTAACAGTAATCTTAATTTATCACAGAAAAATAGAGTAAAATCAAATATATTGTTGCATGTCCACTTAGGGCTTCAGCACAAAAGACTTATTTGCACATTTTTTTTTCCCCATGCACACTCTCTTTATCCACTGAACACAGCTCTAAAGCCTATTTCTGGGCCCCACCCCACCAGTTGAGAACCACGTGTCAAACTACAGCAGTCAGACTTTTATGCAGTCTGCAGTCTTTCTTCTCAAAACACAAACAATGAAGCAGACAGCTGGGTATTGAGAACACTTGTGAATGTAAATTTTATGTTCAAAATAAGAGCCTGACCTCAGAAAGAAAAAAAGAACGAAAATTACTGTTTTGACAGTTGCTTGCCATCACACGCTCTTGATCAGAAATGCATTCTTTTATAAACGCAGCTATCAGTACAGCCAATGAAAGGCATAAAACCCTATGAAGAAAGGAAATAACTTTGAATTATATGAGTGGATGAAATATTTGACAGTACTTTGGTAACTTTAATGATGTGTATTCATAAATTCTCATATTTCAACAAGTGATTAACTACATAGTTTAACCTTTATTTGATTTGCAGTTTTGTTGAAATAGATCCATTATTACTAAGTATACTGTTGAAATTTGTCATTGTTAATTGTTCAGCTAGTATAAGAGCTGCACAATTAATTTCAATTTCATTTATTGCAATACGGGTTTTTATAATAAATACATTGCATAAGTCTGAATATATTGCAATAAACAGAAACGTTTATTTCATGCAAACAAGCAATGCCTCCTCACTCACTCAGTCTACTTTTTGCCCCCCTCAGAGAAGTGCAGATTTAGTGGGGGGAACGGCTGCAACTAAAGCTATTATGGATTTATTAATATGAATTTACTTACTGCACTTCCCATTGTTATAACAATATTAACAAACTGCACTGCAGTTAACATTTTTCTCATACTGTATGGGCTGAACATTTAGATAGAATCACATCCTAAATAATTAATTAATGAGGTTCAAAAGTAAGACTGCCATTAAGTAAGTTAGGTTCAAATGTACATTGCCTACATTTAAGCCAATGGAAACTTACTACATCTAGTAAAATAACTTCCTCTGTTTTTTTAATATCACACTATAAATCACAGAAAACAAAAGATAACTCAATGTAACTATTTTCCCCAATATCTTTCAGCCTTATTGCTTTCTTTTTCCTCCTCTATAACTGATCCACATATCTTGACATTCACAACAGACTGTTCAACAAATATCTCAATACAAGGACTGTTATTAAGAGCATCTGTCATCTTGTAAGCTTCCTGCATCCCAATTACAGCCGTCATCTTGCCAGTGAGTGATAAAAGCTGTAAGGTAAGAAGGGAGACAATGTTTGAAGCGCCCTGGGTGTCTGCCATTCCCTTGTAATTAATTACTTTAAGTTCTCTGCAGCAGGAAACCCCAGTCTGGAACGGTGCACAACGTCTTACATAACATTTGGGATCTCTGATCTCGCACACCATTTCAAAGGAGCCAGAAATAAAATGCACTGTTGTCATGGTAACCACTGCTGAAAACCCGGGAACTGTAATGGGATTTTTCAAGGTTGTTTGGGGTGGATCCTCGTTTCAGAAAAGAAGACACATACAGTATGTAATGTTATAACAACACTTTAGCTTGATTTACCTTACAGACTTCTGCTATCTTTAGTGCATTGTTGCATTGTGTCTATGTCATTAAAATTATGGTGAATTTATGCATCAGCTTGGAGAAAAAAGACAACCAACAGTGGTTTATCTGAACTTAAAATAATGTCTTTTTTATTTTTTTGTTTTTTTTCATAAATTAAAATTGAAATATTTCCTTCCAAATGATGAAATAAATGATAGTCAGCAAAGCACTGAAGAATCACTAACCTTTAAATCCACCATCTGTGGGATTAATGTACTGCAGGTTTATATCAGCCGCTTTCTTTGAAACATCACTGAGTGATTGTAATTATTGTTTTCATTTGAACTGTGTCCTGGCCTTGCTTCATTTTTTGAGAACTGTAAAAGAAGACATCAAGCCTCACTATAATTTGTTAAAATGTGTTTTCAGGCATAAAACACAGTGTATTTCACTTTAAAATTTTCTCTATTTAAGCATATGTTGTACATTTTAGTCAGTGTTAAACCGAGTGTGAATGAGGCATATGCAGTAGATGTGCATTAGAGTGACAACATCATACTTGCAGCTCTGTTAACCCTTTACCTACTGAGTTTAAAATGGTGATTTGGACATATTTTGTTATTATGGCTAGAAGTTTGAAAGTTTTGGTTCCTTTTCTTCCCAGGAGTACTTCAACTTGACTTTTCAACATCTGGTTAATGATTATTGCACATAATATAGATTTGTCAGCAGTTTAAAAGAAGAACAATACAAAACTGGTGTTTTGCTATGAATGCCCACGTCATATGGTTGCGAGTACCGTAATGAGCCATATATGTGCGCATGCCCACAATTCTCAGCTTTCCAACACAGTTGGAATTTTTCTGATCAGACAAACTTTGATGGAGTTATGGTAATAATTAACCTTGCAAAGCAGATGGATACGCCCGTTTCCTTGTTTTTCACTGGCAAATCCATCTTGCAAAGCTCCCATCTGAACCGTTTGGGCCCAGTTAGAAAGTGACAGGACCAATCAGCAACGAGGGGCAGTACTTTCAGGCGCAGCAGAGTTGTGACGTTAACAAGCAGCAGCAAGAGCTGGTGCAGTTATGGAGGAAGAGATTTGTGTGGATGCTGCTAAAGCACCAGTTTTATCAGAACTTGACGCGTAGCTGCGCATGCGCAGCTTGATAGCGGCTACGTCATGTGTTTTGTTGCTGTGATTGGCCCATAGAGATGTGACAGACAGAATGTTCACCCAGTCATACTCCGAGTTTTTTTCAAAGCCTCTGCCTTTTCTCAAACATTTCCTATTGAAGCTTTTCCAGATGGATGTGTGAAACAAATCCATCTAGCGTGTCAGGTTAGGTAATAATACTACGGACATATTAAACACAGTGCTGGCGCTCTGGCAGCAGGTAAAGGGTTAATATCCTTCTGTACTCATTTCCTTTTTTTTTTTTTTTCTTGCATAATGGCTCACTGTTTTCATAAGACTCATCTAACCATCCCTCTAATTCAATGTGACAAAGCGCATAGCATCAACCAGTTGCCTGAGCCACAATATTTGCCAAATTAAAGGTAACAAAAGTAATGCATACACACACAGATGGTGTCTACACTGTCTGTTGTTTGAATTAGGGATGCATGACATTATCAGCCTGATATCAGTATTGGTAGATACTAGCCAAAAAATGCAAATATCGGTATCAGCAGATCAAAATTTCTTCCAATATTTTAGCCGTGAATATCAGCATATATCGACTGTAAAGTTTGGCCATATATACTAAAAAAAAGAGTGGAGTTTTAGGCTGGACCAACAGACCTATGTACTGTAAGTTGAGATCTTTTTCTTTATCATTCTCAGTCTTTAAACTTTAAAGTGTGTTTTAAGAAAAAAAGTTTGTTTCTTTTTTCATCTTCAAACCTTAAATTGTGTTCAAGGGACTGAATTTTTAGTTATGTAAAACATATTTAAATATTGGTATTGGCTAAAATGAATCTAAATATCAGCATATCGGATATCAGCAAAAATCCCATATGCATCCCTAGTTTGCATCATACTGTAGGTCAAAAATGTACTTTTAAACAAAGTGCAATTTAATGGTCTGAAAATGTACATCATACTGTAAGTCAATGGTCCTCAATATAGTGATCAAATGCAGTTTCACCTAGGCAGGGAGGTAGAACCAATGAAAACGTGTGTGGTAGTAAACCAGAACAATAACTAGGACTTGTATTTTATTTTTAATGGTAAGGCACTTGATTTCAAGTTGTTGGATCAAGCTGTGTTTAGAAGATTAAAGACAAAGTAAGAAATTAAAGACGTGAGTTAGAGGATTGTATTAATATTTCAATATCTAGCCAAGACCAATACTTTTTCCTCTCAAGATAATTATATGATTTCATTTCTACCTCTAAACTAAATCATTTGGTAATACAAGATGTTCCTGGATTGAGAAATTGGTTTCCAAGCCACTTTTCACAGTAATTGATGCAGTTTCATTTGATGTCATGGACCTCAGCAGCAATGCCTGCTCATCTATCTCCACTTGTCATTCTTAAAGCCAGTAGATGGATCAGAAGTGTAATCCTCACCAATCTCTCAACAACCACTCCAATCAAATATTAGCATGGCTGGTCCAACAGGCAGTTTCAGCTAAACAAAGTTGTCCAACCTCAATGAAATACTGACATTTCAAGCTTTCTTTGCTTTCCATGTACAGATTCTGCATTACAAAGCAGGGTTATACCTATTAAGCCGATTATTGACGCTGACTTTTGGCATTTATTATCTGAATCAGCATTTTATTTACAGATAATTGGCCAAAATCAGTTAATTCAAAAGTGCTATTTCGGCTCCACTGCAAGGTGTGTTTTCCACTCTGGTTTTGTTTTCCCTCTCTACAGTCTCACCTAATGTTTCGCCCACAACACAGTCTGACTGGCCTGATGTCAGACAAGGCCTTGGTGGCTCTGACACAGAAACTGTGTGGCATCACTTCCTGTTTCCTGTTGCTACTGTGTTGCTCTTTGCTGTTTCTCATGTTGACAGAGCAAATGTTAAATTCTTTGTTTTTCTTTTTTCTTAAAATAACAATCTACTTTTGCAACACTAAGTACATTTTGTTTGACATGATGAAGGCATATCAGTTCTAACTGTTGGTTATTACTAATAATAGTTATTGATATGAGCCCTCAAAACCAATAACAGTTGACCCTTATGGCAAAGATAACCTTGGGGAACTTGTGGCCAAGAGTATTTATTTAGCACTGGCATCCAGTAGCATGTCTCTTGTGCCTTCCAGGCCTGGGTGGGGCAGATATCATGAGGTCAGATACAGAAGGTCAATATCAGTCATGTTCTAGCAGTTAAAGCCATCTCGTATCTGCTATGAGTCATGAACATGAATATTTTTTCAATATCAAAGTTAACATTCAGAAGACACAAAACATCTGTTGCCCCCCTTGAGTAGTTTCTGTGTCACTGTCAGCCTGATCTGCATTTTCTGCCTTCAATCAACACAGCATTCTGATTGCAGACTCTCTCTTGAGGTGGTTTGATTACCCCATAATAAGCTGTTTGGAGACTAATCTTTCAACCCAGATCGGGCTCTTTAGCTTTCTGCTAATTCATTTCAAGAAGAGTCAATTATGCAAAAGTCATTTACAAAACTAGAAAGAAGGAAGAAAAAAACTAACAAGAGGATTCTCAAATGCTTCCACTTTATGAATAAATCAGAATATTCAGACAAAGTCTGAATTTATCTACGATTATTTTGGCTTTGCCCCTTTTTATAAACGTACCAAGCTACTGCAGGACTATTTTAGATTAAACTTTATTGTTTTATTTTGTTTTATTAAGTACTTGAAACTGCATGGATTGGCTTGCGATGTTTGCAATCGAGAAGATTAGGTTTGGACTTTCAAAATACTTATAAAGGAGAATAACTTAAAAACTGAAGGCTAACAATTGCAATCTCTGTGCTGCACTATTTGCCCCTTGTACATTTAGATCAACATTTCAAGATATTCTGATTGATCCAGTGTACCAGATAACTGTTGCACAACATACCAAAAATGTATAGGAAAGCTTTATTCCCTAGGAGCTGGTTCATCCCCAAGGTGAGAATCAATAAGAACACTTAGTTGATCTGGCAAATCCCCAGAGAATAATCTCATATTTGTAGAGTAAAATGTTGAGCTTCAAGTTTAAAAAAGTAAGTGTCACTCTAAAGTCATTCTAAACTTTACTGTACTGTCTCTCTTACTGAATTCTAGAGAAATGCAGTTGTTTGTGACTTTTTCTCCAACTATGAGGCCAATGACTCCTGCCACCAATCCATTGTTAGAATTTGAATGTGGTGCAACCGAGTTATGGGCGTTTGTCTCATATATCAACTTGGTCTGGCGTGACAACACAAACACGCACTGACTGACTGTCCCTGGAGGCTTGTGCCATCCAATATTTGCAACGCACGGCTCTGCACTTCTTACTAATACATAGTGGCCGGTGCACAGTTTTTGTGTGTGGAGGAGGTGACATCAAGAGAGGGGATGCCTGCAGGCTCAACAATCAGGTAAAAAGAAGCAAGCTGTGTCATAGGGCTGAGTCTGGATACCCTGCAGGCAATAGCAAAGGGAAGGATGCTCTATCTTGGACAATACCACCCACTCTCCCTTTCGATGAGCTGATGCAACTACGAGGCACCTTTAGCCTCCAGCTCATCCGCCTGAGGCAATGCATGAAGTGTTTCAAGTGCATATTTGAACAGACTTCCATGTAACCACGCAGCTCTTACTTCTGAATCTACAATTTCACCAGTTTCACTTCTTGCTGAAGAGTGCAGGAGCTTGGTCACCAGAAAAAAATAGCCTGCACATCAGCTTTCTAGATATAAGCTTCACAACCGTAGTATTTTATTTATAGTTTTTGCTTGAATTCCCAGTTTCAGCTCGTAGCTTTGACACATTTCTGCACTAATTCTATCAGTAAACCTGGAGGAGGGCCAGTTCACTTCGCAGAAGAATATATTGGGACGAGAGCAGACAATGTGCTGCTCTGTCATTATCAACACTGAGATGGCTTCAAGCAACAACTTTTTCCCAGGCTTTCCAGGGGCAAATAAAATATTTTGCTTTGCTGTTTAAAGAGGCTATACAAAAGCCTGTGAGAAAGCAGTTACGCCTAGATAAAACTAAGTTAAAAAGCTAATTATGAATATTTGCACATCTGTGAGCACATGCATTTCTGCTGACAATATAATCTGATTAGTTTGCTGTATAAGGGAAGCACTAAACCAGAAGTGAATGGAAAAAAAAGATACGTGCAGTGAGAGAGATTGACGGACTTCAGAGGGGAGCAAAATAAGCTTCAGAAAGGCTTTTGAGAAAAGCAGGAAAGCTTGTTACTGTTCTACGGTGTTGGAACATTTCAGGAAGATTACATTTACAGTCAAGAAGATTACATGCAGCCATGGTGTGAATGTAAATCAAGCTGTGTAAGTTGATACATTGTAGGCAGAAATGAAATGTTTACAAAAACCTTTCTAAGGGGACAATCCATGCTGCTGCTGCTGCTGCTGCTGCAAACACTGAATGAAGTGCTTTGTGTTGTAGTGATTGATTTTTGTTTTTCTTCTGTAGGACAATAGGTTCTAGGAATGCAAATACTCCCTCCTGGCCCTTTAAGACCTCACACTGTGAGTCCATGAAACATTGATGAGAGCTTTCCTGTATTGTTGCTTATGCAACAGCTTTTGTTGTGCATGATCAACAGGCTGTTTCCTCTCTACCTTAAACGTGCTCTCTCAGCACCTGATGCAGCCTGTAAAACCTTTTTCTTTTTTCTGATTTCACACATTGGGAGGGGGAAGGGATTATGGATGAAGTGGGAGAGAAAGAGAGATAGGGGAAAGCCTCTCTGCATGCTCTGCTCTCTGGGAAACCAGTGAGCTGCTGGCTGCTAAGTTAAATCTCTGCCGCTATGCTACAGTCAACGCCTGGCCAGCATTTCCCAAGATGGTTGCATAACTTGGAATAAATGAGGCCTTCCTCCTCCACACCAATGCGCAGCTAGCTAATGCCGCAGGGAAGAACAGAGCAACAGGCAGCCAAACTGTGGAGTATGAATCATGCTATTGAACAGTGATACCCTTTAGATAATATGGAAAGATACATAAGAAGCAGAAACATATGTTCTAATTTAAACCATAGCCTTTTCTTACACAGATTGTTCCTTGCTGCTGACCACTTGGTTTCAGACTAGCCCTAAGTTTTGGCACAGTTCTTAACCCACTTTGAAAAAAAGGCAAATAGCTGCCAGACAATTCATATTCACACTATTTAAAGGCTTACAATTATACTGGAGGGCCGAAAGAAGCAGGAAGCCAACTTCAGTATCACAAACAGGGACTGACAGCTTTTATCAACCTCACTCTCACCCTGGGACGCTGAATCAAGCAACACACTTAAGTGATGAATATGTTTTTTGTTGTTGTGTTTTTTTTAATACCCATAGCTGCCAGAGTTTCTTTTGTATCTGAACTGCAAGTGTTACCACAAATACTGTTGTCAGAAAAATGGAAATGTGAATGAAGCTTAAGGGTAACTAACCAACCATCCAAGAGAGGATAAAAGAATGAAGTACAATTCAGAAGTGAAAATGTCAAGTATTAACATAGTTTGGCTACCACAAACTACAGCACAAACCAGAACACAAAGTAATACACTCCATGGACACACTCCATGTTGAACACACTCCAGGTCTTGATAAGGTTACGTGAACTTAACAAGCTTTTTTGGCTTCCCTTCTGCTGTACATAAATTAACAGATTTTCCCTTTACACCCACAGTGCCCTGCTAAGAGCTAGAAAAAAACTACCAAAACAGTGCCTAATTAAGCAGTTAGCTTTCCCATCTTTTGTTGTCAAGTTAACAGGAACCAGACTTAATAAATCAAGTTGCCATTCAGCTTTCTAGTTATTATTTTAAGGTATAACAAGGCACCGTCGATACTTCAGGAATAACTGATATTTGTGAACAGCCTGGTTTTGTGACGACTATGTAAACACATAAAGACAGGTACACAGCACACAATAATCATGCCTATTTTTGGCCTGATTGCCCCTCCACCAAAGTCAGAATAGGCCTGATTGTTGGATGGATCTAGAGATTATCTTGCCAGATTTTGTCTGCACAGAGTCACTTTGACTTGAGATTGTAAATATTAAACATGTTCAACACCTACAACCAGAAATCCTATTGTATGGCAGGGACATGGAGGATGACTAAGTACACATAAACAGGATCGTTATAGCCAATCAAGAAGCAGGCTGACTGAAGAGGGAAACACCATGATAAGAATAGTAAACGTGACGCATAAAATCAGATGTACAGTAAGACATGCCACAACTGACCTGACAAGGAGAGGAACTGGACCAAAATTGATACTACGATGGATGTTGCAAGTAGCTAACAGCTATCCACATTTAAATTATTCTATAGTCATGTTTGACCACGCAAGATTTAGAGTTATAAGAGTAGAGAGTCTGGTTGTCAGTGATCAAAATCTTTTTGTGTGTGGTGTGCTGTGTTGGTCATCTTGCTGCACACCACACACTATGAGAACAAAATGGTTAAATCTGTCACCTTGCGGGTCTCACATTTTTTAATCTGTTAAGATTTTAAATCTTTTAGTGAATGCCAGGCTTAAGTCTGCTTTAGACAAAGCAGAATATACTAGCAGGACTTCTCTGGAAACTAGGGCTGACACCCTCCAGACAGTTGGTTGATTGGTTGGTTGATGAGCTCCTGTCTGAAAAAAAAACCTCACAGGTCAGACAATCACTGAGAGAGAGAGCAACCGATGGCACAGCTGGGAGAGTGAAGGAGTGGAAAATGTGGCAGTGGGAAAATCCAGGCATAGACAGGGGTGCTGTTAGACAAAAAAAAGCAGTTTGCTGAGCAAATCTCAATTTTTCATAGTTTCACAGCAGTTATACTTAAAAAAAAAATAGAAATACATCAATAACTACATAAATGTAATGGAAGGGCAGGATTTTGTTTGAACTGAAGTTCAACTGTCTCTGCTCTGCACTAGCAGAAGGCAAATACGTAGTATTTAGTCCCTTTATCATCTCCATTAAAATACACATGTTAACATGATGCATGTTAAAACAGAGAGCAAAGGAGGAAGACAGCTCAGAGTTTTTCTTGTCTCAAACTTTAACTAGTTATTGCTCACAGAAATCGCATGTTTATAGGCAGGTGCACATTGGTTGACTCTAAGACAACATAATAAGGTTGAAATAGTTTATTATGCTACAAAAATATTATTTTGCTTATTTCAAGTTGCTTTGGATTACCAGGAGGCTGATTAGGTTGATCAAAAGATATGTTGCAGGGTTTTCAATTTTATCATTATTTATTTATCTATTTTAAACCCTATTGATTGGTAGGTTCTGTGGGTAGCATTTCAACTGGCTGTTTCTCTTTGGTTAACTACAGATGAACTGCAAGCAATGAAACATTGGCAGTTCAGCTACACTTTTGGCCAGGTATTCAGAGTGTAGAAACTATCCAACCTGTAATCTGCTATACAGAGTATTTTTCTTCTCTATCTTGTTTTAACCTTGCAAAGCCAATGGATTGGCTAGATGCTCTGTCTGTCATCAGGCAGAGCCATCTTGCAAAGCTTCACTCTCTTACGCTTGTGCCCAATCTGAGAACGGCCAGACCAAGCAGCATTATTTGAGGAGAACAAGGCTACAAGCTAGTAAACAATGGCTGCCGGTGATTAGCTTGGATGCAGCTATAGCACCATTATTTTTCATAACTGTACCACATTTCTTCAGTGAACGAAGAGCAAATAACCGCACGGAGAGGTTTTCTTTTTTTTTGTTCTCCTCTTGACTGACTTCAACATGAGCTTTATTTACCAACTGGTTCCACTGATAGTGAACAAGGATAATGGCTACCTGCCGAGCTAAGGTTATGTAGTTTACTCCTCGGTACTGAGCATTGCCACTATGTCATGTGTTTTGTCGTTCTGATTAGCCCGTAATAAATGTGACAGAACAATCATGAATCGTACTGCAAGTTTTTTTCAAAATCTGTACTGTAGATAAAGGGAGGTTAGCCAAATGGATGTGAAACATATCCCATGCAATGGATATGTGAAACAGCCTATTCGGTGTGTCAGATTTATTTTGCATGCTATCTTTGCTTGTCCACAATGAGCAAGACAACCCATGACAGCAGTTCTAAGTCGCAATCAAAAGATGAGTCATCAGCAGCCCTAGCTACTGATATTTACAATGTTACCGCAGCAACCTAAGCAGATAGGCTGGTGATGTTTGGAGAGAGAGTCTAATCACTTGTAAATAACAGTAGGAACCTTCTGTTGTGTTTCATCTTCTCTGATTTGGAAAACAAATCAGATCAGCCTGCAAAAACATGTTCTTCTTTCGAGGGAAAGACAGTTCTAAAACTGTAGTGTTCTTTTGCTCATGAATGCAGGGACAACAGTGAACATTATATAAGTGAAAAGAGTGCTAGACCTTGCAACTGAGACAACATCATATTCAATTGGATGTAGCTTTGCAGCAGAGGCTGCATTTCACCTTTTGATATATCCGCCCACTCCCTCCCACTGCTGTTGCTCTCTCCTCAGCAGCAGACACTAGCTGATGTTGTAGTGATGCCACACACCCTGGACACAGCCTCAGTCTCTTCAGTACACCCTTCAGCGGAAGAAAATGCCAAATAGGGAGCTTATAGTCCATCACTGCTCACTGTGCAGCAGCCTGTTAAACCACCCACACTACATTGATTTAACACAAAAGATAAGGTCTTAAAGCTGCTACATTTCCTCTGGGTCTAAGAGTATCTCTGAGTATACTCGTTGAAATGTATAGATTTTGTTTAGGTTATTTTGAAGAGGTATTGTAGGGCATTCACAGAGTGGTAAAAAATATTTACTTGGGTCTAAAATTAATACAGGCAATAACCCTTGGTCAGCACATCACCTTTTGAGACCATGACTTTGCTACACATCCACTAAGCCATGTGGGATAACCAGAAATGGTATAATCCTTTTCGCATTAAGTCTGGCCCCTTTAATCAAACACTAATCCTAACCCTTCAGCCGTTTCAGGCAATACACCAAAACATAGCACTGCTGATTATACAATATAGAAAATAACAACTAAAGCCCAGGTGTGGGAGGCTCAGGTTTGTCTCTCCTCTTTCAGGACTTGCAGGATATGTTGACACATCTCCATGGAAACTGGTCATATGTACAGTATCTATCCATAGCAGAAGTCTCACAGTATTTGCAGGTTTGAATATTGAGACATCTGGTACACTTTAGCCTTTCGTATTTGAGTAGGATGTTTACGCCTCTGCCTTCAAAACATTTGCTTCAACATATTTTTCTGAAATATAGGACCACATTGAGGATGCTGCACTCTTCTGCACTTGTTGTGCAATACTGTATATGTTTAACATATTGTGAGTGTAGATGATACATATACTCTCATGCCCCTGTAGGGAAATTTGCCTTAGAATCTGTCCTGCAGTTACACAGATAACAGAAATCATATATTTGACCTAGGAGCTTGTCTGGTAGTAACATTCCATCACTGGTTGGTATCTATGGTTTAACTATGTACTGCACTCATCTGGAAATAACACTTCCAACAAAGCTTCAGTGGATATGATCATGACCTGATATGACCTATAACTAATTAAATCCAACACAAATTTGGTGTCTGTTCCTCATTAGACACTCCCTGTGCCTCTCTAGCAGTGTCTGTTGGTCATAAACCACATGATCACTTAACCAACCCATTGGTGCCGTTACCCCATTGGCTGGTATACATATGTGACTGTTTCTGATTGGTAACATTTATGTAATTTAGCATCATTTTGAGTTTTTTCACGTTTTTCCTGTTTTCATGCTACCCTATTTAAATGTCGCTTACAATGTGGTTCTTGATGACCCTGATGAAGGCTACATGCGGAAACTCGTCGGTCTTATAAAGTTGTTCTCTAAACCACAAGTGTTGCTGCAGATTTCTGTTCTCTTCAAGACTCTCTTCATCCTCCATTCACCTTTGAAGCTGGTGAAGTTGTGCCAGAGTTACCCACTTCAGCACTAAATAAAAGCACAGTAGAAACCTCAAGTTGATAATAAAAAACACGGGCAGCTACTTTTAACAATTGGTAAGTCATTTTTTGCATGCAGTGCTGTAATTTAAAAAAAATCTTTTCTTGTGACTTCATTTGAAACACTTTTGATTTTTATCTGGAGAAATCAAACAGTGACAGTTTCACTTTTTCTCTGTTACTTTAAGTGTAATTTTAATATAACAACCAACTCTTACGTAGGCGGAGACTCTCACATTATTCTCTTTAACTGGTTAATCACTGTACAGTATGTTTTGCACATTTGTTGTCATATCTATTTATAACTTTAGAGTTAAGTGTCATGGGATAAAGGCCAACAATCTGCCTTACATCTTGCATTTTTCTGCCTCTAAATATTTCCTTATATGCATTATCTGTGAATATAGAAAAACAATGTTAAAGCATGCACACTCAAATGAACCTTTTGCAAGAGTTTTGTTTGTTTGTCATGGGTGATTTTATTTTGATTGGACGGGGGACGGAGCAGGAAATCAGGGAGATAATGTAGAATGACATGCACGAAAGGAGCCACTTTCAAACTTGCTTAAAGCACGATTGCCTCAGTAAAGTGCAACCTAAAGCCAGGCATACACTGTGGGATTTCAAGCCAACTCTGTGACAGTCGTGAGGAAATGTCACCTCACACTTTGCGACTGAATCTCTTATGTACAATTTATCTGCTCACATTATATGGTCCAATAAATAGAAACTCTTATCCTGGACAAATACTTTTCGGTCACATTGACTGTAAGAGTGAGTTTCTAAAGCAACACATCATCTATATTTAAAGCGACATATGAAAGTACAAAAGCAAAATAAACCTCTAAAAGACAAAGCTAATCCCATATGTGTTTTGCTATTTGATGATTTTTTCAGTAAAAGGAAACAACAAAACAAATAAGCTTCTTCTAACAAAATGTCTTGATGGCAAACCTCATATCTGCAACAACATTATTACAAAAGAACAGGCTGGTCCTTTATCCTAATTGTTTTTGACAGATGTTTTATTGAGAATGTCTGCTTTCTTTTTCATGTGTTATTAAAGAAAAAGAAAAGTGGTTTTTACTATATACTATCTCATGCATACACCTTGCCCAGAAAAGCATCTGTTGAAGGTAATTATAGCATGTGAAAAGACATCAGCATGGTGCAGCTTGCCCTGGCCCCCAGCCATTACCTCAGCAAAAAAAAAAAAAAAAAAAAAGAAAAAACACTCTACCCCCTTTGTGTCTCACACTGGCCTTTAAAGCTGCACGCAAGGACAAAAATGAAACAGTCCCCATAACTTTGTGTAACCCTTTCACTTTGATTCAGGCAGGAACATCAACCCTGATGATGGCTGACAGCTTTCACCAAGTTCAAGCAAAGTCTGTCAGTTTAACCAGACAAATTACTCCCATTATTAACTTTAATAGTGATAATAAGTACTGCTGAGTTCAAATGTGCTGCACTACTGTGCTGTTAGTTTCCATAAAGGTGTCAAACAATGCTAATTGTTTGGCTTGTACCGCCAGATCCCTGCAAGATTTGGTTTCATTGTGTTCAGTTATCACCCCACCGTTAAAGCAATCATTTGTTCGACAGGTGTTCTTCTGTACTGAATTTATGTAGAACATTTTAATAGACTATAAAAATGGTCAAATCTCCATGTACCTTATAAAACAGCTGCTTAGTGCTTCTTTCTAACCACTAAGCAGCAGCCACTTTGGAGCTACTTCATAATATTACAGGCTTCCTCTGCTGATTTTGCTGCACTTGAAGACCATTTTTTATTGGAGGCACAGTGGATTATTATTTCAGCACAGCGAATATTACCATACATAACACACAAATAAAAGTCTGATGTAGCATCCATAGATGCCTTCTGTTAATTATCATTCATTTATTCATGTATTATTCATACAAAGAAAAAACAAGCTGCAATGTATGAGCTCCAGAATTTTGAGTTTTACCCAATTCTACATGGTCACAACCAATCCTTCATTAAAAAAAAAAAAAAAAAAAAAAATCCTTCAGATGGTTTGTTTTTGACCCTGCGAATGACGCCATAGGTAGAAACACAGATCCATGTCAAGCTTTTGTGATGACAGTTTATTTTAGTGACATCAGAGAGAAGCACTTTGGCAACTGAGTGATAAGAAACAGCCTTACAACAGAACAGCTCCTCCAGGGCTAAGGGTTGAGCTTTAGACATCAAACTTGACACTGCAACTCCCCTTTACCCTCACTGAGTGGCCTTGGCTTAGCTGGCTAATGTCCTGTGAAGTACTAGTAATGAGTATCCATACTTAGAATTCTTAAAAGACTTATGTAAAAGTAAAACCAGCTTACATTTACATCCAGATAATTTACAAGCAGTTAGGAAGAAAAAACAATTATTGCATTAGTCTGACTAAACTAGACTTCTAAAATAAATACAAACATTAGCCTGACTGAAATTGTACTACATCAAATTTCTCAAAGTCAGACTTTGGACTGAACTAGAGTAGGATTTCTGTATATGCTCTACAG
Organism: Cheilinus undulatus; assembly: GCF_018320785.1. NCBI lineage: Eukaryota > Metazoa > Chordata > Actinopteri > Labriformes > Labridae > Cheilinus > Cheilinus undulatus. The sequence goes on along the minus strand of NC_054878.1, from coordinate 34,983,418 downwards.
TCTCAGCACTGGGCTTCAACCCAGCAGTTGAATATGCTTTGCAAAGCAAGAATCATATTGTCTCTTGCCTTCTGTAATTACCATAAGCTAGAGGTATTGTGTTCAGTTCATTTGTAGTTGAAGTAAAGTCTAGTGTGTATGAGATTTACAGAAAGCCTGAAAGACCTCAGTAATTTTTGAAAAGGGGCATATCGCCACCTAACAGATATAGACCTACTTCCATCAATATTGGTTCATCTACTATGAATATCTACAGTGACAAAAATAGTAGTCCAGTTAAAATTGCCTAATCAAACAATAACCATAGCTGGACTTTATTATAACTGTAAACATACTGACTGACAATGAACAAAAGGATAATTCCGCCTGCATAAATGCTTACTTAATAAGTGCTTTTCAACAGCAGAAAATTTCCTCAGTAACTAAGAACCTTTTGAGCAACCAGGGTCTAAATTTAGTTCTAGGGTTAAAAAAAAATCTATTTCTTGAAAAGAACAAAGATTCATAAACTATGGGGGATAGGGCTGCAATGCTGCTCGTTCTTGATCGATAACTAGGTCAGTGACTCTGCCAAAAACTCTCAGGTGAATACTCAGATTATTAGCAGTTTAATAGTTGACAAAGGCTTTCAGTTCTCTCTGTCACTCGTCAGTTTTAGACTTGTGGCCCTGGTGGAAAGGCAGACAACAGTGGTGCCTAGGGTCAAACTCTATTGCTTTTTTGCCTTATTATTACAACTTATCACAAGTTATAAGTCTGTTCCTCACCAGGATTACAGACAAATAATGGCACTATTTAAATAAAACTTGGTGCAAGGTAGAAGCATTCATGGGGGAATAACCTGTTAATACTTTTCCAACCAATGAAAAAGCAGTATTTCTGGCCTGATTTAATTATTACAAATTCTAGAAATTAACTCACCATGGTATACGGTGTGCTGATACAGTTTTTTACTGTTCATCTATCTGGACTTAAGAGCCAGCCGACACAGTGCAACCCTGTGATACTGGAGTATAACAAAATAAAAGATTATTCTTATTATCTGCCATCTGTATGCTATTCTATTAACTCTTATGGATGGGGTATTATTGCTAAGATTGCTTTTTTTTCTACTGAGGTGCCTTGGGCAAATGCTTTTCTAAAAGTGAATGCTGCATTAAGTTAATGTTACTATCAGATCAGGGCATGGTCTCTGCTGAGTGGCAACAACTGCTATATTTCAGGTCTGCATTACATTTAATCATCATGTTTAAATACTGACACAATATAAACTCAAAATATGAAAACAATATTAAAGTATGCCAACAGATTGCTGACAATTTACCTGTATACATTTTACTCTCCTGGCAAGTAACTCTACCACTCTACTGCCCTAAATATGTTATATGCTGCAAGGGACAGTCATAATATAAACTGGTTTGTTTTTTTGGTGTCTACTACTGTTGGAGCATTAAAAAAGCAAGTCCATCTACCCATGGCACCCATCCTCTACCATGAATGATGGTAGAGTATTGGTGCCATTATTTACATACTTGATAATACTGAATATCAAGTTCTCGGGCAGTAACAAAGGCATTTCAGTCTCTGATATCATAATGAATATAGTGTTGGTCTTCAGGTCTGTGCCTTTAAAGTGCTCTGCTACATGCATCTTAAAGAAGTCAGTTATTAATGGATCAGTTGTTTCAACACTACGCTCCTGATTTCAGTGGCAAGGACCACATATATCTCTAGTAGTGAAGTCAAACTGAGCAGCTGTTTAATCCATTATCCCAAGTACCAAATGCTTTTCTGTGTCAAGTGAGCTGAAAATAAGCCATATGTCTTCATTTGGGGACTCCATGTCAATGAAACACTCCAGCCTTTCTTGGTGTGCAGTTCCAACACTTTGCCATTATTTGATGCGTGTTTGAATCATCCTCAGCTCGTAAATGTATTCAGCCATGCAGCTCATTATTTCTCATTTATGTTCACGTTGTCATTCTGCGCTGACTGCAGTTGATGTGCCATAGAAACGGCACATTTTAATGGCCTGTTTGTAACACTCTCCTTTGCCAAGCTTCCAGGTAGTAGTAAAAGCCTTGCACTTTGAGGGACAAAGACAGATGATGCAAATTGAAAAATGTTTTCTTCTCTTCTCTCCTCTCTGCCAACATGTTCTGCCACGGTTCTGAAGAGGGCTTCCTCATGTGGGAATTCAGAGGTGCACCACTCTCTTAATTAGGCTGTTTTGTCATGCACCTCTCCATCTGTCTTGAGTCTACTGCAGCAAAGAGAGGGAGAGAGAAGCAAGGAAAGGATGTAGGGTGCGTTGGATGGAGGGGCAACTCCTCTCCAATACCTGTAACGCCTGCACCAGAATGTCAAACAGCCAGTGTCAAGTAAAGCTTTAATGGTGGCTCTGTGAAGAACATGAAAAATAAAGGGGTAGGATTATCCATAGGCATATATGATGGCCAAGCACACGCTTGCAGGCATGACGTGCTACTTTGATCAGCAGATTGAAGCAAGTAGAAGACAAGAAAGACAGGGTTGTAACGAAAGTCCAGGCCAAAGAGACCAATCCCAAGAGATCAATCCTCCCTCTTCTATGATTACAAATCAATGATAATCCATCCAGGTCATCAAAAAGAAGGGATTTTCTCAGACAGAATTAAGATCACAGTGTTGGTCAAAACCATCTATGGCCTGCAATTTTCCTTTACCATTAGAGCAGCTATCCTGACACTCCAGATGGATTTGTTTCACACATCCATCTGGGAAACATTCGATATACAGCACTTGGTAAAGGGCAGAGCCTTTGAAAGAAAACTCAGAGGGTGATTGGATGAACGTTCTGTCACACACACAGCATCACATCTTTACAGGCCAACCAGAGCAACAAAACGTGACGCAGCCGCGGCTGGGGTGTATCCATCTGCTTTGCAAGGTTATAGAGCAGTGTGTCTCAATAACAATTAAAAGTCAGCAGTTCAAAAACTTTCTTAATGTCGTAAATGTTTCCAAGAAGTATTTTCAAAAGAAGCCAATAAAACATGATGTTAGAAAAGAAAAACAGCAACTTGTTCAGGTGGAGACAGGCAAATTCACACCATGACACTACTGTATCATTAACAAACCATATAGTATAGTATATGGCACATGTGAGCAGAGTAGAGACATTGTTTAGGACAGTTGAAGATGTGACAGATGCCCTTTTTGAAATATAGCAAGCAGCTTAAATTATGTGTATAAAACAGTGTAGTATGTATTTCATGCCTGTCATTTGATGTGATGGGTGGTTGAGTTAGGGAGGCAAATCGTATAATGTTATAGTTTAGAGTTGTACTATGTGAAGTTGGCATTGCAGAAATAACCAGGTGGCAACAACAGTCTAACAGGTGTTAATATCAAGCTCGTTAACACTAAATAAGAGTTATGTTGTGTTCACGCCAGACATGAGTAAAATCATTAATGGTTAAGTAAAGTCAATGTAAAGACATGAGTAGATGCGAGTTCCCCTTGGGTTGTGTAACAACCATGCAAATCCAAGAATGTCTGGTGACATAAAAGTCATCAGAGGATCCCGAAGGACCAGCTCTGAGGGAGGAGGTTAATTCAACCGGAAAATAGAGGAGAAAGTTGTGGTGTCTGTCTGTGGCTACCCAGATCTATATGACACAACATGCCTGTTCTAGTGGCGCAGGAATAAAAGGGAGCTTGCTTGGAGGAAAGTGAGTGAGGAGGTCAGATTGCCTTGTTAAGTTGTGAAAACATTTGACTGTCACTTGAGTTCATCCATCTACTACCAAGTTGGCACCATGGTTTGTTGACAAGTGACTGAAATGCCTGATGTGGAAGAAGGAAGCCCCTCCCCTCTCATGTCTTTTGGACACTCGTAAACACTTTTTGACAGTTTTTCACACTAATTAAAACAGAATCAAGCGAGTAAACTCCCTTTACTCTCGTTCAGATACGCACGAACAGGCAATTGTATGCGTCTGATGTGAACACAACATTTGGCTGGATAGGTTGACCTAATTTCAAATACAACTGGAATCTGTACAAACAGAGGATCTGCATACTTCTTGTACATGCTCTTTACAGTGCAAGTTAAAGTTACCTGTTAACACTCATTCTCTCCACATTCACACTGATGGCAATGACTTCTACTGGGGACCATCAGTAGTTACTAATCATACACATTCAAACAGCACTGATGCAGCAGTGGAATGAACCCCAAACGTCCAGATGAGAAATTACTTGGTCCAAATAAAACAGGTAAATGAGTCCGCACACCAGAAGCTGCTCCAAGGGCTATTTAATCAAGATTATCACCACATGTGACGTTTCGGGCCTAAGCCCTTCATCAGACCCGAAACGTCACATGTGGTGATAATCTTGATTAAATAGCCCTTGGAGCAGCTTCTGGTGTGCGGACTCATTTACCTGTTTTATTTGATTCACTCTTTTGTTCCAGCACCCAGTCCTCAACCTCATGGGATGTGCGTGCCTACGAACTTTTTAAAATTACTAGGTCCACCCACCATGCTAGTCACCTGGACCCAGTAAAACAGAATGGATCTCTGAAATATGAAGAAAAATCTGATCTAAATTTTCAAACCTCAACATAAATGCTGTTCACATACATCACCGATTGGTTTATGTGTGTCTTCTTCCTCTACATTTAGTACATAAAATCAGGTTAAAAAATGTCAGAAAACCGGATTTCCAGTCGTCAGTGTCCACAGTTCTCTGTGTCTTAAGTAGACAGTATGTATCATCCCTGTTTGAACAGATACTGGTTTGTTTTGCTTGTGTTTTTTTTGGTTTCCATATTACAGGCAGCATGTCTCAGAGTGTTCTGCCACCTATGGTGACTGAGGGGGCATGGTCCAGTAGAAAATTTATTTTGGTGCACAACACATGGGGGCAGAACTTGGGGGCAGAACTTGGGAGCAAACTGAAGTAGCAGGATTGCCCCTCCCACAATTGCTAACAGAACTAAAATAAAAAGAAGCTACCAAATTAAAAACCAATTAGATTTTTTAAAGGCTTGATTACAAGAGAGCAGGATTGGCATCTGCATTTTTCACATCACAGGTATCATAAATAAAAAATGAAAGGTTAATTGGAATAGTCTCACACCAGTGGTTAGGCTTAATTTGGTTACAACACTTTGTCATAAATTATTCAGCATAAAGAATCAGTCAGGTCACTGAGGTCGCAGCAGGATGCTGTTAAGATGCCCTGGTCATGATGGGCTATTTGTCTAACACTCAAAGATAGTGGAGTTAAGAGTTGTTGCTGTGGCAACCAACTATCTTTTGAGACAAGGATGAAAGACTGCTTTTTATAGCCAGTGGGAAAAATGTCATAATGATACCATGCCACATTTAGCTTCAGGTTTCAAGACTTTGGAGTCTTTCATCACATTTTATTCTATGAGTCTATGTGGAAATCAGCCTTGCTATAGTTGTAAAAAGGCCAGAGTAGTTTTCATCTGTGGAAGCTAAATACGTAAAATAAATAAAGAAAGAAAGAAAGAAATCCCTCTTTTTTTACTTGAGTTTGTTTGACACAACTCAGGAGAATGATGCATCCAAGCAGAAAGATATCAGTCTGTGGCATTTTAGAATAACTCCTGTTGTCTATTGAGTCTCAAGAGTTAGCTCCAAGTCCTTAATTGCACTGAAGGGTAAGATTTCTGTTTTTGCAGATTTTGTTTGCCGAGCACATCAGAGAGAAATATATGAGATTTACTTAGAATTACTCAGAGGATTAAAAATGGAGGACGTTGTGTATTCATGTGTGAAACACTTGTCACTCACAGCCCTGACACATTTTGTTGAAACGGATACAACTTCATTCTTACTGCAAACACTAAACACCAGTCAGTTCCTGTGCAAAGTGTTTGCAACATGGCACCTGGATGTATCTCTCTAATCATTTCTTAGCTTTTAAGAAGAGCTATTGAGGCTGAAGCATACTGGAAAAAATGGGTGTTGTTGTATTTTTTTCTTTCAATGTTATATCTTACATTTTCAAGGAAATATACAAGATAAATACATTGTTTTTATGTTAGCAATTATAGTTTAGCTCTTTGAGTGATTTTGTAAACCCCTTCATCACAAGCTGTGTCCAGTTCTTAAACAGATTTACCCACACATAGAGACATAAGGAGTGGAGAGGATATGTACTGTAGAAGGAGAACCAATGAAATGACACATTTCTTGGTAAACTTTACAAATAAACTTGTCAGTTGCAAATGCATTACCTGTAGCCCTACATCATCAACCATTTCTATTTTATAAAACTTGTTTAATCTCCAAATTTTGCATCATTCAACTTGCAATTAAATGAAAGCTCACTGTCGTAAGCTGCTTGTGACTCACACAACACTTCACTGTCTGCTCTGCGAGTGTATGGGTAGTGTGCTGCAAGCGGTTCTGCTAAAAATAAACAATCAGCAGCATATCCACTGCATTACCGTCCATTTATGTTGCCACAGTGTTAATGAGCACCGGAACAAGGTGTTGCTGATAACAAGAATATCCTCATTTCAAGTCTGTGACTGAGCGTCTGCCTCAAGCATCACACCAGTGCATCTTTGATGGCAGTAGCATCGCCTGTAGCCTGTATGTTTTCACACAGACTCTGCAGTGGTCAGTTCTGTGACGACTGATGGTGATATCAGAAGAAGATAAGTCAAATTAAAAAAAAAAACATCAGACAAAACCACATGCATGACATGCTTCAAGTCTAATGACAGACACAGATTGTCTGCAGTATGACTATCAGGCATGCACACGTAGCAGTTGCAATAGTAAACATATCGCACATATCATTCAGCTGTAATTATAATCAAGGGTTATCATTAATTCATCCAACACATCTCTTTCTTGAAGTATTCTCTGTCTCCTTGAAAGAGTTGTAAGAATTCAGAGAATGGTTAAGATGGTTAAGCAGGGCGTAAATTTTGTGACTTGGAAGTCAGGTTGAGTTTCAGCCTTGTCGTGTAGTTTTTCATGCATTTTACAGGGAGACAGAACAGCTGACCACAGCTGCTCCTGACTGGTCAGATTTCTGACCTTCTTCATATTTTTGTTGTATGACTCCTCACACTCCAACAGTGAGAGTAGAACCATGCGCAGAATCTCCAACTTTGGGGTGTTTTTCCTCATAAAACATCTTAAATCGCCATGAAAACAGCAGAATTATTTTTTCCTTCAATACAAGAAATAAACAGAAAACACGCCTACCTGTAGACCTCCTTCTGAAAAAGAATACTACCAGCTACCAGTCGTGTTTGCTGGCGATGCCGTTCATGTGTATGTGAAAGAGAGATGTCAAGAGCTGCAAAACTAAGATATGTCTTCAACTTCTGCTTTTGACATTTGTTAGAATCCCTCTCTACTTCACTTGTACAGCTTGAAAACTTCGCTTATCCATGGCATCAGGCTATACAGTGTGAGCCATTAAGTGTGCATGCTGGTTGCACATCATAAACAATTCAGTCAGATCAGAACCAGCATGAGAAGTTCACAGAGTTTTATCATAAAATTCACAAACTACACAATAGCAGAAGTTGACATTTGACAAGAGAGGTTGCACCAGTTGATTTACAGGAGAATCATAACAGGGTTTCTGTGCACAGAGAGAGAGCACAAGCCAAAGCAGTCGACACAATTCACCTGATTGATCATGGTTGGCACCGATCACCGATATCATCAGGGTTAATTCACTTATGTGTGACGCTCAGGTAAAGTTTATGTTTGGTCAACGCTTTATATACATTACCGTGATCACATTTATCATACAAAACCGGCCTGATGTGCAGAGAGAAGAAAAAAGACACTCAAAGCAAAGCCCCCTATCAGATGATGAGGCCCTATTAGACTTCTAATTTTTAACTGACAACATTCAAATATTTCCATACCTAAAAAAGCCCCAACTCAATGTTTCCTAATATGTTCTAAAAATCTGATGTGATTGTAGTGCTGAACAGAGGCTGATGCCCTCAATGCAGGCAGTCTGGGTCCAAATCTGACATGAGCTTGTCATTCCCCTTCCCTCCTTCTCGCTCCAATTTCCAACACTATCACTGTCCTGTTTCCCTTATAACAATTGTGTTATGGTCGTCTGTTAAGAAGAACCGGCAGCCATCAGCACCCGAGCCCCATAACTGATGCTATGGCATAACCTTCACAGCGGGCGCCTGTCAAACGCACACATAGACAGACATAAACACACAACCAGATGCCTCACATCACATTTGTTGACTTTGTGTTGCTCAGAGGGAGGAGGTGAGGAAGCCGACATCCAGACAACTATATAGGCTAAAGCTCACCTGGATAACAGACTTCAGGACAAAACCCAGCAAGGGCACCATCTGCTCTTAAAAATCAAATATTCTCTACATGAGCATGCTGCCTTGATACAATGGCTTCTGCAAAATCAACTCTGTAAAGATGTCAATTAACAGACACAAAAATAGCTAACTCTGTATTCATTTTTCACCAGAACATAAGGACTACTTCAAGCTTAATTCAAAATGTCATTCTCTAAGTTGAAATTTGCCTTGACCAATAGGTAAGTTTGGGGCTCTTTATTATAAGAAAGGTCCCTGAGTATTTCATTGTTCTACCTCAGCTGGTCATTTGTTTCTGTGAAAGCTTGGTAAATTAATCCGGCCTAATTAAACAAGAAGGAACTCTGAATTTGGGTGTTGTTAAAATGTTATTTTCTTGTTCCAAACAGTTGGAAACCTAGCATAGAAACAGGGACACTAGCTATACTGAAGTTTCTTAATAAACAACAACAACTCCAGGGTGCCTGATACAAACTGTGCCAAACAGCAAGAAAGAGTACAACTCTGGTGTGGTTTATTATTGATTCATTTAGGCTAATGCATTATTAATAAATGTATTACTCTGTTAATTCATTGTTTCACATTCACAGTAGGGTTGAAATATAAGCTCATCAGAGCAACTTGTGCTTCTTGTTTCTGTAGTTTTCTTTTATGGCCATTTTTTATTAGCTTCAAAGGTGATATTGATTTACACCTTTAGCAAAACAAGGCAAAACCCTCTGATATTGTCAGTTCCTGCTGTCTTAAGCAACAATGTGCACAGGCTGCAAATAAAGAATACTATTTAGTGATTGGCAGTGCATCTTAAGACAGGCAGGAGTATAAATATGCACTCTCTTTGTCAGGAAGAGCTAATGTATTGATTATATTTACCAGCAATTTCAATCAAAATAAGGAACAAAATGTGTCATGACATATTTCCAGCACTTTTAAAGATTATTTTTAGTCTTTTTTCTTGAATGCAGCTGCAGAAGTAAGAAATGTAGGAAGAGAAAATGGGAGAAGGCATGCACCAAACTGCAAAATCTCTCAAAGTCAATATCAAGTCTCCTATAGCCTGACAGTATTTCTCAAAAATGTTCCCCCAGATTAAGTACTTCCTGTCGAGCAATAATTGGTGTTAATAAGGGTATAGAAGAATTTTAATTAGACTTAAAGCTGCAATCCATGTTGCCAATCTCCCTGTAAGCAACAGTTTCTCTTTTAATAGCTGAAGCTTCAACCTGCCACTGACAAGAGAAAAACATACTGAAATACAGAAAAATCCCCTCTGGACTCTCTTCCTTTGACTATACAGCAACACCTGCATGACTGTCAGCGTGGCGGCTTTAAATCTTCAGTGTTGTCCCTTCCACTCGAAGGAGCAGACAGCTGTTAACGGCCCTGAGGGCTCTCTTGTGAGCTTTACTGCGTTATACAGTTATAGAGTAGATGTTAACTGTTACCACCTGTCTGAGAAAATAAAGGTAAATGAGTCATTTCTTTACTGTAGATGGTGCATCATACACACATGGAATGTCTATTTTTCATCATTTACTAAAGATCAGGGTTTGGTGCTATTTTGATTTTATCAGTTAAGGTTCCAGCTCTTATTAATTCATGATTTCAGTTCCTTTTTTCAATTATTATTTCTGAATTATAATTCTTTTTAAGAGCAAAAATGAATAATGAATTTTCAAGGACAAAAACGTGGCTACCATTATTGTTGGCATATTTTCAATCTCAGCTTTAACTGTGTCAAGTGTGACTGGGATTTTAATTTCCCCTTCATTTATTTGGACAGCTTTACCCAAATAGCCCAGTTAGAGAAAAAATATATAAATAAATACAGAAAAACATGTCAGTGTTACATGTCAGGACGTCGCCTATGCTGTTGTATATTTCTGATGTACTATGATGAAACAATAATATCAAACAAGGCTTTGATCTATGGAAATTACTATGAATAAGAAGAAATGAATAAAACATTTTTCATACCTAAATGCTGATGATTCAACAGTGCCACAAATCTTACCACAGCACCTTGATATTCCTCCTTTCTCCCAGTTCATTCATTATTGAACTGAACAGTTTCTGCATTATAGGGTCTCTCAACAGGGGGCAGGGTGCTCTATACTAGTTTTTAAGGTATTAAATATTTTAGACATGTTTCACTTAATGGAACTGGCCCTCAAACAGGAGCTAGCTTCTGCAGCTAACATGAAAGACCTTCTGGATCATATGATTGCAAACAACCTATTACAAGAATTTAAGGAAAATTGAATAACATTTGTAATGCATTGAACACAGCCCTAATTTATTTGATAAAATGTTTTATACTATACTATACTGTACTATACTATACTACAGTGCAAACAGGCATTTATATAAATGTGCTGGTCTAGCCATAAAGGGTAATTTTCAATAGCAGTCATATCTAATTTTGACCTCTCAAGTGTGTGGATTTTCTGTTTTTTTCTGTTCTGTTATATAACTTTATGATAAAAGCTTTTGTATTGTCATAAAAACAAACCCTGGATGTCAAGTGACTTACTCTCAAAAAGCTTTAAGTGAAGCAGTCAACCCAGCAATTGTTCAGTCACTAAAGAGGATCAGCAGAGCCATCATAGACTTACTTTGACTCACTTTTTGCAGCTTGATAGCTTTCAAGTCTACATGTATATGTGTGAAATAGACTGAACTACTTTGACTAAACAAAAGAGAAAAATTTTAACATTGTGATAGACAACCTACTTACATCCAACAAGTCACACTTTTAAGATTTCTGTGAGATGAATTCAGGAAGGGTTAAATACACTGGGAGTAGACCAATTACCGGCCTGGCCGATTACTGATACAGATATTTGGCAAATAGCCATTTATCTGTATTGGCATTTTGTACAATAACTGACCAAAATCAATTAATTCAAATGTGTGCAACTTTTGACTTTTGCTCCACTGCAAGGTGTGTCTTGCCCTCTGGTTTTATTTTTACTCTCTATAGTCTGACCTAATGTCTTACCCACAACACAATCTGACCGGCTTGATGTCACACAACTACCAGCCAATCAACACTGAGGACTGGGCGGCACTGAGACAGGGATTGTGTGGCATCACTTCCTGTTTCCTGCTGCTACTGTGGTGCTCAAAGCTGGTTCTCACACTGACAAAGCTGGAGCTGATTGTTTATCTTCCTACATTTTTAACACACAGTTTTACTTTGGTTTTTCATAACAAATGCAGATTGATTCATCAGTTATCGGTCACATGCACTACTAAAAAACAGATATCGGTGTACACTTAAAAAACACATTTGCAATTATGACAGCCAAGTTTAAACGTATGAAAAAGCTATCATTTGGGTTTTTTCACCATTTGCAATAGAGTTATTTCAGTTTGCACCAGTTTTTAACTTTTCATTGACAAGAACAAATTGGTTTGTCTATTAAAGAATAATAAGTCTAACAGAACATTTATATGTTAGATGTGGCATACCATCCGCTTAAATGCACAGAGTATAAACTGCCAGGGGGCTCTCTATCAAAACAATAACAAAAGACAGTGAGTAGAGACATGCTGCTCAGTTCCACCTACCTCTGTTGCTTACCTTTTTTAAACTGAGGAGTATTTTTGAAAAAAGAAACTATACTTAATAATGTGTATTTCTTGATCAGTAAAACACTTTTTTTCTTTTAATCCAGGTAAATTTCACATAATGAGGGAGAAAAGCTGTTAAAAGTGGCCGGGGGTTGCAGATGATTCCACAATGGTTTGCGAGTAGCTCAAGCATTTACCAGGAAGGCAAAGGTTGGGTAGCACACAACTATACTCAACTTGGAAATGTGTTGTGAGGCCCAGTGTCCCAGGATCTGAGGTGTGGGGGTGTGGAGTTGTGTGTTTTGAGTGGGTGAGGGGTGTTTCAGAGACAGAAAGCACAGTCGATGGTAGAGAATAATTGTGGTGCATCACAAATAAGCAGCACAAAACATGAATGAGATACAGCCACTTCTGATATCACGCTTGGTTATGTAACAGTCTTTGATCCACATCCTGCATTTCCACAGCAATACTAAACATAAGATTAGTCCTTGCTTATGTAGACCTGTCATTGCTGAAATTCTGCATCACACCTTTAAAGGTATTGACATTAGATAATGACTGGACGAAAGAGAAGTCAACATGACAGTAAAGACTGTAAGGAAAATTGTAATCCAAATACATAAAATATGATCATGATTTAGGGGTGACTTTTGCATAAAATACACACAAATCCACAAAGTAGAGATTCAAATATCCCCTAATCTGTGGAGTGTATAGCTGCAAATCTCTGACGTCTCTGTTTTTTTGTCAGTCCTGCACAAACAGGGCATTAGTGACAGAGTTATGTTAGACTTATTTCAAAAAGCTTACCCTGCACAAGGCTACTTAGCAACTGCAGAGTGCTGATAGTTGCCAGAACGTGAAAGAAACTGCCTGCTTTTTCCTGTGTGATTCTAGTTTCTCTCATTTCCCAGGGACCCTAGAACTAGAAGGGAAGCCTTTAGCTTTTCTGCTGATTAGGTTCAGTTACCTCTAATTAATCAAAAGGGATTACAATTTTTTTCTCTAAACATTTTTTATGAGATCCTCAGGGGTGGGCCAGAGCGCAGACCGTTTTTATTTTTTCCCTTAAGATTTGTGTGTGTGGTTTTATCCAATCAACAATCTGAATGAGACGTCTAAAATAAAAATGCATGCCGAAGGAAAACAATCTGTAGGTAGCACAGCATCAATTTTTAATTTTCCTTTTTGTTTGCAATCTCCTCCCAGTAAGCATACTAAGCTTGTAGATTATTTATCAGTGTTTTCTATTTGTCATTACTGTTTTCCCTGCTGTGTGTGAAATGAAGGTTAAAATGATACCGCAGGTGTGACAAAAATCCTTGAGGGGGTTTTAATATCATTTTGTTTCATCAAATTTTCCTTTTTCTTCCTATTCTTCGTCTGTGTTAACTTCTCAAAGCAGTGATGCAACATATTGGAAAAGATGTACTCTTCTGTTAGTGAGGCAGAGGGGGTGTTGTGAGTTTTGACAGAGGCAGAGGTTTGAAATCTCAGGTGATGGCAATGTGATACAGCAGAGGGGGATGCTATGATGTTGGGAAATCCCTCTGGATAACAGCTTCACAACTGTAATACACTGTAGTTGCAGGATCATTTATGCTTTACAGATACAGACGGAACCTTCTGATCACTGTGTTCATTGCATCCATATTTCTGCAAGACAAAGCACTGCAATATCAGAAATCAGAGGAAATTGAGGAATATTGTCATTTTTTGTGAGTACTATTGAACATGTATATGATATTATAGCCCACCAAAGTACGTGGACAGGCAGCTACAAAAGAGTAGCTGGGAAGAGATCAGAAATAACAGCAGCAAAGGAGAGGTAGAGGTCTGTGAGAGATACGACCTCTTACATCAACCCCAACATAACTGACGCACGACCAGTGATGGCTGTATCGATTAAAATGTAGGGATCTATTTTTGTACAGAAAGGGAACATAAACAACCCTGTAGGGCGAAATAACAGCAGAAGTCAGCCATCTGCTTTCCAACTGCAACTGTGTCCCCTCTTCCTTCTGAACTACTGAATTACAAAGACACTTGATCACTCTCATAGTTTTGATTAAAGCAATTATGCAAATTTGAGTTCTTAATTTATGCACACATTAGGAAATACTCTAGTTATCATCCTCATTGTCACATTCAAAACAGGTAATAATAGTTTGAACTCATGACAACCATCTTAAAGGTGAGGAGAGCTACAGAAGGTTAGAGTTGTTTATATGAAAATGTTAATGTGAAAATATTTGCATAATTCTCATTAATCAAGGTGCACAATGAAAAGCATATAAATCCCAGTAGACCTAGAGTATAGCAGTTGACATTTTGGATATCAAATAAGTATCCTGACTAAAAAGTTAATCTCCAACAACATATTTTTCTGACTGTCTTTTAAAGTAAAAGAGGGATGAGAGACATTTTTTCTTAAAGTCTCTTTTGCAGACATTAGTCTACTATGCATTTAAGTCGATATTTGTTTTCAAGGTGTATTTGGGAGCTATTTAAAATAACAGAAATAGAGCATAATAAAGTTAACCTTCTTAACACAAATGTCAGAGACTGTAAAATGAAGTGAGATACCTCAAGGGTCCTCATAGGAAAGAAAGCTGTGAAGGTTCTGGTATCCAGTAAGTACATATCACGTTAACCATCAAAGCAAGGGTAGGAAAGACATTGTGACGCCTCGTGCAAAAAGTCTTTATTAGCGCTATCAAAATATTTAAATTTATCACTACCAATCTCAGAATTTCTGTATGTAATCATGACTAATCTCCCAATTCTGAAATTCTAGAATTTTGCATTTAAGTGTTTTTCTTTCATTTTTGATTTTCTCTTCAATGGTAAGAGGCTTTCTGTTTGGATCCAGACCAGCTTTTACTTTGAAAGAAAATAAAGAACTTTGGAAAGATCGAAGAATATGACATAACCTTAACTGAAGAAAAAGGAGCTTGTTCTGGATTGGAAAGAATAATAAGGGAACAGTAAAAAGATAAATGTCTGATACCACATTGCCCAGTTGGCTTTTGACTTGTCTACCGAGATGTTTGTGAGATTTTTAAACTGAAATGAGACATCTTTGCTTGGCTGTGATGTTATCATTTTCTGTCTTTTTATTTTTTTGTGAAATGTATTTTTATTACTATTGTACAGTGACTTTGGGATTTTTGAAAAGCACTTAATAAATAAAATCTATTGTAATTGTCATTATTATTATTATTATTATTATTATTATTATTATTACATCACTGTGACTGCAGGGGTTTAACCAAAGTGTATTGAGAGGAACAATAAAGCAATTAAATGAATGCACGAATTATGGACCTTAATTAATGGTGATTAATGCAACAGTTCTTGTCTAAATTATGGGTAATAATGGGATTCACCAAACAAAATGCACAATTATGAGGGAAAGTCAAAGTTTTTCATTCCCTATACAATAGTTTTATCATTGAACCATTAGTTACAGAGGATTTTTTTTTTTTTTAAGTAACTGAAATGTAACACGTTCTGTGTCTTTTCAGAAGCCAGGTAATCTTACTGTTGATATATTTCTAATAACTTCATTTGCATAGCACTAATAAGAAACAAGGGTTTACCAAGGGCTTTGCCCTATGAGCAAAGGCACACACAAGAACAAAATACAGGAACACATCACAAAAGCCCAACAGTAAAAGAACCCATACAATTTAACCAACACAAGTAACCCAAAAGTTATATGGACCCAAGGAATGCATCATAAGAACCCCGGACACACAGGAACCAAACAACAACAAGATTAGGTAAAAACCTAGTATATGGCTGACCACAACTATCTAGGATTCCTGTTGAAATGCTTGACTGAAATGTGTGTTCTGGCAAAGTTATTTTGTCGTGATTATTTGTTTATTATTTTTAGCCAAAGTTATAGTATGTGGTTACTGAAATGTAAAAAGCTACATGTTGCCCTCTCTGTTTGTCTCCTGCTGTTTGTAATGATGCCCTGAGCTGCGTCATCCCCCCTCCCCACCTGCTTTTCTTCTATTGCATCTGATTAGTCAAATACAAACACAGACACATGCATCGACTCAGCTGCAGTTAGAGAACAGAGGGGAGAATACAATCTCTGTATTCTTCACTGTTAGTGTGCAAAGGGCAGACGTCACTGCAGGAAACAGGCAAAAACCTCTCCTCTGCACAAGACAAGCTGTCGGTGTGGCTCTCTGCTCTGGTTTTAACAAGAACAGCGGTCCAATTCAGAGTAAACTGCAGCGGTCCTACTGTGAAATCCAAGCTAACAGCTAACGCCGGAAAATACAGGACAAGCCCACTGCCATGATCGGGAAGCTATGCCAAAACAGACCAGGAGTAGAGCGAGAACATTTTTGTTTTCTGTCACAGAAAGCTTTCAGTGTTGCTCTCTGCGCTTGTTTGGATAAGACACGTTGTCTGGTTCAGACAGAAGCACCGCTGCGGCTCAGTCCCAGCCAATGACAGGCCTGCTAGTGGAATCATTAGCCTGGACACAAGCACTCATTAGCTGTATGCAACAACGAACCCTTTCCCTGTAACTATCAGAAGAGCGACAACATCGTTTTCCGTCACAGAAAGTTTTCCGTGTTGCTCTCAGTGCTAACTGTGATGAAGAAATGTGTTGGTCTGGCTAAGGCTGAGCTAACATTCAGCTAGCAGCCATTGTGTACAAGCACAACACATAACCTTTTCCCCGTTTAACTATCACACACTCATGCTGAAGCGGTTTGGCAGAAGAGCAAAAACACCCTTTCTGTTACATAAAGCTTTTAGTTTTGCTGCCTTCACTTGTATTAATAAAGAAATGTCCAGTTTTCACTAAAGTGCCGCTGTGAGCCAATCACTCCTCAAGCAGCCATTGTACACAAGCATTTACACAAGAAGTTACCCTTTCCCCCTCAACTATCACAGAGTCATGCCAAGGCAGGTCAGTAGAAGAGTGAAAACATCTTTCCCAACATGAAAAGCTTAAAGGCTTGTTTTAATTCTTTGTCATACAGAAATGTGGATCAGTTCTGGTTAAACAGAGGCCCTGCTAAAGCTATATCTGAGTATTTAGAGAAGTGGAGGCAGCCATTAGAGGGCTTTCAGCACAAGTAAACCCCACCCATAGCGCAACTCTGTATGTATGGCTCTAGTTAACACAGTGGAGGCAGCCATTACCGACAGCATTCAGTACAAGCAAACTCATCTCTATTGTATGGCTTATTAATTAGGGTCACTCAGTCACTTACTTAGTCAGACACGGACAGAGCCATCTATAGGGCTGCCCTCAGTGGTCAGCCAGAAATGGGGATAAAAAGGACTACGTGGAAGTAGACCTAAAGGCTCATTCATGCTACTTTTATACATGCAAATTGATCTGTGCATTTTAAACCATACAGTGGTCAGTGCCCAGGTATTCATGATTGTCTGTTACATTTGGGTAGGTCTAAAAAAATTAATCCACAAGAAATTGCTGTCTCACACGGACCTCCACTTTTCTTTGGTCACTGCTCCTTTAGTCCCTCACCTCAGCTGTTCCGTTGTATTTGTCTGTTTCTGTGAGCTAACATCACATATATGTTTGTAATTCTACCAACTCACACAAGGCTTGTCAATGTTTCCTGAAAGTGTTCAAGTAAAATTCCACCCTTTTTATTAAATGCTTCTTTTTGTTGTGTTTTGCTGCTTTAGCTTGGCTATATTGCTCAACACTGCCTCCATTATTACCTGCAGTACTATGGACCATATCAGTAAGCTTAAAGGGATACTTCAACATTTTGGCAAATTCGTCCATTGCCATAATCCCTATAGTCTTTGTAATAGGTTCGTTACCTTTAGCTGTCGGTGCAAGCTATTTTTAGATCGCTGTTGCGGGTTTGGACCTGCTGTGCCAACTCAATGTAAGCAGATGGTATTCCGGCTTTCCCTCATCAAACTCATCAAATACACAATCCAACAACTCCAAAGCACTCTTGTGGACAAGTTGTGACCTGTACATTCACCACGCTATGAAATAATAACGTATAATTATGTAACATTACAGCGCATGAAGCAAATACTCGGAACTATTTCTTGAGTAAACCACTGGGCGGAGTGACACAGTGCAGCAGCCATGTCTGGAGTGTAGTTCCGGCTTTGCATTTAGCTTTAAAACATCTCCCTCTCGTAATGTTCCATGATTATTTCATAGCGTTGTGAATTTGGCAGCGGCGATCTAAAAACAGTTTGCACCGATAACTAAAGGTAATGAACCTATTACTAAGACTATAGGAATTATGGCAATGGAGGAATTTGCCAAAATATTGAAGTATCCCTTTAAATAGAGGAAAAAATGATGGCAGAGTACAGAAAGAAAGCTTTTTCTATATTCATTAACATTTTGAATGTGGCATACAAATGAGCATTAACCTGGCGTACTCTCACTTCTTATTCCTTTGTTTTGATTTTTTCAGTAAATTCAGTAGTTTTGTTGCTGTCACACTTCTGATTTATACTGCCAGATAGCAAGAAATTATTTACCATTAAAATTTTGACAAGTGCAGCTCTGAACAGTTTCAGGTGTCATGGCATTTTCTTGTTTAATTACATTTGAAAACTGTTTTAAATCCAGTGATGCTTTGTGGCACGGACTGACGTGACCCGAGTCGGCTTGAGTCTCATGTTCTGTTTAATGATTAATTGACGTCTTAGTATGAGGTCAGGACTAAATAAATTACAGAAATAAGCAACCTGTAACCTCTCCTACATTACTGATGCTGTGCATATCAGGCTTTAAGAGGGAAAACACAGGCTCCATATCTGGGGCATTATCAGGGTTTGTTTTGGGTTGAAGTGTTGTTTGTTCCACACATATTGATTTTTCTGTAGGGAAAGTGATTTATCAGAATTACTCAAGCCTGCTGGACACCATGTGCATAAATAGTAAGGCAGCACAGCCCTCATTTAATTTCATAGTCCTCTCTCTGCATTAAAGACTGCTTATAAGCATTTATATAAGTGGGATTTCCCACACTCACTCTTTCTTTCAGACATAAACACAAACACCATATGGTTTATTTCTGTTTCTGAAAGCTTTTCTCCTTTATTTTCTCATACAAATAATTCAAAGGGAACTGTAGTATTACTGTAGTATTTAGCAAATACCTTGTAGTACTGTAAAACTGAAATGAGAACTAGGGCTGAACGATTTGCAAAAATAATCAAATTGTGATTTTTTTTCCCCAAGTATTGCAATTGCAGTTTGATATGTGATTATTCTTGGATTTATCTTATATATTTTTTTGACAAATTCAAGCAATAAATAACCATGTCCGGAGTGTAGTTCTGGCTTTGCATTTAACTTTGAAACAAGTCCGTCTTGTAATGTTTCATGATTATTTCATAGCATGGTGAATGTACAGGTCACAACTTGTCCATGAGAGCGTTTTGGAGTTGTTGGATTGTGTATTTGATGAGTTTGATGAGGGAAAGCAAAA
This sequence comes from Cheilinus undulatus, assembly GCF_018320785.1. Lineage (NCBI taxonomy): Eukaryota > Metazoa > Chordata > Actinopteri > Labriformes > Labridae > Cheilinus > Cheilinus undulatus. Next base: position 34,964,014 of record NC_054878.1, on the reverse strand, counting down.
AATACCATCTGCTTCCATAGCGTTAGCTGTGCAGCTGGTATATCGGTCCCCCAGATCTAAAAACAGCAACAACTAAAGGAAACAAACCTATTACTAAGACTATAGGAATTATGGCAATGGGCGAATTTGCCAAAATGTTGGAGTATCCCTTTAAGGCTCAGAGAGTTCATGGGTGTGGAAAAGGAAAAATTGTACCAGATGAAGAACCATTTGGGAGCCACAAGACCGGCTTTTATCACGGAGCAGAATCAAATAATCTGGAATCCCTGAAAAGAGCTGAAATTCTCATCACTAGTTGCAAGGCTAGACAGAAATAAATAAAGCCATACTTTTTGTTTTCTGGCAGACTACCCCAGATTATGTCTATTGAGGGAGCAGTCTTAGATTTACTGTGCCAGTACAAATAGCATTCACACTACCAAATCAATCTTGATGAAGGCATCCCAGCCCAAAATGAATGTCAGTATGTGTCAGTACAAGGTCTAAACAGGGTCACAGTGTCTACTCCAGGGATGAATGAATTTGCAATGTGGAACAACAAAAAATGGGAAAAATAAAGAATTGTTGTAATAGAATAGGATGACGGTGATGTGATGCAGTTTATAAGGAATGCTAATAATCCTCACAAGGAATGAAATGTTAAAAAAAAAAGTGAACCAGGAGAGTATTCTGTAACTTTAAACCAGATATAATCAATAAATCAGTTTAAATCTAAAAGGGAATGTAAAAATAATCCCTAAAATAACATCATCATAGGAAAAGTAGAATCTGCAAATTGTGAATACTCGCACTCTAGATGCTACAAGGAATAGAAAAAATATGTGACACTTTGGAACAAACTTGAATCTAATCCAAGTTTGTTTTCCAGTGCACCCTTTTAATTGAGCTACTGACTGCGTGGGATGTTTCATACATGTCAATGGTGTTTAGCTCGTTCAAAACTAAGACTGATGGATTCACAATAATGTCTTTGTGTTCCCTGAGCCAAGACAAAATTCAATTAAAGAAGCAGAATTAGCTGACATTAAATATTTTGTCTGCTCTGTCAGTAGTAATTCACAGTATGGGAATCTGCCAATTAACTCAGAGTCAAAGATTCCCATGTCTTGTCTCTTGATGTTCTTTTAAGAGAAAAGACACTTTTCACTGTTTATCACTGTTCATGTTTTTTCACAACAAGCTGGACATTTCTTTCCACTGCGTTGGGCTGAATCCAGTCTTATTAATTTGTTCTCATTTGGCCGTCTCACAGCTAGCACACTATGGCGGCAGGCTGCTAATGAAATTAAAAGCAGGATGTGGAGATAATTACAGTTAAAGGCAAATCAGCTGCTGCTCTGAATCCATTTCCATGGCAATCAGCTGTGATGGTGACTTCGTGCAAATTTTCCTCATGACATAAATGACCTCATCAATATGGCGGCCATATGTTTGCCACAGTGAGAGATTTGTAGGTGTCCTCTGTTTTATTATGTTAAACAGTAGTAACCCTAGAAATCAAATATTTACTCAGCTGAACATGATTGATCTTTTTCCTCAAGATAGTTGCCTTTAATGACGTCTGAGTTACTTTTCAGTTCAACATATTTAGGAAGAAACTTTTTTCTTTCTTATAGACAAATAAATGTGTCTTTGAAAACAGTTTTCTTCTTTGAGAAAGAAACAATAAATTACTTAATATTAGCTTATTGCAGGTAGTCATAGGCCAGTTGTGAGAAATTGCTTTAATGAAATGTCAAAAACATGTTAAATCTATTCAGTGGTGATGCACTGTTTATCCAAGGATCACTCACAACTCTTTTTTTTGTTGTTTTTATTAAAGAAAGGTTTATCCCTTTCAGTATTGAAGTCAGAATTAAAATATACATCTGTAATAATAATTCTCTAAAATTAGGACCTTAGATGGCATGTATTAAAGATGCAGTCTGTTTTTTGAGGGGAAAATCTGAAATCTGTCTCCTGCAGAAAGATTTCGATAGCCATCAGCAAAGTTGACAAATCGCAGTTCTTTACAGCTGTATAGTTGCTGTCGAGTTTGCATTCCTGCTACCAAGGGCTGCACAATAAAAATCTTACTGTTAATGCAGTATTAACTTTTTGCTATGAACATAACCCATGAGTCTGAGTTCATCACAGTGAAAGAGAAAAAAAATTTGATGCAAACAAGCAATTCTCCCTCAGCCAACACATATTTTACATGCTCTCACATCACGCTAATGCAGGCAGATCAAACTCAAGCTAGATACCAGCTACACTCAGAGTAAAAGTAAAAGTAAAAGTGCAGTTACTTCAGTAAAATGTATTTAAGTAAGAGTAAAAGTACTGCTATGGACCTCTACTCAAGTATTGAGTGATGAGTAGCTACTAAGGCTGGGCAATTACTTGAAATTTCGATTAAATCGCAGTGCATCCTACTGCAATTTTCAAATTTAAGAAGGTGCAGTGTTTTCATAAACTGAAATGTGTGTCAAAATACCAACTAAATACATTTTTTGCAGCAGAAATATTTTTAATAAAATGTGCAGGATTACGGAGAGTAGGGTTTCCTGCAAACTATGCTAAAAAATGGACACTTGAACACTTGCAAGACATGTAGAGCTTTGTTATGTTGCCATGATGGTTTCCTACAAGGCTGTAAGTTAAAGAAGTCAGTCAGTTTACTACCATGGTTGAAATAGATAAATAAAGATATGTTACTCATATAGACTCATGCATCATCTAATTTCATCCTAAATATAGGCCTGGCCTACAGGACACAACAGTTTATCTCATACTGTGCTTTTATTATGTAGAATAATTCACGCTTGTGTTTATGAAAAAATACATAAGATGAGGAATTTAAAAAATAACCATATATTAAGTTGCAATTGCAATACTGAAAAAAAAAATTAGATTATTTTCCCAGATTGTTCAGCCACAGTAGCTACTAAATAACTATGGATTATCTATTTAGAGTTGTGAGGCAACTGCTGCACAGTCGGGAGAGCTGGTTGTCTCTCAGGGGTTCAGTCCACAGCTTCAGTAGTCACAGGTCGATGTGTCTTCAGGAAAGACACTTTAATGAGATCAGTTTATGCTCATGCTTTCTCTTCATGGTGGCCTTCCTTTGCCATCGGTGTGTGAATGTGGAGTGAATGGTTAAGTGTGACCTGCAGTTTTAAAGTTCTTTGGGTAGTCAGACTATTAGAAAAGTATTATACAGGCTTAAGTCCTTTAGTTTATTACCTGTACTATCTTTACCAAACTACTAGGAAATTGTGTTGTGCATCACATTTTTTCTCACATTATGCAGGCTTACCACTAAAATAGACTGTTAATTATAACTGTGGGATTCAAAACTGAATTGCCAAATTGTAATTATATTTAAACCTTTAGAAACACATTACATTATTTTGATAACTTCCAGTAATTTTTCACACTGCAATATTTATCATTGAAAGAAAAGACATACAGTGTTACTCTATTCCAATATCATTCAGCCCTACTGTTACCACTGTGGTGAGCCCTCAGCCTACAAGTCAATCTCCACTGGTCACTTGCTGTATTTAATTAAGGAGTCTTATCAATCAAACCAGCGCTTCACAAGATTTATTTTACTTATTGTGATCTAATGAGAGAGGAAAGCTGTTAAAAAGTGACGCGACCGGTCTGGTTTGTGTCAACCAGGGCTGGACTGGCAATCTGGCATACAGGCTATTTTCCCAGTGAGCCAAGGCACTTTGATTTATGATTTATCTTCCCTATAACATAAATATCTGACCTGATATTGGATTGGATCTGTCCCATCTCTTAATACTCTCTACTCAAATGTCAAAATTTGAACCCTGTCTGAAACACAGTATCACTAAGTAGAAATATACTTTATATAGGTTATGAGCTCAAAAAGTGGCCTAGGGTTTTAGTAACTCTTTGATGAGTATAAATTGTAAAATCTTGTGCACAAGATACACCTTTGCTATCAATTAATTTTTATTTACAAAGTTGGAAGTGTACACCCCATTCCATCAAATGCATTAAAATGTAATCTAAAATAAGAAAATATGATTACAAATTGGACAAAAGCACTAATGCAACTGAGAAAAAAAGCTAAGGTAAAAAAAACAAAAAAACAAATCATACCATGCAGCAGCTGGCAGACTCTCACCACTAAAGATGAAACATGTCTCAAAAAAGTGTTTGCATACTACTTTTTTCTTTATGCTACCTCACATTTATGAGTAAACATACATGCCTGTGCTTGTATGTGCAGTCTGCATGTATGTGACTCTGAGTTTCGATTTATTTACTGCCTGGGGTTAAAGGCTCACATTGAACATGCCCAAAGGCACATTTAATCACGCTGAAAAAGAGACACTTGAGATTTTTTTTATGCTCTACTGATACTCCACACAGTGACATGTCATCCCTCTCTGTTTCTCCTCTCCCTATTCTCTCTTTGTTGCACGGTGTAATAAAGCAGAAACACCTTAAAAACAGTCTGTCACTTCAGGAAACAGCTGCATAGCATCTATGGTGTTTTGATAGTGCTGTGAGTAATCCCAGTGTCCATCGCTGCTGTCTGTGAGCTACCACAGCATCTATTTTTCCCTTCTCCGGGGGAAGAGGAGGGCTGTGCAGCTGACAGCCGAGGTCATCGTGCTTGTTTTTATCTAGGCTGGCGCTGTCACAGGCTTGTACTTTCAAAATCCTGAAGACGAAGGCTGTAGAGTTACTTACAGTGAAAACTCACATACACAGAGCTAAGTTTCCTTTGAGGTGCCGGCTATCAAATCCAAAACTTCAAGTCAGTAGGGGAAAATGTTTGATGTTTTAGGTGAAAATCATGTAATGCTTCTGACAAATCCTTACACCAGGATGGAGAGCATGCGTGAAATGTGGATGTCAGAAGTTAAAAGGTAGCTGTGAGATTGAATGAATGAAAATATGATGTACGGTGAGGTGTGCTTGGGCATAAATGTCTGTTACCCTTTTATGGTGCGTTTAGCATGTTCTTAGGGCTCGTTAATGTGCCAGACGGCTCGGTGAACGCTGCAGCAGCATAAGCTTTAATTATCAGGAGGAACAGGATAATCTGTCATAATGACTGATTTCCACATACACCCCTCCTGCTGCCAGTATTTGCTATCTGCTATAGCTGTAAAATGTCCTATGCATACATTGCTTTGACTTACATCTACCTCTTCCACTCTCTTCTTGTTTGATGCTGCGTTGTCTTTTCAGGATAAATGTGAAGTTGTAAGTGAGCCTCACCTTGCAAACGATCTCCTACTGACATATCCGTTGTTGCCATGCAACCACTTGGCATTTTTTTTTTTGTGAAGGATACCCTTACAACCGTATTAAAATAAAGGCCCGGTGAAGGCTAAGTTCCTTGAACCCTTACCGTGGGTGTTGAAAACTGAATACATTATGTTTCTCACAAACACCAGGAGTATCACAGTTGTGTTGATGAGCCAACAATCATTGCCCCAGAGTTTCCAAGAGGGCTGCAAACTTTTTTTTTTCCTCAGGAAAAGTACAGCAAGAGATTGCACAGCAAAGAGTTACAGTTAACTTTCTGTGGGAGATCAACAGGCTGCAATGCCCAGAGGGCAGTTTGAGAATGGAGTTGATAGTTAAATGGAATCAAATGAATGCTGTGCTGCTGAAAGGTCATCACATCTACTGTCTGGCACTGTTGAAAGAGGCTGTCAGAATGGCTGCACAACTTTTATCCCTACTGCATGGAGAAAGAGCACAACCCCAAACACTTCTCTGTGGCTAGCACATCCAGACTGTAGTTGTAAGAAAATACTGAACATATTTATCTTTTTCTGTATTATTTTTTTCATCAGTCAGCAGTGACTCATTCCTTTACCTGTCAGTCAAACTCCAGGAAACATCCTAAAAATCTGACTAAAATCAATCTCACAGGGAGTAAATTCAAGGGTGTAGCATGAATGATACTGTATTTCAGCTTGATCGCAATATAAATCTTTGATGAGTAAATTACTGTAAAATCCAGTGTGTAAGATGCACTTTTAAGGTGTTTTTTCCATTTAAAAAGTTGGCTGTGTCCTGTATACTAGTGTGACAAATACAATAGACTGAAGCATGCCTTATCACTACAGCTAATACAGCCACAACTATCACCCTCACATGACCTGATATAATTGAAAACTTGTCTCATTTACCCTACACTGCAAGCAGCTTCATCACTGCTCTAAACATGCTGTGATACATGTCCCTGGCATTTTTGGCTTGAAACCAGACCCCCACAACAGGTCAAATATTACGTTAACACCATTCCTTTGTCACTCTTAATACATAGAGCTGCCAAAGTTTTTCCTCAAATGATGACATGGCTCAGGTCTAAGTGGCATAGACACATCTAAAGGTGTCTTTTAACTATGTTCTGTCTTATGGTCAGAGATGAGTATGGTGGACATTCATCTGCAGATTGCTGTCTTTACAACATTTGCAGAATCTTGATTGACAGTTTATTGATACAACAGTTATTTATATATCCCATTCAGGGTCCAACATTAAGGTTTTTGCCTACTTGCCCTTCAGGGCAAGTGCTTCCCATCTAAATTCCTACTTGCCCTGTCTAGGAAGTACTTTTTCTTGCTGTCAAGTGCATACATTTTGCTCAAAACATACTTAAAACTAAAATCCATTGCTTTTCGACTGTGGAAAGCAATACACAACACTTCTTTCTAAATAAAACTGTATTTATTAGCTATGTGTTAGCCCACTGAAAATTATATATAACTTTGTACAGATCAGTGCAATGTGAAACCACACCAGGTTGTTTTCCGAAGAAATTCAAACTCAGGAATTTCATATTTACAATACTAATAAGGTAATAACGCAAACTCAGAAATATTTTTTGTGTAACTGATGAAACCAACTTTTTTCAGAAAATGAGGTCAGCAAAACACTGACACTAGGGCTGTGGCGGGGTCTGCTACATATGCACCAAGTATAAAATGGTGCTTTTCTTCTGTTTTTATTTGGTTTATTCATCATGAAACTGAAGAAATTTTGCAGACACATGAAAATCAACCAATTAAGATTTTTCTTGTTTGATTATAAATGTCTTCCCCAAAACTACATAGTGCCCCTTTAAAGTGCTATTTCACAGTTCCACCCTGTAACTGTAACTGTTAGACCAGTGGTACTCAACCTTATTTTACCAAAGAGCCACATTGTCTAAAAAATAATTTAGCGAGAGCCACAATCCAAACCGGGAATGTAAGGTAGATAATAGATCAGTTAATCTGTAGTTGAAATTAAATAAAACTTTATTGGTGGATAATTATGAGGTTAAATGGGATACAAGTGTCTGTATAGTGTCAGAAGAACCAATATGTCACCGATAATGAGTATATATTTATTTTATTTATCACTAACATCAGGCTAAAACCTTGTATCTCAATTTTTCATGGTTTTAATTTGTTTTTATAAATCATATTTATATCATTTTTATAAATTATAAATTTTTCATTCCCTGAAAGGTGATCATTTTGGAGATACCAACTTTGGCCCAACACCAGCGTTATGAAAGTTTCACCTGGTCTGAAGATTTTTTTAAGATATTAGAATGTGCTGAGTTTGAGCTCTGAGATGCTTTTCAAAGAAAATGATGAATTGTGGTTGGCTATTTGGGTATTTATATCTCACATTTGGGCATTTACTGGAGTTCTGTGACTTTATTAACATAAAAGAGATGCTTTCTAATTTTTTTCCACTAATTATTCATTCTTTAGTTAAAGGTGGAGGGGCCTCATATTAGTCTTTGCACTGGGCCTCCAAATGACTAAAACCAGCCCTGCCTCACACCTGCAGCTCTCCAGACACATCGTTTCACCCTGCCTCATTTTGGAGCTTTGGTTTTATATTTCTGCTCTTTTGGCAATATTTATGATCATTGGTGCATTAAAGATCAAATAAAACACCCACATTTGGACAACTTTTACTAGATATGATGTTATCTCCACATGTGATCTGTGTGAGTTATGCTCATTGACGACACACATCGGCACAATTTTCAAAAGATCTGGGTGTGAGAGAGCATGGGCAGGAAGTTGCTGGAGAAAAAGTTCAAATGAGGAAATGGGAAGCTTCAGAGTAACAGAAACAAGAGAGGAAACAGAAACGAGAGAGGAAAGTAATAAAATTAATGAACAGAAAAGCTCAGAGTCCTGCTTGCCAGATCAGGCAAGTCCTTACAAGTTTTGCTTGCCCGTCTGCTTTTTGAAGTTGCCCCGGGCATTCGGGGGACCGTTAATGTTGGACCCTGCCATTGATCTGTTTCACATTAAAGTTTTACTTTCCAAGCTGGAGCCTGGTGGGAGACCTTTAGAAGACATCACTGTCCTTATTAAACTAACAACCAATGAGCTGCTGCCCCTGCTCTGTGGGCCAGTGCTTAGTGAAAAAATCCCAGTTGATGATCATTGATCTACAGTATAAATTTACACACAGTGTTTATTGGCCAAACTTTCAGGTAACAGTACACTCCTGGGTCTTGCAAATACAAGTTGGCTCTAGGGGTGCGCGGTATGTGCGGTAGACGGTATAAATGATATAAATTTGGCCTAAGGTAGCGATTTGGACTCTACTGACCAATCACAATAACGCTTGTTAATGGCGTCATCATATGTGCCTCAGTGCTGTCTCTGTCAGCCTGCTGCTTTGGCCTGGTTCAGGGCCCAGCGCTGCAGCTCGCATAAACAACCATCTAAAAGTCTATTTTAACTCATGACTTTCTTTTCTAAGTCCACAGTGAGTCAAAGATCCAGGCTGCGATGTTAAATGAGGTCAGAAAAGCTGCTGTAAACTAGCCGTATTCCCTGGTACGGCAGCCAAAGCTTAGCTAACTCAATGCTAAACACAATACTTCCAACAAGCTCTTCAAAATAAAAGTCCGCGGCTGTTATTTTTCTGAAACGCTTTTATTGTGAACGCCTTCACTAGGAAATGTGTTCAAGTCATTAGCAGCTTAACACACCTCATCAGGTCAGAGATGAAATGTGAAACTTGGAGTGCAGTAAGAAGTAAATCTAGAGAGACTTAAAAAAAAAAAAACATGTTTTCTATGTTCCTATACTTAGAGATAAATTGAGTATGCCATCAAAGGTTTGTTTTAAGGGGAGAAGGGGGTTAAAAACACTTGAATTTGGATTAAAAAGCATTATCTCTTTTTAATTTTGTAATACCATGATATAACACCGTTATTGTCAAAGGCAAGAAAAATACCATGATATGATTTTTTGGCCATATCGCTCAGGCCTAGTTGGCTCCATTGATCAGAGACATGGCAGTGATACTGTAGGATTGTGGGTAGTGTAGTTCTGTAGTCTCTGAGACTGCAAATAAACCATGCTTTTCTCAAAACAAGGTTGATAACACATAAACTTGTGTCCTCTGTATGAGCATATGCCATTGTTTCACACTCAAGTAACTCATGGTAAATCTACCTTGGATGGTTATGACATTATGTCTTACAATCAAATCTATACAAGAGATATAGACTGTATGATGTTGAGGCTGATGGGGACCGTACAAAGAGTGAGTGGGCTTGCCTTATCCCCCCTCCACAGTGCTGTTTGTGACATTATTTTTCTACTAAGGACATTTCTTGACATTCCAGGGTATGCCTCAGTTGAAACTCTAGAGTTTATTTACTCTATAGTAAGTCTTTTAAGATGTAACAGGGATGCCATCAACCAATCTGTACCTTTTACCTGAAATTCCCTGGGCTACAATGACTTTTTAACTGCTGAACCATAACTAACTGACCAGTGTAGAAACACAGCCAGGAGGGCTAATAATTCAAATTGTCAGAGCAGTTTTACTATTCCAGTATTTAGCATAGTGATATATTACACCTTTAGACATTGTAATTAGCTACTCCACCACCTCTATTGTGTTAAAGTGACTTTATTGTTTGTGTCGAGAACAGGACACTGTATAGCTGCAGGTTAAAGATGCACCACATAGAAGAAACTAGTCCATGAGGAGTAATGCTCTGTTTTAATTATCTCTGGTCTATTACAGCTAGTCTGATCAGTTCATGTACCTCTGCACTGTCCATCATCTCATTCAAGACTTAATTGCACTCCCAATTTGTAGTGGCAGAGCTCAGTGCTTTTGTGACCAATCAGCTTAACCTGTGTAAACATAATGTGATGTGTATCAATTAAGCAGTTCAGAGTAATGTGGCATCTTTAAGTGTCATACCAGCAGCACAAGTGAGGCTGCAGTCTGACTACAACTACTGTGGCAGTGTGAAATGGCAGTGTTTGACGTTGATTTGTGTGGAAAATAAAAGATGAATGTGTGACAGGTCCTTTATTTAGACCGGGAACTAGCACAGCTTATTCTTTCCTTACAGTCTTTAAAATGTCAGATTTTACCGCAGTTACAGTGGAAGTAGGAAAAGTCCACAAGAAACCCAGAGGACTGAGCTATCACATGTTACAGATTATCCACTCCATCTCTTGTTCTTTGTGCCGCTACAGGCTAATGAGGCAGAGACTCCTCAAATGCTTTCATAGGAACCAAAAAATGCACCGTGATGTCTGATCTAGTAGCTAAAACCTACGGTAGATGTATCATAGGCGGGCATCACTGACTCATCACACAGTTTTTAGTGAGAGATTTAATGGACAGCTGGCACCAAGAGTCCATGTCATACAGACAGGCTGATCCAGCCCAGCCCACCCCCAAGGTCACAGGCAGTCTCTCACAGAGTGGCGGCACCAGAGCAGCAGATGGTGGCAAAATGATGGCCTATCATTACTCATCCAACAGAGGGAGTGTCTTTTCTTTGTCGAAAAAGGGCTTGTTTGGATTGATGGAAATGTCTTATAATCAAATGTGTCTTCTGCTGTAGAGGTTTAAGTATTTATCTGTGATGATTTGACAATATTCTTTTCATGATACTGTTTACTTTTGGTCTTTAAGACATAATTCTGTATGACAGAGTGCTCTGTATAGACTCCATCATCAAAAGCCTTCAGTCCATAATATAGAAATATTTAGTTTAAGAACAGCAGCCAATCCTCACAGTTCAAATGTGAAGCATTAGCAACACTGTTGATTCCCGCTCCTCAAATATTTGGATTTACTTTTCTGCTTTGTCTTAATCTTTGTTGATTTCATTTGTATGTCAGTGTAACAATATCATTTGCCAAAATGACAGAAGTAGTGCTGCAGATAAACCTTCCAAGGGGCTTGCCAAGTGTGTTCTCTTCAGGTAGACAGTGGATGCTAACAGCTCAGCTGGCTGTTGTATCTTGATTAGCAAGTCCTCATACCTTCATAAATGTCACAGCAAATAAAGAGGAATATTATTTTTATGAAACAACACATCCTCCAAACGTAACAGCTGATTTCCTGCCTTGAGAAAACATTAGTATTCCTTTTTTTGAGTTGAAAGAGCTATGCCACACTGTGATATTTCTTGTCAAAAATTCCTTCTTTTGAAACCTATTAACCATAAACCGTAAAAAATATTGGACAAAGTCTAAGTGGCGTCAGTTATTTGGTCATCAAAGGGGTCTTTTGAGTCCAATCTGCAGAGGTAGCCATATACAAAAACTGTCTCCAGTTACTTTTAGATCATCCTAATGGACAAAGAGGTGAAGCTGAGGCAGGTCTTAAGCCTCCTCACAAACAGCTGCATCATGTAGGATACCAAAAGTTAAAAGTCAAAAACCTGACCTGCAAAACCTGATTAGGAAACATGTAATAAAGCTGAGTAAACTGTTTGCATACAAGAAAAAAGCTTTTCCTCCATTAAAATATTCCAACACAGCCAGCACAGCTCTGTAAACAGTGTAAACTATGTAGATAACAGAGCTACGTAGCTCATAGAGCTAATGCTGTGTTCCATTAACCTCTGTCAGTCAGATGTCAGAGCTTGGAATAAAGTCGCACCTGAGTTGAATGCATTTGCTTGGAGGTCATAACTGGGGATACTGAGGGCAGCTCCAACTTTCCCAGTCGAAATTCCGCATTTTTGAGGATGCCTCTGACTGGCAGTGCAGAATTAACGAGTTCTGAGATGTTAATGGTCACGAAGCAGCTACATAAGCTACATATCTAGGTTATCTGTGTAACTAAGCTGGCTTTGTGCTTTAGTTAGCTTTTACTAAACCTTATGTTGCTAAAGCTAACTTAGCTACATTGGCTTATGTAGTAATGTTAATTACGTAGCCAACTTAGCTATGTTAGCTTTAGCCACAGCTAATGAAGTCACCATTATTGTAACTACTTCTAAAACAGGTCTATACAGAATTTAATATGATGCAGGTGAGGAAATACTAATAGTTAAGGATCCTGTCTGTGAAAAGTCATGTAAACAGCTCTGATTCAGCTTTGTTATGCAGCATTTTCAAGCTGATCCAACAGTGGGGTTTTAATTAGTGCATCTTCCTCAAGGAGCAGCAGATTTTCCTCTATTCAGAAACTCTGCTTGTTAAAAATTAATTCAAGCACAGCTCAACTGCAAGTTCTGTGCCACTTTGAATCCAAATGTTGCATTGTTAAAGACTTTATTCAACTAGTGGACTGAATTTGATTTGCTGGGCTTAAAAAAGATTGAAGATGAAACACTTTGACAGCAGCAGAGCATTAGCCACCCCCTCTCTACCTTGACTGTACACTCAAACACACATGCTGAGACAAACACAGTGACCTGCATCTAAGTGGGCCGGAGTTCCCTTCCTAGCTGTGGGACACCCGTGTGAAGGAAAACAAGAGCAATACAGAGCAGGGAGGGACTAGGAGTTTGGTGCACCCTCAAAGCACTAATGTAATGTGCAAACATGAGGCATAACAAGTTTACACAACACCCCAGGGTGCTTTCAAGAAAATGATATAATTAGGAAATCTCATTTTTGGGCAGATCAGACAGGGAATGTGTAAGACATTATAAATGATATGAAGCTCTCAGATGTTCAGTTTATTTCTTGAATCCTTTTTTAAAATACAATCTGCAAAAGTAAAACAGCAGCTTCCCTGATAGACTTTTATCATAAATGGCTCAAAACAGTCCAGAGGGTTTTGGTGACAGAGACAGCGAGACCTGGCCGAGTGTTTTCTCTGCTGTCTCTCTGTATCTAGGCAACAGCAAATCAACACGGTTATTACATCATCTGGCAGAGTGGGCCTCCCGTGTATTAATCTCAAAGCAACACTTAGCTGAGCTTAGCAAGCGGTGAGCGGGAGAGCAAAGGGTGCTTCACATGTAGAGAGGAGAGGATGGAGAACAACAGAGGGACGTGTGTATGTATGTGAGTGTTTCATGCACACATTTTCATCAGAGGTATTTCACACTGCAGCGTGAGGGAGATCATGTACAATACTTCACATGCTTCCACAGATTAGTGATTGAAATAGCACTGCTTTAAATGTTTATGACTTTGATAGGAGGTCTTAAGTAACTGCAATGATATTGGCCAGACTGGGGGCAATGAGATCTCTGGACTGAGCTCAAAACAGTTGAGTCAATGATACAGATCAGCATCCTATCAACAATCTACATTTATGTCAGTTTTTTCTCTGCTGTTCAAACCTACAGTTTCCACAGGGTCAATCTGCAGCATGTCTTCCAAAGACAGCAAACTACTCCCTTTCTAGGCAATGTTTGTTTTTGCAGCACGCACCACAATCAGTCTCATGGTCATGATGAAAGCCCCACTCTACTTCACTCAAGATACACACCAGATCTATTTCTGGTAGTCATTCTGATGAGGGCACATCATCCCAAACAGGAAGTCAGACACAGGAACGCACAGGGCATCCAGCCACTTCAAATCAAAACACTAGCTAATCCCAATTATCGCCTCCCTGCTCCCACAGCCAATCACAGCTCTCTCTCTCAACACAGTAGTGTATTAAAGTATGACATACTTTTCACTTATGCTGATGCACAACACTACTGCTGCTTACAAAACTTAACCTCCTCCACCCCAGCCTCCTCATTTCTAGCATAAAGCTTGCTGCACCCTCATGCTACTATGTATGTTTGTTTTTAACTGCTTTTGAACTAATTTTATAGTATTCAGAACACATTGTCATGAATGTATCTATCCATATGGAGGTTTCTAACTATGCACTCTGGAAAGTCAAAGCATGCTGCTTGACTAACCCAAGGAGCATCCTTTAAGTAGAGCCTTCTCTGCCAAGAAAAACTATACTGTATATCCATTTTGCAGTGAAATGGTAAAACGTATGACAAGAGTGTTCCTGACTGAAATATAATTTTCATAAATGATCTCTACTTTCATCATTTTTGAAGCACAAGTGCAATCAATGAAAGTAAAAAAGCTCATTCTAGTCCCCCATAAAGAACTAACAGTGGACAACTGACTTCCACGTCACCATCACAAGCCTTCCCACTTTTATTTGCACTCTTACCTCTTTGACAAAGGACTTTCTTCTTCTTGTGACCAATTCTGCTGCCTTTATCTGCTACTTCTATCCAGATTAAGTAATTATTATGCTCAATCAATCATCTCGATGTTAATTGGTGTAGTAGTTTAAGCCAGAACACAGAAACAACCTTGGTCTTTGCTGTGTATCCTGCAAATGCACATTATTGCTCAAGTAATTAAATGACTACTTCTATCAAGCTGTGTGTGGTATCTATTTGGAGCGTATCTTGCAATTTCACTGGCCCTGGAGGATCCAATCACGTGGTCTGGTCCACTCAAGGACTTGGTCTGCTTGCTGTTTCTGTTGGGTCTGATCTCTCCATGCTAAGGGAAAGTGTTTTCTCCTGGCTCTTACCATTGTTTTCATTTGGATTTGTAGCTGACTTCTGCAAATACTTGCTGTTTTTAGCAAATACTTGCTGCATTACTTGTAATTTCTTGTCTTTAAGTGTATTTGATGTTTTATTTGTATAGCTGCTCATTGTTTGTAACTTTGTAACATAACTGTGCTGCTGCCTACATGGCTTGGACACTGTTAAAAAGACAATTTTATATTTTATGCTGAACGGTGGATTAGTAGGTAAGTTTACATGTTTGGCATGATGACACTTAACTAAATAAACTCTGTATCCTAGTTAGCCACTTGTTAGCAATTGATTTTTGTAAGACCTGTCAAAAGGTCCAAGTGCAGGAGTGTAGCACTTTCAGATGTGTTTCTTGTCAGAGTAAAAAACTAAATCTGTTTGTGTACCTCACATTCAGTCTAACCAAAAAGTCATCAAATAATCCAATAGACTGAGAGATGAGGGAACCATTAGTCCTGTAATGCTCACACAGTTTCAGGTTATACAACTCAATGCTGCACTGCTCTATAAAACAGGGCTTAATTAAAGGGCATTTTGTCTGTTCTGAAGCCCAACTATATCATCTGAGGTTATTTTTGTTTATATTTCATTCATTCTAAGCCAAAAAAAAAAAAAAACTGTAATGCAAAAAACATAGCCTGATCAGCCTTATTTTTAACAATATATTTTTAAAAATATCTTTAAAAAGTCCAATTCTGTAATAAAAACCTTTTCATACAGAGCAGCATAAAGTGATTTGAGGACTGGTTATGTTGCAGAATTTTGTGCTAATAAACAGGATGCTATACTCTCTCCTCCTACTTGCCTGCACTCACCGACCTCGCTGTATGAATAAAACATTTAATGCTTCAAACAGGCTAATAACTAATACAGTTTGTCATGCCACCAAATGACTATTAACTCTGTTTACTGACTTCTTAATCAGCTTCCAGAAACAAGTGTCTGAGCCTGTGCACTGGATGTCTTCTTTAGAAACCCTTTGCCTCTTCATGTTACCAGATGTCCACTCTTGTGTCTTTGTGTGCGTGTGCATTGTTTCAGCCCACACAGAGCTCTCGCCAAGCATGATGATACTAAGTATGTGATAATTACTTGGTGTTTGGCTTGTGTGCTGCTATGAATCATTCCGCTAACGGCTGTGTTAGTGTTAAGATGTACATGCAGTCATATGTTTGTAGGTCATGTGGTTTCACTTTAGAGGTCACAGCTATTTTACTGATCTCTTTTGAGCTGAAAGGACAGGAGGATATGTGCTTTCTGAAAATGACCTTAATATATCTGATATATCTTCAGAGTAAACATGACTCAGAGGTTGCTCAATATCCGTCTCATATGCTGTTTTGGAGGAAATCCTTCTTACTAAATACATGGGAAATTCATAATTCTTTAGACAAAGGCTTTTTCTTAAAATATCACAAACACGCTAAAGTTTTCTTCTTGTTCATTGTGCCATTCTTCACAAAGCACCCAACTGGAAAAAAACTTCCAACAACAGAAAAAAATGGAACTACAACCTACATTGGCTTTGATTGATTATTTATCATTAATTATTTAATTACTTTTTATTCTCTGGTCAGGGGTGTAAGCCCGTTAGCGCAGTCTCTTCTGCTATGTAACAGTGTGACATCATAGTAGCATGATAAGGTATAGCTTGTTAATTAATTCTTTTTTTCCCCTCTTTATAGGGATTTTAATGTACAAAATAAGAAAACCAAAACCAAAGAAAACATGAAAAATCGCAAAATCGCAAAAGCGATTTTGGGGGCGGCCCCAGATATGTTCAACCTGGTGATCATCTCCTGGGGCCCCCCGGCCTCGACCTAGTCCTTTGCCACGTTCCCGTCCAGCCACTGCTTCCCTCTTCTTGGACGTGACTTTTGGCTCGATGCCAACCAGCAAAATGACCAGAGGGAGGCTGTCAGGAAGAATGAAGTAGAGGATGTTGTTGCCACGGATACTCAGCGATTCCAGCTGAGTGGGCTCCCTGTTTTTTAGGGTCATTTTCACAGCTTTAAGGTGGGTGTTCATGCTCACATCAACTCCTGTGATAGTGCCCTGGACCTGGGTGCCATTCTTAAGTTCAATGGTGAATGTCTCATGGCTGAGCTTCATCAAAAACCGGACTAGTGTCATGGTGGTGATGGAATTGTAGAGAAAAAATTCTCACCGATGAGAAAAATTACAGCGCTCAAGTGGGAGCACAGGTCTCTGTTGTATGTTGCACGTTTTTGCTTGTCAGTGAATTCAATGAAGACAAGCGCAACAACATTTTCTTTTTCTGTCTTGTGATCTGTCTGTTTAACACAAGACAAGCAGGAAGTGATCATTCTATTAACTAATCAACTCACTGTTCCCACCACCATTCTTTTGGTGGTGGTTACTAGAGACCAAAGTGTGTGGTGATATCCCCAAAATGCCCCCATTTTCTGGTGACTGTCGGTACATCTCAGGAAATTGGAATATCATGAATTCATTTTTTTCCTGTGATTTAATTCAAGAAATGAAACTTCTACATATTCTAATATCATCTCATATAAAGTGAAATATTTCATGACTTTTCTTTGTTTTAATTTGATGATTATGGCTTACAGCTCACACAAATCAAATACCCTCTCTCGAAATATTACAGTATCACAAAACATCAGTCCGAAAAAAAGATTTATAATACAGAAATGTTGACCTTCTGGAAAATGATCCTCATTCATGCACTCAGAACTTGGTTGGAGATCTTTTTGTCCAATTTACTGCATCTATGCCACATGGCATGAAGCCAGTAAGTCCGTGTCACTGCTGACATGTTGCTCTGAAAGCAGCCCTCAGCTCATCTCTATTGTTGAGTCCTGTGTCTATCATCTTCCTTTTGAAATTTTCCCAGAGATTCTCTAAAGGGACCAGGTCAGACCAGTTGACTGGCAAATCAAACACAGTACCACCACAGTCACCAAACCAGTTTCTGGTAGTTGTAGCTGCACTGTGAACAGCTGCAAAGTCCTGCTGGAAAAGGAAATCAGTATCTCCAGTCCAAAACTTCACAGTTACCTTGGATTCTGTGCCTCTCTGATCTTCTCACAGACTCTGGTACCCTGATTTCAAAATGAAATTCAAAATGAACTTTAATCTGAAGTCCGCAGTCCAGTTCTTTTTCTTCTTAGCCCAGGTGAGACGCTTATGACATCTGTGCTTCAGGATTGGCTCAACACTAAGAACACAACACTTTTAGCCCATTTCCTGGACCCATCTGTGTGTGCTGGCTTTTGAACAACTGACTTCAGCCTCAGTCCACTCCCTGTGTAGCTCTGAAGGCTGCCTTCATCCTTGTTGCATCTTGTCTTACCCCACTTTTCCCTTTCAATCAACTTTTCATGAATCTGCTTTGACACAGCCTCTGAGAACAGCCGGCCCTTTCAGCAGTGGCCTTCTGTGGCTTCTGTGTCAATGATTGTCTTCTGGGCAGTCCTCCCCATGATTGTGGTTGTGTGTACTGAATCAAAGTGAGAGAATGAATGCTTAGAAAACCTTTGCAAATCAGACTTTTCCACAATATTCTAATATTCAGATTTTTGATTTTCATGAGCTGTAAGCTGTAATTATTAAGATTAAAACAAAAAAAAGTCTTGCAATTGTTTCACTCTGGGAATAATATGGAATTTATGGAAGTTTAAATGTCGAATGTATATCACAGGGAAAAATTAACTGTATGTCAGTCACAAGTGTCGTCTTCACTCCTATTCCCCAATTCTTGTGAATTTTCCTGTTGTTCATGGTGTACTCAGGATTTTGCTGTAGCACCACATCTGAAAATATTCACATGCTTTTTAACTACAGTCTTCATTCTGTAGAACTCAGATCCATCTGTATGATGCCTCTGCAAAGACCTCAGATCTTTGAAGACAAACCTTGAGGGAAAAAGGGAGTTTACTTTTCCTGAACTTGGTCAAGTTCTGTACAACACTTTGAACCAGTACTAGCTGGTGTTTTATCTCATGGGTGCAGTCCCCTTTGGTGTTGACTATGGAGGTGAGATATTCAAAGCTTTCCACTGCTTCAAGATCCACATCACCCACATAAAACTTGAGTCAATTTTCTGTCCTTCATGTGAAATTACTATTTTGGTTTTCTTAATGTTAAGCATCAATCTCTTCTGTTCACTTTCCCTTTTTACCTTCCTCGGGAGATTCATCAACTTTTCCTTGCTACTTGGATGGACCCTGGTGCTGACATCTCCGTGAAAGTCATCCATTGCCTCTCTCATAACTTTTCCAACATATAACCAACAGCTGATGTCATAGGATGCATCCTTACTGCCATAAAGGATTAAAAAAGACAGAAAATCAGATATTTTAAAGCCATCTCAGAGTACTTTGACATTGTAAGTTTTTACAAACATAATACACAATTTCATAAGGCCTTCTTGGTTTCACTTTTATGTTCTGCTTTGAATCAATTATCTGGTCGTATTTTTAGTTGTAAAAATAGTTGTAAGCACTCTTCTTTTTTTCATAATAGCTCAAAAACTGTTTTTTTTTGTTTGTTTGTTTGTTTTTTTTTTCAAAAAGCTGTGACAAACTTAGGCCTTTTGGGTTGCAACAATCTCAAAAAAGGCCAGCAAAATCCTTGAGGACTGGGCTTATTGTTCCCTAAAGGCTGAAGATTAAAGGTTTAAGGGTTGAAGTGGCATTTTCCTCTTAAGATTTCCCTGGATACATGTATTTACTGTCATGATACTTGACAGAAAAAAACAGGAAGAAAAGTCAATCTTTAGCCTTACCTTCATATTATTTTCTTTTTCTTCTATTATTGAGATTTTTGTCTTTATAGGCTAAAGACTGCAGAAACTGAATCCTGCAACCAGCTAACTGACAGGTCCCTCTGTTACCTGTGTCATTTTCAGGTTGTTATGGCTCCTGGCTACATCTCAGTATTTCAAACACTGTATGAGTAAGTCTACCAGCGTATACTCGGGTGGGAGAAAGTGCTTTGTCATTCAGGGTGTTCAGTTTTCATATTCCCTGTGTGGTGCTTTCAGTGGTCATTTAAATCAGTGCTTTCTCATATTTGTATTTTCTGTTGAGCACAGCTCCTGCTGTCTATAATCTCAGTGTAATTTCTTAAATCAAGTTCATTTTTACATATGAATCTTTTAAACAAAGTTAAGACTGAAAGTTGAGCCTATTTTAAGCTCATTCTTCTCTTAAATCCCAAGATTAATTTGTGTAGTCCGGTTGCTGTATTTCTTTTTAATTCTGTGGTGTTGATGAATTTTAACGATTATAGAAAGCACAGTTTAATTAAATTAGATCCTGCTTCGAAAAAAAATCTAACTATCAAAACTACTCTCCTTAGGCTTTGTTTGTTTTATTACAAGCAGCCCCTTTACTGTTCACAATGTGCAAGGATACACTTTGACACACACCTTACTGGCAGAGGTTGGCCCCACTTTTTACCATCCTCTCTTCCTCATTAGATTAATCCTGCATGTAAAGAAAACACTGGTAAACTGATAAGTAAATAAACCTTGTGGAGCACTGGATCCATTGAAAAGACTCCTCAGAAAAACACTAGTTATCAGTAGAACAGGGCAAATGTGACTGGCAGGCTGAGAGCTAAACTACCACATTACAATGAATAGAGGTGCAAACTCAGACTAGAGCATGAGCAGAGAAATCCAGAGATTTGGTAATGTGTCATTTAAGAATCAGTCACACTGAAAGCTGACATTAGACCACCACTGTTAAAGAGTTGGATGCATTCAGTCTTAACAGAGGCAGGGACAAAACGTATCCCACAAGGAGATAAAAATTTACCAGAGGGATATCAGAAGCACAAGGGGGAAAATTTCTATACACCCCTGGCAATTCGCACCCTGGTCATACTTTACATAAGCTACTATAATGAGTCCCACTACTACCCCTTTTCCACCAAGCCAGTTTCAGGGCTATTTCAGAGCCAGTACTTAACCAAGCACCAGGTCTTTGTTTTTAATCATAGCCAGAGAACCAGTTCTAGGCCAGAAAAATGGTTCCAGAGTGGCACCTCTTTGCTGTTCCAGTGGAAGGAACTAGTTTACATCAGGGCCTGTAAGAGCGCCATTTATAGACAACGGCTCTTCAAACGAGACAGCAAGACAATGGCGCAAAACGAACATGGACATAAAAACAGAGAGCCAGTGGTCCAGAGAAGATGAGCTGTCTCCTGGCTGTTTGAGCCTCAAATGAAGTACAAAGAAAGCTGAGGGGAGCTTCAAGCTAGTGTTGCCTCTAAAATGGAAATGCTGTTTAAAATGATATAAAAGCGCGTCTCTCTCAGGTTAGCTCAAGCCCATGAAAACACAAACGGGTTCTCTGATGGTTCTTAGATTGAACCAGCTGCAAAGTGACTCCAGCTCTAGCCCAGCACCAGCCCTGGAAAAAAAGGACATGCATGAAGTTACTCCTTCAAGTTCTTTTTAGTGTTACAATATTCTACAAACCAATCATTTATTGATGACACGCATATAACCTGATATGTTATTGAACTTGAACTTTTCGTGCCAGTATCAAGTATTTGTGGCCTAACCTCATATTTTCTTCTCCATTGTTCTCTGATTGTAACCTTTTGGGTCTCCTGCTGAGGTGTTTCTGTCAGCCATGTTTCTCTGCATGCAGACAGCAGTGTGGCTCTCACACTCAAGTTAGATTTGTTGAATCAGTCTGACATTCAACAGAAGCCGTCTCTCCTTTAGACACCCAGAGCACACTGCAGTGACAGAATATTTTAATAAAGATGCTGCTGAGGGAGATTACACAAGCACAAACGGGATATTTCATACAGCAATATTTCTTATTATGCTCATCTGCGGGCACAATAGAAAGCTTTTGTCCTGGTTTCTGAGTGCCTGGGGTGGTAGTGCTGTTGTTGTGATGGGTTTGTGCTTCCTGAATGGATTGCAGGTCCAGAGGCAAATGAGCTAAAATCAAATGAGAACCCTTCAGGGAATTACATGATTCATCTAAATTAGTATTTTTTTTTTTTTTTTTACTCGAACAAGGTACAAACTATTTGGCGATGTGTTTTCAGTAGAAGCAGGCAGGCCAATTTCACAGAGCTGGCTGCTCTTTTTTTCAGACAAAATTCAACATCACCTCATATGACTGATCCAGATAAGATTTTATTAAAATCACCTGCTCAAGCAATTTCATTTCCCCTTTACAAATAAATAAAAACTGAGCCTGAAATGTAGAACACAAAAACCAACAGATGGCGGCTTTCTGAAATGGATACAGTGCATGTACACTTTAAAGCCCTATTCACACTTGCACAGAGCTCCTGAAAAATTCCTGAATTTACAGAGGGGAGCTACAAGGAGTTAGGTGCCTGATTCTTGTTAAAGTGGAGGGGTACGTGGCCCTCCAGTGGAGATGTCAAGAGGCACACTCAACACCGAGTGTTGGGAAATATCTAGCACCAATAACTAAGAGGCAAACTGCGGGAAAACTTCCTGCTGTGTGGAAAAAATGTGAACAAGCATGTCAGGAAATGTTCTGGGTGGGATGCATGTGTGAAAAGGGATTTTTTGTTTCTAGGTGAGTACTTCATTACTAGGATGCACAGGGTAAAAACCAACATGGCTGATAGACTAGATGATCTAAAAATGATAAACTATGACAAAACGTGATGTTGCTCAACCAGGATTATGCAAGAATTATTTCCTTTTTTGGATATCCCAACAGTTTCATCGTGCTCTTAATTGTCTTGCCAGTGATTGAGAGACTGTCCTCGATTCAGTCCTTTCTCACTCGGCTCTCAGTCACTTTTTCTTTCATCATCTCCATCAGTGCTCTCTGTAGTTTCTTCAGCTCAGTCCACAATGTTCGTTCAAGGAATACTGAGCTAAGACGGGATGTGTTTGCCTTTGAGGCTTTTTGCCAGAGAGCTGTGCTGTTACTGTGCAGAGAAATTTACCTGCTCAGCCAAAGTTTCATAAAGTGCAAAATCAGGCACCATTTTCTCATAAGAAGTTGATGTACCATCAAATTGATTGTAAGGGCTATTTTAGGTGGCATAATATGGCATAATATTGCTTCAAAGCGGCTATAATGTAAAATTCAGCTTAGTCAAACTTATAACAATCCAGGTATGGCCATATGATTTTATCATGGTAGTGACTTAGTAGCAGAAACTAGGGACATGTGGATAGAGGTGCCAAAATCTGCTTTATGAATCTATCATGATTTAATTTTTTTGTCATCTTGTCATGATGCATGCTTTGATTTAATGTTGTTGATGGTGCAAAGTGTAGTTAAAGGTTGGAAGTACACTTTAACATAGAAGCTCTGTACTTAAGTAAAAATATAAAATCACACATTGCTTTTTGTCCTTTCTCGTTGCACATCAATTGAAACTTTGATTTGCAAAAATTGAAGGAGGGATAGAAGTAAAGATGATTTATGTGGAACACTTAATGTGAAATACAATATAAAGTAGCACCTCTTTTATAGCTTATGTTTTAACTTGAAGCCTGTCTGCATTCTACATACTGCTGCGACCAATAAACCGGGATGAAATGTATTGTGTTTCTGCTGGACAACACTGCGATTTGCCTTTGCTATTGCGATATAATAGATAAATGGTATCAGTTGTCTTCTTGATTTGTTATCAAGAAAGAGAGTATAATCATACTTTTAAAATGTGTATTTTTCCTACTAAAAACATACAAAAATGAGGGCGCTTAAAAAATTGCACAACCTTGAGATTCTACAGTACTGCTTTCACAGTAGCTTAATATGTGAAAAAAAAAACTTAAAAAAAAAAAAGAAGGTACTTTTACCAAGTGCAACAGTGGCACTATTGTAGACTTGAAGGCCATAATGCAGGCATTTTTGTAAACCTTTAAAGTATTACGTAATACAAAAACAAGCCTTCCTTTTTTGCGATTACTGTAATTGTACAGCCTTACATTGCAGTTAGATTAATTGTGCAGCTCTAGCAGCTCCCACAATCCCACATTTCACACAACCATAAGCATTCATTGTGTACTGCAAGCAGCGTTTTCACTGCTCAAATGTGCTAGGATACAAAGTGAGACGGACCAGACTGACAACACCTACTCTATAATATCCGTCATCAACATGATATAGTCTAACATATGTAAGTCTTGTAGAGTGGTGGTTTGAAGAAAAGACTCATCAGTTAAGAACTAATGACCAAAGAAAGTGGGTAGTTGGATCGCTGGCTGTGGGTCTGTACTTCACAACTATCACTGTAGGCTACTAAGCTCATCCTTAGTACTGGTAGTTTACAGTATTGTAAATGCTACATGGTGAAAAAAGATTTTACTAAAAGAGCTACACATGCTTAACAGAGACCGCAAGGTGTAGACTTTGCTGAATATAATGAAAATTGTCATGTAGGAAGACAGTTTAGGTCGTTTTCCCTTTGGAAAAAGGGACAAACTGGGGCTTTTTCACTATGACTTTTCGCCACGCCGATCCAAACCAAGCCGTGCCAGTTTACTTTTCCAGCACCATTTTGGCCGCACCAGGCTACACCAAGCCGTGCCCAGAATGGTCCTGCTCTAGAGCAGGGCCCAAGCAAACCTGGCCTAGGGGTGTGCACTTCAGTGACTTCACAGCGGTTCGTCATCATTCTGGGATGCTTCACAGACGTGTTTAAGTAGCAACTGCTACACCAAACTTTGAAATACCTCAGAACACCAGCATGGACAGGCATGATGTGAGCAAGTCAGCTAAACAAAACAGTGTTTCTTCTTCTTCTTTAGAAACAAAACAATGCTCACTGAAGCGCAGGTATTTAATGTTATTGACTCAAAACGCCACGTCATCAGCTGTAGACTCCTTAAACAGATAGCTCAGTTGGGCTGCTGTACCAAGTCAAACCAAGTAGAGCCAAGCTGCTTAATGTAATGAAAAAGCCCCAATTGGGTCTTATTTCCCAGTTTTAAATGTTATATATTTCATGGTTAATGGCAGAAGATCTCACCTTTGCTTTTGTGAGCCGTAACAGTTCCAATATGATTCCTGTTATGTCTCTGATTTGAATTATTTTTTCCTTTCAAAAACAAAAAGGCCTGGGATCGTCACTTTATTGTCAACTCACAGACCACCAGCACCAGTTTCAATCCAACTTTTAGATCAAATGGATACAGAACATATGGCTGCTTATTCTCTCTTACCCTTGGCTTAACTTTTAGTAAAAAGAGAGGGTTTTGGGGAAACCCATGCAAGTAATAGAGGCAGAAATTCACGCCTAGTTCTAGGAGGAAATCATCGTTCATCTGTCTGGCTGTGTGAGACACCTGTCAGCTCAATATGTGACACTCGAGAATCTTGAAAGGCAATTATTATTGCACCAAAACACCTATGGTGTGTTGATTCAAATGAGCACAGAGCTTTGATTTCTGTTTTTTATGGCTGACAAAATTAAAGCTCAGAATGAAAATGTGTGCTGTCATCTCCTTCTTTTAGCTCACATCATGACACACAGCAGACATGCACGGCTGCTAAACTGACCAGTCTGTTGACAGATAAGTACTCTGCATAAACTTACGCTTTTACAGCAGGATTTTGGAAGAGTTTTCTCAACAATGGTAGTTACCCTTACAGAACAGTAGAAAAAAATCTTTATTTGATTATTTTGAAAACATGTCTAAAAAGCAGCAGTGATACTTACGTGTTAACAGACTTTGGTCAGAAACATACCATATAAAATCATGTGAATGATGATAGAAATTAACATTGTTCTACAGTATGATCCAAACCTCGAAAGCTGCATGTCAACACTTTTACACTTCATGCAGAGTCCTCAGAGGAGAGCAAGACAAGCTCCAGAATTTTCCATAATTAGTTTTGAATTAAACTGTCAGCAGCAGCGGGATGCCAGACTGAGCTGTCACAGTTTTCACCTCCATGTGCCATGACACATCCGAGCACAGACCACGATCTTTAAGCCCCTTGTGTTTCTGGGGTGGCAAACAGATCTGTCTAATCCCTCACAATTAAAACGATTAGGAGATGCTGAAGCTACAGCCTCAGACTGAATGGCTGGACTTCATGTGCCAGCTCAAGTCGAGATATCTCAGTATACAGATTTTATTTTAGTCTGTTTAACCAAGTCTCATTGGAGCAGCAAAACTGGGCCATAAAAATACATATTTCCTGACTGTGTTCAAGTTGTGAACAGTTCTCCATAATTTGAAAATCAACCTTAAAATGGTGTCAAAAGGGAACTCAAAATCAACCGTTTGTAGCTCTCAATGGATTCTCTTCTGAGTGCAGTATCCAGCGTTATTAATATTCTGCTTCCATGTTCAAGTTGTGCTGAAGAGCCGAGGGTTTGCTGTTCAGGCCAGGCTGAGGGTGCTGTGCCAGCAGCCGGCTGGAGCTGAGTAAAAACCTCTCACATAGGCTGTTTCCAAGTGGGCAGAGCCTGCTGATTAAAGGCGAGTTATGGATTTGCCAATTTCATTTCCGATTTCAAAGTTGAAGAGTTGAAAGTCAGCTTTTTGTTTGTAATCAGATATTAAAGAAGCTGAAAACAGTGTTTACGCATGGCTTTTTTATTTTACTTACAAGCCAGGAGAGTAACCAGAGAATAAAGCCTCACTTTATCACTAAACGGATCGAGTCTGGACAGAAAAGTACAGTAACAGTGCCTGTGAAAAGTATTCACCCCCTTGGATATTTCACTCTTTTATTGATTTTATAAACCAATCATGGTCAATGTAGTCTGGCTTTTTTGAAATAAACAAAAACAAACAAACTCTGATGTCAAAATAAAAACAAATTTAAAAAAATAAGTGACTGCATAAATATTCACTCCCTTTAAAGTGACTGACCAAATTCAACAGAGGTCCAGTCAATTGGTATTAGACAAAAAGACAAATTATATTGACCATGACTGATGTATAAAATCAATTAAAGGGTTAAACATCCTAAGGGTGAATGCCTTTTTCTGGCACTGTATTATGTAGATCAAAGAAATTGCCAAACCAGTTGTAATTCTTGTCCACAAACACCTGCATTTCACAGGTGTTTTCAAAGAATACCTGCACAAGAAGGTGTTCTTTTACATGACCTCCCGTGTGTCGCTGTGCATGTGTGGTTGTAGAGTTTACGTGCTCAAGCGTAGCATTACACAGAGCGTGTGAGCTTCCAGCTGAGTAAACCATCTAAGCGGTGCACCCTGCCATGCCCTGCTAGTGCTGTATCCCGTACAGGACTCGGCCCCCCTCCTCCTGTCGCCTGACTTGACGCTGGTTTAGCACATTAATATTAGCACTCAGAATTCCCAGTGTGGACATGTAGCACCTGGCAGGCATCGACACTCTGCATGAGTCCAAAAACACTGTCCATTAACACACTGCAGGTACCGTGGCACTGGATAATGTTAACCTTAGTGTCCACACACTCGCAAGTACACACGCAGCTTTCCTCCCGCTCAGGCTCGTACTGATCCTATAAGCGCTCCCCAGAGTGCGCTAGACTGAGAAGACGGCTACCACCCAGCCTCTATGCAGGCTAACCCTCCTCATAGTATATCCTATTATCAGCCATGGAGATGTTCACTATGGATGCTGCCAGGGCGAACACACACACACTCAAATCAATTTCATGCTTGATGGAATACTGATTAAAACTACATAGGTTGATAAAGCTGATTCTGCTTTTTTCTTTCCCTATGGTATGAATTACAAATGTGTGATAAAAGATAGAATCAAGGACATCTCTACTTCATGAATCCACTTTCTGTTTTATCTCATATCCTTTTTTTCTGTTTTGGGGGGCATGTTGATGTAGAGTACACAGGATTTTAGAAGCACACAGATCATAAGTCTAAATTCACTTTCGTTTTCTTATCAAAGATGTAATTTTTAATAATTCATCTAAAGTTGCAATTTTAATACTTTCTAAAAATATCTAATTTCAACATGAAATTGTCCTTACATTAAATACTACTATACACAAGAATCTGCAACTCTCCAGCAGTTTTTACTTCAGTTCAGTATTTGACTGTCCAGCTAAATGTGTATTCTGCAAATTCAAGAAAACACCCTACAGCAGCTGTTGGCTTATCGCTCAGCAGGACGTGACAGACAGCCAGAGTTAGAAACGAGTAGGTGAACCTTTAGCAAACAAAGAGCAAGTTATAAATCTCAGCTGGCACTCAAACAAGTGTCCATAGAAGAAAACACTCCGTTCTCAATTAAAGATGTTTTTGTACCAGGTGTAAGTAAGCAACTGACAATTTCACCCTTTAATCTTTCAGGTCAGTCAGGTCAGTGGTTTAAGACCAGGCATTTACAGTTAGAGCTGAGGCTGATTCTGACACACATTGGACACAACTGCTATGCTCTCCAATCCCAGGCATGATTACTCCCCCCTTTCCTCTCCTCTGCTGGTCTTCATTCACATTAGTAACCTCACTCTGTGCCAGAGCACACTTGTATATGTATGCAGGTTTTTATTGTATGCATAAGTTTCCCAATCTGCCAACTATCCCACTACTACGACTGTTTTGATTATTTCTGAGCTGTCGACAATGACCCTCCTCCTACTCCCATAACTTCTGTGTAGCTCAGATTGTGAAGACACGGGAAAGACTTGCTGACAGGCACCCCGTACTCAAGCATGGCTGCACTTCTCCTGCGGACAATGCTCGAGTACACATCAATCACGCCCTTTATCAGGGATTCTCCATCTATTCAACCTGTGACCCCCAAAATAAAGGTACAATAGACTGGGGACCGCCACTGTACCTGAAGGTGGTTGAAACATAGGTGCACACAGCCATGCAAATTTAAGAAAAATCATGTTTTAAGCACTGTGATTTTATTTTACGTTTAACTTATTTAATGCATGGATTTTTTATAAAAATGGGTAAAATATCCAATTTGAAATTATTGACATATATTCTTTGTTTTCTGGAAGGCTTCTGGTGACCTCCTCTTGCGACATCCAAAGGGGGTCCACTGACCTAGACCAACACTTCAAGTGGGCTCAAGGCATGGTGCCCGAGTACAATCAGCTTGTGTTCACAACTATACACTGATTAAATGAACTAGACTTTGGGATCGGTTTCACCTCTGCCATTGTCAGAAGTCCCCACCCCTTCTTGATTTTAATTGGCAAGTGAGGAGGAAGTGACATTTACAGGCACAGCACTGTGCCAAAAGCTGAGCAGTTTTCAACTGAGAGTGCTTTAAGCCCAGTGACAAAAACAACCAGCACAGAGGGCGTTTTTTTCTGCCAAGGGTGCTGAACAGGAATGGGTGGTCATATAGTATTACCCTATCCCGGGCCATGATGAGAGTGCTGCGTAATTAGCACACATTTATAATACATGCCTTGAGAGTATGTGCCCATTCCCACCAGAAACAGCACTGTCTGTGTGTGAAGATGCCTTAAAAGTGATGGTAGAACTCCTGCTGATGATGTCAGGCCAATTTGGCAAATGACAAACATACAAACATACATACGTACATACATATATACGTACATACATATATACTGGTGGATAGAAACCCATGTGCCATGGTTTAGCACAGCACAGCACTGGCACAGGGCTGGAACCGTGGTATGTTCTTTCATGTAAAACTGGTAAACAGAACCACTCCACAACAAACGTGAGTTTGAAAACACCTTGACTCTTCTTTCTGGGTGTAGAACAGTGATGAGAAATCTAGAATTTTATTAATAACCACACACGCTGTGCTCCTGCAGCAGCAACGCCAATCAAAACCATCGAAGGTTTTAGATACTTTAAACTTATTCTTACTTATTTTCATGTTATATAGAGGAAATTAACCGTTGCTTTTTTAGTTATCTTAGGAACTTAAGTAGTCTGTAACTTTTCATAAGATTCCTATAAAGTGAACCCACGGCTGGACAGAGCTTTGCATTGTTGCACTACACAGAAATAATATTTAAGGCCAACCTTTATCCCTTAAAAAGCACACTAAACTTTACAAACATTCCCAGATCCTATATGATAATATTTTAATATTATTTCTCATAATACCTATGGGAGGAGGGGAGGAAAAGAAAGCACCTGTGTCGTGGACATAGAGGAAAAAGAGAGAAACTTCATTTGCACCTCTCTCCTGAGGTAACTGTTTACTTCCACAATACTTCAACTGTAGGATTAAATGAAGCACCTGTAGAGACACTGAAAGTGCTTGCACGTGCACACCACCAAGTGCTTGTAGAATGTGGTTTTTAAACACCTGCCAGTAATACCATATACCCCGGTAAAATTTGGGGAGTGTATGATGGTATTAGAAAATGAATACTGCCGCATTTTTATCACTCCAAAGCTGACTGCAGTACAAACAGGCCTACAGAGCCGCAGCTTTTGTTGGAGACAATGTGGAACCTTCCTTGCCAATCATTTTCATGTATTCTGGGCATGCCCAAAAATTGAACCATACTGGTGGGGGGTCAGAGCAAAAATTCATAAGATAATGGGGGTGGATCTAGACTACACATTTGTCACACTGTACCTTGGTAAAATACCTCATACTGTTCCACATAAGGATAAATTATGAAAAATTATTTTGGCATGCAGGAGGAAAGCTATCACCCGCAAGTGGTTGCAGGTTGATCCTCCAACGTCAGCCCAGTGGCTGGGGGTAATGATGAAATATACTGTATTGAAAGACTTACTTTTATTGTAAGGCTTGATTTAGAAAAATCTACTTTGGACTTAGCACTTTAGAACAAATGGATTATGTATAAATAACATTAAGAAAAGTAAGAGCATACTCCAGGTTGTATGGAAGACCTGTGTTTGTATTTGTGACACCCATGACAATGTTGTGTTCTCTGTTAAAAAAAAAGAAAAAGAAAGTAAAAAAAGAAAAAAAAAAATGAATACCACCTAATCCTAGTGCTGAGCACTCAGGATGCTGGAGTACGTTGGTTTTCAATTTAAAATAAGTGCAGCCAGCGCTAAAAAGCCGACTGTGGACTAAAGGCCTTATTCAGGTTGTGTTCATATGTTAGGTACTTGTTTGCTCTAATGTAGATCTGAAGCAAACACTCAATGGACCACTTCCACTACATGAATACTTTTGAGGCTTTCTCACCCTTCTGGGTATCAGGCTGAAAATCTTTCATAATGTTTGTCCGAAAAGTGAACCACTGTGAGCTCAAAAGTCTGGTCCCTCTTACAAACCAGGAAAATAATCTCTGGATCAAAAGGTGGATCCACTCTTCACAAAGAAGCTGGGTGCATATTGACAGAGCAGAGTCTGAGGATTAGAAATCCTATTGCTACAGGGATTGCCCTGGCCTTTGTACGGCAGGGACTCTCTGCTCAGGTCTGCACTGCATCATTCTGCCAAGGCAGAAAGAGACTTTTCTTTTTTTTTTTTTAAAGGGGCTATTTTCGACACGCTTCGTCCCCATGGTGGCCTCTTTGTCTGGCCAGGAATCACTTGTCACCTCTGTCACCTTGTAAGCAAGAACCACACAAGCCCTGGCTTTACAGGTCTACAGGGAAACATACACAGTAACCACACACATAAAACGGCACACAAGTCGTTGTCTCAGCGGCATTACATCGTTCAAGGTTTACAGTCCAAAAACACTTTCTGCGTCTTTTCACCTTCTGTTTCTCCGTCTCTCCCTTTCTAACCTCTCACGCCCCCTCAATCATCCCATTTCTCTCTGCTGCTCTGACTCACTATCTCACGTACACAATATGTACGCACACAAACACACTGTCAGTGACCAGTCATGCCCGGTAATTTAGCCTTCATAACACTGACATACACGAATATGGTCACACTTGGACACTGGCTACAGAGCTTCAGGATTAGCAGCTACTACTAGCATGACACACACTGATCAGTCACACTAAAGAAGACAGTGAGGTTCACACACACTTGCACATTCACAGCTGTGGTGCTTCATATTGCAACAATAGCGTAAGTATTACCGTCATACATGTTTGTGTGTGCTTGTTAAAACCCCATTAAATCCCCCCACACACATACCCTGGCCCAGATCCCTCTTATGAAGCAGCACTGTTTGGTACAACATACAGCAGAAGGGGAAGAGAGGGAAAAAAAACGCTACAGCTCCGGAGTATCTCCATGGAAACAGGCTGGAGAGCAGCATATTCCATTCGGCGTACTGTCAGAGACTGAGGACGAATCCAGTCCTCGTTAGGGAAGCTAAAACACACCACACAGCAGGCGGCTGATTCCATTATTAATTGCAACAGATTTTTCACCTACGAAAAAAATCATGCACACCTTGAAGAGGGGTTTCCTCTGCGTAGTCGATTCGCTCGGGCTAGCTCGTTCTTCTTAGGAGTTTCTCTCAAGAGGGTGACAAATGCAGATATTATATTTACACACACTGATGCAGTTTGGTTCTCGCTTGTCATCGATTTTCCTGCCAACACCTCACACTTACCCTTTTTGCATTCTGGATTTTGTACAGTCACTGACAGCTGACACAGAAAGTGGAATCATTCTCCAGGCATGAGCGCTGATGATGCACTGATTAAAGAGAAATATTCAAAGCACATAAATGACTAAGAAAAGTCCAAATCAGGACGTTAAACTTGCTCTTAATTTGATGTAAGATGGTTTTCAGTGCAGCACAGTCTCAAACTCACAGTTAGAGACCGTTAGAGAAGCTCATGTCTGCAGCAAAATGAAAGATGACTTAATTCCAAGCATTCATTCTAATGTTACTTTTCACCCATACCAGCATCACACCAAATCATGTGGTCAATACACGTGTAACCATTTGTGAGTGTTACATCCTCCAAAATGCTTAACTCCATCTCCTGAGATTTATGTAATTCAAGGTTTTCAACTTAGGTTAAATGTGAACAGCAGAGTGCATGTTTTCTTAGTACAAACAGCAAGTAGTATCAATTGTGCTTTTTGCTGCCAATATGCAGCTCACTCCTCTGAATGCTCTCTATATTCAACTCATATTCACTCTTCCTCTCACTCATACACCCACACAGCTTCTCTCACTACCTAACATGGTATTGTACCAAGCACGGCTAGAAGGGATGAAACTGGGAACTTAGGTTCTGGTTATTTCCATCCAGCCTCTCTCTTTCTCTCTCTCTCTCTGTTCTTTTTGCTACAGGACTGAACATCAGGTGTCCAGGAAACATTTAGGCAACAGAGCTAAAATGAAACTCTAATGATTCCTCCTGGGGTCTGGTGTCACTGCAGCTGCAAAAATAACAGTGTACTATAGACTGAAATACAACTTATGAGTCATATTTCTGATTTAAAATAGCATTTCCATCACTTTAAAAGCTAAAGTTCCACTGTGTGGGTACAGCTCCTCAAAAAAGTGAAGTTTTTTGTTTACTATCAATATAAATACATACATATAGTAAATACTCATTTTACTGTAATTTGACTGACAAAAACATTAGAGCAGTGAAAGCCAAAACAGGGATTTCATATACTGCCATTATATTACCATATTAGGATTGTCAGCAGTGCAATCCCACAAGGGTAAAAGGTTTTGACTGCTAAGGAAAAAAGTCTGCCTTCATTCTAAATTATGGTAATACAGTGTGTTTTGCAGAAGATGATTCACAAATCAAAAAAATATCCAGACTACTCAACTGAAAATAAAAATGCATGACTTTTAGGGATGCTACTCAGCAAAGTTTCAGGAGCAGGACCACACCCTGACCCCATCTCTTCGTGGGTATCTATAAATTCAAACCAGACAACCTCCTCTCCTTGCTCAAAAGAATCATGCCACTATCATCAATAAAAAATTGTCAAATCGCATTCTGTTGATGGTATACTCCTTGCTAGTGACACTCATAATCAAATGTGGCCAAATCTTGATACCAACTTGCAACTGCCAGACAAGATTGGGCCGATTGAGGCTGATGTTTCAGGGCTTACTCACAGGTCACTGCTCACAATGGAGCTTCCATCTAAAATCTATATATCAAAGTTGGAGATTAATAAAGCAATCTTTGGCCTAGAGATGTACGAGTCTGATGTCTGTCTAGTCTCTCTCGTTTGTGACGGAAAGGCCGTCTCTTTTATAACTCCTCTGTCTTCTTTTAGGCTGACCAGGCTTTCCAAATAAAACTAGTTTATTTCTGCCTGCTACTGATATTGCTCTGTGTCTGAAGACAGTCTATACCAGTTGTACTCAACTTTATTCTACCCAAGAGCCTCGTAAAAATACTGTTGCAAGAGGCACAATCCAAAATCAGGGATTTAAGGTAGATCCATAGATCAGCTGATCTGTAGTTAAAAAGAAATGAAACAGTTCATTGGTGGATTATTGTTTAGTTAAATGCAATGTAATGGGCTACATAAAAATGTCTGTATGGTGTCAGATGGATATGTCACTGATAATGAGCTATTTTTATTCATGTAAGTTCCACCTGGTCTAAAGACTTGCTAAAATATTCGAATGTGCTGAGTTTGAAAAATGAGATGCTTTTCAAAGAGCTGATGAATTATGTTGGCTATTTAGGTATTTATATCTCACTTTTGGACATTTACTGTAGT
The DNA here is from genome assembly GCF_018320785.1 of Cheilinus undulatus. Classification (NCBI taxonomy): domain Eukaryota; kingdom Metazoa; phylum Chordata; class Actinopteri; order Labriformes; family Labridae; genus Cheilinus; species Cheilinus undulatus. The sequence goes on along the minus strand of NC_054878.1, from coordinate 34,929,704 downwards.
TCTGTGGCTCTGTTAATTTAAAACAAAGACTTTTTTTTTTTTTCCTACTCAATATTGATGCTTTTAGCCAAAGGGGGAGAGGGCTCTTGATGGTCTTTGCCCTGGGCCTCCAACTGACTAAAACCAGTCCTGCCTCAAGCATGCAGCCTAAGCAGACTAGTAGTATGGATGTACAGTATGTCATGCTCGTCATGCCAATGACTTCCACAACTACAGGCATTTATGCAGAACTCATGTTTCAAGGGATGGTGGTTTTATCCCCAAGTTCAAACAAAGTAGCAGACAAAATGAAACATAACAAAGCAGTTAAATTTGTCTGCGGCATTGCAAAGGTTGGGTAAACTTACCAGTGATGGACTGAAAGCAGGAAACACCAAAAATCATGGCAGAGTTTGTCAGCTTACTAAGAATATAGGAGAACATTTACCAGCTGAGTTAACAGATGTAGAAGCAGTTGGCTTCACTACAGATACCTTGAGCCATGTTCTAACTGCACATTGCTGTGCTACAGGCTGAAAACATCCACACATCACACACCAGCGACTTGATTTCATCTGCCATAAAGAAATTGCTTTATCAGTTTACTAAAATGCATGACCTTTTCAGAGACAATGCCAGCAACATGAAAAAGCTATGGAAACAAAGAAGTACACAGCTTCTGCTGCTTGGCACATACAGTCCAGCTCAGTGAGGGCTCACAGTAATAGTAGAGGATGAGTGATGCTACTGCATGTGATATACAGATTGTGGGGGATGATGTATCAGTTTATATCTATCTTTTTAGTTGTTTTACAAAGTTGGAAAACCCGAGGCTGCCTTATTCATAAATGATTCCCAGTCTCATCATCACAGTGAGGAATATAGTCTTAATTAATGCTGGTATTAGATTGCATCAGATACTCACGGCCCAGATATTGGATTGGTATTGGAGCATAAAAGGTTGGATTGGCTCATTTTTTATTCTCCTGCATGCATATTTAGACATCTGATCATAGAGATTGCATGTAGCCCATATCAGTAATTCACATTAACAAAATGCATGTGTGCTTTCCTGGCTGCATGGCTGCCCAGGGGTGAGTGCTGTTGCCTCAAAACAAGAAGGTTCCTGGTTCACTTCCCTCTGCATGTTCTCATGCGTGGGTTCTCTCTGGGTATCCCGGCTTCCTCCCACCACCAAAGACATGCTCATTAGGTTAACTGCTAACTCTAAATTGGTCAAAGGTGTGAGTCTGAGAGTGCCTGGTTGTTTGTCTCTGTGTGACTGACTGGTGACCAGTCCAGGTTGTGCCCTGCCTCTCACCCAATGACAGCCGGGATAAGCTCCAGCCCCCGCAACCCTAAATGGGATAAGCGGTGTAGATAATAGATGATATGTGCTTTGCAAATACTGGATATACATAGAATATATTCAAGTTTAAATTGTTACTATATTTGCCAGGAGAAAGTTACTGCAAACATTCGAAGAAGGATGACTGCTTTTGACTTCATTATGAACTGCAGGACAGATTTTCATCACTTTCAGGTTCAGAAATGTTTGGGGAGGGGTCAAATATAAGGATCGATGGGGTTTCTTAACATAATCCTACCGCCATAGTGATAATGAATATGACAGCGCTGAGCACCTTTGTTTCTTCCACTCAAAAGGTACTAGATTAAGCATTACGGTCTGCAGATTTGCAAGCTAGTAATGCATTCATGTCACAGGTACATCTTTTCTGAATGCCAGAATGGAAAGAATTTGAATTACAGTTTTTGTCAAGTGAGAGATGTGTGTGTTTCTCTGATGTAGTCAGGGTTTGTGCATATTTTACAGACATGCATGCAGCATCCCAGAGTAGAGATTGCTGCTACATTATGCATGATTTTTAAACTTACATAGCATTTTTTATTACTGACATTTTGCTATTTTGCCAGGAAGTTCATACCACTCTGCTGCTGTAAAAGATACACTTTTATTGCTTAGACAGTCTTTGAATGCTACAAAGACAAGTGTCTGGCAGTTAAAACTGACAATTGTGCACGTATTCCTCCAATTCCATCATAAACTCTTAGTATATCAGCTGCTGAGACTTGTATTTTTGATAGTGATGAGTATAATGTCTGTCATTTTCACCTTTTGTGTTACAGCTGCTGACTTGGAGCAGGAGAAAATGCCAAGGTGTCACTAGTGAGATGAAAGATGGCGACAAGACAGAGAAAAGATGTGAAGTTGTAACAGTTGGGGATTAAATGGGTAAGCTGCAAAAGGAAATCAAATCCAGACTCATTAAAAGTGAGTTAATTGCAGGATCTGTGAAAAGTGTCGTTCCCTTAGGATGCTGTCTTTAACACTCCCTTTCTAGAGCTTTGGTAATCTGTCAGTGATTTATTTCTACATTAAAACAGAAACACAAAAACTATCGCATTTTTAGGGGCTACATTTTACTTTGAGTTAGAATCACCGATGAACTGTTTTTAACAAGAACAAGTAAAAAGGCATCAGAGTATTGCATTTCTCCACTCTAAGGTGATGTTTGAACTTGCTGTAGAGATACACCACAGCACTGATTGATCTGGGATTAGTACTTATAATTTAACAGAACTGGTATTTCTATTGCTGTACGCGGCGGTGAATCAGCTCAACATTTAATGGCTGGTTAATCATTGCATCCTGACCTCCAAACCCCCGCAGCTACAAAACAAAGAGAAAAGAAGCCATCAACAGCAAGATGCACTGCCACTTTAATCCTTCAAACAAACACACACTCTCTGAGAGAAAAACTAGAAAGCTATACAAACAAATTAGCCCTTTTATAAACTGTATTAAAAGAGAAGTTCCCACGATATAACACAGAGTGAAAACAGCGCTGACCGACAGGGATCATGAACATTACATCTACAGGACGATGAAAGAAGGTTTAATCCAAGGTGCCAACTGTCAAGTTTTAGGAATGATGTCTGATGTCAAAAAAAGCTGTAACAATTTCAGTCAGTTCATTTTTTTGTCGTCTGACTGTCAAGTCTGTCGGCCTCTCCAGCTGTTCTGTCAGGTGCTTAAAAACAGCTCTCAAACATATGGTCTAGATATCTGCTGCTCTCACAACCCTAATCAGTTCTATTACAGCCGGTTCTGAACTGCTACAGTCTAAAAATTTAACTCTAAAAGACATTATCAAGCATTGCAAGTGTCTGGAAATGTTATTTTGACATTTCTTTGAAGCCAACTGGAGGTATTCTAGCCTATTTCTATATTTATTCACTGGCAAAAGTACACACTCAGAACAGGGATGCACAGTATTGGGGGAACCAGCAGTGTGCTATCTTCTCTGTCAGTGATATATTAAATGTGATAAAAACATCAAACCAGATAAACGTGGTGGATTTCTAATGTACACATTAGGGCTACATTATATCAGAAAATCCTGACATAAATGATTATTTTTTTCAATATTTCAATGATAAAATGAATGAAAGGAATGAATAGTGAATAATATCTATTACTTTTTTATTTGATGCTTTACAGAACACTTGTTTATCCATTTATTTATTTAATGTTTATTTGGGACAAGTGTGGAGCAAGTAAACCACTGCAGCACCCATTACCATACCCTCCAGCATTTATAGCCAGTGCTCATTTGCTGTATAAGTCTATATTGATGCAAAAATTAACCAGTCCTATATTATTCATTTTTTAATGAGTTCCTACAGTATCTGAAATATTTCCAAAATAGAGAAATTCTTAATTTTTATAATTGTAATGGCACCTGTCTTGTTGTGAAGGCTGCCAGAGGTTGCAAGTTCAAACTGCCAAACCCACTGCTGTAACGTGGAAATACCAGCATTTCCAGTGGGTTAAGACCAGCAGGCCCACCTCCACAGGACTCTGTTCAATGAGAAATGAAACTAAAATGCACAAAATGGACTTCCATGTTTGTACTGGAAGCAATGCCAGAGCGCATACGCATTCTGGGGCGGCTTCCAGCGTGAATGTGGAAGTGTATTTTTGAGTGCTTTTATCCCCCATTATGAGAAATTGATGAATGAAAACAAAAATCGTGGTTTTCTGTTTAGTGAATGAGGCTTAAAACAGTGGAGATCAGCAAAGCTGATCAGCGCTGGTCTGTACTCCTAATTTTTGGCAGTTATTTTAAAAGAGAGCCCCCTGGAGGCGGAATTTTACACACTGTGCATTTAAATACATTACATTCAACAGAGACAGTCTCAACATTGTGTTGACCAAATACCTTTCCTGAAGCCACAAAGCATTTTAACCAATAACCTGGCACCATTTAGACTGAGGGTAACTGGGTGGAGCTTCATCTGACTGCATCTATATGGCACATGGATCAACAAGGCAGAGAGGCATGGCCAATACACTGGTAAAATGCACACATGCGTAATGAGAAATTCTATCACCTTCCTAATCTTCATTTCAATATGTTGCAATAAGTTCAGTCTTTTGTGTAGTGTTGACTGTGAATGCTCATAATGTGACAATGGAGCCACTGTAATTCAGGCTCAGTCTCGATACACTCCTTGCCCCTTCTACTCAGTCCACCCTCTGTGTTTTCCACTTCCACATCTAGGGGTAGGGTTATGGATGAGCATTGAAATCCGATACTGACGTGTTACCAGTACCAACACATCCAATACCTACCAGACCAAAACACAACACAAATATCGATACTTTAACCTGACTTTTGTCGTTTTTGAAAAGAAAACAACCAATGCTGTTCTTTGTTCTTCTTTTAACAAAGAAATGTTGTCAAGTTCTGATAAAACTGGCGATTTAGCTGCATCCACACTAATGTCTCCCACCATAACGGCACCGGCCTCTTGTTGCTGCTTGCTTACATCACGACTCCGCCGCACCCGAATATACTGCCCCTCGTCGCTGATTGGTCTTGTCACTTTCTAACCGGGCCCAAACGGTTCAGACGAGAGCTTTGCAAGATGGATTCGCCAGTGAGAAACAAGGAAACAGGCGTATCCATCCGCTTTGCAAGGTTATCGATACTTCATTTTAAATCAAAAAATTTGTGATTTAAGTGTCAAGTCGCACTGGCTTCCTTTTCTTATTCCATGTTTGGCTGCCATCTTTTAAAGATATTTTCACAAATGATTTATGATACCCAGACAGCTTTAATTCTCACTTTCAGCACATTTTTTTCTCTCAAAGGTACTGAATCGGATACCATTTAGGCACCAGCACCCTGTAAAAGCATCAATTAAGCACTGTTATCAGAAAAAATGAAATGATAACCAACCCTAGGTAGGGTAGGCGTTCACCTGTAATGGAGGGGTAGGGTGAAGTTCTTGGGGGACATGGCCCTTTAAACAGAGATTTTCTGGATGCATATATAGCCAAACCCAGCACTATGGGAACCTCCCAGAATGCCTTACAATTCATTAGCAAAATGGCTGCTTATGCATCAAATGAAGTTAACAAATGAAGGTAGTTTCTTTGTAAATAAGAAATGAAAATTACAATAATTATCCAATATCTTTATTAGATGTTGTTTCAGTGCATTTTGGTCTTTTTTTCTGACAGGCATTTTTTTTAAACCTTAGCAGTAAAAATGTCTGGTGTCATTGCTTCTGCTTAAACATAAATGGCCACATTTGAATACTGATGACGCATCAGGAACTTGAAGAGTTGTCCCATTAAGTAAGGGGGAGATTTCCCCACAACCCCTTGTAGCTCTGTTTTAAAACGACAAGAGTAAAGTTTAGATATGGCACTGAGCCTTTACTCTATATAAGATCTCTTCTCCTTATACGATTTCTAGTTTCTTAAATGACTATGCTTTTTTATGAAATACTTTGAGGCTCTGGTTTAGCTCAGTTGAAAGAGAAGGCATCCATATGTAGAGGCTATAGTCCTTAAAGCACCAGGCCCAGGATCAATTCTCAACCCCAGCATGGTTTGGTTTGTATTCTTCCACTCTCTCTCCCCATATTGCCTGTCTCTCCTTAGCTGTCCTATCAGAATTGAGGTTAAAAGCCTAAAAAACAATCTTTTAAAAAATGAAAAGAAATATTTTGGCATTTAGGAAAATGACCTCATTGTAGCGTATTGAAAGGACACAGGGGGAAAGCTAACCTGGGTTAAAAAATGCTTAGAACACCTGTGCAAAACCAGAATTGCAAGGCAAACAGCAGAAAACCCTAAGAGAAGGTAGTCCTCATCAAGAAAAAACCCTGCAAATATCTGGGCCCAGCAACTTTTACATTTCCAGTCTATCCCTCAATGAAATACAAAGCCAACCCCCTACTGATTCCACCTGCATGAAAAATGTACAAACATGATAGTGGTTTTAGTGTTCCCATCCATCTCGCAGCAAAAAGCATGTTTCCCAAATGTTGAACTTTTTATTTAGCACCATGCCAGCCAGCCACCTGCAAAATCGGTCAAACTGTTGTCCTTGTCGCCCAACATTTTCTAGTTGGTGTTTGTAATAAACTCAGCATCCTCCAGGAGCTTCTGGCTGCGCTTACCACTATTATTCTTTTTTGGGAGCTGCAAGCCTTTTTTTTTTTTTTTTTTTTGCTTTCGCAGTGAAGCGGCTAAATGAGGCGTTTCAGGATGCCAGTGTATCTGCTGGAGAATCAGAGCAGTATGAAACCGCCTGGGAGCTGCGAGGAGCTAAGACTCTGCTCCTGTGAGATTCTCCTCTGCATCCTAATGCTGCACATGACAAACGAGCACATCTGCAGACACCTTTGCCGCACATGAAAGCGGATGGATTCAGTTCACACAGCTGTCCGAGTGCCATGTGTGTACAGTATGAATAAAGGTGGGCCCTTTCCTTGCTGTATGAAAGACGCTGGGCCCTCAGCTTACTGGACGATTAAAGCAGGGCCCTTAGCTCACTGTATGCTCTGATTTTAGACGATGGCAATCATTAAGAGTAACCATTGCACACAGATTGTGTGGGTGCAAGACACAAGAAGAGTGCTTCTAGTGACAGAATGTCTGTTAGTCCTGTGCTTTAAGTCACAACAGATATAAAGATTCTTGCAGTGCTTTCTGATCTGTAAAAATGTCTTTGATCGTTCATACATTTTTTTACCCTAAACCTTTTTTTTCTTCTGCAAAAAAAAAAAAAAAACTGCTAGACACACTCAAAGGTTCAGCTCAAGCACATCCATTCAAACACACATACATGGAAAAGCCCTGAAGCTCCTGTCAGGCAGCAGAACACTGGATTTGGATACCAATGCAGCACCAGCTTGTATTCATTTCTTATTATGGATTCAGGAAGTGTATGCGTTTGTGTATCAGTGCGTGTGTGTTTGTGGTCAAAGCGATGAACCCTCGCTGGGTCACTCTCAGTTTCAGACTTTCAGTCCTAAGGACTCGCCGTGTGATTTACAGATTGCAGGATCTGAGAGTGATCACAGCTCTCAGCTGTTGGACATCACGTTTCGAAAACCACAGTAAGTTATCATACAGTATCACCCACCCACCCCTCTCCCTCCCCCAGCGAACGCCCCCTCCCATGCCCCTGTCCTCATCTACCATTATCCTTATCTCCCCTTTGTTTCCTCTCCTCTTCTTAAATTCTCTCTTTCTCAGAGATGTAATCCACCAAGAGAGAGAGATTTATATTCAGAAAGAGGGGGGGTTTGCCTCTGTATAGCCAACCACAATCAATTAAAATTATTACATAATCATTCCCTACTGGTACGACTGAATAACACAGTTAATCAGTTGTTTGAGGACAGAGATTGTGGGGATGTTAGTGACCATGAGATCAATAGAGACACATTGTCGAGATGAAAATCCCCTTGTTGCCCATCGAGAAGCCCGGTTTAGGAGCAATCCCTCCCACCCTGCTAGATGCTGGTACACACATATGTGAGCACACACACCTGCACTGATCACTGTGATTTAACAGGATAAGAGATGCTTTCCTCTTCCTTTTTCATAGCCAATTATAGATCTGTCCCTGAGAGCTTTTCATTTTTTCCCTGTTGCAAGGAATACTAACCACCCAGTCTGCAGTCGCAACTTCTCATCTACCTGTTAAATGCACCCACACACAACAACACAGAAAATGTCCCGAGCAAAAAGCAAAAAAATGTCTCAATGCTACAAATGTTTTCTCTTGATAAGTCTGAGTCTTCTTACCTTGCAGCGAGTCTATGTTTCGGAGACATTTGAGCACATATGTGGCGCGTCTTCACAGTCATGCAGAGGTGTTTCACATCGGAGAGCAGAGGGGGAAAGCCGGATTGCTCCTCTGTTTTTCAGCTCCTTTCTTGGTATTTTTTTCAAAGCCCCCAGTGGAACGGAGCACTGACAGAGGAGAAAGAGGAGGAGGTGGTGGAGGAGGAAGAGGAGGAGGAGGTGGAGGAGGAGAAGGAGGAAGAGGAGGAGGAGGAGAGGGAAGGCTAAGGAGGGAGCAGTCTGCCGGGCTGGGCTGCTGTGGATCACCTGGAGCAGTGTTAGGCTCCGCATTTACTCCTCCACTGCAGCAGTGCGAGGCAGCAGCGCGAGCTGCATGTTGCTCCCACGGATCACTGCAAAACAAGGACAAGGAGTCTCCATCTGCTGGATTCAGGATTCTGCAGCTCTGTCGCTCCACGCGCGCCTTTCCCCATCAGCATGCACACTCATCCTGTCCCTCTTTCCCTTTGGGTTTATACTTGCATCTCTGTCTCTCTGCGTGTCTGTTTCTCCCTCTCATGGGGTTTATAACCAATCACAGATGTGCACCCATGTCATTTGGCCCTCACTTTTCCAGTACTGTGTCCCTGTAATGACTGGTGCATGTGGTCATGCGTCTGGTGCTCTTGGTGATAAAACGTCAAGCTCAATAAAGCCTCAGCCAACCTCACGCTCTCCCAGCGATGACATCACTCCTCCAAACGAAAAAGGAGGGAGTCATTTCCTGGTCTTGTCGGGACCCCGATAACGTCACTAAGATCAGGCACGTTTCTCAAGCCATGTGCAGGTGTTCCGATCCATAAAGAAAGTTACCCAGAACACACAAAAAAAACATTTAAAAAGCATGTCAAAGTGGATGGCTCCTTTTCAGGAAAGCAACACATCCTATCCAAACTGATTACATCATAAGACTTGAGCAGGTTTCCTGCATTTCAAAGTCCTGAAGCTACCTTTCATCCAAACTTGAACCACATATTTCTCCAACAGCATACCAGAACATTTGATCTCCGAGACTGTCTGCCCTCACATTCCCCTCACGTCCTCCCTCCCTCACCAGCCTCTTCTCTGTCCTACGGCACAGCAGAGCTTCTAAGGTTGAGAGACAATATGAGAGAGGAATGAATACAGATTTGAAAAGGATCATATTGATTTTGGGCCTAATGTAAGGACTTATTTGTATTCTACAGGAGTAGAGGTGCTACTCAAGAGAAATATGAGAACCCCTCCACCAGATGAAAAAGACATAACACCAAAAGCCTGTGCAGATAAAAAAGGACTGGTTGAATAAGGACACTGACGCACAAAGCAAACACACAAAGATATGAAACCTTGTGCAAATATGAGCACAAAGTCGTCTGATGAGTAATGTTTCTCCTCTATTTCAACCCATCTTCTCTGCAGGTAAAGATATTAAAAAAAGAGTGAACAAATTTCTACCCACGTGTTCTTACCAGCCAACCACTAAAATGTTTTAACAAAGCTGTGACACTTTGATTGTCAAGAGGTGTGCAGAGAAAGCTGCAGATAAAGAAAATGAGGAACAGCCATGAATCTACTAGAATTTCAAGTAAATTCAAATGCTTTGAATAACCTCTGCAACAACACCTGACAACCTAGAGCTGGCAGGGTTCTATAGGTGTTTCTTTCATAGGAACTTTACTTTAGGACTTGTGGGGGTTAGCCATGCAGTGCTGAACATGTGTGATAGTGAGGTACAGGTGAGTATTTTTAATAGATCAGCTTACCGAAGTATCCTTCAGGTATCTTTGACTGTTTGACATCTTTGAATCAAACATGTTGAAAGTAAATGAATAAAGATGATAGAGAATTCAACAAGGAAAGTAATGCAAATATCAAAGTGACCCCTAAACAATACACCGGCTGCCTTAGTCAACAATAGACAAAAGAGCATAAAGATTTTTACCTTTCAACTACTCACACACTAACAATACAATGATGTATTGGTTCATCACTGGTATCCACAATATTGGCTCTGTTGGCAGACAACAGATTTTAGTAGTAGAACAGATTGCAGTATCAATTTAATGCTGTTGTCTAGTGTGCCTAACTGTTGATTTAAAGAAAAAAGTTTTTATCAAGCCGAAGAAGCAATCTGTTGGAAAAACTCTGATATATTCATCAAAGAAAATGCTGGCATTTTTGGAGTCTTATACAGAAGGAAGCAATGGATAAACATCGGCATTTTTATCAGCTAGGAATGCACAGATGCATTAGTTTAACATCTGTATCTGCCCTATTCATCAACATCAGCCAACTGATGTGGCTTGTACAGATAACATTTACCAATGTCTATATGTTGAGTCCAATTAATTATATACTGGTATCTGGTATAGCTTGCTGCTTAATCAAATAAGAAGTTTTTACTAGGATGAAGAAGTGACCCGTTAGACAAACTCTGATCTGTTTTCATGCTCAAACTAAAGAGAAAACGCTGGCTCAGTGGAAGTCTTAGACCAAAAGAAGCACTGAAAAACACATTCAAATTTGCATCAGCTTATTCTGCACCATTATTGGCCGTCATTTTCACAATCGGTGCAACTCTAGTACAAGCTAAATTTTTTTTCTATATATTGGTGTTGGTATTTGGTACATGGTGGCGCAGGGTTCAGCCCTGTTGCTTTGCAAAAAGAAAGGGTCCTGAATCGAATCCCCCTTTTGTAAGGAGTTTGCATGTTCTACCCGTGCACGAATGCATTTTCTCTTAGTCTTTAGATTAAATGCCTTTAAGTTTTGGTCATATTTTAGTCATCTTTATAGTTTTAGTTGAACTCAAAAACATTTTAGTCTGGTTTTAGTCAATTAAAAGTCCCTATGTTTTAGTCTTTACGTTTGTCTAAATATTTATTCAGTTGCCTAAATCTGGTACCAAATCATGGAAGTAGGTTTCAAGGACCCTACAAAACCTGGTATTCCTGCTTTCTACAGCTGAGAGGCAGAAGAGCTACAGATAAGTTGTAATTAAACTACATTAGTAAATTACATTTAGTCATCTTGACTGAAATTAAACTTATTTTTCTGTCAGAGTTTAAGTGACCAAAGATTCATTTTTAGCTAGTCTTAGTCTAGTCTTCATCTTGGGAAAAAGGTAGTAGACAAACATTTTAAGTCATAGTTTAAATCGATGAAATGGTCCTAATTTTTCTCTGTGTAACAAAAAAGTGTCAGAAGAGTCTGAATAAAAAGGTACTAAAGCTAAACCTCATAAGGTGGTGGGTTTTAGTACAATTTGTCAAGTCTGTCCAGCTATCAATTATCAATGATGTTTATCCTTTTCAGGGTCAGGGCTATTTTGTCAACCTCCATCTGATTTCAATGGGTACTCTGCCAAATTTTAAAATCTTAAATATTTGAAATTTATTTCTGGGGGATAGCCCCTTTAGATAATTCATTTCATTTTTAAGGGGGTCCCAAATAAGCTACTTTATTTGAATTTTTGTGGGGAAAGAAAATCCTGCTTCTGAGTGGTTTAGTTTGCTTGAAATGTGGGACATCTAGAGAGAGCGAAGAATAATAATAATAACTTTATTTGTTTAGCACTTTTAAAAACATGGGTTTACAAAGTGCTTTGACAAGTGCAGAAGCAAGCAGAAAAACAAAGCAACAAATCCAGACAAAAGACAAGAAGACAGAATGTGACATGTAGACACATTAGCAGAATCCAATCATTTAAAGTTTAAACTTGAAGAAGCCTTAGATTTAGATAAGTACGTTTTTTTGTTGTTGTTGTTGTTGTTTTTTTACAAGTAGAGAAAAAGGTTTTCAAAGTTTAAGTGATAATTTTTTTCCTAAAGGACACTTGAAAGACACAGAAATGCCATGTCAATTCTTTGCGAGCTTCAAATAACTGTTTTAAAGGTTATTCTATGGGTTTTTTAGCATCTAATTGAATAGGAGATGACACACACCAAACACTGAGTCAAACATGCAACTTGTGTGATGAGAGCCGAGCCTCTATACAAGGAGCTCCCACTCCATCAACAGAGCCCAAACAGGTCAAGTTTGTGAATGACACCTCCCTATGATTATTAATTTCAAAGCAGAATCTTCAAAAGTTCTAGCAGATGTAACCAAGCACAAACACAAACTTTTGGGCAGCAAAGATAGCCAACAAATCATACGTCTCCATAACAACAGCTCATCAACAGTGGAGTCAGATTTGACCAGTTTTTGAAGCACACCAGTTGGCATGTCATAGCAGCCTTTAGAAACTTTACCAAGTAAACAGCCCCACCTAGTGTTGCAGTGATGATCTGGAGCGCTTCAGGGAAAAACAAGGGTGCACACAACTGTGGAGTGGATTATAACCATAGAAACAACAAGATGATGACCATCATGCTCATTTTAAAGCTTTAAGATCCATCACAAAGGTCATAAACAGCATCACTGCACCTCTATCACAGCCTGCTTCTTTTATACTCTTTAAAATGCTTCAGTGTCCACACAGTCATTAACATTCTGCCTCAACCTTGAGAAAGTGATGAGTAAGGTCTGATCAAGAGCAAGTTCTGCATTTGCCTGATAAAGAAAGGGAAAAAAAGAACTTGTACAATTCTTAAGGTTATGCACATCAAACAGGCAGAAACGTTCCCGTATTCTTGTTCACTTCATCTGCAGCCTTTGTGCTGACAAAGCGGGTAAAATCACAGTAGCACCCAACACATGATTAACTCGCAGATAATCTCTGATGTGTGCTTGGGCTGAAACTCCACTGTCAGCCCATTTGTAGGACTTGAAAAGACTTTTCAGAAAGCTATAAATACATACATGATCATTGTTTGAGTGCTGCTGTCCTTATCTACAGATGGTGTTTTGATTTTGAACAGCACAGGAACAGGACAGACACAAGCTAACAATTAGAGCTTACTTAATGAGCTAAATGTGCCTGCGATATCAATGAGCAGAAGAAAAAGGGTGAAGCTATAGTGTGAAAATAGATGAATCTGACCTCAAAATGTTCATTCTTTGGTGATTAATACACCAACACATCATGAATTCTTGATTTTTTTTTACTAATTTATTTCTAACTATATAAATTATTCCAAAAACTTACTACTATTCTTTCATGGTTTCAACCCACAAGCCTTAAGCTTCATACCATCCCAGAGATAGTGGTAGTATTTGAGCTTTGTGCTGATGTGAGCCAGTATCTAATCATCCATGATATCCAAAAATGCCACGCCCCTGCAGTGCTTTAGCCTTGGATGTTTCTCAGTGCTCTGACCTCTGCTGAAGGAAGGGAGTCATGCAGAGTTAGGTAATTAACAACTTTCTCCTTTATGCTTAATGCGCAGATTATCCACACACCATAACATTTAACACATCTACTGCTCTAATAGGGATTGTTTTGCTTTCTCCATACCTGCCTTTTCATGTATGGAGGCTTAGTATGACTTCAAGTTTACATTTAGGTTTTAAAAGATTATTTCTGGGCCTTCATTTGACAGAATAGTTAAATAGCTAGAGTAGGGAATTGGAGAGAGAGAACAGGGACTGACATGCAGTAAAGAAGCTGCAGTTTGTACCAGAGCCTGTGCCACTCAAGACAACAACTTACAAAAAAAAAAAAAAGACCTTTGACAATAAAGGAGCTATGTGCTGCAGCTTCACTAAGGTCTATGGAGATTTTACCTCCTTATATCTCTATGTTCCCAACCTTCACTTTTACTGTTTTGGTTCCAGCTCGCTGCTTCTTTTTATTGCAGGTTTCAGCCTCATTAGACACAGTGTACAGTCACTGCTGTATACTTCTAGCACATCACAAACAGCAGAGAAAGTTTCTAACAAGCTGAAGAGTTAGATAACTCCCTCAGGAGTTAACAAGAAGAAAATCCAAAAGGAATAAGTATTGGACTTAATTATTCAGCTGGACTAAAACAAAATGAATGCTTCTGTTTCCCTTCGTGAAGAGGATTATAGAGCCAGGGCTGAAGGAAGAAATAATGCTGTGCACTTCGTGAGTAAGGTCGAAATCATGGGAAAAAAGTTAAAATTTGAGGATAAAGTGGCCATGTAGCTCAAGATTAAAGTTAAAAAAATGTGGGAAAAAAGGTCAAAATGTCAAGATTAAAGATACATTTTGAGATTAAAATAGTAACTTATTTGATAATAAAAAATAGCGAGATTATAAGTGTCTTTACAAAATGCCTTGTATCAATGAACTTGTGAAACTATACTTCAGAATTGGATTCAACATCAAAGCAATTCTTTCTCTCCTTATTCCTGAACCCAGTGATGTTGTCAGCTAGAGCAGTGGTTCCCAACCTGGGGTCCAGGACCCCTTACAGTGTTGCAGGGATCTCAGGGGGAGCGCAAGCCTTTGTCTGCTCTGAGGTTGTCAAAATTAGAGTTGCAAATATGAAGTAAAATCATGATGAAGCACTTAATAAACAATTTTATACAATGGTCTTTTGTTAAGAAAAAGAGCTACTTTTGTCAGTGAAACACTTCAATTGATGTTTAATTCTGGCAGCAATATGGTGATTTAATTTTTTGTTCGGGTCTTGGGGGGGTGCTCAGCTTGTCTTTAAAACACGTAGGAGGGGCTCTAAGGAAAAATGGTTGGGAACCACTGAGCTAGAGGACTCTGATAAAATCTGCTGAAAACTGCATCTGTTCAGGAGGAAAAACCACACATGCTTGGAAGAGGTGGCTGCATTCATGCAAGCTGATATGTGGGTAATAAACAAATGCAGGGATACAGGTGGTTTTACCTGCATGTAATTGGTTGTATTTCAACTGTTCTCGTCATTTCGACTTTATTCTCAAAGTGGTCCTGATTATCCTCCATAGAATTCTCCTCTATGGCTCACTGCTAACATTTTTGCCATTTAGTCTATGTATGATAGGCATTTATGGTATCAGTGCAATTCAAATAACTTGATTTATCCATTTGAAACCTCATTTGTGCAAAAGCATCAGTATGTATGGCTGAATCCTGTAGCTCATTAGTGGGTGCTGATATTTTAAAGTGGCCGCCATAACTGTTGTGGCAACTCAGCATATGCTATTGCCTGCTGACTGTGACAGCAGCTAGGATAGCTGAATGTGAAACGTTAGGCCTCTGTTAGGGATTCAGCAACAACACTTTTTAAAACACCAAGTATGAGTACAAGTGATAACATTTAGGTACTCACCAATACTGAGTGCAAATATGAGTACTTGCACCAAAAATATCTTTAAAGTATTTTGAAAGTCCATTTTATTTTTGTCAGATGTTCTTCATCCCTCCACTTTACAATGTATCACTGCATCCTCATTTATATCAAAATCTCAATTAAGTGTAGGCATGGCTCCAACTTTGACTTCATACTCACATAATGAGAGGCTAACATCATGCTATAAAATGTGCATCCCTAACTGCTACTGATAAAGCTACCTCAATCAGGACCATCATGACTGTGGTTATATTCTACAAATTAAACATTGTTGAGAACACTAACATGACTTGGAGATATAGAGGGAAAAAGCAGAACATCTGCTACATAATTTTGATGAAGTACTGTGAAATTTAATGTTATTCTACTTGCTCATTAACTTGCTGATTTTACAGCAGCATATAAATATCACACACTAGGAGTGTTGGCAAACAGATTTTCAAGAAATGTTCATTATAGGCACAAATTTTAATGTTTTTGCTAATTCTAATGTAATGATTACAAACAGCCAAGAACCCCACTACTTCTTCCTGTTGCCCTTAAGATTGTTGTAAAAAGTTTAAGTAATGTAACACAAAAAATGTTCACCTCTTCAGTCAGCTTTCATTCAGACATGCATTTATCCAGTAGAACCTGATCGCAAATGGCTCCAGTTTTTGTCCATATTCATGAGTACAGTTGACAAACACCACTGCAGAACACAGCATACCACACACAAACACACATAACATACAATATTCTAAAAGCCAGCAATAGTGTAAGGTTAGTAAAACAAATAATACATGATAAATAAGCAAAAAATAATGTCACACTCTGTTGTTTATGGTTTGTTGTGATGACCCCAATTAGCTATAAATATCAACTGATATAAGTGATATCAAAGTGTATCAAATGTAAAGTTGTAAAAGAATTCAAGCCAATGTTATTTTAGCTAGGCTCTCAATAAGTTGCGACTTTTCTGTCTGCCTATTCACTCTTATGAGAGAGGATAATCTTGGAGTATTAAAAAATATGTTGTCATTATTTGACAAAAAATGCCTATAACATAGACAGTTAAATTTAAGCAAAACCAAACCAATGTAAGCAATAATGTGGTTTGCACAGATCCTGAACTACATTTGAAATGTGACTTCTCCCTCCTTATGATGAACATTTTGTATTGTGTCTTTGTAAGGTGGACTAGAGGTAAGAATACTTTATCACATTTTTATTGTCTGTATGAGTAATGCTGAATACAATGTAGAAAACATTAAATCTTAATCAGCTTAGCAGCCAACTTTTTACAGTTTTAAACCTTTTTAACAAAGCCTGTCATGATGGAGTGATTTAATCTTCTGAATCATCCACATCCAGCTTTTCTCTTGCCTCAGGGGCTAATTGGTGCACCAGTTTCATTCATAGGACAGCTGGATGTAATTACACAAATTTTGGATGTGGCACACAAAGTGCTCCTTTCAGCTGGAATACTGTAAAACATCTACTAAACTTCAGAGCCTGTGTGTGTGCTGATAAAGTGGATGTACCTGGTATGTTCAGTACATCTGGGATAAAAATAGATGGCCATTATGGGCATGCATTAATTAAATACAATAAATTACTCTGTCACCCTGGGATTTCCTGTTGTTCTTTATCATGTTCTTAGAGATGCAATAGCACAAAAAAATGTGTATTTTTAAGAGTGCTAGTAAAGGCATGATATTTATGCTCCTGTAATAGTGATATTCTTGGAGCTCAAACTCAAAATCAAATTGAGCACTATGGCACAGGGATAAGAGACCCTGCACGGGTTCAAAAAATGTCAGTGTTCATGCATAAATAGTTTCTTGTTTTTTATTCAAAAAATCTTTCTTACAGAGAAACTGATGTTCTCATGTCCTGTGCCTGTCTTCCTGGTAAAGAAATAATAATTACCTTCTTAGATACCTGCTTATCTTATCCTTCCTGCCCATCTGCACCATATTTCCAAAATTAACAATTCAATAAAAATAAAAGCATTAAAAAGACTTAAATGTTATAAATAATAATACTAACACTAACAATAACAAATGTAGTCCTTGAGTATTTCCCTTTAATTAAAAAACCTAAGAATTACAATACTTACTGAGAAATTATCAATTACTCCAAGAAAATGTGAGTAATTGTCAAAGCATCAGGGACTGTGAAGTTGTGCCTTTAAAATGAATGTTATAGAGGCATATTTGGGTAACAAAGTCACCCCCCTCTGTGCTGACATCAGGGGTAGTAGCAAAAGTGCTATAGGGATAAGACTGGCAGAGTTGGCAGAGCACAGTGAAATGACAAAGATATAATGATGTTCCAGAATTCATATGGATGTAAAGAGGATGATGGTGGTGGAGCTTTATTACAAGGGCTGCTGCAGAAATGCACTATGAAAATGGCTTTAAAATAGGCTTAATTTACCTCATTAATTTGGAAAATAAGCAGAAGTGGAAAAAGTACCAGTCTATTGTAGTCAATTAAAAGTAAGGAAACTTTGCTTAAATTGTTCCTATGTAGAAATGGAAGTACCAGTCTTTAAATCTACTCAAGTAAAAGTAAAAAGTATTTCATTCAAAGACTACTCAAAGTACTGAGTAGCTACTTTTGATACTCAAGGAGCTTGTGCAGGGAAATATGATCTTTCCTGAGAGCACAGTAACACCGAGAGAATTTAAATGTCCAACACGGTTATTACTGATAAGGTACATCTTAACATAAAGTAAAATGCAACCTCTGTTTTGGGATGAAATGTGGGATCATTCTCTCTCTCTGTGCTACTGACTGTCATGTTGTGAAAGTCAAACTACTGGCCATGTTTTTGTGGTTGGATGAAAGCTCCTTGTTTTGACTTGTAGTGTTATTTTTTTTACTCGGTAGTTGATGTTTTTTTTTAATGTAGTGAAGTACAATACTTCCCCCAAAGCATACTTAAGTAAAAGTTGAAGTTATGATTTTAAAAAGTACTAAAAAAGTACACTAGCTACCCAATTACTGTAATCTGTAAATGTAATTAGTTACTTCCCACCCCTGGAAATGAGCAGCCTATTGTTTCATATCCTAGATAACAATCATGTTATTATTAGAAAGCAATTTTTATCATTGAAGTGTCAGAATGTGAAAACTAGCTAGTATCCTGAATAACAAGAAAATAAAAAGAGACGCTCTTGCGAGGACAACAATAATTCACTTGTTATGAGACACTGGTGACCTAGTGGTTATGTCTGCACACCCTTTGTACAGAGGGTGTTGTCCTGAAGTAGGCAGCCCAGGTCCATATCCAGTCCTGTGGCCCCTTTCCCACATGACATTCCCCACAGTCTCACTATCTCTTCCCTCAAGTTTCAGACTTTCAAACTCTGTCAGCTGTCCTAAAATAAAAGCATAAAACCCAAAGATAAATCTTTAAAAAAAAAAAAAAGTTAAATTCTTGAGAAGAGATACACAAATGGAAATCTTGAAGAAAACAACAGGAAATTACTTCCTGTCTCTGCTTCTTTAGTCATCTTGCTAAGCTCTCTCTTTTTCTCTCTTTGACCCGTGTGCTAGGGTAGATAGTATCAGCGTTGTCACTACCTGGAGCTTACATGTATGGACCCAGTGTCTGTTGAAGGTGTCTATGCTGTTCGGGCCATGACAAGTTACTAGCTAGCATGGAGGGGGTGGCTCCAGGCCTGCCCACAGAATTTTCTGGGACCTTGAAAACCCCAGAGAATGGGCCCACCAAAGTTTTGATTTATTGATCATGTCAATGCATGTGTGGTGGATCTGTAGCATTGGTGCTAGCATCCTGGCTAACAGTTACTTCATGTTGGAGCTGAAAAGTATGTCAAGCTATTACTGGGTTCTGCTTTTCAAATTACTTATTGGTGTCACTTTTTAAATCAATTTCATCACTGTTTCCATACATTTTTCCAACATTCTTTCCAACTTTTTACCAATTTTTTGCCACCTTTAACCACTTTTTGCTGCTTTTTAATACATTTTCACCACTTCACCTGCCTTTTTTTCACATTTTCATCACATTTCTGCTTCTTTGATTCCATTTCTGTTTCTTTAAACCCCATTTTTGCTTCCTTATCCCATTTTTCTTTCTTTTAACCCTTTTTTGCCCCTTCTCTCCCTTTGTTTTCCCCTTTAAACCCATTTTCACTGCTTTTTAGCATCTATTCACCACCTTACCTGCCCATTTTTGCAACTGTTTTGCCCTTTTTTTAACCACTTTCTCAACTTTTCTTTTAGCATATTTCCTACTTATCTTAAAGTTATTTCAATTCCTTCTTTCTTCCCTGGCATCCTGATGTTTGAGCACATCATGGGTTAGCGATAAAGTCTGATATTACTTTTAATGTGATTTAGTCAATGTGCCCATCTGCATTTTAAACATGACCAAAACAAGGTCACTCTGATTAAAGAAAATAGGTCTACATTTTAAAAAAGGTAATATTTTACTACAATTTAAAATAAAGTTGTTGTTTTTTTTTTATAAGAGTGCTTATTATTCAGGTTATATATGAAATATGGGCATGACAGATCAACTTTGCAAAGGGCCATGGTTTTCCTCACCTCCATAATCCCCCAATTTGGCTGGGCCCCATGAAATTCTCCCCTTTATCCCCCCTTATGGACGGCCATGGGGCTTAGAGGGTGCTCAATTTTCAGCCCTCTGTAGGTGAAAAAACTGACTGAATGAATGAAACATCAGCAAAGGGGGGTTCTAACTTGACAATCCTGGCAAAGTGCTGGCTTTTTGCTGCGCACCAGCTGCATGGTTGACTTGTAGGTGCAAATATCAAGGGTATAACTGAGTTTAGGGTTTTCTTCACTGAGCACTTATCCTCTCGGCAGGGCACACGTATCTTAAGTTCAAATCCTAGGAAAATTTAGAACGAAGCATCTCTGCTTTGCTTTTCTGTGATGATGGCAAATGAGAATATCAGACTTTGCATCAGAGGCAAATCTTGGTATGATCAATTTGGTCATTTTAGGTATTTTTCTTGTCTCTGAATGAAGTTCAAACCGCACTGACAACTGCTCTTATAGCTAATAACTAGCAGAAAATAATCGGCTGTAAAGAACAAAGAAGGTGACACCACTTTTCCTGTCATACCTTCAAATCTCCTTTTGTACCATAGAAGTCATTAAACAAGCTGCCTGTTAGCTTGAGCGACATCTCCTCATTATGTTCGACTTAATCACCCCCGCCCACCTCTTACCTGAGTCCTTCTCAAAGAAAAGACAGCAGTGAGTCTGTAGTAGCCATGGTAACACCTGTGACAGATGAAAAGATGGATGACAGATATAGTACAATACAGCTGAGTCACTACAGGCACAAACACTGACTGTAAAAAGGGGAGCAACACAATGGGAACATGTGGGATTAACAGATGGAGGAAACTTGAGGTAGAAGATGCAGGTCTCCATATACACCTTCATCCTCACAGTACATGTATAATCTCACAACATCACACCTATTCATACATCAGAGTGAACATCCATTGATTGATCGGTGCAGGGAATCGTTCAGTGAGTGACTCATTCATGCTCTGCAGAACTTCTAGCAGCGTCTAACATTCACACCTTCACTCCCAGCAGGTGCGTCGTCTCCTCGGTCAAACCATCATCATCCTCACACCTCATGGAGGTGTAGGCTGGTTGAAATAATCAATAACAATAACATCTCTGCAGCTGCAGGCTCGCTCCATGCACAAACACCGTGTGCGTTCCTGCCTTACCTTTTTCAGAGCTGACATCTTCCTCCTCAGAGAAGGTCACTACTTCTTCTTCTTCTTCGATAGTGAAAGGGCGGTAAATAAGTAAGAGACGATCATGTCCCCCGGTATCCGTGAAAATGTTCATTGCCTCGTTGGTTAGAAACATCTGCAGCACGGTGGTCGTAGTTTCCCCTCATAACGACGGCTCGTGATGTTTGCCTCGAGCCCTGATGCAGCGGCACACTTCATCCTCTGGAGATGAATTATAAAGCACTGATGTTGTGGTCACTGATAGCACAGCTGTTCCTGTAAAGGCAGCCGATATCAGACGCCATTTTCACAAAGTCTGCGTCTACAGTACTGTACCCTACTTTATTGGACACAATATGAAAGAAATAACCGAACTTCTTTAAATAATAGCATGCAAACTTTAACAAAAAGACGAATCAAAAGTAAAACCTACCTCTCTTGTGATTGCTAGCTTAAGTTGTGACCAATGACGCAGTTGTTGAAAAGTGAATTCAAAAATTCAGTTAAGTTTGTTGAGCAATGAGTAATCTGGTGTGCGTGGCTTTACAGACTGCTGGCGTAACTTGTTAATAACTTAGTGAAGCACTTTACCAAAAAAACAGTCAACGTTAGTGAAGCCTGGTGAAAAATATGCGCGTTTTTACGATATCAGCTTAACTTGTAAATAAAAAGCACCGAATATAAATTAACTCATGAAGTTTAGTTTTACAGTATCAAACAAAATGCTAACTTAATTTGCGAATAATGATGACACCCTTAGCAAAAGGAACACAAATTAGCTTAGCAGACAAAGTGTAAAAGGACGTTTAAGGATTAAATTTTGATATTTTTTCTAAACTTAAAAATTTGTCTGATCTGTCCTGTCTGTCTGGTATTCGATATTGTCATTGTGTTTTAATTATTCATTTTTTTTGTGCCTTAACTACCAAAAGTTGCCATGCGTTGTGATATGAATGTTACTTAAAATTACTTATTTGTGCCACCAATTTTTCCACACCTTTTGCATTGTTAATCAATTTTGTCTCCTTCGTTGCTACTTTTTAACAGCTTTTCATCATTTTCCACCAACTTTGCCCCCTTTTTTTGCTTCCTTAACCCATTTTTGCCAGTCTTATCCCATTTTTTTTCTTTTTGCAATTATTTCATTATTTTTGGCTTAAAGTTATTTCAGTTCCTTCTACTTTATTCTCTGACACCCTGATATTTTGTGTATGCAGATCATGGGTTGGCGATGAAGTCTGGCATTGTCCAGTCACTGTACCCATCCACATTGGTAACATCAGCAAAAGTAAAAGGTATTCTGTTTTAGGAGAAGCAGCTTAATTAAAAATAAGGGTTATATTGTACCAGTGCATAGATATAACAAGTCCATTGTTGTTGCTTTTACAAGCTTTTTTCAGTTTCACACCGTATGATATTGTGCCACAATGTATGACAAAACATAATTTCAGCTTACATCTTTGTAAGCATTGACTACTTCACAAAAAAGGAGAGAAACATCTGCAGTAGAGAATAGTTTGGTTCTAAAGTGCCTTAAGCATTTCAGAAAAGTTCTGGTAAAAAAATGAGTGGGATTAGTGTGTAAAAAAACTTGGTGAGATGGATTTCTGATGCTCATGAAGCCGATTAAAGGTCACAGAGAGCTCATGTGGATTCAGTGCATATAACAGCCAGAGGCTCTTACTCCCCCAAACTCTTAACCTTTGCTCACACTGCAGAGAGAAAAAGATTTTACACAGTGATGTATATCAATGTGCACTTCTAGTATTACACAACAGTGATAACTTATCCTTGGAGTCAATAAAACACAGTGTCCCCGACTTTTAATAAATTGCAGGTAAAATTAAGTAATCAGTGCATCAGATATGCAGTGCATGATAAGAAAAAGTGTGTTTTTTCTTGTGCACATTTTCCATTGATGAGGAAAACCCAAGCACCAACCTTCAGTGATGAAAAAAATTAAGCCAGTGCAGAAGTGAGAAAAACTGCAGGTCCTTGAGTTTCCACTTGAGGCTGGCTGCAGAAACAACAGAAGTGACATACACAACTTAAGTTAAAAAGATGATTTTTACATTAGAAACAAGAAACATATTAAAGGTGTGGTTCAACAATTAAATTGGTCAGAGTAGGTAATGTCTTAATGAGCACACACTGTATGGGGTGTTTGTTAATTACTCACCTGTTTTGGTTTATAGGTTATAGGTAGGCATGTTGTACACATTTTTCAGGAGGATCAAGAATCACCTCAGCTTCCAACAGTTACTGCAGTTCTGTCATACTGTAACATATTTAACACCTCAAGAGTGTAGTTTGACAATATGTAGTGTGGATGGATACAGACACTTGAGATTTTGTGGCTCTTATTTTTATTACATATATTTATATATACATAAAAAAGTGATGGGGCTGATATATATTCATTTTTTTGTTTGGTTTAACCCTTTATGTACTGTTGTTTAAGTTAATAACATCTCTATTATCTTTTATTGTTTTGATCAGCACTTAATTTAGGCAGTAGATGGCAGCAGAGACATTCTGTTTCTCTGAGCTCTGTCCATGGTGCTGAAGAACGCTACCTTTATGTTTGGAGTATCTCCTGCATTATTGTGATGAGACTTAACCATGACTTAAGCAGAATATAGCTTATTATCATCAGTCTCTACAGTTCCTATAAGTATTCCATTATCTTCATTAACTCTGTTTCGCACTGTGGTGATCTGATTTTTGCATCCATCAAAGAAAACAAAGGGAAACCAGACTGTACTTGTGGGAAAAATAAACACACACACACACATATATATATATGAGAAAGTGTGACCCATTTTAACCACTCAAACTTAATTAATGAAAATGTTGCAGTTTGGGCCTTCGATGGAGCAAAACATGCAGTTTGAGAAGGATAGTGACAAAACAATCATGTTTAAAAGGGAAACATCATACGGAAGTCCAGGGAAGACATGTATTGAACATATTTGTTTTCTAAAGATCTTAAGAAATTGTTGGATTATTGAAGAAAACCCAGCTTTGTCATCTAACAATAATGAGAGAAGTAAGCTGAGATCTAAAAAAAAACCCAGTAACAATAACAAAAAAGAATAAAATAGAATATATGGATGTGTGTTGGACTGCAGCTTCTGTGCATCCAACACTTTTATTTTCTTAGACATTCACACTGCATCCTGAAATTTTTGGGGTCCCCACCCACCAGTTAAGAACCACTGGTCTAAATACTCAACTCTTTTGACTCTTTGTTAAACATACCGAAACCAAACCCAAACTCCAGTTCCTCTTTTAATTTTATTGATTTATAGTAGCATTTAACATTAAACACTTGATCATGAAGGGGATTATGAAACACCCCAGAGGCTGGGTTTTAGTCTGGCTCCTTCCTGCATATTGTTCTGCTTTTACTCTCAGTGATCTCCGGCTCTATCTACTGTCCTATTTCTCAAATAAAAATAAAAGCCCAAAGATAAAATCTAAATAGAGAAGCGAGAGAGTTTGATTATTAAATTTGATCATTACGTTGTCATTGTATTTAGGGATTTCTTTATTCTGGCTTTGTAAATACAATAAAAGGGATCCGTTTTTATCTACTTGGGTAATAATAAAACTCATTGACTTTAAATTAGTAGCCGATTGTTGCTGTGGGATCTTCTGGACAATAAAAAAATGAAGCTAATAACCTAGCTATGCGGGTATGGGTAAAAAAATCAGGTTTTTAAGGTAAATATTGATATAATTTTCAACAAGATACTGGGTGAGACAATATTGTTTTTACTGGTTAAGTCTATGTTGATGTTTAACAAACAAAAGATGCCAGGCCTAAATATCGATAGAAAGATTATTTACAGCAGGAGCCTGTAAAAGTAATATGCTAATTGACTGCAAGAAAATGTATTAGAAATGTTGAGTGTAAATGGGGAATTATAATTTATCTTTATTTGATTTAGGAGTATTAGTATTATATTGAGTAAGTTATTGTTTTTAATTATAAAGAATTAGGTGTCCTGTTTGAAAAATCGCAGAAAAAGGACCCTCTTTTAAGCAACTATGGTAGATAAACACAACACAAGTGCCCTCTAAGTGGACAAAACTTGACAAAGTGCCCTCTGAATATACAACTTTCATCCAAGTGCCCTCTTAAGTGCCATCTAAGTGGACAAAATTTGCCTTTGTACTCTCTAATTTGACAAAATCTGTCAAAGAGCCCTCTAAAATTAAATATACAAATTGCCCTCTTAAGGGTTTTCTTTGTGGACAAATATTTGGCTTAGTGCCTTCTAAGTGGATATGTGACCAAGTGTCTCTTGGCTTTCCTGAAATGGGAATTACATGATAAAAAAAATGCCCTCCATGTTGTCCCTTCAGTGGATAATCAGTGATTAAGTTTCCCCCAGGGTTTGCATCCAGTGCGCAGGGAGTCTTCTCAGTGTTAAAACCACATGTCCAACAGTGGAGAAAATGCTATAAGGTGCGAGGAGCTCCTTGGTATAAAGTTGATTTTCTTTGACATCCACCCTTGTCTATTTCTTTACATCAATGGTGAAATGGGTCGTAATTCCTAGTCTGCTTTTACAGAGGTGTAGGAGGTATAATAATAAAAAATGCAAAATCTTGGCCAGTATTTCACCATAAACAGTAGTAGTAATTGTAGTTTATAGTTGTCTATAAATATACAACTTTTAGAATGATGGTGTCCCACTGCAGACAGCAGGTCTTTTTTTAATCATTTTTTATCACCACTGCCTAATGGTTAAACAAATGCCTACCTGTTAAGTTAATTAGGGAAAAAGAATGTTTTTTTTTTTCATTCCCTGTCATATATTTTGAGCTATGACAGATTTAATGCCTCATAATCCAGACTGTGTCAAGTTTTCACCTGTTACCCACGTGCAGCCACACCTGCATTTATAAATAATTAGCCTCCAGCCGGTCGAGCTACCTCCTTGTGCAACCAGTTTCCCCACTAGCAACACTGCATTTTTCTCATGCTGTTCACATCCCCACACATTATTTCGATTTGTCTGATAGAGAATTTGAAAAAAATGTCATTAAACACTCATGTCGTCGATAGAACGTGCAGCTTCTACGCAGCTAGTTTGTTTCTGCCTCCTTCTCTGATTTTTGTCGCATTGGACTTAAAGGAGAAGCAGAGTTAATCGGAGTAGCACCCCAAGTTATAGACGGTGGCTGCCTTTCTACAAGCTAGCTGTATGGACTATGTCAGAATCATGACTTTGAGTGAGTCGGCCGTGTCCTCCGCTGAATTTAAGTGACAGACGTGACGCTTGAAAACCCCGACAGGGAGCTCGAGACACCCCGAGAGGAAGCGTCTAAAGCCGGGGACCAAACTGGAAGACGTCCGGCTGGTCGGCTGAGCAGGTAGGATGAATAAATGAATGAAACTGCAGGGTATGGGTATGTGCACAGTGTCATTGGTTGAAGGAAGCGTATGTCACAGGCAGTGTAGTTTCTCCAAATAAACCAGCAACCGAGAGACAGTGACGTTTTTAGGGAGAAAATTTGATTCCTAACTTCATTTAACAAACAGGCAATTCAATGTTGCGTTGCCGTTTAATGGCCAGGACTTTAAGCTCGTCTAGTTGTGAAGACATATATCAGATGTATAAATTGAATTATTTATTTCGGCATAAGCTCCGTCAAACGCCTTCATTTAAGACTTAGCTAAAGAGCTATTCTGTAACCTCAGTTTGCTGGCTTTAGTCAACTGCGTTGCTTTGTAGTCACAAGTGGGACCATGGCGAAAAATATAATTAAATTAACATTTATTGCCTTACAGGACAGCATGTATACGCCGATTCTATCAAAGGATTCTGCTTATGTGTTATAATAGCCATATGTGAAGATTTTACATGTCTGTATTCTTTAAATGTTGGTATTTTAAAATAAATATTTTTTTCAATGGAGTTTGGTTAATTCTGCACAGGATTGGTTGTATATATTCAACTCCTACAGAAGTCTCAGTCTCAGTGAATGTCAGAGAGACCGCTCACAAATCTTGTTGTGTGGCACATTGAGGTTACTAAAAGCTGTTTAACCACTGGCATTTCATTCATTAGGAGGACAAAGCTGACAGCTTTTTTTTAACTATTGTACAACAACTCCAGGCAGGTGACACACCTGGCACAGTTGCTGCATTCAGTAACAAGTCATTGTCTTACTGTGTTTGAGAAAATGTTTGTAAGATTATTCAGCATTTACTCAGCACTTTTACAAGATCTTTTTTTGACATGTTGCATTCAACCTGGTCTGCTGATTAAAGAATTCAGCTGTGAGTAATGATGTTCATTGAAAGATTTCTATTTTTTCCCTCCTGTCCACACAGCAGGGAGACTCACAACACAGAGGGACGCAGTGAAGGACACAGGGGTCGCCTGGTCAGATAACTCACCTCTCCTGGATCATGGGTAACCAAAATGGGAAAGACAGCCACAGCAGCGCAGGTACCAGAAAACCGAAATGTTGACCCCTTTTTACACATGCTGGTCTCTACCTCAATGCATCCCTGGCCTCTACCACTTAGTATGTTTGCATATACAAATCTAGGGGTAGGGGTGTCCTGATTCTGGATTGAAGGGCAAGGTATAAAGGAAAATATCCTTGAATGTTTTGCAAATTATCTGCAAGATGACTACTCAAGCAGTCGTTTCAGTGCATTATGGTGCTTTTATTGGTAACAAGCATTTAAGAATACCTTCAGTAGACATATTCGGAAACATTTTAGTAATTTGTTTGATGCTGTTGACTACTGTTGATAACAAATCAGGATCTTGAGGGGTTGTCCTAATTTTATAGGGGAAGAATTCACTACTACCCATTGTAACTCTGCTTCAATGGGCACTCAAAAACAACTGGCAGGCATTGGGTTAGGGGTAACAATTAGAAATAGGACTTTACATTTTTTAGATGTAGATTATATAGAATAATTCTTTTTTTGGGTTTCTGCTTTACATATGGCCTGTTTTTTCACTCATGCTTGAACTGATACCATTAATTTGTTCATCATACCGTAAATCTGACAGTCTATTTTTAGACTCCTGTTTCCCTGCTTCCATGACAGTGTGCCATGTGTTCTTTTTTTTGAGTGTCAGTCCTGTCTTTTGTAATCCAGGTGAAAATAAGCTGGTTAGCGCCCAGAACAAGCACAAATATTTGTTCTTGTTCTGACAGGTAACAGGATCCTGTGTGCTTGAAATTCTTCTGCAACACAAAAGGATAAATCTGTAGAAAACAAACATACTGAAAAAATTCAAAAGAGGAGAACTTCAGAGGATTATTCTGTGTTCCAGATTCAGACTGTGCTGGCTTTAGCACAAAGTAAACAATCAGTGCAGGGATTTTATTTATTATGCTGTCTGAGACTTGAACATATGATTGATGCAAGTGTGCATCAAATAAGTACAAGTACACATCTAAAAAAAAATCAATGATTAATGTTTTTTTAAATGGAAATTAGGTAGCAAGTGTAAATAAAATCAGTGGTGTGGTACAAAATACATGCAGGTATATGGGGTACAGGTGCATAAAAGGAAACATATTTTAATGTTATGAAAAAATTTTTCCCCCTTTGATTAAAACTTCCATTTTTTTATAGATCATCTCATGCAAAGAGAAATATTTCAAGACTTTTTGAGTCAAAAAAAAATTTATGAAATAGAATATTCACCGTCTTGAAAATGATGTTCATTTATGAACTCAGTAATTGGTTGGAGACCCTTTTGCACAAATAACTGCATCTACAGTATGTTACATGGCATTGAGCCAATCAGTCCGTGGCACTGCTGGGCTGTTATAAAGCCCAGGTTGCTCCGATGGCCTTCAGCTCGCCTGTATTGTTACATCATGTGTCTCTCATCTTAATCTTGACATTTCCCCAGGATTCTCTTTGAGTTTCAGGTCAGGCCAGTTGGCTGGCCAATCAAACACAGTAACACCGTGGTCAGCAGACCAGGTTCTGCTAGTTTTGACTTCATTGAGGGCAGGGGCAAGGCCTGCTGTCAAAGGAAATCCATATCTTCATAAAGTTTCTCAGGAGATGGCAGTATGAAGGGCTCTAAAATCTCCTGGTAGATGGCTGACAGCGTTGAGTCTGGATTTGATAAAGCACAGTGGACCAGATGACATGACACCCCAAACCATCACTGACTGTGGAAACTAAAAACACTGGACTTCAAACACCTTGAATTCTGTGCTTCTCTGATCGTCCTCCAGACTCTGGGACCTTGATTTCCAAAGGAAATTCAAATTATGCTTTCATCTCCTTGGCCCAGGTGAGACGCCTGAATGGCTCAGCACTAGATACTCAACATTTGTAGTCCATTTCCTGGACCATTTCCTAGACACGTCTGTGTGGGTTGGCTCTTGATCCACTGACTCCAGTCTCAGTTCACTCCTCATGAAGCTCCTCCAAGTTCTTGAGTCTACTTTGTGTGACAATCCTCTGAAGGCTAAACTCATCCTTGTTGCTTGCCCTCCTTTTCTTACCCCCCCCCACAGGTCACAGGAGCCACAGGTCAGACTCATACCTGTGCTGCCTGCTTGGACTAGCTTCTGTACATGGGGCACCAACCTCAGCGCCCCAGAGTATACCCACTTCTAAATCCTCTCTAATGCACAGCATTTAGCAGTGTGCTGCTTTAGTTTTCCTTGGGCAATGAAGGCATGAATCACTTTACACTGCCTCTAATTAACTAGTACTAGTTTGTTAGTTGGGTCAGAGCATCAAGGTAAGCTCATCAGAAGTAGAGTAGACAGGTCATAGTTTGTCATATCTAGTGACCAGAGGCTGTATAATGTAAGGTAGCAGCATTGGCAGTGGTAGCTGGCCACAGATAGGGTGATAAATGAAGAGTTAACCCACTCTACCATTATTATTTTGAGTATCAAAATCTGGTACCAACTCATCTGATACCTACCGTACCAAGTTAGAAGACAGATTTCTGTACCATATTGCAGTAACTCAGCACCCCAAGGCGATCCCCATCACTCCAAAGGAAAATCACAGAATATGTTATGTGAAGAAGTTAAACCTGTTTTTTTCTGAATCATTTACGATACAGAGACAGCTTTTATTTAGCTGCTCACTTTTAAAATACTTACACTAATCTCTTGAGTGACTGGAAGTATCAGTGCTGGCACTGTTTCAACACCAGCACCTTTAAAGAAAAGTATTGATTCGCACCGGTATCCTGAAAAACCCAAACGATGCCAAACTCTATTGGCTACTGAATAAAATAGCATTAAAAAAGTGTTTGAGTTTTACAAGAAAGTCCCTGTGGAGGACCCCTGGCCCCAACAGTAAAGTCCAAGCCGCTCATAAAGCTAAAAGATGTCCTCATATAAGGCAAATTAGTATGAGGTAGATCCATACCAATACACAGAACGATTAATTTTTTGATTACTGTGCGGAAAAATGGCAGAAAATTGGATATTGCCTCAGTAATGTCTACATGTTTTTCTGTTTTTATAAGTTGAAGCTGGCCTCAAAACAAATTCAACCATTTAGATGAGGTCATTTGGGTCACGTTTTCCTAGAGGCTACAATTCAGATTTGGGTATGTCCTTTAATCTCTGGCTTTGTAAACCTGGATTAGGTGCGTATATACCTTTTTAATCACTCGCTTTTATTGTTTTTAGCTAAATGGGGAAAGGGCCTCATATTGGTTTTAGGCGTATTGGGCCCATATTGGCCCTTAAATTGGGCTTACAAATGAATAAAACTACCCCTGATAGGCTGCATAGGCTGCACAAAGCATGACTTTGGCAAAAATATGCCAATAAACAAAAAATAACTAACATTTAAAGCAAACAACAATCTGAAGATGTAGCTTCTCTGTGTGAATGAATATCTGGTCTGGATGCTGCATGGTGACTGAAGCATCTCTTGGCAGACACAGGAAAGAGATGAATCAGAAGTTTGGTGTTAAATAAAAAACTGCATCCCAGAGGAATCTTTTTTTAGTCTCTCCTTTGCCTTCAGCATCCTTCAGATTACAGCCAGCTCTCATTTAGATCACCTAATGTGTGAAATTTCCCCTGCACAGCCGTACATGTCATGTTGTGTAGACATTCAGCCTGTTGTTGCTCTGTCTGTCCCCCTTTTACAGCTGTTTAAAATGCTGCTGCTTGTCTCCCTCTCTTGGTTGTCAGCATGCAGGAAGTGAGCTCTGGCTGTATGAGAATAGCTCGCCTGCTGTAGCCCAGCAGACTACATCATGCTGCTACTGCTGGCAGGGAAATGATGAGTCTGCAGAAATCCTGCAGTACGACACAAGGGCAAGAAGGATGAAGGAGTAAGAAAAGATTTGTAATGAACAGGTGGAGGAGCCTGTAGTTGTGTAGTTTATAAAGAATGCACACCATAAATAGAATTAAAAAAGGAAATTAATAGATTTTTCAGTTCTTATGCCTCTAAAGTTATGGTTATAATGTCAACAAATTGACTCAGATTCCTTATAGTCTTTCAGAGCTGCATGGTTTTCTGCAGAATACTGGCAGCACTGATGATGCTTGTAATTATCTAGTGGCTGCAGTGACAGCAGCTGTTTGATAGCAGATCAGGGCAAAAATCACCTCTCTTCCTGAATCTTGCCACATGGGGGAACAGTATGCGAGTATTAGCCTGCCAAGACTTTCAGAGGAGAGATTTTTTGCTGCATCAGTCAGCCCAGGACGGTAAATAAGAGAGCGGGCACCGAGTGCTTACATCTGCATTGAGGAAATGACGAGGGGGGCTCTGCATTCAGCTTATTTTTCATCCTGTGTTAAATGATTTTAAGGCTCAGGGAAATCATTTTTCCTCTTTTGTCTCTCTGATGTTTTCTTTCTTTTCCTTCCCTTCTGTTTCATTGTTTATTTCCCCCTCCTAGGCTCTCCTCTTGATTTCTTCCACACGCCTCCCACCACGCCCTCAGATGCCGAGCTGACTGCCATGGCCTTGTCCTCTGCAGCTCCCTCTAACAAGGCACAGACGCCGTCACCAGCCGGCAGCAGCACCACCCCCTCCACCACGTCTCCAATCGCAGACTGGACTCAAAAGCTGTCTGCTCCTTCAGAGTGGGCTGTGATAAGCGTGGACAGCATCACTTGCTCAGAGGCTAATGTGAGCAATGCAGCAGCAGAGCATAAGAAGTCAGAGCTCAGTCCTGTATCTCCCCCTGTATCCCGAGCATCGCCTTCGAAGCAGAGCTGGCAGGAGCGGGACAGCGGGGTGGAGCCGCAGGCTGCCGTAGAGAGAGCAGGAGAGGAGATGACCCTGGTTTTACTAAGTCTGATGGAGCACTACAGGGCCTCTCTGGGTCTGAGCCCCAACACGGATTTAACCACAGGAGCAGTAGGTAAGCCCTCTTTATGGACTTTATGGCTTTCTTAATGACAAGAGTGGAAACTGAAAAAACTTTCTGACCCCTTCTGTGGTTCAGAAGACACTTCAATGAACCTTAAAGACAATTAATAGCTTTCCCAATACTGTGAATGGGATTCTTTGTATTTATTTAGATCAGTCTGGTTAGGAGTTAGTTTTATGGCAGGCATGTTAACATAGACTGTATAAAGAATGGACGGCACATAAGTAAGAGAAAATTGAAGTAAAAAGAGATACAATACAAGATGATACAATGCACTTCTTTTGTCTTGCACTCCAAGTGCTGCATATAGTTAGAGCTCCCCCTGCTGACTGGCAGCATATGAGTCATGAGTCATTAACCCCGCCCTCTCCATGTTAACAGATGGAACACTGGACAAACTAATGACTTAAAAAAAAATTGAGGTTTAGTGAGGTTAAAAACTATTTTTAGAGTAACCTGTCAAAGACAGGCAGCAGTATAGTTAACAGAGTTTTTTTTTTTTTTTACAGACATTGAAAATCCATTTATACAAGCATAATGATACATTAAATTAAAAAAAATATTAAATAAGCATAATTTGTCAGAATCAAACACAAGTCTTGAAAATATTTAGTGAAACATCTACGGCAGGGTTGGAGTGAGAAGGGTTTAGTATCATTAGAAGGGTTCAAGGGTGTGTTTTTGCACTTTGTCAGGCATATAAAGGAAGAATTTTATTTTAAGCTATTTTGACTCCTAATTAAGATTTAAAATACCAACAAATCTGTACATTATTTGGACAAAATTATGCAGTTCAGCCAACACCATTCATTAAAATCTGTTCTGAGGGTGCCCTCATCATTTAAAATCTACATACATTAAAACATGTTGACGATGAACAAATTTCACTTCTGCCTCCTAAATAGGGCAGAAATTGACAGATGTTTAATTTCCATAAAATAGGTAGGGTAAAAATTTAGTGTAAAAGTTTACAATAGGAAGTAATGATTTTAAAAATAAACACTGAAAGGAAATGTGGGGTTCCAGATGTAGAGGTTTTTATGAAAATGCAGAAAATATGAACATTCAGTACATAGTTAGAAATGCTTTTATACTGCTATGTGTTTATGAGCTTTTACAGGTATTTTTGAAGTATGAATGTTTCAGTTTCCAAAGTGGGGCCCATGGACCCTAGAGGGGTCCAAATCAATCAAGAGGCAATTAAGCATAAGTTATGCTGTTTCACATAGTTACCAAAGCACAACAGATGTTGTCGAATCTTCACCAGACCTCACAACTTCTAAGATGAAGACAGAGAATATGACAGTACCTACATCTCCCATTAACTCACCTTTATTGTGGTTATTGTAAGGCCCACACTCCTATATTTTCAGCTGCCAAAGAAGGGCGTGGTGGGAGAAGTTTGAGAACCACTGGGCTAGAAGAATTAAATTTCAGTGTTGTGATCAGCAGAGTTGATTTGTGTCTTATAATCTGCTCTTTTTGCATTCACAACACTCAGCTGCAACATTTTTTTTTTTTTTTTTACCATCCCGAGTGATTTGGGGCTTTTGAGAAATCATTCAGAGCTTAAGCCCAGCAAGTCACCCCTTTGCTCTACCTATGATCTACATCCAGATGTCTCTGTCACCATATCATTCAGTGTCCTGTTAAAATCATTCTATGAGTAACTGGAACTTAATGAGCTCATTTAGTTACAGGTCTTTGGAATTCATTCCAGGCAAAGGAAGCATCCCACTTAAATGCCTTTTCCCCACTTCAGCTCTGACCTTTAGACCAGACAGCAAGAAAAGATCCTCAGCTCAAAATACGCGTGAAAGACATTTTTCCCAAATATTTTCTGTCATTATAGACAGTTCATATTAAGATGATTTATATCCAAGTACTTACTTTTCTGTGAATTTTTGGTTTGGTTAGTTATTTGATGCAAATAAGACCAGATGTAGTGCCATGATTGACAGCTCTGTTGACAAATGCAGCTCCTTGCAGCACTCGGCTGGATTATCAGAGTAGAGGAGGAACAACGAGTGGAAACGTGATAAATACTGATACAAGAGTCCTTTAATTTTTAGTAAATATGAGTATCAAAGAGACACAACAATCTTTTAAAACCTGAGGAATCTCTGGTGGATTAAATTTGTGCTTCGGTTAATGTAAAAGGGAGTCAATTCTGTGGCTCCAGCAGTCAGTTATAATTTGTACATGTTTTTGCTTGAAATTACATCGCCTGTGCACTATGTCATTGAGACTGTATTTTGGCTTCAGTTTTGTTTAACTAAAGGAGATGGGCATGTGTTGTCCATGTTGATATGCAGTCCTTAATATGGACAAGGAAAAATATACTAGGATGATAAGGTAGGAGAAGTTCTTTGGTGATGTATTGATACAGCTTGCCATTCTAATGTCAGTTCTCCATGATCATCTCAGTGCAGATGATGGAAGTATTTAAAATAATTGAGAGCTCTGGACTCTTTAACTGTAGTGATAGCAACTTCATACCAACCTTGCTTGATAAATTTCTGTGTTCTTCCAACTCTTTTCCCCATTTATAATCCAGGATTTCTGAAATTAAAATAAGTTTTCAAACCTTAGTTGTATTATTAAACGGACCCTCCACAACCAAAGAAAGTGATTGCAGTTGTTACAGACTTTAATTGTTATTTTCATTTGTGTTTCTCTTTTGTTTAACCCATCTTTCAGAGCTGCTCAGGCGCCTGATATCAGAAAAAGATGAACTGGTTGACGAGTTGGATGCACTGAAGGAGACACTCAGGGTGAGTTATACTTGCTGCTCCCATGAAGATGATTACAATTTTAATATCCTGTCATGCTTATCCAATTTTTCCTTTTTTGTTTATGTCTTACACCTGCTAAGAGTTTCCATGCC
The DNA here is from genome assembly GCF_018320785.1 of Cheilinus undulatus. NCBI lineage: Eukaryota > Metazoa > Chordata > Actinopteri > Labriformes > Labridae > Cheilinus > Cheilinus undulatus. The sequence continues at coordinate 34,894,380 of NC_054878.1, read as the reverse complement.
ATTGCAGCCTACTTGTATAAATAGCTTGTGCTGTTGGTGCCAATAAAAATTCTCCGTTTGACACAGAGATTTTTTATTAGGACCAAGTTAATGCTGATTTTTTTTTTTTTTTTTTACCATTTTTCTTGTTGTTTTGCCCCATGTGACAGACAGAGAGACAGGAGTGGCATCAGTTCCAGTGTGACCTGCAGGTTGCAGTGTCTGTAGCCGACCGGCTGCGCTGTGAGTCAGAGCAGGCTCTGGATCTGCTGCAGGAGAGCCACAGAGCTGTAAAGGAGCAGCTGGCTCAGGCCCTCAGCAGACAACAGGAGAAGGAGCAAGAGCTGGAGACTTTGAGAGCCGAGCACAGAGACATCTGCCACAAACTCACCGAGCTCTCAAAGCAGCAGCAACTGGAGCGAGCCGAGCTTGATGCCCTGAGGAACAACTGCAGAGTGAAAGATGTGATAAACTGTGAGGTACAGGCAGAAAGACAAAACTCTGAGAAGGAGCAGGGTGAGGAAATTCAGAAAGTTATAGTGGACAAACAGAGGGGGAATGAAGACAAAGATGATGTTAAAAACATTAAAAACAAAGAGGAGAATGGAACAACTAAAGAGTTGGAAACCAAAGTTGTTGATCAAGAGGTTGAAGAGGCAAATGGATCAGGGAGCCAGCAGCTGAAAGGGAAAGGAGTTGCGGAGGGGTACCTTCGCAGTTTGGCTGCACTGGAAAAGAGGAAGGATGAGGGACATGGGCAGAAGGATCCAAGGAGGGTTGTGATGCTGTCTGAAAGATCTTGGTGAGTCTACATGAAAGCTTACACTCACAGTTACATCTATAAAAAGACGACAGCTTTAAAAACATGCAAAAAATATCTTGTAGGAGTCTCTCTCGTCTCCCACTGCCTTGTGACCCTTCAAATGAAAATGGGACCCCAAAAAACACAAGCACAACGTTACCTCTATGCAAGGTATAAAAGTGTTTAAAGTCATATAAAAGTGTTTGATTTATCATTACTGTGTTTCATTTATTTGAAAAGTGTCTTTCAAAACTTTCCAGAAAGAAGAACTTCCAAACAGGAGAAGGATGGACCGTGTTTTACAGCGGCAGGACAGCTGGTCCAGTTTTTACACAGGTGAGCCTAATATGAATAATTAACCAGATTTATGTTCTTTCATACAACTTGGAAACAGTTTTGTGCCTGGCTGTGTTTTTCTTTCTCAGGTAAACAGGAAGAGGATCAAGGCCCAGATTCTACCAGGTAAAACAAAATTTCAGGCTTTTCTCTTTTTCTTACTGGATTTCATCACTGGAGGCTGATGTATTTTTAACATGAACAAGTGATGGTAGCACTTTCAAATCAACTACAATGTTACATGCTTTCCCAGTCACAGGCTACCTTCCTTTTTTAAAACATTTGTCATATTTGCGATGGTTCATCCATTACTTCTTAAGTTAGGAGATTACAATATAGCTCAAGTCATTATTTAAACTTTTTGAAAACATTTTCTTTCCTTTTCAGACCTCAGGATGGTTTCAGTGCTCTGCTGAAACGTCATGGCGGCTCCAGAAGAAACTCCCTGCTGCGCTGGTGCCAGAGTCGTACCCAGGGTTATAAAGTGAGTGAGGGGTTAATTTTCCACATTTAGTTTAAATAAGTTTAACTCAAAATCAAAATGTTTTCAGGTGATAAATTGCCTTCATTCTGTATGTTTTCTGGCAGAATATTGAGATCACAAACTTCAGCAGCAGCTGGGAGGACGGCTTGGCATTCTGTGCAGTTTATCACACATTTTTACCAAGTCACATCCCGTATGACACTCTCAATCCAGCAGACAAGGTAAAACTGCTGCTGTCAAAAATGCAATAAGCAGAATATTTAAAGTTACATTTCAACAATGTAATTTTCAAAAACTTTTGATACAGCACCTTCTTAAGATAAATAAAAAAAACAAGGAATATAATGATAACCAGTGGCAGAGTCGGGATGTTTGAGGAGCAGGGGTAAAAATAACATAGGACACCTGCAGTATGTCATCCGAAAGTCATCATACATTCATTGTGGAAATATAAAAATCCTGGTGAAGATTGGTGATGGTACAGTTGTGTAGATTCTTTTTGCTAAGTAATCTTCACTCAGTACCACATCACGACAGAGTGAAAACAGAATTTGAGAATTTTTTGCAAATTTATTTAAAAAAAGAAAAAGAAATATCACATTTACAGAAGTACTCAGACTCTGCAAAAACATTTAAAATTTAGCTAATCTGTCTCCCACTTCTCTGGATCTTTGCTGACATTGTTCTACATCTTGACTGGAGTTTATCTGTGGTAAATTAAGTTGAATGACATGGTTTGGAAAGGCACACATGTCTCTTTAGAAGGCTTCACAGCTGATAATGCATATTAGAGCAAAAAAACAATCCATGAGGTCAAAGTAACTCAGAGCTCAGAGACACGATTGTGCAAGGCACAGATTTGGGGAAGGCTACAAAAAAATTCTGCTGAAGTGAAGGTTCCCAAGAGCACAGTGGCCTCCATAATCCTCAAATGGACCAGGACTCTTCCAATGGCTGGCTGACCAAACACCAAACTGTGCAGTCAGAGCCTGTGTAGAAGAGGTGACCAAGAATTCAATGGTCATTCTGACTGAGTTCCAGACATCCTGTGTGGAGATGGGACAAAATTTAATGAGGACAGCCATCACTACAGTCCTCCACAATCTAGGCTTAATGGCAGAGTGGATAGATGGTAGCTTCTCCTCAGTGCAAAACACATGAAAGCCCACTTAAAGTTAAAAACAGAAAAAAGAAATAAATTTGGAAGCAAAGAGGGTTTCCCAAGATCTGTGCCATGCAACAATCCTGTCTCTGAGCTCTGCAGGCAGTTCCTTTGTCCTCATGGCTTGTTTTGGCTCTGATATGCATTGTCAGTGGCCTTCTAAAGAGAGGTGTGTGCCTTTCTAAATCCTGTCATTCAATTTAATTTACTACAGGTAGACTCAAATCAAGGTGTAGAAACATCTCCGCAATGATCCAGAGAAATGGGAGGAACCTGAGCTAAATTTCAAGTGTTTTAAAAAGAGTCTGAATATTTATGCCAGGGTTATATTTCAGATTTTTTTCTATTACATATGTTTGCAAAGAAAAAACCCTAAAATTCTGTTTTCTTTGTCATTAGGGTGTACTAAGTGTAGATTAATGAGGGAATTTTTTTCCCAACTGTAGCATCAGACTGCATAATAAAAAAAATGAAAACTGGTGATTGGGGTCTGAATACTTTCTGAATGTACTGTATAATGATCAGATTAAATATTGTCGAGTTAACAACATTGTCCAGTGGCTCAATAATCTGTCACTTTCAATAACTTACTTCTGGCACGTATGACTGAAAATACTGCTTACTGGTGAAACTTTTGAAGCCGTATTTTACCTGCTGGTCAAAAGAAATTTTGGATGTTGTACTGATGTGACAAGTAGGATGTGCACCTGATTTATGGTTTTCTTTATCTTCTCTTTCAGAAGAGAAATCTTGGCATTGCTTTTAAGACTGGAGAGAGTGTGGGAATCACAGCCACTCTGGTGAGAAATTCTCAAGATTTCCTTGTGAAGTTGGGTTTAAAATGTCCTAAACCTTTAATACTGCCTGCGTTTATTGTGTCTCCATGTTTTCTTTGTTTCAGACCGTGGAGGAGATGCTGAAGGCGGACGGACCAGACTGGCAGAAGGTTCTGGGTTACGTTGAGAGCATTTTCCGTCACTTTGAGATGTGATGGCAGTCTGTCCTCTTCCTCCTCACCTTGTTGTTACTGAAGGAACAAAATAGTATTCACCACAAGAGGGAGCTCTGCTCTAACCAAACTCTTCAGTCAAGATTTAAAATGTTAGCAATATCAGATTTTATGGTGGGATTTTATGTATCAATACACAAACAGGATTGACACCCAGATAGAAGAAACTGCACCGTCATGAAGTATCTTATTCTCTACATCCTATCTGCTCAAATCTAAAAAGCTGCTGGGTAGTAAGGAACAAGACACAAGGAGAATCAGCACAAATCCAGATAAATGCAGTTACTTTCACATTTGTTACAAGGTGCTGGGTGCACTGGTTATTATGCACTGTTTGCCTTTTCAAAAAACAAGGAGCACTTTATGGATACATTAGTGTTTTTAAAAGGATATTTAGGGCACTTTATTTTACAAATAAGTTGTTTTTATCATGAACTTCTCCTACTACGATGTCTGCATGCACCTTATCCCACAAAACAAAGGAAAGGGGGGACACGATCCCAGATTTTATATACTGGGTTAGGGATCTTTTAACTTAAAATATGGCAGAAACAGTCTAAGGGAAACTTCATGAAAAAATGTATATATGTACATGAGTGGTAGCGCTTCTGTTTTTTTTTTAAGAAACATTGTAAAAATCTTGTGTGTGTTGCTGCCAAAGCCTTAATGCAATAATAAAGTTATGTATATGCAGGTTGCTGTTTTCTTTTCCACATCAATATGACCCAGAAGTCACATAAAACCTTTTAATATGTAACAAAAGAATGACATTGGATACAATTGACAGCATATAAAATGGTGTAAAAAAATTACAAAAAAACAAAGGTTTGGGTTAAGGTTCAGTGGCAAAAGAAAATGGCCAAAGTGTAACATGAAAAATAAATATTGAAACATTTATAAAGCAATAATTTAACAAATCTTATCAAGCATGCTTTTAATAAACGATGAGATGCAAATTTTACCTTTGTTGGAACGTTTTAGTGTTTGAGTAAATTCCATTTTTTCCTCGAGAAAAGTACAAGCAAATAAAAGACAAAAATAGGAATAAAAGAATGTAAATGTTGCTCCCATAGGCATCACTTGAAAGTGACATTGCAGTTGACCAGTGAGTCAATGTAAATAAATCCTATGAAGCTGGAATGGCACCTCCTATAGGCGGTGTCGATAGTGGAGGCAAGAGGAGAGACTTCAATTTAGCTGACATGGCTGCGATTTCAGGGTCCTGGGTTTCATACATCTTCACCAATCTGGCAAATTTTAGGACACCTGAAAGGAAAAAAGAGCTGAGATTCATACAGGGAAGAATGAGTCATCTACCTGAAGGACAGGGCTGGATTTTTGTCCAACATTTATGCATAATATTACAACACTGCCAACGTTTAAAAAAAAACAAACAAACACATTGTCCCTCACCTTATCAATTTAAATTTGGCAGACTTGAATAATGATAAAGCAAAATAACAGTGAAAAAAAACAAAGCTTAGCTCTAAAGCCGGTTGTCTAAAAGTAGCCAAGGAACCTTGAGGTGAACAGCGCTGAAGTACATTTTTTCTAAAGCTAATTTTATACAACACTTTTTAGTGGGAATATAGCATGACCAAGCTAGCAAAGGGTTTTGGGACCTGTTGGTCCTGAAATTCTGTTGTATCATCTTGTGTAGTTGGCTTCAATCAAGAACACACCTGAGACATCTTATAACCTCCCAAAACAAAGTCTACCATGTCTGATTTTTGTCCTTCCTTCTACTGTATATTCTGTGAGGTTTACCAATGTGAGTGCAGAGTGCTCTGCACATGTAGCAGTCACAAATGTAAACAAACCAAATGGCAACGTGAAAGAGGGATGATGATGATGAAGTGAGATGGAACTATGAGACAGAGGAAAAGTTTTTTGAGCTCTGACAACACTGCTGCTTTTATGATCTGTTGTCAAGGGACGACTATGACAGACTGAAAAACGAGAAATGTTGGCAAGAAATAACTGGTGAGTTCCTGGTGTTAGCATAGCATCAAGTTAGCATATCACTCATAATGTTTGGATGAACAAAAACAAATACAGGATGTTTGTTTACACTATTCTTTTGGTTGTAGTCTTGCCCTGCCCCTCTTTCTTCCAATGTCATCAGTTGCAATGACTTACTGTTTCTGTTGAACAAGTCACGGACAGATTTCTGAAATCTGTGATCACCTAATCTGACTACATAGTGACCATCGTAACAGAAAAACAAATCAACACTAGTTGATTTTAGTGTGTTTGGAGGATTGTAGTGTTAGAAATAGTATTGAACTGTTCTATGAAGCCAGCCTTAGAGTAATCAAATGCTGCAACATGCTTACCCTCTCCTTCATTGTTAAAGCCGTACGCTTTGATAACCTCTTGCTGAATTTGGGTGGCCACTGGTAGCACAAGCTGCAGCATCTTTCCCATGTCATTGCAGGCACTTTCTCGAGCCTCCTCCATCCGTGCTGCATTTTCTGGTACTGAGAAGGCCTGGATCACCTCACTCAGTACCACTGTGAGAGAAAAAAGGCATTAGCAGCCACTCTGCTTCCAACACATGTATGCAAAAAGAGTGCTTGAGTACCTAATGAAAAACTACAGGAGGTGAAAAGGTAAAGTGAGGAATAACATAAAAAAGAGCAGGTTCTTCTCACCTCTGGTCTGTTCAACAGTGAGGGTGGGCTGCTGTGCTGGAGCTGAGGCCATGTCTGAAGAAAGAACAGAAAAAAGTGAAGATAGTTAACTCAAACAAGCGGAAAAAAAGATGTGGATTTTCTGGACAATAAAGTGGGGCTTGAATGTGTGCCTGGAAAAAATGTGGCAAAGAATCTATGATCTATGGATGCCTTAAGCAGATATACATCTATATATTTTATATATCTCAATTTTGCCATGATAAGGAGTACTTTTTATTTATTTGTTTGGTTGCTTCTGTTCTCCAGAAAATTCTACTTTTTTAAATAAAAGTAATTCAAGTAGTTCAAATGGCTATTCTATTTATAACTTTTTAACGATTCAACAAAGCATTGCTAACATCCCTTCTAGATCACTTTATATCGGAAAATACAAACGAGATAAACAAATGGATCTTTTGTGATATGATTTAACTATATCTACCAACAGCTGTCTCTACCTACATTTAGACTTATAACATTTTTGTAAACAGTGATGTCGACGTAGGCGTTGGCATAAACCATACCCTATATTGTGACAATGCTGTCTAGTTTTATCGTTAAAACTAGCACTCACTGAAGTCAGTTCAGCTAAATACCGTCAACCACTCCCAAAAACAATCAAAAACATTATGAAAATGATTTTTAATGGATTCTTAAATAAAGATAAAGGTTTAATGTCTGAACCATCGACCGTTTACTTTATCGAGAGCTCAAAACGGCCGTTTAAACGGTTGCCCTGGTAGCTCACGGATAACGTTAGATGACCGACAGCAATAACGGTTAAAAGACATACACATTTAAGCATTTAAAACTGAAATATTGGAAACTCACCAGCAATGAAACAAACTAGCTCGTAGCAGCAGAAAGCAACACCCTTTTACGACAACAATTGGTGTTTTGCGACAGGACTTCCTGCTTTCAGACCCAACGCGGATGTAAAAGGTAAACAGACGTAATGCTAAGTTTGTAGCGTCGTAAAGTCTCACCAAAATGCAGTTTAAGTACAAGTTAAGGCAATGGTGGTTCGTGTAAATGTATGATACATTGTTTAAATTCGTTATTAAGAAGTTTCACCACCAATATTTTTTTGTATGAGTTGAACTAGCAGTTCCTTTGCCACGTACAGCCAATAACATAAGTTTATAAGACTTCGTTTTGGTGCATCGATGGAGAATAAGCTCGCGGAGTTCAGAGCAAGACGAAAGGCAGCTAGAAAGGACGATAGTATTGGTCCGGAGATCACAGCTAAAACAAAGATGGACACATCACATCAGACTGATACTACACCAGCTGGAAGTCAGGACACAGAGGAGAGGACAGAGACTAGTGACTCAACTCAGAGCTCTGCAAAGAAGGTGGGCAGCAGCTGTTATCTGTTTGAACTATGAAACAACTCACAGGTTTAACTAAATTCACAATTAACTTCAGTAGCTGGCATTGTATCAGTGAAATTACATCCTTTCTGCTACACTGTGTAGCTGTATTGAAAATTAACCTTTTTGCCTACAAGCCACATTGGCTGGAGGATTCAGATGTCTACCTGACACTTAGTTTTTTACCAACCTTTTTATTTTAGCGAGTAGCAAAAGTAATGAGGTAGGGAAGGAGAGCTCATGGAGGTCAGCATAATCATGGTCTATCAATACTAAGCCAAGCTGACAACTGTATTCTACCATGATGACTATAGCCCACTAAACATTAATCTGTAACACATGATACCCACCAGATATCATTAAAGTCATTAAACCTACTGCTGTGTCTCCCTCCAGGACGGTGCTGACTGGCTGCTGGACAGCGCAGTGGGAAGGTGGCTGGCCTCGAGACAGTTAGTCTTGTCAAACCTTACGTTGCTCAAAGTGCTGCTGTGGCTGGTGCTGCTCGGTCTGTTTGTTGAACTGGAGTTTGGCCTGCCTTTCTTCGTCATCTCCCTCTTCTACTGGCTCTATGAAGGACTCCGGAGCCCTGCTGCCCGAGAGCCCGGAGAACTGAGCGCTTACTCTGTATTTAATCCAGACTGTCAGCCTCTGCTGGGCACTCTCACTGCAGAGCAGCTGGAAGGGGAGATGGGCTACAGACCGCTGGCCAACAGATGAAATGCTATCAGTGAAATAATCAGAGCTTTTTGTCCTTCCAGATATTTTTTTTCAGGAACAAAAGGGACTTGGAGTAATGATATTGATACATTAATTCTGGTTAAGAAATTATTCATGTTTTGTCTTTGAAGCACTTTAATGTGGAAGAAAGCAGTCACTTTTAGTTTTGGGAGTGGGATATGCTACAGCATTTTACCACCATCGTTAAATGCACAATATAATTATTAACATTTTCTGAATATTTGGTGAAAGACCATCATTGGTTTGGTGCAAAGTCATTCTAAGTCTCTTAAATAATAAAAAAGCAAACATGACTTGTAAGAAAAATTGTTTTATTTCAAATAAATGGTTGTCAACGTTCATTTGAGATTTTTTTAAGTATCAAGTACTAGTATTTGTTTTTCCACCTTTAAAACCAGATATAACTAAATGTAAAGCAAGTATGTCTTTTAAAGGATTTTTAAAGGGATTATGCCTATGCCCCAATAGTCTTGTATTTACAGTGGACAGTCTTGACAAATAACGAAGGAGAAAGGAATGTTTCAATTGTACTTTGAATGGCAAAAAAAAGTACATGTCAGGTATAAGATGAGTAGGCTGCAGAGGTTGTGCTTAGAACAATCCCTAAGAGACCATCTGTGTATGATGTATATGGTATCGTAAGAAAACCATTTGAAATGTATCAAAAATGCTGTGTAATAAAAAGATTATTATGAGTTATAAAAATGTGGACAAAGAAAGCGCAAATTGTCCGTCTCCGCTCATAAAACAGGACGGGCGCTTGGACCTTGGACATTTTGCACAAAGTGTCAAATCACAAGACGAGATAGTTCCCCGCAATCTACTTCCGCAATTGCTTGTAGCCGTTACACCGGTGACAAATTTGAATGTTTCTGCGCTTAGTTGCGATACAAAAACTACTCCACACCTTCTGTCTTAAAGGTGGTGTTTTTTGTCGACAAAAACTTACGAAATAAGCCCGTTCAAGAGTTTCCTGTATACATTTTAACCTGAAATGTAGCAGACGTTGCTAGCTTACGCGCTAGCTACGATAGCTAACGAATCGATGGTAATGTAAAATCGTGACACATGATATCAGCTCTTTGGGTGAAAGTTCCTTATATACTTCTGACAGCTGACAAATTCAACTGAAAGAACTTGTAAAAGCTGTTCTCAAGCCATTGCTGCATCTGACATCAGTAAGTATTCACCAATATTCATCTTCAGGAAATTTAACTTGCGTGCTCATCTTTGATGTAACTGCTGTTTTTGGCTAGCTTTCAACTGCACTAGTTTAGCTAATTAGCCAGTGGTGCAGCTGTTCACATCGTGTCATTAGTTTGTGATCTCTCTTACAGATTCACTGCCTACCTATATACAATTAATTGCATTGTAAGACACAGGAAGCATATGAATCCAGTTATTTAGATAATGACAAAGCTCTGTTCGTTATCAGGTGAATCCATTCATTGCAAACTTGGTATTCATTCCAACTTCTCTGTTAAACATTCACAGAACATAAAATGTGGATAACTAAAGTGGACATCTTTGAGTAGATGTTTTCTACAAATACCAAAAATGCCCGCAGTTCACATAACAGCGCCGTTATCAACTAATGGGGTTATTGATAATAATTTAAGTGTCTGCTCACTAATAGTGCCTATTTTGTTTTTCAGCCATGTCTGGGAGTCCAGTGGTTATGCGATTGGTGGCCTCTGCCTACAGTGTGGCTGAAAAAGCTGGGTCCATTGTGAGAAAAGTCCTTCACAGTGGAGAGCTCGGTATTGTTGAAAAGGTGGGTCCAGTTTGCTTTAAATCCCAAGTCAAACAAATAAAACCGTATGTAAATACTCCTTTATATGGAGAAATAAGGCAAGTATAGCAGACTGTAGACTCACTGTTTTCTGATTCCTCTACTCTCCCCTCCACAGTCAGGAGCTAATGATCTACAGACACTGGCAGACAGACTGGCACAGCAGAGCATTTGTGCGTCACTGTCCAGACACTTCCCCAAAATCACCATCATTGGAGAGGAGGTGAGTGCAGATCAGAGAGTATTTTATGTTGTAAAATTATATTGGCAGGTCTTGGAGGAACTTCAAAGTCTAATGTTTCTGTGCATCGTTTGTTTAGGATCTCCCGGCTGAGGAGATCAAGGAAGATCTCATTGAGAGCGGTCACTCAGAGGAAATCCTTCAGAAGACGTGTCCTGCAGAATACAGCAGGCTGAAAGAGGAAGAGGTAACCAAAGAAATAGAAATACACTGAAGGCTGGCAGTAGAGCAAAATAACATTTCCTATGTAGCATATTTGTTCAACAAGTGTATAACACAGCAATATCAATACATAAATGCATTGTTATGTTGATAGATTAGACAATGTTTCGTGTTTTGTGTTGGAAACATACCTTTCTGAACATTTATCTTTGAATCTCAGCTTGTTGTTTGGGTTGATCCCCTCGATGGAACAAAGGAATATACTGAAGGTATGCTCTTTAAGATATTCTTTAAAAATCAGTTTGTCAAATAACATGCATGACTAAAGAAACAATACGCTCCAAAACTGCAGCTTGAACCTTTTTTTATTAATCTTTTATATGTAAGGTCAACAACAGTTATACAACTACCAGGTTGAATCAGTCTTAATATAAATCAAAATTCAAGAAGTTAAAATTATCCTTGTCATAATAAATAACTACTGTACTGAGGTTTGTTTAACTACTGTCTGCTGCAGTTCATTTTGACTGGGTGTGTTTGGATATGCATGGTTTCCTGTGGAAAAATGTCCTCAGCAAAGTCTTAAAATGGTATGACAACACAGCTGCTGTGCTGAGATATGTCCTGCATAGCTGCTATAGACTAGTAATGTTACCTGTAGATATTCACTGATCACATCACTGTTTCTGTAGAGTTGTCAAATTAAATTGAACATTTTGTGACATTTTTAGTGACCAGGTAATACTAAACTAGCTGTTAATGTACACTTCAAGTTACTTAAATCATCTTTCTTCCCCATTTTAGTTTGAACTTTAGCATATTATCTTGACCGTGTCTACATGCCTACATACACTTATTGGTAGCTGCCATGTGGTTGGCTGATTAGATATTTGCATAAGGGACAGTAAAATGGTATATCTAAGCATGTTGTTTGTCAATATATATACAATATATCAAGGCAAGGCAAGTCTAAGTGTGAAGCCCAATTCATACTTTGTTCATAGAGCAATTCAAAATGCCTCAGAGAGTAAACAGGACTTTAAGAGCAGTAAAAGAGAAATACATTGAGCAGAACTGAGGCATTGAAATGCATAAGATATTTAAAAAAAAACATCCGAAAGAAATAAACAAATGCAGCTGTTATAAACCATTGAGGAGTGACCGGGACACAACATGCCAAAAATGCCAATTCTCCTCAAGTCAAAAAGCAGCTAAAAGGACAATTTTCAAGGTTTTTAAGGAAAAAAATTTATTTACAAATTAGGTTTAGTTCATGAACAAAGGAACCACTGGAACATCAGGGTGGTAATCAAATAAATTAGATATTTCCTTAACTAATCTACAAAGTCAACAAATAATAAAAGCAAAGGCACAAAAATGATTCCAAATTTATCCGGATTTACCCCTGCATTACCAAATATGCTATTAACCAGTTACCTAATATACAATTTACCTGATGACCTGAAGAAAGGAAATAAATAAATAAAAAATGACTTTGGTAGAAACTATATAATGTACCTCATTTAATGTCCTCTAAATATCCTTATGTAAAACTCAAAAGGAACTTATGGAAAGGAAGCTGTAAATTCCAGGGCCTTTTTCTAGCTGTTAACTTGTTTTGGTACTTAAAAGTGGTGTGGTTGATACTGTGGAACTATATTGAGCATCTATAACACCTGCAAACTTAATAACTGCCTACAAATATAATAAGCCACAAATATAATACAAATCTGCAGCTTTTATTGAATTAATCCCACAACTATAAAAAATTTCACGCAAACGTAATAGCAGTTGCCCACTGAAATCATTATAACTTTTACATTTGAAGGTAAATATCATGTTTGTGGGGAGATAAAATCACTGTCTCTCAAAATTGTATTAATTTCCCACAAATGTTGTGTGAACATGAAAAATTAATATGGTTTTCACTGTTTGTTGAAGCCCTTTTACAACTGCCAGTGGGTTCAAGTCAGCTTAAGCTCGACACATCAAAAAATATACTCATGGTGATTTTTTTTTCTCGCCATGGAACAGTAAGTAGTTTTTCCAGACTCTTAAAACACTTGTAGAATCATAGCACAAATTTTTGAATGAAAAAAATTAGAGGATTCATATCAATTTTGGAAAATTCTACAAATCCAAGGGTTCTTCTTGAATAATGCTCCCAGAGGAGGTTCATCTGATCGAAATAGCACTAATATTACAGTTTATTGAGAGTTGAAGAGAACATATTTTCAGACGTGAGTAAAACTCACAGGATGAGGCTGTGCTGGCTAGTCAAAGTCTGATGTTTCTCCCTATTAGAACAAGTTAATGAGTCTTAAACATACAGATTACAAACTTCCTGAGTAGACAGGGAAGTTATTATAAAACAATAAAACTGTCTGGGTGACCAGTGTTTCTGTTTACCTTATTTATAAATTCCTCAGAGTGCTGTTTTGTCACATTTTAATCCACTCTGCTAAGATTCATGGCTCAACCAGTGTTTCTAGACTCTGAAAAAACTACTTCCTTTGTAATGGCGAACAAAAAAATTGCCATGACAACAATGTTTAATGTGACCTGCAGACCACAAACATGCAGTTTACATATTCAAATTACATTTGAGGGAAATAATTACAATTCTTATGAGATTTTTATCTTCCAACAAACAAAATAAATCCATGCTAATGTAATAGTTATCATGTTTCTAGGAAATTTACATTTGTAGCAAATTTCTGTCATTTGTGGGATTATTACATTTAAAACAGCAGATCTGTAATACATTAGTGGTTTATTACATTTGTGGGCAGTTACTGTGTTTACAAGTCTAGCATCATTGGCCATGATGAACAATGAAATGTGTTACATTTGTTAAGTAAGTCAGTATCAGTGCAAACTTGCTGAAGTAGGGTTTAACTACACACTCACTGCACACTCAGAGTAAGAGTGTGTAGGGGAAGGCAGAGGGGGCAGAAGGACTCAAAAGTGTTTCAAACTCTGATTAGAAGGAGCTAACAGGCTGAGAAGGCCTCATGTTTCCAAGCTATTGAACCTATAATCAGCTGTTTTTCATGATCAATAATTGTGTGTTAACAAATTGGTGCCGTGTCATGAGCTGATGCTGTGGTAACAGGGTTGCTAAAACTGACTTTATTGAGCAGATAGGTTCTTTGGCAGAAGTATCAAATTTATGCTAAATTAAGCACTTTATCAGTGTCAACATTCATGCATTTATCGCTTTTATTTACTGTACAGTTTAACGGTGATAAGTAAAATCTCTTTGATTTCTGGAGGCCTTGACTTGTTTATCTCAGGTCTGGAGAGCTGTGAAAGCACAAGACAAACATGAAAATAGTCTTAACTCATCATGGCATGGTCTGGCTTATCACAGTGATTGGCCTTTTGTTTTGTTTTCAAGATCACCAAAGAATTATGAGAAAACCTTTTTTATCGCAAGATGATAAGAAAATCTCTTTTAAGGGAAAGCCAGCTTTGGTGTTCTGTGTGAAATAAGTGGACATCTTAAGACAACAACCCAAAATATTATTTTTGCTATGATTTTGTTGTTTGTTTTTATTTTATATAGAAATAAGTCTTTGTATGTGCAAAAAAAAAAAAAAATTCTTGGCTCGCTTTCTTGCTTGTGGGCTGTCTGAGCATCTGAATCACTTTGACCATTTTCTTTCCCTTCTTTGTGTGTCTCTGTCGCTGCCATATACTTTTTTCTCTATCTTTCTCTCTTGCCGCCCCCAGCATCAAGGTGTCTCCATCACCAAACTGAGGCCCAGATACCACACAATGGATTGGACACCTCTCAAGTTCAAAGCACAGCTCTCTGTATGGGAAAGCAACAGAAAGAAACCTCTACAAAGATTAACCTTAGCTACTCTACAACAAAAAGACAGCCATTTTAAATTCTATCTCTTTAACTTATTTTCTTTTCTTACTTTTCTTTCAGCCCTGCATGTCTGCAATAATACTTAAATATCAAAACACATCAAGAACACTTGCTTATTCTTGACATGGCTAACACCCTGCCATTTTCTGATCAAAGGGCTGCTGGATAATGTCACAGTGCTCATTGGTATTGCATACGGAGGCAGAGCCATTGCAGGTGTCATCAACCAGCCTTTCTACAACTATCAGGTACGTACAGAACCAAATCATCCTCTGTTTCCTGCACACTGTGGTTGATTCAAACAGTTTCCTCCATCAGCTTGGAGCAGGGGCAAATTTAGGACGGACCATGTGGGGGATGCTGGGATTGGGCGCCTTTGGATTTCAGCTGCATGAAGTCCCAGGAGATAGACGGATAGTCACCACTACACGTTCCCATAGTAACAAGCTGGTGACGGACTGTGTGGACGCAATGGAGCCCCATGAAGTTATAAGAGTGGGTGGTGCAGGAAATAAGGTGAGACTGAACTATACCATCTTCATAAATCTGCCATTCATAGAGATGTGAAAGCATTCACTTCAGCTTTTTTGACTCTAAGCTTTCCCTTTTTCACACAAATCAGGCTGATGATTAAAGATTTATGCAAAATCAAACGAAAAAAAGTCAGAATATAATGAATGCACTAGCTGCCACTGCCAGTATAACAAACCATAGAAGAAACAGATGTAACATCTGTTTTTATGATAACCTTGCAAAGCAGATGGATATGCCCATTTCCTTGTTTTTCACTGGTGAATCCATCTTAAGCTTCCATCTAAACCATTTGGGCCTGGTTAGAACTTGACGGACCAATCAGCGACGAGGGGCAGTACTTTCAAGCACGGCAGAGTCGTGACGTAAACAAGCAGCAGCAAGAGGCCGGTGCAATTATGGCGGAAGAGCTTAGCGTGGATGCTGCTACAGTGTAAGTTTTATCAGAACTTGACGACATTTCTTCGTTAAAAGAAGAACAAAGAACAGCAGTGAGTTGTTTCTCAAAAACAAAAGTAAAGTACTTACATGTCTATAGTTGCGATGTTTCGCGATATTCCTCGGTTGCTGTGCATGCGCAGCTCGATAGCTGCTACGTCCTGTGTTTTGTTGCTCTGATTGGCCCGTAGAGATGTGACAGAACGTTCATCCACTTTTTTTTCAAAGCCTCTGCCTTTTCTCAAATGTTTCCTATTGAAGCTTTCCCAGATGGATGTGTGAAACGAATCCATCTGGCTTGTCAGGTTATTTTTCTGCAGCATAATGAAGCAATCAGTCACTGTTGTAGAAGTTTGAAAATGTCCAGAGGTGAAAGAAGATTTCACACCTTTTACTCTTTAAACAGTAGGAAATTTTTTTTTCCAGATAAAACCCTATATGTATATGGTTTTTAGTGGTATTGTTGATCAGTTTGGGCCCAAATCTCAACATTTGAGTACAATGTATTTAAATTATACATTTTGTGTTAGAAATATGCATAGTTACTGCCATCTACAGGTTAAAACATGGCTACTGTGATTGAAATTTTCTATTGGTTGATTGGGAGATAGGTGGTGTATGTGGTGCCAGCTTTCCTGACCACAGATCGCCCGCTTTTTCAACAACTTTTTGTAGAAGCAGCAGATATACTATAATAGACATTACTGTAACACTCAAGGATTGTGGGTAACGTTCATTTCCCCATGTTGCTGAATGAACCATGTTTTGCTTAAGCCTCTGAGACCGATATCATTGTATACAACAAGAATACCAAGGGTTTTATCAATTTTTTAATCAATCTTTTGATTGTTTCTGATGCTAGCGGCTAATGCTATCCACCATACTGTTTTGCCACATTGGCTGTGGCAACCAATGTTATGTTGTTCCGTTGTCGCATCGTGCTTTGCCAAATTCAGTACATGTATCACAGCCATTGATGGAATCTAGAAATGAGCTGGTGGAACCATGGAATAATAAGTCTCTACCAGCTGACAGCAACACAGATTTAACTTCAGTTTCTGTCATGTTTTCTTTTACCCCTCATCTCCTAATCCTGTTGATAACTGTATAAGGATCCAGATTTGTCAACAGAGTTGTTTCTAATGATGTTTCATCTTCTCTTCTAACTAAAGCAAACACATCCATATTTTACTCAATAAACCGTGATAATTACTAACCATCACAACAGATTCCAGGTTTGAGTAAAAATCATTTATATTTGAGCTGAATGTATCAACCCGTGTCTCATCTATTCATCTCTTCTGTTTTAATTGAGGATGAGAGGTGAATGACCTGTAATGCAGCCAGTCAGCAGGGGAGCTGAAATGTTTTGGCTTTATTCCCAGGCACCTGTTACTCGGTCCATCTATCCAGTCTATGGTCATCAATTTTTCACATGATACAAACAATAGATTCACATTAGAATATGCTCATGTTCCTAGCTTTGTGATTGAGCCAGTGTGGGCTGAAAACCTGGAATGTGCCACAAGAAAAGAATCTACAGCTCCAGTACATGTGTTGATGTCTTAATTCTTTCTGTGCAGATAATCCAGCTTGTTGAAGGAAAAGCTTCTGCTTACGTCTTTGCCAGCCCAGGATGCAAAAAGTGGGACACCTGTGCTCCTGAAGCCATTCTGCACGCTGTTGGAGGTAAACCTTTTCTTCTGTTTGAAGTATTTTAAAGCACTAATCCATCTCTGTCTAAAAGCTGTAAAATGGTTGCCAAACTAAGCTGGTAGTACATTATGTAAACCTGCAAATGTATGCTCAAATTAGGGTTTTGCATGCATTATTTGACTGATTTTTTTTCTCTCCTCTATTTCTCTTCTCATGAAGGTAAACTGACTGACATGCATGGTAATGCATATCGCTACGATGCTGATGTAAAGCACATGAATTCTGCCGGTGTTCTTGCTACACTACGTAACCATGAGTATTATGTCAGTAGAGTGCCACAGTCTGTGCTGCAAGCGCTCAAGTCACAGTGAGGTCTGTCTGCATCAGAAATCACACTAATGTCGCCTTATCAATCAGAGATCATGCATAGACTGAATTTAAAAAGAGATTAATGCTAAATCTACATACATACATGCAAAGAAAACATCTATGTAAGTATTTTATAAAATACTTTTTGTACTCTTTCAAACATACAATAAATAAATGTTCACTCTCTTGTGTATAATCAAGGAGTCTTTTCAACAAAAGCTGCACTAAATAAGGTAAATTTTTGAACAGCAAACCGCTGTTTTAGTTTCATTTATCCATTTCACATAATGACGATAAAATGATATGAAAACTAGCTTTCCTGGTCTGTAAAACAAATTAGTCGCATTCCCACTTGAAAGGCTTTTCTCCCTAGGTAAGTCAAATTCATCCATTAAAAAAAAAACAACGGTTTGATATACCGTAAGGAGTGAGGTTTAAATTTCAGACCAAATAAGCTGTGGAGATGGGTGTACTCAGCAGTGCATCCGTACTCATCTTGGTCATGTCTAGTGGGGCCACAACAAAGGGTTGGGGAGAATTGAGGCTTGAGTTATGCATTTTGGCGAAACTTGGCTGACAGAACGTGCAGCCGATTGCAGAAAAGAACCATGGTAGATCACAAGTAAGCACGGATGAGATACAGCAGCTTCCAGTAACAGTTCCCAGATTCCTTATGCATCAATCTTTGACGCAACACCCAGCATTTCCATAGCAACAATAAAAATGTTGCAAGACACAGGCCATTACTACTTGAAAAATAAAGGATTTATCTGTCTTTGACAGCTGTTGAAAATATTTCAGGTAATGCGAGTACTCCATTTTTCATTATTTATTTTTTTATATATATCAGTGCCATTGGTCATCCTTTACTTCTGGTGGTGGTATTTAAAAAAATTTAAAACCAATGAAAACTGTCAAAAGATGATTACTATCACAATGCAGTGTTGAAATTAGTTGATCAAGACGTTTTTTTCATATCCAGAAAAGTGCTGATTTTGGAGATAGGAGATTTTGACTAGACTGCAGCAATATACAACATAAGAAGTCTTTTTTTGATTAATGTAGACATGTCAGTGCCAAAAATTGTACCTTTAAATTGTACCTTTAAAAGTGAGAACTTATTCTAGATTTTATCCAAAGGGTTGTTTGCAAAAGATGTAAATTTAATCGAAGGATAATCTTAGACCCACATTTTACTATAAACTTTTTTTTTCTTTGATAATTCAGAGTTAAGGAACACTAGATCAAACTGAAAAAAACAGAGCAGGCTCAACAGCACTTCCATTTAATTCACTCGTTGGAAACAAACTCATAAAAATCTCAAAACATCTTAACATACCATTTCCTACTTGAAGACCAAATAGTTTTACAAGGCAAAAGGCAAGATTCAAATAAATAAAACCACATCAGTTAAATGTTCTTGAGTGGGCACAATGTCATATAACTGGAATAATGCCACCAACAAACGATATCGGGTGATTTTCAAAAGTTTAACAATGTTTGATGAAAAGACAGACCGTTTAATAAAGAAAACTGATCCTGTTCCATACGTCTGCCACTTCCTTCTTCCTTCACACTCACAAATCTTTATTTACTTACTGTAATTGCCACACAAACGCAAAATGCTTTCTTTTAAATGATTCCCATATATTCCACTTCACACAGAATTTACATCAAAACAGAAAATGAAAATTTTACACTGATTCTTTACTTTGTGAAATTATGCTCTCTTAGGACTGGAAATGCTCTTTCATTGATATGAGGGATGAGAAAAGTTTAATTTCAAAGAGGCTGGAAACACTGAGCTAATGTAGAGCATCTACTAAATGTGTTTAAGGTACAGCATAGGTTGGCTGTGTCCTTTTGTAAAAGTTCATATAGGCATTTATTGCCTTTACAGATATGCATATGAAAGGTGTTTTTAGTTAGTTATTGCACTTAAACTGTTAAAACCTCAGGATATAGATACCTCCAAGAGGAGAAAAACATTCTTTAGTCAAGGGAAAACTACAACAATGCCTTTTAGGCAACTGTTAATGGAACCTGGCAAGAAATCAAGTGAACTTCACAAATGATAAGAGTTAGACCAGAAGCCTACATATCTGTTAAATACAAAGCTATAACCACTAAATGGATTACCTAAAATAGCAGAAAGACTGAAAACAGAGGGAAATAGGTAACCTGGCTCTGTGTGTTTGACAAAATCCACCTGCCAATATGTCATATTTTGCTTGTTTTATACTCTATAAAAAGTTAGTGCTATTTAATGCTGCTAGAAAAAGTAAAACTGTAGCATTAGTTTGTCTAACTAAACTTTTAGAATGCATGAAAACTTGTTAGTCCAGTTACAGTAATACTAAATGGAATTTCTCAAAGTCCTCAATACTTGGATAAGAGATTGATTTACTCTTGCATGCTTACATCTCAGTTGGACCCAAACTGGACAAAGCAGTCTGCACATAACCCAGAGTTTCCATGCCAGACTTTGGCCCTGAAGTCAATAATCATAAATACTAAGCATAGCAGAAGTCGTGTTGTTGTCAGCCTTTAGAGATCACCAAAAGCTAGAGGGGTAGCTTGTATTGCAGTGTGTTTAAAGTAAAACACTGAGCAGTAGTTCTCAACTGGTCCAGCCTTCGGACCCACCACCACCTTCTTTAAAACAGCTACCCACATTTTGGAACATTTCTAACCAATGAAAAATGGTTTTGTTTGGATCTTAGATGAAACATAAATGGACACATTCTCATAGGAAAAAAAACTCTTTGTTATCCCAAGATAATGTGATGAATAAGTCAAGCTCTTAAGTAAACAACCAAAATTTGTTATGACAGGAAACGGAGTAAAATGAAATATATGGATGCATATCTACTTAGGGTTTCCCCATCAGACTTTTGGTTAAATTTTTTCCATATGCACACTCATGACCCACTGAAAAAGTCCTGTGACCTTTATTTGGGTCCAAACCCACCAGTTGAGAACCACTGTAGTGGAGAATATGTATGGAGCAGTATAGTTTGTCCATATTTATACCATTCCACATCTGACCAGTTAACAGTTTGCTAACTTAGCATGGCCAACAGGAAGACGGTCCATAGTAACTAACTGAAATACGACCTACTGTAGTGTGTACTGTGCTTGTATACTGGGACAAGGACAGGAGTCCAGCTAAATAGCTAATTTGAGTCATAACCATAGCTTGACTTAACAGTGCATGTAAACGTACAGACTGAGGTTACATTTACTTTTTTTTTTTACATGTTTCCACTGTTTCCCAGGCAACAGGTTCATTCAAGAAACAGACTTCTGTAAAAATTTCCATTAGCTTTTTTACTGATTAACTATATAAATACAAATCATCTGGCAGGTGGATTTTTTTAACTGTTGTAGTTGGATAGCTGCCTGCGCTAATTAACATAAATTCTGGAATATAAGACGCCCCAGTATATAAGCCACTGAGTCTCTCAAAGGGCAAAAATAGTTTGTGGGACAAAGGCTATTTCATTCACCAAAGTCACAACATGTAGTGTCTGGGCAGCTGTGTCTCTCTTTTAGGACCGTTTATCTGGTCTGTTGATATGTATTCCAGCATGCATTAAGCAGTGATGAGTCCGCTTGCAATACACGATGAACACACGCACCTGTGTTCATGACGGTGCATCTCAGCATTTTATACTAGTACAGTGGTCGCATTGATATATAGGACACAGCCACTTCTTAAATGGAAAAATATGTATAAAAGGTGCGTCTTATACACCAGAGTTTATGGTAATGTCTCTATGCTAAGCTAAGTCAGCCAGCTACACGCGGCTGCTTCATATTTAACAGACAAGAGTTGTCTGATCTTCTCATCAAACATTTTACAAGAAAGCAAATAAGCATATACAGCAAAATGCCAAAGTATTCCTTTTAGCAGAGCATCACTTCAGCCAATATACAGGGGGGAAATGGAACAGATTAGGTTCATTACAAGATGTTAATCAAGGAGAGACAAGAAACAACTCTTGTCTGGAAGTAATTAATGGTTTTTACAAGGGCCAAAGAACCCATCTCATTTAACAAGCGTGCATGCATTCACAAAACCACTATGGAAATCTGACGGCAGAGAAGCATTGCATCTTAACATCTTGTCCACTCCACAAGAGGTTTGGTTTTCATATTGCTGAATGGACCGAGTAGTAGAAGTGAGGGCTGAGTTAATACATGAAAAATATGGAGGAAAAAATACCACTCACGTGTTCATAAAAATACCCACAGAACAAGCAAAAAACACTCCTGGAGTTTCTGTTTACACATGAACAAGCTGACTGAGAGAGGGCTGGAGTGTTTGAGGCAGCCTGCAGGGACGTGGGCCAGAGACCCGCCATGGGGAGACGAGGAGAGTCAGGACCAGCTGCTCACCTCTTTTTGGGGGCCTGAGTGGTGCGTGGTGGGGTCACTGGGCGTCCTGAATTCACCCCGCCATACTGGTACTTAGCTTTTTTTTCTGACGGCTTCAGGATCTGAAAGGAAGGATGATGGGGATGATTAAAACTTTCCACACATGTAACTCGCATTATATTAGGGTACAACTAAAGGGGGAATACACAAAAAATGTATTTCCATTCATAGCTCAATGAACTCAAATCAACTGCACCATCTGCTCTGTCTAAGGGTCCACAAAGTGCACTCTGTAAATGATATTCTGAGCAAACATTAAGTAGTTCTGCTCTGTGCAATTTGCTCCTATTTTGCATCTAAATGTGGAATTGAGCAATCAGCATCGCCTCTCTGTGTTGCCTATAGCTGCCCTGTGCCCACTCATCCTGACAGAGCACAGTTCTGTCCACACATAGATAATAAGCTGGATGAGGGGAGGCTCACTTCTTCCAGTTGAATGTGCTGTGAAGTATTTCAAGATGTGATATAGCTTCCCATATACAACATATCCTCCCTGTGACGAGCCAGCAGGTTGAAAAGACCCTCCCACAGCCATCCTGCCTAATGATACAGACCATCTTCACACATGAAAATAAAGTGTGTGCATATATACGTGTATATCACTAGAACGGCCTGCACATGACATCCCCAAAGAATACTTGGGCGCAGTTACCACCAACTCTCCTCACTGTGCCTGGCTATTAACACTGGCATTTGTGAACAGGATGGTTTTCTGCTCATTTGCATTCAAAGGAGTAAATGTGTATGAACTGAATGATAAATGGCCTTTTAAAAATTGCACAGAAGTACAGAGATGCTGTTCGCTCTTTGGTGCAGTTAATGGAGCATTTAACTCTGTGATATGTGAATTAGACTTTATTTTTCGTTAAATTTGGACAGGTTTAGGAGGTACAACAGCTGTGCATTTTTGTGAATTTTGCATTGAGTTTTCTACCTGAAAGGAGCACATGAGGGACTCATCAACACTCATCATGCCGCCTGCGTTGTCAAACTCCCCACAGTAGTTTGGGGCCGAAAACAACGTCACCAGCTGACGTTTGGCAAAGAACTCATAGCCGTCTTCAACAACCTGAAACATAGCAAGAGGGAACTAAAACTGTTAAAGTGCCAACAATGTCAGTATATTGGTACAAACTTTGATAAGTGAAGTCATGTTGCCTGTGTAGTTCTCTGTTGTGCTGACTCTGTGAGACCGCATGTCTTGTAAAACGTGTGTCAAATAAAAATGCGATAATGTATCTGGGACTGGGGAAAGGATTAGATTTTGAACAAGTCACGTTGATTTAAGAAAAACTTTTTCCTGTTTGCCTTTAATACAGTAATCTCTAAATCTCCATTGCAATATTTTGAATTTGGTGGTAAACATGTTACCTGATGTGCTCGGCAGATGAGGTCCAGGTCATGACGGTTGAGAAACTTGCTGACCACATCAGCGCCAAAAGTGAAGGAAACTCCACGATCATTCTCCCCCCAGCCCTGCACGTCTTTGTCAGGGTCTGACCATAGCAGATCACAAAGGAGGCCTGGTGCAGGAAAAAAATGGTGACATTTTGTTATAATACTCTATCAAAAACCTGGCTTTATGGGTAAGGACCACAGACAAAATAGAACAAAAAATTGCAGAATACGCAACTGAACTGCAGATTAGAGCAGCAAATTTGATTTCTCTATAACCACAATTTATACACATTTGAGATATGTACACTATATGGACAAAAGCCACACCTGTTAATTACTGAATTAGTTATTTCAATCAGACCACCTCCTTATTGAAGTACATGTATACAATGTAATACAGTCCCTGTTGGTGTAATGGTCAGGTGGAGGAATACTTTTATCCATTTAGTTTAAAAAATAATTTTTCTCCAAGTGGCATTTTAGGACATTCTGTTTTTTTTACATTTAGTGAAATATGAATCGGCAATCTACAAAAATAAAGTGCTTCACCTGTGTCTGGGACATCAGTGGGTCTCATAATGCGTCGAATCTGTTCCATAGACTGTAGATCAGGTGAGAGCCCTGAAGAGTACAGATTATTGTGTTAAAGGTGAACTCCCATACAAAAATGTGTACTTTTGTACCTTGAAGCGACATGATGAGCTCCAAGTCTGATAAAAATGACCTGAATTAATTAAGAAGTAAGTTTTACATTGCCACCTGAATATTTTCTTATTAAAACTAACATTGTAGCAGTGTTAAAGGAACATGCATACAAGATTGCAGTCTACTATTCCCCTTAAATGTTAAACCCCACATTTAAATCTGCATGCAAATGGATGTATAATTTAACATTACGTAATCAGCTATTTTAAACCCATACCTAGTCACACATTAGTTATAGACAGGCGTATTATTCACATTAGTCAGCTGTTGGTCTAAAGCTTTACAAACCTCCATGGCAACAGAAAATCTTCTCATCAATAATGGCAGCAATAGGCAGACAATTAAAACAGTCTGTGAAGGTCTTCCAAAGCTTTATGTTGAACCTGCGCTTGCCTGCGAAAAGCATACAGACAGGCAACATTTATACAAAATAGATGTGGATTGGTATGTCCTGATTTGCCTCTCCTTGCCCAAAATGCAAAACATGCTGTGAGCAAGCTGTTTTCCAACTTACACTCGTCATAAAAGCCGTAGATGCGATTGATGGAGGCACACTCGTGGTTCCCCCTGAGCAAGAAGAAGTTTTCTGGGTATTTGATCTTGTAGGCGAGCAGCAGGCAGATGGTTTCCAGCGACTGTTTCCCCCGGTCCACATAGTCCCCCAGGAACAGATAGTTGGCCTCTGGAGGGAAGCCTCCATACTCAAACAGCCTCAGCAAATCTGTGTACTGTCCATGGATATCACCTGGAGAGGTATGAACATTATTATTTCACAATATTGCAGACACCTCACAGTCTGAATTTTTTAAGTGGAAGTGATAAAAACATGCACATTGATACAGAGAGCTGCATTGTAACAGGAGACATAGTCTCTTATATGTAAAATGGGACTGTTTCGAACAATACTATTGTCTAGTTATATAGACCTGTTTGAAGGAATTATTTACTAAGTGCCACAACCAAGAGTCAGAGTTTCACAAGACCCGATCTACCTATTTACTTTGTTCATTTAAACAATAAATAAGTTATACAGGATGATATAATAAAGCCAAAAAAGTGGTATTTCTGAAGATAAGGGCTGTTCTTACCACAAATCTTGAGTGGAGCCTCAAGTTCCAACAGGATTGGCTGACTGAGGAAAATTTCTCTGGACTTGATGCAGAGCCCCCGGACTTCTGCCTCTGTCATCTGTACCACCTTCCCTGGACGACATCCTCGCACTGGAAATCGACATAACCAAAAGGTCAACATGGGCTGATCCTTAAACAAGAATGAGCAAGTATGTAACCAAAGACTTGTTATAATATAGATACATGTCTGCACTTTTAGACTAGATTCACATGTTCTCGCATGTCACTGATGTTGAAAAGTTTATAACACACCCTTATGATACTTAGCCAAAGCTCTTAAAATCAGACCATGTTTCTGTGGTGTTTCACTTTCAGCTGTGGTTAGCTATCCTTCAGCTTGCAATTCCATTAAGGAAAGCAGCCATTGGACTTGCCGTACTACTGGCCAGACAAACCATTTACTCCAGTCAAGAGAAGTTGTTAAAGACTGGCAACAAACACACAAACAAACAAATTGTTGGCCCAGCTGGAAGTGTGTAAGTCTAATGTCAGTGTCATGTATAAACAATCAACAATATGCAGTTAATTCATGTATTAGCATTAGCTGCATGACTCTTTGATGATCTCTTTGATGATGAAGAAAAAGGCTTCAGCTGACAGAGGTCTATTGTTTCAGCCTAAAACTGCACTCATTTATTTGTCAGTATGGCCAATATTTACAGCCGACATAGGTAGATTTTTATGGCCAAGATATCAGTTGTAAATATCAGCAGAAATTTTTGTATCTACCAATGCCAGTAATTCACTAACATCTGCTCATACCAATATCATACTGATAATACTGTGTATCCCTAATAACATAAAGTGAAACATATACAATTGGCAATAATTATAAAAGTTAAATTTAACTTGTTTTGAAATATATAATGCAGGAGGTTAATTCCTCAAAGAAAGGTGCACAAAACAACTAGAAACAACTGTCTTATAATTTTGTCTTACTGCATAATTCCTTCATCAGAATCGTGTTAATGGGGAAATTTTGAGGGTGACCTGGCAGCTTTCAGCCTCATCTGTCAGTGTTATCACAGCTAACAACAGATGTTAGGCCTATATAACAAGCCATATCTAATGTGCATTTTTTACATTTCATAAAGAGCTGTACAAAGAAGAAGCCTTAGGATTCTTTCTGCTATTCATGTTATGAAGGGTGAAGGTAAAAATCAAATGATGAAAGTGGATGTAATACAAAAGGCATGCAGATTAGTTTTTTGTTACTTTCACCCTTGAAGCCTATTTACTTAATTTATAAAACAGAATGTTTGAGCTAAATGGTGAATAAAAAAACATGTAAAATTATTAAATTTGTGACTTTTTTCATTAAATCACAAGTATTTTCTCAAAATCAACCTGTAATTAATCAAGTCACAATAATGTATCACTTTATTTTCCGATTGAAATCCATTTTTGTCACTATTTTTTTTTAATTACATGTTTTTATCACCTTCACTTTCATCATTTAATTGTTGTTACTTTCATCCTTCATACAGTACATGCTGGAACTTCAACTAGCAAAGTCCCATTCGGCTGAAAGTCACCAGGTAACAAGGTCACTCTTTAACCCCTCACACCAGTGTATTTGTGACATTTAATATAAAACGTATGCGTTCATGTTTTCATTAGTCTTCATTTTTATTATCCCAATTACTTCAAGAGATAATGTTTTTTGTTTATATCCACATTTTCATGACGAAATTGAAAGAATTAGCGGACAATCACATTTAACTGAGGAATTTTGAAAAAGCTCATGTATGTTACACAGGCTCTAGTGATGTCCTACGTAAGGGGGTGTGTCGGAGGTGGTAGCTGATGAGCTAGCTAGCTACCTGTCTTACCTCCAAACGAGAACAGTTAACGTTACTAAGCAACCACAAAATTCGACGGTTCTCTCACGTTCCATCGCATTCGGTGTATAATAAAAAATCAACCGTTTTCTGCAACCCAGCAAAGTTAAGCCTTTAGTTACATGACTAACTAATTATACTGCATGGTAGCCCTCTATAAGGCAACGACAGACTGCTTAGTACGCCACTTTCCCTTGTTAAGCACTGTGTCTACATAAGCGTTAACAAAGACTCAACTATTCGTAGATTCCCAGCTACAGTGGACCGTGGCACCATTATAACGTTTCTATTACTCCCGAAGAAGAACGCTTTAAACGCAACGGTTAGCTTAACGTTCTAGTGGCTGATGAACGCCTCCACGGAACATAGGGTTAAAATGATTTAATACACATTTTTAAGTTACTGGAGTCAAACAATTACAATTAATCGGGTCATTTTATCAAATGGGGATACAGAAAGACAAAATTACACAATGATATCCTACCTTCCAGCAATCGAGAGATGAGGCTGTCAACGTTCAGTTCGCCCTCCGCCATGTTTCTGATACTCACACAGGCAGGATAGGAGGCAAACTAGCCCTGAATATGGACTGAAAGGCTCAAACAGGACAAGCCTCCCCATATACGCTTAGATGTTTCTGTACTATTGAACACCAAGCTTATTGGCTGGTATTGCTTTTCTTTGGGGTGAAGCTAAATACAGTTGGAGCAGACTCAAGGCTTTAAAGACCAAAAGGAGATGCTTTGACCAGTGATGAATAAAGGTAAATCTCTATAGATTAAAATACCGTTGAAAAGTTAATTCAGAAGTTCAGTTCAAACTGCTAAACTCATGTATTGTGTAGATTCATTACACACAGAGGGAAAATTTTAAAGTCTTTATTTCTTTTAATTTTGATGATTGTGGCTCACAGTTAATAAACCCTGAATTCGGTATCTCAAAAAATAAATAAATAAATAATAAAATAGAACGTTATATAAGACCAATCAAAATGATTTTTAATACAGAAATATAGGCCTTCTGAAAAGGATGCTCATTTATATGCATTCAACACTAGGGAATCCTTTTGCATAAAATACTGCATCAATGCAGTGTGGCATGGAGGTGATCAGCCTGTGGCACTGGGGAGGTGTTCTGGAAGATAATAAGCTGGTTAGAGTGTGACACCATCAGTTTACAGTAACGGCATTTTTCATACTAGCAGTATTTTAATCTATGAGATACTGAACTTTTTGTTCAGTATCTCATACTGATACACCATGTACACCATGATCAGTACAATTACAAGAAATAAAGACTTTAAATATTTCACTGTGTAATAAATCTATAAATTAGTTTCACTTTTTGAATTTAACTACAGAAATAAGTTAACTTTTCCACAATATTCTAATTTCTTAAAATGCACCTGTAAATGTTAAACGTATTGGTAATTTTTTCTCACTGTTTATCTATGAAACAATTTTTTCCTACTATTTTCAATCACAGTAACAAGTTGTTTACCAAGGAAATTGTGTTTTTTTTTTTTTTTTTTTTTTTTACCTTGTTTACCATGTTGGTGACCCCATTTGTGGATTTTTCATCAACAAAAAATGCAGTGTTTTTAGAGATCTGGAAACATGGCACGATTACTAAAACTTGGTCGACACGTGCTATCTCACTACATTTCAGAAAGTGCACACCAATAAAATACAACTTCAGTATTGTATCCGTTTTATTTGTTTCAATAAATAAAAAAGGAAAAAGAAATACATCTAATATATATACATGAAAACTTATTGATTCAGCAAGGTCAGAGGAGTCCATATGGAAAACATTAAACATTTTTATAAAGCAATAAACAAATTTAACACATATTTGCCATTAAGACGTACTTTTAAATCTAACCATAATATTTACTACAACATGAACGTCTGGCTTATACAGCAGCTTCAATCAAAAATGTACACCCAGTCTGTCTGTGTACAGCCTCTATTGCTTTACTTGGGTTCACTGTCTTATACTTTCAAATTTTTAGGCAAGTTTGGTTTCACAAACTGAAAATGCAAGTCCAAAATCAAATCAGCTGTTCCAAAAAACAAGCAACAGTGTTTTAAGAAGTTAAAGAGACCCAGAGTAATTTGTCAAGACTGGAAAAATATCCAACAGTTGGCCAGATGGCTGTCATGTTTCCTACATGTATTTATTCTATAAAGTCTGCCCTCCAGTGGTAACACATTTTGTGATAAAGTTCTAAGGCTTAAATATCCTCTCTATAATAGACAGCCTGGTAGGAACAACTGCTTTAAAAGCCCGTTCCTTTAAGTTCCACTGCTTTCTCCATTTTGTTTTTCTGCTTGTTACATCTTGAGAGGAAAACCCAGGCAACAAAAATGCCAGCCAGTGAGCAGAGAATGCCTGTTATCACTGGCACCCACACAGGTAAAGAGAGGGAGCACACGGGCGCAGGGATGGTTGTTGCAGGGCTGGACATGATGGTAAAGGGACCAGAGGTGGTGGTGAGGGTCACTGGTGGACTTGGTAGGCTGTTGACTTTAGTGAAGATGAAGGGGTTAGCCTGAAGGAAATAAAAACAGAGCAGATATTTCAAAACATAAAAAGTATCTCAAATTACACTGGCTGAAACCTCAAGTATATGTTACTCCAATGCGTTTTAAAACCTTGGCTATTATTATAACACATTATTTGATCCTGTTTCTTTCAGCACCATCACTCTTTTCCTATGGGCCTTTTTACATCAAAAATTGTTCTTTTTTTCAAAATTTAAGCTGAATTATGTCCCTTTTAATTCCCAACTTTTTCTCTCATTTTTCCAAAGCACTGGGTCTCCTAAAACATGACCAAAAAAAACTTTAAAAAAATCTATGTTGTTAAAAAAGTAGGATCAAAGTTTTCAGTAAGCCTTGGTTTGGTTTTGCTTTGCTCCGTTTCAAACCGTCACGCAATTTTCCCACATTTCACCAACAAACAGACAAAAAAAAGAGAAAAATATACACTATTTAGAAAGAATTAAGTGTTTTGTTAGCTAAATATACTATTTAGATACCCCCCCCCAAAAAAAAAGGAAAAAAAAAAGATTGAGATCATCTCATCTGGTTGTCTTTTAAAAGTCAAATATTTCTTATGAAATGACTGCAGGCTAGGTGGCAGAAGTTTGAGACATTAAAAACGTCTGTATACAAATTTCCAAACTTTATGCTGATGATCTTGTTGTTATTTGTAGGTGATACAAGGGAATCCGTGATACGTGCTGTCTGTTTCATAACTAGCTTGAACACTTTACAGATGCTTTAAAAATGTATTAAGGATGATATCATAGTTTGGGCTGAAAAAAGTCATTATAATAAAAAAACATTTTATAATTAAATAACAGAAAAGACTACTTTAACTTTCAGTGCCTATAAAAAGTATTCATCCCCTTGGATGTTTTACTTTTTCATTGATTAATTAAACAGAAATATTTAAGGTAAAAGAAGTGACTGCATATATATTTAACCCCCGTAAAGTGACTGACCTATTCAACAGAGTTCCAGCCTATTGGTGCTAGTAGCGTCACAGTTAGTGAAATGAGGATCACCTGAGTGCAGTGAATGTGTCTCAAGTGATTGTAGTACAAAGACACCTGTGTCTGGAAGGTCCAGTCACTGCTTAATAAGTATTCCTGGCTACCATTACATCATAAAGAAGAAAGGGACACACCAAGCAACTCAGAGAAAAGGTTATTGAAAAGTTTAATTCAGGGGATGGATACAAAAAAAATTCAGAGGCACTGCCATCCCCCAGAGTCCAGTTTAATCCATCAAGAAATGGAAGGAATATTGCACATGTGTAAAACTGCCTAGATCAGGCCATCCTCACAAACTAAGTGACCGTACAAGGAGACCAGTGACAGAGGCCACCAAGACACCTATGACTACTCTGAAGGAGTTACAAGCTTCAGCAGCTGTTCCCCAGGTTCTTCACCAGTCAAACCTTTATGGGAAAGTGTCAAAGAGAAAGACAGTTGAAGAAAACTCATCATATCTCGACTAGAGTTTGCAAAAAGGCACGTGGGAGACTCCATGGTCAAGTGGAAGAAAGTTCTTTGGTCTGATGAGACCAAAATAGTGCTTTTTTTTGCCATCAGACAAGGCCCTCTGTTTGGTGGACACCAAACACTGAACATTACCACAAACACACCATCCCCACTGTGAAACACAGTGGTGGCGAGATCATGTTGTGGGTATGCTTCTCAGCAGCAAGCCTGCGAAGGCTTGTAAAGGTAGAGGGTAAAATGAATGTGGCAAATAGAGAAAAATCTTGGAGGACAGTCTTATTCAGTCTGCAAGAGAACCAGACACAGAAATGGTTTAAAGACAAAAAGGTGTATGTTCTGTAGTAGCAGAGTCAAAGCCCAGACCTCAATCTAATAAAGCTTTGTGGCTGTAATTGAAAAGGGCTGTTCATGCCTGATCCCCGTGCAACCTGACAGAACTTGAACATTTTTGCAAAGAAGAATGGAGTAAAATTGCAGTGTCCAGATTTGCCAGTCTGATTGAGATCTATCTACACAAATCCAGTGCTGTGATTATAGCCAAAGCAGCATCTATTAAATACTGACTTGAAGGAGTATATATTTATGCAGTCACTCATTCTACCTTAAATATTTTTTATTCAATTTACATTAATTTGTAGAAATATGTGTTCACTCTGACATTAAAGAGCCTTTTATTTATATTTTATTTGTCAAAAGAGCCAAATTATCTTGACCATGATTGATTAAAAAAAAAAAAAAATCAATAGAAGGGTAAAACATCCAAGGGGGGTAGATACTTCCCATAGGCACTGTAGGTTAACAAATGATGACATCTTGTTTGATGTTAAACATGAGCTAAAAGCAGTTTGATTGTTCTCCACACTTACCTCAGAGGGACAATGGATCTTGGAGCGGTCATATGTGAAGTTGTTGTAGGCCTGCTTTCTGCCCACAGGCTCCAACTGTTTGGATAGAAAGGTATTATGTAAAAACCTAAGAACACTTGGTTACACCATCTCAGCATGCTTTAATTTGGTCCATTCCTGCTTCAGGCTCACCATATTGTTCCACAGAGCGATGGCCATCTCTGCGTGAGCTCGCTCACTGATGTGGAAACAGTCCACTGAGAAGAAACTGGTGTCAGCCTCTCCCTCCTAAAGAAAACGTTAAATTTTTTTGAATAAATGTCTTTGATATTTCAGTGAGGATGCTTCCATGGATACATCTGCATATCTTTGTATCTTACTCCAGTTTGAGGGATGAACGAGTTTTGTAAAAAGGGTTGAAGGACAACAGCGAAGTCTTCTTTTCCATCATATCTATCTCCAGAGATAAGTTGCTGCATCTCGGCCTGGGGAGGAAGAGAGAAATATTACAGGAATGACAGAGAAATGCTTTGTTAAAACATGTTTACATGGTTGGAGTAGCTCACAGGTTATACCTGGTACTCGTGATTGATTCGTCTTATCACTTGAACCTCAGGTGAGTTTTCAGCTGGGTTAATGACACATGGACAGCTGGTCCTGTGAAGGCAAACTCTCATTTATTATTTCTAAGACACAAAAGAAGCTGATCTCAAACCACAGACTGGGCACAAAGACTTTAGTCAACAGAAAATTAATTTGAAAGAAGATGTAGATGAAATAAACAATATGGTTCTCTCAGTAAGGGGTGAAGGGGCTGAGTAAACAGCCTAGGGTACCAGCAGGTAGCAGGGTTGCCCTTGATTGTACTATGAATGCCCCAAGGGCCTGAAAACCACCTGCAGTCTCTGGTTGTATCAACAGGGGTGAAAAGGCCCAGACAAAAGAAATGCTGTCGAGCTAGATCTTGGCTGCTGAGTGACACATGAATGTATAGACGTGTGTCAAGCTTCACTCTGGCCACCCTTCCCCCTCTCTCAAGCCCCAGGTTGTGGCACTTTGGGCCCATGATAACTCCTTTGCCCCTTACATGCCTAAAACTTATGACTGTATGGGAAGATTATGAAACAGAGTACAACAGCAGGTAAAAACAAACCTCTGCAGGAGGGAACAGCCAAGTGTGTTCTTTTTAACTGTTTTCAGTGTTTCTATCTGGAACAGCTCCACAACATTAACCAACAGCCTTGGTACCTAAATCAACAAAAACAGAGTAAAGAGGCAGAAATAACACAAATGCACTCTGAGGCACAGCAGATATACTATGCATACTTAAAGGTATATATCGTCTTACCTCGTTGTATAACATGTCCAAACTGAGCATGAGGTTGTGGCTGTAGTTCTGAGGTGACAGACTATTCTGCAGAGATGAAAATGTATGGTTTACTTCAGTTCTATGTTATATACAACAGGGTTATATGTGCAGAAAATATGACTTTAAAGGGACACTTACTTGGTCAATGCAGTGACTGCAAAGATCATTTCCTCCCACTAATATGGTCACAAGTTTCCAATCATTCTCAAAGTTCACCTCCTGTGATGTAAACGTGCAGAATATGAGTCTGAAGGAGGTTTGCACAATCAATGAATTCTTTTAAACTAGATTGCAGTTTTACCTTGTGTTCTTTCATGGCCTTGATGAGAGCTTGGGCTTGTGCAGAGATCGCTCTGTAACACAACAAATACAGACAGCAGGTGTGAGGGAGAAGACAAAGGGATGTTTAAAAGCAACAGAGTTGAAAAGGAAATGCCGCGTACGAGGTTTTAGCTCCAGCTACAGCCATGTTGAAAGCCTTCTGTCTTGAGCCAGTGCCTTTGGAGAAGCCCTTTAAGGCGGGGTTGAACTTCTTTAAGATGTCTATTGAGAGACAAAGTAAAAGACTGAGTTTCAGGTGGAAAGTTTCTTCTTCTGCCACATGGTAGCTTTGAACTGGTGTTTCCTGTTGGGCATCATATAAAAATGTCTTCTGCTTCTAGAATCATTCTAGTCTGGTTTCTCTAACATGAGTAGATGCTTGTTCGTTTCCTACTTTGTGTCTGCTTACACTATTCTGCCAGGGTACTACAGTCCATTGACTGGCTGAAAGACTCTTCTTTTCCAAAGCGACAGTGGTAATAATAGACAAACACAGAACATGCTGGTTTGACCATACTGCGGATTTTGAGAGAGAAAATCTGAGACTGTTTTTGTCTTGCTAATACAAAGTTGTCCTCATACATCTCCTAAGGATCATTTTACCAAAAAAAATGGTGAAAATTGGTTGAAAGTGGCAAAAAATGTTTTAAAGTGGCAAAAATAGGCAAAGAAGGCAGTAATAAGTCAAAAAAATGGGTGAAAAGAAGAAAGTATGTGTTAAAACTGGCATAAAGTTTCAGAAATGACCAACTAAAATAGTTAAAAGGGGTTAAAATTGATAAAGTAAAAAGAATGGGTTAAAAAGTGGCAAAAATGTGGAGGGTGATGAAAAGCTGTTAAAAAGTGGCAAAAAAATTTAACGGAGACAAAACAGTCGAAGAAAAAAAAAGATTTAAAAGCGGCAAAAATTGGCTTAAACAGTGGTGAAAGCCATAAAAAAGTGGTACAAATATATTTTCGAATTCACTGACATGAATAATAGAAAACTGGAGAGTGCCCTTTCTCTGGGTTTTTCAAGGGCCCAGCCAATTCTGTGGGCAGGCCTGCCTGGTGGAAACACACCATAAGGGCGATGACATATTTTTGTCAATAAATTAGACAAATGCCTGTTATAGGATCTGAGTTGTTGCAGTGTTTGATATATATGGACCTTAAAGAAAATTAATTTCATATGGATATGGGTGAATATGCTTATCCAAATCCACTTCACCACTTCAGAAATAATCTATTTCTGTGTTTTTTTTTTGTGTAGCACACAACATTTGGAAACGGCTCCCAATTAAAATTAGAACTGTCTGAGAGTTCTCTAAATCAAAAGAGAGCACTCTGCTTTGAATAACAAACACACATTCTCAGCTTTATGTTGGAGCGATTGTTATCCCTGTGAGATATACGGTGTCTCAGACAAACTACTTTATGCCAAGCAAACTCACTTGGTAGTGTTGTGACAGTCTCCAGAGTCTTATCTCCTCCAATGCTGTGAGAAAAAGCCAAAACATATCAGCCTGGAACATTAAACGTGAAGTGATGTAAGCCTCGTTAATGCCGCAGGCATGTCCTACCTCCACGAAACCCCTTTATACTCCTTATTGAGGTCAAACACAGTCTTTGCTTTGGCGCCAGTTCCTGCCTGTGAACAGAGAACAAAAAGAGGCGCATGGGAAGACAGAAAAATAAAGTGAAAGTGCTGGAGGGGACAGTAACATTGTGACTAAGATAAATATTTCATCAAAGACAAAACAGCACGACATAAAAGAAGTAATCACCAGTGGTGCAATTTGTTATCCGTCTGATAAGAAATGGATTAGACAGTTCATAGTTCATTGGCACCAAGTAGCTGATACCAACAGATTTACAGTTAGAGCTGAACTGCAGTTGTCCTTTCCCCTTCAACATACATATGTGCAATTTTATTGTAAATTATTATGTAATTATAAATGCATAATTTTTATTGCAATGTTCATTAGAGCAAACATTTGGATAAACATGTGATGTAACTTTTTTATAAGGCTGTCTGTGCTCTGATCCTTTATGTGTTAATAAAAAAAATCTCTTCTTCTAACAATATACTTTAAAAAC
Organism: Cheilinus undulatus; assembly: GCF_018320785.1. Lineage (NCBI taxonomy): Eukaryota > Metazoa > Chordata > Actinopteri > Labriformes > Labridae > Cheilinus > Cheilinus undulatus. The sequence continues at coordinate 34,858,589 of NC_054878.1, read as the reverse complement.
TACTGATCTTAGTCATATTTTAACCAAAAGCAGCTACCAGCTAAAGATTGAGAGTATTTTCTAACTGCACAAATATATCACAACATTTCAGTGCTGAAGTCGAGGAAAACGCCACTGAATTTGCCTTCTATTAAACCTCTCAGGGTGAAAAGATTCTGTGTCTTTCATGGGTTTCTGACTGATGATTCTCTAACTTTTAAACTTCATATTGAGCAGCTTGTATAGAAGTTAAAGTTGCGTCTGGGCTTTTATTTCAGACATAAGTCTTGTTTTTCTTTTGCTGTTTCGATGGGACTCTGAGGTTTATAACAAATCTTAAGTACTTAACTCATAATTGTGTTCTGTATGATCGAGTTGTTCAGCCTTCATTGGCTACTTGTAAACAACATCACTGGCATATCCTTATTTATAAGGCTGTACTAAACCTGCTTCCCTCATACTTGTGTGATTTTATTCATGTGAAAAGTGCTGGAAGCTAGGAGTTTTGGGTATGCTGCTCCTGCAGCCTGTCGGAAAATGTATGTCTTGAGGCATGGGTATCTTTAAATTGTATTAAAAGTAGATTAAAGGTGTTGGAGGGAGATGCAGAAGGCTGTAGATGTTTTGACTGGTGGATCTGTGTTTGTAAGGGTGTTTTTATGTTTCATGTTTGTAACTCTGCTAAATAAGTCATTCTGGTTAAATAAGTATTTTTAAGGGTTTATTTTTGGGCCCTTTCATGCCTTTATTGGATAGAGGAAGGACAGTGGATAGACTCGGAAACAGGGAGGAGAGTGGGGAGAGACATGTGGCAAAGGGCCACAGGCTGGATTCAACATGGGCCGCCCCAGTACATGGGTAGTGCCTCAAACCACTCAACCATCTGCACGCCCCCCTGGTTAAATAAGTTTAAAGAAATTTTCTTCTAAACATCTTTTATGAGCATTCTGCAGCTCACTCACAAAATGACAAAAATGTGGATGCGTTAAGACACTGACCGTTATTGAGTCTCCCAGGGCTGCCACCACCTTAATGTCAGCTGGTCTCAGCTTGTGAACTACAAAGAAAAGACAAAAAAGAGATTGATTCTATCATCATCTAGATATACTAAAAACAGCAGTAGTCACAGTCTGTGGAATTGTTACGTATTTATAGTGCCTTAAGATTGTTTTGTTTGTGGACAGTTGAGACAAAGATAAAGATTACAACTGCTGCAGTTTATTCTGCACTCACAGTATTCATCACCACTGGTTTCCAAGGAGAGGAGATGCCCAGTAGTGTTTCTTCTCCTTTTCAGGTTCAGCAATCTATGTATAAAAGAGAAACCTAAATCTCAAATTAACATCTCACCTGAAGTTGGCGCAGTGTCAGATGGAGCGAGGTCCACACAGGTAAAGTCACTTCCCCAGTTCTGTGGAGAGACAAAGCGGAAACTGAAAAGAACAGAGCCATGCTGACAATCTTAAAGTAATTCAGTCATTAAAATGCAGAGGGAAAAAGTACCAGACTATTGTACTCAAGTAAAAGTACAGTTACTCTGGTATAATTTACTTGAGAAGAAGTAAAAGTACTGGTCTATAAATCCACTAAGGTAAAAGTAAAAAGTAAAGGCCTTTACACACCAAATGTATTAAGTCACTTAAAATGTACTCAAAGTAACGAGTACTGAGTAGCTACTTTTGATATTTCCTTGCCACTGTAATTATGCTAAATGTGTCTCTGGATAACACTGGCTATAAATTCATGCTATAAATTGGTGTTCTGATTGAAAAAAAGAGCATCAAATAAAAAAAAAAACTGAAAACAAAGATTGGTATTTTTCTTTAACTGACTTTTAAGGGTTTATTAACAATCAAATTTTTACATGCATTGTTCACATATAGTAATTACATGACTAATTTAAATGTATTTTTCTATTTTATAACTTCATTCAGGTGACAAGATGTAAAACATTAGGAATTTCATTTTATAAGACATTGTTCAGCCTCAGACTGTAATAGAGATCATGTTCTTACTGTGATAGGGTCAGGTGTAGGAGCAGGACCACCATATGAGTAATCACTGTTGTTGTAGGTCCGAATGTAAGGTGAAGTCTAAAGACAATGGAAACATCAGGCTATATGATTTAAGTAGTCTTAAATGAAAAAAAAAAAGAAAATTTCACACTGTAAAACCAAATGTGGCAATAACGACATTACAATAAATACATTAACCAGCATTTACATAATCCTCTCTCTCTTGAATTTATTTCCTACCTTGGTTGGACATTTAAGCTCAACCTCAAAAGAAAAATCCTGCTTGGAAGTTTTATTGCCCAGAGGTTCAAGCTGTGAAAACAAGAAGAGAATGATGGCTTAATTTAATTCAGTAGCCGTCTCTAAATATAAAAGACGTTACAAAACGTTTTAATGATAGGATAGCTAATACACCTTATCCTTAATCATACTGCGTTGAAGAGTCTCCTTCCACCGGCAGTTGGTTTCCACTGGAGAATATGCGTTGACGCCATATTGTGCTATTTGCGTCAAATACTAAACGAGACTTACATCCTACCCGCTTCAAAATGAAACAAAATACCTCAAAGTCACAGCTGCAATCTTCTAAAATGTACTTTTTTTGTTGCTGCTTTTGAGCTTAGTTCCCATAATGCTAGTTGTCTGCAGCTAATGTGTTTCTAATACATCATTCTTGCCAAACGCAGTTAAGCTAACGGTTGTAAATTTACTTTTGGGCTGTTTTGTGCTACCTTCAACAAAGACACGAAATCTTTTCCCCTAGGTGAGAGGGATTTTTCAGTGGGGGACGGTGTTAGCTAACTTTTTAGATAAATTGTCGGTCTTAAAAATAATGTTAGATGGTAAAGATTCCAAACGTGAACGACCAACTGAAGTCATAGCCGTTATTTTTCTTGTGTTGATAAAGTGAGGATTAATGATTGCCATGTGAAGTTGCTTAGCATTAAAACCACACCAAAGGGTGACGTGGGCAGTAAAGGTGTCCATAATTTTATTACCTTAACTAAACCTGCTTGTTTGTTTCCTACCATGTTGTTCCAGAGGGATCGAGCCATCAGTGTCTGGGCTTTCTGGCTGAGATGGAAGCAGTCAGCACTGAAGAAGGAGCGATCAGGACGGCCATCCTGTGAAGAAAGGTAGGGTGAATGCAAGAACCTATGGAACCACAGACATTTTTCAAGAAGAGCAATAAAAGAGAGGATTAAATTCAGAAGGAGTCCAGCAACATTATAATGTCAACTACAGAAAAATAGGAGAAAACAAAAGGAGACTGTAGCAGCTGCAGTCATTGTGGCATGTGTCCTTCCTAAAATCTGGGTTTTTCAAATAGCTTTTATGCTGACCTTTAAACTTTAGAACTGATTGCATGAGGGAAAAATATGTTGAACCTTGAAATACTGTTGCAACTGAAATTTTGTTCATGGTGAGTAACGCTCTTGCTCAGTTGACCATTGAATGTCAGGGACTAGTTCCATGTTTTAATGACTTAAGGCAGACCTGCCCACAGAATTGGCTGAACCCTTCACAGACCCAGAGAATGGGCCCTCAGTTAGGATTTAATGGTAGTATTAATGTTGGATCAGTAGCATTGGTTCTAGCATGAGTCCTGGCTCACAGTTGCTTCACTGAAGAGCTCAAAAGTAAGTCAAGCTATTTTTAGGTTGATGTTCAAATTATTTTGCCACATTTGAACCCTTTGTCATCACCCCCCACCCACCTGTTTTCACTGCTTTTAAACATATTTTTGCCACTTTTAACCCATTTTTGCTACTTGTAGGATCCATTAAACTACCTCCACTTATTTGAAACACCTTTCCCCACTGGCCCTGCCTTTTTTATCACTTTTGAGCCATTTTACCACTTTTCAAAGCATTTACACCACCATTTCTGCCTGCTTATTTGCTACTGCTAACCCATTTTAGCCACTAATTATCCCTTTTTCACAATATGTTTGTGCCCTTTTTTGTCAATTTCAACTACATGCCATTATTTGTTATGCCCATTATTGTCACAGTAAAACCAGTTTTTCCATTTGTAACCCCTTTCTACCAACCTGTCTGCCTTTTTTTGCCACTTCAACCCATTTTTGCCACTTTAGACTTATTTTAAATCTGTGTTATTAAAAGGGGTTTACATTAGGAAGAAATCTATATGCAACAGTATAGATAAGTTTAAAATGAGTTATTGCTTTGATAAGAGCAGTTATCGTTCAGAACATAAAAATAAAAGATAGTTTAACAGCTTAACTTGGACCAACAATGGACTATGATTTTGCTGACCTTCAAGGGCCCTTCATTTGGCTGGGCCCCAGAAAGCCCCTGTCCCCTCCTCTGGGCCACCTTGCCTAAGGTAATACAGTTTCCTTGCCCTACCACTTAGCCCTGCCTAACCTTGGGTTTCCATATTCATGTCTAGGGGCTAGGTTGTCCCAGTTATTCTATTCTTGTTGGAATAGGAGTAGGAAGAAGAGATAGGGGTGCATGGCCCTTGAAATGGTGCTTTTCCAGAGACACACTCCAATCCAGTTGTAATGAGAAATCTCCCAAAATGCCATGCAAATTATTGGCAAGATGGCTGGTGGAGCAATGATAGAAATCTACAAATGCCACAGCTGAATATGGCAAAATGGACATGTCCAGTAATGCTCCATCTTTTGACACAAATCAGGGTCTTGAAGGGGTGTACCATTACATGGGGGAATATTTCCCCATTTTACTCTTGTAACACTGAAGGCGCACTCAAAACAATGGGTAAGGGTAGGGATAAAATTAGAAATGGGACTGAGCTATTTATACCACTCTTGTATGTAGTAAGGCTCCAGTCAGCAGCAGAGTATACTGCCATAAATGCTTGAAACAGGAAGAGAAGGTTAACCTTGTTCATTGTTTCCCCCTTTATGCTCAGCCAAACACGCTTTTGGCATTTAAATATGGATCTGTTTCTAAACCAGTGGCTTTATACTGAAGGAAGCATTTCATGGACTAAACTCACAAAGATAAACAGGGCTTAGTTACTGACCGGCAGTCTGGGAACATAGACTTCCTTGAAGAAAGGCTGGATGACCACAGTAAAGTCTGAGCGGGTGTCATATCGGCCAGACTCCACCAGCTCATACACTGCTTGCTTAAAGAAAGGAAGGGATGGTGTCAGTGTCTGAAGATGAACTGGTGCTTGAATGATCCTAGTTTGCTTCTTTGTTGTTCCCTACCTGATAGCCTCTGTTGATGTCCTCCACCATTTGAAGTGCAACTGAGTTTTCCTTTGGCAAGATAACGCAAGGGCACAAAATACTATAAAAGCAAAGACAGATAATAAGGTAATATGTCACTGCTTATAATTATAAATGACATTAGAGTCACAGGATAGCCTTGACGACTTTCTGTGCTGTCATAAACTATTCCAAATTAATATATATTTCAGAAAGCTTTAGAAAAGGCTGTGGAAAGAAGTGATACTTACTTTACCAGCCAAGTTGGACATTTAGCTGAGGCATCCGTATGAATTTCTCTTAAAGGGACAATATGGAGAGGCTCTATTAAATTCACCAGAGCACGGGGGACCTGACAGAGACAAGCCAAGATGATTCAAACAAGCATACCAAATCAGAACAGTAGATATTAGAGAGCTTAGCAGTAGGTTGCTATTGATTATACCTCTTTATGTAAATAATCCAGGCTGATTTGAACATTACGGATATAATTATCCACAGAGTAGAGCAGCTGTAAAGAAATGGAAAACAGTTTCAGGTTTTACAATATCTGAACCCTGCAGAGAGGGCTTCACATGACTTTCACATTAGTACTCACAGAGTTGTAGCAGTGGTCGCAGATGTCATTTCCACCAATAAAAAAGGTGATCACCTTCCAGTCTGATTCAAAATTGATTCTCTGCACAAGAGATGAGAACGAGGGAATATGAGCTGTATTTAGTTCTTGTTTTTCTCTTGCAAGCAGTGGATGGCTGAGTATGGGAAATAAGATCTTGTTTGTTGGAAGTTTGGACCAAATGCTAGGCATGCATGCTGTTTTTGCAAAATTTCCTCACATTTTTTATTTCATAAGTGGATTGAACTTGATGACTTGTGTGAGATGATTTTGAAACAAAAGATATGTAAAGAAACAATTTAAACTTCTAAACTTACAGAGTCATTCTTCATCCGCGCCACCAAGGCTTTCACCTGTGGCAGTACATCCCTAAAATAAAAAACAAACAAAATAATGAATAACATAAAATGTGAAATATACCATGACATTGGTCAACATTAAGCTTTTATTCAAACTGCAACAAACACATTTATAGATATGTTTTGTCAAAACTGTCTAAAAATAGCTTTGTTCAAACAAAAGTTGCATATGCAAAGTAATTCTTCAGAATTGGAGGATATTCTTTTTTTTACATGCATAAAATATTCAGCATGTTTTGAGCGTGTGTCAGTACTGTGCAGATTTTTTAAGCATGTTTGGACCAAACATTAAGGCTGAGGTCAGGTGTAGATGTTGCCTGATTAAGCCCACCTGAGGGCACCATCGGGTAAGAAGGAGGATTCACACAACCCCCACCATGCTGTGGATGTCCTTGCATATTGCCAGGTGCATGGGGAAATAATTTCTTGAAAAATAACAAAGTCCAAACCATAAGGGCAGAGTAAAGGGTAGATGTGGCAAGCAAGCACAGCCTGGTGTACCGTACGGGTGGGTAGTAGGGTTGCCACAAGCCCCTTTGTAGTACTGTGGGTGTCCCTAGGGCCTAAAAATTGCCAGCAATCTGTGGGCATATTACCAGGAGTGAACAGGCCTGAACTAAAGTGATGCCATCAAGCTTAACTTTGGATACTGAATGACACACTTGTGTTGACGTATGGGGCTTGACTTTGGCCAAGCTGTCCCCCTTTACAACCCGGGTTGTGGCACATTGGTACATGACTGTACATGTTGTTTTTGGGGGTGCAGATGGCCTAGTTGTAAGGTCTTGCCCCATGTACCCCAATGGCCCAGGTCCAAGTCCAGCCTTTGGCTCCTTCTCTGCCCCACTCTCTCATCCCTGTTTGCAACTGTCTTCCATCTACTGCCCTCCCTCTAAAATAAATGCATAAAAAGCCCAAAATATATCTAAAAAAAACCAACAAACAAACATATATTTTGTCCTTTCCTGTTAATTTAACTTCACACCCAGTATTTCACAACAGTGTAGTTTTTCAGTCTTTTTTGGTGTTGTATTTAATGATGATGGAGACATGTTATTCCCAGGTGACATCATACAGTCTTAAAATAAGAACTACTCAATTTCCCTGAATGATTATTTAAAATAGCTTTGACGCATGCTTCTGTTTTCCTGATTTTAATAGTATCCTCTGCACTTAGGGATTTAGGTGTAAACTTACTTGCTCTTAGCTCCAGCCACAGCCTGGTTGAGGAAAGCTTGAGGAGTGTGCTGTCGACCCTTGCCAAGAGAGTATCCTGTCACGTTCTGGTTAAAATACTTCAAAATGTCTGTAATAGCAGATAAGCATAAGGGTATATAAGCTCTCAGAGTGAAAATGCCAATCATTGAAATACACATTGTTAAAGGAGTTCTAAACCATAAATTAATATTCAAAAAGACTCACTGGGCAGTGTTGTGACAGTTGTGAGGTTTTTGTCTCCACCAATACTGTGGAAAAACAAAATCAGAATTTAAGTGGGATAAAAATGATCCTTCCTCTAAAAGATAAACACACACAAAGCAAATCTAGCCTGATATAATAACTGCTCTGGAACATTGTTTGATAATTATGTTGAAAAGTATTGACTGACCTCCAGGACAGTCCTCTGTACTGCTGCAGGACATCCAGGATGTTGTTGGGGCTGGAGGGTATACCATTCCCTGCCTGACACACACAAAATAAAACACAGTATTTCAGCAACATGATGAGATAAAACAGAAGTCATCAATATTATTCACTCCATCAGTAACTTTGTTTTTAAAGTTTCACCTCTCTGCTAAGTTCCTACTTCCATTTCTACATCCTCAGTTTAAACACTTCTTCATATGTTTAAACAAACACACAGCTTATTGTTAAGTTGTGGGTAATATTTCTGAAATGTCCAAGTTCTGGTTCCTGCTGATCTCTCTTTGGTTGTACTAATAACCAGCTGAAGTTACATTTGTGTCTTTATCAGCTGTTATGTTTAAAATATGCTGCTTAGTGTCAGAATGCATCAATGATGTGATTTGTCATAAATTATTACAGAATTTTAGATTTACCAATCTGAAGAGATGAATAATAATGAACAATAATTTATACACATATAAAAAGAGGGACAAGCTGGTAAAATTGTTCCCCTTTTATATTAAAAATATGTTAGTTCTTCTTTTTCCTTATATAAATGTGTCGCTGTATTTGTATCTGTTGTTCTGTTTCTTTTTTAGTATTTTGTACTTTTATTAATTTATTCTTTAATCATTTTTTTTTCTAATTTGTTCATTGATTTAGATTTATAGTTAAATAATTTTGTCGCTCTATATTACAACCTAGATTCAGTCAGGAACACTCATACATTTAATCGATTTTCTTGTCAGAGAAGGCTCTGCTCAAAAGATTCTCCCTTGGCAAGTCAAGCAGCATGCTTTGACTTTTTACTGAATGCATTGCTAGAAACCTCATATGGATAGACACATTTATGACAATGTGAATTGAAAAAAATTAAATGATTTCAGAAGCAATCAGTCCAAAGCAGCATGGATCTGAATATGAGGCTGCAACAAGCTTTATGCTATAAAGGAGGCGGCTGGGGTGGGGGAGTTGAAGCTGGCTTTCTGCTGATCGCAGCTTGGGGTATGACTTCTGTGACTAACACTAAGCTTCATCAGTTTTAGTTAGATTAAACTAATTATTTTTGCTCATATTGCAAATGTGATGTCATTGCTTTATTGAAGGGCATTGTCATTTCTATGTCACTCATTTTGATTAAGGAAAGCATGCATAAAACACAAAAGGAAAACCAGTTTAAAAATATGATGTGCATAAATTCTCTGCTGCTGCCACAAATAGATTTATTAAACTTGTATTTTGACACATTTTAAGTAGAAAAAAATATTGCACTTGTGTGATTTGTAAATTGCTGCAGACCATATTGTGATTTAATCTAATTGGTGATTAATTGCCCAGCCCTATATTAGAGTAGGTATAAATTTCAGTGATAGGTCCTCTGTCTCAGAATATCCGATATTTCCTCTTACAGCCAATAAATGCAGTATTTTATGAACAATGCCATTGTACAATATATTAGTACATGTGGAAGACCTTTTAGACATCATAACCCTCCCCTTGGCTTTCCATTAATATGAATAAAATTACTCACTGTTAGAGAATCTCCCACAGCAGCCACCACATTAATATCACCTGGTCGGAGTTCATGGACTGTGAAATAAAGTGAACACATAACATGATTAAACTGACAGGACTTTAGAGAGGCTTTACAACAGTACTATATATCTATAAAAATCATGATTATTAAGATGTTACAAAGTTAACAAAGTAACTGTAAAACGTGGTTTAAAAGTATTGAACTGATGGAGAGAGAAACAGTCATTAAATGAGCAATAAATACCTATAACTACATTTTCAAAATATCATGTAAATTTGTACATTTTCTGGTATATCAGTATTTTAAATAAAAGAGAAAAATAGACAAAATCTTACCAGTCAATATAACTATTTTGATCTTCTACAAAAACCTATGCATGAAAATTAACACTAAATGTATATTTTTAATAAGAGCTGCTGTGCACCTGTGCATGTAAGTCCCAGAAATGCATTATTTGTCAATTTCCTTCTACTTACTGTCGCCCAATTACCTGATTGAAAGCAAACATGTCAGTGTACACCATCGTACCTGTTTTGGGTATGGAAGGCGAGGGACCGAAGTCCTCACAGGGCATCTCTGTGCCTGTAAACTGAGCGCACACACAGAGCACATCCACAGTGAGAACTAAGCAGGAGAGGTAAAACACTACAACCACCTCCATTCAGCTCAGCAGCAGACAATACTCACTGGATCAACAAGAAGAGAGGCATCGCTGTGGTGATATGAGGGAGAGTTTCCCTCCGTCCTAAGGAAGGGTCGGCCCTAGGGAGGGAGGAAGATAGCAAGAAAGAGTAGGAGGAACAGAGAAAACAGGCGCTGAGATGTTGAGAGGAAGTTTAGAATATGAAAATGAAAGCTGGGATCTATTTAACGTTTTGTGTTGTTTCAAGCTGCTCTCACTGTATGTTTGTATGTTTTAGCACAGTTTCTCACCTCAGTTGGGCACGGCAATGCAATGATCTTTCCATTGTCATCCATGCTATGTTGGTCACTTGTGGGCTGCAGCTGAAAGACAGAAAACTCTTTGTTTCCATGTTTGCCACACAGAGAAAAACAGCTCTGTATGTGTTCTTCGTTTGCATGAATATAGAAGTGTTAGAGATTTCTCCTTACCAGGTTTGTCCACATCTGGACCAACAGTTTATCAGTTTGTTGTGATGCCTGTGACGCAGAGAGAGGCTTTCCACTCTGTTAAATAAAATTATATCAACAATATCATACTGTTAGTGAGACACAGGGAGTTCATCAGCAGTAAGATAACAAGAACCTTTAACTACGTATTAACGTCACAAACACAAGAACAATATCTGAAGATAACCCCTTTTCTGTCTTATATATTCCTTTTTTTCTTATCTTTTAGATATGTCTGGATTTTAGGCAACATGATCAAAGAGAACGTTGCACTTATGTTGTATGAATGAAGTACCAGTACACTTCTTGGTCTCTGCTGTTACCAGAGTCAAACGAGAATTTCTGTGGCTAAAATGAAGCTAATGAGGGCACACGGCCTAAGTTCATTTCCAGCTCTTGGCACTTTCTCGTTTCATTCCCTGCTCTGTCATCCAAGTGTCTGATTCTAGTTACTCAATGTGTTTACATGTAGTCTGTTTAAGTCAAATTCTTGTGTCAGTCTAACCGAAACTGCATATTTACATGCTGGTCCAACTCAAATCATACTAAGCCAAATTTATTGCAATCAAACATAATGCAGTAGGAATTAGATTCTACTAAATAATGCCAATTGAATAAACCACTTGACCACAGAGTCTCCCACATGCCTTTAGGTGAACACTCTGTTTAAGATTTAAAATGAGTTTTCATGAAAAGTGGTTTTCTCTTCGCCATGCTACCATAAATCCTTGACCGGTGAAGAACCCGGGCAACAGTTATTGTATGCAGAGTAGCTCCCATCTCAGCTGCTGAAGCTTGGAACTCCTTCAGAATAGTCATAGTGTCTTGGTGGCCTCTTTCACTAGTCTATTTTTTGCACAGTTGCTCAGTTTGGTAAGACAGCCTGATCTAGGCAGTTTTACCATGCCATATTCCTTCACTTCTTGATAATGGATTTAACTGAATATCAGGGGATGTTCTGTGCCTTGAAATTTTTTGCAACCATCCCCTGACATACTTTTCAAAAACTTCCCTGAGTTGCTTAGATGTTCTTTTGGTGAAATGGTAGCCAGGAATACTGATTAACTGGAACACTTTCACTGCACTCAGGTGATTTCAGTTTCACTAATTGTGAGACTACTAGCACCCATTGGCTAGACCTCTATTGAATTAAGTCAGTCACTTTAAGAGGGGGGTGGGGGGATTTATGCAGTCACTTATTCTGCCTTACACATTTTTGTGTAATTAGCATTAAATTTGAGTTTTTTTGTAATTTAAATTTTTTCTCTGAGACAAAGAGAGTAGTAGGGCTGCAACTAATTCAGTTGGAACAATGATTCAGTTAATAATGATAATAATTCAGTTGATAAAATCAAGAATATGGATCCCCAAAAGTGTTAATTTATTGTGCTGTGCCATTATCACACCACTTGCCATGGCAAAGAGCTGTCTATACCACATGTAGACAGTTTATAAACTTAATTTGGCCTACTAATTATTTTGATGCTAATAAATCAATTAATCAACACAGATCGTGACGAGAAATTTTCAGCAATGACTGGTTTTTCATGGTAAAAACAAGACATTAACAACCTAAAACTGGATCTTTGCAGTTAAAACTCTGATGACTGGATAAAAATGATAGCGGTGGTCTGTTGCAAATTCAAAATCCATGCTATTTCCTCCATTGTGTGTCTTGTATACCTGTAAAAACTCAAGCATGGAAGAGATGTCTGTGTGCTGCAGGCACAGGGCAAGAGGGGCATCAGTTTGTGTGTGTGTGTGTGTGTGTGTGTCAGTGAATGAGGACCCACACAGCAACAAGCATTAATGAGCTAATGATAACCTTACCAAGCAGTGGGTGACAAAGGTTTGTCAATTATCATCATAGCAATAACCTTTGAAGGCTAAAACTTCCCTTTATAGATGTATGAAAAACTGTAAGGCTAAATCTGATTCTCTTCTGTTATAAAATGTTTACCACATGTAGCAATAAAAACATTAGTACAGTGAGATAGTGTGTCACTATCAGTGAAAGTCCTTCATTCAAAGCAGATCAGCAGATTACTGTCATCAGTATAATCTGTGGTGTATGTGTTTTGAAGTAGTGAGAGAGGTAGGACAAAAAATCCCTAATCAGTTATTGTAGTTATTTATATATTATTATATGGAATAATTCAATAATTAAAACAATGGTTGGTTGTAGCCCAGCTTCAATTCTCTCTTTATGTTTTCTTTTATTTATTTATTTATTTTTTTAAGATGTGCTTTTTTAGCTTTTGTTCTTTTATTTAGGGAGAAGGACAGTGGAAAGTTGGAAAAAGAGTAGCGAGTGGGTAGTAGCATGTGGGAAAGGGGCCACCAAGCTGAACTTGAACCCAAGCCGCCCATGTGCATGGGGCACAATCTAACCATTACGAGACAATCTGGCTGAAAATCGTACATCTCTGACAGCTACTTTCACAGACATTTCATTTGAGATGCTTTCTTTGGCAGAATGGAAGCTCCATAATTTGCCTTTACAATGTGTTTCAAGTGTTAGATTTTGTAAAATTTTATTCATAAACAAAGTCTGGCACTTGCATTCTTGAAATAACCACATTGCTAACATTACTGTATATAAGCAACATTTCATAGATGAAACAGAGAAAGAGGTCAGGGGTCTAATCCAGGATTAAAACATATGCCCCATTTTAAAAGTAGATAGACTCACGACGGCTTGGTGTAGCTTTGTTAGCTTTACCTAAAGCTAACAAAGCTACATGTTGAATATTTTTATCATAAGCTTATGCTGCTAAATTAGCTTTAGCAATTTGAACTTTTGCAAACTTAGCTTAAGCTAATGTGTCTATGTAGATAAAGTTGGTATGTAGCTCACATAGCTGCTTTGTAAGCATAGCTTTAGCCATGTTAGCTACATAGCTACGTTCACTACGTAGCTAGGTGCCTTAAGCAGCTTACAGAGGTACCCAGCATGTTTGTTGGGTTCAGATGTTTTTATGGAGGACATGTTTTTTTCCTTTAAGCAGACTGTTAGGTTAATTAGGTTATACAGGTCAGGTTTTTAACTTTCAATGTTTGGTATCCTAACCCTTACTGTAACTCTAAAATGTATAGTGTATTTCTGTTCTGACACCAATGGCGCGCCAAACAAATGGTCTGCAAGAGGGACCATCAGAGATGTACAGATTGCAGCCAGACCCCTCTCACCCATTAAGCCATATTTTCTTTATGAATACAGTTGAGGCTCAGTGTAATCTTATTTGGGTTGTTTGACACTGTTGTTGCTGTAACCCTGAATGAACAGGGATTTATTATTGTTATATGTTTCTCTTTTATGGAACTGTAGGTTCTCCATAATGATAGACTCTCCATGTTGTGATTTTTTTGTCATTTCTGTTTCATCCTCTCAGGTCAGCTCACATTTCAGGTTGACCTTCAGTATGCAGAGGTCTTAGCAGAGCAGACTGTTTATTAAACCTGCGATGCTTGTGTCTTTCTTTCTCCTCACGTAACTTCATAAGAAAAGTTTGCCCCTTAAAATCAAAAGATGGGATGGTAGGATACTCCCCTGTTACAGCTGATTGGTTATTAGAACAGAACAGCTATTTGTAAAAACAATTTTGACTTATTATTCAATTTCAGGCTTTTTATGTCTTTATTATAGAAGATGACAGTGGAAAGTTGTAAACAGGGATGAGAGAGTAGTGACTGACATGCTGAAAAGAAGCCACAGGTCAGACTTGAACCCAGGCCTTCTACTGTACAAAGCCGTCACCCATGGGGAGCAGCCTAACTACTGGCAAACTACTAACTACTGGCTCTGAAGTTAATTGTGAAAAACAATAAAACCACAGTCCCCGGCTTCAGTACCAATGAGGATTAGAGAAGTAACAGTGAAAGAGAATCAAAGCTGGCAGAGTTGAGTGGTAGCGTCTCGTCTGTGACTCACAGTAACAGATGAAATGTCTGGGATGAATGGCGTGTCCTGCAGAATCACAGTGAAGTCTTCTCCATCAGTGAACCAGTGCTTCTTCACCAGGAGGTCATCCAAGGACTCCTGAAGTTGAGACTAAATATTAACATTTCACTAAAACTAAAAACAACAATTGCATCGGATATATAATTGAATGAAAATAAAGGACAAACCTGCAGAGCGTGACTCAGCAGGGCCTTCTGCAGTCTGACTTCTCCATCACTTTTTGCCTCCATGCATGGACACACCCTGTCAGTAGAAAACATTTATTTTTTAAAACTCAGTGTATATATGTTAAGCGTTAGAAGAAAACTTCACTATCAACATAAAATTCCGAAAAAAACTCTGTTATAATGTTTCTTAAAGCTTCATGCTTTGATTTGTTTGTTACTTTTTCACCTATTGTCAGATGTTTGGCTTCATATGTGATGTTTTTATCAGCTGCATGGTATTGCATGGTGTTTTGACTTGGAATGCTTCTTATTCTCATATCTCTCCCAAAAAAAATCAGGATTGTGATCTTTAGTTAGAAAACCTGTCTAAATAAATATAGAAAGAACTATACAGGCAGCAAATGTAAACATCACAAGCTCAAAAACATAAAATCCTGAAGTACCTATCACTTACATTACACATGCTGCAATATATATCACTAACAAGTATGTTTAATTTATGGACTCACTTGTTAAAACTGTCATGTTCTCCATCCCACAAGGCAACACTGACAATAGTCCTCTTTAGCTGTTGCATATTGAAATGAAACCAAACATGGACACATGTAAATACTGCAAACACATCAGTGGCTTTTAAATATTCGGATACAATATATAAAATGAAATATACCTGAGTGTGCAGCAGCTGCAGAGCATCATCCACGTCGTTAACCACACCTCTAATAACAGAGTGAACCTGCACATAAAAACAAACTCTATGAGAACTTTGAGAATGAGTTTTGTTTGTTGTAGAGGATCCTATGCTAGAGGAGAGCGTCTGTAAATTAGTTTCTGAAATAATTTGTTATGTGCACAGTTGTTCAGATTATTTTATCATTTTTTAAACCCTCTGAAGGAGTGCAGTACTGTGCAGAACTTTTAGGTATGTTTGGGCCAAAAATTGAGGATTAAGTAAGGCATAGTCTGACAGCACCATCAGATGAGAAGGAGGATTGACACAACCCCCATCATGCTCTGGATGTCCTTGTATATTGCCAGGTGCATGGGAAAATATTCTGCTTAAAACATAACCAAGTCAGCACCTCTAGAGCAGAGTAAGGAGTGGATGTGGCCATTAAGCACAGCCTAGGGTACCGTCCAGGCAGGTCATAGGGTTACCATGAGAACCTTGTCGTACTATGGATGCCCCTAGGGCCTAAAAAATGCCAGCAATCTATGGGGGTATTACCAGGGATGAAAAGGCCTGAACTAAAGAGATGCAGTTGAGCTTGACCTTGACTGCCAAGCAACATGCATGTGTTGAATTGAATTTGGATGTCCTCTGCCCTCTGGGTTGTGGCACATTGGGCCCTGTGATGAATCCTTAATACCTTACATGCCTAAAACATATGCATATGACTGGACTGTAAATTAAATATAACAAACCAAGACACTTAAATGTTTAAAGGAAAGTTTGTTAATTGATATGCATTAAAAAACTTGGACTCAAATCATGGTCCACTACTTTTTATTTGATTCATGAGACTTAAAAAAAACAGAGAAGATGTGATTCACTCTATAGTTTTAACTCTCTAAATGCTTCATATATCTTTTCTTGTCATTGATTCTTTGTACCTGTTGGTGATCACAGGCACAGAGCTGATCCACCTGAACAAAGAGAAGGAGCAGCTTCCAGTCTTTATCATCAGTCACCTACAGGGGAAAAACATCTGTTTTATACAGCTGAAGATACAAAAAGAGGTATTTGTTTGTAGTATGTTTAACCCTCTTTCTCAGTCAAGTCTCACTGTTGAATCCTTGCAGTTACAGTTTTATCTTACCCTCAAGTAATTGAGGGTTTTTGTATTCTGAAGTAGTAACATCTGAAACCACTCTGACTATGATAAAATGCTGCTTGTACACATGCATTTGCTTTTCAATCTTATAATGTAGCAATGGGACATGATGAACAAATGGCACTATCTTCTCGCAACTCAAAGAGGAATTTAGCTGCAGTTATGCATTTGATTACAGATAAACTTGCATGTAAAAGTAACTGATAACCAAAGAGGACTCACGTTCTTCTTTGAAACTCCTACCTGATGGTTTTGGAGGTAAAGTGACACTTCCTTTGCCTGCTCTACAAGAGAGCTGCAAACCAAAGGGAACAAGTTAAGAAAACTTTAAACCACAAAATAAGGGTCTTATTTCTACATGTGTGTATTCATACCTGTGCTGAACAAACTGAGAGCTGTACAGGTTTGTTTGTTCTAACAGAGGGCTGATCAAGGCTGGGTTAAACAAAGATAGCAGCTCTGAAGGAGGAAAAAATGAAACAAGATTAATCTAAAGAACCAGAGCTGCTTTTTTATCTAAATGCATTAGTGTTAACACAGCATAGATAACTTAGAATTGATTTCACTGTTAGCTGGCAAAAACCTGACTTGTTTTAACAGGTCTGAAAAGCCTTTTGTTGACAGTTATATCAGGGGAAATCATTTGATGACTTGTTTCAACCTTCCTGCTTTTTGTGTAACTTGTTTAACAGAAAGATAACAGCGCACAGGCCTTTTGTGTGACCGGTATATTGGGGTCCATTGTTTCAAATAATCTCAGTCAATGTAGATATCAGTGTAGTAGAGATAGCACACAGTAGTGTTATAGAAACTTGTAGCATTTTTAGTGAACGTTCAGTTTTGATTTAGAATAATAGTGATGATATGTAAGTGAGGCAGCCTGGGATGGCATTTAAAAACAATCTAAAGAAAAAAAGGCACAAAGTAACAAAATCAAACATACCTATGAGTTTTGATAATACAGTGGAGAGCTCGGTGCTGCAGAAAAGTCACAGAGAAGAATGCCATTATGTGCTACACTGTCAGATTTCAGTCATCTGTGCTGAAAACGTTAGTGTATACCTGAAGCAAACCTTTGCTCACCTGTGCATGTGAAGTCCAATGGAGGAAAGCACAGCAACATCTGCAGGCCTGATGCTGTCAACTTCAGAGAAAGAAATAGTCATTCAAATGGAATATCAGTGCTTGGATACAGGATAACTCACTCTGCTGTTTACTTATTGGCAGGGTCGTTAGATTGAATGGATGATTATCAGTTACTCAAGAAGTTCAGGCATTTGCAAAAGTAGTACTGCAAGACTGTGATTTTTTTTTTTATTACAAAACAGTTCAGAAATATTACTTCTGTTTTGTGTTTAAAATGTTCAATTTAGTCTATTGATTTAACTTCTCTGTGGACTACAGGACATCTTCAATCTCCAAAACACAAAATCATATAATCAATTATATATCGTATTAAAGTCTGTCTACATAGTAGTGTTCATGAGTCTTGCACTTATCCATCACTTTGATTGCATAAACATGGCTCATAATTAGGGATTTGGATTTCTGCCGATATCTGGTATGCTGATATTTACAAATTCATTTTAGCCCATACAGATATTGATACTGATAATCAAATGTTGTCAGTCCTAAAAATTCAGTCCTTGAAACGCATGATTTAAAGTCTGAGGATGAACAAATCAACAAATGTTAGTCCTTGAAAAAGACTAAAGTGTAAGGAACGATGATAAACAAAGAGACTTCAGCTAAAGAAGTCTGTTGGTCCAGCCTAAAATGCTTCTGACTTATTTGTTTGTATGGCCAGCAGCTGATATAGACAGGTTTTTATAGCCAAAACATTAGCTTTAAATATCAGCAGGACTGTTCATGTCTACTGATACTGATTACTGATAAGGCTTCTGTTGTTATCACACACATTTACCATTATAATTCTCATTATTTTTTTTGGCCAATCTGCATTATGCTGTCCCTGTGCCTTTTTGGAGATTGTCAGTACAAGAGCAGCTGTGAAAGACCTGTTATTCTTCCATTGTTGTCAGAATAAATGACATGCTGGTGACAAAAGTGACGGCTTATGCCAGGTTCATCATAGAACAAAAGAAAGGGTACACAATCAGTAAATCTGCAATGTAATTACAGCGGTCAGTTTTAACCATGCTTCCATTATGTATGCTGCTTGTCTTATATGGGGTCCCTGAGGGTCTGAGCTGCCAGATCCCCATAGTCTCTGGGTGAGAAGTAGGGTACACGCTGGACTGGTTTCTAGTCAGGCAGTCACACTCACAGTCACTCTTACGGACAATTTTGAGTCACCAGGTAACCTCATGAGCATGTCTTTGGACTGTGGGAGGAAGCCAGAGCACCTGGAGAGAAGCCACGTAGGAACAGGGAGAGCATGCAAACTAAAAGATCCCGATCAACAGGGGATTCAAACCATAAACCCCCTTGCTGTGAGGCAGCAGAGCTAATCAATTTACCAACATACAGCTTGGAAAGTTAAATGAAGGTGGCAAGACTAAAGGAAAGACCAAAACACTCAAATTTGTTTTCACAATAATTGAATCATTTGAGGCTTATAAAAAGTATATATATACATTAATACAAAATGATCCATGAAATTCCATGAAATTTAAAGTATATAACCAAATTTGTACTTTTTTTATGTGAGGTAACTATTGCAATCCATGGCAACAATGTAGAGACGGACTGACTTATAGATGTACATTTAAATGTAAAAAACATTGTGATCTTCCTACTCACCATTTGAAGGAGGCAACTGAGAGGGAAACATCTGAGAGCAAGGCAGTCCAATTACTGAGAACAAGAGCACATGTTTAAACAACATTATAAAAGGTAAAAGATAATAATGGGTAATCAGTGCCAATTCATTTACAGCTTTAAAACCTAGCAGCCATGTGTTATAGCATTTTTTCTTGTTGTACAACAGTAAGTGAAACATTCTTTGAGTAGCAAAGGCACTAACTGGGAAGGATAACTTCACATTATTAAATCAGAAAAGAGGATCTGTAAGAATACAGTTGAATTCAACCTTAATTTTATGACTTTAAGCTGCAGTGCAAAAGAACATATATTTCTAAAAATAGCCTATTTCTCCTTTGCAGAACAGTTATTATTCAAAATCATCAAATCGAGCTCTAAGCAATGCAAACGAACATTGGGTGCTTTTAATTACAGCATGACTAATGATATTAATTTCCTCCCTTGGAGTTTACAGTGGTGTTTATCAGTTTTACACTAGTCAGATTTAACAACCTCTAGAACCAACAGAAGCATTGTTAAAACTATTAAATAATAGGAACCTGTTGTCCATGTGACCCCAAAGATCAGGAGCAGCCGTTGAAGCATCATCTTTTCAACTCTCTTCAGTTTTGCAGCCTCTCTTCTCCTCTGCTCTCTCTTGCTCTGTTTGGCAGTCTATGTGATTATCAGTTATACCTGTCCATGATCACTGTTAATGATAAATGCTACAGATCATAAATGTCCATGAGGGGGAGGGACTGGCCTACTTGTCCAAAGAACATGGCCATAAGGTTCGATAATTAAACAATAGCTCTGATAATAAAGCTTTTAATGGAAATGATAAGTAAGGGTAACCACTGAGGTGTAGGTGCAGATCTATTTTTAGACTAAAATGACTTACAGTACAGGGGCACTAAGAGAGCCTGGACCTGCCTAACAGTTCAGTCCTGTATAACATGCAGTCAGCACAAACATAATGTGTCTGTAAATAAATCTGTTGCAGTAAATTAGTAATAAGAGTAATTATCTAGTTATTTATCAAGAATAGGGTGGTAATTACCTTGCAATAATTTGAAATTCTACAAAGTAATAAAACGGAGATATGGGGTATTAAGGGAGAACTAATGTATTACTTAAAAAGTAATTCCTTGTGATATTGTGGCAGTTCACCAGTAAATAGATGGTATTTCATCCTGGACCTAATCCCATAACCATAACTCTAACCCTAAAAGTTACTTTAATTTTAATCATAATTTTTACTTTTAATTTTTAATTTTAATCATTACCCAAAAAAAAAAAGATTTTTAGGGTAATGATTAGGGATTAGGGTTAGGTGAAAATACTAACTAATTACCAGAGAATTGCCACAATATTGCAAGGGATAGGTTTAAGGGCTTAAGGTAAAATACCACCTATTAACCATGTAATTGCCACATTATTATGGAGGTCAGGGTTAATATTAGGTTGAGGGTAAAAGCCACCGATCTACCAGAGAATTGCCACAATATTGCAAGAAATTAATTGATAAGTAATACATTATTGCTAGATTAATACTGTCTTAATATTACTTAGCTATTACTTGGGACAAGGCCAACTTATTATCTTATTCTTGAGAATTTAGTAGATAATTACCATTCATTAGTATAAAATTTCTGGGTAATTAGTGCCCACTAAAATTTAGTGCTAACGTATATTGTTTAATCTCAGTCATGCATTTAATGTGTACATCTAAATTGGAAATAAATTTCATAAAGAGAAACCCAGGAGAAACACAATTTTTATTTTTTAAGTATAAGGACATTAAATTCATCAACTGAACTAGGCAACTTCTGTTGAAAATTCTTACGGCAAATCATGATCTGGCAATAGATTATTTAACTGGTTTCTAAGACTGTCTGAATTTGGTTTATAATTGCTCGCTTGTTGAAGAATCCAGTCCAAACTTAAAAGTGTTCTGTCCTTGCTAATGCTGCATCTTCTTACCAAGTTTCCTAAAAAAAATGGGCAAAAATGGGCTGGTAGTTTTTTTTTTTGTTTTTTTTTTAGTAGAAAAGCAGCACTATGAAAAACTTCCGAGGATATTAGAGTCAACAGTACTTGAACACAACTGATTTTTAGTTTTGACTTTCTACTCAGCATTGCTATCTGTAACATAAAGAATGTCTACAGTAACCCTGATAACAGTTTACTGAGATGATAAAATCATAATAAGACATCTAGAGTTGCAAAGACAGGAAATGATCAATAATGTTTCTTCATATGAAGATCAAGCCTGTACTCTTCTGGTTTACCTGGAAACATAAAAACAGCCACTCTACACATCATACCTATACTTACACAAGCCTTGTTTTGTTTTCTGCAGCAATATATTTAATCTCCATTTTTAATCAGAGTTTTTGCTTTGATTGTATTCTATAGATCTTTTGATTTATGACTTTGAAGCTTGAACCAACATCTAGAAAAGAAATGTTGTCAAATATGTGATTCGGGATTACTTCAGTTTTGTATTTCCTTGCCACATTCTGGAAATATCATGCTAATTTTGGCAAGTGAAAACCAACCCTAGTATCTGTGTTATAGATAAGGAGCCAGCAGAATCTCATTTTATGTTGGTTTAGCTTGGTATAATGCCTGGAAACTATTGGGCTGTCCTGCAAAATCTGCCCTGCTCTTTGATATCATTGATTAAGAAACAACGCTTGAAGCTCAAGATGAAGATTTGCTTTATGTGGGACTGTGTATTAAACACAGAATAGTGTAGTTTTAAAGGTCTAAATGCCAGTGTGTCCTTTCCAAATAATCCTCTAACCCCTGATACAGAAGTCCTTGGCATGTAGACTTGACCTCTTCACTGCAGCAATAAATATAAGGTCAGGAATCACGCCACTCTGTAGACTGATTGCTTAACTGTTAGACGCTGGTTTAAACAAAGGCTTACACAGCGTAAGAGGAAAGATTATCTTACTAATTAGCAGTGAGTAGTTCATTTCAGATGAATCACATACAAGTGTGTTAAATTGCAAAACATTTCTACATTAATTTTAAAAACACACCCTTATAGGATCATTTACCAGTTAGAAAAGCATTGAATGAATGTGAGGAATATGCCTGAGATATGAGCACTGCATATTACAGTATGGGCTGTAGGAGTCTATTATGGTAGTTCTGTAGACCCTCAACTCCTTTTAAACTCTCTGATTTCTGATTAGCTTTTACAGAGTAATTATAATATATTAATGATATAATTGTTTAAAGAGACTTTGCAGGGGTGCAGGTGGCCTAGTGGTTAAGGCGCGCCCCATGTACGCGGACAGCCTGGGTTCGAATCTAGCCTGAGACCCTTTACCCTTGTCTCTACCCCACTCTTGTCCCTGTTTCCAACTCTATCCACAGTCCTCATCTATCAAATAAAGGCGCAAAAATGCCCAAAATAAATCTTAAAAAAAAGAGAGAGATTTTGCATTAAGCTGACATGGTCACTTCATACTTTTATATTGTCATCACAAAAACACAGCTGGATAAGCATCTTCTTTTACATAAGTGTGAATCTTCACTGTTGTAAACTGAACTGTCTCTTATCTCTATCTGATTAGAGAGGTGATGGATGGTCAAAAGGAAGGGCATAGAAGTTATGAAAACAAACAACCAGATTTTTTTGCCACCGCAATCCTTGTGGTCTACTCAGTTAAACTTAACTTTATCTTAAATGGAGCAAACATGTTAATCCTTTGTACATTTGAACAGGGACTTGTATAAGCCTGACTGTAAACATTTAAATGAGCACAAGTGCTGTCTGTTCAAATAACATAAATGTAACATCATTCTTTCTTAATGCATCCATGTTTTTTCCATCAGATCTTGAATGCTGCAGAGTTCTGTTATCATGATTACAGTAATCCAGATATGAGGTTGACCTGCCTTTACACTCTTTTATCTTCATTCAAGGACAGTAACTCTGTGTGAACCTCCTGCTGAAGCCTGGTCTCTATCGCTCTGATCTATGCTAATCTTTGAACAGGCTCAGGTAGGCTGAACAGTCTGTCCTGTAGTTACACTGCTCACTCTTAACAGAGTCATCCTCAGTGTTTGTATGTATAGTTAAAAATGATTGGCCTTTTTTGACCTGGGATTAAAGTACCATCTCACTTCTTTAACTTAAAAAGGTGCAGCAGACGCGATTACACATAAAATATGTGTTTCAGCCACTACATATTTACTAGTATAGGCCTGTGGCAGAGAAAAGTTGCATGCAGTCCATGTGGTCAAAATAACATCTCTCTGTCCTGATCTTGTCCTCTACATGTGTAAGTATTTGTCTCAAAAATTCTCATCCTTTTTTATTTTAAATGCCAGGCAGACACTGGGATTTTCCAGATGAATCTATAAAAATCCTGATGAATTGTCAGCTCACACTGGGCTGAGAATGAACCATGGCCAATGCTCAGATTTCATATGTTCACACTGTACAAACCAGCCTCCATTAATTTTAGTTGTCTCTTTTGAATGGCTCAAATACAAACACAGACAAAAAACATTCTAGCAAGTTCATGCACGCACACGGCATCACCAGTAAACACAACCAACTGACAATAAACACAACTAACGAGCTACTGTAAATAATAAAATATATTTCCTGTCAGCTGGAAGTTAGCAGATTTTCCCTGCTTATTTATATCTTCATGTCGTCAAATATGCGTGCCTGCTGTTAGCATGGTGCTCACAGATGCTGACAGGAGCAGTCAGAAATAAAAGTCCTGAAGTTGGGGAACTGGCTCAGAACAGTGTGAGTACACACTTTCTCAGTTATCAGCCAACTGTAATTATCATTCATCAATTAATTTTGCCATTAATACAGATAGGTTACTCCTCAGATTTGGCATGAAATGTACAAAGCATTGTCTGGCATGTATATGGTAGTCTTTCTACCCTGATATTTAAACCTACATGCTGGTAATAGCTGAGGTCAGAGATAATGTGGGTGTTTCTTGTTGTCCGTATACAAGTACCAGGCAATATAATGCCTAATTTGTAATACACTGTATGGACAGAATTATTGGGCCACACCTGTTAATTATTGAAGTCAGGTGTTTTAATCAGATTTGTTGTCACAGGTGCATAAAATCAAGCACCTAGCCATGCAGTCTCCATTTGCAAACTCTGGTGAAACAACATGGGTTGTTCTGAAGAGCTCGGTGACTTCAATGATGTCATCTTTGCAATAAGACAGTTCATTCAATTTCAGAAAGTGGAAGCATTTAGGAACAACAGCAACTCAGCCAGGAAGCAGAAGACTAAGTAAAATCACAGAGTGGGGTCAAAAACTACTAAGGCACATAAAAAGTTGACAACATCCTTCTGATGTCATAAAAGAGTTCCCAATGTCCACTGGCATTAATGCAAACACAAAAACTCTGCAGCAGGAGCTTCACTGAATAGGTTTCCATGGCTGAGCAGCTGCATGTATGCCTCAAATCACCAAGTCCAGTGCCAAGTGTCAGATGGAGTGACATAAAGCTCACTGACACTGGATTGTGGACCAGTGGAAATGTTTTCTGTGGAGTGATGAATCAAGCTTCTCTGTTTGTCAGATGGGCAAATCTGCATTTGGCAGATGCCAGTAGAATGTTACCTGCCTGACTGCACTGTGCCAACTGTGAAGTTGGTGGAGAAGGGATAATGGTAAGGGGCTGTTTTCAGTGTTTGGCCTAGGCACCTTATCTCTACTGAAAGGCAGTCTTATTTCTTCAGCACACCAAGACATTTCGGACAATGCTATGCTTCCAACTTTGTTGCAGCAGTTTGGGGAAGGCCCTTTTCTATTCCAGCATGACTGTGCTCCAGTGAACAAAGCAAGGACTATAAGGACATGGTTTGATGATTATGATGTGGACAATCTGGACTGGCTTGTACATAACCCCAACCTGAACCGCATCAAGGACCTTTAGGATGAACTAGAACAGAGTTTGTAAGTCAGTCCTTTTGTCCAAGATCAGTGCCTGACTTCATGAATGCTCAACAGAATGAATGGGCTCACATTCCCACAGAAACACTCCAAAATCTTGTGGAAAGCCTTCCAAGAAGAGTGGAGGTGGTTATGGCTGCAAAGAGAGGCCAACTCGGTATTAAAGTATATGTATTTGAATTTAATGGCATTACTTTACATAAATGTCAATTCTCACTCAAGGACGAAACTGGTTAGATTTTGGAGGTTGAAGGTCAAAGCCATTTGGTCTTATGTTCATCTCTTACTTAAATAATTTCTGTGAATCCCACTACCACAGGAAACACTCCAGCCCTTCTTCTTGACCCGCTGCTGTACCACTGCTGCAGCAGTTGCAGTTTGTATTTTTTTAGTTATATGTTAGAACCTGCTTGGACATTTCATTCTACTCTAGCGTTCTCTTGAGGCCATTAATCAGACTTTGCAAAACCTTGTATGTAGGCACAAAAGCTTCACACAAGAGTGTTTTTTTAAAGCATCTGCACTGGCACTATTCTCACTCTGGAAAGTCAGTGAAGTAGGCCTTTTAAATCCTCTCAAATATACAGGAATGAATTACATGATAAATATGTCTCAATTTTTGCACTTCCACCATGCAAGTCTTTTCATATTCTTTGAACATCAAAAACATAGTAAAGAAAAGGCAGCTGGGTGATGATTGTTAGACTTGTCTGTGAAAGTTGGCAGCAAATGAATCAACTGAGATGATGCTTTCAAAGGGCCTTTGCTCGGAAATCAGGAGAAACCATTTACAATTTTAAGAAAAGCAGGGAATTTTTGGCATAATTTAAGAACAGAGGAAGAAGTTGTGGTTTCTTTGACAAAGTTAGACTTTGAATCCCCTCCGATATTCTTTTTTATTTCCTCCCATTAAGCAAATTATCAAAGGAAGGAATAGAATAAGAAACAAGACAGGCTTTTAGGAGGCAGAGCTGCCTCTATATGCCAACTGCAGCAATAGAGCGCCAGATGGATGTTACTGATGGCTGCTTTCCTGGCTGATCAGAGCACACAAACATGATCAGGCACCAGATGCAGTCTGTGGTATTTTTGGACATTGCTTGTGTTTTTGTTTTTGGCTCTCTGTCACTGAACTTGGGGGAGGATTTGAGTTTCTTTGAGCAATCTGGTGAAGACATATGAAATGGGAGGAAAAGTACACGAGGCATTCATGTGAAAGCAAAAAAACAGTGGGCCAGAAAGGTGGAGGAGGACAGAATGGGGGTCTTTATGGACCTCTAGGGTTTTCTGTTTCACTTATCCATTCAATTTGGATGTGTACTATATCACATGGTACAGTTATGTCTTGGTTTTATTGATCTTTGCTATAAACTTAATTTCAGTTTTGTTTATTGTTTGTGCAGTGCTGCATATAGATTTGTTGGACTGTGGTAGCCTCTGCCCATGCTTCATAGCACAATATTAATCACTGTAAACTCTTTTTTCCCACTTTTTTCTGATTCATTTTACATTTCCCTGGCCACTTGAGCTGATTTATGTGATTCTCTGCAACAAAATAAATGTTTTTAAGATTTATTTTTGGGCTTTATGCCTGTATTTATAGTGGAGGACAGTGAATAGAGTTGCTGAGTGATTGGAAATGGGAAAGAAGCTGCAGGATAGACTTGAACCCGGGCCAAGTACATGGGGTGCAACCTAACCACTAGGCAATCTATGCCCCACAGAAAAAAATTTTTGACATGAAAAATTTAGAAAATAAAGGATCATTTTTTTGTTTGTTTGTTTGTTTGTTTTTTTATTGACAACTAAGCACATAAAACAGGTAAATACATACATGGTATTTTATGTCTTGTCCTTTTTGGCATCCCTTGCCTGTTTAAAGTGCTCAGTACAATGTTTACCCTTAAAAGACCTAACTACTTCTGTAAAACTGACTTATGACATTTTAAAGTGATTATTAAATCACAGAAACATTTAAACAAGTCTCAGCATCCTTAATAACAGTGATAGAAGCTCCACTCTTTTAGTGCAGCGCTCAACACCAGATGAATGCTCTGCTGCCTCCGTGTGGTCATTATTTGGAACTACAAAGAGCGACTGACCCTCTGAAACTCAGCCTTCAAAATAAAAGCATAGCCTCTGTAATTGGAAAAAAAGTTGTACCATGCGAGGAGACGTAGACTCGAATTACAATCAAAGATCATATAAAATAAATATCAAGGCATGTGCAAACAACTTTAAAGTGTCGATTCAATAAAAAACGGGACCACACCTCAATATATGTTTTATGGTTGATTTATTGTGAAATTATAAGCGGAAGATGTTTTATTATTGGTAGCTCAGAAAGAACCAAACGGTATTTCCATCAACCGCTGTCCTCTGTTGTTATTGTTGTTTTTGTTAAAGTTGGAAGTAGATACGTGTGCGTTTTTAAACGCTCTTAAGGAAATTATAGGTACAACCAAAGGTTACTTTAAGAAGAGAAGAACTATACATTTTTTTACCAACTGCAGCTTCTCTTGCTAACGTGCCGAGGTGAGAAATTTGACTTCAGTTAACCGTTAACCGTTGTGTGGTGCATTAAGCTAGCTATTATCTGGATGCCATTGACATTTTTCCTCACATTGGTGGGGACATAGAATAACCTGTAGGGGGTTTATCTTCACATTCATTCGTTTGTCTTACAGCATTTGTGAAGGTAGGACAGAATATAATTCCAGGGATAGGTTTGACCATGTTATTCACAGGCAAAGCCTGCCATGATGCCTTAAGGGAGCTCCACAATTAGAAGAAAAGGGGTATTAATGTTTCTGATCTTAACGTTAAATCTTAATCTAAATGTCTTATATTAGTTATAATTAAAGAACAAAGTAGTACATTTTACCCCCCGGTTTTAAATCGGGACATTTTTGTCCTGAATAATAAATTATTTACTTTTATTTTGTGATAACTTTATCTTTGTCGCTGCAAATGGCATGTGTTTTTTGTTTGGAAAGTTGTTTTAAGGTTCAGTAGTTTCCTCTATACTAATGTTCGACCCTAATAAACCACACTTAAAATGATACATTTTACTGTTTTTCTCCTAAATAAATCACTGACATTACGGAATTTGTAATTTTATTCTGCTGATACCGGAAATTTAAACAGAATTATTTTGCATCACATAAAATTAAAAAGCACTTATTACATTATCTTTAACATTACTATATTAACACAGATATCATATTTTCTATTTATCATCATTAATAAACAGGAGAGACTTGTTTGACAGAATTAGAGGTTCAATATTCATATTTCATAATGGATACAGATTATTTGTAAGCTATAAAAGCAGCACTGATATTTGTAGCTGATATAGATGGACAGGAAAATTGAGCCATATATAAGTTGAAGTGATTTAAGTTGTAGATTTACAACATCAAAAAGTAAACCTCTCATTAAATAAATCTAGGATGCTTCAACACTACATACTACAGATGAACCTCAGCAATTAAGATAATTTCTTTTAAATATCTGAAAACTGTACACCTTTTGCGGGTCATGTACTGTATGCTTCAACATGTCGTACACATGCTCTTATGTTTTCATAAGAGCCAAAATCACTGTATAAAATACTCTGGTGCAAGTTTAAGTCTTGCATTCAAAGTCTTACTTATATAGCTATGACATAACTGTTAACTAAAACTATTGGTCTGATGTTTACTTTTTGGTTATTTGCCAATTTGGAGTCTGCAGTCTTGTTTTGATACAAAAGGTCTTCCACGTCTCAGAATCTGAACGTGCTTCTCACATAGTCTGTACATGTTTCATTTACAGCTACTAATGCTGAAAAAGAGAACCCAAAAAGATCTCTGCCCTCTGCTGGTTAAAAATAGTATGCTAATATCTATGCTATGCTATAGTATGCTATTTTTCAGTTTTTTAACAAGGCATCATGACATGCCTTTGTCTGAGATTGGTGAAAAAGCCTCCTGTTTGTCAGCTGTCCTAAATGTTGTCCCATAGAATGAATCATATTTCTGTCATTATGGCAAGAACTTCTCAAATACTTATCTACATGTATTTTTATTTTATCGTAGTTACAAAGCAAATAGTCAAACTTGATTTATATAGCACATTTCAGACATTCAAGTGCTATTCAGAGTGTTTTATAAGGGGAAAGGCAGAATGTAAAAAAGAGTAGTACTCCAGTATGAATCCAGTGAAATAACAGATGGATGATAAGTAAAAGAGAGGACTAAAACAACTAGAAAAGCACTCGGAGAGCGCAGACCTCTACCATTAGCCCTATCTCCCAATAGTACAGAATCCTTTTAAAAAAATTCCTGGATCCAGATGGTGATCCGGATCACTCCAAAAATTTAATCAGTTCTTCCTTATGCCATGTGTGACATTTCCTGAAAATTTCATCAAAATCCATCCAGAACTTTTTGAGTTATGTTGCTAACAAACAAGCAAACTAACTAACTAACAAATGAACAAACCCACCTGATCACATAACCTCCTTGGCTGAGGTAAAAAGTTACTAATTATGCAAAAAGGAAAACATCAAAGTAAAATATGAAATAATGTAAAAAAAATATTGAACAAATATTTAAAGTCAGTAAATTAAAAAAATGAGAAAATGTGACTAAAGTAAGTCAGTCATAAAAAGTAACTCCAAATCCTAACACTCATAAATTCTAAAATGTTCATTTCAAAGCAGATTGGAATTTTGATAATGATTTAAACAATTTTAATATTAATGATAACCATAACAATTTAAGGTACCAAACAAAACTGAATTCATTTGGATGGGATGTGCAGTGCCTTAAATACAACAAAAGTATGCATTATGTCAGTTTTCAGGGCAACTTCCCTGTTTTACCTCTCCATCTGTCTCTCTTTTTTTTTTTTAAATTGTCCATAATTTTTTCCTTGTCAGCACTGTCAACAAAATGGGACGTATCTTCTTGGATCACATCGGCGGGACTCGCCTCTTCTCATGTGCCAACTGTGACACCATTCTGACCAATCGAGCAGAACTCATCTCCACACGCTTCACTGGAGCCACTGGTCGAGCATTTCTGTTCAACAAGGTACCTAAACATGTTACCAGCTCCACTGGAATCTGAGATAACATTCTTGATGCTCTTTTGAGTTAAGATGATGGCTGATGATGGTCATGATAACATAACTTTGGAAAATGTTACGTACCAAATGTTTTAAACTGCAGAGTTTGTGGTTCAAGCTCTGCAATAGTGAGGATTTTTAGCTTCTCACCTTTTTATTTCACTGTGTCCCATAATAAGAAAACTGCATGGTTATTGTAATTATAAGTATGTCCTTTTTGACATTTTTGTTCTCATATTTATCTAATTAATTGCTCCAAGGGCTCCCGTAGGGCCTTAACAATGGACAAGATGAATAAATGTGCTCTGTGAGATGAGGTAAATCTACCTGAGATCCATTTTGGTAATATTTGACAAGCAGAGAATCTTATCTAAGCCTACCTTTATGCTCATACATGTTTCAGTTAAAGCTTTACAAAGTTTGAATTATGTCACTTGTTTTTTTTTTTTTTACAGCAAAATGAATAGTAACTTCCGTCCTAAAACTCTTGAATTAATGTATTTTGTAACAGTATCTGACCTCATCAATCATGCATTCATTTTTTCTAAATGTTCTCAAACTTTCATATATATTACGTTTAAAAATATGTAAAACAGTGACATGATCCAGTTACTGATACTGTGCTGCTTTCCAGGTTGTGAATCTGCAGCACAGTGAGGTGCAGGACCGAGTCATGCTCACAGGTAGACACATGGTGCGAGACGTCAGCTGCAAGAACTGCAACAGCAAGCTGGGCTGGATGTATGAGTTTGCCACAGAGGAGAGCCAGCGCTACAAGGAGGGCCGAGTCATCCTGGAGAGGGCGCTGGTGAGGGAGAGTGAAGGCTTCGAGCATGTTCCTCCCGACAACTCCTGAGTTCACATCTTCTGCTACAAAAGTGCTCAACACGTGCTTACTGCAGCTTTTCTGTTTGCAGCAGTGCATGGACAGTGTGCCATCTCTAAGTGTAGCTACACCAAAATAAATCATCGGCTGGGTCTTTGGGAAAAGATTTCCTCATCTCTGAACATCTGAGAATGTTTTCTATGATGGGTAGTAACATCATCACTTCTCCATCCCTTTGAAAACATTTGCACCTGCTAAATGTGCCTAGCAAGCTGTGATGTTAGTGAAATGTGTTGCTGTGGGGAGATTCTGGCTGCTGTCAGAGGAAAGGGATTCACTCCTGCTGCTGTACTAGGAGCTCAAAGAGAGGCAGGTTCAAAATGGTGATTCCTGATTGTTAACAGAGGATTGAGTCAGTATTACATACAAATACACGTATGAGGTTAACTTTATTAGGCATGGCATCAGAATAGACTACTTTATTTTACATCATAATGAATGATTTTAAAGTTAAACTGTAATGTCAATACTCTCTGAATGCAGACATTGCAGCAATCTGTTTACGTTATCCTGACCTAGTGTTCTTTTAAAATAACCTGAACATTCAAATTTAACTGGAGTTTGTTTTTATTACTCATGTTTGAAAAGACAAGTGATAATGATGTGTTGTTGTAATCAAAAGTAGGCCACATTTCTTTGCATTAAGACAGAAATAAATTAACTCAAACTCTATCTTAACATTGACTCTGCTTTTTGTCTTTGCATGTGTGTTCACGTTCATATTCACATTTGGAATCATGTTTTCTGCCTGAACTATTACAACCTGGGCTGTTAGTGTCCCTTATGTATGTCCACTTGTCTTTGTTGATGAGCTTTAACTTATAAATTTCAACTTTTGCAAATGTTAAGAACATCATTGCCATTTCTGTCAAGAAAAAATGTTAAATGAATTGATATTAATATCTGACAAAAATGGCATGCAACAAGACATTAATAGTAGAAGTATAGGCAGAACAATAAACATGAACAAACAGGTGATACACAAACTACTGCCTTTCTTACAATATTTATAATTGGGTTGAATATATTGTATGGTAATCAATCATAATACAATTATGAACTACTTTCTCATGGACCATCAGTTAAATCTATTTACCATGTAAGCTACTATTTATTCGTGTCTCAATTATATTTGCATAGACAGTATACATGATATCTAGTGGTTACACCTCAAAGAGAAGTGGTGCTTGTTCATATGTCCAACTACTTTTGAATTTGATGTTTAGAAAGAAAAAATCTCAGCATCCCCTGTGTTTACACATGTGCCATATTCCTTCAATTTCTTAATGATGGATTTGACTGAAATCCGGGAATGTTCAGTGCCTTGGATTTTTACTCGTCCAAGCAACTTGCTGAGTTGCTTGGAGTGTTTTTGTCTTCGTGGTGCAATGGTAGCCAGGAATACTGTTGAACTAGTGAGTGGACCTTACAGACACAGGTGTCTTTATATTATAATCACTTGTGACACATGTACTGCACCCAGGTGATCCCAATTCATTAATTGTTGTGTTTTCATTTAACTGACATCCCTTTGTAGAAATCCGTTTTCATTTTAAAAAGTGTTTTTGTTGTTTTTTTTTTTGTTTCTTTTTATTGGTCAAAAATCCAAATTAAATCATCATGAATGATTCGTAACATAAAGGGTTAAACATCCACAGGGGTTAATATTTTCACTGGCACTGTGATGTTTCACTGAAACATTTTGGGGAATACTAAAAGGAATTTTGGGGTACTTCTCACTGTAAAAAAATCCAAGAAATTTAAACTTTTTGTCTCGTATTGCATTCACTTGAAAATAAAAAAAATTCCTCCTGTTTTTACGACATAACTATCTCATAAAAACAGGATTTTTTTACATTTATTTTTGATTTTTCTGTTTTTATGAGAAACTATCTCTTAAAAACGTTTTTCTTTTGGAATTTCCTGTTTTTACGAGATAGTATCTCGCAAAAACAGAATTCGATCAGACCTAGGGACAGAGAACGGTTACGTTGAGCAGATGCAGATATTCCTGAGACATGATCATGTGGATGAGTTTTCAAGCAGATGCTATTTGAATGGTTCAAGCAGTCATAACCAACGCATAGAGAACTGGTGGGGATTTCTGAGGAAACAATATGCACTGGATCAACATTTTCAGGATTTGAAAGATTCTGACTACTTCTTAACCCCGCACCTCTAATTACTGGCTGATAAATGCAGCAACCAGTCACGCAGGAGAGCGTCTGTTTTTACGAGGCAGTATCTCGTAAAAACAGGAAATTCAAGAATAAATAAATTCCTGTTTTTACGAGATAGTTATGTCGTAAAAACAGGAGGATTCTTTTTTTCAAGTGAACACAATACGCCACCGTGCGAATCACATAGTAAACGTTAAGCAGAAGGAACCTCAAGGCACTTAAAACAAACGCACCCTTCGTCAGGTCGCCTCGCGCTGCATTCTGGGAAATGT
Source organism: Cheilinus undulatus (assembly GCF_018320785.1). Lineage (NCBI taxonomy): Eukaryota > Metazoa > Chordata > Actinopteri > Labriformes > Labridae > Cheilinus > Cheilinus undulatus. The sequence continues at coordinate 34,824,980 of NC_054878.1, read as the reverse complement.
AGTTAGTTTAATCCTCACGAGGAAACTAAATCAGTTTCATGTCATGTTTCTGCCTTGCTGGGCGACATTCCTCAAAGTGGATTGCTTGAGTTGTAGTGATATGTTGCCTGAGTAGGTGAACTGAGATTTTCGCAACCTGGATATAAAACACAAGACCAACGATGGGAAACGGTGAGTTTGACCAGCAAATACAGCTAACATGTTAGGCTAACGTTGGCTTGTGGATGCGCTGTTAGATAAGGTAATCATTATTAGGGTTCGGACTAGTTTTACGGGTGGCTTCAAGAAAAACAAGCTTCTCATTATTTGTCAGCTGTAGATTCTAGTTACGGAAGTGGTAGCTGTTTTTGTGTTAGCTATTTTCTGTATTAGAGTTGATTGTCTCCAGAACGTTAGTCATGTAAGCTAATGGCTGTTAGCTTCATGAGATACTGTTTTTATTACACTTCCCCTCTTTCTCTCCACAGACAATGTGAGCGTGGCATTCAAGGTGTACTGTCTGACAGTGATGACACTGGTGGCAGCTACATACACAGTGGCACTACGGTACACGAGGACCACTACAACCGGAGATATGTACTTCTCCACCACTGCAGTGTGCATCACTGAGGTTATTAAATTAATAATAAGTCTTGGGATGCTGTCAAAGTAAGTGTGTTACTGTTACTACTGAGAATGTTTTACAGGTACAGACTGATAGAACAGTCTCAAGAACATCATGGCTTATGGTGGGGCAGTGGTTCTCAACTGGTTTATCTTCAGGACTCACCACCACCTTCAGTTTCAATCACCGAAATGTATTTACTGAAAAATGCTGCAGTCTTGACCTTCTAAATCGTACATATGACGTCTTAAAGACACAGAACAAAGCATAACCATTTACAAACCACAGAAGTACGGAAGCCCAGAAGGGGCCTGCATGTGTACATTTTATTTTACTCCATTTCCCATGATAACATATCCATATTGGTTGTTTTCTAGAGAGTTTAAGAAATTCACACATGTTCATGGGAAACCAGATTTGTTATCCCAAGATAACGCGACAAATAAGTCCAGATCTGAACCAGAATTTACTTGTTATCATGGCTAAACGGAATGAAAATAATAAATGTGGAAGTATGTTCACTTAAGACAGTGGTTTCCAACCTTTTTCTTTTTATGTAAGAAAAGCTAAGCCCTCTTATGAACCACATGAAAAAGGTGAAATTTCTGTCAAAAATAAACACCAATTTGAACCGTTTCATTGTTAAAACTATATAGAATTGGTGTATATATGTTTTCCCTCCTCTGCATAAACTATTTAATGAGTATTTTACTGTGATATTAGTCAACATGTGCAAATCTAAGAGCGGACAAAGCCCAGCACACCAACCCTGGGATCTTTGGCGGCCCACCAAGTGGGTCCTGAACCAATGGCTTAGGACAATGATCATCTGATGTGGCCCAGGGGTGATATCAGGCCAAAACTCCTCATCTGGCCCCCAGAAGATAATTAAATTCAGAAAATGTTAGGAGGAGAAAAAAACAGTCAAACAAAACAATCAAGATTGAAGCAGGGAGGACTCGATGTTTACTTCATTTTTTACAGGAATGGACCTGTCAGCTAAAAAGCCTTTGCATATTTACTAAAAGCAAATATGATGCATTATATACTTATTATTCCAGTCCAGTCATGCAGTTTTCTGAGTCAACTTTTCATCCAGGCTCTTGGAGAGTGTGATTTTTGTGACTGAGAATCAAACCAATAGACCTGTTCTGTGTTTTCCTCTGTTTGTTTTTTCACCAATCAGCATATCCGCATCCAACGTAGTAATGGACAGCATTGCACTCCTAGATATAAGTAGCTAAATATTTCGATTGCCCATTGGTCATAAGGACTGATTTCAGTGTTAATGCTTAAAAAGTACTTTTTGAAAGAAAATACTAATACAAAATGTTATTTGGACTAAAATATTTATTTCATTTAAATTTTAAAGTCTGGCCCTCAAAACGGCTGTCAGGACAAAAACGGGCTCTTAGGGCATTTGTACATCATTGAATCTTTACTACAATTTCTTCTTTGGCACACATTCGTGACTGGGGGATGCAGGACACTATCAGCATGATATCAAAATTGGCAGATATCAGCTCAGAAGGTTAATTGATAATAAAGTTATATATCAGCTTTATGTATGAAAATGTTTGCAGAGTTTTAGGCAGGACCAAAAGACCTACATCAGCTGAAGTCTTCTTCTTTGTTCAAGTGCATTTTCAGGACTGAAGTCTGTTTCTGTGTTTATCCTAAAACTTTACAATGTGTTTTAAGGACTGACTTGATAGAACTGAATTATATCCATATTATGGTACCATTACTGGTATCAGCTAAAATGAATGTATTTGGCATATTGGAGTTGAGCAGAAGTCCAATATATGACACCCCTATTAATGACCCTCTGAAAACAGTGTTTTGAGTGTGACCCGCTTTTTGGTACCAACCCACCTGCTGAGAACCCCTGTGGTAGAGAGATGTTACTATGAAGATAAGCTTATGTGGAATACACTACTAATTTATTGGAGCAGCAGCATAACTTATGTTGTTATTCAAAATACATGGGCCTTGTTAATCATGATCTTGTGTTAGAGTATTTCTGTGACAAATCATTTCAAGACGATCTTGTAACAATGCATCACAAAATTTGAAGAATTAAAGGTTAAGGGTTGTAAATGTGTTTATGTAATACATTTTGTTGTCAGTTTAACTTCTTTTTACCATTTTCCAACATTATCCCACTCTCTTATTTTACCTTTTATCCTGCTGTCAACTTTATCTTTAGCCCTTTAACTTCCATTCACAACACAGTCTTTAAGATTCTAAGCACCAACATCATGAAAAAGGGATATGGGGAATCAAATTGGTCGGGGAATTAGTTCAGTTTTTCAAAATAAAACCCTCTATATTTAGTATAAGTGATACCATTATTGTGTCATACATGTCGGGGCAACTATATATTGCTGTATAGATATTACATTCTGCCCCTATTGATCATTGTTTTGTGAGCAAGAATTTGTCCAATTTTGGAAGCATAGATTTTTCTTGTTTTGTTGCCATGGCATGTATATAAATATTGATACAATTTTATTTTTACTTGTATCATATCAAAGCTTAAAATTTTGGCCAAAATCTACACAAAAAGCTGAAAATCAGCTATATTTTCCCTAATATGAGTCATTGTGTTTCTTTTCTTGCTAGGGAATCAGGAAGCCCCAGCAGACTGAAGAATACATTAGTGGAACATATTCTCTGCAGTCCAAAGGAATTGCTGAAGCTGAGCGTGCCCTCAGTGGTATATGCGATTCAGAACAACATGGCCTTTATTGCTTTGAGCAACCTTGATGCTGCAGTTTATCAGGTATGGACTGAACCCTGTCTGATTTGTTTTCGCTTAATATACTGTAACGTATGTGACAGTGGCAGGGTGTGGATCTTTGGTGAACCTGTTGAGTCGGTGCTGCACCTACCTGTTGTAATTAACCTTGTAAAGGAGATGGATTTGCATTATTCCATGTCTATAGTCAGGTGACTGCATATTACAGAGCTTCAAGCTGATATGATTGCAGAATGACCAGACTATTTACATTAATTTGAGGAGAAAGAGGCGTCAGCTGTGGCCTAGGCTTAGTTGCAATCCTGTAATCAATTGTGGTCAGTGAAGAGAGTATCATAAATATAAAAAATCAACAACAGTCACATGCTAACCAATCCCAACATTTAAAGGACAAAATACAGACCTTAAAAAAGCTAACATCATTCAGTGACACAAAGAAAGAAAGGAAGTGCAATTTCATACATGACTGCAAGACTAAGTCCACTCAATAACTGCTTCAGTCCTAATTTAAAATGAGCCCAGTTTGGATCCAGTTTGAGCTCTGCTGGTAAATCATTCCACATTTTGATCCCCTGACAGAAAAGGCTGTTTGTCCCAGTGTGGACCTGCCCTTGTTTGGATATGTCTTAAGATAGCAGTTCTTATGAATCAGCGCCACATGAAGAAAGACTGATGAGGTAGATTGTGGTTATTAGCTGGTAATGACTACAAAAGTGATGTCAGTGACAGAGGAATACAAGCGTTGCAACTGCTCACCTTATCAGGTAGTGTCAGGTTTTCAAGATGACACCTTTCACACAATTTACAAAGGGGATTTCTTTAAATTTCTACCTTACAACTCAAAAATGTTTCTAATACTGAAACCAGACTGTATTTATTTTTTTTGGTAAGGCAAGTTAATTTTTACTGAACCATTCATATGTAAGGCAATTCAAAGCATAGAGACCAGCACCCATCCATCATCTGTACCGCTTTTTCCATTTGTGGTTGTGGGGGAGCTTGGGTGAGTGGCAGTGTACAATCTGGATTGGCTGCCAGTTAATCAAGTGGGGTCTGGCTGCAGGCCGTGCATTTCTGACTGCTTCTCTCACGGACCATTCATCTGAAACACTGTTATAGATTTTTTTTTTATTATCAGACTTTATGCATAAACAAAGTCTGGCAGTTACATTTATGAAATAACCCCTCTACAGGCTAAGAAACATTTCAAAAATAAAACAAAAAAGGTCATAGGTCTTATGGGGGATTATATTTTGTATAGATCCTTTTTATTAATAGTTACACAAACACAAAGCTTTCATAAGCTTAAGCATAGCTACATAATTAGCATTATTAAATAAGAAAATAAAGCTTCAGCAGTGTGAGCTTTAGTAAACACAGCTAAAGCTAGCATAGCTGTGTATATAACATACCTATGTAGCTCACATAGCTGCTTTGTGAACTTAGCTTTTGCTATGTTAGCTATGTAGTTACATTAGCGATGTAGCCCTGTTATCCATACCTAAGTTCACTTCAGCAACATAAGCTTTAGCAAACGCAGCTAAAGCTAACTTAGCTACGCAGATATCATAGATTCTACGAGACCTAGCTACATTTGCTATGTTATCCGTAGCAATGTGAGCTTTAGCAAACATAGCTTAAGCTAACTCAGCTATGCAGATAACGTAGATATGTAGCAGCTTTGTAAGCTTAGCTTTAGCTCTGTTAGCGACTTGGCTTACGCAGCTCGTGGAGCTATGTGAGCTACATTTGCTGCGTTGGAATGTTATCACAGAGGACAAGCTGTTTTCCTGTAAGGAGACTGTTTACTCTGCTTTATTTAAAAATTTTGTTATTAGGTTCTGCAGGTCAGGCTTCTTCTGGTAACTTCTGGTGTCCTGACACTTACCCCTACCTTTACTCTAACTCTAAATAGAAGTTTAATCCAATTTTATTAAGAAAGTTTTAGCATATATTTCAGTTCCCCAAGATATACTGCGTCTCAGATGAACAGTCATGAGAGTGGCCGTCACCGGCTGCAGCCAGACTTGTGGGGAGAGTCATTCACAGGGCTGACGTGTTGAGACAGATAAACATTCACACGCACAGGAACACCCCTGGACAGTTTATAGTCACCAGTTAACTGAATGGTTATGTCAAGTATCCGGAAAGAATGCCTAAATGCATTGTTTGCTGCTATGTGATTGGCTGATTAGATATTTGTGTCAATGAACAGGTGTACCTAATGAAGTGTATATAAAATTAAAACAATGTTAAAAAGAAGATGAATGCTAAGTTTCTTTGTGTTTCTGTGCAGGTGACATATCAACTGAAGATTCCCTGCACGGCGTTGTGTACAGTCCTCATGCTGAGCCGCTCTCTCAGCCGACTGCAGTGGTTCTCTGTCTTTATGCTCTGCGGGGGCGTGACGCTTGTTCAGTGGAAGCCTGCAGAGGCCACAAAAGTCCAGGTGGGTGTGGTCAACGTTAGAGTTCAAACAGTGAATTATAACCCATATCCTGTGACTGACACCATCATGGGTGCAGCTGTTTAACTACCTACATACCAGATGGCATTAACATCATGCCTCTCTTTGTGTTTGTATTTGTTTTACAGATTGAGCAAAATCCTTTCGTTGGGTTTGTGGCAGTCGCTATTGCTGTCCTTTGCTCTGGATTTGCAGGTAAACTTGCTTAAGTCATCAGTGAAAAAGACTGGTAGTGATCTGTCATTGATTTTTTGAGCACACAATACGATTACTTCTGATTAATAAAAAAAGCACAGTGACAAAGCCAAGGCTAAGCAGCTTTGCTTGTACAGACTGTAGGGACACAAAGGTTAATCAGAGTGCTTCAAGCAGGTTAAGAAATGCTTAAGCCATCTGAAAGAAATACATTGTAAAACCATTAAAAGACAAAAACACAATCAAAAGCAGTTAAGGTGGGTAAATATTGTTAGGGCCCTGGCTTGGCTCAATGGGTTAGAGCAGGTGCCCATATGCTGAGGCTACAGTCCTAACACATTGGTCGGGGGATCAATTCACTGTCTGGTAGGATGTTTGGTGCATGTCTCCCCCCGTTCTCTTCCCCCATATTTCCTGTCTCACTTTGGCTGTTCTAGCAAACAGAGGGCAAAAGCCCAAAAAATAACAAGGCAGTCTGGCTGCAGAACATTAATCTCTGACAGCCACTCTCCCAACTGTTCACTGGAGATGCTGTAAATCTCAGAACGGAAATATACATTTAAACTTTTGGAATAAAATTTGATTAAACTGCCATTAAGGGTTAGGATAAGGGTTAAGGTGATGGTTACCAAAGGTAAAAACCTGACCTGCAAAACTGATACTTTAGCTTTCTTTAGCTAAAGCTAAGAAAGCTAAAGTAAGCCAACGTTAGTGTAACTACTTCTATATGTAATTTAATCCGAGATAAGACCACTGATCTTTTTCTCTATTTTGTATATGAAATGTTGCTTGGTTTGTAATCTCTGCACTGTACTTATTTGATGAATGTAACTGTCAGTTTTTGCATATGAATAAAGCTGAATTAAAAAAAAAAACTGGAAATACATTCGACTGGCAAATTACAGCACTTCCTTTCAGAGGTATACGACGTCTCAGGTGAACAGTCCATGAAGGTGGCCGTCAGAGATGAAAGGTCTGAAGCCAGACGCCTCTCAAAAATAATCTTAAAAAAACAAACAAACAAAAAAACAATTGATACAATATGGGTACAGTGAAGATCTGATCACAGTATTAGTTACAAGTTGCCCAAACTCCAGCAAAGCATAAAGCTGGTGTCCCTGAGCTAAATGCTTCCTTTAGGGAATGCTTGTGTCATGGAATTGTCAGTCATTTCCTTTTCTTTATAATATAATTGTAATAACATTTTTTTAATCCACTGATTTCAGGTGTGTACTTTGAGAAGGTGCTGAAGAGCTCTGACACATCTCTTTGGGTGAGAAATATCCAGATGTACCTGTCTGGCATTGTCGTCACTCTGATCGGTGTTTTTATGAACGATGGTGATAAGGTCTTAGAGAAAGGCTTCTTCTTCGGTTACACACCACTGGTTTGCTTTGTAGTGTGTAAGTACAAATAAGCCTGGGGATTATTCTTGTTTGATATCGCTTTTAGTTGGTGTTTAATTACTTTGTTTCTCCTTCAGTCCTGGCCAGTGTGGGCGGGCTGTACACGTCAGTGGTGGTGAAGTACACAGACAACATCATGAAGGGATTCTCTGCTGCTGCCGCCATTGTCCTGTCTACTATCGCCTCTGTAATCCTGTTTGGACTACAGATAAGTACGTAAGATTGATTATACCATTTTTGCAGTTCTTTGGTCACCATAGTTTAACTGATTTATGTGTTGCCATTAAACTAATGAAAAGTAAAGAAAAGTTTAGTCTTTCTTATACGGATGGTTGGCTTGTTCCAAACCCAAACTGAAAATGACAAACCCTATTCAGATTTGCACAAAACTGATTTTTTTTCTGGGTCAGCTATACAAGTAACCAAATTTCCCTCCCAGACTTTTTTTCTGCCATCCCCGTAGTATTCATAGCTTTCATGTGACATCACACGATCACGAACCACCCCCTGGCAAGGGTGCAAGAATGGCTGCCCCCTCTGCTTTTTTTTCCTCATATTTCCTATCTCTCATCAGTTATCCTGTCAAATGAAGACAAAAGCTATAAAGCTCAATGAACATTCATTAATAGTTTGACAAAAAAACCTTTACTTCTTAAATGGCAGTGTTAATGACCTAAAAACAACAAAAGTGCAAAAACTCCTGTCCATAATTTTGTAGACTTTGATCCTGGTGGTGACTCCCTAAAATAACTGTAGTGTAAAAGTGTGCCTCTGCTGTGTGTCCTTCTGTGCAGCGTTCACCTTTGCCTCTGGAGCCCTCTTGGTGTGCGTTTCAATCTACCTGTACGGACTTCCAAAGCAAGACACCACCAAGCTGAGACATGTGGATCCCAAAGACCAGGAACTGAAACAGAAACTGATCAGTGTGTGAGTCTCTTACCTGATGGACCAGGTCAGTGTTGGGGTGTTCTCTTCATGGGACCTTAAAGATCTCCTACATCGAGGGAGATTTGGGAGCCACAATGAACTCTAGGTTGTGTGTGCTCCTCTGTTCATCACATAAACAACTTTTGTTCCACTTTGATGAAGCTACGCTCCTTCAGTATGACCCACTTTTAACCACACTGGACCACTGACAGTGCTGACTTTTCAAATTATTTGATTTTTAATTTTGAGAATAATAGGGGGAGAAAAAGAAACATGTTTGCCTTTTTTGCTTTGTAAAGATTGTAATCTGAAACAGAAGAGTCTTGTAATTTATCTCCAGCTATGCTGGAGTGACAGGCAGTAACAGGACGTTCTGATGCTTCTGTAAATTTGGAATCAGGAGCGTATAATATCACAACTCCTCAACATGAAGAATCAGTGATTGGTCCGTTTATACTGTGCATTGTGAGTGTCTTATTTTATCTTCACAGTGCTGATTCTGAATGTCCCCAGGTCACAGAGAAATATACTTGACAGACGAACAACGACAGAAAGCACTTGTGATTCTTTATATCATCTCTTCAGTGTCTTGTATCGTTTTGTATCGCATCTAGGTCGTCCTTTTTTGAAGTCATATTTAATTTTATTAAAAGTGACTGGAAAATGGAAAGAAGTTTTCTCACTCATCATTGTCCATCCCAGTTTGGAAGCCATAACTAGGCACAGCATGCTAGTCAAGCAAATTTAACTCATTGCTGGCATCAGGCCAAAACTGTATCTCCATTTTTCTTTCTTTTTTTTTTTTTTTCTTTCACAAATCAGTGCCAGTGGTCACCCTTTACATCTCTCAGTAGTTTTTTAATGAATTTTAATGCAATACATGCTGTAAAAAGGTGCTGATTATGACCATTCAGTGTTAAATCAATTGAAAAATATACTGTTTTTAATTCCCAGAAAAGTGTTGATCTTGGAGATTGATTCACCAAACGCTAACGATGTAAAAGCGCAGGAAGAGTGATATGTCTGTATCTGAAGTTACCAGCTTTGAGCATTTTACTTTAAAAAAGCAACACAAATGTTGAGGCAATTTTTCCTTTAATTTCCTGTTTTCTTTACATTCTATATAACTTTCCTAATGACTTAATGAGGAAGAAAAGCAGTTAAAAAGTGGCACCAACACCTGCTGGCCTGGTCTGTGTTGTGATGTATTCCAGCACATTGTGGGCAGTAAAGCGGCTGTTTGTGGTACACCTGGAATGGGGTGAATTTTCAATCCTTCTTTTTTGAAAGGTTCTGCCCTTCTCAGACAACTTTTATATATACTATATATACAACTATATATCCCATGTCATAGATATGCAAAGCAGTCCAGCTGGCATGTCAGGTTACCCCCCATGTCATCAGCACTATTTTTAGGAGGTCATTTAAGAGCTTAGGTAGGCCTTCAGGTGAAACCAGCTGAACCAGTGTCCCCTTAAAATAACTCTGTTATCGGGGAAAACCCTCCCACATTTACATCAGCAACAGGTCAACAAAAGGAGAAGAGGTACGTAACTTGCCTTCTGTTTTACAGCTGTCATCAACAGTCAAACATGGACAGGATATCACTAACAAATCTCAGCAAATGCTGGATACATTAGAAAACAAAGAGATTACTTATTTTTTTTAATAAAGATTTTTATTTACAGTAAAAAAGTAACAGTGAAATAACTGATAGTTTACATTTTATCCACTGGTGAAATTCCCAGGATCCTCATCCCATTTGCTAGGACTGTGCAAGCGCTGCTGAACAGCCGTAACCTTGCCTGTAGACATAAAGCACATGAGATAAGATTTAAGTAAAGACTTTTTTTTTCTTTGCTGTAAACAACTCATGAATAGACAATGTCACGACCCATCAGGAAGCATCTGATGGACCTTCTATGCCTTTGGTAACGGATGTGAATTTTTCTGTAATTCCAGTGAAGCCAGCGATCAGCTTTAACTTTGATCATTGCTTCTCAGAGGAGAGCTGTTCACTTTTTGAGTCTCATAGAAGTAGATGTTTTTCACTCTTCAGCAGAATGGGTCCAACAATTAATGATTTAACCGATCAATTAGGACCATGCTTTATTTTATTTCACTGTGTCAGGTAAGGGTTTGAATAGTTGATCAGAATGCATGATTGTTTTTTGTGTATAATGGTGGTCATTGTGTCAGATAAAGCCAACACAGAGCCATAAATATGGACTGTGACTTGACCTCCGTACATGAGGTAGACTTTCTGTTGTAAGATTGTAAGGTGTCTGGAGACAGGTTCTTAATTCATTTAATATGACGCACTACAGGAGATGAAATGACAGATTTTTAAGGCCCATGGGTCCTGAAACCTTTGGATTGTCTGATCGGGCTATAATCATGCTGAAAACATGTAGTCTGAATGTTGCAGTTCAAAGGTAAACCAGAGTTGTATGTGTTTCTCTTACCTGTGCAACATCTTGGGAGCTTCCTTTCACATGCAGCTCTTTGTGTGCCAAGGCGATGAGGTGGCTAAAAAAATAAAAAGGATTGGCAATGAAAGAAACAGAAGAGCTGAGAGAATGGTTTGTAGAAAGAAAAACCTGTTGAACTGAAACTAAACCCCGCACATCAACCAATCCTTTTAAACCACTGGAAATATACTCACTGCATCATGGCTGGTCATCTAAATCAACTCAAAAGAAATAAGCTTTTTGCAGCATAATAAATTATTTCTCAGCTCATTATATTGTACTGCAATAACATCTGACTCAGAGCCAACCAGTATGCATTTCTGAAAATAAAACTATACTAACAGTTTACAATAAAAATAACAGGACCCACTTGTTGCAGCTTTTTTTGTGTAATTTACAAAAAAGGAGGTTTCTCTCCTCAGCTTCTATTTGCAACACACACAGACATTAACTTAGGCATTTTAATAAGATGCTCAAGGGACTTTATAAAAGGCATCTCCTGACCACCACATAAAATGTGGAGTCAGTGACAAAGGCTGGAGCAGAGACACAGAGCATGCAGAAAGGAGTGTGACTAACAGTACTGTGCAGAACTTTGAGGCATGTTTGGGACAAAAAATTGCAGCTGAAGTAAGGCGTGTAATGAAGAGTAAACCCGCCTGAGGACACCATTGGGAAGGAAGGGGGATGAACACAACCAATACCATGCTCTGGATGTCTTTGCATATTACCAGGGGCATGGAGAAAAAGCATCAAAGAATAGCAAAGCCCATGCCTTTAGGGCAAATTCATGGGTGAATGTGGTGAGCTAAGCCCCCCCAAGACCCACCTAGAAAAATTACAAATTAGTTTTGTTTTTGTTGTCATAATCCCAACGTAACAGGCTTACATACACTTGATCTTGACAAAGGATCTATGTATAAACTATCCAGTTTTACGACAGTGTATGAGGGCCAACCTAGAGGACAAAAATAATAAAGAGGATCTGTAGATTTTCAAGAAAGCTAAAAATTCTCAAGTTTAAAAGTCACTAATTTATGGGGGATATATATATATATATATATATATATATATATATATATATATATTTTTTTTTTTTTTTTTTTTTTTTTTTTTTTTACCTTAAAAGTTGGAAATGTATGTGAACCAAAACGGAGTATTTTTGAGACTATAAAGTCAAAAATCCAACCACCATTTCCAAATCTTTACACTGTTGTTAATTTTGATTGATGTTAAAAACTTGACATGTTTGAGTTTCTGCTGTCAAAATTTAAGACTTTATTAACTTTCAAGGGTTTTTTCTTGTAAATACTTTTTTTTTGCATGAAAATGAACAAATTCTCTTGGGTGGAAAAATCTTTAAGGTCGGCTTTTTTACATTATGTTTCTAGTCATGGTTTTGAAAAGTATATATATCTACATCTAAAGACAGGTACAGGGCCCTCCTAAGATCTTTAATAGACAGAAGCCCATGGGCCAACTAATCGACCAACCGAATGGAACGTGTCAACCCTTGTTATCACACGTGCAGAAAGATCTTGTGTGTCTTGAACAAGGCAAACACTGATCAGAAGTTCTATCCCTTTAAGGACCTACATCCTGTTCCTTACCACAGCTTCAGTAAAAAGTTGACCAGGTGTTTAGGTTGCAGATCCTGAGCTGACTGGAACAACACCTCATCATAACTGCCAGAGAGAGAAGAGCACAGCAATATTTAAATTACATACGGAGCAAGTATTGATATCAAATATTGATATTATGCTGCCCGATTGTGGCAGCGCCTTTTATTATCCAGTGTCAACATGACCTGGATGACACATATTAAATACAAGTTTGCTTACCGGAGGAGGTGCTGCAGGATGCTTATACTTGTCTGCTCCAGCAGGAGAGATGGATCAAATGTTGCTACCTGTGCTCCTTCATTTTGCTCTATTAAACTGCAGGGAAAGCAGAGTAACAACTTAGTGTGTATGTTAGCATGCTGCTGGGTTGCTTGGTGGAGATTAGCTTCAAAATCTATACAAACTGTCAAATTATCCTTCACCACAAATTATCTCCACATCTTTAAAGGCACTGAATAAAATATAATACACCTGTTAATTCTTGAATTCAGGTGATCCAATCAGACCTGTTCCAACAGGTGTATAAAATCAAGCACGATGTGACCTCTGTTTCTTACTGACAGACAGAATGCTGGTCTGTCTGACTTTAATTCTCTTTATAAAATAATAAACAGAAATAACTGTCTACTAAATGAAAGATTTATATCTAATTCTTTTGATTTTATAAGTTTTCAACCTGTTTTATGTTTGAAGGTGAATCAGAAAACAAATCAAATACTGAACTCCATACTGATTCACTCTTTAATATTTATTTTATTAAATTTATTCTCTATATTTCACTATAAATACTTATTTCAAACACTTTTTAAATCCCAGCCCATCAGTTATTGGATCTTTTAAAACTGCTGGTGTTTCTGTTCTGTTTAGAGTCCGTTTATTGTCTGTTATAATCTCAGTCTTCCTCTTTAATTTATCTCTGCTGGGGTTGTGAAGTTGCATTGATGTCCACTGTGTAGCAGTGTCCAATCAGAGTGTGATATCCAATAAGGGGGCGTGTCTCTGAGTAAAAAGAGTTCCAGGAAGCCTGATCTCATGTGTCTCTGCTCATAGGTCTTCAAATCTCAGTCCTTGGCCTTCGGTCTTCAGACCAGCTAAGGGTCTTCGTGACGGTCTTCTGGGCAGATCAGAAACTACTGCCGGTTCGACTGAGTACAGATGAATAAATGACTTGGGATATGGCTATGGTTTGATGAGTTCAGTGTGGAAGAGCTTGACTGGCCTGCACAGAGTCATGACCTGAACCCCACTCCAGACATCATTAACTCAGTTCTACATTTTTTTCCCAGGCCCATGTTTATAATCCCCTGAAAATGGCAACCTTCTAGATGAGAACACTGCTTTAGAATACAGAAAATTTATTCAAAGACATTTCTTATTTCTAAGATATTTAAGAACTCAAGTGAATTCAAAAAAAGTTTATGCAGTAAAGAAGTTATTTTGTAATAAGTTAACTGTTTAGCAAAAATCCCACAAAAAGCTGCTTGGGGAAACCAATCAATCTATTGGCATTTCACTTAATATTTTTCCAGTATCAATTCACAAAAACAAAGATGAGAGTTCCTGTAATGGAGTTTGGTTGTTTACCTGCAGAGTCGAGCATGTGTGTACTGCAGAAACACTCCTGTGTCTCCCTGAGCCTGCAGCATCCGCTCCCAATCAAAGGTGTAGTCTGACTGCAGCGGACCTTTGAAGTCCTGAAACAAAGGACATGACAGACATAAAAAAGTCTCATACATTGTGCTGTAATATGAAACAGTAGCTGAACTTTAGACTTTAAGAGGAGCTTTAAGCTGAGGTGTAAAGATAAAGACTCACCTGGACAATTAGTGCACTGATTCCTACTTTCTCTGCTGTGTCCTCTGGATTTTCAAGCTCCTTTGTTGCTGTGAAAAAAAACAAAAGCTAGAATCATTTCCCTCACTAAAGATAGCTGTACATTTCCTTTACTGAACAGTTTGTTCGCCATCACGCGCATGGAAACAGTTGATTTTGTCCACTCCTGAAGCTTTTTCTCTGTCTTTGATAGATGGCTTCCTTCACTTGCTTTGATACCTCTTTGGATTTCATATTTATGGTTCCAGTCAAACAGCTGCCAATTCAACGCTTGAAATCATCTCAAGGCTTTTTAGCTGCTTCATTTAACTTAGACGAAGGAAACGGGCCACCCCTGGTCAGTTTTATGTCCACTTATGAGCCCTGATAATGGAGGTCCTCTGATTAAAATGGCTAAATGGTCAATTATATATTTTTGTGAAACTTAGATGAAAGCTGAAAGTACACACTTAAACCCCATCTTGATTGTTTTATTGCATGTCTATTGTGGTGGAAAATAGAAGTGAAATGATTTAAGTTGTATGGATGTCCAAATACCTTCAGACCTAAATGTACACCAAAGATTAAGGTTGCGGAAGTTGTTTTTTCCTCCTTCCTTTGAAGAGAGACTCAGATCAAGCACAATATCAATATTTGCCCTGCAAACATTAGTTTCATTATACATATAAAGGTAAACACAAATACCAGGGACCATGCAAATATACGGATGACTTAAAAAGTTTCCATATTGAGTCCTTTTGTTTAGATGTCTTGTTCAAAAGCATAAAAAGCATAATGCACAGAAATCTTGCACACTGAGTCCAATGCGTTCATTTTTTTCCCCTGTGAAAATCACAGTACAAGTATATATGGAAGCAGTAAGATGATTTTTTGTTTTCTTTCACCCTCTTTATAAAGAGCGTTGATATAACTTTGGTTCTTAATTAGTACTATACAAACACAAACTAAATACCTGATTATTGCATTCAAGTTATTTGCACAAGGTTGTGGGCTACAGTGCTGTGCCAAGTGCTAAAAAGATTGTTGGATAGAGAAATTGTTTTCATTTCTGTCTTCTTTAAGAGAAGAAAACTTTTGCCCTAAAATTTTGATACTACATGTTTGAAATCCACAGAAAAGGCACTACACGGTGTTTAAAGTGAAGCTTTTTTGCACAGAAGAGAGAGAGAGAGAGGGAGCTGCAGCCGCTACTGTCAAACAACCCTCTAAATTACTTGGACTGATGCAAAATGCTGAAGTTAAACGTGTTCCAAAAATGACCAACAAAGCATAGGACTGTATGTCTCCTGAAACATGCAGCAATGAAACCAGACAGACTCAGTGTGGAAAGGCCGCAAGAGTTAAGTTGGTTCATTGTGGTCAAAAATTGATTTAAATTCAAATGTTTGTTTTTTTTACTTTTTGACTGGCTCATGTTGTGAAGCATCCTGGCCCGAGCTTCATTCAGCATGTCCTCCAGGAACACGACCTCACCGCTCCGAGTCTTCATACCCCTCACCAGGCCAAAGGAAACATGTTGACACCTGAATACAGATATAAATAAATAATACATTTAAACTTAAGTTAAAACACATTTCTATAAGGGCTGGACAGAACATGGTGTTTTAATAGATAAATCAATATATTTTCAAACAACACTGTTTTTTTTTTTATACATATGTTGGTGTTTGTCTGAAAACATGCCTACTGCTCTGTAAAATGACAGCTTACAAAAATAACCACTAACAGGGATATGGATATTGATGAAATCTTTAGTCTAATTTTATTTATTTTAGCATTAGTACAGTTATTAAAAATCAATGATATTGATGCCTGTTTGATACCACTGCAACAAAATTAAAAGTCCTAGACACCCAATAGCGAGCAATACATGCCACGAGATCACAAGGACAACAACAACCACTCATTTAAAACCAAAATATTTAGAAAACATGAAAGGAAACCCCATTTTTTGACAGTTGACTATTTGAATTCTGCATAAAGTGTCCTTTACCCATGGCTGGTTTGAAGCTGACTGTCATTTTTGTATGTTTATAAGGTCAAAACACCACTCAATGATGTATATAAGACATAAAATACTCGTGAAAAAACATTCAGAGTTGCATTTCACTAAATGATTTAATGTACTTTGTCACATTTCAAAACTGCTCGCTGAAACAAATCCAAAACCTCAGATCATCCCTGACAGATGTTTCTCATCAAAGCAGATGTTTGTGGTGGGTTGGGTTATCCAACAGGGCCAAATTATAATATTATGCTTTTCACTTGGCTGATTGCTACAGTCAGTAAAAGCTGGTGAGTATAATCTGGTCAATAAAATAAATTTTTATTTTAATTATTCAGTCAAGAAATCATAATTTTATTTTGATCCCATTTTTATCAATAGTGTAATAATAATTCATCAGATATCGTATCACACAGTTCATCAGCTACAATTGTATGAGGGCCAGCTTTTCCTTGTTCTGGGGGCTGGACTCTCAAATAAAGTTGAATAAATAGACTGTGTGGTCTGATTAACATGTTTTAAAAAATGATTTTATTACTTTCAAATACATGCAATTTTTAACTTCTAAAATCAAGATCAGTCCTTACACCACAGCCAGTCACAAGGGAGTGATTGAGATATTTTAGCTGAATAGATGATAGCTGATGATAGCTGGGGCTGTTATGTTCTCCACCACTGAATATGATGCTAATATGCTGTTTTAAAAGAAAACCACAGTTTTTATTAAGAATGAAGTGATAAATGTGTGTTTATCATGCATCTTGTTAGCTAAAAATGGCTGAGGGGTGGGTTTCTGTGAATATGATCAAACAGTAAACCAATCCAGACAAAACTATTTCAATCTCATTTGTCTTTAGGTTTGTTTTTGCACTTTTCTTCCTCTGCGTATTTCTGAATTTAACAGTATTCTAGGGGCCACATGGGAAGATGTGGGGGGCCTCACTTGGCCTTCAGGCCACTGGTTGGTGATCACTGTCATATCATAACTTTTGTATTTCTAAGACAAATACATGCACGGTTAAGTAAAGATACAGTTATAGCTAGGTAAAGACATTTAACTGAATAACTGTCCTGGTCCCAGAGCACAAGCAGAGCAGGAGAATCGATTTATTGACAGGAATGTCCCGTTGATTATGACAGGTGGTTTTAAGTCCCCTTTCAGTGAGTTATTGTGGACCTTCTTTATGTTGACATTACTAACAAGTTAGCAAGCAGCTAAGTGGTTGTATTTTGACTGTTGAAAACTTCATCAAACTTCACAGAGCTGTAAATTTTGTTAGTGAAGTTGATAACTTCTAAAAACCTTAGTTTTTATGCTATTTAACTTCTGGGTCAAAGCACAGCTTGGAGACTGTGGAGCATGCACACAACACCTAGTCTAGTCTGGCTCTACTGAGGTGTATACATGCAACAGTAAACTGATCTCCAACCATGTTATCCAGACATGGTCGTATTCATGCATCTTTTTCACCTATCAGCCCAAGAATGTCCCAAAGCGAGAAGGATCTGGAATAGATGTTGAAAGTGACTTGACTGACTCTTATCCACCTATGAGAGAAAAAAGGGCATTAAAAGAGTGAAAGAAGAAACAAACTGTTGGAATTGTACATTTATCAGTCTTTATCTGTATAGTGCTTTTCATACAAATCAATTTAGCACAAAAGCTTTACACACAAACAGAATAAGTAAAACAAAAAACATGTTCTCACCCCACCCTAACCCTCCCACTCTTCTACTCTCTTCCCCACCCCATCCCTTACAAAGATATAATTCTGTAAGAACAGGAAATTGCATTCTGAGGAAACACTATCTTGACTTCATAGTGAGGTCAAAATCCCAAAATAACACAAAATGAAATAATGAACAAAATAACATGAAATAAAACAAAATTTAAAAAATGCTAAAATAAGAGTAAAACACTCAAAAGTAGACCAATAAAATTCCATTGTCCCATTCTTGCTTTAAAATACAATTATGTACATAAAATTGAGAGCACTTTATTGAGTCAGACTTCTTACCACATAGATCATCTCATCAAAATTATATTTTTCTTTTCGGTCAACTGCTGCAGCGAGATCTCTGAAATGCAGGGCATGGGAAACAAGCTATTAAAGCCATGAAAAATAATCTGTTTTTTTTTTTTAAATTCCCCCACTTTGCTTTGATTTGTGAATATAAAATCTAATGCCCAAAGTTTGCAGCTTAAACAGTTTCTATTTCTTGCTCATCCATCATGATGAAAGGGACCCCTGCATATTGGGACAAACTGACCTTACTGGATTAACATAATTGTCTTTTACATGTACAGTACTGTCCAGAACTTTTAGGCATGTTTGGGCCAAAATTTGAGGCTGTTTTAAGACATAGATGTGGTAAGTAAGCTGCCACAGGGCACCATGGGGCATGTAGGAGGATTGACACAACACTGGTCTTGCTCTTAATGTCCTTGTAGATTTGGACTGGACTATAAAACTCTATTGGAAGAATAACAATGCAACCATTTGAGATCAGTATGCAGAATGCATTGCACAAATATTTGCAGCATATGCATGAATTCATTTTTGAGTTATCTCAAAATTTAGCAATATAATGCACTTCTTTGAACAACGCATATAAAAGACACTAACATTAATCCAGTCAGTTCAGCATGTCTTATAGACAAGGCTTTTTTAACTACAGACTACTGATAGGGTTTGAGTGGTATTTAACTGCAGCTTATCATCTTTATCAAAATGTATCATGTGTTTTATGAAAGACTATGATGTTACATGAAACAAAGATCACTTCAGTATCATTTAGGCTCACGCAGCAGATTTTTATGAACCATGTCTAATATTTACTCTTAGTTTTTCAACAATTATTAGGTTACAAAACAGAAAATCTTACAATACAAAGTCCTCTCTTTAAAATTAAAAACTCAAGTAAACACATATCAAAAAGGATTATAGTCACTGGGATAAAATAAAGAGAGAGAAAAGGAGGGTAAGAACAAAAAGGGACTAATTGACCGTGTATGAGAGCAGACCTGGTGATGTACAGAGTTGTGCCGTCGCTGCGGAGCACCGTGCATATGCTGCTCATGTCTCCAGCAGGTGACAGATCCACTACACCTGTTCCTTTCCTGTAAACATAATAAACATTCAATCACACATTTTAGGCTCACTTGAAGTCATTTAGTAAGATTTTAGCTTCAACTTTTTTGCTATTACACAAAAACATCACAGCCATGACACAACAATTGTACAATTTTTAATGCTATGGCAACATAGGTAAACACCAGAAAACTCAAAGCTCATTAATACTATGTCCAAATCACTCATTTCTTCTCTATTATTGGGTATTTTTAGGAACTTTATAAATGATTTCAAGGCTTAAAATAAAATTTGAAATAGCCCATAAAATGATTAATGAATGGGGCCTTTTTAAGTTTTAATATCCGCCTCTCTTGTGGATAAAATCTGCACAATCTTTTAAAGCTACCTCCAATATTTAAAACAACTTCTTGACAGTAAAAAGAGGAACACTGACTTGCCAGATCACTTAATTACTTGCCAACTCTACAGTGCACTACAGAAAAAGCTGATCCTCCAGCAAAACACTAATGCAGATAAAGCACTCACCCTCCTTTTTCTGTGTTTCTCCCTAACTTCTTGACAGTGCTGTGTTGTTCTGCCCTGACTGCAAACTACCTAATAATACTCAGTGACAGCCAACTATACATTAACATTATTCATTAAGTGCATGAGGTCATTTTTGGACATTAAATCTATAGTAGCTCCTGAGAAAATGAACAAACTGAAACCCACTGACTTCCTTTTAAATGTGTGCTGAGAGCCTGTCATGCAAATGAGAGTCACCTACTCTGAGATTTTCAGGAGGCCTCGACTCTGCAGCTGCTGCACCACCTCCTGCGCACGATCCTGGTGAAAGGATTCTCCGCAGTAAACGTCAAAGTGGACCCCCAACCGCTGCAAACATTTGAAATAAACACTTTTTACAACAGCTGATCTCAATTTTAATAAGGCCAGAAAACTTCAACACTACAGTTGGATATTAAATCAACAACCAAGAATCTCTGTATCATCTTTGCCTGGTACATATCTCGGCACTATTATGCTGCTAAACTTTTAAAGCCGTTTCCTGCAGCTATAAAACCCTGCAAAAATACCAGATCGGTAGTGTCCACATCATTTGTTGGCCTGTTAATTTACAACCCTTTTTCTACATCTACATTTTAGTTAAAGTCCTTAATTATAACAAGATGTTTTTAAGATAGGTACATGTAGAATTTCCAAACTGGCATGTCTAAATTTATTTATTTATTTTTTTTTGTTTTGGTTGAGTACTTACATTACCTCCAATTTTTCAGACAGTTTTCAAAGCCAGAGAATTCCTTCATTTTCATATGTGTAACGGAACTTGCACAGACTGCATCACAACCCTGTCACCATGTCTCTACACTTACTGATAAGCGGTGCTTTAACACTTTCCTCAGACTGCATGTGTTCATTTCAGACTGTATTTAAGTATTATCATCCTAAATTCATCCAAACTGTAACGGTGAAGATACTGGACAAAAATATCTGACTTAAAACAAGAGGCTTTCCTTTGTGAATCTGTTTACATTTTTTGAACAGGCGTCTGCCCAGACACCTATATTTTCTTTACTTTTGTTAAGAGATGATTTTTAGTGATGATTTAGCTGGTTTGACAGGAATGCCATGTGCCCATACAGCTGCTTTTCTGTAGAAGATGACTTCAAAACAATAACCAACAATAACCATGAACTCTTACATGCTAATAAAGGAAGGCTGATCATAGAATACTTCAAATACACCTACAAATGAATAGCACTGTATCTTATTTATACAAGTATGTTATAATGGTGAGGGCATTTGTGACCTAAAAGTGGCTTACCTGGTTCATATTGTGTATGATGAACATGTGTCTGTTACAGTGTCTGCTACAACAAGAGACATCCAGTAGATGTCAAGATACTAAAAACTATAATTATGTAGCTTTAGAAACTGCTGAAAATATCTGAGGTAATGTAAGTTCTGAGCTAATAGATAGATTTAACACTGGAGAGGTCATTTTTTAAATCAATGTAGACAATTCTGTGTACCTTTAAAACTCTAGAGAGGAACTTTAGTTCTGTGTCAATTTTTGGTGCCCCCTGTTGACAAAGTAGTACATTTAATTGTGTCCAGCATCTTTCCTATATAATAAATCTTCCTGCTCTTAAAAGTCAAATTTATCACACCTTGAGAATCTGAAGTCTTTTCACACTTGGTATCAGGGATAAATTTTATTTACTCAAACTACTGTAATTGAGTAGTTTTTTGGGGTACTTCTACTTTTTTAGTACATTTTGAATTCAGTAATTTTACTTTTACCTAGAGGTCTGACTTTACCCGAAAAACCTTGTGTTGTTATTGCCAATAAGGAAAGTTAATAATGTACCATACAGCTCCTCAGTCGCTACCAAGGCTAGGCACTTATTAAAGATTTAGATTAAATCCTTATTTCTATTTCAGTTTTCAAATCACAGAAGCTGCAATATTACTTTGACCTGAAATATGTGTCAAAATGCTCTACACATCATGCAAATGTTGATGCATCTTTTTTTCTAGAATAGTTTGGAAAAAAATCCCTTTTCTTATTTTTCTATTTTTTTTCTTATTCAAAATGGGAATTTCATAAAAGTGATCATTCCCTTCAACACAACAGCTAAGATTGCATCTGCAATATGAGTCAAAATAACTGTAGATATTAGTTCAAAATTCAGCCCTAGTTTCACATCATAATTCAATTATTTTCAATAATTGTACATCAAATCGCAAATGCAATATTGGGAAAAATAGTGCAATTAAATTATTTTATGAAATGGTTCAACCATGATAGCAACTCAGTGCTTAAAGTACACTTTAAATCAAATACTTTTACTCTAGTAGATTTATAGATCAATACTTTCATGTAAGGAAATTTTATTCAGGTAAGTGTACTTTTATTCCAGTACAATTGTCGTGTACTTTTTCCACCCCTGCTTGAAATAAACTGAAATTTTCCTGAAATTACCGAGTTGAGCGCATTAGTGAACACAAACAGCTGAATTTTCACCCAGACTTTATTTTAAATTTCCCCCTCCCCATCCTGTCCTTGTCTGACAGGCAGACTGAAGGACAGCTTCCTGCTGTGAGGGACAAGTGTGAACAAACAAATCTGGAAATTTTCCTTGTAAATGAAATGTGAACACATTGTGTTCCTGGATCATGCTGTTAATTCCTCTGTCTGAAACCTGTCTTGAGACAGCAGCTTTTAAAGGTTTTAATAATAAAATAAGTGTATAGACACAGTGTTGTAGGTCATAAAGAGAAGATCAGCATTGATTATCTGTTTCATGAAAAGTCAGAAACTCCTCACATGAGGTTCATTTTCATGTTAAACGTCTTTATCATTTGATTTTCTTTCATCCTTGTTTTACGTGTCTCAGAGCCTAAGCTTGGGTCACCTAGTCTTGCAGCTGCTCATACCTTATAAACTTGTTGATACTCGTCCACTGTGATCTCTCTGAACTGTTGCCATAGAGACACAGCCTCGCTCTCATGCTGCTCCAGCTGTCTAAAGAAATCCCTGGCGGCCTGTTTCATATTCTCATTGTGCTCTGCTTCCTTGTTCACATGGACATAAACCTGCAACACAAAAACACCCTGAAAAAAATTCTGCAGAAGCACCACAATGATGCCACAGAAACATTTTTAACTGCATTTATATGTATTCTTAATCTCACTGTAAATTTATCCACCAAATACACTGCCTGGCCAAAAAAAAGGCGCCACCAAAAAAAGGTCACACACTCTAATATTTCGTTGGACCACCTTTAGCTTTGATTACAGCACGCATTCCCTGTGGCTTTGTTTCAGTAAGCTTCTGCAATGTCACAAGATTTATTTCCATCCAGTGTTGCATTAATTTTAATATTGTTGATGGGAGAGTCTGACCACTGGTGCAAAGCCTTCTCCAGCACATCCCAAAGATTCTCAATGGGGTTAAGGTCTGGACTCTGTGGTGGCCAATCCATGTGTGAAAATGATGTCTCATGCTCCCTGAACCACTCTTTCACAATTTGAGCCCAATGAATCCTGGCATTGTCATCTTGGAATATGCCCGTGCCATTAGGGAAGAAAAAATCCATTGTTTAAGAAATGACAAGTTACTCATTGCATCAGCGGGGGTTGAATAACTTGTTGCCAGCTGAAAGATAATCTCCCATGCAGTAATGATCCAATAGGAGGCTCGTACCTATTTGCTTAGTTAAATCTAGGTGGCGACTTTTTTTTTTGGCCAGGCAGTGTATGTCTGAAAGAGGATCATAATGTTTATGCAGAGCTGGCCCAGATAAATCACAGATAATCAGTGTCACTGACTTTTGTCTTCTTACCTCAAACAAATGCTGCAAGGGATTCTGTTTCAGTTTCTCCTGACATCCAAACTGACCAAACCCAGCTCCCAGCAAACCTGAAATACAAAAACACAAACTGGTTTCATCCTTTTCTAAAGTCTAAGATTGTTTGTTATGAGTAATAAGGTAATAACTAAATTTAATATTTAGAGCCTGATCAGATATGAGATGGAAGTCTGGTTCAACAGTCTCCCTGTCCAATTCTAATCCAAGATTAAATCCATATTTGAGAGAACTGTAGTCAGTCAGCCACAAAGGACTTTGGAGGGCACTTCTCATATTCTTTATTCATATTGACATAATGGCAATCTTAGCTTTAAACTGCACAGAAATATTATCTTACCACTCTGACATCCTATACCCGATGAAAACAGCCTAAAACGAAAACATGATCCTCTGATCAAGACCACACACCCTGAGTCCATGAAAAAATACAGTCTTTGCTGTAAACCAGAACACAAAGTATCAACATGGACAAAGCAGCTGAACGGGTTATCTAGGAGATGACCTGGTAGATTTTCTCATCATGAATTAGCTCCAGGGTATAATGATCACTGACTGAACAAGGGTCTAGCCTCATCTCCTCAGTTTTATTTGACAGAGGGGGCTGGCATGGCTTTTATTTTAAAGTTGCTATGTTGTCTATGATCAATTTCCGTCTTGGGACAATAAAGTTGATCGTTTTCCTTAACCCTTTCATCCCTTGGCCCTTTTCCAGCATTCAAGCTAGAAAATGACATACAAATACACAGAATATTCCTCTGCAACTACAAGGTCTACATGAATAAGCTTGGCATCAATGTAAAGATAACTTTTTAAAGGTTTCAGATGCGTAAAAATCCCTGAAGAAGTTACTGGGACTGACTAAATAAAGATGGAACATAACAGCAATGAAAGATTTATTGTGTCCACCTAAAAAAAATTCAGTGTAAATATTGCCTGTGAAATGCCAAGCCAAGGTTCCTGGGGTTAAAATGGTGTGTCACATGACCATATCCGTGCACATTTAGACTGCTGTATGTGTCTTTCAGGAGAAGGAGGGGGCTGCCCCCGACACCTCTCAGGATGTAAAGGTTAAGATCAGGATGTAGTATTTTAGATATTACGGTACTCACCGAACTGCATTCCCCAGTCTCCAAGGTAGTTCATCCTGATAACATTATGACCAAGAGCCTGCTTCAAGTTAGCGATGAAGTTACCTGAAGACAGACATGTCAAGATCAGAGGTGGAAAAAGTACCAATATATCGTATTCAAGTGAAAGTACAGTTACTTTGTTAAAATGTACTTAGGTACAAGTAAAAGTACTAGCTTATAAATCCACTTAGCCATTTAGAGTTAACTCAAAGTGCTGAGTAGCAACTTATGATAACCAAGGGACTTTCACAGTGAAATATGACCTTTCCTTAATGTGCGATCACTATAACATTAAAACCAATCTTCAGTCACTCTGTTTATAATAAGGTGTGACTTAACCTCAAGTAAAACGCAACAGCTGTTTTGGATGAAATGTGTAATCATTCCCTCCCTATGTGCTTCTGACTGTCGTGTGTTGAAAACCAGACGACTGGCCATTTTCTTGTTGTTCACAGAAAGCTTGGATCTTCTCTGCTTGGCTTTTAGTGTTAATTTTTTACTCAGTACTTGATGATTTTTAAAATGTAATAAAGTACAGTACTTCCCCCAAAATATACTTAAGTAAAATAAAAAGTAATAATTTCAAAAGGTACTCAAAAAAGCACAAGTACATAAGAAAGCTACTCAATTACGGTAATTTGAGTAAATGTAGTTATCTACTTTCCACTCCCGGTAAAGATAAATATTATTCATAGCAGTCCTAAGTAGCAGGAAATGTGTGGTAATGCTAAGAGTTGAAATGAGATTGCAAAACAATCCAGGAAAATGTAGAAATAAACAAAAAACATTAACATGTTCAAAAGATCTGCCTGCATTAAGACCAAAAATGATGAAAGATCAGGATGATGCTGAAGATGATTAGTATGTTAAGATCTCTAAGTAGAGTGCTGAAATATTGAAGAAAACATTAAAATGACTCAGCATTCCTACAGAATATCATGTTTTAAAGTCTGATAACTATACACCAATCCAAATTAATTTTCCTTACTCTACCCATATAAAGCCCATCTTATAACATTCTAATGAAACTTGCATGAAAGGACATGTCATGTAAGTAGTGAAAATTTAACTCAACACTGCACTCTGGTGGACAAACTGCAGAACAGTCGAATTTCCAACCAGATTTGCCATTTCTGTGCTAAAATGTACTTCATTTCATTTTACCTAAACATCATGGTGTGAAAATTAGTATGCCTCATACCAGGTATATTTGAATATCTAAGAAATACAGTTTTGCTACATAGCACATAAAATGTGTGTGTGGCGTTTTTTTCAATAATAAAAAGCATTTATTCAACTGAAAAAAGGAACACCCCTTTCCTTTTCTTTGGGGCTGACTGTACCTCATAATAATTGCACAACATGTTTTAAAAGTAGGAAAGTACTCCAGCCCCAAGCAGAATGCTGAGACAGAACAGAGCAGTCTTTTTCAACCAGAGTGCTATTAAAATCAACCAAGAAATACTTGGGAAGATCATTACCTATCCATAAATTAATAATCAGAAGTATTTTTTGTGCATTTGCATTTTTTCTGAACCATGTCAGCGTCTAAGTCATCAAATATATAGGTGTATATCCCAGTAGAAGGAGATATAATATCACCTTGCCAATTATCTCTGTAAAACAGAGAACAATAAAACGTATGGATGAATGTCCACTAATGGCCTCTGTACTTCATAGAACAAAGTTGCCAAACAATGAAAACAGCTCCCCACTTTTATGTCCCTTCCCACCAGTTGAGAATCACTGCTGCACAGGTTTATCTTGTTAATTCTATTACTACATGTATTGTGTGTCAGTCAAATAATTTTTTTTTCGATTTTCAATCAATACAGCTTGACCAAGGTGACTTGTGTTTTTTCAGACTTTCAAGGGTGCCTTGACAGAAAAAGGTTGAGAAATGCTGGTCCAGAGTTGAGATAAAAACAGTTCTTTAGTCATGTTGGAGTTAAAATTTTAAGATATTTCTTCCATCAATATCTTATAGATTTCTACTTTTTTTACTTCTGCCCTGCTGTAAAACTGAGATACTTTTTATACGGTCACTGTGCCAACAAAAAGTCACACTGATTCACTCAATATATCTACATAAACATTTATCAATATGGTTTTTGGCTTCATTTGCCAGACAAATTAGTTCAGGCAACAATCCTCACCAATAATCGTAGATCGCAGATGACCAGCGTGAAATTTTTTGGCGATATTTGGAGAGCTGAAAAACAGACACGGGCAATAATATTCTACTGTAAAATCTATTAAGGGATTTGTGTGTATATTTTGTTTAAAAATGATCATTTAACATTTATGTAACACACCTATACTCCACTAATGTTGTTCCTCTGTGAAGAGTTTTGAAAAGTTCACTGTTCAACCCAAATTTCTCATTCTCCCCCTTTCCAAATGGCTCCAACACTTTCTATAAAAGAAGAAAAAGAGCAGATCACAATCACATCCAAAACAGACAAGACTTGTTTTGCCAGTGTAGGAAAGAAACAGTGACCAACCTGGACAAGAAGTTTTCGATTGACTTTAAAGTTGATCACTCCAGGTCCAGCAGAAGTGTGCTCCACCACACTGTCCTGCTTTAACTGGAAAACACAAAGACAATTTGGAAAGAATAAATATATCAAAAATGTTGGCAATATACAGTGTGTGCAATTAAGGTGGTAACAAGAGTTTGATATTTCTCTAATCCACATCAAAATATTACCCAACATTTGGGCATCTTTGTAATTCATTTTTTCCCTGCAGTATCAGAACAGCATCAATAACTTCTGATTTTTACTAGAATCACAGCAAACGGTTTGGTATTGTGACAATCTTTCAATAAAGTACTAAAAATTGGGCTATAACAAGGCAATTTAAGTAGGAAAATCTAAAACCTTAGAGGGAAAATGCCTACTGATAAGAACCATGTATTAAAGATGTTTTGCATTGTTATTTTACTGTTTATTTAAAAAATTATTTAAAAAAAAAATTCTCTACATTTATAGTGAGTTTTTACTGCATTGTATGGTATCACTGCATCCCTTGCCCTGAATCATATTATTCACAAAGAATACAAGTATTTAAACAAAACAGTTATACATGTAAGACCTGTTGAAATCTTTTACATCATCATTTTCTGAGATAAATTTCACCTGATTGGCCAAGTTTTCAGTCTGCTGCTGAATGTCACCACTGGATGGTAAAATCCCACTGGTTCGTAATGTGTTAATGGACAGTTTGAAGTCAGAAGTCTGCCTGAGGAGGTAAAGTTCATTGAGCTTGTTAGATACTGGTAAAATATAAAAGAGTCTATTTATGTTAAACAAAAGCAAACTTAACTGTTTCTTAAAAACTGGAACTGCTGACAGAGCAGGAATAAAGACATCCTCAGCCTGCTGCAGCGTCCTCCCAAGCTAAGCATGAAAAGACACGTAAACGCTGTCATCTTCAGTGAAAAACATTACTGTGAAATAGTTGAAAAGTGTAAAAACTGTCCTGCGACCCTCCTTGGCCAAGGGTCAAGGCATGTTGAGTTAGCATTAGCTTTAAATATCAACGTCAAAGACTCTCAGTCTCTCTACCTTTGCTGCGATGCTTCTCCTGAAGAAACAGGCCATTTTAGACCTAAAAATATTATATAATGATAAACTAGTGGCTAAATAACTACATTTATATGCTGTATGGTCTGTTGGTTCACATTGGTGTAGCTGCTGTACTTCCTTATTCGCAACACCGCTTCCTCTCGGCTTGTCGAATCACGAGCCTCGTTCGCAAGTAACGTCAACCGCTAGAAAAGGTTCGCTCGATTATTGTCTCACTTGCTCCCGACGGTGAGTTTCGTCTGGGTAATTTTATTCACTTAGAACCAAACAAAGCCGTTAAAATGGAAAAAGAAGCTGTTAAAATGTATATTGTTTCTATAAGGTTTAACAACCAAAATCTAGCGAACTACTTTAGCGCTGTTGGTTAACTCCATGGCAACATAAAACACAATAGCAGGGAGAGGAAGTGAAAAATTTCCAACTGTTGATAGTATTGTTTTCTTTTCAAGTTTGAAAATATCTCTGTGTGTTTTTTAATATGATTTTTGAAATTTATTGTAAGGGGTTAATTAAAACAACAAAACAACACACAAAAAGAAGAGGACTATGAAAAGACAGCCACAAAACAAAGACATGTAACAAAAAATATGTTTCAAAACTAATGTAACACACACAAAAAGAAGTCAACAGCATTCTTGTATAGCATTTTAATAGAAGAAATATTGATTAAAAAACATGAGAGGGGAATAATAATTTCAGTCTGTTCAATTTGTTTTTCTTATCCTTTTGTTTCCCCAAATGAGATGGGACTCAAACCTGGAGTTAGTCCACGGCCCATCCCCTCTGTAGTAAACCTGTGATTTCAAATGATAAGCCATATCATGAACTAGAGCAGGCTGCTTACTTTTAAAAAATATCCAGATTCAGTGTAGTAGAGATGCTTTCCATTGGTATACCATGTAATAGATTTATGTACCACTTTGTTACTGTTGGAGGTTTATCTTTAATCCACTAATATATAGTGAAAATATAATCCCACCTACTTCTGGCATTTTTTACACAGTAAAGAAATGCTGGAGCTACATTTATGCAGAAATGGAGGTGTATGATGTCTCTTATGAAGTATTCAATACTGACTTCACTTAAACTGATTACATGTAAAGATTTTGTTTTAAATTTAAAACGCTTTCAAGCACTCTTTCTGACTAGGCTGGATTTTGGGGTTCTTGTGATTTTATCAGTGTTTTATGGATCCAAGGACTGCAGCTTCTGACAAAAAAAAGGGAAATGTAATTTTTTTAGTGATATTCAGGATTAGAGAGAAGCTGTCATGGGTGCTTCTGGCATATTATCAGGAAACTGAATAGAGGTGAGTATTAAGTTTCAGATCTGAGAATATGCAAAAACAGTCTCTGGATGATAATCTGAATTTAGCCTGGAGTTAAAAGGACATACGTGCCTATGTCGCAAACAAGTCTCCTATTGTTTTTACACCTTTTCAAGCCCAAAGTTGTTCACCTCTTTCCTGACTTGGTTTTATTAAAGCAGAACAAATGTATGAGCCCATGACATCAACAATCTTGTTGGAGAATTACCCTGCTCCCTAACGCTACACTGATATAAAATCACCAAGCAGCTCATCTCAGTAGTCTGTTGTTAGCCAATGTCACTGCCTGCATTTAAAGTTAACAGTGAGTTACATGCTTTGCTTTTGTTCATTGTGAGTTAAATTTCCCAAATCAATCAGCCACAGTGGCCTATGGGTCATAAAAGGTATCATAACAATGAGATTCGTGCCAGAAAACAGTAAATTGAATCCCCAACTACTCTCTCTGCTCTGGCACAGAGCCAGGCAGCCGGTGACTGATCAGAGGCATTTTTGAATTTGAGAGGATTGCAATCTTGTGAGTGGGTGTGGCTTTAGCTCATTCAACTGACACGCCCACAACATCCTAGAGCAGATTTTACTGCATCATTTTTCATGACTTTGGAGCTTTTTTATAAACTTTTTTCGATTTTTTTCATTACTCAAATTTGGCTTAGCAGTTCATATCACAGTGGCCTGATTTTTTTGTATCACTTTACAGGGACTTTAAGAGAAAAAATTGTCTCGAGGCACAACACATTCATATACAAAATAGCCTCTTAAACATTTGTTCTAGTATCTGTAGTCATTATGTATAGTAATGATGTTGTACAAATTCCCATGGCACACCATTTGAGAACCACTTCTGTAAGTTTACACCACAGCAGAGTTGGTCATGAGTTATCTAGCTTGTCTGAATCACACAACAGACTCATTTAACTCATTGCATTGATAAATTGCATATGTCTAATCATGGGCACAATGTAGTTATAGTTCAGTAGAATGGTGAATTTGCTTGGCAAAAGGTCAGTTCCATCCAGTCAAGATGTGCAACTACTTTAATTATACGTTTAGTTGACTGTTTTCATCAGTCAGGGCAGCTAGGATGTTCAGTACATCACCACTTTCATGTAAAATTGGTTTATTAGTGGATTCCATGGTTTCTGAAAGCCTATTTTTGGGCTTCACCTTGCCAGCTTCCTAAATAGCTTGTTGGTTCATATCCGCACCTAACCTAGAAATCAGCATTCAGGATGGTTGTACATAAACCCACTGACAGGTATCAAACGCTTGATCCCATTAAAGGATGGGGTCTGCTTTGGTAAAACAATGAAATCTCAAACATTTGTGTAAACGCTTTATTTTCCTTCTTTTGAATTAAAGCCCCTTTATACCTACAGCAAATAAAATCATGACATTTTATACAATGAATAAAAGTCAAGCATAAAAAATAAAAAATACAGTGTGTACAAATGTAAAAGCAGTAATTTCCAGAGCAGTTTAAAAACACCGGAGGGGAAAAAGTCCAAGAACTCATTCCTGGAGTCCAGTCTGAAGGGGGCCTTGGATTTTTTTCACTCATCAAATGTTCAATCCCTTTAAAAAAAATGTACATGAAGAGAAACTTAACAACTAACATCCTGTCTGTAAAAGAAACTAAATTTAACAGAAAATAAAATCAGAAGGCCGAGTGTGTGGTGGCAGTCAGCCTTTTTATGAAGGCATCAGAACAAAGCCAAATAAATATTGACACGGCAGTCAAGAGGCCACTGGTTAAGTCACAGAAAGTCCTGGCAGCAGGAAGCCCTCCTAACTCTGGCAGACACAGCAAACGTGGATGCCACTAACTGATGCCTGAGGCAGCGAGTCCACACTGAGGCGATATGGCACAGCTAGGAGAAAAGTCCAACTAGATCCACTGAGTCCCGGGAGTAGCTTGCATTAAATGGTAATCCTCAATATCAGACGGCCAGACTCAGGAAACATCTGTGAGGGAAACACACAAGATTAGAGGGATGTTTCCATTTCAGTTCTTTGTATTATAGAACAAGGAACTGACTTAAGAACTCATAATAGTGATAAGAAAGAGAGAGCAAATTGGCAAGGACAGAGCTGTAATCTAAGCACAAGTTGACACATTTACAAAAACAACCCATACTTTTTTTAAATTTAAGATATTTTTTGCCAGAAAGTTACAAAATGTTCACTCAACTTTGATGAAACAAAATTTGGTGTCCAATTTTGACCTCAACTAGTGAAGAGTGATCTTACTGCATGCTCATTATCATCCCTAGTTTAAGCTTCTTTTCAAAGAAACCAGCACTCTACAAGATTTCTTTTAAAAATAGAACATCCTTGATTTGTTTTATATATATTGATTTGACATAATGAGGAAGAAAATCTGTCCAGTAGCTGTATCACTGACTCAGTTTGTTTTGCTAGATATCCCATCCTGCATTGAGCAACAAATCAGATAGTTGCAATTCACAACAAAGAGTGGAATTTTCATCCAGGCCTCCCCACGCTCATTTGTCATGATTGATTAAGAGTTGCTAAAGCCTTTGTTTGATGCAAGTGAAATGATACAATAACTAGGTTTTACAGCCAACTTTCAGCAATGAAATGCTCACTAGAGTCAGGTTTTCATTAAGGCCGACTGACTTAACAGCTTAACTTGAGTCGCCTAAGCTGATCACAGGGCATTATGACAATACCATGTTCAGTGAAAATGTCATTCTTAAAGGATTCTACAAATACTTTGTAATGGGAGACAGTTAAGTCTGCTTCATTCCAGCACTCAATTCTTCTGCAACACAAATAAATAATCTCTCTTCAAAATGCATGCTTTCCATCTGTAAATCCTTCAGGCTTTCAATCAGCAGCTGCTTTGTACATTGGATCACTAAGATTTCCAAAAATCATTAATAATACATCTTAAAGGAACTCTGTTAACTTTCCTGTATGGTTAGTTTAAAGGTCTGAGTTTCATGGACTTTTGAAATGCTGAACAATCACAGATATACTTACAGCTAGCAGGCTGCTCTCCAAACCTTCGCATCAGTTGGTCATGTGTAAATTTGACAAAGGCATCATATTGCTCTGTTGGGGGAAAAAAAAATTGCAATTTTGATGGTTCACCTAACAGGTTGTTTTATACCATCTTGTCTGCTTTCAGTGTCATACCTGCAAGCTTTGTCGTCAGAATCTCGTCGTACTCCTCTCGTATTTTGTCTTCTCGCTCTTTCAGTAGTCTCTCACAAATCATCCCAACCTGTCTGAGGGAAAATAAAGGCTGCTCTTTTCTGGTGGGAGACGAGGCACCCAAGGACGTACCTGTAAGAACAATAACACAATTAATACATATTTGTATATGAAAAACAGAAACTGCATTGAAAATTTGTGCCAGCAATCCTAATCATCCATCTGTAATGCCCGATGTGTGTGTGCCTCCAGTCTGTTTATCAGTTTGTTTTGAACTTTTCCAAGGACGGGGCTGATAAGAACCACTCACTATCAGGGGAAGTGAAAGGAAAATGGGTACTTTCCGTCCCTCGCATTTTTGCTATCTGAGAGTTTGCAAACAAAACAGGAATGGTGGGAAATCAGAAGTTGAGGACACAGTCTAATTTGTTTATGTCAATTTGTAATTTGTATAATTGTATATAGGTGAATCAGAGAAAATGGTAGAAAGACAGTCATGTGAAACAATTGCAAAGCAGCAACATCCAATCTGACTAGACTTTGTAACTGCCTTAGAAACCCAGAAAGCTTTATGTCATTGGTAGCCATTTACCTGGTAGGGCAGCTCCACTGTGAAGGTTCTGCAGGTCCAGAGGACAGCAGCCGTCGGCCTGCTGGAAAGAAATGTCCAGGTGTCGTCTCTTCTGCAGCCTCTTGTACTCTTGTTTGATATTGTGCAAGATTTGTTCTAAAACAATAAGAAAATGAAGCATTATTAAACAATAACTCCCTCAAAGATGTGAACTTGGATGGGGAAAAACCCTTTGGTGAGTTCACTGCTTTAAGTCTGATTTACACTCCTGCACAGCTGAAACACTTGTCAAAAGCCAGTTATATGGCAAATTTGTAGTCCCACCATTGAACAGCAGCTGACTATAATGAATCAGTGGCAAAAGACATGGATTTTTTTTGGTACATGCCAAAAAAATACAGTGCTACCCTGTGGACCAATTATTGGGCTTGCAGTCTGCCTTGTTTTAACAAGTACTTTCTGAAGTGGTACACTCCAGGCAATGCATGTAGGCCTCTCTACAAGTACAGGGCCTGTGGCATATTCTACAGTATAGAGCTGATGAAGTAAAAATCAGGCTTCTGTCCGTTCAACATTGCCGCCTGTTAAAAGGGAGTTTTTTTTTTTCCATGACAACACTACTTACCCAAATATTAAGGTTTATATCTGCCAATACCAATTATTTAGGTATAAGGTTGTTATCTGCTGATACCAAAATCACCCCAATAACTTTGTGAATCCCCAAAGAAAATAATTTTGAAAAACAAGGGATGCACCTATACCACATTTGGATACTCATCGGTACGGAGTCCAAATAAAGGTACATAATACCATGACTTTTCTTTAATTTACTAGGAAAGTTTGTTTCATTCATCATAAGTTCTTCATGTCTCCTCTTAACAATTAATCAGTGCAGTTTTTCTTCTCCTCTGCTATTTTCTTCCTCATTTATTTTAGAATATCACCAAACTGCACACATGACCATCTTTGGCTACATACTTGCAGCACAATATTGGATTTTTGCTAATATCTAATATGCCAATATTTACAAATCAATTTTAGCCAATACTACAAATACTCAAATGTAGTTCAGACCCAAAACTTCAGTATTTAAAACACAAAGTTTTTACTATAAGGATGAAAGAAATCAACAAATTTCAGTCCATAAAACACAATTTAAAGTGTTAGAAATGATGATGAATAAAAGCAAAGACTTCAGCTGACAAAGGTCTGTTGGTCTAGCCTACAACTCCACTAACTTATTTGTCTGTACAGCCAGTGTTTACAGCTGATATCTGCAGCATTTTATAATTCAGAACCTATAATTCATTTTGAAAAAGGGTTTAGTGGGGCCTTTATGCCTTTATTTATAGTGGACAGTGGATTGAATATAAAACAGGAATGAGAGAGGGGGGAGAGACAGGCGGGAAAGGAGCCACGGGCCAGATTTGAGCCCACATGTTTGAGATGTGACCTAACCGCTAGACCATCTGGGCACACCCCTGATATAACATGCTTTAGAATGGCACCAAGTACAATATTTGCAATGTATTATGAGTACAAGTACAGAGGCTTGGTAACGGCACTGATACACAATACTGGCACTGGTACCTGTGCATCCTGTTTAAAAACCAAGGGCGACAACGCATGCATTACAGTAATTATTTAGTGTGACTTTATTGTTTTTAATGATGTGGTGAGCCAAAATCATAGCAGAAATTGTGACTCCACTAACCCCAAATGTTGTCAACTACTTTGTACATGGTGGATTAAGGTTGGGTCTTTGTAAAGAACACAACCAAGAGTACCTGCTATTTCTGTAAAATGCTAGGTGCTATACAAACAGAAGACTGATTAATATGGCCTTGCAAATGTAAACATATACACTGAAGAACAGCCTAGGTAATTATTCAATTCAGTGAGTATCAAATACAACAGTTTAAACCAAATCCAAACATTTAACCCTAAGTTAGAGCAAAATCCCCGGAAATGTAATCAGTTATGTTACATTTCACAGCCCAACCCACTGTAAATATCTTTCAAACGGACTTCCCCTTCCTAGAAAATGGTTATCAGCGTAGGCCACATTAACAGCTGGATAATGAAGACTCGTCTTTCATTAAAAACATTATGTGTTACCCACTGACTGTTAAACAGACATTAACATTACTTTAGGTTGAATAGATGCGTCTGGAATTAGGTTATGCCCTCTGGACAGACTGAGAGACCGAGGCAAGTAAAGCTAAGGCAATCGACATGATATTTGAGGGTAGTTTTACCATTCTAAACCATAGTCTGAATAGAAATATGTAATGTAGGAGATTTTTATTTTTACCTGTGGTGAGTCTGGATGAAACTTCCCCGAACGGTGACGGCTCCATGCGCAGATATTTCTGAGGTGAAGACACTGGAGACATGACCGGGGCGCACCTCCTCCTTTTGGGGGAAGCTTGGCTCATTAACGGATCAAAATCCAGAGTCCTTTTCAGAGTAGCCCCACAAGCCATTGCGCTATTAATTACACAAAAA
The DNA here is from genome assembly GCF_018320785.1 of Cheilinus undulatus. Lineage (NCBI taxonomy): Eukaryota > Metazoa > Chordata > Actinopteri > Labriformes > Labridae > Cheilinus > Cheilinus undulatus. The sequence continues at coordinate 34,788,915 of NC_054878.1, read as the reverse complement.
TGTACAAGAGAAAAAGCTAAAAATCCCCTGTTAAGAGGGAGCGTCGCCGACCTGGGCCCCGGTTTGTGCTGCTAATGCTAGCTCCAACGGCAGCAGCGGTTCCGGACCGAAGACAAAAACGCACTTTTTTTCGTCTCTCGTTGGCTTTTGCTGATAAATCTCAGATGGTACAAATCAGCGAAAGTGCGCTGAGATAACTGGCAAAGTCTCCTACCTGGTAAATTAGCTACAGATTAAGATGATTGCTGATATCCCAAGACTACTCATGAGAATAAATCTTAACGGCTCAGTCTAGCTAGCTTTTATTCCGTTTCGTTTCATGGGTCAGGCGCATGCGCAAGAAAACAATGCCATCTTGGTCTTTGTAGTTTAATTCCATACTACGCTCGTTCTAAACATGGGCTTGAATACTACATTTCCCGGAAATCTTGAGAAGGTTCTTTTTTCAAATTTGTTTTGTTCGCAAACAGAAAAAAATCACGAAGAAGTTTTAGTTTCACTAAAAACTGTTAGAAACAAATACCAAAGACATTTTGAAAAAGCTAATATATAACAAAAATATTTAACGTCAATTACAAATATGCGGAAATTACAATGCGGTTGCATGAATTATTTTTAAATCCATTTCATCACGGTGCATTAAACTGTACATCTTTATAGCTGTAGGTCACTTGGTAAAAATACGTTCACAAAGAGGGACACATGAAATGGTTTGGGTTTAGGTGTTTTTCGGGATTAATTTTAGAGCAGTATTAAGTTTATTCTGTGAGATCTCACCATTTAAGCTTTGTTGTTTTTACTTTGGGTGTGAAGTTTTAGTACAAAATAAGGAAAATGAACAAGATGTTAAAAGATGGCTCTTTCTCCTTTGGGATCCAAGAATCATTACTAATCACAAGATAAGGTAAAATAATTGATTTAATATATTACTATTGGTCCAAAAGTAATTTTCTTCGTGCTAATTTTCACATATAATTGAAACAATCACCACTTCTTGCACACAGCCAAATGTTGAGACACTTCTCATCCACAAAGACCACTTCCTCATCCACCCTTGATGTGCATTATGAACTGTGTTAAAACACAGGGACATGTGTAACTGATGTTTCAACACTTATTCTACAACTCAAAGAGGTAAAAAGAAGGAAATACCCAATTTGTACTCACTGTACTAAACTTGCTTAATATGTCACTATGCGCCAACAGCATGCTGGATAAGTTAACCAGCAAAAAGTAGAGTGTTGTATTGTCAGTGTGACACATTTCACACTTGATTTTAACACTGAAAGTGAAATTTAACTTCATTCGGAGTTCAATGGCCTTCAGTGTTGGGGATATTTGACATATTGAATTGATCAGTTCAGGATTTATCTAACTGTAGAGTCAATTTATCTAAGTTTTACCCACTGCCATTTCAAGTTGGGGGTGGGGTTTTCCCATCATGCAGAATGTTTAGATCTGCTCTGCATGTTTTTAGGTGTGCTTTTACATGTTTAAATGCATACTAATATGTTCCATATTTAATCTATTAGTGCGCTGTGTAAATATTAAACATCACAAATACTTGTATGTACACCCAGCGTGAAAGGAAGTAACACAATACTGTGTTAAAAGCACCTTAATGCGTAAAAAACAATTCCAAAACTGTGAGTGTTAAAAATTAACACTATAAGAGAGATCAAGACTATTAACCCTTTCTAAAATGTAAATTTATCTCATGACCAGTGTGAACTGTTGAATTGTTTAACACTGAGAGTTTAATTAATACTGATGATTTTGTCATCAGTAAGAGAATTTCAAATTTACACTGTAGATAAGCATGCTAAATACACATACGCAGGCTGAAATACATGGAAAAACAGATTCCTATGGGCATGGAGAGTGAAGGGCTACTGATATGAAGGTGCACCTACCCAGTGGGGCTGGGGGCTCTGTGCCTTGCTCATGGCACCTCAGCACCACTTGGAAGCAAACTGGCATTTCTCTAGGTATTAGACCAGACCTCCAGCCCTGGTCTGAGACGGCAACCCTTCAGTTCCCAACTCATGCCCCCATAGTCTGAGCAACAGCTGCTCCATGGTTTACCAAAATTATAGTATGATTTAACAACATGGATCCTTGGGTTTAGTAGAGGTGCACTACTTTCTTGGGTTATTTTTCTGACATGCTTTAAATCTGGTATCAAGACTTATAGATATTTGTCTACTTCTAAAGTCTTTTTGATAAAGCATGTTTTAAAATGACAAAATATCCAATATCTTAATGACTGATAATATCTAACACAAAAAACTTTTGTAAACTTTTGATTCCTAGACTTATTTTTAATCAAAAAGAGACAGAGAACTGTTGAAACCAAACATTGCCAATGTTTTGTGTAATCTCTACCCCATGCATGGGTTAGCCTTCAATTTTTGGTTTTGATAAACAAGAAGTTACTCAATCTTGGGTGCCTAAGTGCTCCTGTCTAACAGGTATCCATGTCAAACCTGGTGTCACGACAGCCCTGTGTGGAACATATAAAGCCAGGAAACTGTGACAAATAGTTCTAATTACTGATTGTAACTGAAGATGATGGCTTGAAACAGCTTTAATTTTAACCAGCAAACCAATAACCCTAAAAGGAGCTGTCAGCTGTCAGACAGCTGATCAATATATTGACTAACTTTATTCGCTCCAACCCCAACCTGTGTTTATTTATTCATGTGTTGTTTTCTACCCTGGATACAGCCTTTCTGTCACACATGGTGAAGTAAACCTGCCCCATGACTTCTCTTAGATTGGAGTATTCTGTAAATAAATCTTCTTAACATCTGCGTGAACAGATGTTGCAAGTTTTCCTCTCTGTGTAAGCCGAGAGATGAGATGAGTGGAGCAGATGTTGCAGAAAAAGGTACTGATGTTGCTGTTGTGTTTGTATGTTTCCCTCTAAAGGTTGAAAAGTAACCACAGATAGAAAGCTAAAACTGATGATGCTCTCTTTGCTAAAAAAAGAGGTTTCTGTTAAGAACGGATCTTCCACTAGGGGGCAGTAGAATAGCACTGTTCGTTTTGGGCTTGGCTTCCTCTGCAAGCATCTGCTCCTCTTTGAATGAAACAAAATGTGTTTCTGTGTCTGTCATTATCAATCAAACAACCACAGGCGACAAAATGACAACCAGCTGCGACTTTATTCAAAAGTTTGAAAACAGCAATACTAAAAACACTTGACTGATTGTGATTTTTAAGTCTTCATTATGCCACCACTGTACAGAAGCCACTTGACATATTGATCATCAATACTCAATAATACGAGAGGCAGCAAAGCATACTGATATAACAGCTTGTCTGGATAACTTTACACCAAGATAAATGTCTACGGAACAATTGTGCTGTGAGATTTCTAGATTTTCAAAGTATTGTAAGAAAAATCACATCTTATCTTTGATTCTTTTGTAAGCTCAGTTGTCGATTCTCCACACGATGCATACACACAGACTCCCATTCAAGGTACCGGCTAATATAAGACCCATGTTTTCTTTGTTTAGAGAAGAAAAATTAACAGCAGACATATTTTTTTTTTATCTAAAGTCACGCCAGATATACTTCACTAGGCCTGTGCATGGGTTGCTTTTATTTTCCCAAATGACGCCCCGCTGCAACAGTAGCACTAAAACAACTCACTGCAATGATTCAAAAAGGCCAAGTCACAAGGTTATCACACACATACAAGGCTGGAAAACCGTACATTTCATGAAAGCAGCTTGAGTCAGAAACAGATGTTACAGCGTGGCCAGCACACTGTCTTTAACCCCAGTTTCAAGGCTGTTATTGTTATTTTTGTGTACATTTGAACACTTTTATTTTTGTGAGAGAACACTGTACAGTTGTTAGGTTTACATTTGAACAAAGACACGTTACTTTTTAAGGTCAAAAACAGCCAGCGAGGAAAGAAATGGACGTCACAGAAAATGCCATTTCAGCTCGGATTAACTCAAAAGCTCATTTACCTCCATCTGAATCGAGTTTATTTGTGATGGTGATAAATGTTTTTTTTCTTTATTTTGAGCATGAATCACCTCTCATTTTCTCAGGATCTCTTCACACATTTGCCACTCACTGAGTGTTGTCAGGAGAAAAAAAATCGCCACGTTTAATGGCAATGCCGGAAATAAACAATCAGAGTCATTAGAACTTTTTGCTCATAGAAATGTCTATGTGCAACATGTACATGTAGAAAGTTGAGTTGTTACAACTATGGTGCAAGACACATGTAAGAGTCTAAATGACACATGAAAACATCTGGAATTAAAAAACGTCAGTAGCCCCTTATCCCATAAATGAAGATATATTGTTTTCAAAACCTGAATTCACAGTACAAAAATATAATATGCCTTCACTAACTGGATATCATGAAGTCTATGGTAAACAGCAGACTTATGATAGTCTGTGATAATCCCTTCAAAATAAGAGTCACTTCTCTGAACTTGCAATACCGTTTGGCACTTTGGCACACCGCGTATTCACACTGACCTAAAATAATGCGATCACTAAAGCGTCTATGTGAGGATGTACTTTCAGGAGAGGTTTCTTTTTTTACTTTTCTTTTTGCTCTGGAGTATCTGCTTTATTGTGTTGAATGGCATTCTTTTAAAGGAAGATGACATTTACACAGTTCCCTCCCCATGATGGCCAATTAGACGGCCTCTGCCGAAGTTTCAGTCGACACAGACATGGTAACTTTGGCTATTTTCACAGTGGTCTTCACACAGCTCTCTGCAGCCCTGTTGGCAGAGATGTTAGCGTTTCTGTTCTGGCAGTCTGACTCCAGGCTATTGTCCAACTGCTGCGCGCTTCCCCTGCAGGCGTGGCAGGAGCTGAGGAAGGCATGCCGCAGGTCTTTGCTCCTCAAGGCGTAGATAATGGGGTTGACGGTGGAGTTGAGCAGGCAGAGCATGCTGCAGAAAGCAAACACCGTCTTGATGTCATTATCCATCTTCCAGAAGAGGTCGTAGACCATGATGGCGAGCACCGGGCCCCAGCAGATGACCAGCACCACCAGGATGAGCACCAGGGTCTTGGCTAGACGGATGTCCATGCGAGCCTGGTCTGGACGCGTGGTCTGAACTTTAGTCCCGTCTGCCGAGTAAACCACAAGGCTCTTCTGGGAGGTGCGGCTCAGCATTCGTACGGCGTGGTGGTGTGCTTTCCAGAGGATGTAAATGTAGGCGTAGATGATGAAAAGAACGAGAACGCTGGTTATGCCGATCCAGAACAACAGGTAGTTCTCATCTATCAGGGGGAAGATGTCTGAGCAGACAGAGTTGAGGCGTTTACAGTTCCAGCCCAGCAGAGGTAGCACTGCGAACACGATGGAGATGGTCCACATCATGCAAAAAGCAATGACAGCCTTGGTACGTGTCACGATACGCCTGTAGGCAAGAGGCCGGTGTATGGAGATGTAGCGGTCGATAGCGGTAAGGAAAAGACTTCCTACAGAAGCTGTGAATGACGCTGTGACTCCGCCTAGCTTAAAGAGGAAAATATTGGGGCTGTCCTTACGGTGAAAAACATGGAAGTCCAGGAAGCTGTAGACAAATATTACGCTCCCTAGCAAGTCAGCAACAGCTAGACTGCCTATGAAATGGTAGGACGGCCTGCAGCGAAGAGTTCGCGACTGCAGAATCACGCAGAGCACCACCAGATTCTCCAGCACCGTGAAGGTACCCAGAGTCAGAGACAAAACCGCCACTGCCAGCTGCTGGCTGGGCGTCAGGATCATGAAACACTCCATGTCCATAAAGTTCTCCCCACATTGTATGTTGTTGGTCTCATCTCTGAACGTCGTCCTGTTGCTGAACAAGTCTGTGGCATTGGTGGGGAAGGGGATGTTTTTCAGTATGAGCTCCTCATCCACAGGGACTTTGTCTGGGAAGGGGTTGCTGCGAAAGGCGGATAAAGGTTTCTGCATGGAGAAACCCCCCTTGAAGTTTACATCGTTGACTGGGCCGTCGTAGCTCGCATCGTTGGAGCCCAGGAACTGTAAACCAGATGTAATAGTCCGAAAGGTGGTGTCCGCCACACCATCCAGCACAGACTTCATGGCTGTGTTTGAGGGTGAATCTGCAGTCTGAGACACCTGGACAACCTATGAATGATGACATACATTTCAGACAAACCTAAAAATGAATCCCATGCAAATTAAAACAAGAATATTAGCAACAGTCCACTATTTGGGCTCACATCCTTGATTTTAAACATGAGAGCATCTCAGCACCATGCACAATTCAATATCTGCTATTAAAAATGTTATCATCTTTAATAGTTTTGCACAATACCTGATTGTTTCATGCATTTATGTTTCTAGACAGTAATCAAATTATATCTAAAATTTATTTTATGCACTTCGTACTGCACCATGCGAATGCATTTTTAATGCTAGACCCTTACTTCCCAAGAGCAGAAAACCTACTTAATGAAGAGGTTTAAGTAATAAATATGCAACCTTTTCTTCTGAGGTGCATAGTCAGTCTCTGCAATTCCTTTAGACCCTTATAGGCTGGAAAAAATGTGATGCAAAAGTCAATAACTCTGCAAAACAACGACTATAAAGTCGTTTTGCACTTTCAAATGTAGGTTATCCAATGCACTTCAAGACTTAAGATATATATAACTGGTATTACATAATGCAGAAGTGCAGAATTTGCATACTTATCTTAAAATAACGTAATTTAGTCTGATTAGCCCTGCAGAAGTGCAGTTTTAATCGACAATGTGCTGGAAAAAAAAGCAGAAATATGTTCAGAAATCAGCACAATTTTCTTCAAAAAGAAGAAAAATAATACTTTTAATACTGTTAAGATAAAATATCTCAAGTTTAAATATATATCAAGGAAAGAAACCCTGAATGCTGAAATTGAGGATTTAAATAAGAAATTTGCTTCTTACCTTACATAATTTTTCCAAGTGCGCAGAATCGCCCTTTATCTCCGCGCGTTAATCCAAGTCAGAAGCGCATCATCCACACATCTTACATAAAACAGGAGACCATCAGAGTAAAATTGTTACAACCAAATCACCTTTTACATCATTATAGCTACTTTCTTTAATCAATTTAACGCCTAACATAAGTTTTCCAGTTCCCAGCGCAAGTGCTGCCTCTCTCTCTCTAGCTCTTGGAGTGCGCTCCTGCTCCGTGGATACAGGTTGCTGCTGCTGCTGCTGATGCTGCTGGCTCCACTGTCTCTCCTCTCTCTCTCTGTGTGTCTTCACACTTATGAAGCGTCGCTCCTACAAGTCCTGTCACGTGTTTGCATATAGCTCCTCGATCTGCCCTGCCCATGAGGCTCTCCAGTGCGCTGCATAGGAACAAGGCAGACGACAATGGTGGAGGATGGATTTGAAAAAAGAAAAGAAAAAAACAAAAAAAAGAATCTGATTTGAATTCCCAAAGCTCCCAGGGGCAGACGATGTGAACAGACAAGAACCCGGCATTAACACACACATAACAAATGTCTTATACCTTATTTAAAAGGTTATTGGTCCATAATTTCTTCAAATTGCAGGGACAAAAAGCTCAGTTTCTTCCATAATCTCTCCACATGAAGTGAAAAGCTTCTGAACAAGCTGTCCTTTTGTGTTCACACAGATAAGGTTGCAGACTTCATTGACAGTCATTGCATGTCTGTTTATTGTGTGAATAATTAAAGAAAATTGAGGATCTCAAAGAAAGGAAAGCATCATTTTCATGCAGGCAGAGCTGAATGCTACTCTCCTGACATTGCTTTTCCATTACTTTATTTTAAATCCCCTGTGAGGAGGTTTTAGTAGGTGATGAAGCAGACTGAAATCAGCACTGGTTCTTCTTTATTTCATACAAAAGCAAATGTAACCATCAGGGAGAAGACTGACTATTTGTATGTTGTAATTTTACCATATGTGTTAGATGAGCACACTGAAGAAACAATTCATATTTTCTACAGCAAAGACTTTCAGCTAGAGATACATTTAACTGTTAAATAAAGCAAGGTAAGTTGATCCAAAAAGGTTGAGTGGACTTGGTTGACTGCTTATGCATGTACAGGACAAGATCATCAAAGCTTTGAAGCAATGGAAAGAAACGTTTCCACCTTAAATCAGCAGTAAATAACAGTGCAAGAACTTTTAAAAGAGAATGGCATCCTTCTCATGTTGACAGAGTGTCCCAGTCACTTGCTTTCAGCACTAAGTAACTTTGGCAGCAGACCACAGCACGTGTTCACACACCAGTCTTCAGCTGAAAAGAAGCCAGCCAAAGTCATCAATCCCAACTTATGCTTCAGGTTTGTATAAAATAAACACATAAATCTATGGTACACAAAAGTTATCTTCCTTGTTAATTTTAAACTTAGCTTATGAACCATTTTTCAAGAGGTGTCTTGCTGCAGATTGTCGGTCTCAAATGGCCCCTCTCCAGACTGTTAATTGGAGACACTGCATTTGTCAGAGGAGAAATATACACTAAAAGCTTCAAAATAAATTCTACTTTCAGTTTGGTTAGGGTCAAAATAAGGTAAGAGTTAGGATACTAAAAGTTTAAAGTTAAAATCTGACCCACAAAATCACATTACATAACGTTTAATAAAGTCCAGTGAGTAAACAGTCTGCTTTCAGGAAAAAAGCTTGTCCTGCCATGAAAACATTCTAATGTAGCAAACGTAGCTTATGTAGCACTGTTAGCTGGGTAAGCTACATAGGTAACATAGCCATATTGAAAGTAAAGCTCACAAAGCTAATGGATATCTATACTAACAAAGCTACTGAGCTAATAATGGCTAAGAAAGCTATGTAAGCTATGTTATGTATGTAACTTATATAGCTGCATTAGCTGTAGCTATATTAGCTCAAGTCTACATTGCTTAAGCTTACTTAGCTTCATTGGCTTACAAAGTAACATTAACTACATGGCTAGAGTACTTATGCTAGCTGTTGCTACGTTTACTAAAGAACACATTGCAAACGCTTACTTAGTTACATTGGCTAACAAAGTGAAATCAACTACGTAGCAGGATAAGTTTTGTCCGCTGTTGCTACGTTTGCTAAAGTACACTATGCTAAAGCTAATTTAGTTACATTGGCTTACAAAGCAACATTAACTATGTAGCAGGATACGTTATGTCTGTTGTTGCCACATTTGCTAAAGTACACATTGCTTAGGCTGACTTAGTTACATTGGCTTCCAAAGTAAGGTTAACTATGTAGCTAGAGAAGTTATGTTAGCTGTAGCTATTTCTACTAAAGCTCATGTTGCTTAAGCTAACTTAGTTACTTCCAAAGTAAGGTTAACTATGTAGCTAGAGAAGTTATGTTAGCTGTAGCTATTTCTACTAAAGCTCATGTTGCTTAAGCTAACTTAATTACTTACAAAGTAAGGTTAACTATGTAGCTAGAGTAGCTATGTTAGCTTTAGCTTAAGCTAACAAAGTTAAAGTGAGCCCTATCCCTAAGGCCCAGTCCATACGGAGATAAATTCAGGAGTATACGCAAAAGTGTTATGTCGTATCAGCGTTTCATCCACATGGAAACAGCGTTTTGGGTGACTGTAAACGATACTTTTTGAAAATGGGTCCCAGAGTGCATAAATCCATAAACGACTACCGTTTCATCTCCATGTGGACGGCTATCCGCATCTTTCCTGAAACGTTTACACCACACACAGCGTAGCTCCCTTAAGGCGCCTGCGCAGGTCTGGCCAAAACAATGGCAATATATCGTTTTCGTCTCCATGTGGACAGGGCCTGAGTGAGTGTCTTTCCCTCTTACATGGGTCTATACATAATTTCCCCCTGGTTTAGACCTCTGACCTTTTTCTCTGTAGTTTATGAAATGTTGCTTGGTCTATAATGTTTGCAATATGGTTATTTAATGAATTTAACTGCCAGACTTTTATTCTATGAATTCAAAACAAAACAAAACTGGAAATACCAAGTACCAGTATATTACTAAGCTTCATTTCTGACAGAGACAGCACCTCAGATTAATGGACTGCAAGAGGGGCTGTCTGAGATCTACAGTCTGAAGCCAAACTGTCCTGCATATTCCTAACCCTAAGGTACCTTTTTGACATTCCTGCTTCCAATGTCTATTACTACTGAATACACAACCAGTGTTTTTGATAATAACAAGATGCTAACCTTGATTTTTTAAAAGCAAAATATCTGAACATAGAGCCCAGTCAGAGCCTCAACATCCCACATCACCACACCTGATTTTAGCTTGTCATTTGCCATGCAGTTAGCTGGTTGTGAACGGTTTTGTACCCTGACGAAAATGTGCAATCTGCATAAAAACATGGCTCACCACATTCTGTTTCTTAACAAGCTTGAAGCTTAACAAAATTGTTCGCAAGGATACCTAGAGATTGTGATTACACATTTATTTTGCGGATGAATTGAAATTCTGATTATTTTACAGACTAGTCCCTCTTTTAAAATGTTCTTTTACTGATACCTATGATTCATGTGGGTCAACTTTTCAGGTTGGTAACTCTGGAATTCTGGATTCATTTCAGGAGAATTAAATGTCTGATGCTGTCAGACAGGGAATGGCATGTTTCAATCATCCCTGTTATTTTAGTTGAACACTTGCTTTAAAAAAATGAAGCAGTCTTTGCTAAATTGAGGAGAAATTCCTTTTAAAACAGCTGCTGATGGGGGTTAAAGTGAGTCAGTGTTTGTTTCAGTGACACTGGGACAACAAAAGGAAATTTCAGCAGCCAATAAATCATTAATTCAGTTAATCATAAATTCATCAGGGGTCTCCTCCTCCTGATTAACCAGCTAGTTATTAGCTCACTGAATCAGATTAAACCACCACACATCAGCGAGTCAGATCCTGTCATGAATCACAATAACTCAGTCATGGCCTCTGCTTGGCCCTGATACTAAAAGATTCAATCCACTGATTACAAATGACCCAATTACCATTTATTCATCCATCCTTATCCAAATTATACATTTCTTTCTGCTTTACACAATGGTAAAATCAGTCGTTCAGGCCACAAGGCCAGGAGTCGAGTGGCTGCTTTGTCGTAGATAAAAACATAATAGATGCATTAAGGTGACATTTTGTGGCTTCAGAGCCCCTCAGCAGACAGAATGTTAGACCCTTGTGCTTTTTCAGGCCTCAAATGAGGCGACAGCTCTATCGTCATCACAGGTGTAATTATTAATATCACTCTGCCACGGCTGCTGGCTGGGTCTGAAATGAACAAAATGTTCCACTTCAGAGAAGACATTATGGTCAGGAGACAGGAACTGACACAAATGTCCAAAAGACATTGATGTTAAGCTGTTGAAAGTTGAATTTTCTATGGATGCATTCAGTTTTTTGAGCATGTTCACTGTTGGCAAGCTGTCAGCAACAAATTGCAAATACTCTCTAAGCTAATTCCCACCAATCCTTAGGCAAACTGAGAGAATAATATTATTTTGAGGCTTGATTTTCTGCGATAGTAACTGATGAAAGCAAAGATATTCAAACTGATTTACCCCTGATAATATAGGGCTTGCTCTGAGAAACATCAAAACACAGAGAGGAGAGAAATACTCGTTCATTTCTCTTATTCATGGTTTTCATGGATCTCACAAAAGCTTGAAGTAAATATCCTCCAGTAGAGAGTGTGCTTTTTTAAAAACCCTGGAAGAGAAACCTCACCCTAGGATGCACTGTTGCTGTTAGAGAGCGTCTGTTTTTGTTGTTTAAGTGCAATGTTTTCAGCGTGTTGTAGTTCACTTTTTATTGTTTGTACCTTCAGCAGTTTATGACGAATTCTGGATTTCGTTCCCCACAACTCTGCAGAAAGGTCATAAAAGTTCCACAGAATAACAAGATTTTATCAGTGTGAAGTCAGAGGAATTGCTGCTACGAGTATTGGGGATATTTCAGAACTTTTAATCTTTGACACTTGTACCAAAGATTCTTCTGTGTATTAAGTCAATAATTCCACAAGTTACTGTATATATACTGCAAAAGTTCAAGCAGGAATACTGTTTCACTTCCATTTATCCTTCCATTCATTTATAATGACTCATTCAGGTGTCTCAGTTTTCATGCTCTGGTAATCAGCTGGTATGGGCATCTACTCACTTAAGGTCTGAGCCAACTTTATTTTCCGTACAACTGCTCTCAATCCAATCCTTCTGCTGTCATTTTTTACAACCTGTTCTCCTCTCCTACACAGTCAGTCTGTTGTTTTACTGCAACCGCTGCAACCGTCTTCCACCCCAGCTACCTACAAGTCATCTCATCAGTGTCTTGGTCAAGCTTCTCAGCTCCTAAGAAATCCATTCCTTATCTTATTCTACTTCCATCTTCACTACCAGTGTCTAAAGGGGGGTGGGGGTGGTATCCTATTCTATTGTCAGCCTGAATACCAATGCCTTGTCTCGATTCACTCTAATAAACACTTACTTTTGATATTAAGATGCACAAGTCCATTCAGACTAATAGCTTTTGCAAAAGGCAGTATATCTCAAACGGTATACCATAATGGACAGATGTACAGTGCTGAATTGCGAGCACTTCTTAATCTTAGCGAACTTCATCACACAATGGACTGACAATAAGACATGTACTTGAGTAAGAGGTAACACAAGCCCAGTGACCTTTAATTTCCACATACTGCACCTGTGCCACAATCCGGTTGTGTGACTGAAGGGGAGTCACCTTGCAAACTTAGAGCGCTATGGCGCGCCACACAGATCACAAGATCATGGGAGAGATGCGAGTTCAAGCAGGAAACAGTGGTGTAAACAGTAAAATATTTTGCCTTCTTCGGGCTGTTTTGCCATTCATTTTGTCATGACTCCATGATTTTATCGCCTCCACCGTAGGTGAGGGTGTATTTTTCACCTCAAAAGTTAACTTTTCCTCATCAGTGGCTCCGTAGTAGCTCTGTGACCCACTGACCTCCTGATGACCTTTTGCTTGTGCCACAGGAAGAGCTGTAATGTTGATATAGGGACGGTTTTCACTCTTCTCACAACCTATCTGGCATGAGTTTGCGATCATTACACAAAGACCTACTGCACTGCTAATGCAGTAGATAGTGGTGTGTTGATGCAGAAGGAGAGTATAAAGAAGGAGAAAGACAATGAAATATGTTTATGATCAATAAAATTGTATTGCAGCATTAGTCTTGTTTTTTTAATAGCCATACCTTATTTATCCGCACAATAGATAAATGAAAAAGTAGAGAAATAAAGGACTTTCAACCAAGTCTGCCTTCTTCATGAATTACAATGGTTCATATTAAGAAACAAGAAACTGAGTGGAAGTTGAGAGTTAATGTCTATAGCAGTTTGTCAGCTGCACTTACAAGCAGCTATTCAGTTATACAGATTAAATAGTGCTTACTTAGTCAGCTGAAAGCTAACAGCATTTAGAATAACATTATGGTGGATTGTGTTTGCCACTTTTGCTTTTATAAGAACTGCTTTCTTGTATTCAGCTGTTACCTTATAACCCAGAATGCATCTGTTATCAAAAAAGATGGGACTTAAACTTTATTTCTTTAACGTATTGTCTTAATCTTCTGGACACGATAGATGATACATCAAATTGTGTGTGCCTGTAAGTTTTTGAGATGTAGAGCATTTCCAACCCTCAAAGAAGACAGAAACCAGAAGTAGCTCGAAATGTAGATTTCACTTCAGCATAATTTATGTAACATGACAGACTATTGAAATGTTCTGCATGCAATTTTTCCCCAAATGAAAGATTAAGCCTTCACATCCATGTCAATGACATCTGGTGGCAGCTAGTTGACATTCTCTGAAAAATATGCCTGGAAAACTACAGCTCTTACACTCCTGAGTAAAAGGTGAATGTCTCTTATGTCTGAACTATGTGCCATAAATCAGCCACAAACAAGGTGGAGAATTAGGCATCAGTCTAAAACAGAAAAGAAGGAATCTCCCAGAAATAAATGTTGAAAAAAATTCAGTCGATCTATTGTCATCAGATCCTCTGAGACTTTGTTAAAATCCACCACATGGAGCAGTCAGACTTTAGGCAGCAGGGCAGTTTGTCAAACTGACTGGTGTACTGTGACAGTTTCTCTGACTAGGTTGGCATCCTAACCTGTGAGTGAGCAGTGAGCGATGGCTCAAGCAAAGCTCATGGCCATCTGCGTTTCAGCTGCACCACATGACATTTTGTACTTGTACTGACTCAATTTTGGTCCATGGATCATGGGGGGGGGGGTCTTGCGTGATTTCTTTCCCATTTTAAAATGAACTGATTATTCAGTGTTAAATGCCACACTCCCTAGATTAAGTGTGTTTGGTAAACCTTATTGCACTTTTGGAGTATTAAATTGCATTAATAGAAAATTACCCCTTTAATAACACAAATTTAATTTCTGAAAATGTCATCAGCACATGAATATGATAACATTGAGCTGCAGGGGCTTTTTACCAGTTCCTCACAAGAGTATCCTGACATGTGCTGACACTGACAAAATGTTTGAAAAAGCTCTAGGATATGCAGTTTAAAACAGTGGTTTCTCAAATGGTATGGAAAGGCACGGCAAATTTTGGTGTGCTATGGGAATGTGTACAATCATATGCTATTACTAGAACCACACAACAACTGTAGAAAGTGTAACATGTATTAAAGATGCTATTTTAAATGGATATGATGTGCCTCCTGATTTTGGCTTTATCTTTCGTGTGTCTTGGGCTAAACATTTTGAAGTCTATCACTTTCTGTGTTCTAGTGCATTTTCATTAACTGAATGGTCATGGAACTTTCCCTTTTTGTAATGGAAAAGACAAAAACATTTATTTTATTTCAATAATAGCCTAAATATCTCCCTTTACATGATTTTTTGCATTAGAGCACAGTCAAATCACACTTACACAAATAAGACAGGGAAAACCGAACAAGTTCAACATACTCAAAATGTTGAAACTGATTATGCTAGAGTTTTTAAGCAGTGGAAATACATTTCTGAGTATGACTCAACTTGAAATATATGATTAACACTGCATTCCTCAATGAATGAACAGAACTCAAAATACAAGAGGTAACTAATTACATAAGAAAATTAAGAAACAGTAAAACAGTATTTGTTTAGTACGAGGTACTTCGCTATTTCAAGTTATATCGACTCAAGTTAATCAGCAGCAACTGTGAACGTAACTTCAGCTGTGGGGAGAGCCATCGATGAGAGGACGTCTGCACTGAATTATCCACAGCAGACATTTTTGTCTGTCAGGACTTCCCCAAATAAACCACGATGATTGGATTAACTGTTTTAGCGATGGTTACAGTTGAGATCATCAGTTTATGAGGACTGTTGTGGGAAAGGCTTGATTTTTATTTGTAATGCAGAGTTTTAAGGTGGTGTCCAATTAAGTGAGCACTGTTAAGTTATTTTTTGGGACCATTCATTGGTGCAAAAGAAAAATATATGTATGTCCTTTTTCAGTCATTTCCAAAGTACAGTCATGCGTAATATGTGTCAAGACAACAGTAATAACAGGGTGACAATTACCCTGGTTAACTGTCATGCTTGGCTTCTACTGTCTCAGTCTTGGGTCTGGTTTGGAAAGAAAAATGTGTCTTTGGTGCAGACTTGAAGCTGTATCACGGTGTTTCTGTTTTTATATGTTTTATTGTTGTCACTTGCAGGTTATTGGTCACAGACATGGCTATCTAAAGCAAATGCCAGGTAGCAGTTTTTGTTGTTGTTGTAGTTGCTGTTTTGGCTGGAGACAAAAAAAAGTCTAGCAGAAAAGATCCTGACAGCTCTACTTAAATCCCATGAATGTGCCAGCACCTTGCATGGTTTCACATGTCAGTGATGCTGGATGAGAGTGATAGGACTTCACGCAGGACTCATAATGCATCATGTACCAGACTAACGTCCTGCCTCCTCCCTTCAGGTTGCTCTGCGGCTGAGGCTTTTTCAGGACGCTGCTCTGACTCACAGAATCCATCAAAGTATCCCAGATACCTCACTCATGCATCACAGACAACCCGATCAATATGAACTGAAAAGTAAGGTTGAATAAATAAATTCCTGCCTTACATGGAGGGTTATTTTTCCAAGTATTCCCTTGATTTGATCTTGAAATCTACTTGAAAAACTCCAGTTGCTCATGCTCCAAAATAGACTACACCAGTGAAAGGTTTTCTCATGGCCTTTGCATGAGTCAGCTCACTCTGAAAATAGGCCACATGTACTGTTAGCAGATACTTTTGTCTTTTTTTCTGGTAAGCAGTTTATCTAACTTGGAGCCAATTTATCAAATATGGCACTTATCTCATAATTCCACATGTAGTGCTGAGGAAACTATAGACTAATGGATGTCTGGTACATCCAAAAATAGGAACAATTCAGGTACACCGTTTGTGTACTACACAGCTGCAGCTGCACCATCAGCATCTGATAAATTACTGTTTACCCAAAGACCAAGCTGAACTTTTGCTAAATGATGCTAATCACCGAACAATCAGCAGCAAATGTGATGAATAGATTTGATTAGTTTGGAAACAGTAGTTGGGGGGTGATCTGTCAATAATTATCATCTCTGTGTCTGGAGGAGAGGCGTCACCATGCTGTGTATCAAATTATTGGTAAATGGATGTTTCATTTGTTTCTCATTCTCCCCTGAAAGCCTGTGCAATTTCAGAAGGACAAAGTGTACGAAACATCATCCAAACACTGGATTTGTTTTCTTTTTTTATTGAGTTGATATCTTGTTTATGAGAGCACTTTTCATTTAAAAATCAATCAGCTTTGCGTCACACACAAAAACAAAGAGTATAAAGGCTGATAGTGCAGATGACAGAACAAAATATCTCAAATAAAGACGCTTATGTTTTTTAAAGGGACAGTTTGGTCAACGGGGACCGGTGTGTCTCCTCCAGCATGTTTCTCTTAGTATAGGCAGATTTGAACAAACTAACAATAATAAAATATTTGAAGAGAAAGGAGTCTGTTTTTATGCCTCTGCAGCAGCAACAGCAGAGGCCGGAGGCAGAATGTTTTCAGGTCCATCTGTTGGCAAGTAGTCCATCTGGGCCAGTCTCGTAATCTCGAAGTCTCAATAACCCTTTGAGGGATCTTCAAACTTCGCCCAAATGTTCATGGTAACTCAGAGATTAACTGATTATATTGGATGGACAAAGCGAACACACCAGAGGAGGAAAGGAATAGAGCAAGAGAGGAAGCAACGCTCCAGGTTTCCCTGTGTGGCTGGAAGAAAGTAACATCAATCAAAGGCCTTAGAAAGCGTCAGGGGCGAATGAAGTGTGTAGTAAAAGGAGTGCAAGGTCAACGCATCCATCACTTCTTAAGTCTGGCGGTAGATAAAACCACAGCTTGCAGGATATCAGTACCCTGGCACTGGTAGTTCCCACTTGATAACCCTGGTGTAGTGGTGGGTTTGCTGCCAATCTGTTGGCATGGCTGACTTGTGGTGGTGAATAGTAAGGATTAAACTGGGTTTAGGGACTTATTCACTGAGAGCTTATCCTATATGTGTTTGCTTCAAATTGGAGGTTACAGATCAAAAGTCAAGGTCATTAGCTATCATATTTGTCCTATTTGTGAAAATGATATCTCACGGATGCTTTGAGGAATCTGTTGAGACTTTGCAGGAAAGTCCACTCTGATTCAAGAATGAGCTGATTACATTTTGACAGTAGAAGCTCAAGGTCATAGGGCATTGTGTTCAGCCCTTGCCAATCCAATTTATTCCTAGTCCACCATGATCCTTTGTCTGAATACTGGGTGTGACTATTAATACATTTCACATTCATCTAGCAAACCTCCAAAACAAAGTGTTTGGGATGGGCAGGACTTTTCAAAAAAATTCTGGAAGGTGACTGAACAAACATTCTGTCCGTCACATTCAATCAGAGTGACAAGACAAAATGAGGTGGTAATGCTAATGATGCCATAGTATGTGAGTGGCGGAGCTTCTTGGTGCATGCTATTTACGCCAAAGTCAGTCGGGAGATCTCTGCAAAGACTAGCATTCAGTGTGGCTCTTTGCACTAAAGAAATGTGGTCCATTTTTGATAAAACTACCACTATACTACAGCTAACATCTGAGCTAATAGCTACCACAGCAGCAGCCACTGGATACACCAGCAAATCCAAAAGTAACAATTGCAAACTCATGCTGAAGCAGGTCGGCAGAGAATGAAAACATCTATTCTGTCATGGAGAGCTTTTAGTGCTTTTCTTTGCTTTTTATTTCATACAGCAATGTGGCCTAAAACTGCCCATATACCACTATAGAAGAACTAATCGCTGCACAAGTAGCAGCCATTGCTTTCAGTACAACTTACTACCTACCTAGTAGGTAGTACTACCTACCTCAGACTGGTTCGAACCGTTTTGGGAACTGATGACAGACATGAAGGCCGGCTAATCCATCTGCTTTGCAAGGTTACATCTGTCACACCAAAAACAGGATGATGTGATCATTACTTTCTTTTAAAATGTGTTTTCAACTGATATCCATGATTCACATGGGGCTCCGCCTCAGGCTGGCAAACTAAAATTCCTGATTAACCTTTAAAGATTCACATCCCTGAAGCATTCAGCCAGGGAGGATGTTTAAAACACCACAGCTGTTGAAGTCAGAAATTTAACATCATCTGGTTGTTACGATAAACTGAGCAGCAGGTACCATTGGTATGCCAGAAATGACAGATATCTGAACGCTGACTTAAAAAGGAAAGCTAAATTCAGGCAGAAAGGGGGAGGAACATAATTTTTCTACCTCTGCTATATCACCATAATATTATACCTTCAGTAGAGCCCCCTGGAATAAGGGGGGTATGATCTCTAGAAATCAGTTAGAAAGAACAAGCCCTTCTGATTAAAAAACAATGCTAAGTGGAGAACAAAGGCATGTATGTGGACGACTACCTGCTCAGGCACAGTCGCACTTCAGTGATACATCAGAACAATGGGACAAAACAGAGTTTCTGTCTGCTGATAATGAATAAATGTAATAAATGTGGAGGTTTACTGTCTCACCCATCGCTCCTTTGTCCTCCACAGTGGGAGTGACAGGCTGACTGGAGATGATGTTTTCATATTTGCTGTTGCTCTCTTCTTCCATACCTTGAAATGAGGTGTAAATACCACATATGTCGTGTAATTTGGTTCTAATCTTTTAACATATTTATTCCTATTTTTATTGTTTTTATTTCATTTCATTTTTTACCTCACCCTTTTTATTGTTTGCTCTCGTTCTACTTTTGCTCTTAAATTTATCAGTTTTAATGCCTCATTTGTATACAGCTTTATCTTTGACGGATTTTTCCCCTTTCATTGCAAATTTACAGTTTTTACTGGCTCTTGTTCTGCTTCTCTTATCGCATCTGATTGCTTTTACCATCCTTTTAATGTTTTTATTTCTCTCGTTTTGTTTTTAACCTCTTAAGTCCCTTTTAACTGCTCACTCTTACATTTTGGTCCTCTTGGTCTCACCCTGTGTAGCTGGGTTGCTGTGTTTTTATTGTTTTTATGGTACCTATGATGCCTGTGCTCTGCTGATCAGTGATGTCTTAGTTTGTATGGTTACACTGCCTGCACACTAATCATGTTATGATATAATAGTTTACTTGGTGTCTGTGACATCTAGGTACTGATGCTGTTAGTTTATTATCTTGATCACGTTTTCTGTTCAGGTTCCTTGAACTGTTGGGTTCTGTTGTCTCTGTCTTTTGTTAGTTGCTTTATTCTTGTTGCTAACCATGTCAAAGCACTTTGTAAACCCTTGTTTTTAAAGTGCTCTATAAATAAAGATATTATTATTATGTTGCAAATAGGGCTAAACCCAAAATAAGCCAAGGTGGTCTCATTTTTCTCAGGTTTTAAATGGCTGTGGTTTGTGCTGTAAGAAAACAAACATAAATGCATTTGCGTATATGATAAAGTGATCAGATCATACCGGCATTCCTCATGTGAATAACCAGGATTCTCTGTGTGCATGCTAAAGCCATGTCCTGGATATGAATAAAACCATAACAAAGCTCATAACCAGAAAAATCAAGCCCATGTAAATGCACTCACTACTGAATATACTAAGGTTTTTTTTTTTCTCATGCAGAAATACATGAAAATGCATCCTGGATGAGGAACATTTCTGTAACGACAAAAAGGAAACAGTGACACAAAAAGGCACATCAGCATTTGTTTATCTCTTCTCTTCCTCCTGAACTGTGAAAAGCATTAAAGTGAGAGTCTCACATGGCTGAACACTGTCGCTGCTTTATGTAGACTGATGATACTGCTTCATAAACTCCTCATACTTATTTTTTATCGTCAGTCAAAATGACTAATGTGGGTGAACAGCCTGAGCTGAAAATCTGCTTTAAATACGTACCTTATCACTGTGCAGGCTCTACCATATACTTCCTGGCCCGTAATCCTAATTACAAATAGGGCAACTTCTGAAAATATGTGTAAAGGCAGAGAAAAATGTTTGTAATCTAATGAGCTGACCTGTCAGAATAGTGTTAATTCTTCACAGCCAGTTAACATTCAAATTTTCATAGAAAAGCTATGAATTAAAACTGAAGATAAATGGCTAATTTTGGTCGAATAACTGAAGTGGCTTCCCAAAACTTTTTGTTTTTACATGAAATTTAATGCATTTGTTATTTAATTTAAAAGTGTTGGTTTGGTGTCTTTTTTTGGACAGTTCTCAGTTGTATCTTCCTTCCTGCTCCTCATAAATATGCTAAGCTGAGCTAAGGTGTTTTTTAATGCTCCTGGGCCAGTGATAGCTGAGGCCAGAGCCATCATGTTTTTGGGTTGTCAGGCATTCTGTCTAAAAATACAGAATCCCAAGAACAAGTTTTTTCAAGTTGTTCACAAACGTTCACCTTTTATCAAGGATGAAAGGGTTAGATCTTGGAGGTCAAAGGTCAAGCTCAAAGGGCTCATTTGCATCCTTTGCTCCTAAATATGATAAGTGATTTCCTTCAAACTTTATTACTGTGTTTTTTTTTTTTTTTAAATAAAACTAAGACTAAAAGTATTCCATGGACTACCTTTTTGGGGGCCTTTGCCTTTATTTAGAAAGGATAGCTGAAGAGAGATGGGAAATATGGGCAGAGACAATGGGGGAAGACATGTACCAATCAGCACTGAGACTGGGAATCAATCCCATGACCAGTGTGTTGAGGACTCTAGCCTCTGTGGGTGCCTGCTCTACCCACTGAGCTAAATTAGAAGACAAGAATAAGACCAGCTAAAAAAAAAGATCTTTGGTAACAAAAATTATGACAAAAATAAGCTTAGTTTTCATGAAAGAGACTAAAACGAGACTGAAATGTTAATGTTGGATTGTTGGATGTTCAAAATCCATGATATTTCTCCTGAAACCTGTTAAATTACAAGCAGAGATGAGGAGTGATAGCATTTAAGATACATTTGTTTTTTACTTTAAGAGTATTTTAAAGTAACTGAAGTATTGAAAGTGCATTATTATGACTGTTTTAGATGGATATTAATTTTACAATATGTAAAGTCTTTCAAAGACAATAAATATTTTAACTTAATATAGCTCAAATGTGAGGATTTTTTTTCTGACTAAATTAGATTAAAACTATAGACTAAAACTAAAATGTGTTCAAATTGAAAGAATAGTATAGCTGCCAGAATTAGCACTGGTTCAGTTTAACTGCAAAGTTATTAGTTTGGATGTAGCTATACTGGAGTTTTATCAGAATTGAAGCACAGTTCTTTACTTAAAGAAGAGCAAAGAAGAACACTGAAAGCTTTGTGGTCAGAAAATATATTTAATATAATATATCAGGAAGAATTGATTCACTACTTGGCTCCACTGATAGTGAACAGTTGTAACGGCTGCCTGTCGCCCCTTGGGATTGAAGTGACTTTGACAAACTTTCATCCTGACCCTACCTTATCAATGTTTCAACAGAAATCAAGACTCAACAGACCAGGTCACATTTTTTCCAGTCTTTGATTGGTAAGTTTTGGTGAGCAGGTGTGAAGTGAAGTTTTTTTTTTTGTTTATTTTTTTGGTGGACAAAGTTAATCTTTCATTTCTGCTATGTTCCATCTTTATTTACTCAGTCCTAGTAACTTCTACGGGATTTTAACACATCTGAAATCTTTCAAGAGTTATCTTTACATTAATGCCAAGCTTATTCATGTAGACCTTGAAGTTGCAGAGAAATATTCAGTTGTATGTGGGTATATCATTTTCTAGCTTTAACACTGAAAAGGGCCCAGGGATGAAGGGTTTAAGTCAACAAAACCTTAAAAAGAAAACATTTTAGTCCAGTGTTAGTCCTTAAAAAGCCCTTACATTTTAGTCTAAACCTTTTTTATACTCCATGCCTGAATCTGGTGCCAAATCATTCTTGTGTTTTCAGTGCACCTTGTAAAACCTGTGATCCCTGCTTTCTACAAACGGGAGGCAGAAGAGCTTCAGATATGTTGGCAGATTTACTCACAGTGGAGAAAAAAATATTTTGAATGTCCAACAAAAACGAAATTACATTTCAGTCTAATTCTAGTCTCCTGGATGAAAAGTAAACGTACTTTTCGTCAGAGTTTGGTCTTCGAAGATTTTTTTTTTAGCTAATCTGTGTCTTGTCCGTCTCATAGATAAAAATTGTAGACTTTGTTGTTTCTCTTTTTTCTTCAGATTCTCTTTCAAGCTTTTTAGAGAAGAGAAACATTACAAAGCGGGAAGATTGACAGAATTAACCCTGTGAGCATTTTGTCTCCAGAGCCTGCTACCAACTAAGCATGACACTCTAGAGATGGCTGTGCGTGGACATCCTTGCATATCAGTGGTCACTGAAATACTCAGACCAGCCTGTCTGACACCAACAACCATGGCACATTCCAAGTTACTTAATTCACCTTTTTCTTCTAATGCTCAGTTTGAAATTCAGCAGATCATCATGACCATGTCTGCATGCCTGAATGCACTGGTTTCTGCCACGCAATTGGCTGATTAGATGTTTGCGTTAATGAGCAGGTGTACCTAATGAAGTGATCAGTGAGTGTTTATAAAAACATATAATTTCTTGTGCACACAAGATAATGACTTTACTCTCTGGCTGATTATATCATACTGACAATTTAATAAGTTGTGCACTGACAATAAAAACTCACTCACTAAAGATAAGATAAAATATCCTCAAGACAAAAAAATGTTTTTACTTTCTGGAACTTCAGGAGTTACACAGTTATCATGCACTTGTATACAGTAGTAAAAGATGAACCTCTCATGACATTTGAACTGATTTTTATCAGCTAACAAAGATCTTACAATGCACATATGCCTATAAAGGTCTACTAAAGTCTTATTTTGCTCTGTCTTAAAGCTCCTATTATGAGGTCGCCAACCTCAAATGACTTGTAGTAAGTTTTGTGTTATAAGGGTTCAGCGTACAGTTCATATTGATCTGTTTTCAGCATCAGTTTTTATAATGTTTGCAGTCTTTCACGCTCCCTCTTCTTCTTTGTTGTTTGTTATATGAGACATTTTTGTTGTTCCATAAATAAATGGACATAAAGTACAGATATTAATGTTTAATGATTTTAAATAGCCTCTCAGATGTCTTCAGATATTCTCCCCCCGGCTTCATCGAGCTGTTATCCTTAAAGTGCACTGAAGCATTTTTTTTAATTTCAGCTTGACACAGTTCAGATGAGGATCCCGTCCTCCAAGTCAGAGTACTCCCAGGACAAAGAGGCCTGTTTCATCCAGGTGAAGCTAACATTGGACTTTTTTTTTATCATCGTATTCTTCAGAGGTTTTCAGAAACAGTGAAAATGAGAGTCTGTCATGGAGGGTTTATGTCAGACTGTGGCAGTGAGTTGATACGAGCTGGACAGCTGGTGAGGACGCGTCGTGTCTGGAGGTGCTCTGGTTAAGACTGACTCGGGGGAGACCTGGGGGCCGACCCAGGACACACTGGAGATCCCATCTGGACTAGGAATGCCTGAGGCTACAGCTCATTAAATCTTGCCCACAACAATAGCTGCATGAGATCAGAATTTTGAAAAGTATTATTTTTTAAGTATATGATAAGTCCATGGACAGAGGACAGAACTGATTTAGAATCAAACTGTGAGATCTCTCAGGATCTTTGTTGCATTATTAAACAATAAAATGAATGAAATCTTGATCTGATAGGCAGTTTTTACCTTTACTTGTTTACTTAATGTAATCTTAAGTGTGCACTTGAAGGGGGTGTTGTTGTTGTTGTTGTTGTTGTTTTTATCATTCTCTGTTTTTTAAATGTTTGTATTAAATGGTGGCTGTAATAAAGTCTAATTCTATTGGCATCTCCGGCACCCAGCACCTACAGTATGTTTAATTAAAGTCAAACTTCCATTCATTACTAATTGCTCATTCATCCCCAAAAAGAAGAACTAAAACCTGTTTAAAGTGCACTTTAACATAGATGACATTAAAGTGAGCAGCTTGTAGGACAGTTTAACTTTGGGAAAGAAGATAGACCAGCGCTGGGCTTCAGACCTGCCCACAAAATCAACTTGGCCCCTGAAAAACCAGAGAATGGGCCCCGCCCCACCCCAGTTGCGATTTATTGATGATATTAATGCATGTGTGTTAGATCTGTAGCACTGGTGCTAGCATACTGACTAACAGTTCCCTCATTTTGGAGCTGAAAAAAAACCCAAACTATTTTTGGGTTCTGATGTTGGGATGATTTATTCTTGCTACTTTTTAACCCCTTTTCACCACTTTCCTTGCTTATCTATGCTACTTCTTTGCCACTTTAAACAATTTTTTGCTGTTTGTTGCCCTGTTATGATACTTTTTTCCCTTTTAACAGTTTTTGCCCATATTACTACTGTCTTTTGGCATGTTTATCCCATTTTTGCTGCTTTTAACACTTTTTACAACTCTTTCAACCAAGTTCTGCCACTTTTTTTTTGCCTATTTTGAAGCTTTCTGCCCATTCTTTGCCATTATTAACCCATGTCACTCCTTTTTGGAATTTTTTGCCACTTTTTGTCCATTTTTCCCACTACTTTTATGCAGTTTTATGATACTTTTGCCAGATCTGCAACTACTCTTCCACTTTTCCCTTTTCTTGCAACTGTATCCCATTTTTTAAGCTTTTTGACAATTTTTTTCATTCACTAATAACTTTTAACTTGTTATACTCATTTTTTTGTAGCTTTCTACCAATTTTTGCCACTTTTTGTCACGTTAATTTGATACTTTTATCATATTTTGCTGCTTTCTGCCCATTTTAGACACATTTTACCCATTTTTGCAGCTGTTTGCCCATTTTTTTGCCACTCCTATTCCCCAACACTTCTTAATGCTAGTTGTTGCCCTTTTTGCCTCTATTTTTCCACTTTTTTGCCCATTTTAGCCAATTCGTTCGGCACTTTTGTCCAATTTTGCCCCCCCTCCAATTTTTACCACTTTCCATCCATTTTTTACCACTTTCACACATTTCTGCTGGTTTCCACCAACTGTTTCTACTTTTGCAACTATTGTCTATATTTTGCCCATTTTTGCAACTGTCTTTTGTCAGTTTTTGCCACTTTCTATCCATTTGTACCACTTTACCCATTTTTGTTGCATTCCAGCCACTTTTGCCCCCACCCCCTATTTTTTTGTCACTTTTAGCCTATTTTTGCCACTTTGCCTGTTCATTTCGGCTTCTTTTTGGCAATTTTTGCCATCTTTGTCACTTTCTTTTGGCCCTTTCGTCCCTTTTGACCACTTTTACCCATTTTTTGCAGTTTTCAGCCCATTTTGGGCACTTTTGTTCTTTTTTTTTTTTTTTTTTTGCATTTTTTCATAATTACGCCACTGTTTTCCATCTAAGTTGTAAAAGTTTTCTCCGCTTTTTTGTCTGGCATCCTGATGTGTTTGGACATTATGTCTTTGTCATGAAGTCTGACATTGCTTTCCCTCATTGTTTAGTTTAGTGCACTCATTCACATGGTCAACTTTACCAATTAGAGCTAATTCTGTTATAAGAAAAGGGGGTTTATTTAGAACTAGGCCATGATGTAATACAGCATAAATGACTAAAATTCATTTTTTGATGTTTTGTGAATGGCTATCATCAAAAAACAAAATATTGTTATCATGGCTCATCTTTACAATAAATCATGATTTTGCTGACCTCCATGGGCACCAGAAAGCTCTCCCCTTTATCACCCCTTATTGAGCGCCTTGCTGGGCTTTAGCACTCAAGTCTCTGGGTGGCTTTCACTGAATCCCTGCTCAGTTCTATATGGATGGACACTAACAGATGCCTGAGGGAGACCTGGGGGTGAATTTATTATCAGACCACATAACAACAGCAAAATCTTGCAGGGATTTATGCCTCACTGTGTACTGTCCAAAAACACAACTTTAAAATGTTTAAAAACCGACCCAGCTCAAACAAACAGTGTTTAAAGCTCTGCTTTTTTAGCCCTGAAGCTATGGAGCTGTTGTGGCTGATGAGAGCCTTCGGACCATGAGGAGATCTAGCTTGTCAGGCCTGGGGCAGAGGGTTATCAGTGGAGAAAGTGTCACAGTATGATGACAGGAAGTAATGTTAAACTGTAGCTGAGAGATCTACAGCAAGATGAACCTGGATTCTGACAGCAGAGATGGCAAACGCATGGTGGGTCAGGCCGTAACAGCAAGGATAGAGGGGGATGGAGCTTATTAACCTCACAGCCAGGGTTAGGTTGAAGCACCCCCAAGACTGCTCTAACAGAACGACCACTCAGCTGTCTCATCCCTGATGTCAGAATTCAGACCAAACATGCTTTAGATCCAGGCTGTTCAACTAGAGCTCAGAATATACTGTGCAATTTTAAGCAGAGTCAGACAGGGGGGACACGAAGGCAGACCACAGGCCAACCAGCACACACTCCCAAAGAGAAAGCAGAGCCATGAGCAGACTCCCCAACTTTGGAGGATGTTTCATTGCTAATTGTTGGACAATATGTCTTTGCAATATAGATTGCATGGATATATTTTAAATTCATCTGGGAAATCTCCCATACAAAGTGTCTGGTAAGGGCAGAACTTTTGAAAAAATTCTCAGAAGGTGATTGGACAAACTGTCTGTCACATTCGTTACAGGCCAATGCATCTGCTTTGCAAGGTAATCCATACACTACAATAATCACAGGTGGTTTATACAACACTAGTCTTCAGTCGTCTGTATTTCATTAATTCATTTAAAAGATTTCTCTGTAGTTGTTTAATCTGTTCATAATCTGTCAATGAATTCAGGTTATATATTAAAACAAGATTGATATACCCCAGCTGTTTTACTTAATGTAGTTCGATTTTAACCCAGTTAAACTTTCATTTTATTCCTAATGTGACAAATTCCACAGTACAGCTCTCAGTTTTCCTATTAAATCATATTAAATGTTATAGTGTTGGATATGTTCCCGCCATTTAGTGTTCATGGATATAGCGTCAGGTTATAGCCAAATAGAAATTAAGTTAACTTACAAAGGCTGTTTTATTCAATATGTGATTAATTCTGCTACAAAGCATAATCTGCTGTCATCAGTGCCTTTCACCTTAGAAATTATTTTACCGTCCGGTTGATCTGCTGAAATTCAAACAAACCGAACCGCTTAACATGAATGATAGCTATCAATTGGAAGTAAACTGTTGGATTAAGTATGGTAAATTATATGAATAGAATAACATATATACTGAGAAATATATTACAGTTTTAGAAGGAAATATGGAAACCATTTGAGGAATTTATGAAAAATGGTGACTTTGGAGAGCTTCAACAGGAGGAAGACTGAGAATAAGATATCCAGAGAAATAAAGTGATATTTCCCAGAAAAGATGGAGCAGGATTTGAATCTTTAG
The DNA here is from genome assembly GCF_018320785.1 of Cheilinus undulatus. Classification (NCBI taxonomy): domain Eukaryota; kingdom Metazoa; phylum Chordata; class Actinopteri; order Labriformes; family Labridae; genus Cheilinus; species Cheilinus undulatus. The sequence continues at coordinate 34,761,055 of NC_054878.1, read as the reverse complement.
GTTATGGTTTATACACAGCATATATGTATGTGTGTATGCATGTACGGATATTTTTCTTGCAAAAGAGTACTTGAAAAGAGTATCTAATGTTACGTCTGAAAGAGGTTGGGTGGGGTGGGTGCTGAATGTAATCTTTTTTTCTTGTGTTTGTTAATTTAAAAAAGGAAAAGATCTACATTATATTGTCTGTAAAGACTCTGTAAAGACTCATTTTGCTGCCATTAATCAACAAGTTGCTCCTTAATTTCCGACGTCCGTCTAAACTTTATGCTTCACGTTAACTATCTTTGCCAAGGCTGTGCTTCCTTCTTTAGTCAGCTAGCGTCATGATTGGCTATCACCCTGTTCTACATGACAATTTTGCTTGTACCTGCTCGGCTGTTCCCCGTGTTATCCACATACAGCAGGGTTTCCGATCATAAAAATTGAACATTTTTGAACATTTTTTTATATTTAAGTTTACTCGGAGCACCTCAGAGTAGGTCGGAGAGGGAAAAGGTCACTCTTAACACATTGCACACTGCAGGATAATCTGGCAAGATAACATTTACAACCATCCGATAATTAACATGTACCATTTATGTGCATAGTTTCGGCTTCTTGCAGCGTATTTCTTCCATTTGCAGCGTATTTCAGTTGTTGATTTTCTATTTTCAAGTTTGCATGTGCTTTCTAATTTGCAGTTTTTCTGATCATGATGTTTGTCCCAATAAAAGATATCTCAGTCATTGGCAATCATTTGCCCTTGTCAGTGGCCGTACATAATGCACTTTTTTGGGAAAAAGTGTGTTTTAAAAAAGGACTGGGAAGAACTAAGTTCAATACATTGTTGGAAATTGTTAAAATTTGATTTTGATAAAATGATGAGAGATAATGAGAACATTTAAAAAGGCTTGCAAAAAGGAACAGCAGAATGCAACTTTAACAATCAATATGAAAAAATAAGGTTACCTACAGGCACGTTTTTATCTAACCAGCAGGCCTCTGAGTTGATAACTGAACATTTTTTGTGTAAATGTCCCTTAAAAAATCAAAAGTGTCCAAGACAAAGCAAAGCTTACACTCTGACCTACTGTATGTACCTGCCTGTTCATCTGTGAAGTACAAACATCTCATCTCTCCACTGCACGACTGCCTCAGATATACTGTTGGCATGACAACCAGGGAGGATTGAAATGACTAGTCACATGACACAGCCAAGGTTGAGCACAGACAAAGCGAGGGAACATAATCATTTTTTCCACAGAGAAACCTTCACAACAGTCGGCCTGTTGCACGAAAAAGAAGGCTAAAAACAAGATGTTCTGTGCCAATTATCCCAGGGACATCCAGCAGGTGTGAGGATGCCTTTTCTGCAGCACAACACATCTGAAGTGGGTGTTCATTCCTGCCCGGCACATCCTGATCTGACAAGTGTTACTGATCCAAACACAAATGGTGTACTACGGCTCCTAAAGGCTAGAGACAAAGAACAGAGGAAAAACCAGTAGAAAAGAGTAAACAGCTGTTATCTAAAGACACTAAGCTCTGGCATCATAGCAACCGAGTACTTCTGAATGAGATGTTGGTGTTTCTGCATCATGAGGCTGAGAAGCAGACCGATGGATGGACATGGTTGTAGAGAGCAGATCTCAGCTGGAGTGTGAGCGCTACAGGGGCTGAAGTCATTTAGAGAAGTACTCTGATGTCCCTGTAGAGAAATTTATCCTGGAGTCCATCCTGCAAAGACACATCAGAAAAAGTGAAAGAAAACATGAAACAAGCTTAAAGGTTTACTTAGAGAAACACACTTCAAGTATATAACATGGACAGGCCTCTCTCAGACTCTTGCAGACCTCTACTGTGGTCATTTGGTACCACTTTGGCTTCACTTGACCTGACAAATTCAGCAATGCCATGACATATGACTAATATTTGTGCCAGTATTTCATTCCATTTTACTTTCTTTTTTAAAAAATAAATAGTGCATCATGTGCCTGTGGTAGAGAAGTGTGGAGAAAAGATCAGCCCTACTAATAAATCACATAACACACAGACACACACAAAATATACAAATAAAAAAGTATAAACTTATCGTTCACGTAATAGAGTCAGCTCTTTGAACCGTCTCGTTCACGAATGACACGGCACTACTGCAAAACCTCATTACAAAACATCTAACAAAGCTAACTAAACAGTCTAGTCAAAGGAAAAAAGCTTGTCTTCCATGAAAGCACTCTAATGCAGCTTACTTAGCTAAGGCTGAAGCTAACAGAGCTGTGTTAGATATAAAAGCTAGGTAGGTAATGTAGCTAAAGACTGTACACCTTTTACAGTTTTGAAAAGCTCATCTCAACCATATTTTATTTACATAAATTACCTACGTATCAAACGTAAAGCTTAAGCTAACAAAGCTATGTTAAATATGTCAGCTTCTTTGCTTGCTAAAGCTAACTTAGCTATGTTAACTACATAACTAACTTATCTATGTTAGCATTAGCTACATTTTCTAAATCTCACATTGCTACAGCTAAAGCTAGCGTAGCTACATTGGCATATGCAGTAATGTTAACTACATAGCTAGCATAGCTACATTAACTCTGGCAAAAGCTAAGCCAAAGCAAGCCTCTGTTTGCCTAATTTAAATTTTTTTTACATAATTTAAAGATTAGACCTTTGACCTTTTTATTTTTTTGATTATGAAATTGTGGTTAGTTTGTGATGTTAGCAATGTGGTTTGTAGTGAATGTAACTGCCAGACTTAGTTTATGAATAAAGTTGGCTAAAGAAAACAACAATAGCAACATTAACAAAAAAGGAAAATGCTTTCTTCTGGCAAATAACGACAATTATTAGAATTATTACTGTCACTATTGTCCTGACAGATGCAATGATACCTTCATCAGGGTCATCGCTAAAGGCTGCAAGCGTGTGAAACGTGTCGGTCTAATAAAGTTGTTCCTTAAACTACACTTAAAGATTTCTGTTTTCCACAAGACTCTCCTTATCCTCCATGCACCTTGGAAGTTGGTGTTGTGCCAGATTTACCCACCTCAGATGCCAATGATACAGTAGTGGTAAGCAAGAGCAGGTGTCTGAGATCTGTGGTCTGCAGCCAGACCCCTCTCCCAACTTTGAGAGGGGTCCTTAATTAGTCAGTACAACATACAGTATTTCTAGTTTTAGAAGGCTTTTTGAAATACAGATTTATTGATAAACAAATTCTGAGTTACATTCACGAAATAACTACATTTTAAACTTTACAGACTAAGCAACATCTCATAAATGAATATTAGTTTATGGTTGTAGGCCATAGTGTTGAAACAAATTCAACAAAGTTTTGTTGTGGTGTATTTTTTCTATCTATCTGTCTATCTATCTATCTATAAATAACTTTGCTAGCTTTAGCTAAAGCTTACGTAACTTTGCCAGCTTTAGTTAAAGCTTACGTAACTTTGCCAGCTTTAGCTAAAGCTTACGTAACTTTACTAGCTTTAGTTAAAGCTTACGTAACTTTGCCAGCTTTAGCTAAAGCTTACGTAACTTTGCTAGCTTTGGTTAAAGCTTACGTAACTTTGCCAGCTTTAATTAAAGCTTACGTAACTTTGCTAGCTTTAGTTAAAGTTTACGTGACTTCGCTAGCTATAATGTTACTATGTAAGCGAATGTAGCTAAGTTGGCTTTAGCTTTAGCAACCTTGCTCTTTGGCAAACATCTAATGCTAATGTAGCAAAATAAGCTACATAGGTAAAATAGCTAAGTTAGCTTAAGAAAACACAGCATAAGCTAATGTAGCTTCCTTAGCTTTGGCTTTACCTACATTAGCTACATAAGCAATTTACATGGATAAAATATGGGTTTACAAGATAAACAAAACTGTAGCCTAAATAGTGCACAGTCTTCAGCTAAATTACCTATGTAGCTTTCACAGTTAACCCAGCTCTGTTAGCTTCAGCCCTAGCTACATATAGTGCACTAGAGTGTTTTCATGCAGGACAAGCTTTTTCCTGTAAATAGTTGGCTTTATTAAGCGTTTTATAATCAGGTTTTGCAGGTTAGGTTTTTGACTTTTAGCTGTTGGTGTCCTAACCCTCATCTTAACCCTGTTGCTAACCCTAACTGGAAGTTTGATCTGATCTTATTTTTAACATTTAAATGTGTATTTCTGTCCTGACAAATGCAGTGTCTCACAGTGGTGGTCTGCAGGGGGGGGACATCTGAGAGCTGTGGTCTGCAACTGGACACTCTTGTGGACTTTTGGCACCAAAATCCAGCTGGGGGTGTGTCTGTCCCGAGTCATTAGCTTGTCCACTAACATTAGCAGGGCTAGCTCTCAGTCTTCAGTTATATACAGTACAGCGTGTGCTTTTTGTCTCAAAGCTTTGTTGCGCGCCAAGGTGACTTCAAGTTCTACACTTTCTGGAAAACACACCTCAGATATTTTTTGTACAGCGTTTCTTCTTCTTTTTTTTTTTTTTTTTTTTTGCTGTTTTTATATCTACTCCCATCAAGGCACTGAATAATACTGAATAATACTCATAAATTTCATTTTTCTGAGCATGAAATTCATTTCAGCTTCACTTCAAAAATGCTGCTTCCCAGCTCTCTTGCCTCTGCTCAACATATTTACTGTTTCTTCTTCTGCTTCCACTCACTGCTTGTGCACCTTTTAATCTGGTTTCTCCTTTCTCTTACATCTGCATATGAGTAAAGTATGCAAGTGGAGGCAGAAGAAAGAGGAAAAAGAAGACAAAGAAGAAACAGCAAACATATTGAGCAGAGGCAAAAGTGTTGGGAAGCAGTATGTTTTGAATAAAGCTGAAATAAATGTTATGCTCAGTGAAATGAAGGGTATGAATATCATTCATCACCCGGATGGGGGGAAAGAGGAAGTGGTGAAATACTTCAGAGGTGTCTACAGAAATGGACAGGCAGGGTTTTTTATTTTACCTGCTTATTCCCACTAACTGGATTGATTTGATGTCTCTTACTTTCCAATTTACGTCATTGGGAGACAAGCAGACACATTTCCCCTCTACATTATGACCTCCTCCATCTGCCTCACTTTTTCTTTTAAAATGTGAGCTTCAACACCTAGACGAAGACAGCATTAAAGAAAAAGATTAAACCGCACTCTCGCAGTTTCAAAATGGCCCAGAGAGGACAATTTACAGAGTTTATTGCACAAATATGCACACAGACTGCAGACGTTTGCCAGGTTTTCTGACTCATTGATGTTGGGAGACAGTTTGTGTTATCTGTTAAATTTCATGTTCGTGTTCAAGCCATGTTAGAAAAAAAAGTGTAATAACACCAATTTGGTTGTCAGAGAGGAGCTGGTGTCAGATTATTACTTTGCCAGAACCAAAAATCAACATGCAATAAAAGGTCCAGTATAACTTTCTTTATGTGGATAAATAAAACAATATCAGGTATATGACACTCAAACTAAGAGGTAAAGGTAAGCAGATTTGAAGACAGTAAGCCTAACTGTCTTATTTGTCTAAGCTGATGATGGCTTAATATTTACTGAAGAAACAGAGTAGTACCAGTTGTTGTGCCAACTCCCTGTGGAAAAAAGGTAAAGTATACCCCTCATTTATTATCACTCCAGCTCTTGTTGGTTTAACTAACTCTACTCCCTCTGATTTTAAGAACCTGTATGTTTTTATGATTTAAAGAGTATAGACCAGCCTTTCCTAAATGCAAGCCACTTTAAAATCTGAAACACTTCCATGGCCCACCAAACTTCTCACACAACCATAACATGAGAAGACTTTAACTCCAACTTTTAAATCATAAACAGAGAATTTCAAAGAGCACATTAAGTTTTCGGAGACATGAATGTTACTTAGAAAGTGTTTGTGAAGTCACAAAGCCAAACAAATAAACCCCCACCATGAACTTGGTTTTCATCAGGCATCAGCACAGTCAGCTCTATCTTCTTCTTGACTATTCATCTCATTATATTTATTTTGTGAATCTATAAAGTCTTTCCTAAAGGTGAGTTTGCCTAACTTACCAGCCATTGGGGCAGGTAAATAAAAGCAACCTAACAGAGGGATTTTGTTACAGTAAATGGCTTCAGTTAAACCCCTCTGTTGCTGACCCTTATGCTTACTAACCAAAACATCCCACCTCCTCCTCTATGTGCAAGAGCTGCTGTCAAATTTTCACAGCCCCTGTGTGCTGTGAGGTTTGACTCAGAATCATATGAGAGTAGTTCTCCACTACAACGGGTGTATCTGCTTAAGGTGTGTTTGCACCAATGTCTTACTTATTGCAAGTCCAACTTAGTTAAGCAAAGCTTGGATTTTGGCATGACACTGCATAAATCATGCATGTATGCATGTAGATGTGCAAAAACATCTCCTCTGCCTAGAGAAGCTTTCCGTGTAGCTCCTTGCTCTTGTTTCAATAAATAACATAAATAAATGTGGTCCAGCTCTGATTAAACTGCCTTTATAGAGTGGCTGGATCCAAGCTAAATGCTTCAGCGATAGCAGCCATTCAATACACTTGCTTATAGCACGATTTAACCCCACCCAAAACTGTGGCAAACTCATCCCAAAGCAGTAAGAAACACCTTTTGCGCCATGAAAAGCTTTCAGTGTGGCTCTTTGCTCTTGTTTTAGTAAAGAAATGTGGTCAAGCTCTGATAAAACTGCTGCTGTCGCTACATCCGAGCTGACCGCTATACCAGCAGCCAGAATATACTGACTCATACTACAACTGAGAATGGAAAACATTTTTAAATGCGGTAAAACTGCCACTTTACCGTCGCTACATCTGAGCTAATTGCTACAGCTAATTTCTATGCCGGCGGGTATTTTAGTTTACCAAAAGTAAACTGTTGGAAATGTCCATGACCCACCCTTCAACATTAAACCAGTTAGCTGCTTGCTAACTTGTTAAATGAGTTCTGCAAACAGCTAGACTTTGACCCAGAAGTTGGTGAGCATAAATGGTAAGTATAATAGAAGTTGCACGGTCGTCTGTCCTCGAGTATCACCATAACCTGGAGGGATAGCAGCATTCCACTTGTTCCAAAAGTAGAGCATATATTAAAGAAAGAATATGATTTACCGAGCTTTACATTTAGTGCATGTCCTCTCTATTCAGCAGACAGCTAATTAGGTGCTTGCTATCTTATTATCAAGGTTAGGTTCTTTATAACTAGCTGAAAGTCATCTGCCATAGTAAAGGTGGATCACGGTGCATGTATACTAGCTCAAGGTCAGAAGTCCAATTAAACTGCCTATTGATCAGTGGCTTTTGCTCAGGATGGAAGTTTACTGTGTGATCGCAAATACATTTCACTTTCTCGGGGACTCGACTCATTTGTGTCATCTCAGCACAACAACTCTGATACAGTTCATTTAAACAGAGATTTACCCATTTTAATGGGAATGAACTGAACAATCCTCACAGGGTCTCCAAAATTTCCAACAGAACAACTGCAAAATAAAATCTCCATACGCATGCTTTAAGGGAATAAAAATGACATTGAGCCTCATTCGGTTTATGATGTTATTCACTTTGTATCCACATCAAGTTCCTGCATGATTTATGCATGCATTTATCCTTCCAATCCTCATTACAATCATGTTCTTCTGAAATGCGGAAGCAGATTTCATCACTCTTTGGGCACGCTGAATGCAGCAGCGGTCGTTTTATAATAACACACTCACTAAAGAAGAATCTAAATAAGAGTAAAGCAGATGGGTTTCTGAACTTAGATTATTGCTACAAAACTTCCGCTCTGGAGTCATTTGCAGAACTCACGATTACACTTTGAGGGATAATTATGCAGAGCAGCATTTAGAATAGCAGCTAGAAGCAACTGAGAATTAAAAATAGAGAAGTTTAGAAACACTTTAGTAAGCAGGTTTGTTATTTCATTTGATTTAATGGTCTCACAAAACTGCCCGACCCAGATAGACTCATAACACAACCAAATAACACTGCAGCAAACAATTTAACAGAAAAGAACATTACTTCTTGAATATAACATTACATTTGACAGCAAAGACTTTGTTTCCCTTGCTCTATAATTTGTTCTGCCCTTCTCAAACACACCTAACATTTTCATCTTTTGAACACATATGTAAAGCACACTGCCTGCGGGGTCTCAATCAAATTAATAAAAGATGACAATCAGAGAGGCGCTGCTTATTTCCTGTTTTGAATTAAAGAATCTATTCAACAACAGTAAATCATCATTTTGACTGATGAATTTTACATAATGAGAGGGAAAAGCTCTGGAAAGTACCCTTTCTGTTAAGTGCTGTGAGCAACTCCAAAATTCTGGGATTGTTTTTGGCTCTAACCAAGGCTACTTTTAGCAGCTTTTCTCCCTCATTATTAGAAATTTCATTAATTAAACAGAAACAGAGAAAGGACTGGAGTGCGAGCAAGTGCAGTGTCCTTACTGAAGGGGATGTGGAGAAGGGGCAGAGAAGGGAGGTGCTAAGTGATGAGTCAGGTCTTATCAGATGGGTCTGCGCAGCTCCCAGTACCAGGACTATCCTCTGTCTTTTCATGCAGGGTTCTGCATGGAGTTAACTTGTTATAAGTATTCACCCCCTTGAATGTTTTGCAGATTTATATGAAGTAATGTCAACTGAACAAAAATTTAATGTTAAATGACTGCATAAAATTCACCTCCTTTAAAGTGACTAACTTAATTCAACAGAGGTCCTGCCAAATGGTGCTAGTAGTCTCACTATTAGTGAAATGGAGATAACCTGAGTGCAGTGAATGTGCTTTAAGTGATTGTAGTATAAAGACACATGTGTCTTGGAAGTCCAGTCACTGGTTAATTAGTATTCCTGGCTACTATTACACCATGAAGACAAAAGGACACTGAGTGTGAATCTACCTAGACCAGGCCATCCTTACAAACCGAGGGACCGTGCAAGAAGAAGACAATTGAGAGAGGCCACCAAGACACTATGACTACTCTGAAAGAGTTAAAGTGCAAGCTTCAGCAGCTGAGATGGGAGAGACTCTGCATACAACAACTGTTCTCTGGGTTCTTCACCAGTCAAAGCTTCATGGGAGAGAGGCAAAGAGAAAGGCACTGTTGAAGAAAACTCAGATTAAATCTCAACGAAAGTTCGCCAGAGGCATGTGGGAGACTCCATGGTCAAGTGGAAGAAAGTTCTTCGGTCTGACGAGAACAAAATTGGGGTTTCAGGCCATCATACAAGATCCTATGTTTGGTGGACACCAAACACTGCACATCACCACAAACACACCATCCCCACTGTGAAGCACAGTGGTGGCAGCATCATGCTGTGGGGATGCTTCTCGGCAGCTGCCCTGGAAGACTTGTAAAGGTAGAGGGTAAAATGAATGTGGGAAAATATAGGAAAATCCTGGAGGACAATCTTATTCAGTCTGCAAGAGAACTACGGCTTTGGATAAGATTTATTTACAGCATGACAATGACCTGAAGCATACAGCGAAAGCTACACAGAAATGGTCTTCAGACAACAAGATGAATGTTCTGGCGTGGCCGAGACAAACCCCAGACCTCAGCCCAACAGAGAACTTGCAGCTAACTTAAAAAGGGCTGTCTAATGCCACGATCCAAAGAAATTCAAGAACAAATGAGAAAGTAATTGAAATCTATCAGTCTGGAAAAGGTTACAAAGCCATTTTCAAGGCTTTGGGACTCCAGGGAACCACGGTCAGAGCCATTATCCACAAATGGAGAAAACTGGGAACAGTGGTGAACCTTCCAAGTAGTGGTCAGCCAACCAAAATGACTCCAAGAGTGCGACCACGACTCATCCAGGAAGAAAAAAACAAAATGAAGGTTTTGGAATGGCCAAGTCAAAGCCTGGACCTGAATCCACTTGAGATGCTGTGGTCTAACCGTAAACGGGCAGTTCATGCTGGAAAACCCTTCAATATGGCTGAGTTAAACAATTCTGTGAAGAAGAATGTGCCAAAATTCCTCCACAGCAATGTTTAAGACTCATCACCAGTTATCACAACAGCTTGATCTCAGTTATTGCTGCCAAGGAGTGGCAGATCCAGTTATTAGGTTCAGGGGGCAATAACTTTTTCACACAGGGCTAGAAAGGTTTGGATTTTTTTACCCCCTTAAAGAAATTAGTAATCATTCAGAAACTGCATTTTATATTTACTTTGGTTGTCTTTGTGAAATATAAAAATTGGTTTGATGATCTGAAACATTTAAGTGTTTAGGCGTGATAAATATGCAAAAAAGTAACAGGGCAAATACTTTTTCATGGCACTGTATATATATATACATATACATATATATATATATATATATATATATATATATATATATATATATATTCAGTTAAAGGGTAGAATACTTTTAATAGGCTGTGTATGTAATGTGAAATAGAACAGGGTATAGAAAATGTGTATCATGTTCTGATTAATTAATCACTATGTCTCAAGCCATCTCTGTGCTTTCCTCATTAGCAGACAGCTCAGGGATTATTTTTACATCACAGATTTAGATTGTACAGAACATAAAGATCTATGTCTGTCCATCATCCTAACACCCAGTCTGGGAAATACTGCACAACACCTACTGTACAGAGAAATATAACACTTTGTGTGTGTCTGTTAATTAGAGTGGGCCAAAATTCCTCCACAGCGATGCGAAAGACTGTGTGTGTGTCTGTTAATAACCATGATTAAATAGTTTTATATCAGTTTTTGCAGCAAAGGAACGGGGTGATTTAGGGACACTTAACCAAGATATGGAGACATCACAGTGAAATCAAATACCAAAAAGAAACAGAGACAAGAATAGACAAGAAATGACACTAATGGGGCTTTTCTATCACAAGGAGCGGCTTGGCTCAACTTGGTTGCACTCTGCAAGGCAGCCCAACGCTACAGGGATTTCCTTTTCAACCAAAACCTAGCTTCACATTTGAGGGCGCGACTAGAGCTGATGACTGGCTTTTATTAGTTTGTGTGTCATAAAAGTTTCAGTCTCACAGCAAATTCTGACATTATGATGGAAAACTAAATCAGCACGGCTTAGTCTGGCTCGGCACAGCCAAAAGTCATAGTGGAAAAGCCCTATAAGTTTATTGTGATATATAATGTTCCCTCCACCAAGTAGTCTGATTTGATTCAGTGTAGTTTGGTACAGTTTGGTGGAGTGAACGCTGATTTTTCATATGTTTCCACAGCAAGTGTCCATCCACGCGCATGGTAATGGGAGTCCCAGCTCTTTTTGGAGATCTGGATCAGTTGACTAAGCTCAGCAATAAGAGCCGGCTCCCAAATGGCTCTTCATGTGATACCATTTTGGCCCTTTTCTCTGTCTATTAATCAACAGCAAAACTGTATAAAAAGAAACTTAACCTGCTCTTGAATGGGACTTTGGTCTGGCCCCGTCCTACCTCTCTGAGCTCCTTCACCCCTACTTCACCCCTACGCTCCTGCTCGGTGCCTCAGGTCAGCTGATCTGCTGCTCCTGGAGGTACCGAGGTCAAATCGGAAGCTCAGGGGGGATAGAGCTTTTTCTGTTGCTGCTCCCAAATTGTGGAACGAGCTTCCCTCCCACATTAAACAAGCCTCCTCACTGTCCATTTTTAAAACTTGTCTTAAAACCCATTTTTATTCCTTGGCTTTCAACCCCACATGAGACTCTGCTCCTGTTTTAGTGTTTTATGGTTTGTTTTTAGTTATTGTTTCATTGTTCTTAAATTGTTTTTTAAAACAATGAAACGATTATTTTAGTGTTTATACCTACTCGTTGTTTTAATTGTTTTATCCCTGCATTGTTTTGTCTACTTATGTACAGCACTTTGTTTCAGCTGTGGTTGTTTTAAAGTGCTTTATAAATAAAGTTGAGTTGAGTTTGCTCCTAATGATCACATAAAAAAAAAAACAATAACTCCTAGCACCGACTTAAATACGAAAAACATATCATGGTGACTCATATCGTCATATTTTGAGTAGTCATTTCAGTCTAACCAGCGCCCCATCGGTTTTATATGCTAAATAGTATGTTAATGTTCCCTTTAAAGCATGCTTGCGACAAAATGAGGCAGAACAGCTATTCATCTCAGGACAACACATGATATGTTTTGTGTTTATCCACCATTTCTGTTTCTGTTGCAAAGGATTTTCCAAGAAAGTCTGGCTGCAGTCCGTTTATTTCTGATGGCCATGCTCACAGACGAATAATCTGACAAGGAAAGAGAAATGCAAGTTAAAACTTTCAACATAAAATCAGATTTAAATGTTGTATAGGGTTAAGGTAACGGTTAGGATACCAAAAGTGAAAAGTAAAAACCTGACCTGAAAAATCTGATTACAAAACGTTTAATAAATCAGAGTAAACATTCTGCTAACAGGATAAAAGATTGTTCACTATGAAAACATTCTAATAAAGCTAATAAAGCTAATGAAGCTTACGTAGCAAAAGCAAAGCTCACAAAGCAGCTACGTCTGCAAAAGCCCACATTACTGAAGCTAACTTAGCTGTAAAAAATGGAGCTACAGAGCCAATGTAGCTAAAGCAAAGCTCACAAAGCAGCTATGTTAGCTACGTAGGTACACTATTTATTCAGCTATGTTAGATTTAGCAAGGTTTGCTGTAGTTGGTAAAGTTAACCTAACTACAGTGGCTTATGTAGTAATGTTGATTATGTAGTTATACAGCTGAATTAGCTTTAATCAAAAGCTACTGTAGCTAAAGCAAGTCACAGTTCTTATAGCTACCTCTAAAAGTCTATACATAATTGAATCCCAGATTTGACCTCTTACCCTTTTCTCTGTTTTACTGAAGATATATTTCTTAGTTGGTAATATTTGTAATGCGGGTATTTCATAAATGTATCTGCCAGTTCGATCTGCAGCCAGACCCCTCTTGGATCTTTTGACCAATCAGTGGACTGCAGTGGATCTAATTCCACTTTCTGAAGATGCTTGTTTGGTACTTTTTTAAAAAACTATTGACAGTGAAAATGCAAATAATTGTGTACCATATAAACCAAACTGAACTGGACCGTTTTGAAAAACGTTGTTTTTGTGTACCAAGATAAAGAATCAAAATAGAAGAAGAATTAAGATGATTTGATCAGTAAAAAAACAAACAAACAAAAAAAAAACCCAAACAAAGAAACAAACAAACAAAAAAAAAAAACACACCATTTTGTCATGACTATGGAAGATCATAATGTTGAGCAAAAGTTGCAAACAGGTATGTAGATTTAGACAAACATATGCAGCAACCATAAAGACAAACACCCAACTATGACGTCTGTGTTTGTGTGTGCAGTTTAAACAGAGCATGCAGCCTCAGCGGGTGGGAGGTGTTGTCTAATAGAGTTTAGGTTGAGCGATGGTGTGGGAAGGAGTCTAACGATGTGACTGACAGACGAGCTGGAGGAGGGGAGGGATGGCTGTCATCTCCCCCCTGTGCTATTTAAATCTTTTACACAATCTTTTACTTCACAAAGATGCTGTCACAATATAAACACTTTATTTTAATAAAGGAGTAGGTACGTTGAAGGATGTTTTTAAGCTCTAACTTGGCTGACAAGAGAAAAAGTTCAGGGGGCTAATTTGTCACGACTCTGAATCAAGTTTAAAAAAGTAATGTGGTATTTCTGGAAAAATCCAGAAGGATAGACACACCCAATGAGCCATAAAAGCACTGCTAGCTAGGAGAAGAAAAACTGGATTCATCCGGTGTTGAAAAAAGAAGCTGATGTGGAGATGCAAACAATTGTTGTTCCTTGAGTTCTTACAACAGAGATAATATACGTCTAAATATCTGTCTCCACAGACTATTTTGTGAATGTGATTTTTTTAATGTTGTGGGTCTTTTCCTACCTTTAAAAGAGGACAGTGGATAGAATAGGTAACAGAGACAGAAGAGAGTGGGGAAAGAGCCACAGCAGGGTTGCCAGGTCCACAATTTTGCCGCGGAATCGGGCCACTTTTTATGTACTGCTGCTGGTAAATTTTTTTTTGTCCTTGGGTTGAGCAGACCCATTTTTGATCTGTTGTGTATATGTATTTACAATCCAAAGCAGAACGACTTTATCTACCCTCAAATGCAACTAAATCAACCAGCAGAGAAGCAGGAAAACATAGAACATGGCACACAACCAAAGATCCGCTGGGCCACACTGGCACATAGACATACAGAAGCAGCACACCAGCATGCACACAACCAGTAGCTATATGTGATGTTGCTTGGTTTTGGGCTTTTTTTATTGGCCATTGGGCTTTATTTGTCACCCAGACCTGGCAACCCTGAGCCACAGGTTAGTCTCAAACCTGGGCCGCCCACACAACTGCAAGGCCTTCTGTGCCCATGCAATGTCTCAAAAAGCTTTGAGGGATTTTCATTTAACTTTGGTATAAGTGTAAGGGCTGAGATCATCGTTTTTGAAAATCTCAAAGCTTCATGTGATAAATGGCCTTAATGGATACCCGTAGATAATCAAACTGATACTAAAGTAAAGCCTGCAGTGATGAGACTGTGCCCCAGCAGGTGGTACCATTCATCAATTACAGATTTGGGAATGTAACTTGGACTTTAAGGGGTTTGTCATCCAAAGCACAGTTTAATGAAGGATATAAAACACAGACTTGTCAGAGCCCTTTTATTCTTATGGGCTTTCTAGGATCTTAGCTGTTAAACCACCAACATTTGCAAAAGATACCAAGAAACCGAACACAATAACCAACCCTCCACAATCCTCTGCCATTCTAACTTCCTGTAGCTACTTATGCACTTTAAGCTGCTCTCATCTCCCTGTTTCCTCTTTCAACATTTCCCTGTCTTCCCTCTCAGTATAGAACATCAGGAGGGAAAAGATGCTGCCATGACATGCCTCATCAACGAAATGCTGCTCCCCCTGAGCTTCAACCCCTGCAGGTTTCCTGACTCAATCAGCCGATGATTCATCCCCTCAAGTGTGACCCTTTTTTAAATCTTTGCCCAGACCTTGTTTGATCACCACAACTCAACGTTTTTTTCTAATCAATTAGTGCATTTAAAATAATTAGTATTTTGGTTCCTGTGGGGTGTAGAGGCCCTTCTGCAGAGTGTTTTTCTCTAGTTTGGTTAATGAAACAGCAAATCAACACCAGTTCCCACAGTCCTTGTATGCAGTAGCTGTTTAGTTTGGTGCATAGATTCAAAAATTAGTGACTCATTATTTAATTAATATCAAGATTTGACTTCTGTAAGGCAGCAAATATGCTGACATGCAGTGATTTAGGACCTACCTACAAATAGACGTCCACATGTAGCAGTGTTGGTTCCACTTGATATCATTTGCCACAATTTGCACTTAAGTGCTACTTTGATTGTGTACATATGGCTTATTATGTATTTCCACCTTCAAATTCAAGATTGTTGGCAGAGCAGACACCCATACAGAGGAAATAGTCCTGGACATAGTGGATGTGGGATTGATTCTGATCTCACCGCTGTTTGCTGCATGTCTTCCCCCTCTCTCTCTCCCCATATTTCCCGTCTCTCCTCAGCTGTCCTATCAAAATAAAGGAAAAAATAATCGTAAAAAACATAACTCTCTGTGAGTGTGTTTAACAAGGTATATTTTTATATGCATTTTGATATATATGAGTACTTTATATGGCGATCGGATGCAATGCGATGTGATGAGATATGATACAGTATGATAGGATTTGTGTCCCCTTGGAAAATTGATCCAGGATTTAAGTGCAATATATGTTAAATTTTCTCCATAGTAAGATCTCTAAAACTACAAACAAAAGCAAAACCAAAACAGAGATGCATACACCAGTGAAGCCACAAACAGAGCATGGTACACATTAGCCATATTGCACAATGTCCACCAAAAAACACACAACATATACGAGAGGAAAACAATAAGAAGCACCAGAGAAAACAGCAGACAAATTCTATCTACAGTCTCTTGGGACTCAAACACTGCTGGATTACCCTTCATCCCATCTTGTATACTTGCAGCGCACTCCTAAATCAAACGGGATGAAACCATTGATGCATCGTCAAACAGTATGCAGCAGCTAGCTAATATGACACAGCATTTTTGATCTGAGAGCATCACTCAGCTGGAAACAGAGCAGACCAACTCAATAATAAATGGCTGTGCGTCTGAAGGATGTGTTGTTGTTTTAGGAAGGTGGTAATCCCAGGATGTTCTGGTTCAAGGAGACGTTCATTAGAGCCCTCCACTTTAAAAACAACAGGGTGTCTGTGTGTTCTGAGTCAGAGGGCACTCTTTGATGCAGCAGGGGCCAACGCTGTCAGGGAATCCAGCCTTTTAAATCCTCATAAAATAATGCTGTAACTCTGCTCCGAGAGACAAAGCGTCTGTGCAGCAGTCGCACAAAGGCTTTTCACTGCTCTTCTTCCTAAAGCTCTTATTTCAAAGCTTTTCCCTTAGATCCATTATATCAATTACTAACACCCCCTCACTCCAAAATCCGGACTCAATTTTCTGCACTTGGATTTCAAAAATGCATAATTACAAATGGAGGCATGGGTGCAATTTACAACATCCTTTTCTTCCAGCCTCACAGACTAGACAACAGCTTTTTAGAGTCTTAGATTTTTCTTTGATGCAAAGAATTTAAAACTGCAATTTTACTACTATTGTGTGAGTTCTCTTTGTGCATGAGAATCATAACTTACACTGCCTCACAGTGTAGAAACAACTCATTATTCTTAGTTTCTTTATCTGGAGGAAATAAAGAATAAAAACACTGCTGTATGCTTTTATTGTCATGTCAATCACTTAATTTGAGGCTTTTAAAAAACTGTCTGAGTCTACTGTATAAGCAGGATGTTAGAAACCACAACAGCTACTGTAGTGAACAAATGGAGCTTGGAGTTCCCCACTGTAAGTGCCTCATCCTCAGCTATCAAATACCTCCCGATGACACCGAGTTGTGTCATTAGTGTAGCAGGGGAGCAGAGGAGAGGGGAGGCGGGGCTCGGAGAAATCAGTTAGATCCCTGCGGTGACAGCTGTAAGGGCTGAGCAGAGCTACACCAACCTGCAACTCTTCTTCTTCCACATTAAGAGAGTATTCTGTTAAAGAAGCCGGGTGGGAGAACAGCAGGATTTGGCAAAAACTGCCCCTGGCTTTGAGTTGTATTGGTCTGTTATTTATTCCCACAGCAAGGCCTTATTGTCAGAGAGAAGTTAAGCACTAGGTAGGCTGGCAGGTTTGTTCATGGATTTCTTTGCTAAAAAAAAAGTAGTCTAATTCTACTTCCCAACAAGAGAACAACAATTATTGATCCAACACAGGGACAGGAGTGCTCTGCTCCTAAAGACACTGTGGCAAGTAGACGTCATTGCAAGTGTTTAGTACGACCACCTAAACAAGTACCATATTCCTACATATTTACAATAAATTCAACAAGTTGTCAGAACCCCTTTATTTCAATTTTGATAGCATTTAAGTAAGTTTTAAGTATTGAGACCCTCTACTCTGTTCTTAGTGGATGCCCCTTTGGCAGCATTTACAGCTTTGAGTCTTGTTGAATATTTTGCAACAAGCTCTGCACACCTGGATCTGGGAGTGTTTTGCCAATCTTCTCAGTCAGGTTGGGTGGGGACCATCAGAGGACATTCATTTTCAGGTCTCTCTTTTGCTCTCAGCCTTGACCAGCCTCTCAGTCCCAACTGCTGATAAACATCCCTACAGCATGATGCCGCCACCACCATGCTCCACTGTGGGGATGGTATTAGGCAGATGATTAGTGGTGCCTGGTTTCCTCCAGATGTAACGTTTAGAACTGGGGCCGAATAGTTAAAACCTTGCTTTTATCAGACCAGAGACTCTTATTTCTCACAGTCTGAGAGTCTGAAGCATCCATCAGGTGCTTTTTTTTTGCAAACTACATGTAAGCTTTCATGTGTTTTGCACTGAGGAGAGGATTCTGTCAAGCCACTCTTCCATAAAGCCCAGATTAGTGGAGGGCTGCAGTGATGGTTGTCCTTCTGGAACTTTGGCCCATTTTCACACAGGAGCTAAGTCAGAGTGACCATCAGGTTCTTGGTCACTAAGACCCCCGATTGCTCAGTTTGGCCAGGTGACCAGCTCTGGAAAATCCTGGTTGTGCCAAACTTTTTCCATTTAAGAATTAGGGAGGCCACTGTGGTCTTGGGAACCTTCAGAGCAACAGAACTTTTTTTTTGGTAGCATTCCCCTGATCTACGCATTGAAATCCTGCATCTAAGCTCTGCAGACAGTTCCTTTGACCTCATGGCTTGGTTTTTGCTCTCATATGCATTGTCAGCTGTGAGGCCTTTGATAGAGAGGTGTGTGTACCTTTCAAAATCATGTCCAATCAATCTAATTTACCACAGGTTGAAACATCTGAGGTAGAAACATCTCAGTGAAGATAAAAGACATGGGAGGAACCTGAGCTAAATTCCAATACTTATGTTAATGTGAGATTTCAGTATTTTAATTTAAATACATTTGTGAAAATTCCTAAAATTCTGTTTTCACTTTGTCATGGTGGTGTACTGTTTTCACATATCAAACTCTGCATGTGATCGTAACTATTAGTTACATCATTATGTGTACTTACCATCATCATTAGGATTTTCACTGTTTACCTGCCTCCCGATCAGAACCTCTACCTGCCTGATCACATCAGCATCACAACCTTCTCTGACCGGTTTGTAATGGTCATTTAAAGAAGAAACAAGGCTTTTTTTAAGGGCCTACATGTGATCAAAGTAAAAAAAAATGCTGACATCACTGCAGTAATTTAATAGGATTTAAGGAGCAAGAGCACTCAACAGGACCTTTAATACAACTTGGGATGCATGTTTTGTGTTGTGGTTTCATAACCTGACCTCCTACAGTAGGAATAATGATCTTATGTCATGATACACTACTCACACTGACAAATCCATTTGTCTCACTCTCATATTATTATAGTGGTAAAGCCAGCTGTGAGTCAGTCAGTTAAACATCTAAGTATACCTCTCTTACTGAAGGGCAGGGTAAAAGAGAAACAGTCATACATGTGTGCTTTTAGGAGTAAAACAGTTATTTGAAGCCACACTTCTGTCTTTAACCGATAATGACTAGCTAAACTTTAGAATAAACAAAAGACAATCACATATAAACTAATTATGAGCTGAGATTATCCCTGTGAGATCTGTTGACAGTGAGGTCTGCAGAGATTGGCTCTCCAGCTCTGGGAATAATACTCATAATGGATGTCAAGTGGCATTATTCAGCAGCAATAAAGGGAGGAGTGTGTCCTTTATGTAGAGGAGCAAAAGTAAGTGAGCAGAGCTGGTGGATGTTCCCAAAGCATATTTTACTTTCATGAGTGCGAAGAGTTGATGCCTGCCCTTTCTGAAAAGAAACACATCTAACTCTCTGTCCTTAATCTTGGCAAAAGGCTGAAGTTTTCCAACCTTTTGCTGGAGTAAAAATGTCTTTCTAACCTTTAACGTCATTACCATATGTGGACATTTTAGGAGGATATCATTTTAGATATACCCAGAGGAGCACCTTGGTTTTCCAGAAATGTCCCAAAACAGTATTTCGACTGGTGATAGGGTCAGTGGTCTTGGTATTGTGAGTATAACTGGGTTATTGTTTTCCATCAGAAGATTGGCATTGTTATTGCAATGCATTGGAGCACAGTTGTGACATTTAAATTTCCCTCCTGGAAAAGTTTTAGCCAACAGGGGTGTGAAGTCAAACTGGAAAAAAAAATCACTCACAGTTTGAATTATCTCCCTGATTAAAAAACAAACAAAAAACCTCCAGAAATCTATGAAGATGCATATTGTGTTCTTAAAGAGTTAATGTCCTGGATATGAATTGTCTCAGTAGCAGCGTAATGTGATACAGAAGGATATGATACAATATGTAAGGGTTAATGTCCAGTCATCAGGGATTAATGGATTACGTGGAGGTCTGAAGCACTAGTTTATTATTTCATAAGTTTTACTAAAGCAATAATTCATTTTCCCTAGCAACACTTCAGGGCCTAACTAATAACTGGAAAAGTCATTCCACTCCCATAATGTTATTAGGGAATGTAAACGTGCAGTACTCCAGTTATTAGGACAAACCACAGATACCAAGTCACAACGGAACGAAAAACTCATCTGCTCTCGGAGAACTGCATAACGTGAACCATGGCAACCGCTGACATGTCAGTACACGACTTCTGTCGTTTTTGAAAAGAAAACAACTCAATGCTGTTATTTGTTCTTCCTTCAATGAAGAAATTTCATGAAGTTCTGATAAAACCAACACTTTAGCAGCTATCTGCCTCCATATCTGCACGGGCCTCTTGTTGCTGCTTGCTTATGTCACGACTCTGCCGCACCTGAAAGCACTGCCCCTCATCGCTGATTGGTCTTGTCACTTTCTTTTTATTTCTTTAAAGGTTTATTTTTGGAATTTTTGTGCCTCCACTTGATAGAGGAGGACAGTGGACAGAATCGGAAACATGGACAAGAGCGGGGGAGAGACATGCGGTAAAGGGCCCCAGGCCGGACTCGAACCAGGGCCGCCCGCGCACACGGGGTGTGCCCCAACCACTCGGCCACCTGCGCCCCGTCCTGTCACTTTCTAACCAGGCCCAAACAGTTCAGACGGGAGCTTTGCAAGATGGATTCACCAGTGAGAAACACGCAAACGGGCATATCCATCTGCTTTGCACGGTTAGTACTGTGCAGAACTTTAAGGCATGTTTGGCAGAAAATATTGAGGCTGAAATATGACCTGTAGTGGTGAGTAAACCTGCCTAAGGATACCATCAGGCAGAAGGGAAGACTGACACAACCCAGGCCATGGTCTGGATGCCCTTGTATGATCAAAAAAATTATAATTATAAACAAATAAATAAAAAAAAGTGTGGAGTCGGTACGTCCTTGGGTACTGTCCATGCAGGTTGTAGGGTTTCCACAAGCCCCTGGTTGTACAGCAGATATCCCAAGGGCCCAAAATCCACCACTCTCTGGGCCTATCACCATGGGTGAAAAGGCCTGGACTGAATAAATGGGGTTAAGTCTATGTAGACACATAAGTGTTGCAGCACAACTTTTCTTTGGTTAATTAATACAATAAAATTACTTTCATCTCTGTACTCACATTAGTGATTTGATCTGGCATCAAATGAGTCAGGATGAGGGTGGATTGATGTAGCAATATTTTGTCTCACCTGGGAAAAATCTTTTAGTAATTTGGTAAATTTCAGTCATTCCAGACAGTGTTGGACTGATATTGAGATGTAGGGTTTTTTTTCTATCTTACTTTTGCTCTGTATGACAGTAAACAGAATTATGACCAGCAATGACTCATCTCTCTGGTTGTGTGTTAAAATTGAACAATCAATTCATATAATCCCACTACAAATGGCAGTTTCACAGAAATTTTGACTATTATTGGTCATTTGGTGATACTGTTAGTTTACTTCTACAGCGCTGATGCTGAGAAATGGCAGGAATTACCCCTAATGGAGTAAGCCACACAGAGATAGACATACATGCATTTTATTTGGACTATTCTAGTCTTTTTTATGGTGCTTTAGTGCAACGACTGATTATAATGCATCAGCAAGCTAGTGAAAGAACAGCAATTTCCAATGGGACTTCATTCAACGTATAAAATGGAGCATAAAGGGAGCTTCAGAGACAGAGATCGGGGATGAAACTAGTGTTGAAAGGAGCAGAGACACACCAGTAATATAAAGATATTTCATCAGTATTTTCAGTCTCAGGTTGGCAGTGAGAAGAGCTTTACAGGAGGTGATTCAACCCAAAATGTCTGCACAGATTTCTCCAAAGACAAACAAAATCTCTCTCCAACGTCAGCCCCGTCACTAAGACTGAAGTCGTGTTCAAGGAGCCTTTGTCAAGTCCATTTCCTTTACGGCTCCTCATTGGACACACACCAGCTCACACACTTCACTGTCTCCGTTTCCCTGAACATAATGAAGTGTGACGAGATCACATTGTACCTACTGGCATTTTTACGATGAAACTTTGTCAAGGAAAGAGAGAAGTTTGCGCAGGGGCATCACTTTCACACACTGCAGCAAACAGTCCTGAAGCTATTTCAAATGAAAAATTACCTTCGCCGTGACAAAAGCTGCCCCCCTCCTCCCTGGTTGCCAAAAAATCCAATTTACCCATCTCCAATCCGCTCGGCTGCCTCTTTGACTTCGATAAACTTAAGATCTGTGAGACTCAGTCAAGGAGAGATCCTGGAGATTCTGTTTTAATCTGATTAAACAGAAAATGTGGAATTATTACTCCTGGAAATGCAATCCTGATGACTAATATACAAATGCTCTCAGGCAAAAACAAAGCTGCAGGGAAAAGTTCAGTTTTAGAGCTATACTTCAATTCAGCACACTATATCAACCCATAATTTCATTCTATAACTTCTTAACTTCTGCTATTGCCTTCGAAACATTTAACAGTACAGCATATATAAATAATAAACTGATTTTTGGATTTTCAAATACACTATATCAAAGTGGGGCTGCACAGCAGTGCAGGGGTTAGTGTTGTTGCCTCACAGCAAGAAGGTTCCTACTTCAAATCCCAGTCAGACAGGGCCATTCTATGTGGAGTTTGCATGGTCTGCCCGGCCATGTGTAGGTTCTCTCTGGGTGCTCCAGTGTCCTCCAACCAAGGTTGTTTGTCTTTATAAGCCAGCCCTGTGATTGGCTGGTGACCATTGCAGGACCATTCTCCCTCGCCCAATGGCAGCTGGGATTTTCCTTCCCCTGCAACTCAGAATGGACCGAGAAGTATGGATAACAGATGGATGGACTACATCAAAATATGAAGAATGGACCGTTGTAATTACATTCTGAGTTTGGTTTCCACAACATGTTTACAGGTTTTGACCAGACCTATACATATGCTTTTATTTCTTTATTTATTTATAGATGTCTTGTACTTTTTTTTGTTGTTGAACAAAGATGAACCAATCAACCAATATATAAAACAACTATCAACCAACAAGCCATCCAACATATCAGCAAGGGCATGAAGGGAATGGGAAAGTTGTGGAAAACTCAAAAACACCCGGAACATTCCATGCATCATGTTATAGTACCATGAAGAAGCCCTCCTGAAAAGCTGTTCACAATCAATACTGGCACAAGGCTCTCGCCTTTGTGAAAGACTACAGTAAATGATCCAGCAGTTTATGAATAGTGTTCATCAACATTAAACTGCAAGGAATTCAGAGATTTACTGTCTACAATTCATAATATAATCAAAAGATTCAGAGAATCTGGAGAAATCTCTAAGGGCCAAGGCCTAAAACCAACACTGAATGCCCATGTCCCTCAATCCCTCAGCTGGCACAATTCTGTCATGCATATTATTATCATGAATATAGACTGATCAAAAGTGGAACGTGTTTTCAGGTCTCACAAGTCGACATTCTAAATTGTTTTTGAAAATAGTAGCCATTGAGTCATCAAGGCTCAGGTTGTTAACAATGCACAGTTCAAAAGCCAGCATCTGTGACGATGTGGTGTGTTGGTGTCCATGGCAGGGTTGACTTGCACATCGGTAAAGACAGCATCTTTATCGAAGGGTGCATACATGTTCTGGAACAACATATGCTTCCATCTAGATGGCATCTTTTCCAAGAACTTCCCTCCTTATTTCATCAATGCCGAGCCACATTCTGCAGGAGTTACAACAGCATGGCTACACAGTAAAAGAGTACGGGTGGACTGGTCTGCATGCAGCCCAGACCTGTTCCTCACTAAAAATGTGTGCATTTTGGGATTTAAAAAATGACAGTGAACATCCCCACACTGTTGAGCCAATTAAGATGTACAGCAAGTAAGAAAAGGGAAGAATTTCACCGTCAATACTTCAGCAATTAGTGCCTTCAGTCAGGGACAAGTGGTGTGACACAGTTGTAAACATGCTCATGTCCCAACTTTTTTGGAGCATGTTAACAGTATCAGGTTTAGAATGTGTGTATATTTAAAAAAAACAACAAAGGTTATAAGTTTGAACAATAAATATTTTGTCTATGTGCCATATGATTGAAAAAGATGAACAAATCACTGTATTCTGTTTTTATTCACATTTTTCGCAATGTCCCAACTATTTTGTAATTGGGGTTGGTGAAAACCTTTGTGCCACAACAAAGTAGACCAGGACTGTGTCAGCTGACTCCAAACAGGCTCATTCCTTACACCTTTATGAGGCCGATAGGACAGTGGAAATAAATGCAAGTCAGGGTCAATGAGTGGGGAGTGACAAGTGACAAAGCACCAAGCATCAGTTATAGCGGCTGTTTGAGGACTCCTTATACGAGATGTTGGCTGGGGTCCCACATTTTTCTTTCTAAAGGTAAGCTGCTTAAAGATTTCCTCCCTTTTTGGACCTTTTTCATATCTTCTTTTTACTTTGATTACAAAATTTGGTACAAAATACTCATTTCTATTCTCATTTTAAATGTATACACCTACCATTTATGATTTCCTTTCTTTATGTCTCTGTTTTTATTTCGTTGTAATGCCACTGGGTCCACTGGATCTTCCGTCGATCAAACTGAAGCATCTGAGCCTGACATCGGCATCACCAAGCAGAGCTATTCTCTGCAGGGATCTGAATTATTTATTTCAGCACTGTTCCCCTTTGAACTGTTGAACTTGAACTCAGCAAAGATCGAAATTATAAAAGCGTGAAGCTGGCCAAGGACTGCTGCTGAGGAGAATTTGGTCCTACTGTTGTTGGTGGGACAAGCTCTTAATGCATTGATCTTATTTCATGCCCTTGAACAAGGTGATGCTCAGTCAAGTGTTCTCTGACCAGGAAAAACATATCCTTTCAATTTCTGGAAAAATGGCATTGTAAGTCCAGCGCTGTACGGCAATGAATTATGAAAAGGTTAAACAGATACAGCAGAGACGTCATTATTTTTGGTTTCTACTGTGGTTTGTCCAGACTGCAGTCATGTGAAGCTGGACTGAAATACATTATTTATTCACAGTTCCATGCCTACACATTAATAATACTAACAATAACAATACAAACATGCTTCTGCTTAGCAGGCTGCTACGCCTGCTACCACTGTGACCCATCCCTCGATGACCAGAACAAGATGGATGGATGGAGACATAAATATGTGCATAAGGTTTCGCTGTTGTTGCAGCGAAATTCCATCCTGAATTTATTATTTAGATCTGGATTTTGTGAGCCTGTTCAGCCTTTCCTTTAACATTTACTTTTTTTAACTGTCTGCAATGGCTCTGTGAAAAAGCTCTGCAAACATTATACTTGAGATCAAGGTTATCATAGTCAACTAAAACTAACACAATAAAATGTAAAAAACATTTTAGTTAACAAAAACATAAATAGAACCAGGTTAAAAACCCAAACTAACTAAAACTATTGTGGCCACAGCCGCCAATAAGGGGGGATAAAGAGGAGAGCTTTCTGGGTCCCAGCCAAACTGGGGGCCCATGGGGGTCAGCAAAATGGTCTATTGTTGAGTTGTGGTAACCAAAATTTATGTTTTATGTTTCATATAAACTTATCCTGATGATTAAAGATATCCTTGCTAAGTCATAAAATCTGAAAAAGGAATAAAAATAATTAGATAAGAAGTCAGGAATACGGGAAAAGAAAGTTACTGGTGTTTTAATTTCACATTTTCAATTTTGCATCTCACAGTTAGGACTCAAAGTCAGGATTTTGACTTTTTATTCTGTACTTTGAGCATTTCAACTCATAATTTTGACTTCTCATATAATATTTTGTGCTTTAAGACTCACAATTCTAATTTTTTAATTCATATTTTGACCTTTTCAACTCATGATTTTGTATTTTATCTCATATTTTCAACTCCAAACTTTGACTCCATTATCCTACAGTTTGAATTTTTAGACTCACAATTTAAAAATTTGAATCATATTTTGGCTTTTAATTTCATGATTACATATTTTGACCTTTAACATTCATGATTTTAACTTTCTTTCTAATATATTCCCCTTCAAAAAAAAAAACATAATTTTTCCATTTCAATTTCATTTTTTGACCTTTTTGAACTAATAAATTTACTTTTCTCAGATTATGAGCCTTTAAACTTATCTTTTTTTTAACTTTATAAATGTCAAAATCATTATCATCAGTTTATTTTTCATATTTTATTACTGGTGAAATGAGGTTGACAGTTTATGGTTTAAAAGGTCAGCCTGTTAGGATCTCAGGTTAGACCTGAATCCAGAATCCGGCCCCTGCTGTGATTGAGTTTGACACCGAAAACAGAATGAGCTTTTTATGGGCAGCGTTAACAATGTGGATATTCACAGTGAACTGAATATAGCAAAGTAATGTCAACTTCATATTTATGCCATAACGTGCATAAGGGGCTATTGCCAAGTGGTGGTATTGCTTTGAAAAAATTCCCTAAAAGCATGAAGCCAATGATAGCCAAGGCAGGCTGCTGATAAACTATCACTCTGTAATCCTATTCACTCACGTTCGTTCGCCACTGACGTAGCTGTGGGAGCAAACTGGGGTCAAGTGTCCTGCCCAAGGATGAAAAAATACGTGACTGCAGGAGCTGGGGATTGAACCCTTAATCTACTGGATGAAGGAGTTACACCCCAGCAGGTAAAAACTCAGCAAGTCACATAATGCTGGCCTTACATCAGAGGACTTTGATAAAACTCTTAAAAGACAAAAAAAGACATCTGAGACCCTCTCACATCTAAAGACAATTTGTCGGCAAGCCGTTGAGTTTTTAGTCTCAGACTAAGATTTTGCAAAGACTGTCAGCCACTAACTACAAGACTAGAATACCTCCTTTTGAGATTATTTCCCATCATGCATCTGGTGGAAATTCACAACCACACTTTTTGAACAGAGAACAAAATGCAGAAGGAGATGGAGATTGCACTTGAGTTAATATCTCTCCTAATCAGATGTTTTTAAATCATTTACATCAAGTAGAATCAAAAGCAACTTTGCATGTGACTGCAACACCCGAGGAACTATCCTGGAAACACTCCAGAATAATAGTACCGTATAAAAACGCCAGTCTTCTCACCACGGAAACAAACTGATACCTGAAACCATATCTGTCATGTCAGCCTGGAATGAATTGAATTGCCTCAAGTGCCTAAAATCGAGTCTTATGGCCCCCTTACACCCAATGACTGAGACAATGGGAGAGAGCTACAACTTCAGCAAGACTCCCATGATTTTACTGCGACTTTGGAATTTTGTCTGACTTTGAAATCGGAGGAAAGGTCGTTAGGTGTAAGGCCGCCGTCACTTGAAGGTAAACTGCAGTATGAAGTGAGGAACTTTTCTGGCATATGATCAAAACAAAGAGTCTTTTTGGTTTGTTGTTCAGGTCTTATTGATGCCATTTGGATCAAGCTGGCCTATTCTGATCACATATAATTTGTACCTTCAGTCTTACTCTCTTGAATCCCTCTGGTCTAACGTCCTTGTTTGACCCTTTCAGGCTGATAAAGTCCATATCTTAATGGTGCATGCCTCTAGTCTGAGATATAGACTTTTCAATAAATGCTTTTACGAATAGTTTAGCAGCCAAGTACAACCGTAGCACTTTCAAAGACTGCTCATTTGAGTTTTAAGAGTAAAATCAGTTGGATTTTAAAGAGAAGTTCTCCCCAATTTTCCCTGTTTGCATCATTTACTCAGCTCCCGCTCCATTAAAAGCCCCTGTGACTTGATGTAGAGCAGGAGGGAAATAAGCAGCAACGATTACCCGCACTCATGCTGAAAAGGTCAGACCATTTTTATTGAATTTCCCCCCTTATTTTTCAAAGATGTCTCCAGCGACTGTAGCAACAGTGCTCGCTGTAATCAACATCAAATCACTTTACCAATAAGTTTTTTCTACTTTCACCAAAGTTGTATAAAGTCAATGATTTTTCCTTCCCTCAGGCTGACGCGGGGTAAAGGCCCAGAAAATTAAACACGGACATGTTATTCATGTTTTTTGTTTTCCATTATATTTGGTACATGGAAGAATGTCGAGAGAGGTTGAAGGATACATTTGTGCAGTAGATTTTTCTTTTAGTTTGTGGCTGACATTTTAAAAAATCATTGAAAGTCATAAAAAGAGACTGCAGTTTGGCCTACACACTTTAATGTTGATGTTACACAAAATAGGCTGAATTATTGCAGTATTCACTGAAGCTATTCATCACGAACAGAGTGTCCTTGCACAGTACTTAACTGTTTGACAGTTGTGCAGCATGAGCTCTGAAACCAAAGCTTGTTCCTGATAGCTCAACATCATGCATGACAATTTTGCATTACTGGAAAACTATGCCATATGAGGTAAATCTACAATAGTTTTCATGTCTTAAGATGCTGCTTTAATCAGCTTTTAAACATTGTAGTGCATAAGGTAACTGCCAAGATTATATAACACATGCAGTAAGACAAACAGGTTGTCCATAAGCCAGTTTCATCTAACAACAGCTGACAACTTTATTAGGAGCTGATCTGAAAGCTAGCACACCTGCACTATCACAAATCTCACCTTTATGTTGACTGAAAAACTTCATGTGAACAGAGAGATCCCAGCGTACATTAACATAGCATCACTTTCTCGCCCACAAATGATGCTAGCAGTTACTATCTGCTCTCAGAAACACCCAAACAACCTCCTGATTGCCACTTCTGATTGAGATGGAGATCCAGCTCTGCAGTTTCATCCCCATTCCCCACAAATAGCAGCCATTTGTTACCACATGGCATCACGTCTGAGAGCAGCTCACGAGGAGGAGAATCTTGATAATAGATTTGTGGCGCCATGCCTCCCTGACTCCAGCAGCTGAAAAATTTATGCAATTAAATTTCTAATTTCAGCAGGGTAATCAGGTCAGACCTGTCTGACTTCATTATCAAGAGCAGAGCTTGTTATTAAATCCAATCAGATGGAGTCTTGTTTCACTACCAGGCTTTGGGGGTCGATGGAGATAAGAGCAGGAAGATTATCTATAGAAGTTAAGCTTAATTCAACCTTTTAGACGCTTACAGTGAAATACTCAAAACTTTAATAGGATGAAAACAATTGAAATTTACTCAATGCTGGTGACATTACCACTTTTCAGCTGAAATAGAAAAGGGTGTCAAACTCAATCAGAGCGCAGGATTCTGAATTTAGGTCTAACCTGAGAGCCTAACGGGGTCAACATTTTTATTTTCACCAGTAATAAATTATAGGAAAAAATGAGCTCTGATGATAAATGGTTTGGTTGTACTGTGGATGTCCCATGGGCCTGAAAACTGCTGGCAGTTAAATGACTTGGGCAAAAGAGATGCCATCTAGCATCATGATGGATCCTTAGTGCCCTACACACCTAAAACTTATGCACATGACTGTATGTGGCGTAAACGCAAACTTAAAGGTCACATAGTATGCAAAAAACACTTTTCAGACTTTTCTAGCAAAAATATGTGCCCCCGGCCAGTCCACAACCCCCCCAAGAATCAGAAAAATCCACCCACCCCCCTTTCTCCACCTTTCAGAAAATGTGTGCTGAAACAAGCCGTTCTCAGATTTTCCCCTCATGATAACATATGGGGAATAAGCCCCGCCCCCAGGTTTAGATGGCCCTCCCTGCTTGGAAGAAAGTTCTGCGCTCCAAATCCTCCTCTCAGCTGGAATCAGAGCCACACCCATTAAGCCAAATCCATTTCCTGAGAGGGGCGGAGTCAGACAGCTTATTAACATTTAAAGCTACAGACACAGAAACAGCTTGTTCTGAGCAGGGCTGAAACACAGGGGTTTACAGACATGCAAAAATACAATACTGGAGTGTTTTTTCAGCAACAAACTTCACAGGCATTTTTGGGGACCTCCGAGACCAAATGAAAGTTGTCTTAAAGGGGTAAAATATGTGACCTTTAAAGCAAGAAAGGCCCTATCTGAAATGGTTTCAAACCAGGAGCCTTCTTGCTGTGAGGTGACAGTGTTAACCACTGCATCCCCATGCGGCTCTGGAGATGATGTTTATGAGAAAATACAACTGAAATATTTACAATGTTTGAATAGAACTGTGTTTAAAAAAATATGCAAACTAACAGGAGAACTTGATGCAAAAATGAGTGAGTAAGCGGCCAGTTGATAAGCAACACAGCTGCAGGCCTGTTGTGACTCCTCATTTAGCCTTAGGAGCGACTCCTGGTGTTGTAATAAAAACATTGTGACCCAAATTGCAGATGTTTTTTCAACCAAACTAATTTACTTATGAAGACTAGTGTAGTGAGGACAGCACCAAGCACATATCAAAACTAAGCAACAGAGCAAAACGTATTAAAATCTGCACACATTTTTACCATGAACACATCTGCCAGTTGACCAGTTGAAAACCACTGGTATACACTAGTGCAGCCTGTGGTGAGAAAAGGAAGTGTCTCGCAACCAAGTGGAGAGTAACTCTGAGGATGTGTCTCATTGATGTTCAAGTTAAGTGTAGCAGAGGGGTTTAGCAGCAACAGCCAGGAGTGAAGCATGCAGGGATACCATGGTTTGCACATGCTTACCACTGCCTCCAGTTAGATCACCCAGCCATATGACTCATATTCCACATGGAAGCTGAATAACACCCGTTTGATAGGTGTCAATGTGAAATAGAGATAATCGAGACATTACCGATCAGGAGTACAGAAGGAGTAGGAGTTAAAAATGGAAAGACTCCCAATCACATCGGAAGTGTTGGCAGGTCTGAGAGTGTGCAGCACTGTAAAAGGTCTGTTCAGCCTATAAATGTACCCACCTTCTGCTTTAACATCTTAAATCCCTTGTGTTAAGTTCACTAAGCTTAACTCCAGTTTGGTCTTTTTCCATTTTCCCTGGTTTGAGGGTTCAGTTCTTCCTAAAGAAAGCAGCTGTTTTAAGCTGTCGTTTTGTGATTTTAGGTAAAGAAACTAAAGTAGTGACATTTAGTCTCTCAGTAGAACTCCTCACATAGCCTTGAAGAGTAATTTACCTGTTGAATGCTTCTCCTTCTTCATGAAACCCTTGAGAAGCTGACTGTCTGGAACTAATAAGTCCTCGTCTTCTCCGCTTTTGTTTCTGCATTTCAATAATCTTGACGCCATCTTTTGATTGGTGCATTAGAGTGAAACTACTGGTGGAACTGGGTCATCCCTGCAAGCATTAGATAAACAAATGAGAACACAGACAACTTTAAGGTTTATGTAACTTTCTTCAACATGCCAGAAAAACTGATGTGGAGAATTCTAACTCAAATATTCAACATAGAAACACATTTACAGAACTGAACCAAAACATTCACCCCCTTGGATGCTTTATCCTTTTATTGATTTTATAAATCAATCATGGTCAATATCAATGGGATTTTTCACCAAAAATACTTAAAGACTATTTAATGTCAAATTGAAAACATATCACTATAAAGTAATGTCAATTGAATAAATACATGTTAAATGAGTGATGTAGGGGGGTGCAGGTGGCTGAGTGGTTAAGGTGCGCCCCATGTCCGCGGACGGCGGGGGCTCAAATCTGGCCTGAGGCCCTTCCCCCGCTCTCGTCCCTGTGTCTGGCTCTTTCCACTGTCCTCCTCTATCAAATAAAGGCACAAAAATGCCCCAAAAATAAATCAGTGAAGTAGGAATTCTGGGGGATGTTCAGTGCCTTGGGAATTTTTTGTATCCATCCCTGACTTTTACTTTTCAGTAACCATTTCCATTAGTTGCTTGAGTGTTCTTTTGTCTTTGTGGTGTAATGGTAGCCAGGAATACTGATTAACAAGTCACTGGACCTACCAGACACAGGTGTCTTTTTACTACAATCACTTAATACACATTCACTGCACTCAGACTACTAGCCTGATTTGGCTGGACCTCTGTTGATTTAGGTCAGTCACTTTAACCCTTTAAAGCCTGATAACACAGATTATGGCAGAAAATTCTAATTTTTTGGATCTGAAATGTTTACTTCACTTTCAAATGAAATCCAAAAAAATCTAAATTTCCATAAAATTTAACATATATATATATATATTTTATCTCATTTGATACATTAGGTGTTTTTGGTAACTGATAATCCACTTGAGGGCATTTTTATCATTTATCAGATTGTATTTAGAATTTTTTTAGTAATTTATTGATCATATTTATTAGTACTGATTAGGTATCATAAAAGTATGTATGAAATATGATACAACAGGCTTTAAGGGGTTAAAGGGCGTGAATATTTATGAAATCACTTATTTAATATTACATATTTTTCTTACACTACTTTGTAGAAATCCATTTTCATTTTTACATTAAAGGCTTTTATTGTAATTTGTTTTCCAAATAGCCAAATTATATTGACCATGCTTGATTTATCAAATCAATAAAAGGGTTTAACACCCAAGGTGGCGAATACTTTTATAGGCACTGCAGGCAGATACTTAAAAAACAGAGTTGTTCTGTGTATTTTGGCCTCTCACATACACTCCAGTGGCATTTAAAGCAACTGAAAATGCATCTTTTGGAGAATTCCTTCTAGGGCAGGGGTCTCAAACTCAACTTACCTGGGGGCCACTGGAGGTAGAGTCTGGGTGAGGCTGGGCTGCACCAAGTATTCCACAAAAAGTACAACTGATCCAATCTTCTCAATCTTTATCATCAATAGTTCTTCAACATGAATGTGTCTCTTGCCTACTCCTTGCTGCCAGAGACCTGGCAGCGCTTCCTCTCACACAGCTGAGCCACATTTGGCTTGACGAAGGAAGCAGTTGAGACCCTCAGTATGGCTTGAAGATGCTCATCAGTAAGTTCGGACCTGTACTTTGACTTATTAAAGTTCATGGTGGAGAAGAGCTTTTCACACGGATATGTGCTCCCAAAAAGTCCAAGCTTGTCTTTTTCTTGTCTGCTTTTCCACTCACCTCCCTGAACTTGGCTTTGAGTTCAGAATTGCACTGCAGGTCAATGAGCTACATTTGAAGCACAGAAGGGGCATCTTGCACATCGAAGGAGAAGGGGTCAACAAAACTTTGAAAAAAGTGGTTCTGTGTGTCCTGAAGTCTCCATGCGTGCCTTGCATCCTGGGAAATGACAGAGGTCTGCCCAGCCCTCTCTGTCTGAGAGGGCTGGGCTTTCCATAACACAAGTTTTGTGGAGAATGCTCTCACGTTGTCAAAGGCAGCACTGACAAGCTGCCCCTGGCCTTGTAACTTCTTGTTCAGTACGTTTAGCTCCTGTGTGATGTCAGCAAGAAAAGCTAAGTCCATGAGCCATTTGGGATCACTTAGCACAGGAACAGACATCCTATCCTTCTCCAGTGAAGGCTTTCACTTCTGCTCTCGACTCAAAAACCCTCTCCAAAATGTTTTCCCTGCTGAGCCAACATACCTCTGAGAGGTAGAGCACATCCTCATATGCTGACTCTATTTCTTTCAAAAAGGCTTAAGCCCCTGGATCTGATATGGTTGATGCATTTTACGACAGACATCACATTGTCAAACTTCATGCATTTGCTGCAAAGGACCTGCTGATGGATGATGAGAGCAAAGACCTCCACACTCTCCTCATCAAGTTTTCTTTTAACAAATGCCACCAGTCTATTTCTCCTCCCTGTCATTGATGGCGCTCCGTCGGTTGTTATTCCAGCAAACCTCTTCCATGGCAAATCGGCATCCACAATAGCATCACACAGCTGGCGGAACATCTCCTGAGCGGTGGTCTGGCCATTAGTTTAACGACACCCCAGTGTGCCTTTAAACTGTGTAAAGTGGCAAAATAAATTAAGCATGATCAAAAAGGTGCAACTGTAGTTTAATAAAAGCTGCTCACTTTTTTTCCCCATGTCTTCATTTGTTTTGATCCCCCAATAGATGTGGTACCCTGGACTTGTCACCGAGGTATTATCATACAGTGGCATTTTGATACCGTTACATCCCTACAAAATAGTGATCAAAAGAAAACAATTTTTCAAGCTTTTTTAACAAAAAATGTACCCCTTGACCACAAGCCCCCAAAGCATCAGAAGCCCCCCCCCCATTTCAAAAATGTGTGCTGAAACAAGCCGCTCTCAGATTTTCTCCTCATGATGTCATGTGGGGAGTTAGCCCCACCCCCATGTTCGGTTGGCCCTCCCAACTTGGAAGAAAGTTCCGCCTTCCTCTCCTGATCCTCCTCTCAGCTGCCAACTGAGAGGAGGATCAGGAGAGCCACACCCATTAAGCCTCATCCACTTCCTGAGAGGGGTGGAGTTGGGGGCGGAGTCACACAGCTCAGTAACATTTAAAGCCAAAGACACAGAAACAGCTCGTTCTGAGCAGGGCTGAAACAGAGACATACAAAAATCCAATACTGGGGTGTTGTTTAAGCATAAACTTCACAGTTTGATGTATGGTTCAAAGTTAGCATAGCGTTAAAAGATAAAAGAGGATACCAGTCTGGCTTAAGTAAGCACATACATGTCTGCACACAAGCAGAAGGCTCATGTTTGCACTCCTGATCTGGGAGATGGAGTGCGCCACATGAATGCATTATTCAAAGTGTGGATAATATTAAGATGATAATGACCTGAAAGTCCTCTCTGCTGATTTAATATCGCCTTTGAGCTTCCAGCCTCCAAACACCTGAGCCGGGAGAGAGTGAGGGACATAGTCTTTACTTCCCCACCTTTGCTCATGAATATACACAGAATGTGTTTACATTTCCTTGCGTTATTGTGCCATTTCCTCTCCTCCATTTCTCCTGCACTCCAGGGCAAAAACACCAGCAAAGAAAGCACATTATTGATGTTGCTGGAGCTGTCTTTTCATGTGTTTGTTCCTTCCATCTTCCACACTGGCGGTGCATTGAATGTTGATGCATACAATCCCTGAAAAACATGGTCATTTTGCCAAAGAGTGTTTGGAATAAATGAGTATTGAAGAAAGGTAGTTTGTGGCTTGTTTTGCAAAGATAGAGGAGGAATTAAAAGGAATGGTTTACAAGCAGGTATAGATGTGTCTGCTGCTGCGGATGTTTCACCTTTCAGAGAGCTGCGATGTCTCCACGGCAGGAACCTCGTGACCAAAAGGTGAACGTCGGCTTTGATGAAGAGCAGCCAGCTTTCATGTGCAGCCAGAGGGGGAGAGAGCCCTGGGAGTACAGCTCGCTCATCTATCTGTGCTGTAAGGAGAACAGTCGCCTCCGGCACCAACAGATAGGAACTCGCACACACATACACAAACATGCAGGACGGATTTGTTACACGCTTGTGTTTTTTTCACTCTACTGACTCACATTTATTCCCTGAATTCTGATGTAGACTCACCACACTGTCTGACGTGCCACTTTTGTCACCCTAAAATAAAAAGCAGCATGACTTCTACCTAAAAATGAAACCTTGAACAGCATGGAAGCGCAGAGACACAAGTTTAAACAACACAATGGCTCTGTTATGCTCTTTTCTAGACAGAAACAGAAAGAAGAGCGAGTCCTGGCTGAAAAACAGAGCTAGTCCCTCATAAAAGGAATAAATATTGATGGAGACTATTTTTTTGCTCTAGTTAGCAATAAAATATGAACCAAACAACGCAGCAGTCAGCTCGTTACTAATGCGTTGCATGTGAAAGCTGCCGACAAAATCATTTCTACTCACACTACAGTGGGTGATTAACAGTGCAGATGGGCAACACTCCTAGCAACAGGCAACAACGTGGGCAACATGATGAGAACAAAAAAAAATCATCAAATGTTCCCTGGCAACACGGTTTCCCTGAGGGATTGAAATAAAAGAGCAATGATGAGTGCGATTATAAATCTGACGGGAATTGTTTTGTTCTCTTCTCTTGCCCTCCAGTTGGAGGTCAGAGGTTAACCGTAAGACGAGTTTAACAGCTGGTGGAAAAAGGCACAGGAACAACTCTTCACCTCCAGCTACAGCAACAGAGTGGACACATTTTGGTTTATTGGAAGACGATGGAGAGAGCGTTTTATCCTCAGAATCCTGCCAGGAGCTGGAGATAAATATTTGTTTGTCTGGAGGCTGCAGACTGCACTGATAAAGTTCTCCTAAAATGTGTTCAGCTGCTTGATAACAGCAGCAAAAAGGCTGATAAGCTGGGTAGATGCTACTTTAATATCGATCTTGTACACTCATTTATCACTTCATTAGGTACACCTGTTCACAAATACATTATATGTACAAAAAATACTAGGCCACACCTGTTAATTATTAAATTTAGGTGATTGAATCAGACCACAGGTGTAAAAATAAGCACCTAGCCATACAGTCTTCATTCACAAACAGTGAATATTAATATTAATATATAAAGTGATATTATTAGAAAGTGGAAGTGTTAAGGAACAGCAGCAACTCAGCCAAGAAGATCACATGGCGTCAAGAAATGCCAGGGAGCATGGTGCAAAAGTACCGAACACTTTCTGGCATTAATGTAACGGCACAAAAACGGTGCAGCAGGAGCTTCATGGCTGAGCAGCTACATGCAAGCCTCACATTACCAAGACTGCAGATTAGAGTACGTGTATTTGAATACAATGTCATTACAGTCTGTGTTGGTGTAATGGCGGCTAATTACTTCTGTCCATATAGTGTATTTTATCATCCCGTTGTATGACTGCAACCGTTGCATTCAGACAAGAAGACATGGTCAGCTCTATTTAGTGAAGTTCAGACGGACCATCAGAGTGGGGGAAAGGAGATTTAAGTGACTTTGAATGTATCATGGTTGTTGGTGACAGTCTGGTCGAAGTATTTCACAAACTGAAGATCTACTGGGATTTTCACAGCCTTCTCCAGGGTTTACAGATACTGATTCAAAACAAAGAAAATTTCCAGTAAGCGACAGTTTTACGGGCCAAAATGCATCGTTGTTGGCAGAGGTCAGAAGAGAATGCCCAGACTGGTTCAAGCTAACTGAAGGTAAACGGATCATTCAGAAAGTTTTCAGACTCCCTTCACTTTTTTCTTCTTTTTTTTTTGTTACAGCCTGATGCTACAGTAAAAAAAATCCCTATTAATCTACACTCAGTACCCCATCCTGACAAAGTGAAAACAGAATTTTAGAAAATTTGGCAAATGCTCAAATCCTCTCTTGATCGTTGCAGAGATGTTTCGACACCTTGGTTGGAGTTCACCTGTGTTAGATTAAACTGAAGGGTCTGAAAGCCTACCTTCACTTTTTTCATTTTACATAAACTTACAAAAAAAAACCCCTAAAATTCTGTTTTTACTTTTTTCATGATGGGGTACTGAGTGAAGATTAATGAGAAAAATAACTTTAAAAGGATTAGCAATCATGTCCCAACACCAAGGTTATCATAGTTAAGGTCACATATTTTTACACTCCAGCACTGGATTTTTGCATGTCTAAAAACTCCTCCGTTTCAGCTCTGCTCAGAACGTGCCAAAAACCATTTCTGAACTGTATTGTGCACTTACAAAACTAACTAAAATAAAATAAAAACAGAGAAAATATTCTTAGTTTTAGTCTTTGGCACAACTATACTGACAGGCACCTACACCCAAGCCTAGAGTGTATAAAATGGCCTGATTTGATTGGTTAGGACTTCACACAGTTGTAGTTTTATGAGAAGTATTAAAACATCATTTTTAAATAAATAAATGATAAGCAAAGATCAACCTGTTTCAATATGTTTTTAAAAATGTAAGCTGTACAATCATCCCTGAAATGTATCTGAAAAAAAAAAACTAAATCTAACAATAAAATTAATAAAAACTAAACTAAAATGAAGCAATTTTGCAAAATAAAATCTTTACTAAACTAACAAACCAGCAGTAAAAACTAGCTAAAACTAAACTGAAATTGAACACAGAAAGTGAAAATGAAATAAAAATATAAACTAAAGAACAATTCAGAACAATTAAAACCTTGCCCAACACCAACCTTATTCAAACACTTTAATCTCTGATAATCAGGATTAGTGTCCTACTATGGAAAAATTCAGGTCTGTATTAAGTGAAAGAAAGCATCACCCAGGCTTCATGTAAACTCTCATGGAGACAGATATAAGGTGGACAAATATTGTTTTTCATAGAGTTTAAAGATCTTCAAGCTTATATCAAAATATTTAGTCGTGCTTATTGACTTGTGTGCTGTGTGCCTTTTGGAGAAACAATATGACCGATCAGACTGATAAAGGCATGTGCATCATCTTTAAAAAGCCCCTTTAAGATCCATAAAAATACAGTATGGTGTCAAACATCAGTGAGGATGAAGCGGATGATATTTCTCTGATCAAAATGTCAACAGATGTCTGATATAAGTGACTTAATCCCTCTGAGAGAGTTCAAAAACTCCTGCAGAAGTAAAGTTCTTCACCTTACTCAGAAACTTTTTGTAGCTTAATGTGGGCTTGTCACCCGTCTGCAGCCTGACTTCACTCTTTGTCCTCTTTTGTTGTTAAGTTTGTTGAGGCTGTGTAATCATGTTGTCATCTTGCTGCCCACACATGTGGCCTTTTAAAACAAAAAGTCCACACAGATGGGCTTCCTTTGGATGAACACTTACAAAACTCTGAGCTGGGTTTAATCTTCGTCAGATGTGAAAAAATCTCGATTATATTTTGAGAGTTGAACGTTTTTTCTCCACAACAAACACACACTCAGCTTAGTGTTTCTCTAAATTAAATCTCTGATGCTGTAAGCTATTACTAAGTGTTGTTTCCTCATTTAAATGGACTGAGACAGCAGAGCAAGCTTTTGTGATGTTTACTCTTCCTTCAGTACAAATAAGGAACTCGCTGACAAAACATAAACAAGGTAGTCATTGCCAGGTGTTATTCACAGCCATAACAACATCCCTGTTGATAAATATCAATTAGCTCAGAGTTTAAAAAAGATAAATAAGAAAACAAAAAATAAACTAAGCATCATGTTTTTCATTTTAATAAGAACACAGCAATTAAAGCTACAAACATGTCTACAAGGTAAATTAATGTTGGGATGCAGTCTATGGAAGGTTTCATGTACAGGCAGATGAAGATGATGTGCTGAGGGTACAAAGCCTCGATATGTCTTTTTTCTGTTTGGTGTTGATGGACAGTAGCTGGTGATGATGTGGATGAACTTCATGACTGGAAAGCAGTCCAGACAGCCCAGCTGTGGGCTATGGGATGGACCTGTTGGGTCTCTTTGGAGGGGGAGGGGGCATCAGCTCAGAGTCTGGGTCCGGCGGGCGTTTCCGGTTCTGGGATTGGACTACCTGAGAACAGCGGTCCACGTACTCCAGGAGGATTTCCTTTGTGACAGGCTCCTGGATGCTTTTACACACAGCTGGAGGGAGAAAATACACACAGAAGCAGTGGTGATGACAGATTTATCTTTATTTATTTGTAACAAAAGACAGACTGTTTGCTAAAAAAAAATGTTGAAGCTGCATGCATGTAGCTGTAGCATGAGCGATACTTGACATTTAAAGGGACAGATCTGCATTTTTGAAGCAGGATCATATCAGGTGCTTGTCAATGCTAAGTATATGTGCCATAGGAGATGCCAACATAGGCACTTTTAGGCAAGGGTAGGCACTTGCCTAGAGCCTTGTGTTTTGAGATATAGTCATTATAGGTTTAACTGCAATCTTGATTTTGATAAATGGAGGGCTCAGGACAAAGTTCAGTGGACGATCTGTGTTGTTATGAGCAGTCTCATAACAAGAGAGAAAAAGGGCAGAGGGTTTGCAAGAGAACAGCTTTCCTGCTGAAACAATGTTTCATTATAGATCTAACGTAGGACAGAGGACTACAGTCAGTGCATCACAGCAGACGTTTCCCTCTCTGTTTATCTGCAGAGCCTGTATCAGACACCACTCACAATGGGAGAGTGGTTTTCATCCATAAACAATCTCATAAGGCAGTGGTTTATGGAAAAAAAAATGCAGACACAGCAGAATAAGGTGAGAGGCACACCCTGCAGCATGTCAGGCAGAGGGGTGGATATTCTCTTTTACTCTGCAGCTAACTGTTAGCAACTGCAGCTAACAGTAGCTTGTTGAGGACGTAGAGAGGGGAAGAAACTGTCACATGCATGCAAGTGGAATTTTTCTACATCAGTGTTTTTAATTTTAATCGATCTGATTGGATAATTAACCCACAAATCGATGTATTGATATATACTGATGGATCATAACACCCCTTCCAAATAACTAAAATGTAAAATCATTTTAAAAATCTGTTTACAAAACTAACTTGAATAAATATTAGAGACAAAATTTACTTAGTTTTAGTCTGATAGCATCACACTGACTGACATGTACCACCAAACCTTGAGAATCCGAAATCACCTGATCTGATTGAAGAAGACTTCACATAATGGTCATTTTCTGTCTTAAGTTGTGTACAAACATCAAAGTTGAATAAATAAAATGAAAAGTGAAGACCACTTTTGGGTCTCGCCCCTGACAAGTACCCAATATTGCCAAAAAAACTAAAAGTAACATGAAAACTAATAAAAACTCAACTAAAATAAAGCATTTTGGAAAATAAAAACTAAAGTAAACTTACAAAACAGGAGTAAATGAATTAAAATCAAACTGAAATAGAGAATAAGAACTAAATACAAATAAAAACTAATGAAAAACCCAGATCTGTTGTTAACTTGACTGTTCTCTCCATCAGCAGCTGTGCTGTGCTGACCGTTATCTCCTGTGGCTTTTACACGAACAAGTACCTCATACAACCCTGCATCAAAAACATCAAACTATGCCTTTAAAGACTTTGCAGGGGGGTTACTTTATTTCTTTTTGTCGCTTTTTAGCACAGATAAAGGATTTGAAAAGGTTAAAGCTGTTGTTTTTATCAGCCTGAGGATGAACAGACAGCTATCTGAGCAGATTTCAGATAAAAGGTGCTTCTATGTCGAGCCCGAGGATCTAAAGCTCAATAATTCAGGACCATCTTCTCCATTGTCCTCTATCTATTCACTTCACTCTTTAAATGCATTTTCTCTCACTTGTGCGTTGTCTTTTTACAGCTTCAATTTGTAATTTTGTTTTATGGTTGTTGTTGTGAAGCACAGCATCCAAACAAACGCATTACTGTAAGGTTTATTACTGCGGTGAACTCTTATTCTGTATTCTCTCGCAGTCTCACTCTCTCTTAGCTGAATCCAGTTTTTATTTTGAAGAGGTATGAATGATCGTTTCTCCTCCATTCAGCTGTGAAATTAAGAGTATAATCTTTTTTTTAAAGATGAAATACAGTTCAGCTACTGGGTAGCCTAAAATCCATTACTTTTAAAAATTACAAACTTTTATCTTAGGATAAATACCACACAGAAACTTTCAAAAGAAACTGATTAGAGTTGTAAAAAACCTAAAAGTTGAGTTGAAAACTTTGCAAACAGGTTTTTTAAAAACACATTTGCAGCATTTTCACTATAGCTCTTACATTGTCACCTCCTGGATTCAGTGATCTTTTTTTGTTTTTTTTGCAACATTTTCAGGCAGAACAGATTTTTTTTTTCGCCCCTTCTGACAGTACAACAAACTTTTTTTTTCTGGAAGGTCCAGTCACTGGTCAGCAATCCTGGCTACCATTACACCATGAAGACAAAAAAACATTTTAAGAAACATTGGTTCTGGGGTCTCCCTTCCCTTCTGATTTGGTTCGATAGGAAAAAGGGAGATTTGAAGAGTTGCAGACACCTTGTTTTTATCTATTAAATAAATTTAAAAAGAAAAAAAAAACTCGAATTAAAGAGACAATTTTCATTAACTGTTCAACTTTGTCATGTTTTTAAAATTGATTTTTATGGCCTTGGTCTTGTCTCTGTCTCAGTCTTGAATTGGTTTCACCCCCAAAAAGTCTTGGTCTCGGTACACTTTGGTCTTGGATAGTGTGGTCTTGAGTTGTTGAGTACAACACAAAGTCTCACAGTTGCACCTGAGACTCAAGAAGAGCTGTTGCACAAAACAAGCTCACAGTAGTCCCTAAAATTATTGCAAGACTAGGAGTGTAATTCTTAATAGACGTTCACTAGCTTTATAATTTTAGGGAATTGTTCATCAATAGAAAGTCATATTTTTTCAAACTCGGTCTGAGGCAATGTTTTTTGATATTTCTACAAAGTCTTTAAGGTTTTATACTGTGGCAAATTAAAAAAAAGACAGGAGTTTGTAAGCAAAAATCCTGACTGACAGTGTTTGTCATATTTGTACATGTTAATGTGTACTGTGAGGGGTGGAGAGGGCCCTGAAAATATTTCCATATGTCAAAGGGGGGCCCAACAGAAAAAAGTTTAGGAACCACTGCATTAAACAAAGAAAGAGCAAAACAACATGTTTAAAAAAAAAAAACAAAAAACAAACAAAAAAAAAACTGAAAGGAAGAACACCCTCTGATTTAAAATCAGAAAATGAATACAATAGAAAATAGCAGAAGTATCAGATTTATGATTCATAAAGAGTGCGGTTAAGTTGTTGTGAGAATATTCCTGTGTAGGGGTTATTCGTGATTACCATCGTCTGGTTTATGTAAATTGGATGTGGAGAGG
Organism: Cheilinus undulatus; assembly: GCF_018320785.1. Lineage (NCBI taxonomy): Eukaryota > Metazoa > Chordata > Actinopteri > Labriformes > Labridae > Cheilinus > Cheilinus undulatus. The sequence goes on along the minus strand of NC_054878.1, from coordinate 34,718,594 downwards.
CCTGAGCACTTCAACTACCCAAGCTACTGTAAAGCTGTACATAACCTTTGAAAAGGAAGGCATCTATGATGACTTTGTTCCTCTGCTTTAACATCCAGAGGCTTACTAATTACTGCTGCATGTAACTCATCTTCTTTGTTTGATGTTTACTAGAAAACAGTTACAAGCATTATCCCCACCTGGAATGTGGAGTGTAGAGTGTAGGTACCATTTTTTACACTCCACACAGAGGAATTTGTCATGTGACTGGAAAACCGAACCATGACATCCGAACTCTGACAGTTTTACATCACCACACCCACATTTAATGGCTTTATTTTTCTCTAGCTTCAGTCAAAGTCACAGAGCTCTTCTTTCACACTCCTTTGACAATTGAAATTAAAAAATACATCCAAAAAAAGGTATGGTATTTATAATGTTTTAGGTGCAAAATTCTGGTGCCCAAATAAGGGTCTGGCCACGCCAGGTAGCAGAAAGTGACCTCTGACTACTCTAGTCAATGAAAACAGCTGCCAGCTGTGTCTTCAAACCACATCTTTGGAGCGTCAGTCCTGCCATATGATAATGTTGCGGTTCTTGTTAAATCTTCTCCACCACTTGATGGCACCTGACTGGAAAATTAGTGCCACCAGCTTCAGCATCTCGACTAAACAACTCCTTTTAATTACTTAATTTTCACTGACAGAAGAACTCTTTAATTTGCTGAGCTTTTACTCCACAAACAGCTGCCTACTTTGGCACAAAAACAGATTTAAAGAGCCTGTTAAACCCAAACAGTGAAGTGAAAGATGCTAAAAAAGCTCCCTGAGTTTATCACTTAAATTCACCCTCTCCTTATGCTTCAGTGTAATTCCAGTGTTGGGTTAAAATATTGATGAGCTCAGCTTTAAAACACAAACTAACACATATGGTTGGAGTCTCACCCATGGCTGTGTCGTAGGAGTTGGGGAAGCTCTTGTCCACCCTCTGCCTCATGAACACCCAGCTGTTATTGGCGAAGGTGCACTCGATGATCTTGTTGTCGTACAGTTTTAGCTCTTTAGTCACCTGCGTACACAAACATGAAGAGACACAGATGTTTTTTGCGCTTTTACAACACACAGTGAATGGAATGAAAGTGTAATTTTGTCTTCATCTGCTGCTGAAAATGACAAACCCTGGGATGTGTTTTGCCACATTCAGAGGCTCTCACAGCTTGCTCTACTACACTGTCGCTTTTTCTCTCTCCATTATAAGAGAGCTAGGAGACGTGCTGCTGCATTCATGAATAACAATGGCTCACAAAGACTGGCACGTGTAACTGCCATGTTGTTTTTTAAACATGTCATGAATATGCTGCCGATCACTCTTCACCGATGCTGTTACTGCTTACCACAAGATACTTCTAGCAGCAGTTAGGAGGCTAAATGAGGTTTCAGGGAGCTTTTGGGGGCAATAAATGGAGTACATAAAACAGGAATGTAAGCTATAATGAGCAGTAGCTTTTGACGGTAGTCAATACACTTTCTGGTTCAAAGTTTCAACTCGACTAATGGTGAGAGAAAAGAGAATAAAACAAGGATTACGCTGGTAAAAATAGGCAATTAAAACATCTGATCCCTGAGGGGACAAATGGAAGTAAATATTCACTCTCAGCAAACTCAGGGTACGTGATGTCTTAAATGAGAGAAGTCCAGAGTTGGGAAACATCCTCTGATGAGAATCGGCTCAACACTCTTTCTGCAGACCCCCCCATGACACATGTGGGATGTTACTGACTCAATGGATAACTTCACTCACGGTGCAGACATCAAAAACAATAATAATGCACCAAAAACAAGAGCAAAGGAATCCCAACAGTGATCACTGCACAACAGATCACATCTGAACACTTTTCTCAAAGACATGATGGGAAAAAGGATTTGAAATGGAAGTGCGGTACTTAGATCAATTGACCTTTCCAACAGGAAACAGTCTAAGACAGTCACCCAGCTCAGCCTGGAATGGGTTAAATGTTGGGACTTGTCCCAAACCTCCTGATGGTCCACCCTGCTCCTGCCCTTCACCAAAGAGAACCATCTTTTTTATTTTACTTCTAGTTAAGGCTGGGTGACATGTAAAAATGTATCATGATTTTTTTTATGGCCAAATCCTGATCTCGATTTTATCACTTATTTTCATTAATGACCAGAAAAACAAACTAACTCTGCATCATTTTTTAAATGCACAAATGCAGTTTTTTTTCTTTTGCACAGCAACAACCTTTTAGTCAATTAATGAAATATTTGATTTTTTTAATTGGCAGCATTAGATAAGGAGCACAGCATTGTCCAAAGTGTCTTGATATGCTGAAGCATTAAGGTCCAAACCCTGAAAAACAGCCCCATACCATTATCCCTCCTATATCAAACTTCAGTTTGCACAATGCAGTCAGGCAGGTAATGCTCTCACCCATCTGAGTGCCAAACAGAGAGCTCTGATTGGTCACTCTACAGAGCATGTTTCCACAGTCCAGTGTTGGTGTGCTTTACATCACTCCAACTAATGCTTGGCATTAGACTTTGTGATGTGAGGCTTGTGTGCAGCTGCTCAGCCATGAAAACACATGAAGCTTCCACTGCAGTTTTTGTGCTCACATTAACCCTCTGAGGTCGGTGCCAAACCACCTTGTTTTTGCTACATTTTATGTTTTTATTCATATCTTTGTCATTTTACATCGTGGAAATGTGGTTCAAACATTTCTGTGAACAGGAGAATCTCATCTTTCACTTCCAGTTTCACTTGCCATCCCACGTAATTCACAGCTGGAGTTACAGGGCCAATAAGAGAGCACTTGGCACATGTAGCCACCTCTCACTGTGCGTCATTGGACGAATTCTTTGTCTTTCAGCTTTTGCCAATCAATTGACCGTCCCTACCACAGTCTTGCAGGAGAGGTAAGCTGAGAGACTGTAGTGAGAGGGGAGAATTAGAGCTGTTGATCTCCCGTGACGGCAAAGCAAAGCTGACGTCATTAATCAGCATCATTTATCTCATGTTTGAGACTTTTGGTAAAAAAAAAGAATGACAGACAACATTTATGCTCATGGAACAATATGACAAAACTTCATTTTCGACTTGTTTTCTGCACTTAACTAGTATTTTATTCACATATTCCACTCATTTTGTGAAGCTAAGACATTGGTGAACCTATTTCAAGCACTAAAGTAATTCGTCCACATGAGTGAAGGTGAGTTTTCAAAAGAGATTCAAACATTTTCAAATTCAGCATTTGGGCTAAAATAACTTCTTACACAGTCCTCTCGAACAGTGGTTCTCAACTGGTTGGGTCACGGGACCCACCACCAACTCCTCAAGGAGAAGTGTGACCCAAATTTGGAGACCTTTTTGGTCAATCAGATGTATTTAATAAAAGAACAATAGAGCTTTGGCCTGAGACAGTACAAAAGGTGTAACAAAACAATGAAACAGGGAAAAACATGCATTTCTTATAGAGCCTCATAGACAATTTGGCACAATTTCTTCCCAGGCACACATCCACAACCCACTGAAAAGAGCTTTGCGACCCATTTTTCGGTACCGACCCACCAGTTGAGAACCACTGCTCTAGGACAGTATGCATAAAGCTGAGATTGTCCTGAAGTACGTTAAAAGGTGAATTAAAAATATTGTAAAAATCAAGGAAATACCCCTAGACCTCAGAGGGTTAATGCCAATGGAAGTTTGTAGCTCTTCCGCGATGGAATCAGCAATGTTGGCAACTTTTATGCATCTTTACAGTTGTTGACCCTGCTCTGTGATTTTATGTGGTTTTCGTTTCATGGCTGAGTTGCTGGTGTTCCTGAATGCTTCCACTTTCTAATATCACTTCAAGTTGACAGACCTTTAGATAACAGCATGATATAGACAAGATTTTGCAAGTAAGAATGCTTCTTTCAATTGATTTACTAATGTTTACTTTCTATGTTAAAGCAGATTCTAAGATCTATGATGCTTTTAACAAAGCAGTAGCAACAGTTCCCGCTCCTCCTACTGATCTACTCAGGATCACTGACTTATTACATCACAGTGTGTTTAGAAAATAAAAACATCTCTGCATGCTGAGCACACTCAAACACAGCTGAAGTGTATGAAAATGGCACAAGACACTGAGGATTATGCATGAGTCAAAGAAGACATTTGAGCATCTGTTGTTTATTTGTCGAGGGGCTGAGTCTCGCTGAGAGGATTCTCAAGACTTGGAAAATTGCTAATCTAAGAGTTGCCTGAAAACAAAAAAGTGCAGCACAAAGATTTAAGCGCAGTGGCTGGTTCTAAAGGAAAAGAACAATACAGCATAGGAGTATTTACTAAGCAGGGTTCTGTTATTTCTGACTGTGCAGGCATGTTTTGCTTAAAAGGTTGGGCGAAGGTTTAAAAGGCAAAGATGCTAACCTCAAGCCAAGGTCAGAAAGAGTCAAGCTCTGCCAGGAAAGCACCGGTGTGTTGGCAAGGAGCTAAAAGACAAAGTAAGGGCTTGTATGATCCTGGAGTGTGGGGCATCTGGGCCCACAGCAGGGGTTGAGATCACACGGAAAGCAAAGAACATGTGAGAGGAAGGAAGACGATTCATAACTTATCAAGAAGCCCGATTAGTCATTGTTATAATCTCAAAACATTTGTCTTTGATTTCCATTTGCAAACACTACATTTATTAGTATGACTCACTGTAAATCTAACAGTTTTTATTTGAAAGAATGGCAGATGATCAGAACGAGCGACAGAATCTCTGAGCTCAACTCGAGAAGCTGCCAGAAGACTGTGACGGGTGGTATGGGCAGGCAGGACACGCTGCTACAGGGGGGTGGGATCTTTCCCTGCTGGTGATGGGTGACATGTTAGCAGCCTTTTTTCCATCGCCACTCGGTGCCTAATCCGTCCAAATCTGTCTCATTATGGCAGCACACGTGTGCCTCCAGTAATCGGGGACTTTGGCAGTCGAGAACTTCATCAACGAGTGTTTCACTACAGTACCAGGCTCTCCTGCTTTTCTATTTCAGCTCTTGTTTGTTTAGATTTAGAAGCTATAAAGCTAACAAGATAAGGAAGAAGGACTGCCAGACCTTTTATTTCTCTGCTTTGTTTTCTTTTTGTTCTTTTCCTCTAAATGCAACGATTCTGTTGTTTGCTACTTGTAACATTTTCTGGATGAAGAACACAACAAATTTAAAAAGCAGCAGTCTACTACTATATAAGACATGACTGTTTTGTTTGATGTACCCCTGCAAGCACTTTCAATCAAGAGGAAAGAGACAGAAAATAGAGGAGGAAGAGTCATTTATTTGATGTTTTACAGAGGTTCAAATGAGGGGATATTTCAACACTTTCATGTCTTTTATTTTACCGTTTACTTTTGGACTACAGCCCGCTGATACATAGTTTTTGTGGCTGATATTAACACAAATATCATGGGGAAACAATTCACTGCTGAACAGTTTAACTGCAGACACATTGGATTTTTGTTTTAAGGTTGAGTTAAAAAAAGAAATAACTCTTTGCACAACTTTGCAGCGGTATTCAAAGGGTGAAAACATGGTGCTTTTAAATGTATTTTAAAGGAACCCCAAATGTCAATGTCCCTGGGTTAGTCAAGCAGCGCAAAGCTAGAAAACCCCATATGGATAGATACATTTATGACGATGCATACTGAATACAGTAAAATTAGTTCAAAAGCAATTAATCCATAGTAGCATGAATCTGAATATGAGGGTACAACAAGCTTTATGCCATAAAGGAGGAGGCTGGGGTGGAGGAGGTTAAGCTTTGCCAGCATGGTGCATCAGCATTAAACAGGCAGGGATTAGTGAGAAGTATGTCACATTCAAATAGACCGTTGTGTTTACAGAAAGCTGGCAGGTGATAATTAGGATCAGCTGGCCATCAGCTGATCACAGCTGGGCATCTGACTACCATGTCCTGCATGAACTGGACTTCATTTATAGAGGCAAATCTGTCTCTTTTAGTGCCAGCAAAGAGAGAGAGAGAAGCAGTTTTGGGTTGACGCCCATATACAGCTTTCATCACTGCTTTCACACCTGGCCGATCTTCATCACATCCTAATGTCTGAGCGATTACCTTCTTTCAAATAAACACGGAGCCCCATTCACCTTCAACAGCCTTGAAAAACTGGAAATAATGACGACGTACTGCTAACCAAGCGGTGAGTAATGCTGCGTTCCATTTACCTCCGAGGTCGGATGTTGGAACTGGGGATGATGTCAAACCCAAGTTGGAAGAGTTCGAGCTTGTAACTGGGGGTGCTGAAGTTGCCCCAAACTTTATGAATCAATATACGGTGGACCTTACACTTTACACTTTTTCTTGATGTATACAGGGACTCGTGCTATAGTAAACATGGTTTACTAAGCCTAAACAGAAACAACATCGCTGCATTAGTGAATGACGCCATCCAGAAATATTAACATCTCTGGATGGCAAGAACCCCACCAGACACTATTCTATCAGCTCCACTTCTCAGCTCCACAACTATGACTACATTCATAGGGCAACTCTTTATAAATACAGAGTGATGTCTTCATGATTTTTCTCTTCCCTACCAATGTGGTCAAGTTCATAATTTAATAATTTTATGGGTGACTTATGCATAAGTGCAGAGGAGGCTGAAGCCCCTAGACATCACACTACCCAGAGTCCAGGACGGACTAAAACAGTGGTTCCCGACCTTTTTCCTTAGAGCCCCCCAACTTGTATATAAGAAAACTTGAGCCCCCCCAGGACCGACATGAAAAAGTACTGATACTTCATGGTCAAAATTAACATAAATTTTAATTATTTTTTGTGTGAATCCAAACCAAGTAGCCCTAAACACAAACTCTTTTATCCAAAAACCACTGTATAAATTATTTATGTGTTATACCATGATTCCTGTTGATATGCGCAAATATAATCTTAACAACCTGAGGGCAGACAGAGCCTTGCGTCCCCCCTGAGATCTCTGGCACTCCCCTAAGGGGATCCTGGACCCCAGGTTGAGAATCAAGGGACTAAAAGACAGCTGTGTTTTAGCAGTGATTTAATTCAAATGTTTATTTAAAACTTTCTCAAAATGCAGAAATCTAGCGAGTTCCAGAAAGGTTATGGACGAATATGAAGCATGATGACACTTTGACAACCAATTTTAGTACCAATCATTGTCTGCTAAACTTGCCCCAATTTTACACAGTCCATCTGCTCTGCAGACTCTGGAGCAGATTGCTTCTTCTCTAGTCAGTCTTTAGGTTTCCATGGCACACACAGCTTCTCATCTCCAGCATGTGCCAGAAATGCCACTCCGCTCTGCTCCATTCAAAACAGGTTCTTTGCAGATGCTTGCTGCTCTCTGCGCGCTATCAGATGAAAAATATCTCAGCATTTGGACACTACTGCTTGTCAATGTTACTTCTTCACTAAACAATCAAAACAAGGAGAGGCTGGACTTCTGATATCAACGTTGTCAACAACAATGATGGGAGAGAAACTAATATAACTCTTTCTGAGGGTTAGTATTTCCAAGTGCCAGTAAAGGACTCCTTTACGTTGGTTTTGTATTTTCTTGGGGACATTTCCTTGAATAAATCCACATTTTAAGCAGCTATGGAAAATAATTGGTATGATGAAAAGTGTTTAAGAATGCAGGCCCTTGCTTGCACTGTACATAAGTTTTAATTGGTAAAACAACAACAAAGAACCGCTAAACAACACCTGATAATATCTGACAGTCAATACTGGATGGAAACTTGTATCGCCCTATTGTTAGCTTGTCACCTCATCTCTAAAGATATTAAATCCAATTAAATTTGAGGCTGCTAATTTCAAACATAGGGGGGAAACAAAGTTAAGTGATCCCCATGGTTGTTTTAGATATATAAGTCTCACAAATAAACAAATTCCTGGAATGAACCCTTATAAAATGTGGCAGAACAGGATAGAGAGTTTTCAACGCTGGGAAGCATTCAACCAGCATGACATTAAGTAAACACCTACAGATTATTATGGCATCTGACCTTTTATAGTCTGTACACAGCATGGACAGCCACCCTGCTTTCTTATCAATACTTGAATCTGAAATGGCCGTTGTACTCAAACATTGTGCTTCTGTCTATTGAAAGGATTTTACAGAGTCAGGGACGAGCACAGACTGAAAGTTTTTAATATCCTCGACTAGCGTTTTGCTCTCTGCGACATGGCTCTCTAAGTGACCCTGCCTTTGTTTTATTATAATTAGAACTCAGCCTGCAGGTCTGCAACTCTGCTGCACTGAGGTCCGTTTTAATATTGAGGAAATAGATGAGAGAATATGTAAGTGAGGAGAGCATATAAGATGCAAAAATATGAACTGGAACAACGCTCCCTCATAGGGGAAAAACAAAGCTAGGGGACTTCAGTTGAATTTATTTTGAGTCTTTAATATTCTTTTGAACAGAGCACAGTAAATTAGATGTCTGACGTACATTCAAGAGAGACTTCTTGACTTTTAAAGACCAAAACTATTCTTGTCTTTGGGCACATCTTCACCCTCAGCCCTCCTCTACCTTCCTGCCTCCACACATATTCCTTGCTCCTTCTTTTCTGTTTCACTATTAGCTCCAATGTGAAAAAATGAAGCCAATGTAAAAGTGCAAAAACTTCTCTGTTTTAAAATGTAGAGTATGTAAATTCCACTGCCAGCAGGCTGTCTATCAAAACTATAACAAAAGAGGAGTGGAGCCACGGTTCTTGTCAGTGTGGTTGTTTCGTAAATGTTACTGCCAGACTTTTTATGAAATAAGTCGAATTTTAAAAAATCTAAAACTGGAATTACTTTATCTGCAATTTGAGGCACTTTCTTTCAGAGATATACGGCGTCTCAGATGAACCATCTGTGAGCGTTGCAGTCAGAGATGCACGGTCTGCAGCCAGACCCCTCTCAGGTATGCACAATTATAGGTACAGCTGTCATGACTGCAAGCCAGCACTTTTTAGCCGTTTGTCAAGAGGCTTAAATCTACCTCCTCAGCACAACCTCTTTGTCTGTTACCAGGTTGATATGAAGTCAGTCTGAGGCAGTGTTTTCAATACGGCAGCTGCCACGGACTGGCTTTAAAAGCTGGCTCCATTAACCAAATGACATAGATGGACTCCCTTTAATACTTTCAACAGTTTATGTTATACCAGAAAGAATCTGTGAGATGGAAAGCAGCAGACAATAGCTGACAAATATCTGAGAACAAGAATTAAATTTGAGATTTTTTAAGCTTGGTCTAAAACCTGTGCTACATCATGCAGTTTGCCTTCTTCTGCTGCCAATGGGCTGAACTCTGAACTACACCACAGATGATTTGTCTTTCACACCTGCCATCACAGCATTTGCAGCCATGTCCATTCTGTGATGTCTGGGTTGATGCACAGATTTAAAAAGGTGCATAATGGCTTATTTTCAAATGGATTTCTGAGCACAGGCCTAATCATTACAAGGACCAGTCCAGACTGCATTTGTCAGACTCGCAGGAGTCCAGAGACTCTGCTGCTCCTCCTGAATCCATTATATGAGTCTGTGAATATGTATAATACCTGTCATTATCTCAAACATTCAAATTGACCGTCGTGACAGATGTGAGAGGAGAAAAACAAGCTAATAATGTGTAAATGAGGTAAATGAGGGGGAAACAGGCACAGACTGTCAGAGAGAAAGGCACAAGAAGAGAAAAACAACTAAAAGAGGATTGTGTTTTTGCCTCCCAAACTTTTAATTGATTAGATTTTCTCTTACGCTCCATGATTGATTGTTTTCTGGTGGAAGTGCATTAAATTACCCTGACATAATTCATGCTGCTAAAGCTCAAGTTTCATGTGGTTTTTTTGCAAAGCCTGAAGGCAAAGTAAATCTTAAAAAGAAATATTTTCTTTTGCTTTTTCAATCTTTGAAATGATGCTTGGTAAGAAAGTGTTACTCCTGATTAAAGCTTTGAGTAACTTTTGGTTTGTGTTGATTTTGGCGCACTCTGTAATGAATCATGGAGGATCTTGTCCTTCAAATGTTTAAGCAAAAAAAAATTTAATTCTGATGGTGTGCTGTGAATCACGTTGTCTGACACCTTCTGTTAGAGGGGTTTCTGACATTAATTACCTATAGGAATACTCTGTCTTTATATTGATGGTCTCGTTTTTATTATAGGTCATAAAGTGTTAAAAACATCAATTTCAGTCTTGTCTTGTCACAGCAGCTTTTAGTTGAAAGTATTTGTTCTGATGCACACTTCATGAAGCACAAAGAGTCAACAAATTGGGGTGAGACTACTGATGGAGAAAAACTCAAAGGGGTTTCAGTTCTCTGCAGGTGACGTACACGCTGACGTGCTCTCAGAGCTTCATCAAAGCCGCCGGTCTTTGACAGCAACCCGCTCTTATCTCCGTCTCTGCCGACTGAATCTGTCGCACCATTCATATTATTTAAGATTAATGAGCTGTACTCTCAGGCCACATGCAGGTCTGCACAGGGAGCCGAATCTACGAAGGGATGAAACCAAACCTAAATGGAAAATCAATAGCCATTACTACGACCACCGGGGTTTGCCTTTTTGAACTTTGCTAGATGTCAAAAACAAAGAATGAGCACTCCTCTTGTGTTCTGAGGAAGAGTGGAAATGACGGGAACGTACAAGTTCAGCACACTTTCCTGTTTTGTGGTGGGAACATTAACCATCTGTTAAGCCATTGTAAAAGATTCTGTGATCTGTAAATGAGGCAATGAAAACTGCACAGACTGAGCCAATCAGAGCTGATACAGATTCTAAAGTTAAAAATAACAGTTTAGGTATTACGTGATTCTGATACCAGTGTTTTTCTTCAATCAGTTATGAACCCCTATGGCACTGGTGGACCCAGAGGGGTTGTGGGGTGGGGGGCACTAACTCTCCCAGTGCCTTTATTTGAAAATAAGGGCACCAAAGTGGTACATTAACATTCAAAAATGCAAAATTCAAAGTCAATTCAATTCAGTCAATTCAATTCAAAGTCCCAAAAGGGTGTCCATCCACTTGACATAATGTAATTAAGTGCCCTCTAAAGTGCTCTTTGCATGCACAATACTTGTGCCCTCCAGGCTATTTATCAAGTGGACAAAAAACATGACAAAGAGTCCTCCAAGGTGCTCTTCTAATGGCAAAAATGTGATAAAGTGCCCTCTAAGATGGCCTCTTAATGGACAAAACATGATTAATTGCCTTTTAGTATGCCTTTCCAATGGACAAAATGTGATAAAGTGCCCTCTAGGGTGCCTTTTGATGGCCAAAACTTGATAAAGTGCCAGCTAATACAGCTTCCAGTGAACTAGCCCTGATAAAGTGCCCTCAAATGTGCATTTCCAATGGACAAAATGTGATAAAGTGCCTTATATGGAGCACATCCATTGGCAAAACAATAAAGTGCTCTTTCAATGGACTTGATGTGATAAAATGCCCTCCAGGATGGCCTTTCAATGGACAAAAATGGTGAAGTCCCAATTAGGGTGCTCTTCAGGCTGACAAAACTCAATTAAGTGCCCTTTAGTGTGCCATTCTAATGGAGAAATCCTGATTAAGTGCTCTCTAAGATCCTGCGAGTAAACACAATTTGATGAAGTGCCCTTTAGCGTGCCTTTCTAATGGAGAAAACTTGATTAAGTGCCCCCTACTGTGCCCTCCAGTAAACAAAACTTGATTAAGTGGCCTCTAGTGTGCCTTTCCACTTGAAAAAAAAAGGATAAAGTGCCCTCTAAGTTGCACTACAGTGGACAAAATTTGGTAAAGTGCCCAGTAAGGTGCACTTCCCACGGACAACATGAGGTAGAGTGCCCTCTTATTGGGCAAAACGTGATGAACTGTCCCTCCCTTATTCCTTCTCCAAACAGGTGCTGGTCAAAGCCCAGCTACGTAACAGATGTGGAGAAGACTGCCATTCTGGGCCTGTGCTTCTATATATTTAGAGGGGTATCATTGTTGACCCAAACAAGGTCAGAGAAAACTTTAAACGACAAAAGCAAAACTTCTTCTTGGTACAAAGTTAATTTTCACAGAGATCCTCACTTGTGTACCACTTGAAATAAATGGCTAAACAGTTCATAATTTGTATTTACAACAAATGTGTGGTAGGGTAAATCCAATGATAAATACTGAAATTTAACCAGAATTTTTAACCCTTTCACTATAAATGTATGAAAACTTCTGTGTGTAGGTGTCAACTGTATACAGCAGGTGCCCTGTTGTCATTTTGGATCATACTCAAGATTCTATTGACAGCCTTTAAAGCACTTTATAGTTTGGCATCGCCTGATTTCAGAGAATTGCTGCATGTTCATGCTCCTGCTAGACCACTAAGGTCTACTAACTAGCTGCTCCTGGATGTACCAAAAAACAAGGCTCAAATCAGGGAGAACTGAGCTGTTATGGTAGCTGCTCTGAACCTGTGGAGAAGCTTACCCCCCCAAATACTTTCAGTTTCAGCTGGCTAAGCTAGGGAATTATCACTAGCTCCGTTTCAGGACTTATTCAAGCTAATTCATTTCAGTACAGACAGCGTAAGGAATTACAATATTAAGAAGCTAAACTAGAAAGACAGAGCCACTAGAACAGGTTTTCATGAGGATTCAAATTTTTTTTCTAATTACAGAGAAAAGTTATTTCAATTTGGCTAAAGTCTGCTGCTAAAAAAGAAATGCCTTACATTTCACCTAAAGGACCTTACTGACATACATGAGCAGAGCAATCATCAGTGGTGTTTACACTGCAGGCAACAAATAAACACATAGACAGGCTGTGCAGAGGTGTCACGATGTGTCAGATTTATCAGGCAGCTGAAACGACAGGTAGCCATGTCCTGTGCTGGCATGTAATTACCATCCTTTCAGCAGCATATTCACACGCATGAGCTGACTGCAAAACACAGTTCACAACAAAAATAGAGACATGAAAGCTGACAGAAGATGACCGGAGGGCTGCAGCTTTTTCTCTGTCTCCCTGAGAGGAGCTCAGAGACGTCACGGTAAACAGAGACGCTACCTTGTTCAGAAGCACAGCCTGAGGCTGATAGGGACAACAGTGACAATAGTGAAGGGAAAAGAGTCAGTTGCTCACTGTGATGCTAGAATGTGACCGTGAATACTGCAGGAGCTACACATACAAAGAGAAATCAAGGCACACAGGAAAGATTTCATTTTGTGTATTAGCATGCTTTAAAATAAAGTTATCCTGACTCCAGCAGCAGATCAGATATTGCCACAAACACTATAACATAGTGGAGAGCATGCCGATTGATGTCCCGATCAGCTACCATCATCTAGAGACCCCCTCCCTGAAAATCAGCTGGTTTATGAAGAGCTGTCATGTTTTAGTGCTTCCTTAGAGTGAAATGAGAGACAAAGCTGGAAAATTATCTGCAACACTTGTTTTTCTCCATCAACAATATCCATCCATTATTTATAGCACTTGTGCCATTCGGGTTTGATGGGGACCGGGGCCAATCCAAGCTGTCACCAGGTGAGAGCTAGACCACGTTGGAGTAGATGCCAGTTAATCAACACAACTGTTTTGTTTCTACCTTTGGCATAAAACTGAAATTAAATGATGCTGCAACTGAAGTTTTTGGGAGTGACTGTAGACCACAAACTTTGATGCAAGACAGAAATGATCAAAGTCTATAGGTATTCCTTTCAAAACTAAGGATTTACTGAATAAGAACAACTTCCAGATATTGTACTGTTCACTCATAATGCCTCGTATTTACTGTGCTAAAATGTGGGCAAACTATCTAAAACAAGTTTAGATAATACAATAAAACTGCAGAAAAGAGCTAAAAGGATTAAAAATGTGCAACATGAATGCACCAATCTTTAGATTATTCTACATCTAAACTTCTGGACTTATTCAGAAACACTAGTATACTTTTATTATTATTTAGTATACTAGTTTATATTCAAAACTTTTTAGACTGAAAGGGAAATTACAGCTTAAGAGGAGTGCTAATGTTTGAAACATGCAAAGTGAGATCAAATGTTAAATACAGATGTGTGTTGTTTTTTGGGGTTAAGTTATGAAACAGCTTAATGATTAACTGAAGTTGTGAAACTTTCTGTTGGTGTTAAAAAAGAAAAACTTTAAATATGAAATAATAAAAGCTTACAATGTGAGCCAATGAGACTGTGAGAAAGTTGAGGGTTGAAATTGGAAGTATAATATACAACACTGTGCAGAACTTTAGGCATGTTTTGGCAGAAAATTGAGGCTGAAGTAAGGCGTGTAATGGCAAGTATGTCTGCCTAAGGGCACTAACGGAGTGGGTCATGCTCTAGATGTCCTTGCATATTAACACGTGCACGGGAAAAGAATCTACTATGAGCCCCTGGTTGTTCTATGGATGTCCCAAGGGCCTAAAAAATGCTGGCCAAAACAAAGAAATCCTGTCTCCCCGACCCCCCAGCCCCAGGTTGTGGCACATCAGCACACATGATTAATACTTAGCGCCCCATATGCCCGAAACTTACTGATTGACAATTCTGATGTAAACTTTGTTTTTGTTAAGATATATATAACTGAAAAAGAGAGTATGCATTCATTCATTCATCACAGGGCAAACTCACCTCTACATTTACGGACAATTTAGAGCCACCACCCGACCAAACAAGCCTGTCTTTGGACTTTGGGAGGAGTATCTGGAGAGGATCTACGCATGAACAGGGGGAACATGCAAAAATCTGAACAATGAACCTTGTTGTTGTGAGGCAACAGAACTAACCACTTCACTACTGTGTAGCCTGTCCACTAATAATAGAAACTTTTCCAATTTTGTGTGAATACTTGATGTATGAGGAGACCTGGCTGTTTGTCTCTGTATGTTGATGACTGGTGTCCTGTTCAGGATGTACACTGACAATTGCCCAGTGATAGTTGAGATCAACTCCACACCTTACAACCCTGAATGGCATAAGCGGCATAGATCAGTGGTTCTCAACTGGTGGGTTGGGACCCAAAAGTGGGTCACTAATAGGGGTCGGTAAAATGGTGGTAAAAAGTCAAGGCCTTAGTGGACATGCATTAATACCATTAATTTTAACCTTTTTTTTTTTTTTACTGTGAAATTGGGTAAATTTAATGTTTGGTCAATATTTCAACTAATTCATCTCCTTTGATGATGAAGTAATTTCTTAAGATCTCTGCAAAATTTGTAAAAATTTACACATAATGTTGGAAAAAGAGGGTGTAAAACTTGCCAGTTTTTTCCCTTTTGTTTTTCATGTCATGAATTTTGTCCAATCATGCTCAAAACTGCAGCATATTCAATTTACTAAGTATGTACTGTTGAACATTTTTTGGAAATTTTGGTCACGATTTATCGTAAGAGAGACTGGTTGGTCCAGAGGCTAGACCAGTTGAGAACCACTGTGATAGCTGACTGCTTGATTTATGTGACTGACAGATTATATTTAAGTGTCATGCTCATAACATGACCACCCCTCATGGGTTTTAAGACATCAGAGACACTGCTGCAATGTTACAACAAATCAGTGAATTACAAACTATTACAAAGTTGCACGTGCCTTTTCACAGCTTGGTATTAAATCGTATATTCTGCCTTTATCTCCCAGGCTTTGCAGCTAAAATCTACTTTATAAGAAAAGAGGGCTGTCAAATGAGGGATTTTTTTGCTACTAATCTTGGAATTTTTGTAGTTTTCATGAGTAATCTCCCTATCACGAAATACAACTGCTTTGCACTTAAAACAGTTTCTGTCTCATTTGGAATTGTTGTACCGTCTTAAACCAAGAAAATGTTTGAAAAGAAAATAAGAACTTTAGATTGAGCGAAGATTGTGACGTAACTTCAAACTGCAATGAGACATTAAGGAGCAGTGGTGTCGTTATTTTACATCACTAGGGCTGCAGGAAAATGTTGTAATGGCTTAAACGCAGTGTGCTGAAATTGAAAACAAAGCATGCAATCATTCACTATCAAAAAAACAAATGCACTAATTATGGACTTTAATTAATTGCAATTAATCTAGTAATATTGACAGCCCTACTCTTTAGAACACAACTTAAGTTTTTCACTATCAACAAATCACAGCATAACTGTGCAAATAAAGATATCTGGATTCTGGTTATAATATACCTGACACAGGATTCTTTAGTGCACCTATCCTTGATAAGACATTAAGTTTTTTAGTTTTGGTTTACACAATTTATCAACAGACCATTTTTTGGTCTGTACATGATAAACACGGTGCTCTTCATCTCCTGAAAATCACACAACAACCTACATTGAAAAACAAAAGGATGAAGGATGCTACATTGTAAAATCAGGTGTATAGGATGCATTTTCAATAATTATTTTTTTCATCTTCAAAGTTGGACCAGTCCCCTGTTCTGGTGTGACCAACATACCAGTATAAAATACAGAGACATCATGGTTTCAAGTGCAGCCACAATTACCCATTGCAAGCCATTGAGAATCCACCCCCACTCACTGTAGTGAAGAGGCTGCTTCGTACAAAACATGTGATACATGGTGATGCTGGTCGTGCCACTTTTTTAACAGATTTTCTCCCCAATGCGGTCAGATTCCTACATTTAACCCTCTAAGCCCTAAGCTCAATTTTAACCATATTGTTTCACCTGGACCTAATGTCTTAAAAAGCGTGTGTGCTGCAGTAAACAATGATAATTATGACTTTATTTTTGCACAAACTTGCTTTTCTTTCTCTTGGGGACCAAAAAGTGAAACAAATAGCATTCTGTGACAAAAAGTCTTCAAAATATTCCCAGATTTACAAAAAAAGTCCTTGCGCTTTTTTAAAATTGTCTGGCTGTTAGCCATTATTCAGAGCTCTTCCAGTATGCAGTGACACAGAGGATACATCACAGGCTCTCTGTCTCTCTTTCTCTCCACTATGAGTCATTCAGGCTCTCTCCTTCAGTTTCTAAATGTATACACATTCACAGTTTGACAAAGTATGACGGGATAACAGAACAGCTTGCCATTGGTTGTCACAGCCCATGTGATGAGTGTTTTTCGAACTCAGGATGGTGGCTAATGCTAAGCTAGCAGAAGAAATGATTGAAAAACAGATTAAAAATGGATAAAAAGCTGTTCAATATCAGTGTTACTGATGTGAAAAGTCAGAAAGTCACCCAAGTTCCAGGCTTGCTAGAAAAGCTACCATAAAAGCTATGCTGGCATGGGAAGCTGCAATAGAACAGCAAAACAGAGGGCTTCCAGAGGAAATAAACAGTAAGCTTGACTACAATTTATACTCAGAGGCTTAAAGAAAACAGCGGCATACTGTTTGGCTGATAAACTTTATACAGGACTGGTTTGACTGAAAGACTCTTCAGTTAAAGACAAGTGACCAGTAAAGGTTGGCAGGGTGACTCATGGGCTGTGTTTGTCCTTCGCAACTATCGCTGCAGACAGAGCTCAATTATTGTATTCAAGTGCTACACAGTGGACTTTAAATGTTTCACAAAAGTAAAGCAGGGACACATTTTTAAAAGTTTTTTAAATGTCTGGGAGACCCCCAAAAGCAGACTGCATCAAATGAAATGTTTTGACTTACACGCTGGGTTTCATGGTTCAAAATATGAGTCAATACTAAAGTCTAGATATTAGAATCTGTCTCCTGACAGAAAAACATCTCTATTTGAGAGCAATTATGGGGATGATATAGCTGTTTTGAAAAAGTGTATTGGACTGAGGCTGTCTTACTGAAGGTCAGAGGTCTACTGATGTACAGAGCCTGGTGCTATAAAATGCAACACTGAATGTTTACAGACAAAAGGCACCAAGGACATCCTTGAAATACGTACGTCATAAATCCCTGAAGGCCAAGGAAATGTCAAGAAGGTTTGTTCGCTGAATAAAAGTATGACATCCATAGAAATTTAGTTTTATATCACTCTGCGCAAAGAAAAGCAGAAAATCCTCACAATTTAGCAGCTGGAACAAACCAAAACATTTTAATAGTGAAAAGTAATTATACATATTTACTATTAAAGTTGTAGTTGCAGGGCTAAGTAGAACTAAGAAGCACAGATTTATTACAGGAAAGGAGTAAAATGGATGATTTATGGACAGCTTTTATGGGTTGGATAACCTCAGTCTTTGACAGTTGGCCAATTATGCATAACAACGGTAGCAGTCTATTGTTAAGAGGAACAGACACATACTATTAAGAGCAGATAGTTGCTAAGGATGTGGCTCTATTTACAGACTCTAGAGGACAGACTGTAATCATATCATTCTGCAGAAAAAAAAAGGTCTGGTTATTCTGATAATGGTCCGTTAAGGAAAAAGAAAAAGAGTCAAAAACAGTATTGGAAAATGGTTGAGAGATGGAAAATCAGTACAATATGACAAGACTGAAGATGGCACAGGAAGTAAAGATAAAACATGCTGAGGTTTACTGCTGTGTTTTACAGATTACTGAATGGAAAAGTAAATGTCAACAGACTCATTTAAGTATCAGGGTTTTTTTTTAATTAAATCATTGGTTTCTTACGTAAGTCACTGCGTAATGAGTGGGCTGTTATCAAAGATTTCCAATCAGAATAAGAGAAGACCGGGCCTGCTCGTCTTGTTGTGTTTCTAACCAACAATAACAACCTGCTCACTCCACAGTATTCCTTCTTTTATAGCTACAGCAAACAACATAAATCAGAAACATTATACTGCTTTTTAATTGCAGTTAAAGGCATGGCTGGTTTTACAACAATTTAATCACTTGAAAATGGTAAAAATAGAAAAGCATGGCAGACAAATGAATTTTGTTAAATTAAAGGAACAGGGTTTACTTAAGGAACATCAATTAAAGAAAAGGTGCTGTGTGCCAATGAAATTGGCGATTTGAGCTTTTCATCTTGAGTTAAAAGGTGTATTTGAAGAAAGGGTTAAGGTTGTACTAACATGAAACTAACACAATAATTGAAGTGTCAAGTATTCTATTAAAATATATCAGATAACAGCCATTCTAACACAACAAGGATCTCAGATGAAAAGTATAACCTTTTGTTGCATTTTGGCTGTTTGCTTTGCCATAATGTCATTTGGGGTGCCTGATAAAGATGTGCTTTAACAATGGGTACCAGCTCCTCCAGATTTGATGGTCTACTGGCATGGACCTTGGTCTTCAGTTCACCCCATAGATTTTCAATGGGATTCAAGTTGGGCTTGTGCAGGTCAATCAGTAACGCTCATTTTGGTTTTCTGGAGGTAGTTCTTTACCAGGAGTGACGTATGTTTTGGGTCGTTGTTGTGTTGGAAGGCAAAGCGACAACTCAGACCCAGTTTTGCTGCTGACTGCTTAAAGTTTTCTTTAAAAATCTCCGCATAGCCTTCTTTCTTCATGATTCCTTCCACCTTAACAAGACTCTCAGTTCCAGACACACTAGATTCCCCACAGCATAATCCTCCCACCACCATGTTTCACTGTGGGGACGGTGTTTTTTGGGTTATACGTCTCTCCCTTCTATCTCCAAACATAATCAACGTCTCTATAACCAAAGAGCTCAAGTTTAGTTTCACCTGACCAAAGGACATGCTTCCAGTATTCATAATCCTTCTCCAGGTTGTCCTTAGCATACTTCAGTCTGGCTTGAACATGTCTCTTTAGCAGAAGTAAAATTTTTCCTGTGCAGGGCTCTCGTGATGGTCTTCTTTAAGACAATTCCTGACTTGGCTGAGTCATTCACCAGTGTCATTGACCAGTGGCAGTTGTTCTGGGGGTTTTGGACACATTTCTCACTAGTTTTCTTTCTAGAGAATTTAAAATCTTTCTCTTCCTACCTCTGCCAGGCTTGTTCTGGCTCTCTTGAATTTCCTGATGATACTTCACTCCAGTTCTTGACACTTGGAAATGCTTTGATAACTTTGTATATCTTTGTACTTCTCCTGCTTTGTGAGCATCAACAATTGTTGTTCTCAAGTCTAAACTGATTTACTTTGTTTTTGTGATGATGCTTTCTCCAGTGACAGTTCAAACTCTTACTGAAGTTTTTACACTGTGTGTAAATTGGAACATAACCCCTTGTTCAACTTGATTTTACAAGCTTTGAGCATTACAAAGTCAAAGCACATCATTGCACAACAGTTGTTGGTGCTATGGCTCAACAAAAAGGTCAGTTCTAAAGGGGGCTTATATTTTAGACCCTGGTAGTTTTTGGTCTGTGTGCAAAGTCATCCAAAATAAAACTAGGATGTTTGGAAAAGCTGTGTTAAAAATGCCTTGCTCTCCTCCTTATCTGTACTTACTTGCTTACTCGGTCTATTTATTTATTTGCAAGCCTTATTTACATCAGGCTTCAATTTTAGGTATTGTTTTATTTTTAGCTTACACTGTGTTTTATCTGTGTTATTAAAACCCAAGCTGCTCTGAAACAATTTCCCCTACAGGTACTGTTAAAGCTGTTTAAATCTAATTCAAAGGAAGACGACTGCTTCAACTCTTTTTGTAACAGTAACAAAAATCATTTGTCCCACAGTTTATTTTATTCTTGGCAACCCAACAACCTACTTTTAATCAAGCTAACATCTCAGTCAGTGCTTAAGTGAATCACAGAGGGGGCTTCATCGTTCTGGCATGAGGATGAATTAAACCAAACAACACATTTGTTTTCTCACCTTCATTTGTGCAAAGGGCATCTCATAGTTTCCGACGTAGAGCAGGCCAACCGTATGTGTAAGCAGCCTAAAAAAAGAGATAAAAAAAGATGATGGTTAACACCCCCAACACCTGCGATGATGGATCTCAACATTAGAGTATCTGGGTAGAAAATCACTAGGGGCTGGCTTCAGTTTTCCAGCTAGTAACAGAACAGCAGAGATGTGAGATTACACCTTCATGAGTCCTTCTGTCTCCCTGCACAGCTTGATGTTTCTAAACTCAAAGAGAAAAAGCGCAGTATGAGCACGTTCAGAGTCGTCCGAGGCAATAATAGAAATGTGGAATGTGTACAGCGACAGGGTCAGGGGGAGTACGCAGCACTGCAGTTCCATCTGTGTGCTGCCTGTGAGCCAACTTAATTCAGACTATACAAGGCTTTATATGGACAGTGTTAATGCCATCCCAGCAATCATGCCCAACAGATGTCTTAATCACACACTGCTCCATTACCCCCCTCTACCAAAAAATCACTCCCCCATGAGCCTGTCATCATTCCTAGACTGTGCCTGTGATTCAATTCAACACTTTCACTCTGTTTCACATTTTTAGGGCTGAAAAATTAAAGGTTATGGAGCTAAACTGGCTGCAATGATTCAGCTAGTTTAGAGATTTCAACTGGAGCTGAAATCCGACGACATCCAACCATCTTCCCAGGCCCTCCTCCTGTGTAATGATAGCTAACACAAGCAGGAAGGAAGCAGCAGTAGGCATTAAGAGGGCCATTATAGCCATGCTGATGGACACTGGTATGTGCCAAAGCCTAATATAACAGAGCTTCCAAATGAACATGCAGAGTGTCCACTTTTATAAACCTGCAGGACTGAAAAATGACAAAATTATACCAATCATGACAACAATTTTCTAAAACAACCCAGTGAGACGAATGAGATTTTACCAAAGAGAATTGAACAGTGTAGAGAATACTTCAGGAAAAAAGACTTTTGTTGTCATTTACAAGTTGTCATTTGATTTTCCATTCACAATCTGCAAGTCTGAGGTTTGTGTGCAACAAAAGAGTCCTGCTGTCTTTGTATTACTTTAAATTACACTACGACTCGGCTTGGTGTTAAAACAAGCGAACAGAGAGGGGATAAATATAGACTCTTACACAAGGAAGGGTTTTTTGTCGAAACAATCAAGACACTGGTAAATGTCACGGCAGCCTTAGAAGTGCATGCAATCAGAGCTGTGCTACCAAACAGCTCGAACGATGTGTCAAATTCTTGAAAGAAGCAAGAGTATAAGAAATTGCCCAGGGGTGCGTCTGTAGGGACCTGAAAAATCCTATTTCTGTGTTCTTTTCAGTCGGGATAAAAATGTGAAATATCTCAACAAAAGAGCTGAAAATGGATGACAAAGGGGATCATTTTCTCACTCTTGTTGAAATATCTTTAAAAATGCATGAGTCACACAGTGCTGATTTATCTGCAGCTTGTTTTTGAGTATTATGGTAATTTTGTAGCATCATTGTTTGTGTGTCGTGCTGGTTTCTTTGTATTTTTAAGCCAAGTTATGCATATTTGTACAAAATCCCTTTAAGGAGTAGAAATCCATACTAAAGCACGGTACACATGACAAGATAAGTGGGCTAGTTTCGGGCCAGATTCTCCAATTCTGACAAAAGTAGGCTAAGTTGTGATATTTCTGATGACTCTAAGGCCACGTTGGATGGAAACAATCCACTGAAAATGAACCACTTTTATTTTAGTTTCAAAATTATCATTTTTGATGACGATGTGTACAAACAGAAACAATCATTCTTGTGTTTTCTTATTGACAGACTACTAGATATATTTTATTTCTTTTACATACAGTACTGTGCAGAAATTTTAGGCATGTGTGGCCTAAAATTGTGCTGAAGTAAGGTGTAGATGTGGAGAGTAAGAACGGGCTAGGGTACCATCCAGGCGGGCAGTAGGGTTGCCATAAGCCCCTGGTTCTGCTCTGGATGTCCCAAGGGTCTGAAAACCACCGTCAGTCTTTGGTCGTAACATCAGGGGTGAAAAGGCCTGAACAAAAGAGATGCTGTCGAGCTTGACCTTTCATGTCGAGCAACACACGTGTGTCGCCATGTGTCAAGCTCGGCTCTGGCTGCCCTGCCAGGGAAATTCTCTTTAACAGGGCTTGCACTCGGAGACACAGTTCCAAAGTTTCAGGCATCCAAAACGCTGTTGTTGATTAAAACAAATAGCCATAACACGACGAAACGTTGTCATTTTTGGATGAAATCTTTGTGTAAACATAACCTTAAGATTATTTTGTCAGATTTTCTTTGGTGTGAGATGTGTTAAGAGTGAAAAATCTGAAATCAGTTAAAAAAGTAATCAAGACCAAATACCCTGATAAGTTATGGGAAGTGAGCTGGCTAAAGAAGGAAGCACAACAAAAAAGTCAAAGGTGAAGTTTGGTGGAGGAAGGATTAAGGTATAGAACTGTTTTTGAGGGTTTTGGGCTCCACTGACAGGTGATCTTAATGCCTCAGCATACCAAGACATTTTGGACAATGCTTTGCTTCCAACTTTGTGGCAACAGTTTGAGGAAGGTCCTTTTCTATTCCAACATGACTGTGCCCCAGTGCACAAAGCAAGGACCATACAGACATGGTTTGATGAGTTCAGTTCCCATAGAACCCCACTGAGCTAACCTGACACGCCAGTTGGATTTGTTTCACACATTCATCTGGGAAACCTTCGAAATACATCATTTGGGAAAGGACAGAGCCTTTGAAAAAAAACTCAGAGGGTGACTGGATGAACGCTCTGTCTGTCACATCTTTACGGGCCAATCAGAGCAACAAAACATGTGACGTCCCTGCTACCCAGGTGCGTGTGCACCTAGTGTCCATATAGAACTGAATAACGCAAACCATGGCAACAATAGACATGTCAGTACATGACTTTTGACATTTTTTGAAAAGAAAACAACTCAGTGCTGTTCTTTGACATGTTGTCAAGTTCTGATAAAACTGGAGCTTTAGCAGCATCCAGGCTAATGTCTTCCGCCATAACAACACCGGCCTCTTGTTGCTGCTCGCTTACGTCACGACTCTGCCGCGCCCCAAAGTACTGCCCTTCATCGCTGATTGGTCCTGTCACTTTCTAACCGGGCCCAAACAGTTCAGATGGTAGCTTTGCAAGACGAATTCGCCCATGAGAAACAAGGTACAGGTGAATCCATCTGCTTTGCAAGGTTACCATTGAGCCCCTTTGGGATGAACTGGAACATAGATTGCATGCCAGGTCTTCTCATTCAACATCAGTGCCTGACCTCATAAATGCTCTACAGAATGAATGGGCAACAATTCCCTCAGAAACACTCCAAAATCTTGTGGAAAGCCTTCCAAGAAGAGTGGAGGCTGTCATAACTGCAAAGTGGGACCAACTCCACATTGAAGTACATGTATTTAAATACAATGTCATTACAGTTCTTGTTTGTGTGATGGCTTCAACTGGAGTTTGTCTTTTATTCTTTGTGAATTTTAAATAAAATAGCAACTGTATCGCCAACCCCTTTCCTTTATTATCAAATTTTTGTGAGAGTCCTAACTTTTGAGAGTCAGCACTCGGTTTTTTTTTTTTTTGGAAACAAATCTGTTAGTGCATCAATAGTTTGTATCCCACAGTTTTAACAAGAAGATTTTAAACCTCTTTTTGGGTGGGCCACGCTTGCTAAATAGCTAAATGGACTTGTACAGCACTTTTCTGGTCTTCTAAACACTCGGAGCACTTTTAAACTACATGTCACATTCTTCCATTTAACGTCATGTGCACCCTAATGGCAGATAAATTAACCCTTCCTGTCTCTTGGGGAAATCATCTTCTACATAGAGCATCAAAACATAAATGACAAGACATCAGTACAGAATAGCACTGTCTTCCATCTTTTTATCATTTTTCTTTCTTAGATCTTCTACTTCTCTGTCAAATCTGACCTTAAAGCCTCTATGTCTGCTCTTCTCAGCTTTGTATTTTAAGAGCTGAGCTTTTAAGGGTTGATGTTCAGCTGATAATGATAATAAACCTATGCATAGGTGCATCCCTTGTATGACTCAATTCACAGGCGTTCACATTCTGCTGGCGTAGCTGCAGGAGCAATTTCAGCGTCTTGACCATGGACCAAACCCCTGACCTTCCACTTGACATAACAGACTCCAACATCAAGCCTCCAATGTCAGATGGTGGCTTTCATGCTCTATTGCTGCCCTTATAAATGCCTGTCATACACGGGTTTCATATGGACTTCAGTCACAGCCACACTTTTTGGACTTGACATCAGCTGTTGTGGGTGTTACCCTCATATATTAATGCACGCAAGGGGACTAGTATTATGCATGTATCCTTTGCATTAATGTTTTGTTTTGTGGACCTTTTTTTATTTTTGCTCTTTAAACCTCTGCTTTAAAAAGCACAAAACATTTTGAACCATCTACTTACAAGCCAAAGACAGAAAAAGCGCTTAAGATATACTTCACATAAATATTAATGATGTATAAATACTATGAACAAGGCTAGAGAGTGTAAGTATGTTCAACAGTGGAAAAATAAGATGATAAATTCCACTAAATGTGTTTGCTGGGTTCAGGCAGAACAATCCCTGTGATAATATGCCAACTGAAGACAGCCGGGTCATCGGGGCGCCAACTCTATAAAGCTTTATTTCCATACAGAGAAATCCATTCAGTGAGTGCAGAGTCCAAAGACAGGCTCCATGTTTGTTCTGCAGAATTCTTCATGTTGGAGCTGAAAGCTTAAAAGCCGTGAGCAGACGCTCTCTTGACATCTCTCATAGACTTTTTTCTGATTTACACTACAAGTGCAGAGAACCAGATCATTTCCTGCAGCTTCAGATAATTCTCAATGATGGCAGTTCATATTTTACAACTGACACAGTAGAAATAAGAAATTAAAAAACACCACCTGGATCAGTGTAGTCACTATGATAGTATACTAGTAAATGTTTTAACATATTATCGTAAATGCCACAGAAAAGTTAGTGCAAATTATATATATTAACGATTTTTTCAGCATTGCTAAAAGTAAATACTAAAGAATGCATATTAGCTTTAACTCAGCTTCCATTTTACATGCTGCCCTTTTTGTTTATGCAATACCAGTGTTTGCAACATTTTGTCTTTAATTCTAAATTAATCAAAAATATTATTTTTCAGTGTAGCTGAGTAGGTAAAGTTGATCTTCTCTCCACTGGAGGGTCAGGGTTTGATCCCCAGCTCCTGCAGTCACATGTCAATGTGTCATTAGGTAAAACATTTACCCCCAAATCGCTCCCACTGCTGTGTCAGTGGTGTGTGAATGTGTACAAATGAATGGGATCAGTTATTAGTAATGGCCACTCTCCATAGCAGCCTTTGCCACCAGGGTTCAAATGTAGAGTGAATAGATGAGAAGGGGTAAGTGTGACCTGTAGTGTAAGAAACACTTTGGTAGTCAAAGGACTAGAAAAGCACTATGCAAGCAGAATAATGCTTTTGTTAGGAGACACCCTGTTAAAATAGTGGTGGCCTGCATGGGTACCTGGTTGCCCAGATGAGAACTGGTCTAGTGTTTTACAGCAGTACAGGGTATAATTGATCAGAGTGAGTTAGATAAAATCAGAGGGGGGTCTGGGTGTTCCCCCTGAAGTAATCTAGAACTGCATCATTAGAGTCCCTTAGTTATGGAAAATACTTATGCAGCAATTTGTGAAGGACAATGATTAAAATCATATGAGATTGGTGCCATCTAAAATTTAAGACCTATCAGTGGTAAAAATCAGACTTCAGAAGACTGTTTAAGGCCTTAAATTTCAAATTTGCTAATTAAGAATATTTAGGACTTCATAACCAACTACAATAAACTAAATCAGTAACATTACAAAGCAGATGGATTGGCCAGATTCCATGTCTGTCATCTGGCAAATTCATCTTGCAAAGCTCAGGTCTGTTTTCGGACCTGACCAATCAGCGTCATCTGAGGACAATGAGGCAGTGGGTGGGCTATGGGTGGTTCAGTTGCACTGGAAACCAATGGCAATGGCCTCCCACCAGTGTAGCATTTTATCTTGGATGTAGCAGTATAGCAGCAGTTTTATCAGAAGTGGAGATAAAGAACTACGAAAACAGCACGGATAGCTTTTCATGACGGAAAAGATGTTTTGTTTTTGGCATGAGTTTGTAATGTTTACGGGTGGGATTTAGTTGTACTATAAACCGTGTACACAATGGCAGCCACTGGTGTAGCGATTAGCTCAGATGTAGCTAAAGAATAGCAGCACATTTATCAGAACTGGGCCACATTTCTTTATCAAAACAAAAGCAAAGAGCCACACTGAAAGCTTTTCCTGGTGGAGAATATGTTTTTGCACTTCAACTAACCTGCCTCGGCATGAGTTTTATCCACCAACAAGCTCCGCCAATCAGAAACTACAGCAGCACCTGCCTGTTGAGCTCAGATTACTACCAGAGCTGTGCATGCATATTACCTCTTATCAACTTGTCGCTCTAATTGGTCCATGATGAATATGACACACAGAACCTTCGTCCAATCACCTTCTGAGAACTTTTTAAAAAGTCCTGCTCAAATGCGTTGTATGGGAGGTTTCCAAGATGAATGTGAGATATGTCCCATGCAATGGACACTTAATGAGCACCAATTTATCTGAGGGTAGCTGATTGCTAGCTTTAGTATTATATTACTGCACTGAAATGGGAAAGTGTGGCAAAATGTTGAGCAAGGACACACTGTTTGTTCACACAAAACAGATTTACTTATTTATTACAGGGAATTCAGACTTTTGCAATTTGATGCAATATTTTGACAACAGGGATTTTTTTCAAATATTGTTTTTTTTCCCCCTTTATTGGACAGGACAGGTGAAGAAAGAGGAAATACACGGAGAGACAGTGGGGTATGTATGCACCAAACAGTGTCAGGATCAGGATATGAACCTGCGACCAGTCTACTGGGGACTGTAGCCACTGTAAGTTGCTGCCTGCTTTTCTAGCTGAGCTTAAATGGCGCCTGACATTAAGAAAACTGCAGCTAATTTTGTGGCAGTGCAACACACGGTTTCCTTACTTTGTGAAGGTTTATTAACCACAAGTTGCTGACTTTGATGCTCTCCCATCAGTCAAAAGTGACAGCCTGTGACTTCATTGTCTTGATTACGGCTCCTTTACACAGAATATGGATTGAAATGATGTAATGATGAGTCTGACCGAGCACAGTAGAAAGACTAGTAACTGAAGCCTCCATGATTGCCTCTAGAGAGCAAATCCAAGGCACTCTGTCTGAATCATTCTCCTTTCTTGGTCTTCAAAATCACTACACACCTAGTGAATGATGATATAACCATTACTCATCGCCTCATCAAAATGCTGGTTCAAAATACCCAGAATTAAAGAAATCCATACAATACTTGGCTCTGTTGGTTTCCCACACATGGGAGGGGCACTGGCATCCTTCTCTGGAATGGCTTCATCTTTCCATTTTTTTCTCTTCCACCTCTCAGCACTTCCTGCAGCACAATAATCACCGTCTGCTGCCTCTGTGCTCGCTTTCACAAAGGCAATAAAACTTGCAAGGCTGTATGCCTCGGTGGTACACAAAGACGTGCTCAAGGACTGACTGTGTGGGCTGATGAATAAACAGTTGTTACCTCTCTACATGTCTGTCCATTTCTCCACCTCTCAGACAGCAGCTACAGAGAGATGTGAAAACCTACACCACGCCTGATGGTCCAACGAGCACAATTTCATCTTTTGGGGAACTATCTGACAAAATCTCTAAAGGCAACAATGTCAGTGAGTGTTCTCCCACACACACGTGAGAGTCAGGAAGCTGACGAGCTGGACTTCTGGCTGGCTTTGGAGCAGAATGCACGTCTGTGCCCTGCTGTGCTCCCCTCAGTCTGTTGTTGCTGAATGATGGCAGGCTCGTGGCTACAAAGCTGGGACAGTCACTAAGGTCACCTGGCTCTCAAAGGGAAAAGTCAGCATGACCACAAAGCTTTTTGGTGTGGGTCTGTTTGCCTTCACTCACACAATACTGACAGACTCAGCTGAAGACATAGCACACAGACAGAGGAGATGAGCAGTGTGGTGTAAAGGATGAAAAAAGTCTCCAGCCGTGTGAGCAACTTTGTCAGATCGTTCTGGGGAGCAGTAACTGTGTGGTGCTTGAGGTTTTACGTGAACAACAGCATGCTACCATGTTCACAATGACAGTGCTTACATGTGATTTGAAAGTTACAATGTTAGAATGACTTCATTTCCTCTGAGGCCTAAAAAGTAGAGCAGAGGCTGATGGGAATGTCAGCAGTTTTGCCAGTGGACAAAATAAACATACAGAGAAATAATGATGTGCCCTTTTTCAAAAAGAACGGACTAATGAAGTTTACGGAAACCATCCTTTGGAAAACTAAATACCAAATTCTGAAGCTGTGGATCCATCAGTCCAAATTTAAATCTCATGGAGGCACTACAAGAAAACTCTGGTAGTAAGAAGTTTGTAGGATGTATCATCTGGGGAAATATGGATAGAAAAATGTATGCAAACCCATCCATTAGCTGTTGCTATATGTACAGGTGCATCTCTAAATATTAGAAAATATTCAAAAAGTTCACCTGTGTCTCGTAATATTTCAATACGTTTTTATTTTAGTGTTGAGATTCCTGACTTACAGCTCAAGGAAATAAAAAAAAAAAAACCATCTATAAAAAATTAGAGTATTATATAACACCATAAAGGATTCATAATACTGATATCATGTTAAACTTCTTAAAATACAGTATATGACTTACTTGTCAGGGCTCCTTTTTGCAAATGACTGCATCAAAACAATGTGACATGGAGGCTGCTGGTCAGTCATGAAGCCCAAGTTGCTCTGATAGCAGCTTTCGGCTCGTCAGAAATGTTGGCTCTGGTGTCTCTAATCTCCCTTTGGACAGTACCCCCAAGATTTTCTATAGGGTTCAGGTCAGTCCACTTGGCTTGCCAATCAAGTACAGCAACCTTATGGTCTGTCAACCAGTTACTGGTAGTTTTGTCTTCACTGTGGGCAGATGACAAGTCTGCCGGAAAAGGAAATCAGTATCTCTATAAAACTTCTCAGCAGATGGAAGCATAAACATCAACATCTTCTGGTAGACGGCTGACAGCGTTGACTCTGGATTCGATAAAGCCCAGTGGAACAACAGCAGCAGATGATGTGGCACCCCAAACCATCATAGACTGTGGAAACTGAAAATACTGGACTTTAATGCTCCATGCACACGGAGACAAATTCAGGAGTATAATCAAAAGTTTTTTGTTGTATCGGCATTTCATCCACAAAGAAATGGTGTTTTGGGAGGCTGTTAAATGCTACTTTTTGAAACCGGGTCTCAGAGTGAACAAATCTGTAAACGCTTACCGTTTTGTCTCTGTGTGGACAGCCAACCGCATCTTTCTTGAAATGATTACATCATACATAGCATAGCCAACTTAAGCCGCATGCGCTGGTCCAGCCAAAACAACAACGGCGGTTACAGGGTTGTGTTCTGTTGTGTTTATACACATGCTCCGTGATCATCTTCTGTCTTTTTGGTGCATTTCCGTGGCAGCGTTACAGCGCCACTAACAGGCTTGGCATATACAACAGCGTTTTCATTTCCTGAAATGATCCCATGTTTATGGAAAAAGTTTTCGAAACGAAACAAAAATATACCATATAAACCTCCGTGTGGACAAAGCTTAAGCACCTCGGATTCTGTGCCACTTGGATTTCCCTCAAGAATCTGGGACCTTGATTTGCCAATTAAACCAGTTAAGTTAGGAACTTTGGACCAATGAGGTTGAGTTCTTTGTCTCTTTATCCAAGGTGAGACCCTGATGACATTGTTCGTGGTGCAGGCTTGGCTTGACACTAAGAACACAACACTTGTGGCCCATTTCCTGAACTCCTCTATGTGTGGTGACTCCAGTCTCAGTCCACTTCTTGTGAAGTTCTTGAGTCTTGAATGTGCTTTGTTTGACAATCCTCTGAAGGCTGAGCTCAACCCTGTTGCTTGTTACTTTTCCCTTCCAGTCAACTTTCCATGAATATGCTTTGATACAGCCTCTGAGAACAGCCTGACTTTTCAGCAATGACCTTTTGTGGCTCACCCTTCTTGTGGAGGGTGTCAATGAGTGTCTTCTGGACAACTGTCAAGTCAGTAGTCTTTTCCATAGTTGCGGTTTTGTCTTCTGAACCCTTCAGCTGCCAGTATTAGTCCAAATTAAAGAAAGACAAAGCAACCAACTACTGGACACGCTCTGCACATTTTTCAAGAATTAATTACGTCACAGCTTGTTTTAATTTCTAATCAAAAATGACCTGCAGGAATCAATTTCCTTTTTCTCATGTTT
Organism: Cheilinus undulatus; assembly: GCF_018320785.1. Lineage (NCBI taxonomy): Eukaryota > Metazoa > Chordata > Actinopteri > Labriformes > Labridae > Cheilinus > Cheilinus undulatus. Next base: position 34,687,530 of record NC_054878.1, on the reverse strand, counting down.
CCCTGCAGAGTTCAAATGTTTACCTGGATGAGGACTCGTCTTGCATCAGTGTGTTTGAATTATTTATGGTGCAGAGTATAATAAGCATAAAATGAGAGATCATGGGAAGGGCAGTAGAGTTCCTTATGTATATATTGTCATATGCAGTATATGAAATTTCTGGAGTAGGATACTTTGGTGCATGAAGGCGGTGATGGAGAAGGGAATGAACTTTACCACACTGTAGCACCATTACTGTAAGATACTGTAAGATGTATTTGAAGCCTAGAGCAAAGAGGAGATGACAGAAAAAGATGGCATAGTAACGAAAAGATTAATGTCAGGGGAATTCAATGGCTTTGTTTGATTCAAAGCAAGCTTCTGACACTGACAGTCACAGCAGCTGTACACGTATGCGTGAATGCCTCAGAGTAAGCCTGGGTGTCACAAAATGATGGGTGCTATTTAGATTCACGAGGCATTGAGGACTCACCCTTCTCCTCCGACTTTGGTGATCTTGAGGCGAAAGTCCACAGAGTTCAGATTGGGGGGTTTCCACTTGAGGATGTCATCACACCTCCCGGCCTTGTATCTCTGCAGGAAAAACATCAAAACAAAACTGAATAAATTTGGAAGATTTGCAACGGATGAAAAACAAATTAAAGCAGCTTTCATGGAACAACGGTGAGGCTTTTGCTCATTTTTGTCAGCCCAGAACTCTGCAGACTTAATGGCTGAATAATTTGTGAGCAGAGTAGACATTAAGAAACAGTCACAGTTAAACTCTCATACAAATTAGGCTCCATTGTGATTCACTGTTGGCATCTTACTATCTGGAGCAGCAAGACATCCTAATGGATTGATACACAGTCACAATTTCTTTCTGGGTATGAACACAATTATGAAATGCAAATAGAAAACTGCAAATTGGGCTCTTTTAAATGAAACAATTACAGGAAAAAAATTTGTTTTGCACACGGAAAGATTTGTGAAAACAAGCTGATTTAATTTGTCACATCACTGCTGTGTTTCCATGTGCAACAGCGTAATCAGACAACATGCTTCCCTCCTCAGCTTTGATTACTTATGTGTAGCTGACATTTAGGAGGACATGAAATAAGCACACTGGAACATGAGAAATGTAAAGGCATGACGGGTGGAGGCGGGGAACAGATGATCAGATTCAGTCACTGTCAGGTTGCCCGGTAACAGAAGTCTACTCCGAGGATATGTATGGGAAACAAGACAGGATTCCTCTCGAGGGCCTGCGCTGTCACAGTAAACGACCAAATAAGGAGTTCCTGGCTCCACCCACACATTGAACCTATGGCAGGAGTTTAAAAAGGAACTTTAAATCACCAACAGCAAATAGAAAGAAACATACCACAACTCACACTACTCCTCCACAACATGAGGCCTGGTTTGGCAAGTGGTCTGATCTGCTGAATCGTAGGAAATCTGGCAGTCTTTTAATTTCTTTCTCAAGTTTTCAGTTAATTCAGGGTCAAGCAAAACCTTGAGAAATTATACTCATCTGTGGGGATTCTGCAGCCCATGCTTTGTGATGTAACTAGACTATTTCAGAACAGTACTACAGACATTTGCAGTTTGAATGGACTGGTTGTAGCTTGAATCAGGTCTTCCAATGCTGTTGACTGCTATTCAGTTGTCAAATTGCAAACAGCTGGTTTTTGAATGTTGCACAGATAAATAGAAAATGGACACTTAGTTTGATAGGCTATAAACCCCAACAAATATTTGTTAAAAGTTGAATATTTATTTTGAGAAAACCCCTCAGTGAATTTTAGAAATGACTGCATCTATATTTTTTCACACTGAAATTTCAGCCTAATAAGCACTCCTGTCCCCTCCTTCAGCTTTAACTCGTCTCCTGCAAATCTCTGGCCCTGAACTGGGCTTTGAAAATACTCCGGTCGGTGTGGGATACCAGAAGCACTCGTGTTGTCTCTCTTTTTACAATGACATAATTGTATGAAGAGGAGGGGAAAATGGTAAAAAAAAAAAAAAGCGAAAATGGGCTAAAAGGGGAAAAAGAAGTTGCAAACATTGGCAAAAGTGGCAATAACGTTGCAAAAAAAGGGTAAATAGCAGCAAAAATGGGTTAATAGTTGCAGAAATGGGCAAAAAGTAGCAAAATGGGTAACAAAGCGGAAATAACAGCAGCAAACATAGGTATAAAACTGCAAGAATAAAGCGTAAAGTGGCAAAAATGGGTGGAAAAATGGCAAAATTAGGATTACAGTAAAAAAAAAACAAAAAAAAAAACAAGTGACATAAATTGGTAGAAAGTGAGACTGGGGTTAAAGTGCCAAAAAGAAGTGCCCAAAATTTGGTGTTAAATTTTCTATTGTAATAAAAAATTGGCATTAATGGGAAATATTGTCAAGAAGTTGAAAAAAGGGTGACAAACAGCAAAAACAGGTTAAAGAAGTGATAAACATGGACAAAAAAGTGGCAATTAAGTCACAAAAAAGGTAAATAGCAGTGAAAAAGGTTTAAGAGTGTCAAAAACAAGGGAAAAAGGGCAAGATGCAGCAAAATAGGTTGTTAGTGGCAGAAATGGGCAAAAAGCAGCAAAAACTGATTAAAAGTGGAAATGACAGTAGCAAATAGAAAAGCACTCGGAGAGCGCAGACCTCTGCCATTAGCCCTATCTCCCAATAGTAAAGAATCCTTTAAAAAATTCCTGGATCCAGACGGTGATCCGGATCACTCCCAGAATCTAATCAGTTCTTTCTTATGCCATTTCAGACATTTCCTGAAAATTTCATGAAAATCCATCAATAACTTTTTGAGTTATGTTGCTAACAAACAAACAAACTAACAAACCCTGCCGATCACATAACCTCCTTGGCGGAGGTAATAAGGACAAAAAGCGGTAAAAAACTGGTAAAAAGTGGCAAAAAATTGATTAAAGTACAAAAACATGTTGCAAAAAATTGGTGGAAAGTGGCAAAAATGGGATTTAAGTGCCAAAAAGAAGTGGAAAAATTCGTGTTAAATTTTCCACTGGCAAAATAGTGGTATTCATGGGTATCCAATGGCAGAACATTGCAAAAACAGAACAACATCAGAACCCAATCATAGCTTGATACACTTCTCAGCTCCAAAATGAGGGAACTGTTCACAAGGATGCTAGCCCCAGGGCTACTGATCCAACATATGCATTCATATTATCAATAACTGGGGAGGGGCCATTCTTTGGGTTTGTCAGGCTAGCCAACTGTGTGGGCAGGCCTGCTGGTAGGTATAGGTACTCATCGCCACATTCAACCACCAGGCAGTCGTTGTCCTGACGCAGAAACAAAAAGAAACATTTCTGATATTTCCAAACAGACCTTACAAAATGCTAAAATGTATGACCAAATCTGATTTGGTCAGTGCTTGAATAAATTCTGTTTGACAGGAAGTATTCTCACTTTAACATTCTGTAGCTGATAGCTAACAAAGAAACTCTAACTTAAATTGGTTGAGTCAAGGGCAGACGGTTATTTGTCTCTTTAGTTGTAAAGTGAACGGGAAACATGCGTGGAGTGTCCTTCTGCTTTCTCCGCTGTGGAGCTGTGAGTGTGGGAGGCAGCAGCCTTCATGTGTCTTTGAAACCAGGACACTTTACAAAGGCTATTCACTGCAGTCAGCCAGAGAGCAGGAAAAGAGGCCATGTCTCTTTTTGAAGAACCTCGACTGAGTACATCTTTTCTTCTGAAGAAACGTGGGTGTAGAAAGGAACATTCTTCAATGCAGTGAGTTTTGCTGTGCTGTGCAGGCATCAAAATAACCTCTACTGAATTGACTTGAAGCTCTAACATGAAATGAAATCTATATACAGGCCTCTAGTGATTGAATCCTCCTGAAAGTTTGATCATTTTACTTCATAAGTCAGCTGAATAAAGCGAAAGAAATATAGTACTAATATCTGAAGTGATATTGCTATGAAGTTTGCTTGCGTCTTCACTGTGCAAAATCAATCGCAGCACATTAAAACCTCAACTGATGAATGAAATTACACCCCCTGGAAAATCCTCCACCCAGAGCATCTCTTGATTCCTGTTCTTAACCCTGCGCGCTAAAATGAGGATGCTACATTTTTGCGAGCGAAGAAAAAAATCACTTTAAATCCATCCAAGCCTGCATAACCATAGCAACAAGCCCATGAAAACTCAATCAGACTGCAGATTAAATAAACAGCCGACCTTAGAATTTTTTCCTAAATGAGAGAGCCGCTGATAGCACTCGCACTTCCATTCCTTTTGTTGGTCACGTCGATAAGTGACTGCACATAGAAAACAAAGAGCTTTATTATCGAGAGGCCAACACAGATGGAGACAAACCCAGCCTCACATTTGGAGCACATCTCTCATCCATCAAACTCATTTTCATGTAATGATGTTTGGTTGCATATAAATGATTGCCCTTCTGTTTGGAGATAGAAATTCAGAGGCTGCGGGGAGAGGAAGCAGCGAGGGAGATAAACAGTGGAAATGCAGGCTGCATGCTTTCTCCACCTATTAGAGAAATGGAATATTAATGGCAAAATTAAATACTTTAATTACAGAATGGAATTTAGCGTAGTGAATTGTCCTCAGAAATAAATAATTATGTTTTTTTTTTTAATAAATAACTCCAACTAGTCCAAAGGTAGCTGCAAAAAAATTGCTTCCAAAAATAACTTATCAAATTTGAGATCTTTATTGGACTTGTTAACGTTCATCTAAGATAATAACTCTTAATCTTGATTAAATATACTTCACTCTCACCGATCACTTCATTAGGTACACCTGTGCAACTGCTCATTAACACACATATCCAATCAGCCAATTACACGGCAGAAATCACTGCATTTGGCATGGCCAAAGTCTTCTGCATCAACTTTCTTTTTCATTCTGATGTTGGCTTTATCTTCAGCAGACTGTCTCAACCATGTCTACCTGCCTAAATGTATTGGTAAGCCATTTGTGCCAAGCTATATTTAAAAATATCAGTAGCTGTCCCTGTCTCTTTGGATTATATTCAAAGCCTAGCATTGTTCCCCTACCACTTATGTGATGCAGGGGCCCGCCGCCAAAACAAGACCCCATGCTAGTCCAAGTAGAAGACACAACATATATTATGGAATTTAGCCAATGAAATGTACACACAGTCTTCTAATTTCAGCAAAACATCAGTGTCTTCATTCATTTTTCTGGTGTTTCTGCTCTGCTCCCTTGTTCCTGCTGAGTAAGAATGTCAAGATTTTTGATACTGTGATTGTGGGCTTTGAACTAGGGATGCACAATCATTATCGGTACTAATAAATTATTGGCCGATATTGCATATATTTTACATATATGCATATACCAACCTCCTGGACACTGAGGTGAATAAAAGTAGTCTATCTGAACAGTGATTTTGCTATGTTTAAAAGCATCAAGTGAACCCTTTTTTTCCACTTGTTCCTACAGACTTGACCAAAGCTGAGCAGGCTTGCGGGCTCACTGACCAAACCACCTCCTCCCTGTGTCAGAGCTGCTGTCAAATATTCACAGGTAGTTGTGTGCTGGGATGGTTTGTCTCAGTATCATAGACAAGTAGTGTTGCAACTGGTGCATCTGGGTAAAGGTGTGTTTGAATCAATGTCTCACTTGTCCCAATTTTACAGTAGTTAAACAAAGCCTGAATTTTGGCTTGAGACTGCACAAATGGTGCACAAAATATCAAATTATAGCAAGTACAATACTCATAATGAAGTTTAGCGTTAGTTCATGCAGGACACAGTAGTCATACGCCCAGCTGTGATCATCTGACAGCCAGCTGATTGCAATTATCGCCGCCCAGCTCCCACAGCCATCACAGCTCTTTCTCTCAGCACAGCACTCCATATGATGTATTTCTCACTAATCCCTGCTTCTACTAATGCTGATACACCACACTGCTGCTGCTGGCAAAGCTTAACCTCCTCCACCCCAGCCTCCTCCTTTATAGCAAAAAGGATCTTATATTTTAGTCAGTACACATTGTGAATATTGTGTCCACCCATAGGGGGGGTTCTGGCTATGCACTCCCTGGAAAGTCAAAGCATGCTGCTTGACTAACCCAGGGAGCATCTTTTGAGCAGAGCCTTCTCTGCCAAGTGAAACTGTATATCCATTTTGCAATAAGATGGTAAAATTATGACAAGAGTGTTCCTGACTGAAATTTAAGAAAATGTGAATGGATGTACAGTGTCCCCGTACAAAGCACAGCAAACTTTTACATGGTTGAATACAGGACAAACTAGTCGAAAAATGAGGTTTAAAATGAGCAGCAGTTTACATCATCTATGTGCCAACTCCATCTTATTAAATAGCTCATGTATTGAATACTATAAGCCTGATATCATATTATACCTTTTTAAATAATGCTTCTTGCTAAACAGTGGCTGGTAAAAAGTGTGTGTCATGTTTGAATCCATCAGCTACAGTGTTGGATAGAACCAAAGTACCCATGTTTTGAACAAACCCCCCCCCGATATACGCTTGTACTGTATTTTCACCCAAATATACTGAGTGGAGAGAAAGAGACAGTGATGGGTGATCAATCAAGAGTGAGTTCCACAATCCTGTTCAACTTTGTTAGCTGTGGTAAGGTGTTTTTTTTCATGGAGGAAGGGCTTTTTCTGTATATCAAATGTACACTTTATAAATCTTATATTTGTATATAACATATATTTGTATATCTGTATACTTTTTCTGTATGTTAAACTATATATTTAACATTTTGTAATTAGGCTATTTTAAAAGTGAACATTTCAGTAACTTATGTAGGTCAGGTTTTAACTTTTGGTATCCTTACCCATATCCTAACGCTTACCTCAAACCTAACTGGCAGTTTAATGTGATTTTATTTTGAAAGTTTTGCATATTTCCATCCTAACAGTGGTGCTGTCTGATAGCAATGGTCTGCACAGCAGGCATCTGAGGGAGGTGGTCTGCAGCCAGACTTTGTTGGGAAAATCATATTTATTTTTGCTTTAATTTGTAATAAGAACATCTGAATTTTGGCTCAGTGACTCAGCCTTTAACTGAAGAAATTATGACTGTTTCCTCTTCTTATCCCATTTGCCAGACTTAAAAATACTGCTCTAAAACATTTATGCTACAGAAACAGCTTTTATTTACTGCTGACTTTTAATACCTAATTAAATTGAAAGGCGCAACACGTGTAAAGCATGCATGTTCTTTTAGTGCAAAAGTAATATAGATCGTCACACCATGACTGTACGGAGCCCCTCAAGGGACATAGGAGAAAAAAAAAAATTTAAGGGAGAAAAAAATTTTTTTAAGGGACATGAAAAAAAACCCTTCCTTAAAAAACCAACAACGCCCCCTTTGATAAATATTCCATGTGGCTTCAGTTTATCGTATGAATCCAAGAGCCAGATGAAGTTAGATCCTTTTGCAAAGTAGTTCCGTCTACTTAAACGGCTCGCTTGTCTTACTGAATGCTGTCCTGGATCCATCTCTTTCAAACCCATTTGTATGTTTTCTTTACTTACACGTAATATTAGCTCCCTGCATTTGGCACACACCCATCTGTATGTGCAGTTGTCCGACATTTTGTCAGAAGTTTTACAACGAAAGAGTCCCCTTTCACCTGAAATGCCTTCAAATGCCTTTCTCTGGGACGAAAAGCATGCCTGCAACTAAGCATGGATTGAATTTCTTTAAATTTTAGGCCAATTTCGAAGTAAAATTCAATGAATCGCCCCCACAGTTGCTCGCCCTCAATTGTTTTGGTTGGTTTGACCCGGAAGTAGGTACTGCTACGTCATTTCAATCTCCTTTTGCAAGATCTTGCAGAACTGTTAAAACAAATTAAAAAATTCTCCCATATTTTCATGTCCCTTAAAAAAAATACATTTTTTCTCTCTTCATTTTTTTTTCTCCTATGTCCCTTAAAGGGCTCCATATGACTGTGATTCTGTTTAGGGAAAAGAAGACCTCCTTTTTGATGGTGTGGATGGATTATTAATGGTTTGTCTTTAGAGCAGACTGAGGGAGACTAGATCATTGATGGGCAGTCTGGCTTGGCCGTTAATGAGCGAGAGAGAGAGCAGCACACTGTGCAGATTATTAGGAAGAACCAGACCAGGCAAGAACTTTCAGCACTACATCCAGTCTTTTCTGTGTTTGTTTTAAGGATTTGCCAGACTTTTATCTTATATTTTGCAACTTTATAAATTAAACTCACAGGTGAAAAAATAATAATGGTTATCATAAAAACAATAATAAAATAACCGAAAAAGGAAAATTGTAAAACTGAAAAAATGTTTTCAGTAACTTCCCTGACCTTTTTATAATTGCATAATATAAAATAAATTCTTTAAAACACTTATTAGACCATACATGATTAATCAAAGAGATTTCACTCATTACTTACTTTCTATCTTGTCCCATAAACCTGGCTGCTCCTGAATCCTCAAATGTTTCTGCCTGGACTTCATCTTCTATCTCTTGTTCAAAAGTCTGAATAAAACAACTGTTCAAAGTCTGAGCATGTCATGACTGCAGGCTCACCAGCTGTAAAGGCTGACAAAGTGCTCCTCTGCTGCCTCTGCACTTTTCTATTTCTACTTGAACTAAACCTTTTTGGCGATAAAGATAAAAAAACTTTAAGTATTTCACAAAACTGCCAGCTAAGACTTTTAGAACTCCCACAAGCAGCTGCTTTTACAGAAGTGTCCAAATTGGACCAGGAAATATGGCAACAATGCTTACCCAAGCATGAAGGCTACATTAAAGCTCCTGAAGAAACCTGAAAGTCAAAAATGATGAGAAAGGTCAGATTCATCAAAACAACCATGTCCTACTACAGAGGCTGGCATCAAAACTGCTTTTAGGATGATATTGTGATTAAACTATGGCTGGCATCAGTTAATGAAAGCAAATTTGGTGAGTTTGTGATGTAAAGGGCCAAACTGCTGCCCTTCCCTGCTGTCAATAGAGTAGAAACAGTAGGGGGGAGCGAAGCAAACAGACAGTGTGACAAGATATTGATCTGCTGTTGATGTGAGATTTGTTACCCTTTTAAAGTCCAGAAATAGCCATGCTGTATTTGATCTAGGACAATCCATATTTCCACAGGAGAAAACAGGGCCCCATCATTTTCACTTTGCAAGAAAAAGGAAAGAAATCACTAAAGCAGAAAACTCAAAATATGGAACCATTGCTCTCTGCACTACAGTTTAAGAAATAAAATATCAGTTTCTCATTTAAGGGATATCCCTGATTCAACAATAAGGTTGTCATTATTTTCAGTGCTTTAATACTTTACAATACCACACCATTAGGAACAATTCTACATTATTTTCTTCATAAATAGTGACAAACCAAATCCTACAGATTGTTGGTAATATTTAATAATAATATTTAATTTAATAATATTTAACCCAAAGCTGCCATTGGAAAATCTAAGCACTTTCAAAATATGTGGGAAATCTGTCTGGGCAATTCAGACTGTATGCAGAATTTTAACTGTAATCGATAGAGGTGTTTGTATCATTTGGAAAAGTTTGCCTGGTTGTCAGGTCATGCCCCATGCATGGAGGCCACCCAGGTTCAAATCTGGACAGTAGCTTCCTCCCCACCTGTTTTTCCTCATGTCACCCTGTTTCCACCTCCACAGTTCTCTATAAATAAAGACATAAAAAGCCCAAATTTATATGTATTTCTAAACTGCAAATAGAACCCTCTTCAGCAGCATTCAGCAGTATATTTCGGAGGTCTGATAACTTAAACCAAAAATGTTCAGTGATAAAGGCTACTGAAAATGCAAGCAAACTGCCTTTATAAACAGTCTTCTTTGCAAAAGTACGAAGTAGACTGTTTATATAGATGAATATACTATTCCCCAGTCAAAGCTTTATGGGAGAGTGGCAAAGAGAAAGTTACTGTTCAAGAAAAGTCAATTCAATCTCAACTAGAGTTTGCCAAAAGACATGTGGGAGACTCCATGTACAGTGGTGGCAGCATCATGCTGTGGGGATGCTTCTCAGAAGCCAGCCCTGGAAGGCTTGTAAAGGTAGAGGGTAAAATAAATGTGGAAGAGTAGAGGAAAACCCTGGAGGACAATCTTATTCAGTCTGCGAGGGAACTACGGCTTAGGAGAAGATTTCTAGGACTGTAGTCAACCAAAGAAAAACTTGGGTGACCAAAATTGCACCCAGGCTTCAACCAATCATTCAGGTATAAAAAATAGATAAATTAATAAATCACCTCGCTGGGGACCAGTTTAATCCGTACAGGTTCCTGCTTGGTACTCTGATCCTAAAATGAACATAACAAGCCTTTGAAAGCATTTAAACATTTTTTAGGCTCATCATGTCGTACTAAAAAAACATAATTAAGAGACGACCAGCGTGCACCTGCCTTTGATCTCCGTGATCCCAGTGCGGCAACTCTTTAAACTCATACAGCCGACAAAATAACCTCTGATCATTGATTTTATTCATTTACAGCGGTAACTATTAACAGGATCACTTGATTCAGTCTGCGCCGTATCATTTATGAGCATAAAGCAGACAGCATGCAGTGTTTATTTACGGAGGTGAGAGGGAAAAAGTTCCTTCGTCGGGACTTTATGACCAGCAGACATCGACTTTTATTTCCTCTGCATTCTGTCTTTCTGTAGGAGACTCGCCGACCAGGTGATCTTGGACGGACATAAGCTTTTCTACCAAACCATCGACCATTCGAATGGAAGCTGTCAGCCCTAACGATTTCTTTACCAGCATGACAACATGACCTGAAACATACGGCAAAAACTACACAGAAATGATTTAAAGACAGCAAGATAAATGTTCTGGAGTGGCTGTGTGAAAGCTCAGACCTCTATCAAATAGAGAATTTGTGGTTGGATTTGAAAAGGGCTGTTCATGCCCGATGCCTGTGCAGTCTGACAGAGCTTGAGCAGTTTTGTAAATTAGAATATTAGAATATTTATTCAGTCACTTATCTTATATTACATATTTTTCTTTAATTGACATTTGGCATTGTTATTTTTCTGTCAAAAAAGCCAAATTATATAGACCATGATTGATTTATAAAATCAATAATAACATTCAAGGGGGTCAATACTTTTAATAGGCACTGTATGCAGGATGTACCAAACTTTTTGTATTAAAAATGGGGTACTGACAGTGAGTTTTACACAAAAATTAAAGGATTTGATTTGTCCAATTCCACCTGGGGACAGAATGTTACATTGTTACATTACTCCAAGTTTTTAAATTGCAGTATTTAGGAGATATGTAATTCTTATGATTCACAGGAAGCTAAAAAAATAACTAAAATGATGCACAAGCAACACGGGAAGATTAAGCAGGTAGGAGTGGATTTGGGTATTGCTTATACTGCTGCTGTATTTCTTTTAACTTCTGCAAATAAACCATACCATGAGATTTACCATGAATCCTATTTGCTTGGCTTTTCTAAGATTAGACCGTCTTTGCATGCATATGAATATTAATCCTCTTTCTTGCTACTGTCTGACATGATTTGACTTTTGTGAAAATGAGCAATAAATAAATCATAGCTATTGCAAACATAAATACGGGCTGGGTGTAAGAGCGATGATATGAGTTAGACCAACAAACTCAGGCTTCTTCTGCAGCACAATTATTCATGAATAGTTGAGTGTCTCCTTCACATCAACAGGCTGTTTGTGAAACTGCACACATGCCATCATAATCCCAGATGAAGGAAATGTGACAGATTAAATTAAAGCCTTTCATTATAAACACATGCTTACAAATGTAGGAGAGGACATCTTGCTTGGGGGCCTGTTGCAAGGTATGTCTTTTGATTACATTTTTTTTAGAGTCTCATTTCAATAAGAGTGTTTGGCTCCAAGGCTAAGTATTATTTTGAGCTGCAGATTACAGACGAGAGGCTGAAGAAGTCCAATAAATCTGATCCACAGAGGATGTTACAGCTCAGAAAGGAAAGTGGATGCTGCTTCCTTTTTTTGTTTTTGAGAGGTGCAAATTGGTGTGCTGGCATGAAAAATGTGCCTTGGAATAAACAAGGTTAAGGAATAAAGGGATGGTGGGCACTTTGTAGTAAATCTTGTTTTAAACAGTCTGCAGCTTTGGCACATTGATGCTTGGGAGAATAGATAAGCACACATAAAAAGCTAACACTTATTCATGATCCTGTTAAAAAGCACAATAACAATGATCAGTCTTGGATCATATTTCAAAATTAGGATTCAAAAACTGCACCCAGTCCAAAACTGAGATGAATCCCTTCTGTACTGACTTGGATTTTTGAGTGGAGTCAAAACGACTTGAAATTTATTCATTTGTTTTTTTAAGTGCACTCAGAATAAAAAAAAAAATCGTCTTAATCTTCATCTACAGAGATCGCCATCTGGAAAGCTCTCCCAATAGAAATTTAGCCATCTGTGGCAATGGTTCTGTTTACAATTCAAAATCTTTCTGATGTTCTCCAAACAAAGGAAACATATTCCAAGGACGCCATGTGTGTTGGAGGAGATAACACACCCACTGACTGCGGGCTGCAGCAGAGCTAACCTTTGTGCTCATATTAATGGGCATCACAGGAGTGAGACACTGCTGAGATTAACCCAGAGACCACCCTAATCCCATTCGCACAAGAAGAGATTACTAATGCAGAGGCTGGCCCAGAGATCAACCAAATCAATGTCTTTGGAAAACAACTGCAGAGCAAGGTGGGTTTATCAGGCTTCTATAAACATTAGTCGAAGGCAGAGGTGCTGCTGATAAGGATTTAAAGTTGTTCTTGGGCCCAGGCTGTTCGATTTGCTGTAACTGCTGCATTTTGGCCTTAAGTAAAAAAACGATGCATGAGTAAACCAAAATCTTATCAAATATTTAGTTTGAGGCTGAAACTGACCAAAGATCAGACATCACTGAGCTTAAGCAAAACTCTGTAAATTCTTTTTGAATACCGTTTAATTTTTTATACTGCAGCAATGAGACTATTTCTCCAATGATACGGAGTCCTCATAAACACGGAGTCTGCAAAAATAAGAGCCTTCGACGACCTGCATCTCTCTATTGCTTTTCTTCTAAGGTGTAATAAATGACACTGTTTCATTAATTTAGTAAAAACAGGTAATACACTACATGGACGAAATTATCACCCGTTTTTTTAAATTTCAGGTGTTTCAATCCGACCCGTTGCTACAGGTGTAAAATCAAGTATCTAGCCATGTAGTCTCCATTTGCAAAAAGTTGTGATAAAAATGGATCAGTATGAAGAGCTCAGTGACTTCAAGCATAGTACTGTCTAATCCAATCCAACTTTATTTGTTAAGCACTTTAGAACAACCACAGTTGACCAAAGCACTGAAGTACTGAGATGGATGCTACCTTTGCAATAAGATGCTTTGTGAAATTTCCTCCTGTTGAATATTCCAAGTCAGTGGTAAGTGATATCATTAAGACTCAGCTACAAAGCAGAAGAGCATGTAAAATCACAAGGTGGGGTCAATGCCTGCTAAGGCACATGGTGTGCAAAAGTCGCCAACGCTGTGCTGATTCCATAGCTGAAGAGTTCTGAACTTCCACAGTGGGTCCCCATGGCCAAGCAGCTGCATGCAAGCCTCACGGATGGGGTGGTATAAAGCACACCGACACTAACTGTGGAGCAGAGGAAATGTGTTCTGTGGAGTGACAAACCACGCTTCTCTGTTTGGCAGTCAGAGGGGTAAGTCTGGATTTGGTGGATGCCCGGAGAACATCACCTGCCTGACTGCACTGTGCCAACTGTGAAGTTTGGTGGAGGAGGCATAACGGCATGGGGCTGTTTTTCAGGGTTTGTGCTACCCCCTTATCTCCAGTGAAGACCGATCTTAATGCTTCAGCATACTGAGATATTTTGGACAATGCTATGCTTCTAACTTTGTGGCAACAGTGTGGGGAGAGCTCTATTGTATTTCAACATGACTGTGCCCAAGTGCACAAAGCAAGGACTATAAAAAGAGTATTCGATGAGTTTGGGGTGGAAGAACTTGACTGTCCCACACAGAACCTGGACCTCAACCCCAGCAGCCTTCGTTCTGAGGATTTCTAAAATATGTAGTTTGTGGTTCACTCAGCAACTCAAAAATTTACCAGAACGTTTTTCTCTTTTCTTTCACCTGAACCCCTCACTCTCTAAATGTTATTATAAATAGAAAAAGGATTTCTTGGGTCTAAAAAAAAAAAAAAAAAAAAAAAAAAAAAAGGTAAGAGCTGAATTCAATCTGCAATTGGCTGAATAACTGAATAGAAACTATACACTCAGACTTGAATGATGGGACATGAATGGAGGGGGAGCTAAACTAAAAAACATGCACTTTTTCAGCCTTTACATGCCAAGTTCAACTGATTGTCTAGTTCCTTAAGCTCCTCTACCTTTTGTGCTGTGAGCTCATGCCCACAGCAAACTAAAGACTAAAGCTTCCCTCAGTCTCTGCACTTCCAAGAGTTCAGGGCTTTAGTCACTCTAGTCATATTGTTTAATCTTGGCTGTTTCAATTGATATCTGCGGTTATTGTGATAAATTATGTTTTTGTCCTTTGTGTTTGTGATCTCAGTGGCTTTAGAAATAAGCTGTATGTCCTTTAAAGAGTAGAAAGTAAATGTTTGATTCAGAAAATGGAAAAACAAAAACATATGCCTGCCTTTTTTACTGAACTGTTTGGTTTCTCAGAACTTTACTGCCTTATCATCTTTAGATAGTATTTCCAAAAAATCAATCCAACTGCAAAAATCCAACTGCAAAAATATTTCCTACTAAAGAAGGAAAACAATGAATGCTTTAGTCATCTTATCCTTAAAGACACGAGTCTTCACTCATGGAGGTGGCATTAAGCACTCCTCTTTAACCCATCGTTTAGCTCACAGTACTCAGCATCCCTCACAGATAAGGGTTCATTAACATGGGGGGGGGGCATATGAAGGAGATTATGGACGTGAGCTGGGTGTCAATCAATAATCTAATTACACAAGCAAGAGGTCAAAAAAGGGATAACATTCACACAAAAAACAAGAACTTTCCTTTTATGTTGAATAAAAAATGCAGACTGATTTGGAATGAAAAAAAAACAGAAAAGGTGGAGAAATTTGCAAGCAAGTCTTTATTTTCTAAGTGAATGCTGAAGAATTAAAGCTAAAGCAACCTTTATCCCCCTAATCTTTCTCCAGCCAATGTCCTTAATTCCTCCCTGTAAATTTTTAAAGACCTTTAGGAAAGTCTTCCTCTAATATTTCACTGTTGTTTACCCCTCTGCTCTACAAGTCATACTCAGTGTATGCCACCACACCACATTATCTCCATTGACATTAGGTCAGGTTTCCCATTACTGACTGTGTGCATGCAGAAGCCGAAGGCAGACACATCTCTGCTTTCCATTCCTGTTGTTTCCCATTATGAGAGCAAACAGACAAATCTAAACACAGTAAAACAGGCAGGATGCTTATTTTTAAAAACAAACATACAGAGTTTAAAGAAGACCTCTATTCTGCCATCATTTCTTAATAGTGACTTAAATGTTGATGCTGACGGCTACAAAGAAGCGCAGCTATAATGCAGCATTAAATTGTTTTGTTCCTGTTATCATTATTTTTGTTACAGTGCTGTTTTTCACCCGACAAAGCCTGGGGCTGTTGAGTGTTGCTTTTGCCATCTGAATTAATCTTAGCAGCGTAAATGTACTCTGCTAACTCCATATACTAACTGCAGTGTTGTGTGTTTCAAATTACATCCCTATTTCCTAAAAGTTGGGACATTTTGTAAAATATAAACTAATTAAGAGTGGTAATTCTAAAAGTAATGAAACCCAAATCTCAACAAAATTAGAACCAAATTCAAACAATGGCACTGATAAACATCATTTAAAAAAATCAAACCCATTCAGATTTGATGTTGTCAATATGTTTCAAAAAAGCTGGGACCGGATGTGTTTAACTCTATTACCTTCTCTTCCAACAACACTCAGTACACATTGGCAACTGAGGAGACCAGTTTCTATAATTTTGAAAGTGGAAAGTCTGTCCAGTTTTGCTTAAAGTTTGACTTCAGCTAACTGAAAAGCCCATATTGTGGGCGGTTTATCACCTGGACTCTTCTATGACAAAGCCACTGCTGTTAGATGTTGTTTGGAGATGCTCCAATACCATTTTTTCTTTCCTGATACCAATTCCAAAACCAGAGCATTTGGTATCAGCCGATACAGAGTATCTATCTGATTCCTACTGTTTACTTCTAAATATTAACGACAACTCACACTTCATGCACAGACCTACAGTACGCTATCACCAAGGGCCATTCATACATCAGAATTTCACACTGAAATATCACCATCTGTAATACAGGGCAACTTTACAGTTTCCTGCACACCCTACAATCTACAGTGCCCCTGTATTGAATTAGATGATATCTAAACACCCTGTAAAGTTAAATCCAAAATATGTGTCCTAACACACTACAGATGTTGGAAAAAGGTTACTGTTAATAGAGTTATTTCCAAACTCTATTTGGCAAATGGATCCACATGGATTTAAATTTCAAAGCATCTCTTATGATGCTTTAATGCAGCCTTTCTCCAACCCCAATGGCAGCCGCGAGATGATTTCTGGGGGCCGCCAAATCATTTCGGAAAAATATAAATGCACATAATCAATATTAAATAACATAATTTCAGACAGGGAGTGGTTGTATTTGTTTTCTACTTTATTCACTGTATCAACTGAGTTTGTGTGATCTGATTTGTGTGGGTGAGATTCTGTTCAGTGACACACAGTGGAATAAAGAAACAAAGTGAAAGAAATAAACTTGCGTGTTGTTGCTTTAGCCGCAGCTGCAGTAAGTTTGCCAGCTACCTGTTGATGAAAAATGGAGCCACGGTTTCACAGAAAAAGTGTTACCGCTCAAGACTTGGGTCAGCAGCAGCAGCAGGGGTCTCAAGGTCAGTCACCAGAAAGCCTAACAGCAGCTCCACCACCTGAGAAACCTAAGGCACTGGGGCCGACAGCAGCTGACATCAGAACTTCGAGGCTCCGTAAATATCAGCCTGACTTTTTAAAATATGTCTTTTCATGCACGACCAAAAACAACACGGAATACCCGCAGTGTGTTTTTCATTTTTACAAGCTCTCAGCAGCATAAATGTTCAAAATGAAATGTGTGCTGTTTTTCTCCCCACTGTGTTTCGTTAAGGCTTTAATTAGTATGTGTTGATTGTCGTTTTCTTTAATTAAAACGAAAAATAAAGTTTGCGTTATTTGTTCACATGTTAACTGGCTCAACTACTAGCAATATGATGTGATGTAGCGACCATTGTCGGTCTGTTGGTCACGTTAAAGAGTTATTGCTATGCTGCTATGTGTTTTTCAATAAATCCAAAAGTGATTTGCCAAAAATAAGATGTTATTGTGCCTTTGGGCAAGACCTGTGTCTCAATAAGAAACTGATAGCTTAAGTGTGACCTTAAGTGCTTGTAAATCAGACACAAATAGTGTGCTGTATTGGCCGGGCACGTCAGTGACAAAAAGGACACAGAACGCCTTTAAAATATTAGAAGTTATGAATTCAGGCAGAATGTAATGAAAAAACACAAGTATATATTAAGATTTATTGTACATGTTATTCATCATATACAGAAATATCCCTCAATATCTTGAGCGGAAGCTCATCCCCAGAGGCAAAGCTGCTGCTGTTCTCTCTCTCCAAAATGTTTTCTCTCTCACACTTGTTGACGATCGCTTCACTTAGTTGTGTTTCTGCTATCTTTCGATTTCTCCACTGACATTGGAGTGAAATAAGAGCCAGAGTTTTATTGATAACCAATAAAGGGAGTAGAATAAGAACTCGAATTTATACCTGCACTGTTTTGTGTTTTAGCACTGCGGACAGCATTTTTTCCATTCACACCGGGATGGGAGGGCCGGGGGGTTGGGGGTCACAGACACCAGTGCATGTTAAATTGGGAGTGGCGACTCAAAACAGGTGAGAACCACTGCTTTAATGGATGACATTAAAAAAATAATCCACAAGAGGTCGCCGTCTGTAACAGAACTGAAAGAATGGTTCGCTTGTTTTTTTCCAAATAATTCTTTGTTGTGTTTTGCAACTCTAGGTTGAAATGTTGGCTGCATTGCTCAGTACTGCCCCCAGGACTGGCGGTGGTATTGCTATGTTTGGTCCGTAACAGTAGGCTTAAAGAGAACGGATGCAAAATAGTCAATATGAACACAGAGTACGGACAGAAAGGTCCGTCCATACCTGTATGCCTTTCAAACGTAGAGCATAAATGGGCCTTTAATTGTGAAAGTGAAGTTGTTTTTGTGCCTTCATGGGTCAAAATTGATTCAACTCTCTATTTTTGGTGGATTGACAAGACAAAAGCATTTTGTTTCATTGTTCCATTTAGATGCTGTAACAGAAAAGTAAAGCCAGACAGTGTTGCATAATATTGTCTTTTGTAACTTCACATCAGATGGCCGACTATGTGCATCATCATTCAGCCACATTAGTGCTGCCAGCTTCTCTGAGCCGGCCCATTTGTCGGAGCGCCTGTGCAGATAAGGACCAGCTGCTGACCTTCAAGAGTTTGGAAAGATTTCGTTCTGTCAGACTCATCAAACTGCTGAGGATCACTTTAACGATCTGTAATTTGACTAATCTGACTCTGCGAGGACAGGTTTAATTGGACACATTAAAAATTTCTGTCTGTGGTGCTATTTCTTTAATTTTTTGTGCAGCCTTGCAGCTTCTGTAAAAGGACTCTCATCCAACTGGAAGGCGAGAATTATAAACAAGGCGAAAAAAGAAACCTGCCAAAAAACATTGACTTTTCTCAACAACAACCAGCTCATGCAATCAGTTTTTCTTATTGACAAAGCATTTACACATCCTGGCTGATTGCATTACTGCTTTTTAAACAGCTATCATCTGAAAACCAGAGGCAGCACCTGTCTAAATAAATCACAAACCTTGTTTACCAGCATGTTTTAAATCCGTGATGCGGATGATGTTGTTGTCTCACCTTGTTTGATAGAACCAAAGTACATCCTTATATCCAGCAGCCATGGATTTCCACACCTTTCCGTGACCCAATTGCTCATGATCCATCAAATTCACCGAGGCTACAGAGGAAAAAATGACCCTGAATCAATAACTGCCTGCACCAAAAGCAGCAACCCCAGAGCAGAATCCAAATCGGTTTCATGGACAGGATTGTCTATAATTTAGAACTTCAATATATTTTCCAAAGAAAATCATACGCCTTGCATCACATGAAGGCCAAAAAGAAATCCCTGATTAAAATGTATCACCGTCTCTTCCCTGTATATTTCCCCCTAAAGGTCTAAAAAATCAACAGCACAGTGACTGCATTTACAAGAACCCACAGCCATAATTCTGATCAGGAAAATAACATCAATTATCTAGCCCTGGATTTGTAAATGGCAAACCTGCCTCCTCCAAAACTCATTCAAACCCCTGCTGAGAGCTGTTTCTACCTGATGGCTGTGGACACCGTTTAGCACAGCGTGATAATTAGTTCCTAACCACAGAGAAAATCTAAAATTGAAAATAGCAGACAACAAGAGGAGGAACAAAGGGACTATTTCAATTGGTTTCACTCAAATAACCAAGTTACAAACTGTTATTTGCTTTATAAAGGCTCACAATTATCTGCTGTGACAAAGTAAGGGGTTGATGAAATATTGATATGGCAATATATCATTGTCCTGACTAGTGTAATATCATTTTGTAGCTCTGGTGTCATTAGCAGTATTTTAATAACAAAACATATGATGCCCGTAACAGATTTCCCGGAAAAGTTGATTCATCACGGCACAACATCGTGACTTCTCATGCTTACAAAATCAATGAGGTTAAAGTGAACAAGCTAAACTTCATAGGAATTCAGTTTGGTGTGCCTTGCACTCACTTAAATGTTGCTGAATGCAACTTCAGCCATGCAATTTACATGTTGTTACTAGGGATATTCCGATTCCATTTTTTCCTTCCTGATACCGATTCCGATACCAAGGTGTTGGGTATCGGCCAATACCAAGTACTGATCCAATACCAGTCTGAACTTTCTGGACTGACTGTGCAGAAAAGCAAATTATTTTAGACCTATACTTGACTCAGAACATGGCTCAACAAATAAATTTGTGAATGTATAGCATCTCTGTGACCCTAAAGTTGTTTTCCTGCTAATTATTGAGTTTTACTCCTAAATATCAAAATAACAACACAGGGGGCTGCACCACAGACTCTCTCCCTTTCTAACTCTCTCTAACTTTCTAACTCTTTATGCTCTATTTGGGCAGCATCATGTGATTACAGAACAGTTTGACATTGGCTGACAAATCCGCACAAAGAATAAACAACATGGCGATTACATTAGAGCTAGTGGTTATAAGTGATTGTAATTCAATTAAAATGGATAAAAAGACGTTCAATATTGGGTTTACTGGTGTGGATTTAATCATTTAAGTCCCCAAAAACACACGAGTTCCAGGCTCGCTGCCCACGGGATTAAAAGGTATCAATAACGTCAATGTGACAGCACAACGGCTAGCTTCAAGAGGGAAAACAAGTAACAGGCAGTGATTTAAGGTTTAAAAGTCACTTAAATTTTGATAAACTGTGTCATTTCCTGTCACCATACTGGAAGGCATTTTGGGGATCACATTCAGAGGAAAACTGTCACGCAGACACCTTTCTTTGCTGCTGCAGTGTGTCCTTTGGTTCTTCTTCGCTGCTCTAAAAATGGTAGCTGGAGCATGCATTGCTTTCCAGCAGCGAAGCAGAAATGATTTCTGGTTTATAGCGCTAACATTTAGCATGGTTAACGAAGCAAAATATAAAGCTAAACCAAATGGTATCAGTTCGGTGCATAAACTCTTGTGCTCGGTCGAGTGGTGGTCGAGTGGTTTAAGGCGCTACCCATGTATGCAGGCGACCTGGGTTCGAATCCTCCTTCACCGCATGTCTCTCCCCACTCTCTTCCCTGTTTCCGAGTCCATCCACTGTCCTCTATCGAATAAAGGCATGAAAAGGCCCAAAAATAAATCTAAAATAATAAAAATAAAAAAATAAAAAAAATAAAAACTTGTGTACTCGCCGATACCAATACCTGCATTTTAAGAAGTATTGGACATATTTCCAATATTGGTATCAGAGTTGGAACAACCCTAGTTGTTACCTTAGCCATCCAAGGCAGGAGGTGACCAAACTGACAAAGACAATGTGAGAAGCCAAGGAATAACTGTGACTGAAAAAGCAAAGTAATTGCGTCCTTTAAAATCTGTTCATTTCTATTGTTCACTTTGCAATTATGCACACAATGACTATAAAAAAAGAAGAAAACATCTATTTTCATTGATCAGAGCCATGCTTTAATGGTCATAACTTTGATGCACAAATCAAGCATTAAAGCTACCTTTACTGCTGTAAGAGTGATTTTTAAATCTGCCTGATCTATATGATAAATGAGAAATCAATCAAAACATGATAAGCTGTAAAAAAAAGGCTTAAAAGGAAATCCTAAAAACAAGAATCCACTCATTCAACCCCAGGGAATTTTGCTTTATTATGAAAGGATTAGTTATTTTTGTGATGATACTTAGGAGAAAGGATTACAATATCAACAGGGACTTCTCAAGTCACTGTTTAGCTCACCTAGGCAGAAAACCTCTACTTATGGAGTAAATACGGTGAATTAAAGCGCACCAAATCAGGAGTCAGAATGCCTTGTTAGACATCTGATTATGCAGAGTCAGCCTCTGTTGACACCATTGATTATTTACCTCGGACTAAAGGCATGGTCAACATGAGCAGGAGAGGAGAGGCAGGTGTCCACACACAGAACATTGTTAACAAACCCATAATCCTTTGTGCTTTTCCATCTCTTTGTAATGCAAATCTTTTGGACTAAAACGAGTCAAAAACATTTGGCTGCTCTCGTTTTTGAAGGACTATATCTAACTGCTCAAAAGTGAACTAATCGCTACATATGCTGATGTTAATATAGACTGCAGAGATGCTTGATTATTATTTGGAAATGCATTATTTAAACTGGATACTGTTAATGGACTTCTTTGATGCACTATTCTCTTGTTAAGTGTAGTACTTAATGCTTTTGCTCTGTTTATGTCAAAACATTTAGAAAATTTCTGGTTCTGTTAAGTGATAACAAAACAAACTATCATTATAGTCATTATCTTATTGGACCTGCTTCAAAACCCTATTAAATCTATGATCCTCCAAGGGCTTTAGGTGTTATATATATAGACATGAGTCATTCTTCAACCAGAGCTTCTAAACACAAAGCCATATCCATACCATCTATTTATATTAGAATTGTAGAGTTCATGGGACTTTAATCTCATCTCAAAGGTATAGTATACTGTTGTCATAGTTTTTAATGATGACTAGTTATAATGGGGTTCTACCAAAGGGTGTGGGGAGTAATGCAAGAATTATGTACAGACTTCTGCAGCCCTTAAAAAGATCTCTGTGTCATATTTCATGAGACCAAGTGCAAATGTTGCCTAGTAAAACAAGCTTCTCATTAGTCTTTGACAGCTATGCTCTCAGTAAAAAAAGGTACATCCACAGAATTACAATCAGCTGAAGCTTCATCACAACACCAATTATCTACACTATAGGTACAAAGCTTATTAAAGCCATGTTTTATTTATTCATTTGTGTGGCCAAAAAAAAAAAGACAAAAAATAAACCCAACAGAATAGTAATTGAATCCACGGGTCTCCCTCTCTGTCTCTCTTTGTAAGTACATGGGAGTGGAATATTTTCAGTAACCACTGTCTGGGAAAATGCTTTAGAATGAAAATAAAGCTACTTGAATCCTTGAAGGTAAAATGTTCAACAGTTCAATACTAATAAAGGATGCAATGCTAATTGAATTTCATAATCATGACCCCAATTATCACAGTTATCAGTAATAGCACAGTAATGTTAGAAAAAGCTGATTAACATCTATTCAAGTGATTTCAACATGATTTTAATGTTGGATAAATATTTTTAACCAACAGGAGTTTTGGAGCACTCTTTACGGACTTAATAAGCAGAAGAGGAGCAGCGAAAGTCAGCGAGTGCTTACTACTCCCACAATCTGAGGTCATTGGCTTGTTTTTCCTCAAGCTGACAGTCAAAGGTAGGCTACTGTATTTTTAATTTAATTCATAATGCCAATGTGTTTTGAGCTTATTAATTGATTAGCCTACTAAAGCTAAAGTGCTCTTAAGGCCTACATGTCAGTCTATGTCTCTGCACTTCTACAGACCGTGACAGCGAGTGGTGCATTCATGAGAGATGTACTAATGCCTCCTCCTTCATTTCATGTTTCTTTACACCTTCAGTTGACCTGTGGACATTTTTTATCCGCAGTAAACGAACCTACCAAGCAGGCTGTCTGGACATTACTCACTGTGGTATTTCTTTATTTACAAGAGAGTCCTGGCCAAGACAGGCAGCAGCACAATTAATATCGACACTGACATGTAAACAGAGCAGTTACCGTCATAGAGATATCAACTCCTGAGTCCCAAAGCAAAAAGTCATCAATCAGCATCTACAACCTAGTGCATCTTCCTCTAATGCCTTCAATCTGCTTTAAAAAAGATTTAAACAGACCAGCTCCTTAAGACATTATGTCTCCTGTAGCAGATTCCATGCTGCAGGAGCAGTGTATCTGAAACCCTCTACCAATACCAAAACGCACTTCAGGAACAGAGAGCAAACATATATTTTGTGACTGAGTTACAGGCCGAAGACTGAAGCTTCCAGCAGTTTTAACCTGAATGAAAACGCATCAGTAAGATGTAAGCAGATTGAGAATAGCCTAATGAATAAAGATATGCCAATGATTTCTTTTGGGGGGTATAAAGGGGTCAACCCTCACAGATATTTGGCATCCGGTTGATTGTCGGCATCATAATTTTATTTTACCAATAATCAATAAAATGATAAATTAAAACATACGCTACTTTGCTGCGTCTTCCCCTCTGACTTTGTTTTCTCTCTTCAGGCTCATCAAACATCCTGCATACAACATAATCTGGTTGGCTAAGTGTCACATGAGTACTAGCCAATCAACACCTAAGCCTTGGTGCCTCTGACATGGTAAGAAATCACAGCCTGTTTCTACTGTGCTGTTTCTCATGCTGATAGAGCTAGGGTTAAATTGTTTGTTTTCCCTCATTTTTAGATCATGAAACTTCATTTCTGCCACAATAAGAACTTATTGTGCATCATAACTAATATATTTTGTTTACAAATATCAGTTATCGGTCTCACGAATTACTAATAAGTGTCCTCCCTGAAAAACTTTATATTAGTCTGATGGTTTTAAATGAAGATTAAAATATGAATGTATGATAACCAAAGGGGAATTTTATTATGGTTATCATCAACAGCAGTAACTATTTCATCAGTCATACTAATGACAGAAAAATCAACCCAAAGTAAATACAAAGTGTAATTATAAAATCCTGGTGGTGGTTTTATTTTTAGTATGTTGTCTGTAATTTTGCTGTGATTATCTGTTTTAGTGTAAACACATTTATCAAAAAATATTCAGAAATTAAGACTATAAAAAGGTTTGCTTTATCTTGTTTTTAAAGGGTTAATCAGCACTTGTTTATGCTTAGGTGTCCTTTACATCTTGCAGCTGATTGCACTTACTAGTGCTTCCACACTACATCAACGCCACTTCAGTGATGACCTGCAATCAGAGTTCACCCACATTTTATGCAAATAGCACCCATACATCATTTCCCTGATGAGGGTATACCTGGATACCTTAATATGCAGTGTAGCTGCAAGACATATAAATGAACAAGGGTGAAATAGCAACAAGCTAATAGGCCGTCAGTGCCATTTTAACAGCTTTTCTCCCTCATTGTGACTATTTAACAAATAAACCTTGTAGGGTACAGGCTGGAAAAAGCACACTAACAAGACATGGATATTCCCATCACTTCATATGAAAAAACTATACTTTTTACTTCATGGGAGACAAAATAGTCAATGGGTCGATATTCAATGTGTGTCTGCACATGTAGCGACTACAATATCGAGACAGTCTTGATAAAGGTATCCGAAAAAACCCCCATGTGAAGTCTAAGCTATCCAGTATCATACTGTCTTCAGTATGCATCAATGTGCATCCACACGTTTCATTGAGGATTACCACTTGGTATCTGAATGCACAACGCAATCTGTGTAAATGCAAAGTCTAAACAAGGCAACAGATTTACAGAAATAGTGAGAAGGCAGTGTGTAAAAAATGAAGAGAAAGGTAGAGTGATTGTTTGGCCAGGGAATCTCTCCAAAAGGTGAGCAGAGTGAGCATTTAAGAGGAAGTCCTTGTGAAGCTTGTTTTATTTAGACAAACTGAAACAGAAAAGGAAAGCCTCAAAGATGAGATAACAATTCAAGATCCTCCTTTTTTCTCAGGAACTAAATGAGCCAGTATGGACTTTTTTTAATCCGGAGAAACGTTTTTATGTCTACCTATTTAAGTCCTTAATGTAATGTCTGACATATTTAGTGTATTACTCACTTGATTCTGGGTCTGAGTCCATCAGGAGAGGAGAAAGAAGGAATTGCATTACTGTCACTGATAAAAGAGATTTTCTGCTGCTCAGAGACAGAGTAAAGCTGTATTCTTACCAAGGCCATTTCCGTCGTAACGCATACCGTCACGGGTCTGATTTACAGCGCTGCCACACAGAAAGACTTTTGTTTATGTGAAATCATACCGGACTGTGGACATGTATATAAAAGGGTGACAAACATCAGCCTGTAGTGACAAGCTTTGTGACTTTTTATGGAGATTGTTTGAAGAGAGGCTGACAGTCACACCTACAGAAAAGTGACAGACCATCAGACATGGGTAAGGACTCACCCCACACGGCTGGAAGATAAGCCCATCAACTTCATGGCTGACCTGGGATGTGAAGCTGCCTTCCAGAAGCTGAATAAAAAAAGCAAAGAGCACACAGTTTCAGTCAAGCAAAACTAATAAATAAGACGACATGTGGCTGGAAGATTCAGCCTGAAACACACAAGAATACATTGATTTATAAAGTCAACTGGAGCTACAGAGTCTGCCAATATTATCTCCCAAAGTAACCAAAGACTTGGAGGCTTATTCTTTACAAATCCTACAGCGATATGGCATGAAAGTCTAACATTTCTTCATCCATCCAGCCCTGAAACTACAAGCAATAACCCTTTGATTGATAATGCATGACTGAAACATCAATATCTGCAATTGGTTGAGGTTGAGGACAAGAAAAGAATCAAATCATTAAGTTCATGATGATTGGAGAGAGAAGATTTCATCTCTTCCATTAAGACCATACAGCACAGCTGCTGTGGAGGAAAAAAAAGAACCGACGGCATCAAATCAGACGAGCCGAAGCCCTGGAGACGCGGCAGAGCTACTGTACAATAAAAAAGCACATTATCCACGTCACCGAGCACATCAGCCGCAGCAGGAAAATTAGAGGCACTTAGACAAGGCTGGAAATACTATCTGTGCATTGCAAAGAAATCCCCCAATTTAAAGGGGCTTTATTGATCTTCCAGTTAATCTCCCCTCATCTACCATGGCTTCCAGCTTCTTACAAGGGTGATTATTCAGTAGAGTAACATCTATGTATAAACAACCAAGAAATCTACCTGAAATTGTTTTTTCATCAAGCTAACTTTAACATTACCTGCCCAATTAAGTCAACACTGAATAAATTATTTGTCTGTTTGAAGTCAAAAGAAAATATCAATCATATTGTTAAACTTCAAAAACTTCAAAAGTTGAACTAAACCTCTAAGGAGGCCATTAAAAAGGAGTGCATTTTAAAGGATACCTCTCTACTTCATGAGCCTTTTATGCTATATGGGGTATTGAAATGATTGAAGTTTTGACACTTTCCATAACTTTTCGGCTTCAGAGGATCCTTATGGGGGATTTAATGTTGCATGGAGTATGGGACGTGTGGGATTTACCTTTTTTTAGACTACATTAGTTTAGATTTTGGTGTACTAGCTCAGCAAAAGCTGTTCAAATGAGCTGAAAGAAGGTTATGGTTGAGACGGCTGAAGTGGTTCAAGCATCTGATCAGGACGCCTCCTCAGAGCCTCCCTTTGGAAGTTTTCTGGGCCTGGCCCACAGGGGGGAGACCTCAGAATGGACCAAGAACTCACTGCAGGGATTATACAGCCTTTCTGGCCTGGGAAATGCCTCGGGATTTCCCAGGCAGGGTAGGAAATGTTGAAGGGATGTCTGGGTCAGCTTGATTGGCCATGACCCAGCCTGGATTAACAGAAAATAGATGGATGGAGGTCATGTACAGAGCACTCTCTTGGTCATTATGAAAATTTAGAAATGGAATAATCTAGACTTGTTAAACTCTTTATCACTTCTTTAGTTATTTTAAAGCAGATTTAAAGATGTTTATTAGCAGATTTTGATTTATTTATTTACATTAGCTCCCCATTAGACATTACTACAGTGACAACTATTCTTTCTGGTTTCCAAAAAACAAACAAACAAAAAAAGCCAGCCAAAAATATAAGGCAAGGCTAGTTTTTAAGTATAAAACATTTCAGCAAGACATTTAAATAATGACATTAAACAGAAGAGTCCTGTCCTTTAAGTAGGATGCAAACCCATCTAGTACTGTACAGGAAAGTCCCACCCAGTGTTTCAGTCCGTCTCTTTTTTGCATATTTATCACATTTAAATGTTTTGGATCATCAAACCAATTTCAATATCCCGCAAAGACAACCCAAGGAAATTGAAAATGCAGTTTAGAAATGATGATTTTATTTAAGGGGGAAAAAAATCCAAACCTATCTGGCCCTGTGTGAAAAGTAAATGCCAGCAAACCACAGTCAGAGCCATTATCCACAAATGGAGAAAACTGGGATCAGTGGTGAACCTTCCCAGGAGTAGTTGGCCAACCAAAATTACTCCAAGAGTGCAACCATGACTCATCTAGAAGGTCACAAAAGAACCCAGAACGACATCCAAAGACCTGCAGGCCTCACTGGCCTCAGTTAAGGTTGGTGTTCATGACTCAACCATAAGAAAGACAATGGGCAAAAATGGTAGAGTAACAGTAGATTTCCAAGTTCAAAACCACTGCTGACAAAAAAAGAGCACAAAGGCTCATCTCACATTTGCCAAGAAACATCTTGATGATTCCTGAGACTTCTGGAGAAATTCTGTGGACTAATGAGACAAAAGTTGAACTTTTTGGAAGGTGTACAGCCTGTAACATCGGGTGTAAAAATAACAGCATTTGATAAAAACAACATCATGCCAACAGTCAAACATGGTGGTGGCAGTGTGATGGTCTGGGGCTGCTTTGCTACTTCAGGACCTGGACCACTCGCTGTGATTCATGGAACAATGAATTCTGAAAATGCAGTGCGCACTGAATGATAACCATGGTAGAAAAAAAGCTTAATTTGTAAAAAAAAAAAAAAAAAAAAAAAAAACCTCTAGTATTGGAGCAATGACAAAGACTTTAACCTCATTTGAGACTTTAACAGAGACATTTCTAACACTTTGATCAGCAAATTATACGCATTAAAATTCTTCAATGAGAGCAACATTTAAGGAAATTGTCCATTTAAAATAGGGCAGGCCTTTGGTTGTGTTTTTGTATTCAACGTCAGGCTCAGATTGTTATTCTGAATGTCTGACAAAATTACTGAAGGGGTCTCTACAGAGATAAAACTTCATGTTTAAGAGGAAGATATTTTTTTAAATACTATTTTCAGAATCACCAGATGCCAAAACTTAGGTTGTGATGATACCACGTCTTTACCTTGTGGTGACTTTTTGAATGGCAAACGGAGCTTATAGCCTTACAACTATGCTGACATAAAGAGATCTTCAATTAAATATGCATGACATCAAATAAGTGATATTAGAAAGATGTAGGCTTACATAAATGTCAAAGCTAAGAGGAAAAACTACCATTTAAAGATTTCTGTGCAGTCAAGTATAAACATGACCTCTGAGGCTTCAGCGTACTCAGACATGGAGGAGACAATGAGCAAACGTCAGCCAGGGTCAGCAGAGTGCTCCGTCTTCGGTGATATTTGAAGAAGAAACTGAAATTCAAGACCTTAAAATCGATGCTTTCAAAGAGAACATAAGATATGACAGATCAAACTATGAATGCATGGTTATTCAGGCATTCCCCTTCCACAAAAATAAAACTTAGTATAAAGTTCAATGTGAGGTTCTTTCTGATGGATTGGTGATTTAAGAGGAGTTTATTTCCAAACTCCTCTGGCATGAAGACAAACCTGCTGTTGCTGCTGATGCTGCTGCTGCTTGCAAGGTAGGAAATCAATCTAAAAACATATCATATGCCTCGGAAAATGTTTGGCTGTAATGTAATACCAAATGCCAAATCTAATAAATGAATTCACATCACCACACAGAGAAGAAGCTGGAAGCTTTTAATGTGGAGAAAGTGCAGAATCAGAGTGGATCAGTTGTTCTATGATAAAGACTAATGATCTAATTAAAGACACCGTTGGTGAGAGTAATTCAAAAATATGCAGTCCAGTCATTTTTAAAGCTAATATAACCTTCACTTTCTATGAAAAATGAGTTTGATTAGTGTGTAAAATGCTAAATGTTCATTATAAAATCTTAAAAGCCTAACATCCACATAGATATTTTATATATAGCTGATAATAAATACATCCTCAACAAATGTATCAGTTATGACTTCCTACAAAGAGTGAATTCAAACTCCATCTGGGTTTGTTGTTCCCAGCTCTGTGTTCACACCAACACATAAGTGCTTTCTTAAGGTTGTCTTTTTCTCGCTCAGAGGCTCTAACATCTTCCCTCTCTGACTGTTGGCCCTGCCAAGCTGTGGATGAAGAGGGATGGCCCCGCCCTTTAAGGGACTCTGTTATTTAGAGGTACAGTGCTGGAATTTTGTCATAATAGTGCAACTCAAGGAGTCCCTGCTGCTTATGCAAGCCGAAGAAACTACTGTGTCTACAATACTTACAAAAAATAAGAAGTGAATCAGCTTTGGGCTGCGTATCTGAATGGAGATCAGTCCTGCAAATGGCTGGACTCGGTAGGAACACTGAATGAGGGTGGGGGGAGAAATGGAACAGTTCATTTAGGTCTTAATAGACCGGTTTTAAGGTAGGACATCTTCTGGAAACTTACTCGGAAAGTTGCACACTGGCATCAAGTAAAAATACAGATTTTTTACAACTCATTTAATACTGTGTGGTCACCATCACTATCATATTTCTTTTAAAAGTATGTATCTTTTTATCATTATTATTTTTTTAGCCTTGATTTAACTAGGTAGTCCCTTGAGATTAAGATCTCTTTCTGAAGGGAGACCTGCCAAGACTAACCTGGCA
This sequence comes from Cheilinus undulatus, assembly GCF_018320785.1. Lineage (NCBI taxonomy): Eukaryota > Metazoa > Chordata > Actinopteri > Labriformes > Labridae > Cheilinus > Cheilinus undulatus. The sequence goes on along the minus strand of NC_054878.1, from coordinate 34,657,084 downwards.
CGCCAGACGGATTTGTTTCACACATCCATCTGGAAAACCTTCAATACTAAGCATTTGGGAAAGGGCAGAGGATTTGAAAAAATCTTGGAGTGTGACTGGATGAACGTTCTGTCTGTCACATCTTTACGGCCCAATCAGAGCAACAAAACACGTGACGCAGATGCAGCCGAGATGCGCGTGCGCAGCTACCGTGAACCATGGCGACCGTAGACATGTCAGTACACCACTTTTGTCGTTTTTGAAAAGAAAACAACTCACTGCTGTTCTGTGTTCTTCTTCTATCGAAGAAATGTCATCAAGTTCTGATAAAACTGGCGTTTTAGCAGCATCCACGCTAAGCTCTTCCGCTTTAATTGCACCTGCCTCTTGTTGTTGCTTGTTTACATCACGACTCTGCCACGCCTGAAGGTACTGCCCCTCTTCGCTGATTGGTCCTGTCACATTCTAACTGGGCCCAAACGGTTCAGATGGGAGCTTTGCAAGATGGATTTGCCAGTGAGAAACAAGGAAACGGGCGTATCCATCTGCTTTGCAAGGTTATGCCAAGACAGCACACCAGTTACATCAGTTTTTGACAGCTTTTATTAATTTAAAATTGGTTTAAAAACACTGACAGATATAGTGGGTTTCCAATGGCACTGATTTATGAGAATACATTAAAATTATGAAAAATGGAGATATGAGATTTTGGCCCGATGCCCCCGATATTAAACCATAAACACTCCAGCGAGGTGTTTTCAAGTCGGCAGTGGAGCAGATTTAGATTAATAGCTCTGCTTCTTTATGAGCCACAAAAGCAAACAAGGCCATAAGCATAAAGATTGATGGATGTATAAAGTCATTTTTAATGTCCAAAACTGCAAACAGTTTTGTAAAGTGGACTTCCCAGGGAGGGATACATTTGAATATAAATGCTCTTTTAATGGAGTTTTTACCTAGTTATCAAAAACTGAAATTAACACTAATGTCTTTTTCAAAACTCAAAAAGCAAACTGGATCACCTTTAAAAAGCCAGATTATTTTAATAAAAACCTTTTAAATGCTTAAACCATTACCAAGGAATAGGTATTAGACAGGGGGTTGAATATCCATCCATCTAATTTTCTAGTGCTTGTTTCATCAGAGCAAAGCTGTAAGAATGTTGAACCTTTTTTGATATATTTAAAACATAAAATTCTATTACTTTAATGACTAAAAGGATTGAAAAATGCAAAGGCTTTTGTAACTGTGAATAATTTTGTGACAAAAACATCTTCAAAATATTCACAGTTACAAAAAAGTTTTCGTGCTTCTTTGTATTGTGATAGATTTATGGGAAATGTCACAATCATATCTGAGTTTTTATTGGCCCAAAGCTGACTTATGTAGGAGTCATTGGTTTAGTATGCTTGTTTCATGGCACTGTGGTCCCATATGTATTTATTTGCTTTTCAATGACATGGCATTATTTTAATCATTTATTTTGAATTATTTCACAGACCCCCAAGCTGTGGCTTGCGAACCTCAGTTTGAGAACCACTGGTACACAGCATAGCCATTCTAAGAGGGTTAAAAGAAGAGCAATAAGAAAGCTGAAGCTTTTATTTGTGAAAAAAAAAAGGTTTTTGCTCTTCTTGATTGGCCGCAAGAGTTTAATCTTCCTACTGGCTCCACTGACAGTGATCAAGGATAATGGCTATCAGTCAAGCTCCTGCTATGTTGTTTAATCCCCTGGGCTGCACATGTGTTTATGTGTTAAGTTTATGTGTTTTCATACCCATAATGCATGTGATGGAAAGAACGTCTGGAAACAAGAAGGCTTCCAGTAATAAGCGCCTTATTCAATAGAAATTTGAATTGTATTTTTGTTGCTATGATATAAAAACAGGAAGCGCTATAGTTTGATTTTCCCAAATATCATATCCAGTTTAATCTTTGTGTTATGTCAACTGTCTGCAAGAAGATGTTTTTTTTCAGACTTTATGTGAAGATCAATCAATCTTTTCTTGTATCATGCCAATTCCTAAACAATGTTATCTCAGGACACTTTACAATGAGGCTAATCTAGACCGTACTCTATAATTTATTACTTACAAAAGATCTCTCTATTCCATATGTTGAGGCACAAAGTAAATATACATCTATACAGAGAGGATATGGCCTTGATCAATAAAACAGAGAGGGAATGCATTAGTGCAGTGCTGCAGAGGATATCAGGTGTCATATCCAGAACCATCAGTATGAACTAAAGTAAAAAGTAATGCATTTTAGCCATACAGGAAGGTGGAACAACAGTACTGTATACAGGGAGGTCTTTTAGAACATATTGTGGGTTGTCCCTTGTCTCAGTGTTGGAGAGAATATAATGAAGCTATTTAATTTAATCACCAATGCCTGCATCTATTCACTGATTGTGCAGCAGTGATATTTCAATTGCAGGTTTGGACCCTGTGAGATTCTGTTGTGTAAGAGATAGCAGAGTGTACAGTAGGTATGGAGACGGAGTTTTAGCCATCCGTCTCTGTGCTGCTTGGAAACAAATCAAATTATAACCTCAATCACAAACACAAGAAGCGTGGAATACAACATAACAACATTTGTACTCCATGCAAGCCTGGTTTCATACCCAGCAAGGCCTCTGGCTTTTAGAAATACAGTTTTTCCTGTGAAGCATGCCCATGCATTATGTCCAGTATTTGACCAGCCATTACTCAGCCATCTCAGATGACATTTAGTCTTTTACAAAGTCTCTTTGAAGTGAAAAGAATTTGCTGTGCAGTGCAAGAGATAATATATGCCAGAAAATAGGACTTTTATCTAAGTTTTGAAATGAATGATGAAGGAAAGATACAAAGATCCAGGCATTAAAAGATAGTGATATCAACAGACAAATTACCAGTTCAAATCTTTAATGACATGATTCTGACATCATGTCTTTTGTAATTCAATGCAATCTTCCTTGTGGCATTTCTTACATTCTTTTCTTTTTTCCAGAAATAATTAAACTCATTTTAGATTGCCTTTGAAAAATTGACATCCACAGAGGAAAGTGTTTGAAGTTATAATCTTTGTGATTTTATAAGAGTGCGTTGTAGAGTTTTCTTGAGACAAGCAACCATCAGTGTTTCACAGAGGTAGAGATTTTATGGTTAAAGAGTGTCACCTATCAGCAGTTGATGATGGCGGTGGAATACAGCCAAGTCATGGAGATTTTGTGCATTTTAAAGTAATGAAGTCAGTGATACACAACCCACGGCTCTCCAGCTTCATGCTGCTCTTTAGTGACCAGTTGCGGCTCTTTAAAGGCTTACTTGGAAAAAAATAGTCCTAAAAACTTTTATAAAAGTAAACACTGTCATCAGTTAAGATTCATTGCAATTCACATCAATAAATCTATTACCCACACTAAGAAGACAGGCTTTAATCCACATATTATTACACTCAGGTGCGTATGCAAAAGAGGAATGTACATAAGGTCCACAGGTGGTTCATCTCTTCAGTAAGTTCATTCATTGATGTGTGCTGTCTTGTGTTCAAATCGAGGCTTCTCATGCCCTTGTTTTAATAGTTTTCTTTAGTCATTTCCTCTCGATGCTCTCCCAAACTCGTATTTCATGATGATTGTTTTTTTTAAAGATTTATTTTTGGGCCTTTTTGTACCTTTATGAGATAGAGGAGGACAGTGGATATACTCGGAAACAGGGAAGAGAGCGGGGAGAGAGATGCGGGGAAATGGTGCCATAGGCCGGACTTGAACCCGGGCCACCTGTGTACATGGTGCACGCCTTAACCACTCGACTACAATACTAGTAGGAAATGACCCGGCTCCCCTTTGTTCATTTGTCCAAGTAAAATCTTCCACTAGTGCTTCAGCAAGCCTTGGCTTTCCATACAAACACGACCAATGCAATGAACAAAAGCACAAAACCAAAATCGCCTAAATGTAATCAAATAAGCCAAAGACCAAAAATGAAAATTTGTGTTTAACCTAATTTGAATTTAGCTGCCTTGGAACATCCCTAGTATAAATAAATATCTGCAAGCAAGCCTCTCGAACAATCACTCTTTGTTGTGTTGTTTCCATTTTCCCATCTCACTTGTCTGTTAACAATGGGAAATTATGGAAATGGAAGTCCTTTATTGCCTACCACTGGCATTGATGTTGTCAGATGATAGCTGATGGGCTTTGAGATTGCTGTTAGTTATTATCAGTTGAGTCCATTGAGACAAGAGCATGTGCTGCTATTTCTTCAATCACAAGCCTTTCAATCATTAAAGAAAAGGAAACAATGAGATGACATACTCATCAAAGCCCACACCGAGAGAATCTCACGTGTTTCATGTGGTACAAAATGGCATCAGTGTTTGTTTAGCATGTCAATTTGAAGAATCTGCATTCTACATAAAGCCAATGTTTGTGTTCTTATTTTAATAAAGAAAAAGCCTGAGAGACGAGAAATTCACATATTCAAAATATCAATCTTTACCCTTTCCACTCAGGTGTTTCTATGCATAAATTGAAACAGGTGGGTGGAAAGACACCAGATGTGATTATAAGTTGTTTTCTTCCTTCTTTACAAGACTTTCTGCTCTTGCTCTGACTCTTCTGACAAATAAAAGCTGTAATGGATTTGGTAAAAAACCCTTCTAGACCCCAGAGTGTCAGCTGCACAGATCTTGTTTAAAAAGAGAAAAGTACACTGTCATTTGTATTAAAACCACTGAAGGATTTCCTATTTCCCAAAGTCCCTTTGATGCCAAACATAACTCTTGCTCAAAAGATGTGTTTCAGAGAAGTGAGGGCAGTCAGCCGCTGTAGAAAGAGCGCCGCATTCATTTATCCCAAAAACTGTTGGGTCTCTGCTGGATCTGCAAAGAAAGCCGAGCAACATCAGTGCTCTCCAGAACGATGAATGAGTCACGGCAGATCACACAAAGCTTGACAATCGTGCTGACATGGAGAAGGCAGATAGCCAGACTAAAAAGAACCGGTGTTTTTATGAGGGAGCGGCGTGTAGGCGGTAAGATCTGGGAGTTCCATTTCAGTTCTCTTGCCATCTTAGCACACCCACCCACCACCTTCGTCAGGCACCCTGAACCCTGGATGGAGAGTCGCTCAGAGAAGAAGACTTCCACTCACACATCCTCCTACAGCAAGGAAATTCCTTGGAGCGATAAAGCGGAGAGGGGGCAGAGACCCCGCTTTCATGGTAAACCTTTTTTTAAAAGGAAATGCAGAGTTGTGCCTGTTACAGCAGGGGTTGTGTGGGTGGAGGCGAACAATGAGCTCCCATTAAAAGATCAAGCTTTCATTGGAGACTCCAGGGCAGATACGGGACAACGGAAGTGCTCAGAGAGACGAATAAACCGCGAGCATGCCAGGGATGTCGATTCCCTGGAGAGAGTGACTGTCAGGGTGATGGAATTCAGTCCATTTTCCTCTCCACTGTTTCATCTTTGGGCTCATTTCACAGACGGACACAATGATGAATGATATCTAGCTTGGTGTTAGACTACATAGTGGTACAGATAAATAACAGACTGGATGTCATTTCACTGCTATCAGGCTGTCTCTTCAAGTAAAAGAATATTTCTATAAAGAATTCAGAAAGAATAATTCCTTGTCGTCCATTCTGAAGTTGTCTATGACAAAGCCCTCTGTAAATAAAGAGAGAAAAGAAAATAGTTGATAAATCAGGGGGCGTTAACAGCAACAATTTGTGCCACTTCTGACACAAAAACACTTTCCATTTTAAAGAAAAAAAGACAATCTAAAAAACAAACGTAGTAGCGTATTTTTCTGAATCAAGAGGTTTATCATTGATCTGAGGATTATGTGATGATGATTTATTTTACAGTCATTGTGTTTGACATAAAAAACTGAAAATGGCCATTGTTGTTTTTAAAGCACAGCATTACCACAGACACTCCAAAACTCCAAAGTATTCAGTTCACTGATTGAATAGAGCAAAACTGCCAATTTTAAAAACTGATCTTTGATAGAATCAAAGATTTAGCATTATTGAATGTTAAATGGATTTAACCATTCAGCAACACTCAAATAGAAATAACACTACAATACCACAGACAAAATGGCTGATATTACAAAGCAAAATGAACAAACCTTGGGTACCATTCAGTTATTTGGTACATCTCACCCAGCAATAACAGATCACACTAACCGCCAATTTCCACACACAATGGCTGCATCAAGATCCGCCTGTGAATTGCTGTGCGAGGCAAGTTGCCCTCTCTTTCTGTACTTTATTAATATAGCCCTTTACAACAACCACAGATGACCAAAGTGCTTCACAAAAAATTAAATCATGTTAAAAACATACAGCATACAGCATTTGTTATTCAAGAGGCAGTAACAGAGCTATTATGGCACTACTGACGAAGAAAATTTTACTTTTGAGGTGGAAAACCACAGGGTTTTACATGAAACCACATATCCTTTGTGGCAAAAACATTAACCTTTTAACTCCCCAACATACTCACCCATGGTGGAAGCTAAAAACACAGAGTCATGTCAAAATGAATGTCAAATAGAGTCCAAAGAGGAAAAATGTTGACATGCTATTTGCATGAACTCCTAGCTCTCCTGTGATTTTGTGCCCTCTTATCTCAGTTGTTCAGGGCTGCATGGCATTACACAGCGCTCTTGATACACTACCAGTGTGCAAGGTTTGCTCGCACTGGTTGGTGCAAAGATTTTACACGTCGGTTCATGGTGCAGCTGGTGTATGTGGACACTGGAGGCAAAGGGTCACATGAAACTAGTGATGAACCTAATGAGTCAACTCAGTATCCCCTTTAAATGGGTGGTGTTAATATGTCCTCAAACAGCTCTTCCATTTCCAGAGTATTCTTCTTGGTTGGGTTTTGCTGCACTGGCTTAAACTGTTGGATACCCAACTCAACAACACCTGCATGATTACTGCTGGTATTTGGTCCATATCCATAAGCTTCCACTGAACATGCAGGAATACAGATGAGTACAGACAGAAAGCTCCATTAGTGTCTGTTTGTGTAAATTAAGAACCAAAGAAAGCCTTTATCTAACATCTTAGAATCACTCTGTTAAAAGCTGTTATCAAGGACGCAAAATTACAACAAATATATTTTATTTGCAAAGTCATACAAGGATCTGATTGGTCAGTGGGCTGGAATATCACTATTCCTAGACATTACTTCATCAGAGCAGTTTACCATGATGATCCACCATGGTGAGCTGACTTTGAGCAAAGTGAAGTTTCCACAATACCTTCAAATTCTGCTTCGTGGAAACCCCACAGGTCACTTACTGCCAAAAAAAAAGCAATAAAAGACAAAACAGAAATAGAAACATCTCCGATCTCTGTAGGCAGTATAGCAAAACAATCAAATCTGTCTGCTTTCTTATATCATTTCGTGAAGCAGGTGGTGAATTTCACCTTTTTATATTGAATAAACACAGGTTTCCATACAACAAACAGAAAAACAAAGTTGACTCAACTGCAAAGCTTAATCTAGAGTGAAGCACAAACAAAACTACAAATATTAAAAATTGATCAAAACCTTCAGGCAACAGCTCGAAGGGATTTGTACACCATGTTTTCTCGCATTTATCTTAAACTTTTAAGGCTATTTTACTGGATTCCTGTTTGCGTTTTATGCTGTTTTGTAGTTTTATGATTTGCTGCATCAAAGCATCCCAAGTGTAAAAATTATGCTTCTGCCCTTGACTTTGAATGACCATTTTCTGGTGCAGATCTGAATTACACCTTAGAGAGGCTTTACAACAGTCACTCAACTAGAATGCAAATTGACAAGGACTGAGCTGAATGCAGAACAGGTTGTTCACTTACTTCTACTTAGGGTGCTTAGGTTACTTCACGGGGCTTATCCCAAGGTGACAGAAAACAAAGAGGGAGTAAATGTTTACTAAAGAAGCATACTTTTCTTACTGCTACTGATTAATATGAGAAAATAATGAGTGTTATAACCATAACAGTTATAAATATGTGAAAATATATCACAACAAAACTGAAGAATCCACTTATTCTTTGGCTAGTTGGAAAATACAGCTGCAAGAGATTGTCATGTAGAAGAACAGACAACAGACTCAGATAAAAGAACTGAAAAATGGACAGTAATCATCAAAAGATAAATGTTTCTACCTCTATTTCTATACAGAAAAGCTATAAAAAACTGACTGATGAGGGGGTAGCGTTTGGCAATATGACTTAAGTTTAAATCAGGATTTTTTTTAATAAAAGGCTTTATCACGTACTATGAACCCCTTGCCCCCTAAAACAAGCCTGTAATATGATATTTAATCCATATCTGTGCATAAGAGTCTTGGTGTGTTCAGCTCTCGTTTGTAACTTAATCTGTGGTTTTAATTTTGTTCCTTCTTCTGATTTTCTAAGCTGCTAATGAAAAAACCTGTTTCCTGATATAACTCTTTCATAATAAAAGCATTCAAACAACATAACATCTGGGGAATTTTATTCAGGAGAACTTGCTGCACATAACAAGTCAGTTATTGAATTAAGTGAGCTTTAAAAGAGCTTCTATTATAGACAAGTGTATGGAGGTACAGTATTTACAGCCGCTTCTTTGACCACAATCAGAGACACAATCCACTTTGTTGGATGATCGTGAACTTAAAACAAGCTAACAAGCTTTGAACACCTTTAAGCTGTTGTTTAAGCCATGTTGCTACGGAGACACAAAATTGCTGCTGCATTGGGCTTGAGAGAGGCTGTTTCAATTCAAACATATCCTGTAATAAAGCCCAAGACTCAACAACAGTGACGCTCTTCAAAGTGAGAACACTCACTACATGCTGCTGTTATTTATACATATCTGTGCCACAACTAACTTTCACTGTAAACACTGACATCCACACTGACACAAGGAGGTCTGTCTGGCTCCGCTCTTTCAGTGTCGGAGCCAAACATGCAGAAGATGGGGCTCCGAGCTGTTGGCTGTCACAATACCCTTGATTGCACAACTTCTATTTACTCACCATCACAGATGGTTGGCTGGGATTCCAAAGCATTAATTTTTCCAAGTTTGTGCAGGATAACCATGCATTTTGTGGCAGATGCAATACCAGTGATGGCATTAATACTGTATTACTGTCCACCACTTTTAGGAGGCAGTGATTATATATGGTAAAATCCTGAGAATTTTGCAGTAATCATCCAAACTAGTTCTGCAATTTCAGGGGAAAAAAATGCAATTTGTGATTGTGATAACTGTATAATACATACATGGGTGGTACCATGAGTGTACTTTCTTGGTTAATAAAGAAAATGCAGAGAATAATGACAGTTTTGAGGTGTGTATTTCCCAACTCAAAACATACAAATATTATGTAGCATAAAAAATGTAAAGTTTTTACAATAATGGTTTTTAAAATAACTTAACATTTTTCCAAAAATAAAAGGGTTTCCTTTTGTGAAAATACAAGCACAGGTAAGTAGTGCAAATCCACAACCCTTTCGCAAACTTTAGGGCCTTTTGGGGGCCTTTTTGTCAACACTTTAAGTAGTTTTTAATACAAAAATACTGAACTCAAGTCTAGTAACAAAAATAAAGGCAGTTCTACAAAGTGCAGAGACAGAGTCTAAAACTAACAAAGACATTCCTCCAGAGTTTAAAAGCTGTGGCCCTTTACGTTACAACAGGAAGGTCTTCCTGCAGGCTCTTCTCTAACAAATATAACTAGAACAATGACTAAAAGAAAACTAAATATTGATTAAACAAAAGATTTTGAATGCTCAAGAGAACACAAAAGAAGGGTGTAACTTAAAAATCAAAGGTGATGAACAGAAAAGTTACTGCAGCGGTTGTATCAAAGGAGTAAAGTAACATATGAACATCACTTGCAAGCCTGGTAATCTAATGACCATAGCTGCTGAACACACATAAAAAGCTTGTGGGTGTACTAATGTACATTAGAGCCCCATTAAAACTTCACATTTTTACAGCAAAAATATATTCATATCCTTTGTCTGTATCTAAATTGATCACACATTATTTGAAGTCAGAAATCCTACACTTAAGCAAAAGCTTATAAAAAAACACTGTCAGGTGAAATATGATCTGCATGTTATGTCTAATATTTCTGCATTTTTTGTCGTACAGAAGAGGAAGCTTAAAACTAAATTTCTAAAGACTGCAGTACCACTTTCCTCAGCACTCCTGGCCTCCTATTATTCCCTTTTTCTTCCTGAACCCCTCTTCGCTCTTCCTCCTGTCTGCTCATCCTCATCGCTCTGAGCAGGTGAAGGCGCCAGGGCTGAATCAAAGGTGTAGAGGATGGATTGATATTCCAGTCAGACCACAGGGCTGATGCTGGAGGCCCGTTTCAAGCCTAAAGTGAATGTGCCTCTGAAGCTAGTGTGCAGTCGTCCGATTAAACCAAATCCCACTTCAGAGTGTGCAGACGGGGCTGCTAAACCGCCGGCCTGCCAGGAGTCAAATGAGGTAACCCAGTCAGGAGAAGTTAAACATCTTTGAACATCTTATCTCATCATGGATACATGATGGATGTTTTATGAAAATCTTGATTAAATTTTGCACATTCATTTGAGTTGACAGGTAGAAGATGACACTTTGAGGTTTAAACCAATAAGGCATGGCAAGAGGCAAGAATGATGAGAAATATCAGGGCAGAGCATGAAATTAAATTTCTGCATTAAAAACAACTTGTAACGCACCAGACAGGTGTTATTTGGACTTGCATGCCCTACCATGAAATTAGAAAAAAAAAAAGGGTTATTGCACACAAAATAAAAATCACAACTCCAGCTGAGACATACAGGGACTGCAAAAGCTAACTTCTATGTTTTTGTTAACCTTTAAGGAAGTTTCATGATTATTCTTGTCTGTTCAATCCTTTTCTAACGAGCAAGAATCACAAACAATTTATGTGCCTGGTGAGACTTACATTTTTTTACTTGTAAGAAACCACAGAACAAAGATGTGAAGCCCTCCTGAAAGAAAAAACAGGAACAAAAATCAAACCCCAAGAGAGGGAATATGAAGAAGAGGCACTAAAGGACATTTTCAACAGACCTTCAAATATTCCTCAGTATGTTTTTAACAAAGTTTGAAGTTCAAGGTATTTGATAAAGAAAGGCACAGTAAGAGAAACTGGGTGTTAATTGGTTCAGTGATGTGTGTAAGGGGTATTGTGATGAAAGGACTATAATGAGAAACTTCTGGGCCACTATGACAGCCACATAAAACTCCATGTTTAAAGAATATGGAAAAATTATCAAAAAAGACATCTGAGAAGCTAGTACCTATGAATTAGTGCTCCTAATTTCTTCTAGTTTTTACAATAGTTGCTTGTTAACTTCCTCTAAATGATGAATCTATTAAAAAAAAAATCATTTTAGCTGTAAAGGAAACCAAACATTTAGAGACTACTGTAGAGACTAAAGACAACAGCTGTGGCCCAATTCAGGAGATGCATCCTTCAGGGGGTGCATTTAAAGACTACACTGCTGTGTTGAAGGCTGTTTAAATTTGAGGGCTCCTTCAATGTAGCCAATAAATTCATCCTCCTTTTCCTGGCCAACAAAAGAGCTACAGATGCAACCTTTATGGACCAACACGTCCCTCGATTCGTTGTGTGGTAATAAGAACAAGCTGATGGACTCCCTAGCAACCCAGTAAAACACTTCTAAATGCTAAGTTAATGGTTTCAGCTCAATCAAATGACTAGCAATACTGACGTTAAAAGGAAAGAAGAAAAAAAAAGAGGCATTGAAACTTTAAATTATCTTTACATTACGTTAATGCCTTGACTCACGTATGAACTTCAGTGACATACCATTCTTAATCAATAGGGTTTAATATCACCTCGGTCTGTCCTTTGCTGCTATAACAGCTTCAACTCTTCTGGGATGGCTTTCCACAAGGTTTAGGAGTGTGTTTATGGGGATTTTTGACCATTCTTCCAGAAGTACCTTTGTGAGGTCACACACTGATGTTGGACGAGAAGGCCTGGCTCTCAGTCTCCGCTCTAATTCATCCCAAAGGTGTTCTATCGGGTTGAGGTCAGGATTCTGTGCAGTCAAGTTCATCCACATCAAGCTTTCTCATCCATGTCTTTATGGACCTTGCCTTGTGCACTGGTGCACAGTCATGTTGGAACAGGAAGGGGTCATCCCCAAACTGTTCCCACAAAGTTGGGAGTATGGAAGTGTCCAAAATCTCTTGGTATGCTGAAGCAGTCAGAGTTCCTTTCACTGGAACTAAGGGGCCAAGCCCAGCTCAACCCCACACCATACCCCCCCCAAACTTTACACTTGGCACAAAGCAATCAAACAAGTACCGTTCTCCTGGCAACCACCAAACCCAGACTCATCCATCAGATTACCAGACGGAGAAGCACAATTCGTCACTCCAGAGACGGCGTCTCCACTGCTCTAGAGTCTAGTGGCGGCGTGCTTTACACCACTGCATCTGATGCTTTGCATTGCACTTGGTAACATGTGGCTTGGATGCAGCTGCTTGGCCATGGAAACCCCCATTCCATAAAGCTTTCCTCTCTACGCACTGTTCTTGAGCTAATCTGAAGGCCACATGAAGTTTGGAGGTCTGTAGCGATTGACTCTGCAGAAAGTTGGTGACCTCTGCGCACAATGCACCTCAGCATCCGCTGACCCCCCTGCCGTCATTTTACGTGACCTAGTTGCTGTCATTCCCAATCGCTTCCACTTTGTCATAATACCACTGACAGTTGACTGTGGAATATTTAGGAGCAAGGAAATTTCACGACTGGACTTGTTGCACAGGTGGCTTCCTATCACAGTGCCACGCAGGAATTCAGAAGCCTAAGTACATCAGAGGTGGGAGTTTACAGTAGTTTCAGTACTCAAGCACTAAAATCATAATCACCATAAAAAACAGGACACTAAATAGCTAACTCTAAGATATGACTTCATGGAAAACTCTGTAGTAACAGGCACTTTATCCAAATGCTGCTCTTTCCACATCTGTTCATCTGCTCTACTCCCACGTTTAGAAGAAACAGAACCTCAGCCAGTGCAGGTCTGTACTGAAGGTAAGCCCTGCTGGTAAGACACATCAGCCACCTGTCTGCAGGAGAGCCAAGATAATTCAAAGACCAATGCACAGCGGTGGTGAGCACAGCCCACACACTCAGACACACTCACAGCGACAGCAGAGACAGTAAGTGTGAAGAGGGAACAACAACCAGGAGGAAGCCCTTCAATGCTGCTGCATCCGTGACACTTGAGCTACAGTAGAGGAAGAGAGCGTCTCTGTAATCAGCTGGAGAGCTCCAGGGTCAGCTGGGTGTCAGACAGTAAAGAACAGTGGCTTTGGTGTCTAGGAATACATTTGCCTACTTAATGTAGTCAGGATGTGGAAACATCTACACACCAGCCAGGAGATGGATTGTACATACAGGTAGTAACTTTGGCAGAATTAGTCCAGAATTAAAACAACCCAGAGACAGAGAACTTTGAACTACAAGCTACAATATGTAACCAGTTTAACCTCGACTCTGAGAGGATAATTGTGCAAAGTTTGAAGAATTTTTTAGATATCACATTCACAACAATGGCTTAGAAGGACATATGGGCGTACAATAAATGGATGGACAACCTAAAAACATGTCTCTCATCCAGACTGTCTTGTCTTTTTAAGTCAACTACAATTCAAGTGTGACTACTTTGTGTTATATGGGAAATGATCAATGTCTCGTAGATCCCTAAAAACGTAGACAGGAAAAAGGGTAAAAAAGGAAAAAAAGGGGTACAAAAAACTGTTGTTCCATTTGCTTGAATGTAAAAGTTTCTGAAATGCAGTATTATAATTTACCAGTGCATCACAACTATCTCAAAACATTATCTTATTAGCCTACCAATCACTAGCATTGGGTATTGTTTGGGTCTTTACTGATACTGCTGCTGAATCATTACTTTAAAATTATATCTGTGCCTAAACTGTGCCCGAATCCATACTTTCAAGAGAAAACCCCCTATCAAAAAGCATGATTTATAACTACAGGGTGTTTCTTGGCACATGCTCTTTTTCCCATCTCTTGGGGACCAAAAAGTGAAAAAAATAATCATTCTGTGAAAAAAATCCTTCAAAATATTCACATTTTTACAAAAAAAAAAGTCTTGCTCTTTTGGAAATTTTAGTCATTATTCAAAGCAGTTGCTGTCTGCAGTGACACAGAGGGCCACATCACAGGCTCTCTATCTCTCTTTCTCTCCATTATGAGCTATTCAGGCCATCTCTGCCAAGATTTGCACAGCTATTAATGTGCAGTTTGACAAGCATGATATGACAACGGAACAGCCTGCCATTGGTTGTTGCAGCTTGTCACAATACATTCAAGGACAGAATACGGTAGTTTAGCATTAGCTGCTAGCAGCAAAAAATCCAAAATGACAATAGCGGCAATAACGGATTTATTTAAGTGGATTTAAGCTGTAAATACCCAAGTTCCAGGCTCAAAGGAAAAGTTTCAATAAGGAATTCAAAGGCATAGATAGCTGAATTAAAATGGCAAAATGTCTAGTTTCAACAGGGAAAAAAATAAGTGTCTATGAGTAAGGGTTCAAACATCACTATAGCACAAAACTTTTGCCTTTTGATAGTGCTTCTTGATGCAGAAATCCTATCCTGCCCCTCGTCTTTTGTGATGTGACAACGTGTGCAAACATCCATACCATCAAACTCGTCAGGATGTCCTCACTGAGAGAAAAAAAACATACTTGCTGTATCATGTTTGCTCATTTCCAGGAATCTCTTGCTTTAATCACTTATCATCCTGACAAGACCGTACACCTAGCCAACAGCAAAAACTTTATGAGCATTCTAGTTAACAACAAATGTTCGTTGACCTTTAAAGTAGAGGCTAATTAGCATAGCTGCTAAGATCCACTTTTCAAATAAAAGAGAAAAACGACAGCATGATGTGTCCTCATAATTACCGAAGTTTTCAAGAGAAATAAGACCCCACTGGTTAGTAGCTAAGCTGTGGAGCTCACTGAGAAGGTCTGAAAACCTTATTCAGAGAATATTCATTTTGTGGAGTAGCAGAGAAGTTAGCATAAAAAACATCAAGCTTGACATAAGTATTAAGCAGATAGTGTTAATTTTAAAAGATACCCAGCCTAAAAGAGGATTAATAAATTTAGATGAAGGTAACGTTAAGTAAGAGATTAAGTACAGAGGCATTGGCAGTATTGACAGCTTAGACATGGACCCAGGATGCTCCATAGGCAGCAAAGAAATGATCAAAAATAAACAAAGCCTTTGCAAACAAGCTTTGTGGAGGTATTATGTGCAGTGTATTTTCATTGTTATGTCAGCAGCTGTGCTTGTTATCTCAGACTTATTGTTGAGAGCGATGGAGGCCAGGGGTGTCATGATATCCCTGTGGGTCAAAGCAAACATAAGGAGGAGTAGGTGGTGGAAAGCAGAATAAACAAAACAGTCCAAAGAGCATCTAAACACATCAGTTGACCTGACCTCCAGGATGTTTGTTCCTTTCCTTAAGCACATCTAATAGAACTGATGGCATGAGTAGAGCAGAGCAGAGTAGAGCAGAGAAGAACAAACAAACTGAGCCACATCATCAGACACTGAAACATATTCACCTGCTCACTCTTCTCTCTCTTTGGTGAACGCAACCCGTACTGTAAAGACGCGCATCATCAAATGTTGCATAATGTATTGGAGGCTTTGAAGAAAACTCAAAAATTTCAAAGCACCAGAGGTAAACAAACATTAGTCATCAGGTCCACAATGTGTGTTCATCCAAGCAGCATAAGGCCTTATACAACAGCTGACATGTCTCCTTCTTTGAGTGGGTGCAGCGGGAGAGAGAGAAACAGAGAGAGAGAGAGAGAGAGGATGCAGGTGATAGAGTGCAGCTTTCTCTTGAACCGAATCACGAAGGATGGGTGTATTACCATGGCCAGAGGAACCAGCTGATGATTTTTTTATTGCAGAGTATTTCATGAAGTGAGTAGGAGCTTCTGTGAGAAATCCACAGTCTTAGGATCCCCACAATTCTGCTAATAATTAGACCAAATTAGATGCTGTAGGTTTATAGGTCAATACAGCAGATTATTTTAGGCATGGCCCAAAACGGTTAACGAAAAAGACAGACAGAAAAAGATACTCCACACTATTCTGCATAGACTGAATTTGAGCTAACGCTGGCTAATTGAACAATCCTAGTAGACAATAGAAATAAAATCTGGATAAATGATAAGAAATTATATGGTCATTGTAGTCTATACAGATGAATCTAACAGCAGAAATACCAAGAAAAATAGAGAAAAATAAAGTCATCACCAGCAAACACAACTAGCAGCTTAATAGCAATAAATATATTGTCAACTACACTGATGGGAATTCCAGCTATTGTTAGTGATCTGGATCTTTTGACTCAACATGGCAATAAGACGATTCTTTCAGCTCCTTAACTGTTTTTATTCTGGCTATTGTAAAATCAGCCAACTTTACAATCATTTGACCTATGGCTGATATATGAGCATAACTGAAATTGTTATTAGTAATTATCAAAACTATAGGTTTCCCAGAAAAAAACTGCATGACTTGTCGCATTACACATTTATATTTTATCACTGAACATGTGACACCAAAGACGAAAACACAACTTTAATTCGAGATCAAACCTTAATTCTGAGGTGTATTTCATAACAACAAAGGAAAAAAGGACCTACTCGTTTTAGAACAACACTTCATTTCTGCAAGTTGGAGGCTAGCGATTTTTCCTGCTAGTTCATATCTTTCATGATAAAGCTAAAGGAAAACCTTAAGAGTGTTAGGGTTAGACACCCAAACTCTAAAGGTTTGGGTTAGGGGGAAAAAATCTAAAACAACACACCACACACTAAGGAAAAACCCAACAAGGGTTAATACATCACTTCCTGCATCACTGCCTCATTGTAGAGGTCTGCAACATGTGAGCCCAAATTGCCCACCGAAGAGGTCTGCATGCCTCTCAAAAACTGTCCCAAAGTTAGGGGAATCTGCCTGTGGTTCCACTCCCACTTTTGAGCGTGTGCAGTCGTCTGACCATAATATCAAACATGCCAGAAATCCATTGACCTGTCCCAAGCAACTGATTGGGCCATGGTCAGCCACCATGACCCTGAGCACTGCATGCAAGATCAGGCTGGAAGTCTGCCTGACTTCCAAGAAAGTTGGCTCAAAATTTATGTCTGAATTGACTAGAAATTGCACTGTTTATACACAACTTAAAACATGCAGATAAGCCAAAGACCAAAAAACTGCTAATTGTCGGTAACGTGTATTCTAATTCTTGTTTATTTATTCATTTATTGCTTCATATTATTCTACTAATGCCATGGCATATTGGATATTTTTCTCATAACTAGCAGGCTTACATAAGAGTGGGTACCTTCTACAAAACTTTTTTTTTTTTTTTACTTTGTGGTATACTTGGATGACTTCTATGAAATATGAAACAGATGAGCAATCCCCAGGGGCACAAAAGTGATGTGAAGGTAACACCCATTAGATCCGGCAACTGTTGAGAAAAAATGTATGATGAGAACACTGTCTGTTGAATAGCATCAGAAAAGCGGCTTTTTGTGGATAACATTTATATAGCGTGTTAAATACGAGCTTCATATGTTTTAATGAGGATGAGTCTCTGTGTGTAGTCTGGCTCTAGTTAAATGTTAAACACCTCAATGATATCTTAGTCATCGACTGTTTAAAACATGAACGTAGTCTCAGTCAGTACATTTTCATGATGTTAGAATAAGATGTTTTGGGTCAGTTGGGCTAAAACTGGACTATTAAAATATATGTACGTATGTTGGTTGTACTAAATAGTTACTATCATACTAACTTGAATCTTTCAGTAACTGGTTGGTGGTCCTTTTACACCTGACTACTCCAAACCAGCCAAGGCATAATGCACATGTCCCACTGTTTCTATGCTTGGCTTTGACCTGAACATCAAACAGCATAACACAAGAATAAAGCTGTTAAAAAAGTATGACAAAGGGATAAACATAGCAACAGCCTGGCCATTAAACATGTTTGCCTTCTTACATGATTTGCTGTAATGATGTCTGGATATCAGGTGGCAAAAAAACAAACAAACAAACAAACAAAAAAAAGATGAAAAATGTCTGAAACTGACATTTTTTCTCTGTGATTTGGTTGTATCGCTCACATAGGCAGGAGTCAAAACAAAAATCAGCACTTAAAAGATAATAGACTTTGGAAAAATGAAGTAGCTCTCAGGGAAACACACAACAACCCATCGAACAAAAAGGTGCTTAAAGACACACCAGAGACTGTGATTGCACAAAACTATTTGACATCACTATCAACATTCTCAAAGAGTCATTTCTTCTTATTTTGTATTCAGTTCATACACTTAACCTTTATCTTACCTTTCTCTCTGTGATGAGCTTTGAGAGTGCAATCTTGTAGAAGTATTCAGATAACAACTTTTCAGTTCTCTGTTCAAACTCAATCTAAGACAGAGAAGGTATTTGAAGATGAGATCTGCTCTCAGGTGAGAAACTCATCCCTCCACCTGAAGTCTTTCTTTTCCCCCCACTCATTGCTGTGTGGACTCAGGGGAGGGTGCCAGCTGATGGCTGGTGGTCAACACGAGATAGCAGACTTGTAAGGGAAATGTAATTCAGGTCGGCCGGATTCTTTTGGAGATATGATAAATGAGGGAGAGATGTTAGATACTCTGCAAAGGGCAAATGCTAATTAATACCATTTAATTTCCTTTGGTAATTTAAGCCCTACTAGATAGGAACTTTATTAAGCTCAGATACTGCCACAAGTCGCTTCAAAAAAATGTTATGACCTCCAAATGTCATCAAAATGGAGTAAATTACTTTGAATAATTTGTTTTCAAGAGCTGAAAAAATGTGACTTAGATTTGTAATGAGTGAATTCATGTGGACTTAAATATCCCGGGTTTGATCAGGTTCTTAAAGTATCAAGTTTTGTGATTGGGTATTTTTATTCAACCTTTTTTTACCAGGCTAGTTCAACTGGGATCAGAGATTTCTTTTGAAAGGGAAACCTGACCAAGAATTTCAGCAATACACAGTAGGCTAAAATCAAATGCACTCATACTGGCTCAGTTTATGATAGACAATAAGTTCAAAAAAACATCATCTAAAACGGCTGTTGTCAGAAAGTCTGGATTAAAGAGTTTTCACAAGGGATTTCAAACATCCAGAGTCACCAAGTTTAGCAACTTGAATTAAGTCTGCAGATTGTTTCAAGCAAACGGTGCAGAAAACCAAAAGGCTTTTTTCCCAACTCAGTACGAAATTCTGTGCTTCACTATTAAAAGAGAGGAAAGATAGTCTGGAATTTAGCCGAGAATGGCTTTTAAAATGACAAACCAGCTAATCCTCTGGTCTTATGCTGAGGTGGAGTTAAAGGTTGTTTGCAAGCAGGTGATCCTGAATGTCCATTGGCGGGTCAGGAAGTTGGGGACAGCCATTAGGAATGAATGGGAATGGAGGAAAGTTAGTACTTCACAGCTCTATATGGACCTGTACACTGCAATTATCATCAAAACACTTCTATGTACTTTGAGTATGATCCCTACACTTTACAAAAAAGTATTTTTTTCCACAGTTTAACTGATTTACATGGCGTGGAGGTGATCATTATCGCAACTTAATCAGTCCTGCAAACGTTCTAGCACCTAACGCTGTCCAGCCAGGTGAAGGGAGGCAAAAGTCTAGAGGAGTCTAGCACTGAGCTAAAAAGCTAGCTGAGCCCCTTTGACATGTAAAAAAAATCACTGTCTTACCACAAAATTGCTTTTAAAAACCATCCTGTACTATCAACCAAATGAACATTGTAGTGGGTGACCGAGTAATATTGAGCAGTTCACGGATGAACCTGGACATAATGTAAGCCACAGTAGCAAGCTCCTGTTTGAGTGCCAGTTTCCTTTCCTCCATCCTTTGTTGTTATTCAATCTACATTAAAAAAAAAGCAAAACTGTTAAAAAATGTTCGGGAGCAAAACCAGCTTGAATGAGCTGAGCCAAATGATCAGGATCTCTTAAAAGAGACGGATTTCCTGTCACAACAAGCAAGACTGGACAGACATCAGCTGAGGAAATCAATCAGTCAATCTAGACCATGAGCACAGCACCAGCAGTTTTAAGCCCCATTACAGTGGTGACAAAAACCTTCCTTTAAGGGGCAGGACTGTCAAGCAGACCAGACCCATCTTTACAGTCCTCTGCCCAAGCCATGCTGGGGCTAGAAAATGCTAGTAAGGAGGGTAGGGTGGGAGAAAAGCGGAAACAGGAAAGAAACAAGAGAAACAACAAAACAACAAATGAAAGACAAATTTATGGCAGTCGTGGCCATAAATGTATCTTTCATTCTGAAATGGCCATCATTACTGACAGTACTGATGGGATACAGGCAAGATAAGAGCTTAATGTGCTAAACCGTGGCAAAAATGTACTGAACCAAACAGGGCCGCTTTGTGAAAACAGACTATACATGAACATTGAGTGACACCGCTCGTCCAGGCTTTAGATGGAGGCTTTTTATTCCTTCCCGCTGCCATTTCTCCATGTGTTTTTTTTTTACTTTATTGCCTGAATATTTCACTACTTTCAGGATGTAAAAGTAGCTTAAGAATGATTTTACTTTCGCACTTTAAATGCTTGGCATAGTCATAACAGCTCAAACATGGCCGTTTTTGTTAGTGTCATCTGCAGCTATACACGTGATCCCTGCATCCAGTTTAAAAATGTTAAAGTAGATATTAAGAAATCTTTTACAATTTGACCCAGCTCTTGTAGAAGGTTTTCTTTAAAAAAAAAAAAAAAAAAAGAACCTCTTAAAGTTAATACAAGTAATATGCAACCTAGGTTGAAAACTATAAATGCAGCATGTGTTTTTTTAAAGATTATCTACCCTAATCTGTCACTGCTTAGGGTAGATGTGGGGAATAATGTGGGGAAGGAGCCACAGGATGGATTCAAACATTGCCCACCTAGAACTTCCGAACATGGGGTGTGACCTGACCACTAGGACTTCTGCACTCTGCAACAAGTATTTAACTGTAGAACATGCAGCACCAGTTGTGCTGTAAGAGCCCCCCAAAGAGAATTACTTTTGAAACAGAATATATTCTGTCCACTGAGTCTGCTCAGCCTACACAATAGGGAAATTCCCCAAATACATTATCTATCTGTTCCAGTGTAAAACTTGTGTAATACATAAGGGGTCTTTGTTAGATAATTGGACAAGAGGAGGAAGCACAGAGGATAAATGCTCCCAAGTGGTGGGAAATGGTGGCATGAATCTGAGACGAAAAACAGGAGCTAAGCAGCAGCAGACAAAAGCATCATACAACTCCAGGCTGTGACTGAAAATACCCTGAAAAGGAATTTTGGGTCGATATGCCATGAAGTGGAGGGTTGTGCAGCGATGAATTAATGAGACAGAGTCCAGTTTCCCCTTTTTCAAGTCCCACACAACAGAGATATGACTGTATGGGGAGCAGATGTCCTCTGCACAACACAATAGAGCAGTCAGAAAGCAGACACAGTACCAGTGACTTCATTTCTTGAATATCTCCATCCACAAAGGTTGGTTGCTCATAAAGATCCTCAGTGAAACAGACAGCGCAGGGCTTGAGCAGAAGTAACAGCACAGTTCATGCAGAGAATTTTAAAAGGGGCAAAAACACCAAAGACATGAGTGTTGACGGAAATAAATGTGGCCACAACACAAGGAGAGGTGTCTGAAACTTCACCCCTCTGTCTGCTTTGATCATCTCTGAATGCGCTGAGATTTCCGACTGATCTCAGCGCGAGAAAAACATCAAATTAATCGCACTCTGACCTCCCACAGACATGATATTAGGGGCATGAGTGCAGGTCTTTGAGGGAGACTTAAAAGCTGAACAGAGGATAAAAGCTCTCCTGTCCTCCGCCTGTGAGCGGCACAAAACTCCAACCTGAGGTGTCATTATTTATTTATTATGTGACAACTACAAAGAAAAATGCTAAATAAGATCATCTCTGAAGAAAATGTGACTTCATTAATGTCATTTATTTTTGGTATTAAGGAGCAGACTTTACAGCAAAGCCAGAAGTTGAAAAAAATTCAACAAAATCTATGAAATCAT
The DNA here is from genome assembly GCF_018320785.1 of Cheilinus undulatus. Classification (NCBI taxonomy): domain Eukaryota; kingdom Metazoa; phylum Chordata; class Actinopteri; order Labriformes; family Labridae; genus Cheilinus; species Cheilinus undulatus. Next base: position 34,634,908 of record NC_054878.1, on the reverse strand, counting down.
GTCAGCAGTGAAAAGTAATGCCCTAATTCTCTACTCTCATCATTTCACAAAAATGCTTGCAGACATGCTCTCAGCTCAACACCAGTGGGAGAGCGTCAAGGATGAGGCTGAAGGCACTCAATTGACCGATCAATGCCACACAGTGAAGAAAACCCAAGATTGATTCTGGGGTTGTGAGAGGTTTGATCTGCTTCACAAACATTCAACACTGGTGAATAAAAAACTAAAAAACTGTCTTCTGCCTTGGCAGAGTTTCATGTGTTTCTTTGCTGATTTGTATCAGACGTCATAGCAGTTATCACCGCTGGCAAGGATCCCGGTGAGCTCAGATGAGACTAAAATTTGACGTCAACAAACTGCCGATCACTGATTGGTCAGACAGTATAGGAGCATCATGGGCAGAAAGGTCTTGGGAATCAACCCTGTTTGGTTGTCAACTTCAGACAGTTTTTAAATTTCCAAACTCTCCTTCCTTTTCTAAAGTATAAAAGACTCCAGCCCCCCAAGACACTCAAGGAGATAAGTAGTGTAGAAAATAGATATAATAAACCGTCACCTTGACTTCCTCTTCATGATGTTGTGCTGGGCACTGCAGCAGTTTCATGCAGCCTTCATGACAACTTTGCCTTCTCTGAGGAGGTACAATCAAAGTATTAAATGGAAAAGGAAGTGCTAGGCACCAAATCCAAGTACAGCTGAGTTTATGAGCTAGTGCCACAAATAGAAATGTATTCAACTATGGTTGAAAGCAGTTGTCAAATTCGTCACATGGTCTTTGTGTCAGCAGGTATGATATGAGCCTGATATGCCGTGTAGAGGGCATAAGCAATCAACAATATATTGCATAATGTAAAAGAAAAAGCATACTAATAACTGAATACAAGGAGGACAAAAATAGCAATAATGGTATTATTATATATTTGCATATATTACACCCTCAACAGTAGAAAGACCAAGACCAGCTTTTTAAAAAAGGCACACAGTGCGCAGCATATTGGAGTGACTATACTGCCGGGTATTTTGTATATATGAAAGTAAAAATTTTTGGGTACGTTGTTGGGGGTGGGGTGTTTTTGGTGATTTTAGACACAAGTGGGGTAGGGTTGGGATGCTCCAAAGAAAAATATCCAGAGGTTACGTTAGACCCTTTGCTTTCTTGTCATTTTTCTACAGGGTTGTAATGATGACAGCGTGAACATTGAAAATTCGTGAAAGATTTTCCTTCATTTTAATGCTGACAGAGTGACATGGTGTGTGTCGTCAAAATCACAGCTTTAAGAAATTTTCCTAAGTCGTAATTGTTCAAACTGTAGTGTAAAAAACACAATTTATGCCCAGCTACTTCCTAAAAAAAGTATATACCAAATAGAGTTCCTGGCTTTCTGCCTAAGTTCTTGTTGTATAAAAGGGCTAGGTAAAAATCAGTCCAGTTTTTCCTGGTATCTATGCTAATTCAGGGTGAACTGATGCTAAAACACAGCTGGTAATGTTTCAGGAAATTCATGGCAAATTGGCGTGCAGCTGCAATGTCATTCATATCTAACAGTTTTGCTTCTCAAGGGCCTGTGTCCACTAACTGTGTTTTCACACTAGCAGTGCCCACCACCGAAGCTTCAGAGCATTTCTCATTGGTGCCTACTGTTGCTGGGTTACCAAAGTTGTCCCATGGCACTCCAGTGGCCCTTGGCAAAGACTGTTAGGCCTGTTTAAATGGCACTGTATTTTCTTAAGGACAATTCACAGAGAAAATATAGCAACAATATAAAAGAATTTTGTCTGGGATGAGCTACCTCTAGACCTGGAAGACTTACCTTCAGATAAATGAGTTGGATTAGTTTCTCTTCTGCCAATGTGGACAAAGTTTAAATCAGAAGTCCAACTCTCTCGATTTTGAGTAGTTCATGAGGAATAAAGGGCAATAACAAGCATGGCTTTGTTTCAACTGTAGCTTAGAGAGTGTTTTTGCGCTTAGGATAATAAGTGCCAAAAACCCTTAAATGCACTGATTTTGTGGAGACGTGATGCCTGTGCAAGATATTGCATTGGTGGACGGGGGCCACAATTTACTGCTCGTCTTGCTTATCATTTTATTGTTTTCCACTGTTGTATATGTCTCATGGAGAAAAGTGCCGTACATGTGCCTTATAGGTAATTTGATATGACCCTAGAAACAGTCACAACACATGACTCCTCCCTCTGCATTTACTACCCATCCACAAACCCCTCACCCAGCACAAACTGAGTGTTAAGAGTTGAGAGTGTGTCTGACACAGAAAATTTCACACTGCCAGGTTTATGTGTGAAAGGCAAGTTCTTGAAAACATCAGGGTCTGATTGTCCTGACATCTGAAAAATGTCAAGAGTTGCAGCATTAAAGGGCAAGAGAGAGCCAGTGGAAATCTTCGGTGGACCTTCCAGTATCTTTTGGAGTCTGAACTTAGTATGTGCATCCACAGTATGCATTCAGTGATGACCTGCAACTGGGCCTTACTTTGCCGCCCTCTTGTGCAATTAACAGCAATAAATCATTTCTGTGGCCCTCATTATTACTGTATAGTTTATTTGCTACTGGCAAGAACAATAATAGCATTAAATTCAGCACAGGCTAAGGGGCTAATAGCACCTCTTTAACAGCTTTTCTCCCTCATTCTGTCATTAACATGCCTTTAACCCTTTCAGATCAGCACTTTATAAAAATTTGATTAACTTTTGAGATATAAATCTTAGCCTTTTACTTTCCTTCCTCTTGAAGCTAGTAAACTACTTTATATACACCAAGCCAATGGAATACACATTTATGGGCACCCACACCCAGCATTATCGTATCCATACCCCAAAACCAACGATAATTTGTGTTAATGCATGGAATCAACACAGCAAAGGAATAGAGATCTGGTGCTCTCCTCTCTTGAAAGGCTGCCCTTCACAAAGACCAAGCTTTCATAACCAATCTTAGTACTCATGTCAAAACACCAGGACTGCCTGTCTTTTCCTACCACACTAGCAGATGTAACAACCACACACTTTGTCAGGAGCCCAGGACTCATCTGATGTACCTATCACAGATCTGACACCAAGAGGGAGCCTGTTGTGCCTTCAGTAACACATTAGGGCATTATTGTTGCTCAGTATCTGTGTCCTGCTCCTCATTCTGGTCTGTATTACCTTTCAGACGCCTTGAGAAGCTGCTGCCCTGGAAATCAACTTTTAGAAGAAAACTGGGGCATTACCTGAGTGCAAGTTTCATTTGTTTATACAGTGATTAAGAGTTTTAGGGGCATTCTGAGTTTTGTATGTTTGTGCTGAAAGCAGGAAACTTTTTTCCAACATTTCAAAGAAGTACTGTAGCTTGAAATAAAGAAAAAAAAGTGTTCGTGTTACTCACCTTACGTGATGCATGAATGTCAAAGAAGGGTTTATTTCGGACACTGAAGGGCTCCTTGGTTTTGTCGATCTGTCCCGTTTTCATCTTTTCCATGCGGGGTGAAATGATCTCTTTTTCTATACATACCAGGCGGATGCTGAAATCACACTGACCAACAGGTTGACCCTAAAACACACAAAAAAAGGAAGCGTTACTCTTATTCAAACCTTAGAACGAGCTCTTTTTGAATCAGGTATGAATATTATGAAACATTCTGCTACAAAGAAAGTTGATTAGCACAATGTTCTCCACTGGTTGGGCCTCAGGACCCATCTTCAACTCCTCAGTGAGAAATTGTGATCCAATTTCTTTTCCCCGACTGAGAAGACAAATTAAAAAGGAAAGTTTGGGTCTCATTCAATTGAAAACATGAGAAAAAGAGAAAGGACAAAACAAGCATGTTCTATTAGAGTTTTGGGTGCGAACCCTACTTAAGTAAAGCAGTAATACTATTACATAATAATCTGCATTGAAACTAACATTTGCACACAACAATGACAGTAAAAAATTATTGTAGACCTTTCTTGAGGTATTTTAAGAATAGTAAGCCTCCACGTCATCAACAAAACACAACATTTTAGTACAGAAAAGTGCCTAAACATTTATTAAAGAGATGACAGCCATTTTTAAAAGATAATCTCTTTAATCTCTTACATTTTTTAACTTTAAAGGAGCAACAAGATATTGCTTGTTATGTACAGTTGCATCCCAAAAAATTAGAAAATCATGTGGTTTACTTCAGAAAGTTAAATTTACATATATTCTACCCTAATCTCATACAAAGTGAAATAATTCAAGATTTTTATTTTAATAATAAAAATAATACAGCTTACAACTCAAAAATAAAAAATCCAGTATCTCAAAATCAGTGTTAATTTCATCAACTAAAACTATGACTAAAAATGTTCGTTGACTGCCTTTTCTCCGTGACAAAAACTAGGCTAAGACTGACAAAAATAGACCTGTGATGACTAAAAAAGTGCAGTTAATTTTCATCAAGATGACTAAAACTACTCTAAAATGTAATTTAGTTTTTTTCAGACGTTCAAAATCTGTGATATTTCTCCACTGTGGGTAAATCTGCCAAAAAACAATGCATCTGTAACTATTCTGCCTCTCATCTGTAGAAAGCAGGGACCCCAGGTTAAGCAGAGTGCACAGAACACACTATCATGATATGGTAAGAGATTTAGAGTTTTGTTGGCTAAAACTAGACTAAAACTAAAAAGAGTAGACATGATTAAAATGTGACTAAAACTAAAAGGAATTTCATCTAAAGACTAAGACTAAAATTAAAAATAGCTGCCAAAATTAACACTGCTCAAAATATTAGATTATTGTGGCTTAGTCCAAGTTGTAAAGGTTTCCTGAGCCCTTATTTATCCATCTGGTTCAGTACACACAACTGCAATCATGGGGAAGACTGCTGACTTGACTCTTGTCCAGAGCACTATCATTGACACTCTTCACAGGGAGGGTAAGCCACAGAGGGTCACTGCTGAAAGGTCAGGCTGTTCTCAGAGGCTGTATCAAAGTGCACAAGCAACAGGGATGAGCTCAGCCTTCAGAGGATTGTCAAAAAAAGCAGATTGAAGAACTCGGGGAGCTAAGAGCAGAGCCTGTTCCACACCGATCAATCATACAGCCATCAACACAGAAAGCACAACTGAGCCTTAATACAAAATAAAAATGTCACACACCTGAACCTTGCATACTATCTGTTGTGTTCTATGCGTATCCACTCGTATTTGTTGTAGAATGTGGCGAATTGTTTATGCTGCTATGAAAATAAGCAGTGAGGATGAGCCTGTGGCTCTGCCACTCCTTAGAAATCCTACTTGATCCATCCATCCTGACAGAGAGCTTTATATGGTACCAGCAGTGCCAAGTTGGAAAGATGGAGAGCAACTTTTAATCCTTGTTAGGTGGCCGGGAGAACAAACTTGTGCCTTAATCTGTTATACTTTGATGTGACACTAGTAAAAGTAAAACTACATCAAAAACCTGTACTACAGCAACAAAATACACGCCCTGGGCTCAAAATATGGGGTAGTAAGTTACCAAAATTTGCAGGAGAAACTCCTGCATTGTGTTGGCAATAAGCTCTCTTTACCTCTTTGGCTGGCAGCTATGGGTTAAAAATAAGACTGAAGAGCTTTAATTTTTGTTTGTTTGAAGCTTTGATACATATTGATTGTATCGACCAATTAGATAATAGAGATTAGAGCCCGACCGATTTATCGGTGGGCTGATCAATCAGGCTGATTATAGCGTATCACAGATTAATCAACATCGGCCAATATGTAGTTGATATATTAACTTTTTTTGCTGCACGGGGAATTTGTCTCTGCTCCTGTCGCTCTGCGTGTCTCCATGCTGAACTCAGCCTGAGCCTGGCCCCTCCCCCTCAAACACAGAGTTCAGCAGCAGCTCTCCCCCACTCAGTGTAGCCAACTTAGCAACTTTGTCGCTATATTTAGTGAGTTTTCAGACCCTCTAGCAACTCTTTTTCAAAAACGCGACTAGTGACAAATCTAGCGACTTTTTCTGGTGTTACTGGAGAGTTTTGGAGACTCTGACGTGAAAGCACATATCGTTGTTGCTCTTCTGTGTGAGCAGCAGCTGCTGCTGTGGGTCCCTCCTCGTCCCTAAGCACTCACAGGCAGCCCAGTCCTCACACAGCAGTTCCTGCTGCAGTCGGACTCACTCGGCTTGTTTTGCTGCTTGCGTGTGCCGCGTGTGTCAGCTCCGGGTTGTGCTGGTGCGACTTTCACACAGGGCCCAAGTTTTCTGCATGTCAGCCGCATCTCCCTGCTCTCAAAGCCCTGTTCTTCTTCATAAGTTTTACCTCAATAAACCCCGTTAAAAGCGACTTGATTCAGTGTACAGAGGGTGTTTGTCAGGAACTATTCAAAATAAAAGCATTCTGTACAAGCGAACAGTTTCTCTATAGAAATGCTAAACCGGGCTTTTACTTTGAAAAGCACAAACCACAAAAGCATTCATACGGTGCTTATCTTTCGTGTGACATATTCTACCAGTGTGGAGACAGAAAGTTTCACTAATAGTAGATCTTTAGAGAACAACTTTATTTTAGGCTTGTGGCCTTCCTCAGGTTATCAAGAAACACATTGTAAACATATTCTATGTGCATAATTGCCACAACAATGTCCTTTTCCTGTCTAACATGGTCCACAGCCACAATAAAAGACTATTAAACAGCGTTTTAATGTCGTCTAAGCATCTTTGTGAAATAAACAAAGACAAATGCAACTGTTAATTCACATGTCCACATTTGTGTTCATGTACAGTATATATCCTGTATATATCAATGTTTTTATTTCATATATCAGCCAATATATCGAATATTGGCTGATAGATATCGGCTTTTTTTTAAGCCCCCCGTATCGGCATTGGCCCCAAAAATCCCATATCGGCCGGGCTCTAATAGAGATTGTATGATTATAAAGCACATGGCATTGGAAAGTACTGAAAAGAATTCAAGTTTTGAAAACACTCACAACCTTAAATACTTAACTATAATAAATGAACTGCAATTGAAAAGAATAATTTCTTCCAGCTCTTAAAGGCACTAGAAAAGCTTACCACACACAAAGAAATTCTTCACTTTCAATAAAAGAGACTGAGTCCTTTCATAAATCTCATATTTATAGCTGCACTATAGGTGAGCCGTATCAAGGTACAAGAAGTGCGAGACCTTCACAGGAGAGCATATGGGAATGTAAACATGAAAAGTACACAACAGAGGGGAAAGGTTTTTCTTCATCACCATGACAACAGCCTCCCTCCGATGATTGGACAGCAGCACACAGTTGTCTCTGACAGATATCAGAGCAAGATGAGCCAATCACAGCCTGTCAAACAGACAAGACACGGCCAGCACAGAGAGCAAAGGTGCCATCATAGAGACACAAAGGGGCGAGTTCCTGACCCTGATTATTACAAAGAAGCCTGTGTGGAATTTTACTGCAGCCAGGAAGCTTATTTAACAAACACAACCATGTCAAAGTGTCAGGTTAAGGCAGTGAAGTAGTGATAAAACTGCCCTGATCCAGTACGGCCACTCAACAGTCGTCCACGCTTATCTCTGTTGCTCCATTGACAAAGTCATTAAAAATAATGAGTCACTTTTAACAGCACCAAAATGGAAATCAATGGGAGAGGAAGAAAATGACAAGCCAGTTTTAGAAAGCTGCAAGATGGACCTGGACTAAATGCCTGAAAACAATTTGAGGGTTTGGAGAGGAGAAAAACAAAAGCCTAAACTCAGACAAAAAAAACACAACTGAGGCAAATTCTTTCAAAATAACCTGGCCGCCACAGCAAAAGAACTTAATTAAAGTTGGGCACACTCCTTGTTTTTCTGTGTATCTCCAAAATGTATCAAAAAATCAAGGCAATGGTTTCTAACAGATTAACCCTTTCGATCCTGAATTGACTGTCAGGGAGTTAAACAAATGTATTTCCTATCCCAATATGAAGATCAATGATGATAAAGAAACAAATTATCTTTTTAAAATATAAACTTTAACATGTTAAAGGGATATTTCAATATTTTTGAAGTTGCACCGTATAAGGTACCTAGCAGTAGAAGTGGTATAAGCGCCAGTGATTTTCACTTGGACTGCTGACGTCAAGATCGGTTAACAGGTCCATATCGGATTATCTTTACACCACTAACATGTATGTCACTTGGCAGCCAAGGTCAAGCTCAACGGCTTCTCTTTTGTGCCGGCTTTAAGGCCCCTGGTAATACACCATGGCGGTTTTCAGGCCCTTGGGTCATCTACAGCCAGGAGTTCATAGTAAACCCTACTACCCAGCTGGGTGGTACCCTAAGCCATGCCTGCTTGCCACATCCACCCCCAACTCCCCCTATAGGTGTGGATTTTATTATTTTTTCTCCATGCCCCTAGACATATACAAGGACATCCAGAGCCTGACAGGGGTTGTGTCCATCCCCCCTGCAGCCTAATGATACCCTGGCTAAATCCACGTCTTACCTCAGCCTCAGTTTCATCCAAAACATGACTAAAACTTTTGCACAGTACGGTATATTTAGCACCTTTGATTTTCTGCTATATGTTGTTTTACTCCCTGTTAAAAACAAGCTTAGATATATTTAAAACCCACATTTACAGACTCACTTTTTATGCTGAATAGAGAAATAGCTCGATACCTCCTGATCTATATTAGAAATCCACTGAGCAGGAGGGTGTGAGACAGCTGCATTTATATTCTGCTCTGTTAGTGTTTGGCAAAGGCCACTTCCCTCTAGAGAGCTTCCTATAGAATTATTTGGCCATGGGTGGAGTGGATGAGGAGGTGGAGGACCAGTAATTAGTCATGATTAGATGCAATTATTCAGCTGTACTGTCTCATGAGGCAGAAAAATACTCAGCAAAACAGACAAGTAGGATTAAAGCATCTCTAAGTTAGCAGTTTAATGTAAATAAGTATAATGGGGAAGCTTCAGCAAGACCAAAATATATCTCTGAGCATTTAGAGGTCATATTAATGAGCACAAACAACATGACTGTGTGCAGTGATACTATAATGTGTGAAAATTAAGTGATAATTGCTTTTAGGATAGTGTGAAAGATGAAAACTATGTTTCTCAAAAGAAGATCAACACAATTCTACAGAGACCAAATTTAAAACTGTAGCTCCAGGGAAAATCACCACATCACAATAACATTATCACTCCAATTATGACCCTAAAAATAAAAGACAGGACAACAATGAGGCCACCAGACTAAACTCTAGATAAGGATTTATTGGAAAACAGTGGATTGTTTCCTCCGGTTTGGGAGGTCTCTGCCTTATGTGAAGGATCCAAGCATCTCAGGATCTTCCTCATGAGTGAGAGCAGAATGGAGCAAAGGATTGACAGATAAAAAGGTGCTAAATCAGTATTGTGGACATCATGTTGGACTATCCTGGTGAGAAGAGAGTAGTGCTCAGCCTCAGAGATAGGGTGAAGAGTTCAGAGATCCAGCGGGAGATTCCTTTGCATCAAAAGGAGCGAGTTGAGGTGATTCTGGCGTTTGACAAGGATGACTTCTGGTTGCATTCCTCTGGAGGTCTGATCATGCCAAACTGAGAGGAGCCTGTAGTTGACCCAGAACTGGAGGGAGAGCATACCACGTCTGGCGTGGAAACACCTCAGGATCCCCCACAAGGAGGTGGAAAATTGTGCCAGGGAGAGGGATGTCTGGTAGGGATACAACGATCCATGGATGTACATCAATGCATTGATTGGTTGATTAATTATTCAATCAGATCTATAGAAAGCCAAAACACTGATCTACACTGCCACCTTAAGCTACTCTTTTATTTTGAAATTCTGCCTAGCAGTGTGTCCTCAACAAGCTGCCGGTAGCCACAGTTACCAATAGTTTGGACCTGACATGAAGAGGAAATCCACTCCTCTTCTGGGTTTGAGGGCAGATTTTGGACAGTGACTACTGCAGGACCGGCCTCTCGCCTTACTTGGCTGACCACATCTGCATTTTTTTTAATACAAGTGCCTTACATGATCGTTTACAGATACAAAAAATACTCTCTCATCCTTATGGCTGAAGTAGCACCAAAGGAAAACAAAGTCATCACTGTAACATCATATGCCACAGATTTAATACTCATTAAAATCTCAGTGCAGAAAAAAACAAATGAACTATCTGCAGTCTTAATAGGCTCCTATGTTAAGTAAGAAGGGTTAAATAGAGTAGAAATAACTATGCAGGTCTAGTTTGTAAATGAGTTCAACAAAATGTCTAAAATGAGGACAAAGAGGCCAAAAGACTTGATCATGATTATTAAGGGTACCAGAAAAAATAACATGTTGCTCTAGAGCAGTGATCACCAACTGGAGGCGCAGGGGCAACATCAGGCCCCCCAGGGCTTCTCATACAGTCCCCAGAGGATTATTAAATCCAGAAAACTTTAGAGGGCAAAAATATGGCATGCAATTATTTAGCTATTTTTCTTGAAGTTTAAATAAAACCTTCAATGTAGCAGCTTATAATCCTGCATGGTAAACACATACCTTTTATTGTTATCTTGATTAAAAATGCAGTTTTTCACATCAACTTTCTACATAAGGCTCTTTGAGAGTGCAATTTCCTCCTCTGAGAATCTTCACAGAAAATCTGGGTCCTGCATGTGTTTTTTGCCTCTCAGGACACAGCATGTTAGCATCAAGCTCAGTATAGACATCAAAATTGGCTCCAGAAGCATGCCGCTTAAATATCTCAACCGCCATCTTGTGGCTGGCTGTAGTATAGGCGATAGAGATTGATCTCACTGTTAAAGTCTTAAACTTCTATTAATTTTGGAAGGAATTAATGTTTTTAAAATAATCTATTAATTAGACAAAAATATTATTTCAATTAATCGATGTCCAGCCCTACAGCTTCAGTCAAGAAAAGGCTGGCCCTTGTGAAAATGGACTTGATGATCCCTGCTCCAGAGTGATCAGAGTACATGAAAGGAAATAAAACATTTTGTACTTAAATGTTTGCTGTTTGTAAATCAACGTTCCAACTCAAACGGCCATAATTATGTTCCGAATTAAAAGGTAATCAGGGATACTCTACTGTAAGTAAACAGACAACATTTACAACATTAAAAAAATGTAGCCTACTGTAGTGAAACAAAGATCTCTGATCTTTTTGTTTTTATCTTTTAATAAAATACAGACTTTCATAAATTCAACTGCCAAAAATACTTTTTTCTGTATCTATGTGAAAGTTGTGCATAAAATCGTCTGATAAATCAAACTGAATTGAAATTGTAGTGTGGCAGCTTTTGTGATATTGGAAAATATCATATCATTGTCATAAAAATTGATATTGTATCCTGATAAAACAGGTGGTTTACATCCCTCTTCTCTGAGTCGACCTGCTTAGCCTACCACCAGCGCTCCCCTACCCTGGATGATCGGAAGAAAATGGATGGATGAATAGATTTATTGCTTGGCTAGGATTTCTTTGTCTGGGTATTCATGAAAAATTTCCTGTTCTGTATCAGATCTCCAATTGAACTGGTCATGGTCCTGATATGACCATGGGGCACAAAGGATCAACTACAAAAATGCAGCACAGTGTTTAAGAAAGCAAACTTGGTGGGTATGATATACTTAGAAGTTCTAGCACCTCATTATCGCTGCTCTCATTACCTCAAATGTCACTTTTCCCTAACTTCAACTGAGTGCAATGACAAGCCAGCAGAAGTGGCGTCACTTTCCCCATTGCAGAAGATCCACCATATATCTGACTAAGGAAGACAAAGGAACTTGGCCAAAATCCGACTGTAAAAATTCAGATTACATGCAACTGGTGTGATTCAAAAAAATCAGATTGGAATCTTGTATTAGCAATCAAAAATAAGATTTGGATCCCTTATGGCTGCAGGAATTTACAATGTTGGATACACCTGTAGATGTTAAGCCAAATGTTTGTACAAGCCTATAAGTTGTAGACACTGACAATTGGACAACAGCTCTAAGAAATACTGACTGTCATTGGTCACTTTTTGTGTGCAGAGGAGTTATAATTTGTTTAATTACACTCCTAAAAATGAGCAAATCAGTCTAAAATGGCAGTTATTCCAAATTAAGATACATTTGAAGGAGTTGCAGGTCCAGAACACTTAAGATTAAATACAACTTGGATTTTAGTTTTACCTGTCAGTGCCCTGATACCACTTCAATAGAATGTCAGAGTTGCTCCGTGTTGTTGTGAGAAGTGTAAATAGGACTTTTGTTAACACATAAATAGTAATTGAGCAGTGTGTCATGACTGAAACTCTTTGACTTTGCTTTAGAGTCAGTCTAGATTGCTTATTGCCAACTCAAGACTTAATAAGGACAATTCTGTGACTACAAATAAGGTCAAAGCCACATTAGAGTTTAATTTTCTCATTTAGAATAAATGTGAGAGCTTATTTACTCTTCTGAGGTGACTGCAAAAACACTACAGTGCCCTGGAGCAACATCTGGTTGAATGTCCTATACTTCCCTACATCTGTTAGCTGTGTTATGAGGACAAAACAAGATAGAGGTGTGGATGACTGTAGGCCCGTGCTGATCAGCAGGAAAAGAGCAGATCAAGATCACAGTTCTCAATTCCCAACATTAATGGAATTAAAATCAACTATGTCAGAGAATTTTTTGTCTTGCAGCAAATCCAGGTGGGAAATATGCAGCTGGGATTTATCCGTTTATGCTTCGATGGATATGGAGCAATGCAAGAGGGACATTCTTTAGATCCTGAGTTTGGAGATTGAAGGGCACATTTGTATTTGTAGAGGTCATTAGGGGACAGCAGGTGGTATAGCTGTTTTTATAAAACTTTAAAGGACATCATCTGACATGCTGCAGCCAGAGTGAGGGCAGAAACAAGCTGCAGTGCATCATTCACTCTGCAGAGAGGGCAACTGGCTGCAATCTTCCATCTCACCATGACCTGTGCACCTTCAGGACACTGAAGTGTGCAGGTAAAATTACATCTGACCCCTCTAACCCAGGACATGGACGTTTTGAGGCCTCTGGCAGGAGGCTGATGTCCATGAGGACCAAAAACTGGTGCCACAAAAACAGTTTCTTCTCCTCTGCTGTCAGCCTCATGAACAGTGGCCCCGCCCTCCCCTCACAGACTTTTGCTGAACCCCAGAACCAGCAGACAAAAATAATGTATGTGTTACATTAACGCACACCAGACTTTATCTTTCTTGTTTACAATTGCACACTGTGTCATACTCCTTTGGAAAATGGCTCTATAACCTGATCACCACTTCACCTGCACATCTGTACAGCCTCCTTTCTTGCAGCTTCGTACATACTTTTTTGATGTTTCAATTTTATTTAGTGTTTTTATTTTGCTACTAAATTTTTCAATAATAATCTATTCAAATTTCTAGCCTTTAACATTCTTCGTTGGCCTCTAAATATTTCATTTTCATTATTCATTCTTGTTACTTGTTTTGCAGCAAACACCATGCCAGATTCCTTCTGTGTGAAAATGTTCTGGGCAATAAAACTCAATTCTGATTCTGATTTTTAACATCATAAAGATATGTTGTCATTATCTATATGCAAGACAATACAACAAGGTTGCACTTGGGCATGGCCCTCCCAAAGCTAAAGCCAGAAACCCTCCTATAGGAAAGACATAAAACTATTACATGGCAGTTGAATAGCACTATGAGGTATATAATAGCAAGAGTACAGTGGTGGGTAAAAAAAAAAAGAGGATTGGGGGGTGTAAATGTGAATTGCAGATCTAGTTAAGTGTGTGGAGGTCAAATTGATGCATGAAGTAATAAACTTTGACCCCCAAAATCAATCAATTCTCCCACAGTTGAGGATTTGTGGCAAATTTGACAAAAATCCATTAATTCTTACAGTCCCTTCAAAGTGAAACATAAAATTAGTCTCTAAACACATAAGATATGTTGGAATAAAGTTGCTGTAAACAACTTTGGATTTAGACCGTGAGAAAGTTTTTCACCGCTCTCGTAGGTATGGTTAATTCAAGCTGGGCAAATTATATACTATACAATATCAAATCACTGAGCAGCTTATCTTAGTACAGTCTGTTTTTGTGCCTTCACTGAAAAATAACAGCTAGCAAAATGTTGTATTTTTGTTCTTTGTGAGGTAAATTTGCCAACTCTACCAGCCACAGTGGCTTGTGAATCATTAAAAGCATCATAACAGGGTTATTTGAAAATAAAAATACTTCTGTCTCTGCTCTGGCACAGAGCAGGCAGCTGGGCTCTGGCCTGAGTTCACTACAAAGTCAGGGGGCAGGCTAATTGCTGGAGTGCTTGTCTTTTTTCACTTGAACCAAATGCAGCAGGGACAAACATTTTAGCTGCTGGGAGCGTGTTTTAATCCATTTTTCATGGGTCTTCAGTCCTGGGGTATAAAAAGAAGCAGACTGTGGCTTTGTCTCTCTCAAAGCAGCCACAGTGCAATCCCTTCTGTCTGTTAGAGTCATTACGCTTGAGTTTAGTAAAGTTCCTCTCGATAGACATGTTCTATTCCTGCCAAGCCTGTCACAATAAAAGTATCCAATGCTAATAATCATCTAAGACTTTTATTTAGAAGAGCAACATTAGGAAACTTAGTGTTTTCAGCAGCAACTGAACAAATACATTTCATAAACAGGAGAGAGACAGAACTTCACGTAGCTTAGAAATGAAGATATTAGGAATACCTGAAGTGTTAAATACAGAATGAGAAAATAAAACTGAGACTTTTTAGCCCTAAACTGACCGCCTGTCATAACATATAGGCGAATGATTCTCTGGTGACTTCGAAAAGAGCTGTAACATAGCGGACAGATGATTCCTCCAGTCAGGTTGTAGCTTTTTTTTTTTTATTTGAGAGGATGGTATTTCTCGTGAATGGGTGCGGCTTTGGCTCATTCAGCCGACATGCCCACATCCTCCTAGAGCAGATTTTACCGCCTCATGATTTTAAAATGTATTTTTAGAAACTTAGAGATGTTTTCATGCCTGAAATTTGGCCTGGTGGTTTATAACATAGAGGCCTGTCACACAACAAAATTTAATAAACACATTTATTTTTTTATCACTTTACAGGAACTTAAGACTTGGGGTCACAGTGGCCTCAAGCTTGTAATAGGGATGCAGCATTCAGCATAGAGTACCATTCTCTCTCATAGTGAACCATGTGCCACTATACGGGAGAGGAAGCAAGGACATTTTTTTCAGTCAATCTAAACAACATTTTCAGCTAATAATTTTAAGCTACTTGTATGAAAAATATTAGAAAAATCTGGCTGATGAAAGTCCATTGTATTTCCAAGACTCCTTATAGTTAATGCCAATTAAACATGAATAAATAATAATGAATCAAGCAAATCATTTATCACAAGTGGTCAAAGTCAAAGACTGTAGTCCAACCAAGTGCTTTTCAGTGTATTACACAACCCCCTCTGTGGCTAAACTGAACTGAGTGCATACAGAATCTATATATAAACACATGAAAAGTTAATCACCAGAGAGCTGCAGAATCAGAAGTAAATCCTTCTAAAGCATAAAGCTCAGGAGACTGAAGGATGAACTCAAGAGATCTTCAAAAAATTAAACATCATATAAAACACTCACACAGCTTTGAATATTATTCCTGCTGTTGCTGTCGGGGAAAATTTAGCATAAATCAAACTGCATTTCTTTTTCACCAGGCAAGCCTCCTCAGAGGG
The DNA here is from genome assembly GCF_018320785.1 of Cheilinus undulatus. Lineage (NCBI taxonomy): Eukaryota > Metazoa > Chordata > Actinopteri > Labriformes > Labridae > Cheilinus > Cheilinus undulatus. Next base: position 34,619,230 of record NC_054878.1, on the reverse strand, counting down.
ACTGGGTGTCAAAATTTGGAAACATGGCATAAACGACAAAAAGAGAAGTACGACGGAATAATATGTGCTTAATTAAAGGACACAGAAATCCTCCATACACTTAACTCAAGAAAAACAGTACCTGATTTCAAATTCAGGAAAGTTCATGAAGCAATGCCTGAAGCCATGCATCATCCTAGTGCATTCAGTGATGAATGTGACACTTTAGCTTTGCAGGGATCCAGTCGTACCTCCATGTTTCAGTGATCCATTTCCTTCTGTTTCATTCAGCTCTCAGCAGTCTATAAAAGCCCCTATGTGTTGCATCTGATTATCAAGTCAGGTAAACCACAGAGGGATGCAGTTTGAAGAGAGTTGAATGTATCCAGGCACTCATTCAGTATTTGCTGACAGGAGTTAAACACCCATTAAACTGTTGTTGCCTCGACAGCTTAACTTTGTACTATTTCAAACATGATCTGTTGTTTGTTTGGATACTCTCACTTCAGGAAGTGTGAAAAAAGAAGCCAAGTGGATTTAATGACTTGGTTTAATAAAATAGTTTACCAATGGATTCAGCCGTTTTTATCTTTCACTGCAAAACCAGCCGGACTATGCAGGCTTTTTGGTCCAAGCATAACTAGAACTACCACCTGAGAGTTATGTGCTTCCACGAGGTATACAGTTGCAAGAAAGTGAGAGTAGAGTTGAGTGTAGGTTTCTGTGGTAGTGTGATTCATAGAAATCTTATAAGCAAGGGATGAAAACAAGGCCCAGTGACGTTGATCTTTGACCCCCAAGGTGAAATGCCTTATCTGTAAATTAGAGTGGACATTTGTGCATGGTTGAAGAAAATCCCCCAAAGCATTGCTGAGATTAGGGCTGAACAATTTTGGAAAATAATCTAATTGCAATTTTTTCTTCTAATATTCCTAAACAAGGACTGAACGATTCTTTAAAAGTATCTAACTCTGATGATTTTGACTCATATTGCAAACTGGATATGAATTGCTGCGTTGAAGGGTTTTTGTCATTCTTAAATTTAATTAGAAAAAACTACAAAAAAGAAGAAGATAGGATTTCTTTTTGTAGACTATTCTAAAAAAATGGCATTGAAATGACTGCATGATATTTCATGCATAACATCTCTGCTTCAAAAAAAAGTTTAAAACTGGTATTTTAACACAAACTTCAAGTCAAAGAAATATTGCACCTTTTGCAATTTGAAAATTGCAGCAGACCATATTGTGATTTAATCTAATTTTTAAATTAATTGCCCAGCCCTTGTTGAGATATTGTGTTTCAAAGAAGGAGTTGAACATAAGTCAGGGGAGACAAGGGGACAATTTAAAAAGGAAAAACAGACAAAGTCACCTAACTGGATAGATATGTGTATCTCTCAGATGCATAATGAACAAAAAAAAAAAAAAAACTCACTAGAGATCTGCATTTGGGTAAATTTGAGCTCACCAGAAGGCCGCCATGTTTTGCTCTGCACTGGTATTGTGACATCACTCAGCCAGTAGCAACTGCAAGCAGAAAAACACGCCGCCAGTCTGAAACAGCCAGTTACCACATAGGCACGGCCGAGGAGCGCTGTAGCCAAATCACATCACACCACCAGTGCGGACCAAAACATGGTGGCATCCTGGTGAGTTAATAAGCTCAAATGTACTCAAAATGCAGATATCTTGTGAGTTTTTGATTCAATATTCAATATACATATGAGAGATACAAATATCTATTCAGTTAAGTGACTTTGTCTGACCATGCAGAGTTCCTTTTAAAGTATGCTGAACAACCTTTTTTTTCCAAATTGCCATATATAGCTACAGGAGATTCTTCACAGGAGCTCTGAGTGTTGAGCATAAAGTAAAATAAAGGCTGCAACCAACCAAGAAAAATAAAGATGTTATACTGCATTGGATAATGTGATAAGGAATAATAATCTTCACAACACTGAAGCATACGTTTTGCATATCTCTAAGCACTTATTAGAGATACTGCATTCATAACAAAGGCCCATAAGGGTGGATAGAAAACTCAAAAATATAATGCCTCTGGCCTCACCTATAACTACTGCAGAGGCATAAAGACATAGTCTGTTGATCTAAGATGCTGCCATCATAATTCTTTGACTTTGATTGATTTCCTTTGACTGATTCCTGTCCCCAGCACATGCTTTTTGCCATCCAGTGGCTGTGACTGCATTGATTCACCTAATGTAACATCACATGCATACCTTCTTTTCTTATAATTCTTTTCTTTAACGGCAATATCAAAGGAGATTTTTTAAATTCCAACCAAATCCCCCAAAAAAGCAACTCCAGAATGAAGGTTTTTGCCTGAACTGAGAAAACAAACTAGATTTAAACAGATCCGAACCTTATCCATATCCACTAGACAGCCCCCATGTTTTCTAATATTTATTTCACATTATTCCTCCTGTTGCACACTGCAGCAGTCTTTTTACTGGTCTGCAGCTCAAAGAGACTTTATGTGTGTCTACAAATGTCGACAGGCAGGTCTTAGGTAAAATCTTATGACGAGAATCTCTGTAGTTCTACTGTTGGAGCCCCTGAAGCCTTCTGTATCTCCTTCTTTATGAGTCACTTTGATGTAGAGTCAACTACAGCTTAGAATAGAGTTCAAAAACTGCATCAAAAATGCATCCTACATACAGCAAAGCCTTGTCATATCACTATGTTTTAGCAGGCTTTAAAGGTTTGTTTAAAGAGTAAGAAAATCAACATTCTTTTCTGCAAAAACCTAAGTAAGATTTTTTCTGCAAATGCTGCAGCAAATAAAAGGTCTGTGCATTTTTATGTTGTTTTCATTAACAGAAAATTCTGCCTTTGTGGCAACAATTATCCCTATAACAACCACCTCATTTTCTTCCTCAGAGCCCACATGTTTACCAATATGCTAAATGTGGAAATGCAGGTGGAGGCAGACATGAGCACAGATACCAGTCCTAGCAGACAGAGTGGCTGCACTGTGATTTATAAGCAAATTAGAGTGACTGAGGTTAACCATAAAGCCTTCATTAGCCACTGCTGGCTTTTACTAGTTAGAGACCAATTACAGTTTCGCATCACGACAAATCTCTGTTAACAGATAACTCACTCTTCTTTTCTACTGTGAGATATTGTCATGATCTATCATTTGACATATACTACAAATATCAAAGCACTGCAGGAGCACACGTGTCATTACGTCTCTTCTTTCAGACTGCCCACAGGGACTTGAGGAGGTACTTGAGAGTGACTACAGGAGGAACCATGATCTAAATAAAATGTTTTGCTGTTACTGTCTTTAAAAAATACATGGACTTTAAATTTATTACAGTTTATCCCAGAAGGTGTAAATCACAATCTAATTAAATAAAAAACTACAAAAAAAAAAATTTCTGCTAAGAAAAAACAAAATTCCATTTATTCTGTTAAATATTAGATTCTGAGCATCTGAATCTTTATTAGCAAATGATTTAATAGATAACAATCCTGATTTACTGTCTCCTCCTGAAATCGGGCTGTCGGGATGTCAAACCCTGGTGGAAACAGACAAATGTGGGCCACAGGAACCACGAAGTTCTTCGAAGAGAAGTTCCAGGAAATACATTTTTTGGATAATTTTAATCAAAAGTACCACAATTCGCAAAAGAAGTGGACTAGAGTCTGAATGAAGGCCCGGCTCTTCATTGAGTTCCCCTAAAAAGGCGCAATCTTAGGCACTAGGACTATCTGATGTAGCGATGCAACAATTTGAATGCTGGTCATCCACTGGTGATGTCATCCTGGCTTTTAAGATTAATTTTAAGGTGTAATTCTTGAAAACACATACACTCCCCATGTTTTAAAATAGTACAGAGGGCCGCAATTCCTTTTTCTGTCCATTGTTTGAATCTTGAGCCATATTTACCTGGTATGAGATTCAGGTCATATGCAACCCAGTTCAATACGTTTCTCTCTGTTTGTAGTTTATATTTCTTTATGACCTTATCCCAAAAATCTAGTGTAAAATGTGTTATTGGGTCTTCTCCCTGTTTTATACTTTCTGTCCATTCTCTATTACCTGTTAAAGCTGGAATCTGTAAAGTCCATGTCTGTCATTTCTATGTCCTTCCACCTGACTTCATATTCAGATATGCACCAACAGGTCAGTTGCCTCAAATGTGCTGAGTAGAAACACTCCTGCAACTTAGGCAGATCGAGTGTGTTGAGAAAATGTTTAATAGTGTCCTCATCAGTTGAGAGGGGCTTTGAATACAGCATTCCGTAATAATCTTTAAACACATTCAGTATTTCCTCTGGTTCATAAGTTAACTGACAGTTTTTAGGGTTTCTTATCTTACTGATAGCAGATTTCTGTTTACGTAGTCTTCTTGCCAATAGTTTAGTACTTTTTGGACTGGATTCATAATATGTTTGTTTCAAAATCTAGCCTTCTTTTCAATCTCCTCTCTGAGAACATCATCAATCTCCTGTCTTGCTTTCCTAATTTGTCTGTGTATTTCAGGATCTTGAGATTTTTTATGTTGCTTTTCTAATTGCTTCAGAATTCCCACTTGTTGCTCATCATTTTGCAAGTATGTCAAAGTTCTTTTTTCAAGCTGTTAGTAAAAAAGCAAAACAAAATTTGAGCCATCAAAGCCATTAAGGTATCCCACAGTGTGCCACCCGGCTAGTCCACTAATCCTTTTGTGGTCCGTGACTAGTCGATTATAGGAATAGTCGTTAGCTGCATCCCTAATCTAAAGTACAGGAGATTTTTGGTTGGTACTTCCAGCACCCAACATCTCCAACTGATTGAAGACTTTTGGCATCAAGAAGAGTTTTCCAAAATCCAGAAAACTAATATGTCTAATCTTTACCAATCTAAAGACCTTTTGTTGACACACAGAAAACTGTGGACTGTGGGAGACTTTCATGCCTTGGCAAAAAAGCAACTTAGAGCCGAAGCTACTTTTGATGGAAACAGGGCTTTAAATTATAGAACGTATGGAATGCAGCCATTAGAGATGCACAATACTATCAGCATGATATTAGTATTGGCAGATATACGCTATAAAAGTTACTATGGGTACCCGCAGATGTAAAAAAAATTCCGCTGATATTTCCAACCAATATACTGACTGGGAATATTTCTCTGCTGTACGAATCTTTATTGTTTTTAAAATTTTAGGTAGGACCAACAGACCTACGTCAGCAGAAGTAGCTTTTTAAAACGTGTTTTATAGACTTAATTTGTTTTTTTGTTTGTTTGCTTTTATTCTCAAACTTTAAAATGTGTTTTAGGGACTTCTGCTTTGGTCTGGACTGTATGTAAAGTATATATTGGTATCAATATGGTATCGGCTAAAAAGAATTTGTGTAAAGCAGCATATCAGATATCAGCAAAAAATCCAATATCATGCATCCCTAGAAGCTTTGATGTATCACTTTTGCTTGATGCTAATTTACCCTAGGGACAATAATGTACATCTTATCTTAAATTTCAGTGATGCTCTATATGACAGCAGCCTGCAGGTAAGATGAGACCATAGAGGAGAAACCGGTGCGTCATCAAATTGATGCTGCGGTTGGTTCTTGGGGCATGATGCAGCCTTGGGACTATTCATAGGTCAGAAAACCCTGCAGAGGTACAAACAGTCCCTGCGGAAAGACTCCTCAAGCAGAAGTAAAAGGAGCTGATGTCAGTGAAGCAGCACATACTTTCACAGAAAAATAGGTTACTGCAGGTTTCTTTACTGCTTAATTGTTAATCTCACGATCATGTCTAATTATGCAACTAAAGCATGCTGGTTTTAGTCGAGATTAAAGATAAAACAGCTGACTGACATGTAAACCTCCAGTTTTTATTCTTGAATATTAAGAACATATATGTAAATGCTGTCGTGCCTTCATCACATCTTGTTAGTTCCCCCACAGTGGGGGAGCTGACAGGGACTGACAAGCAGAAACAACAAGACAAAAAAAGGCTTTTTGTGCTTTGCGGTGGGAGCAGAAAAAGAAAATTTCCTCTATGTCTCAGGGTGGCTACTGGGGTCGATCGGCTTCGTGCGTGGAGAGGAACTTTACAAATCAGCACTTTGAAGGTAATAACACTCTGTTGGATGACTCGCAATATCAGCTATCTTGGGATGAATGTCTCTTCTTATATTTATCTTGATAAAAATCCACAGAACTTCATAAACTCCAACCCTTCTTACAGTTAAAGGACACACTCCTTATCATGCTCTAATCAAACAAATCCCAGTGCTGTTCTTCACTTGACTTTCCAAACAAGTAGGGTGTCACGTTAGGCCATGAGCTTGCAGGTGTTGTGTTCTCCCTCCCGCTGCATTCCCATCCTCAGTATCAGGATGGAGCCTCAGTGCAAAGGAGCAGCCCACTGAAGATAATGGAGAAAGCTAATAATGGCCAGAGAGGATCAATATGGCAGTTCTTCACTGATAGCTCAGGGTGGGAGTCATGTGGAGCTGCTAACCTCTGCACTGTCTTTCAAAGACGTTGCCTTCACTGCTGGAGCTGCTAGTGGTGATCCTGTGATCGATGCAGAAAAGAAAGCAACAGACAAACACATAATGGCTGAAGTAACCCCGCCTCCCTCTTCATCCTGAGGTATTCATCAAATTTTTATGAGGAAGACAACAGAGGATTGCCGAGGGCAAACTGTAAGCTCATTTGTCTCCATGCTGCCCCTGCTTGCTATTAGCGGCACGCAGACCAGAGTTGAGAGGATGAATTAATTTACAGTTTGGAAGAGTGTTAGCATTTAACAGCCTTGTAATGCTGTCTTCAGGCTGTTCTCAGTGAAAATGGTCGATTAAGTTCAACAGAACCAGAGGAATGTGCTTTCAGTCATATGTAAAGGTTAATTTTAAAAGTAGGGGTGCACTAGGCTACAGCTGCTGCCAAAACACAATGACATTTGACTGTGAATAGCTTCAACACAAACCTCACACAATAATAAGAGCTCCTAAGAGAGCCTTTTGGATTTTTTTCCACCAACAATACTTGGATAAAAAAGATGCTTATTTGGTATTAAAGGGCTTTAAGGGTGCCAAGAAAATATCCCTCACACCATTAGCCTGAAACAATAATAAAAGACAGGATGCATCCAAACTTTAGTGTTTTTGACACCAAAAAAACTCTGCTGTTGCCCAGTTTTGGTGAGCTTCAGTGAACTGTCGCCTCTGTTCCCGGTTCATAGCTGAGGAGGAGAGGAGGAGTGGCACCCAGTGTCTGTTGTTGCTGTAGCTCATCAAGTTCCACATGTCGTATGGTCAGTGTAAAGATGAGGTGATGCCACTATTAACTGCAGTTTTTAAAAGAAAATCATGATTTATTCATCCTAAAGGCTCTGGGGCACTGTGTGCTTCTGTTCTTGATTGTTATTAGGAGGTGGAACATTATTTTCAGTGCAAGCTGTATGGAAGCAAAATGATGTGCCACCTCCCCCGACGATCATGGGGGTGTATCCCGAGTGGAGCCTCGTTGCAAATGATAATTTGTCTATATAATCCTCTTGGGTGTGGTGTCAACACGATTGTTTTACTGCACCAAATCGCATCATAGCCTCACATGTTTGATATTAGTGTAGTAGTGCCCCTTACAGAGTACCCACAACAACCAATGAGAGCGAGCAGATGGGGTAGCGTCACCAGCCGGATCACTTCCACCGCTTACAACCTTAAACACAACTGTACCATCATTCAAGCCAGGATTTCATCCTGAGTCTTTTCCTTGTTTTAAGATTTTTGCTGCACCTGTAACTCATGCAAGGGCAGCCTGTTGTGGAGGGACAGCAAGAGAATATCGCAGACATCCCTGTTTGTTTTTTCTAAAGTTGCGTGATCACCTGAGGTTCATTGGCAGGTCGGCAGGTGTGCAGTCTCCATTGATCTGACAGTCTGGCTGAGTCATCTGTTGTGTGTGTTCAGAGGAAGACTATAACAGTTTGGATTTTTAATTAGTTTTAACTTCTATTAAGTTTTTACCTTTCATTTCAAATTTCATTTTAGTTTTAATTAGTTCTTACTGCTGGTGTGTTAGTTTATTTTGCAAAAGTGCTTCATTTTAGTTTAGTTTTTATTAGTTTTAGTGTTTGTTTTTTCAGGCAATGTGGGATCTCTGTCTGGGGCAAAACCCAAAAAGGTTCTTTACTTTTCACTGTAATTATTCAACTTTGATGTTTGTATACCACTCAAGACCTAAAATTACCATTGTGTGAAGTAATCTTCAAACAAATTAGGTGATTTTACTCTCTCTAGGCTTGGGTGTTAATGTCAGTCACTATGCTAGTGTCAAAGACTAAAACTAAGCAGATTTTGTCCCTAATTCTATCTCATTTGTAAGCAGAAAATACAGTTTTAGTTAGTTTTTGTTTTATTTGAAAAGCTTAGTTTTTATTTGGTTTCAGTTTACTAAAAGGGTTTTTACATTTTAGTTTTAGTTATTTAGCTAGTTTTAGTTAACTATGATAACCTTGGTTCAGAGGATTAAAGATAAAAAAATGTTTGAATTTGTCATTATGTCTGTGGTCTCCCACGGTTTTAAAGTTGTATAAGATTTTAAAATCATCTAATGTGTTGCTTGCCTTAGACACCCATATCAAATTCGTATGTATCCTAATAGATGAGAATTTAAATTGGAAATACTACTTTTTTTTTTATCATTAATCTTATTCACAAAAATGGTTACGTCACTGCAGATCATCAGCAAACTTCAACATTTTGTAGATAAGGCCTGTTCATTGACCTTGTATTATTCTGATTTGCCCCTTTTTGATTTATGGCAATATTGTCAAAGTAACCTCTTATCCATCCAACCTTATTGGAATCAAATTTCTGCAAAGATCTTTTGTAAGACTAACTACTTTTTCTGATTGAACAGAAGCTTCTACCCTCCTCTTCAAAACAACATTCATCAGATATGTGTGTTTATGTTCTTTGCCTTTACCATCATAAGTTAGGAACTTCTTTAAATTAAATTTACAGATTCATTCATATAAAACCAGACAGGTTGATCATCTTCATCTTCCTTTTCAAAGACTAAATGTGGTTACTTCTCCATTATATCAATATCATATACAAATAATGCTAAAAGCAACTCAGTTTATACAAACTTCTAAAAGGAAAATATCATCACATTTGATCAATAAAGCTCACTTTTATGCTTTAGAATTGTTCTTCTGTTAACTCTTTGTTTCTTCTATCGTTTCTATATACAGTTGAAATCAGAAGTTTACATACACTATAAAAAAAGGCACATAAACTTTTTTTTCTCACCATCTAACATTAAATCAGATTAAACCTTTCATGTTTTTGGTCAATTAGGATTACCAAAATTATTTCTATTTGCTAAATGCCAGAATAATGAGAAAATGATTTTTTTAGACAATTTTTTTATTATTTTCATGAGAGTCATAAGTTTACATACACCAAGATTACTATGCCTTTAAACAATTTGGGAAAGCCCAGGTGATGATGTCATGTCTTTGGAAGCCTCTGATAGGTTTATTGACAACATTTGAGTTAATTAGAGGCACACCTGTGGATGTATTTTAAGGCACACCTGAAACACACTGCTTTTTTGTGTAACATCATGGGAAAATCAAAAGAAATCAGCCAAGATATCAGGAAGAGAATTGTGGACTTGCACAAGTCTGGTTCATCCTTGGGTGCAATTTCCAGATGCCTGAAGGTGCCACGTTCATCTGTTCAAACAATTATACGCAAGTATAAACACCATGGGAATGTCCAGCCATCCTACCGCTCAGGAAGGAGACGGGTTCTGTGTCTAAGAGATGAACGTACTTTGGTCCGAAAAGTGCATCTCAACCCAAAAACAAAAGCAAAAGACCTTGGAAGATGCTGGCTGAAGCTGGTAAGAGTGTGTCATTATCAACAGTCAAATGAGTCCTGTACCGACATGGGCTGAAAGGCCACTCTCCCAGAAAGTAAGCCATTACTCCAAAAGAAACATAAAAAAGCCAGAATACACACAGGGACAAAGACCTTAATTTTTGGAAACATGTTCTGTGGTCTGACGAATCTAAAATTGCACTTTTTGGCCATAATGACCATCGTTACATTTGGAGAAAAAAAGGGGAAGCTTACAAGCCTGAGAACACCATCCCAGCTGTGAAACATGGGGATGGCAGCATCATGTTGTGGGGTTGTTTTGCTGCAGGAGGGACTGGTGCACTTCACAAAATAGATGGCATCATGAGGAAAGAACATTATGTGGAAATACTGAAGCAACATCTCAAGACATCAGCCAGGAAGTTAAAGCTTGGATGCAAATGGGTTTTCCAAATGGACAAAGACCCTAAGCATACTGCCAAACTGGTTACAAAGTGGCTTAAGGATAACAAAGTCAATGTTTTGGAGTGGCCATCACAAAGCCCTGATCTCAATCCCATTGAAAATTTATGGGCTGAGCTGAAAAGGCATGTGTGACCAAGGCGGCCTACAAACTTGGCTCAGTTACACCAGTTCTGCCAGGAGGAATGGGCTAAAATTCCTGCAAACTATTGTAAGAAGCTTGTGGAAGCATATCCAAAATGTTTGACCCAAGTCATACAGTTTAAAGGCAATGCTACCAAATACTAATGAAATGTATGTAAACTTCTGACTCTCAAGAAAATAATAAATAAATGTCTAAAAAATGATCTCTCTCATTATTCTGGCATTTAGCAAATAGAAATAATTTTGGTAATCCTAATTGACCAAAAACAGGTAAAGTTTAATCTGATTTAATGTTAGATGGTGAGAAAAAAAAGTTTATGTGCCTTTGAATATAGTGTATGTAAACTTCTGGTTTCAACTGTATCTGTTGTTCATTCAATTGGTATGTTTGTTTGTTTAAGCACCACTTTTTATTTAGAACATGCATATGTCGGTGTATACATGCATAGTTTGTGTTCTTGATGAAATATTGTTTATTGTTTTATCTGTCTCAAAGAAAGGTGACATCCCTTGTATAAGCCTGTTGACTTCTTGACTTTTCCACGTTTTTTTAATGTCTATAATTCAATTTTATGTAATCACATATACGTGCTTAAAACCAAATACATCAGAGCTAAGAAAAATCATGATTACAATGAAATCAAGATTATTTCTTAGACTATAATGTTGCATTACAATCTATAATCCTTGCATCCCCAGAAGCAGAAGCAGCATTTCCATTACATTTTTTTGCAAACTAAAAAGTCATATTTCTTAAATTTTGCCTAAGTACAATTGCCTTTGAATGTGTTTCCTTTGAAGGGAATTTTGGGCATGAGCCTTGTAATTCTCGTAAAATCTCACCTTGCGAGACACCGCTGCAAGGAAGCTGGACGTTCAAAACCTGTTGCGTGTTGGTACGGTTATGATTACATCTACTGTGGTTGCTTTGATAATTTTGAACAAAATACGAAGGCGGGATTGGCAGGATTTACAAGTCTGTTAAGCGGATTACCCATTATTTTTAAACACGGGCTTGAAATCCCAGTCTATTATTCTTTTTAAACAGTAATGAACCTCCTGCCACTAGAGACTGCTGTAGCTTCAGTTAATGTCTGCTGTCTTCCTGTCTGGCACTTCATAAATGTAAACATAAGAAGCTCAGCGGTGGCTTAGCAGTTAGTGTGTAGTAAATGGAAATAAATTGGTATGTAGGCTGTCGAGGGTGGAACTCGCGTATAACGTTGACCCCAAGTTATTGATGCTTTTCTACCAGCTGGGACCAGACTGGCATTTTCACTGCTGCTCACTTGATAACTCCTCTTTTTTCGACCGTTCTCCGTAAACACTGGAAATAGTTGTGCGTGAAAATCCCAGCAGGTCAGCATTTTAGGAAATACTCAGACCAGTCCATCAGCATCAACATTTATGGCCCATTTAAAGTCACTTAAATCACCTTTCCTCCCCCTTCTGATGCTCATTTTAGACTTGAGTAGACCCTCTTGACCATGTCTAAATGTCTAAATGCATTAGTTAGTGCTGTGTGGTTGGCTGGTTAAATATGTGCGTTAACAGATGAACAGCTGTACCTTATGATGTTACCATTGAAAGCAGAAATAGCCGCTGATCATCTTTTCTGGCTCATAAGTCTGTTTCAGTTCGTTTCATAACCAGCTCAAACTCATCAGGGCAGCTTTAAAGGTTCTGATGAACAGTTTTGTTTCAAGTGGTTTCAAAAATAGGTCAGTGGCGCTAAAATAGAAAACCTTTCAGGGGTAGAAGTACAAAAACTTGATTCAGGATGGGTCAGAGACAGTTCAGCCATACTGTTGTGTTTAAGGTCAGACTTAAGTGAAGCCCGCTGTTTGACAGGGTGTGGGGTCAAGCGAGCAGACAGACAAGCCCTGTCATCTCAGTGCAAACACGGCAGAGCCTGGATGAGCATGGCTCTGCTGCCTGCTACAGTAAAGCCTCAGATGAACTCATGCTGGATTGGATTTTTTCGCTTTCAGGGTAAAAAAATTCCACATCAATGCTTTTTCCTGGAATGCAGCGCACACATCGCTTTGATAAATAGCGTGTAGAGCAGAAGGAGACACACAGACACGGCTGATAATGAAATTTGTACAATGGGATGCTCATTGATTCTGTGTGACAGGCAGATTTACAGTAGTGATAGTTCAGAGGAGAGACAACACTTTCTTAAATAGCTGGGCTACTCACGTTGAATTTGATGATGTCGTATATCAAGTAGCGGGGGACGGGGTGGCCGTTCACTTTGTCGATGATCATCTCCTGTAGGGACAAAGACCAGAGACAGGATTAGAGAGGAAAAGAGACAAAGTGCAAAGAGGAACATTTTAATAAAAAAAAGCACTGAGATGAGAAGATGCACAAAGTATATGTTGAAAAAGGTCTTGACTCTTGGTAGCTTCTTTGCATGTGGGATACAGTTCCTCTTTGCACGCATTCAACCTGTATAGAAACTAAGCCCAGGACACTAAGGGGCGAGTATTCTCAAGGGGACACATGTTCAAGGAGGGACGCCTGCAGCAAGGAGGGGAAGGATAGGAGGGAGGAACTGAGGAAGTGGGTGTATATGTGTGGTGGTGTCTCGGGAAGAAGAACAGGAAGCAGAAATAGCGCAGCACATCCATTATGCAAGACTCTCAAGTTGGGAGTAAGGTGCAGCAGTGGGGCTGGACGCCCAATGGAGACATGATTAGTTATCAAAGAAGTCTTACACAACCGTGTGATGGAGTGACGAGGCCGATGAGCAAGCAAACGTCACCATTTCTGAAGTCAGGGAGGAAAATGTAGGTTCCTATGCTTTATGTAGCATTAATTTAAAAGTGAAGCACTCCACTTGGAAAACTATATATTCCCTTTTCCCTTATACATTATTTAAGCAGCGCTCTTCTGCTGAGATGGACTGGAAAAGGGAAGAAGGTAGGAAGCCACTTAGTAGAACTGCTAATAGACAAAATGAACACATTGTAAAGGTGTCAGGATGTGAAGACAGAAATATGCACAAGTGATGATCAATGATTAATAATGAGAGTATTTAAGGCGAACAAATATGCCTTCACTTGATTCCACAGGTTTGTGGAACTACTGGTCAGTCCAGAAATGCTTACTGTAAAAAATGAAACACGGTTGCTTATGTGCCAGGTTTACCTGATAAATGCATAATTGTAATTTAATTTTCTCCACAGGATTTTCTCTGCTGGACCTGAGTGGACATTTGAACCAAGCCTCTGCTGCTCCATCTGTGCTGGATGTCTGAAAGCTGTTGAGCAACATTTTCTCACAGGGATCGTTTCATTTTTCATTACATAGACATACTTTATTCATCATTTGGTTTATATCTGTGAAGCATATGTATACAATATTGATCTCTAAAAGATGCACTGAGAAATTTCTTCTATCCTTGTAACAGGCAGACAATATCAGCACAATATCAGCAACTGCAAAAAAATAATAAAAATGTCTGCTGATGTCTACAGCTGATAGTCCGGATCCACAAATGGGCAGAAAGCATTCTGATAAGTTTGTATGCCAGGCAGAGCCAACAGGCCTTACTCTGCTGACGTTTCTTTTATATTTTCCTTGTTCTTTATATTTTAAAATGTGTTCTCAGGACTTAAGATTAAGGTCTAAATTTTTTGCATTTGAAGAAAATCTCATTTTATAACTGTTAGCATTAATAGTGATGTAATTAAGGTCCATAATGAGAGTATGTTTTAATCGTATGTCTTATTGCTCCCTTCAGTAAACTTTTGTTAAGCTACTGCAGTAAAACTCAATATGTAGCTCTTTTTGAGTCAACTTGTGGCTCTTGTAAGTCTTGTTTGGAAAAATAATTCCCCCCAGAAAACCTTAAAAAAGGGAAATTTGGACATCAGAAATGATCCATTGCAAGTCATATCAATCAATTTGTTTCCCAAACCTATACAATAGGCTGTAAATTTAAAATTCAATTTTCTGCCTTTATTTTGTCAGTATATTTCCATAAGATGTGCACAAGAGAGAACATGCAAGATATCTATCTATATAGAGAGATTATAGAGAGAACTTGATTTTGCTTTAATTTAAGGTGGATATTTGTGTAGGTTGACATCTCACCTAGTAGTTGTGTGTAGAAACAGATTTTTCATTCAACTTTTTTTCCCCAAATTTTACTTTTTGGTCAATATCTTGATTTTTATAAACTCTGTCAAACACTACAATGTACTCAATTCTTATTTTATTAATTTTAGATGAATGCTGAGTTTTCAGTAATTTAATATTGGTATTCAGCAATAATGTTTAGTAATAAAATGCTTTTTTTTACTTGTTTATTTTTTTCACTCATCTGAAATTTCTCACCTCCAAAAAAACTGATACACTGGCAGTTTAACAAATTAATAAAACAAAATCAACAAGGGATAATGTGTGACAGTGGGGATAAAAAGTAAATAAAAAAGCTCTCTGCATGCACTGATTAATATTTTCTAATAGTTATTACAGGCATCACAACTAAAAAAGCAAATGTTTAAAAACAGAAGATGCAGATGACTTTTGACTTTTCCAAATGAGACATTAAGGAGCAGTGCTGTATTTTACATTACTGTGTCTCAGAGATATCACAGTAGCTCAGTGTTACTCAACCCTGTTCAACTGAGGAGTCAGATTGTTCAAAAAAATACCTTTGCAAGAGCCACAACCCACACCTGGGCGGGTGGGGGGGTGAATTATTGGTATTGGCAGACATGAAAATTTCTGCAGACTTTCACAACCGATATTTGGTTGATAAAATCGGTCTGTTTTAGCTGTTAAATATTGGCTGTATGAGCATGTACGTTCATGGAGTTTTAGGCTGGACAAACAGACCTACATCAGCATTCATCATCATTCTTCCTCAAGTTTACAGTGCTGTGTAAACATATGTGAATGTGGGTCTGCCTCCTTGTAGGCAACACAATCACAAGGTAGGCAGGCTGTGTAATGCTTTGTCATAGCTCCACAAAAAAAGCGTGTGCACTAGAACTTCATAAATAAGTCAAACCACACAGATTTAATGCTCCTCTTTTTGTGTTGTTGGCCAATCACTGCACATACACACTGGCGCACAGAGACACTGAGCTCTTCTGCAGTTATTGGGGGAAAAATAAGCCCTTTCCATGCAAAACGGCCTTACTGCATAAAGAATCTAATGATGAAGATGGTAATAACACAGCATTAAAAGAGTTAAGATAAGCCTACTCTCTGTGAGAACTGATAGAAGTGTGCCACAGTTTTTACAACACACAAACTTTCCAGAGATCAGGAAGCAATTCCACCTTTGTATGCCTATAAAATACATGACATGTAAATAAAGTATTTTTACATTGACATGTCCATTACTAAGTCATAACCAGAAGTCATTGAGACTGAGACTCCCAGCTGTCTATTTTTATCCATGAGTGGCACTGTTACAAATTCACCGCATGGATTAAAAGCCCTGTCTGTTATTTTTTAAAAAGGCCTTCGCAGGACTCTTGTATTATACAGTGCTTAACAAATGTATTAGACCACCACCCAAAGTAAGGTTTATTCCACAGCTGCCCTAAATTAACAGCATTGGTAATTACCAAAATCATTTTTATGTTTCTGCAATGGTTAATACACCAATATGTAGAAGCTCTTTAACCCAAATGATATTTTGAATGCTAAAATGTAATTATTATTGTTATCCATGAATTTTCAAATTTACTGATTTACAAAAAAACTGAAAAAATATTAAAGCACATTATTATTTCTTGATTAATATGTCAAATTATAGTTATTTACTTGCACTCCTGAACAGAAAAATTAGTTTTAGTGGTTGAATGTTATGCTTGATTCATTTCTGACTTCTCAGAGAAGCCCAATGAGCCGGCTCAAATTTGGGTATAAAAGGGTAAATTCAGTTTGAAATTCCTCATTCCTGTTCAAAATGGTAAAACAGTGAGAGCTCACTGAAAATGAAAGAGTCCGCATTAAAGCACTTCATGATACTGGATGGTCTCTGAGACAAATATGACAGGTGGTCTAATAAATTTGTTAAGAACTGTATATTGATTGACAACCCTTACGTTGGGTTTGTTGTTATCAGCTCTATATTGATACAGGGACAGGGGTTACTGCAACCATTCAAAGTGTCACTCAGATGATCAGTTAAATGGGTTACGTTCCCCTTATTTTCCCCACAAGAACCCCTTCCTCTCCAACCACTAGCCCTGACAACATTTGGGGGAAAGGAGGGGAGATGGAAAGCTGAAGAAGAAACATCAGAATGAACCAAAGAAAAGATTTTCTTTCAGGGTCTCTGCAGGTTTTAACAAGTCAAATTTAAGACTTTTCAAGACTTTTAAAGACCATAACAAACACAATTTAAGACCCATTTCACATCCATACTGGCAAAAAAGTAAAAAAGACATGGAGGAAAATCAGAGGCCCAGAATTACTTGCAAAGTAATTATATGAATTTATTCACAGATCCTAATGTGGAACAATACTGGCTGATTGAAAGCGTTTGCTGCTGGCATTTTATGACTGCTTTATGTTTTACTGATTTGCCATCGGATTCCATTCCATCCACCGGCTTTAACCACGCATTAAATTGTTCTTTCTGGAGCCACAAATCATTGAATTTGCACTTACTCATCTCATACAAGTAATTCAGCCTTGCTGTGGGCTTTCGTTAAGTTTTGTCCGCTGCTATGCTCCGCTGTAACACACCACGGCGCACGCACAGCACACTAGCTGGTTGTGCTTGGTAAATTTTGACCGGGCTGCACAGGTATTTCAGTTCCGTTCTGTAGTTATGTTATAGCGTCCTCAAAAATCGAAACATGTAAAAACGAGACTGAAGTTTTTGCATTTGTTTTAAATAAAAGAAATGTCAATATATTTTTAAGACCTTTAAAAATTGTATGTAAGATATTTAATGAGATTTTAAGAGAATTTTAGACATTTTAAGGCCTTAAATTTAAATTACATTCAAGACATTTTTAAGACCCCGTGGATACCCTGTTCTTTGGCTTACAGAGCCGATTGGATAAAAACCAATGTACTTTGAAATGCAAGTTGCCTCTTGATCTTAATTGCAAAAACTTGTTTTCAAATGTTTATTAGCACTTGTCTGCTGCGCTCTATCGCACAGACACCTGTTGGTGAAAAGGGAGAGGAGGGTTGGGGGAAGTGTTTAGATAAAAGGAAAACCAATCCTCCAAAGAGAGAATTTGCTTTTGGTCGGAAAATCTCCTCTGAAAGTTCCACAATAAGCCAAAACAGAGGGAGATATTTTTTGCCTCTGGCACTTTGCATTTGTTTGGAAACTGCATGAAACAGCAGTGCCCTTCTTCATATATGACTGGGAAAAATGAATTGATGATATTAGACTGGCAAATGGAGCAGGGGAGTGAATGTGCTGCATGTACAGCACTTTAGGAGGGCTGGAGAAAAGAAATGATGTCATTCCAGGAGGCTGCTATCATTATGCATCTGGTGCATTGAACCGTTGCACAGACAGAGAGTGGGGCTGAATATATTCATGTGACCAAAGGAAACCGCCAAGAATTTCATCTACATTCTGCACTCATCCAATTTCAGGGCTTGAGTGAATGTAAAGCTCATTAAAACTGTACTAGAACACAGCATGTAAAGACAAAGCGCAGTGCCTTTGGGCTACAGATGAAACATATCAGACGACACAGCTGGGCTTGGAAAGGAGGGCTCCTCACCGTAAACAGCCAAACAGCCTTTCTGTACCGAGAGCCAGCAGCATCAACAGATGAACAAACCAACGTCAAAACAAACCTTGTAGCAATCGAAACACACATCCTCAGCGCTCCTTCAAAGGAACTCTAAATAAAGCTGCAATTAGACGTCCTGTCTGGGTGAGGAAAATAAATTCACCATATCCATCAGCTAGAGGAAGCGCAAACCTATTTTACATTAAGTTTCACAGTTCAAAAACAAGGCTGGGAGCGAAACAAAAAAAACAATCAGCGGCGACTTATCTTTTATCTCCAGTAATGGAATACATACACAAAGAGCGCCACATGCTTGTAATCAAATCACAGCTGACCATGCAGTAATTTCCCTGCCTCTATTTTCACCCAGGGAGTGCAATAATGACTCAACCGTGTGCACCTGCTGCTGAGAAAAGCTGTGTGACCTTAACGGCACAAACATGCCAATAAAAAGTCTGAGCTGGGTATTAAGGGGCAGAGAGAAGTCCTCAACCCCCGCCGGCGCCCAAGGGGAGAACACTGCTAAGCGTTATGACGTGGCATTGTGCAGAAAATGGAGGTGGTAACACTGAGACAAAAAAATGTAAAACATTTCATTAGCGATTTCCCCAGGACTTGGACAATCACTTTCTTGTCAGCCATCTTTGACAGGCTTTGCAGAGGAGGTTTTTCTTTCCAGCTAAGGTTTGGCAACTTATGTCAATTATCTTCCGTAGTGAGCTGCTGGGAAATTTATGTGGTCTGAGTGAGAGGGGACTTGCAATTACAGTCAAGAGAGAAACAGGTTTCCCTCTGGGTATTTCAGGAAACAACTAGAAAAACTAACAAGGCTTGAAGAATACCAGTTCAAAAGAATGTCAAGTTTAGGAATTATTGGCTCACCCCATCCAGGAGAGTGTTTGACAAGTGGACTCGAGGATCCTTCCGAAAAGGAAACTCCAGGTTGGCTATGTGGAAGATGCTGTTGTCTCTGTCGACCATGAACACTTCTTCTTTACCGTTGATTAACATCATGTACCTACAGGAGCAAGAGGAGGACATATTTAGTTGTAACGACAGAGCAGACAGTTGTATGCATAACGGTCATTAAGCTACAGAGACTCAATTAGTACTAACAAGTACAAACAAGCATTACAACATTACGACAACACTTGCTGTGTGTTTGTAATGATATTTATAACAGCTTTGGCTAAGTTATAAAGTAGATCATCTTATTTGTAAAATCAGTCCCCAGCTGAACCCTAAAGTTGCATCTAAAGGTAAAGCCTTCCATGTCTTAATTCAACAGATTACAGCACAAAATTAAATTGCAACACTGTAAAAAAAAAAAACCCTATAATTGATATGCAAGAAGCACTTCAGTTTTGTTGTCCTTTTACAGTAAATACCAGTGCATCAGTTTGTGATATGGTCATTGTGTTTCACTTTCTGGGAAAAGACAGACAGTACCACATCAAAGCACTATGGAAAATATTCAGTGAAAAAAACACTGGAAAAGTAATTTATCCAAAAGGGATCACAAAATCCCTTCGAGTCCTGGTTTCAAACAAAGTGCTCGTATAACACATAAAATATTCATGACAAGATAAGCTAATCAAAGCTAATAAAGAAAGACTGTTTAACAAGTTCTCTTAGGGTGGATGGATGCCAATGAGGGGATGACGATGGATGGATGGATGGATGGATGGATGGATCAAGGCCAATATGATGATGGATGGATGAATGAATGGATGGATGGATGGATGGATTGATGAATGGGTGGGTGGGATAAGATCCTCTATTATTCCAAAATAATACCGATTAGCTAAAATACTAAACTGGCGGCTATAAAACTGAACCCAACAAGCCGAAGGTTGAAATGCAAAAACACAGCAAAACTGGTCTTCTTTATGTAAATAAAGGCATTACAGTTGAAGATAACAGCATTGTATAAAAATGTTCAACATGTAGATTTTACGTTGGGTAATCATCCTCAATAAAAACCCTTACTCTTTTAATATGTTAAGCACTCTTCTGCTTAAGTTACAATCCTCCAGATAAACAACAATGCTCCCTTTAAGTTTTATTTAATGAGTTTATTTGGAGGTCTTAATATGGTGATTATACTTTGAAGCTGAGTTGCTGTGAGCAATAGAAACAACACTTGAGATTTGGGTTCCACTCAGCACTACAAAACAACATGACTGTGCATTTCTCTAATGTGCAAATTGGCTGAGTTTAATTCAAATGAGACAATAAGGTGAAGGCTTAGGAGCTTTTATCATGTCTGAGCAAAGAAAAAAAGATCACCAAACAAAAAATGGCTAATTGCTACATATTATCACAGCGCTATTTTCCTTTTTAATCTTGTCTCGCCGAGTTTAACAGGGAAAAGTCTTTTAAACAGAGAAAGAATATGCACATAAACTTCTACATCAGTTGGACTTTCAAATTGTTGAACACGTTCACAAACAACGACTGACTTCTTAACAGCCTTTATGTTTAAAATGTTCCCTACTATGAATCAAAAACCAATCCTTTTTTTTAATCCACATGTCCCTCACTGCCTTGCACCAACACAAAAAGCTTTTTACTTGTAGGAGATTACTCTATCTTCAAACTGCACACACCTCCAGGGGTAAGGTGGTTTGTTTGCATGTGCACAAAGCTCAACTAATCCTTGGCCTGCCTCTGCAGGTGAGAAAAGGACTTAAACTAAAGTCCAATCCACAGTCCTGGTAACAGGCTTACGTTGATTAATGTACTGAACAGAAAACATAGCAACCATCAGCAACTTTAAAAACTATGATTTCATTAATGTAACATTCAAGTAAAAGCACAGTAGTTAACAATTTTTATGGTCAATACTTTTCATGTCTATGAGTCTCTGAGTCTTCTTTTTTCTATTACACAGACATCAACATTTATGTCATTATTCTTCCTGAAAACTGCTGGAGCTAAGAGAGGCACCAACTGTGAAAATACCAAAACTGATACCGATGAACTGACATTTTAGCTGTTTGCTGATACCAATCTTTGTTCCATCACTTCTCTTAGTGTAACGGATTTCAACAAAGTAATGTCATTAAAATAAAAATATGGTGAAATAAGTGATTGCATAAATATCCATATTCAGAGGTCTAGCCAATTGGTGCTGGTAGTCTCACATTTAGTACAATGAGGATCACCTGAGTGCAGTGAACGCATTTTAAGAGATTTTAGTATAAAGACACCTGTGTCTGGAAGGTCCAGTCACGGGTTGGTCAGTATTCCTTGCTACCATTACACCATAAATACAAAAGAACACTCCAAGCAACTCAGAGAAAACGTTGTTGAAAAGTAAGTCAGGGGATGGATACAAAAAAATTCCAAGGCACTGAACATCCCCGTTGTTCAGTTAAATCCATCATCAAGAAATGGAAGGAATATAGCGCATGTGTAAATCTGTTGAGATCATTTCATGAGTATGGTGGTGGCAACATCACACTGTGGGGATGCTATTCATGGGGAATTTGTGGCTGGACTTAAAAAAAGGCTGTTCATGCCCAATCCCTGCTAAACCTGAAAGAGCTCGAGCAAAGACGCATTGGGTAAAATTGCAGTGTCCAGATGTACAAGCCTGTCTGAGATCTATCCACAGACTCAGTGCTGTGAAGGTGCATCTACTAAACACTGGCTTGAAGAGCGTGAATATTAATGCAGTCACTTATTTTACATTCATATTTTTTATTCAATTGACATTACTTTGTAGAAATCTGATTTCACTTTGACGTCATCTTTTGGTTTTAGACTGCTAAATGGACAAAAATGAGAAATATCAGGAAATCGTTTGGCGTTTTGAGAAAATTCATACGCATTCTCCAGTTTTCTTTCATAAACTGTTCTCTTATCTTGTCCTTTATTTTAAGACTGCATTACACTGCAAGGCCTGCAGTGTTTTTGTTCCATCTTAATCTTCATAAATCCCTGTGCTGGCTTTGGTAAAGGTAAAATTATTAGAAACCAATAAAGAACCTCCAGAAATGGAATATTGGCAAAAATGAACTTTTTCACCCATGACTGCACCCAAGTGAGACATTCAAAAACTGAGTAACAGTAACTGTTGGACTGTTAAAATAGCTGTCAAAACAGTCTAACCCACCAGCATGGGCCATGATATGAGTATCTGGCTTGTTCAATTTTAACTTCACTCTACCTCAAAGTTCAGGTGTGTAACTTTTACCACTGTTACCAGCCATGTTCATCCATCTCCACTCTGGGAGAGTGGACTGCAGAGAGTGGAGGTGGGAATTTTGTTGCCTGATCTTTTCTGGGAGCTGAAAGCTGCATCTGTTAACAGCTCTAATTTCTCATGAGCGGATCTGAAAACATAAACACCCCATCTGGACAGTCGTCATTTAAATCATTTGAAAGTAAATTACAGTTTAAAGTAATGGCCTACTCTGCATGAGCTACTCAATTTGGAAAAATGAGCTCAATATGAGGCATATGGTGTGTAATGTTTGAATCTGACTGGGTACAATTAAACCATGGAGGATGGATTATTTGTATGCAGTTTAATATTCTCGTATTTTTAGATCATACTCACAAAGGCCAAACAATTTCCAATTAAAAACATGAAGATAAATTTAAGCCTCTGTTTATTCAAAGTCTCTATCATCTGTGATTGGCTCATATAAAATGGGAAAATAAGCAGGCTTGGTGGCAAGACAATAGTCCTGAAGAACATCCAGAGAGGCGTGAGAGTAAGCAAAGCCATCCCACCAAATGTTTGTTATTTGGTGAACAGACTTGGCTGATCTCTGAGTTGGCAGGAATAATCGGCAGTTAAAAAGTGGGACAAAAACCCCAACAAAGTCCTTGATCTGTCCTTCTGCCGGTTCCCAAGCTGAACTGGAGAGATGGGCCACACCCAAAAAACACACTCCACTGTTGCCTTTGAGGATTTGTATGAACTGTAACAACAGTGAGTGTTTCCAGTTTTAATACAACTGCTTTGTTAACATCGTAATTTACTTTCATACATACATTTCCGTTACTGAGAAACCATTGGCTATTTTTTAAAGCTTCACTTCCATGTAAATGTATTTGGATATGGTGACTATGGTTAAAACCTGGCCCATTTTGGACTTTCAGACACCAGGTTTCCTGTATTTAGAATCTGGGTCCATTCTCTGCATTAACAATACCATAATCTTCAGTGATGACCTGTGACTAAAACTCATCTACCCACTTCCTGTGCAATTAACAGCCCATAAATCCTTTCCACAGCTCTCAGGCGAATAAGCTTTTCACCCTCATTTTGGCTTAAACATGTTTTCCAAGGAAACAATGATCCCATTTAACAAATGAACTTTGTGGGGAGGGGATTTACTGCAACACCAGCCTGATGTGGCCAATAAACAAAAGGTGGGTACCTGACCCTCCCCTCGGTCCCACACTAATTTAGAGAGAAGTCAGAAAAGTATTACCAACATCATTAAATTGTACCCAAGATTTTTGAGTTTGTCTTTTTTTTAATGCAGACCCACTGAAAAAAATTACAACTAGAGATATATCGCTCAGCCCTGCTTATGCTTTCTAAATTGAGAAGTCTTAATAAAAACTAAATAAAAAAAATAAATAAAAACTGCACTCCAGGGGGTTTATACAGTTAGCATTATATCACTGTTTTTTTAATGTATGGGTTTTTTTTACATAATGAGGAAGAAAAGCTGTTAAAAAGAGGCATTACCAGCCACCTCCACTCTGCGAGCATGCAGTGAAATAGCAACCTGACACGCCAGACGGATTTTTTTCACACATCCTTCTGGGAAAGCTTCAATAGGAAACATTTGGGAAAAGGCAGAGGATTTGAAAAAAACTCGGAGTGTGACTGGATGAGTGTTCTGTCTGTTACATTTCTACAGGCCAATAGGAGCAACAAAACACGTGACGTAGCCGCTATCGAGCTGTGCGTGTGCAGCTACCGAGGAATAACGCAAAACATGGCGACTACAGACATGTAAGTACTCCACTTTTGTCGTTTTTGAAAAGAAAACAACTTACTGCTGTTATTTGTTTTTCTTTTAATGAAGAAATGTCGTCAAGTTCTGATAAAACTGGCGCTTTAATAGCATCCACACTAAGCTCTTGCACCATAATTACACTGGCCACTGGCTGCGGCTTGTTTATGTCACAACTCTGCTGCGCATGAAAGTACTGCCCCTTGTTGCTGATTGGTCCTGTCACTTTCTAACCGGGCCCAAATGGATCAGATGGCAGCTTTGCAAGATGGATTCGCCAGTGAAAAACAAGGAAATGGGCATATCCATCTGCTTTGCAAGATTAGTGAAATAGAGCAGGGAACAATGGATGTGGAGTGCCCAATGCCTGGGTTTGCTTTGGGTCCCAAAGTCCCAAAGTCTTTACTTTTAGTCCAAGCATTTATTCTCTTAGCTGAATCTGGTACCAAGTCATGATAGTGTGTTCTGTGCACTCTGCCAAACCAGAGGTCCCTGCTTTCCACAGCTGAGAGGCAAAATAGATACAGATGCATTGGGATTTTTTTGATAGAATTACCCAGTGTGGAGAAATATCATGGATTTTGAATGTATAATGAAAACTACATTACATTTTAGTCTAGTTTTAGTCATCTTGATGAAAACTAAGTTTACTTTTTGTAAGTTTTAGTCATCACAGATCTATTTTTGTTAGTCTTAGTCTAGTTTTTGTCAGTCTTAGTCTAGTTTTTGTCAAGGAAAAAAAGCAGTTGGAAAATATTTTTAGTCATAGTTTTAGTTGACAAAATCAACACTGCTCTGGTGATTGCCAGGGAGTGAAGAGAAAAGTTCAAATATGTTGTGAGTGAATGGTTGCAACTGAAGATCAAAGAAATAAATCAGTGACTACAGAGAATAAGTCTTCAAACATGAAATCCAAAGAAATAAACTAGTATTCAGATAAAGACACCAATCAAAAAGTCCTAGGTGAGGATTTCGATTGATATGGGTAGGGAAAAAAGAAAGAAAGAAGAAATGCAACCACTGCTGATCAAAATCAGTGCCACAAAAGACAAAGAAATTGAGCACTTTCTACTTCAGAGATGTCAGAACTTTGGTATTTCAACTGAAAAATGAGTTACAGATTACTGTAATTATTCTAAATGAATTGACTGAATCTGACCATCTTACTGCTGAACACCAATAGGTTTTGCAGTGAGTTCATTAATTTGAGTTAATTAGCTGTCTGGTTTTATCTTTATGTAAAGCCTTGAGGCACGCCGTTGTGAGCAGGACTTTGGTAAAAGTATAGGACTAGTAAAAACACTGAAAAAAGCGAACAAATGACAATTTTCAGCAATTTGGCAGCTTCATTACACGCCTCTTATGAGCCCAATTAGACTCCACAGGCTGCCTGCTGCTCTTTAACACAGAACACCAAGAGAGAAATAAAGCTAGGCCTATATAAAGTTTGTCCTGATGAGTGGTTTCAGCACTGCTGTGTTTACAAAGGTTACAGGCAAGTAGCTTCATAAATACCGCCCACAATAGAGGCTAATTATTTTGTAACTTTAACACACTAGGTAATTAACGAGATGAGAAAAGGTAGAAAACTTAAAAGGTGTATAAAACTGGGTTTGATAATGGGGCCGGGATTTTATCTTTTGGGACAACTAAGAGAGAGATGACAGAGAAGGATTTGAGATTAATGACTTCCCCACTGACACAGCCATGCATTCTCATACCTGCTGTGACTCTCAACCAGTATCACAAAGGGACTAGATGTAATAAATATGCCATCAATACCAGCTGGTTCAAAGTGGGAAGCTTGACAAGCTGCCAAGAGGCAATGTGTGCTCACAATGTGACACCAGCTGACAAAAGCCAGCACCGGCAGAACTCAGCATTCTGGGAAGGTTGCACCAAAAGTTCAACTGGATTTTTCAGTCTATCTGTACGAGGGTGTGGCGATTATTTCCCTACTGTTGACTTCAAAACAGCCATCATATTATTTTTGTTTCTGTTCAATTTCCTCTAGGGTTGGTAGGAATGGTTGACTAAGGAAAGGTATAACTGTACTTTTGTGAATAAAACGTTTCAGATTTACTGGCCAGGTACACTTACAAGTAATTCAACTCCAGTTGATTTCTCTGTCAATGTATAAGCATTACAGATAAAAATATAAAACCTTTAAACAAATACATACAAGGAAATCTCCCTCATACAGCACAACAGTGTGGTGATCAGAGTAAAAGATGCTGAAATAAACATGATGAGGCATTTTGTAACATGTAAATTTTAAATGAGGTGGATAGACCTTACAGTTTTACATTAAAA
The DNA here is from genome assembly GCF_018320785.1 of Cheilinus undulatus. Lineage (NCBI taxonomy): Eukaryota > Metazoa > Chordata > Actinopteri > Labriformes > Labridae > Cheilinus > Cheilinus undulatus. The sequence continues at coordinate 34,592,744 of NC_054878.1, read as the reverse complement.
CACCATGCATGGTGACAGATGTAGGGCCAAATACCTGAATCACACTCACAGTCGGTGTAAAGTCAGTCAAGTTAAACATTTTTGTCTCTGCATAAATTCAGCAATTGTAAGCTTTTCAATCCCATTAGGTTGGCACATTAGGTTGGACTATCTTACTATCAGTTACACATGATCCAATGCCTTTTTGGCACTGGCACATTGTTTTAACCCTACAGTGAACTCAGAACATGGCTCAACAAATAGAATTGTAAAAACTAAATGTAGAAAAACTGAATTAAAAAACTAAATAAAACAAAATGGCCCTTAGCATTTAGGCTAGAGGCAATATATGATTGAAAAAAGATTTTAAAAAATGGGTAAAAAGACATTCAGTATCATATCTACTGGTGTGGATTAACTGGAAAAGTCACCCCAGTTCCAGGCTTGCTAGAAAAGCTTCTGTGAAGGCAGGGCTAGCATCAATGGTGGGACTTAAGTATTTCTGATTATGTGGCTAATAATTAGGTCAGCTATGGAGAAAACTACTGGCACTTATACTTCAGGAACCACACTGTTGAGTTTCACTCAAAGTACCACACTCCTGTTTGTCCACATTCAAAATAAAGTACTCAATGTCAGACTATTTATAAGGAGAGCCTAAAATGTACAGGGCAGAGAATTACATTTCAGTGAATGGGTGGACAGAAGGTGTGTGGTGAAATGTCATGTCTAATGCTTACATGCCTACATAGTGCCTACATAGTGTTAATCTGGCAATTCATGTGATCTGTTACATTGTTTGTTTTACTTAAGTCATCTGGAAAAATAATGTTGTATTTTCCTCCTTTTTTGTCACCAAAAAGAAAGAAAATCCCAAAAGGATCTGTGTGCACAGTTTCTATTTCTCTCCTTCTTGTTATCAAAAAGCTGTGTAGCTGCAGAGCGTAGACCTCCTGCTGTTTAAGTGCAAGTGTAATGTAGCAAATTTAACTACTGAGATGCCAGAGAGGACAGAATTTTCTTTCTGGAAATATCTTCACTATGTTGACTTCATGGACAAAAGAGACAAGGACATCAGCATATGTTTCAAAGCCTGTGCTATATTACTCTAACTATGCAAAAGGAAAGACAGATTTTGATTTAAATGTTCAAAAACAACAAAATTAAAGCATAAAGAAAGAAATATGGTGGATTTAACTGTTTTGTACCTGTTTTTTCTCTTCAAAGATTTCTACAAAAATAGACACTTAGAGGAGTTTTCAAATAAAAATAACAACCTAAACATAAGAGAGTGAAAAATAACTGCACTTAAGAAAATGCACTCACTGACAGCCATTTTTGTGGAACTGTACGGTGTAAACTACTACTCGCTTGGTGACAATAGTGACAACTAATTTTTCAGTGACTGTGCAGTTGTAGTAGTGGGTGAATCTGAGCAGAGATGGGAACCATTACCTCCTGTCTCTGATTAATGCTTGCTTGTACCTCCAGGAATAAGTGCGTAGGTAGATGTCACTCCCTTTGCCGTTTGTACGTGATCTTTTTTTAAAAAAGCTTTTGTTTTCGAAGGGCAGGGTGTGAGATCAGAGACATATAACCTAATTATCCCCATTATCCAAGAGTGTCTCAGGCAGACAGGCCGTGGAAAGCAGTGATCATAATCCTTAGCACGCTCATCAGTTAAAAGAGAACTGGTGGAGATCTCTGAGGGATGACTTTGACCCTCCCCACCCCTCTGGTTATGACAGGAGAGAAATAAAAAAAGCACAAGCCTTGAGATATAAATCAGAGTCATGGAGGAGTTTTGTGGAAGCTGCAGGGAAAAGCAGAAAAATGTGGGAGGAGAGGGAAAGGAATTGTGAGTGGGCAAGATATAGCTGCGCTTACATTTGGGATTCGACACAATGAAAGCATTAAAGAGACCTGAAGGTGATGAGGGCTGGGCTCAATAACAGGGAGGACAGGAAATGACTAAATGACTCAGTAAAATCACAGTGAAGGAAATCCTCTTGTGATAAAAGATGATATCTTTTATCACAGCAAAGGGCCAAAGTCTTGGAAGATCAAACAGAAAGAGTCACAACAGAGAAGATCCGTCAACCGGAGAGGACACAACAGGTCGGCGCTGAGCAGAAGTGGTTCCCCTGCTGTCTAATTGGCCAGTTAGCCATGGCTAACGCTGTCAAGTATGTTCAGAGGGAAGCACAGGGAGACCATTAGTGCCGCCGAGTCCTTTGTGATCCTCTCCTTCACCATTTTCACTGTCTTTGTTCTTTCCTCTGAAGCCACACTCCACTTTTTTATCAACTATTGGAAAATATTCAATCTGATGTTCTCTTTTATTCATACGAGCATGCATCCCTGCCCACTCCTCCTTCCTGTCTGCTGCCTTGTCCTCTGTTGGCTGCTGTGAGCTTCAGGTTTTTTGCCTTATCCTTGAGCCACGTTCCCCCCCAGAGCACTTTAGCTCTAATGAGGCACAGACGGCCATTGTGTGGGCTTAGCCAGGCTAGTCCTGCGGCATGGCTGAGAGCAGCTGAGCTCCAGGGGAGGACTTAGATCAGATCCAGCAGCTTTGCACATCATTAGTGGTGCGTCAAACTGGCAGGACTGCTCCTTATGCCAAGAAAGACCAGGTTGATTCCTCATTTGGACAACAGCTAAGGCTTGAAGTGGTCAGAGCCATCTTCCAATGTTAAGTACCTACGACAAAGTGAGCTTTAAACATGCAAGTGATGATGGGTAAATTAAGGAAATGAGGAAAGGAAAGGATTAAATATCCCCACCATACCGATCAGACTCAACCAATTCACCTAAATATGGCACTGATGTTAGTACCACATCGGTTGGATCTAACCACACTGGACAGAATGTTTTCCATACAGAAACACTCAGAAGCAGCCAAAGGGCTACTCTTCATCTTTGTAGTGTTTTCCCTTTTAAAACCAAATTTACTGTTTGAAATGAAGAAAACAATTTCCCTGCCAACTTCCTGGCAGCTGCTCCGATCACAAACTAAAAGTTACTCTGCAAATTTGAAAATATTTAAACTCTGAAGTGGCTGAGAAGAGTTGTTCAGTGAGTTATAGGCAAATATAATCTGACCCAGAGTAGTCTCTAACCAAATAGAGTGCCTTTAAAAGGTATGCACCCCATTGAAAGTTTTACCCGTTTATTACCTCCACCAAGGAGGTTATGTGATCAGGTGGGTTTGTTTGTTAGTTTGTTAGCAACATAACTCATAAAGTTGTGAACGGATTTTAATGAAATTTTCAGGAAATGTCAGAAATGGCATAAGGAAGAACTGATTAGATTTGTGACTGATCCGGATCACCATCTGGATCCAGGAATTTTTTAAAGGATTCTTTACTATTGGAAAATAGGGCTAATGGCGGAGGTCTGCGCTGTTACCACTTTACACCAGGAGTTGGCGGACATGAGTAACTTCAATCCCAGCAGCATTTTGGGCGTTTCTATTCAAAGTTTTGAAGTTTAAAGAGTTTGAAAGACGCACGCCCGGTCGAGGAGATGAGTCGGAGCGTAACAGAGAGAAAGACAGCGAATTGTAGCAAGAATACTCACAATGCTGTGAGGAATAGAGGAATATTCACCCTCTGCCATGACTTCCAGTCGTCCTGTGGGACCATGGGTGAGACTGTCAGTGCATCTGTTGGCACCAGCAGGCAATGCTTCCACCAAGACAGTCCACCCATAGCGAAGCCAATGCTTTGCCTTACCATGTTCCCACCCCACCAGGGAGGGAGTGATCGGCGGATGCTGTGGTGGGGGGCACATGGGGATGGAGCCAGGATTTTTTTTACAGGATTCTTCACTATTGGGAGATGGGGCTAATGGCGGAGGTCTGCGCTCTCTGAGTGCTTTTCTAGTTGATTTTATAAATCAATCATGTTTAATATAATTTGGCTTTTTGACAAAAACAAAAGCAAACTTTTTAATGTCAAATTGAAAACAGATTTCTACAAAGTTATTTCAATTAAACAAAAATCCATCATAAAGAAATAGAAGGACTATGGCACATGTGTAAAGCTGCCTAGGTCAGGCTGTCCTCACAAACTGAGTGACCGTGCAAGAAGGAGACTAGTGAGAGAGGCCACCAAGACACCTATGACTACTCTGAAGGAGTTACAAGCTTCAGCAGCCGAGATGGGAGACTCTGCATACAAGGGCTGTTGCCGGGTTCTTCACCAGTCAAAGCTTTATGGGAGAGTAGCAAAGGGAAAGCCACTGTTGAAGAAAACTCAAATCAAATCACTACTTTAGTTCACTAAAAGGCATGTGGAAGACTCCATGGCCAAGTGAAAGAAAGTTCTTTGGTCTGATGAGACCAAAACAGTGCTTTCTGGCCCTCAGACATGACGCTGTTTGGTGGACATCAAACACTGCACAGCAACACAAGCATACCATCGCCAGTGTGAAGTACGGCAGTGGCAGCATCATGCTGTGGAGATGCTTCTCAGCAGCCGGCCCCGGAAGGCTTATAAAGGAAGAGGGTAAAATAAATGCAGCAAGATGGCCTAGTGGTCTAAGGTGCTACCCATGTACGCGGGTGGGCTCTCCTATTTCCGACTCTATTCACTGGCCTCCTCTATAGAATAAAGGCATGAAAAGCCCAAAAATAAATCTTAAAAAAAAAACAAACAAACAAACAAAAAAATGAAACGGCAGTCAAAACCAAAAAATCCAAGGCACTCTGATGTTAAAAAAACAAATGCTTTATAAAACAGGGATGTCTGTCTCCACATGTGGTGGGTCGAAATGGGTAGACATCCCTGTTTAATAAAGGATCTGGGTTACGATTTCGATCCAAGTGGTAGATGGAAACCCCACTGAAATCTCAAAATAATATCCAAAATCTCAGAAATGTTTAAAGAATTCCCAAAGCAAAAAAAAAAAAAAAAAAACTCAAATGGATAGCATCAGGGAATAACCAAAACCTTTATCTATTATTTTCAGAAAAGTTGTGAATGAAATATTACAGCAAGATAAGATTAGATCTCGCCAAACTAATGTTTAAACTCTCAGTGTTACAGACTGGGATGTACGGGACAGAAAAAGGTACAAACAGTGACTGAGTTCATGTTCCCCAAACTTCAGCTAACACAAATAAAAGCTTTTATGACTCAGTCCTTTCACTTTCTTCATATAACAGCATTACACAATAGATGTGCTAGTAAACACACTTGGAGTATTTTGGTTTATTTTTTAAGCAAAGAATTGTTCTGTTTTCATCCTGGCTGCCATTTCGAGCCACTGAGTCATGGAGACACTATCAGCGGTCTTTTTCTTTCTAATAGTATTCGTCTCAAAGGAAGTCTAAGGCTTTTCTTTGCACTCTGGCTGCATGGCCTCAGTGAGCAAGGTCAAAGACACGAATCATGAATCAACCAAACACAGACTGCAGAACAAAAGTATCAATGATCTGCTTCTGAACACGACCAGTCTGCTCTCTTCAACTCCAAAGATCTAATCTTGTCATTTCAAAGCAAATGCTTTCAATGATTGACTGAAGCGGTTCCTGGGTACAAGAGAGAAAATTAAGAAAGTCTTCCTCCGGTCCAATTTTTATAATAAAGTCCGAGTTGAGCAGCATTGTTTGTTTCAAGTCCTGGGGGTATAATTGGACTCTCCCCTCCTCCTCCTCCTGCTCTTCATCTCTGGAGAACAAACCAATCAAGCCCTGACAGAAGGCTCCATGACAAGATGATTAAAAAGAAAACTCCGGCTGTGTTTCCCCTCTTGGCAGATCCACTGATTTTCTGTACTTTGCAAAGAGCATTAGAAGCCACGATTTTGGCAGATAGGCAGTGAGAGTTTTGTCACTGTATGACTGGTATGTGCATTAAGGAGGGCTGCATTTAAATGTTCAGGTCAGAGGGGATGCATCAGTACTTTGCCACGATACTGGCTGGTATTGTTCTACTGAGCAAGTATTTTTTTGGCAGAAATGTTGATGCTTTGCCCGATGCTGTGGTGCTGAAATGACGTCTGTGAAAATGATAGATGATGCTGAAAGGAACACATTAACCCTTTCCTGCATAAACAATAACACAAAAAGGGAGATGCTCATTTAACAGTCAGATACATAATGATAGGAAAATGACTTTTCTGTGTTTAGGCTCTATTATGGGCTTTTTATGCCTTTTTGGGGAATGACAGTCGATAAGAGGAGGAAATCAGGGAGCCAGGAAAGGAGCCGTCAGTCAGACTTGTACCCAGCTCCCTGCCTGGATGTCTATAGCCTCCATACATGGAGTGCAGCCTAAGGGCTAGACCATCAGTACATTTGAATTGCTTTTCTCAACCAAATCGAAAAAGGAAAGCAGGTGGGCTTTAGAATACCCAAGACTGGTGTGAAAACCTCTGGCAGTATTTAGAAGGGATTTTCTTGGACTCATATGCTGCACACATTAAGGTTCCTCATATCAAGTGTTGGCTTCACTTTAAGTATGACAACCCAACAGAACAGAACAGAACAAGACGGGACAGAACAGTATTCATTCTTTAATCCAGTCATTACTTCCCCAAAATTTACCGGGTATAGGGTATCAAGGTTTCCAGGAGCTCTGGAAATGATTTATATCTGAATTGTTCTTACACTTAATAAAATGAGCTACATCAGGACAGAGGAGCAAACAAAGTTTCTCTCTTTTGACCCTGTTTTTTGCACATACACGCGTTCTTTTCATCTCTTTTCCCTCCCCTCCTCCCTGATTTAATTTGAGAAATGATAATCAACCATTATCATATAGGATCCGGGAATGTTAAGTAATTTTCTGTGTGCTTTTAAACAGATAAAGATAAGCCTTTATTGCTTTTTTATTTCCACTCTGTGCTTAAATGGTGAGCTCCATCCAGCTGTGGTTTCACTTCACAGGAAGCTTATAAAACATCAGGGCCTAACATAACCACCAAGCACCAATAAACGTTATCTACATATCACATAAAAAGAAATGAAGATAAATTTAAATGTTTTTTAAAACCTTCAGTAGTTTTAATTGTGTCTGACGTTGCACCTGTGGTTACTAATAAACAGGATCATCACTGATCAACACAGACAAAAGAATTTTTAGTTTTTAAACTCACTTAAAAATCCCATTACAACCACTGGAGCATATTTAACAGTTTGACTTCAACAGACTAACAGAGAAGACCATACTGCAGTGCCAACCATGCCAGGGTACATGAGAATATATGCGTTGGTTTATAAGTGTGCATTTGTCTCTTGCCAAATTAGCCCCACATCATTAGCAGGAGTCCTTTAATCACTTAAAAGCATCTGCACACACAGGCAGAGGTGCTGCAGGTGGAAGTGGACACATACTTTAAAGCCACTTATGATAAAAGTGTGTTCATTACGCAACACTGTCTTCATGACGGTAATTAAAGCAATACCATGGCTATTTTTTAGTACCCCAGGATACAGTGGTCGCATCTTACTGCCCATTCCTAGACAGGATAGGACAGGATATGGTAGGATACAATAAGAGCTATGAAATCGTATGCACTCTGGTTTGTGAATAATTGGCCCGCTGCTGGGTATCTGGTAAGAATTTGACTAAAGATGTCTTCTTTATTTCCCAAAAATTTTATTGTTTTTATTCTTGTAGATGAAGATGTTAACGTGATGTTTTTTTCTGACACACCAATCTTCAGGTAGTCCAGAATGAAAAAGAACATAGAGCAACAGTCTTTTTGTGACATTTTTTATCCTCCTGTTCAGCCTCTAGAGTACGTGTGAGGAATCAGGGGGCCAGAAGTTGATACAGTTTGGCCATTTTTATAAGATCATTCTAATCATCACTTAAGCTCTGGCTCTAGTGGTAACATTGCAGCTCAGCACAACTTGATACAGTAAGTATGTACTCATAGAGTGGAATGTCATACATGTCATTGATCTCATTTGAGAAATTTGTCTGGGACACAAATGATGCACAAGAGATAATATCACACCTCAATATGACACCATACGACACTTGGCAATGCACAACGATAAGATGGGATGAGATTCCATGCAACCCAATGCATACATACTTTGACTGAAATGCTGCACATTTTAAGCTTTATTTTTTATACTTAAGGGGTTATACAAAATCTTTGAGATATGATACAATACAATACAATGTGATGCAATGCAGAGCTTGACTGAAATGCTGCATGTATTTAAATAAAGGTTGTCAATCTCTGCCTCAGGGGGCAATATAACTATATAATGTAGTTGGCATTAGCGCAGTAGCCAAGCATGGTATGCACCAAAAACTAAATAGAAGCAAACTTTGGTGCTAGTGTACTTGGATTTGGGTAGGGACCTTTGTGTGAAACCACCCTTGGCTGTCATTTCAGTGGCAGTTTCACAGCTTATAGGACAGGATACAATACAAAATATCTCAATGCCTCCATAGTGAAGTTTGTCTAAGACCCAGATGCTGCACACATTTGTCCGTCTTGTATCAAACTCAGACTTCAGTGGCAATACCACAACTCAACACAAATCTAAATAATCGCAAATATAACCCACAGTGCCATTGAGCTCTGCAGTTTCCAGAAACACTGATGCTTCACCACCCTTTGCGGTGAGGCTGAGAGGTCTGTCAGAGAAACTGAGGCTGAGAGAAACATATTAACCTTTTCCCCGCATAAATAATTCTTTGTGTGCCGCAAAAAAGGAAGTTACTCATTTAAATGTCAGACACACTGACATAGGAAACTTTCTTTTCCTAACCAAATTGATAAAAGAAAGCAGGTGGGATTTAGAATATGCAAGACTCAGGTGAGAACCTTTGGCAATATGCAAAGGGAAAAATCTTTCTGGGCCACCTTGAAGAGACAAATTTCCAATTAAAAATCCATTTCAGGTTTTTTAAAATTCCACGGGTGAGAAGGTGGCGGATCAAATAAGAAATTCTCTGCACACTCTGCATGCATGGCAAGAATGACAAATGAAGATCCCACTGCAGCACTATGATCAGGAATCTCAGTGAAAATGTACCAAACATAGACCTCATTAATTCTGTTTGATTCGTTGGAATTCATCCACATGGCAACCTCCCGAGAATCCAAATTTTATCAACAAAATAGAGATTTTAGGATTAAAAAGCTACAGAAGTGGAATACATCCATTGTTTAAATCCTGGGATCTGCTTTTGTTTCCTCACCATCTAAGGTTCTGTTCAATTTTAATAAAGAAACACACCTGTGGAATTTTAATCGTTATTTTTCCCCACCAACCATCCCTCATCATCCTTTTTTTCTTTTGTGTGAATTCAATTTCACACAAAAGCCAAACTGGCATGAGAGATGTGGCTTTTTCAGGATGAATTTAACAGCACAGTGGTTCAGGCGGGGCACAAGTGTGGCAGCTGTGATCCATTTCTCAGTTCAGTAGAATAAAGTAATATCCAACCAGCAGAGCCAGGACAGGCCGTTCCTCACAGACAGAATAAAGACTCTTTGCTCTTTGTAGCGTGTGCCTATAGATGGAAGCTTTTTCCGGGAATGAGAGCGCAACCTGATTACCTGCATGCAGACGCCAGACGGGCTACAATGCATGAATGTCCACTCAGAAACACCGACAGCACCCAGCCTCTCTGCACCTTTCTATAGCCTCAGTCAGTCACATTTGACACCCCTGGGTATCATTATCCAACAGGAACAATAATACCACACTATACCAAAGCTGTTAGAGAGGAAGCAGGAAAAACAGAACAGGAGAGTGATGCTAAAATGACAAAAGCAACACAAGAGAATCTTTGAGATACCAAATCAAACATTTGCCAGGTAAATACGCTGACATAGAAGTTCTGAGCTTGTTTACACACAGCAGGGAATGAAAACCAACTCTGTCTGTTGTGGAGAGTCAGCAGACTTCATAAACTTTCTACACAGTGTAAGCAACACATTTTTCCATGATAAGATGTGAGGAAATGATGATTTGCAGCTCCAGAGGAATGCATGAAAGCATCTTTGGAGTCCAGAAAATGATGAGACAAAATCTTTATTCCTACATTTGGTCAAGTTATTTGAAAGAGAATATCCAAGCTTCTCTCGTTAAATGGTTCCCAATGTGACTGTAAGCTTTTCTGGTGGTATTGTCATTGGCATGAAGGTTTGAGGTAACCACAGGCTGGACTTCCAATGGAGCAAATCCCAAACTGCTCAGAGCACCAACCATGCTGTAGTCCCATCACCCATAACTGTGACTGTGCGTCAGCGGCTTTATACTTCTGAACTTTTTACTCTGTAAAGCACATGGTTTCTTTAAAAGGAGTTATATAAATACAATGTTTCTCTCATACATATGTATAACCTTGAATCCCCAATGACACATTTATAAAGATTTTCTTCTTGGCAAAAAAAGTCTAATTCAAATTATCCTTGCCCTTCTAAGTCTGCTCCTACGTAGTTACAAAAAGAAGAAATCAAAAGTAGAATTTAATTTCCAAAAAGGCCTTCCCCTTAATAAATACAATCATTATTTAGAAACTGAATTTTGTATTTACTAGGGCTGCCTTGTGATGATCTGCAACATTTAAGTATGATAGATGTGCAAAAAAATCAGGAAACAGAAATGGGGTAAACACTTTTAGCAACACAGTGGTCCAAGCAGTGGTTAGAAATCTGCAGCCTCACATCATCCATCCTGCTGGTGAGGGAGCGGGCATCCGGGAGAAAGATTCCCAGTACGACAGGTTTGCGTGGGGCCGCTCTTAGCCTAGTCTGCAGCTCGGCTTGTTTGCCCCACTTTCACCTTCTTGCACTATTGTTAGCTTGTAAGCTAGCCAGGAGTTGTAGTTGAGACTGAGGCCTTCTTTTCACCTTTTCAAGGTTTTATTTAATAGAAATGTCCTGTTCTTTTTCTCAAAGGTGTCCTGGACTAGCCATCTTCTTTGTTTTCACAGGTTTCAACATATGTTGTCAACTTAATTGTGAAAAACACTACAAGTCCAAGATATAACTCAAGAGTGCATCTTTCTTGCTGCCAACTGCTCTGGTTGCCCAGCAACACCAATACAAAACCACACCAATACAAAATATCCTCTTACATGTTACAGTAAATCAAGTGTACAGTGTTTGTTTAGGCAGGAAATGTTGCCATATAACTGAGATCCGCTGATCTCACGCTAGCCCTCATCAGCTGACAGCAAGCGGATTCATTCTAAGCACGCTACTGGCAAATTGCACTCATGCTGCCATATTTAAATGTCTCTTGCCTACACTACACACTTTGCTGTTCCCTCTGCAAGCCACTTTTTACAACCTTCCTCCACCCCAGCTCCTCTTTTATTCTGCCTCTGACTTTATCAGCTCCCATTTTCATGATAACTGCTCTACTCTGGGTTTATTGCTGCGTCTCTCCCTGCCCCAGGCCTTCCTTGTAGGCACAGGAAAGGAAGGAATATGTACTGTTTCTGCTTGATGCTCTCAGCGTAGGTTCGTGGAAGGGCAGAGTCATGCGAATAAAAGCAAGTTATTCTATAGTTGCAATAACTACATATGGTTGTATGTATTCCCACACCAAGGCACACCAAGACTTAGCTCAAGGCACACCAGTGTTCCTTGCCATGACATTTGAGAAGCACCGCTCTACACAGATACGTAAAGGCACTCACAGTTCCTTTTCCTGGATTTGCTGATCTTGTTCTGATCATTAGAGTTCCACATTTTACACCATATGTGGCTGAGCCAAGTCTTTAGGGTCCATGTTTGTTCAATTAACACATTCAGCTATCTGTTCTATTGTTTACTGTTCAATCATTAAGCCAAACTTCCTATTCTCAGCATAGTATATATCTTGCAGTTGTGTGATGGCTCACAGCTTGCATACTATGTGCATCCCTTGCTGCATTTCTCATGACTGAAGAAAGACTCCCCAAATAGCTGGAGGGAAAATGGGGTGAAGGGCAGGAGCTCGAGGCAGGAGAGGAAGAGTTCTGCATCGTTCTCTGTGTAAAACTTAAGAGCAAAACTTTCTAACAACACTTGTAAAGTATTTGCAGTCAATCACACATACATCGCGGCATCTTGGTGTGAAGCTTAATCTGCACTCTGCCAGTCGAATTCTTACCAGGAAATTAAAGTACCGGTATGAAAAAATCTGAAATTGACTGCAGTCATTAAAAATTCACCAGCACACTGCACATTTAGAGAGACACAGAGGTTCACAGCAGACTACTGGAATACTAAAATCCTTTATATGCTTCTCAACACTATCCTCTGCTAATAGAGCCATAAAACGAGGCAAATTAACAAATGCAGCCTAAAATGTGACAGGAAAGACTAAGTGCTCTACTTTAATTCGTATTCTACTAAAACACAGTTGAGCTATTCAGTTTGTGGTTGTTTAAAAAGCACTCAATCAGAGAACATGAGAACAATAATTCAGCACAGATATTTACACAGCTATATTATTTTATGTGCTGCAGACAGGGATGTAAAGACACCTCACAACTCAACTAAACATCACTATACATTAATTTAACTTGATCTGATTGAATATAAACCATCAAAATATATATTGCAAAACTCTTTTTTTAAAGTCAGCATCACCGATCAGCAGTGCTTATTGTAAGTTACAGACACAATCATTGTGTGCAGCTTAAAAATGACTATGCTGGGGAATTTGGCTTGAAGTTATAGCTGGTTTTGGTGGATTTTATGATTTATGACTTGCCATTTTTTGGGGAAAAAAAAACCCCAGATTGACCAGTCAACATTCGCATTGTAAACGAGCTTGATTGACAGATTGATTTACCGATAACAGATCCCCCCTTTTAAAAATAACCTCACAGACATATCCTAGTATCGCTCTCAGTCTTGACTAAAAGGTCAAAAAGGCACATTGACACCCCTGACTCACAGAGAGCGGACACGTTTAACAACTCCCATGGAGACAAACTCGCTGTGAACTCATCGACCCTTAAAAAGGAGCCTAATCGATGAGAGAAGAAGCCAATCAGACTAGTCAGAGAGACACAAGACACAGTACCCCTATTGACAGACATGGATAAAGAGTCATTACTGTGAAAGAAAACCTAAGAACAAAATACTGACCGTGTGCCATCAGCCTTCCAGCTGACTTTGTATGGATTCTTTTCCAGGAAACGAAGGTTTTGCCGGTCCATGGAGACGGGCTGAGCACCAGGAAAACCAGACCTGCAAAAGCAATAAGCACAAATATCTGTCATATTTGTGTTTGAAACTGGCTTTCATTTATTCACTGAAATCTCACCACAAAGAGCTTTGGAACTCATCAATTTCATGACTTACAATCACTGAAACATCTACATCAGCTCAAGTCTTACCCTAACACAAACATTCATGTGTTGAGTAATGATAGCAACATTTCTTACCACTATTATGATTGTCCTTTATTTTATCATTATGCAGGGGCCTCTAAAATGTATTTACCTCCTTGGATGTTTTGACCTTTTGACCTATTGATTTTATGAATCAATTATCGTCAACACAATTTGACAAAAATGTCTTTAATGTCAAAGTGAAAAAGTTTTCTACAAAGTAACGTAAATCAAATACAAATTTGTAATACAAAAAAAGTGACTGCATAAATATTAACCCCCTTCAAGTCAGTGTTTAGTAGATGCTCTTTTGGCTGCAATCACAGCATTCAGTCTGTGTGGATAGGTCTCAATCAGGCTTGCACATCTGGACACTGCAATTTTACTCCATTCTTCTTTGCAATTCTTTGAACAGAATATTCCCGATTCAGGCTCTAAACTTACAAGGGTTTTTAACTTCATCCCACTATTGTGCCATCAACAAACTTTATACAAGTATTTGCATCCATAACAAGTAAAAAAGCAACTTTAAAAACAAACAGCAGGTGGAAATAGCAGCGGGGATGGATTCCTCTGCAGTGACGAGACACAGCAGCACAACAGCACAACAGCCCCAGAACGGAAAGATCTATTCCTGACTCTGCTGCCTGTCTCAGTGTCAAGGTCTCAAAATAAAACAGGTGATTTTACAACAAATGAGTCACTCCTAACACAGTGCGCTACACCCACACATGTGTACACAGACATACACGGTGTCCCAGAAGGATACAAGGAGAGTTAAAAAAAAAAAAGAAAGGCTCTTACCTGTCCCACTCGGCCATCTCCTGAACCCGTCTTTGGATTTCTCCAAGTTTGGGTTGTGTGGTGACCTGTGTGACACCTTTCACCGTGATGCCTTCAAGGAAAACTGCACCCTAAGAGTAAAAATAGAACGAAAACAGAGGCTGAACTTGTATTGAATCAGCCTCCTACACACAAACATAACAAAACATTTAAATACTGGTTAGACACTCAGAGATGCATCACCTTTTACTTATGAGTCTCTGTTTGCAGAAGCAACAGGTAGAAAAAAAATCCAGCCAACTTTTGATCTTTGACTTCAAAACCACTTTTAATTTAAATCTTTTACAAATCCACCTTACAAACCCTGCAACTCAGCTACCAGAAAATCAGACTGATGCCTCTTTCTGCTCCGTTTTATCATTCCTATCCTGTTTTAATTCAAAATCATCTCCTGTGTAACACAGGTGATAGCACGCCTATCTAAAGTGAAAAGATACCTCATGCATTTACTTCATTTCCTAACTGAATTTATTTATCATATTGTCTGACCTTTTCCTCCCTCATTCTTCCCAGATGAGTCTTACTAACTGGAGAAATATGATAATTCAAGCCAATTAGACAAGAAACAGATGGGATAATCTAAAAATATGTATCCCCCAGGGTCATTAGTGAAACTTTTTGTGTAATAAATAGTCAAATTAAGGGGAGAAAGCAACATCATTGCCTTATAAATCTCCTTCTAGGAGTTATTTGATTAACAGTTTGCTGCTCATTCATTGTAATTAATATCAGGTAAATTAGTTTTGTGGGGTTCTTTTTATTCTGGACAACAAAACTGCTATTGAACTAAGGTAGAAGTGACAAAAAAAATTTACAGTTAGGGCTGATTGATTGACGAATCCTAAAAGTTGAACATATTTAAAACTCAATGTTTTCCCATTCTTAACACAAATTTTAAAGCCCATATAGGTTGATTGTAACCACATGATCCTAAATGCTCTATGGGGGGCAGGAAGTCAGTGAAAGCCATTGGGTTGAATGGGACCAGAGGTTAGTTAGTACTTTATAGATCTAAATGGACCTGTATGCTGCAATTATCATCAGAAAATTTCTATATGCATTAAGTACAATTCCTACACTTTACAAAAAAGTGTTTTTTTTCCACAGTTTAGCCGATTTACCTGGTGTGGAGGTGAACAATATCACAAATTACTAAGTCCTGTAGGTCTCTTACCATCCACCCAGATAAAGGGAGACAAGAGTCTTGTACTGAGCTAAGAGGCTAGCTAAGCCCCTTTGACATATAAAATGTCCTCATTTTGTAACAAACATGCTTTTCATTGAAATAGTAGTATATTACCAACTGAATAAACCATGTAGAGTAAGCCACGGAGTGATTGATGTGCCGTTCACAATCTAGCCTGTTCTATGAAATGGCCATTTAATGCGAGCCACCATAGCTAGCTCCTGTTTGAGTGCCAGTTTCCTTTCCTCCATCCTTTGGCATCTTTGAATCCACATTAAAAAACACCAAACTGGTACCAAATGAGGAGCTGTTTGGGAGTCAAGCAGCCAGCTCTACTGAGCTGAACCAAATGATCTGGATCCTTGAAAAGAGACGGATTTCCCGTTAGATAAAGTGTAGCTGGATGGACGTCAACTGAAATATGGTCAGGCTCAGAGTTGAATGTGCTAAATCATGGCAAAACTGAACTGGAGCCCTTCGTAGAAACAGACCATACATGATTGTTGTGTAACACAGCTCATCGTACTATGAACACTTGGCATAACATGGCCCTTTTGGGTAGTGTTTCTCTATGCAGATCGCTTCCTGCCCGCCATTAGGAGTTCTTCGCTGCCATGTGACGTCATCTAAACGCACCTACTGACAATGTCAGAAAATTCTTACTGGTGTCTTGATCAAATTCATGCATTTTATGGTCTTGATTTTTAGATTTATTATAGGCATGCGCAATGTTGGACTTTTGCTGATATCCAATATGCCAATAATACGATGCATCCTTGATTCATTGACACTGTTACGTATCACGACATAAGCAGGAGGGTATGTACAAAATGACTCACTGATATTTTTACCACTCAAAAATGAACTTGCTACTGATTTACAAATAAACAGTCATAGCTCAGAGGAACTATAAAGGGAAATGAGTTTTTCAAAATAAAATGAGACATTCAAAAGTGCAGCTTTTTCTTTATTTCTCATCCTCGTACAAGCAGGATGTTGCTACTGTGAGCAGTATTAAACTGCTGTTCTGTTACAGTGTTCTCACTACAGCGCCCCTAAAAGGAAATAATATCCCAATAAATAAATTTTTTGAAAATATGTTTTTATTTTAGACATTAAAAGCTTACTTATGCTCCCTTTCCATATGACAGCCCTACTAACACTTGTAATGACCCAAGGTCATATGTTTTGTAGTGTTTGTTTGTAAATGCAGATTTGCCTCCTCTCTTGCAGAGTGTGAGTAGTGGGTGTGGCTGTCAATGAGTGTGGCTGTCTCAGTGAGTGTGTCTGTGTCAGCTGGAGTGTGTGTGTGATAAGGTCCTGGTGCTGAGGCTGACTGGCTGCTGCAGAGATTGCTGCCACCTGAGAAACTCCAGCAAGTCTACAAATACCTGCTGCTGCAGCCTGCTCTTCCTCTTCTGCTGAAGCCACTTCCAACAAAGCAGCTTGTGAATAATTCTGACCTTTAAGTGAATATTTAGGAAGGTAATAGTAGTGTCTGTTGACTTACTTTAATATGTTACCTTTGAGCTTCAGACTTCCAATTGTAGTTTGCTAAGTGCTTAGATTGTCGTAAAGGCAGAACATTTTGTTACCTTCCAGATTTCAGACTTTCACATGTAGTGTTAAGTTGCTTAAGCTGTTGTAACAGCCAACCTTTGTGTTAACTTAAAATTGTTAGCTGCCTAGATTGTGACTAAAGCCAAAAGCTGCACTTTGTGTTAACCTCCTTGTAAAAAGGGGGGGAAGTGGAACTTCTGTGTTACTGGGTGATCTTCTGTTGTATGGTTTTTTGCTGTGTGGCAAGCAAATAAACCACTGTGTTTAACTTTTGATGAACTGTGCTGCTGGCTTTCTTGGGAGTAGATGGAGTTTGGGCAATATCATGTTATGTCCAGGTTTCCCTAGACGTGTGAGGGATGTAACACACTACAACCTGAAAGTGCTAGCCTCATTTATCATCATTACTGCCTTTATAGCAAGTAGCACTAAACAATATCAACATCAACACTCCTACATTGCAGACGTAATTTGAATTTAGAAGGCTTTGTTGAAGGTAGAACTGGGTCACAGTCTTCATTAAGATTAAAACAGTAACCATAAGATTTTAATTAGCTTGTAGAGCATGTTTCATAAGCCACAGCCATTTAACTTTCATACAAGAATTTGCATTTTCCTCAAAACAAACTAGATGTCTAGGAGGATAATTTCTCATAAACTATATAACATTTTAAGTGTGATTCCTGCATGCCATAGCATACAATTTTGTGACATAACCTGGATGCAGTACCCACTTATGGTGTGTTTTCCACCTTCCAGCAAAGGGAGAGCTTACTCAACTGACTTGCTGTGCAATCACCTCATGTGGGAACAGGTGTACTGATTTTCCTGAACCCTGGTTTTCTAGTTTAACAGTTTATTAACTTGCAAGTGAACAGCTCCTAAAGCAAAATAAAAAAAGCCCAACTCTGAGAAACAAGGATGAGTAGGGAGCGTGAGTAAGATGAATAAAAGCAAAAAGGAGAAATCGGCAATTGTTACTTGCAACTGCAAGTTACTGTTACTGCAACTACTACTTGCTCACACTATACTTCATACAGTCATCTGTAAGTCATTAACTTTCAATGACTAATCTTATTAGGGTTTTAATTCCATAAGACACTAAATAATCAGATTAGAGAGGCGCTATAATGATTAGTCAATTAATAGTTAGCTGGATTAATTAGTGAGAACTTTGATAAGAGGTTTTTGTACAGCTTGTCTTATGTGAGAATTTGTTGTTTTTTTACATTTCAAATAAATGTGTTCGAGAAACTTAAAGTGCTGCTTGCATGAAACAAGCAAAGAAGTACACTACAGACAAAAATCAAATTCATTTGACCCCTGTTTAGTTCAAACATCTATTGAATGGCAGAATGAAGAACTGCGCAACTGAGCTCCACAGATATGATTGTATAAAAACATATTTTAAAATGCTAATTACTTTGAATGCACTGAATCAGTTTAAGTTATTTTGTGACATTTACCAGCTTATAAAAGTGATGATTTACTATTTTATCGCTCCTCCATCACAGTATTTATATACATTTCATCTGGGATGCTGCCAAAATACTGCATTTATGGAAATCAATCAAGGGATACACTGACAAACATTTTCACAACTTTTTGTAACATTAAAAACAAAATAACTAAGAGGAAATCAAGAAAACAAAGATTCAAATATTAAAAGATTGTTGTTTGCAGTCTTAGTCATTTCCCTGCATTTAGAGTGGCTAATAAATATATACAAATTTAAATTACACAACTGTTAGCATCCTGTAAAATCCTGTGTTTTGGTTCAGTTTCAGCTGATTTTGCACTTTTATTGCCTCTTCAATTATCGCTTGGCTGTTGATGAAACCATGTAAACAAAGTCTTTTTATATCCACTCAAAATGAGTGTGGATGAGAGCATCAGCTCAATGTAAACAGAAACCTAATTATGTGCAACTGGAGCTCATCTGAGGCGTCTGATTTCTCTAAACTGAGCTGAAGAGAGCTTTACATAAAGACAAGGAGGTAGCTTTTATCGAGTCAAAATTATACCTCTGCTGGTAAGTGTGTGAGACAGAAGATGTCATGCTGTCTGAATTTAAACATCAAATTAACTGGGTTATCATACACAGTGGAGCACTGGCACCTCATCCTTTAGAAGAGAAGCCTCCCTATGGAGTTAGCATCACCCTTGTAAGATATCTGTGTCCTGCAGAGAGACAGCTTCCACATTTTCTACTTTACAGTCCATTTTCTGAAGCTTCCAGGAAATCTCACCACTTTTAGTTTCTCTTTCTTCCGTTTGCCTGGTGCTGACCCAGAGGAGCTCGGGCCCGACTCCTGGCCGACAGCGTTACCGTCATCGTCCACTTCGCTGCTGTCCTCGTCATCAAAGCACCACTCTGGGAGCGGAGGAGCAGGGGGCGCGTCCTCCTCGTCACCATAACGACGGAAAAGCTCTTTGAGGTAGTCTCCCTTATAGATCCCAGGGGCCCGGGCCTGGCTGAAAGCTGCTACAGCTGCCTCCACGCTGATAAGAGAGCACAGACATACAGCTGCTTTCCAGGCTTTAATATTGTAAGGATCTATTCTAAACCATCTTTATGCTCTGTCTCAGCTCTATTTCATATTTTGTCTACAGCTGCAGAAAATATACATTGTAATTAATCATTAACTCCAATGTTTGTCAGTATACAACAAATTACATTTTTCAAGCAAAAAGGGGAATGTGTGGGATAAAATGATCTACAGTACAGTGCAGGAGCGGCCTTTGCTCACATTTAATAATGTAAAGATTCTCAATGAGCGGTACATTTGACCCTTAAAGGAACAAGGACAACTTTTGAAAAATATAATACAGCTACTTTAACATTTGTGCATCTAATTGATACAACTTCATCCACAGGGGGCGCCAAAGTTGACACATACCAAAATTTTCCCAAGGTGCTTTAAAGAGTCAGACCCTTTTTTCAGATGAAAACAAAGTATTCAAATTCTATATTTTGTGTTAGAAATAAGCATAGCAACTGCCCACTACAGGTTGAAACTGGCTGCTGCCTTTTAAAGTGAATATTTAGTCTACATGTCACTAAGACATCCATCTCCTCTCACTCTGTATCTGACTGTTCGTGTTTGCTTTCCTTTTTGAATTGTTCCAGTTCGATGAAATAATAATCACATCTGTGGGCTTGGATGTTTTTATCATGTGACCAAATCAATCACTCAACAACACATTACTATTTTATTTTCAGGTTTGCTTTTTTCGTTCCCCAGACTTGATTTCAGAGAGAGAGAAATGCAACTGCAAGACACTTTGGTGATACTCCACCTAGCTACCTAGCGAGCACCTACCGCTGATGTAACTCAAGGTAAAGGTCACCTGAATCACACAGGATTAATGACACTGAGCCAAAGCATGGCGGAACAAGCCAGGATAACAAGCAGCATGGACCGATTCATGTTGGATTTTTACCAATCGAACTGAAGCACTTGGATCTTTGATGTACAGATCAGTTAACAAATTCAGACTGGTTTATCTTTACACCACTAAAGAGCAGGCATCTGGTGCCCTCTATGGTAATGCAATGCTGCCATTCTCCTGTTGAAAGTTCCTGTACTGTTAAATTAACTTTGATTAATCTATTTTAAGCAGTAAAAGTTGCATAATATTGCTTTAGACTGATCTATTTTTATTCTATCTGAAGTTATTTCTTGTGTTGTTTGTGTGACGTCAGGTAGAGCCATGACTCATCTACTTTTAACTCATGAAAATAAGAATCAGAACAATCAGTAAATAAATAATCAGATTATTCTGTACTATAAAAACCCTGTAAGTACCTTTCATGTTTACTGTGGGAGCGAAAATGTGAAACTAAAAATCTATCTGTGCTGATCACTTGAAAATGAATCCTCCTGCAGCGCATGAACCTGGACTGGAGGGCTGGAAATGCTCTCAGAATATTCATTAGGCAGGAAGCGGTGGGCGTATGGGAGGGTGTTTATCCACCCTTCATGTCTGCAGCTTCTAGGGATTCTGCTCCCTCAGACTGCTGCTCCACCTCCAACTAAAGACTCATCCTCACCCTCCTCTGATCAGCGGGTGTTAATTATTTAACCCCTCTCTGTTGTTGGGTGATTAAGTCGGTCACTTCCATCCAGCTGCGGTTTCTTTTTTGACACTTGGACACAATGGTACTGATGTTTTTTATAATGAAACTATCAGGAAAAGATTAAATTATTGGATTATATAATCAGACAACAGAGGGAAGTTTTAAATCAGAGGAAAAGATACAAAGAAGGGGAACAAAGGTTTTTTTTCTGCCATTACCTCCAGTCCATCTTCTCCACCAGGTATGCACAAATCAGGAAGCCCGTCCGGTTAAAGCCATGTGTGCAGTGGACACCTTCAGAGGGGAAAAGACAGTACAGGGCTGTTAATCTCATTTAAATTTGCATTTATATTGAACCTCATGTATTTAGCATACACACTTCTAGGTCCAGCGGTACAATATGCTGTAAGTCATATCAGCAATCTATCTCCTTTTCATGTATTTATGTTCAGTGCTGACACACAATCAATGTAACGCAGCAAACCATGATAGCCCTGCGGGTGCACGAAGATCTTATCCGATGTGTTCCCTCTCTGACGAGGCAACATCACTTGTCTTTGAGATGCACCGAGGCTGAGTTCATGTTTTGAGTGAGGGGCATCGCACCATAATCTTAAAAGAGTCACCGGCAGATCACTCTTCTCTCAGAGGGGGGTCTTTCTCTTATACGCACATTAAAAACCAGGCTGAAATGAAACCCAGAGAAGAGGCAAAGGTGGATGAATCGTACAGAGAAGCAGAGAGTGAAGGAAGAGTGCACAAGAGCAGAGAAATACAGCTTTCCAGAGCTAAATTCCTCCCTAAAGGTACAGGAAAGTGTCTGAAATTTGAATCATGTCTGTTCTCTGAAAAACAGCCCCCTAATTTTGGACTAAAAGTGATATCCTTGCAGGCGAGCATCCTTCAGCAGGCACACAGCAGGGTTCAAACAGCACAAATTACAACCGTCTGACTCATATTTCCAGCAGCACATGAAGTTTGCCCGGCAACGGCAACACCAGCCGTCTAAATTGGACACAAGGACCTCGGAGACAACAAAGCCTAATCACCAGCTGGCTTAAGAGAGGACATTACTGAGAGATGACATTCAGACATTCTGTTGTCATGTTGGAGGGAATTTGATATTAAAAGCCGAACGGTGGTGAGGAGGTGAGACCGGATCGCAACAGGATCATAAGAGGCCAGACAGAGGTCTAAGAGAGCGCCCTGCTGTCACCAATGTGAAAGTACAGCTTCAAAAGCCACATCCTTCAAGGAAATCCTTCAAACGGCACAAAATAAGAATTTCACAGCAGTGAAAAGTAGCTTTAAAATTGGAAAATGAATGTGGAGCTCTGTTATGCCTTCACGGCTGCATAAAGGGTTGTTTCTCCGGCGCACCACCTCTCCCTGAGGTTGACAATTCGGCCAAATTTTAGCATGTGGTGTTCTTGAGAGGACAAGATGTTTCCATGTTATTTGGAAGAAATAAAGGTAAATGGGCTTGAGCGTCATCTCAGAGTGCTTTTTACTCTGCAGGACACATGCAACTACTGAGACACTGCTGTGCAGACACTGTAGAGTGTCCAAATGTTTTTTCTCTTAACTTGTTAAGCCCTAACCTCTTTTATTAGGCTAGAGCTCGAAATTACCCGCCCATCTTCAAATGAGTATAACTCTATAACTACATGGTCTATTTGAATGATCAAGGTACAATAATGAAGAGGGCACTTGTGAAATTTGTTCAGAAGTGTTATGTGTATATATGTTACTGGGTCAGAGTAAATAAACTTAGCACACATTATAAATGAAAATTTTCATTTTCGCCTAATTTTTTTTGCAATTTTAGCAGATATATTCCATAGAAATAATACAGTGAAGTCCAAAAATCTCCAGTAGGCCAAAGCACCACATTTTTACATTACCAGTTTCAACTTTTCTGCCACTAGAGAGTTATCAGGACAAAATAAGAGAGATTTTAGCGAAAAAAAACTCCCTTGTTGTACCATTTGGGCCCACTTTGGCACTATCATTGTCATTTGAAAATTCTCGGGTATCAAACTTTTTTTTTTAAACTCAAATGCCATTATAAGTGATCACTGCACAATGGAATTCTTTTCAATTTGCCCCCAAACCAACCAGACCTCCATATGTTTCCCTTTCAAAAAAGTCTTACAAAGGAACTAAAGTTTGACACCAAGAGGAGTAGATTTATTTTCAATGGCACAAAAAACAACAAAAAATAAAGAGCAGAAAACTTAAAGAAACTGTTGGAACAAATGGAAACTGCACAAACATGACTGTAATCTTCAGCAGAGGCTGGGCTTTCCCTTCTTTGCACACAACAACCCATAAATTCACTTCCATGGCTCTCTTACTATGGCTTGATGTTCCTAAATGCTGTGCAGTAAAGCTGCTAGCAATATAAATGAGCTTGGGTGAATTAGCCACAAGCTAAGAGGCAAGCAGTGCCTCTTTATCAGCTTTTCTCCCACATATTGTCATAAACATCCTTTAAACGGACATGGTGAGATACTATTTAGCAAGTCAATCTTGCTGGGTCCTTGTTAAAGTGAAATGACAACTCTATTCAAGGCAAAAAGTGACAAGGGAGTTGAGATGACTGATGCACTAGTTGTTTTTAAAAGTAGCTGTTGAATACCTCTACATACATATAGTCAACTGAATTTAGCTCACAATCTACAAACAAGGTCTATTTATTGCACCTTTAAAATATTTCTAAATAGGTTAGCTAATGTCAGCTGCAGCCTTAACTTTAGTGTTACCATAATGTTAAAAATACAACAGTGATGAAACAACAGTGCACTAACCTGCCCACAAACAGACTCAACTTTTTGTTTCAGATCAGATCTATTTAGCTAGAGTTCAGGACTGGTATCTGCTTGTGTCCTTTCACCTATCATCACCTACACAGTGTTCAGTGAGAGAGCGTGTTTCTTCACACTCCTACACTTTCAAAATCAACAAAGTTACATGCACAAACTTGTCTTTTAAAAAGTGAGAAGAACCATGCACATTTTGAAACAGGAAAATACACAACATGACTTAAATAAACTGTGTGAGAAAGCCACTTAAGCTTCTGCTGTTAAAAAGAGCTCCCGTGTGACCATCAGTAGAAGGCTGGCTGTGCTGAGAAACAGCCTGTTGTTTAGTAGAGTACTTTGAATATAAATTAAGCTAAATTAAAAACACCCAGAGTGGATAATTATGAACAAACATCCAACTCCAATGTCCTTTACAGCAGGTGTATTTTGGGGTAAGGCTGCTCTCTACTGGACACTCAGGGTAGTGCCACTCTTTGGCCTGCAGCTCCTGTATGCTTTGTTCAAATGTTGCAATAAGGATCAAGTTCCAGGTAGGCTATATATAAATTAAGACCAAATCATTGGCTTTTTGTCATTACTACCCATAAGAAACATAAACAAAAGATTAGTGTTGTCTGAGTAAGCACAAAAGGGGAATGGACAGTCTGGATGACCTGGACTTTGCAGATGACTTGGTGTTACTCTTTTACAGCCAGCAGCAAATGCAAGAAAAGACAACAATACCAGCTGACACTTTCTCACAAGTAGGCCTTAACATTCACAAGGGAAAGACAAAGATACTGAAAGGGAACAGCACAAGTACAAAACCAGTCACATTGCAGGGAGCCTACTGGTAGAGATCAAGTCCTTCTTCTACTTGGGAAGTATCATAGACAAAAAAAAAGTGGCACAGATGCAGACATCAAAGCAAGAATTGGCAAAGCCAGGGCAGCAATTGCTCAGCTCAGAAACATCTGGAGCTACAGAGGGATTTATTTCAATTCTAGCATAAAGTCAGTGCTACTGTCTGGTTTGGAGACAATGTTCTCCAGAAGAAAACTTAGCAACTACCAGTAGACAATGAAATAGGGAGAAGATGGGGATGGATAAGGTGTAGGGGAGAATGGGGTTGGTTGTCACACTTTAAACTCTTGTGTGAATTGCTCGTCCTCAAAACATCTTTGAACAGTCATTCCTAGATTAAGCTGAAGTATTAGGTGCTGGTTTGAAATGTCTCTCTCTCTCTGATTCTCCAACTTTTTGTCACAAAGAGGCGATTAAATATAAAAGACACTGACACATTGTGACAACCAACCCCATAACAGGGATGGTTGTCACACAATATGGTGGTTCGTCACAATTTGTTTTAATAGGAAAAAAAGGAAGGCAGAACTAAAGCTGATACTTTAATTGCACAGACAAGTTGACAAATGCATAACTGAATGCATCTTAACACAAAATGAGCAAGAAACAGGAGAATGTTAAGGCCTGCCGATAACGACATAAAGAACAAAACAAATCGTCTCAACAAAAAAACAACAAATAGCCTACTTAGCTAGGCTACACGTATTCACTGTCACATGTGACAACCAACCCCAAAGAGAATGTGACGACCAACACCAACTGGAATTGCTAGCATATAGGCTAAAAACCATCTAACAACTAGTTAGCTAGGTAACAACAATCTAAACTATAGCTCCCTTCACACCTTTTAAGGGTAACAGTTGTTTTGTTATAAACTCATTGTATAAAAGCATAGAAAAAAAATACAGATGAGCCATAAAAAATACAGAAGTCCTCTCATATCAAGTTCAGCTGTCCTACTTCAGAGAGGACTATGTAGACGAGCTCAGATCCCAATTCTTGGCATTTGCATACTAAATGTTGGGAGACGGCACCCTCTGGTGGTGAGATACAATTAGTGTTGACAACCAA
Organism: Cheilinus undulatus; assembly: GCF_018320785.1. Classification (NCBI taxonomy): domain Eukaryota; kingdom Metazoa; phylum Chordata; class Actinopteri; order Labriformes; family Labridae; genus Cheilinus; species Cheilinus undulatus. Next base: position 34,567,043 of record NC_054878.1, on the reverse strand, counting down.
CCAGTGTGACAACCAACCCCTTGCTCCCCTACACTCAGATAACCAACAATATGCCACACCAGACAGACCCTTTCCTGGAACCCACAAGGGAGGAGAAAACAAGGCCGGCAGACAAACACCTGGTGACGAGACCTCTAGTCTGACACCAGAGGGACTGGCTTCAACTGGAAACAACTGGTTAAGGCCCAGGACAGAACCTGGTGGAGGGCTCTCGTTGACAGCCTATACCCCACACCAGGAGTTAAGAGGCCTAAGTCTTGGGCATTAATATTGAGATTTAGAGGGAAAGCACAAATATCTAAGGTGTTGAACAGCAGGTAACCATAGAAAACAAAAACTAAATGACTGAAGCAACCCCATACCACAGTCTGAGTAAATTACACAGAGTGTAAAACCATTCACAACACCAGCTAATTTTACTTGAACCGATGCTGGAATTGGATGAATGTGATGTGATAAATAGATCTGGTATCCAAACAATGAGCAGATTCATGGGGCCAGTTTAAACAGGTCAGCTCTATGCAATTCTGTGTTTATGCCAAGAACTTGTGCATGATACTATATGTCGCTGTCATCAGTTTGCTGGTTGGCCTGTGCATATGATACTGTGGTTAAATGCCAAAAGGTGAGGCTGTTTGGCTGCACGTCATGCTTGTTACACCAGCAACTTCTATGAACACTTGCAATTTCTGTATAGTTCACATTTTGAGGGATGATGGTAGAACTATGAGTTTAAATAAATGAGGCAGAGGAAACAAAATGAAGCAGAATGAAGCAATGAAATTTGGACAGCTGTATTGCAAAGATGAAAGAAACTGCATGGTTTGAAACCTTCCATGGATCTCAAACCAGCAACTCAATTTTTAGCTGCCTTTGAATCAATGCTTTATCAATTTACTAAACTGCCATTTTAAGAGGCGATGCTGTCAACATGAAAAGCCATGGACAACTGCTTTGCACATGTTCGATGTACATATAATGTATGCATACAGTGTAACTAGTTGCCAGTGAGGGTACACTCTGACAGCAGAGGGTGAGTGATGTCAGTGATACAAAGATTGTGGGGCATATTGTGATAGCCACTTGTTTCCTTTTATTTTGTGAGGAAGTTAGGAAAACCTGATGCTGCATAAATGATTCCTGGTCTCATCCGCCCAGTGAGGAACACAGGTGAATAATTTAACACTGATGTCAGAGCAGAACAGAATTGGTATCTGCAGATGCCCATAAAAGACCAGATATTGGATCTAGGCCTGCAGTCAGCCAAAGAAAAACTTGGTTGACTGAAATTACACCCACACGCCAACAATTCAATTGGTCATTCAACAACAACAACAACAAAAAAACAGAGAGAAATGCCTTCTTAACTATTAAAAGGACCCCTTGGTTCCAGCCTGCACTGTCATTTCTGTGCACATATCAGACAGCATACAGCAATTATTTTCCTAGGTGAAGGGAAATAAAGTCTGCTGGTTGGGACTTAATAACTGGTAGACATTGTCTTTTCACTCTTCTGCTCTCGGTCTGACTGTAATAGACACTAATGCTGGCACATACATTTAATGGGATGATAAAGGGACTTAATACTTGTATTTGCTGACCAGTGAATTTAACAGGCCACGTGAGTTGAGGCTCTGACAGGGTGAAGAGTAAAGACACTCAGCAGCACCTCTTCAACACAAACAGGCTCGTCAGGTTTAGAAAATTGGATCGAAGCTTTCTTAGCTTTTATACTCTTTGAAGCATATTACTGACTTAACATTCCCAAGTGGCCACAAAAGATACAGAAGGATTTAGCCCTCATTGATATAACATTACAAGGCCCATAGAAAGAATCACAGGGGCTTCACCTGTTCCAAAGCTTTAGGTTTGACTATTTGTAACACTAATACATCATCTTCTAACTAATAGTACCATTTTGGCCGCTAGGCCCTGTAGAAAAATAATATAATCTTAATTAAACATGGCTAAATGGACGGAAACATCTGCTTCTTTTAAAAGATTCAAAAAGTAGGAAAATTTTGAGGAAGTAAGACAAGTTCCCCTTCAATTTCTGACAGCTCAGATCATGTATATGAGGCAAACCTTGTATATAAAACAATCTGGCCCAGAAATACATTTCAAAGAAACTGGCCACATATTTGAAAACATTCAACAACTTTCAGTCAAGAGTAAACCCCTGCAAGCAAATCCAACTGAACAAAAGACACATAAATTGGCTTGCCCTATACTGCACTATTTTATAATTTAAAGGAAATTTTCTATGCAACATCTGAGCGAATTTCAGTTAAACTATGGCATTAATTCACATTTATCTAAAATCATGATAAAACTATTCTTAAATATATTATACAAATGTCCTTTGTTAAGGAAAATATGTGTGGACCTATTTCCAACCAGCTTTTTGAATGAAACTGTTAAAACCGTTAAATGTTTATTTTTGACAGCTTTTTTTTTTTTTATTTGTTTGGGCTGTCTTTGGGGGGCTCAGGTTTTCTTAATTGAGAAGGCTCAGAAAAAAGCTGGGAACCACTGTTTCTTACCTATTAATTCTGTGGGATTCTTCTCTATAAAGTGTTCACAGAGTCTGATGAAACTGGCAGTTATTTCTTTAGAAGGGCATTCGCCATGGCTGAAACAAAGAAAAGGACAAATGTTAGTATTCTATAATATCATTACTATATTATCACCATAAACCAGAGTTTATAGCAGTGGTTCCCAAAGTGGGCCTTGCATTGTCTGCATTTTGGATTGAAATTGGAAGGAGTTCCTCATGATAGGCAGGAGAAACCTGGCCACACTATTCCTTTCTGTAACATCTTTACTGTGGATTTTCTGGCATTTTTTCAATCAAGACAAAAAAAGTTTAATTTGGAAACTGAAAATTATCTGCTAGAGGCAGTTTTACAGCAGCACCCAAGACTAGAAAAGATTGATAGCACCAAAAAAGCCCACAATAGTCTGAAATAGTTGCAGGACTGGGAGTATAATTCTCAAATAAGGTTTCATTTTTCTGGGAATGACCCTCTGTTCAGTCAGATTTTTTAAAAACTTTTTAAGGCCATGGTTGTTATTTTACAAATTTCTTAGGTTTTATGTTGCTGTAAATTAAAAAAAAAAAAGACAGAGCGGAATTTGTTCACAAAAATCATGACTAACAGTGTGTTTGTTGTACGTTTACATATTTTCACATGTTGATTTGTACAAAGAGGGGTGGGGGGGGGTGGGGGGCCTTAAAATATTTTCAAAGGGGGGCTGATGGAAAAAGTTTGGGAACCACTGGTTTATAGTATGTTCAACCAATCAATGTACTCATACCCTTTACACTGCAGCTTCACATAATTCACGCCTTCTTTTTCAATGTCGTTGCGGTCATAAAAGCGAGTAGTGTTTGTCAGGTCGACAAGCAAACCCATTGTCACCTGTAGAGAGGAAATATAAAGACATGATATGGCATTGTTGCTTTTGTTGTTTTAAAGTGTAACTTAGTTTTTTCCTCCAAAGTTACTTACTTTGAGACTTTTTAAATAGTTGGACATCATACTGGGGTGGAACCTGTTCTCCTCTGCAACTTGGTCATCATATCGGGGACCTAACATTGTTTTCATCGGCAGAAATTTACCTGTGAGGGAAAATTATCAAATTAAAGTACGGTTCTCACTCAGTAGAAAATGCAACATAAACAGTGTAAAATATTTTACAAATTTAAATTAGAAAATGCAGAATTACAAGCCATTAATAGGACAAAAAATATATATTATTACTATATTATTATCATATTCTGTAGTGTGTATTTCCATCGTTGTGTGCAAGTAAAAGTATGTAAGCTAATTATCATTAATTCTTGAGAAAAAGGAGAAAACATGTTTGAATTTTATTTTATATTGTTGTCTCATTGTATTGATTTAAAGTGGAAATCTGTGCAGGTTGAGGTCTCAGCAGTTTTTTCATTTAACCTTTATTAACCAGGTTTGTCCCATTGAGATCAAAGATCTCTTTTTCAAAGGAGACCTGACCAGTTGTGTATGGGAACTGATTTTTCAACATCTTTTTTTATCCATAATATGAATTTTTGCCAATCAAATGATTGATTTTTGTCAACTTCTGACACACTAACATGTGTTCAATATTTATACCATTAATTCAGATTAATGTCAAGTTTTCAAGTATCTAATACTGGTATTCAGTGATGATACTGAGTAATACAATGCAGTATTTTCACTTGTTTTAATTTTTCCACTTATCTGAAGTATCTTATCTCTGAATTTCCTATTTCCATCCTTAAACTAGGTAAACTCTTTAAATAAATCAGTGATTATTGCAGACAGATGCTCAGGCAATTAAACAAATAATTAAAATAAAATGAAAAGAGGATAATGAACAATAATAAGAATGTCTATATAAATAAGTGTTTACTCCCCTAAGTCCAAAAAAATGCTATTTATTTATATTAACACAGAATAAGCTTTTTATTCATACATAAGGAGGGTCCCCTTCATGGAGGCAGCCATCGTGGATGTTTTCCATTTTGCATGTTTCTATGTGTTCAATGTGTTTCAAAGGCAACATAGAGGGAACCAAATAACATAAACACTTTTTTGTTTAATTTCACTGGTTACCACAATTTCCACCAGAAAAATAAGCACTGTAATCTAAAATTGACTGTATGATGTTCTGTTAGCTGATATTCAGTTTTACACACGTCACCTTTAACTCAAATAATTGAATATTGCCATATTGAATATGAAAAAATGAAAGAAATCAACGGTGAAACCAAGCTTTCTGTATGTTCTGATTAATATATAAAAATATTTAGATTTCAGGGGTTTCTTTTAGAAATTACTTGATTCACATCCCCATGTGTGGATTGTGGCTGTTACAAATGTATTTTTTCCAGCAATTTAGCTCTGTGGTTGAGGATTGAGTAACACTTGGCTAGACGGTATTTACGGTTTAATAAACGGTTCTGAAAATAATTGTGCACGACTGTATATAAATGAAGTACTTCGCAAATTAAAGGTAACTGGAAATCAAAGAATGAATGAAAGAGTTCCAGTGCAGTTAACGCATTAGTTTTAGTTTGAAGAAAGAATGAATACATGGGTACGGACCCGGTTTGTTTTGACACGTGATGCTACCAGAGTGATGCTAGCCATCCCAGTAGCCCCTCACGAGTGCGCCCTAGCAAGACGAAATAATGACCGTAAGAAAAACCAAGGAGTCCGCTTCAGTTAAAAACTGAATAAGAGCAGTTACCGAGCAAAAAGACCCATGTTTATTAAGCTTTGACATCCCGCTTGCAACAGGTACCGGGTTAGCTCAACAACGCGCGCCCAAATACAACGCCACACCAAACTCCATTTAAAAATAAGACAAAGTTGGTTAGATTGGCTACAGTTGGAAAATATACCTTGTGCTAAATAGATATCCGAGCTCATCCAATTCGTTAGTGCTGTCTTGAGAATTCGGCATCCCCTTTCAGGCCCGTCATTGCTTGTTTTGTATGAAATTATGTAAATGTTGAAGTCACTGCTAGCTATGTCAGCATGTCATGAAAGTCGAGCTATTTGTTTGACCCTAAATGAAGAAAATAGTTAAGTACCATTTTGTATCAAATACGTTTAGGAAATAAATAGCGGATATCCCTATATTAAAGCGGACGTCAAGACGTTTTTAACCAGCACGTTGGGTCTAACACAATGATGTCATTGGCTGCTAGCAGAAGCTCCACGTACAGTAAATAAACCCTTTCAATCTAGCTTCAGTACTGTTTTTGTCCTCACCTGCCACAGGTTGTCCTCTCCTTGGACAATTCCGCCATCGAGGAGGGGGTCCGGTGTGTGACATCCTCAGGAGCGGTCTTGGTGCAGTGAGAATCTAGCTTGCCTGTGGGTTGAAGCTCCCTCCCTTAGAACGTGGGGAATCACGGCTGCCTTTCACGCAAGAACCGAGGCTCTGCAGGCCCTTCAGCACCTAATTCAAGTAAATATGCTAACAAGCTCAAGCCCAGTGAGCATTCTAACTGGCTAACAGGTATTTACACGACATACAGGCTACAGCAGAAATCGGAAAAAAATCAGCATCCCAGGAATTTAATTTTTAGGTCCGTTTTTGTTAAATCTTGATTAGCTAGCACAACCTTCCTTCTGTATCAAACGTGCTAGCTACAAGGGCTAAACTAGCTAGCCATCTACTTCTGCTTGTTAATATCTGCAGTTCAGGCGACACGCAGCGTCATGACGCCACCTGCTGGCTGGGGTGGAAAGAAACTAATTACTCAACAGTAGCTTTTTTGTGTACTTTTCAAAAGTTATTATTTTTTTTTTTAGTTTTTACTTTTAATTCTTAATTTCAAATTAGTTATAATTTATTCACTCTTTGTTACTGTTGGTTTGCTAGTTTATTTTATTTTAGTTTCTATTTTTGCAAAAATTTTTAGTTTTGGTTGAGTTTTTAATAGTGTTAGTTTTATTTATATATATTTTTCTTATGTGATTGGAGATACTTGTCAGAAACATGACCCAGCAGGGTCTTAAAAGAAAGCATCATACAGTTTTTAAAAACCTCAGTTTTTAACTCAAGATGTAAAATTAACAATTGCATAACATCCTTTTTGGCAGTATGAGGGCATTTTACATTCTCAAGGCTTGGGTGTACTTGTCAGTCAGCATGCTGCTGTTAAAGACTAAAACTAAGAATATTTTATCTTTAATTTTGTTTTTTTTTTTTTGTTGTGTAAACAAAGAATTGAGTTTGTTAGTTTGTTTGTTTTTTACAATGCTACTGTACTTGTTTTAACTGACTATAACAGGCTGCAATAGTCCTGTACTTTCTGCAGGTAGGCAGAACCTGCAGAACAATGAACCATAAAACAGCTGGAAATTTCAAATAATGTTTAAGGGGAAAGGGAACTGTGAACAGTGTGAGTTCTGGAAGTAAAGAAAATTTCCATCAGATTGTCAGATTTAAATTTTCAGATCACAAACAAAGGATTGGATTTGCTTTTTTTCCACATTTTGTAGGTCAGTAGATACTCCACATACCAAAATATATGTGCAAACATACTCTCAAGTGAATTTTCGTCATATGGCCCCTTTAAAGTTGTTTTTGATCCACCAATAAACTAAAAAATAAAGCATTTGGGTCAAAAACATTTGTATTCCTTCTGCATTTGAATCCATGTTGCTTTTTTCTTGCCTTCTAATACAGTTGTGTTTTTCTCTTTTTTGTATAGATTTTTAAATATCAGATTTATCTGACCCTAAGATAGTTTTATAAAGGGGCCAGTCCTCAGCATTACCTCTTTCAGGATTTTTAAAATTATTAATTAATTATGAGTTACAGGATGCTACTTGATGTCCCAGGATAAAAGGCTGTACATAAGCTGTCAGCACAGACATAATAAAGCAAAACTGTATTGCAATGATCTCTGTAGTGGAACTGGACTTTTAAAAAAATTAAATAACCCCCAAAAGTACATCATATAAAATGGTAATAATACAATATCTTGGCCAAATTTTTATTTTACTCTTTATTTAACATATTATTATAACTTCTGTGTAGTTTTTGGTTTTTACAGCTTTTGAAGACAAAACACACCTTGCAGTGTTGCAGGAAATTACACAAAGTACCACAACAGAACTCTGCATTGTGAAATCCAGAGTTCTGTTGTGGCCAATGTCATATGTTTAGCTTGAATATACAAAGGATGTGAAAGAAAATTACACAAGAGTCATGAGAATATTTACAACTGTACAAAAACAGTTGTTTAAAAGAACAAAAATATACGATACAAAATGTCTTTAACAATACTGTAGTTAAAAAAAACTTTGGTTTTAGTTAAATTGTCTTTTGGTTATTAGCACATTATAAGCAACATTAAAATACAACAAACAACAATTAAAAACACTGATAATTCATGCAAACATTTGTAAATAGCTTGTGAAGGGCAGTTTCTGTAGCTTTACGTGTCCCATTTAATACAAGAGAATACAATATTGTTGGCATACAGTCATGGATGGAAGCATTGGCAATTTTTCCAGAAAATGCAGCATTTCTCCCAGAAATAAACACATGTATATTTCATTTATGTGCATTGGAACAACACATTAAAAAAAAAAAACAGAAGACAAAAGGTAAAATTGACATAATTTTACACAAAACTCATAAATGGGCCGGACAACATTGTTGGCACCCATTTAAAACTGTAGGTAAATCATTTTATTTCAAGCATGTGATGCTCATTCAAACTCACCTGTGGCAAGTAACAGGTGCTGGCAATATAGAAATCACACCTGAAGCATGTCATTCTACTGTTTACAGAAAACAGAATGAGGCCTACAAAGAAAAAAACACAGTACTTGCAGTCAAACATGGGGGAGGTTCAAAGATATTTTGGGGTTGTTTTGCTGCCTCTGGCACTGGGTGCCTTGACTGCATGCAAGGAATCATAAAATCTGGAGACTATGAAAAGATTTTGGGCTGCAATGTATGGCCTAGTGTCAGAAAGCTGGGTCTGCGTCAGAGGTCATGGGTGTTCCACAGGACAATGACCAAAAAAATTCCAGGGGTGCCAATACGTTCGTCCATGACTGTATGTAAAAATAAGTGGACAAAAAAATGCTACACTTTCAGCAATATAGCTTTACATTTATCCACGTTTGAGAGACAGTTTTCCAGAATCAGGCAAGCAGGTTAAAACTATTACAAGTTCTGACATAGCTGATAAGAATCTTGTAATAATGAATCATACCACAGATACTAATTAACAACACTGTACACTTAATGCCACTTAAAGTCATAGAGGTCTTTGGAAAGATTAATTCACAACTGCATCATTCAGGGGAGATTAGTTGCTTGTTTCTTTGAATGTCTCAGGGTTTGGTTTCCATTTCTCTCAGCTGTACTTTGCCATTATCAAACATGTCCAGAGTGACATAAATAGTCGCCAGGGTTGTATTTTCTTGCTGTTTCCCTGCAGAACACTTACTTTGTTTGCTGATCCTCTGTGCAGGAGCTTCCTGTGAGCTTTGACTTCGATATGGGCTGAACTGGTTGTTTTCAGAAAGAAGCAGAGCTGTGGATTCTCCAGAAGACGATGGATGCAGCGTCTCCTCTGAGTCATCCAAGTCTTTGTTCTTTAAGTCTGGCACAGGAACTACATCTGGGACCGTGTACTCTTCCATCTGGTCCCTGCATGGGTAACTTGTACAGCCTGTGACTAGAGGAGGGGTGGATGTTCTACCAAGTTCCTCTGGGTAGACTCTGTCACAGTGGCTTTCATGTGGAGTATTGAATGGCTGGACTGAGCATGTTCTCTTTGGACACAGGCATACACAGAGAAAGAGAGGGTGAACACAAAAGACCAAGGATGCAACCTTTTGAAAACAAGATCATTCATAACAACTCATCTTTGTTTCTGCTCCTATTTACAGTACATCAAATATATACAGTAGCTGAACATTTATCTGGTGTAAGCCAAAGCTCAGTAAACACCAACGCAACAAGTTATTCTCATTCACGACAATTACTTAAGTTAGAAAAACATTTTCCTCCTTGACTATATATGTCTAGCCATGAAAAATCTCACTTTATCCAGCTCTCAAGTTTACCTCTTGATGGTTTTCTGATGACCACACGGCCACAGAGCTGAGTCCAGGGTTTGGCACAGGCTTCTCCTTGAATTTTTTCCACCTAAAAACCAAATTATTGCATCATAAAGATGTATTTTTGAATCATTTGTAATGAAAATGTGAAGGTCTCCTACTTTAAAACCAAAAAAAGATCTTGGTGATGTGCCTTTTGTGTACGTATCCCCTTTATGATGTTAACCTGAAAACTTACTGAATAGCACAGCACAATCCAAGACATAACACCAGAACCATAGTGATGCTCCCACAGACCAGGAGAGCTGTGACCAGCCGTGGGTCTGATAAAGAAAGAAATAATTATGCTGTTGTTAGTTGAGTTGAAAAATTTCTTACATCTGCTAAAACCTTGTATGATCTCAACGCTGGGTGTGAATTCCTCCTTACTTGTGGTAATGAAAAAGTCATGGGCAGAAACAATGCTTGAAGGTTAACTTGAGGTTGCAAAAACACTACAGGGAGTTCAAATTTTGGGATTACTTAAGATATTGTTTTGGTAAGTAATGGCAGATGCTGCTGGAACATAATTAACATTGGCAGCACATTTAGACACAAAAACAGTAATTTTGTTTTACTGGGCTTCATCTCAGTCTTTTTCCTTTTAAAGCTGTGGTCTACTCTTTCCAAAACTCACAGTTGCAGCTGCTTGATTCCAAGAACCTCTGGTTTGTTTGGATTCTTGTTAAAGTAACTTTACCTTCATGACTGCCACTCGAGGTTGCAGACAACTGCTGGATACAGTTCACAGCGGATCATCTTTCACTCAAGTGCCTGCATGTTTCAAACTTGCAAATAACATCTATATCAGGAGCTGAGAGATTTTTTTCATCAAAACAAGACTACAGACTCCAGCCTCTGTGACTCAGCTTCTACTAATTGGATGGCGAAATGGAAGAGAAAAATCAATAAACAATGAATGGAAAACTCTATGAAGTGATGGATGGATGGATAAATCGATGGACCAGATGGATGGAAGGATAGATGGATCAACTGATGGATGGTTAAGTGGACAAATCTATGAACAGGCGAATGGATAGAAGGATCAACTGATGAAAGATAAGTTGTACGATACGTAATGGTAGAGTTGATCAATAGATGGATTATCTAATATATAAATGAACTCACCCATGGATAAATGTGTGATTGGTTGATAAAAAAGATTTATGATAGATAAATTGATTGCTATGTTAAAGATGGATGGATGGATGGATGGATGGATGGACTTGGTGATAAGTGGCTGTTGGATGGATTGCTGGACAAAAAATATGTTGGATAGTAATTCATGAATAGATGGATGGATGGTAGTACAAGTTTACTGCTGAGTATCCCTGCCAACTTCCTCTTAACATGCCAAAGCCTACTGGCAGTCCAGCTGTCACATTTGTCTAAATAAGAACAACACACTAGCTGCCAAATTCAAATATTTGGAAAGAGTTTTACTCCATTCTCAAGTTTCCTTCTGAAGTGTGGTCAGCTTTATGTAACCAAACTAATTTTTTAATCCACTCCCACAGGTAGAAATAGTTTCCTGATCTTGATGTAAAAACCTAGAACAAGTCTTTGAAACTTACACTCTGTTATTATTCAGTCTGGACATTTTTTATAGATTCCTTAAGAATTTCAAGGGGAAACATTTTTATATAGCATGTCTTTTATGTGGAATAAGCTCATAAACTCACCAAATCTCTTAGTTGTAAACAGCCTTTCACTGCTTTGGGTTGTGCTAGTAAGAGCTGTTGCCTGGACGTAGACATGGTACTGGGTGTCTGGAGTCAAATCTTTCAAAGAGATGAACTGCCTTGTGCTATCTACAGTGGCATCTACAGACAAAACAGGACAGGAATGGAGTTGAAAAGGGGGACAAAAATGTATTTGCAAACTTCAAAGAAATCTGAGGTGTACTCACTGAGATAAGGTCCTTTCTGTGCACTGTAAAAGACAGTGTATCTGACAACAACTCCACTGCACACCTCCTGTGTCTTCACATCCCAGCTCACGAAGGCACTTTTGTCATAAGCCTGAACATTGTTGATGGTGACATTCCCTGGATCTGTTAGGGATCAAGTTTTCAAAATAAGACCAATAAAGCCAGGAGAAAAAAATGTTTAGCAATCTTTATAAAATCCGTATTATGTACCTCCGACTCTGGAGCAGACTTGAAGAGCTTGTGTCCCATGACCTGCCTTACCATCAGAGAGTGGAGTTACTGTAATGTTGTATGGCTTTTTGTCTGCCAGGTCTGAAGAAAGACATGAATGTCATTAAAAACCCTTACTTTTGTTAACCTATTCAGACCCTGCATGTGGAAATTACACTTTGGCTCTCCTACAACATAGCTATAATTTCTGCTGTTATAATTTTTTTGATAAATGTGCAAAATGTCCATTAAAGTTGCAGTAATGGCACACAGATGGCCTAGCAGTCTAAGGCATGACCCATGTATGCAGGCGGGCCGGATTCGAATCCAGCCTTTGGCCCTTTGTCACATGTCTCTCCCCACTCTTGGCCCGTTTCCAAATCTATCCACTGTCCTCTGTAAAATAAAGGCATGAAATGCCCAAAAATAAATCTTTAAAGTTGAAGTAATTTGCTTGAACTGTTAGGAAATGTACTTGGAATTTTCAAAATTTTTAATGAAGTATGGGGATATGTTTGTATATTTTGGAGAATGTCACTGGATAGTGGCTCAAAAAACACCTGCAGCCTGCATCACTCCCCATTCAGAGTTCCCTGCCTTACTGAACATTGGTGTTTTACAGACATTCTTCAATTTTCAGAAGATAAACTGACTTAAAAACAGTGAAATATCCCTTCAACAAGCTCTGAAATCCAAAGTTAATTACATATCATGCACCTGCACCAATAAAGAAATTAAATTCCTACCAATCCCAGAACTATACACACCCCTAAAGTGCCCCAGCCCTTTTGCTTGACCTATCACAGTCAGACAATTATGTATCTTCTGGAGGCCAAGAACCAAAAGGTTGTATTTCTAGTTATCATTAATAATCATTACAAACATTTCCAGAAGAATACTTTTTAACAGATGACTGTAGTAGGCAGTGGTGTAGTGGTCCATGCAGAATTAGGTATAGTCTTATAAACTCTATTAGGTTAATTCTTTATTCAAAAATGGGTGTAGTCTGTGGAGACTAAAAAAATAAGAGGGTATACTCCATAAACCCCCATATAGCCTGCACTACACTGCTGGTTATAGCATTGTACCTAGTTACCCACGCAATGAAATCGGCAGGGTTATGTAAAGGGTTCCGTATCTTTGTGTTTGTTTCTTTGTATGTGTACAAGATAACTTGAGAACTGAAGTCAGATCTTCACCAAACTTTCAGGGAATATTGGGATAGTGACAGGGAAGAATCGATTAGATTTTGGTGATGATACGCGCACCCGTTCGGTTTTTCTCAGACTTCGAAATTTTGAACACCATAGTAATCAATGGGAGCGTTCCTCGGTGGCACTGCTTAGGCGTGGGTCTGCTGCCTCAGACGGCCATTCTAGTTATTTATATACAAGACAGCAAAAAGACGAGTATCAAGAGTAAACTTAGACCTAAGAGAAGAAAAATTGTTTTCAGACTCCTTTTAAATCTCTGCGTAGTTATCCGATCTCATAGTATAGAGAGACTGAATATCAAGTTTTTGATCTAGGAAAGTTACTTACATTTATCCAAAAAAGTATCTCCAAATCCTCTGAAAAAGCTGAGGATTTCTGAGGCTTTTCTACCCTACATTGAACATTTCTTACAGTGTCTGTTGGTGGCATTAGTCATTGTTCTTTGTTTGAAGGAACAAAGCTAAGCATACTCCATCATATCGTATCTCTGTGAGACATGAGTCACAGTTCTGAAATACACTTTCCATCTCAGCTAATGCATTACAGAGAAGCTGATAAAAGTCTTTTCTCTGCCTGTATTCCCATCAGACTAGGCGATACCATCCTAATTGAACAGACTGTCAAATAAGTGAAGTCAACACATGTGAATTAGCACGGGGGTGATAATGACTCAGGTTTGTATTGAAACCTTCATTTTTGGTATAATTCTAAAAGCATATTACTTCATTACTGAATAATGCTTCCCCACATCTGTTGTTCAACCTACCCTTCAGTGTTACATTGGTGTATTTACTCTCCTTCCAATAGTACTGATTTCCCTCGTGGGTGTAGTCGATCATATAACCACTGACAGGCTGGGCCGGAGCCTTCCATGTGACTTGGATAACACCTTCAAGGGTTGAGGTTTGGATGTCAGTAACTTGAGGGAGGCCTGCCAAGTGAGAACAGGAGAAAAGAATATAATTGCCTTGTCAGATCACTAACGTGCTTCACTGGAAAGCATGGTCCAGTGATATGAATCACTGTGATGCATGAATTACCGTTACCCATCAAGCAAAGATGAATCGATTGCATTTAAACTCACTTTCTTCAGCTGCTGGAACATAAACGGAGTCCACCACAGACAGTGTGTCATTTTGGGAGACTTTGAGAAGAATTCGGTGTGCATCCTGATTCACATCAACATCACAAGTTGATCTGCCACATGTAAATTCAGTGTAATTTAGTCCTGGTATGTTGTGTTTCAAGGGAATCAGCTTCATCATGTAGATTAATCTGTCTCTGCATGTTGAAGGAATCCCCTGTAGCAGAAGAAGAGGAGGTTTTAAAGTCATTAAAAAAAAAAGCAGAACTCTTTAGAAATCTAGTTTTGAATTTAAATGACCAGTTTGGAAGTAACTTTAAGAGATATGCAAAGAATAGAAAGCAGAGTTTTCCCTACCGTCCACATGGCATGAACTTTTCTGAAACCATTTTTGTCTGGTTCAGCAATTTTTCTCCAAAGATGCAGCTTTACATCAGTCACTGAAAAAGTTTAATTAATTTCAATGAAACACAAATACAAAAATATTATAAAACACTTAGTTCCAAACAAGAAATCCGATTGGGAGAGAGATATTCCTGCTGATACTGAATGCAAAGTCATTGGGACTTTTCACAAAATGTATCCTTACGCCTCAGCCAAGTGTTCTGTATACAGTCATTTAACAATAAAGGAGTGTCTGATTTCATCAATAAATCTAATATAAAGGAATCACACAACATACTTCTATTAAAATTAAATTAGATCAAATTTGAACATACAGATAAACATACATAATACAAATAAACTGGTCTGTGGTTACCATGGAAAAAAAGTAGCAAGAATGCAGGAAAAAGTAAGTTTCTGGAACTAAACCTATTACAAAAAATAAGGACATTCGTGTTTGGTAGATTATTTCTTTGTTGTAGCAATGCTTCTTGGCAGTAACAAACAGGAGCTTCGCTCTGTGGGGGCAAGTACTGTCATCTTGGAGGCTAGTGTTCTGTCCCAGACTGTGGAGATATGGGATTGCCACTGGTTGCAGGACCTTATCCCGATATCTCTCTGCATAAGCCTTGTTTTTTCAGTGAGGGAGATGCCGCCCCACACCATCACACTGCCTCCATCAAAAGATGTTATCTCTGCATCTTCTCCACACTTTGTCCCTGATCCAACTGCCATGGCAGAATTGGGACCCATTGCTGAACATAACGTTCCTCCACATGTTCAGGTTCCAGTGTAAGTGTTGGGAACATCAGTGCGGATGGGCCTGACAGTGGAGGGCAGTCATGATAGGCCTTCTGGTAGCCCTATGAGACTGGAGCTTGGCTGCATGCAGTATGTTCTGGATTGTCTGGGCGGAGAGCTGTTAGCCATATCATCCTGCAAATGTTGATTGCAAATCTGTAGAAGACAGCCTACAGTTCCCAATTGCTGACAGAGTGAGGATCAGTCATACGTGGCGTGCCGATTCTTGGCGCAGACACCAACTGACCACTGTAGCAGGGCCCAAGTGCTGACTATCAGGTGCCTGATTGTCAGCACTTGGGCCACTGACATACACCTTAAAAACATAGCCGCATCCATCCATTACTCTCCTTCCCTTTAAGCCTTCATCACATCCAGACTTTACAAACGCAATAGTATTCTCTAGGGTACATCTTCCAAAGTCCTCAATAAATTTAAGTACATTCAGAACTCCACAGCATGCCTCCCCAGTTAACTACATCGCCCCTTTCCTTTAAAATCTCCACTTGCTACCTGTCACAATCACAATCAATTCAAACTTCTGCTCAAAAAGATTTTGAATCGCAAAAGACCCTGTCTTTCCCATTTAATGCCATTCATTTTAATTTTATTTATCAACTGGAAAAGAGCAGAGCTGGCATCATTTGGGCAAAGTACCCACATGGATGGTTGTAACTGCAGCCTAAAAGATGAAGATTTGATCTGTTTTAGGTTTTCTAAGGTTTTACCAGCAACTTAATTTCATTCATCCTTCATTCATCGGCACTTGTGAATGTTAACTTCGACTGTTGAATGAGTCATCCTCAATTCTATAAAAGCCTAGTCGGTTATGTGTACCACCAGGCCTGTGTAATTTGTTATCCATTCTCTAGAACAAATATTAATAGTGACAACATGCTGCATGAGTCACACAAAGGAGAAACTGTTTTCTTTGTGTTATCTGCATATTAAGATATTCACTGTGTCTCAACCTGAAACTCAGTGATTCAGATGTTATTTCTTCTTGCTGTGACTTTATTATGCCTCTATACCAGTGACAGCCAAGACCAAAGGTGTTATGCCATCAGGTTGTACACCTGTTTGTCTGGTCTATTCGTAAGTATGCAACAAGTCAAGAAGGTTTGAGGGGATTTTCTTTAAACTTTGCAAAAATGTTAATTAAAAACCCATTGAAGACCTGATTAGAATTGGAGACCAAAGATCAAGGTTTTTGGATCTAATGTTTACCATGCTTATGAGGTTTCTACCAATCACAATACCACAGAAACCACCCTCACCCTCCTTCCTCTACTTTCACTATACCCAGAGAAAGCATTTAACACCAGGTGGTTGTTTTAGTTCCTCTAAAAGCCAATCATAGATTCTGGCTTGAGCAACAGCAACATAAATCTTTGCGATCAAAGAAACTTTCTTTGTTCTTGCTATTTGTTTTTAAGAAAAGCTACGACTGATTTGTAAAGTGGAAAACCAATGTGCATTCACAAATTACAGCAGACTCAACATGGCTTCATTTCACCAGGACCATAAAACACCATTTAACTTTGTATAAGCGACTGGTTAGTAGGGTGTTATTAATGCTAAAGTAAACAGTATCAACAATGGTCTTACTGTTGAGTTTGGTCAGAACTTTCTTCTCCAGGCTCCAGTCGCTCCAGGGGGCCTCGTCTATGGCACAGCGCACTGAAAATTTATAGGTAGTGCAGGATTCCACTTTATCAATAATAATCTTCCCCTTTTCTTCACAGTCAAGAGTTTTATTAATCACCCACTAGGGAAGACGTAAAGACTGGTTAGAAACATTACTTCAAATTCTAGAGAAATCCAGAAGATCAAACTCTGAATATATTAAAGCTTTGATGCACTGATGTGACGTGTTCCTACCTCTGGGGTTTTTCCATTGATAGCCTGGAACAGAAACATAGATGAGATCAGTTAATCCATCAAAAAGCAGTTACTGTCTTAATTTGACAGTGAGAAATTTGGGCCCAAATTGTGTTGCATTTTCAATGCTTACATCACTGCCATGAGCGCTTACATGTCCTTAAAGATGGGAATCCTTTCCCTGCTACCATCAATCCAAGTTGAATTTTAAGTTACTATTTATTTGCTAATCACCTACACTTACACAACTGTCATTTTTCTAAAAGTACATTCTCAATGGGAAGCTCAGAAGCTAACAATGTGTGCAATTATATTCTAGGTTTTAAGTCAAATTAATTTATTGTACTCAATATTTTTTACATTGCCATTTCTAGAATATAAGAGATGAAAAGACAGCAGTGGTGGGAATTTAGAAAGAGTATATTTTTTGAAATGCACGGCAGCATATTTTTAACAATATGCTGCTTTAGATAAATGCTAATGCTAGCATTAAAGCAAAGCCTTCCTAGCTTTCATCAGCTTACATTACGTAAGCTAGCAAGTACTTGTGTTAGCTAGGAATTCATGCTTTTTCCATTCTTTTTATTATCTATTTCTGGGACTTATTCCTTTAGGACAGAACAGTGGATAACAAAGAAAAATAGCAACAGGTCAGTGTTGAGCAGAGGCTAAACTCTTGAAGGACTAGCTTCCGTACTTGGGGTTCAACCTAACCACTAGGCTATCTGTGCGCCAGCTGCTGCTATACTATCACGAAAAATTAGCCAAGAGTTTTCCACAACTTTCTAGCCAACGATAATATAATCAGATAGACTAAAATGTCATTTAGTTTTTGTCACACACCAAAAATTCTTCATATTTCTCCATTCTGAGTAAATCTATCAAAAAAAAAATCATCTGTATCTCTTTTGCCTCTTAGCAGTAGAAAGCAGGGACCCCAGGTTTGGCAGGGTACTTAAAACACACCATCATTATTTGGTACCACATTTAGGCAAGAGAATAATGCTTGGACTTTAAGTTAAGACTGTTAGGACTTTTTATGAATTAAAACTAGACTAACATGTTTTGAAGTTTTTGTCAACTAAAACTAAAAGTAACCTTTGTAGCTCTGTCAGCTGCATGAGCAATGTGGAAAACTTAGCTAACATAACTTATATAGCTCCGTTAGCTGCATGAGCAATGTAGGAAACATAGCTATGCAGCTAACCTAACTTGTGTAGCTCTGTTAGCTACATAAGCAATGCAGAAAACATACCCACATAGGTAACATAGCTTTGTAGCTAATGCTAAGCACACAAAGCAGCTATGTAAGTATGTAAGTATGCTAGCTTTAGCTACGTTTGCTTATTCTCACATGGCTTAAACTTACTTAGCTACATTTGCTTATGTAGTAATGTTAACTAGCATTAGCTTAGGCTAACGAAGCTAAAACAAGCAATATTTGTGTAAAACCAGTTGAAAAATAATTTAATCCCAGATTAGACCTCTGTTATGGAAATTTCCAGTATTCCAGGCATTTCTAATACTTCAGATATTCTACTTCAAGGCCAAGGTCAAGCTGTACTGTCAGGAATTGAGACTCCAGGCATCTCCCCTTTCCTCTGGGCTGACAGTTTAAACTCACTAGCTTGAGGTAGACACAATGCTGTTTGTGCCTAAAGTCAAGGTTGTTTCCTTATTGCTTGTGCATCCATAAATCTAAGACAGAGACAGTCTGGCTCCAGTACGTCTTAGCACTGGAGGTCACTCAGTTGATTCTGTGGAATCATACTGAGTCATGATCAAGGTTTAGGTTGCCCAAAATACATAAGAGGGTGAACTACTTTAGGCTTTGTTTGAAAAATCAGGCTTCAACCTCACATTGTGTTTGATGTTGTTTCTCCTCCGCCGAAACTAAGTAAACAGCTCAACTTAAACTATCCGAGTCACCTTTTTCTCTGTTTTATTAATGAAATGTTTCTTTGTCTGTAATGTTTGCAATGTGTTAATTTTCTTAATTTCACAGCTAGTCGTTATTAATGAATAAAGCTGAAGCTTTTTTTTATATTAATCCTTGAAATACCTTGTAGTGGAAAATTACAGCACTTCCGTTCTGACAGAAACGGGGAGCTGTCAATGTACAGACTGCAGCCAGACTGTGTTGTGTTTTAGACTGACCTTTGTGAAATCAAGGTGTGCATCTTTTTTCTATTTGCTTCGAACTAATACTTCCAATTCCCAGTGTTGCACTCAAATAGCAAAAAGGTACATACCTTGCTATATCTGACTTGACAGTGACAGGGAACCCCTGTTACGCTATCCATTTGGGTCCAATTAACCATAAGACCCCCAGGACAGGTAGTTACATCTAACTTTGGACGGACAACTTTCCCTGAAGGAAATTCAGAAGCAGGTAAATATAAAACACAGTAAGAAAGACAGAACATATCTTTGCTAATATATATATTTAATAACATTTGCCTTGTGTTACTTACATATGTGAGATGAGGTAAATTCTTGAGTTTCAGAGTAAGCTTCAAAGTCGGCAGATTTGGCTCTCACGGTGACATTGAAACTTCCCAAAAGACGTATTATTTCATCAGATTTCATTTTATATCTGCATGTGCATGTTGTTCCACGTGAGCTGCAGATTTCCTTCTGGGAGGGATGATACGAAGAGGCACTGAAAAAAATAAAACATTTTATTTTGGTCCAAAATTATCAAGCCAAGGGATTTTTCACTAAATTAGTTCTAACTCATTGAAAGACAATCTGAAACACACCTCAGTACGGTGTAGTTTATCTCCTTAGAAGGGTTAATCCAGTGATCCCAGTTGCATATTAGTACGTCTGGCACACCAATTGCTTCTTGAGTATCATAATCTAAGATGCATGATATGTTGCTTGGTTTGGCTACAAAATAGAAGAAATCAGGATTGTCATTACAATCTATGTTTTTGAATGGTTGAGGCCTGACAGAAATGCCAGGTCAGCTGCAGTAGATAGTCACTGTGGGGTTTCCCCAAGGCTCATTGCTTGGTTCTATCTCCATAGTGACATGATATATATTTCCAAGTTATGCTGACAGTAACCAAATTAATTTAAGACATGGTTAAGCAAACTATTGTATGTAAGCAATACCAAACATGAAAGGTGGTGTCATTTTTAACAAAACCACAGCTAAGAAGAACCTGTTAAATATTTAAAAATCTTAGGCTTTCTGATGGTTTGGCTGATGGTGATGGTATGAAGGGGGAACCTACCCCTTCTCAACTATGTGTATTATATTCTAAAGGCAAAAGCTCAGGGTAGATGCACCTTAGACAAAAGCCTGGAGTTTATTTACTCTTTAAAGTCTGAATAATGTTAAAATAAAGGTCTTACTGTATGTTTTGATAATAGTGCCTCCAAGGATCTCTCCAGTAGTCTTACTGTGGCACTGCAGTGCAGCACTGTGCTCAGTGAAGTTCCTGAGTGTTAGGACAGTGTGTGTGGTGTTAATGGTGTCTGACAGGCTCTCATCGATGACTTTGTTGTTCAGCTTCCAGTAGATTCGACCATGGACACGAGTGTGGCACACAATTTTGATACTGGATCCTGCTTCAATGTATGGATCTTTAGGACTGACATCACTGTCTCTCTCGCGCTGGCCTGCAGGAAAAATCACGCTTTGATTTTAAGAGAGATTAAAACATTCCCCATTTTGCAGAAGTTATGTGCTGATGTTGTGCCAAAGTCTGCTTCCTTGATGAAGCCCCATCTCTTTACCTGACCAGTGTTATCTGCTACACCTAATCATGTGGTTCACATAACAACGCAAACACTAATGCCACTCACAGACAGACAAACACAAGCTAACGTGTTGGTGGTGTAGACCTAAGGCTTCTGTCTGTAGAGGAGAAAAGGATTCAACACAAGACTGAACTTTTCTCCTGCTTTAAAGCTCCTCTCTGACCATGGCGTATACGTGCGTCAGTGCTGTCTATGAATTACTGCTCTCTCTCTTTCCTCTCTTTCTCTCTCCTTAGTGAGCTGCAGACTGTTAAAATATCATTGTATTAACATTCCACTTCTATATTTCATCATGATGATACACCCCAGTGAATAAACATCAGTATATGAGCTCATTTTCAAAACATTTGATAAGTGCCACGTTGCAGGAAATATTATAGATTTACCGTATATTGATAATTGACTGATTAAAAACCTCATAAAATCTCTTGCATCCTAACAACTGACATACAGGAGCCAGGAGGGAAAAACTTCTACAGGAATTAAAAAGCTGTAAATTTCTGTTTTTATCATTTTATTTATCACAGTAATGAGAGTTAAATCAGCTGATTACAGCTTGTGTTAACTTAACACATTCAAATAATCTGTTATTTTAAAAAAAATTATTGTTTTTTAACAGTAAGTGGATGTCTATTTTTATGTAAATACTCTGCTTTAAAGAATGAACCTGACTAAAATGATCTACAATGAGACCAGGAAAAAGTTGAATCTCCTATAATGGACTGATAACAAAAGGATTTAAGCCCTGATGTTTCTAACAGTGTGATTTCTCTGTAATGTGCTGTTAAATTTATGCAGGTAGAAGTCCTTTAGGAGACCTGACTGTTATTAGGTTGTCTCATCCATCATTTAGCTTCCTGCCTTTTTATATGAAACTGCAAACTTTGTTATTGTCTGCTTTCACCTATGGACAAATGTTTGTAAGTTAGAATCACAGTTTACTTTGAAATTTTAAATTGTAAATCCTTGAAATGTAAACTTTAATCATATTAAACAGGATTTCCAGACATCATAATTTCGGCAAGCTAAAACTGAGAGTGGCTTGTGAATGAATGAATGATGAAATTCATGACTTGAACAGTGATTATTAATCATTATAGTTATAGTTACTTGTAATGATATTTGGGGTTGGATAGGTGATGCCATGGCGCTGCCATGTGGATGTAGCCTATACGTCAGATGTCACCCACAGTTGATGACGTAGGCACTAAGGGGAGTCAAATGTCTGCTCAGGAATTTTGAAAGTTAGAGGGAACATTGCTATCCCGTCTTTTTGAAAAAAATACTTTACATGGTTTATCTCTTCTTTTTTAAATGAACACATGGATCAGTAAATGCCAAAACATTATACAATCAGTCCACTGTAGACAAAATCTGGCAAATTAGATGCAGTTATACCTTGTGTGAACATCTTTAAACATTATGATTGTGTAAGACCAGCTTTCACTGATCCCATATTTCTATTTGGACAAATTTAAACACCATTAAACTTGTTCTGAGTGTATTAGACATGCTAGACTAACACGTCTACACCAGTATTTAATAATCACATCATCCAAAACCAGCAAGATCCTTCATCTCCCCTGGGGATCCCAACCACTGACCTAAAGGATATAAATAAAATTATGAATAGAAACTCAATTGATGTACAGTGCTTAACAAATGTATTAGATCACCACCTAAAGTAAGGTTTATGCCACAGCTGCCCTAAATTAACAGCATTGGTAATTACCAAAATCATTTTTTATGTTTATGCAATGGTTAATACACCAATATGTAGAAGCTCTTTAACCAAAATGATATTTTTAATGCTAAAATATAATTATTATTGTTATCCATATAAATTTTCAAATTTACTGATTTACAAAAAAACTGAAAAATAGTAATGCACATTAATATTTCTTGATTAATATGTCAAATTATAGTTAATTACTTGCATTCCTGAACAGAAAAATGAGTTTTAGTGGTTGAATGTTATGCTTGATTAATTTCTGACTTCTCAGAGAAGCTCAGTGAGCTGACTCAAATTTGGGTATAAAAAGGTAAATTCAGTTTGAAATTCCTCATTCCTGTTCAAAATGGTAAAATGTCGAGAGCTCTGAAAATGAAAGAGTCCGCATTAAAGCACTTCATGATGCTGGGTGGTCTCTGAGACAAATATGACAGGTGGTCTACTAAATTTGTTAAGCACTGTATATCAAATGTTATTTGTCTATTGGTACACTTGTAACCATTCATATAGCACTGATTTAACGTTTTAATTCTATTGTAATATTATCCTGCAATCTCAGCAAACGACAATTAGCTTATCTCTTGCTAAACTCAAGGTATTTTTATATACTGGTACCCTCATGTGACCATTATGTTATGAAACCAAAACAAAAGCAGGATTTCCAATGACTCCTACTCTGGTCAGACACAGTTGTGTCTGACTAGTCAGCAGCATTTTCAACGGTCACATAAGTTAGTCCAAATACTATTCTTTTGTCAAGCTCTTTTATCACAAGAAAATATCAAATAAAACAGTCTAACTTACCTTTGCATGTGGAGACGACTAGAACCAAGATGAATGTGACCAAAAAGGGATACATCTCTTTTATCCCACAGCCAGAGCTCAAGGAACTCGCCTTTTGAACTACATTTAGACCTGAGAGGTTTAAGGATAAAATTTAAAAAGGTTTACAAACGTCTTTACTCAGTCTTGTGGCAGACTGTTCCACTACCGTCGCATTTTCCCCTCTAAATCTACATTTTAGCCACCATGTAACAGGAACTGAAGCAAGCACTGAAACTAACGGGAGGTATTGCCTAAGTAGAAGCACAGCGAGCAAAGGGGAAGTGAAGTAACTTGTCCACAGCCTGAGTGCCCGAATGAAACTTAGATAAGAGATAATGTGTGTCCCCTTCCTGAAATAATAATAGAGAAAACCTGGCTGCTGCTTCAAATGAGCCACGCGGGCTGCTGACGAAACTACAAATCACTCACGAGCGGCAGAAAAGTCTGTTAGAAAAGTCAGATAATCATAGATAAAAGAGGGAGAGAGGGTGAGCCATTGAGTTACATATAAACAATATTTAAGCTAAAAGAAAATTTAACTCAAAAAATTTTAAATGACATGTATTGTTACTAATTGTTATACAGACTCAAATCTAGGGTCCTTAAGTTGTTAGGGATTTTAGACAGTCTAAATGCGAGTCGAGAAATTGTAAAAACCATGGCATTTCAATGCGAAACTAAGGAGAACTTATCTTTTAATGTCGTTTTCTACAGCTTCTCATATAAAACCCCAAATTGTGAAACATTTTATCTACACATACGTTATAAAAGATTTAATCAACTGGTATCTTCTCACAAGACGTCACCTACTGGCTTACTTTGTAATCAAACAGCACCACCTAGTGGTGAATACGGCATGGCTTACAAACAGGAATAGTGAAAATACAATCAATAACATCAGTGTTGAAGTATGCCTGTTAATTCTAGAAGTACCTTATGTAATACGTACCTTCTATCTTCTGTGAACTACTCAGTTTCTTATTTTGTGTTTTAAAAAGTGATAAATTACAAATTCACAATAAAAAATGGAAACCGATCTATGTATGTTGTATACAATAAATACAACTGCAATTAATTTAATTATATTAAGCTTTTTAACTAATGTAATGGTACTTTAACCTTTTATTGGGCAACAAACCGTACATAGTCACCTGGGTCAACTTCCTACCTGGCCTCTCACCAACTCTGTAAGACAGTAGAACCAGAATGATTTTTGCAAATGGCCCTAAAATTATAACTGTTAAGCTAAAGAAACTCACAAACTTTAAAGGTAAACAGTAGTATTGAATGTCACGATATGTTGCGTAGGATTTCTAGCAGTAACTGAAATTTTAGCATGAAAAATGGAGGAGCCATATTTGGACTTACACGCCCATTTAGGGGTGTAAATGTTGTCTATATTAAGACATATGGTGAGTTCATCTACCAGGCCATTCTAAGAGTGTTTTGCTGACAAATAACGTATTATGTTAGATAACAGTACTCAACAGTGTAGTTTAATGTTGCCACAGGTTTGTAATAAAGGTGATACAGTGGTACATTTTACAAGTTCAAGGTACTTTTTCAAGGTTTAAAAAGTAAAATAGGTATGAATTTTGGTCAGACTAAAATAACCTCATAACAGTTTATTTATGTAATTAATATCAGTTTTTATTTTACTGTGAGCCTAATTTCTCCTTCTATTATTCAGACATCATAGTCATGTTTTGCCTCTAAAAGAGGTCAGACTCCAAGAAAACCTCACCACATCTTGTAAAAATTAATATTTTGTATCTAAATAAGTTTTAAATGTGCAATTAAATACTAATTTTTCCATTTACATTTTAATATGAATTAACTTTATAATTAAAAAAAAAAAACATAAATGGGCAAGGAACCGTGTATAGGTACTTTTCACAATAACAATGAAACAAATATATATAGATGACAATAAATGTATTGGAATGTCCACCAATAATATCCCAGGGCTTAAATGTTGAATTTCCAATTATTTGAATGAGTGCCCAATAAAGGGTTAATAACCCGGAAGTAATGTTAAAGCTACATAGCTAATGCTGCTAGCTTAGTGAGTCATTTACATCAGCATCGATTCCTTGCGACCGTTAAAGAATGTTAATTATTTTTCGTTGATTAAAATCATGTGATGGAGAGAAGATATAAAAAAAAAAATCTTTGTATGATAGTCAAAATGATTGAGTCAGCATAGTTTGTAAATTTTACGGTTTTATGTGAGGAGCAAGAACTTCCGGGGTAATTTTGTAACTTGTATACATAACACATCGTAACACCGAGAGAGAAAGTACCTGCTAACCTGTCAACGGTCCCCGTTCCCATGTCTACAGCGGTGCTTGTAGCTGCTGTTGTCGGCGGTGGGGTACTGCTCCTTATGCGCCGTTTGTTCCCCCGGCAGAAAGCCGTAAAGCTCCTCCGTTATCCGGCCAACACCATGCGAGGAAAGACGGTCATTGTAACCGGGGCTAACTGCGGGATAGGGAAGGCCCTGGCCGGGGAGCTGCTAAAACTCCATGCCCGGGTCATCATGGCTTGTCGGGACCAGCGGAGCGCCGAGGAGGCGGCTAAAGACATCAAGAAACATGCGGGACCAGAGCAGGGAGAGGTGGTCATCAAACACCTGGACCTCGCCTCTCTCAGATCAGTGCAAAAGTTTTGTGAGGAAATTAATGAGGTGGGTTGAAATGAATGAGGAGGCGCAGTACAGACAGCAACATTTCTAGATTTAGATTTGCCCAGTAAACTACTGTATATGTCAGCTTTTAAAATAAGTACTTTTTAGCTTATTCCATCCATTGTGACCCTCGACACGTCAGGTACTTTAGCTGTAAGGGGGCTGTCCGTGGTGCTGAACTCCAGTGATGTGGCTTCATGCAATTAGCTAGTAGTTGTGGTAATGGTTTAAATAGTGACTGGTTTAACTGGTGACTTTCAGACACTTCATCCGCCTGTGATTGACTTGTTAACAACTGTTGAAGACAGCTAATCCTCGCGAATACTTCTTTGTGTTTGTTTGTTAGTTAAAATAAATGTATCTGATAGTAAGTATTTTTAATATTTTCATATTAAAGTTAATAAGGAAGCATCTGTACCTACGCCGTGTTCAAATTCAACTCCATAAGCATTAAAGTCACCAGTTAACGTGGTACATTAAAAACATTACAATGGTCTGTCATCTTTCTTGTTTGAGGTCACAACAAAATATACACTTCTTACAATTGATAGCCTTGAATGATTAAAAATAAACGTTTTTTATTGAAAAGTTTAATTGTAGTTAATATAATCATTTAATGCCTTAATTTCGTGAATGAGCCACAACGCCATGCAAACCTACATCTTCACAGCTCTAACTCAGCCAAAGTCTGGTTTAAAACACCATAAGTGTGGTGCCTCATCTAGTTTGGAAAAATATTTATAGATAGTGGTGCTGTGACTTCTGGAGATGATTTTTGTCTCTGTTTCACCAGGTGTTTTGCTATTCCTAGCTCTAAATAGACTTTTTAGGCATGTCAGCCTCTCTGACAATACATATATATTGAATATTTATAGTTCCCACTTAAGGACAACACAGTCTGATTTTTCAGTCCTGTACAGGTTGCAAAAGCGAGACGGCAACAGAGTAATGTGACTGCTAATGCAAAGTATGAACTGTAACATTTCTAGATTTCTCCTCTATAATATTTATAGTCTACACAGGTCTGTAAGCACCTGGAACATTGTATGTAATATAAATTTTTGCAATGATGTAGTTGTTTCACAAACAGTGTTTGCTTTATGTTAACAGTGTCTTCATCACTTCTCATATTTTAAGTGTCAGTCAATTTAAAACGCTGTTTCTCTCAGTTCTGTTGGCTTCCTTTGCTTTGCTATGAGCCAATAATCACTCACAACCACTGGGTGTCAGCGGTGTTCCCTATAAGACCAGTAGATTGTATTTCAGGACATGACTATGGTCCTACGGTCATGAATAATCCAGCCGACCATAATCTGTACAGCTTGATGGAATAGTATAATGATGTCTAAATTATGTCTCTGTGTGTTCAACATGAGGGCCAGACCGATATGTGTTTTGTGAGTCCTATACATCAACTTTGAAGTCAGGAAAAAATTACACATATTGAAGCCTAGTAAGTGAATTTTTGAATGAAAGTAAACACTTTTCTTGGTGGATCCAGTGCTTATTTTTCATCAAGAAGGCAATGCACACATTTTTGGGCAGTCTCACATTTACAGCAGTTTAAGGCTGTTTTACACTTCCATACACAAGTAATTTAGATTTTCTTCATGGCTCTGTTGACCAAAGTGAAAATGAAGACAACTGTTGGTCTGAGGAACTGTTTAATCCTCAGTTTTTGTTGCAAATATGTTATGCAATAAAAATGTTGGCATTATTAATTTATTAAATTTCTCTGCTCCTACAGGAGGAATCAAAGATCGATGTGCTTGTCAACAACGCCGGCCTGTACCAGTGTCCCTACACAAAGACAGAGGAAGGGTTTGAGATGCAGTTTGGCGTGAATCACCTGGGCCACTTCCTCCTCACTCACCTCCTGCTGGACCTCCTAAAGTCCTCAGCTCCCAGCCGCATCGTAGTGGTTTCCTCCAAGCTCTACAAGTACGGCCACATCAACTTTGATGACCTGAACAGTGAGAGAAACTACAACAAGTCCTTCTGCTACAGCCAGAGCAAACTGGCCAACCTGCTGTTCACTCTGGAACTGTCCCGGCAGCTGGAGGGAACGGGGGTCACGGTCAACGCTCTCACCCCTGGCATCGTGAGGACCAGACTCGGCAGACATGTTCAAATCCCTCTCCTGGCTAAGCCGCTGTTCTACCTCGCCTCGCTACTCTTTTTTAAGAGTCCGTTGGAAGGGGCCCAGACTCCGCTCTATCTAGCCTGCTCCCCCGAGGTGGAGGGAGTGTCGGGGAAGTGTTTCGCTAACTGTGAGGAGGAGCAGCTGATGGAGAAAGCCACAGATGAGGAGGCAGCCAAGAGACTGTGGGACATTAGCAGGAGGATGGTCGGCCTCGCTAACTGAGCCCAGGCCTGTTCTGAGGACTTTGAGTTATCTGGCCCCGGACAGAACCGCCTCCATCCAGGAGCACGTAATTGTCTTGGATTGTTTCCAGGTGTAACCTTGGGGATATAGCTGATAATTAAATGACATATTGTGCAAACCAAGTGTATAAACCAAGTGTGTGTGAGCAGGAGTGCACATTGCAGTGTGATAATTTGAGAAAGTGTAATGCTGTGAATTATAAAAATGTGTGCCTGCACAGTGTGATGGTTTGAGCTAAGAGGCAACGCTGTGTGAAAGATTTCTCCTTCACTGCAGTAATGTTCCTCATGTACATGTTTATATGGAAAAAAACAGAATTAAAACTACATGGTTACCTCAGCTAGTATATCTGTTTTCTCCTTGAGAAGTTAACTTGGGATATCAGGTTTCTCCAATAACTGTCTGTTAGTTTTGGCAGCTATTTCAAAATTTGTCTTAGTCTTTAAATTGAAATAGTCTACAGTTTTTGTTATGTTTTTGTTATTTCCATGCCTGAAATTTTTACTCTACTTTTAGTCAACCAAAACTCAAAATCATTTCAGTCCAGGATTAGTAAAAAAAAAAAGTCCTTCCATATAAGTTTCTACTTTTAAAAACAACCTTCATTCTCTTGGAACTAATTTATTTCAGCTATAAATAATAAATAATTGTAAAATTAATCTAGATATAAAATGCTCATACTAGTGCACTATCAAAACTTTAATCTATTTGGAATACACTGATGAAAATAGTGTCCGACGATATGTATAGCATTGCCCAAAATGTCTTGGCATGCTGAAGCATTAAGACCGCCCATCATTGAAGATAAGGGGCTTAACCCAAACCCTGAAAAACCCAACATCTACCAAACCCACACTCATCCATGAGAGAAGCATAACTAGTCACTCCACAGAACATTTCTACTACTCCACAGTCCAGTGTCTGTAGGCTTCACACCACGCCACCTGACGTTTGGCATTGGACTTGCTGATGCAAGGCTTGCATACAGCTGCTCCGCCATGGAAACCCATTCCATGAAGCTTCCATGAAGTTCAGAATTCTTCAGCTAGGGAATCAGCAGAGCGTTGGTGACTTTTATGCCCCATGCATCTTCGCAACTGTTGACCTCGCTGTGTTTTTACGTGGCCTTCTGTTTCGTGGCTGAGTTGCTGTTGTTCCGAAATGTTTCCAGCACAAGTTAAATGATTGCTAAATTTTGGGTGCAGTTTAGCTCAGTGGGTTAAAAAAGGCACTCTCATACAGAGGCTTCTGTCTTTTTTTTGCCCCACTGGTCACATGATCCAGTCTTGGTCCTGGTACTGTTTGGTGCTGGCCTCCCCCTTACTCTTTCTCCCCGTATTCCCTATCTCTATTCAACTGTTAAAAGTAATCTTAAAAAGCTAACATTCAGCTGACTTGGTAAAAGCCTAAGTGATACAGAATATTTGGCTATGTTCACACAGCAGTTAAAAGTGACATGAATCTGATTTTTTTTGCCCACATGTGACTCGTATCTGATTTTTTTTCTAAAAGTGTGAACAGTGCAAGTCACACTGAATCTGACCTTTCCGAATCAGATTCAGGCCACTTTCGTATGTGGTTCTGAATCAGATGCATATCTGATCCTTTGGAGTGGACTGCAGTGTGAACAGGCAAACCAAAAAATCAGATCTGAGAAAAGATCAGAATTGAGTATTAAGGCCTGCAGAGTGAGAGTAGCCTTTGTTACTATTTAGCTGCTAGTTGTGTTTGCTGGTGGTGGTGATGATGCTGTGTATTCATGGCTGATGGCAATAGTGTTTGTGTCAGTGTTTGTGTTTGAGCTGTACAGTAGACTGATCATGCCTGACCATCTGATCATGACGTGTCAGCACATTTTTAAGGTCTGGTCTTGTTTTATTAATGATTCAATCTTCCCCTGCCCTTTCCTTCCTGTTTCACCAGCAAGTTCCTGTGAGTGCAGCAGACAAGTGATAACAAACTTCTGGAAATAAGTTGGTGGTTGGGGCTGTCTCTATTCCTGTTGTTGTTGACACAGAGCTGAGAACAACAAACCCAGAGGGAGTTTGTCTTCACCGTCTTTTTAGGAAGTCTTTATTTCACAATGTATTTACATATGGTATGTCTGATTTCTGCTTAAGCCCTTGGGTTAACACATTTCCAGAGAATTTAAGATTTCTGAAAATTAAACATTTGGATCCTGTTAAATTACATTTAAATGATCCATTTAGTTCGAACAGGTGCGTGAATAATGACTAGGACTAACTGATCTGCTGTGTTTAGTAAGTTTGGTCACTGTGTGATTTGCTGATGAAACCTACACAGCACATTTCTTATTTCTGGCGACCTGACAGAGCTTCACACATCAGGATAAAAGAGAGACGTCTCTCCTGCTCGCTGCATCCATCAAAGTCTCGCTGTGCTGTCAGCTTTCCCTCCACCGTGAGGTCACATTACTGCTTGTGCCGTGCAAATCCTCACAGTGTTTTTGAAAAGCATGTCTATTTCTGGCTCAGCTTTTGTACTTGAATGCTAAATTTGTGCATACTTTAGCATGTATTATGCGGTGTAACAGAGAAGAAGAAGAAGGTGGGGGGTAGCTGGTAATCTGGTTTCCCTGCTGTTGATGTGTTTGAAGTGTAAATGCTCTCTGCTGTGTGTCTGAGGCCGAACAATGAGGTTTATGATGCTGGGGGGTTAGACGCTGCGGCACAGTGGCTCCCTCCTGTGGATGGATTTAATCTTACTTAAAAATTCTCCCTGACCCCAGCAGGGGAAGGAGAAGTTAGATTTAGGAAATTATTCAGATGCAGAAGTCAAACACATTGGAAGAAATAGAAGAATATGAATACCTGGAAAAATGCTTAAAAGACAAAAAATATTCAGGCTTGCAATTAACATTTTATTATCAATGAGGATTAAACTGCAGGGTCCAAATGTAATCCAACAGGATTAAAGCCTCAAATAGGATCAAATCTTGAACTCAGGTTGTTCTGAAAAAATGGATAACTCAAAACCTTGGACTAAGTTTGTTTTTATTTTGGTTTAAAAACCCACATTATCCTGGATCCAACAGAGGGCTGGATTCAACTGGATTAAAGGAATTACAACCCCAATTCCAAAAAAGTTGGGGCACTGTATAAAATGTAAATCAAAACAAAATGCAATGCTTTTAAAATCTCATAAATCCATATTTTATTCACAAAAGAACATAAACATATCAGATGTTGAAACTGAGACATTTTATTATTTCATGAATTTGATGGCAGCAACACATCTCAAAAAAGTAGGGACAGGGCAACAAAAGGCTGGAAAAGTAAGTGGCAAAGAACAAAAACAGCTGGAGGAGCATTTTCAAACTAATCACATAAATTGGTAACAGGCCAGAAACATGACTGGGTAGAAAAGGAGCATTTTAGAGAGGCGGGGCCCCTTAGAAGTAAAGATGGGCAGATGTTTGTAAAATCTAAAAATTGTGGAACAATTTCATATCCCATCCCATCACTTACAGTGTATAATCTCTGTGCACAAAGGACAATGTCCTCCTATTCTTGGGTCCCTCAGGCAGCACTGCATGATTCTGTACTGGAGATCTCTGCATGCGCTCAGAAACACTTCCAGAAATCTTCTGTCAGCACAGTTCAAAAATGCAAGTTAAAGCTGTGTCATGCAAAGAAGAAGCCATACGTGGACAAGATTTGAAACTGTAGCTGTCTTCTCTGAGCCAAAGCTCATTTAAAATGGACTGAGGCAAAATGGAAAAGTGTTCTGTGGTTATATTAAATACCACATCACCACAACAGCATAGCTTTGCAGCAGAAGAGTCCAGGTGCTGAACTGGCCTACCTGCTGTCCAGAACTTTCACCAATAGAAAACATTTGGAGCATCATAAAATGAAAAATCTGCAAAAAAAAAAAAAAAAGAGACCAGAAATGTTGAGCAACCACAATCCTACATCACACAAGAATGGG
Organism: Cheilinus undulatus; assembly: GCF_018320785.1. Classification (NCBI taxonomy): domain Eukaryota; kingdom Metazoa; phylum Chordata; class Actinopteri; order Labriformes; family Labridae; genus Cheilinus; species Cheilinus undulatus. The sequence goes on along the minus strand of NC_054878.1, from coordinate 34,534,544 downwards.
ACAGCATTCCTTCCCCAAAACTCCAGTAGCTGCTCTCCTCACTTCCCGGGAGTTTACAGACTGCTGTTAAAACAAGAGGGGATGGTAAACATAGCACTGTCCCTGCTTTTTTTGAGATATGTTGCCATCAAATTCAAAATAGTCTCTTTCATCTTCAGTCTGCAGGACACGGCCTCCATAGTTTACAAAAAGAATATTAAATTTTAAATCATCTGACCACAGAACAGTTTTCCATTTTGCCTCAGTCCATTTGAAATGAGTTTCTGGATTGTGTTCACATACTTCTTCTTTTCTGTTTTTTTTTCTTTTTGCATTATACAGCTTTAACTTAGATTGTGTTGACAGGCAATAATTTCTGTAAGTGTTCCTGATCCCATGCAGTGATTTCTAGTACAAAAAAAGCCTTTTTTTAATGCAGTACCACCTGAGGACCAAGATCACGAGGCCCTCCCCTTGCACACAAAGAATTCTCCAGTTTCTCTGATTCTTTTGCTGACATTAAGTACTGGGCATGCTTGTCTATTCAAAGTTTTCACAATTTTACTGTGATAAACAATTTTCAAAAATTGTTCCACAATATTTATATTTTATTGTGAATAAAATATGGGTAATGAGATTTGCAAGTCATTGCATTCTGTTTATTTACATTTAATGCTGCACCCCAACTTTTTTGGAAATGGGGTTTTTTAAAGTAAGAAACCTGTGAATTTGTTCAAACAATTCAGTAATTTTATAAGAATGTCAATAAATACATTTAAAATAAAGCACGTTTGGACATAATAATGATAGCACTTATCAAAGTAATAGTACAACAAAGTACTAGTAATCACACATTGATATCGTATCGTATCCTGAATCTCTGCTAAAGAAAATGTTGTTTTAAAGTGTTGTGGTTATTTTTTCCAGCCCTTGTATTTTTAGTATTTGTACCACACTTAGAAAATGAACGGATGGATGGGTGTACCACACTTGTTAGCATCACAAAAACTCAGCAAAGCCAGCCTTTCCTCACAGTCTTCCCTTGATAACTTCTTGGAACATGCAAATAAACTTCCTCTCTTTTTTGGGTTTGCTGAAGTTGGCAAAAAAATTCCTCCTCTACTGACCTATTTTTAAATCCACATCAGTGATACAGCAGGGCTTCGTAGTGAGTCAGCACGCTCCAGCCACATGGCTCCCAAAATGTGGATAAAAATTCAAACAATGAAGGAATAATTGAAGCTTCTCTGTGTAATTTGTGCTTTATTATGCGAACAAAACAACCAAAATATAGGATCATGCATCGCCGTCAAAGAAAACAGGGTTACAGTGGCTTCATGTGGGGTGTGGGCATTCAAATCTGAGGTAGACTGGGGGCAGGAAAACCTCTCCGTGGGATATAGAAGAGCAAGAATATAAAATAATACTGACTGTTAAGACAGATCTCAAAATGTTCCATCAATTACAACAAAACACACCCACCGATACTGTCAAACTGAATCAACAGAGGATAAAATAATCTCATTTAAGCAACGATTTTTGTGTTCTTCCAACATTTAAATCCTCACAAGGCAACCGTTTCAGCTGATTAAAAATAACTTAAATGTGTCTGTACTGATTAAATACCGCTCAGGTTCGTCAAATATAAGATCGGCAGCTTTTAAATGTATGTACAAGTTCCAGCTTAACAAAGATTTCCTTTTTATATGTGATTGTTTGGGATTTATTCCTTGCTTACAGCTACATACAAAATATATCACTTGATTTTTACTAATAAGTATATATTTTTACATTTGTGATTTAAATACGTACACATTCTTACAAATTTCACAGGCTTCACTGCCAAGTCTCTTATGTCGCTCTGGGTAAATTAAGTGTAAACTATTTCCATCCACTCTCATCCAATCAAAGCTTTCATCGCTCAGCTGAAGTTATATGAAGGGTTATACTGAATAATTAGCCTCCAGGCTGCTATTTAAACCATTTTCTATCAAAATGATCGCGCTAACAGAAGCTGCACCTCCGCAGACGATGCATCTAGCATCCTATCAGAGATTAAACCTGATCAGTTTAAGTTGTTCAGTTCAGAAGAGTTCCATAGAGCTGCGCCTTAGTCAGACTGTCCTTCCTGGAGAGTCCCAGGGAGCCAAATTTTTGGTTGTACGGAGGAGGGGGAGGGGCTGGGACCGGTGGAGGGGACTGGCTCACCTGTGCAGGCAGGCTGTGCATCTCCACCTGGTAGTGCTGCAGTTCTGCAGCCATCTCCAGGGTCCTCTGGTTCAGCGACTCAGTGGAGCTGTTGGGGCTTGGATCTACATAGTCGGCGCTCTGCCCGCCCGCAGCCACAGGCCCCTCCCTGTCTTTGGAGCTGGACCCTGAGTGGTAGAGGCTGTGCTCAGACCCCTGACCGTCCTCCGCTCGGTACAGATGGGCTTGGCTGTGTGCCTGCCGTAAACTTGGGCTGCATTCAGGACTGGGGCTGGCAGCGACCCACCCAGACTCCATGGTGTCCCCTCCATGGGTGTAGTAGTCTGCCCCCTCCTGGAAGCTGCTGTAGAGCGGCCCGAGCCGGATCTTTGCAGGTCGGACGGAGAAATGCTGCTCTGAGAAGCTGTACGGCGAAGCTCGACCTGGGCTGCGGTACGAGTGGGCGCTCAAATCCTCCACGCTGAGCTGCCTCCATCTGCCAATCAGCTCCTCCTCCTCAGGGGCTAAAGTGCTGCCCCGACGACTGTCTCCATAGGCGACACTAGGGGATGATGATGGAGGGAGTGGCTCGTAGGGCTCACTGAAGCATGACGACATGGTGCGGCTGTACACGGGCGAGCTGCCATTCTGGTGGTGGCTTAACTCGCTCTGTGTGAACGGGTGAGCATTGGCAAAGCCTCCAGGACTGTCTCTCTCCCACGATGAATCACTCTTCCTCTCATAGTCCCCCGCATCCCTCCACTCCATGTAGAGAGAGTGGTGGTGTGGGGATGAAGCAGCGCTGCTGGGAGGGCCGTTACCTTTGTCTTCAGACCCCCCTCCACTAAAGCTGGAATAGGAACTGGAGCCTGCGCCCAGCGGTGGAGGAAACTTGGCAAAGTGCTCCTGCGAGAAGCCGGCCCTTAGCCCCACTGAGCCTTCCTCTGGGTTGCTATCGGTGGAGTTTTGGGGCCCATATAGGAGCTTTCTCTGACCGTGGAGGTCCATGCTGGGCCGGCGCTCACGGTGCCGGTCGTCGGGGCAGTACAGTGCCGTGTCGCTGCTGTACAGGTCAGATTTGTAGGCCGCACGCAGCCCAAGACGCTCTCCTGGTCCAATGCGCTCCAGGATAAAGGTGTGCTCCTGGGCTTGAGGGCTGGGGGAGCGGGAGGCCTGACTGCTACTGCAGACCTCATCTGGCTTCTCGAGGACTTTGGCAATAAGAGAGTCAGAGTAGGTGTGACAGAGAGGAGAGTCCTCCATGTGGAGGGTGAGACGCTCCTGAAAATCAGCAGGCAGCTGGAAGAGTCAGAAGAAAGAGGAATATCATCAATCGGGATTCAGACCAGGCTATAGGAAAATTTCTGAAGGGACAGTTGTTATATAGGGCATAGTCAATTAGTCGATAAAGATTGGTTATTGAGGTGCAGCCCACCTCACTGACCAATCAAAGATTTTTGAAACTATCCATCATTTTATTCTATGAGGTAGTCTGTCTTAAGTTGGTCTCAGTGAAGAAGGTGTTTGATTGCGTTTACAACTGTTAAGTTCATACATACATCGGGACCATTCTTGTGGACATGAACTATCAAGACCATTTGAGGGACTTTATCTAAATATGTGCATGAAGTTCCACTCTGATTTAAGGATGAACTGAATAGATTTTAAAGGTCACAGGTCAAAGGCCAAGTCCACTAAGCCTCATGTTCATGTTCATTTCATCAACATTTGCAAAATGCCCACTCTGATTTACAGTTTATCTAAATAGATTTTGGAGATTGTAGGTCAAAAGTCAAGGTTGTTGGGTGTCATGTCCATCTCTTGCTGGTGAACAGGATATCTTTACAAAGATTTAAAGGATTTTCTTCAAACTTTGCACAAATGTTGACTATGACATCAGGATCAACTTATTAGATTTTGGAGGTTGTAGGTTAAAGGTCAAGGTCATCAAGCCTCAAGTCCATCCCCTTGCTTTTGTATATAATATCACAGGAGTGTTTTTAAGGGATTTTCCTCAGACTTTACATACATTTCCACTCTGACCTCGCATAAACTCATTTCATTTTGGAAGTATAGGGTCAAAAACCCAAAAAAGCCCTTGATCTTGACCCACTAATGTAGTTTTTGTACAATACTCTTCGACATTCATATTCTTCATGGAAGCATAACACCCCCAGTTATGTTATTATTAGTTCCAGAAAAGTAGTTAGAAAAGAGTGTATAGAGTACTTCCTCCCAAAGTTCATAGACACTGGGTTGGGTTACTTGGGGAGCCTAATTAACATGTAGGTGTCAATGTGATCTTTTTTTCCTTTTGTGACAGCCCTGAGATAAATCAGCTATTAGTCCAGGGTGTCCGCTGCCTCTCACACAATGACAGCAGGGATCAGGTCCAGCCGCCTCACCCTTGAATATGAAAAGTGTCATAGATGAAGGATAGATGTATGGATGGATGGTTCACAGTCCTAAATCGGAAGCTTCAATGGTTGCATTAGTAGAAACCAGCTATGAGTTGCACTAGCTGTGATAGTTTCAACGTAGGATTAAGTTATAACTTAAATTTTACATCTACCCCATACTAGCTGTAAAGTCCTCTGTGAATATGGCTGTCATGGTGATAGCTCTGAGAGACAGGATAACCCCGAGTGTGACAAGGAGTTGAGGATTTTACCGTCAATTTGGTGTCAGCACTGCATTCTCCAGTGATCAGTAACACTGTTGTTTTCCATGAGCGGAGATAATTTCCGCTGTCCACTGTTAAATTATCTCGTGTTATTAGCGACTTCACCACTTTATGTCAGTGACACTGGCTCTAGGTTTAGGTTGTAGATTTCACAATACTCAAATATATACAAAATGCCTTGTCATATTCTTCATCCACAGTGGATGCTGTTTGAGAATTAATGGCAGTTGGCATATGTTATTTTTTAGCCATTGGCATCTGTAGCAAACACGGGGTAAAAAAAATATTTTCAGTAATTGGTTAAAGTGAGAGAAAACGTCATATCTGCAACAATATTTTAGTTAGTTTGGACGTAAATCTCTACTAGCTAAGATCAACTTAATGTCTTTGCGGTGCAACTGAACAATGACACAACTTAAGTTATAACTTGAATAGTTTCAACTTAGGGTTTAGTGTGGACTTTACACCACAACTTAACGTAGAACTTACTTAATTTCAGAAACTGTCGGTGTTAATCCAAAGTCAGTGCTCCAAATCAGTTTAGTTTATTCGTTTATTTGACAGGGGCCATGCAAAACAAAACTGTTAAGCCAGAGTTAGCTATAAAGCTAATTTAAATCTGTGGTCCCTGAACAGGAAGATGTAAAAAATATACATTACAAATAATAACAAACATTCTAGCATTTAAAACAATACAAACTCAACAACAGTCCATCACTAAAAACAAACACATTTAAAATTATATTTCATTGTCTTTAAGATTGATGCATTCAGAGGTTTCAATCAGTGACCACATGATTGTTTTTTTCTTTAGCCAAGATTTCACTTTACTTTTAAAAACACTGGGGTTTGTGCAGTCTCTGATATGGGTAAGAACTAAGTTTCACTTTTCTGCTGCTCTGACTGAAAATGCAGACTAAAATCTGAAATCAGCAGGTAGAAGAGGTATCTCACAGAGGGAAGAAAAGTTTGACCATCTTTCTCTGATGATAGTCAACTTTGTCTAACAGCCTCTAGCTTCTCTGCAGCACAGTGTGGAAAAATTACAGCTAAACAGCTCAAAACACACACTGTAAACAAGCATGAGCATACCTGAAAAAGTGATCCAGCTTTCACTACATATGCCATATAGCATTTATTTCAATTTGATGTAGTTGCTATCCCTATGCACAGCTTTTGTGCAAAGAAGCATTTGTGTATCACTACAATAATTGTCATTGCCCCTAATATCATTTGGTTACAAGAACCTCAGCAAGAGGAGAAAAATTTATAAAAAAAATGAGTCGACCTGAATTGCCTTCCTGTGAAGGAAAGACATCTCTCTATTCTGAGCATTTCTTTATGTAAAAACCTCCAACCACTATCTGTGCTTCTCCATAGCAACAAGCATTAAGCCAGCACATCATCAACAGGAATCTAGTCTGTTGTTCTTAATTGGCAATGAGAGGGAAGCTAATTATAACTTTGTGGATAGAGAAAAGACAAACACCTCCAAGCATGTGAAAATACATTTTTTTCCCTCAGTTTTATTCCAGATCCAACATAAATGAATCCCACTTAATTACTGTCCAAACATTTTTCATTCGGGCTTGATTTGAAGGAGATCACAATGAGCGTTTTAATGCTAAGTTCAGAAATGCAAATCTAATCATTTCATACCCCTCGCTGTGCTTGTTTTGCTGCAAAACAAAACAACCGAGGCACTTCAGTAGGCGCTGAAGAGCCGCTGCACTCCTCAAAATGCTGCAGCATCATTCATCAATATGCTGTCGATTGGCTCCCACCCACAGGACCAGAACACCAGCGGACATACAGTCAGTGCATGTAAAGCCTCTGACCCTCATTATGTCAGGCTGTTTGCCTGCAGAGCAGCTTTTCACTCTGCAATAGATCCCATATGAACAGCCTGTGTGTGTTTGTGTGTGCAGTGTGTCTGCGTAGGGGGATGTTTTATGGGCCTTATGCAATCAGATGCAGTTTGAATTGATGTTTCCATTCAGTCATATATGCGTTCTTTAACCTTGTGGACATTTGCCAGTTTTAAAATCTCCCCCACTTTGTCACATGGGCCTGGCACACGGCCCAGGGCCGATGCAGTGGAAAGTGGCACCGAGCTGGCCCAGTGTTTAAGTGCTCATCGATGGAAACATGCATCTCTTTACATAAGCAGCAACAGGACAGCATGACGTGGCAGGGGCCTCAGTTTTTCGTAGATGGAAGTGTGTGTGTTAGGACAGGGGTCCCCAAATTTTAAGTCCATAACCCCCAAAATAACAGTGCCAGAGACTGGGGGCCCCCACTGTCCCTAGTCATGAGACAGTGGGGGCCCATACAGTCATTGCAAACTTACTTAAACATTTTTTTAATGCAACGTAAACCCTTAGCAAATGACTGTTTTTATTTTAAACTGAGCTCAGCTGAAGTTAAAGCAGGAGGTCTATTTCTAATTATTAATTAGTCACCACTCTTTCATATCTCTCCTTTTTTCCATCCCTTCTCTCTTCCCGCTCTGGTGATCAGATGCTTATGGCCGCTCATTCTCTTAAGTATGAAACTAATCAGATTCTGCCACAACCTTGTTTGACCAATCACCTTACACCTGTTATATTTTAAATCTGTCTTTCTCAGTTACTTTGACATACTTTGCCAACTTTGTATGCCTTAACACTTAGATCATGATGAAGACAGCCTGAATAACTCATAATGGACAGAAAGAGAGAAGGAGAGCCTGTGATGTGCCCTTCTGTGTTACTGCAGACAGGGACTTTGAATAATGGCTCAGACAGAGCCACTCCAACAAAGCCCAAGGACTTTTTGTGTAAATATATAAACATTTTGAAGACATTCTGTCACATAATGATTATTTTTCCCATTTTTCATAGAGATGGGAAGACAAGTTTGTGCAAAAAAGTCTTAGTTATTAATGTTTACTGTGTGTCAAACATAAAAATCTTTGAGTTTTAATTTCAGTTTTGTTTTTTCTTTTGTTTTTATAGTCCCATAACTTCATCCTAATTTAAGTGACATTACTGCAGAACACATATTCTTAAAGCCCAGGCTGTCCTGAAAAAAGGGTGTTTAGAGCTTGATTGTGCATCACAGAGTTGAAATTTTTCAGGCTTTTTAAGACAACAAGTCCAGGCGAGACATAATGGTTAAAAAATAGCTTAGGACTCAGAGGGTTAATTGAGACCCTCTTAAACGCATTTCAAAACGATAGCAGTGTAAGTCAGATGTACTTTTGCAACAAGTAAATCCTGTGTTCAGTGCAATGAAGCTTAATATGCTTTCATTCTTTGATCAGCTCTTTAAACCAAACATTTTTATTTGAGCTTAAAAACATAACTTCTGCTATAATACATTTAATGAAAGCTACATATTTGCTATTTAATTGAGTTCTAAGTATTTACAATAGTCTGGTTAAGAATATTCAACATTTTGTAAGAATGTGGCCCTCAGGCAGTAAGACTAGAGTTTATGTGGCCCTCTAGGTAACCTAAGTTGCCACCCCTGCCATATCAACAACATCACTGCCGACGTCTCTGGTCTGAGCTCATCTGCGGGACTAACCTAATGTGGAAAAGTGTGCTGTGGTCTAACAAGTCCACATTTCCAAGGTGTTTTTAAATTATATCTGTCTTGTCCCACTTGCTAGAGAGGAAAATGACCATCCAGATCGTTAGCAACACAACGCCAACATCTGTGATGGTGTGTGGGGTTAATTTGTGCCCATGGCATAGGTAACTTGCACATGTGTGAAGGCATCATTATTATTAAGACATACCAACAGGCTTTGGAGCAACATAGGCTTCCATCCTCATTTGTACAGTCAGGTACAAGTGTGGGGATTAGACTGATTTGTATGCAGATCAGAGCCATCTCTCTTGAGAATGTATGGCAGACTATGCAGCTCAACAAAACCTATGGAAACCCCTCAATACTGAGCAACTTATGATGTACATCCAGCAAAAATGGGAAGGAACTCCACCTTCAGTACTTCAACCAATAATGTCTTCAGTCCCCAGACACCTACATGTAACAAGGTGGTAAAGATGCTTCTGTCCCAACTTTTTTTTGGATCAGAGTAAGAATGTGTATGTATTTCCAAACAATAAAGTTTATCACTTTGAACATTAATTGTTTGTCTTTGTGCTGTGTTCAACAGAACAGAGTTTAAAAAGTATTCGTAAATCACTGTATTCAGTTTTTATTCACAGTGTGACATTACAAAACGTCCCAACATTTTTGAATTCAGAGTTTGTATGTATTTCATTAACGGCTACAGAGGATTTTCTAAATGCTGTGAACAAAGTTTTTTCTCTCTTTTGTAGAAAAATAATAATTGTAATAGTAATGTTGAGATAGTGTAATGTTATTGTAAACATATCTAGGTTCAGGTAAATGTAACAAACTCTACAGAACAAATTAGATGAACTGTTAAAGCAGCTGTTTTTCATTATACTTGACCATTATAAAGATAGCAACCAAAATGTTATCCAAAAATAAAAAAAGAAGATCTTTATCAGGTAGCATGTTGAGCCATGTTACATGAGAAGCAGCTTTTTGAATCCTGGCCTTTACCACTGCTCTACAGTTCAGGTTATTTTAGTTTTCCAATTCTTTCACTCCTGCGGTGACCTCCAACAGTCTTCCCTCCACAGTGTCCTGTCTCATTTCTGCCTCACAAATCGGGCAAGATGACCTCCAGCTACAGTCATGACAGCCAAAATCTCTTCACTCATCTTATGTAGCGAGCTAAAATACATCAAACTGCCGCCTCAAACTCCCCTCTGAAATAACAGCAGTTTTACAGCATCTTTCCTTTTTTAACTGGCTGACATTATACTGAAAATTCTCAGCATATTTCAGAAGACTATTCAAGGATTCCATCAAATTTAAAGGCAATTTTTTTCTATCCCTGGTAAACATTGTGAGGAAAACTTAACATTTTCTTCTGTCACAGATGTTCTAGCAGTAAATGTGCCAATTATTAAAGGGGAAATATTTTACCCTTTTAAGACAAGTTTATATAGGTCTCAGAGCTCCCCCAAAACATGCCTGTGAAGTTTGTTGCTGAAAAAACACTCCAGTAGTAGTTTTGCTTGTCTAAAAACCCCTCTGTTTCAGCCCTGCTCAGAACGAGCTGTTTCTGTGTCTGTGGCTTTAAATGTTACTGAGCTGTCTGACTCCGCCCTTCTCAGGAAACGGATGTGGCTTAATGGATGTGGCTCTCCTGATTCTCTTCGCAGCTGGCAGCTGAGAGGAAGATCAGGAGAGGAGGGCGGAACTTTCTTCCGTGTGAGGAGGACCAACCTAACCTAGGAGCGGTGCTAACTCCCTACATGACATCATGAGGGGAAAATCTGAGGACGGCTTGTTTCAGCACACATTTTCTGAGAGGTGGTGTGGGGGGTGGGGCTCTGATTGTTGGTGGGATTGTGGACAGGCCAGGGGCACATATTTTTGTTAGAAAAGTCTGAAAAAGTGATTTTTGCATAATATATCCCCTTTAATCCTTTGTATAAATTGATTACTATGGTTAAACTTGTATGTAAGCAACGTGTTTTATAACCAAATAAAAATGATGAACGCCATACAATATTTAAAACATAAAGTTGCTCTATAGTGGAAGAAATAAATAAAATGTTTACATTATAGAAAAGACCGCATTACTCACCTCAGAGAGCTGGGCCCTGTAAAGAGATTTGTTGCACTGGAGAAGCTGAGCGGCAAGGTTACAATCTTTTCTGTACACGTCCTGTTGAGCCACAAAAACACCACAAATAGGAAATAAAACAAAACAACAAGGGATTAATAAAAACTTTTCTGGTTATCATATGATCTCTACTAAGGTTTCTCTTCACTAAACCCACCAACTCACTCTGGCTGCTTTGCTGTTAATTAGTACAGCTAAATTTTCCAGACAGAAAATGTGATCTTTGTTTATCGGCAGCACTTTAATTTTTAATAAGAGTTAATGTCAGGAAAAGCCCATTTTGATTAAATTAACCACTTGCAGAATCCTCACTAACATTACATGACTCATTACAGTGGACAGCAGAAGTACCAGTGTTGAGGTCACAATGCTCTTTAGTTGATAATTGTGCTCAAGGTGTATTTTAGAGCCATTAATGTGACACAAAGTAACAAAATTAGCCTACTTAACACAAATGTCAGTGACTCTGTCAAATAAGCTGAGTCATCTCGAGTGCACTCATAAACAGAGTGCATCTTAAAGCTTAAAAAGGTTGACATTAAAGAATACAAGAACCTTCAAGCCTTCCTATCTGTTCTCTTGATTGCCCTTTTCTTTAGTTTTCCTTAAAATGTCAAAATGTGCTCACCATACATGAGAGGCATCAGCAAAAGCTTTACAGTGCCTATAAAAAGCATTGTAACTACATAAATATTCACCCCCTTCAAGTTAGTGGTTAGTACATGCACCTTTGACCGCAATCACAGCACTGAGTCTGTGTGGATAGGTCCCAGTCGGGCTTGTACATCTGGACACTGCAGTTTGACTCCATTCTTCTTTGCAAAACTGTTTAAGCTCTGTAAGGTCCAGTCATGCCACAAATGCTCCATTGGACTGAGGTCTGGGCTTTGACTCAGCAACTCCAGAACATTCGCCTTGTTGTCTTTAAGCCACTTCTGCGTAGATTTTACTGAATGCTTCTGGTCATTGTCTTGCAGGAAAGCAAATCTTCGCCCAAGCCATAGTTCTCTTGCAGACTGAATAACATTGTCCTCCAGGATTTTCTCATATTTTGCTGCATTCATTTTACCCTCTGATTTACGAGTCTATGATGCTGCCGCCACTGTGCTTCACAGTGGGGAAGATGTGTTTGTATTGATGGGCAGTATTTGGTGTCCGTCAAACAAAGCATCTTGTCTGAGGGCCAAAAAGCACCTTTTGGTCTCATTAGACCAATGAACTCTCTCCCATTTGACCATAAAGTCTCCCACATGCATTTTGGCAAACTTAAGTCGAAATTTTATGAATTTTCTTCAACAATGGTTTTCTCTTTGCCACTCTCCCATGAAGCTTTGACTGGTGAAGAACCCGGACAACAGTTGTATGCAGAGTCTCCCATCTCAGCTGCTGAAGCTTGTAACTCCTTCAGAGTCATCGTAGGTCATTTAATTAACATTACTTTATATAAATCTATTTTCAATTTAACATTAAAGAGGGTTTTTTTGTCAAAAAAGCCAAATTAAATTGACCATGATTATTTTTTTTAAATCAATAAAAGGGTAAAACAACCAAGGAGGTGAATACTCTTTAAAGGCACTGTAAAATAAAAGGGGTTAGACCCCTGAGTGCTGTTAAGACAAAAAGCAAGACCTTTAAATCAATTTTCAATAGTATTTACAGTTCAGAGAAGTTAGGACTAACACAATCCTTCCTCCTGGATCCATACACAGGCCAGGCTGCAGCATTTTGGATTATTTGCATGTGGCACAAGGACGAGTCACTGATCCCAGCATACAGGGAATTAGACAGTAATATGGAGCCAGCAGCAGATAAAAGCATAGTGACTAAGCCGATTGTTTTTTTTGTTTAACACAGAAATTCCCTTTCACTGATAATAAAGCTAATAAGGAACTGGTGTGCATTATTTCAATCTCTTGAGCTGAAAATAAAAGAGATGAATGAGCGGTCGGAGCAGTGTGGTGTTTTTCTCAGGGCTCTCACATTGTCTTCTTGGAGTTTCTCGATGGTGAGCTTCGCTTCCATCAGGCGGTTGTTGAGGACGATGATCTCTCTGCTCAGAGCTCGCTTCTCATCATCATGGTGCTGAGACTAAACACAATACAGAAAATTTACATTTGGAATAACCGTTTAGAAAAATACTCAGTCTAAACTATACTAAATAAGCCGGCCACACACTTCAGGATTTTAAGCCCTGTTTGAGGCCAGATATGCCTCCCCTGATGATCATGGGGGCATGTCCCGATTAGAGCCTGGTCTCAAACGACCATTTGTCTGAATAATCCTTGTGTGCGTGGTATCAACATGATTATTTTACTGCTGCAAATCGCATTGTAGCTTCCTAGCCTCTGAAATGTAAATATCAAACACGTTTCATATTTACAATTCGGTGTTAATTTCATTGACTAAAACTAAGACTAAAAATGTTTGTCAACACTTTTTTTCCATGAGACAAACTAGACTAAGAATAGTCAAAAGTAAGATCTTTGATGACTAAAACTAACAAAAAGTAAGTTTAATTTTCATCAAGATTACTAAAACTAGATTAGAACGTAATTTAGTTTTCGTCAGACCTTTAAAATCCATGATATTTCTCCACTGCTGGTAGATCTGTAGAGATACAAAGCATGTGTAGCTATTCTTCCTCTTAGCTGTAGAAGGCAGGGACCCCAGGTTAGGCAGATTGGATAGAACACACTACCTCGATATGGCAAGAGAATACGTGTTTAGATTAAAAACAATGACTAAAATGCGACTTGAACTAAAAGGCATTTAATCTAAAGCCTAAGACTGAGACCAAAACTAAAAATTGCTGTCAAAATTAACACTTTTACAAATCTAGGTCATCGTGCCTTTGATGGAGCATCCACAACAACAAATGACAGCGAGCAGACGAGGTAGCCTTAACAGACGGATCATATGTACTTTCACCGCTCACAACCTAAAAAACAACTGTAGCTTCATTCCCTTGGTTTAGGATTTTTGGTGCACCTGTAACGCATGCCAGGGCAGCCTTGTGGAGGGACAGCAAGAGGATATCGATAGGCATCCATGTTTGTTTTTTTTCTGAAGTCACTTGATCACCCAAGGCTGTTTGGCAGGTCAGCAGGTGTGCGGTCTGCAGTGTGTGCGTTCAGAGGATTAAATATGAAAATTCATTTGAAATTGTCCTCATGTCTGTGCTCTCCCACAGTTTTAAAATCATTTCAAATTTAAAAATCGTCCAGAGTGTGGCCAGCCTTAGTTTTAATTGTTGTAATTCTTAGCATTAAGCAGGCCATGACTCATCTTTCTTGTTGGTATATTCTAATTAAATATTATGACATTAGAAAAATGCCTTCACAATTTTGAAGCTAAGGTAATGAGATGGTATTCATTAAGACAACAGTGAGCAAAAATGCATTTAGTAAAATAACAAAACATGGATGTAAGGACTATCAAGGAAGACTTAGACAAGTTTCTGACGAAGAATGACACCAAATCACTGTGGAGGACTACGATCCTGGCTCTGTACGTTAAAAAAAATTGCAAAAAAGATACCGACAAGCAACCTTGCATGATTATGTTTTTTGAGTTGCAGCAAATGATGCTGTAGATAAACATTTTGGTTACCACTGTTTATCTAAAGACACTGATATCCATGAACCAGGCTTACAAAATTCAGCAACTTTTCTAGTTTGTCTGCTGATAAAACTGAGATGTTTGGACGGTACAGATGTTTGTAACAATCGGGTTTGACGTACACACTGGTGTCTTCATGTAGAAGTAATCCATAAATATGTGTATACCGATTCGAGCATTTACTGGTGATTATGATTAAGATATGTCAGTTTTATGGATGCAAGATAGGAAATACACTTCAAAAGTATCAGAAAAATACAACTCATGGTGTTCTTCGGCATAATGTTTCTGAAGTTATAAGTGTTTTGGCACACATACCTCAATCAGCTTAAGCATTCACTACTTACTATATAGTCCACTTTATAGGGACTTAGCAGCACTTTCTAATCACTTCTTACCGTCATGGATAGTACTGAAAGCATATAACAGGGATGACATGATAAATGTTGCAGAGAAAATGAAATGACACAAAAAGTGTCTGAAAGTGATTTTTCATTTTCTCAATGAGCTCATCAGTCCTCCACATATGATTTAGCATTACATAAGCAGGCCGTAATGGCTGTGTGTCCATTTCCTTCCTTCCCTTGAGTTGCAGGATCAATACATCTCTACATGACAGTCCTACTGACAATACAACACTTTTGTGAAGTTTTAAATCCATTTACCTCTTCCTTTCAAACATTATTTCTGTCTCTCTCAAAGGACGGCACAATAAAAAAGTTTGACATTATTTTGTCTCCACATCTGCAACTACAAAATTCGTCCTTGTCTTGCTATGAATGCGCAAAACTTTGTTCCTTTCCTTGAAAACTTTTTACTGTACTGCAGATGTGCAAGTAGAAGCACAATCAAAGTACATCACTATGTTTATCTATCTTGTAATTACGTTCTCTATCGCTGTGCAGGGCCACAGGGTCAGATGAGTTTGTGGCACCTCTGGAGTAAACAAGCTTTTACGATCTGCAGAGAGACTTACTCAGCACCTCTCTCTGCCTTGAGGAGGGACTACGTGAGAGGAATCAATAACAGCCGATGAAGGGAAAAAAAAGCTGATGGCTATCGTTTAAAAAATTAGAAAACCATTTTTCTTTCCTCATAAGAAAGCTGCATGACCTTTAACTCATTATAAGCCCAGAATCTCTTCACTCTGGTATTGTGATCCGGACAAGCATTATCATCTTGTCTTGTAAAAAAATACACTCAGCAAGCATTTTTTCAGCCATCTATTTAACAGCAATGACACCTGATTGTCATGCAGTGTTCTCAGGAGGGCCAGTTAATTGTATCCTTCTAGCTGCAAATGCAGCATCGGACAAATGAAGTACACTGAGGAACAATAGCTTTGCTATCACTCTGCCATTGGAAGGAGGACAGCAAATAGTAATAAGCCATAATTAATGTCAGTGGGACAAACAGTGGGGCAGATTCATATTCAAATGGGCTCTCCCAGTGTTTTGTAGAAAGTCTGAACCCTGTGACTCTTGCTTTGCTTTCTTTTGTGTCTACAGGTACTTAACCGCAAGCATGGGAATTCATGAGAGGGAATACACAAACACACTGCTGCTGAACGCTTACATCTCTGTGGATCTTCTCCTCCAGGTCTTGGTTGATCCTCTGCAGCGCTGAGTAGCTGCTCTGTATTCTAAAAGACACAAAACAACATTGCTCTCTTGCGGTTAAAAGTGTATGTACACAAACAGGATAGTGGCAGCCGGAGATCAACTCCAAAATAAAAAACAAGTTCAATATCAGCTTATACGCTCAGCGGTTTACAAAGTCACAGCTACACTGAACAGCAACATTTCAGCTTACAGCATCTTTATCAGTGGACTCCACTGATAGTATGATGATTCATTAAATTCATTAAAAGTTATTTAAAGGTTTATGAGCAGAAAATTGAGATTCATTTACTGAATTGTCTATCTCAACACTGGGGTCCTGAGAAAAAGTCTTAGAGGTCCCCGGATGACAAAAGAAATTAAGTTATGTTTACTTGTCTCTGCATTTTGTTGATTCTAGTGAAATCGTGGGTACTCCCACACCAATGAAATAATAATAAGCACATGGACAAAGGATGTTCGTGTTTAGTCATTTAAAGCAACGGTTTTCAACTGGTCTGTCAGTATCCAAAAGTGGGTCACTACTGTGTGCCTTAAAAAATGTAGCAAACAGTCTATGATGTACAAAAGCCCTACACGGACATACAGTGCATTGAGAAAGTATTAAGACCCCCTTCATTTTTTCAGTCCTGTTATGTTGCAGCCTGATGCTGCAGTGGTTTCAATTCATTCTCACTCAATCTACACTCAGTACCCCATAATGACAAAGTGAAAACAGAGTTTTAAAAATGTCTGTTAATTTAATTAAAAGAAAAAAATTGAAGTATCACATTGACATAGGTATTCAGACCCTTTACTCAGTACTTAGTTGAGGGTTAAAGTCAGGGCTCTAGCTGAGACCCTCTAGGATGTTCACAGTTGTCCCAAAGCCAATCCTGTGTTGTCTTGGCTGTGTGGGTCATTGTCATGTCATGGATGGCGGACCTTTGGCCCAGTCTGAGGCCCTGAGTGCTGCAGAACTGAAGATATCTCTCACCCCTGACTAGTCTCCTAGTCCCTGCTGCCAAACACTCCAACAGCATGATGCTGCTACCACCATGCTTCACTGTTGGGATGGTATTTGGCAGGTGATGAGCTGTGCCTGGCTTTTTCCAGACTTAACATACAGAACTGAGGCCAAACAGTTCAATTTTGGTTTCATCAGACCAAGGAATCTTATTTCTCACATTCTGAGTTCTCGAGGTGCTTTTTTGCAAATTCCAAGTGGGCTTTCATATGTTTTGCACTGAGAGGCTTCTGTCTAGTCACTGCCATAAAGCCCAGATCAGTGGAGGACTACAGTGATGGTTGTCCTACCGGAACATTTTCCCATCGCCACACAGGACCTCTGGAGCTCAGTCAGAGTGACCATCAAGTTCTTGGTCACCTCTCTTACTAAGGCACCTCTCTCCCAATTGCTCAGTTTAGCCAGGCAACCAGTTCTGGGAAAAGTCCTGGTTGTGCCAAACTTCTTCCATGTGAGAATTATGGAGGCCACTTTGCTTCTGGGAACCTTGGGAAAGCAGATTTTTTTTAGCCTTCTCCAGTTCTGTGTCTTGCAACAATCCTGTCTCTGAGCTCTGCAGGCAGTTCCTTTGACCTCATGGCTTGGTTTTTGCTCTGATATGCATTGTCAGCTGTGAGGCCTTCTATAGAGAGGTGTGTGCCTTTCAAAACCAAGTCAAATCAATTTATTTTACCACAGGTGGACTCCAATCAAGGTGTAGAAACATCTCAGCAAAAATCAAGAGAAATGGGAGGCACAAGTGTTGTTTTCTATGTCATATTTCAGTTTTTATTATGGGGTACTGAGTAGCATTAGGGTGCAACATAACAAAACTGAAAAAGGTTAAGGGGTCTGAATAATTTCTAAATGCACTGGACATCCATATATTTTATTCTTCTGAATTGATGTCCTTAAAAGCATTGTTTTTGGTGTCTGTTTTTTTTTTTCAATCCTATGTTTTGTTCCATCTAATACCCCTCTTCTACTGGCCAAAAAAACCCGTTTAAACCCACTAACAATCGGCTCTAATCGGCATTAAGACCCGCGTCAACTGACCCTGCAATGGACATGGGTTTTTATCGGCTCACCTCTGATCGGCTCCAGTGGGAACGTCACACCCGGGTGAACGCAGGATGACTTTGGTGTAACGTGCCTACATTTATATTAATACAAGTAATACGTTTATTACTTGTCTGTTGTGATCTCATAGATACTTTTTGTTGTTGTTGTTGTACAGAAACTTCATTCTGTCTGCTGTGTATTTAAGCCTGATGTGCTGGAGGCAGGAGTTTCAAGGCAGAACTTCCACAGCACAGCAGTGCAGTTTAACGGTACATATAAACACAAAAACGCCCATGTCATAATGAACATATCCACTGAGAAAAATAATTTTTCCACAGACAGATTTAGCTCATTTAACCTGTTAAAATCTCATGGATTAGCTCATAAAGCACCGTGCGTCCTGTCCATGCGCAGCTGGAAAGAGTTTTCAAACGATATAATCTATTAACCTTTCATTTATTTATTTATTGCATTATTTGCCTCTTGGAAATGATCACATCGATCCTCTTTTTGTTTGTTTTTAAACAGAACCTTCAGCCAGTCAGCTGCACATTAAAGCCTGATGCGCTGCTACTGGAGGAGACAGAATAGGCAGAGGTTTGCAGCACAGCAGCGCAGTTTAACGGCGTGTTTCGGCGCGCTGATGATGATGATGTCTCTAATGTGATGACATCAGCTTGACGCACCAGAGAAAAAAAACAGCTACGCAGCTCACCTGTTGGCAATCAGACCTGGGTCTGCTGGCAATGTGAAAGGAGTCACTTGCCGCTTGTTAGCGGGTTTACCCGCCTTTGAAAAACCCGCTTTTACACACTAATAGTGGGAAAGCGTTATAAGGTCAAAAAAGTTAATAAATACACAATCTGGTTCTAGTGTGTCCTGAGGCTAGAGCTGAGAGCCAATGATTACATGTTTTCATTTTTGCTTACCAGCCTCAGAATGATCTGGTGGTTAAATGTGGTTAAATGCAGGCCAGCCCACAAAACTCAGTCTCTCATAGTCCCAGTTAATAGGCTCTGAACCAGATGTGATTTAATATCAATAGCTAAACAATGTTAACACTAGCCTCCTGGCTATCATTTGCCACCTCTGCCAGGCTCAGATTTGCTTTAACGTTGACAGAAAAATGTTTTTTGTATTTATATGGTCACATGTGTCTCATTTCCCTCTCTTTTATATTCCAGTACCCCAGATTGTTCAGGTCTTGGCATAGCTATACAGGCCAAACAGTTTAGTCCCATAGGCCAATCCTTTCCTTGGTAGATTTTGTTTTGTATTTATGTAAATTAAAAAAAAAAAGACATAAATTTGGTCGTACCTGCGTAAATCCAGACTGGACCATGTGTTTTGCTAACCTTCATAGGCCTCCCTATGCAGTTAGACTCCAGAAATCTTTCCCTTTTTGAAGAGCCTTGGTTAAATGAATAACTCATGTTTATGCATACTGGCCCTTGATGCTGGTCAAATATGATTTATAAGCTGTAACAAAACCATTCAGCACTAGCCAAGGCTGTATAGACTGTAGCCATAGCACTGGTTGTTGGGCTCGCTTCTCGCTCTACTGCCAGGATGTAAACAAGCACCGTGAACACATAGCATCTCATGGCATCACTGGCAGCATTTTAAACATGTAAACTGAGACAAAAATTGTTTGTGGGCTGCTCCTGATTAACTGGCAAAAACAGTAACTAAGTAAAGTGTTTAGCGCAAACATGTGGAACTGAAGGCCAGCAGTGTTGGCAGTGGTAATATTAGCCACTCACTGCTAACTAATCTGACATGGTTTCCCAGGAGATGCTTTGATTCAATGTGAAGCTGTGTTACATTGTGCATAATATGACTGTTTCAAAATGTTTTCTTAACTTCATACTGGTTGATTAACCTGAATTTAAATGCTTGTTCAACCAACTTTAAAATGAGTCACCTGGGAGCAGTCTTAGTCCCTTCCATACAATCTAGTTTGCAAAATTATATAATTGAATTCTATCTCAGTACTTAAGCAGCATTACAAACAACTCCTGCATGGCAATTTCCATGTATATGAAAACAGAAGGATTTGAACTCTAGCCTTTCTTAATTTAATTATCAAAGTGTTTTGAGTGAGTATTGTGTCCTGTTTAATCATGAGCTACAAACCTGTTTCCAACAAGCTAACATAACGTAATTTAAAAAACAAATATGATGATTTGGGTCACACTCACACCTTACATCTAAATGAGAATATCAAAATGACACCATAAAAAAGGCTGAAACTGAGAAATATCAGGGTTTCAGGAGAACTATATAACCTTTTTGAATGTGATGCCAACAACTCATACAGTGAGGGAAAACTCAGCTTCTTAGAGGGAGCAGGAGAATAGCATATTGTCCCTTTTATCCAGGATATAAGGGCCTCTTTGTGAAACCTCTGCAGTTTATTACATTCTCACTCCATTTTAAAGAAGCTGTTCACTGGACCTAAAACCAGAAGACAGACTGACTTCAGATACCCGGGAGTGAAAACTGAATTTTTAAAGTTCAGTGCAGGACTTCATAACATACAGTATGAAAGGAGTGAGAACAAAGCAGAATGTCTCATCCAACTGGATCAATTTGAAACTATCTGCCTTTTAGATATGATTGTTCTGGATATTGATTGTGAAGATTCGAGTGTGACTGTCCATGTTCGGGCCCTTCTCTCCATGCTTCTGTTATAAAAAGCAATTTCAGTTTAACTGCTTCGCACATCCAAAAAAATGAAAGGCAAAATTCAACCCACTGCCAAAATTCCTTATAACTCTGATTTTAGAAAGAGATTTATACCCCTTTATTCTTAGTATGGGCTGCCAGCATTAATGCATTAATCGCAGTTAATCAAGGTTTATAATTAGTGCATACTCTTTTTTCCAACTGCAATTAATCTCATGCTTTATTTCCCTCTCCTTACACTTTGATTAAGCCACTGCAGTGTCTCCCAGAAAGCTAAGTGGACAAGTGAAAAGTCATCTGCTCCTTGTATTATCAAACATTTCCCTATGGTCTGTTCCTTTTTTCCTTTTAAATTCATAACAAGTTCCTTTTTCTGGGGTTAAGCTCATATCTTCAATCTACCCTAAATTCTTTATTTTCTTACAAAATAAAAGCAGGTCTGAATCAAATACGAAGTCAATTACTCTTACTTTAGGACAAAATTAGAAAATTTGTTGTGACTAGAAGCTGAGCACCCATCCCCCCATTACACACACCTAAAAAGATGATACATTGCTCTCAAAAACATTCAGAAAAAATGGTAATACGTTTTTTTAAACCAATAAACCTTTGCATTAACAATTTAATAAGTTTTATTTTGATTTTAGTTCATATGTGCCAATCTGATAGACAAAGAGTAGACAAAGCCTTGCAGCCCCCTGAGATCTTTGGCCCCCCCCCTTGAGGAGTCTCTGACCCCAGGTTGGCTACCAATGGCCTAGGGCAGTGGTTCTCAAATGGTGTGCCGCGGCACACTGGTGTGCCTCGAGGCAAGTCTAGGTGTGCCGTGAGATTTTTTTGCTACTATAAGTCATATTTACAACTATTCAGCAAAACATGATTGATTTTTTTTTTAACTTACATTATCAGTATTTTATAAACATTTATTCCCATGTATGGCTGCAAATTCCATTTGCCTAATCTAAAAATCCCTAGAACACCTTAAAAGGAATGCCGTCTTTGCAGTTTGTTAAATCAGTGGGTGGGGGGATTGTTAGAACGACACACATCAAAGGGCTTGATTGACAGTTTTGTGACGGAGGGAAATCGAGGGGAAATGGATCGTTTCCTTGAGCGTATTAAACCCCAAAGAGCTGTAAATGAGGAGGACCCACCAAAAAAAAGACAAAAAACAGCCAGTGTACAATATCATGATAATTATTTGTCATTTGGCTTATATAAGATATTTGATGACATTGTAATGAACAGATTAAGTCAATATTAGGAAATGAATTTTTAACGCATGTTAGATAGGTTGTTTTGCATGGAAATTATTATGGTGTGCCTTGAAAACTTGGCTGGATGTTAGGTGTGCCTTGGGCAAAAAGAAGTTTGAGAACCACTGGCCTAGGGTACGGTCCAAGCAAGTAGTAAGGTTATCACGAGCCCCTGGTGTGCTGGGGATGTCCCAAGTGCTTGAAAACTTCCAGCAGTCTCAAAGCGTATCACTACGGGTGGAAAACTCAGGACAACAGACATGCTATCGAGCTTGACCTTGACCTGAGTGGCGCACCTGTGTTGAGCTTAACTCCGGTAGCCGGGCCACAGATGAATCCTTGCTCTACATACCTAAAACGTATGCACATGACTGTGTCTTTCAAACTTTTTACTTTCAGACACAGCCAAAGTTGCATAGTACACCTTTAACTTTGTTATATTTGTGTGCATTGTTTGCTATTTGTTGTTTTGCCTGCTAACACCACAATACTGAAATATGCACAAAATGAGCTATGTTGTCTCCTGTGTTACTCTCTGTTACTGTAAGGTTGGTTGGGGTCCAAACTGGAAAAAACTAATATAAATACACACCCCTCAAAAGAAAAATAACAACCTCACCCCTAGCTTCTCTGAAAGTTAGCAGCCCTGTTGGGCTAATGACGGCTGAGTTAACTCAGCAGTTGGTGCCAAATGAGCTATTAATGTCAATTCCTAGCCAAAGGTTTTGTTAGTTAGCTTGTGTTTTTGCTAACAAGGGATTGATGCAAATGATGGAGAGACTGAGCTGTTGGTGGCTAATTTGTGATCAAGTATGTGCAAAAAGAAAGGATAAAATTCTTAGTTTGTGGTAATGTTTGCCTGATAGTTGTCAAGTTAGCTAGGAATTTGCTGAATACCACTGATAGGCAAATAGCTAAGCTGTGGTGCTTAATAAGGTACCTCATTAAATGGGACACAATTTTCCTTGTTTCTCTTTTGATACATTTTGTTTTCAGCTGGTGATAATTTAAGAAACAGTAATGATTTTCTCAGTTTAAGCATATATGCTTTTCAAACTGGAACACAGCATCACAACACTATAAGAGGCTCTTATCTTCCAAATATAAGTAATATTTGGAGAAAATACAAGCCATGTTATGATGTCATTGTGATATTGGCAAAAATGTTGAGTATCATAATAATAATTGAATATTTAATTTTCACATTTTGTGGTATACCTGCGCAGTTTGTCAGTGAACTTGTCCAGCTCCTCCTGTGCTCGGCGCAGCTCTGTCTCCAGGTACTGCCGTGTGGAGTCAAACTCGCTCTGCAGCAGCTCCAGCTTATGTGTCGTGTAGGAAAGCCTCTTCCGTAAGTCTTCCTTCTGCTCCAGCAGTGAGCTGCACGCACACAAACACACAAACAGTATATGATTTCGTTCAGGGCACAGAGAAGCCTGTAACTGGGGTATATGCGTTTCTAAATGGACTTGTAAGGGGACCACATATCTTTTTTAATGCACCCCTGAACGGCCATGCAGCGGTGATGAGAACATCATGAGAGGGCGATAACAGCTGAAAAGTTGCAAGAGAAAGTGCTCTGTATGGAGACAACATGGGACCAAAACATGGATCTCTAATTAAAAACCCAGGCAGGGGTGAGCCGGGAGCTTTTTCAGTCGCTACATCTTTGAGCATCAGATCTCTTTTTCTGCATTCAGGCTCTGCAGCACATCACAGAAACCCAATCAGCAGTGAGATTGGGAAAAAAAGACAGAGAGGGTGTTCTCTGTGATGAAATATGAGCAAATGAACTCTAATACATCACATGAATAGACTGTGAAGGCTCAGATTTACTAAGCAGCGATACCCCCATGTGTAATTCAGTGAGACAGCACAATGATGACTATTTGCAGAGCATGTGCATTACCTGGGCTGCAATCTAATAAAAGGGCAAGTGTGAGTGGGAAAAGAGGAAATGTCTGTTGCTGTGATGGATCTGAATGTGCACGGCCGGGCTTAATGGACCCTGTATTGACGGACAGATGGAGGAAGGAGGGTAATGACTCTATCTGCTGCACAGATAACAGATAGCGAGTGGATGGAGATGTGGTCACGTCACTCTTTTCACTTCCTCTCTTTGTCTCTTTTTTAAAAAGATCAAAGATACAGATGGTGGGAGCAGAGAGAGTGAATAATAAAAAAATCCAGGACAGGTTTCTTTCAGTGCCTCAGGTCACTAAATGTAGGTGGCATCCTATTTTCTGCTCATTTGTACGTGCTGGATGTTTCTGTAATTAGCTGAATAAAAAAAACAGACTGGGTCATTTCACTGTATTCAGAAATGAAAGTAAGAGTAAATATGAACAGTCTAGACATTCCTCTTACTCTCTGACATTTACGCAAATTGTCCTGGCCACTAAAATGGATGATATATTCATAACCATTCAAATATATAGTATCATTTTAATCTGAATTTAAATCCCCGCTAAAATACCTAATGGGAACATTTTTTACAGGACAATCTATTGGCTTGCTTCACTTTGTTTTCCTCAATATAAAACAAAATTAAATGAAGTCTTGTATTTTAATTTGACGGGAATTAAAAATAATGTGCATTTTTTAAAACAGAGGCAGAAGAATTCATATTGAAAGGTTAACTTCATAGCTATAAGTCAAATGTTTTTAAGCCAAAGCAGGCAATTCCCAAAGTCGGGGTCTTAAAAACAGGGGGGAGGTTATGGGATGTTCTCCAAAATACAAATAATAAATAATTTCAAACCGTATACCCTGCTTCTTTATGTTAAATTATCATACACAATGATTGTTTTTAACTCTGTTGTGCTCTTTCGTGTTGTTCCTTTGCCCCTGGGCTGAAAAGTTTGAGAACTCCTGTATGACACAACAATAAATAGTTGAGACATTTCTCACACTTTTATGATTAGGTTTGTGAAGGATAAAAGATGCATTTTTGGGGGCGCAGATGGTCTAGTGGTTTGGTCACCCCCGTGTAGCCCTGGTTCAAATCCACACTGTGGTTCCTTTCCCGCTTCTCTCCCCCACTCTCCATTCCTGTTTCTGGCTCTATCCACTGTTCTCCTCTCTGAAAAAAGGCATAAAAAGTCCCCAAAATATATATTTTATAGCTTTACTTGTGGAGGAGGAGGACTGGATAGAGTTGGAAACTGTGATAAGAGAGTGAGGAATGATATACGGGAAAGGAGCCAAAGGTTGGACTTGAACCGGGGCCATCACATAGAGCCTAACCTAACAACTAGACCATCTGCACCTTTTTGTTGACAAGGACGAAAGGATATGCACCATCATTTTGAAGGGCCATACCAATGTCTCCGGGTCTTGTTTTCAACAACTTAGCTAGAATTCTTTAAGGATTCTGTCATGGATACAACTGTGAAAATAGAAATAGAGATATATAGTGCTCCAATGTATTTTGAAAAGTGAAAATCTGCTTCATCACTCTGGAGATATCAATGTTTACAATCAGGACAGCTGTATCACTCAAACAATTGAGAACAAGAAGGGAATTAGGAGGCTGTCAGAGGTAGGTGGCCATTTGGACATATTAACTACATTCAAACATCCCTAAGAGACCCCAACCTGGGGTTCAGGCACCCCTTGGGAGGGTAGGGGGGGTGTCACCAAAGATCTCAGGAAGGCGTGGGGACCTGTCTGTCTCTGTTGTCAATTAAACTAAAATTAAAAACTAAATGTGCATATATTTTAAAAAAAAAACATGATTTATGAGATGATAAAGTTTTGAATTTACACAAAAAACTCAGATTTTTTAATTAAAAGAGTAATGGATATAAGAAATTCAAAAAAGTTAAGAAAGTCAAAGATTCTGACATAATACATTCAAAAATTCTAGGTTATAGTGATAAAGTTGTACATTTTCCAGGAACCAAACTGAAAATAATGGTTAGATAGCTTCAGTTAAATGTCTATCGTGAGTCCAGATGTGTAAGTATTTACCTTACTGTTCTATCACAGTATAACTGATTAGGCTCGCAACTGCAGGACTTGTCCGATATATAATTTTCTTCCAAGCAATGGACTATCAAAATTCTGTTTTCACTTTGCCATTATAGGATACTGAGTGTAGATTAATGAGAATAAATATCGACTGTAGCAGGCTGCAACATCACAGAATGTTAAAAAGGGAAGGGGATCTGAATATTTTGATGCACCGTAAGTCAATTTTATCATTTTATCAAGATCTCACCATTTCTTTCTTGCTGACTCAGGATATTAGAGCTCCTTTTCATAATAAAATGAACTGATATTAGCTGATATTATCTCGAAAAATGGCCTTATTTTCTCATGATCTAAAAAGGAAACAATAAGTTGGCTGCTGTGATATGCCAGACAGCATTGTGCAATGCTGCACTCACCCACAAAATCAGGCAATCCAGTCTATTTCTATGTGTGTTTCTATGTTTGTTTTGTGCTTTTCCCCACACAAGCTAAGTAAATCCACATATTTAGAAAACAAGTGGAGATGACTCACTATCATGGGAAAGCAGAGTGAACAAAATGTTTAGATGCATGTCTGCTCAGGGCTTCCATACTTCCCAAAGAATTGTTAACTCAATTTAAACCTTCAGCCCCCACTAGGATCTCACTAAATGCAGTATGACAAAGGTTAAATGTTACGGAAATGTAGCACTTTCACTGCCAGGGATTAAATAATAAATGATAGGTTAAAAATGGATGTGGAATATTGTTTATTCTCCTACATCTCCATCAGAGTCAGAGAGTAGAACAATGTCTTCCTCACAGAGTGGTTCAATGAAAGTCTCAACTGACTGTTTGGCATTTCAACGCTGTATAACCCTAACAGCCCCCACCTCCAGCTTCTCTTTGATTGGCGGGCGTTCACAGGGGAGTGCAGGTGTTTGTTGTTTGATATAGGATGAGTTTACGTGAAGTAGCTCCAGGGATGAGACAAAAATCCCCCATTAGTGACCTCCTCTGTGAACAGGAGCTGAGTCAGACGTAATGAGTGCTTTCACTGCAGTGAGATGAGATGACGAGGCAGCATGACTCCCGGTGCTCGGAGAGGCGAGATGAGGCAGCTCTAGCACCGCCGGGCGACGAGAGGACACACCTCGTGGGCGGATGAACGGACAAACAGATAAAAAAAAAAAAAAACACGGACGGATGGAAAGATGGCGTCTAGGGAGATTCACTCTTACCTCTTTTTGGGATGTTTGCCGCCGTTTCGGGGGACTTTTAAGGCGGTTTTACCAATGTAAATCTTTTTCATGGTTTGTCTGTGTTCCTTCCCTCTCATGTGTTTAAAGGGGTCGACCGCAGGGAGCCGTCATGTGTGTTAGAGGAGACCGGTTAAGTCTGGCTTGCAGAGTTACTGTTTGCGTTACATATGATGACCCTGCCAAACAAAGCAAAGACACAAGTTGGCAGCTATTAGCGACTACTTTGAACCTGTTTCAAACACAAATTCGATATATATTCTGCACTGATTGTCATTCCCAACAGTTCAGTCCTTGGCAGGAAAAAAGGAATGCTGAAACAGCATAAAAAACTGCACTAAATTCAGAATAACACAACTTTCAAGGTTAGCAGCTCTTGAAATGTTAAAATCCCCCTTGGTGATGTAGCTTCAGGGCTAATTTTAGCTTTCTTTTCTTGTACCCTTCCCTCACAATGTCACACTGTGTTGTTTCCTGCAAAGATACAGTGGAAGTGGAAATGAAAGTATCTCAGAAATCAGAGGTAAATGTCAGGGTTTGGTCTTCAAACTTAAACAACAATAGGTTTTTCTCTGTACTGCAGTAAAGTTCAACAAAAATGAGTACAAATCTATAGAGAAGAGGCAGGTTGTGTTCCACATCCTTACCTTTGCAGGGGTTAGCTCTACTGAGGGAAAACTACAGCCTTACCTGCACATATTAGCATGTTTTAGTTACATTTCAATTTCATGTGTCACAGATTCGGCTTTGTTTTTTTTATGAAACCTCTGAACACTGGTTCATCTTAATCTCAAGTGTTCTCTTCATCATTCAAGCCCAAATTGCAAAAAAGCTGGGACATTATAAATGTGAATAAAACAGAAAACAGTGATTTGCAAATACTTTTCAACCCTTTTTCAATTGAATTCAGCACAAAGACAAGACATTTAATGCTCAAAATGATTAACTTTAGTGTTTTTAAAAACTCTCACAAATTCTGGATTTGGTGCCTGTAACATGTTACAAAAAAAAGTTGGGACAGGAGCATTTTCACCAACATGTTAGGTCACTGTTTTTTTCACTCTCTAAGCATCTTGGGACTCAAGAAACTGATTGTTGAAGTACTGAAAGTGGACTCTGTTCCCACTTTTTCTTGACCTACATCTGTAATTGCTCGACAGTGCTAGGATTCTGTTGTATTTTGGGCTTCATAATCTCTTACATTTTCAATGGGAGACAGGTCTGGATTGCATGCATGTCAGTCTAGTACTTGGATGTGGCCTCTCTATGTGCCTCTCAGTATTAATGGTGTATTCACAGATGTGCAAGTTACAAATGCCATAGATACTAATACACCCACACACCATCATAGATGCTGGTTTTTGAACTTCATTTATAACAATCTGTTTAGTACTTTTCTTTTTTTAGTTCGAAGGACTCAACAGCCATTTTGCCAAAAACAATTTGAAATGTGGACTTGTTAGACTACAGCACACTGTCCTCCTTAGTCAGCAGAAGTAGCACCTCTGGGCTTTGTTGACACAGTTTTTGCGTTATACTGTGGAGTCAGGCAACATGATTCTTTGGGTCTTTCCCATCTGCACCAAGTCAGACCATGCAACAAAAACCTTGTCCCATCTTTGCCAACAGACAGGCCACACTACAAGTGTGACCCGGACCACTCATTGTAGGGTGACATCACCACTGTCTCCATGACTGTGTGCGAGTTCAGAGGTCATCAGGGAGGCAGATCAAAGAGTGTTAATCTTAGAAACAAGGAAAGGGCACTGTCTTTGCTTGTAGGAGAAAAAAACATCAAAAACAGAAACAATTATGGATTGATTATGGATAACAAGTATGGATTCGTTCCGATGTTTTAAGAGAAGGACCAGGACCGGCTCACCGTCAGAGCTTGAGGTATGAATGTTTTAACGTAAAGAAAAGATGCTTAATTAACCCAGTTAATGCAAACAGTTTCACTGTATGTACACATAAATAGGGATCGGAACCTAGAACCTAGACTTACGGAAGATCTAGGATCCAGAGACTAGTTTTATATTTATTTTAAGGTTTTATCTTTAAAGAAAATGATAGTATTATATTCTAAATTAATTTCAGAGATTTAAGATCCAGAGAGCAGTTTGTTTTTAACTGAGACATTTCCAACGAAAAAGGTCATTATTGTATGTTTTAACATGTTCTCCTCCTCACACTTGTAACATTTTTAGTCTCAGAACTGTTTATTGTAGCCGGTAATTGAAGTGTGCTTGTCATAGACTCTCACTGAAAGTGGCATACATCTTGTTCAGTGTTCAGAGAGAAAGAGACCCAATGAAATATGAGTTGTTAACAGGAGGGAGTAAATGATATTAAAAGCTATTTCATGGGGTTATATTTGTTGCTCAGAAACACATGAAATCCCAAATCTCTCATTTCAAAAAAGCAAAAAGAGCAACAGAAAGACAGAGGAAAACAAATCTCTGATGTGATATGACTGAACCTGTTCTAAATTTAGCAAACTTTTCCTTTATGTAGCATCACTTCCTTGAAATGTAGAGTGCAAAACCATGTTTTCCCAGCTTTGAAAGGGAAATCAAACGCCTGAAGAAGGCTGTTCTTGTAGATTCATGAGTGTTGTTGTTTTTAACATGACTTGCCTTTTTTTGCACTTTTACTATTAAAAAGTCAATTATGTGGAGGTCTTTGAACTCTTTTCCCAAAAGATTGCTGTGGTTTCTCTACTTTTGGAAAAATAAATTTTTTTTCTAGGTTTATGTCTGGATTTGGGTTCCCGTTGAAAACAGACCTACTTCATATCACTGCAGCTTGATGACAGGCCTTTCTGACAGGCAAATATCACAGTTATCAGTAAAACAAACATCCCTGTAACACTCTCTGCAGAGCAAACGTCTTCATCTCCTGCGTGTCCAAACACAAAAGACATGAACTGACACATCTGACGAGCTTGAATGGAAATATTCTGACAGGGCCAATATACTGACGCTTCTTTTCCAAACATTTCTACCATCTCCTCAATCCCGCGTGTCTCACCGGCGTCCGCAGCACAGGTGCGGCTGTCAACCCTCAGACAAATGGTGCGGGTTATTAGATGAGACGGGCCATCAACGCTTGATCAAAGCGGCTCTGATCCGAGCGTTGGACCGTCCACAGGAATCAAGGACACAGTGAGTGTTTGGGACTGCAGTTGGTAGGGAACAGCCAAAAAACATCACAATTTGAGTTGTTATATAACTGCATCATGTGAAAACTATGAATGGTTTTCCTTTACAGTGTCTTTTCACATACCAGAATTAGCTAGTTTGCTTATCAGCTAATTCTGAGTCCAAATTGGATACCATTTGAAGACTTAGAAGAGTAACTGTGCAGTATTAGTAACCCTGAATTGGTGTGATAAGATGCTTTAATTTTCTATTATCCACATAAGAGAATAAGTGCTGTCATAATTACAGTAGAACATTAATAAAAATACACCCAGGAAAAAATACAATTTAAAAATGGCTTTGGATCATCAGAGAAGTCCTCATTTTAGTTGTTTCATCCTGATTTTGCTGGTTACCATTAGTTAGTTTTCAAGAGTTGGAGACTTTGGAAAATTCATCACCAATCACAAAATCTCAGGAATGACATACAGTAATGGACTTCCCAGGTGGAAACAAGCACAGCACTAAAAACAAACAAAGCCTACGTTAGTGGCAACTACGCTAGCAGCTGGCTGATTTAGTGGTCCACTGAGTTGTACAATTATAGCTTTAAAAAGGTAATATTCTCCTTTATCATCACATAGGGGACGTTTGATTTCATCATGGGATATCAAACCAGAAATCAGTTCTTCTTTTGCTGCTCTAAAACCGTAGTGTAGTTATTGCTGCATATCTGCAGACTAATCTTATGTAAACGATATCTCAAGAGCACTTCAAGTGATTTCTTCCAAACTTTGCACAGTTGGCCACAAAGCTAACAGGTTGGCCAGATTCCATGTCTGTCAACAGGCAGCTCCATCTTGCAAATACAAGCTAATATGCTTGTGCTCAGTCAGTGAACGGCAGGACTAACCAGAATCTGTACTGGCTCGTAGGGATCAGTGTGGCCTCACCAGCCAGCTTGGCTACTCTTCACATCAACAGCAAGACATGTCAGCATCCAGGGCGAGCAGTGGTTTAAGGTACGCCCCATGTACACGGTCGGCCTGGGTTCGAATCTGGCTTGTGGCACTTTCCTGCATGTCTGTCCCCCACTCTCTCATCCCTGTTTCCAATTCAAAAAAGGCATAAGAAGCCCAAAAATAATTCTTAAAAAGAAAAAAAAAGAAGAAGATATGTTAGCACCCAAAGTCGGGGTCATTCTGGCTTCAATTCAGTACAATGGACAGCAGCTGAGAAGCCCTGTCCATATCAATGTACAGACAATGGTACACGAGCCTTAGCTTTGCAGCATCAAGAGTTAGAAAATTCAGGAAATTATGGTAGAGTTTGCATGTATTTGTGAATTTGCAGCCTGTCTCCCATGATAAAAACCATTCAGGCTCTTGCAGCACATTTGTACATTTTGTATGTTCTGAAGTAAAGGAGAAGAGCTAATATCCAATGGAACAAGTAGATTTTTATCTGAGGCAAAACTATAATATCTAACTGTTGCAAAGATTGCTCTGTATTGCTGTCCTCACTCCCACGTTTTAGTTGGTATTCAAGGAATTTTCCACCACTGGCATCAATGTTATAACAACTCCAGGACAAACATGTCTGAAAGGAAAAAAAAAAACAGGTGACGCTGAGAAACATGTTGATTCCCTAAGTTGTTGGGAGGTGATTTGTGCTGCTGGATGAGGAGGCAGGCAGACATGTACTCCTCCAGATGGTGACAGCTCAACACCGCCACTGGAGCCTTCATTCCAGCTGCTCCCCTCTGAGTCATCGCACACCGGCTCTCAATATGTGTGTGAGTGTGTGCGTGAGATTTGGCTGGTGTTAGCATTCCTTTCAGAGAGCTGTTTTGTAGAATTTTTGATTCCAAACATGATAATGAGCACTTGTTTGTCTGTGTACATGTGTGGGTATGCATTTGCACTTTTATGCACTTGCTTATGAGAGTGAACCTGCATGTTTGTGTGCATAAATGTGTGCGTTTGTGCACTGCGACATCAGCTCTGCCCATTCAATCACCTTACAAAGGGGAATAAGGTGTCTGTCTTGTGTAAAAGTCAAAAAGGACAGCTGTTAAGGACACATCCTGGGCCACGTCAGGTGTCCTCTGTCAAACCGCCAACTCGCAACCCACTCTAACTCCTCCGCTCGCTCATTCACTCACTCACTCACTCACTCTCTTTCTTTCTTTCTTCTTCTTCCTTTAGCCGTTCCTCACACTGCAGCAAAAAAACACAGCCAAGGCTCGCTCAGATGGTGCTGCCTGCCACCCACTCGTGCCACACTGACATTTGAGAGGAACTCAGAGCATTGAAAAGAAGAGGAAGGGGAGGTGGTAGAGGATATTAAAGTTGGAGAATTGGACAGAGTGAAAAGCAGGAAATGTTTTGGAGATGGGGGGAAATAATTAGAGTAGCTGTAAATTAGCCAAAAACAGAAAAGATGGCAAAGCAGCCACCAAATTAAGGAGGAAAAGCAAAAAGAGTGGGTGTTAATTCTGTACTGAAAATTTCATCCACCTGTTTTTCTCCGCCATCCTGATCTCATCTACCTTGCAGATAGATTGGCTCTCAGGAAAAAGCCCTTATCACACACCCAGACCTTGGCATTAAAGCGGAGGGAACCCGGGTGTCTGACTCATCCAGCAGCAGCAGAAGCAGAGAAAGGAGGCGAAGAAGACGCTCGCTCGGCCCTGTATGCCTTCAGATTAACAAGGCAGCTAACCTGCAGCAGTCACTCAGTCTGATGACACGTACAGTATGACTCAGCCTCCTCATAGAGAAAAAAAATACACTGAAATAAAGGTGCTGTTCTTTGCAGGGGTGTATGTGGGTTTATGTCTCTTTCCAGGATTGATTAACTCTGGAGCAGACACCTCAGTGGTTACACACCAACGACCAACATCATTAGCAGCAGCAGAGGGGGATAATGACCCTCCGAATGCATTTCATGTGCTGCTGATGGCACTCGACACATGGGAGTGTGTAATCACGACAAGCATCCCCAGAGGATTTTTAGGATGAGCTGAAGAGGTGAGGGAGGCTTAGCGCCAAAAAGAGGACACTAACATTTACAAAGTTTTATTTCACTGACAACCCCCTAAAAAGCATGTTTGGTTAAAAAATCAGAGCCAGAACAAGCCGTGGAGATATTTCAACTGAAACTGTCACCTGGATTAAAAGATAAAGGCACAGTGGTGAGCTATTTTCTTGCCTTTTGTTGTGCACCATCTGTCACTAGCAATATGCCTTTGTCATAAAGACCATAAGAGCTGACATCACTGAGGTCTTGACATTTTACAAAATATAAGGATGCACAATATTGGATCGAATTGGTCAAGCATGCCGCCATGCATGTGCAAATGGGCCGTTGATCCGGTAGTGACCAACCAACTCGATATGGAAGACACTAAACATCACGTTAGCCCTCTCGATGGGAAATTTGAGTACAAAAAAAACAAGACGGAACAGTCGACCGACATAAAGTATTATGCACATTCTGCAGGAAGGAGTTTTCTTTTCACCAAAACACTTCCAGCTTAAAATACCACATTAATGCTAAGCATACGTTCGTCAGGGCTCATTAACATTTAAAGCCACAGACAGAAACAGCCCGTTCTGAGCAGGGCTGAAACAGAGGGGTTTTTAGACATGTAAAAATCCAATATTGGAGTGTCTGCTTCGACAATAAACTTCACGGGCATGTTTTGGGGACCTCTGTGACCAATATAAACTTGTCTTAAAGGAGTAAAATATGTGACTTTTAAAGCATACAATTTAAAGTTTCAGGATAAAAACATTTTAAAAAGTCAGTCCTTGAAACAAACCTTAAAGTGTAAGGAATAATAATGAAAGAAAAAAAAAAAAAAACCTCGGCTGTTGAGATCTGTTGGTCCAGCCTTAAACTCTACTAACTTATTGGTTTGTACAGCCAATAATTACCTCCGCCAAGGAGGTTATGTGATCGGCAGGGTTTCTTAATTAGTTAGTTTGTTTGTTATTTAGTTTGTTTGTTTGTTAGTAAGTTAGTTAGTTAGTCAGTTTGTTAGTTTGTTTGTTTGTTAGCAACATAACTCAAAAAGTTATAGGCGGATTTTGATGAAATTTACAGAAAATGTCAGAAATGGCATAAGGAAGAACTGATTAGATTTTGGGACTGATCCAGATTACCGTCTGGATCCAGGAATTTTTTAAAGGATTCTTTACTATTGGGAGATAAGGCTGATAGCAGAGGTCTATGCTGTTACCACTTTACACCAGGAGATGGCGGACATGAGTAACTTCAATCCCAGCAGGATTTGTGGTTGTGTTTCTATTCAACGTTTTGGAGTTTATAGAGTTTGAAAGATGCACGCCCGGTCAAGGAGACGAGTCAGAGCGTAACAGAGAAAAAGACAGCAAATTGTAGTGAGAATACTCACAATGCTGGGAGGAATAGAGGAATATTCACCCTCTGCCATGACTTCCAGTCGTCCAGTGAGACCATGGGTGAGACTGTCAGTGCATCTGTTGGCAACGGCAGGCAATGCTTCCGCCATGACAATCTACCCGTAGCGAAGCCAACGCTTTGCCTCACCATGTTTCCAGCCCACCGGAGAGGGAGTAATCTGCGAATGCCATGGTGGGGTGCACATGGGGACTGATCCAGGAATTTTTAAAGGATTCTTCACTATTGGGAGATGGGGCTGATGGCGGAGGTCTGCGCTCTCCGAGTGCTTTTCTACTTACAGCTAACATAGTCAGATATTTATCTTCAAAATATCCGTTGTATATATCGGCATCATTTTCCATTTAAAAAGATGTGTATTTTCTGTCTCAAAAGTGTGTTGAACCCTAATTCATTGCTTTTGCAAGTGGCCGCTTCACTGCTAAAAACTGCAGTGCAACGCAGATCCAGCAGGTTGTACCACTTTTTAACAAAAAATTAGTTCCAGCATTTTTCTTTTATTTCTGGTGCTTTTAATGCCTTTATTTGGAGTGTGCAAATTTCCCTGCTTAAACGTAATGAAGGGCTGTCAAGTTATGTTGCACAAGCGCACCCCAAGAGTGTGACATCACTAAGCATGCGCACCACAGCCGCGCTTCACAAACTACTGACGGAGCAGCATCATCTGTGTGTGGCGTCAGACTTTCAGGTTGCGTTCATGATGTTGTAAGTCTTCAATGTTTTATAAGACGTTGTATTTAGTAGTTCATACCAACTTGAATGTTAAATGTATGCACATAGCCACAGCTGGAAGACTTGTCACGCTGTTCCTTATAACCCCTTTAGTAAGCTAAGTAGGCTAACCAAGAGCCATTTTGTGGAGTGTAGAGACCTCTGCTGGACGTTTCGGGGAAGTGTTTGTAAATATGCGCAGACTCAGTGGAATCTGAGTTTTAATTTTGTGCAGCTTTGTATGAGCACTTTGTTGATATAGTTTTTCTTTCTTTGTATTCATTTCAGAAAACCACACTCATGTATGCATACAGATGGATACACTTTAATTTGTGGACTTCATTAAAGTTGTAAACAAACCCCCTGGAGTGCTGCCGTCTTTCTGACAGAAGACGTAGGCCAGTCTTGTATATCCCAGCATCATCAAACTATAATTCACATGGAGAGTAGAGGACATTGGATAGTAGGGCTGGGCGATATTGCCTGAATATCATATCAAGGTATTTTCTTGCTTTTTGCAGTATTATGTCACAGTATTACAAAACTAAAAAGAGATAATGCATTTAAATCCATCTTCCGCTGTTACAAACCCTCTTCCCCCTAACACAACCCTTTGATAGCATACTCAACTTATGTTTAAACATAAGATCGCAGGAAAATGATTTTTTAAGTCATAGTTTTACGTTTTGTCTCTACTCTGCTGAGGTGTGTTAAGCTGTTACTGACTTGAGCACATTTCCTGATGAGGTCGTTCACAATGTAAGTATTTCAGAAAGATAACAACTACAGATGTTTATTGTGAAGAACTTCATAGAAGTAGCTAGCTTATCATTGATTTAGCTTCGTTAGGGTGGGTTTATGCAGCTACAGTTTACAGCTGCTTCTCTGACCTCGTTCAACACCACAGCCTTGATCTCTGACTCATCATGCACTTAAAATAGAAAGTCGTGAGTAAAAACACTTTTAAATGGTTGATTAAGTGCTGAGCTCAAGACAAACTGAGACCAGCCTAAGCAGCCCACAGCTTGTGTTAAAGCCTCAGACAGGCCAACAGATACAGCAAAGGCATCAGACTTGGGGAGGAAAGAACACATGTTCTACCTCTTTACCATGCTTAATTACTACAGCACGAGTTAGTGATGTTTGGTTAGAGTCCTACTCATAATGCAAGAGCAAAATGATAGGACTCAGCCTGAGCTGTCAGGCACAAATCACTCTGCCAGCAATCCCACCTTTGTGAGAGCATCACAGTACAATGTATGCATTTAAACTGGTAATGACAGTACTGTAAAAATCCATATCCAAATTTCACATGTGACGGCACTGAAACCGGTTTACTATACAGTATAGGAAATCCGGGAAAGAGAAGACAAGCCTCTGTACACAGGGGCAAGACATAACCACTCTAGACTGCCTGTGCTCCTGGAAGCACTTTTTAACCGTGTTTCTCCCCTATCAATTCATGATACTACATTTAGAGAAAAAATCTGTGTACTATAAGAAAAGAAACCTTGTAAAGTGCTGGTTTGATTGAAAAGACCCCTAATTAAAAACAAGTGACAAGCAGAGGTGGGCAGGATCCATACTTCACATCTATCACCATAGACTGAGATTTCACAACCAGACTGGTGGGTGCCAGTTTAGCGCAGCAGGCAGAGCAGGTGCCTATAAACAGAGGCTGCAGGCCTCAGCGTACCGGTCACAGAATAAAATCCTGGTCTTGGTGCTTGTTTGGGGCATCTCTTCCCTCACACACTCCACCCCATAATTCCTGTTTCTCCAAAAAACAGAAATCATACTAGTAACTACTGAAGTACAAAGACCAAATGGTGAAAGCTGACAGCATCTAGAGCTAATAAGCTGCTCAGAAACCACTTGTTGAGGAATTTTCATGGAAATAAAAAAAATATTCCCATTAGAGAGACCCCCCAAACAGATTTCCCCTCATATACCAGAAAAATTATATCTGGATTTAGGTTATGGGAAGGATAAATTAAGTTATTAGTAGGCCTGGGACGATAATCAATAAATCAATTAATCGCACGATAAATTAAAATGAACTCAATAATTTTGCCGGCCTTGATATATTGCCATGTGCATGCATGTTTGTTTTCTTTGTCTCTCGCCTCCAAACAGGCTGGATGACAAGAGGGTTCACTCTGTGCATCGGTCTCAGCACCTGGCTGGTTTGTTCCATAGTGGAATGAACGGAGTGAACCCTCTTGTCAGTCATCCAGTCTCTTTGTCTCTGTGGGTGGAGGTGGGCATACACACACACACAGTGCAGCAGGTGAGCCTCGTCAGGAGCAACGCAAGGTAACGTAGTAGAAATTAGGAGGAAAAAAGATGATTGCAAAGCCCAATGCCACAGCCCCGGTGTGGGAATATTTCGGCTTCAAACCAAATGAACAAGGTGAGCCCATCAACATGGACAAGCCAGTATGCCGAATTTGTTCAAAAGTGGTGGCAACAAAAAAGGCAACATAACAAACTTGCATGCCCACCTAAAACATAACCACCTGACCCAGTTTTCCCAGCTGGGGGAAAAAACTGCACCTCGAGATGCAGGGCCTTTGTCCCGACAGTCAACACTCACTGAGGCGTTTGGTCGACAAAGTACATACACACGGAACAGCGCAAAGTGATGTGTTTGTTTTATTTATTTAGGATATTTAAAAGTTCTTGACATTCCAATTACAATGGTAAAAAACACTTATGAGAAATAAAACTTTATTGCATTTGAAAGGATGTACTTGCATTATTATGATATATTATCATTACATTAGTGGTTAATTTGGTTTCAAAATAATATTGACAATATTGTTTAACGGCAATAATTTGTAGGACAACATATCATCCAGCAAAATTTGTTATCGTCACAGGCCTAGTTACTGGAGCTTACTGGAAACAGGAAAACAGCAAGCATAGCCTATAACAAACTCATTTGTTCAGCTTTGAAATATGTTAAATCATCAAATTTTGGCTTTAACTGTTGGCTGTTACACATCCTTAGGAGGTTTTGGTTTGAGAAATATCTGGCAGAGCCATGTCAGATGTTTCTCCCTCTCTAGTGTTAATGCTAAAATAAGCTAACCAAGTGCTAGTTTTCTGGCACTCTCTTACCATGCAGACACAAGACAAGCATTAGTATTATCATCATTTATTTTCATAAATCACAAGTACTACTGCTGCTACTAGAATGCATACAAACATAAAAGTCTGAGTTTTGCATTTTGATGCGTTACATGTCTCTACCCACTCTCATCCCATCTCCAAATCAATCCACTGTCAAAAAAAGGCATGAAGAGCCCCAAAATAAATCTGATTTAGCATTAGTCTTGCCCTCATGTTTGTTGTATTTCTGCAATATTTTTTTCTCATGTAGCACTTCTTGCAAACCTCATGTGTCATGTCTATCTCATTCGTGCCCTGCTTGCATTCCTAATGTCCTTTTCCTGGTGCTGCCATGTTTGTTGTACTAACGTTCTCCTGCTCTATGCTGTCACCTCTGCCGACCTCCCTGGAAAAACAATTGTTATTATTTTTCCATCATCATAGACTTCAGTTCATATTAGCAATTATTTAGAAAAAAAAAAAAGATACTTGATGGACGATACGATACGATACATCGCGATGCTATGCTGTATCGATTCTTTCGCCCACCCCTTGTAAATTCCTCTTGGAAAAGTCTTTTAAATAGAATATAAATTTTAAAAAATCTTCTTATCTTAGAAAATAATTTGATTCCCAGCAGAATTTTTTAAGAAATGCAATCAAATTAAAAATGGATTAAGATGAATCCTTCTGTTGAAAATCAAGAATGATGAGTATTATTTGTTTAATGGCTCCATTTCTATAATTAAAAGATACTGGGTGAATCAATTATGCAGCGAGAAATAAAGTGTTGGTGTTCTAAATAAAATAAACACAAATTAATTAAAAAAAGGTGTCATCATCACTTGTCTTTCACAAGTGTTTTGATAGATGATTCATGTTCAAATAAATACAAGTTTGGAGAAGACTCAAGGCAACAAAACACCCCCAGGCATTAACAGTTCTGACCAACACGGAAGCAAACACATGTACAAACACTCACACAGACACACACAGGATAAACACACCAACACAAGTGCAATCTGTCCTACAAAAAACAGCATCAGCCTCCAGTCAAGAAAATCATGTTACGGTGCCAGTGAAGCCCTCTGGGAGCTGTCCTCGCAAAGCCACTAAGATCTTCTTCCGACCTAGAATCTGAAAACTAACAAAAAAAATCAGATAAAAACTCACACTTGATTTAAAACTTAAATACTGAAGTATTGTGGTGAAAGCTGTGTTAAAATAGACGATTCAGAACTGCTTATGGCATTCAAACATCACCATAAAGTTCAGAGTTTTCCATTTCATCTGCTCTAATTTGCTCCCCATTTTGTTTGTGTCCTTTAAGTTGAAAAATAATCATCCTCTAAAATGTGTCACCAAAACTGGTTAAATTTGACTATTTTTAGCAAGTATTAGGCCATATGTCAACCACAACCAAAAAGAAGACAGGCAGCTTTTGAAAAGGTTTCATCTCATCAAAAACAGAACAAATACAATCATAATACACATTACGGAAATCCAGGCACACACACAGAAGGCACACCACCCACCATCACTGCATATTGTTTTTGGGTGCAGCTCCTATGGACAGGTAGTGATTAGACACAACAAAAGGAACCACCTCTGCAAACCTGCTAGCCCGCAGAGCACTGCGTTCTGTGTTCCGGTGTTTCTGTTTTTGTGTGGCTGTGTATGTGGTTGTGTTTGTGTGTTTCCATTTGCCTCACGCTCTTGTACACATAGCAGGCGGCTCTGATGTACTTACTGGTCCATCCATAGCTCTCAAGAGGCTGCCTAAAAAGCTTCGACTCAGGGATGCATGAATGGAGCTTTTACAAGAAAAAAAAAGACTATGCAGAGAAAATATAGTAGCAATATCACTCTAACAGCTCTCCAGCATCATGCCTTTAATGCAGAGCTATATATAAAAGATATGCGAGCTGTAACTCTAGTTTGGGTCATCGTAGAGATACAGTATAAGCATCTGAAATCAGAGCGAAAGCTTTCATTTGAGACTACTTTGGGGACTTTCCAATCAACTGATTTGACTGCCAACAGATAGATCTTTAAATTCAGCCTAAGTAACTAGTCGAAAGCTGAGAAATGCTCAGGAAGCAATCAAAATTGAGGAAAATTTATTCAACATAGTTGAATATGGTGATCACAGGGCGCAAATGGCCTATTGGTGAGGTCGAGCTCCACTTGGGCTTGGACTTGGGCTGCCTGGGCTCAAGTCCAGCCTGTGGCTCGTTCACCGCATTCCACTCTCCACGCTCTCATCCATGTTTCCCGCCCTAGCCTCTGTTCTACCTGTAAAATAAAAGCAAAAAAGCCTCAAAAATAAAAAAGACGGCAATCACAGTGTTGGTTTGCAGAGAGTGGCTTAAGCTGGCAGTGCTAGCATCGCCAGCCTTCAGTCCCCCCTCTTACAACTCTGTCTTTACTTTATAAATCAAAACTGCTACGAGATGTCATCCCTCGACTGTGCTGGTGAACATCTATACAGTAGGGCAGTGGTTCTCAACTAGTGGGTCAAGACCAAAAAGGGGGACACAAAGCCCTTTTCAGGGCCGAGAATATTTTCAGGGAAACAAAAATTGTGCAAAAAAGTCTGTGAAACTTCTTTAAAACATGCTTCCTATGCCCTCTCTTTGATTTGTCATCAGCTTTGTACTGCATGTGGGGGACCTCAAGGATCCATCAAAGGTCCTTCTCTGTTCTCCATATACACGCCACCTTTAGGTCACATAATCCAGAAACACAAACTCTCACGTCACTCTTATGCTGATGACACTTAGCTCTACCGCCCAATCAAACCAAACAACCCATCTGATCTCACCTCTCTCATAGCCTGTCTCAATGATAGAGATACCTGAATGGTCCACAATTTTGTTTGTCCCCCAGATGCCACCAAACTGGTCCTCAAAAACTTAGGTCACTCATCCTCATATATTAAGCCCAATACTAAAAACCTTGGATTCATTTTGACAGCACCTTTTCATTTGATAATCAGGTAAAATCGATTGTGTAATCCGGTTTCTTTCAACTCAGAACCACCTCAAAGTTAAAACCAGCACTTCCTACAAATTCTTGCAGAGAAGGCAAATAAAAACGCAACAGACTCAGATTGCAAGGTTCGAGTGTGTGACATTTTTTCGGGTTATGGATCTGAAAAAAATGCATCCAAAAATAACAGACCCAGTGTGTAAAGACCTTAATACAAGCAAACACTGAATAATATTTAATCAAAATGTTCATTATTACAGTTACTTTGCAAGAAACATGACTCTGATTTACTTCTGCCACCTTTGTAATAGCTTAGCACTTAAGCTAAATATCCCTGGCATCGGGCCAAAACCTTGTATCTCAATTTTTCATGTATTTTTTTCCCCATTAAATCAGTGTTACTGGTTACCTTTACATCTGTCAGTAGGATTTTAAGCCAATAAAAAGTGTCGACTATTCTGACTATGACCAATCAATGTTAAATTATTCAAAAAATATAGCGTTGGTGATTCTGAGATACTAGATTTTGGCCCGACATCAGCAGTATGCTAGGTAAAAGTAGGGACACATGCAATTAGCCAACTAAACAGTTTAATTTGGATCCCTTCGTAGTCTTATGAATCAGTTTACCAAAGCCCACAACTCCAGTCAAACACTCCATCTAAACTGTAATGCAGTTGCCTTCCACTAGTAGCCACTGTAGTTGTTCTTAATGACTTCAATCTTACTGCCACAATGCTTTTAACTCTGATATCATCAAGTGTTATCAACTCATAACACTGATAGTATATTGTGGAACAGGGAGGTTTAGCTTGTAGAAAAGTAGTTGTGAGAGGTTGTGTCAGATTATACTGAAATATAACTGAAGCAATGGGTGACGATATTCAGCACAGGAATGTGCACATTAACCTGTAAAGAGGATTAAAGGTCGGTGGTGCTAGCACTGCTAATGTTAGCCTAATTACTGTTTCAATGTGAAGTTGGTTGTATATACTCAACTTTAGACTAAGCGGTTAAACTAGTGATCAGATGGATTGCCTTGAAACATCCCAAGCTAAAAGTAGTTTAGCATTAAGGACATTTTCACAAGTGTAACTGATAGTCAAGTGGTGCTTTGCCATTATGTAGTACCAGCTCAGCTCCACTAGACTCTGTTTGGTTTCTCTGATTTTCCATCAGGGATTGTACCTGTTCCCTCATACCTTTTTTGTTATCATCTCTGGGAATCAAAGCGAGTGTTAAAATGTGACATCAAAGACACCGCCGACCACTGGGTGGTCAAAGAGTATCACCACCTGGAGTGTGACTGAGTTGGATGTCCACCTGGGAATCAAAGCCCTATCATTGTTGGCTTTGTACTATTATACAACTTCCTAAACTCTCCTGTACTTTTCAATCTTTCATCTCACTTCTTTCAAACCCATTTCCTTGCTGTGTCAATAAGCCACAGACCGAGGACCAGGTATACTACTGCTGCCAATGGCCTCCATAGTTGCTGTTTGGGATGTCACAGCAGTGTCAAGCAGCTATGACAACCCCACCTATTCTGAGGAGGAACCATCAGAGCACATACTATAATGGGAAACAAAGTGCCTGGCACCAAAAACTGTGTAGTGGAGTCAAGCTGAACCAGTTCTACATACAGAAAAGCACCAAAAGAGATGCTATTCAGCAAAATCTCACTATACTCCATGAAGCTTGAGCTCCTATTGCAAAAAAGAGATGTAATAGTATCATTTAGATGATCTATTTTTTTTATTCAAGACAAATCAAATAAAAAATGAGTTATGGCAGCTGTGATATTTTACAGTGAGACCAATCTGACCTGTGTGATCTGACCATTGGTGTTGAAGAGGGCAAAGGGGCAGAGGAATAATGGGGTTGAGATGATAAGAAACACTTAATGACCCCCAAAGGAGCTGTCAGAGCTCTACAGGGGAGAGAGACATAGACACAGTGAGGGAGAGAGAGGCTTACTGCTCAGAGCACAGATTATAGAGGAGAGCATTAGTCTGTTAGACCAACTCTGTCCACTTAAACAGATCAAAACTAACCTCCAGCCTCTTGAGACCAGCCGCTCTCCCACACCACTTTCACACACAGAGAAATGTCTGCGAACGCTCTTCTCTATCACCACGTCATCCATAAAAGGGATTAAATGGGCTTCTCAAACATCTGGGATAATAAAATGGCTGAAGAATAATATATTTTGATTCTTATTACTGATTATATACATGTTTTTGAACACACACAGTGTGTTTATTTTGCCACAACTGGGCTCTTAATTAACACAATATCAAAAAGACGATGAGTAGAGATGCACTGCTCAGCTCTGTCCACATCAGATGCTTTTTCTTACACACTGTGCATTAAGGACTATTTACCAAACAGTAAACCACCATTTTTGTATCATGGGTAAACGTCACATAAAGAGGGAGAAAAGCTGCTAAAAGGTGGCTTTTCTAGTATGCAGTGTAAGCTACATGTAAAGCATTCTGATATTGCAGAGCCTGCTCATGATTAAACAGCTTATCTCCCTCATTATGGAAAATTCATAAAAAAAAAAACAAAAAACAGTGGTTTACTGTGACATAAATACACCTTTAACGATACAGTTTTTATTAATAAAGTAAAGTAAAGCTGAGCAGTATGTTTCTACTCGACTTGGAAATGTCTAGTTGGGCCACAATGTATGGGCTTCAACTGAATGGCAGCTTCCAGCAGTAGTTCATGCTTCCTTGTGAGCAGTCACCTCAACCTGAACAAGAAAACAAGATAATAACATTATTTTCTACACAATGGGCGCCAAAATGGCAAAAACTTAATGATCCTAAGAGGCACTTTAAGTTTGATTTAACTGAATACACCAACTCTTGAACAATATGCTGATTTTCTTTCTTTCAGGGAGTTAGATTAGAATATCATCATCACTTTCTCATGCACCTACCACTGG
Organism: Cheilinus undulatus; assembly: GCF_018320785.1. Classification (NCBI taxonomy): domain Eukaryota; kingdom Metazoa; phylum Chordata; class Actinopteri; order Labriformes; family Labridae; genus Cheilinus; species Cheilinus undulatus. The sequence goes on along the minus strand of NC_054878.1, from coordinate 34,490,183 downwards.
CAGTTAGCCTATAGCCTAGCTCAGGGGTGTCCAAACTATTGCCCAGAGGCCAAATGCAGCCTGCAGTCAATCTTTAACTGGCCAGCAGCAATGAGTTCATTAATTTTTTTTTTTACGTGACTAAATTGAGACAACACTGTAAACATTAAAAATATTAGCAACTAAAATAATGACAATATATGGATTTTTAACAACCTGATGGATTATAGCAGCAAATAGCAACAGTTTTCCAGGGGTGGAGCCAGTGCCACCCAGGGCCAACCAGGACCCCTGAAACCTGAATGGCCACCCAAAAATCTTTCAGTTTTTCAAATTTTAATTTTTCAATAATTAAGCATATTTTAACCCACAGTACATTTGATAGGTTTTATTAGCTTTAATATCCTCAAGGTGAGGTAAATGAAAGTAGCCCCACCATCCTTGTACATATCTGTATATGACCCAGTGGAAAAAGGTTGGACACCCCTGGCCTAAAGACTGTAACGATTGAAACCCTTTAGCCTGAAAAACATTTTTCCACCAACACCCAGAAAGCTCTCTAATTAGGTTGTAACCTTTTTTATCTATACGTATGCTTAACTGGAAAACCAACAAGTTGCATTTTGACTGGGTGTTTTGTGTCACATCAATCAGTGGTGACCTTCCGTGGAATCATTTTATAGCTTGCACAAATGAAAGGAGTTAAAAAAAGTATTTTTTCGTCCCACATTGGTTCTGTAGAGATTAAACAAACAAGTTATAACATGTTTAAATGAGCTAGGATATTCTCTATGTAACTACATTACCTTCAAAAGGAACCAGGCAAGCAGTTTCCACATCTCCTTTCTTTATATAAAGCTAAGCTAAAGCTCTCCTGGCTGCTGTTTCACAGACATGAAAGTGAACATTTTTTATTCTTTCTTTAAGATAATGTCTTTCCAAATAAGACAATTTCAACAAAATGCTCAGTTTTAGAGTCATAACAGTCCAGGTTTTGTCATTGTGGTTGCTGTGATAGACACAAAATAAGACACACGTCAAAGACAGGTCCACAGAAAGCATAAACTTCTCCTGGAATCTGCCATCCTCATTCATGTTTGCACTACCTACTTGTGATGAACCACAATGAATTCTCTCCCATTGGCTGCCTTTACTGTGGCCGTGTAACACCGTGGACCCTAGACATTTTCAAGTTGAGTAGAAGCAATCAACTCACCAATTTCAATGGCTTACTTGCTTGAATTGATGAGTCTTTTCAATAAACACTGCACTCTATACTGTGTATTAACTAACCAGTAAACAACTGTTTTTGTGGCATGGTTGAATTTTGCATACTGAGGAGAAAAGCTGGCAAAAGAGGCCTTCCTGATTAAAGCTGCAAGCAATATCAGAATGCTTTGCAAGTAGGGCTGGGTTTAGTTTTCGGGGTTTTCCGATACCACTGCTAAATAGTTTTTGAACAGTGCCAGTGCCCAGGGTCTGAATAGATACATTTAAAAGGAAAAAAAAAAAGATTGAACACATGCCTATAGAACATACAAGGACAATGGTGTACCCTCTTTAAGTAAAGCCGGGCATGAACTATTTAATTTGATTCAGCCACAAAATTTGAGTCACACAACTCATCTGGGAGTTACGCCAACTTTAAGGTAGAAGTGTGTTGTTTGTTGTGCTATGTGCAGAGGGATACGATGGCTGACCACAATCCAACTACGGCCTGACCAGCTGCTCCTGACTGGTCAGATGGATTTCTGAAATTTTTGAAATCTGAGTTGTACAACTCCAGACATCTCCCCCAGTGAGAGCAGAACCACAAGCAGAATCCTCAACTTTAGGGTATTTTTTCCATCATAAACTGACAGTCCACATCTTAAATTATCATAACAACAGCAGGAAATACTTTCTAATTTGGGTGTAAGGATCCATCATTGTATACTGACACATTAATTGGTTGATTGATAATACAATCAGATCGATAGAAAGTCAAAACATCAATCTACATCAATGCTTGAAGCATTGCTTTATTTTGAAATTCCCCACACACACCTGTTGACAGTTTCCACCAAGGCAGCGTCTTAAACAAGCTAGTGTTAGCAGGAGTTGCTTGAAGTTTACAGCTGAGGGAAAGAGGATTTTCCCTACTCCCTCAGCTTTATGAACATATTTCAAACAGAGACTACACTGGGGTGGGTCTCTTGCTTTATTTTCCCAACTTCGACTGCAATTTTATCCGTATCCAACCACCGTTTGAGATCCCGGATAAAAACCACTCTCATCTTGGTTTAGCTGAAGTAGTGTGAGTGAAGTCTGACGCAGACTGCTGCAAACAGAGAGGGGAAAGTCCGCCGCTGCATGTCTCCTTTGATACACTGATTTTATTTCGTCGTCTCATCTTAGATGTATAATGAAAGTACAAGCTGTCTGAACGTGATGTGGTTCAAGCAGAACAGCTGCTCCCCTTAAACCCCCAGCCCCCTTACTCTTGTTATGAGGCTGCTCATCATCAGAGCGTTCTTTGAAATAAACTTTGCTCCAAGGCTTTCCTCTTCATTTAACAAAATCAAGATTGCAATAAATAAAAGAAAATGTAAATTCCTCAATATCAGTATCAAATGCCACAGATTTAACCTCATTTAAATCTCATAATGTACAAATAAATCACAAATGAACTGTATGCCACATTAATAGGCCCATGTGTAAAGTATGACGGGATGATAAAGAGCAGAAATATCCATCCGAGTCCATGTGTGTAAATAAGTTCATGAAAAAAATGTAAATGGGAAAACAGCCTGAAAATTTTCAATCATGATTATACAGGGTTGCAGAAAAAGTACAATTAGATGCTTCAGAGTGATCTGAGGACATGTTACTTTAAATGTTTGCTGTTTTAAAATCAACATGTTTTAACACAATCGTCCACATTTTGTTCCTAATGTAAAGGTAACCAGGAGCTCTCAATTTAAAGTGATTAAACATTTACTCTATTAAAAACGTTACTGTCGTTAAACACAGGTTGTTGTTTTTTGGTTAGAGATTTTTTAGTAAATACAGTGACCTGTCTAATTAAATAGCAGAAACTCATTTTTCTCTTTCACTGTGGGAAATGTGTGCATTAAATCGCCTGATATTGATCGTAGGCCCCTATATTGAATCTAATTGAAATTGTATCATGGCAGATTTTGTGGTACCAGAAAACATCGTATCATTGTCCAAAATATCAATATTGTATGTAATGAAACAGTTGATTTACAACCCTACTTTCTAATGCCGCCCCCAACTCTCGCTGTAATAAAGGAAATAAAGCAGCAGGAAACACGCCTATCCGCGGACTTCCAGACAAAGAGGATATGACTGGATACGACTTCAACCTCAGCGTATTAGACCTTTTCAAAGGAAACTCCACAGATTAAGTCAGAGTTTGTCCTGACTTTCCTCGTACAGTGTAAGCAGATTAATCAGGTGCGATGGTCGTACATCATAAGAATTTCTGTTGCACAGCGTGAGCTTACGACTGTACCGCCATGACTGTCATAGAGTTAGCTTGAATTCACACAGTGTGTGCCTGGCCTTAAAGGCTCAAGCAAAATTCATATAGTGGCGACGCATCAGATGCAAATAATAAAGTAAATGGATCACAAGAGATGCAGGCAGAGCAAAGACACAGCAAAAACAAAATTGTTAAAAAGAAATTTTGACTGCTGAAATAAAGTAACTGCAAATAAATTATAAAAATTCCACAACCCATTTTCATGCTTAAGGTGTAGGCACTGGTACCATGTTGGCACCGGATTTCCAAACTCACCCCTATATCTGTGAGTGCAAACCAGGTAGGGCACCTTTAACAGCTTTTCTTTCTAATTATGTGAAACTCATCCATGAAACAAAAATGGTGGTTTAACTGTTTAGTTCTTAGTAATTGTTAGTTTAATATTTTCTGTGGGTATAATGTTGGTAGTTGAAAAAAGAAACCCAAGAAAGGATTATTTCTTCATTTCTGTCCTCACTTACTCCATCAAGTTTCTACTTCCTTGCCTTTTGAGGACTCAATCTTATAATCATTCTTCAGAAATCACGATTCACTATCAGGGCTGCCAATCATCCTTGAAAAGCTGCTTTCAGCTTTTTCAAGTGGTGCCAATCTCATTTTCAAAATCAGGCACTTCAAATTTTTGCCCAAAGAAGAAATTTGTCACTTACTTCAATAATCTGACAGCCCTTTAAGGACTTAAAAACTGTTGATTTAACAAAGAATTCTCTGCTGCTTTAGAGCTTCTCTTCTCCAGCGTGTCTTCATGTAAAATTTAGATCTCTATCTCCGCCACATGGCCCCCTGACGCAGAAGCCTTGGCCAAGCCAGGGACAGTAATTGCGAAAGAGAAAAGAGGGAGCAAGAGAGAGAGCAAGCGATTTCAGGACATTTCATCACTCCAGACTGGAGGGCGTCTTGGAGATAAGGGTCGGAGATTCAAATGGAGGTGGAGGTGAGGTGGGATGTAGAGGTGGGGTCAGACCTACAGGTTGATCAAGCTTCCTGTTTCACCTCATCACAGCCTCTTTAGGTGACCTTGTTTCCTATTCATCAATCAAGCAAGGAATAAAGTTGCAGGACTACCCCTCTTTATCTCAGTAGAGCTGCTATAATTCAATTAACGCCGTGACAGAGAGGTGAGGAGAATTGATGCCTGATATTGGAGAAACACCCCGTCGGATTAATTACCCCTCATCGGCTGCTTAAACGCCTTTTAAACTCTAATCTGCCTGAAATTGTAATAACACCATCGGTAATCGAACACAAAAGGGAAGAGCTTGCAATCTATTTCTGTCTGTGCTGGATTAATAATGGCTCATTAGTAATAGTATTAATTAAAACACGCCTTACTGTATGACAGCGAGGTAAAAAGGGGACAGAGGGGAGGAAGGAATTATCCTCTTCTGCAATCTTCTCATTGTGTTTGCTTTTACTGTTTGATTCCTGTGTAATGCAACTTTAATCAGAAAAGTAGGTACGCTCTTGTCAGATTGTAATGAGCTCATTAGAATCTGTTTATGCTTGTCTGTTGAAACATTAGTTTTACTCGTGTTTAAAGTGAACATGTGGGAAATAAAAACTAAAACCTTCAAGTAGTCCATAGTGAAAAAGCAGTAATATCTAATTTATAAATTTTGCCACCGCATTCCGACAGGTGAGTGTTTGAAGCACAAAGAAGTCCTTTTGAAAATCGTTTCATATTCAAGAGTAATTTAAACCTCTTTTGACTGATTTCCAAGAGTAAAAACCTTTCAGTAGCTTCACATTTGCTGCAGTGAATCTTAAAGCCAAGAGATTCCATGCATATAATGTAATCATCTGCATAAAAAGAACCCCTCTTATCTTTAAGAAACTATCTGATCATTCCTAACATCACTGCATCAATACACAGATTGCCTGAGCTGCCACATCACATACAGATGAGCACTCACACAAATTCACAGCTTTGTAATCCAAACCCAAAAGATGCAAACAGTGAAACAGCAGTACCTTCCGCTCACGCAGAGCTTCATCCTGGAGACCAAGTGATAAAAATCCTGCTGCGGGAGCTACGCCGTGGGGAGAATGGAGAAAACCCCCCTCTCTCTTATGTATGTGCTGTCAGGATTGGCTTTCCCAGCTATTCCCCTTAAAGCTCAGAGAAAACCCCCAGCACACGCACGCACCACCGCTGCTGACACTGCTGCTGCCGCCACCTCCAACACCAGCACGCCACTCCGGCAGCAACAGCAGCAAGACAGAGACGGAAAGAGAGAGAGACAGTGCAAGAGTGGAAAGACAGAGAGGAAGAGTGGGAGGGAAGGAGCTTAAAGGAAGAAGACAGGGAGAATGCGGGGGCGTGAGGATGGAGTGCTGAAAGATATGTGCAAAAAAGAGAGAGAGAGAGGGGAAAGCTTACCTGATCGTGTCAATGTTGCTCATCTTGTCATCAGGCACCTAAAAGGAAATGACAGCATGTTAGTGGAGGGGACCCGTCAAACCGGCTGCCAAGTGGAGCATCACTGCATCGCAAAACAGATACGAAACATACATATTCAGCAGGCACGATTCCCCTCATTCCCTCTGTTTTTGTTTATGTTTAATCCCCCCTCCTCCTCCCTCGCTCGCTCTTCTTCCCCCTTGCTCCCTCATTCGCTCCTCTCCCACTTCAACTCCATCTGACTGTCTGACTGGATGCATCTGTGCTGAGCCGAGGTGAGAAGAGAACAATCATATCATGCCAAAGAGTGCGAGAGGGGAGAGGGAGAAAAGGAAGGGGGAGGGAGGGAGGGAGGGGAGAGCGGAAACCTCCATTGCGGCCAGACTGCAGATACATGGCAAGCCCCCCCATGAGGGAAACTGGCAGCAACTCAATATCCTCGTTGAAGGTGCTGAATCGGTGAGAAGACAGCAGGAGAGAGAGAGAAGAAGAGAGAAGGAGAAAGAGGAAGGGGGGACTAGATGGAAAAATGAGGGAGAGAACTGGGAGGGGAGGGGGGGGAACAGGTGGTTCAATCTGTTGAATCTTATATCTGAAGTCCCAGGTTGTTAGAGGAGACTATATGCTGCATGCTGCAGGCCATTTTGCTCTAGGTGATGAATAATGCACCACTTTGAGACTATTTGCCCCTTTATTCATGTTTCCATTCAAGGTTTTAGGGATCAGTAAAAAATAAAACTATGAAACAGCAGACACCATGATCAGCAGAAATGGGCGCAAAATCAAACATGTAACTTCAAGCAGGAAGGCTGAAGACCATACATTAATATCTCTCCCTTCTTCATTCTTTCTCTCTCCCCGCTCTGGTGATCAGCTGATTATGGGCATTCACACTATTAAGTGTCAATCAGATTCTGCTACAACCTCTTTTGACCAATCACTGTGCACCCATCATGTTTTAAATCTGTCATTTTCTCTTCCACAGTCAGCCTGTTGTGTCAGTGTGGATGCTGCAACCCTCCTCCACCCCAGCCACTCCATTTAGCTCATTAGCATCTAGTCCAGATCCTCACAGGTCTTTTGCTCATCTCATCCTGCACACTTCAGTCTCCTCCTTTAAGCCACCTCATTAGGTTCTGGTCCAGCGTCTCAGAAGTCTACTCCTCATATGATCCTGCATCCCTCATCAGCACCACCATCAGTGTCTAGACTCCACAGGTGGGCTTCAAGTACAAAAAGTCATCACAATAAAGTCTTATCACCAAAGACGTTGAACATGTCTCTTTCATTAAAAGTTGTAAAATAAATTATTGTTAAACTCAGATTAAGTCTCTCCTCTTTGAACTGATGTTTAGAATAACAATCAAGCCAATAGTCAAAGCTGATTTTTTTCTTCATTAGTCTTTTGGTGAAACATTCTTACAACTCCAGCATTTCTCTCATCTTTGATCACAAAAAAATCACATTTTCCCCAAAAAGGTATACCTTTATTAAAAACAAAGTTACTTCCACATGCAACAGAAGCACTACTGTCCTTTCTACAGGTATTTTTGTAAACCTTTCAAGTATACAATTATGTAATTCTATAATTGCACAGCCTGATATTGTAACTGCAATTACAATAATTGGTGTTTTTTTCATCACAATTAAAAATATGTGTTTATATTGCTATCGGTATCGGCCTAAATGAGTTTGGAAATATCAATATACTGGTGAGCAGATGGACCAGTGGTTAGGTACAGTTGAAACCAGAAGTTTACATACACTACATAAAAAGACACATAAACTTTTTTTCTCACCGTCTAACATTAAATCAGATTAAACTTTTCCTGTTTTTGGTCAATTAGGATTACCAAAATTATTTCTATTTGCTAAATGCCAGAATAATGAGAGAGATCATTTTTTAGACAATTTTTTATTCTTTTCTTGAGAGTCAGAAGTTTACATACATTTCATTAGTATTTGGTAGCATTGCCTTTAAACTGTATGACTTGGGTCAAACGTTTTGGATATGCTTCCACAAGCTTCTCACAATAGTTTGCAGGAATTTTGGCCCATTCCTCCTGGCAAAACTGGTATAACTGAGCCAAGTTTGTAGGCCGCCTTGCTCACACATACCTTCTCAGCTCTGCCCATAAATTTTCAATGGGATTGAGATCAGGGCTTTGTGATGGCCACTCCAAAACATTGCCTTTGTTATCCTTAAGCCACTTTGTAACCAGTTTGGCAGTATGCTTAGGGTCAGTGTCCATTTGGAAAACCCATTTGCGCCCAAGCTTTAACTTCCTGGCTGATGTCTTGAGATGTTGCTTCAGTATTTCCACATAATGTTCTTTCCTCATGATGCCATCTATTTTGTGAAGTGCACCAGTCCCTCCTGCAGCAAAACAACCCCACAACATGATGCTGCCACCCCCATGTTTCACAGTTGGGATGGTGTTTTCAGGCTTGTAAGCTTCCCCCTTTTTTCTCAAATGTAATGATGGTCATTATGGCCAAAAAGTTCTATTTTAGTTTCGTCAGACCACAGAACATGTCTCCAAAAATTAAGGTCTTTGTCCCTGTGTGCATTTGCAAACTGTGATCTGGCTTTTTTATGTTTCTTTTGGAGTAATGGCTTCTTCCTGGGAGAGTGGCCTTTCAGCCCATGTCGGTACAGGACTCATTTGACAGTTGATAATGACACACTCTTACCAGCTTCAGCCAGCATCTTCACAAGGTCTTTTGCTTTTGTTCTTGGGTTGAGATGCACTTTTCGGCCCAAAGCATGTTCATCTCTGGGACACAGAACCCGTCTCCTTCCTGAGCGGTATGATGGCTGGACATTCCCATGGTGTTTATACTTGCGTATAATTGTTTGAACAGATGAACGTGGCACCTTCAGGCATCTGGAAATTGCACCCAAGGATGAACCAGACTTGTGCAAGTCCACAATTCTCTTCCTGATATCTTGGCTGATTTCTTTTGATTTTCCCACGATGTTACACAAAGAAGCAGTGTGTTTCAGGTGTGCTTTAAAATACATCCACAGGTGTGCCTCTAATTAACTCAGATGTTGTCAATAAACATATCAGAGGCTTCCAAAGACATGACATCATCATCTGGGCTTTCCCAGATTGTTTAAAGGTATAGTAATCTTAGTGTATGTAAACTTCTGACTTTGAAGAAAGTAATAAAAATTAAATTAAAAATTGTAATAAAAATCCTTTTCTCATTATTCTGGCATTTAGCAAATAGAAATAATTTTGGTAATCCTAATTGACCAAAAACAGCAAAAGTTTAATCTGATTTAATGTTAGATGGTGAGAAAAAAAAGTTTATGTGCCTTTTTATGTAGTGTATGTAAACTTCTGGTTTCAACTGTAGTTCCCCATCTGTGCAGGTGACACGGGTTCAAGTCTGTCCTGTGGCTCCTTACCTGTATGTCTCTCTCCACTCTCTCACCCCTGTTTCCAACTCTATCCACTGTCCTTCATTAAATAAAAAGACCCAAAATATCTTCTTTCTTTTCAGAGAAAGAAATATCAATAAAACAGATATTGTCAAAAACAATATTATGCATCCTTACTTTCAATGGTTAATGTATTTATTTTTGTTCAGTGTTTGATGTTTACAGGATGTAAAAAACAAATAATGTAATTCACATGAGATTTTAAATATATATTTTTAAAGAAATGCTTTCAAATATGTATTTTTTCTCTCATATTGTGGAGTGACTTTACTGAGTCCGTCTAACATTATTTCTTTGGAAAACCTTAAGTTTGTCCCAGAGGCTGCTGCTGTTGTTAAAACCCTCAACCTTTACAGAGGGAGATAAATTTGTGAAGTTAGATGGAGTTCACTAAGTGACAATAGAGCTGATTGGCCTTCTGAGTGTAACTTCATGTTGGTCAAGCCACATTTCACAATAAAAGCATCCAGAGTAGAGATAGACATTTTAGATCAGTGTTACTCAATCCTGCTCGACCAAAAAGCCAAATTGTTGAAAAATACCTTCGCAAGAGCTACAATCTAAGTGGTGAAAAGTGTCGAAAATTGGTTAAAGTGGCAACATTAATAAGTTAAAAGTGGCAAAATGGTCAAAAACCAGCAAAGAAGTGGCAAAACATGGGTGAAAAGTGGAAAAAAGGTATAAATTGGCAAAAATGGGGAGAAAAAGTGGAAGATAATGAGTTACGAGTGGGAAAAAAGAGTCAAATAATAGTAAAAACATGGCAAAAAATGAGTGAAAAGAGGCTAAAATGGGCAAAAGTGATAAAAAGTGATAAAAATGGGGGGAAAAAATAGATTCAATGACAAAAGGCAGCTGAAATGGGCAAGAAGGGGCAAAACCTGCCAATAGCAAAAAGCAGGATAGAAGGCAAAAGCTGGTGAAAAAAGGCAAAAAGAAGTGGCTTAGAAAGGCAGTAAAAATGGATTAAAAGTAGAAAAAAGGGGAGAAAAAGGAGAAACATTGCAAATAAGGGCAAAGGAAATATATTGACAAAAAATAGAAGTTGACAATCAAAGCCAACTGCACAAGAGTGGGAAACAAACTGATTAATGTAACTTACAATGAATCATTTCTGAGGTTAAATTTTACCTTTTGCAAGGTTTTCTGGGGGAAAAATATTTCAAATGAAGACATAAAAGAGCCACAAATCGTCACAAAAGAGCCACGCCTTGAGTATTGCTGTTTTAGATTGTTATTCAGTCAGTCTTCCAAAATAGAGGGAAGGTATATTCTTGCTTAGGTTGTCAGTGATCCTTCTTACCCAATGAGAGCAGAGGTTGGTTCATTTTCCTCTCAGTCAAACCCAAACCATGTGCACTGTTGCACCAGCACCAGCACCAATCAGCAAACTGCAGTGTGTCTATTATGTGTGTAGCTTCACTGTTGAGGGAAGTAAAGGTAAGCTTGGCACACATATAGAAGGGTGCCAAAAAAGTAGGACAGTAAGTATTGGTTTTTTGGGACCCTTTCAAACATCTGATAATGAAAACACAAATAAACATGTACCGTGCTGTACCAAACTGAACTGGATTACTTTGTGAAAACAGACTATGAGAGACAAGGGGTGATACTGGTCAGTAAGGATAGCTTTGACCTTCCTCGTAGCTCTGGCTCTATATAGTAGGGAGAGGTCTTCAAATGTATCACTGCAATTTTGCCACACATTTTAACAATGTTGTTCAGTCTGTCCCTATTTCTCAAAGACAGGGACTCACTTTGATCACAGATAAATGAGGAAGTTAAAACAGACAAGACAGATCTAGAATCAAACATACTAAGAAAGGATGTGTCAACGTAAAACCTTCTCAGCTATCGATAAAAATACATTTGGTGGTGGATTTTAGCTCACACAGCATCTGTGTTGGCATCAGATGTCAGGTTGCTGTTTTCAACTGTGACCAGATACTTGAACGGCTGTGCAACTTTAACAGTCTGGATGTGAATAAAAACAGGAGAGCTTGGTCGAGGCTTTTTCCTGAAATCACTGATCTTTCTTTCAAAAACATTTGTATTCAGGGACGAGCGCTCCACACATCAATAAAACCATCCACCACAGAAAAATTATGAGCAGAGGTGCTGGAATAAATAAATTCATGTAAGAATCAAAAATATGAATTCCTTTGATTCTGAATTCATGCAAAATTTTCCAAGATCAATATTTTGAAATGTTCTTTTTTACTTATTAATTGCATTTTCAACAGCAGCCAGTAGCCAGGAGTACAGCAAACCTGCACCATCTACATCTTCTCTGATGCACCGATGCTGCAGGAGGAGCTCGTACATTAGCACTATTAGCATCAGCACTAGCTTAGTCAGTAACATTTACATCGCAATACAAGCTCAAGTCCATTTGCCATTTGTCATTGTCTATGGAGACGTGACTTACTCAGCTTGTCCCATTTTCCCAAAAGAAAAGTGTTACCATGGATTCTACGATCCCTGGATAAGAGGAAGCCAACGTGTGCTATGTGTGCTAAAGAAAAAATGTAGGAACAAGTAATTTCCACAAGTTCACGTCATTCACCTTGAGTAAAGTAAGTCAACAACATCAGACAATCAAAATAACAGGATCTACTCAAGATCCACTGTCTGTTTCAGGCAAAACATCTATTTAGTGTTTTTTTGTTTAGTTTTTCATTAAACTTATTTCTTCTAGGCATATGTTAGACAAAACAGAAAATGTTCAGTGTTTTTTTAACAATATCCTATTTGGAATATATACATATATATAGTCACAGGTCAATATGGTCACCTTTTACAACATAAAAACTACTTTTTATCAGCACCATCAGCAGTAAAGGCCTTAGATTTATGTTTTTTTATCCACTGACAAGTTTCTGACCACTTCTTTCCATTCTTATGCCCACACATTTATTTATGTTGAATTTTTTGGCAATTAAAATGTCGTATTTGCGTAAGGTGTTACTTTCTTTATGGTATTGTAATCAGCTGATAAAAATGCAACAAATAGGCAAAAAATTAAAAATCTTCAACACATTTCATTAATGTCAGAAAATAATTTACATCATCTTTGTGCACAGCAGACTGAGAAGGGTCTAACTGTAGTCTGTTCATCTCTGACTGTATATTTGAGACACCATCTGGGTTAGAACAGAAATACACGCAAAACATAATTACGGGACAAACCTCACCCTCCATGAAAACATTCCAGCTCTGTTAGCTGCATAGATTAAGAAGCTACATAGCTAATGTAGCTATGTAGCTAACATGGCTAGGCTAAGCTCACAAAGCAGCTGCATCATCTACGTAGCTACATTAGCTTTAGCTATGTTTGCTAAAGCTCACGTTGCTAAAGCTCACTTAGCTACAATGCCTCATTTAATAATGTTAAGAATGTAGCTATGTTAGCTTTAGTTAAAGCTAATGAAGCTAAAGCGAGCCACCAGGATGTCAATTAACCAAAGACCAGTAGGTGTGCAACATTTTTCTTCTCTTCCCTCTACCATGTCTGTGTTTGACAAGAAAAAAAAGAAAACAGTTTTATAATTTGGCTATAATCAATAAATGCTAAATATAAATAAACTTCTAACATGTCTGGTGATGAATACAAATTGCAATTCTGATACTTTGACAATTGTATACAACTATGCCAATTTTCAAAATTCTGAATTCTGGTAAAATCGGCACTCTGCAAACTCCAGTGGTACAGATATCAAAATGATTTTAAATATTCTGCTTTGGGAATTGTTTTGCAGTGTGAGGGGCTTGTGTTTGGAGAAAATTCTGGGGCAGACTGTTGGGGTCTCTGGCCTCGGGCCAATCAGAATTATTCAGTGAGCTTTTCCCCCAAAAGAAGACATTCTGAGTTTGAGAATTTCAAACAGATATTGTACATAAAACACCCCAACGTTTTTTTAAATATTTTTTTGAAATAACTGTGCATGTTTAAAAAAAAAATCAAATATTTCCAGACATGAGCCCAGATCTGATGATCAGTTTTATTAAAACACACAAGAAAGGTGCAGTAGAGGGATAAATCCATCAAAAATTGCAAGCAAGCTCAGATATGTTGGTGCCGAAGCACTGCCAATGTGTTTGTCAAATTTAGAAAGTGTGTGGGAATGTGCTTGCAATCTTTTCATAATTAAAAACATGACATAAACTAATATTTGGTGCCTAAAACTTCTTTATTTTGGATGTAAAGGTATTTAAACAGGTATCAGTCTTGTTTTATGGTGCTAGTATCATATCAAATTTAATATTCCAATATCATGAAAACTGTAACTGAGAGTGGCATCTGTGCTGACATGTTTTCAGTTTTAATGATTAGTTAGAGCAGGGAAGTTGTTTTAAGGATCAATAAGTATTCATGCATATTCTGTGGGGTTGTTAATTAAAGATTCAACCTCTGCAGAGACTCACATCTCCAGGGTCAGTGTGGAAACATAAAAAGAGGCAAAATACCTCCAGAAAAATACGAGTGTTTAAAGCCGGGGGATATGCTTTAACGAACTGAGTTTGTATCTTCGGCAGCAGAAGGCCTGTGTGTGCATGTGAAAAATGTTTCAAGTACAAGGACTCGTGTGAGGAAACTTTGCAGCGGCACACACTTACACACATTCGTACAAATACACTAGACTGAGACACACACCAACAGGCTCACATGCCTGCCTCTCAGCCCCCACACCACCCACCTTTTTTCAAGCAGTTGCTAAGGTGACGGCAAAGGCTGAATTTTAATCAGACAATAAATTAAGGCAATGTGATCTTCTCCTTTATTATTAAATGACAGTGATGCCATTTTTGGAGATCTGTCAAGTGTGGTTTTTTGGGTTCGGAGAGGAACACAGTCAGGCTGTCAATTAGAACTCAGAGAGCAATAAGAAAGCTATATTTGAGCAGAAAAGACACAAGACTGTGCTTCTAGCAACAAGTATGGTATATTTTCAAATAAGAGAAGGATAAACAGATCAATTATCTCTTAATACTGAGATAAATGTCAAGCTAAGACTGCAGATACGCTCCCTTTTAATGCAGTAATTGCTAATTGAGCCTTCATGGCTGTGTTCCTCTGACATGCACTCTGCTGCTAAAAGTCGGGGGAAACCACTGGTTGCTGTTCCTGGAGAGACACTGTTGTTTTAAAAGGTTTCTGCACCCACCATTGTTTTAGTAAGGGTTATGTCTCAAGCTGAGTAAATGATAGATGTCACACGATAAAGGGCTGTAAGTGGGCTGAGTCAGTAAATGACTGCATTGTTCAGTTATGATTGTGTGGAGGAGCTGCTGATGGGTAGAATGCTAATGCGCAGGCCCATAAAATCCTGCTCGCTGGTCAGCATGAAGCACCACTCCTGTGCACGCTCAGCGACATTAGCATTGATCTGATAACTCCTGGATCAGCTGAGTGGCAGCTTGTCTGTGTGGCTCCACAGACAGGGACAGTTTTTTGTCATTTGAAGCCTCCAGGCTAAGACATAAATGAGGCTTTTCCACATTTATCTAAAAGCATGATAACGATATTTTCAACCATTCATTTCAGGAACAAAGCCAGGGAACTACACAACACACCAAACATACCCAAAATAATTGCTCACCACCTCACAGAACAGCATCATACCTCAAACTCACCACATCTTAGAATTTTATCATGTTTCTAGGCCAGATTTACTTAAACTCAGAAAAAGAAAAGTATATTCACACTATTGGTGCAACATCTGTTCTCCTCTCAACAATCATATTTTCTTCTATTGCATGCCATCTTACCAAAGAATAATCCACCAATTTACTGTATATGTAAGTCTATAAAAAACCTACCAAGCTATAATTTACTTAATATTAAGACAGTGTGGGCTTTTGGTGGGGCACTGACCAGGCCAAGGGTCCTCCCAAGGGACTTTTTTGGATCATCAAAATCTATTCTGATGCTATAATATTCACTTTTAGACCTTTTTTTTTTACACTGAAAATACAAGTCGTAATCACTGAAAGTAGTTTAAGATGTGTAGTGCATGCACATCTACAAAGGCAATATCCTGAGGCCTCCTGGGGCAAAAGGCCCCTGGCAATTTCCTACCTTTGCCTAATGGAAATACAGCCTAAGCAGATCAGGTTAAAAGTTACCTTTGTCCTAACTTCTTATGTAGGAAACATTTTTGTGTTGTAACATGAAGAACATGAAGGTGCTAAGAGACACTTCTATTTTTATAAACTGATTTGAAATAAGGAAGGGGCGGGACTCTATGTTTTCAGCTTTATTCTGCCCACACTTGAATACATCATTTGTGTTTTCTTCATGTCAACTGTTTGATGTATTGTCTGTAAAAAGTCTTTTGCACTTCTTTCTTCAGTCATGTTCAGGATAAAGATCAAATCAAATACAAATCCAATCACTGTCAATTCATGTGTTGTGGAAACAAGCAGGGCTCATAGCAATGACATATCATCTCCTGTAAATGTGAAGTTAACAGGCAAACATTTGCCTTACTTAAACACCAACAAGATGTGGAGCAACCAAGCTACAACCTCCTTGATTGAAAAATAAAGCCAATGTAATGTATAAGTGCAGCTGCAGTTCCTCAAGTGTCCACTTGAGGCTGGCTGTGGGACTGGAAGTCACATATACACCTCATGTAAAAAATCCTATTTTCATAGTAGAAATCAACATGTTGACTGCCTGGTTCAAAAAATTATTTTGATCCGAAAAGTTCAGGCCTCTAAAGGCACTATCTGGATGTATCTATAACATATCTCTTTTGGTTTTGATTAGGGTATGAGTTATGTATAATTAGGAGCATGGCATATGAAACTGTAAGCTGGCATGATGTAGCTGTTTGTCAGGACGTTTAAGACCCAGCTCAGCTTCATCTCTTTGTCTCTTACTTGATTAATCAAAATTTAATTGAGATAGCATTTTAATATGGCGGCAACTGCAGACTGAACTCAAAAACAAGGGGTTGACCAATATTGTTTCAGGATAGATACAGATAAAATCTATCCATCCAGTTTCTTCTGCTTATCCAAAGCCATGAACTCTGGTTAACGACTGAAAGAATGGGATTTCATATGCAAGCAGCTGAAATGAGATTTCCCTAGAGGGTAGCTGGGCTCAGCCTTAGAGACAGCGTGACGACTTAAGCCATCCGGAGGGAACTATGAGTAGAACTGCTGCTCTTTTGCCTCCTGGGCACCTCCCTTTAGAGGTCTTCCAGGCATATCCGGCTGGGACGAGACCTCGGGGAAGATGCAGAATGTGCTGGAGGGATTGTATTTCCTGTCTGGTCTGGGAATGCCTCAGGATCACCCAGTAGGAGTTGGAAAGTGTTGCTGGGGAGCGGGATGTCTGGGTTGACTTGCTCAGCCTGCTGCCACCATGACCCCGCCCCAAATAAGCGATACAGATACAGATTATTAGTAATTCATAAGACCAACAACAGATATTTGGAGCTGTTATGCAGTTACAACAGTTACAACAAGAATTACACTTTTGACTAAATATAGAATTTGATTTGGAAAAGATAAATAAGTATAACTTCAAAAAAGAAGAGTTGTTGGCTCTGAAAACTGAAAAACATCTTTCACTTCAGGATTTTGAAAATACTCTGATGCAAATCTTTCATTCAAATTCTTATGGTAGTAAATGTGATCAGTTATCAGTTAAAACATACTTAATACAACAAATTAAAATTGCATTTCATAATAATATATCTTACTACTTGATTATAACCACTGAGCAAAATTAATAGACTTTTTAATTAATTAACATTATCAGTGATCGGTAGAATGAAATGCCAATACCGATAATTGACAAAATGTCAATTATTACCCCAGATAATCAGCCAGACAGAGTATCAGTCAATCTCTATCAAAAACACTCTTCAGTAACCAAATGGCTGATGCCACTTACTGTTTTGTTCTTGTCATCTATAATCTGTAAGTGCAATATTTGTGATTTCCTTTACTTGTTTTGATTTTTGGTCATTTTGACCAGCTATATGCTCCTCTATGTTTGTCAACTACCTACCTTGTGTGTCTCCCTGCTGTTCAAGTTGGTTTCACTGAGAAGAGCAAAACATTTGAAAAACAACACTTTCAACAGCAGTGAGATTAACCTGTAGACTATAGGAAGTATTGTACAAAGCCAAAGTGAGGTAAGCCATTTGGTTACTGAAGCTGCCACATTTAAAATGCTATCTCAAACTTTCAACCTATACAGCGTGTGTCTCTTAAGATATGAACTAGTCTGACCAAAACTACTTTTTAAACCAAGCTGTAACATGTTTATTTCAGCATTTTAACATGGATGTGTATGTGACTTCTGGTGGTTCTGCAGCCATCCTCAAGTGGACACTTTGGAAACTACATTTTTTTTCTTTGCTTTTCCAAATGAAAAGACTAGAAGTACACATTAACAAGCTGATGTCAGCAGTGTTTTTGTATGACGACTGAAAGTCCGGGGATCACACACTTAACAACTGCGCCTGATGAGAGATCACAGACTACATAATTTGTCAAACCAACTAAAGCCAGCTGAACGTATTAAACACTCATGCAAACTCTTTCTGACACTATTTCCTGTGTCCCGCCCTGTCTTTTTCATCAGCTGTTGGCAACATGTGTGCGCAGTATGGTTGGCAATCAGTCCACACAACCCATTTGTGTCTAGATTCAGCTCAAAACATTCAAACATGTTTGGTTGACTATAACTGAGGTCGGGCCAGGTCTGTTCCCCTCACATACTTGCGGATTTGTGTATTCCCCCCTCTCACAAAGAGATTTTTGTGCCAACTAGCCATGCCGCCTGTCCCAGACTAGTGTAGACTGGTGCAGACTTTGCCCAAATGGGCACCGTGGGTAAAATCTGGCATAATACTCAGAGTCTGTTCTCAGCTTTACAAAGAAAAAGTTACAAGGACAATTGAGCTTTCAGCCCTAAACATGACAACAATATGATGAATAAGCTCTCTTCAGTATTTATAATCTTTGAGTAAGTCTAAAAAATAAATTGCTTTTGGCTGCACTTATGCCAATAAGCAATGACAACTGGTATGTTCTGGATCTTGTCCAAAATGACAATCTACTTGCACTGCTAGCAGATACCATCAGACATATACATAAATAAAAGCTGCATCAATGATTGGGTTGAAAAGTGGGTGTCTCAAAATAAGCTACTCTGATGGAAAATTGTCATGTACAGTGTGTTGGTGGCAAGCTTTGTGGAAATACTGCTACTAATAGCAAGTTTGTAAAACAGTAAATGCAAAGGTTTTCACCAATGAATAAAAGCTGCACAGAAGTGGTCAGCATGTGTTAACTCATTCATTAATATGCTGACTTTACAGTATTACTCAGAATCTGCTTTGGTGAATATAAAAGCATATTTAGAAGTTATACGGCCTTTGAAAAGCTGGTGGAGACCAAAAAGCGAGCAAAAATTATGTTATCTTCAAGGCTGATGACATGTCTATGCTTGGCGCAGTACTTGTTTTTCAATAAATAATAACAAAAAATTGGTGTTGTAGGTTATAAACAGTCATATGTAAGAAGGCAGATGCTAAAAAAGTACCATCTTTACTGGCCCCTATGCTTGTCTTTTTGTTAATGTGTATTTTTAAGCAGATATGGAGACGTGAACATAAAAGAATATTATACAAATGACACAATGAAAAGCTTTACTTTTAAACTTTAAGCTTAAAATATCTTAGCCATTTCATTTATGTAACCGCAGACTAGATTACATCCTGTAAGCTGTAGTTAAAATCTTCATTAAAACTAATCCCCACAGACTTCATGTTTTGCCCATCTCTTCCTGTACTTCTGTACTATTGTACTTGAGACGACAGAGTGAGAAAGAGCCATAGAAAAATCAAGAATAGCTTCCTCCAATCACCCAAAGACTTCATTTATTCAGACATCACTTCAAACTCGGAGAAACAATTTCCGCTCCAATCATAACATATGTTCTGAGGCCTGGCTTTGATTAAAGGCTTGGATGACTTTCATCACTCACCATGTTGATGCCCCGGGGCAGGGAAACAGATCTGTAGGGGTATCTGGGGAAGTCGAGATGAAACTCCGGAAAGGGACTCTTTAACTCAAACCCTTGTCGGAACTGTGGAGGAGGTGGAATCACATCTTCGGGATCTGTCTCCGGCTGTGGTGGTTCACCTATTTCAATTTCCAGTTCCACTGTCTCCCCGATATCTGTTTCTAGGTAGACTTTCGGGGTTGGGTCAAGAGAGGTCTGCTCTTCTTGGGTTGTCTTCTCCTCAAGTACTGAGCCTTGATGTTGAGCCATTAAGCAGGGAAGCATGGGGATCACCTTTGTCCCCCCTTGAGTTATTTCTTTGGGATGAACTAGGGTTGTAGTGACACTGGAAGGAGAGCCTGGCCTCCTGAATCCTTGAAGGCTTTTAGGGTCGAGCACGTTGAGCGTCACCTCATCCAGAAACTGTGAAAACTTCAGTCTGGCTTCCACCTTTTCCTCACAGAGCTGCTGTACTTTGACACTTTTAGTGCTGGCATGATTCCGAGTGAAACCCCTCCCCTGACATAACCCATCCTTCTCTGGTGATGCGTGAAATTTACTGTAAATGCTGCCTTCTCCCAGCTCTGCCTGGGGTTGAATGTCCTTGTTAGGCCCTCTGGAAAAACATCCTGCAAGCTTTCTCTCTTTTATCAGTCGAGTCTGAAAAGCTTCCTGGCTTTGCTTCTTGATAGAGCTGTGCAGAAGACAGGTGGTCCCAGAGCCCCAGCTGTGCAGACTGCAAGTTCCTTCGCTGCTGCTTCTACTGCTTTTCCTGCTGCTGCTCCCTGAGCTGATACTGGGGCCACTGGTGCTGGAGGCCTGGCTTGGGGAGGATTGGTAAGATGATTGGCCTATCAGCTCTTCCAGCCAGACCTGATCGTGGTCATTCACAGGAGAAGAAACGTCAGACGAGGCCCAAGACTCCAGAAGCGGTTGGCCCTGCTGTGCCATATCTCTTTGGGAGAGTACACAGGCTGTGCTGCGAGTCCCATCCACTGGATAAAATTATGTGTGCAGGAACGTGCTCTTTCTCTAATTGTTGCAATCGGCAAATGACCCATGGTCCAGTGATCAGCTCCAATTTTAAAACAGTTCTACCCCAATCCTGTCTCTTTGTTGTGCAATCTTAACCCTGAGGACATCCAATACATTTCACTCCAGGCTGAACAGATGGCCTCCCTCAGTGCCAGAAAAATCCCAAGCTGTGTCAGACAAGGACATCCACGACAGAAAAAATAAATGCAAAAAATTCTTGAGATGCCCTATTAGGCCAGGCTAACAAAACTATCACAGATTTCTCCATATTTTCCTACAAGCACCAAAACTGACAATCTGAAGTCACAGTCAAAGACAGAAAAAAAATCACAGCTCTTCTGTTGTTCATGTGCAGAAGCCTCAGGTTTTTAGTTTAATGAGAGGGAATTGAAGCAAGTGTCTTCACTAGTTGAGCAGAGCTCACTCCACAGCTGTTCTTAATGAGACCCGTCTATTGATAGCGGAAAGCTTTTTCAGCTTTTTCCAGGTCAGTGGTTGTAGAAGAGCATTGATCTAACAGAGCACATGGCAGCTGACACACAGACACAGGCTAATGGATGGGCTTGTTGAGTAATGGATGACAGTAATCTTATCAATATCTCTCATTAACAAAACAGCTGTGTTTATGACGGTCTGAGACATGTCTGAAATGGAAAAAGACTTTCTATTACCTAATAATGGCTGGCCTAAGAGAAACACATTTTATTGAACACAACTCATAGAACTGCACTAAAAGTTGTTGCATAACATACAGTTGCCCTGTTTACATAAATGTGTTAAATTTCCTTTGAAAAAACATTAATTAGCCTTTTGCAGTGGGCGTGGTTAAAAGATCACTGTCACTTGCATGTCTGTGGTTATACACAGCTTGAGGCATAAAGCCCTTTTCACACCGCCGCACGGCAACTCGCTGCCTCCAGTCATTTGAATGAGGGACAGGCGGCAGACGGGAGGCGGTTTCAACCGCGGCGGTAGGACCCAGAAGCGGTTGCCGCCCACATGAACGCGCACAGATTTTGCCCTGCTGCTCGAAATTCGGCATGTTGAACTTTCTGGCGGCAACCGCCTGGCAGCAGCCAATCACTTCGAAGGAGGGAGAGAACCCAGAAAAAGCAGTCTTCGTGAGTCCAAGCAAACAATGGAGGAGCTCATAATGTTGGTGTATCCTGAATATCCTGAGCTCTACAACACGGCTCTACCGTCGTATAAAGACAACTAGAAGAAAAATTGTGGAACCAACCACCGAAACATATTCTCTAGGGGGAATTATTTTGATGACGGAACTGTATTTTTCCATTCATTTTATAGTACATTATACATGTTAACATACAGAGATTGTGAGGTACTCTACCGTGTTTTTGGCGAGGGGTGTGTGATGGACTTGTGGGTGGGCTCTGCTGTGACGTTCACCGAAGCACCTCTACGTCATTGCTGCCTCGTACCGCAGCGGCAGCAGCCGCTTTAAAAAACGCTAGACATTTCGGGGGACTCCTCCAGCAGGGAGGCGGTTTTCAGGGTAGTTACCGCGCGGCAGTGTGAAAAGGGCTTTAGTCTAGCTAAGCTGAAAGTCATTGAATTGGATAAAACAGCTAACCTGGTGTAACCTGGATAAAAATTCAGTCTTTTTTTCGGTTTGTGTAAAAGCAAGTTCAAGCATTGATAATTTGCTAAATGATGAATTTTAGGAATGTTGCTGGCAGTGCTAGACAATCAATTAAGTTTCAATTACGATTATGATTTAATCTTCCCATGATCATATAAACAAGATAATCAAGGCCATAAACCTCCACTGTAAAGTATGAAAATAGCCTCTAAAATGAGGAGTCATTAAAGTTTTATTGACGTGCATTAATTATAACTTAGTTGAGTACACACCTCTTTAACCTTTCCAATACAAAATTAGTCATTATGAATTTATAATACCAAAAGATTTTAACTTTATGTTACAAAGCTGTTGCTGGCAACATGACTAACTGAAGCCTAATCATTTGAATTCATGCACAGAGGCTGAAACAGTAATCATCATTAATAATCATGATCTCAAACTTTTTGAACCTTGTTGCGCTATAGGAGACAAGCTTCTACTAGTTTGAGGTCTGATGTAGTGCCATGGTCGGCCAGGCGGCGTACAGTTTATTTTTTAGAGCTGATGGTTTGACCAGTAGAAGTGGAGTGTATGTAGCAAGGTCAGCAGTTTCATTACTCAGAGAGCTGGGAGTGCAGAGGCAGAGTTTGCAAAAGACAATTAAGGGGATGTCAGGTGATGTAGTTCAGACCGGTAGTTGGATTCGGATAAGGAGGAATAATGCTGGTTTGAGGGATGAATAATGGTATATAGTTCTAATTATGAGTTGTAGAAGGGGGAGGCAAAGTGTCAGCATAGTCTACCGGGGATGCCTCAGTCAGGGTACCTCACCCAACTTCTGCTTCCCCCACCCTTTTGCTAAGCCTGGGTCTGTTGAAGGTGGCAGTGCTGTTTGAGCACCAAATCAATGTCAATCAAAATACTGGTGAGTATGTTTGTTACCAAAATCCTGCAGCTCTATTTGCTGGGCAGATTTTGGAACTTTAGACAGCCCAGAGCTTTTCCCCGGCCTCCAGTATGCCTAGCTATGCTAACCACTTTCTGGTTCAGATAACAGGACACACCAAAAACACCGTTTCACATATGTGTGACACCCCTTATTTAGAAGGACAGACCCTTTCCACAAAAATCGAATGGTAACTGGGCCAATGTTCAGTCCGCCACATTCATACAGGCCAATCAGAAACTAAACTTATGATGTGGCAGGCATGCCCCTCCACCAAGAAGTAAACTGTATAACCCAAGCTTGACAGGCAACTGTTTTAATGCCAATATATGATTCTTCACTATCAGTGAAGCCAGCTGAAGAATAAAACTCTTTCTGAAGCCAGTCAAGAGAAGAGCAAACATATTTTCCACCAAGAAGCTTTCAGTGCTGTTCCTTGCTTTTCTTTTAATAAAGAAATGCTGTCCAGTTCTGACAAAAATGTCACAGCCATGCTAATCTTTTCATCTGCTGCCATTGTTTACAGGCTTGCAGTACAACTAAACCATGCCACAGCCATCACCTCTTTTTGCTTTCATGCAGTAGCTGAGCTCTCAGCCTTTGTAAACTTAGCAGAAAAAGTAAAGACATTTGTGTCTGGTAGGTTTATTTTTGTTGCTACAGTGTTTATGGCAGTAAATCATATACTGTTGGAAAGCCTGAGCATTCCCTTCTTAAATGGTGCCAGATTTGTAACAAACATGCATTTATGGGATGAGCAGCAGAACCAAGTATGTGGGTTGTGCCCATGAAAAATTTGCCAAATCTACTCTGGCAACGCCAAACAGCTTATTCTGCCATTGACTCTTCTTTTGAGCTTCTGTTACCCCTTCTGGAGGCAATCTCAATGCAGATATGGAGATGAGATTCCCATCCTACAGTAGTGTGTGACCAGCATGAGAGAAGTGCCAGGCTGTTGTAGCTGCGTATGGTTCTTCTTCAGGCCACTGAGGCTCCTGTTTGTTAAATGATTAGATTGTTTAATTGCCATTATGTCTTAATTCTTCAGACTTCAATTATCCAATACACCAAACAACTACAACAAACAAGAATCAATGAAAGAACAAGCTGCTTGACATTGGTAGAGAAGATTTGGCAAATTTTTCCTGGGTGCAACCAACACACTCAGCTCAACCAATCATCCCATAAATGCATGTTCATTACAAATGTGGCACTATTTAAAAAAGAAGTACACAGGCTTTCCAACAGTATATGGTTTATTGCCATGAAACATTGTTACAAGAAAAAATCTGCCAAACACAAATTTCTTTCCTTCTTCTGCTACGGCCAGTTCTGAAGAACTGACCCACAGGTCACTTGTTGTCTTTAACTGAGAATTTCTTTTCAATCAAACCAGCCCTAAAGCTTTATCTACTTAACATTATTTTTACTCCAAATGTAGGATCATGACCTAATGAGGGGGAAAAGCTGATAAAAATGGCATGGCCAGCGTAGTCGGTGTCACTACCCCAGCACTGTAGCATAGCAAAGCAATGGTTTGCAGTACTGACTAAATGGGGATGAATTTTCATTTCCATCAGGTTTCCTGCAACATGACGTGGATTACAACCATGGATGCATTTGTGATTATTATGGCACGTCTCAGCATTTTATACAGGCATACTAGTTTCATCATAACATAGGAGCCTCCAGTTTTTGGACTGAAAAAAGGTACAAAAAATATACCTGTGGGAAACACAGACACTGATACTAAACTGCTTGAAGTAACCCTTGACGATAAAGTTCAGTTCTATTCTGATATTCTTAACTTACAAATGGTAGCAAAGAAACTCAGAAATCAAATAACTCAACCAAAGTTCAACTTCTTAAAATACACTGGTATAGCTATATTTTGGTTCATCTTCCCACTCCCTATACCACTCTAGGATTGTTTGCACTAGTGTCAGAGCTTTATGCACCAACACACACACAGTCATGCACCCACCTCTTTTCATCAGTTACTACAAGATGTGTAGTTTGCTAACTAAATAGCTGCTGTTTAAAAATAGTTCAACATACCTATGCTGCTCCAGATTCTTAATTTCATCATCTTCTGATACATACACAATCTATATATGAAGACAGCATGTACATACTGAATCCTGCATTCATATGGGTATACTGTAGCTCTAATGTTCATCAATATTCAGATGGTTACATAACTGCATCGATAACACCTCTTTTAGTCTGTGCATGGTGGGAGTGGAAGAGATCAGGATTGGCAAGTGAGTGGCAGCAGCTTGACAGAAAATAAAATCTGCATACAAAGCTGGGGCGAGTGGATACCTCAAATATGAATGCTTGGAATCTAAAAATAAGGGTTCATTAGTCTGTGAGAATATGCAGCATCAACTGAAGCATTCAGCATCTTAACAGGGATTCTTCTTCTGTGTGTAACAACGTATTCTTGTATTACTTTATCTCTCTGGTGCAAAGATTTTTTATCCCCTATGTCTTTGATATTCCAAGCCATCATGATCTAATTTAATGTCTGAACATAAGGCCACAGAGCAGACCTTCAACTTGTCCTACCTATACAGCCTTTCCCCAAAGTCTCATACTTGGATCAGACGGGGATAATATACTGTACGCTGCATCTTGTCATGCAGGAGCCAGACTGCTCCGGTCTCCAGGGGTATCATTAGCGCAGCATCCGATATGTAGGGTTTTAGCCACGACTGGGCGGCCTGCAGTGCGCATGCGTTCCTCCAGGCTTAGGCCCCACACCCTGCCGGCTGCTACAGCCCATCCGGCTCACAGGACACCCAGGGGACCCCCCTGTCTGGTATTGGGGAGGAGCACTGAGCCTGTAGCATACAGACATAACTCTATATCATTTTCTTTTTGCTCTATCCCCATTTCCTCTTTCCTTCAGGCCTGCTCCATTGTGCCACCATTTCTTACCATTTTCAGACTTTCTAGACAGACTCAGGCTTCTCCTATGATGAATGTCCTTAATAATCTCTTTTCAATCTCAGGAGGAGTAGAGGGGTGGGAGCCAATTTAGAACTATCGGCCTGACGAGAGAGACTGTCAGGCTGTGGCTGCCTGGAGGTAATGGTGCCAAAATGGATTCTTACTACAAGTGCAGAGGTGGAGGTAATTGGTGATGCCTACTTGCTCAGTGGTTCCACTCTACTTTCCCTATGCTGGTTGGCTATGGCCCCGCCTGGCTGAGCTGAGCCTCTGCAAGGGCCAAACTACAGGTCCCTTACTAAGCCTGCTGAGCGGACTAAACATCACAGTTGGTCAATTTAGGCTGCAAGGAAGTAAGGCCTTGTACAGCTAAGCTCTTACTAGGGCAATGATTTTTTTCTGATCAAAGAGGACTCTCAAAGCAATACCTGCCAACTTCCACTTTAACTCACAGCTTAAAGAAGTACCCTTGATGCAGGTGTAGGCCATGTAATTCAGCTCTAAACTTAGACTGCAGTCAATTTATTTCTTTGCCAATGAACTTTTGTTCATGTAACTTGATTCACATCACAAGTGCCACCATAGAGTCATGTAGCAGTCTACTTTGTGAATCAAACTGTAACCAAATGTGTTATAAAACATTTCACACAGCTGTAACTGGGAGAGAAGATGTATGTTTTGCATTGCATTAAGTCTCATTGCATTAAGTTAAAGTGATTAACCTTTTAAGGTAGAGGAATAGGAAATCTGTCTTTGCAGGGACAGTACTGCACATTAATTCATGTGCAAACGGCAGTATGCATACAGAGGCAGTCACAGATACTGCTGAACTTTTTTCTTTCCTCACAGTTTGACAGCATTTTTTGCCATTCATTTCTGATCTTTCATAAAGCTTAGCGTGAGCTCAAGCAGGAAGACTTTTGTTGCCATTCATCCTTCCATTCATTAATAATCACTCATTCACGTGTGTTTCTTTCCCCTCTCTGTTGTCCTGCTCTGGAGATAACTTACGCTCTAAGCCAATCTGCCACAACCTCTCTGGATCCAATCATCCAGTTGCTTTCATATTTTCAAAATCAGTTCTCTCCTCCAGTCAGTCTTGTTGTTTCAGTGCAACCACTGCAACCCTCCTCCACCCCAGCCACCTCCATTGCATCTCATTGGTGTCAGCCATTCCATCAGTGAATTACAGCCTTGGCTGTAAGTGTTAGCCCTGCATTTTAGAGGTGACACCAATTCCTCTTAACAATGAAACTGAAACTGACAAAAAACATGATTGCAAACCTATGCAAGTAACTCACAAACACTGACCTTATTCATATCTTGCAGCAGAAGTTCTACCCAGCTGTAAAAAAAAAAAAACCATACATGGTACATAATTTCCCCGCGTTGTAGCGATTTGAACTGACAGGCGTTCAGAATGTAGCCCAATTGCAAGCAGTTCTAAGTTTCATCTCATTGCTTCGTGACTCTTTGGTCCAAACTGGGCTTGAGTGATTTTGGATGATATTTCATGAGACTGACCCTTCATAAACACACAAAGGAATGTAAAGTTGTATAAAGAGAGTGGGGGGTTAGTTGAGAAAGGCCCTGTGCTGTTGCTTCATATTTCTACAGACACACAGCATCCCTGCCACCCCAGGTCAGCTAGTCACTTCTCAAAATGACAAATTCCTGTTTAACTTGTGGCTGAATTACAGCAAAAGCAGCCTAGAAGATATATTTAGGATGTCAGAGACAAAAAGCAAGCTGATGCCTTCCACAGAGGGCAAATAAATCTAAAATGCTGGAAGAAAAAGTAATGTTCCAGATCCACCCTGCACCGTTTAATGTTTTCCCCCTGCAAACTGATAAAATGTGTCAGTGGATTAAAACTTGTATGAGAACACCAAAAAGCCTGACCTAGAACTCAAGTTGTTGCGCTATCAGCAAAGTCACTGCCTCCCTCTTCTGCTTGTCTCTCAGAGCAACAAACAAGGCCAGGATTGATTTAAGCTTGCATTTTCAGGGAATCACTTAACCTGTTCCCATCTGCTCATCTGCAATGTGGATGTTTGGTTATAGAGCTCTGTAAGCTTGTCTTGTATCTTTGCAGAAGTGTGTCGATAATGGCTGACAGGAACAGGTGCAATCGTGAAAAGCAATGATGAAGAAACAGCATGTCTTCATATGTGGCATCAGAAATCAAGCAGAGACACTTGTCAATACTTCTGAAACCATCAAGGTTGGTTTTTAGATAGGCTTGCTGTGCAATCAAATGAGAATAGCTTAAATTGAATAAGGGCCAGCTTGCTGAAGATGGGTTTCCTGGGATCCATGCAGAACACAGCCAGGTGTGCAATAGCAGAAATTACAGAAGCATGTAACGCTTACCACAGGGGGTGAGGGTCTGCATTCAAGTACATAAAAAACAATCTATAGTTAATTTTTTTTTAGAAAGCATCTTACAGCAGTTCCTTTACAGCATCTTAATCTATAGCCTTAATTCTCCATATGAGCATGGAGCAGAGGGATAATGTTTCTATATGCCTGTGTGGCTGGGGAGGGGGACCAGCTGACCTCAATACATGTTATTATCATGCCACAGTTTCTCAACGGAGCCTGTCATATCACTGTGTATGTGTTTGTGATCCACCAGCGCATCACATAGCAAATGGTGGGTGTATATTGTGCGGCAGATTCACTGAGCTGCCATCACAAGTATTCATGGTTGAAGAGATTAAGAAAATGAGTGCCACCTGCAGAAAGAAGACATTACAGTTGCAGCATGTAGGTGGCTCTGCTGTCCTAAATATTGGCAATAGTTCAAAATAACCTACAATAAAGTGAAAAACGAATGATATCCCTTTGAATTTGAATTATTCTCTTAATATAACAGTAATGACACCGAAAACCTATGGATATCAAAAAAACAGTTAATTTGGTGGTATACATGTTGATGACCAAGGGGGAAATACAGGATTGGTTGTTAAATTGTCGAAAGTAGCAGTGTTATGACCCTGGGTCATATTGTTTCTGTTTTACTGCACATGTGCAGCTCTGTGTGTCCTCCCCTGCAGTGTTGAGTGTGTGAGTGTGTCTTTGTGTGGGTGTGTCTAAGTATTTAGGTGGTGATGCAGGTGGCTGTAGCTGATTGGATCATTGAAGAGGAAGGTGCTGCTGCTGATTGGATCTGACCACTCCCCCAGCCTTTAAATGTCAGCTGCTGCAGTCTCCTCTCCCCTTCACCAGCCACTTCCAAAGAAGCCAACAGCTCTGTGATTTGTAGCTTAGCTTTTTGTGAATTGTAGATTTGAGTATTTAGACTTAGAAATTAGCTTTGGTGACTTGGTACTTAGATTGTGACTGTTGTAAATTTGTGAATATTTGTGTTAAACTTAAAGCTCTTGGCAGCAGGGAGTAACCACTTTTGTTAATTTGTTTGTTACTCTTATTAACTCAATTAAACTGCTGCTTAACTTTGCTTAATTTGTACCTGGCTTCCTTGGGAGTGGGAAGAGTGGGGCCACACATTGTGTTATGTCCAGGTTCCCCTAGACTGGGACGTAACAAGCAGAAATGAGCAAAATAACACTGTGGCAGGGGTTGATTGAAATAAAGTTATCAAAAGTTTCAATAATTTGATACTTTTCTAGAGTTAACTATACCAAGTACTAGGGATGTGCACGAGCTGACTAAATGATAACATGCCTTTGAAGACCCCAAAAGAATAACACAAGTGCATCTCAATAAAATAAGAATATCATCAAAAAGTTGATTTATTTCAGTAATTCAATTCAAAAAGTGAAACTCATATATTCTATAATTACACAGACTGATATATTTTCAGTGTTTATTTCTTTTAATTTTGATGATTATGGCTTACAACTAATGAAAACCCCAACTTCAGCATGTCTGGAAATTAGAATTTTGTGAAAAAGTTCAATAATAAAGACTCATGGTGTCACTCTAATCAGCTTATTAACTACAAACACCTGCAAATGTTTCCTGAGCCTTTAAATGGTCTCTCTCAGGCCATCTCAACTAGACTCAGCATTTTCATTGTGGCGTACAAACTGTCTTGTTTTCTTTAATGATTTGTTTAATGAGGAAGGCTTCCTACCATTTATTTCACTTTGCCAGGTTTACAATTTGCCAAATTCTCACTACTTTAGATATGTTCAGGTGCACAGCTTTGCTCCAAGCATTTTTCAGATTGTCCTAACTGCGCACCCCCCCCAAAGATATGACATATTTAGTACTCAACCATCCAATAGAGGTTTAAATTCTAAATTACAATAACTTGATCCAAAAAGAGCTGTTCCATAAATGGGAAAAATGTAAAACTGCCTGGGAGGCTGATACTGGGGAGCCCATTTTGGCTGAAACTTGGAAAAACATAATTTCTAAAATACACACTTGTCGACTTGTCACCAGCATGCCCCCTGTGTCAGTGCTCCCTGTTTCCCTTTGTCACTTTTTGGTCTTGTCAATCTCTATCCAATATCTGGACCCTGGTTTTTCATTCTCTTTCAGCAGTAGGGAATGAGACTATCAATCCCAACCCTCTGACTGCGATTTTCAGAGCGGCAGGAGAAGGGATAAAGCTCTCCCTTTCCTGTAAAAATGCTATCGCTTTTGCATCTCTGATTACCCGTCGTCTCATTTTGCTTAATTGGAAAAGTAAAACTCTTCCTACTTTTACTCAGTAGATCCGCGAGGTCATGATGTTTTTGAACTTGGAGAAAATCAGGTATTCTGTAACATGGATCTGCAGAGAAGTACAATAAGACTTGGTCCTTATTTGTAACACATGTCAAAACTTTAACACGGCTTTGAGATGTTGGGCCTTCCTGTTACTTGGTCATTGTATGTATGAGATTGCAGCTATGGGAAATTGTGAGACATGGTGTGTCATTCATTCTCTAGTTATACTGTGCAGATAGTACAAATCTGAGCATCAATTTTTTTCTTTTAATTTGTTCTATTTATTGTTTGTAATTAACTATTATTTTCTTCTTTTTACTTGTCTATTTAATCTTTGATATTCAATTTATATACTGATTTATTCAATCATTGTAAGTATCTATTTATTTTGGTGGACCATATTTTACTATAGTTTTGAATGTATACCCTGTTATTTGCCTCCTAAAGGATGAAGATGTGGGTTGGGGGCGGGGAACCTATATGTCATGACCTTCATTTTATCAGCATGTTGTTTTATATATGTAAAAAACAACAATAAATAAAGTTTTACAAAAAATTGTTCTCTCAGTGTGGATCAGTAGGCTACACAGTCATGGCGAAGACTGCTGACTTGACAGTTGTCTAGAAGACGATCACTGACGACTCGCACAATACAATACAATAACTTAACAAGGATGATAACAAGGAGGGTAAGACACAAAAGGTCATTGCTAAAGAAGCTGGCTGTCAGCCATTTAAAGAATTTAGGGAAGCTTCACAAGGAGTGGACTGCTGCTAGAGTCAGTGCTTCAAGAGCCGCCATGTACAGACAGATTCAGGACATGGGCCACAACTGTCACACTCCTTGTAACAAGCCACTCTGAAACCAGAGACATGTGGTGCCTTACCTGGGCTGAGGACAAAACAGACTGGACTGTTGCTCAGTGGTCCAAAGTCCTCTATTCAGATGAAAGTAAATTTTGCATTTTGTGAATCAAGGTCCCAGAGTCTGGAGGAAGAGTGGAGAGGCACAGAATCCACGTTGCTTGAGATCTAGTGTTAAGTTTCCACAGTTAGTGATGGTTTGGAGAGCCATGTCATCTGCTGGTGTTGGTCCACTGTGTTTTATCAGGTCCAAGGTCAGCTCAGCCATCTACCAGGAAGTTTCAGAGCACTTCATGCTTCCCTCTGCTGACCAGCTTTATGGAGATGCTGATTTCATTTTTGAATTTAGTGATGTTGGTTTGGTTGACCTTGATCTCAAGGGTAACCAAACCAGGTCTTTGTTTAAAGGAAGTTAATGATAGAAGAATGTGTTTCTTCTTCATTACCATATATCTTAGATTCCCCATTCAAACCACTGATTGTTGAAAAATGATTGTTAAATTCACCAAAAATCTCATCTTGCTTCCTTTAAACAGTTAAATGTATCACTCATTGTGAGTATTTCCTGTTTAAGGACTTTAGGTGCTCATCTGACATCTACCCTGTAGCAGCTTTAACAGCCATCAAGAATAACTATGAAGAAACGCTAAATCTTCTTGCTGATGGTTTCCTTTGCATTTTCAGATCATAAAAAGGTCCTTATATTAATTTAGGTTTATTTCATACCCAGTTAAAAACTCCTCAAAAGGGCTTTAAATAATGCTCCATGCTATAAAAATGTCATTAGATAACCCTTCTGTCTAATCGTTTCACCAGACATAAAGACGTGCTGTACATTTTGAAAAATGGGTAGTCTACTGCTGTTGGTACAATATGGAAAAAAATGAAAATCCATACTATCAGCTGATATTTACAGAAGGTTTGAAGTTCTAATATTCTGACAACAGTGTTAGCTTGCTGATGTTGGAAAGTTACTGAAGTTTCACCAACCAAGTTTGTTTATCATCTTGGCATCATGTACTGTTTTCCACAACTAAAATTACAGCTGCTGGACTTATCATTTTTGCAGGTATTGGATGAATTTCAGATGTCAAGAAGGGAAGATTTCACTCTGGAGTTACTCTTTAAATCTTTATGGGTTCACACATTCTCTAGACACTTTGTAAATCTGAATTGAATAATTCAACCAATAAGAAGGTCACCAAAAGTCATTCAGCTTCATCCTCTAGGGAACATTACTAAATTTTTATGATGAGAAAGGCAATAGATGTGGAGAACAAAAAGGGGGTCACCTGCCTGGCTACATGATAACAGTCATGTAATGTAAACCAAATACAAAGTTACAGTTAAGTAAATAGGTATCAGTTTTCTTGTTGTGTTTCATAAATGTTCCCCAGAATCCAGGATGTTGAACCTTGTCCAAACATACTGTAAAGTGCAAAGTGGGTCCAAATCAATTACCTAAAGAAAACATCTACCTACGAGTTTCTGGCCACCAACCATGAGAACATATTTAGAGCAAATTGCTTGTCAAGAAGATAAATGCATCAGCAAAGCATAGGAGTACTGCTGTTTTTTGCGACTTTTCTTGTTTGTGTCCTTGCACACACATGCAGATACACACAGAAAGTTTGCCAATTATAGTAACTGTGTGATGAGGTTTCTCACACTGAGCCCCATGCTACCTTTGCCTCTAATCCTTTGTTATTAATTATATCTTCAACAAGCCTACACAGTTCTTGTGGTGTCAGCACCGAGTATCCATGGCAACAGCCGGTGGGTCCCAGCTCTAAGAGAAGCTTGCCTGCACATGCACATGAACACATACATACTCTGCCGACTGACAAAACCATGCCTCTCTGCAAAGATGTTCCATTGAGAAGACAAATAAATCAGCTGCAGAGAATATACGTCAAAATAAATCAAACCCAACTCACCCATCTAAGTCTGGGCTCCCTCCAGTCTTTTCTCCTCAAAGTCTTCAGGCGTGAAACAATCCTCATTGGCTTCACAATATTGACCATGCTTCTTGATGTTTGTCGCTTTATCCAAACATGGCATTGAAGAAAATACAAAGGCTAAGAAAATAGAAGAATGAAAGTCACTGAAAATGTCAATATTTTGAGGTTAACTTGAACTAAAAACATTTAATTAAACTATATTAACTTTTAGGTATGTTTATTGTGAACCTCTAGCTCATCATGTAGCCTACAGATGATGAAATCATTACAACCACCTCCAGAAGACCTAAATAAATGTTATTGACTGACCTGCCCTTACTTGAATCCCATTTAAAATCTGTAGGGTTAACTGAAGACCAAGGTCCATACCAGGAGACCACCAATCTGTTATCTGGCAAAAAGGAGACACAATTTAATATTTTCATCAGGGGGGCTAAGAAATTGGACCCTGGTAGTTTTGGGGGTTTTTTGGTGGAAAAAAAAGTTTCTTTGTGAAAAGTAAAATAATGTAAGCATCCAAAATAAAACTAGGATGTTTGGAAAATTTAACAGCACTTGAGAAATACTTTTAAAAATGTATTTTTCATAGTGGAACTAATAATTTTGTTCTCATCCCTACATGTTAATTTTTTCAATGAAACACATAATTAGGCAGCAAAAACTCGTCAAAGGCACCATCTCAATTTAGAACACATTAGCAATTTACACACCATATGAAAAAGGCCAACTGCTGTCTGCACTTTTAAAATAAATCTTGTTTATACATTTTTGAGGCTTTTTACAAAGCAGGACACCTCTTACTGATTTTATATCAACATCACATAACATTTGTGTGCACATACTGAGTAAAGAAATAAAGAATCATCCAAATGTGATTAAACTGTATAAAGCCCTTTCTATCTTAAATAGGAGCTGCATAGGGCATTATTTATGGCCAGAAGTTATATGAAAAACTATGAAATCAAAGCTGTCTTAGTTTACCGCACCTGTACTTGCTAGGAGGCTAGCTGTCTGAAGCTAATCAGCCTTGCATGCGTAACATATATGAGGACATTTTATAAAGTCTTTAGAGGTTTAAAAGGGCTCTGCGTTTGATATTATTTGTGGATATAAGTCATGCTTTTTTCTTAAAGTTAAGACAAATTTACAAAATTAAAAAACTTTTGGCTGTCGAGATTGAAGGGAATTCGCTTACCACACCTGGCTAGTCTGAAGCTAACACTCATAACAGGTGTCGAACAAAGATCACGGCCGTTAGTTCGGTTGAGTTGCATTATGGGTGATGTAGGCACAAGCTTAAGAATAATGCCGATTTAAAATGTCGATATCTTTGCATCTCTTCTGGTATACTTTTTAAAATGGCCATTATGAATGCGTAATATTCTTTTGGTTGCCACTCTATTGCAAGACTTTCACTTGTAATTGAGCAAAGTGTGCAAAATTCTTGAACCAATCACAAGTTTCAGGTAAAATATCGATAAACAAAACATATGCAGAAAAATAACACATGATGTGAACCATTAATATACTATATCTAAAATCTAATGATGTAAATTTCTGCTAAAGACCTCTGCTCTCGACCTAGTGTTCTTTCATTTAAACGAAAAGTGTATATTGTTTTAGATGGCTAAGATTAGCTGACAGTCTGGTAAGTATAACAGCAGTGTGATTAGCATCTTGTTGTTTCTGCTGTCTTTGGTAAGATGACAGAAATTGGAGCTGCGGTGTAACAGAGGAAATATTGGCTTACCTTATAAATCAGTTTAAAATTCAAACTGTTTTTCTCTCAGGCTTTATTGTACTATTTTACTCTGTTGTTTGTAGTTTTACTAATGTTTTTCTGTAATGATTCCTCAGCATGCTTCTCCTCATCATGAAATCCCAATCTAGTTAAACAGGAGCTCCCTCTGGTGGCTTTTTCATTATGTACATGTAAGATGAGGGTGAATTTTTATCAACTGAGTTTGACGGGGCACTGTCAAGAACATTAATGTTTCATGACAGGACTGAGCCATCCACTTCAGCATTGAAAGTTACAAATAAACGGTTTTATTTTTGAAGAAAGATACTCCTTTCCAAACACAAGACTGTGGGTACATATGCAGCATTAAGGTGGACATTAACAGCTTAAAAGCACCACCTTATTGCTGAGATTTGCAAGAACTAAAGGTAAAAAAAGAATTGATATGCT
Source organism: Cheilinus undulatus (assembly GCF_018320785.1). Lineage (NCBI taxonomy): Eukaryota > Metazoa > Chordata > Actinopteri > Labriformes > Labridae > Cheilinus > Cheilinus undulatus. The sequence continues at coordinate 34,454,552 of NC_054878.1, read as the reverse complement.
TGATTTATCCAGTGTTACAATGTATTAATGTCATTTAGCACCATTTCTACACAAGCAAAGAGAACAACACAGGCAAAGCTCAATTACAAGTCAAAGTCTTGCGCATCCAACTTGAGGTCGAGACCAGTGTTGTAGTGCAGGTATACAGAGTTTACCCAATTATTTTTTTATCCATAGAGTATGCAAACTTGTATTTGACTACTCCGTAGATGCACTTCATTGCTTTCCTCTTTGAGAAAAATCAGAGAAGATGATCTATGTTCCTCTATTCACCCTTATGCACACTGTGCATTAAGTTTTTGCAATGGTAACTTTGAAGGTAAAGGAAAAGCAGAAGTCAGACTAAAGAAAATCAAATATGTCTTTTATTTTTTGCCAAAATATGAATTCTATTAATGCAAAACATGACAATCTGAATGGAGAAATGCAAACTTGATGACATTAACAATTGCAAATGTAAAATGGAAATGCAAACTGCCCATGTAACTGTGTGAACTATCTTACAATGTAAACTGGTAAAAACAAATGAGGTCAAAATAAAACACAGTGACCTGGTAGAAAAACGTAGTTATAATGGGCTGCCTAATATCACAATCAAATGTAAAGGAGTCAAAAACCTAAACAGAACTTGAAAATAGGGGTTAAAGTACAAATATAAAGTCAATGATTTATACAGTTTGTGCGCAACAACGGCAAAGCCAGTAACAAAGAGTGACAGCATTCATGATCCCGTGTAAGTCTAATCCAAATTACATCACATTAAAATGATATTAAAAGGAGTTATGTTTGACATTCTATGTGCAAAATGCATGCAAGAAACCCAAAATGTTACACTTTTATGTGTTTTCTTTAACTAACTAGTGATTTTAAGTCTATGACTCCTTGAAGAAATAACCCCAACTATAGCAGATGCTTTCCCAACCTTGGTAATACCGTTTTAATACCTAAACAAAGGTCTATAAAACAGAATGATCTTTGTATAAAATTCAAACAAAAGTATTAAAACTTTCAAAGACAATCAGAAAACAAGGAGATTAACAGGTGCACAGACTGTTTAAAAAGGCACACAGGGGTTACAAGTTTGAAAGTCCCTCTCAGTATAGAGTGAAAAAGTGTACATCTATGCAACTTTAGAAAATACATTCCCCAACCACTATCAAGACCCTTGCTTAGAGAAAATCCAGTATAAAAATGACAAAACATATACAACTTTGTAGGCTGTGTAATCAATCCATTACCCAGTTCCTCAAAAATATTGCAATTCCTATTTTAAAGATTTTTTTTTTTTGATACATTTTATTTTGTAGCAAATATCTTTCTATGCAGATGACAGTGTAGTGCATATAAAGTATCCTAATTCATTAAGTTATTCCTTCTCAGGTTCAACGAGTTTCCCTCTGTGATACTTCTGCCCGATACCGTAGGGTACATGTGCAGAAATGGTTCCCAGTTCCTTAGCGCCCTCAATGTGGAACATCTGGTCATCAAAGAAGATGTGAGGTCTAATTTTCTGCAGAAGGGGCCCCTTAGGAGCCCCAGCCAAGAAGAGGGCCTCGTCTATCTCCAGGCCCCAGCTGCGGAGAGTCTTCAGGACTCGAGCTCCTGAGCTGGCGGCGCTGCGGGCTGTGACCAGGAAGGTACGGATCGGACAGTTCATACGCTCATTCTTGGCATAGAATTTTTTCTGGAGCTTCCCCAGAGCCTCCAGGAAACACTTCAAAGGGCCCTAAATGAAAAAAGGGTGAAGATGTTTCAAAATGTTCACAATTAAGAAACAAATGGAGATGAAAGAATCATTAGCATAGAACTCAAGTTGACTGGCATAGAGCCCGTTGTAGTAAACCCCTCATGATATACACCACATTACACCACATTATTATGCAAATGATATTTTTGTCTTATTTTCCTAAATTTTAATGCAAATGGCAGTCAGAATTTTTTTCAAGTCATCAGCAGTTGGACCACAATTCAAATGTTTTTTGAACAAACTTCATAATGTTAACCATTATTTTTTTTAAATAAAAACCTCAATATGCACTGTCCCACATTATTAAGTACAACAGAGTTTTAAAAGATTTTATAGGTTGTAAAGAACTGACACCATTAGGAAGTCATATTTACTGAAATCAAAAGCTATTTCAATCAAAAAAATCTTAACAGGCTAAGTTACATGTTAACATAGGAGTCCTTCTTTGATATCACCTTCACAATTCTTTCATCCATTGAGCTTGCAAGTTTTTGGAGAGTTTCTGCTTGAATTTCTTTGCAGGATGTCAGAATATCCTCCCAGAGCTGCTGTTTTGATGTGAACTGCCTCCCACCCTCATAGATCTTTAGCTTGAGGATGCTCCAAAGGTTCTCAACAGGGTTGAGGTCAGGGGAGGGTGGGGCCACACCATGAGTTTCTCTCCTTTTATGCCCATAGCAGCCAATGACACAGAGGTATTCTTTGCAGCATGAGATGGTGCATTGTCATGCATGAAGAAAATTTTGCTTTAGAAGGCACTGCTCTTCTTTTTGTACCATGGAAGAAAGTGGTCAGTCAGAAACTATATACTTTGCCGAGGTCATTTTCACACCTTCAGGGACCCTAAAGGGGCCTACCAGCTCTCTCCTCATGAATCCGGTCCAGAACAGGACTCCGCCACATCCTTGCTGATGTCACAACCCTGTTGGGACATGGTGGCCATCTAACAACCATCCACTGCTTCTCCATCTGGACCATCCAGGGTTGCACGGCCCTCATCAGTTAACAAGACTGTTTGAAAATGAGTCTTCATGTGTTTCTGGGCCCACTGCAACCGTTTCTGCTTGTGAGCATTGGTTAGGGGGGGCTGAATAGCAGGTTTATGCACAACCGCAAGCCTCTGGAGGATCCTACACCTTGAGGTTGGTGGGACTCCAGAGGCACCAGCGGCTTCAAATACCTGTTTGCTGCTTTGTAATGGCATTTTAGCATCTGCTCTCTTAATCTGATGTATTTGTCTGTCAGAAATGTTCCTTATTATGTCTGTGCTCTGAATCAGCCACAAATTTCTTCACAGGACAATGATCACGCTTAATTTTTCATGAAATATCTAATGTTTTCATTCCTTGTCCAAGGCATTACACTATTTGACACTTTTCAGCAGCGGAGAGATCCTTTTTCTTTCCCATATTGCTTGAAACCTGTGGCCTACTTAATAATGTGGAACAGTGCATTTTGAGGTTTTGATTTTTTTTAAATAATGGTTATCATTATGAAGTTTGTTCAAAAACATTCGAATTATGCTCCGACGGCTGATGTCATGAAAAATATTCTGTCATTTGCATTAATATTTAAGAAAATAAGAGAAAAATGTAATTTGCATAATACTGTGGAACGCGGTGTAAATTAAACATCTATCAAGAATATGTAAGAACACAGATCCTTATTACAATTTTCCTCTCTAACTCTTCAAATTGTTGTTCCTTTTGCGTTGATGGATCTACACATCAAGCCAAGAACTTCAACCCTATTCAAAAACAACTACGACTTTGAAGGTTTTCTAAGGATATGAAAAGATAAAACAAAAGTACAGAGTGAAACACACAGACAGAAAGGCAAAGGCAGACAAATGAGACACTTGTGTTGATTTTAAACATCTTAAGAACCAGCAAAACAGGTTCCTGAGCAAGACGTTTCCCAAAATGTTGTTCTTTCCCATAAAGTGTTCTTGTAATGACTGAACTGAAGACTTTTAAATGATAAGTGAGATTCAGTTTCCTAAGAACTTGCATTTTTCTTCACTCAAATAAAGATATGTTCTTTAGAAATTATGCAATCATGTAAAATTTAAATAAAGATGGCCAGTGTTTGGAAAGACAGAAATTTTGTGATATAAAGAAAAGAGACTAAATGTAGGTGTGAGGAAGATCAGCCTGGTAAACTCACTGAGTGTGAGTCAATCAGTGCAGTGCTAGGTGTGTGCCAATCAGGGCAGGGCCAGGTGTGTATGTGGCTGATTACCACTGATTGGGGCCAGGTGTGGCAAACAAATATACTCTCAGGCTGCAACACCCTGTGCTGACTCGTTATCTCACCATCAGAGGTTTTGAGAGCATCTCCTAGTGTTACTCCTCATGAATTTCAAAGTTTATGGTCACATAAGCATTGTCAATAAATTTCTTGATTATATTTTATGAGAATAACCAGTTGCCCCTGGGTTAAAGATTAGTTGGTGCTGAAAACCATTAACCAGTGTTTTTGTTTCCTCTTTTCACACCAGATTGGTGAGCTTTGTTTTTTTTATCCAAAGATAGAGTTCTCAGTCTCCCTAAAAGTTTGTTTTCATTTCAGCTGCACGGCGGCAGTGGTTTAGTTTCCCCTTTTCTTAGTATTGTCAAGAGCGGGAGTTTTTGATTTCAGGCTAGTTTTCTTGGGCTTCTCTTTTCCCCCTTTTCCCATTTATTGCTTGCGATTAAGTGGTTATCCATCTAGGACAACTTTAAGAAACCTGTTGTCTGCAGTTGTGTCCCGCTGCCCCGCCTACCTGACAGTAGGCCTATGTATGGACTGCCAGTCTCAAGTTTTCAAGTTTTCTTTTAATTCAAGTCATGAATTTACAAGAAACCTCTTACTTATAGATAATGTTGGTTAAAATGACTCAAACTAGCTAGATTAAACTATGGCTGATGTATATGCTTACCAAAAAGTTGATAAAAAACAATCATCAACTAATGGTCAAATGTATCTTGCCATGGACAAGATAAGAGAAGATATTCCTGTATTAGTCCCACAAGGGGAATTTCCAAAAATTCCCTGACCAGGAATCGAACCCGGGCCGCGGCGGTGAGAGCGCCGAATCCTAACCACTAGACCACCAGGGAAGCAAGATACAAGCAAGATATATTGGAATACGGTTCCTTTTTAATCACTTTCTTTGCAAAATGTTAACCAACCTTCTATAATTTAAGGCTCTAGCTGCCAAATGTAAAACGTTTACTTATTAAAATAGTGTGTTTTCTGAGTCGTTCAAACAGCTACCTTTTACGGTCAATTTGTATCTTTTAAGATGTGGTGTTCCACAGGATTCAATCCTAGGTCCTATTAAATTTATATCTAGCAGGGCAACTCTGGCAATGTGTGATGATGAACAGCAATCAAGTGGCATCTCATTTCTGAAGGGAAGGTTTTCAGCCTTACCCCTTACCAATCTGTTTTGAGGGGCAAGGGGAAGGAGTAGACGAAGGCAAAGGACTAAGGGATAAGGGTAACGGTCACAGAGTTAGGAGCAATCTCATTACTATCCCTTAGCCCTTATCTTAGCCCTTCCCCTTGGATTTGCACGTTCATATCAGGTGAAGGGGTATCCCAGTTCTCTTTTGAATCCAGGGCTAGGACTAAGGGCCAAAGGCTACATAAAATGAAGATTTTCCAGGACCACACTTGAAACTAAGGGGTACAATGACTGCCCCATCATGCACTGCATTCACTTGCAAAATGGCACAATGGACTACAAAGGAGAAACTACAACAGTTGTGATTTCTCATACATACAGTCTTTAGCTACTAGTGAGGGGATTTTATTGTATTTTCGGTGTAAACGAGGGCTATTAACTGTAAAAATATATGGAGAAGATCAACACGGAGATCCATAGTATGAACAAGAAGGTCAAAGCTTGGGTCAATCCCCTACCCCTTAACCCTTCCCCTTAGCCCCTTCCCCTCGCCTACCCCTTCCCCTTGCCCCTTGAAACAGAGTGGTAATAGTATGAACAAGAAGGTCAAAGTTTTAGGGTCAATCCCCTACCCCTTAGCCCCTCCCCCTCGTCTACCCCTTCCCCTTGCCCCTTGAAACTGAGTGGTAAGGGGTAGGGCTGAAACCCTCCACTTAAGAAATGAGACACCACTTATTGCTGTTCATCATCATACATTGCCAATAAACAGTGCACTATCGGATGTGACAACAAGGGCCAATCCGGTTTCTACCCCTTAAATCTTTCCCTTAGCCCTTCCCCTTGACCCTTGAAACAGAGGGGTAAGGGGTAGAGTTGAAAACCTTCTCTTAAGAAATGAGACGCCACTTGATTGATGTTCATCATCACACATTGCCAGAAAACAGTGCGCCATCGGAGGGGACAATAAAGCTTTAACCATCTCGTCCATACTATGGATCTCCGTGTTGATCTTCTTCATATATTTATACAGTTAATAGCCCTCATTTACACGCGTACATACCTAAAAACCAAAACCAAGGAGAAGGGCTAAGATGAGGGCTAAGAGGTAGAAATGGGATTGATCCTAAAGCTTTAGCTATCTTGTCCATACTATGGATCTCCGTGTTGATCTTCATATATTTATACAATTAATAGCCCTTGTTTACACATGTACATACCTAAAAACCGAAACCAAGGGGAAGGGCTAAGACAAAGGCTGAGGGGTAGATATGGGATTGACCCTTTTTGTCAACTCCGATGGCGCACTGTTTATCAGCAATGTGTGATGATGAGCAGCAATCAAGTGGCATCTCATTTCTTAAGGGAAGGTTTTCAGCCCTACCCCTTACCACTCTGTTTTAAGAGGCAAGAGGAAGGGGTAGATGAAGGGGAAGGAATAAGGGCTAAGGGATAGAAATGAGACTGGCCCTTACTCTGATGACCACTCAACAGTCACATGTATGAGTATTTAAGATATCACACCCTAAATCTTGATTGTGTCCAGAAAATGCCTTGTATCGATGAACATATGAAACTATACTTAAGAATTGATTAACCAATAAAGATTCCTTCTCTAGAGAAAATTAATATCAGTTACTGTTTCCTCTCTAGCTCACAGTGAAGCCGCAGGTCTCCTCCATAGCTGTCAGGAGTTTCTCTCGCAGTTTCTCGTAAGATTCATAGGGAGGGATGTCTAGTCGATTAAAACATGTATGGGCCACTGGCAGGTTGTCTGTGTTGGCGTCTATTAACTGGATTGTGAAGGGTATTGGTCCTTCACTACCCCGAAGATCTTTAAAACCCTGTAGCGGGACCCTCATGGAGCCTGTGATAAACTGCAGGAGGCGTCCTCTCCTCTCCTCACTGAAGGCCTCCACCGCCTGCCAGAACCACCGCACCACGTTGCTCTCACTTGTGCAGTCCCAGTGGCGGGTGTTCATCTTCCAATCCGCCAGATCAATCGTCTTCAGACCGCAGATGATAAGCTCGAGTTCTCTGTGGTCAAAAGGTTTGAGTAAATGCTGAGGGATGAGCTCGCTGAAACCATTACGTAGAGCCAAAAATTGGTCTTCAATTCCTTCAATTAACCTCCAGTCAACATAAAGTCTGACATATTCTTCCTTGTTCTCTTCTGTGACAGGAATGTTGCGGCCGTTAGGTTTGAGATCGTGCTGCAAAACCTCCCCGAAGGCATTGCGATCCAAGCAAAATGTGTGATCAAGAACAGAAGTAATGTCATTCTCTAGTATCCAGATGAGACTCCTGTGCAGCTCGGGGTCAGTGGTCTCAAGGTCATCGAGCTGGATGGGTTTGCCCAGCAGCTGTTTGTAAAAAGACACCGTGAAGCTCCCATTGATGTAGTGACCATTAAAAACCGACAGGCCTATCACTCGACCCACAAAACGGAAATACACCAGGTGGTCAGGGTTAATGGAGGAGTCCGGGTTGATCTCTAGTGTGTAAATGTTTTCTGAGGAGTACTGGAACAGTCCATAATATGGGTTGAACATTTCCTGACACAGCAGGTGCAGCCACTCCCTGGCCACACCTCCACAGTCAACACCCTCCTCTCCCATGAAATTCACCCTCAAATGCTTCTTCAAGTCTTTTGGTGTCATCCTCATTATTTGGTGATATGACTCTTCAAAGAGCCTCTCTCGAGAGACCCTGATGAAACAGCTTTCCTTTTTAGACTGCTGCAGGGACAGTTTGTGTCGAAGCACACTCAGCTTATGAGCCAAGTCATTCTCACACTGTGCGTCTAAATCCCCCCCTTCAGTGCGGCCACAGCCTACTCCTCCATCCACCACTTGTCCACCAACCACTCCTTCACACTCAACTACTCCATCCCCCACCTCTGGGGCAGATTCCCCGGTTTGGGGTTGTGGTCCATCTTCTGGCAGGTTAGATGGTTGGTGCAGCAGCTCTTCCCTTGGCCCATCATTTTCCAACTGTCCTCTGTGGTCCACCACAGAGCCTCTGTTGCCAAAGTAGTACTCCCAAAGCCAATCGTTTTCCAACTGTCTGTGGTCCACCACAGAGCCTCTGCTGCCAAAGTAGTACTCCCTAAACCAATCAATTACCAACTGATCTCTGTGGTCCACCATAGAGCCTCTGCTGCCAAAGCAGTCTTCCTCAGGACCATCATTTTCCAATTGTCCTCTGTGTTCCACCACAGAGCCTCTGCTGCCAAAGCAGTTTTCCCTAGGTCCATCATTTTCCAGCCGTCCTCTGTGGTCCACCAGAGAGCCGCTCCAAAAGCAGTCTACCCTAGGCCCATCGTTTTCCAACTGTCCTTCATAGTCCACCACAGAGCATCTGCTGCCAAAGCAGTCTTCTTCAGGACCATCGTTTTCCAACTGTCCTTCATGGTCCACCACAGAGCCTCTGCTGCCAAAGCAGTCTTCCTCAGGACCATCGTTTTCCAACTGTCCTCTGTGGTCCACCACAGAGCCTCTGCTGCCAAAGCAGTCTACCTCAGGACCATCATTTTCCAACTGTCCTCTGTGGTCCACCACAGAGCCTCTGCTGCCAAAGCAGTCTTCCTCAGAACCATCGTTTTCCAGCTGTCCTTCGTGGTCCACCACAGAGCCTCTGCTGCCAAAGCAGTCTACCCTAGGCCAATCGTTTTCCAACTGTCCTCTGTGGTCCACCACAGAGACTCTGCTGCCAAAGCAGTCTTCCTCAGGCCCATTGTTTTCCAACTGTCCTTCATGGTCCACCACAGAGTCTCTGCTGCCAAAGCAGTCTTCCTCAGGACCATTGTTTTCCAACTGTCCTTCGTGGTCCACCACAGAGACTCTGCTGCCAAAGCAGTCTACCCTAGGCCCATCGTTTTCCAACTGTCCTCTGTGGTCCACTACAGAGCCTCTGCTGCCAAAGCAGTCTTCCCTAGGACCATCATTTTCTAATTGTCCTCTGTGGTCCACCACAGAGCCTCTGCTGTCAAAGCAGTCTTCCCTAGGCCCATCATTTTCCAACTGTCCTCTGTGGTCCACCACAGAGACTCTGCTGCCAAAGCAGTCTTCCTCAGGCCCATTGTTTTCCAACTGTCCTTCGTGGTCCACCACAGAGCCTCTGCTGCCAAAGCAGTCTTCCTCAGGACCATCGTTTTCCACCTGTCCTTCGTGGTCCACCACAGAGCCTCTGCTGCCAAAGCAGTTTTCCTCAGGCCCATTGTTTTCCAACTGTCCTTCGTGGTCCACCACAGAGCCTCGGCTGCCGAAGCAGTCCTGCGTTTGTAATCTCACTACAATCTGCCCCTGCACTTTACCCCTGTCCGAAGGGTTTAGTTTGCATAGATTGAGATGCACATTTCCTGTGTCTTTTAACCTGTTGATGTCATCAGATAGAAGTCGCACGCAGCCCAGGAAGCCTGCCATTGGTCGTTTATTACAGACCTTCTTGTAGTTCCATACAGTGATAGTGATGGAGTCTGTTTCTCCAATGCAAAGGTCGTAGTTTTGATGCCATTTGGGGTTACGTGTACTCTTGACTGTGTCTGTTGTGTAGCTTTCACCTGAACCATCCACCACGACTCTGGCAAATGGATGTGGCCGTTGAAAGAAGTTTGTCTTTGCAAGGTTCTTGGCAAATAGCACCGTCAGTTGCATTTTGATCCCAGACCTGTTCCCCAGAGTCTCTGGATTGGACATTAAGCCGGGCAAACAGGGGACGTCCTCCAAACTCATTGTTTCAATAGGGATGTCAAGAACTTTCATATAATAAAATTATTATATAAATAATAAAAAAAATATTTAAAAAATTATTATATATAAAAAAAAATAAAATTATTATATATATAATTTGAATGTATGATCTCGTAAATTCAAATTGCAAATTCCTGCACTCACTAAATTTCAATTGCAACAATTTCAACTAGATACCTTAATGTCTTGGATGTTGCTTTGGTTATAGGAGATGGCAGATGGCATCACAGATGACATCACAGTGTACATCATGGTTGACATCACAGATGGCATCACAGATGACATCATGGTTGACATCACAGATGACATCACAGATGGCATCACAGTTGACATCACAGATGACATCACAGTTGACATCAGAGACGACATCATAGATGGCATCAAAGACGACATCACAGATGACATCACGGATGGCGTCACAGTTGACATCAAAGATGACATCACAGTTGACATCACCAATGACACCACAGATGACATTACAGATGACATCACAGTTGACATCACAGTTGACATCACCAGTGACACCACAGATGACATCACAGATGACATCACCGATGACACCACTTTAGACACCACAGATGACATCACAGATGGCATCACAGTTGACATCACAGTTGACATCACAAATGACACCACAGTTGACATCACAGATGGCATCACAGATGGCATCACAGATGACATCACAGGTGACATCACAGATGGCATCACAGATGGCATTACAGATGACATCACAGATGACATCTCAGATGACATCACAGTTGACATCACCAATGACACCACAGATGACATAAATTTGATATAACAGTTGACATCACCAATGACACCACAGACGACATCACAGATGACATCACAGATGGCATCACAGTTGACATCACAGATGACATCACAGATGGCATCACAGATGACATAGATGACATCACAGTTGACATCACAGTTGACATCACAGATGACATCACAGATGGCATCACAGTTGACATCACAGATGACATCACAGTTGACATCACCAATGACACCACAGATGACATCACAGATGGCATCACAGTTGACATCACAGATGGCATCACAGTTGACATCACAGGTGACATCACAGATGACATCACAGTTGACATATCAGATGCACCACATTTGACATCACAGATGACATCATACAGCAGTTTAGAACACCTCTTGGGAACAGAAAAAAATAAAACTGTTTCAGTTCGTAATATATTTGCTATCTCTACATAGACCCTCATTCCCCCCTAGCATATAATGTTTACTTGTTTGTCAATGCATTTAATAATTTAAACAACTGCATGCATTAAGTACACAACTGTATACATAAATCAACTGTGAATATGCGAGTTGTAAGTCTGATATTGTATATGGAAAAGTGCACTAAAGTCTGGGGAAAAAAAGAACACCATTTGGAGAGCAAGTAGTGGTTTTTACATAGAGAATGCTATCATGTTTTGAGCTGTTTACAACTAGAGATGTAATGATATTATATGTTGGAATAAAGTTGCTGTAAACATGTGAAAACACTGAGATTTATGTGGGACTGAATTCTTGATTTAGACCATTAGGAAGTCGTTCACTTCTTTCCTGGCTTGGTTTAATTTGGGCAGGGCAAGTATATGAGCCCATGACATCACCAGCCTTGATGGGAGAATAGCCCCACCCCCCTAACGCTACAATCAAATAAAAACACAGAGCAGTTCATCTCAGTACAGTCTGTTGTTAGCTGATACCACTTCCTTTGCTGAAAGTTAACAGCCAGTTACATGCTGTGTTTTTGTTCATTGAGATGTGAATTTCCCAAATCTAATAGCCATGGTGGCCTACGGGTCATAGAAATATCAAAACAGAAAGATTTGTACAATAAAAGAGTGAATTTAATCCTCAACTTCTCTCTCCCTCTCTGCTGGAGCCAGGAAGCTGTTCTCTGATCAGAAACTTTTTTTAATCTGAGAGGACCATATTTCTTGTGAGTGGGCGCGGCTTAAGCTCATTCAGACGACACACCCACACCATCCCAGAGCAGATTTTACTGCCCCATTTTCATGGTTTAGGTTTATAAACTTTATACTTTATACTTTATAAACTTAAGATGTTTTTCATTACAGAAATTTGGCCTGGTGGTTCATAACACAGTGGCCTGTCATACAACAAGCCTTAAAATATATATATATTTTTTTTTACTTTACAGGGACTTCAAAATTTCATATCATGATAATTATGACTTAAAATATCACGGTTATCAATTTAATTGCAGTATGGTTGTGATTTGCTGAAAATCTAAAAAGGTACTTATTTAAAATTTCAAATCATTTTACCAAGTTTAATATCATAAACAATATAAATCAAATTAGCAGCACAAGGATGAGGCTGTGCACTTTAAGTTTGTATAAACATTAAAAGTAAACATTAAAACTTTATTAAAGTGCATTAACAAACATACTTTGTTAATAATGTCAATAATTTGATACTTTTTGATACCAAATGATTTAAACAATACATCATTCATTATATTTATGTTTGACAGAACAGAAAGGGACCAAAGTTACCAAAAAACAGGTATAAAGGTCACATTTTCAAGTCTTTATCTATACCACTATTTATACTTTTTAGATTTGGTGGAAAGAAAAATGACAATCTGTTTAAAAGCTATGTCAGAATTTGAGTTAAAAAGTTTTAAAAGCCACAATACTATCCATCATATCTGTTTTGTATTGCAGAAAAAGCAAAATATCTTGATAATGAAAAAATGAATGGTAAATTTTATCCAGTTATCAGTCATACCAGTAATTTTGATTGTGATTCATGCCCTAGCCTTTCTCTCTATTTGCTGCAACAATCTACAAGAATCATTACTTCAGATGTTGAAAAATAAGACCCCTGACATTAATATTAACATTATTTTTGGCTAAACCATAATTTCTTCTTTATCTACTTCACCAAATATCTAGATAAAGATCTTGGGGCTGTTTGCTTGTAGTGTCTACGGCAGCCTCAATCAGAAATTAGAAGCAAGCTGCTTGTCTGTTGCTGTCACATCTTTCCAACTCTACAATCCTGGATCTTTTTTGTTTTTCTTAAATTATTTTTATTTTAAAAAAGCATTTTCTTTTAATACAAAAGACAGAGAAAGAAAAACTGTGGGCAGAGCATAACAACCCAAGAGTGAGAACTGAGTTTAAACCAAAAACAAAATCCCAAGAGAAAAGGAGTTGTTTGATGTGTGTTGTGTTGGTTTGATGGTTTATGCATATGTGTGTGTGTGTGCGTGTGTGTGTGTGTGTGTGTGTGGTCTAACTCGATCTCCAGAGTCACATTTTTGTGTGGATAAATGAGTGGGAAGATGAGGAAAAGAGAAAAAGAAATTAGAACTTGGTTGAGCTTGTCGACGCTCACCTAATGCAGCGATGCGTGATTCAAGGATAGCCTCCAGTGAACACAGCATTTTAGGATTACCTCTATGAGGATGTCTGACATTTGTTCAATTTCAACTACCACTGCTGTTATAATCATAATCATCACAGTTAACAGAAGCATCCTTAACTCCATCTTTTTCAGTCTGTCTCATTTGTAATCTTTAACTCCACTTGATGCCGACTCAAATTATGTCACTCATTTTTAGCTACCTTCAAAGCAATGCAGTGGTGCCAGGAACTTTTTCTTAAGTTCTGCTCAACCTGTACAGATTTTCATTAAATCAGTAGAATTTCCCTTCAAAGGTTGAGGAATGAACAGCAGTTATTTGCCACAGATAAGCTCGTACATCTTCTATTGATGGGGATTTAACTATAGATGAATCCTGCTGATGAACTTGTTAAAGCAGCGGTTTTCAAAGAGTAGGAGAATGAGCCTCTCTTGAAAGAGCATGATTTATTCTGCATCCCTCACCCCTAAAAATAATAGGGTATAAAAACTCATATGAAGTAACTCTGTTTTCAAACACACATATCTCATCTTTAACATTTTTACAAGATTTTTGGCATTTCTGTCTGCACATTTTTTAAACATTTATTTTTCCAAGCCTATTATTTTATTGTTTTCAGCAAAAACTAATTGCCAAATTTGCCTTAAGATGCAGGGTTGCAATATGTAAAGGAATAAGTGCTGCTTATCCTCCACCGTTGGCCTGGTACTTTCTTTTGATCATTGCCAATGCTGCTAAGAGAGGTTACCTTGGAACTTACGTAGCTAAATGTCTTGTTTTTCTGTCAAAAACTCCAATGGCTTGGTCACCCGACTTGGTACTTCAGGGTTAACACAGCCCCATGCTGTTAGCATCATCAGGATAAATCCAAGAAAATCCAAACTTTAAAAAGCTGTCCTTCCTTCCATTTCTCCTGCTCTCTCTAGAATTTGTCTCCTCTCTTTCTGAAGTTACTAAAAATCTATCAATTTTGTCAAACATACTGCTAAGGTTGGCAAGCAAATATGGTTTTTTCTGGTTCGGTCAAAGAGAGTCAGGCTGCAGAGCACCAAGATAAAATTGGATAAATCTTCCATGTAGGGCTAAGGTAAGGGTTAGGATACCAAAAGTTCAAAGTTAAAAACCTGATCTGCAAAACCTGATTACAAAACTTTCCATAAAGCCAAGTGAACAGTTTGTTTACAGGGAAAAAAGCTCATCCTCCACGAAACATTCCAACACAGCCAGTGTAGCTTATGCAGCTCTGCTAGCTGTGTAACCTATGTAGATAATGGAGCTACATAGCTTACAGAGCTATGTAGCTAATGTAGCTAAAGCTATGCTCACAAAGCAGCTGCGTAAGCTATCTATATATGTTATCTGCGTATCTAGTTAGCTTTGGCTATGTTTGCTAAAGCTCACAGTGCTAGAGCTGACTTAGCAATAGATAACAGAGCTACATAGTAAATACAGCTACGTAACTAACAATTCTAAGTAGCTAACAGACTTACATGGCTAAAGCTAAGCTCACAAAGCATTTATGTAGGTAAATTACCTAAGTAGTTAGGTTAGCTTTAGCTATGTTTACTAAAGCTGAGCATTTAAAGCTCCTGCTAGGATCCTCTGGTATGTGTAGATTTTAGTGCCTTTTTATCGATAAAGAGGTATCTCTTGTTCCTTTGCTGATTCTGCACTGTACATATGAAGAAGTTTCCTTCAGGACAGTCATGTCACTGACACTCTTGTCTGATTCATAAGGTCATATGAAAGCATCAGTATTAAAACCAGCCTGTTTCATAAACTGGAAAATCTCCTGATAGTGGCTTTTATGACGACTTACTGGAAAAAACTGAAGTGAACTAACAGAAAGCACTTGCTGCTGAAAAAAAGTCTCACTACGAGTTGCTGGTAAAACAACCATCAGTTACCTGAGCCAAAGGTTTGTTTTCAAACTCCTTCTCATGCTCAAAGAAAGTGTCCAGGCCGTGTTTCTTTACGATGATCTCTGACTCGTCTGAGAAGAGGACAGCATCACCATCAAACGCCACCCTCAGCTGAGTGTCGCTCAGCTCCGTCTCCTTTTCCGGCATAAACATGGTAGCTGCAGCGATGCCTAAAAAAAGGAAAAAAAAAAGGTTAAACTTCAAATTTAATATGTGCAATCATCACTTAGCTTACCCAGTCCTACATTTGATTCCTTACAGCTGCAGGCATCTACAGCTTTCTGATTTATTGGAACAGTTTGAAATGCTGCAGCACTTCTTAGCTTTATGAAAAGAAAGAAACAACAAAAGCTTCTTCTCTGATACATCTGTCTTTCATGAACAGATTGAAGAGAAAATTTTGGACTGCACCGGTCAGACCGTGTCTTGCAGCTTCCATGATATTAAGGAAACCTTGGACAAATTTCCTGTTTCCTCCTGAAAAAACCTGCAAGGCTTTAGTTAAAAATTAAAAAAACAGCCATAGCCTCCTTACTAATTCCCTCACATTGCTGAAACCTAAGATATGACTGAACTTCATAAATTCCTAAGGAAATTAATGTGGTAAATTGAATGAAACAATGCCTTAAATAGAACAGCAGAAGAAGTAGAAGGAAAAGTTTGTTAAAAAGATAATGAGAAGTATTGCCATGTACACAGAGAAATCACTTTATTGCACCATATCCTGGCTGTAAAGGTAGCATATAATGTCATAGAAACAGACAAACAAAACTGTATTATAAAAAGGGAAAATGATAATGGGATAGTAGGTTTTTTTGATCATGTAATTTGACTTTTATCATATTTGGTTTGTCATATCAGTGCCAAATATCCATCTGAAGAAATGAAATGAAAGTTCACTCAGGAAGACCGTTTCATGTCCAGTCAGTTTTTACATTCAGGAATAACCACACACTCATGTACATCCCTTTTCCTGCTCAGGTAATTAGCTGGTATGGGCATCTACCCACTTAAAATCTGAGCCAGTAACATTCTGCCAGAACCTCTCTCGATCCAATCATCCTGCTGCTGTCGTTTTCAAAAATACTTTCTCCTCTCTTCCATGGTCAGTCTGTTGTTTCGGTGTGACTGCTGCAACCCTCCTCCACCCCAGCCACCTCCATTACATCTTACTGGTGTTCAGGTTCAGCTCCTCCATGCATCCTGCATCCCTTCATCGCTTCCTCTAAGTCATCTCATTGGTGTCTGGGTCAAGTCTCTCAGGAGTCCAATCCTCATCTAGCCTACTCCTTCCATCTCCACCACAAGACTCCATAGGGGGCATGGTATCCTGCTGTCAGCCTCACAACCCCTTCAAGTTCATTAAGACATCACGATGCAGTCTATTTGTCAATGATATTTCACAATTTCAAACATTCACAAACTTGTAAGAAAAACAACAGTTAAACTCATATAAAGTCTCTCCTGATTTAACTAATAACAATGTGAGGTTTTGCAGCAACATTTGCTTCCATCCAGATCTTTTTGAGGGATATCCCTCCTCATTTAAGCAAGACAATACCAAGCCATGAGTCACAACATCATGGCTTCACAGTAAGAGTGTTGGTATCAGACTGGCCTGCATGTAGTCCAGACCTGTCTCCCATTGAAAATGGCACCTTATGAAGCTACAGATACAGCGACGGAAACCCTGCACTGGTGAGCAACAGGTAATTCGTGTCTTCATGTTGTAAGAAGAAAAGGTGGCGTAATACAGTGATAAACATGCTCCGGGCCCAACTTTTTTGGAACATGTTGCAGGTATCAAACTCAGAATGTTCGTATATGTAAAAAAGTGACAATAAAGTTGATCAGATTGAACATTAGAAAACTTGTCTATGTGCTGCCTCAGTTGAATATAGGTTGAAAAAGGTTTTCAAATCACTGTATCTGCTTTTGTCCACTTTTAAAGAACAGCCCTGACTTTTTAAATTGAGTTTATCAGTATTAATGCATAAGTGTAATGCATAAGTGATATTGTACATTGAAGTCTAAGTATGTAAAAAAAAAAAAAAAAGACCACAAGGTGATAAGAATGTCAGGTTTATCCGATACTGCAGATCTTATTTTCAGAGTATAGGGGTATGAATATAATATCCTCACACTTTATCTCTGCATATGTTTTATCCCTGAGCAAGGACGTATGCATAATGGATTTATAAGGCTTGTCTGTGTGAATAAACAAACATGCAGGTGATGCATTCCCTGTCTTAAAGAAGTTTCTTTCTTTCATTTGCATTTTAAAATCCAGCAAAATTATTTTATGGTTAAAACCATTGTAGCGTGCATCACATAAACATGCACAAATGTGTTATTGGATGTGGATACTTGTTTTTCAGGGGTGCTAAAACTTTGGATTGAATTGAAAAAGTCATAAATGCAGCTGCAATTAAATACTGTACCAATTTTCTCATATAAAAAGATTAAATCAACAAATCCTCTCATATGAGGAGCTAATTATTGCTTGTGTTTCTCCGTTATAAATCCCTTTAATCAGCTATATCATTAATTTTTGTGTCAAGTAAGTGATTAGTGGTTTCAGCACTACATTAAAAGTTTCAAACATGTTTGTTTTGTGTGCATTTAGACCACAGGGGGTCGTAAACTCCATGCTGTCTTCCTGCAGCTCCGTCTTGCTGCTCAGTGTGGGGTTGTAAGTGAGTCACAAACAAAACCAACATGCGAGTGTGTAAATATCAGTGCAGTACAAACACACCCTGAGGCAGCTGACAGTCACTGACGTACTGATTTAGTTATGATACAAAAAAAGGTTGTGTTTGAGAGAAGGCAGGATCGTAGTGGTTCTCACCTTCCTCTATGGCCTCTGTGACTTTCTCGGAGTCCTTGGAAAGGTACAGATTGGTCATGTAGGCCTTCAAGTAGCCGATAGGACTTTTCCCTCCTGTCATACAGAATCTCTCGATGGTCAAATCTGAAATATAAAAGCAAGATGGAGATGGTTGAAGGAAGAAAATTCCATTCACACAGCTTACTACAGTGCATGAGCTACCACAGCATTAAAAATCACCATTTTTAAGGGTGCAGCCTACCGTAGTGGTTGATGCTGTTTATGAGGCGGACTCCAACCTGGGCATGGTTGTTAGTCATTAAAACAATGTCGAACAGCTCCTCACTGTCTGGGTAGAGCTCCCTTAGCCGAGAGTTGACATTCATCAGTGCCTGTGTTTAGAGGACAAACACAAGAGAGATGGGATATTAAGAAGAAGAAGAAGATATTCCTTTATTAGTCCCACAAGGGGAAATTCACAGTTTACACTCTATTGTTATACATGCTACACACACATAGGCTGAATTACATGCAAATACTCATGCACAAACAGGACCCCCATGGACCCCCATGGACCGCCGAGTCAGAGCGTTCAACACGAGGTTACATCACAAACTTTACAACGTTACAACCATTGACTGACTGTAATTCACTCTGGGTGTACACCATTTCCTTTATGCATTTGTGGACTAAAGCTGTCTAAATGTCTTTATTTTGATATAGTATCATTATTTTTAATAGGAGAATAACAAAGAAAAGTGGAAAATAAACATCTCTCAAACGGAAGTTGGCTCCCATTGTTGCTCACCAGCATACTCACAAATATGCTAGTGAGGGGAATTCCAACTCTTTTTAGTGATCCGGGTCATTTGGCTCAGCTCAGCAAGAAGAGCCGGCTCTTTCAGCTCACAAACAGCTCTTCATTTTGTTATCAACTTGGCTTCTTTTTAACATGCTTAATTCATGTATGTTTGTGCTGGCATTTTACTCCAATTATGCTTAATTATTTTCATTAATTAAATTATTGTGTAATTATTTAGAAAAATATAGAGTGTCCCAAAAATTCATTGTGGATCAGATGAAATGTGCTCACTGGTGGGGCTCTATGGCACACCTGATATTAAACAATGTTATACCATCAAGCATGAGTCCTTAATGTGTGGTGTGCTTGTGCTAGATAATAATAATAATAATAATAATAATAATAATAACAATAATTATTATTATTATTGTCATTATATAAAATGGCTCTCAAACAGGACCAAGATCTCCTAATAAACATAATGGAGATGGCTCTTTGAACCGGCTTGTTCAGGAATGACACATCACTATTGTTCACAAAAGGAGTCAGCTCCTGGGGAGGGCTCATCCACTAACATCACATCACATCACCACTCTCCCATAACTTACACTCTTTAGTTGAGTTGTCATTCAATTTAATCAGTATCCAGCATGGTTTAGTTCCAAACTAGTAATTGTAATGTCCTTTAAAAGCATGTTTATGACAAAATGAGGGAGTCTCTTAACCTGTTGATAAGTCCCCATTTTCATTTTTATTTCCAGCTTTGCTGTACAGACACTTCATACCTGAATGCCCAAAACTGACAATTAAACAGTGCATTGTCTAAACAAGCCCATTGTGACATTCTGTTTATTCTGTTCATTAAGACATTAGTTTGAAAGTAAAAGAGGAGATGTTGCACAATAGGAAAGCAGTGTTTAATCAATGATCACTCAATATCAGTGTTTTTTCTTTTTAACATTTAACAGAGCAGACCAAAATTCACACTACCTATCTATAATTATCTAATAAGTGTGCTATAATGATTGGACTGTATTTGCACATAAAGTCTTGACAACATTAGTGCAGACATAGCCTTGTTCCCTACCAAAGATCTCTGGCCAAGACCCCAGGTTGGGACCCAGTGCTTGATTGGTGTGGTTTTCTAACCTATTTGAGCACATTTCAAGAATATAGGAAGAAGTTTGAAAATGTAAGTAAGTGCATAAACCTGCAGATTTTGTACAGGATTTATCTGCAACTGTGCAAGTGTTGCAACAACATGTGAAGGTGAGTGATGATTTGTGTTAAAGCCAAAGAGGAACTACTAATATCACAACTGGATGATGTGACTGTGTAATATCTGAAAATTATATAACAGAAATGTGCAAATTAAGAAATAAATGTGGTTTAAAGGGAGAAACACCTCAAAATTGACTTTGCACTGCATCTGATAATGAAACAAATCATTTCATGTCTGAGGTAGAAAAATGTCCATCAGGATCAGGAAGCAAGGCTAAACCAGAGGTAGTGCGGCCTACTCAGAGATATCGTTGCCTGATTTCTGCAGAAACTTTTTCCTGGTCTTAACTATGTCAACACCTCGATGAAGAAATGCACTTGAAGGACCACGCCCTGCAACAACCTACTGACAGAGAGAAACCTGCAGGAACGGGTTGGTGCTTCACCTTCACGAAGGGAAAAGCTGCTCCTGGCTTTAAAGGCTCGTTTTCATGTTCCACCTGATAAGCCACATACTTCTCCAGCCCCTCGTCCTCGTAGATCTTCCTCTCTTCCACCATGTTGAAGAGAGTCCGAGAGGAGACGGCGATGGTGACAGCAAAGTGGGGTTTAGGCTGCAAAGTAGACGGGAGGGTGGTAAAACAGGTAAAAGGGTGGTAAAATAGGTAAATACAGTTTAAGGCGTGTTTAGCACGCAAAGGGCAACACAAATATCTTTTAAAGATAAACGTAGCAGACAAAGATAAAAAACTTTTGAATGAAAAGATCTTACAGGTCTTGGTTTTTGAGTTTTGA
Organism: Cheilinus undulatus; assembly: GCF_018320785.1. Taxonomy (NCBI): domain Eukaryota; kingdom Metazoa; phylum Chordata; class Actinopteri; order Labriformes; family Labridae; genus Cheilinus; species Cheilinus undulatus. Next base: position 34,433,678 of record NC_054878.1, on the reverse strand, counting down.
GGTTATCAAAAAAAGCTTTAGCCGCAGCCCAGTCCTTTTCCTCCGCGCTGTCTTCAGCTGGAACTGACTCGTTTAGTTTCGTTTCACTCATTTTTTTAATTTAAAAATAAATTAAAACAGGTCCAAATCCGGAATAAACCCAGTAGAAAGTGAGGCAGAAGCAGTTAGTAAACTTTCCGGAAGTGTACGACCAAGAAAGCCCGGTGGGCGTGTCTCCAGAAGTGACGTAAACAGTCAAAGGCGTCACGCCTGGCCTGAATTGATTGTGATGTGAATTTAGGCTTTACTGGATGATTCGGTTCATTTGACTCACCTTAGGAAAGAGTCGGAACTTTCAGCCAATAACTAGTTCTTATTCAAGAATGATATCTGGCGTTTATGATTCATTGAAGTCTACTGATTTGTGCAATTGTAAAATTTAAATATTCAAAATAACTGTCAGAACATGCTGGATTGCTCCAGGACTGAGTGGGACTCATTTTCAGTCCTGGAGTTATGGCTCAGACCAGCCCACTTAATTTCACAAATTTTTACTGAAGATTGATAATTTTGGTTTAAGTAAATTCATTATAATGACATTTAACTTTCAATGAATTAAAACAAGTTGGCATTAAAGGTTACTTTTAGCATTTGGGCATGAATATTCATGATCCTGGAGCCACTTTTACCATGTGACAACAGCTCAGCCATGCATTGTGTGTTACTGACAGCAACAACCTCACCAAGCTCAATACTGGGGTTTTGCACTGCTCCTGCAAAAATAAAAAATAAAAATCCCAAGAATTATTTTCTCAAGTCAATGAAAGTCAGTTTCCACTTTAAACTGATTAAAACTTTTTTTTATTTCAAAATTTTGTCTACCTCATCATTATGACCTACCATGACATTCTTATATCTTTTTAAAGGACAGGTTTTACAGTTGTGCAAGTCTTTTGTAATTTTACAGGTCTTAAAAATGATTTTTCAATCATCTAGTCGGGTTAGTTTTATTTAAACATCCTTGAATCATTTGAGTTTTTCTGGGCACCTTTCATCACCATTTCATTGGTTGCTTCTATGCACCATGACCTTCCCAGTGGTTGAAGGTCATAAAGAAACTGCTGCCCTCCTTTGATGCAACTGTAATGTATACTGTCACTACTGTGCTCTTATCAACACTAATATTAACTGAATCCTACCTGCCCTTTCTCATGGTTTGTGCTTGTTGGTGGTGAGGACTCTTCCTCCTTACTTTTAATAACAGGTAAAATATATCAAAGTGAAAAGAAAATATATTATAGACAGCTTCTATTGTTCATCTAAAAGAGTTGGTAAAAGAGTCGACTCGGTCATGTGCATAACATCAACAGGATTGTGTAAGAGAGACCAGTCAAGGCAAAGCAATGCAATCTTTGATTTTAAGGCCCATGTCAGACACAGTGCAATTCAAAGTGTTTCAGGGAACAGAGGCTGATTGAAAGAAAATCATAAATCATAAATAACCTGCATAAAGTGTAAGGCCATACTGGTGAAGCATTCAAAGCTTTGTAACTAGTATACCCACTTCAATGTGAATAGCCAGAAGTGAATTGGTCCTCGCCAGTGTTATACTATCATGCAGGATGTTTTTGGAGTAACACGCTGCATTATCTCACTGTGATACTGAGGTTTAATTATATTAATTCTATTCTTAGAGAATCTTCTTCCCTGAGGCTAAATTGAAATTAATTTGAATTCATTAAAAAGGTTCTGGCATAATTTCTAATTTGCCATGCTTGGCTGTTTTAAAATAATTTGAGTAGTCTGAAATAACAATACTCAGGCAATGACTTTATCTAGTCTTGGTGCAAATCAGTATGAAGTTTGTGTTTTGGACGCACAACTGAAAAGCATTTTTGTAAAACTGCTAAGCCAAAGGAAAAGTCAAGTAGGACGAGAGTGTTTAGAGACTGAAGTCCAAACTGTTATCATCAAAATATTAATCAAGCTCTCAATCTGCAGTTTTTCTGCACTGTTAAGGCATTGCATTTCCTTAGAAAGGACCACTTGTGCTGTGATGACTGAAAGCAGCATTACCTCAAACTGTCAACAGGAAGAAACTCCTCATGTAAAAACTCATAAAACTGAGAGGAAGTCAATTTGCATTATCTTATTAGGCCCTTATCTTATTAGGTATTAGATCCTCTTTCTATGACATGTATGACAATTATGGTCCCAGCGTGCAATGGCCAATGCAGCAGGTTATGTATTAATGTGGCTGCAGATAAACAGCTATCATGAATTTTTGATTCAGCCCTGCATGTGATGTATTTGAATTACTTTATTTTTCTCAGCTTGTAAAATTGAATTAGAACTATTTTTTTGAGCGAAAAAAAATAGCAACCTAATTAATATCACAGTTACTGTAATGTATGGTGACACATTGCAAACTTACTTAGTGCTGGCATTAGCTGATCACCCAGCTTGAATGGCTAACAAGATGGCAGCTGACTTAACAATGAGTCCCAATTAACCTGATATTTTCAAACTAGAGATGCGCTGGTTGTGAAAATTGGGGCCAACAACAATGCTTAAATTTAATATACACAAATGTTTATCATCAATTTTTTAGTATAAGACTCCCACAGCCATGTTATTTTCCAAAGACTGATGTTTTCAAAGGGTTGAGAGTGATGTTCGAGGAAGCTAAGCTATACAGTGTAGACTGGTACAGCAGGCCCAAGTAAATTAGCACACTTGAAGTCAAAATGTGCCAAAAATCAATGTTGGCTTAAATGTGTGCAATACAGAAAAATTAAAGTGTTTTGTTTTACCCCCAGAAAGCCTGTTTTTGGCACTATTTTGCAATGTAGACAGTCTGGCTGCAGACTGCAGAGTCTCCAGACCACTTCTGTGAGACGCACCACAAAGGACATCTGAGACGAAAAACGGTCAAAATAAAATTAGATTAACCTTCCAGTTAGCATTAGGGTGCAGGTTAAGGATATCAAAAGTTAAAGTCAAAAAACCTGACCTGCAATCCTGATTGCGAAATGTTGATAAAAGCCGACTAAACAGTCTGCTTACAGGAAAAATCTTGAACTCCATGAAAACACTCTAACACAGCTAGTGAAGGTAAGGCTGAAGCTAATAATGCTTCGTTAGGTACATAAGTTACGTAGATAACGTAGCTGAAGACTTTGCATGTTAACAGTTTTAGCTATGAAGTAAAAGCTAACAAAGCTATGTTGACTATGTCAGTTGAAACCAAGTTTGTTCAAATTAACTTTGCTAAGTAGCTATATCACAGCTAACTTAGCTACGTTAGCATTAGCTACATTTGTTAAAGTTCACTTTGGAGATATCTACATCATGCTACAGCTTTATTTATACATTGATTTACATAGTTATGTTATCACTAAAGCTAGCCAGACTTTGTGCAACTGCTGCTAAAACGGTCTTTACATCGTTTAATCTCAGATTAGAGCTTTATTCTGTTTTATTAATGAATTGTTGCTTAGTCTGTAATGTTTGCAGTGTGGTTATTTTATTGAGTGAAACTGCCAGACTTTGTTTATAAATAAAGTTGAATTTCAAAAAAAGTCTTAAATGGGAAAAAACGTACCAGCAAACTACATCACCTCCCTCCCCACAGTAGTGGTCTGCAAGCGAGGGCGTCTATGAATGAGCGATTTTGACTCAAGTGACAATGACATGCTGTTTACTGTGTACACAAAGGGATACTATTATGTCCTGAAGTACACAGACAAAGACCTTGTGAAGACAGAGACCAGGCAGGCCAAAAGAGAGAAGAGAAACCTGGGGTTTGACCTAAAATATTGCTAAATTATGTGGAGAAACTGTATCCATCCATAGCACTGTATAGTCTGGCTTCCTTGTGGGTGCTTTTAGAACACTCACCTTAAAAGCGGATACACAGACTGAAATCTCTCTGGCTAATATAAGGACAACTGTCAAGCACAACCCAGTTTCAAAACTACTGAAATATCCCCTTAAACAGACGCATTAGTGCAACTCTGATCCAACTACAACAGTACTCCTTATTTCATTTTCCTAAATAAGAGCTTTCTCCTTTTTAGTCTCACTGTAGCTGTTAAATGCACAAAAAAAAAAAGCACCCAAATTCATGATTTTTGAAAAACTTTGTCGCAATAGATCTGATTGTTACTCAGACTGTCACTAGAACAACAACTGAGCCAGTCCCTGTTGTTCACCTTTGGTGACCTCACTAGTGACCTTGTGGCTAAATGGTAGTAAATCCCTGCAGTCAGGTTTCAAATCTCATTAGAAGTCTTTAAAACCGGAAGGCTGTTTTAGCAGTGTGATCATGCTGGTCGCTTTAAAGTATTTCTTTATGAAAAGTTCTCAACATTTTTTTTTTAAGATCTAAAATTCAAATATCATACTACATGTAGCGACATGCTTTGGTGAACGTTTGCTATTTGGCAGGATTTCTCACAAGATGAGGCAATGAGAAGAAATATCAGGATAAACTTATCCCAGTGGTTCTGATGGGGCATAAGGACCCAACATCACCTCCACATGAAAAATTAAGATCCAAATTCTACAAAAGTTTGAACCATAAATGGGACAAAAGAAACATGTTTTAAAAAGCACATCATTACAGATAGACAAGTATGCATACAGTTTATTTACACTATTTTTTCCTAAGACAGCATGGACATTTGGCAATTTCTCAAAGAATTTTCTATTAATCTTGGGAAAACCATCTTTGTTATCCAGGAAAAGAGATTAACCTGAAGGAAAATTCTGAAAATGACATGTCATCTCAAGAAAACCTAAAAATATATAGATGTTCCGTATGTTCACCCATACATTGCCTATAAAAAGTGTTCACCCCCTGGGATGTTTTACCCTTTTATTGATTTTATAAATCAATTATGGTCAATATAATTTGGCTTTTTTTTGACAAAAAATACAAAACAGCCCTTGTTATTGTCAAAGTGAAAACAGATTTCCTCACAGGATTTTCAATTTAACAGAAATATATAAGGTAAAATAAGTGATTGCATAAATGCCCCCCTTTAAAATGACTGACTTAATTCAACAGAGGTCCTACCAATTGGTGCTAGTAGTATCACAATTAGTGAAACGGGGATCACCTGAGTGCAGCGAATGTGTCTCAAGTGACTACAGAATAAAGACGCCTGTGTCTGGAAGGTCCAGTCACTGGTTAATCATTATTCCTGGCTACCATTTTACCATGAAGACAAAGGAACACTCCAAGCAACTCAAAGAAAAGGCTATTGAGAAGTATAAGTTAGGGAATGGGTACAACAAAATGACCTAGGCACTGAACATCCCCCTTGGAATTCCATTAAAACCCTCATGAAATGGAAGGAATATTGCACATGTGTAAATCTGCCTAGATCAGGCTGTCCTCACAAGCTGAGTGACCGTGCAAGAAGAAGACTAGTGAGAGAGGCCACCAAGACACCTATGACTACTCTGAAGCATCTGTATTAGAGTCACCAAAAGACATGTAGGAGACCCCATGGTCAAGAAGAAGAAGGTTCTTTGATCTGATGAGGCCGATCCACACAGACCCAGAGCTGTGAAATACTGACTTGAGGGGGAGAATATTTATGTAGTTACTTATTTTACCTTACATATTTTTATTTGATAGACATTACTTTGTAGAATTATGTTTTGACTTTGACATTAAAGGGACTTTTTGTAATTTTTGGGGGAAATAAAGCCAAATGATATTGACCATGACTGATTTACAAAATCAATAAAAGGGTAAAACATCAAAGGAGGTGAATACCTTTTACATGGACTCTATGTCATAACATATATTTGTGACCCACTGGAAACAGCTTTGTGACTCACTTTTGGGTCCTGACCCACCAGTTGAGAATCACTGCTTTAGTCTATAGTGGCATTTCCTTTTCCTTTGCTATGAAGAGGGCAATTTTGCACAGACACGGACAGACATTTTTTTTGATTTACCACACTTTTGGTCAAATGTAGAAATGATTCAATGTCTTCAAGGTTACACATAATTGGTCTGCATGTCATTTATTTTGCAAACTTTTGGCTATAATATATGTAAAGCCTTTTTAGTTTTTATTTTTCTTATGTATGTATGATTTGTTGAGTAATCTCTTGTGAAGATGGAGCAGTGATAATAAGATTATTCTTCTGTCTGTTCCGTTTCATTCAAATTTGAGGATTTTACACTGGATATCATAAATTGTTTAGTTTGTTTCATTGAATGAAATAAACGTATGAATAAAATAAATACAGTTTTTTTTAAAACGTCTCCCTAGTTTTATCTTCTCTTTCTCAGCTGCTGAATGAATGCTGGTTCCGTCTGCTCGTCTGTTTTTATCGTAATAATCAATCGTGTTAAGGATTCCCTCTTATCTTAAACGGTGTCCTTGTAGCGTAATTGAAATCACAACACTTACACAATCCCCCCTCTCTTTCTCCGTCACACACACAGACCTACACACACAGTCCACTGGCACATGAATGACCTCCCTCCTCCATCACACCCCCCCCACAGTTGGTAGAGTCCGGGACAGAGCATCATGGCGATTGACGGTAAGTACTCGCTCTCAGGTGTACTGCAGGACTCGTGAGAAACTTTGCTCGGGACAGGACGTGAACGCTTTTTTAAACCACATGAAAATCAAGCGAGCGAACGTCTTTCTGTAATTTAAAAGACTGTTTATTCAGTAAAAACACTGTGAGTACCGCAGTGCTCCGTAGCCGGGACAGCTAGCAGCTGATGCTGAAGTGCGGACACCCGCACTAATGCAGGAATGTTGTGATCTCCTTATGGGATGCGCGCGAGCTCCTCAGCCGCGTGAAGTGATTCTAAAAGTAGATTGAGACGCAGACAGGACTGTTGTTTCCTTCGATCGTTGGGTGCCGTTTTCGATTTATCTGTCTGAGATAGGCTTCTGACAGCGAAGCGATGAGTTTAAATATTTATCTTTTTGCATAACTGGCAGTTACAGCCGCTGCTACTTAGCATCACATGACTTTGTTTTGATACAGTTTAAGGACTACATCACTTAGCGGATGAATATGTTGTAAAAATTAACGTTTTCGAACGAAGCGCTCTGTTTCTGAAATGACTGTGCTGCTTTGTAACCGTTAATTTTGTTGATTCACGTGCGGTTGGCACTGCCTCTAATATTCATGGGTAATGTGTTCAACCTGTCTAAAACCAACATGACGGTGGATAAGCGTCCTCTCAAGGTGTAACTGACCGGAACACATTACAGGATAGACACTCAAGGATGAGTGAGTCAGTCAGGAGTAGGCGCGTGCCTTTTACCCGTTGTCCCGTCACACAGTTCTTATTATGTCACGTGCAGCCGTGCGTGCAGCAGTGTTTATTGATACCTGGTGACAGTGAGAGGGACGCTATCGTTTTATTACGCTGTATCCGCGTTGTCTCGAGCCTCGGTAGCTCAGGACATTAATCTAAATCAGGAATTTAAATGTCATAATTCAAATAAATAGCTGATGGCGTTAAACGAAGCTAAAACGTTTCATTTAGATCGTTCTGTCAAATAATGAATTTTAATCGAGGCATTTTTAATGCAGCTAGAAGTGAATTGGAATTGAAACGATCTTTTGGTCATTAACTTGTGTATCAAAACATCTTTTGTCACCTAAATTCCTTGTTTAACCACATTGTGCACATTAACCTAGTGGTTGATTTCCTGTTCAGGACCATACCTAAATCTTTCTTTGTGTTGACCTGAGTTCACCTCGAAATCTTTGTGATAAGGGCAACTTATTTTACTGTGATGTGGAACCTTCAAACCTCTGAGGAACAATGGAAAATTACATTTTATACAATAATGGAAACATTTAAGGCTGTATATACAGTTTTAATAATCCTACCTATAATATCTACCTAGGTTTATGATTTCAAAGGCATGTGTTGCCTGTTTCCAGGAACTTTTACAGCTTTCTATATAAAGCTATCAAAATGTAATGGTAATGCAACCTTTTTGGTTTTGAGACATAAAATAATAATGATTCAAAGATATCAATTCTTATGTCTTAATCATGAATGTAGGGGATTTTAACATGAGTTTGTACATACCAAAACTGCCTGCCAATTTGCCAAAATGACTGCGTTTCTAAATGGAACTGTTCCAAACTTTGTTTTTTTGTATTTTTATGTCATTAAACATCAAAAGAATTATAAGAGACTTACATTTTCCTTCAAAGGAATTATATTTCAATCTATTGATAGCCGCATTATTCTTTGAGACCCAAAGACTGTTCATCTAAGATGCTGTGTATTTTCAGAAGAGAAATACCTGCTAAAATTTTCGAAGTAAAATCAGATTTAACTTCTATTTAGGGTTAGCATAAAAGTCAAGGTAATGGTTAGGATATCAAAAGTTAAAAACTTGACCTGCACAAACAAATTACAAAACATACAGGAATAAAGCTTGCCTCCATGAAAACATGCTAATGCAGCAGGAGTAGCCTACGTATCCGTGTGAGCTAGATAATGTGGTTATGTAGCTAATGTAGCTAAAGGTAAGCTCACAAAAGCTATGTAAGCTATGTAGCTACGTTATCTACATAGCTGTTAGGTTTTTTTTGCTTAAGCAAACATAGCTACATTGGCTTATGTAGTAAAGTTATTTATGTAGCTAGTGTAGCTATGTTAGCTTTATCTAAAGCTATCAGCTAAAGCAAGCCACCATTCATTTAACTACTTTTAAAATGGGTTTGTACGTAGTTTGATCCCAGATTAGACCTCTGATCTTTTTCTCTGTTTTATTTATGAGATGTTGCTAGTCTGCAGTGTTTGCAGTGTGGTTATTTCATGAGTGTAACTGCCAGACTTTGTTAATGAATAAAGTTAAAATTTAAAAAAATGAAATAAAACAGAAAATACTTTGAATAGACAATTTACAGCACTTCTCTTACTGGGATATATGTGGTGTCTCGGATGAATGGTCTGTCTTGCCATCAGCGTTGACTGTTCGTACCCAGACCCTCATTATTAAATACATTTAAAAAAATTATATGTTTAAGAATAATAATGTATATACAGATAAAAGATTTTAATTTTCAGTTCAGCTTTGAACTGAATTCATTTGGATGGTAAAAGTACTTCAGTAGTCTTCAGTATGAATCTTCTGTCAAACTTAGAAACCACATAATTAGATTACAGTATCAGTGTTTTTGAACCAAGGCAGAGCAACTATAATTGTTATAATCTCTATGTAATTCTCATTCCTTTTCTCCCATATCATAGAAATACCAGTAGATTTTTAATATTGTCATAATTGATCTCAATTCACTAAAAAGCTCAGCTTTTCTGTCATTGGTGAATATTGCTTTAGAACATTTTTCCCTTTGCATTAAAGTATACCCTGCTATTTGAAGGTTATAACTGTAAATTTAGGTTTATTTGGCTTCAGACAAAGACGAACCACATGATACAGTGAACTGAAGCCTTCTTTGTTATGAGAAGAAGTGACCTGTGTATGACTGATAGCTATGTTTTGGCAAGCCTTTTGTCTCTGTAAGACAAGCAAATGTTCTTCTCTACCATTAAGTGAATTGGTCCGGTGAGGGTCTGTCAGCATTGGTCTATGACAGAAGACAAATCCTCCTCAAAGCTCATTACTCTAGCTCTACATCAATTCCCCACCTCACACTATATTACAGCATCCAATCTCCCATGTAAGGGAAGTGACACTACAAGGCCATGGATGATTTTTCAACATTTTATTGCCAGTTTAGCGTGGGAGTGTGGGGGGGTTAATTTGATAAATTAAAATAAATAAGTAAAATCATTTAATCAAGGTATTGATGCAGTTAAGTAATTCATATACCAGTTATTTAGAATGTTACAGAGCTACCATTTAAGCATACGCTCTATCTGGACACCAAGGCATTAAGCCATGTGAGATAATGTGTGAAATTTATTAGTGTGCACATAAGCCTGTAGGTATCAGTCTCCCTCATTAAATTAAGCCTCACAGGCATTAAAGTCAGTCAAATGTAATCATTACCAGGTTGTTTTACAACCTCCTGAAATGCAAAAGGTAACATGATTATGAGCTAGCTTAACAGCAAAACACCAAACAGACAATGTAAACAGTAAAATAGTTCACTATAATAATACGGTGAAACTGATGACAGCGTGTTATTATAAAAACGGGATTTGTTGAGGCTGCTTGCAACTTGGGAGTTTACATTTAGCATTAGCATACATTTATTTAAACTAGTAGGTACTTAAATAGATTCAGTAGGTTGTCATCTGAAATACAAGACAAAATTCAGTGACTCTTCTTTAATTAAAGCCCCTTTTTTTATAAAATTTGAGGCCTAGTTTATTTTTTTTAAATATTCTTTTGAAAAAATCCAACAACTTACAGTGTAATCTAATTTTTATGACTTAAGGAGTGTACACATTACTCTGCATATTGAATAATTAGCTGAAGATTATGGGTGATAATTACTTGCTTTTCCACTAAGTGTAGAAGATTGACACAGCATTTGTTTGTCCAAAGTCCTGTACCAGTGTTTAAAACATGAGATGGCTAGTTTATGTTAGCATAAAGACAGTAAGTAGCCTGAGACAACTGACTTAACTCCATACAGTTGTTAAAAATCTCTCTAGTTGCACTTCAAAGCTAAAAGGGGTTAGCTTGGGCCACTGAGCAACTTTTTTGTTGATGGAAGCAGTTTTGTATACTAGTAGCTGTATGCTAATAGCTGGTCCACTGGCCCTTGCCAGTGTGTTTTAGTAATTTTGGTTTGCTAAGCTAACAGACCTCTGGCTCCACAAATACAAAAGGAAAGACATGGGCTATGAGACTGGTTTCAATGTAATTAACTGCTTGCAATAAATTGCACTTTGAAAACATTTTCTGTTAGCCAGAAAGCACGATTTTGTTGACTGGTACTTCAATGTTAACTTCTCAGTGGTTAGGAAAATCTTCCTATTTAGCTTAATACTTGATATTTCTCATTTTTTGCCTATGATATTTGTAAGCTATAGCAGCTGTTTGCTAGGCTAACAACTGTTTGTGGGCTAGGAGCAGTTTGTAAGCTACCAGCTATCTCTTAGGCTAATGTCTAGCAGTAACCCTTTGTTTTAGGCCTTTGTTGTTTGCTAAGCTAAAGGTCCCCTGGCTCCAGGTTGACCTTAAGATGATATAAGATTGGTGTTATTCTTCTTATTTATCTGTGAGCCAACAAGAAAAAAGGAAAGAAAAAAGGAAAGAAGTAAATTGTCTATAGCCAACTGCTACTTTATGGTTACCTTTCTACCTTTCCAATAGCTAGACAAATGTTGCCATGATCACTTGTAAAGCGAAATACTTCTGATTTTAGGCTGTATGCTTGTAACTAGCAGCTTACATCTGTTTTGTTGACCAGAATTGTAGCAAAATAGTTGCTAATCTGACATGTACCTTTATCTGAAGTAAAGTATAAAGTATGGTGATCTGTATGCTAACTATTTGTTTGCAAGAAATTAACCCTTGTTTCCAATGTTTGTGCTAAGTTGAGGTTAATTGTCCCTAAACTTCATGTTTACTTCTAAAGATTTAATTTTAGTAATGCGTCAATCTATTTCATTAAACTCCTGTCAACACCAGTTAATAGAACTTATCTCTTTGCCTTTGTTGATGTTTGAAAAAACATCCCATATTAGCACTCCTTAAGGTAATGCTTAAGACGGGGCTTGCACCTGGTTGTAAGGCTTCATCTAAGTTTTGTTAATCAAGCATATAGTATTAGTTCAGGCAGGCCCAAGGTCAATTGCAGCCATATAATCAAGATCAGCTGATCTCACGCAGGTCCTCATCAGCTGATGCCCAGCCGATTCGCTCTAAGCACACAACATGCTAATCACGCTCATGCTAAGCCATGGTAGCTAAACTTTGTTGCTCCTCAGCAAGCCGCTTTCTGCAACCCTCCTCCACCCCAGCTCCTCTTTTTTACTGCTTCTGACTTAATCAGTGTCATTCTGTTGTCACTGATGCCTGCTCTGCTCTGATTTTTTTGCTGCCTCTCTTCCTGCTTCAGGCTTTCCTTGTAGGCACAGGAAAGGCAGGAATGTGTACTGTTCATGCTCATGGAAGTGCAGGGGGATCCCAGAACAGCCACACTGAATATAAATAATGACAATAAGTGCAAATTAATTCACAATTAGTGCACAATTTTTGTAACTTTTTGTCCTAGATGGTTCATTTGATTGTACGTTTTCCAAGTTAATTCCAGATAATCATGTTATTTTTTTCTGGCATACCCATCTGTCAGCCTTCCTAACCCAGGCCGTGAACATATGTTTCCTCATGAAGACATTTTCTAACCTCTGACTCTCCATCTTCTCATCTTTTTTTTCACACAGGAGGGGGGAGGAACTGTGGTGTTCATGAGCTCATCTGTGCCAGACGAGGTAAGACAGAGCTCCTGCACTTGTTAGTCTGCATTATCATGTGAGGACATTTGGTGTATGCGTTTGTTTGTTTTCAGCCCGTAATGTCCAACTTGCTTGGCTGAACTCCTCAACATCACTTTAAGAGCCTTATAGTTCACTCCATCCGAACATTTTGCCCAAGGTCTCAGCCTCCTTTATTCCTGTGAATCTTCACTTGGGTTCGGTGTATGGAGAAGTGTCCCTGCATAAACTTCAGAAAGCATAATGTCTGTGTGTGAATTATGCATGGCATATCAAGTTTTGGCTCACTTCAGCAAAAGAAAGCAGCTGTGTGTTCATGATTTATTCAGCGTGGAGGTTTTGTTTCGTATCAGAGGTCCATGTGTAAGCAACATTTCCAGATTGCCTACCTACTTTTTAAACAAGAATGCCCTGAAAACTACACCCAAGTCAGCTGCTTTCATTTTGAAAAACTTAGAAGTTGGATAATTTATTAATCTAGGAAAGGTCGATAAGAAATTTGACATAATTTGTTTTCTATCTGTGCCCTAACAGGGCTAAAAAAATGACAGAATATTTAATTTTCCTTTGTTTTAGTTGCACAAAAACATTTAGTTTCTCACAGGTTATTTATTCATTTGTTGTTTTCAGCCTTAATGCTTCAGTGGCAGCGTTTTTATGTTTGTTAGCTTGCTAGAGTCATTATCTTGGGGGTAAAAAAGCAGATTGAATCCCGAGGCTCAGTTCGGAGTTCGGCTTCAGTTCACACGCTGTGAAGAAAAAAAATAAGTGAAATGTTTTGTTTATTTTGTTCTAACACAAATAGTACGTGCACTCACTCGAGAGGACAGCTTAGGGTGAAAGAGGGGAATTTAAAAAGGGCAGATAAGGAGAAAGAGGTAGCAGAGAATTAAAAATCCATTAATCTCTGCTGTTAAGACGAATATCAGACTTTCCTGAGAATGATGGGTATTATATGAAAAAATGATAGCAGGGTTAGCTGTGTCCAAAGCCGCTCCACTTTTGCAGTGTACATTGACAGAGGGGTCAGGTTACCTCGGGTGTCTTAAATTATTCAGCTGTCGTTGACATTTACAGAGCAGGGCTGTGAATGAAGTGCCATCAAACCCCAGGGAAACAGGCCCATAAGCTGTACATTCGGACCTCAGGAGGCTGCAGAGGTCACCCAGGCTCAATCGAAACAAATGTCACCAGTGAGAGTTGATACGATAGCCTGGCAAGTGCTGGACTGGACTAAGTTGTAAGGGATTTATTGCACGTCGGATTACTTCGGAGCAGATCCGCTCTGTTTTCCCCCTTCTTCTTAGATCCTTTCAGCTGAGCTTTTTTCGGGGAACAGCTGCTTTTAAAGAGGATATTTATGTAGAAAAGGTAAGCCTCACACTGCCACGCTGCTTCCTTGTCTCTCTCTCTCGCTTCTCTTTCCATTCTCCTGAGTTTAGCATTCATCATCCTGGCGGTCTGCAGCAACACTAGCTGTCAGGCTGCGGAGGTCTCTGCCTGTTGCCATGGTGAAACAAGTCCATCTATAAGTTTAGTCTGCAGTCAGGAGGTTTGAGAAACTATGGCTGTTATATTTCTCTGCAGGGGGAAGCCAGCTTTCACACTGAAGACTGTTTTATTCTGCGACTGGTAGTGGTTGTCTTTGAAATGAGGACCTGCTACAGAACACATGCTGCAACATTTGGGCTGTTTCTGCCTCACCTCACACATTGGCCTTAAATGCACCAACATGTTCTTTTTATTCTTTTTTGCCTTTTTAAATCATACTGAAAATAATAGATATATTAAGCAAGTGTACTTTCAGAAATGGGTGAAAAGTGGTGTACATAGGGGAGTAGTTAGGTTGTGCCACATGTAGAGATGAGGACTAAATTATTATCCCCATGGAAATTTCATTTTTTTCCCAAGCATTTCCCAAGTGCTGCTGAACAGAGCAAGAAAAATTTTAACACAGCATTTGCACACAGGAACAAAATTATTTCACAAAATAACAGGGTCAGAATTATAAGTGTCCCAGTCTCAGACGGGTCTCTTGAAGAATCATAGCCCATTCTTCTTTGGCCAGTCTCTCAGGCTCCTCCAGATTTGATGGTCTTCTGGCATAGGCCTTCCTCTTCAGTTCACCCCACAAATTTTCAAGTCAGGGCTTTATGCAGGCCAGTCAGTAACATTCACTTTGGTCTGCTTGAGGTAGTTCTTCACCAGGAGCCACGTATGCTTTGGGTTGTTACATTGGAAGACAAAGTGATGACCCAGATCCAGTTGTGCTGCTGACTGGTTGAGCTTTTCTTCCAGAATCTTCACATATCCTTTCTTCATGATTCCTTATACCTTTATGAGAATCCCAGTTCCAGATGCACTGAAGCAATCCCTTAGCACTGTGGGGTCGGCGTTCTTTGGGCTATACACTTCTCCCTTCTTTCTCTACACGTAAGCAACGTCTCTATAGCTAAAGAGCTCTAGTTTGGTCCCATCTGACCAAAGGACACGCTTCCAGTATTTATAATCGTTCTAAAGGTTGGCTTTAGCATATTTCAGTCTGGCTTGAAGTTGTCTCTTCTGCAGAAGTGGAGTCTTTCTTGGTCCACTCCGTAGGGGGGTCTGAATACTTTCTGAATGGACTGTACATTGAATATAAACCTTTTAGGTGTTTGTCCTGGCTTGGACTGCCACCTGGGGCCATGTGCCACATGACTCCAACTTTCTCATGACTCTTTCTATCCACTGTTCTATCCTCATAACAAGGCATCCATACACTGACTATAACGCTTATTCCATGCAGGGTTACAGAGGTACTGCCAACCAAGACCGGTCATCATTATATTATATTGCAGGCTTAATGTACATAGACGGACAAACGTTCCCATTTATGAACACCTAAGAAACCCAAATTACCCTAGAGAGCTTGTCTTTGGTTTGGCCAGACTGCGCCGGAGAACAAACTCCACACAGAAAGGTTCTGTCTGACAGGGATTCAAACCAGAAACTTACCTTCTATAACAATGCTCCCGTTTCTCAAAGTTTAGCTTTTTTCAGCCCATTAGTTTGGTTGTCACTAAGAAATCATAAAAAATGGTGAACTCTCTCTGTGGTTCAATTAGGTTAGATACATAGACATCACTGCATAAGGAGTCTCAAAAATCAAACTCAGTAAACTCAACACAACCTGATATACACTCCATGGACAAAAGTATTTGGCCATACCTCTCAATGATTTAATTCGGGTGTTTCAATCAGACCTGTTGCCACAGGTGTATAAAATCAAGTTTATGCAGTCTCCAATCCCAAACATTTTTGATACAGAATGGGTCGTTCTGAAGAGCTCAGTGACTTCAATCGTGGTACTGTGATGGATGTAACCCTTGCAGTAAGACGGTTCATGAATGTTTTTTCCCTGCTGAATATTTCACAGTCAACTGTAAGGGAAATCAAATAGAGAGTCGAAGCGTCTTCTGTGGAGTGGCGAATCATGTTTCTCTGTTTGGCTGTTAGATGGGTTAATCTGGGTTTGGCAGATACGGGGAGAACGCAACTTGCCCGACTGCATTGTGCCAACTGTGAAGTTTGGTGGAGGAGGGATAATGGTATGGGGCTTTTTCCAGGGTTTGGGCTAGACCCCCTTATCTCAGTGAAGGGCATTCTTAATGCTTCTGCACACCAAGGCATTTTAAACAATGCTATGCTTCCAAGTTTGTGGCAACAGTTTGAGGAAGGCCCTATTCCGACATGACTGTACCCGAGGGCACAAGGACTATAAAGACATGGTTTGATGAGTTTGGAGTGGGAGAACTGGCCCGCACAGGTCCCTGACCTCAACCCCATCGAGCACCTGTGGGCACAAATTCCTACAGAACACTCCAAAATCTTGTGGAAAGCCTTCCAAGGAGCGTGGTGACTGTTACAGCTGTGAAAAGGGCCCAACTCCATATTAAAATACATGTATTTGAATACAAGTTCCTTGTTGGTGTACTAGTCATGTGTCTGAATACTTTTGTCCATATTGTGTAGCTTAAAGAAAACAAAAATTCAAGTAAAGCATAAAACATAAATGATAATACAAGTGAAATGTTTACATAAAAATGTAAGTAGAGGTCAAATGACCGTATGATAGATCAAATATTGAACTTCCAAACATGTGAACACCTGTGTAGGTGTGTAATGTCTTTAGGATTGGTGTCTTAAATGCAATACTAAAGGCATTCATTGTTGAATATCCGTATAATTGCAGTATCAAAAGCTGTTGCTTGTGGACTTAAACTTAAAACTCAAACAGCTCCTATCACACTGTCTCTCTTTTCTGTGTGTTTCATTTATAAGCTGCCCTTTCCACTGAGGCGTTTGGTCTTTAGAAATGCCGTCCATGCTTCATTTTCCTCCGATTCCCCCCTTTTTCTCCTGCTATTTCTCTGCGGTGTGTTGTACCTTATTAAGTGCAGGCCCAACTCCGTGAGTCTACGTTTCAGTCAGATTCAGTCCCTTTGAGGCTCTCATAAAAATAGCACAGCAGCGGCAGCAGTACAGAACTGTGTGGTTACATGAAGTATGGTTGGCCTACATACACTGCTGTAGATCCTATCTGCTTCTCCTTTGAAGTGAAAACTGAGGGTTTAAGAGAACAATAGCTAAAGCTCCCCTTACAAGGCAACATTTAATTTCAAATAAAGATGCCTATCATTAAATGGAGTGTTTGTGGTATCAAAGTGAGGTTGTTAAAAAATGCTTCTGAGCTTGCAGCCATCTGTGTTTGTTTTTCTCCATTGCTATGGGAATTTGATCTGAGATTTTAACTGTTAAATACCTCCAGAATCAGTGATACTTATGTAATATGTCTAATTTTGGTTTCCCCCTGTCTCCCTCTTTCTCTTCTTCTTCTTCTTCTTCTCAGTCTCTCCAGAGCTGCTCGGTGTCCTGTCTTCCATCGCAGCCTTCATGGCATTGATGGCTCTGTTTTTTCTGTACCTCAGCAACAAGCTGTCAGTGGAGAGTCCTGACGATCTGTCACATCTCAGCGACTTTAAAAACAACCAGCCAGGTACCCAACTCACATATACAGCAGCTCTACCTCCACAGCTTAATGTACACACACATTAGGATGATAATTTCTCTGGTACCAGCTGATTTACACCTGTCCTTTTATTACACCAAATCAAATCCAACAACAGTACAACCTTTAGGATTAAAAAGAGACATTGCTGGATTCATCCCATTGTTCATTTAGGCAGCTTTTGGAAAACTGTCACGAGTTTTTTTCCTTTTATAGTTTAGTCCAAAGCAACTCAACGACAAAATATGACGCTTAGTATAAAAACATTTTCATTTCATGGATAAATTTCACAAAATAAGGGAGAAAAACTACTCACAAAGCTATCTGTTTGGATGGTTAATCAGGAAGGCCACTTTTAACAGCTTTTCTCCCCCATTATGTGAGATTCATCCATGCAACAACAATGGTAGTTTACTGTCTAGATATGACATCTTATGGAGGGCAGATTTAGTTGAAAAGACACTTCAGTTCAAAATATCAAGTAAGCTACAGAGGTGGGTGGAGCACGGCAGCGCATTTCTAAAACTGTTATGGGATTAGATGGTGGGGGGAGGGGGCTACGCTTTGCAGGGGGGAGAGTGGGTGAATAATCATGGTTCATCACAAGCAGGACTGCCCGCAGAAATGGCTGGGCCCCATGAAAAACCCAGAGAGTGGGCCGTCCCCAGTGATGATTTGACATGCAGATGAACGGTCAAATGTTCACTGAAACTTAGGGAGGAAGTCATTAGGGAAAATCATCTGGCCTTAAGGTCAAAGGTCACTGTGAGCTTTGAAACCCTTTTTTGCCATAACTTAACAAGCCATTTGCAAATTGTAACACTATTCCCCGCAAATGTCTACTGAGATAAAATGATGGATTGCTAGGTGAGATTTTTTACTCAGAATATCACAGGCCATCTTCACTGTGACGTCTTAACTTAAGAACTAAACAGCTCTGACTTAGATGATTAAAGTTTAAACATCAACGTTGCTGTGACAGCACATGAACCATGTTCTACCAAGATGAAATAATCTGATATATAACATTGTATAACATTATCATTCATAAACAATGGACTTTTTTTCACACAAGATATCAAAAAGGTCACCTTCACTTAACTGTGAATGTCATTAAGGCTGTTTTCAGCCAAAACGATGTGATTTTTTTCTTTGATCTATGGAAATTGAAAAGCTGAAATGTCACACTGACATAAGTATTCAGACCCTTTACTCAGTTCTTAGTTGAGCCACCTTTGGCAGCAATTACAGCCTTGAGTGTTCCTAAATATGATGCAACAAGCTTTGCACACCTTGACTTGGAGATTTTCTGCCATGCTTCTTTGCAAATCCTCTCAAGCTAAGTAAGGTTGGATGGGGACTGTCAGTAGACATTGATTTTCAGGTCTCTCCAGGGACGTTTAATAGGGTTCAAGTCAGGGCTCTGGCTGGGCCGCTCTAGGACATTGACAGAGTTGTCCATTAGCCACTGTGCTGTCTTGGCTGTGTTTTAGGGTTATTGTGATGCTGCAAGGTGAACGTTCAGTCCAGTTTGAGTTTGATTTTCACTGAGCATATCTCTGTATTTTGCTCCATGCAGTGTTCCCCTAAACCCAATCAGTCCCTGCTGCTGAAAAACACCCCCAAAGCATGATGCTTCCACCACTGTGCTTTACTGGCAGGACGTATTTGGCAAGTGATGAGCTTTGCTGACAAACCTAGTGAATAGGCCTGTGCAGATTTATTGATGACATTGCTGCATGTGTCTTGGATCAGTAGCATTGGTGCTAGTGTCCTATAAGTTACATCATTTTGGAGAAGAAAAGTGTGACGAGCTGTAATTGGCTTATAATGTTGGAATTATCAATTCGTGCCACTCTTTAACCCATTTTCATCACTGTTTCTACCCATTTTTTCACTTTTCTACAAATTTTTTCACTTTTATCCCATTGTTGCCACTTTATAACCCCTTTTCACTGTTTTTCCCACCATTTTGTGTTTCTTGACCCATTTTTTCCACTTTTATCTTATCTTAGCCACTGTTAAACCACTTTCCACAATTTTCAGCCCATTTTTGACTTTCTTAACCAATTTTTGCCCATTTTTGACCACTTTTTTGCCATTTTCCTCTGTTTTTGTCCCTTTTTGCCTTACCTGACCTTACCTACTTCTATTAACCCATTTTTGCCACTTTTATCTAATTTTTGGGACTGTTTTACCACTTTCCACAATTTCCCACCCATTTTTGCATTTTTTCACCAATTTTTAAGATTTTGTTTAAAACTTTTTTTCACAGTTTCCCTCCTATTTTGTCCCTTTTTGCCTGACTTGATCCATTACTGCCTCTTGACTAATATTTTGCCACTTTTTAACTGCTTTCCATCATTTACCACCTGTTTTTTTTCTCTTTTTTGCCTTGCTTGACTAATTTCTGCCTCCATATACCCATTTTACCACTTTTTAACCACTTTCCACATTTTCCTTTCCAATTCTCCCCTTTTTTGCATTTTTTGACCCCTTTTTTCCACTTTAATCTCATTTTAGCCACTGTTTAACCACTTTCCACAATTCCACACCAATTCTAACCATTTTGGCCATTTCCCTCTTATTTCAGCCTCTTTTTGCCTTATTTGACTAATTTCTGCCTCTATTAACCCATTTTGCCCTGTTTACCACTTTCCACCATTTTCTCCCATTTTTGTCCCTTTTTTTTTTTTAAAGATTTTTTTTTGTGCATTTTTGTGCCTTTATTAGATAGAGGAGGAGAGTGGATAGAGTCGGAAACAGGGTCAAGAGTGTGGGAGAGACATGCGGTAAAGGGCCTCCGGCCGAATTCAAACCCGGGCCGCCTGCGTACATGGGGAGCACCTTTAACCACTAGGCCACCTGCTCCCCGTCCCTTTTTTTTTTAAACTTGTTTGAGCCAATTTAGCCCCTTTTGACCCATTTTTGCCCTTTTTCCCCCCAAATTATTTGATTATTTTCAATTAAAATTACATAACATTTGAAAAATTTTATTAAGTTTGCCCATGCAGGTTGTTAACGTTACAAGAAAAAAGGGAATTTCGGTTTAAGAAAAGGGGTTTACATCTTAGTAAGGCTATATTGTACTACGGCTAATATAAAGTTTGTATTTGTTGCTTTGATAAGAGTGGTTGTTATTCAGGTTAAAAATGAAATATGGTTACCACAAATGAACTTTACAATGAACCATGATTTTCCTGACTTCCATGGGCCCCGCATTTGGTTCAGCCCCAGAGAGCTCTCCCCTTTATCCCCCTTATGTGCAGCCTTGTGCAAAGGGTCTGAATACTTGTGTCTATGTGATATGTGTTGTAAGGTGATAAGGGGGTCTGATTACTTTCTGAATAAACTGTATCTGGTTAAGACTTTTTCAGTGGGAACTACTGTAAACACTTGTGGTAAAATGATTGTTGTTTATGAATTAATTTAAAAATTAATTAATTAATCAATTTAAAAATAAATACTTGTGCAGCCGAAAGTTTGTTGTCTCTAAAAGAATGGCTTCTCTTAACTCAGCTCTTAGACTTGAGTAGTGGGAGCTCCAAGGGGAAAATTGGGAAGCACTACAATGAAGTATTAGTTGACATTCATATTTCACATGCTCTAGAGGGAATCCCAAAGAAATGATTTCTCATTCTCCTTTAAATGATCATGGTGAGACCTCTCTTGCTTAGAAGTAAATCCTTTATTGTTGTTGTTTTGTTTTTCGGCTCAGTTATTCTCTCAAATGTCTTTGCCACCGTTCAAAAATGATGTCATTTGAGAGTCTGGGGGCATAAAGTGATTGTTGAATACAAATGAATTATAATCTATGGAGCCACCATGTCTGTATGTTTGTGTTCATGTGAGCACGCTGTCACCCTGCTGCTGCCTCCTGCTAACAAACACATGTCTGTGTCAGCGCCTCTGATGAGCTAATCTGATGGTCAGCGTGGTGACGGGATCCCTAGCTGAGAGATGGCCTTCTTCAAGAGCTTCCAGCAGAACCTCCCATCTGTCAACATTTCCTCCATCCTGGACACGGTTACCAGCCGTGTGGACGACCTGGCCAGTGCTGTCAGCGACGTCACGTACACCGTCAGCGACCAGCTAACAGAGCAGGTCACCACCATCATGAGCAAGGTGCAGGAGGGGGATGAGGGAGAGAATAACAGCATTGGCCAGGAAGCTGGGCAGACATCAGCTGCACAGGAGGGCAAAGCCAGCAGTAAAAGCATGTGGCAGATGTCCAGAGACTCAGAAACAGGCAGCACAGCCGCCAAGAGCAACCAGGCCGGTGATACTGTGGAGGCTGAGTACACGCAGAGCCAGCTGGAGTGGGAATGGAGGGACGGATGCTGGCGGGTTAAAAAGACAGAAGCAGAGCTAGCGGAGGAAGAGAAGAAGAAAAAAGAAGAAAAGGAGTGGCAGGAGAAGAGAGAGCAGAGGAGGAAAGAGAGGAGGGAGAAGCAGCTGGAGAAAGAGGCCAAGGAACAGAAAAACAAAGAGGAATGCCAAGAAGGAAAGCAAGGGGAGGAAGCTGAACAAAACAGAAAAGAAAGTGACAATGAAGACCAAGAAACTGCTCAAAATGAAGAGGAGGGCGGCAGTAATGAAGCTCCACCATCAGTAGAGAAAGAGCCAAAAGAAGAAGGAAAAGAAGAAGAAGAGGAGGAGATGGAGGGGAGCCTCGAGAGAGAAGGTGACGATGAGGAGGAGGCAGAGCCATCCAAAGCTACCTTGACTGTAAAAAAGAAAAAATCAGACAAAAAGAAGGGCAAAGGAGCAAAGAGGGGCTCCAAGAAATCACAAGACAGCTCAGATGGGGAGAAAAAGGAGAAAGGGAAGAAAGGAAAGAAAGGAAAGAAGAAAAAGAAAGGGAACAAAGGTTAGAAAGTGTGCTGCCTCTCTTTCACCGCCTGGATCTTCCTCTTCTCCTTCTTTTGTTTGCAAACTGATCAATTATTTAAAAACCCTGGTTTCTTAGCCCCAAATTCACCTTGTGTGCCAACTTTTCCAAGCATCTGCATCTCTGCTCTTCTTTGAATGCATTTTGTGTTTACTGTGATGAATGTGATGTTTGAACTAGAGTTTTCATGTTTGTGTGCAGAGGGAGTTTTATCAGACAGCGAGGAGGACAAAGGGCCCGAGGCGACGGCCCAGCAGAACACAACAGCGTCTGTGTGGAGCAGCAAACGCAAGCAGTCCACTGAGCTGGGAGGATACAGCAGTGAGGCCTCCAGTGAGCGGGGTGAGAGTGTGCTTTACTCACATTATACATCACTGTATTTAACAAGGAGTAGTACCATGTAAATAGCAGAAAAAACAATAACATTACCCATCATGCAAGACCGACTCATAGGACCTTCAGTTAGGAACACTGCCCCCACATCCATCCATCCATTTTCTATACTGCTTATCCCATTGGGGGTCAGGGAGGGCTGGAGCCTATTCCAAGAGGCAGGGTACAACCTGGACTGGTCGCCAGTCAATCGGAGGGCTGAAATAGAGAGACAGACAACCAGGCACGCTCACATTCACACCTACAGCCAATTTAGAGTCAACCTAATGACCTAATTAACTTAATGAGCATGTTTTTTTGGTGGTGGAGAACATGCAAACTCTGCACAGAAAGGCCCTGACCGGGAAGTGAACCAGGGACCTTCTTGCTGTGATGCAATAGTGCTAACCCCTGCACCACCGTGAAGCCCTGCACCCAAATGTCACCTAGTATATCATCTTCTTCTGGCAAATTTTCAATCAGATTTTCAGTAGGGACACTCATGATCTCTATTGGTTATTTATACCAGTGGGTCTCAGCTGGTGGGTTGGGACCCAAAAGTGGGTCGTGAAATGTGTGCCAGGGAAATAATCCAGTAAAAAGACTTTTGTATGGAAGCCCAAATGGCACATACATGCAAACATACATGCAAAGATTTGAAATTATATCTCTCTTTTTCTTTGGATAACAAGCAGGTTTTTCCAAGCTATTGATGAAATTCCTTATAAAATTAGCAAATTCCCATGCTGTCTTGTAAAAATGGGGTAAAATTAAATGCATGCATTCATTTCCTTCTGTTATCATGTTCTTTTAAAAAGTGTTTATTTTGGCCTGGCTCTGGTCCAAGCTGCCAAACTCTTTATAAGATAAATTGGAGTGGTCAAAAATTTTCAAAAATTAGGGTCACGATTTCTCTTAAGGAGGTGGAGGTGGGTCCTGATATCTGACCAGTGGAGAACGGCTGATTCAAACTTTATCATAAATACACCTTTGTTGTCTAGTGCAGTGGTTCCAAACCTTTTTTCCTAAGGGCTCCCTCACTGAAAAAGTCCAAACATGATAGGCCTACAGATACGTGTTCAATCAGGAGAGACTTACACGAGTTTGGAAATGTTTGGCAATGTTTGGAACTGTGATAGTCTTTGCCTTATAGACTCCATCGTGATGTCTTTATGAACTTGAAGGGGTAGTGAGGCAGACAGCAGGATAGGATACCCCCCCATGGAGTCTAGACACTGGTGGTGGTGATGGGAGGAGTGAGATAAGATGAGTAAGAGACTTCTGAGGAGTTGATTTTGGAGGAGCTTGACCCAGACACTGATGGGACGATTAATGGAGGTGGCTGGGGAGGAGGAGGGTTGCAGCGATCGCACTGAAACAACAGACTGACTGTGAAGGAAAGAGAACGGGTTTTAAAATATGACAGCTGCAGGATCATTGGATTTAAAGAGGTCGTGGCTGAAAGGGATTGGCCCCAAGCTTAAGTGAGTAGACACCCATTGATTACTGGTGCAGGTGCCAGAAAAGGGGGGACAGGTGAGTGAGTGGCTACTAATGAATGAAAGGCTGAATTGGAATGAGACAGTCTCCCTGCTTGAACTTAGGCTAAGATTAATTTCTTGCCAAAAGACCTATATATAAACTATCCATTCTTATAATTGTGTATTAGTGCCACTTTAATAAAAAAAAGAGAAAGAGAATCTGTTAATTTTAGAGACCCCCCCCCAAAAAAAATTTTCAAGTTTTAAAAACAGTACATTTATTTTTAAACCAAAATTTATAATTTCTGAAATTATAATGCTGAAAATACATGTCTGCTTGGGAGAAAATCAGACCAGTCGAAGTTGTTTTCTTTGAACAAGTCCTGCAGTTGATTCTTATCAAATAATATTGTTACTGGGACTAATCAGTAAGGAAATACTTGTGTTTAGCCCAGAATCACCACATCATCTTTATGGTGTAGACTTGGAAGAGAAAGTTCTGTAAACTTGGGTTGTCAAACTACCTTTTCAGGTTAGTTCCTCATATTTTTTTCCTTATTATGTCCAAAATGTATGAGTTGAAATTTTTGATTATATAATGTCAACATTTTTGACTTTTTAAACTCATAAATTTTGAGTTTGGTTTCGTATATATTTGATTCTAAATCAAAAATTTGGACTTTCTAAAAACTTTATTGCCTAAAAATGATCTGATCCTCTTTAATTTTTTTTAATCTTAGGGTGGCCCTAATACACCGCCATACATTATATTTCATATCAGGATTTAAAAAGTATATATATGCTAATGTGATTTTTAACCCCTGAGATCTTTGGTTCCCCCCTGGCGTGCCTGGACCCCAGGTTGGGCACTAGTGGTCTAGTGGTTATGTCGGTGTGCACCATGCTCAGGGGATGTAGTCTAGGTTCCTATTCAGCCTTTGCTGCATGTCATTCCCCTCTATCACTCCATTTTCTGAGTGTGTCGACCTTACCTGTCTGAATAAAGCCACAAAAGCCCCAAAATTCTGTATCTCTACAACAAAAAAGAGTATTTGCTATTAAAAAGTTCTGATTTAATCTCCAATAACGTGTCAATTTTTTCATGGATTAAAATATTTTTATTCTTACTTTTTTCTAAAAAATGAAAAACTCACTAGTCTCAGCGAAAGTCTTAGTCATTGTTTTAAAAAAATTGCAATTATTTTATTAGAAATTTAACTCTCATAGTTTAGAGAATACCCAAACTACTCTTGACATTAACAACCCTCATCCCTAATTTTTCTTGAAGGATAAACCCCTACAACTGGCTAAGTATTTTCATTGGATGTTGTTGAAGCACAGATATCCAGTTTACTATAAAAATATCCATAAAGCGTCAAAAACTTTTTATATGTATTTGTATGCTCAGTTTCAGGAGCCATTGTAGGTCAAAATCTGATCGATTTTTTCTTTCACTTTCTACAAAAGTAAATATCAAATTTCACTTCAGATAAGCGTCTTCTCATAAAACAGCATTTATATTTGTTGAGTGTTTTTAAACCTGACATTTCCTCTCACTCCATCTCCCAATATGACTGTATTTCGCTGAAATTTCTGCACAAACAGAGCCCCACTCCCACTTCACTCAATGTCTGCTACCCTTTTGTACTGAAGCTATTCTCGTAGCTCAGAGCTCGCCTTTTAAAAATACATTCAACGTGCCGGTCTACCCTGTGTGTTCTCAGTCAGGATCCTTCTGTGTGAAGGATCTTTGCATAGCTTTTGAAGAGCTTTTATAAAAGATTTAATTTACTCTTGATCATTTCTCCTCATGCAGAGATTTTAG
This sequence comes from Cheilinus undulatus, assembly GCF_018320785.1. Lineage (NCBI taxonomy): Eukaryota > Metazoa > Chordata > Actinopteri > Labriformes > Labridae > Cheilinus > Cheilinus undulatus. Next base: position 34,407,656 of record NC_054878.1, on the reverse strand, counting down.
AAAAGATGTGTTTTTATAAGACTGATTTACCTTCCTGAATTTAGTATGAATGTTATAGATCAACATCCGAGTAAATACCTTTACCTGATTTAGAGTTTTCCTCCTGAAATCTGAAAATAAATTTGAATAAAACAAGGCCTCAGGCAGCAGACAGTTACCTAAGCTTTACATAAACATCTGAAAACAGGGGAAACAGCCAGCTGGACTCTTTCAAAAAGAGACAAACACTTTATTCTCAATTTGTTTGTGTATGTCCCACAAAGCCTGTGTGAAAATAGAGAGACAGAGATTTATTTGCCTGGTGCTACAGATATGTTGACCTTTAGTTGTGTTAAACTTCTCATTTCCCAGTTTCTGATGGTCTTGTTTAAGTAGGTCATAGAGGCATCAGGATTGTTCTCTGTCTGCTTTATTACCAGTAAAAGAATCCTTTAAGTTGGAAGGTGGACTCACCTGTGGTTGTGGCACAGCTTAAGAGGTTAACTTGACTCTGTGTAAGCTATATGTTGCATTCATAATGAGTCTCCCTCTAGAGTGAATTATGTCTCCAGTAACTCTTCTCTCCTCTCACATTACTCCCTCTGTGCCTCCAGCAGCAAACAGCATCCAGAGGATAAAGAACGACTCCTCCCTCAACGAGCACAAGCCTCCTCCTTATCAGGATGTCAGCTCGTCGGGCCGCCTCTCCTCTCGGTCCCGGCAGGAGCGAGGGGTCAGGAAAGGGTCGTCCCAGCAGCGCTGTGACAGTCCCCGCTGCTCCAGCGAGGCCAGCGTGGAGCAGGACACCGAGAGCTACCTCAACAAAGGCTGTGAGGAGGACATACCCAGTGACAGCACGGCTGTGCTGGGACCAGAGGTGAGAGTAGAGTCGATGTATGCTTCAAGATCAGTGTTCATTGGCAGAGAGAGAAAAAAAAAATCTTGTAAAGCTCAGATGTCTTATATCATAGTTTCATACTGTATAAGAAGTGGTGGCAACACCAGTTTATTTTTATAATTCCACCAGAAACCTATAAAAATCACCAATATTTAATTACTTCCATTAATAAAAATACCTTTATTGTGGTTAGATGTATGATTAGATATACAGTATTGCACAAAAATGAGTATACCCCTCACATTTCAGCAAAGATTTTATTATAATAATAATAATAATAATAATATCTTGAATTTATATAGCGCTTTTCAAGAAACCCAAGGACGCTTTACAGGAACACATATACATATTATATCACCTCAAAGGACAATACTATAGAAATGAAACTTGGATGTACTTTAGAGTAGTCAGGGTACAGATGGCATAGCACTAGTATAGATTTTCTGGACCATCATTGATTAGAGCTGTTAAATTTGGTACTTTGGGTGCAATTCTCTCATACTGACCACTGGATTTTTTGACATTGGACCTCATGGCAAAGAAAACTTTGAGGATTTTAAAAAATAGAATTGTTGCTCTCCTAGACTGTAAGAAGATTGGTGACACCCTGAAACTGAGGTGCATCATAGCGGCTAAAGTAACACAGCGGGTCGACCAAAGAAGTTGAGTCCTTGTGCTCTGCGTCGTATCCAGAGGTTGCATGAGTGCTGCCAGTGTTGCTGCAGAAGTTAAAGAAGCAGGAAGTCAGCCTTTTAGCGCTCAGACCGTACGCTGCACACTGCATCATGGCCGTCGTCTCAGAACGAAGGTTCTTCTTGAAAGCCTGCAGACAGTTTGTTGAAGAAAAGCAGTCCAAGAGCATGGAACCATGTCCAGTGGTCTGATGAGACTAAGATAAACTTGTTTGGCTCAGACCGTGTCCAGCGTGTGTGGCGGCGCCCTGGTGAGAAGCATCAAGATAGTTGCATCATGCCCGCAGTCATGCATGGTTGTGGTAGCGTCACGGTCTGGAGCTGCATGAATTGAACATGAATATCAATATGTATTTGACATTCTGAAGCAGAGCCTGACCCCCCTCTTTGGAAACTGGGCTGCATGGCAGATTTCCGACATGATAACAACCCCGAACACACCTCCATGATGACAACAGCCTTGCTGAGGAAGCTGAAGGTAAAGGTGATGGAGTTGCCAAGTAAGTCTCCAGACCTGAACTCAAATGAGCACCTGTGGAGCATCCGCAAATGGAAGGTGGAGGAGTGCAAGATGTGGAACATCCACCAGCTCTGTAATGTCATCATGGAGGAGGGGATAAGGATTCCAGTAACAACCTGTGCAGCTCTGGTGAATTCAGTACCCAAGAGGATTGAGGCAGTGCTAGATAACAGTGATGCTAACACAAAATATTGACCCTTTGGGCACAATTTGGACATGTTCACTGTGAGGTTGACTCACTTGTGTTGCCAGCTATTTATACAGTAATGGTAGTGCTTTGAGTTATTTTCAGGGGGCAGTAAATCTAACCGCTATATAAGCTGTACACTGACTAACTTATATCCAAGTTTCATTTCTACAGTATTTTCCTTTGAGAACATGTAATAAAATGGTTGCTGAAATGTGAGGGGTGTAATAAATTTTTGAGTTTCTCCATTTTTCATGCTAAAATTGTCGTAATATACAAACAAAACCTATCATGACATTTACCACTACTATTCTCCTTTATAAGGAGTTTCATCATATTTCTTTATAGTTAGTTATGATGTTATAAAGAGATAAAGGCAAAAATAATAGGTAGAAGCACAAACAGTGAAAATTCAATAAAACAAGATAAAATGAATAAAGAGAAGAGACAAACACAAAAGAATTTATAGAAATGATAAAAAAAGAATTAAAAGCCATTAAAACTCATGAAAGCAACAAAGTGGATCAAAAGAATAAAAAAATTAAAAGCAATAGTCAATAAATAAAAGTAATGAATATAATCAGAGACAATAAAAAGGAAATTTAGGCAAAAACAACAGATGCAATAAAAGGAGATATGACCAATTTAGGAGATTATTTCAATCAGAAAGAGAAATACAATAAATTATTATATAATATCATATAATATATAATAAAAATGATAAAAAAAGATAGAAATGATAAAAACAAATGAAGGCAAAAAACAGTTAAAAAAGAGATAGAAGCTATTAAAACATAAAGCAATTCAATGAAAAAATGAATTAAAAAAAGGTAAAATAAGTAAAAAGAGAGAAAAAAGAAAAGAAATGAAGATCAGAGCAAAATCAGACGATAGGAACAATTGAAGTTGTCAAATTAATTCAGAAAGAGGAAATAGATAAAGATAACCACAATAAAAAATGATAGATTTATTTAAAAGAAATAAAAACACAAAAACATTAAAATCTCTGAAAACAAATTTAATTCATCAAAGCAATAAAATGAAATATAGAAAATATATCAAGATAAAAGCATTAAACTGTGATTAGAGAAGTTGAAACCCTTTGAAGTAATTAAAAAAAATGGTGAAAAAATCATTGAAACAAAACCACTGAAAAAAACATTTACATTAAAGTACATAAAATATAACAGGAAATCAGATAAAACCTATAACAGGATATCAAAGTCATTATTATCAGTAATTCATGAGACGTTTATGTTCGACCACTACAGTAAATAGATCCTGAAGCTTGTTTACAGTGCAGCTCTTTCTACCATTACAGTGTCAGTTACATTTACAGTTCACATGTTTATCAGGAGACAAGGGGGCGACTAAATGGTTTCACATGTTTGAGAGAAAAACTGATTTACCAACATCTACGCCTTTACAAATGGTAAAAGAAGAGACATTTTCAAGATGATATTATTGGCTATTTGTGTTCTACTACAGCATAAATAGATAAAATTCATTTTAGTTTCTCTGAGAAGTGTTACAATTTCCAGTTAAAAATGAGTTATAAACAATTAACTTTATAATAGACCATGATCTTGGTTAGGGTAAAATACCACCTAATGACCAGAGGATTCCCACAATATTACAAGAAAAAATTGATAATCAATACATTATTATAAGGTAATTACCATCTTATTGAGAAATTCTTAGATAGTTACAGCTTATGACTATAAAATTACTAGGTGATAAAGGCCCACTTGAATAAAGAGCTACCAGATATTGCAGGCTTTTCAATGATCATATATATTTCAGTTGTAAATATTTGCCAAACTCTTATTTCTTCATCATACCTTTGTCAAAACCCTGTCAGGATCTAAATGTACAGTCAGTCCCAGAAAGCTGGTTTGCTTGTTTCTCATCCTTTCTATGACTTGTCTTTCACCTCATATTGAACCCAAGCCTGCGGGAACTTAAGTAGATTAACTGACGGAAGACTCTCAGGATCAGGATGAAGTTGATGAAATCTCCTCCTCTCTCAAACTCCCCGTCTTTCTCTCCTCCTTCTCTCTCTGATTCTCTTACTTTGGTTCAGGATGGCTCCGGCCCTCCGCTCCCCACGGCCTACGAGCCAGAGGCCCTCGGGAAATACGGCACGCTGGACGTTGCCTTCGAGTACGACTCCAGCGAGCAGTGGTTGGCCGTCACGGTCACCGCGGCGACAGACATTCCTGAACTCAAACAGACGGGTAACATTGCGTGGCAGGTCCACCTGGTCCTGCTGCCCACTAAGAAGCAGCGGGCCAAGACGGGCGTGCAGAAGGGCCCGTGTCCTGTTTTCACCGAAACCTTCAAGTTTTCCAGGGTGGAACAGGAGGCCCTCGGGGACTACGCTGTTCGATTCCGGCTGTACAGCATCAGGAGGATGAAAAAAGAGAAAGTCCTGGGGGAGAAGGTGTTCTACCTGACTAAGCTCAACCTGCAGGGGAAGATCGCTCTTCCTGTCACCCTGGAGCCAGGCTCTGAACTCACTGTGAGAACATTTTGTGATTTCTATTTCACTGCGCACAGTTTTGTTAAACAGATCAGCTTTACAATGAGCACATCAACTATAGACCTGCTTCATTTGAAGGCAAACTTGTTGAAGGCTTAAACTAGAGACAAATAATTAATTAATTTACTGTGAAAAAACCCCATCATAATCCTTAAAGCCAAAGCTGACATCTTCAGATGTCTTGTTTGTCACTGTACAAAAATCAAGTCCACCTTCCACTCCAATCGAAATGTATTTATAAAGCACATTTACAAGCAAAAGTTGACCAAAGTGCTGCACAAGCACTTACAAAACACAAGGCCAATATAAAAACAATGGGACATAAAAGTAAAAAGTACACATAAAAACCAAACAGAGCTAAAAGCCAGGGAATAAAAGTGCATTTAAAGGTTGGATGTAAAAACAGACAGTATGGAGGACAGCTGAACATGTGGAGGCAGCGTGTTTCAGAGCTTCAATGTTACTGACGAGGCTTGGTCTGCCTGAGCTTCAACTTTGACCCAACAATTAGAAGTAATTGATTAGAAAATCTAAACATCTCCCCTCCCTGTACATCATGACTCTCTTTAGAGTAAGGGTTAACTGATTACTAGTCTTGCTGACTACTGGGGTCAGATGCGCTACATTTGGTCACTGCTTTTATTTTATTCTTGTATGTTTAGAACATATAATTTATCCTTAAGCACTGCTGCTCTTTAGCAGTCCCAAATATAAAGTTCAATCAGAAAATAGTCAGACCCCCTTCACTTTATTCAATCTTGTTATGTTGCACCCTGATGCTACAATCATTTCAATACCTTTTTATTCTCATTAATCTACACCCAGTACCCTGTAATCACAAAAAAATATTTTTTTTTTATTTTGCAATTTTTAAAAAAAGACAAAAAGGAAATATCACATTGACATAAGTATTCGCACCATTTTCTCAGTAGTTGAAGCACTTTTGGCAGCAGTGAAAGCCTCGAGTCTTTTTGATGCAGCAAGCTTTCCAAACCTGGGTTTAGGGATTTTCTGCCATTCTTCTTTGCAAATCCTCTCATGCTCAGTCAGCTTGGATGGGGACCATCGGCTGAGTCTTCAGAGACGTTGGATAGGGTTCAATTCAAGGCTCTGGCTGGGCCACTCTAGGATATTCGCAGAGTTGTTCCTAAGTCACTCCTGTGTTATTTTGGCTGTGTGCTTAGGGTCATAGGGTCAACAGGTTTCATTGAGCATATCTCTACTTCCCTTATCTCTGACCAGTCTCCCAGTCCCTGCTGCTGAAAACACCCCCACAGCATGATGCTGTCACCACCATGCTTTACTGTTAGAACTGAGGCCAAACAGTTCAGTCCTGGTTTCATCATACCACAGTCTGAGAGTCCTTCAGGCACTTTATTTCAAACTCTAGACAGGCTACCTGTTTTGCACTGAGGAGAGGATTCTGTCTAGCCACTCTGCCATAAGCCCAGATCAGTGGAGGGCTGCAGTGATGGTCGTCCTTTTGGAAATTAGTCCCTTCTCCCCCAGCTGCTCAGTTTGGCCGGTTGAACAACTCTTGGAGGAGTGCTGGTTGTGCCAAACTTCTTCCATCTGAGAATTATGGAGGCAACTGTGCTCTTAGGAATTCTGCTCAGCAGAATTTATTGTAGCCTTCTCCAGATCTGTGCCTTTCAACAATCCTGTCTGAGCTCTGCAAGCTGCTCCTTTGACCTCATGGCTTGACCTTATTTGCATTGTCAGCTGTGAGGCCTTCTATAGAGAGGTGTGTGCGTTTCCAAATCATGTTCAGTGAATTTAATTTGCAAAAGGTGGACTCCAATCAAGGCGTAGTCTGAATACTTTTTAAATTCACTGTAATTGAATTCGTAGCAGCCCTCTTTGAGATCAATGAAAGCAATATGGCCAAAAAAAAGTACTCCATCCATCCTTTGGACTGGTTGCCAGTCAATTACAGAGCTGACATTTAGAGACAAAAAAACAGGAACACCAGGATACACATCTACAGGCAATTAATCAATCTAAAAAGTATGATGTTGGTCTGTGGGAGGAAGCTGGAGTACCTGGAGAAAACACCTGTAGAACATGTGAACTCCACATAGAAAGGCCCTGACCATACGAGATTCAAACCAGGAACCTTCTTGCTGTGAGATGATGATAAAGAAAGCAAAATAGTCAAAGGGTTACCAAAATCACAAGATCACATCCTTCTAAGGTCAGAAATATCTTTGGAGATTTTCTTGGAATTTTAGCCAGTAGTTTTTAAGACACTTAACTCAATTGTCAGTCGCACAGGAGGCAGGATGCTGAAAATAGCCAGGGTTCATAACTGTGCATCCCAGTTAAAAGCTGATGACATATCTTTGTCTGGACAAAAGTCGTGGACCAGCCAAACTTGATCCACTCTAGAGCCACTCTGCTAACATGGGGATCCGGTTTATGATGTATTCTGGGAGCCTGATTCTCTGAGATGAAGGCCAAACTGTCTTGGTATGCCTCCAGGTTTTGTAAGCAGTGTTTAAAAAGATTCCCAGTGTTTTTATGAGTAATCCTTGTGTGTTTGTTCTTACCAGGGTTGTGGCTCCATGGTGAGCGTGTCTCGCAGCGCAGGAACCGTGTCCTATCGCTCCACAGAAGACACCTCGCTGCCTGAGATCCTCCTGGGTCTCATTTACAACTCTGCCACGGGACAGTTATCTGCTGAGGTCATCCAGGGAAGTCACTTCAAATCCTCAGCGTCGGACAAACCCGTCAGTACGTACCAAACGTTCAATCATTCTGTGTCTGTGTCACTTTGGACTGAGGTGCTGAGTGACAATGCAGAATTTCCCCTTGTAATGTCCCTTCCCCAAAGCATGCTGATACACCAGGCAGTTGTTTTGGCAAAGTAGATGGGCACAGTTCCCAGCAGTATTGTGGACCATTTCATTTAAATGTTGTCTGGCACCCGCAGCAGCTTTTTAATAACCACAGTGATTAAACCAGAATGTTGCAGCAATAAAAGCTGTCCTTCTGGTGTCTGTCACAACCTTTAATCTGTTAAACCTGACTGTTTCCTCTCTTTCTTTCCTCTTTCTTATCCTTGTGTGCCGTGCTGTGTGCCAAAGATGGTCTGTTCTGTTGTGTGAAACACTTTGTAGGGGGACAGCTTTATATCATGAGAGGTAAGTAAGCTGGAAATAACCAGTTAGATTTGGCTCAACACTGTTAGATGTAAGTGAATTCAGTTCAGGGCCTCCCCTGTCTGAAAATCAGCCAACATTATGGGAAGACATTAGTCTGGTAATGATGTAGATATATATATCAGGGCATATGTTCTCTAATATTTGAATACAGTCTTTCAAAAGAGCACAAGTCTCAGTCTCATATATCTCAGATAAGAAGGGTTTTGATGTGCGGTATGTTTTAAAGTATGAGCCAAAAAGCCATGGATTTATTTAACTGGGAATAGTTTGATTTGTGGGTGAGCGAATAATAAAATCTCCTTACATTTCCTTCCACTGAAGAGCTATTTTAATACTTTTCCTCGACTAATCTCTTATAGTTCATGCTACAAAAAAGTGACACTCTTTTGGCCCTTTTCAGGACTCTTGCAGCCCTAAAATCTAACATCCATGTATGTAAAAATTAGATTATAGTCCAAACACTGTTAGTATGTTTTTGGGTAGTCCATCCATCTCTCTGTCGAGGCCATTTCCTTAAAACGTTCCACAAAAGTCCCTGCTGAAGGCATAAGACCACCTACTCAGGATGTTTTGAGGGGCAGGGGTGAAAAACTTGAGGTCAGCTGCCCCTTGCGACAGGGCACTGGCACCCAAAAAGTTGTCAGCTTTACAGTGACATTGTTAGAAACCATGGTTAAAGGGGACATATTTTACCCCTTTGAGACGTTTATGATACAAGTTTATGTTGGTCTCAGAGGTCCCCAAAACATGCCTGTGAAGTTTGTTGCTGAAAAAACACTCCAGTGTTGGATTTTTGTATATCTAAAAAAACCCTCTGTGTCAGCGCTGCTCAGAATTAGCTGTTTCTGTGTCTGTGGCTTTAAATGTTATCGAGCTGTCTGACTCCGCCCCTGATCACGATGTGGAATAATGGATGTGGCTCAGGGGGATCAGGAGAGGAGGGCGTAACTTTCTTCCAAGTGAGGAGGGCCAGCCGAACCTGGGGGCGGGGCTAACTCCCCACATGACATCATGAGGGGAGAATCTGAGAACGGCTTGTTTCAGCACACATTTTCCGAAGGGTGGAGGGTGGTGGTGGTGGTGGTGGTGATGGGCTGTAGCCTATCCCAGCTGTCATTGGGCAAAAGCGGGGGGGGGCACCCTGGGCTGGTCGCCAGTCAATTGCAGAAAATTACACTTTGGGGGTTAAAATCGACTCAGAAATGTTTAACCCTGAGATATCAACAACAGTGGTTTTGGGATGCAATGTAAAATCATTCTTTCACTATGTGCTAAGTAGTCAACAGAGTACTCAAGGAAAAGTAGAGTTTCTCTGGTTAAAACTTACTTAAGTAGAAGTAAAGTACTGATTTCAAAATGTCCTAAAAAAGTGAAAATAGCCCCCAAAGAATAATTTAAGTACATGTAATTAATGTCTTCCTACCCCTGCCTACTATACCTTGGGAATAAAACAGACGAGGAGTTATGAACTGTTTAGACATTTTTTTTACATCTACTCATTATCTTACACTGACCCAGCAGCTATACTGAGGATCAAGCTGGACTTCCAGTTAAATAAAGTGAGCCATCTCTCAAGATGAAAAAAAATTAACATCAATTTTAATTGTTTTCAATGACAAAATCCCAACACGATAGGCCTAAATTTTTTTTCAGAGGATCTGTAAATTTTTTTAGACAAAAAAAAATTCTCAAATTTAAAAAGAAAGAGAAAACAAGAGATTCTTTACTTTAAAAGTCAGAGATTTATATGGATCTAAACTTTAAAAAGACTGGATTTAGTGGAAGAACATCGTGGTAGATGAAGCTGTTTTCTTTGTAAAAGTTGTGATGTACTCGCCTCAAATGATGATTCTTACTGTGATCGATCAGGAAGGGCTTACTTGTGATTTTAGACCAGAATCATCACATTATCATTATCATTTGGACTTGGAAAAGACATTTCTGTAAACGTGGGTTATTCAACCACTGTTTTCAGTTCAACTTGAAAATACTGTATTACTCTAAAAACCTGAAATATGTGCGTTTATAATGTCAACATTTACACCTTTTCAAACTTGGAAACTTTTTTTTCACATATTTACAACTTTTTAAACTCAGAAATTCTCTCTGGATTTCTGAGAAGATGTAATTAGAACTTCCTATAAATTCTTGGGAACGTCTTGGAAATTGTCGGGATTTTTTTACCTTCTGTTCAAAGGCGAGGCTTAAGTTTTATACCCATCAGAGATATTAAAAATGCATTCCATACAAAAGCACAGGCCTCAGGAGGTTAAGTCTGCTTCAAATAATCAAGCATGTCTTTTAATTAGAGCAGAAGGAGAGAAATTAACATCTGTTTCTAAAACATCTGCTGCTGCATGTTGAACTTGTTGCAGTACTGCTATCCCACCACTTGATGGCACTCTCTGACTGCTCTCCTTCCTCTCTCAGACACTTATGTGAAGCTCACCATGCTGGATTCTAAGGGGAAAGAGATGTCCAAGTGTAAGACAGCTGTTTGCCGAGGACAGCCCAACCCCACATACAAGGAGACGTTCGTGTTCCAGGTGGCTCTGTTCCAGCTGTCTGAGGTGTCGCTGGTGCTGACGGTGTTCTGCCGCCGGAGCAGCATGATGCCCAGAGAGAGGGTGGGCTGGGTCTCCCTGGGCCTCAACAGCACCAGCGAGGAACAGCTGGCCCACTGGACGGAGATGAAGGAGGCAGAAGGACAGCAGGTCTGCCACTGGCACACACTCACGGACACATAGGAGGAAGAAGGAGGAAGAGTGAACTTACATTCCCTGCAGAGGCAGAGTTTTAGGGGAGCAAGGATGCACTTTTTCAGATGTGTGATGTGTGTTCGTGTGCTGCAGACAGGTGTGAGGACAGGCGTGGGTTCCCAGTCTTCACTGCCAAAGACTGCGTGACTACCCTTTAATCTGCCGCTTTTCTCGGAGGCAGAAGGACTGATTTTATTCGACGAGGTGTAAACTCCAGCTCCAGCCTTTTCACGAAATGCAAACTGAAATCTAACAAGACTGTAATCACTGAACAGAGGGTTTGTCTTCCAGTAAATCTGCCTAAAGCAAAATCTGCATGTTACACTTACTGTTTACAGGACTATTATAAAACTCTCAAGCGTTTTCTGTCTCTGAATCTTGGACCAAAGAGCTCGGTCCAGGACCAGCAGACTTCTCCCTGATTTTCAGGGCTTCTCTGGACTTCAGCTGCCACCAGCATACCAGACATTTCTCTATCAGTCACAGCCATTGACCAAGGAGGAGGCAATGAGAAGACTGTTACCAAGGGCCTAAAACATGCTGCAACTATGCTTACAAGCTATGCTTTGTACAGTTTGTTTACATGCACATGACATTATGCAAGTTCCATTCATTCGTATCTTTTTTTGTTGTTGTTGTTTAAATGATCAAATAGTTTTCCAGTTTTCTGTCTCTCTGTGGTATGTGTTACACAAAGACTGCTTCTTTTTTGTATTGTACTCTTGCATACTTCAGTACACTATGCATTAGACGCCACAAAATGAGAGGAATGAAATCCTGTCTTGAATTGGACACAGCTCTGCATGCCACTGGTATCAAAGAGCAGCTTCCTTTCCGTGTATAATACAGATTGAGCCTCTCTCACCATTCAGCCTTTCTGACAACTCAGCCATGTTCATTCATGTAGAAACACGGTGCTTCCCGCTGAGGAGGAATATGCAACAGCCTGCACAGTCCAATAAAACCTGGATGTTTTGTGGCGGTGACAGCTGCGGCTGTGCTTCGCTGTGGAGTGAGTCGGAGTGGCAAAAATACATTTGCAGGACGGAAGGGTAAATCATATTTTCTCATTACAAGTGAATGGAAGATGTATTATTAAATAAAGGATGAAATAAATGCAAAAACATGGTCTGGAGATGTGGTAAACCTGGTCACTTGGTCTGTACTCCTGGAACAAACCACACTTTAATACTTATTACAATTGAAATGATCTTAGTCAGAAATAGCCTCCTAAAGCAGTGATTCTCATCTGGTCCAGATTCAGGACCCTCCACTTCTTCTTTAGTGGGAATTTGCAACCCACATTTTCTGAGACTTTATTCCACTCAGATTTGGTTTACAAGAAGTCATTTTATTTCACTCCTTTTTCCAGTGATAATGTGGCAACCTTGGGAATTCCTTGAGGAATTACCTCGTCAAGGGTACGGAAGAAAATTATGGCCAGACGATTTTTTTTTCTCAAGAGAATAAGTCAGAGATAAAATAATATTAATCTGAGAAAAAAGTAAGAATATAAAGATTAGAGACAGAAATCTGACTTTTCTCAAATCTCCTGACTTTTTTGGTAGAATTAAGAATTTTTCCTCAGGATTCTACCTTTGATCTTAAAAGTCTGGTTTTGAAATCTGATATTAAACTCAGAATTCCAAGATTAAATCTCAGAATTCTGACTTTAATCTCAAAATTTAGACTTTAATCTAAGAATTCTGACCTAAAGCAAGTAAGTCTGGTTTTAATCAGAGAAGTCTCATTTAGACCTCAGAGCTCTGACTTCAATCTCAGAAGTCTTATTTTAACTTTACAAGTCTGATTTAATCTCAGGAGTCTGATTTTAATATCCGCATTTCAACTTGAATCTTTGAAATCTGACTTTAATCTCAGAAGTCTGATTTTAATATCATAGGTCTGATTTTAATTTTAGAATTTTGGTTTTGACCTCAGAGTTCCGACTTAAATCTCAGAATTCCAAGTTAAATATCAGAAGTCTGGTTTTAAGTAAAACTCTGATTTCAATCTCATAAATCTGAGTTCGATCTCAAAATTCTGATTTCAATCTCAGAATTCTGACTTTAATCTCAGAAGTCTGATTTTAATTTTACAAGTCTGAGTTTAATCTTACAAGTCTGATTTTAATCTCAGGATTTTGGTTTTTGGTTTGGTTTTAATCAGAATTGATCTTTAATCTCAGAATTCCAACTTCAAACAAAGAAATCTGACTTTAATCTCAGAAGTCTGATTTTAATTCAACAAGTCTGATGTTAATCTCAGAATTCTGGCTTTCTTCAGAATTTCAACTTTTTCTGACACTTTCTCATAATTCTCTTCTCAAGAAAAATTGATAGCAATTAAATGTATGGATGTATATCCTCTTAGGGCTTCTGTATGCCATAGATGCGTGCCTTTTTTCTGCCAGTCACATTTCCTACAGACTTTTGTTTCCTGACCCACCAGTTGAGAACCACTGCCATACAGCACCATTAAAAAAAATAAAAAATAAAGTTACACCCATGTTTCAGTAAAACTATGAAACCCCTCTCCGCTCTGCTGGCTGAAGCTAAAGGGTGTGGGGTTAATTTTGTTTTTATTTCTTGCTCCACTTATGTCACAGCTGAACACAAACTGAGGGTAAGGGGTACTGAAACCACACCCAGTAGGCTATACATGCAGTGCCAAATTTCTACTAAGTTAAATCTGATTCATTATGAGATGAATGTAAACCAGATGTGAAGCATTCCTGTCTGATAGACTACTGGCTCTTGATTGCAGAAAAGGAAAATATCAACTGAAGGCATGTAGCTTACCCTTCAATGGAGCACGATTTTATTTGTTTCTTAAGCAGATTTTGTGCAGAGCCAGCATTTAAACTAGTACAGGGTTAAAAAAGTACGCGTTTCCCGTCAAAGGTTTATTGAATTAGAATCAACAGAAAATAGTGACTAAAATTTAATTAAAAGAAAATCGTGTCTCATTTCCAGTCTTGACGGCGTGATTGAAACGTTTTTGTTGAGCTTGTCACGCGACTATTCCTTGGTAGGGATCAGTAACGTTCCCGACGCAAGCACTTGTAAACTAGCAACAGTCCTATCCAGGAAATAGCCGGACCCTGAAAAATGTCGCTTAATTGATCAAAATGTCCTTTTAACGTTTTTTTTTTTTTTTTTTTGGACAAACTAAACAAACGAAACAGATAAAAAAAAAAATTATTGCGTTTTGAAAGAGCTGTTAGGTAGATTATTTTGCTTTGTACACGGTCATCGGGTCATTTCGTCATTCAAGTTTTTGCATTAAGCTAACGCTTAACTAGGTAACAGTGATGGGAATTTCAGCTCTGTTTAGTGATTTGGGTCATTTTGCTTGGCTCACCAAGAAGAGCCGACTCTTTTGGATCTCCATTTGGGTACCAGTTTGTTTTAATTTAACCTGCCAATAATATTAGCAATGCCATGACATTTGATCAATAGTTGTAGTTATATTCAACTACAGTTCGTTTTTAAAGTAATATCAATGATCGATTTTCAAAACAAACCGTCATGAATCTACATGGTAGGTCATATGAAATCCGCTTTCTGTATGACCTACCTGATATAAACAATCTTAAACCATCAAGCTTATGCCCTGAATGTGTGGTTTTCCTGTGGTAGAGCAGTGTAGGGAAAAGGTCTGCCTACTGATGGATCACATGACACAGGCACACTCAAAATACACAATACTAATATAAATACAAATAATAAGCTGAAGAGGAAGGAGATCATTAAATGTCTTTCAAATGGGATTTGATCTTACTGGCATGTAAAAAGAGTTGGCTCTTTGTGCCAACTTGTTCATGGATGACATCACTGTAGAGCCTACAAAATTTCAGTAGCAATTTTTGCCATGATAAAAAATGTAATAAAGCTAGGAATAAAACCTTTCCCTTTAAACTCCACACATTTTTGAACAAAGTTGTGATTAAGTTTAATGTTGAGGGTAAAGACGGGAAGGATTTGTGCAGCGGAAATAAAAAAAAGAGGCAGTAAGCCAGACAATGTTTTAACAATGTGGAGAGTTTTTTATTTCCATTTATCTAGCCTTCAATGGTATGTTTGACTCAGTCATCAGTCATCAGTCTGGTACAGTGCAGGCAGCAGCTTCAGGTGGCTGGAGCCTCGCCCACATTCGTGGATAAGACCCAGGAGCACATGTTTTTACAACTCCACACACCTAACAAGAGTGACTGACTACAGCCTTCCAGGGGAAATGTAACCTGCTCTGGGCCAAGGAAAACCAGCTGTGCCGCAGATCCTTGAGGGGGGGAAACCCAGGACAGGAGGAATGGGAGGTTAGAGCTTCAAAAAAAGAACAGGCGACCCCATCCACGCCCTGAAGACAGGTTCGGAGCCAGCCAGGTAATTATGGGGCCCCTGGAGGTCCAATAAAAGTGTTCAGATGTGAGGTTGGGGTTAGGAGTCAGGCTGGTTTTTCAAGCCTGGTGCAACCAAAGTGCAAATTTAGTGTTTAACTGTAGTGCAATTTATCCCTGGTGTAATTAGGAAATGATAGCCAAACAACTCTAAATATTCAGGAATTTTTTTTTTTTTTTTTACTGGCGAGGCCAGGGAGCAGCTAAATTCACTTAGAGCAAGAAGAGATATTGGTTAAAGGATATCATAATATGTGTCCACTGACTATTTTATGACATTTTTACTATTCAGGAATCAGGTTTGCTGCCTTCAGATCATTTGAGTTTCCCCTTGTCATGAATTCAATGGCAGAAGCTAGTTTCCCTTGCCTATGAAGTTAGATGATGGCTCAATCAAGCCGAGACCTTTTAGGAATAAAGTACAATGTGTTGTCATTTTTATTGAATGTGTCAATCAGTTTAAAAAATCTTTTTAATATTCTATTCAATAAATATACAGGAACCATTGACTTTTGGGAGTTTATGTTTGCATCCTCACATATAGAACCTAACTTCTTAATGCTTTTTTTTAAAGGGAGCTTCATCTTTGTTCAGATTACAGATAAATTCAGACAAGGTCAAATAAAAACTTTGGATTTATAATACATGATAAGACAGGGCTCCAATGTATCGACTCCTGGTAAAGTACCATGCAGAGTGGATACGGGTGAACCAAACTGGACCCCTTTAGCATTCATTCACACTTTGCACCCTGCAAATTATACTGTAAAGCAGCAGACATCGTACCTATTTGGCAAAGAAAACATTCATTAAGCAATGGTAAAAAAAAAAAAAACACAAAGTGAAACCAATATGGCGACACTGTAAAGTGACATTTCTGTCTGAGCTTTGTAGGTTCTACACAGAAAGGTGAAATGACAATGGCAGGAAATATGTAACACTTCTACTGCAAAACCAGACCTGGCAATATATGAAAGAAAAGTTTAAAACGTTGGGGAATATGCTTATTTGCTTTGGCTGTTTATGCTCTCGTGATCACAACATCCTGCTGCTAGTTGATGTAGCTTAGCTAAACAATGGGGTAGCATGTTTAACATTTTTGTGGATTAAAGTGAATGTGCTTCTGATTTGCTGGTAGGCAGATTTTGTAACTTTCAGTCAGAGCTGGGGAAGGTTAGGCTAACCGGCATCAGGCTGAAGCTTCATGTTTCAAGACAGATCTGCTTGAGGACCAAATTCTCATCCTATGCACTGCAAAACAGCAAATAAACATACTTCCCAAAATGTTAAACTTTTCCCTTCAAAGTTAACATTTTTACCATAATTCTAAGAAACATTTAACTTGATTTTTCTTTGAGTTACAACATCGATCAGACATCCAAAACTACTACTTGTTGCTTTTGGCAGCTGTTTTTCTTGACTTTGTTGCACTTGATTAAGGGACATCATAATGGTTTGTTGCTTGATATTATTACATTTAAAATGTGACTACACCCTAAACACCCTATACCATAAAAAATGGCCATTTTAACAGATCCTGTAAGCATAACTAAATGACAAAACGGTGGCTGGTTTTCATGATAAATTCGAGGCATTATGGTGACCGCTGAAGTGAATTCCTTCTTGAACGCTAAAATCTACTGAACATGTTTGGATCGAGGTCCTGTCTGTTCCTCAGACTATCATGTCTGCGTCTGATCTCCCACAGGCAGAGGTTCTGAAAAGTGTTCATTCCACATAAAGAGATTTTTACACATTTAAACGACATTTTTAAAAAAGAAAATGTTCAATAAAATACTTCTGACCATCAGTGCTTCTCTCATGTACAAGAAGTACAGTTTGTAACTGTAAAATGAAAAACAAAAAGCGCAGTGGCAGCTGTGTGCCTTCGCCACTTCTCCTCTCGCCACTTCTGTGAATGCAGCCTGACATCAGTCTGTCAGTGATTCAGTAACTGATCGCTCCATTGTCAGGTAGGGTTCAGTGAGAGTTTCTGTACACTGTGTACAAGCGCCCTCTTTCCTCAGCAGGGCGTCGAGAGGTGCAAATGACATCTGTAGTGGTTGATGAAGAGCATGATTGCAGGACATGAAAAAGGACGAGTGACATCCACTGAAAAGGCTAATTTTGTTGGCAGTGGTTCCTTTCAGCTTCCACTCTTCAAATTTTCAGGAGAGCTGTGGATGAGACCACAAGCCAACAGCTTTTAAAGTTAACTTGTCTTTTCTCCCCGAGGCAAATCCCAACCAAGAAACTTTCCTCCTGTGCTTTTAACCTGACAGTCTGTCCATCCATCTTCATCACGGCTCTCTGTGGGAGCGGCTGTTCTTTTGAATAAATCCTCTCCTTCAGTCCACTTTGCTTTGGGCTCTTTGCTGGGCTGCTCAGCTGGATGCTAGATGAACTTGAAGCACTTGGTTTTGTCATGGGGTAAACGAGTCTTAAAAAGCACAGAGTCCACACGAAACTGCGTGTACAGTAGCGGCATGTAGCCGTACACCTTGACGAAGAAGTTGATGCACTTGTGGCGTTCGTGGAAATGGGAGTCGTCATGTGAGAGGGCCTGGGGGCAGCCGGGGCAGCGGAAAGTCCAACGTGATGTTACCTTAGAAAGAGACATGGAGATAGTCAGTAAATCTGTGTGTTGTTGGCTGTACAGTATCAAGTATTTTTGGTCATTTATTCATGAGGTAATGGACAGCAAAATGCTGCTGCAGGATGACAAGAGTGTATTCTTACACTCCGACCCCTCATCCCTCAAAGCATGAAAAGCAGCCTATAGTACTGTGGAAGTAGGCTACAATTAGAGCACTGAAGCAAAAATTAAGAAGCTACAAAGGTCTTGTCTTATAAAAAAAGTCCAGCCCTAGTCATGTGATGTGAGGCGCCCTGGGCAGTGAAGAACAATCATGTCTTTATGAAATACACCACCAAAAGCCAGAAAATATTATTCAGAAATATTCCCCTTACCCTGTACACCGAAGTATCTGACTGAACTATGATAAAACAGATAAATGCTGGTGTTATTTCTGACATTTGCACCAAATGGATAAAAAAAATCTCCATTTTATGGCTTTAATTAGCTCAAACGGACATCTGCTTTGAAACATTTTTTCTGCAAAGGTGTGGCCTATGTGAACTTTATATAAAAGGCAGAATGCTACTGGTTCTAGCCAACTTTACCATTCAGAGACCACTCCCATCCTGCACCGCCTCAGCCTCAAAAGATCGCTCTGAGGCAGCAGTGCTGCGGGACTCTGTGTCACTTTCTGGCAAGGGGAGTCACTGTCACTCCTGCTTCATCTGGAAAACCCTGTTCTTTTCCCCTCTCTCCTCTTGGTACCAAACTGCAAATTTTTTGTGAATTTTTAAACTTCTAAAGTAGGTGGAGTTAGCGCTGAGCCAGGGGTTTACTTAAACTTTAAATACTATTTTTTCAAATACTTAGGCCCTCTCAGAGAGGCTAGATGACCCTGATGCCTTGATGTCTTCTATTTTTGACCCACTTTCATCACTTTTTTGCCACTTTGGACCTCTTTTGCCATTTATGGCCCACTTCTACATTGTTCACAATTATTTAAATGTTTTCCATTGCAATTTGTATCTACTTTTTTTCTAGCATCCTGACGTCTGACATTACTTTCCAAATGGTTTGGTTCAGAGTGCCCATCCACATCGTTATCAATACCTAAAAGAAAATAATTTTGTTTAGGTTTACATCTTTAAAATGGCTATGTTTCTGAAATGGTGTAGTGAGTGTAGTCTAGCTGTGTCATGGGATTTTGTACCACCATATGTTATCACTATAACTTGACTAGTTTAATCACTGTAACCTGATTTAAAGAGGCTGTTTTGTATTGATATGGTGTAACTTGAGATTTCTGTCTTGATCTTACATGTGCCTTGGAAAAAAAAGGTTAAAAAACTATTGCTCTAGGTCTTTACTTACTCATCACATCATCTCAGAATAATGTTGTTTTTCTCATGATAATAGGTTGACTGCAGCCCTTTCTTGAGTTCTTGAGAAATTAACATAACAGTGTCACATTGAGAGCAGGATAAATAAGCCTTGAGATAACAGTCAAAATGGAATAATTATCATGCAAACTAAAATTGCATGCGTCACAAGAAAACTGGGTAAATTAATTTTTTTAAATGAATGCACGTCCCCTTAAGGCTTTCATACACATGTGTTTTCGCTTGGATTTAAGGATTAAGACTTTTTCTTTGTCGTCATATAGTACAACTGACATGATTCCTGTTTAAAAAACAAATCAGTCTAAGAAATTTATAATTCAGATAGTCGGCCTATCAAACCAACTCTAGGACCTAATTTAAGCTTAATTATCTCAGCAGCTAGAACTAATAAAATCTCAGCGAAATAATAAATGAAGAGAAGGATAAACACCCCTAAAGCTGATTTTGAATGTTGTTAAATCAGCACCCGAGACATATATAGAGCAATTAATTTTCAGTTTTATTTGTCTAAGAGAAATGTGGAGAAAAAGCCCCTCGATATTTAGGACTCAACATTCAAACTTGCCCCAAATTCATTATTCACAAGGCTTATTCCTTGCAGTGAAATTGCTGTCATGAAACACTCTCCATCAAAAGACGTCCTTAATTCCCCTCTGAAACACCCTGAATATTAACATGCTGCTAAATCAAAAAGAACTTAAACTGAAGACTGCAATGACTTTTCTGTTCCAACAGCTTCCCAGGCTTGATTGCTGTAATTATTTGTCTAGCCATAAATATGCACTCTGGTCATAAATGTGCTTCCAATAAAAACTCCAGGCATAAAAAAAGCAGGGTGAATTCGATGTTGTGTTGTTGATTTATAATTTGTGTGGAATATTGGACATGTCACTTTGAGTAATGGTGAGGGTTAAGTGGGCAGAAATAGAAATACACAGAGGCCTGAGGGGGATGCAGAGCGTGCAGATGCTCTATAACTGACCTTGATGGGAGGTTTGCGAGTGATGTGAGAGACCAGGAAGTTCATGGCGATGTCCTCACAGTTGATGTACTCGTCTACCATGTCTCTGATGGCTTGGGGCATCACGTAGGAGTACAGGTAGGCATAGTACTATATGAAAACATCAACAGACATGTTAATGATGAGGCTGTGAGGCGGGAAATCAATCAGTATGTCAAAATGTTATTTATTTTAAATGTAGAGTACAAGATCTGACCTTATGGAAGAAAGCAGCTCCTGTCAGGACCATGGAGAGCTCACATGAGTAGTTGGAGTTATAAAGCCAGGACTGATGGTTGACGTCCCATGCGTGATACCTTCCAGGAAACCCTACGATACGATCTCTGGCCTCACGCCACACTCTGCAAGACATAAAGTAAGCAAAACTTCTCATTTAGAAATAATTAAGACAGGATTAATAAATGTTCTGTGGTTGTGATACTTTTTATGAACAGTAGTTTGGTTTCCAATCGTCTGTCTGTGCATATGCCGTGCTTTTTCGTCCATCTGTTTCAACTTGTCATCCACACAAGCAATGTGACAGCTATTTGCCTCTCGGGAGCAATTAAATAACCATTCTGTTGTCTTCTTCTGCAAAATGTGACAGTTTTATTAAGATATTTAAAACCACAATGTCACTCTTGGCACATATTTATGCATACTGTAGCCCAGTTACTGCAGACAGTCTTACATTAACAAATGCTTTCCAGTCGCTCAGATTAGAAATGTTACTAGAAATCCTCCTCCACACGCAGAAGATGCAAGAACTCTCAGAGAGGCATCTAGTTTCTGTAAGTACTCGTGTGTAGCAGTTTCAGCAGCAGTGTAATGCTTCCTCTTAGCAGAAAGTGGAGGTGAAGAAACATTCCTGGGTAATTCTGGGGGAGTTTGAGATAATTCCTGACAAATGACCCCGTTCACACTCAAACTCTGAGCCAATTTCTGCCTGCCTGGACAAGCTGCTGCAGCGCCATGTCACAGACAAGACCGGTGGAGGGAGGGGTGGTGCATAAAAATAACATTACAGCCTACTTGATCATTTAATTGGTTTAAACATGGCCTTCAAGTTGAGCTTATCTAAGTACAGCATTAGCAAATGAATCATAAACACAAGGCTCCAGCAGCATGCGTCCTTTTTATTTCGTCTGGTTCACTCTCCAGTGGCTGCTTTAGTTTCTTGGTCTGATGCTCCTGCAGAATTTTTGGGGACATTTTCCATTCTGTAGGAGAAAATTTCCCTTTTCTTTCAAGGTGTTTCATCACAGAGCCTTTCCTTAGGAATAGCTTTACTAATTTAAAATATGTCTAGGTTTGGACAAAGTATCTATAAAATTCTGTTGAATTATTTACTGCCTGACAATACAATCCATTTTTTTTTTTTTAAGATTTATTTTTGGGCCTTTTCGTGCCTTTATTAGATAGAGGAGGACAGTGGATAGACTTGGAAACAGGGAAGAGAGTGGGGAGAGACATGTGATAAAGGGCCACTCTGATAACCACTCAAAAGTCACAGTCTCACTCTGCTGGCCACTAAACAGTCACAGGGTCACTGATGGCAACTCAACAGTCACAGAGTCACTCTGATGGCAACTCAACAGTCACAGAGTCATTCTGATGACCACTAAACAGTCACAGAGTCACTCTGAGTACAACGGAGTTCAAACAGAGACTAATGCATTGTTTTATAACAGGCCAGACAACTGCAATTTTCTCTTTTCTGGCATACCTAAGAATACTACAAGTCAGCTTTGATTCATTCAAAATTCTGCAGCACCAGTACTGACAAAGTTTATTCCTTTAGTACATTTCAACAACAAGGCAACACAAAACCCAATGGCAAAGGAAAAAAAATACAAGGGCAAAGCTTACATCACACCAATTTTCTAAACCTTACACCGGTCATCTGTTAGTTTTCGTACTGATTTCAAAATACTTTCATTGGTTTATAAAGCACTATGTGGCCTTGCTCCAGACCACAGAGCAGAACAAAAACGTTGTTCTGCTTCTGCTTTTGGCTGCTACAGTCCAAGATGGTTGAACAGCCTTCCAGAGAGTCTGAGAATAGCTGTGAATATTGACACACTTTAACACAAGTTAAAAACTCTTTTATTCACTCTAGCTTTTATGCAGTACTTTATGATCTCATGTTTTTATTATTAAACCTGCTAATATTTAATTTTACAACTAATGTCACATTTCATATCATTTTCAACATTAAA
The DNA here is from genome assembly GCF_018320785.1 of Cheilinus undulatus. Lineage (NCBI taxonomy): Eukaryota > Metazoa > Chordata > Actinopteri > Labriformes > Labridae > Cheilinus > Cheilinus undulatus. The sequence continues at coordinate 34,385,319 of NC_054878.1, read as the reverse complement.
TTATTTTTATATTATATACCTCTCTTATTATGACTATCCCAACTCTTTCTATCTACTTCTATAGGCATTAAATCATTTTATATTTTTAAGTAATCTTTAGTTATTGTTGTATTATATTTTAGACACCGTTTTTTAAAATTCATTTCATTTTTTTCTTTTAACTTTTAATTCTTGCAATTATTATTTTAATTGTTCCTTCTTTCAATCACCCATTTTTATTATTAGTATTTTATTCAACCAATATTGGTGTGCATTAGTCTCTCAATCCTCTGATTGTTCTATCTTTTTGTCAATCATTTTTGTGCTATCTTGTAAAGTACTTTGAAATGCAATTGAGTTTGTTTGAAAGGTGCTATATAAATTTAGTTTGATTGATTTAAAGGACTTAAATCACCTTTACTCCCCGTTCTGATGCTCAGCATCTGCTTTAATGCATTGGTTGCTGCCATGTCATTGGCTGACTGGATATTTGTTAAAAGGTAGTTGAATAGATATACCAGATAAGTGGCTGTTGAGTGCACCTGGGATTAAAATACTCAGCTTTGTTGCACCCTTCATAAAATGGCTAATATTTATGATGCATTACCATTCACTACAAATGCTATTTTGCAAAAAAACATGAAGATAAAGGGGAACTACAACCGCACACTTCTACATTTAAAAATAAACTGTAACGTTGCTTCATGAAGCTAAAACATACAGAACGTTCACAGTTGCTGATTGTTTATGCATTGATCACATCAGAATTTATCTCATGCTCTGCAAGACATAGGCATAAAGAAGCTGTGTTTTGGAAGAACAAATAATTTTTGAGAAGTGAGGAAGTGATTGTGCTCTTCTGTGTTTCATTTTTAAGAAATCTGACAGTTTTGACACAGTAAGAATTTGTAACTGAGCATCGATTCCTGGAAACATTTGTGAAAAACTGCAAAAGTCAAATGCATTACTCACTGAGAATCGCCACCATGTAAAATGTTAAAAAGGTTCTTTTGGTAGCATTCTTGTCTGACACCTTCCCTGTGGCAGTGCTAACACACCCACACACCCAAACAAACGAGAAATCTATATAAATGTACATTTTCTACCTTGTTGATGATGGTTTTGCCTGCTTTTGTAGGTTATATAAAGACATCAGTTTCAGACTGTTTCATGACCAACAAAAACTCTGTACAGTGTCTATAAAAGTATTCACCCCCTTGGATGTTTTACCCTTTTATTGATTTTATATAGTCATGGTCAATAAAATTTGCCTTTTTGACAAAAAAATACAAAAAAACTCTTTTTGATGTCAAAGTGAAAACGGATTCCTACAAAGTAATGTCAATTAAATAAAAATATGCAATAAAAAATAAATGACTACATACATTTTCTCCCTCTTTCAAGTGACTGACCAAATTAAACAGAGGCCAACTGGTGCTAGGAATGTCACAATCCGTGAAATAGGGATCACCTGAGTCCAGTGATTGTAGAATAAAGGCACCTGTGTCTGGAAGGTCCCGTCACTTGTTAATCAGTATTTCTGGCTGTCATTACACCGTGACGACAAAAGAACACTCCAAGCAATTTAGAGAAAAGGTTGTTGAAAAGCACAAGTCAGGGGATAGATACAAAAAAATCCAAAGCACTGGAGTTCAGTTAAATCCATCATCAAGAAATGAAAGAATATGGCAAATGTAAAAATCTGCCTAGATCAGGCCGTCCTCACTGAGGACTGAGTAACCATGCAAGAAGGAGACTAGTGAGAGAGGCCTCCGATACAGCTTCAGTTACAAGCGTCAGTAGCTGAGATGGGAGACTGCATACAAAAACTGTTGCCTGGGTTCTTCACCAGTCAAAACTTTATGAGAGAGCAGCAAAGAGAAATCCACTGTTGGAGAAAACCCTTTAAATATGGGGTAGAGTTCACCAAAAGGCCTGTGGGAGACTCAGTGGTCAAGTGGAAAAAAGTTCTTTGGTCTGACAAGACGGCTTTCTGGCCATCAGATAAGACGCTATGTTTGGCCGACACCAAACACTGCGCATCACCACAAACACACCATCCCCACTGTGAAGCACGGTGGTAGCAGCATCATGCTGTGGGGATGTTTCTCAGCAGTTTGCCCTGGAAGGCTTGTAAGGGTAGAGGCCAAAATGAATGCAGCAAAATATAGGAACATCCTAGACGATGATCTGATTCAGGATGCAAGAGAACTATGGCTTGGAAGATTTATTTTCCATTAAGATAATGATCCGAAGCATTCAGCGAAAGCGACACAGAAATAGTTTAAAGACAACAAAATTAAAGCTCTGGGGTGGCCGATTTAAAGCCCAGATTAAATCCAATATAAATCAATATTTTAAGGCAGTAAAACATTTAAGACGCCAAGGTGAATGAATGCATCTTGTACACACTGTGTGTGTGTGTGTGTGTAATGGCATATAAGGATAATTTACAACTTAACCAGAGGTCAAAGTGTTCTGACTAAAAGGTAATTTTGGTTTAGTGATTATGCATTGTTGTTTTACATACCTGAACCCAAACATGATCTCATCGTGCCGGAGATGAGCATCATCATCTATCGACAGGATGGCCTCTGTTTCCACAGCGTCCCATGGCAGGAAGCGGTTGTTTAGACTGTTCTTTTCTGTACGGACAACCTGCAGGTGAAGGACAAAAACCGTGGTCAGTAAAGACACTTGAGAAAACTTTTGAGAAACATACCAACTCTCAGCATTCAAGTCAGTATGGTTGATAAAATCTCAAGAATTTCTACCTGACCTACATAGAAGCTGAACCAAATGATTTGTCAGCCAATTTGAGGCTTCAGGAAAGAGCTGTATGTTGAACTGTAAGCAAACATTGTATCATTTACACATCCAAGTAACACAGCAACATTCATGCTGGTCACATGGCAAATGTAAGTTCAATTCAGCAGACTAGAAAAGGGACCTAAGAAGCTTAAATATCTTAAAATAACCCTGTTGAAATATTCCCTGATAAGAGTGATAAATCTTGTCTGTGCCAGTTCAATAGTAAGCATTAAACTGTGCTCAGCATCTCACTTTTATTTAATAAATGAGCATATCCTCAGTATTTCATGAATAACTTTAACTGCTTTAGGTTGTCCTAAGGCTGCATACAGTTGCCACATGGCCCCATCCATTTTGATGCCAAACATTTTTAACACTGACAAACACAAAGCTTACCACTAGTCCTTTCTCCGTCACAAACTAATGGAGCAACTACAAACCACATGAATACTTTATTTTTTTCCAGACCCAATTCAAAGCACAAATTGTATTATTCATGGGTGTCAGACTTCTTCACATCTCTTTAAGTAAAGCTGTGCTAACTTTCATGGGCTTTTGGAGATTTTCAAAGGTGCTCTGATCCAGACAACACATTGGTAAAGGACTTAAACTATGAACCAAATTGGCACTGAAGAAACAGTTACAAACTCCTGTTCATGCATTTCAGAGACATGCTGAAAGAGAAATGTAAAGGTGCTAAGGAGATAAACCATTTCTATGCACTCACCACAATGGGCAGGCCAATGTCTGGCCAAAGTAGATCATCTGAAGGAGGCTTGGGCGAGTTCCACACCACCACCACCTTGTTGAGATACGGCAGTCCGTTCAACCTCTCCAGAGAGTTCATCAGCACTTCCTCTCTCTCATATGTCAACATGACCACAGTGAACTGTTCTCTGGGCACATTCCCTCCTAAAGCTGCCTGGAACTCCTTCCCTGAGCCTCCTGTGCCTCCACCAATAGGCCTGAAACCGGTACCTGAGCCGAGAAATTTGGCCTCAGAGGGGAGCACGGGGTCCAGGGGAGTGTGAGGAAACAGATGGAAAGGCCCAGGAGCACGGTTCCATGCTCTATAGGTGTCTACAGCTGTGTATGTGAAGTTACGGAGAAAGCGTGGAGAGGCGTAGGGGGGTTCAGTCTCAACAGGACCCAAATCCAGATCACCGTTGTCAGCCAGATTGGCATCAGTCCCCGCCAGTTTCCCTGCCTTGTGAGGAATCTCTTGAGCAGGCTCTTCTTTTATGGGTGCAGCAGGAACCTGGATGCTGGTTCTGATGCTGGCCAAGAGGGTGTTAAGAACATTTTCAGAGGTGGAGAAGTAGGTCTCCCACAGAAAGCGGCCCTGCCGCCTCATGGCTAACATGTCATTGTCTGATAGGCTGCGCAGCAGGAAGTGTAGCTCTGTGACACGAGGCTTAGGGACTATGATGGCAGCTTCACTCCATCGAATAAAATGGTGATAAGGTAGTCTGGAGTGGTCCCCCAATACGACTGGGATGGTCCCTACCTCAAGGGCCTCAAAAAGCCTCATCCCACAGCCTGCGGATGCCACAACCTGCCCATCACCTGGAGCGATCACCAAGGCAAAAGTTGAAGCCTTGAGCACCTCCAGCCTGTCCTCCCTCTCTCCACAAAGAGCCCACTCAGTTGGCAAACTTGGCCGCGGGTTCTTGCAGGTGAACTCCACCAGCACTTGATCCAAGTGGCTGTCCTGCACTGCCTTTAGGGTACCAATAATGCGATCATCATAGTCGGCTGGTGGGTCTCCTTCCATTTCCTCCTCAAAAGACTGAGGAGGTGTCTCCTGTAAGCTGCTCCTCAGTGACTCCACCTTCTCCCCTTGGAAGGTGAAGAGGTATTTCCTCTTAACAGGAACTTGAGGTGGCACCTCTAAAAAGTTTGGTTCTGAGAGGGCATGAACCAGCGGGGAGACCACCAAGTCAAAGCCCTCACGGTACTGCTGCTCCAAGAACGTGGACTGAGCAACTGCCGCCCGTCCTGTGCTCACATTGTACAGGAAGTTCTGTGTCATGGACTTTCGAGACAGATGCACCAGAACATGGTTATGTCCATCAGATCTCCAGTAAGGAAGAGCTTTAAGTTGTTTTTCTAGCTCTGAAGGAGGTGGAAGTGCAGAAGAGGACTCCTGGAGCTCCCCTACCAGCACCAAATACAAACAGGCAATGCTTGGGTTATCAGTCACATAAATGTTGCTCTTAACTGCTGCTGCAAATGCCTGCTTCACCAGAGGGTCAAGATACTCCCCCCATGGATAGGAACTTGTGTCGTATACATACACAGGAAACCCTGACGTAAGAGGGCACCGTGCATAGTCAAAGCAGGAGCGCAGGCGGCAGGTGCGTGCCGACTTTGGTGGTGGCAGTCCTGGATCCTCCTTGTCTGGGAGCAACCTGACTGGCAACGAGAGCTTGGGCTGGTTCTGAGCCATAAGTTCTTTATAGGAATGCTCTGTTTGGCTAATAACATTCTTGAGTTGCAGCAGATCCTGCTTGGCGCTGTCAATACTGCGCTTACAGGCTTCAATGCGCAGGTTGAGTCGGGCGATCTCCCCGTTGAGCTCCTGCCTCTTGGCTTCCAGCTGCAACAGCTCCTCGCTGACTGACTCCCGAATTCGGCACAGGTCCTGCACATGTTTGGCCTCGCACAGCTCACCACCAGGCCGCGGCCCAAAGATGCGCTTGTCAGGACCTCCAGCTTCGTCTATGGTGGTGAGGTAGTAATGGGCAATGAGTGGGAAGAAGACCAGGATGAAGAATAGCATAAAACTGAGCCACGTGAGTCTCACACGCCGCAACACCCATGGCTGGCCACCGGCACCAACTCCTCCACCGTTACGCTGCATTGTTGACTCTCTCAGTCGGCTCCTCTTCCCACCAGGGAACCGTAGCTATGGGGATCAGCAGCAGCCATGGTACGACCTTGTCAGCACGGCAGCAGGATGGATACTAAATCATCAAAGCTGGGCTGTAGCTCTGTCCTTCTTGAAAGGTCATCAGAGGCTGTTTTTTCCTCTCCTTAAACAGTCCTCTGGATAACAGCTAAAGGTTCAGCCTCATCTGAATCTAATGCATATTCTAATGTGTTAAAGCTCATATAATCCAAAGCCATTTCGAATGTTAGGTTCACCTTTTTCTTATCTATGTCAGGAAGTATTCCCACATCTGTAGAGGGGTTACCCTCGTCAGGAGATGCAGGAAAGGCATGACTGCTCACAGGTCGCAAGGTGGCTATTTGAAAATGTTGGGAGGGCCTGTTGCTTCTACCAGAGATGTACTCATTTTCTCATCCCTTGTCAGAAATTCCTTCAGAGATGGGCTTTGAAATCTTCTTGTACTCTCCAAAACAAGAACCTGCAAGAAAGAATAAGAGGAATGAGTGACATTGATTAAATCATGCAATTTCTATGGTGTAAATATAAGAAATAATGAGCTGCATTTGATAAACATTTTGAGCTGTAGGCCAAAAACTAGTCAAACTTTTTCTGCTGTAAGAAAAAAGCAAACATTTTTTTTATCCATCCAATAGTGGACAGAATGGATAACAAATATTAGAAAGAAACTCATTAGAAATGATCTTGCACTCTGCATAAATATAACAGACTTCTCAGCAAACCCAAAGGCACGAGAAGTGAAAAGCTGCAGCCCTAGGATTCAATCCATGAATAAAATGTTATACAGCTTTCCATTTTCAGTGTCAACGCTCCCTCATAAAGCAAAGCTCTGCTGTTTTTCCTGTATTCCACTGCATTCTGTGCATCACTGCAAGGTCCAGAAAATGCTGCAGAATACCAGGGGGGGGGTATCTGTTTCTTCCAATTTCATCTCTTTCCAAGTCACACTGGGAGCGCACCAAACAGGGGAGTGCCATCGCTAGTAAACTACACGCTGTTGCAAGCCAACACCTCTAGCGAATCTCATTAAAGGCCTCCTCCTGCATCCAGAAATTGTCACTGACTCAAATTACTGAGCAGCCCTGATAACGGTCATCACACAGAGAGTGATGTGGAATTATCTTCATTATCTCAGGAGAGAAGAGGGCTCAGGCTTTAACAAAGGAAACCAGAGTCCCCTTCCGATGCACACAGGTCTGCCGAAGTCTTGTTTCATTTCCCAACGTTTTTGAGAGGTCCCTGAGGACACTGGAGACTGATATTTTGAGGGAGTATTTTAGGGAAACATGCCTATAGAATCTACAGTGTTTGCTGCCACTTTTGATTATCAGAGAAAAAGATTTCCTACTTTAGTTTTTGTTGCTGCAGTATCAAAACAGGTAATATTGTTTTTTGATTTTCGTTGTATCAGTGAAAAAACTTTGAAATTGTGATGATACAATACGTTACACTCACAGTACAATAAAGGGCAGTATTCTGGGTTCAAGTATTATTTTATCACATTTTTCCTAATTCTTATAAGCATGAAAAAGCAAATTATTCCTTTCATAATCGGGATGGTCAATTCTTTAAAATATTTAAACAGAAGTTGATTTAAAAGCACTTTTTCATTATTTTCTACAGGAACTCGTTTTAATGTGGTGCCAGTAGCAGACGTGGCTGAAGTGCATCTTAAAGCTGTTTGCTAACTGCCAAAAAATAACACAAGAGAGGAAAGCAGGAATGTCCAGTGACACTCAATCTACTTAACATAGCATTATCTAGGGCTGTGGTTCCCATACATTTTGGCCAGGGCCCCCCTTGGGCAGATGAGGTCCCCCTTTCCCTCACTGTACACATCAACATGTTACATTTTTTGCCGACAACTTTCTTGTTTTTTTGCCATTTACTTCAACACAAAACCTCAATTTTTCTTTTAGAAACAGCAGCAACCATCACCTACGGTGGCCACACACTACAGGGTTTCACAGGGTCAGATTTGCGTCCCCCAACTATCCTGGGGGCATATTCCGAGGGGAGGCTCATCGCAAACAATTATTTGTCTCAGTAATCTTCAAGTGTGTGATCTCAACACGATTATTTGACGGCTACAAAATTTCAAACACGTTTGATATTTATAATTCTAGGTCGTAATGCCGCTGAAGGGATCCTCACAACAACCAATGAGAGTGAGCAGACTGGGTAGTGTCACCAGTGAGACGTTATGCTCTTTCACCATTATGACAGTGTGCCCACTTTAAGAACCACTGGTCTAGGGGAAATGATTTTTTCTTAAGATAAAATTAATAGTAGCAATGCTAAATCTGCAATCCTGATAAAGGCAGTTCCCATGCCGTGTTAGCATCAAGCTAACAAACTCAGGACATCCTGGTTCATCACTTAGAATCTTTCATCAGATAATTGTCAGTGGCTTTCAATGAATTTTCCTTAAAATGAATATCACTAATAATACCTTTTTTATTTTGCACATTTACTCACCCAAAAAAAGCTTGTTTTTCTGTTTATAGAAACAAAAACATGCCCTGAAATGAAGGGGACTAGGGGAATGATAGTTTGCCATCTGATTCAATTCAATTTATACTTGTATTCACCAAAAAGTCCAAATGTCATGTATATGTTTGGAAACCAGCGTCGCATTGTACCGGTAACTCAACTCAACATTTCTGCGCTGACTGTCACTGCTCAATACTTCGGTTATAGGCCAGAAAAACCTGATACAGTATCTAGAAAACTTCATCGCCATTTTCTAGATCAAAATAGTGCTTAACTGTACTGTTCCTACATGACGCTATTGTTGCTACCAGTAATTGTTTACATTGGAGTCATAAGTATTGGGGCAGCTAGGCAGGAGCCATTCAGGACAAATACGATAGCAGGCAGCTATGTTATAGTAAATTTTAACTCTGGTATCAATTACAAAGGGATCTGACTTCCAACAGTTTTGCCAGCTAATTGCACTCATTTCTACTGCTGATGTTGTTCAAATTGATATAAATAGTTCATAGTTTTATTGATTTAACTGCAATGTGAGGTGTTACTACATCCTGATTGACAAAGCCTCTGTTAAAAGCAAAATGTTATTTATATGACAGGATTTAGAGGCAGGTACAGCCCTACCCACATACATATTTGTGCTCCGATTAACTGTCATTCTGTAACTTTTTAAAAAATGCAAAGAATGTAAAAATCTAAGCCTGCTAGAGCTGCATGTTCAGTGTGCAGATGTTGTGAAAAGACAGCTCGAGGCTACAAGCCAGAACAAAACTGGAAGTAATATTAGCTCTGCTTTAACAGGCGTAAACATCCCTAAAGGATTCTTACATCATCAACACAATCTAAATATTCACACAGCTCGTTTATTTCCACAAGCAGCAGACAGTCTGTCCTCAGAGTTCAAGCCAGATATCACACCACAGCACAAACCTCGCGGATGTCAAACAGATAGGCCAGGAGCCAAACAGTCCTTATCGAACACACAACTGAACCCACAACAGTGAGAGCGAGCTGTGATTAAGCTGTGCAGTTCAGGGTGACACAGTCACAGAGGCCGGAGGCAAAGATGGTGTTTACCTTCTAACGGCTTCTCTTGATAAGGAAACTTTTCCCTCTGCTACTAAATCCAAGCCTCTATGGTTGTAACGCTTTCATTACAGCCTGTTTAGATCTCAATGTAGACAGATAGCATCTTAAAACAAACTGAAAAAAAGCCATCTTTCATTCTGTATGATTCAAGTAATCACTTTTCCCTGCTGCCTCCATGTGTCTGGCATTTCTGATGTTCAAAGATTACTCCTCCCTCGACTCCTGAAAAACGGCATCCTGCTGTACAGCTGGCATTTGTGTGAGTATATGAGTGTGTGCATCTGTCAAGGAGAGGAATGGGAAACTGTACAAGCCAATCACATGAATGCCACGTGATTGCATCTTGCCTAAAATGACCGACATCATGCTGCTACTTGTCTCCTTGTGGCTGCATGTCTGACTGAGCACTAAAGCTCGCATACTATCAGGCTGCACCACGTCAGATCTGCTTCCTTCTGACATAGTTCATCACTTCTTAAACTTCAGATACATCTTTTAAAACTATTTTCTTCATAAAAACATTAGTCTTTTGCCAGTACAATTTTTGGGGAAAAGATTTATTTAAAAAATCCACTCCAAACCACCTTGCAATCAATATACACTGAATTAGTGAAATAAGGAAATTTCTTTGCTTTAAACAAAATCATTTTTACCATGGGTTCCTATCAGTGCAACAGAGGACACAAATTGATAGTGTCAATGTTGTCTGCCATGTGCACGTAGATAGATGTCATCACAGGTTTGTTTTAGGGGAAGAAGGAGGTTGTAACCCCTGAATATTCATTTAAATAGGTATATCTTTTAATTTTGTAATACCAAGAAAATGATACTATTATCATGATAGGCACATTTAAAAAAAAAAGTGCTATAATTTTAATTCCATAGGCGTAACTGCTATCAATTCTTTTATCGACAGCGCGCTCTTTTCAGCTGTGAATATAAGATCTGACAGAGTTGACAAACGGCCGGCAGAGTTGACAAACATCTGACAGAGTTGACAAACATCTGACAGAGTTGACAAACATCTGACAAAGGTGACAAATGTCTGATGGAGTTGACAAACATTTTACAGCGTTGACACACATTTTATGGAGTTGACGAATATCTGACATTGTTGACCAACATCTGAAAAAATTGACAAACATTTGACGGAGTTGACAAACATTTTATGGAGTTGATGAATATCTGACAAAGTTGACAAACATCTGCTGGAGTTGATGAATAACTGACAGATTTGAAAAACATCTGACAGAATTGACAAACATTTTACAGCGTTGACAGACATTTGACAGAATTGACAAACATTTTATGGAGCTGGCGAATATCTGACATTGTTCACCAACATCTGAAAGAGTTGACAAACATTTTGCGGAGTCGATAAACATCTGACAGAGTTGACAAACATTTTACAGTGTTGACAGACATTTTACGGAGTTGACAAACATTTTAAAGAGTTGACAAATATCTGACATTGTTGACCAACATCTGAAAGAGTTGATAAACATTTTACAGCATTGACAGACATTTTACGGAGTTTACAAACATTGCATGGAGTTGACAAACATCTGACGAAGTTGACACACGTCTGATGGAGTTGACAAACATCTGACAGAGTTGATGAACGTCTGACAGAGTTGACAAACGTCTGACAGAGTTGACAAACATCTGATGGAGTTGACAAATGTCTGACAGAGCTGACAAACGTCTGACAGAGTTGAAAAAAATCTGACAAAGTTGACAAATGTCTGCTGGAATTGATGAATATCTGATGTTGAAAAAAATCTGACAAATTTGACAAATATTTTATGGAGTTGACAAACTTCTGATGGTGTTGCTTAACATCTCATGGAACATCTTTTTTTTTTTTTGACAATTTGGCTCTTCAGTTGAGCAGGGTTTAGTAAAACTGATCTAGTACAAGGGAACAAGAGGAAACAATCTACAACTGCTGTGTTGAAAAATCAGCTGATCAAAACAAAAAAGACAGTTTAACCACCTTCACGTGCACACTATGCATTATTATACGAAAAACTTGTCTCTGTTGTCATAAAGCCTCTACTATTGCTCAATAAAACACAGATATCAAGAATATAATCAGTCATATGTTTATATAAACAGAGCCAAATTACGACAGAAGTTAAAAAAAAAGAAAAAAAGAGGAGCCAGGCCAGAGCCAGGCTGACAAGCGATTTAAGATTTTATGAGCAGGGTATGTAAATATTTACAGAAATTTTCAACAGCACATTTGTGATAACTGGGATAAGCCACCTGGATATTTCTGCATTTATTTCAAAAACTAAATCAGGTATTTCCAAAGTGGCTGATTTGAATTTTCCAACATCCAGTGACAGAGCATCAGTATGCATTTGATACTGAAAGAAATTCGGACTGTATCAGCTCTAAAGGAGCAGCTACAGACAGATGAGGAAAAAAGAGGAATCTGATAAAGTTTAAACAAGGGGCTCTGGTCCTACACAGTAACTACTAATGAGGGTTTCAGGTGTAGTTAGGAAGCAGAGTGTACAGTAAACCCTCCAAGAGCAGGTGACCCTTTGAACGCTGCCCCCTCCCCCCTGCTGCTCCGCCGTGCCTGAGGTGCAGAGTGACCGAGAGGCCACTATCACAACACTCTGATTAATTGCTGCATGACTGCTAGTGTCACAGGGGCAATAGCAGACAGATGTTGGCAAACGCTGTGGCTAAGCCTAATCTGGTGCCAGGAAAACACGCTGGTTTAAAGCTCTGCCTGTGGCTGCATGTTGGAAACAGAGCTACACACATGTATACACACACACACACACTCAGTGATGGAAACTAAATCTCAATCTCTGCAGCTGTAGCATTCTAATCTGCAGAGTGTCTCCTTCTCTCCGTCACACTGAGCTTAATCTGACTGCTCTCTGCACAGAAAACACAGGAAAGCCTTGATGTGGAGGTTTGAACTTATTCAGCAGGGATCAATGATGATGCCGTCATTACCTACCGCTGAGCTGCCTGCTAGGAGGTTTGGTGTTAAGCACCTAAATAGCTGCTTTTGTAGCCATTATCACTTGTAATAAGGCAGCACAGGTTTAACACCGTGCAACAAAAAATACTTGCACTAATGCTGACAAGCCTGCCCTAGCCTCAGAGAACACAGTCTAAGCATTAAACTTTACATTGAGCTACTTGTAAAAAAAAAAAAGGTGCAGCAGAGATGACAGCATTAGCAAAACGAGACTGAGCATAGCTCTGAATCCATCAACAAAAATGCAATGTGTGTAGTCCATTGGATTTGGGATTTCTGAAAATAAACGTATGATGAAGAGATGAACAAGACCAGGTCTTGGTGACATAAGCGAATGGTTTCTGAAGAGGAGTAATGAAGCCATCACCATATTGGAAATGCTACCTCGAACTAACTTTCAATTATCTAGAAACAAGCAAAAAGTTAATGATAAAGCAGGCCTTATACTTACTTGCAAACAGCAGCGACATGTCTGTTTATCACGCATGGACTCCGCATGCATTGTGATGAGCTCTGACTACTGATGGTGTTTTTAGACAGATTTTAACGCAAATTATTCACAGAAACCAGAAAATGTAAAAAACAAACAAACAAAAAAAACAACGAAGAAATGGCAGCCTAGAGTGTTCCAGGTCATATGACTATTGCACATACAAATATCACCTCAAAGTTGTAAAATGATACATACTTCAGCCCTTCTTTTAGAGTATACTAGATGCAGTTACTTTTCTTTGACTTGTGTTGGACTGTGTTTAATTTTGTGCCGTTAGATTCTGAACACTTCTCAACGGAGCTGTAACTTGGTTACAAGAATTGACTTCCACTTCCCTATTCCCTCCGTGGTTGCATTTGGTGGTCTTGTTTGATTTAGTATGGTTTGGTATGGTTCAGCATGCTTAATCCCAAAACAGTTTGGGTTTCCATGGACACCCTCCCTTGCTGGGTGGACTGTAGGGGCTATGCGTTTGACGTCACATGCAGAGCAAGTCGGAAGATTCGGTTTCACATCCATCAAGGATAAACCAGGCTGATTTGAGCCTTCAGGCTCAGCTTTGTGTACTTAAAATCAGGTTCACATAAACATTAGGGATCTCCATTTGTGGCCATATATCAATTTCAACACACTATGTGTAGTGTGGACCAATGAAGACACTTTTATAGTGTTCCTTTTTACTCAGTGAGTTAAATTAATACTGTATAGATGCAGTAACCCAGATAAGAATTTCATGTATTTTTCAAGTATTCCACCTTTCTTATGACCAATGTCTGTGCATTATTTCTTAACTGATTACTACAGATTGATAATTTAATCCAGCCTCATTGCAGAGGGCAAAATCCTGCACCACATTCAAACCCACAGTTCTGCAGTCTTCTCAGGGGAAGAAACCAAAGCACAGCCACCGTGCTGATGACCCAGATAGAAAACCTTTTGCTCTGCACGGTGAGCACTGAGCAAGCAACGACTTAGTCAGCAAAACACCGGCCAAGCCTATGAATAACGCAGACTGCATACGTGTAGCATTCTGCTAATTTGATTTAGAGGAATAAAAAGAGACGGGGCACATTTAACACAAGCTTTAACATCAGTCAGGATCAAGTTGTGAGTTTGTCACAGGAGAGTGAAAGTATTTTGGTGTTTACAGAGCTGCGTCAAGCCGTGAGTGATTCTAAGCAGGTCTGGGCAAAACATCTTCATTATCAGTCAAAAGAATAGCAGCAGCAGGTGCAGAGCTCAGAGTTTAAATGGAGAAACGGGGACGCTGCTTCCAAGTTTGCAGACATTTGAGGGAGAGTGCTTGTATAAATGTTTGAACAGTCTCTCAGTACACTGGCTAAGCTTTCTGAGACAGTCCTCAAATTCCATGAAAGAACAGGACAGAACTGACATCCAAATACAACAGGATCTTACTTTGCCACTATCAAGTCATCTCAAACTTAAGTTTCTGGCATATTCTGCCAAAATTCGAGAACGGGGGATTCTGGGGCTTTTCTGAGATGCATTCATGAGAGCTTTCTGACAGACAGTAAAGTGAATTGACGGATTCAAGGGCTGACAGGAAGACCACAAAGCTTGTATTTTTAATAAGGCCCCAGACAGAAAAGCTCTGAGGTAGCTTAAGCAAGGACTGAAATATTAAGGAGATAGATCTTTGATTTTCCTTTTAGTGCTGTAGAAAACATCTAATCATGAGACTGACAGCGCCTTCTTCACTTAAAAGCCTTCTTCCATTACTTGAACACTGCTAATTCAATCTGAAAGCAAATAAATAAAGAAGACCAAATCAATTAATCTCATCAGTAGTTTGTCACACTGCACCATCATCAATTAATCTGTTTGGGAAGTATAGAAACTAAATCTGTAGTTTGTCTGCTTTGAGTTAGAAATTGACAGCTTCTATTTTTATTCCCAACATCCAATCCCAAAGCATCTCTCTGTAAAAACATGACATTCAAATCTCTGTAAGACAAGTCTAAACTTTGCACAAACAATCGAGAGCACCAGAGAGGCTGAATTAACAGCACACTTTAGAAGAAGCAGAAGGGAAAGCTAGAGCCTTGAATGACTGAATGCATCCAGGAGTTCAAACAGCATTTATAGATGAGGTTGGCAGACCTGGACTTTTAATTCCTGCTTAAACTTTAAATGTCTGAGGTTTATTTGTATATTATTTGATCAGATAGTTTGATGGATCATCAGGTTGTCTTACATTATATCAAATCAAAGAATCACAATCACAGTATGAAAGTTATTGTGAGATAAGTATCACACATGATTTTAGTTTTAAGTGTTACTGACTGAAAAATATTCAGTCATACATACAGCATAATAGTACATAAGTAGACATGGCATAATTGAATAATCAAGTATTGGTCAAAATTAGGCTACCAAGTATTAAACATCTTTATCCAGATATGGCTGCCTTCACCGTCATTAATATTCAGGCCTTTTTTTGAAAAAATTTTGGAAATTATCCTGCAACTCCCATCCTCTAAATGGTAGCCAAGACTAAAGAAAACACAGAACAACACTCCAGCAGTGACAGAATGCCCTAATTCTTAAATGTGTGGGTGTATGAAACAAAAGGCCGTCAAAATATCATGTCAGCCTGATAACTGTTGATGCCTTTACATTTGCAGGTATTTAAGCCTAAACTTAAATCATGTAATAACTGTAATGGTGAGTGAATGGTGGCCTTTATTAACTAGGGCTGAGTTTTTTCCTTCTTTGAGGTTCAGTATTGTGCAGAATTTTTTGGGCAAAAAACGGAGACTGAAGTAAGGCGTAAATGTGGCGAGTAAGCCACCTGAGGGCACCATCGGGTGCGAAGGAGGATGGACACAACCCCAGTCATGCTTTAGGGCATGGGAAAATAATCTGTTGATAAAATGAAGTCCACACCTTAAGGGTGGAGTAAGTGGTGGATGTGGCCTAGTAGGGTTGCCACAAGCCCCTGGTCACGCGATGTCCCAAAGGCTCGCAAACCACAGCAGGTCTCTGGGCGTATTACTAGGTTTGAAAAGGCTCGGACAAAAGAGATTCCGTTGAGCTTGACCGCTGATTGCCCTCCTCCCTCTCTCCAGCCCCAAGCTGTGATGTTGGTCCCCCTAATGAAGCCTCGACACAAAACATGCTTAAAACTTTTACACATGACTGTAAATTGCAATTTTTCACTTGAAAAAAAAATGAAACTATTTTAGAAAAAAACAGTATGTTATGTACCCCTAAAATAAAATAAAACAAATTTTCTAATCTTGTGGTTCTTGGAGTTATTTTTAGATTTTAAATCTAACCTTACACTTATTTTCATAACACACAGTTCAGCCTGATGGCAGCAACTCTTGCACTCATACACAGACACACAAATACACACAGGAGAAGGAAAAGTGGAGAGGGAGCAGGTATAGAGAAGTTTCTTCATCAACTTTACAAATTAAACCTGTTGCTTGTTACTGTGTTACTTAAGCATCATCAAACATTTGTCACAAAGTTCAAAGTCAGCACAGAGTCTAAGAGGCCTGTACAGAAAAACTTAGTTGACTGAAATTACACCCACACACTGACCAACTGATAAGTTGTAAGGGTTTAAAACAAAATCCAAAAAAGCAAAAAAAAAAAAAAAAAAAAAAAAGGGAAAAACAAAAGAAAAAAGACAGAAAACACAAAACCTTCACAATAACTCAAAATCAGTTTAATGCCTGACAGGTTCCTCATTGCACTCACGCTGTTTGTTTAAATCTTAAAAATTCACATAACAAGCTTTATGGAGCAGTATTGATTATTTTTAACCTTGTTATGTTCTACTAAATTAACAGCTGACTTAGAGACGATCAGTGTACACATACCTATAATCAGATAATATCAGCAATCACAGTGTGATCATTTTTTAGCATCATGTATCCTACAACATGCATGCACACATGAGTGTGACACCACTCGAAGAGCAGGATCTTGGTTGGATGAAAGAATATCAACCAACCAACCAAACAGTTCATTTTTCTCGTACCTGTAGGGGGCTGTGGATAGGCAAGGGGCGCACATTTTTAAAAGAAAAGGCTGAATTTGCAGAATATGTCCCCTTTAAGATTCGTCTCACATTGAGCATCTGCCTCAAGAGTCATGCTGGTGTATCTGTGATGGCAGCAGCCTCGCCTCTAGCCAAAACATTTCTACATGCAGAAAACATGCAGGCTCCGCATGCTCAATTCTCTGACTGCTGATGGTGATATCAGACAGGCGTTTAGAGTAGAACTGAAAAAAACAGTGGTTTTGGTTGCACTAGACAACAAAAGCAGAAGCACAACATGCTGCAGGTCACATGACTTACATTGTATGTGCTATGTGGCTTTTGCTTATGTGCAAATTGCATTTGGGAATAAAAAATATATCATTCAACCACAACAGGAAGCATTAGTGGATAAAAGAAGCTATATTTTAACCAGAGACAAAATGGTTTCAACTTCAACCTCGTGGTGGTTTAAGTAGCACAACAGCAGCAGTAGCAATATTTTTTGTCCATCTTACAGTAAGACAAAACAAACCCTGCCTGGAATAAAGCTGTTCAAGGACAAAGGGAGAAGTTTTTCTGCAGTGTTACATTCAGCTACTAAGAAATTACACTGCTGCACTGAGAAGGTTACATGTAGTTATCCCAAACACAGTCAAATCAACAAAGAAATCATTTTTTCTGTTTACACTTTTTGGATTTTCTTCGCTGGTGAGGGTTGTGAAACTGTTGTTTCTTGACGTCCCTTTTCAATCCAAATCCAAACACTCCAATCCAATGGCTTGTCTATAATGGATTTGCAAGTATTTTTCAAGAGTTATATCAGGATAAACAGACTATGCTTGAGTTTGAGGAATAAAACGCGCTCAAAGGCATCACCTTGGAAAATTACAACTGCCATTTTTCACTGTGTTAAGAAAGCTTAATGACCGACACAGCTGTTTCTCATACATAGACATTTAAGGGACAGAATCATGTGATAAATCTGCAGAATAATCGATGAAGAAAGTAAAAGTTAGTTGTAGCCTTGAGCTGCACTTGCAAGAAAACAAAGATAGTACTGCAACAGACGCATCCAAGAGTTGTTAATGCAGTCACACACAATCTGAGCTCACTGGAGGTGATTCTGCGGCACTTCAGAAAATCATCGTGCCCCTGTGGGACTCCAGGTTATCCTGATGTATTTCACCCCTTAAGGGTCTCTGGCTCATTGTGCTTGCAGAGAAACCTTCCCATAATTAATTGCGATTTCACGAAGAGGATTGAGGTGAGGCGTTCCCTGTGGAGGCGGGGGGGGGGGGGGCAGCTGCAGGGGAAGTTGGAGCCACAGGGCTGTGAGTGGAGCAGCTGTTGTAGCCATGGTTCATGGCTCATCTGCAGACGGCTGACTGAGCCTTCTCAAGGACCTTTTTCACTGCCGACTTACAGAGGTAGCTGTAGAGCTGTGGAGTGGTGCTTGGAAAGGTAATGAAAGGACAGGAAATGAGAGGCTTTTTACATTTTAAGTAGCAAATTTACCTCTTCTTCAGCACTTTATTATGCTAATTAACTGATGTGGAATGACTGCTGAATAAATTAGCAGACAATAATTTAGAGAAATTAGATTATAAAATGCCATGTGTGGCTGTTATTTTCCTTCTATAGTAAAAAGTTGAACCTTTTCAGTTCCATTTCATGCACACTGGCTTTTTGATCAGGATTTGTAAATTAGAATTATTTTAAAGTAGTTTCAAGAAAACTGGGGTCAAGTGTTATGAAGATGTGTGGAAATCTCTCCTAATTCACGTGTAGATCTTTATCCTTCAGAAAAATCAGAGCAGGGTTGATATAATCACTGTTATCATGCTGATGTTAATCACAGAACTCCAACTGATATAATTGATAAGATCAGACCTACCCCAGTAATTATCATCATCATTTTAAATGCTAATATTAGACCTGATGACTGTAACTCTTATAACTACTATAATCAGACTTTACTTTTCTGTTCTTGCTTGTTGTACTAACATTTTTACCACCATTACTGGCAATGTAGCCATGAGTTTGTATCATCACCCCTCTTTCTAAGTCAGACTCATTCTTAACAGACAGCTGTTGAGTATGAGTCTGGACCTGCTTGAGGTTTCTGTCTGTTTAAAGGAAGCTCTTCCTGCAGCCACTTTGCTGTTTGTTAGCAAATGTTTGGCTCATGGAAGATCAAAGGTACAGTATGCAATATTAAACCCAATAGCATTTAGCTGTAAAAACTTGGTAAAAATGACACATAATATTATAAGTACGCCTGTTTTTACATTAGTGTTTAATTACATAGATGTATTAAATTGTTCTATTTTCATTGTGCACTACTTTGGCCTCACTGCAAGGTGTTCCCTTTAGTTTTGTTTTCACTCTCCAAAGGCTCATCAAATGTCCTGCATACACAGAGGTCAACAGAGGGTCTAAGAGAGTGGTTCTCAACTGGTGGGGTGGGACCCAAAAGCTGGTCGTGGGTTGTGACTAGGAGTCTGAAAAACAAAAATGGAGGCAAAAGTCCTTAAGTCCTTTTGGGACATGCATCGATACCTTTTATTTTACCCTGTTTTATTGTGAAATCTAAATTTTTGATAAATATTTCAAATAATTTATCCCCTCTTCTTCCAAGACATCCCAAGATAAGCAAGTCATTTCACAAGTTCTCTAGAAAAATCGGCAAAAATTGACACATCATCATTTTTTGTGGGCTTCAGGACCCACAAAATATGATTTATTAAACTGGCATTTTGACACATTTCAAATTAAAGAGATGTTGCAACTTCTGCAATTTAAAAATTACAGCAGGCCATATTGCGATTTAATCTAACTTGCGATTAATTGCCTAGCCCCAAAGGTGACACAGGAGACTGCTGCTCTGGTTGGTGTCAATTTTCAAACGCTGCAGTGTTGATTGGCTATGACTCGTGATGTTGTGGCCAATCAGGTCGTGTGGGCGTGACATTAGGGGAGAGTGTGACTGAATGAGAGCTTAGCCAGAAGGGAAGAAACACCTGCAGAGGAGTCAAAGTAGCTGACTTTTTAATTCATTGGTAACACTGGTGATCGGTGGAATAAAATGCTGATATCGATAATCGGCAAAATGCCAAATATTGGTGCCGATAATCAGCCAAACCGATTATCGGTAGACCCTACCGTCGCCACATGTTAAAGTTGCAGGTTTGAGCAGCTGAACATGGTAAGCTTCTGTTGTAGGTATACTCACAGGGCTAATCACAGATTAAATGTAACTTTCAATGTTGTTAGAAATAGTGGGTGACATTTAAGTAACACAATAACAAGCAACAAGAGAAAAAGGTGCGTCTTTTCTCAGCAGTTTTAGTGGGAACTTTTAGCTCTCCTGTGATCTCTTGTCTCCAGCTGTGACCTGGAAGGCGAGGGCAAATGCCAATGGTTAGGATAAAGCCATGGCACACATAGACCACTGTGACCACTGTGACCACAGGAATTTTAAGGAAAAAGTTTTGGCTTCAAATGAAAAACATCCACATGAAAGTGAATTAAAACTGTTTTTTAACAAAGAAGTTTCAATTAGAGTGTAAAACTTTAGGTAACACAGCCTGTACAAGCAGCGAAAACTTCCCAGACATGCTTGGAGGTGCTTCTCTCTGCTCTTCCCTTTATTATCTAATAACGCATAAGAGATGTCAGGAAAGCTGTTATGATCATCAGGAGTATCAGGAGTGTGCTGATGACCCGGCGCAGAAGCAATTAAGATCGCCCTCCTCCACGCGGACCACCTCCTACTCAGAGTGAGATATATGAGTGCGTTGACCTTTATCTCTCAGTGTGAGCATTAAGCAGAGGAGACAAAGACAAACGGAGGGAGACAGAAAAACCCACCCATCACAGAGCCTTGTTGTTTGGAGACAAACATCACACGCGGCTTTTCTGGTGATGTGTATTTATGACTTTGCTGAATGATATTTCACACGGGAAGAGACTGAAAGAAACGTGTATAAACAAAAGAAGAAGTGAGAGAGAGAGAGAGAGAGAGAGAGAGAGAGAGAGATAACCCATGGTAGAGAAAGAGAAGGAATGAGTTCATAATGACAGATGGGCCTGGGTGTTTTCCAACCTCCAAAGCTCCTGCAATATGACAAAGATTACACCAGAGAGCAATCCAAAAAAGACGCTCATATTCAGGCAGGCTGGAGAGTTATGGAACAAATATACAATATATGCATAAAAAGACAGTTTTCTGGCAACTTGAGTGCCTCTTTTAACGGATCTGTGAGCATCTTCAGCGATGTGTTTGCATGTACCGAAAGAGTGATAAACAAAATGCATCACGCCGTCTTTTCAGCGAGCCCTAATCTGTCACTGAAGCCTCAGCTGTAAAACTGCTGTGGCACAAGCTCGCGGGCCCACAGTGCCGAGACGTACGGAGTCTCTCGCTGCGTTCAGTGAGAATTGAGGATGTGACAACCAATTAGAGTCGGAGCAGACGCACTGACGCACTGGCCTGCCCCTGTTTCTCAGCACACAACAGCTCGCACATTTTTCTAATGAGCTCCAACTTCTGAAAACCCAGTCTGACATTTTTAATTTTCACTTGCCTTTTCTTTGCCAGAGACAAACACAGCAGGCAGAAATTTAATTGTGTTTTGAGTCGTTTTTTCCACAAAAGGTTAGAATGCAATGTTACTGTACTTTTTCCTCCGAAAAACAAAAGAACTGAGATAGCAACATGTGGCTGATACTTAATCGGCTCTTAATTATAGTATGGTATGGTGCTTTATCTTAAAGTTAAATATAAATGAGTACACCTACTGTCTCTCTTCTCTTGCACCTGCCTGTGTTATTTTAGACTAAAATAATTTAACCCCGTTATGACATGTGATCACCTAGGTGTTTATCATAAGGGTGAAATGATCCACCACTGTGCATCAACTGTTTGAGTCAAATCGAAAGAAATTCAAAACAATCAACACTAGCTGTGCTTTTATTTTGAAATTCCTCAAGAACACCTATTTAACAGTTTCCACTCAGTAGTGCACTGTCCTGAACTTTCAAACAAGCAGCTGAGATTACAGGGACAAATAAGCTATCCACTCCCCTCTCCTTTTATAATAAATTTAATGAAGATATAATAAACTCAAACAGGATTAACACATCTAGCCATGGCTTTAGCTTTATTCAAAATAATCTCCAAGGACTCCTCCAGAAGGCAGGAGCATTTAACAAACAGAGCAGTCTGTTACCTATGCACCACGCCAGCTGTGACTAGGAAAAGTAACATCTGGAAAATGCTCTGTCAAAAACACAACAAAAGGTTATTTTCAAAACACGCGACCCTGAATGTCTGTTGGGAACGAAGGAAAGTTTGTGCACAACAGCTCTAAATGGACCACTATGCTGCAATCATCATTAGAAAATGTCTGCATGCATCGAGTACAATCCCTTTTTTATCACAGTTTAAAGTCCCTGTAAAGTGAAATTCAAAGTATGTGTCTTAACACACTCGATATGTTGGAATAAGGTTGCTGTAAATGTGAAACCACTGAAATCTACATGAACCCAAAAGGCCCCTATGGGGAATTACCCTGCCCCCCAACACTACAAAGACGTAAAATCACAGAGCAGTTCATCTCAGTACAGTTTGTTGTTAGCTGGTGTCACTGCCTTCACTGAAAGTTAACAGGCAGTTACGTACTGAGTTTTTTTTTTTATCACTGTGAGGTAAATATGTCAAATCTATCAGCCATAGTGGCCTATGGCTCATTTAAAGCATCATAAAAGAAAGATTTATGACAGAAAACAGACTTTGTCTCTACTCTGGCACAGCTAGGCAGCTGCGCTCTGACCAGAGATCAACTTAAGGTCAGGGGTCAGGCTAATTGCTGGAATACTTAAATAATTTTCACTTAAACAAGGTACAGCAGGAACAAACATCTTACCTGGTGAAAGTATGTTTTATTTAACTTGTCTTTAGTCCTAGATAATTAAAAGAAGCCGACTGTGGCTTTGTCTCTCTCAAAACAGCAACAGTTCATGTCTGTTAGCATCACAATGCTTAAGTTTAGTAAAGTGTGAGATCATACATGCCTGCTGCCATTTGTCTGTGAGTTTTTTTTTAATCTTTTTTTTGCCTAAATATCTCACTACTTTTGGGACAAAACGTAGGGTAAGAATCAAGAACGTTTATGTTTTTGCACTTAAAATGGTTGGCATTTAGAGTGCCAGCTCAAAACAAAGAACTTTTGTAGGATTTCTCTAAGTAGAAATGCCCCAAGAGGAGTTCTCTGCTAATGTGTGAAGTCATCTGCAAAGAACATATACCGTGCAGTCAGATATGTGTCATTAAACTTACAAAGCCACACTCTGTTTTTTGCTTAACCATGTGCGCTTAAAATAAAAGTTGAAAGCAGTAGAGACAGGCATCAGGCAGACTGGCATCATACTTTTTCTAGTCCTGTTAGCACCAGTTAGCACAAGTCACTGCGATAATACCAGACCAGAGAAGGTTAGCCTGCTAATCACAATAATGGTGACTGGACTACATACTACATACTACTACATAGTAAGTTCTTTGGAAGGAGAGGTCTTCTTTGAGCTGATGGTGGCGGCCCAGAGTCCACGCCAACATAACAGTGAACAAATGCCACAAAAAGAGGAATGAAGAAAGTGTAGCTGAACTGAGAGCTGATTTGCAAAGTAATGAGGGAGTGGCTGGACAGATTCCACCATGGGGTCACGTTATTCTTTTTTGTCCAAGAGTAGCATAAAGCTTTGAGAATTTTAGTTTATCTATCATTAACAGTAAAGTGCCCAGCAGTTCCTGTGTATTTTAATAATGACTGTGTTATTCCTATCATTATAGTAACATTATAGACAGTCATAACACACTTTTCCAGTTAAGTTCATAAAGTTCATGCTGTTCTCTGTCATTCTCTTTGTCTTCACAGTACAAATTATTGATCTAATATTAAACCTAGCTCACTACAGTATGCTTGGATGTGAAGACTTTGTGAGGCTTTTGGGAGATGAAATTGGGGGATAAAAAGTTAAAGGCATTTAATTTATTATGACTTTTTTGCCATTTTATGAACATTTTGAAACAATCCCAGAAATGTTCACACAGTCTGGAGATGACTCAGTAAAGCCTGCATTTTTTTTTCCCAATCTCTTTCTTCACTCTCTTACATCACCTACTCCTGCTGTATCCCTTTATTCATCATCTGCAGCTGTACATCTGTTTGAATGGAGATTAAGGCATGCCGTGTGATCCCACCATAATTGCACGCTAATTAAACAAGAACATCTACTGTCACAGAGACAAATGCATATACTCTTGTTGACATTTTTGGGGAAGCTACTTCTTACTGATTGGTAGAAATCAGCTGAGAAAGAGTTGTGTTTCTTCAGTGAACATCTCTCCTCCTGCTCTAAAACTGAGAGCAGCATGCACGTAGGCGCGCTAACTCACAGCTACAGCAGGAGAGAGGACGGAGGAGAGAGCAATACCCTGACCCGGATCACAAATCTCTCGACCTGATATTCATATCTAAGTAAATATATCCATTTGCTTGGCTGGGCTGGGCTGGGCTGTGTGCAAGGAGGAAGATTCTTTAAAAAAGAAGGGCAAAAGTTAGGGTCCCTTCATGCTTTTAAAAATCTAATTCAAGACTTCTTAAGAACTGAAGTGAGAAAAATTAATAACACTTTTTGCACAGAATAAGGTCAAAACTGAAAGGCAAGAGATTTCGTGGGGATGAATATTCTGATTTAATGAACTGTTTATGAAATGTCAAATGGTACAAGGCAAAAGACTTTTTTGGTAATAAACACCCAAATGTGATGATTTTTTTCTCTCAGGAAATTTAAAACATCTAGCACCGACTTCCCTGAATTACATGGTTTGATGCAATAATTTGTGGAGTAAGATGATTAAAATTGTTTAAGGTTGGCTCAGAAACAAAGACTGGATAAGGACATGTTTTAGTCAAAATACCCTCTAAAAGTTAAGATGTCTCTCTGGTAAAATGCTGACTTTTTATGGCCTTATATTTTTACTGTGAAATTTGTGAGATTTTTTTTTCTTTTCTTTTTTATTTTTTTTACCATTTTACCTCTCCTGGGTTTGTTGTCATGAAAAGCTTGTAAAACATGAACCATGTGGTGCACAGTAAAGCTGTAAACATAGCCTTATTTTTTCAGAACAACCTGGGGTTTAAGAATTTGTGTGCTGCAGTAATGCCCCTGGAATTAAAAAAAAAAAAAAAAAGTTGTTGAACTATTAAGACAGAAGAAAAAATGAAAACGAAATTAAAACTCGAATCATTTTATGTGTGACACAGTAAACAACAATGACTAAGACTTTTTTCAAAAACTTGTTCTCCTATAAATCATTCTCTGACAAAAAAAATCTTTAAAATATTCACATATTTATTAAAAAAAAAAATTCTTGCTCTTTTTATATTTGCTGAGCCATTACTCAAAGCATTTCCTGTCTGCAGTGACACAGAGGGACAGATCTCAGGCTGTCTTTCTCTTTTTCTTTCCATTATAAGCCACTCAGGCCCTCTACTTCAGTTTACACATGTGCTGTTTTGCAACCCTGACGTGACAAAGGAACAGCCTGCCATTGGTCGTCACAGCCCATGTGACATCTATTTTGTGAACACTACATGGCGACTCATACCAAGCTAGCATCAGATATAATCAAAAATGGATTAAAAAGTGGATAAAAAGACATTCATTATCACAGTTACTGGTGTGGATTTAGTCTTCAAAGACCCCAGAAAGTCACCAAAGGGCCACTAGAAAAGCTACTATAAGAGCTACGAAGATGTGGACAGCATCATTAGAATGGTGAAACTGAGGACTTCCAGGCTTACTTAACTTTTAATAACCCATGTCTCTTCTTGTCATATATGACAATGTAAGTCTCGGAGGGTTAAGACTATTTGAGACTTTGCAAGGATCTGCTGGAACCCCAGAAGCAGTAGAGTCCTTTTTTGTATAAGTGTGCATGTACATGATGTTAACAGGTGGAAGCTGTGTGCTGTTTAGGTGGCCACCTTCACAATAAAGCGCTGCAGCAAACACTAATATTTAAGGGTTTGTAAATGCTCATGCCTCGTATCTCATTTACTGAAGAATACAAAAGGTCCCACTAAAGATGAAGAGCAGGACTGGTGTATTTATTCACTTTAATTTGGTGCAGGTTTCTCCTTTGAGCTGTTGGACTGCTGTCTTCTTTATCTAACAATCAACTTCCTTTTTGGCCTGCAAACTTCTACTTACGTAACCCTCACTCATGGGTATTCATGTGAATCATGAAGTAGTGACTCAACCTGCCAGGGAAATCTGTTTAGAGAGACATATTTTTTTATTTTATCAAAATATGGATATATGGCAGCAGTGCTATGATGATTCCATCATATGAGTCAGGACAATGATACACCACAGCATATAAATGTTGTCTCAGCTACTGAATTTTCTTAAGCCAGAATGAGGTCATTAAATGTCTATATGAGTGTCTTTGCATCTGAATTATTGCTTTCATTTGAGTTAATTTGTATTATACAAATAAATGTGAAGGCTGTGATTCCAGTCCTTCACACCTTATTTTTTTCTCGATGAAAAAACTGAAGTATTTCCCCCTTTGCTTCCTTTTCCCCTTGAGCATTAAGAATTCAATTTTTGCGAGGATTTTTAAGTCTATTTACAGATTTTCTAGTTTTCCTCCTCCGTTAAAAAGAACAGCCCAGAAGCTTGCCAGACCGAAGAGACTGTCTTAACACATGTCAAGAGCCAATATTGACTTGGTTTACATCATTTTCACATTATCAAAAAGTACAAGAAACTCCTGATAGAGAGTGAGGAGCATCAGGGAAAAACAGGAGAAAAATCACATCTGCAGAGCTGAATAATAAGCCATAATCTTCTTCTAATGTGTGCTAACAAACAGAGTTTGTAATGTGTGAGTGTAAATGTTGTTTGTGTCGCAGTTTGCTTCCTGATCCCACAGATAAATGGTCTGACCTAACTTTCTTGATTAATCTAATAGTTGGTGCTGATGAGCTTCCTGAATTAATCAGTGATCGTGGAGCTGATACCGTTTGACTGATTAGAGGGAGAGATGATGTAAATATGAAGCTACAGATGATGCCGCTGCTGCAGTAAGGAAGAATTATCTTCTGAAGATGTATCCCAGCACCTTTTAACGGACACACAGTGGATATCAGATATTCAACCTGGTTTTTAAAGGTCTCAGACTATAGACGGAGCATAATTTTTTTTTTTGTATAAAATTGTGTGCAAAAAGTCAAAATCAATATAAAGTCAAATTTAGCAGTTTTAGTTTGAAAAGGACTTCATTCAATCTTTTACTAATGAATCAAAAATACATACATCATGAAATACTCAGTCTTTTACAATGTATAGAAAGTCCTGAAGTGTTTTCTATGTTATGTTTACTACTGATGATTATAAAATGATTATTTCCTTCATTAAGGGTGAAGCAAACCTTCACAAAACTCACCAATCCTGCATGCAGCCAGAGGCCAAAACCCTGCAGTCTAGTCCTCCATTAACGTTCACAGCTGTGATTATATTAGTCCGTTATCTGTGCTGATGAATACTGGACCAGTTTCTAACAAGTTCATAACATGAGAGCGTCTTTAGATCTTATTTAAGAAACTCTCCTGTGTGATCATGAGGGAAAAAGCTTGCTGGAGGCAGGAACAATTTAACTCTTCGTTGTCGGTGTTTTGAACTGTAAGGCTGAGATAAGGCTCCGTTGTTGTGGAGAAGAGGATCACACTAGTCTGCTGCTGGGCCGTCTTCTCTCTGACGTGTACGACTCTGGCAGGGAGTTTTCAGCAAAATACTCGCACCCAGGCAAATCTCGTATTCTGGGTTAAGTGTCTATGAGATTTTTTAAATCCTGGCTGTTGTTACTGCCGCTGTTATCTTGGAGTCATCTTGTGGCGTATTTTAACAAACACTGCACGAGTTAGACGTCCTCCTTTTCAAAGTTGATGTTGCTGACTGTCTCTTTCAAGATGTGTTTTTCAAGTCACGCGGAAGATAAGGATATTGTTAAGATTAAATGTAAATGTTGTATATGGATTGAACCAACTGGAACCGATTCTCGATTCCCATCTCTACGGAAACAGACACATATCTGCGTAAATTAGGGATATTTGGACTCCATAGAGATCACTACCACAAATGCCTGTCACCTTGGATATAATACTACCGTATAGTTGGCGGGCTGAAATATAAGGTATTATTTTTCCTTTTAGATAAGAGGAAGGAGAATAGAGTGAAGTTTATATTATACACATCACTGACTTAATACTTGTGGTAGCTACTGTACTGGCCTAGCTTTGTCCTTTGGCTTTATTGATATTCCTTTAAACTCCAAACATTTCTATAATATTTCATCAGCTGGAGATCTATACTGACCACAGTGAACATCATCAAGATGTAGTTATTACAAAAAAGATGGCAATTTTCATCTGAAGTAATGCAACTTACTGTATACTCCCTACTGATTCCTCTAACCAGCTCGTAATTCATCATTCAGCAGCTGGAACAGCAGGGACTTAAGCTGATGGTGACAGCCAATGCATAAGTACTAAACCAAGAACATAACTCAAGGGTAGTTATATTCTTAATTAATATAGATGTTTCAGTGGAAAAACTCTACATACTGTACCTTTGAGGCCAATGTTGCTTGATTGACAACCTGTCAACTCTACCACCGCTACCAATTTAAAAAAAGCGTTTTAATCTAGTTTTTCCCAGAATAAAACCGAGGGATAACAAGTCCTCTATTCAAGTGGCATATTCAGCCATATTTGGGTCTCGAATGTGGAACACCAGCAAAGTTCAAACAAGCTTCTAATCACGTCCTGTGATCGGGCATGTGCCCGTCCCGTGTGACACAGCAGCCACTGCATTGTCAAGCCCCTTCTTCAGCGGGGGAACTTCTGAGCCTGAGTGCCGTCAACTGGTATTTGACCCATTCATTTCCAAAAAATCTAATTACAGACTGCCACATGGTTCTCATTTCACCATTTGCGTCGACATAATTACTTCAGTGAGAGATGAAAAGGGTGCAGAGAAGTCTGAGGCTATAAACAGCCCCGTCACACGATGCACACCCTTCAGAGACAAGCGCTGGTACACCGCTACATTAAATTACATGTGATATGATATGTGATATATAATCCTTAGATTCTTAACAAGATCTTCTTAACAACTATTTAATACAGTAAATATTTCCACTTACAACCCATACAACACACTTCTATTGTGTTGTGATCTCTAAAAACAAGGCGGTTAATTCCCCAAATATCTTAGATTACATTTATTTCTTCAGTTAAACTCTGATTTCCACCAAATAAAAACAGGTTGTCTGGATTTTTCTAACCTGATGCATATCAAACATGGTTTGCTACAGCTGAAGAGAGTCAAATTAAAGTAAACCCCTTTCAAAAATAAAGACTAGGAGATATTTCTGAGTCATGATCTCACTTTTTTGAAAGGTAAGGTCCTCCTTGATGTGTCACCTGTGCTATAATCCTGCTTTATATAAAGCAAGACTGATATCTCACTGTCACAACTACAAGCACTTCGACGGCTCAGAGCTTACAGCAGTAAGTCAAAGACAGGAAGAAGAATGAGGGCAAAGAAAAAGAAGATAAAGAGTCTTTTTGTATTCCAGAGTAGGAGCTGCTTCAGTGATTGAATTCATGTCAAGTTCACAGCAGTAGAGTCTCCAGTGAGTAAAAGGAAGACTCTTCTTTCTGTATCTCTCTTTGACAACATCTAATATAGAGTTCCATAATGTCCGTCAGATCCAACACATCTATGTAAGAAGGGTACATGTGAAGAATGGTAGATAAAGCAGCCTAACTGGGCCTGTGTGATATGACAGATATGCCAATGTGTGACGACTTCGCTTAATACTGCAATAATAATGCAAACTGCAGTTAACCAAAAACAGAGCATATCAGCTATAAACTAGATTAAAATTGTAATTTCAGCTGAAATTGCGTGGGGATGCTAAGAGCTAAATTGTGGAAGAACTGCTGAAAATCGCCAAAAGCACAAAAACAGCTGAAAATAGCATAAAAATGGCATAAAAGTAACTGAAAATGGCATTCAATAGCTTCAAAAAGGATAAAAATTAGCTGAAAGTAGCCAAAAAAAAGCTGAAAATGGCCTAAAAATAGTTGAAAGTAGCCTTAAAATAGCTGAAAATAGCTGAATTTGGCCTTACAGTAGCTGAAATTTGCATTCAATGGCTAAAAGGCATAGAAATAGCTGAAAATAGCTATATCTTAAAGTTTAAATGGTGTCGATACGACAAAGTACGAAGGAGGAGATAGCCGGCGTGGAAGAATAATCATAAACAAAATGGCCGATGTGAATATCAACAGGGTGGATGCTCAGCATCCCCACAAATGAAAGTTTCTATCAGACAACAGTTCAGCTCAGTTGGTAGAGCGGCACTCATACAGCAAGTGACAGCCCACAACACATTGGTCAAGGGGGTCAACTCCCAACCCTAGTGCTGCTTGGTTCAAATCTTCCCCCACTTTCCTTCCCCATGGTTCCTGTCTCTCTTCAGCTGTCCTATCAAAATAAAAGCAAAAACAGGGTGGTGATGGCCTAGCAATAAGGTTATACCACTTAAACACAGGTAGCCTGGGGTAAAGTCATTCATCCCTATTTCAAACTGTCATTTTCTTGATGCACAGGCATAAAAATCCCCCAAAAAGATAGCCACCGATACAATGTGCATACAATGGGATCCTGTGCGCAGGAGGTGGAGCACTTTTAACAGCTTTTCACCCTCATTGTGAAATTCATCCATTATATTTTTCATAATCTAAAACTAGAGCTTACATTTTAAAAGTTTGCTTGCAATCACATGATTACAACGTCCGTCAAGGGTCAGGAAGTGAGGGAAAGCCATTACTTGTTCGCTGTAGTTATTATCAGAATACTTCTACTAAGGGTGTAACGATTCATCGATGTATATCGATATATCAATAGTTGATTGATAATCCAATCAGATTGATGGAAAGTCAAAACATCGATCTAAATAGATGCTTCGAGCTACACTTTTATTTTGAAATTTCCCCCGCATGCCTGTTGACAGTTTCCACCCCAGGCAGTGTCCTCAACAAGCTAGCTGCAAGCTAACTAAGTAGCAGCAGTGGCTTAAAGTTTTGTGGCTGAGGGAAAGAAGATCTCCTGTCCTCTCTCAGCTGTGTGGATATATTTCAGACAGACACTACTGCAGGACAGATCTCTTCCCTTAGCTTGCCGACTACATCTACGTCTTTATCTGTAAATAACCGCCGTATGACATCGTTCACGGATAAAAACACTCCACCCATTATGGCTGAGGAAGCGAGTGCTGTCTGGCGATCGACCACAAACATGCTTTTAATTAAAACAGTGACACACTATCAACTGAATAAACCTTGTGGGGTAAGCAATTGAGTAAAGATGTGCCCTTCGTGAATGAGCCTGTGCTACAAAACCACTCTTTATTGTGAGCCACAGTAACTAGCTCCCGTTTGAGTGCCAGTTTTCTTTCCTCCACCCTTTGTCGCTATTCAGTCCACATTTAAAAAGCCACACTGGTATGAAATGAAGAGCCATTTGGGACTCAAACAACCAGCTCTAGTGAGCTGAGCCAAATGATGTGGATCTCTTAAAAGAGACGGCTGGGCGTACATTATTTCCTGCTGACGTTTTTCTGCGGCTTGCTTAAACTTTTTAAATTTGCCCTGAATATTTCACTATTTTTTAGGACACAAAAGTAGCTTAAAAATTAACAATGTTCATATTTTTGCACTTTGAATGGGTAGCACAGTTGTAAACTGCTCAAAACATGTTTTTTGGTGGCATTTCTCTAAGCAGAAATAACTTCCTGCCCCACAAGGGGTGTTCTTCACTGCTGTGTGATGTGACTTGCAAAGAACCTTAACAAGACTAATCATACTATACTACACACTAAGCTCGATGGTAGCCTGATCTGATCTGTAGCAGATGTAGGGTTTCCAAAATCAATTATTTTATCCCATTTTATCCTATGTCATCGTGAATAACAACCAAGGCCACAACTGGGATGTCTCACAACCTCCCGAAAAAAAAGGCCCGACTTGTTTAATTTTAATTTCTGTCTCCTTCAATTTGTTCCATCCTGCTGGTGAAGTTGACCAACAAAAGCACAGAGTGCTCTGCACATTACGACATAAGCATAAGCAAACCAAACTAAAAGAGGAATGATGAAGCTGGTGCGTTGGGATTGAAGTATGAGACAAAGGAAACGTAAGCGGAGCTCTGGCAGCTACATCCCTGCATTTATGAGGTGTCACAGAGGGACTGACAGAAAAAAGAATGATGGTGAGTAAAAGCAAATGTACTTCAGCAACATACTGAGTAACTGCTGTTATTTGCTTTGACATTTGGATAATCAAACAAATACATCTGCGTGCTACTGTCTGCCTGCTGCTAGCTCATCAGAAAGTTCAGGATGGTGGAGAGCATGGTAGAGCCTCACAGAGGTGTGCTGTAGGAAATTCACAGTACAGGTGTGTCTCAAAGACGATCAGGTGGATAGACGTTTTTAATACAACCAATTTACTGGACAATTTCTCAACCAACTGATGGATCAGTCCAGGCTGTTTGGTTAGAACTTTAAAGTAAACTCTTATTTGTAGTAATAACTTCAGACTAATGAAAAACAATTGTACTGTGATAAAAAAAAATAAGTATTGTGCATCACTACTTCTTATCCTTCGCTTCTTATCACCAACCTTGTAAGGCTTTGGACTGCGGGAAATTCAGTACAGAACATTTCCTGTAACTTCCTCTACTGTCCCTACTTTCGAGCCTTTGTACCCATTTTATGAACTAACATGACAGCACTGCTGCTCTATTCTGGACTTCATCACCACAATAAATCATCTGGAAAATCATTAAAGAAACTGATGATAGGAATAATGGCAAGCTCTGAGTGTTTGAAAGCAAAGTAACTCATCCACACTGATGCAAAAATTGGATAAAGATCCAATACACTCTGAAGCAGCCCAGCTGGAAATACTGGCTCCAACCAGGACACTGGCTCATGTGAAGGGTGGACGATGAATCGTCTGTAGGGACGACTAAAGAATGAAATATAGAGGGTCCAGGTATTAGTCAGCGTAAACCTCCAGATGCCTGAGGTGTTAGAGTAAAGTCACTCACCTTGACTTACCCTGTGTAAACGCTAGCGTTTATGTTAGGAGGGCTTCATTATTATGTCAAATTATCAAGCACACCAATGCCTAGGGTTAAGAATGTACATTTACCAAAAAAATCAAGGTAAGAAAAGAGGAACATAAAATAACAAAGTCAGGCTGAAAAGAGGAATGTGATTGAAAATATTAATATTTATCAATATTATAAGACATGGTTTGTTTTATTTAATCCGTGCAGCTAAACAGTGTGATGCTTTGTTAAAGTTCCACAAAAAAGTGTGTGCAGTAAAACTCTGGAATTAAGTAAAAGGCATAGCATTAATGCTCTCCATATCATGCTGTAGGCCTATCGCTCCCACATATGTCGCGCGGAGACGCTGAGCCATTCTGCAGTTATTTGGGAGGAAAAAAAAAAAATTTCCGTGCAAATTAGCCCTATTGCATTGGGAATCTAATAACGAGGACAATAACAGCATGGTGTAGATGGAGTAAAGATCAGCCTACTGTCAGCCAGGCCTCCTGGAGTCTGCTGCAGTTTTTGTGATGCACAAACTTTCCAGGATCAGGAAACAATTCCACCTCAGTATGATCTAAAAACAAATATCTAAATGAGGTTGGTTAATATTACATTGATGGCGCTATTACTTTGCCGTAACCAGGAGATAAACCAGTCCATGGCATCTATCTGCTTTTTTATCCATGTTTAGCACCGTTATGCACGACTAGAATATGATGGTTGTGGATGTTTTCCATAAGTTTTCCTCCATCAAGAGAGGAAACTTAATCAGAATGGTGCTTAAGTGAACAGATCAATATTGCCTTTAAATAGATGCACTGTCTGCAAATCTGAATATTTAACAAGGATTGTGAGAATCAGTGTGGGATGTGGGCAGAACTGGACACTAAAGAGAGGGAGTAAGGGCTAAATTGCACATATTGGTTTGCCATCTTTTAGAACGTGTGCTGGAGTTTGCATGAATTCTTTTTTTAGCAGATTTAAAAACATGAGATAACCCAATACTGGGTGATGATTTTTGCTGTGGTGGTATCCAAACAAATATCAGTATTGTTTTATTTTCTCTAGAATTATACCCAAAGCTAAAAATCTGGTACTGTGACGACCTGTGATGGTTTGATGTTTGTATACTTTCATTTCAGAATCGGGGACAGGGTATGTTCAGGGATGAGGGGAAGCAATATTGGAGAAATATGTCAATTTTAAGAACTTAAACCTTCTTTATTACAACTTTTGCCACAAAATCCTTCAGATATGAACACCAAAGCACATGAATAATTTACAGCAAGGCTTCATAAATACTTTCATATCATGTACTACCAACTGGCCCACATGTCACTGGGGAGAGATATAACCAACATGATCCTACTGGGGATCTCCATGAGCAACTGTGTCCATATGAGAGATTTACAGCAGCGGTGACAGGGAAAGCTTTGATGTTAACAGCTGTTATCACACACAGTCCACACTCACCCTCTCAGATGTGTCATGGATGTAAATTAGAGCATGATAGATAAATGTTTGAAGGTCTTTTTACACAACAGATGCTCTGTTGTTACAACAGGTGTAAAATATATCAATGTGTCAAGAGGCTGCTTTGTGCATAATACCTCTTTATATCATATTAAGATGCATATGTCACCATCTTCTGACACTGTCCATAAGTGAAGCCAAAATACCTTCACAGCAGGTGCTGACATACTACCGATTTCAGATTTTTTTCACATTTATTTTGATTTTCTAGACAGACCAATGCCCCATCTGTTAGCATGGAGCAGGCGGGGCTTATAACAATTTGGCAGCCGGTAAGCAGGGGAAGCCCCAAATGTTTTGGCTTCACTTGGGGAGAGGTTATGTCATCCGCCTTTTTTGCAGTCTGTGCTAAGGTTGTCAAAATGTGATATACTTTGAGACTTTTTTGATAGTGCATGCTTAAAATGACATAATTTCCATTATTTTTACATTTCATAATACCTCAAAGTATCAGTTATTAAACAAACAACACCAAAATGCAGTCTTTTAAGCCAGTAATCACTCAATTAACCAGTACTGAATGCCAAATACCAGATTTACTGGGGACATATCCTAGCTGACAACTGGACTGTGCATTAAGGACTAAAATAAAACAGCTCAATCATAAATGTCATCAGTACTTTGCAAAACTATTAAAAGGGTATATTAGTAGAAAAACCTGTTTTTTCTTAATTACACTTTCTATTTTTCAGACAGTTTCTCTCTCACTGAGTTCTGATCACATTTTTTCAGTACACGTCTCCATATGTCGCAGGAATGTGATTCAGAATAGACCAATTATTGTGTCCTTCTCCTCTGTCTGCCCTCTGAAACTTTTTAACAGCTGTGCTCTTCGAATGGTCCACAAATGGAAGTATGACTCCAAATATTTGCTTTGACGACTGAATCTAATCATGAGGTCTGTGCCAGCTCTCTCTCCCAGCAGCAGCAGCCTTGCTCTGTGCCAGCCTCTCGCTATCAGCAGTCTGGCTAAATCCATAAACAAGACCAGTTTGTAAGCCATGATAATCACCAAGAAAAATAGACCATGTTTGGCTATAATTCAAGAGTGTTTGAATCCACAGAGTACTGTCCTCATTCCCCAAATAAGACCAATTTAAACATACATCACTTTGCTGCTGATGGCAGAAATAACTGGCATTTCCTTTGTAGGTAAGGATCCAATCATTTGGGGGAAAAACAGACAAAATCTGAAATAAATCATGAATATACTGGCACAATATGCAACAAGCAGCAGACACTTTCAGACTGCAGAGGCAGTTAGATCCCATGTCAACAGATTACCTTAACAATAACATGAACCAGGGATAGGAGGTCATCATTCATTCAAATTAAATCAATACAGATTGCATTAAATGTTATGTGTCAAAACTTGAGTTGTTGCAAATAGAAATTATTTCTATGAACACTGAACTTTTACTGAACCCACTGAAGACTTTATGTATGCCATTGCTTAGCCTGTTGTGAGGAATAAATATAATGTTTGTTAATGGTGTAAGAGCTTGGCAAAAGAGAGAAGCTTCCTCTGAGTTTGCTGTTCTCAGCTCTGCGTGAACAGCCCTTTTAGGACTCATTCCTGACAACCACCTCATTCATGTGTCACAAAGAGACTTGAACATGTTTCATATGTATTTTTTTTCTCATAACCCTCTCTAACCATTAGGCCTGTCACGATAAAGATATCCCCATACTATTTTTCCTTCCCGATACCAGAGCTGATATCAAGTCCCCATCCAATACTGGAGCTATCTTAGACCGAGTGTGCTGTGGAAAACTGGCACGTTATTTTAGCTCAATAGTGAACTCAGAACATGGCTTAACAAATAGAATGGAAATGTACTTTACTAATACATTATGAGCTATTCAGGCCGTCTTCATAATGATCTGAATTTTTAAGCATGTGCAGTTTGACACTAACCTTGCAACGCAGATGGATGGTGAATCCATCTTGCAAGCCTCTCATCTGAACCGTTTAGGCCCGGTTAGAAAGTGACGGGACCAATCAGCGTCGAGGGGCAGTA
This sequence comes from Cheilinus undulatus, assembly GCF_018320785.1. NCBI lineage: Eukaryota > Metazoa > Chordata > Actinopteri > Labriformes > Labridae > Cheilinus > Cheilinus undulatus. Next base: position 34,348,707 of record NC_054878.1, on the reverse strand, counting down.
ATTTTGGGTGCGGCGGAGTCAAGGCGGAGGCCGGTGCAATTATGGCGGAAGAGATTAGCGTGGATGCTGCTATAGCGTCAGTTTTATCAGAACTTGACAACATTTTTTTGTTGGAGGAAGAACAAAGAACAGCAGTGAGTTGTTTTCTTTTCAAAACTGACAAAAGTCGTGTACTGACATGTCTACAGTTGCCATGGTTTGTGTTAAGCAGTTCTATATGGAGTTTAGTCCTCTGGTTGTGGCTACGTCACGTTTTGTTGCTCTGATTGGCCCATAAAGATGTGACAGACAGAACGTTCATCCAATCACCCTCCAAGTTTTTCTTGAAGGATCTTCCCTTTCACAAACGCTGTCTATGGCAGGTTTTCCAGATGGATGTGTAGAACAAATCCATCTGGCGTGACAGGTTAGGTTGACACAGTGTGATGATGGAACTGCCGCTTACAAAGCAATCTCGGAAAACAATACTGAAGCTAGCTTTTGAGCTATCAACAATAGATGATCAAAAATGGAACAGAAAATTGATAAAAGAGACATTCAATATTTGATCTATCAATGTGGATTTAAAATCCAGGCTCACTAGAAATGTTTCCAGAAGATGATGGATAGAGTCAATGAAACGGCACAATGGCTAGCTTCATTGGAGAACAAAAGTTTCTTTTAAGTGTTTGTAAAGGTGTTAGAGGATGAAAAATAGTTAAATTAAATTGAAATTGAAATTTTTTACATTTTTTACAAAATAAAAAGATAGTTCAGGCTTATCAGACTGCTTCTGGTTTCTTTATCCTCACTGGAACTGTAGCAATAGGAAGTGAAGTAACGAGGATGTGACACACTATTACATTGCATGAATTTTTGATGCATAGTGCTGCAAAATGACTAGACAAGACAGGAACTGGGAAATGACTAGGCAGAAACTAAAGTAGCCCACATGTTTGCAGTGATACTCAGTGCAAGAAGATAAATAATTAAACTTTTTAAAATGGACCTGCATCTTTGCATTTACTTGAATGAAACAAAATGCTGCAGTCATATATTGTTATCAAATTAAAAATCTTGTCTTGTGAGAAAAGAGTCTCGTCACTCCGCCGACCTAAGAGACTAATGCTTAGGGGTAACATCTACAGGGTATCTACCTTTTAACTGAAAACGCGTGCTTTTTAAACGCTGATTACCATGTGTCTCAGGGTCACCACATCAGTGCAAGCTGATAAATGTAAAAAATGTGGTCTTAAACCATTAATACAAAGTATTGATAGCAAAATTGTTTTGAGTTCTATTTGATAGAAGCAGTCTTAACTCTCGAGCATGGTGTTACCCTGCAAGTATTTCACAGTGCAAACAATTTGTGGGCAACAGAGCTAAATGAACACACAAGCCCTGAAATCCTGCCCCCCCCCCAACAAATAAATCCTCTTGTTATCTCGCCGTAGCAGTGGCAGCAGCCCGCTCGCTGTGTCCTCCGGAGAGCTCTTCCTCTCCCCCTCCTGCACGGGCTGGCATCCACCATAACAGATTGACTCAGCCCGACAACAGCTGCCAGAACCCCGCGAGCCCCGTCCTCCAGACACTGATGGATTGTGGGAGGGAAGCCAGGGTGATTAGCCCCCATGACATGGGAGAAATTATTGCAGTGTAGCACCCCAGAAGAGACTGAACCTGGGTGTCAACACAGGGCATTCTCACTGCTTTATGTCCTGTTGTTAATGTCCGCCAGGCCTTACAAATGAACCCAGCCTGAACTTGGCATGTCAGTCACAACAAGTGGTGGGATTATGTCATCAGATTCTCACTATCTAGAGCAAAGACGTTAAACCTAGGAGATCTGAGTCAACATATTCTGTTGTGCAGTTTCTGGAATTAACTTTCTGATTCACCAGCCAAGGTGGCAGGCCAGACAACTAACACTCAACTAATGAAAACTGACAGTCTACAGGCCAAGCATGTTTCTTAAGCCTTACAAAATCATTTAAAAGGTCACTGAGCTCTGTAAATATCACAACAGCTATCTTTAAAGGAAGTCTAAACGCAGTTGCAGTGGTTGCTTTATTCCCTAAAGGGGGTGCAACTTCTTACAGATGGACTAATGGCCTCGTTTTTTTAGCTTAATGCTAACAAATAATGGTAATTGACATTAACAGGCTTATATAATTAGCATCGAGGATAGTAGCTTTTCTCTCTTAATGAATCTAGAGATGGAAAGTTAGGCTTTCTGCATCTCTAAGAATGTAATGCTACAGTTGTGCTACTGGTCAAAAGTTGAGCTGAACCCCCAAAAATCAGTAAATAAAGGCGTGTCGCTCACGTAGGACATACTCCCTAGATTGTATTATTTTCTTATTGTATTTTAAACTCTACTTTTTGATCAAATTCACTGGGAAGCCAAAGTGTTCCCAAACAGGAGATGTTAATAATAGCAGGGAGTGTTCAAGTTATTTCTTTTGTGCTACGAATCTGCACAGTACCGAAAGCCCCGTACGGAATCTGTTCATTACAAATGACCATAAAAACTCTCATATGGTTGTTTTTAAAAGGCTACGTGTGTTTTATTTTTTCCTTTACTTGAGGAAATATTACCAAGAAAACATAAAAACAACAGTTGCTGTAGACCTAGAAATTACACCTTCAAGACAAGACAAGCAAGAAGAAGTCCCACCTCTTCTAGATTTTGATTGGTCATCTAGGTTGAAGTTACACTGATGAGCGCACTAATTGCAACTGTGAGCATGGGAAGAGACTAACACTGCTCAGGACAGAGACTGCCTTCCCCATGAAGACAAAAGAACACTCCAAGCAACTCAGAGAAAAGGTTGCAAGAGTGGCAAAGAGAAGCCAGAGTTGAAAAAAATCACATTAAGTTTCAACGACAGTTTGCCTTAAGACATGTAGAAGACTCCATGGTCAAGTGGAAGAAAGTTCTTTTTTCTGATGAGACCAAAATGGTGCTTTTTGGCCATCAGCCAAGACCCTTTGTTTGGAGGACACCAAACACTGAACATCACCAAAAACATACCACACCCACTGTGAAGCATGGTGGTGGCAGCATCATGCTGTAGGGATGCTTTCTAGCAGCAGGCATTGGAAGGCTTGTAAAGGGTAAAAATCAATCCAGCAAAATATAGGAAAATCTTGAAGGACAGTCTTATTCAGTCTGCAAGAGAACTACAGCTTGGGCGAAGATTTATTTACCAGCAAGACAATGACCCGAGGCACACAGCAAACGCTGCACAGAAATGGTAAAAAAAACAAGAACGTAAATGTTCAGGAGTGGCCGAGTCAAAGACCAGACATCAATCCAATAGAGAACTGTGGTTGGACTTGAAAAGCAGTTATGCAAAGAAGAATGGAGTAAAATTACAGTGTCAAGATATGCAAAACCTATCAACACAGACTCAGAGTTGTGATTGCAGCCAAAGGTGCAGCCACTAAATACTGAGTTGAAGGGAGTGAGTATTTATGCATTCACTCATTTTATATTCCATATTTTTATTTAATAGAAATTACTTTGTGAAAACCTGTTTTCACTTTGACACGAACAAGTTTTGTTGTATTTTTTTTTACCAAAAAAGCAAAAATATATTACCCATGATCGATGTATAAAATCATTAAAATGGTAAAACATCCACAGGGATGAATACTTTTCATAGGCACTTTACTATTAATGTGCTTTGAAAAGGATGCTGCAGTGCTTGGGCTGTTTCTTCTTGCAGCTGTTGGGCTTGATTACTACAGTAGGTCCTACAAAAATGTAAAACTATCTGTTATAAGTTACTGTAGAATAATTTTCTTATCTGTGTTTCATACATGAGGGAGGGCTTGGCCCTACTTGCCCATTTATACCAGAGGTTCCTGGCCTAACACTAGCTAGCAGCAAACAGTAGAGTAGCTGATGTCTCATAAAGTAAACAGTGGAGCATGGTGGCTATTCCTGTGTGCACATGCATTAGTGTATGCATGTGTGTGTAAACCCAGGCAAAGCTCTGACGAGCAGAGGAGCAGGAGAAAGAAGCTGAAGAGTCACCAAAACAAAGCAGAAAATTATTTAAAATTCATACGTTTTTTTCAGGGTTAATTTTTGTTGGGTTTTTTTTCCCTTCATTTGATAGGACAGCTGAAGAGGGACATGAGAGCGTTGGAGAAGACATGCACAAAACCAGTGTGTAGAGGACTGTAGCCTCTGTTTACTAACTGAGCTAAATTGCCACCTTAACATGAATACTCTGGTAAAAAACATCTTGCAGTAACAAAAAGCCCTGAAATATTCTGACTGTCTGTATGGCAGTTGTTAATTTCAGACCCTGCTCTAGAATTTTTCTATAGGACAGACTGGACAATCATATTTCCAATCTTGCCTTGCAACAAGGTTATTTTTACCTGCTTCTCTGACAGATAGCACTTACCTTGACATTGACAAACATTAACTAAGATCTACACTGTGGGAAAGCAAAAGGTGCCTTCAATTTGCCATATTACTACTGCTTGGAAAATTGATTTGCTTGGACATCCTACAGTTTGACCAGCAGGCATGGCTTGGAGCTGCTGTTTACTAACTGTGACGGAAATAAAACCAAAGCATCTCTCTTTTCTCTGAGCATTTTCACCTCTACACCATCTGTGTTTTTTATCAGTGACATTTATTCCTCTCAAACATCCTGCTGTTATTCAATAAACACACAGAACAGGCCATCCCGGGTTAATGCAGCCTCGCTCTCCTCTCCTCTTAAAGAAGATGTTCATTAGAGTAGAAGCGCTTGTGCCTCCACACCAGGGAACACTCAGCTATTCAAGTGGAGCTAAACCTCTGCACTTTTTCAGACGAGGAGCCGGACAGTTTGACAGCGAGCGAGCCAGGAGGCAGCAGATCCCCTCGGTGATTCATTTGGACTCGCATTACAAGGACGCTGCAATTAATGCCCGGGCCTCTGAGTTGAACACCACGGCTAAAAAACCTCCCACTCAGACCTGTGAAACTCTATCGGACTTAAATCAAATATGAGGGCTGTAATAAAGAAGTGCATTGAATCCTGGGTATCAGCAGAGCCTGCATGGTGGCCCTCTGTTAGAGGTAATTCTCTGTGAGGTGTCCATTATCAAGAATTTATGGATGATGTGTGCATTAGATGACGACCTCCACAGAGTCCATTAATTCTTGATTACAGACATCTCAAAGAGCATTATTACACTTACAGCATGGCCAGTTAATTTTTGTTTTGCTACAATGTTTACGACAAGCAAGAACTCTGTTGCCTCAGTAACACCTAAATCTGACAATTATCTGATGGAATCAATATTATACCTTACTGTTTCTATGCAATGGATTTTTTTTAATACTCTCTAGTGTGAAACTTGGCAGAACGACATTTTCTCTGCTGTTTTGTTCAGCTCAGCCATTAGGATTGTCTCAAATGGTACGGCAGACACATACAGAGTCCTCGTCACACTAGGATTGGGTAGTATCCATCCATCTATTTTATTCCACATATCTGGGGCCGGGTCTCTTTGGCAGCAGGCTAAGCAAGTCAGTCGAGACATCCCTCTCCAAAGCGGCCATGAGCTAGTGAGTCCTAGGGGTCTTCTGCCAGTTGGACATGACAAAAAGACCTCCACAGGGAGGCAAAAAGGAGGCATCCTAACCAAATACCTGAACCACTTCAACTGGCTCCTTTCGAGATGAAGGAGCAGCGGCTCTACTTTGAGCTTCCTCCAGATGTCAGAGTTCCTCATCCTATTTCTAGGTTTAGTCCAGCCTCCAATCTCATTTTTTCTGTACCCAAAGCTCATGACCAAAAGTGAGGGTTGGAACAAAGATCGAGCTTTGCTCATTCTTCACCACAACAGTCCAGTGTAACGCCTGCAGTACTGATGATGATGATGCATCAAACCCCCTGTCAGTCTCACAGCCCATTCTACCCTCACTCAAGGGTAGCATGGGACGTTACCCCAAGATACCTGAACTCCTCCACTTGGGGTAAGGACTCGCTACCCACCCAGAGGGAGCAATCCACTCTTACAGCAGAGGACCACGGCCTCGCACGTGGAGGTGCTGACCCAACCACTTCACATTCAGCAACAAACTGCCCCACTGACTGCTGGAGGTCCCTGACTGAAGAAGCCAAAAGAACTACATCATCTGCAAACAACAGAGATGAAATTCTAAGGTCAACAAACTGAAAACTCTCCTTTCCATGGCTGCACCTCAAGATCCTATATAGAAAAATCACAAACAGAATCAGAGATAAGGGGCAGCCCTGGTGGAGGCCAACATGTATCAGGAATATGTCCAACTTTGTGCCTAGGATGTGGACACAGCTCTCCCTTTGGTCAAACAGGGACCTGATGGCTTGCTGCAGCGACCCTGGTACCCTATATTCCTGCAGTAACCCCCCCCCCATGACAACCAGAGGGACACGATCGTAAGCCTTCTCCAAGTCCACAAAACACATACACTGGATAAGCAAACTCCCATGCTCCATCAAGAAGCCCTGCAAGAGTAAAGAGCTGGTCCACTGTCCCACGGCCAGGACGGGGTCCGCATTGTTCCTCCTGTATAGGAGGTTTGACAACCAGCCAGAGTCTCCTTTCTAGCACCCTGGAGTAAACTTTCCCTGAGAGGCTGAGTAGTGTGAGCACGTCCTCTGGTCCCCCTTTTTAAAAATAGGAACCACTGGGCAGAATCTCATTTTAGATACTATTAAACCTTACTCAAATTCTTCCACAGTAAACAGTATTACCACCACATTATCACATTATATATTGTTGGTACCTCTTCATGCCTTCAATTGTTCTAGATAAGTTTTTTGCCCATAGCACACCTAATACCAAGCCAATAAGGACACTTAGCGTTTACTACAGGGATGCTGAAAGTGATTTAGGACAGATACCAAGTTTTTTTACCTGTGTGTGCGATGGTGCACATGCCTTTTTTCCTCACTCACTCAGAAGTTTTTGAAAAATAAAAATAAGAACCATCATCAGACAAAGTGACAACGTCTGTGCTTTAAAAAGATAAAGATGGGCTGTGTTTATTTACACATAGAGCAAAAAAGACAAGCTTTAGCCAACTGCAATTTCATTCATGCTGCAAGACGCTTAAAAACAAGTTACAGGCGAGTGCCCAAAACAACACACACACAGATTTACTTCAACGGCATATCCCATTAAAAGGGGATAACATTCAGAAAGTATTGCTTGGATTTTGCAAATAATGTCTCTAGAGCTCAGTCAGAGTGACCGGGTTCTTGGTCACCCCTCTTACTAAGGCCCTTCTCCCTGATCTGCTCAGTTTGGCCGGGGTACCCGTGCTGGGAGGAGTCCTGGTTGTGCCCAACTTCTTCCATTTGAGAATTATGGAGGCCACTGTGCTCTTGGGGACCTTCAGTGCAGCAGAATTTTTTCTGTAGTCTTCCCCAGATCTTTGCTTTGCACCAATCCTGTCTGAGCTCTGGATTTGAAATTATTCACCCACAGAGCATCACTGACTCAGACCAGGTTTATCTGCACAGGTTCCATTCTGATTATGATGGTATTTGGTGCATGCCATTCCCACTCACTCTTCCCCACAAATCCTGTCTCTCTATATCTGTCCTATTTAGTAAAGGCAATGTCCCCCAAAAGGAACTTAAAAGGGAATAATGCTTACACTTTGCTAGTGAGTCAGCAACACCATGTAACAAAGTTAATTTAGAGTAAAAAAGGAACTGTACGATTGATATCAAAGTTATAGTCGCAACTGCCCTGAAAGGAACCTCAAGATGTTCCTGCAGAAATGACAAATCATGTTACTGCTGGCCAACGCCTGATGATAAACGGCAAATGGGATGTGAGTTGAACACTTCCCCTTTTCACTATCTCTTTGTTCAGATGCATCCCAGCCACCAAAACTGTCAAAACCTCAAATTATCTAAAAAAAAAAAAAAAAAAAAAAAAAAAAAGGCTCGAGTCATTTCATATAATTTTAGACATTTGTGAAAGATGTTGATGCATTGTGAACAGAGGGGCTTTTCCCCCCCCTGGTGATATTACAGCTATTATTTGATAAAAGCAGAAACCATGTAGACGCCATGGCACATTAATTTAAATGGTGCACAGATGGCTTTAACAGGACTGCTTTTAGCTCATTAATTCCATTGTTAGGAAACAGTCAGCCTACAGCCAATCAGGATCAAATATTAACCTTGACACTCCCTGAACAGGCAGTGTGTCTTTGTTGCCGCATGTGTGCACGAATGCATTTCACCCATTCAGACAGTGATAATTACCAGTAATATATGATCTAATGTCATTGACAGTTTAACGTGTGCTGACATCTATAACTCGCCTTTGAGAACACAAAGAGGAGACGTGGCCTTTAGTTATCATAAAAGTTCCATCAATAATGCAGATGCTAAGCCTCTTAAAGAGCAGAGATTTTTGGCATGTCATGATGGAAAATTATGTCACAGTCCCAGTGCATTTGCACTGTTCATGCTGGTTCAGTGCCATGGTCACTGATACAATTCAGTGGAGAAAACCATCAATACTGTTATCTGTTACATCACTGCTTTTCCTGCTGTGAAAAGGGTCTATCCACAGGAGGAGGGTGCTCTTGATGAGTCATCAAGGCCATGCATTCAGCGTTTTTTTTTAACAGGCATACTAAAAAGCATGCCCAGCATATAACAGGTGTTATTAGTAATATTAAATCCTGCTGCACTTATACTTCAGTAATCCCTGAGGGGAAATTCAGTTTTTCTCTCTTATTGAAAATGCCACACAAAGGACAAGGATACACACACAAACCAGAACCAGCTGACCTTTTTTGGCACAACAAGTTGAGATAACAGCCTTGACTCATAACCTGTTGCTTGCAGACTTTTGGCTGTTTTCACATTCAGCTTTTACTGTGCCACATTATTATCTACGCACATTTTTGTCAAAAATAAAAGCTTCTCTCTAAGCCAATATTTTGGCTCTGTTTTTGGTCTCCACCACCTCCTGAGGGAATTAATGACACTCTCAGCAGCACTGACCTTGAATTAAAGTTTTAAACAAATTAATTCATGTTGTATAAAGTTTGAGAATGAAAACTGCTATTGTCCACAGGGTCATAGAGGGGCAGTATTTCCCTGTTAAACTGGATTTGTTGGACTGTGTCTCTGGAGATAAAGAGAGCTGTCCACTGATCAGAAAATTGGCAGTTTGGTCCCCTTCACAATCAATATGCATGTCAAACTGTCCTTGTGTACCACACTTAGCCATGAAGGGCTTCTGAAGGCTGGGAGATTTCTGTGTGATGCAAATGAGCTAAAGCATAAAGCACTGATGAGCACATAAGCAGCCATCATTGTATGATAGTGTGGGTAGACATGGTGAATGTAATAGTAAAGGTAAAGGTGTTTGTTAGAGAGTAGTTCATTTATTATTTAAAGCTCCTGTGTAAGAGCTTCAGTTTGTGAACGTTAGTGCCCCCTCTGTAAAATGACAGGGACATTTATCTTTTTTATTGTCAAAATAAAAGTATAAACACAACGGCAAAAATTGCCTGTGGACTTCTAAGGGTTATATATAACTGATGCTAAATTTATTTCCTAGCATCTCTCTTCTTTTTTAATTTGATGACAGCACATACATAACATCTGGCTGCACTAGCGCATTACAACCAGTAGGGATAAGTATTGAAATCCAGTACCATGTTGGTACCAACCGGACCAAACTACAACACAGATTTCTGTGCCTCATTTTGGTACTCTGTCATCCTAGTGGGATCCTCTGCCACTCCAAATGACCGGCACAAAAATGTTAAAATTCTGTTTTGTTTCTGATGCAATGCCAGTATGTAATTTTGTTGAGGTTGCTTAAATAAAAAGTCAGTATCCTTTTCCTTTTACTGTCCTATGTTGTATATGCAACTTTTTAGGATATTTCTCTGAGTCCTGGAGTACTGAGACAGCTTTAATTCACTCACCAACTTTAAATACAATTTTTCATCTCTTAAAAGTACCAATTCAGGCACCGTTTAGGCACTAGTACCATTTAAAAAGCATTGATTTTGCACCAGTACTGGAAAAAACCCAAATGAATCTTAACCCTAATAAACAGGCACCAATGAAAAAAGGCAATCAAAAAGGATCCCCCATCTGTAACATCGTGGATGCATCAATATTAACATCCACTGACTTCATAATCAGGCTAAAAATCCTCACACTAACTTTACGTAATGTCATAAAAATAATTTAAACTTTGCATTAAATTGGAAGGAAATGCATTTAAAAAAGGGCCCATCCAATGATTAGCCACTGAAAGAGGCCAAACACCCCTAATGGTGCCACAGGCCTGCACACACAGGAGCACACAGGAAATTGCAGCAGCAGGAAGGTGTCAGAGTGTTTAATGAGGACGGCACATCTACAAGCACCTTGACACATAATGAAATGCTGATATTGCCATTTTTCAGCATTGTGGCGTTTCTTCATTACTACGTGACCACAGGAGGGGAAAAAAATCATTCAAAGAAGCGTGGCAATCACACCCCTGTGTGTAAAAAATCAATATCCTTGTCCTCAGTGGGACACATGGAGAAACATGCAGTCCATATTAATGCATGACGTGATCAAACCCCAGCATAACAAGAGGGGCTTGAATATAAAAAACTGACAACTTTTCCTACAGTGATTTTTTAATATCAAAAAGATATGCATTTTTATCTACATTGTTGTTTTGTCTGACTGTGACTAACAAAACAAGCCTCTTTTGGTTAGTTTGAAGTTGAACACATGGAAGTAAAAAACTGCAAGTATTTCTCACAACAAAGGCAAACCCACAAAAAAACCAGCACCTACCAAAGAAATAGAAAGCATGGAAAAGGCTTGTTATGATACTAGGTTTTAAACAAAATACATTTGTAGTCAAATTCAAGCAACCCAACCAAGCTCCTCCATACTGCCTAAATTACACAAATACATTGAAACCTCTTATTTGTCCAAAGTGGTGCTCTCTTTCTTTTCAAAAGTAAACTTTGGATAAAATTAGGACTGACAATCTTAAGATTTTCTAAATCTTTAGTACTTTTTAATACAATTAATCATTAAAATAGCAAGGATTGTACAGTTTTTAAAAATCTGGATTTAAAACATATCCTGATCTATAAAATAAGCTCAAATCTACAAACCTGTCTGTGGTTATTGCCTGTTTCAACATCCAAAATCTAACAAACATGACAAGAACTGTTTCTAAACTAGCAAATAAGACGGAAATATTGGTTGCAAAACAAGGAAAAGGCTTACAATACTGTGTGCACATGTGACAAAAGCCCCCCACTGTTATTTAAAAATGCACAAAGGCATACTCTTCAATCCTTTCTAGCCACAGATAAACTGACCACAAAGCTTTTGAAGACAGCTCCGGTAGGGCTGCTATTATGTGCTCAACTCTGGGCTTTGAAAACAGAGTAAAAGGATTTACAGGTTACAGAAACATTTTGTTAAATTAATACCCCTCGTCATAACCTCTTTGTTCCCCTCAAACTTGCCAAAGCTGGTCTTAATAGCAGCTACTGTTCTAAAACTTCAAAAAGGCTTAAGGGGAACAATCAATGGTTGATCAACACACGCAAATTGTTCAGTTTGTGCAGTTTATTCAGTGGCCCTAGCAACAAAGACTGCAGTCTATCTGATATAGAACCCCTAGACCATCACTATGTTTATTACTGTCTAATGTAAAGTGCTTTAGCGAGGTATTGATTCAATTTTCTGCACCTTCAGGCAGCTGTAGTTCATGCTGCTGTTGAATTGCACCATGTTCTACTGAGATTTGATTCTAATATTAGTTTGCAACATTTAAAAACACAAACCTAATCATTAACTTACTCTGGCTGCATTTTATCAGGGGTGGAAAGTAATTCATTACATATACTCAAAGTACTGTAACTGAGTAGCTTTTTTGGGGACTTGTACTTTTTTGAGTTTATTTTGAAATCAGTCATTTTACTTGTACTTAATCAAGTTTTAATCAGAGTACATGTAGACTCCTCTGTACACCTCTGTTGACTTTACAGCAGCACATAGAGAGAATGAGTCCACATCACAACCAAAAACAGCTGATGACTGCTGGGGTTCTTTTCCTCATGCTTCTGGTGGATTGTTGTTTTTGATGTGAGACATATTTGCACCATGAGTGAAGGTATTCACCGAGTTAGAGTCCCCGCCTGTGATTTTAGCTGTCTGAAAGGAATGCATAGGACAATTCTTGACTCTCTGCTTTATTCTAACCAGGTGACCTACCCTGCTACAGATTGTCTAGATTTACTGCAGCTCTATTATAAAATATTTGTTTCAAAAGTGTAGTTCAACTATATGAAGTGTCGACTAATATAGACACTTTTAAAGTGTTAGATTTAACTCTATAGGAGTTTAATTAACACTGTCAATTTTGCTGTATGTTTGACTTAATTCTAGAGGTGTGACATTACCTGAACAGCCTGTTTGGAGATCTATTCTCGTTGTTTTTGCCAATAAGGAAAGATCATATTTTACCGTACAACACCATATTAGCTACTCAGTACTCATTACTTTGAGTAAACTCTCAATTACATACATTTCACTCTTACTTGAGTAGATTAATAATTCAGAACTTACTTCTTCTTAAATCAATTTTAACCAGAGAAACTGTTCTTTTACTTCAGTACAACAGTCGTGTACTTCATGTTGGGGATGGGAGGGGTCAGCTGCCTGACACAGGGACAGCAGCTGCACTTTTATTGGCACCTGGCGTGCTTTCCTAGGCCTGATCCAGCATACTGGGCACCCAGGACCCGGTGGGCTGTTCCAGATGCTGGGGATAACCGCATGCGTCATGGAGGGTGCAGCTGGGAGGATACCTGGAGAAATGGGGCATGGGCCTGACACAGGTGTGGAGAAAGGCCAGCAGGAGGCCAGAGCAGTACAGGATCAAGGTTGAGGCGGTGAAATGTCGAACTGGCATACTCCCATACCTGACCTGACCTGGAAATGTACTCAAAAAATGACAAGTACAGCAAAAAACTACTAATTTACAGTAATCTGAGTAAACGTAATTAGTTACTTTCCACCTCTGGCTTCCATGTCTATGTGCAAAAAGTTGTGTTTGTGTAAGGACTTTTTCATTATCCATAGACTATTCTATAACTGGGTTGTTAATTAAGCATAAAGCTGCAATAGCAGTTATAGTACACAAGTCACTTAAAACTATGGCTACATTGTGGATGTATGTCTGATAAAGCTCTTCATAATTAGAACAAATACTTGTGCCAATATGTTTGCTTCAAGGAGTGACCATGCTATCTGGCGACTTTCAGCCCAATGCATCTATGGCTGTTGTAGCTCAAACAGATGTAGCTAAAGTCCACAGTCAGTTATTTCACCTACAACAAAGGAACTGACTGTGGATTAAAGGAAGAATCCTACAACTATTTCTCCTAGCTGATACACGGACAGACTGGCATATTCAGGTGTATTCAAAACCTACAGGCAAAACTCTGTGACTGTGTGACTGTCTATGATTTATTTATTTTATTTTGCTGTCATTATAATTGTTTCTAATGTTTCTGAATTTTTCCTCTGTTTATTCCCATGGTTTGAGGAATGGTATCCATGATGGTATCAAATGGTATCCATTTGATATCCATGATGCTTGACAGAATTTTTCCTCACAAATGCCCCTTGATAGTTTTTTTTTTTATCTTTTCTTTAATACCCGTTATTGACATTTATATAAAGTTTAACAATGAGGCAGTTATGGGGTCAATTTTCTGTCCTCACAACTGTTGAAACTACGACAACCACAAACGCTTCCAATCCCCATCTAACATGGTAACTCTTTACATCGTAACACCTGCCACTACACTGTTGGGCTACAAATCCCCGCTTTTTGAATGGAGTTTACGTGACATTTACACTATACTACTCTACACTACACTCACCAATAGCGGCATGTTTCGCGGTGTTATGGGTTTGACAAGCATAAGAGGGGTCTCACATAAAGCCAGATCCCTTTAGAAATTCTACCTTTATTTTACAACCCTGTAAATCCCATCATGACTGTAGTAACATCGCCGCAAAGCAACGACTACACCGGCTTGGTTGACGTGTGCTTCAGCAGAGATCAAAGCAAAACATACTCACGACTTGCAGCGTCCATAGGGGACAACTCAACAAAGTCTCCTCCTAAACTGCGAACATTTTCCATTTAAACTCGTCATTAATCACCACTAAAACACAGCGAGGAACAAGAAGCCTCAAAGATGTTGTAATAAAGCTGAACTGCAGGGGAATCACACAAGGGGCCATATGTCTCATCTGGCCAATTAGCTAGCCTGCTAGCCAGCAGCAGTGGTCACAACAAAATGCATTTGCTCTCCACTACACAGGCACACCAATGTTAGCTTCTATAGCTACTCACCCAGAAGAGGAGTCCAGGATGTCCAAAAAACTAAGCCTCAGTCGCCCGGCGGGTTTGTCAAACCGTAAAAATCTCGAAGTGTTGAATTTGCTACGACTACAGTCTACGGACAAGCCTGCGGTGCGGCTGCGTTTTCGGTTCGCACCGCTCACAGCACCATTAAAAGCTGCATTGTTGGAGCGACGGATGGACAAACAGCACCGACAGCATGCCGCAAAGCACTGTGGGAAACGGTGTTGATTAACTATGCCATTGAGACATACAAATATCAAGTCAAAATGCTCCATCTAGTGGCCAGTTTTGGCGTTTAAAGAAGGACGCAAAAGAAATGTATTTTATACAGTAAAAATGGCTTTAAATCATTTTTCCCAACAGCTCCAGAGGAAATTAAGACACGGTTACAAAAATGATTTTCTCCTAATCCACTATTTCTAAACTTGTGTTGAATGAATGAATAAACAGTTATTGTTATTTTCTTATCAGCATTTCTCCCGACTTCAAAATACATAATTCCCATATAAGTGTTTTATTTTCAGAAAATGATAATCAATAAAAAAGTGGAATTCATTAGATGGACAAAAATTTAACTAAACCAGGATCATGCAAATATAAAGATATCAAACACAATCTTGTAACTTAATAAGCTTTCAGAAATCAATATTTAAAGGGACAACCCTGGTTTTAATTGGATTGGATTTCAGTTGCACACATTTTGTATTTATGGTAGATGGACTTAAGCTTGTATATTTTCTAGTTATACTCATGGCAGAGGTTGCTGTGGAGAATTGGTATTGGCTAATCTCATTCAGTCCCATCCATACACACCACTGAAGCAGTAGGAGCAAACTGGGGTTATGTGTCTTTCCGAAGGACACACGGACATGTGGTTGCAGGAGCTGGGGATTGAACCCCAAACCTCCCAGTCGGGGACCTCCTACCTACTGATACATAGCTTTCCCTTTTGATTTTTCTTAAATTTTTCAGAAAGACTAATATGATAAAAGTAATTTTATCGGGATTTTCACGTTTGGTATGTTTCTTTGTTCTCCCAGTGTCACTTCATGGAGCATTATTGCCCCTTTGATTTCAAATCATCATTTTTTTAAAAAGAGAAGGAGAAAAAACAAAAACAAATTCAAAGAATTCAATAAAACAAAAGCATAAACAATAATTTTGCAACCAGAAAACACTTTATAGAACTTTGTTGAAAACCCAAATAAAGTAGGGGGGCACAATATTGGATTTTTGTCCATATCCAATATGCCAATATTTGAAAAGTAACTTGTTTTATCAACACCAATGTTGATATGCATATTTACTTGTAGATCAGACCTAACAGACACAGTTTAAAGTTTGAGGATGAATAAATGAATGCATTTCAGTCCTTTAAACACACTTTAAAGTGTAAGGCTTGATGATGAATACTTCAGCTGACATGGATTTGTTGGTCCACCCTAAAACTCCACTAACTTATTTGTTTGTGCAGCAAAAATTTATAGCTGACGAAAGCAGAATTTTAGAACCGAAACATCAATTGAAAATATCCGCAGAAATGTTCATGTCTGCTGACGCTGCCAAATCCCTTTATGAGATAATATCTGCCAATACCAGTACCATAGTGATAATATTGTTCTCTAAAATACAGAATACTTTTCCTCCTCTACATTTTGAAATATTATATAGGAGATTATCAAAACAGACACAGCTCTGAAATCATAGTAATTAAACTATTCATTGTATCATGCATAAATGATACAGTGTGAAAATTATAGACCTTGTTATTCCTCTGTGCCAATGACAACCAGAGCCAGAGATCAAAGGTTAAGGTCACTGGACCTTTTGCGTGCACAATGCTTAAATAATGCATTAAAAGATTTCTGTCACATTTGGCACAAACCTGAACTTGAATTTGCTGGTGAACTGATCAGATTATTGGATCCAAAAGTCAATATGACACTCCATATTCTGAGGTTACAGTAACCTAGAACTTTATTCCAGCTTCTTAGAGGCTTTATCATCTTTAAAGCATTGTCTGTTATTGAATAATTTAGTTTAATTGATTTAACCAGGCAAACCTCATTGAGATTAAAAATCTCTTTAATCCTGGCCGATACAGGCAGCAGCACATTTAAAAGCAAAAGACATGAAACATTAATAAAAAAAACACTACAAACCGACCAACCAACTCCTGAGTCACAGAACAGGAAGTCATCAATCAAAACATCTACAACATGATGCATCTTCCTCCAACACCTTTAATCTACTTTTTAAACAATTTAAAGAGACCAAGTCCCTAAGACATACATTTTCCTGCAGTAGATTCCAAGCTGCAGGAGTATATTGTCCAGAATTCATTTTCCCATGTCATGACTTTGGGGACAGATAGCAAAAATAAGTCTTGTGACTTCGTCACAGAGCAAAGACTGTAGCTTCAAGAACTTTTCACAAAAATAAAATCCCACAAGTACTATGGGAGCAGGTTTAATATCGCCTCATAAATAAGGATATTACAATGATTTGTCTACAAGCAGCTAATGAGGGCCACCCAGTACAATCATACAGGAGACAATTATGAGTTAAGGACTTCAGGTTAGTTATAAACCTCAGTACCCCCTGGTTAATAGTATCTTTAGATTTAAGGCTTTAAAGTGGCAGAAAAAGGTCATTTCTTTGGAACTATTGAAGTGACTATACATGTGTTCCTTATAGAAATAGCTTTTTTGTTGAGCATGTGAACAATATTCACGTAAACACATATACATGCAATTTCACTTTCTACAGTTTCCTAATTAATTAGTATTTATTTTATGTGTAAATGTATGCATCAATTTGACCCCTGTTCATTTAACTAGCTCTACAAAATTTATTACAAAAAGTGTATCAACACCAGCAAAGAAAAGATATCTGCTAATCATAGTCCCACAGAAACCATCGCAGCACTTCCTCTTTTTCACCCACCATTGTTCTGTTATTGCCCAGAGTTCGTTTACTTCACAAATACATTAAATTGCCAAATAGTATTTCTGTTTTTATCAAAAGTAGAAGGTCTAGATGTGACTGAGTATTGTTTTAGCAAGAAAATAAGACATATACAATTATTACATCTTTTAAGTTTGTTTGCGTTCACTTTCCCTCCCAAAAAGGTGTCTTCCACATTACTTTTTGTTGAGTTATTATGAAAACAAGTTTGTTTTGTTCCTTTCTTGGTTGTTACTTGTACTACAGCTCCGTAGGTGGCAGTAGCGAGTCACTTAGCGCATAAACATTCGCACAAAGCGTCGTGAAGAAGAGTGTTCAGCGGACGCATGGTGATGACGTAGCAGCAGGAAAATGGAGAGAAAACACATGTCAGCTTTTGCTTTGTATCAAACTCTTTCTGTAGAGGCGCCTCCTCCTGCTAAGAAGCCTTCCCTGCAGGTAAAGTCAGTAAGGTGATGTGATAAATATCTGTTAAAAATTTGTTGCTTTATTTTATGAAAAGTCGTGTCTGTAAGAGCAGCAGGAGGAGGAACAGTGCACAAACTAGCACATTCCCCAGATATCGAGTCAGTGACAAACAATAATGTGATCATTAACTCCTTATTCATCAAGTCTAACTTTTAGTTTAACTGTGTTTAGCGGTACAATTGAATGTGTGTTTTTTCAGGTGTCAGTAAAGAAGAAAAAGAAGAAGGAGAATGGTGTGAGCAAGGTAAACAAACCTCAGGTAAAGCCTGAAGTGAAGAAAAAGCGAAAGAAGCTCCAGAAGACAGTTCAAAGAGAGGAGAGCTGTGAGGATATAGCAGAGGTAGGTGCTGTAGGTTTTTATGAAAGTGATGAAATCTCAAAGACACCATTGTTTTAACCCTGAAAGTCTTACATGAATATCTTCTGATGAGTTATATGATGTGTCAGTTGCAGGAGGATGAGGAGGAGTGTGTAAATGGAGATGGTGAAGCCCTGGAGGAGGTTCTTGCTGACCTTTCAAAAATAAACAACAGCAGAGAGAGAGCGAGCAAGCTGTTTCAGTGGCTCATCAGTCCTATCCCTGCAAAGACCTTCTTTAAGTAAGGATAAGTGGGATCTCTGTGCTGTTTTCAAATTTGTAAATTTGCCTCATGTCTTTTCGAAATGTATTTATCCTTCAGTTCAGTTCAGTTTATGCCCCAAATAACTTAAAATGCAGATACATTCAATCATGATTACACTCAAATATTCATTTATGAACTGAATTCTGTAAGTAGGGACTGTAACGCCCACCAATGCATAACAGCCCACGAACATTATGCAGTTCTGCAGCTTCTTCAAATGTTATAATCCCACACATGACAGAAATGTCCCACTAAGACAAGAGCAATTATCTACCTCACACAACATATCCGTGTAATAGCTAAAACATTTGTAGGGATTTGTTATGTTTCTGCGTTACCAAACAGAACATTTTCCACACAAAAGTAAAGGATAGATAATAATTGATTTACTTTAAATGAAAACCTGTGAAGTCCAACCTTTCGTTCTGCAGAACCCCAAAGGGGACATAAAGATGGTTTCATTTATTTATTTCTCTAAACATGCACACTTTGTATTTTGTGCACCTGTTGCATGCACATTGTGTGAAACAGATGCACTATTTAGTAATTTGCATGCATGTTTTAGTAACACTATTTGAATGGGCCCTAATTACCTAGTCAAGCTTGACATGTGTGTAGCTGGGCAACCAAGGTTGAACTCGAGGACATCTCTTTTGTCTGGGCCTTTTCAGCTCTGGTAAAACAACTAGAGACTGCTGGTGGGTTTTGGGCACTTGAGCATCCACAGCACGGCCAAAGACTCGTGGCAACCCTACTACCTGCCTGACAGTGCCCTAGGCCAGCTTTTCCCAAACTTCAGTATGCTGCAGCCCATGTTGAGACCTGAACATTTTCTGGGGCCAACCAAAAACCCTTGTACATCCATAATACGAGACTCAAGTATTTAACCTTTATCTATTATATTCTTATTTAATGAATAACAAATATCAATACTTATGCTTTGCTTTCAGATATATTAGAAGTCTTTTTGGGGTCACAGAGTACAATTAAGGAGCCACTGCCATGCATTTTTGGTCCTAATCAGGCATCTGCAAAGTCACTTAAATTTACTTTCTAATATTCATCTCTGTAGATGTATTTTGTGGCACAGCAAACTCTTTCCTAGTAGCATTAGTGTCTCCAAAGACACTAATAAATTCTTAAAATTGGGAAGCAAGTGCTCAACAAAGTGTCACCAATTAATCCAACACTAGTTTAACCCATTAACTGGATGTAAACATCAGACAAAAAAGAAATGATAAATTACCTCTCTGGGGCCTACAAGTTGGCCCCGAACCACACTTTGGGAAGCACTGCCTCTAGGCTGAGCTTACTCACCACATCCAACCATTACTTCGCTGTTAAGGTGTGGATGCTTGTTATTTTTCAGTGTATTATTTTCTCATGCCACTGGTTATTGCAAGGATATCCAGAGCACGGCGGGGGTTGTGTCAATCTTCTTTACCACCCAATGGCGCCCTCAAGACTAAAAGTTCTACAGAGTACTGTATAATAACATTTCCTTACACAGGGGAATCTTTCAGTGACAGTATTGTAAATTGATTATAAGAGGATGTACACTGACTGTGGGGCAGGTTTCTGTAACTGTCCTAAAAATATAGGCTTATCTTTAAGAGTTTCATACTGTGATATGCCTAATCTCCAATAGATAAATAATTAAGATTTATATAGGGAAAAATGTATATATTTTTGTAGACTGTAAGACATCAAACTTTGGGGTCACATTGTGGATCAAAACATTTTTAAAGTCTAAAATGATACATATTGAAAACTTATAATGATAGAGGTTTAGTTCTATCTTTCATCATTTATTAGCTAATATTTTTCCTCCTTTTTAAGGGAAACATGGGAGAAGAAGCCCATTCTCGTGCAGCGTAAGAATCCACATTACTACAAAGGACTGTTCTCCACAGCAGAGTTTGATCGCATATTGAGACAGGTAAAGTTATCAGTGTTGTACATCAAAACAAATAAAGCTGCTACAATGCTTTCCCAGCTGCTTTCAATTGAAAGCAGGTCTCATTTACTACACAAAGTCCAAACAAAGCTTTGGATGTGTGTCTACAGACCCCATTTTAATGAATGGTCCTTATAAATTGGGGAGAATTGGTTAGAAAATAAGTGTTTTTATCCTATTTTATGTTTGACATATTTGTACTTTTCTGTGTATTTTTTGCTCCAGTTTTCTCCTCAGTCATTAACATTAAGATGTTGTCTTTTGTTTTCTTTAACTATACGTCTCTGTTGTCTAATGGAAGGAGGATGTCCAGTATGGAGTGAACCTGGATGTGACAAGCTACACAAATGGCAAAAGAGAGACGCACAGTCCTCCAGGAAGAGCTCTGCCTTTCACTGTGTGGGATTTCTATGAGGTCAGGCCCCAAGATATGTATACGTCATGTAATCATTTCAAACTCAGCGTCACTGTGACTCTGCATTAGTATGGAAGCTGCATCATTCCTTATAAGTTTGCAGTACTTTAGCTGTACCAGCTTTTTTTTTCTAACAGCGTTGTTAAAGTTTCTTCTCATTTCCAAACTTTCAGCAGCACCTTCATTAAAAAGCAGTTAGCAGTAGATGCCTGTGTTGCAAGCTAGAAGGCGTTTAGCGATAAGTGCACCATCTGCACTCATTGCTGATTAGTAATCATCATCATCATTGAATCTCCCGTTTCGCAGAGTGGCTGCTCGCTCCGCATGCTCAACCCTCAGGCTTTCTCCTCCACTGTGTGGAGCGTGCTCTCCATCCTTCAGGAGCAGTTTGGCAGCATGGCAGGGGCCAACATGTGAGTTTGGATACAGTTAACTAAGAGTTTTTAAGGCAGTCTGCAGGGACAGACGTGGGGTAATTGGGTTCCTTTTTTCTTGAAATGACTGAAGCTCTCACATCAGCCGTCTGAGTGTCTGTGTGGTCTCACTGATGAGTCTGCAAAGAAAGGGGGAGAACAAGCATCACAGCATGGCACAGCAGCTAGATTTACTGCAGTTGGAATATGCTGATAAAGCTGTTTATCATTTTTGCTCATTATTTGAAACTAAGTTATGCTGCCAGCACTTTTGAGGACATAGTGCTAGCATTTTGGACCTGTAAGTACATTTTTTGCAAAGATTCATTTGTGTCATTTCTTTTTAATTCATTAGAAATTTTCCTTAGTATGCCCCCTACCTTTGCCAGTATTGTTGTGGCATTGAATAAGATTTAATTTTGAGTGGTCTTTAAAACAGTCTTTAAAAGCATTGAATTTATCTTGGACAATCTTGGGGATCCCCTGCTCATCTCAGCTGTTTGTTTTCCTTTATCCAGATATCTGACACCACCTGGAACACAAGGCTTTGCTCCTCATTATGACGACATTGAGGCATTTGTGGTTCAGCTGGAGGGAAAAAAACACTGGAGAGTGTACTACCCCAGGTAAGCTGCAGTAAAGCACCAAGTTAAATCGCACACATTTTTTTGCAAAATTGTATATATTAAAGAATAGATACGAAGTTCATTTTTTGACGACACTTCAAATAATGGGCATTAATCTTCAGCAGTTAAAAAAAATGTAAGCATAAAGAGTTCATTCTTTTTTTTTTTTTTTTACATTATATTACTTTTTTATTTTTGTTATTTCTTGTAAGATACTGCAGGGTTTTAGGTTGGGAGGGCTTTGCCGTTAATGAGTAAACATGCAGGTCTGCTCACAGAGTGGCTGGGCCTGGGAACGATCCAGTGAATTAGCCCTCCCAGGATGTTTTTGTAAATTTCACTGCATGTGTATGGAGAGAGGTGGAAAAAGTACACGACTACTGTATGCACTCAAGGAAAAAGTACTGGCCTATATTTTTACTCATGTAAAAGTAAAAAAGTATGACGGAGCGGATTTTAACTCCCAAAGTGTCATTTTAACTCTGAGTGAAAGTGTCCTGCATAAATATTATGGCAGCATAAATACACCAGTGTTGGTAAAAAGACAGTTGATCTAAGCTCCGCCCACTGGGGGGATGTGTGGGTGGAATTCCCAATCATGTTCTTGGGTAGAGTGTTTCGTTGTGTTTGGATGTTGTTTGCTGCACAGTGATCCCTGCTGGGGTCCTTTCTGGTCATGTTTCTATTGGATTATTGTTTTTGATGTGAGACATTTGCATCGTGAGTGAAGTTATCTACTGAGTGAATTCCCGCCAGTGATTATCAACCTGTGGGCCACGGCCCCCTGGTGGGCCCTGAAGATATTGCAAGTGGGCCACCAAATCATTTCCAAAATAGTATGATTTTTTTGGGGGGGGATAATTATATATATATATATATATACATATAGATATATATATATATATATATATATATATCTATATGTATATATAGATATATATATATATAACAGAATAGTGTTTTAAATGTTAAACCTCAGTTATGTTTAAAAGGATACTGAAAACGTTCAAATATTCTTTTCATTATTTTGTTTTGTTTTTCCTTCAAGCATTAGACATGTGTCAAGCAAATGAGAGATAGGAACTTTTGTTGTTATCTAGAGTTTATTGTGTGGACAGCTCCTTGAAAACTGTAATACTGAAGGTGTTGCAACATGTTACAGATGCTGTGTTAGCGACTGTGAAGCTTCCAACATGTTTCTCCTGTATTCAGTTCAGTCATTCAGCCTTAACCTTTTATTTCAATCTTAAATTTAAAGAAAGTTCTCTGAGAACATATTATATGGCCCCAATTTATGGGGTTGGAGGTGGGCCGCAAAAATTTTTTAAACTTAAAAGTGGGCCCTGAGTTGGAAAACCACTGTCCTAAGGATGCATAGTGTGTATTCCTCACCAGTATGAATTGCCTTGCTGTGAGGTTGACTCTGTGCTTTGTTCTTGCCACAGGAGACCCCAATGCCATAGATTTTAAAAGTGAATGCTGCTCTGTCATTTTGGAAAATATTTAAAACTTCCAAAAGTAGTTCAACTATATGAAGTCTGGACCAATACAGACACTTTTAAAGTACTAGATTTAACTATAAATGAGTTCAGTTGACACTGTCAATTTTGCTGTTTACTTAAATTATAGAGGCTTGACTTTACCTGATACTTTTTACTGTACTTGAGTAGATTTACAGACCAGTACTTTTACTTAAGTAACTTTTTTACCAGAGTAATTATTCAGTTACTTGAGTCCAGTAGTTGTGTACTTTTTCCACCTCCAAATAAAAGGCTTATACTGTTTTGAGAAAAGGTTTACATTTTTTAAACAGGTTGAATTTCACTGAAGCAACAATAAATAAAATGCGTATTTGTTGCACTGATAAGCCTGGTTAGTAATCAGGTTAAAACTGAATTATTGTCAAAGCCTAACCTTTCAATCAACCATGTTTTTGCTGACCTTTATGGCCCAACAGGCAAAGCTCTTCCCTTTTCTTCCCCCAATATTTTTTATGAATTTTCCCATTTGTGACTCTTGATAGACTAAAAAATGCTTCTTAGTGCTAATTGGATAAAAACAAGTTATTGAGACATTGATATGAAGAAAAAAACTGTGAATTTTCTTTCTTTTCTGACTTTAAAGGACAGAAGATGAGGTCCTGCCAGTGCTTTCAAGTCGTAAGTAAAAATGTATTCATAGTTTCTTTATTGTATTAAAACCCATTCTTTTGACCTGGTTGGAGTATATCTCTGAAATGTTTGCTTTCTTTAGCAAACTTTGATCAGGCAGAGATTGGGAAGCCGATCCTAGAAGTGGTTCTGGAGGCCGGGGATCTCCTCTACTTCCCCCGTGGATTCATCCACCAAGGCGACTGCCTTCCAGATGCTCACTCCCTCCACATCACCGTCTCCTCTTACCAGAAGAACAGCTGGGGGGATCTGCTGCAGAAGGTGATACACTTCTGGGTCTCATACATGTTTAACAAAAAGCCTCACCAGAGCATGGGTTCAGTAGAATATGTCAGTCATTTTCATCGAAAAAGCATTAAAGATAGAGTGTAACTGCCACCTCCCTTATGATACCCTTTACCTTGGAGCCACTTACTAAGAGGTTACACTGTATAATTATCATGTTATTTTCTCTGAAATTAAAAGCAACAATAGTACATTGGTGCACAAAAAAAATGCTTTAGGTTATAAAAGAATAAAATCTTTTACTCACAGTAATCCTGCTGTGCAAGTATTTGATAACCTGCATACTGTGTAACACAAAAAAACACATCAACATCTTATCTCCTTTAAAATGAGTCTAAAATATAAGAGCCTATGCATGAGTATTATATTCAATAAAGTTTGGAGACAGCTTTTTCTTTAAACCTTCATATAGATGTAAAAGCTCTATTCAGAAACCAGAAAGTGGAACAAAGTTAAAGAATAATTCTACCTTTTTATTGTTTTTGATTCATGGAGAGTAAAAGGATGCAAAATAAATCTACATTATGGAGAAATATTTGCACAGGAGACCCTGCTTATTGCATTTGCTGCTACAGCAGCTCAAGTTTTTTGTAATATAAGCAGATAGTAGAAGAAAAGTTAGTGTGAGAAGTGATAGCTTAAGTTGTAAAACATATAGAGGAGGAACGCAGTTTAACCAAGGAGGTAAGTGATGGAAATTCAGTACCACACCATCACAATAAATGTCTACACTAAATCCAGAATGTGGATTATCACAAATTCGCAATTCCTGTTCCACTGACAGTTAAAGGTGTTAAATATCCATCAAACCAAACCACACCAAGGTAAGATGCCTGAAATACAATCAGGATTTACCTGCAAAATAGAGGAGACAGATTCTCTTAATAATGCTTGTGTATACAACAGTTATTTTCAGTCCCATATTCCAATGGGACATGGCAGTCCATTAGTGCTGACAGAGAACCACATCACCAGGACTTTTCACAATATGTGTCTCTCTGCCTAAGCCAGGTGTTCTCAGTCAAGTCAGGGACTGCAGTGATCCCTAAAGTGGGGCCCAAAGCTATGACAGGGGGGTTCAGCAAGGTTAAATAAAAACAATGCAGACAGTTTTTTTTAGTGCTAGCAGGGCATGGCAGATTTTAGCAGAGAACTTCTGGGTAAAAGACAAAGAGAAGAACATATGATGAATCATATCAATATCTAGGCCTCTGCTTCCCTTTTATAGGAATATATAGCTGGAATTGAAGGACCGTGCTCCTTTCTTTTACCTGTGTGAGATAGTTTCCTCTGTGTATACTGATGTATGTTTATGTGTTATGTACACTATATGGACAAAAGTAATTAGTCATGCCTGTAAATTATTGAATTGAGGTGTTTCAATCAGACCTGTTGACACAGGTGTAAAAATCAAACACCTAGCCATTCAGTCTCCATCTGCAAAACTTTTGTGATAAAAATAAGTCGTTCTGAAGAGCTCAGTGACTTTGTGAAGTGTGGCACTCTGATGGAGGACACCTTTGCAATAAGACAGCTTGTGAAATTTCATCCCTGCTGGATATTCCAGTCAACTGTAAAAAAGATATTAGAAAGTGGAAGCATTCAGGAACAACAGCAACTCAGCCACAAAGTGGAAGAGCATGGCAAATCACAGAATAGGTGGCCAAGGGGTCAGCAGCACATGCCACAAAATAATACATTTCAGAGACAGATTACAAAAACAAATTAAAACAAATAATTTTTTAAAGTGCATAGGTAATTGCAGATAAAGTGCTGGAAAATGTCTCACAGTTACAAATTTATAAACACAGCCACTGTTCCATGGTCACACAATGTCTGTCATTTAAGACAGTAGTGCTGATACCCAGCACATCACTCCCTCTCATGTGATATCAATTTTAGCATTGGCATTGTTTGTATCTACCTTCAATGAGAAGGGTTATTCTATTCTACAGTGTTTTAATGTTGTGATACTCAAATGTTAACTAAATGTGCATTCATTCCTAACATCTTTTCATTAGTTGGTCCCAGCAGCGTTAGAAGTGGCCATGGAGGAGGATGTGGAGTTCAGACAGGGTTTACCTCTGGACTACCTGACTTACATGGGAGTCCAAAACTCTGACAAGGTACAGATACTTTATATTTCAATGTCATTTCCATCCTTAGCTGTTCACTCATGACCAAAACCATCCTTGTGTGCACAGGATGACCCACGCAGGAATAAGTTCTTCTCCCGCATTGAGACTCTGATGAAGAAGCTAACAAATTACGCTCCTGTTGACGCTGCAGTGGATCAGAAAGCTCGAGACTTCTTGCACGACTGTCTTCCACCTTTGCTTACTCCAGGTGTCTGATCACTACATTCCATTTAGAGTGAACTCTTGATTCAGGAGGAGATACTTTTGAAATACTTATCTCCTTTTATTTATTTGCTCTGTCACAGATGAGCTGTCCAGCAGTGTGCTGGGAGCACCTGCTAGGTGGGAGCGTGGGCAGGCTAAGGATGTGGGAACACAAATCACTAGCCAGACCAGAGTCAGACTTTTACGTGCTGGATGTGCCAGGTAAACCATATTTTTAAGGCATATCTGATAACTGGAAAATGGCTGCATCAGTGATAATTGAAAGCAAAACTGTTGCGTAATTTGGATTATTTGCTCTCTGCTCTCCCAGGTTATGCAGCGATGGAGAAGCTGTTCATCTTTTCTACACAACTGACAACTCCAGAGTTTACCACAAAGAGGAGCCCAAGAGTTTTGAAATAAAAGCAGAGGTACAGAACATGGAAGATATATTGTAATTATATGGGTTGTATGTAATTCTCTAAAGAATTTTCTCACAGCCTATTTTGTTTTTCTTCCAGCACACGGATGCCGTGGAGTTTCTGATCCATTCATATCCCAAATTTGTGACTGTAGGAAGTTTCCCGTGTGATTCTGCAGAAGACAGGGTAGGCCGTTTACAGTGCATACAAGTCAAGATGAGATGAGATACTGTTAATTCAGACATTGTATTAATTCTTTTTATAATTTTTTAGTTCATGAAGGCTTTCATTTTTGGGACTCTTTTTGGTACAAGGCATGCTCAAAATAAATCCAGTTGTAGAAATATTTATACTCAATGATTATTATTTGAGCATCTGTTTTAAAGGTTTAAGTTCTTCCTCTTATGTTTTTTCCCTCCAGATCTCTTTGGCTGAGCTGCTTTTTGAAAGGGGGATTATCCACACAGCAGAGGCTCTGTAGTGACCACAGACTCTTTAGTCATGCTGACTGCATGAACAGATTCAAATTGCCTCTGAACAACATATGATGCTAAATGCAAAACATGTCTTGTTCCATGTAGTCTTCTTTTGCTCTACTGTCAAATGACCTGTTTAAAAAACCTGCAGGTTAAAGCATCAAATAAACATTTTTTAATGAAAAATCCTGTTGTATGTTGTGCAAAGATATCAAACAGATGCCAATACTTTTAATGACAAATTGCATGTTTATTACTGGTTGATACAACTCATTAACAGAAATATAGAGGTCTTCTTAAATTTACTGATTTGAGGGACATCCATTGGTCATTTACACCACAGATGACAGGACACACTTTGGATAGGACCAGTCTACTTCCAGGTCACCTCCTCGCCAGGCTTCAGTTCCCTAAGGAAGACAAAAGTCAAACGTTTCTTAAGCTTAGGTTACAACTCAGAGCAACACTGCTAGTGCTTTCTGTCACTTTCAATGTTAATAGTTAGATGCAGCACACAGAAAAGACAAAAGTATAATCTAAAACAGGAGTTTTGGTACTAAACTGACACTAGCGTCTTCATAAAATATTTTCATTACTAAAACTGAGTTACAATTTAAATGTGGTGACAGCTGAGCATGTCAAATATTATGTTTTGCTTAAACCATTCAGCTACAGCTGCAACAATGCATGAAGAGAAAAAAATATTTCTGATAAATTTAAATTAAATGTTTAACATCTAGATATAAAGTAGTTATAGCCCTTTAAATATGACGATTTACTACTTTGATCATTTAACTGGTTATGTGTAATATTCAATTCATTCTTTTGATTCAGTGAAAAAGTTGCAGAAGTGAGTATAAGCTCTGAAAGTTGAGATTTTTTTTTTCAGCTATGTGTTGCTTTTTTTGGGAGGAATGCATGATATTGGATATTTGCCGATAGCTGATATTTACAAAAAAATTTTTGCCAACACTGATATTTAAGTGTAGTTCATACCCAAAACTGCAGTCCATCCATAAAACACAATTTAAAGATTGGAGATGAACAACTCACAGCCCTATAAAAACAATTCAAAGTTTAAGGAATGAATGAGTAAAGAAAAAGACTTCAGCTGCTGTAGGTCTATTGGTCCAGCCTTAAACTCCACTAACTCACTATTACAGCCGATATAGGCAGACTTTTAAAGCCTATATCAGCAGAAATTTTCGTAAGTAGCGATATCTGCAATTCATTTTTTTAAGCTGCCGATACAGATATGATACTGATAATATCATGCATCCCTATTTGTGTGTGATCAATAAGACAAAAACTTGCAGATTATCAGATAGGGTGTTATTAAGTCTTTGATCAAACTATGGTTAAGTTGGTGTGAAACAGTAAAATTTCTCATATTCTCTGGATTAACTTGGTAAGTGTGGCAATCCTTTTTATGAAGATATGGGTTTAAAATGGTTTTGTTTAGATAGTTTATGAATCCTGAGGAAAATTCATACCTGCTGTACAGAGCGCTTTTGTTCCTGAAAGCTGTCAGCTTCTGGTCCTGTTGTCTGTCAAAATACATCCCAAGCAGAAAGCCAACTGGTATCAAAACATTCACCCAATGTGCCCGGGCGAATGCTACAAAGTTTACCATGGTTCCTGCAGGGACAAAGAGATTGTTGCATTACCTCTGTAGCAGTTGTGTTACACACAGATGTATTTGCTGTTAGGTAGAGGGACTGACTCTTTCATATTGGGTTCTGCCAAGGTAAAAACAATGGAATCATTCAGGTTACCCTGAAAACCCCTTCATACTGTCTATACAGCACACATCCATTGACAAAAATATTGCCTATGTTGTCTTGTGTAAAAAGTGTACGAGAGTTTACATGCATTTCCTCTTCTAAGAAACCTGTTGTACTATCTAAAACTTTGATATCCTTCAAGAATAGTGCATCATCTGTATACATTAAAGCAGTGGTTCTCAACTGGTGAGTTGGAACCCAAAAGCAGGTTGTTGGGCTATTTCCAGCAGGTTGTGAATGTGTGCTTGGAAAAAAATACGTCAAAATGTTATTGTTTTTTTCTGTAGTTTGAGTTTTTGATAGTAGAAAGGAATAAAAAAGCACTTGACAGATTTTTTTTCTGTATTATTCAGTAATTTTCTTCTAAATTAGCCTGAAATCTTTCAGGAATTTTCCTTGTTAACCTTTTCAGGAAAATCAAAGTAATTTCCCCTCAATTTTTGGGAGTTTTCTCAAACAATTTCACAGGAATGTTAGGGAATATTCCCTGGGACCTTCCTATAAATGTAAAGAGATTCTACAAGAAATTTTCAACAGTAATTATTAGGATTTTTCATTAGGTATGCGTATGGAAATCTGGTACAGGTACCAATATTTGATACCTGCTGGACCAAATTAACACAGAGCTTAATTTCCGGCAACCCTAATGTGACCCCTTTTGATCATAAATGAAAGGCATGAAATATGCCATGGTATTTATGTAATTTACGTGTTAATTTGCACCAGTTTTCTTTTCTTATCCCATGTTCCACTGGCATCTTACAAAGATATTTCTGCAATCATTTAAGATACCCTAACAACTTTTATTCTCCCACTGACTTTCAAGACACCTTTTTTCTCTCACAAGTATCGATTCAGGCACTGTAAGGACAGTGGCACCGTATACAACTTATCGATTTAGCACTGGTATCTAATAGAAACCCAAACAACACCCAACCCGATATTTCATGGAGACTTTCAGCGGTCTTTTCCAGGAATATTTAAGGAATTGTTGTTGGAAACATTAGGGAATTCATTCTTGGAAACTCTCCTGGAGACTTTGGGGTAACCAGAAACTTCGGGGAATTTTGTTCAATCTTTGTTTAGTCACATTTTGTACTGTCTGTGGTACAAAAAACACTATATTCATTAAGTGACTCTAGTTTGAAAATAAATAGAAACTTGGGTCCTGATTGCTCAGTAAGGAGTTGGTAGTGGGTGCTGATGTTGGAACAGATTAAAACCACTGCTTTTAAGAATTGATATGAAACTCACATGACAAGCCAGGGGAACCATTTACATAGTCAGTCTCCATACAGCTAGGCTAACACTAAGGTTAATGCTCAAATTCAGAATATTTGATAAGATATGCCATCCAAAATAACACAGAACTACTCATAACTGAAGACAGCTTTGTTTTAGCCTTTGAGGGGCACTTCTACGTCGACTAGACATCAAACTCTGTACCCCTTGAATAAAAATACTATGAAATACTCCCCTTTAGACTTTTCATTCGTTGTTTTAAACATTTATAGGGCAGAGATTTGCATTCTGTCAGCCTCAGATGGATCAGGGTTTACTTTCCGCATTAATTTATTATCTAATGCTACTAAAGCAACAGTGCAACAGTTCAGAGATGTACTGAAAGTCTCCTTTACACAATAATTACAGCTATACCCACCAAATAGATGAATGTAATTGATAAAATAAACAGGATTTTTTACACACCTTGCAGCACAAGCTGTTTGTACTAGCTAGCTCAACAGCTAGCTTGTTAGCATTAGTAATAGGTGTCAAGTTTCCGTTGTGAGAGGTTTATTTTCAAGTAACAATCAATATTTGGCAAACACATTATGTTTTGAATCAGGGGACCAAAAACTAAGAGACATAATATAAAAGCATGTGTAAAATTACCTCCTGTTTATTCCAAGCCGTGGCCTTCAGTTCGTCACCGTGCAGGCAGAGGACATTGGACTCTACCAACTGTGAGCACGTCACTTGAACATAAAATCACTTCAGTTGCAATAACATCTGTTTCAGTGTATTTTCTTACAACTCAGTACGCATAAATTTGATTATATTGTACCCTTTTTCCAATATTTTTCAATATGCAGGTACCAGTAATTCTGTAAAAAAAAAGTGCGCTTTATTAACACCCCTCGACTTGGTACGCCCGTTACCCTTTGACGCATGACGCAGTGGCTAACATGTCTGCTAGTGAAGTGTGCGTTCAAAGAGCTAGCCAAAATGTCTTAATATTGAAATTATAGGTCAGAAACTTATTGTGTTTGTATCTCCAACGGGAGGAAATTCATGTTACAGTCATTAATGGTATGTCGTATGTTCCTGTGTTGACCCAATACACTCCTAGTAGCAGACTCAAATGTAGCTAGCATGCTGAATACAAAGACTTTGCCGGGTAATTTGTTTTAGGCTAAACGAGCTAGCTTTAGCTAGAAACCAAACTGTTTACGTTTAACTCATTTTCTAGTCAACAGCATAGCTAATATGTCACTGAGGGTGATTCATGCAATAATAGCAGTTGTTTAGCTTTCATTCAAAACCTGTTTTTGTCTGTGTTATGTGCTCAATTGTATTTAAAGTCATAAAGAGCAACTTCTACCAAGGTAATGTTGACTTGTTTATTGAAGCAGTTGTGTTGTTCTTTCAGCGTGAGAAGTGAAGAAACATGACGTCTATTATCAAGCTGACAGCGGTGTCAGGGGTTCAGGAGGAGTCGGCTCTCTGTTACCTGCTACAGGTGGATGAATTCCGCTTCCTCCTGGACTGTGGATGGGATGAAAACTTCTCTATGGACATCATTGATGCCATGAAACGGTGTGTGCTTTATCTACCTTACACATGATGTTACGAGAAACTCAACTAAGTTCTTTTTTACTTTATTACTGTAAGCCATCCAATTTTGTAATCTATAAAAAATGTGTATTTTTCAATTAAAAATGAGGACATTGCTAAGTATCAGCCACTAACGTCAAAAGTAGTACAGGCCAGTATTATATTTAGGGATACATAGATGCATCTCTTCAACATCAATATTGGCTGAAATCAGCCCTCTTGACAAACATCCACCATCAGCCAAATAATACGATGTAAACTGATATCAGTTATCTTTATTAACTGTCTGGGCCAATCAATTTTATGCTGGTATCGGGTAAACATAACTGCAAAATCATAGAAGAATTTTTTTTTTCAACAAAAGAAGGAACCCTTTGGACCAACTCTGATCTGATTTCATGACCAAACATGAGAGAAAATGTAGACATACTAGATGTCTCTCACCAAAAGAAAGTAATGAAAAAGCTAAATGGTGTTGAACATCAGTATCAGTGGTGGCCCTAATTTTCAAAGTTGCATTTTTAGCATTTAACAATTGCTTTGTCCCATTGTTCTTTGACTAAGAGTTGTGATGCCAACCTTTTCTGCAGGTATGTTCATCAGGTCGATGCTGTGCTCCTCTCCCACCCTGACCCCATACACCTGGGAGCCCTACCATATGCTGTGGGGAAACTGGGTCTTAACTGTACTATATATGCTACAATCCCTGTCTATAAGATGGGTCAGATGTTCATGTATGATCTGTATCAGGTGAGAAATGTCATGTATGTAAAGTTCTTTCTATGAGAGCCTGACTTCATAATGATTACTCATGCTTTGGAAATCATATCCTTCTCTCTGTTTAGTCTCGAAATAACAGTGAAGATTTCACACTCTTCACACTGGATGATGTGGACTCTGCTTTTGATAAAATCCAGCAGCTGAAATACTCACAGATTGTCAATCTGAAAGGTAAGATGAACATGGATGCCTGTAGATTTAAGAGTATCTCCATTTAAGCATCACAGATGGCAAAATTTTTAAGACTTTATATTTATCCAACAGGTAAAGGGCATGGTCTGTCCATCATGCCTCTTCCAGCTGGTCATATGATAGGTGGTACTATTTGGAAAATTGTAAAAGATGGGGAGGAGGAGATTGTGTATGCTGTGGACTTCAACCACAAGAGAGAGATGTAAGCACAGGAGAACATTTTATATAATAGAATACGTTTTAGTTGTTTTTTTTAAACTTTGCATTTATATTTTATTTGGCTGTTGATCGCTGCCTTTTCCCCATTTTCCTTTTTTCTAGTCACCTCAATGGCTGCACATTAGAGAGCATCAGTCGTCCTTCCTTACTAATCACAGACTCCTTCAACGCCACATATGTGCAGCCACGTCGTAAACAAAGAGATGAGATGCTGCTGAGTAAGTCAATTTTCATAAGACTCTTCTAAATGCATTTAATAATAATAATAATAATGATAAAAAAAACTTGACCAGGTCTACCATAGAAATAGATCTGATCTCAATGGGCCTTAACTGGATAAATAAAGATTTGAAAAAAGGTTACCAATCAATCCAGCTCAGTTGCAGTCTAATAAATAAGGTTTACAATCTTTATTTATTGTAAACATCAAAAATGAAATTCAAAAGAGCAAGTAAGTAATTTTTTGCTGTTATAAAAGTTTGATTATGTAGGAATCTTAATGCATTTACATTAATTGTTTAATACGGCTACATGTTAAAAGGTTGAATTGAATGAAAATTTTGGGGAAATGATGCTCTACATCTTTAATTGTTCTCTCAGCCATTCCTTGCTTTCTGTAAAACTGCTTGGTTAATACCACAGTGCAATGAAGGGAATTTTTCTAAATGACCTAATTTTTAATTTATTTTTTTTACCTACAGCCAATGTTATGGAGACCCTGCGAGGTGACGGTAATGTCCTTATTGCTGTGGATACAGCTGGACGTGTTCTGGAGCTGGCTCAGCTGCTGGACCAGATTTGGAGGACAAAAGATGCTGGGCTGGGAGTTTACCCTCTCGCTCTGCTCAACAACGTCAGCTATAATGTGGTGGAGTTCTCAAAGTCACAGGTATTAAACATGGATTTTGAGATCACAATTCATTTTGGTCGATTCAGTAGCTGATGGTGTAGCATGATTTTTTTTGATACTTCTTTATTGTACACAAAATCTGAACCTGGTAACATAGGTAGCAAAGATGTTGCACAAAAACCTTTCTCAGGATTTATGAACCTGCTCCTAACTAGGTTTTATTATTATTTTTACCATCTTCCTCTAGGTGGAGTGGATGAGTGATAAGCTCATGAGGTGTTTTGAAGACAAGAGAAACAACCCTTTCCAGTTCCGTCACTTGACACTCTGTCACAGTCTGGCAGATTTGGCCCGGGTTCCAAGTCCTAAAGTGGTGCTCTGCAGCCAGCCTGACCTGGAGTCTGGCTTTTCCAGAGAACTTTTCATCCAGTGGTGTCAAGATGTCAAAAACTCTGTCATTCTCACTTACCGCACTACACCAGGAACCCTCGCCCGCTACCTCATCGACAACCCAGGGGAGAAGATGCTGGATCTGGAGGTGAGTGTGACAGTCACAGTGCTGATTTACCCTGATTTGTCCTGATGGGAGGATTTTTTTTTTTTTTTTTTTTTTGGTGAATGTCTCACTGGACAACATTCATCCTTTGTCCTCTTTTGACAGGTGAGGAAAAGAGTGAAGCTGGAAGGCAAGGAGCTGGAAGAATACCTTGAAAAAGATAAAATAAAGAAAGAGGCAGCTAAAAAGCTGGAACAAGCAAAAGAGTAAGTTCAGCAGAAACACACTCGCTGGTTTTGTGTTTAAGAGCAATTCTGTATACAGCTGAAACAGCAAATTATGTGAAAGTCATACATATAAATGATGGTCTAAACTGCTCATTTAAAGCAGGTAATTTAAATGTAAATCTGGAAATTGACGATGAGTCGTGACACTTAAAAACACAGTTGTACTCTGTAGCTGACCAAAAAGACTGTTGTCTGGGCTTGGAGAAATTAATGTTTTTTCTCTCACTTGCAGGGTGGATGTAGACTCCAGTGATGAGAGCGACATGGATGATGATCTAGATCAACCGGCAGCTGTGAAAACCAAACATCACGACCTGATGATGAAGGCCGAAGGGAGCCGCAAGGGCAGCTTCTTCAAACAAGCTAAAAAGTCATATCCAATGTTCCCAGCACATGAAGAGAGAATCAAATGGGATGAGTACGGGGAAATCATCAGGTAGAACAGCATATTAACACCAGGTTACATAAAGATGCAGGAAAAACTACTTTAATGTAGATTATCAGCCACTTTAATCAACCTTTGTTCTTCTTTTACAGACTAGAGGATTTTCTGGTACCTGAACTTCAAGCCACAGAAGAGGAGAAAAGCAAACTGGAATCTGGGTTGACCAATGGTGATGAGCCCATGGACCAGGATCTCTCTGTTGTACCGACTAAATGTGTCTCCAGCATGGAAAATCTGGAAATAAGGTCAGTAGGTTTTAAAGCAGTCTGGTTTGGGCTCTGTTTTAGTATGTGCACAGCTACAGTTGTCCTATCAAATGAGGGCAAAAAGCTTATTTATAATTTATACATTTTTATTAAGATAGGCCAACAATGCCAGTCAAATGTTGAGTCTTAGCTGTAATGCAGCAGCCACCTGTAACTAGATAGATTGATGGCTCCAGTTAATGGGCCTGGTTTTATTTGAGAGGAATAGGGCTGAATGATATGGGAAAATAATTTAATTGCAGTTTTTTGCCCAATATTGCAGTTTATTGCTCCAGCCCGCTGCGACCCTGAATGGGAGAAGCGGTGTGGAAAATACATGAATGGACTATATTTGGTGGATAGATTTAAGGCTGAAAAATATCTTATTGCAATCATTTTGACTCATTGCAAATCTAGTATGAATTGTTGTATGAAAGGGAATAATGATGATTTAAGATAAGACATGATAATACTTTTCTGATAATACTTTATTGATCCCCCAGAGGGGAAATTCTTTTATGTCTTTATCACTTTTAATAAGACAAAAATATACAAAAACAAGAAAAATAGGGTTTTTTTTTTGCAAATTATTCTGCAATTTGAAAACTGCAATTTAATCTAAATTGTGATTAATTGCCCAGCCCTAGAGAGGACAGTGCATAGAGTTAAAATCAGAGAGAGTTGGTAAAGTCATGGTAAAACTGGAACAAACTGGAACCTGTGCTAATCACTTGGAGGACTATAGCCACAGTACATGGACGTTACCTGAAGCCGGGCGTACACTTTCTGAACTTCATCTGATTGAGCCAGGACCGGGAAGTTGCACCGACTTTCAGTTGGATGTAACACTAGATTTAGTTGGATCTAGATGAAGTTGCTATTTGTATGTGTGTTTATAGAGATAGTGAGAAAGCAAAGGTATGACTAGATAGACCGTCAACCTCAGAGTGTGAGACTTTTTCAAAGTAAGGTCCACAGATTTCTGTCACAGTCGGCCCATACTTCATTGTACAGTGTAAGCACTCAGGTCGAGCACGATGATGAGACATTTATGTGAGCACATAAATCGTGCGCACTGGGATTCAGTCACATGTATGAGGTGAAATTCCACCACTACTGTCACAGAGTTGGCTTCAAATTGCACAGTGTATGCCCGGTTTAACTTATGGACTAAATGCTGGGGTCTGGTCCCCTCTGGGAGCCCTAATATCTCAGGAGGGCACATGCTCTGTTTGCTTTATTGTTTCCAAAAATAAGATTTGCACATAACAAAAATAATAACACGCTAACTGGACAGTTTTGCTGCATTTCATTTTCCTTGGAGGTCGGAGCTGGGAATGTCATCACAGCAGAGTTGGCCACATTCCTGTAGCAGTTCCTCTGAGTTTTTGAGTCAGATTTTTGACATTAGAAGGCATTTGTGATAACAGAACTGACTGGTATCTCAGAATTTCTGAGTTCCAACATTAATTGAAATATATAGTTTTATTCAAAGCTTTATTGCTACAGTTGTTGAATGTGCATTTTCCTCAATAGAAATAGCAAGCAAGTAACCTTTTTATTAAATTCTAATGAAAAATGTGGGCTTTTTTGACAACAGTACATCATTTTTTCTTAAGGGTTCTTTGAAGGATCAGCTGGGAGGTTCTGAGGAACTAGTATACTATACCACCAGTGCCTTTAAGCTTTGCTCCATTTTGACTATTTTTCTGAGTGTTTTATTTAAACCTTTAGACCTGTTGGCTCCTCCTGACTTTAGATTTGTGTTTTATTTAACTTTGAAATGTGTGGCCTTGTAGCTTCTCTTCCTGCATCTGTGTAGTCAAGTTTACTTGGCAAACCTCTCGAGCAAAATAACAAAAACAATCATTTGCATTTTCAGTCGCTAACTGTGTCTTAAATAAGCATTATGACAAGCCTTTCTTCCTCTTTTTTCATTGTTCCTCAGAGCGAGGGTGTCGTACATCGACTATGAAGGTCGCTCTGATGGCGACTCCATCAAGAAGATCATTAATCAGATGAAGCCCAGACAGCTGGTGATCGTTCATGGGCCACCAGAAGCCAGCCTGGACCTCGCTGAGTCCTGCAGGGCTTTCAGCAAGGACATCAAAGTTTACACGCCCAAACTGCAGGAGACTGTGGATGCCACCAGTGAAACACACATCTACCAGGTCAGATTGAGTTGAGATCCTGTTTGCCCTTTTTAAAAGGATGTCATCAAATTGCTCCTTCATTGCCTTGTGTAAATTAAAAAATGTAGATTCTTTCACATAATCAAGTGTAGGTAATTGTTGATATAGCCCAGTAATTGTTTTGCTGCTTTACAACACTCAATGACTGGCAAATATCTCCATTTCTCTCATGTTTCCACCAAAGGTGCGATTGAAAGACTCGCTGGTGAGCTCACTGCAGTTTTGCAAGGCCAAAGACACTGAGCTGGCCTGGATCGACGGCGTGCTGGACATGCGGGTGGCAAAGGTGGACATGGGCGTGTTGCTAGAGGAAGGGGCCAAAGAGGAGGCAGAGGAAGTGGAAACAGCCATGGAGGTGACACCGGATCTCAGCCTTGACCACAGTGCTGCAGCAGCGGCTGCAGCACAGCGGGCTATGAAGAATCTGTTCGGGGAGGATGAGAAGGAGGTGTCTGAGGAGAATGATGTCATTCCCACGCTGGAGCCTTTGCCACCACATGAGGTAAATGAGAGGACACAATAGAGCAAAGCTGTAGAACTGATAGTTAATTATCTCTGGTCCTGCCGGATTTTCCCCAGCTTTCTTTGGATATTTATTGTCCTTTATGTAGGGGTTGGGATAGAAACCAGGTTTTATTTATGACCTATAGCTCAGATGTTATTTATTAATTGCTTCAATATACATCGGTTTTTGTATAAAGTTTCTGTAATAACATTGATTAACAGGTATTAAGCTATGCAAAGAAGGATTGTGATGGTCAGTCACTAGCAGGGATGGTTGAACATCATGATAGTTCTACAGTTGTATTCGTGTAGTGAGTGGACAATCAGCCTTTATCTTATAAGGAAGGGAACACAACCTCAATGGCCATGCATCAAAATTAACCAGAATGCAGAACCTTAAAAATCTCTGATCAACTCTGGTTGCATCTTAAGCCCAGACGAGACGGTTTTAGAACGATGTAGCAAGTTTCAGATCGTCTCGTTGCGAATAAGCCTCTGACTGGGCTTAAGGGATATACCTCCTCATTCAACACTCAAAGCATCCTTGGTAAGCACATTCAAACATTGTGGCAAGCTCCTTCAGTTACATAAGCCGCATTTCCATCAGGTGGTCCAGTTTGATTAAAATTTTGTATTGTTTTGTAGGCTGAACCCCCAAAATAGTTGGTGTTTCCACAGACACCTGTACCCTTACTTCTCAGTCAGACTGTCGAGGCTATGCATGTGACATCACAGGCAGCAAGAGTCTCTGCTGTTCCAGCTGCTGAGATGAAAGTTTGTACTGGTGACAGAAATCAGAAGAGAATCAGCAGATTTTTTAAGCTGAAAACTGCTGTTTTAGTAACTACATTTTGACTGTTAACCGTGGTCAGTACAGAGCCTGATGGAATATGTTAATAGAAATGTTTGGAGTCATAATAATGCGTTAACGAAGAGACACAAGCTGAGGTGTTACAGTAGATACCACATATAAATCTCAACAGTCCACTGTGTCTTCAGGAATCGGCATAGATCTCTGTTGAGTTGAGCAGTACTGGCATTGCAGTGTTTATTTTGTCATCTAAAACCATGACTAAAATTGTCAACTACCTTTTTTCATGAGAAAGACTAGACTTAGACTAACTAAAATGTTATTTCACTGTTTTCACACATTAAGATTCTGTGATATTTCTCTGATTTGCACATTTGGAAGTAATTAAAGTATTGATGGTGCTTAAATACTAGTGTTTACATTTGATGTTAACTCTACAATATGGCCGATTAAGTACAAGAAAATACATTTCTTGATTAAAAGTAAAGACTCAACTGTAGGGACTTTCCATCAGCTACACCTAGACTAAAATTATAAAGATTAGAAATGACTAAATGTGACCAAAGCTTGAAGTCATTTT
The DNA here is from genome assembly GCF_018320785.1 of Cheilinus undulatus. Classification (NCBI taxonomy): domain Eukaryota; kingdom Metazoa; phylum Chordata; class Actinopteri; order Labriformes; family Labridae; genus Cheilinus; species Cheilinus undulatus. The sequence goes on along the minus strand of NC_054878.1, from coordinate 34,308,898 downwards.
GATATAGAGAGTAAATTCAAGATAACTGCCAAAATTAATACTGTGGCATTTGCCCTTATTTTTTATCACTGGTGCATCTCTACTGGAATGGTACCAATGATGCTGGATAAAGACTTGGACTGTCTAAGAAGTCATCATGATGGTATCAGTAACAACAATGAATAAGCCCCATCCCTACTGGTCTTTTCAGAGTTCTGTTTAGAAAAAAAGTCTTATTACTGAGAACTCCTTGTACTGGCTAATGGCTTCAAGAGTCTACACTATGTTTGTGTTGGCAGTAAATGGGGTTGTAATTTGCCCATAAATTAGTTGTTTGGGCACAAATGATGCATGTTCAAACATGCTTTAATTTGAGATTCAAGGTGAGCTCGGAGAACCCCCCCCCCCGCTGCAGTTTAATGAGAACATAGCCGTCTCATGTCTGACTCTGCATGTTCATCATTCTGCACAGTGAATGTCAGACAGCCAACTCTAGCGGACAAAAAGTCTTGTTTTCATGCCCTGAGACTCCACGGTTTGAAATGTGTTTCTTTAACTTTGTGTCCACAAGGGCATAAAAGCAATGGAGACATTTCTCAGCCTGACCGGCGTGCTCTTCCTTTCTCCCTGCAGATTCCAGGCCATCAGTCGGTGTTCATCAACGAGCCGCGCCTGTCTGACTTCAAGCAAGTCCTGCTGAGAGAGGGCATCCAGGCCGAGTTCGTAGGAGGAGTGCTGGTGTGCAACAACATGGTGGCCGTCCGCAGGGTGAGTGTCCTTCCCGCAGGCAAAGCCAGAGTGATATCCATCAGTTCCCTGCAATGTTAGAAAAATGGAAAGAGGCCAGTGAGGACGACATATGGCACAGGCTTGTTTTTCCCGCCAGAACCGCGCAATCAAAAGACTCTGTATTCATTCATTTTTAGATGTTTCATTTGTAGCCAGTGTTCCAGGAAAATTAAAAGAAATTACATTTAAAGAAGCTCAAAGAAACACTTATAAGAACAAAATGTCCAGACAAAAATGCCTCCAAAAATAATGCATCCTGTCATTTCTCCTGTCTGCATCCTTCAGCAGGTGTTGTGCCTTAGACACAACTTGCAGAGTGATTTATCACTGCAACAAATAGGAACAAACAGAAAGCACTTGAAGTGATGTGAGGATTTATTACTTTGGTTTATGTTGACCGAGCCATAAAAAGTAGTAAAAATAGTTCACATAGTTGTAAACATTTGTAAACCCTCAGTGTGATGATGGATTGTGCCTCTTGAGCAGTCAGCGCTGTTCACTGCAGTAAGAAATACAACAGCTTAGGCTGGAGTTTATAAAAAACACAGGCCAAGGCTACTTGCTGTACATTTCTTCCATAAATGTCTTTCTCATTGCAAAATAGTCAGTATTTAAGCAGCCTTTAAGAGAAGCTGTTTACCATGAGACTACTGCAGTTTGTGACTGAAAGTATTCTTTTTTCATGTCTGAGCCAAAGCTGCAATTTGCGTTTGATTTTTTTGTATGTTTTGTCTTTCTTTATTTAGTTGAATCAGTTGTTTATGCCATCTGCACCATTAATGGCAGCCATCCAATTTCTTTGTACTTTTCTTGTGCACTGAAATGACAATGAAGATCAATCTGTCTGAATAATAATTAGTAATTATGAACTAGGGTGGATTATATAACCTGAAAATATTTACTTAGTTCTTCAAGGATGATTGTTTCTGGTTCACTTTCACAAAAGAAAGAAATAATAACAAAAATTGTTTGTAAGTTAAAAAGAAGAGAAAATAAGTTTGTTTATCATAGTTAAGAGATGGTTTATTCAGTTTGCTTTGCATTATAACGAGATTTTAAGCCAAAAAAGACCCTTGCATCTCTCCCTAGTTCAACCTTGTCTTTCTCGGCTAAGTCTGACATGCCACGCCAAGCTTTTGTCACTGTAAACTGTCTGTTTCACTCAGTTACACTGGACTCTGAGGACAGAAACACTGACAGCTGATCAATACACATCCCCAAAATCTTAAAAAGCAGCAACGTGTGTGTGTGACACAACTGTTATGCTCTCAGCACAACCAAGGCGGGAGAGATTAATAAAGCTGTTACTGATCATCATCCTCCATCAATCTCTGACTGAACCAGCTACTAAATTAATAAATATTTTCATCCTCACTGAAAGAAGTTAACCAAAGACAAGTTGTTGTGATGGCTGTGTGCATTTGGCTTCATACAGCTGTCACACTGTGAGCTAGCTAGAATGGTAGCTCATTAGTAGGGATTTGTGATATCTGCATGACATTGGTATCTACATGTATGAAAATACTACCAACATTTACAACTAATATATTCGCTGCAAATAACAGCTGTAAATATCTGCCTGTATGTATGAATTTATATACCATTATTATAGACATTCTGTTTAAATTTATTCAACCACTCTTGGCGTGATCACTGACACATCTCAGATTGTGATGCTCATCAAGGCGGTGATATCACTGGCAACCAATCATGTACTAGATGGAGCAGGACTTGTCACTAGGGGTGGGTATCGTGTGAGTTTTTTCCCATACTGATGCTAAATTGATACTTTATAAAAAGGTGATGGTGCCTAAACAGTGCCACAGTGCCTGAATCAATACTTTAAAAGGAACCCTGCATGATCAGACAAGTTCATCTTGTTGGATAGATATTTGTATGTCTCATATGTATATTGAACTAAAAAAAAACTCACTAGATATCCTAGATATTTGCATTTTGAGTAAGTTTGAGCTTATAAACTCAGCAGCAGGCCGCCATGTTTTGGTCTGCACTGGTACTGTGACGTCACTAGCGCTCCTCACCATTCCTATGCAGTAACCATTTTTTCAGACTGGCAGTATGTTTTGCTGCTTGCAGCTGTTGCTGCCATAACAGCTTTCATACCAGGCATGAGTTTGCTGCGTGTTGGCTTTGTCTTTCTGTTGTCAAAGCTCTGTCATTGCTACTAAGTTTTACCTCAATAAAACTCCCTACAAGCGACTTGATTCATTGTATAGTGGAAGTGTGCCGGTAGCTTTTCAAAATAAAGGCATTATGTACAAACAAAGGGAGTTTCTCCAAAGTAATGCTAAAGTGGGCTTTATTTTTAAAAGTAATCAGTAGTGTGGTGTGTTGGATTAATTGCTATTTAAAAAATTTAATCCACTGACAGCCATATTTGGTACTGGTACTATTGGATGATCAAAGAAAAAGACTGACTAATATATGATGTGAATTGTTTTTGGAAATATTAAATACTGTCTATACTTATACAATATGACTGTTTTCTGGTTAAAGAAGGGAAATTAAGTAGATTCAACAACCAAACATTGCCCCAACCCTACCATAGAATATAGATTTTTATTGTGTATTTAAACCATGTGCTCTTACAAGTGTGAGTGTTCTATGGCTTGTGTTGATAGCAGAGATTTAAAGTTACTGGAAGGTTAAAATTTTATCTTTATATAACTAGCTAACGAGCCAGACTGAATTTGTTTAAAAGTTGATGTTGGTCCACAGGTCATGAGCTTAAAGAGGTTTGATTTAGAGGTTAATGTAATTACTAACAATAAATAAAGTATCTGCTCTTAACACGCACTCCATCATTAAACACAAAGAGTAAACAAACACAGCTTGCCAAAGTGGGATAAAAAACCCCAGTGGTACACGAGAACATCTCACTTCAGAAGAAACTCATCCAGAAAAAAAAAATCAGAGGCAGAAACTTAACAACTGAAGTGAAAGAAAAAGTAGAAGTGAGTCAGGACACCAACAACAAAATGCATAATTGACAAGAACTTAAAATAGGCGCAACCCAGAAAGTGAAATCAAAGAGAAGTGAGTCTTTTAAAGGAGTGTGTTTTTGCCGTGTGTGTGTCCGTGTGTGCTATTTAAAATCTTGGAAGTGGATTGACTCATTAGACATTTAAATCCCAAATCTGTGAGCGTCTGTGGGAAAAGGTGGGAATCCTTTTTTATTTTTGAGGTCAGAAACAAGCTGGCTGATCTGTCTGTGATTAAAGGTGAAAGCTCGTTGTACAATGTGTAAATGAGTGTTATGTTTGGACCCGTGTGACCCCTGAATCTTTGTACTCTTTGTCCAGACGGAGGCCGGACGCATTGGCCTGGAAGGCTGCCTGTGTGACGACTACTATAAGATCCGGGAGCTGCTGTATCAGCAGTACGCCGTGGTATAACAGCAGCAGCAGCCGCAGCAGGAGGAGGAGGAGGAGGAGGACACGCCGCAGAGAGCAAACCACGGCAGTACAGAGACAATCCTCACAGAGGACTCTACTGAGAGAAGGAGACTGAAAGACACTCTCATTGGTGGCTCCAGCCATTTCACTGTAAACTTTTTTGTACATTTTCCTTTTATAGTTTTGTTCCAAGTAACTTTTTTTATTGTTGGTTTGCATCAATAATGTGAGAGGCAGATGGGTTACCTCTCATGTTCGAAAGATCAGGCTCATGGGGTTTATTTCTCCTAAAACTCCTCATCTTGTACAGGGACATCCTAAATGATGCAATTCCTCTCCAATTCTCTCATTAAAACATTTTTTTCAAGTTTGTATCTCTGTCAAAGGTTTGTCCCAAAAGACTTTTTCAGTAGGTGAAAGGCTGGTATCAAATTCAGTTCAAGTTTCAAATTCAGTGAAACTTGATCATAAAGCCTAAATATTCCAATCAAAAATATCCCCAAAATTCAAATGTACATTCCTGGAAATTTTCAAGCAAATAACTCTAAATTGCAAAATAAATTTCCCTCTAAATTTCTCATCAGGTTCCACAAAACTTACAGATTTATTCCCCGAATTTCCATGAAGGTGATGTAAAACTCCCTGAAACTTCCAAACAAAGTTTCACCCCAGAATTTCCAATCATATTTCCCCAAAAAATTCAAATAAGTTTTACAAATATGTTACTTGTACATAAATACCTATGGATTTCAAAGCAAATAGCCCCCCAAAAAATCTAATCAGATTCCCCAAAATATATATTTACCAAATTTCCATCAAAATTTCCTAAAAAAATTCTTAAAAATCAAAATTTTTTTACACCAAATTTACCAACTTCCAATTAAACTCTAAAATATTTAACCATAACCCCCAAATTTCCACAAAAATACAGGATGATATCAAAGCATCCCAAAGATATCAACAAATCCCCTAAATTTCCATGAAAATGATGGAAAGTTCCCTGAAACATCCAAACAAATTCCCATGAAATTCGTGAAACCTTTAAAGGGCAGTCTCCACCAAAAAAATCCTCATCAAATTTCCAAAAATTGATTGAAGTTTACCAAATTCCATGAAAATATCTATGAAATTCAAAGTAAATCCCCCCAAATATCCAATGCAATTTCCCAAAAATTACAAATACATTTCCTATATTTCCATGAATTTTTCCAAACGGATTTTCATGAAAACACCTAACATTTCAAAACAAATTTACTAAAAACCTCACAATAAAACACTCCCAAAGTTTCAAATGTATCCTTAAAAATTTCATGAAGATACATGAGATATTCCAAACAAATTCCCTAAAATTTCATAGCAAATTTTCCCATCATCATAGAAACATACTTAAACTTCAATGTACAATCTGGACAAAGTTTCTGACAGCAGGAATTCTGTTGTAGGAACACCAGGATGCAATGTCCTCCTATGAACATGCAGGGTCTCTGTAGGTTAAACAAATTTAGTCCAGTTTGTTTTTCTGCTGCATGTGCTGTTTTTATACACTTTTTTTCCACCTAGGTCATCTAGTAACTGAGTTAACAGCAGATGGAGACATTTTCAGCTCTATCTAACCAGCCTCTGAATACCCATATCAATCTGCCCATGCAGCAGGACCATCAGTAATACAGCAGTGAGATGGCATTGTCCCTGAAGTGATAACTGGGATTGAATATTATTCAGCCTGATAGGTATGGATCGAGCTAGGATTAACGTCTGTCACTTTATATTTTAAGCAACTGTCTCTCCAAGCAAAAAAAAAAAAAAAAAAAAACTGTTTACCTCCCTGGCTGTTTGTGCCAGGGTTGAAAAAAATAATGAAACGCTTCAGCAGTTTGTTTTCTTATCTTTTTCTGGCACACATGGATATACAGCCTCACCTCTGCTGTGCTCCACTGAGGTCTACTATTAGAAAGTCTGGTGATAAGAGAGGGGGAATGTTGCTGGATGGAGGTGAGGCCGGGGGTGTCATTTTTGTCAGAGTGATGTGTCCTGTGCAGCCGTGGTGGCACATTGAGCCGGTTGATTACGTTTGCAGCGTTGTGTGAATCCCGGGGGTAGATCCTTAACACGGGCAGCTGCAGAATGCTACTTTTATGGATACAACCCCCCTCTCTTCTTCTTCTTCTTCTGCTGCCTCCTCTTCATCATTGAACTCTCCAACATCACACGTGCATCACAGCATAGTGGGGGAGATGACTCCTACACTGATAGCCTGTGAAGGGGGTGCTCATAAACACAGAAGTGGGAGAGTGAGAGTATGTGCAGGGAGGATGATCATGCACATGGATGGAGGAGTTAGACTTGAGCATGGATGACTGGCTGACGTGCAGGCCTGTTTTTATACAGTTGCATAACATACAGTTTTGCACTTTAGAAACATTAAAATTTAAATGCTCTTTTTTAATCCGTAGCTCACACTAAAAACTTCCATGTGCAGAAATGATGCCTTTATTTATTTCTTTCCCTCCCCCTCCCCTAACCTGTGACAGACAAGCTGAGTGAGAGCTAGAGTGGAGAAGAGGAGGAGGTGGAGGAGCTCTTCAGTGCCACAGAGCATGCCAGCCCCTGCCCAGTCACTGCTTTTCATTTTGATAATTGACCACGAACGCCAGAAATGTCCATCAGCTAATCCTCTTAGCTTTCATAATGCTGACTCTGTCACAGAAGCCCCTGTTTTAATGTAACGAGCAGCTAAGCCCACAGCACAGAGTGGCCCTGAGGCACCGACCGAGGCAGCTCTGCCCCCTAGAGGCCGGCGAGAGGTTTACTCCCTACTCAACAAGTGCCCCTGCCAATCTGTCAGGGCGATTTATGTCAAAAGCATAAATCCATAACCTGGCTCCAGGGTGAACACCCCTCACTCTGCTGCTCGTACTGTACTCACTGGCACAAAGCTACACTCAGAAAGAAGCATCTTGGTGGTGTGTTTCCATTCATCTGTGTGGATTGGAGGATGAATGAGTTTAATCCCTTTTGAATTCCCGGTCTACTCACTAAGCAGACCACTTAATGCCAATGACATCAATGTAATAATGTGAAAAGGGGGTGGATTTCTATGAAACCTCACAATATTCAAACATAGCATAAGGCACAAAAATCCCATGATCAGTGCTTGTCACTTTGCCCAAATGAACATCACGTTGATAATTCTCAAGCTTTATTACTTTTGTTTGACAAGCTTGAAGAAGTCCTCTGACAATTCCACATTTTATTATATTTACACATTTGTAGATTCATGCCTTATATGCTCTCAGCATCACGCTTTCAACAAAGACTTGTGAAAATGCAAAATGAAGTAATGAAATTGTAATACCAAAATTTCAAAGACCTTTTAAAATTAAAATAAAAGGGAGAAATGTCAATAAAGTTAGACTATGATGCAGAAAAAATGAGAATTAGCTTCAAAAATATGCATATTAGCTTTCCTGCGACAGAGCAGTTTTCCTGTACAGTGTATTCACAAAGTATTCAGACTCCCTTTTACTTTTTTCAGTTTTGTTATGTTGCAGCCTTAACACAACCAAACACAACCCTGGATCCGCCATTGTTTTTTAGGCTGGACCCCCGCATGTGGCTTGAGTGGGCTATGCTATGTATGACGTAATCGTTTCAAGAAAGATGTGGTTGGCTGTCCACACTGAGACAAAATGGTAGGCGTACACAGATTTGTTCACTCTGGGTCCCAGTTTCAAAAAGTAGCATTTAAGGCCTCCCAAAACACAGATACAACAAACTTTTGCATATACTACTGAATTTGTCTCCGTGTAGATGGGGCATGAGTTTTGTACATAAGTAGATTTTTTTTTGTTTTTTTCCACAGAGCTCTTTTCAGCAGCAAACTCAATTTCAAGAGGATAGGAAGAGCCCCCCCTTGGAGGAGTTAACCCTGAAAGAATCCCTGGAAATAGCTTTGTTTTCAATTTTTTGTTCACCAAAAATTCAAAATGTCAGACTTCCCGTTGATTTGGCGATATGGGTTCAAGAGACATTTTTGTTGAAATTTTGAAGAGGGCACCACTGAGCCTTTAAGCCACGCCCACCACACATTTAAATCAAAGATGTAATCATTCCAGTTGGATTTTTTTCTACCGAGGTTAGTTATACCAGTTATCAGTTATACCAGTTTGTTAAGTCATAGCAAAGCATCATTTAAAATCCAAATTCAAAGCGACGCCACATCTACACCCTCTGAGGAAAAACGTACAGATTTTGGTACACATTGAGACCAGTGTCTTAATTTTATTTTAAAGTAAAGTTGATGAGGAAATATTCAACAAATTAGGAGATGAACTCCAAAGAAGAAGACATATTTCCTGTTGCTACTATAACTTGTACAATGTATTTCCTCATACATGTATTCAGATCTGGGCCTTATTAGTTATAAGGGCATTAGTTATGAAAAACTTCCTGTTGTATTTTGAACCTCATCGTGGCCACACACTTTTTGGTTTATCCACAAACAACTTTTCTAGATAAAAATCTCCTCTGGCTTCTAGCTAAGCCAAATTTCACGTGCTGTGGAGTTATGCCATTGTGTACCAAGTTTCAATCTTACAGGTAAAATGGGCTGCTTTTTAAATGGGTTGAGGGGCGCTATTGAACCAATTTTCCACACTCGTGCCTGGGAACAATGAAATATCACATCTTTCACAAGGCCTGATGGGCCTGCCAAGTTTGGTGAGTGTTTGAGTATGTTTAGGCACTGAAATTTGAGGAAATGTGGGTACAAAATAATCCTTTGGATTTACAATAGGGTCCCCTCACCCTCTGAACTCTGGCACTCAGTAACAAAACAGTTTTAAATGCAAATTTCCAAAAAGGGAGATTAAATGTAACAACAGAAATTCAGAGATTAATTGTTTGACAGCCATAATTTCTAGACAACAAAGCAATACTGCCTTCTATAGGTTATTTAATGGCACCAGAACAAACCTTTCTTCCTGTTCTGTCAAACTCTCATTTCAGTCTTAAACTGATTAGCTTAGCATCAAGACTGGAATGATGGGGAAAAAGGAAGTCTTTTAAACCTGATTAGATGCAAATTCATTCAGTGCAGCACATCCTGATGTATCAAAACCAGCTGCAGATTTCTCAACTTGAGCCAAAAATGTTATCTTATCCCACAGGACAACTAATGAATCATAAACAGAGACAGGATCAGAAAGAAGAGACAGGAGAAAAATAAAAGAATTTCTGTTTAGTTTTGAGGTCAGCCAAAAGTTTTGTATATGGACTTTCAGATAAGGTGGCGAACGCCCCACTCACTGTAGGGGTTGGTTGCGTTCACAGTGTAAGACATATTGGTCATTTGTGCAAATTGTTTCGCGACAAAAAGATTAATCTGAAGCTGGGGATAGTAGTAGTGAAAGATCATATCACTTCTAATGTTTTTAGAAGCAGAGCGTATCTGTCCACTAATCTGAGGAAAGCCCAGTCCTGTATTCTGCTGAGAAGAAGGCAAGCAGAGAGAGGGGAGACCTGTATACCTATGATGAGGAAAACACAGACTATAGTTAAGGCGATCATTTTATTGTGAAAGTACAAAAAAAAAAAAAAAAAAAAAAAAAAAAATCACACATTTCTGCTTTTTTTTTCTTCAACACACCCCGTAAGCCCAATCTGTTGGAAATTTCTTTCCAAATCAGGGCTTTCTTGTTGAGGTCCCGGTAGGTCCTTAATTTGGTGTAAAGCCCAGGAAAGTGGGACACCGCCAAGATGATTTTCTCCTCCATTTTCTGTGCTGTGATCTGATCTTCCCTCCTGTTGGATATGCAGAGGTGTTGTTACAGAGCACTGCTCCCAAGTTCAACTTTTTTTAAACTTCATCAGGGCAAACGTGACCTTGTGCTCTGCTCAGCTCTGTGTGAGTCAGATACACTTTTGTGTCTCACAGCATGCAGACAATGAAAGCGGTATATACTGCATCCTATCTGTTATCCTCTTGAGTTGTAGTAAAATACACAGCTCTGCAAAAGTCACACTAACAACTTCACACAGTATTTGTGCTCATTGCCATCTAGCTGTCTGCACCTGTGTTGTCTATCTACAGACTAAGGCTAAGAAATATTTCATAAATGAAATAGAGAAAAAGAACAGAGGCCTAGTCCAGGATTGAAATATGCTAAAACCTGTTTTAGAGGTAATTACACAAATGGTGGCTCGCTTTAGCTTTGTTAGCTTTAGCTAAAGCTAACATAGCTACAGTAGCTACATAATCAAGATTACTGCATAAGCCAATGTAGCTAAGATAGCATTAGCAATGTAAGCTTTAGCAAACATAGCTTTGTGAAGAACATAGCTAGGTAGCTGCTTTGTGTTTTTTTTAGCCTGTATTTACATTCTGACAGAGAGGTCGTCTCAGATGAACAGGGGAGAGTGGTTGTCAGAGATGTATGGAATGAAGCCAGACCCCTCTCCAACAAGCTGCTAACTAGCTAACGGGCTATAACGAGTCTTATATTCATCAGCCTGATATAAAATGTTGTAAGGTTAATTACTTTGATATGAAATATGGAAAAAAAAGGTTTGTTTGGTCATTTGTACGTCTGTGAAATATCTCTTTTAATATGCAATGTTTGTGGCAGGCCAACTTCCTCATGTCTTGAAATGCGATATTAGTCCTTGATTGTCTTAGTATATTGCCAAACACATATTACAAACTACTCAATGGTGAAAATGGACGATTTTCCTCTTGTTATCACTACAGGTAGTTATTGGATTTCTATCCATTTGAAAAAAATGTCCTTACTTGTGTTGAAGGCATATTTTTAATCCATGAAGAGAGCAAGGCTATTGTTAGCTTGTTAGCGGTTTCCCCTGCTAAGCTAAACTCCTTACCCAAGCTGCGTAGTTAGTCGAAAGAAAGGCTATTTTCTCATCTTGGTTTCAACCCAAAAATAATCAGGACTTTTTTTTAAGTGTAATTATCAACTTTATCTTTTAAAATGGTTTGTGATGTGAAAAAATACAAAGTATGGAACGTGTTCTTTGCTTTTACTGTTAGCTTACAGTAAGCAGCGCACACCACATCTGAAAGCCCCTTGGGTGGCCATGAAATACACAACACTGCAACGCTGCTAACTAGCTTATCATACAATCAGCATCTCTGTAGTCTTTATATTGGCTTGTAACTGGGATTTAAGAAAAAAAAGGTCTTGTACAGATCAGTAAGAAAAAAATTCTGAGTATTTCTTCATATTTTTGGACACTACAGAATGTTGCTAACAAATAGCCTAATTATAATGATAAAAAATGGTAAATTTACTACTTTATTTAAGGCCGTCGAGTAAACAAACATTGTGAGAAAACTTACTAGTTAAGAGACATTCTTAGACACATTTTTCAACTTTGAACTGATCACGGCTAGTAGTAGATGGCCCATTCAAGTTCTTACAAAACAGTCTAGCTGCAGACCATTTCATCTGAGATTTCAATTTCTGTAGCAAAATCTAAAGTCCCCAAGTTGTTATTTAAGCTATTTGGATACTCAGATACATAGCTACATATTTTATGAAGCTAAAGCTAAGCTCACAAAGTAGCTTTTCATACATAGAAATGTTTTCTATGTTAGCTTTAGCGATGCTTGCTAATGCTTATGTTTCTAAAGCTATCTTTGCTAAACTGGCTTATGTAGTAACGGTAATTACGTAGCTAGCTAAGATGTTTTAGCTTAAGAGAAAGCTAATGAAGCTACCTCTAAAGTTGGTCTATGCATATTTTAATCCCAGATTAGACCTCTGACCTTTTCCCTGTTCGTTTCTGAAATGTTGCTAACTCTATAATGTTAGCAGTTTAATTTCATGAATGTAACTACCATACTTTTAAAAGAATAAAGTTTTATCAACATCTAGAACTGGAAATACATTGTACTGGCAAGTTACGGCACTTCCTTTATGGGATATACAGTGTCTCAGATGAACCGTCCTTGAGAGTGGCTGGCAGAGATGTAAGGTCCGCAGAAGGACCCCTTTCTGTTCTTATGCTAAGTTAAACTCATTACTTTTTCTACACAGCTAAAAAAGAAGCATTTTCTGATCATGATTTCAGCCAGAAAGTGTCTAAGATTTATTTCCCATTGTCTCTAAGAATCACCTTATGAAGGGTTGCCTCTTAAACAATCCTATAAACCTAAAGTAGTCGTAATAATAGTTTTTGTACTTTTGGGAGAACTGAAACTCTTTGTTCCCCTTTCTATTTTTAGTCTTTTCATTTCCTCCCAACTTACACATCTTAATTCCCCTCTTTGCCCTTGCTAGCCTTTTCCTCCCTCTCTTTCCTAATTCCTGTTTCTCTGGGTAATCCCCATGTGCCCGTATCTTCCTGTAGTGATGGTCCTTTTAGTTAAGGGACCACTTTAGCCCACCCACCCTTGAAGATGCACATTAAAAAGCTGTGCTGAGCAAGAATCCTGAATTACACCATTACGCATGTGATCCTCTTATGCAAACTGCTCCTCACACCCGTCCACAAAGCGGGAATGCTCATGAGCACAAATCCATGAAGGCACTGGCTGCCAGATTATCCACCGTCCACAATGGTGCAGCTGCCATTTTTTCCTTTTTGATGGAACAATGCGTTTTGTTGGGTGCATTCATGGCTGGGACTGATCCCGGCTGGCTCTCTGGCAGAGACATGTGGCTGACTTAACGATCATGTGTATGTGAGTGGATATTTAGGACAGATCACATGAGATTGTTTTGCTTGGCTTGTGTACAAACAGGACATTCTTCTCCTCTCAGAGCACAACAAACCTGACCGTTTGGTTGTCCGTAACTTGAGGCGCTGCAGGCAATAGGATCAGGGAACACGTTCTTTGATGAGGGCAGTATCAGCCTCTTAGCAAACTGCATTCAGGCTGACATGTGGTTCTAGCCAGTCAGCAAAATGCAACCTGGCTGGCCTGCTCTTTCTGCTCAGCACATCAGAGGTAACCGGCCTTATCTGATGTGACATGGCTGACACCGCCTTGAGAGCTGTGAGGAGACCCTGCCGATGATTAATTCAAGCTCGGGAAACATGATGAGGATTAGCTTGCTGTGTTTACCCCTGCAGACGTCTCTCCTAAACTCAGGACGAGTCTCTGGCATGACAAGGGGCTGTGTAATAAGGCTGAATCATCAGCAGAGAATGATGTCGATGTGAAAACTAGTCGAGGCCAGACCGAGGAGTGTGAATCCAGAGAAGTGACTCAGCACTACGACTGTTTATCTTCGTGCAGTTCAGTTTAGATGCCAGCACTCTGAGTGGTGGCCCGCAGACCTCGGTCAAACAGAATGTCCAAATTATTCTGCTTGCTTTAACATTTCATAGCACATTAAAAGTGAGCTGCTTCATAAAATATTCAGATAGGTTCAATCACAGGAAAGAGTGATGAATTTCCTATGAAGTTTTTGTCTGATGAGACACAAGACAGATGCCAGATTTAAGTCACAAAAGTGGTGACTTAGAACTTGAATTGGGCATGAAAGGTCTGATTTAATTTATGTAAATGTGTCTGCCCAAAAACTCAACACATATTAAGATCTTACATTAAAAAATAGTCTATTTACCATCACATTTACAATTTATGCGATAACTCTAGCATTTTATCATCTCTATTGACCCCTCCCATACTCTCATCATCCATCTTGCAAATCTCCAATCTGAAATTGGGGCCTGACGAATCAGCATCAATGAAGGAGAATGAGGCAGTAGGTGTAGGCTGGTTTAGCTGTACTTGAAGGCGATAACAATGGTTGCCACTGATGTAGCATTAAGCTCATTTGTAGTTACAGTATAGTGGCAGTCTCATCAGGACTGGACCTTCTTTATTCAACAAAAAGCAGCACCAAAAGCTTTTCATGACAGAAAAGATGTTTTTGCTCTTCTCCTGACTTTGGCATAAGTTTGCAAAAGTTACAGGCAGGATTTAGTTGAACTGTGTGCTAGTATATACAACTGCTACTGCCAATGTAGCGATTAGCTCAGATGTAGCTAAAGCGTAGCGGCAGTTCTATCAGAACTGGGGTAAATTTATTAAAACAAGAGCAAAGAGTCACACTGAAAGTTTCTCTTGGCAGACAAGATGTTTTTGCATTGTGTTTTATCCACCAACAAGCTCCATCGTTCATAAATTTTGGCAGCCTGCCAAGCTCAGGTTACTGCCAGACCTGTGCGTGCCTACTTCTGCATTTTGTCTTGTCACTTTGATTGGCCCATAATGAATGTGACAGATGCGAAATCCTTCCAGTCGCCTTCAGAGAATTTTTTCAAAAGTTCTGCCCTTCCCAAATGCTTCGTATGGGAGATTAACAACATGCAAGGAAACTTCAAGAACTGGATAATGAAACTTTTGGGTTTACAATCAATCTTGAAGTTCTTCAGGTGGCCACTAGAGGCTTTCTCCAAAAGTGAGACAGTCCTTATTAGGCCCCATAATGAAATACCTCATTTTACAGCCGAAACAAATATTAACAGCCAGATACGTACAACTCATATATGACAGGCACATGAGAGTCTATTCTTTTAAATTATTTAGGCTTAAGGCAATGCATACTAAGCACCACTGAGTGGTATGTGCTGCTAGCTGTGGTGCAGAACTACGTCTCTTTGGAAAGTTTCCTGATAAACAGCCATGTTTATTTTAATTAGAATTACCTTTCAAAAGTCCTCGTCAAAGAAATTCACCCTAAGAGATGGACCAGGATGTAGAGTAAAGCCCTGCCAGATTATGAGTTTGACAGCTTTGTGCTAACACAGTTTGAAAATTGCCAAAAATGGGCTAACAGAGATAACTTCCAATTTTTACTTATGAAACAATCTGTTCCCCATGCTTGATAGATTTTTCAACCGTTACTTTTCATGAAAATGTTCATGCTCACTGCCTGTCTATCCCAGCTGAAAATGACAGTTGCATAACTTGCTGTGATGCTAACTGGACCAATAGACGGACCATTTACGCTTTAAGGCAACAGTGACGTGTATCTCATTTTACTGACTGCAGTCTTGGATTTGATTTTTATGACAGTGGGAACAGCCTGGAATCTGATCTTTTCAATTCAGATTTCGACCCCTTTGATGTAGATTGAATTCAGATTCAGTCTGAAAAGCCAGGTCAGGATGTCTGAACTTTGATGTCACTCATCACAGGTCTACTCTGGCAGGGTGGGTGGTGGAGCGGCTCGCATGACAAACCAAGTTTAATTCACCCAGGCGTTTATAGTCATGGACAAATCAGTCATCAGAATATCATCCTATTCTACAAAATGTATTTTGTATGAATGATAATAATAGGAAACACAATGGCTCCATCGGTGTCTCACCATTCTCCCCTCTTATGATCGGCTCACATACATACTCTCTCTAGTCTGCAGGGAGTTGTTGGTTGTGCCGTGCGTGCCTGATACAGATGACATTTTAAAAACTACTGTGAACAGATTAACAAAAGATTCAGACCTGAACAAAAAAATCTGATTTAAGCCTGAAAGTCTCAAAGTTTAAACAGAGCCTTAGTCTATGATCCAGCTCCTCTGGTATAAGTGAAATTCAGTATTTATTTACATGTTTGCACTGATCTGCAGGTATGCATGACCACACTCCATATACATGCCCCATGTCTAACTCAGTTTTCCACGCATGAGCATTTATTTGCCAGTTTATGGGAGTCAGGATTACTATTTCTTTTCCAGAGAGAGGACAGCTGTCCTTTGATAGTTTGCACACACTTATGGCAGCCAAGAAAGGCAAGAGAAGCAGATAATCACAGTTGCCAACTACATGTTTAAAACAGCTTTTTTTCTATGTTTTTAAAAAGGGTTGAATGCATGAACCAATGAGGAGACATGCATGGGCCATACTGAGAAAGAGAAGAAAGAAATAGTTTCACAGAGATTAGATTAATGGAGATTAACACTATTAGACACTTTGCTGACATCCAAGTAAAATAACTGCCTGAGAATACGTGAAGTCCTTGTAAAGCGAAATCCAAAATTTGTTGTGAGATTTGTAGGAATAAAGTTGCTGTAAACATGTGAACAAACTGAGATTGTACGTGTGATAGAATTTTGGAATTAGACAGTTAGGAAGTTTTTCACCTCTTTCCTGTTTTGTTTTAATTTGAGCAGGGCAAATATAGGGACTCGCCATGTCACTGGTCCCTATGGGGAATTACCTTGCCTCCCTAATGCGACAACAAAATAAAATCACAGGCCTGTTCTTCTAAATATAATCTGTTATGAGCTGATGTTTCTGCCTTCATAACAGCTAAATGTGCTTTTGTTGATTGTGAGGTAAATTTCCGAAGATCTATCAGCTACAGTGGCCTACAAGTCATTAAAGGTATCATAATGGAGAGATTTGTACGGAGTGGGAGAAATTTTTTTTTTAAAGGGATATGAAAAAAAAATGGGTGAAAAAAATTTTTTTAAACAGTTTGTGAGATCTTGCAAAAGTAGATTGAAATTATACCATAATATGTACGGTGATTGAGAGTTTTTGTAAATGTGATGATCCTCTGCTATGGCAGAAAGGCCGAATCTGTGAGTATCTTTATCACTTTACTGAAGTTCGAAATTGGCCTAAAATTTAAAGAAATTCAATCCATGCTTAGTCTCAGGCATGCTTTGTGTCTCAAATAAAGGCATTTGAAGGCATTTTGGGTGAAAGGGGACTCTTGTTGTAACACTCGGATCTGGTGGACCCATCTGTACTGTACAGCTGTCCGGAAGATTGAAACCAGTTGCTGATGAATTCGACCAGGTACACTAGATCCGAGTAAGTTTTACAACCAAAGAGTACCCTTTCACCCAAAATGCCTTCAAATGCCTTTCTCTGAGATGAAAAGCATGCCTGCGACTAAGCATGGATTGAATTTCTTTAAATTTTAGGTCAATTTTGAAGGAAAATTCAATGAATCTCCCCCACAGATGCTCGCCCTCTGTTGTTTTGGTTGGTTTGACCTGGAAATAGTTACTGCTACGCCATTTAAATCTACTTTTGCGAGATCTCGCAAACTGTTGAAAAACATTTTTTTTCTCCCATTTTTTTTCTCCTATGTCCCTTAAGGGGCAATGTAGATTTGTGCCAGAAAACAGTACATTTAATTTCTGTCTCTGTTCTGGCACAGAGCTAGGCAGCTGCGCTGAAGATATTTCTCGTGAGTGGGTGTGGTTTTGGCTCATTCAACAGACACGCCCACAGCAGTGTAGAGCTGATTTTACAGCCTCATTTTTCATGATTTTGGAGCTTAGTTTTATAAACTTAGAAATGTTTTTCATGACTAAAATTTGGCCTGGTGGTTCATAACACAGTGGCCTTACAAACTTAAAATACAGATTTTTTTTTCACTTAACAGGGACTTTAAGTGAGACATACTGTATGTCTTGGCCATGACACAGCTTGTCATTGTGATCTGCATGTTAACAAGTCGGGACCTTTTAACTGAGTTCCGCATCTAGCAAATAGAAAGCTTGTCTATTTTTTCCTATGAGCTGTGCACATCTCTCAGTCAAAATAGACAGGAAAATGATGAATAGAGAGCCCTATGTGGTTTAAAATATAAAGTTTATGGAGATTAGATTTTTCTGCAGGTGTCAAGGGATGTAATCTTGTCATTGAAAATGAAAAATCCTGTGCTGCAGCTCCACATAGTGGTTAAAGGTAGCTTCCGTTGTCCTGAGCTCTTTTTGCCCTGCGGGCCTCTGTATCAGTCACGTGACTAGCAGCGATGTGAAGATGGCTCTGTGGTAAGTTCGTTACATGCCAAAAGTTCTCTTGATTTTCAGTGTAAAAAAAAAAAAAAAGATCAGTTACCATCAGAAATAGAATTGTATTTGTGTAAAAATTGTCATTGACTGTAGGTAATAATTGAGCCTTTTAATAAGCAATGGACATAGACTATATACACTCAATGACTTAAAACTCAGTCTAAGTGCCAACCTCTTTATGTCTTCTATCTTCCTGTGAAGTTCAGTCTTATTATAGCAGCCTCTTTATGTAATAGTCCCTCTGTAGAAATATTAAATAAACAAACAAAACTTGCTGTAACCTTTCCCTTCATGCACAATCATCTGATATCACATGATAATGAATCAACCCAGTGTACTGTCAGCCCTCAAGGATGCTTCCAGGCAGATAATTAACAGCTTCCCCTCCATTTTCCTCCTCTGTTTATATCTTACGCATTAATTTGTGGTATCTTTCTCTAGCTGACATGTATGTAATGAATATGCACTGTGTAAGCACAAGATTCACTGACTAGACCAGACTAATGAACTAGATTAACTTCATATCTCCTCTACAAGGCCAGCCTGTAGGTTATGTAATGATGCAGATGTCACTATAAGACCCATGTCACTACAGTTTGGCTGTGGTGCCGTGGTACAAAAACACATGTGCATTTAATCAAACCATCACAAACACCACATGGGGATCCTTGATCCTCCAGACCCCCTGAGTTTCGTGACTGAAACAGGCGAATAATGTTGGAAACAAATCCAGCTCTGTGCTCTCATAAAGGCAATAAAATGAGATTATGGGTTTGAAAGGAGCTGCTGTATCACTTTCATGGAAGCTGCTAAAGCTGTTTTCATATACGCAGCCTGCAGACAGCTTGCCCCTGAAATTTTACCATCTTGTTATTCACACTTGTCTCTAATAACATAAAGTTTTCACTTAAGGGCAGAGTGGAATCAGGAGGCAGACTGTATACAGTGCTGTGAAAAGTATTTACCCTGTTACTTATTTCTTTGAAGTTTTCTTTGGGTGTTTTCATCTGAAACTTTTGGAGCCCCTCTCTCTGAGACTTTTCCTGTGATTATTTTTGCATGTTAGCCACACTTAGATGTTTGCCTAAGGGTCTTTTAAGTATGTTTTTTCCCATTGTTTAAGCTTTTGACAGTAAGGGAAATAAAATGGCTTTGCATAGTTCTTTCCCTGAATTATTCAAGAATTTTCATTGTGAATTTACCCAAATTCATAAGACATTTCTCCATGATTTTTTAAGGAATCGTCCTTCATTATCTTTTTTCCAAACAGGTTTAGTTTTTTTCATTTTTTCACAGCAGTCCAAGTCATTTAAATGGTTGGTGATTTTTCTCTTCGCTGTACAAAACCATTTGCTGTATTCTATGAAATTTTGCAATAAATTGTGACGGATCAAGTACACAAAGTTTGAGTGCACAACATTTTTGGATTGCGGACCAAAAAAGCTGATCTAAAAATAATCGATGTGCACTGACCCCACTCCATCCAAGTACTGCAGTGGTGAGTTCTACCATCTTACTATCATATTTTAACTGATGAATCTTTTTAACTGCACTCTTGGTATTTCGTAATTGAATTTTCCCCCAAAAAATTCTGATTTGATTTTAATAAAATTACATTTAATTTGAATTAATTATATTTCTGACTCTGAATGAAGTGAATAGATTTGAGATCAAAGTTCAAGGTCATTGTGAACTCAAATCTTGAGAGCACAGTGTTTGTGGTTTGAAGGATTTTTGCTAGATGTGGCTCAAACCTTACCTTACAAAGCAGATGGATACGCTCGTTTACGTGTTTCTCACTGGCGAATCCATCTTGCAAAGCTCCCGTCTGAACTGTTCTGGCCCAGTTAGAAAGTGACAGGGCCAATCAGCGACGAGAGGAAGTACTTTCTGGCAAGGCGGAGTCATGACATATGCAAGCGGCAACAGGAGACCGGTGCAATTATGGCAGAAGACAGAGCAGTGTGGATGCTGCTAAGGCGCCAGTTTTATCAGAACCTGATGACATTTCTCTGTTAACAGAAGAAGAACAAACAACAGCACGAAGTTGTTTTCTTTTGAAAAACAACGAAAGTCGTGTACTGACATGTCTACAGTCGCCACGGTTCGGGTTATGCAGTTCTGTGGGAGAGTTTACTCCTTCGGTACGGGTGCAGCTTGGTAGCGGCTACGTCACGTGTTTTGTTGCTCTGATTGGCCTGTAAAAATGTGACAGACAGGACGTTCATCCAATGACCCTTCAAGTTTTTTTTCAAATGCTCTGCCCTTTCCCAATAGCTGTCTATGAGTGGTTTCCCAGCTCAAACCTACACTTGGGTTTAAGGGTGACTTGATCAGAGTTTGAAGGTCAAAGGTCACTGTGACTGTACATATAATACTACAGTGACCTTGTAGTGTATTGTAGCTTTTGAAAGAAACCAAATCTCTACCAATTATACTACAACAAAAATCAACCGAGCCCTTCTTTTTCAACAACACTGTTTGAAATTAGTATTCCTTATGGAGGTGTACAACCACCAGGCGGTCGCTCTTGTTTTGATGGTTCTAATGATTATCTTGCCAGATTTTCCTGCAGTGTGAGGGGTGTTAGGGGGGATCCAAGCTGCTGGGGAGAAAGCACCAATTTCAAATCCACAATCTGATCTCCTGCTGAGGGTGGAACCCCAAGGACAGCAGGGCACACGCTCTGTGGATTATCACGTGCAGTGAAACGACAGCTGACAGAAAAAGAAGCAGAACATTGCAGCAAATCAATTTTTTACTCACCTCCAGCTCGTTTCAAACTGTAGAGACCATGTTTAAGCCATCTCAGTGACTGCATTCACAGTTTTTCTTAATAACCTTCCATTAAAAGTCAAAAAATGATCATTCTGCCTGTCGTCCACCATGCTTGTTTACTATAAAGTTGAATTTTAACCAGAGAGATTTCTGGTATCAGATTCTATCAGTATGTGCTGTTTGGATCATGCTGTTGCTCTTCTTTTGCTGTAACTCTGTCTTGTTTGGTTCTCAAATTTTCCACGTCTCTTAGGATTTAAAAATCTTTTAGTGTGGGTTGGACCTTAGGCTTGCCTTTTAAAGATATTTCCGGGGCTTTTACTTCAATATTGTTCTGTGATTTTTTTTGCTTGGAGGTTAGAAGGTTTGTGTTTTGTAGGGCAGTGTGGTTTTATATAAACTCCTGTGGTTTTCTACCTCAAAAGTAAACTCTCCTTTGTCCACTGCAGCATGCTACCTCTGCTAGAATGAGAACCTTTAGCTTATGCCAAAGGATGAGATGCATTGATGATACAGTGTTGAGATATAATCAGGAGTCTGTGCATTGTAATGTTGTCACTATACCAAAATTTTAAGTTCAATACAATACGTTATTCAGTATCACGATACTAAAACAATACTTGAGACTTGAAACTAACCTGACATGCCAGATGGATTTGTTTCACATATCCATCTGGAAAACCTTCAATATACAGCGACTGGGAAAGGCCAGGGCGTTTGAAAAAAACTTGCAGGGTGATTGAATGAACGTTCTGTCTGTCACATCTTTACGGGCCAATCAGAGCAACAAAACAGGTGACCTGCGCAGCTACCAAGGAATAACGCGAACCATGACGACAATAGACATGTAAGTACTCGACTTTTGTCACTTTTGAAAAGAAAACAACCCACCGCTGTTCTTTGTTCTTCTTTTAACAGAGAAATGTCGTCAAGTTCTGATAAAACTGGTGCTTTAGCAGCATCCACGCTAAGCTCTTCTGCCATAATTGCATCGGCCTCTTGTTGCTGCTTGCATACATCACGACTCTGCCGTGCCTGAGAGTACTGCCCCTCGTCGCTGATTGGTCCTGTCACTTTCTAACCGGGCCTGAACAGTTCAGACGGGAGCTTTGCAAGATGGATTCGCCCAAATTGAACCCAGCCAGGAAACAAGTTAAAGAGGGTCTTAATCCAAAATTCAGTCAAATTTAGATCTCAGTGTTTTCACATGTTTACAGCAACCTTTTCCAACATATCTAGTGTGTTAAGACACAAATTTTGGATTTCACTTTACAGGGTCATTAATATCTACCAGGCAAACAGTACGGTCCTGGAAATTCTGGTACCGTACTGTTTGAAATAAAAAGTACTAAAAAATACAGAAAATTTTAATATACAACACTGGTGCATTGTGTTGCATTTTGGTATTGACTGGATGCTTTTCACGTTCTTCCTTTACTGCGGAGCAGCGCGGCGAGGAACTGGTGGGCATTACTTGCTTCCAGGAGGCCATCTACCGTCTCACACAGGCTACAAACGCTTGCCCCCACATTCTTCCTCCTGGTTGGATCAATCTGCTGCAATAAATACTGTACTGTGGACATATTGCCAAATTATTATAGTACCATGAGATTTTGATATCGTTGCATTCCTATTGATTTTACATGTGTTTGGAGGATTTAAACTAGTTTCATTCTTTTGTGTCTTTAATTTAATCGTATAACCCCTTTTAACGTTTTATATTTGTTGGTGTTTTCTCTCTGCTCACCCCTGATTTAAGAACACAGAACCTGTGCAACTTTTGTTGAGTCCTAAGTGTTGATGGCTTTTTAACTTCTTTGAGAATTTAAAGTTATAAGGAAAGTTTTTAATTGATTAATAGTCCAGCAACACACAGATTGCTACTCAAATGGAGTATGTGTAATTTAGGGGTTAAAGGACAGATTTTAAAAGAAATTCATCAACAAAGGCGTTCAAAATTAACTGTGTTCTCAAATTTCCCACGTTACTCCCTTATCTTTTGGATAAGCAGTGTTGCCTGAAAAATGCCAACATTTTTCAACTTCTGCCCTCATAACTTTCTCATACTCTCACTGAAAGAGATAGTAGTCATCAAACATGCGCCAACTGACGTTTAAAATCCCCCATCATACCCACAAAAGAAACCATTCAAGATTTTCACAAGCTGAGCTGTACACTTTGATAACTGCGTCTGAATATTAATGGGGTTTTACTTCTTAAAAACACTTTGGATGACTTTTCCATCAAAACTCACATTCCAGGCCTCGTGCCTGCTCATGAATAACAACACTGTGACATTAACAACTCCTACTCATCCTCCTACTACACTGTGCCTATAACTTTTGTGTCCAGTATGGAGGTGTGAGCAAATCGCACTGCAGGGAAATCTCCCGGCTCATTGACTTTATTATACACCCCTCCACCTCCGGCTCCAAGTGAATGAAGAGCAGGAACTCACCCTCACTCGCCCTCTGTTTTCAGAGCCCCTTTTGCCTGCATTAATACTGACTTTGTAGCCTTGTCTGTATAACTTTGATGCTATCATCCAAGAATGAATTGGCTCCATGTTTCTGCTGGGAATAACCTCTGTGGTCAGCCTGAATGAGGGATTCTCTGCTGTTCTTAGACAGGGGAAAGGGTTGCTCTTTTGCCTGCCCAACCTCCCTCTTTTTTCTTTTCTGCAGACAAATGAATAATGAAGTTATTTGTGTTCAGCTCATTACAAAAGGGTAACTCTCTCTCAGATATGGTCTTTTTCCTCCAGCCTGTCTGCTGTTATGCAGCAGCACAGCCCTGAACAGTGAAACCTTCATCCAATTTCACACAGCCCCGATGCTCATGCTCAGATGCATAAAGCCATTCCAAATAGTCAAATGGATGTCTTATGCCCAGGGGATGAAGGCAATGTTTTCATGGAGGAAATACAATGTTTGTAGGTGGGAAGTAGGACAGGTGACAAATATGGAAAATACAGGGAACTGTTGATGGAGTTTGTCACGAGAATAATGAAGAGGAGTAACAGCTTGGGAACAATTAGCATAATAAGTGTTAAGATTTTTCATCTGAAGTGTTGAAGAGACAGCTCCACAATAACAGGAGCATATTTACAGTTATGAGGGCATTCATTAACCTTTGTTAAGTGTATAGATGTGGACCAAATAATGTAAACATTCAGCCGTGTAAAGCATTTCAATTCAGCAGTATTATAGTGAGCTTTAAAAAGCCCCATAAGCTTTCAACAGAAATTCTACTGATGTATCATTCTTCAGACACTGGTCTTTCTTTTTTAATAAAACACTGTATTTATTTAGAGGATGGTTGAGAACACTTTACACATAGCTGTGCAGCTACAGTGAGCGTACAGGGTCTGGAGTGAATTGTGTCTGCAACAACTGAAGCAATTTTTGTTGCTTATTCCCTCAATAACTGCATTTTAATGCCCCCATGCTACAATAGCAAGAGTCAGAGTCATTATTTTTATAAGATGTCCATCTGTCCATATTTACAGTAATGTGATTAAGTTTTACACATCCATTAAATGAGGCCTATTATTATACTGTTAAACACAGTGGAAGGCTATGTAGGCTTTAAAGGTCACGTATGCAAAAAACACCCCCACCCCCACCCCCCCACACACACTCCTCCACCTTTCAGGAAATGTATGCTGGAACAAGCCATTCTCAGATTTTGCCCTCATGATATCATGTGGGAAGTTAGCCCCGCCCCCAAGTTCAATGGCCCTCCCAGCTTGGAAGCAGGTTCCACCCTCCTGTCCTGATCTTGCAGCTGAGAGGAGGGCAACATCCATTAAGCCACATCCATGTCCTGAGAGGGGTGGAGTCAGGGGCGGAGTCAGACAGACCATTAACATTTAAAGACACAGAAACAGCTTGTTCTGAGCAGGGCTGAAACAGAGGGTTTTAGAAACACAAAAATCAAATACAGGAGTTTTTGCAGCAACAGACTTCACAGGCATGTTTTGGGGACCTCTGAGACAAATATAAACTTGTCTTAAAGGGATCAAATATGTCACCTTTAATTTTGACATGAGGGCTTTTATTTTGAAATGTTCACATTTCCCATTGGGTCACATGATTTCCTTTTCCTCAGGTATTTCATCAAACAAGAAAACAAAATAATGGAGTTGAAAAAAAAGTTGGATCCATTTTTAAAATTTTGTTGTCCTGTTTTTCCATCTTCATGACTCAAATGGAAAAAAAAGGAAAATAACAAGTTTTCAATTTTTTGTCAGAAAAGAGAAAAAAAACATTTTCAATGCCCATTTTCTGTCAAAAAATGAAACGAAAAAGGAGAATGAGACGAGTTTCTCTGGATTTCTGAGATTCATATCAAACAGGAAATTGAACTGTGACAAAATACACTGACCGACAAATCCTACATTACTGCTTAAAGTGCATTCAGAAAGTATTCAGACCCCCTTCACTTTTTTAAACTTTATGTTGCAGCCTGATGCTGAAATCATTTATCTGATTATTTTTTCTCTCTCATTAATCTTTACTCAGTTCCTCATAATGCAAATTCACTATAAAGAAAAAACTGAGATATAACATTGACTTATGAATTCAGACCCTTTGCAAAAACACTTGAAATTTAGCTCAGGTTCCTCCCATTTCTCTTTACCATTGATGAGATGTTTCTACACCTTGATTGGAGTTCACCTGTGGTCAATTAAACTGATTGGACATATTTTGGAAAGACACACACCTCTCTGACAGTTGAAAATGTATATCAGAACACAAAACCAAGACCTGAGGTCAAAGGAACTACCTGCAGAGCTCAGAGACAGGAGCCTTGCAAGGCACAGATCTGGGAAAGTCTCCCAATACAAATTGTGCTGCACTGAAAGTTCCCAAGAGCACACTGGAATCGATAATTTTTAAATGGAAGAAGTTTGGCACAACCAGGACTCTTCCAAAAGCTGGTCACCCGGCCAAACCAAGCAACTGAGGAAGAAGGGCCTCATAGGAGAGGTGACAGGAACCCGATGGTCACTCTGACTGAGCTCCAGAGATCCTGTGTGGAGATGAGACAAAGTTTCAGAAGGACAAACATCACTGCAGCCCTCCACCAAGCTGAGCTTATGGCAGAATGGCTAGAAGGAAACCTCTCTTTAGTGCAAAACATGAGAACCCACTTAGAGTTTGCAAAAAAAGCACCTAGACTCTCAGACTGAGAGAATCAAGATTCAAAGATTGAGCTGTTTGGCCTCAGTTAAACGTTATGTCTGTCACCACTCATCACCTGCCCAGTACTATCCTAACAGTGAAGCATGGTGGTGGCAGCACCATGCTGTGGGGGTGTTTTTCAGCAGCGGTTGAGAGATTGGTCAGGGTTGGATAGATGGAGCTGAGTGGAGCAATGATATCCTCAATGAAAACATGTTCTGTAGGTTTACCCTCCAACATGACAGTAAACTTCAGCATAAAGCCAAGTGTGCATAGAAGTGGCTTAGGGACAGCTCTGTGAATCTCCCAGAGTGGCCCAGCCAGAGCCTTGACTTAAACCCCATTAAAACATCTCTGGAGAGACCAGGCTGTCAGTGGACGGTCCCCCCACCTAACCTGACTGAGTTTGAGAGGATTTGCAAAGACGAATGGCAGAAAATTTCCCAAACAAGGTGTGCAAAGCTTATTAAAAAAGATTTGTGTTGATGTGATATTTCAATTTTTTTCTTTTCAATAATTTTGCAGAAATAATCTAAAGTTCTGTTTCCACTTTGAGAAAAAAAAAAAAGTAAATGACTGTAGCATCAGGCTGCAACATACCAAGACAGGAAAAGGTGAAGTTCGGGTCTGAACACTTTATGATATGTATACTAATGTTTGTGGTTCAAAATTTTCCTTCTCTAAAATCTGTAAATGTAAGATATCTAGCAGTTCACTCAGAGCTGATTCAAAGGAACCTACAGTCAGGAGGAGCAGAGCACATAAATCATCAATTTGCTGTTTTCCCGAGCACTAAATCCTGTTTGTTGTGGTTATGGCATACCAGGCACCATATGAATCTTAATATTAGGTGCTGATTCTGGCTGTCTGAGGTTGACTGAGTCGTCTTAGTTGTCGACAGCTGTTTGTGTAATTTTTCATGTCCCGGAAGATAAAGAGAGTGCAGGAGATAGGTGCTGCCTCTAGAATACACAGATTAGACTCGATGTTGCTCTTCTCTGCCCTGTTTACTCTTCACACCTGAGCAGGCATACAAATAAACCTGCAGTGCTGCCTCAGAATGCTCAACATTCATGATTAATATTTTATTTTTTTCCCGCAGCTGACTGAGAAGCTTATGCAAGGAGTAAAATCAGCAGGTCTCCAGAGACATTTCCTGTGCGTGTGCATGTAGACCGAGCTTGTACAGTACAGTTAAGTACCAGCCGTTGGCTAAAATGGGCTCAGTGAAAGTTGGCAGATTGAGGGGAAAAAATGGGTTCAGAGCAGTTCTGCCTCCATCTGTTTACTTGCTTTAGATAATTGGTGAAATATTAGCGGCAATGCCAGCAGCGCGTTAGTGGACGGTGTCACACCTCTTTCTTTGGCTCGGTGTCACCTTGTCATCTCGATCCACCACAAACACACGTCAGCAGAATCAGCCCCACTTATACACGGGATATCCCAGCACTGTGTGGATACTGTGAAAGGACATACTGTATTCCATCTGCCCTTTTCTCTCTTTGTATACTCGCAGAAACCGAGACTTTGAAGCTAGATTCAGAGTGAGTTCTTGTTAAATGTTATTTTGATAAAGGTCTAAACTTTTTCTATCTGAACTTAAAAGAGCATAGATAAGATGTGAACAACCACTGAAGGTTTTTTGATTAGGCGAGGGTAGGCAACTGCCTGGGGCTTCATGCTCCAAGGGGCCTCAAGCTTTAGTCATTTTATAGGTGTTCATCAAATATGGGGTTCACGGCTAAAACTATTTTCCATGTAAATTTAAATGTTAACAAGGTGTCAAGAGAAAATGAAGTGACATAATGATAGATCTTTATTTAAAAACAAAACAAAACAAAACAAAAAAAACCCCAGGAAGAACCCTTGGCCCCAAAATGATCAGAGAAAGATAACAAAAAGTGGCATAAATAGCTGATAAAAACCAATAGATGTTCCACCATCTCTGCAGGCCAATGTACAATCAGGGGTGGAAAGTAATGACTTTACTCATGTTACTATAATTCCTATGACAGTCAGTAGTTATCAGAAAGAGAATGATTTCTCATTACATGACATTTTTTTGTTTTGTTTTTATGGCCTTTTGTTATGAATCCATTTTCTTCCCCTCATCCAGGGTCTGATTCCGGTGTCAGCAGGCTAAGCAAGTACGCCCAGACAGCTCTCTCATCAGCAACATTTCCCATCTCTGCATCAGGGCACCAGATGAGACATATAAACCCAGCAAGTCCTGGGTCTACCCCGGGGTCTCCTCCCATTTGGACATACCCTGAAGACCTCCACAGGGAGGTGATAGGAGGCATCCTGCTCTGATGCAGGAACCCCCAATGAGCTCCTTTCAAGGTGAAGAAGCCACAGTTCTACTTTGAGCTCCCTCTGAATGTCCGAGCTCCACCCCGATTAGACTTTTTCATGTATTCATTGCATAGATCATATTTCACATTCATCTTAGAACCTCTCATACAAAGTATTTAAGGAGGTCAGGACTTTTCTTGGAAGGGGACTGTGAAATTCATTACAGTCCAATCAAAGCAAAAAGACAAATCGTAAAAAAATGTGGTCCAGTTCTGGTAAAACTGTCTCTTTGCTATAGCTACAACTGGGGTAATGGTTACATCGGTGGCAGCCATTGCTATCTGTTTCCAGTACAACTAAACCTTGCCTGTAGCTACAACCACGTTCTCCTCAAATTATGCTGATTGGGTGGACCAGTTTTTAGACCCATAGATCAGAACTTTGAAAAATGGATCTACCCGTTAACAGACATGCAGTTTGGCTAATCCATCTGTTAAAAATCTTTAAGAATCTGAGAATTTCCTTTGTGGATGCAGATCTGTTTTATTTTCTATCTATCCAACCATCCATTTATCATCCATCCATCCATCCATTTAACATCCATCCATCCATCCATCATCCATCCATCTGTCCATTTAACATCCATCCATCCATCCATCCATCCATCTATTTATCATCCATCCATCCATCCATTTATCATCCATCCATCCATCCATCCATGTATCATCCATCCATCCGTCCATTTAACATCCATCCATCCATGTATCATCCATCCATCCATCCATTTAACATCCATCCATCCATCCATCCATCCATCTATTTATCATCCATCCATCCATCATTTATCATCCATCCATCCATTAATCATCCATCCTTCCATCCATCCATCATCCATCCATCCATTTATCATCCATCCATCCATCTGTTTAACATCCATCCATCCATCCATCCATCCCCTTGTCATCCATTCAGCCATACATCCATCCTTTATCATCCATCCACCCATCCATCCATCCATCCATCCAGCCAGCCAGCCAGCCAGCTATCCATCCATCCATCCATCCCCTTGCCATCCATCCAGCCATACATCCATCCTTTTATCATCCATCCATCCATCCATCCATCCATCTAGGTTAAGTTTCCCACATACAGTATGTGGCTGGTTACTTCTGATATGACAATGACATGTGCATCAAAAACAGAACAAATAAAATCCATATAAGTGCATTTTTAGAGTGAGACAGGCAAACTTGTCCATTTTTGCATCCACAGCATTGCTAAAACATTTCCATTGTTTTATTGTACAAGCGTTAAAGCCCACATCTTAATCGCTGCATTTAAACAGTGAAAAAGCTCATGAATCATCACAGAAGTGACGGTGTTGGAAGCTGAAATGAACAACGCTGAGTCAAAACACCAATTGTTGTGTAACACTCTCACCGTTCATTGTTAACACCCTTGACATCAAGTCATTAGTGATCTGCTGTGCAAGGAGGTGACACATGCTTGGCATTTATATCAAACAACACATTTACATTACACTGACTGCTCCTTTTGACATTCTGCCCACATTTAAACACTCCTACAGAGCCGATCTCTCGCTGTCTCCCTGCAGCTATAACCACATTTCACGCTGGATGTTATCTCTGCTGCAGATTGGCGGACGGTTTCTGGGTCCTGCAGACAGCAAAGGAGGCCATGTGTGTATGTTTGACCAAGCCGGGGAGTGTACAGCAGTAGCTAAATCTCTGTAAGCAGGCCCTGGCATGGCTCCCCAATTGCCTGCCTGCTGTGCGGGCAGGGGCCTGGAGGGGACTAATCCTTTGGCATGGGCATAGGTCACACATGTTGATGCCTATGTACGTATGTTCGTGTGTATTCATGCAGAAAACCCAAGCTGTAGGATAAAGCCAAGACCTGGCGACGGATTCTGAGAGCACTGAATTATAACCTCCACGCCTTCCTTAACTAGCAGCCTTAACACAAAGTCTTGGATATTTGGTGATGTTTTTGAGGTCTGCCTCTTACTGTACAGACAGGGAGAGTCCTGATCTTACATAACCTCAGTTTGCAGGAGATTGCGTCTGAGTGTTCGGCCTCTGACCCCTATGTGTAGCTTGGTTTTTGCTTAAGTGGGCAGCAGCGGTGGCTGAGGAAGTTGACATGCTGCTTCAGCCGTGTCAATCTGTGTGCGTAGATGGCTCTGAGGGCGAGGCAGCTTTCCTGTCTGTTATCTTGGCAGTAAAGGTGACCCGCAAGCAGGCCTGGAGGCTGAAAAGGCAGTCTCTGCTCTGCAGCCTCACAAGTCCCCTGATGCGTTTGTTATTTAAAGAAAAGATTTCTCTCTCCAGCGGTAAAGGCTGAAGTGTGACATTTTGGAGACATGCTTATTTGCTTCCTCTGCCAAGAAAAAATATCAACACCCCTCTCATGTCTGTCTGCTGAACAAGAAGCTACAAAACAGGGCACATTAGCTTAGCATAAAGACTGGAAACACCTCATCTGGTCCTTTAAAAATATCAAAACATGTTATTGCACCCTGGCAAGAGATATTTTAGTTCATACCCCTAGTAATTCCTCAAATTATATTAATTACTCTTTATATTTGAAGGGTTATAAAAGTTCTAGAAGAGGTTTTTAACTGGTTTGACCAGGGGTCGGGAACCTTTCAGGTCAAAGAGCCATTTTTGTCCATAACCCCTTCCAGAAAATCTTTGAAGAACCACAAAACACATTTGAACCAGAAGGTGATGCAGTCAATCAGCCTCAGTCTTTGTCTATGACATAGCTGATAAAGCAAAAGTATGTGGCCATCCATTGACATATTTGATGAGAACTTTCCACTTAGTTGTTATTCTATTCTACATGGCTTTTAATCATAATTTTCATTTTGATGCATGCATGGATTCAGAACTACAATAGAAACAACTGTGCACATACAGTTGCAAGAAAAAGTATGTGAACCCCTTTGGGATTTCTTGGATTTCTGCATAAATTGGTTATAAAACGTGTTCTGATCTTCATCTAAGTCACAACAATAGACAAACACAGTCTGCTTAAACTAATACAGCACAAAAAATTATATGTTTTAATGTTTTTATTGAACAAAATATGTAAACATTCACAGTGCAGGGTGGAAAAAGTATGTGAACCCCTAGGCTAATGACTTCTCCAAGAGCTAATTGGAGCCAGGAGTCAGCCAACCTGGAGTGCTATCAATGTGATGAGATTGACCACTTTTGAATTTTGCTGTTCTCATACTATGTACCATGCCTGGCACAAAAGAGCTCTCCGAAGACCTATGATCAAGAGTTGTTGACTTGCATGAAGCTGGAAAGGGTTACAAAAGTATCTCTAAAAGCCTTGATGTTCATGTGTCCACAGTAAGACAGACTGTCTACAAATGGAGAAAGTTCAGCACTGTTGCTACTCTCCCTAGGCGTGGTCATCCTGTAAAGATGACTGCGAGAGCACAGTGCAGACTGCTCAATGAGGTGAAGAACAATGTTCCCTTTAATTTTCAAAACTCCTGAGCAGACATTCGACTACACTGAGCAACTACATCATCAACTGTGGGTGGCATCTGATGCATACACTACGTCCACAAGGCAGCGCCATGGAATCACCTCTCCAAACTCAAATATCATTGACAGGTGTTATCAAGTGACTGTAACAATAAAGATTAACAATCACTGTTCAAGTCATGAATTTCACCATTCATTCATTCACAAGCCACTCTCAGTTTTAGCTAGCCACAATTATGATGTCTGCAAACCCTGTTTTTTTAAATCAAGGTTTACATTTTGATGATTTACAATCCTTTGAAATGTGAAAGTAAACTGTGATTCTAACTTATAAGCATTTGTCCTCAGGTGAAAACCGACATTAATAAAGTTTGTAGTTTCATATAAAAAGGCAGAAATCTAGAATGTCTTAGATGAGATAAAACTCTTGCTCTGTTCCCTTGCTTTATCAACCTTATCAGAGTAAGGTCTCCTAAAGGACTTCTACCTACACATTATATGAAATATGTCACACTGTTAGAAACATCAGGGTTTAAATCATTTTATAACAGGGCCATTATAGGAGATCAACTCTTTCCTGGTCTCATTGTAGATCATTTTGGCCAGCTTCATTCTTTAAAGGAACCTTGTTGACATAAAAATAGATATCCATTTAATGTTACAAAAAATTATAGATAACTATTAAAATAATAGCTTGTTTGAATGTGTAACATTAAGTTAACATGTGGGAAAGATGTAGTGAGCTGTTTTAACTCTCATTATTATAATAAAATGATTAAAAATAGAAATTTACAGCTTTACTCTCTTCAGCTGAAGTCTTTTTTACTCCTGTAGAAGTTTTCTATGCCTGGCTCCTGTCTGCCTCTGTTTTTCACTGCCCCGCTGATCAGTTATTAGGGTTTAAGAGATTTTATAGTTTTTTTAATTGGTTTATTATCAATATACAGTAAATCTATAATATTTCCTGCAATGGGTCACCTATCAAATGTTTTGATAATGAGCTCAATACTAATGTTTAATCAATCTTTGTCGTTGTGATAAAATATGGAAGTAGAGTGTTAATAAAACAATCATTTGACAGTCTGCAGCTCGCTGAGGAGAGAGAGGGAGGAAAGAGAGAGAGCGGTTATTCATATAGATGTACGTGTGCATCAGAGAGGAGCTTTAAAGCAGGAGAAAAGTTCAGCTTTGTGTTGAATCCTTTTCTCCTCTGCACCACCAACACGCTAGCTTGTGTTTGTCTGTCTGTGAGTGGCGTTAGTGTTTGCGTCGCTGTGTGGATGGCATGAAGCCAAAAGTGTCTGCGCAAATACGCACGACAGACGCACCGATAGACTCGGCCATATGGCAGTTTTTTGGGAAAAAAAATCCTCCCTTTATGTGTAAATCAGTCATAGAAACAACCTTCCAATTCCCACACACTGGCAGTAAGAGCCGAGCACAGTTAGAGGAAGGTGGAGTTTGTGATGCTGATAAATGTAACTCACCAAAGCGCCTCACTGAGGAACCTCCCGTGGGTGGAATCCACCATCCATCCATTTGGCAGCTGTGGTGTGCTGGCTATTGCATTATCTGGTAGCCACACTTTACATCTCTCAGGTATGAGGCACCCATGCAGGTGGAAGCCCTAGGCCACAGTACCAGCTAGCCTGTGCAACAATGCCCCTTTGATCACAGTGCACATTAGAAAATAACAGTGAAAACTCATCGGGGATATTTGAGTGTGCAACTTTTTTTTCTTTTGCGCAGAGACGTGGAGAGCAGTGCGCAATTGTGCAGAAAATCCCCTTAGAGGGAACAGTGGCAAAGAAGAATCCTAGAGTGTCAGCTAAAGACTTGCTAACTTGCTAACATTTGTGCTGACAAATCTACAATCAGTAAAACATTAAACAAGAATGGAGTTCATGGGAGGACACCATGGAGGAAGCCACTGCTGTCCAAAAAAAGAAAAACACTGCTGCATGTTTGAAGTTTGCAAAAGAGCACCTGGATGTTCCACAGCACTACTGGCAAAATACTCTGTGGACAGATGAAACCAAAATTGAGTTGTTTGGAAGGAAACCCAACGCTATGTGTGGAGAAAAAAAGGCACAGCACACCAACATCAAAACCTCATCCCAACTGTAAAACATGGTGGAGGGGCCATCATGGTTTGGGGCTGCTTTGCTGCCTCAGAGCCTGGACGGATTGCTGTCATTGACGGAAAAATGAATTCCTAAGTTTATCAAGACTTTTTGCAGGGAAACTTAAGACCATCTGTCCGCCAACTGAAGCTCAACAGAGGATGGGTGATGCAACAGGACAACGACCCAAACCATAGAAGTAAATCAACAATAGAATGGCTTCAACGGAAGCTGGAGTGGCCCAGTCAGACTCCTGACCTCAACCTGATTGAGATGCTGAGGCATGACCTCCGGGGAGCGATTCACACCAGGCATCCCAAGAATATTGCTGAACTGGAACAGTTTTGTAAAGACGAATGGCCCAAAATTCCTCCTGACTGTTTTGCAGGTCTGATCTGCAACTACAGGAAACGTTTGGTTGAGGTTATTGCTGCCAAAGGAGGGTCAACCAGTTATTAAATCCAAAGGTTTACATACTTTTTCCAACCTGCACTGTGAATGTTTACATATTTTGTTCAATAAAAATATGAAAACATATCATTTTTTGTGCTGTATTAGTTTAAGCAGACTGTGTTTGTCTATTGTTGTGACTTAGATGAAGATCAGAACACATTTTATGACCAATTTATGCAGAAATCCAAGAAATCCCAAAGGGTTCACATACTCTTTCTTGCAACTGTATTTCATTATTTTTGTCTTTTAGTGCTATTATCAGTCAGCAGTTATTCATTTCTATCCTTAATGATACTGATATAATCATTATCTTTATTTCTTTATTTATCTGCACACACTTCTTACACTTAATTTTTCCCTCTCTGTGAGTGACACATATCAGCACCATGGACAGCGCCACATTAACACAGAAGACATTTTCGGTGCAAACATCAACAATCTCATATTTTACAACACAAATGCACACTCACCCGCCGTAACTTACATTCATACAAGCCAGAAATATTAAAGTCAGCATCAAATTTATAGTAAAGACATGTATAGTAAAGTATAGTAAAGAATAACAATAAAACCTCAGCTCACCTGTGTATTTGACTAAAACAGCCCCCTATTAAGCCCTTGGTCTCCGTTCTCTCTTTCTTTACCTGACTGATGCTGTTAAATGTGAACTTGTCTTAGTTTTTCATGCTGTTTTTAATGTTATCACTGTCACTACTTTAGTCCTCTTAGGGTCAAACCGACACACTGGCTTAGTATGAAACTTATCAGTGTTGATCATTGTTTTCAAATTCCTCCATCCCTCTTGCTGTGCTAAACCAGATCCAGATTTCAGATATTCAAAACTTAACTCGCATGATGAGCACAAAACTCCTGCTTCAGGTGTCATTTGTCTCCTAGCTTTAAGGTGGCAAACATCTATCATGCAATGTGCCCTTAACATTTTTTTTTTTCTTTTACATAATCGTGAGTTTGGAAAATTGTTCTACATGGAGACTGACTGGCTTTTGGAGCCAGCCTCCAGTGGCCAGTTGAGGCACTGCCATCTATCTACGTTAAAGTGTCAGCTTTTTTGTCCTTTTTGGGGCCCTGGGGGTTGTTTTTTACTCCTTCCCAAATGGCTTTGAATTTGAGATAAAAGGCTAAAGTTTTTACTGTGTTACTGATTGAAAAACCATTCATCCAAGGCACAATTTAATATTTGGTTGATTTATTAATCCCCATTGTATTAGCACTCTTCTCATTCAGCTCTTGATCTTGAACTTACGTTCGGCACATTTACTACTAAGTAGAACAATTTCAAGTTTATTTCTACTTTGTTTTTCAATTTGTTTTAGTACTTACAGAGAACTAAAGTTTTTCTAAGAGTAAGCATAATATTCTTTTAATTGAATGGGTCTAACTATTAAAAGTTCAGCAGTGGTCAGTGACTTAATTACACTAAAAATTAGCTGGTGAGTATTAGAGGAATTCTTCATTAGAGAAAACAACAGGCCAGCGGGTCTATTCTCACTAACACTGCTGCAAAATTTAATCTAGTAGCTATAGAGTTTTTAATTCGCTGCTTTGAATCTTACTCTGGTGGGAGAAAACAGCAAAACAAAATTGAATAACGCTGAAAATACCACAGGAATATCTTGGCTTGAACTGGCTACCTCTATTAAAGTATAACAGCTTTTCTCATACTGATCTTTTCATACATGTGAGCATCTAGGGAATGAAATTGTCGATTTTTTTTCTGACACAATGGAATACACTACCTCCAGGTGCATAAAGTGAACAGAGGAGAGAAAAGACACCTGGTCCTTAAGACACAGTGAGAAGCTTTTAGCTGCGATCCATGACATGTCCTTAAGCTGCTGAAATGTTCAAGACAATCTGGCTGCAGACTGCAGACCACAGACGCCCCTTGCAGATCACTACAGTGAGACTCTGCATCTGTCAGGTCAGAAATGTATGCTTTTAAGATGGGGGGGCAAGGTCAAGCTGATGACTTCAGCCCTGTAGAAGAGAACTTTATTGAAGTCCCCTCAGATTCAACAATATAATTGCAATTCAAGTCCAAGAAATTGTCGTCATTTTGGATTGGATGGAAAAGGAGTAGTACTAGCTAAGCACGAGAGCTTTCGCCACGCTTTTTCCTTTGCAACATCCTACCTGTGTGAGGATGTAGCAAAAGTCTGTTGCCTCTTCAATACAAGAGATGTATGTAGATAACATAGCTACATAGCTAACAGCTAAATATACAGCAAACAAAGCTACATTAGCTAATTAGCTCAATTTAGAGCTTAGAAAGCTCAATTAGCTGTGAGAGTAACACGGCTACAAAACTAACGTAGCAAAAGATAAAGCAAATGAAGTTACATTAGCTATGTTAGATTATGCTACGTTTGCTAAAGCTAGACCTGTTATAGGGGTAGTTATGTGAACGGTGGCTCGCTTTAGCTTCTGTAGTAGCTTATATAGAAATATGACGACATGGCTAGTGAAGTAGGTAAGTAAGCCACTGTTCACACAACTACTTCTGAAACAGGTCCATACATAATTTGACCTCTGCAACCATCTGTGGTCTGCAGCCAAACCCCTCTTGAATTCTCAAACTGATAAGTACCATGCCCTTGCAAACTTGAAGCTTGTGCACATTTTCCTTTAAAACCTTAGAAAATTTTGGACCCCTATAAGGGTATGAGACTTCATGGCTGTGTCCAAACAAAAGGCTGGAGAGATTTGGGGGGGTGGGGGGTTAGAGTCACACAAAACATGTCAACACACAAGGTCAGGCTTGACGGCATTTCTTTTTTCAGAGCCTTTTCTTCCCTTGTTGCTGTGGACATCCACAGCATGACTAGAGGCTTGTGGCAACGCTACTTCCCACCTTGGCAGTACCCTAGGCTGTACTTACTTGCCACATTCACCCCTTACTCCACCCATCAGGGTGTGGACTTACATTTTTTAACAGATTATTTTCCTGTGCCCCTGGTAATATGCAAGGACACCCAGAGGGGTTGTGTCAGTCCTCCTTCCCCCCTAATATTGCCTTCAGGTGGCTTGATCGCCACATCTACACCTAACATCAGCATAAATTTTTGTCCTTAACATGCCTAACAGTTCTGCACAGTACTGTGCATTTCCTCATGCATGTCTCTCAGGGGCTAGACTTTTCTTCCTTGCAATAACTGCAATACAATCTGCTGCTGCTCAAACTTATCAACTCAGTTTTCAGCATAATATGACCAGTTTCAGCCACCATGGTTTCCTGTACACACCAAGCAGAGAGCAGGCGGAGTCCTGCAGAGCTATGCAGACATACCAGCGTACAAGTATACATAGCTCATGACTGCATACATTCTAGGCTGAAGTATAAACAAGGCTTATCCCTTGCAGGATACTACAAGACTCTACTGCTCAGTTGGCCTGTATGGGTGACACATTTGCAGGGCTGCCAGCTATCAAACAATAATTAGGAGTGTAGCTGCAGCTAAATCAACTTCACTCAGCATTTTAAGCTGACATGTACATTTGTGAAAAATTCATGGCACTTCAAAACAAGGTAAATGCTGTTCTGGATTTATAGCTCAATTGATTTTTTTCCTTATTATGATGATTGTTTGGCTCATTATCATCACTGACTGCAGGGCAATTTTAATTTACTACTCTACGCTACACAAACCCGCCCACTCATTACACAGTACGCATTTCTAGTCAAACAGCTCTGTTTGTGCGTATCTGTTATCTGACAAACCATTTAAATCTCAACAAAGGAAACCCTCAAGGCAAAGAGAAATTATTATTTCCAGGTTGTAGATTTGAGGGAAGCGTTGCCCGTTAGCCTGAAGATCTATAACCTCAATTATTCAGCATGGCATGAAAATGATCACTATGAAAGCAGGTGAAGAGAGGGGCGGTTATTAAAGCTGTGAGGTATTTTTGGCTGGTTATGAAACAGACTGAAATTGAAGCTGATGCCTCTATATGACCTAAAAAAGTAAAAGAGACCATCATTATAAAACTGAATATTTGGATCTTGTTATTTTTAAGGCCTCAAACTGCTGAGATGGCAGAGGTGTCACATAAAAAGATTAAATTGAAAATAGCCTTTGTTTACAGTCTCTGCCTTAACGTTTTTTAAATATGGGATACATGTGACTCTTAAAAAGGAAACAGCATGAGATTGAAAATGTATGCATGTAACAGACACAATATGGACAAAAATATTTGGCCCCTCTGCCCCCCTTTTGCAGCTTAACAGCCTCCACTCCTCCTGGAAAGCCACAAGATTTTATTTGTGCCCATTCATTCTTTAAAGCATTGATCAGCTGGAGGCCCGGGGGCCAAATCAGGTCCCCCACAGCTTCCCATCCGGCCCCCAGAAGCTCGATTAAATTCGGATTCAGACTTTGATTTTTTTTTTTTCTTTTAATCCCTATGGATATTTAAGTTACTCCAAAAATAAGTGAGTTTGAAACATGTTTTTTTTTAAATATTGGCTTAATGTTTGATCAGTTTTACAAAAATCCAACTATTATTAACCATTATTAGCAAATAATATGCATGACAAACTTACTCATAAGTCCATCCTTGATTAAAGCAGCAGATGTATGTGTAAATTTAATAGTTCGGGGGGTTGAGAAGTTGTTTTGCACTGCCTAAGAATTAAAATAAAATATATTTTCCTTCATGTGTTTTCCACCAATGAGAATGCAGCATATTCACATTAAACTACATGGCAGCCACAGAAATATGTGGTTGAAATATCTCATTCGCCCCCTTGTGGCTTTCTAGGGATTGAGTTCACTGCTAAAGGAAAAAAAAGAACATTTCAAAGAAATACATTTATTTAGACAAAATTTTTCTTTTATTTAGTTCATTTAACACGCCGGCCCTCACAGTGTCTGCATCGACAGTATAGACAGCACTAAACCTGCTCTGTGATTATACCTGGTCTTCTGCTTCGTGGCTGAGTTGCTGTTGTTCCTGAACACTTCCACTTTCTAATAATATCACTTACAGTTGACTTTGGAATATCCAGCAGGGATGTAAGTTCATGAACCATCATATTGCAAAGGTGGATGCATATGTCAGTGTCCATCCCAGTGCACTGAAATTTTGGAATAGGACATTTATAGTTATATTGTTCAGAGTGTGTATGTCTATTTTCACAAATGAGCTTATAGGGTTTCTTTGTTTTGTATTAGTACCAATCTCAGAACTATTAGGCAATCATCATTTATCATCATCTCATAGACAGCTCTGGGAACAGATGTTAATTTCTCAGTGATTGTGGTGAAGCCAAATCTTGCTATTTAGTCTCAGTTCAGTAGTGGAAAATAAGCGACACAATGGATTCAGCTTTGATGCACTTCAGTAATATGAGTTTGAAAAAGAAACTGTTAATGTGTTCCTGCTAATGAAATTTACTCACATTTATCAGATTTGAATTTGGGAGGAGAAGAAAACAACTTTTCAAATGTGCTGAGGGGATGTTAGCTATGTCTTTTTGCGTTTTCATGTGAACAAAGATATTTTTTAAACCCTTGCATGTGTGGACAAGATTATTAACTTCACAAAGAAAATCAGGTAAAGGTTAAGGTAAGGGCTGGGTTACCAAAAGTTAAAAAAGAAAAAACTGACCTGCAAAACTTGATAAAGCTGAGTAAATAGTCTACTCACAGGAGGAAAGATAGTCCTTCACTAAAACATTCTCTTTTTATATATTTGTGGGCTTTTTATGCCTTTATTTAGAAA
The DNA here is from genome assembly GCF_018320785.1 of Cheilinus undulatus. NCBI lineage: Eukaryota > Metazoa > Chordata > Actinopteri > Labriformes > Labridae > Cheilinus > Cheilinus undulatus. The sequence goes on along the minus strand of NC_054878.1, from coordinate 34,268,829 downwards.
GGGGGGCATGCAGCAAAGGAGTCGCTGGCTTGCTACCTGACCACTAAGCCATCTGTGTCCCCAACATAAACATTGTTTAAACATTTTAAAATAGCAAATGTAACCTACATTGCTTATTTCGTGCCATTAGCTGTGTAAGCTACGTAGATAATGGAGTTACATAGCTTTAGTACCTAAAGCTAAAACTTTTAAAGATCATGGATATGTATACCAGAAAAATGCAAAAAGCTAATGTAAGCTACAAAGCTTTGTAACTACTAACAATGCAACTACATTATCTATGTAGCTTATGTAGCTACATAAGGTTAAGCTATGTTTGCTACAGCTGATGTTGGTAACTTAGCTATATTGGCTTATATTTTTATTTAACTACATGTATGTTAACTAGGATTAAGAGACCAGAAGTGAAAAATCTGACCTGCAAAACTCAAAAACAAAACCATTAATGAAGCCAAGTAAAAAGCCAGCTCACAAGAAAAAAGCTTTTCCTCATGAATATACTCTAATACATGTAATATAGCTGAAGCCAACGCTAAAAAAGTTGCATTAGCTATGTAAGCTATGTAGCTGATATAGCTTACATAGGTAATGTAGCAAAAGCTAACTTTACTATATTAGCTACATAAGCTTATGTTACATTTGCTAATGTTCATGTAGCTATGCAGCTATGTTGCCTATGACACTAATATAGCTACATTAGGGTATGCTTTGTTTGCTAAAGCTAACGTAGCCAAATTGGCTAATGTAGTAGCATGAACTTAGAAGCTAGGGCAGCTTTGTTAGCCGAAGAAAGCTCTGTTCCTGTAACTACTTCTAAAACAGTTTTAGATGTAATTTACCTCCTAATTAGACCGCTAACCTTTTTTTTGGTCTATTTTATAAATAAAGTTGCTCAGTCTGTAATGTTTGCAATGTAGTTATTCCATGTATGTAACTACCGCACTTTTTTGTGAATTAAGTTGAATTTTAAAGAAAATCTAAAACTGGAACATTGTGCAAATTACAGCATTTCCATTCTGAAAGAGCTTATGCTATGTTTGCGAAAGCTTAGTAGCTATGTAACTACATTTCCTGTGAAACTAATGTAGCTATATTAGCTTAAGCTATGCTTTCCAAAGCTCATGTAGCTATGTTTCCTACAAAACAAATAAGTTATTGTAGTTCTAGTTATATTTGCTAAAGCTAACAGTTAACATTAGCTTACATAGTAACGTTAACTACGTAGCTAGGGCAGCTATATTAGCTGAAGCAAGCCTCTAAGTAACTACTTCTAAAATGGGTCTATACATAATTTTCCTGGGTTACACCTCTGACCTTTTTTGTATTTATGAAATGTTGCTTAGTCTCTACTGTTAGCAGTGTGGCTGTTTCATGAATTTAACTGTCAGACTTTTGTGAATTTATTTATGTATTTTAAATCAAAAACTGGAACATTGTGCCGGCAAATTATAGCACCTCCTTTCTGACATAGACAAACTCTCACAGGAACTCTCTGTGAGAGGTGGGTGTCAGAAATCTGTGGTCGATAGCCAAACTGTCTTGCTGCCTCTTTTCCACAGGGGGCGCTAAAATCAACCAGCCCAAAAGTTTTTCACAGGAGCTTTAAAGGAGCCTTAAAGAGGGGTTCAGTCACACAGTTGTGGTGGTGGGAATATGGTGCTTTGAGAGGGTGAACCTCTGTACATAAATGACAACTTTATATGTTTGATCTCATGCCTTGAAAGACGTCCCGCTGTTTTGGGGGTTTCCCTGCAGGCAGCGGAGGGATAAAAGAAGAAAAAGCATGTTTATTTTATTGGCTGCTCCTCGGTAAAGTTAAAAGGGCCCGCTCTCTTTGGACGCATAGTAAGGAGAGCAGCTGGGAGCAGAGAGGGAACTGATGGTCCTCTCTCACCAACCAGCTCTGCTTTTTTTTTCTTTTTTTTTTTTTTTCCTGCAACCGACGAGAGGCATTCACGTGAAGGGGGAGGTGCCCGGGCCAGGCGAGCGGCACGACTGCTGCCCGAATCCAACAATTAACCTTGATGAACACAGATTGGTTTCACTTATCAGGCGCAGGTGCGTGGATTCCACGATACGGCGCAGCTGAGCCGTCCCATGTTTATGACCGGACACTGACGCATTTGCTGCCAAACAGAGAAACTACACGGATTGAGGATATTGCAGCTGATTTTTTTTTCTCACGGGACGGGATGCATGTTGCAATGGGAGCCTGTCCGCTACTCACCCTCTTGCAGAATCCGAATTCAGGAGAATTGAATTGATTCGGAGACATTTGTGCGGAATTTGACCGCCGTGTCATTGCCCAGCACCAGTTTTCCTTCTTAGCGGCGGAGACAAGAAAGAGGGGAAGAAACTGTCCGCTTCACTACTCTTCATCAGCGCCGAAATGAGGACCACATCCCGGCTGTGCTCCGTGTGAAGAAGAGGCAAAAGCGGAGCGACAGTTTAGTCTTTCTTTCTTATTTTCTCTCAAGGACGCAAAAATAAAAGTGGCCGCCGGGCTGAGCTGCGAACATCATGGAGCGGGACGACACCGACACCGTGAGCACGTCCAAAAAGACAATAATCGCCAAGATCTTTAAAGTTCGTAAGAGGAGGGAGATGCTTTTCGTGCAGGTGTGCTTCATCTGCAGTGTCCTCTTCGTGGCGTGGAGCATGTCTGCGCTGTTGACCAAGACAGGTGAGTGCAGAGGGGAGGGAGAGGGATGCACCGGGGCACGGGGAGCTAAGGACGGAGCAGAAATCTGCAGTCAAATCATGCACCACGGGAGTATAATTCAGGGTATTTATAGGCATAGAGCTTGTATTGATCGCTTTACTGTCAAGGGCATTGAAGGAAAAAGGTTTATATTCTCAAACAGGAGCACATTCATCGTCCTGTCCAAAAATGCATGCCTCATTTAGACGAGGTGTGCACTTTGCATCCAAATGAGTGGCCCATATAACACTCAAAGTCGAATGCACATGTTGGAATAAGGCGCCAGTGTTTGTTTTCTACCCAAATATTGGAGTACACATGCGTCTGTTTGTCCGCGTATGCCGCAGTGTGCGCGCCGTGGCAGCGGCACGTTTTTAATTTGAGAGGCAGGCTCATCATCACGGCGCACGCACGCACACCTCATGCTCCATCCACATGCACATATACACTAGCCAACCCCAGCTATTCCGCTCTGGCCCCTTTTTTTTTTGGGAAAAAAACATGTGCACCTTTTTAATTCTGGCTCCAGAGCAGGCAGGCGGTCACAACACTGGATCGTGCTTTAATGCTGGCATGATCAGTGCTGGCCCGGGGCTTCACACACCACAGCACACACCGGATCACCTTAATCACACCCCAGCATCATCATCACGCTTCCACGTTGCGCGGCCACGGCAGGGATGTTGATGTTTTTACGCACTGGCCACCGTTTAAACAGGTGGAGGAGAGTGGATGTTGCAAATAGCTGATGCCCGAGGTGTGCGCTGAGCAAACGACTCAGATGGCTGATCATGCGTGATGCGTGTGATGCCCGCATGTTGGCACGCGCGCACACACACTCCCAAGACAACATCCCTTGCGCACGCACGCACACGCACGTCCAAACTCTTACCTCAGGCCCGTGCAAACACTGACACGCAGAGCATCCCACACAGCCTCACACGCTGTTATGTAATCTAACGACCAACCTTGACATTTTGCTGGTGAAGAATGATATCTGACACAGCGGCGGGATCAGGGGTTAACTAGACCAAACACACCCTCAGGGCAGCTGAGCTCATGTGAAGGGAACAATAAGACAGTGTCAGCATGGATTTTGGGAACATTTTGGGTGCATTTTTGGCTCAAAGAGGAGGGGTTTGTGTCCCCCCACCCTGCATTCTTATAGAGCTAGGGATGCACTATAAGATCTTTACTGATATCTGATATTTTATTTTAATTCAGCATACATTGGTATGCATTTAAATATGCATTTTGGATCTTAAAGTTAAATCCTTAAAATATGCAAAACCTAATTATTAAAAAAAAAAAAAAAACTCCAGTCCTTGAAATACACTTTAAATGCACAGTATGAAAAATTCCACCACCAGGGGGCTCTCAACCAAAACAATAACCCATAATGATGAGTACAGACCAGTGCTGCCCAGCCGTACCCATGTCCACTGTTTACTTCTTGTTTTGAATTGAGGACTGTTTAGTAAAAACGACACTTTATAAAGCGTCTTTATTTCACAGAAAACTAATATTTTGTTGTCATTAATAAATATATACTGGAAGAGATGCCAGAGCGCATGCATACCCTGGGATCACTTCTAGCGCAAATGTGGAAGTGCCTTTTTAAGTTTTTAAAATTTATGAAAAGCAAAAACTCAATTTGCTGTTTGGTAAATACTAGGCCTGTGGTCAACCAGAGAAAAACTTGGTCCACCAAAATTACACCCACACACACCAACCTATTGATTGCTCATTCAAAAGACAAAAAAGGGAGAGACAGAAAACTTTCACTTGAACTTAATTAGTTTAATTCATGACGAGTTCCTCACTGCATCCCTCTGGTAGTCTAATTTGTTTTAGAAATCACCATAGGGGTGTGATGGAAGGGTTTAAGGCGTGCACCATGTACGTGGGCGGGCCCTTTACCACGTCTCTCCCCACTCTCTTCCCTGTTTCCGAGTCTATCCACTGTCCTCCTCTATCTAATAAAGGCACGAAAAGGCCCAAAAAATAGGCTAAATCTTTAAAAAAGTATAATAATAATGACAACAACAAAAGTCGTGCACTGACATGTCTACAGTTGCCACGGTTCGCATTATGCAGTTCTGTATGGAGCTCATTCCTTCGGTATGGGTGCAGCTTGGTCGTGGCTATGTCACGTGTTTTGTTGCTTTGATTGGACCATAAAGATGTGACAGACAGAACGTTCATCCAATCCATCCATTATGTTTTCCTAAAATAAGAGCTGACTCGGAGACAAACAGCGAGCACCTGCCTTTAACCAAAGGCATAGTGAGGGGGTGGCTAAAAGGGCCTATGCCTCAAATGTTTTCTTGAAAGCCCCAAATATTTTAGGCAAGTATTTTCTGATGAGTGTTATGATCAATAATGCAAAATAAATCACTTAAGGTTTACAAATGGACATGGAAGTTCCCTCATGTATGCAAACTGAATAAAGTAAACTTTAAGAAAAATGCTTCTAATAGCCTATACTACAGTAAAAATAATTATAACATATTAGATAAAGCATTTTCTATATGTTTGAAAATATATCTAAATCTAGAACCTCACATTTTGCTTTTTATGCTCTTTAAAAGAAATGTGGTGCCAATTGTGAGCTTTGACACTACATACCTACCATGTCCATGCTGTGTAAATAGAAGAGGTGATTTACAGTACAGTGTGTTACAGTTTTAGAATGATGGGCACACTTAACTTTTCACAAATAAATTATGTTGGCTGTAAGTGATGCTTTTTAAAGATGCAATTGCAGAACTTTTGCTCAAATATTTCATAGATTTTATGTAAAAAAAAAAAAAAAAGGAAGGTGTGCTATAAGGGGTTGAAATGTTGGGTAAATGTAACCAGGATCACATACTCCTTAGCAAAAACATAAAAAGTGACTTGTCAGATTATGTGCATATACCGTCCATAGTAGAAATGGCAGTCAAAACTGAAAGTCTGAGAGACTCTGATGTAGTAAAACTCCTTCATTAAGATTAAATAATTGGTAAAGAGAAAAGGTCTGTACACCAAGGAGCTCCCATATCAGGTGTTTATTAACAATCAAAGTGATGTCACTTGATTGTTAATAGATGTCTGATATGGGTGCAGCGGTGTAGCGAGGGATTGTGGGCCCCCAGAAAGAATACTACACAGGCCCGCCCTTAACTGGCTAGCCAAGCAGCAAATGTTGCATCATTTTTTACAAATATCTATGCATTTAAATGTGTTTTTGAAGACTAATTTCCCCATTTATGAGCAACATTTTTACTATGGTTCAACTGAATTCACTTGCATTATTAAGCAGCGCTGGACTACACTGTTTAGACATTTTTAAGGGAGGAGCATAGGCCCTCCAGTATTTATTTTACTCTATTTGATACAAATTTCAGTCTGTTGACTGATTCATTTTGTCGCTTTTGATTTAATGACACTCATTACTAAGAAAAAATAGATAAAAACACACATTTCATTGCAGGCTCCTCAAGGGCCCCTCTCTACTGTTGGCCCGGGTAATCAGTATCCTTTCCCCCCCCCCGTGCTACGCCCCTGTATGGGGGCTCCTTGGTGTGCAGACCTTTTCTCTTTGCCTACTACTTCGTTTTGGATCCAGCATCCTATCCATTGATGTGTGTGTTCCACCTTTTGATTTTTTTCTTAGATTAAATAATTGGTTTAATAAAGGAGTTTTACTACACCAGAGTGCCTCAGACTTTCAGTTTTGGCAGCCATTTCTACAATGGACAATATTTGCAATCAATCTGACAAGTCACGTTGCAATTTTTTGCTAATTTAGAGATTTGCTGGTGTTTTAAATCTAAGCTTGTATTAAAGATTGCTTGAAAATAATACATACAAGTGCCTAATGAGAAAAATGTTACTGGGGAAGCACACCCCTGTACCCTCCTTAATTTGGGCTAAGCCCAGGATATCACCCACTTGTGGCTCCACCTCTGCCTTTAACCATATAATTTCCATGACCATGACATGATAAGTCTTTAGCATTATAAGGCCTATTGACAGGACTCACTTGTTCCAGCCTGTGCTGTGTAATTTCCAAGCATATATCAGACGGCATGCAACGTTTATTTACTCGCTAGAGATGCAGAGTATGAGGGGGTTTCCACATTACAGGGCTAAGTTTGGGGGATTGAACTTACAACTTATGGCAAGCTCCATAACAAGACATGTCCTGTTACAATAAAAAATAAAGAATTACTCTGTCCTTGAAAACCTGAGGAAATATTCAAGATACTGTAAGACCTCCATTAGAATATATACAGTATATTTAACATAGGAATTGTCAATTTTTAAATTAATGTTGATAAATCAGTGCAGAAATTCTACATATTAAGGAATGAGAATGAACAATTTCTTCAGCTGATGTAGGTCTGTTGGTCCTGCCTAAAACTGCTCAAACTTGGTCGTACATATGACAGATATTTAAAATGTTAAAAGCAGATATTAACAGTGAAATATTGTTTGGAAATATCAGCAGAAATGTTACTGTCTGCTGATAGTGAGCATTTTTAATATGTGCTGATATGGATACCATGCTGGTATCATGCAGCCCTACATAGAGCTTCTAACCCTGAACCCAGCACCCAGACCCTGACCTGAAACCCATCCATCTGCTTCCACTTAGTCCCCAGAGCAAAATAATTCACCACAATGACACTGTCAAAGCGCCAACACATGTATTGGGAATTTTATTAATTACATTAAAAACAACAAGAGGCTTAAAAGATTATTCTGGAATGATATCATACATGCGAGGGCAAATCTGTTATCTCCAAAAGCACCCATTGGGAGCCAAAGTAACCCACATCATCCCCCTCCCACACACTCTCACACACACCCACCCCTGCTTGACTAATGGCTTTTTTTTTTGTTGTTGTTTTAATTTAATCAAGTTCGCCTGACCCACGCAGTGATTGTCATGTGAGGGAATTTGACAGAAGCTGTTTCTCGTGAGGTTCAGCCTGTTTGACTGTGAGTAGGAGCAGTAGTGGCTGTGGTGTTTATGGTGGGATTTCAAGGTGACACGCATGAGAGAGAGAAATCTGTGAGAGTCCATACCAGGAGTGGGAATCCCAGGATTACAATACAGTACATGATAGAATGAAATAATCACTTTATAACACACAATGGGTTTCATAATACTGCATTGTTACCTTACCTGATACATGGCCCAGGGTTAATTTATGGTACGGTATAGGTTTCAGGAAAAGCCTTCATTTCTACGAAGTCCATTAACACCATATAGTAGTTTGAAACTTGTTTGGAGAATTGCTGAGACAATAACAGGACTAACATTACATGCCAATATAAAAGGCTGTCCATAAGCAGGGATAAAGGGGAGGGCTTTCAGGGCCCCATCCAAATAGGGGGGGACCATGGAGGTCAGCACAGTCATGGTCCGTTGTAAAGTTAAGATGTGATAACCATTTTTTAAAACCTGAATAATAACCACTTTGTCATAGTATAGAGCCCTCTTTAAATTTTTTTTGTTTTTTTGATGTGCCTCAAATTTGTTGTTGTACATCCAGAAATAGGTAAAGCCTATTTGCTACATAGATGTTCATACATCAGGTGATGAATTCATAAAGTGAAGTAATATTGTAGGTAGGGGCAAGACTTTAAGATTTCAGCTTCCTTCTGCTCTGTCTTGAATCACATATGGAATAGGATGAAAATTTGGAAAAAATGGGTTGAAAGTGGCAATGATTGGTAAATGGAGGCAAAAAACAAGTAAAAATGGGTCAAAAGTATGAAAATGGGCCAACAAGGGCAAGAATGGGCATAAAAATAGTGATGTGACTAAAATTTGCAAAAATGGATGAAAATAGGTAGACAGGCTAAAATGGGCCAAAAGTGGCAAGAATGGGCAGAAAAGTGGTGGAAATGGGTAATAAGAAATCGTATGAAAGGTTGGCATAGGTATATGAAAGCAAAAACAATTGTCAGTAGGTGGAAAACATGGATGAAGAGTGGAAAAAACTGGTGAAAATAGGTTCATAAAGGCAAAAATGGGCTAACAGAGGCAACAATAGGTGGAATAGGCAATAGGTAGATAATGGCAAAATGGGTGGATATGGGTTAAAAAGGCTCAAAAGGGCAGTGGCAAAAAAGGTAAACTACCAAAGAAAAAAAATAGCCAGATGGTTGCAAAATGGGTCAAAAATGGTTAATAGGTTTTTAAAATGGGCCGCAATTGGTCATCAGTGGCTTTCTGTAAATATGTTCAAAGTGGCAAAATGAGCAGGAGAAAATGTGGTGAAAATCTGGCAAAAACGGGCAAAAAGTGCACAAATTGATGAAAGTGGCACCAAGACTAGCACCAATGGTACTGATCATACATTGATACTATCAATATATCACAATCAGAGAGGGTCTATTCTCAGGGACTGACAAAAATCTGTGAACAACCTCCCAGATGAACGTGAAACCTCCCAGTTTTTGGAAAGGGTACTTTTGAAAAAAATTCCAAGATGGTGCTTGAACAAAAGTTCTGTCCGTCACATTCATTATGGGCCAGTCAGCGTGACAAAACAAAACAAGGTAGTGGGCATGCTAGCATAAACTCAGCAGTAAGGAGCTACCAATGTTTACCAACTTTGGAGCTTGTTGGTGACTTAAACTCAAGCCGAGACTGGTAGGTAGAAGTGCAAAAACATCTTTTCTATGGATAAAATCTTTTGCTGTGGTTCTTTGCTCCTCTCTGCAGATCTAATGAAAACATATTACATCCGAGGTTATAGCTTCACTGGTGCTAGACTGCGACTGGCTTGCACCACAGCTAAACCCCCTGTCCACAAACTTTAGCTGAGGCAGGTCAGGACTACAACAGAAACATCTTTTCTGTCATGAAAAGCTTTCTGTGGAATTTTTCTGGACTTCTTTGCTCTACTCTTAATAAAGAAATGTGTCCCAGGCTGATAAAATAGTCGCCATACCATAGCTGCATCCCAGCTAATCGCTACGTTGGCAGCCACCATTTCTTCTAGCTTTCAGCTCAACCGAACTCTACTCGTAGCTACCCCCTCATTCTCCTTGACACTGACTGGTTGGTCTGGTCCATTCTCAGATCAGACACAAACTTTTCAGATTGATGCTTTGGAGGATGGATGTTGTCCAAAGTTGTCCTTCCAGCCCTAACTGGGTCTCGTCCTCTAACGTTGGTGGCAAGGTTGGGGCCGAACTAACGGGAAAAATGAAAGTTTTCAAGAAGACCTGCCTACATGTGGGCTCTGCTAAATGTATTTGCCCACTGCTGTAGGTCAAAGTCATCTTTTTGCTTCGTCTTGCCAGTGTCCAGCATTACCACACTGTCTTTTTCTCATTTATCCTGCTTTTTTTTATTAGGCCTATTGACTTTCATGTTATCCTCATTCATGACATAAGCACGACTGTGAGGAATCATGAAGTAGCAAGACCCAGACTTTGCAGCCTGCCTAACCGGTCAGGCACCAATCAGTGCTGCTGATGTCACTTAATACTTTAAAGTTAACCTAAAGTTTTAAGACCTGTTCTGTTTTTTCTCCTTAACATCAGCAATGGTAGCTATTCATTTAAGTAAAAGCAATCCTTTTTTTATATTTTAAAGTGTATTATTGGGCCATTTCAGAGTCATCCAGCTCATATAAATTGGCGCACAAAGAATCTCTAGACATGTCTGGCCAGAAATGATGCATTAGCAGGGAAAAAGTGGATGCATTTGTCAGCCACTTAAACAGAAGCCTATGAAATGGGACCACCTTTGAAGCACTTCTGTGATGTAATCAGCTTTCTAATATGTACTCCAAAGGATGCAGCCCCTAAATTGGGACACACGTCTTTTATCCTGCAGTTATGTTCCTGTTTGGCCGTTAAACTTCTGTTCAAATTAACCTCATTCATATCATCAGCATCACCATGACGAGTCGTAGTGTAGCAATGCGGCATGTCAAATTGCCAGGGAAATCTGTTTTGAAGCTTTATTACTATTTTAAAGTAAAACACATATATTTGGCATCAGCACTTCTTAAACTGTATCCCACTAGTCAGGATGGGGATGTATTACCGTATCAATTTTTTCTCCCACCCTTAATCCATAAGTACCAGAGCTCTCACCCATAATCAGATCTACCTAATTGAATAGCTGTGGCCTTCTCGTCGCTCAGCCATCACAACAGGAACAAGCATTTGTCATGTCAGGGTAAAAAAAAAAAAAAAAGAAAAAAGAAAAAACTGTGCCCTGTGTGCACCAGCGATTTGATTGATGGCAGTGTGGGGGTGTGTTGATGTGCTGAACAGCCCAGATGGATGGGATTTGATGTTCTACTCCTGGGTTACATCTCCATAAAGAGGGGTGGGGCGCGACATGCTGTCGTGCATGCTGATCTGGCTACGTGTGTGCACGTGTGGGATGGAGCTCCACATGAGGGAGCAGAACAGGTGTCTTTGAGAAACGGGGCAGGGCTCAGCTCTGACAGGTAGCTGCAGCAGGCTGGCGGTGACGGGGAGGAGAGAGAGGCAGGAGGAGGAGGAGGAGGGGCCGGAGATGTTTTTTGGCAGAGGAAAGGTGAATACTATTCTAAGGAGAACGCGCTCACCACATAGGAGGATTGATGGATGCTTGTCCTTGGTCCATCCCCCCGCTGAGCAGACCAGGAGGATGACATTACCACTACTCCTCTCTCCCTCTGCTGCTCATTTTACTCCCACAGAGATGGACTCATGGGTTCTCTCATCATTTGTCTGCCCTCAGGAGTACAACATCTAGCATCTCTCTTGAATACAAAATTTGTATGCACTAGTGCTGCAAGATTTGGTAATATGTGAGACTGCAGTCATGCTGGACAATAATGCTGTTTGTGATTGCAATAAAATACACAAATGCTGAGTCCACTTGCTTTGTTATTAAAAAATGTAGAAAATAATAAAATTTAATTGTAAATTTCTCAGCTCAAAACATATGAATATTAAGTTCCATAAAAAATAAAGAAACTGGAGTTTTTACAGTCCTGTTTTCAATTAACATTTCCTAAAAATACATTTTTCATTTGTTCTTTTTTTTTTTTAAATATAGACAATTCTGTGAAGTGCAAATGCAGTGTCAGCATTGTAAACTTAAATGCCTTTCTGCTGGCATTTTTGTAGACCTTCCAAATGCTACTAAATAGAAAAATAATTGCAGACTTTTGTGAAGTTATATACTGAAATTGCACAGCCTGACAACACAATTGCAGTTAGATTGTGCAGCACTGGTATGCACTCTGGTTTTGAAATATAATTTCAAATAGTCATTACACTTGTAGAACATAAATCTCTGCCAATGCCGTGCAATTTCAAGTTTTGTTGCTGCATATTGGCTACAGTTATGATTACTCTGCCTATAGATAAATCTATAGAAACCCCCAAACCATTATCCTTCGTCCAGCAAACTTCACAGTTGGCACAATGATTCCTCACTCCACATTGCATGTTCCCACTGCTCCACAGTCCAGTGTCTGTGTGCTTTACACCACTCAATCTGATGCTTGGCATTCGACTTAGTGGTGTGAGGCTTGTGTGCATCTGCTCAGCCATGGAAACCCATTCTGTGAAGCTCTAGCTGCGTTTACACTAATGCAGGTGGAAGTTCAGAACTGTTCAGCTATGGAATCAGCAGTGTTGGCAACATTTACATTCACCGTGTACCTTAGTAGCTGTTTACCCCACTCTGCAATTGTACGTGGTCTTCCGCTTTGAGTCACTGTTGTTCCTAAACGCTTCCACTTTCTAATAACATCGCTTACAATTGACTGTGGAGTATCAAGCAGGGAGGAAATTTCATGAACCGTCTTATTGCAAAGGTGGCCTCCATAACAGCACCACTCTGGAAGTCACTGAGCTCTTCAGAACGGCCAATTTATATCACAAATGTTTTTAAATGGAGACTGCATGGTTAGGTGCTTATTTTATACACCTGTGGCAACAGGCCTCATTGAAACACAACACCCCCGGATTCAATAATTAACAGGTGTGGCCATGTACTTTTGTCCATGTAGTGTATATTAAGCTGTTGTATTTGTCTGATCAAAACTGCAAAATGTGAAGTTCAGACAGTTAAGGTAAGCAAATATGTTTCAATTTAACTTGGAAAAGTGTCCCAAACAACTAATAAACTACAATGAAACAAGACTAACGTTCTGTTGCTGTAAAGATTGTTTCCTGGACTACATTCTGCTGCTGTTCCGTTAGGCCATTGCAGCAAATACAGGCGTACTTGTCATTTTTTTTAAACACATCAAATGTTTTATTCCCTTTCGGTTCAAAATGGCTATTTTATGAATTAAAGATGGTGTCATTAAACTGTCAAGTAAGTGCATTAATAATAAGTGTTACACATGTTCTTTTGCAGCTAAATCAGTCTTAAGCATTGATACCATCATTTTTAGGGATGTATGATATTAGCAGCAAAATATTGTTATATCAAGGCTTAAAATGTTAACTATTGTTAACTGCCAGACATTAAATATTACAGTGTATCATAATGTTTGAGGTAATACATAAAGTTTATGCTGTTTTAATCAGAACCAACAAGGCTACCTCTGTTTTTGTCTTTTTTCATCCTGATTCTTTCAAATATATAGTGTTTAAGGACTGAACATTTTGCTCTGATTTACAGCTAGTTTAATTTTTTTGCACTTCAGAAGAGTGTGTGTGTTTTTGTGTTAATTCAGCTATTTTGTCAGGATTTTCTCATTAAACCACCCTGCTGTTAAAACGTTTGGTTTAATTTGGAGAATTAATTTGAGTTTGAAAATGTTAGCTCCTTAGAAATAGGGTTACATCTTCTGTGGTACACTACAGAGCTTGCAGACTGTCAGCATGCTGTTGCAGTGCTGTTTGTAGCTTTGCAAAAAGCTTGGTTTTATTTTTACTCGAGCCCTGATCAGGAGGTGAGTAAGGATGGCTATAGCCCTTAAATTCAGATTAGCCAGCCCGTAGGCCATCCCAAAGATCTCCACTCTGATTGGCTATGTGCTCTCTGAGGGTTGAGACCTGTGCCATAATCACTTGTTTTAAAACTAAGATTTACAGTATCACTCTATTTTATTACTTTAAAAAGTTTTAAGCATACAGAATAGAACAAGTGTATGATACTTTAGTTAGTTGTGTAATCCATGTGTTCAGTGAAATCACAGGATACATAATTGTTTTTAATTCTTGTATATGGGCCCACATCCCTCAGGCCACCCTTGCATAACTCACTGCGACAGTCTGGTCAGGTCAGATGGCTGATATGGAAAATCTTCAGTGTTAATCCAAATCTGCTAGTGTTAAAATTAACACCTTCCACAAGTTTATATTATTCTCACAGTTTCCGACTTAACTGAACACTTTTAATATGTTAATATTGTAACTCTCTTATGGTATTAATTTCTAACACTCAGAGTAAATTTATTACACATTAAAGTTGACTTTTTTTTTTTTAAGATTTATTTTTGGGCCTTTATCAGATAGAGGATGACAGTGAATAGACTCTGAAACAGGGACGCGAGTGGGGAGAGACATGCAGTAAAGGGCCACAGGCCGGATTCAAACAGATGAAACAGATGAAAACTAGATTTATAGCTAACTCTGGCTTGACTTTTTTTTTGCATGGCCCCTGTCAAATAAACTAATAAATAGATAATAAATAAACCCAGGTCGCCTGCATGCAAGGGGCGTGCCCCTAAAGTGTCTCCTGTTTTTTTGAGTGTGAATTCAAAATGTCTACATCATTCTTGGCACATTACAGTAGAATTTTCATACTTTGCTGAGATTGCCACCTCATGTTGAACATGGCACAGAGGAGCATCCTCAGGCGAAAATGAAGCCTTGACAAAATCTCAGCCAGGCCACGGCCTTGATGAAAGACTGCCCATCTCCTATGTTGTGGTCACACCAGACGCGAACGATTGTCTATTCTCCAGGGAGTTTCTGTGAATAACTTGCTCTACTCACACCTTAAATCACATGTACACAAGTGCTTAAAAGATAAGAGGGGAGGAGCTTCCTTCTCCCAAATCCAGCATTTCAGTCAGATGTCAACAAACATGGCTGAGCTTGACTACATTGAGAAGATTGCTGCTTTGTATCTGCTCTGGAAACCAGATACTAAGCAGCAGTATCAGAAAGTGACTGATGTATTAACAACTTAAAATCTGACCTTCTCAGTCACTTTCCCCCCAAACGAGTTCATTTTTATTCCTGTGCTGGCAAAACAGCACACCTCTATTCTGTAGTTGAATGAACCTGATGATATGTGAAATACTGAAATACTGATCACCACGGTACACCTGATTTACTCGAGTATAGATTTTTTTTAACCGGGCCCAAACGGTTCAGATGGGAGCTTTGCAAGATGGATTTGCCAGTGAAAAACAAGGAAACGGGCATATCCAACTGCTTTGCAAGGTTAGCAAACATGAAAAGCAACAAAAATCCACCAGAAACATGAGCAAATAAATACCAGCAGTGATCACTGCACCACAGGCAACGTTTAAACACATGTAAGCGTGCATAAAGACACAGAAACACATCTAAAACAAGTCAAAACACTCTGCCCAAGGGCATGATGGGAAAACTTAAATATCCAAATACACCAATGGATCAGCACTGTCAAATGACTCCAACACTGGAGACTATTTCACTGAGAATGGAGTGACAAACTTTAGGAGTTAAAATTAACTCTGTGATGTTCAACACTGAGATATCAACAATCAAATTTTTATTGTGCACATACCATACCAGGGTATCTGTTTCTAAAACTGAAACAAGCTAGATTTTGCCTATTCACAGATGATCAAATTAGTGTAAACTTGTAAAGTCTTGTATTAATTTAAGAAACAAGCCTTTAAATGTCATTCTTTTTGGTTTGTTAGATACCACAGTGAGCGAGGACCAAGTGTAATTTCATTCCAGTAAAATGAATTAACTACTTGCTACTATTTATCCTTTTTCAATCAGTAAAATCAGTTATCAGTGGCTCTTTAATTATTCAGCCTTGTATCAAAAATTCATATCAATACAAAGTTAAATCATGCCATTATTTGCAAAGCCCTTATCCATAAAACACCCGGGTTTTCAAACAAATTTCCGATTTCCTGCTGATAAACAAACAGGGGTTGGTTTGGGTAAATCAAAGCCACTGAATTCTTTATGACCCCACAACAGTGCGGTCATTGAACACGGAGAATCGGATGCTTAATCAAAAATGAGTCATGCCCACAGACGACTGCAGCCCTAATTTTTACCTCCAGCCTGCCTAGAAGTGCACTGACAGAATCATGTCCTCATTGTTTTTCCTCTTCACATGCACAGCAGGCAGAGCGGCGTACACCAAACAGCTCAGTAATATGCAGACAGACGCACTCGTCCTGGTTTGTTTGGCTGTCCCAAACATAAATGAGCTCTGTGTTTGTGAAAATAAAATCAGTTTCATAGTTGTGGTCAAATGATTCCACATATAACGTGGTGTAGAAATTCAGATTTCAGAGCAGATCTTTGACTTAGATCTTATATTAAGTTACAGAAAACTCTCAGTAATGAAAAAAGGAACAATCCACTGTGTCTAAACCAGTTTGTTGAATTAATGTGAATTATAGGCCCCTGTGTCAAACACATGACTCTTTTAAAGCCATGTGTGACCACAGTGATCGTCTCTTGGCACAGTTTTTGTGAAACTGGCATCCATGTCGTTCTCCCGCTATTAAATTGGACAGCGTTTTGTTGTAGATTAGGATGAAAGAGACAAACCGAAGCCCGGAGGCAGCAGAGGAGTGAAATGGAGCTGGTTAGCGAGGAACAGGTTGGAGCGATGACTGCAGGGTTCGGTGTCGTGGATTGGAGAGCTGTGAGGAGCAGCTGCAGTCGCTGTTGGTCCAGCTCCTGCTGATCATCAGGCTGTCCGACTGTCCAGGATTGAAAGGCATTTAATAAAGACATTTCTGTGTCAGAGCACCAACAGTTCCAGCAGGTCCAGGTAGACGAATCCAGAAAAGAATCAGCTGGAAGATGAGCGCACAGATGAAGAGTAGCAGTACCAAAAAAAACAACCCTTTTTCCTTGACTCCAAGGAAAAAGGGGTTGGGAACCACTGAGTTAAGTGATGTACGCGAGTGACTTAAAGCCAAACACATGAAAGGACCTTATAAATTATAGGTCAGACTTCACTTTTGGTGACACTGGAGGCCTAAACTACCACTTCTCCTGTGTTTAAATATCTATTTTTCAATTCCTATGAACCTCATCCCAAACAGACTTTATTATTAAGCATCTTCATTTACACTTGTCATAATTACTGCAGGGTTTTTCTCACTGTTAATGTAAATACTTGCAGCGCTGATCTGTTACACAACTGTCCTTCACATTTTCCCTTTTTAATGGGGACAGTGAATAATTTTTGCATATGATTATACCAAGCTAGACTTAATCATGGATATAAAGTTGTCTGATTTTTTCTCAGCGTAATTTTTACATAGATATTAATCAAGAAAACTTGTAATGTTTCACAACTACAGTAAAAGATATAACTAAGTGTACTCCCTCCAGCATGTTGCTCATCATCAGACAGTGCATCTCCTAATGTCTCTACAAAGCATTTCATTATATTTCATCTGTTTCATTTTCTGGCCCTTAACTTTACTATTTGATTGAATACTGCTCTTGTTTGCATCGCTGCTAATAAAACCAAACGGCTTGAAAGACTAAATTAGCAACAAGTTCTATCATGGAGGGTTTAGCAGCAGAGGAGAGTGACATTTAAACATGGCTAAAAGGAAAATGAACAGTCTTCCTCTGTTGGTGGGGTCACTGTCAGCTGTCTTTGTAAACAGGCTGCTGCTTGGTAGCTGAACCACCAAAACGGCTTGTAAGGCTGATAATGTGATTAGATGGTTGCCTCAAGCCATCAGAGGAATCAGAGTTATGGCTTAAAATTTTAGAGAGTAACACAAAGAAAGTTTGTTCACATATTTGAAACTGTTAGCTGATAAATTACAAGGTAACTGATAATAACCAAATGTGCAGTTATTTATAAACTGCATCAGTTTCTAAGGTAGCTTTCAATCATATATGTTTACATGATACCAAAAGTGACGTAGCCAGACCTTTTTTTTTCTTTTTTTTTTTTTTTACATGGGTGGCTGAGCTGTGGCATTGACTTAAGTAAAGGTGGCCAGAAGTATGTCTGCTCAGAGGCAAAACTGAATATTTATCCATATTGATTTCACGTAACATATCTCATTTCAAAAACATTTGAGTATTTCACAGATTTTTTATTCCTGTATATTATAGGAACTGTAAATCCTCTTGGCTTGTTTTCATTGACTTTTAAAGAAGATGTTAAAATTTTCAAATTGAAGTACTAACAAAAGCCAACAAAAGTCACCAAACCTCGGGTTCGAGTTGAGTCCTGAGTCCCTAGTGTTCAAGTCCGAGTTGAATCCGAGTCACCAAAGAAAAATCCAAGTTGAGTCAGACTTGAGTCCCCATTACCTGTGTTCGAGTCCTAGACGAGTCTCCAATATCTAAAACCTAGAGCCAAATTAAATCAAATTATCAATTATTTTCAAGCCATTCCAGCTTTCCAGGTGGGCTACATTGATGTGTTATTACCTCCTCCAAGGAGGTTATGTGATCAGGTTCGTTTGTTTGTTCGTTAGCAACATAACTAAAAAAGTTGTGGACGGATTTTGATGAAATTTTCAGGAAATGTCAGAAATGGAAGGAAGAACTGATTAGATTTTGGGAGTGATCTGTATCGCCATATGGATTCAGGAATTTTTTTAAAGACCCTGTAAAGTAAATATAAATCTGTATTTAGGTTTTTTTGTATGAAAGATCACTGTGTTATGAACCCCCAGGTCAAATGTCAGTCACATAAAGCATCTCCAAGTTTATAAAATTAAGCTTCAAATCATGAAAAATGAGGCAGTAAAATCTGCTCAAGGATGGTGTGGGCGTGTCTGTTGAATGAGCTGAAACCACGCCCACTCAGGACACGGGTAGTCTGCAGCATTAACCCCCTCATTCATTGTGTCATACTTGGAAAAATATTTTCCCCTAAAAACATGAACCAATACACAAAATATGCTTAACTATAACTTTGCAATGAAACATGAACATTATAGAATGGTAAAAGAGTACAAGACTGAATTCCTTTGCACAAAATGAACCAGAAGTCCCTGCTCCAGGTGACTGCTTCCTTCCACAATATTGTAGTGTTAGAGGGGTGGGGTCATTCTCTACCGTGGGCTCATGACATCGTGAGCCCACATATTGGCCCCACCCACATGAAACCAAGCCAGGAAAGAGATGAAATGGCCTAAATCCAGAATTCAGTCTCATGTAGATCTCTGAGTTTTCACATGTTTACAGCAACCACATTCCAACATTTCTAGAGTGTTAAGACAAAAACTTTGGATTTCACTTTACAGGGTCTTTAAGGATTCTGTACTATTGGGAGATAGGGCTAATGGTGGAGGTCTGCGCTGTTACCACTTTACACCAGGAGATGCCGGACATGAGTAACTTCAATCCCAGTAGCATTTTGAGTGTGTTTCTGTTAAAGTTTTGGAGTTTACAGAGTTTGAAAGACGCACGCCCGGTCGAGGAGGCGAGTCGGAGCGTAACAGAGAGAAAGAGCGAATTGTAGCAACAATACTCACAATGCTGGGAGGAATAGAGGAATATTCACCCTCTGCCATGACTTTCAGTCGTCCAGTGAGACCACGGGTGAGACTGTCAGTGCATCTGTTGGCACCAGCAGGCAATGCTTCCGCCATGACAGTCCACATGTAGTGAAGCCAATGCTTTGCCTCACTGTGTTTCCACCCCACTGGGGAGGGAGTAATCGGCGAGTGCCGTGGTGGGGGGCACATGGGGACGGATCCAGGAATTTTTATAAAGGATTCTTCACTATTGGGAGATAGGGCTGATGGTGGAGGTCTGCACTCTCTGAGTGCTTTTCTAGTTAATGTATGTTCTTCTTCAACTTTTTATTCTAAAGGACTAGAAGAGCTGTTACATTCTTCATCTATAATATTAATATAATAACAGGATTTTTGTGTATTTAGGGTGAAAAAATGAGACAACACGTTTTTAACTGAACTCATGCTTCGCCTCTATCTTATACTAAATATTCCTCCTTTAAAATGACTGGATTTATCTTTATTTATATTCTGATTTCTCACTAAAAACAAAAATTCTAATTTTCTCTGTGGGACATTTGAACACATCATAAGAAGGTCTTAGCTTCGTCCCCCTTCGATACTTTACAGTCTGAGTTGTCATTAAACACATCATAGTTTTACTATATGTCACCTTGTTTAGCTCACTAATCAGCATCATCTTGCCGATGTTAATGCAAATTTCAACTTTGGATTGTTTTTTTTTAACTACTTGATTGATTTTTAACTAACAGGACTCACTACTACAAGGTTTAAGAGTTTTTATTACACTGTCCAAGACTGAGGAGGATTACTCTACAGCAGCAACATCAGCTAATATGACTAGTCTGAGCAGCTGATGGAGATTTTCCGTGATTCAAAGGTAGGCTGGCTGCGTTTTAGTTTAATTTCTTGTAGATTACCACGGGAATACAGAGAAGAGCCACAGGTTTAAGCTACCTATCAACCTATCAGCTCCTCTCTCTGTCACCCAGGCTTGCCCGCTCTTCCTCTCTCTCTCCTCTGGTTGCTTTAACAGAGAGCAGGTTAGACACACATGAACGCGCATGCAGGTGTACGCATGTGCTGGCCGCTGTGTGAACACTGATCAGTTATGCAGGGTTTTCTCACAGAATAACAATTATGACAGAATAAAGAAGTCTTCAGCAAAAAAGGTTTGAGTCCTCCTCTTCATCCTCGAGTCCTGATGCAGTTAAAGCTTGAGTCCAAGTCCATGTCTGAGTCATCAGCGCTCGAGTCCAACTTGAGTCCTGAGTCCTCCAAATCAGGACTCGAGTACTACAAGACTGCCATAACCTGACATGCCAAATTGACAGTTTTATACATCCATTGTGTGGATATACAGTATTTCACATTCATCTGGTAAAGCTCCAAAAGAAAGTGTTTGAGAATGGCAGGACTTTCCAAAACAATTCTCGAAAGGTGAATGGACGAACTTTCTGTCTGTCACTTCAGTACGGGCCAATCAGAGTGACGAGACAAGACGATGTAGGAGGCTTGAGCAGCTCTGATACTAAGTTGGGCTTTACAGGCAAATGCTGCTGTAGACGATGAACACTGGCGCTTGATGTGGATAAAACTCAAAGCCAGTGGGAAGAGGAGTGAAAAACATCTTGTTAGCCAAGAGAAGCTCTTTGGTCTTGATTTAATAAAGAATTGTGGCACAATTCTGGTAAAACTGCCATTACTATAGCTACATCTGAACTTGTCGCTCCACCAGCAGCCATAATATACTTTACCAGTGTAAAGTACAACAACTAAACCCTGGCATAAGTATCACAAACTTGTGCTGAAGCAGGAAAGAGGTAAACAGCTTTATGTGTGGTTCTCTGCTCTTTATTCAATAAAGAATTGTGGTCCATTTATGATTAAAAAACCAAGAACAGCCACATCCGAGCTGATTGCTACACAGGTGGCAGCCATTGCTGTAGTCTTCCAGTACAACTACTCGTAGTTGCAGACTCATTCTTTTTAAATGATGCTGATTGGTTAGATCTGAACCTTTCAGATCAGAGCTTTGCCTGATGACAGACATGGAATCTGCCGATCTATCTGCTTTGCAAGGTTCTATGCTCCATGCAAGGAGAGCAACAAGCAACCTGCAAAACAGCGGGAAAAAACTGGTCTCAACTCTGACGTAGCAAATCATAGTTTAGTTTTCCGGGATGGCCACTAGGGTGGCCAGTCTGAATTCTTGGGTGGCCACCCCCTGGATACGCCCTTGGTCATACCCAAAGATGTGATGGATAATGAAACATCTGGTATCTTTATTATTTTGATGAATGATTGGAGGCATTTGAAAGTATTTTCTGGCACTTTTTCTGAAACAAATTTGGCAGAAAATATCTGAAAAATTCTTTGTACACCAAAACAATTAGCTAGCAAAAACTTCAACTCCAACTAGCCCAATGTTTAGGCCATGCCCCATGTACTTTGGCAGCCCAGGCCTGTGGCAACTTTCAAGCCTCTCTCTCAACCCTGTTTCTCAAACTATCCACTTCTCTTCTTTCTCTAAATAAAGACACAAAAAGCCCTAAAATAAATACTAAAAAGAAAATGCACCAACATTACTATCGTAGGCCATTGTTGGTCCATCTATTGGTCTTGTGCTCTTATATTATAAATCATTTGAATGTTTAAGAAACTGAAATGTTCCTAAATGTCCAAGCATTGTGAAAAGATTGGCATTTCGAGCCACATTTCTTAATTTGTGGTGCTGAAATAGTTCCTTTTCTGTCAGCCGTCATGTCCTTTAAGTCGTCACCAGAATAGAAATCATGAGTGATCATACAGAGACACTCACATGGTGGTGGTGCGGGTGTGTGTGTGTGTGTGTGTGTGATGACATTAACCATCACTGAGATCATGTGAGTCAACTGCTGCAAAAAAAGTCTTCCCTCCTCTTATGTAAGAATGAGACGGCAGACAGAGTTAGTCACAAAGACTGCCTCTGAATTAAAAAAATGCATCGATAGTGCGACAATTTTTGGTGAATTTTTTTAAAAGTGGTGTACAGCTTGTTTTGAATGATTTTTACGTAACAGGTTTGGGACTGCAGTTTTTTTATGTCCTCATTACAGCGGCTTAAGAGCAGTTTGATGAAAAATGAAGCTTGTTCGCTCCTCCTCCCACTCTGCCATCCCTAAAACATAACGGCACAGCAGCTGCATGTTGATGATGTGTTGATGTGCCGACAGATCAAAGTTTGATATCGACATAAATAAAAACTTTTAAGGGATTATGAAGGGGGGAGGCTTATTTAGAGGAATGGCAGTGATCATTATTGTTGTTCTGAATGCAGAAGCAGCCATGTTTGTTTGTAACTGCTGCTTTTATAACCGTTAAGTGGAGTTTCCAGGAATAATGGCTTTTAGATTTGGTCCAGATGATCTTAAGCATTAACCTCAGGAATTATGTGTGCGGTAAATTTGCATCTTTGCCGGAAGATTATTTTCCAAAGATGAACAAAGTTTTGTTTTCTCTTTCAGGCCATGGGATGATAGTGGAGGGACATCCGGACCCTGAGCACTGGGGGAGACGGCTAATGGCTTCAGCGTCAGAGAACGAAACGGAGCCTAAGAACTGTTCAACACCAGGTATGATCATGAAATACTCAAAGCTGTTCACGGTTTAAAAACATGAAATGCAGTAATTTATCAGAACCTGCAGACATTTGGCATGATTGTTTAGTTCTGTGGTGTGATCTCAACCCTCTCCTCTCTCCACTGCTGGCCTCCTTTCACCTCAGTAGCATTGATTTGTGCCTGAGCACAGTTTGATACAGTAGATGGCGGTACGCATGGAGTTGGTTTGGAATTGCAAGATAAGGAGAAGAAGATGAAGAGACAACCATGGCGGC
This sequence comes from Cheilinus undulatus, assembly GCF_018320785.1. Taxonomy (NCBI): domain Eukaryota; kingdom Metazoa; phylum Chordata; class Actinopteri; order Labriformes; family Labridae; genus Cheilinus; species Cheilinus undulatus. The sequence continues at coordinate 34,245,572 of NC_054878.1, read as the reverse complement.
CACTTGGGTTAACATTTGTTTATGCTCCATGTGGACAATGCAGTCTATCTTACAAGCTACTACAATATTTTTCTCTTAATTTTCTTACATTTATACCTGAATTTTCAAATTATTCACACATTACTCACAGTGACTTAGAGCGCAGAGAAGTGCAATAATGAACAAATACAGTCAGATCCCCCATGGCTAAAGGGGGACTAGACAGGATCATTTCTCATGTTTCCATAAACTGATTAAGTTTTAAAAGCAATCTAACAGTTTATACGTAATGGATTACAACCAGGTAAAAACAGGAAACTCAGGGGTGCAGGTGGCCTGGTGCAGGGGTGTCAAACCCATTTGTAGTCCGGGGCCAGATTTGCTCCACTGAGACGTCCTGAGGGCCGGACTATTTAGGCCAGGGGTGTCCAAGTCAATTACAGTGGGGCTGGATCGCTGGAATTTAGGTCTAACCTGAGAGCCTAACAGGGTCAACATTTAACCATGATGATAAATAAGTTTGAGATTTAAAAAAGTCCAAATAGTAAGTTTAAAGACTCAAAAATCTCAGATATTAGTCAAATGTATTGATTCAAAAGGTCAAAAGACAAAATTTAAAGGCAAAATAATTATTTTGAAAGGCAAATATATGATAGGAAGTCAAAATCATGAGTTTAAAAGGTCAAAATATTAAAATTGTGAATCTTAAAGGCCAAAATATGATAAAAAATGTCAAAGTATGAAATAAAAGTCAAAAATATAAGTTCAAGTCAGAACTGTGAGATGCAAATTTAAAAAATATGAAATGAAAACATTAATCTTTTCCCACCTGTGTTTTTATTTAATTATTTCAAGATTTTCAAGGTTACACTTTTATTCTGAAAGAAATCAACCAGTGGGCCAGTTAAAACAGAAATATGACATGATCTCGGGGGCCAGATACAACTGTACCATGGGCTGGATGTGGCCCCCTGGCCTTGAGTTTGAAACCCCTGGCCTAGCAGTTAGGTCGCGCTCATGTGTGCTGGCAGCGTGGGTTTAAGTCTCGCCTGTGGCTCCTTTCCCTTATGTCTCTTCCCCTCTCTCTCTCATCTCTGTTTCCAACTCTATCCACTGTTCTCTCAAAAAAGGCATAAAAAGACCCAAAATAAATCTTTAACAAAAAGAGAAGAAAGGAAACTCAGTGGAAGGAAAATCTCCAATAAAATCTATAAAAAGTCTCCAGGTCAAAGCAGGTTTTTGTGTTGTTTTTTTTCTAATCTATTTGTATTTAGGCTCTCATAATCACAGCACAAATAATGGAGATTTGTTTGACTTCCACCTACTGAATAAGTCTGCAAGCAACGGTGTAAACACCACAAACTTTTAAGACTACATTTATATCTGTGTGAAGATCTGCAGCTATTGTTTGCTTACAAGTATCAAAAAAAAAACATCAAATGTGTACCTAATTACTACTGCCTGAGGAGAATGTCCAGAACATTTTATGTCCTATGCATGTCTGTATTATTTCGTAGATGCCACCAACAACCCCTTTTAAATCCATATCTGACTTATAGCTCAGAGGATGAAAACAGTCCTGTGCTTCACAGATACTGTGTTGTTTTTAAGAGAAGAGAGACATGTAGTGGTCCACAGGAACCGTGCCCCACGACCACATCATCAAGCAGTAGGGATGTAACGCTATCAAAATCTCATGGTTCGATAATACCTCTGTAACAAGTTCATGGTGCGGTATTTATAATGACAAAAACAACAAATGTTAAAAACTCACTCTGGCATTTATTAAGCAACAGTTGTTCTCTGATTATTACAATATGAGCAAAACTGTGCCGTAGGTGTGCAGTAGGCTTGAAAATACATACTTATTCTTTGGCTCCAGCGTGTTTTATAATCTTTGAAACCTCCGTTGTCCACCACTGAAAACATCTGTAGCTCTTGTGGTCTGCTGAGCCCTCCTACTGTTGTTGACTTCCTTAAAAGTCTTCTGGCTTGGCTGGATTCTGCTCCTCACATCTTCACGAATCTTTTCAGGGTGATGATTTGTCAAGCATCTCCTTATGTTACTCCTATTCCTCATCAATAGTGTCACAGAAGTGTGTTGTGTCTGCATATTGTTTTTTGTTTGTCAATCACCTTTTCTTCTTTCTCATTCCTTGACACCGGGAAACCAAAACGCTTTCACACATCAGATTTAAAAGCCACTGGAGCCTCCACAGTCTCTAAAAGTTTGTCACTAAGTTCTCTCTTGCCCCTTGTGGCATCCACCACCAGCCTGCTCCACTAAACAAACTACATTTTTTGTCCTGCAGACAGATTGCTTGAAACTGTCATGTCCATGATGGTACTGAGATGCTTCTGTCACCGCAGAATTAACAGTAACGTCCAAATTGGACTGGACTTTGGGTTGAAGTGTACTCTGGTCTGGGCCCAGGTCCAAAATGTGAACATATCCTTACGGACCTGAGAGAATTGCCAAATTTGCCATTATCAAGTCTGCATCAGTCTTCAGTTGAGGATCTGACAGATGTGCAGCAGTAAACACTTAAGGCTCATGAATGATGGATATTTGATATGCATATTTCTGCAAGTTCTCTCCATGAGTTTAGCCAACAGTTCAATCCAAATCAGCAAAAACACAACAATGAAGCATGCTATGAAAAATATCGATCGCAACAGGCAATCTATTTTCGTACGAAATGGCAGCATAGATGAACCTCTACCTGAACTGTGTCTCCAAGTCCGTTAATGGGGTGATTGTGATTTAGCCTACAAGATGACAATCCTCCACATGTGCAGAAAGGGATTATCTCTGCATTCATTTATTAACTTTCTGCTAATGCTATTGTCAACATCTTGTTAATGTGTTGATAGTGAAGACCAAGACACAATGAAGGACTAATCAGGTCTTTGTCAAGACCTCCTAAGCCAGGAAAGTCTACTCAAATGTAATTTAGATTCTTAAAGATGAGATTATCCTGATCTCTCTGCATAAGCTCAGAACTGTCCAATTACTGCCCCCGGCATGACTAATACAGATCGATCTGTGACTGTGGGATAACTCTCATCAAAGACCAAACTCTGCTTCCATTAAAATGCAGGAAAAAGTCAAAGTAACACCCGATAGTTGTGAAGTTTTTGAACTGCTTTCATTCCCCTCCTTGTCAGGCTTCTATTGTTCTGACTCAGTTTGGATCACTTCTCTGTAATAAGCACTGAGAGGGCTATTAAAAGGCTCCAGTATTGATTAGGTTCCAGCATGTGAAAGGAAAGCAGCGTTCTCTATAATGAGTTATTCTGGACCGTGTTGCTGACAGATCCACTCACTCTGCTGACATCTGCACCTGCTACCAAAAACATCACAGCCTAGTTTCTCGTGGAAGGGGTTGATTGAATCGGTACACGAGCACCTGGAAAAGACATTTGTTTGCCTTTCTTTTCTTATTTCCATGTCATTTGAATTCCGTCAGTCGTGACTCTCGCTCTGTGTGACCCTGTGGGAAAGAGTTAAAGCTGCTAGGATTAGAGGGTTGGAGCTATTTCAGGACACATCTGCAGTTCTGCTTGATTTGGTTTGGCTGATTTTTTTAATAACAGGCAAATAAGAAAAAAAAACCATGAGTAACAATGAAATGACATGACTACAGGCATAAAGCATTAACTTCAGAAAATACAACCCTGTATCCAGAAGTAACAAAAGGTTGGGAAACAGTGCATTAGTTTACCAGAGAAAGAATAGGTTTCCACACCCTGCTCTTTCATGGTTAAACGGAACGAGGACAGCATGAGCACAGAGTTGTGCAGCATCAAGGGGAATACTCAAAAAACTTCACATCCATTAGCTCCAATGCCAAAAAGCTGCTTTGTGACTTTCTGCACTACTTTAAAATCTGAGTCCTTTATATTTTAGTTATATATATTTCACCCAATAGAAACACAGATAAGCAGAAGAACAAGCAGGAGGATAAGCCTGGTCTGTGGGATCCAAAATCTAAAGATTCATGAACGTTGGATCAGTCAGTATTAAATTTTATCACTTAAATTCACAAAAGTTAATATGGAGTTTCCCCCTTTTGCAGCTCCCTTTCTTCCTGGAAGGCTTTCCATAAAATTGGGAGTGTTTCTGAGGGAATGTTTTTCCATTCATTCTGTAGAGCATTTATGAGGTCAGGCACCGATGTTGGATGAGATGGCCTGGCTTGCAATCTCCATTCCAGTTCATCCCAAAGGGACGTCATGATGTTAAGGTCACGGTTCTGTGTGGGCCAATCAAGTTCTCCCACACCAAACTCATCAAACCACGTCCTTATAGTCCTTCTTTGTGCAATGGCACAAAGTCATGTTGGGAAAGAAAAGGGCCTTCCCCTAACCGCTGCCACAAAGTTGGAAGCATAGCATTGATCAGAATGTCTTGGTGTGCAGAAGCATCACGATTGGCCTTCACTGGAGATAAAGGGCCTCACCCAAACCCTGAAAAACAACCATTATCCCTCCTCCACCAGAATCCACAGTTGGCACAATGCAGTCAGGCAGGTTACACTCCCCTGGCATCTGCCAAACCCCCTCAGCCATCTGACTGTCAAACAGAGAAGTGTGATTTCCACTGCTGCAGTCGAGTGTCGGTTTGCTTTACACCACTCCATCTGAATCTTAGCATTGGACCCAGTGATGTAAGGCTTGAATGCAGCTGCTCCGCCATGGAAACACATTCAGTGAAGTTCCTGCCACACAGTTTTAGTTTTGACATTAATGCCAGTGGAAGTCCAGAACTCTTCAGCTATGGAATCAGCAGCACGTTGGCAACTTTTACTCACCATGCGCCTTAGCAGTCATTGACCCCACTCTATGATTTTACATGCTTCTCCATTTCATGGTCGAGTTGCTGTTGTTCCTAAACGCTTTCTATGAATTTCACATACAGTTGACTGTAGACTATACACCATGCATGAAATTTCACAAATTGTCTTATTGCAAAGATGTCATAACTCACTGTACCACCTTGAAGTCACTGAGCTCTTCAGAACGACCCATTTTGACCGACCGTTATCAATATGTCTCAATGTAGAACATCTTGTTAGCAGGAGAATTGGTGTTTAAAGTCTACCCATTCAAAGCATTGCAGGTAAGGGGGAAGATTCTGTTACCCCATGGGATGCCCCCATCGCCAACTATGACCTGACACAGACTAACGAGAAATAGTTTGACCTACCTGCAAGCCCTCATTGCGTTAAGCTGATGTGTATATTGTTTTTGTTAATAACATTTAAGATAACCAGAAATTAATTATTAAAAAATCTGACTGATTAATGGCTGTGGGAGTTAACTTCTTTGTCAACAGATTAACAGAATAAAATAAAAACAGAATACAAAGATGGGCAAATATGAAACCCGTATTTTAGTCACAGTAGAACATAAACAATAAAAAAGTTTGAGAGAGGCAGAGTCTCTCAGAAGTAAAGATGGGCAGGTGTTCACAGATTTGCAAAAAAAAAGCTTCTAAAAATGATCACTGAACAATGTTCTTCAACTTAAGCCCTGCATATTCCACCATCTACCGTACATAAAATCATAAGATTCAGAGAATCTGGAGAAATTTCTGTGCACAAGGGACATGGCTGACAGTGAATAGTGGATGCTTGTGGTCTTCGGGCCCTCAGGTAGCACTGCATTAAAAACAGGTATGACTCTGTACTGGAAATCACTGCACAGACTCAGGAACTCTTCTAAAATGTCATTCTGTCTACACAGTTGGTTGTGCCATCCAAGTTAAAGCTGCATCATGTAAAAAAAGAAGCCATATGTGAACATAACCCAGAAATGCTGCCTTATTCTCTGTGCCAAAGCTCATTTAAAATGGACTGAGGCCAAATGGAAAACTGTTCTGTGGTCAGATGAATCAATATTTGAAATTATTTTTAGAAACTATGGACACCAGGTTGTTATCAACACACTTCAAAAGCTTGCATCTCTGATGGTATAGGGCTGCATTAGTGCCTGTTGGCAGTTTACACATCTGGAAATGAACTGTCAATACTGGAAAGTATAAAGAAGTTTTAGGGCAATATATGCTCACACACAGACGATGTCTCTTTCAGGTGTAAGGCCTTGCATAAGCAAAAAAAAAAAAAACCTTAAACAAGGAATCTGTTCAAGCAGACCCGGGACTGTTTAGCAGCTATAATCCTAGATCAAACAAGAATGGGACAACATTACTCTCCCATAATCTAAGCACCTGGTCTAGCATTTTCAGATGTGTTGCTTCCTTTAAACTCAAAATAATATTTTTCATGAATATGTAAATTATCTCATTTTCTGATAAGTTGTTTTTGTTCTATTGTGAAAAAAATCTCGGTTTATGAGATTTGCAAATTATTGCTTTGTTTTTGGTGACATTTTAAACTTGTTTCAAACAAACAAGAGATTTTGTTCTCAAAAGTGAATGTGTTACACTTTGATAAAAATCAAATAAAAATAAAAATAAATGGCCAACAGGAAAAATGAGATTAAAAATAAGATGGATACAAATTAATGGATGTAATTAAGTCATTTAAATATTAAGCTTAACAATAATTAACACTGTTAATTACATATGAAAAGTAATGTGGCAAAGACTTTGTCATATTTTATTATTGTTATTATTATTATTATTGCGACTGTTTTAATGATTGTTTTTCACAAATAAAATGACTTTTCTCTGTTTGCACAGAGGCCATTATTACCAAGTCTGGCATTACAAAGAAACTAAATTTAAATTCATAAAGCGGAAATGTTGGACTTCTAAATGAAGATCTTTTTTTCTGTTTTCTGCCCTGAGAATACTCAGCAGTATTTATTTAAATGGGATACAGCTCGATATTGGGATTTGCATTGTTGTTTGTGTTGACTAGCTCACAGAGGATGACACCAGGGGGCAGATAATTTAGGAAGTAATTTGAAAATGTACAGGTTTAATTTGCAGCAGCACAAGTGACCCAGGAAGGACTAACCGGCTATTACTTCATTACTGTTGGCAGCAGGCAGAACCCCACAGGCTCCACTGACTCATGCTGCTGTCGACTGCTGTTTTATGTAAATAAAGGCAAAATAAAGTTTCATTGTTGAGCTGCTTTGACTTTTCCAGTATTGTGGCCATTTCAGAAACTTTTCCGGAGTCACAGTTGGGTCCCTTTTGAAATGGGCGCCAAATGACAAGATTATGTGCTGGAAGTTGTCCCTCTAATCCTCCAGGATTACCTTTTTTCTCCATTCAAATGTATTCGTCAGTGAAGGCGGTAGACTGTACTTCACTTTCAACACATTCCTCACAAGCTCTAGTCTTCTTTTGTCTCACCCCACACCGTGCTGCTGGTCAGTGGGAGCTGATCATATGACTCGTAGTTCTCTGGTCTCGTGAATAATCCTGCTGCACTTTCAGACTTCAGACACATCAGCTGACACAGGATGGGACTGAAAAAGCAGGCTGTTCTTTTACAACATTTTACACACCTAAAAGCACTTAAACAATAAATTACAACTTCATGACAAATTCTTTTAACCCTCTGGAGCCCATTTTTCTCATGTTCCAACAAACCTGCTGCTTCTCAGCTGAGTTTTCCATGTTGAAAGTTTTATGTCGCAAAAAACAGTCATATGAGAAATCACTTGGTACATATTAACAAAATGACTCAGTTCAAGTCAAGTTTCATAATAAGCTCTTTATTTTTGGTCAGATAAAATCACAGAAGGAGGTTTATTTGTCACATGATTTGTGGATTTGATTTATAGTAAAAATGTACTTTGGGTCACTCCAGCTTTGCACCCATTGACTCTGTATATAGAGATTTAAGAAATGCTTTCTAAGGCTTTGAGGAAAATCAGATAGATTTGACAGCATGTAAATACTGAAATTTGCCAACCTGGATTATTCACTGTTGACGTCTGAGGGACTGTTGGACCGCTAACGTGCATCCTTTGTTTTCCTTGGTTTCGAGAATACTTGGAAAGTCAACATCTAACTGGGAAACTTTAAGGCTTGTTGAACTGGTCTCAGAGTCTTAAGAAAAATTTGATACCCACCTTACAGAGTTGAGCCTTTTTCACTCATGCACTCGTCTTAGAACTGGAAAATGTCAGGACCAGCACGCCCCACAGTGAAGGACTTTCCATGTCAGATGGGAGTGGGATGTTTTGGGAAGGAAGATGCAAAAAGTCCAACACTTGAAGTTGATAGCCAGTGCTTATCGCTCAGGAATTTTCTTCAAACTTTGCATAAATGTCTGCTCGTATTTAAGGATGAACTGATTCCATTTTGGAGGTCACAGGTCAAAGTTGATTTTGCCTTGTTAACCATTGACTATTTTGTTTTAATCTTGATGATTACCGCTTACAGCTCAATAAGAATAAAATCCACTGTCTCAAAAAGTTAGAATTTTATGGAAAAGTAACATTAGCCAAGTTTTCCTGAGCCTTCATTTTCTCATGATAGTTCAATACATACAACCACAATCATAGGGAAGACTGCTGACTTGACAGGTGTCCAAGGGACAATCATTGACTCCTTTCACAAGGAGGGTAAGCCACAGAAGGTCACGGCAGAAAGGGCAGAGTGTTCTCAATGGCTGTATCAAAGCATATTCATTGAAAGTCTACTGGAAGGGAAGAGTGTGATAAGAACAGGGATACAAGGGTAGCCCTCAGAGGATTGTCAAAGCAGATTCAAGAGCTTCACAAGGAGTGGACTGAGGCTGGAGTCAGTGGATAGAGAGCCACCACACACAGACGGATCCAGGAATGGACTATAAGCGTTGTGTTCTTAGTGTCAAGCCAGTCCTGGACCACAGACATTGTCATGTGTGTCTCATCTGAGCTAAGAAGAAAAAGATCTGAACCGTTGTTCCGGGGTCCAAAGTCCTATTTTCAGATGAAACTGAATTTTGAATTTAATTTGGAAATCAATCAGTCCCAGAGTCTGGAGGAAGATCAGAGAGGCACTGAATCCAAGGTGCTTGAAGCGCAGTGTTTCAGTTTCAATAGTCAGTGACGGTTTGGGGTGTAATGTTATCTGTTGCTGTTGGTCCACTGTGTTCGAACAAGTCCTGAGTCAACACTGTCAGCCATTTACCAGAATATTATAGAGCACTTTAGGCTTGATTTCCTTTTCCAGCAGGACTTGACACCTGACCACAGTGATGCCAAAACTACCAGAACCTGGTTTGCTGACTGTGGTATTACTGTGTGTTTGATTGGCCGGCCAACTTGCTAGACCTGAACCCTGTAGAGAATGTCCTAGGTGTTGTTATTAGGAAGATGGGCAACACCAGATTCAACAGTACGGACGAGCAGAAGAGCGCTAACAGAGCAACCTGGGGACCGGTTTTCAAAAAGTATCCTTTACAACCACCCAAAACGCCATTTCCGTGTAGATGAAATGCCGAGAGGACAAAAAACTTTTGCGTATACTCCTGAATTCGTCTTCGTGTGGACGGGGCCTCAATCCATCTCCTGACCCTGATCACCTGCCTGACAACACCCACTGATACCTGAAAGCACACACAAACAGCCACCAAACAAGCAAACGGCTAAGTCATCACATAATAAAAAAATGTATATTCAAATATTATTAAACTCCGCATCTTCACTGCGTGCCTTACAGTATTATAGCACTCAACAGACACAGATTCACCTCCACGTTTTGTCCACCCAGAACGGATTGTGTTCAACAACCCACTTCAGAGGGTCTTCCTCAGGAAATAGGCTCACAGTTTGCTCTGTCTGTGTCAGGCACACTGCTGAGCTGACCTGGAAACCCCCGCAGATGACAACTCACATTTGTAATGGTTTAAAACATTTATGCAGCAGTGAAACCTACTTTGTGCTTGGAGGGTAGGCTCCCATCTCAACATTCCTTTTAGATCTGATTTACACTGGATCATGAGAGTGTATCCTAAACCCTTCATCAGGTGGATGCTGGGATGATGGTAAGCTGAAAGCAGGAGTGCAGAGCTGATGCAGGGCAGAGCCTGAGGAGAGACTGTAATTCTTCCTTTTTACATAGACCAACAACTGGGAGGATGTTAGAAGTCAATAATAACAGGCATTGCCCCATTTGTGCAAATTTTCTATAGTTTTTGTAGACTTGGAAGAGAATTTGCATCTTTAATCAGCAGGTGAAACTAAAGTCTTTTAGATGGAGCTGAATGTTAATTTTTAATCTTTGAATGACTGAAAGCTCTTTGATGTTGGAGAAAAGAATAATCCAGACATTCAAGATGCAAAAGCTGGGTGACAAAATGTCATATTTCCCTTGATCCAAATACAACTCCTTGTTTATGTTTAGGGAAATACAAGTTTTCTGTAAGTAGGGCTTAGGAGTTTGTGCGTCGGTCCTGTTCCTCCTTTCAGTTGTTTGTCCAGAGCTGATGATCCAGCAGTGATGGCACCGGTGGTGTTTGGCCCCTCCAGGGGAAAGTGCTCACCACGGCTGGACCCGAGCTCAACTGGATGAGAATTATTATTGGGAGGCTTTGGGTTTTGTGCTGAGCGCGTCTAACATCTGAAGCACTGTTTAATTAAGCCACTGTTTGTGGGCTGCATAGATTCCACTCAGCATGCTTGGCTCTCCCTGCCTTCCCCTCATCATTATTTCTGCGATCAGCGAGGGAGCCCTTCCCGAGGTTTCATGGGGCACTAATGTTGTTCTGCTTGTCCTGAGACTTGTGCTGCTAGGGCACCATTCATCACAAGTGCCTCTTTTATTGGCCGTAACTCTCGGGAAGCACAAGGTGCTGTCCAAACTGTTTTTTATGCTCCTGCTCCACTATAATACGTGCTTGTAATTTACAAAAGAGTGCTGCACAAGAGGCTGATCTAACCTCTGATTATTCCTTATTCAACAGTCACATGCAGACTTTGAGTCACAACACCCCAGAGACGCTTTCCCCTTGTCGCAGTCCCATGACGAATGACACATATGCTCCGATCTAGCACCTACATTTGACAAGTTACAAAACCTCTGGAACAAAAGTGTTTCTATTTCAGTGTTGGGATGTTTTGTGAGCCTCTGCCAGGCTGTGTGAGGAGGGAGATGCGTGTCTGCTGAGGAAAGACTTGAGGTTTACTCGGGGACACAGAATATTAGATTATGCTCTCTCATATGTTACCCCTCCCCATGTGGGACAAACTGATGCCAACTATGCAGCACAGAAAATTAGAGAGGGGGCAGAACGGCATGGCTAATGTCCTGTAGGAGGAATAATTTGCTTTTAATAAAGATGCGGCTAATGCCATGTATGGAAAACTCCCACTTGGGTGGCCTAATTGGCCTGGTGCATGCCGGCAACAGTGCAGAAAGTAGACTTGGACACCAAAAGAGGGGGTTTTGCACCGTTTCCACAATGATTAATCTGACAGGATTTGATTAAAGTGGGCTTAGATACAGCCCTAATCTGCTGATAGGCAGGGGCTGAACATACTGTATGTTATCAAGAGAAATACTATAGGTGAAGAGGTAACACTCCATGATAATCAGACCAATTTTGGTTCGACTCTGCCCCTGAACCAACTCCTGATTTTTTTATGGTTCCTATGATTGTCTGGCACAGTGTTTTGGGGGGTGTAAGGTGTACTTAAAATGCTCCAATCAGCTTGTAAAAACATCTCAGCTAAACCGATATCAAATCCTAAATATTAAAAATGTACTTTTTACTGTCCTGTTGTATGGGGTGAGCCTCGAGGACAAAAGTATTTACCCCCTTTCTGATGACTGATTTTTTTTTTCATATTTATCACACTTAAAAGTTTCCAATCATCAAACTAATTTTTAATAGCTCACAAAGACAACCCAAGTAAATACAAAATGCAGATTTTTATGATAAATCTGGGAGCAAAAATCAGACATAGTGCACCTCCAATGCTCTTCATCTTCTAGATAATTTGATTCAGTTCTGTAAAGCATTGCAAATAGTTTTGTGCATGTATAGGGATTCATAAATAAAGTTGTCTTGCTTTGTATGTGATGTGTTACGTTTACATAAATTAGTTGCCTTTCCTCTCACTTTACGAACAAGCTCATATTTGCTGTCAAATGTCGGCTTTCTCACATTTTTATCATCCAATTGCACCTTAGATAACCTTTTAATGCTTCATAGGTTTTTTTGGCCTAAGTGATTGTCAGGAAGTTCAAACAAAGGCCAGAGATGAGGCAAAGACAGGATGAACTATTTTGGGTGTTTTGGGGGGGATAATTTGGCTGCAGCCTGAGGTGTAAATCTGCCAGCATGCAGCAACCAGTCCAAGTTGGAATGCAGGTTGGTCAACTCCAGGGAAACACCAGAAGGAGCCTATTTTAAAAGGAATTACACAAGCAGGGATTAGGCTGCTGTGCATAATGGAAACTGACCTCGCTTTGCTTCCCGCTTGCATGCCAATGCTGGAAACAATGCAGCGGAGAGAGGAGAGAGCTGGCTAAAGAACACCTGCTTAAGAAACTGAGTCTCTGAGTAGAGCAGCTCAAACACATGACCTCTTTGCATATATGTATTCAGCTTCTGTTTATCTGCGATGTCTTTATTTAGGTCCAAACCTCCAGTCATATCAAATCAACACAGTTTGGGGAAATTTGCACACAGCAGTATTCTGTTTGTATTTTATAACCACTATGCATTATGAAGCATCTATTTTTCATGTGTCTTGCAACATTTATATATAACAAACAAGGTACAAACCATTTATTTATAAGTTTGAAGATCATTTTATATGATCATTCACCTTAAAATCTTGTCTATAAGATGCAGTTTTAGTTCCTGTTTTTTCAATCTGCATCTTCTATACTCTTCTAAGCAAGACCTGAATCTATTGAAAATCTACATTCATGGCATTCATTCTGAAGTAAATAAACCTTGTAGAGTGATTTATAAAAAGATCACTGGCACGGCTGATCAAGGCAGGAGGGTTATGACAGCTCATTTACATGGGAGTGAATATTTGGGACTGGAAATATGCACCTCTGTCCCTTTTGCACACGCACGTATGTTTCAAGTCAGTCCACATGCACAAGAATGTGAACATCCAGTCTACGCCACAGTAGCCTACACTATTGTGAGCACCACATACTTTTGCATTTGTGTTTTTGCATTGCTCTTCAGTACTCTGCTACTTTGCTGTGGGATTTTTATGCCAGTTCCTGGTCCTGTCGACACATTTCCTGCTTGTTTGTGTACAGGAAACCATTGCAACCCAAACCCGTCTTTATTTATAGAGTAGGATGGTGGATAGAGTCAAATTTAGGGACGACAGAGTGGGGGAGAGACAAGCAAGAAAGGAGCCACAGGCTGGTCCTGAACCTGGGCTGCCCACATACATGGGGTACATCCTTACAGCTAGGCCATCTGTGCCTCAAATAATATGAGCACATTGTGTTTGATATGGAACCTGTTTGATTTTCATTTTGGTTTCACATAAGTTCAGACTGCCTGGTCTCTGCCCTTGATGTGTCTGATATGCACATCACATACATGGAGGATCTAGAGAATAGAGAGCTCACCTTTTTTCTTTTTCAATGAGTTGCACATTACTCTTGGCCAAAATAGACTGGAAAATGACAAATACTGAGCTGTATTTACTTTGTTGTTCCACACTGGTTGAATATGTTTGCAATCTGTTTCTTGTTGACCCTGGTGAAAGTCACGAGCTGAAATTCACCCGTCTAATAAAGCTGATCTCTAAGCTTCTGCTGTTGGTGATGCTTTGTTTTGTCCCTGGAAAAATGTGCTGCAGACAAGATTACCACAATTCCAGTAGGCTTTTGGTTTTTACTTTTCGGAGTAAAAGCCTGGTTTAGCATTTCCTTGGAAAAACTCACCTCATTTGAAACAGAATGCTTTTGTTCTGAATTTTTCCCAGCAGAGTTCGGCACAGCGGTGATCAACATTTTATTGTTTGAATGCAGGGGTCTCGTCAACATAAATGAAAAAAGGACTTCACTTCCAGTGGACAATATTTATGTAAACATGGTTTTGGTTCAGATTATCTTAGGTAAGGGCCAAATAAGGAGCTTAAAGACACAATGGACTTCCTTAGCTTTATCCTGCCCCCATTAGAGTTACGTTATAAAAGCACTGAGAGCTTTAGCATCTTCTGTCCTGCTCTAACACAAGTTACTAAAGGTTTTAACGCGGTAGTCCGTAGTTTTGACAATTAGCCATGCCTTCTTTTTAAGAATCTTTGTTCTGGTGGCTTACATAGTCTTGTGTTCTGAGAAATAACTCTGATTTATGCCTCTGCATTGACGATAGCGCGGCAGTTTGAGGTGTTTGTTTCCTGTTAGGGTTAGATGGATTTTTACCCCCAATTCAAGGAAAAAGTGATTAGATCTTGGAAGTCAATGGTGGTTAACCTTCACTTCCAACATTTCTACAAATCAAACTTGGACAGAAAACGCTACAGACCCAGCTAATGGAAGCCTTGGAGAGGCATATAACTGTCGGACGTTTATCCTATTTTTAAATCTCTTTAGAAGGACTTTAAATACGTCAAAGGGCAAAATACTTGGAATGGTTGAATATAATAATATAATGCACTCTGTGCACCACTTTCACACAATATGAGCTAAATTATAACCATGAAGAACAAGCACACCTGGAACTTAAATTATAGAGGCATTATAAGGCATGGTGTGTCATAACTGTTGATTACATTCAGTTGCACAGGTATTCATGATGTTATATGACTGATCATTAATACAGTACATTCAGAAAGTATTCAGACTGCCTTCACTTTTTTCAGACCCTGGTCCACCTGCAAATTCTCTCAAGCTCGGTTACGCTGGATGGGAGCCCTCAGTGGACAGCCGTTTTCAGGTCTCTCCAGTGATGATCAATACATTTCAAGTCATGGCTCTGTCTGTACTACTCTAGGACGTTCAGAGTTGTCCCTAAGCCACTCCTGTGTTGTCTTGGCTGTGTGCTCAAGGCCATTGGCATGTTGGAAGGGGAAACTTCAACCTTGTCTGAGGCCCTGAGCATTGAGGTACAGGATAAATATCCCTGACCAGTCTTCCAGTCCCTGCTGCTGAAAAGCACCCCACAGCATGATGCTGCCACCACCATGCTTCACTGTTAGGATGGTATTGGAGAGGTGATGAGCGCCGACTGGTTTCCTCCAGGAATAACATTTTGAATTTAAGCCAAAATGTTCAGTCTTGGTTTCATCAGACCAGATCTTGTTCTCGCAGTCTGAGAGTCCTTCAGTTGCAAACTTCAAGCGGGCTTTCATGTGTTTTGCACTGAGGACAGGCTTCCGTCAATCCACCCTGCCATAAAGCCCAGATCAGTGGAGGGCTGCAGTGATGGTTGTTCTGCTGAAAGTCTGTCTCATCTCCACATAGGATCTCTGGAGCTTAGTCAGAGTGACCATCAGGTTCTTGGTCAACTCTCTTACTAAGGCCCTTCTCCCCTGATTGCTCTGTTTGGCTGGGCGACCTGCTCTTGGAAAAATCCTGGCTGAGCACAACTTCCTTTTGAGAAGCATAGAGGCCAGTGTGCTCTTAGGAACTTTCAGTGCAGCAGAACTTTTTTTTTCGCTGCTTTTTCCCAGATCAGTGCTTTTCAACAATCTTGTCTCTGAGCTCTGCAGACAGTTTATTTTACCTCATGGCTTGGTTTTAGCTCTGATATGCATTGTCAGCTGTTAGGCCTTCTGTAGAAAGGTGTTCCAATTCATGTCTAATCAGTTTAATTAATCACAGGTGGACTCTAGTCAAGGTGTAGAAACATCTCAGCAAAGTTCAAGAGAAACAGGAGGGACCTGAGCTGAATTCTGATTTCTTTTTGCAAGGCATCTAAATACTAACGTCAATGTAAAATTTCAGTTTTTTTTATCCTTAATAAATTTGCAACGTAAGGCTTCAACATAACTAAATTGAAAAAAGTGAAGGGGGTCTGATACTTTCTGTATACACTGTAAATATATGCTAAAATTGGGTGCATAGAGTGAATGGTCTGGCAAATTTCTGAAGCCATGAAATTCTATTTGCTGCATTTTTGTAATATAAACATCAATTCTACTTAGTAAAGTGTGTTTTTTAATCATAATTGGAGCTTGAAATGACATTTCACCAGGTTTCAAGTCTCCTAGCCGCAGCAGTGAGGTAGCTCTCTCTCTTTGTTGTTGCAGATCTGTTCCACACCCTGAGGGACTCATTCCCGTACACAGCTGAATGCATACGTTTCACAGTGGTGTCCCCTTCAGGTTATTGAACCAGGGCTCTTCTGGTCCACCTGCTTTGGCCTCTTTCAACAGCCTCACTGCTCCCACACATACACACACTCGGCACCTAAAAGCTGAGGGGAATTCATGCTAAAAGTAGAAGTGTATAGGTATGCGAGTGTGCTCATGCAGGTGAAATTGCATGCATTTAAGCACTTACACGACCATGTGAGCTGCAGTTGTACATGTGATGTTTGAGCATGTGAAAGTATTGACCTTACAAGAGGATAATGTATTTGTTTTGACCATGCCTCTTGTCCTTTTTTTTTTTTCCTGCATTTGTTGTTGAGATTTTTCCCACAAGGCGACTCGTGATATTGTCGTCATGTTTGCAAGAATGGCTGAGTCGCAGTCGAGTCATGCTGCATTCACTGATGCGTGCCGGAGCAAGCTAATTATCTAATGGACTAATAATGGCCTGGAGGAATCGTTCTCCTCTGAAGAGTCTCTCGACTACTGTACCGGAGTGTCAAACGGTATTCTGTTAATGACCTGGCAGGTCTATGGGTCCGTGTGCAGGCTGTGACAGAAGGTAGTGCCAGGCACTTGGCCAAACATCTTGCTCACATCATAATATTTTTATTTGGCGGTTTAATACATGATGGCGTTGTGTCAGAATGGTCTATTTTAAGATTTAGCTTCTGTGCTCCATCTCAGCCTGAATATCTAATAATAATTTGATTTTCAAATGCTTTTTTTCTTTCTCAGGCCGCTGCAGGAGTGTTTTTCTGCTCCGTCCTGTCACTCTGGGATAACAGACGGCATCCGACTCTGAGCTCCATTATGTAATGGCACCATAATATCTGAAATATTACCAGATTATGGAATTATAATTGCACAAATGTAAAGAATAGCTGGCAAGCTCAGGCTTTAAAACGTCAATAAATTAAGGATATCCAAGAGGATTTTTGTTTGTAGCACGAGACAGCCGTGGAGAGCACCATGTGTAGAGTCAATATGTAAGACTTATTTAACTTCCTGTAGTTATTACATCATAGAAATTAAAACTACTCATGGTGTAGCAATGTCACAGCATATCCAAGGAGGCTTGACTCAAAGTAAATGGAACAGCAGGAATCTGCTGGAACTGGGTCTGAAGCCTGGATCACACCAGAAGGTTTTTTTTCCTAAACAAATTTACCCCTCTAACTGACAATGAGATTTGACATTTGTGCATATCTTTGGTTTTTGAAAAATGAATGTTCCTATCAGATTGTACTGACTGTCTCTCATTATAAACAATTAAAATTCTTAAGAATCTTACTTTTGTGTCTTGAAAGTAGTGAGGTATTAAGACCTAAAATAGACCGAAATGTTTATAGGAATCTCTTCTACACTAGATAAATCAAATAACTTAATAAATTACATTTATCAAATTTAAAAATGACTGAATGTCATCAAGCATTGTAATGATAAGCTGTTAAACAACTGTTACAGCTTGTCCTTACAGCAGATGAGCATCAGATACTGCTTCACATCTGGACGTAGACACTCACTGTCCTCACAGTATCTATCAGATACTTCATCATGTGCATTGCAAATGTCAGACCTCTTCTTCAGACTGTATAACATGTCAACACGAGTGACAATAAGGAAAATGGAGATTGGGTAAAATGGCACAATGTTGGCTCACACCATATGCTGTTAGGACACACTGTTACAAAGCCATGTATTGAGTGAACTAGGACCAACAGGTCAAGGTTAAGTTGAATTAGACAACAGTATAACCAGCTTTTCCAATTGTGAAAAATGACTATCTGGACAAATGACAAATTAGAGAATTATGAAAATATACTGTTTTAAGTGTTGGAAGGAATGTCTGACTACTCTTTCAGGACCCTTCCTCAACCCCTCATCATTCCTACTCTGTCCCAAACTGACAAAAATTTCGTCTCCCACAGCCGCTCTCAGTCTCATAAAATCCTCCCAACACTTCTTATGAGGACTTGATGCAGACTTGTAATTACGTCTGGGGTTGATAAGAGGAGAAGGAGGAGGGGGTCTGAGAGACAGATGAACAAACGTGTTGCCAGTAATTTCTTGCATAAGCGCCACAGTCAGGTGTCCAAACAGAGAATCCAGGGTTTATTTATAGATTTGTAGCTTAGCATCTGAAGAGGACTTTTTCTTTTTTGCCTCCTGCCTGCCTGTCGCTCCAGTACAGACGTCCCCCGTTCAGGCTCGTTCTCCATCTTTTCCTCCAAAAACACAGCAGTCATGCGCAAGTGCAGAACAACAGGATGGATAATGTTTGTAATGGATAATTTTCCCATAGTTTTTGAAATTAATTTGACCTTTAGGAATATCAGATTTGGTTCTGAAGAGTCTTGCTGTCTTAACCTTGAATAATAACCTGAAAACAGATCTCATTAAGATTTTTTTTCTAGTAAGATTGAGCTTGAACTGGCAGTTGTCATTTGGATCATTATGTCAAATACTAGTATTCATTTCAGTGTAGTAATGTATGATAAATGAATGCTGAAGGTTTTTAATTAGGTATGCACTTTCAAGAGTTACTGAACCACCAGACTACTAATACAGCTAAACCGGTTATCTCAGTTCTCCATATTGTATTAGGAATATGCAAAGTGACTGCCCTCTACAGGTTCAAACCTGTCTACTGCAACCCAGATTTCCTAATGGCTGGTTTAGTGGCAGGTGACACTTATTTTGGCATGACTGTAACCATAAGTAGTAGCAGCACATAGCTGGAAAGAATTGTGGGTAGTGTAGTTCTTTTCCATGAGGCAATGAATAAACCATGTTTGTTCAGAAAATAAGGGTGGATAAACTCATGTCTTCTCCAGTAGATCTTAGTAAGCCTAGCTTGGATGGTGATGACTACATAACCTTCTTTAGGCAACTGTGGCTCAGGAGGATCTGGGCGAGACACTTAACCCCAAATTGCTCCCACTGCTATAAATGGATCTGGAAGAATGGGATTAGTTAATACTGATGGCCACTTCTCATAGCCTTTATCATCCATGTGTGAATATGGAGTGATTGGTTGGTGTAAACAATACTCACACACTTACTTAGCAAAATATAAAGCCTGTAAAAGCAGTGTAGACATGTATAATATTATGGCTAATGGGTGCAATAGGCCCAGCTCTGTCCATGAAGTTAGAAAAGTATTTCTCAAAATTCTACACCTCGACGCAGGTGGCCAAGTGATTTAAGGCACGCCCCATGTATGTGGTTGGCTCGGGTTGAATCCGGCCTGCGGCACCCAGCCTTCTCACCCCTGTTTCGATTCTATCCAGTTTCCTCCTCTGTCAATAAAGGCATAAAAAGCCCACAAATAATTCTATGGTAGACCTCAGCTGGAACTCTGAATAGCTACTCTCAAAGGTTTGAGATTTTGCATTTTTCAAGTCTAAGAAGATATCTTTTCTATATTTCTTATTCTAACAGTATCAACATGCATATCCCACTCCTCTAACACTCTTTCGTACGAAGCTTCTCTGCCCATTTACTTCATCCTTGTAATTTTAAAGGGAATATCTTTATGTCTTGGCCTGTTCATCATACAGAAAGCACTAAAGGGGCGTTTTTGAGCATTAAATTCATTTTCCAGTGTTTTTTCTGTCAGAGCAGTGAGATTTTTAATAATTTATCACCAAATCAAAGAATATCTGCATCATTCTTAGTCATCTCTAAGTATCTGCATCCATCTTCTTGTTACCTGTAAATACTTGGATCATTCCTGCTGGATGAATTATTAAAATGATCCATTAGCACCGCTTAATATTGGACAGCTATTACATTCTGTGACAAATGCATCCACAACGCACCGTAATAAACTGCTGCCTCTTTTTTCCATACCTGCAAAAACGACACTTTGATGAACAATTCAACAGAACTGCACATTATTTATGCTTCTATTTATGGTTCTCATTTGAGATGCATCACTTGAGCAAATCAGTGTGTCGGCCCCTCTCCTGTGTGTACATCCTGTCCCGTCCTTGTGTGGGAATCGGCTGTGGATACACGTCCGTGTCCGCTGTGACCTCTACAGCGCGGAGACGCCCACAAACCCCGTGGACGCTGTCTGGTTGAGTGTTTACAGCGACAGGAGGTGACCCCTGCCTGCCTCTCGTCTCTCTGCTGTCCCACTGCCCGCGTCCTTTAAACACCTTTTGTATCCACCTATTTTTAACTCCCTCTCCACAGAAATAAATGTATACGGTGGCAAGGGGCGGGATGGGTAACTAAAGAACATGGTTGGCGAAGGCGTTTAATTATTGATTCATCTCAGACCTGCAGGTTTGGTAGCTGAACATGGAAGCAGGAGGGGAAACCGCTCAGACAGCAGGATACTTTCCCTGTAGTTTTCTATTTTTCAGAAGCCTTCAACTGCTGTTTTAATGTATGGCTGCTTGGCTGTTTGACCATGAGATATCGCTGGGAGTTTAGCTTTCTGTATTGACAGTTTGTTTTCAGTCACCTTTTAGGCCACAGCTGACAAATCCTGTAATAGATGGCGCCTTTCTTTGTGGCCGTCAGCTCCCCAACACGTTTCATTCAGCACATAAAGCTGTCAGATATGAAATGAGCTAAAGCCACATGTCACAGTTTAATGTTGCTGTAAGCCTTCAATGTCATCCAGGTGTTCTGCGGTTTCTCATTACATTTTAAGGTCATAATCTACATTACCTACACATTCAGCAAGTCATTATTCTGTTGTGTAACTCTTCATGAAGCGGTGCTACAGCATGCAGCACAGGTTTAAAGTGAAGGGTGGATAAATTCATATCCCACAGCCAGGAATAGTTTCATTAGCCAGTAGGTAGGCTCTTTGTTCTGCTACATAGATAATGTGTTAGATGACATGTAGATACTAAATGCACCACATTTCCATACGTGTGATGTAAGTGAATGTAATCCAGGAGGCGTGCAGTTGATTAAGCGGACTCGGTCTACATACTGTGTGAATATTTGATTTGCCTGTTCAGTGTTCCAAATGCTGCGCTGACGCACTCATGTGTGCACAAACCTCGAATATGATTAAAAAAAAAAACAGGCAGCAGTGAGGTCGGGACAGATGTAGAGGGAAGTCTCAGGTGAGCACTGTTCCACTTCATGAGTCCATTTGTGGCAGGGGCCAAATCTTGTTTCTCTGTTGTAAACAGTATTGTCGGCTCTGACCACGGCATTTTGTTCTCACATCCTGATTGTGTTAAAGTTTCTTTTAAGTGCTTCTAAAAGAGCTATGGAGGCAAAGCAGTCAGATCTCGAGTCTCATAATTTTTATAGCTATGTTGTCCTTCTATAGGTCTCAAGGAATGATGTGGTCATTCAATTTTTTATTTGCCATTTTTTTCTCTTTCATATTTGATTTTTAAATTCATGTACAACCCAGTACTGAACCAATATTATAAATTTTTAAAAACCCTGCATTTTATCACTCCAAGGCAGTTGACTTCCAAAAGATCAGAACTGTATCTGACGTAAAACCACATATTAAAAGCTACGTTCACGCTGCAGTTAAAAGTGACCTGAATCTGAATTTCTTTTTTGCTCATATGTGCGTCACATCTAATTTTCTTCTGACAGTGTAAACACCACAAGTCATTCAATCTGACCTTTTCGAATTAGATTCAAGCCACTTTCACATGTGGTTCTATATCAGATACATATCTGATATTTTGGAAATTGACTGCAGTGTGAACAGCCAAACACAAAAATCTGATCTGAGAAAAAAATCAGATTTGAGCATTAAGGCTTACAGTGTGAACATAGCCAAAGTGGCCTGAATCTGATTCCAAAAGGTCAGATTCAGTGTGATTTGCACTGTACACACTGTCAGAAAAAAATCAGATATGAGACACGTAAGCTAAAAATCAGATTAAGGTCACTGAAAAAATGACTGGGGCCAGAAATGTAGCCTCTGTTGACCATTTGCATGTTTATAATTTGGGTGGTCGCCTGAGAGTCATTAGGTCAAGGGTGTGTCCTCTGGGGCCTTTCAGGTGTGCAAGGGTTGCATGATATTTACGTGATCCAGCATGACAGCGTTGTTTGGATTACTGACGAAAGGAATCCAAGGCTGCATTATATGTAGGAGATGAGAAGTGCCTACACTGTGAATTTCATCTGAGTCAGCCATGAATTTTTAGACGCACAAACCCAACTTCAAGCTGACTTTCAGTCGGATCATATGCTTTTGTTGTGTAGTATAGTGCAACCCGACTATGACCAAACAAGCTGCTCTTGACTGGTCTAATGGATTTCTGACATGTTTGATCTTTTTGTCCTATGACTCCAAACGCTCTCACAGTGAGAGCAAAACCACAGGCAGAGGTAAAAAGTGGCAAATTAAAGGGTTAAATCTGCAAAAGAGGTGTCAAGAGGGTAAAAAAAGGTGGAAAAAAATTGGTTACAAAGGATGGAATGGGCAAAAATACCTTAAAAGTGTCAGAAGGTGCCAAAAATTGGGTTAAAGTGATGAAAAGCTGTGAAAAGGTAAAGTGACATAAATCAGGTCAATTGTGGCAATGAGTGGCAAAACATAGGTTAAAAAAAATGCCAAAAATTGGTTGTAAAAGTGGCAATAAGATGGCAAGAAGAGGTTAAAAGAGTTGCAAAGTGGTTTAAAAGTGGCTAAGATGGTTTAACAGTGGCAAGACAGTAGTGAACATGCATGTCAAGTGGCAGAAATTTGGAAAAATTGGTTAAATCCTTGTATGTGCACACATACCTGGCCAATAAAGCTGATTGGCAAAAATGGGCTGAAATGTGGTAATAGGTGGCAAAACAGGTTTTAAGTGGCAAAAAGTGGTGAAAATGTGTAAGAATGGGCAGTTAGAGGCAAAACTGGTGAACAAACAGCAAAAAAGTGGCAAAAATGGGTTCCAGTTGCAACAGAAAATGGGTTGAAAATAGTAGAAAAAATAGGTTTAAGGTGGCAAAAAACAGGGTTATAGTGGGAAAAGCTGTGAAAATAGGTAAAGTGGCATAAATCAGGGTAAAAGTGACAGTAAGTGGCAAAACTGGGTGAAAAACTAATTTAAAAGTGGCGAAAATATGTTGCAGTAGCAAAAAAATGTTGTAACTGGCTCAGAAAAGTGGTTAAAAGAAAAAGTGGCCAATTAAATAATTTAAACATTAAAACACAGTTATAGCTTGACACACTTTCCTGCTCCAAAATGAGGTAACTGTTAGCCAGGATACTAGCATCTTTGCTACTGATCTAAGTAGGCCAAATGTTTATTAGTAATCTAAAATCAAAGAAACTTCTAAATAAAAGAAAAAAGTTATAATATAGAGTTTTATTATAAAAGACCAATGAAGCTCATTCTTCTGTTTAAATCTTCCAACACTCTGTTAGTACACATCATGATGCTGAAGCTCAGCATGACATACATTTTTCCACTCATTGTTTTCACTCAGTGTAATTAAACCCACAAGGCTAACTGCTGGCTGTAATTGCTGTTTAGAAAATAAACTAGTCATGTTTTAGGCTTAGTATAAGCAGAGAAAATTTGTGTGCTTGCAGCATGGTCCCAA
The DNA here is from genome assembly GCF_018320785.1 of Cheilinus undulatus. Lineage (NCBI taxonomy): Eukaryota > Metazoa > Chordata > Actinopteri > Labriformes > Labridae > Cheilinus > Cheilinus undulatus. The sequence continues at coordinate 34,221,842 of NC_054878.1, read as the reverse complement.
CAGAATCAGGACGGACAGAGGTTACTCTCCACAGATGTTGGGTCCCGTTAGGACGATGGCCAGCTTGTGTCCCAGGCCAGGTGCACTTTGGAACATTTGTGCTCCCAAAGATGTGAGCCGTATGGTGGTACCATGATCACACAGAGCTCCAGCTGGAGCTTTGGATGATGGATGATGAGTCCTCAGCATGGGAGCTTTTTCTGCCTGCTTGCCTTAATTCTCTATGACTTCAGACTCTTAATATAGCCCAAGCTTTTACATCACTTTTGAGGAGCTGTGATGCTCGACTATTCTTGTTCGTTTCATTTTTCCTCGAATAGGTACGAAGTCACTGGTGGCCGAGTGGCGTGACATACAGCAGGCTGACGATGTTTTCAAAAGTGTCTAGAGCCATTTCAGTCCTTTATATCTTCAAAGCTTGTGATGTTGTCTGAGTCTGCAGCTTTTTTGGGGTATGATCACAGGCTGCTATTAAATTTGAATATGACCCTATCTGTTTTCAGTGCAGCATTTCAGGTATACAAGACAATTTTCTTGTAGATAATCTAGTAAAGAGAGATGAAACAAGATGAAGAGTAATGACACCCATAGGTGCAACAAACTAATTCAGTGTGAGAACAAAGGGGACATCCTAGGCTCCGCTGTTAGATAGAGGCCTGTTATTAAGTCACGCAGTCCTCTCATGTAGGCGGATGAAGGGACACGAACCTTGCCGTCGTGTTGCTGATGTGTGGTAACTGTGACATTTTCTCTCTTCTCAGCAATACACGAGTTCCCCGATGACCTTTTCACCAGCCAGGAACGAAAGAGTGGTGCCGTTCTGCTGCACATTGTGGCGGTAAGAGGACTTCTTTTTCTTCTCTTTTAAGCTGCTGTACTGCATCCGTGTCTCGATCGCATCAGTCCACGGTTCATACTATCAGCCTGGCCCAGCTGGATGCAGGTGGATTTAGAGGCTCTTCACAAAGCAGCCATAACCACCTTTTGAGGATTTAAAAGCTCAAAAAAGCAAAGTGGGGTCAGGGTAGAAGCTTTTATTTATTTATTTGCTTGCCAGATGGTGAAAATGCCACAGTGGAGCTTTTAATACAAATTAAAATCAGCATTTTTTCACAAAAGAGTGATGCATGGATTCAAACTTAGAAACATGTTTACATTGATTTGCTCAGGAAGATGTTAGTGTGGTGGAGGAAATAAGATGTAGCAAGGTCATAATCATCATAATGCATAGGACATATTTCACTTTCATCTGGAAAACCTCCCATACAAAGTGTTGAGGAAAGGCGGGCTGTTTTAAAAAAGTAATTTGACAAATGCTCTGTCTGTCACATTCAATACAGGCCAATCAGAGTGACAAGACAAAATGAGGTAGTATGCATGTGCAGCTCCGGTATGTAATTGCAGGCATACACTGTCGGAGTTTTTCAATTGTGGAGCTTGTTGGTGGATTAAACTCAAGCAGAGACCGGTTGGGAGATGTGCAAAAACATCTCTGTTCAGAAAGGCTTACAGTGTGGCTCTTTGCTGCTCTTTAAATAAAAAAATGCTGTCCAGATCTCATAAAAAAAAAGTCGCTAAAGCTGCATCCAAGCTAATCGTTCCACCAGCAGCCATTGTACACACCAGCTTACAGTACGACAAAAACCCTGCCCATAGCTGTCCAAACTCATGATGAAGCAGGTTGAGAAAAGAGCAAAAACATCCTTTCTGCCATGATAAGCTTTTTCTGCTGTTTCTTGCTCTTGTTTTGATAAAAAAAAGTGGTCCGGTTCTGTTAAAGCTGCAGGTTTATTATAGCTACACCAGCTGCAGCTTCTGCAACCACCTTCCTGTACAACTAAACTCTGCCTGTAGCTACAGCCTCATTCTCCTCAAATGACCCTCATTGGTCCGATCTGTTTTCAGACCTGGCACAGTCATTACAGTGGGAGCATTGCAAGAGAGATCGGCCTGATGGCATTTATGGAATTTGGCCAACCCATCGGCTTTGCAAGGTTAGAACAGTTGCAGCGGATGGTTATTAAGCTAAATTTTTAGCATGAGTGTCGTAGATTAAATGAAGGCACCTGTTAGTGATTCATGTAGAACACAAGAGTTCAGTTTGGGTCTTGAACAACTTTAATGTTGGGTGCTGACCTAGCAAGAGGATGTTTGATTATTTTATAAATAGGCTAGCTCACTTTACAAAGCATTTAGCATTGCATTCTATGCTTTGAGAGCAACTAGAGGCAGCTGAGCTGGAATTTGGATATGATCTGTGGATCCAAGGGGGATTCACATTGCTGTTTCAAGGCAGGATGTTGGTGACATTTGCAAAGGGGGGTGAAGGGCCCATCCCTCTGCGCTGGCTTCAGAGGTAGTACCAGAGGCACAACAAGCAAGATGGTATCAGCAGAGGCAGCATGGGAGTGCACCACTCTAGCTCTAACATAATGCAATGTGAATTAAAAGACAAGGACTCCAATTATCAGCAGTCTAGGGGAGGCTCTGTCGATGCTGATAGTCCTTGCTTTGTGGACTGGGATACAGTCATGTTGTAATAGAAAAGGGCCTTCCCCAAACTGTTGCCACGAAGTTGGAAGCATAGCATCGTCCAAAATTTCTTGGTATGCAGAAGCATTAAGATTGGCCTTCAAATGAGATAAGAGGCCTAGCCCAAACCCTGAAAAACAGACCTGTAACATCATCCCAACTTCACAGTTGGCACAGTGCAGTCAGGTGGGTAATGTTCTCTCGGCATCTATCAGTTCCAGACTCACCCACCTGACTGCCAAACAGGAAAGTGTGATTCGTCACTCCACAGGACACGTTTCCACTGCTCCACAGTCAAGGTTGGTACGCTTTTTACCACTCCACCTGACACTTGACATTAGACTTGGTGTTGTGAGGCTTATATGCAGCTGCTCGGCCATGGAAACCCATTCCATGGAGCTCCCAACCCACAGTGTTTGTAATTACATTAATGCCAGCAAGAGTTGCTGTTGTTCCTAAACTCTTCCACTAATTCTAATAATATCACTTACTTTGGAATATCAAGCAGGGATGAAATTTCACAAACCATTTAATTGCAAAAGTGGCATCCATCACACTTCCACACTTGAAGTCCCTGAGCTCTTCAGAACAACCCATTTTGTATCATAAATGTTTGCAAATAGAGACTCCATGCAAGGTGCTTGATTCTATACACCTGTTTCAACATGTCTGATTGAACACCTGTATTGAATAATTAACAGGTGTGACCGATTGCTTTCGTCCATATAGTGTATTTTCCTTATTCCAGGGGCTTTAATAAAACCTCTTTAATGCTGAAACACAGAGGGCATACCAGAAGTAGAGCATAAGAAGCAGCACTGGACTCCATCAGCTGATGTGTCATTAAAGTTGAACTGTCATGTGTGAAATTGGGCATAAATCAGCATTACAGGCTTTTTAATGTGATGTGAGCTGGGAAACCACCAGATGCTATTTGTGTAACTGTACGCTTGTGAGCGGTGAAGAGCGTAAATGTCTCTCAAAGAGCAGCTTTAACTCAGCAGTGTGTTTAGAAAGCTTCATAAATAAAGTAGTGCTACTCTTGAGTTGTCATACCTTAAATCAGAATTTAAATTAAAGTATGACTCATGTGACACCACTGAGAGGAACAAACAGACACCGTTGTGGGAAAAAGACAGGCAAATGTTCATTATTCATACAGTATGAGCTCATTCTCCTCATGAAAATCCTTCATTGTCTACATTCAGTCATGCAAAGCCTCACTGACTTTTTACAAAGACACTAACCACCTATGGAGGTTTTCAGTATTGTTGAAGTCCTGCTCTTCATGCTGGATTTAATTGGCTTTAAAAATGTTGAATAAAATCCATGGCTCAAACCAGGATTTAAGAAAAAACACAGATTGGTATCCTCCCCTCTGACATACTCTCTCTATCCTGCTCCAAACAGTTGAACCAAAATCGAGGAATTTCAGCTTTAGTGTCATCTTTTTTTTGTCTCGGTATGAAACAAAGTTTCAAAACTTCACCCACTCTCTGGTTTAATTCTGCAGCAGGGATACTTTTAATAATGCATATTTTTGTTAGGTTCAAGGATGAGTTCAGTCTTTTCCAAGTCTTTCTAAAAGTTACTGTCCTTTTGTGTCAAATTTCACACTTTTTGTCCCTTTAGATCTGCTCAGCACAGGAACACAGAGAATTTCATAGTAAAGAGACTCCAGCATCAGGACTTACTACTTTGATTTGTCTCTCTCAGACCTAACATTCTGACTTTGGTTATAATTTTTGAAGAACAAGAGATGTGGATTTTATTTCTTCCATTGAAAGTGTGTTAAGAGAGGCTGTCTCTACTCAGGGCTCATTATTGTTTTAACACTGCCCTGACTTGACTTGAACAATATGCAAACCCATCCTTTTTAAAACAGACAATTCTGAACATAATGAGTCAAAAATACAAAAGGCAGGGAGTGAAGTCCCACTGGAAAATAAATGAAACACCAGAGGCCGTGACCTCATTTTGATCAATAGGAGCTATAGCCCTGAACCCTCCATGTGTCTTCTAACCTTTAATAGACCCGACTAGTTTACCAACATGATAAATGATGGCCAGTAGAAGAGGTATAAGGACTTTGTTGAAGCACTTTTCAGCACAGAGATTACTGAAGGAGGTCACATCCTTGGAAACGCCTCATATCTTAATGTTTTTAACCTTAATGAAAGTGAAAATACACCAACACTGATTTACTGCTGCAGACATTTACACAGACAGACAAAAGATTCAGATATGAATTAAGAATCTAGTTAAAGAAGAAACACCAAGATGTAAAAATCCTTCATTTAAATCCTCACCAAAGTAAATTTATGTCATACAACCAGAGATGCAGAAAAAGGCCTCTTGATCAAATATCATCAGGTTATTAATAATGCATCATGTTAAGACAGAATCCAAATTCTTCAGTTGATGGAGCTGGTACATCTTTTCAGAACATAAATTCTATGCTATATTTACTTCTTTACATAGGAGAGGAATTGCAGGTAAACCCCTTCAAATAGTATAAACTGCACAAACAATGGCTAATATTTTTGTAAACAAGAAAATGTCTTGCACTTTGCAGAGTGCTACTCCTTTTTTGCAGTGTGGAGTAGTTAACTGCAATTTTTCATCATTTAAAGGCAGAATACTGGCCACCTAGGACTTCTATTTTATTTACCATAGGAATAAAGGTATCAGTATAGCTGGTTATTACTAGTATGATATGAAAGTTTGCTTTCTAAATTCTGTTTTTGGACATTTTATGCTAACATATAACAGTGGGTATAGTCTGAAGCAGGGAAGAGGGAATGGGGAATTACATGCTGGAAGGGAGCCACAGGCCGAAATTCATCCCAGGCCAAGTGCGTTCAGGGGGCCCAACCTAACTGCTTGGTCTGCAGCCCTGTGATGTGGCAGTTTAGACTTCTGATTTATAGATGGCTCTAATGCTGTTACAGTAGTGGAGGTCTGACTTTAGAGTGTCCTTAGTAATTGATGAGAACTAGGACAACATGAGGAGAACTGCAACTAAACTTAGCACAAAAGTAAGGAAATGTGTGTTTGATTTATTGTTTTTTGTTGTTGTAACAATGCTTCTTGGCAATATATCTTATACCATTGGAAAGCCTGCTTATTTTCATATTAAATAGGGCCACATTTATAAAGAACATGCATTTGTGGGATGAGCAGCAGAGCTGAGAATGCGGGTTGCACCCATGAAACATTTGTAAAATAGTATCTACCTATGCCAAACAGCTTATGTTGCTACTGACACTTGTTTGAGCTTCTGGCACAACCAGGTGCTGACAATCAGGTACAGTTTTCAGAGTTTTTCACTAGTTTTCACTAGTTTGATATAAACATTGGCTTAACATTTAATGATCATTTGAATGTATAGACTGTTCTTCAGTTTTGTCCATTTAAAGCAAAATCCCCATTGCGCTTTTTTCTGCAGATGTTCACTGTGTAAGCAGGGTTTGTATTGGTGCTTGAAATCCTTGAAAATGCTTGAATTTTAATGTTTTCACCGTTTAAAAAACGTTGTGTTGGAGTGCCGGTTTAGCTCAGTAGTAGCCCATCTGAAGAGGCAGAAGTCGACTGATGTCTTGTTTGCACTCTGAATTGCCTTGTTGCTGAAATGTGTGCTAAACAAATAAACGTGTTATGCCTTGCCTTAGAAGAACATCCAGCAGTAACCAAGTACACTTGAAATATCGGGTATCATTTTTCATGGGTAATCACATTCATATTTTTTTTGACAGAATTAAAAAAAAAATGGTTTTGGACATTTGTTCTATACTAGCTTAGTTGTATTTTCTTTTCCACTTTGAATGAGTTATTTATTTTTATAGCATAACGTCAATTTTGTTTGATAAATTGGGAAAATAATATTTTTAGAATATATGCATTTGTATTAAAACACTATTTTCCACAGCTGTACGGTGCTGAAGAAGCTTGAAAATGCACCTTAAGAGGGCAGTGCTTGAATTTGACCTTGAAAAGGGTGTTTGAACCCTGGGTAGAGGAGTTAGATATTACATTTTTCTAATTAAATGTTGTAGATGAGTAAAGACCTCAGCATTTTCATATCACGTTTGAAAGGTAAGAAAATGTTTTAAAGGTTTAAAATTATACAGTTATATAAAATTAAATGCTAAAGAAGTCCTTCCCACTGGGTATTTAAAGTGAGTGAATTAATGTAGTAAATGAATAAATAAAGCTCACTGATCACTGTTTGCCTTGGTGGTCTGCCCTAGTCTGGTTTCACTCTTAAATTCTCTTAACAGAAATATTCATGACCAGTATATTGAGCCTTTTGTCAAATGTGATCAGAGCTGTCCTGGCTTTACTGCTGAGAGGAGGAGGAATTTTGATGGTGGTAGTGTGGGGGTCTATTCATACTGCAGTCCTGCACTGCCCCCTGTGGATAGCATAGAGCAGAGCACAACTGCTGGAGCTGATGTCACACCTGATCTATAATTTATAGATCTGGCCTCGGCTGCTGAAACACGCTGCTGTTGATTTTTTTTTTTTCTCTTTGTGGGTGAAAGCAGCTCATCGCTGAATTGACATTTGAATTCAAAGCAGGTCAAGTTTTAATTGGGTGCTGGGCTTAGAGATTCCCCTTCACCCGCCCTCTGCTATGAGAGTGTTAACTGGGCTAATTTCTGCTGATTAAGGGTGTATCTACACAGGGACACGCACTCACTTTTGCCCTTGCCACACTCTTAATGTAACTCTTCTTTCTCTGTCCCCAGACGCTCTACATGTTTCTGGCTCTTGCAATAACATGTGACGAATACTTTGTGACGGCGCTGGAGAAGATCTGTGAGGTGCGTGGGAGTTCTAGTCCATCATCTTTAGGAGTTGGTACTTTGTCGTCTGTGTAAACATACTTTTATTGCTTTGTTTCTGCAGAAATTAGACCTGAGTGAAGATGTTGCAGGAGCCACCTTCATGGCTGCCGGCAGCTCTGCACCGGAGCTTTTTGCCTCTGTGATTGGTAGATAAACACACTCTTGCATGAACAGCATGTGCACACACATCACAGATGGTTGGTGTCACCGCTGATCCTGATTGGATGCTTGCCTCCCTTTCTGTGTGCAGGTGTCTTCATCACCCACGGCGATGTGGGGGTGGGGACCATCGTTGGCTCAGCCGTCTTCAACATCCTCTGCATCATCGGTGTGTGCGGGATCTTTGCCGGACAGGTGTGTGCGCTACAAAGAGCGACTTCTTGCTGCAGCAGCGTCATTCTGTTTATTTAAATACAGCAGGGAGGCACATGTGTGGCAGAAGTTCTTAGCTGAGGGGAAACAAAGACATCTGCTTCAGTTAGTTTTTCCTCACAACTGGTTTAAGTGGAAATGAGGAGCAGAGGCAGAAACAGATTATAAATCTAGTTTTCCTCTAAGCTCTTTATCTAGAAATGTTAACATAAACTGCTTTTGATGACAGCAAATTTACTCCTCACAGAACTTCAGCACTCTTAAAGCTGTAAGAGAAACTATTTCTCATGCAACTGGTAGTGTGTTTGAATGCAGTTACTAAGATTCAGATGACTGTTAGATTAACTACCATCTCAATTCCAGAAAAGTTGGAGCGCTGTCAGAAATGCAAATACAAATACAGTACTGTGATTTCAAATCTCAAAACTAATAATTTATTTACAATAGAACATGAAAACATATCAGATGTTAAAACCGAGACATTTTACAGTTTCATGAAAAATATCAGCTCATTTTTAATTTGATGGCAGCAAAACATCTACAAAAAGTAGGGACGGGGCAGCAAAAGGCTGGGAAGGTAAGTGGTACAAATGAAAACAGCTGGAGGAGCATTTTGCAACTAATTAGGTTAAATGCTGAAAGGTCAGTAATATGACAGGGTGTGAAAGGAGCAGTTTAGATAGGCAGGGTCTTTTAGAACTAAAGATGGGCAGTTACCAATCTACAAAAACTGCATCTTAAAATTGAGGAACAATATTCAAAAAATGTCCCTAAATGTGAAATTGCAGAGGCTATCAATATCCCACCATCTACAAAACACAAAACCATCAGAAGATTCAGAGAATTTCAATATTTTAATATGGGCTGATTGTGATCTTTGGGCCTTCAGGTGGCATTGCATTAAAAACGGGCACAATTCGGTACTGGAAATCTCTGCACGGCCTCAGGAATACTTCCAGAAATAGTCCTTCGACACAGTGTGAAAGTAGAAGTCATATGTGAACATGATCTACTGTCTTCAAAGCTCGTTTAAAATGAACTGAAGCAAAATGGAAAACTGTTCTGTGGTCAGATGAATCAAAATGCGAAATTCTTTTTGGATACCACAGACACCATGTCCTGTCAACTAAAGAGGAGAGGAACCATCTGTCTTATTATAGCAGTTTAAAAGCCTGCATCTCTGATGGTATGGTTTTGCATTAGTGCCTGAGGTGTGGGCATCTCAACATTTTGAAAGGCAGTATCAATGCTGGAAAGTGTAATACCTGACTTTTAATATGTATTTTTGTTGAACTGAATAGTACTATTTCCTGAAGTTGGACTAACACCTAGAGATTGTGATGAAAACCAATTTATTCTTGTGTGTATCATCACAATCAGACCAGACTGCCCCTGCAGACTTTGACCTTTGAGCCAGTTAGCAGTAATACTAACCAGAGCAGAAGTCACTTTGTCATCCACCTTTGGAAATCACCTTAAACCAAAGGGGGTACCTTGCTTTTGTGACAAAAGTAAAGAGTAGAGTCAAATATACCCATGTTTTCATCTTATCACTTGCTGTCTTGTTGGCAATGCATTTTTAACTTGTAAGCTAGGTCAACAGGAAGAAGGCCCATAGTAACTTGCAGAATAGGAGCATATCACAACAAGCACCTTAGCACTTAAATTTTGCTCTGATGGTGTTTTCCCTTTTGTCCAGAAATTCTGGGGATACGTCTTCATGTTAATGTCATCCTCTCTGCTATCTCAGTAGCTCAGTCAGCTAGCCAATCTCTCCCACTAACAGGGTGGTTTTTACCCCCACTGGCAAATTTACATACCTACAGGGAGGAGAGAAATAGAAACAGTGCATAGAGACTTCACGATTTTTGTGGCAAGTAAAGGAAAATGGGACTGTTTTTTTCAGTAACAGTTTACTTTCATGAAAACTAATAACGGATACTTTTAGTAACATTAACCCCCCACACTGACTGGTACAGGGACAGTAGTCCAGTTTAATGGTCTAACTGTAGCTCCACTTAACTGTGCATACTGTGTCCCCCCTATCCTATGAAATCTCAGGTGGTGATTTTGACCTGGTGGGCAGTCTTCAGGGATTCATTCTACTACACCATCTCTGTTGTGGCTTTGATTGCAGTAAGTTACGTCAAGTTACATACCATCCCTTTCAGAGTTGAAATTTTCTTATCTAACGACATCTTTCTTTTCATTTTTCAGTTCATCTACGATGAGAAGATAGTTTGGTAAGTCAATCTTTCACTTATTCACCAAAGGGCCATGCTATGTGTTTTTCCAGCAACACGCTAATACTACAATGAGAAGAGCAACTTCAGAAGTATTAAAGCAACATGTAGGAATTCTGGATGATGCACTTTGGTGCCTGAGTGCATTGCCTCCCCCTCTTAAGCATGCTTCTGTGTTGAATCTGCACTGACGTATCCCCCTCAGGGCTATGTAGCCCAGAAGCCTACACATTGAGCCTGACGTGAACCGCCTTAAAATTGTAACTTCTCATTGAAATGACTCAGACTGCAAGCCCTGTAACTAGCCTGCTGGTTATCACTGGGGTCTTGCCAGTGTCTGTTAATGTTTGAAGGTGTATGTTTTGTCCTTTACGGTGAGATAAATGGCTTCAAATTGTGACAAATTAATTCAGGGCTGCTTGCTGACATATGTAAATATCAGATGTGCATTCCCTCATTCATACCTCTTTCAGAGGCTGAACGAGTGCAAAATTTCCCCCATCCTCTGCCTCAGCTGATTCAGCAAACTTACACTCCATTTCATCTGATGCCTCCTTTCTTTTCTTCTTTGCAGTGACTGCAGTTTATTCCACTGTTACTCAGTATTAATCAGCTCCAAATCCAACATAGTAAGCGCAGTTCAGGTTGCCTCTTTGGCAGCAGACCTACAAAGTTACATTGTGCTGAAAGCGCCCCGTTGTGCAGGACGCTCTGTGAAATATGAGATGGATATCATTCAGTTGCTGTACCGTTAGATTGACTTTGAAACTAACATATAACGAGGAAAAGATGCATGTTGTTGCTGCAAACATACCATTACACATTTACAGCCTCACTTTGGTCTGCTTTGATGATTACCATGAGGTGGCTAATGTTAGCAACATGGAACATTGCTGTAAAACTGACATTACCAGTTCATTATGCTAAATTTAGCAAATCTACACCCCCTGTGCTTCTGTTACCCTACAATTTACAATGAACTGGCATTATGCTTGTGGACAGTTGTGACTGCTTTGCAAAATCTGGTCTAATATCTTGGCTTAAATACCTAGGTGCAAAGCTTTAAAAAATCATGTAAAACTCTTGGAAATAAATGTTTGTATATCATATTTTTCTTATAAATACTAACAAATTGGTTGTAGCAGGTGCTATAACATTTAGTAATACTTGAATACATCTAAAGAAGCCATTTTTTTTATATTTTGTTGAAAGGAAATCTGAATTTGTTATTCCTAACCCTCTTTCTGTTTTGTTTTTCATCAGGTGGGAGAGTTTGGTGCTGGTGGTCTTGTATGCTGGCTACATCCTGGTCATGAAGTGAGTTGGGATACCTCTAAATTACTCAGTTTTTGTTTAATCATACCTTTTGTTTGGAAGAAGTTTTTATGACCTTTAGTTGTACCAATAACCTGACAGGCTGGATGGATTTGTTACACATATCCATCTGGAAAACCTTCAGTACTAAGCGTTTGGGAAAGGGCAGAGGATTTGAAAAAAACTCGGAGTGTGACTGGATGAACGTTCTGTCTGTCACATCTTTATGGGCCAATCAGAGCAACAAAACAGCAGCTACTGAGGAACAACACGAACCATGGTGACTATAGATATGTCAGTACATGACTTTCGTTGTTTTTGAAAAGAAAACAACTCACTGCTGTTCTTTGTTCTTCTTTTAATGAAGAAATATCATCAAGTTCTGATAAAACTGGCACTTTAGCAGCATCCACGCTAAGCTCCTCTGCCATAACTGCACCGGCCTCTTGTTGCTGCTTACATACGTCATGACTCTGCTGCGTCTGAGAGTACTGCCCCTCGTTGCTGATTGGTCCTGTCACTTCCTAACCGGGCCCAGATGGTTTAGACGGGAGCTTTACAGGATGGATTTGCCAGTGAAAAATAAGGACATGGGCATATCCATCTGCTTCAAGGTTATTCTACCAACACATTAAGCATAAAATTTAAGTACTGCCAATGAAGGCCCTGCATTCAAATTCATGTCAAGAAAATTACAAAATTATAACATGCCACAAAATCTAGCATATACATTTCCCCTGTAAATACAGTATAATAAGGCCTGATTTTGGGGTGTTTGGATTTTCTGTTGTCATGTGTGACGATTTCCATTGCATTCAAAGAAGTCTACCACATGCCGGTTCTGTGCAGCTCTGTAGCTTTTTTAGTATCATCTGTTTTTACCACGTGGAGTTTTTGTCCAGTGAGTACAGAACTTGAGCTCTCAGCTCAGTGGTGTAGTGCAGGGTACACCCAGGTATACCGAGTATACCTATTTACTTCTAAATCCTCAAAATCCTCTCTCCTAGGATGGCAAAGGCAACAAAAAGTAATGCAATTACACTTGTGCATTACTTTGAAATGCGTTACCTCAAGCACAGCTGAGGAAATATGGAGTACTTCACAAGTTGCAATTTTCGCTCTAACACATTATTTAGGCATTTTGACTTTGCTACAATCCACCATCACTGATAGCAGATTGTAACTGCAGCAGCCCGAGTGTGTGTTTGTATATGTGTGGGAAGAGATGCTTAAACTCGACCATACTGGTACCTGCGGGCTGATTAATATGACCAACTGTGCGCTCAGTAGCTCCTCAGGAGAAGAGCAGGCGTCCAGCTGGAGGGGAGGGTCTCAGTCATGTCCCCTCACCAGATGCTAGCTGGAGATGAGGCCCAGGAGCCTTCTGCTGCAAATACGGCTCCTCTGATGAATTAAGTACATTTGTATGATGCAGTATTGCATCGGTTAGGACAAGATTTTGGAGTTTTTCAAAGATGACTACACCAAACCACAGAATTTAAGTTGTTCTTTGGATGGTATATAGATTTTTTGTGCTCTTCTGGATTAAAGTGGTTCAGTTCAGCCAGCTACACATTAAACGATTTAGAGCCCAGTTATGGGCCCAATTTGTCACATCCCGTGATCGAAGGGACATGACCTGAAAGAAGTCCAAATAATCTTCAAGTGTGGTGCCAATCCAAATATTTTACTACTCCTTGTTAGTCTGACCTCCCCTTTTCCATATTGTAGATATCAAACATGGTGATTAGGTTGGCCTGCCTTTGATGAAATACCCGACACCGATGAGCGTAAGCAGATCAGGGGCTTAATCATTTGTTGTAGTGCATTTTAACAGCTCACACACACAGCAGCAAACATATAGACAACTACACCTTCTCAGCCAGGATTTTAATCATTTACAGTGTCATGATTTAACACACGTTTCTGTGAGATCTGTCTGTGGAGTCACCACCGTAAAACTGTTTCTATAAACAGCAGGTGTGCTGACCTCTGGTCTGGGTAAATCATCTTGCGTGTTCATTCTCAAGGATTATGTTAGAAATCGGTCAAATCTGTCCTTTATGTCTTAAGCTTGAAACCGTTTAAGATCCAAGAATCATCTAGTGTTTGGCCAACTTGAGATTCATTTCACACAACTTTGGTTCCTAAAAATAAACATCTTTTGTTATGTCTGACCCTTCGTGTAAACCAGAGGCAGGTAAAATGATCAGTAGGTATGTTTATGTTGTCAGTTGCCTGTTATATGTGTCTCACTTAGAATCATTTTGGCTTACAGTCTACTCTGAACACAGATTTCACTGCGTCATGCATTAAAATGCGACTCCAATGCACCATATTTGAGTCTTTATAGTCCAAACTGCATAATACCACCCACATGGTCCTGTGCCTGTGTCTCTGTCCAGCTGGTAATCTGTGTAACACTCAGCAGCAGCCTGCTCTCTCCCTGCCATAAGAGTTTAATCTTTCTCCCTCTGCAGCGGCTAAGAGCACCGGCTTAACCAGATCACTCCTCTCCTTTCTCATTCGGAGGAAAGAAGTGCTTACTGTAGGATATGCTGTCATATGTCTCCCCTCTCCCAAAATATCCGCTGACAATTTTAGGCCTGTTCCAGTCAAAATGCAGCAGAGTGGGATTTATATAGAGCGATCAGTGCTCTCTGAGGTGACCTTCTTTGGCCCCATTGCGACTATTTTTTTCACTCCTAAAATAGCATGCTGCCAATTGTAAAACAGATAAGAGTAGAGAAAATGTGGGGATTTCATGACAAACAGAAGACTACCCCTAAAAAAAGACATAATGAGCTTTTTTTGTACAACAAAAGTCAAAACAAAAACTGGCCAAATGTGATTTTAATGGTTTTAGAATTATAGATATAATCTACATCCTCAAATGGATGAAATCACATGGAAATAGGTCATTGCTTGTGAATGTTTGTCTCTTTGTGTTTGCTATTTTTGTCAGTCTCTGAGAGAGACTGCTGCAAAGTTTAATAGATTGAGCTGCAGTCAAAAGGTATATCCCCCAGTGTTATTTAGCAGCATTCAATTCATCGTATGGATGTCTAACACCATATGCACCAAGCATCTGCTGTAGTTTTTATGTGTGAAAACAATTACTTAGCTTTTTTTAATATATTGATTAGAAAGTCACATTGAATTTGAACATCTTTTACCAGCAAGACCTGGCAAAACAGCTGCCAAATTCACAAACTCATCGAAGAGGGGGTCCCAAGCTTTGTCATGCCATTGGCCTCCAGCAGGACACTACCTTGGAAAAATTTCCCTGCACATTGTTGTAGCAAATATATACTAGTGCATCTCAAAAAATTAGAATATCATGAAAAAGTTCAATATTTTTTGTCACTTGTTTTTGAAAGTGAAACCCATATACTATATAGACTCATTACACACAGAGTGAAATATTTCAAGCCTTTATTTCTTGAAATGTTGATGATTATGGCTTACAGATAGGAAAACCCAAAATTCAGTTTCTCAAAAAATTAGAATATTACATAAGATCAATTAAAAAAGGATATTTTCAAAGAAATATCAGGCTTCTAAAAAAGTATGTTCATTTCTTTGTCTTCAATACTTGGTTGGACCTCCTTTTGCATGAATTACTGCATCAATGTGGCGTGGCATGGAGGCGATCAGCCTGTGGCACTGCTCGGGTGTAATGGAAGCCCAAGTTGCTTTGATAGCAGCCTTCAAGTCATCTGCATTGTTGGGTCTGGTGTCTCTCATCTTCCTCTTGACGATACCCCATAGATTCTCTATGGGGTTCAGGTCAGGTGAGTTTGCTGGCCAATCAAGCACAGTAACACCATGGTCATTGAACCAGCTTTTGGTACCTTTGGCAGTGTGGGCAGGTGCCAAGTCCTGCTGGAAAATGAAAACAGCATCTCCATAAAGCTTGTCAGCAGAAGGAAGTATGAAGTGCCCAAAAATGTCCTGGTAGATGGCTGCGTTGACTGTGGACTTCGGAAAACACAGTGGACCAACACCGGCAGATGCCATGGCAGCCCAAATCATCACTGACTGTGGAAACGTCACACATTGCAACATTTAAATCATTTCAATAGGTGTTTGAAGACACAGTGGATTTAAAACAAAACATGTCTCTGTTACCAGATTCTTGATATTATGTCAGATATTGGTGTGTAATTCTAGCTTTTTTTCCCATGCCACAGATCTTCTGGAGGAAAGGACAGTTTTCCCCTGATTTTTCAAAACATAGGAAATTTTAAAAACCAACTAATTAGAGCAAGTGTGTCCAATCTACAAATTATAATTATGAAATATGGCCCGCACTGGAACAGAAAGCTTGTGCTTCAATGTGCCTCTTAGTTTTGACACAAGGTTGTGCCATTTAATTCTGTAAACAAGAATTTTGAAACTACATGCTGTTTTTTGAGACCACTCTGAGACAGAAGGAGTATGGTAACAAATATGAATCATGCCTCCTTGCTCCACCGTCTGCTCTGTCTCATGGTCTGATTTACAAAGAATATTCTGTGATCAGCTTTAACAAGTAACTTAAAAAATTTGGCAGCTCTTGCATTTTGCTTATTTTGTGTCTGAATGTAGAGATGAATCACTAGTGTCTTCGCTCTCTGGTGAACAGAGTGGTGTTCTCTCCACACCATGACTTCCCCTTCACTACAAAGCTGAGTATCTACAGTTGTTAGTGAGAAGTGTCCTGCTAACTTTGAGACAATTATTGGTACAAAACAACTAAGCATAGTGCTTTGCATTCGATAATGGTCAGTGTGAACTCATTAGTAGGCTACACTTAAATTTGCTCGTATTTGTTCAGACCGCAGCAGTGTGTTCAGTTTCCTTCAGCACTCAGACTGTCTTATTGAAAGTCTTTACTGATGATGAAAGGCTTCTGATCGGCTGCAGAGGCATGTCTTGGTTTCTCTCTCATTTCCATTTGTAATGTAGCACAGCATATTTCAGCATTTTTTGAATAGCATAACGCTGATGCCATCTTTTAAAGTAGGCCAGCTGTAATGTAAATTCATTCTATAGAATTGTATGGAGAGTAAACAGGTTTTGGTTAATTAATACATTCAATTTCAAACAAGTTGGAGCCTTTCATCTGAGGCTCAAAGACCCTATTGCAAATGTGAATTCTGAAACTGACTGTCCTAGATTTTTTAAATTTCTGTTCCTCTAGGACTGTTGGCTTAACTGTTTCAGAGTCTCTAATTCAGGATTTGTGTTCCACTTCTTTATCAGATTTAATTCCAGCATGCAGAGGTTTTTCATGGGGAAGTCCAAGAAGAACGTGGCCAACGGTAACGCCGCAGCCAGCAGTGAGATGGAGGATGGTAATACTAGTTATGACTATGTTTCTGATGACGACCCGTCATCGCCTTTACTGGCAAAAGGTAAGGTTAATCAGACAGGCTTGATACACACAACTACCAAGAAATAAATCAATTGTTCTATTTTTCAATAAGGTTGATATTTCTGAGTTTTGAATATGTACATATTTATCAGAAAAGAGGGTCTGTGGCTCACTCTTACCTTTGCTCCTTTCTGCTAACAACCCAAAAGTGCTTAACATCTTCTCTCTTCTGCTGATTTTTACGTAGGCAATTTCTTTTTTTCTTTTTTTTTTTTTTTTTTTTAAAATCATTCTAGACATTTATCTAATCTGCTGCTTTGCTGATGGATGAGAAAATGATAACAGTCTTATTTCTGGTTGCAAAAATGAGGCAGCTAGCAAGTAGCCGGTTAGCATAATTAGCATCTAGGATAGACCTGTTACACAGAGCAGCTAGCTTGTCTAAAATAAACAGTTAGTTGATACAAAATTGAAACACTAGATTAAATAAATAAGAGGACATCAGACTAACTCGCCGTGCTGTTAGTTAGCATAGAGCGTGGCCCATAAGTAAGCTAGTAAACCAGACAGTTTCTCTCCTTTTTCCAGTTTAAGTGTGAGCTTTAGCTAGAATTTTTGAAGGAGATTTTGCATCTTAAGTGACACCTGCTAAGTTAGACTGGTATTTCCCTCTTGCTTTTTGTTGTTGTGTTTTATAACTTTTCAAACAAGTTTCATTAGCAAGCTTTTGCAGTGCTTGTTTTAAGATTGTATCCTCTTTGTTCCTCTTGAGTCCACTCTAGTTTCAGGCTAAATCCACACAGCTAGTCTTTGGCATTCCTTCAACTTTTAAGGATAAAAAACATTGTACATTTTGTTGCCATATTTCTTAAATTGTTTGTAAAAATTAAATAATGCTACTCAATACTGTTTAGTGCTTTTCTAACAGTCTTTTCTCCTCTTCTGTACATTGTTGGGGCCTTTTTTTCAAGAGTCATCAGTTTGGAGAGCAGGAAAGGACTTAAGACTGCCCTCATAAATGGTAGTTGTTCCTTCCTGTTTCTTATGTATTATTTAGCTAACACCTGACTGCCAAGCTAAATATTTAGTGTACTGAATTGGTGTCGATTTTAAATTTACCAAAGAAGAGAAGTTGTGCTTATTAGCGAGCTTTTAGCACAGCTAACTGGAAGATTTTGTCACCTTTGATTTTCAGTCTAACTGTTCCTTCCTGTTTCCTTTATATCACAGACGGTTTAGCTTAAAAGATGGCTATAGCTTCATTCAGTGTACAGAATTGGTGTCATTATACATTTACCAAAGAGGTGATGCCATGTTTATAAGCAAGCTTAAGCAGAGCTTGTTTGAAGGTTTTGTCACTTTTGAGTTTACGCTATCACTATTCTTTTCCCTTTCCTCTTATGCTATGGGTTGTTTAGCTAGCTGGCTACATAGCTGCATTCGGTGTACAAAACTGGTGTCAATTTTGTATACATTTACCAAAGAAGTGTTAAATTTATTAGAAAGCTTAAGCAGAGCTTATTGGGAGATTGTTTCACTTTCATATTTTAGGCTAGGCTAACTGACAGATTTTTAAGCTAACTGGTTGGTTACATACTTTCATTCAGTTTTGTATGAATTTATCAAAGAAAATATGTTATGTTCATTAGAAAGCATTAGCAGAGTTTTATCACCTGTAGGCTAGGCACTGTTCCCCGGTTTCCTCAGATTGTTTAGCTGACAGGCTGGCTACAGCTTTAGACAGTGCACAGAACTGGTGTCAGTTTCGTATTAGCAAAGATGTACTGTGCATTAGCAAGCTGAACAGTGATGTGCCCCTTTTAAGTTTTAGGCTAGACAAACCATTTCCCCTTGTTCACTCTCATGCTACTGATTGTTAAGCTAACTGGCTAATTCTAGCATCATTCAGTGTTCAGAATTTGTTTCTGTTTTGTATGAATTTAGCAAATAAGTGATGTGTTAATTAGCAAGCTTTAGCAGAGTTTATTGGAGGATTTTGTCACCTTTTGAATTTTAGGACTGTTTCCCCTCCTTTCCTCTCATGCAACAGATTGTTTAGCATACAAGCTACCTTTAGCTTCATACAGTCTACAGAACTGGTGTCGGATTTTTATAAATTTACCAAAGAAGTGATGCTGTGCTTATTAGCAAGTTTTAACAGAGCTTATTAGAAGATTGTTACTTTTCACTCTTGAGCTAGGCTAACTATTCCCTACTGTTTTTTCTCATGCTACAGATTATGCTAACTCGCTGCTGTCTCTTAAATTTTTCCTGTAACTTAAATGCTTTCAGCCTTTTCATCTCTCAGCAAGAGAGCAGATCGTTCTTAAACTACCCAAAATATCCTTGAAATCTGACTGTGCTTTACCATTAAAACCTCAAGAAGACCGTTTATTTGACCTCCACTGAACTGCACAACCAGAAGACAGACGGTTTGTGAACTTGCACTTCACTTTTCTCTTTTTTTGTGCTCATTTTTAAAGATATTCAGCTATTTCCTTTCACTCATTTTGTATGCCTATGAAGTCTTTTTCTGTGTGATAAGCAACTGAAGCTTATCAAGGCATACAGAGGGCATGAAATGAAATGTTCTTGTTTAAAATGGGAGCAGCATAATGAAGATCTTCTTTAATCTTTCTGCGGTAATGCAGTTTATCGTCAGGGGACTTTGTTGTCTTGGGTTTAAACTTGTAAAAACTTCAAAAATCAAAAGCCTTCTTAAATGACATCTTTAATATTATGTTTGGATATGATTTCCACATCGCCACAGGCCTCTTCTTTCTTTAGTGCTTTCCTAATGATATTTAACCTCTCTGAAATGTTTAACCTTTCCCACTTTGGCTGCATTAGTGTTAACACGCCTGTCTGTTTAGCCTTACTAAACTTGCTCTTGCTTATTGTCTACAGTTTTTGTGCTGCTGTGTGCCTTCTCTTTCTGCTTGCATACTACTTTTTTCTCCCTCTGCCAGTCTCAAGGGCGCAGACCCACTCACTCCTGAAGTGGTAATGAATTTCACAAGAGGAAATGTTTATGCCGGCTCTGTTTACGCTGTTAATTTATGTGCATTCTTGCATGCATAATAAGTCAAATTAATTCAGAGTTAAACTAATAAGTACAACTTTTTTAAATTCCCCAAACACTGCATCTTATAGCTAATTGTAAGCACAGGGAAGCTGAGGATTATAGGCTCTCGATATTATGTTTTAAGATCTAAGTTACTGCTGGAGCAAAAGTTTACTGATCTGCAGAGACTACTTTATTTGAGGTCAAAACCACCCGCATAACCGGCTTCTCTTCAAAGATACAAAAGGTGTTAGACATCCCCAGTGTTACAGGTTTAGAAATCAAATCCTAGTCCACCCATACATATTCACAACGGGTAGGCGAACTTCAAAGCTGCACCAGGCAATTTGAGGGAGCTTTTTGAAGTTGAGAACCCAGAAATCGTGTTGTGTCAGTAACTACACTCAACACACTCGAGCTAACACAGCAGGTGTGTGATGTTTTATACCAAAGAGATGAGAAGGTAGAAATGTCCTGGTGAGTCTATTCATAATCCACATTTCCTCAGTGATATTAGGATGAAATGATGCAACAGAGATAATGATTGGGGTAAAATAGCCCCCAATAATGGTTTTTGATTGTGACATAATTTTTTTCCTGTCTTGACCCAAAGCCAAAGAAGCTTTGCTCTGCAGATAGATGACTGTATTAATCATGTTTTGATAAGAGTTAAATGCAACCAATACAAAGAACAAAACTGCAGTCCTGTGCGTGTCTACATAAGGTTGGCTCCAAAAGCTAAAGATCCCCATTAAGCCCCACATCTAATGGCAAATTTTTCTGCAGAAATAAAATTGTTCACAGCCTGGCTTAAAAAAATGAATGTGACATCTCTAGCAATTTTCTGCAGTTATGCAAACTTGGTTATTGTGATTTTATTAGATGTAAGAGTTATTCATACATTTTTGAAATAAGGGTCAGGACTGAATTGACCAACTGTTGGGTGTGTTGTGACTGTTCGTCAAGAAGCTTAACAGCGTGTCCTCACAGCATAACACAAGCATGCAGCCACAAGATCGACTTGATTCCATTGTTTCCTTTCACATTGTCCTATCAGCTTGTGAGCAATGCAGTGCGACATGATGCATTGTTTTTACAGACACCCTATATTTATATTTTTCTCTTGCTTCTGACATGAACAAGAGAGATAGATAAGATAATAAGACAAGTGGGAGCTTGTTAGTTCATTTTTACAAAGTAGAGATAGTGGTACATTAATAATATCTAAATCCACAAATGACTATTGACCTTAGACTTTTGTTGACTACCCTCAAATATTTTTGTTTTTTGCCAGTTAGGGTTAGGGTTAAGATACACAAAATTAAGTCAAAAACCTGACCTGCAAAATTGAATTGGTAAACATTTAATAAAGCTGAGGAAACGGTCTGCTTGTAGGAAAAAAACTTGTGCAGCTATGTTAACTATGCAGATAATGTAGCTAATATAGCTAAATCCAAAGCTAATGAAGCAACATTAGATATGTAGGTTATGTAGCTAACGTAACTAATGTAGCTAAATCTAATAATAATGAAGCTATTTAGCTATTATAGCTAATGCTGCTAAATATATTACTAATAAAGCTACATAAGCTATATAGATAACATATATGCATAGCTAATTTAGTGAAATCTAAAGCTAATGAAACTACACTTGCTATGTAACTTATGTAGCTATGTAGATAGCATAGCTGAATCTAACTCTAATGAAGCTACGTTAGCTACATTAGCTAATGTTACATTTGCTTTTTGCTTTATCTACATATCTATGTTAATTTTGTAGCCAGAGATCTACATGGACATAGCTGAGTTAGCTTTAGCTACGTTTGCCAAAGCTCATGTTGCTAAAGCTAATGTAGCTACACTAGCTTATGAGTAAAGTTAACATAAATGGCTTAGCTGCGTTCGCTTTAGCTAAAGTTAACAAGGCTAAAGTAAGCCACCAGTCATGTAGCTACCTCTAAAACAGGTTTTTACATAACTTTATCCTGGATGAGACTTCTAACCTTTTTTCTGTGCATGAAATGTTGCTTTGTTTTTAATTTTTACAATGTAGTTTGTTCCTGAATAAAGGTGATTTTGAATACAAAATCCTAAAACTGGTCAATCTCAAAGCACTTGATCTGCAGGGGGGTCAATAATTTGAGAAAGAGTGTGTTTCTGGTAAAATTAAAGGTAAAAGTAAAACAACCAGTGTGCTTAATCAGCAGACTTTCTTAAATCCTGTTTTTCACCCCTGTGATTAATTAATTGAAATTAATCTGTATGTCTTCTGAAAACGTTCCAGAACTAACAAAACATAGAAAGAGAATTTAACTTGCATGTCACCTGTTCATAATTTATTTTCAGATTTATACAGAAACAATGTCACGGTTTAACTGGCACTGAATTAACCGGTGACACTCTGTGAAACATTCTATCACACTGCCTTTCTGATTTTTAGGATTTATTGGTGCCTTTTGGGACTTGAACATTTCTAGGAAAGAGTTTGCAGAGTTACAAAGTACATTTGAAGAGCTAACCAGTAGAAAGATAAATATAGGTGACATTTCAAATGCCTGATCAAAAAAAACAATCTGTCTTTGTTTACGTTGAAATTGCGTTGTAGCATACTGAAGTTTTGAAAAGGTGAATTTAACAGATGCCATGTAGAAAGGAAGCTCCAGTGCAAAGCAGTAACTGATGCTAACATGCTGTAAGGACATGATGTAAGGCCTCCTCTTTGTCTGCATTTCAGTTTGGTAACAGCTGTCACTGGGCCCCATAATACCTCTTCAAGAACCAATGGGGGAAGTCACACCAAACTCATGTAATGATCAATACCAACCTGTTCAGTCACTTCTTTTACCTACCGAGCCAGCAGACATCAACAACCAACATCAGTTTTCAGGTCATGTAAAGAAAGTTTCCAGAAAGGGTTTGAAGTAGACTAAAAGGAGTGAAAATTTCTCAGAGCTTTGGAAAAACACCCCTATTTCCTGAGGCGAGACATCCCTGCTGTCATTGAGGAGATGCTTTTACTCGCTTTGTGCAGGCATTGAACTGTCCACACTTAGCACACGCTGTGATTTGGGGTAATGGAAATAGTGCATGTTGTCGTAAAGTATTGCCTAGTGCAGCTTTAACTCTGACATGGTGATAAATGGCTTTAGTTTAGCACCCATTAATATTCTTTAAGAACTCAGACCTTGAAAGTGTAGCACTAGAGACTACACAATAACCCCTGAGACACATAAAGTAAAGGAAGGAGCTAGCAACGCTTGTTCACCTGTGTAAAAATCATCTTTTGTTTGTTTACTTTTGCACTTGAGTGGGTGAAACTGATTTATAATTGAATACAACACTACTTCGAGCACCTGCACTTGATAAAAATGGATAAATATAGTTCTGCTTTTGTCTCATGATCATGTAATTTATTCACAGTTCATTTATTCTTTACCTTCTTGTTTGATGTCAAATTATCTCCCTCCACCACTCAGTCAAGCCCAGCAAAGCTTACAGCCGTGGATCTGTGGTGATGGTGGACGAGATCATGAACGCCAGCCCCTCCAAGTTCAGGTTCCCAGAAGCCGGTCTCCGTGTCATGGTCACTAGCCATTTTGGACCCAAGACCCGTCTGCGCATGGCCAGTCGCCTCATCATTACAGAGGTACAGCAGGGCGTTGTTGCTCCAATAATAGGATTTAGCTTCTTCTGCTGAATGTGAAGTGTGAATTGTGTATGTGAAGAGTTTCCTTTGAGTGCGTACGCTTTTCAGCTTCTGAGTTTAATTTCAAAGAAGTTCTCTTAAGCCCCAAAGAGTCTCCTTATCTCACTCACACAGCATACATGTGTTGTGTTTTTCATTTGTGACTGCAGAAGCAAGAAGTCTAAAAACATTTTTTATTGGAAGTTAGGGTACAGAGGCATGTGCTCTTTGACTTAGTTTCTGTTTTCTGAAAGCGCCAGAAGTTGGTTCAAGCCGCCAATGGAGTGGAGACACAAGTTGTTGACGGGAAGGTTGAAATTGAGAATGGGAACGTGCCAGAGGACAAACCAACCGAGCCGGAGGAGAACGACACCATCTCTCCGTTTCATATTCCAAGTACGTAAATCCTGAATTTTGTAGTGAATTCATAAAAATACAGGGATGTACAGTATACACTATGGG
Organism: Cheilinus undulatus; assembly: GCF_018320785.1. Lineage (NCBI taxonomy): Eukaryota > Metazoa > Chordata > Actinopteri > Labriformes > Labridae > Cheilinus > Cheilinus undulatus. The sequence continues at coordinate 34,197,962 of NC_054878.1, read as the reverse complement.
CTGAAAATACTGCACTAAGAACAAAACATTTTACAAAGCTAGGTTGTGGTCAGAAACCCTCCAAAACCCCATTTCCCATTATTGTTTAAAGCTCAAGCATACTTGAAAGTGGAACTGCAATGATTAGTATCTGTTCATAAAAAAAAAAAAAAAAAAAAAAAAAAAAAAAAAAAAAAAAAAAAAAAATTATCATTCAGTGTTGATGTGTATTTATCCTGCAGGGGGTATTGGCAGTAAACTGAAGTGGCTCCTCTCATGGCCTCTGCTCCTGCTGTTGTACTTAACCATTCCAAACTGTGCCAAGCCGCGCTGGGAGAAATACTTCATGCTGTCCTTCATCCTCTCTACTGTCTGGATCGCCGTCTTCTCCTACTTAATGGTCTGGATGGTGAGTGTTATATGTGCAGGGGAAACAATCCTTTATTAGATTTTCAGAGAAAGCATTTACCAGAATGTCTTTTAGTGTTTGTCTGAGAGAGCTGAAAGGTTAAGTCAGAGAGGCAGGTCATCAATCACCTTAATGTCAAAGTGTCCACACAGTCACTGAAGGGTATTCTATATATGCTCATACATCTTTTCTTTTGAATGGTATGGATGAATAATTGTAGTAGGAAGGATTTTGCCTGACATTAAAGAGGAAATATTAAAATCTCAGTTAGAGAGGAATTCCTTATCGCACTTTATGGTCCAGTCTACAGCCACATAAGGTGAAATTCCATCAATATCCCCTTTTACAGTGTTATTTATTTGCGTCTTAACGATCCTCTGTAATTGGGACTAATGCTACCCTTTAAATGGATCTCGTAAACTTGCATTAACAACATGGGAAGTCATAAACACAAAAGCTTTACACTTAAATAGTTATGTAAGAAAAACACCTATGAGCAAGGGCAACATGGGTAAGGGTTGTCATGGTTTTCCTCTTGGTGTTTTGGGGCAATAACACATAGAAGAATAAAGAAGTGAAGAGCTGTTAGACAGCAGTGTTGTTACTGTGAAGGAAATGAGGAATTGATACAGTCAAGTTAAATATTAATTAAGCAAGGATGAAAAAAGTCAAATCTAATCTAAATAAACCAATCAGACCATATGTTGTCAAATCATGGCACAAAATAGGTCTTAAGCACTAAATTTGTTTTTATTTATTTTTTAAAGTGCAATACAAATTAATTTATTATAATTTCGATTATTATTTTTTATTATTTTTCTTCTTCATTATATTTATTATTATCATCATTATTATGATTAGTTTTCAGTTTTTAATTACTAAAATTGCCAAGACAGTCAGGCTGCAGACTGTACATTTCTGATGGCCACCCTCACAGATCAATCATCATGGTGTCAAGTGTGATCTGGGCTTGGATCCCTCATTTGAAATCACACTAACTTTTTCGGCAGAAGTTACTTCAAGAAAAAGAACATTGAGCTCGGACCATCTTCTTCGGACAGGAGATAATGTGTGCTTGGTTGATGTTTTTTTAAAATAGGAACATAAGTTCAAGTATCATCTGGTATAAATGCTAACATTATTTTTCTCACTTTAAGCTTATGCTGTTTCTGAGCTCCAACGCTGTGTTCATTTCTCTCAGGTCACTATAATCGGCTACACTTTGGGGATCCCTGATGTCATCATGGGCATCACTTTCCTGGCAGCAGGCACCAGCGTCCCAGACTGCATAGCCAGTCTAATCGTGGCTCGGCAAGGTAGCTACTGCTCTGACATATTTTTAGATTTAAATAGGATTTTATGGATCGATTACAAAAGGGGGTCTGACCTGACAAAGGTTGGTCATTACACTGCTGATTCCACTATTTCACTCGGACATCTTCATTTGTCACTGGAGCACAAAGATGCATGGATGTTATGAACAACATAAGAAATAAACCATTAAACATTTTGTCTTCTAGATGTGGAATTACACTGTTTAAGGTCATGATCCATTCTTTCTTACTCATCGAGTCTGTATTATTGTGACCTTGTAGCCATATCACACATGCCCATTTACAGTACCTATAAAAAGTATTCACACACTTCGATGTTTACTTTTAATGATTTTTTTTATTTTTTATTTTTTGGAAACAATGGAAAATTTAATTTTAATTGAATTTTTCCATGGAGACATACAAGCTGCCACTTTGGCTTGTGGCGTTGAAAGATGGGGATTAGCGATGGCTGATCTTCTCCTCCTTTAATTTTAGTTATTTACAGAATTGCATGTAAATTTTAGTATAATATTTTGCTTGTTATTTGTTTTTTGTTTTTTTACCAAGGCAGGCTTTGATTCAGTATGTATTTGAGGGAAATATACGTTCAGCAGGTGCTCAACTATGAGATCAGTAACCAAATAAGGCTCATTCGAAATATTTAACTATTTTGGGTCATATTTCAATTTCATTTTCTTGTTTTAAGCTAAGATGCATTGTGCATAAACTCAGAATGCATATCTGCATTTTAAAATCTAAATACACAAAGTGGCACACACATAGAAGTGCATTTTGTTGGCTTTTCCAAATCCAGTGTAATGTCCTGTAATGTATTGTCTCCAAAGTGCGTAGACACAAGTTTGACATGCAGGGATTAACGGAGAATTTCTGAGTACAGGAACAAAGGAAAGTAGCACAGAGCTGTTTATAGACATTAAAGTTTCGCCCTGCGTCACTGCTGAATAAGGTCAGGGCCTTTCTGAGTATCAGGAAGTATGGAAATAAAGTATAATCATCTTTATTTATATAGTAAGTCAAATAACCCAGTTGTTGAACATATGTTGTTTGCTGCTGTTGCAGGTTTAGGAGACATGGCAGTGTCCAACACTATCGGCAGTAATGTGTTCGACATCCTGGTGGGACTGGGGGTTCCCTGGGCGATACAGACGATGTGCGTCAGCTATGGATCGGTGGTGAGGAGCTTTTTTCAATTCACAAAAATCAGATATTGTGGTATAAGAAATACTCAATGCCTCTTTTCCTCTGGTTCTGAATGATAACATCATAGAGCTGCGGGTGGATTTTTGATCTCTGTGTGTGTTTGTTGTAGGTGATGATCAACAGTCGGGGTCTGGTGTACTCTGTGGTGCTGCTGCTGGGCTCTGTGGCTCTCACGGTGAGAAATAGATGATGATGTTTACGCTACACTGAAGGGAAAACCCTTCTATAGTGCACCCTACACGTTTACAGCAACGCTTCCATCTCTGTTTGGCTGCTCTCGTCACCGATTGCTGCACTGTTATGCAACAGTGACTGAACCGAGTTATGTAATTGGTTCATCAAAATGTTAAAATTCAGTTTTGTAAACACTGGGAGTCTTCACACAGAAATTTCTCTGGTGTAAGTGAAGTGATACATTTTTAATTTCAGATAAACAGAAAAAGACTTTTTGAGATGTTCTAGCTTCATAAATAAATTGAAATGTGAGAATATTAGTGGAGAAAAACAATTGCCTTTTATAGAACTTCAAAGCTGTAGTCAAAGGCACGGCAAGTTTCTTTATGAAGCACTTTTCATACATATAGCAACTCGGAGTGCTTTTCAGGGTTAAAAACAGAACAATGGTAGCATCAAGAGCATGAAGTTTACTAAAATATCCAGAAGAAAAAAGCATGAATAGGGATTAAATTAGAAGAAATACTTAGACGAGTAAAAAGAAGACATTCAAATTAAAAGAAGACACTTAAAATGTAAATGGATAAAAAATAAATCAGAACAATTAGGTCAAACTGGATCACGAGTGATTTAAGTTAAGGGAAAAAAAATCCCACTCCAGACTCGACATCTAATACACATCAAATCCAAATGGTAAAAGACTTTCACTCTTCCAGTCTTACTTCTGTTCCTAAGTGATTTTTGTTTGTTGCAAACATGCACTTAGTTCCTGGAGCTCATCAGCTGCCAAATGATGACTTCGTGTGCCAGTTTTCTTTGTTTTGGCCAACCACACACATCAGTAATGTGCCAGCAGCAGAAAATTAATCAACAACAAGATGAACACATTATGATTATGTAAACGTTGATCAAAAAAAGATAAAAAGATGTCTTTTGTAATGCAATTTGAGTACAAAATTTGCAATTTCTGTATTTTGAATACAGAGATAACATCTATGAGAAGATACGGTCAATTAAATTGATTAGATAATTGGGTCGAGCTTGGAAATGTGCCTTTTCTGTACATTTCTCACTTGTTTCAATTCAAATAGGTACACACTAAGGCCGTGCCAACACAGAAACAAGCCACTGAAAATGCATCTTTTGTCTTCTTTTAAAAAAAAACACAATCTACATTCAGACAGCAACATTTTGATAACAACCACTAACTCCACAGATTGGCTAAAAACTGTGTAGTATACATGCCAGGCCAGTAGATGGCAGTATGACTTTATTATTAAACAACACACACGTGCATCCTTGAGAGCAGCGGTTCTCAGCTGCTGGGTTGGGACCCAAAAGTGGGTCATAAATTTGTTTCCAGTGGGTCGCCAATGTGTACCAGGAAAAAATGTGGTAAATAGTCCATGATGTATGGAAGCCCTAAGAAAACAGTACATCCATACATTTTAAAAAGTTTTCCTTTGATGAGTCAATTTTGTCTTGTTATCAAGTTTTTAACTTGTGTCTCTCCTTCCCCCTGTATATCAAAGCTGGTTCTGCCAAGATAATGCACTTCCCTGAGAAATTTCCAAATACCCATGGTATTTTGGGAAAATAAGCATGTTTTTTTTATTATGTACTTTAAAAACATGTTTTTTTTTTCAATTAGGGTCCAAACTTCCATGTTTCTCTGTACAAAGATTTGAGTGGTTGAACTTATTTAAAAAATATGGGTTGTGATTTCTCATGAAGGGGTGGAAGTGGGTCCATGTTCCTGACCTGTAGAGAACCACTGCTTTAGAAAGTGAGGTGTAAGCATAAAAAAAAAAATGAAAAGGGAATGTGTGTGTAGACGCATGATAAGGTGTCTCTCCAGCTGGAGTGTTAGTAACTAACATACTGCACACTTACAGTGTTCCAGTTACAAGTTACAGTAGTAGTAACTGTAGTTCTAGTAAGTATAACAAGTAGTAGTTACAGTTACTTAGTATACAGCACAAGTAACTAACATAAACATGATTTTTTATTTAGAGTTTGTCATTTTAAACATGATTACTAAGGCAAATATTATTGCCTTCTTCTCACACCCTGTGCTCCTGTGACCATGTTTCAGAAAGGGATGTCCCACCTTCAAATCTTGCTTGATAGTGGCTCCAACATTTTATTGGACTAAGATTTGATAGTTTTCAAAACACTCTGATTGGTTGGCATCATTTAAGTTCACATATGCACTGGGCATCAGGCTTGAAACAACTTTCTGTTGCTCAAGGGCAACGTTGTGCTGTAGAGGGAAAATTTCAAGAAAACCTCAACCTGGAGTGAGCAGCACCCACAGAAGTCAGGAGTCTGCATTCTCTTTATTGTAGTCTGCTCAGCCATAATGTGCAAGTCTCCATTTTCTGTATTACCTCTGTATTGCCTTCAAAATTTGTTCTCTGGAAGCTATTTTCTAAATTTCTAAACAAAACACATGTATGTCCAAGCCTGTGGAGCATTAAATGGCCTGATTCGGTTTTGGACTCACACAATGGTCATTCTGGCTCTAGAGTTGTATTCAAACATCAGATTAGAAAAAAATAAAGTGAGGAGTGAAGAAAAGACTATCTGAATGTATTTTTAAAGATTTATGAAGTTTATTTTTTTGAGCCCTTTTTTGGTCTCATTTCTGACAAGAATCCACATTACTGGAAAAACTAACAGTAAAATGTATAGAAACTAAAATAAGTGATTTTGCAAAATAGAAAATAAAAGTAACTAATAAATCATCTATCAAAACTATTTAAACTAATTAAAACGAAACTAAAAATGAAGGAAAATGGTACTCCATAGTGGATTTGGATGTTGATCCAAATTTAAGTAATTTATAGATGTTTTGAAGTTACATATAGTAAAATAGGTTTGAGTTTTGGACAGTTTTATAAAACAAAACTAAATATAAACAAGTTTTATAATACTTAGGTGCTTTGGATCTGTTTTTTTATTTCATTTTATTTTATTTTTCAGGTTTTCTTGTAAAATTATGGGTAAAAATAAGTGGTATGAGCAGTAAAATATGTGATTTTAGTCAGTTTTATTATACTTAAGACATAAACCAGTATTTATTCTTATTGTAAAATTAACATAGTAAAATTAACGTAGTTATTAAATATTTATGACTATTATAGGTCTTCTGTTGGAATTATACAATGTAAAACTAGTGGTACTTCTACAGTATCCTGAAGCCAGACATGTATTTCCTCATAAAGAGGTTAGAGATAATTTCACCATCTCTGATGTTCCTGACATGTTCGGCACTCTAAAACCATCTAAGATGATTCTGTGAGGTTTGACATGCCCCTGCTCCATGTCCCAAGTAGCGTGCCGATTCTTCATACAAGTTTCATTATTGGCCTTAAAAAGTAATTGTAAAGGCGATGAATATTTTGTATTTGGAGGCATTCTCAGCACATAATAAATGATCACTTGACTTTATCAGTATTTATTTTTCCATTATTAACATTTTAATACGCTTCATTTTATGGATTTTTTTTTTTTTTTTTAAAGCTATGAAGGAGCAGGTAACCATATATGGTCAATTCGTTGGCCTTGATTTTCACCATAATAATGAAAAAAAATCTAATTAATAAATATGAAAGTGGCAAAAATTTAAAGGTCTTGGGATGTCCACCAGTAAAAATAGGCTTTAAAATTTGGAATTTCCATGTATTACAGTGAGTGCCCTATAAAGCAGTGGTTCTTTACTGGTCAGGCATCAGGACCCACCTAGGCCTCCTTAAAAGGAATAGAGACGCAGAATTCTAAAAAAATAAACATTTCAAAGGGACGAGACCAAAGAAAAACATGTTTAAAAGCACATCATTACAATAGGACATGCATGCATGCATCTTATTTTACTCCATTTTCCTTAGAAGGCATAGAAATTTAGTCATTTCTTGAGGAATTTCCGTGTTATCTTGGGAAAACCAGCTGTGTTATCCAAAGAAAAGAAGATCAATAAGTAGAAATCTCAAGATAGATATTGAAATGTAATCATAATCATAGGAAAACCTAAAAAATGCATGTATGAATTTACCCTATGTCCACTTAGAATTTCTGTCACATGATTTTTCCTGGCACAAATTTGCGACCCACTTTTGGGTCCCGACCCACTAGTTGAGAACCACTGCTATAAAGCGTTTAATCAATTATCAACATAAACATGTTCAGTGAAATCAATCATTTCTAAGTTGGAGAAGTGAAGGTACTTCCTTTGCACCTCTCATGTGTCATCTGACATTACTGCTTTCTTCTTCTGCTGTTTAATGGTGGTTTGCAAACAACATCCAGATGCACTACAGCCACCATGTGGGGGTAATACTGTGGTAAAAATAACAGGGGAAAATGGTTTTAAATTATGATAAAAGTTTCTCATTCTTTGCCACACAAGCAGCAAGTCTGTGGAGATTTAGCAGAACCGTGCAAAAACTGACCCCCCCCTCAGTTTCTCCAAAAATGAGTTTGTAAATATCAGCATAAAATCAAGTAGCATGCATCCCTGGTTACAGCACAGGTTGGAGTTGAGTAAAAATTGTTTTGCTTTGGTAGTTGTACTTCCTTCTCCAGACTGCCTGCTTCCAAAGTGACTATCATTCTGATCCATGTAACAGTCAACAGTGTATACTCGGCTATCCTCAGGGCTCCTCCCACACAGTGGGATGTTGGACTGTAAATACTGAACATATTTAATGTTTGATTTGAAGCAGAAGATTGGATCAGTCAACCTCACACCTCAGGAAAAACTGACAAGATAACCTCATGAGCTGTTCCCACACAGTCCTGATTATCTTGTAGTGTGTCCCACTTTACCAGAACCTGTCAAATCTGTTCTAATGTGTTTGTGTGTCTCCAGGTGTTGGGGATCCACCTGAACAAATGGAGGCTCGACGTGAAGCTGGGTGCGTACGTCCTCATCCTCTACGCCGTCTTCCTCTGCTTCTCCATCATGATCGAGTACAACGTCTTCACCTTCGTCAACCTGCCCATGTGCATGGAGGAGTAGAGCACAGCAGCATGCCTCGGATACCAAAACCTCAACTTTTCCCCCCCATAGGAAACCCCAATGTATTTTTTTCAATAAGACTGGACCTATGAGGAGACTCTTTCTCCTATCTTGCGCTCTCTCTCCTGTAATCCTTTTCGTCTCGAGTATGACACTCATTTCCTCAAGAGGCGGTGCAAGCTGTAAGAGTGGACTCCGTTCTACGTCTCAAATTTGTCCTCTTGTCACACAGTGCCAGTCCTTAATGCCTGTTATTCAGGGCATTGCCTGTTATTGCAGTAACGTCTTTATTTCCTCTGTGGGCCTGTTAACTTTCTACCCATCTAGCATGCCTTTAGATGTCGGGGACCTCCAGAATCATAAGTGCCCCTGTTGAGTGTTGGTGTGTGTCTTCACTGTTTTGACATTGTAGATTACCACACCATTTTTTCCAAAGCTTTTCTTTCCACAAACCAAACCTGCGAGTCTGTGAAGAAGAAAATAATCTCATAATCCAACCAAAACTTCCACAAAGAGAGACTTCTCCTTAAAATCATTCCTAAAAGAATTACCCCAGCACCCAAAAATGTACCCTTTTTTTTTTTTTTTTTTTTTTTTTTTTGTGGAGGAGGGTTTTGTCCTCGGCAGCTCCCCTCCTCCAGCCTGGACCCAACTCCCCCTGGCATGGCCTTTGGCATCAGGGAGCAGAAACTGTTAGCGCTTCTCTTCACTCCTCAACCCTCATCTGCTTTATCAAATCTGCTTTTATTTCTTAAAAAAAGACATTTTGTGGCACTTGGTGCCAGACGTGTCACAGTCCGGATCAGGTGACTGTGAGGGTGTTATGCATATGCAGCACGGCACAATGTAAACTTGTAAACACTTTTTTTTGTTGTTTATTTTGTATTTATTTTTTCAAAACAAGGTTTTGTCTAGTATGAGGAGAGCTTGTTGCAAATATAAGACATTGCCTGTTTTTTCACTGAAACAAATTGCACATGGAAATGCTTTTTCTTGCTTTGTGCTGTAAGGAGATTTGACCACTCAGAGGGGCGTCTGGCTGGTTGTGGCGACCTCCACTCCGGCTTTGTTTTTTTTCAGTCAGTGATGGGTCAGTCTACTTTTCCCTTCGCACAACTTGAGAACAAAATCAAACAAAACTGGCTCCAGATCTGTTGGACGCATCTGATTATTTTTGTCATCATCAGGTGGCTTGTTCTCGTCTTGAGACAGCTCACAGCACGGAGGAAGTTGTTCGACATATAAATGCAAAGAAACCGGACAGTTCTCAACACTGACTGTCTGCTATACCACTCTCTGGCCAGTAGGAGGCACTGCAGCCTCTCTACCAAGGCCAAGGGTGCCAACCACAGCTGTCGGTTATCAGGGAAACTCTGAGGTGTCTATGGAGATGGTCTCTTGATTTTGAGTTACATGTAGATATTGCACTTTAACAGCCGTCCTCTCATTCTGAATCAACTAGTGCTTCCTTCTGTGCGTGTGTATTTTCAGTATATATGTGTGTAAGAGAGAAAATAGTGCGTTTGTGAGTGCGTGTGCGTTCAAAGTGGGCCCACGCTACGTTTTTCTCACTCCAGGCTCTTCAAAACAGACTGGAAACTTGTTACCACCATGAGCACACCCCGCCTCTGTCTGTCTGTCTTTCTGCAGTGCATGCTGGGACTTTTAAAAACGCAGCTCCCTCCACAGCACAGCGGAGAAAAAAAAAAAGTCTGAGGGCTTCAGGGCGCCTCTACGGAATGCCCGGCCCACTTTTACAAAATCGGCAGCTACGAGCACTGCAATCCAAGACATTTGACATCATGCAAAAATGCCTGCGAGGAGTCCACAAGTGAGGGGCAGAGACTTCAGACTGGAACATTTTGCGTAGGGAGTGTTTTACGTGTTGAAACTATTCCTCTGCCACGCCGTCGGCAGCAGGCTCTTGTATATGCAATCTCAATTTAAAGAATTCTATGTGACTGGAAGCCCCCCGCCGCAAGGTTGCCATAAAAGACGGAGGGGGGATCCCGTGGAGATGTGACGTTGGTTTGTCTAGTAGTACTTGATGTGTGAGCTCACAGGTGTGCGTTTTAATGAACTGAGCCCAAAGCATGGACTCTTTCTGGACCAGCTGCTTCAAGAAGTCTGGTGTCCCCTCCTGCACATACTCCTTTCCCCTACTTTTTCTCTACTCTCGTCCTCTCTTGCACAAGGGCATTAACTCTCCGTCGACCCAAGCTGAAGGAGCAGAGGGGCAGCAGGGAACACACCACCCTTGGGAGGAAACACCTGGATGAGAGCAGACTTCAAGGAATTTTAAAAAAAGACGGACCCCCTTAAGCTGCTACTCTATGAGGGCTGTGTTTACTGGATGGAGGTGACCACACAGGGACATCTTTGTACACCGCCCTTCCTCCTTTTTGAACCTTTTCAGTGGGTTTTCTGTGCATACAGGACCTAATTTTTGATGCTTTTTATGGGAGGGAGGCATGTCTGTGCTGCTCTTGAGTTGATTCAGAATGTGCAGTGTCACGGTTTGAGATTTATTTCGGTGTATATTTCTGTTTTTGCTCTTGTGTGGTCATGTCCCGTTTGCCAGGTTTGACAGGAAAACACCACAGCAGGGGAAAAAAAAATCCTCTCCTCTTTTTCTTGTCCTCATCGGTTGTCTGACTCGCATCTTTGTTACCGAAACACTTTTTTGAAAGAGGAAAAAAAACATCTAGAACTCAAATGCCATACTTGTTGTAGCTCTGCATTAATTCAGATTGTATGGAAAAATCCCGTGTACAAAATAAGCGCACACACTTTAGAAAACATGTTAGAAATGGCAATTGAACATGAGAAGACTAGTATGTATTTCTTGATTGAATGCGACCTGATGCACTGTGAGCTCAATGTGACGTGGGAGTTGTTTGTCAAGAATAACAAATGATTAAAAAATATATTTAATGTAAAGTTAGTTACTATAAAACATTACTGAGGACATCTGTATAACTTATATGAATGTATTGTCTTGCTATACTGGACATATCCAACCAATGCATTTTACTGTAAAGCAATAATGTGAAGAAAAAAATAAAATGGCAAAATAATTCCTGTACACTTGTCTCATAAGTTCTTGGATTGTTTGTGAAAGACAAATTAAATGAAGCCATTTGTACATGTATCTGCTGCTTGTGCTGTTTTTGTTTTTCATAGCATGTACAGATGTTTGAAAGGCAATCTTACTTCATCCAGATGTACTGTATTCAAGTTAAACTTAAAGGTACAGCACCGTGCAGAACTTTTAGGCACGTTTGGACCAAATATTGGGGCTGAGGTAAAGATTAGATGTGGCAAGATGCCTGAGGTCACCATGGGGCGGGAAGGAGGATTGACACAACCCCAGTCGTGCTCTGGATGTCCTTTCATACCAGGCACATGGGAAAATAATCTATAAACACAATACAATGTCCACACATTTAGGGTACAGTAGTAGTGTCCACAAGGCCCTGGTTGTGCTGTGGATGTTCCTAGGGCTTGAAAAATACCAGCAATCTCCTGTTTTGGGGTGAAAAGGCCCAAACTAAAGAGATATATGGGAGTGCTTTAATTTGCCAAGGAAATTAGAAACTATACACATATGGATGAAATGAACACTTTTCAATGTTAAGATCAAGATTCTATAGATGAAAAAGTAGCTTTTTCTGAAAAACAATTGCTTTAATATTTAAGGTGGATTTTAAAAGATTTTTTTTCCATTGTGTCAAATTTAGTTTGGTTTTAGATAAAGATACTCGTATCCCTAAAGTGGCTGAATTTGAAGCATCTGAGATCAATAGATGCTAATTTTTGCAGTGTAGACTGAAAGCGTTTGTACTTTGAAGTTGTTGCTTCATCCTTTTTTTCCTGTTCACTGTTCACATTTCAGTTCAAATGGGCCCTTATAAGTTTAGTTAAACCTTCCCTAGTGATGGGAATTATGGCGCTTTGCAGTGATCCAGCTCATTTGTCTCGGCTCAGCAGAAAGAGCCAGCTCTTTTAGCTTCCAAACGACTCTTTATTCAGGTACCAGTTTGACTTCATTTGACCTGCCAATTTTAGCAATGTTATGACATACGACTGATATTTGGGCAGGTATTTTACTCCAACTGTGCTCAGTTAAAATTGATGAAAGCATCATCAAATCTGTCTCCTCAAAACACCTTGTGGGTCAGATGAAATCTGCTCACTGGCTGGGATGTATGACACATATGACATAAATGTTACACCATCAAACAAGAGACCTTAACGCATGGTGTGCCTGTGGCAGAGGATAAAATATCATCCTACTAATCAATCAAATAACACACAGACACACACAGTCTATATAAAAATAATAATAGTTACAACAAAATAAAACTGCTCTCAAATGGGATCCAGCTCTTATCGTTCACGTAAAAGAGCCGGCTCTTTGAACTGGCTTGTTCACAAATGACCCATCACTCGCCCTCTCCAGGTGTAATTTATTTATATAAAAGCATGCACTGGGTTAGTAGTACCTCCTTGCTAACATTTGCATCCTTTATAGGCTGAAGAGTATGTCTACAAATGATTGTTGAGCACCAAAGCTCCTTTAAACAGTTGCCTAATTTATTACTCCTTTCTTTTTTGCTACTCTGACTTTTACAAGTAGTGGCATAGTAGTTTACAACCACCAGTGATGACTTTTCAGAATGAGCATCCTCCAAATCCTCTCCAGCTGACTTCTATTGCCTCAAAGAATGAATTTAGAAATGATAGAAATGGGCTCTGAAGAGCTTTGTGACTTCAAACGTGGCACTGTAATGGATGTCACCTTGCATTAAGACAGTTTGTGAAACTTTATCCCTGCTGGGAATTATTAGTGATATTGTTAGAAAGTGGAGGCATTCAGGAACAACAGCAACTGGGCCACAGGGCGTAAAATCACAGAGCGGGCCCAGTGACTACTAAGGTGCATGGTGCGTAAAGGTCACCAAAGCTCTGCTGATTCTATAGATGAGTTCTGAACTTCCACTGGCATTAATGTAAGCACAGAAACTGCAGGAGGAGCTTCATGAAATGGGTTTCCATGGCCAAGCAGCTGCATGCAAAACTCATAACCAAGTCTAATGCCAAGCGTCAGATGGAATGATGTAAAGAAAATCAACACTGAACTGTAGAGCCGTGGAAACTTGTTCTGTGGGTGAGCAGATGCTGGCAAAATGTTATCCGACTGACTGCATTTTCAACTGTGAAGTTTGGTGGAGGAGGGCTAATGGTATGGGGCTGCTTTTAAGGGTTTGGGCAAGGCCCCTTATCTCCAGTGCAGGGCAAACTTAATGCCTCAGCATACCAAGACATTTTGGGCAATGCTTTGCTTCCAACTTTGTGGCAACAGTTTGAGGAAGGCCCTTTTCTATTCCAACATGACTGTGCCCCAGTGCTAAAGTAAAGACTATAAAGACATGGGTTGAATTTGGTGTGGAAGAGCTTGCCCAGCTGGCACAGAGCCCTGACCTCAACCCACTCAAGCACTTTTGGGATGAACTGGAATGGAGACTGCGAGTTAGGCCTTCTTGTGCTGACCCCATAAATGTTCTACAGAATGAATGGGAACAAAACACTCCAAAATCTTGTAGCAAAATGTGGAGCAACCCCATATTAAAGTACATGTGTTTGAATACCATGTCATTACAGTCCCTGTTTATGTAATGGGCAGGTGGCTGGACTTTTGTACCCCTAACGTGACCTTTTAGGGTTAAGGTTAGAGAAAGGGCCAGGGTGGGTTAGGTTAGGTAGAATAGGGTTAGGGTTAGAGTTTAAGGCTGAGATTAAGGATTAGGGTTGAGCTAGTGCAAAGAGGTTATTCTAACTTCTGAATAAAGAACAAATCAACAAGTTTAATTATCTTCCACAAATACTGAGCACTAAAAAAGGCCTTATCTGTAATTTATTCAAATTCATTACGGTCAGATTTAATTAACAGAAAGTGAAACACTGCAGGACAAATTCAGCCTTGCTGACTCAAAGCGTTTCTATCCTTTAAGCAGAAGCCAAATGACACAGTTTCTGCTTTAACAGTTTGGATATGAGCAGTTGAAGATATGTAATAAATCTTTCTTGGTGAAATGACCCTTAAGGTAAAGTTAATGAGTTTGATGTACTTCTTGAGGTTTCTCTGTCGCATCAGCAGTGAAGAGAATGCATACGCCCTGTTTTTCTTCACCAAGGTACCAAGGTAGTTTTCCTTTGCAGTGATTTTAAAATACTGCATTATCTAGTTTGCACTAGTGGAAGAGGTATGTGTGAAATAAGATGGCAAAAAGTCATCTGCCATTTGCTTTAAGCCTCCCTCAGAAGAGTTAATGCATGAGTCTAATATGGTTCTGCTGCAGCGTTCTGTATTCCCCTCAGCACATGATGAATAATGATTTATTGGTCCTTTATGAATACTTTTCTAGTGTGATAATCAAGCTGGAGAGTGCTGCAGGCTTCAAGATAGGGTGATTGCAAACAATTTGTTATTTATTGTGACAGCTGGCAACATGTGAAGAGTCCACTGAGAGGCGAGTGTTTGGAAAATGCATGCTGTGAATCCATCTTGCTTGTGCATCTTTTAGCTTCTGTCACCAGTAGGGGGCAATGTTGCAACAGGATTGTCAGAGAGAAACTTTGTCTCAGCTCAAGATGAAATGAAAATGGAGCTCTTTTACCCATGTGAATAAGACTGGCAGTGTATGATTTAAAGTTTCAAACATTAAACTGTGACAGAGTCAAACCAGGACAGGAATGAATGCTTTCTATAAGATGTTCTGCACAAAAAAAGGGAAGAAAACACTGCAGATGATTTGGTAATGATGGATGTCAATATCCTTCATCAGACAGCAGACAGGAAGCCATCTGGTGAGACCAGCACGGCCTGTGCAGGCTACTGGTTCTTTTCCCTAATGAGCCACCCTCTTGGCTGCCGTGCACCAGTTAACAAGCTCCTCTGTCAGCCGTGATCTTGTGCATTGATGAGTTCTTCCTCTGCCCCCCTAACAAGCCCGTTTGGGCAGCTACTGCAGGTCTCTGGTGAACGGCGGCTTAGCTTCTCCTCCACCGTTTGTTGTGCCACATTTGGAGACAAGGCCCACGCATCCTGGCCCCGACAAACACAGCATCGTAATCCTGCTTTGAAAAGTTGTTTATCTGTTCACCCTACCGCCCCCACAGATGCAGTTTGGGGACATTTTCTTTCCTAGTTTGTGCCTTTGCAGTATTTTTTTTTTTTTTACTGAGCCCTGCTGTATGTGTAAATTGCTACACCGCAGTGATGGATGGTGAGGAAACTGGGTTGCTGCTTCTTGCTGTTCCCGCCTCACAGGGGCATCCTGTACTGCTGAATGCACGGTGTGAGGGTGGACCTGGCGTCTTTAACTACCTGTTTGGATTGACTCCTTCTGCAGCACTCTGACATCAACCAGCAAACTTTTGCTCTCTCCACTTTTCAAACAGAGTTCAAATTCACAAAGACTGTCTTCCTTCACATTCTCACAGTATTTTTATTCTTACAATCAGATATTCTGACTAGATATCCATTTCTAAGATTTCTTCATCCCACTAAAGTCTGACAGAATATTGAAATATAAAGAATAGCTATAATAAATACAGCATATTATGGAAATCCTTATGAGACTATGAACAAAGAACAGACATGTTCATCTACCCTTCTCCTCAAATTCAGAGAAAGACTCATAGTTCACTTTTCTCCTTCACTGATCTGTATGTCTTTATTGTTCTACGTATGTCTGCACTGTAACAATAGGAACTGTTGTTCAGTTGTATGTTGCTGCACGGACCTGTTTAGACAGTGACATCTGCCTTTTATGTGTAGAAGTAAAAAAAAATCTATGATGAAAAGAGCAGAAGTTAACATGAATCTCTTCTCTTTGTTGTCATTGGCTCTTAAGTTTGTTAATCTTTTTTGTCATTTTCCCTCCTTTGAAGTGTTTCTGTGTCTTTTTGAGTGATGTCTTTGTCCCTTTGAAGTATTTTGTTTCTCTTTTTGACTATACTTGTTTGTATTGCATTGTTTTTTTTGTCTCTTTAAAGTCATTCTTCATCCCATTGTGATTGTTATTGTCTCTTTGTGGTCAATTTGATCTTCTTTTGTGTTTTCTTTGAAGTTTTTGCATCTTATCAGATTTCTTTGTCCTTTTGAAGTTTGTCATTGCTCCTTTTGCTTGTACTTAATTGTTTTGCACAAGTTATTTGTTTGTTGTTTTCTTTCTTGAGTCACTGTTGTTTTTGTCTCTTAGTGGTTTGTTTTGTTCATCTTTGTGGGTTTTTGGAAGGGCTCTTTGCCTTAACTTGATGGGACAGCTAAAGAAAAACTGGAAATGTGTGTAGACTAACCTTGCAAGGCAGATGGATAGAGAGGGGTCTGGCTGCAGACCGTTCATACTTGACGTCAACTCTAGCTGCGTTTCCATTACCCTTAAAAATGTGCAAAATCTAAATAGCACAATAAAAATCTGGTAATGGAAACACCTGAATTTTGAAATACCTCTCGAATATCGCTAAAAAGTTTTCAAGCTCTCATGAGGAGGTTTCTCAGACGATTGATATAGAATATCGTAAAAGTGTAATGGAAACACTTTTTCTTCATTTACAAGTCACACGATGCAACATATGGCGTCACAGGACCAGTTAACTCTGAGACAACATGGCGCGGTACGTGTGGATAGGAGAGGAGACGAGACTTTTCTTAACATACTTATACCCTTATACGTGGCTTTTGCCATACGTACGGACTTTGCCTCTGAACTGTCATCCGTTGCCTTTGTCTTTTGTTCAAAATTATCAAGGCAACTGCTGTAAATATAATCATAACTGTACCAACGGACAACAGGTTTGAACGTCCAGCTTCCTTGAGATTTTATGAGAATAGTGAGACTCATGCCCAAAACTCCCTTCAACGGAAACACATTCAAAGTGAAATTGTACTTAGTCGAAATTCAAGAAATATCGCTTTTATTTTGCAAAAATCTGTAATGGAAACCCAGCTCCTGACAGACCATTCATCCGAGACTCCTTGTTTCTTAGAAAAGAAGTGCCGTAAATTGCAGATATAATGCATTTCAAGTTCTAGATTAAAAAAAAAAAAAAATCAACTTTATTCATGGACATAGTCTGATAGTGACATTATTGAAACAACCACATTGCAAACATTACAGACTAAGAAACATTTCATGAATAACAATGGTTTTAGAGCTCTAATCCTGGATTAAATTATGTATAGACCCATTTTAGAAGTAGTTATGAACAGTGGCTTGCTTAAGCTAAAGGTAACAAAGCTACGCTAGCTACGTCATTGACATTACTACATAAACCAATGTAGCTAAGTTAGTTTTAGCAACATGAGCTTTGGCAAATGTAGCTATAGCTAATGTAGCTGGTAGGTTATATACCTCGGTAGCTTACATAGCTTACCGTTAGCCACTTTACTTACATAGCTACGTTATCTACATAGCTCCATCATCGATAGCTAAGTTAGCTTTAGCAATGTGAACTTTGGTAACAAAGGCTAATGTAGCTGTTAGCTTACATAGCTGCTTAGCTCTAGCTCCATTAGTTACATAGCTGTGCTAGCTATGTAGCTCCATTATCTACATAGCTTACAGAGCTAATTGAGGTACATTAGCGATACTGACCCTAAGGGAAGATATATAAGATAAACAGTGTCTCAGATGAAAGATATGTGAGAGTGGCCTCCAGAAATGAATGGTCTGCTGTCAGATCATCTTGGATGGATTTGCCAGTCTGTCATCAAGCAAATCCATCTTGAACAGCTCCAATCTGTAATGTTTGTGGGGAACCAAAAATGGTTGCTACGAGTGGGGTGAAATTGTACTGTGAGCTGTTAGCAATGGGAGCTGCCAGTGTAGCGATTAGTTTGGATGTAGCTAAGTAAAGCAGCATTTTTTTTTAGAACTGGACCACGCTATTGTGTAAAATGAAGAGCAAAAAAAAACAACAACAAAAAAAAACAAAACAAACAAACTGAAAGCTTTTCATGATGCTTTAGCTCTTCACTCTGCCTGCTTTGGCATGAGTTTGTGATCGCATATTTGATAGCTGCTGTTGTGTTAGCTAGTTGCAAATGTGTGTGTATATATATATATATATATATATATATATATATATATATATATATATATATATATATATATATATATTTTATTTTTATTATATCAGTGCCAGCTGGTAGAGCTCAGCTATGCATGCCCAGCTACCTTATTTTGTAGTTAAAAATAAACCCTGACATAAGTAATCAGACCCTTTGCAAAAACACTTGAAATTTAGCCCTGATGCCTCCAATTTCTCTTGGTCATTGCTGAGATGTTTCTACACCGTTATTGGGGTCCATCTGTGGTAAATTGCATAAATTGGACATGAAAGGCACACACCTCTCTATAGAAGGCCTCACAGCTGACAATGCAAGCCTTGAGATCAAGGAAACTTCCTGCAGAGCTCAGAGACAGGATTGTTGCAAAGCACAGATCTGGGGAAGGCTACAAAAAAGTTCTGCTGCACGGAAGATTCCCAAGAGCACAGTGGCCTCTAAAATTCTAAAATGAAAGAAGTCTGGCACAACCTGGACCCTTCCAAATCCTGAGCCCTGCGAAACCGAGCACTCTGGGGAGAAAGGGTCTTAATAAGAGAGGTGACCGAGAACCTTATGGTCACTCTGACTGAGCTCCAGAGATCCTGTGTGGAGATGTGACAAAGTTCTAGAAGGAGAACCATCACTAGAGCCCTCTGATCTGGGCTTAATGGCAGAGTGGCTAGACAGAGGCCTCTCCAGAGTGAAACACATGAAAACCTATTTGGCTTTGCATGGAGATTTTCGCAATGTATAGTCACAGCACAAATGTCTGACTTTGTGATTAACTAATCTGACACGGTGACTATAATTGCAGAAAAAACATGATAGTTTTAGTGGCCTGTTTCGTTTATCTCTGTGGTCAGTTTGGGTTTCTCTATTGTTGATTTTTTTAATCTTTGCTGTCCTGGCTTTGTTTTTGTTCATTGTTGTCTATTTGCCTCAGTGGTTGTTACAAAGGACTTTGTAGCTGTTCTGTATCTCTTTGAATTCACTGGCTTGTGTGCTGTTTTGTTTCCCTTCTGTCTTTTTGATTCATTTTCTTGTCCCTTTGACGTATTTTGTTCCTGCTTTTTGCTTGGACTTGTTTGTTTTTCCACAGCTTTTGTTTGTATTGGAGTTCATTTTGTCTTTTTGAAGTTGTTCAGCATCTTGTGTATTTTGTGTCATAGTGGTGCATTTTGTTCACCTTTGTAGCTTTTCCACATATCTTTAGGTTTGTTTTTGTTTCCTTTTAGTTGATTTTGCATCTTTGTTGTGATCCTGGCTTCTTTGTGGTTTCTCTGTCCTCTTTGTAGTCTATTTCTTTAATCTCAGTGATTCCTTTGAAGTTCGTCTGCTTCTCTTTGAAGTCACTGCAATCTTTTGAAGTTGTTTCTTTTCTTTAGTGTTGTCAGGATTATTATTTTTTTAAATTTTGACATCTAGTTGGTTTTATTGCTTTTTTGTGTCAATTTGCACCTTTTGATGGTTGTTTATCTCTTTTTAGACCCAGTACTTTGATTATCTTTGATGACTTTCCAGTTTTCTTATGTAGTTATGGTCTTTTATCAAGTTATTCTCTCTTTTATCTTTGATGTTCTGTGTCTTTGTAGTTGTTTTGTGCCACTTTTTGTCACCCTGTTGTGTATCATTGACTGTCTGACAAAGGCAGTTACTGATAATTAGGAGTAAAGATTCTGGTTCATCAATTTTCCCCCAAATTTGTTATGATTTTGTTATTAAACTGTTGACAGAAACTTGTAATTTGTATTTTAATGGCTACAATCTGTTCTCTATTTTCCTTCAGCCTTATGTTGCAGACTTCGGTGCTTGTTTGGCCTTGGTTTGTAAAACTTGTGGCATTCAACCCACAAAGGTCTTTGGCTTGTTGCTGATAGCATTTGTTAAAGCAGTGGCTCCAAATAATTTTGGCATGGATGCAGGAATATCTTCTTACCATCTTTTAGCACAGGTTGCAGAAGTGACTGGGTTGTGGCCAGTTCAGCTGAAGAGAGGTTTTTGCCAACATTTTTGCCTGAGAGGACCACTGCTAATTCACTTATTTTCTAGAAACCTTGAGTAATTTATTCACTGGTTCTCAGCTGGTATGGCCTCAGGATACCCCACCAACACATCCTTAATGAGAAATTTCACCTCAGACTTTGGAAATGTTTCAACCAATCAAGTTTACTGAGTGAAAGATGTTGAATTTTGGAGCTTGGACGAGAAAAAAACATGATTCAATAAAGAAGACACGACCCGTATGAATTTAAAGGGCATCATGACAAAATCCCTGAATGGAGAGAAATGAATATGAACATTTTATTTTACTCCAAAACATAGAAGTTTAGTTATTTTCTCGAAATTTCCATAAATGGACTAACTCTCAAAGGAAAACTGACTTTGTTATCTCAAGAAAGGGAGAAAATTAGTTGAGCTCCCCAGAAAAATAACTAAAATGCAAATGTTGAAAGAAAATATTAGGCTGTCTGTCTCTGCTACAGTTTTTGTTTAGGTTAACATTCAGAGCCTACTGAAAACGCTCAGTGACACTCTTTGGATCCTGACCCACTAATTTAATCTAATGTGTTATATCATGTAAAAATATACTGTGGAGCTTTCAAGTGCAAGTGCCCTCTTGGATGCCCCTAAGGAAGATAAACATGATAAAGTGGGATAGAGTGGGAGTTCTATTAGTGGAAAAATGTGATAAAGTTATTTCTATGTAGCTCTTTTAGTGGACAAATGTGATAACGTGACCCTTAAAGAGCTCTATTAGTGGACAAATCTGATAAATTGCCATCCAGGGATCTATATTAGTGGATAAACGTGATAAAGTGACCTTCAGGGTGGCCTCTTAGAAGGCAAAAAGTGATAGAGGACCTTCAAGTCATTCAAACAGAAAGCAAAAGTAATAAAATGATTTCGAGGTTACCCCTTTAAAAGACAAAAGTGATAAAGCGCCCTCCAAGTCAGGCTCCCAGAGGACAAAAACTGATAAAGTGTCCACCAAGTCACCCCCTTAAGAGCACAAATAGTAATGAAGAGCCCTCCAGGTTGCCACTTAATAGGACAAAAGGTGATTAAGTGCCATACAGGTCACCCTCTTAGAGGGCAAAAAGTGATGAAGTGCCCTCCAGTCCGAGCTCTCGGAGGACAGAAAGTGATAAAGTGCCCTCTAGGTCACCCCCTCAGAAACAAAGGGTTAGTGTCCACGAGATCTTCCTGGTATGGAAAAAAAATTGATAAAGTGCCCCTCAGGACCCCCTCAAAAGAGAACCAAGTGCTCTCCAGGTGGTCCTCTTGAAGAACACGAAGTTATAAAGTGCCCTCTAGGTTGCCCCTTAAAGGACAAAAAATGGTAAGTGCCCACCAGAGAAAGAAAAAAATGATAAAGTGGCCTCCAGGACTGCTCAAAATGACAAAAAATGATAACGTGTACACCAGGTCGCCCTCTTAAGAGCACAAATGGTAATTAAGGGCCCTTCAGGTTGCCCCTTATTAGGACAAAATGTGATAGTGCCATCCAGGTCGCCCTCTTAGAGAAAAAAAAAAATGATAAAGTGCCCTCCAGGAGCGCTTAAGAGGTCAAATAGGACAAAGTGTCCACCAGATTCCCTCTCACAATAGAAAGGTGACAAAGGGCTCTCCAGGTTGTCCTCTCAGAGGTCAAAAAGTAATGAAGTTCCCTGCAGGGGGTGCTTTTTGTGGACCACATGAGATAAAGTGCAATTTAGGGTGTAGACTACACTGTGCCTTACAGACCCGTTTCTGTGGACCAAACATGATAAAGTTCTTCTCAGAGGACCAAATGGATTAAGTGCTGCCCAGAGTGCCCTTTCAGTGGAAGAAACCTGATAAAGTGCTTCTTAAAGGGCACGTGTCCAGATGTGGAAATAGAAATAAAGTGGGGTCTTTGGTTTATTATAGTGTAGATATAATTCATTGATATAAAACAATTCATCCTAACCAGGGTTTCAAACCATTTCACTTTAAATGTAGGACAACTTTTGTGTGTTGGTGCCCTACTTCAATCTGCAAGTGACCTTTTTATTAATTTTGCCCCTGCCCATTAAACATTCTTAGTCTGATGGCATTTGAATCAGGTCGAGATCTGCACAGAAAGTCGTGAGTAAAAACTGTCCACTTTGACAATATTGCGAACTAAACCCAGAGTTCATGTTTTTTAAATCAAATAGAGACTGTCAGAGAACACTTCTATAATCATATTACTTCCATTCATTTTCAGAAAAGGTTCTCTCTTTGAATCTGCCTTTTTTATTCAACCATCCACTGACTGAGTCCATTTAAAGTCTCTCACTGAATGGTTCACAATCCTTAAGTGGTGCACTGACCTTTCCTTGATATTTAAAACCTCTGCATTTTTTTAATAACTCAATGAAATTAAAATAAACTGAATAATGATGAGGATAGTGACATTATCAGAGCTGGTACCTGTGGTCATTGGCTATTTTAGGGGGCTTTTAAGCACCCGCAGGCTCTAATAAAGCCTCTTTAAAAATAGCATTCAAATTAAGCCTTAAACTCCGAGGACAGTCAGCTGTTTTCTCACCTAACAGAGGGATTTTTTTTTTTTTAGCATGATGCATACTCAGCTTTCATTTATGCTTACAAGTTTATGACACTCAGCTCCCCTGTGCTTTGTGGCTCGGTGATTAATCCATTCAGCGCACGCTGTCCGGTTCATGAAGGTAACACAGCACTGTCTTATCTTTTGTGTGTATGAATATTAAGCAGGCGGCCCTGGTGAAGCTGACAGCCTGCAATGGAGACTGATAGTTCTGATAACGGACTCATGCATGAAGCCCTTTAATCAAGGTTAGAGAGGATGTGTAGCGTGCCATAGATCGCTGAGCACTGTGTTGACTTTTGTCGGGCTATTCTGCAGACATTCATCATTACAAGGAAGAACACATTAGTGCTGGAAAGAGTCCAAGGTTTGCATTTATTGTATAGCCTGAAATATAGATTTTCATTCGGAATCAGCTCTAATTTTGAATTAAAACACTAAAGCTGACTCAGATACATAGCTTGGTTCCTTTAGATGTCATGATCATAAATCACTGTATTATTATTCATAATTAAAATGGCATACAACCTTCTTAGTAAGTGAAGCTTGCTTTGTAAAACTTGCTGAATGATTTAAGTGGATATACTCTATTAAGCTCATGTCATATTCTGTGTTGTCCCTTTCTGGTAAATAAATAACGGGGCACAACCCTAAAAACAGGCAAACAAAAATGAGCAAAAATCAGTCTTAGAGTTAAATCTTAAATACCAATATCATGGATAATTAATAAATATAGGTATTTAATTCATTTGAAGGTGCGACTTTAAAGATAGTGGACTGAGAATAAAGAAAGCTCCCTGGTGTGGCTACAGAATCCACAAACTAGTAACTTCATCACACAGAAACCCAGAGGCCAGACTCTGATTCTACAGCGGTCACGCTAGTGTTTGTGTGGGAGATTGCTCTGACTGGATATAAATGGACACAGCAAAGTAAAATCAACATCACATAAACAGGGAAAAGACAAATACAGCTTTCAAGAATTGCACATAAAATACTTCTTAAAGCTACGTCTACCCTAACAAAGCCTCTTACTTGTGATCACTTGTGTTCAGAGACTGACGTCCCAGCGGTCCAGGATTAAGCAGAGGTTAATGTTTCTTCCAAGGTTGGGTGTGTCTCCAGCAAGTGAAAAGCCTTGTGCCATCAAGGATCAACTTTAGGATGAGAGCAGGGCTCCTATCATCCTTTTAGTGGTGGGAGAAGAGTTGTGTGCCCTTCACAGGGGTTTTACCTGTGGACCCCCTGCTGTGCTGCAAGGGGTGCTTGAAAGATGAGTCCCCCAGGCTTTATGACTCTTCGTTTTAGATTAGCCTCCAAAACTACCACAATGCAGGCTTTTTCATGTCATGTAAGAAGGGTTCTTGTTTCACACATGACTGGCGTAAGTGCTTGTAAAAATCCTCAGTTTAGGGTATGTGTGAAAGACAAGGGTTGAGAAGTACAGTTGAATT
Source organism: Cheilinus undulatus (assembly GCF_018320785.1). Classification (NCBI taxonomy): domain Eukaryota; kingdom Metazoa; phylum Chordata; class Actinopteri; order Labriformes; family Labridae; genus Cheilinus; species Cheilinus undulatus. The sequence goes on along the minus strand of NC_054878.1, from coordinate 34,173,702 downwards.
GCACCTACCCACACATGGCTATTGGCTGAAACCATGATGTGTCTGTGTGAACAGTCTCCATTTTAAATGTGTACTCTGCAGAAAGTTGAAACTATTAGATAAAAAAAATCAAAGTCATAAGAAAGTAAATCATAATCATGAAAAAAGTTGAAATTATGAGAAAGAAAGCATATTTATGAGAAAAGAAGTTCAAAATTGTAAGATAAAGGTCATAATCATGGTGAAAAGTAGAGAAAATGAGATGAAATGCACTAATTATAAGACAAAAGAAGAAATTATGAGATAAAAATCCTTATTATGAGTAAATAAGTCAAAATATAATAGATAAGTTATAATTATGATGAAATAGTTAAAAATGATGAGATTATACTTATGATAAAAAAGTTGAAAGTATGATAAAAAGGACCTAATGTTACAGTAAAATGTCGAAATAATGAGATAAAAAGTCAAAATTATAAGAAAAAAGTTGCAATTATGAAATATAAAGTCATAATTATGAGATAAAAAGTCAAAATTATCAGATAAAAAAGGCATAACTATGAGAGTAAAAAACGGAATCATGAGAAAGTAAATTATACTTATGACATCTGAAGTAAACTTTATGAGAAAGTACATAATTTATCTGACATTTTATGTCACAATTATGACTTTTTAAATCATTATTTTGATTTAATTTCTTTTATAATTGCCTGACTTTCTTCTATTTTCTTTTCTTTGGTTCTTAAGAGTCATAAATGTATGGAAGCCCATTTCTGCTTCTTAAAAAAGACAAATGTGGATCTTAGGTAATAAAAAAAGACTTCATTTCATAATTTTCACCTCATAATTTTAGCTTTAAATCTCATAACTATGACTTTTTGTCCAATAAGTATAACTTCTTATCACATGATTAAGACTTTTTATCTCATATTTATGACCTTTATTCTGATAATTTTGGCTTTTTATCTCATGACTTTTTAATCTAATAATTTGGATTTTTATATCATAATTATGACTTTTTATCTCATATTTATGACCTTTATTCTGATAATTTTGGCTTTTTATCTCATGACTTTTTAATCTAATAATTTGGATTTTTATATCATAATTATGACTTTTTATCTCATGGTTTTCTTTTTCTAGAATTGCCTTACTTTCACATTTGTTTCTTTGTATTTTACAGAGATGGACTTCCATAGAAATGGACTATCATTTTCACCTGATTGTAACCTCTGGCCTTTATAAGGCTTAGTCATTAGTTTTTGGTCACTTGGGGGCAGTGACAACCTGGAAACACTAAATTGATTCATTACAACCAAACAAGCTAGCCACAGATGAAGCAACCAGGAAGTAACATGAGCACCTATGTGGAGTCAGGATTACAGCCTCCTGACAAATGTAAGTCAAGTCTTCTCTCTCTGCTGACGTTTCCACTAACTCTTAGAGCAGCTACCTCCCTGTTTAGCTGCTAATGCCGTATATAAGCAGCTAGCTGCTAGTTCTGTCTGGTCAAGTTCATGAATGTGTGAGGAGTAGGAGCTAGCTTAAAGTTAGTTTAGCTAGCTGAGCCTCTCCAATAGTTAGAAAATACACCTGTAGAACTGAGAAGGTTTGAGGGTTAGCATGGAGTATCTGGTTTGCTTTATGAATACAAGAATGTTAAATGCAATTAGCTGCTATTTTTAAAGCAGCAAGGCTCAGCACACACCCAGGTGTTTTTAATTAGTCTCGTTGATTACATCTGCTTTGCTTAAACTGGAAAAAGACTGTGCTTAAAATTAAATAATATCTACTAAACACTGAGGAGCACATCAGCTTAATTATGTGTCCTTCCTCTAGAGTAAATATTAATGGTTATTTAATAATGGGTAATTCTGCAACGTTAGAAAATGCTTCAGGCCTATCTTGTGTGTCTATGACACTGCCTGCGGTTCAAGTATGATGATAAATGTCCATAAGCCTGCTCAGATATCGTAGAAAATAGTCCTTCTTAGGACAGTTAAGCTTACCTCTACATCTCATTGCTTGCTTTCTCTTAATCACAAAGTAATTTGGTTAATGTTAATCTCTTTGTGATTAAGAGAAAGCAAGCAATGAGATGTAGAGGTGGTGAATATTTTACTAAATTTTGGATACAAAAGTAGCTTGAAAATCTATCATGTTTTTATTTATCTTTGAATGCTTGGCATATTTGTAAACAGTTCAAACCATGGCCTTTTGGTAGCATTTTGTGACGTCATCTGCAAAGAGCCTATGAAGTGATTCATAAGTGTTTAGTCATGTTCACTTCAACTCATATCTTTATTAGAATTTTTAAACAATCCTGATAAGATCGGACAGGGCTCATTGAAATTCTAAAAAATGCTTTTTAAATGTGTTCTGAAGGTTTGAAAAGTGCTTCAGATAAGTACTTTAAAGTGCCTGATATTTTAAGTGTATCACTCTCAGTTTAAATATAGCTATCTGGCTGAACAGTTCGCCTATTAGATAATGAAAGTCAGAGACTCTTTAACCACTGGTCTGCTCAGGCTGTGCTGAGATCTGTCAGCCTGAGTTAACGTGACTACGCCCCTGATGAAAACATGTTCGGAGCATGACGTTTTAATGAGCCTTGATGGAAGTAACGGGACTGTTGCTAATAAAAACCCTCCACTCTTCTTGAAAGGAATCCCACAAGATTTTGGAATGTTTTTGTGCCTATTCATTCTATAGAGCAGTGCTTCCCAAAATGTGGGTTGGGGCCCACTGGTGGCCCCCAGAAGTAGTGTAGGTGGGCCCAAGGGGTCATTTACAATTATTAAAAATCATAGAAATTTAGAAATATATTGATTGTTTGATTTTTTTTTTTTTTTAAGTCACACACGTGAGAAAACAGACAGATATTTTAACTTATGCCACCTTTTAATCATTTATTTTCTCTCTGATGTACACATCTGGTGTCAGATTAACTGGTGACAAGGTTAAAAATTCTCATTAAAGGGGACATATATTATGCAAAAATTACTTTTTCAGGCTTTTCTTTCTTTTTTAAAGATTTATTTTTGGGCCTTTTCATGCCTTTATCTCATAGAGGAAGGACAGTGGATAGACTTGGAAACAGGGAAGAGAGTGGGGAGAGACCTGCGGTAAAGGGCCACAGGCCGAATTCGAACCCGGGCCGCCCGCGTACATGGGTAGCGCCTTAAACCACTCGACCATCTGCGCTCCCTTTTTCAGGCTTTTCTAACAAAAATATGTTACCTTGGTCCGTCTACAATCCCCTGAAGTACCAGAAAAATCCAGTCCCTTCAGCCCTCTCTTTCGCCACCTTTCAGAAAATGTGTGCTGAAACAAGACGTTCTCCGATTTTCCCCTCATGATGTCATATGGGGAGTTAGTACTGCTCCTAGGCTCAGTTGGCCCTCCCCTGCGTGGAAGAAAGATCCCAATCAGCTGAGAGGAGGATCAGGAGAGCCACATCCATTAAGCCACATCCATTTCTTGAGAGGGGCAGAGTCAGGGCACAGACACAGAAACAGCTCGTTCTGAGCAGGGCTGAAGCAGGTTTTTAAACATACAAAAAGCCTATATTTGGAATATAGACCAATACACTGAGACCAGGGATGTCCCGATCCTGATCACATGTATCTGATCGGGGCCGATACCAAGCATTTTTAATTGATCGGCAATCGGCAATTTGATCTGATCAGCCCAGCTGATCATCTACGTCAGTTGCCGTAAATGGAATTTGAAATTGAAAATGAAATTGATCCTGCTCTGTGGTTTTGCGTGGTCTTCTGCTTCATGGCTGAGTTGCTGTTCTTCCTAAATGCTTCAACTTTTTAATATCACGCACAGTTTAGTGTGGAATATCCAGCAGAAATGAAATTTCACAGACTGTCTTCTTGCAAAAGTGGCATCCATCACAGGACCACACTTGGAGTCACTGAGCCCTTCAGTTTGCATATGGAGACTGGTGCTTGACATATCCAACTGGAACACCTGAGTTCAATAATAAGCAGGTGTGGCCAAATACTTTTGTCTGTGTAGTGTGTAACAGTGTAGGTTGAGTGTATTGTTACATCCCTAAAACACTGCTATGAGGTTAAAGATGGCAGAGCTTGTGTTGTAGTGAGCTTACTCACTCCCCCATGCAGCAGTAAACTTCTACTTTGATGTGTGTTCCTCTCTGAACCTCTGCTCTAAAACAAATGTCTTCAGCCATGAAAGTAGAAACATTTGGCTTCAGAAATCTAACTTTTTTGGACTGCAAGTTGCTTTTTTTTAAACAGGGCCTTGGGTGAACAACAAATGTGCTGCAGTTTTGTGATAGAAGCTCAGTCAAAGAGCTATTTCCATATAGATTACTGTGCACGGTGGGTAGTACAGTTGAAATGGTGTGTAGCCAACAATGTGATTACAGTGAGAGAACAGAGACATTTACTAACAAGCGCGAATCAGAGTAACTGAGTGGACAAACTCCTTCAAGTCAGCAAATCCAAAGTGTGGGTAAAAGGGGGTGTGTACCAGTGTAAACGCCGCCCTCATTTGATTGTTTCTGATTTAATTACACTGAAACTAAGTGCTCCAGGAAGTCATGGGTGTACAGTAAATCTCAGGCAGTGAGAGAAAAAAGCTCTTTTACCGTATTCTTACATATGGAGAGAGCACAGTAACATTCGTAAATCACATTCCTGCTGATTTATGGATGAGTCCCTCACTCGCAGGGTCTCCAAAAGGTGATCTGTTGCACAAGCAGCCACAGGTCATTTATTCTATTCCCAAGTTTACCATTTAGTTGCCCCCTTTTCAACCACTTTGCCTGACAAGATTTATTCAGAGCACAGTGGCTAATGCTGTAAGCCTAACAATGAGCCCAGATCTAGACTACAACAGGGATTTGGTCCCAGTCTTGGCCAAAAAGATTTTAAAGAATGCTCCGGACTGTTTCTGTGGCTCTTATTCATACTGGGGAGGCACATTTTAATTAAACGTTGGATCTTTATTCCTTTCCTTTGAGGAAAAAAAATCTGCTGGGTGCGCTGTTTGGACAGAGTAAGAGAGATTTAATAATGTGAGGCGCAGCAGAGCCAACCAGGCCATTAGCTGTCATCACCGGCTCTGAATACTCTCACTTTGTCACATCACAATGCTGCCTCAGTGGTTTTATGAGAGTTCAAACATAATACCAAGTGTCATTTCTACATTTAGACCATTGCTTATTTACATTTGAGAAATCATTTTGTGGTGTATGAGGTGTGTAATTAGATGTCTTTAATCTACTTTTTTATGTTGCAGGCTGCCCTGTAATGTAGCAGTTAGCGCCGTCGCCACACAGAAAGAAGGATCCTGATTCATATCCCCAGCAGACAGGGCCTTCCTGTGTGGAATTTGCAGGCACTCCCTGTGCATGTGTGGGCTCTCCCCAGGTACTTACCCTAACCCTTCCTCAACCTGACATGTCAGGTTGAGTGTTTCACATATCCATAGCATGGCACTTATTTCACATCCATCTGGGCAACACCACATACTCTGTTTGAGAATGGCAGAACCTTGGAAAAACTCTCTGTTTGTCTTTCTGTTTGTACAATCTTAATGGAGTACTAACTGACTGTATAGTGTTAGTTCAGGCAGGCCATAGAGTCAAGCACTGCCATTTATTTTAGATCAGCTGATGTTTTGTAAGCCCTCTTTTTGCAACCCTCCTCCACCCCAGCTCCTCCTCTTTGCTATATCTGGCTTAATCAGTGTCATTCTGTTGTCATTGGTGCTCAGGATTTATTGCTGCTTCTCTCCTTGCCTCAGGCTTTCCTTGGTAGGGACAGGTAGAGCAGGAAAATGCATTGATGCTTTCCATATAGATTTGTGGCGGGGCAGAGGAATCCCAGAACAGCTAAAAACAAATAACAACAACGAGAGCCAATTAATAACTGCTAATAAAGAGAAAAATGTATGATTGTAAATCATGTGTTTGTTGACAAAATGGTCCTGACTGAACTGTGGTTGTTTGCCACTACCCCCAAAGCTACATCCATACACTGTAGTTTATAGGCTTGTGTACAATGAAACCATGCCCATAGTTACAACATCTTCCACCTGAAATGATGTTGATTTGCCCAGTTATTCTCTGACTGTGGACAAGCATTTCATCTTTGCAAGATGGGTCCGTCTGATGACAGACGTTGAATATGGCCAATCCACTGGCTTTTCAAGGTTAAAGCTTTCTTCTACAGTCAACAGAGACCTAAATTAGAGGTTGACCATATATTGGACTGGACCATTATCATGGCCAAGATTATCTGTATTGCCATTTTATTTTACAGATCGCTGATGAAATTAATTTAGTCAGGACCTCTTTGACAAGAAACACATATATTTTGCAGTTATTAATATTTACACTAAATCGCAATATGGCCTGCCGCAATTTTGAAATCGCAAGGTGCAATATTTCTTTGACCTGAAATTTGTGTCAAAATAGATGTTTTAAACTTTTTTTTGTGGCAGAGATGCTATGCATGACACATCATGCAGTCATTCAAGTGCCAGTTTGTTTTTAGAATAGTCTATAAAAAATACCTTAACCTACCTTAATTTTTGTACTTCTTTCTTATTGAATATTAGAATTACAAAAACCTTCAATGCACCAATCATATCCAGTTTGCTATACGAGTCCAAATCATCATAGATTATTTTAAAGACTTTTTCAGTCTTTGTTTAGGAATAAAAGAGAGTTAAGGAATAATTGCACATCAAATCGCAATTGCAATATTGGAGAAAAAAATTGCTATTAGATTATTTTCCAAAATCATTCAGCCCTGATCAGTTTCATGAACTTCTAACAATCTGTATTGGCCTTGAAAGTCCAGTATCATTTGACTGCTGCTTTACATTGTCCATAGGTGTGCACTTGAGCTTGAATCTTTATCTGTCTCTAAATCTAAGACTGTGATGACTTGGTGACCTTTCCAAGTTGTACCCCACCTTTTACCCAACGGCAGCTGGGATCAGCTCTACCTATGCCATAAGCTGGTACTGGATAAGGGGCATAGATAATAGATGGATGGATGGAAAATTGTTGTTTATGTGGTGAAGAATAAAATCTGCATTAGGTGCTGCTAACAAGGAGGTGCTAAATATAGAGACCTGGATGTGACAGAGAAGTCAGTAAGGTGACAAAAAGTCGAAGGGTTGTTTATAGAGAAGAGTTCTCTGCCTTCATGTGGTTGACAGGTGATTGACAGTAAACAGCCTAATCGCAGCTTTTTGAATTAATGTGCATTTCTGCAGTCTTAAAAGCTCATTTAATAGAATTTTTATAGCACAGGGCTTGAAAGCATCATGCACAAGTGATGTTTTCCTCTTTTGACAGTTTATTATACAAGTTATCATTGACTAGCTTTTGTTTTGTCCGTTCTCTCTATGGTCCCTTTTTTGCTAGGGGGGAAACACTGGCATGTGAAGACTGACAATTAATGAGGCAAAACTGAAGAAGTAAATGAGCACAAAACAATAAGCCCAAATTACAATATGCATTTTTCAAAGTTTCAAATGCCTTTTGATACCATGTGTTTTAAGCAACACAATCTTTCATACTTTGATGACAAAAAGTATCCAATAAGTGCAGAAGCTTCAGGAAAACACCAGATCATCTGTCATGTATTCAAACCTGGAGATGCTGTATGTGAAACAGAGAAAGCACTGAGGAAATTCAACAAGAATTTTGCAACATTTTTTCTGCATTTCTGGGAATTAAAACAAGAATTTAGAGCTAATACTGGGTGTGCTGAACTTGTGTCATTGTATGCCACAGTCAACTGTAAGTGATAATTTTTGAAAGTGGAAGCATTTAGGAACAACAGCAGCTCAGGCCTCGACGCAGAAGACCACGTAAAATCAGCAGGGTCAACGACTGCTAAGGCTCATGGTGCATTAAAGTTACCAACACAGTTCTGAACTTCCACTGGAATTAATGTCAGCGCAACAACCGTGCAGCTGAAGCTTCATGGACTGGTTTTCTATGGCCGAGCAGCTGCATCCAAGCCTCGCATCCAAAAAGTCCAATTCTAAGCATTGGAAGGAGTGGTGTAAAGTGCATTATTACTGGACTGTGGAGCAGTGCAAGCATGTTCTGTTTGGCAGTCATATAGACCGGAGAATGTTACCTGCCTGGCTGGATTGTGCCGCTGTGAAGTTTGGTGGAGGAGGGTTAAAGGTATGGAACTTTTTTTCAGGGTTTGGGCTAGCTAGACCCTTTTTCTCCAGTGAAGGACAACCTTAATGCTTCAGCATAACAAGACATCCTGGACAGTGCTATGCTTCCAACTTTGTGGTAACAGTTTGGGGAAGGCCCTTTTCTATTCCAACATGTCTGTGCCCCTGTGCACAAATCAAGGACTCTAAAGACATGGTTTGATGAGTTTGGTTTTAAAGAACTTGAAAGGCCCGCTCAGAGCTCTGACCTTGACCCCATTGAGCCCTTTGGGATTAACTGGAGTTAGGCCTTCTTGTCCAATATCAATGCCTGACCTCATAAATGTTCTACAAAATGAACGGGCACAAATTCCCACAGATGCACTCCAAAATCTAGTGGAAAGTTTTCCAAGAAAAGTAGAGGCTGTTAGAGTTGCAAGAGTTGGGCCAACTCCATATTAGAGTCTATATATTTGAATACAATACCTTTGTTCATAAAGTGTTTGTGTGTTTGGCCACTTTAAGGAGGGCCTGTGGGTTAGATTGTGATTGATGCTAGCCTCAATCAACTGTTTGGATAATGCTGTGGTAGAAGGTTATACTTTTTGTTATGTAGTGCACACAATCTTAAGGCAGCTTTAGATGATATTACAGACTAAATCTGAATGTAAACAGTAAAACAGAATCTCAAGAATGGCATTCCTCCAAAATGCCATTCTTTCAGTACCCTTTAAGACTTGAAGATTTGCTGACTGGGCACCAGTGTAACTCAGTGGATGGAGCAGGTTCCCATATCCAGAGGCGATAGTCCTCAATGCACTGTTCACAGGATCTATTCCCTGTTTGGCGCTGTTTGTGCATGTCTTCCTCTTACTCTCTCTCCTCATATTTCCCGTCTCTTCTCTGCTGTCCTGTCTAAATAAAGGCAAAAAGCCAAAAAATAATCTTTTTTAAAAAAAATTGCTGACTGAATGACATCAGGAATTCAACAGCATGTCAGGGCATAAAAAGAGTCAAAGAGTTCAGACTCTTGTCAAAAACACTGACAGAAAGTCCACATTTTCCAAGCAGAGTTGACGTGACTATAATCAGGATTGAACTGAATTCATTGGTTAGTATAACAGGGTCAAGGGGTGAAAAAATAGTTGACACTTTGCTTCAAAAACCAGACAGAAATTGCTATGAAGATCTGCCAAGGTTGTGATTTTCCAGTGTCCTGAAAGGCCGAGGAGTAGGAGGATACAAGCGAATAATACCAGGAATTCAACTTGGTGCGTAGGTTGATTTATTCAAGGTCAATAAAGGGTCAAAAAAGTTGAAACTTTGCTTCAAAACCAGACAGATTTTTTTGTATCAAAACCTCTGGGGACTGGACTTGCCATATTGAAAATTTAAATGTGATATCTAATAATGAGTCATCAAGATTCCACAAAAATAAATGAGTGAAAATAAGCATCTTTACTGAGAAAGTCTGGTTTAAAAACAGCATACTCTGCTGATTTAGACCATGTGTGGGTATGGCTGTTCACATATTGTTATATTGTTCCATATTCCATGTACTTATGGTAAGACAGCAGACTAACTGTCAGTTCATCTTTGAGTTGCAGCTTATCGTGAGTGGTTCTTTTTACTTGCAGTGAAGCAGCCCTGTCTTTTTTTTTTGCAAATTTATTCTGGTGTTGAAAAGTCTAGATCTTGAACAAGTATTAGATTTGGGTCAGTACAGTACTGGGTAGAGAGGAAGATGCTGATGTGCTGTGAGCAGGACGTTGTTAGGGGAGCCAGATGCCGTTTGGCAGAGCAAAACGCTCTCTGGGCAGGAGTAGCACACCAGTTGCAGGAGGACTGAGTGCAGCATATGGGGGAGTGCTTTTGTAGGATTCTGCCTTGGTTAATGAAAATGAAGCCCAGATCTACTGCAGTGTGAAACAAATGACTGTCATCTTCACCATTCGATGTTCAGTGAAAACCACAAGTAAACATGGCAGAGCAAAAAGCAGAGGGAGAGAGATGAATATCAGATGGGGAGATCATTTATATGCAGGTTATGTGAATGTTGCATTTTAATGGCCGTTGCTATATGTTTTTAATCATCGGCTAGAAAGTTGTTTTGTCAGTTATTAAAAAAAAAAAACTCTACTTCTTTACACCTATCCTCAGAAATGTTTCAAAAGCTTTAAAATGAACTGACATATAAGTCTAGTATTTTCATTTGGTTATAATTAGGATCATATGATCATGAATATCATGGTTGAAAGTTTTTTGTAGATTTGTTTTACCATAGGTTGATAGTCTGGCTTGCTATCTCCATTTTTGTTCGTCCTTAAGGTGCTTGATGGGGTTAAAGTCTGATGTCTGAACTCATCAAACCATGTCTTTATAGTCCTTGATTTGTGCACTGGGGAACAGTCATGTTGGAATAGAAAAGGGCCTTCCCCAGACTGTTGCCACAAAGTTGGAAGCATAGCACTGCCCAAAGTGTCCTGGTTTGCTGAAGCATTAAGACTGCCCTTCCCTGGAGGCAAAGGGCCTAGCCCAAACCCTGCAAAAAAGTCCCATACCTTTTAACCCTCCTCCACCAAACTTCACATTTGGCACAATGCAGTCAGGCTGGTAACATTCTCCGGCTCATATGACTGCCAAACAGAACATGCTCCCCCTGCCTCACAGTCCAGTGCTGATGCGCTTCACAGCACTTCATTTGATGCTTGGTATTGGACTTGGTGATGCTTAGCCATGGAAACCCATTCCATGAAGCTCCCACTGACAGGTTTTGTGCTTACATTAATTTCAGTGGAAGTTCAGAACTCTTCAGCTGTGTTGGTGACTTTTATGCACTCAGCAGTCATGGACCCCACTCTGTGCTTTTATGTGGTCTTCCACTTTGATGTTGAGTTGCTGTTGTTCCTCAACGCTTCCACTTTCTAATATCACATACAGTTGACTGTGGAATATCCAGCAGGGGTGATATTTAACTGTTTTTTGCAAAGGTGGCATCCAGTACCACACTTGAAGTTACTGAGCTCTTCAGAATGACCCATTTTATATCACAAATGTTTGCATGGATGGGTACTTAATTCTGTATACCTGTGGCAATTACTCTTTTTGAAACACATGAATTCAATAACTAACAGGTGTGGCTGAATACTTTTGTCTATATAGTGTATGTTGGCATATTTAAGCCACAGAGGTGTCAAAAAAGTTGAAGGTGTGCTTCAAAACCAGACAGAAAATTATTTTAGTTTCAATTAGTATATTGTGTTTGGAAAGATGTTAAAGTAAACTGAATTACATCAAGAATTTGGCATGCAGGTTATCATATCATTGGGTGTCCAAAAATGATCCCAAAAGTTAAACTCCTGCCACTAAACCTGAAAAAAATCCATATCACAGGGAAATCCAAGGAAGAAACTAGGGCTGGGCAATTAATCCCAAATAAGGTTAAATCACAATTTTGCCTGCTGCAATTTTCAAATCACGGAAGTTGAACTATTTCTTTAATTTGAAATGTGTCAAAATAACAGTTTAGTAAATCAATTTTTTGCAGCAGCAGAGATTTTATGCACATTGTGACTCAATTTTTTTTATAATGGTTTCCAAAAATCCTCCCTTTTGTGTTACATGTGTTTTTCTGAATCAAAAAGAGTGAAATAAAAATGATAATGCCCTTAAACTAAGCAAATGACATCACATTTGCAAAAATAGCACTTTCATTCTATCTAAAAGTGATGAAGCCTAGCGTTACTTCATGAAAGTCATAGCCCAGCTGCGATCAGCTAGTAGCCAGCCTCACCTCCCCCACCCCAGCCGCCTCCTTTATAGCTTAAAACGTGTTGCACCCCCATATTCAGATTCATGATACTATGGATTAATTAGTTCAGAAATCATTTCATTGTTTGCAATACACATGGTCTTATTTATGAAATTATTTATTGCTTGAATTTGTCGAAAAATATGCAGATTAACCCAAGAATAATCACATATTAAATTGCAATTGCAATAATTGGGGAAAAAAATTGCAATTCGATTTTTTTTGCCAATTGTTCAGCCCTACAAGAAACTGGAGTACATAAGCCACCTTGTGCAATTTGATAAGGATGAACATTTGGATGTGCACTGCTCATCAGAATTAAATGAGTCAAAATGTTTGAATCTGATAAAGAGAAAATGCATGTTTAATTGTGTGTCCTCTGCAACTATTAAATTGCAAAAGTACCTTGTGTGCTCCAGTTTCTATCTTGGATTTTTCGGTGATAAGAAGTTCATAGTAACATCTTTTAAATGTCTCTGGTCCTTACCTCTCCTACCTTTACCTGTGAAGGGTCTGAACTATAAGACAGTCTTGTTTTGTTTTTCCTGAAAAAGATTTTAAAAATCCTGTCCTATTATATCTGTGGAACTTGACTAAAAAATGTTTTCTAACAAAATTGAACCCATTAATTAAACCAGGATTTAACTGGAAACACAGTAGAGAACACAGGAGGTCAACAATGTTAATTTTTTTGCCACAAAACCTGAAAATTGTAATCCATGAGTTCTGCCAAGCTTGAGAATTTTGTAGCTACTCAATAGAATGGAAGAATAGCAAATTAAATTGAATAAAATCAGGAATAAATGTGGAGGTTGGTATATCAGAGACCAAAGAGGGCTGAAAATGATGAGATTTTGCTTCAGAAGTTCGTATAATATTACTGTTAATTTCTGAAAAGTTTTGATTCCTCAGGTATCCTGTTAGGATTTAAAAATAGCTGAGTAAAACTGAATACCCCCAGGAACTGAACTGGACTCAGTGGTCAGCAAATGGAGCATTACAAAGTGTTTAAGAAGTTGGAATTGAACAATGGAACGGGACAAAGATAGTGTAAATATGGGCCAAGTTTGTGAATGTACCAGTAACCTGTTATGATTGAAGAGTAGATTGGGAAAACTGAATAAAACCACTGGGCATGCAGATCAGATTAAAAAAGAATAATAATGTGGGGATAAAAAGCTGAACTTTACTCTTTTTTATCTTGCACTTTATAACAAGTGTTGATTTAAAATTTGGCTCATAATTTCTCTCCTTTATGAAGCTTTGCTTTGATATGTTGAAATGAGTTTGATCTTTGGCCACTTTCCCCATCTCTCTTGTTTAGTGATCCCGCCATTGAAGCAGCATTTTATTGATGAGTACACTGCCATTATTTTATTATGAGTAACACCCTTAATTACCTTTATATAACTGGTGCTAAGGAAATATTTGAAATCAATGCTCTCTCAATTTGTCCCTTTATTACTCTTCTGTTACACTCTCTGTTTACAGGATGGGCAGCACATAAATGTGTGTTAGATTAAAAATACACTGCATTTCTTCACCCATGAAGTTCTTTACAGTTATCAGCATGGAAAGAAATTCTGTTCAGGAAATCATCTTCAGATATCATAGAAACTACACGTCAAAGTTGCTCAATATTTTCTATTTCACAACTCTGTAATTAGGCCTTATGGTGGACTGTTACTGAGACTGAGCTGAAGTGAGAGCTGCCTACAAGTATGAACTGGATATGCCTGCAGAGATCATCCTCAGAAATATTTAATACTCTCCTGGCAAGAATGATCAATATGTTTCTACAGAAGGGATTCCAAAGGAGGGATTTGTTCAGATATTGGAGGCCTCAAACCGATCCTCGCCTGGTTAAACAATTTACTGTTTGATGAGCTTGAAGCAGCGATACAGCCGGCACAGGGAACGGAGCGTTTATTTAACTTTATGAGGTGAACCAGTGTTTATGAGACTTTCTTCTTATATTGTGCAGAAAAAAAACTATATAATAAGTAAGCAAATATGCTCTTACATGAGGAACTTGCCTTCCAAGCACAGTTTTAACTTAATATAAGAAGTAGGCCATAATTATGCTGAATACGGCTGTCAGGCTATAATGCAGGGCGCTAGATTCCACAAATGCAGTGCTGTGAAAAAGTATTTTCCTACTTCCTGATTCCCTTTTTTAGCATATTTTTCACATTTAAATGTTTCACATCACCAAACAAATTTAAATATTAGTCAAAGAAAACCAGAGCAAATACAAAATGCAGTTTTTAAATATTATTGGTCAGGTATCTGCAAATATTAGCTTAAAAAGTCAAATATCAGTACGGGCAGATATCAACATTTCAGCCGATATATACATCAGATATTTTGCCTGTGGGTTTCAGCATACACAGACTGTAAACTTTGTTTAGATATACTAATAAATTATTGGAGTTTTAGGCTGAACCAACAGCCAGACCTCGTAGGTCTTTTGTCAAGGCAATCATCTTGTCAGAACTGCACTTTGTATTAACTTGGGCTATCTTTATTTAATATCAACATTTTTTGATACTACTAAATATTTAAGTGTGACAAATATAAAAAAACAGCAATGCACAGGAGCCAAACATTGCCAGAGTATTTGCATAATTTAGAAGGCGCTCTTTCTCTTTTTCTCATGACAGCTTTAGTTAAAAAAATGGCTGAAGATCTGTGGCTTTTTGAAGCTCTGTTCTTCCCAATCCTATCGATCATTTATATATTGGAGATGTATCAGTATGATATTGAAAGTATCTAAAATTTGGTTAATCTGACTGTAAATGAGGACAACATCAATGAATGATGGCATCACTAGAGATGAAATGAACTCAAATATGCCTTTCATGTCAATGAAAACAGACCCCTGTTTGTTCTGGTCTTTTTAGTCCGGTAAGTTTGAAGAAGCTCCAATTCTTCAAAAAGAATCAGCTTTGAAATATTCTGAGAGCCATGAATGAAATCACAGTGATCTTTGTAAAACTCTTATGTAAAAGGAGAAGAAACGTCACCCGCTGGTAATCCTCAGCCTCTTTGTCTCTCTGACAGCTACTGTTAATGGAGCGAGGCCATTCAGGGTCTAAGAGTGCACGTCTGTGTGCTGAGGTCAGCAGTTAACATGCGTTAACCTGAGGACAGTAAAGTGACCCCGGTACAACACTGGGAGTCAGAGCAGAAAACTCCCCATAGATCAAAAAGGAGGCGGCTGTGTTTGTAGTTGATAACAGATCAGTGCAGAGAAGATTAGCTGTGACAGAAGAGAAAATATGGTGGTGATAAAAAGAGCAGTGTGAGAAAAGCTTCATACTTTTTCATCATATTTTAAACACAAATTCTCTGCTTGCTTTCCCCAAATGTGATAGCCTGAGGGGTAGAAAACTACCGCCGGAGTCCAGAAGGAGGCTGCTCAGCCTGAATATTTATGTGCTGTGAATCCTTTTATGCAAAACAACACAGTTGCTGCTTTGCTGCAGTTGTGTAGTCCAACAAAAGCAGCAGATGCTCCTCTTAATGCTAGAAATAATATTTGTTCAAGCAGAAGGACCATTTCAGAGAAAGAAATCCCACTCACGCCATCTTTCTTGTAATAATACTTTTATTAAAACATTGTTTGCCTCCAACAAGTAAAGAATATACATCATAATAATTATAATAATGATAATCATAATAAACTGAATATCATCAGAAAAGTATTTTCTGTTGTATGTTTATGTTATTTTTTGTCAATTCTTCAGTGAGGCGCTGTCTGGACTCTGATCTCTGCATTCTCTGACTTCAAGGCTTGAGCTAGTTTTAGAGGAATGTACAGTACAAGAAACAAAAAAGTATCTCACCGCCATCATACTGCTTTTTTTTTTAACATATTTTTTCTCATTTGCAAGTCATAACACATATCAACCACTCAAATTTGCTCCTGCCTAAACCTCCTGTGTTCAACTCCTACGCTTGCAGGCATACATACTGTATAGACTGGCATGGATGCTCGGAGAGACACACACACACTTACACTCACACACACACAGTAAAACACACGCTTGGATGCCTGCAGTAGATGGTATAGTGCTGAGCTCTGGTGCTTTAATCAGACCTTTGGTCGTAAAGCGTCACACTGACCGAGGCAGCAGCTTCCACAGAGCTCATTTCTCAGCAGAACCCAAACACAGACAGATAAGCATTCTTCTGACACCACCCCCCCTCCCCCCTACTCTTGCACAGCACAGTTAGCCCCCCATGACTGACCATGTCACTCTCTGCTCCTCCTCTCCATCAGTGCTTCACGCTGAGTGCTCTGTCCTTTGGAGCTGGAATTCAAAGGAAATGCCACAGATGCACTATTAAAAATGTGACCTTTTAAAAAAAGTACAAGATACTCACTGAGGGGGAACCAACTGTCCATTTTACACAAACATAATGTCAGCCGTCCGTGTGGTCGGTGCAGGGATTGTCTCTTAATAAAAGTTTGAACTTTTAAAACATTGGAAACAATTAAAAACACAATAGCACAATAAAAACCTTTGACTTGATTTCACAGTCCGCGCTGCTCTCAGAGTCTAGAGAAGGTTTAGTGTGTTCTGACAGGCAGGTGATGCTGAAAATCTCTTTTATGGTTTCACAGCAGTTCATGTGGGCATGACAAGAGCAGAATATCATCCTGTCATGCAGCTGATTTCTCTATCTACCTCCACTCCTGAAGCTGACATAAAAAGCAGTCAGTTTTCTAATGGGGCTCAGTTTAGCGCTGGCGGTCATGTGTCGATGACGTCCTGCGCCGGCGAAGGTTCATGTGGCAAGCTGGTGGCGTTTGGCAGCGGCTGCGTGTGGCTCACAGAGTTCTGCTGCAGCTCGAGGGCCATGGCATTCTGTGGGTGGGGGAACTCCTTCACCTGTCTGCGGTACTCCAGGAAGGTGGACGCCTTGGTAGCGATGGCCACCACGTTCTTACCGACGAAAATAGTGGAAACTCGGCTGTCCTGAAACAGAATCATGTTCACGCCTCGTATAAGAATGGTGACCACGTTGATGGTGACGAGGCTCAGAACTGGGTACAGCATCATCTTCTGGGGCGTCATGTGCTCACCCTGCATGCTGATCTCGCTGAGCGACACGCAGGGCAGGATGAGCAGAAGGATGTAGCAGTAGAAGAACATCAGACCCTCAGCCCAGATGGGCAGGCCTGTCCGCTGGGGCTCCCATAGGTTGGCTTGGATATCAAGCAGATCCAGCAGGTCCAGCGCCACCCAGAAGAGACGACTTCTCATGTCCTCCTTCTTTCGAAAAGTTCTCACGTATTCCATACTATCCAGAGCGACTAGAACCAAATACAAACCCGGCACACATACTGATAATAACAACGTCAATGCCTTCCGGGCTACTGTCTCCAAGCTCTTCCTGTCTGCCTTGCAATTCTGGAAGACAAAGTAGAGCTTGATCTCCAGGACGAAGATGTACAGAAACCACAGGATCATGGCGTATCCTCTTCTGGCTGTACGCACTTCAGCACCAACCCACACAGCCACGTACCGCAGGACTATTAGGAAGCAGACGTCCCCTACCAGCACTATTATACAAACCCCAATCTTCCTGGGACCCTGGTTCTGCTCCACCAGGTAGGCATCCATGAAGGCCATGCTGGTCATGATGACGATGGTGGTCAGGCACACGTGGCGTTTATCTGGGGGCGGCAACACCATGGTGAGGGCACCTGCTGGCTCTCACTCCCAGCCCCCAGTTTCCAATTGTAAGGCAGTCCAGAGGCAGATTACAGGAGCGTGTGCACGCCAAATCTCTGGTTTCCTGCTGTGGTGTGCACAGGAAAAAAAAAAACGTCCAGAAGATATTAAAGCAATCCTGTAAGTCACGGCACTGATAGTCCCAGGAGGAGGCCGGTTATTGCGATGAAGAATCAGAGTGGTGTGTAGAGTCAGCGGAGATATGTTAGCTGCTGAATGCTTTCAAACCACGTGGAAACAGGAACATCACCTCGTTACTCAGCGCACTTCCATTGATCCGCCTCTGCTCATGAGCAGCAGCTACACCGAGGGCTCTACAGCTGACACACCATGACTGATAGTAATCCACACACACAGTCAAATGGAGAATATTCGCTTTGGTCTAATGGAAATGTGATGGGATTGCAGGACACGGTGCTGCAGTGTAGAAATGTTTATGGGGGTGTTTATTTTTGTACGAGCCGGTGTACAAAGCAGCGGGGGTGCTGCAGCTCAGCATGTGCAAGGAATTCCTCTTCGGATTCTCCAGTAGACGGTGGTGCAGTGTGTGTGGCTCCTTGTGATCCTGCGGTGTGTGTGACGGGAATTGGAGGAGAGAGAGGAGAGGAGTCTGCAGTGGCCAGAGGCCCCCAGCCGCCATAAATCACGGAGACAGCAGGTCAACGGCCCATGAGGCCTTGCGTCCGACGTCGGCTTCCCTGGGGGGATGCTCTCACACCGAGCTGAAGATCCATCCTTCC
The DNA here is from genome assembly GCF_018320785.1 of Cheilinus undulatus. NCBI lineage: Eukaryota > Metazoa > Chordata > Actinopteri > Labriformes > Labridae > Cheilinus > Cheilinus undulatus. The sequence goes on along the minus strand of NC_054878.1, from coordinate 34,155,259 downwards.
CCCCACCTCCTCCTGCCACGTGCCGGCTTCTCCACAGCCTGGAAGAAGGAGAAATAAAGAGGAGAGAGGAGGGGGGAGGGCAGAGGAGAAGGAGAAAGAAACCTGTCAGCACTACTGGGCCATATAACACAGTTTTCATTGCCAACGGCCCTTCACATATGAGGAGCCAAGTAATGTGTCAGCTTGGCTCAAATAAAGCCTCCTGCACTATTGATAGGGCAGAACATATTGCACATGTTAGTGGGAGACTGCTTCAGGATGTCATTACCTCTCTGTTGTCTGCGATGTGTCACAAGATATCTGAATTCATGGCTTAATATGCTCCAATGCTAACGTTATTATATTCTGCATATTTGGAGCCATAACACCCAGTAGTTTAATTTAGGGAGTTGAATTAATACAGGATTTATTACAAGGAATTGTAGAAACCAATTTTAAAGTCTCATAAAGAAGCTAACTGCTCTGCCACCTTTCCCTTTAAAGCATAACTTGGCAGCGCTTTATCCTTCCTACGTGAGTTTAAATTGGAAAAAGATGACAAATAGTTCATTTCTTGAGCATTAACTGGTTCAATTTCTGGCAGTTTCCAATCTGAAAAGTGAAATTGTGATGGCAGAATGAATGTGGTATCACTGAATGGAAATACAATTGGGCAGCTGTTTTTGGTGTTGGATTTTTGGCGTGTGTGAAAGTAAACAGCATTTATTTACACTTTTATAATCTTTGCTTACTCTTACTGTTTACTCAGAGTATGCAGATGTTATATTCCTGTATACATTTCTTAACTTTATGAAGCAACACAACAGGGTGGCAACATTTCAGTAATCCTGGGTTTAGTCTTATTTAAACATTATAATAGCAGACATCAAGAACATTCTGACTGGATATACTGTTGAGTAATTCTTAAAAAGCAGTAATGCCAAACTTCTTTTTGGTTTGTTGTTATCAGCTCAGTGTTCACACTGATGAGATGAGGCTGTTTATGCTTCACTCAGATGCTCAAACATCGTTCATAAATGCTTTTTATGTCATGTGAATCCCTCAAGCAATGCCAGAGTGCATGCGCATCCTTGGACCCCAATGTGCACATGGGACCGCGTCCAGCGTGAACATGGAAGTGCACTTTTAAGTGCATTTCTCTCTCATTATGAGAAATTTATGAATGAAAACAAAACTGTAGTTTTTTTTTTGTAAATACGCCTTATGAGGTGCTCAATTATTCTACACAAGAAGTAAACAGTGGAGATGGGTGCTGGCGCTGGTCTATACTTTTGTGCATTTAAAGATTCCTGGGTGGCTGCTGGGATTTCTGGGTAATTGTGGGCACTCCTTGATTCTGCCTCTGCTGTTGTTATTGCTTCCTCATACATCCCAGTATCAAAACCTGTCAAACTGAATTGAAATAATGATCATAATAATCATCCCGTTATTCTTCCTTCAGTTTCAGCTCAATTCTCAGTCTCCAATTACAGACTATTTCCGTTGAATGATGTCTGAAGGTGTTTCTTTTTCGACCTGCTTTAGCATTCCTGCTGATGTGTGTTTCCAAGCGTGTGACAGGCTGGGTCAGCTGGTTCATCTCATCACCATTCTGGCTGGAAGTTTACACACTTACTGAAATATTAAAAGAAAAAAAGGACTGTACAGATGCCGAGCGCTTAACTCATCAGCAGGAGTCCAGCACCTCGTGCACCGGCCTCATCAATAAATAACCCAGCATGTCTAAATATTAGCATAGAAAGAAATCAAGGCGGAGTAGCAGGAATTAAAATATTAATTGAGAAGAATTGGCTGTTAGTTAGAGTTTGGTACTTTTTTGCTTAAGTTTTTCTGTCACTCCATACTTTCTGTTGGTTTCCATCTGCTCCTGCTGTCACTGAGTCTTCCAAGCAGAACACAAATAAATCACATTAGTGCTTCTGTCAGCTGAGCTACATTTCAATTCCAGATATGAGTAGCATTTAGAGAGCTCTGCAGCACTTTTTATAACCAGACTGAAGCAAGTGACCATGAAACTTCTGCCTCTAAGGTATGTAGCCCTCCCAAAATATTCCACCACCCCAGCAATGAGGGTAATCTAAGCTGACGTAGAGACCAAGACAGGAATTAAAAATGTTTATTCTAGCTCTGCACATAGATAAAAAGGTTATCTCTGGTTTGCCAAGGCTCATTTTGGTATGTCTGAAAATATCTATAAAAGCTCTCGCTGTGTATAAAAATCAAAAATCCATCTAAAAGGGGACTCCATTGAGATATTATTGCTTCTCCATTAAGATGCAGCACTCAGAGAAGATTTTATAAAAGGTCAGAATCAAAGCAACATACGCCGAGCATGAAAGGACCCTTTGATACACACGCTGATTCCTGTCTCTCTACCTCTCATTTCCTGTCCTCTGCACTATCTCTCTCTCTAATAATAGAATAAAATGACAGTGACAGCGTCAGGGTTATTTTTTCACACGCTCCCTTCAGAGCTCTCCTCACTGCTTTTCATTTCTTATTCTTCATGGGCTGAATAGTTTTCTCCATGACAATTACATTGACTATTTGTGTGAAGTATGCGAAATGCAACTTAAAACAATAGTTAGCTATCTCCTGATGTATCTTTTGATATACAGTGCCTTTTAAAATATTCACCCCCTTGGATGTTTTATCCTTCTATGGGTTTTATAAATCAAACATTGTCAATATCAATACGCTTTTTAGACTTAAAAATGACAAAGAAACCTCTTTCATGTAAGTGAAAACACAAAGTCATGTCAAATTTAGATACAAGTATGTAAGGTGAAAGAAATGACGGCAGTAAGATTCACCCCTGTTTAAGTTACAGACTGAATTCAACAGAGGTCAAGCCAGTTGGTGCTAGAAGTCTCACAATTAGTGAGATAGGGATCACCTGAGTGTAGTGAATGTGTCTCAAGTGATGGTAGTATAAACATACCTGTGTCTGAAAGGTCAAGTCACTGGTTAATTAGTATTCCTGGCTATCATTACACCATAAAGACAAAAGAACACTTTAAGCAACTCAGAGAAAAGGTTACTGTATAAGCAGTATAAGTCAGGGGATTGATATGAAAAACATTCCAATGCACCGATCTTCCCCCCTGCAGGTCAGTTAAACCCATCATCAAGAAATGGAAGGAATATGACACGTGTGTAGATCTGCCTGCTTTAGGCTGTCCTCACAAACTGAATGACCGTTCAAGAAGGAGACTAGTGAGAGAGGCCACCAAGACACCTATGACTACTCTGAAGGAGTTACAAGCTTCAGCAGCTGAGATAGGAAAGACTCTGCATACAACAACTGTTTCCCTGGTTCTTGACCAGTCAAAGCTTTATGGGAGAGAGGTGAAGAAAAAGCTACCGTTGAAGAAAACTCACAAGAAATCTTGATTAGAGTTCGCCTAAAGGCATGTCGGAGACTGGATTGGTCAAGTGAAGAAAGTTCTTTGGTCTGATGAGACCAAAACGGTGCTTTTGGGCCATCAGACAAGAAGCTGCTGTATGTTTGGCAGACACCAAACACTGCCCATCACCACAAACACACCATCCCCACTGTGAAGGATGGTGGTGGCAGCATCATGCTGTGAGGATGCTTCTCTGCAGCAGGCCCTGGAAGGCTTGTAAAAGTAGAGAGTAAAATAAAGGTTGCAAAATAAAAAAAATCCTGGAGGACAATCTTATTCTGTTTGCAAGAGAACTACGACTTGTGATGAGATTTAAAATGCATAACATAACATAAAATGCTGATTTAAATATGTGCATTTTAAAGAAATAGATCATATTTATGATTTATGAAGAGTACTGTCACAGTTTTTAAATAATAGCTGGTACAGTGGTTATTCGTTGCATCTACTAAATACTGTCTTGTCACTTTTTTACATTAAACATTTTTATTTAATTGGCATTTCTTTGCAGAAATCTGCTTTTTCCTCAAAAAAGGCTAAAGGGGCAAACATCCATGGGGGTGAATACTTTTTACAGGCACTGTTTTTATAAATGTGCAAAACCATTTCTAGAACAAACATTAGGTTTTCAAAAGTCCAAAAATAATTTTTTTGTGGTAGTTTTCCTTTCTATGTAGTGATGTAGTTATAACTCCTGATAATCCACTGGTGGTCTTGAATTTCACTTTCACCTAAGCTATAGTGCTTCAAAATTAACAGGCAAATGAAATGGCTTTCTTTCTCTGTTAAGACACTAGCCCGGTTACATTAGCCTTGACTTTAGCTGATTTTATCCTCTTTCTAAACAAAAAACCTGGGACTTCTTATGAGACCTTGCTATAAACACGGCTCTGTTAGATTATCTTTGAACTGGTTAGGACCACATCTGTGTGAATCAGTGTGATTTTTATGAATTTAACATGAATTCATCTTAATCTTCAGACAAATGAATACTAAATTATGAATTTGCATGGACCAGGATTTTTACCCCGTAAATCCCAGACTTAAGATGCTTGTTCAGTATTGACTCACAGTTTATCAGAGATTAAGAGAGCATGCAGTGAGAGGACGGATGATTCATGTGTTTCCTGTGTTTGAAATGAGGTTTTCTGTCTCTTGATTCTCCTCACTTATTCACTCTCTCTGAGGCCTTTTTAAAATGATTAGAGGAATAATCAATTAAAATGTTGAGTTCTTGGAAAAACCGTCAGAAATGAGTGAAAAAAAACAAAATCACAATTATAGTAGAGACCGTGCATACAGATCTGGACTAGTTAGAATTTTTCCTGCTAGTTTGACACCCTGACCTGACGACAACATGAATACTGAAGCATACCAGCAGGAGAGCATTTGCTTCTTATCTTTGCAACATTATTTACAAGAGTCTCTACTTTTCCTCCAGGGTACTAATGATTACATTAAATTTTATTTGCATTATCGCATGCATACATTAAGTTCTATCTGAAAGAGAGCGTGTCCGTATGGCCCTCCTCTTGATGCATACATAATTGTTATCCATAATCTAATCCATAATAAGTTTTTGTTTGTTGTTTTCTTCTATTAGGAGCAAAAGACCGCTTCCATCTAGGGCTGGGAAATTAATCCAAAATGAGATTAAACCGCAGTATGGCCTGCTTCAATTTCAGAAGGTGCAATGTTTCTTTAACCAGAAATTTGTGTCAAAATAGCAGTTTAAAACTATTTTTTGGCAGCAGAGATGTTAGGCATTATAGATCATGCAATCATCCACAGGCAATATTTTTAGAATAGTCCACAAAAATGATACTTTTTGGTATATTTTCTCATTAAATATGAAAACGACATAAGAAATATAACTCTCTTTACTACATTAAATCCTATCCAATTTGCAATGTGAATTAAAATCATCACAATTAGATATTTTTCACAATTTTTCAGCTCTAGTTTTATATAATATAGAATTTAATATAGAATGAGTTGTTGCTTGTGTATGTTGTTAAAAAACACAATATAAGAAACTTAAGAGATAATCGTATATCAAATTGCAATACTAAGGAAAAAAAAAATCACAATTAGATTATTTTCCCAAATCATTTAGCCCTACTTCCATCAAAAAGAGCACTTCTGTTGTAGAGTGACTGACACTCTTTAAACCCCCCACGACGTGTGAACTCCCACACAGTTGAGTGGTGACATCAGCACATGATGAGCAGTCGGGATTGGCAGAGCAAGTTTTTAGTCACATAGTCTGACATGGTGAAGGGAAGGTGGGGGTCCTGGGACTTTGGGGCTGTTATTTTGGGGGTCACATGGTGAAAAATTTGGGAAACGTTGCTCGAAGTTAGTGTCTAATCTTCAAGCGACAACCTCTGGTCCTGAATGAAGCCAATGCAGAAGTACAAAAAATTGCAATATGGCGAGGGTCCACTTAAGACTGGCTGCAGAAACACCAGAAGCCCTGTCTGGATTTTTTTGTATCACAATGGTTTAGATTATATTCAGGAAAAACCTTACTGCCAGCTGATTGGCGCATCTTATTTCATTGACAGATAGCTCGACAGGCAGAAGCTACGTTTCTGTCAAACAGAATGCTGGCTAGCTTAGTGGGCGGGCCGTTAGGTTGATCCAAAGTTCACTTGAAACTGCGATGTCAATATGGAAGCTGCCATGGATTGGCTTTAAGAGCTGTTTGAGTCCACCTATTGTAAGCAGACGACTGACATCACACATGGTTTGTCCAATTCTTTCTACAGTCTATGCTGATCTTTCAAAAAGGTTATAATATTTTGGTTGATTGATCGGTGATTAGTTGACTTAATACCCTATTGTAAAAGAAAAATGTGGAAATCAGTGTTTATTCAAATAGAAAATAAGAAATATTGAAGCCGTAAATGTGCAAGCAGTGTCTCTTTCAAAAACTAAAGCAAATTGCAGAGCTCTGTACTCTTCTTTTCAGGCAATAAACTTCTCACCCTGATTGATATTATTATGATTCTAGAAACCAAAATTGTCCCATTACCGTTTATTCTTCTAAACCAAAGACTTCTTTTCACTCCCAGTCAGACTGACTGAGCTCTTGATATTAAATGATAAATAAACATGAGTTTGTTTTCAGCTGCGCTGTGTGAAATCAACACGACAAAGTGGGCTTTCGAGCCTCTTCTGATGGAGATCCAGCAATTTGAGGAGGTTATTTTTCATTAGAAAATACCATCCTTAAGAACTTAAACTTTGTCAACATCCTTAAACATAAAAGAATTAGGAGCATTAACGGCTCCCTGAGAAATTTCAGAGGACGCATTTTGCTAAGTCATGCTGAAATATCCTTATGTGTTTAAGAAGTGTTACATCTAATAACTTCTCAAATCAAAGAGTGTCAATAGAAAGAAGAGCATGGCAGCAGAATGAGCTTCATTTGTAATCCAAGCATGGATTTGAATGTTTAAAACCCATTATGTAGAACAGAGTCTAAGTAAGAGATTAAATTCATAAGATGGTGATTAATTGACTGATTAGCAGAATGCTACGGATCATTAACATACTATAAGGGAGGCTGCTCCCATATATATACAGTACATCACATCATCATTTAAATGCCATTAATTATCAAAAAGACTTTCAGATTGTTTCCCTAATGATCGGATTACAGCCAGCGTGACAATACCAGAGCAGCTAAATTGGATGGTTTGAACCTCCCAGGAATTACGACATCAGCTGCGAAACACGGATCGGTGGCGTGATTCGGCGCCTTACGAAACGGAAAAGCTGATGAACTCTGACAGTAATGGATGATTATTAATCCTTTCTGTCATGTAGAGTAGAAAAGTGCCTTTGTCAGTGTGAAATCATGACAGAAATGCACCGCTCTGTTTTGCATATTCTGCTCAGCATTTATAATGTATCACCCCGGGGCTGGAGATTAGCCCTCGGTGTCACTGCAGAAAAGGAGAAAAGAAGGGAAGAAATGTCCACTGATATGTGATGTGACAGCCGTGTCGACTATCGTTTTACATCTTTGCTTGACTTTTTCTCTTCTCCTGTAGGAGCGCTCAACCTCTCTGGGTTGCCTCTGTACACTTCAGCTTTACTTTAACGCTACAATTACGGCGTATTAATTATGTTGCACTATAAATAGACAATATGGAGGGCTGTGAACAGCAGCGCTACATTTCTCCGCAGAGGGAGGCTATTACTGAGTCTGTGGTCCAAGTTATTATCTCTCTAAACAGCCAGAGCTTCCTTGTCAGGCAGTTGTATTAACAGTTTGGATCCCGCGCTGGCTGCAGGCTTTAACATGGATCACAACTAGGACAAAGGTTAGGGCAACACATTGCTTTTCTGCCTTTTTGTTTCGTTTGTTTTGCCAAATGTTCTAAAAAGCATTGAAAAGGTCTTTCCAGGCCACAGAACAAATCAGAAATGCTGGAAGTGAAGTATTTTGGCTCTAGATTCAGTGTTAATGTTTTAAAGCTGCTGTTCCAGGTGCTGCTACGCACCAAACTGTTCCCTTTCAAGCTCTTGCTTATCTTAATTACCCTGTTCCTGCGTCTAATGTTTGTCTTTTTGACATCATCTCACAGCTTAAAGATAGTCATGTCTTAACAGCTTCAACAAGCTTTTCAGTTTAACACTAATATGCTCTGACACTTCATACACATGGAGCTCGCGCTTGTTTACAGCAACAAAATCATTTCATCCGGCAGCCGTGAACGCTTTCTCTTATGTGAGAGCTTCAAAGAACACTGAGATGTTTTTGCTTTCAGAAATCGGCATTATTATGCATTAAATGCATCTCACTACAACCCTTGCTCTGCTTTCCTTTCACGCTCCTATTTCTCCTTCCTCCTGCCTCAACACCAATGAGGTTTTGATCAAATCTTTCCGTCAGTGTCAGCAAAGCTGTCGTGGGACGACACTGGTCTCCGGAGCGTCCCGTTTTGTCCGATATTTATGTCAGGTTGTCTTCATTAGGGCCAGAATGAGACCCATATGTTGCTCTGGCTGCCCGCCATCTCCATCATCTCGGCAGGTGTTCTGCGCTGTCCTTTGTGTTACTGTCGGCGCTCGGCTAGTTCCAGGAGAGGTGTGCAGATTGCTTGAATTCTCTTAGTACACAGAGTGAAGCTCAGCACAGCTTAACCAACCAAACACTTGTACACAGACATGAGTGAGTCATGTTTGCATGATGAAAAGCACATGCACAAACACAAGAACAGCCATTCACTGAAACTTGGATTAAAAAGTCTGCAATGCAAAATCTCAGATCTGAGATCTTAGGTATTATTGGAACTTCTACTCACAAATGTGTCATTAAACACCTTAATTCAAGACATTAGATTCAGAATTTACTGGATAAGTCACGAGTCTGTAGATACAGCTGCCAGGGGAGCTCAATCAAAGCTCCGACCTCCTTCACCGTTTCTTATCTTGAACTGAAACTCTGTTTACTAAAGATGGAACTCCATATTTACTAAACAGTAGGGCTGAACAATGCATCATTTTACAACTGCAGATACAATGTGTGCATGTGCAACACTTACACTGCAGTACAGGTAATGTTAGTCACGTGACCTGGGGCATATGATGCTGCCACTTCTGTGCTGTTTGATGCAATCAAAAACACAAATTTTCCCCTTCTTATTTAAGATGCACAATACTGGGTTTTTGCAAATATCTTACATTCCAATATTTTCATTCAAGCAATACTGGTATTACATCAATCCAACTGCTTATCTGACGTCGGGTCATGTGGCAGCAGGCGAAGTAAGTCAGCCCAGACATCCCTCTCCCCAGCAACATTTTCCAGTTTCCTGAGGGATTCTGAGGCAAAAACTTTGCTTCCTGGTTCAGCTTCCTCTTCACCACAACAGTACACTACAACACCTGGAACACTGATGATGCTGCACCAATCTGTCCGGCAATCTCACGGTCCATTTTACTCTCACTCATGAACAAGACCATTTGATACTTGAAATCCTTAATTTGGGACTAAGAATCACTTCCCATCCGGAGGGAGCAATACTGATATTGATACTGATTTATAAGATTTAGTTCAGACCTAAAACTTCAGTCCTTACATGCAGTTGTATTACTTTAATGCTCCTGATGAGCGCTACAGTGTGACAGTCACAACTGTTGAACATGGTGAGCTCCTATTTAACTTTTTACAGCTTTTCTCCCTCATTTTGTGAGTTTAATCCACAAACCGAAACCTTGCTTAACTGTTTCATAAATACACCATAAAGAGTGCAGTCTATAATGAGGAGTCCTCACTCAATTCAGACCTAGAAGTAAGCCAGGAAGAAGGCCACACTCAGCACTGCATCTGGTCTCTACTTAACCAGAAAATGTCTAGTGGAGCCACTCTACAGGACATCAGGTGATGGCGTTCCATGTAAGGGGGAGGACTGGGTGACTGAACTTGCAGCTGATGTCAGAAATAACTGTGAACCATCACATGTAAGCAGGATTAAACATGAATGAGATGCAGCAACAGCAGCTCTCTCTTCGTCATATAGCGGTCTTTCACATCTTGTTAGCAATGTTAGACAAACCATGTCTATCCCAGTGACTCTGTCATGACAGCCACCATAACTCCACGTCCTTGTACAACTTCGACTAAATTATTTGGCTTTGAAACAGCTGGAAATATAAAAGGTAATGTAAGAACTCAACTAAGATGTATAACAAGTGAGTAATTTTTGAAATTAATATGGACGTTTCAGTGCAAACTTCTATGTATTGTACCTTTAAGTATATTTCAGCCTGCCACACTGCCAGTTATTTTACCCTTATGAGCCATTCAGGCCTTAATTTTTGCTCCTATATCTCAAAATAAGACATTTATCTGGGTTTGCCAGTTAAATGAAGCTCAAATTAAGCATAATGAGATTTTTTCAGTCCAGAAATAAGACGAATACACTGGCTCAAGTTGGAGTTTCTGCAGTATGCTGATCACGTCTTCATCCCATCTATCACTTCCTGGTACTTTACACAGATCACATCCCTCCTGCACTGATTAGAACATCGCACCGTATTATATCCCCAAATCCTCGAATTCATGTTAACACAACCCTCCAATAACAAACCTGCTTGCACCCGGAGATGTCAGCTTGATTCCCCCTCCTCGCTCTGATGAATGTGTGTGACATCTCCGAGGCGCTCAGCACATTTTCCTCAACGTATTAAAACCACCAGACTCAGCTGGCCCCGTAGGGCTTAGCCTTGTCTACGGTGTATTATTCACTGTGCATATCTACTGTATCTAATGGATCAGTGTGGTGCTTGTTTGAATTTTTAAACACCCCTCTTTTGCATCTTTTTGTCATTATTTCTGACAGGTTTAGTCCTTTTCACCTGTTTCTTGTGATTCAAAGGTGCACATTTCAATTAGACAAAAGGAAATGTGCAGGTTTGTATGTTTCTTGATCATCTTTTATACCTCTTTTCTCGTTATCCTTGATAATATACTTGTTATTGCCTTTAAGGATCCACTTGGGTGGAATACAGAGGAGGATGGCCTTGTTTTGTAGCAGAAGGCTTAAACTGTTTTATCACCCATTATAGTTGATTAAGGCAGATCTGCACTCTGTCACATTGCCTGCATGATAAGAACTGAAGGTTCATTTCAGCACATAACTGTAACTAACCCGATCTGCATTCAGGCTGTCTGTGCTTTAAAATAGCCGTGGGTGTTGATCAAACGCTGCTGGAATCAAACAAAACCACACAGCACATGACAAAGGCTACATAGATGCTGCGCAGGAGATCCGATAATAGGCCTTCGTATAGGGTTAGATGTTGAAAGCAGCTTACAGAGTGCATTGCCTCCAACTTGGCCCTCAGCAGCGGAGACAGGGACCCCCCTTTTCAACTTGACAGACGTGTCTTTTTCTCCCCTGCCAACTCTCAAACGGCCATAATGTGCGCGGCGTCAATCAAAGCGTATTCTTTATTCACAAAGCTGGGGAGTGGATCAAAGGCGGTGTGCCACAGTGAGTCATCATCAAAGTGAAGAGTGGCCCCCTGACATCCCAACCCGGCAGTTAGTCAGTGACACAAGGGGCCAAGATGACTAGTTGCAAAATGTACACACATGAGACGACAAACTCTTAAAGCGCTGTCTCAAATAGTATCTCCTTTAAGGACAGGGCTTCAGAAACTTCAGTCTTTTGTTTAAGAAGAGTGCAATTTCTACTTTCTTGCAACATTTAGGTTAGTTTTAAAAAGTGTGAATCAGAAGTCTGAAGTCATTGAGCTCCTACACTCACAGTCCCCATTTCTGACACCACTGAGAGCACCTTGCAACTGTTCCATTAGCTTCTGTAATTCAGTGCAATCGCTCAATGAGAGTTTCTTTCATCTCTCAACAGCCTGGAAAGTGAATTCCGGGTTTCACTCTCCCTATTTTAAAGAATCAATGAGTATCAGACAGAGCGCTTGTGATTTTTGAACCTTTTATGTTTTCATCAAGGTTGAAACCTGATTTTTTGTTAGTATTCTTAAAGATAATGTTTACATAACCTTATGAGAGAGTTCTAACTTGTGTTTGTGATCTGTACCATGTGTCGACCATTTTTGTCTGGTCCTCTTTCTTGTCATCACACCTCAAAGCCTGCCACCGCTGACCTTATTCTGTCAAGCTGGTGACATTTTAACCTGATGGGTTGTGGGCTTTTGGCAAGTGTGTGAGACTGTTCAAAACATCACTTTTATTTAGAGTTCTTTATAACTTTCTTTGGAAATGAAATTGCATGGCATACTCTTAAGCAAGGTTATGTTCCCAGCCTTGGTATTAAGAATCTATGTTTTATGATTTTAGAATAACTTTGAATTGGATTTTCATACTTGTGGGACATAAAAATGAAACCTCTTATTCTCCTTAGGCTCTGTGTGCAGAGCAGATAGGGAGTCAAGTTTCAGACTTGGACAGGAGTCGCACTTACGTTGCACACAAATGTGACTGGTTTGGCTTGGTCCACATACACCCCTTGCCCCGCTCATTGAGCCCTACTTCTAATGTTTTGTATTCATATCTAGGGGTGGGAAAGCTGATGGATAGGCCAGATTCTGAGTCTGCCAAGAGGCAGATCCCTGAAATGATTGTGCCCAGTCTGAGAATGGACCAGATCACAGTCAGGTGACGAGAACAAGGTGGTAGCTAGGGGTGTGGTTTAGTTGTACTGTGAGCAGGTAAACAATGACAACCAATGTAGTGATTAGCTCAGCTTTAGCTATTGTATAGCAGCACTTCGTATCAGAATTTGACCACATTTCTTCATTACAAGAACTATACAGAAAGTTTTTCTTGCTGGAAATGATGCTTTGGCTCTTCAGCATGAGTTGTGGGTAGGGTTTAGTAGTACAAGAAGCCAGTGAACAATGACTGCCAGTGGAGTGATTAGCTTGGATGTAGCTACAGTGGCAGTTTTATCAGGACTGGACCGCTTTTACCCATCAAAATAAGAATAAAGACATGCAATAAAATTTTTATGGTATAAAAATGTTTTTGCTCTTCTCCTGACCAGCTTTGGCATGACTATGTGTCACTAGCTGGCTACGGCAATAGTTAGCACCTACTGTGTTGAAGACATTCTCCAAAGCTGCGCATGCCCACTACATCATATGCTTCGTCTCTTTGATTGGGCCATAATGATTGAGACAGACATTACGTTCATCCGATCACCATCAGGGATTTTTTTCAAAGGTTCTGCCCCTCCTAAACACACAGACTATGGGCTTTTTCCCAGATGGATGTGAGACATGTCCCATGATTAGTCAAACTGGCCATCTAGCATTCTGGTTAGGGTAAGGTGCTTGGGGTATATGGCCCTTTTAATCTGGACCATGATTAAAAGGGCCATATACACATTTAGTAGCCATGAAAAACACTTCACACTCTTGCTCTTACTACGTCATCAACTGCGTTAAGTTCTTCAAACAGACAACTTTCAAGGATTCACATATGTATCTTCTGCTCACAGGAATTACCCACAATCCAATGCTTTCAAAAGATGCAAAAAGATATCAGGAGGAAGCTGGGTCCTTGACTACTGACTACACTTTTAAATGCAAGTATTGTCTTGTTTCCACTGTAAATCTGTTGTCATAAATTTATGGCATCAAAGTAAAGCCAGACTAGTTAAAGCAGTGCCATATGATTTATATTATATTTTATGATTTATATTTTATAATTACATTATTATATGTTAGATATAATATGATTATATGATGATATGATGATGTACATTAGATGGTGCTGGGTAAAAGTTGTTTAATGCTCTTGTCAGTACCATCTCCACTTTGATTTCTGCTGCTGCTCAGTATTTGGGCATGACTGTTCCAATGAAGCATTCATGCACACTCTAACCTCTAACCTGTTCCAAATGTGTGTTCAACAGTTGCTGCCTCTGTAGGACCTGACTCAAAACATCTTTCCCACAGAGGAGGGATCCTGGACTTTGAGGAACAGCTCCAGTGTTATGGAGAATCTCCCAGAATACCTCATGAATCATTGGCAAGATAGCTGCTCAAGCATCAAAAGGAGTCTTCAAATGTAAGTAAATCAATTTCATTCTAAATAAGATTTAAAATAAAAAAAAAGGTAATGTTTGATTTAATATTTTCTCAATGTACTATGACCCCTATTTTTTTGAACAAGCATTTAAAGCAATAGAGTCAGCAGAAATGCTGGCATGGCTGTTTGTCAACTTTAACCTTGATACAACAGCAGATGACATTCAGCACTAGTCCTTGTGATATGCTATGCCTTGTCCATGTATGGATCACCTGTTGTTATGCCATATCAAATAGCACATTTCAGGTATGTTACTTTGGCATCTTTACAAAATGTTAAGCTGATGAGTATTGTCATACTGTCAGGGTGGGTAAAGGTGGGATGCCAACGCAGACTCAGGTGTGTTAAAGTTACCCCTTAAGGGATAACCACTAAAATCGCGAACGATTATTGGAAGAGGGGAATGAACTGAAACAAAATGGGAGAATCCCAAACCAAGAGCTCCCGTTTTAAATAACACTCAAAAAATGAGCAACCAAACCATGGCTGCGGAGCAGTGGAAAACGAAACTAAAATTCTTGGGGAGGCTGAGAGACAATCTTAGTAAAATTAATGCCACCAGACTGGTGTTATGAGAAAACTAAAAGACTGGACAAAGAAATCCAGCATCAACCTTTAGATATTTGAGTCAGGGGAAAACACAAGGAGTCTCAAGGAGTGCTTTGGTTCACTAACATTCATGGAAGCCAAGAAAATGCTGAGATGCTCTCACTACCTCTGATGGTGAGATAATGAGTCAGCACAGAGTGCTGCAGCCTGAGAGTATAGAAGTTTGCCACACCTGGCCTCAATCAGTGGCAATCAGCCACACACACACCTGGCAGTGCCCTGATTGACACACACCTGACTCTGCACTGAGTTGATTGACTCTTACCGTGAGCAGTAAGAGGAACTCAGGAAAGGCCAGGAGGTGTGACAGGACATAACAGTATGTATAGTTTAAGAGAAGAGGTTAAGGTGTATGGACAACAGAAAAGCAAAGCACAATGAAGATGTAACCTCGCCTTAACATTGTGAAATGTAGGTAAATATATTCAATACTCAATAGAAGGAACCTGCTTGCACATGGGCCTTTTTGTAACTATAAAATGTATTTGATTATTATTCAATAAATGATTTGACTAGGACTTGCTGCTGCCATTAAAGACTTGGTTTGGACTTGCATCATGTGACCATATCTACTGTATAGCACTGGCTAGTCATTACTGTAAATATTCATTTCCATTTAAATGTAATTTACATTTAAAAGTTTCAAACCAAAACTAATTCAAACAAAACTTTAACAGTCCAAAACAGAGGAAGGAGAGAGAACTATAACTAGTTAATAAAGGCTTTAAACTGTATCAGTTTAAACTATATGTGAGTGGAATAGGAAGTCATCTTAAAACACAGGCATATTCTGTCATCATCGGATTCATATGAAAAGGCTTAGTTGCCCTTTTCCCACATCCAGCAGACATGGAGCACCATTAGCCTTAATTTTTAATAATGCTTCTCCCCACATGAAGAACTTTAGGCCAATACTCACTGTCCTTTTAACACTTTTTAAGTTTCCCCAACTCCTGGGGGAAATTTCTAGCTCTTTAGCTGCTTAATGCTCCACTAAATTCACCAGTTAGTTGCTAACTGTTCCTGTCTGCCTTTAAGTGTTGGACAAGTGGTGTACACTGGCTTTATAGAGCCAAATCTCTTGTTAAAATATAGATTAATACAGCTTTGAAGATGAGTATGAGATGCTCTGCCAATACTACATGATGTATGAGCTGACTGATGCTTGAGTGGTGTGCTATGAAGAGTCTTTCTGCCATATTTCAAGTGGACCATGATGGGAAACACCAACAATGCTCCAACCTGGTTCTTTGGAGGGAAATCAGACATAGCTTTGGAATAAGTGAAAGTGAGGCCTGGGATTTTAGGCAAAGACTTTGACCTTAAAATATGTTGTAGAACAGATGCGATTAACTGAATACAACCTGTTTACAGCCTGTAATTTTCCACCACTTTTAACAAAATTGCCAGGTTGTGACCACTGAAGCTGGAACCTCAAACATTCTGTCTGTTCTTTCATTAAACTTGCATTATAAGGATGTAAAACCCACAAATAACAAAATGTAGCATCCTTTTAATCCTTTTTGTTGAAAACAACCCTAAAGCATACACTGTGACTCCCCCACACACTGATAATTGGATTGTCCCTCTGAGAGATTGTTGGATGCCCATTTAATTTTATAAATTGAAGGCCACAAAAGAGCATAAAGCACCGCAGTGATTACTATTACCCAGTCTTTACAGCTATACCATGAAAACCCACCATTATGCACTCCTGTAGCTTTTAATTCCCCCATGCACCGATGTTAGAGTTGTTAGATTTTCATCCTGTGGTTTTACAGGGAGATCCATTTAATCTTTGTGTCAATAATGCACCCTTCCCCCTCTCTTTTCCTCTCCTAAACTTGCTGTCGCTCTGCCCTGTTCTTTCCCCTCCTGTGCTCAGTGTAGCCGTTTCTAATCAATCCACCCTAAGGGACAGGAGGTGGCATCAATACCTCATTCTAGTCACGATGCCTTTCTGTTGACTTTCTATCCCACTTTAGGGTAAAATGATTGCCCACAAACATCAAAACCTCATAGATCCCACTCAGTATTCATCATTTCTGCAAAATATTTTCTGGGTGTAGGTAGAGAGAATGCTCCAGGTCCTTTCAGGTAATGTTTATCCACCAAGATTAACTTTGTTTTCGATTGTAATTAAAAACCCACGCACCCTGCTGTTCCTAATTTGCATAAAACAGATGTGCACTGGCAGGTAAAAGGGCAGCACCAGTCACCTTCATGCACGGCCCTCCAGAGAGGAAAGTATCAGGAGAAAAAGAGAAAAAAGATAAGACGGAGAGAGAAGGATTGACGCAAGAGAGCAAGGGGTTGCTGTTCCACGTGATTGAATAAAAGGCAAAAGAGATGCAGTACTGTGAGGATTTGAAGTGCTGCTAATGAGCTGCGAGTTAAAACGGATAGCTTTTGCAGAGGAAACAGATTTAAGTATTACCAGCCAGGGATTTATGATGAGAGTATGGAAAACAGGCGGAATGAAGAAAAATGTCCCTTTCAACAAGTCATTTCATCTTACATTCAGTGTTGAGAAACTTATTTTCCATAAAGCGAGTGACGAGATTCTATTGATGGTGTGAGAAATGTTCCCAATTTAAAGGATGACGGGTTTTAAAAACCAAGCATCAGATCATTTATTTAAGTGGAGATGTTTGCCACTGAACGAGGAGCTTTGTCAGATTCTTTTGAAGTGCTTTCTGTGAAATGAAACCAAGTATTTGACAAAAAAAGTCTCAAAAAATTTCAATGCGTCTCCCGGGCAAGGTGTTTGCTTACGGCGACACCTGCTTTGTATGATAATGGAATGGAAAACAATATTTCACTCAGGATTAGACAATTGTTTGCTGTGCAACTCGCTGAGGAGTGTCGAATTTCTTGGCAGCTGCTTGTGCAGAGGTTTGGCTGGGAATGACTCTGAAGTTTAGAAGTGCTTTGAATCTCAAGAAGGATTCATGCAATCTGTGTTTACTCACTGGAACTTCACCAGAACCAAGAAATATGCACATACAACCGTGATATTTCTGTCTGGGTGTTGTCTCGAACAGGATGTGTGTTCACCATAAGGCCTTTAGGCTCTGAAATAATTGCTGTGTACAAGGTTTAACCAGCAGTAATTAGCTGTGTCACTGTGAACAGACTGTGGGAGCTTTTAGCATCTTGTAGTGAATCTGCTGAGCAGTGTTCAGTTGGTGATGGTTAATTGATGTTGATGGGATAATTTGGCTCTGTGTTGGATTGTGTGGCAGTGGCTGTCCAGCTGAAAGACAGACACACTCAGCCACAGCACTGATGGACAACAACTGACAAAAAGATTTCTAGTCATCCATCCATCTATCCATCCATCCATCCATCCATCCATCCATCCATTTCATTAAAATTCTATTTGTCCATCCATCTGTCTCTTCATTTGTGCATCCATCTAGTAATTTATTCATCCCTCTTTCCAGCCATCCATGTATTTGTCCATCCTTTAGTCAGTCATCCATTTGTCATCACATTGTTTCTATAAAATCCATCCATCCATCCATCCATCCCACTTTTTCTTCCATCCATCCATCCATTTATCCATCCATCCATCCATCCATCCATCCATGAATTCATCCATCCATGTATCCATGTATCCATGAATCCATGAATCCATGATTCCATCAATCCATCCATCCAGCCATCCAGCCATCCTCTTATTCTTATCTTTCATTTGTCTGTTCAATAAACCATCATTTTATTTCCCATCCATCCATCCATCCATCAGCCCATCTGTCTGTCCATCTCATTGATACATTCCAGTGTTTCTACAAGTCCAATTGTCCATCGATCTACTGGATCATTTATCTGTTTCTTGAATATCCATCCAACCTTTCATACTGTATATTATACTCTTTAATAACAGTAGTACTAGTTATATTAGTAATTATAATAATGATAACAATTATAGGGAGGATGATGATGATGATGATGATGATAATAATAAATCCATCCATCTTTTCTCTTTTAATCCGTACTGTTGTCTCTATGGTTAGCGAGGTTTGCCTGTTTCCTGTTTTGCTGAGAACCTTTTTTAGCTCCTTTTTGGAGATTTCTCGGGTGATCCCAGTCCTTGTAGTTTCCTCCCATTTGGATGTAACCCTGACACCAGTGGAAGACATAGCACCTAGGAGGCATCCTAATCTGGTACTTGAACCATCTTAGCTGGCCCTTTTAAGAGGTGAGGGAAAAGCAGCTCATTTCTGAGCTCCCGCTGGATTTCTGAGCTCCTTGCCCTCACTCTAAGGGTAAGTATTGGCTCTACAGAGAAAAGCCATGTCAACTGCTTATACCAGTGATCTTTTTTATTATTCTTACATTTCAGACGTTGGAGGGAGGATTAACTGACAGGTAAACTGATAGCTGTGTGTCCTTGTTTGTTCTGCTCTGCAACACAATGGTTGAGTTAAATGGCTCTCAATTTATGATGCCAAAGCAGACAAACTTTTGACTGCATACTAGATATTGTATCACCCCTTTAGTATCTCAAGAAAGAACAAGAAACCCCATCCCCCAGGGCAACAACTCACTCCAGTAAAATAATCGACCACTAAATTCTTCGTATGCCTCAGTGCAGATTGATCCAAAAATCCTGTTTTCACTGTGAAGCTTTACACAACAAAAACTGTAAGTGAACAAAAGCCAGTTGATTCCTGACTGTAGGCGTTGTGGTGACTAAAACAGACACAGAATGTAAATAAACCTGCTTTGAGTTTCTGGGAGGCATATTACTCATAAGCAAATTACCACTCTGAGAGTTCTGGTCTCTCTGCTCATCTCTCAGCAGCTCCACAAAATAAAATTAATTACTTATAACTTAGTGCTCGTTGGAAATAATTCACTTTCCAATTTATTACCCAACACCTCATGAGCAACTTTTTGTTTCTCAGACTTTTAATGACCACCGTGTTGCATATCAAGTACTGAAAGGGTAGAAATAGATTAAATGATTGTGTTTAACAAGCAGTCAGCCCACATTTTGAAGATGTTTTTGACTGACCATCAGCAGCTACTGTAGCCTCTGTGACTCCAAGCAATGCTCCAGAAGTTCAGTGTTCACAGTGAAGCTGTGGGCGTCTCACACCCCCTCTAAACAAAACCCAGGTGTGCTCTGAATGCCAGCTATCTCATGGCTAGATGGACAGCTAAGAACATGGAAATAATACAGCCTGGAGGTAGCAAATATTCCTCCTCCTCTGGTGGATTTTCACCGCTGTTCTTCATCCTCAGCTGCCACACCAGGTTGAAATATGAAGACCTTTGCTTCCAGTGTGCTCGCATAGATGTAAACTGTGCAAGATTGACATCTCCTGGTAGTTTCATTGCAGCTATGGGAGAAACGACTGACCTTTTATGTATGGTTTATCAGATAATCATCTGTTTCACAAATAAGTCTGTTAACTGTAGAACCGGCTGTATTTACACGTCCATATTTGAAGTATGCAGTAGACCAAGTATTAAGACAACCTAATTAAGTCTGATGCAATTTTGAAGGCATGTTTTTGCTAAACCCACGTGTGTTGCAGCACCTGATGCAAACCTGTCATGATTATGAGGCATCCAGAATTTGTTCACAGCTCATTAAAGTCAACTCCATCAAGTAGGAGAACTAAATTAGAGATCAAGCGGTTCATTTTTTAATTCAATTTCCATGTTAAAAGTAAAATGCATAGAACTGTAGCCCCAAAATCAGAAAAAAATATTTTTGTTTCTATTAGGGTGTAAACCAACTAGAAGACATCACTTTAATACTAAAGCCCAGTTCAAATCGAAGGTTTGCAATGCTAAAGACTGTTTTAGACCTTCGCTGTTGATGTTGCAGCTGTCTGAACAGAGGCGACTCGGCTTAATCTGACGCAAAAAGCCCAAAGCTGTTTTTTGGACATTATAGACATGTAGTTATTAAAAGCTTGTAAAGCATCGACCCTGTAGAACACAGGACAACCTAAGCTTTAAGAATATGTGTGCTACAGTAATATCACTTCAATTTTTACAAAAGTTATGTGACTATTGGGCACAGGTGGCCTACTGGTTTAAGGTGCTCCCCATGTACTCGGTTGATCCAGGTTTGAATCCTGGCCTGTGGCACTTTCCTGCATGTCTCCCCCCAGCTCTTTCATCCCTGTTTGCAATTCTGTCCACAGTCGTCCTTTGTCAATAAAAGGCATAAAAAGCCCAAAAATACATCTTAAGAAAAAAAGAAAAAGTTATGGGACTATAAAGACAAAGAAAAAACAAAATTGGAACTACAAGTCAAAGACTTTTCTGCATGACACAATAAACAATAGAGACAATATTTTCTTTGTCTCTCCCCTCTCTTGGGGACCAAAATGTGAAAAATAATCATTCTTTGATGAAGAAATCATCAAATTATTCACATATTTATGAAAAAGTCCTTGCGCCTCTTTGTATTGATTCTATTTATGTAATTATTCAAAGTAGTTCCTGTCTGCAGTGACCCAGAGGATCACTTCACAGGCTGTCTGTCTCTCTTTCGCTCCATTGTGAGCTATTCAGGTCATCTCAGTCATGATATAAAGCCGGGTGTACACTGTGCGATTTACCTGCAATTTAACCACGAATTTAGAGTCGCACGACTCACTTTGAAGTCGGGCCGACTTTCAGTCGGATCGGGTGTTGTTTGTAGTGCTGTGTATAGGGGCCCAACTACGACCTGACTACCTGCTCCTGACTGGTGGATTTCTGGCATGTTTGATATTGTGGTCGTATTACTCCAGACACTTCACAGTGAGAGCAGAAATGCAACAAAATAAACAACTTTGGGGGATTGTTTTCCTTTGTAAACGGCCAGATAACATCCTAAATTGCCATGACAACAGCTAAAATGACTTTCTGATGCACCCCTGCTATGATAAAGTAAATAAACCAGCAGGAAATATTCCTATCCGCGGACCTGCAGTTGACACAGAGGTGATTCTGTTTGTGTGTGTGGGATAGAGAGAGGTAGCGGGAGAGGGAGAGAGCAGGAGAGATGGGGGGGGAATATGACTGGAAACACTTCACCCTCAGACCCTGACACTTTGTAAAAGGAAACTCTGTGGGTTTCTTTCACAGTCCGTCCTGACTTCAGTCGCACAGTGTGATCACTCAGGTCGTGCACGACCATCGGATTGTACAGTGTGAGCACACAACTCGTGCACGATGGTCGTGGCTTGTAAGCGATTCAGCTGTACAGTATGAAATGACATTCTGCCATGACTGTTGTATGGTCGGCTTGAAATCACACAGTGTACACCCGGCTTAAGTGGAAAGACATGCAATTTGACTAAGCATGATGCAGCGATGGAAGAGGCCGTCACAAAACATTGTGGGATACTATATGGCATACAGCATTCAAAGCAAGTAGCAAATGTTGTCAAAATAAATTAAAAGACACTTAATATTCAAGTTACTGGTGTGGATTTAATCTTTAAATACTCTGAAAAGTCATCAAAGTTCCAGACTCCCTAGAAAAGCTTCTGTATGGAATTAAAAGGCATGGAAAGTGTCATTGGAATGGCAAAACAGCGAGCTTTAAGAAGAAATAGAGTAAGAGGCTATGATTTATGGTTCAGAAGTTATTTAACGTTTAATAACCTGCGTTTCCTCTTGTTGACAATGTCAGTCTCAGAGGGTTAAGAAATAAATCACTTTAAAGTGTCTGAGAGAGTTGCTGATATTGAAATGCATCTTCTCTAGTAACAGTGTTAGGATTTCACAGGCTTTCAGAATGTTGTTGAGCAGCCTGTTGCAAGCAGTTGTGAGTTTGACTCTTCTCATCGTTAATCTTTGGTTTGAACTGGGCTGAAAGGGTAGATTCAGGTTTTTGGTGCAATGTCAGTGAGGAGGCTGAATACGTAACATACTAAAGTATACTAGTATACTGGGGCCCTCTGGCCAAAGCCCCAAGAGACGTGAGCAATGCCGCCCCTAAGTAAGCATTTGTATAGAAAATATCACCTCAGGCAACTTATTGCTGGCACCTTGCCAAAACCTTGTATCTCAGTTATCCCAACACTGTAAACAGCGAACTCATCAGTGTTAATTCACCTCCAATGGTGTTAAACTTAAAACTTTTTTCTGAGTTTATATTATTCAAAATTAATACATGTGAGGTATTTATTATTTTGATAATTCAAGCACTTTTCATTCTTGATGAATATTCCCACCCTGCATTGAACAACTGTTGCACACTAAAGAGACAGATGCAGAGCTGGAATACGTGAAAGTCAGTAGTCCCCCTTTTTATTACAAACCATCCCCCACCATGGGCAGGAAGTGACAAACTTAGTGAATAACTTCACTCATATGCAGAAGTGTTTAACATCAGAAAAACGATAATTCACCAGAAACAGTGATCGCTCTGCAACAGGCAACATCTAAACACTTTAAAGTGTTTACACTGAAGAACTGTGGCAAAAAAGAGACAACTGCAGAGCTAGAATGAAACCCGAGTTGAAAGTAGGCACCCCCCTCTTCATTACAGGACATCCCCTCCACAGGCAGGAAGTGACCAACTGAGTGGATAACTTCACTCGAGGTGCAAAAGTGTCAGACATCATAAACAACAACAATTCACCAGAAACATGAGCAAAGGAATCCCAACAGTGATCACTGCACAACAGGCAACATCTACACACATCTAAACACTCTGCCCAAGGGTATGATAAGAAAACTCTGCCCCCTTAGATTAGGTCCCAGTTGACAGAGCTTAGATCAATTGACTTTACAGAGTTGGATAACTATAAATAACTTCAACACTGAAGGCCATTTACTCTGAGTAGAAATATGACTACACTTTGGGAGTTAAAATCAACTCCAGTGTTTGCTGTGAACAAGTTATTCATTGGCTCATTCAATAGCTTTATTTAGAGGCTCACTTCATCCATGATAATGTTTTCCCGTTTGCCTCTGAATAACAGCCTAACTAGGTGGAATAAACTAAAAACATTTTTAAGCCTATAAAAAGCTTTTTACTTAGCAGTCCAACAAAGTAGCTAAAGCTTCAGTGAGAAAGATAATTAGTGATCAGTGATGGGCATCGATGGAGACAGTGTCTCAAGCTTTTCATCCATAATACACATTAAATGACCATTAGGAGTGTAGTTTTTCATTATGTGCCCTTAAAGAAATAATCATGTAAGATTAGAGAGAAATTGTCTTGGTAAAAGTCCCTTTATTGAGTCATTAAATGCATCACTTGCACCATTCATTAATATTAATGTCGCAAGTAATTCATTTAACATTTTGTACAGTCCAAGAGCAAGTCCTCTATTAGGACCTTTCAACACAATAGTCCTCACAAGTACATGAAGTACCATTGACATCCACTTAGAGCTAATAATATATCCTGCTATTCTTAATGCAGGGAGCCTCTTATCAATTAGTAAGATTTGAAGCCAGACGTCAAAATCTGACTTGAACATCAGGTTGTGAGATGTAAACAGCCCTTCAGAGGCCCCCGAGCAGATGGGGCACACTAATAAACTGCTGTTATGTCATGCTCTTCAAACAAAGCTACGCATTAATTTACCAACAATCAACAATGCTGAAGAGTCATTAAGATAAGCAATTAACATCTGAGGAAATAATAATGTGACAGGGAAAAATCTAACAGAAAAACAACAAGTGAGAAACACATTTTTGATATAAGTCTGGTTTTGAGAAAGCAGATTAAATGCTCATTTACAGCCAATTCATCTTTAAACACCAAACTAGAGGAAGGGAAATAATCATAATCAACACGTTGCTTACTTGTACAGGCACTAAAACTATGACAGTGTTGTATGAGGCTTAGTTAGGGTAAAAGAGTTAACTGTCATGATGTGTAAACTGGTAAAAACCCTACCATGAGTCATAGCAGAAACAAAAGTGTGATACTAACAGGCTGTGACAGGGTCAGACTACTCTTTTGCTTTTTACTTAGGCCTGACCAAGAGATTTGTCAACACTTTACACAAGTCTGACATTTCCTCCATCTTTAACAATTTCCATAGGGAAGGGGAAATCCATTTACTCTAACCATAAGTGTCTACCTGTCTCTGATTTTATTTTGAATCTACACTGATGTTTAGCCACAATTACATTGTTTTTTTTTCCATTGTGGGGAAATAAACTAAAATCAAAACATGCCACTCTTATTCATAGTTGTTGCTTTAAGACCATGGTTGTTATTGTGAACATCGTGTTCGTGTTGTTAATGCTGCCTCTAGTGCTTCTTTGCTAGTCATTTTCCTCCCCATTGTTTTTGTTTTCCAACATGAAAGTTCTGTCTGAACTACAGCAAAGAAAATGTAATGCTGTTGAATCAGCGATGCCCAAAGAACTCAGACAGATTTAGTGATACTGTATTTCACTGTGTCTTATGATTAACACCAAATATGTTTGAAAAAGAAGCTTGAAATATTTAACAATAAAAGCTTTTGTGGTTTGTTGTATATTGCGTTACCAACCTACACTGCCTATACAAATTATTCACCCCCTTGGATGTTTTACCCTGTTAATTATTTTAGAAATCAATCATAGTCAATATAATTCAGATTTTTTGACAGAAAAAATACAAAAAAACTTTAAATATCAAAGTCAAAACAGATTTCTACGAGAAAGCATGGTGGTGGCAGCATCATGCTTTGGGGATAGACAGCCAGCCCTGGAAGGCTAGTACAGGTAGAGGGCAAAATGCAGCAAAATATTGGAAAATCCTTGAGGACATTCTTATTCAGTCTGCAAGAAAACTACAGCTTGGGAGTAGATTTCTATCCCAGCAAGACAATGAGCCAAAGCATTTAGCGAAAGCTACATGGAAATGTTGGAAAGGACAACAAGGTGAATGTTCTGGAGTGGCCGAGTCAAAGCCCAGACCTCAATCGAAGAAAATTTTGTGGCTGGACTTGAAAAGGGCTGTTCATGCACAATCCCCATGCAACCTGAAAGAGCTTGAGCAGTTTTGCAAATGGAGCAAAATTTCAGTGTCAATCAGCCTGATTGAGACCTATCCACACAGACTCAGTGCTGTGATTGCAGCCAAAGGTGCATCTACTAAACACTGCTTAAGGGGCTGAATATTCATGCAGTCACTTATTTTACATTAAATATTTTTATTTAATTGACATTACTTTGTGAAAAACTGTTTTCACTTGACATCAGAAAACGTTTTTCTGTATTTTTCTTAAAACAAGCCTATTTTTTTCTGACTGTGATTGATTTATAAAATCAATAAAAGGCTAAAACACACAAGGAGGTGAAAAACTTTTTATAGGCACTGTATACTACATCTTTGTAGCTGTTTTTCTGGATTGAGGTTGTCATCCTAATGTTATCAATGCACAGCTTTTTGAAACTGAAAAATGATCATGTTTCTAATTAAGAATTCAAGATATTATCCCCAAGATATTGGTGTTGGCAAATGTGAAAATTCCTGCTAATGCTTACTGGACATTTACCTGCTGTTCACATTGGCAGTATGCATCAAATATTGGCCTTAAATATTGGTAAAATATTAATGTGTACTATCAGGTATGGGTGGTTTCCTATGGTGCTAAACACGAAAGGAAGCCCACCAGGAGCCCTCAACATTTTGAATGAAGCACAGAACTTAAAACAACTACCAAACTGTCTACCTCTCAGCTCTGCTTGACTCTGCCTTTTTTGCACAAGACACCTTTGTTTTTTAAAACACTTAATAAAGTTAGTCTATATACAGTACTGTGCAGAACTTTTAGGAATGTTTGGGCCAAAAATTGAGGCTGAAGTAAGGCGGACATGTGGCAGGTAATCCACCTGAGGGGGCCATTGGGTGGGACGGAGGATCAACACAACCTCTGTTGTGCTCTAGATGTCTTTGCACATTACCAGGGGAAAATTATGTTGAAAAAATAACAGCATCCACACCTTTAGGGCCAAGCAAGGGGTGGATGTGGCAAGCAAGAACAGACTGGGGTGCTGTCCGGGCAGGTAGTACAGTAGTCATGCTGTGGATGGTCCAAGGACCTGAAAACCGTCAGCGGTCTCTAGGCATATTACCAGGTCCTGGACAAAAGAGATACCGTTGAGCTTGCCCTTGCCCCCTGGGTTGTGGCCCAGACTTTAGTGATATTGGCTATACGACTTTGGAAATATCGGCATACCTTATATCAGAAAAAATCCAATAATGTGCACACCTGTTTTCAGCAGCCTAGATCATTTCCATGTAAACATGGCCTCTGATGGTGAGTAAATGAAGTCTGTTAGTATGGTGTATGTTTTGGCTCATATTTTGTGCACTTTATAAGAACAAAAGCATAAAATCTCTGATTTTGTCACCATGTCTGGGGTCTCACATTTATAGCGGCAGTTTATATTAATAAGATCTTTATTGTGGGCCAAACTTAAGAATCAAATTATACCACTTAGTTTCAGAATCACTCACTGTTTTCCAGACTTCATTATACCTAATGGTGCTTGAGTTGTATGGTGAACTCTGCATCATAAAATTAATTTGAACAGTGAGAAAAAACACTGTCCCATCCTTATTCATGGTCTCAGATTTAGCTTGGGGGGTTGTTGTCAGCTAAAAAGTCGATCTGATCAATCAGCCAAACCCTCTCAGCCTTTGCAAATGAGAACAGCTCCCATCTGTGGAAGTGCAGCACTGATGTATACCATGCTCACACGCATGGACCTGAGGCGAGCCTGGACCTTCATAGGCAGCAGAGTGAACAGAGGAAGAATTAAAAACAGCAAATTGCTGTCTTTTTTCACAAACTGCTGTGTTTCTAAATGCGATTCTGCCTTTGGGGCCGTGCTGTCGTCTTTTATTAACAGATTAAAAGCCAAAAAGTAATTGAGAATTAGCAATTCATCAGCAAGTTATTGGCGGTTTTGGTCTCGGCAAACTGGCTCTGAAATCATTGGAGCCAACGGCTCCTATTTTAGCAATCCTTTCTGAGAGGGAGTGAGAGGAAATACACTCTCATCTGCTACTGTAGTTCTTTTTGAGGTTTTTAATGTCCTCTGACAGACGTGGAGCTCTATTTAACTGCCTCCTACATTGACATGCAATTTAGTTTTTGCTAATTATAGGGTACAGCGGTCATGAATTATTCCCTGCTCCTTAGCTCGCTCTCTCTCACCCACTCTCTTTTTCATACACAGGCAGAAACACGTACAGCCGCACTAAGCATACAAACAAAAATTACCCATCTGCTGATTTTCACACTGAGGCTGAATGTCACGTACAGCAGGATGCTGCACACTGACTCAGGGTGGGGGCTGAGAGACTGAGAGGAGGCGAAGAAATGAGAGCAGGGAAAATCCAACAGTTCATCTCTCCCCCGCTGTTAGAGACCATTCATAAATACTCAGCCTTCACTCTTCCTCCCCGCTGCACATTCTATGAGACTCCAGCGCCCCGGCATATCTCACCAAATGCTTTAAATTATCACAATACCCCAAAAGTTGGAGATATAAAATGAATCTTGACACGAGAAGAACGGTAGGAGCTGGAGAAAAAAGCAGCACAGAAGTGCTCTCCTAATTCAGAACATGCTAGAGCTCCACCAATTATAATAATGAGACCTTCACAGAGCGGCTATATTCAGTTTGCATGCAGCACCAGGGTAATTTTAGATTCTAATACTGCAAGTGCTAAAACTTTTATTAAACTGTCTTCCTGCTGTACATGTTTGATGCTGTGCAGATCTGTCACTGTCTCGGAGTTAATGAGGTCAACACAGACAGGCGGAGACATTGAAAGGATGAACGAATAAAGGCGGAGATAAAAGACACGGCTTTTACGTTCACTAAGTGCATTATACTGCAGATTTTAGACTCTCTTTGAAAAGTTATTCAGCTATAACTCTGACATGATTGAAACACATGCAACAAAATCATTAAAGGTTGCTTTCCTCTACGTGTACACCTATAAATATGCCCTGTTAGGAATCTTAGATGAAGTCAACACAGACTATTCCTTATTCCCATGACATTTGGCAATACTTCCATGGTTAAAAACCTTTTTGAAAGTTTCTTTAGATGGTTTCTAACAAATGCTGTGTTGTATTATATTTGCAACAAGACATGCCGCTCAAATTTTACTCTTCATTCACAAGTGGAGAATTCCCTCGGCTCAGGGTAGAAATTTCAGCACCTCATGTTTTATTTTGGTAACACTTTATTTTGGTAGACTCATATTACTTGGTAATTTTATAGTAATAAGTGGTTATTATCTAGTAATCGCTCAAGAATATGGTAGTAATGATCTTGTAATAAGCTGGCATTTTACAAGTAATGACTTCGAAATTTGGTCATATTAAGGAAGTATTTACTTAGTAATAATGTATAAACCCTTAGAGCCCTAAGCTATTTTTTAATCATTTTGTCTCACTTGGACTTATTGTCTTGTCAACCCTGTGGTGCACAGTCGAGCTCTAAGCATTGTTTTTTCAGGACAACCTGGGCTTTAAGAATATATGTGCTGCAGTAATACCACTTGAATTTTTAAAAAGTTATGGGACTATAAACTAAACAGAAAGCCACTGAAGTGTCAGGCTTACTAGAAAAGCTAAGAGCCAGACACAGATAACAAGAGTAGCAATGATTTATGGGTCAAAAGTTATTTAACCTCTTGTTATGTGGTGTCTCTTCTTGTCATATTTGACGTCAGTCTTGGAGAGCTAATTATTAAGTAATTCCTTGTAATATTGTGGCAGCTCTTTGGTAATTTGATGGTATTTTACTTAGCCCTGACTCTAACCCCTAACCCTAAAAATGAATTGAAAATTATACAGGAAGAGCTCATTTCAGTTTAGTGGGCCAAAGTAAAGCAACTACCTGAGAATTATCAAGCCACTAATATTGAAAATTATCATCTAATCTCTAAGAAATGACTTGGTAAAATACCACCTAATTACCAGAGAACTACCACAACACTCTAAGGATCAGAGTAAGGGTTACATGGTTAGAGAGCTTGGGATAGAGGGTTAGAGAGTTTGGCTAAAATACCACTTAATTACCAGAGAATTGCCCCAATACTATGAGGATTACGGTAAGGGTTAGTGGGTTTGGGTTCGAGGGTTTGGAATAGAGAGTAAGGGTTAAACACCTCCTAATTACCAGAGAACTGCCACAACATTGTGAGGGTTTGGGTAAGGGTTAGGGCTAGAGGTTATGGGATGGAGGGTTAGATGATCTGGGTAAAATACCAGCTGTTTACCAGAGAATCGCCACAATTTTATGAGGGTTAGGGTGAGAGGGTTAGAGGTTTGAGTTAAGGGGTTTGGGTTAGGGTAGGATGTCCCATAATTACCAGAGAACTGACACAATATTATGAAGAATTACTTGATCATAAATGCATTATCACTAGGTAAATAATTTCTTTTTTATTATCAAGTTATTACTTGGTAAAATGCCAGCTTATCATGACATAGTTACTTATTCTTGTGAAATTGCTAGACAGTTACCACTTATTTCTATAAAATGACTGTTATTACCTGTATTTCCAGTGCTAATATTCAGTTGAGTCATAGAAGTGTTGTGTGCCCTTTGTACAGTGAGACAAAAAGTAAAGCTTGATTTTCTGCTGGTGAACAGGTCGGTTGCGTGTCTAACCTTCAAGCAGAGGACTGGAGTTTGATGTCTGTCAAGCATGTGCTTTTGCAGCATAATCTTTTGGGATGGCTTTGGATCTGAACACGCAACTTTTAAAGACATTTCCCATGACATGCTGTTGACTTTTAGGATTTCACGTTACATTTTACGTTGATGCATGACACAAATCTTTCATCAGCAAGAGGGACAGATTCAGACGTTCCTTGTCATGGTTGTTGACCTAAATTTCCCTGGATAGTTTTTTATTTCTGTAATGGAAAGAATGATTAATGCATGACCAAAAACAAAGTTTGAGTGGATCCAAAAAAGAAAATTGAGTTATGTCTGTAAGTTATACAACCTACGATGTCTTTACCTATCCATCAACTCTGTTCTTTTTTTCTGTGTGTGCTCTCTTGCTCTTTTTCCTCTGACATCTGTGCATGAAATGACAAGCTGTCTCTGTGCAATATGCAGCTTCAGTAAAATAAAATGACCAGAGAAGAAGATTTTTCTCTGGCTCTAGTTGTAGCTTATGCTTCATAGAAAATCACAGCTGGTTAAGAGAACAGAAAAGATGCAATATGTTCACACCACATAATGCGATGAGTGACAGTTAATTTTCATTCTTATGACTTAGGAGGATGTTGCAATGTTGTATTTATTTGGAATATAGAGATGCACCAAAAGTACTGCAGGCACAAATGAAAGCGTAATTGTGAGGATGCAACTGGTCACAATACTGAGCACAACAGTTCAACCTTTACAAGAACATGAAAACTCTGGCCTCCCTTTTCTCCAAATCACCATTTTACTGATTCAACTGTCAAGCACATAAACCAAGAATATTTTCGACCGATGAACATTAATAGTACAGTTTAAATTATTTTCTGATGCATCATGAAACCTCCGTATAACTCCCTCCCTGGCAGTGTGTTGGAAGAAACAAAGCAAACTGAGTCTAATCTTGGCAAAAGATTTTGGACTTTCCCCTTTTTCCCCATGAACCCATACCAAACAAATCCATTTGTATGCTAACTTACAAATCCTTAAGAATTCTGGGTAAAATTAGTTGAGGCTCCTTTCCAAAATTACCCAAATTTGAATGAATGCTGTGTTTGAACCATTTGGAGTACATGCACAAATAAAATGTTTGTAAGAAGTGAATACTCTGAAGTTTCTTCACAAACTGTCAGACTCACTGTAGCTGCTACTGGTATTGAGTAATACAACAGAAAACATTTTTTTCCCATATGAATTTGTATCATGAAGCAGAGGCTGGTAGATGACTGTAGCTGGGAGGTATTTAGCTGGAAAACTCAACTGGACCAAAGCCTGAAGCCTGAATTTAGGGCCCTATGAAATCTGTTTTATTTTTTTCCAAATTCCGTTTTTTCTGTTTTCATTTTTTGGAATTCCGTTTTTTAAAAACTTTCCACTAATTTTACCATTTACTGTGTTAAATAGTAAATTCCATTTTCATTGGCCAATTCTGCGATTCCAACCGCAATTCCATTAACACGGAAATCATAGGGCCCTATTAATTCAGGTTATCAAGATGATAACAAAAGTAGGGCTGACAGCTTCCATTCGATTGGTCGAGTGTTTGGTCGAAACACCAAATGCAATGATCAATGTTAGAATACAACGATCAGGAGAGCTTCTAATGATGAGCTGTGACACTCTTGTTTGTTTGTTGCCTGACAAATTGCATTAATGGTGGCTGCTGTGGGGGTTTTATCCTTGTAGGGTTAGAATCCTGAGTATCAGAGCTTTCTGGTGGTGTATAATATGGTACACTTAATGAACAGTCATTTTGGAAATAACTTAATATCTAAAAAAAAAATCCTGGCCTGGCTGTCGGCTCTCAGATTTTTAAGGCTGGAGATCAGCCTGCTCCCAACTATTGTGCACTATTATACCAGATATATACAATCTCTGTCTATGTAAAATTCTATTACTGTAACAAATGTTCTTGATTTTTGCAGCTTTAGGTCAGTAGAGACTTATTGGCATGAAATGAGGTGCAAAAAGCAGAACCATGTTTGATGCAAAGTTTTGTATTTGCTGCTAATTGTAATCAAAGCCACACAGTTAACCAAGTGTTTTAGTTA
This sequence comes from Cheilinus undulatus, assembly GCF_018320785.1. Taxonomy (NCBI): domain Eukaryota; kingdom Metazoa; phylum Chordata; class Actinopteri; order Labriformes; family Labridae; genus Cheilinus; species Cheilinus undulatus. The sequence goes on along the minus strand of NC_054878.1, from coordinate 34,122,947 downwards.
CCAAACTCCAACACTATCTAAATCATAGCTCACATTGATTACCACAGCTTGCCCTTTCAATACTGTAATCCCAAAGTAAAGCAAGAGTTACAGAGTAAATACGCTGGAATGATTTACTGTTGTCCATCTCCTCACATTCCAAAGAATTCCTGAGATATGAACTCACATTTTGCTCAGTTGGGGAAAAGTCAAAATTGAAGCATTAGTCTCTGCTATACCTTTGACATCCCATCCTTTCTGCTAACCAAAATACAGTTATCTAATCGATAAAACAGCAAAGAGTCAGATTGAGAGCGTCCATGGCAGTAGAGATTTTTGTATCCGTCTGAAGCAGACATTCATAGTTCTTTTAAATTCAATCAATCTTCTTTGTTACATTCTCGATTCACCTTATTCAGTGCACACCATACAGCAGAAGCTGCATTCACGAACCATTTAAAGCATCTTAACCTTTTGCTCAAATCAGTAACTTAAACTGTGGAAAAAATTTAACACTTGGACATAATTTAACATACAAACTTACTCTAAACCCAGAAAACGCTTTTGAGAAAATGAATGTGTAGTTTAATTTTGTATTTTGATGTCCCATCTGTTGACATGGAGCTAATGACTTGTCATTCCTCAAAGTGTTCAAAGGTCACATATTTTACCCTTTCAGGACAAGTTTATATTGGTCTCAAAGGTCCCCAAAACATGCCTGTAAAGTTTTTTTTGCTGAAAATTCACTCCAGGATTGGATTTTTGCATGTCTAAAACCTCCTCTGTTTCAGCCCTGCTCAGAACCAGCTGTTTCTGTGTCTGTAGCTTTAAATGTTACTGAGCTGTCTGACTCTGCCCCTGGCTTCACCCCTCTTAGGAAATGGATGTGCTTAATGGATGTGGCTCTCCTGATCCTCCTCTCAGCTGGCAGCTGAGAGGAGGGTCAGGAGAGGAAGGCGGAACTTTCTTCCAAGCGGGGAGGACCAACGTAACCATGGGGCGGGGCTAACTCCCCATATGACATCATGAGGGGAAAATCTGAGAATGGCTTGTTTCAGCACACATTTTCTGAAAGGTGGAGGGGGGGTGGGGTTCTGATTGTTGGGGGCGGGGGTTGTGGACAGGCATGGGGCACATATTTCTGTAAGAAAAGCCTGAAAAAGTGTATTTTGTATAATATGTGACCTTTAAGCTTCACTTTAGAGCAGCTGTTATGTTGTCCATCTTTCTATGCAGTTGTTGGAACTGAACATATTGTAATTCAGGGCTCTCTTGAATCTTATGTTCATCCCTCTCTGGCAGCCTCAGTTAGAAACATTGATCTTGTGGACTAATAATCACAGTAATGTTTGATGTCTCAACATTTCAAAAAGAAGTAAAGTTGTGTTTTCTGGCAAGAGAAAACAGCATAGTGTTTTCTATGTAAAGTGCTGCGATTTTTGGCTCCCTATAATTATACAGGCAAACTAAAAGTTTGGCATTAATTGGGAGCTAGCTGCATGTTCCCAGTTAGGATGTGTTGGTGTTTTTATTTACAGTCCCTCAGCTCTCCCTCGCCTGGACTCAGATGACTCATGTGTCAGCACAGAGCTGAAAGGCAGCACAGGAAGGATTTAGACTAAAATGCTAAAGAGAGGAGCCTAACTCTAAGCTGCAGAGTGTAACAAACATCCGTGAGAGTGACAAATACAAACACAGGCATAGAGAAAGCACAAACTGTCTGTTTTCTTCTATCTGTCTCTCCGTCTGGTCATAAATGCTGAGTATCCACGAGGGGGAAATGCTCCAATTCTCCCATTTCTCTCCTTGACTGAGCTCACAGATCCCCCCCACCTCCTCTCTCCTGTCTCACTCTCTGCCTCCATGTCTCTGCTCCTGTCCTGATTTCTCCCTTATTTCACGAGCCTGTCTGACCTGCACTGAGGGGATATGACTCTGCCCTCCTCACCCCACACAGAGCTAACAATCTTCTCCTTCTGCTCCCCATTATGCTGAGCAGACAATCTCGCTCAAGGTCATTTATTCAGGGCTACGCTCACACTGATGATGTTTACACACCAAGAGAGGAGGAACAAGTGCTTGAATCAGAAGTGAAACTCTACAAAATGCAAATTTATTTTAACCTTGCTGGTTTTTTGCTCTGCTTTTTCTGCCAATTGTCAAGACAGTGATACCTCAGCTACGCCTTGAGGAAGGAAATTACCTTAAATTGGACACAAACATCCTTGAGGAGAAGTTTAAAACTTGGCCAAAAGGCATCGTGAACTTACAAAAAAACATTTTGGCCATAACTTAAAAATAAACAGCTGCATCTCAATAAATTAGAATATTATGGAAAAGTTTATTTATTTCAGTAGTTCAGTTCACAAAGTGAAACTAATAAAGATTCATTACACACAGTTTCTTTTAATTGTAATGACTTTGGCACCTAAATTCAATTTCTCCTAAAATTAGAATATTGTGAAAAAGTTCCATATTTTAAACTAATGGTGGCAAGCAATTAACTCGAAATGTCTGCAAAGCCTCTAAATGGTTTTCTAGGCCCCTTCCACACACAGCTGAAAGTACTGAAAGCTGGTTAAGAACCGTGGTATTACGGCGCCGGATTGGCCAGCAAACTCGCCGGAACTGACCTGTCAAGAGAAAGGTGAGAGGCACCAGAACTAAAGACGCAGACCTAAAGGCTGCTATCAAAACGACCTGGGCTTCCAAAACACCTCAGCAGTGCCACAGGCTGGTCGCCTCCATGCCACACCACACTGATTCAATAATTCATGCAACAGGAGCCCCAACCAAGTACTGAGTGCATAAAAATGGGCCTACTTTTTAAAGGGCTGACATTTTTGTATAAGAAGTCCTTTGTTTTTGGTCTTATGCAATATTCTTTTATTTTTTTTTTGAGAGACTGAATTTCGGATTTTGATTAACTGTAAGCCATAATCATCAAAATGAAAAGAAATAAAGGCTTTAAACTGTTTCATTCTGTGTGTAATAGTTTAACTTCATTAACTTCATAAACTTGAGTTTAACTTTTTGAATTGAACAACTGAAATAAATCAACTTTTCTGTGCCATTTATGGATGCATCTTAATAAGATGCATCCATATGTCGTTAGCCTCATTGCATATTTGCCTAAATTATATTTTAAGTTTTTCAGGAAAATAAGGCACAATGAATCAGCAGCATGAGGGGGGTAATGTTAGGCAGATACCACAATTTGGTCAAAAAATACCATGGACAATTTTGCTTTGAGGCTAACGATATGCACCTTTATACGACAAAGACAAGCTTTTTAATGTCCGAGATGGTTAAAAAAAGAGACATTAGAATTCCTAAATTAGCCTTAGTTTGATGCAAGCTTGTGCTTGAAAAACACTTTGTCATGCGTTCAATAGCAGAAAAAAAATAGATGGAACGGGAGATTGTGGTTGTCTCAGACTATCATTTCGTGTCATCATCATTAGTTAATGTTTCTCCATCAAAAATCCCTCTTTTAATCTTTATTAAAATACCCCTTTAATAAAAATACTCCCACATGTTAATGTTTTAGTATTTCTGTGTTCATGCTAGGCAGACTACACTGAGCAGTCAGATGTCTCTATCCATGTGCCAAAGCCTTGCACTGCATTTCATTGGGATATATAATACTCATTTAATGATCATCATTGTTCACTATCACAGTGCATTGTGGCATACAATTAAAGTCTATTAAATAGGCAGTAATAATGCTCAGTCATAATTTGGCCAGCACCAGTCAGTGGAGAATGCTGCACTATATAGTGAGTGGATGATTTCCAACAATAAAGACTTTCTCCTCTGCCCAGGTATCTGTGAAGGTTCTCATTCATCCAGTTCATGGTTATCCAAATCTTCATCAAGGGGGAAACTGGACTTAATTGAGACTCTTGAAGAACCTCAATCATGCCCAGCTGCCCCCCAACAAAGATTTGGATTTGCCTGGGTAACAAATACGTACTACGTGTCCATGGTTGCCTAAATAAGTGGTACATTTTCTGTGCTGTCTGATTTATGATGTGTGAGTATATGATGAATGGACTTCAATGTGTGCAGTTCTTTTTCAGTAGGTCACAATTCCCCAGTCTGCACTGACACATTGAAGGCAACTGCCATGTAGAGTGGTCACCAGTATTAACCAATCCCATTCTCATATGCATCCATACTCATTCACACGTTACTGACATGGCAGTGGGAGCAAACTGAGGTTAAATGTCTTGCTGAAGGTCACATCCACATGTGACTGTTGACTCTGGGGATCAAAACCTCACTTTCTGGGTAAAAGACAACCAACCCTACCCACTGATCCAGTCAGCCTATGTGTGTGTATGAAGCATCCGAGATTTGTTTTTTTTTTTTTTTACACCGTCTCCTGTCAACTTGCTGTATCATCATCAGTTTTTTTTGTTTTTTTTGGCCAAACCAGTATTTTTGTACTTGTTTGTTGTTGTTCTTCTTAATGAGCTTGCTTACCTTGAGGCAAACAGAAGAAAAATAACATTAGAGCTTATCAAAAGCAGTCAAATCTCATTAATTTATACATCCCTGCATCATAAATCAAAGAGGTATCGCAATTTATCAGTCTGCACGGAAAGCAGCATCCTGTATGCATTGGGACCGGACTCACATGACAAATGACTCCAATTAATAAGCAGAACTGAAGTAAACAGGGGCGCTGGTTTAGCTAGGTTGGTAGAGTGGGCGCCCCATGTTCAGATTCTACATATAAATACAGACTCTGAGTAGAGTGCGCATTTTTGTTGCTTTAATACAGAATTTTGATCATTTTTGTTAAAAATATCATTGTTATCATTGATTAAATGTAGGTTGGGCCATGTTTCTGCCAGCCTTTATTGGCCATCCCCCTTACTGGCAGCTCCATAAAGACAACCACCACAAAAGAAGACATCCTGTTACAACTATAAAAAATAAAAATCCCTCTGGTTTTTAAAATGATTGGAAATATTAAAAAAAACATAAAACATTTCTAAAATTAATATAGACAATTCAGAGCTAAAATTATACATAATGTATCTTTACATTGTTGTGACCTTTGAGTCACACTGAAGTAATGTTCTTTTAAGCCTGAAGGGTCATTTATGCTCTATGTTTTAAATACCTACAAATGGACCTTTCTGTTTTTTTTTGTTTTTGTTTTTTTTTTTTTCTGTCTGTTTTTCGTCTGTTCTCTTTAAGCTTATGGATACGGACCAAACGCTGCAGTACCACCACCAGCCAAGGGGGCAGTGTTGAGCAATGCAGCCAGCAGTTCAACCCAGGGAAGCCAAATAAAATGAAGAAGCATAATCTGAGAAAAGGTGGAACCGAATTGAGTTTTCTGAGGAAATATCGCTGAAAATTAAGTGAGTTGTTAGAAAATACAAACATATTAACGATGTTAGCTCACCTGAGCACAAAGACGAACAACTATAAGAGCACAGCTGAGCCGAGGAAAACTGTTCTTTCTTCAGTCTGAGCAGCTTTAAAGTAACCCCATGAGGGATGGGGAACTCTAGTGGATGACTTTTTCACTATCCATTCCATTATAACAGATGCATGTCAGTATGAGGGCAATGACTGTTTTCACTTCTAAAATGCATGGATCTATTTTCATACTCTCATAGAGCATAAACGAGCCTTTAAACAGCCGAGGTAAGCTCAAGTAAAGCAACTGATCTAGTTTTCTGTAGTTCAACTGGGGCTCAAAAGATGAATGATGATGCTCCAGCATATTGTGGACAAGTATATGACACAGAAAAGAAAGTTTTCCAGGAAGTTGTCGAGCATACACTGTCAGATGATGATAACCGATGATTACTGACAGGTTTCAAGATTGAGAGGCTTCAAACCTCGTCACACTGGTTGCATATTTGACGGCATATCCTTCCTTTGTTGTGTCACCCTCTACTCTCTCTCCACATATTTCATGTCTCTCTCTAGCTATCCTTTAAATAAAGGCAAAAAAAATCTCCCAAAAACTTCTTAAAAAATGAAGAAATCAGTGCACAGCATTTCTTTGAAAAAAGTCTCTGAGTGAAGACATGTTTCCCTCCGGATTTTTACTTCCCAGTCTGGTTATGACTTCATTTTCACCCAAAAGTACAGACTGTATCTTTAATTCATTTCCTGGAGAAATTTGAATATATGAAATGAGTCAGGACAGACATGGATGTGAATTAAATGAGTCGAGGCAATTAATAGCAGGACTGTAGTCAAGTTTCGTAAGAAGTGATGCACAGAGGAGGCTTTTTAACGCAGCCTGTTAAACCAAATTCCTCTGTTGCTGAGGAGACCAGTTTCCTGGCACAGATAGAGGTGTGATATTGAAGAACAGAGCAGTAATGAAGACCTGGTTCCCCAGAGAGAAAACACTTGTGGCCAGTTTCACAGACACGGATTATGCCTGTTCCTGGACTAATTTGTCTTTTCAGCGGTCGTCTCTGTAGAGAATTCTCTTTAGTTGGAGTCTGTGCATAACTGTCCCCCTGCGTCTCCCTCCAGAATATGTTCTTCTCTTTAACTGTCTGACCTTTTCTCCCTCCTTTCTTTCTAAAACATGGACTCCTTCCATCCAAAGTGTCACCCTTACCCCAGGATAGCGCTCTAGATTTAAGACCGTAGCAGATAGCACAAGTTGTACAGCTCCAGCTTATTCATCAAGTTAAATATCCCTCAGCCCTCTGCTCCCTTGGTGTAGATTATTCAAATGACGGCGCCCTCATATTTGGAATTAGTCTGCAGATGTATCTGCTCATAAATTGGCTCTATCTGACAACACACTCAAGCTGCAAAGAACCCCGGTGATGTATGCTCTCCTGTGTCATAATGTACTATTATTCCATTTTGAACATGCTAGTGGGTGCTGTGTCTATGTCAGCCATCCAGATTAGAGTCATAAAACTTAGCGCTGAGATGATGTGACATTTCGCTCAGGCTGTAAAATCTCTACAGCCAGATCGTGCTCTACACTGTAAATTTAGAGCCTGCAGGGAGAGCACTGAGTCAGGCTTTTGCATGCTAATGGTATGTGAGCATTTACTAGGGATGTGGGTGAAGGGGCGGAGCTAGACTTTATTGACTTGGGTGGACCAAGAGGGACACACATGCAGGGTGGCATGAAGTTTGTGTGCAGAAACACACAAATGAATAGCATTTGTTCACCATTTCTGTCTCCTTTAATCAACTCTTCTCTAAAGATCTTTCAATTTTGGTGACAAAACTGTGCGTCTGTCTCTTTGCTGATCTTGTCCTGTGCATGTGTAAGTTATGCTTCCAATGAAAATTTCCTCCTGCTGTCTTTTAACAGTCACATCTATCACTCATTGTGAATAGCAGGGGAAAATGAGAATAAGGTCTGTTTCTGCAGCTTGCTCTTGTTAAGGCCCAAACAAAGTTAAGGCCCAAACACACCGGCGCCAGATTGTCGCATCACGCCATATGACGTGCCTCAGTTGCTGTCCCTAGCACCTGGCCTGCCCACAGAATCTGCTGGGCCCCTGACAAACTCAGAGAAGGGGCCCTCGCCACTTGTACTTCATTGGCGTTACTAATGCATGTGTGTTTGAGTAGCATTGGTGCTAGTATCCCGGCTAACAGTTACTTCATTTTGGAGCTGAAAAGTGTGTCAAGCTATTATTGGGTTAAGTTATTTATTTGTGCCACTTTTTAAAAACGTGCCCATTTTGCTGCTATTTGCCACGTCATGAATTTATTCCACCCATTGTTGCCACTTTTAACCAATTTTCACTGCTTTTACCTACCTTTTCTGCCCATTTCTGCCACTTTCCACATGTTGTCGCCTTTGTTGGCCCATAATTAACTCAATAACCCCTTTTCAGCACTTTTTTACACCTTATTTTCCCAATGGTAACCACTATTTGTTTTGCCCACCATCTTTTCCACTTATTACAGACACTTTTTAGTTATTTGTGCTAATTTGATCACATCTCACCAATGTTTCTGCCTGATTTTGTTTCTTCAAACCCATTTTTGCTACCTTTTAAATCCCATTTCTTCACATTTTCCACTAATTTCTGCCATTTTTGACACATTTCACAACTGTTTCTTCACAGTTTAGCCACTTTCAACTCTTTTGCCACTTTTAATATCATTTCACATTTGTCTCTGCCCATGCTTTGCACTTTTAACCCATTTTGTAACTTTTTGCCTATGTTCCTCTGTTGATCCATTGTTACCACTACCAGGCCCATTTCCCCACTTCTTACAACCTATTTTTCCAGATGTGTTATGCCTATTTTGCCACTTTTACCCAGTTCTGCTACTTTTAAATCCTATTTCACTACCTTTCCACCCATTTCTGAGTCTTTTCAGTCATTTTCCCCACTTTTAATCCCATTTCATCAATTTTTCTGCCAGTCTTTGCCACGTTCAACCCATTTCTGGCACTGTATTTCTTTTACTGTTTACCCATTAGGCCCCTCTCACCATATTTTTCCAATTGTTACAGCATTTTACTATTTGTTATACTCACTTAACCAGTTAAGCCAGTTTCTGCTACTTTTAAAATCACACCTCATCACTTTTTCCATCCATTTTTACCGATCTTAATCCCATGTGACCACTGTATCTGTCCCCATTATAACCTGTTTTTGCCACTTTTAGTCCCATTCACCACTGTTTCTTCATGATTTTACCACTTTTTTCCTTTTTGCCACTAGAAACACATTTCACCACTGTGTCTTCTTGTTTTTGACACTTTTAACCCAATTCTTCACTTTCTGCCTATTGTTACCCATTTGGACCCCCTTTCACCACTTTTTAAATGCCATTTTCCCAACTGTATCAGCATTTCATCTTCTGTTATGCCCACTTTGCCACTTTTAACCCAGCTCTGCAATTTTTGAAATCCCATTTCACCACTTGTCATTTTCAACCCATTTCAATTCTGTTTTAAGAAAAGGGGGTTACATCTTTGAGAAGGCTTTATACTGTGGCAAAACTGAGTATATATATATATATATATATATATGGTCATCACAGCGTTACTCTACAATGGACCATATCAGAGGGTGGTGTGCTGAAAAATCTTCAAAAGTTGGGCTTTTTTAAACATAATCCTGTGCTAACAAGACAAATTGCCGATCTTAGTAAAGGATTTTTGGGAGTTTGATCATATTGGCCCATGGCAGGTTATACCACATGTATTCATTTCTGTGTGCTTGTGTGTCCTCTCTTCTTTGTAACTTGTTCCATTCACTTGACTTCATCTTTGTCTGTGAGTATGAATATTTTTATGTGCCGTTTTTAGGATGCATTTAATCTCTTTATGTATTCATCCATGACTGAACATGTGTGTGAAGACATTATATGCATGACTGTGCATCTGCCTCTGTCTTCCTGCATGCTTGAGACTCTAAATGAATATTCATCAGCCTGTGTGTCTGTGTTTTTGCGTCTACATAACCAGACCAATCTGACACTTTTGTTTTCTCACTGTGCCAGCGTGGCACTCTCCATATCTCTCTGCTCCATCGGGGGTGGCGGCGGGTTGTATGAGGGAGGGAAAAAAGGGACAATGAATGACATTGACAGGCAACATGCTGCAAGATCTCCCCCCTGTTCCAGGGACAGCGAGCTGATCGCTGATAGCAGATGTGTGTCTAATTGTGGAGGGGTTAGGCGGCCTGGATACGTCTCTGTCTCTGTTTGCCAGGAAGCTAAGCCCCCTCCAGAGCCCCCAATCACTGCTTCTAATTAGAGGTCTTATCTCTGTCAATCACTGAGCCTTCGCTCTCCTCTGGATAACAGGGTAACAGGTCGGGTGGTGATGGTGTGATGGCCACAGAGGACAAGAAAGAGGAAAGACCAAGAGAGGAGGGAGGGACATGAAAGGGAGCTAGCAGAAAGAGAGAGACCATCAAGGAGATGTCCTTTTTTGTCTCGTATTTTTTAAACTGAGAGTGCACTTTCTTTTTAAAGGTGGAAACGGGAAGGATGTGAAAATCTTCAATTTCAGTAAACTCAGCTTCCTCTGATATGTCCATACTGATCTCTTCTCCAGTGCGGCAGCTAAAGGTTAAGTATTTTGCTCAATGGCAACGTAACAGTAGCTTTTCAGTCAGATGAGAATACTGTGAATTGAACTCTCTTTTTAACATTTTTCTCGCTGATTCTATTGATGGCAAAGCTGCACATCTACCCTTGAGGCCACACTGCTGTGCTCCAAACTAAAGTGATAAAAAGAGGAATGTATAGGGAAGTAAGAAGAAAGAAACCGGAGAGCATTGGTATGCAGGGATGCACACAAGCATTTCAGAATGGCGTCTGAACTAAGACATGTTTAATGCAACATTTGAATCAACAAGTGTAACCAACCACTGAATATGAGCTGGTTTAGATGTGCGACTATACTGCTGCCTACAAAGATGATGTAATATTTATAAAATATATGGAAAAAAGGATAAACCATTGAAGAAACTAGCTCAAAGTGGACCTTGTGTTTCAAAGAAAAGTGTTATTTTCAAGGTAAAGAAAGCAATGTTTCCCCTTGTCACCATGGTTTTCATACTCCCTGTTTAGTAGAGGTTTAGTGGGCCTTATCTTCAAGAGTATGACAGCAAAAATATATCTAACTCATGCCTATGCAAGTCAGATATGGTTAACTTAGTGCAACATTCAGTAGGTCTGTCTGAACCCACCAGGGCCACTCACAAATATTTAGTCCAATCTTATAAACAACAATCATAAAGGGCTTCTTGAATTTGCCCACAGAGAACTAAGATTATCAGCATTTTAATGAAGAGGCAGCCTCTAGTGTTTAAAAAAAGAAAAAGAAGTTGATAGAGTTGTACAAACAAGGCGTTTCTTTTAGTGTCCACTTGAGACGCTGCAAAAGCCCCAGAGAACCCTAATTCCCATTTTAAATGTCCTTAAAACAAGATTGTGGCCTGGTTCCAAATACAGTTTTGCTGTGAAAATGTCCTCATTGGCAAACACTCTCCATGAGTGTGGAATTTCTTTCTTACATCTCATTCATTTTGATTATATGAAGGTCTTTGCACACAAGTCTGTATTTTTGCGGTGCCTTTTTAGGATCCATAGTCTTATAAATCTGTCCCTCAGTCAAACCTTGCATGTTGAGTCCCATGCTTTTATTTTTTTAATTCACTCCAAAAATTTGCAGCATGAGTTCTTGTACAGTAAAGACAAAAAGCAATGAAGATAGTTTTGAGGGTTTTTTTCCACTGCTTGAATAAAAACAAACACTGGGTCCGCCCACTCTTGTCAGAGTCTTTACATATTTAGATTATTTTAACAGGTTTGTGCGTCATGACATATTGCCATGTTGAAGAAAGGGCACATCTTTTCGATGCCGTCTTTCTTGTTTATATGGCTGCTAGTAGAGCTGGGTGATATGGCCTAAAATTAATATCTTGTCCTTTGATGCTTAGAGTGACACCAGTGCTGCTTTTCTTCTGAACGAAGTTGTCCGTCACCATCTCCAACTCCTGCATGTGCAGAGGAGAGGATGAGCGGGGAGTGTGCTGTCTGCTGAGAGAGAGGTATTAGTAGACAGTGGGAGAAGCAAAACCCCAGAGAGAACTGCATGCTTACGGCTCAAAACTTCCACTTGATTCATACTCAGTGGTCTTGATATAGTCTCGTCACGAGACATAAGCTTTTATTTGGAATGCATTTTTAGTTTCCTCTGTTTATTTGAGATAAGTAGGACCTGATAAGTTAAAACAGCAATCTTGTCTTTGAACAGAAAGTTTTTGAAAATTTTCCCTTCAAAAATCCACACATATTCCCTAAAATTTCAAAGAAATTACTCAAAATTCCCCAAATGTTTCAATGAAATGTGATCATCAAGTCTATACATTCCAATAAAAAAATCTCCAAAAAAGTAAATTCAATTTTCAAGCAAAGTCCCCAAATTTCAAAGCATATTCCCCTTAAATTCCTTAGCTCTTCCCAAAAATGTACTTATACATTCCCCAAATTCCCTTGAAAGCACCCACACATCCATACAAGTTCTCCAAAATTTCTATTAAAATAATTTAACATTTTAAAGAACACCCCAATTTCAAATTCCCAAATATTTACTAATAACTTTCCGAAATTCCTACAAAAAGGCTCAACATTTCCAGACAAGTATCCCTGAACAACTTTCCCAACTTCCCATGAAAATGCCCCCCAAAAAGTCAAAGCAAATTTTCCCTATGAGTTTCCAGTTAAAACTTTCCAAAATAAAAAAACATATCCCCTAAAGTTTCATGAAAATACTTAAAAAATTCTCTAGAAAACTTCCTGAAATGTCCAAACAGCTAATTTACCCAACATTTCAAGCAAACTGCATGAACTTTAATGGACATTTACAAAAAATGTCTCAAAAATTCAGATGGCAAAAATGATTCATATGTAGATGGGGGGCATAAATGGGATGTCCTCATACATGTAGGGACTTAGGGGGTTAAAATGAGGTTTCAGCAAGAGGTATAGAGAGACAGACAGAGCAGCAGCCACTTAACAGTCAGTAACTATATGAATGGACTGGACAAATGGGAAAAATTGCAGAAAATGTTTGGGAAAAATGTATACAAGTTTTGGAGTCAGTGTGCAAACATGACTGATACAACTTGAGTTTATATTTCTTAAATGTGACAATTTTGTACAAAAGGCCTGCTGAGTTACCATCTTGCATAATTAGGGGTGTGATTTAGTCCACTGACAGGTGGCCTTTTTGTAGCTGTTTGCCAGAAGACTGAAGACCTGCCTCAGCTCCAGCTCTTAACCGTTGCTAGATCACCAAGACTTGTGTAGCTTGGGCCAGATTCCTTACCAGGGAACCGTCATTTACACCTCTTCAGAATGGATGGATGATGTCACTGTGGTCGTGACTTCTTTTATACTGTTAACAATATTTACATGTTCCCTTTGAAAGGGGAAAATCTTTGGACAGAATTATCAAGGCTGTTTGTTGGTAATTGTAGTTTCAGAAAGCAACTTGACGACCAAGAACTGCTTGACCATTGCAGGTCGTATGTGTCATAGAAAAATGATCAATAAAATATTAATGATAATGTTGCATATGATGATAAATTAGTATTTGACTGACGCAGTTAATTCAGTATTCAGATATCATTGTACATGGTTACTTGATGCTCTTATTTGATCAGTATGCTATGAAAATCTTAAATTAAGCAGTAGCTTTGTCTCAGTTTTCAACATAACTAGTTTTGAAATAAACACAAGATACTTGTGCCCTAAAGAAAAGATGGGTGTCTGGTAAAAGAAACCCCATATCCATTTAAGCCTTTACTGGCTCCCACAAATCAATCATGTATACTGATGGGCAGCAAAAGCCTGGGTTGTTGAGTGGGAACTCTCCTTCGCCGATGATTTTGTTTTGTAGCCTGGTAACTGTATCAATATGGTAGGAGTTTGCTCCACTGTTTACTGGTTGGAGGGGATGAAGACAAACCGATGAGAAGGAGAGAATATTAAACTGTAAGAGTGAGAGAAAAAGCCTGTGTAGCTGTAACTTTGGGCTGTTGGACATCAACCATGCTCCCATGATGAGAAGTCTGTCTCACAAATCTCACTGGCTATCCTGATAAATGAGATTCTGTTTGGTATCAGCTGAGAGCTGCAGTGTAGGTTGTGAAGTGAGTGAGGGGAGAGTGGAGGTCTGAAAATATGTATCTGGGTTAAGTTATTGTCATGATTAGAGCTCAGAGGAAGAGCACTTTGTTGCTGTAAGGAACAGCAGGATGAATGTTCAGTGTGAGCTGTGAGTGCAACCATAAATGGCCAAACTCCTAAAGACTCGAGGCTCCTGTGTGTTTTCTCTGCTGCTTCCTGCTGATGAGTTTAAGTGATCGCTGGGCAGGAGGTGCAGAACGCCAGTAAGGAATCAATGAGAGAGGAGGAAAGTGAGTACATTAAAGCTCTAAATGGTCATGTATGTTTCAATTGTCATTAGAAAATTCCTACATACATTAGGTATGATCCCTGCACTTTACAAAAAAGGGATTTTTTTTCATGGGTTAACTAATTTACCTGGCGTGGAGACGATCAATATCACATACTACTAAGCAAAACTATCCAACTAGCCAGACTAATGAAGACAGTGGCTTGAGGAGTCTTGTCTATCCTATTTTGCCATAAATTTCTAATTGAAACAGTGTTTATTTAAATACTTTTAGCCAAATTAACTTTATGGGGTGAGCAACCAAGTAATGATGTTGTTTATGAATGAGGCTTCCTTTCTCCCATTGTTGTTGTTATTTAATACACATTCAAAAAAAGCCTAACTGGTACCAAATGAGGAGCCAAAAGACCGGCTCTTATCGCTGAGCTGAGCCAAAACAATCTGGATCTCTAAAAAGAGATGGATTTCCAAACGCAGCAAGGGAGACTGGACAGACATCAGCTGTGGAAACAGGCAAGATCAGGGTTTACTGTGCCAAGCTGTGTCTTACTGTGCTGAACCAAACCAGGCCAAGTTGTGGAAACAGTGTTGTCTGACACTGCTCTTCCAGGCTTTAGACAGAGAATTTCAATCCATGTCTGTTGCTGTTTTTCACTGAGCTTTTTAAACTTCTTTGTCTGGATCTACTTTTGGGACCCAAAAGGACCTCAAGATTATTATTTTTTCTCACAGTTTGAACAGTTGGCACAGTCGTACATACTACACTTTGGCATTTTGATTGAGCTTCTCTTTGTAGAAATCAATTCCTGCCCTCATCTGGAGCTCTTTCCTGTGATGTGATGTCATCTACAAACACCTATAGACCAGGGGTGGGCAGGATAATTCTAATAATTCATAACTTCACATAGAGCGCAAATATGTAGCAAATAGAGCCAGTTAAATGCATTTATTTCTTGAAAGAACATACCATACACCAGTAATCCAAGGATATATACTACATATAAATATTTCAGTTTCATATTTGTGTGTGCTGCTGTAGTGGCACCAAAGGTTTAATTTCTCATGTGAAAATATTCTCCATGTTTACAACATGTCAATTTTAGAAACTGACTTGCAAGCCACATTTCATGAGAAGGGGGGCTGCCAGTTGCTCAGCCCTGCTACAGACATACTGGAGAGACATCTGCCAGATTATTGGATAACCGTGAATTTTAGGTGTGAAACTGGCACAGTTTAAGTTGTCTGCTTTAACTTAGGTGCTGCTCTGTTTTAGGGATGCAAAATATGATTGGCATGATATCTGTTCCTGCAGATCTGAACATTTCTGTCGATATTTACAGCTGATATTTTGCCTGTAAAAATCTGCAGTTATCAGCTGTGAATATTGGCTGTATGGACAGAAGGCTGGACCAACAGACCTACGTCAGTGGAAGTTCTTTAATTCATTATCCTTCCTTACACTTTAATGTGTGTTTAAAGGTCTGAATTTGTCAATCTTAAACAGAGATCCCCTTGCACAGCCCAGGTTGTCAGGTGCTGGTCGGTAGCAGGTCCGAAGTAAACAAAGCAAAAATAATCCGCCGCATACTGAGATAGACTTTACTTAGATATTATTATGAGAAAACAACGTGTCTAGCCTGTAGCTTCTTCAGGTTCGCCCAGCAAGATCAGGGTTTTTTTTTTGCTGGATGAACCTGAAGAAGCTACAGGCTAGATGTGTTGTTTGCTCATAATAATATTTAAGTAAAGTCTATCTCAGTGTGCATTGGATTATTTCGCTTTGTTGACTGAATTTATCAATTTGTTAATCATCAAACTTTAAAGTGTGTATTTTAAGCAGGGGGGTAGTAACTAATTACATTTACTCAGATTACTGTAAGTTAGTGTTTTTAGGCACTACATTTTCAAATCAGTACTTTTACTTTGGTTTTCCTCAGAGTAACTCTACCTTTACTTAAGTACAATAGTCTTGTACTTTTAATCTGTTGTCTACTTTAGCATTAAGTGGGAGAATGATTTCACATTACATTCCAAAACTGCTGTTGGGCACAGCAAAAACTAGTTGATATCTCAGAGTTAAACATTTTAGAGTTGATTTTAACTCCATTCAGGGTGAAATGTTTATTAGTGTTGGGAATGTTAGTGTTTATCAACCAGTGTTAGGTCAGCTCTGCAAAGAGTCGATTGATCTAAGCTCTGCCCACTGCCATTTCAAATATGGGGGGTGGTATGGGTGGAGCTCCCATCATGCCCTTGGGCAGAGTGTTTAGATATGTTTCGTTGTGTTTGGATGTTGTAAAGGGACCCCTGCTGGGGTTCTTTTGCTCATGTTTCTGGTGGATTGTTGTTTTTGATGTGAGACACTTCTGCACCATGAGTGAAGTCATCCACTGAGTTAGAATTCCTGCCTGTGAGTTCAGGTGCTTCTAAAGCATCCAGAGTGCATTAGTATTCATTGCCTAGCTATGAGGTTGACTCCCTGATTAGTTTTTGCCAGAGGTGACCTACCTTGCCACTAATATTCAAGGGTTACGGCAGCTCAAATTGAAACAAATATAATGCTTTTATAGTGAAGTTGAACTCTATTAAGTGTGGACTGATAGAGACACTTTAAATTAAACTCTATATGAGTTTGATTAACACTATCTTTTTGGCTGTGCATTTTACAGCTGTGCATTTTTCAACTCATCAGTAGCTACTCGGTACTTGGTACTAAAAGTAAAGTTAAAATTGAATACTTTTTACTTTTACTTGAGTAGATTTATAGACCAGTACTTTTACTTAGATAAAATTTAACCAGAGTAACTGCTTTTACTTGAATACAACACTGTGGCACTTTTTCCACCTCTGGTTTTAAGCTCTGAAATTTGATGTTTGAACTACATTTAAATATTGATATTGTTTCTGCTAAAATGCATTTCTTTATATCGGCATATTGGCAAATTGTGCACCCCACTCCTGCTTTTTATGTAACATTTGTGACATCTAAAAAAGTGTAACTGGTTGCAAAGAAACTATGTAAAATGTGGGATGTCTGGTGCATCCCCAACTGTCTTTATGTGTGCATTATTTAAAAAAAACATTCTATGATACTTTTAAGAGTACATACAGTGAGGTTTCCTCATCCTAGCAGTACAGCTTCTCATTCACTACACGTTCGTCCTTGGTTTAAATTCATCCGTCATCGGATGTCAACCTTTATTTCCTGTTACTGAAGCGTTTATGCTCATTTTATTCCTGGTTAAAACTAAATTCTCAATTTTAATAAACGCTTTGGTGGTCACCTTTAAGACCTTCTATGTAAATGATTGTGGAGGAAAATGAGATAATCTTTGAGGATAATCCTATCATAGAGTTAAATGAACAGAAAATGTAAGTAGGGAAAGGTAAGGAGCGGAGGTTAAGTAGAAGACATTGAAACAAAAGGACAGACGTGTGGCTGTGAAGTTTAAGCATGGGACGATCAGGCTAGAGGTGAAAAGGTCTGGATCATGTCCAGAGAGAGAGAGAAATAGGAGGAGGAATCCTCTCCCTCGGCCCATCTCGATGTCTCTCCATGCCGCTTCTGTCTGGGCACCTCTTCAAAATCAATTTAAGAAATTACCATTCAGCCAGAGTTCCGTCATTAGGATTTTATAATTTCATCTTCCTCCTCCAGTGCCTTTATCCCAGAGCCCCTCAGTTCATCTCTGCAGCACAACCCCGGTGAATAATTAACCGCGGCCGTGAGCAGAAAGACGATGAGCGACACAAGCGTTCTATCATTCACACACAGACGAACACCTTCAGCAGCAGCAGCAGCAGCAGCAGCAGCGTCTGCGGTGCTATTAAGTCTCCTCCTCTGCCTCTGTGGTTTTACTTAAATCTGACATTCAATGTCTCAAGCTCACATGCCAACATGCCACCTCTATTAGGCACAAACGCATCTTCATATACCGGCTCAGACAGCAAATATGCAAGGGCTCACACGCCGTCTTGTCTCCTCTGCCCTTCCTCTATTTCCCTGAGGAGTTAAAGCTGAGTAATTTTAAGAAAGGTTGTTGGATTGGGTTTAGGATGAGGGTCGGTTTAAGACACAGAGCACCACTTCACCCTCAAAGATCCCTACGTGACACAGGAAGTTGGCAAGCCTCTCCTCTGTGAATAAAAGTCTGAGGGGAGGGTGAGTGGTCCTCATGTGACCTGTCTTGCGTGCAGAGTAGAGCTCCATGAGCTGATGTGTGTTCAGAGGTGAGGGAGAAAACAATGGAGGAGCAGATGGAAAAGGTTAACTTAGCCTTGAGACTGAATGGGAGGGAATTTATTTCCAAACAATCCGAAGAAGGCTAAGTCAGATCCTTGTCCAATCAGCTATTTCTGGAACATTTTTTGTGGTGCAGAGGTTTATTGTAGCTAAATTCCCAGTGCTGCATTACATCTGCAGCTTTCATTGTTTATATTCTGCCAACATGTGTCCATAATGTGCACAGTTTTTGCAAAGTTTAGCCAAGAAACACAGTATATATCCAAATCAGCAGGCCTAAAAGTTGGGATGACTTGACCATTATTTTTATTTATTCTACAAAGTGAACTTCTGCCTTATTTTCCAGATCAACTGAATGCATTTTTACTGTTTTCTTCTTCTTGCAAGCTTGTTGTTGTTTAACTCTGGGTGCTCATTTACTTCATGCCTTCAGGTTGTCTTTTAATTTGTTGGAGTCTTTCATCTTTATCTTATAAATTGGCTCATTTGAAGGCACGATGTTCATGTTTTATTTAAGTTCACTTTTACAAACTAAATATTTTCCCTTCCTCTTACAGCGAGTGCTTCGCTAATTGACAGCCACAGCAGCAGAGAGGTACTGCTGGGAAGGCAAGGGATTTAAAATGGACAGTCCATCACTTTGGTCAAGACAGGAAACTTCTCTTCTCTTCAGTGTTTTTATCAGACATTCATGCTCCAGAAAGAGAGAAATTCACTAGCACTGGCTTTTCTGCTTCCTTGGCTCCACAGTATATAAATGAATCATGTAGAAGTATTTCTGATAAAATGGTGATAACAGGTGCATACAATGTTAATGTCATCTATTTAAATCTAGTTCTGGTCTTCGGTGTAGTATCTCTTCTGAAAGATGGACTGGCTCAAACTTAGATATTTCCTGGTTCTCAGAGGATGGATCTTGGGGGAGTACATCAGAAAGTAAAAATCTTAGTGTTTGTTACAAATGATGTGTGGTTTCATGTATAATTCTGTAGTTCTCCACATCAAAAGGTTTCCTCTTCAGAGCAGTTGTAGCTCTGTGACCCACTGACCTCCCGGTGACCTTTTGCCTGTGCTGCAGGATGAAACGTGATGTTAATATAGGGATGATTTACAATCAGGATTCTGTGCATTGTGTTGTATTTTGAAGTTGACCTGATACTTTGCATGTTTTTCTGGCTGCTTGAATCAATCTGCTCTGCATGGATATAACATGGTGTGGCAGTGGCTGCACTGACAATAGACCTGCTGTCAGATAGTGGAGCGGAGTGGTGCTTCTGGGACGCACCGGAGCCGTCCTGGAGTGCAGGCAGTAGAGCTGCTTTGATTGACTGGTAGGTGCTTTGCTCTGCAGTGTTTTTTTTCCCAGTGGATTGTGGTGCAGCCTTTATATGGGGATATTGGAGGACGCTGAATCATGCTTTTTTCATCTGAAATTTCCTCACAGTAAAAGTAGGCTCTCATGTTGTGCTAATAATGTTTGAGTTTTGATTTTTTCTAAATCTGTCCAATTTATTTAAAAGTGTGATTGACTATTTAGAACAGCGACCGCAGCTCTCTACTTGCTCGCTCACACTGTAACTTCCCTTAAAGCTCTGTGATATACCACATTGTACAAATTTTTACATTAAATACAAATAAAATTCATCAGACCCAGTGTGCAGAGCCTATCCCAGCTGTCATTGGGCGAGAGTCAGGGTACACCCTGGACTGGTTGCCAGTCAATCTCAGGGCTGACACATAGAGACAGACAACCAGGTACACTCACATTCACACCTACGGCCAATTTTAGAGTTACCAGTTAACTTAATGAGTATGTTTTTGGTGGTGGGAGGAAGCCAGAGTACCTGGAGAGAACCCACGGGGAGAACATGCAAACTCCACACAGAAAGGCCCTGACCGGGAAGCGAACCAGGGACCTTCTTGCTGTGAGGCAACAGCGCTAACCCCTGCTCCGCTGTGCAACCCAATCCCTACTCTCTATCCACTATATAGTGAGAAGCATATAGTGAACTATATAATGGACTCATTTGCAAAACACAAACTATTTCAGGCAATATTCCGGCCGCTAACAATGATTTGATCGCCATCTCAAAATGTAAACGTTTATAAACAACAGCTCGTAAATATCCATGCATAAATATCCAGTTACCTTGGAGTAGCAGCACACCTGATTATTCACGTTACAGCAGAAGTTATTTTGTACATGATGCATTTGTCTCCTGGGCTCTTTTGCAGTTTATAAATATCGCTCAGTAAATTAAGACATTCTGATTTACAAACCACAAATAAGTTTAAAAATTCTAGTTTGTTTACTGTTTCTTCATTTCAACACCATACTTGTACTTATTTATCTCACACAAAAATGCCAGTAAATGGCAGTATTTTAAATGTTAAGTTATAGATGATAATCATAATAATAATAATAAAAATTCATTTTCTAGTAAAAAGCGCTTTCAAAGTGCTGTACAGAAAGTTAAAATAATGAAAATGAACACTTGATAATAAGAATGTCTAAAAATCTAAAAATTACTTAAAACTAAAGAAATGCTGTGATTAATCATGATTAATCACAGCATAGTGATGTGATTAACTTGCCTGGGTCCAATCAGATTTGGAGCTGACTGAAAAAAGTCTTGTTTCAGGTCTTTTCATTGGCCGTATATGCTGACATTACTGCACTGGTCCTAGGGATTAATAAATTTAGGATGTATTTTCTAACCTCCATGAGCATCTCTGTGACTTTGAGCTGCAGAAATCTTTACCTTTGCCCCCCTTATGAGCAGTTTTGCTTGGTAAATACAACTTAGAGTCCTTAGCATAAGGACTGAAAGAAAGTTGCTGCACTCTAGGTTAAAAAAAAGTGTCTTGTAAGGAAAAACATTGTTCCTGAGAGAAAACAAGGGTGGTTCTGGCTTGTTCTTCTTCCTCTGAAAACCCTCTAAGGGTAGCTGATTGGTTCCTGTCTTCATTTGGAATGAGACCACTGCAGAAAACAGAGACGGTGCCAAAAGAATAACGTTCCAAAAGGCTGTAATCTGGGAACAAATCAGTCTGTGGTTGCTGGAAGATGTGCCTCCAATTCACAATGCTCAGTACTGATAACAAGTTAGAGGAAACCCAAAGTATTTAAAAGTTTAAGTTTGGAATATTTACCACCCAGCTGGCTCACTTTCTGAGTCTGTTAACAAATGGGCAACACATAAAAGGAAAAACCAAGAAGAAGAAAATATGTTTGACTTAAACACATATTTGTTGGGATTTTCAGCTTGCATCCTTTGCGACATGTTCACAGGAAAAACCTCAGTGGTTTTCTTGGCACATTGAGAGCAGTGTGTGTGTTTCTGGTGTGTTAGAGCCTGATTGAATACCCCACGTCTTTATCATGTATCATGGTCTTCATTAGCACTAGCTACAGTGAAGCTAAACCCATCGGACAGGTGTAAAACCTGCCTAACACATTTGCAGTGACTTCTTTAAACGAGGTGGAATCTAGCAATTGGAAGTGGATGTGATCACTCTTAATAATGCTCATTCCCCAAAGTGTTGACTAATTGGAACCATTAAAATCTTGACACCGGTGGTTAATTTGTTTCCCTGTGTTTTATAGCGATCATTTGTCCTGTCTGAAAGCTCTGATGAAACATGAGGTGATTAGGCCAGTAAGTGAGTCTGATGGAGTTGGAGCGGGTTGAGCGTGGCAGACGCCAAAATCCCCAAATCTCCAAACCCCTGATGTTATCAGTCGCTGACTTTTTATGTGAAAGAGAGACATTGGACCTCTGTTGTGGTCGTCCTGACAAACAAGCCCTTTGTGGACGCCTCAGGACATAAATGGGGAAGCAGTCAGCGTGACCTTTCCGTAGAGTCCATGAGGAGAGCACAGTAAAATATCTTAATTAGAAAGAGATGGAGCTTCTAAGAACACACATTGATCAGGCTGAGACCACAGCTGTAGAGACATTGCTGGAGGGAGAGAACAGAATACAAGGCTGTTGTCGGACAATATTCATGAACCATAAGTCTGAAATGAGATGAAGAATGGGCTGGTTATCCCTGCAAACTTGTTTTTATTACAGACACAAAGAGTCCAAGGCCACAGAGTAAGACAACTAGCCTTCATCCCTGCAGCACTTCATTGGATTCAATTCACTTCTGTGTGCTGTATCAACTGCAAACATTTTTATGTCAGTTTTTTTACACTATTTTTCATTGAAGGTTTTTCTAATAATTTACCCATTTATTATCAAATAAATGCCAAAAAAAAAAAAAAAAAAACTGAATTCAGTCCCTGTAGTGTCTAAAGTTCTAAAGTTTATTGATGAGTGTTTCCAAACTGGACATGCTGTCTCAACCTAACTTTTGCTCCTTGTTTCTGCCAGTCTTTTCAGTAAAAAGGCAAAGCTGATGGGTCGTCCAGATTCCATGTCTGTCATCTGGTGGGTCCATCCTGCAGTTTTACTGGGCAGAGAATGCTCTGCTCAGTAGATACTCCCTGGGTTAGTCAAGCAGCATGTCCTGACTTTCCAGGGAGGACATGGCTAGAAACCTCCATATAGATGGATACATTTATGACAGTGTGTGCTAAATACAGTAAGATTAGTTCAAAAGCAAAAAATCCAGAGTAGCATGAATCTAAGTATGAGGATACAAGCTTTTTGCTATAAAGGAGGAGGCTGGGGTGGAGGAGGTTAAGCTTTGCCAGCAGCAGCAGCAGCAGCGGGGTGCATCAGTGTTAATGCAAGCAGGGATTAATGTTTAAATACACCGCTATGTTGAGAGAAAGAGCTGTGATTGCCTGAGCTGGGAGGCGATAATTGGGATCAGCTGGCTGTCAGCTGATCATGGCTGGGACGACTACCCAGTCCTGCATGAACTAATGCTAAGCTTCATTTTATTTATTATTGTAAGCTGAAAAAAACATTACAAATATGCCAAATAAGTGTTTTCTTCAACACATTCAATTAAGTTTTTAATGTCAAATAATATTTCCCAGCACCTCAATGCACAGCAGACTGGAGTCGATACTGATTTTATCACCTCTCTATAAGAGAGGGAATGTATTGTCAATCAGGAAACAGTTTGAATAGAAAATCGATTCTGACTTGAATCATTAAAGATTCAAATCTCTGAGAAACATTACTCACCGAGTATAAAACAGAGCATTTAATTTTTGGTGTGCATATAAATTAGCAGGTGTATTACATTGAAAAGTAATTTATTTGAGAATATTAAGAGGAAACTCAATTCAACAGTTATGTTTTCATGGCTACTACTAAATGCAACAAATTTCAAATCAGTTTCAATTTGTCATGTTCTCAGTTAAAAATTATATAAGTTGATAAAAACATCTAAGTCTATTCTTTAGCTTTTGTTTGGAGATTTCCGTTTACTACCTCTATAAAATGTTCCATTAGATTTTAAATGACACACAGAAAGTTAACTAATCTTCACTACTGTGAGGTTATAACCAGCGAATATTTGACATTTTGTTTATAAATGACTTTAAGATTAATTAATCAAAATATATGTCACTTTTGTGTCCTGTTTATTCCCTAATGGACTAACTGAGTAATTGTTTGAGCTCCAAAGTGCATATTGATTCTTTTAAATTAAATTTTCTCACATCAATCTTGACACAGAAAGCACTAACAACAGGGAAGGGCACATTTGTAGAGAATAGCTTACTGCTGTTTTTCTCCAGTATGTGACAGTGATGAATCGTGCTGTGTGGGCTTCTGTTAAAATGACTAAAATCCTATTTGTTGCATGTTTTTATCATCTTCACTGTACATATAGGCCACTGGTTTATCTAAGAGAAGGTTCAAGCTGTTGGAATTTGTCTTGCTCTTATCGATCTTTATTGAAGCATTTCTCTCTCCCCATCACTTCATTCCTGTTACTTTTACATCTGTATTTTATGACACACTGTAACCTCATGTGTTGGCCTTCTGGGAATTGTTAGTGTTATGCCCTGGCCATTGAGCTTCAGTATACGGCTTCCCCAGTGCAGTCATGAGTGCAGAAACGTCGCTTGTAGCTTGTCACGGCTATTGACAGAGTCCTTGTTAAACTCAGTCTGTCCAGTGAAGCAGCGCGCCAGTCAACCTCCGATTCACCTCCCTGACTCCTGCTGACCCGCTCTCCTGTAAACAGAGAGCCAGCAGAGCGCTTGTTTGACCAGAAAAACATGCCGTCTGACAGCTGCTGTGATGCAACCAAACGGCAACCACTGGGACTAGAAGACACAAAAATCAGCTCTCAAATGCAAGAAAACACTGCATCCTCCAAGTGGCCACTTGAGGCTGTGGCCAGAATTTAATAAGTGAGCTAACTGCATGTATTAAAAAGCTCAACCTTACAACTGAACTAAACATGCGTACACCCTGGTAAAAACCACTAGTTTTGTGTCTAAAGCCAATTTTTCTAAATATGACAGCCATGGGATTGATGAATTTTTAAATTGCTCACCTTTTTCAAGTAATGAAGGCAAAAAAATATTTATAATTAAGGGTGTGTGCTTTCAATTATACATAGATACAACTAATTTAGCCACTGGAGCTAATGTCTGGGCTGTGTTTGTTGTTGGTAACTTTAGGGGCTCTTCTATGCAGAGTTAAAATGATTCTATTTACTGCATAATTAAGTATTCTCATTCAAATTTTAGCACTTTGAAAGGATCATGCAAACTCTGAGCTAGCCTTCCAAATCCACTCTGTTCTAGGAGTTCCTAAACTTCTCAGTCTCACCTTAACCCCCAAAATAACAGTACCAGAGACTGGGGACCCTCACTATTATTTTCTCACCTGCTAATGGGCCTTTTCCAACACTGGCATAAGAACAACGCAAAACAACAACAAAGCCTTGAACATAGTACTATATTATAAAGTAATTCATTTCAAGAGAGGCTAGCAGCACAATACAAGTTTATTTTTAGAATAATTTGAAAAGTAAACCATGTATACCATTTAAATTTGTCTTTGTTTTTTGGAGACATCTTACAACAGACCTCCAGTGTTTCATGACCCACCAGGAGGTCCCAGCAGCATCTTGGGAACCGCTGCTTTGATTAATTGATTCATCTCAATCTCTTCTCTCCTCTTCTGTTGCCAACCTTTTGGAGCCCCCCAGTCTATTTCACTCACCAAGTCCTCCAAAAATACCAATGTGGCAGAATGTAGTTTACCAAACTAGAGCTTTCTTAAGCTGTCCTTTCCTGTATACAAAAACTGAGGGAGAACCTTTGTTTGAGTTCCACTGTTTTCTTGAATCTGCTGACTGCAAGACTGAGATCAACCACAGACTCAGTCTCGCCCATGGAGCAATGGGTTCGCTAGTCCTTCCAGTCTTGGTATACTGTTGTGAGGCCTAGTCGTTGACTGATGGCCAAAGGCCTCACTGGACCTCTTTGTGAAACTTCTCTCCAGCACATTTGTGGGTATCATTAGCAAGACCGTGTGTCTAATGCTGACATGTTCAGGAAAGTGAAGATGGTAAGGGTCAGCTGATTGATATACAAATGGCAGATGCACTTTTGCAAGCACGTACCGTGCTTCCCTGCATCTGATCCAGCTCACTGCATACTTGGTGCTCAGGACCCAGTGGGCTGGTCCAGACGCTAGGGGTGACCGCGTGTGTCGCGGAGGGCCAGCTGGGAGTATATCTGAAGAGATGAGGCATGGGCATGGCTCAGGCCTGGACACTGGTCATCAGGAGGCCAGAGCAGTACAGGAGCAGGGTTGACACTGCAAAGTGCTGACTGGCATATGCTCTCATACCTGACCTGACCCTGCATTTCTGCTTTTTGCCTTCCAGGGTCAAAACCTGGCACAGGAACTGTGGAGCATGTGCAGAATCCCTAGTTGCCAGTTAGAATGCCAGTTCCGGGCAGCCTGAGTGTTTGATGAGTAAATCAACCTCCAACCTCATTATCTTTCTGTTTTGTTTCAATTTTGAGAAATTACACTTGGAACAATATCAGTTAGCTGACCACGTATACAGGGACTTGCAATGTCCAGTTTTGGTCAGACTAAATGTGAAAATAAAACTGTGTTTTAAACATTACAACAGCTCACAGACTCACACATCTATTACGTTGGTGTAGACGTTAAAAACAAATCCACCTGAGGTCGCAGTCTCATATGGAATTCTACAACTCCCTGGTTGCTGCTCTATTCACCCTCTGCCCAGCTGTTGTAGTTGTCAGTCTCTAAGCCTAGGTGAACTAACACCATTTATATGTTTTTAGTTTCTAACCACTCACATTATTCAGCTAAATTACATCCCCAAGTTGGAGTAAACTTCTGCCACTTTTTGAAGTTTTTTCTTTGTTGTGTTTTGCTGCTCTAGCTAGAACTGTTGGGTAAATTGCTCAACATTGCCTAGTGATTACCTGGGATATTGCAGTGTTTGGACTATGGTCTATTTGCTTGCTTTGAGAGAATGTGCAGAAAAGCAAATAAATTAAAGCTCTATTGTTTCCATATGCATTTCAAACATGGCGCAAAAATGAGCCTAAACACAAAAAATCCCCTTTTTTAAAGATCATGTTATCATGCTGGTTGAGTCAGATGAGACAATTATTATTTTTTCAATGTATGGATGCAACTCAAGCAGCATGACATTGCATGTTGGATTTCCATCAGTTTTCATCACTGACTGCTGTGATTGGATTGTAAAGTTTCCTTACTCTCCAGTTCAATTATCATCAGGAGATACAAGCAAGATATGAGATACATGAGTATTATTCTGCCTGACAACATTTAGACGAGAAAACCCACCAGAGAACCCAGATTCTGCTGGCTTCATCAAACAACTCCAGAGAGATATTGTGATTTAAAAAAAATCATTACTACAAAGTTTCAGCAATTGCAAACAGACGGACAGGGAGTGTGGTGATATTGATCTGCTGAGACTAAGAATAACATTCAAAGGCATCAGACTTAAGGGAGCATGCGAGTCAGCCTTCATTCTGCATAAATATTTTCCCAGAAAAAAGCATAAAACGAGAGGAAGATGAGTTAGAGACAGACAGAGAGAGAACAATTCATATGTTTTCTTTAATTCCTGGAGCCATCTCTTTTGCTCTGCAGCCAGCTCAGGATAGATGAGCATGTTTGCTGGAAGATGGAGCTCTTCAGTCTGGGTTGGTGGTGGCTGCAGTCCTTTTCTCTGGCTCTGACATGAAACTATGGGCAGCAGCCCCAGGCCCACACTGCCAGAGTCTGTGTGGACAAGGATGAAGCACCCACCAACACTTTTAGCTGCGGTCCCTGCAACAACACCCACATAAACGGCCTATATGGGCTTTTAATAAGTGTTTGAACAAACAGGCACTTGCATCTGCTTCTGTTTGATGTGTTTCAAGGGCATAGTAGCGTCTGTTTGGCAGATTGGGCCTCCACCTGCCTGAATGCATCGAGGGGATGATAATAGCGTTTGACTTCAACTGAGGGCTTAGCGCAGGGTAAAGTGTGAATTGTTTTATCTTTGTTTATCAATGTTTTTGTTGCAGTTTTCAGCTAATTGCAGAGCAGACTGGCTTTGCAGAATGCCTATTAGAGCCGTGCTGGGTTGAGAGACAGGCCAGTGAAAAAACAAGAAACAGCTCTTCACTGAAACAAGAAAAACCCACAAGCGTTTACACACGTATGAATGTGGGAGAATTCTCTTCCACTTTCTTCTGCACACATACACGCAGAGGCAAAAAGACAACAGGCAAAGATAAGACGGACAAGCCTTTTGTATTCAAGCCCACACACACACACAAAAAAAAATGAAGGCGAACACGTGAGAGTACATCACTGCCGGGTGAGAGTGTGTCCTTGCATTATCTTCTGCCTGTCGGTGCTTGTGTTTAAGTGCTGCCCAGAAAGAAAGAGAAACAGACACGAGAGAGAGAAAGGGCTGACAATGTTAGGAATGAAAGGAGGGAACATCCCTCCTTTTAAGGACAAACTACATGAACTGCTGCCTTTTTTCTTTCTGACTAGTAAAACTTTCAGTAGCTGCAACCTTCGGCCATGCAGAGGCATTATGTATGCTTTTCCTTGATCTTGCTCTGTCTCCATCTGGAAAGAGTGCTTTTCATGTTTCCCCCTCTTCATCTTGGTTTTAGCTTTGAGTCACCTTAAACTAGACTGTTTTTAAAAGATGAAAGATTGTAAAAATGGACTATGTGAATTGGAGTCCTGATACCGTTTTCTTTCAACACACATCTGTACACTATTAACATTTTTCAGTTGTAAATTTTTGCTTGTAAAAGAGAATGTACAACAGGAGCAAACTTTTTTTTACAGATATGAGTCAGAAATAACTAAGAACATACATTTATTGAGGAAAAAATAATAGAAATAAAGAATATTTTGACCTTTTCATTAGTTCTAGCGCAACAGGATGCCACTGATAACACAGCTCCTGTTTAAACTCAATGAACTCTTCATGTTAGAGCAGCAATGTTATCATTAGATTAGCTGTGTTTGAAGAAAAAGTAGGTGACACCAAATTTCAAGGTGACTATGCAGTATTTCATTTTGTTATTTGTACATTTTCTTCCAGTGATGACTTTTTGTTTTTAACATTATGTAATAACTGACAAGAAATCAATCTTTGATGCTATATGTATAGAAATGTAGGGATACATGACACTGGTTTTTTTTGCTAATATTCAATATACCAATATTTCAGAACTTATTTAGTTGGTGCCTGTAGCTGATATCAGCACTAAAATATATACAACCTTCTAGTTGTAAAAAAAACTTATTTTGTTAATTCCAGTTTGTATGGTAGCTTCTCCAAGACAATCCTGACAAAATGCTTGATATTAAAACACATTTGTCTCAAGTTAAACTCGCTGTAGTCTAAAACTTTGGTCCTTAGAACCAGAGGTGGGAAGTAACAAAGTACAAATACTTTCTTACAGTCCTTAAGTAGATTTTTCAGGTGTCTGTACTTTACTTGAATATTTATTTTATGGACAACTTTTTTACTATTGTTCCCTACATTTGAACACAAATATCTGTACTTTCTACTCCTTACATTGACAAAACAGGCTTGTTACTTGTGGCAACCTCAAACCTGCAGTTGGATCTCTCTGCACAACTTTGTACCCTGTCTGTCAGTTCATTTCATGCTGACATCAATCAATCAATCAATCAAACTTTATTTATAAAGCGCTTTTCATACATGACATGTAACTCAAAGTGCTGTACATGGACAAATTAAAAACATTCCCTCAAACCCACCCACCCCCACCTTTTGCGTAATATAGACAATTAGAGTCATTCCCTCACACCCACACACCCGCAACCACCCTACAGACAACAGTTACATGTGCACCCACTCACACCTACTCACACACACTGTTTCACAAACACACACACACACACACACACACACACACACACACACACAAATAGTGGACATTAGGCTGAGTACAAGAGGCTGAGTACAGATGAACCAGTTGAGAAAGCGCCATCAGAGGGGCCGTCTGCACCAGGAGCAGCGAGTCACCCACAGCTACAGGACACCGACGCAGGACCCAGAGGAGGGATGAGGCAGAGACACCAAACCTCCACCAGGAACCCACGA
Organism: Cheilinus undulatus; assembly: GCF_018320785.1. Taxonomy (NCBI): domain Eukaryota; kingdom Metazoa; phylum Chordata; class Actinopteri; order Labriformes; family Labridae; genus Cheilinus; species Cheilinus undulatus. Next base: position 34,093,230 of record NC_054878.1, on the reverse strand, counting down.
GACAGACCCCTGCAGCCATAGCTGACCACCGCTCCCGGTGCAGAGGGCCCCCCCAGAGGAAACACTGGAGATCCTAAAAATGATAAAAGGATAAAAATAAGTAAAACCTCAGTACAAATAAAACCTAAGAACTAAAATATAAAATAGCATAACTAAAAAATTAAGGTAGGAAAAGAATAAAATTCATAAATAAATACAGATTGAAGGCCTAAAATAAATAAATATCATAAATAAAATAGATAAATATTAATCAAAAGCTAAGCTAAAAAGGTGTGTCTTGAGCCTGCTCTTAAAAACATCAACGTTCTCTGCGGCCCTGAGGTCCTCTGGCAGGCTGTTCCATAGACGAGGGCCGTAGTGCTGGAAAGACGCCTCGCCATGAGTGTGTGTCCTGACTTTGGGAATGACTAAGAGCCCGCTGCCAGAGGAGCGCAGGGTCCGCGAGGGTTCATAAGGTAAAAGCAGTTCTGAAAGATAAGAAGGCCCAAGACCATTAAGACATTTAAAAACCAGTAAAAGAACTTTAAAATTGATCCTAAAACACACGGGGAGCCAATGCAGTGATTCTAAAACCGGTGTAATGTGGTGTAAATGACGGGTATGGTACTCTTCTGATTGTTTTTCATAGTAAAAGCCCAATCAGTTTGTTTCTGCAGTGAGACTATCCCCATTTTCACATGATGCTTTTATTCTGAATATTTGTCAGGACAGTTCTTCGGTCATTGTGGTGACTTGCAAAGTTGCTTTGGTTTTTCTCTGCATCCATGCTCAATGTTTGTTTCTACTCTATAATTAAAAAACATCAGACTATGAGAGATATCAACTCATATGTGATCTCCTTCTCGTTCTCTGCATCCATCTCTACCATTTCTAAGATCTTTTTATAAAAACTGAATGCCTGAAACTGTATAACTGAAGCTACCTCTGTGAAGGTAAGACAAACAGCCTGTGAAATTAAAAACTGGGAATATATTGGTATAAAATATAAAGGTCATGAGTAGGGATGTACAATATTTTTGGGATATTGGTATGGACAGATATGGACAGAAGTCTGCCTTTTTCAGCTGTAAAAACTGGCTGTGCAAACAAATGAGATTAGTGAAGCTCAGCTTTAGTTCATTCAGGTAACTGTAGTCATATGCCCAGTCATGATCACCTGACAGCCAGCTGATCCCAATTATTGCCTTCCAGCTCTAACACCTCTTTCTCTCAACACAGCAGTGAATTCAAATATGACGTACTTCTCACTTAATGCTGCTGCTGCTGCTGCTGGCAAAGCTTAACCTCCTCCACCCCAGCCTCCTCCTTTCTAGAAAAAAGCTGGTATCCTTATATTGAGATTAATGCTATATAGATTAATTGCTTTTGAACTAATTTACTGTATTTAGTGCACATTGTCATATATGTATCTATCCATCTTCTAGCCATGCACTCCCTGGAAAGTCAACGCATGCTGCTTGACTAACCTGAGGAGCATCTTTTGAGCAGAGCCTTTGCCACCAAGTAAAACTGTGTATACATTTTGCAATAAAATCATAAACTGTATGACGAGAGTGTTTCTGACTGAATGGAGTTAAAGGCTGGACCATCAGGCCTACTTCAGTTTAAGTCTTATTCTTTATTCATCATCATTCCTGACACTTGAAAGTCTGTTTTTAAAGACTGGAATATGTTAAGTAGTTGTTCCTCAAACTTTAAATTGTGTGTTTTAAGAACTGAAGTCTTAGGTCTGAACTACATTGGTAGATAACTTTTAAACTAGTAAATTAGACACAATTATGTAGGATGCAACCCAAACTCATATTATTTGTGGGTTATAAAGTTCAGGATCAGATCAGTGCATGGAGTGGCATATCCATCAACACCTCAGGGGCATTTCTGGTGCTGGAATCGGATCAGCTCTAATTACTTGACCTGTAAATGCACCGACTTGGTGCTGACTGCTGCTTATTTCTCATTTGATTTAATTCCTGTTTATGTAGGTCAGTTGTTTGTGCATTAATGCGATACTTTTTGAAGCTACACTATATCTGATTTGTATCTCAGTGGGAATAGCCCCGGTAAAATAAAGTTAAAAAACAGACGATGGGGAGGTGGAAAATCTATATACAGATCCTGCTTCCTCTACAGCTACAGGGCAGTGACACAGCAGCATCTGCTTCTGCCTATCACATCCAGAATTACAGTCACACCAACCAGGGCTGACCCCCCTCGAGCAACAACTACCAGTCCACCAGTCGCAGCTGAGGGAGTCTGGCTTCCCCCTCCATGCCAAGATTGATCTGTATCGATGCTGATGCAATAGTTACTGCGCTCACTGGGTTGAAACGTACAAGGCGCAGGCAATAATGTCCTACAGATGGGTCAGATGGCCCTATATACGGAGGTTAATTCCCTGCCATGGTGGCCACCTTCTCCTTACACCTCACAAAGCCAGTGTATCTGAGGAGGGCTGGCAAAGGCTGGAAAGTGACAAACGAGAGAGGAATACAGAGAGCGATACAAGTCAGTGTTAGACATGCTCTGTTGGCTCACTGTTCTGTGTGTTGGTGTGTGTGTTTGTACGGTAATTAAATCATGAGAGCCTGTGTTTTGGAGCACTGCACATACAGCCTAGACGAGCTTGAGTGCTGCCTCCGTGGGCCTTGACTTAATTACAAGTGAACACATATACTGTAATTACACACAGCCACACCTGCACAGCACTGCAAGCTCTTTTCACAAAGGTTGTCCAAACACATTTTTTCCAACAGAAACAGTCACAACCTGCTCTAATAGGCATGTTTAGAGGACGAGCCCAATGACGTCCTCTCATTATCTACTGAATGCATTCAGCTCGGACAGTGCTTTAGCTCATTTAACCTTCAATCTGGCTTCTGCCTTTTATCCATTAGTAAATAGATAAACAACACATCGGGGTACGGTCAGCACAATATGTTCTTGCTATTATGATGATATTTTATATCCTCCAGCTGGGCTGAATTTGTCACGTATGTGCACATGAAGATTGTTGTTCGATTTACTCGACCATGCTATAATCCTTTGGAGCTGTTTACAGCTGTGCAGACGGACATATGGTGAGAAATGATCACATTCATAAACACACAGACACAGCTGCACAGAATCTCCCTTTCTGACGAGATCTAGAGACTCACACTTCACATAATATGCACACACACCGTGCTTATAAAAGGTTTCTACCCTTTGGTGTTTTACCCTTTTAATGATTTTATAAAGGGTTAATTTCATCTGCCTTTATTGATAGAAAAAAATCCTATTTAACAACAAATTGAAAACTGATATCTGCAGACTAATTTCAGTTACTGAATAAGATTGTCCTGCAGAATTTTCCTATACTTTACTGCTTTCATTTTGCTCTCTATCTCTACAAACCTTACAGGGCCAGCTGCCCAGAAGCATCCCCACAGCATGATGCTGCCACCACTGTGCTTCACAGTGGGGATGGTGTGTTTGTGATGATGTGCAATGTTTGGTGTCCGTCTCGTCTTGTTTGATGGCCAAGAAAGCACCATGTTGGTTTTCATCAGACCAAAGAACTTTCTTCCACACGAGTCTTCCACATGTCTTATGGCAAACTCTAGTTGACACTTGAAGTTTAATGAGTTTTTCTTCAAGTGGCTTTCTCTTTGCCACTCTCCCATAAAGCTTTGACTGTTGAAGAACCTGGGCAACATTTGTTGCAGAGTCTCTCCCATCTCAGCTGCTGAAGCTTGTAACTCCTTCAGAGTAGCCATAGGTGTCTTGGTGGTCTCTCTCACCAGTCTCCTTCTTGCATGGTCACTCAGTTTGTGAGGACGGCCTGATAGGCAGATTTACACGTGCCATATTCCATCCATTTCCTGATAGTTTTAATTAAACCCTGGGAGATGTTCACTGAATTCAAGTTTTTTTGCATCCATCCTCTGACTTATACTTTTCAGTGAACTTTTTTTCTGAGTTGCTTGGAGTGTTTTTTTGTCTTCATGATGTAATGGTAGCCAGGAATACTGATCAACCAGTGACTTGACCTTTCAGACACAGGTGTCTTTATACTACAATCACTTGAGACACATTCACTGCACTCAGGTGATCCCCATTTCACTAATTGTGAGACTACTAGACTACTGGCTGGACTTCTGTTGAATTAGGTCAGTCACATTAGAGGCAATGAATATTTATGCAATCCCCTATTTTATGTTATATGTTTTAATTTATCGCCATTACTTTGTAGAAATCTGTTTTCACACGAGTGTTTTTTTTAATTTTATTTTTTCTGTCAGAAAAGCAAAATTATATTGACCATGATTGACACAGTATACATGCAAAACTGGGTGTTGGTGTACACTTTGCATTCATAGATGTTTGGATGGTTTGTACTTTTGCTTGTTTACCCCACTGGTGTTGCTTCAGAACCATCACTGCAGCTCAAGGCAGGACCACCAGAAGGCCTAGAACCTCTTGTCACCAGAGGATCCTGATCTGAACCCAGCTGTCACTTACAATCTAAAAGGACAGCAGGGAAAGACGGCAAGGAAGTAAATGTCATAACTCTTGTCATTTGTTATATTTACTGGTAGTTCTCTCCCACTTTTACAAGATTCTTACATACAGTATTGTCTCATACGATGTGATCTAGAGCTCACATTGATGAGAAAAACAAATGCTTAGCTTTTACCTGATTGGGACTGGCAGATCTTTTTCATTTCAGAGTTTTTCACTTTGTTTCCAACTGAAACTCAAAGATGAGTGAATATCAATACGGGCATGCTGTTATCTATAACATAGCTCTTTAAAGACTTGAGCTAAACATCACATTTTGCTAGGAAAAACACAAACTCCTAGCCAACACTATTCTTCACAAAGTAGCACCAATGTTGGCAGCAGTGTGAGCAAGGAAATTGACGCTGATGGCAGCTGTTGTTGAAAAGGAATCAATTTTCTGTTGATCAATCAAGAGGTGATGAAAGCTGTTTCTGTTTCTTTGTGATAGAATAATATGAAAACCAGAAAACAGCAGAATGATTTGTAGCAATATTTCGGATTCCTTCTCCGAGCATGATATCAGAGGGAAATTGCCGCATGATAAATGATGAATATGATGAATTAATCTGGAAAAATTGGACACATTTGCATTCCTAGTTTGCATATAAACTTCAGTGACAAATTAGAGCAACAAGATTGTATTTTGCTGCTTTCAAAGCAGCTGAAATGCTCTGTCATATTTTCTACCGTGTTGAACAAGTAACTGGGACTACATAGTCAGGAAGGGATGAACAGCCCTCACTCACTGGTTTTGTATTTCAATATGTCACTTCAATAATGCCCCTATCTTCAGTTTCCTTTGGATCTGGTTGATGCAAATGTCATAAAATTAGAAAAAAAATATTCAAGTTGGTCATTTTGACAATGAAACTAAGAACAGTTCAAGTTTCAGACAGATTTTTTGTTGGGCTTTGTAATGCTTTTACTCAGGACAGTGAACAGAGTTGGAAACCAGGGAAAGGGAAAGTGGGGCACACCACATGGGAAAGGAGCCACAGGCCAGAGTCAAGCCCTGGCTGCCCACCCTGAGGACATTAGTGTCTGCACAAAGGGTGCAGATACACAACCACCAGTCCAGCTTCAAGTTTACTACTTTATGCGGTGTTTTTCTGCTCATTTAATTTCATCCGTTTTTTGCACCTTGATTGAAATGGTTACTTTTGCTTTTTGTTAGATGCCTTCTCAAACTAAAATGTAATGTCTTTTCTTTACTTTCTAGATATAATCAGATTACTAGGGCAGGCAGGATTGAAGGCTCCTTACACCCAGGGAGTATGTTTGCAACTGCATCTGTGTAGTATTAGCTGAGTGTTAGCAACCCATGCAGTGTGCTGCAGAACAGCAGAGAGACCACATAGATCCTCCCAGGACTGTCACTGAATTAAAAATAATGAGCATATCGTATATGAAGTAGAACTGGCCTTCAACAATAGGTGGCAGTATGATGAAGCAAGATATGTAGAAGTGATCAGGTCAGCACACATTTTTTTATCAAGCAAAATTCAGAGAAGACTGGACATTTTATGTTAGAGGTGTTACTGGCTTCTCATGGTAGGTGGTGCTACAGCAAAACCATGAAGCTAATGTTTGAATGTGTAGAGGGGCAGACCCTGATCATACATGTGAGATTTGAAGAAAATAAGTTTCATGTGAGAGTTACAAAAACTTCCTGTGAAATTGGCAACATATCAAAATGTTCACCATCAGCAGTGAGGTGTCTTTGAATGAAACATGGCTGTGTTGTTAAAAGTTGGGAACGATCAAAGCTTCATAGTTTGAGCATAGTAAGAGGGAGAAACAAAGGCTCATTTGTGTCACTTCCTGTTGCCGGGGGGGGGCTATGATGACAAACACAGAATTATCCACCCAAAAGTTCTCCCTGGTTAGAGCCATGTAGCACCATAAAAAGGTCCTTATTTTGAAAGTAAGGTTAAGCTGGAGGATTTCTTGTCAGGATTTGGACACGAGTCCAAGAGGCTTTTTTGTAGGACTAATGATAATCCATATGCAGACCAAAAATGCAACCTGTAAAATGCAAAAAAACCCAAACAAACAAAACAAACAAACAAACAAAAAACAGCACTTTGCCCTTTATGATATCACTACCTGGTTATATTTTTTTAAAGATAATATTTTATTTTTTTGTTTGTCTCAACATGATACATACTATGTGTACCAATTTTCATGCACTTAGCTTAAACTATGTTGAAGTGGCCTCGAAAAAGGATATTTGGGGCCCCTGTGGGGCCATTTGTGTTAGACACATGAAAGCACTAGAATACGTACATGTTCACAAGGACTAAAGCATCGGTGTAATTTGATGAGTTTTTGAGCATGTAAAAGCTTCCAAATAAGCAATTTAATTACCAGAAGAAGAATGTCTCTTAGTTTCAATAGAGTCCTCGCTTTGAGGTCGGTGCATGGTCCCTTATAATGAATGTTTTCTTCCACCAAAACTACAGCAGTACTTAATGTTTTGTGCCAGTGAAAAGCAGCAGTGTAAGATTTCTTCATGAAGAGCAGTGAAAATTTCAGGTGGGATATTTGACAAAATGTCGATGAATTATTAAAAGTCAGGTTGTAGCATGAATAAGTGAGTACTAGTACTAGTATATTTTTGGGCTTATTTCGCTTTTATTGATAGAGGAGGGAAGTGTATAGCATCAGGGGTACAGACATGCAGGAAATGTGCCACAGGCTGGACTTGAACCTGGGCCGCCTGCGTATGTGTGGTGCGACCAAATCGGTGCCATCGGTGCCTCAATTGAGTGCTTTTTATTGTAAAACCTCCACCTAGATTCTGTGGGTGACTTACTGATTGAATTTTTTTCTTTTACTATAAAATGCTGTAGCTAAATAGCTTTAATACACTAGGAACCTCCTCACAGTTGCATAGCTATACTGTAGCTTCTTCCAGTATGAAGTAATCAGATGTTTTCAAAGCCGGACACTTAAAGCCTCTCACCCCAACAGTGATTATTAAACAGAATCTTCCAAATGAATTTTTGGAACTCATTTGGAAGAACTCGTCACCCTCAACAGCACCAGCCAGATAGGGGTGAATAATGTCACACCATACATCCCTGCTCTCTATGCTAAAATAGTTTCAGACCCTGAAGGTGGATGCTCGGGTTACACAGAGGCATTCTGACATGATATCTGAGCAGAAGTAGTGACAGAGAGTGACAGCGTGACTTTCAGGTGAGCGCTGTGGCAGAGCTCTGTCAGCTTAACTTCAGCACCATGCTTGAACGGCTGCATTTGGATATATTTTTCAGCGAGAGGACTGAGCAATGTAAGTGAAGCGACAGACTCCAGTCAGGTGCCGTCACTTGCTCGCTGGTTTTGCATCATTTCTGTGGCTCCACCTTTTTTCAGAACTGTAGGATTAAGCAGGTTAAGGAGATTTTCTAGTATCTTCTCTAAACAAACCATATTGAAGCTGTTTGATTACATAAAAAATGCATCCTAGTAGAAGATTTTCACATGATTTTCATACTCAAATAGCATGCTGTGACCTAAGATTTGCTGTATGGAGGCATCTGCATTTGTTTTGTTTCACACTCACTTTTTTCCTCTTTAATTTGTCACCACCATCTGCAGCTCTCACTTGTGGACTTAAAGAACTTCAGAGGCAGAGAAGTGGAAAATATCGTAAAAGTTTTCACTCTGAAATGCTTAGATGATTTTTCTCGCCTTGTAGATGTTAAATTAGGAGTTATTTACTGCACAGCTGTCAGCAGAATGGAGCTTCCTACACACTTAGAAACGCATACACTGCTTTCAGTTTAAGATGTATGTCTTACCCAAACGCATGCTTAAATCTATATATCCAGTATGCTCACGCTAGTTTTACACTAGGCTCAAAACAATTAAAGCCCCAGTTCTCAGATTCCCTCACACAGGCAAACATACTGTATGCTTCAAAACAGGGAGAAACACACTCATAAGGTTGCATATATACATAAAGATGCATCCTCCACAAAGCATGCAATTACCATCTGGACAGGTGCACACATTCTGGGTTATGATGATAAGAAATAGAAATAAGTATCAGATACATCTATTCAGGAGAAAATGCATGCATATTTCCAGACTAATAGTATTACAGAGCAGGAACAGGAGCACTACTTTGACACCCCCGCTATGCATATAGCAGCATGTATCTGCACACATGAATTCCAAACCAAAGACACCCACAAACGCTGATAGATTAATGTGGAAGCTTGTTACGCCGTCAGACCGCTCATTTAAGCCGTCGAGGTTACGCTTGTTGTATAAGCTGTTTCCTGTAACAGCTTCTGTAAAATGTGAAAATGTAAATGGAGCATACGCACACAAACACACTTCCTGTCCCTGCCTCCCGTCAGAATGAAGCCACTGAGCGCTCTGCATGAAAATGGGTTTACATTCCTACTTAGAATCATTATAAAGAAAGCAGTCTCTGTGGGATAATGTGGCAACAGTAATGTTTATGGACACTTAAATCCTCCACAGCCTCCAGCTACACCGCATTACCTTTACCCTGTTTGTGTTTGTGTGTGTGATTCAGCCTGGCCCAAAGCTGCAACCGCTGCACCTCATAGTATATATGCACAGCTGGAGAGCAACAATAATGTGCATGAATTAGAGATGAGGTTGACACAGAGATGTAACAGATCTGTTTGTTGTTTGTGTTCTTGCTGCATCGCCCACTTAACACTGAGCTGAGCCAACACAAAACTAAATATACAGATATATAGGTACTGTAGGAAGGTAGGTGGACCGACAGAAAGGGACTTAGATTGCATCAAACCTGAATGTGCATAAAAGTGTGGGTCAACAAATCCTTGTTATTACGTGTCAAAACGTGAATTTTCTGTGCTCTCCAATTACCTTTCATCATGCACTGTCGCAATAAAAAAACCCAACAATTACAGGTGCAGTTTTTGATTCAGATTTACTTAAAAACTCACTACAGGTTGTTGTTCTCAGCTCTGTGTGAACACGGTTTCACTCCGCTTGTTTATGTTTTACTCAGAGGTTCAAAATTTTCCATTCATATTTTTTTCTTTCTCATGAAACCCCTTCCCTCTTCAACTGTTAGCCCTGGCTCCACATGGGGTTACTGGGGGTTAGAGAAAGACATTTGGTGGCACAAAAGCCGATTTTTTTTTTTTTTTTTGCAAAGGTGCAATTCAAAGACAACCAACAGACTTTCCAAACCAGAGAACTGACTAGTTTTGGTCTTAAATACCTAAAAGAACTAAATCAGTTTTAGGCTTCATATCTGGATAAAGATCAGCTCTAAAAACTGGCACACTCAGTTGGAACACTGCACAATGGATTTGAAACCTAATGTCTAGCAGAGCAGCATCTATTAGACATTAGTCAAAAACACTTGTTCTCATCTGCTATAACTTCAGGACTCATCATCAGGTCAGATCAGGTATGGGAGCACATGCCGGGTCGGCAGTTCGCCACATTAACCTTGGTCCTGTACTGCTCTTGCCTCCTGATGGCCATCCTCCAGCTATTCTCCCAGTTCCCCCCTCCACAACGCACGCAGCCACCCCTGGCATCTGCACCAGCTCACTGGGTCCTGGGCACCCAGTATGCGGTGAGCTGGATCAGGCCTGGGAAAGCAAGCCAGGTTCCTGTCAAAGCGCAGCCACTGTTACCTTATCAGGCAGATGACCTGTCCCATCCCTGCTCCCCTGAGCACGTTAGCATTAGACACACTGTTTTGTCATTGATACCCAACATTGCCGGCGAGATGCGATCACAAAGAATCCAGCGTGCGTCTCTAGCCATTAGTCAACATCCAGTCCTCACAAGAATAAAGTAAGACCAGAAGGACCAAGGACCGAATAACGCTGACTTTTGTCCACATGCTCAGATACCAGGAACACCACACTGTGTTGCTCAGAGAGCCCATCGCCCCATGCATGAGACCAAGTCTCACCACCATCTCCTTCATTAGAAACAGGAACCCCGATTACTGGAAATTTTCAACCTGTCAGATTTATCTTAGTAGAAATAGTGAAATTTGGACCTCAGACAGAACAATCCATGTGACAAAGCAGAGAAATGGAGCAAAACTTTTCTTAATATAACCTTCAAAACCCACTGAAAAGAACTCTATGACCCACCAGTTGAGAGCCACTGAAGCAAAGAGAATTTGGTCAAGAGAGCAAAATCTGTTGAACATCTCCTCTATGATCTGCATATTGCACCTTAAAATAGAGATAATACAAGAAAAAGTCGGATAAAAACTACTCTACTTGTTTGTGTTTATGGAAAAATGTTGACAGTTAAAACCTCTATGTGAAACTTCTGGTTTGTTGATTTTGTCCTCCTATAGGCCAAGTAGTATGTCTAGTATCTTCCCATTTTTTATTCTATGTATGCAGAAAAAGTAGCCTTTTATTCTAACAGTGAATATATCACTCACTGTAAAGTTTTGCTTTGGAAAATAGTTGTTAAAAGTCTGTTTCTGCAGTGTGCATTTAATGACTTTGTCAGACACCAACACCCAAAGCAGCAATTTTTGAAATTAAAAAATTACTCTGTAGAATAAGCCAGTCATTATGCTGATGATTTTGTTGCTTTTGTAGCTCATTTAGAAGCAACGGCATTTCTGTGTCATAATCAAGTAAAAACTCAGCATTACAACAGGTTTATAATAGAGAATCTAGACCAAAGAATTTTCTTAGCATCATAAATCAAAATATGACTTCTCTCTAATATTATGAACATGTGGTGGTTATAAAGAGTACTCTATCAGGCTACATTCACAAGCATTAAGGTTTTGTCTTGCCTAGCAGTAATGGGAAAATGTGATCTAAAATGGTACGAAACCAGAATTCACAATTGTGATACTGGTCAACTCCATGGTAGGTAAATCTGTTAAACTTTAGGAATAAAACACTGTTTTGTGAAGTGTAGGGATCTTACTCAATGTACATAGGAATTTCCTGGTGATAACTTAAATGTACAGGTCCATTTAGAGCTGTAAAGTATGAACTTTTATCTGTTCCTGTTCATTAACAGCTATCCTCCACAACAGACTGCAAATAACCTATTTTGGGTTGTCTTCTATCTCGTCAATTAATGATATTATATCTCTTGTAAAACCCTAGCTAAAGCTCAGTGGTCACAGATGTAAAAAAAATAATTTGTTAGAGGTCAAGAAATATTAGGGACTTTTGCTAATTGATGACATAAAAGTTGGATATAAAGCAGGAAAAATGATTGCTTTTGACATGACTGCTGCATGCCCAGAAATGTATGCTGTGAGGAACTATGCAGCCCACAATGAATTGTATACTTTTATTCCAACAGTCTTTTTTGGCAGGAGACAGATGTCTGACACTGACCCCAGAGCAGGGGTGATAAGCTACTTAAAATAACTATATAGAAGTAAGCAGTCTTCTTGATTATTTAGTTAGCTTTTTAGGTCATAAGGTGTTCTTATCAATATCAGTCATTCTCATAACCAGCTTTAGAGTCCTCAACGAAGCTTTAAGAGTATGAAGAACATGCAGGGACATTTTTACATAGACTGATGATGAATGTATATGTGGGTTAAATACATGTGTTCTTGCATCTATCCAGCTTCAGTTCAGCACTTAGATCAGGAAACTGCTGACATCAGAGTGAACATCTGGAGAAGACAAGACTCCTCTCCTTACCACAGGCCAGGCCACTCCACTTGAGCTGATTGATTTCCCATCAGCTCTGTATCCCTGATAACTGCATGCCTGCAGGGCTGCAATGACTCCAATATTTCACCGCCATATACCTGCACAGCCACGCGCTCTTTAAAGCATGGTGCTCAATGTGAGGTAGTGTGTGTGCGTAGGAGGGTATACGCTCTGCTGAATGTTGGGATAGCTTTCTGTGGGCTTCTATGTGGAGTTGCCTGTATGTGTTGACATGGGCGGTAATTACATGCCAAATATTTACTACACACAGGACAGGGAGAAGCTTTGCATTCTGCACCTGCTACTGGTCTCATTTTTTTCATGTCACCAATTTTCAACAGTAGGAAATTGGCTAAGCCAACAGCTTGAAAATAGCCTCAGTCAAAACAGTGATAAGGAAAAATCTTTAACCACCATACACAGGAGTTTGATGACACCATAACACCTCCCTATCTTTATCAACAGTGGCAGTGATTGGTCAGAATCTACATCTGCAATTTTGTTTTCTCCTCCAGCAATGCTCTCTGATTTGAAGCCTTTGATTTATCAACGTCCGGTGAAGCTATTGCATCTCCGCTTTATGAGATGCTGAGCAGTTTGCCAAATTGCCCTCCGACAGGGAAACTGCCATCGAAGGTGGCAGTGATTCTTTTAAAGCTGGATCTAATCATGCATCGGCTCTTCTATGTTGTCCTGACAGAAAGATGAACTTCTTATCCTCCATTCTGGGTAATTTGCTTCTCTGTTGGAAATGGCAGCAGTTACTGAGCTCTAGCTGCGACCCTTACCTAGTTACCTCCAATTTGTTTTCTTTGCCAAAAGTCATTATGCTGTTGTGCTGTGCATAATATCTTCTGAGAATTCTGCAGAGAAATTATTTCAAACTGGTGGATAATCTCAGGGGGACTTTAATGTAGAGAGTGAAAAACCCTGGCTGTTTTCTACCTGATAACCCTGCAGAAAAGTTTCCCTGGCTGTCTTGATACATATAGAATGAAAGTTTTATCTCAGACTTCTCTTAGCTAGGCTCAGATAAAAGCTTGATCAATACATTCCTGGCTCCTGAGGGAAAGCAAATAGACTGCTGATTAAACATTTGTGAACACTTCTTTCATGCTTTTTTCTTTTTACTTAAGTTTATGTAGCAAAGAACATGCATGTTTTATCCATTCATCCATTTTCTATATCGCTTCACTCCTGTGTGTGGTACACCCTGGACTGGTCACCAGTCAATTGCAGGGCTGACACATAGAGACAGACAACCAGGCACACTCGCACTTACACCTATGGCCAGTTTAGAGTCACCAATTAACCTATTGACCATATTTTGGGTGGTGTGAGGAAGCTGGAGTACCCGGAGAGAACCCAAGCATATATGGGAGAACATGAAAACTTTGCACAGAAAGGCCCTGACCGGGGAGTGAACCAGGGACTTTCTTGCTGTGAGGCAACAGCGCTAACCCCTCCGCCGCTGTGCAGCCCCATGTATGTTTTAGAAAACCCCAAATGTTATTCTAATGTTCAAAGAGTGAAATACATCTTTAGAAGATATTTTTATGTATTCATGCAAACTTTTGGACCTCTTTCATCACTTTCACTTCTCCACATATACTGTGTGTGTGCATTTGCATGTGCAATGATCAGAGACAGAAAGCAAGGAAGCAAGCAAAGGGTTGCCAGTTTTTTCTCCAACTGCTGTGCTTACATTAGCATAGATCATGCAGCAATCTATAATACATTGCTCGTTAACAAGGTTGGTATTTTTGATCCATAATTAAGGAGTATATTTTCAAAGGGTTACCCGAGTCACACACGTGATTGCTGCAGGCTTCCCCCTCCTGCCTCCCCCTCTCTGAGGCCCCGTTATTTTACAGTATGGTCGCTATTGATCCGCTCTGCCATTTGGCTATTGATCCGAGTGGACGCCATTATGTCAGCGAGATTATAGCCCCCTTGGAAGCATTCTGAAGTGGAAAACCAGTGGCTGAGAACCGATGAGATGAGCTCAGTGCTTATACTGCATCAGATACAACAGCAGCTAATGACACAGAGCCAAGCACAGCACGGAGCTGAACAGAACCGTTTAGCTTAGCCTAGCAGGGTACAACCTTGCCCAGTGTGGAGCCCAGCAAAGCAAAGACAGAACACTTTAATTTCTGTGGTTTCTGGGTGCCACAGGGAGCGATAGAAGCAAACAGGAGTAAAAAATCACATCGACTATCCCGGACTTGCAAGGTTTTTTATTGGTGCAGCTCATTGCAGCCTGATATTCTCTGTGACAGCAATTGGCTCCCAGATTGCCTTCAGTTGATCATTCAAATTGACCACAATTCACTCTGTGGTGGGGGGAGGGGGAGGGGCTTTCAAAGGCTGATTGGAAGGGGGGGGGGGGTTGGTGGAATGAAGATGGCGAGTGGGCGTTTTCTCTGATTTTCACACTGGCCCTTCATGTAGTTAGAGCAATATTGGATTAAATTGCACTTCTAGAGGGGTTTCTGAATTTTAAGAGAGCCATAAATGGAATTCCAGGCATGCAGAGACATTACCCTCAGATGCTGGGCGCACGTGAAGTGCACACTCATGAAACGATAGCCCCAGTTCACAATCTGTGTAATGCAAAATTCTAAATCAGAGTCCACTGAGCTGCCGTGTCCTGGATGCCAATGAGGGCTTGTAACTGTTGACCCTGAGGTTGCCCGCCATGCTGTGCTGTGCTTCTCAATGAGTTTAGTTTGAGACACAGGGACCAGTTAAGCTGGAACCCCCAGGGTGGAAAACGACTGTTAAACTGGCTTTGCTTTTATGGTACGAGTACTGCCTCACAATAAAAGCACTGAAGTCAGTGTCTTACACCCCCTCCACACCCTGGGATTTTATTTCTAACAAGACAAAGGCATTTTAGAGAAAGAGGTAACGGGCAATTGTGTGGCCTGCCCTCTGCAGGGCTACTATTCAAATTCAAATCCTCAGTCTGTTTATTGGATAATAAATTGAGCATGAAAGATTAATTTGCATTTATTTCATCATCCCCATGATATAGAGCAGCAATTTCTGTACAGTAGGGTCCAGAGCTTAATAACCCAGAGGCAAAAGTGGCTTATGAAAGTGCATTTCCTTTCTTTAAGGACACTGGAGGGAAGCCCTGTGCTAGTCTAACACTTCTAGCTTCCACCACGTTAAATTTTTTTCACTCTGTGCCAGAGCTGACATAGAAGACGCTTAACACTGAGGAGAGCGTGATCACACATGAATGTGATCGATATCCTAATGAACGTAATGATAAATCAAGAGAGAAAGGGGTTAAAAACCAACGTCACTGTGGGTTTGCACAGTCAGGATGTGTGCATCTTTGTGTATGTGTGTGTTTAAGGCTATCAGAGCCTGTTAGAGCGCCAGAGGCAAAAAAACACAGGGGTCACCTCCTATTCAAAGCAGGCCTGACATGAGCATTTTTCTTCTTTTACATACTGAGAGTTAATTCCTCCGTGCACAAAAAAAGAGCTGCAGCAGACAGATCAAGTGATGCATGAGGCTGAGCGAGAGGGAACGCAAAGGCTGGGTGGCCACATCAATTTCAAGTTCCCCTCTCTGCTAGCCAAAAGGTCACACGTTTAATCCCAGCTACAGCTAATGTGCAGCCTGGATTACAAGGGTGTAAAATAAATGAGTCCTTGAATGTGACAGTATTTACCAACACTTGAGATGTCTGGGTTATGACTTTGGCTTCAGTCAGTGGTTATTTTCATTAGCAATTAGCATACTGATTAGTTTCTTGATCAACTTATTAACATTAGGTGAATTAAATATCCAAAAATAGTTTGATGAATTACATTTAAACACCCCAAAAAGTCCTTGAACGTAACAGTGGGCTACTTGCCATCACTTAGGGTTCAATCTCCAACCAGTGGCATTTTTCTCTGGCATTTAGGAGGAGTAGATTCTTGATCATTCAGGAAGCATTTGGTTTAAAAAATAGTAGAGTTCTCAGAGAGAAGAGCAGCATGTCATTTGGAAATGCCTAAAAAAGTTCTTGATTCTAACTGTATACAAGCGGCTGAGACTGTACGGTTATGACTATGGATCCAACCGATAATTTTCTTTAGCAGTTAGCGTGCTAAATTGTTTATGGTTAACCGGTTAACTCTGGTTGAATTAAATATAAAAAAATAGTTAAAATTACCTTGTAGAAATTCCCATATTACTTGAATCTGACAGTACACCAGTACTTGAAACAGTAGCATTATTGCTTTGGCTCCAACTGATTTTAATTCAAATAGCAGTTAGCATGCTGATTTTTTTTGACTAATTCAACAATTTGGGGTGAATTAAATTTCAAAAAATGGATAAAATGTCTTTTTGAAGTCACTTGAGGCTCTGTGGTTATAACTTTCGCCCCAATGAATGGCTATTTTCATTAGCACCTGGCATGCTGATTGGGTTCTTGATTTATCAAAAAGCTTTGGTGGAATTAAATTCTCCACAGAAGTCGGATGAAATGCCTTTCAGAAATTCAAAAATGACTTTACAATGACGCTGCACCAGCAGTTTAGACTGTAGGAGTTATAGTCTCAGCTATAAGTGAACTCCAACTGAATTTTATTTATATAAGATATTACTATTCAGATTATTCCCTTGACAAATCCAACAACTTTGGGTGTATGAAATATCTTCACATAGTAGGGCAAAATGCCTCTTGGAAGTTCCAAAAAGTCTTTGAATGTAACAGAATTTACCCGTGCATGAGGCACTGTGATTATAGCATTTGCCTCAACCAATGTCTGTTTTCATTAGCAGTTAGCATGCTGGTTGGCTCCTTGATTAGCTCATTAACTCTGGTTGAATTTATTATGCAAAAGTCAGTTAATAAAAATGCCTCCAAGAAATTCCAAAATTACTTGATTGTGACAGTACACCAACACTTGAGACAATGAGGTATAGCTTTGACTCCAAACAATTATAATTCTAATTAACAATAAGCATGCTAATTATTTTCTTCACAAATCCAAAAACTTTGGGTGATTTATATATCCAATAATGGCTGGATTAATTGCAGAAATAGAAATATCAAAAAGACCCTGATGTGACAGAGTTTACCAGCACTTGAGGCACTTTGGTTATTGCTTTGCCCAAACAAACTGCTGTTTTAATAGCACTTGTCATGTTGATTAGTTTCTTGGTTTATCCAATAGCTTTGGTTGTGTTAAATGTCCATAAATAGTTGGCTACAATGCATCTTAAATATCCCAAAATTGCTTGAATGTGTCAGACGTTACCAGCTCCTCATGGACTAACTAGGGTTCTAGCTTTGTCTCTTACAAATCGTTATTCTAATATGCAGTCGGCATGCTGCTCATTTCCTTGACAAATCAAACAACTTTGGGTGAACTGAATATCCAAAAATGGTCGAATAAAACGTATTTTGGAAATTGCAAAAGTCCGTTATAGTGACAGAATTTACCCACACTTGAGGCCCTTTGGTTATTGCTTCACCCCAACCAATTGCTATTTTCACTAGCACTTAGAATGCTGATTAGTATCTTGATTCATGCAATAACTTTGGTTGAATTAAATA
The DNA here is from genome assembly GCF_018320785.1 of Cheilinus undulatus. Taxonomy (NCBI): domain Eukaryota; kingdom Metazoa; phylum Chordata; class Actinopteri; order Labriformes; family Labridae; genus Cheilinus; species Cheilinus undulatus. The sequence continues at coordinate 34,075,431 of NC_054878.1, read as the reverse complement.
TCCAAAAATAGTTGGATAAAATGTGTTTAGGAAATTCAAAAAAGTCCTTAATGTTACAGTATTCACCAGCACTTTGGGCACTGTGGTTATAGCTTTTACCCTACCAATGGCTAGTTTTTTTTTAGCATTTATTTTCAAGAATAATCTCATGATTCATCCAATATCTTTGGTTGAACAAAATAATCAAAAGTGATGGATAAAACGCCTTCAAGAGATTCCAAATATTACCTGAATGTGATAAGACTTTACCAGCACTTAAGACGCTAGGATTATAGCTACAGCATGGCTCCAAACATTTATTATTCTAAAAAGCAGTTAGCATGCTGTTTTTTTCTTTGACAAATTCAACAACTTTGGGTCAATTAGATATACAAAAATGGCATAAAAATGGTAAAATATGGAAATGTACAATTACAAAGGCAAAATAACGCAGCAAAATGTCAGAACTGATGTGGTGGGAATTTACTTGAATATTACCCCAACAGTTGTTCTTTTAGCACATCTGCCAATTCTGATTTATGTCAATATTGTCGAATTTGCCCTATAAGATGCCTCGACAAATGCCTATTTAGAAGTTTTAAAATCAAAATTTCCGCTAAAATTCGAGCCTTATAAAGGCTTTAACAACAAGTCTATATCAGCTTTGGTTAAGCACATGTGGCACGTGCCATAAAAATCCATTAACAGGGTTCAGGGGGCAGCCATGTTTCCTGTTTAAGTGCCATTGAGCAATAAAAGCTGAGGCCCACAGTCTGCACACTCATAGTAAATCTAGCAGGGCTAATAGCACAAAAAAAGAAAGGTTATATAATGTAAATGTGTAGGTTAAAAATGGAGGAGCGACCGTCTCGTGCTCATTAGTCTGTCTGGAAAATTGGTGCGTTGAGGAAGGCACGCGGGGGGTCGCGAGGGTGATATATTTTCTTTTAGTGACTGCTGGCTGCGTGCCGTGGGGGTAGTGTGGGTGTGAGGGTGTGTAGTAAGAGTGTGTGTTTGCTGCTGCTTGTGGTGGTGGGCTTCAGAACATGTATGGGGCTGATTTTCGGCGCAGACCAGAGGCACGAGCCGCTGCTGTCAGGGCACGCGGTGAGTCTTCAAAATAAACAGCTGCTGTTAATTAAGATTACGGGGAGCTAAATGAAGCTAGCTTAAATGATTAAAACATCGAGTTGTGTTGTTTAGCAGTCACTTTAGCCCAATTTTTCTACACGTAACCACACGAATTAACTATTTATGGACTGAAGGGAGACATTTTTTTTTGGTTTGGCACCGAGAAAGCGGCTGAAAGAGTCGCTAACTGTATCGGTGGAAAGTGTTAGCAAATGAGGAAATTGGACTGAATACGTGAAGAAAGTCGTCTAAACTGCTTCAGAAACTGAAAGAAATTCAATCCAAACTGCAGTCTTGAACATATTTTCGACCTGTCTCTTTCATGCAAATCGTAGGACGTTCAACAATTTGTAAGAGAGAGTGATAATTCCCCTAATTTTTCGTGCTTGCTAAAAAAGCTGCTGTTTAACTCTGGTGGCTTACCTCCAGTGCACGTTTAGTCTCTGCCCAGGGAGGTGAAACGCTTTTTCCCGCTGTCCAGGGTGCTGAAATGGTCTCAGTCCGATGTGCCGAAAGGCTTAGTCTCTGTCCAAGGTGCTGAATATCATCGCAGGCTCCGGGGAGGCTTTGTAAATCCGCTGCGAGGTGGCACCGAAAAAAATGCCGGTCCAACAACTGCTGCTGCCGTTAAGTTACACGGAAGAAAATCCCTGCCGCGTGTCCGATACGGCACTGGCAGCGCGCGCGAGACAGAGCGTCAACGGCTCATAAATGTATTCAAAATGATGATGTCAAATATAAATCTTTAGGAGTGTAGCCTGCTGGCTGTGTGGAGCCGCTTGGGCAACTGCTGAGTCTTCTTTGCTAGTTGCTTCTTCCTCCGGATAAGCTCAACCATCTCTCTCTCTCTCTCTCTCTCTCCCTCTCTCTCGCTCTCTCTCTCTTTCCTCGCTTTATCAATCACAATTCAATTCAGAGATGTTGGAGTGACAGGATGGAACCCAATCGCCTCCAGTGTCCTATAAGCCACAATAGACATGAGCTAATGACTGCCATAGTTAAACAGAAATCATGTGGCATTAGCTTCATTGGCTGTGATGTGATAAAGAAAAATTCAATTTGACTTAATTCGATGAGACGGTGCCAAAAAAAAAGTCTCTGCTGCGTATGAGCTACACACTGAACGAAGAGGTACATTTTCTCCTCAAGCGCTCCCTCACACTCACACAGACATACACCGGGGAAAAGATTGAATTTATGGTCGATTTACTTATGCAGAGTGAACAGCCATCTGTTTCGGGCACCTTCTGCCCCTTTATTACTTTTATTTGACTGGTTTTGTTTTCTTACAGCTGAAGTTACGCATTGATGTTGTGGCAAATGATCACCAACAAAATAATGTTGTGATTTTAAGGGTGCCTTGACTGAAGAATGAGTGGTATCATGGGAGAGCAAATATCATAATAATGGTCGGATCTTTATAAACTTCAACACTGGCAATACTCCCTGGATCTCTAGAAAAATTTCATTAGAATTATTGTCACTCTTACTTTTAGTTAGTCAAGGAATAGTATTTAGTGAAAAGCACAATAAATCCATGACTGTGTAAATATAAATAGACACATCTCCACCTTCTTCCCTTGTACAAAAGTGAAGCCAAAATACCTCTGTGACCAACGCTGACATATTGAACCCCTGGGACTCTGGAGCTAAGGTATGCCGGAGAGAATGCCCTGTGGAACTGCAGAATTGATGCCACGCCCCTTCCACTACATAAGGCACACATTTAACTTACTGGTTGAACCCACAGTGTGTAAAACACTGCCACCAGGGGGCTCTCAACCAAAACCATAACACTACATGATGAGTCAGACCAGCTTTGCCCCACTCCACTGTTAACTCTAAGGTTTTTTTTTTCTAGTTGTACTTCTTTTCAATAAAAACAAGGCGTATTTACTGAACTGAAAAGTGACATTCTGTTTTCATTCATGAATTTCTCAGAATGAGGGAGAAATGCACCTATAAAAGCACTTCCTTGCCCCTGTGGAAGCAACTTGAGATGAGTGCTTTACACCCCATTCACACCTCACAACCATACTGATTACAGTATACTATAAAACCATGGCACACTGAGAAAAAGACTTGGCTTGGGTGAAAGTTTGTCTAACTGACAATACCCAGCAGAGGTGGCTATGAGAAGGGGCTCTCTGATTGGTAGGTCAGCGGACCAATCAGAGCCAACAAAGGGTCAATTGGGCAGTTTTATATGTATGGGACTTATGGGGCTTTTGCTAACAGTTTGGAACAGCTTTTCTCAGCCTATTTTTCTGTCAAGGCCCTTTTTAGTAATTTAAGTAATTATTATTATTAATAAGAATCTTAAATCCCCCCAGACAAAACGTATTGGAAAAAGAACATAACATTCAACAGGTCTATGACTGCCAGGAGATACGTTGAGTAATAGAATTAACAAGAGAAACCTCTAAAACACTTTTACAAAACAACTAATATGCCTATATTTTTACAAAATGAGCCTGAAAATCACTTTTTGGCATGTTTTGGCCAACCTGCCAAATGTAAGAAAATGAAAAACAAAGACAGGCGCGATTCATGCACATTGTTTATGGAAATAAACCTATTGTTTGGCTGACCCAGACACTGATTTCATGACAATGGCATTTGAGACAATTCTATTAATTTTATACATGCCAGGATAACTTATAATCTGCATAATTATGGTAATTAGTGGTCAAGTTTTAAGCTTTTAGAGGCACCCCTGTTAAAGCCAGAAGGCACCCCAGGGCTGAGAAAGGCTTGCTCAGAATATACACTCAAAGAAGTGAAGTGTTTTGGCTAAAGTTTTCTACGTCAGTGACTGCACTTCAAATGAGCTAAGGCTTGTATACTAGCATGCTCAAAATAAGCAGGAGTAATGATTACCATGTTTATCATCTTATTTTTTTCACACAAGAAACACAGCGATAATGCAACTGTACAAAAAGAAAGTGGTGCAATACACTCACTGTACGTTAGCACGTCAGCACGTTAGCACGTCAGCCTGAATTAATGTGTTATACAGTGGAAGTCCCCAAATGATGACTCGGCACAACATTTTAGGATTTTATTGAAAATCTACTTGTTCATAAGTTTTAATGGAACCAGTTTTGAACAAGTACACCCAAGAAGTCTTCTAAGACGTATCAAGGACACCTGGACCAACAGTGTGGGGTGCAAATGCCCAGTGCAGGAATTTGGACAGAGAAGGTACAGCATGGAAACATTTTTAACTGTGCCACTCAAAGTCGAATGATAACCAATGTTATACCATTTATCCTTAGGAGAGAATAAACAGTCATGTGGATACGTTTAGGGTGCTAAGTAGGGCTGGGTATTAAGAACCTCAAGATTCGATTCGATTTCGATTTCGATTCTTTAGGTTGCGATTCGATTTGATATCGATTCAACTCAATGTTGACTTAAATGCTTCAGTGTCGATTCAGTAAGAAGCAGAAATACACAAATAACCTGTTGACAATTTGTTAATAATTATTTTCATGCCCATGTGAACATATTTGGTAAGTCACCTCACATTTTTGAGCAATAAAACATCTGAAAATAAAAAAATTGCACAAAATAACTTATTTGTGCATATGGAGTACAAAAGTAAAAAACATGGCATTTCCGTATAAACACTGACAAAGTAAAGTGCATGTAAATTCAATTAATATTTTTTCTCCTCTTGGAAATTGTGATAACCTCACATAACATGATTATGGTTGGTTGTTGTTTGGTCGAGCGTGGCCTCTGTCCATACAACACGAATCACACGCACAGTGACCCCCCACTGGCCAGGAGCTGAATCGATTCAGAGGATTCGCTGAATCAATATTGAATTGGGGGGGGGTATTGCGATGCATCGATTAATCAATATTTTTACCCACCCCTAGGATTCATCATGGGGCCCAATGTGCCACAACCCAAATGTCGACACACGTGAAGCCACTCAGGAGACGAGGTCAAGCTCGAAGGCATCTCTTTTGTCCTGTCTTTTCTCTCCTGGTGGTCCGCCGGGGGTCTTTGGGCTGTTGGGACAACCACAGCACAACTAGGGGCTTGTGGCAACCATATCCCCTGCCTGGACAGTACACTTTTACCGAGCCCTGGTAATATTCAAGGACATCCAGATCACAGCATGGGTTGTGTCAGTCCTCCTATCCGGCTGATGGTGCCCTCAGGCAGCTAACTCGCCATTATACACCTTATATTGTTGATGGTTATAGGGCTGATTATACTTGAGCCTAGATCTTTTAGGTCCAAAAAGCCTGAAAGTTCTGCACAGTGCTGTATATGTGTGCCAGCTTTTATGGCAAACTTACCAGTGAGTGTTGTGCAGATCCACATCTTTACACAACAAGAATGATGAGAATGATTCAGAGTTATCCTCTAGTAACCATGAACATCTATGTCAAATCCCCATAGGAATACATCCAAAACCCAAGGTGGCATTTTAACCAAAACCACAAATTAAAACTTAATTATAGACCTGAAGTGATTGTCCTGATTGTCCAGAAATTCACAGAAATCCATTAAATATTTATCAGGATATTTGTAGATAAAAACCATGTAACTGACTGGCTTTTCATCCTAAAACTGATGCAAGGGTGAGAAATGTTATGATGAATGACCTGTGACCACTATTAAACGTCTAAAGATAATCAAAGCTCTTGATATCCTCCAGGGGCCATGAATGGTTGGTCAAAAGTTCACAGAAATCCATTCAATATTTGTTAAGATATTCCCTGACAAAAACCATCAAATTAACTGACTTTTCATCCTTAAACTGATGTAAGGGTTCGAAATGTTTTGATGAATTACCTGTGACTACCATTAAATTGCAGAAAAGAGCACAGGATGGCAATATTATGATCTCTTTTGCCTGCTATTATAAAACATTAAAATGCCATCATGTAAGAAGAAGTCATAAGGTCACAGTTGAGCGCATGAATGCATTAGAAATGGTTATCTTACAGCAACAGAATAGAAATATGAGGTGTCACGCTACAAGAAAAAGGTCACTAACTCATAGCATACATATAGAGGCAGTATAGGTCAGTATAGGACTGATACATATTACATGATTGGTTAGAAGGAGAAAAAATGCATTCAAGGACATTGTACAGTCACAGCTGAAGCCCTGTTCTCAGTATGGACTTGCGATGTCCCTATAGGGTTATAATGGGAATATTGGAGTGATTTTCAATGGGGATTTGGCTGTCCTCTTCCCTTGTGGAGGAGAGGAGAGGAGTCTGCTCGCTCTCATTAGCTTTCAAAACCACGTCTATATGAAGTGAAGCGCTCTGCTCCTCCAATTCAAGTAGGCACAGAAAAACCCTCCCGCACCAGCTCGTCATTTTTGAGTTATTCTGAAGCCACACATACCGGCATCACATTAAAAGCAATTCTCAATGATTAGGGTTTTCATAAGCCAATCAGCACACATTAGATGCGGGTGAAAGAGGGAGATGTGAGGTGACTGTCTGATGGAGCTTTGATGGGTGAGATCAGAAGGTTATTCCTCGGTCTGAGTCAAACTGAATGGACGATGAGAGGTGTTAAATATTGAGGATCCCCCCAGCCCAACCCCAACCCCCACCCTCACCCTCACCCTGCTCAGCTGTTAGATCCCAGTGTCTGGGTTATGTAATGATTTTTCTTAATGTTTCCAGGGTGTGGGAAAGATTGTCCCCTGGCTGCCGTGGAGGGGAAGTTGACTGTTTGATGCGTGCTTTCATCATACAGAGGAAGGCACAACAGGGTAATAGTAGCTAACAGTGGGACTCCAGCAGAATTTTAAGTATCTGAGGAAACCTCTTGATTTAAAAAAATGTGATTTATTTTCTGAAAATTCAATAAAAGAAAGCAGCAGATGTATTGCAGTGTCATTGCAATACATCTTTGTGCTCACAATACTCCAATGACTTCTCTGATGGAAAGGAATCCACAGCATATGGTGGATGATCCTATGCGAAATCTTTGATTTGTTTGTTTATGAGTGGAAACCTCAGATGTTGGAAAATGAAGACAAAACAGACGTCCAGAAAACTGCAGTTCTTTTAGTGACCACAAGGCTGCAAAGCCAAGGAATCTCAATAAGCCTTAATTTAATGAGTAACTAAACCCTCATGACACTTTCTTTTTAAAGAAAGCTGTTTTTTTCAATGGGAATTTAGTTGTACGATTGATGAGTTCGGGCCCAAATCTTGGCATTTAAGCACAGAGTATTTCAATTCTACATTTTGTTCTTAAAATGTGCTTAGTGAGTGCCCTCTTTTTTTGAAGATTTCCTACTGGTTGACATACACTATATTGCCAAAAGTATTCACTCACCCATCCAAATAATTAAAATCAGGTGTTCCAATCACTTCCATGGCCACAGGTGTATAAAATCAAGCACCTAGGCATGCAGACTGTTTCTACAAACATTTGTGAAAGAATGGGTCGCTCTAAGGAGCTCAGTGAATTCCTGCGTGGTACTGTGATAGGATGCCACCTGTGCATCAAGTCCAGTTGTGAAATTTCCTCGATCCTAAATATCCCATAGTCAACTGTCAGTGGTATTATAACAAAGTGGAAGCGAGTGGGAACAACAGCAACACAGCCACGAAGTGGTAGGCCACGTAAAATGACAGAGCGGGGTCAGTGGATGCTGAGGCGCATAGTGCACAGAGGTCGCCAACTTTCTGGAGAGTCAATCACTACAGACCTCCAAACTTCATGTGACCTTCAGATTAGCTCAAGAACAGTGTATAGAGAGCTTCATGGAATGGGTTTCCATGGCTGAGCAGCTTCATCCATGCCATACATCACCAAGTGCAATTCAAAGTGTCAGATGCAGTGGCACGCCGCCACTGGACTCGAGAGCAGTGGAGATGCCTTCTCTGGAGTGATGAATCGCACTTCTCCATCTGGCAATCTGATGGACAAGTTGGACAAGTTGGCGGTTGCCAGGAGAACGGTACATGTCTGACTGCATTGTGCCGAGTGTAAAGTTTGGTGGAGGGGGGTTATGGTGTGGGGTTGTTTTTCATGAGCTGGGCGTGGCCCCTTAGTTCCAGTGAAAGGAACTCTGAACGCTTCAGCATACCAAGAGATTTTGGACAGTTCCATGCTCCCAACTTTGTGGAAACGGTTTTGGGATGGCCCCTTCCTGTTCCAACATGACTGTGCACCAGTGCACAAGCAAGGTCCATAAAGACATGGATGAGAGAGTTTGGTGTGAATGAACTTGACTGGCCTGCACCTCAACCTGAGAGAACACCTTTGGGATGAATTAGAGCAGAGACTGAGAGCCAGGCCTTCTTGTCCAACATCAGTGTGTGACCTCACAAATGTGCTTCTGGAAGAATGGTCAAAAATTCCCATAAACACACTCCTAAACCTTATGGAAAGCCTTCCCAGAAGAGTTGAAGCTGTTATAGCTGCAAGGGGTAGACCGTCGTTATATTAACCTTATGGATTAAGAATGGGATGTCACTTAAGTTGATATGCGAGTCAAGGCAGGTAAGCGAATACTTTTAGCAATATAGTGTACGTGTGCTTTGTTTTCTACTTCTGCTTTTTTTGCCTGTTTCACACCTGCATATTACTTGTACTGTGCAATCTGAATGAAGACAGTGATAGTGACAACTGGCTAAAGTTCTTAAAGCAAAAACATTTGTGAGATCATATTTTTGGTTAAATGGAAAAGATTAGATATACACCGCATGCCTCCATTTGGCCTTGAAGTACATAAAAATGATATTACTGTGCATCCACATTTATCTGTGAACTGGCTTTTATCCCTTTGGCTGTGCTGTTTCTTGGTTGTTTGATTTTCTGTTTTGTTTAATTTAGACCTTTTGCAAGTCATTTTGTCTGTGTTGTTTGTTTATATTTGTACCTGGTTCAGAAAAGTCAGTAAAAATACATTGCTTGAAAAAAATAAGAAAAATAAATTAAAAATGAGATGATCCAGACATTGGAGCCCTCTGTGGGTGCTTCAACAGAATACCCATGGGTCTTACACCAATTTATGCCATGAGCTTGAGGCTTGAGATATTTTTTCTTTTCTTCAGTTTATACTGCAGCAGTTTCATTATTTAGAGGAAATGCTGTCACCTCTAGTAAATAGAGTAAACCCCAACTTCTGAGACTGTGTTTCACAGGGGAACAACTGATGATAATACTGCACTTCTTAGCAATAAGTTAGCCATAACCATTGATTAACATACACTGTAGCTCAGGCTTACTTTTGTTTGATTTCTTTACTGGTTGTTTTTCCAAAACTCCACCATTGGATTAGATGACCATTTGCAGCTCTGTAACTAGTATGACAAGCTGACCTCCTCTTTGGGTTCAAAGGGATTGACTGGCTGTTTAAACTTTATGGTAAAAAGGAAAAATGCTTTTGGTATCTACATGCCAGTATTTAACACATTAAAAAAAAAAACAACACTAAGATTTACATTAGTGTGCATTTTACCCATTAGCACATCAGCCATTACCATACAACAGCTAAATAAGATCCTCCACAGAAAACATGACCAAACCATTACAACAAATAGCAAATAAGCACTAAGATAAGGTTGGAAACCATGTTAAAACTCAGCCTTTAAAGTGAAATTGGAGTCTTACCATTGAAAATTGTACATTTTTAGTCCTCATTAGCTGATGAACTCAAATGTAACCACTGATGAACTGAATTGTAACCACTGATGAACTCAACTGTAACCACTGATTAACTTAGTTGTATCTGCTGATGAACTCAATTGTAACCACAGCTAAACTTATTTGTATCCGCTGATAAACCCAACTGTAACCACTGATGAACTCAACTGCAACAGCTGAAAAACTTTACTGTAACTGCTAAAACACTCAATTGCATCTGCTTATGAACTCAACTGTAGCCACTGATGAACTCAACTGAAACAGCTGACAAACTTAAATTTAACCACTTATGAACTACTGTCAATTTAACACTGTAGAATAAAATCATAATGATTTATTTCGTGTAGTTGAAGAGGGAGAGAACTTCCACTGTTGATAGTTCATTGCTGTCCATTTGTTGATGGCTCTTTCAGTAGGTGAAGTAAGTTTATGGCTCCTTTGAGCTTGAATTGCCAGAAAGCCCTGTGCAGGTACAACAAGCTTTGAGGAGGTGAGATAGTTCTCTCTCCACCAGCACATAAAATCCATGTCGTTCTAAATGACGTGATTCTGAATTCTTGAATATTGTTCCTCCACCTGAGAACTAGCCATAGCTATATTTTCCGTCTTTGAAGTCTACTGCAACTTTCTGCACAGGCCCAAACCTATGCTTATCCCGACCAGCTGCTGCAGTCAGCAAACAGTCATTACAGGCAACACAGTCAGCCTGCCAGATTTTAACTGTCCCATACAATGTAAAGAACTGTCTCATTATGTTCCAAAACTTTGGTCTGAACTGTCCCGAACATGGCAGAACCCAGGGATATGGCAGATAAAAAGTGGTGCTTCATTTACCCTTTCAAACCACTTCAAAAAACTGTCAGAGAGAAAGGAAGAAAGTTTGTACAACACTTGAGGTCATTCATTGGAAAAAATCTGGCCCAACTTGAATAAATGTAGCATAAATGGAACTTGATTACATTAGCAAAAGCATGAGGAGAGTTTTTACCTCAGTCACATCAGATATATGTCTAGTGATAGTGGTGTTTATGGTTTAATAGGGTAGATATGATCTCACACTACTGCACAACATTTTCAAGCTGTTTCTTATTATACTCAAACTTGAGAGCTCTGCCTCTCACTATTCATTTGGTTATCTAAAATAGTTGTTTTTCATCTAAGTTATCAGATAAGAATATTAAAATATTACACTATGAAGCTGGTCACAAAAACAATACACCTCCTGGGAATAACCACCCAGATCTGCCGCTCTCTTTTGTGCTAAAGAGATTTATTATAAGCTCATTGTTAAGCTCTTCCAGCCCTCTGTTGGGGTTTACCAAATCTGTTCTCACTGTTGTTTTTCAGCTGCATCTGACAGCTGTTCATCACAAAACCACAGACAGACAGGCTGGTTATAGCTGAAGAACACTGTTGGGGTTTTAGCTGCTTCAGTGGAGTTGTTTGACACCAAAATGGAGCAAAAGATGTGATGATCAACTCACAGGGAAATGAGAGTGTCAATCCTAGGAATGTGTTGTAAAAGATCCCACACAAAAGCTTAAAGCAGGTTTTCCAAATTCAGAGGAAATTGCAGGACACAGATAAGGCAGCCAGTAGAGCGAGTTTGGTCCAGTACCAGTTCAGCATAGATGTTACAAAAAACCGGGTTTACACTGTGCGATTTCCCTGAGATTCAGCCACGAATTTTAGAGTTGCACGACTCTCTTTGAAGTCGGCCGACTTTCAGTCGGATCGGGCGTTGTTTGTCATGCTGTGCTACAGGGGGCTACAACGGCCAACCACGGCCCGACTATGACCTTACGACCTGCTCCCGTCTGGTCGGGAGGATTTCTGGCATGTTTGATATTTTGGTTGTACGACTCTAGTCACTTCACAGTGAGAGCAGAAATGCGAACAGAATAAACAACTTTGGGGGATTGTTTTCCTTTGTAAACAGTCAGACAGCATCCTAAATTACCATGACAATGGCTGGAATCACTTTCTGATGCACCCCCGCTATGATGAAGAAAATAAATGAGCAGCTGACACAGAGGTGATGCTGTTTGTGTGTGTGAGACAGAGAGAGATAGCGGAAGAAGGAGAGAGAGAGGGAGAGAGAGGGAGAGAGAGAGAGTGAGAGAAAGCCAGAAAGCAGGAGAGATAGAGGGGGGAGAAAGAGAGAATATGACTGAAAACACTTCACCCTCAGACCCTGAGACTTTTTAAAAAGGAAACTCTGCGGGTTTCTGTCTCAGTCCGTGCCGACTTCAGTCACACCGTCAGATCGTACAGTGTGAGCACACAACTCTTGCGTGATGGTCGTGCGCCATAAATGATTCAGTTGCACAGTATGAGATGACATTCTGCCACGACTGTTGTATGGTCGGCCTGAAATTGCACAGTGTACACCCAGCTTAAGATGGTAAACGTCCAATAAGGGATTTATAAATAAAGAGATACAGGTGCTTAGAGAAGACCAAACTTCCTTTCTCATGTCAATGATGAGTTTTATATGGATCTCCTGTTATGATTCTAAGAGCAGAGTGATAAACTGAGTCCAGGGATTTAAGAGTGGAAGCAGCATCATGTATGTCAACAATATCGCCATAGTCTAGCACTGACATAAAGACAAGCTTTGTTAAACTTTTTCTACTGTTAAAAGGGAAGTTAAACCTGTTTCTGTATAAGAAACTGAGCTAACTAGGTAAATGATATGGCATTCAAATGTAAATATTTCATAAAGCAAAATCTCAAGATATTTATACACTGCTACTCTTTCCTTTTAGTATCAACAGATGTGAATAAATATAGACAGTTAAGAGGAACATCTCTAGCCAAGGAAAAGGCAGGGATTTTGTTTTGCTAGATTTAAGAACAATCTTTAGACAAAATGAAATTTGTAATTTCTAAATTGCAAGCTGTACAGAATCAGTGAAACAATACAAACTCATATCATCTGCATATAAGGTATGGCTATTAAATAATGAGGCTGCACTTCAGCCACACTGAGTATTATATATTAAAGTTTGAGGATTGATTGAAATGCATGTGTTTTTGTAAAGGCAAAAAAAATATTAGCTTGAAAGTTGAGCAATGCATTAACTTTAAATTTTTGGTGAAGGTGAAAGAAATCTTTTCGTACATAAACTGAGGTGTATGGAGAACACTGCATGTCCGATGCATGTGTGTTTGAATGACACAAAAGACTTTTTAAAGGCAGAGAGGATGACAAAGACAATGAACATTCTGGGTGACCATGCCCACAAAAACTTCTGAAACATCTAACAAAGTGAATAAATTGCTCTAAATGACTATAACTCAGTATAAGAATGACAGCAGAAATTGTCTCAGTTGATAAAGAGACAGTTTGACAAATTTTGCAAGAAAATTTGAACATGACAAAAATGAGTGCCAAAGTTGTCCCAAAACTTCTGAGTGCCAATCAAAAGGAAAAACATTAGCGAGTTTGTGGAAACATTTTGAAACAAACTGAAGGAAAGACCAATCTCTTAAGGGGTGATTACATGCAATGATACTATGATTTTCCATTACCCCCCGTGACAAAACGGCAGTCAGTGCACTGAAAAACACCATCGTCACCAAGGATGAAAGAAGCACAACAAATCTAGTCCAAATTCAAGGCCATGTTGATTGTTTTCTTTAACAATAAGGGTTTTGTTTTGGAAGACTGGGTCTAGAAGGGTCAGCAGTGAATCAACACCATTACAAACTGTGAGAAGAAATCTGAGGCAAGAGACTGCAACTGTAGAAGTGGTTTCATTCTTCAGCAAGACAACATGCCAGCTCACTCCGCGCTCTCGGTAAAGCAGTTTCTCGTTCAAAATCAAATCACAATGCTTTATCACCCTCCCTATTCACCTGATCTAGCATTGTGTGACATTTTCCTTTTTAACCAATATCAAATCTGTACTTAAAGGAACACGTTTAGAGTCTGTGTCAGATGTTAAGAAAGATCGACAGAGGATCTAGGTCCATTTTTAATGTGTTGTTGTGCTGCCCATTCAGTGTGGAGAAGCGAGCCCCCTACCCCTGTAGTTGGTTTGATCCAAAAGTTGCTGCATAGGCTCAGCTCACACTCGCAGAGACACTAACATCAGGTATCAGAAATTACATAATGAGTCATGCATCGTTATGCACTCACTAAAGACATTTATCATTCCTAATCTGGTTGGTTTAGGCCTCTGCATTGTTAGTTGGTAACTTGTTTAAACCCAGCTTCCTCTTAAAGCGAGTGAAGCCTGAGGACACTCAGAGGATTAGCAGGTAATTTATCAACACTTAATGAGAGGAAAACAGTAGCAAAGAGATAGTTACAGGTCAGTAGCAGTGAAAAATCTTTATCTGAAAAAAGGGATGAAAACCCAGGAGGAAGGTTATTTTCAGAGAAATAAACACTACTTATCCCAAAAATCGTTTTGAAAGCCAGAAAGGATCAGGATAATTTACTTCAAGTATGCATTCAATATTTTTGATGACATGTTCTAACCAAAATAATCTATTTAGCAGAGGTAACATTTCTCATGCAGAGTGTCTCATGCCAGAATAAAATGTTTTGAATTTCTTATTATTTGTTATCAGATGTTGTATTTTTAATGTTCAGCTGAACAGTTGGGCCTCTACACTTAAGTTAGCACCTCAAAACTGTTCTTTAATAACTTTGTTGCTGCTTTTATTTACACACGAGTCTTTTTGAAGCTTTGTTATTTAACTATCTCAGACCAATCAGAGGTGGATGTGATTGTGATGTCATCAGGCAGGTAAAGGTGTTGATATGAAGCTCGATGGTGTTGTGTGCCTTCAGCTTCGCCTGGAAGGCACGTCCCACCATCCAACCGCCTTCCAATCAGGTGGAGTCATGTTCTTAAGCTTTCATCCAATCAGTCATCATTGTATCCAGTGAGTGAGCTTGCTGCTTCCCCAGACAACTATGTAAGCTTGCATGCTAGCTGCTGTATAAGACGTACATTTAAAAAAAAAAAAAAATGTCATAGAATAAAATAAACAAACAAAATCAACCCAGTTGAGTCTTTTTAACAAATTAAGAGAAGCTCATATCTCTGGCAGGCATCTAGATGCCTTCTATCCTGGCTGACTTCAAGGAAGCTAAAGACATGGTTGGGACATGTTCATGTCCTCCAGGCTGCTGATACTGGCTATTGATGATTGGATGACAGGTTAAGCTCATGACTTCACCTGATTGGAAGGTGACTGGAGGGTGCAGCTGCTGTCTTCCAGGCAAAGTTGAGGCACCAAACACCATCCAGCTGATAGGAAGGAGGCAGGCAAACATGGAGACCCAATAAAGATGATTTTAACAAGAGAAACAGCTGGTTTACCTAGAGCTTGTCAGGCTGCTGTGTCAGATTAAGTCAGTTTGACTTTCAGGTGGAATTGATCTCATAAGTGAAAGCTAGAAAGAGTAGAAATAAGCAGAGGGGATTATGCATTATTCAACTCAGGGTTTCTTAAAACCATAGGTGAAGTGAGGGGGTGGCTTATGGGGCTTAATCCCTGTATGTTTTCTTAAAAGCCCTGAGTCTTTCAGGTTGGTTGGAAGTATGATGATGACGAATGTTATGTTAGACAAAAAAGAAATAAGAAATAAGTGATAAACAATTGGGCCTTGCAACATGAAAATTTAATTCTTAAAACCAAAGTATTATAAATTAAAAGAAAATCACATTTTTTTACCATCAAGAACTACTCACTGCAGTAAAAAAAATGACTTTTAACTTTGTTTAAAAACAGTTTTAAGCATTTTTGTGAATAAATCAATGCCCATAACCCTTTATGCTGCTTTTTATGTTCTTTGTTTGAAAATGTATATTTCTAATTGTAATTTTCTAAACCAAATCCCTACCCTACCTATGCTTTATAACCTAAATATAAACATCTATTGTCATTTAAGGAGGCAGAAGTGAAAATTATTGAATTTCAACATAATTCATCATGGTTTTAGAATGATAATGACACTTTCAGCACAATTAGATGGAAAAAATGATTCAAGCACTTTTTTTTAGGATAAACAACTGATTTGTTGACATTTTCAATCTAAATTTTTGTTTAAATTGCATTAAAATAGTGCGTACAACTACCTAATGAGCAGAGATTTCTAGGGCAGCAGCCTCTTGGGCCATCCTTTGATTGGGCTAAACCCTGGTTATTTTCTACATCTGGCTACATCCATGCTTAATACCTTAACTATCTCTTGACTCTCATTGGAGATAGAAATAACATTTCTTGAAAGATTATACTCCTCATGTCATTAAGCACATACATTTCTAACTGCAGAGCCTTTGTATATGTCTATTAGATTTCAAAATATAATAGACCTAGGTAAAAGTGTATAATGTGTTTAATCCAACTAAAGTCAAACTTTTTAACAATTGTTAAAAAAAAAAAAAAATCCTGCGATCTTCCTCCTTTTTCTCTACACAAAACCCTCTGATTCTTCTGTCAAAATCACACAGTCCTATCAAAACATTTTATCTGTGCTCAGAATCAAACCATTTCAAACTGTTTTCACACAAAAAGACCCCTGCACATGGTTGCCTGCACTTGCAATACAGAGATTGACTGTAATGCTTCTCAGCATTGTTTCACTCAGACCTTCATCAGGTTGATTCTTTATCAGAATCTACACGATGAAGGTCTGAGTACCAAGATGCTGCGAAACAATATGAATTGTGACAGTAGGCAACAGCATGTGAGAGTCTTTGTTTTCTTTTTTTCACAACTCAGTCACAGTTTACACACTGTAGAGCACAAGTGAGATTTTTCATCCATCTTTCCTCATTGTAATTCCATGAACAAGAACTTGGTCTATCACAGTTGCTGGAGTTTCATCTCAACTTTCTGGACTTGGTCTCTGTCTCCTTCCTCCATGCCACTCCTCACACTTTTTCCCTTCTTAGACTGTTGGTCTCCTTCAGTCTTTGATGACAACTTTCACCACATTTTTGCTCTCTGAGCCGGCTAATACTGATTTCACGTCAACATTACCAAGTGTTTGTAGTTTTGAATCATTGTGTGCAAACTGTCACAAATTCTACTGTAACTTTGTTCAGCCTTATCCGCCTATGGTTACCATTATGCATCACAAGAGCATAAGTTAGTATTTTCCCCATACCAAAATTGTAACTCAGATACCGACACCAGGTTTATATCATGATACTCCATACTTAAACCATAATTGAAACCGAAACGATACTAGTTCAATACCTAGTGGATCAGAAGTAAAATAAAACACAGCAAAACACATAATATTGGTCAGCAATTATTATAAATTGTTTTTTTAAATTCAAATGTAATTGGTCTTTGTATAAAGAGTTTAAGTGGCAACTCAGGTTTGTAGATTGAGCAGAGAACAAAATGTTGCCCCTCTAGTGCCGGTTGCCCAGAATAGACATATTGTTAGCTGTTTAAAATGATTGCACATACAGTTTATTAAAACTTAATGATTACCTCCACCAAGGAGGTTATGTGAGCGGCAGGGTTTGTTAGTTAGTTAGTTAGTTTGTTTGTTAGCAACATAACACAAAAAGTTATGGACGGATGTTGATGACATTTTCAGGAACTGTCAGAAATGGCATAAGGAAGAAGTGATCAGATTTTGGGAGTGATCCTGATCACCGTCTGGATCCAGGAATTTTTAAAAGGATTCTTTACTATTGGGAGATAGGGCTAATGGCGGAGGTCTGCGCTCTCTGAGTGCTTTTCTAGTTTTTAAATGTTTTTATATAAATTACAGTGATTTTGATTGCTTTATTAACCCAAGCCAAATTTAGCTGCCTTGTTATAGTTTTTGGGTAACATATTAATGTATTATAATCATGAATATGTCCTGCCACTGACCATAATTTTATCAATATGTGATTTTTCCCAAAACTTCATTTCATTGACACAATCATATTGTTTTGTACTTATCCAGGAGTATTATGTTGCTGTAGGCACTATTATTAATTATCATTATTTATAGATAATAATTGTAGCTTTAATGCACATGTCAATTTAGGGCATGATACTACTACTACGACATGTTCTACGCTGAAGTTACATTGATCGTGTGACGAGCACCTAATCATTTCCCACTAGCAGGCTAACCCGCTAACTTATGTGCTGACCTATCATGTCTTATACTCCTCTGCGAGGTCTGGATGTCTGTCATTGAGGTGCTTGGTGAGGTTAGAAGTGTTTCCTCCATAGACTGTAGTAGAATTGGACAACCCCTGTGTGACATCAGCCGCCTGCTTAAAATAGGCACACTCAAACTGCTCTTGAAGCCAATCTGTGGCGGGCTTCCATCTTGAAATCACGGTCTCAACCAAACTTTGATCGACCTAACGACCTGCCCACTGAGCTTGACTTCCTGTCAGCTAGCTAGCTAGCATTCTGGTTATGAAACGTAGCCCCTGCCTGTCGAGCTATCTGTCAGTCAAATGAGACGCGCCAATCAGTGCGCAGTGAGATTTTTTCTAACTATAATCTAAACCATTGTGGTACAAAAAAACTCACCCCCGGTACAGTTAGAAGACATGAAGACATTAGCTAATGAGACACATTTGATTTTTTGAACTAGGATGTAAACCAGTTTTCTTGTCTAAAAACGACTGTTTAACAGGTGTCCAGCTGGGACTTCCGGTGTTCCTGTAGCCAGCCTCAAGTGGACGCTTGCTGTATTGCAATTTTTTGTACTTCCGCATTGGCTTCATTTTCCAGGACTGGAGGTTTGCCACTTGGTTTCCTCCCATGCACGACACTGTTTTGTAGCATCTTTTGCACACAAGCTTGGTTAGGTCGGTCACCTCGCCATTTGCATCAGCTATGTAGGCAAAGTAGTCCCACTTGAGACTTTGGTAGCTCGTTCTATTCACCACGTGAGGACAAGTAGATATTATCTCCAAGGATGTCATAGTGGGTAGCAGACATATTGAGGCAGAGGCACTTCTTCACTGTCAGAGGAGGCTGGTGCTCAAGTTGTTCAAAGATGAATAACCGACAGGCACGTCTTTCTGACCTGCTTTCCTTGTTCACACTGCCACCTAGTGGAGATGCTTATAAAAAATGTAATCCTCCATCCTGAATGTCCTCTATCAGTCACATCAGAGCCACGTTTGACCTGCAAAGAGGTACGGAACGGTGGAGAATTCTAATACTGGACTGTTTGAAAAAGAAAGGACCAAAACAGTTCAGAAATTTCAGTATACCGTGCAACTCTAATCATGATGCAAGAGTATGAGAATGTGTTTACAGATTTACAAAAATATAGTAAAGGAGATCTGAAAACTTCGCCTAACTAGGCACAGGTTATAGATTATAACCCTTTATGGGGCAAGGAACCATATATGGTCACTTCGGAGACTGGAAAGTGACATCACACCATCCAACCAATCAACAGTGATCCAGAGCATCTCAAACTTCTTGTGCCCTCCAGAACTATCGACATAAGTTTGATACCTACTGGGTAGATTTCTGTGCTTTTTACAGGACACGTTTAGTTTCATTTGTTTGTTTTAAGTGTTTAAATCTTTGAGTGATATCATCTCTAGATGAAGGTCACAATTGCCTTTGCAATTAAAGTTTTCTTTTTAATGTCATCCACCATTTTTAATCTTAAAAATATGGATATTGTTACATTGTTAGGTACTATGATGGTTCAACTTGAATGATCTACTTTCCTGCTACTTTCTTCTACTTCCATTGATATTTTTTGTGTGTAAATTTAAATCTGCAAAGTAGCCAAGCAGGTGTTGCTAAAAGCACAGTAAAGTGCCTGAGAACTTAGTGAATGAAATGACAGAAGGCCTTTTAGATCATGAATAGGTAATAAGCTGTATCACATGGCACCAACACAACTAAGAAACTGTCTGTGAACAAAAAAGCAAGGTAAACAAGTTTCTAAAGCATTTTCATCATTCATGATAACAAAGGAAATAAAGAGACTTTGTATTTCAGTAGGTTGTTGTCCTTGGTGAGTTCCCTTTCACTTCTCTCATTCCTACCAAAGACTAATGTTCTTTGTCTCTGTCTGTAAAAGAGCCACTTGTTGATTGTTGGTTTTGAACACCTGAACACAACGTAAAGAAACAGTTCTGCATCTTTGAAAACTTAAAGAAACTTTCTCCTTGAAAATATCTTAAGCCTGAAATCAATTTAGCCCATTTTTTACTCTCAAGGAGTAAAAACAGAGCCCAGTCATGCAGACACGAGTCTTAAAACACCCATTGATTTCAGTTTCCCTCTACTTTCTGCTGAATTGGTGCCTTATTAAATCGAAGTACACAGAGAGAAGTTAAAGTGAAATGAGTTGGTATTTTTACCGTGCATTTACGTTTTTCAGAAAAAGATGTGCATTTTTCTCCTAAACAGAAGCCAATTTAGCAGCACTTCATCACACTTTACAGCAGTGAGAAGACAAGAATCTCCTTGGAGTCTGTTTTTACTGAACAGTTGTCTCGTTCTGACGTGTAACATTCGCTGCGACTCATCGCAGCTTGACAGCAAAACTTCTTTCTTCCGTCTTAGAAATTCGACAGAAGCAAGTGAGCAAAGTATCAAAGCTCGAAGAATTGCAAAGTTCACTGGGCGAAATATTCCAAAAGATTATGACAACTTGAGCAGAAGCAGAGAAGGAGAGCGAGCCTCCTTGTAGCGCAGGATTCAGCCTTCAGGTTGTTTTCTTTGCCTCCGTTTCGGTCTCTGCACCAAAGAGCTGCCTCAGCGCTGCGAGCTGTGCTTTTATTTTGTTGTGCACTTACATTCTTTGGATATTCTTGAGTTCTGTGCATTTTTAACGCTTGATACGCACGTTGCGACAGCACTAGTGACCACGGTTGCAGAAGCCTCGGTCTCCTCTGGCCTGGCCTGGATTTACTTGGGCTCAGAACTTGGGTTGCGCCCTCGGGAGTCTGACAGAAACTGGTTTTAAATGAGGTTAGCGCTTCAGATAGTCTGTTTGTGTGGCCAGCAGCCTTTCCCACAGATCCAGCCTCTCCCCATCTGCCACTGACCCGCGTTTTGCCAAAGTGTGGTGTATGTCTGCCAGATTAGTGTGTGGTGACATAATGATTTTGTCCCACATAAGGCTGATTTGACATGCTCCGCTTGCCTGTCTGTTGCTTGCAGGCGTTGCAGCATCTCAAATCCAGCACTCTGCCTCATTACTGTCACACACATCAGGGGATGCTTCCTCACTTTTGCTGTGCATTAATGCATGTGCACGTGCCGACAAATCCACTAATATCTGCTTTGTTTTTTTGTGTATCACTCTGTCTGTTTAAATGAAGCTGCTAGGCGTCTGGCATTTGTCCTCATCTGCATGATTTTTGTACTCGCGATCTATTATTCATGCTTTCTCTAAACACAACTTGCTTCTTTTCGCTTTTAGGCTCTTTTTTCCCTCTCCCTCCCTCATGTTAAGCTTTTATTTTCCCCATAGCTTCCTTTCTGTGTTTGCTGTGAGCGCCGCTTTGATGTAATGCCGCAGCCCGGCCCAGCTGTCTCAACCAGGTGAGTTGGGATTTTCTCTGAGTTTCTTAATAAGAGTTTAAAGTACTTTAAATCACTTGAACCTAAATACTCTCCATTGCCAGCTCTCGTCTTTCCAAAGCAACTTATATCCTCTCTGATTTGAACCAAATAGTGCGGGGACAAGTTAAATATTTAATATCATAAGCCCTACTTTTTGTCTTTTAAAAAATCAATGTGTAAACCAAGCACCATGTGATTTAGGATACCTAATAAAGCACAACAAGATGAATCTTTAATCATTCCCACAGGGAGGTTGGGCAGTGCAGTGTAACAGAATGTACCAATGCAGCATTAGTAAAGAAGTTAGCTTCGCTACTTGTTTCCTCAGATACATAAAACCTGCATAATAAGAGCAAAACTGCAGAATTTGGAAGTGTGCCATTATACAAATTCATGCCTGGACGTCCAAGCATTTTCCCCTCTATAAGAACCTCTTTCTTATTTCTATCATCTATCAAAGCAGCGATGGAGAACAAGAGATAAGACGAAGGAGGAAGAGAGATAAAGGGAGTAAATCTTTTCAGGTAATGGTGGCAGAAAGTGAAGGTGAGGGTGTTGGCAACCAAAAGACAAGCCAGCTCCCCCATCTGATCCTCCAGCCCCCCATGTCCATGTCCGCCTTCCTCCCAAACCTCGTGCATGTCCTCTCAGCTTGCTTTCATCTGCGCTGCACTATAAACAGAGCTTCTTACCATTTCAAAGCTCATACCTGCAGTGCTCTCTCTCTCTCTTTCTCTGGCCTCCCATCAGCATCGGACACAGGATGGGCCCTGGGCGCTGGGAGGGATGAGGGTTGGGGGACACAACCATGAGAACTGTGAGCATGGAGCAGGGAGCGCAGGTGGTGGGAAATGGTGAGGGGGAAAGTATGAAGGCTGACATGGCAAACAGATTGCACCTGCCTAAATGAATGTTGTAAAGCAAGCTGCACAAAGAGAACAGTACAAACTCAAAATCACATAGTGCATGCTGTGTCATTCAGACTTTGTTTTCTTGTTGGCTAGCATATAAAAATATGGTGTCTGGATAGAAGTATAAGTTGCTCCAAAACCTGTGCGTACCTTGGTATTAATGGGATCTTCGGAGATGTGCAAATAGCCCATGCCACAGGTACTAATACACCCCCACTGCATCACAAATGTTTTCTTTTTTGCATTGATAATCATCTGGATGTCCTTTTCCTCTTCGGCCCAGCGAAATCAATGGCAATTATTTCCAAAGAGGTAACACATGTAACACCTATGTTACATCATCGTTCCTTTAACACTCTGTCAACACCTAGGAACTGAAGATACTAACTGATGAGGTATTAAAAGTGGTGTGCTTTCCCAGTCTTGCTTGATGTACATGTTAAGTTGCTCAATAGTACAGGGTCATATTTTATGCTTCATACATTTTCATTGGGAGGCATGTCTGGGCTGCATGCAGGCCAGCCTAGCTCACACACTTTATTGTGAAGCCATGCTGTTGTAGCACTTGCAGAATATAGCGTGGCACTGTCTTGCTGAAATAAACAGGGACGTCCCTGAAAAAGATGTCATCTGGATGGAAGCATATGTCGTTCCAAAACCCGTACCTCTCAGTATTTATGGCGCCTTCACAGATGTGCAAGTTACCCATTCCTTGGACACTAATACACCCCCAAAGCATCACAGAAGTCATCAACCAATTTTTGTTACATTTTTATTAGTCCAAGACTTCACAGACCAATGCACCAGGACATCTGACATAAAGCTTGGTTTTTGATACAGATCTGTTTTCTTTATACAGTGACTGTTAAAAGTATTCAAATTCGTGGTTGTTTTTACATTGTTGATTTTAGATAAACAACCATGGTCAATAAAAATTTGGCTTTTTAACAAACAAAAACAAAAACTCCACAAGTTCTTTAATGTCAAAGTGAAAACAGATTTCTACAAAGTAATGTCAATTAGACAAAAAAAAAGTATGTCATGTAAAAGAAGTGATTGCATAAATATTCCCTCCTTCTAAGACAGTATTTAGTAGATGCAACTGCAATCACAGCACTGAGTCTGTATGGATATGTTCATCAGGCTTGCCCAACTGGACGCTGCAATTTTACTCCATTCTTTGAAAAACTGCTCAAGTTCTGTCAGGTTGCAAGAGGAATCAGGTGTGTCCAACCACAAATTCTCTATTGGATTGATGTCAGGGCTTTGACTCAGCCACTCCAGGATATTCACCTTGCTGTCATTGTCTTGCTTGATTTGAATAAGATTGTCCTCCAGGGCTTTTCCTATATTTGCCACATTCATTTTACCCTCTACCTGTACAAGTCTTCCAGGGCCGGCCACTGAGAAGCATGATGTCCCTACAGCATGATGCTGCCACCACTGTGCTTCACAGTAGGGATGGAGTGTTTGTGCTGATGTATTGTGTTGGTGCCCACCAAACTAGTGTCCTCTCTGATAGCCAAAAACCACCATTTTGGTCTCATCAGACCAAAAAAACTTTCTTCCACTTGACCATGAAGTCTCTCACATTGCTTTTGGTGACATCCAGTCAAGATTCAATACAGGTTTTCTTCAGTGGCTTCACTCTCCCAGAAAGCTTTCACTGATGAAGAGAGACAGTTGTTGTATGCAGAGTCTCTCCCATGTCAGCTGCTGAAGCTTGTATCTCCTTCAGAGTAGTCATAGTTGTCTTGGTAGCCTCTCTCACTCATTTTGTGAAGACGGCCTGACCTAGGCAGATTTACACATGCGCCATATTCCTTCCATTTCTTGATGATGGATTTAACTGAACTTCAGTGCCTTGGAATTTTTTTGTATCCCTCCCCTGACTTATACTTTTCAAGTTGCTTGTAGTGTTCTTTTGTCTTCATGGTGTAATGGTAGCCAGGAATAACAATTAACCCGTGACTGGACCTTCCAGACACAGGTGTCTTTATACTACAATCACTGCCCTCAGGTGATCCCCATTTCACTAACTGTGAGGCTGAAATGAATGTATAAATATCTGCATAACAGATGTTGGCAAAAATCCAATACAGTGCATACTTTAGCAGCGATATTGACTCAAGAAATGATTGCACTGACTCTGCTGACATATTAAGAGGGCGATATAAGATTTACAGTGCTTGTAGTCATAGTAACATAGTACTCATGTACATATGTGGGTTTTTTATTACATGATGCAGAATGCTTGCACATAGATTCAGACTAATATGAAGAGTGGTAAGAAAAATCCCAGAGACAGTCATAATAGAAGAGTGTACAGGATTACTCTCCATACAGCAGGCTAACAATGAGGCGGATTTGATGGAGTACACTGTCTGACACATGTATCGTCAGCTTGTTTATAGTCAATGAATGCGTAAAACGTGGGCGGATTCCAGCGAAATGTTCAAGGAAGTGGGCTGCATGTAATTACATGTGTGTTAATGCACTTATGTTTGTATTTATTAAGATGCCATTTGGCATTTGGAAGCAGGCTCGGGGGGGCTTTAAAGCATATTGTGTGTGTGAGTGTGGGTGGGGAAGTGCATTAAAAAGCCTGCCTGGCACTCTCTGTGGAGAGACAGGGAGACCTGCTCCAAGATAAAACTCGACTTAGATCAGCATGTTGAGTTTTTTTTGGCAGAATTAGCTCCTTTAAAAAAATGATTTGCATATTGATTGTGCGTCTGATAAAGCTGGATGTAAAAAGTTACATTTTTTACCACAGTTGAGGGAGTCGTATTGAGCTCTCATGGCCCATAAGAATACGAGTTCTTTGTTGCAAACCATACTCTTGGGCTGCGAATAAAACTGACGGCTTACCAACTTTAATCCTGGCTCATATTTACTCCTTGTTGTTTTATGTTTCCATTTATTTCTTATATACGTGTTCTGGCGAGATAAGCATTTCCTGTCCTGTACTTCTACAGCAAATGAAATTGAATTGTGAGGATGAAATGAACGCCTGTGTAGGATGAGAGTGAGGAAAAAGGCGGGAGTGAGATTAGAGACGGAGGGAGGGGAGAGGGATTAGTAGAGGGCAGAGTGAAAGAGAAAAGAGTATTGCTCTGCCAGGTGAGCCGTGAGGTGAGCTCTCAGAGATTATAACACAACGGGCCATGGGTCAATCTGGGTGACATGATGTTCGAAACTCCTGAGGCTTTTTCACCTCCTGCTGCTCCATCGCCACAGTGACCTGTTGTCCGTGTGTGCCTCATTACCTGTGCCTGGATCAGCATGTTCAGAAACAAGCTGCTGAGGAGAGAGGGCAGCAGCTGATTGGACGGATGCTGATGGATGTTGATGAAAGGAGGTGTAAGAAGAAGGTGGATGAAAAAGATGTAAGAGCGGAGCATTTCGGCTCTGTGGGGGATCTCTTCAAACTGAAAAGAGTGCTGATTTCACGCTATGTTGTAGCAGAATGGTCTGACGCACGTTTGATTTGATTCCTGTCTTCATGAAGCAGGTTTTAAAGAATGCAAATCAACTAAAATATATTGTAATAATGGTATAGTATACATGGGGTTAAAAAGGCACAAACCCTTATGTATGTCAGAGAGGAAGCATCCCTATTTCCTGCCTTTCAACACAATGAAAAATCATGGTGTGTCCCCACCAAGTGGTCCAGTTTGGATCAGTACACTTGATACATAGTAATTTGTTGTGCATTAGAGGTAGTAAAACTTGTGAAGGGGGTGCCACATGGTTTGATGCTGGGCTGTCTGTTATTTATCATCCAGATAAATTGCCTTGCCCAGAATATTCCATAATTCTCATTCCATTGTTATGCTGATGATACAATTGTTTACTGCAACTTGTACTAAATGCAGATAAAACTAAACTTATGTTCTCGACATCCTCAAGAACAGCGAAAAGAACACTGGAGAAATTATCACAAAGGAGAGTAAAGAAATTTACTTAGTATCTTCTTTTAAGTATTAAGGGTTTTGACTTGATTAAAAATTGCCATTTAAAGAGCATATTTCATATGTTGTTAAAAATCAGAACCAGAATTTTTTAGCTGAGTGTGCTTATGCAATAAGGAATTTGACTCTGTTTAACTTTGCTCTAAGTGAATTTAGACATCAGTTTACATTATGGTTGCAAGATGTGCAAACAGAGCAAGAATGCTGACTAGACACGAAGTACACACAGAAGTATGAAATCTTCAAGGATGTGAGCAGATTTACATGAGGTAGGTGAGAATGAGTGCAAATGTACATATGAGGTGAGGCATTTTACCACAGTGAGCTTTCCTACAGTACTGGAGTTACAGGATACTGAAGAAAAAGTTTCTTTGGACTAACTTAAAAAAATTGATGTAATTTGTTACACTTTTTTTTTTTTTTTAGTTTATGTCAAATTATATTTATGATTTGGTTGAAATCTTTGGTTGAATTAATATAGTTAAAAAATATTCATTTAGCCAAAGAAAAAAAAAATTACATTCACTCAAACGGAAAGTATCAATTATTATTAAGACCATGCAAAATATTTACTTTGTTCCAACTTAAATTTTTATGTTGGAATAGTTTAAAAAAAAATGATATAATTTTGTTACATGCAAGTTTATTAAGTTACCTCAACTTAAATTTCTAATTCAGTACAAACTAACTTTTTCAATTACACCTTAATCAATATATTTGATTAAGTTGCAAACCAAAACATTACTTAATGCAGGTTATGTTTTGCTTTTTTAACAAGTTAAATTTTTACCATAAATAAAAGCTGAATTTGCTATAAAATAAAAGTAGAATTTTCAGTCAAGAGAGAAAAAAAAATTACAGTCAATGCCTACTTAACTTATAATCAATAAAGACAGGAAATTTAAATTCAAAGGACCTTGTTTTTTTGTGATGTCTTTTAAATAATATGCCCCACCTTTATGTACTCAAAGCAGAAATCATGAATTCAAATAATTTTGCAGCCAGGCAAGCTCTTGTTCTGTTCATCCTTCTGACCAACCTGATAAAAGACAAGACATTCATTAGAAAGTTATTCAGAATATATATATATATATATATATATATATATATATATATTATTTTTTTTTTTCCCAAGAAATCTGCACAAACTTTTCTCTCTATCAAATCTAAATCTAAAAAAAAAAGAAAGAAAAAAACCCTAAATCTGGGGCTCTAATAATGTGAAATTGTGATAACATGCATGGTCCAGCTGATGGTTAACAGTGGCTTCTTGGAATATTTTTGGATATATTGTGAGGTTTCCAACTATCACTCTAAGGTGGAATGAGTCTGTAGTGACAGGGGTTTCTTAAATATTTCAATTTAAAGAGTAACCCAGTGACTGTTGAGTGGTCATCAGAGTAACTCTGTGACTGTTGAGTGGCCATCAGAGTAACCCAGTGACTGTTGAGTGGTCATCAGAGTAACTCTGTGACTGTTGAGTGGCCATCAGAGTAACTCTGTGACTGTTGAGTGGCCATCAAAGTAACCCAGTGACTGTTGAGTGGCCATCAGAGTAACTCTGTGACTGTTGAGTGGTCATCAGAGTAACTCTGTGACTGTTGAGTGGCCATCAAAGTAACCCAGTGACTGTTGAGTGGCCATCAGAGTAACCCAGTGACTGTTGAGTGGCCATCAGAGTAACCCAGTGTCTGTTGAGTGGCCATCAGAGTAACCCAGTGACTGTTGAGTGGCCATCAGAGTAACCCAGTGACTGTTGAGTGGCCATCAGAGTAACTCTGTGACTGTTGAGTGGCCATCAGAGTAACCCAGTGGCTGTTGAGTGGCCATCAGAGTAACCCAGTGACTGGTGTTTCACCAGAGACAGAATTGCCGCTTCATCTGAGAATTTGATTATATAGTTGTCTGGCTAAAACTTTGGCTCTCATCAGTGTTTAAAGTGAAAAGAACTCATGCGCTGATGCAGCCCATGGGGGCTGTCGTGCTTGAGGGTTTTGATCTAATAATTAATAGAATTAAAACTGGACTGCTGTTGTGATAAGTTACAATCCAATGATACAGGGCTATACGTTAAGTTTTTTTTGCCCATGGCACTGGTGCTATAGAGGTCAAAAATCTTGTAGCACAGAACAAAAGCTTGTAGCATAAGATATAAAATGTTTCTTACATCTCTTGTAATTGGATGATATTCTTAGTAAGTAAATGTACTTTCAAAAACAAAAGCAAAACTGCCTGAATTGCAGCCCTCCATAAATGTCCATTGAAGAAAACAGCCAATCATTGTGAAGGATTTTAGGGTTCAGCAGAGAAGAGAGACACTGAAGGTTCATCTCCACATTCAGGCACAAAACAAGCAAACTGCAGGAAACGGACACGTTTATAGGAGTGTTCGTGCTTGAGGATGATTAGAGGAGTACGATTTTGAAATCAGACCTTGAGACAGATCAGACAGAGGAGCAAATGAGCTCCACTCAGGCTGCTACTCGTAGCTGTAATCCTTTTGTTTGTATTCATCATTTTTTTGGGGGAGTTTTAGGCAGGACCAACAGACATACGTCAGCTGAAGTCTTTTTTCTTTGTTCATCAAAGTTAAAGTGTGTTCTAGAGATTGAAGTTTGTTTCTTTGTTCGTCCTTTAAACGGTGTTTCAAGGATTGAAGTGTTAGGTCTGAACCACATTTATATATTAGCATTGATATCGGCTAAAATTAATTTGTAAATATCTACATATTGGATAAATATTGTGCATCCCTAGTCAAACTAAAAAAATAGATTAAATACAACCTGTAGGTTCTTACTGGCTTTTTTATGGGTTCCTTGCAGGCCAATTTAAAAGGACTAACATTTAAATAGTTTATCCTTGAGACAGAGTGGCCAGTAGTGCCAAGTTTGAAGAAAATCCCCC
The DNA here is from genome assembly GCF_018320785.1 of Cheilinus undulatus. NCBI lineage: Eukaryota > Metazoa > Chordata > Actinopteri > Labriformes > Labridae > Cheilinus > Cheilinus undulatus. The sequence goes on along the minus strand of NC_054878.1, from coordinate 34,046,354 downwards.
AAAGTATTGTTCGAGTCAAGTTCACAATACATGGATGAACATAAGGTCCAATGAGATTGACCTTTAACCTACAACCTTTAAAATCTAACTGTTATGTTCTTGTGTGAGAGAGGTTATTTTTGCAAGGGTTTGAAGACAATCCCTTGAAGTGTTCTTGATATAACAAGTGGAAAAGAATATCCTGTGACAACCAACAACATGTTTCCTGCCAATTCCTGTTTGAAATTTCACTTTACATAAATTCTTGATCAACAAATACTTCTGCCTTGAGATGCTGCCACAGGACAGCCTTTATATTTTTCTAGAGCGAAGCAGGACAAGATATGCAAAGACACAAGACATTTTTTTGTCCCTATGTGGCACAAAGATTGCCACAAACCAAAAGAAGAAACCTGAAACCAATATTTGAGCAGAGCAAACCTCCAGCAGATGAACACGTATGAAAACAACCCTCCAGTGTCGACGCTGAGCATCTTTTTGCCAAGCTCAATCATTCAGGTGCACACAACAAGAAAAAGACATTTTTAGCTGGAGGGAAGGATTTTAAAAATGGATAGTGAATGTTTCTTTTAATTTTTTAAAGAGGGCTGTGCACTGCACTTAGACATTGTAATGTTTCCAAACACTACTTGGGGAGTCAGTAGTGTACTTTTTGGGGACTATTTCCAGCCAGCCAAATAAGGCTGGCTGGAAATAAGCATTTCTTCACAGGGTGGTGTCAGAAGATTGACTCAAAATAAACCTGAATGCCCATGTTTACTGTAGTGGAGGAACATGTCGCTCAGGTTTGGCTCACTGATGTGTTTTGAATTGTTTTTTTTTAAACCATGGAGCTCTATGCCAAAAACTGCACACATGCTTGTCCCTGGAGAAGGATTGCTGGGTTTGTTCACTTATCATATTTGTTTTATATCTTTGTTCAAATTACCTTCAGTCTTTGAAGGAGAATAATGACTTTAACACACTCAGTAACAAAAGCAACAGTTCTGTTCTGCTTCATGCCAATTAGCAGCTTTGACCACATACAGCATGGGATGTGTTTTATCTGTCCCTGCAGGTTACTTTAAATCTGTGACCAATGTTTCTGTTTTACTTTGAAACAACTTTTTAAAAGCTGAGCTCTTCTTCCAAACAAAATAGTAGCAGTTATCAGACCAGTATACAGTTTATTCAGAAAATATTCTGGTTCTTGCATTAATTTTCACTCAGTACCTCATCATGACAAAGTGAAAACAGAATTTTCTGCAAATTTATTGAAAAGAGAAAAAATGAAATATCACATTGACATTAGTATTCAGACCCTTTACTCGGTACTTAGTTGAAGCACCATTGGCAGCAATTACAGCTTTGTGAATATCACAGAACAAGCTTTCAATAAGGTTCATGTCAGGGCTCTGGCTGGGCCACTCGAGGACGTTCTCAGAGTTGTCACTAAGACGCTCCTGTGTTGTCTTGGTTTTATGCTTACAGTCATTGTCATGTTGGAAGGTGAACCTTTGGCCCAGTCTGAAGTCCTGAGTGCAGTGGAAAAGGTTTTCATTGCGGATATCTCTATATATTGCATCATTTAACTTTCCCTTGACCCTGATGATTCTCCCAATCCCTGCTGTTAGAAAAACACCCCCACAGCATGATGCTGCCACCATTGTGTTTCACTGTTGGGACGATATTGGGCAGGTGATGTGGTGCCTGGTTCATATTGGTGTTAATTTTGTCGTCTAAAACTATGACTAACTAGAAAAGCACTCAGGTAGCGCAGACCTCCACCATCAGCCCTATCTCCCAATAGTGAAGAATCCTTTAAAAACAATCCTGGATACAGACGATGATCCAGATCACTCCCAAAATCTAATTTGCCGATTACTCCCTCCCAGGTGAGGTGGAGACATGGTGAGGCAAAGCATTGGCTTTGCTGCGTTTGGAAGTCATGGCTGAGGGACATTAAAAATCCATGATATTTCTCTGCCGTGGGTAAATCTGTCAAAAAACAATGCGGCTGTACCTATTCTGCCTCTCAACTGTAAAGAGCAGGGACCCCAGTTTTGGCAGAGTGCATAGAGCACACTACCATGATTTGGTACCAGATTCAGGCAAGAAAATAAATGCTTGGACTTAAAGTAAAGACTAAAATATAAGGAATTTTTATGGACTAAAACTAGACTAAAACTAAAAAAGATAGAAATGACTAAAATGTAACTAAAACTAAAATGCATTTCATTTAAAGACTAAAACTAAGACTATAATTAAAATAGCTGCCAAAAGAGTGGGGGAAAGACCTGCACCAAACAGTGCCAAGACCAGGATGCGATCCCACGACCAGTGTGTTGAGGACAATAGCCTCAATATATGGGTGACTGCTCAAACTCCTGAGGGCCCCATTATCTATGTGGCACTGTTATCTACGTAGCTTATGCAGCTAATGAAGCTACACAAGTGACACTGGATGCATTAAATGTTTTCATGGAGGACAAGCTTTTTCCTGTAAGCAGACTGTTTACTTGGTTTCTTAAATGTTTTGCAATCAGATTTTGCAGGTCAGTTATTGGACTTTTAACTTTTGGTATCCTAACCCTTACCCTTAACCCTAAATGGAAGTTTAATCTGATTTTATCTCTAAAGTTTTAGCGTGGATTTTGGTTCCACATCTCAAATAATGGTCTTTGAGAGTGGTCGTCAGAAATGAACTGTCTGCAGCCAGACTGTCTTTGAAATTCCTGTAGACCAGTCTGATACGTCATCTTTAACGTCCATGGAATTCTGACTTAGAGCAATTACAGTATCTTGATTAAGCAATACATGGTAACTGAAAAACATTCAACTTGGGCGGGATGTCATTACCAACTTTAACATCCGACTTCTGAGGTGACTGGAATGTAGCAACAGACACATTTGTCTTAAAGTCATCAGTTAACATGGTCACTTTTTAAACCACAGGACCAGGCTGGGAGCAAAGACATAAATCGCAGCTTTACAAGACGTGGGTTGTCATGAACAAGTCAGAAAACTGCATACTGACCTTTAACAGGACCACTTGTTTGACTGGATTAGTTTTGACATATCCAACGATTAACCTCTATGTTTTGCTTCTTAGCACTTTCATCCTGCGGGCTTTGAAAGGGGCAATGTTCTCCACTTTGGTTGTTAAAGCGATATCTATTTTTAGGGATTAAAATCAGTGTATTTGGGTGCCCCAACTTCCAGTTTAAATCAGTATTTCTATTTTTCTGTCATTTTCATGGGATCTAAACCTGTGTTGGTTTGAAGAGATGGTAATATGTCAATATATTGACTCATGCTATATGTTGCTTTATATTCAGACAAGGACACCAAATGAAAACATCTTAAAGAAAGGTTTTACATTATTCATAACAGAAAACAGTGTGTTTTAATGCTGTCTCTGCTTAGGATTGTAGTGATTTTACAGCATCAAAAACAAGGCATTAATGCACGCTGCATTCTGAGAATTGTCTGGAGATTTTCTCTCTCTACCTCTTTAATAGGATTCCTTTACTTCATATTCTCAGGCGCTGCACACACAGTCCCAGACCACCTGTTTGATCAGCCTCCAGCGGTGTGAAGGTGCAGCCAGCTAAGACCAGTATGAGCAGAAGGCGGGCAGAGACCTGATATGATTGTCCCTTTTGGAATAGACCATGATATCTGAGCACTGACGAAATCCTGTGCAACTGCCTCAAACACACAGTTCTCCCACCATTACTAATACTAATTAGCTTTTCCAGCAGGCTTTCATCTCAGTTGGATTGATGCTGTTTCTTTAGATTGACACTCTCAGATTGCAGTGCTGCCTGGAGGTAGAAAGGCTGATTAATAGCTTGTGTCTGGATGTAATTAGTGTGTTCTCTGTTATGACTGCTGAGGGACTCTCCAGCACAGCATAAACCCCAGGTTGTTTAAAGAATACAACAGGTTGCCTTTGAGACTCAGGAGGAACAGGAAATGTCTGCTGCTTTCTAAAAAACAGGTATTGAAGTGAAAGACGGCATTAACCATCTGAGTTGTTTTTGTTGGTACAAACACTGAAAAAGAAACTTTAACTAAGACTCCATCGCCATATATGGGATTCCGCTAAGAGCTACACTATATATGGACAAAAGTATTTGGACAGCTGACCATTACACCAACAAGGACTGTAATGATATTCAAATACATGAGCTTTAGTATGGAGTTAGCCCCTGTTTTGCAGCCTCCAATCTAATTGGAAGACCTGGCTCGCAATCTCCATTCCAGTTCATCCCAAAGGTGCTGCATGTGGTTGAGGTCAGGGTTCTGTGCGGGCCGGTCAATTTTTTTCCACACCAGACTCATCAATCCATGTCTTTAGTCCTTGCTTTGTGCACTAGGGCACAGCCATGTTGGAATAGAGAAGGCCTTTCCTCAAACTGTTGCCACAGAGTTGGAAGCGTAGCATTGTCCAAAATCTGTCAGAATCATGAAGCATTAAGATTGCTTTTCTCTAGAGATAAGGGACTTAGCCCAAATCCTGATAAAACAGCTCCATACCTATTTCCATCCTCTCCCTAACTTCACAGTTTACAATGCAGTCCGACACGTAACATTCTCCCAGCATCCGCCCAAACCCCGACTCAAGCATCTGACTACCAAACAGAAAAGTATAATTCATTACTCCACTGAGCATTTTTCCTCTGCTCCAGAGTCCAGCGTTGGTGTACTTTATACTATTCCATCCCAGGCCTGCCCACAGATTTTGCTGGGGCCCTGACAATATCAGAGAATGGTTATAATGTATTGATAGTGTCACTGTATGTGTGTTGTATCAGTACCACTGGTGCTAGTCTTAGTTTCACTTTTATTCAGTTTTGCACGCTGTTTCCTCACAATTTTTCTGCTGTAGAGCATTACTTGCCGCTTTCTGCCTATTTTCAGCCGGTGTTAAACCATTGTACAAATTCAAAAACATGTTGGCACCATTAACCCATTTTTGCAACTTTAAATCAGGTTTTGTCAATTGTAACCCCTTTTCACCACTTTTTCTGTCCAATGTTACTTTGAATGCATGCTACTTGTAAACCATTTCAACACTTTTTATGTCTATTTTGCCTCATTTAACCCATTTTTGCTGTTCTCAAATCTTAGCTGCAGTTTTATAACCCAATGTCACCACCTTTTCTGCCCATTTGTAACCCATTTTTTATTCTGTTTTGATAGAAGGGGTTTACATTCTGAAAAAGTGGATATACTTTGGCATAAATGAATAAAAATATGTGTTGCTTCTTCAGGAGGGGTTATCATTCAGGTTAAATAAATAAATAAATAAATAAATAAATAAATAAAATATATATATAGCCCCCAGAAAGCTCTACCCTTCCCTCTTATGGACAGCCTTGCTCCATCTGATGCTTGGCATTGGACCTAATGATGTAAGGCTTGCATACAGCTGCTCAGCCATGGAAACCCATTCCATGAAACTCCTGCTGTACAGTTTTTATGCTAACATTGATGCCAGTAGAAGTTCAGAACTCTTCAGCTATGAAATCAGCCTTCTACTTTGTGGCTGAGTTGCTGTTGTTCCTAAATGCTTCCACCTTCTAATAATATCATTACAGCTGACTGTGGATTATCCAGCAGGGATGAAATTTCATGAACCCTCTCATTGCAGAGGTGGCGTTAACCACAGTACCATACTTGAAGTCCCGGAGCTCTGCAGAACGACCCATTTTCAATCACAAATGTTTGCAAATGGAGATTGCATGACGAGGTGCTTGATTTTATACACCCGTGGCAACAGGTCTGAAATTCAAGAATTAACAAGTGTGGCCAAATACTTTTTTTCCCAGGCAACCTGCTTTGAGGACTATTGCCTCCTTATATGAGGCACAACCTGACAGCCAGGCTGTATTCCCCCTTAGTGCCATGTGTTTAAACCTACTGATTAGATATACAAGCCTTCTTCTGTACATGGAGTTTTATTTTGAAAAGGCATTGACTAGAACACAGCGACATGGCAACACTCAATGAGATTACCACAGTGCGTATCCTGGGACCAGATCAACTTCAGTCATCAACAGTGAAATCAGATCAACTCTGTCAGATGGTGGATGATCAGAAGACATTATCTGCAATTCTTTTCTTCAACATTATCCCACAAATACAGACATGGTGTTTTGGTTTAATGAGTGGCCATGTTAACTGGTGACTTTTACCCAGCTGCATTCGCAGATGTCATCATTACCGGAGCTTGTAAGTGTCCTAGTGAATCCCTAGAGTAGAGTTGGTCATTGTAATATCTCAATACACAAATTAGATGTGAATTCAATAAAAAATGGATGCATTCGGCTGAAAGTCATTTGTTTTACAGGGTCACACATTGAATTGAAACACCGATCTTGTGTCCATTACTTGAACATGTCTAAACACTGACTTGTCCACTGAATTGATTTTCTGCCTGCTACTTTGACAGGCACGTTTGTCTCTGTGCAAACACTTTGTCAATAACTCATTGTTTAGATGTAGATACTTGTTAGACTCGGTTTATCAGTTTGTCTTAAACCTTTTTGCAGTTGTTGATCCTGCTGATGTTTTGACCTTTGCCTTTACACTCCCCCCACCAGTCAGGTATATTCTGCATCTTGAGTCCATGATCTGTTTATTTTTGCAGGAGTGCTCAGACAATATCCCAAGAGGGTACATGTGTTAGGCATGATTGGTTTGGCTAAAAGCAAGTATTTCATTACCATAACATGTGATGTGCTGTGTTTGGTGTCTGCCAAACATAGCTTCTTGTCTGATGCCAGAAAGCACCATTTTGGTCTCATCAGACCAATGAATCGTCTTCCACTCCACCATGGAGTCTCCAACATGCCTTTTGGCAAACTAGTTGAGATTTAATGAGTTTTCTTCAACAGTGGCTTTCTCTTTGCCAAACTTCCATAAAGCTTTGACATCTCAGCTGCTGAAGCTTGTAACTCCTTCAGAGTAGTAATAGGTGTCTTGGTGGCCTCTCTCACTGGTCTCCTTGCACGGTCACTCTGTTTGTGATGACGGCCTGGTTTAGGCAGATTCTCACATGTCCCATATTCCTTCCATTTCTTGATGATGAATTTAACTGAACTTCAGCGGATATTCCGTGCCTCAGATTCTTTTTTTTTATATCCTTTTCCTGACTTATTCTTTTCAACAACCTTTTCTCTTAGTTGCTTGGAGTGTTCTTTTGTCTTCATGGTGTAATGGTAGCTGGGAATACTGATTAACCAGTGACCGGACCTTCCAGACACAGATGTCTTTTTACTACAATCACTGAGACACATTCAGTGCACTCAGGTGATCCTCATTTCACTAATTTGAGTCTACTAGCACCAAGTGTCTGGACCTAGACCTTAGAATTACTGTATGCCCGGCAATGATAACTCTGTAGTCATGTTTGCAGAGTTGTCAAGAGTATCGCTTATGTTAGTGGGTTTATCCTCTTAGGAACATGAATGAATGTGCACAAATTGACTCTGTTATCGATCTCATAGTTCAGATTTGAAATAATTTTGAGGTATGATAATTTCCTCATAACTTTGTTTTCAGCCATGCTAGAGGAAATGTTGGAGGATGATCAAGGTTGGCAGACTTCATCCTCAGGGGAACATGACTGGCTGTACTCAAAATTGAACTGTAATTCATCTGATAGTTCTGTAGATTTGGAACAAAACCAATTTTCTGTACTCTACTGTCAGTTTAGAGGAAATATCAAGGATCACTGAAGTTTGTTGGTTTATCCTCTGGGGCATAAGCCCACAGCAATTCATCTGATTCTTTTTAGATTTCGGGATAAAATACATCAGTGATAACTCCAAAGTCATGCTAGAAGAAATGTTTCAAGGATCACACATCCTCCCTGGGAACATAAATGTTTGTGCTCTGTATCTCACTGTGAGCTGTCTAAAACTTTTGTAGATATTAGAATAATACTCAGCAAAGATAACTTTGAATTGTTTGAGACCAGACCAGACTTCATGCTCTGGGGAACATGAATGTTTGTGCACAAAATGTCATTATAATCCGTGTAATAGTTTTGTTGATGTTGGAATAATATTCAGCTGTGATAGGTTTATTAATCATGTTTGAAGAATTGTTCAAGTATCGCCACCAATGGTGGGGTTATTCTTTAGGGAACATGAATGATTGTTTAAAATTTCACTGCAATTCATCAGATTTTTTCTCATATTGGCAGAAAATCCACAGTTATTAACTTTTGTTGTCACGTTTGAGGATGTTTTAAGAAACCAAGTTGGTTGTCTTATCGTCTCAGGAACAATGAGTTTTTGTGCCATGGTAATACGTCTGAAAGTTTTGTAGAAGTAGTTGTTTTGTGAGAGCCACAAGGGTTTACCAGACTTCATCCTTTTTGGAATACGAATGTCTGTCAACAAAATGTCAGTTTAGTCGCTCAGAAAGTTGTGTTGATTTCGGAAAAATAGCAAAATGTGTATCCCTGTTAGAGGAATCATTTGAGGACCAGTGATGTTGATGGGCTTATCCTCTGGAGAACATGATTTTTTTTGCACAACATGTCACAAGACAGTCTGGCTGGAGACCATTCATCTCTGACAGTCACTCTCACGGACCGTTCATATGAGACACTGTATCTCAGGAAATGAATACTCAGAACGCTTACGAAATAAATGCAGGTTAAACTTCCGTTTAGGTTTAGGGTAAAGGTTGAGGGATGGGAAGGATTGCAAAAGTTACAAATTAAAGACTTGACCTTGAAAACCCAATTTCAAAATGTTTTAATAAACAGTCTGCTTACTGGAGAAAAACTTGTCCTCCATGAAAACATTATAATGCAGCAAGTGTAGCTTACATCGCTACGTTAGCTGTGTATGTTAGGTAGATAACAGAGCTATGTAGCTAATGTCAGTAAAGCCAAGCTCAAAAAGCAGATATGTAAGCTATGTTTCCACATTATCTACATAGCTAAGTTAGCTTGAGCCACCTTGCTAATGCTTATGTTGCTAAAGCTAACTTAGCTATTGAAAACAGAGCTACGTAGGTAACGTAGCTAATGGTGCATTCCATTAATGTAACAGAACTTGTCAATTCTGAGCAGCCAGTCAGATTCGTCATCAAAAATGCACCCTGAACTTGGAATCCTGACTCAGAAAGTCGGAGCAGCCCCCAGTGCTACCAGTTATGACCTCCTAGCAAATTGAACAACTCAAGCATCAAACAGCTGACTTCCAAGGTTAATGGAATGTAGTAGCCATGTTGGCTTTAGCTACGTTAGCTTAAGTTCACATTTCTAAGTCTTACTTAGTTACTTTGGTTTATGTAGTAATGCTAATTATGTAGCCAGCATAGCTATGTTAGCTTTAGCTTAAGCTAACAAAGCTAAAGCAAGCCTGTGTTTGTGTAACTACTTCTAAAACAGCTCTATACATAATTTAATCCAAGGTTAGACCTCTGACCTTTGTCTTCAATTTATTTATGAAATGTGTCTTACTCTGTAATGTTTACAATATGATTACAGAAATGTAACTTTCAGACTTCGTTTATGAATAAAGTTGATTTTTTTACAAATCTAAAACTGGAAATACGTTGTACAGATTGCGGCACTTCCTTTTTGGGATATACGGTGTCTCAGATGAAACATCTGCAGCCAGACCCTCCTCAAACGTCACAGTTGTCAATCTGGTTATTCTCTAGATATCCAGATCGATGAATTATAACTATAACTTCATGCTTGGAGAAATCTAAGAGGATCACCAAAGCTGTTGGTCTTTATCCTCTGGGGAACAGGAATGTTTTTGCCCATAATGTTACAGTCATCAATCTGATAGTTCTCTAGATTTCAGAATGAGATCCACTAATTATAACTCTTTACTCATGCTTGAGGAAATATTTGAGGATCATCAGAGTTGTTGGGCTTCATCCTCTGGGGACACCGAATGTGAGATCAACTTTTCATTGCAATCCATCCAACACTTGATGAGATATTCCTGTCAGGACTGAAGTGGTGCGCTGTCTGACTAGCTGTCATCGATATTCCAGCAGTGATGCCGCTCGAGTGGCTGGGAACCATACGCACGGTGTCTCGGCTCCATCTCCGCCTGCTCTTCAACAGTTTAAATGACAGTAAGCATCATTTTCAAAACAGCACAAAGAGCCATCAAATTTCCCCAAACAGCTTGAGAGCTGCATGAGCTGAGTCTCTAAGAGAGCTGTGCCTGCTGCTGACTGACTCGCTTATTATCAGAGAGTGAAATACAGCAGAGGAAGAGATAAGTAGTGAACTTTTAAACCCACAGTGTAATCATCTTTCTCAAATATTACCATTAACACTGGTAATGGAGGAGAGTTAATGACAGAACATTTTAGAGCGAAGTTTTCCTTTACAGCTATTCATTCTCAGGTGACAGGTCAGCTCTCGTTTGTGTCATCACATCCTTTCAAAGTAAATTGAGAGTTTATTATTTATATTTCCTGCCTAGAATTTAAAAATGTAATACCAAGACAAGTATTTCAGTGTGTTCCTTAATTATAAATATTTTCTGTTGGGGATTAAACTTCAAATAGAGTCGAGTTTTGATGCTTCAGAGTATTGCAGTCTTGCAGAGTCATAAATTAAAAAGACAAATCATCAGAGACCGACTTTTTTCTGAAGAATAACAAGCTAATGAACGTGTTTTTTATGAGATTCCTCCCTTCATTTGTACATTCCTAACACAGAGGCCTTTTAAATTTGACAGACAGTCTTGAGGCTAGACACAAAGTCAATTCCCGTCCAAAAGTCATGGGTTAATGAATTTTATTGACAGAGGAGCTCTGATAAATCATCCTTTTTTTCAGCTGCAAAAGGAGCTAAATGTCACTTTGTTTGCTTCGTATGAAGCTTAGCGTTAAACAAAGTCAACACGCTTATCCTGCCTTATTGTTTCTTAAATTATTTGCAATAATTGAATGTGAGGAAATTCCGGCTCTCAGCCCAATTGCAGTATGTAACTTATGTGCATTATGAAGGCTCATGCTCAATTTAATTTGCGGTTTAAACCGATTAAAATGCGTGTTTAAATCACAACAGCTCATCAGAGCAATATGTGTTTTTGCTTCTTAGCATTCCCACTAATTATGCAAATTCAATAACTGGATTAGATAGAGAAAAACAAGCACTGGGTAATAAATGCTGGAGTTAGAAATGTGCAAAAGGTCTGAGGGTGGATTTAATGGATGATGGATAGTTTAAGCAGGAAGAGGAGTGCAGGTAAAATAATTAGAGGACAGAGAGAACAGGAGCAGAGATGTGAGGGCGAGATAACGGCAGAAGAAGAGGTGAAGGACAGAGAATGGAGATAAGGCAGAAAAATGAGAAAAACGGGAGATATAGAGCGACACTGTGAAAGTAAAAGAGTTTTTTTGTGCCGTATTTGCTTCATCATTGGTCTGAATCAGGATTTTGACCTTTATGTCATGTCTCCTCTTTCTTCCTCATTTTTCACACAGAGTTACTTCGGGTAGCCGTGCAACAATGCCTGAAATGTAAAAATCAAAGTCAACATTGAAGGGACACAGAGGATTTGTGAAACTTGTTAATGTGGTGGTGCATAAAATCTCTGATTATTCTTTAATGTTTGCTCCCATCTTTGCTGCAGTGCTGAGTCTACAGCTGATGTTTTTGTACTAGCAGAGCTGATTCTCAAAAGTTGTCAGCATTCTCAGTCCAATCAAGACAGACAAATAAATAATTATTCATGACAACAGATATCATGGAAATGATCTTGACTGAAGTTCTTTGGTGTTTGATCAGCAGCTGAATAAATCACCCTTGGAGACCAGACGTTTGGAGCGGCTGAAGGCTTGCGATGCATGAGGAGATGATGGCTGGTGATTCTGCAAAGACACGCGGTGATGGATAGGTAGACAGGTGCATGAAATTTTAGCATGAGAGAACTAGGCAGAGAGGGAATTATTTTTAAAAAGGGAATAGAGAGATAATGGGCAAACAGCTGGGAAGTGGCACCATGTTATTGGAGAGAAGAGGCCACATGATGAGACAGCAGATTTCCCAGTGAAAGCCTCTGACAGCTCTAACGATGGCAGCTCAGACAGCCACAGCAGAAAAGTTAATGAGTATGCAAGAGAGGGATGAATAAGAAATCAGCCATGATTGTGAAGGCAAATACAAAGTCTTCCTGACTGTACTTAAGCTTGCATATCATATAGATTCTATGTCAGATTCTATGTCTGTCCCCAGGTGGATCCATGCAAATCTACGCGGAATAATGATCAGTGAACAGCAGAGCCAGTCAGGGTCAGAACTACACCGTGTTCCAAATAATTATGCAAATTATATTTTCTCAGATTTTCCTAAATAGTCCATGTAAATGACAGTCTGTATAATTTTCAAACCATCAACCGTTAGAGCATAATTCAAATTTTATTGAACAAACCTCTCAATGATAACTTTTTTTTTTTTCAAAAATCAAAACCTCAAAATGCACTGTTCCAACTTATTAAGCATAACAGAATTTCAAAACATTTTATAGGTTGGAAAGAACCGTAGATGGCCATTTGTTGAATTTGCCGCATTAGGGGGTCATATTTACTGAAATCAAAAGCTATTTCAATCAAAAACATCTTAACAGGCCAAGTTACATGTTAACATAGGAGCCCTTCTTTTATATCACCTTCACAATTCTTGCATCATTGAACTTGTACATCTTTGGAGAGTTTCTGCTTGGATTTCTTTGCAAGATGTCAGAATAGCCTCCCAGAGCTGCTGTTTTGATGTGAACTGCCTTTCCACTCTCATAAAGGTTCTCAATAGGGTTGAGGTCACAGGAGGATGGAGACCACACCATGAGTTTCTCTCCTTTTATGCCTATAGCAGCCATTGGCACAGAGGTATTCTTTGCAGAATGAAATGGTGCATTGTAATGCGTGAAGGTAATTTTGCTGTGGAAGGCACAGTTCTTCTTTTTGTACCATGGAAGAAAATGGTCAGTCAGAAACTCTCTCTCTCTCTCTCTCTCTCTCTCTCTCTCTCTCTCTATATATATATATATATATATTGTATTGCTTTTTTAATCTGTAAAGTGTCCTTGAGTGATTAGAAAGATGCTTATAAATAAAATGTATTTCACACCTTCAGGGACCCCTAAGGGGCCTACCAGCTCTCTCCCCATGATTCCAGCCCAAAACATGACTCCCCCACCTCCATGCTGACGTCACAGCCTTGATGGGACATGGTGGCCATCCACCAACCATCCACTACTCCTCCATCTGGACCATCCAGGGTTGCATGGCACTCTTCAGCAAACAAGACTGTTTGAAAATTAGTCTTCATGTATTTCTGGGCCCACTGCAACTGTTTCTGCTTGTGAGCATTGGTTAGGGGTGGCTGAATAGTAGGTTTATGCACGACTGCAAGCCTCTGGAGGATCCTACACCTTGAGATTTGTGGGACTCCAGAGGCACCAGCAGCTTTGAATACCTGTTTGCTGCTTTGTAATGGTATTTTAGCATCTGCTCTCTTAGTCTGATGAATTTGTCTGTCAGAAACCTTCCTCATTATGCCTCTATCTGCATGAACCCGTCTGTTCTCTAAATCAGCCACAAATTTCTTCACAGTGCGATGATCACTCTCAAATTTTTGTATAATATTTAATGTTTTCAATCCTTGTCCAAAGCATTGCAGTATTTGACACTTTTCAGCAATAGAGAGATCCTTTTTCTTTCCCATATTGCTTAAAACCTGTGGCCTGCTTAAAATTGTGGAACGTCCTTCTTAGGTAGTTTTCCTTTGACTGGGCTCAGCTGGCAAAATAATTATCACAGCTGTCTGAGATTGATTTCAGTGATCCAAAGAGCCCTGAGACACAATACCATCCATGAGTTTAATTGAAAAACAAAAAAACTGAATGTTTATGACACTAAAATCCAATTTGCATAACAATTTTGAACACGGTGTAGGCAGAGGCCAAGGGCTTGTTGCTTGTTGAAATTTGATACCACATTTGTTTTGATTATTTGGAGGATTTTTGCATTTATATGTTAGGAAAGCTAAATTGAGAAAAAATTTGTGCCATGAAACGCAGGCCCTTAACAGCGTCAGGATCGGGATTTGATCCTGCCACCTGGGCGTCAGGGACCGTAGGCTCAGGAGTCGGACATTACCTGCCTTCCTTCTCTCAGATACTTTGTTGGGGTCCTGTAGAGGGCCTTTTACGCCCCTTTTTACTTTCTTTACAAAAATAGCAAGAATTGTATATTGACATAAAGGCACCTGTCTTTCAAGCTTGTGTTATGTAACAAACGACAAACTGGATGTTTAAACTTAAAGATTTTAGCATTCCATGAAGGGAAGCAACAAATCTGAAGAGAGTTGTGACAGGGCCATGTTAACTTTTGTGTAGCATCCCCTCTTCTTTTAACAACAGTCTGTAAACATCTGGGGAGTGAGGAGACCAGTTGGAGTTGTGGTAGAGGTACTCTGTCCCATTCTTGTCTGATGTTGGAGCTATCTGCTCAACAGTCCTTGATCTTCTTTGCTCAATTTTTGTTTTATGATATGCCAAATGTTTTCTATCAGTGAAAAGTCTGGACTGCTGGCAGCACAGTTCACTCGTCTACTGTGAAGCCATGCTGTTGTGATGAATGTGGTGCATGGTTTATATGCAATACCTTACCATAAAGAGACATTGTGTGGATGGGAGCAGATGTTCCTTTTAATACTTTTCAGCACTGATAGTGCCCACTGATAGTAAGCTGCCCATGCCATAGGCACTGAGGGAACCCCATACCACTAGAGGTGAAGGCTTTTGAAGTGTGTGCTGATAATAAGCTGGATTGCCCCTCTTCTTTTTAGTCCACAGGACACAACATCCGTGGTTTCCAAAAGGAATTTCAAATTTTGATTCATCTGACCACAGAACAGTTTCCATTTTGCCTCAGTCCTTCTTCTTTGCATGACTCAGCTTTAATTTACATTTGTGGATGGCATGGGGACAGACAGTGATTTTCTGGAAGTGTTCCTGAGCCCATGCAGGGATTCTCAGTTCAGAATCATGCCTGTTTATAAAGCAGTGCCACCTGAGTGCCCAGTGAAATCCTAAGTCATTTAGCAGTGCTGGGGTAAACTGTGATTCCATATCCATAAATGTGAAGCGCTCTGCTTGGTAAAGCAGTACTTCAGAATAATTCTGCATCACAGGATGCAGTGAGGCACGTTTTCCCACAGTCTGCTCCCTGCCTTGTGATCAATGATGTTTGCACAAACCTTCTTCAAATTTTCACACATTAAGCTGAATAAAACAGTAGAGCTGAAGTTTGTCTACACAGTAAGTCTTCAGCTGTTTTTACTGCATGGAGAAACAACTCGTGGACAGCCAAATGTGTTTATTTGATGAAAAACTTCTGTGTAGGTTGTTGAGGAGGAAAAATGAGCTAGAATGACAAACTTTATTGCAATTTCTGTGTTGTGCCAGCTGGAGAATTTCAAACATTTGGGATGCAGAAATATCAGAATGTACAATATAACTTCCCCAATATATTCAGCCAAAAAGTGGATTTGTTACAGTCTAGCACAGAGGTTTTCAAATGGTGTGGCAGGACACACAGGTTTGCCTTGAGGCAAGATAAGGTGTGCTGTGGAAAATTGTAAAACCACATGTCAATACAACAACTATAAAGCAAGAGACTAGGAAAATCAGCATGCAAAAACTGGCCTATATTGTCAGCAAATATTGGCCAACATTGGTTTTTGATATTGGTCTATATTGGCTATCAGTGTCAGCCTATATTGGCTGCAAATAACGGCCCATATCTTATTAAGAATTTGGCCTGTATCATCTGTAAATACCGGTCAATATTGGCCTTCAATATCGGCCTCTATCTGTTGTAAATCTCAGCCTTTATCTTATCTAAATACTTGCCTGTATCCCTTCTGAATAGGGCCCTATGTATATTGGCTGTAAATATAGCCCTATATTAACTGTAAATATTGGCATAATAGGGCTGAAAATATCAGCCCAAAATCAACTTTTATCTGCTGTAAATATCAACCTACAGGTTCACTCCCCTCAAAAAGTATTGGAACAGTGAGGCCATTTTCTTTATTTTAGCTGTAGACTAAAAACATTTGGGTTTGACATCAAAAGATGAATATGAAACAAGAGATCAACATTTCAGCTTTTTTTTCAAGGCATTTACATCTGAATCTGATCCACAACTTAGGAGATAGCTTTATTTGTGATGGAACACCAAATTTTTAGGCGAGCAAAAGTATTGGAACAGATCGACTTAGAATAGATTAAAGTGAACAAGACTTATTATCATTTAGTTGTAAATGCTTTACTTGCAGTAAGTGCATTAAGCCTGTGACCCACTGACATCATCAAACTTTTGCATTCTTCTTTGGTGATGTTTTCCAGGCTTTCACCGCAGCCTTTTCCAGTTATTGCTTGTTTTGGTTACTCCCTTCAGTCTCCTCTTTAGCAGGTAAAATGTATGTGAATAATCAGTGTAATAGGACCCACCTGGGCAACAAAACACACCTATCAGTCCCATGTTCCAATACTTATGCTCACACGAAAAATGGGTGGGTTCAACCAATAATACTGTCTTCTAAGATGTGTATCAGATCCAGATGTAAACACCTGCAAAAGCTGAAATGTTGATCTATTGTCTTATTCATCTTTTGATGTCAAACCCAAATGTTTTCAGTCTTGCCTAAATCAGCTGTAAATACAATCTGTGTGTCCAAATAAGTTTGTGGAGTTTTAGCCAGGACCAACATCAGCCGATTTGGTTGTTTTTGTTCACCTGCATTCCTTAGACTTAAAGTGTGTAATAAGGACTGAAGTTTCAAATCCGAACCATTTCAAAATTTGTTTTGGCTAAAGTCAATCAGTAGTAAATTAACATATTGGATATTGGCAAAACCCCAGTCTTATGCATCCTTATTAAAGATACAGTAACATGTGTAGAAGTGGCTGTGTTGCATGAATGAATATGGTGTGCCTTGGACAAAAAAAGTTTGAAAACCGCTGGTCTAATAGACCCAACATCAGATCAGTGTGCTGCAGATAGATGAAAACATTAAGTGCCAAAGAAGTGCTAAATCAGTGTGGCTTTCATGTGGAAAGAAATGTGTACTTTTTTCCAGTGTAATTTACCTTTTCTTGGTGGAATGGTATTTTTCCTCTTCTCCTGACCGGCTTCAGCAAGAATTTGATTTACAGACTGACTCCACTGATGGTGAACAACGATGGTTTCTTGTCAAATATGCATTATGTAGTTTACTTCTCAGCAGCACACACCTTCTATGTGGCCTATAATGACTGTGACAGAAAGAACATGTAGATTATTTAGATCTGGGGTTCTCAACCTTTTCAGCCCGTGACCCCCAAAATAAAGGTGCCAGAGACCAGGACCCCCACTGTACCTGAAGGTGGCTGAACACAACCATGCACATTCAGGAACAGTCATGTGCAGACATGTAAATACAAAATGTAAATCCTTTTGTAAAAATCAGAATTAAAATACATTAAAAATAGCAAAAAATGATGGGAAAGGTGGTTAAATTAGATTTTAAAAGTCGCAGAAATGGGTTAGAAATGCCAGAAATTACATCACAGTGGCAAAAAAAAAAAAAAAAAAGTTGCAAAAATGGGTTAAAGTGGCAAAAATAGATGGCCCTAGTTTGGAATGGGATGAAAATGGATGTAAAGATGAAAATGGATATAAACTGGCAAAAAAGGGTTAGCTAAGGCAGAAATAGTCAGAAACAGGCAAAAATGGACTTTTCAAATTGTGGCCTAAAAATGGTGAAAGGGGTTAATAGTGGCAATAATGTGTCAACAGAGCCAACAATAGGCAGAAAGTTGCAAGATTTGGTTTAGAAGTGGCAAAACAGGCAGAAAAAGTGGTGGAAAGGGTTTAAAAATGACAAAAATTTAAGTTGTTTAAGTTTTAAGTTGCAAAAATATGTTAAAATTGGCAAAATTGGTGGGGAAAAGGTAATAAAATGGGTTACAATTATGCAAAATTGGTGTAAAGTGGAAACAGTGTAATTAAAAAATGTTCTTAGTTTTTTTTGTAAGGCATCCGAAGACCCCCTCTCAGTGTCTCGCGTCCCCAGATGGTCCTGACCCTAACGTTAAGAACCCCTGATTTAGATGACATGACCCTGAATCTGTTGAAATAATGATGGGCTCTTTCAGTCCCTTTAACACCATCCATTAAATGTATGAATCAGGGAAACAATAATGCTGATGATCTATAATGTAAATCCATCATTTGTTAATGCACTCTATAGGATAGCACTCTCTGAAATCTGTTGAAAATCTGAATGAAGCGCTGCATATGTGTAAGCTATTTTACCATCATGACTATAACCTACAGGAACTCGAAGAAAGGAAAAGCCAGGTCTACTTTTCCCTGCGGGCTCAAGGTTCAAGGCTTTTATTGTCAGATGTAATTAGAGGAAGCAGAAGCAGAGTGAAATTAATTTGCTTTCATGCACAAGCTGTGCTAGTAAAAGAAGTTAGAGGTCACAATATGTTCCATATAACACTCAACATGTTTGAAAACAGACACCCTAACATTACCATAAAACTAAGAACCGTTAAGATATGAACTGAAAATTCATTACCTATATCTTCAGTTTTAAAAGGCTATAAAATATGTTGGTGACACGAGATAAGAATCTCATTTGTACAGGACAGAAGTGTTTAATATTTACCTTTGAACAGCAGTGTTAGGATAGAGTACTCAGAGTACTTTTCTGTTTTAACTAGTAAAGCAACATGTTAATAATCCATTATTACTCACTCTTACGTTTAATACAGTGTCACTGAAAGAAAACTCTCCTGTTTTCACAACTAAAAATGAGATAGAAAGCAAATTTTCAATGTAATGTATGTGTACTTTTTACCCGTTGGAGGGTAAACACAGCTTTGTCAGTGTGCATGCGTTTGTAAGGTTGGACAGTTGACCACTATAATCCTCTGTGGTTTCAACCCAAAGACTTCTTTTACTCTGCATCGTCAATTAAGGATAAAAAACGTGTGGTAAACCAAGCTTTTTAGTTATTTGACTCTTAAAATGCAACGCAATAGCGTTTAATTGCTTTACTACTGGTGTTTCTCAATCTACTACCATTCAAACATGGAGCTTGTTTTCACCCAAAGAGTCACTCTGGATGGCAGGAAGTGGCATTGCATTTTTTCTATCGGTAGCCATTGATGTTTTCAAATCCTGGGGTGGCAAATCAGATTTTTACGGTAGCCATGGCCACCCTGGTCACCTCTTGGGTATGTGATTGCATTACTGTACAGTATATTATAATACAGTATGGAACATGGGATATGATGCCACATAATAATGTATTGCATGATACATAATAATTTAATATTATTATGAAAGGATACAGTACAACATGTTGTTGCTCTTAGTCATGGACTCCAGTGGTTGGATTTCATTCTAGCATGGGGGTTTTGCATCCACAGGGCTCCTTTATCAGCAAGACCATATCTAGTTAGATTCCTAAAAACACACTGAAGTTAATCACAATAAACAAACAAAATCTGGACTGATTTTCAAAAAATAAAGCTGATTTATGGATTCTCAATTTAGAAAATATTGATGAAAAAGATATTTGAGTTTGTAAGTATTTTGGCAACAACATTTTTCATATTTGAATGAAAAATGATGGTTAACATGAACACAGCTGTTCAGTGCCATACAATAGACTGGTGATGTTGCCAATTATGTCCTATATCTAAGGCAGTTTCACACTGGGGTTGATCCTCTTGTTCTCTGAATGTGTTTTTGACCCAGTCATCATCCCTGACTTTAACCTTCAGCTAACTTTAGCATTCTTCATCAGGTCAGCTGCCAAGTTTCCAGAAATGAAAAGACAGAGATTCCCACTGCCTCATACTTTGATTAACAAGCCAGACATTTAAGGAAAGGAGGAAGTGAGAACTGGCTGATATCTCTTTTACCCTATGTATAAAAATAAGCATCAAAGCTAATCAATTAGCTTTAATTAAGCTCCATCTAGGTCACACTAGGCCTGTAGCATACCCCAGCATGCACTGGGCTCCAGAACAACCAAACATGTACTTTTAAATTAGAGAATCTAATCGACTCGGATGTTTTATACTGTGAAAAAGACTGATGCAGCTGGAGTTCAAACATGTAAGACTGTTCAAAGAGATACAAATTCAGCAAGAATTAGTGATTTACACTCCCAGTAAATCTTCAGAAACTTTAAAAAAGAGGCAGTTGACCTGGTCGAGCTGAAGTATGGGAGACGAGGCCAGAAACAGCAGGGTGGCAGCCAGCTCCAGTGTATCAGCCTTCTGGCGTTGTAGTGATAGATTTACACAATACTCAATCTCTGACCTTTCAGTCTTGCCAAAGCAGCGGAGGACGCCCACATTTCTCTCTCTCCCTCTCCCCGTCTCTTCCCTCCATCTCTACCTCTCCCCTTGTCCTTATTAGTCTCCCTTTCAGGAGCTATAAGCGGCCCGTTGCACCACTTTGTGTTCATTAAAGGAGAGTTTGATCTGATTTAACCCCTGAAAGACGAACAGAAAAACAGGATGCATGTAATAGTGAGCTTAGCCAGTGATTTTGAACATTGTGTACTTCCTGATAGGACTCTATACAAGCTGGAATCCGAGAAGTCTGCAAGGAAAAAAATGAAAGAAAAAGCCCTGCATCCAGACTCCATTGCAGCCCATAATCACCACAGCTTTTCTATGAGGCATAAAAAACAAAATAGCAGCTTATTTCTTGCCAACTGTGCTACTTCTCCCTGGTTTTATTGCTCCCGTTTCTATCTTCCAGCCTCGGCTTTGCCTCTTTCACATAGACCACGTTCTCATTATTTATCACTCTTCCCACCTCGCTGCTCATCCTCACCCTCTTCTTCCTGTCTCCTTACCTTCGGTGCCACTCTCTCACTTAAAAGCATGGCTGGGTGGAAACTCTCCTCCCAGTACCAGTGACCCAATTACTCTAAGTTGTCCCTCCCTGGTAGGATGTAGCATCGTCCCTCCCCGGAGACTCAGCCTGCAGCACGCGGACGATCCATCACTCTCCGCTGCCACCTCCCTCTCTCCACATTTATTACTGTCACACAGATATGCTCAAAGGCGTGCACATTCCCCCGCATGCACTGCTGCCCTCAAATGCTCTCCAAAAGAGACATATACATCAATAAAAAGCAGATGCATGCATAATATCCATAAATTTAATTTCCTATGCATTCATATAGGTATACATAATTACAGGTGGGTGTCTTGACACATGTTGACAATTATTTCTTTTGCTCTGACATCTCATCACACCTCCACTCTTTGTTTGCATAATCCTGTCTGGGTTTTTCACAAGCCTGCCATTAGATTTAGATGAACGGGGCAGGCGGCTCGAAGGCAGCGTGCAACCATTAATTTGCTGAAATCACCCACCGCTGCTGCAGGAAAAAAGCATCCTGTTCAAAATTGGTGCTGGCAGGTAGGGTTGCTTTTAAAAGGATTCATTAATCTCTTGACAAGAAAGCTGCTTATTTACCCAAAAACAGATTTAAGCCCTCTGTTTTTTATAATATTGATAGGATAGTTGAAGGACAGTATTCTCCTTATTGTTAGACTTTGGATCAAAGTTGCAAAAGTGTCTTTAAATCGGTGCTATTTACCTTATTAAATGCTTTGGAAAGTAGCAGAGCACTGCAGTGATATTAAGTACAGTGGCTCGCTGTTACTGCCTGTTTCAAAATGTAGTAAAATGGTCAGAAACAGAGATACGCTGCTGGCATTACCTTCACTCTGCAGAGGAGGGTTATATAAAATTGGATGGTGGGAGCTAATATGACCACTTCCTCCATTCTGGATTGTCCACTTAGCTCCACTGCCTGAAAGGTTAGCCCTGTCGAGTGTCAGGATGCATTTTTCCAGTTTCCCCTGCAAGAAAAATCACTGATTCTGTTCAAAATCTACTTTGCTTTTTGCTCCCTTACATTCATAATACAGCCCTGTAAAACCCATGGTAGGGTGTGTGTCATATTCTAGTAAAACTCATAACCAATGGGTGTTAACATCTAACTTTGGCATTATTTCTTTGAAACGAAAAGAGGCTCAAATGAAGCCACACAATGTTACCCTAAGTATTAGAGTCAATAGCATATGTGCATTAAAGGTAACAAAATAATATCCTTTCCCCACTTTTAATACAGCTCTAATAAGATTAATAAATAATAAATTATAGTAATAAAACCTCTTTGCTGTGCTTTAGTCAAAAAATAATCAGGATGAAAGAATAACAAAACCACAGAGTTTCAGCTGAGGTGCATCAACCCTGGAATTTGAAAAGGTGTCTTTAGACTGTCAAGGACAATGCAAGGTGGGAGGAGAAAAGACACGCCCACCCCCTCCTTCCTGCTGTCCCTCATCAGCCACGACATGATTCAGTTAATGCAGCAAAATCAAGGTATGTCTCTGCTATGAGATTATGCAAAAGACAAAACTTTGCATATTACTCACTTAATTTTAGGAGAATCATTGTGTCTTCACAATCACGGTTAACAGCATGAAATTACCCACAATCCTAGAGTGTGACAGCAATGTCTGTGATTGGCTGATTTTGACTTTTACTGTGATACTTCCTTGATCAATCTGGAAATCCTGCTAAAAGCAAAATAAGCGGCTATTTTTCAACAAAAGACGGTTTGAATGAGGAAATGAAGACACGCTATATGGACAAAAGTATTTGGCCAAGTTTTCAACTATTGAATTCAGCTGTTTCAATCAGACTCATTGCCAAAATCAAGCACCTTGCCATACGGGCTACCTATGCAAACATTTGTGTGACAAATGGGTCGTTCTGAAGAGCTCAATGACTTCAAGAGTGATACTGTGATGGATGCCACCTTTGCAGTAAGACAGTTTGTTAAATTTCATCCTTGCAGGATATTCCACGGTCAACTGTAAGTGATGTTATCAGAAAGTGGAAGTGTTTAAGAACAACAGCAACTCAGCCACAAAATCACAGAGCAGGTCAGGGACTGCTAAGGTGCATGGTGTGTAAAAGTTGCCAACACTCTGAGTTCTGTGCGGTGAGAGTTTGATGGTATGGGTTTCCATTGCCAAGCAACAGGTGCAGCCTCACCTGCTGCTTGGGTGTTTGGCAGTCAGATGGGTGAGTCTGGATTTGCTGGATCTCTGCAGAACAGTACTTGCCTGACTGCATTGCGCCAGCTGTGAAGTTTGGTGGAGGAGGATTACTGGTATGTTGCTCTTTATCAGGGTTCGGACTAGGCCTCTTATCTATCTAAGGTGTGGAAGAACTTGACTTTCCTACACAGAGCCCTGACCTCAACCCCATGGAGCACCTTTGGGAAGAACTGGAATGGAGATTGCTAGCCACGCCTGATGTCCAGAATCAGTGCCTGACCTCATAAATCCTATGCATAATGAATGGACACAAATTCCCACAGAATAACTCTTGTGGAAGACCTTCCAAGAAGAGTTGGGGGTGGGATATTATATATTACAGTGCTTATTTTAATACAATGTCATTGCAGCCCCTGTTGATGTAATTGTCAGGCTGCCAAATACTTGTGTACAAGCAAATATGGTCCATCAAAATACTCTCTCTCAGGCTTTTCTAAACAAAATATGTGCCCAAGGATGGCCCACAATATCCCCAAGAATCAGATCCCCATGTTCTGGGGACCTCTGAGACCTATATATACTTGACAATATAGACTTGACGATATAGATGTGACCTTTAAGAAAGACAGTTTCTTTGTGATCTCAGGTAACAGCTCCTCATGTCCCACAATCCCTTAGTGTCACAGCAGCGTGTCTGATTGGTGGAGTCTGAACTTCAGATGTTGGTCGGAGAAAAGTGGGCGGTAACTTTTGAGATCTGCGGTGACGACAGATGGTGCCACATTTGTCACTCAGCACCAAAAAAGCCTTTGTTGCAGTAGACGACTTCAACCAGTAGAGGGTGAATTTTTAACTCAAAATGTAGGATTTAAATACTTTGTGCTAAAATGTCAAGATCTGGACCCTCACTGATAAATAGTACTGCCATTTACACAAGTCTTCATCTAAAAAGGTAGTCTGAGGGTTTATTACTCTTGAGGTTTTACCAATTTCTAAGAATTCTTTTTGTAAAGCTTTTTTTGGAGACAAAGAGAGAGACGGTAGATTTAAGCCATTATTGAAACATTACTGCAAAGAATGTTCTATTTGTTTAGTAAAGAAAAATCATAATGTGAGCTGGTTCTATTTTTTAAAGCCCCCCATTACATTAAAGAAGAGCTCAGCAGGAGGAATACAAAAGAAGTGAAACATTGTTCTTTGTTTCCATACATTTTGATAACCTTTTCACCCCTCTTCATTATAACTCTCTGTTCTTGTTAAATCGTTTTTTGCTAAGCAGCTCAGACAGGCCTCAGTACACACGCTCATCAACGGTATTAAGACTACAATGTGTGGAGGATGCAAACCCAGCCCCAGCAGAGCGTGAATGAACACTATGTGACAGTTTGAGCATGTTAGCCTTCCTCAGCAACTAGCATCTCTGTCAAATCAGCAAAGGAAGGAAGAGTAAATAGGGAAACATGATTATCTCAACGCAGGAAACCAGATCAGTCAATAAACGCTAATAGATTAATGGAGACATGACAGTGGGACGGAGTTCCATCCGTAACTCAGGGCATTAGTTTAATGATCAGAAATGCTGAAACAGACTTTTATTTAGTTCAGCCGGTGCTCTGCCTGCTGGACGTCTAATGGCTCCCAAATAGGTTTGTACTTCTGTCCTGGAGCGTGTGTGCATGTGCTCTAATTCTGTCTGTGTGTGTCGTTTCCCTTCTGGCTGCGTGGCTTCTCATATCCCTTGTGGCGCTCAGGCTCCTTTGTGATTGGCAGCTGCTTGGGAGGGAGGCGGAAGTGTTATCAACCCATCTGACAGTCAAAGCTTGCTTTAAGTTGCAGCACAGCCTGGCAAAGGAAATGGTAGGAAATATGAGTAATTTAATGTTTAAAGGGAGACTTTTAACCCTGAAAGCTGTCAAAGAACACACTCCCCATACTTGTAGACACTTTACAGGACCACCTTATTAGAGGCAGTGTAAAAGGCTCAGAAAGAATGCAAACCAATGTATTATGGGAGGTAGACTGATGTCGGGGCCCCCAGGAGGGGAAGTTGCAGCCTCATGTTCTCCCAGCATGGCAGCTGTCCAAGCAGGTGGGCTGGCTGATTCCTGAAAATACATCCCTCTGAGGATAAAAGAGGGATGAGCCAGGGGTTGTGGCCAAGAAACCTGGTTATTATTCTGGATACCAACTCCATAAATTCCCTTCAAAACTTATACTTTGCAGCAACTCCCTCTTGTTTTTCTTCTGTCCACCTCATTGTCCTCCCTGCCTGTCATGGCCGCCCACAGCTTAACAATGAATTTGGCGAGTACCCCGTCCTGTGTAGAAGCCTCCCCCTGGACAAACATGTTGGGCTGGAAAGCATCCAAGTAGTGCTAAGGGAACCTGGAAGTTGTGCTCTGTCCGTGGGCTAGCGTTCTCAGGTAGAGCTGCTGTGGTGGTGTTCAAACTCAAATATGCCGCTTAAAGCTTGAAGAAATCCTCTCAGGTGTGGAAAATGTCTGTATTGATGCTGATTATACTTGCCTGTAGGCTTGTAAGGTCATGGGTTGTTGAATGTCTCCTGTACCTCTAGTGTTTCAGCTCAGTGTGCTTTTACTAGTTGATTCATTTTACAGTGTTATATTGAATGAACTCTGTAATTCTCTGTAAAAGCCTGATGCATTGTGAGGATCTGTGTCCATCAATGTCCTTATCCAGCCTAAGCTTCAAGGCGTTGGAACGTAACAGAGAGAAAGACAGCAAAATGTAACCAGAATACTCACAATTCTGGGAGGAATAGAGGAATATTCACCCTCTGCCATGACTTCCAGTCGTCCAGTGAGACCATGGGTGAGACTGTCAGTGCATCTGTTGGCACCAGCAGGCAATGCTTCCACCATGACAGTCCACCCATAGCGATGCCAATGCTTTGCCTCACCGTGTTTCCACCCCACCAGGGAGGGTGGGGTCCGCCGTGGTGGGGGGTACATGGGGACGGATCCAGGAATTTTTTAAAGGATTCTTCACTATTGGGAGATAGGGCTAATGGTGGAAGTCTGCGCTCTCGGAGTGCATTTCCAGTTGGAATTAATTTCGTATATAATACTAAATTACTGTGCTGTGAATACGGAAATCATTTGACAGCTGTTAGAAGTTATTTCAGTTCAACACAATTAAGTTAAAGTCATTTATGATTCGGGTTAAAGCTTGTTTTGTTTATCTTCTAGATATGGACCCCTAGGATGCAATGAGAACATTGACTCAGCTGATCAAGAGGTAAAATGCATTTCTTTTTTTTAAATGAGCATTTGAACAAATGTGTTTGTGGAAATGAACACATTTCCACAAACAGTCTTCTTTGGCCAAATAAAACTGCCTTTGTGTCTAATATACCCCCATACCCAGGATTAAAGAACTTAAAAGGATGATTTTGAATGCCAGGCCCACCCACAGATTTGGCTGGGCCCCTCATGATAAAAGTGAATGCCCCCCCCCCCCCAGTTCTGATTTATTAATGATATCAGTGCATGTGTGTTGAATTGGTGCTCACATCCTAGTTTAGTTGGCTTGTTTTGGAGCTGAAAAGTGTGTCAAGCTATTATTAGAACTGATTTTGAAGTTATTTATTGGTGCCACTTTATAATCTCTTTTAACCACTTTTTCAGCCAATTTTTGCCACTACTATTCACCACTTTTCAGCAATTTTAGGCACTTTTTATGCAATTTGCCTCTTTTTACACATTATTACTGCATTTTAACCCCTTTACATCATGTTTTTGCCACTTGACCCATTTTTGCACCTTGTAATCCTATTTTACCACCTTTTCTGAACCCTCTTGCCACATTGAAGCCATTTTACTGCTTTTTGAACACTTTCTACCACTTTCTTTGCCCATTTTGCCATTGTTAACCCGGTTTTTTGCCACTTTCCGCCCTCTGTTGCCACCTATTTTTGCCACTATAAATCCCTTTTCACCACTTTGATGTGATTTTTTGCCAATTTTAACCACATTTCATCTTTCATCATTTTTCTACAGTTTAAAAGCCATTTTTGTGACTTTCCACCTATTTTTTTTTTTACTTCTGTTAACACATTTTTCCCACTTTTAATAACATTTTAACATTAATGACCATTTGTGTCAAAGTGAAATAATCCCATAAACGTCTGGTAAAGATTTTATTGATGTGTTCTTTGCAGTGTTAATTTTGACAGCTATTTTTAATTTCAGTCTTAGCGTTTTGATCACATTTCTTTTAGATTTAATCTCATTTTAGTCATTTCTACCCTTTTTAGTTTTAGTCTAGTTTTAGTCCATAAAAAGTCCTCACATTTAGTCTTTACTTTTATTCCAAGCATTTATTTTCTTGCCTAAATCTGGTACCAAGTCATGGTAGTGTGCTCTATGCACTCTGCTAAACCTGGGGTCCCTGCTTTCTACTACTAAGAGGCAAAAAAGATACAGATGCATTGTTTTCTGACAGATTTACCCACAGTGGAGAAATATCATGGACTTTGAATGTATGATGAAAACTAAATTACATTTTAGTCTAGTTTTAGTCATCTTGACGAAAACTAAACATACTTTTTTCCAGTTTTAGTCATCACAGATCTATCTTTGGCTAGTCTTAGTCTAGTTTTTGTCGTGGAAAAAAGGCTGTCGATGAACATTTTTAGTCATAGTTTTAGTCGACTAAAATTAACACTGGTAACACCCTTTCTTTCCTGAACCTTAAATACTGAAGTTTCCAAAACTTCTATCTGTATGCCTAAAATACAGCTGTTATTCACATTTATAACTTCTTGCTTTGACTATTGTATTTTATTATATATTGGTATTAATTAGTCCTTGAGCCCTCTAAAGGAGAAGAGACGACCATACAATCACATCACACCACTTTTACATTCTCTCCACTGCCCCCCTGTCAGCATCAGGATTCAGTTTAAAATTTTTTTACTGTTTTTTAAAACATTGCATGGGCTAACCCCACAATACTTGCCTGAGTTGTTGCACCAACGTTCTCCAGTCAGAGCAATGCCGTAAACATACCAGATGCTCTTAGATATTTTAAGGTGCAGTCTTAAGACACAAAAAGACAGAACATTTGTGGAGGTTGCACTAAGACTGTGGAAGAGTTTGCCTGAACATATTAGAACTGGGGGGCAGGGGCTAAGCTTTTCTTAGATACACGTGGGTGAGCCATGAGGAAAATGGTTGGGAGCCACTGGCCTGGGGTACTGTCCGGGAGGGTAAATGGGTTTCTCATGAGTCCCTGGTTGTACCTTGGATGTCCTAAGTACCCAGAAGATCTTTGGGTGTATTACCAGGGGCGATAAAAGGCCTGGACACAAGAGATGCTGTTGAGCCTGTGTGTGTCTACATTTGTCAAGCTTGACTCTGGCTGCCCCCCTCTCCAGCCTCAGGTTGTGGTGCATCCTGCTTAAAACTTATGGTGGTTATTGAACCCCCGACATTCTGTTTGCAAGACAACTGACTCTTCTTACCGGGCCACTGTTGCCCCAACAAAAAATGTATGTCAAAAGATTTGTGTTCCTTGAGGTTTTCTGTAGGATAGGTGTTCACTTTCTCCACAGGTGGGTAAAGATGTCCATCCTCTGTAACTGGGGGCATTTAGTTTGGCCTTTGACCCTTAGAGCCAACAGTTAAAGCGGCTCAGGAAACCTCAACCCATTGCTAAAAGTTAAATTGCTACTGAAGGGCACTTTGTCTTTTGCTGACAGAAATTAAAGCAATTGGAAAAGGCATCCAGATGGTCCAAAACTCTATGATGCTAATTGACCTTCTGCCACCCGTTAAGCTCAATTCAGAAAACACATCACCACTGTGTACAAACACCAAAATAGCCTTTAAGTACAGCTCATTTACCAATTATCTAAAGTAGTTTGAAGCAGCTGTGCAGCTATTTTAACCCATATCCACCAGCCCAGGCTGCCACCTGAATGAGACCTCTGTACTCTTCATAATGTTACCTTGCCCCGGTTATAAAAGCTGGAAACCAGCATGAAGAAAAGAGTGGTATAAACATGTTTATATTCAGAGAAGTTAAGCCACTAACTATTTTAAAACTTGTGGGTGAGAGAGGGCTGTCTGTTTTTGAGGCAACCAGCAAGCCAACTCTACTTTCATCCAAACAATAACTGGCATCAGTGGCCTTGGATCATTCCTCCATCTAACTCAGAAAAGATTTGACTCCAGCAGCCGACCAACAAGTCTGTTTCATTGGCCTCTCGCTGCCCTTAGCAACAAAGTCGCACACATAAAACAATGACAGCTAGAAAATCTGTGAAACCATGCAGAAAAAAAAAATCAGTCTGAAACCCTCAGGGATCACTCCTGTCAAAGTTTAAGCCATTAGGCCAGAAAATCTCTGAGGCATTCACATTGTGTGGGAGGATTTCAGCCAAAGAAGGATACTAATGTGGATTCGCTATGAGCCCAAAAACACAGAAGCCTGCAAACTTAGCTGGCGTACGACATGTGTTCAGAGATCAACTTTATTGGAACAAATATTTGGTACACAGCAAATTGGACACAGAAACAGAATGGCATCTCCAAATGTTCTTGTCTCACAAATACAAAACAAAATCATGATTATGCCTTTTGGACATAAGCCTGACTTCCACAGACTTGAGCAAGAAAAGCAAGCTGGGGCCTGGATTACAGTACCGTAAGTCAGGATGGTGGAATGGTTAGGAGGCAGGAGGAGAGGAGAAGCTACATCACTCTTCAATGTCTTCAGCTTTTGTTTCCCCGTGCAAAGACCTTTGAATGTCCTCCTTATTCAAAATGTACCCCTATAGATTAAGCACCTAAGCTTTTGTATTGGAGTGAAAAATCATTTGCTTTTAGTTTATTATAAACAATTACTGTGGGAAGTCATTGCCAGTTGCATTTCTACAAACTCAATATCAAATCAACAAATGGACACCGCCAGTTTGAAGCAGCAAGTTTTTCATACCTCCATGCCAGTTTTAGACAAGGCCAGAGGCATTATGGGTTTGGATTGTGTGTTTAACCGTCCCAGACATTCTTGTAGCCATCATATCTCTGGAGCATTTTTACAGATTTTCATAGCACAGTTTTGTCCAAACTCAAGGATGAAAAGAATACATTTTCAAGGTGATAGGTCCAAGGTCAACGCCATGGGGCATCTGAATGCAATATTTCAAGAATACTCCATAGAAATGTCTTCAAACTTTGCACAATGTCCACTAAGACTCAAGGATTAACTGTCTAGATTTTAGACTGCGAAATTCCTCTACCCATGGTTCCTATCGGGAAAATAAAAACCTCCTTGAACATTACTATCAGCCATTAAAAAATGGAGTAAAACTCATTTCCCCTTTTCAAAATGTAAGATACTATATATATTATAAACTTGTCTGCATTGCTGATTCTATAGGAGATTGGGGGTTCAAATCCAAGTCAGGGCACAATGATCATCCAGTGTGGACCCTTGGGCAAGGTCCTCAACACCATGAACACCTGTCCCAGATGTACATCCCTTTGGACAAATGCATCTACTAAAGGACATTGTAGCATTGATGTATATTAGAGATGTAATGGTAGTTGTATTTGTACTGAACTATAGCCGTTCTGTAAAATCCCAGACTTTACCAGAGCCTGTGCACATTCCTAACCCGTCCCATCAACGATATCTATAGGCCTGAACTCCATTAATCAAGACTTTTTTTGATACATTGCTGTTTTATTAACCACTTAAAGCCTTTTGTATCATATTTGATACATACTTTAATGATACCTCTAATCAATATGATCATAAATGACTAAAAAACTTCTGAATACAATCTGATAGATGATAAAAATGCCCTCAAGTTGATTATCAGTTACCAAAAACGCCTAATGTATCAAATAAAAAAAAAAAAAACATATATATGTATATATACATGTTACATTTTAATGACATTTTGATTTTTTTGGATTTCCTTAGAAAGTGAAATAAAAATTTCAGTTCCAAAAGATTAGAATTTTCTGGCTATAATTTGTGTTTTCAGGCTTTAATGGGTTAAAGTTTGAAACAGTTCAGATGTTAGGGTTAGGGTTAGCCCATGGGAGCATGTATTACAGACATGGCCTTTTCTTTCTTTATGATAAAAACAAGTGAGGATGAGGAGTGAACGTAACTGAGCACTTAACAAGGAAGTTGGAAGTTCGTTAATTTAACCTGGAATTTTTTTTTATGGAAAAGACTTCTTAATTCAAGAAATGTAACTATCAGTGCTGGTCAGCATGTCTCTTAATTTGTGCTGTGAGGCTACTTTGAGTGACATTGTTCTGAAATTATTACAAGAAAAATAGACAAAAGCAAAGAAATGTTGGGTTTGCAGTGTGAGTTTTCATTAGAAACTAGGGTGGCTTTCACACTAGGGGCCTGGTCTCGGAGATAAATGAGGCTGAATAATGACTTCATCTTCACTTCGCCATCATTAGAGGTCAGCAGGTCTAATTCTGTTACTTCTCCTGCATTAACTGTGATTGGGGGGGTGGGGCTTAAGGATTCCAGAGTGTCAGTTGGTTGGCAAAAGTTGACGGACAAAGGATTCAACCAATTACATATGCGCAAGTTGAGGAATTCAACTATTATGTGCAAGTTGACGTTCAAAGGATTTCTCCAATTACACATAACACAGTGAGAGGTGACGACATGTGCCCATTGCTCTCTTATTGGCCCTGCAACTCCGGCTGTGAATCAGGTGGGAAGGCATGTGAGGATGGATGTGAAAGATGAGATTTTCCTGTTCACGAAGGTGTTTGAACTGCATTTCTTTCTTTTTTTTCAGATATATTTTTGGGCTTTTTATGCCTTTGTTGATAAAGGAGGACAGTGGATAGAATCAGAACAAGGGATGAGAGAGTGGGGCAGAGACATGAGGGAGATGGTGCTGTAGGCCAGAACCTGGGCCACCCACATAAAGGTCATGATAGTGAACTAAAACTAAAATTCAAAACCCTTTAAATTAACTGAAACTTAATAAAAATTAAGCTGTAACCCCCCCACCAAAAAAAAAACAAGAACTAACTAAAGCTTTATATTGTGATTAAAAAAATAACTAAAGTAAAATATAAATAGAGACAATATATCCTCAGTTTTAGTTTTTGACACAACCAAACTGACTGGCGCCTACACCCAAGTCTGGGGTATGTAAAATTGCTTGGTGATTGGTTAAGACTTCACACAGTGCTAGCGAAATGTCTGGAGTTGTATTCAAACATGGGGTAAACCACTAGGCTTGGCCGCATTTCTATGACATAAAATGACAAAGATATGAATAAAAACATAGTGAAAACGTTCGGAAAAAGCGTCACGTGCACTGACCTCAGAGGACTGATACCCTGCAGTACTGCAGCTCAACTTCACCATGCATGTAAACTCACTATTGCACTAAAACAGGTTAAGACACCTACAACTTTCTCACAATTAAAAGTTCATTTAATTTATTTTACGTTATATTTACAAATCAGAGGACATTATTCCTTGCTGCTCCTTTTTATTTTTCATCATTTTGTGTTGGTCTCCTCTGTTTTTAAGGGTTAATGTATTATAAAGGCTGTATACTGTACTATTCTACGTAAGAGTTGATGGAACAAACTGTCACTACTACTGCTGTCCTTTTGAAATAAAGTTGAGAACTGGACTTTTACTGATTTTTCCTGTTGAACCAAAACTCTACCAAACCATGACCCCAAAGCCCACTAACTAAACATTGACTTCTGTGAACTGTTACACCCTCATATGAATACAGCAAATCGTTTTCAACCCTTTTTACTTGCCCAAACATCTTCCTCTAGTTATCAGATGTTGAGCAAATGTTCTCAGCCTGGGAATATGCAAACCTTTAAAAGCAGTGATGTGTAAAATGTTGTGCCACATGCTATTCATCAGGGGTCCAGTTGGAATAGAGGGTGGTCATCCAACGATGCTAAAAATACCGCAGGCTGTTGGTGGGAAGTCGCCCACTACGATGGCGTAGTCTGCTAGATCTGACGTTTATCCTCTGGGCGGCTGCTCAAAGAGGCTGATTTTGATTTAGTTGGAGCTCCTCTCATCATATCACATTCCCAAACATTTTTGGGTCCTCAAGGCGCAAATTACATCCCCAAGCACGGAGGACTGTTTTTGGAACTGGCTCTGCCGTCTGAAGACACTCACAACATGGGATTGATGGCAAATTCTGGCTGGCTGTACCACAAAGACTTCCAAAGTACTCTGTAGAGAGTCTTTGTACCTTCTTCCCTCTGTAAGCTGCAGTCATTTGTGAAAGAAGAAAGGCCTCCCCTAGCATGCTACGCCTTCTTTGTCAGATTATATGAGCTAGGTTAATTTGTGTTGAGAGGAAGCTGTGCATAATATGATTCATACACTCCAAGTATGTGCATGGTGTGGTATGTCGTCTCCGTTTCTGTTCACTGAGCGGGAGTGGAAATGAAAGCTTTGCGTGTGCTCTGTGTGTGTCGATCTATCTAAATGTTAGTCCTCCTGTTTGTGTGTGCTGTACTGCCGTATGGGAGCTCAGCAAGACAAAGAACCCATTGAGTCCTTGCGTGAGACTCTCATTACAAGCAATAGCTCCTATTTCCAGAGCACCCTGACTCTCATTACGCGCTCACACTGTACTCAGAATATGGCTGACATTTAGCCATTATGCTCCGCCACCATCCTAGCCTGTCCTAGCTCCTCGGCACTAATCGACTGTGTTAACGAGCTGGTTAAAGACCATGCTAAAAAGGCATTAATGACAGGCCCGTGAATACAGTGAGGGAAAAGAAGCCTTTGCATGAGTGTAGCAGGTTGAGGCCAGCTCACACTGAGTGAGTGGGTTAAACCAGGAAACCAGGGGGGCTTTGTAAACTCTCTGAGGATATAGAGCTCTGCCGGCCATGATCTCAGGGGGTTTTAAAGGGCTGCTGCACTGTGTCAGAATCACAGAGTCCGTGGCAAAGCAATTAACACAGAGTCACTTGATGACCTGAGCTGAATATAAGGCGCAGGAGCTGAAAAGCACTGTGACATTCTGTGTCGGAGACGCGCAACTGCCCTGCTTCACTGTTGAATGTGATAATTTCTCCTGTCAGGATGTGATTATCTGCTCTGGGCTCATTCTGGTCTTCTTTCCCCTCAAATTATGGTGCTGTGAAAGAAAAAGCCATCAAGACAGGGGAGGCGTGATGCCAGAGCCAGAGATGCTTTCCTCTCTCTTGGAAATGGGCCGAGATTTTTGTGCCACTATACGTTGACGATGGCGAGGTCCAAGCATGTTTTCCTTTTACCACTATAAAGCTTATTACTTGTTTGGGACAAAATAACCAGGAAAGAAAAGTGAATGAAAGGGATGAAGTGGGAAAGAGGCTCACAAAGACAGGGAGGGGGGCTGAGATGACGGTGGCCAGTCGCCATGGCAACCCTTTTGACATGCGGCTGCCATACCTGCTGCCAATATTGGAGCTTTACTCACGCATTTACTTTGAGTCTTTTATAAAAGCATTGGTAAAAATAAAAATCTGTTGCTTATTAGAAACATATTCATGTCTGTGTGAATCTCTCAGCCTGCTACTATTAATGCACCTGGAGTGCTTGGGAGTAATTATGTCTGTAAGCTGTTGTTTGGCTGAAAAAGCTGCTTTAAGGGGAGTTTTTCCAGCACCTCTCTCTGGTAATTACTTTGAGTTATTAGCATACTTTAAACTGAGGGGCCCTGGTGTACGCAGATATGTGTTTTTGTCAGAGTTTCAAGGTGTGCAAAGTCAAGGTAAGGCTTGAGGGCAAACCAGATTTACCCTACAGAAATCCCTAGTGTTTTGGTTCTCTGTGCTAAGGAGGTTATATTTGTTGTCAAAGACTGTGGCAGTTTTGCGGATGACCAGTTGGTACAGCCTGAGGGTTGGTAACACCTGTCCAGGCTGTAAAACAGTGACAAAACACCACCTCTGTGCCCAAATACACACATGTACTATAGGATTTAACACTTCAAAGAAAAATTGGGTTCAGTCAGGGATGCTCTCGCCATACATTTAACAATTTAAGTGCAAAATGGATATACACTTTTACTTGGTGGAGGAGGCTCTGCTCAAAAGATGCTCCACATGGCAAGAAACCTTCATCTGAATACAGATATTTATGACAATGTGTATTGACTACAATAAAATAAGTTCAAAAGTAATTACTCCATAGGAGCATGAATCTGAATATGAGGGTGCATTAAGCTTTATGCTATAAAGGAGGAGGCTGGGGTGGAGGAGGTTAAGCTTTGCCAGCAGTAGCAGCGTTGGGCATCAGCATTAATGCAAGCAGGGATTAGCGACGAGTAAGTCATATCTAAATACACCGTGTGATTGGCTGTGGGAGCTGGGAGGCGATTAATTAGGCTCAGCTGGCTGTCAGCTGATCATGGTTGGGTGGATGGATGTAAAGATACACCCTACCCAGGATATGATTCGAATCCCAATTTTTTTAAATAAAACTATAAAATCAAAGTGAAGATAAATTTTCCTTTTGTAGTTTTTTGAGAAAAAGTAGTCTTTTTCAATTTTAAAGTTGTTTTCTGACTTAAAGAACACAACAACTAGTGGCATATTTTTCATATCTAAAATGTTGACAACAGTTGAGCTGAGAATATCTTTTTTGTTCGTATTTGAAATATGAAATGGCGATTGTTAAAAATTCCAAAATAAATAAAACAAAATATAAAATTAGGTTATTTTCTTTTACATCCCATTGAATAGCAATGCTGCATATGTTCCTGACTTGAGATGTACATGTTTTTCTCAGTTAATACCTACTTATGCATGCTCTTCATTGTATATGGATAATTAGCTTGTGTGGGGGCATTTATAGTAGTTTCTGATTGAATGTGAGTACAGTGGTGGCAGAAGGAGAGCTGCAACGCGCCTCCTCCGTCCCAGTAAACGACTGATGTGGGATTCACTCAGACCAGCCTGGATGGCCAACTAAAGTGTGTGGGTGAAGCACTTGATGTGCGGCAACAATTTCTGTATGTCATCAATGACAACAGCAGTTCTGGGATTTGCTCTTTCAGGCATTCTGTGAAAGCAGACTACAGAACCTGAGTATTGTTTTCACGAGTATGCTTCCACCATGGGTGAGTACATTATGAAGTTAAAAAGTTTAAATTTGCTATAAAGGATGTGTGGTTTAATGTAAAATTTGATGGTTTTTCACCTTAAAAGTAAGCTTTTTCTTGTCAGTGGCACCATTGTAGCCCTGTGAACCACTGACCTCCAGATGACCTTTTGCTTGTGCTGCAACCGAGACAAATGTTGATATAGTGATGGGTTATGATCAGGAGTTGACTGAATACAAGCATGTTTCACCCGTACCAGAGCCCAGGTAGTGGAAATACTCTGACTGACTAGAGAAGGAGCAAGTTTCTCTGCAGTGTGTTTCGCTGGCGCATCACTGTGCAGCTGTTTTATGTGGAAATATAAGGTTATTCTGATTCAAGGGACATGGGGGCTCTCAAAATCCAGGGGTAGAGATAAAATTAGAAATGGGACAGAGCATACGTGTACAGAGGTCAGTGCAGATATAGTTATACAGCTTAAATTAGACAAATCTAATCAGTACATCCTTGAGTCAGAGTGGACATTTGTCTGAAGTTTGAAGACAGTCTCTCAAAGCATTCTCAGGGTATTGTGTTCACAAGAAAGGCCCAGACGGACAGACGACCTGAAAACGTGATGCCTCTGGCCCTGGCTATCACCAACACAGATCTTGGCTAAGTTTTCTGAGATATAAATGTTGAAGGCAAAAACTCAACTTTACCTGCACAAGCATACGCACACACACATAGCTTGCTGACAAACATGCAGACACACAGACTTAAAAGCACTCAGCGGGGTGTCAACGCCTTGAAAATAACCTGCGGCGATGTCGTTCTCCTCTGGGTTCTGCAGAGCTTCTGTGTTTGTATTTTAGCAGAGGTGTTGTTTTCAGCCCCGAGAGATACCAGCGAGTCAAAACACACACTCAGACACCGGGCCAAACACACACATGGACATTCAAAAGAATCTGAAGGAGCCTTTCTGAGCTTTGAGAGACTCCTGCACTGAGATCCATAAACACAGCGATGAATTAATAACGGCTCTGTCAAAAGGGAGTCTCGGCTCACACCTAAACTCTCCACATGACACCACCCTGTCACCCGGCCTCCTCATACAGCCTAGTTATTCACGCAGAGCAACCAGTAAAGTTGAACTTTCTTTTATCCCTCTGTGCCCTGAGGCGAACCAGAAAACTTGAATTGAAACGTCAATAATTCCAGACTAAAAGTCTACTTTAAGTTTGTTGCCATAGTGAATAATCTGAGTTTGACACTGAATGTAGCACAAAACGAATTAGAATAAGGTCTGAGGTAGAAAGAAAAACAAATTTTCTTTGGTTCTTTCCCTGTGTGCGGCATGAAAAAGCTTGATACTCCTCAGAGGCAGAGCAGGAACATGAGTTTAATGTAAAGTAGAGCTGTACCAGTGGCTTTGTGTTTACTGTGATGTAGTCCTTTGTCTTATTTCTTATGTAAGTTAATTAGTGCTAATTAGTGCTTCTGTATTAGAGCCTCTGAACTCCCTGATTTACATCTTCTCATTTAAATAACCTTTGATTGCACATACAGTAGAGGAGGGAGCGACAGATGGGGGAGTGGATAAAATAGTCTTTTCCAAGAGTTATGTCAGACTTTGGTTATTCTACAAGTTAAATCTGATGTGTTAACATGACTTTTTATTATCAACCAGCTTTTCTGGAAACATAGCACGTAGTGGATGAGATGCACCAATCATGAAAGTTCAAGCCAATATTGATGTTTAAAATAAAAATTCATCCAATTACTGATACCCATGCAAATGTTTTTCATTACTTCTTTTGGTTTAAAATGTCAACTACACTATATTGCCAAAAGTATTCATTCACCCATCCACATAATTGAAATCAGGTGTTCCAATCACTTCCATGGCCACAGGTGTTTAAAATCACCTAGGCATGCAGACTGTTTCTACAAACATTTGTGAAAGAATGGGTCACTCTCAGGAGCTTAGTGAATTCTAGCATGGTACTGTGATAGGATGCCACCTGTGCATCAAGTTCAGTTGTGAAATTTCCTCGCTTCTAAATATTCCACAGTCAACTGTCAGTGGTGTTATAACAAAGTGGAAGTGATTGGGAACGACAGCAACTCAGCCACAAAGTGGTAGGCCACGTAAAATGACGGAGTGGGGTCAGCGGATGTTGAGGCGCATAGTGCACAGAGGTCGCCAACTTTCTGCAGAGTCCATCGCTGCAGACCTGCAAACTTCATGTGGCCTTCAGATTAGCTCAAGAACAGTGTATAGAGAGCTTCATGGAATGGGTTTCCATGGTCAAGCAGCTGCATCCAAGCCATACATCACCAAGTGCAATACATAGTGTCAGATGCAGTGGTGTAAAGCACGCCACCACTGGACTCGAGAGCAGTGGAGACACGTTCTCTGGAGTGACGAATGGTGCTTCTCCATCTGGCAATCTGATGGACGAGTCTGGGTTTGGCGGTTGCCAGGAGAACGGTACTTGTCTGACTGCATTGTGCCAAGTGTAAAGTTTGGTGGAGGGGGGTTATGGTGTGGGGTTGTTTTTCAGGAGCTGGGCTTGGCCCCTTAGTTCCAGTGAAAGGAACTCTGAACACTTCAGCATACCAAGAGATTTTGGACAGTTCCATGCTCCCAACTTTGTGGGAACAGTTTTGGGATGGCCCCTTCCTGTTCCAAAATTGACTGGACACCAGTGCACAAGCAAGGTCCATAAAGACATGGATGAAAGAGTTTGGTGTGGATGAACTTGACTGGCCTGAATTAGAGCAGAGACTGAGAGCCAGGCCTTCTCGTCCAACATCAGTGTGTGACCTCACAAATGCGCTTCTGGAAGAATGGTCAAAAATTCCCATAAACACACTCCTAAACCTTGTGGAAAGCCTTCCCAGAAGAGTTGAAGCTGTTATAGCTGCAAGGGGTGGACTGATGTCATATTAAACCCTATTGATTAAGAATGTAACGTCACTTCAGTTCATATGCCAGTCAAGGCAGGTGAGTGAATACTTTTGGCAATACAGTGTATGTCACTATGAAGTCAGGCACTGATGTTGGATGAGAAGGCCTGCCTCGCAATCTCTGTTCCAGTTCATCCCAAAGGTGCTTGATGGGGTTGAGGCCAGTGTTCTGTGTGGGCCAGCCAAGTTCTTCCACACCAAACTCATCAAACCATGTCTTCATAGTCTTTGCTTTATGTTCTGGGGTACAGTCATGTTGAAATAGAAAAAGGCCCCCCAAACTGTTGCCACAAAGTGTGAAGCATAGTATCGCCCAAAGTGTCTTGGTAAAAGACTGCCCTCACTGGAGATAAGATGCTGAGGCCAAACCCTCAGAAACAGCTCCATACAATTATCCCTCCTCAACCAAACTTCACAATTCTCACAACGCAGTAAGGCAGGTAACGTTCTCCTAGCATCCACAAAACCCAGACTTGCTCATCTGGGGTGATTTGTCACTCCACAAAACACATTCCCACTGCTCCACAGTCCAGTGTCGGTGTGCTTTACGCCACGCCTTGCAACACTTAGCATCAGACTTGACAACATGAGGCTTGCATGCAGCTGCTCAGTCATGGAAACCCATTCCGTAAAGCTCCACAGCTGCACTAACCTTGCAAAGCAGATGGATAGGCCCATTTCTTTGTTCTTCACAATGGAATCCATCTTGCAAAGCTCCTGTCTGAACCGTTTGAGCCCGTTAGAAAGTGACAGGACCAATCAGCGACAAGGAGCAGTACTTTCAGGCATGGTGGAGTCGTGACATAAGCAAGCAGCAACAAGAGGCTTGTGCAATTATGGCAGAAGACATTAGCGTGGATGCTGCTGAAGCGCCAGTTTAATCAGAACTTGATGGCATTTCTTTGTTAAAAGAAGAGCAAAGAACAGCAGTGAGTTGTTTTCTGTTTGTAAGAATGACAAAAGTCGTGTACTGACATGTCTATCGCCACCATTATTCCTCGGTGGCTGCGCAAGCGCACCTTGGTTGCGCCTACGTCATGTGTTTTGTTGCTCTGATTGGACCGTAAAGATGTGACAGAACGTTCATCCAATCACACTCCGAGTTTTCTTCAAATCCTCTACCCTTTCCCAAACACTTAGTATTAAAGGTTTTCTAGATGAATGTGTGAAACAAATCCATCTGGTGGGTCAGGTTACAGCTACACATTTTTGGGTTTACATTAAAGCCAGTAGATATTCAGAAATCTTCAGCAGATCAGCAGAGCACTGGTGACTTTTGAGCACCATGTGCCTTAGCAGTTGTTGACCCTGCTCTTCCTCATGGCTGGGTTGCTGTTGTTCCTAAACGCTTCCACTTTGCAATATTGTCACTCACAGGTGAGTGTGAAATATCTAGCAGGGCTGAAATTTCTCAAACCATCTTATTGCAAAACAATAACAAAATGATGTTTCATTCGACATGAGCAAGATAAAAATAAAAGTGGATCCATCAAAAACTGCAGGCAGTGACTGTCTAAATTGCACAACAACTTCAACAATGTTTCAGGTCTTAGAAGTTGACAATGTTATCGTCCAATCTAACCAGTGTGAGGGAATTTGTTTGTGTTTTTTGTTAAATGAGAACAAGTCATTATCTGTTATTGACTGCCTAGGACTGTTTTTGTTTCAAAAAAGCTGTCCATACATATCAAAGGTTAAACCTCTCATTCATATGTCATAATCGGGACAAATACTGGAAGATATTGCATGGGTGCCATATCTCAACACAGCAAAACAAGCATTTTATTATCATTATTATTTCTGTGTGCTTATTCTTCAGCCAAACATTTTTTGATCATTAAGACCAGAGAACAATAATTTCACACTTTCACACCAGGTGTCATTTTTCACTCCAACTGGCTCCAGGAAATACCAGGTTTCCTCTTAAATAACAACCAAATAATGTGAGTTTACAGCCTCTCTTTTTCTGAGCAATTTGATGATTTGCACCTTTTTCTCGAAGCAGTTTTTGAAGAGAAACCCAGGCTTATTTACAGGTTGACTGCACCATTAAAAGTGACATGTATTGTCGGACTTTCCACATTTGTATACTTTGTGCTGCAGACTCTGGAGCTGTGAACGTCTGCTCTTTGGGATAATGAATCACACATAACTCTCAAGCACTCTGGTTGACAAATGAGGGTGCCAGCTGAAGAAGGTCTGTTCTATACAATCTGCACACTGCCTGTCAGCACCTGAGTCTGAAGCTGCTGTTGGCACTTATTGACATTGTTCCACTCTGCATTGTTTCCTTGCTTGCTTGTGTTGTCCTCTCTCTCAGATGTTTGTCACATTGGACAAAACCATCAGCATAATGAAAATACCCAAATGGGGGGTTCACTGCATAAAAGAACGGCTACTTATGATTGACAAGTGAGAGATGCAGAAATCTACAGTATATCTATCCTGATGTCTGAGGGTGGTTTTATCTGTGTTTAACAGAAACATGCTGAATTCTGAAAGAGTAATCACCATTTGTCAGGGATCCTCTTGAATAGAAAGACGCTTTAGCATATTCTCTACATCCAAGGCCAGACACTGACTTGCTGTTAACTACCCATGTGTGTACACATGATGGCTGCTGCGTGCCTCCAGCATCAGTTTGGAGTGTTGGCTGTGCACATCCTGAAAAATTAACGTGGCACAAATGCAAGATGCAGTGTGCTCATTACTTGTAGGAATGGTGAAAGGACAGATGGGATGTGGATGTGACAGCGGGAACAGCAGTGGCAGAATGTTATGAAGAGCTGATAAACTACAATTATTCACAACTGCACAATGTGTCATAGTTACTGCACAGAGACAAGCATGTCTGTCACACTAGCTTGGATAGATTTATTCTGTTTTAAAGAGCATGGAAACATGAAAAACTAAATGAAAACAAGTTTGTTGTTTTGATTCAGAAAGTTACCGCCATGTGCATCCTTGGCTGTGTTTATATCAGTTGAGTTTTCAATGTATGTATCACGATTTTGGAAAATTAATTGAAAATTAGGTACAGAGGCATCAGTTAACATGCTGACCTGTTAAACCATAACATTGGGAGGGCTATGTCCATGCACCATGGAAAATGTTGGGGAAAGTGATGCACTATTCTGCTAATAGTGTGTTATATCCACCGATAAGTCCCCTGATCTGATCTGATGTTACTGTTGTTTATTGATGGTTATTACATTAGATCTGATCGCTGAATCAACATAATGATAACTTCCTCAGGTGTTGCCATGTTTGCAGTTTACATCCCACACATTAGGTAGTTGTGTACTGTCTACACCAGGGTTGTCCAAACTATGGCCTAGGGGCCAAATGTGGCCTGTGGTCCAATCTTGATTGGCCCACAGCAAATTCTAGAAATAAAGTTAAATATGGCCCTGATGAGTTAATTTTCCAGGGGCTGCACCAGTGGTAGCTAAAGTCACACAGGGCCCCCCCAAAATCTGATTTGTATCCCCAAAAAACTTGGAAATTATTGTCTGTTTGCTTTGTCAGCCATTAGATCGAGCATTTAGAGTTCAGTCAGGCCACAGAGTCATCAGCTGACAGCCAGCACGCTATTGGCCAATCATTCTCATGCTGCCTTGACACGCTCTGCTGCTCTCTCTGTAAGCTGCTCTTGCAACCCTCCTCCACCCCAGCTCCTCCTGTATTCTGCTTCTGCCTTATTCAATCTCATACACCCCGTCTTGTGGATATTAAAGTGGCCCCAACATCCGATTATATTTGTGTATGAAAAGGGGCAACCACGGTGGAGCCAACAAGCACTTGGAACATGTCCAACTTTGTGCCAAGGATGCGGACACAACTCTTACAATGGTCGTGCAAGGATGGCGTTTGGCACTAGTCATGGTACCTCATAAATCCACAAAACACTTGCAGTCTGGAGGATTAAACTCCTGTAACAAAATATCACTAGAGAATGCCATCTCACATGGCATCCACATCTTGCAACGCTGCCCCCACTCTTGCCATAAATATTGCAATGTTTATTTCATATCTGTAA
This sequence comes from Cheilinus undulatus, assembly GCF_018320785.1. NCBI lineage: Eukaryota > Metazoa > Chordata > Actinopteri > Labriformes > Labridae > Cheilinus > Cheilinus undulatus. The sequence goes on along the minus strand of NC_054878.1, from coordinate 34,003,117 downwards.
GCCTCAAGGGAAGGTACACAAATATGGAAAACATATTTCTCTCCCTCTGTCTGTAGCCTTAACTGGGAACAGCTTAAAATGACCCAAACATCAGGACCTAACATCACAAATTGCTTTCTAATGGGTAACAGTTCTAACACTGGCACTTCAAAGTTTTATGGAATGCCTTCTCAGAGGACTTAAAGCTGTTAACCTGCAAAGTGAGCACCATGCTAATAGCACTAAAGGAAAAGAATGCCTTTCAAAAGCTCATTGAGATGTGATGAGAGGGTGTCAGCTATATTTGAAAGTTCAGAGCATAATAGTCTTTCAAAAGAAGGTTAAAGATTTATCAGGCTAGTTTGACTTGAAGTCCTTTGGAGATAAAAAGTTCTTCAAAACTATTTCAGATTCAGTTAAATTGGAAACTTTCTGTGGATTCCTTTTCTGTGGACCCATAACAGGATCTACAATCAAAGCTGCGTTCTGACACTTCCTTTGAGACTGGTAAGACCCTTCTGCATAATTTTTGTCTGATTGAATTAATAATGAGTAAGAGGATTTCTAAGTGAAATATAGATGTTTCACAAGGGCACAGAACTACTTTAAATATCTGTGTTAACAAGTAAAGTCAATTTTATCTTTGAATGTAACAGCTCATGAATGAGATCATTTCACAGCAGTTACCATTTTGTGGTGCTTCCAGCTTTGACTAAACCCTTGGTGATGTTTGAAAGACAAATTTCCCTTTAACAGACAGAAACTTCAAACTAAACCATTCACTCTGTTAGCAGCCATCTGCTTCGTTTCATTTCCTGTCATTACAATTACTGTAAAATCTGGTGTAAGCTTGTAACACACACTTAATACCTACTTTTTGATCTTTAAAGGTGGGTGCATCCTACATACCAGCGCAACCAACATATCTGTTGTAAATGCTGAGATACACTAGCATATAGTGTTATGCTTTAGGCAGGCCACAGAGTCAAGGGTTGCCAGAATTGAGATCAGCTGATGAGCCAGCCCTCATCAGCTGACAGCCACCTGATTTGCTCTACTTACCTAATCACACTCTCACTGCCATATTTAGATTGCTCTCACCTGGCTAGGCTTTGCTGCTCCCACCGCAAACTGCTTTCTGCAACCCTCCTCCACCCCAGCTACTCCCCTGCTCTGCTTCTGACTTAATCAGTTGCATTTTGTTGTGATTGATAACTGGGCTGCTCTAGGTGGGAATGTGTGCTGCTTCTGCTTGATCCTTTTCACATATGCTTGTGGAAGGGCAGGGAGTACCCAGAGTAGCCACTCAGCGCAAGTAAGTGCAGATTAATGACAGCTAATAAAGAAAAGTATCTTCAACCCTAACTTGTGTGTTTCTGGACAAATTGGTCCTGACTGAAGTACAGCTGCCACCATCACACCTGTTTCTCACAGTGGTCACTGTAGGCTAACCTGCAATTTCCACATAGGATGACTGCGCTGCGCACCGATGCGCTGCAGATTTTTTCCAACTAAAGCCAAGCGACCTCGCCCACTGGAAGCAAGTTTAGAGCGCAGCGCCACGGCGTGAGCCCTGATCAGCAGGAAGAGATCATGGGAGAACTGCGAGTTCATGCAGGAATAGTATGTCAACAGTGGACTATCTTACCTTTTGGGGTTAATTTATCATCCTTTTTAAGTCCATGATATTACTGCTTCCACCATTGAGTGAGTACATTAGGAAGTTAAAGGTTAATGTTGGCTTAAAGGATCCGTGGTTTTATGTAAAATTCTTTGGCTAAATGTCCTCAAAAGTTAACTTTTCCTCCTCAATGGTAGCATTGTAGCTCTGTAACCCACTGACCTCTCGGTGACCCTCTGCTCTCGCTGCAGGATAAGACGTAATGTTGATATAATGATGATTTACGATCGGGCACCCGTGCATTGTGTTTTATTTTGAAAGAACCGGATGTTCTACGCTTGTGACTTCCATGGTTGGTGCTTTCTGAACGACAGTGAATTTACGAGGTTTGGCAGCGGCCTGCGCTGAAAATAGATCTGCAGTGTATCTGGAATGAAGCGGAGCGGAGTGGCACTCCAGGCACGCGCTGCTGCCGGTCTGGAGTGCTGGCTATGGAAATGCTCTGATAGACTAGAGAGGGAGCAAAGTGCTCCGCAGTACGATTCACCGGCGTTCTGTGGCGCTCACACTGTATATGGAAGTTGGAGGTTAGAGCTCACCTACCGAATAGCCCATGCATTAAAAAAGTTGCTAGCAGTTGAAAAGCTTGCAAACTTTACTGCATATAACTGCACAGCAACTACACTGTGTGTACTTTGCCAAATGCAAATTAACAAACAGTAATACAATTTAAAACTTCTTCCCTCTGAGGGACCCCAAAAACATATATATACTGTTTCAACTTACCATAAAATCTGCATTATAACTCAGACTTGTGCAGTCTATTTTTGGGCCTTTTTCAGAGAAAAAAAGAGGACTAAACTGTCCCTCAACATGATACTGATTTATGGGAGCATGGGAAAGAGAAAGCCACTGTTGAAGAAAACTCATATCAAAACTCAACTAGAGTTTGGCAAAAGGCATGTTGGAGACTCCGTGGCCAAGTGGAAGAAGGGTCTTTGGTCTGATGAAACAAAAATGGTGCTTTTTGACCATTAGATAAGAGCTATGTTTGACAGACACCAAACACTGCACATCACCCAAACACCGTTCCAACTGTGAAGCACGGTGGTGGCAGCATCATGCTGTGGGGATGGTTTTAGCAGCCAGCCCTGGAGGGCTTGTAAAGCTAGAGAATGTGGCAAATATAGGAAAATCCTGGAGGACAATCTTGATCAGTCTGCATGAAAACTGCCAGCTGAAAGGAGGATCAGGAGAGCCACATCCATTAAGCCACATCCATTTCCTGAGAGGGGCGGAGTCAGACAGCTCAGTAACATTTAATGCTACAGACACAGAAACAGCTCGTTCTTAGCAGGGCTGAAACAGAGGGGCTTTTAGACATGCACAAATCCAATACTGGAGTGTTTTCTTTCAACAGATTTCAAAGGCATGTTTTGGGGACCTCTAAGACCAATATAAACCTTTAACTGACATTACCTTGAAGAAATCTGTTTTCACTCTGACACTGAAGAGGAGTTTGTTGTTGTTGTTGTTGTTGTTGTTGTTGTTTTTCAGAAAAGCCATAAAATATTGAAGAGGGTGAATGAATTTTATAGGGACTTCAAGGGACTGACTAACACTTAAGATCCAATGTGCATGTATTGCTATTTTTTGAATGGCATCATGGGCTGAGCCTTTCAGAGGCCTGGCCTTTTGTATGTTTGAGCCTGGTGAAAGCTTGGTTGCAGTCATGACAGCACTAAATACAGGTATATTTATCACACCAGTATTGGTTTTATAGATTATATTAGATGTAGCCAGCTTTTTAGATGAAGGGATGATATTAAAAATGTTGTATTCTCAGTTTTCTGTGTTTTACAGTAATTGTTTTCCAAGGGATGCCAGAATAAGAAATTGTTTGAACAGTACACCATCTAGAATTTCTATTGCAAAAAAATGATTCACCATGTGCCAACTACTCCAAGTCTTGACTATGCTCAAGAGATCAGATAAGTATACAACTATACAGTCTTTACGTCTCACTATTTGTGTCGGCAAGTTACTTCTTTCTCCACCATGGTTTATTTTGACCTTGTCAAGGTTAACCTTCAAACTTTGAAAACTTCCACAACTACAGTCTAACATTCGCTCAGGAAGCAAGAAGGCCAAGACACCTTTCATAACTCTGAAAAGTATGCCAACAAGACTTTAAAACATGCTGAATACAAGAGGGAATGTTTCCATCTGTATCAATGCCATGTTGATGTTGCTTGTTCTACTGTAGTGTGGTTCTATTATTTTTCAAGGAAAGCTTCTGACTACATTCTCTACTGTATTAAAATGTGCTTTTAATCTTTTATCTGCTTTGTTACCTCATGTGAATGTAGCAGAGAGATATCTGAACCTTGGCGTTGACCTTTGGAGATAAAGTGCACAGGAGAGAAGCTGAGAAAGAAGCGAGAGGAAGAAAGAAACATATTCAAAAGAGAAAGATGTTCTTTAAGAGTTAAATCTCATGAGGTGAAGACATTCACTTCTATCAGTATCCTCTGTTTGATATGTAAAGCATGGTGGGATATTAATCTTCACTTTTAATCTTTAGTTTGAATATAACTCATTTTGTTGTTTAATGATGTGAGTAAGATATAATCCTACATTTGGCTTACAGTGACCACTATTGCCGGTTAGAATCTAAATCTTTAATAAAAACATGATTTAAAAAAGTTTCTTAGGTCAGCAAATTAACTTACTTGTAAGAATTTACTGACTTTTTAGCTAAACTCATGTGCTAAAAAGATCTAACACTATCAAACATGGACGTAGTCTAAATGATGCGTGATGTTGTGAATCCTTAAGGGTCCACTTGAGACTGGCAGCAGAAGCATAGGAAGTCATATGCAACCCTTATTCTAAAAAAGTTGGGACACTATTTCAGATGATGAAATTGGGACATTTTACCGTTTCATGAGAGACATTACCTCATTTCAATTTGATGGCGTGTGGAGTGGATGTTTTTAGGTGCAGCTAGCGTAGCAGTAAGGTCAGGCCTCATGTACACGGGCGGCCCAGGTTGAAGTCTGACCTTTGGCTCCTCTCTCATGTGTCATTCCCCAATCTCTCATCTCTAGAACAACAGTTATTTTAGACTTCCACACTGGCATCATATTACAACACCAGAGGCTGGTGCTTGGTTAACCTGATAATTTTTCCCAGTTACCTGAACATAAAGTACAGCTGGGGCAGGTACGAAGCGTCCTAATGGTTGTTCTCCAAGGGATGGACTGAAACAACATTCCTCGTTTTAAAAACAGCAACCTCCAGCCATATGATACAGCACAGGAAAACAAGCAGCATCAGGAGTTTACAGCTGAACAGCTCTGTAAGGTCGCTTATTTTTCCTCCAGCTTTGTCAGATTCTGCCAGTTTGGTCCCGAAAGACAGAGAGCCTCCGTGCTTGGAGGGTTGTAACCAAACTGCAGCCTTTCTGACAGAAAACACTGTGAACATACAGGTTTATGAGCTAAAGTTAGCTCCAGTCAGCTAACAGTCGACTCAGCACTTTATTGCCTGAATCTGCTCCTCTGTGGCTCTCGCTGAATTGGATTCAGAAGCTGCTTCTGTTATTGTGAAAAATAACATCAACTTGGGAGCAGAGAGGGTTTTCTGAGACAACAGCTGCCCAGACCACATCTGCAGTATTTACCATTTATTCCCACTGAATACTGTGTAAGCTACAACCCCTAGCCAGTAGGCACATGCTCAGCAAACACTCTTAAATAATTCAGTATGCAACATTTTTACTTTTCTATTGGTAATTTAATGTGGTCCATATATTTTTACACCACCCAACAATGGTTAAAAGGGTGTTTTATGGGCACTACTGATATATATAGTTTTATACTTGTCAGAAATTTCATTTCAGTGAAATGCACCTTTAAAATTTGATATAACAGTCCCATTAAAGCACAGGAGCAAAGTACAAGCTGTATTTGTGTTTGAAAGTTCATACATGTAGAGTCTGCAGCTTCTTTAAACACCCATAGGTTTCCATGGAAACTCTTTTTAAGTTTAACTTAAGGTTTTTCCTTAAATGAATGTGTCAAGCCACTGACCAGTGCCTCTGCATTCACCAAAGAACAAACACCTTGGAGCAGGTTAAGTTTTGTAAGTTCAACAATTTCTTTTACAAGCAATGATGCTCATGTAACCATTTTACTCTTTGAGCCAATTATGGAACAAGTAAAGAATAATTGAATTGGTGGTTTTACCCTTTCATTGGTTTTATAAATCAATCATGGTGAGTGTAGTTTTGCTTTTTTGACATAAAAAATGACAAAAAACCTCTTTCATGTCACAGAGTTAACAAAAGTTTGTCATGTAAACAAATGACTGCATAAATATTCAGACTGAATATGATTGCCCTCCAGGATTTTCCTGTATTTAGCCACATTCACTTTACCCTCTACCTTTATAAGCTCTCCAGAGCCAGGTGCTGAGAAGCATCCCCACAGCATGATGCTGCCACCCCTATGCTTCACAGTAGGGATGGTGTGTTTGTGTCTGCCGAGCACAGCGTCTAGTCTGAAGGTCAGAAAGCACCATTTTGGTCTCATCAGACCAAAGAACTTTCTTCTGCTTGATCATGGAGTCTCCCACATGCCTTTTAGTGAACTAAAGCCAGAAAGATTTAACTGGTGAAGAACTCAGGCAACAGTTGTTGTATGCAGAGTCTCTCCCCTCAAAGTAGTCATAGGTGCTTTGAAGGACTTTCTCACTAGTCTCCTTCTTGCAGGGTCACTCAGTTTGTAAGGACGGCTTGATCTACGCAGATCTACACATGTGCCGTATTCCTTCCTCTTCTTGATTATGGACTCAACATGACTCCAGGGAATGTTCAGAACCTTGGAAATTGTTTTATAGCCATTCCCAGACTTATACTACTCAATAGCCTGTTTTTCTGAGTTGCTTGGAGTGTTCTTTTGTCTTTATGGTGCAATAGTAGCCAGAAATACTGATTAGTCAGTGACTGGACCTTCCAGACACAGGTGTCCTTATACTACAGTTTCTTGAGACACATTCACTGCACTCAGGTGATCCCCATTTCACTAATTGTAATGTCAATTAAATATTTTTATTTAATTGGCATGGCTTTATAGAAATCTGTTTTCACTTTGAAATTCAAGAGGTTTTCTCGTCAAGTTTTTCTGTCTAAAACGCCAACTTATACTCCCCATGACTGATTTATAAAAGCAATAAAAAGATAAAAACAAACAATATCCAAACAGGAAGTCAGTTATCCTTTATTCAAGAACAGACAAAAATCCAAAGTAAAAAAAAAAGTTTTAAAAGTAAAACTAGAAAAGCACTCAGAGAGCACAGACCTCCGCCATTAACCCTTTCTCCCAATAGTAAAGAATCCTTGAAAAAATCTTGAGTATGACCCAAACTTTGTGATGGGAGTAGATTCAGTCATGTAATTTGCATATTCTGACATCACCAGGCAGCCTCCACTGCCACTGGCTGTGCGTTTTCTCCCATGGCTTCTACTCTAGGCTTCTACCACGTCTCTACCTCCGTGGTGTTTGTCATTCCCAATCTCCGTCACTTTTCATAGTGTTTTGGGCGTGCGTAGAAACACACCCAAAAATGCTGCTGGGATTGAAGTTACCCATGTCCACCATCTCCCGGTGTAAAGTAGTAAGAACACTAGAAAAGCATTCGGAGAGTGCAGACCTCCGCCATTAGCCCTATCTCCCAATAGTAAAGAATCCTTTAAAAAATTCCTGGATCCAGACAGTGATCATTCCCAAAGTCTAATCACTTCTTCCTTATGCCATTCCTGAAAATTTCATCAAAATCCATCCATAGGTTTTTGAGTTATGTTGCTAACAAATAAATTAACTAACAAACTAACTAACTAACAAACCCTGCCGATCACTTAACTTCCTTGGCGGAGGTAATAAGTGACTTTGAAAATATAATATACAGGGAGAATCACAGTTAAAAACAGAAATCTGAGATGAATCGTGATCACATTTTTAAATGACTTTATAGCCCATTTTTAAGAATTCCTTCAACTTTTCTTGAACTTTTAATAAGGACCATTAGTATAATCTTTGTTCAACAGGGACACATTTAATTGTTGACTTTTATTAAATTAGTCACCTTACTTGCTGCTCTTTGTCTGATAACAGAACTTTTAGTCTGAAGATTATGTTTTTACTGACTCTGACTAACTCTTTCTATTCTATACTGAAAGGGAAAAGCTCTCAAATTTACCACTTTTTTTCTTTTTAGAATGCTAAAAGCTTCAAGTGCAAGATCAAACCACCTTAATGCATCTGCTTTGTCCCTGGATTATTTTCGGCATCAAAACAGGACAAAAGTGAGGCTACTTTGGGAGTTTTTACTTTAAAGGCTGACCTGCTGATGCTTCAAATGTTCCACCCGGGGGCTGGATTAAAAGCATAAATAACATGCCTCAATTAACGCTGTAGCTGTGTTAATTCTTATTATACCCAAAGCCTTGAGAATTAAAGCAAGCACACACACACACAAGAGCTGGTGAATGTGTGCTCGGTCCCTGAGCTGGAGGAGCAGATTGGATAGGCGCTCACATCGTTACATCAAACTTTAACCCAGTGCAGAGAATGTTTCCGAGGCACCTGGAAATGCTCACGGGATCAGCAGAGACTGCAGAAATGTAGAGCGAGTAGATTTCACGGCTTGTCATTTGTATTTCTTGTTGTGCCCTGACAATTATGCATCGTTCATTAGCTTCATATTGTTGTTTCTGCCGCTCAAACACAAGTATTTAACCCGAGTAAAGCTCATTCAATTTGGATTTGATAAAAGAACAAAGAGAGAAACAGAAGCAGCTGGAAAAAAAGAGACTGAGACAATTCCAGCAAACTCTGACAGACTTGAGTCTTTCACATCTTCTTCTGACTTTGAGAAGTCATGATTGGAATATGAATATTCTCATTCTCTCTCTCCACTGTGTTTGCGACTGCACTGCAAACCCCTGTGATGGACCCTTTTTCCAGCAGCCTGTATTTTTTTGCTGCCGAGGCGATACGCTAACTGAGATAGAGGGTTTTGTTGCAGCTCATTGCATAATGTCAATAGACAATTAGGCATTCACTGGATACTACCCGTAAGCTAATTAGAGCTACGTAATTAGCGCAGGGAGACTCTTAAGTGTTCCCAAATGAAGCACCAGATAGCCACTTACACTATGCTGTGCTGGGATGTGATGTGCTGTGCTTCGGCCTGACACTACATTTGTGGCCCTGGAGACACTCAGACAAGGACCAGAGGTGCTTGACAAGGCTCAGCATGCCGTTGAGTCAAGATAAGTGGTTTTAGGTAGCGTCAGGACTACAGCCCTGCTTGTTTTTGCTTTCAAAAAATAGTTGGAGCTGTTTTTGTTTGGCTTGAACCCACATTTGAGTGCTTGGGCAAGTAGGCGAAGGACTGAATGTGCAGCTCTTTTCAGTGAAGATTCTCTTTGCCAAGGAGTGTTTGTGGTGTTTAGAGTTCTTTTGCTCCTCTGCAATGACAGTTTTCAGATAAATGTCTCAGTAAGAGCTGACTAAACAACTCGGGGAAGATGCCAAAGACAACTTTACATCGTTGCTCATTCCTGTCATGCTCGTCCCCTTGACCTCACCTCATCTTACAGCTCATCTCAGCTCCCTCCCTCCCCTCCCTTCTTCCTCCGTGGTCCCCCCTGGGATCGTTTCAAAAAATGCCTCATCTATTTTGCTCTGATGGAATTCCAGCTGTGATGCAAGACTTTCCAAGACTGGCATGTCTCTGCGCATCGCCAATACCCCCCACCCTCTCTGCCTCCCTCCCTCCTTTGCATCTCTCTCGTTTGTGATGTGATCAACAATTCAGTCACATCTCTGCCTCGCTCTCTGTCTCCTTTTCAATCGGTTTATTTGCCATTCCTTGTCTTGTTTCTACCCGGGCTCGGTCAGGGGGGTTTAAATGGTGAATTCAGGAGGCGAACATGTGGCCATCAAACAGATCTTTCATGACATCTGTGAATGAAGGAAAACTGTCTGTGGAATGGCAAGTGCATGCAGGGGCGGGTTTTCAAACTACAGCGATGAGTCGCTTAACTGATAAATAGATCAAAAACAATAAATTCTCAACCATTTTAATGACTTATTAAGTTAAGTCATGTAGTGCATTTAAAAAGTGTTCATCTCCTTGTATGTTTGACCTTTGTATTGATTTTATAAACAAATTATAGTTAATATAATTTGGCTTCTTTGACTGCAAAATGAAAAAACCCTCTTTAATATCCCTTGGAGTATAAAGACACCTGTTTCTGGAAGGTTCAGTCACTGGTTATTCAGTATTCCTGGCTACCATTTCACCATGAAGACAAAAGAAGAAGCTCAGAGAAAGGCTATTAAAAAGTGTATGTCAGAAAAATTCCAAAGCATTGAGCATCACCCAAAGTTCAGTTGAATCCATCATCAAGAGATGGAAGGAATATGGCAATCTGCCTAGATCAGGCCGTCCTCACAAACTGAGGGACCGTGCAAGAAGGAGACTAGTCAGAGAGACCACCAAGACACCAATGACCACTCTGAGGGAGTTACAAGCTTCAGCACCATCCCCACTGTGAAGCAAGGTGGTGGCAGCATCATGCTGTGGGGATGCTTCTCAGCAGCCGCCCCTGGAGAGCTTGTAAAGGTAGAGAGGAAAATAGATGTGGCCAAATAAAGGAAAATCCTGGAGGACCCAGACCTCAATCCAATAGAGAATTTGTGTCTGGACTTGAAAGGGCTGTTCATCCCCATGTAACCTGACAGAGGAAAATTGTCGTGTTCAGATTACTGACTTGAAGTGGTGCATATTTATGCAAATACTTATTTCAATTACTCTTTTTATTTAACTGACATTTCTTTGTAGACATCTGTTTTCACTTTGATATTTTAAAGTTTTTTTCATTTCTTTCTTTGGTAAAAAAAAAAAAAAAAAAAAAGCCAAATTATATTGACCATGATTGTTTTATTAAATCAATGAAAGTGTAAAACATGCAAGAAGGTGAACACTTAGAGGCACTGAATATTTAGGCTAGTTATAAATCACTAAAAATGATTCATACATGATACACACATTTAGGGGACGCTGCATCGCTCTACTATTCCACCATGTGGTTGATTAAAAGTAAAAAAAAAAGAAACAAACAAAAAAAAAAAACACACAGAGCATGGGATCTCTCTTCTTCGCTCTACTTACATTTTGTCCTTGTCTTTCTTTAATTTAGTCCACTTTTTCCAAATGGGTGAAAAGGAGGAAAGTAAAAAAGCTGCTTTAAGTGGGTCCTCATTAAACAATCCAAAATCAAAACAGAGCTGGAGTTCATGTATTAAAGCAGTTGAATTTGCTTCATAATGCCTTAGCTTTCTGTTTGGTCTTTAAAACAATAGTTGAACTTTTAAATATACATGTCCAACTGACTTTAACCCAACCTTATTTTGACTTTGGAGCATCAGATGAAGAAGCATAGTTGCTTTTCTGCAAAAAGAGCAAAAATCATTTTTCTGTTGTGGGTGTGAAGAGGCAGGAGTGCGTGAAACTTCAGTTGAGTGAGTTAAATTTTGTTTAGGGTTGGACATGCTGTATGTGTAAAACATTCTTTATATAAGGTGCTGCAAAAACTGTTGGTTTAGAAAAACAGACTTTTATACTTGCCCTTCAAAATAAAATTCAATTACATATCTAAAGATCTGCAGAACGATATCAGGGGAAAAGTGTACCTCCATTGTGAAGGGTTAGTTTTACAGCTTGACCAACTGGTGATGTTTATGGGACGTTATCGCGATCATACATTGAAATTCTATCTCAAGGCAAAGGAAATTCAGTCTATATCACTGGATGATATTTTACATAATTTGCTCAGGATTATACTGGCAAGCAATTACTGAAATTTAAGATGTCAATGCGGCACCATCTCTGACTAAAAAGAAGAACAAAAGCAAATAAGTTGTCCTTAAACTATAAACTCTATAAAGTAAAAAGTGAAACAGAAAGTTTAGTTTGCACAGAAGCGTACTGTAAATCAGTATTCACCGGCCTTTTCCAAGAAAAGATTGCTTTTCATGTCGAATGATGAGCAAAGATCTATCATCCATTTTTTTTTCAAGTCGAAACCCACACACAGCATGAAATAAAAAACCTTCCCCTCTCCAAAAGATGAGCTTTGAAAAAAAAACACCTTTAGATGTGAGAGACTTGCATGTGAACGGTGTTTGAGGCAACAAAGCAATACCAGGTGGGCAACCACTTCACATCAACTTGGTCCGTCTTTCCAAGAAGAGAGATTTTCTTTCCAGGAAGAGACGCAGTGTCTGTAGTTTCATCAGCTCTCCTCAAACGACCCACAATGGGAGGAGTCTGGGTTTGAGAAACCCAAAGAACCACTGAGTGACAAAAGGGATTTTCACCAGTTCTCCTCAAAACATATGCATCTAAAGTTGGGCTGAGTTGACCACCAATTGTTGTGAAAGTTGAATACTTCTTGAATATTCAAATATCCTCTTTGTAAATGTTTTATCAAAGGACCTTGTTAAAAAATAAGCCGGTTTGTTGCTTTTAGCTCTGTGTTAACATTATGACACTGTGTCTAAGGGCGTAATTACCAAGTGCTGTCACACTTGGGCTGCTGAAGAGGAATAAAATGTCTTTCCAAATCCAATGAAAGATTTTTATGGCCTAAAAAGGCAAATCCAAAACAACTGAATCCCCTTTGAGGTGCATATTCTCACCTTGATTAGGTGGTAGGAGTGAAAATTATTGATCTTCAGCATGTTGGTTTCAAAAGTATCAGAACACTTTGAGAAAGATCAGGTTCTAGAAAATCTAAAGGATGACTTTTTTTTTTTTAGGTGTATTATTTTGCCCAAATAATGTACAGATTTGGCATTTAAAACTTTCATTTGTATTTTAGTTAGCTTAAAAAAGGTGCATATGACTGCCTGATAAGTGAAACATTTGTGGGGGAGCTTGTATCTAAGTTTGGGTTAAGCCCTGCATACTTCAGACTTCTGGCTCTGCCCCTGACCATGGCTTTAATTATGAATAACTTCAGGCTTTGGTGAAATTTAATTGGACCCGTTCTGGAAGAATTCATCCCCATATGGTTTTCATGATTGGGGAAATGACTTTGGAAACAGTCTTAAGTGGCCATTCAGGGAACTTTTTTGGTCTTTCTGTGCTGGCTTCATTTCTCGGCACCTTAAGTTTGCCATGTTGACAATTTATTAGGGGATGTTTTGGTGTTTTTGAAGTGGGGTTATGTGAGGTATTTGGCAATAGTAGTGCCTCTTTAAGAAAGATGTTTGGAGAAGCTGAGCTATACAGGGCTACAGATGGGTACAGTTGCTCTGCATGATTTAGTGAGTTTTAGGTATGGACAACAAAACAATTTTGGCTCAAATATTATGCTCAAATGTTTTAAAGTGTTTTACTTTTTACCCAGAAAGCCTCTGTGTTTGGAACTACTGGCTACTCCCCTGCCTCAGTGTATCTGGTCATCTGTTTGGGTTTGCGGGCTTTGTCAGAGACAACAGCAACTAAGCTAAAATATGAATAAAGTGAGCAGTTTTAACCCAAGTGGCAATGATGATGATGGGGTTTTGAGCTGGGAATAGGAGGGATCCCAAGTTATCTGGTGGTGTAGGTGGGGAAAGTGGGAGCCCACAATCCTGGGGAGTTCGTCATGAGTGGGACTTAGTCACAACACTCCAGGACATTCTGATAAGAGGACAGCTGCTCAAAGATGCCTGCAGCCTGCATCACTCCCCATACAGAGTTCCCTGCCTTATTAAACGCCAGTGTTTAATGGACATGCTTTATCTTTTTTTTTAAGATAAATTGGAAAAAAACAACTCCAGTGGAAAGAGCTGAATGGAAATTCGACATCTTACAATGGCTGATAACTAGACAAGCTAATTTAGGTAATTTAAGTGCTGATCAGATACACCAAGGTAAAAAAGCACGTAACCGGTGGCCAAAGCTTACATTGCTAAATAGTGTCAAATACAGCAGCTAAATTGATAAAATGCTTCAGAATTTTTCCATATAGCATATAAATAAGCCAACATTTTTTTCGCCAATTTTTACCTAAAACTCGCCAAATTACACATCTGCAGTGCTGTATTGCTTAGATTTTCCAAGAGCACCCTGTTTTAAGGGGTATTACTCACTGAAATCTCTGAAGGCTAACGCCACTGGTATAGCAATGAACCGTATACAACCGGGATACAAGAACCCAAGTCAGTCCCTTGTCAGACAGTAGCAACAGGACGTGACTACTTGTATTAGAAGTCCTGTAACCATAAGTAGAAGTGCTGTGTAAGGGATAGTGCTCAGTTTGTGTGTTTTCATTGCAGAAGGGAAACCTGACAGGATAGAGCCTGAAGCAAAGGGGTTCTTATCTCACCATGAAGGACATCTGATTAAGGATCTGTGCCTCATCACTGTCAAAGTCTGTTGACATATACTTAAACATTTGCCAGTCTGTAAACACTGTCATACCCCATTTCACGGGCTGTTGACTGTCATCTTCGTCTTTTAATTCCTCTTTCATGCAGCTCTTACCCCCACTGCTTTTACATGTTTGCCGTCTTTTTCTCCTCTTTAACAGTAAGTGGAAAGATGATAAGTTAACTCGACATCTTTCAGCCAATTCATATGACTGCTAGTTCCCAAGAGTCTGGGATAAGATTCAATCACAGGGATTATTTTTGTATGAAACATCACAAACTATGTCGCTTGCATGTTATTCAAACCAATTCCTATGACAATTTAACTGATCCCTCAAAATTACATTCAGTTAAAGATATTTTTAAACACTGGGATATCTTTAAAATAAATAATGTGTCACTTTCAGAGTGGATGTCGCACTTTAGTTTTCCCACCAATACAGCAGTTTGTTGGACCGATTTCCTTGAAGTAAAGCAGTCAAAAATGTTTTAACTGGTATTATTTTTAAAGACTCTTGTTCTAGGGATTTAGAGTCATTAATTCTCCTTGATTTGCAGTCTTGTGCCAAAACTCCATCACTGTGTCCCTAAAAACACTGACCAGGAGTGGCAAAGCCAAGTTTGTGCTCTTTACAGCTGGGCCAACCTTTCAAATTGTAAAAAAAAAAAATAAAAAATATGGAGCTCCTTTAAAGTCTCATGGTGAAATGGAGGCAGATATGTTTTAGAGCTCACACTTCTTTACAGATATTGACTAGGCCTCTCCAAAACCTTAATCTTCTTTTTAAAGCCATTCAGAGGTGGACTTGCTGGTGTGTTTTGGATCACTGTCCTGCTGCATAACCCAAGTGCACTTGAGCTTGAGGTCACGAACTGATGGCCTTACATTCTCCTCCAGGATTTTCTTGCAGAATGCAGGATTCATGGTTCCATAATCGCAGCAAGTTGTCCAGGTTCAGAGACAGCAAAGGATCCCAGACCATCACACTACCACTTTCCTAAACTTGTCTCTTCAGTACACTGAATATTTTCCCGGAAGTCTTGAGGGTCATCAAGATGTTTTATTGTTAAATACAAGAAGAGCCTTTGTTTGGTTGTGGATGTCGTTTTTGCCCAGTCTCGTTCTTACTGTTGAATCCTGAACACTGACATCAACTGAGTCAAGTGAGGCCTGCAGGTCTTCAGATGTTGTTCTGGGTTCTTTTGGGACCTCCTGGATGAGTCGTCAATGTGCTGGCTAACCTGGCCCGCCAGATGGATGTGTGTAGTTTTTAAAAAAGAACACAACTCACTGTTGTTCTTTGTTCTTTTAACAAAGAAATGTCGTCAATTTCTGATAAAAGTGACGCTCTAGCAGGATTCACGCTAATGTCTTCCACCATAATTGCACTGGCATCTTGTCGCTGCTTGCATACGTCATGACCCTGCCACGCCCGAAAGTACTGCCCTTCGACACTGATTGGTCCCGTCATTTTCTAACTGGGCCCAAATGGCTCAGAAAGGATCTTTGCAAAGTGGATTCGCCAGTGAGAAACACGGAAACAGGCATATCCATCTGCTTTGCAAGGTGAACAGCTGGCCCTTTTTCGTGTAAACGGCCACAGTTGACTCCCATTTGAGTTGCAGTTTCCTTTTTTTCTCATTTTTTGTTGTTAAATTACCATTAAAAAGCTGAATAGTTCAAAATGAAGGGAATTTGGAAGCTAAAAGACTAGCTCTTATTACTGAGGCAAGCAAGGCTGTAAAAATTAGTTGTGGAACAGAACCTATTTCAGGTTTAACTGTACCAAACCATGCAGAACTGTACTGAACTGAACAGGACTGCTTGGTGGAAACGCACCATTAGAAGCATCAGTATTCATTCCCTTCTGTTTTATAACCAACTCTCCTCATGGGAGCTTTAAGTTAAAGTTACAAACAGGGTTTAAACTTGCTATCTTAAGAGAAATCAAACATCTTCTTCTTTACAATGCAGAAGAAAGAAAAGAAGAAATCAAAGAGTGGTTGGTGAATACTTCAGAGCAGCAAAAGACTATTCCTTTTCGTCTTTTATGCTCCAAATCTCCCTCGGTTTTATTTCTTTATAACATTTGACCTTGTTATCTTCTATTTGTACCAGAACGTGCCTTGGGCCTGTAAAGATTTTTCCCCCAGTTCAGATCTATTTCTCTTTTCCCTTCAAATGATTTTCTGTCTTTCTTTGTCTGTTTCACACATCCACAAGTGTATGGGAACCTTTAATGATCTTCCCTGCTAGTAGCTTGGCCCCGGCCTTTCCTCTGAGCAGTAAGGGGTTTGCAATAGGACTGTGCCTACAAGCTCAAATGTGTCTGCTCCTGATAGAAGCCAAAGCCTCACTTGTTATCAGCAGACACTTCATAAGCGATTCCCAATTGGATGCTGAAGCGGGACCCAGGAATCAGATTGTGAGTGACTGTGACACTGCAGTAACCCTGCAGCAGTGTGTTTAAAGCGCTCTCCCTCCTGCTGAATGGCAGCAACCTGCCAATAAACTCATTTAGTGTTTGAGAAGAGGACGTTCCCTACAACGCCTGCCTGGACCTCACATCCTAATGGGTCCCCTGCTGAAGTGTAGGTGAACCTGTGTTCGAACATTATGGTAAATCAAAGGCGCCCCATGCTGCTGCCGCTGATAATGACTGTGCCTCTGATTCGGAGAAGCTGCTTCTATTTCTAAGGACTTCTCTGGACATCTCTGCAAACACACAGCACATTTTCAAATCCAAGTAGTCTCATGAATCATGAAAGAACTGAAAGAAACAGCTGTTTACCTAAGAACAGTTGTAGTGTTTTTCCTTCATACTTAGCCTGTTGTGTATAAGTATAGACAATTTAAATTGAAAACTGTGATTCAGACACAGCGTGTTGCCAATCTACAACACCTACTGCAATTTAATAACAGGAAATCACTGTGCACCCATTTTAAGTGGGACTGAGAGTTGACTTCTCTTCTCTTAGGGAAGACGATTTACTTTAATGGCAGCTATCGTAAATGTTTTCCCTTTTTCCAAAGCAGATAACACCAATTCTTTGCAGATAAGTGGGCACATCATTGACTGTGCCAGGTACTGCCTGGCATACAAAAGCGGGTGGCACTAGTATGCATGTTACTTCAGCGGATATGATGGGTTTAAAAGGTTATAAATTATTTTTCTCTGCTATTCAGTAATCAGCATACTAATGGAGAATTACTAACTTGATTTTAGCGAGCCACTTGAAAAGCTCTTGAGACCATGAGAGGGAGAATTCAACAAAAACATTCAAAGAAACCCTAAGACTCATTCACTTTATTGGACTGACATTTGTATTTCGCTGAATATAAACATACAATATATATGGACACAAGTATTCAGCCACCTGTAGACCCTCTTTGTGTCTTAACACACTAGATGTGTTGGAATATGGTTGCTTTAAACATGTGGAAACACTAAGATCTATTTGTGACTGGAATTTTGGAACATTTTTCACTGCTTTGTTTGTTTTGGGTGGGGAAAATATGGGGACTCACCCCCTAATACTACAATGATATAAAACCAGAGAACGGCTCATCTCAGTACACTCTGTTGTTAGCTGATGCCACTACCGTCATTGAAAGTTAACAGCCAGCTAAGGCTGCAGTAATAGATTCTTTTAGTAGTCGAGTATTCTATCAATTCTTCTGACGATTAATCGAGTACTCTATTAAGAAAGATTGCATTTTTTTATCTGTCACTTTTGCTTTTTCAAGAGAAGTAGTACTAGACAAATGAGAAAAGAAGTTTGGTCCCTTAAATGAACTACCTCTATATTAAAGATTAATATTAACAGATTCTCTAAAGAAAATAGATTTTACAAAGGGCAAAGAAATTCTGATGACAGTTTACATTTCCTAAAGTTACAAGGAAAGGAAGTTAAATAATTACATAAGATTATGCCATATTTAGGGTTAAAGGGATCCTTTACCAGGATTTTTTTGGTGCCAACACTTTATGTCTTTCATTGTAGTTCATCTTTATTTTTCAGTGTGTCATTGAAGTTAAGGGACACTTAATCATCTTAACATCCTCTAGTTTATGCATGAATGTAATATTTCACATTATAGCAAGAATAAAGCTCCATCATTCACACACTGATCTGATGATGTCTGAAAGCTGAACCTTTAGATTACAGGACTTTGGTCTATTTTTCCAAAAGGGTGTTCACTTTTAATTTTTGTGCATTTTTGTTTGTGAGTTCATTCACCATAAGATAAAAGTATGACTTTTAAGACCATCCACTGACATGGAGAACACATTTTAAGGGATAAAGCTGCTTCTGTGACCTGTTGAATCCTGACTGTATAATGATGAACTTTAACCTATTTAGTCTCTCTCAGTCACCATCTATGGCAATAGCGAGTTTCTATTTTTATTGGTGTCAATTCATTATCAATATAAGTCTTATCAAATTGTTCGGGTGCTGAAACTTTTTGAAAAATACACTGGAATCAAGACGTCAGTGCACTGAATTTTAGATCATTTACAATTCAGTGTATAACGTGCACACGCGGGGAGAGAGAGAGAGAGAGAGAGCGAGCGAGAGAGGGAGGGGGGTGAGAGAAAGAGGGAAAGTACCAAAGCAGGACTTGAATCGTGAATCCTGAAGGTTTCCTGTGAAACTGTTGGGTCACTCAGAGAAGTTTATGGAATTCCCTGAAGTCTGCAGACAGTAGTCTGTAAATATCACTGCAACAACTTCTATTCCCTGGTGATTTTCACGCCTCGTATCATGCATGTTAAGTTATTGTAACAATGAAAACAAGGACATTGTGCCACAAAAATAGCCTTCCGTGTGAAACACAGCACGCCGTGCACACACAGTGCGATACAGCGTGGGCATATATGGATATATGACTGATTTAAGCGAAGCCTTGAGGCAGATAATTTGCCTCAGGGAATTTTTTGAATTGATTTACCTGGATAATCCGAGGAATTGTTTCAGCCCTACAGCCAGCTCTATGCTATTTTTGTCCATTGTGAGGTTAATTTCCTAAATCTATTAGCCTACGGGTGACTGAAAGTTTTATAAAAGAGAGATTTGTGCCAGAAAACAATTAATTTTATCCTTAACTTCTGCCTCCGAAACTGGCACAGAGCCAGGCAGCTGCGCTCTGATCAGAATTCACCATAAGGTAAGGGGGAAGGCTAATTGCTGA
Source organism: Cheilinus undulatus (assembly GCF_018320785.1). Lineage (NCBI taxonomy): Eukaryota > Metazoa > Chordata > Actinopteri > Labriformes > Labridae > Cheilinus > Cheilinus undulatus. The sequence goes on along the minus strand of NC_054878.1, from coordinate 33,983,832 downwards.
AGTGCTTGTCTATTTTTCACTTGAACAAGATGCCACAAGAACAAACATCTTACCTAATGATGGTGTGTTTTCATCCATATTTCACCTGTCTGTTGTCCTGGTGATGATTTAAAGGAGCAGACTGTGGCTTTGTCTCTCTCCAAGCAGCTGTAGTTCAATCCTTCTGCATGTAAGCATCCCAACGCTAAAGTTTAGTAAAGTGTCTGTTGATAGACATGTTCCATACCTGCTATGTCTGTCACAATAAAAGCCTCAAATGCTAAATATCATTAAAGCCTTTTATTTCTAAGAGCAACATCAGGAAATTAAGTATTTTCAGCATCAACTTAACAACAAAGACATCTCATAAACGCAAGAGGCGCAATGTCACATTACTCAGAAAATGAGATATGAGGAATACCTGAAGAGTTAAATACAAAATGACAAAATTAAACTGGGACTTTCTAGCTCTAAACTGTCTGCCTGTCAGGACAGGAGTGTGATTGTTTCTCTGGTTGCTTAAAAAAGAGAGTTGTAACATAGCAAAAGCATTGAGTCAGTGATGAATATAAGCTAAACACCACTCCATTTTCCCTCTTAGTTTAAAGGAAACCTTCAATTTAAGAAAATCAACCATACAGTAGTAGTATATTTAAGGTGATAAGGCATCTAAGTGATAAGAAAAATTCTAAAATAATCCAAAACTGATATGAGAAGACGACACAGGAGACTCAGATGGCTTTTGTTGGGCTGTTTACTGGTCTCAGCCAAAGAGAAACAGTGACATCAACACAGTGCGAGGTTGAAGCCTGATTTCCAATGAAGCCCAAAGTAGTTCAACCTCTTATGCCTTTGGTTAAGCTTTGCTGAGACATTCTGGAGTCAGACTGTCTCTGAGGTTCACAGACACACAAGCTGTGAAAAAAAATCCTTGACTGTAGGAACAAACAGTCTTTTTTTGAGCCCAAGCTGGTGAGTTAAGGCTATCAGCCCAGGATGAGAGGAGAGACCCAGAATCCCCCTCTCTTGACTCATATAGCTTGACCTAGGCCTTTGAAGTAACTTAACCAGTCTCAGAATATCTGTGGAGACTTAGAATTATCTGAAATATCTGAAATATTGGACATTTATAGAGGAAAAAAAACAAAAAACTGTCAAGCCCATAAATTCTTATCCCATCACATTGTTTTGTATTGTATCGTATCATATTCATCCCTTTTTACCAGCTTTTTGCAACTTTTAACCCTTTTTTGCCACTTTTTGCCACTTGCAACCTATTTTTACTACTTTTAACTCATTTTTGCCATCTTCTGACCACTCATGCCTTTAATTGGCCACTTTTTTGCCCAATTTGACCACATTTTTCATAATTTTGCCATTTTTTGCCACCTTCACCCACTTTTGCCATGTTTATTCACTTTTTTTTTCAAAATTTTTCTTTTTTTTCATCACTTTTGATCCCTTTTGACCACCTTTGGCAAATTTTAACCCTTTTTTCCACTTTTTGCCATTTGTAACCCATTTTTTCCCCCTTTTTGACACTTTCAACCAGTTTTGCTGCTTTTAACTCATTGTTTCACCAATTTTTCTTCTCCCATTTTTCACTTTCTTGGGCCACTCTTTTCTCAAGTTTGCCAGCATTTTTTAAACCACTTTAACACATTTTTGCCACTTTTCACCCATTTTTGTCTTTGTTTGTATACTTTTTGGCCAAATTCGCCACTTAAAAAAAAAAAAAAACATTTTTAACCCTCTTGTATCACTTCCTGCCCTTGTTTGGCTTCTTTTCCCCCAGTTTTTCCACATCATCCTATTTGTTGTCTCTTTTTACAATTATTCAGTTCTTCTATATTTAAGTTGTCTCAGTATCTTCTGCTTTATTTTTCAGCATCTGCACATTATGACCCAGCATGAAACTGACATTACTTTCCTAATAATTGAGTTCAGTGTCTCCATCAACATTATAATCACCAATTAAAAGATAATTCTGTTTTTATGGGATTGCATTTTTAAGGATATATCTTACCAAAGCATAAATAAATGAGATACATTTTTTGTTGCTTTGATAAGAGTGTTTATTATTTGTGATAAATATGTTGGTTATCACAGTTTAACTAAACAATGGATCATGGTTTTGCTGACCTCCATAATCCCCCAGTTGGCTGGGCCCCAGAAGATCTCCCCATTATCCCCCCTTATGGGTGTCCTTGACTGTTACATTATTTAAAGAGTCTGTCAATATGGAAATGGTGTGGCTTGGGCAAAATAAGTTTGAAAGCCACTGATATATTACACATATCATATTGTATCATCATAAGTATCATATCGCATTGTATCTCATATATCATTAAGTAGCACTTGTACATTGATGTGATTCCTATTTGGTGTTATACTGAAATTACTTCTGTGAATGTTTCATTAAGTAAACGTATCAGACACTACTACAGTTTTTACAAAATAATATGACAGTTCAGAGCTGTACCATGTGACATTAAAAATAAATTAATGGTGTTGAAATTGAACTAGATCAAGTAAGACAGGCGGGTATGTTGCTTTTATTTTTTTTAAATAATTGTGTTTTTAAACAGATTTAACAGCTGGAGATTTTTTTTTACAGATAACCTAAAGTTAAAAAAAGTTAAAAGATCACTAAAATATAGAGAAAAAGTGCTCTAAATACATACTTCAGTTTCAGATCCATTACTGATAACCAGTCTGAAATGGGCTCTGCTTTATGAAGTGAAATCAAGTCTGTATGACAGACAACTCGATTAATGACCACAAATAAAGGCCAATGGCCCACTGTGTCTCCAGAAAACCACATGAACCTCTATCTAGTCCAAATATCCATAATTTAAGAGGATATTAGTCAGGTTTCCTCTGTTTTCCTCCATTCCCCGTAAAGCAGACAGCTGTGTTTTGGAATGTTTTGCCACTCAGCCTGGCTGAGCAGTCGTGTTGTGCGCTGAAAGTGATGTCAGCGCATACTATCTTTTTTATGTTTTGACAGTTTCATACAAATAAGCAATATGCTGAAGGATTTTACAGGTTATTAATTTTATAGGTAGAAAAGGTGAATTAAAAACCTCTAAAGTGATAAAACACCCTCAAAAGTCATCATGATAAACAGAAAAACTGATTCGGCAAAGAGGAACAGAGACCACAGCTTGCTGAAAAGGATGAATAGATAACTTCCTTGAACTGTTTAAAATGTATTGTGTTGCCTCAGAAGGGGGTCAAATAACTCTTAAACAAGGTCTCAATACATAATGCTATGTTTCGCACCTTAAAAAGCTGGTATTAATGGTGCAGTCTGAGGCAATTTCTACCCAAGGCTAATGTAACAAAACACTCTTCTGCTGTAAGTAAAGAGTCACTGTGCACTGAGAAGAGGATGTTCTTTCCTCACTGTTCACTCAGTGTGTTTTATTTAACATGTTCATCAGAAAACTTTCACAATCAGAGGCAACATAGTCTCATCAGGACAAGTTCCAAAACTGTACTCAGTGTTAAAGATCAACTCTTGTGAGCTGACATTTCTTTTAGACCCATCAAAATCTGCTCATACAGAAAGCCATGGTCCTTAATTACCCAGAGAGGAAGCCTAATTGTGCTTTAAGTTTTTTTTTCTGTTGTCTCCACTTTAGCATCAATGTCATGGAAATTCTCTCATTTTAATGATAAATATGCAACTGCATGTTTTTTCCTTGGCGCTTTTTTCAGATTTGGCTCTTGTAGAGATAATGACTCTGCTTATTCTTTCCCCTGAATCGAGCTTTTAACACCTTTCTATGAGATCTTCTGAGCTGAAACTACTCTATTGAAGCGTTGTTTCCTTTTTTTCTGGGAACATTTCCTCAGAATTCACCCCTCATCGAGAGATGAATTATACATGCAAACTGCACAAATCCATCGTCACGTTCTGAGAGCAACCGTCATTGCTGAACATGATGTTTGGGTTTTGCATCTAAGCAAAAGTAAAAAGCCCATTAGTAAAGAAGGTCCAACTGTAACTTAAACCTCAAACACTTCATTTAAATTTGGTATTTAACAACTTATGAATGCTGTTTTTTTACTGTTTTATTTGTAAACGTGTTTTTTCCTGTTACAATGGATATTTTCTTTTCCAAATTTTGAAATTGCATAATTCTTTTCTATTAAATAACATATTTTAAAAGTAAGAGATGTCATTAAGAGGAATATTTTTCTAAAATTACAGATACAGTGCATTCAGAAAGAATTTAGACCCCTTCACTAGTTTTAATTTTTTAACAAGAGCCATCCATTGAATTTTACAGTATTATAAGAGGCAAAAATGCTCTATATACAATGTTATTACCTTTTCTTTTTATCTTTTATTCTTATGACATAAGAATAAAAGATAAAAAAGGTTATAATTTACATTATTTATCATACATTGTTTATAGAGCATTTTGGCCTGTTATAATACAGTAAAACACAATGGATGGCTCTTGTTTTGACATGGAGGCTCTTATTTTGAAAAGCTCACCTTTCCCAATGGTTCACATGATTTCCTTTTCCTCAAGTATTTCATTAAATAAAGAAAACGAAATAACAGAAATGGAAAAAAAAAAGGGGCCCTTTTTAAAAATTCTACTTATTTTTCTGTTTTTTCCATTTGTGGTCAAAAACAAAAAAATGGAATATAGATAGTTTCTCCTGTTTTATTTTAGGCTGTTTTCGAACTGGCCTACTGCATACTCCTGCCAAAGGCAGTATGCAGTATGTATTGCACACTGCGTACTGCGTTTGACAGTAGTATGCAGTATGACTGCCAGTCGGACGTTATTGTGTAGTATGCTTGGCCTGGTTTAGCTGGTTTCCGGTATACAGAAGTACCTCATACCCTGGTCAATATTAAACAACGCTACAGTGTTTTCCATCCATTTATGTACAGCTAAAGTCTGGGAAGCATTTCTATATGATTTTTAGGGATTTTTATAGCTGTTGTTTTTAGCTTAGCATGTATAGTGCAGAGAAAGGACACACTTGACAGCACCTTTCCAGCCGTTATGAGCTGTAACGGCAAAACAAAAACAACAGTGACCCTATTACAACTTATTTCGCTGTAGTATATGTTAAAAAGGTAATGACACTTTTTGTAACCGTCAGCCAATCCGGTGAAAGTTCCACCGCTCTCCGCTATTATGAACCCTGACCCTGAACCCTGCATTGTTGGTAACAGTAGGCGAAGCAGACTGGTCCAATGCATACTGTGAAATTTTCCCGAATCATTACGTCATTCGAGGAATTTTTGGCATACTGCAACTTTCGTTTTTTGTTCGCATACTGCATACTACATTTTGGGCGAATCAGTACGCACTGCTAGTATAGCAGACGAATTTGAAAACAGCCTTAGTCTGGTTTCAACCAGGAAATGGATGTGCCAGAAAGTACACTGACCCACCGCTCATTACCTGCCCAATACCATCCCAACAGTGAAGCGTGATGCATAGTGGCAGCATCATGCTGTGGGGGTGTTTTTCAGCAGCCGGGACTGGGAGACTGTAACAAGAGACTGTGTTATAGGGTTTCCTTCAGCACAATCAACATCCACGTGGCCTCATATTAATGCAAAGGTTCTTTAATAATAATACTCACACACACGTATACTAACAAAACAAAATCAATTTTTCTGCCTAGTGCTTTATATCTTCAGTCCCTTCCATGGCTCCAAAATCCAACACAAAATCCTTCTTCCAGTAAGAAGCACAGACTCACTGCTCTGCTGCATGTGTGTGAGAGTCCCCCAGCTCCAGCCTGCTACTGCAGAGAGACAGAGAGCCTGATTAACTCACAGGAACCACCTGCATCAGTCAGCATTGGCACAGCTTCTCTGAGCCACTCCCACACCTCTCTCCCCTGCAGCTGAGCTGAACCACACCCCACTACCACAGAGACTGGTCAGGGTTTCAGGAAAGCTAAAGTGAGCAAAATCGAGAGATCCTCAATGAAAACCTGTTTTGCAGTGCTCAGGACCTCAGACTGGGCCAAAGGTTCACCTTCCAACATAACAATGACTGGAAGCACACAGCCAAGACGACATAGGAGTGGCATAGGGACAACTCTGTGAATTTTTTAGTCCCGCAGTCAGAGCCGGACAGCAGCGATCTTGTTACTCTTGTTATTTTTTAAAATTATTTTTGTTGAGGAAATGGGGCATAAATGACTCTTGTGATGATTAAAAACTATCAACTCTGGCCTATGCTATACCATTGTTTTGACTTGTGTATGTTATCTGTGTCAGATTTTACTTTAGATGGTTTGAACAGGAAAGCATGTAGAGACTATGAATATGATGCATGATTTTTTTCAGCCAGTTGGAGGAGAGTGTGCATGGTTGAAGATTTTGGTATGAAAGCCATGAAAATAAGTTCATGTTCTTTGAAAGAATAATGATAAGATAAAATACAAGACAAATGAATTTAGCAGTGGGTGAAAATAGCTGGCAACTTTTGATGTTAACAGCCTAACTCTGTTTGCAGTTCACCGTTAAAAAGGAAGTAGAGGAAGAAAAATGAGGCATTTAAACCGTCATCACTTCTGGTAAAGTGCAAACAGCAGTGCCTGATTTGGGACAACACTACCCTAGAGTGTCCTGATTTGTTTTCTATGTCTGATGAAGAAAGACTCCAATTTTTGTTTACACACAAAATGTTTCAGCTTACACAATTTGTGTTGAATGCTTTTCAGCAGCGTAAGAGTACACTTTATGTTTGACTAAAGCTGCTGTCTAATAAGGAGTGTAAGGTCTAATTGCCAATGAGCAACATTTTGCTAACATTTGATTTGTTTCTGTCTGATATGTACTGTGATGAGTTGCTCTTGTCTTTGCTTGATTGCTCTTATTTGTTTTGTATTTCAGTGTCTTGTAAGCCCGTGAGGGCTGGGCACCTCTTTTGGTGTACAGCATGATGAAATAATAATAAATAAAACTAAACTAAACTAAAAAAGCCTTTTAAGAATAGTGCTGTAACTATATTGAAGTTTACTGCAGTGAAGTAGACTTGTGAAAGTATGTGATTCAGAACATTCCTATTATGTTTATTATTGTCATGGAATTGTTAGTTTTTACTTTAAACATACATGTAGGTACGTAACATAAGGAAGCATGAACCGCTACTGGAAACTGCTGTTCTGTTGCTGTACCTCATTCATGTTTGAGCTGCTTACTTGTATTGACCACAATTATCCCCTGCTATTGGCTCTGCCCACCTCTGCTGCTTATTTTCATTTGAATTAAGGACTCTAATTGATAAATAATGTCATTAAAAGTGCATTTAGTAAACCGTAAATTTTGTAAAGTTGTTAAAAGTGGCACTCCTGGTAAATGCTGCCAGTGGACACAGATTGCTTTGCAAGCAGCTAGCAGGATTAACAGTATTAAAGAGGCCACTTTAAACAGCTTTTATCCCTTATTATATGAAAATCATAAATACAATCCTAACAATGGTTCACTGTTCATTAAAACATCTTATGTAGTGCCATTTTTATTGGACACTGTCCACAATTCAAAACAAGAAAGAAGCAGTAGAGGTTGGCGGAGCTGACTAGCATGTAGCCCTTTACTTATCATCTTTACATGTTTTGTCTGAGAGCTCTCAGATGGTTTTATTTACAATTCGTGTGTTGAAAGTTAAATTAATAAGGTCCTAGAGTGCACCAGAAACTAAATAATGTTCACAGGGAAATTTATTTCGCTCACAATTAAGTTTAAAGAGATAGTTTGGCATTTTTCAAGTAAAGGATTGTGTAACAGTAAATATTAAATAGCCATATTGTGATCATAAGTTATATTAGGCCTTGTCTAAGATGAAAATGTTATATTTCCGTTTCGTTTTGAAATTTTTCTGTCTTTAAACACAGGATTGTTTCAGGAAATTTCTGCGTAAGTACGGAACCAATGAAAATGACTGAAAACGCTGTAGTATATATTCCAAGCCTGTACGTGGCGCTGTATTGCTGCAACAGAAATGCACCAAAAGAGAGAAGAAGATCACAGAAAACTGCCACAAATGTTCTCCTAGTTGCCCTTCTGGTTGTTCTCTACGTTGGATTTAAGAACATCTGGTGTATGCTGTTCACCGTGGTGGTAAAGGAGCATCAGATTTGCTGTCAAAGCCATAATAAGCTCAGCAAGTTCAGCAGCACGAACACACCCCTGTAATTCGCCATTGTTTTTTTGGTTCGACATGCGCATGCGGCGCACGTGGGCTACGCCATGTGTGACATAATCGTTTCAAGAAAGATGCGGTTGGCTGTCCAAACGATAATCGTTTACAGATTTGTTCACTCTGGAACCCGGTTTCAAAAAGTAGCATTTATGACCTCCAAAAACGCTGTGTGGACAAAATGCCGATACCACAAAGGACTTTTGTGTATACTCCTGAATTTGTCTCTGTGTGGATGGGACCTTAGATGCCTATCAGTGCCCCTTTAAGGACAGACCAGCTGTGGTGCATGTGCTAAAGCTAGACAGGTTTGTCTCATTTTGAGAAAAAATGGTCTAAAACAGTGTCAGGGTAAATGTTTACTCTTGCTGTGCTTTACTTTCCTGCTAGAATGAAGTTGTGTTACAGCACTGCTTCAGCACATCACATAATTGCTCCTGCAGCGCACTGATGAGCTGTTTGGATCTACAGTGTTACAACTTCACTTTTTTGTTACTGAATAGACAGATGATTATCTGTGTGATATCTCAGAGATGGCGAAAGACCATTACTCCCTCCATTAAAACACCAGTAACTCTCTGGAGCAAACATGATACTTTTTAATGATCATGAGTAACTTTCTCTATAGCTTACAGCAGACTTTCCTGTGAGTACCTCAAACTTAATTTCTTATTTTTTTCTAGCCATGTCTCCTCAGGGGCTCTGTCATGGTTTAATTAGACAGTCCATACTCATCTTTTCTCTCCAGCACATCTACTGTCTACTATAAAACAGTTTTGTTTTTTAATTTGTTTGTTTTAATTTTCTTCTTTTCAATGATGTGCAATTGACCCAGGAGTTTTTGGCTAACCCACAAATCGGACTGTATGATTCCAGCTTGAAGTTTTCCAGCACAAGTCTGATGTAACAGCCTGGCTCATTTTCAAAGATAGGGCTTACTTTCACAAAACTTTGACTAGAAGTCAGACACCCCCCCCCCCCCCCACACACACACACCCTCACACACACAAGTAGAGCCATAACTGAAAGATAATTATGCCAATTGTGGGCCTCATTCCCTTCTCTCTATAAAAACTTTTAAAAATCAGAGTTGCAAAGTGCTTTACAAGGACTGTAACAAGGACAGAAAGAAATCTTTCTAGATTATTCTGTTTTATTTGCTCAGAGGAATTGTTTGCTGTTGTTCTGCTAATTTTAACTTTGGGTGGTGATGCATGATGTGACCTCAGTCTTTTCACTCCCTCTCACTGTAGAACCTACGGTCCATTTTAACCCTTTGGGGTCAACAAGACGGGCTGGGAAGCTCATGGCTCCATAGACTGTGTTGGCAGTATGTCAGGCTCAGCCATGTAAACATTACTAACTCTGAGAGTTAGCACTGCTAATGCTAAAAGCACAGCTAACAAGGCACACAATTGAAAATGTTCTGAGGGTGAAAGAAAGTAAAATTGCACGGACCATGGATTGACCAGAGTCCAGGTCTGTCATCGGGGGTCTTGCAAGGCTCCAAACTAAAGTGATTATGGGCGGGGCTTGGTCGCACTGCAAACCGGTGGCAATGGCTGCTGCCTGTGTAGCAATTAGCTTGGATGTAGCAATAGAATAGCAACATTTTAATCAGAACTGGACCACATTTCTTTATCTAAAAAAGGCAAAAATCTGCACTGATGCTTTTGCTCTTCTTGCGGCCTGCTTTGTGATGGGTTTATGATAATTACACGCCAGATTCAGTTGTTTTGAAAACTGGTACCAAAGACTGCCTCTGGCAATGCAATTATAGCTCGAATGTATCCATAGCAACAGATTTGATTATATTTTGACCTAAAGTTACACTAGAATTTTTGTCTCCAACCAAAATGACCAGCAGTCCTCAAGAATTTCGGCAATATAGAACAACTACTGGAGATATACTTCAGATAGCCATATGTAACCAATAACCTGCATTTAACAGCAATAAAACATATACAAAGAGAAACACTGTGATACAGCTTCATGTCTGTGCTAAAATGGGAGTAACTGTTACCCTGTTACTACAACCTGCTCGGCATGTATGACTCATGACCAGACCAGGCATTAGCTGCTACCAAAACTTAGCAGATAACACCAGTCAAATACCATCCTCCACTGAAGACAAAAAAAAAAAAAAAAACAAATAGCTCACCCGTGCTCTGCTAATTAGACGCTACCTTAAAACTCTGCATTACAAATGAAAATTGAGTCTTACCATTAATTGTCCCACATAAGTAATTATAGACTGATGATCTCAACTGTAACCTCTGCTACAACAGCGAATCCAACCATTGTGGTTCATTTGGAGTAGTCCAGAAGAAAGACAAAGTGTCCACAGTGGATAGTTCGTCATGGTCCTCCCATCAGTGGCTCTACCCTCACTGCTGCTGCTGATTAGTCAGGATGTCCTAAGCATGAACACCAAGCTGCGGGGAATTGAGATGGTGCTCTCGTCATCGGCCTTAATTACTCATCAAAGTCCACTACTTGTCTATGCTTGGCCCAGGCCTGTCCTCACCCTGGTTGCTGCATCAGTGTTTATGCTGCTCAGCTATCTGCAGTTCCCTTTGTTTCAGCTACTTTATTACCTGCATTGATGACTAACTGAAAATCCTTCCATACTGTTGATTTCCCTGCATAGCTGTAAACCTCCCCAGAGATGGGCATTATTTGATGTCATCCACGTTGATCACATTAATATTCACTACCTAGGTTAGCCACGTGTTGCCTACATAGATAAAAAAAAACCAAACTCTGAACCAAAAGTGAGTCATAGTAAAATGACCTTGATACCTTGAGAACAGAAAAACTGAAAAATTGATAATTTTTCAGTTTTTTCCATTTTTGGTCAACAACGAAAACACAGAATAAAGAGAGTTTCTCACGATTTTTGAGTCTGGTTTCAACCAGAAAATGAATCTGCCTGGAAATACACTGACCAATATATTTGTGAGATTTCTGAGTAGTGACTCTGGTTTTTGGTCACTGGAATCTGTTCATGTGTAGAAGGGTATTTATGGTGTCTTCTTCACTTCCTCACATTGTAAGTGTAAAATCATTTTGTCATTATGTGCGGGGTCTCTCATATTTTCAACGTCTGTTTTCAGGATGAACTCAGAGCTGCTACCAACAGAAGATGTCTTATGAGAGGAGAACTTGGCAGGAAATGACTGAAAGGACAAATGGTAATGCTAAGCTACTTAAAATTCTCTTACGCACTTCTCCTGTCTTCATCACTTGCTGTCTTTCAATCTTCCTCTCTGTTTTTGGTGTGAGTCAGAGTTAAGAGTGCCTGGTGCACTGGTGTGACGAAGGTGGGTTGCTGCACTTTATTGTAGCTACTGAGTTGTCAGCATCCCGCCTGGGGAGGCCGTTCTATAAAGACAACGAGACAGGAGTGTGTCACGCAGGATTGAGCTGTCACACATATTGAAGAAAGACTTCCGTCATCAGGCTCCGTGCTCTGAGCGAGAGGTCACAAACAGCAGGCTCATTTACATTGAAATATAAATACTTGGAATATTAATGCTGCATTTTATGCATAAGTGATTATCGTATAGGAGATATAGGATTTTTTTATCATATTGAAATGACAGAGGAGACATTTTTGCATGGGGGGTTTTATGGCCAGGCCTGCTGTATGTTTGTTTAATGTTGTGTGATATTGGAATCACGCTGGCTTTGCTTAATATTCATGTGTGCTGCACAAGCTCTGTAATGCATGTGTGGAGGGCTCTGTGGTGCTGTTTATGCTGTTTGGACATATTTCTGCAATAAGCAGAGAATAAATACAGTTAATCAAATCCCTGACTGTGTTTATGAGAATATCTTCAAATGTAAGTGAGCTGTATATAGGTTTGGAGATAAAAACAAATCTGATTAAAGAAGAAATCGTTCAAACAAATTTAATTTAAAAACCACTATGTAGTTAAACTTTTCCAAAACTTTTTTTTTTTAACCCAAAGGACTCAACAATAAAGAGCTCACTCTCATTTTTGCTCTTTTTTTCCACACTCTCTCTAGCCAGTATCTTTTATTGAGCTGTACTTGTTCCAAGAGGAAGTATTCTTTTCTTTGATAGTCAAAGTTTTGTATGGCAGCATGAAATCTTGAAAATCTCAGGTGCATTGGGACTTAAAAAATCATTTTAAACTAGTCTGGCGCTTGTGTATTTCTTGTAGAAAATTGCTTAAAGCCAGAATCGAATTCTCTTACGGGGACTCTATGTCCTTGTCTGCCGCCTGCAGCCATATTGTGTGTTTGTGCACTTTGTGTGTTTACTGTGTGTTTGGCTAACATGGATTGTCTGCCTTGACACTGATAAATGACGTTGCACTTTGAGTAGCGGCTCACAGAGATTCAATCCCTCCCGGCTGTCTTTGCTCATTGCTCTCTCCTATTATTTATCTGTAAAGAAGAGAGGTGGAGGGCCGGCTCCTGTCTGTCACAAAACAATCAATCTGCACTGAGACCCAATCCTGTCACCCACCTGCAACTTCTACTCCCTCTCCTTATTTCCTCATACTTCGGACATGTTGATTCTCCACTGTTGCACAATACCACTCCCAATAATTTAGCAGATAAAGGACTCGCTGATAAATGTCTGACTGTCTATTGCTTCAGTATCTGTGTGCAGGGTTACATACAGAGATGACTGTATCGTACAAATTTTCATTCAAACATCCTGCAGCTTCTGGCAGTTTTACAGGCAGTCTGAAAACTTTTGGTTTAAAAGCTTCCATTCATCTATCTACACATCCATCTTCTTCCACTTGTCCAGGGCCGGGTCACAGCGGTAGCAGGTTGAACAAGTTGACACTTTACAACTCCTTTTGGAGGATCCAGAGGCCAGACAGGATATATAATCTTTCAAGTGCATTCAGGGTCTTCCCCGAGGTCCCCTCCTATGGAATGAGATTTGTGTCAAAAAGATTCAAATAACTTTTTCAGTATCAAACAAAAATTAGCATTTGAACACAAAAAAATGTGGTCCAAGAAAAAAAATGTTCACATCAAGAGAACAAATTTGAAATAGCAACCAAATTATTAGTCTTTGAATTTTTAACATCTTTTTGTTTACAGTTCCCGTGTTTCTCTCAGTGATCAGACTTTTGCTCTTGCGTCTTGGTTTTGCGTTTGCGCTGCCTGATCCTTTGTTTGCGTTTCTTGACTTTTTGATGATGACTGAGGCATAGTTTACGTCCAAAGCGAAGGCGACACCTGAAGTGGCTGGAAAAATGATAAAATATGTATGTGTATGAAACAAAACAACATCTATTACTGCACTGACAAATAAACCTGTTTAATCAATAGGGATACACCCCAGAAGGGCCGCCCACATGGGAAATTTGTGTCAGAACTGAGAGCAAAAAGTCAAGAAATGCAAACAAAGGATCAGGCAGCGCAAACGCAAAACCAAGAAGCGAGAGCAAAAGTCTGATCACTGAGAGAAACACGGGAACTGTAAACAAAAAGATGTTAAAAATTCAAAGACTAATAATTTGGTTGCTTTTTCAAATTTGTTCTCTTGATGTGAACATTTTTTGCACAGATCACATTTTTTTGGTCTCATAAGCTAATTTTTGTTTGATACTGAATACTGATACTGATACTGAGTTTAAGCTGTTGCATTCTAACTCAGGCATGTGCAGCTCTAACAACACACTCGTGCTTTCTCTCTGTGAAAACATGTCATAAGGCATTCTCGTCCAAATGGGAACAAGACAATAAAACACTGGGGTTAATTAAAATCTCAGTGAGACTTTAATTACAGCTATTCTGTTAATTTACAGGTCTGCTTAATGCAGTGTTGTGACAGTATGCGTCACATGCAGGCTAACTAATTCCATAGTCCTTGGCTAAATTAAATTAAACTGGCGAGAAAGGAATGCTAATCTGGGAACATGAATAGCACTGTTGTGTTAAACTTCAAAGACATTATTGTGTTACATTTCCACCAGTATTTTAATTAACTGGGTCAAGGACCACATCTCCACTCCATTGTGCCACTTTGAAAGGGGCTGTTACGCATAAACAATCAGTTCTGCCTGCTAGTCCCTAGTGTTATCTGATTGCAGTCACCTGGTTTAAAAAAAAAACGAATTTTTACTTTATTTTCAGACATTTTTCACACCCAGCCAGGGGCAGTGAAAAAGGGGACAAATGATGTGGCAGCTATCATTATATGAGGGGAAATGCTTCCGTCATTATTCAGGATGACTCTGCAGGGGCTCCTACATGCACAAGTGGATCCCTTTAAAAAGCCAGATGCTGCTTTTCTGACTGGTTTTGCAACCAGAGGGTCAAAGGAAGGGGAGTGAGGAGAAAGAGGAGAGAGATCAGCGGGGAACGAAACAAGAGGCTGTTTGTAAAGGTATCAGATAGAGATAAACATGCAAGCTGTACACAGGCAGGCAGCTGCATCTAATCCCCGAAGAGAGAGTGAAAAGAGGAGGGAAAAAGAGAGCATGACAAGAAGGGAAAATGGATTCGAGGGGGGTTAAAAGAGAGCGACTGCCCACTTCACTGGCAGCTCTTTCCCTCTGATCTGCCATCCACTGGCTCATGTTCTGGGCAGCCTTTCACAGAGACCAGTGTGCCAACCTGCTTTTTGTTCTGCATCTGCGCCCTTTCACACTCAGTTATGCCTGCAGCTGATGTATTTAAACCTATGTGAGTACACATGTTGGAAATTTATGCCAGGCCTTTTCAATTCCAGCTATTAGATAATTTCATGTAAAAAAAAATCTTAAGTGAGACAAACTGATATGAGACTTTGAAGTATTTAATACAGTTATCTATTGCTGTTAAAACCTCAGCTTGCACCTTTTAGTGATAAACTTTTCATTGAGTTTCACTGACGGAGCAGACATGCACACATTACGCTGTATAAAAGTATATTCCCCCTTCCTGATTTCTTATTTTTTATATATTTATCAGACTTAAATGTTTCAGATCATCTCAACTGTAACCTCACCTAAAACAAATCCAACCGTTGTGGTTTCCTGGGAGTGGTGCTAAAGAAAGACAAACATGTCTACTGTGGAGGTTTCTGTTCTGTTCCCTTCTCTTCGATGGCTCTTCTTCCAGTTGAAGTTACATTCAATGCTGCTGCTAAGTAGCCAGGATGCTCCGGGCAAGTACTATCAGCTTCAGGGAAGTGAGATAGAGCTCTTGCAGTCTGCCCCTACAAGCCAAGCCTTTCTGACTGACATGACCAATAAGCGGTAAAAACTGGCTACATTCTCTAAATTTTGCTGAAAATTTCAGGCTAGGCCACCTGTGTGGATGCAAATGTTAGATTTTGGTCACTCTGACTGTTCTGCCAGCCCTGTAGTAGCATTTCAATGTAAACTAAAGGTGAGCTGATGTGATAACGAAGCAGGAAATATTCAGAGAAATTAGTTATAAGCAGGCAGGAAGGGGTCATGAATTTTATATGACATGTCCAGTTCATTCAGCGTAGGTTTACAAGATAAACAGGTTATCTTAGTAGATGCTTAGATACCTGTAGGCACTTACCTGGTTAATTTTCTCAGCATGAATTAACACTGCGGAACTGACAAGGGTCCAGGACCATCTCCTCTGTTTTCTTGACGTCTATAACAAGATGGTTATCATCAAACAAATCACTGTACCTCATTAAATCACGGTCGGCAGGCTGAGTATGTTCTTTACCACTCCTTCATTGCTTTGGTGAATTGTATAGCCTTAGTATAAAGGCAAAGGCGGTCAGCCTCAGCCTCTGTTACTTGGTCTGCTACTTCAAAATCATTATTTCTGTGTCATGACCTTTCTCTTGAGAATGCCCCCCTCCAGTCCTGCAGGGAGTCTCCCTCTGTGAGGTGCATATTTGAACAGGCGAGGGACAATTTCAGGGGCATCCTGTCCTGAAATTTCCACACATTTTCAAAAGTGCATGTGTGAAAAGGCTACAGTTTTTATTCTTATAATTCTCTTTTGTCTTTGACCAAAAATGTGCTTTTCCTCAAATTACGAGTCATTCATGTGAAAGCTGAATGTCCTCTTTGCTTCATTTTCTTCATATATCTGGCACTCCAACTGACAAAACTACACGGACAAATGCAGCTGCAGCAACTTTCCGGTGCTTAATCATTATAAACATTCTCCACCATTATTTCTCATATAACTAAATCCCCTGGGTCTTTCTTCCTACTCTCCATCTGTCCCTGCCAGTGGGTAAAAGACTGATAATTGCTTTTTTTTCAGTTTTGCTTTCTCTTAACAGAATTAAATGCACAGGCAGTCACTGATGTGCCATTGCCTGTAGGGTTCAGGAGCTCATTTTCTAATTTCTTAAATATATTTGGATATAAATGAGAAATTAACTTTTTTCCCCCCTTCACTTCTTAATAACATACATTCTGCTGATATGACTTACTCCAGTCTTACTGCTGTGTGATGTGAGCGCTGGCTGGTTATTGATATGAGCTGTGAGCAGGTACAGTGGCCGGGTTAATGAGGGTCAGAGCAGCTGCTGGCTGTCAGAAATACAAAAGCAGGGAGGATCCGGTACATATTAGCACAGTTAATTGTGGCTGTAATGCTACATAGCCGAGGGCTGCCCTCATCTTGTTAGAGACATGAACCTAATCAATGGCCCTGTCTCTGAGACCATCTCATGAGCACTGGACCGGCATCAATATTAACGCAACACTAAACTCAGGTGAGTTTAGGATTCTGCTGTGGAGTTAAAGCTGACAAGAGAATTTCTACAAAGTTATGTCAATTAAATAAAAATATGTAGGGTAAAAAATTGACTGCATAAATATTCACCTCCTTTGAAGTGACTGACCTAATTCAACAGAGGTCCAGTCAGATGGTGCTAGTAGTCTCACAATTAGTGAAATGGGGATCACCTGAGTGCAGTGAATTTGCCTAAAGTGGTTGACACCTGAGTCTGGAAGGTCCAGTCACTGGTTATCAGTATTCCTGGCTACCATTACACCTTGAAGACAAAAGAATATTTCAAGCAACTCAGAGAAAAAGTGGGATGGATACAAAAAAAATTCAAGGCACTGAGCATTACCCATAGTTCAGTTAAATCCGTCATCAAGAAATGGAAGGAATGTGGTACATGTGTAAATATGCCTAGATCAGGCCGTCCTCACAAACTGAATGACCGTGCAAGAAGAAGACTAGTGAGAGAGTCCACCAAGACACCTATGACTACTCAGCTGTGATGGGAGAGACTCTGCATACAACAACTGTTGCCCGGGTTCTTCACCAGTCAAAACTGTGTGAGAGTTGCAAAGAGAAAGCCACTGTTAAAGAACTCCTTAAATCTCCACTAGAGTTCACCAGAAGGCATGTGGGAGACTCCATGGTCAAGTGGAAGAAAATTTTTTTGTCTGATGAGACCAAAATGGGGCTTTTTGGCCACCAGTCAAGACGGCAGACACCAAACACTGCACATCACCACAAACACACCATCCCCACTGTCAAGCACAGTGGTGGCAGCATCATGCTGTGGGGATGCTTGTTGGCAGCCAGCCCTGGATGGTTTGTAAAGGTAGTGGGTATGTGGCAAAATATAGGAGAATCCTGGATTCTTAATCAGTCTGTAAGAGAACTTTGGCTTAGGAGATTTATTTCCAAGCAAGACAATGACCTTAAGCAGACGCTGTGACAGCAGCAGTAATGTTATATAACACTGGCATTGGTTAACACTACTGTGACAACATTCAGTTAACAATAAACCCAAAATTTTAAGTCTCTAATTTGATTAATACAACAGGTATTACATCACTTCAAAAGAGTATCTCCAAGTAAATTTACAGAAAACTAGATGATATGCCACATTTTATTTGCAGTGTTATGAAATTAGCCGAGTTGACAGGGAGAGTTTTTCACAGTTTACCCCTCTTTATGTCACAATCATCCATTGTACAGAAAGCTTTTCTTCTGGTGATTCTCTGGTGATTTTCTACTGGTGATTCTCAGAAGATATAACTCCTGTCATGAGCTGAACTGACTGAAAAGATTCCTCCGTCGTGCTGAAAAGCAACAAACAAATCTAGACAAACAATTTAGACAGATTAGTCACGCACAGTGTGATTTGTACTGTTCTGAATATTTGTAACTTTTATGTTTTGGTGCTGTTTGTGCATGATTGAGTATTAAAGCACTGAAGAGCTGAATCAAATGCATTTTATGTAAGGTTGTTACTTGATGCATTCAGTCCAATGACTTATCATAAGATCGGACCAGCACACTGATTAGATACAGTTCCCTGATAGTTGTCATTTGCACATTTAAGATATTCCCAGTAATAAAAAAGATACTAGAATACAAAAAATTCATATTCAGGAGCACCCTTGCCTTCTAGTTTGAATTCATGAATCTTAATAGGAATAACGTTATGTGAAAGCATGTGAGGCTGTTATGAAGTGCTACACAGTCACACTGTGAGCTAGCTGCTGGATTAAATTAACTATTACCTCACCATATGAAGACACTGAGCTTTTCTCTCTCCTTCGAGGAATTGTGGGAAGGACTTGATGGTCAAACCATCGACCATGTGATTAATAGATGACTCCAGTGAGCCCCCGCAACCCTCCAACCACAATTCTCAACTATCTACTTGCTTTCTTAAAACTCCACATTTGGAGCAGTGCCAAACTAACCAGCAGTGTAAGACCACAGCACCACTGCTGCTTTTGGTGAGACTAAACCTGCCAATATTGTTCTGGCTCCATTATTAACGGTGAGCACATGTCATTCACTCAGACCATCAGTCATACAACTGAACAGGGAGACTCTCCTCCAGGCTATTGGCTTTTGGTTTTGTAAAATATTGCCTCCAAGTCAGTGATGTTGCTGCCTCTGGCAAAAGGACTGATGCCGGTGCTCTGTATGGGTCCGTTTTTAGACAGAAGCTAGGAACGCTTCCGTGCTGGGGACCTTGGGCAAGGCCTTCCTCTGTAGATTAACTTGATGGGTTCATTTTCTGGATGCCAGCTTTAAAAGATCCAATCACAATTTTTATTACAGGCTGTACAGAGCACAATTTGTGGTTGAGTTCTGGCCTCTTAAAGGGAGATTTATCAAATGAGAGTGCCACATGTGCACAACATCCACATCCTGACCTTGTTTTGTTGCTTAGTAGCAAAAAATGGACTTGCTCAACTGCAACCATTCAAAGATAAACTATGAAACAGTTGCTAAGTTACACTGTATCATATTCAATTTATCTTACAGGTGAAGATGACTTTAGGGTTGGGAAAATCCATAGAGCATTAATTATTTCTTTTAATGGCATGCTTTTTCCCTGTCAGCACATTTTGGTTGTGATGTAAAAGTGACGTAAAAGTCCACCACTGCTCCTTAATATCTCATTTCAGTGTTAAAGTCTCCCAGACAGCTCTGTGAAGAAGTCAAAAGTCACCTGCATCAGCAAAACACATCAAGAAAAACAAGTTAGATTCAATTTCAGGAGCAACACAGCTACAAAACAGCTTCTTCTTCCTCTTCTTAACTCTCTCTGTTGTTTTAAAAAAAGCAGAAGCGGTTGAAGTTACCTTGCAAACCAGATGGTTTGTGTCCATATTCAGGCAAGTCCAATCTACAACATTTGGGCCGGACCAACACTGTTCAGACCAGTCAGTTTTGTGCAACGGCTGCCTTCAGTGTGGTGATTAGCTCGGTTGTAGCTTTTACATAGCATCGGTTTTACAAAAACTGCATTACAATTCTATATCATATGAAGAATAAAAACAACACTGAAAGCTTTGCATGATGTGAAAAATGTTTTTGCTCTTCTGCCGACCTGCTTCGGCATTTGTGAGCGTTATGCAGGGGAAGGGGTTAGTGGTTCTGTGAGTGGTTGTGGCTGCTGCTAAGAGAAGAATTCACTTGGAAGTAGCCAGAGGGCCAGATTTGTCAGAGCTGGACATTTCTTTACCAAAACAAGGGCAGAGAGCAACATCCAAAGCTTTTCATGACAGAAAAAAGATGTTTTCGCTTTTCTCCTGGTCTGCTTTGGCATAGGTTTGCCGGTGTATCCAATGGCTGCTGCCACAGTAGCTGTTAGCTTGGATGTAGCTGTTAGAAAGTTGCAGTTTAATGGAAATTGACCATATTTTCTTTTTAAAACATTCAAAACAGAGAGTAGAGCCACACTGAGAGCTTGTCTTGGCAGAGAAGATGTTTTTGCACATCTCCCAACTGGCCTTGGCATCAATGTATTAGTGGAGGAGCTCCACCATTCACAACTACAGCAGCGGTATCCCATCTGCTCAAGAATAGAACATGCATAGAACGTCATTTTGTCTTGTCGCTCTGATTTGCCTGTCATGAATATGAAATTACCAATGTTTCTCCAATCACCTTCTGAGAATTTTTAAAAATGTCCCGCCTTTCTCAAACGCTTTGTATGGGAGCTTTCCCAGATGAATGTGAAATATATCTATACAAAACAGACTATCTGGCATTTCAGGTTAGGGTTGAAGACATTATCGATGTAAACAGATTTTAAGTTCATATGTAAGGAAACCACCTGCTACAAGTGTGCATTTAAGTGCTCTGCTAAGGCTCCATTACAGCATTTAATCCTGCATCTATATGAGCTTCACTGATGTACACGAGTTGTGATTTTGCACATTCAGCTATTTTCCTTTGTGATGGTGCACAAGTATGGGAGCATATGCCGGTCAACCTTGGTCCTGCACTGTTCTGGCATCCTGATGGCCATTGCCCAGGCCTGTGCCAGGCACAAGCCTCATCTCTTCAGGCATCCTCCAAGCTGATTTCTCCATACTGCACATTTTAGTTTGCATTTTTAATGTTGTATTTATTGTATCATTTCAAATGAGGGGATATTGGGTTGTTAATTTCTTTGTTGCTTTTCATTTTGCTTATATTTTGTCATCCTTTGTTTCATGTTTAACCACTATAGACTGAACCAACTATTACTGTTACTATTCTTAATTACACTAGAATGAACAAACTGAATGGTGCATGACTGCAGGTTAAAGGTAATAATGAAGGAAACTTAGAATTATGAGTGTGGGACTTTATGTTACTTTGTTCCCGATGACCCAAGTATGTACCTAACCATAACCCCAAACCCCCCCCTCAAACTATGACCTTATATATTTATTTCTAGTCTCCTTTTTCCTCTTATCTTAGTGTCAGAGTCTTTGCCTCAAGGGGCTTAGTGCTCTGCAGGTCCCCATTGTGCCCATTCATTCTGTAGAGCATTTATGAGGTTAGGGCCAGTCAAGTTCTTCCACACCAAACTCATTAACGTCTTTATAGTCCTTCCTTTTGCACTGGGGCACAGTCATGTTGGAATAGAAAAGGGCCTTCCCCAAACTGTTGCCACAAAGTTGGAGCATACCATTGCCCAGTATGCCTTGTTATGTTGAAGCATTGAGTTGGCTTTCACTGGTAATAAGGGGCCTTGCCCAAACCCTGACAACAATGCCATATCCCACTTCCACCAAACACAGCTGCCACAATGCAACAAGGCAGGTAACCTTCTCTCAGCATCCACCAAACCCCAGACTTGTCCATCTGACTTCTAAACAGAAACATGATATGTCACTCCATAGAACATGTTTCCACTGCTCCCCAGTCCAGTGTTGCTTTACACCTCTCTACCAAATGCTTGGCACTGAACTTGGTGATGTGAGGACTGGAAACCCATTCCATGAAGGTCCAAACACACAAACAGCTTTCATAACTTTCGTAGGCTGGCGTCGTGGGTTGGCATTCTGGAGTTTTATAGGTTGGCATTCTTAGCTTTCATAGGTTGGCTTCATGGGTTGGCATTCTTAACTTTGTGTGTTGGATTCAAGGGTTGGCATCCTCAACTTTTATTGGTTGGCTTACTGAACTTTCATGGGCAGGCTTTATTCTTTGCGGAATTAGTTACCAGTTACAAATGGAAAGCTGAAGACAGTCTGTTGCCATCCACTGAGGGAAGTCAGACAGGCAATGCTGTGAGTTTTTTATGCTATGTAAGAAATATCAGGCAATTAATTTTGTAAGGTATTTTCAGCATATCCCTTTTTTTGATTTGTGGTTTTTGTTCCATGTGGGATGCAGTTCTTGTGTGACAATATACAAAATCTCATGTTTTTACATCTTTATTTGCAGTTTCATCATGTCAACGTGGGTCAAGTTTACAGTAAATGACAGAAATCTATGACTGTCTTCACTGACATTGGTTTGACTTGTGTTTAGTTGAGTTTCTACACACTGGACAAGACTACTACAATCATTTATTTGCAATGTTTCAGTACTACCCTTCCTGAGGGAGAAGGAGGTGTTTTATAGAAACACTGTCATTTTTTCTGCTTTTTCCATGTTAAAAAGTGTACAAGTTTTTGATTGACACATTGCCCTCATGTGCACCTGCCCTATGAAATAGAAGGGTTTTTCAATTTAGAGAACCTTGCTCTAAAATATTCCCGAGTAACAGTATATCCTCAGCACGAAGATTTTCCTGACAGATAGGAAGATGGGGTCTCGGTAGGCGAGATGTGACATATAAAAGCATGTTGCAGAAATCTAAGATGATGGGAAAAAAGCAAAGGGGCTGACAATTTAATGACAGCTTTTGCTTTGAATGCTACATGTCAATTGATGTATTCAGTAAATGAAATAGCAAAAAATATACTGGTGAATAGAAAAGGGTGCAAAGCCTCTGCTTTTTCACATAGACAGCAACTGCACTAGTCACACACTGGTCATTGATAGAACTGTCATCACTTTGTCTACTTTCTAGTGGGGATTTTTTTCCTTTCTGTGTCACACATCAGCTCACTCAGACTTGACTTGGAAATTTTACAAGGGTCTGCCAGGAAAAAAATCAGACAAAGTCAAGGTGAATACTTTTGCAAGGTGCGTTTGCATATGCAGCTGGAAGTTCTCTGTTATTTTGTAGAAATATTGCTTTTACACATTGCGGTTGGTTAGAAAATGCACAGTGTAGCTCTGTCTCTTTCTTTGTCTGTCCCTCTTATTTCTGTCTGTCTCTCCTTCCTCTTTCTGCATTTCCTTCTTCTCATTTTTTCTGTCCCCCTCATTCTTCCCCGCATGTCCTTCATACCTTTGAAACCCCAAAACAGCTTCAGCAGATGGCTGTACAACATGAGTCTGGTTCTGGCCCATATCTGCCCAGTAAAAGGAAGTTTTTTTCTTGTCATTGAAACTTTGCCAAATGTTGCTTAGTGCTGAGCAGATTGTGGATTAATATTGGGTCTATCTTTATTGATAACATGCAGTTGAAACCAGAAGTTTACATTCGGCATAACCTGTTTTTTTCTCAGTGTGATATTAAATCAGACTACACTTTTCCTGTTTTAGGTCAGTCAGGATTACCAAAATTATTTCTATTTGCAAAATGCCAGAATAATGACAGACAGATTGTTTTTAGAATTTTTTTGTCCCTTTCTTCAAAGTCAAAAGTTTAAATACATTTTCTTAGTATTTGGTAGGATTGCTGTTAAACTGTATGACATTCAGATGATCCATTTGCACTCAAACTTGAACTTCCTGGCTGATGTCTTGTGATGGAATATTTTTACATAATGGTCTTTCCTCATGATTTTCTGAAGTGCACCACTCCCTCCTGGAGCTCCTCAGGCTTGTAAGTTGCCCCTTTTTCCTCCAAAAATTTGGTCTTTTTCCCTGTGTGCCTTTGCAAACAGTAATGTTGCAAATGGCTTTTTTATTTTGCTTTTTTAGTAATGGCTTCTTCCTCGCTGAGGGGCCTTCCAGCCCATGTCAGTACAGGACTCTTTTCATTGTGGGTAATGCCACTCTCTTACCAGCTTCAGCCAGACCTTCACTGGTCTTTTGTTTTTGTTCTACTGTTGATAAGCACATTTTGCACCAAAGCACTTTCATCTCTGGGAGACAGAACCCGTCTCCTTCCTGAGCGTTATGGTGGCTGGACATTCCCGTGGCATTTATACCTGCGTATAATTGTTTGAACAGATGAACGTGGCACCTTCAGGCACCTGGAAATTGTTTCCAAGAATGAACTAGACTTGTGGAGGTCCAAAATTCATTTCCTGATATCTTGGCTGATTTCTGTGGATATGGTGGGATAATTTTATGACCCAGAGTATATACCCAAACTTCCACAGCTGAAGACTCAAAAGAAAGAAAGAAGGAAAAGAAACTATGGTAGAGACTGGTTATTAGGAGAGATCCTGGCCCACCTACTGTTGTAAGGGTCCATGTCATGAGCCCATGAGCCCATGAGCCCATGTCAATAGGAGCTACAGTTGTCATGATTAGGATTTAGTTACAACACTTCTTCAGGGCATTTCTGATTGAAGATGAAGATTGAAGCAGCTCAAAGACAGCTGCAGCCTGCATCACTCCCCACTCAGAGTTCCCTGCCTTACTAATAACTCGTACTTTTTGGACCTTTGTCATCCAAGTAAGCTTGTGGCTGTCTTTTTTTTTTTCTTCTTGATAATTAGACAAGCTTCAGCTGTCATGATATGTTCACTTTATGAAAACATTGCGTCAGCTGTTGAAGTGGAAAACTGAGTTGAAATGACTAGTTTAGCTTTGATACTTGTGGTTTCCTCTGATGAAGCCAACAGAGCCAAACAGCTTTTCAGATACTCTGAGGGGGAAGAACACATAGCTGATAGCCGAAGCATCACAAAATAGTACCAAACACAGAGGCTTTCTGGGCAAAAAAATAAGACGCTTACTTTTCTTTTTTTTTTTTTTTTTTAATTCGTACGACAGAACCAACATTGTTATTTGGCCCATTTTTACCCAAAACTGGCTCAAATACAGGGAGCAGCTGTACTCATCTTCAACAGTGGATAGCCTAGCTTCTCCAAGCACTTCTTGTTTGAAGAGGAAACACTCATTGAAATCACTGGAGGCTATTGCCTCCACTATTGTCAAGTACCTTATACAAACCAACCTCAAAAATGCTGAAGTATCCCTTTAAGAATGGAGTTGATGCTTTAACTAATACTATAGTACCTGATTTGTATGTGTGAGTGAATAAAGCGATTGTAGAATAGCTATGCACCAGTCAAAAAGATGTAATATTAGAAGTAATATCATTATTAAACATAGTTCTGTAATATGCATCTCAAATGCTTCCCATTTCTATTGCCAAATGTAAGTCTTACTCAATCATATTCCTCTTTCTGCTTTCAATAAACCTCTCTTTTTATCTAAACAACTGTGGGCTTCTTACCGAGAGTGAGGATGACACAGCCAGAGCAGAACAGCCAGATTTTGTAAGAGCTTCTTCCCTCAGGCCATCAGACTTTTAAACTCTCAGTAACCCCACACTGGACTTTCTCTCTGGACTCTTTATACAACATTTTTCTGCAATCATTTTTTATGCAAGAGATGATTTTTGTCTTTTATTTAATCGATTTATAATACTCAGTGTATGTTTTTGCTATTGTGAGCCAATTGCAACAAAAGGTCATTCTAATGTGCTCTGTCTGGTGTTTAGAATGAATGGCAATAAAGTCTGTCATGTGTAAGCTGTCAGACGGTCCCCCCAGCCATACTTAACTGCATAAATATTCACCTCCTCCAAGTCAGTATTTAGTAGATGCACCTTTGGCTGCAATCACAGCACTGAATCTGTGTGGATAGGTCTCAATCAGGCGTGCACATCTCGACAAGGAAATTTTACTCTATCCTCTTTGAAAAACTGCTCAAGCTCTATCAGGTTGCACAGGGATCAGGCGTGAACAGCCCTTTTCAAGTCCAGTCACAAATCCTTTATTGGATTGAGGTCTGGGCTTTGACTCAGCCACTCCAGAACAGTCTCCTTCTTGTCCTTAAACCATTTTTTTGTGTAGCTTTTGCTGTTCTCTTTGGATCATTGTCTTTCTGGAAAATAAATATCTCTCTTGCAGACTGATTAGGATTGTCCTCCAGGATTTTCCTTTATTTAAACGCATTTATTTTACCCTCTCTTTTAACAAGCCTTCAGCCGGCTGCTGAGGAGCATCCCCACAGCATGATGCTGCCACCACTGTGCCACACAGTGGGGATGGTGTTTTTGTGGAGATTTAATGATTTATTTTCTCTTTGCCACTCTCCCATAAAGCTTTGACCGATAAAGACCCCAAGCAACAGTTGTTGTATGTCACTGATAAGTTTCACCCTCATCTGCTTTCATCCTTTGTCAAATTTTCCCTTTTGTCCCTTCATCTCTCTGCCCTTTCACCATCCCTACCCTCACTTCCTCCATCCAGCACCCTTATCCTAATCTCTTTGTCAAACTTTCTTTTTATTGCTCAGAGTAAAATATTCAAAACCCATTTTTGTATTGGTGTGGTCTTTGTTGGTGAAAGTGTGTTTTAAAGCACAGTCTCTCCTTCGTACTGACAGATAATTCATCCAAATCTCTCTTCACACTCACAGGCCTGCTGACAGATGAAAACTGGATCAAAGCAGATAAACAAAAAGGTAAAAAACAATCCTCAGATTTACTTTTTGTTAGCAAACCATCAAATCTCTCATATTCCCCATGGTAGTGTGGTGTCATATATAATAGATGAACATTGTTTCAGCTTTTGAAAATGTCTTCACAAAATCCATGAATAACTGCCTGTAAAAAAAAACTTCAACAACAACTGGAGAACGTGATTTCTCTCTGACATGAAACCACACACGCTTTACCTCCTACACTGGCTCTAACGACTTTAATATCCTCCGTGTGGAGATAAAATGACTGAAATGATGATTCAGAAAACTCCATGAAGGTTTTGTTAAGAGCAAAGTGAATAAAAAGCCATTTTTCATAAACCACAGAGAAAGTAAATTAGATCTCTCAGCAGGGAACAATCATCAGTCTTTTTCATGTATTTTATCAAAGAAAAGGAAGAAAAAAATAGAGTGGTTATTGTCAATTTAAGATCTTTTTTTAAAGGCTAATGGCAGGGATCCGGTAAAATGATAGAGGCCCTGCTCTAAACAACCGACTTAACAAACAAGCATATATAATTGGCTGTCTTTCATGGCTATAACATTTTGTTCCAGTGACACTGTTGCCAATCAGTTGTAGCCGTAAAAATCCCTGCAAGAGCTCTGGCATTGAAAATATATTTGGCAAAGTTTGACAGTCAGATTTGTGCCACTGATGAAAGCAAGTTGCATAAATGGTGCAGTAATTTAAGGGAACAAATGCACAGATTTAAGGTAGTAATTATACAAAATAGAAGAAAAATAATGCAGATTGTTAACTTTGAGGTAAAGAACAGGACGGATTTTTAAACTAGTTATAAAACAGACTCTGACAAATACTAATGCCTCTGTATGACATGAAAAAGCAAACAAGACTGTTAACCCCTCTATCCACTATTTCTATAGTGGGGTTTTTAAGGCCTAGAAGCAGGCATTGAAGAAACTGTAGGATAGATGTCAGTCAAGATGATTCACAGCAGAAAACAGCTTGTTTTTTTTACAGTAAATACAAGCAATAGAGCTGATGAAAGGAGGAGGAGTTTTGTCATAAAACATGACCCAGGCATAGCTGCAAAAAATCAGTAAAGAGAATTTCAAAAGGTCTTCTTTTGTCCACATGGTGCACCAAAATCAACACAATCTTGACAGCATTGTTCAGCCCTGTGTTGCCACAAAGTTGGAAGCACAGCATTATCCAACCTGTTCCAATATTGTGGCACAAAGCAAGGACTATTTCTTCCTTGTGTGGAGGAAATTGACTGGCTCACACAGATCCCTGACCTCAACCCCATCGAGCACCTTTGGGATAAACTGAACAGAGATTGCGGGCCAGACCGTCCTGTCCAGCATTAGTGCCTGACATCATAAATGCTCTACAGGAGTGGTTTTAAACTGTTTTTGCCCAGAGCGCAGCTAAACTCAACCCAAGATCTCAAGGCACACCATAGCCATACTAAAAAGCCCCTGTAAAACATGTTTCAGTAGCTTAAGTTGTGTAGATGTAGTCAGGACTGCCCACAGAATTGACCAGGCCCCTGAAAAACCCAGAGGATGGGCCCTTACTGATGATGTCAGTGCATGTGTTTTGGATCAGCAGCATTGGTGCTAGTGTCCTAGCTAACAGTTACCTCATTCAGCAGCTGACAAGTATGTGAAGCTATTATTGGGTTCTGATGTTCAAATGATTTATTCATGCTACTTTTAAACTCCTTTTCATAACTGTTTCCATCTATTATGCCACATTTGTTTCCACATTAAACCCACTTTTGCCACTTTTAGATAGTTTCCCCCCCCTTTAAACCTCTATGCACTCAATTAACCATCCATTTTTACAGTTTTTTGCCACTTTTCACAATTTTTCCTGCCCATTTTGCCACTTTTTCCTTGCTTAACCCATATTTGCTGCATTATTCCATTATTTTGTGACTTTTAACCCACTCTTTAACCATTTTTCACTAAGGATGTTCCCAGGCATCAATTTCCCCATTTGGCTAGGCATTCAAATTGCATTTATCAGACTAGTCTAGAGATAAAAAAAAAAAAAAAAAAAAAAAACACTTAGAAAACAGTCAAATTCATTACAGGGTTGCTGTGTTAGCACGTGTGATGTGAGCTTGATATACTCTGTACAGTGTGGCTACCCTTAGCAGCTAGCTCCACCAGCCTTTGTTCCTCTTTGCAGATTAATATCATGTGCCAGTGAAAGCTCTGAAAGGAAGGCATCAGCAATTCACTGAAACTACAGCGGCTTCTAGTGGCAGGAGGTTCATTACAGTTTTCTGTGTTTGAATAATATTAGGTAATTAGTTCAACGAACTTGTAATTTCTTGCGCCGGCTAATGTGATATACAAATGGAATCGTTAAACCGTGCATATCCCTATTTTTCACCACTCATTTTGCCACTTTTAGCCCATTTTTTCCAATTTTTACCTTTATTTTGCAATCATTTTTACCTTAAAGTTTTTACAGTTCCTTCTGTTTTATTCTCTGGTATCCTGGCATTTGTGCACATAATGGCTTAGTTATAAAATCTAATATTACTTTCCAAATGGTTTAGTTAATGTGCACATCCACATTGTTCACACCACCAGTAAAAAGGTGTTCTGTTTTAAGTAAATGGGTTTGTTTACATTTTGAAAAATGTTATGTTCTACTACAGCATAATAGATCAAATTCGTTGTTGTTGCTTTGTCACAGATCAACTTTACATGGATAATGATTTTCCATGGGCCCCTCAGTTGACTGGACCCCGGAAATCTTTCCCCCCTTTGGATACATTAATAACGGGTGGGTGTACGAATTCCCACCAAATTCACACCAAGACTTGCCTCAAGCTACACCAGTGTGCCTCACCATTTGAGAAACACTGCTCTGCAGAATGAATGGTCACAAATTCCCACAAAAACCCTACAGAATCTTGTGGAAAGTCTTTAAAGAAGAGTGGAGATGCTTATGGCTGCAAAAGGGGGGGCAACTCCATTTTAAAGTTCCTGAATTTGAATAAAATGTCATTATAGTCCCTGTTGGTCGTCAGGCATCTGGATATTTTTTTCCATATAGTGCAACTTAAATACAGAGGTTATAATATGACCTTTAAGCTCCTGTGAGAAGTTTTAGGCTGGTAATAAAATAACTTGGAATTAATATTAATGCGTCTTTATGGCATAAAAGGCAAAAAACCATCAACATGAGTATCGTCAATTATAGTTATTATTGAATAATGCATATAGCACTGCTGAGGGGTAGGGGACAGACAAAGGGTTTTGCAAAGCAGAGCTTGATTTCTTCTGTTTAAAAAACCTTTTTACACATGCACAGGACAAAATCAGCAGAACAATAACATTTAAAGACACATTTCTTCATGAGCTAGGGGCACCAAAATCAACACAAACCACAAGTTTCCTACTGGAGCATTAATAAGTGTTTTAAATGTTACTTTCAAGACAAAGCTATCGACTAGAAGAAAGTGGTTTTTCAGCTTCAGTTTTCTCCTTCTGTAGTGGCAGCCATTTAAGAATTAGCACATGGCTTCTTGGAAGAAATGTGCTTCATCTTGTGCCATTTTTCATCTCTCTCCAAAGGAATTAAGAAACACGGGCAGCTTGGATCCATGGCACCTAATACCTGCTTTCACCTGGCTCCAAGAAACATACAAATGCAGCTCAAGCCAGAGGGAGCATCATGGACTGGGGCGGTGGGAACAGAGGAGCCAAGCAGAGGGTGAGTCATTGTGGCTGTGGTGGTGAAAAGAGATAGGGAAGCCATGACAGTGAAGAGAGGCTCCGTGTCTGTAATGATGGAGGGATGAATAAGGGAGGGATGGATGCTATAGAGTCATTGCACCCCAGGCAGCGTAGGCAAAAGAATCATGGGGTCTGGATCAGTGAGACTGGCATGGAGCTAAAAATGTTCACAGCAGGCATAAACTCATTATTGGTGGCAGCCGGAGACGAGGCCGCGATGGAGCTGGCAGGCGGGGAGGCTTCAGCAGCTAAAGGTAAATTAAAGCTTGTGTCTCTCAGGTTGGAAAAATAGAAAAAAGACAGAATATGACTCACAGTGAACAACCAGAGCTGACGACTTGTCGCTGCTGCCTCGATCTCTCGAAGAAAATAAGTAATTTTCCTTCTTCCGTCTCTTTTTAATGCCAGTCCCTCATCCCAAGCAGGTTTGATAGCAGTCAGTAGATTTCTTCTTCCGTCTTATGTGTGTGACTTATGAGGAGAGATTGTCATCTGCAGGATGCTTCACATCCATGACACCGAGCCACAGATCACTCTCACTCTTCCTGACAGAGCTCTTGAAGAGCTTCTCAATACACTTGAGGCAAGATGCACAAAACTCTGTGTATGTTCACGACTCAAACTCGGAGTTTGCTCAAAGAGAAATACGCATACAGGTTCCTTTCAGGCTGCATGAAGGCCTAGTACGTCTTTATAAATCTCAATAATCCCGAAACTCAACAACCAAGTCCAATTTGTACGATTGTTTGGATGAGCAAACGTCTGCGACAGCATCTGTCATTACAGGTGTGTGTTATTCATGCTGCTATTTTTGGTTGCTGTACCACTGAATGAATCACATGTCTTATACATATCTGTCAACCAACACTCACCAGCCACTTTATTAGGTACACCTGTTCAATTGCTTGTTAACACAAACTGCTAATCAGCCAATCACATGGCAGCAACTCAATGCATTTATTTAGACGGGGTCAAGACGGCTTGCTGGAGTTCAAACTGAGCATCAGAATGGGGAAGAATAGGAGATTTAATCGACTCTGACTGTGACATGGTTGTTTGTGCCAGACAGGCTGGTCTGAGTAGTTTAGAAACGGCTGATCTACTGAGATTTTCATCTCTAGGGTTTACAGAGAATGATCCAGAAAGGGCAAACATCCAGTGAGCAGCAGTCGTGTGGATGACAACGCTTTGTTGATGTCAGAGGTCAGAGGAGAATGGGCAGACTGGTTTGGTGATAATAGAAAGGCAACAGTAACTCAAATAACCATTTGTTACAACCAAGATATGCAGAATACCATCTCTGAACACATAACATGTCAAACCTTGAAGCAGATGGGCGACAGCAGCAGGAGACCACACCGGGTGCCACTCCTGTCAGCTGAAAACTAAAATTGGACAAAAGAAGATTGGGAAATTGTTCCCTTGTCTGATGGGTCTTGATTTCAGTTGCAACATTCAAATAAGCGGGTCAGGATTTTGGCACTTTGGGCCCCTTAGTGCCAATGGAGCATTGTTTAAACGCCACAGCCTACCTGAGTATTGTTGCTGACCATGTCCATCCTGTTATGACCACAGTGTACCCATCTTCTGATGGCTACTCCCAGCAGGATAGTGCACCATGTCACTAAGCTTAAATCATCTCAAACAAGTTTCTTGAACAATATGATGCACTGCAGTTTTCATATGACAGAAAGTGCAATTTATATTTAACCTGAAATGTGTGTCAAAATGCAATTATTTTGGGCAGAGATGACATGCTCTACGCATCATGCAAACATTCAAGTGGTGATTTGTTTTGAGTAGTTTGCAAAAAATCCTGCTCTCTTATTTTATCATTAGATATTTTTTCAAAAATGGCCTAATCAAAACAATGTCCCAGGTTCTGCAGAAGTGTTCAATGTGACAAAAACTTGCAGTTTAAATGAATATCTCTGTTTTTCTGCATTTGTCAGTTGGTGTAATCGTGATGTTATGAAGAGATAGAGAATTAAAATGCCTGCTGCTGTAACTCCATGCACCAGTGGTGGTCAGTGGTAGCTGCTACTGTCCTCAGCTTTTTAGCTCTAAAGCCCTCCACACTGGCTATGTGACTGAAAGCTATGAATTCCACAGGCAAGGTTGCACTGATGTCAGCACAGTAACATCCTGGGAGGAATAATAACACGCTCAGCAAACAGGCTGATGCTTAGATGTGCAGACATTATTTTTCCCCTCTGTAAAAGAAGAAAAAAACTTTATCTATAACCAAGAAGAGTAGGTCTAATCTTGCAAAGCTCCTACCCAAATAACAGAGGCCAATGCTGCAAATACTCACAATGCTCCAAGCCCAAACAGGCCTGGGCCAGATATGTCATCATGTTGTAATACATCACGGTGTACAAGATAAGGCAAGTTGTTTTAATTATTAAGTAGCATGATAAAACCATTTGAACTCCATCCCCCTCCACTTTTTGATATGAGTGACAAATCAGTCACTACCACTGCATGTCTTGTAGCAAACTACAGTTTTAGTGCACTAGAATGGAAGCTTTAATTTGTCAGCCAATCAACTTCTTAAATAGAGATCTAACTCTTCAGCAAAGTGCAGACTTCATAAGATGACAGGATGTCTGCAGGTCCAGACAAAGTCGTCAATCGAGCTATTTGAAGATGTAACACTTTCTTGCACACCTACTTCATTAATCCCCTCAATTTTCATCTTTAGTTTGTATTTTTCTTTAATTAGTGATAATATAAAAAGACATATCTTTGTTATTGACACTTTAATAGATTCCTTTGAAACTGTTTTCCCTTTTGTTGTTTTGTTCTGCCTGAGCCTTTCCTGATTTAATTATTGTTTTTTCATAATGCTCATTGTTTTCATGAGACATTCTTTAGTTAACTGCATAATTCCCCAATTCTTTTGTCACTCTACTAATTTGCAATTTGAAAATTAGTTGTCACCCTTTTAATTACATCTGCATTGCAGATAAGTCTCTTTTTGTCTCTCGTTATGCCTCAGTGCCGGTGACAGAAGAGGCCAGAGACGCCATAGTCTTGGGTCCGTCGGTCAGTCTGGGCCATTCTTGTGAACGTCTCAGGAAAGCTTTGACAAATTTTCTTCAAATTTTGAACAAATGTACAACCTGGCTCAAGGATGAACTGATTTGATTTTGGTATAGGTCAAAGGTCAGAGTCATCGGGCCTCATGTTCACCACTTGCTTTTCAGGCCATTCTTGTTACCATCTGGCAGCACCTGCCAGTTCCAGTTGAACTTGAAGCACTTTGTGGCACTTACTGATGTTGTTTCTTCTTGTCTAGATCTTTGCTTGTGTTGTTCTTTCTCTTGAATGTACGTCGCTTTGGATAAAAGTGTCTGCTAAAGGACATTGTAACACTGTAACATCTGCATTTTACATTTCATTCTGGGTGATGCAGTTTGCCTTGTCTGCCCCGACAGTGCATGCCGTCACCCACTGGATCTGCTTCTAGAGCGATACTCAGCCCTGAGCAGCTGAAGATGACTTAGCATAAGATAGCAGAAAACTACAAGTTTGCATGAGAGTATCATATTCACAGAGACTACTTGAAGTTGATTGAGGAAGTTGATGAAGTTTGTTTCCTGTTCACTTTGATGTTGTACTGTGTTGCTTTTGTTTCTACTATGAGTAAGCATATAAGGAAGTGTGAAGGTTTATGTTTCTAGGAATGTTGTGTTACGTCATAAAATCTTCAGGTGACTCAGTTTGTGAGTGCCTTTAAATCTTTTTTGTATCTATCCCCTGTCATATAGTTTTCAATAACCTTTTCTCCAAGTTGCTTGGAATGTCCTTTTTTCTTCATGGTGTAATGGTAGCCAGGAATACTGATTAACCAGAGACTGGACCTTCCAGAAAAAGATATCTTTATACTACAATCACTTGAGACAAATTCACTGCTCTCAGGTGATCCCCATTTCACTTATTGTGAGACTTCTAGCACCATTTGGGTGGAACTCTGTTGAATAAGGTCTTTAACGTTAAAGGGGGCGAATAATTCTGCTGTCACTTATTTTACATTTTATATATCTTTTGGGCTGTCAAGATTTAATTGCATTAATTACAAATTAACTATCATCCACAATTAGTGCACTTATATTTGATAATTGTATTAAATTGCATGCTTTATTTTTGCCTTCAAAAAAACTTTGGTTAGGCCACATCAGCGTCTCCCTGCAGCCACAGTCCACCACTGCTCCACTCATTTCACTTAAAAAATGTACAGACAGCTGAATGAACAAGTCAAAGGTCATCTGAACCTTGTTTTGTCAAATATTTTTCACTGTTCACATTTTTCCTTTTTTGTGCAAAACAAGTTCCTTTTTCCGTGTTTAACTTCAAGTTGAAATCTTCAATCTACCTTTAAAAACATGTCAAAACTGCAAGTCAACTGCCCTTAAGATAGTAGAAAATCTCAAAGTGCACAAAAACAGATTTAAATGCAAAACAGTGGCATTTTAGAAAGCAATAAAAAAGGTGTGATCAATCACAATTAGCAACAGAAATCCTGAGATTAATCACGATGAAAAAATTGTAATCTTTTGACAGCCCTAATAGTTTTTGTGGAATTGACACTGCTTTGTTGAAATCTGTCTTCACTTTGACATTGAAGAAGTTTTTGTTGCTGTTTTTTGCCAAAAAAGCCAAATAATATTGACCATGATTGATTTATAAAATCAGTAAAAGGGGAATACTTTTTAAAGGTACGGTAAATATTTGTCGCTTTTAACAATTGATAATCTATATGGCAATAATTCCCCAAAAACTTCAAGTAAAGCTCTGCCATTTTTGAAATAATTCTTTTTTTTGTGCTTTTCTTCTCTGACTTGACTTATTGGCTACATTTTCTCAACAGCGCCCTCATGATTACTGGTGGTATTGCAATGTTTGGTCCGTATCTGTGAAATTCCAGAGAATGTGCACAAATGTACACGAAAAGAACACAGAGTACGTATAGAAAACTCCATCTGTGTCTGTGTGCATTTCCAACTTGGAGCACAAATAAACCTGAAAGCACTTCGGTCATCTGAGTTTGTAAAAATTCTAAACAAATAAACTTGAGTTGACTTGTCTTCACGTCACTAAAGTCGGGGAATCCTATTGCACTCTGCTCTATTGTGTGTGCAGTTGTGCAACCAAAATTTCGAATGTAGCAGAGATCCGTGAGACCATTAGGAACAGCTGCTTGGATTGTGATTGGCTGTCGTGCCTCTTGTACACTACATGGCAATCAAATGACAACAATAAAAATCAGATGCACAACTAAAAAAGTTGTTAATCAGTGTATGCCCATGCAGTTTTTTAATTATCATGACATTTTGTGTGCCAGATTTCTTACTTAACTATTACGGTTTTCTCATGTGCATAATTTAAAACTCTACCAAACCCACTTTTTGTTCTTGTTTTACTTGAATATGAGATAGCCTTCATTTCATTAAGACTTTCACCAGAGACACCATAACAAGACTGAACTATGTTTAATGTGCTTTTGTCATGACAGTAAAAGACTATTACTCCTGATGTTTTGACACCAGACATCCTCAGGAGTTCACCTCTCATCGATCTGAATGACTCCCACTTTGCATGTGTCGTCCCTTGGTAAATGTGTGATCCCCAATTAGCCTGGGCAATTTCCTCGTCTGGATAACATTTACATCCCTGCATCAATATTAAATGACTCCCCAATCCATCTCGCTCTGTCTTCGTGTGTTTCCATAAGCATAATTAACAAAGTGATTTCCCGTCGTGCCAAAATGTTAAAATCTTATCAGATCACAGGCCTGAGCAGCTTGTGTTTATCCAGTTTGATGCTGAAATCTCCATAGGAGGCTTTCAAGAATGCACTTCTACAACTATGTGAGGATTAGGAGACGGCAGAAGTGAAGGCGCTAAAATGGAAATCAAATGCATTAAGTCTCAATTATCATATCAAATTACTTGTTTTTCATTCCTTTGCATAACTCGGGGTAAAGAGAGACAAACAGCTGTTGGTGCTCACAACAAATTAATCTGAAGTTCTTTCTCTAAATGTCGTCATTTGTTTTTGCAATTATTTTAACCCCACGTGAGAGCTGTAATGACAGATAGACATTGCTCACACACAAACGCAGCCACACTCAGAGATTCACCCTTGACTCCTCTCCAAAGTAATTTACAACTGGGATGGCAGCCATCTCTGAAATAGCCTCTCGGTTAGTTTTGGAGGAGCAAGCGGCACGCATGGCTGCAGCCAGAGGCTACTCGTCTGTCAACAAAACAAAGCAAATAATCCCCATTAATTATTTACACCTTGTTCTCATCAATTATTTCCATGTTTGGGCCAATAACACGCTCAGACGTGAAGGTGCTGTGTCAACACTGGACTCGCTTCAGTAGCTCACACCTGGGAGCTCTGACAGGCCACCCGCCGCTAGTCGTGAGTGTAAGTGTTCGCTAATCCCGCCCGAGGGTGCATTATGTCCCTTCTGAAACATACTTCCTCTGGCTACAATCCTGCTCAAGCGTTTCTTACATGCTCTCCATCCCGCCAGCTTTCCATCTCGCTTTCTTCTAAAGGAATCACAGACGCGGAGCCTGATCTATCCACGGGGGAGGATTACAGAGTGGTTCCATGCAGAGGAGAGAAGTCTAATGCACTAATGTACCTTGCTGTGGCATTAAAAAGAAACTCTAGCATGTCTCTGTCTCATCTCTGAATCTCCTTGTAGCGCTAAATAGCCCTGCAGAGCTCTACTGTACATTAAGTGACAAATTGTAAGTTAATGTAGCTCGTCTTTGTCACGGCGATACTCTCAGATACACCACCAGAAGTCGGCCTCTGTGGCCTCTCAGCTGTTTCATATCCTCTCATCTCACCGGCGGGGTTCTCCAAAGCCCCTGTAAGCCCCCGCCACCCCCATCAATGTGACTGTACCCCACCTTTAGATCGTCTTTGGTGACAGAATCAGGACAGCTCTGCCGTCAGCAGCATCAAAGTGGCGACGAGACAGAGATGGATTAATAAGTAAAGAAAAGTGTGACAGAACAAGAAAGGCGCCATGATCACACAGAGGCGACGAAGTCACCTGGGGCCTCCTGAAATGGCAGAGGAACTATTCCAACCTGTTTGTTTTTGGAGAGTTTCCATGCAGACATGTCTCACCGCTCTGAGAACAGCAGGAGCAGAGGCGGTGGGGAGGTAGCGGAGGACGGACTGTTGCTGCCATGGCTCACGAACAGAAGTTTGAAGAGCTAAAGAAGGCATGTGCTTCCACCCGCCTTCCCCCCAGCACGCCGCTGTTCATTATTCCACACATCTGTCAGCTCCCACTGCTGAATCATCGCGGCGACGCAGGAGGAGGGCACCAGAGCGTCTCACTGCTGTACAGTAATTTTTGATGTTTGAGGAAGTGAAGGGCTCATTGATTGTAAGCAGAATTTGAACGACACACATTGATATGCATGAGAAAAGACTTCAAGCTTTGTGAGCTGAAATAATAATCCACTTATCACACTTTGGATTTGAATTTCTTGATGTTTGGCCCTTTTGTCTTTTTCTACATTTGTTCTTATTTTCAGCTCCTTGGTGCTCTCTATGATTCACTGGTACAGAACCATGAAGGAGTGGTTTCTAAACTTTATGGTCCTGATAGCAGTTTTAAGCTGGCTATAAAACAGACTAAAATTAAAGGAATATTTCAGAGTTTTTGAAGCTCGGTTGTATAAGACACTGGTTCTCAACTGGTCTAGCTTCAGGACTCGCTACAAGTTCCATGATGAGTAATCATGACCCAAGTTTCTGATAAATTCCTCAATCATTCAGATATATATAAAGACGGTGCTGTCATGACCCCAAATAGAAATCAGACTGAAGACAAATGATGTAAATAATAAAGAATAAAATTTCCAGGAAGGTATCTTGGAAGATTTCTGAAAATTTCTGGGAAATCCTAACCTTGAAAAGTGGATGGATTCCCCTGTTTCCATGTTTCTCACTGGTGAATCCATCTTGCAAAGCTCCCATCTGAACAGAATGGGCCCCGTCAGAAAGTGACATGACCAGTCAGGAGTAAGAGGCAGCACTTTCAGGCACGGTTGAGTCGTTACGTATGCAAGCAGCAACAGGAGGCCGGTGCAATTATGGTGGAAGAGATTAGCGTGGACGATGCTATAGTGTCAGTTTCATCAGAACTTGACGACATTACTTCGTTAAAATAAGAACAAAGAACAGTAGTGAGTTTTTTCTTTCAAAAACAACAAAGGTCGTGTACTGACATGTCTACAAACGCTGTGGTTCATGTTAGGCAGTTTTCTATGGTGTTTACTCCTCTGTAGTGGCACACCTACAACGTCGCGTGTTTTGTTGCTCTGATTGGCCCCAAATGATGTGACAGACCATTTTTTTTCTAAGGCTCTGTCCTTTCCCAAACACAGTCTACTGTGTCAGGTTAAGGAAATCCCCGCTAAAATAAAAACAAACAAACAAACAAACAAACAAACAAAAAGACTTTCAAGAAAGATTACTCAAAATTCCCTAATGTTTCCACTGAAAATAACTGAAATATTACTGGACAATATTTAAGAAAAAGTTAGGTAAAAGTTCTTGTGACATTTTCATAGATTACAGGGAATTTCCCCAACATTAGAGGAAATCCCTTAACCTTCTTGGGAAAATTAACCCCACATTCTTATTAAAAATCAAGAGAAAATGTCCTACGAGGTTGGGTATATTTAAAACACACCAGACACAGAGGCTTCAATCTCAACTTTTTATTTATATCATATATTAAATCCAACATTGTTTTTTTTTAGCCTATTATGACCTAAAATGCACTAAATTACATGTAAGTGGACCTGTCTGTAGCAGTGGCGTGCACAAACTTTTTCAAGGGCAGGGATGAAAAGAAAAAAAAGGGCACATAAAGCGTATTCTCACCACTGAAGAGGGCACTAAGTTTCACGTGTTTTTGAGAGAATGTTAGACATGTTTATATGTTATACAAATGGCACATTATATAGCC
The DNA here is from genome assembly GCF_018320785.1 of Cheilinus undulatus. Classification (NCBI taxonomy): domain Eukaryota; kingdom Metazoa; phylum Chordata; class Actinopteri; order Labriformes; family Labridae; genus Cheilinus; species Cheilinus undulatus. The sequence goes on along the minus strand of NC_054878.1, from coordinate 33,944,456 downwards.
TTAAAACAGATTAACTGCCCAAGAGGGCACTTTAGTGTGTGTTTTGGCTCAAAAGAGGGCACTTAAGCACGCGTTTTGGCTCTTGAGGGCACTTTACAAGTGTTTTGGCTCCCAAGAGGACAGTTTGGTGTGCTTTTGGCTTCCAAGAGGGCACTTTAGAGTGCATTTTGCCCCCAAAGAGGGCACTTAAGCGCGCGTTTTGGCTCCCAAGCGGGCACTTTAGCGCACGTTTTGCACCCAAGAGGGCACTTGAGCACGTGTTTTGGCTCCCAAGATGGTACTTTAGCAATTGTTTTTCAACAATTGGGCCACGAGGGGGGTGAGTGCCCCCGCTGTGCACACCACTGGTCTGTAGCACTGGACAGCCAAATGTCCTTGCTGGGGTCTTCAGTGCATTCTCCTTGATGGACTGAAACCTGTTGAGGCTAACTGGCTAATAGAACTACTACTAACAAGTATTTTATACAATCCAACTTCATAAATACCAGCATTTCCCTTTAAAAGTGATGCTTCTTTATGGTCTCCTACAGCAAACAAAACAAAATCCTGCTCATGCTATAACCCAGTTTCCAAAAGACGTTCCAAAATGTAGATTTTTTTTTCTTTGTTTCAAACTGTTCTTCAATCATCTGTACAGTACTGTGCATACGTTCTAGGTTAGTTTGGGCCAAAACTGAGGCTGAAGTAAGGCTTAGATTTGGCAAGTAAGAGAAGGAAGATTGCCACAACCCTGGATGTCCTTGCATTTTACCAGGGGTATGGGGAAATGATATGTTGGGTAGCAGGGTTGCTATGAGCTGTGCATGTCCAGAGGTCCCGAGAACAACCTCCTGGCATTTCAGCAGGGGTGAAAATCCCTGGACAAGAGATGCCATCGAGCTTGACCTTGGCTGCTGAGCAAGACACGTGTTAAAATGTGATGAGCTTGACTGGCCGCCCTCCCCCCTGCCTCTCTATCCCCGGGTTGTTGCACATCAGGCCCATGATAAATCTTTAGCACCCTACGTGCCTAAGACCTATACACATGACTGTATCTGCATGTGATCAGACAGATAGGAGGTCAAGCTCTGTAGCATCTCTACCATTAGTGCATGAGAGAAGTGAGACATCTTAAGTTCAGTATGAACCTTGCATCATGAACCTGGTGGGGTAATCATTGAGCCCACTAGTGAACCCTTGTCCCATCTGTTAACAAAGAGAAGGCAGAGCTTAAGACCTATACAGTTGCCAGAAAGTAAAAAGTTATTTTGGCTTCACTTCAGGCAAAGTGTTGCACTGTCCATTCTTTATACTATAGTTAATACATATTTGAAAATAAATTCACAGCAGCAATACCCACTCAGCTGTTTATAAGTTAATGCTTTTAGTTTAGGTTTTAGGTTTGAACTTTTTCCCTGTCTCCACTTAAACGTTGAATCAGTACTCCTACTTTCCCCAGATTATTTACTCACTTGTGTATCTTCCTCTGCTTGATGCTGTGAACTGTTTTGCTGACTTTGCAATAATTTCTCCTCTCCATATGTATGTGTCCCAGCGCCTCAGAGCAGCCTGTTGAGTTTCACTTCATCTACAGCTCCACATCTGTCAAAACTGCAATACAATTTCTTATCTCTGAGTTTTGAGGCGACATTTTATGGCTGAGGCTTTACTCTTTGTATCTGAGGAGAGTATAGCGGCAAGGTGCGATGCGTTATTTCCCCTGCAGTCAATCACGCTGTGGTTCAACTCCATTTAAAAAAAAGAAAAGCACAGCCTGATGATGAGGGATAAGGGTTTTTTTTATCGCGTATCAAATATGTCCTCCTTGCAGCAAGCGGTTTTATCAGATGCTTGGAATTTATGAGGCATCACTGTTTATCAGCTGCTATCTTGTGTTTAAGTATAATCTTTATGACACCTGAAAACAGCTGTGAAATTTACACAACGCTGGTAAGGTCACCCTGCTGAGGGGCTGCCGGAGCCGGTGTTTCGCCAGGCGAGACTAATCAAAGCTAGAACTCCGTCTGGCCTTTTGTGTCGCAACAGCAAAACAACCAGCATAGGTTATCACAGGAGACGAGCAAACAGAGCAGGTAAAGCCGCCCATGAAGTGAAGGTGTTTCTGTGCTGTTGTGGGATGATATAGTAGCACAGAGACGCTTAACTTCTTGTGTGACCGGGGGAGGTTTTCGAGGGAGGGGTAATGAAGCTAGCTCCGCTCCCTTCCTAATCTGGTCTGACAGGTCCTGACTTGGGGAGTATGATTAATGTGAGCTGCAGCTGCAGCCGGACGCATTTAATGTCATCCGCAATATCACCCCGCTCCGACAAATGAGGGTCCAAAATGTCATAAATTCCTGCGGCGTGTTGTCCATATCCATTAGGGGACGATTTATTGCAGAGGTGAGAATTTTTGTTGTTATTTTCGAATGCCATGCCCTCCAAATCCATCAGTCAGTCAGCCTGTGAACCCTGAGGTGGCACAGGGAGTTAGAGAGTGATAACCTGAATCCAGCTGCCATGAATCACTCCTCCAGTATATGCTCATTAACCAGGTGGTGTTTTGAATTACATGGGACCTGTGTGGTTTTCCCCAGAGGAAGCAGCAGGGATGAAACCCGAGCATATGGTCGACAACATTTGTAACAGAGTCAAAATTTGGGAAAGCTGGAGTCTGTTAACTTGTGTGCCCACGAGTAAAGCATGTGTTTATGACTGTGAACGGTCTGGAGAAACTATTAATGAGAATGGAAATGCCATTGGTCAAAGAAGTGATTTATGAAAGGCTGCAGAGCTCAGAACAGCTGTTATTTTCCCAGGTTTCTAAAAATTCATTTGCTGTGGTTAGAAAGGGAAATAAACCAGAGGTGAGCAAGAAAACTTTTAGGTTTCAGTACTTTACAGTAAACTTTTTCCATTACCCCCTACTTTCAAACACATGCATTTACACTTTATAATGAATATCAATCTTATTTATTACCAACAAATACAACAAAACAGTTAAAACCTACACAAAAATCAGGCAGCAAAGTGGGTACAGGTAAGATTAGCTGTACATAAATATTAGCTATATCTAACTTGACTGATGGGCCATGCACATGCTGAAATTTTGGTGCTAGTAGTGAAATGGGGATCACCTGAGTGCAGTGAATTTGTCTCAAGTGATTGTAGTATAAAGACACCTGTCTCTGAAAGGTTCAGCCACTAGTTAATCAGTATTCATGGCTACCATTACACCATGAGGACAAAAGAACACTCCAAACAACTCAGAGTAAGGTTACTGAAAGGTGTAAGTCTGAGGATCAATACAAGTTAATTTCCAAGGCACTGAACATCCCCCAGAGTTTAGTTAAATCTATTATCAAGAAATGTGAGGAACATGGCACATGTTAATCTGCCTAGAACACAATCTTGCAAAGCAGATAGATTTGCCAGACTCCATGTCTGTAATCAGGCAAATCCAACTCAAAAAGTTCCAATCCACAATGTTTGTGCCAAACCAAACACTGTTAAGAGCAATCAGCGTGGCTGCTCATGGAGTGATTGGCTTGGATGTAGCCCCAACAGCAGTGTTGTCAGAACTGGACATTTCTCTATTAAGACAAGGGCAGAGAGCAACACTGAAAGCTTTCCATAATGGAAAACATGTTTTCACCCTTCTCCCACTCTGCTTCGGCATGGGTTTGTGCTCGTTATGGGCGGGGTTTGCTGGTGTATTCAATAGCTGCTGCCACGGTAGCTATTAGCTCTGATGTAGCAGTAGGAAAGCAGCAATTTACTCAGGACTGGAATGCATTTCTTTTTAAAATGAGAGCAAAGAGCCACACTGAAGAGAAGTTGTTTTTTTTTTTTGCGTGGCCTTGGCATCAGTTTTATTCACCAAGAAGCTCAGCCATTAACACTCTACAGCAGCAGTAGCCTGTCAGCTCATAAAAGGGGGCATGCGTACAGCATCAGTTTGTCTTGTCACTTTGACTGGCCCGTCATGAATGTGAAAGACAGAACATTCCTCCAATCACCTTCCAAGAATTTTTTGAAAAGCCCTGCCCTTCCCAAACACTTTCTACAGGAGCTTTCCCAGATGATTATGAAATATATCAATACAATGGGTATGCAAAACAGTATGGCATGTCATGTTAACTAGATCTGGCCATCCTCACAAACTGAGTGACCATGCAAGAAGGAGACTAGTGAGAGAAGCCACCAAAGCACCTATGACGAATCTGCAGGAGTTACAAGCTTCAGCAACTGAGATGGGAGACTCCACATCTGGACTAGTTCGCCGGAAGGCACGTGGGAGACTCCATGGTCAAGGTTTTGGCCATCAGACAAGATGCTATGTCTTGTGGATACCAATTACTACATGTCAAAAACACACCATACCCACTGTAGAGCATGGTGGTGGCAGCATCAAGCTGTGGGGATGCTTCTTGGCAGCTGGCCCTGGACGGTAGAGGGTTTGTGGCAAAAATCTGGTAACATCTATTGGACAGTTGTATTCAGTCTGCAAGAGAACTACAGCTTGGGAGAACATTTATGTTTCAGCAAGACAAGCTACACAGAAATGGACTGTTCTGCATGCAGCGTAACAAGAATGGTAAAGAATCCCACTTTTAATACTTCAACAATTTGTGTCTTCAGGCCCTAGATGCTCAGTGTTGTTAGAAGAAAAAGTGGTATACATGCCCCCTCTCAACCTTTTTGATAGTTTTTAATTTTGAATAATAATTATCTTGTCTTTGTACTCTGTTCAATTAAATAAAGGTTAAAATGGGTTTGCAAATCATTGTCACTTTTATTCGCATAGATCAAAATGTCCCAACTTTTCTGGAATTAGGGTTATGATCTTCTTATGATCAGCTTTTTCGTTGGTAGACATGTCCTTCAGTAGACTACTCCTGCTTTTATACTCATAGCTCACACCTTTAACCTTTACTTCACTAAAAAAGCACCTAATTTTCTCCTTGTTTACTCAAACACCTGCACCTCTGCCTGATTAGTGTGCACTTCAGCCTTCTCTGACAAAAGAACAGTTCAGTGAAAGGCTACCAAGCTGCAAGGACTTAATCTGAAAGCCAACATTTTCTACTTGTGTCTCATAGCAGCAACAAATCTGAGTTTGCTCCTGGCTTTTGTGAAATCCTCACCCACGGGTCTCATCTTGATAATTTGCTCTCCCCACCAAACGGTCGCCTTGAGGAGCTCAAAACGCTGCTTTTCAATTCTACTTTTTTTGACATTTAGCGCTTGACTTGACTCTGAACTCTGAAACTCGGGGTAAACAAAGGGCTTTCAGAGCTTGGATGGATAAAGATGGAGAATTACTGCTGAATCACTGTTGATGTTTCCAACCTTCTCCCCATCACCGACTCAGCCTTTCAATATTTTCTCATTCACCCCACATTGCAAGGTATACCACGCATCTTAATCTGAAGAGACGGTTCCATCTCAACCCCGCTCCCGATAACCTTCTCATTCATCGCTCCCCAAGTACACCTTCAATGAAAAGAGGGAAGCGTGCAGGAACAGAAATGGAAAAGGATGATTTCAGGGGTTGAATCATGGGTTTAGTGGGGGAACAGCTTGAGAGAAGTCAAAAAACGGAGAGGGGAATAAAGAGGAGTTGAAATGAGGTGAAAAGGAAGTGAGCAGGAAAAACAGCTCCGGTGTTTGGCTCGGTGGTGTATTAAATTCCTGGATTTTATTGCCTTCCATGCCTGACTGGTTAAAAACACGAGATAGCAACCTTTAAATATTTGCCGAGCGCCGTCATGACAAATGGACTGGTTAAACACTCCACTCCCTTGCTATCATCCAGTTTAAAAAGCAATCAGTTCGTTTCCCTGCTTTAAAAGACAAACCTCGAGGGACCATCCAGAATTTGGGAGACAAATGAGGTTCAAATCGGAGATGAAACAGTCCAGAGGAAGTAATGAGTTGATCCCGCGTTCCTGATGAGCTTTATGCTGCTGCTAAATTACTGCTAGACCTAATACAGAGGCTGATAGACTCAAGGAGCCCGGCGAGGACTGACGACCTGTAGGCTCTTTTCAATTTAAAACCTCCTCTCCAGGAATGAAAACATAAGGAAGCTTAATAAAGAGTGGCCTTGATTTTAAATGTCATTGCGGCATGTTTTTGTTGCCATGGAGACATTTCAGTCAGACTTTGTTGATGTCACGGCTGGTAGCCGGTCTCCAGCTGTCGAAAGTAGGCCACAGAGGCTATTTATTCATGTATTACTGTTGCATTTGTCCCCACCGTAATAGGCAGCCTCGGCAGGGTTTCAGGTCAAATGAAGGAAAACCGTGATTGTGAAAGAAAAGGGGAGAAAGTAATGACAACAGCTCACCTTTCTCCTTACCAGTCGGGTGACAGCACAGGGAGACGTGTGGGTTTTGTCCTCCGGCTGCCAGAAATGTCAGCAGCACACGCCGGTGGTCACCAGTCGAGGTGGCAGAATGGCGAGAGCAGAATGCTGATGAAGGCGAAGCTTACCACACATCCATGACTCCCCCAAAGGCACATGTGCAAACAGACGCGTGAATACCCAAGCACACATCTGGACAGAGAAGTCCGAAAGATAACATCCACAGATACAGTGCATAAATTCATACCTTAGCCATGCTCTGACCTCCGAGGTTACGCTATATCTGTCACAGAGCCATTGTAAAGAGCAAAGCGAGTTTCTAAGGAAGCTGACCTTTTTTTTGCCGCCTCGGTGACCTTTTGTGAATGACTTGAAACATCTCCAGGGAATGTTTGTGCTCTCAAACAGCTCTCGATCCCTTGTTAGCCCGTTCAAAGAACACAGCGTAGTGCTGATGTAGGAGAAAGCCTGTATGGCTTATGGAGAAAAGAGAAGCTCAAGTGTCAACACATCGAAGGATTATTGCGTTTTTTTCCCTTGTTAACCCTCACTGACCCTTGGTGAGTCATTTTCAGTCAACTGAAAGTATTGTTAGAGGGCTGGACACAGAAAAATCTTTTTTCTGTGATTTACTTCAGATGACTTCCCATATTTCCTAGATTCATCTCATACAAAGACTTTTTTGTTTTAATGTTGACGATTGCTAACCTGACACGCCAGATGGATTTGTTTTCACACATCCATCTGGAAAACCTCACATAGACAGCGTTTGAGAAAGGGCAGAGCCTTTGAAAAAAACACAAAGGGTGATTGGATCAACAAAGCACGTGATGTCATAGCCAAGGTGCGCTGCTAGGGGGGAGTAAACTCTATAGAACTGCATAACGCGAACCATGGCAACTGTAGACATGTCATTACACAACTTTGGTCATTTTTGAAAACAACTCACTGCTGTTATTTTTTCTTCTTTTAACAAAGAAATGTCATCAAGTTCTGGTAAAACTGACACTATAGCAGCATCCACGTTTATCTCGTCTGCCATAATTGCACCGGCCTCTTGTTGCTGCTTGCTTACGTCACGGCTCCGTCGCACCCAAAAGTACTGCCTCTTACTCCTGATTGGTCCTGTCACTTTCTAACCAGGCCCAAACGGTTCAGATGGGAGCTTTGTAAGATGGATTCACCAGTGAGAAACACAGAAATGGGCAAATCCATCTGCTTTGCAAGGTTAGACAACTGCGGCTTGCTGCTCATGTAAATCAAAAATTTACTACCTCAAAATAATAGAATATTAGAGAAGTTTCCTGAGCCTTCATTCTCTAACTACAGTTTGGTACACACAACCATTAATCTCTCATTACTCTACAAGCAGAAGCCCATAATGACACAGTAAAAACAGAATTTTAGAAATGTTTGCAAATGTATTTAAAGAAAAATCTGGAATATCACTTGACATGGCAGCAATTACAGCCTCAAGTCTTTCTGAATAAGAAGCAACAAGCTTTGTACACCTGGATTTGGAGATTTTCTGCCATGCTTCTTTGCAAATCCTCTCAAGCTCAGTCAGATTGAATGGACACCGTTGTTGCACAGGCATTTTCAGGTCTCTCCAGAGGTTTTAATAGGGTTCAAGTAGTGGCTCTTTCTGGGCCACTCCAGGACATTTGTGGTCCCTAAGCCACTCCTGCATTGTCCTGGCTGTGTGCTTAGGGTCATTGTCGTGTTGTAAGGTGAACTTTCAGCCTTTTGATTGAGGATATCTCTGTAGTTTGCTCCATTCAGCTTTTCCTCAAAAAACACCCCCAAAGCATGTTATTGCCACCACTATACTTCACTGTAGGGATGGTATTGGGCAGGTAATGAGCCGTGTCTGGTTTCCTCCAGACATAATGTTTAAAACTGAGGCCAAACAGTTCAATCTTGGTTCCATCATACCAGAGAGTCTTGTTTCTCACAGTCTCAGAGTCCTTCAGTTGCTTGTTTGCCAACCCTAAGCAGGTTTTCATGTGATTTGCACTGAGGAGTGACCTCTGTCTGGCCACTCAGCCATAACGCCTGGATTGGTGGAGGACTGCAGTGATGTCTGTTCCTTCTGGGACTTTGTCCCATCTCCACACATGATCTCTGGAGCTCAGACAGAGGGACAGTTGGGTTCTTGGTCACCTCTCTTACTGAGGCCCCTCTCCCCTGATTGCTCAGTTTGGCAATTGGGAGAGTTCTGGTTTTACCAAACTTCTGCCATTTGAGAGTTTTGAAGGTCAACGTGCTCTTGTAAACCTTCAGTGAAGCAGAACTTTTTTTGTAGCCTTCTCCAGATCTGTGCCTTGCAACAATCCTGTCTCTGAGCTCTGCAGGCAGTTCCTTTGAGCTCATAGTTAGGGTTTTGCTCTGATATGCATTGACAGCTGTGAGGCTTCTATAGAGAGGTGTCTGCCTTTCCAATTCATGTCTAATCAGTTTAATTAATCACAGGTGGACCATTCAAGGTGAAGAAACATCTCAGCCAAAATGAAGAGAAATGGGAGGAACCTGAGCTAAATTTCAAGTGTTTTCACAAAGGGTCTGAATACTTGTGTCAATGTTATGTTTCAGTTTTTATTTTTTAATATATTAACAAAAATTTCCAAAATTCGGTTTTAACTTTGACATTAAGAGGTGATTTGGCTTTTGTGTGGACTTTTTTGCAGACTCCAAGTGGGCTTTCACAAGTGGAGCAACTTTTCCAACTCTTTGAAAGGTCATCTTGTTTGTGGATGGAGGTTCAACAAAAAAGTCTTAGTTCTAAAACCCCTGTGCAGAAAGTTGATATCTCTGGCTGAAAGGACACCATTGGTACGCTGGCAACGGGACTCATAGCTCCATCATCTGGCTCGGCTGTTATCAAGAAGGCGGTAGCTGTTGGTGTGTTGTGAGTGGGGCAAGCAGCTAAAGGGAGGTACAGTGATTGGACAGCGGGACTTAGGTCAGTGTCAGGGCTGTAATCGCCTCTGTTGTTCCAAAGGACTGGCTCTAAAGCTGTGGATGGTGAATCATTCCCAGTTGTCATTGGCAGTTTGATTTTGTTGGGACTTTTGGGAAAAATTCTGGAATTGTCTTCTGTGACATGTAGTAACAGCTACCAACACGCTAGTGTGTGCAACAGGAACTACATCTAAGGCTGCCCATGAGGGGGGATAAAGGGGAGTCCTGATCCATTATAAAGTCAATCTGTGATAACAATATGTATATATTTAACCTGAATATTAACTACTCTTAGTAAAGCAACAGAAATGAATTTCATGTGTTTATCCTGTTGTACAATATAGCCTTTTGCAAAAATGTAAACCCCTTTTCTTGAAGCAGAATTCCTTTTTTATTAGATGTTAACAGTGTAGATAGGCACACTGGACTAAAGCAAAAGGAAAGTAATGTCAGACTTCATAGCTAAGCCATGATGTGCTCAAATGTCAGCATTAAGAAGAACCAACTGTGACTTTTCTTTTCTTTTTTTTTTTTTTTGAAAAAGAAATAAAAAGTTATGAAAACAGACAGAAAAGGTGAAAGGTGGGGGAAACTGGTATGAATTGGTGAGATGTGGTTAAAATATGTGAAAAGCAGCAAAATGTGGCAAAAAAAAAGACAAAAAGCATGGGTAAAACTGGCAAAAGGGGGCTTAAACAGAGGAAAAGTTGTGAAGAGATGTTGCAGAAATGCAAAAAAGTGGCAAAAAAGTAGCAAAATTTGGTTTAAAGTGGCAAACAATTGTGGAAGTGAAACCTAATAACAGCTTGACAGACTTAACTCCAACAGGAGGTAACTGTTAGCCAGGATGTTAGCACCAATGCTACTGATCCAACACATAACATCAATAAATCACAAGTGGGGAGGGCCTATTCTCTGGGTTCGTCAGGGGCCCAGCCAATGAGCAGGCTTGATTAAGTCTCCCTGCTGAATGCATCATCACGCCTTTACAATGGAGGGATCTGATTGGTTAAAACACATATTGGAATAGCGTAATTAAATGCAACAAAAAAATGATGATAATGATCTCTTCATCGTCTCTTTTTTTTGTTACACTTAAAGTTTTATTTTTACTTTAGAAAAATAGAAAATACCATGTCATTTTGTTGAATACTGTAATTGAAAATCTACAAACTGGCTCTTTAGTTCAGCAGTTAACGGAGGTTGTAAGTCAAGCAGAGAAACATGTTCCAATTAGTGAGAGAGGGTTTAAACGTTGTGGCTAAAACTCACTGTACTCCACTTTTACAGCCCTCATTAGTGGACTTAGAATCTAGACAGACAAGAACCAGAAGAAAAAGCCCATAACAATTATGGTGTAGAGTTTTCTCACCTTCCTTGTTTTCTCTTAGCTTCATTTTCAGCCTGGATGCTCCCCCAGGGAAATCACACAGTCCACAAATTCACACTAAATAAATCTGTTAATTGCTAAATGCTAAGTGTCGCTTTCAAGGGAGGGAAAAACCTCACATTCACAGTATGGGTGCGTGAAAATGGTTCCAATCATGATCCCAGCTCTGTTTTGTTACTGTACATTGTAGTAGTGTAGTGTATTTTGAAAAATCAATAATTTCCACTGATGCCTGTCCTCTGCAGCTAAACCTACTCCTGGAACTTACAAGGTGAGTAAGTGGAACGCCCTTTTCCAGTGACTTTGCACATCCTATAACATGTGTTCATTATATGCTCCACCTTCCTGCGCTCGTGTCAGCCTCATTGCTTTGTGCTATCACCATCTTGTCGAGCTGTCTTTGTCCCTATCACCTGTCTCTCTCTTTTCTTTGCTCTAGCTCAGAACTATCGATTCCTACCCTGGCTGTTCCTCACTGCACATCTGGCTGTCTCTTTCACTTACTCTGTGAGCAGCGCTAAAGGTCCTATCAGGTTGGTGAAGGAGGATCAATTGGATTTCAATCACCCCAAATTTTAATTCCTGGCAAGCAACTGACTTTGAGGCTTCAAAACCAAAAGGAAAGTCAAGGAGGTCTTGAATTAACACCCCTAGATTCCTGTTAAATGATAGGACAGTTAGGAACTAACACACCATTCGCCCCTTAAGCGCCCCATAAAAAGGCCTCTAATGTTGTTTGCTCCCCATTTATCCAAAAGTAGTTTTAAATCACCACAAATTGACACCCTTGAGCGGGAAAGGTCCCGCAAAACACCGTCTATCCTCCTTTCTTCGCAGCATGTGGTAATGAGGGGGAAATTGAGCAAAATGTGTTTTTAATTAAAAACAATAAAGGGGCCATATTTCATGCCTGAAATGCACTTTGAGATTAAGCGAAGATGCAAGTAAGAGGCAACAAAGTCGGGGTTACAGCAGGGAAACAAATGAGAGTGGTATGAGCGGACATTAATCAGGCTTTCTGGGGTAGTCTGGATCGTTGTTCGACACATGACGTCCGTGTGAAGAGTCTAATTACAAGACTATCTCTGACTTTTGGACCCTAAGGAGCAATGAGTTCAACAGCACTACCCGTCGCCTCTTGGTGCTTTGTTTGAACGGTCTGATTTTTTTTCTAGTGTGCTGATCATTATCCAGAATGGGAACAGATACTGTACCCGAGCCAGGGACTATTGACAAGGGTTATTTATACAGCACAGTGTGGCCTGAAGGGAAGCATAATGATTGTAATGTGTTGTAATATTTGAAAAGGCTTCCCTCGTTGCCCTCTGCCCTGCACACACAGAGGATCACAGGCTGGTTATAAGGCCATCTGACTGTCCCCGGTGACTCACAGAACCATCTGTACTACAGTAGAAAGCAGTTCAGCTGTAGGCCAGTATGTAACCTACTGGATTTAACCCTTTCATGCATAGTAGTCACTACAGCATACAGCAGAATTAGTTTGAATCATGAATTAAACGTGATTAACCACATTTTTTGGAAGACTGAGTTCAGTTTCACTCACCAGACCCACGCCTGATTACTGCCAATTCAAGAAAAGATGAGAAATAAAGTCAATGACATCAATCAGTCTGGAAAGGGTTACAAAGTCATTTTTAAGGCTTTGGGACTCCACATATCACAGTGAGAGCCATTATCCACAAATGGAGAAAACCTGGAACAGCAGTGAACCTTCCCAGAAGTGACCAGCCTACCAAAATTACCATCTTTGGCTAATATTAAATATGTTGATGATCTGAAACACATAAGTGAGAAAAATAGCCAAAACAAAAAAGAAAAGAAAGAGATTAAAAGCAAGACCAGTATTGTTGTTAAAGGTGTTGTTGAGGTGTTTAGCTATCCAGAGGGAGCTAGGAGTGGAGTCGATGTTCCGTCACATTCAGAGGAGCTAGCTGTGAATAGGAAATCTGTAAAGGATGCCTGCTGCCACCATGAGCTGGCCCTAGATAAGCGGGAGAGGATGGATGGATTTATAGATGGATGGATGATAAGAACGTGATGATAAATTATCAGAAAGTATTTAAACCCTCTTCACTTTTTCAGTTTTCATAATCTACATTAATTATGCCATAATGATAAAGTGAACAAATGAAATTTTGTACATTTAATTACCTAGTTCAAGCACCTTTGGCTGCAATTACAGCCACAAGTCATTTTGAATATGATGCCCTGCTCACCTGTACTGAGATTTTCTACCATTCTTTACAATTCCTCTCAAGCTCAGTCAGGTTGGATGGGGACCGCTGGTGGACAGCCATTTTCAGGTCTCTCAAGAGATGTTCGATAGGGTTTAAGTCAGATCTCTGACTGGGCCACTCTAGGACAATCACAGAGTCGTCCCGAAGTCACTCCTGTGTTGTCTCGGCTGTGTCCTTATAGGGTCATTGTCATGCTGGAAGCTGAACCTTTAGTCCAGTCTGAGGGTCCTGAGTTCTGGAGAGTGGGTTTTCATTGAGGATATCTCTGTACTTTCCCTCAACCCTGACCAATCCCTGCTGCAGAAAACACCCCCACATGCACGCATGATGTTGCCACCACTATACTTCTCTTTTGGGGATGGCATTTGGCAAAAATTCAGTGGAGGGCTGCGGTGATGGTTGTCCTTCTGGAATTCTGTCCCATCTCCACACAGGATCTCTGGAGCTCAGCCAGAGTGACCATCAGGTTCTTGGTCATCTTTCTTACAAAGATCTTTCTCCTGATTGTGCAGTTTGGCTGGCACTTGGAAGAGCCAGGAGAAATGGGAAGCCCTTGAGCTAAATCTCAAGTGTTGTTTCTAAGGGTCTGAATACTTATGACTATGTGATATTTCAGTTTTTTATTTTCATAGATATGCACAGAAAAATGTTTTTATTTTGTCATGATGGGGTCCTGAATGTATATTAATGAGAATGAAAATGATTTTAAATGACTGCAGTATCAGGAAGCAACATAAAACAGGAAAAAAGGAATGGGGTCTGGAGACCTGTTGAATGCACTGTATGTGTATGAGAACCATCGACCTACTAGAATGGCAAAGATAAGACACTGATTATAAAAACTCTGGGGGAAGCATGTTTAGTTTTTTGTTAGTAAGTCAAGACAAGACTAAAATATCACTGCTGGGCTGTCAGATTGTTAAATCTCTCTCTACTTTGTGCTAAAATCATGAATTACTCTCTCCCCACAGGCTATTTCACCACAAGATGAGGTCGTGGATGAAAAGTTTATCAGTACTGTCAGTTTGATGTTTAGTTACTGAAATTGATCATGTGATTAGGTTATACAGCATTTCCTTTGTGTGGTTAGGGATTGTATTCATTTCACAAACCGAGAAATTAATGTAAAAAGAGGAAAAATGCAATTTGCTAAGATTAAGTCTAAATCTAAATAGCTGCCACTTTTAAAGCAGGCTCACTGAGGGGATGGGTGGCACTTTCTTATTACCTCCGCCAAGGAGGTTATGTGATCGGATGGGTTTGCTCATTTGTTAGTTTGTTCGTTTGTTTGTTTGTTAGTTTGTTAGCAACATAAGTCAAAAAGTCATGGACAGATTTTCATGCAATTTTCAGGAAATGTTAGAAATGCCAACCAAATTTTGAACCGTCCAGCTCGTTCAAACCAAGAAAAAATTGGTTCTGAACCTTAAAAGTTGCTTCTTAGCTGGAACCAAAAGTAGTTGGTTCTTTCTTGGGAACCGTGATGTCATCAGTGGGCGTATCACATTTTAGGTTGTGAAGATGAGCAGAAAATGTAGAAAAAGCGGTCTGCTAGGGAGACGAAATGTTTGGTTGTAATCTGAGCATTGACAGAATTCCAGGTGAAGCTGGAGAGTAGCACAAGGAGGGGCAAGTTATACGCCAAACTAGTAGAAGAGAAAGCAAAGGCTGGATTCACCTGAACACTAGACCAAATAATTAACTAGCAGACCTCCGCCATCAGCCCTATTTCCCAATAGTGAAGAATCCTTTAATAAATTCCTGGATCCATCCCCATGTGCCCCCCACCACAGCATTTACCGATTACTCCCTCCCCTGATGGGATGGACACGTGGTGAGGCAAAGCATTTGCTTCGCTATAGGTGGACTGTCATGGTGGAAGCATTGCCTGCTGGTACCCACAGATGCACTGACAGTCTCACCCATGGTCTCACTGGACGACTGGAAGTCATGGCAGAGGGTGAATTTTCCTCTATTCCTTCCAGCTTTGTGAGTATTCTCGCTACAATTCGCTATCTTTCTTACGCTCCGACTCATCTCCTCGACCGGGCGTGCGTCTTTCAAACTCTATAAACTCCAAAACTTTGAATAGAAACACACCCCAAAAACTGCTGGGATTGAAGTTACTCATGTCTGCCATCTCCTGGTGTAAAGTGGTAACAGCGCAGACCTCTGCCATTAGCCCTATCTCCCAATAGTGCAGAATCCTTAAAAAAATTCCTGGATCCAGACGGTGATCCAGATCAGTCCCAAAATCTAATCAGTTTGTCCTTATGCCATTTCTGACATTTCCTTAAAATTTCATCAAAATCTGTCCACAACTTTTTGAGTTATATTGCTAACAATCTAACAAACTAACAAACCAACCCGATCACATAACCTCCTTGGTGGAGATAATTAGTGCAAGAAACTGAAAAAGGAATACTGGGACAGTAAGAAAGACTCAGGGAAAAAGTGGAGCTGGACGTGGTCATACATGTCCATCACGTCTTCCCACCTTGGTTCTGCTTGAACTGGTGTGAACACAGGCTGGTTTGCAAGAAAGCACCAAGATCTGTATCTGTCCGAAAACACTATCTGACCATTAGCCCCTCTACTGGGACGTCCTACTCGAGAACACTGAATATTAAGAAACCATTTTAGAGTTGTGTCACAAGAACACAATTAAAGGATAACCAACAGCTTTCCAAACCAAATGAAATACTTTTTTGCTCTCAAATACCTCAAGGAAATAGACCCAAATAAACTTTAGCCTGCTTATATGAATAAAGAGCAGTCCTACAAATGGCTGCAATGGATCTTAAATCTAAGAGAAGTGAAGGGGAGAAGGGTAATTATGCTCTGAGGGAGTTTTGTTTTGGTGCTGAGGGCGATATCGTTAAAGTTAGGAGAAATCTGCGATTGATCACCTTCTGCTGGCTCTATGTAAGGAGATTTTACTGTTCTTAGAAAAGTGAAGTATCTGTTTATCTGAAAGTCAACAGTTTTTTTTTTCTATGAATTCAAATTCAAATCATCATACTGCCAAAATATTAGTTCTCTCATTAATAGCTGTTGTTGTGAGGTTCTGGCAGCCTTCAGGCGAAAACTGGGGATAATTTGATCTCGTTAAGCATAATTTTCCGTATAAGACAGGAAAAACTTCTGAACTCTAAAGCAGAAAATGATAACATGTATAATTCAAGTAATCATATTGATTCTTTCTATTCCAGTGGGGATGTTATAAACTAAAAATCCATGTGAATAATAAGTGAATGAGCATCACAGTTTCCACTCTCATGGCCACTTCAAAATGATGTTACTTTCCATGTTTAAGAAGTTAGAAATAACATTTAAAAACATCTACATCTAGTGTAAGAAAGGTTTAATATTTTCTCAGGATGAGGCTACAAAATAAAACGGACAAATCTCTGAGTCTGTCATTTTCTCTTGATATAAGGAGGGAACCCCCGCACAAGCACAGATGGGTCACCAAACAAAGTGAAATTCAATATCGGGTTATAAGGCCGGTAATAAAGTCCCTTACTCCCTCAGTCCACCTACTCTGTGATAGAGAAAGGTTTATTTTAGCTTGAAATGTGCTCCAGGACTCACTACAGTCCAACATTAGAAGAATTTGCTGCCAGGACAGATACTCAGTGTAATTAGTTGTTTAAATGTACAGTTTAAGGTTTTCATTTTCTTTGTGGTCCACTAAATGAAGAAGCCTTGTGCATCCAGTCCATTCATAGAAAGTGGTTTTCAATGGTACTAGCTACTGAGAAAAGTCGACATTTCCTGAACTATGGCAGTGAATTGGAAATGAAGTTGTCCTTCTCGTAAACTTCAAAAGAATGAGTGAATGTTGTTGAATACTGGAAGCATGACAAACTGTGCAAACTCAAGCGAGAGAAATTTGAAGATTGAGTCCAACAATCTCAGGTATAAAAGTTGAAGTGGAGTTTTGCCTTAGGTAAACACTGTTTTTTAACAACTAGCACAGACTGAGGCCTTGAGAATGAACAATTTGTTGTTTAGACTGAAGAGACGAAAACACGTCTTTCAGTCTGATCTTTTCTAGTTTCTCTGTGAGCGCTCTCAAAGTGGTTCAGCCTTTTGATGGAGTAAGTGACTTTTGTGTTAAGTAGGCTTTAATGTCATGCTATTTTCCTTTTGAACTACACTATTTCCAATTCACATCTCCAGTTTAATTATCCACTTTTTGACTTACTGTTTAGCATATTTGAGTAGGGATGTAACAGTGTTACAGGACCTTGGTAACAAGTCGTAGTTCCCACTTTCCTTCACTCTACTTCACACTTCGACACTTTTTGCCCTGAAGACCTATTGTTTGAAATGGTCACATGTCCACAATGGTATTGAGACGCTTCTGTCACCACGATACTGCAAAATTAATGGTACAGTTACATCTCTGTATTTAAGAATTCTTCATTGTTGTTGCTGGGTTGAATTGCCTGCCTGACCTACTCATCCTGTTAAATCTCAAAATTTATACGTGACTGAACAGCACTTAATTTTGTCCTTATGGATCTGACTAATCATAGTAATACCACCTTCAAACACCCAGATTAGAGAGATACATGTTCTGAGTCTGGTCAAAGTTTATGTCCCATGCACTGAAACCACTTCGCCTGGGTGCAACTTTGTCCAACCAGATATAGCCAGGCAATGTTTGCTGTGCAAAAAGGTGCTCTTTGTAGTGGAATCGGTGAGTAAACAGTGGGTCTGTTGTCATGATAACTGGAAAGTGTTGGGGTGACATCCAGTCTAAATACTGTGGCGCAGTTACCGCCAACTCGCAGCATAAAATTATTGTGACTCTAATTGGATAGTTGTGTATAAATGAAGGATTCATTTAGGGGGCTGATGTGCTTTTACCCAGGGCTGGAGGTGTGTGTCGGGGTGGGGGGCAGAGTCCAGCATGATGGCATCTCTTTTGTCTGAGTCTTTTCACCACTGGTAATACACTCAGAGACTACCATCAATTTCTAGACATCTACTGCACAACCAGGGGCTCTTGGCGACTCTACTACCCGCCAAGAGAGTGTGGTTGTGACATCCAGTCTAAATACTGTGGTGCAGTTACCACCAACTCGCAGCATAAAGTTCTACTTTTGCAGCCCTGTATAAATGAAGAGTCCAGTATAATGGCATCTCTTTTGTCTGGGCCTTTAACCACTGGTAATACGCTCAGAGACCACCAGCAATTTTCAGAAATCTACAGCACAACCAGGGGCTCCTGGCAACTTAGTGTTTCTGACATCCAGTCTAAATACTGTGGTGCAGAAACTCCCATTTCAGCATGAAGTTATCATGACTCTTATTGTATAGTCCTGTATAAATTAAGGATTCATTGATGCGCAGTGACCAGGGGCTGGAGGTGTTGTTTTAGTTTTCCCATGCCCCTGGTGATATACAAGGACATCCAGAGGATGGCTGGGGTTATGTCAATCCTTCCCACTACACCTCTGGCAGCTTACTCGCTTCATCAACACCTTATTTTGGCCTCAGTTTTTTGCCCAACCATCCCTAAAAGTTCTACACAGTATTTTATGTGACTATGAGCGCTTTTATTTGTGATAAGCAGTTTTTTGCAAGATTTTTTGCATAGACAGGAGCTTATAATAATATAAATATGTATGAGCTATATAATAGGTCATTTAAACAAGTGTAGCACATTTAGGGATGTATTTATCCTTTTGTGTGTTTTTAGAGTTAGAGGGAGTCTTTGACTCATGCACAGGTTTAGCTAAATCAAGCTCTAAGACTACAAGCATGTTTTTATATATATTAAGGGCATGACCAAGAGGAGATTCAGCTGTGGCAGAACAGAAAAACCTTCTGAGGGTGGTGAAAAATACATGCTCTACTACACGCCTATTCAATTAGAGGCCTGGCAGCCACATGCAGCCTGGAACCAACCCAAAAGTGGCCCAGCCTGTGGTCATGCCAGAGATGCAGAGGGCAACCTGTTTCGCAAGTTTTCATAAACTCCCACAGTATTTCAGATCGACAGAAGTGGCCCCAGAGTACCAGGTATAAAGCATGTCCTTTTCAACTGTAGCTACAGCTGTGCAAATTTAGTTTTTATGCAGTTTATGCCTAGGTAAGATGTGACCAAAATCATTTTTTACAGAATTTCATTTTATGTTTTTATTCTATTCATTTTATTTTTATTCAAGTGAAAAAAATATTTCTACTTCCCCAGGTTATGTTCAAATACAGCTCTTTTGTTCTGTTTTATGCACTTTTTGATTTGCTTTTGCCATGTTGCCAAATTTGAAAGGGAGACATTACCAGCTGCTTACTGGGCGCTGAAAATCTCCGGCCCGGCAACGTTTCTTGATTTTAAAATTTGGCCCAAGTGAATTTAGAATTGAATAGCCCTGCTCTACTATATAACTTTTCTTCTCTCAGTATAAATAAAAAATGTCAAGCTTAATACAACATGTGGTGCGAATTCATCCATCTCTCTGCATCTGTTATCTCATATTACAGCAGGGGAAGGTTCAATACCCCTTATTCTTGACTCCTAATATCATCAATAATCCCTGCTTGTATGTTTTACAGCGGTGGACGTGAACAAGACCAAAGACATAAAACACATTTCCTCTCTCCTCTGCTCTTCAGGACTCACAAGGACAAGCACGCTCACACAGACTCTCACATGTGTACACCTCTTGTTATCAGGATATACTACAGCTGCTGGGAGAGTGAGCGATCTGTGTGAGTGCTGTTTGTGTGTGTTCTCCTGCTCTGAGGCAGTTGGCCATAGCAATTTTGCAGGAGTGAACAGTAACCTTTGACTCCATTACAGCTGATTGGATTGGTTCCCCCCCCCTCCTTCCCGTGTGGCTGGCTGTCTGCCCGGCTCTACATCCTGCAGTGACACACCAGGGCCACACACCACCTTACTTACGCCCCTCCTCCATCCCTGTATCCATCTCCCTCACCTGTCCTCTCGCAGCTCCACTCTGCCTCAATTCATCCATCTCTGCTTCCCTCTCTTTATTCTCCTCCGGCGGATCTCTTTCCTCCATACAAATATCCTGAGGGTCTCTTTTTCTATATGATGCATCTCTCCTCTTCATCCATCCATCTCCATCTTTAAACCTCCCTCCTTGTCCTCCTTTGTCATTCCCTGCCTCTCTTCCTGCCTGTCTGTCTTCCAGCTGTTGAGCGTTTTTCAAACAGCATTATGTCATTATAGCCATATGTGTTTTCTTAACTTCTCACTCATTTCTCTTGTGGGGGTTTTCTGCAATATTTTAGCACCTAATGGGAGGGATTTGCTCCAGTTCAGCAGCATGTGGGTCAAATAAGTTAGTTGATAAATTCATTCAAAAAGAATAGTTGTATCACAGTCAATAGCTAGAATGGTAGAATCCCATTTCACAGTGCCCGGTTTGGTTGTTTTCTGCACTATGTAACTTTAGCACAACTAAGTTCAGCAGCTCTCTTACAGGAATTGTATACAGCTTTACATCACTGGTTTATAACCCAGCTTCAATCTAAAAAGAAGCCAGTTAGTCCATCTTGGTACTGTTTGATATAACAGTATAAGATGGTGACAGCTGAAGCTAAGGCAAGAGAAGGAGAGCTGAAAAAAAAACAATCAGATAGCAGAGTGTACATTCCTGCAGCCATAGCTCATAAAAGATTGCAATGTAATGCTGAGCTGTATCATTATTAGTGTTATGTCTCATGTTTAGCAGCTTTACCAGGGTTAGGGCTAGGCAAAAAGTTAGATAACCTAAGTTATTTCTCATGTTTGCATGAGAAAAGCAAACTATAAATCATCTCATGTTACACCGACCTGATCTTGTGTTACAGACTGATTTTATGTCAGCCCGATTTTCATTCAGCCTAATAGTGGGCTGTTTGTCATGAAGTGTACAGGAGAATGTGGCAGCCAATAATGGCCCAATCAGCCACTCTCAGCTGGTTAGATGAATGTCTGACATGTTTGATATTCTGATTATATTGTGCACACACTGTAAAAAATGTCCGTAGAAAATACGGCAAAAGACTGTCAAATAGCAACAGTAAAAGACCGTAAAATAAATAAACATATATTACTGTATAAAATACACAGAATTGCTGTAAATCAAGCAACGGTATGAAACATAAATTTTTACAATTAAAGTACGTAATAATTACAAAATTGTACCGTTTAAACGAAAGAAGATTGTGAAAATAAAGGAAAAATACTGTAATCTTCAAGACGGGCAATTACTCTAAAAATTACAGTAGTATTTTGTTAAAATTACAGACTTTTCTCTCATGTACATTTAAATTCACAGTAAAAATCTGTGAAAAAAATTGCTATCACATACCGTAATTTTAGCAGGGACAAGAGGTTAAAAATACTGCATGATCAGGAAAGTTCTGTAGAAAATACAGTAAAAACCTGTCAACCTGCAAAACCTGTGAACCAGCACCAATTTGTTGTTATGTTCACATTTGTTTCTCAGTGCTACACCACATGATGCTGCATTGTGAAATAATCGGACAGTTACAGTTAATATGAAAACCTTATTGAAACAAGAATGGTACCAAAAATCATTTTGTTTGTTCTTAATTTGATGGATGAAAGTGGTCAATTATTTTAGTTTAACTGATTTATTGGAAAAGAATGATGTTAATTGCTCTCACAAAGAATGCCATTGCATTTGTAAAGCCATTCCACTTCCTTTAATGCATCTAACACAAAATACATTGATGTACTTTAATGTTTCAGTCAATCTTTCAGAACTGAAATTGGATGACACATATTACCGATAGGAAATATAACAAGGTAACTGGAAAGAACTATTTTATATATACATAAAGAGAGAGAGAGAGAGAGATACATACTGTATATATAATATGTATATAATACAGTTGAATATATAGTATATACATTATATAAATACAATAGTTATTTTTACTGGTTAAATAACTTAAACATGAATGCAAATAGAATGACAAGAAACCCTCCATAATCAGTTTTAAAAATGAATGTGAACTGTACATATAGTCTATCAAATTGATTTCTAAGGGAAAAAAAATTCTTAAAAAAAAAACAATATGAAACCATGGTTTAGTTTCTGAAATTTTAATTTACTTCTCATACCTTATGTAATTTAATCTAAACTTCTCTTTACCTGTATGTGGGGTTATTGATGTCTAGTAAATACGTTTTGTTTCATGTGCCTATGCTGTATTAACTATTGGAATCTGTTCAATAAAGTTGTATCAATATAAAAAATAAATATATAAAAATAATTTTGAAAAACTGTTTCCCGTCGCCATTCAACCCTGTCTACACAGGAACGTCTTCTATTCTGTCTGTACTAGAACAGCGATTTGGGTGTTTAAAAATGGAACAATTTGGAAACGAGCTCCAGAGTGAACAGTTTTCAGTCACCTCCCTCCATGCACACAAACAGTGCTGCTTTCTCGAAATGCGTTTGCGCATTGTGGTTGCAGTCAATTGCCATGCGCGAATACGGTTTCGCGCAGGCGCGGGGAAAGAAGGACCTAATACGCATGCGTGTGTGGTTCGTTGGAAAATCAAACCGCCAACGGCTGCCTGGTAAACTACAGCTTTTTCGTGTC
Source organism: Cheilinus undulatus (assembly GCF_018320785.1). Classification (NCBI taxonomy): domain Eukaryota; kingdom Metazoa; phylum Chordata; class Actinopteri; order Labriformes; family Labridae; genus Cheilinus; species Cheilinus undulatus. Next base: position 33,921,898 of record NC_054878.1, on the reverse strand, counting down.
TTCTGTGGTCTCGTGTGCGGAAATATTTCATAAAGTTGCTGTCTGCTCGTAGAACGAGCTGCAAACGAAGATGGAATACAAAGCAGGACATTGGCGTGTATTAATTCGACGTCACCCGGAGCATCAGCCTACGAGCTATTGGTAAGGTATGTAGAACCTCTTTTGTCGTAGTGTCAAATATTTCTTGAGTTCTTTTCATTCAGTAACACCACGTGTTTATAGGTAGAAGTTAAATGGGTCAGGAGGCTTTTTGTTTCAATTCTAGACCAGCCAACATTGCTGTCTGATTTGTATTTTTTGCTGTCATTTTAGCGTGGAGAACGTTTAACACTTGCTGTGTTGGGGACCATAAGTGAACCCCAAGCTCAGAGCTAACTCCGCCCACTTCAGACTTTTGAAAAATGTACAAAAAATGGGCGGTTGGGTGCTGGGAACACTGGGAAGAGGGAGAGAAAAAGGACGGAGTTTTCCAGATGAGGTGGGAGTGACCGTGAGGACCGTGATGCCCCCTAGCCAAAAAGTGAGAGTCCCGCCGCAGCACTGATGCTTCAGAGCGACCTAAGGTGAAGGATTTTTCCCCTTCAGAGTCATATTCATATCTGTGTTAAGAGTCCCCTGAGGCAGGCTTTCCAGCTTATTCCTACCCTTCCATGAATATGGGCGCAACTTCCGCTCCGTTCTATCTAAACGGGACTTTGTATAGAAACGAGATGCTAAACGTGACTATTAAAGCAATTTTGATACCAAACTACATAAACTTAGACTGCTTAACCTCAAACGGGATAATATTATTATTATTTCTCTAGCCTCTACTGGAGAGTTCAAATTGATGACATTACTTTAGATAACCTACACGGGCATATTTAGCTAACTTTAGTAGCTTTATATCAGTATGAAAAGATACATTTCTAGTTTGTGGAGTTGCTGAAATTCTCATTTTACAAACTAATCCCTCTTAAATATGGGAATTATATTTATAAAATTATCCATGACTCAAGTTGCCAGCTCTTCAGTTTGGTAAATGTCAAGTTTTGTATTAAGAATTAATGATAAATTAATACTAAAAGAATCACATCCCCGATGCACTTAGACAGTGGACAGCATGTTGTGAGAGACATATTTAACTTTGTCATAATATTAGTACCATGAACATAGCAACAGGTACTGAGCATTGCAGAAAATATGATTAAAAAATTGATTTAACAAAAATGAAGCAGTATTTATTACAGCAAATATTTATTTATTTCAGAACAACCACTGTTGACACTAAATCACTTTAGTAAGCCTTTGGAAGAATCATGTTTTTGCTATTATTGTTACTGTACTGGAAGTTCCACTTCCATTCATAGCTACAGTAGACCCCCAGGAATAATGTGGTATCCACCTTATTTACTTATCTACAGCTTATAATACAAACAATGTGAACATGTGATAACAAAAATATAAATATTTACAAATTCCAGAAGAATTCCTATTGAAACAACTGTCGTTCTTTGTTAGCGTTCATAGTTAGGTGCTGTACTAGAATACATGTATTTAATGTAGCCTACTTCCGTTTTGGCACCGGAAGTTTCGCCCATATTCACATTTGCAGTAGCGGCCCCAGGAATAAGGGGGATAGTGTGGTGGTGGACTGTGGTGGTCCTGGGCACTACCTGTTGGCTCCAGCACCTCCTAAATGCACAATGGGGATATGTGCACGTCAGTGTCATGGCACTAAAGATTTAATAGCTCACTTGATTTTTGCAGGATGCCACAAAGCTCAAGATTCAGAGAGGACAGTTGGAGGGCTGCTCAGAGGACATAAAGGGCTTCTCTCCTGTTTCGACAAAAATGAAGACAACCTCTTTTGCCTTGTTGAAACATTCTTGCCAGATGGGGTACCAGTGGAAAGCCTGCCCCATGTATTGTTTTTGTAGTAAGTGGATCTCAGAAACACTTTAAAGACTCATTTGGATGGTAATGGATGATTTGCTTGTAATTCTTTTCTACTTTTATCATCCTCCCAGGAGCCTCTTGCTAGGCTTCAAGGCAGCTCATGCTATGCATTGACCAGCATTGGGATCCACTCAGGAGTTCCTACAGAGGTAATAATTTTTCCTCTTTAGAGGTAGTTATATGGTATAGTGTAATGCTGGCAAAATGTTTTATTTCCTTCCAGCCGTGTGCATCATATGATACAATATCAGTTATTTTTATAACTGTGTTATCGTCACCTGTAACAACTGCTATCCTGAGGAAGACGGTTCAGGACAATAAGAGCCAAAACTAACAGACTGAAAAACAGCACATATCCCAGAGCAGTTGCAATAATAAACTAGAAAAACACTCAGAGAGCGCAGACCTCCGCCATTAGCCCTATCTCCCAATAGTGAAGAGTCCTTTAAAAATTCCTAGATCCAGACGATGATCTGAATCAGTCCCAAAATCAAATCAGTTCTTCCTTTTGCCATTTCTGACATTCCCTGGAAATTTCATCAGAATCTATCCATAACTTTTTGGGCTATGTTGCCAACAAACAAACTAACAAACCCTGCCAATCACATAACCTCCTTGGCAGAGGTAATAATAATTGCACTGAATGGAACTGTGCAAAATTTCGTTGTACTTGTGTACAATGACAATAAAGATTCTGGTTCAGATTTTTAGGTTTGATAGTGTCCAAATTTTCAAATTTAAAAAACAAAAAAAAAATAGATGTGCAGCATTTTTTCTAAACCAAAACTGTTGTGAGCAGAAAAAGCGCAAGGGCAAGCAAGATGACATACAGAGCTGTGGGATCAACACACACTCTAAGTGGAGGGGGTAGCACCAGTCACAGCTTAGTGTTGATTTTAGAAGAACATATAAACACAGCAACACCCGTCTGATAACTGCTTGACAGCTGGATCACTCTACATGTATGTCTGCATTTTTGTGTCTGCTGTAGCTTCTGCCACAAAACACAAGGGATGTGACAAGACATTCAGCTCACGGGACAAGAAGAGATTGGGTCCACTCCTTTTTTGAGTGAATTCAAAAATTGGATAGTACTTTGCAATCAGTGCATACATAAGTGTTCAAAACTTCTAAGTTGACATGATTTGGTGCTTTACCTTGTCTTCTATTTTTCCTTACTCTTTTTTAAGGTCCTGTTTCTTCTGCTAGTAGTGACTAGGACTCCATTACTTTATACTGTCTCCGGTATTCCACTCTTCTAAAAAGACGCCAGTTATCAAGGATTAATAATGGTAAGCCTTGCACAGCATTTGTACATACCTCAATAGATTCTTTAGATTAATCTGGTCATGTAGAAATACCCAGAATACTGCCATGCCACTGCTTTGTCCAGCTTGTTCTCAGTGTTCTGATGATCACACCATAGGGGGCCAATACAGTTTTCTGTGTGAGTCATATGTTTTCATTATGATTGATTTAAAATTCAGTGCCCATCATCTTTGTTACAGCAAAATCCTTTTGCACCCCAAAGCATTTAGGGTAAGTGTACCCATTAGGCCCACCAAAATCTAAGTTCACGTATTTTTCATAGATACTAAGATGGTTTATAAACATGATCATTTGTTAGAATGAAGGATTAATCCCTCATTTGAAGGTATATTTATTTACTTATGCATATTTTAAAGAACAAATTAAAGAAATGTTATGAATAAAGTCAAAAGTCTGGCATGGCCTTAATTGGTACCTAAGTACCATTTAAGCCCACGTGTGTTCCAAATAAGCCCACAACCACGTTTATTGACAGAAATTTAAAAAATTATTACATTTTTCAAGTAGTAAACATACATTAATTCAGTAACATGTTATACATGTTAAACACAATTTATTTTTTGAACTTGGCTTTAATGTTTGGCTTGTAACAATGGACCACCACAAACATGACTAAGTAGGCCTAAAACTAATTTTCATTGGCTTCAGTATTTAACATTTCATTGAACATTTTATTTAATATTGACAAAATTTGATTCAATATTGACAAAATAAAAAAATGTGTTTGTTTTTAAAAGTATTAAATGACATTACAGTGCATCAACAATATCTTATTGAACTTAGATTTAATGTTTGGCTGTCACAATGATGATTTTAGGACAGTTGCTGTAATTCCTCTTTTTTGTTGGCATTTTTCTCACTATAAACAAATAATTATGCAAAATTAACTGACATAACAATTCTTCTGGGCAGTGTGTGATCTGTGATGTACTCGTGTTAATGAAGTTAGTATAACAACATCCAACACAGGATTACAGCTAAAAGCTATCAAACCTCAAAATTTCATTTTTATATTGAAACACATAAGATGGGCTTAAATGGTACTACAGTGACTACCAGGAAATGAAGATAATATGTTCTCACCAAAATTAAACAAATGTTTAAAGAAATGCCTGTAGCCTAAATATGCTGTAAAACTTGCCATCAGTGTTATTCCTCTTCTGCCAAACTTTCTGAATTATCAAGGAATTCTTGTTCAAAGTTTTATGTAAGATTTATGTAAAATGAATCAGAAAACAGTTTGTGTACTTATCATTTTTAATCATTAAGCAGTGTATCTATCAGTAGGGCTACATGTATTGACTAGTGATTAGCTCGCTACGCTAGCTAGCATGACTCATCTTTTCACATAAAACTAAATAGTAAGAAATTACAAAAAACTACCTGTTTATACACAAAAAACAAATCAATAATTACAAATTACATAATATGAATGTACTTAACAAGTCAGTGGCTGAAAATGGTTGAAAAGAGGTTCCTTCTGAGGGGTCCCAAAACACCAAAGTTTTTAGGCGACTTTATCTGAGCCTCTTTGAGACTGCACAAATGTAGGCGGGCCTTTTTCAATATCTACAAATGTGATTGGTGTCAAACAAAAACTGACATATAATTAAGAAATTGTGTGATTGGACCAAATAATGTATAGCATAAGACAGGCCCCTCTTTTTTTTTTTTTTTTAAATTGACTTCAAAGTCGCCAGTGGGCTTAAATGGTGCCTGGGCTTAATGGGTAGGCTTACCCTAATACAATACAATAATAACTTTATTCATCCCCGAAGGGAAATTATATAGAAATTATATATAAAATTATATATTATATTTACATGTAAAAGCAAATTCTATATTTATTTGGGTGGTCTTACAAGTAAATATATATATAAAGAGCATAGTTTGCAAATATTTATCTTGTGGTTCAACTACCTAAAATCACAATATAACCCTTATGAATGGTTCATACCAAGGTCTTTTGCTAACACTTGTGGTTTGGGCTATTGTGTGTAGCTTTAAATCAGTGTTAATTTCGTCGACTAAAACTATGACTAAAAATGTTCATCGACAGCCTTGTTTTCCATGACAAAAACTAGACTAAGACTAACAAAAATAGATCTGTGATGACTAAAACTGACAAAAACTAAGTTTAGTTTTTGAATAGAATGTAATGTAGTTTTCGTCGGACATTCAAAATCCATGATATCTCTCCACTGTGGGTAATTCTGTCAAAAAACAATGCAGCTGTAGCTCTTCTGTCTCTCAGCTGTAGAAAGCAGGGACCCCAGGTTTGGCAGGGTGCAGAGAACATCCCACTATGACTTGGTGCCAGATTAAGCAAGACAATAAATGCTTGGACTAAAAGTAAAACCTAAAATGTGAGGACTTTTTATGGACTAAAACTAAATGGACAGAAATGACTAAAATGTGACTGAAACTAAAATTCATTTCACTTAAAGACTAAAACTAAGACTAAAATTAAAAATATCTGCCAAAATTAAAACTGCTTTAAATAATGACATCAATTCAAATTTATGTTTAGTTTTTACAGCAATAGCTATGTCACTTTTTTGTGTGGGTCCATATCTTCTTGGATATGTGAAGGAGGGGGGAGCTCAGTGGATACAAGCCTGGGCACCACAGCTTTAAACTATAGACAAAAGCAAATTGCAATTAATATGTCATAACTGTCTCATTATAATCAATAACGGAAAAAGTAATTGGCTGTTGTTAGGTGATTGCTGACTTAATAGCTGGCACTTGTGGGTACATTTGCGTTTCTTCACCATATTCTATTATAGAAATGATCTGTATGTACTGTACACACTGTTTATTTTATTCTGTTGTGCTGATTGTAAGCATGGCTTATTAGAGCCTAGTTTTCTCAAATTTACATCTGTGTAGGCATTAAACTGAAGCACTGAATCACTCTAACTTTGCTTTGTATATGTACTTCCTGCAGAGAGGATGGAGCCAGTCCAAAGTAGAACACCTGATGAACTGTGCTCTAGTCTTCAAGAAGATAAAGTTTCTTGGCCACGTGAAGCTTCCCAAGTGGAAGGCCTTCTTCAGTCAAGACTGGACTCATTACTCTTGAATCATTTAGGGGCAAGTGACTTTGTTTCATCTTCATGCATTACACCAAGGACTACCTGTCATACATATGGACACAAGCTTTTTCTTCCAAGATCTAAACTGCTTTGTGAGTATACAGAAAAGTTATCAGATGTGTTGAAAGGTTTTTTATTTCAAACATATAACTGCAGAGTTTCTTGTTGTTTATTCAGCTTGAATCTTTTGTTAAAAGTAGGAGTATTAGGGCACTACTGCAAAAATCTAGCAAATTAACTGAAATTTCACATGTTTTGTACTGTATTTTTTTACAGTAAATTTCTGGCAACCACAGCTGCTGGTAATTTACCGTAAAAATTTAAAGTAAGGCAGTATTAAGCTACTACTGTAAATTCTGCAAACATCAGCTGTAATTTCTCATGTTTTGTCCTGCATTTTTTACGGTAAATTTCTGGTAACCACAGCTGCCAGTAATTTACTGTAAAATTTAAAGTTGGGCAGTATTTTGCTACTACCGTAAAATCTGCAAACATCAGCTGTAATTTCTCATGTTTTGTCCTGTATTTTTTACGGTAAATTTCTGGTAACCACAGCTGCCAGTAATTTACTGTAAAATTTAAGTAGTTATAATAAAATACCGTTAAACATTATACGGGTCTACTGTTTTTATTACTGAGATAGACTGTATTTAGGTTTACAGGATTTCTGGTGTTTTTAAAGTAATTTACCGTAAACAGGTTTGTTTCATTATCGTTATTTTTACAGCCAATCCCTGTAGAAAATATTGTAATAGAGCTGTAATTTCTACATCAAATTACAGTAAGTTGTACAGCAAATTACCGTAAATATGGTTACAGTATAACTGTTATTTTTACAGCAAATCCTTGTATAAACGGTTACAATATTGTATTTTTTTAACAGAAATTTACAGTTAAAAAAAAACAGGTTTGAACTGTAATATTTACAGTTGTAGAATGTAAACACCGTTTTTTCTCACATTCTCACCGTAATTTTTACAGTAAATCTCTGGTAACCACAGCTGCCAGCGTTTTACCGTAAATTTAACGGAATTTTTTTTACAGTGCACACTTGTACAGTAAGAGGAGAGCCACGAGCTTGGTGCAACATTTCAAGACCTTTTTTTATGATTGTGCCTGCTCAAACAGTTTGACAGTTTCTGTAAGCAACATGGCAATAGCAGGCATGTCTGGCCGACATGGCCAACAATCTTTTGCTGCTTTTCGCCAATTTTTGGCTTTGATTGGCCACTTCTTTTCCCAAATTTTGACACATTTAAGAAACCATTTGCCCCCTTTTGCCTTTGTTTGGCCACTTTTTCCCAATTTTTCCAACTTTTTTAATCACTTTTGCCCAATTTTGCCAACCTTTGCCTACTTTTGCCCTTGTTTGGCCACTATTTGCCCACCCTTTTTAAATCACGTTAAACGATTTTTTGCCACTTTTCACCTATTTTACCATAGTTTGGCCACTTTCTTTGCCCAATTTTGCCTAATTTTTCATTACTTTTGCCTATGTTTTGCCAGCTTTTGCCTACCTTTGTACTTGTTTGTCAACTTTCTGCCCAAATTTGCCACATTTTTGAATCACTTGAACCCATTTTTTTCCACTTTTCACCCATTTTGGCCTTTGTTTGGTCACTTTTTTTGCCCAATTTTGCCACTTTTTTTAATCACTTTTGCCCAGTTTTGCCACCTATTGCCTACTTTTGCCTTTGTTTTATCACTTTCTGCCCAATTTTGCCGCTGTTTTTAAATCACTGTAACCCATTTTGCCACTTTTTGCCCAATTTTGCCACATTTAAAAACAACATTTTTCTTACCAATTTTTGCCACTCTTTGCCCATGTTTGGCCACTGTTTGCCCAATTTTGCCATGTCATCCTATCTGTTGTCTTTTTTCACAATTATTCAGTTCTGCTTTATTAAAGTTGTATCAGTATCTTCTGATTTATTTTCCAGCATCCTGATGTTTCTGCACCTATGACCTAGCTATGAAGTTGACATTATTTTCATACTCATTTAGTTCAGTGTCTCCAACAACATTGTTAAAATTACCAATAAAAAGATAATTTTGTTTTTATGGGATTGCATTTTAAGAATGCTTTATATTTCCAAAGCATAAAAAATAACACTATATTTTTTGTTTTATTAAGAGTGTTTAGTATTTGGGTTAAATATATTGGTTATCACAGTTTAACTTAACAACAGATGCATGGTTTTACTGACCTCCATGATCCCCCAGTTGGCTGGGCTGTAATGTTATTTGAAGAGTCTGTTTTGAATCGGTATGAAAATGGTGGGCTTTGAGATTTTAGCGTAACCTTAAGTTTGTCTTGGGCAAAAAACATTTGAAAACCACTGGGTTAGCACAAAAACTGTAAGCGATGGTTGTATGTTATTAACAATTCAGCCACAAGATAAGCTGACATTACACCATGACTTCGAAAGAATCAGCTTTAAATAAAACTGTGTACACCAGGCCTAAATTTGGATTGGATATACGTCGGATCTTTTACATTTGAGTGGCTCTTTCAGTGTCAGCATGGTTCAGCACAGGGGGGTAATTCATACTACCACACAACCTTTACTTCTTCCTCTTCCTGTGATGTAGCAAGAGGAGGAAATTGATTATTTTGACCTTTAGCACATATTTGTGTAAACAAAAATGTTCCCGCTGACTACAGGCTTTCTCAAAATATCACATTTCATCAGGTAGATTTCTGTACAAGGCACACATTCATGACAAGATGCCAGATACATTTATTTTCATAGGAATGGAGTCTCAACATGAAAATATTTTAAAATATCCTAAAACAAGAGTTAACTGACCAGTTAACTCAGCGACATGGGGTCAGAAAACAGAAAATCATTTTTTGCAACAAAACTTTGAAGAACCTTGTGTGTCTCTCCTTCTTTTAATTCTATTTTTTAAACCTTTCTCTCTGTTGTGTCAACTCCTCCCTGTATCTTTACCCTACTGTTTCCCTCTCTCCATCTCTCCATCTCTCTCTCACTTTGTTGTTTAGTCTCCATCACCACCTGCTCTCTCCTGCTCCGTCTCTGTTTCCTGGTTAAGGTCACAGTCAGGTTACATTCATATGGTTCAGTGAATCCATCACCAGAGCAGTGACCATGCATCATGACACAGAAAAACAAACAGACATGCTGCTACTTCTTAGGGAGTTGTTACTCACTATATTTAAAATGCCAACATTTCTGGAATGAACTCATGCGTTATATAAAACAAACAAAAGGAGAAAACAGGCCAGAAGTACCACCAGACTGTTCTATACCTCCATGAGGTTTATAATGTCCAGACTGGGAAAGTAAATGGGTCAGTCAATGGTTATTGTAGTTACTCCAAAATCCACATGCTCCTATGCTGTGTTCCAGGTGTTAAGAGCTTGGCCCGCTGGAAACAGTCCTGGAGCGTTTTGCAATGGAGCACAGCCCTGGGCGGCTGGAGACTCAAGATCACAAGATCATTAGAAAACACCAAGTAGGAGGAAAAAGTAGCTAAATGACAGATTATTTCATTGATTTTAGTATTTTCCATAAAATTTTGCTTCTGCCATGAGTGAGCACATGAAGAAGTTGAAAGGGTGATATTTGCTAAATGGGAAGTGTAGTTTCATGTAAAAAGCTGTAGTTTTCCACTTCAAAAGTTAACTTTTCCTCATCAATGGTGCCATAGTAGCTTTGGACCCACTGACCAACTGCTGACCTTTTGCTTGTGCCACATATTGAAACGTAATGTTGAGACGGTGTTGATTTAACGGGACTCTGTGCAGAGTGTTGTACTACGAAGCAGGCCAGATGCTTTGCATGTTTTTCAGCTGCAAACACTAGCACTGAAAATAGACCTGGCAGGTATCTCAAGCAGAGCAGAGTGGAGTGGCATCTCTGGGAAGCACCTGAGATGGGCCAGAATGCATGCATGAGTGGAACTGCAAAGACCTACTAGACAGAGAGTGATTAGCTCTGCAGGCGAAGTATGTGGAAATTGGAGGTATTGCATCCAGCTGCCACTGCTGTGCCATTGAGGCATGGAAATGTTAAAACCACTGCAACCGATTAGTCTCATGTCTAACATTTAGCCTTGTGTTGTCAGACAGAAGAATAGGTTCTTTGCAGATGACACACAGTAGCTGAGAATTTCCAACAGGGGGGCAAGAAGTGATTCTGCTGTTCTGAGCTGTTAACATCCAGAGTTGTTCCGATTCCGATACCAGTTTTGGAAATACATCAGATAATTTGTTATCGGCGAGTACACATGTTTATGAACTGATCCGTTTCACTTTATATGCTGCTTTGTTTAGCCATGCTAAATGTTAGCATTATAAGCTGGAAATCAATTCTTCTTCACTGCAGGAACACTGCATGCAAGAGCTACTGTATTTAGAACAGCGAAGAAGAACCAAAGGACCCACTGCAGCAGCAAAGTTTTGAGGCTCGCAATTATTCTCAGTATATGTTTGTTTGAAAAACCTTCAAGACCAGCATTGTCATACACAACTAGAAGTGACACAGTTTATTAAAAGTTAAATAACACTGGAACATATAGATTGTAGCCTCTTGCTTGTATTTCTTCTTGAAGCTAGCCGTTGTGCCGTCCCATTGAAGCTATCCATGCTTTTGAATTACTTACCTCAGTGTTTCTTGCAAGCCTGTAACTTGGAGAAATGATCAATTTTCAATCATGTGAGAGAGTGTCAACCAATGGCAGGCTGTTCTGTCATCACTACATGTTGCCTGAATAGATCATAATGGAGAGAGAGTAGGAGAGGGCCCCCCGTGCTATTGTTTTCTAATATTTATACGTAAACTCATAATAATTAGCATGAAAACATATTAAAGGGTCACAGAGAGGCTGTACATTATGATTCTATTTGTTAACCCATGTTCTGATTAAAATGTAGGGCAAAAATAATGTGCCAGCTTTCCACTGCACAGTCAGTCCAGAAAGTTTACTCTGGCATCGCATCAAACCTCAGTATCAGACGATAACCAGTGTTCTGGTAGTGGAATCAGTATTTGGAAGGAAGAAATGGTATTGGAACATCTCTATTAACATCTGTGCCAAGCATTCAGAGTGTGAAAAGAAAACATTCTTGGGCTGCTTTTGTGTTCTGAAAGTAGTGACACATTCAGGCAGAAGCAAAAGGAATTTCAAGAGGTCATGGAAAAAACGGCAGCAGGCAGTGATTGAAAAAACTCTGTCTAGCCTGGACCAGCAGTGTCACACATCGGTTTTCTATGGTCTGTTTCCACAAATTGTTTTGATCTAGTACAGTTTCACCATGGTTTTGTCTCATTAAACCCACATCAATAAACCACCTCGGCTGATGTCTTTCCAGTCTCATTCGTTGCAACAGGAAATGCGTCTCTTTGAAGAGATCCAGATCATTTGGCTCAGCTCAGTAGAGCTGGTTGTTTGACTCCCAAATGGATCTTCTTTTTTTTACAGTTTAGCTTTTAAATGTGTGTTCAATAATGACAAAAAATAGAGGGAAGAAACTGACACTCTAACCTGAGCTAGCTACTGTGACTCACATTAAAGAGCTGTTTCATTCATAAACAGTACATTATGATTCGGATGCTGGTGTTTATTCAGTTGATAGTTAATCACTGTTTCAATTACAATCAGGTTTGTGACAAAATGAGGATTTTATATATATTAAAGAGGCTTTGCTCACCCTTTACCTCAGTATAAGATTCCTCATATCTCTTGTCTTGCTTCATCTGACTAGATAAGGCTAGATGCTATAGGAGGTCTGCAGGACTGAGTAAGTTGTGACATTGATCACCTCAATGCAAGGTAAAACTGTGGGGGAAACCACCTTTTCTCTATGTTGTGAACTCAGTGTATGTAGAAATATCCTGATGATAATTGCAGTACACCCGTTATTACAGCTTTGTGAATGGATTACGGGGGGGTGGGTTAGGGGGTCGGGCAGGGTGGGTTTGGGTCATACCTCCTTTTATCTTCTTTTAATTAATCTGTCTGTGTGTAAAGCACTTTGTTCTACATTTTCTTGTATGAAAAGTGCTATATAAATAAAGTTTGATTGATTGATTGATTAAAGTACTAACTTTGAGGCTCTAAATAGACCTGGGTGGATGGTGGGGGTTACATACGCTCAGGACCGTCCAAAGACATGGCTGGGCCCCAGAGAAGCCCAGTGAATGGTTCCTTAACAGGTCCAGGCAAAAGGATCAGATTGGTACTAGCTCTTAGGCTTAAATTTGCCTTTTTTTCTTTTTTTTTTTTTTTTGGACTTTGATTGAATTTTGGCACATTTGCTACCAAGTTGTTGTCATGGTCAATTCAATCAATCAGTCTTTATTTATTAAGTGCCACTTCATAACCAAAGATATCTCAAATGTGTGAGCCAGCTCCCTGTCCTATTTTAAGGAACATTTTACATTTTAAAGGGGACATATTATGCAAAAAAACAAAAAACAAAACAAAACAAAACAAAAAAAAACACTTTTTCAGGCTTTTCTAACAAAAATGACCTGTCCACAATCCCCCAAGGTACCAGACCCCCCCCCCCCAACACCTTTCAGAAAATGTGTGCTGATACAAGCCCTTCTCATATTTTCCCCTCATGACCTCATGTGGGGAGTTAGCCCCACCCCAAGGTCAAGGTTTGGTTGGCCCTCCCCACTTGGAAGAAAGTTCCACCCTCCTCTCCTGACCCACCTCTCAGATCCAGAGAGGAGGATCAGGAGAGCCACATCCATTGTGCCACATCCATTTCCTGAAAGGGTCAGAGTCAGACAGCTCATTAACATTTAAAGACACAAACACAGACAGCTCGTTCTGAGCAGGGCTGAAACAGTGGGGTTTTTTTTAGACATACAAAAAATCTAATACTGGAGTGTTTTTTCAGCAGCAAACTTCACAGACATGTTTTGGGGACCTAAGAACAATATAAACTTGTCTTGAAAGGGTAAAATATGTGACCTTTAAAACAGGCTGCATTTTTATTGAAGCAGCAATAAATTGGATTTGCATTTTTTGCTGCTCCAAGTTTTTTGTCACAGGTTACTCTATTGTGCTGGGCCTGTGAACCAGGAAGACCTTAACAGTTTTTTTTTCTTTCATTAGGAGAAATTCATCCACAAAACAAAAATGATGGTTTAATGTTTCACAAATACACCTTATAAAGTGAAAAACTGTCCTCAGTTCAAAACAAGTAAGCAGTCTGAGTAGGCGGAGCAGCACATTTTTACCTGTTATCTTTTGGTAATGTTTTCATGGAGAGTGATAGAATTTACTTTGCATTTCACACCAATTTCTTTTTCCTCACTGCTAAATTGAAATACACGACTCATGGACATGTCTAGGCTTTGCTCATATTTGCAGCCACAGTAGGCTTTATATAACCAGCTAGGAATCTCATCTGTCCAAGACATACAAACAGCATGTGACATGAGTGAGCTCCAGAGACAAAATCAATTTGATTGCATTTTCTGTTTCTATTCCAGTGTCCGCACTCGCCACATGTGGCAAGGTGCACCAATATGAGCTGCTTCAGCTTCAGAGGCTTTCTTTCTTTGATTCCTGTCGGTTATAGATGTTCAGTTTTGTTGTTCAGGTGAGAAGATGTTTCAGCTAGCCAGACAGCAGACGACAGAAGTTTCCTCTAAGAAGGGTTTCTGTTTTGTTGTCAGAGTGATAAAGAAAATCTACCGTGCTGTACGTCAGTGAGGCACAGGAACTTGGAAATATTTCAAAATAAAAAAGTTTATGTTTGAAGAAGACTAAAGGAGGATGATGGCAGATTCATGTTGTTTCTGGAGTCGTTTCATCTCCAGTTTAACCTTGAGGACAGCTGAGAGGATTCACTCAGTAATGCTGTGGGAGTTGACCATCACATGTTTACATGCTTTAAGGCAAGTTTTAGGTGGATATATTAAGAAGCATAACTTTATAACCATCAGATTATTATTTGTAGTTAGAGGTTTCAACTTTTCTGCATTTTTTTCATCAATCAAGTGGATCAAATGGTGATTTGGCTTCCAACTGTGCTTGGACCTGGGCCTGGATCTGAGTACACTTGTAAGCCTGTAGTCAGGGGAGATCAGAGCTTTTTAAAGCAGTCCCTCATGGCTAAAGATCCAGAAGTTAAGTCAATTTGTTAAAATAAATGAATATGTTTAAGTTGAGATAGCAAAAAGAAATCTAAACTGATCAAATAAAATAAAACATGTAAACCAAGTAGAAGACCTATCTTAATAAATGTGCCACTGCTGTTACTCTCCTTTTAGTGATTGATCAGGGATTTAAGAAATGACTTAGAGTGACTTAAGTTAAGATCTGATTAAGGTACTTTGACCTTCATCTGTCTGATTCTTTTTAAAATTCAGTGGTGACACTGGATAAAAGGTCCACCTTTTATATAAAGATCCCCATCTATCTGTCCGTCCGTCCATCATCTTCTGCTTTTCCAGGGCTAGAATGCAGTCATCAAGTCAGCCACGACATCACTCTCCTCAGCAACATTTTCCAGCTATTCCTGGGGGGAATCCAAGGCCAGATGAGGTATATTATCCCTACAAAAAGTCCTGGGTCTATCCTGGGGTCTTCTCCCAGCTGGAAGCCCCCAAACATCTCCAGAGGGATGTGACCAGGGGGCATCCTAAACAGATGCCCAAACCACCTCAACTGGCTCCTTTTGAAATGAAGGAGCAGCAACTCCACCCTCGAGCTCCCTCTGGATGTGCAATCTCCTCATCCTATCTCTAAGGCTGAACCCAGAAACCCTCCTCTTAAACCCCCAATCTCATTCTTTCGTCATTACCAAAGCTCATAGGCAAGGGTTGGAATGAAGATCGACTGGTAAATAGAGAGTTTTGCAGCTGCACCCTTCTCCAGAACAGTCCAGTACAACGTCTGCAATATTGCTGATGCTGCACTCATGTGCACTTAAGCCTGGTCCGATGGAGATCCGATTCATATTTTAGAGTGGGGTACTCATCAGTGAGTGAACCAGTAAAGGCATTTCTAAACATCTTCTGTCTCTTCAGAAGCAGTCATATTCACCTAGCAAGGGCCCATTTCATCCTCTAACCTCCACGGTAGATGTGGAGTGATTGCCATGGTTGCTTTTTCTTTTTCTTTATGGTGTATTTGCAGACAGTTATGTTCTCATAGCCAGTAGTGTGCTCGGGCATGAAGCGATGCTACTAATGTGAAAGCAGACCAGCATCAACCTGCATCAAGGACAACAGCCTATCTGCACGGGGCAAGCAGACATAACCACTACACAGGGATCTTTAGTGCCTCTACCCATGATAGAAGCAGTGCACCTTTAATAACCACTGACTTACAATCATGTTCCCCTGAAAATTGCCTCCTACCTCTTTTCTACTCCTTCATTACAGCAAAAATAAAACTAGGTTTTTCTCAAGCAGACACTGGCTTACATGAGCACCAGGCCAGCAAGAATGAATGAAGTGAAACTGAACTACAAAGCAGAGGGTCAGCTGAAGCACAGCAGGCCACAACAAGTGATTATGGCTGAAACCAACCACAACAACCTGATGTTACTGAGGTGCAGTACTGTTAGAGCTGCAAAAACAAACCACCTCCTAAGCTGGGGAGGATTAAAAAAAAAGTTATTTTCAAGGCTGTTCATCTCTTATGAAGACTGCTTCTGGCAGCTGCTTCTCAGTGAATGTTGCATTCTCATGTTTTTTCCTCAAAACACTCTCCAGCTTGTACAAAAACCACCACTGGTGCTTTTAAACTCTTCCATTTGAATGCTGAATACTATGTTTGCACCTTGAAAATGTGGAGCAGCATTTGCCCACATGCAAAGATGATCGCACACTGAGAACAACTGAGTTAATCATGGAGAAATCTTTGTCATGATGTGTGATATACACTTCAGAATGACAATTTATGACCCTGATGCTACTGAAGATTAAAGGCAAACACTGCACAGTAATGACTGTTGTAAGATGCTGCATCCATTGCTTTGGATTTGTAGATATAGAGTTCAAATTGGCAAAATGGCCAAATCACATGTGGCTTTAAAGGTGGGGGACTGAGAACAAAAGGTGGAGCCAAGAAAGAATCAAAACTCGCAGCTACACCCTCAGTATGGTCACTTCACCACACAGAAAGAAAGTGGCTGTACTTCACTGGCAGTCACACTAGTGTTTGTGCAGGTGAAGGCATTGTACTGGACATAAATGGACACAGCAAAGTTACTGCACAGCATATACTACAAGCAGACATCAAGACAATAAATGCAACTTTAAACAAATGCACATAAAAAAGCTTCCTATCACTGTTTCTGCCCAGATCAAGCTTCTTACATGTGATCACAGTATGACTTGAGTCTGATGTGCACCTGGATCCAGGAGTATGCTGAGGGGAGTCCATTCATGTTTCTTCTACGGTTTGAGTGTGTCCCCAACAAGTGAAAAGTCTATGGTAGCATGAATCAACTTTAGGACAATAGTAGGGCTGGTATCACCCTTCAGGCACTGGGCAAAGAGTTACATGTCCTTCTTTTGATACTGGTGGGCTTTCTGCTGCACACATGTCCGGACAACGTTGAAGGAAGGAGAGAAAACTCTTTGTACTTGACTAGTCAGTGGCAAACCTTTTTGGATGAAACAAGGAGCATGAAGCACAAAAGATGAAATCATGACTTTTTAAACTCAAGCTTAACTCAGCTTACACTACTTGTTAAAATGTCTTTCAGTTTGTCTTTCCATTAATCAATGCAAAAGTATCAATAGTAGTATCAATAAAGATCTGGATTGATAAACAGTGTCAATATCAAAACATATAAATGATCTCTATCTCTAGGTATTACAATCTTGAGACTAGGGATGGCAATATGTACCCAAGTACTTTGTGTAATTGTTGTTATTTCAGTCAGGAGAGACTTAAATTAAAAGCAAACAACAACTGAAACAGTAATGTTCATAATCTTTTGGGATTGGACTTCATGTAGGGGTATGAAGCTAACGGCAGGTATAGGATACAGTTCTGAGATGCTGGACCGGGACACCTATGAGGTGGTTTGGAGGAGGAGACACAGGTATGCGGTATGAGATGAGCAGAAAACCAATGTGGATTTGAACAAGAGGCTGATGAACTTGAATGGAGGTGGCTGGGGTGGAGGAGGGTTGAAGCGTCCACACTGAAGCAACAGGTTCAAAATAGGATAGGTGCATGATGATTGGTTGTGGCAGAATCTGAATAGCTTAGTACTAAAAAGAGTTAGCGTCCATAATCAGCCGATCAGTAGAGCGGGGAGAGAGATGGAGGTAGTTAGAGATATAAACAAGGGTGATTTTAACAATGGCTGAACTACCACTGAGCTCCATTTGAGTAAAATGTCATTGCTAGTGCATGAATGATAATGAAACTTTCTGGTTTCAACTAAATGAATTTACTTGTTGAGATCTAATAAGAGGTAGGATATTAACAAGTGGTACATTCATTCTGCCACAGCTCTGGCTTTTATAGCACAGTGATCTGGTGAACAGCAACACGACAACAACGGTAACTTTCAAGGGACATCACACCTTGATGTCGCCTTTAGGTTTTATGCCCAACTAAAAACCCTCAGTGACATTGTCATCTTTTGTTATTTTATTAATAACTGCATTTAGAAGTACAGATTAGCAGCACACCACAGAAAATATAGTGAACCACCAGCTGACAGAATCAAGCAGTATCTTATTTACTTACATTGTGCTCAAATGAAAGTAGGCTGTAAATATTTTTCAGCTATTTTTTGCTGGAGTCCTTGGTTGTGTTCTCTACTGTGTGGGTGACAGATACTGGGCAGTTTGCATTAGTATCCGTGGGCTTAGTTGTTGATGGCACTGTTAGTCCTGTTAGAGGATGATAATAAATGAAGCTCTTTGTTGTTTGAGAGCACGGGCATCTTTCTGAATGTGTTTTTAGGCAGGCATGATGAACAGCTTGGTGTCAGCCTCAGGCCGGAGTTTCTGATCCATGCAGAGCCAAAATGACGATCTACCCGAGGTGAAGCAGGTGTGAACCGGATCGGCCTAATGCCAGGAATATTAAGATGAAACAAAAGCTTGATGAATTCATAAAAGCTATATTATATGCCATAGACCTTAGACTTGAATAGCTGAGTGAAGCAGCAGGGTGGACACCTGAATGTAATGTTATATAAAACTAAGAGCTGAAAGTGATGACCGACTAAAGTTACGTCCTCTGCAGACACTACATTTAAATTCCTGTTTGAGTTGACCCTGGGTGTATTTATACACTGAAAATGTAACATGAATGGGGTTGTAGACAGCCAAATGGTTGGGTTGTGCCCCATTTATGTGGGTGAGACCAAACGGCTGGCTCTATCCACTGTCCCATTTCTTTCTTATTAAGGTAGAAAACAGCCCTAAAATAAATCTTTAAAAAGGGTTACATGAAATCTTGAAAGCAAAACCCACTGGCTGTACGTCTTTTTTCTAGATTGACCAGTCAAAGGAATTAAAGCAAGATGGAAATCATCATGATCAGAGTAATCAGTGAAGGCTCCACTTTAGCCTGCAATCACTGTCTAAATAAACGGGACAATTTTCCCTTCTTGTTGGCATGTGTCAGACAGAAACATGGATTTGTCCTCCTTTCTTCAGGTTCTAAAACCTGACAGTTTGTGCACACTTCTTAAAAGTTTTTACTCTGTTTATGTCTGACTCATTAAGCTAAAGGAAATGGCTATACACTATTAAGTAAACAAATCTTGTGGGGTGCTAATTTGACTGAAAAGACTCATAAATTCAAGACAGCAGAGCAGGGCAAGTGTAAGAGGTTTAACACACTGTGGAGAAATGGTAAATCTTCTTTGGATAACAGCATGCAAGGTCATAAAAAATTATTTCTTTGGCTCTACAAGGATTCTCTCTTTTAGTTTCTGTTATCCAAATTTTCAGTAGATAGTTTTACATAAGAGGTTTTACAGGACAGACGTGTTTCTTGGCAAAACTCCCCACTTTACAATTGTTCACCAGTGCCAAGCAGCAATCTCTGGTGCTGAAAATGAAGCCGATACAGATGTGTAAAACAAACAAACAAAAAAAAAACCTACAGTTCTACAAGTGTCTACTTCAGAATGGATGCTGAAGCACAAAGAGTCACAATTTGCAAAGACAATATTAAAATTCTGATTTTTACAGCAGAAATAAAAATGTTTACAGCCTGGTTCAAAACAGATTAGGTTGGAATAGTTCAATCAATTATGAGCACAGAAGCCGGGGTCTGCCAGAAGGCTAAAGACCCGCCTAAGGTCCCCTTTTCTGTCTGTGTTGATCAAAGGTGTTTGAGACACTTTTTTCAATAAACTGGCATAAAAGCTTCCTTCAGTAAAAGGCTGATATCACCCAGACTTAGTCCAGTTCTTTCAGCCATTACAAAGGCTTTGAGCCTAAACCCATCTCAAACCAAAGATTCACAGTACAACAAGTCAATTTTAGAACCTCACTGGTGATGGTTGCAGCTGTCTGACCAGCTTTTTCCTTTGTATCTGAGAAAACTTGAGACCCACCAGACCAACACGAAAAAAGATAGTGGTACACGGCGGTCAAAATTAACAAACATTTAAAGTCTTTTTTAACTTCAATAAAATACCCCCAACACAAATGATCTTATCCAAAGACCATTGTATAAATCATTAAGTGTTATATCATGATTTTTGTTTTTGTTATTTAGTTATGCAACCCATGTTGCTACATTTTCTGCATAGCTAATGAATCTATAAGCAATGTACACTTATGCTGTGTTTGATATGTAGGTAAGTTACCTTCATTAACAAAGCTACATTAGCAATATAAGCTTTTACTACATTTCCTAAAGCTAATTTAGCTATACTAGCTATATAGCTACATTAGCTGTGTATTTAATAAATCTATATTAGCGAGATGTCAGCTTATGCTATGTTAGCTACATAGGTATGTCACCTTTATTGCCAAGGAAGCTACATTAGCTACATTTCCTGAAGCTAATTTAGCTATTAGCTATGTAGAAACATTACCTTTGTATCTACTGAAGCTATTAATGTTAGCTCATGCTACATTTGCTAAAGATAATTTAGATATGCTAGCTACTTAGCTAGATTACATATGGAGATAATGAATCTATACTTGATGTCGGCTCTTGTTATTTTCTAAAGCTAATTTAGCTATGTAGCTACATTAACTATAAAGCTAATGAAGCTAAATTAGCTACATTAGC
This sequence comes from Cheilinus undulatus, assembly GCF_018320785.1. Lineage (NCBI taxonomy): Eukaryota > Metazoa > Chordata > Actinopteri > Labriformes > Labridae > Cheilinus > Cheilinus undulatus. The sequence goes on along the minus strand of NC_054878.1, from coordinate 33,901,316 downwards.
TAATAGTAACTTAGCTATGTTTGCTGCTTAAGCTACACTCCTTTTGTAACAGACCTAGCTACCTAAGTAAGTTTTAGCTACTTTAAAAATGTTGTTAAGCTTAAGCAAACACGGCTACATTGGCTTATGTATTAACGTTAAATGTGTAGCTAGCGTAGCTATGTTAGCTTTAGCTTAAGTTAAAACACCTATCACAAGCTACTATTGGCTTGACTACTTCAAAAAATGGTCTTTACATAATGCAATCCCCATGTAACTACCAAAATTTGTTTATGAGTAAAGTTGAATTAAAAAAAACTTGAAAACATTAAATTTGTCATATCAACCAGTTAAATCATTTTGGTCCTGACGGATGCAGCATCTCACAGTAGTGTCCTGTGAGAGCTGCCATCTACAGCCAGCCCCCTTTTGAAATATTTGAAGATTTAATTCATCTCTGTGTTAAAAGATAGTTCGGCAGCTACTGTGTGAGTGAATGTGATTCATAGCATACCTTTTTGAATTGTCATTTTAGACACAGTTTGTTTAAACCCAACAGCATGGCAAAATACAGCAGAGCATCCTTGACTGTGTTTAATTGGTGCTGCTTAGAAATGTATTTGCTTTATGTCCAACCACCACATTTCTGATGTATTATTCAGCAGTAAATTTGTTTACATTCTTCAAAACTGATGTAGGCGTACGAAGATGGCCTCTGAGTGTCAGGATTCGTTGTAGAAGAATCAGCTCAAGGAATCAGCTCTTTCTCAATTGGTTGGCATGCCTTTTCCCGTGTGAGTTTTTGTGTGAGTGTGTGTGGATGTCTGCGTTATTAAATACTACCCAAATGTCAGTCTTGAGTTCATCAAATGTAGACCTCTACCACAAGGACGCCGTTAATGAAGCAGGAACTTTGCTGCTATTACTGAAATTAAAAACACAGCGTGCTTCACATGGTAATGACAGCTTGTCTTTGACACAGTTTTTAATGGACACACAACAAACATCATCCCTCTCTTTGAATCCTTTGATGTTTTTCATATTCAGAGACTTTCTGACTGGGCGAGAGAGGAACGGTCCACTTCAGACTGACAGAGTTTTTGTTGAGAGTAAACCGCTATAATAATAAAGAACTAATGGACTAATGGAGTGCACTTCCTTGTAGCTCTGAAGTGTTGATAGTGTTTGTTTTTTTATTGATGATACTCTAATTATTTAAAACAGCACTTTAACAGTTTAATGCTTCCCTCTCACTATTGTCTGACTTAATAAACAGATGTTTTATTGGTTGTTTAAAAGGACCAATGATGTAGGAAAACTGCCTTTTTATCTCTAAATGCTCTTCTTCCTTGTCAAGTTATGGTGTCTTTTCTCTCTTGATTTACATTCTAAGGCTTTTTGATTCTCTAAATCGAATTTTCAGTGCCAGCAGACATTGTCTCAGACCTTATTCATCTCTCTTTAGATTGGCAAAAAGGTTCTACACCTCCTTTTTTCATATGCAAAGGTACTTCCTATGACCTTTGACCAGACTTTGATTAGCAATTTTTGGGTTGTTGCCCATTGAGACCAAGAGTAATAAAAGAAATCAGATTACAGAGGTAATTCAGAACAGAACAATCTGCACAGTTTTTCTTCAAAGTCCTAAAAAAGTGACCTTAAACACAGACGTAGACCTTTCCTAGCAGCAGAAGTCACAAATATTGAAATGTTCAGCTTTAGGACCAACTCATTTTTCATTCCAGAGGTGATATTTTGCTGGTTACACAAAATGCTTCAACAAAATGTACCTTTCCACCTTCAAATATCAGTTTCAAAGTCGATTTAATAGCACAGTGTTTCTGGTGACGTACAATACTAGTATTTGGTGTCTGCCGAACGTAGAATCTTGTCTGATGGCCAAAAGCACCACTTTGGACTCATCAGAACAAAGTCTCTGCAGAGTCTCTCCCATCTCAGCTGCTGGAGCTTGTAACTCCTTCAGAGTAGTCATAGGTGTCTTGTTGGCCTCTCTCACTTGTCTCCTTCTTGCAAGTCTGTGAGGACGGCCTGAATTAGGCAGATTTACACGTGTCATATTCCTTCTATTTCTTGATGACGGATTCATCGGACTCCAGGGGATGTTCAATTGTTTGGATTTTTTTGTATTCATCCCCTGACTTATACTTTTCAATAACCTTTTCTCTCTGTTGCTCGGAGTGTTCTTTAGTTTTCATGGTGTAATGGTAGCCAGGAATACTAATTAACCAGTTACTAGAGCTCTAGAAGGGGGTGAATATTTATGCAGTCAGTTATTATACCTAACATGTTTTTGTTTAATTGACATTACTTTCTCAAAGTCTGTTTTACTTAGAAATTAAAGAGGCATTTTTTTATTTTTATTGTCAAAAATTCTAAATTATATTGACCATGATTGATTTTAAAAAAATCACTGAAGAGTAAAACATCCAAGGGGGTGAATACTCTTTACAGGCACTATTACCTTCAGGTCAGAGACCAAACCTCTGTTGAACCCCACAAATTAGAGAAAATAGGTCTCAAAATGTGACTTGAATGTTTCATCAGCAGCAAATTTAAAAAGCCATCTTGGAGCTTTGGCTGTGTTGAAGTGGCCCTTGTAGTAATTAATGTTTTTGTCTGGCTATTGTATACCCTACGGAGGCATATAACCACTAGGCGGTGGTTCTACTTTTCTCATCTATCTTGAAATTAAAGCTTACTGGAGACAGCTGCAGCCTTATTCAACAGCTTGGAAATTGTGAGCCTCTTTTTTGATTGAAGTTAAATCAGAATTATAAAATCCTAGCTATAAAGAAGATGATTTTCACAGAGATATGAGATTCTTAGAAAGTTGAAAATCTATCAGAAAATCCCATTAGCCTTTAAATGCATGTGCAGTGTGTGGGGGTGTCTGGATGTTTGCTTAACTCTTCCCTGAACCCCTGCGGAGCAATGTAGCAGCATCCTTCTCTAAATGGCCTAGTTTACAGAGAATGTATGTGCTGGTGGAGGTTATCACCAGCTTCTTGAGTTTGCCCTCCAGTCTTTGACTAAACTCTGACTGGGCTTTGATCACTTCCCTTTCCCTCTCCTTCACCCTCTGAACTCTCCTCTTTCTCCATCCCGATTCCCTCGCTCTTCCTCCATCAACCCTTCCTGAACCTCCCCCCCTCCCCCCTCTGAACCTCCTCTCCTCAGCGTGCAAGAAAAAAGAGACATCAGTCTCGAAATCAAAAGTGCGGAGTGTTGCTTCTCCACACGAATTCCTACACACCTTTGTAATTGCTGTCAGCCAGCCCCCCGACAACTCAGTTAATTGCCTGCCATCCAATTTAGGGTGAGATTGGGGAGGCGATGAGAGTCTGAGCAAAATGAAAAAAAAAGAGTGAGAGAGTGAAAGAAGAAAGAAATGACAAGGGGCACAAAGAGGGCAGAGGAGGTGGAGAGCAGAGCTGCAAAGAGATGAGGCTGCTAAGCAGTGAAAATGAGAGATTTGGGAGCATCGTGCTTAGGAAATGGGAACAGAATAATATTTCATAAAAAGGGAAATGTTAAACAATTATTGGATTCCCTCCATGCTCTGACAGGGAATCTCAGAATGAGCTGCAATTAGACCCATTAGTGACTAGACGTAATGATTCCAGGTGGGAGGACTGGACAGAAGCTGCCATTGTTCCTGCAGACGTTTTTCTGCAAGATAATTGCTCTAAGTGCTGTCATTAACGCTCCATTGAGGTATATATCGTTCCTCAGAAAAGGTATATGAAGTTTCTGAACCCGCCATTCTGTGCAGCAGTAACACCCACATATAATATTACCATCTGCAGGTGATTCTACCAACAAGGCTTAAAATACAGCAGGCCAGAGAAGGAGACCTTTGTAGTGGAGCTGTAGTGTGTGTCAGAGCTCTGCCAGCAAGGAGGAGGAATAAAAAACAAACAGCAGCAGTGATCAGCAGTCAGAGCTGAACTTAAAGACCACTCCACCCAGGGGATCTCAACCTGTAGAAACATAAGAAGAGCCAGGGCAGAGTGCAGGGAAGAATCTAATAAAGGAAAGCTGTTATGTTGTCTCTTACTCTCTCCCACCAAACCACTACTTACAGATCTCTAGTGTAGCAAATCAAAATGCATCCTTTATTTGTCAAGGCTAAGTTGGCTTTGTACAGATTTTGCCTTCGTCTGATGTCAACAGTCTTAAGATGTGGTAACTGTGCTGTGTTAACAAGCACAAACAAGCTGTCAGCACCAACTGGAGGAAAACACTAATGAAAGCCTGAGCGAGCCCGATGCACCTGTGGGATTATCTGATTGGTGATGGGACCTGGAGTCCTTAATTATCCCTTTTCACCAGTATCTATTTACGTCATGACTTCAGTAATGTACTTACACACTCCTATTGAAAGTTGCATAATTCCACCCACAGACATTCACCAAAAGAACATACGGTATGCTCTTATTTCTCAAGAGAAATGATGTGTCATTCAGATGCACTTTAATTTTGTTTTCTCTTGTTGTATTCCTTTAGTGTAAATCCAAATTCACAGCTTTTGGTTATCTAACTGATCTTTGATCCTGCAGTCACTCCATCACATGTGTAAATCTGCCTGGATGAAGCCATCCACGCAAACTGAGTGACCGTGAAAGAAGAAAACTTGTGAGAGAGTCCGCTAAGACACCTATGACAACTCTGCAGGAGTTACAAGCTTCAGCAGCTGAGATGGGAGAGAATCTGCATACAACAGATTTTTCACCAGTCAAATTTTTATGGGAAAGTGGCAAAGAGAAAGCCACTGTTCAAGAGAACTAGAGTTTTCTTGAACAGTGGCAATGATTTTGCTCTTCTCCCAACTGGCTTCAGCAAGAGTTTGATTCACCAACTGGCTCCACTGATAGTGAACAATGACAATGGCTGTCTGTGGAGCTCAGCATACTCCTTACCAGAGGTGGCTGGTGCATTTTTCTTCGGCGGGGGGGCTTACAATAAAATCCCAATTTAATATGTTATGTATGTAAGGGACATCAAAAGATGCTACTACACCTTGAGTTAGGTCATTCTAATATGACTTTTTACCGCCGCCAAGGAAGTTATGTGATCGGGTGGGTTTGTTCATTTGTTAGTTTGTTCGTTTATTTGTTAGTTTGTTAGCAACATAACTCAAAAAGTCATGAATGGATTTTGATGAATTTTTCAGGAAACGTCAGAAATGGCATAAGGTAGAACTAATTAGATTTTGGGACTCATCCGGATCACCGTCTGGATCCAGGAATTTTTTAAAGGATTCTTTACTATTGGAAGATAGGGCTAATGGCAGGGATCTGCACTGTTACCACTTTACACCAGGAGATGGCGGACATGAGTAACTTCAATTCCAGCATCATGTTTTTGGTGTGTTTCTATTCAAAGCTTTGGAGTTTCTAGAGTCTGAAGGACGCATGCTCAGTCGAGGAGACGAGTCAGAGGGTAACAGAGAGAAAGACAGCGAATTGTAGCAAGAATACTCACAATGCTAGGAGGAATAGAGGAAAATTCACCCTCTGCAATGACTAGGTGTCAGTTGCACTGTTATATTTTCAACTGATGCTGCTCTCCTGGTTTAGCAGGAAGTAAGCTCAGTTCTGCCACATTAGACAGTCGGCAAAGAAGCAGTAGATGCATATTCTCATATACGACTGTCTTTGTGTTATAATTGCAGGTGAGAGATAACTGCACAAGCAGCAAATACATTCAGATGAAGTTTATCTACATGTGTGAAGTAAGTTTTCACATTAGAATTATTATTTTTGTCAGTTAACGAGGATGCGCGCTAGCATCCAGAGCTAATTTAAGCTAGTTTAGTGCACTAGCTGTGATTAGCGTTTGTTAACTGACATGACTGTTTATATTGTCAGTGTATAATGTTTGCTATATGTTACATGTATGACTGGTTAACAGAGGTGTATTTTGTTATAAGTACGCTTGTCCAGTATTTGCACTCAGTCTCACATGGAGGCATTTAGCTAAGGTATCTTTTTTTCTTGAGTGACGTGTAACTGTAAACTTAAGCAGGAAGTAAGCTTCGTTGTATGGCTAGCACACACTGATCCATGCATGATGGTAGGGGGGGGCTGACATCACTGTACAGCATTTTCTAGCACTGTCACTGCTGTTAAGGGAGAGGACTTAAACATAAGACTTACCATGATTCTACATCAGACACTAAAACTACTTAAATACAAGGAGAAAATCATGAATACATATATGAGTGGCTTTTCTGTAGTTGTCTCAATCAAGAGATCAAAGATGGACATTGAAAATGAACTCTCACAGCTGCACCCAAGATCTGAAGCACTAACTACCCAAACTATTCATTAAATTATTGTTGGCCTGGATGTTTAAATCTTAAAAGAAGTTGTCCTCCTTTTTTTCTTTTTAGAGAGTTGATCATCATCAGAATCAGGCTAAAAAAAATTCTGTTCAAAGCAGAGAATTTTGTTACATCTTAAAAATGTGAAGTTTACTGTTGCAGTATAACTTTTAATTGCTTGCTCTGTAAAAGCTGCCTCTTTATATATCTATATTTACATCTATATCAGTCTATCTATAGATGTATATTTGCAGTACATTAAGAAAGTGATCTGGCCCATTCACTTTTTTCAATTTTCTTATGTTGTAGCCTGATGCTACAGTAAAAATATGTTTTTTAATCCTCATTAATCTACACTCAGAACCACATCATGACAAAGTGAAAGCTTAATTAAAGACATTTTGGCAAATTTATTAGATATAAAAAACTGGAATATCACACTGACTGAAGTATTCCTTTACTCAGCACTTAGTTGAAGCACCTTCAGTGGCAATTACAGCCTTGAGTCTTTTTGAATAAGTCATAACAAGATTTCCACACATGATTTTGGGATTTTCTGCCAGTCTTAGCTCTAGCTGGACCATACAGAGTTGTCCCTAAGCCACTCCTGTGTTGTTTGGCTGTGTGCTTCAATCATTGTCATGCTGGAAGGTGAACCTTTGGCCAGTCTGAGGTCCTGAGCGCTGCAGGAAGGGTTTTTATTAAGAATATCTCTGCTCCATTCAGCTTTCCTAGTCCCTGCTGCTGACAACACCCCCACAGCATGATGCTGCCACCACCATGCCACATGACATAATGTTTAGAATTGAGACCAGAAAGTGTCATCGTGGTTTCATGGTTTCATCAGAACAGAAATTCTTGTTTCTGACCGACTAAGAGTCCTTCAGGTGCCTTTTTTTTTTTTTTGCAAACACTAAAGAGAGGCTCCCATCTAGCCAGACCATAAAGTCTGCCAGTGGAGGGCTGCAGTGATTTCTGTCCTTGTCCTATCTCTGGAGCTCAGTTAGAGTGACCATCAGGTTCTTGGTGACCTCTCTTAAAAAGGGCCCTTCTCCCCTGATTGCTCAGTTTGGCCTGGCAACCAGCTCTTGGATGGGTCCTGGTTGTGCCAGCTTCTGTTTTCGCTGCCATGATGGGGCACTGAGTGTAGAATAATGAGAGAAAGCATGAATTTAATCAATTGTAGTGTCAGGCTGCAACAAAAAGTGAAGGGATTCTGAATACTTTCTGAATGTTCTGTATATTAATGATCCAGTTTATACACATTTTATGGGCAAGAGTAAGCACTGAGGGAGAACAGTCTGTCTTGATACAGAATCCGAACCAAGAAAGTTTTACTACTTAGACAAAGAAGAGTAGTGACTATGCCTTGTTAGCCAATTCTGGATGTCAGTACCTGGGTTCCTGACGGAGGGTTCCTGCTGCACACTCCTCCTGTCATTCAGCAGTTCTCTAAATATCATGAAGTCTGAAAATAGTTTCCTTTTTTAGTGAGAGACGTTCTGTGAATGTAATCCAACTAAGGCAGGCTCTGAAATTCTTCTGACAAAAGCTTTAAATCATACACCTTTCTAGTCTTCTGGCTCATCTAACATTACTGTGCTTTAATAGTTCTCAGTCCTTTAACTAGTTCAAGCAAGTCTGATTCAAACTTGGCAGGAAAAGCACACAATGCTTTGCTGTAATAAACCAGCAGGCGCACACATAAGGAAATGTACAGCCCAGGCACTATAAACACAAAGAGACACATAAACAAACCCCACCATTATTGACATCAAACATTCACAGTACCCCACACAGACCGCAGTCAACCTTTTCAATAATGCAAGTTCATCAGCAGCAGAGTCAGACCGAGGCAGACGAGAACAAAACAACCACAGCTAGACTTAAATAAACCCAGCGTTGTTCCTGAAGACGAAGCGGCCAATCCCTGTGCTCCTCCAAAACGAGTCTCCCCTCCAGGCGCTGGCTGCAGCTTTGATGAATATTCATGGGTACATTCGGCGGTACGAAGGTGGGGGTGGGGTGTAAACTTGGGAGAGGAGTCGGAGCAAGATGGCAGCAGGATGCGGAGGTGGTCGTTGTAGCAGTGCGTGTTTGTCGAAGTGTGTTTGTATTTGTTACTCTGGGGACTGTGACTGCAGGAACCAAAGATATATGAAGACCCCGTTGCCGTGGGGACAACTGACATATTAATCAGCTGGAGATTCAGAAGCCCAGAGGTCACAGGTCACGGATATAGGATGTGAACACGTGGGTGCACACTGGAGTGGTGTTTGTGTGTTTTGCTCTTGTAGTGGAATATTTCATCCCTCAGGCTTGTAACCATTCCTTTAAAGAAAAAAAAACAGCGGAGAAAGAATTTATTTATGTATCATCAGAGTACATTATGCTGCAGATAGGTGATGTTTGAAGTCGCATGAGCATTCGGCATTTGTTTGACATTTAAACTGAATGAGGAAAAGGAGAACAAAGCGCAAGGATAAAGACAGGCAATAATGGATTCTTGACAGATTCAGCAAGATGTCAAAACAAGTAAATACATCATATTTTAAAGGCAACACAAAATGTCAGGAACTTTAACCAAAAGCAGGAAAGCAGTGTAGATTATATCAACAAGCGCTTACAAATTTAAGTAAATATATATGCCCTTAAGTTTGAGAAAACCACACAACAAAACGGGCAATGCTAGTTCAGCATTCTAACAATGCAGAAACCCTAGCAGATTTTCATTTATAATCCACTTTCATGACTGGATTTCTTTGAACATTGGGGGGCGACTAGGTAGAGCTGGGTTTGATCCCCAATTTCGCAGTCAAATGTCAAAGTGTCCTTGGGCAAGACACTTAACCCCAGTAAATGTGTATGAATAAGATTAGCTTATACTGATGGCTGATCTCCATAGCAACCTCTGCCATCAGTGTGTGAATCTGGTGTGAATGGGTAGGAGTGACCTGCAGTGTAAAAGCTCTTTGAGTAGTCAGATGACTAGAAAAGCGCTATACAAGCTCTAGATTATTCTATTTCCTATTTAACCGACGAAGACTGGCTGAGATCGAGATTTCTTTCCCAAGGGTGACCTGGCTGAGAGCTCTGCAGCATACGTCAAAATGAATAATACGTATTCAAATAAGTTAAAACAGATAACAATTTATAAAGTCCAAATCTAGTTTGCAATCAAAGTGAAGGAAGCTGAAATCCCAGTAGCAATCTAATATCACAGGCACTGTTCCATGGTGGCAGGTTGTCAATCATTTACGATAGAACAAGTCAAATGAGTTCAGTCTTAAATCAGTCTGGAGAGTATACCATGCAAAACTGAACGCTCTTTTCCTCAATTCAGCCCTTACATAAGGGACAAGCAGATGGAGAATGTCATTAGGATGCAAGGCATAGTGGCTTTTACTTCCTTCAAGAAAAGTACATAAATGAGAAGGAACTAAGCCAAGCAGAGCGTTATAAAATAGGGGAAGCAAACACTCATAGATGGCTAGTCAGATTTGGCATACAGTTCACAGTGATGAGCAACTACAACTTGTAAGAAACCCAGCACAGTGATAAACAGTATTCAAAGACTTTAGACATTTGGCTGAAGCGCTCATATATCTGGCAGCATACACCAAGCTTCATTTTTTGTTTCGGGACCAAATTATGCTCTGGACGAAAGATTATGATCAATAAGAAAATGCAGATGAGATTGAACAACACTGAAAGCAGACTGTAAAGACTCAAAAGACCTCATCATGGTGTTGTTTGTATAAACATTTGACAGCTTTTCAAACAACAGCAATATAAATGGACAATAAAATAGACCCTAAGACCGAACCTTGGGGCACACCTTCAGAAACCTCCCGAAAGGAAGAGGAGGAATCAGCCATCTGAACACATTGTGTTCTGTCAGACTGATAGTTGGCAAACCAGGATGCTGCTCGGTATGAGATGTGAAACTGTGGTCTCAATAGAAAGAGTTACAAAGCATTTTGCCCTTTGATTCAGATAAGAGGCCTAGTCCAAACCCTGAAAAACAGCCCCATACCATTATCCCACCTCCACCAAACTTCACAGTTGGCACAATGCAATACAAAGGTAATGTTCTCCCATCATCCACTAAACCCAGACTCACCCATCTGACTGCCAAAGAGAGGAGCATTACCCTCCACTCCATAAAACACATTTCCACAGTCCAGAATTGGTGTGCTTTACAGCACTGTGACGCTTGGACTTGGTGATGTGAGGCTTGCATGCAGCTGCTCGGCCATGCAAATCCATTTCATAAAGCCTCCGCTCTGAACTTTTCAGCAATTAGCAGAGCGTTGGCAAGTTTTGCACACCATGCATCTCAGCAGTCGCTAAGTTGCTGTTGTTCCTAAATGCTTCCACTTAATAGTATAATATACAGTTGACTGCAGGGTTGAAACTTCTTAAACTGACTTATTGCAAAGGTGGCATCCCTCAAAGTACCATGCTTGAAGTCACTGAGCTCTTCAGAACGGCCGATTATGCGTCACAAATGTTGTAAATGCAGACTGCATGGATAGGTGCTTAATTTTATACACGTGTGGTAACCAGTCTGATTGAAACACCTGAATTTAATAATTAACACTGCTTTTGTCCATTTAGTGGATACAGAATACTATTTAAGATTCGGGTTCAGTCCACACCTGTAGTGAAACATCAAAGTCAACATTCTCCTATGTAAAAAAAAAATTAGATTCTACGTCTTGATTTGCCTGTGTTCAAAACGCCTTCTCTGACTATAAAGGAAAGAGCTCTGGCATGTCTTAACCACATATTTCAACATCATCATTAGTGACTCTCACATGCTCTGCTGCTGACAGGATTTTTCTGCAGGTGTTATCAGGCTACACCACACGTGGGTTGATAAGCGAGTCACAGTGAATGAGAGATTTTTCAGGGATTGCTGAGTACTTGCTGTACTCTGAGGTGATGTTGGAAGACTTAAGGCAAACCAGATGACATCAAAATGTCTCAGCAAATCTCCATCATCAGTCCAAATTTAATTCACAGTATGTTACAAATTGTCCCGAGGAAGGGATTTTGAGACATCAGTCGTGCTGCTCGCTAACGTCAAAGGAAAGCAGCTGCTGCATGACATGATTTCTAGGAATTACATGCAGAGAACTGGTGTGTCCAATAGAGAACTAGAGATTTATCACCATTTGCTGCTTAGTATAGCTGTAGTTTTTGTTGCTTTCTGACCAAGTTTAGTTCAGTGTTAAAGCAACTTCACTTGTACCACACAGGGATAAAGGCAGCAGGATAAATGAATGGAGGCAGCTAGAGGGATAGAAAGAAAAAAGAGGAGGGTGGGGAAGAGAAGAAGAGGCAGAGGGATCAATGGAGGAGGTGGAGGAGTTTGAACAGTGTAAGACAGAGAGGATTATGGTGGATCAAAGAATATTGTTCTAGGCAACACAAAGAATCCGACCGGTGGGAAGAAGACGGAGACAGAGAAAGACCTCAAAAAACTTAGCACAGGGGAAACAAGTCTCAATGATTAATTCAGCAGAACATCTATTAAATCACAGCAGAGGGATGGCTTTGTAGAACTACACTTTATTTCTAATAGTTAAAGTGTGTGTGTGTGAGTGTGTTTTGGCAGGGGAACAGGTGGATGTAACCACAGATGCTACCAGCTGCATTGCAGGGAAAGAGGGTCCGCATCCCCAGAAACCAGCAGAGAGAGAAGGAGCTCTAACGAACGCAGGGTAAAAATAGAAATGGCACTGAAACAGAGGACGATCCACGCTGCCAATATCAGCTGGAAGTCCTGTGGAGGGAAACAGAAAACCAAACTGGCAAAGCTGCCAGCACTTTCTGACATCCTGAGAGTCTGCTGCACCTCAGAATCACAATCGAGGTGGATAGATATGTCGATTTGTTTAGTCGGTGCTTTAATTAAATGTTCCGTCCTGAAGAGCCACTGCAGAATCAATCTTTCTATCCGTCCGTCCATCCGTCCATCTATCTTCATTGTCTTCTTTGATTCTTTATGAAAATTCTTAAACACCTGCATGAAAAAACACCAGAAAATTCAGTTATTCAAGGTCCCAAGAGGATAAACCCCAAAGACTTTGATTGTCTTTACTTTTCTAAGAACCACCAAGATGTAACCTTCAATAATCTCATGATATACTTATGAATCTAAAAGATACAATGTCCAAACTATAGAATTGCAGACATTCATGGTCCCCAGAGGATGAACCCCAGTGATTATGATGTTTGCTCTTCTTTCAACTCTACCGGAAGGTCGTCAATCTCATTAATTTGGTGAAACATTTAAACATCTACAAGAAAAAAGCAGCAAAAATATCATCACAGGCATTCTTGGTCACCAGAAGATGAACTCCAGTGTCTAGGGTGTCCCTTCTACTTTCTTCAGCAATACCAGAAAGTTGCCATTCTTATTTGTTTAGTTAAATATCTAAACATCTACAAGAAAAACAAACAATTAAACAATTAAAAAAGCAAAATTGTCATTGCAGAAATTCTAGGTCACAAAAGATGAACCCCAGTGATTATGATGTTTGCTCTTCTTTCAGTAATACCAGAAAGTTGTCTTCTTAAGTTATTTAGTGAAATTTTTAAACATCTACAAGAAAAACATTAGAAGCGAAAGACCACATAAAGGCACATAGAAGTCCCCGAAGCTATACCGATCCCATAGCTGAAGAGTTCTGATCACTCTTCTCTGTTTGGCAGTCGGATGGATGAGTCCGGGTATGCCGGATGGGGATCGGGAGTTCGTTACCTGTCTGGCTGCATTGTGCCAACTGTGAAGTTTGGTGGAGGAGGGGTTAATGTATGGGGCTGTTTTTCAGGGGCTAGTATTGTTGCCTCACAGCAGAAAGGTTCCTGGTTCCTGGTTCCTAGTCAGGGCCTTTCTGTGCAGAGTTTAACTGTTAGGTTAACTGGTGACTGTAGGTGTGAGTGTGAGCGTGCCTGCTTGTCTATATCTCTATGTCAGCCCTGTGATTGACTGGCGCCCGTCCAGGGTGTACCCCACCTCTTGCCCAATGACATCTGGGACAGGCTCCAGCCCCCCTGCAGCCCCAAACAGGACAAGTGGTATAGAAAATAGATAGATGGATGTTTTTCAGGGTTTGCCCTTGGCCCCTTATCTTTACTAAAGGGCAATCTCAATGATTTAGCATACCAAGACATTTTGGTCAATGCTATGCTTCCAACTTTGTGACACACTGTCTACACCCTGAAGAAGGCACACACAGAATGTGTTGGTGTATCTTCAATGTTTCTAGCTCTGTGAATTAACGGCCTTTTACATTTTCGTGTGCCTGATCCTGGATTATTTTTGCCAGTGTTTTTTGGTCAAGTTTTCCATTCCTATATTTAAATGATTACTATTTGACATGTTAGAAATACAGCATTGTAATGCGTACTAGCTTGTTGCAGGCACTAAGGAAAGGCTTCTTAATATATTCTCTGTAATTAAACAAGATACAACATCTCAAAGAAGACCTTCAGTCGACATGGAAACACTTGAGCCCATGAGGATCCCTCTGAATTAATCAAGCTAACAGTGTTTGAATACAAACTAATAAGGTTAAAGACTCCGTGTGGACAGTCTCCTTTCTTCTTGTTATCTAATGTCAGTGATGTACAGCATGAAGGAGCCGTCTCTCTTTTTGCTGTCTTCTTCATGGAGCAACAGTCGATACGTCATGGCTGCATGCGTCGGTTTCATCTAACAAAGAAGTATGATCTGATGCCTGTGGCTGTGAGAGACGCCTCTGAGGTCGGAGTGATATTGTCATAGCCCTGACTTCTTAGTTTGATTACTATCGGTCTGACGGAGTGGAGAGCGTATTGACTGAGAATGTGAATGGGCTGTCTTAGATATTTATGACCGTCCTTCGCTCATGCATTCCTGATGCCGTGGGAAAGGCCAGAGACAGATTGAGATTGTTCTTCGAATAGTCTCGACCGTAGAGTGACTAAATATGAGTATTCCATCTGTGCAGACAGAGAGGAGCAGTGCGTGTGGGCATTCTCTGTAAAGATAAGGGGAGGTCTAAGGTTGTTTTCTGTTAGTTTTATAGGAAAAGATATCAACAAAATACATTCAAGGGAAACTAACAAGTAACTTTATTGCTGTCAACTTTACAAATGATATTTTCCCACTCTAGAAAAGTGATATGTTCAAGTAGATGGAGGATTTTTGGGGTGTGGAAAGCATTAAATTTTCCCACAAGTATCATGTGCTCACATTCTGCAACATAATCTATATTGTGCTCGAGGTCAGTGTGGACTTACTAAATATTTAACCAAGGACTGCAACCTCACTAAAACATTAAACAAGTATTTCAGGGTGCCTAAAATACCAATAATAGCATAAAAGCAGAAATTACAGTGAACCACAGCTGCAATACTGACTCAGTGAGTTTATCAACTCAAGGAAAGGAAAGATTGAACTCAGGAAATTTTTATCTTTGTGGATTATACAGTATATTGTCATTTAGTAAGGAGAAATTTAAAATAATAAGAAAGAGACAAGGGACAACTTCCTGTTTCAAAAACTAATCATGATTATTGTAATGATAACAATAGGGGAAAGCAGGGTAAGATGAAATAAGATTATATAAATCAACAGAGAGTGTAAATTATAAATGATAGTCAGCAATCAGGAACAGGAAGTGCATTCTGATTTTCTTTTCAAAATACTATGTAAGGAGACGATCTGTTCAATCAATAAACTCTACTACATATTTAAGGCGGATAATGTGGATGCAAAAACAATGTCCGGCTAAAACGCTTAATTCAGAAGTGTAATCTGGTTTTATTTTGAAAGGTTTGTGTTCATTTCATCCCTACCAGTGGTAGATTTCACCAGAAGTTTAATCCAGATTTATCAGTGGAAGTTTTAGCGTGTGTTTTAGCAGAATTGGCATTGTCGGCAGGATCTCAATACAACAAAGTGTGTAAAATTTTTATTCTTTGCCTTTAATTCTATGCACTTATAGTAATTCTCCAAAATCTGAAATTTGGCGAAATTGGCACCCTGTGCTTATTCCAGTATTACTGATATTTAAATGAATTAAGATATTCTGGTTGGGAACTGGATTGTAGAGTTGGATGTGTTTGGGAGAATTTCTGGGGCAGACCCTAGGGTGGTCTGGCCTCGACAAAATAGAATTATTCTGTGAGCTTTTAGGTTTCTGGATGAGTTTTAAAAGTAACACGTCTCTGATAAGCAAGATCAGATCATTAGTTTTTGCTCTGGCAGGAAGCAGACTTAGAGCGATCAAGTTGGTGCACAATAAACAGTTTGTCAACTACTGATTGATAGCTGTTCATAGTAGATCCATGGTAATCCCAACACAAAAACTGAACAATAAACGTAATCTTTAGTATACTGAATATAATGAATTTCTGGAGTTGAGAAGATAACTTTTGAGACTTCTGATGCTGTTGCTAAGTTTACTATGTACATAGTGATGTTTCTGATCTTTCTTAATGATCTGATTTTTCTTACTGTTTGATGTTTTATTTTATTGTTAATACTATCATTGTTTTTTTTTTTGATAGACTGTAACAAGAATGGGTAATGAAGAGCCCACAACAGAGGGTAAAGATAATTCTGAAACATCAGTACAAAAGCCAAAAGATAAGTCTGAAAACAAAAATGCTGCAAATCTATTTGATTTGAATGGTAATGCACAGCATCTCAGGTCTTTAAGAGTGGCAGTCAGAGATGAACCGTCTGCAGCCAGACTGTCCCGGTTAATTGAACCAGAAGGCCAGGGTTTGGTTGAGCCACAGGCTGAATAGTTGCCTGGTTGTGTGAGGAGAATTGCAGTGGATTTAGACTTAGTTTTTTTTTCTTGAGTTTGCCTTGATATTTGCCAGCAGTGACAAGTAGGACATTCAGTATTAACCCAGTTCTGCATGAATTGCAGTCAATTTATTCTTTCCTAACTATACTTTAGAGCTGTTAACTTCATTATTTTTATTGATGTTGAGCAGGAGCCTGGATTTGTGAAAATGTCAGTGTGAGTTTTGTTCATTTTAAACAGGATTTTGTTCTAAAAATGTGAAATCTTTATGCCTTACTGAAGACAAGTGGCCTTTACAGTTGTGCCCTTTATGTTGAATAGTAGAAAATGTGTTCATTTTGAACATGATTATGTCTCAAAATTGGACTTTTATAGGTCCTATGGGGGAAAATTGGCCTTTAAAGTTGTACATTTTATCTTTAAATGAAACTTTTAAGAGGTCATTTGGCACTGAGTTTGTCTTGCTTTGATTTAGCATTATTGGGGTGAAAATATTCAATTGTACTTCAACATAACCTATGGCACAATTTACCCCAATCAAGAGAGCCATAAATTTAAAACGGTTTATTTTTATTTCAAACCAAATATTCCCAGGGATGCCCACATCCTGAGGTGTATGTACAGGTTTTATTTATAGACATTACTGTCATCCTGTCCCTGTAAGGACCGATCAAGTAAAAACTGGCTCATCACTATCCCCTGATCATGAAAATAAAAGTAAAGGTAACAGAAATGTTTTTTTCATAGTAATTTTTATAAAGTTCCACATTTAAAAGGCACAAAAAATATCATGACTATCACAACTGTACGCAAGTTCAAAGGTCAACAGGGAAGCAGGTCATGCAGTGTCAGCGATGGCTACAACAGAAATTCTCTGTGGGTGGAATGTGCTCTGAAAATAACACACCAGAGAAGAAATGATTATGGGCTTGTCCCTGTGTATGAAGAAGAAGACGATATGGACCGGCTTTGTCAAAAAAATTAGCCCAGTAAGCTAGCTACATTAGCTTTTTTGTATGTAAACAATGAGTTACTTGAAACACCTAGATGATGCAGCTTGAACACATCATCAGTGGTAAACCCAGGGTCTTAGGGTGTTCCAGGTCTCAGATCATCAGACTTCCTCCCCCTGGGTGACCCAACCGGGGTCGATCAATCCTGCACAGCTGGAGCTGTTTTAAACCAAAAGGTACTTTGCTCCAGTGATACATTTAACCGCAAACTCTCTTCTAACACACACAGGTGAGACTTCCTCGCATCATCAGTGAGCTGTTTTATCAAGCACCCTGCTTTTTCACCAAAATCATCCGTCATGCACAGGTAGTATGGGATCACCTGGACAGGAAAAAAGTAAAGCTTCAATCTGATGAACAACTTCAGGAAAGCTGAAAGAAACTGGCATAAATTACTGAAAAGATCACCCAAGAACACTTGAAGATAGACTCCTTGAAAGATTTTAAGATGTTCTCAGTACAAAGGCAAGTCCCACTACACAGTGATGTTTGCCTGAAAGCTGTGCAAACATTTCCTGTATTTTAGTTGCAACTGAATAAAGAAAGAGTAATTACTAAAGCTTGTGGTGTCCTTGGCCTGAGGCGTGTGATCAGCACTGCAGTAGAGAGAACACAGGGATGGTAAAGACACAAAGGAGTTCTTTAAAAAGTGTAAAGAAAAGAAAATAAATAGGCAGCAGAGGAATGTCAAATCTCATAAAAGCGTGTCAATAAATAAGAGTTCAGGAGGTGACTTTGAGAAATCAGCTTCTTTGAGCCTTATCTCCTCAGGCAGGTTGATCCAAAGTCAGAGAGCCCTGAGGGTGAAAGCATGGTCACCTTTAGATAGGAGACTTTTAAAGGAATGGCCAGAAGGGCAGCACCTGAGGATCACAGGCTGTGAGCTGGATATATGGTGCCAGTGGAGATGTGTGTAATGTTGTGGCTTTTCCAGATGTGTTTCAGTAAAATCTATGTTAGATATTAACCTTTATCTCACCAACAGTCGGATCTACATGTAGATTATCAAACCTGAGGACAAGGAAAGAAGAGTTTTAAGGAAAAACGGGCAAACCCTAATTTGATCAGAGTTAACAAACCCAAATCCGCTTAAGGGGGTAGTTTTGGATACGATTCACATGTATTCAGGGACAGTATGCACAAAGACAGTCATTGTTGGTGTCTTAAAAATAACTAGAAAAGCACTCAGAGAGCGCAGACCTCCGCCATTAGCCCTATATCCCAATAGTACAGAGTCCTTAAAAAAATTCCTGGGTCCAGACAGTGAACCGGATCAGTCCCAAAATTGAATCAGTTCTTCCTAATGCCATTTCTGACATTTCCTGAAAATTCCATCAAAATCCATCCATAAGTTTTTGAGTTATGTTGCTAACAAACAAACTAACTTACAAACTAACAAACCCTGCCGATCACATAACCTCCTTGGCGGAGGTAATAAAAACATCCATACTCTTCTGTAAGGTGGACTCCATTGTCCACACAGAGCATAAAACAAAGAAAAGGCTCCCGCACTCTCTCACCTTTGCTGATATCTTTATTGGATCACACCGTTTCGGTCTAATAGACCTCCATCAGGTACCATAACAGACCCTCATACCTGATGAACATCTGTTAGACCGAAACGGTGTGATCCAAAAGAGATATCATGGAAAGGCAGAGTGTGAGACATTTTTTCATTGTTTTCAAGCTTCACCCTCATCTCATGCACCTGTTGCACACTCAGGTGTGAGAAGATTTTTTCACTGTTTGCATAGAGCTTAAACAAATGTGGATGCGAGAAACGTAAAGCCTGCCTCTTTTTCTTTTTTTCACATTTTTCGACTTCACCCAACTCTCCATGCCAACAAGAATCAGGATGTCCTCCTCTTAAACATGCAAAACATAGAGTGAGAGCCAAAGTACTCATTCATGCTCCCTTGACCCATCTGTTATGATGGATAGACATGAAATGAATCTAATTAAAAGGAAACCTTCGTCCATATACAGAGCATACAGAGCATAAATGAGAACAAGGACTGTACTGAAAGTAGAATTTTTTTCCATTCTTGTAGATCTTGTGCGGCTGGATAGCCCAGTGGTTTACATTGCTGACTGTGGTATGGAGAGGGAGTTTGAGCGTGTTTTGCCACTGGCCAAGAGGCACATCAGTGGCTTTGCCAAGCTCACCAACACCACAATGACAGACTGAGACAAAAAACAATGAAAAATACAAATTTCAGACCAAGAATTTGTTCTTGAATAAACGTGCAGCGTAGAGACACTGGTCAGTTAAAGCTGAGAGAAGTCAATCAGTATGGGGTTAAACTTCTGCAGCATGAATCAGTTTATTAATTTGAACATTCAAGAATGTTATGAATATTTTTTTACCAATTGAATAAATAGCAGCTCAAACTGCAACAGATGGCAAACTGCATACCAAAAAGACATGAAGATGCATGGGTAATGCAGACCATTACGCACATCACAGCTGTTTATTTGAGGCAGCACCAGTCTGTTATTCGAAACTTCAGTTTTCTTTACACTCTTACAGCAAAACTGAACCATATCAGGACTGACGTTGTGTATGTTTTTAACCGATTGCCGTGTGTAAAGACAATCCCTCCATCATCCATATGCTCTCTCCCTTTCAAAAGATAAATTAAAAAAAGCACAATCACAACAGCATTGTTAAATATCTTGGACTGTTTTTGTGCTGAAAATTAAAGTATCTCAATGTGCCAAATATGCAGTGTGTGCGCCCTGTTTACTGGTCTCTTCATTATGCAGGAAGTACAAACAAGTTACAGAAAAATAGCTATAGTAAACCGACAGAAAAATACTATCACATATAAAAGAACTATCCCTACATACAGGAGCTAGCCCAGCTGGAAACTGGTTTCTATGTGCTGATTTATTTAAAGTTGTCTCATATTCAAGGCCTTTGCACACTGAGTCCATTTTTGTCTGAATGTTTCGCACATTAAAAAAAAAAATTCAGTCTCATGTTGTGCTAATTATGTTTGCACACTGACGCCGAATCTTTTGTCAGTCATTATTTTAACAGAACAGTTTGTTTCTTTTTATGGCATTTTTGCATCAGTCCATCTTCCCCTCACCACCCCTCTCTCTCTCACCCTGATGGAAATTAGTGACTCGCTAAATCTGGTGCAATCATGTTTTGTTTTTTTTACTTTTTATTGACATTCAGCAGTACATGTAACATGTGCATATACTTAAGTTATTAGTCACAACATATCAGTCTGAATGTCCACTTTCTGGAATTGAACAAACAGATAAAAAATGAAATAAGATAAAGTAAATTAAAAAAAAGCAAACAAACAAACAATCACCATAGTAAGAACATTAATACATAGGGAGTGAGATATGATTAGTGCTACATTCACAGTATATTATGTAGAATTGACAAAGAAAAAGTCTGGTCTGCATGGTGTTACATAGTTTATCCATTTCTTCCAGCGTGATTCAAACAGGTCCTTCTTATAATTCACACCTGCTGTTATTCTCTCCATCCTGTTTATGTTCATTGTGATGTTCGCAACCATGTTTTCATTCACTTTTTTTAAATGATCAATGTCATTGCACACTGTCCCTTGATAAATAAACTAAACTAAACTGCAGTTTTGCAAGATTTTATTAGTTGAATATTCCCACATTTACATGCATGCAAATGGCTCAGCAGTTTGCTTGTATTTTGTAAAAAGTTTGCATGGATTTCCCCTTGGCGTGTGATCTGTGAATCTATCTTTTTGCCATTTGCACAACTAAAAATCATGCAGATTGCATGTTGCATGTATCAAATTAAAAAATTTGTGTATTTGAAAAAAATGAAGGTATCATATTGCACATAAAATAATTTGTCTTTGCACTGTATTCACTTTAAAATGATTTTAAAAATCACTGTATTCTCTTTTTAAAAGGTGTCCCAACAATTTTGAAATTTGGGTTGCACATTTTTATGTTGAATGAGTCTTGATTACTCCCAGTATTTTCAGACACTAGTTTGCCATCACTGAGACTACGATCATGTTTTATAAAGTCTTTGGTTGTGGCTCTGCTTGTGTAATACCTAAATCAGAGACTTTATAGGCTTAATAGGCTTTATATATGCAGACCCAAAACTCACAAACCAAAAAGCTGTAGAATGAAAACTCACAGAGAGAAATACCAAGAAAGCACATTTAATCATAAATCTAGAGGAAGCCAAGAGGTTGGATTCTACACAGTGAACACAGCTGGAACAGTGTGAATGTTATAAATCATCACTCTGGTTGTACACTGTAAAAAAAGAAAAACTGTAGATTTATTACACATCAACTTATCTTTCATGAGGCAGAGTTTGATGTGGCTTTGAGTCATGTGTATCTATAGGGGATACAGTGTTTGCATTGGAGCATTATTCCTCAGAGTATGAGTCAGTGTTGGGCTGACATGTGTAAATTGGATCATGGCTATGTTTGAACAAGAGACGCTAGTTTGTGCTACATTCACTTTCACCAGCTGCTGCCATTCATAAGTCATTGTCATGTCGCAAATGACTTCAGAAAAAAACCCAGGGGGGAAGCGAGTAACTTGTTATTTTGTCAGCAGGAGACATTGGGTGCTATGACAAGGATCGGTGTCAGGTTGAAGAGGAGAGGGAGAAACGGGGGGGCACAAGGGTGGGTGGCTGGACCTTGAATTCAGGCTAGCGAGGGACGGGACCCAGCCGAGCGACCGGGGCTGGCAAGGCAGGCGAAAATAAACAGCCGGTCTGAAGAATCAATTCGGCGTGCCTGTCAAAGGGCTGTCAAACTCGCCTCCATGATGGACATTCTGGATGTTCACAGTCTATTTGCCGCCAGGCGCTGGAGCGGCGAGTAAGTGAACCGTGCCGGGGCCGAGCACAGACAATATGAAGAGAGAGTGCAGAGCAATATCTGCTGTTGCCATGCTAGATCAGCATAAACGTCAAGGCCGCTCTGGCGTGGCGTACGGGGTCTTATGGGGAGAAAAGCATGCAAGTGTGTGCCTCTAAGTGGGTGCTTTTGTCTTGTTTTATGTGTGTTTGCTGCAAATTTATCAATGTGATTGTGAGTGTAAACTGAAGCATAAATCAAGCTTGAAATCTTAATTAACCCGATCCATTTCTGTGTGATTTGTTTTCATGCTGCATACATAAACAGCAGCAAACAAGCAGCAGGGATTAATTCACTCAAAATTTCAAGATAGTGACATTGAAGTTAAGTAATTAACAGCCACTTTCTGTTCTCAGAATAATGCAGAACAACCCCCAAAACAAACAGCGTCGTCTGTAATTAGTCATAATTATCAGCGGCCTGGTAGCCATGCTGAGACTCCCACATTAACACGACATTTTAAACCGTCTGCAGCTTTGTAATGGTGTTCATCCAAGAGCTGGTGGCACGGAGACAAAAACAGCGCTCAAGTTGTGTTTTTAGGTTTTATCCTTTGAGTTTGACTTTCATAATGATCAGTGGTGAGTGGATTTCACTTATAACAGATTAATACTGTAGTAAAAAAGCCTATGGAGTCAAAGTCTTAGATTATTAAAGGCACTGAACTGCTCTTTATCAGCAGCTTTTGTTTCAGTCTCAGCAACGTCTGACATCAGATCCTTGAGGATGGCTACACTAGACAATTTTGAGTTTTAGCCCGTTTGAAAAACTCGATAGACCACAGACATGAGGACAGTTTCAACCGACTATTAATATCATAATCTTCAGAGTGAACACCTGAAAACTTGGCCTTACTGTAAGGCCACACCCCTGCTGTTTGTTGTAACAAATGTGACTTTAATAGAAAAGAAAAATTTGGGACAATTGAGATCCTTAACTGACTAAACATGCTCAGATGGGATTCCTTTGACTTTTGGTGCAACCTCAAGTGGCTACTTTAGGAACTGCAATTTTTTTGCACTCTTTGAGGCAGAGTGTGTAAAATTGGGAATAGTAGAAACATTTAACTGTCAGGTTCTGGATTGCAAGCTTACTCCTGGTGGTAACATCACAATAAGTAGAGCAACAGAATTTGTATCTATTATTTTGTCCCTTCTGTGGTACTGTAGGAACATACAAGATGCATGGGGGCCCTCCCTGTATAAAAGGGCTAATTCTAAGTTAAAATCCCTGTAAAGTGATAAAAAAAAAAAAAATCTTTATATTAGGTTTGTTGTATGACAGGCCACTGTGTTATGAACCACCAGGCCAAATTTTAGTCATGAGAAACATTTCTAAATTCATAAAATGAAGCTTCAAAATCATGAAAAATGAGGCAGCAATAGCTGCGTCTGTTGAATGAGCTGAAGCCACGCCAACTCAGCCAGAGCAGAGAGACAGAAGTTAAATTCACTGCTTTCTGGTGCAAATCTCTCCATTAAGATACTTTAATAACCTGTAGGCCACCCTGGCTGATAGATTTGGGAAATTTACCTCACACTAAACAAAAATGCAGCATGTAAGTGTCAGTGAAGGCAGTGACATCAGCTAACAACTGGACTAAGATGAACCGCTCTGTGATTTTGTTTCATTGTAGAGTTGTTAGAGGGGCAGGGCTAGTCCCCATAATGACTGGTGATATCATGGGCTTATATAGTTGCCCTGCCCAAATTAAACCAGTCCAGGAAGAAGGTGATTTTCTAATGGTCTAAGTCCAAAATTCAGTCCCACATAAATCTTATTGTTTTCACATGTTTACAGCAACTTTATTTAAACATATCTAGTGTGTTAAGACACAAAGTTTGGATTTAAATTTACAGGGACTTGAATAAGAATGGAACAATTTTATATATACTTATTCAGACAGGCCTACTTATAAATATTCTGACTTACTTTTACTAAGTTTGTTCCACTAAATGCTACACAAATATTAAATACTGTACCTTTTAATTACTCCAACAATATTAGAGTACAACTAAAAACAACTTCAAGAATAAAAACAATTTGTGGTTTTTAATTGAAGCTGAGATACATACACATGAAGTGTTTCAATCAGACTTGTTACCACAGGTGTATAAGCAAGCACATAGCCATGCAGCCTCCATTTTCAAACATTTGTGATATAAAATGGGTTGTTCTGAAAAGCTCAGTGACCTCAAGCATGGTACTGTAATGGATGTAACCTTTGCAATAAGTTTGTGAATGGTATAATCAGGGTTTGGACTAGGCCCCTTATCTCCAGTGAAGGGTGATCTTCATGCTTCATCATACCAAGACATTTTGGACAATGCTATGCTTCCAACTTTGTGGGAACAGTTTGGGGAAGGCCTTTTTCTGTTCCAATATGACTGTGACCCAGTGCAGAAAGCAAGGACTATAAAGACATGGGTTGATGAGTTCAGTGTGGGAGAGCTTGACTGACCACTTTTTTTCCCCTAATTTTGCCGTTTCTCTTTTTTTAATCCATTTCTACCACATTTGTACAACATTTAATCCTTTTAGGCCACTTGTAACCCATTTTTGACACTATTTTGACACTTTCAACTAGTTTTTGCCAATTTCAACCCATTGTTTGGCCACTTTTTTTTTTTTTTTTTACCAATTTTGTCATGCTTTTTCATCACTTTTAACCCATTTTTGCCACCTTAAGTGACTTTTTCCATCTCCATATTCCCTCATGATCCCTATTTGGCTGGACCCAGAAAGCTCTCCCCTCTATCTCCCCTTATAGGCCACCTTGACTGTAACATTACTTAAAAAGTCTATTTTGTATCAGTTTGAATATGGTGTGCCTTGAGATTCTGGCTTAACCTTAGGTATGCCTTGGGCGAAAAGAAGTTTGAAAACCACTGCTCTACAGAATGAATGGGCTCAAATTCCCACAGAAGCAATCCACAATCCTGTGGAAAGCCTTTCCAGGAGAGTATATTTTTCATTGCAGCATATGTCATATTAGGCCATATGCACAGATCTACATTTAGAAAGTGGTGGGCCTGGGCTTTATCTTTAAAAACTAAAGGTTGTTGCTCATTTTTCCTCTATTTTTCTGCCAAAACTAGCCACTGTAAAGGAAATTATAGGAAGTATTTATAATGCATCAAAGGGGCAGTCTGGTGTTGCATGTCTGCCTACTCAGTATGGGATATTAAGGACCAGCATATTCCTACTTCAATTCGTACCTGACAGGCAAATCCTTGAATCATCTTTACACAAAAACTCCTGTAAACTGATCTGTTCAGGGACTTGTAATTCATAGCATTTAAAATCCTGGCACTTTTAATAAATTTGCTGTTTCTGAGCAGTCCATAAAAGATTTTTGCTGAGAACTTAACCATAATCAACTTTTAGCCTTAAACTGCGTCCTTTACTTAAGCTACTGAAGTTATTGCCTCAAGGCAAGAGTTCCTCCCTATTTGACAAGCTCACTATGAGGTGATTAATGCAGCCAGAGCTCAGCAATCAGATTACTGATCAGATCACACATAATTCATAGCCCTGCAGCCCTGCTACAGATCATTAAGTCAGCCTTGTGTGCCTTTGACAAAACATACAGTTTGTGTCATCTACATGGAAAAGTGACAGCGCTGTTTCCATTTTAATGAGGCAACTTCTCATCCTGATACTATTATTTTAGAAATCCTCTGTCTAAAGTACTGGAGAAAGCTGTCCTGTCTCAGTTACATGAATTTTAAACTCATCATGATGTAGATGAAAAGTTTCAGTGGGGTTTAAAACCTCATCTTGGCACTGAAGCGGCTCTTTAAAGAATTGTTAGATTCGAATTTAACCATAAACTCAGGAGAAGCTGCTTTTCTGGTGCTTTTAGACTGAGCTGCCGCCTTTGACACCACTGATCACATGACCCCTGACATCTGGAGACTTGTGCTGGGGACTGCACTATAGTCGTTCAAGTCATACCTAACAGATAGGACCTTCCCTGTTCATCTTGGGGATTTTTCCTCATCTGAGACAGCCACTCTTACAAGTGGTGTCCCACAAGGCTTTGTGCTGGGCCCCATACTGTATTGGTTTGTTTGCTGATGATGTTCAAATCTACATAGCTGCTACAAAACTGTGGAACAGCTTACCCCTTCATTTAAGATCAGCCCCCACTCCTGAACATTTCAAATCACTGTTGAAAACTCATCTCTTCTCTTTGGTTTTCATGACAAGATTACATCATTTTGTCATAACAGATTTAATAGATTTACCTTTACGTTTCATGTGGTTCTATTTTTTTTATTTTTAGTATTATTCCATGATGATGCATTGTTGTTTTATGTTTTGCCTTTTTTCCTGTGAAACACTTAACAACCCTGATTGTTTTAAATTGGTTGCTAAATTGGTGGCTGAACTTTCAAATAACTAAAAAATAAACTGAGAAAAAATGTCTTTACGTGATTTAATTTTGGGACTATCTGTGAAAATGCAGAAATTGCTGCTATCTAGTCAAATGTTTTTTTTACATTGCAGTGTGGGAATAACACCTCAGAAGTAAAATGTTGAATCTTGATAAAATTGCATATCTGTGGATAAGTCAAAGTGCCCACAATGGTGCCAGTGGACAAAACATAACAAAATGTCCTTCAAAGTGTCAGCAGACAAATATGACTAAGTACCCTCTAGGATAGTGGTTCCCAACCTTTATCCCTTAGGGCCCCCTACTCATATCTAAGAAAAGCTAAGCCCCCCAGAGACCCATTTGGAAACATTAAGCATCAATTTTAATTGTTTTCAGTGAAAAAATCATAACAGGCTACATACATTTGTTCTTCACAGAACATCTATGTATAAACTATCCATTATGCATTTGTTTAATCTGTCTATTTCCACCGGGGTTTTCCCCCAGGTTTGGAAGACATCACATGTACTCCCACTGCATAAGGGTGGGGATAAAACTGATCTCAGTAACTATGGGCCCATTTCCAAATTGTCCTGTCTAGCTAAAATCTTAGAATCATTAATCAACAATCAAATCAAATCATTCGTCTCCAGTAATCATGTATTAAGTCCACATCAGTCAGGTTTTAGAATGAATCACAGTACGATCAGTCTAGTCACATCTGTCACAAATGATATCATTTCTCAGATAGACAAGAGAAAATACTGTCCTGCTTTATTTGGAGACTTAACAAAAGCATTTGATATTGTTGACCATTCCCTGCTCCTTCAGAGGTTAAGAGAAACTGGTTTTGACTCTCTCCCAGGACTACCTTTCAAAGAGAGATCAATGTGTTGTACTTGATAATTGTCGTTCTGTGTGTTTGCCTCTATCAAAGGTGTACCGCAAGGGTCAATACTGGGTCCTCTCTTATTTTCATTATATATATCAACAATATTACATCCTCTATAATATACTGTAACACACACCTTTATGCTGCGAATACAATATAATATTGTTTGCCAATGCTGCACATTCAGCCATTCAAACCCTTCAGCAAAATTTCAATCAATTACAACACGCTCTGTGTATTGCTTTGTTATACGTTATTGACTGAAGTAAGACATCTAGTGTCTCAAAGTGGTTATAACAATGCTTTTGAGTTGTTTGGAACCTTGAGCTTTCCGTAGTTATGCTGAAGTCAGCCATGAGCCCGAACGTAACTTTTCTTCTATTGTTTACAAAAGGTGTTTGTGATATGTTTCTGTGATAAAAGTTGAAAATCTGTGATAAAACCGAAGGTATAGCGATGTATGCTAACCGCTAGCATATCAATGTAATTTCCCGTTTACGTTAGCATCAAGCTAGCGCAATGTTTTTATATCGTTTTTTGGTACATAAGAATATTATAACATGCTGAATGTATTGAATAGGCATCTCTTATGAGAGAGTAATGTACATGTCTTTGTGTGTTCAGTTTTACAGTGCTTCTTGAGTAAAACTTCAAGTGGAAAATCCTGAATCAGAGTTTTCTTGGGAAACTGTTATCTATCTGCTAAGCTAAGATAGCTGGGGCAGAACACTCTGATTTAAAACTGGTTCTCAATTCTAGAAGACCAAATACATGTTATTCTCCAAGGCCACAGATATCAACAACAATAATTTTCACACAGAACACAGGATTGAAAGAGTATCTGAGTATAAATATCTTGGTATTTGGTTAGATCAAAAACTCACCTTCAAATTTCATATTGACTCCCTGGCCAGCAAGTTAAGACAAAAAATTTGATTTTTCTACAGGAATAAAACTAACCTCCAACTGCTAAGTAGCAAACGTATCATTGAAGCCGTCTTTTTATCTGCTTTCGACTATGGCGATGTTGTTTATAGAAACGCCTCTGCCTCTACTCTTAAACCCCTGGACTCCATTTATCACTCAGCCCTCACATTCATCACTGGTGAAGGTTACTCCACTCACCATTGCACTTTATATGAAAAGGTGGGCTGGGCACCCCTGACTGTAAGACGTGACAGGCACTGGTTCTTATTCATTTATAAAGCCTTACTTGGTAAAATGCCATCATATATCACATCTCTGTTAAATCAGTCTCATAGTACTCAACATGATCCAGTAACTTCCTGATGCTTGAAGTTCCACGGGCAAACACTGGAAGAACTGCTTTCAGCTTCTCTGCTGAAAAGATCAAACATTTAAACTGCAAGCACTTGTTCCTACTGGTCAGTTTATAACTATGATAATGAACTATTCTTCTTTTGAATGTAACTGTTGTTAATTGTATTGTTGATATACTTTTTACCAATTTTTCTTTTGATGCAATTTATTGGTTGTATTCTTGACATCATTGAAAATTAGGGAATGCCCTCAATTATTTTTTTGAGATTAAATAAAGGTTGAATGAATGAATGAATTACTATGATGGTGTATAATAAAGAGGATCTGTTAATTCAAAAGAAAAACTCAAAATTCTTAAGTTTAAAAAGTTGTTAATTCAGGGGGAAAAAAGATTTTCTTTTAATTCAACAGTTGTAAATGTACTTGAACCAAAATGTTGAGTTTTTGTGACTTTAAAGTTAAAAATCCAACCACTGTTTTCAGCTTTCTTGTAATTGTTTTTAACTTTTATGCTTTGTAAATTTTAGGTTTTAAAACTTGATATATTTGAGTTTGGTGTCAAAATGTAAGCCTTTATAAACTTTGAAAATTCAAGTTTTTTTCTTGTAAATTTCTAGCTTTGTAAATGTATGACTATCTCTCATTTATTACTCAGAACTGTTGAGATTTTTTGCACAACAAATACAAAAAATCAGCTTTTAGGTTGGCCCTAATACATTAGGTTTCTAATCATGGTTTGAAAAAAGTATATGTACTGTATATATATATATATATATATATATATATATACAGAATGTACGTCTAATTTTGACAACATCAGAGCAGACAGCCCCACTCCCAGATCTTTGGTCCCCAGGTGGGGGACCACTGCTCTAGGATACTCTTCCTGTTGACAAATGACAAAGTGTGTTCCAGTTTGGACACAACGTGATAAAGCCTTTCCTACCCTGTCAAAGTCTCTCAAAATACTACATATGCCTCATTGTTAGCGACAGCTTCTTTAGTAGATTAGTCTTTGGTTGAACTGAAGCTGACTTTACTGTGCAGCATTACCAAGCAAATCTGAATTCTGATCATGAAAAGAATATCTGTCAGGCAAAACACATCAGTCTCAATCTCGAGAGTCTAAAGCCCAACTACTAGGCTGACCAGTGACCCGGTCTGTCACAGAATTTAGTTTTAAACCTTGATGATGCTCGTACTCTTGCTAAATTGACTACTTTATATCAAAGGTCAAACAGCCCATTTCATGTTCATTATTGCTAACTTGACTGTTGAGCCCTGCAAGTTTCAGTTCTTTGAAAATGATAGCTTATATAATCAAATATTGATGCTGAGGGCCATGGGCAAACTGTCATATTTAGTAAGCAGGAAGTGAAACATTGACTTTAACATGTAATGTTGAATAAATACATGTTTTCTTTCATAAGCAGAAGCAGCAAGGTCGAATGGGGAGGTTGTGTTAAGTCTGGCTGTGTGAAAGGTTGGTTTGTATTCAGAAGAAGTTCTTATTCAAAAAAAAGCAAGGAAGACAGCGTTTGCATCAAAAAATGTGTATGCAGCGCTACACATCTTGTGCTCCAGGGGTTCGGAAATTGAAATAGAAAAAAAACAAGGTCAATTGTCCTCTCTGTCTTCTGTGATCCCTCCTCGCTGTTTGTATCACAGCGGCTCTCTGCACCGGAGCGTTCATGCTCCATTGCTCTGGTCTGAGTGCTCGGCTTGCCTTGGGGTGTCTGGGTCCTGCAGCACAAGACAGTAAATCCTCCTGAGTCCTGATAGCTATTGATTAGGTATTCACATCCTGCCTCCTGCCCGGGAGAAAACAGCGCTGGCCCTGCTCTCTCCCTCATCATCCCTCTCTTCTTATTCACAGTCGCACTGCTAGCAGCGGGCCCTCACACAGAAAATACAGTACATTATGCAGAATACTGGCAACGCTTCCTGGCTTTTCTCTCAGCGTCTCTACAGCTCTACAAACATCAAGTATTTGTTTATCTCACACTCTCCTCCTTTTTCCCCTCTTTCTCTCTGACTCTGTGCGCCTTTCACTTTCTGTCATCTTCCCTCTGCCTCACTTTCTTCCTTCTCTCCTCCTCTAACCCGTCACTCTTGTCCAATCCCAGAAGGAGCGCTGCAGCTTTAATTACCACCCACTGAGGGAGTGTGGAAACATGCTCTGGTTTTCTTGTCATCCCCGATTATGATTATGTATGCAGATGACTCTCACATTTTTGCATAAAGTGTATCCTCTTGGTGGGAGGCCTAAACATAGCTGGCCGGGCGTTCACCTTTACCGCTCAGTGACACCGGCGGCTAAGTGCTGAGTGTGCTTCCATGAAGAACCTGACGGTGTATAAACAAACAAACTCTCAGTGGGGTTAAAGCAGAGCCACTGCTTGTCAACAGGCAACTGCCTGAGGCCCCAGACCAGTAAAGGGCCTCTGAGGGCTGACAAACTTGAAACCACTGCAGTGGCTGAAAATGTGCAAACTTTGCAATGACAGTAGGAAACCTCCCTAAGGGGGCCCCATCTGACAACACTCTGTCTGGTTGCATAAGTGTTACTTTTATCATGCTTGTGAAAACCAAAGTTTGTCAGTGAAAGTCACTGAAGGAATGAGGAGGAATTATCCATCTGGGACTGAAAAAGAGGGAAAAGAAGAAGAGGAATAATAATAATAATAATAGGAATAAAGAAAGCGGAGATAACAAAGATTAGGCAATAAGGATGAGAATTCCCTCTCCCCAGCGACATTTTCCAACCTTTTTCAGGGGATCCCAAGGCTTTTCCCAGGCCACAATAGACATGTAATCCCATTAGTGAGCTCTGGGGTCTACCCTGGGGTCTCCCCCCAGGCATACAGGAGGTGTCCTTGTCAGATGCCCGCAACTGAGTCCTTTCCATGCAAAGGAGCAGCAGCTCTACTCTAAAGGCTGAACCCAGACTTCTTTTAGAGAAAACTCAGATCAGCCGCTTGTATCTGAAATCTCAATCTTTTGAGCGCTATCCGAAGTTCATGATCAAAGGTGAAGGCTGAAACATCTAGACTCATAGGTAAGTCAAAATACGGCGCCTTTTGGCTCAGCTCCCTCCTCACTATGACGGTACAGCAAAATGCCTACAGTATAGCTGACACCCCCAGCTGTCTGTCAGTCTCAAGCTCCATTTACAGTGCCTACAAAAAAGTATTCACTCCCTTGGATGTTTAACCCTTTTATAGATTTTATAAATCAGTCATGGTCAGTATGATTTGGCCTTTTTGACCAAAAACAAAAATTCTGAAAAAACTATAATGTCAAAGTGAGATCAGGTTTCTAAAAAGTATGTAAAGTTTTGACTCTGATGAAAACACAGTAGTCATACAAATGTTAATCCTCTTTTTGTGTTCAAGTTTCTCCTTTGGATGAAACGCCTTATGTATGTTACTGGTACTTTGGCTAAGCACCGACCTCCACCTGTGGAGGAGCTGAAGCGTTAGAGACTCTAAAAAGTAATACTAATAAAATAAAAACATGCAAGGTGACATAAGTGATTACGTAAATATTCACCCCCTTCAAGTCATTAAGTTGAGGCACCTCACAGGGATGGGGTGTGAAAAGCCTTTTTCAAGTCAAGTCACAGATTGAAGTCAGGCTGCCAAGAAGCACCCCCACAGCATGATGCTGCCACCACTGTACTTCACAGTGGGGATGGTGCGTTTGCAGTGTTTGGTGTCTACCACATGTAAAATCTTGTCTGATGACCAAAAAGCACCATTTTTGTCTTGTCAGACCAAAAAACTTTCTCCACTTAACCATGGAGTCTCCCACATGCCTTATGATAGACTCTAGTCAAGACTTAATCTGAGGTTTCTTCAACAATGGCTTTCTCTTTGCCACTCCCACTCACTGATGGGCAACAGTTGAATTCAGAGCAAGGTTACTATCGTGAACTAAAACTAACTAAATAACTAAAACTAAAATAAGAAAATCATTGTGGTTGACTGAATCTAAATAAAACTAAGCTTTACCCATACTAAGTAAAACTGTATAGTGTGCTTACAAAGCTAACTAAAATAAAATAAAAATAGAGACAAAATATCCTTCGTTTTACATCGCGTTCCACATTATAATGCAAACGACGTTTTTCTCTGATTTTCTAAATATCAATGCAAATGACAGTCATAATATTTTTCAAGTCATCAACAGTTAGAGTATGATTCAAATGTTTTTGAATAAACTTCATAATGATAACTATTTTTTTTTTTTTTAAATAAAAACCTCAAAATGCACTTTTCCACATATTCCACATTATTAAGCAGGCCACAGGTTTCAGCAATATGGGAAAGAAAAAGGATCTCTCTGCTGCTGAAAAGTGTTAAATAGTGTAATGCCTTGGACAAGGAATGAAAACATTCGATATTTCAGGAAAAATTAAGCATGATCATCGTACTGTGAAGAAATTTGTGGCTGATTCAGAGCACCGACGGGTTTGTGCAGATAAAGACATAATGAGGAAGGTTTCTGACGGACAAATACATCAGAATAAGAGAGCAAATGCTAAAATGCCATTACAAAGCAGCAAACAAGTATTTGAAGCTGCTGGTGCCTCTGGAGTCCCACCAACCTCAAGGTGTAGGATCCTCCAGAGGCTTGCAGTCATGTATAAACCTACTATTCAGCCCTCCCTAACCAGTGCTCACAAGCAGAAATGGTTGCAGTGGACCCAGAAATACATGAAGACTCATTTTCAAACAGTCTTGTTGACTGATGGGTGCCATGCAACCCTGGATGGTCCAGATGGAGGAGCAGTGGATGGTTGGTGGATGGCCACCATGTCCCAATGAGGCCGGGACGTCATCAAGGAGGGGGCGGAGTCATGTTTGGGCCGGAATCATGAGGAGAGAGCTGATAGGCCCCTTTAGGGTCCCTGAAGGTGTGAAAATGACCTCGGCAAAGTATATATAGTTACTGACTGACCACTTTCTTCCATGGTACAAAAAGAGAATCGTGCCTTCTGTAGCCAAATTTTCTTTGCAGCATGACAATGCTCCATCTCATGCTGCAAAGAATCCCTGTGTCATTGGCTGCTATGGGCATAAAAGGAGAGAAACTCATGGTGTGGCCCCCATCCTCCCCTGACCTCAACCCTACTGAGAACCTTTGGACCATCCTCAAGCTAAAGATCTATGAGGGTGGGAGGCAGTTCACATCAAAACAGCAGCTCTGGGAGGATATTCTGACATCCTGCAAAGAAATTCTAGCAGAAATTCTCCAAAAACTCACAAGTTCAATGGATGCAAGAATAGTGAAGGTGATATCAAAGAAGGACTCCCATGTTAACATGGAACTTGTCCTGTTCAGATGTTTTTGATTGAAATAGCTTTGATTTCAGTAAATATGACCCCCTGATGCAACAATTTCTACAAATGACCATTTTCAGTTCTTTACAACCTATAAAATGTTTTAAAAAGCTGTTGTGCTTAATAATGTGGAACAATGCATTTTGAGGTTTATATTTTTTATTTTTTAATATTTTTTTTGTCATTATGAAGTTTGTTCAAAAACATTTGAATTATGCTCTAATGGCTGATGACTTGAAAAATATTCTGACTGTCATTAGCATTAATATTTAGGAAAATCAGAGAAAAATATCATTTGCATAATAATGTGGAATGCGGTGTAGTTTTTGACAAAACCATACTGACTGGCACCTACACCTGAGTCTGGGGAGTGTATAACTGCCTGACTTAATTGGTTAAGACTTCACACAGTGATAGTTTTATGTCTGGAGTTGTATTCAAACATCATCTTTAAAAAAATTGAGAAGTGAATAGTTGCCTGTTTTTTAAATGTATGATGTTCACTCAGCCCTGACATGTATCTGAAAAAACAAACCAGCTGTAAAAACTAATTAAATCTAAACTGAAATTGAATGCAGAAACTGAAAATAAAATAAAAATAAAAATAATGAAAAATCCCAAACTATTATGTCCTTGATTCAGAGTCTCTCCCATCTCATTTCAGCTGCTGAATCTTGTAAGTCCTTCAGAGTAGTCATAGGTGGGCTTGGTGGGCTCTCTCCCTAGTCTCCTTCTTATGGAAGAAGATTTAATGTACAAGTTTCATATTTCTTTTATTTCTTGATGGTGGATTAAACTGAACTCTGGTGTGTGTGTTTCAAGTGCCTTGAATTTTTTTGTATCAATTCCATGACTTATACTTTTCATTAACCTTTTCTGTGGGTTTCTAAGAGTGTTCTGTTGTCTTCATGGTGTAATGGTAGCCAGGAATACTGATTGACCAGTGTCTGGACCTTCCAGATGCAGGTGTCTTTATACTGCAATCACTTGAAACACATTCACTGCACTCAGGTGAGCCCCATCTGGTGAATTGTTAGACTACTAGCACCAATTGGCTGGACCTCTGTTGATCCAGGTCAGTCACTTTAGAGAGGGTGAACATTTACAGTGCTGTGAAAAAGTATTTGCCCCCTGTCTGATTCCTGAGTTTTTTGCATATTTAGCACACTTAAATGTTTCAGGTCATTAAACCAATTTTTATATTTCACAAGGATCAACCAAGTAAATAGAAAATGCAGTGTTTGAATGATTATTTATTTTTTTAAGGGGGGAAAAAAATCAAAACCTATCTGGCCGTGTGTGAAAAAGTTATTTCCCCCCTTGTTAAATCATGAGTTAACTGTGATTAACCACAGTTTTTGGAAAGCTGAGTTCAGTTTCACTGGTCACACCCAGGCCTGATTACTGCCTGATTTGTTGAAATAAGAAATCACTTAAATAGAACCTGTCAGACAAATTGAAGTAGGGTAGATCTCAGAAAGAAAGACATCATGCCACGATTCAAAGAAGAAGAGTGGGTCAAAATTCCAGGAATCGGAACGGGGGCAAATAGTTTTTCACGGCACAGTGTGCACTTTTGTCACTTTTTTGTTTGTTTGATATATAACTTCGTAGACATCTGTTTTCACCTTGACATTTTTTCAGTTAAAAAAAAAAATACTGATTGATTGATGAAATCAGTAAAAGAATTAAACATCCAAAGATGTGAATACTTCTCATAGGCACTTTAAAAAATAGATAACTTTCACTATTTGTATTTGTATTTCAGAATACAAATACCCTAATAATAAATTCTATGAAGAGCCTTATATCTGTTTAATGATATGTCTATCATCTAGAGTCTATCATGTGGTTCTCTTGGTACCTGAGTTGTCCTTTCATGCTCCCACCACTGGGTTTAAGGGCAGCTGTAACACAATTAGAACAGCAGCAACTTCAAACAACGACAACAAAGGATGAGCTCGACATGATTAATGCATCTCTCTAATGAAAAATAATCATTGACTTTGTTTTGTTATTTTCTGCAGGAACCTCACTTCCTCAAAGCTGTGGCAGTAAAGGTAATTTAGTAAGGAAAAAAATTGCAGCTTAGCTATTTATAGCCTGGATGTGAGTAAACAGTGCACAAGCGTAACTTTCAATCACAACTTGAATACATCATTTTTATTTGCTCGGTATATCTCCATGCTGAGATTTCACTGTGTGTATTTACAACTCCTCCTTCTTGTCAAATTTCAACACAGCTTTGGCTAAAAATATGAGCGTGATACAGTTTATAGGTTGAAATACTGTTTTTTTTAACTGCACTGGTTCACTTCAGCAGGGTTTTATACTAAGTTCCAAGTGTGAGGATATGGTGTGGGTGAATGTAAATGTGAAACAGTGATTGTGTGCATAAATGTATGTACAAGGGGGAAGATGAAAAGAAAGAGGTTGTTTACTTTGACTCTCCGGGTGAAAGAAGGGTTGAGAGTGGGGATTTGTGTGTGCTTTCAAGATTGTTTGTCACTGCAGATGTCAAAGTTTGTGTGCATGTGTGACAGAATAGAGGATTACTGTATGTTTGTGTGGGTGTGTGTGAGGAAAAATAGAGATATGTATTCTATTTTCAAGTAGGTGTATGTTTACCGGGGAGACACATCATGATGTGTTTGCAGGTTGTGCACTTGCATGGGATTCAAAAGCAGCCAGGCCTCATGCTAGAGGCCTGCCCAGGATCCTTCACGAACCTTCTCTTAGGTGATTTAGGAAGCTATCGATTTCATGGTCCTGCTTTGTTTTTCCTGCTTTCTCATAAATAGCAGATCAAACTCACTATCGCCCCAGTTTGTTTTGTTCTCTTTCTCCTGCGGGCTATTTACTCTGACATTTCCACTGCTATCCTTGTTACATGGTGCAGTAAAAAATCATTTTTATTTTTTTCTGAACCTCCGCAGACTGTCGGAAGCAATGCCAATGGAGGTGAAGATGATGATTATGGCGATGAAGAGCCTGGGGACAAAAACGATGAAAAGCTTTTTATGACCGTGTGGAGATGATCGTGACTCCATTCAATTCAATTTTATGTTATTTGTATAGCACAGTTCCTACAAATGTAAACTCAGAGCTTTGAGGACAAGCACAGAAAATAAACAAGTTCAGGAGATCTGTATTAAATTCAGCTCACATTAAGAAATGACCCTGCACTTTTCCATGCAACACATTCACATATACTTGGTCCAATACTGGAAATATTACCATGCTGGAGTAAATGGGCATGGCACCAGTAATGCCAAAGCCGCCCACAAGGGGGGGTAAAGGGGAGCGCTTTCTGGGGCCCAACCAAACTGGGAGCCCATAGAGGTCAGGAGAACATGGGCCATTGTAAAGTTAGGATGTGATCCCCTTTTTTTTTTCCTGATTAATAACCAGTTGACAAATATCTTTTTTATTCGTTTGGGCTGTAGCCTTCTTAAAAATGTAAGCCCCTTCTCTTAAAAACAGCTAAAATGGGTTAAAAATGTTAAAAAAGCAACAATAGGGAGAAAAGGACTGACCAAAAATTGGCGAAAAATGTGCATAAAAAATGGTAAAAGGGGTTAACAGTGGCAACTAGAAAAGCATTCGGAGAGTGCAGACCTTCGCCATTAGTCCTATCTCCCAATAGTGAAGAATCCTTTAAAAAATGCCTGGATCTGTCCCTGTGTGCCCCCCACCACGGCATTCGCCGATTACTCCCTCTCTGGTGGGGTGGAAACAAGGTGAGGCTTCCCTACGGGTGCCAACAGATGCACCCATGGTCTCACCGGACAACTTGAAGTCATGGCAGAGGGTGAATATTCCTCTATTTCTTCCAGCACTTGTAAGTATTCTCGCTACAATTCACTGTCTTTCTCTCTGTTACGCTCTGACTCGTCTCCTCGACCGGGCGTGCGTCTTTCAAACTCTATAAACTCCAGAACTTTGAATAGAAACACACCCAAAAACTGCTGCTGGGATTGAAGTTACTCATGTCCGCCATCTCCTGGTGTAAAGTGGTAACAGCGCAGACCTCCGCCATTAGCCTTATCTCCCAGTAGTACAGAATCCTTTAAAAAATTCCTGGATCCAGACAGTGATCCGGATCACTCCCAAAATCTAATCAGTTCTTCCTTATGCCATTTCTGACATTTCCTGAAAATTGTATCAAAATCCAGCCACAACCTTTTGAGTTATGTTGCTAACAACCTAACAAACAAACTAACCAACGAACAAACCCACCCAATCACATCACCTCCTTGGTGGAGGTAATAATGGCTAAATAGTGGCAGAAATAAGACATCACTTTAGATGGCTCATATTGGTCTCTTAAGCATGTATGTATTTAATTTTATCTATATATTTTTAGGACTTTGTTCTAGTTTTGTCATCTTTAACTATTATATTTTACTATAAGAATTGTTTTACCTTTAATAAGTACACTTTTATAATTAATCATATACATTCTTAATCATCTACATTGTGTTATCATGACTATTTTATGTACTTTAGTTCCTTTTTGTAATTTAATTTATTTTATTTCATTCTTAATATCATTATTATTATCCATTTTCTTCTTCTTCCTTTTAAATTGTATTTATTTAATTTATTTATTTATTTAAACATGCAAAAAGCTGTGTATGTCATCAGGGGATTTTATTTGTATGTTTTTCAATTGCTAACAAAAAAATAGCGGCAGAAATGGGTTTAAAGTTGAAACATGACACTCATTGCAAGATTCCCCCTGGCTGGACTCCTTCATGACAATTTCTCTTCGCCACATTTTTGGGTATCATTGGCAAGACCATGTGTCTAATGCTGGTGTGCTAAGGAAAGCAGGGATGCACTTTGATGAGCACCTGGCACACTTTCCCAGGCCTGGTCCAGCTCACCAGATGCCGGGAGTATCCGCGATCGCCGTGAAGGGGATCCCGATGGGCTGACCCAGATGCCAGGAGTGGCCGCGATTGCCGTGAAGGGGATCAGGAACCGGCATATGCTACTATACCTGACCTGTCCTGAGTGATGTTAGAATGATACGAGCCATAAACTGTTTAACTGATGCGGTGAAGTGGTCAGGTCCATTTAGAAGTATTTCAGATTCGTCGGGGTTAAGATTAAGATTTAGGGATACCTGGTCTTTGATAGAGGTCAAGTAGTTATGGAGAGATTAGAGATGATTTAGGGAATGTAGTTTAGCAGAAAAATAAATCAGAGTATCATGGGCATAACAATGAAACATCCTCAGATTGACTGAAATTACCGCCAAATGGCAACAAGCAGAGGGGAAATGAGGATTGGTCCAAGAACTGAACCCTGGGGAACTCCACACAGCAGAGGAGCATGATTGTTTGAACAGACTGTCTGTTATTCAAATAAGATTGAAACCACCTTAATCCACTTATTCAGCTTGTCCAGGACTACACGTTTTTCAAGGATTTTTGATAGAAACTATTTCTTTTGGATGCCGATGCTCACTCAAGACTGTCATTCTGTTGTGTTTGCAGTTATCAGGGCTTCACCTTTTCACATTTTCATCATTAAGTGTGCTAAAAATAACACTTCCTGTTCTTGTATACTCTTATTAAAGGGGTATTTTTGTGACTCAGTTTCTTTGAGTTCTCCCTCAGACCTCTGGTGATGAGCAAGCACATGCTGAAAATGTAATAATGCTAATGTTATAGCAGCAGTAATGACACTGATGAGTGATGATGATGGTCACGATCATTATGAGGCTGCTGATGAAGGCGATGATACGCTGTCTGTAATAATGAAGACAAATAAGGTGATGAAGACAGATGAGGGAGTTAATAAGGTTTTTAATAATAACAAGCTCATGTACCAGTTATTTTGAGGAGTCAAATGTTTGTGTGAGTCACACAGGTTCATTCCCCACCTGCACCGAGGAGGTAATTTTGAGGGATTTGACACAAGCAGCGATGTGAGCGTGGGGTGTTTCTTCTGTGCTATTTTTAAGCCTATTAGCCGGCGATGTTATAACAGATTGTCACATGAGACCAGCTTATTTCTGGGACTATTTTAACATCCTGACATGGCTCTGAAACGGCCACGTTCTCTGGCAGTTTGACAAAGAGTAGCATGACGCAGTTTCCTAACGCTATTACTGCTATTTACAAGTGGGTTAAACATTCAGTGTGTCTTTCTTTTTGGTTGATTTATGCAATAATCTGCCGTAGCTCCAACATCACAGCAGCATCTGAGTCAAACAAACATCATTTAATTGATTGTGGACACACAGATGCTTGGATTGATCACAGTTGGACATCATCCCCTCTAACAGATCAAGGAAACTTCCCAGAGTGTGGGTTCAGTCATATAAACATGAGTCAGAGGTTGTTTATTAGAGAGAAACAGCAGTGTGCCACAGTTGTTTGACAGATGGGAGATGTTGATATGCTGAAGATATATGATAAAAAGGATAAAAGATCAGATCAGTCACATTACAGCAATAGCTTGTTGACAGCCATGTGGTCCTGATGACACACAAAAGTCAGATGGAGGGCAAGGAGTGAAAACAGCAGTTTGAAATTATTGGAGGAAAGTTCAGAAATGTTCTGTTACATATGGTAGAACGCCTACACTTTATGAAAACATGGACTGACTACTTTGCCTGGCATGGAGGCAACGTTGAGCTCACAGAACACTAGTTATCATAGATCTTGTAACTTTATCTTCAATAAGCAACTATCCTCTTATGGTGTATTTACTAAACCAACATTTTGGTACATGGAGGAATTTCATTTAATGGGGGGGGAAAGCTGTTAAAAGTGTCCTTCCTGGCTTTCCCAAAGAATATAGGTCCCTGAAAGCTCTGTAAATAGGCCCCACCCAGTTGTGATTTATTAATGATATCAGTGTAAGAGTTGGATCAGTAGCATTTCTTCATCCTCTTTGATAGTCACCTTGTTTGAGAACTGAAAGTGTGTCAAACTTTTATTCGGTTCTGATGTTGAACATGTGCTCATTTTTAACCCCTTTTCACCACAATAACGGGCAGTTATGCCACTTTATAGCCCATTCTTTTGCCTCTTTGAACTCATTAGTAATATTAATAATAATAGCTAGGACCTACATAGTGCCTTTCTTGAGACCCAGAGTTGCTTTACAGAGGAGTAGACGACAAGACACAACACAAAAGACAAACTCTGAGTGTACGTATGTAAGGGAGGCAGGTTTAGGAGAGACTGTAAGCTGTGGTGGACAGGTGGTGCTTGAGGAGATTTTTAAACATGTCCAAAGATGGAGCATAGTGGGTGTTTTTGGGGAGGGTGTTCCAGAGGATGGGGGCTGTAGTCCTGAAGGCTCTGTCTCTGTAGGCACGAAGTTTACTGGTGGGAACTAACCCAGTTTTACTTCTTTGGTCCAATTTATCGCCACTTCTTAACTCTTTTCCACCACTTTTTCTGCCCTATAGTTGCATCTCTTAATCACTTTGACTTAGAGTATTTGGAGTTCAGCAGAAGCTACTGTTGTAGTTTTATTCTGCTGTCCTTGAAAGCATAATCAGATATGGAATAACAGCCTGGTATGATCATTTATCTGTTGAGTTAAAATCACAGATAACTCGTCTGGTGCAGACTGCTGTGAAAATCATGCACCCATCTCTCCAAACACTATATGAGCAGTCTGTTGTTAGACAGGCACAGAAAATAGTTTCTGATCCGACCCACATTCTCC
This sequence comes from Cheilinus undulatus, assembly GCF_018320785.1. Taxonomy (NCBI): domain Eukaryota; kingdom Metazoa; phylum Chordata; class Actinopteri; order Labriformes; family Labridae; genus Cheilinus; species Cheilinus undulatus. Next base: position 33,859,674 of record NC_054878.1, on the reverse strand, counting down.
ACTCTGAGTTTCAGCTCTTACCCTCAGGAAGAAGATTTCAGATCCCTCAGACCAGACTGAACCGTTACAAACGTTGATTTTTGCCCATGTCCATTAAATTTCTGAACAACAGGGGATGTGAGATGTGCCAAGAGGCTATGCAATATGCCAGTATGCCACTGCTGCCAGATGTTTGCTTTTATGTAGATGTAGAAAATTGTTAGATGATATGCTGCTGCTACAGGATGTTATGTTCTGTGTTCTGTATGGTCTCTATGTATGTATTTATTGATTTGTAACTGTGGGACAGAGTCCAGGATAAATTTCCTTACGGGGGACATTAAAGTCTATCTTATCTTATCTTATCTTATCTTATCTTATCTTATCTTATCATTTTGCCATGTTTGACCAATTTTTTGTACCAGTTTTCCCCTATATTACCGCTTTAACCCATTATTACCACACTCAGTTCATTGTTTCCACTTTGTAACCCCTTTTCCCCACTTTTTCTGCCTTATATTTGCATATCTTAACTGTTTTTACTACTTCTGACCATTTTTTAAGACAATTTCCCCCTATTTTTACCATTTTAATCAATTTATTGCCACTCTCAACCTACTGTTTCCACTTTTAACCCCTTTTCAACAATTTAACAGGCAATTTTGCAACTTTGTTGGCACTTCAGGCTAATTTCTTCCTCTTTTGGCCCAGCATTGGCATGTTTCCTTGCCATTTTTGCCTCTTTATACAAATTTTTGTCATCATCAATCAATTTTTCAATAATTAAACCCACTTTTAAAACACTTCAAACCATTTGGAAGGAGTTTTTGAGTCCTTTTCACCACTTTTTAACCCCTTTTCACCAGTTGTTTCTGCCCATATATGCTTCTTTTTAACCCATTTTTGCTACTTGACCCCTTTTTACATGGCAATTTTGCCACTTATGGACACTTTTTGCCCATTTTTGCCTCTTTTAACCCACTATTTATGTTTCACCCTACTTTGCCTCTTTAAACCCATTTTTACCACTTTTCCTGGCCATTTTTGCCTCTAATTCTCTCTTTGCAACCCCTTTTTGCCACTTTTAAACAATTTTTTACAGATTTTCCCTCTTTTTACTAATTTAACCCATTAATTGCCACTCTCAACCCCTTTTCACCTCTATTTTACCCATTGTCACCACTCTTAAACTCCTTTTCACCACCTGTCCCAACACATTTACCACTTTTCCAATTATTAAATCATTTTACCCTTAAAGTTGTCTCAGTTTCTTCTGCTTTATTTTCTGGCATGCTGCATTTGTGCACATTATGGCTTAGCTATGAGGTCCGACAATACTTTCCAAATGGTTTAGTTTAATGTGCCCATCCACATTGTTAACATTACCAGTAAGTCTGTAAGCAAGTAAGCAAGTCTGTTTCAAGAAAAGAGGTTGACATTTTGAAAAAGACTACATTGTACAAAAAAAATCAATGATTAAAAAAAAAACATGGTTTTTTACTTTGATAAGTGTGACAAATAAAATGTGGTTATCACAGCTCAACATAACAATGGACCGGGATCTAGCTGACCTCCATAGAGTGAGGTACGTGGTGGAGGCTGGCACGCTGAGCAGCATGTCTGGTGTCATGGTGATGCAATGTTGGAGGGAGAAGGAGTGGAGTTTCAAGTATGAAGCACTGCCATGCAGCCATCTTCTTCATTATTTTCTCATTCTTTTGTTCTTTTGTGCTGATAATTGGCTGTCATAAACTTGAGAAAATAATTATAACAATTTTGCACTCAATTATTGTGTCGGTAGCAGTGCCAGGACCCAGCAGAGAGCTCAGTGTAATAGTTGTTGTCAAGAACACACTAAGCACAGGTGAGCTGTTGTCCTACAGTTTTTGCATATGTCCAGATTAGTTCCCTGATCATGTGTATTCCAACCTGAACGCTACAGATGACTTCTTATACCTTTTTAAATGATCAATATTTCAATGTGATTATTAAGTATACCAAATCAACAATATACAACTCAGTTAAAACATTGTGAACTAAAGTGAGCCGTGACACTCCAGGGCAGAAAATGAGTCGTACTCCAGCCCTGCTTGGGCTCCAATTAGCAGCCAAAAAGTGTTTTTGCTCATGTAGAAAGTTTCAACTGTGCTCTCTCTTTGTGGCTTCCCCCAGCATGATTAAATGTAATTGTTTTATTTTTATACATTTCTGCATTTTCTTCTTGATTTTTAAAAAAAAAAAAAAAAAAAAAAAAAAAAAAAAAAAAAGGTTTCTTAACAAAGGAGGACTTTATTGTAGTGGGTAAATGTAAGTGGGGAATATGCTAGAGACAAGACACATTACACAAATAAACAGTGCCTTTAAAAAAGTGTTCCCCCTCTTTGATATTTTACCTTTTTATTGATATTATAAATCAATCAGTTAATATCACAGGCTTTTTTTGACAAAAGAAATCCGAAAAAGCCTCTTTAATGTCAAAGTGAAAACAGAGTCATTTATAGTGCTGTCAATTAAATAAAAATACGTAATGTAAAATAAGTGATTGCATAAATATTCACTCCCTTTAAAGTGACTGACCTTATTTAATAAAGGTTCAGCTAACTAGTGCTAGTAGTCTCACAATTAGGGAAATGATGATCACCTGAGTGCAGTGAATGTGTCTCAAGTGATTGTAAAGACATCTGTATCAGTTTTCCTGGCTACCATTACACCATGAAGACCAAAGAACACTCCAAAAAACTAAAAATAAGGTTATTGAAAAGTACCAGTCCAGGGCTGGATACAAAAAAATTTCTAAGGCACTGAACATCCCCCGGAGATCAGCTAAATCAATCATTAAGAAATGGAAGGAATATGGTACATGCGTGAATCTGCTTTTTGGCTTTCAGACAAGATGCTCTGTTTGGCAGAAACCAAGCTGCACATCACCACAAACACACCATCCCCACTGTGAAACATGATGGTGGCAGCATCATTCTGTGGGGAATGTTTCTCGCCAGCTGGCCCTCGAAGACTTGTAAAGGTAGAGGGTAAACTCAATGCAGTAAAATATAGGAAGATCCTGGAGGACAATTAAATTCAGTGTGCAAGAGAAGCACGTCTTGGGTATTTTTCAGCAAGACAATGACCCTAAGAATTTAGTGAAAGCTGCACAGAAATGGTTTAAAGACAACAAGGTGAATGTTCTGGAGTGCTCAATCCATTAGGGAATTTGTGGCTGGATTTGAAAAGGGCTGTTCAAGCCTGATCCTAGTGCAATCTGGCAGAGCTTGAGCGGTTCTGCACAGAAGCATGCTGTAAAATTGCAGCGTCCAGATCTGCACGAAGATTGAGACCTATCCACAGACTCAGTGCTGTGATTACAGGTGCATCTACTAAATCCAGTCACTTATTTTACACTGCATATTTTTGTTTAATTGCTATTACTTTGTAGAAATTAAAGAGGCTTTTTGAAATTGTTTTTGTCAAAAAGCAAAATCATATTGACATGACTGATTTATAAAATCAATAAAAGGGGAAGACATGATATTTAAGTCATAGGCTCAGACTAATGAAGGCTATTTTCAATCTTAAGAGTCCTTGTAAGTCAGCAGTCTCGCATTAGCTCAAAGACTACTTCTTTGCCATGAAACAAAAAATTATAAAAGCTGAATAGCAACCATTTATCTCACCATGATATAAGCAATGCCAGAAGGGTCCAAATTAGTTACAAAGCTTTGATTCATACTTGCATTTAGCTAATTTCCCACTGAGTTATCGTCCCAATTAATCCCACAAATGGCATTCCAATTTGTCTCTCTTTTTCGGGGATTCATTGGGGTTTTTAAAGCAGCGCCCTACTCCCATCTCCAAGAACACAGATGCTGCGTTGTTTTTCCTTCTCCGAGAGCCTCTAAACCCCCCACAGATGTGCTCATTTCCCCAGGCGAGGGGAAATGACATGCCTCTGTGCAGAGTTTGGACGTATTCCCTGCTAATGATATAGAAATACTCAGCTAGGCAAGTCTGCTGGGGACAGATCCTGTCTCATTTGGCAAGATTTTTGTTTATATGTACGCCGCTCTATGACTCAACTGTGTCCTTGTGTCGCTCGTGAGTTCCAGCGGTAATTAGGATGGAATCAAAGGAAAAGTGTTGTGCAATACATAAAAATAAAGACTCCTGGGCGCTAATGAAAGTGCGAAATTCTCCACAAAAGCAAAGTCGAATAGGAGAAATAACTGTGTGTAATGTGCCTAATCTGGCACTGATTCTGGTTTCTCCTATTGTCCGTTGTAATTGTTTTATTGGACTGTGGCTGACCAAAACGTTGCCCAGGGACTCACCACCTGCCGAATAATAATAATGATAAAGCCGGGTAAGGAAAATTGAGGCCAGTCTCTTCAGTCTCAGGTCTTTTATTCGACATGAGTCAGACGGCAGAATGTGTTTGTATCATCCTGCGAAACCTAAATTAAATCTAAGTGGATGAGAGCAGGCCTGGGGTACTCTGAGGACTTTGTTTCAGCACGAAAAAGATGGAAGGTTGAGAATTTATTGCGGCTGAAAGTAGCATTCGTGTTGGCAGTGTTGATTGTCTGTATGAGAGGGTTTTAGAAGAAGCTAGGCCGAACTGAAGCAGTGGAGTGAGCTCAGGGGATAAGATGAAGGATTAAGAGGAAAAAAATTGGAGGACGGGTGAAGAAGTTTTCAAAAAAGAGAGAGGGAGGTGAGCGAGAAATGAAGATGAAGCGAGGCAGAGAGAGAAAAAGGGGAAACTGTCGAGAAAGTGTTGAGACAGGGGATGAATGTTTGAGGCTATAGCTTTTTAAAACTCCAATAAAGCCAGCTGGCTCCTGGCTGGCCGCATCGGAAAATAGGGGCAGAAAAAAAGTGCGGCTTTGAGCGGCAAGTCCAGGGGCCAGCGGAGCGAGGCGGGGTCCGGTGAGGCCGAGCAGCAGGGGCAGCCTCCTTTTGTGAGCGAGAACTCATTTACAATGGTTAAGGCAGGGTGAGCTGCACTTAGCCGAGCCAAAACAGAGCTGCAGCTTTCATCTGCAGTATTCAGCACAACTCCAATCCATCATGTGTTTGTAATGAAACACCGGGTGTTCACAATGCACAATTATTCATCATACCCCCCCAAACAGGACCATAAGCATGCTTTTCTCCTTTCACCAGCTCCCCCTGTGTGACTTTTATACAGCACAAAGCTTTGCCTTTAAGCAGCATGGGGGTGAGGATGTGGAGGAAATGAGCCTGCTGGGCAATGATATGACTAAGAAGATACTCTGCTCACAGTAAACACCAATCCAGTCTGGCCAGGCTGCAATAATGACAGAGGAATCCTGCTAGGGCCTCCCTGCCTGCTTCTCTCCACCTTCAATATAAGCATCTTTTTCTGAAATACATTGGGTGGTGAGTTTCTGATCTTTCTTCTTTCATTGAGTTTCAAAGATGTTGCCTCCAAGGCAGAGACACCCAGCTTTTTGGCATGTAAACAGCTTAACTCCAGCTCTGAAAGGACTCTCTCTTCAATAACCTCTCTGTGTATTCAGAATATAGTCAAAACATGGCGATAGACTCTGTTGAAAAACATGCAGAATAGTCAGTATGTTAACATTTTGGATTCATTTTTACAAGTCTTTTTGAATAAAGACTAAAACAACTCATAGCATGTTAATCAGATATCTGTGTGTGTATTTTCTCATGTTTGTATCACCTGACATGGGCCTGCTTGTCTTTTTAAAGATTATTTGGGGGATTTTTTTTTTTTGCCTTTAGGAAGGCTGAAGAGAGACAAAAAGAAAATGTGAGTGGAGAAGACATACACCAAACAGCACCAAGACCAGAATAGATCCTGCAACAAGAGCGATGAGAGCTATAGCCTCTAGAGGGATCTGACTGCAGACCATACATCTCTGATGGCCACTCTCACAGACTGAGATGCCATATATCTCAGCACATTTTTAGTTTAAGACTTTTTTTTTTTTCAGCTTTATTCATAAAAAAGTCTGGCAATTGCATTCATGAAATAACCAAATATTACAGACTATAAAAATAATTAAATATATAAAACAGAGAAAAAGATCAGAGATTAAATCATGTAAAGACGCACTTTAGAAGTAGTTACCTGAACGATGGCTCACTTTAGCTTGGTAAGCTTTAGCTAAAACTAACAAAGCCACACTAGCTACATAATTTACGTTGCTACATAAGCCAGTGTTGCTAAGTTAGCTTTGGACATGTGAGCTTTTGCAAATGTAGTTAAATCTAACATAGCTATGTACATACCTTATGTAGCTATGTAGATAACATAGCTTACATAGCTTCTTTGTGATTTTTGCTTTAGCTACCTTAGCTACATAGCTACGTTAGCTACGCAGCCATGTTATCTATAGCGAAGTAAGCTTTAGCAACATAAGCTTTAGTAAATGTAGCTACAACTAATATGGCAATGTTGATAGCTAAGATATGTAGCTGATTTGTAAGATAATCTTTAGCTACATATCTACATTAGCTACATAGCTATGTTATCTATAGCTAGGTTAGTTTAAGCAACATGAGCTTCAGCAAGCATAACTACAGCTGAATTGGCTATGTTGATAGCATAAATACATAGCTGATTTGTTAGCTACATTAGCTACAAAGCTACATTAGCTATGTAAGCTACATATCTACATTATGTTAAGCTTAGTTAGCATTAGCAACATCAGCTTTTGGTGATGTTGATAGCATAGATACACAGCTGCTTTGTGAGTTTATCTTCAGCTATATATTAGCTATGTTAGCTACATAGCTACATTATCTTTAGCAAGGTTAGTTTTAGCAACATTAGCTCTAGCAAATGTAGCTACAGTTTAATTGGCTTTGTTGATAGCATAGATACAGAGCTGATTTGTGACCTTAGCTTTAGCTACATAAGCTACATAGCTATATTAGCTACATTGCTATGTTATCTGTACCTTGGTTATCTACAGCAAACTGAGCTTTAGCAAATGGACTCACAGCTAATTCCACAATGTTGACAGCATAGATACATAGCTGATTTGTGAGCTTAGCTTTATCTACATTAGCTGTGTTAGATATGTAGCTTATGCTATGCTGTGTCTTGTGCTAAGACAGCAGTGTCCAGTAGGACAGGGAACTCTGGATGGGAGTGATGCAGGCTCCGTTCTTTTTCCCCCCATGTGTGACCTGCTGGAGGTGTTCTGAAAAAGAAAGTTACATCACCAGTGTTTTGTTCTTTGATCATCCCTTTTTTTTATCAGAACATAAAACAAGATAAAAGACAAACTTTCTAGTTTTTTCAATTATTTTTGTAAAACTAAAAAAGAGAAACAGAAAACAAAAATCAGGAAACATAACCCCCCCCCCGACCCCCCCGCCCTTTTATTCTGTATAATTCCCGATTTAAAATGAACTCCCTTGAAGGACCAAAGGCAGATATTTGCCCTGTTTTGGTTTCCTTCATAATTGGGAAACAGCTTGTTTCTTCATTTTGGATTTCTGATTTCAAATTAAAAATGCATTAGCTGTAAAATACACAGACCAATTTTTCCTCTTTAACTTAGATTTTTAGATGTCCCACCTTTTTTAATAAATACTTGAACAAGTTCTAAGCTTAGGCTAACACTCTACTGATAATATCCATTCACCTTTCCTCCTGTAACTATCACATGTTGGTTGTAAAAAATAACTAGCTGATACCAATGTCGAGGAAAAACAGCACTTTTGGATGCTCTCTCTCTTTAAGTCATTTTTCTGCTTCCCAAATTTATCTTGCGATTCCTTCGGGGTTCTGGGGCTGCATGGTTGGGACACACTTCTTTACACCATAAATGTGTCAGCTATCTGCTCTTAAAATGTTTTACCATGGTGAGAAACCTTTCCCAGGAGGAAAAACGTTTATTTTTTGGACATGAACACAATGTTTCCTGGGAAGAAGCGTCTCCTGAGGGAGAAACTGATGATTTAACATGTCTAGTAGCTACATTTATATTTTACCTATCCCACTTTTCTGAAACCTGGGGGCTGTTGGAGACTTAAGGGAAGGGAATTATTTCTCTGCTGGAGCCATCCACATATTTCCTCCTTGGTATCGTCACCTTGGTAGCAGGACTTTAATGAAGAGCAGGACAGGAGTAGACCTGTTGAAGACTGGGACCATCAACAAAGAGAAAGCTACAGTCAGCTAAGAGATCCAAAAGACAATTCTTAGTCAAATCTAGAGTGGTATCAGACATTTCAAGCTAACATCAACCAGGTACCACCAACAGCATTCCACTAATACCACTGTAGTGTCCGCTGGGAATCTGCATCATTAACTGTTGAGCTGTAGTGTTCACTAGGAAGCAGGTCTGCTCACAGAGAACAGGCCCTCCTCAGCGGTGATTTGCCCATTTTCCACTTCTTTTTACCACTTTAACCCGTTATTAAGGCTTTTGACCCCATCTGTTTTTTACCAGTTTCTGTTGTTTTTGACAGTTTTTGCCATTTTTGGCCACTTTTGGCCTATTCTGCCACTATTAACCCACTTTTGTTGCTTTTGCCCATTTTTGCCACTTCTTTTTGCTACTTTTAACCCATTTCTATCACTTTTTGTCACTTTTTTGCCATAGTTAACCACTTTATTACCCACGCCGATGAAATCGGCAGGGGGTTATGTAAAGGGTTCCGTATCTTTGCGTGTTTGTTTCTTTGTTTTTTTGTATGTGTACAAGATAACTCAAGAACGGAAAGTCTCATCTTCACCAAACTTTCAGGGAATATTGGGATAGTGACAGGGAAGAATTGATTTGATTTTGGTGATGATCTGCTCACCCATTCAGTTTTTCTCGGTCTTCGAAATTTTGAACACCAGAGTAATCAATGGGAGCGTGAGTTCCTCGGTGGTGCTGTTTAGGCGTGGGTCTGCCGCCTCAGGCGGCCATTCTAGTTACCAATTGTGGCACTTTTAAGCCACTTCTTTTTGCTACTCTAAAACCCTTTTGTCTTGTTTTTTTGCCACTTTATCTGCTGCTTTCTGGCTTCAATGCCAATTTTTTGTTGCTCTCTGCCCTAGTTTGCGATTTTAAAATCAAATTCTACCTCTTTTTGCTCATTGTGCCATTTTTTTGAACTTTTTTCCCACTTTTGCTACTCTTCGCTCATTTTTTATCACATCGTTTTCTACTTTAATCTCTTATCTTTGGAACTTTTTTGCCATTTCTTTCTTTTCCAGTTCTGTCCATTTTCACCCATGTTCTTTCCATATTTTGCCAGTTTTTGCCAATTCTTATCAAACCCACGTTTTGACTCTTTTCCCAATTATTTAGTTCATCTCTATTAAATTTGAGTTCTTTTTCTTTTCTGGCCTACTGATGTTTGTGCACATTAAGCCTTTGCTCTAAAGTTGAAATTACTTTCCTTATTCATTTAGTTCAGTTTAGTTCATTTAGTGCCCATCGGTGTTATTAACATTACCAATAAAAAAAGGGTTTACATTTTTAAGAAGGCTACACTGTACCAAAGCATAATACATTTTAAAAAATCATTTTTGTTGCTTTGAAAGGAGTGGTTAATATTCAGGTTAAATATAAAATATGGTTATCAGCTTTACTTAACAATAGACCATGATTTTTCTGACCCTCAGAGGACCCAGTTTGCCCATGAATACTGATTAACCAGTGAGTAGACATTCCACTCAAGCTTCTTAGCATTAGCTTGTCACGCAATCTTTTCAACTTAATCTTTTTTTTCCTTTGACATTCAGGCATCAGTGGTAACTAGTTGCAGTTAAAGCTCACCTAACTGCGAACCATCATCATTAACTTGGGCAGTGTGCCAGTTTTTAGAAGAGTATTCTAAGAGGAAAGGGCTTAGCAACATTCAGTTCCTAGAAGAGTCAGTCTGTCAATTTAAAGTTTATTTTGGCAATTAAACACAATATATTCCTGGTTGAAGCCTTCTCTAAGTTAATAACCAATAATCTGTCATGATGATTACTTGTATTTTTAATCCCTCCCTCTTTTCTGCAGCCTTGAGAGTTTTCAAAGGTAAAAAGGTAAGAAAAGTTTTGAAATATTTCTCTGCCAGAATCATCAAAACATTTCTTTCAGAGCGTTGTCACTTTGGCAACCGGGCCTCTTCGCTGTGAACTGCAAATGAAAAGCAAGACAGGAGTGAAAAGGTGTTGTATGCAAGACTGTGAACATCAACAGAGTGGGCGTGAGTGAGTGGATTTGGCCAGAATGAGGACACAGTGCCTGTTGAGAGATGGGGCTCACCTCGCTGTTACCCATAAATCCCAAATGCTCTCATTATTTAGTGAATCCATCTTGTCAGAGGCCGGGACGGTGCTCAATTTAGGCTTCAGATTGCCGTCCAGCTTTATCGAGTGCTCTCTCCGCTTAGTCGGAGGGAAGAGACTCCTTGTGCCAAACTAGGCTGGTGCAATGACGGGCGCCATCGACATCTTTACGGCTTCATCCTCCACTGACTTTAGCGTGGGCTTACACTACATCCTCCCACAATGTGCTGAGTCATGCTGATTTGGTACTGAGGTCTTTTTTGTTGTCAGTGGTTGCTGAAAGTATCTCCATTTATCCTGTGAAGTCAGGCTTTGGCTCTGTTGCTTTTATGAAATCACCTTAAAATGATAATTTTAATACCACTCTGTTGTTTACTCTTCCCCGCAAATGCATCAAAATCAATGTGTGGACTCAAAGATACTCCTCTGTTGGTGGGTTTGTGTGGGTGGCGTGTCATTGTGCTGCTTTTTAACATATCAGTGAGAGGAGGAGCGCTGTCTCCAATCCTGTTTAAGACAGCACAGTCACCGTAGCATCCATGCCTGTCAAACCGAGTGTGTTATCATTAACGCGAGGCAGACTGCGAGGAGTGGCGAAACACGGGGAAACCAAGCCGTTGATGCGGCAGCTGCATGTCTCTCTGTCTAAAACTATCAGGTGTGTTCCTCTTTAGTTAAGCTCGGAGTGTTTTAACGCTGCGGTTGCTGTGATAAGCTTGGGGATGGTGTATTTTCACTGGATTTACCCCTTATGTTTACTAAAGGAAAATCACATGCAATGTTTGTTAATTTTCACTTGGTTCAGGCTCTAGCAGCCAAACTCATAGCTAAAAAGCTTTTGTAAAATCAGGCTGTAGCCAGGTTCAAACAAGTGCCTCCTTGTCAGGTCTTGAGTTTATACGAGAGCTTTAAAATAGAGTAAAAGCATGGGGTTTTTCTCACTGGAACAGATGGTACAACTAAATGAACCCCGTGAAGTTTTCTTGTAAACAAACAGTTATACACATGCAGTGCTGCTCATTAAAATTCATTGTGTGGATTTTTATGGCCTAGCAGGGATTGTGCGGATGTACTTCTCCATTTTTTTACCCTAAGAACATATTCTCAAAATTGATTTTCTGCAAAATCTGCACTGTTTATACCTACGTCTTTTTCTCTCTACACTTCCGACACCTGGGGAGATTCTTATAGAACACCCATGTTTATTTTATTTCCAACTTTCTGACTTTATGTCAGAGATTGTTGAACATACTCCTACATATACAGTGCATTCAGAAAGTATCCAGACCCTCTTCACTTTTTTAGATTTTTATGTTGCAGCCTGAAGCTGCAGTCATTTAAATTCATTTTTCTCTGAATAATCCTCACTCAGTGACCCATGATGATGAAGTGAAAACAGAATTTTAGAACTCAGTTCTTACCTGAAGCATCTTTGGCAGCAATTACAGCCTTGAGTCTTTTTCACTGAGTTTTCCCTAAGCCCCTCTTGTATTGTCTTGTCCGTGTGCTTAGGTTCATTGTTCTAAGCTTTGATAAACAGGTTTTCATTGAGGATATCTCTGTATTTTGCTCCATTCAGCTTTCCCTCAACCCTGTCCAGTCTCACCGCTGAAAAACACCCCCACAGCATGATGCTGCCACCACTGTGCGTCACTGTTGGGATGATATTTGGCAGGTGATGAGCAGCGCCTGATTTCCTCTCGTCAGAATGTTGAGAGTTGAGGCCAAACGGATCAGTCTTGGTTTCATCAGACCAGATAATCTTGTTTCTTACAGTCTGAGAATACTTCAGGTGCTTTTTGTGAACTCAAAGCGAGCTGTCGTCTGTTTTGTACTAAGAGGCTTCTGTCTGGGTACTCTGCCATAAAGCCCAGATCAGTGCCCCCAGTTGTTCCTGTATTTCGACCCTACCACTCAAATGTCACAGCAGAAATCTAGTCTCCTCAGACCAAGCAAGGTTTATCTTTTACAAAGAGATAGTTCTGTGTGAAAATCCCAACCAGAAGTTTCTGAAGTACTCAAAGCAGACCATCTGGCACCAGCTACCACGGTATGTAAAAAGTCCCTTAAGTAATTTCAGTCAGGAACACTCTCGTCATAGATTTAAACCTTTTATTGCCAAATGGAATACAGTTAGAGTTGGTGTTATAGCTCAGCCTGTCAGCTGATAACGGCTGGGCGTATGACTTCCGTGTCCTGCATGAACTTACGTAAACTTCATTTTTCTTACTGATTTTGATGCTCAGTTTGAACTACAGCAGATCGATTGACAATGTCGTTGTGTCTAAATGAATTACTGCCAGGTATTGAGCTGATTTGATATTTATGTTAAACACTTGAACAGGTATACCTAATTTAGTGGCCGCTGAGTGTACAGCCCATCTCTAAATCTCTATGTGTTTTTTGTGTAATTTCAAGATTAGGGTTTTGTACTTTTATTGAATCTTTTTTATGTATGTTTATATCCATTTTTTAATCTTTCCAGCAGTTAGCAGGTTAGCCCATCACCATATTGTCTGTTTGGATCTGAAAATGCATTGCAACTGGCCAGGCCCACCCACAGACTTGCCTGGGCCCTCGGTTGATTTTTACTGACAATATCAGTGCTTGAGTGTCAGGTTAATTAACAGTGGTGCTAACATCCTGGCTAAGTTGCCTCATTTTGTTGCTGAAAAGTGTGTTGGGTTCAGATGTTGAAATTATTAATTCATGCCATTTTTAACCCCTTTTCATCACTGTTTCTGCACATTTTTCCACATTTGTTTCCATTTTTTAAACTTTAAGACAATTTTTGCTACTTCTAAATCTTTCCACTACTTGAGCTGCTCATTTTGCACCTTTTTTTGCCACTTTAAATTGATTTTTGCCACTTTTAACCACTTTTCATCACTTGTACAGCCAATTTTTGCACTTTCTATACATTTTTGCAACTTTCAACCAATTTTTACGACTTTTTAACCACTTTTCACCATTTGTCCTGCAAATTTTTGCAACTTTTAATTCATTTTTGCCAATTTTTAACCACTTTTCATCACTATTACTGTCAATTTTAGCACTTTTAAATACATTTTTGAAACTCTCTAAACCCATATTTACCACTTCTAAACCACTATGAGCAAATTTTTACCACCAATTCTTTCCTCTGTCAACCCTTCTAAAGCCATATTTGCTGCTTTATTCCTTTTGGCCCTTTTTACCTATTTTTGCAAATTTTGACCAATAATTGCCCCCTTTAAACCACTTTTCACCACCTTTTTTGCAAATTTTTGCCACTTTTTTCTCATTTAAGGTATCTCAATTTCTTCTACTTTCTCTGGTATTCTGATGTTGGGCACATTATGACTTGGCTATGAAGACTGACAGTGCTTTCCCAATACTTTAGAAAAAAGTAAAACCATTTTTAAAAAATGGGTTTACATTTTGAAAAAGGCAATATTAAACTCCAGCATATATAACTTATTTTTGTTTGATGCTTTGATTAGAGTGGTTATTATTCAGTTTAGATATAAAATATCATGATCACAAAAGTTTACAAGAGACCATGTTTTTCTAAGGGAAGGGTCCCACAAATCCCCCCGAGTCTCTCTGGTATGTAAATGCCAGGCAGTATTTTCAGTTTTATACAGACTTCTGCTTTTCCCATATAGCGATCCAAAACTGTGAATTTTTAATCCTTTTTCATTATCCTTATCAAATGTTTGAAATTCTTTTTGCTTTTTGCACTTCTCTCTCATCCTCTACCTTCTCTTTCATTTTGTCTGCTAAAGCAAAAGCTGTATAAACATATGAGGATGGACTAACTGTAATGAAATGTGATAATGTGGATGTGAAAACCTGAAGCAAAGCAATAAAAAAAGGTGTTTGAAATTCAAATTCATTCTTCTGTTTCCCTCTTTTACCACAAGAACTGCATTTTGATTTATCCAACATGAAATTATCCTCTATTTTCTGTGCTTCAGAGTTTACTCATATGATCTTCAGCCTTCACAGGCATGTGGTAATCGTTAATATCTGCCACACACATGGTGCACACAATATAAACGATATCTCTCCAAACATTCACTGTCGCTGCACCTCCCATTTACAGCAAGAGATCTCCCAGATAACCCACTATCTCACAAATTAGAATAGTCACTCAGCCAGCTCCTCTTCAGCACATTCTTTAACGGCTGCACATTTGTGACAGTCTCTACTACCAGGATTCAATTTAAATCTCCACTTGACATGCTGAGAATGAGATGGTGTTTTAGCCTTATCTTTCCCATAGAGGTGACAAAGATTTTCCACCAACGCACGTCTCCATGCTGAGTACAGTGCCTGATTTGGAAATGGCCTTAAGTAAAGAGTTTGACCTTGTATGCTTGTTTTACAATGCAGTCAAATTGGTGGCATTTTCAAACAGAGTGTAAGCACTGATGAGCTTCATAGCTGCACAGCTTTAGTTTCTCATTAAGTCTAAATGTCAGGCAGTGCTACAGATGGAGGAGCTGGAGTCATTTAACCTAGCCTGTGACAGTAAACACAGGTACTGCCTTCAACCAGAACAGGTAGGACAATTTTGGACCAGATGTCAGCTTCATTTTAAATTGCCCCTTTCCTCTGTGACATGGAGAAGGCCCAAATCCTGTTCACTGTGCAGGGATCATAAACTTAGCACAAAAAAGTAAAGAAATTTGTGTTTAGTAAGTTATTTCTTTGTTGTAACAATGCTCCTTGGCAATAAATCTTATACTGTTAGAAAGCTTGTTTCCCTTTTAAACAGTGCCACATTTTAGGAGCATGCATTTGTCAGATGAGAAGCAGAGCTGAGTATATGGGTTGTCCATCCATGAATCCATCTTCTTCCGCTTATCCAGGGCCGGGTCGTGGGGGTAGCAGGTTAAGAAAGTCCTCCCAGACGTCCCTTTCCCCAACGACACTTTCCAGCTCCTTCTGAGGGATCCCAAGGCCAGACAGGATATGTAATATGGCTGGGCTCCACCTTAGAGATAGAGTAAGGAGCTCAGACATCCAAAGGCCCGCTGCTCCTTCACATCAAAAGGAGCCAGTTGAGGTGGTTCGGCATCTGATCAGGATGCCTCCTGGTCAATGCAGAAAGATACCAAGATGAGATTCTGCAACTAGTGGTAATCCCATATCTCCACAGCCTGGGACTGAACTCTATCGTCAAAGATGAAAATGCTCGCCCCCACACAGCGGGGTTTATCAGAGACTACATCTAGAATTTGGGAGTGGAGATGGGATGACCTGCCAGCAGTCCTGACTTCAACCCCATTAAAAACTCTTGGGATCAGCTTGGGTGTGCTGTTCAAGCGACTAACACAACCACACTGGCCGACTTGCGGAAAATGCTGATTGAAGAATGGGATGCCAGGCTGCTGTGGCTGTCTGGTTCTTCCACACATTTCTGAGGCTCCTGTTTGTTAAATGAATAAATTGTTTAATAGCCAGCATGTTTGTTTCTTCAGACTTCAGTCATCCAATCCATCAAGTTCTTGGGCCATCTGTACTTATGTAGACTTTCATTCTGCAGCTGGATTCTCCCCCAGTTGTATACCGGTACATAAACATCACCAATGTGAAGCTCTTGCAGAAACTTGGTGGCTAGTCTTACTGAAAAAAGTCAAAAATTGACAGTGTTTTTTTTAAATCTCAGTTTTTTCTTTGGTTGTCATATGCTTCCTTTTGAAAAGATGGAGAACAGAAATGCTAGTGATGCAGCAGTACTCAGTGGTAGCCTAAATTCCTTTTGCCTTCCAAGGCTCTGGAGAGGGTTCTGGCTGCACAGTGTTGTGGTGGAAATTTTTCTCTGTTGCTGCTGGTGAACAAAAGAAATATTAGACAGTCTGCCAGCCGACAAAAAAGGTTTATTATTACAAGGTAAATCACATGTACAGCAGTCAGTAAGCATTAAGAAGACAGACAGACAGAGAGAGAGAGAGAGAGAGTAAGGGAAAGGGGGAGAGAGAAAGAGAGAGAGGGAGAGAGAGTTAGAGGGACAGGGTCCAGGCAGTAGACTGTCCAAGAGAGAATGAGACCTCCCCAAGAGAAGGGACAAGGACCTTTATGCTTGCTGTGTCCCCTCCCCAGGATGTGTTTGAGCCACACCTCTGTCTGCATCCACTCCACATCTGCACAGGGTTGGGGGGGGGGGTTGTATCGGGGATCTGGAGATCTCACAAAGGAACCTTTTGGATCAGTCATGGAAGAGGATTTCACACCTGCACAGGAAACCTGGCCCAGCCAGCCTTTGTTGTTCTCTTTACATATGCAGTAAGGTCGACACCTATGGTTTCCTCTATGTCTTTGAGAGGATATGCGTCAGAGGCAAAGAGAGAAGGTATTGGGGGAAAGAGGTTCTCACAGCGGGGGTTTTGGGGTGTTGAGGCAGGAAGCTAGACTTGCTACTATAGTGTTTATTTCTGATGGCCACTCTGTTCATCGGAGACTCTGTATATCGCAGAAAGTAGGTTCTATAATTTGCCGGTGCAACGTGTTTGCAGTTTTAAATGGGTTTTTATTGTGAAATTCAACTTTATTTACAAAGTAAGTCTGGCTATGTAAAATAACCACACTGTAAACAGCTTTAGCTATGTTAGCTACATAACTACATTAGCTATGGCTAAGTTGGTTTTAGCAATATGAGCTTTTAGCAAACATAGCCAAACGTTTACTTAATTATGTAGATTTTATAGATACATAGTTCATACAGGTGCTTTGTGAGCTTAGCTTTAGTTACACTAGCTACATAGCTAATGTAGCTACATTAGCTACATTGCTTCATTATCTATGGGTAAGTTATTTTTTGCAACGTGGGCTGTTAGGAAACTAAGCTAAAGTGAACTTAAGTATGCAGATTTCATAGATACATAGCTAACAGGTGCTTTGTGAGCTTTGTTTTAGCTACACCAGCTAGGTCGCTAATGCAGCTACATAGCTGCATTAGCGACCTAGCTCCATTATCTATGGCTTAGTTAGTTTAGCAATATGAGCTTTTAGCAAATGTAGCCGAAGTTAACCTAGGTACATAGATGTTATAGATTCATAGCTCATATAGGTGCTTTGTGAGCTCAGCTTTAGCTGCACTAGCTACATAGCTAATGTAGCTACATAGCTGGATTAGAGACATAGCTCTGTTATCTATGGAGCTACATTAGCTATGTAGTTAACACAAATATGTAGCTAAGGTCGATGCTTTATCAGCTAAGCTTTAGCAATGTTAGCTATGTAGCTAAGTTAGCTACATTAGCTACATAGGTACATTAGTAATCAGGTTTTTCAGGTCAGGTTTTTAACACTTGATCTCAAGAAAATGATCTGTGAGAATGGCTAAGTGGACTGTCTTGAGCCTCTGAACCAGTTATGTGACACATAGCCACAAATTGGTATGCTTCTTGCAACTATAGCTAAGATTGTCATTCAACAAAATATGCTAAAAAAATTGTAAGCTAGTAACTTATTTGTGTTATTCTCATAGATTGCAATATAAGCCATGTAGGCTAGATACTACTCAGCTCCCTACAGCAAGGAACATGGAGGCATATTCTGTTAAACTGTCACATGATCTCTTTTGCTTGGGACTAGTTAAATGTTAGGTTTTGTCTGATGGTAATTGGCATATCATCATATAAAGAATGATGAATCAATATATTTCTAATGTCCTTTTTTCCACTGCAAGAGGAAGTTAAGTGCAGGAGACTGTAAAATGATAATGATTTCTTGTATTCTCTGTGTTTATATCAAATGTTACTTGCAACCAGGAACAGAGCAGTACAACACAAGAGTATTTCAACATAATGCCCCAAGCTTGGTGTCAGAGGAAACTCTCAGTGTCAGTAAGAGCTCTTAAAAATAACATTTCACAGACCTTTAAAACTCTTCCCTTGGTTTGAAAAAAATAAAAATTGTTGACCTCTGTGTTATGGAAGAGTGAGCAACACAGCCATTCACTACATTTACTCTGCGACTCAACCAGCGTATGACTCAGCAGCCTTTATGAGAAATGAAAGGTGTGAATCACACTGGAGGGATGATGCTAGGAAGTGTGCATTCAAAATGAACAAATGCTTGGAACTCGCTGCGATTCAGATGAATAAATTAACCCTTATAAATGATTGATGAAATGTCTGACAAGTTCCCTAAGTGAGCACAGCTTTTCAGTACAAATGGATCAGGAAATGATGATTGTTTCCTGTTAGGATTGAGGCTCACATTAAATTATTCCATCTGTTATTTCTTATTGTTTAAAGAGAGAATGTCAGAAAATCTTTACAAATGTCTGTCATAACTCCACGTGTCTAAAGGTTACTCTTTTAATTGGTTTCCTTCCACAGACAGACAGAAATGCAATGATAAAATGAGTCTTATTTGTACTGCTCAGGTGTATGTACTAGAAAGTAAACAACCAACTGTGTGGCTGGAGTTTCATGGATGAGATTCCATCATGGCCGGGATTCCAAGAAAAAACGGACAACTTTACAGACTTCGTGGAGGCAACTGTTCTACGCTGTGCATCTGATGGTTTAGGCCTCACGTCATCCATTAATCCCTGATAGTTGGACACCTCGTTGGGCATTAACCCTTACTACTGTCTCTGACACAGCTGGTCAAGTTACCTAGGTTACGTTTTCATTATTTGTTCTTGTTCATGATAATTTCCTGTTTTATTTTGTAGTTTTACTGACCCTTGTCTCTGTCTTTCAGATCCTGCTCCTCATGTTTCCTACCTCATGTGTCAGCTCCACCCCAATTACCCTCACCTGTGTCTCATTAGCCCCTGATTGTCTATTTTTTATCCCAGTGTGTGACCTTTTTGTGTTTTTATTTTTTTACTCTGCCTTTTGCCTGCTCCTCTGGATTTGTTTGCCAATTGTGCTCTGCCTTTTTGTGTATCAACCTCAGACTGTATTAAACGGCCTACCTTTTTGAACACCCCATCTCTGCGCCTGAATCCTTATCACTTATGCTGTTCGTTGTGTCAGTTTCCACCCTTATTTGCCACATTTGATTCAAAACTATACCAATTTTTTTTACCACTTTTTGACCGCTTTTCATCATTTTTGCCACTTTTTCCATTTTTAACCAATGTTTTCCACTCTTTAACCACTTTATACCACTTATTTCAGCCTATTTAAGCCACAAGTAACCCATTTTTGCCATATTTAACCCACATTTGCATTTTTACCACCCACTTTTTATCTGCTTTTCACAAGTTTTTACCTCCCATTTTTGCATTGTTTTCCTTCTTAACTCATATCTGCTACTTTATTCCATCTTTGCTGCTTGTAACACAATTTTGCCACTCTTTAACCTCTTTGGCTACTTATTTATTCCACATTAAACCCATTTCTGCCACATTTAACCCACTTTTGCCACTTCCTAACAACTTTGTACCATTTTTACTAATCATTTTGGCCACTTAAAGCCAATGTTTGCCACTTCTAACCCATTTTTAACTGGTTTTCACCTTTTTAATTGTTTATATTTGCATTTGTTTCCCTTCTTACCCATATTTGCTGCCTTTTCCTTTTCTGTCATTTTTAACCAAATTCTGCCATCCTTTCAAGGTTCAAGGTTCACTTTATTATTCCTGTGAAGGGCAATTTGTTTTGTAGCCAATACAACAATAACACATAATAAGAAATAACACAGACTTCAGCTAACCATTTGGAAAAGCTGTGGCAGCAGGGACAAAGTTTTTTAGCCTTTTTGTCCTGGATTCTGGCAGGGTGAATCTGCGACCGGATGGTAGCAGCTTAAACTCAGAAAATAAAGGATGGCTGTGATCAGCCAAGTTTGACTGGGCCTTTTTGAGAGTCCTAACTTTAAACAATTGAGTTAGGTCAGTAACTCTTTTAACCACTTTTGCTGATTATTTCTGCCTTTTGGGGCCTTTTTCCACTTTTAACTGCTTTTCACCATTTTACCACCTATTTTTTCCACTTATTTCCTTTCTTGGCCCATATTAGCTGCTTTATCCCTTTTTGCCCCTTTAAAACAATTTTTGCCTCTCTTTTACCATGTTTCACTACTTATATTTGGCATTTTTTGCCCATTCTAACCCACGTGTGCCACTTTGTCACTTTTTAACTGCTTTTCTCCATTTTTTCCCCCTTTAAGCCATTTTTTATCCACTACAAGACAAATTTCACCACTTTAAGACAGTCTTTGCCCTTCGAACCCCCCCCCCTTTTTTTTAACCATTTTCCTCTTTTTCCTGCAATTATTTAATTATTTTCCATACAAAGTTTTTTTTTTCCCCCTTGTACTTTATTCTCTGGTATCCTGATGTTAGGCACATCATGGCTTAGCGATGTAGTCTGATATTACTTACTAATTGGTTTTATTCAGTGTGCCCGTCCTCATCAAAAACATTAGTTTCAAGAAAAGGGGTTTACATTTTGAAAAGTCTATATTACACTGAAGTGTGAATGAGTAAATTAAGTTTTGGGTTAAATATTCAGGTTTAATATGAAATATAGTTGTCACAGATTAACTTTACAATGGACCATGATTGTCCTGATCTCCATTGCCCCCCCATGTGGCTGGGCCCAAGAAAGTTCTCCCCCTTTTCCCCACTTATGAGTGGTCTTGATGGGCAGTCCAAGGAAATGTCTTTCATCAAAGTTGCAAAAAAAGTCAGGGCCCACTGCGCTAAGATGCCTACTAACATCAAGGCAAACGCTAGCCTTAAAGCTAACTCTGATCTGTTTGATGATGATGAATGCACATAGTCCTCTGCCCATTACCCCCTGTCTTCTCTGTTTATGATTTGTTTGAATGTTTTAAACACTTCAAGAGTTCTCATGAGATTTCCTCTTATTACCACACTGCAATTTTCTTTGCATCATAATTATCCTGCCCTCTCTCAATCACCTGCATGAGTACACCATCCTGAAAACTTCTAAATGGTTTTGAGTTGGAGAAGGGCAATGATGATATTTATGATGTTGGCGCTGATAGTCGTGATTGGGAGCAGAGATGGTGGATAAAGATAGAGGCAGTGTCACAATGGGGGCTGTGCTGAGAGCTACAGTATGTTGAAAATTCAGTGACACCTGCTGGAAGCACAGCAGGCATGAGAGCAACCTCCAATGATGGCAACATTTATCTATATTTGACAAACAGTGAGGTTTCTCTTTCTTCCCACAGTCTATTTAAACACATATATATCCCTGGGAGCGGCCCTGCTGAGGTGGAGGCCTCTGCATGCAAGGTAAACTGAGATTATGAAGTGTGCTTAATAAAACAAAGGATTTCTCTGAGTATTTTTCATGCACAGTCCAATGATATCCCACAATTTAAATATAATCATTAACATGCAGGAATGCTGTTGGATCTTTGGGTTTCACACAGATCTGTCACTTTACAGACATGATGCAACAGCACCATCTACTGTTTAAATGCAATACAAGATCACAAAGGTAAATGTCAGAGAGTACTTACCTCCCTAAAGATTGCTATCACGTCCAAAAGCAGTTTGTCGTACATAAAGTGCACTTGGTGGAGGGCCTGATATTTTATGTGACAGCTGTTATTCAGCTGTTATAAGATTAACCTGGGGCTTAATGTTACTTGGTTGGGAATGCAAGTCAGCTGAGGCACCATTATGTGAAGAAAATCCTGAATTATTCACAGGCAGAACTGGACTAGGACCCAGAGAGTGTAGATATTTCATATGCCAGACGCTCAAGTGTTTTAGTCTAGATTTAGACCAGCCTTCACATGTCAAAACCCTCTTTCTTTCATTACACCACCCATGTTTTATTCATTGTAATGGGAATTCTCAGACACATATGCCAAGAAGACAAACATCCACTAAATAAGACTACATGAGGATGTCATTCGTAGGATTACTGTAATATTCAGCAGTGAGGGCTCTGCTCTGTGTGGTAGTGTTATATTTCAGAGAGGAGAAGACAGTTCAAGGAGAAGCTAAAAAGGTTATCTATGTCAACCATTTATGATCATTATGACACATGTGACACCAATTATTGGCTCCGTGCAGTGCTGACATGATCTTCATGCTCTAATACATGTCATGTGAATCCAAAGACACTTGAATGACTGCTACCTAATGAGTCTCATGTGACATTCGAATGGAGGCTATCTATATAAGGGCGTAGTAATGGAAGGCCGAATTGACTTACATGCATACATCTGATAGCACTCCATTGGCCTGTGATGACAAGTGATGTGTGGTTGTTTTCTTTAGATCTAACAGCGTGTCCAAACAGCCTGACACAAGTGTCAGTAGCACAATCAGCAGTGACTCATGTTACAGTGCCTTAAGGCTGGAGATATACAGTACTGACTGTATGCATGTGAGTTCTTGTAGATTTCCTTGTATACATGTGGCTTGTGTTACTGGACGGCACCACTAGAGGGCACAGGAGCTCATGCCATATACTACCTGATGTGCGAGATGTAAACTACAAACATGGCGCATTCAAGGAGGTTACTGTAATGTTAATTCTCAGATTAAAACTAACATGATATGAACATCAATGACCAACAGTAACATCACAGGGCCTAAGATTAACTTTTTAAACCCTGCCATTTGCAGGGTGGAAAGTAACTAATTACATTTACTCATATTACTGTAATTGAGGGTTTTTCTGCATGTACTTGTACTTTTTTGAGTACATTTAAAAATCAGTATTTCTACTTGTACTTGAGTACATTTTAACCAGAGTAACTGCACTTTTAATTGAGTGCAATGCTCTTGTCTTTTTCCACCTCTGTTGACAACATGATTCTGCATCACATCCCAAAACAGCTGTTGTACACAGCAGGAACTGGAGTGTTGATATCTCAGGGTTACACATTTCTAAGTTTATTTTAACTTAAAGTGTAATTTTAGACAACTGATCTTTGGACTTTCCCATCATGCCCTTGGGCAGAGTGTTTAGTTGTGTTTTATATGTGTGAAGTTGTGTTTGCATGTTGCCTGACATAATGATCCCTGCTGTGATTCCTTTGCTCATGTTCCTGGTGGATTGTTGTTTTTCGTGTGAGACACATCTGCACCATGAGTGAAGTTATTCACTGAGTTAGACTGCCTATGACTTTAGGTGCTGTCAAAGGAGGCATAGTGTATGTCTTCATCAGTATGCATTGCCTTGCAGGTTGTCTCTCTGCTTTGTTCTTGCCAGAGGAGACCCACCATGCTACAGATTTTTAGGAGTTACTATATGTGGTGTGGACCAATAAATAGTGTTAAATTAAATTTTATATGAGTTTAATTAACTCTATAAATACTGCTGTTTATTTTACTTTGTTAAAGAGGTGTGACTTTATACTTTATAATATACTGATTGGAGATATTGCCAATGAAAAAAAGATAATTTTTTACTGCACAACTCTTCAGTAGCTACTAAGTGCTTAAAGTAAACTTGAAATTAAATACTTTTACTTAAGTAGATTTACCAGCCAATACTTTTACTTGTCTTTAATTCAAACCAGAGTAACTGTACTTTACTTCCATATAATGGTCATGTACTTTTTTCCACCTTTGGCCATCTGGCACTGGATCAGTGTCAAATGAAAATTTACTGCACGCAGATCAAAAGTGTCTTAAGTAACAATTTCCAGAGACAGGATTTATATGGTTGATTATTTAAAGTCAGCAGCATTTGGGATGATTTTCACTCAGTTTGAAATCACTACTTATCCACAAAAATGTATAACTGCATGTCAAGATGCACCATTTTTTTGCAGGGACTAAGTGAATCAGTCAACAGACATAAATTTGTATCAAAAAGAATAAAAAAAAAATACTGGGGGGGGGGGGCTGCTCCTCCCTTTAAAATATCCAAATGGTAGTCCAGTGCTGCGAAAAAAAAATGGAAATAAATTTAATTTAACTATATTAAAATATTGCTCATAAGTGGAGAAAATACATTAAAATGCATAGATGTTTGTGAAAATGACACATTTGTTGCTTAGCTAGCCGGTTAGGGGGGCCCTGTGTAATTTCCTTTCTGGGTTCTCTAAATCCCTAGCTATGCTACACAGGGATGCAGGATATTGGAATATTGCCAATATCCAATATACATTTAAGCCAATCAAAAGCCAAAAATCAATACAATATACATTTATGTTCAAACCTTACACTTTAGTCCTTGAACTTTATTTGAAAGTTTGAGAGTTAACAACAACTTTGTCTAAACATCTTATCTTGTTATCTTGAACTAACAAGTCACATGTTGAAATTTTGAGGAAAAAAAAAAATCATTATCACAGAAAAACATAGAAATTATGGGTAAATAAATGTCTTAGAGAGTCTCTGTAATCTGTAAATAATTGTGTGAAATAACATGCTTGAAATATCTGAAACACATTCAGCTAATATGATCTTTACAATTGCATCTTTAGTCTCTGCTTTATCCTGTATTTTGCCCATTGTATAGTATAATCATTTTTCCAGTGTTGTACTTTCTAACCCTGATTTCAAACACTAACAACTTGATTTGAATCACATCCATTTATTCAGTTTCATTTGTTACATGGAGTCACTCACAGTTGGCCTCTTTTTCTAATTAAACAAAGCATATGGATGTATTGGCGCAGCAAAGCAGAAAATTGGACAGTTTTTTGTTCTGAGCAGGGTGTCTTTATCCAAAGAGTTGGCAAGATATCATTTTAGCAAACTGGCATGTGAAATGTAATTAAAGTTGAGAGTAATTGTTAAACAAAAAAACTTCTTTTCATCTTATGTGCAGGGATTTTTGATTGTGAATTAATATGGTAGAATTTAACAAACAGGCATTGTTTCTACTGAAAACCAAGCAAGGAAATGCTTACACTAATGTTATGCTTGTGTGGATTACTGAGCAGCAAGCCCCCCGAGCATCACATGCCACATTTACTGTAAACGCATTTACACCGTGACATGTGGCATGAAATTCTTGGCATAAACAAAATGTACCTCAGGGCTTGGAACCCAGAGGAAGCCACAAAGTAGCTGAAATGTATGGAAATAAAACAGCAGAACTGCAAATCTCTACCAGAGCATCAGGGATAATGCTCTGATTATGCATGAGTGACTCATGAGACAAAGGGAACCTGAGCATATGCATGTAAAAAAAAAAAAACACCACCAGTCCTGCATCAGGGTGAGACACTAATCTAAGGCAGCATTTTAGTGTTTGGCGGTGTCTTTATGGTTGATTGTGTGCCTGTTTACTGTTATTTTTGCATTTCCTAACAAGAAATGTTAACTGTCAGTCTAACTGGATGTTCTGGTTTGGAACTCTATAAACTTTTGGGTCATGGGGCATGTGCCAAATCTGCCATATTAAATACCACATACACCCATTATAAAAATGGATGATAAAATACTGGATTTAATCTGGATATAACATTTTGATATAAAGCTTTATGGAGCTGTTTACAAAACAGGTTGAAATAATATTAGATTAGATATTAGATATGAATCCCTCTTTATGACCTTCAACAGCAAAGGAGACAATCAGAATAAAGTGTGATCATTTCTATAAAGTTAATCGTAATACCTGAAACGGCTGCCACTAGGTAGGTTCAAGACAAAATGTTGAATTACGTGCTTCCATGATATATTTCAGTGATACATTTGACTGTCATAAGAAATCAGGAGGAAAGTTGTGGGGAAATAAAGAGGTGGAAATGTACATTGCTGAGTGACATGACATGCATATTTTTGTGTTTGAATCTTTTTTCCTTTTGATAAAAAATGAATCAGTGATGGCATCAATTTATTCCACGTAGGTCTGTCAAGATTAATTGCATTAATTGCAATTAACTGCAATCTACAATTAGAACTCTATTTTTAAAATTGCAATTAATCGCATGCTTTATTGTCCCTTTGGTTAAGCTACTCCAGCATCTCTGCACCCGCAGTGATGTTAAATAAATCCACTACTGCTCACAGATAACTCGATAACCCTTTTTTACTGTTTTTATCTTTTTTTTTTTTTTTGCTTTTCGATCTATAACAAATTCCTTTCCTGTGGCTAAGTCTTCAATCTACCTATAAAATCAGGTCTGTATACAATCTGTGGGTCAGTTACAGTTAGTTTAGGACATTAGAAAGATCCAAAAAGACACATAAACTGTTAGGGTTAGGGTTAGTGGATGGTGGAATGGTGGAATTTGAATGTGATAAAAAGGGTGTGATTAATTGTCTTTAACTACAGAAATCCTGATATTAATCAAAATTAAATGGTAATCCTTTAACAGCCCTAATTCCACTGAATCTGCATTGTTTTAATATATTTTCACTATATTTAAATTGTAATAAATTTCATATTTTGGCACCTCAAACCCTAAAGATGTTAGGTGGGCGTACGTCTTTCAAACTCTATAAACACACCCAAAAAATTCTGCTGGGATTGAAGTCATGTCCACCAAGTAGTAACAGTGCAGACCTCCGCCATTAGCCCTATCTCTCAACAGTAAAGAATCCTTTAAAAAATTCCTGGATCCAGACAGTGATCTGGATCAGTCCCAAAATCTAATCAACTCTTACTTATGCAATTCTGACATTTCATCAAAAACTGTCCCCAACTTTTTGAGTTCTGTTGCTAACAAACAAACTAACAAACAAACTAACAAACCCACCCGATCACATAACCTCCTTGGCGGAGGTAAATATAAAATGCACAATATTAACATAAACAATCCCTTCCATTATGTTTGCCAAAATGGACAGGTGCAGATTAAGGGTGCACTCATACCCAAACACACTTGGTCCCCAAAGTCCAGTATGAGTGCTCCAGAACATGCTCAGGAACAGAACACCTCCTTGGCCTTGGAAGTGGTGGGCTTCGACACAGTATGATTGCTCATGCATGCACACAGGCACTAGTGAGGAAAGTACATGTGGGATACAATCCCTGTGACGGTTCCCCTTGACAATCATTTCAAATAACGCCAGAGTGTAAGAGGGTGATCTGACCAAAACAGCTCACAGCATGAGTAAAGATGCAGTCATGTTGTCTGTGTGTTTCTCCATTGTGCTGACGCTGTGACACTGCGCTTCGTGTACACTGTGTGTGTTTTATTACAGTGTGATGACCTATCAGGCCCAGGCCTGGTTTGGCTTGGTGCAACGTGAGGAGTAATACTTGTGTAGCAGTAAAAATATTTATATACCTGCTATAGTGGCCAGAGGTCCAAATGCATGCATGATATTGAAGATGTTACATGCATAGTTAAAGTGATATATTAAAGTAATGAAATCATTCATTTTTACTGTTTGCATTACATCCTCATATATGTTCCCATGTATAACAAGAAAGCCTTTATGACTACTTTTCCAATTTTCAATTTAAAGTTTACATGAAATCATTAAACTCACAACACATTGTAGAACCCAATATTACCATAACACCACAATGCAATCCCACCTGAAGTTAATTTACAGTAACACTGAGTTATTGCTCTGCCCTCGTGGCTCATCATATACTGACAAGCTTTACTCATTAGCCCCTGAATGTCAATACAGGACAGGATTTAATCAGCAGAGTAACATAAAAACAAGAAGCAGCTTCTCTAAATGCATGACAGTGAATCAGACATCTGTCTCTGATCAATCATAACTAATGCTCAGTTCACACCTACATGAACCTGAATCACACAATGTGACAGCTGCAACTTGCAAACTGAACCTGATTATTCTGATGAGCAATGCATTGAATACAGACCCACAAACTTTTTCTTTGCTTATTAATCTGTGCAATACACATTACAGAGGTGAGTGTTAGCTTGAAGCAGTTTGTTCTTTGTATTCCTGTGTAGGAGGAAGAAAATCCAGGAACTTTGTAGTGCACTCTTGATGTGAAATGTCCCTGCAGCGAAATGAAGAGTTATGAAAAACTCAAGTTCAGCTAGCTGTTCATATGACAGAGTTTGACACCATCTCAGAGCTAATACTAGCTAGCATTAATGTTTGCATCCTATTTTGATCCTCAGCACAAAAAAAACACTGTTTTGACTGCACTGATACTGAAAATGTTTAGTAATGAGATAATGAAAACAATATTTGAGTTAAGTCAGTACAAATGCTATAATAAGATAATTTTAAGTTGTAAGTTGATATTATGCAGATTATCTCATGTTAGGGTGTATGTCAATGTAAACACAAGTTAGCTAATATCAGGATGTAAGTAAATGTAAAAGCAAGTTAGCTATTATTAGGGTGTAAATTGATATACACATAAGTTAGCATGTTACGATGTAAGTTGACATCAATGCTTTAAGTCTTAAGTGCATGTAAATGCAAATTAGTTAATGTTACATAGTAAGTTGATATAAATGCTAGTTAGCAAACATTAGGTTGTAAGTCAACGTAAACGCTTGTTAGCTTATGTTCAGTTAAAAATTGGTGTAAACACTGTTTAACTAACATTAGGTTGTAAGATGATATAAATGCTAGTTAGCTTATGTTAAGTTAGAAAATGATGTAGCACTATTTAGCTAATGTTAAGTTGATATAAATGCTAGTTAGCTAATGTTAAGTTCTGAGTTGATAAACGCCAGTTAGCTAACATGAAGTTTTAAGTTAATGTAAACTAGTTTGCTTATGTTAAGTTGTAAGATTATATCAACACTAGTTAGCCTATGTTGATTTGTAAGTTGATGTAAATGCCTATAAGCTAATGTTTGGCTGTAAGTCCATTCAAATGCTAGTTAGCTAATGTTTAGTTGTAAGTTGATATAAACGCTAGTAAGCTCATGTTAACTTGTAAGATGATTCAAATGCTAGTCAGCCTATGTGAAGTTGTCAGTTAATTTAAACCCTAGTTAACTTATGTTTAGTTGTAAGTTTATTTAAATGCTAGTTTGCTCATGTTAAGTTGTAACCTGTTTTAAATGCTAGTTAGCCAACTTTTAAGTTGTAAGTTGATTCAAATGCTCAGTAGTTAATGTTTAGTTGTAAGTGGATGTGAATGCGAGTTAGCTAAAATGAAGTAAGTGCTTGTAAACATTAGCTAAAGCTGAGATGTAAGTTTATATAAAAACTAATCAGATAACATTAAGTCTTAAGTATTTGCAAGTTACAATAGTTAGCTAACGGTTAGTTGCCAACATTAAGCTGTAAGTTAATGAAAAAGCTAGTTAGCTAATGTTGAATTGGTGTAAACACTAGTTAGCTTAAAATTAAGTTGTAAAATTATGTAAACAGCAGGTAGCTGTTGTTATAGAGTAGCAAAGTCAACGTGACATTATCCTAACTTTCACTAGAAATGTAACATTAGTAAGTTTTCTGTATAGTAACTATATAGTAGCTTAAATGTAGATAAATAGATAATATCCAGTGCTTAACAAATTTATTATACCACCTGTCATATTTGTCTCAAAGACCATCCAGCATCATGAAGTGCTTTAATGCGGACTCTTTCATTTTCAGTGAGCTCTCCACATTTTACCATTTTGAACAGGAATGAGGGATTTCAAACTGAATTCACCCAAATTTGAGCCGACTCATTGGGCTCCTCTTAGAAGTCAGAAATTAATAAAGAATAACATTCAACCACTAAAACTAATTTTTCTGTTCAGGAATGCAAGTAAATAACTATAATTTGACATATTAATCAATAAATATTAATGTGCTTTACTATTTGTTCAGTTTTTTTGTAAATCAGTACATTTGAAAATTCATGGAAAACAACAATAATTATATTTTAGCATTAAAAATATCATTTGGGTTAAAGAGCTTCTACATATTGGTGTATTAACTATTGCAGAAACATAGAAAATGATTTTGGTAATTACCAATGCTGTAAATTTAGGGCAGCTGTGGCATAAACCTTACTTTGGTTAGGATTAGGGTGGTCTAATAAATTTGTTAAGCACTGTATGTTGTCAGTATAAAGATGTTTTCTCTCATTCAAGCATATGTTAATATTCTTTGTGATTGTTGAATGGTTGAATTGCTAATATGGTTGTCTCTGATTGGAAGGCAAGCAAACTAGTAGTGCTAACAAAGGGTCAGTCATGACCAACTGTAGTGCACTATAAGAATCCATTAGTTTTAGTTTTCGTGCTAAAAAAAGTTCCATTCTTGACACTTTAACACAACAATGATTGCCATATTAGCTACATAGCATGAGGGAAGGACATGTGTCACGGCCTGGCTCATGGATCATGACAAAAACCAGGATGAGTCAGGACTGGCAAATTAAATGAAAATGTATGACAAAAAAATAATTCAATTGAAAATACACAGTGAACAGGGTTGAGTTAGATCAAATGAAAAGACCAGTTATGGGTCTGGCTGGGAGTGGCAACTGGGCCCAAGTGATCAAGATCTAGCAGGATTTTACATAATGCAGGGTAGACCATTATATAATGTGGCTCCCTGCCACTGCAGATTTCTTCAATTATACCCATAAAGTGAGTCATAAATAGGAAAAATCTGAGCTTGAGAAAGTTTCTTCCTTCCACTGTGCAAATCTGAAAATGTTACTGAGTCATAAATAAACAAATCATTTGACATATTTTTAAAACTATTCACTCTTTACCCAGTTACACCTTCTTCAGATTGGACAGAGGTTTCCATTGGCAACCAGCCTTTACACCCAGGCTCCAAATTCCTCATCAGACCTCGCTTTCATGCCCTAAGTGAAGTCAACATCATTAACAGCAGGCTTGACATTTTGCCACTCACACAATTAAACAACTTGTGTTCATGCTTCTGCCTCAGAAGAATAATTTTCCTCTGTGCCTCTCTCTCCAGCAGAACAGGAGGTTACAGGCGGTATTATTGGTTTTGACCTCATCCCGAAATTCATTCAAACTTTTAATTAGAAATTTTCCTCACAAACAAATCAGTGCTTGTTATATTCTCATTTATTTTAACTTCTGCTCCAGCAAAAAGTCATAATAGATGTTTATTCAGCCTATTTGTGTAATAACGGTTTTATTTGTTCATATTTTTAGCTCATTTACAAGCAAGCTGTTAGAGTGATGCTCTGTTTGCTAAGCACATGCACTAAAAATTATTATTATTTAAGGACATACTAGTCTGCTACGTCTGCTGTTGCAGTTCTGCCACATATTGCATTATTTTATTGATAGGTCATTTTACAAAAGGAAATATGTTGGGAACCACCATCCTAGGTTACCATCTGGGCATGTAGTAGGGTTGCAATGAGCCCCCAGCCATACTATGGATGTCTTGTGTATCAACAGGTTGAAAAGGCCTGGAGAATAGAGATGCCATTGATCTTGACTTTGGCTGCCAAGCTATATGTGCATCAACAAGTGCCAAGCTTTAGTCTGGCTGATGATACTCCCAATGTTCTCTATTGGTCTGGCCTTTATGCAGGCCAGTTCAGCACCCCAGCTCTTCTACTGTGAAGCCATGCTGTTGTCCTGGATGTGGTATGTGATTTAGCATCGTCTTCATGAAATAGTCAAGGCCTTCCCTGAAAGAGATGTTTTCTGTATGGGAGCCCAACTTTTTTGTAATTTAGGTTGTATTTGAGCTTTAATAACCTATTCTTGTTCCTTCTACATGTATTACACCTCAGCAACATTCCCATTTTTGTAATTTAGGTTGTATTTGAGCTTTAATAACCTATTCTTGTTCCTTCTACATGTATTACACCTCAGCAACATTCCCAAACTCCAGGAACTACTTTGTACAATGACCATTATCTGGCAAGATTGGTAACTTTGTTTCTTGAATGCTGATGCTACAACCTTTAAAAAGCTCTACAACCACAAAGAGAGCCTCCACAGTTATACTATAATGAGCAACGTTGTCATTGCACATTATGAATCTTGGTTTGCACTTAATCATTAACTGTCTCTCATGTTTCATAAAATGTTCCATAGCTTAGAGTACAATTTAATAAGTGTAATGTTGATGAATTTCTCCCCAGGTGTTGCTAATTAATATGGTAATGATATTCTAATGGAACCCTAATGATGTTTTAATCATGCTGAACCATTTTGTTTTGTTTCTTAGGATGGTGGTGCATATCTGTTATGGCATAAAAATGACTTACACAGTGTGTGTTTGTGCTGCTTTTACAGATCTCTGAATCACCGCTGAAATCTTTCATTTTTGAGCTATGAGGCTGTATTTACAAAGAAATAACACATCTTATACTTAGTGCTTGAGTTTTATATTTAATTTTTTTCCCTTTTTCTACTTCATCTTTCCTTCAAATGTATAAAATCTCCCACTCCATCCCTTACAAACTCTTCCAGTGTCTTAATCTTGAAAAGGTCAGCGGAGACAGAGACAAAAAGGTCAGGAGTGATCGACCTACTCTTGCCCTTTGAGAACAAAACTGATGAAGATATCACAGCTGGCTGACTGAATCCTGCACTGTGTTTCTTGTGTAGGGTGGGGGGCGATCTGTGGGGGGCAGGTGTTTCTCTGCAGCAGTGCTTGAACAGTTGGTGTTTTGCATGCAAATGCTTCTGCAACAATTACCTGCAACCCTTTGAACCGTGACTCCCTGGGTATGTGAGGAAACTGGTTGACAACACAAAACTAAAAGGTCTTCTGAGTCATGTTTTCCCTTTGGAACTGCTTACACATACACAGCTGAGATACACCCTCAAAGGGCCTAGGTGCACTGTGACCTGTCAGCCACATGATGGCGCTAGGGCACCAGCTACGGGAGCTGGGAAAGTGAGAAGGAAAACATGAGTGTAGGTGGGGGATGTTTTCGTGATTCAACTCCCTGCCACAGGAGTGAGGCCTCTCAGAAGGCATGCGGCATGTTTTTCATAGATGGATGGAGCAGCAACAACAAATGAAGAGCCTTTGGGTGTTATGAATTTCATTTAGTGACTTAATTCTCAAGCGAGACTGAAAATGGGAGTAAAAACATGAAAATACATCAGTTCAAAGAGAGAAGTACAGTAAATATTGCACGTTCAAGAGCAACCTGGAGCCTTTTTAGTGTTTCAAAGCATCCATTTACTCACACTAACACACACAGACCTTGGCTTGCCTCTATTTGATCCCAACTAGGGTTAATATGTGAGGATAAAAATAATGTTTACTCATATTAAACAGAAGCTGTTGCACTGAGGGAGTGCTGACATTCAAAAAGAACACAAGGAATGTGTTTGAGTCTAGTCAGTTGGAAATAAACGATCATTTCTGCTGCATGAGGTCGACATATTAAATTGAATGCTGTGCAGTCTGAACGATGACTGTGTAGGACTGAATAAGCAGGTCTATGGGGAGAATGCTGAGTGTGTTTATGTCCAGCTTTGACTGCAGTGCTTCTTTATATGACTGATGACTTGTCCAAAAACTGGAACTGATAAGCTTTCCTACTATATTATCCTGACAGTACACTGTTGTCTTTGACTTCTTTGATTGTCTTGCTGCTTTGGAGTCAGCTTTGTATAACCTTCACTTTCTGTTTCTTTGTGCAGCCTGACACTTTTTTCCTTCAAGGTGGTCATTGATATCTTTCCTTATCTGCAGATTACCCTAACACTAACCAGAGCCTGCAGGGGGGATGTCTTGAGTACAAGACCTACCCAATCAGAAACTAAGATCTACTTTAATTTGATCTTTTTATATTCCAAGTCTCTGTGATGTCACTGGCAGTGGTGATAGAGGGAGCAGAATAAGATGAGGAGTAAACTTCTGAAGGGCTTGACCCAGACACTGATGAGATGACAATGAAGTAGTGATTAAGGGATGCAGGACAGAGGAGATTAACCTGGACACACATGAGATGGCTTGGAGGTGGGGATGCAGGATGGCACAAAGGAGCTGAACCTAAACACTGATGAGATTTAATGGAGGTTGCTAGGGTGGAGGTGTACTGCAATGGCCACACTGATACTACTGACTGAGGAGAAAAGATTTAAAAATATGAAAGCTGCAGGATGATTTGATTGAGAGAAGCCGTGTCAAGAAGGTATTGGCTTGGAATTTAACCCTAGAATGTCCGGAAATCTCTTTGTACCGAAACAGCTGTCAGGCAAAATCTCAAGGTATTAGAGTGCCTTGATTTTTAGAAATAGCACTGATCAAGAACAATTAATTAACCACAAACAAAAACAGCTTAATAACCCTGACCTGGACGCTGATTAGATGGCCTAAATGGGGCAATTCATGGTTTTTAAATGACTTATTTATCATGTTGATTAGACAGATGTCTCACAAAATGCATATCAAATGTGATACAGTTGGCTTTAAAGGGTTAAGTGATGCAGGACAGAGGAGCTGGACCTGGACACAGATGAGATGGCTTCAAGGTGGCGATGAATAGATGCAGGATGGCAGGAAGAAGCTGGACCTGAACACTTAGAAATGTAATGGAGGTGGCTGGGGTGGAGGTGGGTTGCAGCGGTC
The DNA here is from genome assembly GCF_018320785.1 of Cheilinus undulatus. Lineage (NCBI taxonomy): Eukaryota > Metazoa > Chordata > Actinopteri > Labriformes > Labridae > Cheilinus > Cheilinus undulatus. The sequence goes on along the minus strand of NC_054878.1, from coordinate 33,825,106 downwards.
GCACTGAAACTACTGACTGTGGAGGAAAGGAGAACAGATTTTAAAATACAACCGAGGCAGGACGATTGGATTGAGACAAGTCATGACAGAATGCGATTGGCTCCGAATTTAAGTGAGAAGACGCTCATACCAGCTGATTACCAAAGCAGGAAACAGAGTAGGAAAAGGAAAAATGTGAAGTAGTAATTATTAATGAATGAAAAGGTGATTTTTTTCCCAAGAAAGCATGGAAATTTGATAATTTCTCAAGGAATTTCCAATTTATCTTGGGAAAACTTGCTTTGTTATTGAGACAAAGGAGATAAATAAGTTAAAATTTCAGGAAAAAGATGTAAATGTACTTGATATCACAAGAAAACCTAAAAATGTATAAATGTTCTGTATGTTCACTTAGGACATTTATACATCATAAACTTTTTGCTGCATATTTTTTCTTGTCCCACAGTTGGACCCACTGGAAATAGCGTCACAACCCACTTTTTGGTCCCAACCCACCAGTTGAGAACCACTGTTTTAAAATATAATATATCACAAACTTAACATTACAATGATGTTATGGCTGAATAACATTAATGCATTACACTAACACACATTTGACTTCTTAATTCTACACTGTATATCTTTATAAGCTATTTACATTCATACCACAGGCCTAGTCCACATGTAGGTGGGTATTCTTGTAAACAGAGGATTCCCCCCTCTGTTTTGAAAAATAATCCCTTCTACACATGCTGTGTTTTATAGAAACATCATCCACAGGAAATAGAAGCACAAGTGTACTGTTATGTGGTGCTAAGAGCACACCATGCCAACATTAGTCTGTCCTTCACTGTGCAGGTGAAGCTTATTCACAGACAGCAACCATGTCCTTGACATGTGAAAAAGTTCTCACTATTCATCTTCACTGACCATTTGTTTTCAAAGTTGTTCCCCCAACCTGAACCAGGCCTTGTCCAAAATCTCTAGGTTTATGTCTTGGCATTGTTGTTTAAGCAGCAGTGACCTCCAAAATCACATTAGGTATCTGTGTTCATCAGCATAGCGGGAGAGTAAATATATGTATATGTCTGAGCATGTCAAAGGTCCAGTTAGCAGTGTTAACACCAGCACAAGTTTGATTATGTCTGCTTTTAGCATGGAAACAAAAGCGACAACTCTGCACATCAGTGACACCAAACAGAGGGAAAAGAGGTGCACTTTGAACTTTGATGTGGTGCACTTAGAATTGGCTTGGACCCTGCAAAACCTAGAGTCTGGGTCCTCCCTAGTGTTGATTCATTGATGATATCAGTGGGTGTGTGTTTGATGAGTAGCATTGGGACTAGTTTCCTGGCTGACAGTAACATCATTTTAGAGCTAGAAATGTGACGACATATTATTCTGATGTTCAGATTACTTGTTTGCGTCAGTTTTTAACCCCTTTTCACCTCTGTTTCTACCCACTGTTTTCCTCATAGAACCCATTTTTGACACTTTTTATAATACTAATAACAATTTTATTCATAAAGCACTTTTCAAGAACTCAAAGACACTGTACAAAAGTTAAAAGATATTACATGCCAAAGAAATCAAAAGACACTATAACAGCTAAACAGACAACACGCAAACAACAAGCAGATAATCAGACAGCAAAAGACAAGGCAAAAGAGTCAAACATTAAAAGCCAGTTTAAAAAGGGGAGTTTTGAGCAGGAATTTGAATGTGGAAGAGTCCGTACAGTCTTGGATATGTTTAGGGAGTGAGTTCCAGAGGGAGGGGGCGGCTATGGAGAAGGCTCTGTCCCCCCATGTTCGGTGCTTGGTTCTTATGGGTGGGGAGAGGAGATTGAGGTTTGAAGAGCGGAGATTACGGGAGGGGGTGTGATGGTGCAGAAGGTCAGTAAGATAAGCAGGGGCCTGTTGGTTCAGGGCTTTATGGGTGAGGAGGAGGATTCTGAATTGGATGCAGTAGGGGACAGGGAGCCAGTGAAGGTTTTGGAGGACACGGGTGATGTGGTCACGGGAACGGGTGTGGGTCAGAAGGCGTGCTCCGGAATTTTGGATGTACTAGAGTTTATTGAGGACTGTAGAGGATGCGCCATAAAGGATGCTATTGCAGTAATCTAGTCTGGATGTGATGAAGGTGTGGATGAGAGTTTCAGCTGCAGGGAGCGTGGTGGACGGATGTGGGCTATGTTTTTTAGGTGAAAAAAAGCAGTTTTAGTGAGCTAGGTGACATGCTGATGAAAGGTGAGGTGACTGTCAAAAATGATACCAAGGTTGTGGGTGTGAGGTGAGGGGGTCAGGGTAAAAGAGTCTAATTGGAAGCTGAAGTTATGGATAGGTTTTTTGACCAGTTTCTGCCTCTGTAACCCATTGTTGTTATTTTTTTTACCCATTTTGCTGCACTGATAAAAATATTCAGCCCAATCTACTTAGAAATACCATAGGCAACTTTTTACATCATTTTTTGGTAGATTAGCCAAATTAATCTTTGTAAAAACTACTACTCTGTTTTAGTTCAAGAACAAAAAAAAAACAAAGTGAAATTTACTTACATTTTCAAGTAGAAAACATTTAACTTAATGCTTTCTTTGAAATACATGCAATTTCAATTCTTCTCAGCTTGTAAAATTGACTCTTTCCTCTCTCAATGCAATCTAACAAACTAATATGAATAATATAATTTATGGTTCCCTCTCACTAGTGGTATTCATTAGAGACATTCGTAACAATGCTTGCAAATGAAGTAACTGCATTTGTTTCCACACCTTTTTCATTTTCCTTAATCAATGAAATTGGTGGAGAACAGTTACATTTTTGACTACAAATGTAGGTCAGGCAGTCAAACTGATTTTCAGGAAGTACTCTTTCCACTCATGGTACAAAAGTGTTGACCATCAAAATCAACAACAATCCATCAGAATGATGAACAAAGCAGTGATTTCTGTACAACATTCAACATCTAAACTCACCTGATCACATTAAAACATACTTAAACACGTACAAACACTCTGCCCCATGGCATCATGGGAAAATTCTGCCTACATATCCCCAGATCTGAATCCCACCAGTCTGATCTATCATCACTGCCATGTCTTCAGTTAGCAGTTCATCTATTCCTGATTGTTAGAAAAGCCATTTATCACTGATTTGAAATACCCACAATGCATCACAGGGTGCATTTATTCATGGATAATGTAGTATTTTGTAGTTTTGAAACACAGAATGAAACTGAGTAAAGGTAATCAAGTCAGACTTAGTTGTGTGGATAACAGTTGGAATATTGGCTTACATTACCTAAATTATTCTTGTTTAGGAACAAAATCACAGTGTTGTATTTTTAACAAAATAAACAACAAAAATAGATTTACTTATGTCAAGCTAAAAACTTGGATTTTTATGTTGATATTGAAGATTAAGTTAAGTTGAATTCACTTTTGCCTCTAACCCATTTTGCCCATTTTTAGCCGCTATTCACCAACTTTCTGCACTTTTTTTTTTTTTCTTACTGTCCTTTCTTGGCCCTTTTTCCCCATTTTTGCTTCTTTGACCCCACTTTTTTTTTCTTTTTTTTACTAATTTTTGCAAATTTCCACTTTTTATGCTTATGTCGCACAGTAACGTATTGTCCCCTTAAAGTTCTATCAGTTCCTTTTACTCTATACTCTGGCATCCTTTTTGCACATCATGGCTTAGCTATGAAGTCTGACATTACTTTCCAAATGGTTAAGTCGGTGTACCCATTCACATTATTAACAAAATGCAATTCTGTTTTAAGAAAACAGGTTTACATACTGGTAAATGTTATATTATGCTACAGCATAAATACTGTAAATAAAGTTCATTTTGACAATAGTGGTTATTATGGTTTATTTTAAACTATGTTATCACAGATTAACTTTACAATAAACCATGTTTTTTCTGACCCCCACTGGCCTTGGAAAAGCCAGTGACACCAGCTGTTCAGTTACCAAAGGAAGCTTTTTATTGCTATGTTGAAAATGCTGACTTCAGATCAACTTAGAAAAAGAGGAAGAAGGGATATTTTCTGCTTTAAAAATTAAGCACCAAAGCGCCAGATGTATTTTTTATAATGTAAGAACTGAAACTTATGAGGCAGAGAATTAAATATTAATTAAATATGATGAAGACACTGTGTGGACAGCAAGTGTGCTATGTTGCGGGACGCTGTGTGACGCAACATAATGTGACGCAAAGCAACACAAGATCTAACGATTGCATGCAGTAAGGACACGTTATGCCATTAGCACAGGCAGTTTGCTCTAATTAGTTTGGCTGGTACATGTGAATCAACAAACAGGCCTTAAGTTGACTCACTGTGTGATAAATTAACACAAATAAAAGTACATAACTCTAAGTAGGTGGTCTGTAGCAATGAGCACAAACAAAGTAGTAGGAGTGAAGGGGAATGGTTGGGTTCTTCAAAATTCAGTTTTAGGAAAGACACTGATCTGGTTGAATCCCTTGAGCAAAAAAAAAAAAAGCTTTTTTTTTTTTTTTTTTTTACAATCGATTGCATGGATAGACTTGTAAACTGAGGATAGAGATGTGGGAAAGGGAGCAACAGGTCAGATTTGAACCCAGGCTCAGGCTCAGTGCTTAAGATAAACAGCAGTGCTGATATTCAGTACAATATCACTCCCTCTCTTGTGATGATGCTCTTTTATATTATATCAACTCTATTTAAGCTTCAAGAAAGTAGCCTTTTAATTTTTTTCCACTTTTGTGTTTATTGCACAATCCAGCAAATCAAATTCCTTGTTGGCCATGAACCCAGTTCTGATTCTGACGAATCGCTCAAGCTCTATTTAGATTTTTATCACAAAACTAATTCTCTGTAAGACAGGTGTAGATGCTGAAACCACTTTTAACTGATGGATAAATAGAAAAACTGTCTGAGCAGAGCATCTAAGCAAGCCTAAAGTAAATCCCCAGTCTCCTCCACCTGGGGAAAAACCTGAAGAAAAAGTTTGTTTTATCTGTCTAGACATATTCCCAAATGATCTGAGTTTATCCAGCAAGATAAAAATACAAAATAAATAAGCTATTCTTTTTTTAAAAAATCTAACAACTTATAAAAAATGAAATTGGAGTAATAATGTGGAGGAAACGGAACATGCCTGCAGAAATATGAGAGGCTGTAACAAGTGAATGTTGAGACACAAAGAGCAAGATGTCATATTGGATAAGTTCAAGAGGTTCAGCACCTCCACCAATAGGGTGCCAGCTGAAGGTCAAGTTGAGTGCCACCCTTTAGGGGGAGTCTTACCCTCCACGTCCCCCAGTGGCACCAGGTCTGTCAGTCCGTGAACCTGGCTGCAGTACAACGACCTGACACTGGTGTGCGCACTGCAGCTTCCAGTCTTTCCCTTTCCCATCAGGTCCTGCATTAGCCGAAGTCAAGCCAGCTGGAGCCGCATTAGAGAAGTCACACCAGCTACACTTCAAAATAAAATAGAGAACATGTGAGGAATTCGAATCCGGTTAAAATTGATATAGGCACGAAAAAGGAAAGGTAAGGTGGTTTAAGCGTGCACATTTTTACGCAGTGAGATTAACAAGGCATTGATTTAGTGAAAGCTCCTGTACGGAGTTTTTAATGGTTATCAAACTCCATTAAATTACTGAAATTACTTCAAGTGTCTCCATATGAACTACATAAGCACCCAAGACCAACAGCGACAGCATTAATCAGGTCTATATTATCAATAATGCCTAAACCTCTGCCATGGTGTAAGTGACAGTCAATGTGGTAAAAAGCTGCTTAAGAAACAAACTCTGCTTACATTATCAAATCGAAATTAACAGGAAATGACACATTTGACAGTCAGATGATAGCCAGATTAAACTTTTTTTTAAAAACAGTAAGAAATACGACATGTTCCGTTGCCTGCAGGAAGTGCCATAACTGACATGAAATTAAAGTTTGTTACAGGAGATTTAAGTAGATAAAAGCTTAAAAAAATGTAAGAAGCAGTTAGTACGACATTAGCTTAGGATATTTAATATTTTCAAACTATTTTATGTTAAAATACCAAATTAGCTCACGAAATATGTACATCTTTTAAAGTTGATAAATAAAAATGTACTTGTAAAATTTTATTAATACAATTGAAGCTTTACGCGTAGTTTTTCGTCGATTAAAATTTTCCTCCAGCTGCCACACTACACTTTACTATAACCAACTAAACTCAAGCAGTTAATACAAGAAACATGTCATTAAAGTCCATGCTACTGTAAGTCGTGACCGTTCAGGCTCTTAATCTGAAAAGTCCTGACCGGAAGAGACGTCTCTCCCGGCTCTGGTTTGCTTTGACACACCGGCCATCCAGCACCCAGCAGCCATCCAGCACAGAGCAGCCCCGACTGCCGTATTCAGAGACCCCAGCTCTCCCAGTTCCTGTTTCCGCCGCAGCGTTTTTACACTATATTTTGGAACAAAAAATCTCGACTGCCGCTGCGTCACACCCCAGCCTCCGCAGCCCCGGTCGGATGCTGCTGGAAGCCGGTGTACCATGCCAAGGTAGGTGATAATAACCGTGCTGTATGGCGGAAATGTAGAAGCGACGGAGGTAGCGCTCAGTCCATAGATTCCACAGCCGCTACATCCCGGCCTGTTGACTGCGTCGCTGCTGAGATGACGGTGACCAAATAGCGGTCACGGTAGGTAGGGAGGGATTTCTGGTCCCGTTATGTCAACACCGCTATTCCGACACGGTTGCCCCGGTTGAACCGTTACTTCAGCGCACGTTACATCCATAGAAAGTGCGCGCGGTCTCCTTTGTTGCGTTAAGGATATCAAGTGGGGATATTCAAAACAATTTAACGGCCGCGGCAGATAGCTTGCATTTCAAACCCCCATTTTTAGCTATCTTCGGCAGCGTGAATGAACGGCTGTTATTGTGGTTTAATTTGGCAGCCTTGGGAAAGCTAAACACATCAACATTGCTAGACGCAAGTAGCCTATAAGCTAGCTGTCTGTCTGTTTCTGTTTGTCGTGTTCACATGCAGCCTCTCACCGTTAAATGACTGTGAAATGCGTGTGACCTCCACCCTCAGTCACCTCATACAGGCACATGACTTATAACTGGTTGGCGGTTGACGGTTGTATGTTTTCTTTCCTGTTGTTTTCTGTGACTGCTTCATGTGTGGGGAGTAGACAAAGCAGCTGCCTGTGTTTCAGCCTCAGTGCACCGCTGCCAGGATCAGACATCGCTTTGTGATAATCACCACGGCCAGGCGTGCGTTTGTTTTTAGAATCAGGAGGTGTGGTTAACGTGTAATAAGGCCTTCTGATATGTGATTATGAAATAAGTCGGCTCAGCTACAGTTTGTGCTGCCTTCTGCATCACATCAGGGCAGTCGGATGGAGCCGGCAGGGGGATTTCTGCTCCCCATCCTCTCCTCACGTGCACACTCCTTACTTAGCTGATGATAAGATAGATGGCAGCAGCAACATCCACAGACAGTGGATGCTGAGTCTGGCGTCATGGCTTGTGTTGCTAGAAAGGGGGTCATCCATTAGAGGATGTGAGCCTTCTAAGTGAGGAAAAAGTGAAAGTTAATGATGGTTTCCTTTTTCGTTTAGTATTGAGATGCTTTGGCTGGCAGTGATGTAGGGTATTGATTGCCATGTTCTACCAAAATTTAGCTTCAGTGTAGCACATACACATAGAAAACAGTATAGACACATGTTTCAACATCATGTTAGCAAAAATAAGTCCTATGCACCTTATATCTGGCAAATTCTTTTTGTCAAAATTGCAGGCAAACTCTTCTAAGCTGTTTAAACAGTCATTGCTACAGCCATAGTTGTACAATTTGCCTGCATGTTAGATGGATTTATTCCACTCAAACTCAGATTTCTTATGAACTAGATGTTGTTTTTTAAAAATATTGGGAGATTTTGGTACTTAAAATATCAGATATAGTTTAGTTTTAAAACACATGTAATGCAAATGATCAAACTAATGGATGCTTGGAAGCCAGCTGATCCAGGCCCAAACTCAAAGTACTCTTCTTTATGAATAATTAATGTTATCTGAAATCATTTAACCACCATGTGTGACTGTTTCCTCATTGTGTTGTTCTTTATGGCTTGTTTCAGCTGTTGAAAGTGTGAGTGTTTGTATTGAGACAGGGCTGCACAGCAGTGCAGGGGTTAGTGATGTTGCCTCACAGCAAGAAGGTTTCTGGTTTGCATCCCGATCAGGGCCTTTCTGTGTGGAGTTTGCAGGTTCTCCTTGTGTATGCATGGGTTCTCTCTGGGTACTCCTTCCTCCCACCATCAAAGACATGCTCCTTAGGTTATGGGTGACTCTAAATTAGCCGTAGGTGTTGTCATAGGTGACTGTGCCTGGTTGTTTGTCAGTCCTGTGATTGACAGGTGACCAGTCCAGAGTATACACTGCCTCTTGCCCAGTGACAGCTGGGATAGGCTCCAGTCCTCCACGGCCCCAAGTGGTGTAAGTGGTATAGAAAATGCCTAGATGGATGGACTGAAACAGCATTGTAATTGTTGGAGATTCTGATGGTTTTTGGTGCTTAAATAATGTTGAAAATATATGTCAAAGATAATGTGAGGATGATGGTAGTAAGTAAGCTTTTTATTATGGACAGTTAGTCATAATCAGTAAGGAGATGCAAAACCCTTTTGTAGAAGCTGCTCTGTTCCAAAATTCTCATCATAACACAGTGGTGTTTACACACAGTATAGGCTCATTAAGCTCCTTTTGAAAATAAATCTGTATACTTAAACAATACAAGCATCACTGCCCACATACTCAACCACGTCTGTTATAATAGGATGGACGTAAAGAAATGGATCCACAGGGGCCAGATGGCCTAGTGGATGGGTCAGTCCCCATGTAAGTGGGTGGCCCAGGTCTGTCCAGCCAATGGCTCCGTTCCTGCATACATAAGATTATTTTTGTGCCTTTTTGTTTATTGGGATAGGACAGTTGAAGAGAGATGCGTGCCTACTCTACCCACTGAGCCAAGCCGGTACCCACTGCCCCCATGAGAACTGGTGGTATTGCAGTGTTTGACCCTCAAGATTGTGCAGAAATATGGGCAAAATGAGTTTAGAGTATGGACAGAAAGCTTGGTTGTGATAATATTGACCAGTCCGTCCTCTTCACAGTCCTGCTTTGAAGCAATACAAATGTAGTTGGCACATATTGCCATGTTTTTTTTAATATTGCAACAGGAAGATGTTGCGGGGTAACTTATGCTATGATACAATATGATACATGGCCTGGGATAACAAAAATAACATGATACAATTCTATTACTGACATATTGCAAGATTGCAGTTCCAAATCTTATGGTGCCTCATCTTTTATCCCACTGTCTTCCTCTTCTTTGGTTTATCAGGTTCCATCAACTTTACCCTCACTTAGGTCATAAGCACCACTGTAAGGAGTCATGACGTCGTGACATGAGTCATATTCCCTGGAAAATCTGTTTAAAGTGACACAAGCTCTTTAAATTCAAATATCTACGTTTGGAGCCAGTAGGGGTGTGATGAGATCTCGCGAGATCAATATTGCGCAGACACTTGGAGCAGCAGCTTTCCTTACAGAAAACAATGCCAAACTGGAAGTTATAAAAGATCACAAAGATGCCCTGGATACTTTAAAATGTTGGTGAGAGAGCTAATGAAGAAACAGAGCTGATCCGGTATCCATTGAGATGACCGCTCCGACCCCCACCTCTTCCTCCGCATGCGCCATGTGGGGCCGCACATGATCCGCCTATGCATAATAAGTTCATCATAACGGTGTGAAATGATTAAATGTTGCTTCTGCAAACCTGTGCAGTCTCCATGAGGAGAATACAACATTTATTTAGTTCGTGTATGCACGTAGACTCGCTCATAGTGCCGCTATTTGTGACTTTGTCACTTTGATTCAGTCCCTTCTTGTCGCACCGTCTGTCAGTCACACATCCATCAGCTGTTGGCAGCTCGTATCATCAGTTGGAAGCTTAAATTGTGTAGCGCGACGGTCCGTTGTATACTGCAGCGGTAAACTTAGCAAAACAAACTCTGTCTAAATGCCATTGAGTCCACTGTTAGCTCTAAAAGCGAAGTTCTAGCCCCAGTTAAACACACCACACCACACCAACACACACACACATTAACACACGCTCATCCGTGCGTCATGTCCAACACTGTCAAAGCTCATATGAGGAAAAAAAGACCACAATACTATAAAATAATCTATTTTTCTACATTACAGCAAGCGAGTTATTGACAGAAAAATGTCTTTGAGTGTTATAAATATGGATGTCCTTAAAGAGGATGAGAAATAGATTAATTTTACTGATGCAGCTCTCTATATTTCAGTCTGTAAACAGTGCTTAAAGTACTTTCAAAATAATCCAAATGCTTTTATTATATATAATTCAATACAATATTAAATATAATTATTGTAGCGATAAGTGCTATTGTAGTAAATTAAAGATTTTACTGTTAAAATGAAATGTTTGATTTGAAGAGCATTAAAATGTACAGTTTGAGTCAGAGTTAGACAAGACAAACTGTTTGGAAGAATTGATAGCCTACTCAGTACAACAGGAGTTAGTTTAAACATTTTTTAATAGACCTGAATGCGTTGCAATTATGACTTTCAGTTGTGTAAAGAACATATTATCCACCCATGTTTTTTTTTTCCCAAAACTTAAAAAAGTGTCAAGTCTCATCTTGTGTCTCGTGGGCCCAAATTTTGGCCTTCGTGTGATGTCTCATCACACCCCTAGGAACCAGTGAAACATTTTTGTGTCAAATGAGGTAGGACCTTAGTGTATCACAATATTGTGCAGTAAAGCTTTGATGTCAGGCTTCTGATTTTTTATTTCACTCCTACAGCCCATGTTTCAGGCTCTTAGTGTATGAATAGCTTTAATATTGTCTTAACAGAACTGAGGGGGTTAAAGCATGCCATGCAACAACAACCTTATTACTTCTATGATAGATTTATTTGTAAAAAAATGCCATACCAGCTTATTGCTTTTACATGAAATCAATTCATGGTTGTTTTTTCCCTGCTGATCTGTACTATTTCATATCACTTAATTTCTCCAGCTGATATTACACGACATATTTCAGCCCCGTCAAGCACACTGTGATTTGTCTTCCTTTGACAGCATATTGTTTGACAGTAAATTATAGGCTCATATAGTGCTGTGAAGTACCACAATTATCCCCAAGTCTGGATCAATTTGCAGCCAATATCCATTGTGCTCTCATTTGAATTGTAGTTGCTGACGAGGGAGAAACTCAACACCAATGGACAACTAATGCATCATTAATGTTATCTAATAAAGTCAGCCTTGGTAACTGGAAGGAGATTGATTGAGTTAGTAGCCCTAACCCATTCATGAATAAGTAAACAGCCATATATATTACGGCGACAGCAGTCCATGCGATGGGTGTGAGAGGGGGGACTGTGTCTTAGATTCCAGCGGCGAGGATGTGCCCTACTTCTGATGGATGCATTTTTTAATCTGAACGGTTTTTAAATATCAGGGGCTAATTATTTTACATAAAGCAAAGTGACTCATGCTTTGCTGTGATCCAGGCTTTGCCATTTTTGGAACAGATAGGCATAGCTATGGGTGGACCCATTTATTTAAGTCAAGTGATTACTTTAGAGCGGGTTCATTCCTGGCTGTGTAAATTTTGATGAAGCGCTTGAATAAAATAGTAGAGATGACACTCAAACAAACCCTTGAAATTTACTTGGCGGGTTCGAAGTTCTTTTAGCAGAATGCCTCCCAGATTGTGTTGTTTCTGCTTTTTGACTTGATTGCATCGGACAAATGCTGCATTTGCTACCATGTAGCCGCTGCAACACATGATACTGCATCTATAATACACGAGAGGGTGCTTTCTAGAGAAGTAGCCCTCCCTCCTTTCCTCTCAGCCAGACTATTTTCTTCTCTTCCTTTTTCTCCCTCTCTGCCCTTTGTGCTTCCACCTTCGTTGCCTCATGCCACTGTCTGTCTTCATTTTTGACTAATGACTTCATTAAACAAATTAGTGTTGCTCTGCCAAAGAGGTTAGATGTGGTGCGCTGAGTAAAAATGGGCGGTGACTCATTTTATACTTTTATCTGTATTAAACACAGTGCACATTTGTCACGTGGCAGGCTCCATTTCTCTGTTTGGTTTAGCACAGCAAGCCACTGCAGAGTGGAGTTTTATTTAAAATAGCAGCCGGATTTGTTTTTCATTCCAATTCTGTCTGCAATAGCAGCCTGTCACCTGCACAGCAAGTGCCTCTGTTTGCATGAAAAGCCATTCTAATTTCAAGCATCACAGTGTTTTTGGCGCACAGTACAGTGTGTGTTTAATGCTTGATATTGGCTCCAGCATGCTGTTTTTACATCCCCTTTTCTTGCACTCTGTTGTCCCAGATATATCCTTTTTTTTTTTCTGGAAACGTCAGTCGAATGAGAAGAGAAGGCTGAATTGAGCTATGGAGGAAACAAACAACACATTTTTGAAGACATGTTCCCAGTTTGGGGGGGCTCATGCTACAAAAACACAAAGAACATTGAAGTGATGAGGCAATGCAAGACACGGCAATGCTTGTAGCTGCAGTAACAATGCAAGCAAAAGAGGACGGCTCATCTGGAGGCATTGTTTAACCGGTATTGTTAATCTCTGTTCAGGGTTTTTCTGCTCCCAGATTCCAGACAATATACCGTAAATAGAGCAGAAGCATTAGAAAAGAAGCTTTTTTCCCTTTGTTGCTTCTGCTTTGAGGAAGGAGAAGACTGAAATTTTACTTATGGACACATTCACATCTATTTTTGAGACACATTATCAAGGACTTGCTTTGTAGAGACTAGAAAGCAGAGTTGGTTCATATTGTTGAGTCACAGCAATAGCTGCATGTCTAGTGTTGGCATTTGGCTGGCATTTTCCAGGTGATTGTCAGTTCTATCCCTTTATGCTTTTGAAGAGATGGGAAAGAAAGATTTTAATTACTCTGTGAGGAATACAAGCAATGTTTTTGCTTTAAAAGGATGACTTTAACTGCTCACAATGTGCAAGGATACACCTGTAGTCTTTAGCTTCTTCAACACTTGCTGAATGCAGCCTTTTTAAAGGGCAAAATCTGCAGGAGAAAAGCCTTTCTGCAATCACTCCTCTTCTGCTCTCATCCTACCGGAGGGCCATTATTATCTGTATTGTAAGACAGAGTGCCTGTCTTGTGATTGTACGAGCCAATCACAGGGCGAGTGAGGGGCAGGTTTCCATGGAGAAAAGCAGGCCGGGCCGTGAGGATGCTGAAGCTCAGCTAGAGCAGCGTAGCCTGATCCAGGCTGATAGCATTCTCCTGCAGCAGCAAAAGGAAAAAAAGGGCCCCAGCAGACCTGCCTTGCGCTCTGCCTGTCTAAATGTCTCACTGCTCGTCTACCTGTCTCACTCAGCTGAAGGTCTGAAGACAGGGGGGTGTTCTGGGAAGGAATGCAGTCAGACATGCACAATAGGAGCGTGGCCCGGTAGCCATTCAGCATCAGATTGGATTTGTGAAGGGACTGGATCTAGTTCACATAATGCCTTAGCCGCCGCTGACTCTTGTGCGTCTGGAGTGTGTGCGTGAATGTGTGTCAGGTTTGGGTTGAGGGGTAGACCAGTCAGAGTTCCTGACCTGGAATCCCCCTCAAAGAGTGTGCTGCCCGAGCTCTGTTTGGCCCTGCAGGGAGGCAGCCCAGCCGGCAGTGCACTCACATCAGAAAGGATGTGTGTGCATTTGCCTATGTGTGCCTGTTTTGAGGTATCTCGGGGAGTTTTGTTGCCGCAGCCTGAGCTGGGAAGTGGGTCTTACGACATTTCTTCTCGGCTCATTGGAGCTGTCCTGAAATGGGCATGTACCCATCCACAGGCAGCACTTAAATCCTCTCCATCCTCTATTTTTGTCCTTTTCAGAAGGACAAACCTAACTGCTGCTTGTTGCACAGCCTTGGTCTTTGTAATTATTTGTCTTTTTACATGTGTATGCATGTGTGTATTTCTTCTTTCACTTCTGTCAGATCTTTGTGATTGCTTACTGTGGCTGCTCAATTAAGGCAAAAATCCACTTGTCTGGATTGGTATTGAGATCACAATTATTAAAGCTCAACACTTAAATTGTGATGCTTAAGTCATATGCAGCAGATTTAAAAGTGGGCTTAAGTAATTAATAACTAGGGGCGCATGATATTATCGGCATGTTATTTGTATTGTCAGATATGAACATTTCTGCCAAATACTTATCAGCCTCAGTACTGGCAGTATAAATCGTATATATGTGGCTTAAAATGTACAACTGTACAATCAGGTGTAGGTGGTTGCCCTTTTTGAGATCTGATATCTGCTGGAAACCAATACTGTGCATCCCTTTTTTTAACTTTTTTTTTTTTTTTGGAGTTTTCTGATTCCAGTACCAGCATCAGAAATGCGCCCGATACTGCTTAAATGTGGCTATAGGTATTGGTGAATACACGTGTTTATCCACCAATCTGATACCATTTTATTTAACTTTATATTAAAATGGTTTAAACCAGAAATTATTTCTTCACTGCTGGAAACACCGCATGCATGTGCTACTGTTATTAGAGCAGTAAAGAAGAACCAAACAACGGAGGAGAAAAGGACCCACTGTATCAGCAAATAGGGCCTTAGGATATCCATTTTATTTTTGACAAATTCCGTTTTTTCCATTTCGATTTTTGTGATTTTTGTGTTTGTGAAGTTAGGAACAGGTTGTGCCACGCATTAGTGATTCCCCGGGAATATTCTCCCCAGATATACATCCCTAACCTGACACGCCAGATGGATTTGTTTCACATATCCATCTGGGAAACCTCTCATAGACAGCGTCTGGGAAAGGGCAGAGCCTTTGAAGAAGAACTCGGAGGGTGATTGGATGAACGCTCTGTCTGTCACATATTTACGGGCCAATCAGAGCAACAGGACACGTGACGTTAAAGCCCCTACCAAGGTGCGCCCCTACTCCATAGAGAACTGCATAACACAAACCATGGCGACTGTAGATGTGTCAGTACACGACTTTTGTCGTTTTTTGAGAAGAAAACACGTCACTGCTGTCATTTGTTCTACTTTTAATGAGCAGATGTCATCAAGTTCTGATAAAAGTGACGCTTTTGCATTATCCACGCTAATCTCGTACGCCATAAACTGGCCTCTTGTTGCTGCTTGCTTACATCATGACTCAGTTGTGCCCAAATTGTTCAGATGGGAGCTTTGCAAGATGGGTTCGCCAGTGAGAAAAACGGAAACAGGCGAATCCATCTGCTTTGCAAGGTTAATACATTCCTCTTTCTCACGAAAACAGCATTTCAGTCAAATTAAGTCAATTTCCACGATATTCTGCGTTTAATAGTAGATTCCGTTTTATTTGTCAATTCTGCAATAAACTCAAAATCATAGGGCCCCAAGCAAAATTTGTAGGCAGAATTAAATTCATTATCCTCTGGATGTATTTTTTAAAAACCCTCTCAGACCGGTGTGCTCTATAGGGCCATTAGTGACAGAAGTGGTTTAAAGTTAAATCACTTTTGAACCATATTTTGTATGCTCGTACTTTTTTCTTTTTGTAGCTATGTGTTGTGCCGTTACAATGATGCTGTCCGAGGGATTGTAGCCCTTATGCACACTTTTTTTAGCGAGCCAAAAACTTGGATGACTTTTTGGTGACTTTGAAGATTAAACCTACACAGGTAGCTTCGATATTGAACGTCTTTTATCCATTTGTAATCCCTTTTGGAACATTAATGCCACATGCTAATGAATTCAAACAGCCAAATTTTTTCCCATAATGCTTTGTGAGTAGCTGTCTAGGGGTAGACTAACTATCAGCCTGGGTGCATTGTTTTTATGTATAAAAATGATAATATATAGTAATCATGGGATGTCAAAGTTGTGATTGAAATGAGACTATTGATTGCCTAGCGATACTGCTTGGCATCAAGAAAAGAGGAATACACTGAAGTTAGTGGCGCCTTCTTTGCATGAGGAACTGAATCCACAAGGGTATGACACATACTGAGAATTTTTAGCTTCGCAGAAGTTGCTGAGGGCCTCCCTGTTGGACACAAACAAACCCTCCTTCCTCTCCCTGCCAGCCACCCACCTACCCACCCACCTACAAAATCCCCTGATGCTCAGTGCCCATGGCCCATCAAACAGCCTTGTCAGCCCCTCCGAGTCCACAGCTCAGACCAGGATCAGAGCAGACATGAAGGGCTGGAGGGATTCAGGGATGCTGCTAAAAATTCTTCACCCCTTGACAAGATACTGCATAGTCTGGACCTTTAGCACCCCCACGGCGTCTAACTTAAAACAGTATCAGAATCCACTCCAGTCTGCAGAAGCTCTTTTAAGGCCCCCTGAAAGTACAAACGCACCATCAGTGGCACTTTTGGATGGATGGGACCAAGATTTGAAATGTGGGCGAGGCAGATGGGTACGATGGGCGAAATTAGGAGAGAAGAGAGAGGTAGTAATTGGGACAGCTGTGCAGCTTGAGGCATAAGCAGTCAGATCTCCCACCTCACTCTTACCCCCCCTTCCACAGCTCTCTCCTCCCCAAAAAATAAAAAACAGTGCCAGAGAGCCAGATGCTGGCCATTAGGATCACAGTGACAATAGCCCAAATTCGCTCGATGGCCAGAACACAGAATACAGAGCCCACAAAGCAAGGACACACACAAATACACACAAGAATAGGAAAGATCATGAGCTCATCTGACAGAATGGGTGCATTTCCCGCACTTGGTTAGAAAGGTTGTGTGACAGGCCTGCCTCTGCGCAAGGGTTTGTGGATATTATTCTGTTTTCAGCAAGAAGCTCAAACTCCCAGCCGCCAATCCACCTCCATCGAAGCTCAGAAGAAATAATGAATGGCCTCCATTTAGCCAGCGCTATTTGATCCAGCATTGGGTGGCCTGTGTTTGACCTCAGCACACATCCAGGGAGAGTTGAACCCCAGGCACCTGAAAAGTAGAACCTGGACTACGATGAAAGGCTTGCTTTATCTCTCTCACAGGCAGGGGGGCTATTTATGTAACCGATGCCAGCCATACTTCCCAGAGGGGTTTGTTTGTGATAGTGTTATGTTGAGTTCTGCACTCACAGTATTGATCCCCAAGGGTTAAATTCATCTCTGTAACCTCCATTGATGGGTCAGAATGCAAGGTCAGCTTCACTGCTCATAGCTGTTGTCGCTGGAGGGGATTCAGCGTTTAAGCCCCTCGGTGTTTGTACCAAGTTCATGAGAGGTGAAGCGGTTAATGTGCAAGTGTCCATCTCCATATCTATCAGTGTTCAGTGTGTGTTACAGATGGTTGGTGGTGTACGGTGGTGGCTGAGGGGATTGTGAAGGATCGTGGAGGATTGGCCTGATTGGATTTCGGTTCGCAGGAGTCTTGTCACCCAGCATGAGTTCAGCAGAAGACAGCATGGTAGCAATCACACAGCAGGGGCGCTGTGAAAGTACACAGAATCTGCATTTTTGCACTGCAGATGCAAACATCTGCTGTATATGAATTCAGTGAGCGTCATCATCAAGCTCAGTTTTTCTTCCACATACCACACCTTCCTTCCTCAAATTGTAGATACATTTGGAAATCCATTTAAAGAGTAACTAAACCTCAGAATTGTAGCTGAGGTGTATTTACACTGAAATTACAAAAAATACCTTTTAGAATGTCAAGCACATGTCTGGGAGGGAGGGGGGAATAGACAAGCCCACTTCCTCCCTCCTGCTAAACCTTGTCAGCCACATCACTTACTCCATGCTGCTCTTTAGATTTGGGGTTATACCATAGTGTTATTACTAGTGCTGTCGAGATTAAGTGCATTGATCAATCCCACAATTTCAACACATTTTAAGGACAGTGAACAAGTTGAAAGCCACATGTACTTGTATTATTAGGTATTTACTTTTTAACTGTCCCATTATTTCCTTTCAAATCCGTTACAAGTTCCTTTTTCCATGGTTAAGTCCATGTTAAAATCCTCTTATATTCTTGGATCTATTTATAAACGCAGGTCTGTATCCAAACAGGAAGTTTGTTGCCCTTAGTTTAGGACAGCAGAAAAATCTAAAATGACACCAAAACAGTTTTGAATGAAAAAATGGGAATTTTGATTAAAAGGATACGATTAATCATGATTAACTATAAACATTTTAAGATTAAATGCTATCAAAAATTGAAATCCTTGAAAGCCCAAGTCTTTATCAGTCAGTGTAGATTTACCACAAACTACCAAAGTGTGAAACAGATATCTGGTTGTATACAAGACATTTTGTATGTTATTGACCTTGTTTTAAGAAAAACATGATTTATTCACAATCTCAGCCAACAGCACTACATTACCGACAATCCTACAGTATCACAGTGACATTGCTGATTGACTGAACCCACTTTTGCCCTTGAAACATCTGCGTTCAGTCTTGTACTGCCGCTCAAAGTGAATTCAGTCGTCCTTTTCCAACAAAAGGCTGCATGATATTGGATTTTTGCAGATATCCGATATTCTGATATTTACAGATTGATTTGAGTTGATTCTGATATCAATACTTGAGGGCTGTGATGAGACACGACTCAAAAGATGATATGAGACGAGATTTAGGCTCATGAGAACTAGGTGAGACGGTATTTACGCTATTCTATTGAACTTTAATTACACAATATATGACAAGAAAATGTTTCTTTAATTCAAGTGAAGGACAAAAAATGCAATTAAATGAAGTCCATTTTGAAAAGTTTAAACTATTAATTCTCATTTACTAAATATCACTGCCTAATATAGCTTGTCTCGTCTCGCCATGACTCAAACATGCAATAACAGCACTTTTTATATGAAATAATCATGCATGTTAATAGCGAATCACATCCCCATTACCTCACCTCCGAGCAGTTTTATAAGAAAAAATTTTTTAAATGTGAGTAAAACAGACATAGATTTAAAAAGATTTAACAGTTTGATTAAACTATTTCTCATTCTCTGTCAGGGATCATCACTTTTACAAATGCTAGAAATCTGCCTGTCACTTGTCTGAAATTCACAGATGATTCATTCCCCACAGTCCGCCAGTAGTATGCGGCTCATATGTGCACGCTCACAGGGAATGTCAGCGGTGATTCAGACAGATGAAGGAGGGTCAGCTGTGTTCCGTTTCTTTACAAAATGCCACACAAATGATTTTAAAGTGTCAGAGGCAAAAACAAAGCTCTTTCCTCTTTAGCTGGACTACTGCATTGACCAGCTGCAAATGAAGAAGTCCACACTGTCGAGACATTTTTCTCTGTGATAAGAAATCTCGTGACGTTTTAGTCTCACGAGATCTCAAGGCACAGGATCTCGTCACACCACTACAATACTGGTAACCTGAGTCCTTAAAACACACCTTTACAGTTGATATGGGCAGATTTTTTTTAGCCTAAAATATCAGTTAGAAAAATCTGCAGAAATGTTCTCATCTTTTTTACATATTTTACTTTTTAAATCCAGTATCTGCTGATGAAAAATATCAGGACAGTAATATTGTGTATCCCTATAATGAAGGTATTTCCAGGATATGTTATCATATAGTAGACACGTGTTTATTTATTATCTGTGTAATTCTTGGAGAAACACGGGTTTATTTGCAATTGCTGTCAACAAGTGCAGCATAACCCACAGTCCTAGAGTGTCACAGCAACATCTCTGATTGGCTGATCTTGCCTTTATGCATGGCAGTTCTGCGTTCAATGGAGAAATGAAAATATATGGTCATGTGGAAGACACAAGCTAGTGTGTCAATGCATTTAATTGGTGGAGTGCAAAGTTTGGCTTTTGGTTCCTGAGTGAAGTTAACCTTCAGGGAAAATATGGGTGAGAGATTGCACTACATATGCAACAGACCACCAGATCTGCTTGTAGACATAAAAAATGTCGATTTGGAATGTTACTGATTAATAGTACCCCTAAATCCCCATGTACTTCTGTTTTCATCTGAAAAAAAGTAATCTGAGGGTTTAGTTACTCTTTGAAAGGAAACAAAGAGAAGAAAACTCGAGTGAACAGAAAATAATATGTATGCTGGTCAGACATACTCAGATAAGATAAGTGGTGATGGAAAACTGTAGAATATAGGCCCTGGGAAACAGCAGACTCTCCAAACGCTCAAAGTGAAGATGAGCTACCTATTGACACATGTATGAAAGAGGAATCGAGACTAAAGAGAGACAAGGACATCATGCACACGAGGGAAAATGAGACGAGGAGAGACTGACGTTTCTTGAGGTTAAAGACTACGACCCAAAACATCTGGAATGAGGTTCTGACAGCTAGGGAAGACAGAGAGGGGTCCCAGGACGGCTGGAGGTCCAGCAAAGAGAAGCATGAGTGAGAAGAGAGGACAAGATGGAGAAAGTAGGGAGGGGGCATCCAGCTTGGAGGCTCATGTGTTAGTAGGACAACAACAAAAGCAAGGATAGAGAGATATGTTGGTTTTCAGACAGCTTTAGTATCCTTGGAAACAGAGCAAACATAGACTGTAAATGCTAGGCTTTATAGATTAATTGACACTGAGGCTGAGCAAAGATATGGATGAAGGTTGCGGGTACAAGGTCTGAAGTCATTGAAAGAATGCACAACTTACTGAAAATCGTGGCAAGAAATTTTAAGTGATTTAAAGAGCTCTACAGAGCCAGACTGCCTGGTGTCAGCAGGAACTTCATTCCAGAGGAAAAGTGGACAAAAGGAAAGAAGTTTTAAAGTCATCTGAGGCACCTTAAAGTCTGTTCTGACATGGGTACACCACTTTATACCAAGTTTCAAAAAGTGTTTCCCAAGTCCTTGATTCTCCTTTTAAGAGGTGTTAGAAAATGTTCCCTTTACGGACAATTCCACCTTAAGACAGTTTAAACCATTAGGGATTAAGGTTACCTTCCAGAGCCATTTAATTGCTCGGTGGTATTTTTGCTACTCCAGACGACTTTCCTCTGGGAGCTGCTGGGTAGAGGAAGATGTCATGACTTACCGTCCTTTCATTAACTACTTTTACTGTAAATCTGCAGTTTTAGTGGTTATCTGCAAAGTCAAACATGCTTAGAATTGACGATGTATAAAGACAGCAAAAAACCCTTCAGGTACCTGTCTGTAATGATTATTTCTGCAGTAAACAACCTAAAAAAGACCAGAATGCAATGCAACAACAAGATACTTTGTACCTTAAAATTGCTCTTGACTCAAAAAAGCCCTGGTGTGCTTACTACCCCCACATAAACGCATACGCAAGATAATCGACGGCTGAATAAAAACAGTGTGTTCCATCAAGCTTGCCAGACCTTTTCTCTGAGGCTTGTTGAAAAGCACTCTGGGAAATATAGGAAATCAGTACCTTGAGTCAAATTAGAAGAGAAACTCTGAAAAAAAGTGTGTACAACAAAATAGTAATTATTCCAATCAGAGAATAACTTCAGGAATGTATTGTTCAGCACATATTGATGATTTTCTTTAGTTTGTAAGGTGGAAGTGTTTCTTTTTTGTTCTTTTTCACTCAGTGCTCCTTAAGAGCTGAAGTGGAATTCATTAAAGACATCAGCAAAAGATGGGGAAGGTACTTAAAAAAGGAATGATTCGAATTTTAATCAGATAACTATGAATGGTGTGCTCTTGGTATGATGCTTGGTGACTTATTTTAGATTTGATTGAGTTTTAAATTTGTTTAAAGAGGCTGAATGAGCTAATGTCAAGTTAACACTCAGGAGACAGCTTAAATACAGCGCTGTTTTATATCTGTCTTTCTGTTTATCTATTTATCAGCCATAGGAAATCATAAAATCATAACTTAAAACTACACATCATTGAAAAATCACAGCAGCTGCAGAAGAAAGGAAGAGGTAAATGCATCATCCCAGTTGAGTGGCTAGATCCAAGTTTAAGCTGACACAGTCTCCGCTCAACTTTTCCAGATCATATTACCACCAATTAGGGCATGGTAGTTCGATGCCTCAACTCAGGAAGGTTCCTGGTTCAGATGGAAAAGTCAGATAGCCCTTCTGTGTGGAGTTTGTACGCTCTGCTTGTACATGCATGTGCAGACACAGTCCAAAGACATGTTTGTCAGATTAATTGGTGACTCCTTATTGCCTGTAGGTGTGAGAGTGAATCTTGTTTGTCAATGTCAGGATAAGTGGTGGTGTAGGTCACTCATGCCCAGAGTCTGGGTCTGGACCCCAAAGTGGATTGTAGGAGATTTTTTAGGGGTCAGCAAATCAGTTTTCAGAATTTCTTCCCGGCAGTATTTTATGTGGCTGGGTGGTTTACGTTGCTGACTTTGGTATGGGAGATTTATGATGCGAATCCTTGTTAAGGCATAGTCACTATCCTATTTGGGCCAATGGGCAAAGTCCTTAATGCCATGAACTCCTGTCTACCTCACTGATGTATGTCACGTTGGACAAAAGCGTCTGCCAGATGACATTGTAACATTGTAATGTGACATCAAAGTCTGCAATAGGGGTCGGCTGATAGTGGTTTATCTGGGCTGATTACGATTATTACTCATGAGATTGTTATTTGGAACCAAAATGCATTTATAATGATGTACAAAATTTACTTAACTTGGCTAAAGTAAAACTGCATGATCAAAAAAAAAAAACAATTTAATCCAAGCTCTATCAGCAAGAAAAGCAGCACAACAGCAGCACAGCAACAATAGGAAAACAGGAAGTTTGGTTAGACCATGATGAGTGAACATAAGCCAGAGAGGAGACACACCCTGCGGTTAATCCAAAGTAGCACACTTTTTCATCACAAAATAAAATTGAATATCAGCAGAGCAAAATACTAATACCAATAATCAGCCAAATGCCAAATATTGGACTCGATAATCGGTCGATCACTAGTCAGCAATACACATAAAAACCACATCAGAGGCTTCACCCTAAAAGTATTGCATTGTTCCAGACCAGACAGCTACTGAATGCACTTTGTGGTGGAGCTAAAGTGGCCCCTTCCTGACTTACAAAACAGAAAGTGCCAGGTCATGACTAGAAGGAGTGTGGCATTAACATTAGCCTAGCTAGCACCAGCCAGCTTAACCAAACAGCCAAAGACAGCAAAGAAAGCGGGCTTGATAAACAATAACATATGGAAACAAAGTCGGATGTCATGTTTTGAGACAAAGGCGGACCATGAACAAAGGACTGGTTTGGCTTATTTCACATTTCAGTCAAGAAACACACATGGTTTACAGTCCTAAATATCTCTTTATTAGCAGTTATTAATTTGCTCTTATTGCTGTTCTGGGATGCTCCTACCCTTTAACAAGCCTTTGTGGAAAGCACCAAGCAGCACATCTTCGTGCTCTTCCCGTGCCTACAAGGAAAGTGTGAGGCAGGGAGGATAAGCATTAAACCCAGAGTAGAGCAGGCATCAATGACAACAGAATGCTATCAATTTGGATATGTAAAAGGAGGAGCTGGGGTGGAGGGTAACAAAAAACTGCTTGCATAGGGAGCAGCAAAGCCAGGCCAGAGCTGTTAATATGGCAGGATGAGTGCAGATAGCCAATAGCGTGCTAAGAGGGAATCAGCTGGCCGTCGACTGATGAGGGCTAAATACTTATTAAGTGGGTTACACATGATATGCCCCTTTAATCCTTTAGTTGGCTAGCAGCAAACATCCATAGCGTCTTGATTTGTAAACAACATATACCCTTCAGTTCAAGGTTTTTGCTCCAGACTAAGACATATCGTTTCATATATATAATCAAAAAAACTTCCATTTGCTTTGAGTTAAATAGGCCTCGTCTTTTTATCTGTGCCTTGGTGGACAACTCTGGTGCTTCTAATTTTGATCAGTGAACAAAAAGGAAACATGTCCGTACGCTCATTCAAATAAAGAGATCAAAGAAGTGTTAAGGAGCAGATTAAGCCTCAATCCTTTCAGTGATATGACATCAACTCATGCCTGAGTAAATTCCTCCCTCAAGGACAGATGAAAGTACCGCCGAGCCAAATGTGCAAAATGCAGACAAAACATCACATCAGCATTATTTCGACATAAACTGCAGCTGCAAGGCATTTGAAGAATAGATTTAAAGTTATATTAACTTAATAGATGTGACTTGAAACATTTCCAGAAGCCTCCACTTTGGATGACTGTGGGAATGAGTCCCATCGGGCCTCTTACTGATGTCCAATCACTTGTTGCTTAATGATATTTCTAGCTAATAAGGAGTTTTGTGTGCCAGCAAAGTCTCACTTCCAATGTTTTAGTTATTGATTGAGTTATAAAATGAATTTATAATGCGCTTGTTGCAGGCTTTACATTACAGGAATTGCTTTATTTTATACTGAAATATCAATATGGATTTCCAGCCTGTGTACACTGCAGGCGGCTGCTGTTTGTTTATTTGCACAGGGGCTCATATAAGTAATGTGCATGTCTTGTGAAAGTAACATGTATTACTCTCAGGGCAACACTGAACTCACTGGCTGCCAGGGGCTTTCTATCAAAAAGGGGAAAATTGATTTTTCAGGTCTGTACCACTTCTAAATAAATGATTGCATGAGTGCATTCTTGTGTAAATAGTAACACAACATTATGGTTGTGGGTAAATTAAGCTGTACATTTGCTAGAAAGCTGTGTTTGTTCAGACTCGTTAGCTTCGTCATATCAGCCCATGTAGAACAATGACTTCCTAAATTCTGCCATAGAAAATGACTTCCTCTTGTGTTCGCCCTTGAATGCAGTGTGGAAGTATGCTGCTCCAGTGTGTGACGCCCATCTATAACAGTGGTGGAATCAATCGTCTACAGCAGGGCTTCTTAACCTTTCTAGTCCACGACCCCCAAAATAAAGGTGCCAGAGACCGGGGACCCCCACTGTACCTGGAGGTGGTTGAACACAGCCATGCACATTCAAGAATAGTCATGTGCAGACAAGGTCACCCATTAGGGGGGAACAATGGGGCCCAGCCAAACTGGGGGCCAGCAAATCATGGTCCATTGTAAAGTAAGGCTGTGGTATATGCTTATCAAAGAAACAAATCTGTTTGTGTAGTAAGTAGCCCTCTTAAAAATACTTTTGTAAAAAAAAAAAAAGAATTAAACTACGTTAAAAACAGCTAACAGGGGTTAATAATGGCAACTAAAATAGTGAAAAAGGTGGTGAAATTGGATTTTCAAAGTAGCAGAAATGGGTAAGAATGGCCAACAATTAGATTAAAGTGGCAAAAATAACCAAAAAAATTGCAAAAATGGGTTAAAGTTGCAAAAACAAGTATATTAAGTGGTAAAAGGGGATTAAAAGATAGCTGAAATGGTGTTAAAGTGCCAAAAATAGGTGGAAATGTGGTGAAATGGGATAAAAATTTGATGTAAACTGGCAAAAAAGGGTAAGCTGAGGCAGAAATTGGAAGAAATGGGTTAAACTGGCAAAAATGGGCATACCAAATTGTAAAAAGTGGTAAAGAGGGGTTAATAGTGGCAATAATGGGACAACAGAGCCAACAATAGGCGGAGGATGTCAAGATTTGATTTAGAAGTGGAGAAAACAGGCAGAAAAAAAGTGGTGGAAAGGGTTTAGAAATTGAGAAAAAATGGGTTTTAAGTGGTAAAAATGTTTTAAAATTTGGCAAAATTGGTGTGAAGTGGCAACAGTGTAATTTTAAAAATATTCTTAGTTTTTTTTTTGTTTGTTTTTTCTTTTTTTTTAAGATTTATTTTCAGGCTTTTTGTGCCTTTATTAGATAGAGGAGGACAGTGGATAGAGTCAAAAACAGGGTCAGGAGTGGGGGTGAGACATGCTGTAAAGGGCCTCAGGCCGGATTCGAACCCGGGTCGCCCGCGCACATGGGGAGCGCCTTTAGCCACTAGGCCACCTGCTCCCCATTCTTAGTTTTCTAAGGCATCTGGAGACCCCATCTCAGTGTCTCGCGACCCCCAATGGGGTCCTGACCCCAACGTTGAGAACCACTGGTCTACAGTATGTAGCCCCTCTTAGCATCGAGCTTATTACTGATTCAGCGGAGGGTTCAGTGTTCTCTTGTGCCATATCATAGCAGTGTCCAAAGATTAGCTGGTTGCATATAGGGAGGAATTTCAAAAGTGAGTTAAAGGAGCAGGAGAATTGTGGGAAATTTTCTGAATTTTTAATTCATGGAGTTGGAGTTCAGCTCCTGTTTCTCTTTGATGCTTCTTGAGGCTCACCCATGTTTCTTCATTCACTACCTTCTTGTTTGCTTGTGTTCATATTCTTGTTATGTTCTTCATACTATTTTTCTTTTTTCTGCTTGTGTGGAGATCGATGAGTTCAAGCTTACAAGAATTGTAACATGTTGGTCTACATTGCAACACATCAACATCTGCAGGAACGTTTCTCCTTTCATAGCATTTAAAATGATTTAAGTTTGAAAAACTTTCTCTTTACCACTTCTCATCTAAGTTTTAATCACTTGTAAATGAAGTTGTTTATTGCTTTAACTTAAGATTTATGATCACCAGCTGGGCCGTATGCCTGAAATACCTCACTTTTCAGAAAACGCTACAAAGTTAATCAGTTTGAGTCTTAATTAGGCTAAACATCTTCCTTTTTACCACCTGCCGCTTCAGACTGAAAATGAGAAAAGCTGCAAAATGCTGCATTTTTCAATGCTTTTATTTCTTTTCCTGGAATATATTCTGTATAGAATACAAGATTAAAACCTTGATTTGATAACAGTTGAAAAATTACTTGAAATTGAGACTGGCTTGAGCACATCCAGTTGTAAAAAATTGCAAGACCAGGACACCCTGCTGTACCTGAAGGGGTTAAAGCGTAGTTGAACACAGCTGTGCATGCTCAAGAAAAATGTGCAGACTTGCATTTTTTTGGAAGGCATCTGGTGACCCCCTCTCAGTGTTTCATGACCCCCACTTTGGGAACTACTGAGCTAGATCACCCCTCTTGAAAAAGAAGGTGAATGTTCACTTGTGTAATGATGTGTCTAGTCGTTCACCCGCCATGTTCATCAGCTTTTGTCAATGCTTCTCACAGCCTCTACTACCCCGTTGATGCCCCCTCAGTCTTCCTCCAGCGTTCGCTGGAGTGGCAGCACTGGCATTCACCTGTGGCAGAGCCCATAGCAAAGCAGCATGAGACCATTTGCATCTGACATGCCTGTCATGTACTCCCAGGGGGGCTAGCTTCACACTGTGTCACCTCCGCCCCTTTTCTTTCTTTTCATGTTACCGTGGTACCACCCACCAACACAACCCTGCTGCTCGTGCCAGTGCCATCAATGCAGCAGAGACTTGAAAGAGCCCACTTGGCAGACCCATTCCTCAGTTTTAGCTGTGGTCTGGGAGAGCAATAACAGCATGCCAGTCAGATATAAGAGCCCCTAATAGGACTCAATGAGGTGACACAGCAGTCCAAGGCCTATTATGCTGTTTGAGCTGTGGGACAGATGGGCTGAGGAGGGGACGAAGCAGCTGAACATGTCCAGAAATATTATAAAGAAGTCCTTACGGATCACAGCTGATAAAATGTGACTGGATGGAGGTAGTCTTAACCAGTAGGATGTGCTCTGTCACTCTGCAGGTGACCTAGGAGTACTTTTGACGAGACAATCCTGTGATGCCAGCCACTACCAGGTTTGCAAGTACACATAAGGCTGTGTGACAAGCTGCTCCAGAAACAGAAAACAGCCTCCCGTAGCCTGTTTTTTCCTACTTTTCTTTGATCTTGTGACAACAGCAAAGAATTGAAGTTGGCACATCAACTCGGAGAAGAGATTTAAACACCCGGCAAGGGCTTTGCCTCCACACTTTGATTTGCTGAGTAAATGAAGGATTATTATAGATGAATCCAGTGTTATGGTTGTCCTCCAACTCTTGATGTTTTAACAAAAAGTTGAAGAGTGCCACCACCTGAACTGCAGTGCTGTCACTTAAGAGGATGAATGAGGCGAGCTGAAACTCGTACTTACTCATCATTATTCCACATACACAGGGTGGAGAACATATTATAACCATACCCAATAGTTATTGCAGAATAACATACCCCATATGCATTTAAGAGCTAATTACACGCTAGTGCTTGTCCTAGTGAGTGGGAAAGTCTTTACAACATGGAGAGGGTCAATCCTGGCCATTGTCAAGTTGCGTGGCTTTATTCCAGCGTTTAAAAGCTGGTTCATGCACTGGGCTGAAATAACAAAACATCCTCCAAACTGTTTCTGTCTTTTGTCATCAGCCTTACTCGCTCTTTGCTCTCTTTTGGCAATCAGTGCCCTAATTGAGGCCCTCTTGAGCCATGTTTATCACCGTGGCAACATTGCTCTGCAGATAATCATTGTCTTTTGGATTAGCATAACAACAGCGGAGAGGCTTTGCTTTAATTCCACTAACACTGGACCAAGCTCCTTTGTGTCGGATCGCCTGCCGGGCTTGTCTTAACTGGGATTAGGAGCATGGGCCGCTAGTGCCCACCAGGCCCCCACACTTTGCTCATACCCCTGCCAGTGCACTTGAGTGAACCCTCTTCATAACCTTGGATGTTTTCTACAGGCAAATCCAGGAAATCACTATTTTCACCTCGCAATTATATTATGAACCCTTCCTGAAAGTTCAGTCGAAGCGTTTTGTGCTACAGCTTAACCTGGAAAGATTAGTTCACTATTAACTGCTTATACCTGTTGACCTAAAGACAACACAACTAGAGCTGCTTGTGTGGTTCTATCCTGGTCTCAAAGGACTGAATTACACAAGAGTTTATTTTATAGCTAAGATAAAGACATAAACATCGAGCTTAGTCCCAGCACCTTGTCCTCAAGAGTCCTCAACTGAGGACACAATTAAACATTCCTGATGGCTGACAGTCATAGACTTAGGAGCTCTACCACTGTGTCTTTGTGATGCAGAAGTCTGCACCTCTTTCCATCCTTTCACATTCCTGACACGCCACACTAAAGAGCCCACCAAACAACAGAATTATCATTCATTATTCTGGTTCACTGAGGGCATCTTCATCCACCAGTTTGGTCGACTTTGCCCAATGCTTCCATGTTCTAGGCTCTGTAATAGGGATGCACGATAATTATTGGTACCAATAAATTATCATCCGATATCGTATATATTTTACATATTTTGATTATCCCGATAATAAAATATTAACCGATAAAATCCACCGATAATAAAGGCGTTTGTTTTCTTTCTCACAAGACTACACATTCTGAAACAGCAGGGGGTGCCGCAGTCCACGACCCACTGTTAAACACCAGAGAAGAAGAGGAAGCAGCCCCTGTGCTAAAATGCAAACAACACGGTGGCATTATTCAGTATTTACGGGGAGGATAAGACGACCGTGTGTGTAAAATTTGCCCTGCAAAGGTCCCAAAGAGTAGAATGAAGTCCTTGACGGATCTTGTAAGTCACTTAAGAGTCATCATCCTAACGATGTTAAAATGAAGCGGCAGCAGCCACTAGCCTCAGCCGCTGGCATTAGGACTGAGCCAACAGCTAATACCAGGCAGAGCACTGAACGTAAGCAGGCATTGAAAACTGCAGAAAGTTTGCCAGAGCCAAAAGGCACAACGTTATAATAACAAAATCAGTCTGACAGTCTCCTGATCCATCGCCACTTTCATAGACGTATACCTGCCTGCTCTGTTTGACGTGGTTTCATTCAGTCTGATCGACATTAGGAACAGAAGTTTAGCCACAGACCACAGTGGACTTTACATTCTTAAACTATCTCGGATATGACTTATGTCATCTTTAATCTTTATGTAAAACATCAGCTCTCTTTAATTATTGCTTAAGCAGCAAAAAAAAAAAGGTATCGGAATCGGTATCGGGACCAGAAAAGGTGGATCGGTGCATCCCTATTTCTAACTTCTTTAGAGCATAAGAGCTTTGAAAAATAACATGTTCTCTTTCCTTGTCACTGCTCTGTTTCTACCGCAGGACACTGGCACTTGCTCACATTTGACCAACCATCACTGACCACCGTCTCTCTCTCCACTCTTGGCATCTTTGGGTTGAAATATAAATGTAGATCTGTTTTATCTTCAAAACGTTTCTTTCGATTCTGTCTGACGTAGAAATAACGGCTATTTAATTATTTAAAGCACACAGTATCGAAAGAAGTATCAAAGTATGAAAACTTTAACAACTCTAAGCAGGGGAATGCAGTGCTGTGTGTGTGCATGTCTGCTGGTGTGTTTATGCAGAGCTCCTACTGTGCCATCCTCTTTTGTTTTCCTGCAAAGCTGATATGCACCACAGGATGGTTGGGCCCCTTTCATGTACCCTACCATGAGAAAATAAAAGTCAGTAAAAATTAGGGGTGGGAATCACTATTGGCCCCATGATATGATATTATCACAATACTTGGGTCACGATTTGATATTGCGAATTTAAACATTTTGCAATACAATGAGTATTGTGATACCATATATTGCAATGTATACTGCAATCTAAACCATTTTTCTTTTTAAGATTTATTTTTGGCCTTTTTGCCTTTATTGGATAGGACAGTGGATAGAGTCGGAAACAGGGAAGAGAGCGGGGAGAGGCATGCAGGAAATAGTGCCACGGGCCAGATTCGAACCCACGTCGCCTGCGTATATGGCGCGCGCCTTAACCACTCGACTACTGGCGTGCCCAATCTAAACCATTTTTCAACTGTTTAGCATTAGTCTTGTCCTGACGTTTGTCATATTTCCACAGTGTTTTATTTTCATCTAACACTTCTTGCAAACCTCAGGTGTCATGTACATCTCATTCGTGCCCTGCTGGCATTCCTAATGTCCTTCCCGTGGTGCCGCCATGTTTGTTGTACTAACTTTCTCCTGCTCTGCTGACCTCACTGGACAAACACTTGTCCAGGCAATTGATTTTATTTTTCCATTATCATAGACTTCAGTTTATATTAATTTGAAAAAAATCGATGCTTGGTGGACGAGACGATACGGTACATCATCAGACAAAATATTGCGATACTGTGCTGTATCGATATTTTCTCCCACCCCTAGTAAAAATCAATGTAATGTAGGTGAAGACATGCTATGTGTTTGGGTATGCTTGAATGGCCAATTAATGTCTGACAAGGCAAACAGTCAATCATTTTAGGAGTTTTGAGGGAGGGGGGGTTCAGAATTTGGGGGCCGTGGCTGGCCCTGGCTACCACAGGCTCTACCCCTGGAACACTATTGATACTACTACTTGCTGCCCTAATTCATGAGGACGTTATAGAACAGGATATTGGTCACATTTTGGTTGCGGATGTGTTTAACATTTACAGTACTGTCTCAATTTAGTCACAAGAACATATAATTGGGCCGCAGGTGGCCGAGTGGTTATTTACGCAGACGGTCCGGGTTCGAATCTGGCCTTTACCCCATGTCTCTCCCCCGCTCTCGTCCTTGTTTCCAACTCTATCCACTATCCTCCTCTATCAAATAAAAGGCACAAAAATGCCCAAAAAATGAACCTTAAAAAAAAACAAAAACAAAAGAAAACACATGATTAAATTTGACTTGTCAAAATGTTTGTTTACAGAATAAACACATTAGCACTGCCTTGTCTAACTAAGCACAATACAGTCAAACACAAAGTTTGTGTTCTAATGTGTGCCATATTTTATCTTATTTTTTTAATTTGCTCAAGCCAAACTATGCGGCCCTGGGGCCATAGTTTAGACACCACTGAAATAAAATCTCAAGTTATAATGACGACAAAGTTGCAGAATGCGCTGTGAAAACACCCTGTCTCTGTCTGATGGCAGGTTGTTACAGTGCTGTTTGTAGCTCTCGACATCGCAGAACCTGCTTGGTGCTGCTGTTATTGAATGCATTTATTTGAAAAAGAAAGCATCTATTGATCACAAGAGAGTGAAATGTTGTTCTTTTGTTTTATGTCTTTTAGGAAGAGTAACAGATAAATTCTACTACATGAGAGACTTGGTATCCTACACAATCATTTGCAAAATTTCAGTGCCTGCTTTCCTTCACAGAGAGGGTGTTTACACTTCGCCTTAACATTCATCCTTGTTGATCTGATAGCAAGTGAATAGCACTCAAGTAAGGGCATTCACACTTTGCATTAGCAAAGCATTGTCACCGAGTACTTGAGACCAGAATTCATTTACCTGCCTCACATGCAAAAAAGAAGCAAAGGCCCTTACAAGTCTTAAGCCTTTTCTGAATAACCCCTGCCAAAGGTAGGTCGAATTGTTGGAATGGAGTTCACACAGCAAACTTTCAAACAGTCGCTCTTTGAAGGCACTCACAGCTTTGAACTTGGTTATAACATTAAAAAGTGACAGGAGCAGTTATTTTCTCCTCACTCCTGACCAACTCCTTCTCAAAGTCTGCCTGTTATTCAGACTGTCAGTTTTAAAAAGTTACATTAGTTGGGTTCAGTCTCTTTAACCGAGATTTTTGAAGGTTACGGGGGAGGCAATTTCAGATGCTGTTCAATGATCCCAAAACCACTTTGTTCAAGGCATAGAGGAGCTTTCATCTTAGCTGGTAATCATATGCTATTAGACGCCTACTGTTGTTCAAAAAAAGTGGAAAAAAAGTCCATATAATTGATTAAAATCATGACACATTGAACTGGCATGCAGAATTGCTTGACTGGTTTTTATGAGGAATGAGTCACAGTTGGTAGCAAGTGGGATCTTGGTTGGCTGCAAGTGCTGGGACAGGAGGCAGGCATGTAACAGGAGCGTGCCATGATGTCCTGCCCTGATCCTCCTATGTAGTGCGGCAGGGGCCCCATGGGATGCCGGGTGTAAGCACTTGTCTGTTTCCACTGGCAGAGAGGAGAGGAGTGCGTCTACGCAGGGGGGGAGTGAAGGGAAGAGGAAAGGCGCAGGGTGGAGTGGGGGCAGCCGCTGACCCTGTAAGCACACACGATTAAGAGGAATAATAAAAAGGGGTCTTGCCACTGCGTCGCTAATATGCATGGTAATTTAAAGATGCTCCAAAAAGAAATGTCAGTAATGTGTGGGTGGGCAAATTTATTATGTATGTGTCTGTGAGCCAGATAGAGACGCACACATCAACAATCTCCATGGAGGATTTCTGTGGTGAAGCATTCTCTGCTTCTCAAGCAAACAAGTGGTAAAGCATGCAAAAAGAATTTCAGGCCCTCTCAAAAAGATGACCACACGAGTGTAAGGAAGCCCCTTTAAATGATTATCAGACTCCCTTCGCTTCACCACAGACAGAAACGCACACAGAAACGTTCTTTGTCTCCCAGCTGATTTACTTGGTGGGATTGTGGTTTCACACTTTTTTCTAGCAGCTGACATTATCTAAGGATGTTTCCCTTTGCCAGACTTTTTTTCCAGGCCTAATGTGCTGTGTTTAAAGCTACCATCCCAGCAGCCAGCGGTGTTTATTCAGCAGAACTCGCTGTGAAAGTACTCGGCAAGGCCACCATAATGTGACACAGCTGGCAGCTCCGGATAACATTTGTCTGATTTAATCTGAATGACATTTTTGAACCCTCGCGATCATTCACTGACCCATGTTTGAATTTTACTTTTCTAACACAACAATATAATGGAATCCAAATAACTAGCAACACTGTGGGCTCTGACTTCCTCTTTCGCTGTTGTGTTGTTTACGAGTGGTGGGGGGAGGGCGGAAGGCCAGTGGTCGTGTGGCAGACAGGCTGCAGGAGCAGGTGACATCTGTGACCCGGCACAGCAGCAGTGGATGCCGGACACATGCTCCTTCCTCAAAGGCTACTGGCACCCTTTCGCCTCATTGGGCCCATGCCCACATGCGCAGCCTCACACACAGACAGACTCACACGTTTAAAATACTTCATTTCGATGAATCCACTGCACATAATTCTATCTCAAGGCCAACGTGATTCAACATACCTAAAGGGCTCAACAGTTATAGAAATACCCCCTCCTGGAGTCTTGTTATCAAATTTTTCATGAGATTTTTGCTCTCTTTCTTTCATTCTAGGAGGTTGACCTACTCTACAAGCTGCTAACAGCTACTTTGTGGACATGACAGACTGCTGAACATCAGGATCATCGGCTTACAGAAAATGGCTCCCCGATATGCACTGCTAAGAGCTGATTTTAGGTCAGTTTTTCTACTGTTTTACACAAAATATCTCATGGAAAACCCATTTCATCTGCTCTTTGCCCTTCACTGAAATAACAGCACACACACGCACAAACAAGTTTAGTCTGGTCGCACAAGATGTGAATGATAAAGTTGAACTTTCCCCCTTTGTCATAGATAGGCAATCAGATGATTAATCTTTCTTGCTAGTTTATCAGCTCATTATATTTAAAAAGTCATTAGCTGCACATTAAGTGAACTGTTAATTAAAACAAAGGTCTTAGTTTATTCCAGTCAGGTCCATAACTTCCCACACTTAGCTAAAGACTGTTTATCAAGATGGACAGAGAAATGGCAGCCTGGGAGTGAAGCCAAAATATTTAGAGCTTCTCCTTCTGCAACGCTGGCCGTAAATCCAACCTCCTCTATGTTAACAGATGGGTCAAACTGTAAAGTAAGAACACACAAATACTTCTTGTCTAACCCTGATTGTGTCATGATAGGTAGTTAGTATTGTGGCTACTTTCAGCGCAGGAAAATGAATGTCTACTTGTAAAGAGGCTCAAAGCCCAGCAGCGACAAAGTGGCTTCATTTAGTTTTTCAGTGCCACTGTGATCCTCCTTAAGTAAATTCTGACTGTTTCCTGAATGTTTTCATGAGTTTAGACTAGTCCAATAAAAGTAGTTATAATTAGCAGATTTGAAATGATGGGCCTAGGAACATCAGTGATGTAGACCGTGCTGATTGGAGGGATCTTTGGTGTGTATTGGTAGGTTAAATGTGTGTTTCTGTTCGCGAAAGAAGTATCGCATCAATATCCCTTTTTTTTATCATGGAGCACTCTTCTGGTCATTTTTTGGGTCCAAAATAAGTCCAAAATATGTTAGCTGAGGCGTTTGGCTTCACTTTTGTACAATGGAAGAGGCCATAGATATCTCGTCCATATGAATGTATACAGTCTGAGCTCAGTTCATAAACTGACAGAGACCAAATATGTAGACAACAGAATGTTATACATTAGTCCTTCATTTCTGCTCTCTTAGATGATCTAGTTCATAGTTTCATTTTAAATATTTGCTTTAATTTTCTTTCTGTGCAGCCCCCCATGTTTTTTACCCCCCCCCCCCCCCCCCCCCAAATCCCTTCGCCACCCTCTCCCTGGAGGGAGTGTGTTTCTCCTGGTTTCTTGTTGCATCCTGATAGCACAGACGCTCACTCTGATGTCTCTTATCTCCTCTCATCTCCTGCAGTAAAGACGCTCTCTGTTTGTTTTATGCTTCCTGCCAGTTTTTTTTTTTTTTCCCTCTCTCTTATTTCCCCTCTTGCTCCTTTTAGGTGACACCCAGTGCCTCTTTCCAGTGTTGTGTGCAATGGATCAAAATTGTCAGAATAACTTAATGGTGTGCTGACCTGCCTCCTGACCCCCGCTGTTTATCAAATTCCATCATAAACTGTAAAGCCAGATACCCTCGTCTCCCCTCCCCGTCCTTCTCTTCTGTGAGGGGTATAGATTTGTTGCTCCATATCTCTGGCAGTGCAGTACTCTGCTTGCTTACTGCTGTTGACAGAGTGTGTGTCCAGTGCAGGCTACGCTTGGCTGCATCAGGGTAATGCTGCTGGCTAGCTCAAATCCTGCAAACAAACAACATATATTACATTGGAAGCAGGGAGAGTGGTTATAGCCAAGGGGGCTCTCAGTGTATGTGTTTCTCTGCAGACTTGTGTGTTTTTTGTACATGATTGTGTTTGTGTGCACATTGACCTACAATCTAGGCAATACTGAAAGAAGCAGTAGACCCAGACTGTGTTGGACCTGCTCTCACCAAGCTTAAGGCAGCGTGGAAAGTCAACCTTGTCAGGAGAAACAAGTCAAACTCAGCACAATACACACATTTTTTAACACTTTATGCCGCTTTGCATTTCTTTGTTGATTTGCACTGTATGGCTTAGGCTTTGTAGGGATTAAGGCACAAAATGTGTCTGGTAAGTAAAGCAGCATTTATAGGTAAATAACAGAGGTGAAAAAAAACCCTGAATATTTTTTTATCTGTTTAAAAAGTATGTATTGATATAGGCTAAAGCCAGTGTTATTTATGACATCTCTTCTCTAGAGTAGTCTGCAGTAAACTGGTTCCATACCATCACCAGTATTATTTGTGCCATGATATGGAATTTTCACTGGTTGAAGCACGCATCTTATCACCATACAAAGGTCGTGATCATATGCAGTACTGTGTAGAGGTTTTAGACATTTTGGGACTAAAATTGTGACTAAAGTAAGGTTTAAATGTGGAGAGGAAGATACCTGAGGGCCCCACTGGGTGGAAAGGAGGATTGACACAGCCCCAGGTGTGCTCTGGGTGTCCTTGCATTACCAGTCCACAAAGTCCTCAAACAAAGTCCACACCTTTAGGACAGAGTAAAGGATGGATGTGGCGAGTAAGCAGGCATGTAGTAGGGTTGTCACAAGCCCCTGTGTATGCCCCTGTGTGTGCTGTGTATGTCCAAAGGGCCCAAAAACCACTAGCAGTCTCTGGGCTTTTTACTAGGGGTGAGTAAGTCAAGATAAAAGATGCCATCAAGCTTGACCTTGATTGTGAACCATGTAGTATATGTGGAAACATGTCAAGCTTGACCATCAGGCCTCATAATGAATCCTTAGTGCTAAGGATGGGCGATATGGACTAAAAAATTTATCATGATATTTTGCTGTATTTATTGCAATAACAATAAATCACGATAAAAAATAGCACCATTCAACACAACCTTTTTGGCTAGGTAAAATGTATCAAATGGGCTGCTTAACTACACCAGCTACAAATAAATTAGTGCTGGGTATTGCCACTGATTGCCTGAATCGATTTAATCCTGATTCTTTCTCAAGGCCCCGATTTAATTCAGTTCTCGATTCAATTCGATTCGATATCAATTCATGGTTGGATATTTTAGTAAAAAAACCTAAATTGCTTCAACCTTTAAAAGATTCAAAGAGAAATTTAGTTGGAAATAGTACAAAAAATGTTCCAACTTGGCATATTTCTAAAAATATCAGGGTTTGCATTAAAAACTGACCCTAAGCTAGAAGTATTTACATTACCATTTTACCTCCATGTGGCCCATCCTGGATATGGCCTCTTTTGTCCAGTTTGCCTCTGACTCTAGTGTTTAAATCCAAAATGCAGTCCAAAATGCTCCACCATGTTAAGATAAGTCACTTACTGCAAGTCCAAGTTGAAACTCTTGCTGTTAAATTAATAGCAATAAAAATAAGTGAATTTGATACATTATTTTTAATGAAGTTTGATTAAGTCCATGATGTATAATTACACTGAAGCTTATAGTGTGGTAGTAGTAGCAATAGTCACATTTTCAGATAAAGGGCATACAGTGTGGTGCTTTAATGTCAAATGTCTTTTTACTTTGCATCTGCATTAAATGGCACTGCAGTTTTTGTAATGAACCGACGAGTGTGGATTAAAGTGTATGACTCACTCAGTAAGCAGCAGACAGAAACCTTTGTTATCAGCTGTACGACTCAAGGCTCTACAAAGGAAGCATAAAAGTGCTGCTAGTGATCTTCTGATCCCATTAAGAAGTTGAGGGAAATTCTAACCTTTCAGTACATTCAGTGCTGGATGCCACACACTGGCCCAGAGTGGGAAGCCTGTTGTAGCTAAGTGCTAGTTAGCTTGATGTCATGTGTAGATTAAGATTGGTGTTGCTGCAGTATTTTTCCTTGTTTTTGCATAGCTTGGTTATTCAATGACTCATGTCCAGCTCTTGACTCTCTGGTATTTGAAGAAACATGAAATAGGTTACTATCGCTGCTTTCAGACTTTCTTATCCAGACTATCAGTAATTTGCCTTGATTTAAAGCAGGTACTGCAATGTGTAGTTTGGCATCTGCTGCCACTTGTTGGGTTTTTATTTAAAAGCACAATAGGGATTATTTTAAAACTGTTATCATATCATTTGTGGCCATATCAGTCCATTAACATCTGTATCAAGTTTGTAAGTAGGTGAGGATATTTTGCCAAAAAATGACTCTACAAGTTAGATGTTATTAATTTCACTAAAATAACACAGACTAGTTCCTGAAACTGACTCAGTTTTTCTTGAGCCTAATACAGCCATGAATTGCATCCCAATTAAAACAGCTTAAACCAGTGATACTCAACTGGTTGGGCATCAGGACCCACTATCACCTCTTTAAGAGAAACTCTGATCCAAATTTTTAAAAATTTTTAAAACCATGGGGTTTATTTAATGAAAAATGTTACAATTTGAACCCAAAATGGAACAAAAGATAAATGAACAGAGACTTATCTTACTCAGTTTTCCAGAGACAGCATGGAAATGTGGCAATTTCTCTTGGAGTTTCCTCTTGTCTTAGGAACCCCAGCTCTAATTGAAAAAAAAAGAAAAATCTTGAGGCGAACACTGAAATGTACCTGTCATGGTAGGAAACCCTAATAATATGCCCATTCAATCCCTTTATAAGGACTAAGAGCTACTGTACAGAGCCTTTAAACCATTTTTTTTTTCTAGCACACATTCATGGCCCTCAGTAAAAAGTTTCATGACACACTTTTGGGTCCCGACCCACCAGCTGAGAGCCACTGGTTTTAACAACTTCTCAAAACTGTTATGAGTGTTTTAACTCATGATTTGCTTGTTTTAAGTCAAAACTGGTAAAATTGCTGGCTGCGGCTCAGATTGTGGTCAAAGATCCAAGCTGTAAATACTGTGGCTCTATACATTTGCTCTGCTCCAGCTATTGTAAGTTAATGAAAAACATCATTTTCCAACAAGTTGTTCACAATGAAAATCCCCAGTTTGTGTTTGCTTCGATTCTGAACAGTCACATCAGGAAATGGGTTGGCTTTAAGAGCAGCTTCTCACACCTTAGCATGATAAAAGAAACTTTAAACCACAGTTTCAGTTACATTTTAGAGCACTCTGAGAACTGAACTGACTGACCTATAAAAGCATCTTTCTGTGATCTAATTCACAGCTTTAGGATGAGTATCAATTCATGGACTTGTTTTAGGAGAAGGAGGGGTCATAGTGCCCTGACATGCATTCAAATGTATCATTCCTTTTAATTTTGTAACGTGGTAATGTTTCCACAAAGACAGAAGAGAAGGGGGAAAAGTGATAATAACACAAGGTCATTTCACCTAGCTCAACTTCTTATCAACATTATATGGGGAGAATTTCTATTCTGTCTTTTCTCCTCAAAATTTAAAACTGAAGGGACAGTGACAGTGGTTCTGTTAGTGAAAAAATACCATTCAGGACCTTTCTGCCTACTCAAGCCACCTTCCTGCCTGTCCACACTGTGAAGTCTGGCATCAATACGGGTCTTTGTTGTTCTTGCCTAACCCCAAAACAAATGCCTCCTTCTGTCTGCAAGACAGCAGCTGAGGTAATGTTTTACCATGCATTTATGATTGACTTTAGTAGGAATGCACTCAGCCCTAAATAAATGGTTCTGAGCTTCATTTCTGCCCATGTAGGCAAAGCATTGATTTCATTCCATGCCCAAGTTTAAAGGTAGACTTTTTGGGAACTTGCTCTCATTTTCATCCTGGACATTTCTTCTCCTGTTGTATTGTTTTATCATTCTTACTGATCATATTTGTTCGTCATTGTAGGGTTTGTCATGTGAAGTCAAATGGCCTAAATCATGTGTTCCGTATCAAAGAAAGAGCAGTTCTGTTCCTGTTGATACGATCCAACACACTTATTATATCTCATTTCCTCTCCATCTGTCACTGTTTGTCTCTTTCTTTATTTCTTGTTCTATTTCCTCTTCGCCTAGTCTATTATACAAACAAAAGAAGCTGGTATACAATTGTCTCACATACAAACACACCCTTTTTTATACCGGCAATATTTCTTGAGCCCAATCCCTCCCTGTCTTTATCTACAAAAACACACACACACGTTGTTCTGGGATCAGTCATGTGTGTGTAAGGTGGCAGTCTGCTGTCTCTGTTAGCTCCTCATCTCCCACCAGCTCTCCAGATGGCCATAGTGTTGGCACCACACCTTGTGCCTACATGACACTCTCTTCACCCATCGCCATTGCCCACATCCCCTGCTCTGTGTTACACGGTATTCTGTTAGAAATAAAGTGAAAAATGTCTTGTACAAAAATCCTCATTAGCATTGATCTGGCACTGATCACAGTTCAGGGGATTCTGGCAAATCTTCAGTGTCCTCCAAGGTGAATGGAAAAGACGTTGAAAAGACAACGACATCCATGACCAAAACGCTCACAATAAATTCATAATTTGAAAATGACGGTTGATGATATGATGTGATCCATATTTGTCTCGATTGGCAAGTATAGAAATATTTTAGAAACCATCATTAGAATTGCTGTGATTTGACCTTTAAACTGTCTTAATCTTGGATTACATTATTTCCTGTATGAAAAGATGCAAAAAATACTTCTGTAACATTTTCAGCCAGGCTGTAAGTTCCACAATTTGTTACGTTGCCTGCACTACATGTGCCTCTGATGTGGGCTAGTTACATTGTCTCGCTGTGTTGCCCCGCTACATTGCCCCGCTACATTGGCTTGCTACTTTGTCTCGCTACTTTTATTCTTGCTACGTTGTCTTGCTACATTGTCTTACTACATTCTCTTGCTACATTTTCTCGCTACTTTTATTCTTGCTACGTTGTCTTGCTACATTGTCTTACTACTTTGGGACTTTTATCTTTTTTGCTTTGAAATCAATGCAGGCTGTTTTTTACATGTTAAAATGTATGTTTTTAAGTCATGTTTAATAGAGGTTACAAATCCATTTACACAGTGTAAAAATGATCATGACTGGCAGCATGCAGGCAGTACCACATGTATCAAATAGACATCTTAAAATGAAATTTTGGAATCATTTGTTTAAAGCTCAAAAAATGATAAATTATGCAGAACATTATTAAATAAATATGGGCATGCATGCAATTTAGTCAGTCTTTTTTTATCCTGATATCTTTTAAAGTGCTTAAAAGCAGGACAGGCTCATTTAAGTTTGAACAAAGCAAAAGGTTGTTGCTGTTTTAAACCAAATCTAACTTTTGATATAAATACGTAATCACATTCAAAGACTGTTTTACTTTAAAAGGAATAATCAGCTGCCTTTTCTTTGTGAAGCTTTTTTTCTTTTTTTTTACTTGTGAAGGACCTACCAGACGGTTATTTGTCTTGTAGGGGAAAATAAAGAGCTTTTAAAAACTAACTGCAGATTGGATTGCTTTGGCATCGGATCAGTCAGCTACAGAAACCAGAAAAACAGACTTTTATGTCTTAAAACGCAGATCATTAAATTATTCAGTGGAAGTTTGCAGAGGATGTGCACCCTTGTACTGAAATATGCTTTATTTTTTGACATTCACACAGCAACTTAAATTTGCTCGGGGAATTCTGCAGGAGAATACCATGTTTGTTTTGTTCGGAGCAGCTACAGCTGAGCAGATTGGACAGCGTGTGCTCCACTTGTGCTCTGCTTGCGGGTGCATGTGGGTCTCGAGGAAGGGTGGGAGGGGTTATTTATCCTGCGCCGGACCACTTCTAGTCACAATATCATTCTCGTCTTTTAATTCCGTCCCCGTCATCTCAGTCATTACTGCTGCGGAGTTCATCTATTGAAAAGCTGTATTCCCATTCGCTCTCTGCACCTCTTTTCATTAACGTGCTTCATTCACTCCGTGCTGTTCTCTATTAATACATTCCTCCTTTCAGCCCTGGGTGGATTCCTCTGTACTGTATGTATAAACTCCGTATTCGTCGTCCACTATCATGATCATCCTTCCCTGCCCTCTCTACTTTTCTTTCTCTCTCTCTCTCGCCTTTCAATCTTTCTTTATCATCACCATGTGCTCTCCTTATCCGTCCTCCCCCTCCTCTTCCTTTCCTTTCGTTTCTATCTCTCCCTGCCTGCCTCCGTCCTCACTGCAGGGTTGAATCATCCCCGTTTCTGCTTGCCTTGTCACGTCTGCACCCCCCCCACCCACCACCACACACACACACGCGCATACACGTCGGTCCGTCCAGGCCTCATCACACGGCGATGGCGCGAGCCGGGCTGACATCTCACCACAGCGCTAAGGGCCTCTGATGTCCCTGACGCTAGCTGCTGACCTGTCCCTCACTCCTCAAAGCACTGACATCATCAAAGTGGGACACAATTCTGCCCCGGGGGCTATTAATTGCCCAGTATGGTATGAGCCACATTTTTATCTATGACATTTCCAGAATAGAAGAGGAAGAAGGATGAGTTTTTTTAAAACATCTCCTTTTTCTTCCTCTGCCATCAAAGATGCGTTCTTGCTGGCTGCAGAAGTTTGGATCCTCCCGTCTCCTTGTTTGGTATTATCAGGCTGTCGTCAGAAAGAGAGGCACTACATCAGCACTATTCTCTTCAGAGCGTCGTCTCACAGGGGAGCGTCCGCTTCCTCACACTCCGCTTCAAAAGAAACCCCTCAGATCACACATATGTGCGCATACACTTCCAAAACAGCAGAACCTTCAGCCTTGATGCACACAGAATGAAAGGCCCCGTGTCCTACATGGTGGAAAATTGAGTCACGGTGCTTCCGCTCGCGTCGTCTGACTGACAAACCATGCGAAAAATGGAGTCAAAGTGTCCCTATGTTTGGGAGAGAGTGGGCAGGAGCAGTGGCAGCACAGTGCGGTTCTATAACAAGCCCATGCAAATCAAGTCTAACAAACCCCGGGCTCATTAAATAAAACATGGCCGAGGACAAAAGCCTGCTTCTACTGTAACCTTGAATATTCATAATGAGTGCTCCCTCCTAATGTGGAGCTGGAAGATGTTGACATTACGTGACTTCTTGGATGTGTGCTGTTGTTCCTCACACTCACACAACTGTAGTATGCTGTAAGTCTACTATCAATTATCTGAGACATTGATTCTGACGTTATATGGTCCTTATGGTCCAGGTTTCTCATTAAGAATCAACAAAGAGCTTGGCAATCCAAACAGTTAAGTCCTCACTTATGTAGGTATAGCTTTGGACATCTGCGTTTACA
Source organism: Cheilinus undulatus (assembly GCF_018320785.1). Lineage (NCBI taxonomy): Eukaryota > Metazoa > Chordata > Actinopteri > Labriformes > Labridae > Cheilinus > Cheilinus undulatus. Next base: position 33,781,946 of record NC_054878.1, on the reverse strand, counting down.
GTAATAGCTCTCCAGTCAGAGGACATTACTGAAGAATGCAATGAATATTTCCTAGATCCACATTTAAATGCTGTCATAGCTGAGGTCAGTATGTAATAATGCACTCATATGCTTCAATTTCCCTGAGTCCCTGATAGAAAAAAATTCATCCTCCCATATGTAATAAAATAAAAATGTAACCCACAGAGAGTGTTTATCCCATTCTGCAGATTTTTTGGGTCAGTTTTTTGCCTTTTTTGGTTATTTTGACTGAGTTAATACTGACATGTTTTAGTGTATTGTTTTGTTTTTTTTCCACTGAATTTTGACATTTAAATTCCCTAACCAGTACCGGGTTAATAACATTCTCTCTACACTTTTTGTATACACTCAAGCTGTTCATTATTAAAAATGCCCCATTGAAACCCATTAACACCAACTTTTTTGATCCCCAGCCATCACAGTAAACATGCATTTTGTAATATCAGACTTTCACAGACTTTTTTTTTTTTTTACATGATAGAAAAACATGTTTTTTTGCTCTTAAGCTGGCATTGAAAGGGCTATATTCCTAAAACTTAATCACTACATAATATTTATGATCACATTGGTTGTTGATTTGAAAATTGATGCAAAAAAAGTCTATTTTCTGACATCACCAGTCTTGATTGAGAATTACCTCGCCCCCTAATGCTACAATGATAAAATGATATAAATTCACCAGGTAGTTAATCTCAATACAGTCATAATTGTGATTAAGAGTTAACTTCCATGCTATTTTGTTGTTCAGTATGAAGTAAATTTCCCAAATCTATCAGCCACAGTGGCCTACGGGTCGTTCAAATGATCATAACGGAGAGATTTGGATCAGAAAACAGTCGATTCAATCTCTGCTCTGGCACAGAGCCAGGCAGCTCCACTCTGATCAGAAGCATTTTTTGGGATATTTTCTGATATTTTTACAGCAGTAGCGCTCAGAAACAGCGCATCTTCAACTCGTCACAAAGTTGCAGGCTGTTTGTTTTGAAGTGGCACAGCTGAGTCTCTCTTCTCTGCCCTCCCTCACTGTATCAACTCCCGCGGTCAGTTTAATTCACCTGTCGGAAAATAGGCTGCGTGGTATCATCTCCCTTTATCATCTCCTTAAAGTGTTCACGTTAGCGTTAGCTTCTCTTACAGACAGGCAGAAAGCAGAGGAGATAAAAGACGATGTCTGCTGGTCATTTCGTCCCGACTAGCAAACTTTTTCACTCTCACCTGCATAAATAAACGCTGCATGCTGCCTGCTTTGCGCTCGTAAATGACACGGCGTGGGCTGGATCAAGTGAGCCTGTTAGTAGTTACTGTTATAAATGAATGAAAAGCAATGATCTGAGGTTTTTTTGTAGGCAATATGAGTTTGAAGAGTTACCACGCTAGGATCATGGAGATCATATGATCAAAGGCAGGTGCACGCTGATCGTCTCTTAGTTATTTTTTTTTTTTAGTATGACGTCATGAGCCTAAAAAATGTATTAATGCATCCAAAGGCTTGTTATGTTCATTTTAGGATCATTTAGAGTACCAAACAGACGTGGTAAGGAACCTGTATGGATTAAACTGGTCCCCAATGAGGTGATTTTTAAAATCTATTTTATTATTAATTTTTTTACCTGAACAACTAATCGATTGGCTGGTGCCTGGGTGTGATTTTGGTCGACCAAGTTTTTCCTTGGTCGACTAAAGGCCTAAAACTTAGAGATGTTTTTCATGTTTGAAATTTGGCAGTGTGGTTCATAACTCAGTGGCCTGCATGCAACAAAGACGAAGAAGCCCACTGTAACAGTAATAGCAGGACCACTGTATTGACTGACTGTAATTTGGTGTCACTTTCACCTCTTATCCCACTGTCAGATACTATTCCACTGTCTTCTTCGTCTTCTTCTATTCTGCTGTCAACTTTTTCCGGGGCCAATTAACTCTCGTTCATGCTACTCTCATCCGTGTCATAACTGCCACCATGAGGAGGAATGGAGCGGTGACGTGGTGAGTCAAGTTGGCAGAGAAACCTAATTAGAGTGTTTTTTTTTTTTTTTTCTTCTTCTGGTAGTTGAGTTGGCCGACTCTCAACCATAAGGTTGGCTGTTCGATCCTCAGCTCCTGTAGTGATATGTCAGAGTAGCCCTAGGCAAGACACTGGACCTTAAATGACTCCTGCTGCTTAGTCAGCAGTGTGTAAATGTGTATGAATGGGACTAGTTAGAAATGCTTTACACAGTATCCTCTGCTATCAATTTTATGAATGTGGTGTATGAGTGAATGAAACATATTGTAAAAAGGGCTCTCAGTCATCAGAAGACTGAAAAATCACAACACAAGTTATCTATCATTGACCCTGTCATTAGTTATTGATATTTGGTGCCAGTAATAAAACTATTAGCATTGACAGGTGTTTCCTTTAAAGGTGTAGAAGTGTAGGCCTGTGGTTTTGGAATAAGAAATAAGTTCCTTTTTTTTCTTTCCAGAAATAGTTATAGTCAGAACAAAAAGCAGAAGTTTAGACATGAGACTACAGAGTGGGGAGTTTAAAAAGAAGGCAACCAACTAAACTTGATGGTACAGTTGTACATTTTGCGGATATTTAAGGCTAATGATTTATACTGCCGATATGTACAGCTGATTTATCAGCTGTACATATCGGCAGGATGTTTTTTGGTGTGACTTGACCTTAAATTTAGGGTAATGGACTTCCTGCTTGGATACAATGCTTTAGGAAGGTAGATGATTATAATGTAAACTTAACAAGTATGAAGGAACTTGTTATGGATTGAAAAGGCAATAAGGGTGCAGTGAAAGGTAAATGTTTGATAACGCAAGATGACTTTTGACTTGTCCACTGAGCGATCTGTGAGCTTTTAAAGTGAAAGAGACATTAAGGATCAGTGGTGGACTTATTTTATATCGCTGTTCCTGCAGGGAGACGCTGTCATGGCTTAACCAAAAAGGGACAATCAAGCAATTTATTGCAGTTAGAAAAAAGGTTAGTGCACTAATTGTGGACCTTGGTTGACTGCGTTTAATGCAATTGAAAGCCCTTATTTGTTAGATTAAATATCATATAGGTACATTGTTGGTGTCATTTTTAAAACTTGGCTTTTAAACTGATTTTTTATCCTTCTGAGAAGTTTTTCAAACTTGGAGTCAGCTTACTTTGCTCCTGATTTTGATTTTGTCTGCAGCACTTCCGAGGTAGTTGTAAACTCTTGAGGGAGGTGGGCTAAGAGGCTCGGATTAGGCCCTTCCACTGATGTTGGTGATCCTTGTCCAGTTGAGCAGATTGGAGAGAAAGAGGGAGAGAGAGAGAGGTAGAGGGAGAGCATTTAGATGAGGCCATGCTGATCCATCGCCCAGAGTGACGGGTGAGAGCTGTGCAAAGAGGACCAGGACTGTGACAGGCAGTGTTCATTAACGCTCCAGCCTCTGCTGTAGAGTCCAATCAAGGGGCTCCACACACAAGCACCCTCCAACACTCTCTCACACATACACACTCTCTCTCACATATGGCCATCCAAGCAATGAGACAGGCGGGCTAAGCGTGGGCACTGATGGCTTCACTGCCTCAATTGATGGGTGCTTAGAGGGGGAGTGAAAAAGGAGCGCTGGAGATACGAAGGGGGAGAGAGGGAGTCTGAGTGTGAGAGGGAGATGGAGCGGCAGGGTCTGCTCCTGTCGATGACTCTCAGATAGCTCGAGCTTTAGCACCACTTCTGCTCAACATGCAAAGCCATTACATTAACCCACATGCCGCCCAGCTGTTTCCATTAAACGCTGCAGTCCTGGAAATCTCTTTAGCTGTCACAGATACACTACAACCCTAATAAAGCCTCCCCACTCCCAGGTGCTGAATTATCTCGCTAAAGAGCTGTGTGATATTTTACAGATATTAGGCATTTAGCCAGCCAGTGTATCCACAGTGAGTCACAGCTAGGGCGGCCATAGAATTAATTTATAGTTGTAAATTTACAGACGTTAGAGGGAACCAATATGTCATAAATATCAGTCTCTACAAGAAGCTGGCATTGCTGCGGTGGTGGCAGAGTGTGATCTACAGTTGCCGCTGTGTAACAGACTCTGCCAGGCGAAGAGATGCGTCTGTCACCGCACCGCGTCTGTTTGTACTGTCATTCAAATGTTTACCTCCCAAATACCCATCGGAAATGTAATCAGCAGTGTGTGCATTGATCGTAAGCTTGTTTGGTGCTGTGATTGACTCAAACGCTGGACAAACAGGACGAGTGCCTGTGAGCTTTTTTCTTAGATAAAAAAGGACAAATACTGACCGGATGGAGGCGTTTCGCCCTGATCTGTCCTTGACCTGGCTGAATGGGAAGGTAGTGAGAAAACAAGCTCATACAATGAAAGGGAATGAGTGCAAAGGATGCTGTCAAGGCAGCTTGCCTCACTGAGTGAATAAGAGGTAAGATTCTTCCAGTGTAGTAGTTCTGATTATGCTCTAAATCACTGATCATCAACTGGTGGCCCGGGGGCCATATCAGGCCCCCCAAAGCTTCCTGTATGCCCCGTAGAAGATCATTAGATTCAGGAAAGCAGTAAAAGAAGATGTTGTTGGCTTTAAATGTCTGCAGTTGTTAAATCTGTCCCATAAACAATTAATAGTAAAGTAGTTTTAGAATGATTTAACATTTAATCATTCTTTATAGAAATTTACTTGCCAGCCATCATTAGTAAATATTTTTTTAAAAAGGGTTAAAGTTGGCAAAAATGGTGCAAAAATTGACAGATAAGTGGTTAAAAGGGGTCAGAGAGTGGTAAAAATGGGTGATAAATGGCAAAATGGGTTGCAGTGTGGCACAAAGAGGCAAGAAAAGTGGTGAAAAGAGGTTAAAATGTGGAAAAAAGGGGAAAGAAGTTTGAAAGAGGGGTTGAAATTAGCTAAAAAGTGCATAAAATGTAATGAAAATTGGTTAAAAAGTGGCAAAAACAAAAGAAAAGTAGCAAAATGGATGGAAAAAGTGGCACAAAGGGGATCAAAAATGCAGTAAAAGAGGTTAAAGAGTGGCAAAAATTGGATTGAATTGTCAAAAAAGGAGCAAAAAGTGGCAAACACTTAGCAAAAATAGTGTGGCACAGTAGTGGAAATGTGCTAATGATTAGCACACAGGGGAAATAATTAGCAAGAAAAGTGCAGAAAAGGGGGTAAAGAATGGCAAATGGGTGAGAAGTGGCAAAATTTAAAATGTAATTTTTGTTCATTTGAAAGTCTGGCCCCCAGAGTTTCTGCCAAGACGAAATCTGGCCCTTGTGTAAATGTACTTGATGACCGCTGCTCTAAATCCTGGTAGTGGTTAGAATATTTGTTATACTAGAATGAACACTATATCTTGATGCAACTGTCATAACATCGTCTACAAACAACCTTTACCTATTTGTTTTTTATCAGTTTTTTTGTGTACGGCTCACACTATGCCAACATTTTTTTCACACGTTTGACCATTTCTACTGGAATTTGCACCTTTTAGTTGCAGGAGTGTGAACAGCGTGGCTAGTTGCAAGCATTTGCAAGGTTCAAGGTTCTTTATTAGTACCCAAAAGGGTAAGTTTGTTGTGCAGACAGATGTTCAGCATCCCAGAAACAAAAACAACAGTAATTAACAATTCAAAAAAATGCATTAAAAACTGACATTAAAATGTCAAAATAAACATTGATGCTTTAAACCAAGTCATGATAAAGTTCTCTAGACCAGTGGTTCTCAACCGCAACAAATTGCAACCCTAATTTCCAAAAATGTTCAACAATGCACGTTTAAATAAATAGAAATATTGCACTTAAGATCTTGGATGTAACAGAATTTATGACAGGAACAAGGAACAGGGCAAAACTCCTGTTTTACACCCCCCTTCCCCCGTGATAACGTAAATTTTAGCCAGTTTTCCAGAGATCATGGGAAATTACTTTATTGACACGGTAAAAGCTGCTCTTTTATTGCAAGAAAAGGAGATAAATATGTAAAACATTCAAATGTACCCATTATCACAATGAAACAGTGAAATAAACAGACGGTGGGGGGGGGGGGGGGGGGGTGGTGGGGTGCTTTCCAAAAACAAAGAGAAGTGTAATGAGGTTTGAAAACATGAATTTTATATATCATTGTGAAAAATATTGTTAACAAGAAGTCAATTTGAAATAAAAACATAGTTATCAAGTGATATTTGTGCTTAAATGTAAGTAGAAGTTATAAACATGACCTAGAATGCGAGCTGTGTACATGATGCTTTGGGCATTATTGTGTACCCCCCAAGAGAAGGTGGGGGTCCCTGGCTTTTGACACTAATTTTGGGGGTCACAAGCTGAAAAGTTTGGGAACCTCTACTGTAACATTTAGTTTTCCCTGTAGGAGCAACAAAGCGTCGACCAGAGGGACAAAGTTGAAACTCTGAATTTAAAGGATGAGAACAGTCAGGGAGAACAGAGCTGGCTTTAGGCTGCAGTATGAGGAATAAAGATCTGATAGGTTCAGCTTTTCTCATAGCATTCTTTTTTCTTTTTTTTTTTTTTTTTCTGCTCTGAACTGGGTTTAATGAAGTCTTAAGTGTTTTTTGCTATTAAATATGCTGCAGATGTCTGCCTCTGCAGGGAACTGTAACTCACCTCGACTGACACCAACCCTGTGGTTGTCACAGCAGTTTCAGGCATTAAAAATTAACCATGCTAGAAAAAAGTCAGTCTTTATAATGCTGATTTAATTTGCATTTTTAGGTCAAATGGAGGCTTCAGTATTAATTTTTGTCTGTTTCATAACATGCAAAAGAAACTCACAGCAGGAGCTTTGATCAGAAGCCTGCTCTCTTATTGTTAGGGTAGTTTTACATTACGTGTCACATTAAGTTCTATAATACATGGTCACTGACTGCACTGTGGGCAGCTTATTGAAGCCTTTAAAATGATTAAAAATCAAATCACAGTCACTTCCTCCAGTCGTTTCATCTGGCTATTCCAGAGAAAAACCACAAAAAGTTTTTTTTTAAAAGGAAAGAGGAATAAAGACACTTCCTCCTGTCGTATTTGGCTCCTTGATAGTTCTCACAGTTTCTGTATTCGTAAGAAACCGAAGCTGGAGTTTCTCTCAAATATGCAAGTTCATAGCCTGGTGCAATTTTAGCAAAATGGATCGCTGAAAATATCTTCAATCAAAATGCAGGCAGGGAAAAAGATCTCATTGACAGAAAAATGTTAAATATGTGCAAATCCTCAAATTATGCTGAAAAGTCTTTTTAGGAGGATGTTTTAGTCCCCTGAGAGCATTTCACTGTTTAAAAATACTTCTAATACCAGTCAAACTCTCCATTTATGTGGTAAGACATTTTTTCCATTTGACTAATTGGTGTCATTAATATTAACAGCCTTCATCAAACCCTGTTTGTTGGTTCCAAACTGTCATGCACTCAGAAGTGATTTGCACACATCATGCTCCTCATTTTAAAGAATGTGTGACTGCAGGAAGCAGGGACAAGTCAGATCACAATCATGTGATGAGGCGATACGTGCTGTCTGTGTGTGAGAGCAGTTTCATGTATTCACCAGACATGTCACAACCAACATGCCTGTGTCCCTGTGCGCCGCTGGGAATGCAAACAGATCAGGTTGTGCTCCATCAGGAGCGCGAGGCGTCGGGCTGGGTAATGAATTCCAGGAGGCTGAGCATGCTAACAAGTTCATTATTCCAACTCGGTTTAGGAGTAATTACCATTTTGCATCCAAAGCCATTCAAGTCTGGGTTTCTCTTGTCAAATTAAGCCAAGTGTGAACTCCGATAAATATTTGCATAAGCGCAAATGCACAGGGCGCTCCTCTGTGACAGACCGAGATTGGAGCAGCCATGTTGGATGTTTTCCCCCCTCATACCCTCAGTGATGATGATGTGCTGAAACTCACGTCTCAGTGAGCATTAGCTGATTTTAACAGTGAAATGTGGTGAAAACATGTTGACTTGAGTCTGAACAGCTAATATCATTCTACAACAGGTAAAATACAGTTACATCAGCAACATGGTACAAGGCAACAGAATCGTTTTAATTGTGATTACTTTTTAAAAATGTTTGTGTTGAAAGAAGCATGGAAATGCCAGTTTCACTGACTGAGCCCTGAGTACCTAATAATAAACAGTTCAGGAGAGTTTTCACTGGTTGACCTTCTGCAACTGATTTTGTGTTGTTTAATTCAAATATAAAGTCAGACTAAACGGCTAGACTAAAGGTAAGAAAGGAATATCATCAGGTAGACTATCATATTGGTCTGTCTTATTTGGATAACATTAGCAGTGCTAGCACCACTAACCTTCAGTCCTCCTTGCTCCTCGTATTAAAATGTTTGCAATGTATTAACAGTGTTACAGTGTAATTTAGCAGATGCTTTTATCCAAAGTGACGTAGAGGTAGACAGGTGTTTATGGCGTTAACGACCTTGCTCAAGGGCCAACACTGGATACTTACCATGCTCTAGCTGGGATTGAGATGCTGGTTAATATACACGGCCTACATGCAAATTGATCTCCGTTTTCTGTATCAAAATCCTGCCAAAACACCGTGCTCTACGAGAAACTAACCATTCACTGTGCTTGTGTACACCCCAGTAGAAGAGCCAGGAGAGAAGACCCATCAACTGGAGCTTCAGTGTCTCGTGTGTCTTTGTCATGGCAGGTAGCTTGAGCTTATAAGGCTCTCTGGTAGAGTCAGTTTTCTCAACGAAAGGTCAGGGGTAGAGATGTGCACGGTTAACCGGCTAAACAGTTAAATTGGTGTATCAGATTAGCCAGTGCAAGATTTATGAGTTTGTTAAACAAATTACCTATCAATTTTGATAAACACAGGCCTGAAATACAACTTTCCCCCAGCACTTCACTGGACGTACACATGAGAAGCCAAGCAGTTAGCATGTCATAGGGACAGCACAGCGAAACCCTTTTTTTTAAAACTAGAAAACAGAAATGAAGTGGTAGATAGACTGTTGAGGGTTATACTCAGCCGAAGTGAAACAAGGCCTCATATCAAACCAAGATATCAATCTGTAAAGAGTAAAGACGGCTGTGAAGCACTGTGTAGATGATCAAAAGATAAGGCCAAAATTGCCAGTGTGTATGTGAATGATCTTTTGGCAAAGGCAGATTTCAGAGAAACCTTTGCTCTGCACCTAGACCATAAATCATCTTCTTTCCATTGAAAAATTCTCCTTTGAGACATTTATGAACATCCTTTCAGTGTTGGCCATGGAAATCTTGTAAACGCTAAATAAGGAGCTGAGCAGCAGCAAGCATGTCTCTCATTGACTGATAGCTTTCTAGGTTCTAAATCTCATGGTTAGAAACTGACAGCAAAGCCTGATATGAACTTATGACATCCTTTTTCATACAAGTCTGCTTTCTAGCCCCTAAAGCCGCTCTCTCACAGGCCATTTTCATATTTTCGCACGAGACTGAAATGACATGATCCTTATATGCAGCCATGCATAGAGCCTACATCAGATAAGTTGACTCATTTAGGTCTCTGAAGAGCATCATTAATTATAAAAGGGAACAGCCTCTGGTTGTCTGTGTTGGTACACTTACTCCCTGACTTCTCTGAGTGCACAGTGACACGGCTGAATGTGTAAATGTATCCACTGCAAGTGTCAAAACTATCCTATGCATCATTAAACCATTTTTTAACCAAACTTGTTCAATCAATTCAACCAAAAAGATGGATTTAAAGCCCCTGTGAGGAGTTTTTAGCTGGTTATGTAACAGACTGAAATGAATATTAATTAGTCTTTATGAACTACAGAGGCAAACGAGACCATCAGAGAAAGGACTGGTCATTTCTCATCAGTTATTTTAATGTCTGCAGTGTTTTAAAGCAGAAAAAGTCAGTTTTATCCACAGGGTTGCCCCAACTAAGACAACCTAAGAAATTCTCACAGAAGTTTGAAGTGCAGTGGATATTAAAAAGTCTTCACAGCCCTTACAAAATAACATGCTTTTGTGGTGAAACAAAATGAGGTCAAGGCAAATCTTTGCAGAACTTTTTGTCCGATTCATCTTCAAGGAGGTAAATAAAAAATAGAAATTCTGGTTGCATAAATATGCATGCTTGAGTCTCTAATTTTTTTGATGCACCTTTAGATATAATTTAAGAGGGCTTTGGGCGAAGAAAAAAGACAAAAGGAGCACCCTCCCAACAATAAACTTCTTACTGGTGCACAACAAAAAAGACTTACTTACACTAAGAACATCAGCACTCAAAATGTCCTTTCAAGCAGTTTTATTAGGCTAAGGCATAATGGATGCGTTTCAATTTGTGGAATTCTTCAGTGTTGACAATGTGAGTTCTCATTTCTATCACATACTTTAATCATGAACATTTATGCTACTCAAGGCAAAGCAACTACAACTAACAATAACTGAAAGGTGCACCCTTCACCAGGAAGTCCTCTTCATCATGTGTTATGGTTGCTCCCCACAGGCCAGACTTCTTTAACTTAGTCAGTAACTTCACTCATGGTGCAAAAGTGTCTAATGCCCACTTGGAATGTGGAAAACTCACAAATTAAGGGATTGTTGTCAAATAAGTTAATACAATTATGAAAAATACTCAAATTGATAGAGTACTGTGTACTTACAACTAAAAATGTGTTCAGTTAACTCCTTTAGCTGTCCGGTTTTTCAGTAACAGACTTCAAGGTGAATTTGATCTAGAAAATGCACTTCAGCAGAGTCCTGTACATCTTCCTCCTCTGCTTAAGTTGTTCAGATCTTTCCTGGTTTGGTTTAATTTGAGCAGGGCAAATACAGATGACATCACTGGTCTTGATTGGGAATTACTCCGCCCCCCTCATGCTACAATGTATGTATCTCAGTACAGTCTGTTGTTAACTGGTGTCACTGCCTTCATTGAAATTTAACAGGCAGTTACATGCTGTGTTTCTGTTCATTGTGAGGTGAATTTCCCAAAGATATCAGCCACAGTGGCTGTGGATCATTGAAAGTATCATAACTGAGATTTATTTCAGAAAACAGTGTTTTTACTTCCAAACTTCTCAGTCTGATCAAAAGCGTTTTTTTTTTAATTGAAGAGGATCCTTTTTCTCGTGAGTTGGCTCAAGCTTAGAGCTGGGAAATTAAATGAAAAGTAATCAAACTGACATTTAGAGCCTCTTACCGACGTAAACTTGCCATGTCAATTTATTCACATTTTTCCCCTTTTCTTGGAAAAATTTGACTTTTTACGAAAAACATTTTCATTTCAGCTGGTGTGTGTTTTGATTTCAAATGTTCAATGAATAACCATAAATTGTTAATCTGTGCCTGTTCCTTTCAGTTGTTTGTTTTAAAATTATACAAATATTTTTAGAACAAATGGAGTCGGAGGTTGGGGCTGGATTAATCATTCAGTAATCATAATTAAGGTAAAAAGTTCAATTAATCGTGATTTTCATATTTGCCATAATCGCCCAGCCCTACTTGAGCTCATTCAACCGACACGCCCACAACATCCCAGAGCAGATTTTGCTGCCTCGTTTTCATGAATTTGAAGCTTAATTTCATAAACTTAGAGATGTTTTTCATGACTGAAAATTGGCATGGTGGTTCATAACACAGTGGCCTTTCATGAAACCAACCTAGAATAAAGTTTTTTTTCTCACTTTACAGGAACTTTAATAAAGTTCTAGTTTGGGTTGTGCATATTTATGCAACTAATTCTCTCTTTTTTTTTTTTTTTTTGTAAATGGATTTTTATTTTTACTTTTATATCCACTGTAAATCAATATTTACATTTACATTTACAATATTCAAGTTTGGCTTTTTTGGCTTCCTGTCATTAACACTTGACATTATTCTATGTCCACCTGTAATTCACAGAGCATAATGCATTTTTCAAAAGCAAATGATAGGCTTAGCACAAATAATTGTAATCATAATCTTAGAATTGTTTCCTTTTTTGTATTTCCCCTTTATTATAAAAGGAAAAAAAAAATCAAAGCACGTGCATTTGTGACTGTGTGAAGCTTAAGTACACATGAGAGGTATGATTACAGGTCATTATCTCTTATAATTCACAATAGTTTGTCCCTATTTTGCATAAAGCCATTACCGTCTACCCTTTATTAAAGTAAATAATACCCACGCAACTGTTACAAACAGATAAACAATACGGCAGAAAAGAAAATTGCTGTTCAGGGGCAAATAATGAGCTGTTGCATCACGAGGTAACAGTTTGTTTGAATGTAAAACGAGCTCTTTGTTTAAAACATTCATAAATACATTAGTCTGTGGAGTGAGACAGTCTGCAGTGGTCAGACACAAACGCTGACAACAGTAACACAATGTTGACTGAGTGCATTGTAAGTCCGCACCCAATGGTATTTATCACAGTGGGCCTTTGTTGTCTTGAATAAATAGACATATTAGTGCGAGTCCAGAGTTCAGCCCACACAGCCGGCCAGCCACAGGCACACGCTCAGTCTTCAAGGGAAAAATATTCTCACTGCTCCAGCATTTGGACAGGACCTTCATGACTCATATGAAACATAAAGGCATCGGAAAGACATCAGAATAAAAAGTTTCCTCACTGCGATATTTCAAAAACAGACACCTACTTCAAAAGCCAAAAGGGAAGTTAGTAATTGTACTTTTTAAAACAGCTCTGTTAAAATCTGAGCTCTGTTAAATGTGGAGGAGAGCATGCCTGCATCCAATTATTCTTTTCAAAACTCCTACAAATTCAAATTTCATCTTTCTAATTTGCATTCATTCAACTGCATGACAAGCACAGCAGATAATCTGTAATGGGTTGTCTCTAACCAGTACGTTTCCCTGGATTCAAAGGTTGTTATTTGTCCTAGTTCCTACATCTGCCCTGAAAATACCCGTGGCGTCTCCGCTGTGGTTTTCCCCTCTGTAGATGTGACAGAGGGATGTGCATTTCATTTCAAGAGCGCACCACTGCTCGTGCACCACTGGGATTTGTAAAGTAGAAGTCCCAAAGATATCTTTTTCCAACCTTCGCTCTCAGAAATGTGAAACTCAAAAAGAAATCATAATCTAGCGGATTTCTGTGGGGTGAATATTTAGTTGCTAGGCAACAGTTGTTGGCATTCGACAGGAAGCCCTCAAGTAAAAGAAATCGGTAAGAGAGGAGGGAGGGGCTGGGGTGGGTTTGTGGCGAAAAACATGAGTGGATGGAAAAATAGGCTGTATGGACAAAATGGCTATTTTCCCAGACCTGAAGTGGATCTGCTGTTTTCACAAATTGGCCCACATGTAGGACAGTCGTTTACCAAACCAAGGCCATCTGAACAGCATGGGCCATTACTGGAACCAGTTTAGACAGCACTTATTTCTACCTTTTCACTTTCAGTTTGTCATTTCTCACGTGTCTGACGGTGAGTTTTTGAAGTGATGCAAAGCTGCTGTGCATTTAACACTCAGTCTATCATCTTGATTGATTTAACCCTTAAAATGCCATTTTATGCTAAATGCAAACATTTTTATCAATGGAAAAAAACAAACCAATAAAAAAGACTTTATTTCCTCATACTTTATGCTAAATGAGACTTTTTGAAGGGCAGCCTTTGTCATTGATGAACAGAAAGATTGATTTTGATTTTTTTTTATACTTCTTTTTACTTTGTCCAATAAAAAAACCTGCCTTGTTATTTGAAGTGATTAAAAAAATGCAATTTTTTAAAATTAGATTAATATAAATCAATGTCTTTTTTTAACTGCAAAAGACTTGATTCTTTTCACCTGCTCTATTCCTATTTCTTAAAACTAATGTTTAATATTTTTTCACCATTTGAATCCCAACCTGGGCCCTGAATCCACCATTATTTCTATGAAGAGAACACAAAAAAACGCCATGGTGAAAAATATTGAGGCTCAGCTTTATATTAGAAGCAAAAAAACAAACCCAAACAAAAACAGAGACAGTGATTTGATGCATTCATAGTTAGAGGATAAAAATTGATGTTGCATTGGAAGTTAATGGGGACATTTTCGTCCTTAACATGCTGATAAAAATAAACTACAAGTTTTAGGGGCTAGGGTAAGGGTTAGAGTTAGGGTTAGAGGGTTAGCGTTAGGTTTAGATACCACCCATTTACTAGAGAATTGCCACAGCATTATGAGGAATTACTTAGATAATCTTTATTTAGACTTGAAAATCATTGAGGGCGAGCCCTCATTTACAATGATTTCGAGCAGATAAAGGAAACACGCATAATAAACAATACATATCAGATATAACAAACATATTCTATACATATAAAGTACAGTAACAAGATAAAAAAAAATGACATAATATCAATTAGAAATGGAACAACAAAGTCAATTAAAACAGGTGCAATCACAGAACAAGAAATTCTGAATTAATGAGCTGAAATGCCCCAAAGAAATGAGTTCTTTGACTTTGAAAGTGCTCTGTAGTGAGTTCCAAGCAGACGGAGCAAAGAAGCTAAAGGCAGATCTGCTGAGCTCAGAGTGAACTCTCAGAACCTGGAGTGTAAGCCAGTCATTAGAGCGGGTGTTATAAGCTCCAGAGGACCAGGCTAACATGGAGGAGATGTAGCATCCCAATAAGAGTCTTGTAAATAAACATGTGTATGCAGGTCACGTCTCTCTGAGAGCGATGACCATCCAACTGTACTGTAGAGGATGCAGTGGTGAGTGTTGTAGGCATCACCAGTAATGAACCGAAGTGCAGAGTGGAAAACTGCATCAAGGGGTTTTAAAGTAGCAGCTGAAGCATGCCTAGACAAAATATCCCCATAATCCAGCACCGATAAAAAAGTTGCCTCAACCAGGGTTTTTTCTACAATGCAGAGGAAAGTATGATTTATTTCTAAAAAAAAGCCAATCTTGTGATGAGGTTTACTTACCAAGTTAGACACATGAGTTTTAAATGTGAACTTCTCGTCAATCCAAATGCCGAGATATTTATATGCTATCATTCTTTCAACGCTGGTGCCACCATGAGCAGTGATAATGGCACTCTCAAAGTCAGTGTTCTTAGCTCTAAAAAAAGAGCATAAATTTAGTTTTCTCTGCATTCAGAACTAACCTGTGATTGGTAAGAGCACCCTCCAAATCATTAAAGCAGCTCTGAAGAGAACCCACAGCAGACTGAACATTATCAGCAGTGCAGTACAAAACTGTGTCATCTGCATAAAAATTAATTTTACAATTTGAAACCGCTGACACAATATCATAAAGAGTGATTATTACTGGACCAAGGACAGATCCTTGAGGAACACCATTTGGAGGTGTAATAAAATCTGATTTTACATTTCCCAGGGCTACACACTGCTGTCTGCCTATGAGATAGCTCTTAAACCAACAATAAGCATTTTTATCAAATCCAATAGTGTCAAGCTTGCTTAAAAGCACTGCATGATTAACAGTGTCAAAGGCTTTGGAAAGGTCAGTAAATAGAGCAGCAGGGTGTTTTCTGTTATCCAGGGCTGTTATAATGACATTTAAAACAAGAGTGGCTGCAGTAACAGTGCTGTGTTTCTGTCTAAAACCAGACTGGTGTGAACTTAAAACAGAATATTCTAAAAGAAATGATTTGAGCTGCTCATTTACTAAAGACTCAAATATTTTTGAAAGGCACAACAGTTTGGAAATTGGCCTATAGTTGTTTATAACGTGTTTCACCACCATTGTGTAGTGGAGTGACATAAGCAGTCTTCCAAGCCAAGGGAACAGTACACGATACAATTGGCAGGTTAAAAATATATGTAACATAGTGCACTAAAATAGAGGCTGCAAGCTTTAAAAGGCAGGGATCAAGTTAATCCTCACCAACTGAATATTTCGAGTCCAAAGTTAATAAAGCATTGAGAACTTCATCAGGGGAAACAGACTCAGTGTAAATTTTGGTCTTGCGTGGCCTGGGAGGAATTATCAATAATAAGGAGAGGGGGTCCTGTGTAGATCTTTTCAAATAAATTTCCAGCAGCATTAAAATGATCATTGAAAGCAAAACAGATGTCTTTGTGGTCAGTTATTATGGAGCCGTCAGCTGAGGTAAAGAAGGGGATAACTTCCGATTAAGGGAATTTATTGTCTTCCAGAATTTTGAGGGGTTAGATTGGGGATTAGGAACAAGAATCCAATAAAAATTCATTTTAGCCTTCCTTATTGTGGCGGTACATTTATTTCAACCAAATGACTGGCCTCACCAGTACGCCTGGCAAGGGTCCAGGCCTTATTCCTCTCTCTCAGCAGAGCTGAGATTGCAGCTGAGGACCATGGAGTGTTTCTCAATCTGTGTTTTTTGGAGGGTGCATGTTTATCAACAGCAGAGTTAAATGATTTACAAAAGTGTTTAAGAGCCAAGTCAACATCTGGGATTTTAGAAGTATCATGAATGTCACTTCTATAAAGGTCAGATAGAAAAGCTTGCTCACTAAAATATTTAAGATTATGACTGATTACAATATGGGGACAATCCCTTTTAACTTTGTATTTCTAATACAAGCGATGGTACAGTGATCACTGAAACCAAGCTCAAATACACCAGAGTCAGAAAGTTTTTCAGCTTTGTTTGTGAAAATTAAATCTATCAAGGTTGACTTAGAGGGGTCTGTTAGGTTTGGCCTGGTGGGAACTTTGATTAATTGTGTGAAGTTAAAATTTTCACAGACTTATCTTAGATTATCCGAAGCAGAACTCAGCCAGTTTAAATTAAAATCACCTAAAACAATAATCTCAGAGTTTATGTATGGAGCTAAAAGATTAGCTAACATGTTTAAAGCAGAAGAGGAAGCAGAAGGAGGTCTATTCACAGAAACCACAGTGATAGAATTATTATTTTCAGTGTTCACCGTCAAAGCCAAGAACTCAAAACATTTTCAATTGAACTGCATTCAGAACAGAAGAATTTAAAAATGCTCTCGCATAGCCACAACACCCCTAGATTTTCTGTCTGTTCTAAACAGATTAAAATCGTCCAAGGCAACCTCAGAGTCACATACAGAGGATTTCAACCAAGTTTCAGAGAGAACAGTAATGTCTGGATTAGTTTGGATTGTCAGGATTTTTAACTGATCATTTTTTCATGCTGAAAGATGCGTCATATTTAAATTAATTAAACCTAAACCTTTCCTACTCTTAAAATCTGAGGGTCCAAAAGACATTGGCTGGGATATCTCTGTATTTGTAGATGACGGGGAAGACCGAATACGGTGGGTGGGGTGTGTAAAATTCTGCTTGGACTGTCATGCTGAGAAAGCCTTTCTCATGCAGAGAAAGTATTTAACGATAAAAGACGGGAACGTGTGATTATGATGGAGGGGCTCATGTTTAAATAGGTCGAGTCTTTTATAGAAGGATGTGAAGTTGTCCACATAGGGAATGCCTCTGTTACAGCAGTAGTCCTTCAGCCAGTTGTGAGGGAAATGCTCACTGTATTGCCAAATGTTTAAAATCGCAATAATATCGAGTCATGACCAAAGTATCATGATAATATTGTATCATGGGGCCACTGGTGATTCCCAGCCCTAATTATTACTTGTTGATACTTACTTAATATTACTGAGTTATAACTTGTTAAAATGCAAACTGATTACTTGGTAATTATGCCTTTTTTTATTTTTTTTTTTTTTTTTTTTTTTTTTTTAGAAATTACTAGATAGTTAAACCTATTGCAGAATTACTCTGTAATTAGGGCCCACTAAAATAAAATGCCACACAAAGTTCACTATTTGGACATTTTCTGTGGTGTAACTGGAAACCGGACAGGCTTGTCCTTTTAGAAACTGCAAATGATTGAAGTGTTTTCAGATGAGTGTAGACTTGTTATGTTTTAACTTTACTATTACTGCAACATTACTCCATCATGACATTGGAGACTCTGCTCCTCTCCTACATGCTCTGTGCACATTAGGCTGCTGTGTTGATTCGCTAGAGCTCATGAATTCTTTGTCAGATAGAGAGGGTGAGAACTGAGCCAGAGGGGAAGACTGACATGCATTTGAGCCAAAGTAGTGCACTTTTTATTAATTGATTGATGAAATGAAATGCTGATACCAATAATAACAGCAAAATGCCATTTATTGGCCCCAATTATCAGCTAGAGTGATAATTGGTTGAACCCTTCTTCACACCACGTGTTTCTATTACTGCTTCCTCACAAACCTCCCAGAGTAGCTGTCCCTCTCTCCCCGCTGCTGTATTTCCTTGCTCCTTCATCTTTTGCTCGTCTTAGCCATTAGCCTGCCTCTCTGCCCTCTGGCAGAGTGAAGAAGTCCATGACAGTGATGCAGGATTTTCCTAACACGGATCCCCATTCGAGGCCATTTTCTTCGTCAGATTGGAAGTTGGGATATTTGTAATCTTGGGGCACCAGCTAATGGTATTTGCAGAGTGAAATCAGTTTAGTGCATGTTTTCCGTAATGGCCTTGACTGCGTGGCATTGCCGGCGGCCCTGTCTTGAATGGTGGAAGGATGGCTCTAATTTGGGCTAATGGGTGACTCAGCCGTCATCATCATGTGTCCCCTCGGTGGGCTGCAGATGGCTGGTGAGGCATGGGTGCAGCAGCCGAGCCTGGGTCGCACACACCCCGACACAACACAATGCATCAAGTAAGTGACACATGCAGCAAACGCTGACATTTGGAGAGTGACGGAGGGAGGGGGGAGTAAGAAATGAGACTTGCTCAGGCATAAGTGCACAAAACACAGAGGAAGAGGTTAATCAGTGGCCAAGCTAATCGAATCATTTGTCATCAGATTAGATTAAAGCACTGAACCTTCCCTCGGGCAATCATCTAGGGAGATATCTGCGGCTGTGCAAGGCTCAGGTATCAAATAGCTGTGAAATGATAATGCATGCTAAGTGACTGCTCGCTTTTGTTCAAACTCCGCTTATCTGCACATGCTTGAAAATACAGACGAGGAGAGCAAATCACCGTGGCAACTGGAACACAAGGTGGGTGCTAGGAAGGCGGTTTTAACAGGGATGTATTCCCCGTGTTTGGATGCCTGAATGTGCGAGGGATGAGGGTGGGGGCATCGAAAAAGACGCTGGATCCCTGATGGGGCAGCGTCTGACTGAGGCCGGGCTAGAGGAGTGCTGCAGTGGCTAGTTTACATTCCACGGAGTCGGCTAAGCTTCACCAACCTCTGCTCTACTTAGACTTGCACACACTAACACACACACACGCGCACATACACATATATATATGCTGATATATTTGCAATTTTACAAAAAAAATCTCCCCCTGTATGCCTCCACCTGTACAGAATTCCAATCCCTCCTCTACTCCCACACCACAAGGACACAATCATATCTCGCCTCCCATCAGCCATGCAGCCAGATAACAAACCACCTCATCTGTACCTCCTGACCCCGCCCCCTCCTCCAATCCCCAAGTAACCTTGGCAACGGCGTCACTTTACTTCATTGCGGTGGAGGACAGTAGAACGGGGAGGGAAGGTGACGAGAGGTTGCAGCATGGAGGGAAGTAAGTCCCAGGGGAGGAGCCGACCAGTTTACAACTGTACCGAGCAGAATAGGTTTGCCTCCCCTCCTCAACACCAACCCCACCCCCCCAGAGACCCATTACCAGAGGTCAGAGCTCTGGTCTCAGGATGGCTCTGTGCAGGCATCTGTTTGCAACCTGTCAAAGATCAGCTGCGTGACCTGGGTACATATGGAGGGCATGGCTGAATAGTGAAGAGGTAACTGGGGTCTACTGAGTACAACTAGTGAAGGAGCTGCAGCAGGAACAAGGAGGTTGACTTTGATTAGAAATGTAACGATATTACATTTTTATATCATGATGGTGAAAAATGGATGAAATGATTCATCACATCACGTGATTTATCACACCACTGAACATGTCTCCACAGTCCAGTGTCGACCTTTACACCAGTCCATCTGATGCCTGGCATTGGACTTGGTGATGTGAGGCTTGCATGCAGCTGCCATGGAAACCAATTCCATGCAGCTCCCACCGCACAGTTTTTGAGCTTATATTAATGCCAGTGGAAGTTTTGAATTTGCCATTGGCGACTTTAGCACCATGCGCCTTAGCAATTGTTGACCATGTTATTTTACAATGTCATCTGCTTTGTAGTTGAGTTGCTGTTGTTCCTAAACACTTCCATTTTCAAATCATATCACTTACAGTCAAATAGAATATCCAGCAGGATCCAGCATGAACTGTCTTATTGCAAAGGTGGCATCCATCACAGTACCACGCTTGAAGTCACTGAGCTCTTCAGACAAATGTTTGCAAATAAAGACTGCGTGGCTTGGAGCCATGGTTTATGCCAGAAGTGAGAATCACAATCCATGATCTGACTGTTAGATGTTACTAATATTGTTGCACCTTTGATTATAATTCAAGTGTTAATGGTATGATAACCATGGGAAAAATTCTTTTGCAGTTATCATCAAATCCGGTAACTATTTCATCTCTGACTAGGATGTTTGCAGATTCTGTATTTAAAACCAGCAACAGGACCAGGTTTGGTTTAAATTGAATTACTTCTGCTGTGTTGGAGTACACTTGTATTTTTGTTCATGCATTAAGGTGTTTCCAAACAGTAATTTTCAGCTTTAATTGGCAGATTTGCACAGTGAAAGCTCCAGATAATTTGCCTAATGCTTTATAAATACAGTGAGCACAATGTGAAGTTGAAAGCGCAGGTAGGATTTTTGAAGTGTCTCATTCATTGAGTCTAAATGATTGTGTCAACGGTACCTTTTTTCTTTGTCAATCATCAATTGTTTTGGAGAACCAGTGACTAAATTCCGACATCATATCAATTTAATCTAACAAACAGGCAAATCTGTCTTATGCATCTAAAGCAGGGGGAGCTGAAGCTGCCTTTCTGATGCAAATTTTGTGATTTAAAGCAGCAGCATTGTTTTTATTACATGAAATCCTTGCAGATTTCAAGGGGAGAAAAGAGTAAAAGTGACTTATTTAAATAAAGTGTTTTAATGCTTTGCATGTATGATGTAAAACACAAAGTTCAGACACAGTCAGATTAATACTTGTTACAGTGCAATCCAATGCAACAGCCTTTCAGGAAATACAAAGTCCATATTAAAACGTGGATTCTTTTATTACATTTAGAGAAGCTGTTCAAACCATAAGATGTTTTCACATTGGATATCAGTGACAGTGCTGAAGCTCTGCCATTGTCACGCCTGAAGATATTCCCATTGCTGTCTAGACGGCATATTAGGTGTCCATTTTTGGTTTTGCAGGAAATCAAGAGAGCAAGGCACATACATGATCCTGACCCATGTTCAATAAATATGTCCATTTATATGTAAATGCACAATTTGAGGAGTGACGTTTCATGTTCAGCTTCTTACATTGTTGTTTTTAACATGACTTCTGCTGCTTACTACATCATCCTGTGCTTCTGCGCTCTAGGAGGATGGTTCTAATACATTACCTCATCTGCAATAAGCCTTTATACATGCAGCTCACCTGCTATCATTATGTAATATCAAGTGACAGATTTCAAGAGTTAGGTCATGTTATTTGAGCGTCTTGATACAACACACTGCTGATAATTACCGTCAAAAGAGCAGAAAGTCACAAAAAATAAGCCTGAAACATTTTCTCATTTTGTGGGAAACACTGCTGTCATATAAAATAAACAATGAAAGAACAATTGATGTGTGTAACTAGCAGGCTCAGATGAATGTACAGGTCACAACTTGTCCACGAGAGCGTTTTGGAGTTGTTGGATTGTGTATTTGATGAGTTTGATGAGGGAAAGCCGGAATACCGTCTGCTTACATTGAGTTGGCACAGCTGGTCCGAACTCGACAGCGGCCGATCTAAAAACAGCTTGCATCGATGACTGAAGGTAACGAACCTATTACTAAGACTACAGGAATTATGGCAATGGGCGAATTTGCCAAAATGTGGAAGTATCCCTTTAAGCCTTCTTTTCTTATTGGTTGTCATTTGTTTGTGACGACAGTACCCTTGAGGGGCAGAGGTTGTAGGTGTTCAGACTGGTCCGTTTAACCAAGAGCAGTGTGAATGCAAACCAAACCAAAGAAAAGTGCAACAATGTTGCAATTTCTGTTTCAAAACGGACCGAGTCCCCCAGACTATCAGGTGTGAAAACGACCTAAAAGTTAAAAACCTAACCTGCAGAGCCTGAAAATGTTCAATTAGGCTGAGTAGACAGTCTGCCTATTGGAGAAAAGCTTGTCCTCTATGAAAACATTCTAATACAGCAAGCAATGTTAGCTGATGTAGCTAACATAGTGGCTCTGTAAGCTACATAGGAACATTCTCTGTGTAGCTAAGTTAGCTTAAGCTATGTTTTCTAAAGCTCATGTTGCTAAGGCTAACTAAGCTGCATTGGTTATGTAGTAATTACGTTGCTAGCTCTGTTTTTTAAAATAAAATGTTGCTTAGTCTGTAATCTTTGTAATGCAATTTCTTTCATGAATGTTACTGTCAGACTTTGTTTATAAATAAAGTGGAATAGAAAACATCTTAAATGTTGTATCTGCAAATCACGGCACCTCTGTTCTGAAAACAATGGTGTTTCAGGTGAACAATCTTTGAGGGTTGCTGTCAGAGATGTACGCGCTGCAGACAGACTGTCTTGGAATGTATTCCTTTTTTTTTTTTTTTTTTTTGAATAGTGGGCTAAACTCAACTTTGAATTTATTTAGATGGGAAAGTATTTGCCTAGGAACAGCCCTAGGATAATGTAATCCAGCATGACCCTAGTGCAAACTAGAGCTTCAAGAATTGCTACCGAGAAGGTTCAGTATATCAGAGTCATTGTCAATGAAAGCTGTATTGTAACCTTCACAAAAGAAGATGTATTGCATTGGGTTGCATAAGAATTGTGGGATTTTGTCCGTTACCTGTTTGGAGATGGCAATAACCAAGCAATACAGCGACGACCTTGAATTAAACTATCTGCGCAAGATGTCATGATATTTTCTTATTTTTTAGAAAACTGGAGATTTTGTGGATTAATCAAGTAAATTTGCATGTGCAAACGTGGTTAACTCTTGTCTCATCAGTTTGTGGGAGTGGGAGACTGTTGTGTTGAAGCAGAGATGAGATATCAAGCTGACTAAATGAATTGTCAACAAAATTACTGCCAATATACAGCCCACTTTAATATGGACACAACCAAAAATGTATAAAAACAACTGTCAAACAAGCGGTGGGAAGAGGATTAAAGAGTATTTACAAGCCATTAATAAACACATCCCACGACTGCATCCCCCGTGATTACTATTGACTGCCAAGTATTGGGAAATGGTGCCTGTACTTCAAGTAAGATCTTTGTATGTGGACACAAACTGGCCAGTATCTGAGTCTGTGGGCCATTAAGAAAGCAGAAATGTGCCAGTATGTTTGTGATGATGTATGTTTTTGTAAGCACGTGTGGTCTAAGCTGTGCACGCCTGAGTACGCATGGGCTGCCAGAGCCGTGCCTTCCTCCCTCGTTTCGCCCCCCGGCTTTCTGATGGAGCCACTGGAATCAAATCAAATAAAGTCAAACTCATTTCTTGCCCGCCCCTCCCACCCCCACAACCCACCTCACTCAACACCCCCACCCTCGGAGGAACTCCTCTGACGTCCCAGGCACCAACAAAAATATAAAATGACATTAAGGGAGCGTGTAAACATCCAGCTGAGCAGCGCAGGAGGACGACACTGAACACATGCCTGCATGCACACAAACACTGACACAAGCGTCGCTAAGATAATTCAAAGCTGTGGCAGATGTGACAGGTCGTGCACATTATGTTCCTCCCCCTCTACCCCTGTGGTCCCACAATGTCTAGTTGAAAGGACCTGTTGCCCAGCATCCCAGCTTACATCCTTTTTTTCCCCCAGGGGACAGCATATAATGAGAAAGCCCCATTATGGGTCCAGCCACAGCCCGTGTCTCTGTGCTGCTTCTGCTGCTGCTACAAAAGTTACCCATGAGGTCTCTCTCTTTGTTAGTTAAGGGGAAGAGCAACGGCAGACGTCCCCCGCTCTCTGCTTGTTAGCCAGCAGTAATGACTAGGCTGTGGGGAGCAGGGCTACCCGGCCAAGGCACTGGAAGTCCGTTCCCCTTCGCTGGCCCTCGGCTCACCTACAGGAAGGGAACAGAAGCAGACACCACAGAGAACACTCTGGGAGGAACAGATCTGACAGACTGAAGAGGCAAGGAGGGAGGGAAAGGGGGAGGGAGGATTTCTACCTAAGGATGAACCAAAACCAAACTGGACCTCTTCTGAATCATACACTAGACTAGAGCACAGGATCCTACTATTAACTTGGCTGTTGACAGATCTAGCATAAGATCAGTGCCAAGATAAATGTGGGCCTTGTACAGCATGTGCTTTATAGGTGTATTAAAATAAAGACAAAAATATGTGCTTATATCGATTACACCCTTGTGCCCTACTGAAGTGTTACAATAGGCTACAACATGGCCTGTATTTGTCACTTTAAACCAAAAGCATTGCCACCTTTAAAAACAAAGGCACTGTTAATGTTGCCTTCCAGGTAGTGAAGCCACCAGTACTGTACCTTACTACATGGCCCCATTCATAGATATCACCTTTGAATGGGGCTCATAAAGCCACCCCTGATGGGCAAGAAAAGCTTCCTGTTGCTTTATACTAAAGAGAGGTTGACCATCTTGGAGGGCAACTGCTAGATTTAGCCATTTTTATTTCAGTTCTTGAATGAAAAAAATGCCTTTCAGCTGGATGCATTAATTGAGACAAGCTGGGTTTGTTCTTTTACAGAACACCGACAGAGAAAGAAAACTAAGAGAGGAGCAAATAGCAGATAGGGAACAATGTAGTAGCACCCATTGACTTCTCCTAATCCTGACATGAAATATTGAGTTAACCTGAGCAGAACTAACACTCTAGATGCTGATTATAGCTATTTGCACTCACATGTGTTTCAGTGGTGATACAATTTTGCTCTTTGACCTTTGTTGTACCACCTGAAATGGAAAGTGCACACTTTCACTTGAGCAAAATTGTAATGAATCATCTTTAAAAGATGTGAAACCTCCTTTACCTTATTAGAATGAAAGTAAATAATCTTAGAGCTTTAAATAGTGTTAATTATTTTATATAGGTAGACTTTTTGTGGTTGCACCACCTGACATTTGCAACTAATTTCAAACAAAGAGATACTGTACTTAGACACTTTATTTGTTTTGATAGAAACTGGACACATATTTTTAAGACAAAATCAAGAGTATAATGGTAAAATACATTATTGTCCCTTTCAACTAGGGATTTTCCTATCCTATTTCCCCATTGGGCTAAACGCTCATTTAAAGGGGACATATTTGACCCTTTTAAGACAAGCTTTTATTGTTCTCAGAGGTCCCCAAAACATGCCTGTGGAGCTTGTTGCTGTAAAAACCCTCTAGTATAGGACTTTTGCATGTCTAAAACTCCCTCTGTTTCAGCCCTGCTCAGAAGTAGCTGTTTCTGTGTCTGTGGCTTTAAATGTTACTAACCCGTCTGACTCCATCCCTGACCACACCCCTCTCAGGAAATGGATGTGGCACTCCTGATGTTGCAATATTACAGATGTGTTAGCCACGCTGTACAGAGTATATCAAGCTCACATCCACCCACTAACATTAGCAGCTAGCGCCGACTGCCTTTGTTCCTTTTTGCAGATTAATATCATGCTTTGATATGTGGCCTTTTCACTTTGGTTGAGTAGTTATATGTGAGTTCAACCTTTGACTTCCTACAGACCACTTTATTTCTTTATATTACTTAAAAAACAGCCATACTGCGCTGTTCCTACTACACTCTAACTGCTAAGCTTCTCATATTTACATTCAGTGAAGTGCCGAGGGAAAGCTCAGACAGGAAGGCAGCAGCTGTTCACCGAAGCTACAGCGTCTTCTAGTGGTTGGAGGGTCATCACAGTTTAAAAGAGCATTATAGACCGGGATTTTAAACCTTTGTTTTAAAAAAATTATAGTTTTATAGTCTAACCAACTTGTAAATCTTGCGCCGGCTAATTTGTTAAGCAAGTTAAACTGTATGACTGCACACATCCCTATTTTCAACAAACTTTGGTTAAGTCGCATCCCAACTCCCTGCAGCCACAGTGATGTACAGTAAGTCCACCACTGTGTGTTAATGTCTCATTTTTTGACAATTGACAAGCTAGAAGTCGTCTGAATCTTGTGTTATTAAACATTTCGCTTTTTACTGTTCCCTGATTTCATTTTCCATCTTTTACAAGTTCCTTTTTGTGTGGTTAGGTTCATGTTATAATCTTTGATCTACCTAATGTTAATTGATTTATAGGCCATTTTGCTCAGTCATGAGTTTCAACTTGAGTTAAATGGATGTGCTAAATCTGTTTTAATCACTTCATTTAGAAATAAAAGTCCCATAATTGTAGTTCTGCCACCCTGACATATAAGAACTTCCACTAGATTTAAAATAATTGATTATTTGATTTCAAAGATTTCAACCCTACAATCATGCCAAAGTCTTAGTTTTGAATTTCCCAAAATTAAAATGCCATTTTAACAGTGTCAGTAATCTGTTCATTTCTCCCTCTGACATTTTTAGGGTTTGAGATGCCAAAATAGGAAGCTAATTTTACTATTGAAATATAATGAAAATATATCCAATGCCATTAATTGATTCATTTTTTTCAAAAGGAACTAATAGACTTAAACACAAAAATATATACAGTATGTCATGTCACTGACCTGTCTGTACTTCAGTAGATTTTTACCCTGGTGGTGGTGTAAGGGGAACAGTTTTCCTCCACTTTGGATGTACCAGTATGTAGACTTCACTGAAGTGAAGTTCTAGCTTAGGCTTTCCTGATTTTAAGTATTTAAGTAGTGTCCCTGTGCTATGCAAAGATCCAATATGATAAAAGAAATCAGTGCAATTGAATATCTGAATTTTTCTGTGGATACAAGCATGCATTGTTTTTAGGAGATGGAGAATTAAATTTGCTGGTGCTGTAGCTCCATGTAGTGGTCAATAGGTCAATGATTGCTACTGTCCCAAGCTTTTTTTCCCTCCCACCCTCCATGCTGACTGAAAGCTATGCATTAGCCCCCACAACCCCATAGCCCAGTTGGTTAGACCAATGAGCAGAAAGAATGAAAGCATCACAGTGGTTGTGAAGTGGGCCCCCCCCCTCATTGGTGTTCCATCTAACTAGGCCCATTACTCCTGAGAACAGCTGGCTAGCCGTTATTGTCCAGCATACCCACTCACCAAACGTCTCCACTCTTGTTGAAAAAGTGAAGGAAAAAAAATGCATGTAATCCTGGTGCCAACAATACGCCTAGAAAAAATGACTTTCAAGAACAAAGGAAATAGTGTTTTTCTTCCGCCTCTGTTTTGGCCCAGAACTAGCATTAATATATACGATCAACCATGTGGCTGTTTGAATTTGAACACTTTGAAGTAGGGAACGTCTTGGCTCATTATCTTCCAATATAATCAAAAAGGAATGGCTTTTATCTGGAGATGCAAAACGCAATAAGATATTCTTGAACAAGAAAGAAATTTGTGAGCACATTTCTAGGTCAAGTTGTTTCTAGGATGTTCAGTAGTGTCCATATGGTGTTTGCTTTGCAATGATAGCTGCACACACTCATATCCTGTGTGCTGTGACAGAAGAGATTACGATGTCTGCTTACTATGTGTTACACATGAGCAGATCAATAATTCAGTGGTAGACACACGAGCCATGTGCATTACAAAGCAGTACAGCTGCAATAACACAGTTTGACCCGTTGTCACCATGCCCATCAGATGGTGTTGATGCTGTATGCTAGGCAGTAGATAAGGATGTTTTATACAAGGGCTCATAAACAAGTGCAGAATATCAGACAGAATCCTGGAGACACAGATGCTGTTGAGTCTAGTTTGTTTGGTTTGCAGCTGATTATGAAACCATCAGTGCAGCCTAAGGGGTGGATTAGCAGTTGAGGAAGCATTTTGTTGCTCAGCTTGGCTTAAATCGATGGATTGTGGCGGAGAAGTTGTTATGAGCCATGGCAAGAAAGCTGTGGAGGGCGTGCAAAGACGGAAGCAGTTTACATCAAATTATATGCATCGAATAAAATATTTATCACACTTTGTGTGTACTGTAGAAGATGGTTGCATTTTTATCTTTTATTATCATCATCATTTTGCTTTGTAGTGCCTCAGCCAATGGCGATAGTCCCCATCACTTTCAGTGAATTGTGGATCGAGTGTACCGTTGTGTGAAGACTAACAAACAACATCTGCAGCAGTGGCAACCAGGCACTCCCTCTGTGCCTCATTCTCCTGCCAAGTCCGCCCACGTTTCCTCTCATCTGCTCAGGCCATCATCCCTGCAACTCCTTCCTTGCTGTTTCCACTGTCGTTCCCTTCCAGAAGACCCATCTTTCATCTGGGCTGTTGACTTAGCACAGACCTTGCCGTTCTGGCACCATGGATTCACTCAAATGGATCTGAGCTGAGCTAACTGCAGTGCTGAAACACAAAAGGCGGTGCATTATTGATTATGTTTGTGATCTAACCTTGGTGCTTAGGAGTAGCTTTCCTCCTCCCTGCTTCTTCCCTGTGCCCATGCATAATTTCTGCAGCAAAAGTGTGAATTTTTTTTCTCCCCTTAATGGAAAGTTTGGGGGAATTCAGAGATTTTCAATAACTCTGGATACACCACACAAGTTTGCTCTCTCTGTTTACCCAGGAGTAGATTCTAGTTATAGGCCTGTCAAAGGTCAGAATGGCAGAGCGAGAAAAAGTCTATACTAGAGTGAAAGAGAGAACTCTTAGAAATAGATGCCATCCATCAGAGGGGACGTCCTTCATTTGGCAAGTGTCAGTCCTGGAGGGAGAAATGCATATTCAGTCTTGAACAATGAGTGTCAGTCACTTTGCTTTCAACAGACACATGACAGCTGGGCACAGTGGCTGGTTACACACTTGTAGAATGGGAGCTGCAAGCGAGCGAGAGGGGGAATGAAAGCCCAACGAAGGAACTGAAAGAAGCAACAAAACAGTCCTCTCCCCAGAGGAAGATTGATGGACTTCCCTGTGCCATTTCAGACGATGAGTATCAGGACTGACGTTCAGGAAAATATGCCAGTGTAACACTATGCAACAATGCTACCACATCAGATGGGCTGCTGTGTGGACATGCAGGAGTCCTAGAGTAAAATGAAGGACACAGTCTTCCCCATGGGTCATCTCTCAGCTGATCCTCACAAGTGGAAAGAATGCCGTGTGTCATTGGTGTTTTATTGAAACAAGGATGCAGCTGCTCCCAGTTGGATCACAATGCTCCTCTAGCATTTAGTGTCTTTCTCAGCTTTCTGAATTTCAGGGCTGTAGTCAAGCAAAGAATAAACTTGGCTGACTGAAAATACACCCACTCACCAGCCAATCTATTGGTCCTTTAAAAAAGAAAGCAACCAAACAAAAATGATAGTGCAATCAGTGGTCCCTGGCTGGTAATTTGAATGAACTCAAAAATAAACATGAAAAGCCTTATTTCAGAAAGATAAAAATTTTAACCTCATTATGTTACACTGAAATAACAATTGACTCAGAGCCAACCAGCACGCACCAGCCTACACTCCATTCGATTTCCATTTGTCCTACATCATGATAATCACAAAAAACGGTACCCACTTTTCCAGCCCAGGCTCTTTAATCTCCCCAACAAATATAACTGCCACAGTGGCATAACATGTTGGTTTGTTTACTGAAATCTACAGGTCACAACAATAAAAACCTTTTAGGGACCATGAGAAATCACTGCCTTTCTTTTCTGCTCTCTGTCTGGGAAATACATTAACATTTACATGCACAATTTAATGAGATCATAAAGGATCATAAAGTCTGCAACGAATTTGCAGACAGGTGAATAAAAAAGGCAACAGGGTTTTAGGCACATTCCTGCATGTTTGTGTTGATGTGTTTCTCAGTTCTTTAGAGCAGCAGTTTTCTGGAGAAAGCAGAAAAAGGACATAAGACTATGTCTTTTTAAAGTTTGAAATATACCGGATTGGTCCTGTAATTTGCTAAGAGGTGCAAGCTGATCACAATATGAGACAGTGCAAAGTCTACTGCCATACTTAGGCTAGCACCAAGTTTGGTGTCCAAACCATCAGAGATGTTTTGACAGGATGCTAAAGGAACTGCAGTCACAGAAAAATAAAGATACCAAGGCAACAATGGCCTTGACATGATTGGAACAATACCAGGCAAGTCAGAAAGTGTTGGATGATCTGCAGTTATTCCTTTCCACAGCGCAACCCTGCGTCAACCACACAGACTCAATGTTTTTATTTATCATCAGTGCCCAAGGACCAACCTTGGCAGGCGAACCCTATTAAAACTGAGGGAATTATTCTTCTTTTTAGAGAATTAGCAAATAAATTGCTAATTTTGAGGCCTTAAAATGCCCCAAAACTCATCAAATTAACTTAAATCCTGCTGAAAATATAGGTATGCTAGCGCATTTGGGCATGTCCATCACAAAAATGGCCCCACAGGGATCTCAGGGGTCTTTTTTCAGGGCCCTTCAACATAGTGTAAGCTATATGCATGAAAATATACACATCTGTATCATGTCAAGACAAAAAAACTGATATACTATCTTTTAAAAGTATGTACAGGAAGTGAGATCATAACAAGCAAAAGTAAAATTTTGCAATTTTTTTGACATTTCATAAGCTGTGCATTTTCACAAACTTGTCCAAGGGGTTTACATCTGATGGACTCAAGAATTTCTTTGTTGATTCCAGATAAACTGGAGATTTAAACTTTTCAAATGCTTTAGTTTTCAATGAAGGGCAGGGCCACAGTCTGGCCCCAGTTTTTGAATTACTGTATGTTATTTTGCCCCCATATCACTTCAAACAATCAGCCCCTGCACACCGTTCAACCTAGGCTTATGATATTTTGTCTTCATAAGAATCATCATGAGTCCTACAAAAAAGCCTCTTGGACCCATGCCAAAACCCCAACAGGAAGTCCACTGGCTTCACCTTAGTTTCAGTTTTTTACGATGTTACATGATTTAGCTCCTAATTACTTTTAGATCGAGTATTCTGTGTTCTTCAGAATTTTCTGGCAAGACAACACTATCTCACTAAACACACCTACATGCAAGCATTTACTGAAAGCGCCCCCTACTGGCAACAGAAGTAAAGCAAATGGACCATTTGTTTATTCCTATTAATGTGCTGGAACTGTGAAGCTCAGATTTTGAACTAAAGTCCTCAATATCTGTCCACAACACTGGCACGTTTCATTGAAAGTCACCTTACTGCTGATGGCAAGCATTTTGATATGTCGCCAGTTTCACAGGAGGTTGGTGTAACTCTCATTTGAAACTTAACATTTATTACTCTGCAACTGCTCTTTCTCTCTCTCTCTTTTCTCCTTTCTCTGCATGATTGTACAACCGATGAGATTTTGGTTTAAACCTGGACTAAATGACTAACTGATGGAGGGTGTCACCCCCTCGTGAATTTACAAAGTCAGGTTGTGTAAACTCCTGCATCAGCAGCACCAACAATTCATAAGGCTTCAGCAGTGCCAGCACTGGGTTGAGGGAAACGCTCCCTTTTGCAGCAATGCACAATTTCATTTTTCTATTTTCCTCTGTGGTAGACAGAGTAGTAAATGGTTGGATTGTGTTTGCAGGCATGATTGCATCAGCAAAGCGTTAGCACAGCCTGACACACTACGTATTGAGTTTTTTCATTTGCTGGTAGTTAATGCGATTCGAGCAACAGGTCCTGCTTAGTGGGCCAGGGTTGCAGAGAGTGAGCGATATGGTGGCTGTTTTTTAAGAATCCATTAATGAAGGGCCAGGGAAGACATGTTGCTAGTATTCCTCCTTAATCATGTTAAGGAAACTTCAACCTATCTTATTGGTGAGGCAGACTTTTTTCTTTTTTTTCACTCATTGTCCTCCAGAGGAATGCAGAGTTTTGCCATGCAGGGCCAAACCAGAATGACTACTCTAAAAAAAGCTTCTGGTTATGGGAAGCCACCGAGGGAATGTTTGCACTATAGCCTGTAATTGTCAGTTTCATTACACTAACAACAAATGGTAGCATACGTCTGAGTCAACCGAGTGGGAGCTGAATATAGTAAATATGATTAGTGTCCCGGAAAAAGCAGGAATCCTTTCGCTAATGACTAGATTGTTTCCCACAACACTAGACTCAACTCTCACTGAACTAGTGTGTTGGATTGTACCAACCATTGCTCTTCTGTTACACTCCTTTGTCATTTGAAAAGGGAAATACATCCTAAAGTTGTTAAATAGTTTAAAGCATAACACAGCTTAATTGTGCTTAATCCTGTTGCTACCGCTGTTTTCTAATCTACCACCGTTAATTCTCAGGGCTTATATACATCCAACTAGAGGCCTGGTCTGAAGTAATGTTTACTTGCTCTTAGCTGTCTTTTCATGGTGGCAATTATAAGCTATATGCCAGGGCTATTCATTACAAATTCAACTGGGCCAGGTTTTAAAATCAAGAATTGTAGCCAGGCTGGACATGTTTGGTACCCATTAAACAGCTGGTAATGTCAAATTTGGAGCCAATACAGATCAATTTGATGAAAAATATGCACTTTTTATTCATAGTCCCCCTTACAAATTTGGCAACATGACAAAAGGACCCCAAAAAGTTTATAAAAAACACAACAACAGAGCTGTATTTGAACATAACTTGAACTAGTAGAAATGTTTTTTTCAACTTGAATAAAAATCAAATAAAATGGAAAAATGAAATTATATTCTGTAAATAATAATGTTGGTCACATCTTACTCAGGCATGTTTTAAAGTGCAATCAAACTAAATTTGCACAGTTGTAGCTATGGTTGAATAGGACATGTTTTATACTCGGTATCTTGGGGCTTCTTCTGTCAGCATCACTAGTCACGCTTCAAAACAACGCAGTGCATTGTAGGTACTAGTAGACTGTTGCTAGGCTACGCAGAATGTTGCATTCACAGTCTGAAATACTGTGGGAATTTATGAAAACTTGCAAAACAGGTTGCCCTCTGCATCTCTGGCATGACCACAAGCTGGGCCACTTGGGGGTTGGTTCTGGGCTGCATGTGGCCCCTGAATAGGCCTGCTATATGTTTTGGTAGTGTCAACATTGTCACTACCTGGAGCTTGCTACTATTGGTCTACTAAACATGGTGATGCTGTTTGGGCTGTAACGCTGGGGTGGGTGAGGTAAAGCCTCAGAGCCAGAATGCACTCTGATATACTGGAGATTTCTGTTCAGCCTTCTGGAGGTGTTGTGGGAGCTACTGGGGTGGTTCACACTTCACAACCATGGTGAATTGCTCTTTTTTTGCCGCCCATCGGTCTGCATGGTTGACTTTGGGTGGGTGGGGGGGGGGCAATATTAAAGTAATGTTAAATGTATAACTCGCTTTAGGGATTTCTTCACAGAAAAGTAATATTTTTTAGTGGGGCACAAGTATTTTAGGTTTACTTCAAATATTTAAGAAAAAACAGCCATTTCTAACGTGAAGCACACACTGATGCAAGATTTTAGTGGTATAATATAATGTCAATATAATTTGGCTTTAAAAAAAACAAAAAAGAAAAAAAACTCCTTAATATCAAAGTGAAAACAGAACCCTCCAAAGTGATGTCATTTAAAGGTGTGGGCTTCTTAAGATCATTCACCTTGTCATCTTTAAACCACTTTTTTGTAGCTTTCACTGTTACTTTGGGTCATCGTCTCACTGAAAAATAAATCTCCTTCCAAGCCATAGTTCTTATGCCTGTAAAATACTGTGCTGCAGGATTTTCCTATGTTTTACAACATTAACCTTTACAAGCCTCCCAGGGCCAGCTGTTGAGAAGCATCCCCACAGCATGATGCTGCCACCACCATTCTTCACCATGGGGATGGTGTGTTTATGATATGCCGTGTTTGGTGTCCACCAAAAAGCCCCATTTTTGTTTCATCAGACCAAAGAACTTTCTTCCACCTGACCATAGAGTCTCCCATATTCCTTTCTGGTGTACTCTAGCTTTCTCTCTGCTCTTCTTTACGGTGAGTAGATGTCTGTTAGCCGGTACCTGTGGAACGCCCTGGTTGAGTGGATAAACAAAAGTGACATCTCAGGCAAGTGAACAAATGGAAGCCCTAAGCAGAAAGCACAACATGATGTGGATGAGAAGTTCTGTCATCAGTGCATGTGGTACAAAGCAAAGAAAGAGTCTGAAAGAGAGCTGGGAGTTGTTAGGAGTGGTTGAGAGCTTTGGTTCTGAAGCGCAACAATTGGGTTTTATTTTGAAGATTCTATCCAAAAAGGTAAAGTATTTCCAGTTAATCTCCCAAAAACTCAGTCAAATCTGAGCTCTTTTGATTTCCAGCATTGCTAAGTAATTTCTCAACACTAAATGAGAGCAAGAGTATTTAACATTTTTAAACAATCCTGACCTAAAGCAAAGCAATTAAATGGAATATTCTCTGCAAGCTTACCCATGTCTGTTCAAAGCAGGTCCCAGTGGGTTTTGGGCTTTAATGTCAAGCTCTACCAATTTTTTTTAAAGATGAGGAAGAAAAAAAACCAAGTTAAAAAGGAAGCAAGCAAAGCCAGAATAAAGCAATACAGAGTGGAACAGAGAGTTGAGTGGAGGACAGCAGTCAGGCGGGAGCACGGCACAAAAACACCCCATCTCGAGTTGTCAATTATTAATTTTTGTGGTTGGCTTCAGCATTATTCGTGCAAGTCACCGCTCCATCAGAGAGGCCAGTGCGGACAGACTATTGCATGCAGCTGTCGGCAATTTCCAGTTTCTCATTTCATCTCGCATGCACGTCTTCGGAGTGTGGGAGGAAACTGGAGCACCTGGAGGAAACTCAAAGGGAAGAGCAAACGCGGAGGTCGAAGTCGACGCAGAAAAGAACAGAGCTGAGAGTCAGGGATGTCTTGCTGGGAGGCCGACTATCAGTGAGCAGCCAGACCACTTTCAGCGCCTGAAGAGTTGTCTTTCAAATGCATTAATGCAAGGACAAAGAGTCATTTCAGACAGCTTTAATGTGACTAATGCAAGAATTGCTTCAAAATAGGACGCTTTTCAAATCCAAGAAATAGTGCAAGGCATTTGTTTGAACAAATGTCCGTGAAGCCATTTGCTAATCAACTGTCTCCAGATGTTTTTCTCACGTCTTGGAAAAAGCAGAATTTTAAGGCCGCACAGAGGATGAATAAATAAGTGACTTGTTAATGCTTACGTGTTGTTTTTCAGGCCTGGAATTTAAGGTCACAGAGCAAAGGCTTGTAGACAAGAGAATGGAGGTAATGTAGCAGAGAGAGAGCAATGAATCGGAGGGAGCTGTGTTACTGCTGTTTATAGAACTCCTTCTCAGTATTAGTCAGGACTCCGGGCCCCTCGGGGAACACTCTTCATCTCCCCCTCTGTCTATGTCTACAGCCGCCATCTTTCTTCCCATTACCACCTCCCTGGCTCGCACTTTTCCTACCACTCTATATTTTTTATTTCTCCCCTCTGTCTCTCTTTGCTTTTATTTTGTGGTTTTGCCACCTGGGCATTCCTGTGCTGTTTACTTCATCCAACCTCTTGTTGGATGAAGCTGCCGTCTAGATCTCTTCGGCCATATCTGCCCCATACCTGGTTGTTGCTTCATCATTCAGCTCATGGCCTCGGAGAGGGCACTTTGACTTGTGGGGGGTGTCTTCGCCTTGAGTCACAATTTAATGGGAGGTAACCATTGACCGTAAATTCTGTGGCAGAAGATGAGTGAAACAGAGAGCGTTCATGAGTCAGGGGTGCGCTGCTTATTGTGTCGGAAACGTAACCTACTGCACAGGAGACCGCCGAGCCCCCGCTGTTCTCGTCAATCTCAGCTTTTATTGGTAGATTGCAGAGGGACATCAGGATCATTTTTTATCACTGTCTACCTCTGCTGCTTGTGTCCCCTAACCGCTGGCTCCAACCCCAGACACATTTCTTCTCCGTCTGCTCTCAGTGTGGTGTCATTTCTGATTTCCTGCCTTTACCTTCTTGCCAAGCCTATCACTTGCTCTGTGGTTACATTTTATGCCGTTTCAGTGGGATTTTTTTGATGCCTGAACAAAGGAGTTGTTCTGAAGTTCAAGCTGCTGGGCGCCTGTGCTCAACTAAGGAACACATATTGCTTCTGCCATGGGTGTGTTCATTAAAGATTGACTAAAGCCCAGAGTTTTAACTGGAATTTCAAACCCACTCCCTTCCACTCCTTCCTACTGTCCCTTATCAGCCACATCTTTCAGTCTGTGCAGTTTTTCAGATTTTACAATTAGCCGTAATGTCATAACCATCCTAGGTAGACTTAGCAAAGGCTACCTCAGTGTCAATCAATGATATATGGTCATAAGAAGACACAAGTTGGGAGAAAAACCTGGGTTATTTGAGAATTGGTCAACAGCACTACATTTCCCAGAATCCTTGGGTGTCAGAACTACATCTCTAATTTATCTCACCTTTACCTGAGAAATTACTTGTGAATATAATGGTCTTTTTTCAACAAAATAAGGTTGAACCCATCAGAGAGGCCAGTGCCACCCTTGATTTAAGAAAGACAG
The DNA here is from genome assembly GCF_018320785.1 of Cheilinus undulatus. Lineage (NCBI taxonomy): Eukaryota > Metazoa > Chordata > Actinopteri > Labriformes > Labridae > Cheilinus > Cheilinus undulatus. Next base: position 33,745,332 of record NC_054878.1, on the reverse strand, counting down.
TTTATTTGTGATGTTGGACAACAGTTAGTATATTCCCCAGAATCCTAGAGTGTGTCTCTATTTGGTTGACTGTGAAACCTCCGTGTTCTGTTGCTGCTGTAGAATTAAGCAGTGTAAATGGGGAAATGTAGATATATGATTATGTAGAGGACATGCGTTTTTATATTTTCACTGTATTTTAGGTAAAATCATTAACTCATAGTCTCTGGTAACGGCACTAAATTACCCACAACCCAAGAGTATTACAGTGACATCTCTGATCAGTAGATCTCTGCTTTTCCTGTAAAACTTCCACACTCTGCTGGTAGTAGTGATTTAGCAGTCTTTTTAATAAGACAAAAAAAAAAAAGAAAAAAGAAAGTATGGTTTATTATCAACCTTGTTTCAAGAAAGACACTGTATTTGTGATGTTGGGCAACAGCACTACATTACCCTAAATCTTACAGCAACATCTCTGATTGGTGGAGCTGCAAATTTTGGCTGTCTGCTTCCACAAATGATGTTACAGTGCTGGAAAAAGTGGGTGGTAACTGTTGAGCTCTGTGGTGACGACAAATGACATCTTTGCACCAGATTGAGAGGAGCTCTGGCTACTGCCTGCCGCTCATAAACGCCCCTTCCTGTTGACCACCACTGTGAGACACCTCCCCTGTCAGGACCAGTGACCTTATTTGCAGGTCAGGTGTATTTGCTGTTTCAGTCGGGACCACTTTGTCAAGAAACACACATGATTTGCAGTTTACCATGAGCAGTTATTAATTAGCGCTTAGTGCTGTTATTTATGTTTGGCGGTGTGGCTGTTCTGGAATCCCCTTGCCCTTTCATGAGCCTACATGGAAAGCATCAAGCAGGAAAGGCACACTTTCCTGCTCTTCTGGTGCCAGTAAGGAAAGACTGAGGCAGGGAGAGAAGTAGCAAAAAACCCAGATCGGAGTAGGCATCAATGACAACAGAAAGACACTGATTTAGTTAGAAGCAGAATAAAGGAGGAGCTGGGGTGGAGGAGGGTTGCTTGATTGAGATTAGCCAATAGCGTGCTTAGAAGCAAATCAGCTGGTCATCAGCTGATGAGGGCTTGCTGAGATCAGCTGATCCCAATTAAATGGCATTGCTGACTCCGTGGCTTGCCTAAACTAACACTGTTTGCTTGATTTAAGAAATAGTTGTGCGAACAGTGGCTAACTTTAACTTTATTGTGTCATTATTGTGTTTTCGAGGAGGATACACTTTTTGTCCTGCAAGCACAATGTTTAGACAGCTAGATTTTGTAATTAGGTTTTGCATGTTAAGGTCGTTCATTTTGTTGTAAAAATGACTAAAGTTTGTAATAAAAATGCTGAATTTTACTGTCATTGAGGCAGTTCCTAACCAACCCTATCCAACCGTAACCCTAACCGTAGGTGTAACTGGATTTTATTTTGAAAGTTTATGTGTGTTTTTCTGTCCTGACAGTGGTGGAGTCTGACATTGCTGGTTTGCATCCAGACTGTCTTGACTAGATCAGCCAGTTGAAATTTTGCCACAGATGGTTTCAACCTGAAGAGGAGAGTTACTATGGACATTTTTAACACAAAACATGGGCTCCATAGGATCCTTACTAATCAGCAGTACTACTAAAACCCCACATACATTGGTTGTCCTCTGAAAGAAGTGGTCTGAGGGTTTAGTTGCTCTTTAAAACCACTACATTTAGAGCCAGGTTTTCCTATCCTTTTACAGTCTTGCTTTCACAGTGGGTTGCAGTCAAATTACATAGCATCGTAATCATGATATGAGCCTGACCACTTCCAAGTCTTGTTTCAAAGGTCTGATTGTAATCTGAGCAGAATCCATATTCATCGGATCCAGGCGTATCACATTATGCGTTGATGCATATTCAGATGATAAAAATCACACAGTTTAGCAAAGTGTAACACTTCCAGCTCCCTTTTTTTTTTTTTTTTTTTTTACTTCCTCTCCTGTTGTCCCCCTTTCTCTCTGGCCTCTCATTTTCTTCTATTATCCCTTCCTTCACTCTCTCTTCTCTCTTGTGTGTTCAATTAGTCATTAGGCCTCTTTTAAGAGGCTGAATAAAGGTTGGCACCCTTTGTATGGGGTCACCGAAGGAACCTCGGCCCTTCCTTACCGCCCCCACATCTCTTGCTCGTAGCAGGAAACCCAGGCCGTTAAAGGTCAACCGTCATTGGGACTCATTACCAGGAACTGAAACTGGAACAGACAGAAAGTTTGTATATGTCACTGTGTGTGGGTGTGGACGAGTCCAGGCAGCTATATAGCTCAAGGTAGATGGATAACTGAGACCTTGAGCTTCCCCTTCTCTGTTAGTCGCAAATAATGATGGTCACACTTCTCTTTAGTTAGCTCTCTGGCGTCCCCACCACCGCTGTGCACAAAATAAATGATCAATTTGTAATGATGCTTAGTTCCACAGCTTCTCTGCAATGCATCCATCGCCAAATAAACACCAACTCACGCTCCCACATACACAGACTCAGACACTTAATGTCCTCTTGGCTTTAGGCGTGATGCATGCAGCTGCTTGAGTGGCATTGACTCTTGCTCTTTTCCCTTCTCTCTCTAACACACAACCATTGCAGGGCCAGTTCATCACCCACACTGACACAGTGAATTTACAATGCTGTCCTTGACCACGTCTGAGCCCTGAGATCCACCTTCACTCATCAGGAGACAGATTGGGTTGGCAGGTGGGGTCCCCCGCCCTGGTCCCTGTTTTTTTATTTGGACATAAAAAGTCATAAACAGAGGGATGATTGGTTCCTTTTTACTGCTAATCATGTGTCCCTCCATCCCAATTAAAAACTTGTTTGCATAAACCACCAGCACAAACATCCTCACACACACTAGCCAGCAAGGTGTGGGTGTGGTGCTGTTTTGTGTGTTTCGGATCTTTATGTCACTGTGAGTGCAAGAGCGCGTGTAAAAGCGCGTGCGCGTGTATTCCTGCTGTCAGCGAATTCTCCACAGAGATAACCTTGAAGGAGAGGCTGTGTGCTTAGCTCTGATACCGAATGCCAAGCTGCAGCCGGCTCAGCTTTTGCACGCCTAGAACTTCTGTTAGACCTTTAGCCACTTCTGTGAGACTTAATCCCAAAGTTGTGATGATGTGGGCTGGCTTCAGTGCCCAGGTGGCGACGCCGCTCACATAGTTGGTGCTCAACGATGAAAGCATGACACTTTGTGAGTACACAGCTCTCTGAGAATTGACTTGTGTTTGATTGTTGTACTCTGTTGTAGACATGATCTTAAGATATTTAAGCTCTCCATGGTTAAAATATTAGGAACCAATATGATACAATACCATACAATACAATAAGATGCAACACAGTGTAATACAGTGTGATAAGATGAGATGTGGTTTGATACGTTACCATATGACACAATTAAATATGATCCAATGAGATACAATATGATAAGCAATATATGGTCGATAAGAATGGATAGTAATATGGTATTTAAAAACTAAATGAATGTATCCCTTTCCAGCAGCAGCACCATTGCCTGTGTGAAGATCCTTTATGAGTGATGACAGACTGTAAACAGCACTGGGAACATTACTTCCACATCCTGTCTGATAGTAATTTCAGGTCATCTTTTCTAATGTTACCTCTGAATGAGAGAAGAAAAGAGAGCGCTATATTAATGCCATACTCGAACATTTTGATCAGTTTTGAAAAATGTATACCACTCAATTCTCGTGACCCATAATGAAAATATTGTGCAACTCTGTGATGATTAACATTTATGCACAGCCATTGTATTATGATGCATAATGATATCAAATTTCACGTTGCTGCGTTTACCTCAGCTGAAGAGGACTACCCGGGTCTACGGCCAGCCTCTCCTTCTGTGTTGTATTCAACATGAAAGTGTTAGTCAAGCTTCCCTGGATGAGTATAAAACTCCTGTCTGTGGATGATAATTCCCTTTGACTTTGTTTTCATCTTCAACTTGGGTCTTGCCAGAAACTAAACAAAGCAAAGGTCTTCAGACTGAATTTTGTTCTGTTTTCTCTGAATATATTCTTCAAATCATGACTGTGGAAATACTTTGACAGAACTATTCTCCCTGCCAAACACCTGATTCAGATGGAAAAATACCACATGCTTCCATTTTATTTCATTTGGACTGAAATGTTTTGCATAGAAGATACTACACCTTAAATTGAAGGCTCCAAAACTCAAAAGAAGACACCCTCCACAATCCCATGTGAAACTTGTGTGCAGTGATAGATCTTGACCTCCTGTGCAGGCTGGTAAAAACCTCCAATTTCCCATGAATAATCCTGAGAACATGACCTTGCCGTCCTCTGTGTTGGCTATTGCCATTTAATGTGTCCGTATTAACACCCAGTGCAGTTATTGCCCTTTACTCTCCAGCTCTGTTCTCTTCTCTTTCCCCATGCCGGGCTTTCTCTGTTCCATTTAGCCATAGTTAATGGACTCCTCCACATTCAGGTTAGAAATGTTGTGAAGTAAACAGCAGCTCATGAAATATTTACCACTCTCCTGTATGTGTGAGAGGGTGTATGCTGCTCTGTGTGTGCATGTGTGTGCAGCCAGGCATACCCAACCACCAGGTGACTCCCGCACCCCCCCACCCTTCAAAATCCCTCAGAAAGCTTCGGGTGTCTCTGCATCTCGGCTCTGAGCCAACTGAGACGCAAAAGAGGAACTGTGGGAGTGGGAGCACTCTGCTGCTGGATGAGTCAGACACTTGCTGATATTCATATTGATGAAAAAATCACAGTAACTCCCACTTAATTGGGATGTTTTTCGTTGCAAATGGCAGGAAACAAGGGAGCAAACATTTCAGGTTACGATCTTTCAGCCTGAAATATTTTTGATGTTATTCTCCCTTGCCTCTGCTTTTTAGAATGAATATATTATGATTCACTGATTCTCTTTTTGTGTCTTTGTCTGATCCATTACAATTGAGTGTTTTTGGTCTTGGTACTTGGATTTGAAATGTGTCACGCTGTGTTCCCGACACTGTTGTGATCCGTCCCTTTGGGAACTGGGGTTGAGGCTGTGAGGTCGTCTCTTTGAACCTTCAGACCAGCTGAGAAAATAGGCAGAAAATCTGCAGCTCAGTCTCCATTTGTAGGAAACTGTGGCAGCACCAGACTGCTATCAGGTGGAAACAAGCATAGCTTTATGGCTATAAAGATGGCCGTTTCTCAAGAACAGCTTGCTCAGCAAAGCATCACTGGATAAATAATGGTTAAAATTCGCTGCCAGAGTTGGAGTTGATGTTTCTCCTGCTGCTTTTCTCTGGTCCAAACACCTGCAAGCTTCCCTAATGATACTGAGAGCCGGACTTCTCGAATAAAACTGGTCGTATACTGGAAGGAAAATTACAGCGATAATAATGGAATCCTTCCCATTGGCATCCTTGTAATGTTTCTTCTCATTTCTACCCGATGCTCTTAAACTGCTGCTTTTCATGCAGCATATTCCTGCATACCCCCTGTAAAGTAGACCCTTGTAGCACTTTCTAATACACTTGTGCAGTGGAACTTTTCACTCTTGTAAAAAGATGGATCTGGGAATTATTGTAGGTCTTCAAAGGCTGCTTAGAAGATCTGACTTCATAGTATATTTTTTCATATTTTCAAGTTGATTTTTGGGTTTTGTTCTTGATTTAGATAGAACAGTGGATGGAGTCAAGGAGAGAAATTGGGGAATGATGTTTGAGAAAGGATCTTATAACTCTTTAAACACAACAATTAGCTGCTCCATTAACAGCTTCCCTGAGCTTTCTGTTGTTGCCTGTAGCATTGCCTTAACAAAATCCATATGCTTTCATTTCTTCATCATTCTTTGTGGTCCTGTGAATGCACAGTGGCAGCGTAGGGTGTTTTTATGGATACGCATTCATGCATCTATTATCTTACAAGCATGTTAGTATCCAAAGTTAGCATTTAGCTCAAAGCACCAGTGTTCCTAAATATGGTCCTCTTTTGTTTGATTTTGTGCCGAGTCGTCATTAGACTGAACACAGACGAGAAGCAACACATATGTGCTGAACTGCATATGAACTCTGTCAGCCCCAGTATGAAGCAGTTGTGTTTGTGTAACTGAGTATCTGAAGCTTGTGTAAAGTGAGATTGTCAGCATTTTCAATATTTTTTTGTACCCACATACATTAAACCAGTGGTTCTGACCTGCTCTGGCTTTGGGACCAACCATAAACATATACCTTAGATGAAGTATTAAGCACTATTTGATCAAATCCGTTCCTAGATGAGGAATAATGTTTAACACAAGGTCTTATTGTTTGACATTCACTTCCTTGTTGTGTACTTCTCCATACAAGCATTGTGTATCCCATCAGGGGAGCAGTGGCTGTATTTAGGGCACTGCTGCTGTATCATATTTGACCAAATGTGAGGGGCTAAAAGGCCAGAGCAGAATTTTTGTCTCATTCTAACCTTGGAGAGAGGGTGGCAGGATATAAGGGTTTAAAAAATCAGAAGATACGTCATGCAAAGAAATGCCCTTTAAATTCGTGCTGCCCTCTTTAGGCTCTAAAGAAGTTAGAAACACACCGACACCTCCGCACAAACATGAAGGAAGATTCAGGATTTTGGTTGATAGATGCGGACTACATGCCTTTTTCTGCCCTCTGCATGCTCCGCCCTCTGTCCCAGCCTCTGTTCTCACTGTTTAACTCACTTTTCGATAGATATGTTTAAAGTCACTTTAGTGTTTGACACATGCATTTACAGAAGTGTCTGGTACAAGTAGATAGAGAGCAGAGAAGAGAGACAGCGATGTCTCCTGGTCTATGAAAGATTCTTTTACATCCCGACCTGCAGGCTGATGACAGCTTCGCAGCCCTGCACCAACACGACAAATAAAATGGCCTAAATATGATTAAAAACAAGGATAATAAAGAGAGCAGAACCACTGCTTACATTTCTTCAGGTTTATTAATGATAACTCTTTATCTTAAACAGAACATCAAACCTTTCTGGAGATTTAAAAAATTACTAGTTTTGGGTAGCCACAAGGTCATTTTTGTAGCTGTAGTATCCAACAAATATGGACATTGTTGAATTTTAACTAGTATAGTATTGAATTTTTAATTGGTCTTATAACAGTTGTCATGCATGCTGTGTAATTCAGTAGACTCAATCTCTGTGCTTATTGCCAGAACATTCTGATAGATGACCTCTGCTGTAGCCTGAGTCATGCTGTAGATAAACCGGCAGGACTGAAAGCAGGTCGCCTCTGCTGACCCCTCGGGCTCCTGCATGTTGCTGCAGCACAGGGGATTCATGTGACAGGGGGCGACAGTCCAACTCACACTCCCACATGCACCAAACCATACCTGCCTCACCTTGCTGTCGCAGCAAGGTAAGAGAGAACAGTGAGGTTTGAAATTCCAGGTTGAGAGGGAGGGCAAAAGGTCAAATTTATAAACAGCAGAGGGTTGCATATGCCTCTCTTTGGACTCCACATTCAAATAAAAACAGCAACATATTTTATTTTGTTCCAGACCTTGCTATCAAGAGAACTGGTAGATGTGGAAGAAGAAAGAATAAAGTGCTGTAACTCCTCTAAAACCCCACTGTCAGCACATCTGTCACACTTTCCAACTTAGAGACACTTGTGCCACAGCAGGGAGCTTTTATATATTTATTTCAGTGACATTATTATAATTTCTATTATTTATCATGCCCGCTGGAAGCAGCCCCAGGGCAGATGTGGAGGCTTTGAGAAAATAAAAAAATGTTCCAGTGCATGACTTGTTCTGACTTAATCTCTGGTGGTATCTTCATCATTAGGATAAACTGCAATAGAGTATAACTTTCCCTTCAATCTGTGCTCTTTCTGCTGACACAGGCCTCGATAGATATCTGAAACTATCAAAAGACAAACCCTGAATGCATCACAGCCAGGGTGAAGCTAAAAAACACAGGAAAAGGAAAATCATTATGTCTCCCTCACTCTGTCTGTAATGGCTATAATTTTTAAAGCAGACTTTCACCAATGATTATTGGTGTTTTTACCCTCTGAGGTAGAGAACATCTCTTTAGTAGTGATTATCTGCTGCCTTCTGTAATTAATTGCACATGGTTGATCTCAGGTTCTGTTTCCTAACCTCTGCACACTTGTGCTCCCACTAATGTGACCAGATTAGCTCAAACTGTTCCACCCAATATTAGGGAGAATTTGCTTTTGCTATTAATAGCACATTAGGCTGTGTAGCAATTTCCCCCCAAAGTGTGAGATCAGCAGAGTCCGCTGCCATTTTCAACAATCGAAAACCCATATTCATGACCTTTAGTGTGAAGGATATGTTTGTCAATGAGCCTGCTATTTTCTACCTGATTATGCGTATCGTTTTGCGTCGCCCTTGATGTTAATGATGTTAGCTTGTGTTTCAAGGCTATTAAAGGGGCGCTACGGCATTTTAGTGTTGCACTTCAGTGTTGTAGAGGGACTTTCACAAGACAAATTTACGAAAGAGTCAGCAAAATCAAATTAACAGAAGAGGATATTTCAACTTTGACCTTTTTCTGAAAGGAAAACTAGATCCTTCATTTCCCATAATGCAGTTCCATTCCATTTCTTTCAGGCTTTCCTTGCCTATTTAAAAGCGGTGGGACAATTTATTGGTATGATGTAGGGATAGGCGTTTGGAAGAAACCTGCCAACTTGAGCATCCATAATTTTAACGATCAATTAATTGATTAATTGTTATGTATGTATAAAAACATGCATACATGGGCATATATGTATATATATATATATATATATATATATATACAGTGCTTAAAAATTTATTAGTGCTTTAATGCGGACTCTTTCATTTTCACTGAGCTCTCCACATTTTACCATTTTGAACAGGAATGAGGAATTTCAAACTGAATTCACCTTTTTATACCCAAATTTGAGCCGGCTCACTGGGCTCCTCTGAGAAGTCAGAAATGAATCAAGCATTTCATTCAAGCACTAAAACTCATTTTTCTGTTCAGGAATGCAAATAAATAACTATAATTTGACATATTAATCAAGAAATATTAATGTGCTTTACTATTTGTTCAGTTTTTTTGTAAATCAGTAAATTTGAAAATTCATGGTCAACAATAATAATTATATTTTAGCATTAAAAATATCATTTTGGTTAAAGAGCTTCTACATATTGGTGTATTAACCATTGCAGAAACATAAAAAATGATTTTGGTAATTACCAATGCTGTAAATTTAGGGCAGCTGTGGCATAAACCTTACTTTTGGTGTTGGTCTAATAAATTTGTTAGCACTGTATGTGTGTACAATATTTCCCTATCAAAATAGATAACTGAGTGTGTTTCTCAATGATGTATTTATTTTCACCCTTCCAAAAGCCTGGGGCTCTTAAACATAAACTAGGCATAGTCTATTGTAGTACCTATTGCAGGGATGTGCAACAAAATATGCAGGCATCTCAAAATTCTATTCAAACCCAAAAACAACCACAACAAACAATAGCCTTAGTTGGCTACCATTTTTTCACAAAATAAAGTTAGAAGGAATCCAAAGTCTATAGCCCATCTTATAACAGGGAGCGGGCCTCATAAACAAAAACAACAAACAAACAATACCCACTCACAATGTCATGACGGTAGATATTGTTGTGCACTGCAGAGTAAGACGAGTTTAGTCTCTTTATAAATGCCAACATCAGATCAACTAAATTCCTGTGATTGACCAAATTCTTAACAATTGTTCCCATCCCTAATATGATGATATATATCATTGTCCTGACTCTGACAATCACAAATATCAGTGTTTTAATGTTCAACTTTAATATCAAAATGAAGCTAAAAGGAAACACTATACCAGCTCTCTTTACTACTGTAAAGTGAAGATGAACTCATCTCTGCATAGAGAGTTAAACTCATCAGAGATGAGTGGACTTAACTGGCAAGAGTCCTACAATACAATCACTGCCAGTTCTGTTGACGAGTGGGAAATGCATTGTTCATGCTACAAACTGGGCTGAAGCACAAAACTCACATAGGTGCTTATATGGCAAGAGTTTTATGTCTACAGAGGAATGGAAGCTGACTAAAAAAGATTCATGTTCTGCCATGTTTTTCTGCTTGTTGAAAAATGCTACCACTGTGAAAATGCTTAGACTATAAATATTTACTGTCAGATATTCTCCCAGCACATAATCCCTGTCCATTGCATTACAACTGATTCTGTTTGCATGTTAACAAAAGTGAAAGCATGTTTTAAAACTGTTTAACAAAACTTAATACAAGGTGACATAAAAACTACAGTATCTCAAATATTCTCTAAAATATTCAAAGACAGTTTTTACAATTGTAATGGGACATGTCTTTTTGTGGTGGCTGCCATAGTTTATGGGTTCAGTCACCCAGACCCAACTCGGTAACATGGAAACCCCCCTACACTCAGCATTTGGAGGAAGGAGGGTTCCCGGTTTGGGGACCTCAGAATTTCAGCTCTGCTTTTTGCAGATGATGTGCTTCTTTTGACTTCTTCTGCCAGGGACCTCCAGCAAGCACTGGAGTAGTTCGTCTGAGTGTGAAGTGAGTCGGGATGAGGGTCAGCACCTCCAAGTCCAAGGCCATGGCTGGTTTGCTGAGTCCTTGCTTCAAGTAAAGGAGTTGAAGCATCTCAGGGTCTTTTTCCCGAATGAGTGTAGATTGGACCATGAGATGTACAGGTGGTTTGGTGCTGCGCTGCAGATGTTGTTCTGGACTGCAGCGGTGGAGAGAGAGCTGAGCTCTTGGTTTACTGGTCCATCTTCGTTCCAGCCCTCACCGTAGTCATGAGATCCCAAGTTCAATCAGTCAACATTAGATTCCTAAGGAGGCTGGCTGGGCTCAGCCTTAGAGATAGGGTAAGGAGCTCAGACATGTGGATGGAGCTTGAAGGAGAGCTGCTGCCCCTTTGCGTTGAAAGGGAACAAGTTGAGGTGTTACGGGCATCTGATTAGGTTGGCTTCTGGATGCCTCCTTGTGGAGGTCTTTTGGGTTCTTCCAACTGTGAAGAGACCCTGGAGTAGGCTCAGGACTCGCAGTAGGAATATATATCTTACCTGGCTTGGGGGGCCTTGGAAGAGCTGGAAAATTTTTGCCGTCTGGGTTGACTTGCTGAGCCTGCTGCCACCGCGACCCAGCCCCAGATAAGTGGAAGAAAATGGATTGATGGATGGATAAGACTAGCATTGCTCAGTTTCGCCCACCTCTGTGGTCTCCTTCTCAGTTGTATGACTTGCTTTGAATTGAGGACCCTGCTGGTGCAATTTTACATACTGTGTGCTTGAAGTTATTGATGTAATCAGTCAAAACAGCTTTTTTTGTATTGCACTTTTTCAGACAAAATAATATACTTGAACCTAAAAAATACCAACATATCCCTTTAAGAATATACACTGCCCTCAGGTCTTCAGATAAGCTGTTTCACTGGCGGGGGCCGCGGTGATAAAAAGATGCCTCCCACTTCCAGAAGTACCGAGGCACTCTAATGGGCTTTTAAGTTAAAAGCACTTTGGATATACAGAAATGAGCAAGACCATTAAGAGCTTTATAAACCAATAAAATAATCTCAATATTAATTCTAAAACAAAGAGGTAGCCAATACAGAGACTTTTGCATAGTAATACATGCATTACATCATGCACTTTTTAGGCTTATTTAAACACTATGGTGTTTAAATTAGTCAGGTATCATGATGTATCAGTATTGTGTTGCAATATGTCAAGTACTGCAAAAACAGTGTATCATGATATCATTGTTGTTATACGTTTTACATCATGAGCCAAACACTGATTCCCAGTCCTCCTTTTAAATGCCCGTGTCTTTCAAATTCCATGGGTGAAGTTTTTTCTCCATTGACACACAAGAAGTGTTTTTCTTTTTTTCTTTTTTTTGTGGCATGTTTTGACTGCTGGCTTCCTGCAGTCTTCCTCTTTTGGAAATCAGCAGTTGAAACATGTCAAAGTAACAAAAAAACTCTACTTATCTGTCAATGAGAATACACAGAAAACAATTAGAGTTTGTGAAAAGATTGTCAGAGTTTTCTGTCCATCAGTATTGGTCAAGTGTTTTTGAAGACATTTCCAGCACGGCTTTGGCAGATGGCTGTCAACATGAGTCTGGTTCTGCTCGAGATTGGCTATAAAAGGAAAGGTTTGTCTTGCCCCTCCAAGTAAATATTACTAATGCTGAGCTCATGGTCATGAGTACAGGTCTTTATATTAACAGGCTAAATTAGAATTAGAGAGTACGGTCTGGACCTGCCCTCTTTGTACGTTTTTTTTTTTTTTTTTTGGTATATATCTTTTGTTATAAAGTGGCGCTATGCAAACTAGGACAGTCGCACTGCAGACCAGTCATCTGACAGCCACTCTCACAGATTGTTCATCTGAGACTACTTAGCGATTTAGCTAACGTGGCTAAAGCGAAGCTCACATAGCAACTATGTAAGTTACAGATCTGGCTTAACTACATAGCTGAGTTAGCTTTAGCTACATTTGCTTCTAATCAAATTGCTAAAGCTAACTTGGCTAATGAAGCTACACAACTAACATAGCTACGTAGATAACATAGCTAAATCTAAGCTCATAAAACAGCTACATTAACTACATAGATTTGTTATCTGTGTAGCTATATTAGCTTTAGCCCTGTTTGCTAAAGCTCAGGTTGCTTAAGCTCATGTTTCTAAAGCTAACTTAGCTACTTTGGCTTATTTAGTAATGTTAACTATGTAGCTAGTGTAGCTATGTTATGTTTGTGTTAGCTAATGAAGCTAAAGCCAACAATCATTCCCATAGTCACTTCTGAAATAGGTTTATACATAATTTAATCCTGTATTAGTTTGTAATGTTTGTATTTTGGTTATTTCATGAATGAAACTGCCAGACTTTGTTTGCTCTTCATTTCTTAGATATACGGTGTCAAAGATAGTTTGTGAGAGTGGCAGCCAGAGATGTATGGTCTGTTGTAGGGCTGGGCGATTATGGCAGAAATCAAAATCATGATTAATTGAACTCTTTACGTTGATTCTGATTAATGAATGATATTCCACGCCCAACCTCCTACTCTGTTTGTTCTGAAAATCTTTTATGTAAAAAGTCAAATTTTCCAAGAAAAGTAGAAAATAAACAGCTTGTATTTATTTATAACAAAATAAATTATTTTTATACTGTTGTATAAAATGGTGGAAAATAACTTTGCTGCTCACATTGCACAGTCAGCTCTGTGTTTGAGTTTTAGTGGACTGGATGAGGATGAGTACATGACTAGTACTTCTTCTCTTGGGTTTACAGCAGGCTACATGCCTCGCAACACCTGGCTACCTATAACGTGACCAGTGTTTTTTTAAGGGTGTGGCACATTAGTAGAATTAGAATTAAAAAGGAAAATAATTAAAATAATTGACACAGTAGGTTTATGTCAGTTATAGGCTCTAAATGTCGATTTCGATTGTTTTTCGATTAATTGCCCAGCTCTAGCATGCAGCAAGACCACTTTCATACAAGGAAAGACTGATTTATTGATTAACATCCCTTGTAACATCAGTGGGACTATTCTGTCAAGAACCAGACCAGAATATCAAATTAAGCGGACTTCCCCTTTAAATCACGTTTATTATGGTTGGTGTGCAGCAAAGTTTATCATTTTCTTCAGCTTTTGCCTCTTTTATCTGGACTGATATCACTGAGTAGGCCATTAACTGCAAGGAGTTCATGTTAATTTCCCCTGAGTTCTATTAATACAACAGTAATATATTACTGGCTTAGCTTGACTTTCAAGTATAAGCAGAACACTAGCAAGGAGTGTTATCACAAAAAATCCCCATATCCTATTTGCAGCAGTTGCCTGCCTCATCCCACAGCTTTATATATATCAGTTTTAGTCTACTGAACACAAACCTCATTATGGCTCCTCAAACACAGTGACAAGGGCTTTTGCAGGCTGCCTTTTAGTAAAGTCCCAGTTGTGCATTAGCTGGTGGAGTGCTACCCTCTTGCAGCTCTTATTTTCCATAATAAAACACAGCTCAGCACATCTTTGTGCTGCATGCATAAAAAGGAGCTACCGTGGTGTCAGCCTAGGTTAGTCGCAACAGGATCACCGGCAAGGAATGAACGTCTGTGCAGATTTCAATAATCCCACATCATTCAATAAGAAATGAATGGGCATAGATTGTGTCTCATTGCTTTAGCGTTTTTAGCTGCTATTTTCCAAGCTGTTTTCACAAGTGAAGCATGAAAAGTCTCTCTGGAATTACAGCATGGCACCATTTATGTCCTACATATCAACTATGCAGCTATGGTAAACATGATGTGCCACTGTTAACCTACTTCTGAGCTGCAAGGCGAACCCCAGCAGGAAGACTTCCTCTCTCTCTTAACGCTCACAGACGGAAGCACCAGAGACACTGCGACGTGTCAATCAACCCCACCCCACCGCCAACACCACTCACGTAAAGTCTAAGATGTTTGGCATTATTCCAGCGCGCTGTGGTACACTCTCAGAGATGATAGCACTCATACTCACACATACTTAGATGTTGTGCACTCACACACCTGCCAGTCTTCATCCCATCACACGACCAGCCTCTGTTGCATGGCAGGGCTTTGTTTGTGAGTTGACAGCAAAGGTTGCTTCATAAACCCGGCACGCGTCCATCCCCGTCTCCCCCGCTGCTCGCCGATGAAGGGAAGTGATGATCCAGGGATTTTTTCATTCCCTCTGCTCCATTGGGCTCACGGTATCACCTTGACAATGTTGCATTCCGTCACGGAGGCTTCGGGGATGGCAGCGGGCACTTTAGGGAGCAGGAAATGCTCGGGGAGATTTTTGTGGGATTTAACCACCTCCAAACAAATCCATTAACTGTCTGGCTTAGCCGTGCTTTAAATAAGAGCAGAGAGAGAGCATTGGAAGTGGGGTGTGGGGGGGCTGTGATGAGGATGTGGTACAGGGTGTCAGGGGGGAAAAAAGGATGTATTTAGTTATGCATGACTCCTGTATGTGTCTATGTTTGAGTGCCAGGACATGGCAAGTGGAACATCCCTGTCCTGTCCCGACAGCAATGCAGCAAGACTCTAGGACTGCACATCACTATGTTAATGCAAATTGCAGCGTCATGCTGATCAATCCTGTATGCTGCTGAGACAGGGTTATGTCGGGACCAGTCTGCTTCTTGGCTGTGTGTGTCGGCCTGTCTGACCTGCTCTGTGATGAGACATGTCTCATGCTTTGCTCACTTCTCAAGGAGTATTTGTCTGTCTTGCTGGATCCCTGTCCTAACTCTTCAATGAATTTAGTTTGCTTCAAATGCTGTATATGACATAAAAATGTAGTTTCAGCATTCAGTGAAGTGAAGCTCAAGGAATGCCCTAAATCTGCAATCCCTGCAACAACCCACAGAGGGCATCTGCAGATTCTACTGTATGAAATAACACTTATCTATAGACTTTTTTTTTTTTTTTTTTTGCAGATTTTATAGTTGACTAAGATCACATGATTCAAGTCATCTCCAACACATTACAGGATTTTCCTATATTTTGCTGTATTCCTTTTACCCTCTGCCTTTACAAGCCTTCCAGGACCAGCTACTGAGAAGCATCCCCACAGCATGATCCTGCCCCCACCGTGCTTCACAGTGGTGATGGTGTGTTTGTGGTGATGTGGAGTGTTTGGTGTCAGCTAAACACTGCATCTTGTCTGATGGCCAAAAAGTACCATTTTGGTCTTGGCCATGGAGTCTCCCACATGCCTTTTGGCAAATTCCAGTCAAGAAATTTAATATGAGGTTTCTTTAACAGTCGCTTTCTCTTTACCACTGTCCCATAAAGCTTTGACTGGCGAAGAACCCAGGCAACAGTTGTTGTTTGCAGAATCTGAAGCTTGTAACTCCTTCAGAGTGGTCATAGGTGTCTTGATGTTCTCTCTCACTCGTCTCCTTCTTGCACGGTCACTCAGTTTGTGAAGACGACCTGATCTAGGCAGAGTTACTCATGTGCCATACTCCTTCCATCTCATGATGATAAATTTAACCAAACTCTGGGGGATGTTAAGTGCCTTGGACTGTTTTTTTATATTAATTCCCTGACTTATACTTTGCAGTAACCTTATCTCTGAGATGCTCAGGGTGTTCTTTTGTCTTCATGGTGTAATGGTAGCCAGAAATACTGATTAACCAGTGACTAGATCTTCAAGACACAGGTGGCTTTAAATTAAAATGTTATTGGTGGAGAACATCTCGTGACCCACCTGCAGTGCCTCCAGCCCACAATCTGGAAAGCAGTGCCTCAAAGGCATGGCTACCTGTGGTTGGCAAGCCGCTACCACAGTGACTTGTCAACCTCAGTAGAGATGATAAAAATGAGATGTGCTTTCACCTTGTCATCCTAATATGGAGCCTTCTGGTTCTAAAATACTGTCATGGTGACGGTTACCAAATGAATACACTCTTCAAAGGAGGGTTACGGACTAATAATGCCATCACGGTGGCTATTCTAACTTCTCTAATACATGTTTTGCTTCAAAAGGCTTCATTTCCAACATTTTTACTCATATTACAACAAAAAACTGATTTAGCCTGCGAATATATATAGCAGACTAAACTCTGGGTTTGTTGGTCTCAGCTCTGTGCTGACACTGATGGATGGAATGATACTTCCTTCAGCTTAAGATTCATTCTGAGGTTCAAACGTGTTTCATGGCTGCTATTCTTTTCTTTTCCTTTTTTGCATGAATCCCTCTCTCTCCAACCATAAGCCTGGATTCCACATGGAGGAAGACAGGTGGCCCCATTCACACATGAATCTGTTTCTTGGGGAAATAACTGTTGTTGCAGAATACAACTGAAGAGGGATTTACACCATTACCCAACCAAACAGATTATTTTCTTTGGACTGAAAAGACAAATAGCAACCAAATCTATTAAAAATGCATAATGTCTTATAAAACTGATTTCAGAATCATTTTTCAGTTGTTTATCAGCCCTTTTCTGCCACTCTCTGTCTCACAGATCCTTGCTGGTAAAAAAAAAAAAAAAAAAACAAAAAAGAAGGAGGGTGTGAGGGAAGTTTGAAGGTAGATGGGAGCTCTGAGCTGAGGGATGAAGGTGGGGACTCTCCAAAGAGAGCATTTGTGTTGGTCTGAAAAATGCGTACTCAATTTTGCATTTTAAGCCTACCAAGAATGTTAAGTGTTTTTCAGACTTGTCAGAATTGAATGTCATTTGCTTAACTTAAAATTGTCTTTCTCTGTTTCTACAGGACACTACTGTAGGACAAGAATCGCCTGGGACAAAAGGAAACATCCAGACCGTGTGGGACTGGTTAACCAGGAGCTGGTTGAAACAAAGAGAACCTAACCTGGCTGTTGAAACACATACTTCTGAACGTGCTCGCCATGCTTTAGCACAAACAGGAAACGCTGGTTGATCGCAGGAGAAACACCTACTGCCTTTTCTTCACACTCCTGAGCCACAAGCTGACATATCCTGCTCTCACCTGTCATTCCCTGACCACCATCGCTGCAAACATGCCAACGTTGGTGCTGCGGCACTTGTGGTGACGGGGGACAGAGTGTGTGTGCACATCCGGCAGGAAGGCCGGGTGGGTTGGTGGGTGTACAGGCACACTGACACGTGTTTTTCTGAGCCCGTGAGGCTGAACCATGCGGCCTTGGGCGGGTTCATGGCGTTGGATTACCCTGGTGCTGTTGGCCTGGGGGACGCTCCTCTTCTACATCGGTGGTCACTTGGTGAGAGACAGTGAGCACCCAGAGCGGTCCAGTAGGGAGCTCTCCAAGATCCTGGCCAAGCTAGAGCGGCTCAAGCAGCAGAATGAAGACCTGCGACGCATGGCCGAATCGCTCAGGTAACAACACACAATGGAGGTGGTGGAGTTATTCTGTTGAACTCTATAGCTGATGAACAGATTTATTCTCAGAAAAGTACCTGAGCCTTCAACTTTCATTAATAAACCAATAAAGCTAAAAGAAGGGAAAACCAATGTAACAATTTGTAATCAAGGGGATACAGACAGTTGATCTGTGATCCATTTGGATCATCCCCTAAGATTCACACTGCACATTATCTGTGAATCAATGGAAAATGGATCAGCATGTTGTAAAATAAATGTAGTGTCACGTAATCCCTGTGCAGTGTCTCAGTAAAAGGAAAGCAGCATTTATTAGTGTACTGGCACCATTGGGATTCTCTGCACAAATGGAAAGAAGGTTCAGTCTTTTACAGTACATTTTCATAGTTATTAAAATTCATGGAGTTGCATTTAGATTTTTAGTGCTATTAAAAACAAAGTTTGAGTCGGAGTTTGGTTAACAGAGGAGTAGAAAAGTTATATGATAAAATGTTCTGTTCTGCAATCTGAACCATGAGATTTGTGATCCATTCTTGACACTGGCATATGAATGTTGTTAAAGTTACAAAACTATAAGAATCTCAACACAGGCTAAAGGTCTTTGCTCATCGAGTCTGTTCTTTTCTTCTAGGTTGCCACATTTAAAATAAAGAAAGATCTCAAGTTATGCTAATTATATTTGCAGACTTACGTTTGTCATTGTTTTCAGGACTGGTCAATTTTTTTTTTTTGCGCTGTCACATCCCTTTCAAGTCATTTAACGTGTGATTGACTATTCAGAGCCGTGACTGTAGCTCCTGTCTCTCTCTGTCTCTCTCTCTCTCTCTCTCTCTCTCTCTCTCTAGCTCATGTATTATGCCGATATCAGAAATAAAACATAATGGATAAAGGCCAAAATTTGGACCTACTGCAACATACTGGGACTGAATAGAAAAGTCGCAAGCCATCACTCCAACTTGGCACAGAGCCATGATACATGAGATTGAACCAGAATGTATGATGATCTCTGTATCTCTCTGGATATACCCAGGGTTTTCCTTTTCAATTAGTGAAAGAGTCACAGAATCATCCATATTTTCTTCCTTGGCTGCCTGAGTCTGATTCCAGATTGTGCTAGTGTGTTCTATACGCCCTTCAAAACCTGGGATCCCTGATTTCTGCACTGTTGTGCACTGTTGAACCATTCCTTTCTTAGTAACTAGCTAGCCCCTGTGCCACAATACTAAAGAAAATCTTTCCCTCTAAATTTTAAGAGTGAAATGGTTCTAAACTGGTTTAGATCAGGGGACTCCTTCTCCTTAGGAATAAGGATTCCCACTGCTCTACACCAGGCTCTGGGGATAGATTGTTTCCTCCATACTAACCGTGGTAATCGCCACAGAAAAGAATCCTTTGCATGCCTTCCTAAGGCTTGCAATTCCTTCCACCTCGGTAGTTAAATGAGTAGAAAAATTAAACAAATCTGACTCAGTGTGCAAGGTTTGAGTGGGTGACTTTTTTATTAGACCATGGATGCAAAAGACATATAACTTATAACTTACTCAGTGTGTAAAAACCTTTAGAGCAGTGATGACTGTCGGATGTGCTCGACGGCGGAGCGTGTGTAAGAGAAGAAAGCAGAGGAAGTCCGCAGGTGGTGCATCTTCAGTAAGCTCATTCACTGAGGTGTGCTGTCTATGTTCAAATTGAAGCTTCCCATTTCCTCATTTTAGCTTTTCTCCAGCAACGCCTGCCAATGCTCTCTCACACCCATATCTTATGACAATTATGCGGATGCGCGTCATCAATGAGTAGCCTATAATTCACAGATCACATGCGAAGATAACGTAATATTTAATATCTAGTGAAAGTTGTTCAAACGTGGGTGTTTTATTTGATCTTTAATGAACCAATGATCAAAAATATTGTCAAAAGAGCAGAAATATAAAACCAAAGCTCCAAATAAGGCAGGGTGTTACGATGTGTCTGGAGAGCTGCAGGTGTGAGGCAGGGCTGGTTTTAGTCATTTGGAGGCCCAGGGCAAAGACCAAAATGAGGCCCCTCTCCCTCTAACTAAAGAATTAAAAATGAGCAGAAAAAATTAGAAAGCATCTCTTTTATGTTAATAAAGCCACAGAACTACAGTAAAGGCCCCAATGTGAGATATGAATACCCAAATAGCCAACCATAATTCATCATTTTCTTTGAAAAGCATCTCAGAGCTCAAACTCAGCATATTCTAATATCTTAAAAAAATCTTTAGGCCAGGTGGAACTTTCATAATGCTGGTGTTAGGCCAAAGACTGGTATCAACAAAATGACCATTTTTCAGGGAATGAAAATTTTATAATTTATAAAGATGATATAAATATGATTTATAAAAACAAATTAAAATCATCAGGTTTCAGCCTGATGTCAGTGATAAATAGAATAAATATATGCTCATTTTCTATGACATATTGGTTCTTCTGACACTGTGCAGACATTTGTATCCCGTTTAACCTCATAATTATTCACCAATCCATTGTTTTATTTCATTTCAACTACAGATTCACTGATCTATTATCTACTTTACATTCCAGGTTTGGATTGTGGCTCTCACTAAAGTATTTTTTTAGACAATGTAGCTCTTAGGTAGAATAAGGTTGAGTACCACTGCTTTAGAGTAACTTGGATGCTAGGGGTGGTGCACGTATTATGCAATAATACAAAATATTAAAATAGAAACATTAGGAATACGATATAGGGCTTCAAGATATTAAAAAAACTGACATTTTGATAGTTTTTGCTTTCTGCTATATATTTTGCATTTTTGGTTCCTTTTTATGTGAACTTATGATATTATATCATTGTGTAGATTTTTCTAAATAATTCTTATTATTGAGTCTCTAAGTCATTTTCGTATTAAACATATCACATTGTACAACCTTTTGACAGGAACTCCAACACACATGAAGGATGAGGGGAAGGATAGATATAGAGAGAAAGCAAGTAGTTTCTTTATGAACTTTACAAAAAAACTGGCAAATGTGGTTTTAAATGTCATCAGCCATTTTTAAAGATGTTGAAAGTTACGTTTAGCCATCATGACGAGATCCATGTGTGTAACTGAAGATTAAAAAAAAATCTATTCTGCAGTTATGTACATATTGCAAAACAATCTTATGATTGTACACAATATTAGATTAAATGAAGAGTATAAAATGCCCTCAGTTGACTTCTGTTTACATTATGCTCACTCATGTTGAAATGCCACAGCCAGGAGTCATGCAGCAGTGATGATGTGAGCCAAAATGGAAAATTCTTGTAGAATGCCAGTTTTTAAACAAAAGTATTCATATTTGGCACATGTGATACAGCAATGATATCAGACATTGATACTTAATCCATCCCTACAGATACAACTTAATACATTTACACAAGCATTGACTTGGCAGGTATCACTTCCCTTAGTAAAAAACTTAACTTAAATAAACAGAATCAAATAAAGGTTCCCCAAAAGTCAGAAGATTGTTCATCAGGTTAACTTTTGAATGTTAAGAAATAAAGAAAGAAATAAACCTCATCAGGAGTAACTGCTGTGGTCCTTATCCTCAACTTTGGCAAGAAATCAGGAGATTTTCTGAACATCTGTATGAGTGGCTATTTTGACCTGACTAGGTCTGTTAAGTTTTGAATAAATAAGAATAAGCTATTGGATGCATTGCGCCTATACTGTATGCATGGTCAGTTTCTTTTTGATGTACTGCTGCTGCACTGCATCATTTCCCTTAAACTTCTACAAAGACCAGCAATTACGTCCCTCCTCGGGCTCCCAGGCAGTCCAATCAGTGTAATTTTTCAAATGCCAGAATGCTGCAATGAGATTGTTTTTTATTTAAGTTTTTGCAAATATTCAATCAGCATCTGATTAAGTTGGCATCTTGAGCCGTGCACTGTTAAACAAACGTTGCAGGAAAGTTTCATCAAAAGCCGATCAGTGGCGCTGGAATGGATGATGTGTGTGACAGACAGATGGATAGACTGTCGCACACCTCACCAGACTTTATTGTGTTATTTTTTTGCAGACAATAGCACATTGTAGAGCCCATTAACCACGCAGCATCACTCACACTTTCGAGCTATGTGTAATAGAGAGACAGATGGTTCTGCTCTTATCTCCGCATGCTGACAGCATTCCTCTTTACACATAAACACAGGGTTTTCACTCATGTGTGTGCTAGACTGTGTGTGCATGTGCTGGGAATGCAGTAGCATGTCCTGCTGTGCTTCACATTAACAGGGAACCCGACGCTTCAGATGTTGCCATTGCTGCTCCTCTGTGATATTGGGATTCACTTTGATGCGGGGCCCTCATCAGGGGCACACACAAACATTAAAAAGACACGCACACACGTTGCTTCAGACAGCTGGTCCCTGATTAAATCCCTTGCTTTTGTAATTATTCAAAATTGGCTCAAAAACAAAGGTGGAATTCATGGCTTTAAAAAAGAAAAAGAAAAAAAAAACAAGTGCAGCTTTCAGTGGACCAGTGTCCAGATGGGTCCCCGACACACTGCCTGCTTGTTGCTTGTTATTGAGTTCGGTTGTTGATCTGGGACTGAGGCCTCCACAGTTGTTTACTGGAGCAGTAGTGCTACACTGCCTTCTCAATCCCTTTAAGCTACAGCTAAGTATCTGCTATCGCAAGTCCAAAGCAGGCGACTGGCTCACTGAGGTCACTGAGGACTTATGAGCCACTAGGCCTGGACAATTTTTCCTGCCCTTTACACTAATGGTATTATATTACAGTATTACAAAATTAATAGAGATAATGCTTTTGAATGCATATTCAGGTGTTCTAACCCCCCTTTCTCCCCCTAAAACAAGCCTTTGATGGTATACTGAACTCATTTCCGGGTATAAGATCACAAAAATTGATTTATTAAGGTGTTCACTTCTTTGTAACTCCACCTGAGCTGCATCAAGCTGCCGCTAGATATACCACATTGCCTGATGTGGGGGTTCACAAGAAAACCTCTTTGAGAAAAGTAGCAACTACAGACTATTTTGAGTTTACAGCAGCTTCCTTGATTTCATTAACCCCAAAGCTGGGTTCTTTGACTTTATATGGATTTCAAACAAGCAAGTTGTGAGTTAAAATACACCTTTAAAGAGACATTTCCATATTTTTGAAATTAGGCTATACAGTAGTGCTGAATGATTTGCAAAAATAATTAAATTGTGATTTTTTTTCCCTCAATATTGCTATTGCAATTTAATATGAGATTATTCTTGGGTTCCTAATCTTATATATTTTTCAACAAATTCAAGCAATAAATCATTCTATACTATAACCTACATTCCGATAGAAACACTCTCATCATACAGTTTACCATTTTATTGCAAAATGGACATGTAGTTTTACTTGACAGAGAAGGCTCTGCTCAAAAGAAGCTTCCTGAGTTGGTCAACCAGCATGCATAGTCTTTCCAGAGAGTGAACAGCTGGAAACTCCAATATAGACAGATACATTTATGACAATGTGTATTGAAAACAATTAAATTATTTCAGGAGCAATTCATCCATAGTAGCATGAATCTGAATATGAGGGAGCAACAAGCTTTAAGCTATAAAGGAGGCAGCTGGGGTGGAGGAGGTGAAGCTTTACCAGTAGCAGCAGCGTGTGCATCAACATTAAAGCAAGCAGGGATTAGTGAGAAGTATGTCATGTTTAAATTAGCCGCTGTTTTGAGAGAAAGAGCTGTGATTGGCTGTAGGAGCTGGTAGGCAATGGTTGGTATCAGCTGACTATCAGCTGATCATGGCTGATTGTAAAACTGCAGTGAATAAACACCAAGCGTCATCGATATTAGATGGAATGAACTAGGGTAGAACAATTACCAAAAAAAAAAATCTAATTGCAATTATTTTAGCTCCTGTTTTTAATTTGTTATCAATTGCTATATTGAAGAGGATCATCATTTTATGTCACTGGTTTTGATTAAGAAAAACATAAAAAACACAAAAGGAGGATTTTTGTAAACCGTTCTAAAAGAATTATACTTGAATGTGTGCATAATGTGCATAAAATCTCTGCTGCTGCAAAAAATTAATGCATCAAGCTGGTATTTGAATACATTTTAAGTTAAAGGTATATTGCAGCTTCTGCAATTTGTAAATTTCACTAGGTCATATTGTGATTTAATCTAATTTGTGATTAATTGGCCAGCCCTAATATACAGCACCGTAGACAGCACAGTTACAGTTACTCCGTGTAATTTAACGAGTTTAGGTGAAAATTGGCCAAAAAGTGGGGATGATTTGGAAAAGAATTGCATCACATTTTTTTTATGGCTGGACCATACATTTTTCTTGATTTTTATACAATTCTATTTCATTCAGATTTTTTTCCTACTTTTTTTTTTGTTTGTTTGTTTTTTCAAGTACCAGTGAGATTCTCACAATTTCTCAGCTTTAGCAGATCGCAGATACATTATTTTTCTTCACAATCTCAGATTGTCCTATCTTGCACCCCTATGTTGCTCCAAGTGTACAGTATATCCGTGAAGCTTCTGTGGACCTATTTTACAAGGCAACCTTCTGCTACGCGTTCTTCTGCCACAGTGTATCGTTTTGTTGTCTCTGAAAGCCTGCGAGCCCAAACAGCTGATCAGGAGATGACGATACATTGTGGCGGAAGTACACATGGCCTAAGATAAAATAAGACACTCAAAAAATGTTAAATCAAGCATACGATTGAGCCAGCATTCTTTTATGGACTGTTTTTACCTAAACTCGCTAGATGTGATGTTGCCAGGCACTCATCCTGTGTTTTTACGCATCCACTGGCAGTGGCATTACAGCAAATATGGCATTATGCCGAACTCACCTACATCACTCTGCTATGCTAACGGCAGCATGTGTAATGCCTTGTGTGGACACTGCAACCTGCAAGATAATGCATGCATTTGAACCGGTGATGATGGTGCTGCAAAAATCTCTTCTGTGGGAGAAATGTTTCCAGTGACCGTATTGGCACCAGTATACCACCCGACACTATGAGCCTCTGACAGACAGGAGTTGGTTCGTCCTTTGTTCAGTCCTGTGTCTTTCTGTGTACCTGTGTTTGTGTGTCTGCTTGTGTGAGTGTGCAGTGGTCAGATACAACCACAGGAGAGAACTCCACTAGCACCTCATCATGTCGTGTCTCTTATCCTTATATTAAAGCCCTAATAGACGCAAAGAGGCTGTTAGCGAGCTGCCCATCACTCCTGTCACTTCTACAGCCCCTCCCTTTGCCTTCTCCTGCTCCACATTTCACTCCTCCTCCACCTCATTCAACTACCAAACTGCTGACAGAGGCACGGCACCCAGCCAGACTCTGGCCGGCAGGTTGTCACAGACTGACTGACTGACTACGTAATGACTCACTAGTCTGCTGATCAACTAACCCACCACATGACCGACCCAATTTACTTCAACATCCTGCAGATTTGGACTAAGAACATGCGTCTAAATCATCAAATAATAATGAAGGATTCATCCAAAGCACCTTACCTTTACATTCATTTTTTATGAGAGGCCTCCAAGAGATTTAAACCCATAAAACTGACATTATTACACATTTATTCCTTTATTGTGCAGTAGAAACCCACTGCATTGCGATTGATTTATAGTTCTGTGTGGGTTTTAACTTGGTTAGTGCCATCTCACCACAGCAGCACTTCAATGATGAGTACAGTATTATTGGGCAGCTTCAAGCATCCATCATGTACCTGCGGGGATGTTGTTTACATTGTTCATTCCCTCTGCGAATGAGAATGATAGACGTTCTGGAGCAGCTTTTTTTTTAATCAGATATTGATTTTCTTTGATTATAAGTTTGTGTAGCTCCATTTAGATGATGTAAACTTTATGGAGTCTGAGAGGGCCGGCCATTTAATGTTGAAGATCTGACTCATAAGCCAAGGACACCCTTAACTAGGGTTGTCATGATTAAAGGCTTGTTCTTTGAAGATTTATTGTTAGGCTTTTTATGCCTTTTATTTAGAAGGAACAGAGTGGGACATGTGGAATAGGAGCCATGGGCTAGACTTGAACCTGTTCCACCTCCAAGCATTATGAGCAACAACATCATCTGTGCCTCGGATGAACTTTGTTACTAGGAAAAATCAGTTGATTTTGACACCTGATTTTAAAGCATGGCAACAAAATGAAAGATCTAGCACCAAATATTGGACAATTTTTCTCATTCAATTATTAAAAATTGCAGGTAACTACTGTCTAAATTGCACCAAAACATGCCAAACATAGCCGTTGTTTGACTGCAAGTTCTGATGAGTTCATCCTCCTCTTCTTAGCACCTGCCTTGAACTTCTTTATGCTTAGGGCCAACATTTAGAGCAGATATTTCGGTTGTTAATTTCAGCATGTATTTCTATATCTGCTGAGACAGATAGATACCTTGATATCATATTAATAATATTGTGCATCCCTACAATCATTCACGTCATTGAAATAATAAAGATTGAACTGTTTTAAACATGAACATTCTGACTCAGTGACCCAGCATTGGTGTTTTTTATAGACAAACCGTTGCGCTCTTGTCTCTGAGCTACACCAGGCTGAGCAAAAATAAAGGAAAAACAGCAGGTGGTCAACTTAAATACCCATTATCCCTCAGTGTTCATGGGTCTGTGTTTCTTCACAGGCAGCCGAATTATTCACAGAGGTCTCCTCTAAAACAAACTGACCTGGCGAATAAATCTATGAGGTAAAAATACTTATTAAAACAGTTTCATGTCAAAAATCAGTGTTTCCCAAATGCACTTTGATAGAGAAAAGACTAAAGGGTGCTGTTAGCACAGCTGCTGCTATATCTAGTTTGTACATGCTCATCTAAGCTTAATGGTTATGTTAAGGTTAAGAAAGACGTCTGCATTCAACAAGGTTCTAATTGATTTTGAAGAAGTAAAAAAACATTTTGATCTCACTATAAAGTCTGCAAAGTCATAAAACGTAGGATGAAGTGATTCCCCCTGTACAGAGTTGCGACTAGGACCGACCTAGCCAGGGAGTAAGCACAATGCTTATGTGCATGTCTGACTGACTGTTCTGTGCTCTCTCCCACTTCAGCAGAGACGTAATGCACTAATGTTGCAGATATGTGCACTCATGTAAATGATAGTTTATGCACATTAATGAAATATATGAACAACTCTTTGTTTTACAGGCTATTACACTCTGCAGCAGTGGTTTAAGTTATTGTAGCTACTGATCGCAGAAAAACAATCTTGAAAAAATACACAAGGAGTGTACACAGTACAAAGAAACACCCTTATAAATATGAAACATAAAAGTGTAAATGAATAAAATAAGATAAAATAAAATAAAAAGAAAGAAAGGGAAGATAGATAAAATAACACGGCTGTTAAGATTTTAAAGATATCCATTGCACACAGAGAATTAATTTACAGAAGTTATTGCACACAAGTTATAGAAACTATTATTGACTCAGTACAGAAGAACTGCCCCGTGAACAAGAAAAGTGTCAGAATAATCGTCAGAATTAAAGCATTGTTTAAAAATGTGAGCATTCTTTTAATTTAAAAAGAAAAAAAATATTTGTGCTTTCATTTAAAGTTCCTTCCATTCCCTACAAACTTACAGGGAAATTATTGACCAACTGGATGCAGACTGTGATTCTGCCGTGGATACAGCGTTTTTCAACTCTTAGTTCCTCTCAGAGCATGTTTGCGCATTCAGAGGCTTCAGACTGAGCTTTGCTCACATTGTCGTTGTTGTCGTGTAAACTGAAAAGTTTAATTCACTGTTCAGCAAAAATATGAACATTTTTTTCATGTCCAAGAACTTTCTGTGTTTTAATGGAGAGATTTTTCTCTCTGCATCATGGCATGTGGCACAGCAATTGTTTAGCCTTAGTAATGTTGTTTTTACGATAGTTAAATCAAAACTCAGTTAATCTTTTTCCTCACCAATTAATGAAAAAGATGGAGGAGCAAAACTCAATTTTGTCAGCAAATGGAGAAGAAACTAGCCTGACTTTTTTTAGGGATTTATTTCCAGATGTTAAGCTGCTGCTAAAGCTAGGACATCATTCCTTTAAACTGTTTCTGTTCTATCTTTTGTAACATTTTCTTGAAGAAAGGCATACCCCGCTACTTCAAACAGAAGTAAGTAGGGATTGTAAGCGGTTAGCTGGCCCTGATCAGTCGTGGTTTATGCAGGAGTAACTTGGTTGGACAGATGTGAATGTATGGTGGTCTGTAAGAGCATGAGGTAGCTGATTAATGTGTCTTTCAGGTGAGTCTCATGTTAGCTGATGAAAGGCTGTAGTGTCACCTCAAACTAAAAAACTTAGGAACAAATAGTATTTAACCAAAGTCAGGTGCAGTCTTTAAGATTCCTGACACACTGCTGGCCATGTGTTACCTTTTCATGCGCTCAGTTGTTTCAGAGAGCATGTGTCTGATGAAATTAACCATTCTTTAATCAACATTCATGTTCAAGCAAGTATCACCTGGTAGGCCTCCGATTCAGTCCAGTGGCTCGGTTTTCCAGGCCGTTTCTTGACTGATTTGAGTGGCAGGCAGCACGCCAGCCCACTGCTCAGCCAGCAGCATTAATGAGAGGTGAGCACTAGGTCGAGCTGCACAGTCTTTCTGGCTCCGCCCCCTCTGCAGCTGTCAGTCACCCCGGGCAGCGAGCCACGGGCCCCTGCAGAGACAATGACACGCGGCAGCCTGATGGTGTGACATCGAAGGGAGCGAGGGGTTAGAGTGACAGCTGGGCTGAGCGATGAGGACCTGATCAATCCCCTAGGCATGCCAACAGAGGAAGGAATTGGGAGGGAGCGATGCAGAGGAGGTGAGATGGAATGGACCATGATGGATGGCATGAGGACTGCACTATGTCAGTAGTAGTGACGTCATGATGCCATGGATTCCTTTCTGGTATAAATTCCCATACAGTGACTAAAGTTTTGGCTTTTGTTTGCCTTATTTTGGTCCCTATCTTTCAAGTCAAACATCTTCACTGTCAACCATTCAACAAGTTTGTTAAGCTGATACCAAAGCCACTGTCTTGTGATATGAAGGGGCGCTTATGGACTGATTGATCCTGTAATTGTTTTAGCTCCATGCAGCACCTACTGTAGATGTAACTGTTCTAGACCTGAGCCCCCATCGATCCCACTGTAATTCAGGCTGGGCCGATCTAGATCTAAAACCGCAACTACATATCAACCTTATTATTGGAGCTGTCTAATGTGAGGACATCACTGTCAAGTGGTGGGCTCAGAGCGTAACTGGCTAGCGTTTGGATGTACTGAAGCGTTGAAGCATGCAAAGCAAGAATGCAGCATTAAAAATCGGTTTACTAGGAATTGTGCTTTTCGAGCCAGTGGGCAGACAAACATGGACACGGCAAAAGAAGGAGACACAGAGATTAGATTAACTGATTCGACACAACAAAGACATATTCCTACACAGCTTTTGAAGAGACAAAGAAAGTACAATCTGATAATTTCTGGCTTTAACATTGTTGCTTTTGCTATCTTTCCAAACAAGTCTTTCAACTTTTTCATTGTGCCAGAATTTTCTACACATCTGCCTTTCCCAGCTTGCTTATTTATGTGTTTCTAAGCTTGACTTATTGGAGTCAAGTGTTTTTGTACAACACATGGTGAGATTCCAGGAAATGCTGGACCTTGTCAGTCCATTTGGCTACGCAACACTGTATTGTTCCACATGTTTATACACATTAGTAGAATAGATGCTTTACACTGTCCCTCGGTGCTTTTGTGATTTTTAAGTGCCGGTGTCTGACTGTGTTCAACTGCATACTAATTTGATGTCTGTTTCCTAACCTAAAAGGAAAGTAGATAAAAACAGTCTGTTTCAAGAGATAGACGCTGTGATTTTTTGTGACGTTTAGTAGGAACACCACCCTTCTGAGACTTTTTAATAGGGATGTTGATGCCAAGCAATGTTGGGAATTAGTTTTTTGTGTTATTATTTACATGATAATGTAGCTGAATGTTTCTTAAACTAGTCTCCATCCTCCCACATCGATCATTTTCACATTATGCTATGCTTAGGGTGGGAAGCTCAGATAGTGTACACATGAGTCTACAAACTGGATGATAAAATTTAGGGAGGCCTGCAAAATGAGAGGGCAGTGCTGGGCAATGCAGGTAGTTAGATTGACAAAACAGCAGTTTTCTGATTGTTTCACAGCAGTTACGCTTAAGATAACTTAGAAACAACACATCTCCAACTCAATACAAAGACACAAAAGGAGGCTTGTCTTGAAATGGCGCTTCATGTCTGTCTGTACTTAAATTCACCAGTCAGTGATAGCCTATTTTGTATTAAGTCTCTTTATTATCAGATTTAAAGGTACCTTTCAGTCCCAAGATTCCCTTGATATATAAACGCTTAATGCTGTCTGATGTGCTCGTAAATAGCACAACACATTCAAAACAAGTCCTGTTTATACTTTTTGTTATTAATTAAGATAATAAACAATGATCTGAGGTAATTTTGTACGCTGTATGATGCTAAATAGTTAATTTGCCATGATCACAGAAATGATGAGACTAAAAGCAAGGGCATGTTGATTCACTCTGGGTCAGTTGTTATTTCAGGACAACATTATGAGGTTGAAATGAATTTAGACTACTAGAAGGGTGCAATGAGGAACTTGTCACTGAATAAATTGGTTTGAAGATAATGTGCAGCTTATTTCAAGTAACACCTTTTTAAAATTACAGTCGATTGATCAGTGCATGGGTGTAATTTCACTCGACCAATTTTTTATTTGGTTGACCACAGGCCTACAGCTAAGTCGGTTCCCTTCATAGTCCTCACCATAATCATGAATTAGTTAAACTGATTATTAATATTTTTAGCATTTCAATCCCACAATCGAATAAAAACGTTCCGTCTGAACTGGAATGTAGCCAACCGCCCTCTTAGCCCCTGTAGTTGTTCTTAATGACTTCTGCCTTGCTGTCACAATGCTCTTTACTCAGCTTATAACTGACAACGTTGATAGCAACTTATACGGTTATTTATATTTAGCAGTGAGACTGTTCTGGAATCCCCCTGCCCTTCCATAAGCCTACATGGAAAGCATCAAGCAGAAGCAGCTAAAAACCCCAGAGCAGAGAAAACATCAATGACAACAGAATGACAACAGAATGACACTGATTAAGTCAGAAGCAGAATAAAGGAGGAGCTGGGGTGGAGGAGGCTTGCAAAAAGCTGCTTGTAGAGGGAACAGCAAAGAGAGCCAGGCTAGAGCAGCTTAGATATGGCAGCATGAGTGCGATTAGCCAAAAGCACAAATAGAGCAAATTAGATAGGGGCTTGATGAGGGCTTGTGGGAGATCAGCTGATTGCAATTATGTTACAGCGCTTAAATCCATGGCCTGCTTGAACTTACAATATATGCACAATTAAATTCAATCTGACTGGGTTTTTTATTCTTTTTTGGTTGTTTTTTATGGATATCCCAAGTTTTAAACTGGACTTAACTACAGCTGTCTGAAGTATTTTGTAAAGAATAGGAGAAACAATGTTACAATGTTATAGCTAGGGTGACTCTTGAAAACCATGGCAATTGTATTTTTTTAAGTACTATGTGGTCATTAAAATATAATATCGTATGTTCTTATATGAACAACATGAATGCAACTGCATTAATGTGGCCCGTCTACATTTTTTCCTTGCATCCCACTCAATATGAATAGTTTCCAGGTCGGCACATGGGTTTTCTTTTGAAGTTGTGATTGAATCAATCCACGTAGATATGCATGCGCAACAGCGCCACCCATGCCCCCTCTGTTTAAACCGCTCCGCCCGGCTCTGATCACCCCGTGAACTCCACAGCTCCCGGGTGTAGGGGAGAGAGCGGACGCCTCGACAGCTGAGGCAGCTTTTAGAGGAAACTGGGTTACATGCTGAACCTCACCTGCTTTGCGGCTCAGTGCTCAGCGCCGGTGGGGCTCATCACCCCCCCTCCTGCTTTCATAGCTTGTCTTTCACTGCACGGTACCCCCCACTCTCCTCCTCACCCCCCCTTTCCTTTCTGCTCCACCTCACACAAGTCAGTTTATTTTATTTTTTTTTGTCTCATCTGCTCTCTCTCCCGTATCGTTTGATTAAGACACTGTTGAATCCAGCTGCCTCATCTCGTCTCTGCTTCAGGTTCTCTGGAGATACCGTCAGGGATCATTTGTGTATTTGTGTTTGCCTCCTTACTGCGTGTGTGCGTCTGTGGGTTTTGATACCACTCAGAGTTTGGATATATTTTATATCTACATCTCTTAGTCAGGGGATGCTTGTGTTTCTTTCCCTGCACCAGCAGCCGTCTCCACAGAATATGTTAGCTAACCTTTATCAACGTCTGTAATCATTAGCCTGCACTGGTCTGGCCTAGTTCTTCTTCTTGTTCATGGAGATATCCTGTTGCTTATATTCACTTTTAGCTGTGCTTGAAACCCCTGGGAAATGATGTCACTTTGGAAATAGTCCTACTTCCTGTACAATGGTGTTACAATCAGGTTAGGGTGTGTCCTCATTGAGCATTGTTTTAGCAGACTCTGCAGTGAGAAAAGACTGGAGAGTTCACACCAGGCAAGGAAATGCACCTGGGTCGTATTACAAAAGATGTATGTCATATATAAGGGGAGGAGGGAAGCTTTAAGTTATGACATACATACAAAGTGATGCAACAAAGGTATAGGAGGGTTTATGCCTGTCAGTCATAGAGTTGCATAACCAGAAATCCCAATACCCTCTCTTTTCTCTTTAGTTATTTCCCTGACTTTGAAGCACAATGCTCAGTTCGTGCTCAGTGTTGGGGGGGGGCTGGAGCATCTCAGGGGCCAGGGCTCGAACAGTAAGGGGGGGCAGGCAAGCAAGCTATTGCAACTTTAAAAGTCTCATCTTTATGCCTGCCAGCGACTGATGTTCCTCACTCAGCGAGCAAATTGAGTTTGCATGCCTTGATGACTCATTAACATGGCCTTTGCAGCACTTCACCAATGCCCCTGTGCATTCCGACATATTCCATTTTTAATAGTTTTCTGTGGAGGAATTGATTCTGTGTAATGGCGGCGGCGGCGGCTGTTTCTTTCTTTTTCCTCAGCTGGTTTTGAACTCCGTGTTCTTTGCTTGTCAAGAGTCCTCGTTTGTGTTTTTCTCGTCATGGATTCAGCAGTTATTCATAGATGTGCAACACAGAGGTGTCGACATTCTTATTTATATCTTTATGTTAATCAGGGAGCAAACAGCCCCAACAAAGAGCAGTTTTAATATTTATGTATGTATGCACTTGAAAAAAGGCTCAGTGCAACAATGTGGAGTATAATAAATGGACTGTAAGTCTGCCCAAACATCATTTCAAATATAATGAGCAATTAGGCTGTGCAGGATTATCAGCTGTAAATTTGCTAAGCCTTTTCAGTGTGTTTTTTTGAGCTCACATCTCTTATAATGCATGCTCACATTTAAATACAGCCCACCACAGAAACCAGGCAGTTAAGATATAATAGTATAGCTTAAATTATAATACAGATATAATTTGTATTAAGTTAGCTGTGGACAGCTCACTTAACATGTTAAAGGCCTGCATGCCCACTGCAGCACCAGTCAGCACACTAATAATGAAAGGGGATTTCCAGTGAAGCCACAGACAAACGGTTAAGTACAGTTACCAATTATATTTAATCTGTTTACTGCACTTGAATAGCCTTTTATGGTGGCTTTTATTTGAATGGCCGACCTAACAGAAGGAATACTTTATTAATCCCAGAGGGGAAATTGGATAGTCAAAGAAGCAAACGACGTTAAACATTTTGAGTTAAAGAGCAGCAGAAGAAAAAAAATTACACAAGCAAAGAGAAGTGATGCGCAACAACACCAAATTTGAACACAGCAGGGTGCAGACAATGGCAACTTTAACCACCAACCACCTTTTTTAATGAAATCTAATTTGTCCATGTATGTTTTGACCCATAAAATTAGTTTATGGGCACTTTAGTGACACTGTATGAGAAGCGCAGTATCATCATGTTCAGCGGCAGTTTTTCTCATTTGCAGGCCCCAGATAAACACCAATATGAGTATTCAGCTGCCCGGCCATCACACCAACACAGACTATGATGACATTGTATTCAAATATATGGACTTTTGTGTAAATTTGTGCCCATTTTTTCTGTAGTGCATTTATGAGGTCAGGCACTTATGTTGGATGAGAAAACCTGGCTCGCAATCTCTGTT
This sequence comes from Cheilinus undulatus, assembly GCF_018320785.1. Lineage (NCBI taxonomy): Eukaryota > Metazoa > Chordata > Actinopteri > Labriformes > Labridae > Cheilinus > Cheilinus undulatus. Next base: position 33,711,175 of record NC_054878.1, on the reverse strand, counting down.
CCAGTTCATCCCAGTGGTGCTCAATAGGGTCAGGGTCAGAGCTCTGTGCTGGCCAATCAAGTTTATCTGTACTGAACTCATCAAACCATGTCTTTATAGTCCTTGCTTTGTGCACAGGGGCAGTCATATTGAAGTAGAAAACAGCCTTCCCCAAATTGTTGCCACAAAGTTGGAAACATAGCGTTGACCAAAATGTCTTGGTGTGCTGAAGCATTAAGATTGATCATTGGAGATAACGGGCCTAGACAAAACCCTGAAAAACAGCCCCCTCACCATTATCCTTTCTCCAACAAACTTCACAGTTGGCACGATGCAGTCAGGCAGGTAATGTTCTCCCAGCCTCCATCTGCTTGGCCATGGAAACCCATTCCATGAAGCTCCCACCACACAGGTTTTGTGCTTACTTTAATGCCAGTGGAAGTTCAGAACTTTTCAGCTATGGAATCAGCAGTGTTCGCAACTTTTACACACCAGTCATTGTCTCTTCTGCTAAATGGCTGAGTTGCTGTTGTTTTAGGGGCTTGAACCTTGCTTTTTGGGGCAGGCCTGCATCTCAGGAACATTAGCTGATAATAAAATGTTCTGATGCTCCTTTTATTTACTCTTGGCCCCTTATGTGTGATTTTCGACATGAACCTTATAATTTGATGGACAAAGCTATTGACTATATCTTGAGGTCCCGTCATCTTGTGTCGTATCATATTTTACTGTTTTGTTTCAAACTTGTGCTATGTAGAGAATTATAGCGTAACAAAGTATTTAATAGCATACAGTGTAGTTGTATATTTTATCATTTTGTATAGTGTAATTTAAGTTACTGTATATTTAAACAGGGTGAAATGCTTAATGTGATGTTTAACTTTGTACTGGCTGAACCTAACAAACATGGGGAAAGAATTCACAGTCTTATACATTAAATATAAGCTTAGGATAAATATCTTAGGACAGGTCTTTTAAAGGCTTCACTGAGGTGTCTCCGTGTATGAAACAGAATTTTTACTGCTGAACTCTACAAGGTGCCAGCTGTCAGAGCTCAGCTTTCAACACAACTTTTATGTCTGAAATCATCTAAATAAGAATGGAATCACCTCTGTAAGATCCAGCACGGATCTGTCAAGGCTGCGCCTGTCAGGGTGATAAACACCCTCACGCTTCTCCAAACTCCTGCACCTCATTAACCGCTATCAAAACTAAAGCAATGAAGATGTAATACTGGAGCAGAGTTCTGCAAATGTGTGGCCCCTGCAGCATTTCTCTGCAGATTTATTCAGAGAGTGATTTTTGTTGATGGTGTAAGAGGAATATTTCACAACATTTGCAAACCAGCCTCCGTGTTTTTCTAATTACAGTCAAGTGAGAGGAGTGCACATCATCCAGTCAGTGGTAGAGATGGTAAATGATGAAGACTAAGTGAAGGAGAAAACCTTAAATCATGATTTGAAGTGCCTACTTTCAACTTCTTATGCTCGTTCATTTATGGTGTCTGATGCAGTAGAAATTAGGTCTGTCAGCATCTATATCTCAATTGTGATGAGACTAAGGTCTAAAGGTTGCATATTGCATTGTTGCATGCTATTTTGAGTGTTGTTGTTAAGCTAACATTCACCAATCATCAGTGTCTCCCTGCTCCCACAGTGATGGAAAACAAAATACCACCTAACCAACTGCTGGGAAGAAAATTATTATTACATCAAATACAGTGGACTATCGAGCACAACAATAGCACATTTGAGATTATGCAAAACCCTTCCTTGGGTCTTAGTGGATGTAATCCTATTCATGGACTAAAATATCTGACTGGATTTAGATTGTGGGGACTCTTTCTGATTCAGCAGGACTGTTTTTGATGGATTTTTATGATCAGGAGAGTACAGGAGAGCTTCTAATGATGAGTTGTGTAACTTTTATTGTTGTTTGTTTGTAACCTGACAAGTGCATTGACTGTGGCTGCTGTGGTGTTTTTGACCTGGAGTGGTTAACACGGTCATAATCCTGAGAATCAAAGCTCTCTGGTGGTGTATAACATGGTTTACTTAAGAACAGTCATTTTGTAAATAAAGGAATGGTTGTAATTATGGTTTTAACTACATAACGCTAGCTTGACAGGCAGCAGTTGTCATATCAATACAAAGTTTTTCAACAAAATACATATTTTTCACTAAGAAAGGTTTTCAGTGGATTTTGCTGTTCTTCTAATAAATAAATAATGAAACTGCCACATTGCTAATAATCTCTTCCCCAGCCACCATTGTTTACAGGCTTGAGGTAGCTTTAGCTAAATCACCCTCATAGCTACCCCCTTGTTTGCCTCAAATAACCCTGATCGGTCTGCTCATTCTCTGCACAGCGTTCCAGCTTAAAGCTTTGTAAGACGGATCCACATGATGACAGACATAGAATCTGGCCAATCCATCAGTTTTGCAGAGTGAATTCATCATTGAAATAAGAAAGGATTTCAAAACATATGGCACTGATTTTTTTGATGTATGAAAAATGCTACAGCCTTAGTTCCCTGTATTAAATGAGTGAAACATTGCGGGATTGCAATCTCAAAACACTTGACAAAGAGGGCAGGTCTAGGCCGTGCTATCTGTTGTGACCTATATTGATAGACCAGTGTTAATCATTAATATTGCAATAAAGACTATACCCTGGTATGATAAACACCAGCATTAGCAGTACCAATCCCCATTACAGTGGTGACAAAAAGCTTCTCTGACTATAGGGCAGTGCTGTTGAGCAGACCAGACTCGTGTTGACAGCTCTCTGCCGAAGCTACACTGGGGTTAGAAAGGGCAAGAAGGAAGGCTAGTGGTGAAGAAAAGCAAGAAGAAGAGAGGGACAAGAGAAACAACAAAAGAACAAAAAATGAAAGACAGATTTATAGCAGTTTTGACCATAAACTTATCTCCCAGTTTGTAGGAAATTATGCATGTTTGCATCAGTCTAGTTGCTTTGTCACTGACTAGCAGCATTCTTATCTCTGTTTTATATTTTTAATAAATTTAGAAAGCAAAGTCCTAAAAAAGTGTCTCAAGTTTTTTGATTTCCTGTTTGATTTTAATATAAATCTATGATGCTTTATGTCAGGCAGGATGTCAGATATCAAGATGTCACTTTGGTTTTTGAAAACTTCTAATGCTTGTATTTTGTTAACCCAAAAGTATCAATTCCACTCCACCAGCTGCAATTCTTCAAATAATTTATCCAATCAGGGGCTTTAACTTTACTAGGATACAGATTTAGACTTTCAGTAAGTCTTCCCTGCACATGAAGATGTTTTCTGCGGTCTCTGCCTCTCTTGATGTGCACACATGCTCCCATGCTCACCCATCACATCCTCCCCTGTGTCTTTCTCCCACAGGATACCAGAGGGTCAGGCAGAAGCCGGCTCCCTGGCTGCTGGGAGACTGCGATCCCTGGAGGACCAGCTAACCAGAGCCAAACAGAAGATCCACAGCTTCCAGAAACTCACCGGAGATGGTAAGCGGAGCACTGCCGTCTGAAAAGGTTGCAGGCTAGGATTTGGCCGCAGCCTCTCAGAAATGTGAGAGGATTGATTTTTAAGGTAGGGCAGGATGACTATATATGGTATTAGAGCAGTCAAAGACTTTCGTGAGCTTTCCCCTCCGGCAAAGAATCTCCGTCTATTCCTTTGGTAAACCTGCTTCAGCTCAGTAGCAATGATGGCTGGGCCGTTCTAACAGACAAGCAGGGTTATGTGCGCACTTGCCACTCTAAGCAGCGGTCAGAGGGGCATGAAAGCTGTCGGGGTAGAGGGGAAACGTGTGAATGAAGTGCAAAGAGTGTGAATGCCCCAATGGCAGAGGTGGAAACAGAGGGAGAGGAGAGAAAAGAGACCAACAGAGAGAAAATAAAGGACATGTGAGCGTGGAGGGCAGCGCGAGGTCAGCTTTTCCATCTTGCCGCAGGGGAAGAAAAAGCTAAAAATACCCTCAAGCTTTTTTTTTTCCCCATCGAGGGAAGGAGAGAGCAGAGAAAGAGTGTGAGATTAAAAAAAACTTTTCCTCTTCACCAACACCTCCTTCTTATCCTGCTTCAGGCTGTCCTTCCCATCCTTTGCTTTTTTTGTGTTCCTCTCCACAGAAACCAGAGCAGGCAGCTGTGTTGTCCATGCAGATCTCTCCACATTGTTCGACTCGAGAGGGGTGTAGAGTTCCTTCCTGTTGTTAGAATTGTGTGAGAAAACAATAAAAAAAAGTGCTAGAACGCTCCTTAATGAGGTCAAAGCAACACCCAAGGACATGGTGTGAAAAAGGAAGTTTTTATGGTTATTTCTGAAACCTTGCTGTAAGCCGTTAGCTTGTTTAGCTCTCATAATTTAATGCTCAAACATTCCTAAAGCTCCTGGCATCCTCTCTGTTCTCATTCCTTCGAGCTGTATTCTCACAGAGCTGCTTTGAAAAAAAGTCATTGATTCATTGTTTTAGATCATACGTGTGCTTGACTTGTCACGCTGCCGGTATCTGTGTTTTTTGTTTTGTTTTGAGAGCCGTTTCTTACCACCCTTCGTCTCCTTTACAGGCCCAGGGCCCACTCAGGAGGAGCTGCGGAGGAGAGTGGAGAACGGCGTCAAGGAGTTCTGGTACTTTGTGCGCAGCGAGGTGAAGAAATTGGCCAACATCGAGACCAGCGAGAGGCAGAAGTATGCCGACACGCTACTGCAGGACCTTGGACACCAGGAGAGGTGGGCTAATATGCAGTCTGGACAGAATCAAGTGGAAATGTCAAAATGTTCCTCAGAGACTTCAATCAAGGGCAAAGCAGACACTGAAATAAGTTTAAAAATACAGATCTCTGGCGTTACTATGGCAATTTCTCAGTGGACAGCCCTTGAAGAGAGAAGGTCAAGATAGACCTGACTGATGAAACCTGAATACTCAAGACTAAATTCTCTTTTAAACATAAAAAAACTTAAAGTGCCGGAGAGCTTTAAAGCAAGTATTTCTTTTATCAAAGGTGGATAGTGATGTTCAGTCTAAGGAATCATCATCTATATCTTTCAAGGTCATTATAAGCTTAAGTGAGCAGTCAACTGGCATGGCGTGTACTTAAAGCTATGCATAGTAAACCTGTTTTTTTTTTTTATGGTGTTAACCTTACTGTATTTGTAGCATGGGTTATTCGACAAGCATCAGCATTAAAACATTAACTTCAGAGCAGTTATTCCTTTACTTGTTGATTCGAATTTGATTTTTCACCTTTTGCTTTAGTTTCTATTATGTTGTTAAAAAACAAAACAAAAGCCTTTTAATGAAGTTAAAACAAACAAGGGGATGAGCATTCAAAAGAGGTTTTAAGGTTATTTATCCCAACAGTTTTCTGTAAGAGAAGAAATTAAATCAGAAAATCATGAATCCTCAAAGATTTCAAATTAACTCCCTCACTCTGCCTTAACTTAAAACAAACATCACTGGCAACGTTTTGATCCTGCTGCTAGAGTTTTAACAATTCATCATTGTGGATCGATGCATCACTTGGTTTATCAAATATCCAGTCAAAAGTCAAATCATAGATTAACGCTGTCATCTTTAAGCTACACCCTCAGGTTCAGGTTACTTTATTTGTACATGTAGGTAGATTTGTTTTAGATTACAACATCCATTATGACACACAGGTCACAAGACAGGAGTAACATGAAACAAACAACAGGTAGAATTATACCTATTAAAGCCCTCTAAAACATGGAAACCACCCCCATAAAGATGCACAATGTGATAAAAATCATAAAAAGATTGAAAGATAAGAGATTGGAGTGCTCAGAGTTCCATTAATCAGGACCTAAAAAGAGAGTGAAGTACCATAAAATAAATTAAAAATTCAAAAATTAATAAATCATAATTAAGCCAGGCTAAAAACAAGTTTAAGACTCAAATGCAGGAATAAATACATAAATAACAAAATAATATGTAAAATATGGCTGCAGCTTGTGAATGTCAGCAGTAGCAGCAGGAACAAAGCCGTTACTATAACGCTAAGTTCTGCACCTTTAAGATGAACGTCCTCTGTCCAGAGGGGAGAAGCTGAAACTTACTGTGCAAAGGGTGATAATCATTATTTCAGATGGAGTTAGCTATCCGCTGGAACTGTCTAGTGCACAGGGATGCTGGATAGAGCTGTGGCTCACCCTAACAGATGACTTGACCATTTCACTATCTTGGTGAGAAAGTTTTATCTCTCAAAGAAGTGTGACCAAAGCATGACACCAAAGAAAAAGACACGACTCATTCAGTAAAAAAGCATGATAGAACATGGGCATTGTTTTGAAAATACCTTTATTTAAAATTTCTCCATGACATGTTTGGTACTTGAAGTATTTGCCTGTGTTTATGTCAACATAAACACAAATTGACTTAGTTTTATTTCAAATTTAATGTTAATCTGGAGCACATTTGAAATAATAAAACACAACAATTTCAACATTAAGAAATGGAACTGTACACTGTAAGACTGAAGAAGTTGAAAATACTCAAAACTTTTGTTTTGTACTGGAAATAAATTTTGAGTCATCTCCAATGAGTTAATAAAACTCAACATCAGAGGCAACTGTTAGGTTAACTCAAGTTTACACAGCAAGTAACTTCACTCAAGGTCCAAAACGTTGATGCCCAAAGGCATTCTGGGAAAACTGCAGATTAAGGGATGATTGTCAAATCATTTGAGAACAATGACAAAAAAAAATACTCAGAATGATTGAGTAATGTTTACTTATAACTAAAAAAGATTCAATCAATAGATTCAGAAAAATAGAGCTTAACTAGATGTTTAGTATTTTTAAGCTAACAAAACTCATCTTTTGAGAACATTAAACTGTTTAGTCTTACAGTGTAAGGTGGAATGCAGCTTTTTGTTTTGTTTTTTTGTTTTGTTTTTCATTAAAATGTAGACACCTTTCAGCCATTAGATTTCTGAAACTGTCTTAAGTAGATACATCGTATCGTCCAATATCAATCAAAGGCTCCAGAATCAAAATGGTCTTTTTCTGATGTCAGAAAATACTGATATAATGTCCAAAGGATTAAAATTATAACATCATATTGTAGCGTTTCACAATGAAACTTGATTTGCACCCCTAGCTGGTACTTGCACAAATCAATATTGAATCAAATTAAATTGTTTCATATCTAATTGTACTGCTTTATGTTATGTTGGGACAAATGTTGTGTCATTCTATACCTTATTAATTCATAAGATATCTGTATTCCGTTTTTTTAGTTTTCGTACATTATCAAATGTTGTTGTATTGTCCCGTATCATCTTTTATTGGACTAAAATGGACTTGAGCTTGTGTTGTGCCAGTTTACTCCACACTCATGCAGTAATTACAAAGGCTGGGCTGCTATCAGTATTAGCCATCCCCACTCCTATGCATCTATAGTTCGTATCGTATTGTGCTGTGTCGTGTGTTGCATCCATTACTTTCTGTGTAAAACAGTTCTTATATGCATTTCTCTTTATGATTGTTTTAATTGATATTTAAATGACTTAGAATCTCTTAAGATTTTAGAAAAGTCTGTTCTGCCTCCTCAAATTCAGATCAGCTTTATATCTTACAGACTGAACAACTAATCAGTTGTTTAAACAAACCAACGATTGTGTTTGCTGAGACTGAAATCATCATTAGGAGAAGCCCTGGGTGGTTAATGTTTGTAACAGAAGCTCTTTTGTTTACATCAGAGATATATATAGCTCAGGATCCTTGCGGTAGTTGTATCAGCATCTTAATCTCTCCACTTTTCTTCATTGTTGATGCATTCAGAAGCGTTCTGTTCAGGCTTCTGTTTACCACCTCTAGCCTTTTTTGCTGACAGTGTCAAAAGTTGAAACTATTTACAGGAGCACTTGAAAGCAGCACTTGTAGTGCTTTAAAGGAAACAAATGGGCAAAGGTCATGGGCACACCCTGTCTACGATCTGGATGGCCGGCTTCCAGTCACCTGAATGAAAAGCAGCCCGGTGTCACTTAGCCAGGAGGTTCATTGTAATCCTGCTGAAGTGGCTTACTGTGTCTATTGTCTCAGTCATCGCTGGCTAAGCTTCTTTCCAAAGACTGATTCCTAACCCCGTCTCACATACACACATGTATACACACACACAAATCACACTGTCAGAGAGTTTCACATGAGTTCACTCTCCGTCTTAGCCCCTCAGCTATCTTAACGTGTGTGTGCTGCAGGCAAAGGCTGGAGTGGCAGCACAGATAGGCCGGGGTGGAGAGAGCAATAAAAGTTTAACTCAAATGAAAATGCATTCAGTCCCTATTTGAATTCTGCTCAGGAAGAACATTTCACAAGTTAAATAAATGTAGCATATTAATAAAGAATGCAGCTACTTTCCTTCTCTGACAATGAAAATGATCCCAGTATTTTAGTTTCACTGTGTTTTAACAGACAGCTGAAAGGAAACAGTGTAGAAGTAAAAGAAATCTACTAAAGCAACTCTTCAAAGTTGAGCTGGTGTTTGACAGGAAATGAAAGAGATTAACACCTTTGCTGCAAAAAAAAACACTCTAAGAAAACTAGTGTAAATGTGTCAGCAACATCTCCTCAGGGTCGGGGCACATCACTACTTTTGGGGAAATTTAAAAAACAAACGCAGTACATTTGTAGAAATGTAACATCACAAAGTTGGCGTTATGCCTTTCAACATAGTCAGTTTCAGGTATTGCCTTTGTCATAGTAACTCCAATCTAAAGGCGAGATGTGTAGAAAAAAGATTTGATACTTTTCATCAGTTTATAATTTGTGAAACCCATGGCCAGATTTAGTGAACAATGACACTGATTTACAAATATGATTAACTGATATTCCTGCTTCAAAGCACCAATATACTTGAATGAATCACCGTGTGATTATTTTTTAACTGTGACATTTTTTGTTCATTGTTTACTATGATAAAGATCCTGCTTACTCATCTATTACAAGCAGTGGGACATCAGCCTTGGCATTTTTAACTGATCATTAAAAACAAATCATTCTTGCTGTTATGAATTAAACATGTGTTTGCACAGATGCACATAGTTTAGTTCCAAATTTGAAGATAATCATTGGCCCTTAACTTCATATAAGACAAAAATGTATTTTAAACAAAATAAATGGTAATGATTTGGTAACGATGCATGATTACGATTATACTGGACAATATTGTGACTGCAGTTATGATGCATTACGTAAATGGTGTCATGCAACTACTTGCTTGGTTATCAAGGAAAATGCAGAGAATAAAGACAGTTTTGAATTGTGTATTTCTCAACTCAAAAAAAAAAAAAAATATCAATTAGCCTAAAAGAAGTTAAAAAAAAAAGCTCAAGTTTTTACATTACTGCTTTTAAAATTACTTAACATTTTTCCCCAAAAAAGATTTACCTTTTTGAAAATAAAGCTACTTCCCCAAAGATCAATAGTATGATACTATTGCTAACTTTCAGCAGTACAAATACATCTTAATACAAAATAATTTCAGCATTTCTGTACAGTGTAATGGGGGTTTTTGTTCAAAAGATTGTGCTTCATCACCATGCGAACTCTTCAGTAATTAAAATGTCATAACTGTGTTAAATTGGTGCATAATATCATCTTATATCAATCACAAGCATCTAGACTGAATCAAAATCATACTGTGGCAGACTTTGTGATATATACAAAGTATTGTACCATGTCCACATAATCAAAACTGTATTGTATTGTGATGAAAACTGATGATTTACACCATTAGAACTCAATATTTCAGTTTAAAGGTGCAGTGTGTAAAATTGGGAGTAACAGTGACATCTGACAGTTGGAATTTAGATTGCAGTGCTCACTTCATGTAGCGACCGTGTCAATCAGTGAATTTAAAAAAACTGGTATCTGTTATTTTGTCCCTTCTATGTTGCTGTAGAAACATGCAAAATGCAAAAGTCCAAGATGGCAGAGTCCATGGAGGGGACCCTCCCTGTATATGAATAAAAGGCTTTTTGAAGTCATTAAAAATAAATAATTTAATAAGGGCTGAACAATTTTGGAAAAAAATCTAATTGCAATTTTTTTCTCCAATACTGTGATTGCGATTTGATGTGCAGTCATTCCTTAACTCTCTTTCATTTCCAAACAAGGGCTGAACAATTCTGTAAGAATATCTTATTCTGATGATTTTGACTTGTATTGCAAATTGGATATGAATTGCTGCATTTGAAGGGTTTTTGTCATTCTCATATTTGATAAGAAAAAAAAGTACAAAAATGAAGGTAGGATGATATGTTGTGCTTAGCATCTCTGCTGCTGAAAAAAAAGTTTAAAACTGCTTTTTGGACACAAATTTCAGGTCAAAGTAATATTGCACTTTCTGCAGTTTGACAGGTGCTGCAGGTCATACTGGAATTTGATCTAATTTTCATTTAATTGCCCAGCCCTCAATTGAATACATATTCAGGGGATTTAACGATAATTTACTTAAAAATATGATGTTTAATTTGTTTGTTCTGCAAATGCTACCAGGCTAAACATTACATACAGCACCTTTAGTATGATAGCTTCTTAGATAGGGATGTGACAAGACTCTTATCTCATAAGATGAGGGGGCAATTATGATATGTGGGGTATTTAAACAAACTATGTATTAAGCTTTCCAAAAGGGATGCCAGACCTGATTACAAAATGCCTGAATGTAAAAGAAAGAAAATTAGTTTCTGGTTAATCAGATGTTATGGCAGTGACTAGAGTGTGGCAAAATATGCATATACAAAACTGTATCCATATATAAAATCTTTGATAAAAGTAATATTCTTGACATCACATGGATCACTTGCTGTCTTCATGGAAGCTAAAGTGAAACATTCTGAGTGTAAGCGATTTATTTGTAAGACTTTATAAACTGCTGAGGTTTTTGTCAACAGATTAGACGTATGGGTGAAGAGAATGGGAGAAGCAGCAGTGAGGGGTGCAGACTGAGCTTATGTGTCTGTGCATCTGTGAGAGGAGAACTGGAGGGGAGAAAAACAAGCATTTTAAAGCCATTCGTTTAACATAGAAATATACATGGAGAGCATGGTTTATATGCTATAATAATGGAGTTAAGGTAAAACACTTGTGAAGGTTTTACCACACAGCCATGTAGTTTCAGTCAGTTTCAGTCATGCTTCTTCTCTTTTTTGTAGACAAAATTGTGATTGTGATTACAATTCATTTTCAGCTCTAGTCAGTATTTTATTTGGTAGTTAAACACATAATCATAGTTCAGCTTTAAAGTCATAAAACTTTATTTGTAGTATAGTAGAGGTGTAATGGCTCACATCAGATTGAGGTCACAGTTCAGTAAAAGTTCCATTCCTGTGAGCAACCTTTGTGTCGATTTGGTGCCCCCTATGGACAAAGCCTAACTTTTTACTTCTTTACTGATTTGGCCTGGATATTTATGTTGAATTCCAAAATAATCATCAAGCGTTCCTCTTCTATCAAGAATATTATGAATCTTTGCTGTGAACAATGTCAACAGCATGTTTTTCTAGCATGCTGCCAGTCATCTCATCTGGCTCCTATGGTACCAATTATGCATTAAAAATATAGGTCTTTTTTTTAGTAGAAAGTTATCTTGTAGCAGATGGTCTTGCTTGCTTTTGTTGGTTATTTAAAGGCTTCACTTTAAGTTTCACTCTGTTTCATTGCCAGTTTAAAACTTTTCAAAGGAGCTTTAAATAGAAGTTATGTTGAAGAAAAGGAGGTTAATCTCATGGGTGCCAAACACTATGAAACACAGCACAGTCATGCTACAGGAAGGACAGGGTGGTTGGTGAAAGCTGTTGTGTAAATGAGTCATAAAGTAAATTGCTACATAGGGTAGTTAAATACAGCTTTCTCTTTGTGTGTCACCCATCCTCTACCTTGCCTTGCTGGATGATTTTCACATTTTAATATAAACCTTAAACCTTGACATTACTCTCCCCTTGGTGTTTCCTCAGAGCTCAGAACAGCTTTACTCTACTGCCAAGCCCCAGCCTGCAGTTTGAACCATTCTGAAGCACTGGGGAAGCCCACTAGCTTCTCATGCGCCTCAGACCACACACCACACTTCTATACACACAGGAGCCAGCACACCTCCAACACATTTGGATGTCAGGACTGCAGCACTTCATTGCGGTGTGGTGTTCCCGCTGCCTCGCTGCTAAATCCCTCAGGGCCTGTCTGTTGATTCCTTCTTGTTAAGATTTGCAGCCGGCCAGGTTTGCTTTTCCCTCCCTCAGAGGGGCGGTGATGGCTCCCCTGTGCGCTCCTGAAGGAGAGTTTGACATCGTTCATCACACACGCTCATCACACACCGTGGTTCCCGCCTTAAATTGGGACAATGAGTAATGATACCGTGTTAGTTGTAGAGATAGGCACTATTCACCCTGCTGCACTGTTGAAACACTGCCTGCTACATTTATCTGCCTCCTATGTGTGATTGTGTGTTTGCAAATCTGTGCATGCACTACTGAATACGTGCAAAAGATTCCTCAGTCACACAGGATGTGACTGATTTGGGTCGAAGATGTGAGTAATAAATTAAGCTTGCATAAGTGTTTATGTTTGTGTGAGTGTATGTGATGGGTTTGCTTTCTGCCCTCAGCTGCATACTTCAGAGCTCCCAGGGACGCTTGAAGTGGTTGGTCACGATATTTGGCAGTGTTTGACATGTATACAAATTCACTGTCAGAGGCTTGCAGATGGCAAGCTTAATCCTAAAAAGAGCCAAACAAGCAGAAAGACGCTGACGTCGTCAGTCAGCTTGACAGAAATGACACTTATTCTAAAATTATCCTGAAAGCATGTTGAGCCTTGGCAATGTTCAGCACACAGTTCACTGTAAATATTTGCTGTCTGGTGGGTGAAGTTTATTTAGTGTGACATGTGATGAGCGAACTTTTGGAGTTGTGTTGGCTGCTAATTTTAGCGTAAATGTCAGTCTGTATGAACATGGACATTGGCTCACTGACATCACTGGTTGGTTTCTGAAAAGGTTTTATAAAGCCCAACGATAGTGGACGATACTGTAGAAGGGTTGACCCCAACTAAAACCTGAAGAAGCAGAGGTGGAGCTGAGGCAGGCCAAATTAATAAATGGTTATTGAAATGCAACCAGCTACCTTGACAAGCTTTTGACTAGCTAGTTTAGTCAAAATTATGAAAATAAAATTTACAAAGTGTCCAAACGATCTGTAGTAAATTATAAATTGACCCACAGCAAATGTTAAAAATAGAATAACATGCAGTACTGTGCAGAAATTTGAGCCATGTTTTGGCCAGAAATTGAGGTTGCAGTAAGGTGTAGACGTGGTGAGTAAGCTGCCTGAGGACGCTATCAGGCAGGAAGGAGGATTGACAACCCCGGTCGTGCTCTGGATGTCCTTGCATGTTACCGGGGGCATAAGAAAATAATCTGTTGAGAAAATAACAAAGAACACACCTATAGGGCAGAGTAAGAGGTGGATGTGGGGAGTAAGCATGGCTGTCCAGGCAAGTAGTCAGGTTGCTATGAGCCCCTGGTTGTGCAGTGGATGCTCCAACGGCCCGAAATCTGCCAGTGGTCTCCAGGTGTATTACAAGGTATGAAAAGGCCCGGACAAAAGAGATGCCGTCGAGCTTGAACTTGGCTGCCGAGTGAACCACAACACAGCCAGAAAATTTTATTGTAAAACAATAAAACTGGCTGGGAGAATAGTGGTTTTAAATGTAGTTTATTATTTCTTCAGAATGCTGTTTTGACACAATTTAAACCCATCCTCTAAGATTCATGGCTCTACGAGTGTTTTAAGACTCTGAAAAACTACTTCCTGTTTCATGGCAAACTAAAAAAATTTCATGACTACATTTTGGATGTGACTTGAGCTTAGGCTGACGTGAACCAACTGGCAGTTGTAAAAGAGGCCACAACGAACAACACTGACCACAAACATGTAGTTTTTTTAATGTTCATATTTCATTTGTGGCAAATTAACATTTTTAAAACAGATTTTTACCTTTCCCCAAACACAGTAAGTCCCGGCAAATGCCATAGTTGTTTTTGTGGCAACTACTATAACATTTGCAGGACATTAAAAACCTTAAGTGAGATTATTGCACTAAGAACTGCAGATTTGCATAGCGTTTGCAGTTAATTGTGTTTGTGGGCAGTTATTACTTTTGCATGTGCAACACACCGTTTTGTTATGCTTTACTATGCATAACTCTTAGCCTTAATATAATCATAGTCATCATAATGTTTTACATTAAATAAGCAAGCTACAGAGACAAAGCCTACTGTCTAAGAGAGTGGTAAACATGTTTATTTCTGCTGTAAAAATGGGTTTTCTAATATGGACTGAATAGAGATCACATTTGGAGGAAGCAATGTTTTGTACTTCTGCTCTGGCTTCATATTTCAACATTGGAAGCTGCTGCTTCGTAAAGAGTCTTTACTGTACCTCTATGTTTAGGTGAGGAGAGTAAATTTTGTCCTGTGTCTGAGGATATGGCGCAGCAGCACGTGTAGTGTCTGCCCTGGTCTGAATTAAAGATGAGTAAGACAGGTGTGCCAAAGAAAAAACAGGTCACAGACGAGATGTGCAGCCATGTAATGTGAGACTCATAAAATATGCAAGACATAGTCAAGACCATGTTGACAAAACTGGTCTGCATATTCAAGAAGGAGCGGGATGATATGTATGTGGACAGCATAAATATTACATCATGTGATAGCATCATATGGTAATATTGGTCACTTTTTAAAGTTAAGCATTTAATCAACTATTTATACAGAGTATTTGGCAGATAAAACAGACTTAACAGCTGTATTTCAGCACAGAAATGTTTTGACTTAGTATTTCTCATTGACTGTATGACAGAAATGGCAAGGTTTTGAAACCAATCCTAAATAAATCCCAGTTTAGCAAATAATGAATTTAGCTTTCAAAAACAAGAAACCTGTTAAGGTCAAAATGATTGTGTTGTCTATGTATAACTGTTTATTTATCCTCCTAAAATAATAGATAGTTCTCGACATGTCTGCCATCAGAATTGACCGCGCCCCTGAAAAACCCTGCTGGGTGATATCAATGTGTGTGTTGGATAAGTACCATTGTCGCTAGCTACATTGCTTCATTTTGGAGCTGACAGGTGTGTTGATCTATTACTGGGTTCTGATGTTTAAATTATGCATTCATGCCACTTTCTAACCCCTTGTCACCATTGTCTCATTTATTTATGCTGTTTTTTTCCACCTTTAACCCATTTTTGCAACATTTAACCAATTCTGCCCATGTGTGCCAGTCTTTAACTCAACATTTTTGTCACTTTTATCTAACTGTACCACTGTTTGACCATTTGTTCCACTCTGTAATCCCTTTTCACCACTTTATACACTATTATTGTAATATGTTTTCCACTTTGAACCCATTTTTTTGTTACTTTTAACCCCTTCTCACAATTTTTGTTACCAATTTCTGCCTTTATTTCATTGTAATAACCACTTAGCTGCTTTTTCTCCTCTTTTTCTCCAGTTTTCTGACATTTTTTTCAACTTCATTCTAACCCATTGAATCCACTTATAGTCCACTTTTAACTCAGGCCTCCCACCAGTTTTGCAAGTAGTTGTATTATGCGATTGCTTTTAATTCTTGTGTTTTTTGAACAAACGCAAGTTAAACGTCATTGTAAATAGGGTTGAATGTTGTTTTTAAAAAAGGCCATATGAATTGTTGTACTGAAGGGAGTCATTCATTCTGATTTTTAACAGGAAAACCACATACAAAAATGAGGGAAGTAGGATTTTTTTGCAAACTAATCTTCAAAAAAAGTCACTTGAATGTTTGCATGAAATGTAAAACATCACATCTCTGCTGCAGTTGTTTTTATTAAACTAAAATTTTGACTCACATTTCAGGTTAAAGAAACATTGTCATCTTTATATTTGTGCAGACCAAGGCTTAGCTATCAAGTCTGACATTACTTTCCAAGTGGTTCACTCAATGTATCCATCCACTTATTTAAGATTACCAAAAATAGGGCAATTCTGTTTACAAAATGGAGTTTATACATGAAAGAAGGCTATATTTTACTACTGCATAAATGAATGAATTTCGGATTTTGTTGCTTTGATAAGTGTTACTATTCCAGTTAAATATAAAGTGTGGTTATCAGAGATTAACTTTATAATGAACCATGATTTTGCTGACCTCCATGGGCCCCAGAAAGTTATCCCCTTCATCCCCCCTTACTGGCAGCCTCAGTTCTTGATATCTATCTTTTAACACATTGTCTGTCTGCTGGCGTAGAAATTAAGGTGTGGTTCATTTTTTCAAGCAGTTATCTCAAGTATATCATGCACATTGTGATTATAACATTAATGGTTGTGTCTTGTATTCAGCATGCTTACCTTTCTGATGGTAATCTCATGCTCCATGTCCCACTTTTTCTCCAGTTTTGATTATGATGCAGCACATGAACAGAGCTGAGTCCACTCCGAACCACTCGACATATTGATACACAGACTCTCTGTGGTACAACAGCAGCCTACCTTGCCCAATTAGAGGGAATATAATTTGGACTCAGCCCAAACCAGGTCCCTGATCAGGCATTGGTTGCCAGGAACCTGGAAGACATACTTATCCCATTCTCATCAGCATGTACACATCTGCTTACTTTATACAAGGAAACATGCTTTTTCTTATCAGCTTGATGAATAGATCCGACAAAGACATGTTTATCTTTAAATTCATTCAGCTTTAGTGTCATTATATTTTTTAATGTTCATATTTCTCTGATCTAGGATATGTGCACTTTGTGCCAGGGCTAATGAAGATGTTTATCTTTGTCTTATTTTTCCACAATGAATCTCGTTAACCCCATGGTGACCATGCACTCGTTAATAAGCCCTGCCACATAAATGATTTTTTTGAAATAGCAGTGATTTTCCCTTTTGTATTGTTAAAGTGCTTTTCCTGTGTTGTGTGTACTTGTATGGTTGCTACCTCAGCCAGATCTCTTCTAAAAAAACGATTTCAGTCCCATTAATCTCAATAGATCTTGATGGTTAAATAAATAAAAAAAATATTAGTGGCTGCCAAGAAAGAAAAAAGAGGACTCTCAAAGAAAGGCGGGAAAGATTTACTGCTGTGCTAGCTAACAAAAGGCCTCCTTTATATGGCTCTTTAAAGCTGTATGCAATATTGGACTTAATGGAGGCTAGTTGGTTTTTGGAGTCAGCCACAAGTGGACACCTGGGGAACTGCAGCTATTTGCAGGATAAAAAGGATGTATACACCTATTATCTGCCACTATACTGTAAATATTTCAGATATCTAATTGATTTCATCATTTAGCATTATAATCTTAACAGCAAAGAAAACAGACAGCAGAGTAAGAAAAACATGACAGAATGAATCCCCCATGATAAACAATCAAAAAGCAAAATGAGGAATTGAATTCCTGCCTACAAGAAATTAATTCAGCTTCTCCCTGTTGCATCAAACTGTTGTAGAAGAGCCTCCACATCTATTCCAATATCCTGATAAATGTTCATCAGTGCCAGTCCACTTGATTACTCCCAGACTAAATGATGAACTAGCTGGCTGCTGCCTCCTGCTGTACCACAAATGCTGCTTAGCAGAATCTGCGCTAGTATTACGCTTGGCATGAGCTTCACTGTGAAATTGCTTTTTAATGCCAAAAATCTGCAAAGTGTTCAATTGTTTGTGTTTGCTAATTTGAGCTTCTTAAATTCTTCCCAACACACACAATCAACTTAATCCAGCATAGATTAATTGAGAGTTCAGCACCAGAAATATTTTGTTAAAATAATCTTTGACCCTTTATGGTTATTCATCATACACCAGTATCACACCTTTATATGTGTCCGCACCACAATGGATGCAGCCAAAGACTGCAACTCATGAACGAAAGGGGAAAGAAATGAGAAAGAATATGCATTGCATTTTAAGACAGTTTAAGATGTGTATTTATACTAATGTAAGAAAGTTAGTCTTCAGCTGAATGCATTAACCCAGTGGTTCGAACTTTTTTTCCCTTCTTGTGTGTAAGAAAAGCCCAGGGGGGCAAAAATGAAAATAATCTGTCTGATATATTGCTTTCAAAAATCAACACTGATTTTCATTGGCTAAACTTTAAGGAAATAGGTCTACACTTTTTTTTTTTAACAATAAAATCGTTATAGAACTGGTTCATAAGGACTTTATCATGATTTTAGGCAATATATGTAAATCATATTTTGACCTTAGACCAGACAAAGATTGTGCCCCCCCCCCCAAGATCTACTGGTCCTGGACCTAAGGTCAGGAACCAATGCATTGACTGATGAGGAGACAGTCTGAGTTATACTAGTGCATCTAGAAAAAATAGAATATCATGAAAAAGTTAACTTTTGCTGTGATTTACTTAAAAAAGTGAGAAGTCATACAAAGTGAAACATTTTAAAACTGTTGTTTTAATCTTTATAATTGCAGCCCATAGCTCATGAAAATAAAAGTCCACTATTTCAAAATATATCAATATTGTGGAAAAGTCTATTTTGCAATGGTTTTCTGGGTCTTCAGTTTTTCACTCTAGTTCAATACACACAACAATCATGGGGAAGACTGCCGACTTGACTCTTGTCCATAAGACAGTCAATGACACCTTCATCCTCCACAGGGAGGGTAAGCCACAGAAGGCCACAGCAGAAAGGACAGGCTGTTTTCTGTGGCTGTATCAAAGCATATGCATGGGAAGGTGACTGGAAGCGAAGAGTGTGGTAAGAAAAGGTGCACAGGCAACAGGGATGAGCTCAGCCTTCAGAGGATTTTCAAACAAAGTAGATTCAAAAATTAAGAGGAGCTTCACAAAGAAGTGGGCTGAGGCTAGAGTCAATTGATCAAGAGCAACCACACGCAGACGGGTCTAGGAAATGGGCTTCAAGTGTCGTTTCTACTGTTGAGCCAATCCTGAACCACAGACATTATATGCATCTTGCGTGGGATAAGGAGAAAAAGATCTGGATAGCTGATCACTGGTCCAAAGTCATCTTTTCAGATGAAAGTATATTCATTTGGAAATCAAGGTCACAGAGTCTGGAGGAAAATTGGAGAGGCACAGAATCCAAGATGCTTTAAGTCCAGTGTTTCACTTTCCACAGTCAGTGATGGTTTGAGGTGCCATGGCATCTGCAGCTGTTGGTTGACCAGGCTTTATTAAGTCCAGAGTCAACACCGTCAGCCATCTACCAGGAGATTTTAGAGCATGTAACCCTTATATCTAGTAAGAAGCTTTATGGAGATACTGATTTCCTTTTCTAGCAGGACTTGGCACCTGCTCACGGTGAAGCCAAACTGCTAGAAGCTGGTTTGCTGACCTTGGTGTTATTGGTCAGCCAGCTGGTCTGACCTGCACTCCATAGAGAATCTTTAGGAAATGTCAAGAGGAAGATGAGAGACATTAGCATCAACAATACAGACGAGTTAAAGGCTGGGCTTCATAACACCTCGGCAGTGCCACGGACTGATTGCCTCCATGCCCTTTCACATAGATGCAGTAGTTTGTGGAAAAAGAGCTCCTGAATGCATAGATTGGCATAATTGTCCAGGAGGTCAATATTTCTGTATCAAAAATCCTTTTTTGGACTGATGTTTAGTGATATTCTAATATTTTGAGATTGTGGATTTTTTAATTGTTGTGAGCTGTATGCCATAGTCATAAAGATTAAGACAAAAAAAAAGTCTTGACATGAATGTAAAATATATTAATATTTCATGTCTTGATATAAAACACAGGAAAATAAACTTTTTTATGATAAGTTGTTTTTTTAGATGCACCTGTACACAAATTTTACCTCTAACTATTCAGATCTAGCTATTTCAATAGTAGCCAAGGTGTTGTTTAAAGGTCAAAGTGACAACAATTTTCAGTTTAAATTAGTGGCTTAGCGATGTAAGCATCCTTTCCATGACATCTTTTTGTGGAGATGGAGAATTAAAATGTCCTGTGCTGCAGCTTCACGCAGCAGTCAGTGGTAGCTGCTCATGTCCTCCACACTGGTTATATGACAAAAAACTGTGAATAGGCTGCTGGTTATCGGTACAGGTAAGCAGATTTTGCTGGATTGTCTCCATTTTCTTTAAATTAATGTATATGTTTAAATGTGTCTCTCTGCAGGTCCATCATGACAGACTTGTACTACCTCAGCCAGGCAGACGGAGTGGGCGAGTGGAGAATGAAGGAGGCTAAAGACCTGTCGGATTTGGTCCAGAACAGAATCACCTACCTACAGGTATCTACAGACGCACCTGCTGCTTCACCAACTGGCCTGGAACTCCCTCTCTCTCTCTCTCTCTTCCTCTCACTCATACACACATATAGAGTCCTACACATCCTGAATGTTTCCCTCTCACGTATGAGCGCGCATATGCGTTCTTCGGGACATCTTTCACACTTGCTTGTCTCATTTGCACCATCCATAACTGTCAGCATCAGTTCCCACGAGGAGCAGGTGAGGTGTGTGATAGCAGACTGTTCCAGCAGTTGGATCTGACACACAGGATTCTTGTTGCTTGTCAGCGGTTTAGTGACACACACAAACGGGCACGCATGCGCCACGGCACACAGACGCACACTCTGACTTGCAAAATGACAGATCGGCAGACATGCAAAAATGCAGACGTGGTACGGGGGACAGACGCAGACTCAGATAGATGCGCATATGCTTACAGCTCCATGTGCGCAACCTGAGACCCGTGACACATCATCTTACCCCCAGCCCAGCTCTGGCGCTGCTCGGGTGGGGTGGGGCAGGGTGGCGCGGTGCGGCACCGGGCCCTGCAGCATTAATGAGCCGGTGTGTTTGATGAAGAGGACCCAGTCAGTCTGGCTGGGCGGAGACAGCGCCACTAACAGCTGCTGTCACCACCGCTGAGGGATCACACCGCTCTACCAGCTGCCATCACTAATTCATCACACACAGAGTCGTGCACAGATGGATTCACCCACACCTAAGCAAAAAATTGGCGCACACGTATACCCCTTTGCCTCAAGATTGATGCACATACTCATACACAAAGAAATGCAGCGCGTTTGTGTGTGCGTGTCCTTTGCTATCTCTCCCACACACTCACATATCTATATGTAGACGCTCAGACAGAAAGACTCCTCCCTCCCCTCCTGCTGTCTGTGCCACCCACACCAGCCTCTCCCTTCATTCCTGGTTTAACTAACTCCATCTCTGTGTCTGCTCCATCTGTCTGCTCACAACTCTCACTGAGCATGTCTGGCTTCATCAGATGGACTTCTGTCACATGCACTTTTCATCTATTTTTGCGTAATGAGCCTTTATGTAGAGGAACTGATTGATTATGAGTGAATTCCTTGATCTGTAGCAGTGTTGCACTGCTTTTCCAATGTTGCCTTTGTCACTCAATGAGATATCCTCGAGCCTCTGTGAGGAATATTTTCAGATCAACAGCTGATTATGCAGATTATAATAAACATACAGAGCAGTTTAACATGACTCAGCAGTTCTACTCACCTTTACAGATTCTTTTTAGCCTCCTAAAGCTTGTTGTTTTGCTTTTTGGGTGACATGTTCATGTTCATTTAAAGTTGTGAAAGGCAGTGGCTTTAAATTAAGAAGGAAAATGCTATCAGCTCAAAACAGAAGGACAAATTCAGAGTCTTCAGAAGCATTTTTAACATTGAATAAGCACAGTGTTCTTCATTGAAGATAGAGGAGACCTCAATCAGAGCCAAAAGAAGGATGATATACTAGGGATGTCCCAAGACAACTAATTTCAAAGTCGATTAAACACTAATTTAAATTCAGATTAGTTGGCTCTTCTAAGAGGGAAAAATCCACTCTGAAATAAAAGTTAGATTACACTCTGCACACAAAATTCATCCTGCGTTATGAGCCGGCATTTGTTCGTTGCACTGGTTTGCATTCAGGTATTAATCCATCCAATTCCTTCACTTTTCAGGGGTTGGGTCCTGAGCATTATGGGAGGATTGGCAGTAGCTATTTACAGGAGTCACAGTTTACAGGAGGAGGCATTGCAGGCCTGAAATGATAAAATATGAATAATGAGTTTAACGGATCATTTCAGTGCCAACTTGCAAGCGTGATAATGTTTACCATACAGTCTGGCGTATAAACTACAGCTACTTTTATGGAGCCTGCTAAAGGCAGAAATGGTTTAAGCAAGTGGTTCTGAACTGGTCCTTAATGACAAATTGCAACTAAAATTTCTTAAATTTTTAAACCCCCAAAAATGTTTGATAATAAACGTGGCCATTTTGTTTTGAGGTGGGACAAAAAAAAAGAACTATTGTCAACCTTCTGCAATATTATGCTTCTTTATGCACTCCATACCACGTAGCATTGAGGCGATCAGTCTGTGGCACTGCTGATGTGTTATGAAGCCCAGGTTGCTCTGATAGCAGCCTTTAGCTCATCTGTATTGTTGAGTCTTGTGTCTCGTTTCTGGTGGTTTTGGCTTCACTGTGGTCAGGTGCCAAGTCCTGCTGGAAAAGGAAATCAGTATCTCCACAAAGCCTCTCAGCAGATGGAAGCATGAAGTGCTCTAAAATGTCCTGGTAGATGGCTGACAGCGTTCGGACATATTATGCCCTGAAAGAAAGGTAGAAACTACAGTATGAACAAACCTACAGGGGACAGTTTCAGTCCTTTTTTTACTATCCTTTTATTTTCTCATGCTTGCATACTTTTTCTGTAAATACCCTGTGTGTCAGTGCAAGATTGAAAATCAGCAGCAGAAGAGGAAACCGAAAAAAGAACAAGGAAGAAACAGATGGACTGTATAAAAAGGGTGTGCAGAATATAGACATAAAAAACACATTTATGTTTGATTAAAGGCTTGATGAAATGTTGATCTTAGCTGTGCTAATTTTGGCATTTAAGTTTATTATGCACCACTCTCTTTAAGATGAGTTTTCTTTCAGTGTTAGAGCTTACAGTGCAGTTGTTCTAAAGCAGTGGTTCTCAACACCCACCACGAACTCCTCAGGGAGAACATGTAACTCAAATTTCTTTTATGCCTTGACTAATCATATTTATTAAGAGTCCCTGTAAAGTGAAATCAAAAATGTGTGTCTTAACACTCTAGATGCGTTGGAATATGGTTGCTGTAAATGTGTGAAGATCTGAGATCTAAGTGTGACTGAATTTTGGATTTAGACCGTTAGAAAGTTTTTCACCTCTTTCCTGATTTGGTTTAATTTTAACAGGACAAATATAGCTGCCTACAACCTCCATGGTCATTTTGGGGACTTAGCTCACCCCCTAAAAGCTACAATGATAGAAAAGTTCAGAGCAGTTCATCTCAATAAAGTCTGTTAGCTGATGTCACTGCCTTCATTGAAAGTTAACAGCCAGCTACATGCTTTGTTTTTGTCCATTGAGAGCTAGGAGCAAGCATCTTACCTTCTGAAGGTGTATTTAAATCCTTATTTCAATTGCCTTTAGTCCTGAATGATTAAAGGTAGCAGACTGTGGCTGTCTCTCTACAAGCAGAAACAGTTCAATCCCTCCTGTCTGTTAGCATCGCTATGCTAAAGTTTAGTGAAGTGTCTGATGACAGACACAGTCTATTCCTGCCAGGTCTGTCACAATAACAGCATCTTATGCAAATCAGCATTGAGTATTTTTATTTTGAGGTGCAACTTCAGGAAGTAGAGTGTTTTCAGCAGCAACTGAACAAATAGAGATATAAGGAATATCTGAATAGTTAAACACAAGATGAGAAAATGAAACTGAGGCGTTATAGCTCTAAACTGTCTGTCATGACATGGATGTGATTGTTTCTCTTCTGGCTTAAAAGAGAGTTGTAGCAGAGCCGGCAGATTCATACATTCAGTTGTTGCCTTTTTTTTTTTTTTTTTTTTTTTTCCAAGGATCGTATTATTCATTAGTGGGTGTGGCTTTGGCTCACTACTACATGTAGTAGTACCTGCCACATTTTTCATGATTTTGAAGCTTAATTTATAAACTTACAGAGGTTTTGCATGACTGAAATTTGGCATGGTGTATTATATTACACTGGCCTGTCACACAACAAACCTAAAATACAGCTCTATTATCACTTTACAGGGACTAATGAAGAATCTTACAGTTTGAACCTCATACAGAACAAACTATGTCAAATCCAAGGGACATGACATTAAAAAGTATGATTTATAAGAGTTTTGGGGACTATTTGGAGCAATTGTTGTTTCCAGGAACATGTATGTGACACACTGAAAAGGGCTATGCGGCCCACTTTCAGGTCCCAACCCACCTTTTGGGAACCACTGCTGTAAAGAGTGGCCTGTTCCTTCTTCTAGCCACAGCCTGTGCACAGCAAGTGTTTTTCCGTGAGGCATATCATAGCAGTCTTTTAGCTTTATATATAGTGAGAATCATGGATAACGTCTCTAAAAACTGAATAGGAGCTGACGCTACACCTCTTCAGATGTGTGAGGTTTCCTTTCATCCTCCATGGCTGTTTCCAGTGTGAGCATCACAGCCGATAATTACCTGAGTTTGACACTCTATTCCCCATATCCAGTTTGTCGCCGCCATTTTCCCGCTCATAAACGATATCACTTCACTGCATCACGCTACAACTGCCTCTTTGTTTCACACTCAAAAAGGCACCTCATGTAAAAAAGACACTTAACCTGGAGTACTCAGACGCTGCACATCGCTGTCATTTCCCTCAAACCGAGTCTCTCTCAGAGTTTCCCAGCCATAGTTTTGGCCTCATGGCCTCACATTGATCCTGTGTGGAGGTTGTTGCTCAAATGTTGGGGAAAAACAGCTTTATGAGTTCTTTTTGTCAGGACGCTGTTGTAGATTATTAGTACAGTAAGTCAGCTCAGACCTATGGGGGTAGTTGTGAAGCTGCAGCTTGTAACTCAAAAGGAAGACCTACGAGTTCTGTCAGCTGCACGGTTCCTATACTGGGGTCATATTATTAAAAGCAATAGTGGTATAAGACATAAAGAAGCCCCTCCTGTCTTTATTTTACCTTTCCCTTTTCATCGTCTCTGTCATTTTTCCTTCCTCTCTCTTTTCCTCTTTGCTCTCCTCCTCTGCCCTCACCCTCCCTTTCTTCCTCTTCCTCTTCCTCCTCTCCTGCTAGCGTGTGATAGGCAGTGTTAGCCGGTGGGTGCCGTGCGCCCTGATTACTGTGAACCATCCACAGCTGCAGCAGCCTAATGAGGAAAACACTCCCATCAGCCAGTAATTGCTGTTTAGGAAGCTCGGTTTGCACGAGCAGTTTGCCGAGTCGCTCACACCGGCTGCAGAGCAAAAACACAATCCGCCCGGCAAACTCATCGAACAACGCAGCGTGTGTCGCTCTGTCTGTTGTTTTTCACTTTTTTCCCCCCACATTTTTTTTTTTTTTTTTTTTTTTTTTTTTTTTTGCAGAAAAGAGAAAGCCTTGTTTCTTCCTCCAGTGCTTCTCATTTGGTATTCTTCCCCTCCAACTTTGTTTGATAGAGGAGCTAATTTATAGGGGATGAGAGCGAGGGAGGGTGGGCAGGAAAAGGAGGAAAAAGGTAGACAATCAGAGAGAGTGGGAAAACGGAAAAGGTATCATAAAAAGAAAGGAGAGAAGGGAATGAAAAAGGAACAACCAGGGATTAAAAGGGAAGAATTATTAAGGGATAAGAGGTGATATTCTATATTCTTCTTATTGGCAAAAATCCACAGAAAAAAAAAAAAAACATTCCACAGCTCTTTTGTCATTTCCACTCCACACAAAGCCATATTGGACTCCTGTTGGAGTCTTAAATCTTTAAAAGGTGGTCATCAATTATTTTTTCAATATTTGAGAAATGGCTAACACATCAGTGTTTCCTCTTCCTTTCATTTTACCACCACAGTGTGACCTCCAATCCCCCCCAAAAGAAAGAATACTTTGTTGGAGGGACTATGGGGGGCTCTAAAAATATTCAGCCCCTTTTATTGATTTCATAAATCAATCATGGTCACTATAATTTGGCTTTTTTGACAAAAAATAATGCAAAAAAATCTTTAATGTCCAAGTGAAAACAGATTTTTTTTTTTACAAAGTAATGTAAATTAAACAAAAATATTGTATGTAGAATAAGTGCATAAATATTCATCCCTCTAAAGTGACTGACTTAAATCAACAGAGGTCCAGCCAATTGGCGCTAGGAGTCTCACAATTAGTGAAATGGAGATCATCTGAGTGCGGTGATTGTAGTTTAAAGACACCTGTGCCTGGAAGGTCCAGTCACTTGTTAATTGGTATTCCTGGCTACCATTACACCATGAAGACAAAAGAACACTACAAGCAACTTAGAGAAAAAGCAGTCAGAAAGTATAAGACAGGTCTCTTGCTCTGTAACGGCTGGGACTGGCTCCAGTTACCTGTGACCCTGAATTGAATAAGCAATGTAGAAAGTTTATAGACTTAAATTAGATCATTTTTTAGAGCGTATACTTGCCAGGGACTGTTTCTAGCCATTTATTAAAGCGTTGTTGTAAATATTTGCAGCACCAACACAGCAAATGCAGCCTGTCAGAAAGATAATTTATAGTACCCATGTTCATAGTATTGAAGAAACATGTTATCCCAGTGCACCCTTACAACTCATTTATAGGTTTTCCATAGTGTTTGAAAACCAGTGAAAGAAGCAACAATTGGATTTGACTGAACATATGAATCTTAATGCCATGAAATTAAAATATAGAACTTAACCCGTTTTATTTTCTATCAATAAGTTGATAAGTATGGAAGGAAGTGGAAAAGGTTTTTAAAAAGGAGCTTGCAAGGTTATCACAGGAGAAAAGAAGAGGGTAAAAAAGAAGCTGGCTGGTAAATGGAGAGTGGAAACGGAGAAATCGAGTGAATAGGTGTAAAATTAGAGTGGAGTGGAGTTTGAGACAGACAGGTGTGGGGAACAAAGGGAACAATATCAGCCTTGTGTTATTACAAGTCAGAGAGTGGGAGCTTTGAGAGATACAAGACCAAGGTCAAGCAATAACAAAAAAAAAAAATCCTGTCTTCCTTTCAGAACCCCCCTGACTGCAGTAAGGCCAGGAAGCTGGTGTGTAACATCAATAAGGGCTGCGGTTACGGTTGTCAGCTCCACCATGTTGTCTACTGCTTCATGATCGCCTATGGCACCCAGCGCACCCTCATACTGGAGTCGCACAACTGGCGCTACGCACCTGGAGGCTGGGAGACGGTCTTCCTTCCTGTCAGCAACACCTGCACTGACCGCTCCGGGGCCACCACGGGACACTGGTCAGGTAGGTTATCAAGATACCGGACTGACACATTTGACACATTTCTGCTGAAATTAACCGTTAGTATACCTGCTTTGATGCATCAGTAACAACAACACAAGTCCAAGGCATCCAACATTGGGCTGCTTCTTGTTTTATTAACCTCCTGTGAGACCCACTAATTCATTTTTATCCTCAGTGGGTGGCACGAATCTCTGGAGGATATTTCTTAAATCTTCAAACTGAAACCTGCTGTGCAATATAGATGACATCCTGGCCTTTCCGATGGGCTCATTTTTCTTTGGTGTCATTCACAACAGGAGTTCTGCCTTTCAAAATGGCTGCATTTCAAAAGTTATCAGTGTAAAAATAGACATTTGTGTATGTTCTTAAGCATATACTGTATTTGATGTTGTATGCAGAAACATGTTTTATCATTTATGAAAGTGGTTCTCACAGTTGACTCTGACAGATTTAACATTTTTAGATTGTGGATTGAGACTCAGAGTTTGAGCTTCCACATGAGGAGGAAATGGGAAAACTGTGCTTGTGGTAAATCCAGATGTTTCAATCAGACCCATAACTTCAGGTGTGTAAAATCAAGCCCCTAATCATGCCGTGTCCAAATATTTGTGATACAAATTGGATTGTTCTCAAAAGCGCAGTGACTTCAGGTGTGGTACTGTAAGAGGATGCCACCTTTGAAATACAGTTCATGAAATTTTATCCCTGCTGGATATTCCACAGTCAAGTGTGAGTGACATTATTAGCAAGTGAAAGCGTTTAGGAACAACAGCAACTAATCCATGAAGCGAAGAGACAATATAAAACCACAGTGTCAGTGGCTGCCTAAAAGTCACCAGTGCTCTTTGGATTCCATAGCTGGAGAGTTCTGAACTTCCACTGGCATTAGTGTAAGCACAAAAACTGTGGTGGGAGCTTCATGGAATGTGTTTCCATGGCCGAGCAGCTGCATGAAAGCCTCACATCACCAAGTCAAATGCCATATGTCAGATGGAGTGGTGTAAAGCACACCGACACTGGACTGTGGAGCAGTGGAAACGTGTTCTGTGGAGTGACAAATCACGCCGTGTGCATCTGGGTTTGGCGGATGCCAGGCCGTTACCTGCCTGACTGTAATGTGCTAACTGTGAAGTTTGGTGGAGGAGGGTTAATGGTATTTGGCTGTTTTCCAGGATTTGGGCTAGGCCCCTTATCTCTAGTGAAGAGCACATTTTAATGCTCCAGCATTCCAAGTAAATTTGAACAATGCTATGCTTCCAACTTTGTGGCAACAGTTTGGGGAAGGCGCTTTTCTGTTTCATCATGATGGTGCCCCAGTCAGTGCACAAAGAAAGGACTATAAAGACATGGTTTGATGAGTGCGGTGTGGAAGAACTTGACTAGCCCCGAGTCTTGACCTCAAACCCATCAAGCACCTTTGGAATAAACTGGAACAGAGATTGCAAGCCAGGCCTTCTCATCCAACATCAGTGCCTGATGTCATAAATGTTCTACAGAATGATTGGGCACAAATTCCCACAGACACACTCTTGAGAAAGCCTTCTGGGGGGGTCCATATTAAAGTATATGTATTTAGCCTTTAGTGGTGGCTTGTTAGGTAATGATTGGAAACTCAAAAGTCTAGACTGACTGACATAAGTTTATCTAAAACAGTGATAACAGCTGGATAACTACAGGTTTATTAATACGGAAGTGAGTCTAGTCATTTAATGGGGTTTTCCTCTGCATTTATATTGACATACAGTGTATCTGCCCAGCATAACTGCAAGTGCAAAAATGGGGGATAATCAGAATCTTGCTGATTTTATTTTATTTTATTTTATTTTATTTTTTTTCAGTTTTCATTAAGATTTGCTTCCATGTTTGTTGGTGCAGAAGGGTTTTGGTCAGATTCAGATGCAATGCAGTAAATGAGTCATATCTAGTACTGAATCAATGCCTAAGTATTTGTGCAATACAGCCCCCCCCCCGACCCTTCGACTACCTACATGTTGTGGTGTTGGGATCTGTACTCATGTTAAAGCTGTTCTTTTTGATTGTGTAAATCATTGCAAATTTTAAAAAACGGGTCACAGTTTTTAACAAAAGAGCTTCTATTAAAGCCTGATCAATATCAATACCTCTTTGGATACAGGGCAACAATACTGAAGCCCAGAGGACCCTTATGGCCTTTGTCTTTGCTCTAATATGCATTGTCAGCTGTGAGGTGGGCCTTTCTAAATCATGTCCAGTCAGTTTATTTTACCACAGGTGGATTCAGATCCAGGTGTAGAAACATCTCAGCAAAGATCCAGAGTAATGGGAGGCACCTGGGCTAAATTTGAAGTGTTTGTGGAAAGGATCTAGCCTGGACCCCAGGGAGACTAGCTGTGCCCCAGGGTACAGCTAATGGGGATCCAAATTAAATAAACAAATAGATCTGAATTTTTATTTAAGCATGACATTACAGTTGTTATTTTATATAAATTTGAAAAATGTTATTTTGGAGTGATTGAGTACTGAATGTAGATTAATAAGAATACAAATGTTGTTGTTTTTTTCAACTATATCACATTTCTGGCCTTTTTCTCTCCCTTGCTTGCAGCAGCTTTTGGTTAAAGATCTGGGCTGAATATCTTCGTAATTTATTCAAAACTTTTCAATAATGTAAATCAGAAAAATTACAGGGATCGTATCCTGTGAATACAAGATATCAAAGAATCGAAAAGTTTGTAAGTTTTAAACATTTTTAGAATTTCAGTATCCACTGAGGGAAAACTGGTGAGGTAGGTTTATATTAAAGTTGTCAAGATATAAGTGTTCCTTGAAAAGAATCATCTAATATTGGTACCTGTTGGATACCATAGCAATAAAAATAGAAGTTCCTGAGAGTCAAAATTATATAACCTCTAGTATTAAATGACCAAAAAAATACAGATAATTCTCCTATATCCCATGTGCATTGTACAAATACTTTAGACACAAGTTCGAGTTCTCTCTCTGACTCTCAGCAGCTGCCAGTTAAGGATATAACTGAAGATCTGTGGTTTCCTCTAAAGCTCCAGCACTTTTTAGTGGTACTGATCATTAACGTTGTAGAGGTTGTATTTTTTTAAAACATGGTATTGAAAATTTTTGACAGTTGTAGTTTGTACACCAATATAAATATACACAAATACCAGCAGGGCTCAGTGCTGCCTTTAATTAAAGTGATTGGTTGTTCAACAATAAAAAAGCCTCTCTCCTTATTTTGATTATCACAGCTAAAAAGATTCAGTCTGCCAGAGCCCTCGTTTGTGCTGCTACAGCGAAAACAAAGTGTGAATTCACTGGCTAAGCAGGACTATGCAATTCCAGTTAAAGCTCTTTGGCAGCCGACGGTGCAGCAGCAGGTTATTGTTCAAAGGTTTCATTGCCAAGAAATCACATGACTCGATCTCAGTAAACAACCCGCTCCTCTGATTTACAGTAATCCTCTACTCACAAAGAGAGAGGGAGAGATGAGAATCATCTTTTCACAAGCGTTGTCTATTATTTATTAACTCAGACTCCTTGCAAAACACTCTTCATGAACGACAGCAGAAGAGAATTCATAGTCTTCACAGAGGAAACCCGTTTCTGTGTTACAGCCTCTGGTTGTTACATAATCTGACTGAGGGTCTTATATTTTTACAGCAAATGCTTGTCTCATGCAACGTAAACATTTTCCTGACAAATCCACCTTGGCATCAATATTTAATGTGGTTTTGAGGGTGAATACTTTGCTCTTCTGAAGACACGAAATTGAATTTCTACTTAAACTGACAACCCTCTGAGCAAAGGTCTATTTCTCTTTGAGCAGATGTGAGCAGGAATCGATTGAAAGTATGTGTGTGATAGTTAGGTCTTGGTCTATGCAGGGTCTAAGCTTGTAATTAGCTTTCAATCTGAACTTTGTGGTTCCATTTTCTCAGCGGTACCTGTAGCAAAATAAAAAACAGCACAGGTTTGTGATGCTTGCTGAGGGCTGTTGTGTTCATAAACACAGCCTTATAAATCAAATATACCCTATGTGAAATATGAGTGGAGTCAAGGCTTGGTTTGTTTTTCTCAGTTCTGTTTTTACACCTCGTTGAGCAGTGGACTCTGTGCAGACCCCTCCTCCCCAAAAAATAGAAGTCAAACTCAGTCTGGGTTTGTTGTTCTCAGCTTCCTGTTCCATAGAGGAAATTGTGCTTTCTTTTGTTGCACAGTTGCACTTGATTGGAGCACCAAGTCAGGGCAGGCAGATCCTCAGACCACTGAGAGACTCTAGATTCTTGGCCAACCCTTGTTTTGATCTGAGAGACTGGTGCTCTTTGAGCAAATTTTGGGCCTTTTTTTCAAGTGATCCTGTGTGGATTGGGCCTGATCAAGTCCTGATTGAAAAAGAAAATAACGGCTGGTGCATTATATGCCCACCACTGAGAAGGTTAGGACACACCAGAGGAATAACAGACTCTTGAGATGGGAGTTTTCACTTCAGCAGTGGTATAAAAGCAAACACTGCTGAAGTGCAAAAGTGGGAGGGTTAACAATTAGATGTAGTGGATCTCTGGAGCTTTATGTCAGTTGCTAATTAGAGAATGCTCTCATGACAACACTCACTAATTAGAAAAACATCAACATTTCAACATGTCATGTAAAAAAATCTTTGCATGCTGACAGTAGCAGTGAGCTATCAAAGCACAGCTGTGACTGCAGCAAAGACTTGTAGAGTCAGTATTTAGAGCAGGGGTGTCCAAATGTGGCCTGAGCATTCAGTCCTCAAAGATGTGGACAAACTGGTCAAAGTATGCAGAATTCCTGTTTTATAAACAATAAAGAAGTATTATTTTGGAGGGGGCCTTTATTAGAGAGAGCCAGAACAGTGGATAGAGCCAGAAACAGGGAGGTGTCATTTGGGTTTTTATCCGATACCTTTGCTAAATTGAAACTTTGAAAATGGTACCAGTGCCAAAACAGTGCCTGAATTGATACCTTTAGGAGAAAATAAGGATAATGATCAGTAAACAAACTTGAAACTTCAAATTGACCAATATGTTAAATCTTAAAATCTATCAATTAATAACCCAAATCATAGAAATTGTATTTTTCTTAACTGCTCCACCCTCTACACTTAACTAAATTTTTAATAACTTATTTCTACAGACTTTTAACCATTATTACCTACTTATTTTTTTAGCTCTACTTTTTTTTCAACTACAATCATTAAGTAAAATTTTTTAATAATAAAGGCTGATCTCTTGTCTTTGTGAACACAAACTTTATCCCCCCCAACAAATCAGGGCCTGGGCCCCCCAGCCAAAAGTCTAGATTCACCCCTGCTCTGAAAGTAAAACAGTTCATACATGTTAGATAAACAGCTGCCGCTGACGAGTCTCTGTCTGCAATTACACATTTACACAATGTTTCATAGAAACACTGACAAATCTTTAAAGCAAACCGGAAATACAGAAGGTAGTGGTTAAAGTTTATGCTTTGTCTTGTTGTTTATAAACTAACCTTTCTGTTGAAACGAGCTTAACAATAAACCGTGCAGTGTGCAACGCTCTCCCTCATTAAAGGCCATCACTCTACCTCTCTCTGCTATAATTAAAAACAAAAACGATCAATCCAGATCTTTTCTTGAACAGAATCTAAATAGTCAACACCATCAATACTATTTTTGCTCAGTAATAGCTACCTGCTAAAACCCACATACGTAAGTCTATTAAAAACATTAAAGACGGTGTGTGAAAAAAGCTGCATTAGCGTAAATAATTAACATGAGTACATTTAAAGATGCCTATAGAGCATGGATAAAAAAAAGCACTGTTGTGACAGCCTTATGTAAAATCTCGGTGCTCCATCACAGGCGACTCATATCAGTCAGGAACATTCTCATCATACATTTTTCCATTTTTACCAACAGTTTTACTTGGCAGAGAAGGCTCTACTCAAAAGATGCTCCCTGGGTCAGTCAAATAGGATGCTTTGAGTTATAACTGGTGACAATGCATGTTGAATATGATGAAATTAGTTAAAAGCAATTAATCCATAGTGGCATGAATCTGAATATGTGGGCGCAACAAGCTTTATGCTATAAAGGAGGAGGCTGGGGTGGAGGAGGTTTAGCTTTGCCAGCAGCAGCAGTGTGGTGCGTCATATTTAAATTAACTGCTGTGTTGAGAGAAAGAGGTGTGGAAGCTGGGAGGCTATAATTAGGATCAGCTGGCCATCAGCTGATCACGGCTGGGCGTATGACTACCATGTCCTGCATGAACAAACACTAGGCTTTATTAAGGAAATGGAATAAGAAGCACTTGAGCAGAGAGGGTGGCATGGAAAGGTACCCACAAGAAGCACCAAGATCCTTGTTTTGATTCGGTTTGGTAGGTATCAGACGTG
This sequence comes from Cheilinus undulatus, assembly GCF_018320785.1. Taxonomy (NCBI): domain Eukaryota; kingdom Metazoa; phylum Chordata; class Actinopteri; order Labriformes; family Labridae; genus Cheilinus; species Cheilinus undulatus. Next base: position 33,677,513 of record NC_054878.1, on the reverse strand, counting down.
TTGGCACTGGTGCCAGGTTGGTATCAGAGTTTGGTATCCATCCGTCTCTGCGTCCCAACACTTAAGCTGACCCTGTAACTTCACTGAAATGAAGAGGCAGAGAAATTAAAGCTCTTTTAGCAAAGTTAGATTGAGTTTGTGGAATTTCATGTATGGCATGCCCATGAGATTGAAGGCTAGAGCCACTGACAGTTTTAGGAATGAGTAGAGAGCATAAATAAGAAGGCCTTTCATGTTGAAGGGCCTTATAAATATGTACCAGTGATCCATCCTTCTGTTGTTTAAGACTAGCCACCTTTCTCATACAAGACGCAGTGATGTATGTGTGTTATTAGAATTCTGCACCAGTCATGGGCTGTCCATAAAGAACATGATGTTCAAGCAGGAGGTAGTTCATATGTATACGAGGTTTCAGGGTATCGCTGATCAAAGATTGATGTGCTTGTTTGATGGAAATAGATCTTCCTGCTATTTCATGAAGCAGATTCTCTTTTGAATGATGCACGGAGGCTTGAATATAAATTGTGATTTTGTAATGATGAATGGGTAGTCTTACAGTGTAAGTATGTTGTATCTGCTCAGCTAACAAAACAAACGTGTTTGTCTATAAAGATCAGTTATAATTTGGAGGTTTTATAATGTGTCTGTGTCTGCCTCTCCATCATTTCCGTTCCCTGTCATTGCTTTCTTGTTCTCATCTCTGCATCCTTTCACCTCCTCATTTTTCTCCAATCGCTCCATTTGACTTGTGCTCTCCTGGGCTCTCCTTTCTTATCTCCTGTTCTCACAGCGCCTTTCTGTTTTTTTTTTTTCTTTTTCTTTTTTTTATTCTCCTGCCTTTCATGTGTCCTTTCCCACTATCTGTCTCTGTCTCTGGTGTCTGGTCACACAAACCGCCTCCTATAGATCCATATATAGCCAACTCGCTACAAACACCATCCCCTCCTTTTTGCCTTTTAGCATTCAGAATTCTCATCCTGATAAAGTTTTGCATTTTGCAGAGGCAGTGTTTTCTGATGACCAGGCCCTCTAACTAGCAGTGCATAGCTAATGTAAGCCTGTTTGGTTCTTGGCTTTGCCTGTGGTCATGCCTGTTTTGTTAACAGCACAAGCAGAACATTCCTTGGGGCACTGAACCACAGAGGGATGCTAAGACCTTGGATTAATAAGTAGATATACATTGAGTATCTAGCTAATTAAATGGAGGGTTTTTCCAGGCTGGTACAATTACAGCATTTGAATAAAGTGATCTCTGAAAACTTGCAGTGGTGCTAAAGCAGCCCCCTTTTTTCAGTTGTTGCCTTCTATGTAAATAACTACAGCTGATAAAGGGTTTTGTTTTTGGCCTGGGTGGCAGCAAAATTTGCACCTCAAGGACTCTAATTTGGCTACACCTGAACCCTCATCATCCTGCATCTGCCATGTCATTTCCAGGTAAATACCATCACTTCTTTGTGGTCACCTTCACATTAAAATGCCACTTTCTACTTTGGGTGTTCTGCATCCTGAGCAGTTGTTTGCTTTGTTTACATACCCTTGTGTTTGTGGGAAATTGACTTTGCCGGTGTTTTCTGCAGCAGCTCTACCAGATTCCACCTTTTCTCATTTATCTTCAGATGGTTAGCCCACTTTCTGTTAAGTGTTTCCCCCCAGGATGTGAGGCATCTAAAGACGGTGAGAGGATGCAGAGGGAATGCATCTGTGACAGGGGTATTTCTGTCAGGAAAACATATAGCCTCAGGGAGCAAATCACAGATTGGGATAAAGTCATTATGGGACCTGCTGATTTTCTTTCCCCGCTTATGGGAAATGAGAAAAACAAAACATGACAAGAAAATCCCCATTCAAGTAATCAGCACATACAGGGTACCCGGCTATGCAGCTCTGTGCCAGAAAAATAGGACATTTTAGAGGGGAAAACAAGTTGTAAGCTGACTAAACAGAAAGATGAAGCATTGGATTGTCAGTGTAGAAATTGGAGTCACCCAGTGAGCTGACCCTATTGAAGAGTTGCAAGATGTTTAAAGTTTGCAAATGCTTAGGAATGTAACAATACCTACAAATAATACAGTCACCCCTGATACACTGAATCATTTGAGTTAGGGGATAGGGGGAAATGTTGGAAAAATGATGCTACCCCTTAAGCCAGTCACCAGCACAACTATTACTATTACTAGTACTCAAGTAAAAGATAAGTTACTCTGGTTTAAATTTACGTGTGTACAAGTAAAAGTACTAGACTTTAGATTTACTCAAGTGAAAGAAAAGGTATCTAATTTAAAGTTTACAGTTGTACAGTAAATATATTTCCTTACCAACAAGAACGACACGTTAATAGATCTTTATCTTTAGGAGCACATAAAGTCACAGGTGGGAACTCTGACTCAGCTGAGAACTTCACACATGGTGCATATGTGCCACTGTCTACTCAACAGAGGCAGTAAGACTACAAGAGTATAGGTAATTTCAGGTAATGAGGAGGCTGCTAAAAGTGGCCTTCTTAAACATACTGGAATCGCTCATGGTGCAAACCAGAAAGGGCACTTTTAACAGATTTTACCCCTTACTGTGTGAAATTTATCAATGAAACCATGATGTTGTTTTACTGCTGCAGATACCATCTTATCTTGATCTGAGTCAATACAGTACTTGCATTGTACAATTCCAATACAGGAAGTATGCACTGGAGGTGGGCGAGCTGAGCAGCAGCCTGGAAATGCAAAGTGGGGCCAGAGTTTCCTTTTTTGTCTGTGGCCAAAATGACTGTCAGTCCTCAAGAATTCTGGATATTGGCTTCAGATGGCCATATGTGACCTGTACCCTCCATTTAACAGCAATAGAACATGTAAAAACCTGAAAACCTAAAAGTCCTGTCCTACAGCTTCATAACTGTGGTAAAGCATGACTGGGGACACTTTTTTTTATTTCCACGAATTTGTCAAAGGTAGATTTACCGACTCATCAAAGTCCACTACAGCTCTCTGTTTGGCCCGGGCCTCATACTAGATGTTGCATCTGTGTTTTTTTTTTCTTTATTATCTGCAGTCCTTCCATACTTCTGATTTACCTCCATAGTGTTCAGTAGCTCTAAAGTGGAAGATAGGCTTTGTTTGACGCCATCCACGGTGATCACATGAATATTCACTGCCTAAACTAGCCATGTGCTGTCTTATGTACATAAACTACCCTGCACCAAACAGGAAGTGTGTCGTAGTAAAATTACTTTGAGTTTAAAGGATCACAACATATCTTCTTACAACATATCTGCTTGATAACATGATGTACAATATGTAATTATTCACTATTTACTGATTTGGTTATTGGCAGATTTTTAAGCCAGACATTTTGTCCATTGATAAACTTACCTGCCAGACTTCCAAATGTGAAACCAGCCAAAGACAAAAAAATACCAGCTAATGGAAACTTTAAATGGGGCCGTCATTTCTGTTATGTGGAGGAGCTTTGGCAATTGAACTTGCAGCCAAAAGAATAACCGTGGTCCATCTCAAGTAAGAAGTGCAAAACATGACTGAAATGCACCTGCATAAAGTAGCTTCCAGTAGCAGTTCACACATTTCTTTTTGTAGCATTCTTTCACATCATATGTGGTGTTTCTACAGTAGTGGATACATTTGTCTGCCATGGTGCCCTGTCATGACAGCCGCCATAAGAAGACAAGTATAGAAATTAAGAATTTCTGTTTATTTGGGATAGTGTAAGTGTAAGTACTCACAAAAGGATATATATTTGACCTTTTAACTTTCTTAAGTATTACTTGTTTTTAAATAGAGTGCAATGATTAGGTTTTTTATGCTATTTTATTGTCAGAGTATTTAAATAAAAATTTACATTTATATTCAGGAGTTTATTTTAGTCTTTATAAAGGTGGAAAACCATTTTAAAAAGAAGTTAGAATTGCACTGTATAACAGGGTAAACTATTGTATTGGATCAGCTCAGTCTGTGAGTTTATGCTGCCACAACACCACATGCTCATCTTATAAATTTTTAGTTATATTTTCACCAACAAAGATGAATATTTGGTAGGAAAAGTTCTTATTAAAGCAACCTGTTCTCTCTAATGATCTCTTTAGAACTGAAAGTGTATTTTGATTGAATTAAGAAGCAAAGATTAGTCAACTATAATTGGTCAGTTAAAGAGATTATAAAGAAAAAGTGGATAAATTTTGATCACCCTTGCCTGTCTCTTTGGATGGGGAACTGGATCCTAGTTGTAAAACCTTCATTTGAGTTCTGGTATCCCAGCTCTACTTTCTGATACCTTACATGAAGCTTTATTAACATATTTCTCTACAAAACCATTTCCATGCTTTAAAAAGAAGCCAGAGTTCTTAAATGTTATAAATTATCCAAACACAAGAAGCTGTGGAGAAACTCTCTGAATAAAACGCTGGTGTGAAATTGGTTTTAGTTAGAAAACCATGGCCATAAATCTGAACAGACATTCACTACAAGTTTTTTGTACTTGATAATCTTACATTCCCTACACTCAGATACATTCCTGTCAGTACCTAGAAAGAGTAATGAGTTTCCAATACCCAGCCTTACTGTCTATTTAGCCCAGCGAAGCATGCTGCTGTTTAACTACAACTTTTATGTTCAGTGGACAGAATGAGAGGACTTAGCACCATCTCACATCCTGTGCGGTATAGAGGACTTAAATTCTGGAGGCATAAAGCAGAAAGTAGTCTTCTCGTGGAACAATGGTTCGTTGATCAAAGGGCTAATTTGCCAAAGAGAGTGTATTCCTTTGAGGTTCTCTGTGGAGATATTACCGCCTTATGAGTGTGAGCAGCAGGAGAAACATAATGTTCTCTGCAATATAAAGACTAGAACAAGAGTTCTCCAAGTTCATAAAGTAAGTCTCAGATGGATAATGAATGGTGAGGTTTTCTATTTTGTGTCACTCTAGCCTCCCTCTGTTTCTAAGCTATGTTCATCTTATGAGATATTTATAAGGCACACTATACAGAGCATGATGGGTTTGTAGGAACTCTGTGAGAGTGCAGGCCTATATCCTTGAAGTCATGATGCATACAGGGGAACATATGCAGAGGCTTTGGAGTAAAGATCAAATTTAGAAGCCTTGTGATCTAATTAAGCAGCAGTGGGAGGAAGGCATACGGTGTACGTATCTGTACATTTTATGCCAAGAAGTGCAGACCTCAAAATACGCCCGTTCCCCCCTTATGTGAATCATGCCAATGCTGTTATATAAGCAGAGACAGGCCTGGGAATATTTTTTTTTCTCCTCAATATTTAATGCTTCCACCAATTTATATTCCGTGCATGCTTAAGCAAACACACACAAATTGAGGCCTCTGTTTCTGTTCTTGTTTTCTAGCACGTTCTTTAATGTCGCTTTTCTGCAGAAGGCCATTTTTAATGAATCATTGCGCCATTTATTTAGAAGTGTGTCGTGGACGCGTTCGCAGTCGCATTAGGGGCTGTCTGTTGCAGTTAGAGAAGCCACTTTAGTCTGACAGAACACGGGCCTCTAACTTGTTTTCACGTAAATCGGTTTTCACACACACATACACCGAGCGGGAAAAAAAAAAATCTCTCTTCGGGTTTTAAGACTGAAAGGGAGTGAAGGTTTTGTCTGCCAGGCATATCCCTTCTGGTGAGATGAGATTAGCCCAGGCTTTTGTGGGTTTGTGCGTTATGTTTGGATGTGTGAATACACATTCACTTTTTATTTTTGTTGTATTTCAATCCTTTTAGATCACATTTTCTGTTGCTGTTCAAAAGACCCTGCACATGAGACTGCATGTATTCCACCTTTGTTCATACATGTATTGTGTATGGACATTTGGCCTTGATGTGTGGAGGTCTGGCACTACACTAGAGCTTTTGCTGCCCAGAGAGGTGACCTTCGTAATCAGCCGCCGCTCAACCTTCTGCCCAGGGCTAAGTCTTCTGCCAAGCAGCCTGATGGGGCCAATGCCAGACCACCAGCCCTACAGTCTCACCTTCAATCCAGCTCCTTGAATCAGCCCCTGGCCTTAACACAGCCTTGAGAGAAAGGAGCTTACCTTAGCTTGGCCTTACAGCAAGGACAGCAGAGAGCAACTATCAATCACACAAGCTGGCCTCGCAGAGGAGTTGGACGATTTGGATTCCTGTTGGAAATCAAACAGGAGAGAATATAATCAGACCAAAGAAAAGTGCTGAAATATCTCACTGCATCACATTTTTCTTTGACAGAGTAACATCAGTGAAACACACTGAAAGGCTGTGTAACACCACAGAGTGGTAGTTAGACAGATTTATCAACTGTCTGACCGACAGCTCTGCTGACAATCTGCTGATTTCTCAAAGTTTCATGTTCTAATAAAGAGTGCCAGTTTTTTCCTGAACAGGTACATCAAGTACATCTCATTTCCTCACAGAGTAATACTAATTATATGAGGCTGGATGGGGAAAAAAAAAGCTCAAAGTCTATAAACACATCCAACAGCCTATTTGTGGGTGCTGCCATTTCAGGAAACTACAGTGACAAGTGATGGAAAATCCATCTATTTGGCTCAGCCAAGTCTTTTGGCTCCCAACTGGCTCTTCATTTGGTATCGTTTCGGGTTAATTATATCAGACAAATTTAAGCAATATTTTTGGCATAACTAAAATTATAAGAACAGACATCAAAGTGGTATACCATTGCAGTAATGGCTGCTCTTTGACTTCTGTTTTTCCCCAGATTTGTCTATAGTCCTTGACAAGTAAGATAAAATATGTCTTGCTCACTAGCAGGAAATATTCTGGGCAAAGTCAGGGTTAAAATCGTTGTTTTTTTGCAGTTTTGGTCTTGCATGGAACAATGCAGCCCTCATTTCCAGACCTGAAGAAGGCCAAAACAGCAAAGAGAAGGGAACAAATGCAGAATCTGCTGGCTAAAATTAAAACCTGGCTCAGTTTTAACTAGACTACAATGCAATGGGAGGAATTCTAGTGCTGGCCTGTATCGGATGGGGAAAGGGTATTTTTGCTGCTCAGTGAGGATATGGAATAACGATAGCTGCCTTTTCACTAACTTTCCAGGATTGTAAAGTTCTGTCTCAGAGGATTATATACAACCATGGTGTGTTTTGGCATCTGAATCTTCCAGAGTAAAGTCTATCACTTAATCCAGCCTTCCTGGATCATTTTTCACACACCACTGGTACCTGAGCAGGTAGATAATGGAAGAACTATATTGTGAATGAAATATCTTTCAGTAACAGACTGTTTGTTGCACATAGTAAGTATTAAAGGGATCCTTCAACATTTTGGCAAATTCGCCCATTGCCATAATTCCTATAGTCTTAGTAATAGGTTTGTTTCCTTTAGTTGTCGGTGCAAGCTGTTTCTGGATCTGGGGGGACAGATATACCAGCTGCACAGCTAACGCTATGGAAGCAGACGGTATTTTTTGCTTTCCCTCATCAAACTCATCAAATACACAATCCAACAACTCCAAAACACTCTTGTGGACAAGTTGTGACCTGCACATTCACCACACTATGAAATAATAACGTATAATTATGTAACATTACGACACGTGAAGCAAATACTCGGAACTATTTCTTGAGTGAACCACGGGGCGAAGTGACACAGTGCAGTAGCCATGTTTGGAGTGTAGTTCCCGCTTTGCATTTAACTTTAAAACATCTCCGTCTCGTTATGTTCCATGATTATCTCATAGCGTGGTTAATGTGCAGGTCACAACTTGTCCACAAGAGCGTTTTGGAGTTGCTGGATTGTGTATTTGATGAGTTTGATGAGGGAAAGCAAAAAATACCATCTGCTTCCATAGAGTTAGCTGTGCAGCTGGTATATCGGTCCCCCCAGATCTAAAAACAGCTTGCACCAACAACTAAATGAAACAAACCTATTACTAAGACTATAGGAATTGTGGCAATGGGTGAATTTGCCAAAATCCAATCCAATACACTTTATTTATATAGCACATTGCTGCACAGTAAAATCAAAGAAGTCACAAACACTGCTAAAATTAAAAAAAAAATAAATAAATGATGAAGTATCCCTTTAAAGTCCATATTTCACTCTCTTGAGCTTTTATGTGTCTAATACTCATCACTCACGTCTTTGGATCCTCCAGGTGAAGCCCACGATAAGGACGTCCAGGTTGTGGAGTTACCCATCGTCGACAGTCTCCACCCTAGACCCCCATACCTGCCCCTGGCCATCCCTGAAGACCTGGCCCCTCGTCTGCACCGTCTCCATGGCGACCCCTCTGTCTGGTGGGTGTCACAGTTTGTCAAGTACTTGGTTCGGCCACAGGCGTGGCTAGAGAAGGAGATCCAGGAGAGCACCGCCAAGTTGGGCTTCAAACACCCCATCATCGGGTAAGAACACACTGAGATCATTGCGCTTCCATTGCATTTTCTCTGTTCATTAACTCTTTAGCGATAATGAAAGTATTTGTTTTATAAGTCATTAATTTGATTTAAAAAAGGCTATGCAATGAAAGAAAATAGAGCCATAGCTGTAAGGGATGTGGATAAATACAAACAGTTGGGTTGAGGTGAATATGAGGTTAATTCAATAGTGCTGGATGTAACTTAATTTGAGATTCATGTTTTTTTTTTTTTTTTTCAGTTAATTTTCACCTTTATTCATCCTTGGAAGAGTTTTCATTACTTCAGCTTAACACTAACAGTGCCTCTAAAATGTATATACCCCCTGACATTTTTTACCATTTTATTGATTTTATACATCAGTCATGCTCAATATAATTTGGCTTTTTGACCCAGAACAATAAACAAAAAAGAAAAAAAAAATTAATGTCAAAGTGATAATAGATGTCTACAAAGTAATGTCAGTTAAATAAAAATATGTAATGTTTCAGAAGTTATTGCATAAATATTCACCCCATTTGAAGTGACTGACCAATTTCAACAGTGCTAGTAGTCTCACAATTAATGAAATGGAGATCCCCTGAGAGCAGTGAATGTGTATGGATTGTAGTATCAAGACACCTGAGTCTGGAAGGTCCCATTACTGGTTAATCGGTATTCTTGGCTACCATTACACCATGAAGACAAAAGAACACCCCAAGTACCTCAGAGAAAAGGTTATTTAAAAATATAAGTCAAGGGATGGGTACAAAAACAATCAGTTAAATCCATCATCATGAAATGGAAGAAATAGCTTATGTGTAAATCTGCCTAGATCCCATCACCACATAAACACCATCCCCACTGTGGCGTATGGTGGTGGCAGCATCATGCTGTGGGGATGCTTCTTGACAGCTGGCCTTAGAAGGCTTGTGAGGGTAGATGGTAAAATAAAAGCTGCAGTATAGGAAGATCCTGGCAATGATAAACTTACTCAGTCTGCCAAAGAACTACAGCTTGGGAGAAGATTTTTTTTCCAGCAAGACACTGACCTGAAGCATACAGCAAAAGCTGCAGAGAAATGGTTTAAAGACAACAAGGTAAATGCTCTGGAGTTGCTGAGCCAAAGCCTAGATCTGATCCAATAGTAAGCTTGTAACTGGACTTGAAAAGGGCTGTCCATGCCTGATTCCCATTCAACCTGACAGAGCTTAGACAGTTTTGGAAAAAAGAATGGAATAAAATTGCCGTGTCCAGATGTGAAAGCCTGATTAAGACCTATCCACACAGACTTAGTGCTGTGATTGCAGCCAAAGATGCATCCTCTGAACACTTACTTGAATGGGGTTAATATTTATGCAGTCACTTATTTTACATTACTTTGTTTAATTGACATTATTTTGTACAAATCTGTTTTCACGTTGACATAAAAGCCAAATTACATTGACCATGATTGATTTATAAAATCAAAAGGTGAAACATTCAAGGGGCTGAAACCTTTTATAGGCACTATTTGCAGCTTATATGCATCTGTCTTCAAACATAACATTATGATTCATTTTTTTTCTTAGTGTTAATGATAAATGTCTTATTTACCTTATTTATGCATTAATGCAGAAAACAGATTATAAAACTGTTGTCAAATTCAAGTCATTTTCTAAACGATACTTGTCTGATGCCGTTGTTCAAGAAATGAAAAGCTTACAGTTTTGATAATCAGTAAAACCAAAAGGACAAAAAAGAGAAGCTTAGAAGACAATTAATGACAGCGTTAAAAAGAACTGCCCATTAATTAAAGGATAAGACTGAATCTGTTCTCTATTTTGGTCAGCAAATCCCATTAAAATACCAAAAGCAACAATTACAGTCAGCGTGTCAAATGCCTGATTGAGCTTATTCTTCTGTTAAGCCTTCATTGTTGTCCACAAAAGCATTAGATAAGCCCCACTGGGTGACATGCTTCCTCACAGGGCACTCTAGTATATCAAAAGTTGAGTATTTATATCTGTTTATTTTTTATGATTAGTGATTTGTTAGAAATAAGCAATGGACAATAGCCATGCTGGCAGCTGTGTGAGCTGTAGATTAGCCTGCTGACGTTTCACAGAGACAACATGCTGTGTCCACTTACACAAAACCACAGCAGCCAAGTAAAATTTTCCCTTTAAAAGTTTGAAATTGAAAGAAATTAATGATATGAAATCCCAATCAGAATGTCTGTACATAATTGCAAGGGGAAACCCTCTGATCACTTAAGGAATACTTTGCTACTTAAGTATTCCATTATACTTTGCTTGAGGGTCCTTAGTAATCATTTCCTTTTGAAAATTCTAAGGGAGCCATACCAGCCTATCTTAATGAAAATAATTAGTGAGAAACAGGACAATGGCTTAATCAAGAGTGATTGTGGAAAATGAAGAGGAAGAAAGATGCACTTTTAGATACAGGGAAGGAACTCGCTAGATGCTTTGGGGGATTTTTAGAAAACACAAATTTAACCAAATTTAGCCATCACTAGTCTGTCCTCTAAAACTTAAACACTGACACTGGTTAACTAATAAGCCTCCATGCCTTTCTTTTTGGCCTCCATTTATGAGAAGTTAGCTGAAATTGATTATAACACTGTCGTCTAGTGGAGGGAATAGCATGGAATATAGCAAGATACAAAAGGATGTGATACAATACCAGGGTTCCCATACACAGACAATTCTACAACATGCTGCCCAGTTATATTCACAATGGCCATCCAAGTTTACCTGACGTACCAGATAGACTGTTTCCATTTATCCATTGCATGTATATATTTCACATTCATCTGGGAAACTTCCCATACAAAAGTGACTGAACAAACATTCTATTTTCCGCTTTCATTGCGAGCCAATCAGAGCGAGAAAACAAAAAGAGGAAGTAGACAGCTCCAGGTCTAACTTGAGCTATACAGGCTAGTGCTACCTTAGTGTTTGATGAGCAAAGCTTGTTGGTGGCTAAAATTCATGTCAAAACCAGAAGACATGTAAAAACATATCTGCAGAGAGAAGTTTTGCTGCTGTTTTTATAATAAAGAAACGGGGTCTGATAAAACTGTTGCTGTTTCTAGCTATTGGCTTAACCATCTCACATTACAAGCCCCCGCCACCTGAACTCTCACAACCTCATGCTGAAGCAGGTCAGCAGAAGAGCAAAAACACCTTTTCTGCCAGTGCTGTTCTTTTCTCTTTTCTTCATAAAGAAATGTGGTCCAGTTCTGATAAAACTGCTGCTATAGAGTGTATGCCCTGACGTCAGTTTCAGCGACTGCTCAGTCAGGCTAAACAGCAACACAGCCTCAAACACTAGCTGCTAAATAGGAAACTGATGAAACTGTGAAAAACAGAGTGATAGCCACTTAAATTATGGATATTTAGATGACAGAGATCCATACCATTTCCTGAAGACACAGTGGAGCGTGGATATTGATATGTGTTCATAAAACGAGTTTCCTTACACTATATTGGCCTAATGAGTTAGTTCCATTATTTTCACATTACAACACTCTTTTCATACTTTATTGATTTTGCCGCTTCATGTTGAGCATCTTTGAGAAAGTGGGGGATGGACAAAGTAGAGGGACAAACTCAAAGCCTGATAATGCTTTTCCTGAAAGACATAAATTTAACAGGTGGGAAGTGACTAACTCAGTTGATAACTTTACTCATGGTGCAAAAGCATCTTACTTGAGAAACAACATGAATCCAGTACAAGAGGCGACATCAAAACACATCTAAACATTCTGCCCAAGGATATGTTGGGAAAACTCCACCCATACATCCCCAGATTTAAATTGCTAGTGGATGGAGCTTATGCCTGGACTAACACTGATGGCTCAACAACATTATATAACACCAACAGTATGACATTTTAACTCAACATTGAGTCAACTCTTGAATGTTTAACACTGAAAAATCAGCACTCCTGTTTTTGCTGTGTATGACCTTATCTGATATGAAAAGGCTCTGATTACAATGCTGCACTCGGCGGAACCTCCACCACTAAAGTACAGACATATTCAGTGGGAAACACTGGAAAAGGCCCATGATGTGAATAATATTTCAGTACAGCAATTATTCACTAATTGATATGATGCACAACAGTTGCATAATGATCACAGTCTCTGATTAACTTCAAGGCCCTGGACGCCCACCCAGGTGTTTAAATCAAAGACCATGATTGGACATCTTCTTAGCAGTGTTTGAGTGTGGATGATTTTGTTTGACTGGTAACTCCTAGACCCTGTTGGATTTGTTGAGTCTGTTGTCTTTTCTGCTGGTGCTCAGAATTTATTCAGTCATAAATTCTCACTATAGCTCCACCTAATTTCAACCTTTCCTGGCCTTATCAGCCAGAGTGATTGAAAGCACCAGAGTGGCTGCCTAGAGGCTTGAAGAATATTAAGTTGGCCCATAAAGTTAAGGTGAAAAGTTAACGAATTTACTCTCCGAGTTTGGTGCAAGTACTTTTATATTACAGTTCATCCCTGAACTTCTTTCACCACATTATCCTGTTGTCTTCTGTTATTCAGCCAGAAAGTTACCCTCTTTCATGTCATAGGTGCCACTAGTTGGCTGGGCTGTCCCTCTAAAGTGCCATGTTTCTTTCTATTAACACCAATATTTGGCACCAGCAGTTCAGTGTTTTTTATCACACAGTTCAGGACAACACTATGCTGCCGTATCCTTATTTTGCCCCATTCCTGTGGTGAAGTAAAAGGATGATGCTCTTAAAGTGCAGACGTGTTGTGTATAACAGTAACCGGAGTGAAAGCCATGGCCTAAACACTTAAAAACGAGGCAATGTAAGAGGCTTTATTCAATCCTCCTAAGTGAATCTAGGAGCTTTAGGAAATATTTTGCATGAGAGTTGAACTAAAGTTGAAACCTAGGGTAGTTCATGCAACTGAGCATTGATATTAAGTACTTCTAAAGTTTTCCAACCATAGTTCCAGACAACTTTAGTCCAGACAACAAAGAGAGAGCACAAACTGACTTTTGTCATCTCTTGTTTCCATGCGGCTATTAAAAAAAAAAAAAAAAAAAAAGTCATCTTTATCTTTGAGCTACACTTCTTTGTACTTTGGTTAATCTCCAAATCCTCAACAATACATCTCAGTGTTCTAGCGTCTGAATACACCGCCTAGATTTTGCTTTTCATGAAACTTGGCCTAAATGGCGCAGATGAAATGACACCAGCAGTTCCAAATCTGACATTAATGGGTCTGATTTCAGTTTCTGATATGGTCTGGGTATTGTTTTGCCTCCAGAGATTGTGCTCTCTCAGCGTGAAGCTGACTAGGGACTTGTTGTTTCCAGTTCAGCATAATTGGAAAGGATTCATCAGTGTGAGGTCTTTGGTTCCCATGAGAGCCATTCTGTCCCTTGTGGGACTGTATGAAATCACAATACTGAGAACTGCTTTTGATGGCAGCTTCTTAGAAATGGCTTAGACAAATGTTTATTTTTCTCTTCGACCCCATCAACAAACTCTTATAGAAACATTTGACAAATAGATATCACAACATTGAGACGCACACATCTAGACTAAATAGGTATTTGAAAGAAATTGCCCTCATCCTTTTCAGTCAACAAATCAATCAGTTTTATTTATATTCACCAAAAACAAAAAAGACGCTTTATTTAAAGAGTAGGTCAGACTGTGGCAAGATAATGTAAGTCTATTTATAGAGCACATTCAGCAAAACAGCAGCTCAAAGTGTTTTACACAAGATAACAAATATCATGACAAACTGCAGTATTATATCATTTAGATATATGTGTAATCTATATATATATGTGTATATATATATATATATGTATGTATATGTATATATATATATATATATGTATGTATATGTATATATATATATATATATATATATATATATATATATATATATATATATATATGTTGTGCAAGTCTTGAGCTATCAAAGATGCACTTTTGATTTACATTTTATGATCTTTAAAGTTGGCTGCCACGTACGTACATGCCAATGGAACCTCAGTATCAAGTGCTGAGACATGCGCTGTCATGACTGCAAGAGCATCTGCCAACATCACGCATTGCACAAGCCTTAATGCTATTGAAACTTCCCCTCCATTCATTGGGCACTGCAGCAGTTTCCTCATGGCTCACATTGCGCTTGGATTCATAGCAATGCCAACAAGACTGACGGGGGTTGGCAGCACTTTTTTCTATCATTTCTCCTTCGTTTGGGTCATAATCTGCATGTAAAGAAAACAGAGCTTTACTGATAAGTATATAAACCTTGTAGAGTTCTGGTTTGATTGGAAAGACTCTTCAGTTATTAAATAGAATAAGTGGCCAGCAGACGTGGGCAGAGCTTCTCCTAGACTGTGTGTCTGAACTTCACAACAAGTACCAAAGGCAGTATGGCTATCAGGAGTGTAAACTTGCAATCACAAAAGAACTAGGAGAGCTAAACATATGAGAGGGAAATCATCATGCAGGACAGTTTGATCCCTTTTTCCCTCTAGGAAAGACCCAAAAATGAACTGCAGCTGATACACCAGTGCAACCTCAAATCCAGACTTTGCAGTATATTCAAAACATCAAGAGTTTTAGAGAACCTACAATTTAATATATACAGAGCATTAAAAACTGTGATTGTTATGGGGGAAAGGGTTAGTTGTTGTGTGAATGGGTGTGTACAATGGTTGCTAGCAGAGTGATAACAGTGGTGGTTTTGTCAGAACTGAACAACGTTTCTTTATGAAAACACGGGCAGAGAGCAACACTGAAAGCTTTTCATGATAGAAACGATGGATTTGCTCTTCTCCCAGTCGGCTTGGGCAGTTTTGGTCACAGATTTGATGCAGAACTTTAAGGACAGGGTGGAGTTGAGGATGATGCCCAGGTTTCAGACCGCGGAGGATGGGCAGTTGGGACTGCCGTTCACATTAAGCACAATATCTCCAACCTTCCTGAACAGTGCTTTGGGGGCCACAGCCAAGAACACATTTTTGTTGCTGTTCAGTTTGAGTTTGTTGGTTGACATCATAGACTGTAGAAAGAATTGGACAAAGCCTGTGTGACGTCAGCCGTCTGCTAACAATAGGGGGCCTCAAACAGCTTTTGAAGCCAATCTGTGGCAGCTTCAATATTAAAATCTCTGTCTCAACTGAACTTTCGATCACCCTAAAGGCCTGCCCACAAAGCTCAACTTCCTGTCAGCTAGCTAGCAATCTGGTTGACAGAAACATAGCTTCTGCCTGTGAAGTTATCTGTCAATTGAATGAAACGTGCCAATCAGTCCACAGTGAGGTTTTTTCCTAAATATAATTGAAACGATTATAAAAATTCACCCCCCACAGTGAGAAGACATGAATACATTACCTAATGAGACACATTTGTTTTTTTTGGAACCAGGCTGTAAACCAGTTTATTTCTTGTGTGAAAAAAAAGACTTTTTAACATATGTTCAGACGGGACGTCCGGTGTTCCTGCAGCCAGCCTTAAGTGGACGCTCACTATATTGCAATTTTTTGCACATCCACATTGGCTTTTGAGGACCTGAGGTTGCTGCCTGGTTGACATCCAGGTTTTGATTTTCTTGCAGACAGTTGACCAGTGAGTTGGGGGGAGCTGAGCTAAACTCGTGGTGTGTAGATGAAGCTGTGTGTAATCGGTGAAGAAATGAAAGCCAAGACTGTTTGCGAAGGATGTGACCAAGAGGGAGCATGTAGCTGTCCAATGACAGAGCCTTGAGGTACGCCACTACAGGGGTTGGAGGAGAGCGGGATTTGCCGATCGTGACAGATTGTTTTCTGTTTGAGAGGTGGGACTGAAACCAGGAGAGAGATGTTCCGGGAGTGCTTGGGTGGTTGGATAGGGGGTTGAGGAGGATATGAAAAAAAAGCTACTATAGCCATCACTTGTATCCGGTTTTGGTGTTCTTAAATGTAAGTAAATTGGACAGAATCTTCCTGAAATGTTAATTTGTGCATGATGCTTTGTAGACTTGATCCTCTTCTTGGGACGGCAGGGGACTGGTCTCTTGTGCCATTATTTTTGGATGTCACAGGCTGAAAAGTTTGGAAACCCCTGGCCTATGGGACAATGTACGGTCACGTGTATGCTGCAGCTGTCTCCAAAATCAAACTGAAGTAAGCCAGAGTGAAACCTCTGTGAAACTTACTACTTACTGTTAAACTGAGACTCACGAGAAGCAGATGAATGCTCGCTACTCTGGGGGATTTTATAAACTGAAAAAAAGGCATATGGGACAGTGTTAGACAATGATAGATGCATCAGAGGAGATTCACCACATCACGACTATGTGCTGAATGACTGATTAGCTACAAGTCATGAGAAATTTACAAAATGACTTTCAGGTACTTTGGTGGGATTGTCTGAAAGTTACGTGCTGTCCCATGAGGCTAACTCAACCGTCTGCTCATGCTAACGCCCAGAGTTTTTTCCTCATGGTTTATAAATTCAGTGTGGTTTCATTCTGTCATCCCCCTCATATCTTTCTCATCCATATGTTAAAAGTCCCTCTGCCGGCTCCCTGCCCTTCAAAACTTCTCTTATTCTCACCTTCCTCTTAACACTTTGCTGCAGGCGATCAGCGCTCTTCTCCCTCGTTTTTTCCTGTCCTGCTCTGCTTGGTTCTCTCTCCCTGATGTTACACCTTTTTTTTTTATTCCAGTACTCTTCTCTTTGGTTGTTACCTCACTGCCTTTCATCAACCTGGCAGCAGCAGTCTCTTTGACTCTCCTCCCCCTTTTTTCCTCCCCATTTTTTATTTTCTGTGACTCATTCCTACTTTTCTCCCATCTTCATTTGTTCACCCTGCTTCCAGATTGTTCAAATTTTTATATTTCACACTCACCTCTCCCTCACGTTCCCCAGGCGCACATCCCTACCCACAATCCTCTCGCTCTCTTAGTTTTACACTCATCTCTACAGCTGTTCCTTGTGCTCCCCACCCCCACCTCCACACACCCGTTTCTCCCTCGTATCACAGGGGAGAGGGTTATTGAAATGAAGTGCTGGGTAGAACAAAGTTCTCTCCCCTTTTTAGCCCTCCCTCCTCGGCTCTTGATACCTCCATCCTTCTCTGCACTGATGTAGCAACAAAGTGCCTGTGTGCTTCTATCAGCACCAAGGGGGAAGGTGATATATGTGTGTATGGAAAAGTGTGTATGTGGGGGGTGTGAGATATAAAAGTGAGGTTGAAAAGGATCCATAGTGTCAGCACAGGAACAGAAAAAAGGTGAGAGCAGTGGGAGATGTCAGGGTTGATGGTGAGGGAAACCAAGAGGGAGAAAATGGCGACTTGTCCCCAGAGCACCCAACAGCCACCAGTCGACCCCCACCCGCCTTCAGTCGTCACCACCACCACAACAAATCTCTCCCTAAAGATGCAAGCAGCAGGAAGGCTGGGAGCCACCAAATAAAAGCTGCTATCAGCACAGCTCCATCCTGCCACCATTTACTGCCTCCTAATGGGAGAAAGAGAGATATTGCTTCTGTCATTGCCATGGCAATGTAGTTGCCAAGAGCTGAATACTCTAAATATAACTTTTATAATACCTCGTGTCAGGTCCGTTGTATGAAAAAGACCCAGATTGTTAAACAGAATTGAATGAAAACAACTCAGTGCATGTTTTGTATGCAAAAGGTTTAAACTTGTCTTTGACTTTTGCATGCCAAAGTATGCAAATAAAAGTAACACATTTTACACAAGGTGGTACAAAAAAAGACACATTAAACATGCTTGAAACTAGGGCTGAACGATTTGGGAAAATTATCTAATTGCATTTTTTTTTTTATACAATATTGCAACTGCGATTTAATATGCGATTATTTCTTAAATTCCTCATCTCATGTATTTTCCAACAAGAACAAGCAATAATTTATTCTATACTATAACCAACACAATATTAGACTAAACTAGGGCTGGACAGTTTGGACAAAATATCAACTTGTGATGATTTCGACTCATTTTGCAAATTGGATTTGAACTGTTGCATTAAAGGGATTGGTAGTTTTAATATAATTCTCATATTTAACAAGAAAAACATACAAAAATGAAGAAAATAGGATTTTTTTGTACACTATTCAAAAAATATGCCACTAAAATGATTGCATGATATGTCATGCAAAGTGTCTCTGCTGCAAAAAACTTTTAAGCTGATATTTTGTCACAAATTTCAGGTTCAAGAAATCTGCACCTTCTGCGATTTGAGAATTGCAGCAGGCCATTATTGCAATTTAATCCCATTTGCGATTAATTGCCCAGCCCTACATGAAACATCTAACAAAACAGGAATAACAGGGGATAATTCAGTCTTTGTGAAATGGGTTTGTTTGAGGGACTTTCCAACAAATAATAATGAACAATGATAGTAATGAAAGGAATTAGTCATGAACACAGAGCTGAGTACAAAAAATCTTAGAAGAGTTTGACTTTTTAAAATTTGTTATATTACTTTTAAAAATGTTTCAAATCAAACTTTTCAAGGAGGATACTCCAATCATTAGGGTTGTTTCAATTTTGATACCAGTGTCAGAAATATGTCCAATACTGCTTAAAATGCAGGTATTGGTATCGGCGAGTACAAAAAAGTATGCACATCCCGATACCGTTTGGTATAGCTTTATATTTTGCTTCATTTAGCCATGCTAAATGTTAGCTCTATAAACTGGAAATCAATTCTTCTTTGCTGTTGGAAAGCAATGTATGCAAGGGGTACCGTTTTTAGCTCAGGGAAGAAGAACGAAGGGACCCGCCAAAGCAGCAAAGAATGGGGGCTGTGTGACAGTTTTATCTGAATGTGATCATTGAAATGCCTTCCAGACCAGTGCTGTCGTACAAGAAGAGAAGTGACCCAGTTAATCAAAATTTAAATAACTTTTGAACCATAAATGGTTGCCTCTCTCTTGTTTTTCCTCTTGAAGCTAGCCGTTGTGTTTTCCCATTGAAGCTTATGATGCCTTTGAATCCCGTGCAGCAGGAAGTCGTGTGACTTTTGGGGACTTAAATGAATAAATCCACACCAGTAAGCCCAATATTGAACATCTTTTTATCCATTTTAATGAAATTATAATCATTTATTACCACTTGCTCAACTGCTAACCACCATATTGTTACTCTCTTTGAGTGTCTGTCAGCCAATAGCAGGCTGTTCTGTAATCACGTGGTGCTGCCCAAAATAACAGAAAGGAGAGATAGCGTTCAATGCACTGTAATATTTATACATCTCTATACATTAAGTACATATCTGTATACAACAATTGTTAATGTGACTTGTAAGTTTTATATTGTTTTTGGAAAAGTGCAGTAAAGTTTGTGTTTAAAAAAAGAGAGATAGAGAGAGTCTGTGATGCAGCCCCCTGTACTGTTGTTATTTTAATATTTAGCAGCAAAACTCAATAATCAGCAGGAAAACAACTTAAGGGTCACAGAGATGCTGGACATTTACATTTCTATTTGTTGAGCCAATTTTGAGTCAAATATAGGTCTAAAATTATTTGTTAGTCTGCACAGTCAGTCCAGAAAGTTCAGACTGGTATCGGATCAGTACTCGGTATTGGCTGATCCCCAACACCTTGGTATTGAAATCATATCAAGAAGGAAAAAATGGTATCGAAATATCCCTACCAATCATGATTGACTGCCAATCAAGACAGGACAATGTATAACTTCACCAGGTTAGATCTCTGGCATTTGCAACTTCTGCTGCAGTTGTTGCTAAAGCCGCTCTTGATGCTGCTCAGTCCTCCTCTTGAAGTAGCTGTTTTAAAATCTCATTTTTGTTTAGACTCCCTTTAGTTAAAAAGTATTAATCCACTGTAATTATTGATGCAAGTCACACAAAAAGACGTAATGAATGAACATTGTGTGATTTAGTTTTCTTTACTGTAGGGCACTTGTCGTATTGCTCCTTTGGATGTTTTTTTTTGTGCTGCTCTGCTGAACAAAGTCAGTAAAAGCAGGTGAATAAGGATTGGCTTTTGTGGTCCTTTTATCGGTATATTCTACTTTTAGGAGGCCTGAGTAACCTACAAAGCCAAGTAGACTGACTGACCACTAAACTAGCTGCTATAGCAAAGCACAAAACGTGTACAGTATCATATTGGTAAACAACAGATCTCACCCATAGGTAATCCCTACTTCAAAAACCCTTTGAGTTTTATCAAAATTGCATTTACCCTTCTTTTTCTTCATACTGTATTTGAATTGTAAGATTTCCCCAGTCTTTGCAGGAAGGCATAAATGAAAATACACAACAGTACTACTGTGATTTTTAAGCAGCAAGAAACAGAACAAATTAGGAGCATGAAAACAACAAGCAGGTACAGATGGTTGAAAATTGCAAAAAAAATAAACTTTCTGGACAGAAAACAATATTTAGTTGTGTTGCACCTCACTTAAAAAGTTGGCTACAATTTCCTCAGTGCAATCTTGCATCATCTGTCAATAATTAGTTGTAATCGTTGCTTTTTGTAGTAGAATTGATGACTTTGTTTGTGCTTTTATGGAAACTTATGTCAGTCTTTCCTTTAGTCAAACTGTCTGTAACCTCGAGTGTAAGGCCAGATTTAAAAGATAAATCTGATGTTTTGACACCAGTGTTCATTGCATTTGCAGTCATCTTAATGCAAGAATTGATTTGTATCTTGTGAGCTGTTTGAAAAGATACAAATGACACATGCCAAGTAGCCCAGAGCATCTGTATTCTTCTTTATAAGCATCAGATAAGATTCGAGAGCACTAATGTTAGTAGTTGTTACAATCTGCCCGAATCAGCACATGCTTTGTGTCGTGTGGGTGTGTTTGATGTGTGCTTTTACGCCCACAGTGAGGATTGCCCTGACTTCCCAAAAACTGTATGAATAGAGAGAAATGAATTGAATTATTGAGGCAGGAGTGTGGGAGAATGCCGAGAGGGGAGATGAGAGAAAGAGAGAGAGGGATGGAGGAGATGGCTAGGAGCTAAGCAATGACGGAGACAGAAAAGGCCAAGACAAAAAGGGGAACAAAAAGGAGTCGACATGAAAGGGAGGAGGAAGCAGGAGAGAGGGCCCTGACAAAGGATGGAGTCAGGACCTCTGTGTGATCACAGAGAGGGAATGAAAGACTCCTGCTCACCCGCTCACCCACTATTCCTCACTCTATTCTTTGGGTATTTATTTGTCACATAAATAAAGGGTCTATTTCTCTAGCTGGTTACTGATTGATCTCTGGCAAGTGGTAGAAATTAGGTACAGCATCTTTATTCTCTCACACACTCTCTCTCTCTCTCTCTTAACCTTTGACTCTTCTTTTCTTTTAATTTTCCTCCTTTTCACAGCCTCACAAAAGAGTTTCATGGCACTCAAGTAAAGAGAGGCTGTTTGGGATCACTCAGGCAGGGTACGCTACAGACAGTCATTTTTAGGGGGTACAGTTCCCCCTTTTCAACAAAACTAAACAACCCACATTTCCTGATGGTTCTATGGGTTATCTGGTAGATTTTCATGTGTGTAAAGTGTGTTAAGAAGGAATCAGATTTTGGTTTGGTGCATACCTCAGTTTTGAATAAACAGTTTCAGTATGGTAAGGGGAACAAGTGCAACACATAAAATTTCCTCTTTCTTTATTTGGAACTTAAAAACTTCCCGTTTATACATGGTCTAAAGTGCAGCATTGGCAGTTCTGACTCTAAGGCGGGCTAACATTTCTTTTTTATTGGACTGTAAAAATAACAGATTCATCACAATTCAATACCTTGGACAACAATCTGATATTCTCTGCTATCACAAAATCTGCCATGATACCACTTTTATTAGATTCTGTTCAGGAGTCTTTGATCGACATCAGGCAAAACACAACCAAGTGTTAATTCAGCTTCCAAAGTGTTAAATTTAACGCTTTTACAGAGTTTATATACACTGTAAAAAATAGTATGAGGGACCAACGTAAAATCATCAAAAAGTTTTACAGCTTTTTTGAGTTGAGGGGTCCAGTTTAATACCTCATGTTGCTACTTAGTTGGCATAACATGCTTGTAGCTAAAATTGTTGAGTTGACAGAATTTTTTCCAATAGAAATTTGTATTCAGTTGACTCAACTAATGTAGCTGCCCCAGCTTGTTGTTATCAAAAGTGCTTGGTACTTCATAATTTTTATGAAGTACTGAGTGCATTCTATTGAGTTAATTCTACTTCACTTTGAGCTCAGGAAGCTAGTATTTTTATGTTTAATTCAATGTGAAATGACAAATTACAATCAGTGCATCAACAGCTGACTTTCCTCTCGCTGTTTAGCTGTATAGCCTGTATCAGCCACAACTCACACTACTTCAGCCAGTGGTAGATGGTGTGTTTTTGTCGGTAAACAATCTTAAATGCCAATTGTATATAAATTTTTAAAAAATGTAAAAATGGTCCCAAATATATTTCAAACAACATTAGAGGATCAAATACCTTCTAGCTGCTATGCAGTTCCTAGGCAGTTAGCAGTTCCCCATTTAACAGCTTGAGTGAAGATTTGATTAACCAACTGTTGTATCAGTCCACACCTGTAGGCCACTGCACCCTTATTTTTAATGTTGTGGGTAAAAAATGTATTTGTATTTCTTCAAACGCAAACAGGAAATGTCATCTCACTGTTCATTTTGTTAAGTTTCTCTGGAGTATAATAAACCCTGTGTATTACATTAAATAGAACTAGTTTATGCCTTAAATTAGAAGAGCACTTATGAAGGGTCCTACAAATAGCAGACCAGTTGTCTTGATGTATTTTCATATGAAAGCCCTGTACCTTCATATGAAAGGTACTTTCTTTCATATGTTTTGGTCATGTGACCTACTCTTAGCATTTTAAACAACATCTGTTTTCATGTTGACATCTCAGTATTTACATATTTCTATTCCCCTTTCACCATGTTTAAGTCTCCTAGGAACAAATATGTCAGACAAGTGGAATAACCATGGATGTAGGTCCATATATTTTGCCTTATTTTTTGTAAAAAGTATAGTCCCAGGAGGAATAGATAACCCAAATGTTGCGTCACGCCCCATATACAGAGACTACTGTACTCAAAGAGATGGCTAAACTGTCATACTTGTTTCTGGCACTTTTGGCTGTCTTACACATCTTAATGGTATAAAATCTAGAAATAATTGCCAATTCTCCCTACTCATCACCCTCCATATTTGTATTTAGAAACAATAATACAAAGTTGTGTGGTATGGTTTCTAAAATGTCATTTGGTGCAAAAATCTGTACTTTATATTTATATGTCAATTTAATTTCCCCAAATTAAAATAGCCTCTGGTGAATTATTAAACAATCTGCACATCATTCTTTTTCTTTTCAATGTGTATTAAAATTGTCAGGCTTTCTTTGCTGTGGTTTATTTTAAGAAGCAAGATACTACCTTCAACTACAACAAGCCTGAAGAAACCGCAAGTACAGAGGCTGGCAGATTGACACTGGACAGCTAATTTGTGAAATTTGGACATTTTGTCAAGAGGAAAAAAAAAAGTAAGGGTTGTTTTCAGAGTGGTTCTGTGGTAAAATATGCCATATTTGTTTACTCTGGTTGCATTTGATGCAAGCGTTTTTGGGAAATCTCCCGTTTTGAGAGTCTTTTAAATGAATCATTATATCATGTGTGGAGTCTCTGATTCAGTCAGTCAGTGTTGCATTTTTTATTGTGGGCTAGACTTGAGACAACAGGGAAATCCTGGCAAAAAATAGACTAATATTGTTAATCATCCATTTACTCTGCGTGTCCTGCTCAGTATGATGGGGGGAGCGGGAGCCATTTCAGCTGTCATTGTGCAAGAAGTGGGATACACTCTGGACTGGTCGCCAGTCAGTTACAGGGCTGACATGATGGAGACAAACAACCTTACACAGTCACAGTCACACCTACAGGTGATTTAGTGTCACATGTTAATCTAACAAGCACACTACAGAAAGACCGTGTTTGATTGGGTGTTCAAACCATGAGCCCCTCCTGCTGTGAGGCAGCAGCATGAACCGCTCCACCATCATGCAGCTCTTTGTGAATCAAAGTGTTCTTTTAAAAAATGCTCACTTCTTAAGATGTTCAAGTCTTCAGTAAACAGCAGGTTGTTCTGGGCAGCTTCTACATGTAACTTTATAAATGTGGAGGGTTCGTTTTTGTGAATGTTGACAAAAAAAAAGTTTTTCCATTGGATTTTTGAAATTTTATTTGCTCTTCAAGGCCAGAAGTCAAACTGCAGCTGTAGCCTGGTGCTTTTATAATTGAATAGCTCTGTTTGAAATAAAATCGTCTTTCGGGATCCATCAGTTTGAGGGATGCCTCCATGTCAGCAGAGGAACTATTTCTGCCTTCGCCCCTCTTTGTTCAGTTTAAAAGCTCCTCTTTCGTTCTCAAACATACAGCCGCTGAAAGCTCTCTTTGTCCTCTCTTATTGAGAGCAGCAACAAGGACACAGCAAAAAATACAGTTGTGTTGGTTATTTTTTCTCTTTCCGTCTGCCCCTCTTTCAAGCTTTCTTAATTTCTCAAACTTCCCTGCTCAGCTGCAGTTTCCGTTATTTCTCTTAATCCTTTGTCTCATCTGTTTTCTTTGTTTAGTTTTTCATACCAATAAAAGGCAAATTTCTAAAGAATACCATTGAAGTTCAAGTAATGTTTCTTTTATTGACTCCACAGTGAATTAAATTGTTGTTGAAACACATGAGAACTTCAGTGAAAACACAAGAGAGTGGCATTTTGAATTAAAAACTAAATGAAAACATGCATCAACAACAAATCCGTGACTGACATAGGAGATTGATCTGTTTATCCAAAGCTGCCTAGATCTTGTTTTTTAAATTAAATCCGGTTGTCTGAGTCTCATATCACCATATATTGTACATATGGATTAACAGTAGCAGTTGTCGATCCTGCTTTTTTTTTTTTTTTTTTTTTCTGTGCATTTTTCCCAAAGTTTGCCCAGCAGAAAGATGCAAGCATACTCCTGCACGCTGCAAGAATACATTTCAGTCAGGACAACTTTGTCAAGAAACACACGTGATATTTCTTTATTAGCAGCTTTTAATTTGCACTTTTGGCTGTTCTAGGATCCCCTTGCCCTTCCACGTGTCTACGTGGAAAGCATCAAGAAGAAACAGAACACGTTCCTGCACTTCCTATGTTGATAAGGAAGGGAGAGAAGCAGCAATAAAACCCAGAGCAGAGCAGGCACCAATGACAACAGAGTTACACTGATTAAGTCAGAAGCAGAATGAAAGAGGAGCTGGGGTGGAGGAGAGTTGCAAAAGTCAGCTTGCAGAGAGCACAGCAAAGCGTAGCTAGAACAGTTTAAATGTGGCAGCATGAGAGCGATGCTTAGACCAAATCACCTGGCTGTCACCTGATGACCTGCATGAGATCAGCTGATCTCAAATATGGCTGCTCATGATTCCATGGCCAGTCTGAACTAATGCTATATGCTTGATTTATTAAACAGACAGTAGCCAGATGCAGTGTGTCGCTGCGTCTATTGGCTGAGCGTGTCTGCTGACGTGCAGGCAGCTGCACAAACGTTAACTAAAAACCTTTGTAAAGGTAAACACTGTCATCAGTAAAGATTCATGGGAGGTCACATCAATAAATCTGTTACCCACATAGAGAAGACTGGCTATAACTTCCAATTTTCCAAAATTAACTTCCAAAATTATTTTAAATCTGTATTTTATTACCGTCGGATGCACTTGACGGAGGAGCGTGTGGAGAGAAGAGCACAGGGGAAGTCTGCAGGTGTTGCGTCTCTTCAGTTTGCTCATTCATTGAGGTGTGCTGTCATGTTTAATCTGAAGCTTCCCATTTCCTCGTTTTAACTTTTTCTCCAGCCACATCCTGTCAATGCTCTCTCACACCCATATCTTTTGACAATTATGCCGATGTGCATCGTCTGCGAGCATAACACACACGGATCACATGTGGAGATAACGTCATATCTAGTGAAATTTGTCCAAACGTGGGTGTTTTATTTGATCTTTAATGCACTAATGATCAGAAATATTGTCAAAAGAGCAGAAATATAAAACCAAAGCTCCAAAATGAGGCAGGGTGTTACGATGTGTCTGGAGAGCTGCAGGTGTGAGGAAGGGCTGGTTTGAGCCATTTGGAGGCCCAGGGCAAAGACCAATATGAGGCCCCTCCCCCTTCAACTAAAGGATTAATAATGAGTGGAAAAAAATTAGAAAGCATCTCTTTTATGTTAATAAAGTCACAGAACTCCAGTGCATGCCCCAATATGAGATATAAATACCCAAATAGCCAACCATAATTCATCATTTTCTTTGAAAAGTATCTCAAAGCTCATACCCAGCACATTCTAATATCTTAGAAAATCTTTTGGCCAGGTGGAGCTTTCATAACACTGATGTTGGACCAAAGATTGGTATCTCCAAAATGATCACTTTCAGGGAATGAAAAGTTTATAATTTATAAAAATGATATAAATGTGATTTATAAAAACAAATTAGAATCATGAAAAATTGAGATACAAGGTTTTAGCCTGATGTCAGTGATAAATAAAATAAATATATGCTCATTATCAGTGACAGATTGGTTCTTCTGACTCTATACAGACATTTGTATCCCATTTAACCTCATAATTATCCACCAATCCACTGTTTTATTTCATTTCAACTACAGATTCACTGATCTATTATCTACCTTACATTACCAGTTTGGATTGTGGCTCTCGCTAAAGAATTTTTGAGACAGTGTGGCTCTTTGGTAAAATAAGGTTGAGTGCCACTGGTCAGTAGCATTTTAAAGGGGCACTATGTAGTTTTGGGGAAGACATTTTTAATCAAACAAGAAAAATCTTAATTGGTTGGTTTTCACGTGTCGGCAAAATTTCTTCAGTTTCATGGTGAATAAACCAAATAGAAACAGAAGAAAAGCACCATTTTATACTTGGTGCATATGTAGTAGACCCCACCACCTCTCTAGTGTCAGTGTTTTGCTGACCTGATTTTCCTCTGAAAATAGTTGGTTTCATCAGTTACAAAAATGTATCTGAGTTTGTATTATTACCTTATTGTACCTTATTGTAATTATGAAATTCCTGACTTTGAATTTCTTCAGAAAACAACCTGGTGTGGTTTCACATTGCACTGATCTGTACAAAGCTGAATATAATTTTCAGTGGGCTAACACATAGCTAATAAATACAGTTTTCTTTAGAAAGAAGTGTTGTGTATTGCTTCCCACAGTTGACAGGCAATAGATTTTCACAATGTCTGATTTTTGCTGATATTGGATACGACGATACACTCTGTATACACACAGAGTTGTCCAAATTGTCATTGGCCTACAGCGATTAGAATAAAATGTGGCTCGTATTAAATAAGAAGCTTGTGCTTAATTGCATTGTATTTCTTAATTTTGACACTAGACCAGGGTTGAATCTGGTGGTAACAGGCCCCCTTTGAAATGTGATTGGCCACCTCTAGCTCCTCAACATTTGAATGGAATATCATTGTATTTAACAGGGATGATGCAGTTTAACATAGTTTCACAACAGAGCATGAAGCTGATGGGCTACAATTTTCTGATTTCCCAGTGTTTACTAAACTTCAGACGAGTCAAATAAACAATTAAAATTTGCATCAAATGGGATTTGAAACTGTTGGCCTGTGAAGATCACTAGTTTTAAGATAAACCAGTGAATCTCTATTTCACTCTGCTACAGCAGCATGATAAACAGGTGCAATTTTATTCAGGTGTTTTTGACCTGTTCTGTTGTTTTTAATTCCCTGTGAGGGACTGCCATATTTTTATACCCTCAGTGGCTTTTTTTGTCTCTGTATATCAGTCTGTGGTTTGTATAGTAATGCCAAGCGCTACAAAAACACTGAAAGGGGAGGACACAGTGCTCTGGCACACAAATTTTTTTTGCATGTTTTATGATTTTAACTATGTTGGAAGGAAAATGTGCACATTTTGCTTTCTCTTCTGGTCTGTTTTTCCATGTTTTGTCTGCCTACTATTGAAGCATTTGAATGACTTTTTAAAGATAGTTATTTCTGGCTGATTCCTTTGAGTGACCAAGGTCCACCTACAGTGTACCCAGACCCTTCAATGTGCATTATGTAGATTAAGATTCCTCTTGTAGAGAGAGTATGTAGAGCTGAAAGGTCACTCTAAATGGCACTCAAAGAATGCCAAGTTTCTCAGTTATTTCAGTAGGAGCACAAGACGAAGGATGATTGTTAACTGTTACGAAAATTCTTTCAGTCCAGAACACACCATTGGAGAGCACCGAGGCCACCGCTATTATTGTGTTCTAACTGTCTGCTGGGTTAGACTTCAGTCGTCCAGAAGTGAAAAGTAACATTGTTAAAGTGGTCAGAGGTGTGTTGAGTCTTACCTCCTCTTTGTTCTTATTTGTGCTCCTGCAGAGTCCATGTAAGGAGGACAGATAAAGTTGGGACGGAGGCAGCCTTCCACCCTATAGAGGAGTACATGCTGCATGTGGAGGAGCAGTTCCAACATCTGGCCCGACGCGTCCATGTGGACAAGAAACGAGTTTACCTCGCCACTGACGATCCCTCGCTGCTACAGGAAGCCAAGACCAAGTCAGTGTCTTTCAAACATACATAATCTGACTTTTCCTGTGACTACATCCCACGCTGACTCCCCCCTGATTGTCTCCTCCAGGTATCCAGACTATGAGTTTATCAGTGATAACTCCATCTCATGGTCAGCCGGCCTTCACAACCGCTACACTGAGAACTCACTGAGAGGGGTCATCCTGGACATCCACTTCCTGTCTCAGACTGACTTCCTGGTGTGCACCTTCTCCTCACAGGTCAGTTCGAATCCCCTCCTCATATTGAAAGACCAAATTAAACATCATTTAAAGTGGTTTGACTGAAACTAAGAGTTGTAATGGCCATAGTGTTGGAAGAAAAGCGTCCAAACTAGTAATGAGCAACATTGATGAGCACAGAATACTTCCTTAGCCCATGCATGGATGGAAGAGGTAGGCTTCGGCCCATTTTGGTAAGACAACTATGACTGACGAGTCTTCTTGACAATCATTTCAACAGCAGAGTGTTGGAGGTAATAAATCTGACCAAAAAGACTCAAAACAAGATACAAAGCCAGGAAAGTAAAAATCTGTGTTGTTCTCCATTGTACAGACTCTGGCCACAATTTGTAAACAATTTCAAGCATGTCTTGCATTACAAAATAATGATGTATATACAAAGCTTGGAGTTGAGGAAAGTACGGGACGAGATTGGAGGGGGGCGATCTTGCTTCAGCACAGTACAGGGTAACTGGACCAAATGTGAACGCACCCTTAAAAACTGGCAAAGAATTTGAGCTTCAATACACTTGGTCTTAAGCCCTGATAATGAAAATTTATGTGCAACTCTTATGCAGCCAATGATTTGCAAAGAAGTAATCCCTTTATATTTACCTATAAAGAAATGGAATAAAGAAACCAGTTTGTATCTCTTGTGCATTTTTATTTATGCTGTAAAAACACACTTTAACAAGGGTGTTAGTGATCCTTTTGTTTTTAAAGCCAGTCTTAAGAGATCACTGCAGCTTTTTTACACTTCTGCATTGGCTTAATTTGTTAACACCAGAGAATGCAGCTTGGTTGTTTTGGAAATTAAGTAATAAGTCCAATCTGATAACCCTTTCTTTGATTTTGCAACTTTTTAAACAGAGTAAGAATAACAAACACACTGTGATCAGATTAACAAGAGTCTCAATAACATTGTAAATCAGGAACAGAGCTTTAGAAGACAAATTCAGGTTAAACTTACTAAAGCTTTTTTTATTCGAACAGCTGCTACAGCTGAAGGAAACACAGCTATCACTTAATGTATTAAGTCAGTCACATGGAAAAACACAGAGGCACTTTGACAGTCTCAATCATGTGATTTTCAACCTCCTCATTGTCTCATTATCACTCACATGTTTCAAAGCAGAGCAACAATTAGCTCATTTACTGCAGCTTCAATATTACAATGGCACTCATCAGCCACTATTCTGATCATCTTGAATGTAGTGTGTTCAGGCATCCTGCCAACACTAAAAATAATGCATGAGCTTCATAATATGGTTTAATTCACACCCTGGGTTTATTAATCCACTTCAAGGACCTGAGCAGAATGAGACTGTTAGCACATTTATCCGCCTTTCAGAAGGAGGGAAATTAAAAGCATGTGTCACAGTGAGACACCCTTTGTCCCCGGACAGAGGGATCTTTTGTCTTTAAAGCTTATTTTTAGGACAAATGTATTAACTTTTTTACAGGCTTTTTAGTCAAATTCCTTTACAGGCCCTAAATCCAAAAACGTTTGGACATCGTGTAAAGTGTGAACAACATAAAACGGTGATGTGTAAATTATCTTAAACTTTTCTTCAATAAAGTCAGCACAAAGACAAGATGTGTAATGCTAGAATTAATTTACTTTTTAAAGACTAATATCCACCCTTTAAGAATTTGATGCCTGCAGCTCTTACCAAAAACATTGGGACAGGGTAAGAAAAGACTGGGAAAGCTGTGGAAAACTCCTGGAACAGCAGGTGATAGTACCACGGCTGCAAATTAAAAGAGTTCTCCCGAAAGGCTCAGTCTTTCACAATCAGTAATGGTGCAGAACTCTCTACTTAGTAAAAGACTGCAGGGACAAACATGAACGTATGTGTATGTTGCTCCTTCTACGCTAAATATTAAGAATTAAAACATTAACGGAATTAGGGGAAATTCTTGCACATTATGAGTAAGATAGACGAAACATTAAATGCCCTTTAAATTCCACGTTGTTCAGATGTTTAAACGGTGAGTTTGTTGCACAGACTGTAGACACAGTCTCATAAATGGTGGCTTTAATTTTAGATTGAAGTAATTGTTGATTTCTGTGAGTTGCTCTGTGTGTAACTGTGTCCGGGCACCACAAAAAATGATCGGTACACACTACACAGCTATTTCTGGGAAATAATGTCCCCTTTAAAAAAAATAAAGTTGTTCAGTTTGAACATTGATTCCTTAATTTTATAATGACTAAAATGGATTTGTAAATCACTGGGTTCTGTTTTTATTTGCATTTTACACAAACTTTTGTGGATCGGGTTTTATATTTTTGTTTTTGTAAGTTTTAATGAAATGTTTTAGTTTTTATTTTTAATTTTCTTTAATTACGTTTTTGTCTTTTTGTCTCTTCTGTATTTTATGAACTAATGTCCTCCTGATTTAACTTTAATTGATGTTACATTTAATTGTCTCATTTTGGTTCCTGTTGTTGTGCTTCCTGTTTTTGTTTGTCAGGGTACTTTTTGAACTCCTGTTAGTAGCAATAAATATAAAGTTTTATTTATTTATTTTTATTCTAATCTGCATTTATAGATCTAAGTGTAAAAATGCTAATTGGGTTTTTTCTTCTTTTCAAAGGTCTGCCGTGTGGCTTATGAGATCATGCAGGTGCTTCATCCAGACGCCTCCTCCTTCTTCTACTCCCTGGATGACATTTACTACTTCGGAGGTCAAAACGCCCACAACCAAATCGCCATCTACCCACACCAGCCGCGCAACAGCGAGGACATCCCCTTGGAGCCTGGTGATGTCATCGGCGTGGCCGGAAACCACTGGGACGGATACTCCAAAGGCATCAACCGCAAACTGGGCCGTACTGGCCTCTACCCCTCCTACAAGGTCAGAGAGAAAATCGAGACGGTGAAGTACCCCACGTACCCAGAGGCAGACAAACTGCTCAACTCTCAAAGGAAGTAAATAGAAGACCTGAAAAAAATAAAAGAAGAAGAAATGGAGCGAGGTGAAACATGCAGTCTCCCATGCCAGGGAAGGAGGCTGCTTTTGTACAGAAGAGAGAGGCGTACTTAGTGCGCTAAGCTGAAGAGAAAAGAAAAAACCTGCACCCAGGGGTGATAGGAAAGAGAATGCACTCTGTGTGTTAATGTGAGAGTGTGTTTGTGTGTGCGAATGTGTGTAAATGCCTGTGCGTAAGTCGGGTTCATGGCAGACTTGCACCCTACCACTACTCCCCCGCCTGACGCTGTGACGTCGGCTCTGTAGAGATGTAGACGTGAACATTGATTTTAAATAAAAGCAAGAAAACAATTAAAATCCACACAACTGACCGAGCTTGCTCGCTCGCTCTCTCTCTCTCCCGGGACGCGCCGCCTGGGACTACTGTAAGACTGACACACCCCGGAGCTCGCTTCGAAATCAATGACTGAGAAAAAAATGACAAACTGGAAAAAAGTGTTTGATTTTTATTTAATTATTTTCAGTGGTTTTGATTCTAATCTTGCCTTTTTTTGTTTCTTCCTCTCCTGTTTTTATTTTTGTTTGTTTACTGAATGTACTGTATCCTCTCTTTGCCATGCTCACAGCTGCCCCCCCCCTGAAAACACAACCACATCTCCTGCTGCTGCTCCTCCACTCACTGTGCTTCCTCCATCTCGTCTCTACATGTGCAATTATTTTTTAAAAACCATTTTGTGCTTTTTATCAAGTGTTTTTAAACGGTCTTAATTTTGTGTGTATGGGGCTTGTGCATTGTATACTGTACAGCGTGTTTGCGTGCGTGGATGGATGTGCGAGAGATAAAGCGTGCCTGTGTTGAAGTCTAAGGGGCCATGTCACGACCTGGTGCCTGGTTTAAATGATGATCAGTGTGCATTTCTCTTATTTTCCCGCTATTCCTTCACCACTGATTCATGTTTGTGTGACCGGCTGGAGACTGGCAGTGACAGAGGCGGGATGACTCCGATGCCCCCCACCCACCCCAGCACTTGGAACAATGGTGAACTCCAGTCACTCCGCTGGTGACCTCTAGTGAACAATGGTAAGATTATGTGGAGTACGGTGAACTCGCGCAGACACAGGAGCCGTCCACCCAAAAAAGAAGCACTCCACTGAGAAAATGTCCTTTTATTGAGCATCTTGTCTGTCCATTTGTTTGTTTTTTTTTTACTTTTAACATTGCTGTTTTAAAATAAACGAAGAACAATATGCCTATGTTTAAAATGATAACGCTATGTCATATCAACCCCCCTCTTTCCCCTCTATCATTAAGGCTCTTTTTTTCATAATTTATGTTCTCGGGCATTGTCTTTGATAACCACAGATCGAATAAACTTGAGAAACCAACACGGCATTTTACCCCCACTTTTCTGGTCTGATTCTGTTCGCCATCTGCTCCCTCTTCTCTTAACGGGTGACACCTGCTCTTTCAATCATGCTTCAACTCCACAACACAGAGAGCAAAGTGAGAATCAAGGCTTTTTACTTGTTCATATTTGAAGAGCTCGTTTCCAGAAGGGTATCCATCTATTTTTGAAGAGGGTGGAAAAAGTCGTCGCCTGGAGTTCATCTTTTGATATCTTCATAAAAAGGAGTACCCTTCTTCTTAAATGAGTGTCATTTTGGCATCCAAGGATTAGAGCAACCACTAGTTTGTTTTATAAATCATTCAGTGAAGCCGTTTCACATAAACTCTCAAATCTCTTTGATTTACATTTCAAACTAAAGCGCAGGATCGGTACCTTTAACGGAGACATCACTGTACTTCACTTAAGTATTCCTGGTGACAGCTACATGACATTTGTGCCCTAAATACCAAGCATTTCTCCCCACGGGCCCTGACGTAGTGTAGGTACACCATTAAAGCACCAGCACACTTCCTGCTCCTTCTTCCTGCCCGTCTCAATCGTTTATGATCTCATTCTCTGCCTCTTATTTATGAGGCTGTCTAGTTACTTCCTTACAGAGGGGGCTGTGGGAGTTTCATTACAGATCCCTCTTTAATTTCAGCGATGATCTGCATGCTTCATTGGACACCCATAAGGAAAGCCGCAGCACTGGTAGCGGAGATGAGCTTTTCAGTGCGTGTGAGAAGTGAGAGTAATAGTTTTATTGCCTTTCCCCCCCCTTCCCCCCTCCCAGACAACAACCAATTTGGCCCACGTTGACAAAGCGTTCGCAACGCACATGCAGCGTGCAGCAGCTCATTGAACATCTCTTTTCTCTGGGAAGGAGTCCCTCGTGGGCTTTCTAAACGTACACGCTAACTGGAGGGCACTTTAATTAAAATACTACTCGTTGCTGTCACAGTGGTCTGTAACAGTCGTTTAAGAGAGACGTTAGTTCAGTTAATTATTCTGTTAATTGGACTCCGCTCTTGATAGAGCGCATACAGGTTTGAAGCAGTCAGGTTTCTTCCTCTGCGTTTGTGATCTGATTGTTGTGGGGCTTGTTGCTCGTACAGCAAGGCCACATTCAGGGTCTCCTACATAAAGTTGTGCCTTCAAAGTGTCTCATCTGAGTGCCTCATCCATGAGCAAATCGATGGCACAACAGGATAGATATTTCTACAGCCGTGCTTCAGAGGATAGATTCACATTTTTCCCTTTGTGTGGTACACAGAAAGAATTATTGATCGCTTTCATCTCTAAATACTGATCATGAAGAAGTTCTCTTAAAAGCTGACTACAATGTACACCACAAAAACAAAACCTATAGTCCTTGTGCAGAACCTTCTTCTTCTTTTTGACATTCTTTCCTTTTAGTCATAACTGATTTCACAGGGTATGTTTGTTCATGCCCTGTTCCCTTCACACTGCACAAGCTAGAGCTGAACACACCCTCTCCACGCATTGCTTGTGTTTCAACAGAATATGCCTCAGTGCATCTCAAGCACATGTCAGAAGATTTACTAAAGTCAGGCCAGACTACAACTTCCATGACTTCATTATATTGAGCATAGAGCACTCTGCACCTGTAGTGGTCATAAATGTAAACAAACTAAATGGCAAAGCCAAAGAAGAGTGCTAAAGTTGTTGCTGTGAGATGGAACAACAGTGGCTTTAAAAAGTATTCACCCTCTTGGATATTTAACCCTTGTATTGATTTTATAAAACAATCATAGTCAATATAATTTGGCTTTTTTTAACCAAACAAATTAAGAAAAAAAGTCTTTAATGTCAAATTGAAAGCAGATTTCTACAAAATAAGGTCAATTGAATAAAAATGTGTAACGTTAAACAAGTGACTGCATAAATATTCATCCCCTTTAAAGTGGCTGACGCAGTTCAACAGAGGCCCAGCCAGTCAGTGCTAGTAGTTTCACGATTAGTGCAATGGGGATCACCTGAGTGCAGTAAATGTGTCTCACCCATGTCACTGATTAATCAGTGTTCATGGCTACCATTACACCATGAAGACAAAAGAACACTCCAAGCAATTAAGTGAAAAGATTATGGAAAAGTCTAAGTCAGGGGATGGATACAAAAAAATGTTGTAAGGTGCTGAACATCACCCTGAGTTAATTTAAATCCATCATCGAGAAATGGAAGGAATGTCATGGATGAAACTTCTTTGGTCTGATGCGACCAGAATGGTGCCTTGTCGCCGTCAGACAAGACGCCATGTTTGTCAGACACCATAAACACACACCATCCCCATCCCCCTGTGAAGCACTGCGGTAGCCGCATCATCCTGTGGTGTCATTACATCAGTCACAAGATTAACCGTGTACCTCCATGCAGTCTGTTAGTTAAGGCACAGTCACTCTGTGATCACCTAATCTGACACAGCGACTATCACAACAGACCAAGATTCATGTAGCTTGACTTTGGCTTTTATGCTCCACTTTGCTCACTCCTACTCTGTTTTTGCAAATGAGGCACTTTCAGCTCATGCTAGAGTAAACAGAGTTGATCAACCCAGACAGGAAGTCAGACACAGAGTAAATTTAAAAGTAACACACAATGTACATATTACAATATCTGCATCACTTTAGAGAATGCATCAAACAAACAGCAAGTTAACCATGGAGAGACAAAGTGGCATGTTCTTAAGTTCTGTTTATTCCAGTGGGAATAATCTTGTGAACTCACAAATCCAGCCACTGTGGGGCTATGGCATACTACTCTTCAGAAACGGAGCCAGTGGGTTACGCTGCACACTGTCAGACTGAGGGAAACCAAAGTAAAGATGAATCATTGCACTCTCTTTGGGTCTTGGGAGTGAGTTATAATGATTCAAAGACACTCGAATACTAGCCCTGTGAGGCATTAACAGTGATGCTTTAATCCTAACTGAAGTATCACTGAGCTAGCCTTTCAAATTTCTTACATCTCCATGATACTCTAGGACTTCTAGCTGGTAAACCTCAGAAAAGTATTGGAAATGTTGATCCTGCATTTTTATTTTAGTTTTTACTGGCATAACTAAATAAATTGTCAAACAATGTCCGTGGAAAAAATGCAACAGTGATACAGTGAGGCTAAACCTTACATAAAATGCTCAGCAAAGTGTCTTTGAATGTAGCTGTGTGACAAACCACAGTCAGCTCAACACAAAGATTAACAAGGATGTTCACTATTGGTCGAAGGTAAGGCAACATAGTGTTGGCAAAGTTTGCTGTCAGTTTTTTATAACCTTGTTTAATATGTCAGTAAAACCAGCAGCATGCTGAAAAAGACATAATAGAATGGAGAAAGCTCATTAAAGCCTTAAGTCCTACAGGGGACAAAGAGGAGTCAGTAAGCAACACCAGGTATAACCTCACCATGCAGCAAATATCAAGACAGTCTCAGGCTGAGACCACATCTGTCAGAATGGAAATACATGCACAAACCTTCAAAATAAAGTCAGATTCAATTTCTAGTCAGAGTTAGGGTAAGGGTTAGGCTACCAATGTACAGTACTGTGCAGAAGTTGTTATGTAATTATTGCACATATACATATTTCAAATTACGGGGGGATTTAGGCTAAGCAACACCAGCTGATGACTTCAGCACTGCAGAAGAGGAGCAGTTCATTGATGCCACCTGAGGTTCAACAGTGTCATTGCAGGTCAACTCCAAGACATTTTCTGCATTTTAGATTGGAGTGGAAAAGTAGTACAGTATACACTGCTAGGCTTGAGAGCCTTGGCAGGTCTTTCCTTTTGCGACATCTTGCAAACATCTTGTTTTTTGCTGTTGCCTCAGTTGAGAAAAAACAACAAAGTTGAACATTGGAGATGAACAGAGTTGGGAGTCTCACAATTGCACCCAGGACTCAAGATGATCTGTAGCACCAAATCCAGTCCACAGTTGTCACTGAAATTATTCCAGGACTGGGTGTATAAATGAAACTGGGTGGTCTTCATTAAGTTGTTTTGGGTTTTTTTTTCAGGGGATTTCTCATCTTTAGAGAGTTAGATTTTTTAAACTCAAAATATTTAGGTTTTATGTTGTGGAAAATTCTAGAATTTTTTTTTTTTTTTTGCAAAAATTGTGAATGACGGTGTGTTAGCCATACATTTACATGTTTTTACATGTTGATATTCATGTTATTCATGGTGAGGATGGGGGGGGGTCTGAAAATATTTTCATCTGCCAAAGGGGACTGACAGAAAAAGTTTGGGAACCACTGGGATAAAGGATGTACGCACCGCTGGCGCACTGGCATTTGCCATAATATGAATGTGAAATTGTACATAACAACCAATTACAGCTCTGCCTCCTGTCAGCACAAAGAGTAGCTGGCAGAGCTGTCAATCAATCAGCACCTATAGCCTCATCCAGTCCCCGCCTCCTGACTCACCTCTGCTGAGACAACGACAGCTAGGTTTACTGATACAAACTTACCGTAGATTGTTTACAAAGTTAGCTGGTAAAGCAGCATGTCCAAACCAACAAAATTATCTTAATACAGCAAAAAGGGGCATTACTACAGGAAGAGGGACTTCTGAAGCAAAGAGAGAAGTTTAGAGATTTATTTTAGTGAATGTCTGTAGCAAGAAATGCTAGCTAGCCAAAACCCGTCATCGTCATGTTCACAGATTGATAAAACATCAGTGGCCTCTGAGACTCAGCGAGAAGCAGCATCACAGGATCAGAAACTGCTTTAAAAACCACCATGTCAGCAGTCAGGTGAAACAGAAGAGACTTAATGGACTTCTGACGAACTGTACAGAGGACTATCTGGCTCAGAGAAAGGGGAAAGAGGCTCTGAGGAAACGTCTAAAGGTAGGCTTTACTTCTCCTGTGGTCGTCTGTGATAGAATTAGACTTTTATTCTATAATCGTGCATATTTAGGAGTTGAGAGGTGATTGTATTGCATAGTGCTGCTGTATGTGTTGTCCCACAACTGCTGTTTAAATTTAAATGGGGTTATTGGGCAGCTGTTATTTTCCTATGCGCTATCAGTACATGTGGTTGCAACGAACCTGCAAGTTGAGTCATGCCGACTATAATATTGTTGACAATTCCAGCACAGCGGATTGTACTTTAATAACTTTTGATAGGCCCAGATTCAGTGTGTGTGTGTGTGTGTGTGTGAGAGAGAGAGAGAGAGAGAGAGAGAAGTGAGGAGCCAGGTTGTGCATTATGCACTTAACGGAGGATACAAAGAAAACCATCCTTTGAAATACATGAATCACCTGCTGTTTAACCATGATGCTATCATATACTCTGATGAACTTAATGTGCCATCAGTGCGCAGAAATCAGAGAACTGAGACATCCTGACAGGGCGAGTTATCAACCGATTATTTCTTTTTTTATTTTTATTTTTTGTATTTTTTTGTGCAGTGCTGTTGCCCTCTCCCTTCCGCCGCCGGGTTGGCCGGAGAGGAGGAGGGGGTGGGTGGCTGTGGTGCTCATCTGAAAATGGGGCTCCCCTGATAGCCACTGTATAATACGAACACTGTACTCAGTATATTTTATATGTATTAACAAATGAAGGGATGAACCTTCAATAGACGACTGACAGCTGTGTGTTGAGGCTATTTTGCCACTCTGCCAAGAACCTCTTGGCTACGTTGCTAAACCTAAAGCTAATGAAGCCACACTAGCTACAAAAACTATGTAGGTAACGTTGCTACGTAGTTTAATGTAAAGTAAATGAAACGTTAGATTGTGCTACTTTTGCTAATACCAGACCCATTTTAGAAGTAGCTACAAACAGCTGCTTGTTTAGCTTGAGTAGCTTTGACTAGCGATCGTAGCTACATTGCCTTATTGTTGGCTTGTTGTATGTAGCTAGCAAAACTATGTTAACTTAAACTAAAGCTACTAAAGCTCAAGCAAGCCCCCATTCCCATAACTACTCATAAATGTGTCCATTTACAATTTAATCCAAGATTAGACAGCTGTGGGTTGCAAAAACATTTTGTTTTAACAATAATTTGTTGATGTTTTTTTTTTTACTGGATATTGCAATCTGTTCTTTATATTATGCAAATTCATAATAACACACACCACAGAAGCCAATTAGACTCAAGCAGTCACTGTTAGTGGCACAGCTGTGTTAGAGAGTTTTTGGTCCTCTGAAAACTAGCCATCCACTTCCTTTTAAAATTAAAAAAAAAATCAAAAATTGAAAAAAGACCACCAGGAGACCAGACTGGACTCAGCTGCCAAAGAGTAGCAACCACAGAAAACCACCTGGGTATTAAAAAGCTAGTCAGTGTGAGCCTGAATACAGAAAGACTGGCTTTTCCACAGCATTGTGTAGCCTACTGAATTCTGAGAAACAAATATTGTTAGCAAAACTGATTATTGTTCAGATAAATCACTGAAGGCTCTTTACAACGAAAGCATGCAGCAGATGTATTAACTGAGGCTGTGTAGTTTACATTTGATATACTGTCATAAGGAATTTCAGACATTTTGCCAAGAATGATCCTTGCAGAAAACTAATTCTCTATGGGGGCAAAGTTTGGGAAGTCCATATCTAGGGCACTGGATTGGCACAGCTGGTAGAGAAGGTTCCCTGATATTCTCAACACATCATCTTCCAATTCGACTTCCAGCCTCTGCCTTTTGATCCGTGTCCAGCCCACTCTCCTCCCCACTCACTCTTGTCTCTACAGTTGCCCTGCCGAATAAGAAAAACAGGCCCATAAAAACAGGCAGTTTTGGCATTTTTTAATACAGATTCTAATAAAGTAACGTTAGTTCTGCATGTCAGTTAATGGTTCATAAGTGTATAGCAGAAGGACCTCTACAATTAGGATGTGAGTCTCTTTAGATCAATCTCCTGATGGACCACACAACAACTGGCCAGGTATTAATCAGTCTGTTCTTGAAGGTGGTTTCCCTCCACTGGTTTTGCCACCAAAGTCGTTGATGCACAGCGGGCCAAAGCTCATAAAAATGTCTGACCTTGCAAAGCAGATGGATCCGCAGACTGTCACTGAGCAACTCCATTTTGAAAAACAATCTGCAAAACTTGAGTCATACCAATCTGAGTAGATGAGGTGGTAGCTATGGGCCGGGTTAGGTTGTACTGTGAGCTGTAAGCTATCGCTACCTCCAATGTAGCGGTTAGCTTGGATGTAGCTACAAGTATGAGGGCAAGTTTTATCAGAAATGTACTGAAAGCTGTTTTCACTCGTCTGCTGACCTGCTTCAGCATGAGTTTCCAGTAGTTTGTAGTGTGAGCTGGGGGGGGGGCTGCCGGTGGAGCAGTAAGCTCAGATGTAGCCACAGTGGCAGTTTTGTCAGATCTGGACCACATTTCTTTATTAAAACAAGAGCAGAGAGCCGCATTAAAAGCTTTTCATTGCTCTTCTAGTTACCTGTTTCGGCACAAGTTTGTGATTGTTACAGGTGGGACTAGTTGTACTGTAAGCTGATGTTTGTAATGGCTGCTGCCATGGTAGCAAGTAGCTGGAATGTATTTAAAAACGGCAGTTTGATCAGGCATGGACTACATTTCTCCATTAAAACAAGTTCGCTGTTAAACCACTATGGTAGCGGTAGCCTGTATGACTCAGGTTGGCATTGGTGTTGCGCATCTCTACTACCATTGGCCTGTCATGAGTGTGACGGACAGAACATTCATCCAGTCACCTTCCGATGAAATATATCCATCCACCAATCCATTTTTTACACGGCTTATCCCGTTCAGGGTCGTCAGAGGCTGGATCCAAACCCAAAGCCACAGACTGGCCAGATCCATCTTGCAAAGCTCCAATCTGAAATGATTGTTCCAGGTCTGAGAAAGGACTGGACTAATCAGTGTCGTTAAAGGAAAAGAAGGCAATATCATTCTGTCACCCTCAGAGAATTTTCTCAAAGGAAGTTGTTTGAGTCCCCAGGGTAGACTGAGGTACAATGAAGGGATTATAAATGCCATCAGGCTTTGTGCATTCCCAATGTGTGTCTAGGAAACATCGCCTTGGAGAGGAAGTCTGGACTTGCTTGCCTAGCACCCTGCCACTGGGGAATGACCGCAGATAATTGGAAATAACTTGAAGGAAATGGATGTACGTCTTAGAGCAAACCTGAAAACTTCCCAACTTGTGCTTTAATGCTCCAAGAACACGGACCAAGACTTCACTGTGGCCGTGTAACTCTGATGGAATTCATATCATACAGAGATAAGTGGGTGCGCCATCGCCTCGTGGATTTCTAATCTTGTAAAGGGCAGCTGAATTAATTCTGACTGACTCATGAAAAAGGGGAGAGGAAATGGAAATGATTATTGTAGTCCTGGCCGGTTCCAATCAGCTCTCTGTTGGCGCAGCAGTAACAAGTGAAGTCTGCCCTACGGTACCTGGCCCACATCAAAGCTGAGGGGAGGAACTCAAATGAGGAGCTGTCAGCTTTTTACAAGGCACGCAAGACTCTCAGGTGTCAGTCTCTTCACCTTAAATCAACTTCAAGCCACTGGCCCTAGTTTGCTCTGTAGTTTTAATCTTACCTGCTATCTTAACTCACAGTACACCTGATTCTTGGCACAGAGCGAGTCGCTGGGTATCATCACTCTGAGGAACAAAGGCGATTTGTTTGGCACACATACTTCACTGGGATCCCTACTGTGTAGCCACTAAATCAGGGTTTCTAATGGAGTGCTGTGACACACTCTAGGACCTTTTTAGAAACCTGTTGAGACACTGCAGTGACCTTTGCAAACATACGTTTTATTGTTAGAGCACAAAATACCCAGTTGATTTCTAAAAATCCAGTTGATCCTCAGAGTTCCAAGAGCTGAAAACAAAACTAGAAGAGACTTAACTGACCTTGTCAGGACGTACAAAATATGTAGATACATGCTACAACAGTCATAGCTCTTAGATGCCGCCTCTTGCAGACCTTTACTGTGGGACGCAGCCTCTGTCAGGACAGAAGTGGCATAATTTGCCCATACAACATATCTCCTGTTTTAGGTTTTCTAAAATTAATCTTTATTCATAAACAAAGTATGAATACGCTCATTAAAGTAACTACATTTCTACTATTATAGAAAAGGCAATAATTATTCTTCTAATCTAATTCTAATCTGGGATTGAAATATGTATAGACTCCTTTTAGAAGTAGTTGCATGAAAAGAGGCTCACTTTAGCTTTGTTAGCTTTAGCCAGAGCTAGCATACTTATGATAGTTACATAGTTAAACTTACAACATAAGACAACGTATGCTAGCTTTAGCTCAAGCCCTGTGAGTTTCAGCACACTAAGCAAATGCTAATGTAAGTTAACTATGTAGGTAACATGGTTACGTAGTTAATGTAGCTAAGTTAGTATTAGCAAACATAGGATAAGCTAACATAGCAGCATTAGCTTTGGCATTAGCTATGTTAGCTACGTACCTATTTCACAAGAACAAAATATGATTATAAGATTTGCAAAACTGCAGAAGCTGTACGGTCTATGTAGCTTTCTTAGCTGGGTCAGCTTTAGCCTAGCTACATTAGCTGAGTAAGTGTTTTTATGGAGGACTTTTGCCCCTGTAAGCAGACTGTTTAGTCAGATTTATTAAACCTTTGTAATTAAGTTTTGCATGTCAGATTTTTTTACTTTTAACTTTTTTTATTGCATTTTAAGGAGTTACATTACAGTACAAAAAATACACAAAGACAATTTAACAAACAGTGAATCTTAAAAAAAGAAACAATAACAACAAACAAGCAGACAAAAAGTAAAGAAAGTAAAGATCTAACAAAAGAAAAGGAAAAGAGGTTAACACATCATTGCTTATACGGTTGCTTTACAAGTTCAGAAAATGCA
This sequence comes from Cheilinus undulatus, assembly GCF_018320785.1. Classification (NCBI taxonomy): domain Eukaryota; kingdom Metazoa; phylum Chordata; class Actinopteri; order Labriformes; family Labridae; genus Cheilinus; species Cheilinus undulatus. The sequence goes on along the minus strand of NC_054878.1, from coordinate 33,634,126 downwards.
CACCATCTTACTGCTTAATTTACGTGCGGGGGTACCATGTTAAAAGCAGTATTGATAGCCGAGTACCCCCAATATTTGTTAGCTGTTGCCAGGCAACCAGAGCAGTTGGCAGCAGGAAAGATGCACTCATGAGTTAGATCTTAGAATTGTATCATTTGAAGGACTGGCCTTCATAGCCTGTGTAAAACGTCATAGACAGATCTGAAATTTTTGTGTGGTTATTTTTCTTCTGTTTAGGTCATCTGTGAAAAGATCGCTCTGTGGTTGTTAAATCTATTTGCAAGTCTTCAGGATTTACTTTAGAACGAGACTGATGTGACCCCACCTGTCGTACTTAATCTAGGCTGAGTTAAACACCTGTTAAAGCTTCTTTTTATTGGTCATGGGACAAATTCACATGGTACAACTCTCAACTTTCATGTCGTATAAATTGTCATAGCATGTGCATTTACTTCATGAATTGTTAAAGGAAATAAGTGAGGGTGTCTGTGAAACACAAACTAAGTTATTTTAGGGTTTACCAAACTGTACTCAGTCAAACTGGACCACCTGATGGAGACACAGCTATAGACCTGCAAGAGCTTGAGGTCGAACTCCTGACCTTCTCATTTAGAAATGTCTGTGTTATCTCTAGACAAATAAGTCAGTGTTGTAGGAAAACAACTGAAAATGAATCAGAGGAAAAATCATGGAAGTCATGTCTACTCTGGGCTTCCGTAGTCGGTGAAGATAATCTAAATTGTACTTTTAACGGCTTTCTTCATTCACTTTTTTGAACCCTTCAAACATTTGACTTGACTTTAGTGTTCAACATCTGCTAAAATACAAACCAATGAGATCATTTTTCATTCTCAGACCCCTGCTGGGAATTTGAAGATTTTTGAGGCTTTATTATATTGTCAAACTTAAAGATGGCCTGGATTGTTATGAGAAGGCATCATGTTAATAATCTCTTGCTATGCACCGTGTCCTTTCATTTGAGAAAAGATGAGGAGTAATCCAGTAAATATATCTGTATTTTATCATATATCTGTGTTGTCAGAGGAGAAACAGTTCTGTACATTCTGCACCCAGGAAAAGATTCAAACCGGTTCATTGTTCCTTTAAATGTGTTGGAAATATCAGCCAAACACACTCAACAACATTTTCATCAGACCATTGTACCCTGCACAGGCAGTTGACAGTTTAGTGAGGAAAACAGCTGGTGTGAGCTCGCTGTGATGTCACACAGATAATAGAGCCGCAGTCTTTCTGCTGTGTGGAGCTCTCTTTGTTGTTCAACACAAAAACCTCTCTGTGTTACCAGAATGATGAAGATGTAGTGTATTATCAGCACAGTGACAATGATGCCATGATAATGCATGTTAATACCTGCTTATGATGGCAGTCAGTTAATGTGGAGATGATCTAATGAGATAAAGGAATAGCTGTGGCAAAAAAATCTACTACTTAAATAGTTGTGGGAGAGATACATGAAGTCAACAGTTGAGATGAATTAGATTTGAAACCCTTGAAAACTTTACATCAAGTCTCAAGAAATATGCAACAATTCAAACTCAAACGTTTCTGTATTTTTATGGCAGATCAACAGTTTTTCACTGGGGTGGCATGAAAAAACTTTGCATTGACCCTCTCTACCTCCACTAACTAAGTCTCTTTTCACATTAAGGTTTCATGTGTTGATCACAAATTGTACATTTAGAGATGTACAAGTGGTTTTCATGGTAATTATTGCTTAAAAACTATATTCATAATAGAGAAGAGTGTGTTTATTTTATTGGACATGAATCCAAGAAAATGTATTACCCACTCTGGTGTTCTTCAAGGATCCATAGTAGGCCTTTTATTATTCCTCATTTACATCAGTGACATTGCTTCAGTATCAAATATTAGTTACATATTCATTGCTTTATCAGACAACACAAAGATTTAACGTCGCCTTAATGTCTTAATCAAGATCTTTCAAATAACTTGTTTTCAAATTAATAAGTTGGCATTATAGGGGCATATATTTTTTGTCAAAAAAGCCTGAAAAGTGTATTTTTATAATGTGTGACCTTTAAAAATCATATTAGAAAAACACCTTGGTACATCATATTTGTAGGAAACCATGCACATGTGCGTTTGTAGTTTTCTAATCCTCCTAACCTTTAGTATCAATCTGTTGTGGCTGACATTTATTTTTGGCATAAATTATTGAAAAGTTTAATGATATTTTAAGCTTCTTGATTTAGTGTAAAGTACATTTTTAATTCTCTTTCCAACATGTAATGGTTTGCCCAGGCTGTGGTGCTCTCTTGTATTTTTAACTGATATGCCTGTAAATATGTTTATCTATAGTCTGGACCCCAGGGAGACTAGCTGTGCTCCAGGGTACAGCAAATGGGGATCCAAATGAACTTAAACAAATGAGCAAAAAACTATTGATCCATATTTATCACATTGTAATATTATTGGGGCAAGTACATTTCCAGCTTAGCGCTGTTAAATTCTGCATCTTCAAAGATAGTTTGTTAGATGAGCTGCTTTTTTTGAATCTGATGCCACAAGTGCTTAAATCTCCCTCAAACTACAGTTACTGAGCATCTTTGACAGTGAAATTGTTCAGATTTGTTAATTCGTTTTACATATAAGGGCTGGGCAATAAATCAATTAAATTGACAAATGAAGTTTTGGGAAATCAAGATTGTGATTTTCTATCAGACTTTAATGCAGTAATACCAAAAGTAAAGGCTACTGTAAGAATCTTCAATTTTATGTTAATTCTGGCAACCCTGTAAACAAAATTATACTTTTTTTTTTTTTTTTTTTTTTTTTTTTTTTAAACATTACTCATGTGTAACTGCAGTGTTCAAATACAAATACAGAAATAATCAATATTCCTCTGATGGTCTTGTTTACTTACATAGATGATAGAGATACTGTATTGGCATTAATTTCAGTGTGTTTGTTAAGAAGATAAAAACTTTCAGAGCCTGAGTGTTCATGTAAACACCTCTGTTAAAGACCAGTTTAAAGCTCCCACTTTGACCTTTGAAGGAACATTCAGTTCAATTTTGTTGATAAAAATAAAAGAAACATGTCTTATGACATGACTTATTACATATATTTGAGAATCATGAGTGTCTGACCCACAACATCTGAACTGTTGTATACTCCTGTTTTAGGTCAGTTAGGACTAACAAAATTGTTTCTATTGACTAAATGCCAGAATAATGAAAGATTTTTTTTATTACTTTTTTCAAATTAGTTGTTTACATACATTTACTTAGTATTTAGTAGCATTGCCTTTAACGTGTATGACTTGGATTTTCCTATCATGCCACACAAGGAAGCAGTTTGTTTGAGGTGTGCCTCCAATTAACTCACATGTTTTCAATTAACCTATCAGAAGCTCTCTATAAAATCTCTATAAAATGATGTCTCTTATTATTCTGCCATTTAGCAAATAGAAATAATTTTGATAATCCTAACTGACCTAAAACAAGAAAAGGTTTAATTTCAGACTGTGAGAAAAAAGGTAATTTTAACCTATACACACATATTATTACATATACAGCTATACACATATACATGCAAGGAATCTGTGTTTATTTTTTCCTCATAGTTAGTACACATATCAAAAAGTAAAATTACATTTTTCATCAGGTATTATTGTATTATTTCATGATAGCCTGGAGTGAAACGTCTGTCTTTGTCTGAAAACTCTAATTCTGATGATCTGCTCAGAATCTGCTCACTTTGTGATGGCAGTGAATTTCCAGTTTCCACATTTGAGCAAAAGACTTTATTTCTCTTAAAAAAAGTGAAACAAATTAACTTTGGGAGAGCAGTACCTCAAAACTAGATATCTCAGAACATTCAGGATGCTTCTGGGGAGGAGGGGAAGCAGTGCACTGAGGTAGTTTTGTTTTGGCCAGATAGACTGATGCTTAAGTGCAATATCTATTAAATCAAGAAATAGCTGAAGATGGCTACTAGCAGCCTGTTGCATCAAAGCCATACTAGTTGATTTGAAAATAAGCTGTATAGGATTGTTGCTTTACTCTGTCTTTTTCAGATAAAGCCATGCCAGCTTTAAACCAGGCAGCATGAGAATAAAGGGTTTTTTTCTGTTGGACCCCACTCTTAATTAAAAGCTCACTGAAGCTATTGTGAGCTTTCAGGACCTGAAAACAAACCAGTTCCAACTTTTACGGTAATGGGAATGACAGCACAGTACAGAAGAATACCTTGAACGTTGTGCAGAAATGAAAAATGTACTCAACACATACACTGGCCTTTTCCCCTGTGCCATGGGGGATTCTTCGGTTAATGCCCATTATTAACATTAAATAAAGTGGCTGACATACGTGGTGATTAATCCTTATAGGCCAAGTACCAGACCATGGATCATAAGCTGCCTCGCCTCCAGGAGATAATATGATGAGGCATTAAGAGCTGAATCCTAATTATATAACTTCACAAGCTTTAAAAGGTTAATATTGATGTGGTTATAAACTTGAACTTGAGGCGGTATAGCTGTGCAGCATGTTTCCTCATTATTACCACATTTCCAACAATAACTGATTTTTTACTAAAGGAGGTTATCATCGAGGACAGTAACCAGTCTGACAGGAACACCTTTAGTGTTCACCTGACTCCTAACTGACTCATCTACCATTGTGGGTAAATGTGGTGTTACCATTAGGCAAAGGTAGGCCATCACCCAGGCCCTCATGCACCATGGGGCCCCATTAGTTGGCAAAGGCTTGTATCAAATGTGAGGGATCATTTTTAAAGTAGTTAAACTTCAGTATGGTAGTATGGTTTATTATCACCTGACACACCTTGCTTCGAGACCTTTAGTCATGTTGTTATTAATAGTATGAGTTCCCTTGCTAACATTAAGTTATGTCCTGTGTAGTTCTGTGACTTTAATTGAAAAGAAATGTTGTAAAATGTTCTCTTCACTAGCTGGGACTGCCTCAAGTCAAATGGAGGATGAGCTCTTAGCCTGAGGCATGTAGATTACTGCTCATGAGCCCTTTCCTTCAGTGAAAGCCACCACAGTTTTAACAGCTTGTCTTTGGTGATACTTCAAGTCTTGGCCTTTAACCTTCGTGTAAAATGTGGTCAACAGCAATGTTGAGAAAGATCATATTTTACTGTATAACCTCAGGTATTAAAGTAGCTACTCAGTGTTTTAAGTAAATGTTAAATGGCTACTTTTTATTTTTACTTGAGTAGATTTACAGATTGCTACTTTTACTTCTACTTAAGTATATTTTATCCAGAGAGACTTTACTTTTACTTGAGTACAATAGTCTGGTACTTTGAGTATAATATTGAATCATATTGAATTGTATTTTATCATATCATTTTTATCATATCATGTCAGATCCTATCATATCATTAATAACAAATAAAATCAATAAGACTGTATATCATTTCAATAATGTCATTCACAATCAAAATATAAATCAATGGTGTCATATGACATATATCATATATGTCATAACAATAACATATCACATCAGTCATATCAGTCTTGTCATTTGATGTAAATAATTCTAGGGCTATAAATATTAACGCATTAACGCTTGTGATTAATCTTGACACCTTTATCTGTTGAAAATATAACAATGCAATTTAATCATATGACTAACTTTGACCAAAACTTGCTCCCGTAGTCCTCCAGTGTGGATGTTTACGTGCCTGGGGGTGAAGAGGTGAGAGGCATGTCAGACACAGCCAGCAGTGATAAGTGAGGAGACAGACCCAGGTCTGCTTAACGGCAGTTTTCTTTTTAAAAAGCTGGCGAATGTTAGTTAAGATAAAACCAAAGCTGTGGGTACATACTGCAGTATGGACTGTCTTTACACAGACGCACAGCGAGTCTTAAGTTCCACCTTTGGGCAAAACACATCTTTGCTAATGTCAGCAAAGTTGCTAGCAACAACTCGAGATCAAGCCATCGTCATTGCACTCTCTTCAGCTGCTTCAGGACGGTTTTCTTCTTCAGCTGCTCAGATAAATGCTGAAAAGTGCTCCAAAACTTTGAGCAAGTCCCGTTTGTTTACAATATTAATCCAGTGTAGAAATCCACAGTGGAATTGGCAAAATTTAAGTAAATTAGCAAACTTTACAAGCTGAAGACAGAAAATATGATGCTTTCAGGTAACCTCAGTAAATTAGACGACTGTATTCTATATGTTATGATGTGTTCAAATTTCACAAAAAACAGGAAAGTTTATTTTTTGATGAGAAACTTCAGTAGATACAGTTGTGAATATGTGTTTAAATTTGAGGTATATAAAATAGATGTGACAGACTGAATCATAGCTTTTTAACTCAAGCACTACTCAGCTAAGACCACTTGTAGTTTAAATATTTGCACTTTTTTTGTCTTTCCACCAAACTAAAGAATCAATAGTGGTATCGATAAGGACTCAGATCAGCACTTTCAATGTGCTGTAGATAGAATTAAAAGAATAAAAATAAAACACTTGACGAAAACAACCTTTAAAAATCTAAAAACATAAAAATATACTTTACTATTTTAAAAAAATGTGCTGATTAATCCTGATTAATCTCAGCAAAGTGATGTGATTAATTTGATTTTTTTTTTTAATCGAGTAACAGCACTACTTATTTCATATCATATATCAATAATATATCATATAATCAAGTCATGTCATACTATATCATGTCATGTCTGTCATGTCTAGTACCAGAACCGTCAGACGTTTAAGATATAATAATGGTTCACAATAGAAATTCTGAGATTTATCATGGTTGATCACATCTTGTCACATTTTGAAACTCAACTATTTTGCATGTTGAATTGTTTTTGTTTCAGTTTGGGTTTTTCTACTGTCTTTACTTGAGGGTAAATGACTTCCTGTTTGGATATAGACCTGCTTTAATTTTGAAAGAAAATAAAGATCTTCATGTAGATTAAAGATCTACCCTCCTCGAAGAACTTTGAGAAGAACTTTGTGCAGCCCTGCTCCGAGTCACTGTGCAGAACGTTAAGGTCGGCATCCAGAGGTGACTGTAGAATCCCACAGAGAAGGTCTGCCTTCTCCTACAAAGCTACCAAAGCATGGAATAGGCTCCCAGATAATATAAAAAATGTATCAGATTTCCATAGCTTTTCACGCGCTGTTAAAGACTGGATTCTTAGTAGTCAGTGCTGTCTGCACTGAGCCCAAGGGTGACACTAGTCTTCAGAGGTTACCCGTATGGACATCATACATCAAATAGCAGGATTTGTGATGTTAACTGCATTTAATTATGTAACATGAGTGTATAGGCACTTTAAACAAGGTAACGACTGAATATAGTACTGCATCTAATGGACTTATTGTGTACTCATTGACTGTATTTTGATAATTGAGAATTGTTGTATGTTTTTTATTCACTTTAGAATGCATTTTACAGTGTATGCCTCCTATTTGACATCATGTGTGGCACCTGTATTTTACATACCTAACTCTGTTTAATAGCACCTTGTATATGTCTGTTTTTAATGTGAGGACTACAGATGGAAATTAGTGCTACGCTAAATCTGTTGCAGCCATCTTTTTATTTTTTTGAATAGTTAATGACACTGCACGCTGTCCTGTTAAAAAAAAAACTAAACTTGAAACTTGAAGATCATGACCTGAACTCAACCACAGAAACAGGAACTTGTTACAGATTGAAAAGGAATTAAAGTAACAGTAACAGGTGCAAATGACCTTTGACTTGTCCACTGAGCTCTATGTGAGTTTTTGAACTCTAATCAGACATAAAGGGGCAGAGGTGTACTTATGAACATCACTGTGGCTGCAGGGAGACATTGAAGTGGCTTAACCAAAGTGTATGAAAGGAGCTATAAAGCATGCAGTTAATGCAGTGGAAAAAAATGAATGCACTAATTATGGACCTTAATCACACTGCAATTAATGCTGACAGCCCTAATTGAAATGTATTGTATTAGATTGTTTCAGATATAGTTCATGACTACAAAACACTGAAGACCTTTGAGACACCAGGGCTCTTCCTGTCAAATATAGTCTTTACTTTGATTCAGTCTGGGCAGTGACGTCAAATTTTACAGTAAGATAATTGGCTTTGAGTCGATGAGGCGTCTGCTGTACTCTATAGCATTAAGACTAATGCTGCTGCTGAAACATCCACTCTCTGTCTACATGAAGCCTGCTGCTGCAGCGCCCCCTGCCCTGTCTTCACCCCCCCACCCACCCACTGCTGCCTGCGGGGTTCAGCCCGCTGTGATGACCATTAGCGTCTGGCTGAGGCTGCAGGAGATAACAGGTGATTTAAGGCCCCTGTACCCCGACACAGCCAGAGAGAAATGGCCGGCTGCTTCTTATCTCCCACTCCGCCATACTCCACACACTTTTACATTAGGCTTCCCTATTCATAGCCATCTGTCTTCCCAGTCAGGGTTTGATAAAACCGCCCGCGTTCCTCGCAGAAAGGGGAGGAGCAGGAGTCCGAGGAGACACATGCCGACACTCTGCCTGCATACTTATACACACGGCAATTCAGAGGATCAGCCGACAACACCACACTTACTGAATACTTTATCCACGCTGACTTAGAGCCTGGGGCGGCACAGTGGGACTTGACAACAATAGCTGTGCGCACTGCACAAAAGATACTGTACCTGGCAGTAGAGGAGCTACCTGAGAGTGTAACATCACCCCTGGACTAATTACAAATCAATGCTCTTGGTGAGATGAATGGGTTGGGGATAATAACCGCCTGGGGCTGCTGTACATCAACCATTCATGCACTGTGCCGAACAATAATCACAGTGGGTGCACCAATAAAAGATCTGGAGATGTTATCATTTGTCAACAGAGAAAAAAAGCATTATATGTGGTTGAGGGCTCGTACCTTTGAGCAAAGCAGCGACAAAGACAGAAATATTATTCCTCCTGATGCTCAGAAGGCTTTGGCATGTCTATACACTGGTGATTAAATCTTAATGCCATAACATATTCACCCGCCTCCAGCAGGAGAAGGGATTACTCAATCCTCCTTGGCTGCACATATGTGAGGAAAATATCCACTATCTTTAGGGTGAGAGAGGAAAATGTCTGTTATCTTGGAGATCCAGAGGAGATTGGATGCAAAGACAAAGGCGGTCATATTCAGGAGTTGTATAATTGCCCCTTCTTGCAGATTTTCCCCACTGTGGAGGCTAAGTGGGCAGTAGCTGTCTTCCTGCGGTCCCAGATCTGTAATTATGGTGTCATTGTGTGACAACAGAATCTCCTCAGCAGCTGCTACCGCTCAAAAACAGTTCTAGACAAAAGAGTCGACCGTCTTCGCTGCATCCATCTCTTTTCTTTTTCTTTCCTCTACAAGCCTGATGACCAAGCAGAAGTGTTAAGCAATTAGCTATATGGCACAGGTTAATACGTTCACCCCGATGGCCCTAGTCTTGAGTGCATGTGGTCATTGGCAGGGCTTGTGATAAGGGTATTGCTTTCATATCTAAAAGTGGTAAATCAGAGGAGATGAGAGGCCTGCTTCATGTCGGTTTGACCTTTGCACTCTGCTGAACAGCCTGGCTCAGTGCCAGGGTGATGGAAGTGTTAGCACAGAGGCTAAAGCAGCAATATCTATTTACAGATTTTATGGAGAGATATACTAACCCCAATTCCAAAAAAGTTGGGGCTTTGTGTAAAATGTTAATAAAACAGAATACACTGATCTTCCAGCCCGTTTAACCTACGTATATTCAGTTGAACACAGTGTAAAGACAAGATATTCAATGTTCAAACTAATAAACTTTATTGTTTTCTGAAAATATAGCCATATACAATCTGAATTAAATGGCTGCAACATGTTCCAAAAACCTCGGGACAGGAGAATGTTATCCACTATGTTACATTACAGTTTCTGGGGACTGAAGACATTAAATGTACTGAGTATTCACACCCTTGGGTTTTTAACCCTTTTATTGAATTTATAAATCAATCATGGTCAGTATAATTTGGCATTTATGACTAAAACATAAAAAACCTTTAATGTCAAAGTGAAAACAGATTTCTACTAAGTAATTTCAATTAAAAAAATATGTAAGGCAAAACAAGTGATTGCATAAATACCCCCCCCCCCCCCAAAGTTAATGACTTATTTAACAGAGGTCAAGTCAATTGGTGCTAGGTGTCTCTAACCTTGCAAAGCAGATGGATTTGCCCGTTTCCGTGGTTCTCAGTGGCAAATCCATCTTGCAAGGCACCATTTGGGCCCAGTTAGAAAGTGGCAGGACCAATCAGCATCAAGGGGCAGTGCTTTTGGGCGTGGCAGAGTCATGAAATAAAAGTGCCACTTTTATCAGAACTTGACGACATTTGTTTGTTAAAAGAAGAACAAAACTACTCAATGCTGAACATGGACAAGTGGAAGAAAGTTTTTGGTCTGAACAGACCAAAATGGTTCTTCTAGGCCATCCGACAAGACGCTTTGTTTGACAGACACCAAACATTGCATATCACCACAAACACACCATTTCCACCGTGAAGCACAGTGGTGGCAGAATCATGCTGTGGGGATGTTTCTCGGCAGCCAGCCCAGGAAGGTTTGTAAAGGCAGAGAGTAAAATGAATGTATCCAATTATAGGAAAATCCTGAAGGACAATCGTATTCAGCCTGCAAGAGAACTACGGCTGGGGAGAAGATTTTTTTTTTCCAGCAAGACAGTGACCTGAAACATACAGTGAAAACTACACAGAAATTGTTTAAATACAACAAGGTGAATGTTCTAGAGTGGCTGAGTCAAAGCCAAGACCTCAATTCAATAAAGAATTTGTAACTTTTTGAGCATTCACAGATGTGTAAGTTACCCATGCTTTTAGCACTAATACACTCCATACCATCACTGTACTTGTTTTTGAACTTTCATTGACAACAATCTTGATGGTCTTTTTTGTGTTGTTTAGGCTGGAGGACTCAACAGCCATTATTTCCAAAAATAACTGCAAACCTGGGCTCATCGGACCCCAACACTAGTATTTCACTTTAAGTAAGTGTGGCTTTCTCTTTGCATGGTAGCGTCTTAACTTACATTTGCAGATGGAGTGACATATCGTGTTAACTGACTGACTATCTGAAGCCTTCCCAAGCTTCCATGTAATATCCATCACAGAATTAGGCTGTTTTTTATTCTAGTGCCGCTTAAGGGGTTCAATGTTGGTTTTTGACCTTTTCACTTATGTGCAGATTTCTCCAGGTACTCTGAATCTTTCGATGATATTATGTACCAAAGTCGGTGAAATCTCTAAATTCCTTGCAATTGCAAACTAGCCGTGCAGGATTTGTAAATCACTGCATCATGTTTTGATTGACATATAACACAATGCCCCAACTTTTTTGGAGTTTGGCTTTGTAGAATCTGTACACAGGGCTTGGTTGTCATTTATAGTCCATATGTAGTCCTTGCTGTATTGACTACAGATCAGCAGGGTTTGATGTATGCAGGAAAACCAGTGTGTGTGAACAATGAGAACCAGGGGAACATTATCTGTGCTAATGACAGCAGCTCCCATCAGCAGCAATCTAATAATGATTTATTGATCTCTATAGGCAGATATCTGGATAAAAGTGCAGCGAACAATTAATTATACATCAAACATTTCAAGTGAAGCCATAAATCTGCTTGCACTGACTTTTTTTAAGCCAATTAGACTTTAGAATCCTTCACTACCTGAAATGCACTTGCAGTGATCGATATGACACCCATCAGCATGTGTTTTAGAAGTTTGTGACTCCTGCTCCTGACAAAGCTTGACATTTTATAACTCTGTATCATGCAGTGGTGGTGCCAGATAATGTAATGTTTTGCAGATGCTATTGGGGTGCTTATTTTTCCGTTGATGGCCTTCTCAAACTCAGGATTTTTATTCACTGCCAACAACCATGAAGCAGAAATCAGACATGTATGTGTCCATTAAGCACCTGCTAAAACATATTTAAACACACAACCAACCCAGAAGGGTCTGCATACTTACAGCAGACATTACATTTTAAGTTACACATGCACAATTTAGCTTTGGACACAACGATCAAACGCAGCTGCCAGTTTACTAACCTTGTAAAGCAGATGGATGGGCAAGATTAAATATCTGTTATCAGGCAGATCCATCCTGCAGAGTTCCAATATGAAACGTTCAGGTCTAAATTGGACCTGACCAGTCTGGGTTTTGAAGAGAACAAAGCGGTGGCTACTGGTGGAGTTTAGTTGTATTGCCAGCTGATGCAGTGACTGTCGCTGGTGAAGCTCAGATGTGGCTTTAGCGCCAGTGTTTAACAGATCAGGACAGCAACTCTTTATTGACAGAGGAGCACAAGATCGCACTTTATTGGTGGAAAAGATGTTTTTGCTCTTCTCCTGACCAGTCTCGTTATGAGTTTCATCCAACAACAAGCCCCACATGTTTACTGCCTCGTTTTGTCTTATCCCATCCCATGCAATAGATATATGAAACAGTTTCTCTGACTTGTAAGGTTACCAGGAAATGACACTGATAATAAATCAACAATAGGCTAATACCATGTTCTTGTCACAGTATAAATAGGCAACAAACGGACATAACAAAAAGAAGTCAGAATGCATGCCTCAGTCACCAAATACATTAAATGGAAACACTGCAGCCTGGAAACTCACACAATTATTTCCTTTTTAAATAACAACCTATTTGTTATTATTTATTTATTTATTTGTTATCAGTGGTTCTTTCTTGATTGCCAACAGTGCCAGATTGCAGGTTGTTAGTGGAACAAAGCGATCCATGGCACATCACTCCCATCTCTGATGCTAAACTAGCGTTAAAAAACTCACCATCTTTCTAAAAGGAAGTGTACCTCAGCTCAAAAGTGTGCCACTGGCTGAATATATTTACCTGACTGATTTGGCTATTCATTTTGCATTAAAAAAATCAATATAGACGACTATATTTGAATAAAAATATCCATCTCTACCATGTAAATAAAATCAAAAAAGAAATTAAAATCAAAACTGAAATTTCTTGGGGTTGCTAAGGGTGTTCTTTGGCAATCGCAGAGGTAGCTCCTCCCTGACACCATCTGTTGTAGCAGCACACAGTAATCCACATTAACTGTAGGTAAATCATGAGAAAATCAGTCTTTTTTTGAGCTTGTGCTGCTGAAGTGAGTCAGAGTGGAACTTCCAAGTAACTTAAAGGGGACATATTATGCAAAAATCATTTTTTTAGGCTTTTCTAACAAAAATATGTGCCCCTGGCCTGTCCACAATTCCCTCAAATACCAGAAAAATCCATTTCCTCCCACCCTCTCTTTCTCCACCTTTCAGAACATGTGTGCTAAAACAAGCCCTTCTCAGATTTTACCCTCATGATGTCACATGGGGAGTAAGCACCCGCCCCCAGGTTCGGTTGGCCCTCCCTGCTTGGAAGAAACTCCCACGCTCCTCTCCTGGGAGATTGATGGTTCGAATCCCAGTCAGGTCCTAAAGTTTGGATAAAAGTGTCTGTAACATCAGGAGTGCCACATCCATTTCCTGACAGGGGTGTGGTCAGGGGTGGAGTCAGAGAGCTAACTGCCATTTAAAGCGACAGACACAGAAACAGCTCGTTCTGAGAAGGGCTGAGACAGAGGGGTTTTTAGACATGCAAAAATCCAATACTTGAGTGTGTTTTCAGCAACAAACTTGACGGGCATGTTTTGGGGACCTCTGACACCAATATAAAACTTGTCTTAAAAGGGTAAAATATGTCCCCTTTAACTTTATTAATCTTTCAAGGGGTTGTCCCTACATTCTGCTGTTTTGAGCTGCACCACCACACAAACCAAATGTGAAAATCATTTCTACCAAAGATTCAAAGCTTTGTGTTCCCAGGTTTCTTAGACAGTTCATCAACAATAACACAGTTCACTTTTTCAGCAAAACACCAAAGAAAACCACAGGCTTGAATTTACTGACTTCCGCACCAAATATGTCCTAATGCATATAGGTAATGGCTAACCTTGCAAAGCAGATGGATACGCCTGTTTCCCAGTTTTTTTTCACTGGTGAATCCATCTTGCAAAGCTCCCATCTGAACCGTTTGGGCCCGGTTAGAAAGTGACAGGACCAATCAGCGACGAGGGGCAGTACTTTCAGGTGCAGCAGAGTCGTGACTTAAACAAGCAGCAGCAAGAGCTGGTGCAGTTATGGAGGAAGAGATTAGCAAGGATGCTGCTAAAGCGCCAGTTTATCAGAACTTGATGATATTTCTTCATTAAAAGAAGAACAAAGAACAGCAGTGAAGCGGCTACATCACGTGTTTTGTTGCTCTGATTGGCATGTAGAGATAAGACAGACAGAACGTTCACCCAGTCACACTTCAAGTTTTTTCAAAGCCTCTGCCTTTTCTCAAACGTTTCCTATTGAAGCTTTCCCAGATGTGTGAAACAAATCCATCTGGCGTGTCAGGTTAGGTAATAGCAAGATCACTACCTGAATCTGGATTATTAGTTTGCCTCTCTCCTTAAACACTTGCTTAGTGTCATTGTCGTAGTGGAGGGTGATCCTTTGGCCCAGTCTGAGGTCCTGAGTGCTTCCATTGAGGATATCTCTGTACTTTTCTCCATTTGACTTTCCCTCAACCTTGACCCGTCCTTCAATCCCTGCTACTGAAAAACACCCCCACAACATGTTGCTGCCACCACCATGCTGAACTGCTGGGATGGTATCGGGCAGATGATGTGTGGTGCCTGGTTTTCTCCAGTCATAACACTTAGAATTGAACAGTTTGATCTTGGTTTCATCAGACCAGAGGATCTTGTTTCTCACAGTCTGAGAGTCCTTCAGGTGCAACTCCAAACGGGCTTTCATGTGTTTTACACTGAGGAGAAGCTTCCATCTTGCCACTCTGCCATAAAGCACAGATTGACTGACCCTCAGGCAGCTTACTCGCCATATCGTCATCTTATTTTGGCCTCATTTATTGACCCACACATGCCTGCAAGTTCTTTTGAAGAAACCACTCACATTTTTGTACTTCTTTGGTCGCTCAAGCAGCCATCTTGCTGGCGATTTGTAAGCCGTTTTGGTTTGGAGTGTGCCTCTAGAAACCAATTTAAAGGGCTATGTTTGAACATTTCAGCCTGCAGTCTAACAAGAATTGGGCCACCCTACCCCTAGATGTGAACACGCCAAACATAGGGGTGTGGCTAACTGGTAGAGGCAAGGGATGTGTTTGGAAGAAATCCCTGCAGAAGCCTGGCCAGCATGTCCATCTCTGGCTCGACTATTTTGGCCTCCTCTCTTCCAACTCACATCAACTCTACATCCATCTCCGACTCGAATAATGCATACAAGCCAAATTATGATTGCACAGCATGCGGTATGTTAATTGAAGTGCTCTTAAAAAACGTCTTCCATTATCAGCAGGTATGTGATGGACTGTGCTCGTGGCATTACAATTGGAAAGTGGTCCCTTTTGCCATTTGGCACCAAACCAGCTGGAAACATTTTCTTTGATTTCTGCAGCTTGGATGCGCTCAATATCCCATAAAAAACCTGAGAAATGGCATGAATTCCAAATAAAGTTTCAATGTCAATGTGATTATGCATAGTTTAATCATATGTTAATTCCAGCACATGTATCTGTAATCACCCCATAATTATCCAGTTAAGGAAGCAGGTCTTTAAAGGAGCCTTGGATGAAAGGTAATACCTGTAAGCCTTTTTTATGAATAAACCCTCATTTTCCCAGCCGTGTTAGTCATCAGAGTAATTCTATTGAGGATGTTTTATCCAACGACTTGCTTTGTTTCTTTTTAAGGGAGGATTAAAGGAGAGTGTTTTCCACAATTTATAGCGTACAGCTTTTTGATTCAGCGGATAACCAAAGGCTTCATATCTGAATGTGTTTTTGTTATCTTTTATAAGTATTCACAGTATTCCTCCTCCTCTCCAGCCTCCTTCCCTCACAAGTCGGCTTGTGAGAAATGTTCTGTAAGACATCAGCATGTAGTTCTGCCTTTTGAAGCTCAGCCTGGTGACGGTTTTATAATTCCAAGTGGATTTTTTTTTCCCAGTATGGAGATGGGTGAAGTCATGGAGTTTGAAGCTTGGGCTTGGATTAGACATGCTGTTAGATTTCTGCCTCCAGCTGCACTCTCCCTGTGATGAAGGCCTCGTCCTTGACCAGACTTACCTGCTTCTTTATGATCCTAGTCACTGTTATCTCTGGTAGGAGGCTGCTGGTTCGAGATGTAACCAATGGGCTTCTGCTTTATAACTCTGTCTCTGTAAGGTTGGCCATTTTTCATACTTAGACACACAAAGAGAATCACAGCTTTCATGTCGTTTCTTCTACCTGCTTCAGCTCCTACACAAACAAGATAAGCATGCAAACTGTTAGCTAAGCTTAAGCTAGCAGCCATCACTCTTAAAGGCTAAGTTTATGACTTTAAGAGCAGGACTGGCTACGTACCACACATCTCCCTCTCACAAGCTGTTCTTTAGAGATGCTGTCTCTGTCAGGATGCAAGAGCAATCATTAGCTGGTCGAAAGTTTTTCCAGTTTTAGATTTAAAAAATCAGTTCTATTTATCAACAAAGTCTGGCAGTTGCATTCATAAACAACCACATTGCAAACATTACAGACAAATCAACATTTCATAAATAAAACAGAAAAAAGATCAGAGGTCTAATCCAGGATTAACATTACTGCATAAGGCAATGTAGCTAAGTTAGCTTTAGCAACAAAAGCTTTAGCAAACATAGTTAAAGCAAGTGCAGCTACATCGATAACTTAGCTATGTCCATTTACATAGCTGCTTTCTGAGCTTAGCTTTAGCTGCATTAGCTACATTAGCTATGAAGCTAAGCTATCTATGTAGCTTACACAGCTAATGAGGCCATTTGCTTTGTTAGAATGCTTTCTTGGAGGATAGGCTGTTTTGCTGTATGCAGCTAAAGCTAATATAGCTTTGCTAGTGATGTTAATAATGTTACTACATAAGTCAGTATAGCTAAGTTATCTTTAACAACGTGAGCTTTTGCAAATGTAGCTAAAACTAATCTAACTACGTTGATAACTTAGCTATTTTAGCCATGTAAGCTATGTAGATATGCTATCTACGTAGCTGACACTGCTATCGGAGCTACATTAGCTATTTGCTGCATTAAATGTCATAGATGTCAGGTGTTTTTCCTTTAAGTAGACTGTTTACTCTACTTTATTAAATATTATTCAGGTTTTGCAGGTTAGCTTTTTAACTTTGGGTTTTTTAACCCGTACCTTAACCCCTACCACCCTAAATGGGCATTAAATCCAATTTTTTTTTTTTTTTTTTTTTTTTTTTTTAAAGCTCAAGAGTGTATTTCCCATTCTGATATTTACGGTCTGCAGCCAGACCTCTCCCCCTTTGGGCACAGCTCTTTCATACCTCCCTTCCCCTGCTGCTCTCTTCTTGTTTCACCAGCAAGTATCTGTGAGATGGAGAGTGGCAGCCAAGTGCTGATAAACATCTGAAGACATCTAAGATTGCATTCATAGAGTTTATGTGATGAAAAACACCAGTATTGGTTTTGTTTTTATCTGTCCTCTTCAGTAAAATAAAAACTTCTCAATTTAGAATCTGTTGGTCCTCCTTCAGTTTATTCTTTCAACCACCCTCTGGCATTGTGCTTTTAAAACACAGCAGTGGTCCGGACTGTTTTGTCTCTCATATTGGCAGAAAAAGAGGCTTATGTGATAAAAATATGTATGAAACATGTTTGAGCCTTTGAGCTTCCAAGAAGCAAGCTAAAGAAAGCTCCGTCCTGTCCGTGTAGACACGGACCTGTAAACAACAAAACCAACCACCCTCCTCCAGGTGTCTCTGTTGCTGTCATTGGTGTTGAAGTTCCCCAGTAGGGCTCTCCAGGCGGCCCCCCTTCCGACACAACCCAGAGATTCCAAGAAGGCCTGATACGCCGTAATGCCGTTCAGTGCATGTGCAGCAATAACAGCCTTCCTCCCTGCAACCTGGAGCCACAGAGAGGAGACCTTTTCATCCACCGGGGAAAACTTCAACACAGAGGCTGCCAGCAGGGGCTTGTCAGTAACCCCACAGTGGCCCGGCTCCTCACACCTTGAGCAACTCTAGGGTAGACGAGTGTCCAGCCCCTCTCCAGGAGGGTGGTTCTGGACCCAGTGCTGTGCGTGGACTACTATATCTAACCGGTCGCGCTCTAGAGAGATGACATTCCAAGTCCCTAGAACCAGTCTCTAAAGCATTGCACCTGGGTCCCCATCTTTTTCTGCTGTGCATCCAATCCCTGTACTCGACTGTGAAGGTGGTGGGCCCACAGAGAGGCGGCTCCATGCAACCTCTTCTTGCCTGGCCCGACCAGGCACCATGGAGAAAACCACAGCCACCAGACAACCCCCTCTCCCCCCAGTCTTGCTCCAGGGGTTGCCCCACTACCCCCTCTTCCAAGCGGGTTGACTCCAATCCCTACGTACCTTCATACGGGTTTGTTGAACCGCTCTTAGTCTGGTCTCTCCCTTACTCCCTTCATCCCTCTGTCCTCATCAACAAACATTTTAAAAATAGCAGAGAATAAAAGGACAAATTAAGTTCCTTTCAACAAAAGCTACAAAAATAGGAAGGCAAAATTCTGCCATGACTTTCAGCTAGCAGAAATAACTCTGAAAGTAACTAATTTAAAAGCAAGTTTAATTAGATTATTTTATGAAAATGTGTGGACAATTTAAACTGCATATAACAGCAATAAAAATAAAGCTCCTTTACATAAAACATAAATATTAAAAGCTTTATTAAGTTTGTATAACTCTAGCACCCAGAGCTCTTCAGATCACTTTTTCACAGCCTGTTAAAATCAGTATACAGTTCATAAAGATATGGCCAGAAGTAATATTATTGTGAAGATCACTCACATTAATAAAACGCTACCACATATAAAGATAACTTGCACTATTCCACAGGAACTTCATATAAGCATGGGGGGCAGAATAAGGAATTTAGGACTCTTGTGGAGGTCCTCTTAGTCTGATTTAAGCTTTTATTGGTTTTATTTTGTGTAGATAGTACAAGACAGTGAGAGTCAAAGGTACATATGGCCCTGTTACAACAGCTGTCAGAAAACACAGATGGCTCCTGGGTAGTATGCATGTCCACATTTGCTCTTTTACAATTTCAACCTTTATTTTTCTTTTTTGATGCCCTGGAAAGATGTCATTTTAGCCTTTTTTATTGCCATCTTTCATCCCATCCATCTGATCCTCTCTCTGTTATCTATTGTTAGCCCTGCAGAGTGCGCATCGGCTCGTATTTCCCCGTGGCCTTGGTGACAGCGTTTTCAAGATTGATGGTCTCCCTTTGTGGGCGCCGTTCAAAGGACACAGCGTATCACTGTGTTTCGCTTTCACAGTAGTGTAATTTCACTCTTGACACACATAACTGTTGGGTTCAGATTCTGATTCAGCTGGTGAGTTTCCTTCCATATTTCAAAAATACAAAAGTCTGTCAATTAATTAGGCATTCATCTGTTAGTGTGTTAACTTCAGTGTGTAATCGAAAGCATAGACACTGAATTAACCCAGCTCTCACATGCAGCGTTCATGGTGTTTTTTAATTCTCCTGCCCTCATTCAAAGCAGCGAGACCTCGCCAGCCGCCTCTGTCACCCTCCCTCAGCGTGAGACTGAATGAAATTACAGGCGAGTATTTATTAGGATGCCTGAGCACGCTGTTCATCAGCCACACAGCGGGGGTTATTTCATTTCCCAAGTTTAGTGGAAAATTCAGGTTATTCATATCATCCCAGATGTTTGCCAATTTACTTAACATCCAGAACGTATGCAATACCCCAAAGCAAACACGCACCACAGCTAATCACAGGTTACTCAGTGAGAGGCTGACACTTCCCATGCAATATGACATAACTCTAGTGTCACCGCGCCAAAGGGGCGCACAGTGGAGCCTCAGTAATGTGTCTCAGTGGAGCAAACTGCTTGTGCAAACAGCATGAAATCATAGCTCTTTAAAGCATGATTCACCAACATCATACAAATGCACATTTTTATTCATTCCTCCATCTGTGTCGAACAAAAAAGGTGGTTTGTGATCTTTCTGCCCCAGTATTTCAGATATCTGTCACTGTGATTTTAATGTAGCAGCAGGGCAGAAACATCACTTTTGATAACTTTTTAATTTAGTTTAATACTAACCATATTCAGCTTGGTGGAAATTGTGAAACTGCCAAACAGAGGAAAACCTTCAATAATGTCATAAAGATGTTTTTAGAAAATATCTTACTTTAAAACCTCACTTTCATTTCTGTGATCATTCCTTTTAAAGGATATGAATAAGGTGTGGGCAAAGTTCAAAACTTAGCAAAAAATTCTGAAATTAAAACTAAGAATCAAAGATTTCTCTACATGTAAGTATCCTTTGAACATAATATATCAAAATATCTGAAGGATTTTCATCAAATTTTGTACAATTGTTCACTCTGGCTCAAGGATGAACTGGATGTATTTGCATTTACATTTTTACACATCTCGTTAAAACACTAAATCTCATTCTCTGAACCAAATAGCTAAGCCAGCGATGCCCAAACTATGGTCCAGGGGCCAAATGCAACATGCAGC
Organism: Cheilinus undulatus; assembly: GCF_018320785.1. Classification (NCBI taxonomy): domain Eukaryota; kingdom Metazoa; phylum Chordata; class Actinopteri; order Labriformes; family Labridae; genus Cheilinus; species Cheilinus undulatus. Next base: position 33,613,494 of record NC_054878.1, on the reverse strand, counting down.
CCAGGTTTTATTTGCCAGCAGCAATTGTTTTTAAAATAAAATGAAATGTGGCTCACATCCGAACATGAATCGTGTTCTTGACTGTATTGTACTTTTCAGTTGCAGTATTAGATGGTGTTGCTATGTTTGTTCTGTAAACAGACATTTTTGTTGATGTAGGTTTTTCATGTCTAAGCTGAGACAGTTGGGTAAATGGTGAACCTATAGTGGCTTTAGCTACATTTGCTAAAGCTTACGTTGCTAAAGCTAACCTAGCTACATTGCCTTATGAAGTAACGTGAATTACGTAGCCGCTTGACATCCTGACGATGACGATGAAAAGGATTAGCACAGCAGCTGATGGCTGTGCTACTCTGCTCTGCTGTCTGCTCCGCCCTGAGGTCCAATATTATGCTAATCATCTTCAAGATCCACCACCGCTAAAAATGTTTGCATCTTCATGCAGTTTGCTCTGTGCTCTTTTTTTTTTCTTAAGGTATTTTGCATGGAACGTCATTTCTGTCTTGAACAGAGGCAGATCCAGTGATAGCCCACCATCTACCACTAAATCATGAACACTAACCTTAACTGAGTCAAACGAGGCCTGCAGGTCTTAAGATGTTGTTCTAGGTATTTTGGTGACCTCCTGGATAAGTCGTTAATATGCTCTTAAAGTCATTTTGGTAGGCCGGTTACTCCTGGGGAGGTTTACCTCTGTTTCAAGTTCTCTCCATTTGTGGATAATGGCTCTCATCGTGGTTTGCGGGAATCCCAAAGCTTTAGAAATGGCTTATTTAAGTGATTTCTTGTTTCAACAGGTCTGGAAGTAATCGGGCCTGGGCGTAGCTGGTGAAATGAAACTCAGCTTTCCAAAAAATGAAGTTAATCATGGTAATTCATGATTTAACATGGTGGGGCATTTACTTTTTCACATAGGATCAGGTAAGTTTAGGTGTCTTTTTTCCCTTATTAAATGAAATCATCATTTGAGAACTGCATTTTATATCAGGGAGGGTGGATGTAAGAGGTGGTGGTCACTATTGTCTCAGAAATACTCTTTGTCCAGTTGTCATCCCTAAATTTAGTGTTTTCTTTTTGTTATGTCGTGTATTTTTGTCTGCTCAATAGTGTTTTACTTTTCACTGCTATGTGTGAGATGTGAAAACAGTTTGATTTTGTTCAGTTAAAACTGTTTGGATGTCATTGTTTGATTTTCCAGTAGAATCAGGGCTTTTGTGAATGTTATTTAAAAACTGGGTTTTGTGTTCAACGTTTATAGAAAAGGGAATATTTAAAAAAAAATGTGTCTTTAGCAATAGAGAAAAACTGTATGATTTCTATGTCTCACAGAAACCACCCCTTTCCTTCCTACTTACACTGTCTGACGATGTTATCCTCACAGATACACACAACCGCTACGCAGTTGTTTGTAGCAAACTTATCGCCTTGAATGGCTTATATTTTTCGTAGCTGCTTTGACACATTTCGTCCAGACTTCCTTCCTTTTTTCAAACTGGTAACACAAAACCCAGTGTCAAATGACATTCACAAAACCTCTCATTCATCTGGCAAAATCAAACAATCACATCAAAACATTTTACACAAGCAGGAGAACAAAGTAAAACTCTACTGCGCAGCCATTACACACAACATCACAGAATAGAAAACACAGCAGTCAGGAAACATTTTTGAGACAACAGTTATTAAATTTTCAAGTTTAAGATATTCAATTTTGCAAAGGAAAGAAGCTGTCAAACAAACAATTAAGCACAATCCAAAGATTTGCTGCAGTGTTTCATAATGTCATATTACCTCCACCTCTGCTGAGGTCTGACGTGCAGTGGTTTTACTCCAGTAGAAGGCGAGCAACCTTGCATGCTTGAAGCAGGTCTTGAGAGTGCAGCACCGCACAGCGATCAGCAGCTTCAGGTGCAATGGGACAAGATCAAAGGAGAACCACGGGTTCACATGACGACAGTGATTAACGGCAGATTGTTTTGCCTTTTTGGGGTTGGTCTGTCATTCTTTTCAACACTTTTAGTTGCTTCTACCATGGATGGGTACATTAGGAAGTTAACAGGTTTATGTTTGCTTTGCTACAAAGGATGTGTGGTTTCATGTAAAATTCTGAGGGTTTTTCACCTTTGAAGTTAACTTTTCTTGTTAATGGTGCCTTCTAACCCGGTGACCTCCCGGTGACCTGTTGCTTGTGCCACAGGAAGAGACATATTGTTGTTATAGTGATGATTTACTTTCAGTAGTCTGTGCATTGTGTTGTATTTGAAGTTAAAAGGATACTGTATGTTTTTCCAGCTGTTTAGATTTGAACATCAAAAACTGCACATCACCACAAACGCACCGTCACCACTGAGAGGCACGGTGTTGGCAGCATCATGCTGTGGGGATGCTTCTCAGCAGCCAGCCCTGGAAGGTTTTTTAAGGTCACAAATTTTACCCATTCAAGACAGGTTTATATAAGAGGAGAGTGGAACTCTTTGCCAAGTGGGGAGGGCCAGCCAAACCTGGGGGCAGTGCTAACTCTCCTCATGACATCATGAGGGGAAAATCTGAGAATGGCTTGTTTTAGCACACATTTTCTGAAAGGTGGAGAAAGGGTGGAGGTGGATTTCCTGATTCTTGGGAAGATTGAGGAAAGGCCAGGGGCACATATCTTTGTTAGAAAAGCCTGAAAAGGTGTATTTTGCATAGTATGTGACCTTTAAAGGTAGAGGGGAAAATGAATGCTGAAAAATACAGAAAAAGACAATGACCTGAACCATGAAGTGAAATGTTTTGAACAAAAGATGAATGTTCTGGAGTGGCCGAGTCAAAGCCCAGACCTCAGCCCAGTAGAGAACTTGTGGCTGGGCTTCTGAAGGGCTGTTCATGCCTGATCCCTGTGCACTCTGACAGAGCTTGAGCAGTTTTGTAAAAGAAGAATGGAGTGAAATTGCAGTGTCCAGATGTGGAAGCATGATTGAGACCTATCCACACAGACTCAGTGCTGCAGCTAAAGGTGCATCTACTAAATACTGACTAGAAGGGGGTGAATATTAATGCATTCATATTTTACATGACTTATTTCTGATAAATTGACATTACTTTGCAGAAATCTGTTTTAACTTTGACATTTAAGAGGTTTATAAAATCAATAAAAGGGTAAAACATCCAAGGGGGTTAATACTTTTTAACAGGTGCTGTATTTCTTTGAAGTATTTTACACTAACTAAAGTCTATGGTCCAGTTGATTATTCATTAGCTCTCTTTGAGTGGGCGGGGCCATTTGTCTTGGTGATAGAACTAAAGGTTGGAGAGGGAGGGGTTCATGTAGGGAAATAAAGCATGCATTAAACTTGTTTGAGCCTCTGTATGACACATAAACAAGCTAAATGAAGAGCCATCCTTTCAGTGCAAACACAGTGCTGAGAACAACAAACCCAGAGCCCTGTCTTTGAAGATAATTATTAATTACTTCATATTTTAAATCAGGATAATTTAATATCTGCTGTTTGAATGTTTAAAATGTTGCATATTGTTCTTTGAAGGTTGTCCTGCTACTTAGAAAATCTGCAGACTGTCAAATCAGGCTAACACATCCCCTGTATTTACAAACCACCACAGTGAAGCAAGGCATTTTGGATATCTGTCTTAATGACAAACTATGGTGTCTTTATGTCTGTCACTGTATAGCTAGCACTAACAGCTGGCCTAATATTTTTCCTCCTTAAGTCTTCGTGTATCTTTGCTGACACCACAAAATATTTCACCATTTATTTCGTGTTTTTATCCACTCATGTCATAAGCATTACTTTAGACTCCACTGCAGCATTCTTCTCACAGCAGGGCAGATATATTTATGTATGATGGGACATAAAGGCGACCTCCAGTTCATGAACAGGTGGCCTTTATCATGCAGACAGGTCTAACTTTCTTCTTTGTGGTGCTCACTGGGTTTGTGTATTCCATTTGGAAACTAGCACATGCAAGCTTTGACAAAAAGCAAGAGGGGTTTAGAATAAGTGCACAAAATGTTCCTCTCATTGTGAACAATTTTCATAGAAAGTACTCTCTAGTGAAGATTCACTGCCGGGAAAACAGTTGTCAGTGAAGCTCTGCGGTTGGTTTCTACAGTAAGTGGTAAGTGAGAAGATGTTTTTGAAGTGAAGTGACACTTTAGCCCCTCAAATACCGTTTTCCTCGTTTTGTCTCTAAAGAGCTCTAAGGTTGAAAGGCGTTTTTTTTTTCCACACCAACACACTGACAGTTTGTGTACCAGTGTGTTCTTGTTCTTTGTTTAAACTGCAGCATAAATAATTCAAACTAAAGACTGAAATACTGGAGATGTTTTGTCCATCGTTTTAACACGCTGTGCTCCAATTCAACCAAAAAAACGTTTTTGGACTTCCTCTTTTGTGTGGTTCTCTTTTTTATGGTCTGGCTCAAATGTTAACTCACAATAGGTCCTTGTTTTTTTAAAGTTGAATACTCTATCCGATTGTATTCTAATAACTGCCACAATATTCAGCCTTTTTTTTTTTTTTCTCTCTCTCTTTAACTTTCTCTCACTTGTTTGTGATTCTAAATGATCAGTGACTGATTCTCCTGCATTTATAGGGTCATTGGTTCATTCATGTTGTGTTTCCAGCTTAGCTTGTCTCAGCTTAGAAATAAGAGCTGGTCTTTCAGCTCCCAGAAAGCTCCCACACTGCCAACAAAACTAGAACTAACACTAAAACTAATACAACATAAATTCAAAGCATTTTTGCAAAATGAAAACTAAGCTACACTAAAAAAAACAACTGCAGAAAATAATAATTACATTTAAACTTAAAATTGAAACAAAAGGTGAAAACAAAAAAAATTAAAACTAATAAAAAATCCAAAACTATTATGTCCTTGCTTAGGAGGTCTGAGGACGTGCTCTCCTTGAAAAGTTTTGCGCATCAGGTAGTTATATGCTAACCTTGCAGAGGATAGATTTGCCAGACTGTCATCAGGCAAATCCATCTTAAAAAGCTCCAATCCACAACGTTTGTGCCGAACCATTAATGGTTCTGACGAATTAGCGTCACTTGAAGAGAATGGAGCGGTAGCTACAATCAGGATTAAGTTGCTCTATGAGCCATTAGCAATGGCTGCCACCAGTATAGCAGTTAGCTTGGATATAGGTATAGTAAAGCACAGCTTTATCAGGACTAGACCACATTTCTTTATTAAATAACAAGCAGAAGAACAGCCCTGGAATCTTTTAATGACGGGAGAGATGTTTTCACTCTTCAGCCGACCTGCTTTAGCATGAGTTTGCCATTTGTAAACTGGTGTTTACAATGGCTACCACCATGGTAGCGATTTGCTTGGATGTGGATGTAGAAAAATTGCTGTTTAATCAGACATCTATGCCTTTTTATCTCCCGATAGGCTTTGGCATCAATTTAACATTGCGGTTTAACTGGCCCGGCATGAATGTGACTGGCAGAGCGTTTGTCTGATCACCTTTTGAGAAGTCCTGCCCTTCAAAAACACTTGTTTGTGAAATATATCCATGCAAACTCTGGAGTCAGGTTAGTTACAGGTACTAGTGTCAAGTCATTTAAATAGTAATTATATTAAAAATGCTAACAGACATATTCATCATGAAGGCAAATATGACACACTTCAACCGAAAATCTTTCGGAGACAATCTACACTAATTTTCAGTATGTGTTTGTTCACAATGAAAGAAAACAAGTTTTTTAACAGTCAGTAAAAAAGGACTGATAATTATACTTTTTTTTTCATTACACATAAAGGTAGTAAAGGAATACCATGAATTTGAGGCTTACAGGGTTTAAGCCTCAAATGTTTTCTCAAAAACTTTGAATCTTTAAAGTTGGTAAATGTTTGTTTCTGCTGAATTTTAAAATAAATAAATATGTGTAAAAACAATTATCAATACATGGACCCTGATGATCCTAACGTGGTCATTTCATTCTTGGAGGCAGCATGATGAACCAAACCCTTCTTTTCTTCTGAGATTTAAACATACTAAAGTGTACAAAATACTGTTAAACATTATACTTACTTGATAATTTTTGCATTTAGAAGCACACTTTTTGATTTTTAGTTTTTTAGTTGGTTTGAATAAATAGTACCAAGTACAAACTTTAACACATTCTCCATCTGAAGTGAAATGCATGATAGGCTTACTATGCAAGTAAATTTGCTCTGATAAATTCACTGGTTAAAAAATCACTAGATTAAAAGTCTGCTGAAGAGCCAAGTTACCACACTGGAAGTTGTAGCATACTCTGGCGTCTGACGGTTCAACATGACATTAAAAGTTCAGCTGTAACGCCTTACAAGCTGCAGCCTTTACTCCCCAGTGCTCCTGCTCTCCCTCTCAGAGAAAGGGACAGAGAGAGAGAACTCTCCAACCCAAGAACAGTATAAACAGAGAATCACGTAAACAAACCATGACAACAATGCACCTAAATATCTGCCTTCAATAGACAAAAGGAGTCGGCAAGACTGAGGCTAGTACCAGCATTTGTGCAATAAACTCTGGACAGTAAGCTTTTTAGCTCTGGCTTAATGTAAACTTGAAATGATGATTAAAACACGTAATGTGTGCCAACATTGTATTCTAAAGTAGATTATGAAAAGTCAGTCACCTTTGTTGTTTCTCAGCCAGCTCTTTCCAGTGTTAAAGTTGTGATCATTTAAAGGGATACTTCAATATTTTGGCAAATTTGCCCATTGCCATAATTCCTATAGTCTTGGTAATAGGTTTGTTTCCTTTAGTTGTCAGTGCAAGCTGTTTTTAGATCTGGTGGGCTGATATGCCAACTGCTCAGCTAACGCTATAGAGACCTCCGGTATTTCCGGCTTTCCCTCATCAAACTCATCAAATACTTAATCCAACAACTCCAAAACGCTCTTGTGGACAAGTTGTAACCTGCACATTCACCATGCTATGAAATAATAGCGTATAATTATGTAACATAAGGACACATGAAGCAAATACTCAGAACTACTTTCTTGAGTAAACCACTGGGCGGAGTGACACAGTACGCACCTCAGGCAGTGCCGTATTACTTACTGGTTTCACCTGGAGTATCATTAGCTGGACTCAGCAGAAACGGCTTCTTCTCAAGTTTTGTTGACAGAAGTACCTGCACTAAACGTGCGCTTTTGAAATCAATCCGCCCTGCAACCATGCCTGGAGTGTAGTTCCGGCTTTGCATTTTACTCTAAAACAACTTTGTCTCGTAATGTTCCATGATTATTTCATAATAATTTCATAGCGTTAGGTGCAGCTGGCATATCAACCCCCCAGATCTAAAAACAGCTTGCACCCACAACTAAAGGAAACAAACCTATTACTAAGACTATAGGGATTATGGCAATGGGCGAATTTGCCAAAATGTTGAAGTATCCCTTTAAGAAGAAGGTGTGATATGAGTATTACTCCAGAGCAGTTTCATCCATGCTTTTGCTCCAACTCTGGCCGCGGCTGGTTATAAATACACTGAAAAAAAAAAGTGTTTGACTATTTTTGTGGAAAAGTTGTAACTCTGGAAAAATTAATCCCCAGATTTTCCAGTTATTAACATCCATCTTATCTTGATAATATCCTAAATTACAAAATTAAAGAGATTGGAATTGAATTCATCTTGTGTAAGTCTCAAATCCAATTCCACATCTCTGGATGGCAGTCAGCTCTGCCCTTTTTAAGAGAAGTCTTCAATATTTAGCTTGCTGTGGATGAAATTAACAACAACAGTGGGAGCCACTTAAAAAAAGCCCATCCTAAAATGATTATCACAGCTAAAGGGAACTGTATTTTTGAACTTTTTACCTTATAACCTTACTTCCCTTGGCATTTCTACCACCTTGTCTGTATTCATAGAAATGCTATGTGCTTCATAAAACAGCGTCATAGGATCAGCTTTTTTATTAAGCAACTGACAGAGGGGACAAATAATGCAAGAAAATGTGAAAACAGTGTGTCTATGTAGGAAACGAACATCCTGACCTTGACTGTTTGCTGTCTGGTGCTTAGGACATCTCTCTATAAAACCAGCACAATGCATATACGTAAGCCTCGCTTTGGCTTTATGCTGATCAACAGAAATTGACTGTACAACCTCCCTGCAGATTGTGACGGCTCCATATTATCTGCTAGAGTTAAAGTTAAATAATGAAATGCAAAGCAGTAATGTGCAGAACTGTGTCTTCAGATTGTCACAGCATGAACTTATTTGAGCCTTTATTCATCCTGGGAATGTTTTTTGCTGAGCGGGCATGTTCTTTTTGCATACTTGTGCTTTTTTTAAAACTCTGCTCCACTTCACAATCCGGCTGCCTATATACAGGAACCTAGGAGAAGTGCAACCACCGTGTCCTAAAGGTAAGCAGCTTCACTCGGGCAACTCAGAGGCAGATTTGTTGCTCAAAAGCACCTCAGCAGCAGTGAGATAGAGTCGTTTTTCCAGCCCGTCTAAAAGAGCCAGGAATGGTTTGTCTAGCCTGTGGGGTAAGTAAGCCTCAGCCTCCTTCAAGATTAATAATGCAGTGACACTATTCACAGTCTCCTCGACTAATCCAAGCCCCTGAGAGCCACACATGTTTGTACCTCCATGTAAAGCCATTTCCTGCAGTGCCTTGTGGGCCGCTGAGCGTATAACACGGAGCTCAAATCCCAAAAGAGTTCCAGCGCTATCTGCTTTTGTGCCGCAGCTGCAGAGAGGGCCTGCCACACAAGGGTGTCATGATCAATATTCCTGAGAGTAGCTGCCAAGGCCCCTCTGAGATGAGGTAAAGACAGATCTTATCTACTCCCCTTGTGTGTGTGTGTGCGTGGAGGGGGGGGGGGCTGTAAGACGAGCGAGCGAGCTGGAGAAAGACAGATGGAGTAAGAGTTAGACGGAGAGAGTCCGACACCGACTGAACAGCCAGGCTCCATCTGAGATAAATGCAGGGGGGATGCACTCTGAATAATTTATACACGCCAAAAATAAAATCAAAAACCTTGTTCGAGCTCCTTACAGATAGATGAGCTCCCTGGGATCCCCGGAGAATCGCAGACACAGTGGAGAGGGTGGCAGACCGAGCTGGGACGCATGAGGCATGCAGGTCTGACGTTTAATCCAGACACCATCAGTGCATGATCCACAACTGGTTAATGAACATTTATATTTCATCATGGAATTCATTTTGGTTCATTTGGTCTACCTGATACGGATTTGGAATTGAATAATACAGAGTCAATCATGCATAAACAATGGTTTCACTCCGTACAGAAGCTCTGCATCTCCTGTAATAACTGAGGCAGATTCGCCAAGAATGATCTACAGCCACTAATGGCACCAAAAATTGTCCTTCATTTGCCTGCGCTATCTGCTCAATTCCTCAAGGTCTGATTCACAAAGCACATAATGATATTCATGTGCAAACAAGCTCTAAAAGTTTCCCTCCTCTGTGAAGTTTGCTCTTGTTTTGCAATTAGAGTGTGGACAGCAGCTATCTGCACCTTTAGGCTCAATCCCAACACATCCATTTACCCTACAATTTAGCATTCAAGTCAAAGGGAGGATGTCAAGATTTTTGCTGGAGTGAGTGAGCAGGCTGAAGTCTTTAGCTGAAGCTAAAGAAGCTACGTTAGCTACATAAGCTATGTAGGAAGCACAGATGAAGATTGTGCACCTCACAGTTTTGCAAATCATATTAATCCTGATTTTATTAATTTAAAACAGCTACATAGCTAATGTAGCTAATAAAGCTGTGTTAGCAACATTACCTTATGCTAACTAGTGCTGTAATGTCAATTGTGACGGAAAAAGATGTCATCGAATGTTCTGTACTTAAATGTTCCATTGATTGTAAGTACTAAATGTTTTGACACTGTCATATTGTAAAAGTGTTGTGGACCCCAGGAAGAATAGTTGCAGCAAAGCAGCGGCTAATGGGGATCCTACTAAACTACACTAAACTAACTTTGCTAAAGCTAACAGCTACCTAGCTATGTTACCTATTTAACTAATGTAACTATGTTAACATTAGCTATGGCTGCTAAAGTTCACCTAGCTAAAGCTAACATAGCTACACTGGCTAACGTAGGAACATTGTCTACGGAGCTAGTGTAGCTGTTTTAGCTGAAGTTAAAGCTCATCAGGCTAAAGTGAGCCACTATTCATGTAACCACTCCTGAAACAGGGCTGGCCCTCACACACCTTTTGCAGTAGACTGCTGTCAGGATAAAATATATGCTAAAACTTTCCAAATGAAATCAGATTTAATTTCCAACTAGAGTTAGAGTGCTGATTAAGGTAAGGCTTGGGATATCAAAAGTTAGAAGTCAAAAACCTGACCTGCTAAACCGAATGAAAAAACATTTTATTAAAAAGAGTACAGTCTGTTTACAGAAAAAAACTTGCTCTCTATGAAAACACTCTAATGCAGCTAATGTAGCTGAGTATGACACTAACAAAGCTACATTAGCTGCATAAGCTACGTAGGTAATGTAGCTATGTAAGCGATGTTAGCTCACACTGTGTTTGCTAAAGCTTACTTTGCATGTAGCTATGTTACCGATGTAGCTTTAATAGCTTTACTAGCATTAGCTTTGTTTGCTAAAGCTCCCGTTGCTAAAGCTAACATAGCTGCATTGCGGTATAGGAACATTAAAAACTTAGCTAGTGTAGCTACATTAGTTAACATAGCTAAAGCCAGCCACGGTTTGCATAACTACTTCTGACACACATCTATACATAATTTAATCCCAGATTATACCCCTGACCTCTACTCTGTTGAATAGAAATGAAATGTTACTGAGTCTGCTATGTTAACAGTGTGGTTATTTCTGTATAAACAGATGCAGACTTTGTGGATTAAGTTAAATTTAAGTTAAATTTACCCTGAATGAAGAAAACTTTCTCTTAAAAAGTCCTTATTTTCATTTTGTCTTTTGTTTTTACATAAGTACATAAGATAAGTACCTTTTCATTATTCAGTGTTAATATGAATTGAATGCAACAGAAGCAGCTGTAGTGAAGAGGGCTCTCTACAGTGTATTTAAAAGCTACATTTATTTTCAAAGCTTATTGCTTTTATAAAGCACAATGTAAACAGAATATTAATAAAAATCCATAATATATGAACCAGAAGGAAAAAATACATTGAAATAAAATTCAAGCTGTACGTGATATTGAACGGCTAAATAACCTTTTTAAAAGTCATCAAAGATTCATACTTTGAGTTTATTTCTCAAGTAGAATAATTTTTCTTTTTACACTTTGCATGAACTTGACTCCAGCTGGAGTCCATTTCTTTAACTGCCAGTCTCTGGGAAAATATAATATGGTTGTTATCTGCTGCACTTGAGGCAAAATGAGGCCTTGAGGCAGCGGTGCCTGACACCTATCTGCAAGGTGTAAATGGGATGTCTTGACCAACAACATGTGTGATAGTCTCATGAATATTTTAACTACAGGTTCTGACCTTTAGAGAAGACCTTAAAGGAGTGTCTTAAGGTTATGGTTTTCACCTCATATTTGGTGAAATATTAGTTAGACCTTGTAAAAGCATAAAAACACACCTGAAAATCTGTTTTACATTTTAAGATGAACCTTAAAAATATCAAATTTATCACTGTGGTTAGGTAATGAAAGGGAATGGTGTTAATTGTATACTTACTCAATATTAAGAATGTTCCTAGGCATCTATTTCCCTGTTCAGCTTAACACCAGTTTTAGTTGAATCATCTAAAAAGGAGAAATACTTAGAAAACAGTCAAATTCATCAAAGGTGATGTGTCAGCAGGTATGATATTAGTCTGATATGCTGTGAAATGTGGCTAAAGAACAGCTAGCTCTGCCAGCATTTGTTCCTCTTTGTAGTTTAACAAGCTTTGATATAAGGCCTTTTTTCACCTCAGATGAGTAGTTATACATGAGTATAACCCTCAACAGACTACAGTTGAAACCAGAAGTTTACATGCACTACATAAAAAGGCACATAAACTTTTTTTCTCAGCATCTAACATCAAATCAGATTAAACTTTTCCTGTTTTTGGTCAATTAGGATTACCAAAATTATTTCTATTTGCTAAATGCCAGAATAATGAGAGAGATAATTTTTTAGAAAATGTTTTATTATTTTCTTGAGAGTCAGAAGTTTACATACATTTCATTAGTATTTGGTAGCATTGCCTTTAAACTGTATGACTTGGGTCAAACGTTTTGGATATGCTTCCACAAGCTTCTCACAATAGTTTGCTGGAATTTTGGCCCATTCTTCCTGGCAGAACTGGTATAACTGAGCCAAGTTTGTAGGCCGCCTTACTCGCACATGCCTTTTCAGCTCTGCCCATAAATTTTCAATGGGATTGAGATCAGGGCTTTGTGATGGCCACTCCAAAACATTGACTTTGTTATCCTTAAGCCACTTTGTAACCAGTTTGGCAGTATGTTTAGGGTCACTGTCCATTTGGAAAACCCATTTGCGCCCAAGCTTTAACTTCCTGGCTGATGTCTTGAGATGTTGCTTCAGTATTTCCACATAATGTTCTTTCCTCATGATGCCATCTATTTTGTGAAGTGCACCAGTCCCTCCTGCAGCAAAACAACCCCACAACATGATGCTGCCACCCCCATGTTTCACAGTTTGGATGGTGTTCTCAGGCTTGCAAGCTTCCCCCTTTTTTCTCCAAATGTAACGATGGTCATTATGGCCAAAAAGTTCAATTTTAGTTTCGTCAGACCACAGAACAGAAATTAAGGTCTTTGTCCCTGTGTGTATTCTGGCTTTTTTATGTTTCTTTTGGAGTAATAGCTTCTTCCTGGGAGAGTGGCCTTTCAGCCCATGTGGGTACAGGACTCGTTTGACTGGTGATAATGACACACTCTTACCAGCTTCAGCCAGCATCTTCACAAGGTCTTTTGCTTTTGTTCTTGGGTTGAGATGCACTTTTTGGACCAAAGTACGTTCATCTCTGGGACACAGAACCCGTCTCCTTCCTGAGCGGTATGATGGCTGGACATTCCCATGATGTTTATACTTGCGTATAATTGTTTGAACAGATGAATGTGGCACCTTCAGGCATCTGGAAATTGCACCCAAGGATGAACCAGACTTGTGCAAGTCCACATTTCTCTTCCTGATATCTTGGCTGTTTTCTTTTGATTTTCCCATGATGTTACACAAAGAAGCAGTGTGTTTCAGGTGTGCCTCTAATTAACTCAAATGTTGTCAATAAACCTATCAGAGGCTTCCAAAGACATGACATCATCATCTGGGCTTTCCCAAATTGTTTAAAGGCATAGTAATCTTAGTGTATGTAAACTTCTGACTTTGAAGAAAGTAATAAAAATTGTCTAAAAAAATCCTTTTCTCATTATTCTGGCATTTAACAAATAGAAATAATTTTGGTAATCCTAATTGACCAAAAACAGGAAAAGTTTAATCTGATTTAATGTTAGACGGTGAGAAAAAAAAGTTTATGTGCCTTTTTATATAGTGTATGTAAACTTCTGGTTTCAACTGTACATGCCACTTTATTTCCATTTTCAAGTAAAAAATAAACAGTCACATCTCAATGATCCTACAACATGCGAACCATTAACCCTTTATGTTTACATCCGGCCAAGTCCCAGTGAAGCTTTGACAGGCCATTAACAGAAGCTGCAGCAGCTACTAATTGCAATATGCTTCAGTACAGTTTTAAAAGAGCATTTGACCAAAATTTCAAACCCATGTTTTTTAAAAATGATTGGAAATTTAGTTCAGTTCAACTGATTTGTAAATCTTGCATTGGCTAATTTGATATACCAATTTAAAGTAAAGTACTCTGTCCCCATGATTACCGGTGCTATTGCAACTTTTGGTCCATATTCGTAAGCTTCAAGAGAACTTGTAAACATACAGATGAGAGTACAGAAAGCTCTGTGTTTAAAACATAGAGTCTAAATGAGCCTGCATAAGCTATGTTGATAATGGATAATGTAGCTTTATAACAAATGTAGCAAAGGCTGAGCTCACAAAGCAGCTACATAAGCTATGTATCTATGTTATTCATGTAGCTATGTTAGCTTTTGCTACATTTGCTAAAGCTTACATTTCCAAAGCTAACAGGGCTATATGCAACAGAGCTATGTTGGCTACATAGCTAAAACTAAGCTCACAAAACAGAAGCTCAGGTTGCTTAATCTAACTTAGCAATATTGGCTTATTTACATTAAGTCATACTTTATTAATCCCTGAAGGAAAGTTCACAGTTTACACTCTATTGTTGAACATGCTACACACATAAAAATACACATGCACAAACAGGATCACCATGGATATGCTCGAATGGAGAGATGTCAGAGTGATGGCCTTGCTGCTCTTGTTGAAGTGCTGCCTAGGGTTCAGTGCCTTGCTCAAGGGCGCTTCAACAGTACTCAGGAAGTGACCTGGCACCGATCCAGCTAACAGGCCAAAGTCCAGATATGGTCTGACAGGGACTTAAACCGGCGACCCTCCGATTCCCAGCCCAAGTCATTACAGACTGAGCAACTGCCGCCCGTAGTAACATTTATCAGGTAGCTCGCAAAGCTATGTTAGCTTTAGTAAAGCTAACAAAGCTAAAGCAAGCCACCATTCATGTAACTACTTTTAAACGGGTCTATACATAATTTAATCCTAGATAAGACCTCTGACCTCTATTCTGTTTTATTTATGAAATGTTTCTTATTCTGTAATGTTTGCAATGTGGCTGTTTCATGAATGTTTTTGCCAGATTTTGTTTATGTATACACTCGAATTTCTTTTATTTTATTATTATTTTTTAAAGATATTTTTGGGCCTTTTCATGCCTTTATTGGATAGTGGAAGTACAGTGGATAGACTCGGAAACAGGGAAGAGAGCGGGGAGGGACATGCGGTAAAGGGACACAGGCGTTCATGGGTAGCGCCTTAAACCACTCAACCATCTGCGCGCCCAGAATTTATTTTATTTTTTATGTAAAACTGGAAATATGTTGTATATGTTGCAATATGTTGCTGTCACCAGTATAATATGTTAGCTCCTTTCAAGGGACTATTTGGCTTTACTTTTGTACAACAAAAGGACACAGATGTGTTGTCCATATCAGTATATTGTGATGAAGGGTAGCCTGGGTCTGTCAAAAGCTAAAAACACAACATTTATTTGCTTGAGGAGACATTCGAATGATAAAACTCTTCTTCAAACCCAAAGTAGTCTTTGAACATTTTATTTGTGTACTCATTAAACTTACAATCAGTGACCTTTATTCAGATTTAAAGGTTGATTTGAAAGAGCAAAGTTTGCTGGTTGCCTCATCTCTAGTTTTTATACTGATCCAACCCCCTGCTGGGTTTGGCTCCATGCTGGTATCAATCTTTTAATTTCATTCCCTGCAAAACAGAGTGCAAATTTTTAAAAGGTCAAACAAGTTCATTAGAAGCGTTTCTTCTAGGAATAGTGCTTCTAAATTAGGAAGTATTTCCTACTGAAGAAATCAAGGAGCCCATGTTTTCTCTTGATTTGGCCAGGATGACTCAGCAAAGCCAGAAGAGCAAGAGGAAGAAGTTTATGAATTGAATTAAAACTTGAGAAAATGGTCACATAAAGAAACACCAAATCCAGAGACCGTCCTCTGACATCATTTCTCAGAGTTCCTTAAAGTCCCTGGTGTCAGTCACAATAGGCCTTCACAGATCAGCTGCTACAGTCAGTTTGTTGTGAGACAGCAGTAATGACATCTCTGACCAAGAATCACACCTACACAGAGGAGTTGTCCTGACAGCCTGATGGATCATTTTTCATTGAAAGTTTTACCCGCAGTGTTGGACATCCACATCTGTTTGTCCTCATTTCTTACACATAATCTAAAGTGAGTTGGCTTCTTCCTTCTGGCTCTCTGTGACTCTGTGACATTAGCAGCTAGCAAAACCATTTTTCTTCTGAGGTTTATAAGATTTATGTTGGAAGATGTACATTATCACATTAAGAATTCTACTTTTCATTTTTCTTCTGTCACCTAGTATAACCCCACATTCACAGTAAACAGCTCCTCTGCAATAATACTGCATCAGACATATGAATCAGTCAAACTTTGACTTTTGGAGTAAAAGATGACAGAGGAAGTGTCTTGTATTCTCATATGACAAGCTAATTTAATTTCTCCTGGTTGTTTCACCTTTTGAGTTTATCTGAAGATATATGGTGGATAGTAAAAAAACATGTGTACTTAAGGTGGTCCTTTTCTGAAGTTTGGAAGTAGTTCTGGCCTTCCTTTGGTTCTTACATAAGTTCAAAAGTAGCCTAGTTTGAATCAGAGTTTCCGTTAGTCTTTGGCTGATTTCACAAGAAGATATCGGGTAGAAAAAAACAATGACCAAAATGTTCATGTGAAAAATATGCTACTAAATAGGTAAAAAGTGTATAAATACGTATTATATATTGTGCTACATGAAGATATGCTATCAAAAGTCCTTTAATATAAATGTAAAGTAATTTCAACCTACTTCCTGTTTCTGGTTTGTTGCCAGGGTTACTTATGTATGTACTACAGCACATGGCTAATTTAGGCAGTGAATATTCATGTGAACAGTGTGGATGAAGTTGAACAAAGCCAATCTGTGGGGAGGTTTAGAGCTACTAAAAACTACGTAGGGAAATACGTGGTATAGAAAGATTCTGAGTTAGTCATTATTACAGGTAATAAAGAAGCCAAAACAAAGGGAACTGCGGAAAGCTGAGTTGCATAAACATTGATGGAGTGGCTAGGACAAGGCAGGGCCTCAGCCAAGCAGAGAGTTGTAGTGGACTTCAATGAGTGGGTAAATCTACCTATGACAGATTCTCTGATGAGGTGGAACTGTTTTCAACACAAAATCATGTCATACAGAAAGGCATGGATTGTTAGATGGCGAGAGTACCTCACTTCCCCAAAGCTGGGAGCGCTTGCTCTGAATTTCCTGGCAAATCAGCTGCAGCAGTTAACTTCAGCTGTGGAAAGCCATCAATCAAAGAGGGATGGTCTTTTGTCACTTTTGTCTTTCTTTAGGACTACTACAAAAAACCCCACAATGGTTGGATTTATAATTTTAACTCAGTGAGTGCCAGCCCTTTTATAAAATGAAAAGTGGCTTGTGCCAGCGTTTTTGGCCATTTTGAATCATCTTTCAAGACCCACAGAATATTTTGTACTATGACTCTGAAAACACCAAATAGCTCAAATTAAAGAAGAAACTCTCTATTTCATGATGGAAAAAAAACGTTTGTTTGCACCTTGTTCCGTTCTTGATTTATCTTAAGTTGAATAGAGGCTAGTTTCACCAAAAGATCACTTTTTTCTAGAAAGCTTAGAAAAATGCATTTTTTGTGAAAGTATGTCAAGCAAAACAATGATTTGAATGTTATAATTTTGCCTTCAATGACGTAAAAGACATCTGAAATTTGTATTACAAATGTTAATTTATTGTAAAATAAATAACAATGCTTCCAGTCACTGTCATGTCATTCACACTCTGGAACTGGACAGCCTCCATGTGACCCCCCATACGCCCACGTCCTCTCCTGCTTACATGTCCCCCGGCACTGTCTGTAAATTATAGAAGTAATATATAATATGTTATATATTATTTAGATAATATTTAATGTATAATATAGAATTTTTTTGTTCTTACCTCTTTTTCTGCCAACAGACGGTGCTGAAGAACTGCATGGGGCTTGCTCTTCTCTCAAGTCTGCTTCTGAAATCACAGGAACACATGAGTGATGGTTTCATTTCGTTAAATTTGGCTGAATAATCAGTGGGTTCCTAACGTCAACTAACCTCCATTGCTCTGGGACAGAGAACAAGATCTGCTCCGCTCACTTAGTAGCCATTCCTGAGTCTGGGTCAGAAAAGTCTGTCTCTGAAGTGTCGTCGCTGTATGCATCCAGCTGGCGAGCGGGTGCCTTTTTCCTCCGATGCATGGGGGAGACCTCGTGGCATTCTTTAGCCTCTTGGCGGGCATAGGCAGATGAATGAGCGCGCTGATCTTTGGATTCGCTGTCGTTGAGTTCAGTGTCGGTTTCAGTGAGTAAGCAATTTTTCAGGCAAAAGTTAAAAGTTTCTTCCAGCGTCTATTTTGGAACTTTTAGCTTAGATTACCTCTGTAACGATCGCTCTGCTCTTTGACCCCAGGGTCTCCACCTCTGATCTCTGTGGCTCTGATCTACCGTCTCTTCCGTGTTCCACCTACATATCCCAGAACCCCCAAAATTACTCACAGGGAGCTTGAGAGCGCCCCCTTGAGCCAGCTGCCGAAAAACACTTTGACGTATATATACGTCAATGGCACTCAATGAGTAAATAGAGGTTACAGTTGAGCTCATCAGTTTATGAGGACTTATATGGTATAATTGATGGTAAAACTCAATTTTCATTTGTATTGCAGACTCTTAAGGTGGTTTCTAGTTAATGCCTTTGTTGGTTATTTGTTTGGACAATTTGTCTGTTTTTTTAGTGGAGGATGTTATTTGGCTCTTGCAGTCTGCAAAGTTATAGTAGCAGCTAATGTGCTAAGGGGCTAACTTAGACCTAAGCAGCAGTTATTTCCAAGGTCAGGTTATGTGGCATATGTGTGAAGCAGGCTGTAATAACAGGGTGACAATTACCCTGGTTTTCTGTCGGGCTTGGTTTCTACTGTCTCAGCCTTGGGTCAGGTTCAGAAAGAAAAATGTGTCCCCAGTCCCATTTTAGTGCAGACATGAAGCTGTATCACAGTGTTTCTGTTTCCACATTTTTTTATTGCTGTTAAATGCAGGTTATTGGTCACATATGACTATTAAGAGCAAATGTCTTCTAGAGAAATTCTTGAGGACTGACAAAAAAAAAATTCTAGCGGACACTCTGGTCTGAACATTAGTTCCTATTTACAATGGAGTTTATTCTCTCTTTACATTTAAGGTGTTGCATCAGCTTAGATTGTTTCAGGGCTCCCGGGCTGGCTCAGACTGAACAGCTTCAAAACAAATCTTGTTGATATTAGTCATCAGGTACCTCTGTAACAACCACATCATTAAATAATGAATATCACCGATACATCAAATCAAGTGAAAAGATGATGTCTGCAACAATATTCTGGTTTTGGATGTTACTCTCTTCTAGTTCAGATGAACCTTGTGTCTTTGTTAGTAACCAATAAATGACTCGACTTAACTGTAAACGTAGCTAGTTTTCACTTAGGGTCTAGTTGTGTACAAGGCTAAATCGTGATGGTGTCTAATAACCAAATACACTGCACATTTCTTATTATTGTACTGCAAATAAAAATGAAGTCTCTGGATTAAGAAGGTAGTCAGTTGTGTATGGATTTTGAGGAGCCTTATCTGGACTTTACAGTCAAAAACAAGTTTTTATCATTCCACTGCTTCATGAATGTAGGGTAAAACAGGCCACAAGTCTCAACTAGACTTTGCAGGCTAGAACTACTGTTAGCAGCAGCATGCTTATACCAAGAGAAACCCAATCTCATACATACAAATAAGTTTCTCATAAAATTACAAATGTGTAATACAGGAGATGTTGCTATGTTCAAGAAAATAAAACGTTTGAATAGCACTCATTTGTCACCGCTCCTCAACAACTTACTATTCATGTAAAGAAAGACGTGCCTGAAATGTTCAATAGAACCCTTCAATCTGAGAAAGCCATGAATATTTTTCAGTCTCCAAAAACACAAAGTACAACAAATATTCCATCTAAGTATGCTTTGAGTGACTTCATCTTTCTCATACGTCATGTTTTTGTTTCCATATATAAAACGCTATGCCTGGAGCAGAAGTTTGAAGCAATGTAATATATTCCATTACTTGTCATTTCAATATTTTAGATACAGTATAACGTGAATGCTACATTAATTTGAGCCCCAACTTCGTCCTTGCATTATTTATTTCTATTCTAGATAAGAAAGAATGAATATAAGTTTTATGGCAGGAATGCATACTTCAGAAAACTTCTCTTCTATACATATTTTTTTTTCTCTGATTCTAACTCTGCTTGCAAATGTATCAAGTACAATATTTATGAGCAAAAGCAATATTAAAGTATCACAGAATTCGGTTACATAGTAAATATTCATGCAGTGCTGCCATAAGGCAACAATAGAGTTCCCAACAGTGCTCTGTCTAATCCCTATGACCATTTTTCAACATTTTTTCCACTGCACTGAAAAGTGATCACTCATAATGCTTATCCCACGGTGGAGTGTTTCAACTGCAAAGCACTCACTCTTCATACAATCTTGCCCAGAGTCAAGCATGTACAGGAGATGTATGGTTATGTATATTTAAAAACCACTATATGGACAAAAGTATTCAGACACCTGATAATTACACAGACAGGAACCGGATTCTTGAAAGGCTTTGCACAAGATTTTGGAGTGTTTTTTGTGGGAATTTTTGCCCATTCATTCTGTACAGCATTTATAGGGTCTTGCACTGAGATTGCCTGCCTCACAATCTCTGTTCAAGTTCAGCCCAAAGGTGCTCAATGGGGTCGATGCCAGTGCTCCATGAAGACCACTCAAGTTTCACTCTGAACTCATCAAACCATGTCTTTATAGTCCCTGTTTTGTGCACTGGGGCACAGTCATGTTGGAATAGAAAAGTGCCTTCCACAAACTGTTGCCACAAAGTTGGAAGCATAGCATTGTCCGAAGTGTCTTGGTATAATCAAGCATTGGGACTGCCCTTCAATGGAAATAATGGGCCTAGACAAAACCCTTAAAAACAGCCTCATATCATTATCTTTTTTGTTTAGTTTCTTTAAATGTGTGGATTCTGCTGATGTCTGCATGTCACGTTCTGTCTTCTTATCTTTTCTTTGGGTTGATGCTTTGTTCTTCTGCTTGCTTCTGCGCTTGTCAAAGCACTTTGTAAATCCATGTTTTTAAAAGTGCTATACAAATAAAGTTATTATTATTATTATATTATTATTATCTCATCACCACAAAATTTCACTGCTGGCACAATGCAGTCCAGTAGGTACATTCTCCTGGCATTCGCCAAACCCTGACTCACCTATCTGACTACCAAACTGAGAAGCGTGATTCGTCACTAGACAGTTCACATTTCCACTGCTCCATAGGTCCAGAGAATTTTGAAGGCTGTCCATCATTTTGACGGACTGGAGCCTGCATTTCAGCGCGCACACACACACGGATGCATAGACCTTTTCCATTTTGCACATATGGACTATCAAGGAGGTCATTTAATCTATTAAAAATCTTGTAGTCAGTGGGCTCTCTCACTGACCTCGACACCATAGATTAGTGAAAGCACGTCAGTTTCCGTGCTGACACTGAGAGGCTACTGAAGGTGTCTCAGTACGTCACAGAGGGATACAGGTCGGCATGCAGAGTGTTAAGGCCTTTGCACAATGAGTCCGTTTCATGTTGTTCTAATCACGTCTGCACACTGACGCCAAAATTGACTTTTTAGAGCGCGCCGGTGGTGGAGTGGTTAAGGCGCACGCCACGTACACAGGCAACCCGGGTTCAAATCTGGCCCGTGGCACTATTTCCTGCATGTCTCTCCCCGCTCTCTTCCCTGTTTCCAACTCTATCCACTGTCCTATCTAATAAAGGCCAAAAATAAATCTTAAAAAAAATGACTTTTTAGGAACAGGTTTGATTTTATGTGAAATTTCGCATCAGTCTAAGTCATTTAAATGGATGATTGATGCTCCAAAACACTTCCCTCTGCTTCCTCCTCGCTTGCTCACCAACGCCCAACCCTCTCTCTCTCTCGCACCAAAACTGTACAAGATATCTTAAATGCCACAGTTCATAGTTGCTTGCTTGAAGACAGGGGTTGTTGTTCCACCGTCACTGCGTAAAAATGACGAGGAGTAAACGCTGTGCTGCTGTGTTCATCTTTCTTTCAATGCCATTAAAAATGCAGAGCCTCAAAGATTGCTCTTTAAATATAAGTTGGGAAAGGGTGCTTCATTAATTAAACACTGGTAAGGTCATATTGATTTATATTTTATTACAGATATTAAGATTGGATTGTAAAAATGGTATGACGGAATTTTTACAACCCTTTCCGTCAGAATGACGGACAACGAAAAAGTCCAGCGCAACTTCTACAGCCACATTACATAGATGGAAATAAAAGTTGCTCTCCATCCCTCCAACAGCTGTGATGTACGAGCCGGTGCCGTATGATAATCTTTGTCAGGACGGATGGATCAGAGTAAGAGAGCCACAGGCTCATCTTCACTGCTTGTTTTTGTGAGTACCAAACAATTTACCACATTCTACGAATTTTTGCAGTGAATACAGATAAAACACAACATGCTCAGTGTGCAAGGTTCAAGAGCACACTGGATTCTTTTGGATTAGGGATTAAAAAAACATAATGCATAAGAAAGTAATGACCTCAGTGTGCAAAGACCTTTACAGATGACTGTGGAATATCCAGCAGGGATGAAATGTTAAGAACCATCGAATTGCAAAGGTGGCATCCACACTTGAAGTCACTGAGCAGAGTGACCCATTTTGTATCATGTTTGTAAATGGAAACTGCATGCTAGGTGCTGGTGCGGGGTTAATCGAAGCACCTAAATTTAATAATTAACAGGTGTGGCCAAATCCCTTTGTCCTTATAGTGTGTAAAACACACTTAAAAAGATTCTGAAAGAAATGCAGGAAAGAAGGAAAAAGTTAACCTGAAGTAACCACCAAAGTTCTTCCATCCCTCCCCCGCCCTTTTACTTGACATGCAGAGCAGACACATGCAGATGAAGGTAAACAAAAGTAAGCAGACCAAAAATGTAGCAATTAAGGCAAAAGTAGTGGAAAAATAACAGGACCAATAGTCTCTTGCCTTGTTAGTGGTCCCCGGAGCCTGCATGCAATGCTCATTACACACCATGGAAACAAAATTGTAATGTGTATGAAAAATAAGAATATGATCTTAATCACTAGTGAGGCAAAAAATATATCTTAAGGATGCCACAAGAGGAAAGGCCATGATTCATACATAAAAGTTTGGTTTCTGTGTATGGATGAGCCTCGGCTGTCCTTGAACCAGCAGCAGGCATGTTAATATGTCAGCAGCAAACTTGACTCCATTCAGCGCTCTTGTTGCCAAGATATTTCAGCTGGATAAGTTATTAAAAACTTATTTAACATAGCTTCCAAAACTTTTATTTCTTGGTGCCTCGGTGCTGAACTCAATAGTGGTTGTGTGTTTAAGGAAATGTAGTTAGAAACCATATCTGACAATATATTCATGAGCAACAGTATCAGGAGTAAAAATAAGAAGGTTTTTATTAAGTAAGCTGTGGACAAATTGAGCTTCTTGCATGTGCCTGACTTGGTAAACATTTAATAAACCATTTTTATGGAAGGGGGTATAATGTTGGTATCTTGCTTGTGCAGATTTATTATATTTTTTACTGCATGTTCCTGCTGCCTGAAGATAAGTCGTAATTTAGATGACTGTTAGTCCAGACGGAATTACAATAATGAAGGAGGGGATAAAAGACTCATATTAATGGGATGGTAAAATTCTTAAATTACTTCCCACAATATATCGTTACTATAAAGTTTTTACTACTCCTACAAGATCCAGGTAAAATTTGTTGGACACATGGGATCTCAAAGCTTCTTTCTACCATTTCAGCCCATAGTCTTTCATTACTGCTCTGTATATCTTTTGGTTATTGGATTTCTGTTTCTGAGAAGGGGACATAAAAAAGGAGAATGAGTGGTTATTTGATTTTCATTTGAAAACAGAAAAATTGAAATTGAAACACAAGGTGGTTTTCTTTTTCATGGTCAGAAAAGAAACAATGAGCCAACATTTTAAAATGCTTTGAGTCTCCATTTAACCCACAAGGACCCGCATCCAGTTGTCCTAATAGAAAAAATGATGGGGGGCATTACACTACCTATATATTTAGGGCCCGAGCACCGAGTGGTGCAAGGACCTAATTGTATTTGCTAGGATTATTTTACTTCCAGGTTTTCTCATTAGTTGAAATGTGTGGCCATGGCGAGCCCTCAAATTTGCATTTTTCTTTGGTAAACAGGAAGTAGTTTATAACTCAGCTGTGCATTGTCCGATTGGACTCATATTGCTCAGGAATATTGATGGTCATGGCGTGTACCCATTCATATGGTCAAATTTTTTATAGATCAAAGTGCCACCTAGTGGTGACAGGAAATGTCAAGGTTTATGGTGCAAGCTCCAGTTAAAAAACTATCCAAGATATCCACTTCAAATTTGTGTCAGGAAGGACTAAAGAAGTGGATTTAGCTTTGTGAAAAATAAAATCGACTTTTTGTCAGAGGGCGTGGACTCGATGGGGCAACAAAGTCATGAGTCGCCATTTTGTCTCGTCAAATTTTTTTGAACAGTCATAACTCTAGTATTTATTGTCATATCTGAGACAGATTTCATGTGCTTGATAACAGTCCAGGCCAGAACACATCCATGCTGGAAATTTTGAAAAATTGTACAGCGCCACCCTCTGGCAACAGAAAGTCACTACTCCTGAATTTCACATAACAGTACCTACATGGTTGGACAAATCATTCTGAAATTTACTTAAGCTGTTCCCAAGGAGTTGGCCTTACACATATATAATGGTCAAACGTCTACGTTAAAGGGCGTGGCCATGGGGATTTTTTGTTTGCAATGAAACAGGAAATAGATTTTTCAAATAGTTATAAGACATGTAGAGCAATGAAACTTGGCAAAAAAAAAATCTCATTGGCATTCTTAGATGATTGATGTTCATTTTGTAAGTGGGCGTGGCCTATTGGCTCAATGGCGCCCCCTAGAACATTTCAAAAATTCAGCCCCCCCCCCCCCCCCCAGCAGGTTTGACCTAGGATTTTGAACATGTGTGGGCAGATGTGTCATGTCAGGATACAAAAAAAAATCCTTTTGGACCCATATTGTAAGTCAAGCAGGAAGTCGGCCATTTTGATTTTTTTGGTAAAAAAAAGCCATATTTTAGGGTTTGTATTGGAACGAACTTGTCCAAGGGTGTTCATCCAAACTACTTCATCTTTGGTGTAAAGCAAGAAGAGATGTCTTAGGTCCAAAGTTATTCGGGAATTTCTCATTAGTCAAAAGGCGTGGCCACGCTGGCCCCTTAAATTGAAATGCTTCATCATGTGATAAAAGTGGCAGGTGCTCACTAAAAAAATTCCATTTATTACAAGATTGGCCAAATCCTGCTGATATTAGCCCAGGCACATTTCTCAAGGTTGATATTACTCAAATTTGAAGGTCAAGAGTCCTTACCTAAAATAACAATTTTTCATTCCCCATGTAACAGGAAGTAGAATTATCTAGTGTTTACAAAACTTGTAAAGCCATGAAACTTGGCAGAAAAACACCCAGTGGCAAAACTAGATGATTGTTAGGATGATTGTCGGTGGGCATGGCTTTTTGGCTCAGTAACGCCCCTACAGTAATTTGAAAATTCTTGAGCTTATACATCATTTTAAGTTCTACAAAAAAGCCTTTCAAACCCATGCCGTAAAACAAACAGGAAGTCTGCCATTTTTATGTTTGTGGTCAAAAAGCAGCACATTTAGCGTGATTATCACTACAGCCATTTTTACACAAAAACTATCCTCTGAGAACAGAATCCCTTTTCTTCTTCTTCTTTTATTTTATTTTATTTTATTTTTTTTTTAAGGTTGGTTGTTTAAATTTCAATCAGATCCACTAATGTGCCTGAAACTGCTGCAGTATGCATGCCAGGCCAGTAGTTGGCAGTGTGACTGACAATGAAACACATGCATGCACACCTTTCCTTCCTCCTGGTGGTATCAGCAGACAAACATGGCTGACACACAAATGCTTGTGTGGACAGATGAGGTCAGGTTGCTTCCTAGCGACAGTCAACCACAAAGTAAAAAGATATTTAACCACAAAATAGGAACATATAAACATTGGCAGGAAGTGAGCAGCACAAACAAACAGCACATTTTTGTGTGGTCTGTGCAGCACCAGGCCAAGATCAAGTCTCTGACGGACTACATGCAGAACATGGAGCAAAAGAAGAGACAGCTGGAGGAGAGCCAGGACGCTCAGACCGAGGAGCTCACTAAGCTGCAGGCTCATGGTTCGCACATTTGTTAACCATTAAAGCATCTTAGCTCACGTAAAAACGGTAACTTGATGGAATTTCCCTTTTTGTTTTTCATCAGAGAAAACACACGAGATGTCAGGAGAGGAGAAGGAGAAGGAGGACATCAGCAGACACGATGGGACGGGGACATAAAGGTGATGAGGAAACACATCTCTGAAAATCTCAGAACATACAGAAATGTTACAGAAATGTGAAATAGCTGAATGTTTTTGTGTCTTTGTGGGACAGAAAACTCTGGAGGAGCAGCTGGAGAGCCACAGAGAGGCTCACCACAAACAGCTGAGCCAACTGAGAGATGAGATCGAAGGCGAGCAGAGGATGCTGGATGAGCTCACAGAGTAAGTCTGACTGTTTTAAATCAAACTGCATTTTTAAAGACGTTAGAGACCACAGACATAAGGAGAAACACATGGCATGAGATATTTGAATCAAAGTCTTCAGTAAAATTAGTAAACTAATTATATAGACCAGTGTTACTGAAAACTGCTCAACCAAAGAGCCAAATTGTTGAAAAATACCTTTGCAATAGCCATATTTAAAGTGGTGAAAAGTGGCAAATAATGGATTAAAAGAGACATAAATGGTCAAAATGCAGAAAGAAGTACAAAGGTTCAAAATTGGAATAAAATGGCAAAAACTGGGTGAAAAGTGTCAAAAAGGAGTTACAGATAACAAAAATTGTCAGAAAGCAGCAATAAATGTGCCAAAAAATAGTGTCAAGTGACTAAAATGGCCAAAAAGCGGAAACAGAATCAGTGAAAAGGCGAAACATAGGCATTAAATGGCAACAACTATGTGACAAGTAGCAAAAATGGGGGAAAAGTGAGACAAAAAAGGAGTTATGGATGATAAAAATATTCAGAAGCTGCAAAAACGTGACAATAAATAGTAACAAGTGACTAAAACAGGCAAAAAGCAGCAAAAATGTGGTAAAAATTAATGAAAAGTGGCTAAAATGGTCAAAAAGCTGCAAAAATGTGGTATAAAATAGTGAAAAGTGACTAAAATGGCAAAAAGCTTAAAAAATTTGGTTAAGAAAATAGTGGATGGTGAATAAAATGGGCAAAATGATGCAGAAATATGGTAAAAGATGCAGAAATATGGTAAAAATGAATGAATAGTGATTAAAACGACCAAAAGCAGCAAGAAAATGGTGAAAAGAAGCAAAATTGGAATAAAATGGCAAAAAAAAATGGGTGTAAAGTGGCAAAAATTGGTGAGAAGTGACATTAAAAAAGGAATTACTGATGATAAAAATGGTCAAAAAGCGGCAAAAATGTGGTAAAAAATAGTGAGAAGTGAATGAAAAGGTCAAAAAGCAGCAAAAAAAATTGGTGAGAAGGTGCAAAATTGGAAGCAAATGGCAAAAAATGGGTGAGAAGCAACAGAAAAGGAGTTACAGATGACAAAAATGGTCAAAAAGCAGCAAAAATGTAGTAAAAAAGGGATAAAAGTAAGTAAATTGGTCAAAACACTGCAAAAAATGTGTAGAGAGAAGTGGCTAAAATACGCAAAAAGATGAAAAAAATGAATGAAAAGTGACTAAAACATTTAAAAGCAGCAAAAAAAATTGTGAATGGGGGAACAATAGGCATTAGATGGCAAAAGCTATGTGAACAGTATAGCAACAATTGGTGAGAAGCGACATGAAAAAGGAGTTACAGATGATAAAAATTGTCAGAAAGTGGCAAATGTGATAAAATAATGGTGAAAAGGGACTGAAAGGGGCAAGAAGTGGCAAAATGGGCTTTAAAAAATTATTTGAAAATTGACTTAAATTGTAAAAAGGCAACAAAAATGTGGTATAAAAATGGTGAAAATTGAGTTAAATATTTAAAAAGTGGCAAAAATGTGGTAAATTATTGGTGAAAAGTGACTAAATTTAAAAAGTGTCAAAAGTGACAAAAATTTAAAAAGTGTCGTTTAATGTCAAAAAGCAGCTTGAATTGGGTGAAAAGTGGCCAAAAAAATTGCTAAAAACGGGTAAGAATTGCAAATAGCAAACAGCGGGATGAAAGTGGCCAAACTACAAAACTGGCAAGAAGAAGTGGCACTAATGGGCTAAAAGTGTCAAAAAAAGGAAAAAAGACAGAAGAATTAGAAATAAGGGTGATAAAAAAAACTAAGAGAAAAAAAGGTTGACAATTAAAGCCTCCTGTATAAGAGTGGGAACAAACTGATTAATGTGACTTGATATGGATCATTCCTGAGGTCAAAGTTTTTTAAGGTTTTCTGGGGAAAAATATTTGAAATGAAGACATAAAAGAGGCACAAACCATCCCAATAAAGCCACATGTTGAGTTTTGCTTATTTAGACTAATAACTGTTTTTATGACAAGACTTGATCTGGCTCTGGAATTTAGTCTAAAAGTGTCTAAACCGGGTCTAAAATTTTGACTTCAAGTCCACAGAGATGAATGAAGCAGTAGAAAAATCAACAAACCTATTCATGTTTGATGTTTTTTAGATCTAGGATATTTCCACAGATTTGATTGGTTCTCATTGAACCATTTTATGCTGGTTTAAATGATCCTAAAGTTTGTTTTTTATTGTTTTTTTTTTTAAACCAAAGTAGTGACAGTCATTACGACTGTCTACTGTGTGTGATCCTCATGAGGAAGGATGTAAAATCCTTGTACCACTCCTCTTTACTGAGTCAGGAACTTTTAGCTGCATACAACTGTAGTCTGGCTTTACACTGGCTCTAAAAGTCTACACACACCTGCTACATTGTTGTCATGTAAAGGATCCCTGCCTGGGGTTCAGGCACCCCTAGGGCAGGTGCCTATAAAGAACTTTTATTTATAGAGTCATGATTGAAAATGTAATGTAAAAGAAAGAATTAGAGCTCTCTAAAAGGTCAAACAAAATTAAAAAAGATCTGTACATTTCTTGGAAAAAGGTGACATTTAAAAGTACATTTTTGAGATGATAAAGTCGTATTTTTTCAAGAACCTGAACTCAGAATTTTCTAGTTCAAAAGTCCTAAATTATCATATCATGCACTTTAAATTTTCAAATTTGTAATGTCAGAACTGAACATTCTAAACTAGTGAATTTACAAGGATCCAAACTGAAAACAGTGAACAGAAATGTCTCTTTAGAGTCTGGGGAATAATGATAATGTGATCATGCTTGGATCATTTCCTCACTGATCAATCCTCCCAAGAAAAATCTCCTGATTAGGCGATCAACTGTAGGACTTACGGAAGAAAAAACAGCTTCTTCTCGTCATTTTCTTTTTCCACGGCTCTTTTGGATTTTATAATGAAAAAAAATTCTACCTTTTAGTTGACATGAATTTCCAGTTTTCTTTTTCTGGTAAATTTATGACTTGTTAAATTAGGAATGTTTGAGATTTTACTTAAAAATTGACTAAGGCTTCTCATTTTGATATTCTTATAGTGACTCTAAATGCCATCGTAATGATGGATAGTTTATATGCAGATATTTATGAAGAACTCATTTATGCAGGCCTGTTATGGTGGGATTTAGTCAATAAAACAATTAAAATGCTTTTAATTTCTCAGAGATTGTCCTGGGGGACTTTAGAGTGTTTAGAGTAGAGGGACCCCAAAGAAAAAAGGTTAGGACCCACTGATGTAAAGGTCTATCATGTTCTGCCTTGTACTATTTTTAAGCCGAATAACTGTTTGGAGAAATTTCCAGAAACCAGATGAACAAAATGAATATGTTGATGTGGTTTGTTGACATTTCTCCAGACAGTTACTCTGCTGTTAAAAAACGCCCAGTCAGAGCTTAGCGAGCGTCTCCTCTCAGTCTGAACCAGGGTCTGCTGCTGGACTAGGAGAGGCTGATGTCAGACTACGACAAACTGAAGACTGAAGAGCAGGAGAAGGACGCCAAGATGCAGAAACTCATGTGAGTAAAGGACTCATCCGTACGTTTATTTATGTGGAATGTGAGTTCATGTGTTTTTTGTTGGCAGGCTGCTGAATGAGCAGAGGGAGCAGGCCAGAGAGGACCTGGAGAGCCTGGAGGGTCAGGGTACCAAAGTATCATTTATTTTGAAAGGGCATTTGAACGTACGGAAATGAAGAAAACGGACAACTTCACTCGTTTTTCGATTTGTGTCCAGAATCGAGAAACGAGTGAAGTTGTCCGTTTTCTTCATTTCCGTACGTTCAAATGCCCTTTCAAAATAAATGATACTCTGGTACCCTGACCCTGGTGGTAAGTATTTTCAGTTTCTACAGTGGAGGAGATGAAGTCCCCATGAGGGGCTCAGTGATCATCCATGCATGCAAATAAAGACTCCATCCTGTAAAACTCCAGCTGTGTCTGTGTTTTTGTTGCATAACCCCCTACTTACATCTCTGGCGGCTCCCCAGGGGGGGCGCTGCGCTGCGTCCCCCCTTCTCCATCAGGCATGCCTTGATCCAGGTATCGGCCACAGCGAGGTTTGAACCCCAGCATCCCTGTGCAGAACTGGTCTAGTCCAGTCCTCTGTGCTACCGCCGCCATACCTTTCACACTACCATCTCTTCTCCTGGCGCATTTATCCTCTTTGTTCAGGATGTGGCTTTAAAATTCACTGAGACCAAGATGGGAGTCGAACCTGGAACCTCCTGACTCTGAGTCAGGCCACTATCTCTTTAGGCTACAGAGCCAGATATGCAGTAGCGCCTCAGAGGGGCTTTTGCTTCTTTATTTGGACTAGAATATTGAAAACTTAAAGACATTGGTTAGATTTGAAAGGCCAACTCCTGTCCAGGTCTCCTGAAGTCTATATTTGGACTCAGACTTTTAAAATAGATGAAGCCATGGCAAGATTTAAACCTGTAAACTCCTGATTCACAGTCAGTTGGCTTTTCCACTATTCCATTGAGACACACACCTGTTCATGTTTCTCAGAGGATCTGATCTCTGCTTTTGGGGACTGGACTTAAAAATGAACCAAGTATCAAACCCACAACATTCCAACTCTATGGCAGTCCTCTGTACTCCTGAGTCAGCGATTTACACCAGCAGCTTCAAAACTCCATGGAAGATTTGAACCAACAACCTCATGACTCCAGGGCAGATATCTGTCCAACTGAGCTAAAGCACAGGCTCAACCTAGCTGCAGTTTCTCTGAGACTTCACATCTGGAGTAGAACATCTCTACGCTCCATAATCTTTTCTGCTTGAGACCGTTTTCATACTAGAGTTGCACATCTCCATGAGCGATGGTCTTTGCTGCTGAAGACCATATTCATACTGGAGCAGAACATCTCTATGATCAACAATCTTTGCTGCTGAAGACTATATTCATACTAGAGTAGAACATCTCTACTATCAACAATCTTTGCTGCTGCAGACCATTTTCACATCTTGAGTTGCACATCTCTGTGAGTGATAATCTTTGCTGCTGAAGACCATTTTCACATCTTGAGTTGCACATCTCCATGAGTGATGATCTTTGCTGCTGCAGACCATTTTCACATCTTGAGTTGCACATCTCTATGATCGACAGTCTTTGCTGCTGGAGACCATTTTCACATCTTGTGTTGCACATCTCAGTCTTGAAAACTTAAAGACATTGGTTAGATTTGAAAGGCAAACTCCTGTCCAGGTCTCCTGAAGTCTATATTTGGACTCAGACTTTTAAAACAGATGAAGTCATGGCAAGATTTGAACCTGTAAACTCCTGATTCACAGTCAGTTGGCTTTTCCACTAATCCACTGAGACATATACCTGTTCATGTTTCTCAGAGGATCTGATCACTGCTTTTGGGGACTGGACTTAAAAATGAACCAAGTATCAAACCCACAACATTCCAACTCTATGGCAGTCCTCTGTACTCCTGAGTCAGCGATTTACACCAGCAGCTTCAAAACTCCATGGAAGATTTGAACCAACAACCTCATGACTCCAGGGCAGATACCTGTCCAACTGAGCTAACACACAGGCTCAACCTAGCTGCAGTTTCTCTGAGACTGCACATCTGGAGTAAAACATCTCTACGCTCCACAATCTTTGCTGCTGGAGACTGTTTTCATACTAGAGTAAAGCATCTCCATAAGTGATGATCTTTGCTGCTGAAGACCGTTTTCACATCTTGAGTTGCACATCTCCACGATCCACAATCTTTGCTGTTGGAGACCATTTTCACATGTTGAGTAAACATCTCCATGAGTGATGATATTTGCTGCTGAAGACCATTTTCATACTTGAGAGGAGATATAAATAGATATAAAAGCATTGACAAAAATAATGAAACAAACTTGTACACATCTTGAGCTCTCTATTTGCTCTTCTGGTCGATCTTTATCACCAATGACTGGAACATTCAGTTAATGCTTTTAGCCACTTTGTCATTTTTCTCCTGTGGAGTGAGCGAGCACACGAGGGAGAGGGAGTGAGGCTGCAAGCATGCAGGAGAGAGAGAGACAGTGGCTGAGCCAAGCAGAGCAGAAAGAGGAGCTGTGAAAATGACAATACAGAGATTTGTTAATAATTTGGAGCTGCATTCAAAATTTTCAGGGTGCATGCCTCCTTCCCATTAGTTTTACTGCCAAAATAATGGCAAGCTCTGGAAATTAATGATGGGTATCACCCTCTGTTTCTGTGACAGTGTGAGTGTTGCAAAGCTCACCTAACCCATGGGTGTAGGGCGCCTTGTTGCTGGCACGCAACGGTTGCTACGTATCCGCTTTTGCGTAACACCTCAACATGCAACAGGATGTGAGGGCCCGTTATCGCTGCTTGCAGCTTTAATTTCATTTGTATTTATACAGCATAGGTCAAAATCAATTAGACTGAACTACAAAAGTCTTTTTCAGTTTTTTTTCCAACACAAAAACAAAGTGAATGGGCCCTCCCCATTGACGATTTAGTGTTGACATCAACACGTGTGCTTGATTCATAGAATTTGGTCTTTTTAACCCCTTTTCACCTCTGTTTCTGCTCATTTATGCTATTTTATCCATGTTCAGCCCATGTTTTCTAATTTTAACTCATTTTTGCCACTTTTGAACCCAATTTTCCTACTTCATCTAGCCACTTATCCAACTTCTTGCCACTTTATTACCCTTTTTAGCCACTTTTTTACCACTTTTCAACTTGTTCCACCTATTTAAACCCTTTTTGTATTTCTGTACCCCATTTTTTGTCTATCTTAAATAATAATTCAGTGACTGTATGCTACTTTTAGCTATTTTCCCACTTTAAATTCATTTTTGTCACTTTTTAACAGGTTTTTACTGGTTCATCTGGATATTTTAACCCATTTTTGCCACTTTGTTGCCCATTTTGCCTCTTCAACCCAATTTGGTCCATTTTTAACCCACTTTTGCCGCTATTTAACGTTTTTTCAACATTTGCCACCCTCTTCTTTATTACATTTCTTTTTGGTAGCACATTTTTGTCTCTTTTGAACCCTTTTCACCTTTGTATCAGTGTTTTTGCCATTTTTTTTCCTTACATACAATCACTTTCCACATTTAACTCTTTTTTTGTCAATGTGTAGCCCTGTTCACTATATCTGGTCATTTTTGCAACTGTTTTTGCCACATTTAACCCTTTTTGCCAAATTTTGCTACTTGTAACTCAGTTATATAATTAAATATAAATATATACTGCATATATATTAAAAATATAAAATATGGTTATTCCAGCTTAACTCTAAAATGGATCAAGATTTTCTGACCTTAATTGGCCCCCAGTTTGGCTGAACCCAAGGAACCCCCCCCCCCCCCCCCATTGGGCCAGTCACACAACCACATCAGAATGTCCAATGTTCACTCAGGAAAAAACTCTGACAGAGACACAAAAATGTCAGGGTTTTTAATACCTTGGGACAAGATTTTTGTCATCAACAGGGCAGAAATAAAATATACAAACATAAAAAGGGTCCCTCATTTACATTCATAGCAGATTTTATTTACCACTTTTCTGAAAGTGTCCTAAAAGTGATTTGTGCCTCTATGTCATTTTTTTTCTTTAAACATTTAGGGTAAGGTGAGGGGTTGTGAACTAGCACTCCCTTCCTGGAGACTGTAAATGCACAGGTCTCATTCCCCTGGGTAAAATACTACCACTGAACCCATGCAACTGTGCTGAATGTTTTCATTCGGTGAAACATGGTCCAACATTTTAAGCATACATTAGGGTATAAAGTATTAGAAGTTCTCACTATGTTCTTCTTTCTAGTCAGTCTGAAAGGTTTGCTGAAGCTTTTTATGTTAACAGTTGAATTGATGTTTTGAAAAATAGGCTTGGTTTGTTAGAAATGCCAGGGCCTTTTTTGGATCCCAGTCTGCTACATCAGGTTTTGCAAAGGAGGTGAATAAAAGTTTGAAGCACATCAGCATCAAATTAAACCTAAATGGGATGACTTCAAATGTTGGCTTGAAAAACAAAAACTGTAGCTGCACAGGGAGTAGCTTGAACTCATAACATTTACTGTTGCAGGATTCTCCTCCACTGTGAAAAGCACTCATAAAATATTTTATTCAGTTGCTTTTGTTAGAAGTTTTAATCCAGTGCTGAATTCTGTGTTGAAATCTACAAAACAAAAATGAATTAGCAGACTCAATGAGCTTACGGTTTTATTCTGATGTGTTTAAGGCCATCTTAGTCAAATATTTTTTATGCAACAGTAAAAATGTCACCATGTGTTCAAATGGAACATCAGAAAGAAAAGAAAATTCTCTTTTTGACTTCCATAGAGAATTGTATAGTCCTTTGGTCTTTCGTAATAGTTTTGATAAAGACTCCAATCTATAAGGAGTATCAATAAGGGTATCAATATAAATAAAAAGAGTGATATATCAATAAAATAACAATTCCATCCAAAGTAGATGTACACATCAGCTTACATGAGGCCAAGTTGACGCTTGACATTTTTACCGTCTGTTTTGACAAGAATTGAGGAAAATTAGAGGCTTTGTTACACCTGCAAACTTAATAACTGCCCACAAATGTCATAAACCATAAATGTAATACAAATCTGCCACTTTCAATGCAATAATCACACAAATACATTTCCTACAAATGTAATAGTAGTTTCCAAATGCAAATGTAATACCTACTACATTTGCAGGGATTTATTACGTTTGTTTACTGTCTCTCAAAATTGTATGAACTTCCCACAAATGTAATTTAAACATGAAAAATGAAAATTGTGGTCTCCCTCAGAGGGGGTTAATCAGATCCAAATACAAGTAAGTTTACAGTTCACAGAGAGCTGAAAAACCTAACTTTTTCTGCAAGTGAACAAAACTTACAGGGCAACGTTGTGCTGGCTCTCGTTAAAAGTGTGTTAATCATACAGGGTACAAACTTCCTGTGGCTAAAATTCATTTTGCGTGGATAAAGATTTTAAGTTATTGTAAAACAATAAAACTGGCTGGGTGAATGGTGATTCCATACGTTATTTCAGAGCATTGTTTTGACACATTTTCATCCACTCTGCTAAGATTCATGGCTCTACCCATGTTTTAAGACTCTGATAAAACGACTTCCTGTGTCATGGCGAACATGAGAATTGCCATGACTTCATTTTTTTTGTTGAGACTTGAGCTTGAGACATCACGTTTTCATGTTCATATTACATCTTTTTCTTCATCCTTGTTTTTTGTTTTTTTTTTTAAGATTTATTTTGGCCATTTTTGTGCCTTTATTTGATAGAGGAGGACAGTGGATAAAGTCAGAAACAGGGACAAGAGCGGGGGAGAGGCATGCGGTATAGGGCCTCAGGCCGGATTAAACCCGGGCCCTTCGCGTACATGGGGTGTGCCTTAAACCACTAGGTCACCTGTGCCCCTTAATTCTTGTTTTTTTTGAGAAAACTGACAAAAACAAAACAGTCATTAAACTTTTCCATCCATTTTGAGCATATAAAATAAAATCCCATTGCATTTTGATTTTGGCTTCTCTATTCGATCACTTTCATTCACACCACTGCGGTTCAGATCATATGATACACGTCACCACAGGTTAGGGTTCCAAATGGTTTTGCTTTTGGACCCGGTGTTTAACCAGCAGTCACTAGCAGAGTGCTGAACCATGGTAGAAATGCCTTGAGGTGCTTCTTTTATTGGCCACTCTTTGCTGCCTTCAAGAAGGTCACCAGAGTAAATGAATGGAAAGAGAGATGGTGGGAAGGTTTATCTCAGAAGGGACATAAAAGTAACACATATTTAATCCCTTTTCCATTTGCCGTGTAGTTTCCACTCTAACATTTTGATTTGGCACATTAGCCAGAGAGATCACAGAGAAAATTGGCGTTGACGCAAGAAAAAGAGAATAAAAAACACTTAGCTTGGGGTGAAATTAGAATAAATACAACATGAAATCCAACAAACAGCAGTAAAGCCTTTTCCTCTCTGCCTCTCTTGTGTCGAGGTGTGAAAACGTTCCCCATAGGCCACCAGACAAACCTCATTATCAAACAAATCATGTGAAACCTGGGTTATTAGGGACACCAGGTTGCCGTGAACAATGTGAATGCTTTAATCGAGCTATTACCTCAGTATGGTTACGCACTGTAATCAGGGGCATTTTCCCATGTGTCATGTACTGTGCTTTGTCCTCTACATAGCATCTAGATCACATTAAAGTACAATCTACCCTTTAGCCTTAAGGGGTCACAGAGTCATTTAAATTTACAGATTTCAATATTGGATTTTTTTTCCCTTGGGGGAAACACATTATAATGATTTATCACACTGAGTGTTTTAATGGCTGACTCTAGCACCAGCAGCTGATACCAGACCACTGTCAGTGTCTCAGCGAAGCTTTGAAAGTCCCTGACAGCATGGCACCATGGGAGTCTACTTTAAACGTGTCTTCAAATCGGGTGTTTCAGCATCATTTTAAAAATCTCTGCTTGAGATGTGTGCTCTTTGCTAGGAATGAGGTATTGCAATGAAAAAAAATATCTTCTGCTGATATTATCTTCCTTTTCTGGCAAATCAAACAGCTAAAAGAAATTAATAACACCCCCTTCATAGCCTCTCTCCCTCCTCTTTCTGGCAGGGATCTGCTGAGCGTGGGGTACACATTTATTCTGCTGACGAAGAGGAATCCAACTATTTGATCTGACACTTAAGTGCTGACTTCACAGAGACACGGTAAGGATGGCCGTCTGCTGGATCCCCAGGCCTGTGGACACACGGGAGCTTGTCTGCTGGGAGCATGCTCCTGAGCTATGTGTGAGTATGTGACTGATTAAACTTATCTACACTGTGGGGACTATAATCCTCTGAAAATCTCAAGGGGACCAAAACCATAAATAGGGACAAACAGCCAGTAAATTTAAATGAATGGGTCGATTTGATAGGTCTGTGCATGGATAAGTGATTCAGTATACCTGAATTACCTTCCTTATGGGGAGTATAATCTACTCAAAACCTCAAGGGGACTGGACACTTAAGCAGGGAGGAATAGCTGGGTGGATTGATATGTTTTTGTTGTTGCTGTTGTGTTTCTGTTGGACCCAAAAACCCGTCGTTTCATCTCAGTGTGTAAAAGTGAATGAAAATCCAGAACACATCTGAGGCACCTCAAGATCTCCCAACAGAAAGTCTAGCTTGTTTGTTTTTTGCACAGTCCTCTACCATTTGCTCCCTGACATCAGTGATGTTGACCGATAAGACCACACTGTGCTCTGCACGTCACAAATGTAAACAAACCAAATGGCAAAATGACAGAATAGAGATGAAGTTGGTGCAGT
The DNA here is from genome assembly GCF_018320785.1 of Cheilinus undulatus. NCBI lineage: Eukaryota > Metazoa > Chordata > Actinopteri > Labriformes > Labridae > Cheilinus > Cheilinus undulatus. Next base: position 33,575,684 of record NC_054878.1, on the reverse strand, counting down.
GAGATGGAAGTATGAGACAGAGGAACATTTTTTAACAACATCCCAGCCTTTATGATGTGTCATAGAGCAGCTGTCCCCAACCATCAGGCCATGGACCAGTACCAGTCTTTGGCTCATTTAGTACCAGGCTGCACAGAAAGTATAAATAACTAATTTTGGCCTAAAGAAATCCAATACTGGAGTGTTTTTTTTTTCAGCAACAAACTTCACAGTTATGTTTTGGGAACCTCTGAGACAAATATAAACTAGTTTTAAAGGGGTAAGATATGTGACCTTTAAAATGTAGGATTGACAGATACACGATGTTGCCAAAAATATTCACACACCCATCCTAATAATTGAAATCAGGTGTTCCAATCACTTCCATGGCCACAGGTGTATAAAAACAAGTCCAGTTGAAATTTCCTTGCTCCTAATTATTCCACAGTTAACTGTCAGTAGTATTATAACAAAGTGGAAGCGATTGGGAACCACAGCAACACAGCCACGAAGTGGTAGGCCACGTAAAATGACAGAACGGAGTCAGCAGATGCTGAGGCACGTTCTCTGGAGTGATGAATCGCGCTTCTCCTTCTCAATCTGATGGACGAGTCTGGGTTTGGCGGTTGCCAGGGGAACGGTATTTGTCTGACTGTATTGTGCCAAGTGGAGAGGGGATTATGGTGTGGGGTTGTTTTTCAGGAGCTGGGCTTGGCCCCTTAGTTCCAGTGAAAGGAACTCTGAATGCTTCAGCATACCAAGAGATTTTGGACAATTCCATGTTCCCAACTTTGTGGGAACAGTTTTGGGATGGCCCCTTCCTGTTCCAACACGACTGTGCACCAGTGCATAAAGCAAGGTCCATAAAGACATGGATGAGAGAGTTTAGTGTGGATGAACTTGGCTGGCCTGCACAGAGTCCTGACCTCAACCTGACAGAACACCTTTGGGATAAATTAGAGTGGAGACTGAGAGCCAGGCCTTCTCGTCCAACATCAGTGTGACCTCACAAATGTGCTGCTGGAAGAATGGTCAAAAATTCCCAGAAACACACCCCTAAACCTTATGGAAAGCCTTCCCAGAAGAGTCGAAGCTGTTATAGCTGCAAAGGGTGGGATGTCACTTAAGTTCATATGCGAGTCAAGGCAGGCGAGTGAATACTTTTGGCAATTTAGTGTATGTCTCAATGACTGTGAATATTGGTGCTTGTACAAGTTACTGAATATACCTGCACTACCCACAATATGAGGTAAAACAATCTCAAGGAGTCATAATTTAAATAGGGATGAATATTTATTTAGTAAGAAACTTTTATGGACGGATGAAAAATGGTTGTGTTAAATCAGCAGCTCATCAGAGTGAATAAATCATCAGAGAAGTATTAGGTTTATTGACTTCCATAGTATTAGATTTATTGGCATGTTTCAAATAAGGTTATGCTTTATCTAAAAAATAGGGCCTGTGCCATGCCTCTCTGGGCCCCCATAAACTCTTCATGATTTATATGTACTATAAATTTAGGAGTTGGCTCATCTGACAGCCTAATCCAGCAGCTGCCAAACTGCGTGCAATGGCTGTAACTTAATCCATCTGGGCAATTTTGCAATTATGTTAATGTGTGGGATTCCTTTTTCATTTACCAGTAAAGGAACTCTTGCTGAAGAGGTGTCACGCTGAAAGACTGTGAGACAGAGCTGGAATGGGAAGAAAATTTGGCCCTGGCATTTTCATCTTCAATTGGCCCCTCAGACGGGTCAATATGACCTAACTGTTCACTCTTTTCCTTTGCAACCAAACCATTTTTTCCTAAACTGTAACACAGCTCAGAGGTAAGTGACAGAGACACATTACATGATGTGTTTCACTGTGTTTTATCTGCTGGACACATCATCCCTACTCAGATAGAAGAACATAAAAAATATGCACTTATTCTAAAAGCTCTCTGCCAGAAAGAATTATATTTTCAAATTAAATGGGCCTAAATTTGATGTAAATGCTCACAATGATGAAATTACTGATCATTAAAGTCAGTGTATTTAGTTATTTCACTTCTAAGCTGTGCCATTCATAGTATTACAATGAGCCATATGTGCTCCATTAAGGTTTATACAGTTCTATGTTTGCTTTTCTTGGCCTACACTGATCACAGAGCTGGAGGCAGAATGTTTTTAGGTTGTCTGCCGAGGTCTGACTGGTGAATGTGACATCTCAAGAACACTTGAAGGGATTTTCTTAAAATTTTGCTGCTTTGAATCATGGATGACCTGATTAGTTTCAGGAAGTTAAAGGTCTAGGTCATCAGGCCTCATGTCCATCCCTAGCTTGTGGTTGTGATAACTCAAGAACATGTTTAGGGATTTTATTTATATTTGCACAAATGTCCGCTCCGTCTTGTCAGGCAGAAATGACAAGAGAGCTTCCACCACACTGGAAGCTGTAGTATACTCTGGCATCTGAAGGTTTAACACGAGCAGATTAAAAGGATATCTTGATTGTCAAGGATTAGTTGCAGCTGCAAGGCCTAACTGCAGCCGTGACTGCCCTGTGCTCCTGCCCTCACAAACCAGCCTGCAAAGAGAGAGAGAGAGTGAGAGACCTCTCCAACATAGAAAACAATATAAAGAGAGACTCACATAAGCAGCATTTAACTGTGCAATAAACTCTTAGTACTTTGGCTCTGGCTTAATGCAGACTCAACTTGTTTATTTTATAATGAACTAAACCAGCATTTATTCCAAAATAGATTACAAAAAGCCACTCATCTCTGTTGTTTCTCATCTTTTTCAAATGCGAGAGCTGTATCTTGGCACCTGAATTGAGAAGTAAAAATTAATTTTGGTTCAAGTATTATTCCAGCACAGTTTCATCTGTTTTTGCATTTGGTAATACATTTACTCAAAAGAGATTAAATTTGACAAAATATAAGGGACATTTTTTTGTAACTGTGCATGTGCATGTTTCAAATGTAAGTCCAAATACTTAAATATTTTAATGTGAAAGAATTTTTTTCTTTGAAAATTACAGTCCATGTCAGTCATGTTTAAGGGCAACTTTTTTCTGAGAGGCTTTCTTCCTCTGGACATCCTCACTTGTCTAGTAATAATGTGCACTGAGTGTTTCTTAGCAGAGATCTTTATCTGTTAAGGAGGTCACAGATCGCACCTTGATGTGGACTTGAACGGTACATTAACTGCAACCCACAAAAGTCAATACTGACGAGAAAATAGATGAAAATGGTTCTTCTCCGAGTAATTACAGCACCCTGATGCGAACAGGTGTGATGAAAGGCTACAGTTTTTTTATGAATCATAGATCATCTTGAAGGTTACTGCAAAGGTTGTGGTATTAATGTTCCAGCTTTTATCCTGTCAATAGCTTCCCACACAAGTGGAGGAGTTTTCATTCAGCCAGAAGTAGGCTTGTGTTATGAAAGAATGAATGGTATTTTATGTGAATGCATACTGCTATACAGATCTGAAGAGGCTGATATGTGTGAGACACTCTACGTTCATGTGAATTTGAGATTTTCTATAAATTGTACACATAAAATTTCTGTTTTGCATTTAAGCATGAAGCAAACAGCATGTAGCCAGAAGCAGCTGTCATCTGTGATTCATCCTTCACCCACTTCTGCTGCTTACTTCTTATTTTGAACTGAGAACTCTATTCTAAATAAATTACACTCCTTGAATTGTGTTGACCAATGGGTGTATCAAAATTTCCCTGTTATGAACAAATTAAACATAATGAGGATGAAAAGCAGTTAAAAGTGGCTTTCCTATATGCTTCAAGCTTCTTGCAAAACATTCTGGGGCCATTTGAGTATGAACCAGGACAGCTACTTTTAACAGCTTTTCTCCCTCGTCATGTGAGATTCATCAATGAAACAAAAACAGTAGTTACCTGTTAAATAATATAACCTTATGAAGTGTAGTTAATATTGAACAGACTTCTCAACTCTGAACAGGAAATAGCAGCAGAGATATGCAGAGCTAAGCAAGGAATCCATTTTACCTGGAAGAGTCTCAAGGGGAAACAAAGTCCAGGTGGCTGGGGCTCTGTGCAGGCCAGTCAAGTTCTTCCACACTGGACACAACAAACCATGTCTTTATAGTCCTTACTTTGTGCACTGGGGCACAATCATATTGGAATAGAAAAGGATCTTACCAAAACTGTTGCCACAAAGTTGGATGCATAGCATTGTCCAAAATGTCTTGTTATGCTGGAGTATAATATTACCCTTCACTGGATTCAAGGGGTCTAGCCCAAACCCTGAAAAACTGTCCCATACCGTTATTCCTAATCTACCAAACTTCCCAGTTGGCACAGTGCAGTCAGGCAGGTAACTTTCTCCCAGCATCTGCCAAATCCACATTTGCTCATCTGAATGTCAAACAGAGAAGTGCACAGCACCACACTTGAAGTCACTGAGCTCTTTTGAATGATCCATTTTGTATCAAAAATGTTTGCAAATGGAGAGTGCGAGGCTAAGTGCCTGATTTTATACACCTAAATTCTATGAGTTGTGACTAAATACCTTGGTTCATATAGTAGGGCTTGGTGATACACAGAGTATTCTCGATGACTCGCGGCTGTTGCTACTCATGATGTATAAAATGACTATATCACCAACATCGTGTATAAATTATGTGGAACTTTTGAGCCGTCAGCGTGCATTTCTTGCTGGAGTGTCACTTCTACTATTGTCCCTGAACACATCTCTCACAGCAGAGAGCTCACTCCCCTACACATCCGGAAAACTCTCCTCCACTCATTTGCCTTTTTGTACCCGTGGAGGAGAGAAGCATGGGAGAGGGAAGAAAGTAAACAGAGCAGGGAGGCTAGTTAGCAGAGACTTCAGCTGGGTTCAGAGACGGACAACGACAAACAGCACTGGATCTGTCATCTGGCAATGGTTCAGCTTTAAAAAGGAAGAAGTCGAACTAAACGTGGCAATTGTTAAAATAGGCCGCAAGATGATGCTGAGATAACAGCAACAGTAACACAACATGTTGCTAAAGACATGAGCCCAGTGTTGTTGAAAAGCCAGGATTTAAACATCTCATAAAGACACTTAACCCAGAATACGTGATTTGCCTGGGCGCAAACATTTTGCTGAAAACTCCCTGTCAAAGTTGTACATGTCAGAGAGAAGACGGCCCAACAGCAGACAAATGTGATCCACTTCTCCTTGACTACGGAGACTTATCTCAGCCTAACAGCTCAAAACACCGACAACCAGGAGTTAAAATGTTCTTGCTTCCAAACGAGCTTTTTCCCCCATGATCACACAAGAGAGCTTCTTGAATAAGGTCTAAAGACATAGAAACTGGTCCAGCGTTCATTAACACAGATAATGGACTAATGTAATCAAAGCTGTGAACCTGAATGGTGGACTAGACTGCAGGGTTTTGGCCTTCAGCTGCATGCAGGATTGGTAAATTTTGTGTAGGTTTGCTTCCCCCTTAACGAGGAAAGTAATCATTTATAATCAGCAACAGTAAACATAACATAGAAAACATTTTAGAACTTTCCATACACTATAAAAGACAGAGTATTTCATGATTTATGTGTTTGACTTATTAGTAAAAGATTGAATGAAGTTCTTTTAAAAATAAAACTGTGTTAAATTTGACTTTATATTCATGTTTACCCTTTCTGTATACAGTTGTATTAAAAATCCAATAGAACAACCAACCAAACTGGTGTCATTTAGGGCTGAATTAAACATTATACAGCTACTTAAAGGACGTTTCAAAATGGCACAATATATTATGTGTATTGGGATACAGCAAAAATGTATTGCAATATAAATTTTAGGCCATATCACCCAGCCCTACCACATAGTGTATCTCTAGCTTTATAAACGAGTGGCAATTTGAAAAAGCACTGTAACATAACCCTTAGGCCAGGGCACAGTGTTACCTGCACATAAGATGAATACAAGATGATTAAGTATAAAACTAATCAGGGCTCAGACTCAGGCTTTTATGGTCACTGTTCTTTTGTGAAATTAAAGCGTTTGACTTTTTGTAACCATATCTCTCAAGATAAGCCACATACAAGCAAAATATCAACTCTAAAATCCACAGAAAAGACCTATCTGGTAATTCTGACATCTATGAAAACTAGAGGTGATTAACTCTTTCACTGTCACGTCCCACAACATTAAATCCGTGATGAAAACTACAATCCGACAGTTTAATTTCTGGATGTTTTAATTTTTGCCTTGTTGAAAGGCTAAGACATACTGACAGACTGTATTTGCTTTCTTTCATGCAATCCAACAAAAGCATAGTCCAATCCATCCTCCTGTCCTGTTCCACCTGCTTCTATAACATGTTGCCTGTCAATAAAAAAGCCAAGCTAACACATACTACCACGGCTGCAGAAATAATTGGCCTCCCAACAGGAAATCACACAACCTCTAACTATCCACCTCATCCCGCTGCCCTCTTAATCGAACATACAGAGCACTTACATGCAAGAGGGCTTGCTTTGGGAAGAGCTCGTTCCCTGCTGCTAAAGTTGCCCTGAATAAAAGGCTTCACTGAACATGCAACTGACCTTTGGTATTGTTGTTTTTTTGTTGTGTGGTTTTGTATATTCTGTCTTGATTTGTTTGTGTATTGGGTGTGTTGTAGTGAAAAAGAAGTTACCCAATTCAGAGTGTCAAATCTAAAAAAAAAGAAAAAAAAGTCCAAAAAGAGGGATATGGATAGGCCCAAATTCCAACAAATACAGCTCTGTACAGAACTTTAGGCATGTTTGGGGAAAAAAGTTGAAGCTGAAGTAAGGCATTTGATTGCGAGTAAGTCCATCTGAGGGTACCATCTGGTGGAAAGAAGGATTGACACAACCCAGGTTTGCTCAGGATGTCTGCATATTAACAGGGGCATGGGAATATAATCTGTTGAAAAAATAAAATTCCACACCTTTAGGGCAGAGTGAGGGGTGGATGTGGTAAGTAAGCACAGATAAGGCTACCATCCAAGCCAGTAGTAGGGTTGTTATGGGCCCCTGGTTGTGCTCTGGATGTCCCAAGAGCCCAAAATCCACCAGCGGTCTCCAGGCATATTACCTAGGGTGAAAAGGCCCAGCCAAAAGAGATACCGTTGAGCTCGACCTTGGGTACCAAGCCAAGCATGCTAATAGCTGCTACAGGGTGGTACACCCTAGCTTTATTACTTCCTAACCCCCCCTACTTTTGTTATACTGCTCAAGTAAATTTCAGAAGGAAAACCTTCTAACTGACTGCAGCATGACTGTAACATCGAATATATGATGACTTTGATTTATTCCCCCCTTGAGGTTGGCCAGCTGTATCCAAGTTATGACCCAATCATAACAAGACTCAGAAAAGAAAAATGAAAACATCTCTTCTAATGTCAGGGTCCTTTTTAAGGCTTTTGAATGGCACTTGTACAACTTTATTCTGTCATGAAGCACGGTGTGACTTAAAACACCAGAGTATTGGATGTCAAACTGCATTTAACTTTGTGTTCCACTGAATTGGCTTCAGTGGACCGCTGCATGGCACAAAGCAAGGGTGGAGGTCAGATAGAAATGGGAAAATCTGTTTCTAACAGTGAGGAAATTAAAGAAGAAAATAAACAGTAACACCAGTGTTTCTGCAGCCATAAGGGTGAAACACAAAGCTTTGGAGCAGCTTTCTTTTGTTTGTTGGGTGAAGTAGCAACTTACAAAAGGATTTTGTAAGAACAAATCCTCTAATTTAGTTTGATTCTTTTTATTTTGATTGCAAAAATTCTTAAGTTTGAAGGTTGATTCCCAGACTAAAGGCAGTTAACAAGCTTAAAAGAGAAAGCAGGGATTTTTCACCTCCCAGTCACAGGTTTGGTTATGTTTTATAAAACAATCAGTTTCAGCAAGTATTCTGAAGAGGCACTCCATCATTGCTAGAAATCAACCCTTTCCACAACATTTTATTTGTTTTTACTCATATTCATTTAACCAGGAAAACCTCACTGAGATCAAGAACCTCATCTGCAAGAGTGTCCTGGCCAAGACAGCTGGGATCATCATCAACAGAATTTACACACCTACTTTAGAACTCTACCACAAATCAGTCAAATCTAGGTCACAGAGCAAGAAGCCATAAGTCAAAACATGTACAACCAGATTCATCTTCCTCCAACACCTTTAATCTACTTTTAAAAGATCTACAGAGACCAGCTCTCCAAGACACAGATTTTCCTGCAGTAGGTTCCAGGCCTAGAGTGTCAAATCTGGAGAGGAAGAAGGACAATTCCTGGTTGACCAGGCCAGATTTTGGGCCAAAAGGGCTGGTTTACAGTGGCAGTAAATAGAGCAGACCGGCTGCATACAGGTATGGGCAGGAGCACTCATTGTTTGAGTTGCATTTCCCCTCACAACTCCTTTTCTAATCCTGCATCTCCCTCTCTCACTGCATCCCCCAACGTTACTATTCTGTGTCCCTCAGTGTGTTTGATCAGAGAGGTCTGTGCATGTCAGTCTGACTGAAAACAGAAGCTTTTGTTCCATAATTAACTTGTTCCTTAAGCTGGACATACATTGTGTGAATTTCAACAGATTCAGCCACAAATTTTGAGTCATATGACTCACTTGAAAAGCCACTCTGACTTTTGGTTTAATCGTGTGTAATTTGTTGTGCTACAGAGGGATACAACGGGGGTGTTTTTTTTTTTTTTTTCCATTGTAAACTGTCAGACGGCATGAGCCAGAGAAGATGAGCCACCACCACCACCAAGCACTGCAGCCATGAGCTGGCAGGTAGGATCAGTCAGTGTTGATGCTATAAGCTGTACAATGTTTAGGTCTACCTGTTCTATTTGTCAAGTGCCTGGTAAAAATGTGATGACTATGATATAAATATAACTCACTTGGCTTAAAGATTACTGGGGAGAATATTGTATCTTATCATGATTATGATGAACCATAACTTATGGTTAGTCATAATCATGAGGTAGTCCACAATTAAATAACTCCAGGAAACTCCAGGGGTGAAAATTAGTCTCACTCCAGCCCTGTAGGTTCCAGGCTGCAGGATCTGAATACCTTAAACTACTTTTATAAATTTATAGACAGACTTAGGTCACAGATGGTTAAAGTAAATCTTGTGACCGAGCCACAGAGTGAAGACCTTCGCTTCCAGCACTTTTCATATGAATAAAATCACACTAAAATGATGAAAGAAGAATAAGCATGGCCTCTTAAATGAGGATATGGCAATGATTTTCTCTAAGTGTGGTTGATGAGGGCCACCCACCTCAATCATACAGAAGACAATGACGAGTAAAGGACTTCAGATTGGAGGTAAGTCTCTTCTTAGCAGTAACAAGCAGTCGTTTACAAGTTGCTCAATATGAACCTTAAAAGAAAAGTGTTGATCCACCTCAGCCAGGAGTTCTGAATGCTTTCATTTACATTTACAACTGACAGTGTTTCTCTATCTCAACAGTCCCTTTCATCAGAATCACACAGCTTTCCTTAAAATGAAGTTTTCGTCAAACAGAAATGTCCATGCTACAAAGAGGCTGTTCTGTGGTAACCATGGACACAGAGTAGCATGAGTGCAGTAGAATGTTTGGGTTGCTTGGCAGCAGTCTGGTTTCAGGTAAGCTGAACATACACAGCGAGATTTCAGGCCAATTCTGGCAGAAATTTTGAGTAGTATGTCTGGTTTGGAAGTTGGGCTGATTGTCAGCCTGATGGCACATGTTTGTTATGCAGTGTACAGAGGGGGACACAATGCACTGCCACAGCCTGATCTCGATTGATCACATGAATTTCTGACATGTTTGACAGCGTGGTCGTATGACTGCATACACTCAGAGCAGAGCCATAAGCTGAAGCCACAAATTCAGAAATTCTTTCTTTGTAAACTGTCAAACAGGGTCTAAAATCACCATGACATGACCTGTATGCCTTCTATCATGAAAGATTTGAACAACCATTGAATATCTGTGGATATCCAATTGAGAGTAATGAAGAGCCTGCTCTTTTATGTCAATGATGGGAGCAGTTTTCTTTGTTCTCCTGTTTACTATTATTAAGTAGTCCTCAGAATAAAGAGGGGATCTCTACTCCATACTTCTGGCCACAGACAAAGCTACTGCTCAGTGGTAGATAATAATAGTGATGAGATAATGTTTTATACTTAACATGATGCCAGGTAACTATTCTGGAAATCTAGGGTTCATTTGAGTTGAACAGTAATGAGTAATTCCAGTAAAACAAATGCACATGTACACTATATGGACAAAAGTATTTGGCCACACCTGTTTTTGAATTCAGGTTTGTTGCCACAGGTGTATAAAATCAAGCATCTAGCCATGCAGTCTCCATTTGTAAACATTTGTGATACAAAACGGGCCGTCTGAGGAGCTCAGTGACTTAAAGCGTGGTACTGTGATGGATGACATTTTTTCTCATAAGATGGTTGGCGACATTTGATTATTTATCATCTTTTTCACACTCTTTTTGTCTTTTCTGACAAAATTTCTTAACAGGTTGTAAAAACTTTAAAAAGATAGTCCCATGTTTCATACTCTTGATATGACAGGATACATCTGTTTATGGTTATTATTTCAAAGGTTTAAGATTGACAATGAAAAACTGGTGAGAAAAAAACTCCATCTGTTTCAGATAAATCATATCTGAAGAGAAATTAAACCTCATGGAACCAATTTGGTCTTTTGCATTATAATTAAGATTTAGATAGCAATGATTTAAATCATAATAATGATTATTGTTTTGCAGCGTTTCGCCTGTATCATTCTAACTTGAGCTGTCTTTCGTGAGTAAACCACTGGAGAGTATTTTGGGGGGAATTTGTGTCTTTATTCCATAGCGGACAGTTGAAGGTTGACGCTAAGTGATGTTTAGGGAAGTCACAAGAGGACAGACTACCTAATGCTTTCTTCAACATACAGAATATAGATTTGGACAGCATGTCAAGGTTCATACGTCTGTCATCAGTGGATGTAAGCGCAGCCTTTCTCTTTTTGACAGAGTGTGTATCAACGTTGTGTATGGATGTTGGCAGGAAATGGTAAAAAGCTGAAGTCACTGCAGCCTCCAGGGTCTCCTTTGTCTTCCTGTTAATGATGTCCGACGACAGTTGATGAGTGGAGACTGTCAGACAGGGTGGAGGAGCCTGATTAAAAGTTAGCTTGTCTAAGAACAATTAAGCACTTGGAAAGTTAGTGTTGCACCCAAAGGTGAAGTAAGAAATGAACTGCTGGTAGGCTGCCGGAGAGTTTTTTGTCACAGAGGACTGAAGAGATGGCAGCGCTGTCGGGCTGTTTGGGGTGGATGGAGACAAGAGACACCAGTGGAGATTAAGAGTAAGAGAACGATGCACAGGACACCACTGTGCTTGGGGGGCGGAGGTCCCTTGGGTTTCCCCTGATGATGATAAATGAAGGTCTCTTGTAGCAGAGCCTGAACAGCGGGTGGAGGGAGGGAAGAAGGATGTGTGAAAATTTAACAGTGATGTAAAATTTATCAACAAAGGAGCTGAGAATTAGGCAGTTTCATTACGTGGATAGACATCTCACTGGATTTTTGCCATACTGTGTGTGGTCATGTTCCAGTGGCAGGATATAAATGTCTTCACACCTTCCCATCCACTCTCTGGGATTTGTTCTATGTATTTCACGCTGTGTTCTCACATTAACTCAACTGGCTTTAAATGGAAAACAGTCAGTCAACCTGATGGCCAATCAACACTGACTGTGAGTAACTTCCTCTTTTTTAACTATTACACCTTTCTCTTTTTTTAATTCAAATTTCAATTTGAAAGCCTCGCTTTTTAAAAAAACACTCATCAGAATTGTGCTTATGTGATAAATGCCACCAAGGTATTAAACATCCTGCAGCTCCCACAGAGACCAGGCATCACATGGAGGATTATGAACGGCCAGTATATTTATTAATATTCAGAGAAATGATGCAATGTGTAATCAATTAATAAACACACTCTCCATTTACTCTGCTTTTTATGAAGCCCTCTGGGTCCCAGTCAGCCTCATAAAAAATCTGCTCAGGACCCCACCCATTCACATGGCTAGCTTCATGTGAATGGGTGTAGTGTCAAGCATTTATTGTCCCATGACTTACAAGAAGAGCTGAATTTAGAGATAGGGCCATTTACCTCATACATTTATGTTCAGACAGACATGATGTCACAGGTCAAATAGAGTTCATAAACTGCTTGAACTTGAATGAGTGAGAAGCCAAATTTACTGTACCATTAAACCGCTGCAATATTTACACCTCGGTGACGTTTTGACTCCACTATGAATGTCTCGCAGGCACACCTAAGACCCACCCTAAATGTTGTCTTAGGAAGTATAAGAGGTGTAACAGTGGCAAAAACTGAATCACGAAGTTTATGTGGAACTCCCACAGTGCTCAGACACATTGTGAATTAACAGACATGCTTGTAATATCATTGTGGAATCTGCCTCAAGGCTTACTGACAGTAAAGTTTCATTACGGCACTGTTTTTGAAATGCACTGTGAAAACACCTCATGGGTGATTGAGAGAGAAGGGTCCTATTCCCCCCTCATCTAAAATCTTGACAGATTTGTCCTGTGGTGTGAGTGACTTTACCATCCTGATCTGCTCAGAATATGTTCAAGGCCACCCTGATTTAAGATTGTAAATATTTTAAATGTTCAATATTTACAGTCAGAAATCATGTAGCGTGTGGCAAACACTGAGGACAGCTGAGCACACATACTGTGGATTGTCATGTAAAACAGAATGATAGCCAATCAGGTGGCAAGCTGACTTACGAAGTAAGCACAATAAACAGCCATGGCAACAAGAGTAAACATGAAGCTTACAGTTAGATGGATGTCAGAAATGGAGGACCAACTTGTTGATTTGTAGCAACGGCATGAGTGTTTGAACAACATGTCCTGCAATAAACACAGCAGTCAAACTCAAGGAGAGTAGACTGAAATTGCTACAACGATGAATGTAGCAGGTGGATAACAACTACCAGCTTTGGACTTGTTTACTCTAAAGCAGCATTTGCCTGCACAAGAATTAGAATTTGAGTTGAAACTCTGGTTGTCGGTGAACAGAATCTGTTGTTGTTTGGTGTGCCGGGCTGATGATCTTATTGCAGAAACACTAAAACAAAAACTTTCGAATAGTCATTATTTATTTTCACACTAGGTTTTCTAAACTAAAAATCCTAACTGTGTCCTAGGCTTAAGTGAGTGTTTCCTGTTTTGCTCCGAGAGAAATTTGCCTTGCACGTATAATAAATGACAACATCAAAAACCACACCCAACAGTACATTATCTATAAAAAGTTATCACCCTCTTGGGTGTTTTCCACTTTCATTGATTTTATCAATCAATCTTGGTCAAAATTATGTGGTTTTTTATTACAAGAAAATATAAAAACCTCTTTAATGTAAAAGTGGAAAAGATTTTTACAGAATAATGTCAATTAAATGAAAATATGTAAAGTAAAATAAGTGACTGCATAAATATTCACCCTCTTAAAGTGACCGACCTAATACAACAGAGCACCAGCCAACTGGTGCTAGTAGTCTCTCAGTTAGTGAAATAGGGATGACCTGAGTACAGTGAATTTGTCTCAAGTGATTGTAGTATGAAGACACCTGTGTTTGCATGGTCCAGTCGCTGATTAAACAGTATTCGAGGCTACCATTACACCATGAAGACAAAAGAACACTCCAAGCAACTCAGAGAAAAGGTTACTGAAAAGTAAAAGTCAAGGGATGGATACAAAAAAATCAAAGGCACTGAACATCACAAGGAGTTCCGTTAAATCCATCATCAAAGAATTACAGGAATACAGCACATGTGTAAATCTGCCTAGATCAGGTTGTCCTTACAAACTGAGTGAGTGTGCAAGAAAGAGACTAGTAAGAGAGGCCACTAAGATGCCTGTGACTACTCTGAAGGAGTTACAAAATTCAGCAGCTGAGCAGGGAAAGACTCTACATACAAGAACTGTTGCCTGAGTTCTTCACCAGTCAAAGCTTGATGGGAGAATGACAAAGAGAAAGACGCTGTTGAAGAAAACTCATTCAATCTTGACTAGGGTTTGCCAAAAGTCATGTGACTCCACGGTAGTGTGGAAGAATGCTCTATAGGCTGGTGATCAGAAAAGACATGTTTGGAGGACACCAAACACTGCACATCACCACAAACACACCATTCCCACTGTGAAGCAAGGTGGTGGCAGCATAATGCTGTATGGATGTTTCTCGGCAGCTGGCACTAAAGGCTTGTAAAGGTAGAGGCTAAATGCAACAAAATATAGGAAAAATCCTGGAGGACAATCTTATTCAGTCTGCAAGAGAGCTACAGCTTGGGACAAGATTTATTTTCCAGCAAGACAATGACCTGAAGCATACAGGGAAAGCTACATAGAAATGGTTTAAAGACGACAAGGTGAATGTCCTGGAGTGGCTGAGTCCGAGCCCAGTCCCCAATCCAATAGAGAATTTGTGGCTGGACTTAAAAAGGGCTCTTTTCGTCTGCATGCAGAGCATACTGCATCTGTGCTCTAAAATATAATCTAAGCTCCTAAGAAGATTAACAAATGCAAAAAATGAGAAGAAAAAAAACTTGCTCATAAAAATACTTCAAGTACAAGTTTATATACTCAGCTTTCAACTGTTAGACCTTACTTTAAGTGAACCAGATACTGTATGTATTTTAGTGCAGCCTCTGGCATAGCAGTAGCTTTGGAGTCACACAGTTCATGCCCTCCAGTTTATATGACTATAACCCAAATGACCAGGCATTCCATTTGAATGCAGTATATTTGATTCTTATTGCTGCATACTCCACAGCTCAGGCTCTGCTTCTGCTTCCCAGAGGTTTAAGTCTCTCCCAACCTCCTCAACTTCATGTATTAGGATTAAGATTTATGTGAATTCAGCAAGTTGGTCTATTCAACACGTATTAAACTGTTGAGGATCTCTGTAGCTCGGAGATAAATGTTTGAGCAGGAGTTATAATACACAAGAAGACAATCAAATGTGTCATAGCTGCAGAAAATTGATGGCAGTTTGAAGATTTTAAACAGCTTCAGTGCTGCCTTCAGATTCTGTTTTTGTTTCCATTCATTTACATTTTTCTTTAAGTTTCATTATGCTTTAGAGCGTTTCCTTTATTGTTTGTTGGTTTTGAGTCCCCAGAGATGCCCCTCTGTGATTTAATGCTCCAGAAATAAACAAAAATAACATTATCTACGCTTGTTTTAGCATTTAGTCGAGCGTTCTGGAGTACAGCGGGATTTAACCTCCTTAGAAGCATTGTGTGCATCCTTTTACAGCATGACAGTAAAGGGAAGTGCTTCTGTGTCCATGCAGAATGAGTGAACAAATCATCCGGTGCTCCTTATACTGTCACTCACCTGAGACTCACGGGGAGAGCTGAAGTCTCTACGAGGAAATAGTCCCTGAAAAAACACGTCTCCAAAGCTTGTCACATCTGCATTTTCATATTTGGAGCATCTTTGTAGCTTAGACAGCAGTTACCTTCAAATGATGTCTGACAGCGCAGTCTGCATGAAGAGCATAAAAAATAGAAACGCAACAACATGTAAAGCATTGCAGAAGCATCTCCAACATAAGCACATTTATACATTGTGTTCATTCTATTATTTACGAGACTGTTTTGCTCTTGGTTGATATATTAAACTTTTAAAATCCTTTACCTTCCAGCAGTTGTTGTTAGGTTCTTCCCTGCAGCCAGAAATGTAAAAACTGCTCCTTTGCAGCAAGGATCTGAGAGTTGGAGAGTTGTCAAGGCCGAAATGAAAAATCACGATTCTTTTCACAGCAGATCCAAAAGAAACCCTTTTCTTGTGTTCTGGCTCAATAAGATATCCAACCCTGAGCTCTATGCTCAAACCCAAGCCTGTAATATCCTCCATGAGAACACAGTCAGCAGTGAACAAGAGCAAACAGTCTTCACTTGAAAAGTATCAGTCTGAGGAAATCAATGAAGGCCTAAAGCTACAGCTTCATGTGGAGAACAGACAGGCTTCACCAAACAACTTGAGTATGATACATACATCTGCCTGTTTAAGTTAAGTGGTCCATAAGTTAGTCCATGTTATGCTCTTTTACCCTCTTTGCATCCATCGTTGTGTCTTGTCTGAGAAAGTAGGTTGGTCTTTGTACAACAGGCACAGAAAGTGAGGCAATTTCCCTTTTTAACTTACTTTCGGCTGACCCTGAGAGAGTTAGAGATGATGCAAGTCTTAAGCCTTTTGACAAACAACCCACTGGCTTTTAGTCATATCAGCCATGCACCTAAATATGCAAACTAGTCTCCTTCTTTTCACCAGAATGAACCCACCGCCACAGCACACATACAATCCAATGTGCTCATGAAGACATGAAAGATCCCTTCAGAAATCTTTCTTAAACCACTTCTGTTGCTTCTGCAGTCGGCTAAAGTTTATAGCACTTTTGCTTCGGCTTCAGGCTGATGCTTCATGTCACATCTCACCCCTGCCATTTCACCATTACTGGAAAACAAGAGCAGAAAATAGTGCGCTCTGTTCTCAAATTCAAATTTTGATGTACCCCATACCAACATTTTATTTTAATTTCTGAGTATAATTAGATTGGCCCATGGCCACACTTGGCATCATCCTTCTATTTTAAACCACAGAGACAAGCAGAGACAAAAATACCATACTGTCATATGGAATTTCTATTTGGGGTGTTGGTAATGATGTGATCATGTTGGACCCTGTCTCTAATGGTCTAAAGCTGATTAGGAAAATCGGTTTTAGGGCCTTTAAGCTTAGTTCCACCTGGACCAGCTGCAAAATTAAGCTGCTGTTTGCCATTAAGGCAACAATTTTTTTAATACCGTGATGGGAGACATTTTCCTGGGATGAGTGCTTCAAATGGAATACTTAAAAGCATCTTTAAAACACTGTTACTTAAAAAGAGAGAATTTCTTTCATCAAATGGGCCATTTATGCTTTTACTGCTGTTAAGGATGTGAATTTCTTTTTATGGCTTTTCATTTTGAAGCTTATTCCATCTTTTAAAATATTCTCTGAACATGAATGAGTCTTAACTTGATTAAAATCTTCCTTGAAATGCAGGTATGGAGATGAGCTGGGGTCATGCTGTATTCTTCCTCTGGAGGTTGTGAGAAGGATACAGCTGCTGCAGCAAAAAGGCAACACTGAGCTGTTTAAGTCCCGCAATTACCAGGAGCTAATGGACTGCAGTGTTCACTTCTCATGTACACAGGACGCGCAGGTATTTCCGCTCGGCTTCCTTTCATTTATCGTATGTGACAGGTGCACAAACGCTTGGTTATGATGACATTGTTGTGGAGCCTGTGCAGGCGACACAAGAGCACAACACCCAATCTATCTCTCATCTGTGACCGTCATATACACACATACATGTGAACATACCTACACCCTGTTTTCACATTTCCCACCCCCACAAATAGCTTGTCAATCCCAACAAGACTCTCCTGTGGCTGCTGCACCAGGCTCAGCGTGCTGCTTTATGGAGCATGAATCATAAAGAATAATATAATGAAATTTGTAGATTCTCGTAAGTCATTTCACATCACAGTGATTTATAACACACTGGTGGTTTGAGACAGATACCTGGAGGTTTGAGCAGAGGGTTTTGTGTTGTGGTGTACAAATTTAGAGCAGCAAAGTGGGGGGAAGCTAAAGTCCCAGAAGTATGCTTCCCCACTATAAATAAGCATTTGAAAGATTTATTTATACTACATTTTTAATGCATCTTAACGTTGCTGCACAGGAGCTGCAGCAGACAAAAGCAGTACCATAGTTTAATGTTATGGTGCTTAGTTTGGAGTTTCTTAAGTTATTATCTGAAAAGTAACCTTTCATTTTATCTTCTAAGTCTGGCAAACCTAGCAGCCTCTTGGGAGTGTTTCACCTATATTAAATGTCGTTGTCTGTAGTATTGGGTTGATTTTGAGTTGTAAAGTGTCATGATACAGTTACACTGAAAAGGTTTTTGTGAACCCCAGGAATGGGGTGGCTAATGGGGTCATATTAAACTTTAAACAATATATGAAGAATGATCTTGGTCTTGAGACCGGTCTCAAGACCACATTTTGAATGTCTTGGTCTTGTCTTGGACTTGACAGCATTTATCTCTGTGTTGTCTTGGACTGGCTGGAATTGGGATTTTCCATCAAGACCGGTCGAGACCAGCACTGATATGCTATTCTTTGACTTCATTAATGTGATAATAAGGAGAAGAATTTGCTAAAACAACAAATAGCTATGCCTATGAAAACGTGGACATTAGTCCATCTTATTTCTAGTCAGAAATACCTCTGAACACTTACTTTAGGCCTCATTCACCTGACAAATCTAGATAAACTTCTCGTTTTTAGATATTTAAGATAATTCTGGACTTATCAGTAGCTTTTAAATGCATACAAGGGTTTATTTTTTTACAAAAAGTTAGTTGAACAAATTTGTTAAGATTTTAGCATGTAAAGAGTTGCAGACAGCTTGTTTTTATCTGTATGATTTATTAAAAAAAAAAAAAAAAACTAAAATTAACAACTAACAACTAACAAACAGACATGTGGCCACCGTCCAGTTTTTCCCCTGTAGTAGCTGATGAAGATGTACCACTACAACAAATAATCCAATATTTTAAAGTAGTTCTAATATCTGGTATTTGTTTTCTTGTGTGGGAGCTGGACTCGGTCAACAATAGCAGGTTCAGACTTCAGAGGAACTCCCCTTGTTGATAATCCTTTATAGCCTGAGAGCAAATCCCAGAAGAAGCTGGCTCTAACCCCAGCCCACAAAAACCAAAGGAGAAAGACAGACGTCTCGGCCTGACTTTGATCCTCTCATACGATGTTGATGTATTAAACACTTTTCCATCAGACTGTAAACTCAGTGGCGAGCACAACAAGATTATACATTCCAGACACATACTTCCGGGATGCCTGCATGAAGAACATTGTTTGCTGTCAAGTCTTGCTAAGTTATGACTCGGGGAGGAGAATTAAAAGGCCTCATAAATTCCAAAATGAAAAGGTAGGGCGCCATCAGAGATGACCGATGCTTGGGTGAATGGAGGTTTTCCTGCGCTTTAGAGCATTTTATCCCGAGTAATGAAAATTAGGTCCCTCAACACGGAAATGACCCCAAAGATGAGACAACCCTTTATCTCCTCCTTTCATCCGACAAGGATTATTGATTCATGAATGAAAATGATTGTCCGGGGTTTGATGTGCCCTTGAAGGTGTTCTTCTCCCCTCTCTCTTTTGAATCTTTTATGGTGCCTGTGTTCGCTGCGGTTGGCTAAAAGTAAGTGTGATGCTGCTGGTATGGAGTATTCTCTATATCCTGCAATATTCATACGCTGCTGTATTTTTTCTCCCTTTATATCCCCTTCTATTGGAATTTCACTTTGCTTTAAATGGGAGTGTGAGCTGGTGCCATCCTCGCCGCTCTACATTGTTGATAGACATCAATGAATCGGATTATTTTAGTGTGCAGGCATGGACTAATCTCCAAATAATGAGGTCCATCTGCACCAGTGACAATAAGTACAGCACCTTCCCTTTAATACTCAATCTTGGTTGACACAGGCGGCATCATACTGCCAGACTAATCCACTGTCCGATGTCACGGCATCCGAAATCTAATTTACCTTTCCATTCAGGGCCTAGACATTGCCACCTGTTGATTTCTCTCCTGCTCTGCCTAAAATGGTTTCTCCCACATAGTTTCCATAGCAACAGTCCAGTTTAGTGTCCTGTTGTTTTCTCCACAGATGGAGAGTGGCTAATTTCTCCGAATGAGGCTCTTTGATGATAAAGAAAGCTAGGTTGGGAGATTTCCATAATGAATGGATGCCACGCTAGATCAGTCACCACCTCGCACTCATGATTGCTTTTTGATGAATTTCTCTTCTTGCATGTCCTTAAGGTTCCTAAGCTACGGGAGCCCAGTGCATCCACAAAGGAGCGCTGCACTTATCCACAAATTTAGGTCAGGCTTTGTCACTGTGTAGCCTTAAAATTGTGGTCGAATTGCACAAACCCCTAAAGGTAGATGTCACTCGACGCCTTAAACTTGGGTCTTTAAAGGAAAAAATGGTGTACGAGTTTCTGTTTGCATGGAAAGATGTGTTTTTTGAGGTCAGACTAAACACCTTGGGGGTAAACATAACACTTCGTGCTAACCTTTTTCTCAGGCCTTGAACTCCCTCTCACAATGTTTTTTTTAATCATCCCAGCACGGAGAGTCTTTCTAAGTGCATTTCTGAGTGTGTGAGCATGTGCGCAGTCATATATGTTTGTGTGTATGTCAAGGGAGTGGGAGAATTTAATCACACCCTGACAGATGTGTGGGGTATTGATTTGTGGCAGTTTTTGTGAGTGCTGCTCCGGGCCCTCTGGGAGGGATACAAACCCCTCTATCAAAGCGACCTCCCCACAGGGTCTGCACCGCACTAGCACCATGAATATTGTTTGTGTGTGTGAAAGTATATGCCTGTGTGTGTGTGCTTTTTTAGGGGGGAGGGGTACAAAGGTAAACCAGAGGTACTCGTTAAACCACTCCAGGACTCACAGGGGAAATGTATAGTGCTCTACCGATAGAAAGGGTCGATTCATCCTCTGGAGAAAACAGGTCTCATAAATAAACAAAAAAAAGGGATGATGCTCATTTCACAGAGCAACGGTGAAAGAACACCAAATGGATCCAGAGTTTTCTGGCCCTGTGGATGCTTTTGATGGCAAAAAAGCTTTTGAGTGCTGCTTGGCCTTAGCTGTTAGGTCACACCCCCCATGTACAGAGGCCATAATCCTTGATGTAATCCTTTCCTGCATGTTATTCCTCTCACTCTTCTCACGGTTTCTAACTCTGTCTGTCCTGTCCTCTAAGTCAAACCCCCTTAAAGGCTTTCACTTTGACTGAGGTATCATGTCCTCTAATAGAAACTACAGTGAGTCTGATCCGACCCCCTTCAGTGAAACTGTTTTGTCTTGTCAGACCCACAACCCCCTTGTGAACATGGATTTGAAACACCTTTGACAGTTTTTCAGTCTTTTTGAGTATCATGCAGCAAGTCAGGGTTCAAGTCAGGTCTCTGGCTGGGCCACCATAGGACATTCACAGAGTTGTCCCTAAGCCACTTCTGTGTTGTCTTGGTTGTGTGCTTATGGTCAATGTAATGATGAAAGGTGAACCTTTGTCCCAGTCTGAGGTCCTGAGTGCTGGGGAACAGGTTTTCATTAAAGATATCTCCATACTTTGTTCCATTAAGCTTTCCATCAACCCTAACCAGTCTCCTAGTCCTTGCTGCTGAAAAGCACCCCCACAGCATGATGCTTCCACCACTATGCCTAATTGTTAGGATGGTATTGGGCAGTTAATGAGTGGTGCCTGGATTCTTCCAGATATAAGGTCTAGATTTGAGGTCATACAGTTCAATCATGGTTTCATCAGACCTTAGAATCTTGTTCTTGACAGCCTGCAAGTCCTTCAGGTGCTTTTTTGCAAACTTTTATCAGTGTTTGAATTACATAGTAGCTTTCAGGGGAGCCCCAAGTCACATGCAGCGCATGCACATATTTAAGTGCAGCATGATCAACATCAGAGTTAACAATCATTCTGCTGTTTCTGCAGCAGGAAGTTAATGCCGTCAGTAACCTGTTGCTTAGGCACATGTAATCCTGGTCCTTATTCCAGTGCAGCACTGCCATGCATGAATAACAACAGCAGGAAAAGACAAATAATTTTGTTGATTTGTGGGGTCAGATGGTTGAAAATTTTGATTTAATATGTAATGAGCATATGGGATATTTATACTATTGGTTTTATATTTGAGGAAACTTAATGTGCATAAAATATAATAATGACCCACATGTTGAGCTCCCCCTAAATATCCCATTTGAGAGTTTTAGCGGAGTTCATGCCATCTCAGGGGAACTGAGCTCCCCTTGGCTTTTATGTGTTTTGTACTGAGGAGAGGCTTCCGTCTAGCCACTCTGCTATAAGCCTAAATCAGTGGAGGATTGCAGCGATGGTTGTCCTTTTGGAACGTTGACTCATCTCCAAACAGGATCTCTGGAGCTCATTCAGAGTGAACATCAGGTTCTTGGTCACCTCTCCTACTAAGGCCTTTATACCCCAGTTGCTCAGTTTGGCCTGGCGACCAGCTCATGGAAGAGTCCTGGCTGTGCTAAACTTCTTACTCTTGAGAATTATTGAGGTCAGTGTGCTCTTTGCTCTTTGTGCTCATGCAACAATCCTGTCTCTGAGCTCTGCGGGCAGTTTCTTTGACCTCATGGCTTGTTTTATGCTGATATGTAATGTCAGTGGTGAGGCCTCTATAGAATCTATAGAGATTTGTGCATCTTTCCAAATCTTGTCCAGTCTATTTGATTCATCACAGGTGGGGTCCTGCTCCTGGACTCCTCCAGCTCAGTAGAGCTGATTGCTTGGCTCCTAAACAGCTCTTAATTTGGTGACAGTTTGGCTTTTTACATGTGGATTAAAAAATGACAAAGGATGGAGGAAAGAAAGATGGCACTCAAACAGCATTTAGCTACAGTGGCACACATTAAAGAGCCCAACTAAGACTACTCTAAAGGAAAAATAACTCAACAATTGCATGGGTTAAAAGTAGCCAAAACGGGTTAGAAGTGGAAAAAAAGGAAGGAAATGGGTTAAAGAGTGACAAAATTGGATTTAAAGAGGCACAAATGGGATAAAAGTGGCAAAAATGGTTGATTTTGATGGTTAAAAATTGTTAAAAGGGGTCAAAAGTAGCCAAAAAATGGAATACATGAGCAAAACTGTGATGGAAAGGGGTTAATAAGTGGCACAAACTGATAATTTAGACATTAAAACCTACTATAATAACTTATTACACTTTTCAGCTCCACAGTGAGGTAACTGTTAGCCTGGACACTAGCACCAATGCTTCCAGTCTGACACATATGCATTGATATCATAAATAAAATACAAGTGGGGAGGGCCCATTCTTTGTGTTTTCAGGGGCCTAGCCAATGCCGTGGGCAGGCCTAATCATACTCAATGGATGTAGAAATGTTCAGATGATAATTGTAGCATACTTAGAGCTTTAAAGTACCAACTTCCCTCCATTTCAAGGGGTCTTGCCATCCCTGGCAACTCCTCTTGGCCTGTTCTTGGTTTTAATTTCACCACTTCTTGAAATATGAAAGGAGACACTGTTTCAGACCATGAAATATGTTCTCTGTGCTGAGAGCTTTTCACATCACGTATTGCTGGTAAACGAGAGAGGCACCCAAAGGCTATAACTCAAAGAACCAAATATGTTTGAGCCAAAAAACTACTCAAAACTTCAGCACCACTGTCTGAAAGTTTGAAAGGCAAATAACATTCATTTGTATGAGTAACAGGCCCAGACCTTGAACTTTTTAGCTAGGCTGCAGTAGTTTGGACCAAAGAAAATAGATAAACAATTAATGGTAGTAATCAGTTATTTGATTTATCACAATGGATTTCTTATGTAGGTTTAACGTTATAAATACCAAGGAGTTGAGTATGGCAATGTATATGAAACTACACAGAAGGGAAATTTGGTCAAATTTGAGACAAAAAATTAGATACTGGACACAATTATCAGGTTCAACAGAATGTACATGGACTGGTTGAATTTCTGTTAAAATTTCTGATCACAACCTCGTGGAGAAACTGTGTAGAGCTCACCTCCTCGATGCAAGGACAGAAAGCGAAAGTGAGACCCGTCCTGCCTTTGCTGCCAAATGGATCGGAGAAGGCAGGGCCTGTGTTTACAGCCATGGCTAATATCCTCGTTAACGCTAATCTGTGGGGAGTGTGAAAGACGGAGGGAAGGAGGGAGAATGTTCAAGAGAGGAGATGAAAAGGAAGGAGGAGTTTGGGGGGAAAGTGCAAAGAGGAAGCAGACAGAGTGGATGACCAGTGGACTCGTCTGGGCACTTTGATAGCTCCACTGATGGACTGTGATTGGCTCATTAACCCTTCCTCTAAAAGCTGGCTAGACTGCACTCTGCCCTGCTATATATTCCACACACATACACATGCAGTTTCCCCACATACATGCAAACAAATATTCTCATTAGCAAGTCAATGAAGTGGGCAAGCATTCACATATAATCTATTTCTTCATTAGACACACAAGGCCGATGGATCATTACGCTAAGTATGTTCTCTGTCAAGCTTGAACCTTGAACACCAAGAATCCCTGGGTGGAGAAGTGCCAAAAAATTCAGGTATTTGTTTTCACATCTGGATATTGCACTTTCAGCAATTGCAGATATTGAAATCACACTCAAAAAAGTTTGTGATTAAAATATCTGCCAAGGGCCATTTCTGCATCGCAAAGAGAACTTCTGTAACTAAACTGACAGTCCATGAACTTCCTATGAACTTGCCCACAGTCATGAAGAAAGCGTTTGGTGTCTGGTTGGGATCACACCTGTTGCCAGTGTGTCAGCCAAGACAGGACAAGATTTTTGTTGCAAAGCCTGACATGGGGGCATTGTTAAAGACATAAAGAATTGTGTTTGATCCAGCAAGAAGTCCCACTTTTACAGAAAAAACTCTTGAATTGATGATGAGAACTAGTTGAACCTTTGTTCCTATCAATAACTGT
This sequence comes from Cheilinus undulatus, assembly GCF_018320785.1. Lineage (NCBI taxonomy): Eukaryota > Metazoa > Chordata > Actinopteri > Labriformes > Labridae > Cheilinus > Cheilinus undulatus. Next base: position 33,551,025 of record NC_054878.1, on the reverse strand, counting down.
AATGTCAAAGTAGTATTTATAAACCGTACCCATTTTAGGCCATCCACTGATAGAAGGGTCACTAAAAAGTCTGTGCATGGCATTCTTCAGCAAGCTAAGAGCCTCCACATCTACACGCTCTGCAACAATCACGGCATCATCAGCAAGTTGGACATCGCCAAATGACACTCCACAGTTTGCCGCTACTGCCCCATTATCCAGTCTACAGGTACTGGGGCATATAGGGGCTAAGACGCACCCCTGGCTCACCCCAGAATCAACTTGTTTGCAGTGATGCTAATCTGCATAGCTTATTTCCCAGAAAAGCTGCGGTGTAGAGATGCTGTTTGCTTTCAGAGGAACATTCAGCATTTTGCATATGCTTTGCCAGAGGTCTTTTTGACCCCTCTTGTACAGGTTATGTAGGCCCAAAGCAGCTCAATTCAGTCATGACTCAAACACACTATGTATTTTGTTAAACCTGAACATTGAACATGATCTTTTTTGAGGCTTCTCCATGAAAACTCTGCCATCATGCTCTTTTAATAAGAAAAAAATCCAGATTTTTATGTTGAATTTGGTGAAAAAAGGCTGCTTTTAAATTTGCACTCCAAGGAGCAGTTAAGATATCAACTCTGCACTTATAAAACTGCCTCTGGGTTGGTTTAAAGAATGAATTAGGAGCTGTTGTCTGAGGTGCAAAGGTAGATTTTTACTTTTAGAGTGCCAAAAATGTGTCTGACAATAACAGGTAATTGTAGATTTCATTCCAGTTGACTGAGGTTTGTTTAGTTTCAGGGCATAATTAAATTTTTGAAAAGGAATCCATTAATCTGATTGTTTAAATGTGCCCTTAATATTGGTTGATTCAGCTTTAAAGTTTTAAAGTAGCATACAGATTTAAACATTTGATAGCTAAAACTGTGAACTCTGACAAATAACACAAAGGCTGACAATCACCACATAACGTTGCAGGTGTTTTGTAGCAAGTGTGTTATTTAGATGCCGCTCAAAGGTGTTTTTTTCACTTTATGCGATACCTAATTCAGCCTCAGCTGTTCTTTAGCTGCACTTAAACAGGCTCTCATGGCTCATTGCTCAGTTAAAAAGATAAATGGCATAAATAAATGGCAATGGCGAAAGCCTTATACTTAAAAGCCTCTCAAAACACAGATGGAAGTGTATAGACTCAATCTTACACTTTCATGACACTCTGCAGTACTCAAACTTGTGCTAAAAGTCAAACTGCATCAGAACTAAGAAGAAAAAAGTGAGCGTGGCTGAGAACACTTTGTCTGTCAGCTTGACTGGTTTCCCGGCGTCAACCATTTCTCAAACACGGCCAAACATTTAGTTTTCTGTTGTCTCCCCTTACTGATCACATCTCTGCTGTCAAAATGGAAAGCTATTTTTCTTTCAGCTATGAATCATCTCTGCTGATCTTTGTCACAATTTCAAATAATAAATTGAAGTCTCGGACAGAAAATGTTCCCATGCAGCTGTGTACAATCATAATGTCAACACAACTGCACCCATATAACACATTATCTTCAGTAACATGGAACAAATGCTGGATAAGCTACTTATAGCTCATGCTTAATCTTCCTCTGTACATTCTCTGATGGAATAATAAAGTTTCATTCGCACATCACAAGCAGACCCTGCTTGTTTCTGTTGTCATGTAGTTATTATTTCTGAGTGGCAGAGGTGTAATGACTGGGAGGTTGTTAACGCCAAAACGTGGTTGTGTTTTATGATCACATTGCTGTCAGATTTGTATCGCTCTACACTTCAGGTTGTAAATTCCAAGGACAAGGGTGGAAATGTGATCGCCTTGTTGTAAACACTCAACATAGTGCTTCTGTTTGCTATTGCTTGTTTATCAGACGGTTAATGATGGGTCAGCTAGAGGGCTAAAGGTACAGGTGGCAAACATTGTTTACAAGGGATTTTTAATTTAGGCTCCTGCTCTTTTCCAAGGCCAAGAACAACATTTGTGTATGGGGTTAAACTTTGAAAATCAACTTTCTGCTCCCACAAACCACTGCATTAAGAATAGACAGCAAAACAGCACCCCTGAAGTGAGGCCAAAATGTTTAAGGTGGCTTTCACACTAGGGGCCCAGTCCCGGATCCGAGTGCACTTGAGCCCAAAGTCCGGTTTGTTTGGGTATTGTGAATGCAAACCGCCCGGGCACCAGGCCCACTTAGGGAGGTGGTCTCGGGCGCGATTCAAGTGGACTCTGGCATGGTTCGGATGAGATGTGAATGCAACCACGCTCGGATACGAGACAGAGCATCGAATCAGCTTTATGACATCATCGTAAAAACTAAACTTCTTTCAACAGCGCAGCAGTTTGTTCACGTTTTTCCTCAATAAAGGGTGGAAATCATCAGAATCCAGTCAATAAATGGTCTGCTGCTGTGACTCACCTTACAGATGAATACAAGTTGGAGTCAGTGAGAGGAGATGCAAAGGCAGTAAAAGTCTCCTGTCACCTCAAAAACCGCGGTATCTGCGCAGCGCAAGCCCATTCAATCTTCTGAGCTGTACGTAGATGTGCAGATACGAAGAACAAAGTTGCTGGCATCTTAAAAGTGATTTTAATCATCCATGGCTGTGGGATGGACTTTTTGCCGGGTCAAAACAAAAACAATCTTCGCTCAGGTCATGACCACAGTGGTTGCCATTGCAGCTTCTTCTTCTTTCTCCTCTTTTGCGGGGTTGTAAACCAGCTACGTGCATACTGCCACCTGTTGTTTCAGACCGAGTAAATACGCAAGTGGGCCCGAGCACGGATTGACGTTGTGAAAGCAAGCCCCGGGGGGGGGGTAATCACGCCGTGGCGTACCAGAATTTCGAGCAAACATCAGCTGGACGAGCATGGATCCCGTGAAGCTCCGGAATCCTGTTCACCAGGTTGATCGCCTTCCAGAAGTCAACATAGGCTGCAAGCAACCCTCTATTGAATTCCCAAGAGCACTCAGAGAGGACCTGAAATGCTAGGATCCGTAGACTTCTAGGTGTGCAGCCCAACTGTTAAGGTCGCTGGTGTTGGAGTGGCCGGTCATGGATGCTATTCTGAAGTTTCAGTGAAAGCACCTTCCTCGGCACTTAGAGAGGCGTAATACCCCTGCAGTTGTAACACTCTTGCACATGAGCCTTTCTCTTCCAACAATGCGCCTCTCCCAGTCGGTAGGGATGATCCCTGTTCTCCATACAGAGCGGAATAGAGCATGCATCCCCAGTATCTCATCCTGGATCTACATATGCCTGGTACTTTCCCAGCCATACCTTCAATATAAAAGCACCAAACTTCCCTGTTTACAAGAGAAAAGAGAAGTAAAAATTTAACGGGTGCAGTTTAGAGAACAAGCACCTGTTGCTACAGACTTATATCTGATGCTCTAATGGTGTTATGTCTTGCTGTAAGCTTTTAACAATGTAGAATGCAAGGACTGGTATGCACACTAATGGTTAAAAGGAGGGATGAACTTTTCTTTTCCATTGACTCCCTGAAAGAGTGTCTGGTCTGCTGGAAAAGGTGTATAGGTCACTGCAATGTAGGAAAATTAAAAGCCTTTGTCAAATGCTTAACCTTTCAGAAAATTCACCAACCACTAATCCTGACACACCATTGTTTTTTTTTCTTATCAGCACATTTACATTAGGAAGTCACTCAATAAATCTATAGCTATGGATAAAATGTCACCCTGACTTGGACTCCATTTACTCTTCATTTATATCATACTGGCTGTTATTTTTATCTCATGTTGGGGAGCATTCGATTTCATGTCTTTGGCTCATTCCTATTTAATGAGCGTCATTGATTTTCCCCTCATAAAATCTTCATTAATCACCATGAAACTGTCTTAGTGTGTGTTCATAATGGCTACTTCACTGGATAGTAGACTCCAGTGTTCCACATTTTGGTCCACTGAGCAAACAGATCAAAAAAATTTGAATAAACCTTGTGGCACTTCCTTTATTAGTCACCCACGCTATGTTGTTTTTCCTGGCCTCAAAACTGCCTGGGGGTTTAAATCATAAGCAAGTCCAGCTGTGTGCACATGCATTCATATCAGCATACATGTATGAAGGGGAGTGTGCCTCATTTTCTGTGTGGCTTCATGCATGTGGCGTAGTGGAAAGCTGGCAGACCACGATCGCTTCCTGGCTCTTAACAGTGTTTCTCATGCAGCTCGTCTGGACAGAGAGGCACAAGCAGAATGTATATTAAGCCCCATCTCTCATACTCTGCATGCTCCAGCACCTGGAGGATGGGGCGAGCATCAGCTCCAGGGCTCTGAGTCAATATTAATCTGCCAATATGAAAGGCTGGATTATCACTAGGGTCGATTGCTCAGGCCTCATGTAAGAGAAGTGTATAATGTGAGGGGGAGTTGGGAGGTGGGAACACCAAATGGACAGGTATCGGAGGAGGGCAGGCAGACAGAGATAGAGAACTTCCAGTGCTTCTGAATGGTTAATCTTTTTGTGTGTATTGCTAGTGGAGTGCCCTGAAATTGATTTGAATCAAAAGGGCAGAATTACATGAGGGGAGAAGGTGGGGGGAATATGAGCAGGGAGCCAAGGACACTGGGAAGGTGGCTGTCATGGCATGAGCCCATCTGCTGGATATGTGTGTGTACATCAGGCCTGCCCTAGGTTTGTGTGTTGTTAATAAAGGTTGCACTGGAAAGGTTGAAGGGGACAAACAATGTTTGCATGGAGGTTTGAGGGAAACTGTCAGGTATTTACTTACAAAAAGAAAGTCCATCTGCTTTACAAGGTTATACATTTACAACTATATTACACCTCCTTTTGGTGAGAATCAATGTCCTTCTCTACATTTGCTGCTTTTTAGCTGCAGTCATTTGGGACAAATTTTAAATGCTGTCAGGAAAAATATGTGAACGGATTGTTCCTGACCTTTTGCATGTGGAAGGAAACACAATGATGAAAAGACTGTTCAATAAACAGCACTCAGGTAGGTATTTTCTGCTTCCTAAAAGCCTGTGTGCACATCTGGGTCTGTTTGTGTGTCGTCCCGGGGTGCGCTGATGGCTCTGCAGAGCAGCAGAACAATCACAGCGGCACAGCCCAGATTGCTGCCTCCTTCCAGGCCTTTATGCCTCCTCATCTCCTTCCCCGCTGAGACCGGTTGTGACTCTTTGTCCTCGTTGACCCGCTGTTGAACTATCCCTCCATTACCCTCAGAGAACCCTCCTTTCTCATGCACACACATCCACCCCACAGGCTGTTTTTCTCCCCGTGTCCCACCCCGGCTCCACCTCCCCCCTCTTAGCACCTCTTCTGAGGCCCGAGATCCTGCTCGAGCTCCTCGACAGCTCCTCTCTGCACTGCGACACTTGGTTCCCGTCCGTCGCCTGCTGGCCGCCTGTTAATCGCGACTGGTGGGGAGGAACGGATCGCTGCAAGACACGGTCGTCCTCTGGAGCCCACAAATCCAGGCCAAGGTCATTCACATCACTCTTGTGATGCCTCCTCCCACAGCAAACGGGGAGAGTGAGGCATGCTGGAGTTAAAGGAGAGAGATAAGACTGCTCGTGAGGGGCAGAGGAGTAATGGATTAAAGAGACATCAATAGCAATGCTGGGGTTCATTTCACTCCCTAAATAGGCGATTAAAAGCAAAGCATTGAAATATTATTATCATATCACATGCGTATTTACCCCTTTTGATGAAATATTCAGGCATGTTAGGGTGCAAGCGTATAGGTAACCTATTTTCTGTTCTCTCCTTGATCAAGGCTCATCAATAATTCACTCCTGGCCCATTAGTTTTGTGCAAAATGCCACAGAGCAACTTAAGCTCATCAGGAATTCATTGCTTATTTATTTTGTGCCGAAGCATATGGCACAGCTCTCATTGAGGAAGTTTAGAGAAGCTTGGCTGGGCAGAGTAGTTACACTGCACACTTAAAGGCAAATGGCTTCACAGTTAACCTTGGGAATATTTACATAAATTCCAATACAGATTGCAGGGGGTGAACAATAGCAATAGCAGTCCTATCTCCTTTTTTACACATTCATAAGACGTATCTCCTGGAAATATTTCAGGAATTGTTACGGTGTGCTGGACCATTTCCCCCCAGCGCTGACGATGTATTTTATGGAATAAGTTGAGAGATGGATACTAAAATGAGGGCCTCTGTCACAAAAGCACACAGTGTTGTCATCAACAAGCCTGCTCTTTTTTCCAGCCCATTGCCTTTGCTGTAATTTGCACTCCCTTCCCTCCTCCCACTACCAGCCATCATTTCAGACAATGTTTTAGAAATCACAGCCGGTTTCCCTGCCAGTGTTTCACATTTGTCATTACATGTCAGCAGGGCTTGGGGATTTTGCTGCCTCACTTGGCAAAAAGCAATTGTGTGCGTGAAGCTGCTGAAACACACCTGGAAATGAAATGAAAGGGGGCTTGTGGGTAAATCCACTTGTGATGTTATTAAGCAGCATCCCTGCAAGTTAGAGTCCAGCCTATGCTCCACCTGTGTGAGTCTTTGGACTGGGTTTTATCCACATGCTTGTCTCTATTAGCCCTCTCAAGGCCTGATCATTCTCTCCATCCTCAACCTTAAACATGCTCTGGCTCTCAGCACGTTTTCACAGCTCATTTCAAAGTCTCCTGTCTGTCTTTAAATTTCCATGTTTGATTGTCACAATGCTTTCTGATTTAGTGCTTAAAATGATTGTATTTTACTGCTTGAAAAGATCATAGTGTTATATAACCACGCACCACTGGAGAGGGAAATCTCACATGAAGAAAATTTAAAGTTATAAATGAAATCCAGCTTTAACAATTTGACCCATTTAAGGGTGATAAAGTATAGTTTAAAGCTCTTGGGTGTCCAAGAGATAAAATGTATATTTATCATATAACTTCAGCGCTAAAATTTAGAGCAAGTTACAACTTTTTTGATTCAGATGAGAACTTTGAATTGTCATTTTACTCATTTAAAACTGTTTATTTGAAATATGCAAAAGGGTTAAGAGTGTTATGCAAGTAAATTCTTCATATGAGAGAGTTTAAAGCTCACTTCACACAGATTAAATGAACCTTTTTTTGGTTGCACTGAGCTACCCCTTTTTAGTAAAAAGAGCCATTGGTTGTGATAAATTTAAATCACCTAAATTCAATCACAAAGTGCTAACTGTTAAAATGTAATGTTTTATTTTCATTAAATATGATAAGGATTGATTCTATAGTATAGAGGACAGGGCTAAGAACAGAGTGCTCGTTTAATTATAGGCCTACTTATAGCTCAAAATGTAAGGCCTAATTAATACATTTAAATCAAGCAGACATATTAATCACTCCTTATTTTTCAGGCTATTTGCCATACCTGCACTGAGATAACTGAATGGTTTATCGGAATTCTGCTCTTTTTAAAAGAATCTCATTAACATTAAAATGGGTGCTTAAGCAGTATTTAGTAGGAATGCATAAATTGGTATACCATCAGTATTGGTGATATTGGGTTGAAAAATGGATAGTCAGAATGTGAGCAGATATGAAAATGGCAAAATAGGTTTTATCAGAGGGGGGCCCTCTTTAAAAAGCTTATGTTGCCTGTAGATTTGGCCTATGCTGGCTGTAAATTTGGCCTATGCTGGCTGTCAATTTGGCCTGTGCTGGCTGTAAATTTGGCCTATGCTGGCTGTAAATTTGGCCTATGCTGGCTGTAAATTTGGTCTATGCTGGCTGTAAATTCGGCCCATGCTGGCTGTAAATGGGGCATACGTCGGCTGTAAATTTTGGACTAAGTTGGCTGTAAATTTTGCCTATGCTGGCGGTAAATGGGGTCTATGTCGGCTGTAAATTTGGCCTATGCTGGTTGTAAACTTGGCCAATGCTGGCTGTGAATGGGGCCTTTGTTTGCTGTAGACTTGGCCTATGATGGCTTTAAATTTGGCCTTTGTTTGCTGTAGATGTGGACTTTGTTGGCAATAAATGGGGCCTGTGTTGGGTGTAAATTTGGACTAAGTTGGCTGTAAATTTGACCTATGTTGGCTGTAAATTTGGCCTATGTTGGCTGTAAATTTGGCCTAGGTTGGCTGTAAATTTGACCTATGTTGGCTGTAAATTTGGCTTATGCTGGCTGTAAATGTGGCCTATGTTGGCTGTAAATTTGGCCTATGCTGGTTGTAAACTTGGCCTTTGTTGGCTATAAATGGGGCCTGTGTTAGGTGTAAATTTGACCTATGCTGGCTGTAAATTTGGCCTATGCTGGCTGTAAATTCGGCCTATGCTGGCTGTAAATGGGGCATACGTCGGCTGTAAATTTTGGACTAAGTTGGCTGTAAATTTTGCCTATGCTGGCTATAAATGGGGTCTATGTCGGCTGTAAATTTGGCCTATGCTGGTTGTAAACTTGGCCAATGCTGGCTGTGAATGGGGCCTTTGTTTGCTGTAGACTTGGCCTATGATGGCTTTAAATTTGGCCTTTGTTTGCTGTAGATGTGGACTTTGTTGGCAATAAATGGGGCCTGTGTTGGGTTTAAATTCGGACTAAGTTGGCTGTGAATTTGACCTATGTTGGCTGTAAATTTGGCTTATGCTGGCTGTAAATATGGCCTATGTTGGCTGTAAATGGGGCCTATGTTGGCTGTAAATTTGGCCTATGTTGGTTGTAAACTTGGCCTTTGTTGGCTATAAATGGGGCCTGTGTTGGGTGTAAATTTGACCTATGTTGGCTGTAAATTTGGCTTATGTTGGCTGTAAATTTTGCCTATATTGGCTGTTAAATTTGACCTATGTTGACTGTCAATTTGACCTATGTTAGCTGTAAATTTGGCCTATATTGGCTGTAAAAGGGGCCTATGTTGGCTGTAAATTGGACCTATGTTGGCTGTAAATTTGGTCTATGTTGGCTGTAAAAGGGGCTTATGTTGGCTGTAAATTTGGCCTGTGTTGGCTGTAAATTTGGCCTATATTGGCTGTAAATTTGGCCTGTGTTGGCTGTAAATAATAGCCCACATTCGCAGGAAATATATGACCTATGTTGGCAGTTATTATCTTCCAATATTGACCATAAATGTTGTCTGTAAAGATCAGCCTATGTTGAGAGCAACTGTTTAATATTATTTATTCTATCATCAATATGATTTTTGTTGTAATTTTTTTTTTTTTAATTTTAGCTGGGACCCTCAATGGCTCAATTACCTAAAGATCTGCACTGTTATGAAAAGTTGAAGTCTGAAGTTGAGGAGCAAAAATTTGATAAACTCTTAAAACTAAATTATATCACAAGGACACTTGAGGCTAACCCCCTAGGGGGCCTGGTGATTGAATCAGTGGGAGAGCCGTAGTCCTGTTCCAGAACTTGCATGATCAAAATCTTCATATGTTTTCAGATATGCAGAGATCATGCACTTTGCAAACCACTGCAGTGTCTGACTCCAATGAAGAGTAAACTGAGAGTAGGAGAAACTGGATTCAACACTTCATGCTTTTTGAACTGCTTGTGGCAAAGTTTGAGATGGTGCAGAGTGCTCCTAAACACTCCTAAGAGTTGTGTGAAAGTGGCAATACAAGTGCACAACAATTTGTACTTTCTGGGCCACTTAAGGATCAAAATAGACATGCTGAACAAGGAGTGTCAAGAGTTGTCAAAGCCTAGAAATAAATTGGTTGCACAAGCCCACAAACTAGGAGAACTTATTGATGCATATGTCAGAAACTTGTACAATAAAGCTGGAGATTTCCTGTTTAGACAGCTGTATGATTTTTTGGTTCCATATGGGACAGAACATTGTGTATAGAATTTCAACCCAAGAGGGAGGCAGTTATTAGGAAAAGCAGATTTGATCTGATGGCTGCAGTGAAGATTTGTTGAGCCAAGACAAAGAACTGGCCAGAAGTGGAACTGAACAGAATGGGAAAAGTTAAAAAAAAAAAAAAAAAAAAAAAGAAAGAAAGACACAAACCCATTGGATCTTAAACAAAATGACACGAGCAGATGCATCTTCAAATATGGAACTGAAAGTTCTCTTTAATTGGCCAGCTGTATAAATCATCCAACAGGAAACTCCTTGGAAAGAATAGCATGGAAACAGTGCAGTGTATAAAGAATGTGTTCTTTTAAGAGCTCTGACCATGAGTGAAAAATGTAAAATACATTTGTTTAATGAAGATTGCAGATACAGAATCTAAGGAGAAGCCAAGGACTGTAAAAGTGTAACTCTTGAGGTTGGTTGGTTGTAAGAGCTTGTATTTTGCTTAGTTTTTTCAAAGGTAAGCAACATTTTACAGCAGATATCAAATATATAGTGACCAATTATAAAGCTGACTTATTATATCCTTAAACGCTCTCTAGTTTTGTTGTTCTTAGCTCTGTGTCCACACTGAAACTATGGCGCTTCTTTTTTACATTTAGCACAGTTTTTTTCTTTCGAATGAACACCTCCGTCTCCAACTTTACGCTCTGCTTCGATGTAGGGGGAAAGTCATGGGCCTGCTTACATCAAAATGGCAGAATTTTGTTGCAGGATTACAAATAAAACAAAATCAATGATCTTTCCAAAATGAAGACTTTGTCTAAATCTGTGCTTCTCAGAGCAGGGCCTAGGTCCTCTAGTGGTCCTCTGGTGGGCATCAGATGAACTGTAGATGGGCTGCAAGAGGTCATTTACTAGAAATACAACTTTTGACATAGTTTTTTTTTTTTTTTTTTTTTTTTTTTAATTAGAACACAATTTAAAGTACAGAGTCTAGTATTTAGTAGCATTTAGCAAAACAATCTTGGTAAATAACAAACAAAATATTCAAAGTAATTGTTTAAATTAGTGTTTAATCAAGCCCTGATTGGTAACCTTGCACCATCTCATAGCAACTGGAGGAGATGTCATCCCCAGCTCCAACATCTGACATTAGAGGTTAATGAAACACGGCATGAAGAGGGTTTCCCTCTATGGACTCCACCATCTTGCACCGCCATGTTTCCACAGTACCGCAGAAGGATCCAATGACAGTTTGGGTTTTTTGAATTCCACTGGACACAGCAGTTACTACCAGAGCTGAATATTTCCATTGTTAAACACTGCACCTTTAAGTTATCTTAATATACTCGATTATATGTCTAATTTTTAAGGCCCAGCCCTAACCAAACACAGCTATGACATTTAACTCACAGGTCACCTTTTTATCTTTTATTTTGTCTGAAAGAACCAGTGTTGCAGTTTGACTGGTGTTAAATTAACTAGTGTTAAACGTTCTTTAATGTCACTTGGTTCCCCATAATAAGAATTTAAGATTGCCCTGAGACATTACTTTTTAAAAGGAAAGCGACTGTGGATGGTAAATTTAAAGAGATTAAAATTAGAAAAAAAAATGGACCCTTTGTTTTAGAGGGCCCTAGAATTTCTTTTAATAGTAAGTGAATCTATCTAGTAATTTCTCAAGAATAAGGTGATAATAGCTGTGTAACAAATTGGCATTTTAGTAATTAATAACTCTGAAAGTAGGTAATATGAAGGAAGTATTGACCTAGTAATAATGTATTAATCATCAGGTAAGTCGTTATAATGTTGTGTCAATTCTCTGGTAATAAGGCAGTATTTTACCCTAACCCCCTAACCTTAAGCCTTGTAATATTGTCTCAGTTCTCTGGTAATTAGGTGGTGTTTTACCAAGCATTTTCTTAGAAATAAAATGATAATTTTCATAAACTGTTGCCTAATAATTCGCTGGTAATTTCTTGAACTTGGTCCACTAAATTAAAGTGAGTCATTTCTGAATAATTTTCAAGTACTCTTAAGCAGTGTTAATTTTGACAGCACTTTTTAATTTAGTTTTAGTTACAGTCTTTTGCAAAAAATATCTTTTAGTTTAAGTCATAATTTAGTCATCTAAATTGTTTTAGTTTTAGTCTAGTTTTCGTTGACAAAACTTTCCCAACATTTTAGTCAACGAAATTTACAGTAAATTTAGTCGACTGATTGTATCTCTCCCCAACTTACGCTGCCACCATGCAGCAAAAGTAGTTGTGATTGGATCTCCCCTGTATCTCATCCCACCTCTCCACACAGCCAAAGTAGCTGTGATTGGATATATGCATAAGATGCCCCTACTTTCTACATGACGAAATTAGGTCTGATTGGATAGAGTCTCTGTCAAACATTTTCGTCTCATTTTTATTTGTTGACTGTCAATTAATTTTGTTTTAGTTTTTGTCCATGTGCACTTGTTTTTATTAGTTACCGTCTCGTTCTCGTCAGGGGAAAAACATGTTTTTGGACAGTCTATGGCACCAAAACAACTTATAGCAACTATTTCTTTGCAGTCACTCAATCACCAGGGATCTAAATTTCACCATTCCACAGTGATCCAGCAGGTAGTGGCAGCACACCATTTTAACCCCTTCGGCAACGCACATATGAGATTTCTTCCCTGGACTCAGACTGTTTGAAGCGCTATTTCACCCATCAGAATTCATCAGAATTAAATGAACCGATTCATGCCACTAGATATGGATGTCTGAGAGAGGGCTACATTTGTAAGGAAAGATTTGTTTGCTCCTACCTGTGTGTTCGGGTGCGAATCTGCGTCTATGTTTACAACCAGACATGCTGTAAGTGGAGTGTTTACAGTCGAAAATGCTACTTTCGAGTTCTGCAGTCTGGGACTAAGAAAGGGGGACATTTGGACAATTTCAACCTTGCCCTCACTTCATAGCAAGTGGATGGACATGCATTAGGATGCACGGGTCCTTTCGATCAATAGGTAAGAATATATCACATCTCAAATATGCAGTAAATTTATATATGCGCATATTCACGGTCACATTTTGGTTAGAGATGGAAATGCGTGTGTTCGTGATTCATATCCTACATATGTCCTCTGATTTTTTATGCTTGTACACAAAATAAACCTAACATGAACAAATGCATTCGCTCACATATGATTTGGTAGAGGAGAAGGCTCGAGAAAAGGATGGTAAAACTGTTGTGTTTTTCGCTCTAAAAGACTCATCTGTTTAGCATGGATGCTATTTCACTGAATCAAAGTGTACAGTATGGTGTACAATAACTGGCATAAAAAGGGTGTAACCTTGAATTTTTAATTTTTTTTAGTTGTCAGGCATGAAGTTTTTGAAGTGATTTGAAGCAGTCAAAGTAAAGAAAATGTTGAAAAATGATTATTTTAATCATACTTATCTGCGTGTGCGTTTTCTGGACATACAAGGACAGATGGAGCTAAAATATGGAATTTGGCTTAACAAAAAATTTCAATGCATCAAAATCAGTTTTACTACTCATCATTGACATGACCCAGACTGTATTTATTGATTTTTTTTTAATCTAGATTATTTAAATGGGAAATATGGTGTTTTTGTGTGTTTTTTTTTTTTTTTTTTTTTTTACCATAAAAAATACCACTGACATGGTGTACAATAACTGGCATAAAAAGGGTGTCACATTGATTGTTTTTGTTTTTTTTTTTTTTTTTTTTAGTGGTCAGGCTTGAAGTTGTTGAAGAGATTTGAAGCAGTGAAAGTTTGAAAAATGCTGAAAAATGGTTATTTTATTAACAATTTTCTGTGTATCCAGATTATGGAAAAACAAGGACAGATGGAGCTAAAAATTACAAGGGAGCGAGGGTTAAAAGAAATAAAAAATTAACAAACTCTTGGCTTCATTTCTGAACGGAAACAAGTCCTAAAAATTACTTAAAGTAACTAAACCCTCAGACCACTTTTTACTGAAGAAAACTTATGTGAATGGGGTTTTGTAGTACTGTTGACCAGACAGGATCCCACTCTTCCCATGATTATTAACTTCACTTAAAGCAGCAGACAGCAGAATTCAGTGACGATGCCATGACACTGTAAGGTTGTGGGTACTGGTTACTGTTGCCTGAGCTCACAAATAAACAATTTGTTTGTCAAATGAAGTGGATAATATACAAACATATGCTTCTGCATTGTCATAGGTCTTCATTATCCTTTTTAAAGTCTTTTGTTGAAAATTGACTATTAAATTCTCTAATGGAAGCATAAATGGATTGAATGCAGAAATTTGACGCAGAAAGGCAGGATCAGCCAATCAGAGACAAGAACTTAGGATTGTGGGTAATGTAATGCTAATGCCTGAGATCGTAAATAAAACATTAGTTGTTTTGTTTTTTTTAAACAAAGTTGATAAATTACAAACTTGTGTCTTCTACTTGACTATTTCACACTCATGTGCTCATGGTAAGTCTGTCTTGAATGGTTATGACATTATGGCTTACAATCACATCAAAAGAAGGGCAGCAACAACACAGGATCCTGCAATGAGCAAATAACAGAGCAACACAACAGTGACCTGGTAGCCAACCAAAAGTAATTAGGCACCCATTAAGGGAAGAAATCAAGCAGACATCTGGTCTGGTGTTCAAAGCAGCTGAGCTGTTGTTCCACATACTAAACTGAGATGAGAAAAGTTAATGTAAATGTATGTAGGGTATATTAAAAGTATGTATACAGCTGAGAATCTGAGAGCCAGAGACATGTCTACAGATGTAATGTGTTCATTTGGAGCAATTTGGGGTTCACCATGATTATTAGTGGAGCCCTTTGCCAGATCAGATTCAGCCAAATACTTTGGAGCTTTTTAGAGTGTGTATCTATCTATTGCCAGCGGCGCCTAATCCAGGTGTTTGTTAGTGGCATGTATCCACATTTGCATGCTGTTAATGGAGAGCGTGTGGTGCCAGGGTTTACTTATAATGGCACTAAGATTTAGCAGTTCAGAGTGTGAGTCACCGGCAGCACAAGATGTTTAAGAAAGTTAATGACAAAGTAAGAGAACTGTGAAACACAAGTCTGTTTGTAAAGCTTTTAAGAAACATGTCACTCCACTGCTTTCTCCACACTCTGATTTCCAAAGTTTGAGCTGCTGTCAGAGGGCTGAACCAAGAGTAGGGGTAGCGGGAATGGTTCCAATTTATTGGCAGAAAGAGAATGAACTTTACATCTATTTTAGAGTCGGATATTTATCGATCTTGTGCATAACTGTAAATCACATATGAGTGTCGGCAACAAGATATCCCCTCAGAAATTTGTACAGACTTTAAAGTGTGTATGCACAAGACATAGTGCATAGCTGTGGATTAAATCAAAGAAATAAGAAAATAAGTACATCACTGGTGCCTTTGTATCCCATCTTGCCACTTTTAATCAACTTTTGCAACTAATTGCCCATTTTTGACACCTCTAACTCCTTTTTGACACTTCTTAGCCTCTTTTCACCATTTTTATGCTCTTTTTTTTTTTTTTTAACCCTTTTTACCTTTCTTAATTCTTTTTGCTCCCAGTTTAGCTTTTTTCGAACCCAAGCCCTGATTGGTAACCTTGCAAAGCAGATGGAGTCGCCCACCTCCATGTTTCTTACTGGCAAATCCATCTTGCAAAGCTCCCATCTGAACCGTTTGGGTCTGGTTAGAAAATGTCAGGACCAATCAGCGTCGAAGGGCAGTACTTTCGGGTGCGGCAAAGTCGTGAGAAGAGAAGCAGCGAGAAGAGACCGGTGCAATTGTGGCGGAAGACATTATGGATGCTGCTAAAGCGCCAGTTTTATCAGAACTTGATGACATTTCTTTGTTAAAAGAAGAACAAAGAACAGCACTGAGTTGTTTTCTTTTCAAAAACGACAAAAGTCGCGTACTTACATGTCTACAGTCGCCGTTATGCAGTTTTTTACGGAGGTTTCTTCGGTAGGGGCGCAGGTGCAGCTCGTTAGCAGCTAGATCACCTGTTTTGTTGCTCTGATTGGCCCATAAAGATGTGACAGACACAAAGTTCATCCTATCACCCTCCAAGTTTTTTTCAAAGCCTCTGCCCTTTTCCAAACACTGTATATCGAAGGATTTCGAAACAAATCCATCTGGCATGCCAGGTTACCTGACTGGCTCAAGAGACATAATTCCTTAAAGATGTATTTTGGTAACTTGTCACCTATTTTTGCCACTTTTAATCTATTTTTGTTACTTTTTAACCCCTTTTCATAACTTTACCTGCCTATTTCTGCCCTTTATCGCCTTTGTTACCCATTGTTGTAACATTTCATCAATTTTTGCTGCAATCTGAACATTTTGTCACTTTTCATTATTTCAGTTTTTTGCTCTTTTTTTTTTTTTTTACCTTTTTTCCTTTCTTAACCTTTTTTGTTAGTTTTTTCTCCCAATTTTGCTTTCTTAAATCAATTTTTGCCACTTGTAGCCCCCTTTTTGCCACTTTTAACCTGCTGTTGCTACTTTTTAACCGCTTTTCAATGCTTTAGCCTCCTATTTTTTACCTTTTGTTGCCTTGTTACCCATTGTTGCCACTTTTATTTTTTTTGCCCATTTATGACACCTTTAAAGCATTTTTGCCACTATTTAACCACTTTTCACCATCCATTTTTCTGCCCATTTTAAGCCAACTTTTCTGTTGTTGAACTCATTTTTGCTTCTTTAAACCCGTTTTTGCCACTTTTAACCACTTTTCACCCCTTTTTTTCTCAGCCAGTATTTGCCAGTTTTAACACATTTAGCCAATTTTCATGTTGTTTTTTTCTGTCTTTTTGTCATTTTGTAATTAATTCAGGTTTTAATTAATATCTATTTATCACAGATTTACTTTACGATGGACCTTGATTTTCCTCATCTCCATGGGCCCCCGGTTTGGGTGGGCCCCAGAAATCTCTCCCATTTATCCCCCCTTTATGGGCAGCCCTGAGTAGATTAATAAACATAGATCCTATCTCATCTCTGGAGATTCTGGTGATTGCTTAGGTTGTGCTTTTGTGTCACATGCAGCAACGTTCAACTCATCATTTTGTTCATTTCTGATTTTAGGGAATGTATTCAGTATAACTTGAATCCTCCAACAGCATGTTTCATACAGTTCTCTCTGTGCATTCTGTTTTCTTCAGTGGCACAATGAAAGGGAGGAAATTCAAAGAGTCAGGTAGAGTTTAATCTGTTACACAGCAAATCTAAAATCTGCAGTGTAAATAACAACGTGCCAGCTGGCAGACACACACTGCTCTTAAAGGCAAATGAGAGATTACACCCTGATTGGCTCAAGGGACATAATTCCTAAATGGCTCTTTGTGCTCTGTGCCGGGGATTGCTCTGAGACTGTGTGCTGTCTAGAAAGCCCAGTGTAGCGCAACTGAATATACACTTTTTCCATTGAAATAGGGACCTTAGAGAATGTAGGATCATCAGGAGTGCAGTTTATGATGAGAAGTCAGCCAAAGGTAAAGCAGCCAACCTCTATCTCACTGCTCATTCCTGAGGGAGCCGTCCACAAGCAGCCGAAACAAAAGGCTGTACTACAGAAGGTGAATAGAAAAACTTTGTGATCTGTGAATCTATCTGATCTTCTCCTCACGTTAAAGCAACAGTACTGTTACTTGAGTCAATTTCTTTAGGATGTTTTTAACTCTAAAAAAGTAGAAACTTTTAGCTGATCTGGAGTTTGGCTATAAAATCTTCATGACTGTCTGACACACATTTTTTGCCAGGGAAAGTAGTTTGTTCACACATCTCACTGCTGAGTGTATTGTACCAATCAAATACTTCAGATTTTCCTTTTAAACAGCAGCCAAGGCCATGCTGTCAAAGCTCAGACTGCAGGGGTTTCACACAGATTAATGTGCCATTCCAACTACTGGAAGATGAATCTGTTATGCCAAGATTATCTGGTGAAAATAGGGGTTCTAAAACCCTCTTTTAAACTCCTTCAGTGCCAAGCCATGCTGCCCTTCACCACTGACTCTCATGCATCTTTAGTGCAGAATCCACGTTAGACATTAAGAATTTACCGTCTGGATGATTACGTCAGAATACAAAAGCCAAAAAGAGAGAGGCCCATCTAGTAGGAGACCAAGAAACTGACAGTGTTTGGAGTCCTTAAGGCGAAAGAGAGCTTGCAAACTTCTCTTGACAGACATTAAAAGTGACAGTTCTCACCTCCAGTTCTTCAGAACAGACAAACTGTTTGACTGTGTCTCCCCAACCATCTTTTCACTCAGACTCACTCAGCCTTCAAAGTGAGGGAGTATATCTGTCTTGTTCTTATATCAGCTCAAGTGAACGTTGTTGTTTTTTTGCAAAACAAAAGCTGAATGCTTAAGTGAGATTAGAGGATTTGGGCTGGTCTATTCCTCAGAAAGAAACCGGAGGTTTTGTGCCTGTTTACAGTAAACAGTGGCATTCTGGCTAACGCAGCTTTGAAACATCATCAATGGCGCCGTTGTTTTCTCTCCCTCACTTTCTGTTGAGATTGAGCTCAAAAAGAACTGGCCAAAATGTCAAGGTTTGAATACATAGTGTTGTGTATCTGGTTTTGCAGATATCCCATTCACGGGGGCTAAAGGCCTTCATGGCAGGTTCAACTTTTGGCCACAGCCCTTTGGTGCATGTCTACCCCACTTTTTCCTCCCTACATTTCTTTTCTATCTTCAGCTTTCCTGCTGAATAAATGCAATTGTGCTGAGAAAGGCTTAAGCAGTTTAATAATCAACACATTTGAAACTTTTGGGATGTTCTGATGGCACTACAAGCATTTTGATAGGCTAAAGTCTGGGTCTCTCAACCCTTCACATTACTAAACTTTGCACAAAAAGTAAGAAAATTTGTGTTGGCAGATTATTTCTTTGTTGTAATAATGCTTCTTTGCAATAAATCTTATACTGTTGGAAAGCCTGTTTATTTCCCTGGTATTTCGTTGTTATTAATCATCATGAAAGAGCTAACAAACTTCACTGAAGTGTGTTTAGACTCAAGATGTCAAGCAACTGATTTTTCTTTTGCATTTATATGTGTTTCAAAGCAAGAAGTGCTGAAACCTGTCAATTCTGACAACCTTAGTTGAAACTAGCACGTTGGCACAGTGGTTAGCACTGTCACCCAACTTTAATAAAGATCCTGGTTCAAATCCTGTTTGGATAGGGCTGATGGAGGGTTTCTCTCTGCATGCTTGGGTTCTCTCTGGGTAATTGGTGACTACATTGTGTGTACATGTGAGAAAAGCTGCTTGTTTCGCTCTACATGTCAGTCTTGTGGCATGACGCTTGCACCCTCTTGTCTAATTACAGCAGGGATTGGCTCCAGGGACCAGTGGTTGGAAGTTGAAACCATTATGAAACTTAATCTTTGCTTTATAAGTTTGTAGCTCTGTTTAAAATCTATATTTTATGTGTTTTAAGTACAGTGCAATCTTGAATAGATATGTGACAGAGGAGAGAATGCTTACTAAAGGAGAAGACTTGATAATGGGGTGTCAAAACAACAACATGGTCTCAGATGTCAACAGTGCTAAATAACTCAATTCTGACATCTGGGAGAAGAGTGAGATCCACGGTCCCATCAGCGAGATTGGTGCAGGTGTGAAGGCGGTTAACAGCTCTAAGAGCCCCAACAGGGTGGGATTTCACAGCAGCTTCCTTTCTTCCATTTTCTTTTTTTTCTAACAATACAGCTGTCAACCGGCTGGATGAGGACTCAGCGGATCACACAGGAGGGCAGCAATCTGTTCCTCCGTGCTATGACGCCCAGGTCTCATCCATTACTGCCACTGGAAGAAATAAGGGAGTAATCTGATCATAAATGGAGCTGTTTATTTGTGGGGTTCCTTGGACCTTGTTTAGTGGAGAAAAAATGGTGTTCTGAATGCAGCGTATGGACATGAACATAACCTCACTCTGCTTGGAAGACTTTCTGCAGATAAGACTAATGAAGATGTAGCTTGGAAACTGAAATAAATTGGTTTTCTGCTTGTTTCTGAGGCAAACCCAGACATGAGTGGAACGCAAACTATTGTGTTAGTAAGTTTACTCATGAGGAATTGCAGCAGTTTTATCAGCATGCAATATGGTTCCTCCAGGAGGTGGCAACAGATCAGAGCAATTAGCACAAATTAAACTGATCCCAGTGAACTATGTGCAACCCTTTTTGTCTTTATTTGACAGGAAAGCTCAATAGAGGCAGGAAGTATGAGGGAAAGGGAGTGGGGGAAGTCATGTAAATAGAGCAGGGATCAGAAGTCAAACCTGCAGCCAGTGCATCAGGAACAATAGCCTAGCTAGCTCTACCAAATAAGCTAAACTGTCACCCACTTTATAAGCAACTTTTTCATGCCACAGCAGAAGAACTTCTTGTATCTTCTTGGAGCAGGCACAGTCAGTTTTAGGAAGTTTATGCCTGTATTGTTAGTTTTGATGAGGTCTGCTCTCACCTTTGTTCCCCACTCTCCTAGGCTGGTTGAGAACTCTGCAGAGCAATCAGGATGTGGCATCTGCTCTTTTTTGCTCTAAATAACAAACTAAAACTAGTCTACTCAGAAAACATAACACCTGGACATGAATCAACTCAAATATCTACTTTCATGTTTTTATTTCAAAAACAGAATTTCAGTTTTTGAATGCTTGTAAAGTGTTTTTTGGGTCACAAATTAAAACTAATGAGCCATGACCATTTATTTTATTTTAACCATGACATTTGTTCCATACAGCAGACAAAATCAGTGATTACAATCTGATGTTAGTCAAAACTTCAGGCTGTGTTTTATTCCTCCTGAGACTTAAAATAAGTACAGGTAAGTAATCATTTAAAACATGATTGTGTCACAAATATCAAAAGGAGGACCCAAATGCAGGAATGAAAACTCAAGGATTTAATTAAACAAACAAACAAAAGAACTTCCAAGAAACTAAATCACTGGAAACCAAATGTCCATGAAACAAAGCAAATCCAGAAGAAGCACAAGGAATAATCACAGGGAGTAGCATGAGGAGTAACAGGCACGAGGAAGACATCAAATGAACTGACACAGAGAGACACAGAGCTTAAATACACAGGGAGTGATTAACAATGGAGGACAGGTGTGGTCGATCAGACACAGGTGAAACTGGTGAAGGTAATCAGCAAGGAGGGAAAGTGAACATGAAACACAGGGAGGAAATCTAAAACATGGAATAACTAAAAAAGAAGCACAGGGGAAAAAAAACACACATGAAACACAAGGAGTAAAACTAAACATGAGACACAGGAATTAACTAAACATGAAACACAGGGAATGTAGAACTAAAAATGAAGCAGGGAATTACTAAACATAAAACACAAGGAGTAAAACTAGACATGAAATACAAGGAGTAACTAAACATAAACCACAGGGAATAAACTAAACATGGAACACATAGAACACAGAAACACAAGGACTATATAAAACATCTAATAAACAGAACTAAACATTAAAACATGATATACAGCACAAAATACATAGAAACACAAGGGCTACAGATAACATCAAAGAAACTAACTAAACACACACAGAGTCATGACAGATTGTGATTACTTTTTCTGATATAATTTGCATCAGTTTTTATTGGCCTCTCATGGGGCCCTGGCCCACACTTGGTCTAGATAAATGATTGTGTAAACCAGCTTCAAACTGCAACGGTAAAACAACCACCATTACAATTCCAATGGCTAATGTTAGCAGGGTAAGATTAAGTTATTGGTTACATCAGATTAAAGATCTTTGTGGCAGGAAGGCACTGGTCATTAAGGATAACTACAGTGGCATTTGACCAGTATTGTGAACCTGAAATGATAAAAGATTGAGAGGGGCCTGGTTGCAACACTACAGATCTCAGTATCCCCCTTTTGCAGACCTTTGCTGTGAGACACCGCCTCTGTCAGAACAGAAGGGACACAATTTTCCAGTACATATTCAGCTTTATTCATAAACACAGTCTGGAAGTTAAATTCATGAACTAACAACATTGCAAACATTACAGACTAAGCAGTATTTCATAGATGAAACAGAGAGATCTGACGTCTCTATCCAGGATTGTATTTTGTAAAGACCCGTTTTAGAAGTAGTGATAAGAACAGTGGCTTCTTTTAGCTTTGTTAGCTTCAGCTAAAATTCTAACATATCTATCAGTCTAAGCTTTGCTTGCTACGTAGCAAACATCACTACATAAGCCAGTGTAGCTAAGCTTAAGCTAGAGCTAACAAAGCTAAAGGGAGCCACCATTCGCATAGTGACTAGCTTTAGCAAATGTAGCAGTATCTAATATTGTTTGTTTTACCTTTAGCTACAGCAGTAGGGTTGCCAACTTTTGTGCGTAAAAATAAAGGGACACCCCACACTCCTCGGGACCACAGCCACCACGGGCCAGTGCCATGTCTACTATTACTATTCTTTAAGCTTTTTTTGTGCAGGCCTCCTAGTACTTTTTACATTTTTTTTAAACCACTGATTTTAATCAGGTGATTTTTGAGAAAAAAATATTGTAGTTTTACCATATTACACAGCATCTTACAAAAACTAAGACTTAAAAAATGGTGGTCCATTCATAAATTATTTTTTTCAGTCAAAGTTAATTTTATTCAAAGACTCTACACTTCAATTTGAGTACATTATTCTTCAAGTCTTTCCTCCACTTTAAATCAAAACTTAAAACAGCAATGAGAGCACAACTCTAAAATATCACTAAATAGCTCTAAAATATTTGTCATATATCCATCTTATGTAGGTAAGTACTTCAAAAAATGTTAACTTTTTCAAAACTTATATCGTTTCCCAGTTTTCTTCTCATGGGCACACATGGCATCCAAAGCAATGCCCGCCCCCCTGCGTTACTTCTCTCAGCTGAGTGGAGCTCATAATTAATGAAGATTGTGAAGATTCATTCATCCATTCATTCTGATGTCCCATGAATGGATCAAAACAGGCTTAAAAAGCTGTTAATGCGTATCCGTTTCAGGAGATGTTTAGGTGATAAAGAACCGACACCACAGTTTGTCTCTTTTGAGTCCTGTGTCTGTGTTGCTCTCTGGAAGCTTTTGTACGTCTGTCAGCCCACTGTGTCTCACAGAAAACACTTGAAAGCACAAACTGCATTTGAATGTTTACTCACTTTCACCGCTGCCATCTGATCAAGTGTTTAATTCTCTCACTCACTTCCGTGTGTCTATAATCACTCCAGCATCATCACTGCTCCCGCTTCCTGTTTTGCAAAGAGAAGAACCGCCTTTCTCTGCCTCTGATTGGCTCTATGTCTTTGTTGACCAATCAAACTGACAAATGCAATGGGTATTAACCAATGGCAGAGAACGACATTACGGATGAAAAATTGCGTCCCATGTTGACTCAAACAGGACGCTGCATTTAATTTTAAAATATGGGATGATTCAGTTTTCTAAGAGATGGTTGGCAACCTTATACATCAGTTATGTAGCTAAGGTCCCTATGTAGCTAACACAGCTATGTTAGCTTTAGAATTAGCTTTGTAGCTATGTTACCTTCTTAGCTGACATAGCTAATATAGCTTAATAAACTGTAGCATTGTTGCCTAGTTTACATAGCTAACTAAGCTCCCTTAGCTTTCAGTTGAACTACATTAGCTACATAAAGTAGCAATGTTAGCTACGTAGCTAACAGAGCTCCATTAGCTTTCAATTTAACTACATTACCTATGCTGTATCTATGTTACCCACATAGCTATGTAGCTGCCGTAGATATAGTAGCTTTGTTGACTTTAGCCTGAGCTATATCACTGCATTAAAGTGTTTTCACGGAGGACAAGCTTTTGTCCTGTAAGCAGACTGTTCAGTTGGCTGCATTTAAGTTTTGCAGTTAAAATCTTTTACTTTTAGTCAAGTTTTAGTGCATATTTTCTGTGAGAGGTGGTGTATCACCAGAGTGGTCTGCAAAGAGGGTTGTCCTATTTGTGCTCTGCAGCCAGATTGTCTTATAAATAATCCCTAATAAATACCTTAACTGTCTTGTAATTCTGGTGCTAGCGATAAAGAATCAGAAGAATCAGCACGTGCTCTGCTACTGATGTGTGTATCAGCATGGACATTAGAGTTAGTGTGTAGTGAAATAGTATCAATGGTTTAACACCAAAATAAAAGCAAATATTACTCACATGTAAAAATGTTCTCTTTTTGTGCTTTTTTGTGAATACTACTTACTCATTTAGAGATTCAGCGGATATTGGTCCTTGGAGAAGTTTCTTCTTTATCAAAGAATTATAATGGTCCTTTGAGTCGCACCTTTATCTACAAATTATATTGGTCCTTTGAGTGGTATCATCTTAATCTACAAATTAAGCTTTGGTGGAATGTTTTAAGACAAAGTCTTGTTTGGTAGAGAAAACATTCATCACAGTTAAAACTTTTTCTTGCAATTTTATACTCTTCAGCAAATTAAAGGTAGAATATGCCATTTTCAGCGTGGATGTTAGGTCATTTTAAACTTTAGCATCAGTTCTAGACCCTCAGACTCAAACAAAGATGCACCAGTTTCACAGAGGGGACATCCCTCAGCTACCTCCCTGCCACCCTATACAAATGGATCTTTCAGATTTGCAGCCCATAGTCTGGGCCATCTGTGGCCTTGTAGTTATATCTTTATCTGTGAAGACACTGAACCCAAAATTGTGAAAAATGTGAGTGGTGTATGTTTCTCTTCTGTCTTTCTGTATCTCCCCGTATCCCTTTTCTTGCCATATCTCCCTCTTTTTCCTGCATCAACCTCTGCTTTTTTTGCATCTTCCTCTGCTGTTTTTCTGCCTCTCCTGTTTCTCTCTTTCTGCATCTTCCTATTCCACCTGCATCATCCTCTTCTTCCTTTCTACTTGTCCCTTTTTTCTCTTAGCTTTTTGCCAACTCCCTCTTTTATGACCCCAACATAGATTTGGCAGATGGACATGTAAAATGAGCCTGGTTCTGTTAAAGAGAGGTTTTTCCCTTCCACTGAAACTATACTAAATTTTGCTAAATGCTGAGCTCATGGTGGATTTATAAAGTTAAGTCTTAAGAAATGATACAACAAGGAGGTATGCCTTTTTTAAAAAGCATTTTAAGAAAATATTGGTTATGAATTGGTACTGTAGAAACAGTGGATTGACAGGGTGGTTAGTTGGTTTGCTGGTTGGATGGTTGGTTGATTAAGTGGTAAGTTGGTTCATTGGTACGTTGCTCAGGTTTTCTGCTGCATCAAAGGGATGGTTTTCCTTTCCACTGAATCTGCTAAAAGTTGTTCTGAGTCCGTTCTTTGTTTGTTTGTTTGTTTGGTTGGTTGGTTGGTTGGTTGATTGACAGCTGGTTGGCTGGCTGGTTAACTGGCTAGTTACCTGGTTGGTTGACTGGTTGACTAGTTGGTTGACTGGCTGGTTGACCAGCCAGATTGGTCTGTTGGTCAACTGATAGGGCTAATTAATTTTTTGGGCGGTTGGATGGTTGATTAAGTGGTTGATTGAATGCTTGTTTGCTTGCTTATTGGTTGGATAGTTAGTTGATTGGTTGTTAGTTTGTTGGTTGGTTAAATGGCTTGCTCAGTGGCTGGTTGGTTGGTTGGTAGGACAATTAGGATATGTTTACACTGCAGGCCTTAATGCTCAATTCTGATCTTTTCTCAGATCAGATTTTTTTGTTATGCTGTTCACACTGCATTCAAGTCCCAAAAGATCAGATATGTTTCTGATATAGAACCACATATGAAAGTGAACTGGATCTGATTTTTAAAAAAGCAGATTCAATGTGACCTGTGCTGTTCACACTGCCAGAAAAAAAAATTAGATACACATGAGAAAAAAAATCTGATTCTGGTCACTTTTTGTGAAAGCAGCCTTATTGATTGGTTGGTTTGTTGGCTGGTTGTTTGACTTACAAATGATTATGTGTTAATGAATAAGTAAGACTGTTTGAGCAGAAGTGTGTTACAGCGAGTAAAAGTGCTTTGACTTGTCAAAAGTTTAAAAAAGCAAAATACAATTGGCCCTCATTTCTTTGAAGTACTTAAGACCAGTACAGGTGAATACCTCAATACATCCCAACTTGCTGAGCACACTTGTTAACAACCGGCTTCATGACAGGCATTCAAGGTCACAAAATCCAGGGTAACCCTGGAGGGCCTGATATTAATCATGATTCTTGGTTGCCTCCCATAATGCCTTAAGCTTCAGAAGGCCAGAACCAAGAGGCAGATCTCAGACATGTCAGAGCTCCAGAGTTAATTAGCAGCTTAGATCTTGCGCTGCTAGTGGACATCCCTCCACCTACTTGTAGCTAAGGCAACACTTTAATTGGGTCAGTAAAGGACTTGGTGGTGGCAGGGTGCCTTGAAAACGCTTTCATGTCCATCAAAGATCAAACTCTTAAAATAGAGTCACTACACATTAAAGTCCACAGACTGTGGCTTGAGTTGATAGAAGCTATGAATGCACTTGACAAACCAACAGCAAGATAAATGATGACTGTTTTTATCAAAAAGGTTTGTTTAATTTAAGGACAGACAAGTAAACATTAATCTGTAAAGATATTAGTCACTTCAAACACTCTCACATGTGTACGCAGGCTTACTCAATGCATATTAATGTGCTCCACCCTCGGCACAATCAGTGGCATTAATATTCCCTCTGATTTCTATTCACGCGGACATTAAAATACTGCCATTAACATCATTACCGCCATGGAAATTTATCAACAAGTCATGTTGAATTAACGTTAATGTGCCTGCTGACAGGGCGTGCGCTCCACTATGCCTGGCTGAAATGCCAGCATGCTTTTCTCTGCTCAGCCAGGCGGGAGGCCTCACCGCTCCGGCTGCCCACTCCTGACCCTCAAACGTTCGCTGTTGTCAAGGAAATGGATCTGCCTTTCTAGTGTGCTAAGTTTTTTTCCCTTTCAAATTGGATTAATTGGAGTAATTGGAGGTTGTCTTACCCTCTCTGCCATGCTTTTTATCTCTTGCTAATTGCTCACTCCCCTCCTTCCTCCCTCCGTCTACCTCCAGACAACATTTGTACTCCACATTCCTCCCTCCCCTCCATCAACCTTCAACTCAAACAATCTCCAACCTTTTTCATCCGTCTACCTGTTTTTCCTTCCTCTGGCCATTGTTTGCCCCTGAATGTCTCCTCATTTTGTGGTTCAAACTGTGCCTTCAAACGAGGTGCTTATATCTCGCTTCCTGAGAGCTGCTCTCATTCTGCCCTCCAGTTTTCCGTCCACAGTCTAAGATTTCACAGAGGAGTGTAAACATGGCCCAGAATGAAATGTGGACATGTCAAATGAGACGGGAAGCACAAACATTACATACCAGCACAGGCTGTACAATGCACACAAGATGAGATTCATGCATGAGCCAATACAATGCACATCTATTTGTTGATCCACAGGCTGGGATGAGACTTGTTGCCATGGTGAATGCATGGGTGTGTGAATTAGTGGCATTTGCTTGTCGCTGGGTTACATGCACAGGGAACTAGCTGTTGGCCATGTTTAGTTATGCTGTATTTGTAAGTTATTTACATGGACATTGAATACATAGTCTACTTGGAGGAAAGTATTACAACAATATTTTTTACCAGAAGATATTTCTCCTAGAGCTTTAACTAGTGAATGTTATGGCTTTGACTAGTAAATGTGAGAGCTTCAAATAGTGAAAGTGAGAGCTTTGACTAGTGAATGTGAGAGCTTTGACTAGTATATGTGAGAGCGAGCTTTGACTGGTAAATGTGCGAGATTTGACAAGTGAATGTGAGAGCTTTGACTAGTAAATGTGAGAGCTTTGACTAGTAAATGTGCAAGCTTTGACTAGTTAATATGAGAGGTTTGACTAGTCAATATGCGAGCTTTGACTCTTGAATGTGCAAGCTTTGACTAGTGAATGTGAGTGGTTTGACTAGTAAATGTGCGAGCTTTGACTAGTGAATGTGCGAGCTTTGAGTAGTGAATGTGAGAGCTTTGACTAGTAAATGTGCGAGCTTTGACTAGTGAATGTGAGAGCTTTGACTAGTAACTGTGAGAGGTTTCACTAGTGAATGTGCAAGCTTTAAATAGTAAATGTGCATGCTTTGACTAGTGAATGTGAGAGGCAAGATGGTTCAATAGTAAGTGAGTGAGCTAAGTTTGAATTATGGCCTACACGGCCCCTCGTAACGATGCCTGGCAGAGCTAGCTGCTAACTTTAGCCATGCTTGACTGAGCATACCAGGCTCCCGTCATACCCGCGGACACATCAACCATGTGATGAAGTTGACTGTTTTCTGAGCATTTTTACTCTTTAGAATGCAATTTAATTGGTCGTTTGGCTGAATAGGGAAATACACGCCTAGGAAAGTCCTTAGCATCTTCCTGTCTCTCTATTTGTGAAATAGAGCCCCTCTAAATGTTACCTCGTAGAAGTGTAGTGAAACTATGGTGGCCATGAACTATTTCACTCTTTCACATCTCAGGGGAAGCCTAAGAGAGAGATGATGGAAGTTTAAGTTTGCATCCCTTTGTAAAAAAAAAAAAAAAAAAAAAAAAAAAAAAGGGAAGCAAACTTAAACTAATGGGTTAGTACCCTGCCAAGGGAAGCTAGCTACACTCTAACTTTCCTTGGCTTCACACCAATCAAATCGTATCATGTCATCTTCATGACTGACTGGAATTACGAGACCACTCTCAGACAGCCCATAACATTAGCATGGAGGCAGAAGATCCAGAGTTTTTACTAAAGGGATTTTTCAGTATAATCTACTTTGGTTTCTTTTTTCAGACAATTTATTGCAGGAGATGGAAGACTGCAGATGGCAGTCGAAACATGTCAAGGTAAAAACATCTCCTACGATAAAATTGTCTGAAAAAAGAAACCCAAGTAGATTATTCAGAATAAGAAGACAAAATGAACTTGCTGGATATTTCAATATTTTTGAAGTTGGGTTGTCGGAGGTAATTGGCAATAGTAGTGGCATTAGCTTCCAGAGATTTCAGTGAGCCATGCCCCTTCTAACAGGACACACTTGGAGAAGCTAGGCTATACTCACGTGATTTAGCTAGCTTTAGGTAAAAACTGGCCAAAAATCATTACCATTCAAAATTTTTGAAGCATTTTACTTCTTTACCCAGAGATCCTCTGTGCTTGGCTCTATTTTACAATATGAGCTTCAGCTGCTGGCTTTGTGCTCTTCTACCACAATGTATCCAAACAGCTGTGGTTTTTATTCTTCCAATGACTGATAACTAGACAAGCTACAGTTGGCACAATATTTGTACTCTATGAGAACAATGTGTCAGATGTTGCAGCGGAAAACTGAGCTGAAATTACTAGTTTTTGATTCGATAACTTTGATAACTAGTCAGCACCTGGGGGGGCCAGGAGCTCAAAACAAGAGTCAATACCGACAGCAATATACATAAGCTGTTTGGCATTGGCAGAGAAGATTCTGAACATTTTTCATGGGTGCAACCCACATTCTCAGCTCTGCTGCTCATCCCACAAATGCATGTCCCTTACATATGTAGCAAAGAAAAATAAACAGACTTTCCAAAAGTATAAGATTTACTGCCAAGAAGCATTGTTACAACAAAGACACAATCTACCAAACACAAATTTCCTTACTATTTGTGCTAAGTTTATTTAGCATAGATTTGGGTCAAGGCTGGAAAAAGCTAGCTTCTCTGTGTCCAAGTGGGGGTGACCATTATTCTCCATCCTCCATATAAGGACATTAAATCAGTGTTACTCAACCTTGCTCAACCAAAGAGCCAAATTGTTGAAAAACAGCTTTGCATGAGGCACAATGTGGTGAAAAGTGGTGAAAAAAATCTGCTAAAGTGGCTATAAAACTAAATTAAAGCTGGCAAAAATGGTCAAAAAGCGGCATAAATGTTGCATAAAAATGTGTGTAAAGTGACTAAAATGGGCAAACAGGAGCAAAAAGGTAGGGAAATGTGCAAAGGGTGGCAAAATAGGGAAAAAGTGGCATTTAATGGCAAAAGGCAGCTAAAAGTGGCAAAAAAAGAGGGGAAATTGCAAATTGCAAAAACAGGATAAAAGGCAAAAACTGGTGAAAAGTGACAAAAATAGGGAGAAGAAGTGGCAAAATGGGAGAGAAGTGATATAAAAATTAGTTACAGGTGGCAAAAATGTCTGAAATGTGACTGAAATGGGCTAAAAGCACAAAAGATTGGCAAAAATGAGCAAAAATGTGGGGGGAAAGTGTCATTTAATGGCAAAAGGCAGCTGAAAGTGGCCAAAAATGGCAAAATGGGGGAAAATATTTGAAAATTGCAAAAATGAGGATAGAAGAGGCAAAAACTGGCAAGAAGGGGCAAAAAGAAGCAGCAAAAATGGATTAAAAGTGGCAAAAAAATGGACAAGGGGGCAAAAAATTGCAAAGAAGGACAATGAAAATATTAAGACATAAAATAAAGGTTGACAATTTTTTTTGACAATCAAAGCCTACTGTATAAGTGTTGGATACAAACCGACTAATGTGACCTGCAATGGATAATTTCTGAGGTCAAAGTTCCACTTTAAGGTTTTCTGTTGGAGAAATATTTGAAATTAAGACATAAAAGAGACACATGTTGAGTATCACTGCTTTAAATGTATTGCACATCTACAGTATTAACTGGGGTGTATCATTAGTGTGGCTTTCAACACCATGGAAAGTCAGTCAAATAATGAAATATCATGTCTTCCAAGATCAATAAATCTTTTCTTAAAAATGCAACAGTGTAAGATCAGTAAATGTGAGGATTGCATTTTTGTGATCCATTTTTGTCACATGTTTAGATTGTTATTTAGTTCAATTGTTTGTTTGCTTGGTTTTGGCAGCCAAAGGCATCCTTGTGTGCATTCCATTAAAAAACCCACATAATTTAACACAGAAAAGTGTGAGTGTTTCGAAAATCATTTGTCCAAAACAATGTTTATTACTTTATCTTCTGAACCATGCAGGATTGTTTATCTTTATCTGGACAAAAAGAGAATTAAAAAGTGGTTTGTCATTTACTCTCAACTGTTTCTCTACATTTTATTAAGCCAATATCTGACTGATTACTGAAGTTAGTCAGTAACCTTTTGAGACACTTGTTACTTTTATTGCTGTGTTTAAGAGACTGCAGACAAAATACAAACAAATGTTAAAGAAACTAGACAACTGATATCTGTGATGGTGTAAAAGTCTAGTTGTTCTTTCAGAGGGTCCTTATAAAATGTGTTATCTCACCATGGTGTGACTTTTACAAGCTTGGATCTTTATCATTAACCAGAATACTTTGCCATTCAGGATAAGAATATTTTCAACAAAGGCCAGAGTCCACTTAGAAGCAGTAAAATGTTTGTATGTGCTGTATAATGAGCAGGAACAGGGCTTAACAGAGCAATAAAAGTCAAATCAGGGGGATGAACCCTCCCTGTTACCTTCCTTTTTTTCCACTTGGCTGAGTCAACCTTTTATTCAGTTAAAAATAGATACTAAAAGTCTCTCACACACCAGACTTGATGGTGCTTCAACTTGAAAATGTTAATCATGTTTTTAAATGTTTTTTATGTTTTTGGCACATGCTGAAGAATAAGCTGCTTCTACGTCTTGCAGTTTGATTTCTGATAGTACTATTATCACTACTATTATCATATCTGTGTAACAGAGAGCCACACCTAGCAGCTGTTTAGATTTTATTAGACTGGAAACAGCTCGCTTTGCTGTTTTCAGCTGAGAATCAGTTAACAGTGTATCTGTCAACCTGTGGTCATTATCTCTGTAAAAAGGAAAAATAAAAACACAAATGGCTGCTCTGTTTACTTATCTGAAAGAGTAACCTTTTTGCTGCAGTACCTAAGGATGTACAATATTATTGGTACCTGTGATATTAGCTTAAAAGGTTAGTTAGCAGTCTTGGTAGATGTGAAAATCTCTGTGGATACTTTTATGACCAATAAAACAGCTGCAAACATCACACTGGAGAGTTTAAATCTCAGTGTTGAATATTTTAGTTGATTGGGAAGTGTGACTGTAACTCTATTCTGAGTAAAATGCCTCCAGTGTTTCAAATCTGTGAGGCTGAGTTTTCCCATCATGCCCTTGGGCAGAATGTTTAGATGTGTTTTAGACATATTTTCATGTGTTTGAGTCGTTAAGATGTGTTTGGTTGGTCCCGTTGTACAGAGATCATTGCTGGGATTTCTTTACTCATGTTTCTGGTAGATTCTTGTTTTTAATGTTGACACTTTTGCAGCATGAGTGACGTTACCCACTGAGTTAGCCACTTCTCGCCTGGGATCTTTTCAGTAAAGGATGGAGTGCTGATTTTAACCAAAGGGTGTTTCCTTGCTCTGGATTTGTTTCTTCGTGTCATCCTTGACACACGTTTAAAAAAAAAAAAAAAAAATTCAGAATAGAATTAGAATTAGAATAGATTTATTTTTGTTTTTTGTCCCAATGGCAGTGTAATGTTGAGTACAATGAGGCAATCTTTGTAAAAAAAATATGAAAATTGCATTGCAATGTGCCAGAAATCAAACAGTATTATTTAGGTATGCACGATATTATCGTCAGTGTATCAGTATCGGCCAATAATACCTCAAAAAGTTAATTATCAGTATATAATTATAGTATATATTATAGTAATTAATTATAATTATAGTAGATAATAAAATTTACAGTCGATAATGTGATGTCATAATTAAGCGCACGCAATGACGCCAGACATGCACCAACAATAAACATGTCGGCTGTGTGGGAGAAGTTTGAGGTGTGAGAACAAGACAGCAAAGTAGCTGATTGCATCGCTTGTAAAGTACATGTGATGCAAGGAGGAGCTCGAAAACACGCCTTTATTTTGCATCTAAAAAACCGTCACCCTGATGACTACAAGGACTTTCTTAAAATAAAGAATAACAAAATGTTGAGCCAGGAAAACTCTTCAACAGCCGCTACTTAAGTCATTCAACAAAGTTAAGAAATACAGCAGCGAACACCCAAAGGTAAGGAAAATCATTGAATTTATAGTTCTTGATAATCAGCCTTTCAGCGTGGTAGAATATATGGGCTTCTACAGGCTAATAATGCATTTAAAGCCCTGCTATGTCATACCTGGCAGGCGCTTATAGCCTTCCCTGAACTGCCAAACATTGTTTCCAGTCACGTAGAGAAGTTCCTCGTTAAAGCTAAACATATTAGCTTCACCACGGATATATGGACATCAAGTGTCGGCCCTGTTAGCATGTTGAGCCTCACTGCCTCAGTGGATATGAGGATTTCACTCTTAAAAAGCCTGTCCTACACTCACAGGAGTACTCACGCAGCAGCTGCAGCTGCAGCCACTTTTGATAACATTTTGGATATGGAAAATAGAGATAAAGAACATGCATGTCATCCTATGTGACAGTACGCGAAACATGGCAAAAGCAATGACGGACTTCTGTGTGCCAAGTCTCCCATGCAACATGCACACTCTGCAGGTGTCCTGCCATCCTGCAAACAGACTGAGTTATAAGGAGAATCAATCTAAATATATAAGCTATTTCTTTTTTGCACTGTGGAGCTCAGTGTCAGCAGGTTATTTTGCTGCATTTTATTGCCCTCAAAGATGCAGAGGACTTTGGTTGAACTGTTAAAAATGGATGTAGCATGTAATGCACATGTAACCCTGTAGTGCCACATTATGTAATAACACCCCCTTATGTAATAACCCTAACCATAGGACTTAGTGTGGGCTCCAAGGTATGCCCCACCCAACTACCTTGACCTAACTCTAACCACTTAGCGGCTTACAAATGTGGCGTTATTACATAATGAATTGAAAATTTATTACATTATTACATAATGGGGCATTATTACATAATGTGGCGCTACAAACCCAAAGACATCACTGTAAGTTTTTCATTAGTGTATGGCTGTATTTGAAAAAACACAACA
This sequence comes from Cheilinus undulatus, assembly GCF_018320785.1. Classification (NCBI taxonomy): domain Eukaryota; kingdom Metazoa; phylum Chordata; class Actinopteri; order Labriformes; family Labridae; genus Cheilinus; species Cheilinus undulatus. Next base: position 33,517,342 of record NC_054878.1, on the reverse strand, counting down.
CATCCTTCATTTCTAGTATGATGACTTATATTTGAAATATATATATTTTTAGTACAGGATGGAATTGATGTTTTTTACAGTGGAAAAAATGTAATTAAATACCAAAATTAGCTTTAAAATATTGGCATATCGGCAAAAGTCCAATATTGTGCATTCCTCTTATTAATATTTATATATAAAATTTTCACCTGAACACTGGGAGTTTTGAAAATTAACACTAGAAGAAAATGAAAAATAAAAACACTTAACAAAGTTTAAATTAAAATTGGAACCGGTGAGAATTATAAAAACTCAAAAAAGAGTTAAATTTAACAGCATAGTTGACTTAACACTGATGATTTTGTTGCAAGTTTGCAGAGTTTTAAGCAGGACCAACTGAAAGCCTATTTTCTGTGCATCCTTACGCTTTAAAGTCTGTTTTAAGGACTGAAGTTTTAGGTGAATTTGTACATTCATCCCTAACAGTAATGACGTTTTGGATGCCAAAAACTGTGAAGTTTTGCTGAACAGGCTCCACAGTATGAGCTTTCATTGTCATATAAACTGGCAATAGAGTGCCATCTAAAAAGGACTCTTACACATAGGTGTATTATGGTTCCAGTTACACCATGGTCAAGTAGGTAGCAGGCCTGGTGCCAGGATGAACTGAATGAGGGGGTGGGGAAAAATACTGAAGTGGCTAACAATTCATGTTGTAATACTGTGACAAAAGATCAGGGGCACAACTGCTATTTTCAACCATGAAAAGTAATCAAGACTGAACACACATGAAAGAAAGACAAATGATGCATTTTACCTGTCCTTTCAGGACATTGAACAGCACGACGACGTATGGACCAATACAAACCACCTGCAGTTTATTTGGAAAGAGAGAGGGAGATTAAAAAAACCCTTCTGAAAATAAATTTAAAACATCAGTTTGATTCTCAATTACAAAACAATAATTAAAATATGGCTGTCAAACTAAGTGACAACCTGCAGTGTGATTGATACTTCCTGGAGTGTGCATAATCAAAATGTGATCCAGGATTAAAAGAAAAAAAAGATACCTGTTTTTGCAAAATATCTTTGTCCAACATGCTCAATGCTGTCTGACCTTACAGAAGAGTTGCCACCTCCTTCTGTGCATGCTGAACATGTTAGAGTTCAGCAGCAGTTTTGCTTGATCTGAGAGTCCTTCAGGTGCAATCTCCAAGTGAACTTTTATGTGTTTTTCACTGAGTCCTCCGTCTAGCTCCTCTGCCACAAAGCGCAAATTTGAGGAGGATTGCAGTGATGGTTGTACTTCTGGGATTTTGTCTTATCCCCACACAGGATTTCTGGAGCTCAGTCAGAGTGACCATCGGGTTCTTGGCCACCTCTCTTACTAAGGCCCTTCTACCCTGATTGCTCAGTTTGGTGACCAGCTCTTGGAAGAGTCCTGGTTGTGCCAAACTTCTTCCATTTGAGAATTATGGAGGCCACTGCGCTCTTGGGAACCTTCAGTGCAGGCAGTTCCTTTGACCTCGTGGCTTTGTTTTTACTCTGATGAAAAACGTCCGGGCCCTTGTTGCTGAAAAACACCCCCAACAGCATGATGCTGCCACCACCATGCTTCACTGTTGTAATGGTATTGGGCAGGTGATGAGTAGTACCTGGTTTCCTCCGGACATAACTGTTAGAACTGAGGCCAAACAGTTCAATGTTAGTTGGATCAAACCAGGGAATCTTGTTTCTCTGAGTCTGAGGCTGCAACATAACAAAACTGACAACAGTGAAGGAGGAATACTTTCTAAATGCACTGTAGAGTGACCATTTATGTATGGAGCATTCAAGCCTTGGAGCCTCATCATTGACCTGCCTCCAAGTCTTATCATTAACCAGATTACTCTGCTAATCAGGTTAAAGTCATTGACTGTGTGCATGTGGGCAGAGTCCACACAGGAGCAGTAAAATGTTTGCATGTGCCGTATAATCTACAGGAACAGAGCCTAACGAGATAATAAAAGTCAAATCAAGTGGATGACCCCTCTGGTTCACCTTCTTCTTGATCTACTCGGTTCATATATGGGACGATGACCAATAAAAGTTGAATCAAGTGGATGAACCCACAGCGTTGCCGTTATTCTTCTTGTTCTACTTGTCTCTGACTCTATGTGTGTGGAGGCGAGAGCTGAGAGTGTGTTTTATGACTTTAAAGGCTCTTCTTTTGTCTCGCTGGCACACACAAACACACACCGACAGACTCACTTACTCCCCACATGATGTGGGACAAATTTATATCCTGAGTGTCCGACACTTGCTGATGGTTAAAAATGAGTTACACTGAATGAGTTATAAGGCGCTCTCTGGCCGGGGGGCTCATAAATCCCACACTCGGCCGTGTCACCGCTGCCCAGCCGAGCCTGCTCCTGCTTATTAACAGCAATTTACCCACCTTGTGTTTGATGCAGTGCGGCTCTGGCTGGCCAGAGCACTGCAGGCCGCTCCCCTCTGTACTCCACTCAAGGTTCAATCCCCGTTTTCAGGTTGAAACAGTCAGAGGGGTGAAGGCTACACTGACACCTGCTGGACTTTAGCGGTACTTGACTCTGAAACAGACTGTATGTGTATTAACCCCTGCAATGATCCTCACGCTGGAGAGATGATGGAAATATCACACAGCTTAAAATGCATGCAGACACACGACGGCTGCATTCATATGGTGATTTGACCATTAGCCTATGACATTGAACAAACGGCAGGCCATTATTAAGGTGTGATGGGGAAGGGCTAAGCCTTTAAGAGTGGCTTAAAATATCCCCTAAGACATTAAATCACGTCCTACTTTCTCTCGCCCTTTTTCCCTTTTTTCTTAAAAGCATCATTGCCTTTCATGAATTACAAGTCCGTAGAGTGGTGTCCTACTCCACATGCTCTCTCTCTCTCTCTTTTTGGTAATCTCTAGGTTTAAATTTAGAGAATTGAATCAGGACTGGGTTCTCTTTCTCTTATTTTCACCCCCTCCTCCCTACTGCCAGGAGGTATATTCAAATTGACAGCACAGAGGCTAATGCATGCCTTGCGTGTGTATATCTGAGTGTCTGTGCCTGTGCAGGTGTTATATCTGTTTGATTCCCTTAACTTGTAATGTAAGTACCCAGGTAGTTCAGAGCTATTTCCCCCCTGGGGCCTCTTCATCACTAAAATGTCTTTTGCACTCCCCCATCATCTCTCCGTGCACTCATTTTCTCTCCCTCCCACCAGGTGAATTAAAGCGATCTGCTCCAAGGCAAAAAATAGTAATATCAGCATGTCATCATGGGCGTTTTTAATAATATCAGCAGGATTATATTGACAGAGAGGATTAAATTCTTTCGCACCGACAATTATAAATCCTCTGAAGGGACGGAAGTGGCATTGGAAATTGCTGTTAACACTTAATGCAATCCCATCTTCCAGCTTAATGCATATCACTGTCTCCTCAGCGCACATTACTGTAATGGTCAGTGGTTGCAGAATCACCACAATTTCACTCGTACGCCACTTAATAAACCTGCTGAATCGATTCCTTCGTAGTGAGCAGTGTGGTTTTGGTCGTATGAGCTTAGGTTGAGGCCTTAATGCAGGCTGTAGTATATTCTTTATTAATAGCACATACTAGCCTTACACTCCAATAGACTTCATCCTATTGATTGAATCAGAACTGCAGAATCATCACTTTGTTCAGCTTCATATTGATCCCCTCTTTAACACCACAGAATATTAATTTCTACAATTGATTAACACTGTATTTTTCCCCCAAAGGAGCAAAGTCTGCATCTGTTTTGGTGAAACTATTCTGCTGACATCATTTAAATCCACGGGCCTATTTTCAGATGGCTGTAAAGAAGATTTGAATAGATTATTCACTCGAGTAAATGTCTTTCCAGGAAGAGCTTCCAGCTTTTGTGGTTTGCAGATAATAGAGGCATAAAGAGATACAGAATGATAATTCATTCCCATGTAAATGCTGCAGTGAGGAAGTCCCTAAAGTTATCCTTGGCCACATGTATGCAGCGCACGTGTGATCAGAAGAGAGTGGAGGCTTACTCTGGTGTTTTTATGAGTTTTGACACAAGGTGGTGCTCTTGTCCTCTGGAATAGCTTCTACTCAGGCTGGTGCTGGATGTAAGGGGAATTTGTCTTTAAGGCTGATTTTTGGATGTCAATGAATTTGAGACTTTTTGTCTAAATTTAAAGAAAGCACCAGGGAGAGGAGGGAAAAGCAGTCAGTGTGGATAGTAATCTTGTGAGTGCATCATTAGTATATGAGAATTTCCAATCAGCCTGTGTCTGTCTACTGTGATCTACTATTAATTGTACTACTATTAAGGTAGTCTCTATTAAAAACAAGACCACAAGCCAAGAATCAGTGAATCAAGCTTGATAGCATAAGAAATATTTAACTCAATATCCACTTAATTAGGTACCAGCGTTTCCGCTAGACTTTTTTGTCCCCGGTCAAAATGACTGGCAGTCCTCAAGAATTCCAGCCATTTAGAACAACTACCATAAATTTGCTTTAACATTATTTTGCTGCCTTAACAGCAGCAAAAGCATAAATCTGGTATTCTGTGATACATTAATACATACAAGTCTGCGCTAAACGGGAGAGAGGACACGTTTTTATTTCCAGACTTGACCCAAAACCGAGACATTAGAAACCCAGCTAACAGTAAACCTGACTAATTATTACCCCGTTATTAAAAACTGGTAGACACGTGATTAGACACTAGAAACGACTGCACAAAGACTTTCTTTTATTTTTCTTTGTGTACGTTGTTTAAAGTATCAAAATAAAGGCTGCGCGCTTTTCCTTGCACACCAGTCAGTTACACAATATACGCCCACATTAAACTCATAAACAACAGTTAGCGTCACATTAGCACCATTAGCCTGTTAGCTCATTGGCCGCTAAATTCTTTGTAGCATACATCAGCAAAATACCATCCTCCACCGACAAAAATGAAGCATCGAAACATAAAACAAAAGTGCTCTCTTAACTCTATATTTCAAATGAAAAATGAGTCTTACCATCAGTTGCTAATATCAGTCCCCATGATGATATCACTGTAACCTCCAATAAAGCAGTAAATCCAACCATCCTGGTTCATTTGGACTAGTCCCGAAAAGATAAAAGCTCCACAGCAGATCCGGTCCAGTCCTCCTCTCATTGAGGGCTTAACCAAGACTACTTCTGCTAATTAGCTGGCGTAGGCCTCTCTCTCTGCTGCATCGATGTTTCAGATGCTCAGTTGTACCGTTCCCTTTGATTCAGCCTCTTCATTACTCGCAGCGATGACATACTCAAAATCCCTCCATACCGCTGATGATATTAAGCCTTTGGTTAACCAGGAAAACCTCACTTAGATTAAAATTCTGCTTTATGCGAAAGCTCTGGTCAAACTTTCCCTGCAGAGCATAGACTGTTGCAGAGTCTCCAGCAGTAATGAGCAGGCGCAGTAGAGAGATAGATTCACTTTGACGTCATTGTGCATAGATAATTAGCCATGTGCTTGCCATCTGAGGAGATAAACAACCCTAGCACCGCAAGACAGTAGATGTAGTAAGATTAGGCAACTCTTAGTTTATATTAACGCATTCTCGCAACATATCTTCTAGGTTATACAAAATATAATATGCAAGTATTCAGTATTTACTTATCTGGTCATTTGCATGTTTTCTGCCGGACATTGTGACCAGTTATATTTTTATCTGCCGGACTTCCGCCCTTTTTACCGGCCAATGACCGGCAACTACCAGCTAACGGAAACTCAGTTAGGTACACCTTTTGACCTTTACACCAACAGGGACTGTAATGACATTGCAAATTAATATGGCGTACCTTAACATGGAATTGCTCCCCTTTGTAGATGTGACAGCCTCCACTCTTCTCGGAAGGCTTTCCACAAGAGTTTGGAGTGTTTCTGTGGGAATTTGTGCCCATTCATTTTGTAGAACCTTTATGAAATCAGGCGCTGAATTTGGACTAGAAGGCCTGGTTCGGATCTCTGTTCCAGTTCATCCAAAAGGTGCTCGATGGGGTTGAGGTCAGGGCTCACACAAACTCATCAAACCATGTCTTTATAGTCCTTGCTTTGTACACTGGGGTACAGTCATGTTGGAATAAAAAAGGGCCTTCCCCAAACTCTTGCCACAAAGTTGAAAGTACAGCATTGTCCAAAATGTCTTAGTATGCTGTAGCACTGAGATAGGCCTTTCAGTGGAGATAGGGGGCCTAACTAACCTGACCCGCCAGATGGATTTGTTTCACATATCCATCTGTAAAACCTTCCATATACAGCGTTTGGAAAAGGGCAGAGCCTTTGAAAAAAAACATACCCCCCCATACATACATTATCCCTCCACCAAACTTCATAGTTGGCACAGCACAGTCAGGCGGGTATTCTCCCAGCATCAGTCAAACCCAGACTCCCCCATGTGACTGACTACAGAACACGTTTCCACTGCTCCACAGTCCAAAGTTTGTGTACCTTACACTACTCCCTCCAACACTTGGCAATGTGTGTGGTGATATAACCCTTGCATGCAGCTGTTCAGCCATGGGAACCCATTCCATGAAGCTCACATTTCACCGTTTTTGTACTTATATTCATGCCAGTGGAAGTTCAGGACTCTTCAGCTATGAACCTGAAAAAGAAATTTTCCAAAAAAGAATCCAAAACTGAGATGAAAAGAAGACACAGATGACTCAAATAACTCATGTTGGGCTGTTTACTAGCCTCGGCCAAGGAGAAACAGTGACGTCAACACATTGTGTGAAGTCAGATTTCTAACGAAGTCCCAAGTAGTTCACCTTTTATGCCTTTTGATCAACATTTACCTTGATCTTAACTCAAAATATGATTCTACCAACCCCACTGATGGATGTTAAATGTAAAGATATTATGGAATGTATCAAATTCAATGCTTGAAACCACTGAACTCTTCAGAACAACCTATTTTGTATCACAGTTGAAGGTCATTTGGCCCATGTTCCCCTGCTTCTTAATGCAATATCTCAGCAATCCTTGAGTGGACTGTCTTCAAACTTTACACAGATGTCCTCCATAGCTCAAGGATGAGCAGGTTTAATTTGGGGGGTCAAAGGTCAAGGTGCAGGTCCTTAAACCTCCAGAATGCCTTGAGATATGTTCTTCAAACTTTGCACAAACATTCACTCTGGCTCAAGGATGAACCTGTTGGATTTTGGAGGTCATATTAAGGTCACTGGGCCTCATATTTATCAGTCCAAGATTTCTACCAATCACAGTACTGCAGAAACCACCCTTCTTCTTGACTCACCACTGTACTTCACTGTCCGAGTGATAGTGTCAGAGAAATTAATTACATCTTTAGAGACTTTGTTACTCAGTTATTGAATGCTGGGATACTTTTAGCTAAATAATACAGTTGCAAAATTACATGTGGAGGAGAATTAAAGTGAGCAAAGTGCTAAAATGATATATCAGCTGCACACAGCTGATATAGTCGTTGATTAAATGATAAGGAAATTACACAAAGATGTATACATGTGATCAAGACTCAAACTGTGCAGGAGCCCCTCCTCCCTGCAGCTCCTGCATCGCTGGATGATGCATTTGTCAGCCAGAGGAGAGGTATGGATGCTGCGTAGAGCTTTCCTGTATCCTTGACCCAGTCAGGAGGGAACTCAGGATGCACTAACAGCATTAAATCTGCAGAGAATAGTCCTGCTGGGTGTGTGTTACTCAGTTGGGGCATGTTGGTATGTGAGGATGAAGTGTTTGTGCTCGAGCATCCCATAGCTGCGAGTGAAGCAAACACCCCCGCCCTCTCCCCCCTTGCCTCTCTTCTTCCTCTCTGCGGCCCTCTGTGGTCTCCTGGCCGTCCCCAAGTCATTTCAATCTAAATGCAAATTTCATCAACCTCCCCACTAAAAAGACTGATATTAGTATCAAAGCCAATGTGTTACGGCTGTGTCGTGTGGACGTGTCACTCTCAATAGCATCTCCAGTGTGGAAACCTGCCAATCTTGCTCCACTACTGAGAACAGATCTCACTTTTCTTTCTCTTTTTCCTACTCTTTCCCTCTCTGGCTAAAATCCCCTCCTGTTTCCCCTAAACTCCACCCTCCCACTTCCCCTCACATTTGGCCAAGTCTAACCTTTCTTGGAGAAGCCCTCCAAATAGAACCTCATTAGTCCTCCATATGTTGTGTTTTTTCTCCCCAAGCCCTCCTGCCCCAGCTCCGCTCCGCTCTGCTCTAAAGCAGCTCACTGGGACTCTGCACATGCTAGTAGACCAACAAACTCACAAAGCTCCTCCCTGCACTAAGGTAAGGTAATGTGAGGTAACTTCATTCATTCCCAAAGGTAGATTTAGTTTACAATGAATTAGTCTGCCTTCTTTCACTCACAATCAACAGAACAGGACAATCACGATTAATCTCAGAACCTCTGTAGTTAATCTTGAATAAGTGCATCCTTTTTATCACATTTTTAAATTCCACTATTTCAACTCAAAACAGTTTCAGGATTTTTCTACTGTCTTAACCTAGGTGTAGCTGACTTACAGACCTGCTTTTATAAGTAGATTTAAGACTCTGACATTGGCTTTTACCATGGAAAAAGGAACTTGTTATGGACTGTGAAGGAAATAGTGACAGTAAAAATGTAGATGTTTGATAACAAAAGGTGCAGATGACTTTTGACTTGTCCAGTGACCTGTCTGTGTTTTAAAGTGAAATGAGACATTATGGAGCAGTGGTGGACTTATTGAGAGGGGTCTGACTGCAGACCACAGATCTCAGACTTTTCTTGTAGACCATTACTACGAGACCCAAATCTGTCAAGAGGATCTGCAGATCTCTATGTTGGGGTATTTTGTGCTCCTCTTTTGCAGAACTCTACAATGAGGCGACCTCAACCCTGGGGCAGGAAGTGACATGCATTACCCAAGCTGGACCAGAATGACTGAATACTGGATGATGTATATTTTCTGCTGGCTGTCAAAGGTTAGGATAATTGGCTATTTTTCACAGCATTCAAATTTTATGAATAAAAATGTAAACTCAAATTTAACAGACCACAAACTCAGGAAAACACAAAGAGGGTTAGAGTTAGGCACCTAAAACCATAAAGGTTAGGGTCAGGGTAATGGGGAGGGGGATGAAATAAAAAAAAAAAAAAACACACTACAAGCTAAGGAAAACTTAGACAAGGGTTAGTATGTCACTTCCCCTGCCCCACTAAAGAGGTCTGAAACAGATGAGCCCAAAACACACCACCATAGAGGTCTGCAGTCAGCCTCCTCTCACATCAGTCAGAATGGAAGGGATGTAGTTTTTTTTTCTTTTTAAATTCAACTTTATTCCTAAAGTCTAGCAGTTACATGTATGCAGTAACCACACTGCAAACATGAAATACTAAGTAACATTTCATGAATAAGTGGAAAAATGGTCAGAGGTCTAATCCAGGGGGCTAAATTGTGTATATACCTGATTTAGAAGTAGGTATACTAACAGTAGCTTTTGTTAGCCAAAGCTAAAGCTACAATAGTTTCACTAGCTACATTACTAACATCAGCTTACACTACATCAGCTATACAGCTAAGTTATGGTTAGCAAAAGCTACCGAAGCTAAAGCAAGCCACAGTTCCCATAGTTACTACTAAAACGGGTCTAGCTTTATCAAACATAGCATAATCTAACCTAGCTAATGTAGCTTAATTTGCTTTAACTTTAACTACATTAGTTATGGAGCTACATTACCTATAGCTGCAGTAGCTTCTTTAGCTTTCGATTTAGCTATGCTATCTCGGTAGCTCCATCAGCTACATAGCTAATGTAGCTCCATTAGCTTTAGTCTTAGCTATGTTAACTGTGTTAGAGTGTGTTGATGAAGGACAAGCATTTTTTCCTGTAATCAGACTGTTTACTTGGCTTTTTTATGGTTTTTGGTTTTTTTTGTTTTGTTTTTTTTTTGTTTTGTTTTTTTTTTTTGCTTTGCAGGTCAGGTTTTTGACTTTTAACTTTTGGTCAGATTTTATTTTGAAAGCTTAGCGTGTATTTCTGTTTTCACAGACGCAGCGTTTCTGCAGTAGTCTACAGAGGGGTGTGACAGTTGTCTGAGAGCTGCAGTCTTAGCTAGACTGTCATGGACTTATTTGACGTTACTTTGGCTGCAGGGAGATGCTGATGTGGCTCAACTAAAGTGTGTTGAAAGAAACATTTAATCATTTAGTAAATCCCTGGAATGAAGTTATTCTTATATTGCTTGGTTTTGCTGGCTGTCCTCCGTAACAGTTATATACAGAGACTCTGGGCTAAGGTCATTCTTTGATTGGCTAACTGGGCTATTTCATTATTTGGTTAACACCTGGGCTGTCAAAAGATTACAATTTTTTGTTGTGATTAATTACAGAATTTCTGTAGTTAATCTCAATTAATCATATCCTTTCTTGTGCATTGTTAAATTCTGCAATTTTTCTTTAAAAATGTTTTGGATTTTTCTACTTTCTTACCCTTAGAGTAAAAGATTTGACCTGTTTGGATACAGATATTTGAATACCAATAGGTGTAGATGACTTTTGACTTGTGTTGAAAGAGATTTAAAAAAATGCTGCAATTAATTGTGATTTGAAATGAATGCAGTAATTGTGGATCTTAGTTAAGTCACTGCCTTCAATGAAAATCAACAGCCAGCTTAATGCTGTTTTTGTTCATTGTGAGGTAAATTTGCCAAATCTATAAGCCCTGATGGCCTACGGATCATTGAAAGTATCATAAAAGAGAGATTTGTGAAAGAAAGTAGTTAGATTAATCCTTCTGCCCCTGCTCTGGCACAGAGCCAGGAAGCTGCACTCTAGCCATAGTTCACCTTAAGGTCAGGTGCAGGCTTATTGCTGGAGTTCTTGTCTATTTTTCACTTGAAACAGATGCAGCAGGAGCAAACATCTTACCAGCTGAAGGTGTGTATTAATGCATCTTACTTGTCTTTAGTCCTGGATGATGAAAAGAAGTGGACTGTGGCTTTGTTTCTCTCAAAGCAGCAACAGTTCAATCCCTCCTGTTCATTAGTGTTATCAGGCTAAAAGTTTAGAGAAGTATCTAAAGATAGATACTTTCCCATCCTGCTAAGCCTGTCACAATAAAAGCCTCTAATTCTAGTCTGAAAGAAAGCTTTCATATTTTGAAGAGCACCAGCATTTTTTAAATCTTGGCGGTGCTAGTTAAGACAAAACCTCCCAAACTGTGACACCAAGGAATAGGAAAAACAGATTTAATAAAAGGGCAAATAACAAGGTCATCAGAGTTCTGTAAGTGTGATTGGAGGACAACTTTCTCTAGCAAAGTTAGCACTGGTTTCTCTGTTTATACTTAGAATTTGCCTCACAGTTGAGTTTGTTTTCTGATATTTATAAGTTTGAACACACTCCACTGTTTGTCCCTTTACAGCAGTGGCGTCCTGTACCTGGGGCAGCACCATTCAACAAAGTCCTGGATGATTAGGCCATGGCTTGCTTCACTGTACTCCAACACAGTCTTCAGCCTCCAAAAACATCCTTCCTCCATTTTCCTCCCCTTTCCGTCCCCTACTCTCTCTCTATGCTCACAGTCAGGTGACGTGAGGTGCAGGTGGAGGTGCAGGATTGAAGGAGAGAGAGAGAGAGAGAGAGAGAGAGAGAGGGTGGAGGTGGGGTTAGGCTGAGAGAGGAGGAAGAGCCAGAGCACCCCGGGGAGGCTGCGCTCCAGGGGTTGTTAACATGCAGGTTGCATATTTCTGAATTGCAGAGCAGCCTTATCTCGCCGTGCTGGGTCACTGAAGCACTCCCTCTCTCTCTTTCCCTCTCTCTTTCTGTGTGCATGCCTGTGTTTGCACTATTTGTGTATTCTCTGCCCTCTCGTCTGCATTTTAGAGTATGCGTCTTTGCACGTGACTCCGCGTAAATGTGTGCATTTGTGTATGCAGGCGTGCTGCAAGCATCAGGAAATGTGAAGCTCTGATGGGGAGGGATTCTCTCTCTCTCTTTCTTTCTCTCTCTCTTTTTCTCGCACTGCAGCAAGAAACACTCATCAAACTGCAACACGCATCTCACAGAAGCCCTCAGATACAGCAGCAGCAGCAGCAGCAGCAGAGCCCAGGCCTCCTGTTAACACACAGACATGACACAGCGACAGCCAGCAGCTTAACACTCTGTTCCCCAGCTGGCTCTGCTCTCAGGTGGGCCGCTGAGGTCTGCCAGATAAAAGCTCACTCTGCAGGGTGCTCCAGCCATGAGGGGGACGCTCTCTGTCGTCCAGCCCCTTTAATATCCAGTCTAAGCTAAGGATTCCGGCCTATGGGTGTCCTTGGGAGGTCAGGCTTTGTGCATGCTGGGCCCATACGTCTCGAGCATGCAACGCGCTGCTAAATGAGCCTCCTTAACATCTCTGTCACGATCCCCCTCCATTTGTCACAGCGTGGCTGCAACACTATTGTCATACACAACGCTGTCGTCATTATCCAATAACGCAGTGTCGTGCAGAGGTCAGAGTTTAGACCGCGAGTTGTGTGTGAAAGGGGGATCACGTAATTGTACCGTGGAGATGGTACGACCGCTGCTGAATGTACAATTAGATCTGTTTCTGTTTTGACCTTAGTGGAATGTGCTTTGGTGCAATAGAGAGAGAGAAAGTGTTTGGGAGAATAATACAGATGATGAAATGTTCATCAGCAGAGATTGCAGGTGTTTGAGAGCCCGCACAGATCGCTTAGAACCAGATAGTTTGTGTGGTGTCTTTACTTAATAGAGCAGTTCTACAGGCCTCTCATATCTACATGTGGATAGTAGAGTCTTTATTTCTCTTATTTTGGTTCTTTGGTGAAGACTGATAATGTTTGCAACACTGGAGTTCAAAGAAAATGTTCCCAGTAAGATGACGGATATACTTTAATTTCCCTCAGTATCGTAAATTAAATCATATTGTTCTGTATCTTATCCATTGTGTTGTATCATATCGTATTGCATCTTACTGTATTTTCTTGTGTTGTATTATATCGTACTGTTATCAACTATCCTATTGTATGTATTCTGTATGAGTGCTGTGAAATGTGGTGACTCCACCTCTGACCTCTCCCTGGTTGATTCTGGGATGAGGCAGGGGTGCGACTTAGCCTCTACCTTCTTCGGGACCTGTATGGACTTGGTAATGGGTCAGGTAACAGGGGAAGTGAACTGTGGAGTGCCATTTGGTAATGTCCAGATCACCGACCTGGACATTTGCAGAGACTGTAGATGTCCTTGTGGGGACTCTTAACTTGCTGAGTGAGGAGGCTGAAACATTGGGAATGACCGTCTCCTGGGCCAGAACAAAGATCCAAGTGTTTTGGGAAGCCTTGGATGTTGCCATCGAATCTGTGAATGGTGAGAGCACTGAAGTTGTAGAGCAGTTCACCTACCTTGGCAGCGTAACCCATCAATCCGCTGATGGCTAGGCTGAGATCAACCATAGACTCTGACTTACCGAGGGTTGGTGGGTTTGCTGAGCAAGACAGTGTGGCGTTCCTGATATCTGAGAAGGCCTGGGCGTTGACTAATGGCCAGAGACGCTGACTGTCACTCTTGTGACAACTTCTCTTTGTCGGATCTTTGGGTAACGTTGGCAAAATCGGTGTCTAAAGCAGACATGCAGGACAGCAGGGATGGGAAGGGTCAGCTGCCTGATGCATGAATGGCAGCTGCACTTTGGCAGGCACCTGTTGTGCTTTCCTGGGCCTGATCCCAGTGGTCTAGACACTGGGGGTGACCTCATGCATCGTGAAGGGGGAAGCTGGAAGGATACCTGGAGAGATGAGGCATGGGCCTGGAGGGTGGCCATCAGGAGGCTGGAGTACAGGACCAAGGTTCACGTGCACTTCGAAACCTAACCTGTATTCTGTCATATATTAGTGTACGGTATTGTATGATATCCTATGATATCCTTTTGTATTGTACTGTATTGCATTTTATTATCATGTTGTATCATATCCTATCTAACTATCCTTCCTACTATCCATATCCTATAGTATCAAATAACTTTACGGTTTATCATAATGTATTTTATCCTATCATTTCTTATTGTATCATATTTTTATCTTAATCCAATGTGTTGTTTTATATCCTATCATATCATTTCATATCCCACCCTACCATATTGTTTCCTACTGTAAAATATTGTATGGTATTATATGGTACGGTATCATGTCTTATCATTTATTACAAATGATAGTTGTCTCTATTTCATTATATGAAAGCTGCTAATGCTAATATCTCATTGTTTTGTTTTCTATCAATTATTAGTTATTGCTAATTCTTCACATACTGCTACCATCATTATTGACATTATAGTCATATCCAACAAAACAAGAGATGAGTTTATGGTCGTGACAGCCATGAATTTGTCATCCTCTTTTTGCTCTGTTGTTTCTCTTGTCCCTCTTCCCCTCTTCTGTCCCCCTGCCTCTCCCCCATCCCCTACCCCTCTACTCCTTTAAAAGCACATGATGGTTTCATCAATCAACATGAGTGGTTCTGTTCAAGGTTCCTGTCAGTAAAAGGGGAGGTTAACGGGGCTAACTACTACTAGTGCTGAGCTCATGGGAACTACTGCTGGGTCTTAATAATAATATATCAAACAGTACGACAGTACGTTAAGGGTCTTGAGATAACTTTATGAATTGGAGCTACGCAGACAAAGTTTGATTGATACTATCCTATCGTATATCAGACTGACAATGGACTGTAGATTCGAATCACTGTTGTAGAACCAGAGATGTCATCTTTCTAATCATTACATTCGTGCCCTTTCTTTGTTAAATCCAATTTCCCACAATGCACTTGATTTGTTTCAGTGGTGCTATGTTTGTTGCATCTATTTTTTAAGCTATAAGCTTTAAACTGGACATTGTTCAAATATCAAACCCCAATCTTTATCCTAAAGTGACTCAAGTGACATCACTTGAGTCAGCACAGGTTTGTTGACTTTGTCAACTTTTGTTACTTCGTCCTTGGAGTGTTTCCTAGTCCATGTTCAAAATCACTTTTTAGGCTGACAAGCTGACGACAGAGAAACTTTGAATTTCTCCCAAAACTGCAGATCTACAAACTGAAAAGACATGTTTTGATGTCATGTCATTCTTTCTGTCAAAGCACATCTGTGTTTGCACTCATGTATGTTTGTCGGCGTGTGTTTGTGCATCCGTCTGCGTTATGGAGATGTAGTGTGAATTTGAGTGTCTCCGTGTTTGATAAATTTGCGTGAGAAGACGGAATGCTGATCCGTGCCCGGGGTCTGTCTTCATGACTGAGACTTGCACTTTGCAGATTTGGGCTCAAACCACTGCTAATAATAGATACGCTTTAGATCTTACCAACCAACATGGCTCTTGTCCTCAACGTGACTCAAAGCTGAATGGAGCATGTACTTGTTGAAAATCTAACATGTCTGTGCTAAACTAACATGTGCATCCCAGGTCCTTGAGGAGCACTCTGAGGCAAAGCTCTCACTGCTTCTGCCTCAGCTGGCTCCATTGTTGATCTCTGGCTCCTGCAGAAGCAAATGCATTACAGCAATATATTTGCCACATCCAGGCCAGTGTGTGTTTTTTTTCTCAGAGGAGTCCTTTTCAGCTGCTGATATGGCTTAGCTTAAATCCCTCGGCCCTGTGACGACATACCAACGCAAACGGAGCCAGACAGAGAAGGGTTCAGGGTTTAGACAGCGAGGGATGAGGCGAAGTTGCTAATTATTCCTGCTGCTTCCTCTTCCTTGGCACATCAACAGCTTTATCTTTAAATCACAGGCTTATGTGATCAAATCTAAACAGTGTCAGTGTCTGTTTAGTTGTTCATACTCCAGATAGTATTCTTTCATGTTGTTTTTGAATGCTGACTCTTTTAGGATTAAATGTATAAAAAGATGACATTTGTAAGCTGTTATGTAAAATCTTTAAAGCTCAGTATATCAGCCTTTAAAGGCATAGTTAAGCATTTTTAAAGTGGGGTTGTGTGAGGTATTGGAGGTACTCCAGTCTATTAAAGGATCTGCTTGTATGCATAGTAAATTATGTGTCATACTCACTGTAAATACAGAACACCTTCATTTTTAGAGTTTGGATGTATTTCTGTCTGGTTGGTTTGCTTCAGGTGTGATATGCCAGTGAAGTGATAAAGTGGCTTGCTAGCAGAAAAATCAAGCTCAGAGATTTTTCCAGTACAATGTACATTTATCCTGAAAATTTCACTAAGCTTTTCTTCAATTTAGCGAAATAACATGGAGCAAACAACCGTGTCTGCTCAGCCATATAGCCTTACTGATGTACCTGCACTCCAGCTGCTCTTTCTTTTGGGGAGGTTGTGTGCATTTTACACGCTTTTCATCCTTGATTTTTTTTAATAATTTTGCCTGTGCTCATGTTTATGGCATGAATTGTGGCAAGATTTTTTATTTTTACTTGATCTTGTCATTTCCAGCTCATCTCCTACAGTAAGTGTGAAATACACTGTTTTCAAGGAAGCGTTACACTCAAGCTATTAAGCGCAAAAAATGTGCCTTTGAAACTGTTATTTTTGATCTCACTTCCATTAAAGTAGGGGTTCTCAAACTTTTCAGCCCGTGACCCCCCAAAAAACAGCATCAGGGATCGGGGACCCACATCTTCCCTTGAGGGGGATAAAGCGCATGATATTGCACAAAGCATGATGTTCACAACTTGCATTTTAGATAGTTTTTATAACTTTTACTTGTATTTCAGCACAAATATCACTTAATAATTATGTTTTGATTTTCATTTGAACTCATTTTAACAATATTTTTTAAAATAATAGATACAATTTATGATTTACAATCATATGAAATTTCTCTTTGTTTATAGCAAGCATCCAGCAACCACCCTTCACTGTCCCATGACCCCCCTGGGGGTCCCAAACCCCACCTTAGGAACCACTGTATTAAAGCATAATACACACATTTTATTCTATCTCTGTTTCAATCTGGGCTTTTGCATTGGAATGTATCATTTTTACTACTCTCTACCAGATGGTGTCATTTTGACCATATTTGGCATATGGAGACAAAAACATGATAAATGTGCAAAAAATAATATGCATATTTGTTTCTGAATAATTAGGTCAATTATAGGTGAAAAACTTACCTTAATGAAAGTAGAAAAAAAAATTATATTTTTCATAGTTAACATATGAAAAGCACATTTTTTGTGCTTAGCAGCTTGAATGTGATGATTATTAAAACAATCCTTAGAGGATAAAGGGGCAAATCTGGCTGACAAGTGGCGTATGGATAACAAAAGCCTCATACAGCCCCCTTTTAAAGATCCCAAACCATCACTCTAGCTTTTTTTTTTTTTTTTTTCAAATGTCCACAGCTGCTTTTTTTTTTTTTTTTTTTGCATTGGCAACACAAAACTAACCTTGCAAAGCAGATAGATTTGCCAGTAGGTCATCAGGCAAATCCATCTTGAAAAGCTCCAATCCACAACATATATGAGAAACCAAAAACAGTTAGGACCAATCAGCATCATTTGAGAAGAAAAGGCAGGATTTAGTTGTACTGAAAGCCAGTAGCAATGGCTGCTGCCAGTGTGGCAATAAGCTGGGATGTAGCCAAGTATAGTGTCAGTTTTTTCAGAACTGGACCATGTTTCTGTATGAAAAGAGCAAAAAATAAACGAGATGTTTTCGACATGAGTTTGCGATCATTGTGGGTGGGGTTTGCCAGTCTAAACAATGGCTAGTGCCATGGTAGCTATTAGCATGGATGTAGCTGTAGTATAGCGGCAGGAGAAGAGCCACATGAAAAAGCTTGTCTCAGCAGAAAAGGTGTTTTTGCAAGTCTCCCAACTAGCTTCTCTCAGAAACTTTCTTCTGTGGTTCTTATATTACAGCAGGGCTAGCCTGTAGAGCTCAGGTTTCAACTGCAGCTGCACATGTCCAACTACCTCGTTTTGTCTTGTCACTGATTGGCCCATAACAGAATGTTCATCTAATCACATTCTGAGATTTATTTTTGTCTGTACTGCCCTATCTATCTCATCTTCTTGTTATTATCTCTTCTTACCCCCTTTCTTTTTTTCTTCTTCTCCTTTTTTGCTTCTTCTTCTATTTTATCACTGTACATTGACTGACGTGTTTTTATTGGTTGCGTGCCTTCTCTTCTCTTCTGCATGGCTGGCTCATTTTTCCGACTGGCCCGGGTGTGAGTCAGGGCTCCTGCGGTGAAATGGGAGACTGTTCATTGGGGGGTGGTGATGGCTGAGGGTCTGGATGTGGACAGGAGGAGAGGAGCCGGGTGAAGAACAGACCCTGAGGCCTCTCCAGAGATGTGGAGCAGAGGATTAGAGGTGGGAGCACCTATAGGCCAGCAGGGAGGGGGAGAGATGAGGACGCTGCACGGCTGATTCAGAGATTGACAGGCTGGCTCGCTGGCTGGCCGGCTGGCTGATTGACAAGCTAACAGGCAGAGCAAGGAGAGCGTGGGTTCACCGCTCCACGATACTGCCAGCAGGCATCCATGCAGCTCTGAGGTCCACCAAAGGCCTCGGTGAGTAATAAGTCATGTAGCTCTGCCCCCTCCTACTCCCACAACACCTCCGCTAAAAGGATGGAGAGAGGAGGAGGAAGTGGAAGGGAAAAGGGAGGTGAAGAAGTTGAAGGGAGGAGATCAGAAAATATGGAGCTTATGCTGCAGAAATGTCTGCTTGAATTCATGCATGTTTCTGTGCATTGTTCCTCACTGACTGCAGACAAGAAATGAAAGTCACCT
Organism: Cheilinus undulatus; assembly: GCF_018320785.1. Taxonomy (NCBI): domain Eukaryota; kingdom Metazoa; phylum Chordata; class Actinopteri; order Labriformes; family Labridae; genus Cheilinus; species Cheilinus undulatus. The sequence continues at coordinate 33,498,561 of NC_054878.1, read as the reverse complement.
GACCCCACTCACTGGTTTGTGAACGCCCCTGAAGAGCCTCAAGTTCTGAATTTCAGCATTCACCATCTGCTTTTTTTTTTGTTTTTTTTCTAACAAGAAGTGACAATATTTGTATGACAGCATGGATGTGCACTGCGTCTTCTATCCAAGTTGACAGGTCGCCATGGTTGCAGTTTGTCAATCATTCAGAGAGCCCCCTACAGGCCTGGGATGTTTTTCTTTTGATTCAAAATTTTTCCATTGCAAATTTGTCTTGGTTTGTGTGTCGACCTGGTATCATTGACAATATAACAAAATGCTTTTGCTCTTTTCCCACTCTTCTTCTTTACTTCTTCTACACCTCTTCTCTTTCTTCTTAATTTTTCTGTTTGATTTTTCTTCTTCTCCCTTCTTTCCCTTTGGTTTATCTTTTTCGTTGAACATGGCAGCGCTTGACTGTCACATTACCTCATGCGACTCGTCTCATTTGCACTCCCTAGCTCCAGGGGTTGAACTTAACTGATGACATTTACTCAGATTATTGTAACTGAGTAATGTTTTCGGGCCCCTTGTACTTTTTTGAGTACACTTTGCAATGTGGATGTTGTGGATTGTTGTAGTTTTTGATGTGAGACACATTTGCACCATGAGTGAAATTATCCACTGAGTTAGTGTCCTCGTCTGTGGCTTCAGGTGCTACTAAAGGGCACACAGTGCCTATTCTTTATCAGCATACATTGCCTTGCTATGAGGTTAAGTATGTAGTTTAACTAATTATATGTAGTGTGGACCAACACATGCTTTTGAAGTGTAAAATCTCACTCTATATGTTTAAATAAACACTGTCTACTCTTTATTAAACTTTATTTTTAAAGGTGGATGAAGATACAGTATATAGTTAAATTGTTAATGTTATAAAAAGTCAGTTTGCTCTGTCCTAAGCTGTATGTTCTCGGAGACTGTTCTCTGTTTTATTATAAGATAAAAAAAAATACAGTCATGAAAACTTTATTGTAAATGTGTGACTTTACCTGAACAACCTGGTTGGACATCTATTCTGTTGTTCTTCTTGTGAATAAAGATCATATTTTACTGCGCAACTTCCCTCAATACTCAGTTAAATACTTTTTACTTTTACTTAAGTAGATCTAAAGACCAGTACTTTTACTTTTACCACTGCATAGACAGGTGATCTATACCAGAGCCCTGGTACCTCTTTGAGTAAGTGAAAGATGCTAAGAACAGTGGTTTTAGATGTTGTAGACCGTGGTGAAGGGGCCAGAAGACAAAGCTCTAAATTTACCGGTCGATCTATCTTCCAGCCCCTCCATGATCATGAGCTTCGAGTAATGACTAAAAGAGATCGTGAATACAAGCCGTCGATTCCTCAGGACGGTGGCGGGGCTCAACCTTAGAGATACAGGGAGGAGCTCAGACATCCGGGGGGACCTCAAAGTAGAGCAGCTGCTCCTTAATCTCAAAAGGAGCCAGTTGAGGTGGTTCAGGCATCTGATAACAATGTCCCCGGGTTGCCCCCTTGTGGAGGTCTTCCAGACGCATCCAACTGGGCAGAGACCCCGGGGTAGACCTAGGACACACCGGAAGGATTATATATATCTCATCTGGCCTGGGAATGCCTTGGTATCCCCCAAGAAGAGGCCCTGCTAAGTGCAAAAAGATGGATGAATGGATGTTGACTTCTCTTAATACATGTTTTAATCCTTCATATCACTCTATACAGGACTTCAGGACAGCGTTACTTGAATTAGCAACATGATTCAGTTGATTGGCATATTTTTTAACTTCCTGTTTCTGAATTTGCAACCACTTTTCCTTAAAGTGAATTTTTGGGGATAATGTGTCACATTTATGAGTGACGCTGAGCAGTTTACAGAATGTTGGAGTAGCATTTGACATCATAAAGTCAACAGGAGAGTGTTAACTGAAGATTAAAATCAACAAAAAGGTAAAGTATTATCCGTTTGGGTATTTCATTCTTAATGAGAAGTCACCCCATTCTGGTTATTAGAAAGACTGCAGTGTAAAACACTTTGAAATTGGCTTCAGCTTTGACACCAAAGCTACATCTGCTTCTTATATACAGTCAGTGATGTTAATGTGAATGCAGGAGTGTGTGTCAATCTGCATTTAGCATCGAGGACTATGGAGAAACTTCTGTAGGAAGACATCTGATCCAGTCAGGGTTTGCTACAGGTCCCAGACCACTGTCTTTACTCCCAGGATCTGTCAGGTCCAGCCTCTCTCTCTCTCTCCTCTTACTCTGCCACGGAGCTGACAGCTTGGCCCCAACAGCTCGCTAACCACATTACCTGAACTCACCACAGTCATTATCCCGCACAGGACTCACTGGAGCCTGAAAGTCATTCCAACTTCTCTGCTGGTCGAGGTTAATAGGTGTGTGGACGTGAGATTACATCCCAAAAGGCTAAACGTGTTGTCGGGCAAATCCCGAAATTCGATTCTTCCCCAGGAACAGCTCGGAAGGACAGGTACCAGAGGGTGTTTTTCCACCCTCTCTGTTCTTTTTAATGCAGCTCACGCTTCTTGACTCACACGTCAGATTTGATGACAAGAGACAGCCACAAGTGTCTGGAACATTTCTGTGCATCTGAAGGCATAAACATTGCCCCCAGTCTGCTCCTGGAGGACATGATGTGTTTTTATGGACTAAACACTGAACGCCTCAAACAGCTCCTAAACTTCATCTTCAATACAGACAGAAAAAGCATTAATAATCATTTCTGCCTTCATGACACCAAATTTAAAACTCCCAATGAAACAAGGGTGGGAAAAAGAAAGGATTTTTTTAGCACACTACCAAATTTTGCACAGCTGTAGTCTCTATATGACGTTACCATTGGCTGGACCATTTCCATGCCATCTCAAATTTTCTGCTCTTACATTTTAGAATCAAAGTAACACAAGTCAGAAAAGCTAGAAAAGTAATGATTTTATGTTGATGACACACTGATAAAGTTGCCTATGACTGAGTTTTGTGACATAGTATTTTTGTCATTTTTTGGCCTATTTTCATACTAAATAAGGACTTTTGCTATGTCTGAAACTGCGTTCAACATATACTTAAACATACACTCTATGTACAAAAGTATTTGGCCACCTGACCATTACCTTCCACACCAAACTCATCAAACCATGTCTTTTCTTTGTGCACTGGGGCACAGTCATGTTGGCAGAGAAAAGGGCCTTCCCCAAACTGTTGCCACAAAGTATAGCATTTGATTGTCCTTCACTAGAGATAAGGGGCCTAGCCCAACCCCTTATAAACAGCCCCATACCATTATTCCATCTCCACCGAACTTCACAGTTGCCACAATGCTGTCAGGCAGGTAACGTCCTCCCGACATATGTCAAACCCAGACCCCCCATCTGACTGTCAAACAGCGATGCGTGATTCGTCCCTCCACAGAACACTCTTCGACTGCTCCACAGTCCAGTGTCGGTGTGTTTTTCACCACACTGTCTGACGCCTGGCATTGGACTTGGTCATGGCCATGGCTTGCATGCAGCAGCCATGGAGCTCCAACCACTGGAAGGTCAGAACTCTTCAACTATGGAGCCAGCAGCGCGTTGGCAGTTTTTACGAACCATGCGCCCTAGCAGTCATTGACCCTCTGTGATTTTACGTGGTCTCCTGCTTTGAGGCTGTGTTGCTGTTGTACCTAAACGCTTCCACTTTCTAATAATAGTACTCACAGTTGACTGTGGAATATCCAGCAGGCATAAAATTTCACAAGCAGTCATGTTTCAAAGGTGGCATCCATCACACAGGGAGTGATATTCAATAATCTTTCTGCAACATTGTTGCACTTTCCTGTGGTTTGCTTTGCATTGTACTCACTCAAATGAACCAAACTGTCTGGATTACATCAAGCAGTTATACTTTCTTTTACCACATAAAGAATAAAACAGCGCATTTATGCTGTCTTGGGATCTTTGCTTTTGCCTTGGGGTATTATGGGTGGCTAGCGAGGCAGCAAGTTGTCCAGCATGTTGTTTTTAACATGACACAAATTAATCAGTACTGAAGGAAAAGGTGAGTCCGCATGACAGCAAGAGACTACAGTGTGTTGCCATGGTTATATGGACACCTTGCAAGATACCGACATGTATTTGAATGTAATATTTCACATTTATATACCGGTAAATCATTACACTTTATGCCACTCCCTGCCTTTGGTTCACAAGTTGGCCCACTTTGCTCTCATACCTCAAATGAGCTGCTCCGGGGTTCGTTTGGAAGTGAACCGAGACGTCTGTTTTGAAGCTGGCCAGAGTTTGTATGTGCTTTCACACCACTCCATACAAACCTGACCATCCTCTGGAAAACGGACCGGAGTACGTTTCAAGCGGACCAAACGGCTCTGGTGTGAAAGCGGCCTAAGAGCTTTGGGACAATCTGTTAAATCATTGGTCAGAAACTACTGGTTCAACTGAGAGCAGATCATTCAAGAGACTTTAGACAGTCATGTAATTCACCAACAATTTTTGGCTTTCACATGAAATCAAGCATCCCCTTGTTGGCAAGAATGGCTTCCTACTGCTGTGGAGAAGCTGACAGTGTTGTAGCCATCTATTAAAAACTTATTCCCCCCCCAAAAAATGGCATCATTTCCAGTCAGTCTTTTTACTTCACAGAAATTTTCTATCACACTTTAAAAGACATTATGATGGCAGCTATTTGTTTTTTCCTTTTGTTAAATTATTAACTATAACTAAGAGTGTCCTTAACAGTTTGGACCCCTGGCAGTGAAAAGTAAAATTACTTTGGCCTTCCTAGTAGCCAATTTTCCCATCCCTACCTCCTGCATATGGATAAGGAAGAAAATGTTTGACATTAAAGACATCATTATGTAACTCCTAAGCATTTTCTTATGAGGCTTAATAAAGATACTCCCTTAAAGTGATCCCACAGTGCCAAAATATAAACCTCAGCTGTTGCACAAACTAAAGAAAACTCTCTCTGGCTGTGCATCTGCTTTATGCGCTGCCCTACATAAAGTTTTCATCCATATGCTGCCAATTTGCTTCAGTCTGCATGTAGAGCTGTCAAGTCAGATGTGTTGAGCACATGGCAGCACAGACGTGATCTGCAGAGCCAGCGACGCAGCCACAGAGAGTATGGTCGCTTACACAAACATTACATCAGACGTGTCACTACGGATAGGGAGGGAGGCAGAGATGGATGGACGAGTTACCTTCACTGCTAACTGCTACAGCACAGAAAACACTCTTTTCAACCCATTTTTTAATCAAATTGGCTGAATCTGAAAGAGGAGTGACATGGCAGACGTGTGAGAGAAAATAATGGACTTACAGGTGGAAAAAGATGACATAATCATCCTTTCCTAAACTTCCAGAAGTCCATGCTGACTGATTATCACCGTCAGGAATCTGGGAGTGCTGAGCCCATTAACAAGAGGGGATTTTTTTTTTTTTTTTTTTTTTTGCTTTAAGGGTAGAAAATCTCTATGTTTAACTCCTCTGCATTAGGAGCCAATTACACGGCTGAAAAAAATGACCCGGGGTAGTTTGGTGTCCAAGGTTGTTTGTGCTGACATTCTGCTTTTTCAAATGCCAGTCTGTTAATTATGCAAATGGACAACAAGGCCTCCTGTACAAACATATACGGAGGCCTCTTTATGTGCACACTGTCCCGTATATTCTGCCCGTTGTCAGCCACAGCCGGCTTCGTGTTTCAATGTGTTAAAACAAAAAATGGAGATATGAAATGACCCCTCCGGCTGTAATTTCTCCTCTCTCAGACTCTCAGGCCTCCTCCTCCTCCTCCTCTGTCCTCTTTTTTTTTTTTCCTTGTGGTGCAGCTCTTTGCGCAGCGATGCTATGCGACACTGGCCGGCTTTAGAGGAAGGCGAGTCCACATTGCATTACTTCTAAGCGGGAGAGAAATCCAGTATCAGATGTAATGGGTTTGATTCCAAAGCCCCGGGGCTGTGTTCTGCGCCGCTGTAATGGTGGTGGGAGTCGGCAGAGATCCCGCACTCATCACAGCGCTGCCTCTCACACACACTATCCTTTCCTACTCATGTCTGCTCCCTCTTTCCTTCCCCTTCCTGTCTGCTCTCCCCTTACTCACCCCTTCATTTCTCTCTCTCCTCAAATGACCAGAGGTGTCCGGCTCTTCCCAACCTTCCCCGCCTAATTACTGTCTCCAAACAAGCGGGGCTTTGTCCCCAGCAGTCCTGATTTAAGTGTCTGCTGCTCATTCACAGATGGATAATTGTTTTTTTTTTTCTTCTTCTTTTTCTCCTCATCAGCTGAGGCAAGATTTAGTCAGGTACTCTGCAGAAAGGCATCATGGGATAATGTTGAAATAAGCTCCAGGGTAAGTTTCCTTTCTTGTTTTCCATTTTTTTTCTTGTTTTAATTAAAGAGCAACCTGCCATCTTGAGCAGGGAACCTCTCCAAGACAACATATGATTGGTTAGAGGAAAAACAAGGCTAATTGTAGATAACAGATACAGGAAACAGATCCAGCTAACTAATCAAAAGCTCCAAAAGTACAAATTTATTCTTAATAGAATATCAGAGAGAGCCTTAAATATAGCTAAAACCACACCCCAATCAGGGAATGACCTCTTGAAGTAACAATATGTAGTTTTCCACCTTGAGAAAGACATTTAAAGTTGATCTAACAGTAAAATAACAAGAGAAGCCGGAACAAAAGCACCAATTAGACAGACAAGTGGTGATCCTTGTAGATCTGATTCAATACATATTACAATGTAACATCAGGCCGTATTCTCAGAAGGTCATCAAATCCATGTTTTCTCTCAGGCTTGCTTGAAAACATCTTACGCCAACACTTGTCTCTTTCCTTGTTGGTCTTCAAGTTGACTTTTTAAGTTTGTGACCTCACAAACCCATTTCAGCTAGAATTTATCAAATAATTTATCCCTTTATCAACTCAGCCATCAGGCCTTGGACTATAGAAATCATGCCAACAGTTGGATACACAGACACATACTTCTTATGGCAGATTTCTAACCATGGGCTGTAAATGCTAACAGAGTCATATTTGCACAAAATCCATTAAAAAGACCATACCCTCTTAGTTTGTGTGGTCCTTTGCCCTATCACAACATCTTTTCCAACTTCTCCACCCTCTGCTTGTCTGACTGTTTGTTTGTTTGATGGTTGACTGGTTTGTTGGTTGGTTGGCAATTGGTTGGTTGAATAGTTCTTTAGTTGACTGACTGACTGACTAGTTGGTTGTTTTTTGGTTAGTTGGTTGGATGGTTGGTTGGTTGGTTGACTAGTTGGTTGGTTAGTTGGTTGTTCGACTGGTTGGTTGGTCGACTGTCTGAGTGGTTGGTTGGTCGGTTGACAGAATGGTTGGTTGGTTTGCTGATTGGTTGACTGATTGTGTGGTCGGTTGGTTGGTTGGCTGCTTTTTGACTGGTTGGTTGGTTTGTTGGCAGTTGGTTGGTTGACTTGTTGTTTGGTTAGTCTACTGTCTGACTGGTTGGTTGGCACATTGGCTGGTTAACTTGTTGGCTGGTTGGTTAGGGTTAGGGTTGACTGATTGGCTAACTGACTTTTGGTTTGATTGGTTTGTTAGTGCACTGGTTTGCCTTGTTGGTTTATCCATTGGTTGGTTGACTGAATGACTGACTGGTTGGTTGGTTGATCCATCTACACGCTGTGTAAATTACTTGTATATAATAGTTGCATAATTGCATCATCAATGATGCCAGTTTTCATGTGCAGTTTACAGATTGTGTAGTTGTTTGATAATTGAAACTATGGAATTACCCAATATTGGCACTTGAGGACTTCTTTAGTTGTCACCATGGTGTTAAGTCAGGTATCAATATCACAGGACTTTAAGCTAGTTTTTAAAAACAAAAATATAAAACAAATTTGAAAAATTAAACAAAAAATGTGCTGTGTATTATATGCTTGACTGGCATTTGAAAACCATTTTAAAAATGGTTTACATCATGTTGATTTATTTGATGAATCCTCTCTGTCTTACATAAGTAATGACTTCTAGAGAAACTAAAAAAGAAAGTAATAAATTTCACTGGAGAGCTGGGTAATCAGTCTCACTAATACTGAGTAATATGGCACAACTTTGGCGCTGTAAAGACATGTGTAACTTAGCAGAACTCTGCAGCCATACGCTTTATCATGCATTTAACACCATCAGCCTGCTGTTTTCCTTTCAGGAATGGGTGCAGGCTTTGGCTCATTGGTGTGGAGGTAAAGCTTTATGGCTCTTTGGCAACCCTGTCCTGTATGCTTTATGAGTTTAAATGGATGGATATGAACCTTTTCTGACCTTTTTTCAGTGTCCAGAGACATCAGGGGGAAGACAAGAGACAGAAGTAATAAAACAGTGTCCAAAAATATCTCCTTCAGTCTCTGTTGTTCAGTGAAATATGAGCTGTGTTTTACATTTTCATTGATGGAGACTTAATCAAAAGTTGACCTGTGAATAAATTCCTCTTTAACAACCTCAGTCGACCCCGTTATACTTTTAAATGTGAAAAGGGATTTGAAAATATTTAAGAATAATGCCCTTTTTTGGATTTGGGTTTGGTTGAGTGGTTACTTTATAGTATATTAGCTATAGTAACATACTTGTGTCTCAGGGCCACATATACAGAGATTGAGGTCCTTTATGCAGGGTACCAGTGGCTTTGTGGTTATGTCCACAAACCCCATGTACAGATGCTGTAGTCCTCAAAGCAAGCAGCCCAGATTCTAACCCTGCACCTTTCTCATGTGTCATTCCCCACTCTCTCTCCAGGCCTGATGTAGAGCATTACTACTGCCTGGTCTGCTTTTGGAGGAGATTCCACCTTCTGCCTCATGTCCCAACAGCTGAAATATGGGCAGTAAACGCCTCTAATGTTGCATAACACAAACACCAAGAGAAAGCTGATATTCCCCCCTGGCTGCCCCCCTCCTCTCCTGCATCTGGAGCCTTGGGGGGGGGGGCAGAGGGGTTTCCTGGGCCTGCAACAAAGATGTGGAAGCATACGTTTACAGCTCCTTCCGTCTGCTGGGGCTCCCCTTATTATTGTGATGGATGGGGAGAAGGAAGAGCAGAGCGATTGCTCCTCGCCTTCTCATCACCTATCCATGAAGCGAGCAGCTCGACCGACGGTGGGGTAATTACTCTGTCATTATATAGCGCACTTGTGCACAAGCATGCACACTCTCACACTACATAAACACAGTCCCCCACAAGCCAGATGGAGTCCCCAATGTCCTCAGCCAATGCCCCCTCCCTCCATCATCCCCCACCCATATATCTTCTCTCCTCCTCTTTACTACTTCAACCAGAGAATTCCAGCCTTGGACCATGCAGTGTGTCCGTGTGAGCGTCTGTTTGCATTGTATGAACAAGTGTGTGTCTGTGCATGCATCTGTGCGGGCTACCATGCATATAAAATACCTCTGTGCATGCTCCTTGTAGATGCTAACAGGGCCTGTTTAGCTCTGAGGCCCCTCCATCTCTGACAGGCTGACAGATGTAGAGACTACATGCTGTGATGCTCCAGAGAGCAGGACCTCTTCACATGTAACACAACTGCAGTTGTGTTGCTTTCAACAACCTGGAGTCGCCAAGAAATTGAACACACTAGAGTGTAGTAAAATGTCATGACATCACTGCTGGGTGTGGGTACATGTCACACCACTGATATTGACTGTATATATTGACATGGACAGTATACCTCAGTCTTCTTCTTCTATTGTACAGAGAGTGAAGCCAAATTTCCCCAAATAGCAGGCACTGACTTCTGGTGATGTCATTTGGAGTGTAGCCATAGGTGAGATAGTTACTGGAAAATCAGAATGTAAGGGTGTATTCACACCAGAGCTGTTTGGTCTGCTTTAAACGATCTCTGGTCCGTTTCCTCGGATAAGTCAATTCGTTTCGAGTGGTGTGAAAGCTCACACGAACTCTGGTGCGGACCAAACAAGAGGACTCTGGTCCGCTTGAAACAGGGGGTCTCGGTCCGCTTCCTAACGAACCCCGGTGTGGTTCGTAAGAGATGGGAAAGCAAAGTGGACCAGCTTGTGAACCAAAGGCAGGAAGTGGCATAAACCATAATGATATATGGATTTATATGTGATTTAATATGCTCAAATACATGCCGGTACCTCGCATAGCGTCTGTGTGTCCATGGCAACGCGTCGTAGTCCGTGCTGATTTATTCCTCTCGTGTAAAGAACGACATGTTGGACAGCTCACCGTCTCGCTTGCTGCTCATAATGCCTCAGTGTTTTTTCATTGTTTATGTGGAAGAAAAGACCGGCGGAAGGGGTTTTGTCTTCTCCTACGCCTTCTTTTCTTCTTGGTCGCTGTTTGTTTGTGGCAACAGCGCCCCTAGCGGGCAGAGGTGGTAGGTGTTCAGACGGTTTGGTCAATTTGACCAAGAGAGCAGTGTGAATGCGAACCAAACCAAAGGAAAGTGCAACAATGTTGCCATTTCTGTTCCAAAACGGACCAAGACCCCCGGACTATCAGGTGTGAAAACGACCTAAGTACACTGGACTCAGTAATCAGTCTTTGGAGAGGAGTCTGGCTGAAGACCATAGATCTCAGACGAGCCCTCTAGCAGACCATAACTGTGACATCACATTGGTCAGAACCTAAATACATGCTAAAACTTTAAAAATAAAATCAGATTACATTTTTAGTTAGCGTTAGGGTAAGGGTTAAGGTATGGGTTAGGATACAAAAAGTTAAAACCTAACCTGCAAACCCTGATAATAAAATGTTTAATTAAGCCGAGTTAACAGCCTGCCTACAAGAAAAAGTCTAGTCCGCCACAAAAAGCACTCTAGTGTATCAAACATAGCTCTGTTAGCTGCATAAGTTACAAAGATAAAATAGCTATGTAGCTAGCGTAGATAAAGCTAAAGCTCACAATGCTCATGAATATGATTACAAAGCAATCATAAACTTCATATGCTATGTTGCCATTTTGCTATTTCTAAAGCTGACTTAGCTACGCTGGCTTACATGGTAAAGTTAACTAGGTAGCTAGCGTAGCTGTGTTAGCTTTAGCTAAAGCTAACAGAGCTGAAGCGAGCCCCGTTTGTGCACCTACTTGTAAAATAAGCCTATACATGATATACCTCCAGGGTTGACTTCTGTTCTTTTCTCTGTTTTATAAATGAAATGTTGATTATTCTGTGAAGCGTGCAATGTGGTAATTACATAAATGTAACAAACAGACTTTGTTTATGAATGTTTTGTTTATTTTTTTTCCATAGTATGATTGCACTAAAGGATTTTAATTCTACTTTGTCAAAGTCTGGGAACCCCTTGCCTACACGGTTACTATTTAAGCGAAGGTGAAGACTTGAGCAATGGAAACCACGAAAAGAAACACCGTACAAGGTACACATTGGGGTAATGTGGCAACTTTAATGCTTTATTTCCCCTTGCAAACCACACTATGTTGTGCATGTTAATAGAAGACACAGAATAACAACATTAATTCAAGTCCTTTACAGATTAGGATGTCATAAAAGCCTTGAAGGTCACTTTCCTGACCTTGGCTGACACAAACCTCTTGTTGCTAAATACACCACAATAGTAGAGGGAGTTGATTATGACATAAAGTGAGTAAAATGTCATGCATCTTTCAGTTTGGTCACCAGATGAAGATCTGAAATCACTATCGAAGCGGGCCAGTCAACCTGGAAGAGTTGCCCCGTTTCTTGCCCCAGTTACCTTGCTCTCGTACGTGTGTTAATGAATTATGTATATTGATAGATTCCCAACAGAAGCTGGAGGATGGGCATTCTGTTTCCATGAGAATAAACAAGAGAAATTATACACCGTGGAAGCGTGCAGCCAGTCTATGAATAGAAGCGGTGAGGTTGTTTTTGCCCCGGGATGTGGTTGCATTTTTACAGGTTGGCCCGTGATCTTCTCTTTAGTCTCTGCACTGAATTTTGTGTGGACACATCAACTACAGGGTCCCATTTATTTCCTAAAAGCAGGGGTGTATGTCATAGAAGGTAGGGGTTGGGGGGTTTATGGGGCCCCCCATAAAGGAGTCATTTCAGATCTGAGACATGATACTGTTAATCATCTTAGTGAGCAATGTCCAGGATTTCAACGCTAGCTGATATCAGGTCAGAGTATCGATGACCTGATGTCAACCATTTTTCAACCAGCTAGCGTGCAGTTATAACATCCTATGTCAGAATTGTAATTTTGTTTGATCATTGTGATAATTGAATTTTAGCTGCACAGCTCTGACTAAGAGACAGACCTCTACTCTGATGTAGTTTTTTCTGATACCTGACAGAAGGATGGCATTACAGTGTTGAAGGCTGACAGATTGGACTCGAATGCAGGCCCTTGTGAGTGAGAAACCAGGTCAACTCCTGTGTGCATTTTTTTCAGTAGTCACTGTGATGCACTGATAACAACACAGTCATTTTAGCAGTTATGAATATGGGCTGAAGCTTGAAAAGCAGCAACCTTGTGTGCTGAAAAAATGAAGTCAATGCAGAAGTTAAAAAAAAAAAAAGTAGTTCCTCTTGTATCCACTTAAGGCTTGCTACAAAGCCCCAGTGATCCCATTAACACCCATGTTAACCCATGTGTGGGTTTTTTTAGATGAAGACTTATGTATATGGTGACCTAGTACTTCTGTTAATCAGATAGGATCCAAATCTCAACATTTTAGCACACAGTATTTAAGTCATACATTTTGTGTTAAAAGATACAAAGCAACTGCCCGGTACAGGTTAAAACTATCCAATGCACCTGTTTATTTTTATTCAATTTTATTTAATTTTATTTTCAACTCGCTGATCTGGTGCTAAGTGATGTTAACTATGTGGTGCTATCTGTTGTCACCACAGAGCTCAACAGTTTCAAACCACTTTTTTCCGTGACTGTTAACTCCACTAGTAGCAGATGGCTGCTGAAATTCCCACATCTTTCTTAAACAGAGGTTGATAACACAAACTTGTGTTCTCTATGTATTTCACACTCAGGTAGATTGTTGTAAGTCCACCTTTTATGGTTATGACATTACAGGTAATAACATCTAAACAGCAGCACAGATTGAATGATGTTGTGGCTGATAAGGGACAACAGAGAGGAGAAAGTGGGCGTGTCTTATCTTCCCATGATGTAGAAATTTTGGTAAGCTACTTAGTAAACACACCTTATGGAGTTCAGTACTCAGAGAAAACACTCCTCAATTTAAAAAAAGAGACAAGTAAGCAAAGGAGGTGGCCAGAACAAGACGCTTGATTGACAGATTCACTTATGTTGTTTGCTGGAAGACTAAAGGCCTACCTCCTTCCACCGTTTTGTTTCTAGGTTGACTAAAAGTCAAAGGCAGCATTTCCAATAGGGGTCTGGCTGCAGACCGCAGATCTCAGATGCCCCCTCTTGCAGACGATTACTATGAGAGGCTGCCTCTGTCAGAACTGAAGTGACGTAATTTGCTAGAACAACGTATTTCCAGTTTTAGATTTTTTTAAATGCAGCTTTAATTATAAACAAAGTAGGTACATTTGTGAAATAACCACACTGCAAGCATTAAAGAGTAAAACGTTTCATAATAAAATAAAAAAAAGGTCAAAGGGCTAATCCAGGATTTACCTATGTACCCACCTAATTCCTGGGGGGTCTACTGTAGCTACGAATGTGGGTGGAGCTTCCGGTACAATAACAATAATAGAAAAAGCGTGATTCTTCCAATGGCTTACTAAAGTGACTTAGCATCAACGGCGGTCGTTTTAAAAGGAATAAATCTTCACTCTAGTGAATACTGCTTCCTTTTTTTTGTTAAATCAAACATCTGGCTAAATGTTATAAGCTGAAAGTTGTACATTATATATCTGTTCATGGTACCAGTAAAGTGACAAAGTTAAATTTGTTGTCAACAACAGTTTTTCTTTTAAACTTGCTGTTCAGTCAGATTGATTCTTTCAATATTCATTTATTATTAATCCTTCATACAGAATTTGAGATTTACCAAACTGGAGAGTTGAAAACTTGTGTCATGGATTGAAATATCAATATAATTTCCACATTTTAAGAGGGATTAGTAGGTGAATAACAAATTTCAGCAAGCCCACAAACTAAGCAGAGGAATGTTAAAACTGTGACTGGTCTGTACATCTTATGAAGGTTGTGTCCCAACTCCTTTAACAAAAAATGATTCTCTGTTATACTGACAAGCTTATAAAGTTATTACGCTTGTCTAGGTTATCTGAGGAAATTTCTTCGCTTTGTCCTCTCTAGTAGAGGGCAGAAAAATAATATCCTGTTTGAAGGTTACATATTTTAATCTCATATTGGCTCTAATAATCACGTTTAGTATCTCTTTTCTATGCAAAATCCAGCTTGGACGGAAAGAACCGAAGTCGCACCCACATTTAACGCAAAGTATCATGGGGGCTAGAAGTAAGGTGGATAGACCTGTTTTAGAAGTAGTTACAAGAATGATGGCTCGCTTTAGCTTCTTAGCTTTAGCTAAAGCTAGCAGTTACACTTGCTATGAAGTCAACGTTACCACATAAGCTAGCGTTAGCAAATCTAGCAAAAAGGTTGCATAGCTTATGTGTTAGCTTATGTTTCACTTATGTTAGCTTCATAGCTTTGTTAGTACAGCCATAAGCATTGTGAGCTTTAGCTGCACTAGCTCCTGCTCTGTTGTCAATGTAGCTTACCCAGCAAATGGACTTACCTTTGCTACCTTGGAGTACTACATTTGTTACATTACAGCACTGTGTTAGCCAGTGTAGCAATGTTGGCTTTAGCTTTGACAGTGTGAGAAGTTTAGCAAATGTAGCAAAGGCTAACATAGTTTATGTGGCTTTTTAGCTTTAGCTTTATTGGCTTTGTATCTATGTTATCCCCCTAGCTGATGTAGCTAACATAGATTTGTTAACTTAAGCTACATTCTCATTCTCAATTTACATTATCTAACATAGCTAATGTGTCATCATTAGCTTTAGCCTGTGCTACATTAGCTGCATTGGAGTGTTTTCATGGCAGACAAGCTTTTTTTCCCTGTAAGCAGACTTTTTAATCATCAGGTTTTGCAGGTCAGGTTTTTTTTTACCTTTAATACGGCATCCTCACCCTTACTTCAACACTTAACCCAACTAGAAGCCAAATCTGATTCATTTTTAAAGTTATAGCAAGTATCTCTGTCCTGACTGAGGCAGTCTCTCACGGTAGTGGTCTGCAAAAGTGGGTGTCTGAGAGCTGTGGCCTGCAGCTAGATTGTCCTGGCATTTCCAATATGGTGTTGTTTTAGAGTCTGAATATAGATGTTTCATAAAATACTCAGCTGGAAAACTTTTAACCAGTTCTTAACTTCTTTTAAAAGCCGGCCACATACGCCTTTCAAAAGTATTTTCAACTAAAGAATTAGCCCACTCGCTGTGATTGGATCAGGTGTCAAAGTTAGGACTCCCAAAGCAGCAGGATTCCAAAATCTCAGCTCCAAAAAAATGGCACCAAATACATGACAAGAAAAAGTGAGTGGCGTCTGCTAGTCAGTCTCCCCTAAAAGCCTTCACAGGAAATCAATAGTGGTCTCCATAAGACTTAATCTGGGATCCACGCTACTACCATGGCAGGCGGCCAGCTGAGTGATGTGTGCGGTTTAAACGGCCCCCGCATCCTGCCCGCTTATCTGTAGGTGTCCCGATGATCAGCTCGACGCTCGACTCATAATGCCTGCCTTTTCTTTTTCTTTTTCTTTTTTTTCTGCTGTATCCCAGCCCTCCTCCATGCCATCCCCCCCTCCTCTTCCTCCTCCCTCCCTCCCTCCCTCCCTGCCTCTCTCCTCTCTCTAAGTTCGATGTGATCGGCTCTGGGCCCTGCCGTGAGTTCTCGGTGCGGGCGACAGCGCTGCTGAACATGGCGTCAGACGGGATGATTTTAACGAACCACGACCACCAAATCCGGGTCGGAGTCTTAACAGGTAAACGCCGAAACACCCATCCGCTCTATCACGCTTCGCTCACATTTCCGTGAATTGATTCCCGCCGGCTGAGTCTTCATACATGTCGGCTGCTTTTTTAGCGTGGCAGCGGCGGCGTCTCTCGGTCTCTCTCTCTCTCTCTCCTGCGTGGTTTGCAGCCTCTGATTTAGAGCCTTCTCTACACCGGGGTGCATTTTGCTACATAACACCTTGTTCTTCTGCTTTTTTTTTTTTTTTGAAGCCTTGTGAATGTGATCGGCTGCTGCATTGGCTCATCCTTGTCGAGCTGTGCTGAAGAAGAGGAGCTCAGTTTATGTGTATTGAATAATTCATGTCCCTATCTTCTTGTCAGAGCTGGAAATTACAGCTGACCGTGCGCTGAGCTGCTGCTAAAGATGCCCGGGCGATAGATTGCATTATTGACACCACAGCTGACCACAGCGATTTTTTTTTTTTTTTTTTTTTTTGAAGTGTTGCTCACGACAGTTGCTGAAGGTGGTTGTGTTGATGTTGATGATGATGATGATGATGAGCGCATCTTGGCCTATTAAGATGATGTCAGAAAATGAGAGAAATACGCGCAGACGTTGGATGTGCTCTTATTTTTTTTTTTTTTTTTTTTGTGAATGACAGTGCCGGTGTTTGAGTTTTACATGACACATGATAGCTGCTTTTACTCGGCTCGGCTCGGCTCATCACACACACTCACTCACACAACAACACACACACACACACACGGGTAAATCCTCCTGACATTCCTCCAAAGGCGACGCGATGACGGCGCGTCTCTCGCCGCTGGAGACGTTCTGCGCCTTGGATGCGATGCGCGCCTGTGAGGCGGTGATGGTGTTAGATCTGGCCTTCTTTTGTGTGTGTGTGTGTGTGAGAGAGAGAGAGAGTGTGAGTGTTGCTTATTGCTTTGTCATGTTTCTGATCGTCGAGGCGAATCCAGCGGTGGTTGGCATGATCGGAAAGTAAATGAAACATTTTGTAGAGGAGGGAGGGTGGATGCATGATGAAGGCTGTCCAGAGGAATACCCCCTCCCTCCCTTCATCCATCCCTCTCTTCTTTTCCTCTCTCTCTCTCTCTCTCTCTCTCTCTCTCTCTTTCTTTCTGTCCATGCTCGATCCATATTTCATGAAAGCCGTGATCTCACACATACGGTATCCCTCCGTATGGAAAATCCAGCCCTGAAGAGGAGGAGGGAGAAGAAGGAGGAGGGTGGTGGTGCGATGAGTAGCGATGGAGGAATGACTGTGTACAAAAAAGACCCTCTCCTGAAATCTGCCAGGGAAACCCCCATCACCAACCAAACAACAGCAACACCACAACCACCCGTCGTCTCCTCTCCTTCTCCATCCCTCCTCCTCCTCCTCCTCCTGCTGCCTCTCTGCTCGCGCTAGAGAGAGGTAGAGCTCTGTCCGTGGTGCTGAAACCCAGCGTCACTCACAAATCAGTGCGGTACTGACCCCACCACAGTAAATACTGCATCAGATAGAAACACCCATGGAGGTAGAGGAGGAAAGAGTCTGGAGTCACTATACGCTCTCTTCATCACATTTTTTGGTGGCTGGATTACGAGAGAAATGCAGTATTCTTGGAAGACATTTGGATTTTTGAGGCGTTTATCCAGGGGTTGACTGTCCTTAAAATTGTGTCCTTAAAATCCCAAACTCAGGGCTTAAGGTTGTTTTTGCTTGATCCTGAGTAAGCCACCTTTTGCCAAGTTTATCAACATGTTTTGAGGCTGGAATATAAAAAAAATTGCACTGTATGAGGATGAAACTGGCAAGCTTTTCAAGGCTTTTGTTTAATTTCTGGTACCCCGATTGGAGTACCATGTCACATCAGAGGGGTTTATTTCTCTGTGCTCCATCACAATCTCATACCACTTTCCCTTTGTGCAATCTTGCTGTGCAGTGTTGACAATTCCTGCATCATAGTCTTTAATTTGACCCTTCTTCAGCCATTCTCCAGTCCCTTTCTGCCCCTTTTGTCACAATTTTTAATGGCTGAAAGAAAGGAAAATGGTACTATTGTACTATTTGACTGTGTTAAAGATTTCAGAGGCATACACAGGACAAGTTTGTAAGTCATTCACTAGCATTGTCAAAGAAAAAAAGCCAAAAAATAAGTGCATGGTGGCCTTAAGTGCCCACGTTTTTGCTTTATGCATTCTCCAGCCCCTTTTATTACAATTTTTAAGGGCTGAAATGAATGATATTTGTAGTCTAAGTGGAAGAAACTGGTACAAAAGAGTTTTTTTTAGACTTGATTTAATATCTTGTAACCCAAGCGGACCACCATGCCTCATCAGAGGGATTAACTTCTCTGAGTTTCAGCAGAATCTCAAACTGGTTTCCCATTGTGTAGATTGATGATTTCTGAGGCATTCACAAGACGAGTTTATAAGTCATCGACTTGAAGCGTAATGGAAAAAAAGCCAAGACAATCAGTGCAAGGCGGCCTTCAGTTCCATGTTTTTGCTTGATCTTTAGTCAGCCAATTTTAAGACACTTTTTGCCCTTTTTTATTAACATCTTTGATGGCTGAAATAAAAGAAAACAGCAGTATGAATGGATCAAACTGGTGAGAATTATATTTTTTGAGACTTTGATTTAATTTATGGGAACCAAAGCAGGCCACCATACACAAGACAGGTTTGTAAGTCGTCGACTTACACCAGCATGGAAAAAGCTTCAAGTTTCCGTGTTTTTGCCAGATCTTTTGTTAGCCAATCTCAGGTCACTTTCTTCTCCTTTTATCACCATTTTTACCTCCGCCAAGGAGGTTGTGTGATCGGCAGGGTTTGTTTGTTTGTTAGCAACATAACTCAAAAAGTCATGGACGGATTTTCATAAAAATCTTCAGGAAATGGCAGAAATGGCATAAGGAAGAACTGATAAGATTTTGGGAGTGATCCGGGTCACCGTCTGGATCCAGGAATTTTTTAAAGGATTGTGTACTATTGGGAGATAGGGCTAATGGCAGAGGTGTGCGCTCTCTGAGTGCTTTTCTAGTTTAATGACTGTAAAACAAAAAAAAAACATGTCAAAGAAGGTGTTTTACGGATTTCTTGAGGGTTTTATTTCATTTGTGGTAGCCCATGTGGAGAACCATGCCACATCAGAGGGTTAATTTCTCTCTGTGTGTCACAAGAACCCTGAACTGTATTTCCAAGATGTAATCTGGCTGCACAGTGTTAAAGTTCCTTAAGGTACACTAAGACAAGCTTATATGTCATCGACTTGAACCGTAACGGTAAAAAGCCAGGAAAAGAAATCAGTGAATGGTGTTAAATTGTCATGTTGTTTGTGTCCTTTTTGACCATTTTATCAATGTGAGATACATGAAAATTTTATAAAATGAAGATGAAACTTCAAGGACCAGGTTTTTATGCTTTTGTTTAATTTCTGGTGTACTGTGCCACATCAGAGGGGTTAATTTCCCTTAAGCCTCACCAGACTCCCATTCTCATTTCACAACATGCAGTCCAGCTGTACAGTGTTTAGGATTCCTGAGGCACACACAGAGGACAGGTGGATAGATCATCAACTTACATCATCATGGAAGAGAAGCCAAAAAAGTCTGTGCGTGGTGGCCTTAAGTTGACTTTTTTTCGCTTGATCCTTATTCAACCAATCTCTAGTGACCTTTTGCCACTTTTATCATTTTATCATTGTTGAAAAGAAAAAAACAGGATACTGTGTTTTGAAGAAAGTGCTCAGGATAGGATTTCTTATGGCCTTCACTAAATCTCAGGTATCCACGTGGAGTACCATGCCAGATCAGAGGGGTTAATTTCTCTGTGTGTCACCAGAATCCTGAGCTGTATTTCCAATATGTAATCTGGTTGTAGAAGATCTCCTGAGGCACGCACAAGGTACGTTCATAAGTCCACAGCCATCAGGAAAGACAGCAAGGTGAAAAAGTATCACAGTAGGATGGCTACACGCTTCCTTAGTCGGATAATCTCAAGTCACATTTTGCCCCTTTTACCACCATTTTCAAACTATAACAAATTGTACAATCGGAGGAAGAAGGTGGTTAGAACTGGATATTTTGAGGCTTTTATTTAAATTCTGTTATCCTAGTGGATTACCCCACCATATTAGAGAGGTTAATATCTCTGAGTGTCATCTGAATTCCTGATGTGTTATCTGGCTGTACAGCGCTGACGATCTGAGGCATACACATATAAGCATACATATAAGTATATGACTGGCACTGTAGTGAAAGAAGCCTACAAGACTTTAGGTTGCTGTGTTTAAGATTGATCCTTAGTCAGCCAATTCCAAGTCACTTTTTGCCCCATGATCACACCTATCCTTTTTCCATGACTGAAACACAAGAAAATGTCATCAAACATGGCAAAAAATTGTAAGGACTGGATTTTTGAAGCTTTTATTTTCTCTCTAGTAACCCAAGTAGAGTACAGTGCCACATCAGGGGAGTTAATTTACCTCTTTGTGTCAACAGAATCTTGAACTGTATTCCCAGAGTGCATTCTGCCTGTTTAGAGGTGACAGAGGTGTCAGAAAAAGAGCTCACGAGTCTGACTGGCATCATCATAGGAATAAAGAAAATACCAGTACATGCTGGTTTAATGATGCCATGTTTTTGTTTTATCCTCAGTCAGCCACTGGCATGCCTCTTTTTACCCCATTATCACTATTTGAATGGCTGAAATATGAAAGTTACTTAATGTGAAAACAAATTTTTAAAGCTTTTTTTCATTTCTGGTGATCCAAGCAGTGAAGCAATCCACATCAGAGTGGTTAGTTTCTCTGTGTGTCATCAGAATTCCCAATCTCAGCCCATCTCAACACACTTTTGTGTCTTGTATCACTATTTTTCGTGGCTGAAATAATTTTAAAATAGGGTGAAAGAGGAAGAAACTGGTGAAATTTAAGGGTTTTTTTTTGTTTTCAGAGCCACACTGCAGGGTTTAATTTCTTTGTGTGTCACTGGAAATCCTGAACCATACTTCCAACATGCAGCCTGTGTGTGAAATGTCGACAGTTTTCCGTGTGGTATCGACCCCGCCATAGTAAAACTACACAAAATAGAAATATCAAGTGAGGTAGAGAAAAGGAAAGAAAACTTGGCTAACTGTTTCCCAGTGTTTTTTCCATTTTTGATGGCTAAAATATGAGAAAACTGCAATTACACTTGTTGGGTTTGGATGTTCTTTGGTGCTATTTGGGTTTTGGTAAGCAAGCAGACACTTCAGAAGGGGCAATTTATCCAGGTGTCCTTAAAATCTCTTTACTTTATCCCCAATAAGCTGTGCTGAAAATCCCCACATATTTAGGGATACTAAAGACAGGATTAATTTCTCTTTCATCAGTTTGTCACCAAGAGAAAAGCCAAAAAAAAAAAAAAAACCTTAAGAAATGGCTTTAATTTGCCATGTTTTTGCTTGACCCTTGTCTGTCCCGTCACTTACGGCCCTTTTATCACCACTCTAAGGTAAATTAAATAATTACAGTTATCTGTATGCAAGCATCAGGGCCCAATGTGCTACAACCCGGTGCTTGATGGCATTTCTCTTGTCCGGGCCTTTTCACCACTGGTAATACACCCGGGGACACCGGCAGTTTTCGGGCCCTTGGGATATCCACAGCACAACCAGGGGCTTGTGGCAACCCAGCTACCCACCTGGACGGTACCCTAGGCTGTGCTTACTCGCTACATTCACCCCTTTCTCTGCCCTAAAGGTGTGGACGTGGTTATTTTTTCACCAGATTGTTTTCCCATGCCTCTGGTAGTAGAACAGGACATCAAGAGTCTGTCAGGGGTTGTGTCAATCCTCCTTCCCATGCCTGAGGTAACTAGTTAGAATTGGAAATTTTTAGGGTTTTATCTCATCTTTGGTAAACTTATTTGTCTTCTTTGAGGTTTTTTGTGTTTGGAGAAGGAAAGCTTGCACTTTCAGGAAACAAAAGCCACAAAAGAAAATAAATCAGTGCATTATGGCATCATGTTGCCATCTCCTTGCTTGGCTCAGCAGATTTCAATCCACACTTGCCCTTTTATCCCAGTTTGTGGGGTAACATGATTAATAATGGCAAAAAATTCTGCCTATTTCATTTTTTTTAGAACAGGGCATTTTAAGGCATTTATTTTTAGTTTACCAACTATGCAGAGGTCAGTACCACATCAGACATGGTCAGTGTCTCTGTGTATCATCAGACACCTGAACTGTATTCCCAACATTTAATGGGTCTGCTCAGTTTTGACAATTTCTGTGAATCAGTGCAGCTCTGATCCAACCACCTTAAATACTGTATTAGATAGAAGAACATAAAAAAACAAAGTCTTTTTGGCCTCTTTATATTCACTTTAGGCAATGAAATACATGTGAAATGAGAACATTTTAAAGTCTGTGCAAGAAATTGGCTGGGAATGGATTTTTTTAGGGATATTTTCCTGTTTTTGATAACCAAACAGAGGTCCATGCACCATCAAATGTGTAATTTCTCTGAATGTCATCAGAATGTGGTGTTGCAATTTTGACAATCCCTGGCTCATACAATGGACAAGCTTATTTTTCATCTTTATATTTTTGTATGTTTGGGGTGCAAGAGCTCATAATGTCAAGGAAAAGACCTGAAAAAAGAAAGAAACTGGAGCACGAGGGCCATAAGTTGCCATATTTTTGCTTGATCCCAAGCCTTTCATCTTTGATAACTTCTTGGAGGGCTGAAATAAGTGTATGAGAACATTTTACTTTATTTGGAAGAAATTTAGAAGTATTTAACAATTAATGGACAAAAAGTGGGACAATAGGTTAAAAAAATGGGTCAAGAGAGATAAAAATGGGTTAAAAGGAGCAAACAAGTAACAAAAATGGGTTCAAAGTGGCAAAAAATGGCAACAAGTGGTGAAAATCAGAGAAGGAAAAAAGAGGTTGCATGTGTAAAAAATATGTCAAAAACTGATGGAAACAGTGAGGAAAAGGGGTTAAAAGTGATAGATTTTAAAAAAGACTTGATGGAACAAAGTATTTGATAAACATGTTTGAAAAAAATGGGGGAGAGAGAGGGAAATAAGTGTATAATGAGAATGTTTTGCTTTATGTGAAAGAAATGGCAAAGAACTGAACAGTAATCAGCCAAAAGCGACATAATGGGTTAAAAATGGGTCAAGAAAGGCAAAAAAGGGTCTAAGATGGGCGGAAATCTCGTGAAAAGTGGTTAAAAAGTGAAGAAATGGGCAAAAAATGCAGCAAAAGAGGTTAAAAGTAGCAAACAAGTGGATTAAAGGAATGAAAATGGGTTAAACATAGCAAAAGTAGGTTAAAAGTCGGAAAAATGGGCAACAAGTAGCAGAAATTGGGTGCCAAATGTGTAAAAATGAGTCAAATATGGGTGGAAACAGTGTAAAGAGTTAAAATGGATGGTTCTAAATAATACTAGATGGAACAAAGTACAAATGCAGCACTAATGTTAGTTTGAAAACATAATAATAATATTAATAGTAATAAAGGGGGAGAGGAAAAGTGTATGATGAGAATTTTTTGCTTTATGAGTAAGAAACTGAGAAGAATGAACAATAAATGGGGAAAAGGAGCAAAATACTTTAAAGAAAAAAAAACACGGGTCAAGAAAGGCCCATTAAGAAAAGGGTCTTAATGGGCAGAAATCTGGTGAAAAGCGGTTAAAAAGTGGCAAAAATGGGTGAAAGTGGAAGCAATGTGTTGTATTGGCAAAAAGAGGCAAAAACATGTTATAAGCAGCAAACAAGTAGCAACAGTGGGCGGCTGAAGTAGTGAAAACAGGTTAAAAGAGGCAAAAATGGGTCAAACGTGTAACAATATGTTAAAAAATGGGTGGAAACAGTCATGAAAAGGGGTAAAAAGTGATAGTTCTGACTAACACTTGATGGAATAAAGTATCAGCTGCACTAATGTTAGTTAAAGAAACAATAATGACAGAGGGAAGTACTGTAAATGTATGATGAGAATGTTTAGCTTTATGTGGAGGAAACTGAGAAGAATTTAATACTTTTAATTTGAATGTGCCCAGTCCAAGAGGGTGAAGTCCTCTGTTTGTCCTCAGAAGCCCTAACTGTCTTCCCAGAGTTCAGTCTGCATGTGCAGCTTTGACTGTTCCTGAGGCATACAACAGACAGGTGTATTTGTGTTTCTCATGTATCTGTGAGTTTTGAGTAGGACGGCTCACGCTGTCATGGAAAGAAAAAGCCAAAAAAAGAAGCAATGGGTGCACGATAGCTTTAAGTTGCCATGTTTTTGCTTGACCCTTAGCCTTTTAAGAATCTAATCATAGCCGGATTACTCATGGCGCTCATGTGATATTATTTTTCGTGATGTGATGTGTTTTGACAGCCGAAGCTCCCCCGCTGTGCTGCCATGAGGAAGCAAAGCTCCAGATATTCAGGTTTGGCTCCATCGCCCTCCCTCTCTCTTAAAATGCAGAACCTTTAGTCACCACACCTCACTTCTCCATCCACCAGTGTTCGTGCAGCGGGCCTGATGTGTGAGCAGAATGCTAATGGAGGGCCGGAGCAGTGCTCAATCTCAACCCCCCTTCCTCATGGGGGGGGTCAACGGTCAGCAGTCCACTCCTGCATTCAGTCACTGTGGGGAGGGGAACGGGGGAGAATGAGACCTTGGCTGTGCTCTCCTCCATCACTTAGCCCCACATCCCTGTAGACAGGTGACAGAGCCCAGGGGACGGCTCTGTTTAGACCCTGGACACAGAGCAGGGGAGGGGAGGTTGACGGGACCAATTGGGTGTGTGTTCGTGTGGATTAATGTGTTTCGTTGAATGCTTGAAAAAGAGGCGGGGTTTGTTTGCAAGGAGAGGGATGCAGGATAATTGGGGTGAGCGTGTTGTCACTTGTCAAAGATGTCACACCAAAACGTGACCTTTGTTAGCAGTGGATGAAAGCTCCTGCTGCTTCGCTCTTCCCATCGTCATATGTGTATTTTTATTGTTTCCTCTCTCCCCCTCTGTGTGGATTTTGATTGCTCGGTTTCCAGCTGCCACTTTTTTTTCTTTCTGTTGAGTTTTAATTGTCCTGAGTTTCTCTCCCTGGGCCTGCCTCAGGGTCCGGGCACTCAGGTACACACTGACACGAACTGCAGCTTAATATGCGTGCATTCATTACTTAGCATTTGTCTGTGCACGGATACAGATGTAAATTTGATTTCACGTTTGCGACTGTCATGGAGAAATGCAAGTTTGCTTACCTGGTTCAACATCTCGTAGCATGAATTTATGATAAAACCACTGTATTTAACATCATTTCAAACCTTATTGGACATTTTAATGAGACCCTCTCCTCACTAAAGCCTGCTTTACACTTTGGGGTCAGATCTACAGCAAACTGGTCTTTGGCTGCAGATAAACTTGCTGTCCCTTAAGTGTTTGCATAACCATGAATATTACTGTGCACTGACACATCAGCTGTGCAGGTACTCAAAGATTAACATGGCGCACATACAAGATACAGCATGCACATGTTTGGTACTGACAATCCAGAGGCAGCAGAGGTGTGACAGTCAACACAGCAGAAGGGCCAACAAGGGCTGAAAATGTTACATATAAACTGGTATAGTCCATATCTCTACATGCATGGCCACCCACCCCAGGAGAGATAAAGGGGAGAGCTTTCTGGGGCCAAGCCAAAGAAAAGTGAAAGGTGAAGAAAATTAAGGTCCATTGTCAAGTTAATCTGTTATAATCATATTTAATATTTAACCTGAACAATAACCACTCAAAAAAAAATACATTTTTTTATGTTGTTGTACAAATAAAGCCTTTTTTAATGTAAAAACTTAAAACAGAATTACCTTTTACTTGGTAATGTTTACAATATGGATGGGCACACTGACTAAACCAATGGAAAGGTAATGTCAGACTTCATAGCTACGCCAAGATGTGCAAAAATGTCAGGATGGCAGAGAATAAAGTGGAAGGAACTTAAATAACTTTAAGGGAAAAATAATAAAATAATTGCAAAAAGAGGAGAAAAAAGGACAGGTGGCAAAAACTGGTGAAAGTGGTTACAGAGTGGCAAAAAGGGTTTTAAGTAGAAAAAATGGGATAAAAGGGGAAAAAAATTGGTCAAGATAGGCAATATAGGGTCTAAATTGGGCTGGAATATGGTGAAAAGCGGCTAAAAAGTGGTAAAAATTAGTGAAAAGTTACAACAAAAAATAGTGACAAACAATGGGTAAAAAATGCCAAAATGGGTTAAAATTTGCAAATTCGTGGGAAAAATTGGTGGCTAAAGTAGTGAAGAGAGGTTAAAAATGAACAGAAATAGGTCGCAGAGGAACATGGGCAACAAAAATGGGCAACAAGTGGCACAAACTTGAGGAAGACAACAAATATGGGTCAAATGAAACAAAAAAATGGTGGTTAAAATGTAACAGAAATAGGTAAAAAGTGAAAAATATGGTTAAAAGTGGCAAAAATTGGTTGAAGTTGGCAAATGTGGGTCAATTGTTGCAAAAATTGCAGGAAACAGTGGTTAAAAGGGGTTGAAATTGGCAAAAATTGGCAGAAAAAAAAGTGGTAAAAGTGATGTAGAGAAGCAAAAATTGGTTCAAAGAAATCAAATGGGATAAATGTGGGATAAAACCAGCCTAAAATGGGCAGAAATATGGTGAAAAGCAGTTAAAAATTGGTGAAAAGTGGGCAACACTGTGTTACAGAGCCACAAAATCGGAAAAGAGCGGCAAAAACAGGTTAGCAGCAGAGTCCTTATAGTTGTTTTAAACCTGGACAAATAATGGAAATAAGAAGGGTGTTACAATTCAGCAAGTGACCATGCAAACTAGTGTCTTTCAGTCCACAGTGTATGTGACTGTTTGTATTAGTTTATTTTTTTCAATGTTAAATACTGGGTCTGTGGGCAACCAAAGAAAAACTTGGTTGACTGAAAGAACACTCTCACACCAGTCAAGGTTTTCCCTTTTTCAATTGCCAGTATTTCAAATACAATGCTGAAATTGCACAAGTATAGTATGTAGATGTTTGGAGAAAACACCACGTTATCCTGTGGCATTTTTTGGCTGAAATTGTGACTGATGTTCAGACCTTTTTTTTTCTTTTACAATACTACTCAAAATAATGGAGTGGTAGTGTTTTATAGACGTGGTGTTGAAAAAATGGACGATTGTGACATCCTTAATAGCTTCTGTATGCACGCCCCACATGTTCAAACACACTGACAGGAAGAGAGAACCCAGAGGATTCTATATGAATCCATCATTTATGTCTACATACCGTCTTATTACAGCTGCTGTCTCAGCTGTATGGGCCACTGATACTTTGGATGTATGTCTTGATTCACAGCCCATAGAAAGCCACACTGAGGCTGGCTGCAGAGTGTGTGTTGATTAATGCCTTTCCTTCCCCAAAAAACACAATTCCAGCAAGGAGCCAGGGAAAGGGAAAATTCCCTCCTCCCTCTCTCTTTCCTTACTCTGTTCCCAAATTTTCCATCTTCTTTGATAGTAAAAACTGAGTGATTCTCAGAAATGTGTGGGCAGCTCTCTAAACTTGCAAGTCTATCAGAAAGACATGAATCGAAGAGCAGACGGGCTTCCCAAAACAAAAACATTTGGACCCATCTCCAAGCAGCTCTGTTTGGTGGAGCTAATTCTGTGATTTCCTGCAGGAGCTTTTATTTCGACGGGGTATGGGGCATTTTTTAATCAAACATTGAGTGCACATTTCCTAAAAAGTAAAAAACAACACATTTAGTACATAAATTTGTCATGTTGAAAATAGCCCATGTTGAAAGAAACTACATCAGGAGTAACAAGCAAAAGAGTAAAGCCGAAAAGTAAATGCACGAATTTGTAGTCCTTGAGTGTATTTTTGTATTTTCCCCTTTTGCATCCCTGCGAGTGAACGTGCATGTGTGCTTTAGCGGACATGTTTAAGTGCCTTCTTGGGTGTATGTGTACTTGTCTGGCTGCAGATGGGATAATAACAGTTTAATCTGCTTTTCCACATAATTTAATCTCTGGAGTTTGTCCCAAGCTCACCTTAACAGCTCAGGCGCTAAAGAGGCTAAGTAGTGAGGCAGGAGTCAAGTCAGCAAGAGGCGGCCTAGCGTGCCAGAGCACCTTGACCAGAAAACAAGGAGACGGCGTCATCTGTCACCACATGGCGTGGGAGGCTGCCACGTTATGGAGCAGTCTCCTCTCGCTGTCAGTTTCTGGATGACTCAATCTAACATCTACTACACAAGTCAAGGGTTTTTACAATTAATGGAGGCTATAATCACAGTTGTAACACCATCAGACTGTGACATTCTGTATAGCACAAGGATGTTTTGCAATTATGGTGTATTTTGCAGCTTTGGAATCCCCCACTCTGTTTTTGCATATTGTCACACTTTAATGTTTCAGATCATCAAACTCATTCAGTCAGTCCACAGAATATTTCCCCAAAAGTCTTAGGGATCATCACAATGAGGGCTGCAGCAATAGATTCTTTTTGTAATTGAGTACTCTATCAATTCTTCTGATGATTAGTCGAGTACTCTAATAAGAAATATTACATTTTTTTAATTAGACACTTTTTCAAGAGAAGTAGTACTAGACAAATGAGAAAAGAAGATTGGTCCCTTAAATGAACTACTACTTTATTAAAACTGGTATTAACAGGTATCTCCAAAGAAAATTTATTTTACAAAATGCACTGAAGTTCTGATGACAGTTTACATTTCTTAAATTTACAAGGAAAGGAAGTTTAGATTACAGGAATATGGTCTATTTTTAAAGGTTGTTTGCTTTTAATTTTTGCACATTTTTGTTTGTGAGTTCATCTATCATAAAAACATGACCTTAAAGACCATCCACTGACATAGAGAACAAATTTTAAAGGATAATGCTGCTTCTATGACCCGTTGAATCCTGACTGTATCTGTCACTATCTGTGGCAATAGTGTGTTTCTATTTTATTGGTGTTAATTCATTATCAATACAAGTCATCAAATCATTCAGGATGCTGAAACTTTTTGAAAAAACACACTGCAATCAAGACATCAGTGCACTGAATTTAAATAATTTATAATTAAATGTTTAATGTGCGCAGAGAGAGAGAGAGAGAGGGAAAGCACCAAAACAGGACTTGAATCGTGACTCCTGACTGTCTTCTGTGAAACCGTCGGGTCAATCAGAGAAGTTTATGAAATCCTCTGAAGTCTGCAGACACAAACTGACTGCTGTCTTACACCAGCGAGTCATGCAGACAGCGGGTAAACTTGAAGATCTGCGTAGGTTCATGGGTGCACACATAGTGCCATATTTGCCATAGAGCAGTGGCCAGTGGCTGCGTAAAAACGCAGGACAAGTGCCTGTAAACATCACTGCAACAAGATCTCTTCCCTTGTCATTTTCACGCCTTGTATCATGCATGTTACGTTATAGTAACAGCGAAAACAAGTGCATTGTGCCACACATATAGCTTTCTGTGTGAAACACAGCACGCCGCGCAACACACGGCGAGATATCCAGGCTTACAGCGTGGATGTATATGGATACAGGACTGATTTAAGCGAAGCCTCGAGGCAGATAATTTGCCTTGAGGAATTTTTTGAATCAAATCACTCGGATAATTCGAGGAATCATTTCAGCCCTAACCACAATGTTTTTGTTTTGTTTTGTTTTGTTTTTTGTGTGTGTGTGTGTTTTTTTTCTTTTTTACCAAATGTGAGATGAGCCTTTGAACTCTCCCATGAATGCCATTTTTGCCCAGTCTCTTTTTTATTCTTGAATCATAAACACTGACCTTAACTGAGTCAGTTAAGGCCTGTTGGTCTTTAGATGTTGTTCTGGGTTCTTTTGGGACCTCCTGGATGAGTCATCAGTGCGCTCTTTGAGTAATTTTGGTAGGCCAAACATTCCTGGAAAGGTTCACCACTGTTCCAAATTTTCTCCATTTGTGGATAATGGCTCTTACTGTGGTTCTCTGGAGTCCCAAAGCCATAGAAAGGGCTCTAAAACCCTTCCCAGACTGATAGATGTCAGTGACTTTGTATCTTGTCTGTTCTTCAATTTCTTTAGATGGTGGCATGATGTGTTGTTTTTTTAGATCTTAGTCCACTTCAGTTGTCAGACAGGTTTGATTGAAGGGGTTTCTTGATTTAAAGGGTCTGGAAGTAATCGGGTTAGTATCTGACCATTTTTGCTGATAGTAGCTGTTCAAGTATCATGTCCCAGTGAAACACCAAAATGTTAAACTTTTTTCCTACTAGCTTTTAAAATGGCTTGTCAAAAATGACTATTGAGTACTAAATGCATGAGAATTTTTAAAAGTTGTTTTGATAAAATTCTGTTGTACCAATCAATTATTAAAAGCACATTATTAATTTAAATGAATTAAATGTCTTCTCGCTGTTTAACATTGCAGTTTAGAGATTTGCTTTTCTCTATCTCTCTGTAGCAGTTTGTGTGTGCAAGAACATTATATTAATAGTCCAAAACATCAAGTTTCATGTATGTTATTGCACTTGATTATTACCACATAGAGGTTTACATGCTGAGAGAGTTATCAGACATGTATGTTTGAAACTTGTATGAAATTATGCTCATCTTATATTTCTTTAAATCATAAAACGAGAGGATTGGTTTTAATTTGACAAGCCTGGGCCTTGATGAGCGTGTAAAGATGATCTTACCTGCTAGAGACTTGTTGAAGGGGGCAAAGAGAACCACTTCTGTTTTGCTTTAAGTTTTTTTGTAGGGATGTAAGGACACACTTAATCCACGATGCGATATGAATTTTGATTTTTGGTCCACAGTATGATTGGAATCCTGATTTTTCTTTTGGAATTATCTATAAAATAGAAAAATGTAATTTTGAACAATTCCCAAATAAAACAATTAATATAGTAATATGATGTGATACTGGAATTGAATTTTCTGTAGGAATGTCAGCATATCTACATTCTCAGGCAGAAGCCTGGCCTGGCTCGGATTTGCCAGACTCCATCTTTCAAACCTCCAATCTGAAAAATGCAACAGAATACATAAACTTCACTGTAGCAACTGAGGAGAAGGCTGCTACACTGAAGCAACGAACTCTGGGTTTTAAGAGGAAAGATAAAGACCCTGGGGCAGAAGGAAAAGGTGATGGAGATGCTGTTTTTCCTAGACAAGAACCTTCACTTCATTTTAAGGCAACAGTGAGTAAAGAAATAAGAGTACGGGAAAAAGTTCAGTAGCAGCTCCAGTTGAAATTTAGAAGTACCACTGTGAAAACAAGAGGGCCTTGTATTTGATATTCAGCTTTTTCTGCAGTGATAGTGTTTTGATTCATGCCTCATGCCTTGTGACTAATATGGTCAATCTGATTATACCACTTCTAAGTGGGATTGTAATATTTCTAACTCATTTACTGAATGTGTTTTTGTGACTATTGAAGCTTTTATACCACTTTAATGGAACTGGGGTTATTTGAATTTACTTGTTTTATTCATGTTTTTGACTGCTCAGGTGTGTCAGCTGTTTTGACCACTTTAAGTGGAGTTTTTAAATTTTGTCTATTTAATTCAAACTCTGCACCAAGTCGATATGAAACTTTATTTTCTGACAAATTAGTACAATGAAACAAAGATATTCCGCCTAAATGGAAGTGTGATTTTAAGTGTTTTACAACAATGTTATCTGTACTAAGATAAAAAGGAATAAGCATGCAACATCTAGTAGTTATTCTGTTTACTTGAGTTATTTTTGTAAACAAAAACAATTAAAATTCTAATCAAGGTGAATATCAGGTATCAGGGATGGAAGCATTGGAAGATACTCAATATTTAAAAAAATGAATCAGGATTGGAGGCCAGAAATGCTGATCAGGACATTCGGAGTTGTACTGGAAGCAGATAGCAACACTTGCCACTTGTGTAGCGATTAGCTCGGATGTAGCTACAGTATAGTCGCAGTTTTATCAAAAAAAACTGAAAGCTTTATCATGAAATAAAAAAAGGTGCTTTTGCTCTTCTGCTGACCTGCTTCGGCATGAGTTTGTGATTGTGAAGTGGGGATAAGTTGGACTACAAGCCGTTGTATACCTCTGTTGCTATTAGCTTGGAGGTAGCTGTAGAAAGCTTTATCAGACACACCGAAAGCTTCTCTTGGTAGAGGATATGTTTTTGCATGTCTCTGCATAGGTTACGGCATGAGCTTTAGTCAACAACAAGCTCTGCTTTTCCTAAACTACAGCACTGTAGCCTGTATATTTCAGATTAGTTGAAGCTGCACATCACTACTAACTCATTTTGTCTTGTCACTCTGATCGGCCCATCTTAAATGTGACAGAACATTTATCCAATCACGAGCACTGCACAGTAACCCTGTAGAAATTATGATTAACCTATAGGGCTTTTCGGCTCTACTTGGTTTGACTTGGCCCTGCAGCCCAGTATGGCCGGTGATTTGCTCTTCGACAATGACGTTTAGCTGTGCTTTAGTAAACATTGTTTTGTTCCACCAGAAGAAACACGTATTGTTTCTGCATCAAAGTTTCTTCATCATCATCTGTTTTGGTAATCCAGCAGGTATTTTGAAGTTTGGTGCTGCAGTTGCTACTTAAACACATCTGCAAGGCGTCCCAAAATGATTGGAGGTGAGGCGGGCGCTCTTGGGCCCTGCTCCAGAGTAGGACCATTATTATCATTATTATTAGTTATAGTGGAAAAGCCGCATTGGTACTGGGTCAAAAAAGAAGAAGACTGTCAAGCACATATTATAGTCATTCCTATCCTGCAGAAAATGAAGGAAAAAAAGAAGAGAGTGAAGTAGAGAGGAGAAAAATAGAGAAAAATCGTATGCGTTACAGTAATCCATAATAGAATAAGTTAAGTGGATACATATGTATATATAGGATAGATATGCAATTAGCAGTAAAAGTAGGTATATTTCTATAGCTTTTCAATAAAAGTACATTTTGACTATAAGCATAGTGCTGAGGACATTTAAAACTCTGAGGAAAAAAACAAAGATAGCTTAAAAACGTCCTTTCACTCATTGTAACATTGTAATACACTCTGTCACATATTGTCTGGATTTGGCCAACTATCCAATGGGAGTGACAAAAATACACCATCAGCCTACAAAGCAGAACTGGACTTCAAATGAATGCTATTTTGACTTTGTAAAAAAAAAAAAAAAATGTCCCCTTTAAGATCAGACAGAAGTTGCTTGTTCAAAGAAACTTTCAATTTACCCGAGCCTAAATGAAGCGCCTTAGGACCACTCAGCCCACCTGCCCATTTTGTGGAGTCTTTGCTAACTCCCTCATGGCCGCTAGCTTGCCTGTGTGCTCCCATTAGCATCACAACGCTATTATTCATCCTCTCCATTTTAGCCTCTGTTGAATTGAAGACAGACAAACATAACGTCCTGCCATAGCTGACATCATGCCCGCATAACAAAAAACACAAAATAGATGTTAACATTCGGTTCACTGGTGGTATAAAGATACGTGGTCTGGATGGGAATCAGAGAGCCCCAGGCGTATGTCTACCCACTAGCATGATTTTATGCCTCCTTTTTCTTCCTGCTTTGACCCAACTCTCTGTGTCTGTCTGTGGCTGAATCATCTCTAAGCTGCTACTGGGGTGTTCCCTTGTAACAATATGTGGGCATCTGTTCAACAATATGCTAGTTTGAGAGGGATACACTTGGAGCAGAAGAAAACACACACATAAATTGGGCAAATGCTAGATCCTGCTCTGTATTTCTCCCTAAATTCACATAGTTTAAAATTATTTTGAGGGATTATATTGAGCTGAGTTTTTATCATTGTTGCCTGTATTGACCTTGACACTGTAAAGACTGTAAAAACATCATATTTATAACACTGGAATCCCCAAAACACATAAGAAATGCGCTAAAGCTACTTCCTTCTTCGGATATCTGACCAAATCCAGGTATTTTGAGCAATTTTTGCCAAAAGTGAAGAGCAGTATTGTGCAGACTTTTATAATCATCACCTTAAGTCACCTTAATATCCTGAAAATTCTAAATACCCAAAAACTTATAATCTCAAAAGCTTTTGATAGAATTATTTTGCTGCCTGAATTACACCAACAGGGATTGTAATGACATTATTTTTGAATAAATGTACTCTAATATGGAGTTAGCCCCCTTTTGCAGCTATGACAGTCTCCACTCTTCTTGGAAGGCTTTCCACCAGTGTCTGTGGGAATTTGTTTCAATTCATTCTGTAGAGCATTGATGAGGTCAGGCACTGATGCTGGACGAGAAGGCGTGACTCACAATCTATGTTCCACTTCATCCCGAAGTGGCTCAGTGGGGTTAAGTTCAGGGCTCTGTGTGGACCAGTCAAGCTCTTCCACACCAAACCACAATGCTGTGAAAAAGTATTTACCCCCTCCCTGATTTCTTATTTTTTACTGCCAGACCTGTTGAATCAAGAAATCAATTAAGACAGAACCTGTCTGACAAATTGAAGTTGGCTAAAAATGTAACACATCATGCTGCAATTCAGAGAAGTAAAGTCATGGACATCTATCAGTCTGGGAAGAGTTGGAAAGCCATTTCTAAGGCTCTGGGACTCCAATGAACCACAGTGAGAGCCATTATCTACAAATGGAGAAAATTTGGAACACTGTTGAACCAAAATTACTCCAGAGTGCGTAAACGACTTATCCAGGAGCTCACAAAAGAACCAAAACAACATTTGAAGACCTGCAGGCCTCACTTGGCTCAGTTAAGGCCCACTGCACACTGAGTCCATTTTTCGTCCAAATGTTTGCATGTTTAAAAAGGAAATCAATCTCATGTTGTTCTAATTATGTTTGGACACTGACGCTAACATTTTCGTCCATCATATTTTTTTCTGAAACAGGTTTGATTTGATGCAAAATTAAGCATCGGCCCCAGTCATTTAGACGATGATTGATGGTTCAGATCAGGGCCTGCTGCTTCTTCTCTAGCTTACTCCACCCCACCAAACCCATCACTTCTCTCTTTCCCGAATGGAAACATCACTTTAAACACTGTAGTTTGTCTATTTATTATATGGATATCAATCATGGAAATATAACAGATAAGGGCATACATAAAGGCTCGCAATATCAAACAGTTTGTCACATTTTACAAATTTTTGCAGTGCAGGCAAATAAAAATGCACCGGACTCAATGTGCAAGGTTTGAGTGTTTTTTCAGATTACGGATCCTTAAAACATGCATCTGAAAATAACAGACCAAGTGTCTAAAGACCTTCAAGGTCAGTCTTTATGATTCAACAATAAGAAAGCGCCTGGGCAAAAATGTCATCTAAGGCCAAACCCACTGCTGACCACAAAGATCACAAAGGCTGGTCTCTCACTGGCCAAAAAACATCTTGATGATCCCGAAGACTTTTGGGAAAATATTCTGTAGACTGACGAGACAAAAGTTTGACTTTTATGGCGTTAAACTAGCACAGCATTTCATAAAAAGAACCATACCAACGGTCAAACATGGTGGTCATAGTGTGATGGTCTGGGCCTGCTTTGCTGCTTTAAGACATGGACGACTTGCTGTAATTGATGGAACCATGAATTCTGTTCTCTACCAGAAAATCCTGAAAGAGAATGTCTGCATTGATTCTGGACCTCGAGCACATTTGGGTTACTCCACAGGACAATGATCTCAAACACACCAGCAAGTCCACCTCTGAATGGCTTTAAGAAATGAAATGAAGCTTTAGGACTGGCCAAGTCAGAGTCTGGAATTAAAGCTCTCTGAGATGATGTGGCATGGCCTTAAACAGGCTGTTCATGCTGGAAAACCCACCAATGTGGCTGAATGAAAACAATTCTGCAAAGAAGAGTGGGCCCAAATTCCTCCACGGATAAGAATGACCCAACTAGGTATTAAGTTTAGGGGCAGCTACTTTTTCACATAGGGCAAGGTAGGTTTGGATGGCTTGAATTCATCATTTAAAAGCTGCAGTTTGTGGTTATTCTGGTTTTTGGTGACTAATATTAAAATTTGTTTGATGATGTGAAACATTCAAGTGTGACAAATATGCAAAAAGGAATTTAATCAGGAAGGGGGCAATTACTTGTTCACAGCCTTTGTGTAGACTTAAGAAATCATCATCGTATTGGCTTTGACATGCTGCCATGGTAAAATTGGGAAAAAAATTACAATATTATAATAAAAAAGCCCCAAAGACAAATAAAATAGCACTGGAGCAGAAGAAATTTGACACAAAAATTGGGTTGCCACATCTAAATGCTACTATTTTGAATCAATTTCAAGCCTTATATTAGCCACTATATTATCATGCCATAACACACTATAGCCTGCTCTGATTTCCCTGTAAAATTAGAAATATTTCAAACATTGTAGACTGTGAGACAAAATGGTAGGCCTGAAGCAGAAGAAGGCACACAAGAAATGAGCTGAGGCTAGATTCTGCTTTGTATTAACAAAATGTAGACGTCTTTGATCAAGTGCAAGACAAATGTGAACAAACATTTTTTCAGATATTTGATATGGTTGCCTTTATCGGCATTGGCATGTTTGTGCTGCAATCTTTGGAAATATCTGTATCCACTGGTGCCAACTTCAGGTCAACATTGGGGGGGCATAATATTTTCTTTTGCCTACAGTTAAAGGAAATTTTTGTCCCTGTGTAAATTGTTTAGGATAAAAACACTCTTTTTAAAATAATACATGTAAAAAAAAATTTTGGGATGTCCTGGAAGGCTACATTACCAAATAATACCAACAGGTGGCAATATAAGGGCATGGAAAAGAAGACTGGCTAATTCATATTTCCATTCAGACAATGTGGTATCTTTAATTTTGTTATATATCATTTCAAAGGCACAACAAGTCAACATAGGCCCAATACAAATCATTTTGTCTGTTGTTAAGCTTAAACCAAACATCAGGCAATGTAAGCAGCAAACAGGGTTGAACAAGTGGAAATACTGGTAGACTATTTAAACTTACGTTTAGTATACTGTGGAGCAACGCTAAAATGTTGAAAATGCATTCCTCCTCTGGTCACATGCCTTGATAAACTGATTTGTAACATTTTTTAAATCTATCCGATCCGTGCGTCCTTTGTGCGTGTGGAAGTTGGCCAAGTGATTTAGTCTGTGAGCGGTCATGGTGCTCCGCAGATAGGTCTTGAGTCTGCATAAACGACTAAAGGACCTTTCTGCTTTGCATGTTGTCACTGGGAGTGATGGCTTTAACGGGCTCAGTAAACAGCTCTAATCCCACTTCAGCTCTGAAAAACTCCCTTAGATCATGCATGGAGTGAATGGTGAGATGGCGCATTCTGCAGATGTCACCAAGCGTGTCCAGCTGCAGCTCCAAACGGCCCATGCCAACATCTGTGCAGAAAGCGGTGCTATCCCACACCGAGTGCCGTTTTCTCAGTTTATTTTTGCCACCACCATAAGCTCTGTTTTTTCGATACGTTTGAAAGCCTCTCATGTGAATCGAACATTCAAACAGGCAATGCAGTGGTCAAGCACCTCGAAATATTACCTCTGAAAATGTTCCTTTGCTTCAGAGTCTGTGTGCGTGTCGGCGGTTGCTCTGTCTTGAAATCTGCAAGGAGCAGGCCGGGGTGGCTTGGGAAGCTCGGGGTCACCTACAGCGGGAATGCCCTATGCTCTCTGTACAACTCTTTGATAGAATGAGTTGAAGGATGTATCCTTACGCTTTGATTGTAAACTTGCCAGCAGGACTTCAATGCGCTTCTTAGCATCACAAAGTGACGACGTTGGTGACTGGATGGCTGAGTTATAATAAAAGGAAAATTTTCCTAACTGTCTCAGGAAACCACTGCTTTTGTGACCTATGTCACTGTTAGATTTTTCTGCAAAGTCATTCAGGTAACTCGCCAAGCTCTCGTAGTTCTCAAGCACAGACTTCATACTGTTGACTCGCATTGTCCAGCGGGTGGGGCAGAGTGGACGTAAGCTATTCCCACCTGCAGGCCTGCGGAAGGAATCAAATGCCAGTCTTTTTGGTGACTCTCTGATCACGTTGATTAGATCTTTAACTGTGTTCATCGTGTCTGCATATTTTTACCTTTGCAACAGCATCTTGAAAGGCAAGGTTCATGTTGTGGTCATTACGGTGCACATACATTGCCTCCTCTTGAATGTCTTTAACACGCGCTTGTAAGCCAGCTGTAAGCCCAGACAAATTTGCGGCCCTATCATAACATTGCCCTCTGCAGTCAGACCACAACAACCCCAGTCTAAGTAGTGCATCATTCAGAACTGAAAACAGCATGCCAGCAGAGGTTGACTCAATTTGGTAGAATCCAACAAAGTCCAAAATACTGTTTAAGTCCTGACCAACATACCTCAGACACTCATCTGCTCCTGCTGTGTGACGTCAGCGGTCTCATCCACAATCCCGGTGAACAATTTCACCTCCTTGATGTCCACAACGAGCTCTCTCAAAACATCATAAGCCAGCATTTTGATGATCTTGTTTTGAATCTCATATGATAAGTACTTAAATTTTTCTTTTCTTTTCAGCCAGCCTGAGAGAGGCTCATTATCGAGTGATCTCAGCTGTATTAGCTGCACAAAGTTCGAATCAAAATCTTCGTGCCCTCTGACAGCTATGCCCTGCTGGGCCAGCAGCTACAGTGTTGAGATGATGCATATTAGAGCATCTCTGGCTTGAACCATATCCTTTGCTTTTTGATCGGACATAATGTGAACAACATTCATCCCGCGCTTGCATAAACGTGCATATTTGGTGACAGCTTCTCGGTGGCACTGAGACTTTTCATGTGCTCGGAATTTCTCTGGGCCTTTCCTGTAGTTCTGAAATCCATCTGTAATGAAGGCACCTTCTCTCTTTGTGGAAAATGTTAACAGTTTCCGTTCCTCACATGTCTGGCACACTTTACAAAAAGTTTTTCCGTTGTCAAGTGTAAGCCAGCTGTAAGTTGTCAGCCATCTGTCTCTGAAGCTTCTGATGGCTGACGTTGTTTTCCTCACCTCCCTCCTCTGACGAGTGGGACCGAGGCTCAGACTGCCACAGTCGCCCTCTTGGACTTCCTCATTTCGGGAGGCACAGCCACTTGGGGGTTCAGCACCAGTGAGTTCGGAGACTGTAGGCTTAGTCAATACATCCTCTGGATTTGTGATGACATTACTGCCTTTATTGGCAGTGATGGTACGAATAACCCACTTATCCATTTGTTTAATTTAGGCTACTGCATGGTGTGTCTGGCGAAATTAAGCTAATGCTGAGGTAAACAGTGGCACAGGGGTAATTCAAAATTCGTGGGTCAACCTGTCAATCACTCTCCTCTCTTCCAACCACTGGAATGTCTGGAATGTTGCCACCTATTCTATGGCATGATTGGTGGAGGGACGAGGAGGTGGGCAGCTGTTGGGCCGGTGCACAGGGCATTCTGTCACAGCCACCAAGATTTCAACTGTGCTGAACATAGTATTTATTATTGGGTTTTTTTTGACCCCCCACCTTTAATTTTGCAGGGACAAAATACCCAATAACCCCTCAGAGATGGCGCCAGTGTCTGTATCCCTGTATCCCAAAGGCCTTAAAGACAAAATACTTACATTAGAGCAGAAGAAAAATACACTCAGATTGCACTTGGACTTGTTCTTGTTTCATACTTCTCATCAAATTCAAATATTTTTCATCATATTTTAGCTTCATGTGAGTGACTGTTTCGTTTCTGCTTTTATGAGTGTTGCACGAATTGACCTTGACTTGCATGCCATGTGAGAAACAGGAAGACAACATTTTAATCCCTCTGACATTAAAGATAAAATGTTAGTGTTGTGTAAGAATAAGCACCTGGATGATTTGCGTGCTATCATTGGATTAGAAATATTTGATCTCTTTGTTTGCATGAGGTAGGACAAGGATTTATCTTTGGTTTGGGTGGGGCTTGTACTGTAGCAGTACTTAACACAGACTGACCCTTATCTGGCTTGTTCTCTCTCTCTCTCTCTGCATCACACACACACAGCTGTGTGACAGTGGACAGCAGTAAGGCAGGACCAGAATAGACAAAACGGGGTTAGGGACACGAACACAGAATGTGAATTAAGTCTTCTCTGCAAAGGAATTATTTTCAGCATCAAGAAGCGGGGAGTGGAGTGTGTGACTCTCCTCCCCTTCCGCACACACCCCCTCTCTCTCTCCTCCTCGCTTTATTTCCGCCTGTAGAAATAATCCTCCCAAACTGTAAATAGTCTTTAATTGTGATGTGAGTGAGAACAAGAGGCAGACGGTATTTGGCGGACGAGGAGCTGCGTCTCCTCCGCTCTCATAGGCTCTTGTCTTCTCTCCAGAGAAGAGCTCCGTCGGGGCTGCCTGGAAAGCTATTCCCAGACTGGATGCGTAGGTGGAGGAGAGTCGCTTGGTTCCCACTCCCTCCAGGCCTGAAGCACTGTTACAGTCTGTCATTCATTTGAGGTGATAATCACAGGGAGCTAGCATTGCCAGAAAAAGAAAAGAGAAAAAAAGTTGTGCAAAATATTTTTGGAAGTATGAAAACCTAAAAAAAAGGATTGTGGGGCTTCTTAGTGTCAGCATTTCTCTTCTTGTTTTGACAGAAAAAACAGGCGTCAGACATGCTGAGCTTAGAACCATTGTTTTCTATTTCTGCATGGTATTAAACGGGAAAGTTTTTTCTGCATAGTAACACCTTCCAGTAAGTGTTTAATAGTTTCTGAGGAGACTACAGAATGTCCATACCCTTATATTATCAAGTCCATAACCAGTCAGGTTGTCTTTTTAATAGAAAAGCTTTCAACAATTTTAAGAAGCTAGCAACATTCAAACTGTTGTTAGCTATGTTTGAGAAAAAGGTGTCCTACTATAATTTTATATGTAAGTAGTGCCAGTCATAAAATCTTCAAATTTCAAATACATTTAATCAAACATTTAAGAAATATTTACATAATGTTTGCAATGTGAAATTTACTGGCACTGCTAGCGTGTCAAAATAACCCACGTTTACCTTATGCTGCTAACTTGCTAAAGTTATCTCTAATGCTAGCTTACATCTTTGACCTCTTTTGACACTTTCCAACACTGCTTATTTATCAGTTCAACCTTTACTGCTAACTTCCAAATTTTACCAACACTGCTAGCTTGTGAAATAAACACATACTGCTTGCTTTATTTGACCCTCAGTGTTAGCTTATCATATAACATAAGCTGCTAGCTTGTCAAATTATCTTATGCCTTTAGTTTTCAATTTATCCTACACTGTTTGTAAACTAACTTGTCTGTAAAATTTTGAAATTATGAACGTTTGCGCTTTTATCTACAATGCTAGCTGTCAATTCAATCTGTACTGCTAACTTGCTGTCAGAAATGTGCCAATACTGCTAGCTTGTGTAACTAATGTACACTGCTAGCTTGTCATGTAAACATTAAATGCAAGAGAGTCAGATTAACTTAGGCTTAAAGCATTTCAAGTTTACCACCATGTTAAATTAACTTGCTGCTGTTAGTGCTGCCAGTTTTTTATAATTCCACATTGCTAGCCTGTAAATTAACCTTCATTGCTGAGTTGTTAAATAAACCTCAACTGTTGGCTTTAACTGATCTTTTTATACTTACGGTGCTGGCTTGTTAAATCAACATACCCTTTGAGCTATCTTGCCATGATATCTTCTCAGATAAGCATACAGTGCTAGCTTGTTAAAGTAGCTGTCAAATTTCGTACACTGTTTGTCAAATGACCTATTTAACCTGCACTGCTAGCTTGTCAGGTAAACAATTTCTGCTGGTGTGTAAAACTGAACAACACCACAGACTTTAAAATTTAACCTACTCTAGCTTGTCAATTAACTTAAACCTCTGGCTTTTAAATTATCCTACAGTCTTTATAGAATAACCTGTCAGTAAACTTTTGAAATCGAACCCATTAGCCTTTTATCTACACCGCTAGCTGTCAACTTAGCCAACACTGTTAGCTTGACAATTCAACCTGTAAAGCTAACTTGTAAAATTAAACCACACTGTACTATACTGACCTATACTGAGTGTCAGTTCTGTGCTTTAAATTATGCTTTATCTTAGCTTTTGTAGAACATCCCAACTCTTCCTTTTGTGATCTT
This sequence comes from Cheilinus undulatus, assembly GCF_018320785.1. Classification (NCBI taxonomy): domain Eukaryota; kingdom Metazoa; phylum Chordata; class Actinopteri; order Labriformes; family Labridae; genus Cheilinus; species Cheilinus undulatus. Next base: position 33,456,495 of record NC_054878.1, on the reverse strand, counting down.
ATTAAGGCATTTTCACTTATTTTGGAAAGAGACTGGGTGCATTTTTGTTGTGCTTTTCTAAAATCTGTTCATTTTCTAATGTTGGAAGAGATTTGTTGTGTTAATGCTCCTTTTGTTAATCTAGTGATATCAATTCGATCCTCTTTTTTCCACAAAACTGTCTTTTTTTAAACATAGTGGGCAGTGTAGTCTGATTTCAGTCACTGGAGCCGAGTAGATCTGAGGAGCTGTCTGCTCTCAAGACAATAGACATTTGCTGGTTTTCTGCTCTGGTTCAGTATTTCACAGTACTCTAAGAAACAGCGATTGTGTTTCCCTCCTCCCTCGCTTGGGTCGTTCCCCCGCGATAACCTGTGCAGGGAGAGAGGCCGCTGAGTGATGGCGATAGAGATTCAGATAAAAGATACAGCTGTAGGTTTTAACTGATGAGTCACTCTTGTAGTCCGCAGCCACTGGATCCAGTGTCCCGGCTTGAGGTGTTAATTAAGGACAGAGGAAGGGAAAGATTCAGGAGGGACGAGGAAATAAAAAAAAAAGAGAAACGGAGGAGAAAAAAAAGTCATTGATTCATCGCCATCCCCCTGTGTGCTGCCATGCTGCCTCACGTCTTTATCAGTCCTCATCTAATGGGTGTGTGAAACGTACACCCCTCTCATGTTTCACTCAGCGGGGAGGTCAGATGCCTGTATCCAGCATCCATCACAGTGCTGATGTCACACGGAGCTACTCATCGAGAGCAGGGGCTATGCTAACAATGCTAATAACCTCAGCAGTACAATATTAAACCTATTTAACCATTATTAAAGTGAACACAAACATCCTGACAGTAAACTTTCATTTATCTCTGCTCCATGTCCATATATTGACCTCTGACCGAGCTTTCAGTCAAGTGTTTGATTCACATGCGCCTGCTGATTAAATTCACACGTGCCATTGTGCTACAATCAATCGAACAATGAGTCAATATATATGAAAGATTTATCTAACAAGGCGCCTGATGGCTGAATATTAGCCTGTGTGCTCACTGTATAGATGCTCTAGCCCAGCCATCATAGACTGAGGAAAACATTGGATGAATCCTGAGTGTAGTCAGCTGTTAAGTTACTGACGGGGGCTTTTGAAGCCAATCCATGCCATGTTGAAAATTCTAACTAACTTTAAATCAACTGACCGGTAAACAGATAGGGATGGAGCCATCCGACACTTGGCACTAGACTTGGTGCTGCTGCTCGGCCATGGAATCTGATTCCATGAAGCTCCTGTTTCTTGTACTTACATTAATGCAAGGGAAAGTTCAGAAATCTTAAGCTGTGGAGTCAGCAGTGTTGGCGACTTTTATACACCTTGTGCCTTAGTGGCTGGGATTTTACGTGGCCGTCCGCTTTGTGGCTAAGTTGCTGTTGTTCCTAAATGCTTCCACTTCTTAATATCACTTACAGCTGACTGTGCACTATCCAGCAGAGATAAATGATTTAATAAACCTTCTTATTGTAAAGGTGGCAGCCATCACAGCACCATGCTTGAAGTCACTGAGCTCTGCAGAGCAATCATTTTGCATGGCAAATGTAAGCAAACAGAGACTCGTGGAAAGATGCTGGATTATATGTGTGCTAACAGGCCTGACTGAAACATCAGGTGTGCCTGAATGCTTTTGTCCTATAGTGTATCCTTACTTAATTTGAAAAGGATGAGTTAGAAAAACTCATACCCCTCAACCTTTGCTGCTCTAAAGACATGCAATCTTTTGACCAAAGTTATTTATTTAACCAGGCTGTAAACATGTCTATAAAACTATAAACTATAAAAAACATTATTTTAACACAGTCTGTGTATGTGACTTTCAGTGGTTCTGCTGCCTTTTAAGTTCAACTGCAGTTTTGCACTTCCACAGTGCTAAGTGTTCCACTTAGTGTTAGCTTACATAGCTAAAGCTAACTTAGCTACACCAATAATGCAGCTGAGCTTGGTAGCTTACGCAGCTCATAGAGCTACATAAGCTACACTGGCTGCGTTAAAATGTTTACATAGAGGACTTGGCTTGATTAAAGGTTTTGTTATCAGGTTTTGCAGGTCAGAATTTTTGAATTTTTGGGATCCTTACCCATACTTTACCCCTTAGCCTAACGCTAAACGTATATGATAGTGATTGTCAGGGATGAACAGTCTGCAGCCAGACTGTGTTGCAGTGGATTGAGTCTGAAACAGGGAGGAGAGAGTAGAGAGAGATGCAGGAAAGAAGCCACAGGCTGAACTTGAAACCAGAGTACCTGCAAACATAGGGAAGGCCTTCATCACTAGGGCTATTGGAAACTTATTTGGAGATTAACTGAGGGACTAAAGCTCCATCAGATCTCCAGGGTTCAGGGTTTACAGGATGTACCAATGCGTCAGTATCAGCTGATATCTGCCTGTTGACAGTCATCGCTATCAGCGCAGATGTGGAATGAACTGATGTCAGTGGCCAATGTTCATCTGTTATGTCCACTCAATTTATTGTTGGCATCAGGCATTTCTGCTGAACTGCTGAATTGAATACAACTTTTTCAGGGGCAGAAGTAACCTCTGAATAGCTGATCTGCTTCCATTGTCAGACAAAGAGAAAATGTTTGCAGTGTTGCACCAGAAAATTTCCACATTCACAGTCGGTGCATCTCTAGGTAATGGTGAAACCACTCAACATTTGAGAACAGTTGTCTTTTATCTGCACTGAGGGAGCTTTGACAGGCTTGTGAACTCGCTCATATGACAACTTGGAGCTCAATGGACTTGCCATGTCACCGTGGGTCTCACAGCAGATTTCACTGAGTTTCATTAAGGTTGTCTAGAGTTCAGTTTATGAAGGATGACGTTTCCACCAATCTCAAACCGTCTTCCAAGAAAAACTTGCTTGCTCTTTTTGTACACATCTCCTCTTTTTAGTCTAGTTTAGCTTAAGCTTAATCTAAGCTCAAATTTGGCGCCAAAATGGCACCATATTAAACTTGCTAACATTCACTAAACTTGACTCCACCGTTGACGCAGTGTTGATGCATTTTTAAAAACCCTCTAAACATACTAATCTACTAAATAACTAACTTGTGAAAGCTGTCAGAATTTGATGCCCCATGGGCCACATTAGCACTGACAGGAATAAGCAGCTAAGCGGAGGCCTTTTAGGGGAACTACTTCTCAGATCTTCCATGAAGTGCCACAGCTATTAAACTCAGCTCAGTGTAAGAAGAGACAGGGAAATTCATTTATGTCAACATCACTCAGCTTTTCAGTATTTCGACATTTTGTTGTTGTTTGCCAAACAGAGAGAGCAAAGTGTAGTTTGAAGAGGGTCGGGTTAGAACTCAAGAGACAGAAGAAAAGGAGTGAGTCAAGCGGAAGATATGAGAAGTAAATAAATTGCACAATAGCTGTTGCTTTTTCCCAAAAGATGTGTTTGATTATAAAATATAGCTTCTTTAATTTTCAGTCAAATGCAAATAATACCCAGCAGCAAAGACTGGGGTTAGGAATCATCAAAGAAAAAAAGCAGAATCAGGCTTTCATAAGAACAAAGATGGGCATTTCTACCATCGACTTTGGAAAGCACCAGTGGGTAGAGGTGCAGCACTGTGACTTCTGGTCATTGCCCTTGGCAACAGCCCCTTCAGCCTCATTCTGACACACTGCCAGGGTGTCCATTGGTCTGTCATGTCTTCAGCTCCCACCCCACCCACGCTTCTCGCCCTCCATCCATTCTCCCCGAGGGCCACAAGACCGGCCGTGTCAAGGTGTGACACGCTGATTGATGTGTGACGTGTTCACGGGAAACCACTGCGACATCTGGATTTGGGTTCTATTTTTGTCACGGCAGATGCAAAGGTGATACACAGAGGAGAGGATGTTGGATAAAAATGTGGAAAACAGACTTAATTTAACAGCTCTGAATTCAAAAAGCTTTTCCTGTTGTACTTTTAGTTTCTGTGGGGTAACTGATATGTATGATTGTAGTTAGGTTATGTTTACTTCACTAGAAAGCACTTAAAAAGAATAGTAAAGCTCTAGTATGTCAGTGTGCTACATACCCGTAAAATGACTTATCCTTCCCCAACAGATGGCTGCCCACCAATGTGTCTGCTTCTGCTCAAGGTTACTTTTCCCTTTCTGCTGATCATACACGGAAATCACATGGGGGAGAGAAGACCCCCCCCCCCCCCAAATCCACATGTCAATGTGAACTTGTGCAGTGCAAATGCAAAACATGTTTATTAAAGTTGTTAAAGATGTCCTCTGCCCCCCCCCCCAATGCCTTATACTGATTAGGTCCTCCCCCTCTCCCTACAGTTGCTGCAACATCCACCAACACAGAGATGCAGATGACAGGAGGTAGTGAAAACTAAAGTGACCTGAAATGTAACAGAGTTTTGCACTTGATGAAGACACTTGTCCTCTGCCTCGCTAGCTAAACTTAGCTGCAACTTGCTAGAAAAACACCACCCGCACACTGTTGCGTTCAGAGAAAAGGGTGGCAAATAATTAAGTTCTATGTGATAGTTTCATATCAGAATACTGAAGAAATGATCTTCTTCTGAAAGGAATGGAGACAGAAATCTCCAGCTGAAGTTGACAATGCATGAGGTCTATTATCGTTGATGGAATAGTTAGGACAAATGATCTTACTTTATAGAAAGTACTTGAGAAAGTAGTATCTCAAGAATGCTTTGATGGTTTTTCCTCACACTTTGCGCAAGTGTCCACTCTGACTCATGGGTAAACCATTACCACATACAGCAGCTGCGCCGCCATTCACCGGGAAATCATATTATGGAGCAAATCACTCCCTCTCTAGTCAATCCAAGCAGTTCCACTGCCCACACTCCAGTCAGGCTCCGGCACGTCCCTGAAGGGCCATGCCGCTTCACTTCGTTGGAGATATGCTGCAGGTCTGTTTGATGATCGTAAATCAGCATTATATCAAGTTGACATTTCATCATGTAGCACGAGCAAAAGGTCATCAGGAGGTCGGTGGGTTACAGCGGTGCCAATTGATGAGGAAAAGTTAACTTTTGAAATTACATGAAACCACAGATTATTTGTAGCAAACATTTAACTTTTAACTTCATTGTGTACTCACCCATGGCAGAAGCAACGAATCATGAATCCTGTATAAATGATTGGCAAATCAACCCAAAAGAGGCGAAATAATCTGCTGCTGACACACTATTCCTGCATGAACTCGCAGTTTCGCAGTGAGTTTGAGCCAAACTTGGGCACTGTGCAGCAGGTGTATGTGGAAATCACAGGTTAAATTCAGGAGTTTGATGGTCAAATGTCATTAGGCCTCATATGCATCCCTTGCTTATCAGTGCAATTTCTAAAGAATGTGATTATGGACTTTTTTCAGACTTAAACTACTCTGAAGGATGAACTGATTAGATTTTAGAGGTCAGAGGTTAAGATAATTTCCCCTGTAAGATAAATTTGATATTTCATGATCACTTCGAGGCCTTGTCTTTGCACAAATGTTCACTTTGACTCAAGGATGATTTGATCTGATAATTTTTTGAGGCTAAGGTTTGTGTTTAAATAAGTCAGATTTAAAGTTATAGTTACGAGGCAGATGCCGGTTTCCCATCCAGGTGAGAAAGCTTTGCTCCAGTCAGCTCATTTTACTGTTTTGTAACATTGGCATTGGGATGTGCTGTAGTTGATTATTTTTCAGTGGATAAATCTGGTTCAGAACTGACTATGAGGTGTTATAATGAAGGAAAATGTTAAGCCTGTCTAGTTTGGTAATTGCTAATGATTTAAAATATGTAAAACTAAAGGTTAATCTGCATTATTAGTTGTACATAATCAAAGTAAATCTCATGGGCTGTTTTTTACTACTGCATTAATTTCACTTGTGAATTTCACATCAACGATGATAGAAAGTCTCAAGTGTAAGAATGCTTGGAACTGAAGAGATAAATATAACATACTGCTCTCCATTTACCACTTTCATATCACATTTTATCACAAACCATCTCCCTTTTTCCCGCTTGCTATTTTCGTCCGCATCTCCTCACCTCTCTTCCTTTCTTTTTATGTCCACCTTCCTCACTTCTTACCTTTTCTGTCCATCTGAGCTCAGCTCACTCCATCTCCCCGGAACATCCAGGGAGCGAGGGGAGCATGTTCACGTGAATAATAGAGGAGGCCAGCGTCTTTTTAACTAGGTGCTTTTGATGGCTGACCTCAGCCTCGCTGTGAGTGTATGTGCCTGTGTGGTCAAGGTGTGCTCCCATTCTCCTCCTCTATTATTCAACGTCATGCCTTTTTCCCTTTTTAACCACAAAACCCTTTCAGATCATGGCACCTGGGAATCAATTGTTAATTCACACTCGCGCACATCAGAGCCACGCATGCTCGACACATACACGGGAGAACTTTCTTTGATTGACGCGGTGCGGTGCGGCGCGACTCGACAGCTTTTGTTAACCCTTATTCATCATTCATGCTCTTACAAACAGGCATGACGGCTGTTTTTTTTTCAATCTCAGCTCATGACTGTGTACATTTGAAGGAGTGAGTCAGTCGAGTAAGTGAGCTTCTCACTCAATTTGCTCTGTTCTGCTTCATTGACCCACCTGTTCTTTTCTATTCAGTCTTCACTTATGGTGGCAGCAGATTTATGGGGACAAATAAGTCTCAAAGCAGGTGACCCACACGTGGAACTCCATATTTGGAGTTTGCAGGCAGCACTAAAATATAACATCTTGCTGCTGGTTGGAAGATTGCTGATCTGACAGCTGAATTATTTTTCTATTTAATTAAAAAATCCATTAGTCATCAACATATCGCATGAATAATTGGGACAGTTAGTAAATTTAGACCCGTTTTTCTTTTTCTCTGCTTTATATATTGTTAATCCAATATTTTGGGTTTAATATGGAGATTATGGGTTGGATCCCTAAGATTATGATGCATATCTTGCATTTGTTTTAACAGTTTGCCAGAAAAATCATGAGCTGAATAAGTGGGAAACTTGTCTTTAAATTAACAAAGGAAAAGGATGAAGGTAGGAATCATCAAACAGCAAAGCATAATACAACTGTGAGCACAAGATGAGTATTTCAACCTCCTAGGTGGGAAAACACCAGCGGGTAAAGGTGAAGCGCTGTGTGACTTCTGGTCATCGCCCTTGGCAGCTGCCCATTAGGCTCCATCTTGACATGCTGCCAGGGTGTCCACTGGTTTGTCGCTTTTCCACCCCCGCTTCCTCATCTTCCTCCATCCCGCCATCCATTCTGCCCAAGGGCCACAAGACAGCTGCGTCAAGGTGTGACACACTGATTGATGTGTGTGACACACGCTCCTGGGAACCACCGCGCCGTCTGGAGTTTGGTTCTATTTTTGTCTCAATGGATGCAAAGGTGACACACAGAGGAAGGCATGTTTGTTGAAAGTGTCCACAAATGACAGCTCTCGATTAAAAAGGCTTTTTACTTCCTCATTTGCCCTTACTTTGGAGCAGTTGGCAAAAATTATTTAATTTGTGAATGTAGTCCAGTTTATTTAAATTGAATTTTGGGGGTTGGATACCTTTGAGACACAGGATAATTGGTAGAGGTGGAAACTAACTATTATGATCATAACTTACATTCGGCCATTATCAAAGCCTGTCCACCACTGACACAGTAAGCATGTGGTACTACTTCCTGTTTTCCTGCTGCTACTGTGTTGCTCTGTGCTGTTTCTGATGCTGATAGACCTTGAGCCAAATTGTTATTTTTTTCTTTTACTTTTTTGTATAATCCAGTTTTACTTTTGCCACATTGAGGACATTATTGACCATGTAGCATTAGTTCAGGCAGGCCCCAGAGCAAAGTGCTGCCGTAGCTGAGATCAGCTGATCTCATGAAAGCTCTTATCAGCTGACAATCAGCTGATTTGCTCTAATCACTTTCATGCTGCCTTATTTAAACTGTCACTCTGCCACTCTCTGCGTGCTCCTCCACCCCAGCTCCTCCTTTATTCTCCCTCTGACTTAACAGTGTCATTTTGTTGCTGCTCTGGGTTTTTAGCTGCTTCTCTCCCTGTCTTAGGCTTTCCTCGTCGGCATAGGAAGAACAGGAATGTGTGCTGTTCCTGCTTAACGCTTGAACCTACTGCCCTAAGCAGGACTGAACCCAGAGGACCATGGGATTCATGGTTGGCGTAACAAATCCAAGGAAGCTAGGTCATCCTGAACAGATTCAAAATAAAACTCTAAAAATCATACAGCAGATTAAGCAATAATGAGAACAAGTGTTGGTTGCAGGCCTAAGGGATGGAGAGATGCATTCATGATATCCATAATTTATTTACTCATATCTTTGTCACTTGTAGCGAGACTTCTTTTTCTCCTTAAGAGTTTGCCTGGATAGTAAAAGTCACAGGTTTTAAATTCCTAAACAGCTTCACAGTGAAACCAATCTCTGAAAAAAGATCTCCCACAATGCTCCAGGGGGCTTCCCTTCTGGTTTCCCCCGTGCAGACATGTATATGTATGTGTGTCTCAGTGGAATAAGTGATGAGATGTGTGAAATATGGCAAGTGGAGCACTCTATTAGACCCCCCCCCCAGGCCTCCTTCTGCTCCAACATACAGAGGCTGGGATAGACAGAGACGTCACAGACCATGAGCTGATGTGTTAATTTTGCCTGAGTCTGGTGCTTTTAGGAGTTTTGGTCTCATGTTTTCTTAAAAACTTCCACCAAAAGAGCAGAGAAGGAGCTTGAACTCCACCCTGCTTTAACCTCTGCTAGCATTAGCCTGAAGAGGAAGGACGAGCTTCCCACTGACTCGGCGTATGTTTAGCTGTGTGTGTTTGTGTGCACACATGCGTGAGCTCTGACAGTGGGAAGCTGCGATGTAATTGCTGACACTGTCCAGAGGATTGAATGTAATGAAGGTAGCTGCTTACAGGCTGCTTCATTAGTACAGCGCAGCCCGGGGCACTCCCAGTGTGTTTGTCTCTGTATGTGTGTGTTGGAGGGGCATGTAGAGCTCTGCATCATGGGAAATAAGGGGAGACAAATGGTTTCCACACACACATATGCATACACACATGTATTAGCAACCACCCACTCGCACATTAACAAACACATCAACAAGCATTGGCAGTGTGTAGAACGTGTTGACTGTAGATTCAATCCATAGAAGATCAAGTCATCTGAGGGTCTGGTTTTCCCAGCAGGTCTTTAAACAGAGATTGAATTAAAATAGCAATATTTTCTGAAAATAAGCCTTTTTGTTGTCTTATTTTATTTCATTTGACAAAGAAGTGGATCTAGGCTCCAATATCAGAAATGCAACCAATATGGAAGTGTCTTGTAGCAGGAGTCTTTGCAATGGCCTGCAGGGGGCAACTACACAGGTTGCAAATAAGTAGCAACCTTCACTGTCAAAAATGTGAAGCTTGTGCAGGAGTGCAAAAAACTGCAATTCCTCGAATGCTCACTCAGACTGCAAAAGCCCTGGCAGTCCTACAACAACCCACATCAACATGCAGATTTTGACAACAGAAGTCTGTTTACCACCTGGCATAATAGAGCTGTTTTTCTTAGTCTTGGATGATGTCTTCAGTGATGCACATTTTGGCACCTTAATTTTGTAACTCATTTGTTTTGAAAATAGATTTATTCATAATTTTAGGTGTGGCTGATCTAATGGACAAGTGGTCATGGTATAGCTGTTTGCTCTTTGACTGTAACATTTCCAATATGGTGGCCCCTATTGCTGGGCTTTGAACTGTACTCCAGAAACACTGAGTGACACCGCTGAGACTGTGCCCATGTTTCTACTGATCTATGGTGGCTAAAAAGAAGACAGAGTATAAAAGACCAGATTAAGACATGAACCTACTCCTCTCTTGATTTTTTTAGCTGAATAACCATGTCCCCACTTTTGGTCATTTTCAGTCTTTTACAAGAGTGCATCTACAATGAAATTATGTCATGTATGGTCCAGTTTATGCAATTGCTAATGAAGGAGAGGATATTTTAACCTGGCAAGCCAGATCGACTGTTTCAAATATCAATTGCATTGATTTATTTCACATTCATCTTGGAAAGGTCCCATAGAAACTAGGTTGAGTAAATGGGAAGTGCACAATAGTTTGTTACAGCTAAGTAAATCTAACAATGTCATAAGTAAATTCAGTTGAAGTGTATCCTATGAAAATTAAACAGTTGCACTTACAAGATGTGCAGAATTTATACTTGCTTACTTGGATTTGCTTGATGACAGACATGGAGTCTGACAAATCTATCTGTTTTGCAAGGTTAAGCATACTTTGGGATACTTTAGAATGACATGTTTTTGCTGTTAATCAGAAAAAAAGCAAAATATATCATCTGAATATTATAAGAGTATGTTCACTTCTGGAATAAAAAAGGGGTTAAATATCAAACTCAATGCTTTGAAATGTGGCACACCTGGATGTGATTATACACCTGCTCCATGAGCCCTGATTAAAGTACGCTCTCTTTAAAGCACTTCTCCATGCTCATATAAACAAGATAACAGGACATGAGTCCCATGTTGCTGTCAGTTATTTGCTGTTATTTGTCGGCTGTAGTTGGCAGTGCTGCGAAACATGTTTGAATTTGTGTCTGTCTCTGTGTAGCCAAATGGTGTGATGCTTTGTTAAAGTGCCAAAATAGAGTGCACACTCTAAAACTTTGTAAATAAATCAAAAGACACAGCTTTAATGCTCCCCTTATTGTGTTATAGGCCAGTGGTTCTCAACTGGTCTGGCCTCAGGACCCACCAGTCTGTCTTACAACAAATCGCGATCAAACTTTCAACAGCGCATGTTTAGTTAATTGAATATGTTGCATTTTGGAGCATGATTGGACCAAAAAATCTAATATAAAAAAGAAAAGGGAGAAAAATGACAATTTTATACCCTCTTTCCCCATCATTATATGTCAATTTTTGACCATTTTCCAGGGAACTTGTGAATTTACTTCATTATCATGGGAAAAGGTAGCCATTTATTGCAAGAAGAGGAGATAGATTAGTTGAAATATTGATCAATATTTAAATTTACCCAATTTAACCAGTGAAACAGGGTAAAATAAAAGGTATCGATGCATGCCCATTAAGGACTTCAGGACTTTTTTCACCTTTTTTTTCAGAGACCTATTCGTGACCCATTGTAAACTGCCCCTCAACTCACTTTTGGGTCCCAACCCACCAGTTGAGAACCATTGTTATAGGCCATCACCACAAAACATGCACCCACACATGGAGACACTGAGCCATTATGCAGTTATTTGGGAAAAAAACCTTTTCATTCAAACTGGCCTCATTGCATTAAGCATCTAATGATGAGGTTTAACAGCATGGCGTAAACAGAGTAGAGATAAGACTTCTGTTGGTGAGAGCTGATTGAAGTACGCTGCAGTTTTTTGTGATGCACAAACTTTCCAGAGATTGTGATTGCCTTTTTTCTGCCTGTTAATGATAGAGGAAGTAACCGACAGCTTTCCCAATAATTTTTTATTTGAGAAAAGTTTATCATAATTACAGTTGCAGGCAGAGTCTGTATTTCCTTGCATGACAAGTGCAGGCTACAGATGACACCGTTCCCATCACAGACACACCAGCATGATGCCCGAGGCAGACGCTCAATGCAAAGCAGATCTTAAGGGAGTGTATTCGCACTATCAGCAGCTCTAGTGCACATAAATATAGTGTACAGTTCATATTTACATATGCAGTCAGTTAACAGCATGGATGTGCCACTAATAGTTTACGTACAGCTGTAGGTGTGCTCTGCAGTGTATGAGAGTCACATCATTTCTAATAATGTTCTAACATTGTTAGAAATGATTAATCTGAAAATGACTAAAGACCCACTTAAAGACCCAAATAAGATAATGGAATTAACTGTGTAAAAATAAATGACATAAATGAAACACTTTGCATTATTATTATTTTTTTTCCAATTGTAAGTTGTTTGTCGGTATCGCAGAAAGAAAATGCATCACAATGCCAGCTTTATGCAGAATTTTTCATCTCTACCTGTAAACTAATGGATGATATGTTGGCCATGTTAACCTCTTATGTCAATTTAGTGAACTCAATGAGAGCTCCATTTTTTAAGCATAATTTTTGACTGGAAGATTTCATCAAATAAAATGATACCCTTGCTTTCTTTATGAACTTACGACCATTTTAAAACTGTCAACTAAATGTGTGATTTAAATGCTAAATATAAATAAATCTCTTCTTCGTCGTCCACTGTCTAATGGTCCTGAATGATTAAAAGCTCACAGCAGGTGTGCGTGCAGTTTAATATTTCCTATGTGTATTTCATGATGATGATGTCTGGTCAGCATGTACAGCCAAAACCCCCCAAAGATACGGGCAGATGACCAAGTCATGTCATAATTTGCCGGCTTTTGGGCCTACATGGAACGGGTAGTATTACTGACGCTGTAACATTATATAACTCAGAAAGAGCATTAACGCATTAGCAGATTAGCCTCAGCTTCATTCATGCTTCACAATCACTGGTTCATTCATCAGCTGTTGGCTACCAAATGACTAGAGACATCCAAGCATTACGCTAATGTGAACATGTGCTTCCAGTCTCTTCTTTTCATGCAAAGTTTTTGGTACTGTCATTTTGAGCTGATTTTCAGATTCAGATTGGCCTTTTTTTGTCTCCCTGAGCAGAAATTTGTCTCAGGCATTTAAGAGAACTCAGTTGATGAAGCAACGCAGGAGGACACATCATTAAAACACTATCACACATAGGCCGATTAACACCAGATCAATCAGAGATGCTGCATTTGTCCCTCAGATGGAGGAAGTGTCATCTAAGGTTCATTGAGGAAATCAACTGCTCTAGATGATATTTCTGTTTACCTTCAGCAAACATGTATAGGAAGTTCCTCCTCCTCTCAGAAGCCAGACGTAGCCTTAGCTTAATGCTCTCTTGTTTGTCTCTGCATAGTTTTGGGTGTTGCAGAGTTCCGCTATGCTTTGTTCTCCTGATTTCACGATGATTGCTGGCACAATGTGCTAAAGCTGCAGCTTTGCTGATCAGGCTTTTGTCTTGGCTTTTCAGCAGCGTGGCTGGCATGAAATGGGATTTGCGGGCCGGGAGCTGGAGCTGGGGCTGGGGCTGGTCATGAGGAGGGCATCCGGTTAGACCAGATGATGACGAGGCTGACGTCTATGCTGCATGGGGGAACCAAGTGGAGATGCGGTTTAGATTAAGTTTCCACTTAGTGAACAATGTGTCACTTACAATACAGTCGTTTCTGCTGCTCCAGAAATCGACTTGACAGCCACACCTCTTGAGATGTTCTTGTCCCAATCAGGGTTTGGAGTGCATTTGCCTTCGCCATCAAATGATTCCCCTGGTCAGCAAGGGTCAGCTTTGATCAGGAGCCTGCCATCGATTGTGAGTGGCCATATGCCAGTCTAACCTTGACCTTTAAGACGAAGAGCAGTCAAACCATAACCGCCATCTCCCGCCTCTCCTCTTCCCTCTCCTCCATCCTTTCAGTGAGAGATCACAGAGAAGCAGGCAGATCGTTAAGCTTCCTCTATGAAGACCAATCAATACCTGATCTGATTAGACCTCAGCACATATGTTTCACTACAAACCCTAAAAGCCAGCAGATAAAACGCCCCATTGCTAATGTTAGCCAATAGCTATCCATTTCAGAGCCCCCCCCCCCAATCCTTCTGTCTTTAGTCATATTGAGTGAAGTGAAATGAATGAGCTAAGTGTTTTCCATGCTTGTCCAAGGATGCAAAACTGGAATGTGCAGCCAAGCCGTGGTAGTTCTGGCGCAGCCCTGGGTTTCCCTGCATCAGCAGCTTGTGTGGATGGAGGAGGAGGAGGAGGAGGAGGAGGAGGAGGAAGAGGGGGAGATGGCAGAAGGGAAGAGAGAGGAGGGAAGCTTCTAACAGGAGGAATCAGAAATGTGCAGGGATATTGATGCCAGTGTAAGCACATTTCTATTGAAATCAATAGAGTTGCTCTCCAGCTCATTTTGGCTCCTAACAAGAGAACAGTACCTGGCTCACTAATGGAGCAGACATGGATCTCACACATAGAAGGAGCTGACTGTGCCAGCTAGGTGTGAATTCATTTATTTACTTGTATTCCTCTCAGTCTGGTATGATATTATCCTTGTTATCTCTTGCATATGTTGTTTTCTTCACTGCAGTCAACCTGTCAAAATTAAAGGGTCATTTCACACAAACAACAACATCAAAAAACAAATTCTCTCACCTACATGCAGAGACATCTGGCCATGCAGACAGTATTATTTTTACAGCCAGATTGTTAGATATAAATCTTTGCTATTTCTGCAGCCACACAGGGACTCAGTCTCATGGGATTCATTTGCATGGGGTCTCCAGTGGCTTTTTTTTTTCTGGGTGCTACATTGATAAGAAAAGGACGTGACATAGAACTATTGGAATCACATCTCTTATGTTAAGCTTATATAGCACCAGCATTCACCATGTTACTATTGACAAAGCTGTACACCACCAATAGCATGCTGTCTACAGTAGTCTCCATGCAATTAACCATGGACTAGAGCAGTGGTTCTCAACATATGTTTCTAGAAGCAAAAACTACACCAAAAAGTCCATGAAACTCATTTAAAACATGCTTGTTTTTAATTTGTCATGTCTTGTTCTGTATAATGTCCAAACTTTACCATTTTTCATCAAATACATCCAATTGGTCGAAAAATATCTCAACCAGTTGAGAAGCTTTGGATAAAGTATAGTTGTTGTAATTGTAGACTGAATTGTTACTGTATATAACGCACACAATCTTGCCCCATTCATTCATGAATACGCCTCACTTAACCACAGATATGATACGTTTTCTGCTATTTTTTGAAACTCTGAAATTATGAGTTGTTTCCCAAAAATATACAGATCATCTTCATTTTGTTATGTTTAGAGTGGCCCTTATACTCAGTCATGATAATGGTGATATACATAGATCTTTTGGAAAGAACCTGTTAAGGCAGCAGGCTTATATGCCAGGATTTTGTCAATAAAAACAACTAAAACTGACGTTTAATTTTTCTAACTGGATCCAGGGAGGGCTCAGCTTTTCGTAGATGTAAGTAGGGGAGTCCCTAAGGAAAAAAGGAGGGAAACCACTGCTTTATTTTGCATGAATTCCTTTTATTCTGTTTCTGAATCAAAGTTACTGCTAGCACTGAATCTACCCTGAATAAAGCCAGGGTCATGTATGGCTGCAGTATTAACAGAACCTGCCCTTGTAGACATGTCCTGCTCTCACTTGTTCAACTGTGAAGTTTACTATTATCCAAATGCTACCTCTGTTTGTTTGTCCTGTCTTGCCCTTGTACACACTACAAAGGTAAATAATATGGCTTTTACTATAAACTGCACCAGGTAAATGGCTGCAATCACACACTACATATACAGTCCGTTCACCTATGTGTTTAGAAACGCATACAGTGCATTTACACTGTGGGTATGTGTGTGTAAACAGCTGCTAGAAATGCCACAGATGCTGGCTTGCCATGGGCTCTCTGCCATGGAAATGTCATGCTACATGTGGAGAAAAAGCTGCAATGTACACCTCATGCACTCACAGCGATGCACACCTGCACACACACTCCCTCCACAAACATGCACACTCTAGCCTATATGTTAATGCCACAGCAAGCCACAGACACATTCATCAAGCCCGTTGTCATTAGAAACAAGCCTCATTATACTCACAGACTGTGATTTATGATTAATATTTGCAAGGGGGTGTGGCGGATCGTCAGGCCCCTCCAATCCATTGATTTCAGCGAAGAATAAAAACAGGAAAGGGGGAGGATGATGAGGGAAGAAGATGTGTGTAAGTGTGGGGGATGATGTCGAAGCTGCAGGGGCATTCTGGTCATGGCGTGGGAAATGAGATGAAGGAGAGGGATGTTAAAAAAGAGGGTTGTACAGTGCCATAATCAAGGTCCCTGTATTCCCTGATGCTGTAAATTGTCTCTGAAAGTTTTTTTCTGTGGCTTCATTAGTAAGTGTCTTTTCAATATTTATTGCCCCATTAATAAAACATCAATATGTGAGGCCCTTTCTGTAGGGCTGCAGGCTTTTGGGTGCTGCAGTCTTGGGATTCACGCTTATATTTAGATGATAAAGACAGGGTTCAGGTGAGTGCTGTGCAGAGATGTGACAGAGTGGGCTGAATGGGGTCGGTCACGAAATGCAAATGGTGGAAAGATTTTTAGACGTGGTACAGCACTGAAGAAAAGTTCACATTTAGGACTGAGGAATATTTTGTGCATTGATGCTGGTGATTGCTGTTCTGATTGTAGATAAGTGTGTTTACATAAATGGTTGCTGACAATGCTGAGCGTTCAGATGTTTGTGGTTTGGAGTACAACGGCTTAATTATTCTTCTTCTTTCTATGAATGAATTGAAAGCATTCATAGTAATCGTCCTGTGTAATTTCTTTTTCTCTGACACTCATTCAGATATCTACATTTCAGTATCTTAAACTCAAGTTCACTTGAGCTGCTGGTGTAAAAATGTATAGAGATTTGCTAGGGTTACTATTCTTCTTCTACATGAAAGAAAACTTCCTAAATAGGCAGGGCTAATATCAGTGCTAGTGGCTAGCAGCCCCTGCTAGCACCTTGTCTCCACCAAAAAAAAAAAAAAAAGAACCCTTGTAATGGAACCCAAAACTGCTTAATTTTGTACTTTTCTTTTATACATACACTGCTTAAATGTGTAGTGGGGAAAAACTGATTACTGAAATTTAGCTATCTCTCTCTGTTAGCTAGCTAACAAGTAGCCGCTGTAGCTTCAGTTAGTGACCACTGCATTCCTGTCAGAGCTTTTTCTGGTAGTTTAACTGATGAATATGAGAAGCTTAGCGGTTAGCATATTGTAGGAACAGCGCGGTGTGACCGTTTTTTGGTGTTTGTTTGTTTTTTTTTTCTAGAAAAAAGGCAGTAAAGTTCTGTATAGGCTGTTGAGGGTTATACTCAGATATGACAACTCAGCCAAAGTGACAAGTAACTGTATCAAACATGATACTACCCTGAAAAGAGGAATGAAGGCTGGCAGAGCTAGCTGCTGTCTTTAGCCATGTTCTACACAGCATTGGGCTCAACAGTGTGGTTCCAGAAGCAAAAATGCTATTCATTTTCTCCACATCTGATTTGATTATAAGCCGTATTATCTAAAGTATTCAAGTTAGACCTACAGCGAGCTACCTGAGTGTGTAATGATGGCTTATGCTCCTGTAGAAGACAAAGGTTAGCGTGATATCAACCACGTTTTGATAAAAACATAATTTATTCGGGATCTTAGCCAATAAATATCACAACACCCACAATCTTTGAGTGTCACAGCAACGCCTCTGATTGGTGAAGAGTTTGTGACATAACCCTGCCTTTTCAGAGAAGATTTATCAAGGCAGATGTCTGTTTGAGCTAATTAAAAGATGTAAAAATGCAGATTTTTATCAGTTTGGTGCAAATGTCAGAAATAACACCAGCATTGATGTGTTTTATCATAGGCCTGTCAGGTACTTCAGTGTACAGCTGAAAAAATGTTAAAGTGCTCACTACTTTTTTAAAAATACTTCTCAGTGTGAATACACTTTAGCACTCAGAATGTTTAGCATTTAGAAGAATGTGATTTGGGACTGTTACTGTGTGTCACTTCTGTTAAATGCCAAATATTTTTGATTAATTATAGGGAACAGTGGGCATTAATAAACATGGACATGTACATGGTACATGTTTGTAGCCATAGGCTGGTTTTCATCCCTAGGCAGGTTGATGGTGTGCATATAAAAGTATACATCAAGTGGTGCATAATTTGGAACAACACTATCCTTTTGACTGTATTGCGGTATACCCTGCTGATGTATACTGTAATCATTTATACTAATAGAAGTATGTCAACTGTTTTAAAGCCAGTTTTTCTCTGCTACTTCAGAAGAGTTGATGGTGGCAGCTACAAGTTTATAATTTTCCTATTCAGGCTACTTTTTCTTGGAAAAGGGTGAAGTATACATAGTTATGGTATCAGATGGCTGGCCATTTTTCAAACATCCAAACAGGAACACTGATTTTTTTTAGCAGACCCACATGTATGAGCTCATGGCACAGTTGGATTTTTGATCAGTGCATCTTTCAACACCATAGAAATGGCTCAGCAGATGAAATAAAAATAATGTCTCACAAAATCAACCAAAAATTCATCTGAAAATGTTTGAATTGGTAAAACTGAACATGTTTGCTCTGTTTAGTTGGTTGTTAGCAGCCTGTGCCCAGAGTTTGTGTTATCAAGCTTTAATATGGCTTTAAAGACAACAGCATGTACATTTGTAGTGACCTGGCATATTCTTTCCTGCTTCTATTTGAAGGAAATGAAATTTATTTCCATCATAACAGCAACCCAACTGATATTACACAGCAGGTTCTGTCAGTACAATGGGACAATTAAGTGTAGCAAACAAGGCGCAGTTTTGGTGTTTAAACTGGACAGACCAAGGCAAGGGCTGTAAAAAAAAATGGGACATATGATTGTTTTTTTTGTTTTGTTTTGTTTTGTTTTTTACATGGGGCTTAAAATTGGACAGTCCTGGTCAAATGAGTAACTCCACAGCCCCACATTGCTCTACACCTCTTGAGACTGCAATGGCAATTTGCATTAATATTTTAGACTATCAGCTATAGATTTTGAGCATTTTTGTCTCTGACTGGTTTTAACCTCACTTGGCTGCTGAAATGAACAAATTTTGAAAGACTTCTATTTTATCGACCATTTCATACCATCTGTAACATCCTGATCTTTGCATCTTGCCCCAAAGCACTGCACATGAGCAACTGGCAAAGAGATGAATGGAAGTAAATGAGTTCGTTCATGCAAGTGCTTTGATTTACAGAGTCACTGGTTCTTTGTATGAAGTCACTGGTTATCATACCGTTATGTTACACTTGATTTAAGATGAATACATCCTGTTTTAATGCTGTTTTTCCTGCCATATTGACTGTAATGTTGCCTGGAGGGACAAATGTGTAATCAAAGACTGTAAGTTAAGATGGATGCAGCAACAGCTGCCTGAGAGTGAAGCTGAAACATTTAAAGCTTCTCCCACTGACTTGCTCCAGTATAGATCATGAACTCAGCCAAAATACGTTCCTGAAACCTGTATTTCATTATGACATTTTTCATGCTGATTTACACACAAGAATTCATTTGTTGTTTTGTTTCATTAGTTTTTATACAAAAAGAGCAGGTGTTACCTCTTAATAAAGGCCCGTTTGACAAATGATGAGGCCACAAGTAGTTTTCTTGACCAAATAGGCAGAGTAAAGCAGGGGGTTTGAAGAAAAAGTGGTGAACACCTCAGTGATCTTTGAGGGATGTAGTTAGATTGTGGGGGGGTCAAACCTACGATTCTACCAGCCTGTAACTCACTTGTGGAGCAACTGTAGTGAATCAAGGGTTCAATCCCCTGCTCCTTCAGTCACATGTAGATGTTTCCTTGGGAAAATGCTCCCACTGCTGCGCCAGTGTGAATGTATATGGATGCATATGAATGGGATTAGTTCAAATCAGTGGTCATTAACTCACCTCTAACAGTGTCAGGACTGGATATTACCTCTCTAGTACAATATGTCAGCAACCATAATGAGGATATTCAGGCACTGATTTTGAACAATAGGATGTTATTGTGATGTGTTGTAGATATTATTAGACAGTTATACAGCCAATGCATTTTTTGAAAGTAAAGTCAGGTACTTACTTTAGGAGGGTGCTGTGAACTAGCATGTCTCGAGACACATCTGGTGGCGTCAGCTAGTGACTTTTTGCACTTTTTACAGTGCCTATAAAATTTATCCACTCCCTTGGATGTTTTCCCCTTTAACTGATTTTATAAATTATTCACAAAAAAATCACACTGATACAAGTATTCAGTCTTTTTTTCAGTAATTACTTGAATCACCTTAGCAGCAGTTACAGCCTTGAGTCTTTTTTGTACACCTGGACTGGGTGATTTCCTGCCATTCTTCTTTACAAATCTTCTCAAGCTCAGTCAAGTTGGATGGGGATTGTCAGTGGGCAATCATTTTCAGGTCTCTCCAGAGATGTTTGAAAGGATTCAAGCCAGTGCTCCTGCTGGGCCACTCTAGGATATTCACAGCGTTGTCCCTAAGCCTCTCCAGCCTCATCTTGGCTGTGTGCTAAGGGTCATTGCTATGCTGGAAGTCGAATCTCTGGCCCAGTCTGAGGTCCAGAGTACTGCAGGACGGGTTTTCATTTGGGAGGAGGACATCTCTGTACTTTGGTCAGGGTTGAGGAAAAGCTGGATTTAAAAGTTTCCCAGTCTCTGCGTCTGAAAAACACCCCAACAGCATGATGCTGCCACCAGCATGCCTCACTGTTGGGATGGTATTGGGCAGGTGATGAGTGGTGCCTGGTTTCCTCCAGATATAACATTTAGATTTGAGTCCAAACAGTTTAATCTTGGTTTCATCAGAGCAGAGAATCTTGTTTCTCTCAGTTTGAGAGTCTGGATCTCAGTACAAATAACCATCAGGTTCTTTGTCACCTCTCTTACTCCGGCCCTTCTCCTCTGATTGCTCAGTTTGGCTGGATAACCATCCATTGGAAGAGTCATACCAAACTTCTTCCTTTTGAGAATTATGGAGGCCATTGTGCTCTTGGGAACCTTCAGTGCAGCTTAATTCGTATTGGTGGACTTCCCCAGATCTGTGCCTTGCAACAATCCTGTCTCTACAATCCTGAAACATTATGGGAGGCACCTGAGCTACATTTCAATTGTTTTTGCAAAGGGTCTGTATATTTATGTCAATGTTATATTTCAGTTTTTTTCTTTTTAATAAATTTGAAAAAGAATCTACAATTTTATCTTCACTTTGTCATGATGGGGTACTGAGTGTAGATTATTGAGAGAGAATTTTTCTCAAACAATTGTAGCATCAGGCTGCATCGTATCAAAACTGAAAAAGTGAAGGGGTTCTGAATGGACTGTAAATACTACTTTTGAAAACAGACTCATCAGATGAATGGTGCCACTCCAGCAAAGTCAGAAATGACAGCATTTACATTGCAAATGTAAACCCAACACAGAACAGGAAGCCTTAAAGTTGCTGAATAAGAACTGCCAGCTTCATTAAAACTAAAGAAAAATTCAAGCTCCATTCTCAGCATTTATCTGGCAGTGATAGATACTGAATTTTGATGTCTTTTTAGATCGATAATCATCTATTTTTTTCTGAATTTTAATCAAACTGCCATATTTAGATCATTTTCCCAACCATGCATCCCGGTGCCTGCTAAAGCCTACACTTGTGTGTGTTTGTGTAACATAGAGCCTATTTGCAGAGCGAAAAACCTTCTGTAAAGTTTTGGCCACACTATACAAACACAAAAGACTCCATCCAAGTTAAATGGTAACAAACTTGGCCTCTCCAAACTCATGCTAGCCAAGATAAAATGCTACAGATAATTACTTTTCTTGGAAATGTTGAAGTAAGTGGAGCCCATACAGCAGAACGGAGACCAGTCTGCCAACTTCAGATGGATAATTAATTGCAATGTGGGCAGGTTTGGATAAAAATAACGCTTTTTAATACTGAATGCTCATGATTTTATGTTTTTAGTCTGGTTACATGTGATCCTTTTATGTATAAAAGGATCACATGTAGGATCACCCTGACTACAATATTTGCAGTAAAATCATCAATATGGAAATAAAGAAAAGAGGAATGTGGCACTCAGTTGAACTCTCTCCGTCTTGCATGATTGCACCCATCATTTCCTTCATCTTCCTTCCTATTATTCTTCTTTCTGACTCTTTGCATGTGTTATATTTATCCCATTGTATGTCTCTTTTCTTCTCTCCTCCCTTACCAGTCATTTCCTCCTTGTACCTACTTGCTTCCCTCTCCTGCTCTCTTTATCCACCCCCCCCCTTTTTGCTTTCTCAGTATTCCCATTGCAGCTCTCTCTGTTCCACCTCCTCTCATCCAGTGTGAGTTGCTCTCTTAATCCTGTCAGGGTTAGGCTGCAGCTCACCCTCTCCTTAACTCCACATGTCCATCCTTTTCCTCCTCTGCCTCCATCTCTCTCCTGGGAGACGGGGCGGGTGGGCGAGGGGGGGAGAGGGTTTGGGGAGCCTTGCCTTTCCTCGCCTGGGACACAGCTGTGAAGAAGAGACCCGTCTCCCCCTCTCTGTCTTCTTTCCTGCGCACATCTGGTGCATGTGCGGAGGGGGAGACTGGGCCATGTTGTGCTGTGTTGTTTTGTCCTTGGCTCAGCATGGGCGCCGGATTTTGGCCGGCACGGTTACGCTTGAGTAGGTTTGGATTTGAGATGCGGATCGGCCCACTGCTGTACCCACACGGATGAGCCGGGCTCCTTTGGTGTCGATGGTTATTAAGCCGTTAGAGTAATTATTAGCTGCAGTATTAGCGTGGGCCTTGTGCTTTTTTTTTGTTTGTTTTTTTATTTTGTGTCCCTCCGTAGTGTTCTTCAATGGCAGGCTTGGCAGTAGCAGGTGGAGTGTTGCACTCCTTGCATTATGTAACCCTACCCCAATTTAGATCTGACTTCAAATAAATGAAAATCAAGCTGCTGGTTGGCTCCTTTCCCCGCGGTTATAAATAGCATTTTCAAATCTTATCTAGAAACAGTGTTGTAGAAGGGGGGGCTTTGAAATGCAGCCTGACGATTAGGATCCCATTGTTCCGCTCCACACCCCCTCTATTCTCCCGGCTGCTTACAGTAAGCCTGAGGATCTGTGTATGTGTGAGTGTGTATCCGCACATGTGTTCGCATTCATCTGTATCACAGTGTGATTGAGATAGCAGCTAATGGTAAGATAGCATGAGAACGTGCCTGGTGTGGTGGGTTTGGGAGTTTGTGAGTAATTGGTGTGCGTGTGTGTCGCTGCTGGGTGTGTCTTTGATGATGGATGCTGCTGCTTACCCCACTGCTCCTCTCAGAATTAACAAGGTTGCTAAGATACAGTGGGCTTATATTAGATTAGGTTATCTGCCGTTATTGCTGTTACTATATTTTACCCGGCACCGTGAAGCCTTTATTAATTTGGACATTTACCCTGCCATGGAATGAAGATGCTGGCATGTGTGCACCGCTGCTCCTCGTCTCGTGGCTTGAGGGGGTTGGATGTAGTACTAAAAGCCCCCCTCGCTACATGTCTACCCCACCCAATTACAATCTAGAGGCGGGTCCACTCCTCTATTCATCATTAAACCCATTTAATCCAAGGCCGGGGGCCCTGAGTGTTTCTATTTGACACAGAACGAGCCAGTGAGAAAGGAGGCAGGAAGCAGTGATATCACTTCAGTGGAGGCTTATTGGTGTGCAGAGGTGTTGTCCCTCCCACCAGCAGATGTCAGCCCAATCCAGTGTTTGACCTCCGTAGTAGCTTCTCCAGGGCTGGAGGGGCCGTTGGCACTGCTGTTAGCAGATAAAGAGCAAGAAACAAAAGAAATGCCAAGTGGGCTGATTAGACCGAGAAGGCAGTTCTCTGGATTTACTCATTTCCAAGCACATGTATAGATGTAGTCATACATTTTTGGACCAATAAAATCAAGCATTTATGTCAGGGTGATGCACAAAGCTGATCCAAACCTTTTAATACAACATTTATCATTATACTGAAATGAGCTGTCCTTCTTTCCCTCTCCTAGAAGGTTATTTCATATCCAAAATAAGGAGAAAATGCTGCACTGAGCTACTAAGGCTAAGTGCTTCCTTTCTTTCACTGCAAAGATGTGAAAATCATTCTAAGGCTAGCTTACAAAAGGAACCTAGAGCAGCCACTAAACTCAGCATTCACAAGAAAGCCTGTTGTATCTCTACATAAGAATATGTTTTACTGCACAAGCACTGTATGATCTTCTCTTCCATTCAACTTCACCATGTAAATACATTAAGGATACATGGGAGGGCGGTTACTTGTCCTTTTTAGTACAAGAGACACATTTGCACCATGGGTGAAGTTATAAACCAAGTTAGAGTACCCACCTGTGATTTATGGTGCTCCTAAAGGACACAGTGTGTATTCTTCATCAGTATGCATTGCCTTGCTATGATTTTGACTCTGCTTTGCTGTTGCCAGAGGAGACCCCAATGCCACAGATGTCAGCAGCTCTGTCATTCTGTAGAATATTAAACACTTTCAAAGGTGCAGTTTAACCGTATGTAGTGTGGACCGATTAAAGTTTAGAGCTGAACTCCGTGTGAATTAATTAACACTGTCAATTTTGCTGCATGTTTTACTTTATATAGAGGTGTGACTTTACCTGAACAACCTGGTTGAAGATCTGTTCTCTGGTTGTTCTTCCCAATAAGGGGAGATCATATTTTACTTTAATACTCCTCAATAGTTACTCCATACTTAAAGTAAACTTTAAATTGAATATTTCTGTACCTTTACTGCAGTAGATTTTTAAACCAGTACTTTTATTTCTACTTCAGTAAATTTTAACCAGAGTAACAGCACGTTTGAGTACCATAGTCGTGTAATTCTTCCACCTCTGTGTACAGATGTACTGGTTTAACACGTGTACTGGCAACTATTAACTCTTTTAGCAAACATCAGCCATCGTCATGAACTGATGTCAGTATCAGATGTGTTGTTTCAGTTTAATTCTGCCTCACCTGCTAATTCAGAGAAAATATTTATTATTTGGCTGAAAAATTGACCTGTTGGGCAAACTCTGATCTGTTTTTGTTTATGGTCAATGATGGGAGATTTTTTTCCCTTGTGGGAGTGCTGCACCAAAAGAAGTAATGAAGAAAAACATGAACATTGATACTGGTACAATCATCGGCTGATTTATTTTGAATGGTATCGGCATCAGCCCTGTTTTGCAATTAATGCATCTGTGGTGTAAATTATTGGCCAGTATCATGACCTTTGCTGTTTATTTGAGTTAAATTTCTTCAACCCAGGTCACCAACTTTGGCCAGTGACACACCTGTAGTATTACAGACTGCAGAATGCTGAGTTGACTACTCAGCAAACTTAAGAAAGAATGTATTTCACTCAGTGTTGTTAAGACAAACAGATTAATCTAAACATTGACAGCAACCACAGTGCTAATTCAGTAACTATTCACAACTTCATCATTATTTTCTATCCCGGGCTTTTCAGCCAGGTAAAAACATGAAACACAGAAAGCAAAATCTGCTTTGCAAGGTCAAACTAGGAATGCATAGATATCACATATTTCCAGAACAAGTATGAGTACTTGTATTGACACTTCCGATACCAAGAACAAATAGAAGTACTTATTAATACTTGAACTTTTCTTGAAATTATTTTGAAAGTTTTCATTTCATCAGATGGTCTTCATCGCTCTTCTTGACAACTTATCAGTGCATAGTTTTCATTATCCTCTTTTTCCCTCATTTATATTTAAAATTAACAAACTGGCACCAGCTTTGACTACATACATAATGAGAGGCTAACATCATGCTTTAAAATGACACACAGTATCTGCAGTGTTTTATTGGTATGAGTACTTTGGCTTGGTATCAGTACTGATATCTGTGCATCCCTGGCTCTAACCTCTCTTTATCTCCTAATGATGGGCCACCACACTAGGAGATAATGGCAAAGGTCAGGACAGATTGAACCATGGAATTGTAAAACACTGACACTAAGTTCACTGCACATCCCTACTGGTTGAGTTCAGAGAAAGTGCAGTTGGTGCTGGGATTTTTTTTTTTTAATTACATCAGTACTGTCCCAAAAAGTCAACTTATGGTTGATGATGTCACCTAGGAACTTGCAGCTGGGAACATGTTCCACAGCCCCCCTTAACTGTTGTTAAAAGTGGTGGAGATATGACAATTTGCATTATATGTTAGCTCCAAAGTAATGGACGAAAATGTGCATCAGCTGCCAATGAGAACAAGCTTGTTAAAATGTTCACTACTTCAGTACTTATTAATACCACATGCTTAAAAACAATACAGTCTCCAATGTTCTTACTACTCCCTCCACCTCTTGTCAGTAAGTTTGTTGCTTCTATGTTTGGTGCTTGTCTTTTGGACTTTTTGGCTATTGGTTTTGGATCTAGGACTTTGGATGTTACACTGATACACCCGATACTACCCCTGCCTGGCTTACATTTTCAAAACCATTTCATTTTCATTTATGGTTGATTGTATTGAAAGCACTGAAGTTTTACAAACGCATAAGATCCACAGTCATATTTGCATCCAAAACTGAAGCAAATGAAGGAGAAAAGAGAATCGTGAGCAGCGGTGGTCCATTCAAATTCATAGCTCAGCTGATCTTTCTTAAAGCTCCTAAGACAAAGCAGGCCATGTTGAATTTGTCCTGTGAATCAGTAAATATGTTTATTCAAGGAAAAAGTCCCATCCTGCTTTCTTTGAATGGTCAAATGCATCACTCAACAGTCATATTTGCCCTAGAAAATCTGAAGAATTTGTCTGCCACCTACCCCTGTGGCAGAATTTCAGACATAAAAAATTACTACTTAGATAAAATCTGCCTTTTTGATGATGGTCCTGCTGGCTTTTGTTGGTGCTAAAGAGGTGTCAGTGTTAATTTCAGCCTATTTCATAATCAGTTTATCACTCCTCACAGGAGCTTTAAGTCGTTTTGGTGTCCCATTAGAGTGTACAGACATAGAGCAGAGCAAAGTGATAGTAGAGGGGACATTGCTAGTGTTTTTTGTGCAATTTATACAGTACAAAAGTTTGCTTATAAGTTTTAGTAATGAAAAAAAAAAAATCCAGATGTCCAGAGCGTCTATTTCTGCTACTGTGATACTGATATAGTAATCATTTATTACCGTATCAAAGTTTGAAATTCTGGCATCGTGACCGCCCTGATCCGAAACATCAAGAGAGCCAGATTTCTGTCGCTTTCTTTCAAGAGCAGCAGCATAATGACAGATAAGTGCTGTCATAATTGGACTGGAAGCAGTTTTTGGCTCACACAGCTCTGGACACTTTGTCTGTTTTGTGATTTGTGGAGCAAGATATGTAAAAGTGCTGATCCGTGGCGAGCTGTCCAAGGCGTCTGTGTGTAGGAGTGCTCAGGTACCTGATGAGTGTCTGTTAGTTGTCCATAATTACCCTTAAATGTATTCACTAAGATATTGTGCGTGTAAGCGGTGTATGTGAGGCTGAGTGTGTGTATGTGAGGACGTGCTATAAGGGAAAACCCCATTAGCGTGAGATCCCGAGGAGATAATGAGTGCTGACTGCTTTATGTCCTGGAAATGATGGAGTGGAACATAGTAGCAGTTTATGAATCCTCTCTGCCAGACTGACAGCACTTAGCATGCTAGCTGGCTAAGCTACTGCATACAGATGAACAGCAGCTAGCCTGAAAAGCACTTTTAGCCTAGCATGCTAACTTGACCTCTATCGTGACCAGGCAAAAAAGTAGTCTGCTTACTTTCCTAGCTATATTTATTTACACTTTACATGTTAGCAAAAATGCTACCTGTGCTATCAATGGCAGTATTTGTCATACTGTAGCTGTGCCCTGGTTTTAAAAAGCCAAACAAGTATAGTAGGCTAAAACCAGTGGTCAGTTCTCAGAATGTTCTGGACACCTTCTCCTATTGCTACCATAACTTGTCAGCAAAAGACAAGTCATCTACATTGACAAGCTAACCCTTAGCAATGGGCTAAAGTTTCCTGAGCGCTACTCACTGTTGGCTCAGTGGGTCAGTAAGCCACCTAGACAGACAAAGTTACAGTGTAAGGAAACCCAGCAGCTTTAGTTAAGTATTGTTATATCTAAGACATTCAAAGCATGTACTGTATTATCATCAGCAGCAACAGGTGGGGTAGCCATTGTTGTTATGGTCTGTGGCCTGCGTACCTTTTAATATGACCACGGTGTAACATTAACTTTATTGCACAGCAGCTACTAGGTGTTTCCAGTAGCTACGATTCTGTTGTTGGGAAACTATGTTTTATATTCCAAATCGTGTACATATATGCAATATATATATATATATATATATACATATATATATTGCATATATGTGTGGGTGTGTGGGGGTGTGTCTGTGTGTGTGTGTGTATGTATGATATGAAACACATGCTCTGTTTTCCCTCATCAACATGATCAATATAAGCCCTCCTCCCAATAAAGCATTTCTCTGTGAACAGCACACTTAAGAGACATCCACAGCATGACCAGGAGCTCGTGGCAACAGTACTACCCACCAACATTTTTTGCCTAAGGCCCACCTAAGATTAAGCCAAAATCTCAAGGTACACCTTCTCTATATTCATGCAAAAAATTCTCTTCACATGACTTTATTTGATGTATAGTTGTAGTAATAATGCATGGTTGTTCAAATCCACAACACACACCTCAACATGGCCTTCACCATCTGAGAGCAACTGGAGTACATGAATGCACTGTAAAATGTACTTTTTCAGCGTACATTTCAGCTATTTCTGCCTTATTCACAATTGTTGATTGAAGCAATCTGCTGCTAAAAGTCCAAAATGTTTAGTACCTGTTTTTAAGGCATTTTTTATGCCTAATTATTCAGAATATGTACACACAAAACAAAGGCAGAGCTAGAAAATACCAGAAATACCACAGAAAAATGTTAGCTTTCTAAGAGGTTGTCCAGTTTTTTGATACCTACCTTATTCAGTGATAGGATAAGAAATATCTTTGCAAACTCATATTAAAGTATCTTAAGTTGCAGTCAAAGTAATCATGCATGGTTGTACACACTGCTTTAGACCGGTGTTACTCAACCCTGCACATGTTGCCAAGAAACACAAATGATTTGCAGTTATATTTTTCTTTATTAACAGTTTTTAATTTGCTCTTATTGCTTTTATTTTTGGTGATGTGGCTTTTCTGGGATCCCGCTGCCCTCTCATGAGCCTATGTAGAAAATGAACAGCACACGTTCCTGCCTTTCCTACGCTTACAAGGAAAGCCTGAGGCAGGAGAAGAGGCAGCAATAAACCCAGAGCAGAGAAGACATCAACCACAACAGAATGACATTGATTAAGTCGGATATAGCATAAAGGAGGAGCTGGGGTGGAGGAGGGTTGCAAAACGCAGCTTCCAGAAAGAACAGCAAAATGTAGCCAGCGTTTAGATACTGCAGCATGAGTGGGATTAGTTGATAGCATGCTTAATTATTTTCCAAGTAAGACTTAAAAGTGCCATGAGTGATCACAAAGAGCCAAGCATTGAGTATCACTGCCCTAGACCATGCTACTTGCCACATCCAACCTTTACTCTGCCTATAAGGTGTGGTCTTTGTTATTTTTTTAACAGATTATTTCCCCATGCTCCTGCTAATATGCTAGGACATCCAGAGCATGACTGCGGTATATATACAGTACATACCGTATATGACGGAAAAATGCTAATTTTAAGATAAAAACAATTTAAAATAAAGCAGTTTTGTTAAATACCCCCACCATTCAGCTCAAAATCTTTACAGCTCTCATCCTGCACTAGTTGTGATATTTTTGAAGGCAAATGATTTTATGAGTAAACATGTAGGAGATTGCAGTCTGGAGAAAAGGAGAAACAATGCTGAAACATAACCTTTTGATTGCTTTTGCTAAGAGGACCCTGTACCCAGAAGTAAGGGTGGGACAACTGTCGATTTTGTCACTCTGAGAAATAATCTGTCTAATGGTAATCACTATTATTATGCATTAATTTGGCAAAACTGTTGTGTTTGAATGGTGAAAATCTGTTTAACCACATTGGATTTTTATCTTCAGTATGTCTGAAGGCAGAAAAGTCCTAATCACCCTCAAAGTTTCAGTTATTGTTTAGTTTAACATCAGCATAATGTGAGCATGGTGACTTACACTGAACAAGAAAAAAACATAAATGAAGCTGAACATTTGACCTGTGGAATAAACATTCCTGTGAACATTATAACGAAATCCTCTATATGGTGTCAGAAAGACAGTAAACTGGCTTAGAAGCACTTACTGTGTGGTTGTACTGCGCAGACATGGTCATTGGATTTCCTCCCATGATGCATTACCCTCAAGCGTTCCTCTTTTCTCCATCCTAAGCAATAATTCTTTCTGTGTTTTCCCATGCATTTTCTCTCTTTATTGACTTTTATTCCTCCCTGATCAGTTCCGGCCTCTGTGGTCTCTTGATGTCTTCCCCTGTGTCCTGATCTCTCCTGCTCTGCTTTGGTTTAGCCATTAACCCTTCGTGTGTTGTTAGCGTTTGTGTTGGGGTGTATACATCTCGATCCCTGCGTAATGCTTCTGAAGTTCAGGCCTCCTGCTCTCCTCCCACCGCTGTAGCCTGGGGACATTTAGGCTTCTGCACACTCACACTCCCAAAGGGGGAGGCAAATAAAAGATGGTGGGAGCCAATAAAGACATATAGTTGAAAAGACAGATTATACATAAAAAAAAAATCAATGATACTATGGTCAAACCTTAGAACTTTAAAGGCAAAAGCTAACTTTACTGGCTTTGAAAGATAACTGCTACACTACTGAAAACTGTCCATGTAAAAAAAAACAAATGACTGTCTAGATAGAAAAAGAGACATGTTAACAGATACCAGTGCTAAACACATTTTGTCCACAAATTCCCAGCAGTAATCTGTGTGTTGCATAGTTTGTACAAGGAAAGCTTGAAATGACAGTATCAGATGCCTGTACATCATTCTATAAAGGGTTAAATGTATTCCCTTAGCAACGTATTATTCCCATTGAAGCACTGAATGAGCAAACGCTAAAGCTTGCAAATGCAAATGTTATGGTTTAAAATGTGACCATGCTCACTGATGACTTTCTACTACATAAGACATTTAAAACAGAAGCTTGCACTTTTGACAAATTTTTCTTCTTTTTTGCCAATTTAGCTTATTTTTGCTGTGTGACGCCTTTTTATCAAGTTTGTTTTGCCATTTTAAACCCTTTTTTGCACTTTATGCCCATTTTTCGCCGTGGTATTGTCATTTTTTAGACTTTAAACCCATTTTGGCCACTTAACACCAATTTCTGCCGTTTTTTTCCACTGTTTCTCCACTTTTCTCTCATTTTGCCACTAGTTTTGACACTTTTCTCCCATTTTGACACAGTTTTGCTAATTTTTGATACTCTACACCCATTTTTGGCACTCTGCACCCATTTTTCTGTTTTTTGCTCTATTTTCGTTTTTTCCTTTTTTCAGCTTTTCCGTTCTATACCCATTTCAGCCACATCACACCCATGTTTGCCACTTCTTTTTGCCAGTTTTCCACCATTTATTCCCCTTTGGCCCAGTTTGCCCTTTCTACCATTTTTGGCACTTTTTGCCCATTTTGACCTTTTTCTCACTTACGACCCATTTTGGCTCCTTTTAGCCCATGTTTATAAATTTCTAATGCAATTCTTTGTCAATTTTTGCTACTTTTTTGCCAATTTTTAACTGTTTTTTTTTTCACTGCACACCCATGTTTGCCACTTCTTCTTGTCAGTTTTTTCCATTTATTGCCTTTTGCCCAGTTTGCCATTTGCTTCCATTTTTGCCAAATTTTGCCCATTTTTACCATTTGTTTCCCACTTTCAACCCATTTTTGCAGCTTTAAGCCATGTTTGCCCTTTTGTCTTTTTGCTCTTTTTTTTGTCCAATCTTTGCCACTTTCTGCTAGTTTTTAGAATTTGTTTCGCCACTTTGCCCATTTCCTTTTCTTTCTTTGGATCTTTTCACAATTCTATTATTTTTCCCTTTATTGTTGTCTCAGTTTCTTCGACTTCATTTTCTTAAATCTTTCTTACATCCTGACTTTTGGGCAAATTATGACTTAGCTCCGAACACTGACATTACTTTCCTTATCATTTTGTTCTGTTTACCCATTGTCATTGAGAACATCACCAATAAAAAGGTAATTCCTTTTTAAGAAA
The DNA here is from genome assembly GCF_018320785.1 of Cheilinus undulatus. Lineage (NCBI taxonomy): Eukaryota > Metazoa > Chordata > Actinopteri > Labriformes > Labridae > Cheilinus > Cheilinus undulatus. The sequence goes on along the minus strand of NC_054878.1, from coordinate 33,424,557 downwards.
AGGAGTTTACATTTTAAAAAGTTTATATTGTAGGACATTATAAATCAATAAAATTAATTTTTGTTGCTTTGATTAAATAGGTTATTAGTAAAATTATATGTGAAAATTATCGTAGCACAAATTTTTTATCCCCTATATTGCGATTGCAAATTAATATGCAGTTATTTTTAGGTTCCTCGTCTCATGTGTTGTTCAACAACACAAGCAAGAAATTCTATAAAACAAACACAAAGTTAAACTAGGGATAAAAGATTTAGAAAAAAAATATCTTTTTGTGATTTTGGCTTGTAAAGCAAATTTGATATCAATTTCTATGTTAAAGGGGATGATCATTTTTCATATCATTCTCATTTTGATGAAGAAAAACAAATATATGAACAAGAAAAGTAGGATTTTTGTCATAAAAATAAACAAAAAAAGACACTTGAATGTTTGCATAATGTGTAGAGCATGAAAAAAGAGAAAAGATTGTATTAAACTGGTATTTTGACAAATTTCAGATTAAAGCGATATTGCACTGTTGAGGATTTGAAAATTGCAGCAGGCCATGTTGCGATTTAATCAAATTTGTGATTGATTTCCCAGCCCTAGTTAATAGTTAGGTTAAAAGTAAATACAGATTAACTTTATAATGGACCATGATTTTCACGACCTTTGTGACCCCCACTTTGGTTTGGCCTCAGAAAGCTCCTCCCTTATGGGCGGCCTTGGTTGTGATAGCACGTTTAAAAAGTTCCCCTCTTTCACATAGTTCACATCCCAATGACATTTTATTTTTATCCAGTGTATCCAATGTAAATTAAAGGAGGAGAGCAGAATGGACAGAAATAAACAAAAAAAGGAAAATTAAAATGTTACAGCTTCTATTGAAAGTGCATGAAGAGGATTTGAGCCTCAGCTTGTCTGTCCATGTTTCCCCACAGAGCAGCAGGATGACATATTGGAAGAGACCGACTGTCTGTCTGGCCTTTTCTGTCTGTCTGCTAGTTGTTGTCCAGCCATGTAGAAGCATTGACCTTTAGCTCGCTGTGGACTGTGGGGAGTAGCGCCCCCTGGGGGTGGGACGGGGTCACTGCGTTACGTCTTCACTTTCGCCATGACCTCAGATGCATTGGTAGGAAGAGGAGTCAAATCGACGTCTGCTGTGCTTATGAAGCCTCTGGTTTCTCCTACATGGCGGGGCAACGATGTGGTGCGGGGCAGATTTACCTGAAGGGGCGTAGCTTGGGAAGTGGGTGGGAGCAGTGTCATGAATTCTTGCGCACCTTTTTCCCTCACTCCCTGCTTTTCTCTCTCCCCATGTCTTCTCCTCCTGCACAGGATCACATTAATATTCCTTTGAAGCCTGTTTCAGCTGTAGCCAGATCTTCTCCCTCTTTTTGTCTCCCCCCTTCATTCTTTTCCTCGCCATTGTTTTGCAGAAGGGATCGCTTTCAGCGCCGTTTCTACCAGTGCAGCACTCAGGGAGGGGCATTTTTATTACCTTCAGTCAGGAGTTCCCCCTTGTTGCACACAAACACATATAGATAGCGGGGTGGTGGGTACCGATGCCTTTGACAGAGCGTGTTGATTGGTTCAGAATGGTTGCTGCCTCTTGTAGGAGAGTGGAGCGGCTATTTTTAGATCAAGGGGTAGCTGGGAGAGAAAGACTGAGGAGGGCTGTGTGTGTAAGGAATACTGCAGTCTTGAAGGAAGTTCCCCATCGCACACACAAACCCACACATGCACTTCTGCAGCAGTGCCCCTCTAAAGCCAGGGTAGGCTGCTGTGTCTTCCATGTGCTTGTGCTCCCCTTTTTTTCTCTCCTCCTTCAACCTTTTTTTTCCTCGTCTCCCCCGCCTCCCCCCTTCTCTCTCTCTCTCTCTCCCGCAGTCTTTCTGTCTCTCTTGTTTCACCCTCTCTCTCTTTTCTGAGCTGTGCAAATGTCAGCACTCTCCCATTTATTTGCCAGAGCCCAGAGCAACGTCCTGCACCCTCTGTTTACCTCCACTGCTGCCCCCATCGGCACTACTCCACCCCCCTCCCTTCACTCCACCACCTTACATCCTTTTCATCCCCCTCCATCTCCGTCTCCATCTCCATCCTTTTCAGCTCTTTCCCGTCACATCCCCTCCCTTTGACACCCTACTTCCATTTTTTACACCATTCTTGCTTCACCCATCCACTCTCTTGCCCTCCCTTCCCCTCGTTTATGGATCATGGCACTTCATTTGAGTCGCATGATGACATTTCCAGTCTTGTCTACAACTAGCGCGTCAAGTTTTTTGGATTAAGTCCACTGCATTACCACTACCAACAACGCCACCCTCGCAAAACGCCCTCAGGTGCTTCCTTCTTTGATTCTATTTTAAGACGCCAGCTTGTCCGTTCATGTTTGGCCCCCGTCAGATCAGAAAGCACCTTGTCCCTCTCTTCCTCCTGCTCCTCTGTCGCTTTATGTCGCTTTGTTATATTTTTTTTTTTTCATTTTCCTCTTCTTGTGTCTTCATCATGCTCCCTGTCTCGCTCCATCCGTCACTCCATCCGTCAGCGATCACAGCGATGACTCATGTGGCTCACACCTGCTCTGCAGTCGCTGGGCCGCCCTGGTTTAGTGAGGAAGGAGAGGGTGGAGACGATGAAGGTGTGGCTTTTCCACAGAGACTTTCCTACAGGTGGAGCCATCACTTTATTTACATGGTGGCCATATTTGATCGGGACTGGACTCTAGCAGGAAGTCACGGTCAATAGTCAATAATAGCTGAAAAAGGGTGACACGGCGAGAGCAACTAAAGATGTTGTGTTGAACAAGTGTTTTTTTTTTAAGCAGTGAAGTTCAGACAAAAACTGTGTTTAACTGTTAAAACTGTTTTTTGATTTATAAATCATGGTTGATATACTCTGGTTTTCTCGACAAAAAATACAAAAAACCCTCTTTAATGTCAAAGTGAAAACAGATTTCTACAATGTCAATTAACACTAGAACTGCCAACGGGTAAAATTTACCCAAGGCTATTCTTAAGTTGTATCTTACTCGTGTGTTTACAGTTTTAAAGACTGTCAGTCTTTTTCTCCTAAAAGTTTGTTAAATAGCACCTGATGTCATAAAAAATCTTTGCCTAAACCCAAATTTTGTTAATGGGCATTTATTTATTTATTTATTTTTATTACTTTTAAAACTATTCAGATCATTTAATGGTTACAATGACTACAATTTGTTCAGGATGTGGCCAGCTAGTCAGGAGTCCGTGAGAGGACCAAGAACAGCAACTGCCTCAATTTCCACCAGTCCACCTCTGGGAAGAGCAGCGACTTGGTATGCAGCTCTGGCAGGGAAGTTACTGGTGAAAAATGTTTTGTAGACATCGTTGACGCTGTTAAAATCTTTGATATCAGCGAGCAGCACTGTCGGTGTAGTCACAGCCAGCAGCTTTGAGGCTCTCCCTCATATTAATGGGAGCCTGTTTGGCTTGGGCCTGCACTCCTCCGTCTACCAGCTGACCAGAAGCCACATCCAGTCCCAGCTGACCTGAGATGTACATCGTTCTGTCCACAACCACTGACTGGCTGTGCGGGCCGATGGCAGCCGGAGCAGATGTTGTGTTGATGATTCTTCTGATGAGCGCAGACATGTTTTGGATATTTTTTTCTCCCAACTTTTCCACTCTTCAGAATCGCTGTGAATGCTGTTGCGGTTTTGCCGTTATGGGCATTTATATCTAAAACCACCATGCAGGTCAAATTTACCCCATGAGAAAGCCTTGATTTTCCCACTGTTTTATTTCATAAATAGATGGTGCAATGGAAATGCCATCTCTCTATTGCAGCAATGCCTAATCAGTAGTCATAGATCAACCTTCAACATGAATACAACAGGGAAAAAAGACATTTACCATTGTTAAATATAAAAAGGTTATCTCAGTGCTTTTAATGAAGAAGAATCCGGTGATGAGGAGTTTCGGGATTAGCAGTCAGTCCAAAGACAATTTTCTATGTGACGGATCTTCCAACAGTGATCTAGTTTGCTATCTGAAGTTAAAAAGCTGTTCAACGTCAGTGATTAACTAACAGTCCTCGATCAGTGCTATTTATGAAAATCAAGGCACTTTAATGACAGTTAAATTTGACCTGTTGGCTGTTTAAGGTATATAGAGATCCATGGCGGTTCTAGTGTTAAATAAAAATATGTGATGTTAAATAAGTGATTGCATAAATATTCACCCCCTTTAAAGAAAAGAAAAGAACTTATGCACTCATCACAGTCAAAAAATAGTTCTTTTTAAAAAGTTTCAACATTTTTGTGAGTGAATTAATATTGGTAACCCCATTTGTTGATTTCTTTTATGTCCTTTGTTTGAAAATGCAAAGTTTTAATTGTAACCTTTCTTCTCCAAATTCATACCCTACCAATATAATGCAACTTCAAAAAAAATATCAGACTTATTTTAGGGGGCAGACGTCAAAATTATTGAACTTCAACATGGTGTGTCATGGTTTTACAATAATTACGAAACTTTTAGTGCAGTTACATTAAGAAAAAATGATGGATGATGGAAGATTTTTTTTAGTTTGAGAAGCATTATTTTTGCCCATATGATGCATAAATTTGTTTGCATTTTAAATTTATATTTTTGTTCAAAATTGTGTTAATATAGTGCATACATGTGTCCAATAAGTGAAAAAATTCAAGGAAAGCACCCCCACAGGTTGCTCTTTGTTTGGGCTTAGCCCCAGATATTTAACACATCCAGCTCTGTCCCTGCCACAAACACACCTTTTCCAGTGTGAAGCAGTGGTGGCAGCATCCTGCTGTAGGGGTGCTTCTTGGCGGTCGGCCCTGGAAGGCTTGTAAAGGTAGAGGTTAAAATGAATGAGGTAAAATATAGGAAAATCATGGAGGACAATCTTGCTCAGTCTGTAAGAGAACTAAATTTTGGAGGTTTATTGTCCAGAAAGACAATGACCCGAAGCGTACAGTGAAAGCTACATAGAAATGCTTTAAAGTCAATAAGGTGAGTGTTCTGCAGTGGCCAAGTCAAAGCCCAGACCTCAATCCAATAGAGAACTTTTGGCTGGACTTGAAACAGGTTGTTCACACCAGATCCCTGTGCAATCTGGCAGAGCTTGAGCAGTTTTGCAAAGAAGAATGGAGTAAAATTTCAGTGTCCAGATGTGAAAGTCTGATTGAGACCTATCCACACAGACTCCAAAGCTGCATCTACTAAAAACTGACTTGAAGGGGGTGAATATTTATGCAGTCACATATTTTAAATTCCATATTTTTATTTAATCTGAGGTAACGCTCAAACTGCTGCTTTACAGGCAGACTTGCAGCTCTATCCTGTCTCTAGCTAGTTATTTCTGACTTCTACACCTAAATCAATCTGCACTCTTCACCTCTTTAAATGTCCATTAGAAACACTCCCATGTGTTAAAGTTGATTCCCTCCAGTTTTTCCTCACTGTGACAGGTCCCTATTCCCTCAGTACTCTCTTATTTTACATCACTGTTATGTGACTGTCTACACCAGCTGCTTGTTTCATCATGTCTCTAAAGTTTAATTCCAGATTTGACAGCATGTGAGCAGTTTTCAGAGGAGGATGCTGAAACAATATAAAAGAATGTGGTTATGTTTGACATCAGGACAGTTTACAAGTATTTCAAAACAGCAAAAGCATTGGAGTTATTTACAGAAAAGGCCAATTATTTATAGCAATCTGTTGCACCTGAGCACATCTCTGAGTGTAGGCATGTGTGTGTTTGTGATTCTCTTCAGAGCATGTGTGTTCATCCACTAATTTAAAAAATTAACACGTTAGGAAGCAGATTTTAAAACGAGAGGCTTAGAGAATACTTTATAATTTGGTGTTTCAAGAATTTGGACTGATGATTATACATTAGAGCCCATTGTAATGACTAAACTTTTCAAGAACATGAATAAAAGCTTATTAGAGATGACCAGAAATGGAAAAAATTTAGTGTCTTTGAAAGCTTTCTGCTTGAACTCCAGAAACACAGCCAGACTTCTTTTATGAATTTAATTTAGTCTTATGCTTTTGTGTAAATTAGAAAAATGTAAAAAAAAATCATGAAAAAATCAAACTCATTATCACAACCGTATTTTGACATTAGTGGATCTTTGCATCCCTTTTTAGAAGACAGCTCCCCTACACTTTTCTTTGACACACCTGCTTTACTACAGTTCTAACTCAAATATGGAGCATCCTATTCTCTCTTTTTAAGCCAAAATTAAAGATCTGTGAGCGCCCCAGAGAGAGTACTCTTTGTTGTCATGTCCCAGACATTAATTTTGGACCAAGTTTAAGAATGAAAACAGTATTTTCAAAACAGTGCAGAACATTTCAGAGATGTAGTTTGATGGAAGTCTTTTGGAAGTTGTGCATCTCTTTCTGTTTCCCTCAAGGAGAGATCATTAAGAAATATTTTTGTTTCCCTTTGTTTGCGGATCAGTTCAGTCTCCAGTGCAAAGGAACAGAGAACACAAGTTTCATTTCTTTTAATCACATTTGTTTTACACAGATTTGTAGGATTTTTTTTTTCAGCGTTCGTGTTTGAAAAGATCAAAGTTTTCCACTTTCTTGCACTCAGTGGCTCCTGCTTTTCATGAAGGCTTTTGAAAATTGTTGAAACATCCTGCAAATACACAATGACTTTGTCTTCAAATGCATTTATATTTTCATATAGAGTTGCCCCTCTTCAGCTTCCACTTTTCTAGGAAGGCTTTCAAAAGAACCATTCATTCTGTTGAGCATTTATGAGGTCAGGCACTGATGTTCGATGAAAAGGCCTGGTGCAGAATCTCCTGTCCAGTTCATCCCAAAGGTGCTTGATGGGGTTGGGGTCAGGGCTCTGTGCAGGCCAGTCAAGTTCTTCCACACCTCCTCGCTTTGAGCACCAGTCATGTTGGAATAGAAAAGGGCCTTCCTCAGTCTGCTGCCATAAAGTTGGAAGCAAAGTAATTGTCCAAAATGTCTTGGTAAGACACCCTTCACTGGAGATAAGGGGGCCTAGCCCAAACCCTTAAAATAGCCCCATACCATTATCCCTCCTCCACCAAAATTCACAGTTGGCGCATACGTCCGCCAAACCCAGACTTACACTACTCCATCTGATGCTTGGCATTAGACTTGGTGATGTGAGGTTGAATGCAGCTGCTCTGCCATGGAAACCCATTCCATGAAGCCTTAGCAGTCGTTGACCCTGTACGGTATACTGCCGTATATAATCCAGCATGAGGCAACACAATGCTATTTTCATCAAGGAAACCAAAGGCTCGAGTACTAACATGAGCTCAGCATGCAGAGGCTGCTCTAGTTTCGAAACGCTGGAGCTTGTTGGTGGATCAAACTCATGCTGAGGCCAGTAGGGAGAAGTGCAAAAACATCTTCTCCTCCAAGAAAGGCTGTCAGTGTGGTTCTTTGCTACTTTTTCAATAAAGAAATGTTTCCCAGATCTGATTAAAAACGCTGTCACTAAATCTAGAATGGAGCTAATCTCTTCACCACCCACAGACACTGCTACTGGCTTGCAATACAACTAAAGCCCATCTGTAACTATTGCAAACTCATGGCAAAGCAGGTTGGAAGAAGGGCAAATACATCTTTTCTGCCATGAAAAGCTTTCAGTGCAGTTCTTTGCTGTTTTTTTTAAATAAAGAAATGTGGTCTGGATCTGATAAAACTGCCCCTACACTATAGCTACATCCAAGCTGGCATCAGCCATTGCTACTGCTTCCTGTAGAACAAACTCCTGCTTCACGCTACCGCCTCAATGATGCTCAATGATTGGTCAGGTCCATTCTAAGAACTGGCAAAATTGTTTTGGATTGGACAAGGAATAAGGAAAGGGCAAATGAAAATGTAAGATCCAAAATGGGTACAGTTCAGTACAGTGTGTGATCATGAAGACATTAGCTAACGCAGATGTTTTTTGATCCACGCTGTAAACCAGTTTATTTGTGGTGTAAAAAAACAGCTTTTTAACATGTGCTGTGTATGGGACTTCAAGTGGACACTTGCCATATTGCAAATTTTTTGCACTCAGTCTCGACCTCCAAAAGTCTTGGTCAAATCTTGGGCTTGGTGCACTCCGGTCTTGGGCAAGTCTCTGTCTCAGATAGTGTGGTCTTGAGTACAACGCTACCATTAACATTAACTAATCCCATTCATTAGCCACTGATGTGGCAGTGGGACAATTTTGGGTTGAGTGTCTATGATTATGTCTATGATCTAAGACAGACTTTTAGGCCCCGTCCACATGGAGACGAAAACGATATATTGCTGTTTCATTTTGAAAAAGTTTTCTGTAAAGACAGGAGCATTTCAGGAAATATTCGCGTAAGCACAGAACCACTGAAAACGATTGAAAATGCTGTAGTATATATGCCAAGCCTGTACGTGGCGCTGTAACGCTGCCACAGAAATGCACCAAAAGAGAGAAGAAGATCACAAATAACTGACACAAACTTTCTTCTCATTGCCCTTCGCGTTGGATTTAAGAACATCTGGTGTGTGTGTTTCACGGTGTTGGTAAAGGAGCATCAGATTTTGCTGTAAAATCCATAACAAGCTCAGTAGATTCTGCAGCACAAATGCAACCCTGTAACCCACCATTGTTGTTTTGGCCGGACCCGCACTGGCATCTTAAGAGAGCTATGCTATGTGTGATGTAATTGTTTCAAGAAAGATGCAGTTAGCCGTCCACGCGGAGACAAAACGGTAGTTGTTTACGGATTTGTGCACTCTGGGACCCAGTTTCAAAAAGTATCGTTTACAGTCACCCAAAACACTGTTTCCGTGTGGATGAAATGACGATACGACAAAAAACATTTGCATATACTCCTGAATTCGTCTGCGTGTGGACGGGGCCTTATTGAGACAGAGGCAAAACCATGCAGCTCACATAATGGCTTGTCAATACACACTTTGTTTATTTATTTATCTTTATTTAGACTCGAAAATCATTGAGCCTTCATTTACAATGACGTCGGGCATTCCAAGCATTCAAATCCAAAGCCCAGGTGTCGTATTTTTTAAAGGGGAAACTGAAATTTACAGGACAGAGGATATAATATTTAATGTATTGTTGTGTTGCGATATCTGATGTCTGCATGCTGTTCGGACATGATGTCATGTTGCTACTAACCATGCTGCTTTAGAAACTCACAAAAGAGGAAAATATGAGCAATTCTTGCTGTTAGTGACAGCAAAGAAAGAAGACTTTTGAGATATTTTGCTTCAACACACATTTTTCCTTTAAATGACTTTGATGATAATTATGTACATCATTTGGTCAATGTCAGAAAAGCATTTTGAGCTAAAATAACCTCATGAATTTCTGTTCTAATTGCTGGTCTGTTTGAGTTCTATCTAACCTTCCTCTCTCTGTGTCTCTGCAGTGAGTGATAGCTGTTTTCGAAACCTCGCCGAGGACCGCAGTGGCATCAACCTCAAAGATCTCGTCCACGATCCCTCCCTGTGAGTATCAGCCCTTTTTATGACTATCAAACCTACAAAAAACATCAGACAACACCTTCATGTTCTCAATGATTAACTCCCTGCTTCTTAAACGAGCATTAAAGCTGCAACAACAAAGACATTCTGCATACGTGTGTATGTGCTGTCTCCTTGTAACTAAGAAACTAAAAATAACTCCTCACAACAACATGTCGGGGAGCTTGGTGTTGCCCTATGGAGAGAAATTCCCAGCAAGCATGGCAACAACAAAAGAGCTGCAGAAGTCATCTGTTTAAGCATTTCTCTTTGTAGCAGTGAGAAGTCATTATTTACTCAAAGAAGCTAAAGGAGGTGAAATAAGGGATTGTTTCATGAACAGGGATTCAATGGTTATTTTGTTGTTTTTGAAGCTTTTCAGAGGCTTGAAGAGGTGGATTGTTTGAGGATTTAGCACGCACAGTTGGCATTTTTATGATGTAGACTACTGAGATGATGTTGATTCATGTTTTTCACTATATAAAAAGTAAATGTCAGAGACTCTTTTTTAATCACGTGAAAGGATTTATCTAAATACCACTATATGTGGTTAAAGCAATACCTTTTAGTGATATGTACAATACATGGCTGAAAGTATGTGGACAGTAGAGATCACTGTGTTTATGCCGATCGCCTGGATTTCGTTGGTGTTTTCACACAAGCACAAACCTGTTTCCTTTCCAGCATGAAGTCAGTGTGTGATGATGTGTGAACATGCAACATTTGTGCTATCTTTGTGTCTGTTCTGAAGCTGCTTCATGCCCTGCTCCTTTATTGATACTGTGAATACATTCAGATAAATATAGCATTGATAGGAAGCCAAAAAAAAAAAAAAAAAAAACCTCTTGTTATAGCATTGGACCCTTTTGCTTTGCCCGCAATCTTAGATTTTTTTCGATTTCATTTTCATGTCATGTCTTGCCTCCCAAAGAACTTGGGGAGGAGGCTGTCCCAAAATGTTCTTGAAAGTTGCACTGTAAAGGTGCAGTCCACATTTTTAAGAATGTTTTTGGAGTGCACAGACAAGAGCTCTTACTCAAGATTGTAGAATTTCCTGTGTGGTTGTGCTCCCTTTTACTGCAACACAGGCAGAGAGCCTGGTGCCGATGTTGAGGTAAAGTCCTTAGGAAACTCTGCTCAACTAAAGAGCCAAACTGTAAAAAAAAAAAAAAAAAACTTGCAAGAGCCACAATTCAAATGGTGAAAAGCAGCAAAAAAGCAATGAAGTGGTAATAAAAGCAAGTTTAAGGTAGTAAAATGGTCAAAAAGCAGCAAAAAAAGTGGCAGAAGTGGGTGAAAATGTGCAAAGAATAGGCATAAAATGGCAAAAACTGCATGAAAAGTGGCATAAAAGGGCAGAAAGTGCCAGAATGGGTGAGAAGTGACAAAAAAGAGAGTTGCAGGTGGCAAAAATGGGGAAAAAAGTGGCATTTAATGGCAAAAGGTAGCTTAAAAAGTTGAAAAATGGCAAAAAGAAGTGACAAATGGGATAAAAGCAGTTAAAATTGATTAAAAGAGTCAAAAAGGGGAAAATTTGCAAACAAGGGCAATGGAAATAAACAGATGAAAAACAAAGGTTGATGATCAGGTTTGTCAATTAAAGCCTACTGTGTAAGTGTGGGAAACAAACTGATTGTGACTTGCAATGGATAATTCCTGAGGTCAATAATATTTCAAATTAAGGCATAAAAGAGTTACAGATCATCACTAAAGGACCACATGTTGCTCAAGAGCCACCTGTTGAGTAACAATGCTCTAGGTAATCCGTGCCATGCCCAAGCACGTTTGACCCCCAAAGTCCAGGGGTCTAATTTTTAAACGCACAAAACAGGACCTGAAGTTGGCGTACCCCACTTCCCATGCAAAGTCTGTGATCTTTAAAAAACAGACCTGATGGAAAAATGTGCACACCTGTAAACAAACTCAGACCCATGCGTACGAATGTTTCTGAGGCAGGATGAAATTGGTGACAAGTACAGGGGGAGGCGAATTGAAGTCAGTTTGTATATAAATGCATCTGAAACGGTTAATTTCACAAAAAACTGAACTTTTATCCACTATCCACATCATCATAAGCAGATAGTTTCATTCATACGCATGCCTTGTGAGTAGGGATAAAAACTACTGAGTACTTATATTAGTATTTAACATTCTCCTTTGATTTTTAGTTCAAATGAATTTCACTTAGCTGCACAGATCAAACTAAAACACGGCAGTCTCTGCTCCACATGGCTTCATGTTTGCCCTCTTGTCACTGAGCATGTCTGTATCATTTGCATTAATCATATAATTGAGTACAGTGGGTAGATGAAGCCTGGACAGCTCACACAATCATGTATATTCTAAACATCAGTCATAGTTCAGGCTCGCCAAAATAAAAAAAAAAAAAGACAAGATAAACCTCTTCGTAACCTGTAGTGATCAATCAAAAGATAATTTATAATAATATTAGATAATACCCTATAGAGCAGTGGTCATCCACCTTGGAGTCTGGACCCCCTTGGGGGTTACCAGATGCCTTCAAAAAATAAAGAACATTTTTCAAATGGTGGATTTACCCATTTTTATAGAAATCTATGGATAAAATTGGTTAAACATAAGATTAAAACATGGTCATTTGGTGAGATTTATGCTCTAATCAAAGTAATTTTTTAACAAAAATCTTTAAAATGTCACCTCAAAATAGTCAGTACATCACTATCCACGAATGTCCGTGGCTGTGTTCCACTATGCTTTAACCAGTCTCTGGCACCTTATTTTGGGGGGTTACATCCAATACATTTAATGCATAAATGTTTATAAAAATGGGTAAAATATACCTTTAAAAATCAGATGAAAATTTTTTTTTTTTTTAAGGCATCTGGCAACCACCTCTCAGTGTCTCGTGACCCCCAAGGGAGTTCTGAACCCCCAGGTTGAGAACCACTGCTATAGAGGAGAGAGCTGACATGTGAATAAATAAGTGTGGATTCCATCAGAAAATAAAACCTGCAGTGAAATTTGTGGGTAATGATAAATGGCAGAATTTTTTGGCACTGTAAGAAGAGCATGTGCCGAAGCAAAGTGGCGTCAGTCAGTATTTATTTATTTATCCTTTCATTCATATTTTTCTTTATATAATTCACAATCACCTTGGTTTTGGAGCCAGAAAATTTGTCTTCAGCTTCCTTCCAGTTGCCGTCATGATTACCGCTGAAACTTTTGTTATGCCGGCTCATTTTTGTATATTTTCATTCATAAGTAGCTTTGCATTGACCACTTCACTTTGAATGTGTGTGTGTAGGGGGCGGAACAGGAGGAAGGTGTACGTACGCACATTTTCAGGTGGATCTGGATTTATAAAGATAAATGTGTGAAGATGTGCATGGGTACAGTCTTAAAAATCTGAAATATTCTGGCGTACGTCATTTACAAGGATTGGGCGCACATACACTTTAATACTTTTTATAAATGAGACCCTAGTTTATTTGACTAGTGTGAAGCTCCCTCCTGTGCTCAAGCACAGTACAGTTTTCTCGGCCCTGGCATGGATGAAGAAAGTGTGCTTCATCATGGCACAGTTGCTCCTGTATGCACATGAGCACAGGTGAGCAGTGTTGAAGCGAATGAACGCACTGCCTGGCATAATGGATAAATTCAGGTGTGTATGAGAGCTGTAGCCACTCAGAACCTGAGGACAGTTGCATTCATGTTCTCTGTGTCGACTCCAGACCATGCTTCTTGTGAACAAAGCTTCACATGTGAAGTAATCATGTGAAATGTTGTTAGGTCCAAGCAGGGTTAGCTTGCTGTTTATCTCAGCTCTCATCCAGGTCTTCATGTGATGGTCAAAAATGTCCAGTAGCTCTCAGATTTTGCAGGTCTTGGCTTGGTGGTCAGATAATCTCTTATAATGGGCTGTACTGATCCTTTCATCGTATTATCATTAAGATGTTTCATGGTTGTGGTGTCCATAAGCTTTCAAGTTTCAGCTTCAGCATCTTTTTGCCCTGTATAATTTTTTGATTTGTTCAAAATGAATCAATGAATAAAGGCTTCCCTGTTCTGCAGAATGTTGGGAGCTTTTGTTAAAAAAAAAAAACATCACTGTTGTAGCATTGTTTCCTGAATTCAATGAAGCTTAAACCCAAAACGCAGCTCCAGATATTCACAAGTAAAGTTTAATGTAAACAGAATACGTCTCCCACAGCAGAAGCGAGGTTCTGTTTCATGTCAGATCTGATGTCACTAAGATTTACAAGCAGCGCTCAAGTGATGTTAGCTCTAATCAATATCACGGCACGTATCACACATTGCATTTTAAAACGCTGCCTCAGCCTGTGACTGGAAACGCAGCGCTCTGTGACCCCGACACGCAGCCTCAGACACGCTCCTCTACACATCAGAAACATTCTCCGTACAGACATTGATCTGCTGGTGCTGCCCTGCTCTTCTGTCACAATATCACACCAGTCAATATCAGCCGAGTGTAACCAGTCCCCCCCCCCCCGCCATGGGAGCCCCAGACTGATCCATGCTTGTCATGTCCTTTACGGTGTGTTTATTTTGAGGCTGATGTGTATTGTGTGTGTCGGCTCTGTGTGACACAGAGAGTGAGCATGAGCGGGCCTGTGCCATGTCATGTGCGTCACGCTACACAGACACCAGAGAGTGATTAGAGATCCATCGCACGCCTGTTTGTACAGATTGCACACAGAGGAAAACTTGGAGTCGTTTTGTTTTGTATCCGTCCACTCACACATGAACGCGCTTTCATCCACGTCTGTTTTTATCATGACTTTTATGCACAACTGTGTTTTTAACTGTTTGCACTCTATCAAATTCTCTGCATCTTAATTTAAAGGGTTAAGAAATGGAGACATATCTCACTGAACTTATTGGTAGAGATGAGGGCCCTTCAGCAGTTTAGTTTTTAGTCTTTCCAGTTCTCAGCCTTAGAAGCTCAACATGAAACATTTCTTGATCAAAAATGATGCTTCTGCCAGTGAGTGTGCAGAATAACAGAAACTTTTCAAGGTTAGAGATGTCCCTTGTGACTGATTTCCTTGTTTAAACACATCTTTTAATTTAGGCTAGTCAGCTAAAGACAAAATCTAACATGGCTTAGCTCTATCAAGAACAATATTGGGCATAGACAAATGCGTCTATCACATACGCTGCAATAGCCATATTTATTTAAAACCTCAATAATAACCACTCTAATCAAAGCCATTTTTAAAATGAAAACCCCTTTTCTGAATTACTTTTTTTGCCAATGTTAACGATGTGGATTGGCACATTAACTAAACCATTTGGAAAGTAATGTTAGACGGCATAGCTAAGCCTGCACAAAGGTCAGGGTGTCAGAGAATAAAGTAGAATGAGCAGAAAAAAGGAGAAATTTTCAAAATGGCTTAAAAGTGGCAAATATTGGCAGAAAAGTGGTTACAGAGTCACATAAAGGGGTTAAAAACAGCAAAAAAAATTGATTAAAGTTCCAAAACCAAGTTTAAAAATGCGTTAGAAAAGCCAAAAAGTGGCAAGTTGGGTTAAATTGGCAGAAGTTGATTAAAAGCAGCCAAATTGAATCAAAGAGGTAAGAATGGAAAATAAATTACAAAACTTGGGTTAAAATTGGCAAGAAAGGTTCAAAAATGAGTGTGAAAAGTAGTTAAACAGTCGCAAAAAGGGTTAACAGTGGTGAAAATCGGTAAACAGAGTGGAAAACATAGGATGAAAGCTGCAAAAATGGTTAAACAGAGTCATACATGGAATAAAAATTCAAAAACCCAAGTGTCAAAAATGGGTTGAAAAGGCAAAAAGGGGCAAAAATGGGTGGGAAATGGTGAAAAGCAGTTGAGAGAAGCAAAATTGCATTAAATTTGGCAAAAAAAAAAAAGATTAAAAGGGGTCAAAATGGAATAAAATAGGAGAAATGGAATAACAGATGCAAGAAAGGATTAAAAAGGAAAAAAGTGGAAGAAATGGGAGGAAAAGTGTCGAAAAACAGTTGAAAAGTGGCAAAAAAAATTGGTATATGGCGTTGCAAAAATGATGGGAAAATAGCAAAAAGGGGTTAAAAGGTGGTTAAAAGGGTTAACTGTGGCAGAAATAGGTTAACAGAGGCAAAATGGGACAGAAGCTCAAAAACCAAGTTTCCTAAATCGTTAGAAAATGCAACAAGGGGCAAAAATGGGTGGGGAAAAAAATGGTGAAAAAGCAGTTGAAAAGTGGCAAAATAAGGTTTAAATTGGCAAACAATTACTTTAAAGCATCCAAAAACAGTTAGGAAAGGAAGACAAGGGCAAAAATGGGTGGGAAAAGTGGTGAAAGGGTTAAAAAGGGTTAAAAGTGGCAGAAATGGTTAAACAGAGTGGCAATGTGGTATAAATACTGCAAAAATTGGTATACAGAGTGGCAAAAAAGGGGAAAAAATTGGTGGGAAAATGGCAAAAAGTGGATAAATTGGGTTGAAATTGGCTGAAATTGATTCAAAGTGGCCAAAATGGCATAAGTGGGCTAAAAGATGCAAGAAAGGGTTAAGAAAGGAAGGAAAAGGTTCAAAAATGTGTGGGGAAAGTGGTGAAAATCAATTAGAATTGGCAAAAATTGATTAAGAGTGGTGAAAATTGGTGGATGGGAAAAAGTGCAGAAACAGTGATAAAAAGGCATTAGGAGTGGCGTGTGTAACTTATTTGAACATTAGAACCAAACAATATCTTGACACACTTTTCAGTGTGTAACAGGAGTAACTGTTAGCCAGGATATTGTCACCAATGCTACTGATCCAACACACATGCATTCATATCATCAACAAAAAACAATAGATATCATTGCACAGCAGCAGTGAACACCCTTTGGGGGACAAGTGGTGATTTTACATAGGGACTCAGTACTGTGAGTTACCCAGTGATCCCACCCCAACTCATTCAACAAGGAGGTACAGTAGGTGCTGCCTCATGTCTGTGGTTCTCTATAACAGCAGATGTCTGGCATTTGGATTGGATTGCTAACTGCTGAAGCTTGAGTTTGAGCTCCATTTTCCACTCACACCACTCAGAAGGGTTGATCTGGGATTGACCAGGCTGCTGTTAAACATGTATACCAGGCACTGATACAGGCAGTTGCTGCTAGCTTTCCCTGACTGCTCTGCTGTGTTATGGCGTTGGTAGCCAATGCAGATGGGCTCTGGCTCACCTCCTCTGGCCTGAGATCCTCCTCACCATGCTAATCCACGCCAAACCACAAGTCAGCGGCTCCATCAGGTTGACCAGCCGGAACGCCGTGCCCTCAATGTGCCACTACTGCTGCTGTGACAGAGACGAGGAGAGAGAGGAGAGAGGGAGGGAGCAGGGGGCCGCAGCAGGACACATAACATAAACTATAATCACAGCCACACAAACACACCCACACGTTGGCACATGCAATCCATCAGTCTGCCCAGTTTGGCGTTCTGGAGCATCCAGAGGTGTGTCAGGTGGAGAGAAAAATGATATGTGGCTAAAGGAGAGGAAGCGTAGCTGGGGGGGGGGGGGGGGTCAAAAAAATGATACCCAGATTCAAGGACACACGGATGAGGCAGGCCTAAATGCGTGCATACATGTGGGTGTCCTTGAGTGAGTTTTTTGTATGCATCTTTACCGTTTCCGCTGTGAGTGAGTGCCCCTGTTTGGATTCATATATTTTTGTCACACAGTGTTTGTCTGTGGGTGTTTGTTGGAGGCTGAGCGTGCCTTCCTCCCTCCTTCCCCGGGCTGTTGAGCCAGCTCTGTGTCTCTGCCCTCCAGCGACTTGTGTTGTAACATCCTTTGTCAATTTTACAAATTGTCATGGCTAAGAATAGCCAGGAGTCAATCAGATGGGTGACAGAAGGCCCGATTTCACAGTCAGGGGACAAGGACACATACACATACACACAAAAACCTTTGCTGACTGAGATCCACCAACCCTGAGCATCTTAAAGCTGAAACACACTGGAATCTTGGATCAAGTCTTTAAGTTAAGCTAAGCTAAATACTAGATGACAGCACAAGGGGGTGATTACAGCTACATTTGTACAGCTGCTGTAGTTTTCATTTTAATAATACCAATGGATCAAATGCTATGATGTGCAGCAGAAAGAAATGACCGACACTGTAGTCTCTTTGTGTGTATTATCATTGTTTAGCTTGTTTCAGTTATAGGTATTATTCATTTTAGATTTGGCCTCGCATTTTCAGGTTTAGCTTCTAAGCTTCTTGGAAGGCTTTACACAAGGTTTCGAAAGCGTTTTTGTGGGAATTTGAGGCCATTCATTCTTTAGAGGTCAGGCACTGATGTGGGACAAGAAGGCCTGGCACACAATCTCCGTTCCAGTTCATCCAGTGTTAATTTCGTCGACTAAAACTATGACTAAAAATGTTTGTCGACAGCCTTTTTTCCATGACAGAAACTAGACAAAAGTAACAAAAATAGATCTGTGATGACTAAAACTGACAAAAACTAAGTTTAGTTTTTATCAAGATGACTAAAATTAGAATAAAATGTAATGATGTTTTCGGACTTTTTACGGACTAAAACTAGACTAAAATGTTTTGAGTTCTTGTCGACTAAAAATAGACAAAAACTGAAAAGGACTGAAATTACTAAAATGTGACTAAAATGAAAATCCATTCCATTCAAAGACTAAAACTAAAAATAGCTGCCAAAATTAACACTGAGTTCATCTCAAAGCTGCTTGATGGGGTTGAGGTCAGGACTCTGTGCAGGCCAGTCAAGTTCTTCCACCTTTAAACCATGCCTTTATAGTCCTTGCTTTGTGCACTGGGGCACAGTCATGTTTAAAGAGGAAAGGGCCTTACCCAAACTGTTGCAGCAAAGTTGGAAGCATGGCATTGTCCAATATGTCTTCATGTGTTGGTGTTGGTTATTTGAACAGTATGCTTGGTCAAAGGACCTTGAAATGGCATGGGGTCAATCGATATATAGTTCATAGTGCTGTAAGTCCTACAGCATCCTTATGAAGCTAATTGATCAATCCTATTTCTAGCTGTTGTTTAAGAGTAACATTGAAGAATTAGTTTAATTTTTGAAGGGACTAGGTATTTCAATACTTGAACATTTTTGTCTTCATTTAAGATCCAGGAAATTCCCTGCACCCTGACAAAATAAGAACGTATAATTATGTAACATTACGACGCATGAAGCAAATACTCAGAACTATTTCTTGAGTAAACCACTAGGAAGAGTGACACAGTGCAGCAGCCATGTCTGGAGTGTAGTTCCGGCTTTGCATTTAGCTTTAAAACATCTCCGTCTTGTAACGTTCCATGATTATTTCATAGCGTGGTGAATGTACAGGTCACAACTTGTCCAAGAAAGCGTTTTGTAGTTGTTGGATTGTGTATTTGATGAGTTTGATGAGGGAAAGTCAGAATACCGTCTGCTTACATTGAGTTGGCACAGCAGGTCCGAACTCGGCAGCAGCGATCTAAAAATAGCTTGCACCGACAACTGAAGGTAACGAACCTATTACTAAGACTGTAGGAATTGTGGCAATGGACGAATTTGCCAAAATGTTGAAGTATCCCTTTAAGGCATGCCCCATGTATGTGGCCAGCCTGAGTTTGAATTCAGTCTGTGGCACTTTCCCAGCTCTCTCATCCCTGTTTCTGGTTCTGTCCACTGTCCTCCTCTGTCAATAAAGGCATGAAAAGTACAAAAAATCAATCTTAAAAAAAGCTACAATATCAAACAGTTTCCAAAGCCAGAGTAGCTCTTGGCATGCTTCCTGTTGCCAATGGTATTGCTCGATAGTGTGTCGGAGATAGCAACATAAGAGGGCATGAACTGCTACTGGAAGCTTCTGTTCTGTTGCTGTATCGCATTCATGTTTTGTGCTGCTAACTTGTGAGAGACCGCGATCATTCTCTACCAGCAGTTGCACATTTGTCGCCCAAGTGCCCCTTTAATGTGCAACTCCATCCCCTTCATCCTCAACTCCTGTAACACCCTGGCCCAACTAAAAATGTCAAAATAGAGTGGAATGGTGATGCACAGAAAAGCGGTTGAAAGTGGCCATCTTTGTTGATGCTGCGATCAATGCCAGAATGCTCTTTGAGTAGCAAACGCAAACCAGGTAGGATACTTTTAACCGCTTTTCTCCATCATGTGAAATTCATTCATTCATGAAATTAGTGGTTAACAGCCCCTGAGTTCAAAAAAAGAAGTTCCCAACAGTGGATGGCAGAGCTTAAAAGCTTGTCTCTCGTCGTCATGTATTTTTATTGTTTGAGTTAGAGTCCCATAGCTGTGGAATTTACTCAGATATCTAATTTGGTTAAAATCCTGAAGTCTGTTATATATTCTATGTCTCTAAGACAGTTTGGAGAAGAAAAATTAATTGAGAGATAGCAGATCTGAACCGATGTGATATTTCTTCTGCAAATAAACAGATCTATTGTGGGTTGGAGTGATCAGTGGAATATTTTATAACGTGGGTGTGCGTATGTTTGTGTGTTTCTTAGCCCGTGTGCGTGTTGTTTAGTGGCTGTGAGTGGAATCATAAGAGTGGAACCCCCCACTGAGCACTCAGAGCTCTCATCACGGTCGGGGTTTGAAGAGGTGGACTCCTCCTCCACCTCCTCTTCTTCCATCCCTCCTCCATCTTTGCATTCTTGCAGCTAACATGTTGAGAGGTGACCCCTTGAGAGCTTCACTACATATGGACCAAACCAACAACTCAGCTGTAATGGGCTCGACTCGATGCTCCAACTGGGAGTGTGGAGATGGCTCTTCTCCTCTATGGATGGAGAGTGAGTGTTGGAAAGCAAGAGGAAGAAAGAAAGAGAGAGTGAGATTGAGTGCCCTGTACAAAGAGCTTGTATTATTAATGAAATCACCCCGGCAGATGGGTCTTATCTTGGAAGTGTCCTGCAACTGCTGAGATTTGCAGCTGGCTCACACACACGCACAGGCACACTTTCCCTCTCTCTTGTTAAGTGTGCTCCTGACAGTCCATCCCTCCCTTTTTGTCGCTCTTTTCACTCCATGCCACTCTCTCTCATCCCCACTTTCTCTCTTTATCCTCCTCTCTGCGCTCGTCTTTTATTCATAGAAAGATTTGGCCCAGGCGTCCAGACTTTCAGGCCAAAACCACTGCCCCCCCCCCCCCTTCCATTTCTTCCTCTACCCGCATCAGGATTTGTCCACACCTCGAGCGAAAAAGCCTTTATTCCAGGCTGACTACCTCCAGCCTGCAGTTTGAAGAAGAGCTTTATATGTCGTAACCCCCTGCAGTAGAAAGAGACATAGATGGGTGTCTGAGATTAAAATGTTGCAGGCCCTTTCCCCTCTAATAGGCTTCCCTCAATTCAGAGCACATCCTCCCAAATACAGCCATGCACTTTATCTGCAAGAGCGCCAGCCAGGCTGAACACACAATTCAGCACAAAGTCATATGTTTAAATACGCATACATGCACACAGGCACATGTCATATACATGCACAGATACATTCCTCTGTTTACATGTACACGTTCAGACATAGCACAGTACTTTCACATGCATACAGTGATATTAACATATGCATGCATGCACACATTTACATATATGCATATACAAACATTCTCAGTGTGCATCTGCATATACATGTCCTTGCACTGTATTGCAGTCTTTTTTTTTTCATTCATTTAGAATAAAGCCTGATAATTCTGCGGATTACTATTTTAGAGGTGTGGCTTCTTCTAAAGCATTGGTTCCCAAACTTTTCCTACCTGGGCCCCCTATGGCAGATGAAAATATTTTCAAGCCCCTCACTGTATACATCAACACAAATACATATATTAATATATGCACAGAAAAACCTTGCTCAGGCAGATTGGATGAGTCCAAAGGGAGGACTATCGCACTTTCTTTAATACTTGTCATATTTTCTTGTCTCTGTTTAAGTTGTCATGTAGTCTGGTGCAGATTTGCTGTGCTTTGCTAGTTGTGCAAACTAGTGTACATTGTTATTTTTAGCCCTGTCAAACTCCTTCATCATTGCTTCAGACCTTGGAACAGGCCTTGGAACTCTCCCATGGAAGTCCTTTTTGCCCAGTCTCTTTCTTATTAACGAATCATGAACACTGACCTTAGCTGAGTCCAGTGAGGCCTGCAGGTCTTTGGATGTTCTGGATTCTTTTGTGACTCCCTGGATGAGTCGTCAATACTCTTTTGGGGTAATTTTGGTTGGCTGGCCACTCCCGGGAGGGTTCACCACTGCTCCTGTTACTGTCAAGCTTTCTCCATTTGTGGATAATGGCTCTCACAGTGATTTGGTGGAGTCTCAAAGCTTTAAAAATGGCTTTGATAGATGTCGAAGACTTTGTTTTTCTTTAGATGATGTTTTGCTTTCTGAGCTCTTTTAGCCTACTTCACTTTGCCAAGTGATTTCTTCATTTAACAGGCATTTAATCAGGCCTGGGTGTAGAGAGTAAAATTAAACTCAGCTTTCCAAAACATGTGGTTAACCCCAGTTAGTTCATGATTTAACAAGCAGGGGAAATTACTTTTTCACACCTGGCCAGGTTGGTTGGATGGTGCATGACCCTAAAAGCTGAAGAAAATCATCATTTAAAAACAGCATTTTGTATTTTCTCAGGTTAGCTTTGTCTAATATTAAAATTAAATATGCAAAAACAGTAAGAGGTAAGAAAGAAAAAAGAAATCAGGAAGGGGGCACACACTTTTTCACAGACTGTACCTGGGCGGCCTGCTGAAGTATTAGCTATGCATGAGAACACTGCCATTTATCCAAGTCAGAAAATATAGGCTGAAACATAAAAGCACTTCTCTGCTCTGCATATGTGATTTTTTACATGATGACAAACACATACACCATACCTTATGTGGCATACATACCGTCCAGACTTTACATTATTTACCCTCACATACCGTGTGTGCTTGTAAAGATACATCCATATTTAAATATACATGCATACACAGCATGTGTGCACACATATCTCACGTAGTGTGTATATCACAATGTAAAAATCTGATATATTCTTTATTTCATGATAGCCACATACCTATATGTGATGCACCCTGCATTTGGCCGATGTGCAATTTTGTGTACATTTGTTTTTTTGCATAGTGCACACAAAGCCATAAAACAATCATATATATAAAAATATAGTGCCTATAACAAGTATTCACCTCCTTGGTTGTTTCACCCATATAAAAGCTTCTTAAATATCAAAGTGAAAAAAGATTTCTACAAAGCAATCTCAATTAATTGAAAATATGTAAGGTGAAGTAGGTGACTGTATAAATATTCACCCCCTTCAAGTCAGTGTTTAGTAGATGCACCTTTGGCTGCAAACACAGCACTGAGTCTGTGTGGATAGGTCTCAGTCAGGCTTGTACATCTGGACACTGCAATTTTACCCCATTCTCTTTGCAAAACTGCTCTAGCTCTGTCAGGCTGCACAGGGATTGGGCGTACACAGCCCTTTTCAAGTCCAGCCACACAGTATCTGTTGGATTGAGGTCTTGGCTTTGACTCGGCAACTCCAAAACATTCACCTTGTTGACTTTAAACTAACTCTGTAGCTGTCCCTGTATGCTTTGGGTCATTGTCTTGCTGGAAAGTAAATCTTCTCCCAAGCTGTAGTTCTCTTTCAGACTGAATAAGATTGTCATCCAGGATTTTCCGATACTTTGCCTCATCCATTTTACCCTCTACCATTACAAGCCTCCCAGGGCTGGCTGCTGAGAAGTATCTCCACAGCGTGATGCTGCCACCACCGTGCTTCACAGTGGGGATGGTGTGTTTGTGGATATGTGCAGTGTTTGCTGTCATAGCATCTTGTCTGATGACCAAAAAGCACCATTTTGGACTCATCAAACCAAAGAACTTTCTTTTACTTGACCATGGAGTCTCTCAAATGCATAATGAGTTTTCTTAACAGTGGCTTTCTTTGACTGGTTTTCTGGTTGTATGCAGAGTCTCTTCATCTCAGCTGCTAAAATTTGTAACTCATTCAGAGTAGTCATAGGTGTCTTGGTGGGCTCTCTCACTATTCTATTCTATTGGCATGA
Source organism: Cheilinus undulatus (assembly GCF_018320785.1). Classification (NCBI taxonomy): domain Eukaryota; kingdom Metazoa; phylum Chordata; class Actinopteri; order Labriformes; family Labridae; genus Cheilinus; species Cheilinus undulatus. The sequence goes on along the minus strand of NC_054878.1, from coordinate 33,401,027 downwards.
TTGATTTATAAAATCAATAAAGGATAAAACATCCCTGGGGTTGAATAATTTTTATAGGCATTAAAAATGTAGATGAATACTACATATTTACATAATTGTTGTATCCTATGGGGTAAACATGTTACATGATGTGAAAGCACACATACATGATTACTGAAATTACATCATGACTTAATGCTCTTTAATGAACGTGCATCTTCACACCGGCTACACCCACAAGCTGAAATCTGTCCAGTCAACAACATATTTCTGCCTTCACACAGAAATGGCATCCCCAACAGTTATCAAAAAAAAAAAACACTGGCATACACAACAAAACTCTCACACACTCTCTGACGATGAACAACACAGCAACTGGAGGCTTCAGGCAGGAGGGGTTGCCGTGGAAACGGTGGGAAGGAACCCTAGTTATTTGTGTTGAGCATATTTTCATTTGGGCTGAAACAGAGAGGCATAAAAACCCCAGGAGAGGGGGAGAGGTGATTTGTCCTGACAGCTCCTTTACTCTCCGGAGGTGTAACACACAAACACTCATAAATACACACATGAACGGACCAATGCACATGCATGAAGGCGGTCATACACAGACAGACACAGAGATGCCAAAATCAACCCCCTCCTTCCTCTTTTCCTAAACACATCAAAAGAAGTAAATCACTCGTGTTGTCACTAGAATGTCAGCTGGAGTGTCTAAGTGTATGTGCATGAGTTAGAGGATTCTCTGAGTAGCCATGCATGTGCAATGTGACATACAAAAAACTTCTTCAATGAACCCTTCTCTCTTTTTTTGTCAGAAGCCTGAGTTTTATGTGTGCATTCTGCAGGATTTTGGATTTTACTTTACACATTTCCAGCGTGCAAAATGCATCCTTTGTAAACAAAATGAAGAGGAAAATTCCCCTAAAAGCTCTGGTAAAGTAGCAGAAGCTTCAAATGTTCCCAGAGTTCATGGGTGTTTGTCTGAGCGAGGGTATCATGGTGTTTAAGTGGCTGTCGCGGAGGGGGAACATGATGCAGTAGTCGCCCAAAAATAGCGCATCTTTAAAAAAAGAAAAGGGTTACATAAGGGGTGTCTAGTGCAGATCCTTCACCTTGAGCCTGGGGTTGTTCTTTTCTCCCATGCCATACCCTGTCTGGCCACAGGAGGTCACTGTGGATCACTATTTTGCATTAGCAGCAGCAGCTCTGCCCTTGTCAGTGCAGCCTCTTCAGTGGGCCGTCCTGTGGAAAAGCTTTTCAGGAGGGGACGTTCAAGGGCATACTGTCTCTTCTCCTTCTTTCCTGTTGTATTTTGTGTCTCTCACTCTTTCTTCTTTTACTCAACTGCCTCGCCCACTTTCCTACATTTTCTAAAATCTGTTGTCTTTCCTCTCCATGAGTGATTTTACAGGCTTGTTTTTCTTAAATGACAGATGTAGGGTTACTTTTAAAATCTTTTTTTGCTGTCTGACATAGAAAGCAAACTTTCAGTTGTACAAACACCATATTTACAATCTTTGGAGTGCATCTGTGACTTTCTTACGCATGTATTTTCTGCTTTTTAAGATATATAAGAGCCCAAAATATTCAAGAAACGCCTCCAAAATCACTTGGATGTTTCACCTGTGCCCGCAAAGCAATGTAAGTCTTAAATGTTTCATCCTGAATCACTGACGTCTAATCAGGTTCGCAGTTCCTCAGCCGACCTTTATGACCTCCATGTAGAAGGGTAACAAGACAAAAGAGGATTTTCTCACAGGGATCGATAAAGCATCTTGTCTCGTATCTAACACGTTAATAATCTAATGACTGTCTTCCTCTCTCAGGTTGGGGGGGATGATCGCGGCCTACAAGATAGTGCCAGATGAGATAGACGAAATTAAGGTGTGTAATCTATCAACTTGTGTCTTTATCTGCTCCATCTCCCTATCTGTCTGCAGCTACGATAATAATTAATTGCGTGTGTGTGTTTTTATGTGTGTGAACAAATAGGAGACTCTGGTGGATTGGTGTGATGAAAAGGAACTTAACCTCATCCTTACCACGGGAGGCACAGGCTTCGCCCCGAGAGACGTCACACCAGAGGTGGGTTTGATGACAATTCTCTCTTTAAACAGCATCTTTAAGCTGCTGGTTCCCAACCTGGGGTGCGGGCCCCAGGTTGGGAGTTTAGATTTAAAAATATGTTTAAAAAAGAACATAAAAAGCAACGTATGGGTTTCCAGATATAAAGATTTAATTACGAAAATGTAGAAAATGTTAATATTTAATACAACATTTAAAGAGTAGCAGGATCCATTTTCTTTAGTAGAATCTATTTCTTTTTGCATTTATGGATCATATCACTCAGCAGCAGCATGCTTTTAACCAGCCTTAAAGGTTCAAGGCATTTTAGAAAACATTTGGGGCTTATACCCAGCCACACCCTGTCTTCACTTATGAATATGGCATTATATTGTTGTCTTGACTGGAGGTTAAATTATTGCATCCCCGATGAAAATATAATATTCTTATAAAGATAAATCACGCTACACTACAGATTTCCCTGGTTATTTGACTGAACATGTTTGCACTTGGAGCAACCGTGGCCCTGTAGGTCCAATCAGGTTTGTTTTTCTTAAATAACAGATGTAGGGGAGAGTAAGTAATCTCTTATCCAGAAGGTAGAAACAGCAGTTTTCTCCCACTACAGCATCAGTGGTGTGTGAGTTAATGTTTATGAATGAGATTTGTTAAACTGATCGACACTTTAAATAGTACCCTTTGCAATCAGTGTGTGAATGTGTATGAATAGGGTGAGGTGTTAGTAATCAACAGTGTACATAACTGGCTCTGTCATCAGTGTATAAATATCCATTAAGTGGACTAGGTAATACTGAGTGATACCTTAAATAGCCATCTTTTCTATTAGTGTGTGAATGCGGAGTAAATGGGTGTGACTAGGTTAGTGCAACCAGAAGTGTAAAAAATACTTTTGAGTAAGAGGGTAAGAAACATGCGAAAACAAGCTCAAGTTGATTCAATATTTACTTCATGACTTCTCAGGTCGGGGCCCATCACATGGAAAGAGAATCTGTTGACCAAAGGAGAAGATGACAGTGTTATAATGTCAGAAAACAATAGTAATAAGTTAAAGGATGAAGCATAATAAGAGGTGAAACTCATACCAACTTGCAGGGAATAAATACTTTTATCCTGGACTTTACCTGTTTGTACCAGTCCAGTTAGCATATGTTGTGATGTAGCATTATATGATTGTTTTACAAGACATCTATAATAACAGATTGGCTGTTTTGTAACAATATTGTTATCAAGGGCCATGCATCAAATAGAGAGTTACTGTCTCTGTCCTCATCCATACTTCATTAAAATATGCTTATAATCACATAACTGTCTCCATTAAGTGGTAGCAAGAAATGTCATAAATCTGCATTATTTATCAGACATGTAAACTAAAGTAAAACCAAAATTTTTAACAAAAAAAGGCTAAAGAAGATAATTTGGCAGTGTCAAAATACAAATCCCATTTTGGACTAGGGTACCATACAAGCTGCTTTTTGCAAAGTATAAAACTATTGTTAAGTGGTAAATGTTTCAAGGACTTAAGCTTCAGAAAGGTGGCTTCCTCTTGTTGCTGCCTGTGTTGCAGTCAGAGCAGCTCAGCCTGTTCTTACTGATTATGTGTGCTGCAGCAGTGATTACCACACGGTGTAATTAGCCCCATGATCACATGGGAAATAAAGAGGCAGAAGTTTGATCTTTATTGACTCTGTTTTTTGAAACAATATGTGATCATGTAGCAGGCTGGTTTGAGATAATGGGTGGCAGGTGGCAGCATGGTTGTGACGAGTGATTGAACCCGTAGGAGACTCACACGTGACATCAGATGCTAAAGGTCTGTAGGGGAATCAGAATTAACTTTATTCTAGATCATAGCAAGCTAAAAAATCCTCACACAAGCTTTAACATGCATGAACTCAATTTTTAAAGAAAGAACAAACACAGTAGGTTGCAGTCTGTTGTACTGTAAAGGTAGTAAATACTCACAAGCAGGTGTTTCTTCTTTTAACAGCATAACTTAAACCAGAGAACAATACTACTGTATTCCTGTTAACCACACACATACACACACATTGGAGCAGGTTTGGCAGGGGATGAGCGGTGCTTCTCAGCAGTATCATTGGTCCTCATCAATCACGGCCGACAGCAGCCTTCCTGGAAGAGGGAGGACACGTAGACGGTGTAGTCCCTGATAATACCTGCTATCTGATTCAGGCCCGTGTGCTGCAGACAGTCATATCTCTCAGTCTGTCTGTGTGAAAGCTGTTACAAGGTACACATGACTGCTCTCTGTTTAGACTCAAAGCAGTACAGACAGCAATGATTACAGTCGGGCTTCCATTTAGAAGGGTGTGTGATGTATTTAAGGTCAACAGTCCTATTCAGTTTATCACAGTAAGTACACGGTGCAGATGTTCACTGCAAAAACGTCCCAAATGTATTTGTCAAATTTCTTGTCAAAAATATCTAATTACAAATACAACTTAGTAGAGATACACTATATGGACAAAAGTATTTGGCCGCCTGACCATTACACCAGCAGGTACTTTGATGACATTGTATTCAAATACATGGACGGCTGTCCACAAGAAGTGGAAGTGGAAGTGGAGGTGTTTTTTTTTTTGTTTGTTTTTTTTTTGGTAATTTGTGGCCATTCATTCTGTGGACAATTTATGAGGTCAGGCACTGATGTTGGCTGAGAAGTCCTGCCTTGCAATCTCCATTCCAGCTCATCCCAAAGCTGCTTAGTGGGGTTGAGGTAGGAGCTCTGTGTGGGCCGGTTAAGTTCTACAAAACCGGACTCATCAAACTGTGTCTTTCTTTATACACGGGGGCACAGTCATGTTGGAATAGAAAGGGGCCTTCCCCAAACTATTGCCATAAAGTTGGAAGCATAGCATTGTGCAAAATGTCTTGGTTTGCCGAAGCATTAAGGTTGCCCTTCACTGGAGATAAGGGCTGAACCCTGAAAACCAGCCACATACCATTACCCCTTCTCCTCCAAACTTTACAGTTGGCACAGTGCAGTCAGGTGGGTAATGTTCTCCCAGTATCCACCAAACCCAGACTCACCCATCTGACTGCCAAACAGAGCAGTGTGATCTGCCACTCCTCAGATCATATTTCCACTACTCCACAGTCCAGTGTTGGTTTGCTTTATGCAATGCTTAGCATTAGACTTGGTGATACTCGGCCATGGAAACCTCTTCTATGAAGCTCTGGCTGCACAGATTTTCTCTTTTCATTAATGCCAGTGGGAGTTCTTCAGCAGGGCATTAGTGACTTTTGTGCACCATGTTTCTTAGCACTCGTGGACCCCATGACTTTATATTTGTGGCTGAGCTGCTGTTGTTCCTAAATGCTTCCACTTCCTATTAAAATCAGTTACAGTTGAATGTGGAATAGCAGCAGGGATGAATTTTCACAGTCCATCTAATTGCAAATGTGGCATCCATCACAGTACCACATTCGAAGTCACTGGGTTCTTCAGAACGACCTATTTTGTATCACAACTGTTTACAAATAGAGACTGCATGGATAGGTGCTTGATTTTATACACCTGTGTTAACAGGTTATGATTGAAACACCTGAATTCAGTAATTAACAGGTGTGGCCAAATACTTGTCCATATAGTGTGTTTCTGAGCAACGATTGTGTTTGGATTGCTGTCAAAAGGAATCCAAACGACACTGCCAGTTGTCCAAAGACAATCATTGACACCCTTCACAAGGAGGGTAAGCCACAGATGTTCACTACTGTAAGGCAGGCTGTTCTCAGAGGCTGTATCAAAGCATATGCATGAAAAGCTGACTGGAAGAGAAAAGTGTGGGAAGCAACAGGGATGAGCTCAGCCTTCAGAGGTTTTTCAAATAAAGCACATTCACAGACTAAGGGGAGCTTCACAAGGAGGGACTGGAGTCAGCAGATTGAGAGCCACCACACATGCGGGTCCAGGAAATGGGCTACAAGTGTAGTGTTCTTGGTGTCAAACCAATCCTAAACCGAGGACAACATCATAGGTGTCTCAATCGGGCTAAGGAGAAAAAGAACTGGACTGTTGCTCAGTGGTCCAATCCCTGTTTTCAGATGAAACTAAATTTAGCAGTTCATTCTAAAATCAAGGTCCCAGAGTCAACACTGTCAGCCGTCTACCAGGAGACTATAGAGGACTTTGTGCTTCCATCTGCTGAGAAGCTTTATGGGGATTCTGATTTCCTTTTCCAGCAGGACTTGACTCCTGCCCACAGAGAAGCCAAAATGACCAGAAACTGGTTTACTGACTGTAGTATTACTGTGCATGACTTTCACCTGAACCACGTAGAGAATCTCTGGAGAAATGTCAAGAGGAAGATGAGAGACACCAGACTTAAAAACACAGATGAACTGCAGGCTGCTAACAGAGCAACCGGGGCTTCATAACACCCCAGCAGTGCCACAGGCTGATCGCCTCAAGGCCACGTCACATTGAAACAGTAATGTGTGGAAAGGGAGCCCAAACCCAGTAGAGGTTGACATTTCTGTGATATAAATCCTTTTTAGACTGATGTTTTGTGATATTCCAATATTGTGAGCTAAATTAAATGCCAGATTGAACCTTCTCATAATATTCTCATTTATTGAGATTCACCCTTTATAAATGCCAAAATACCCTTCTGTCACTAATCAGGCATTTTTTAATTATTACATGCCACACAATAATCCACAAATTAACTATTGCAATAAGTCTAGAAACCTACTTGAAGACATTTTGGGGCTTTCTCTTGGTCTTGGACCTTTTTGTACGAGCCAGGAGTCCTCTCCTGACTTTCCTGTATAACTAAACTCTATTTTCATACAATTTATCAACTCTTGGACCCGTATTAACATTCAAAATGCACGTCTTGATCATTGTATTCCTCACATCGGATGCCTTTGCCTATGCCTTGAGGTCACTTGTTGCACAAGGGCCCACTGCGCTTGTGGATTTATGAGAAATGTGTGATTTTTGATGAGTATTTTCTTTACAGTTTGTCAGGTTTCTGATTCTGAAATATCACGATACAAACTTTTCCTACCTTCTTTAAAACAAGTGCAGCAACCACCCTCCCCCGTGTTGTTCTTTTCCCCAGACCCTCATCAAACATGTAACTAAAAATAAATCTCCTTCATGTTTTTGCTCTAATATGACATAAAAACAAACTGCCCACAAAGACAGAGCATCTTGAACACTTAGTCTGGAGTTGTGCCTGTTAAATCCCTTCCCTCTTTCTCCAATCACTGATTTTTTTTTATGATATTATGACACATAAATCCTGCCTCACCCCTTCCTTCCTGTTCCCATCCTCTCTCCCTCCCACTCTCTCCTTCCTCCCTCCTTCTGTCTCCCCCCTCTCCTGAGTCCGAGCCCACGATGCTCATCAGCGTCTCCTCTCTCTTTGAAGTCTTTTCTCTCCCCTCACTCCCTCGCTAATGGTGCGTTTGAAGTGTCACTCAACTCAAGGGCACCCAATACACACAGCTGGAGGAGGAGATGGCGCTATCTTCCCCGCTATCTCCTTGTCAGCGACGTGCCGCATGCAACTGCAGGCACACTAATTTTACACGCGCACAAACAAAAAGATGCATTTGTTGCAAAAGTCTCTGCAAAGATGGGGAAATATGCATGACCAACACCCCTTGAAACCACATCGTTGCCAGCTATTTTTTACTCAATTAAACACAGCAAACTTTTTTTTTTTCAGAAATGATGCACAAAATAAAACAAACGACTTTATTTTCTTTATGATCCCGAGCTGTACAACCAGGATTCCATTGAAGAGAATGACCTAGAAGAGGGCGCACCGCAGCATTGATTTCAAAGATTGGATCAATCATGATTACTAATGGGGGCTGCAGATTGAGGGGAGCAGGTCAGTTAAGGATTTTCCTGCCTGCAGACAGTTGTATGATTGTCTAAGATAAATTGTAAATCAATATCTGAAGGGCAACCAGAAGGTTTTTAGTAAAGACATGCATTCAGGGGGTTGTTGTAAAAGTTTGGGAAAATTATCTGTATTTCCAGGTCATCTGAGTGTCTCTTTAACTCTTTCCTGTTGCTGAGATTTTTAACCAGGCATTATTCCTACATGGGGATTGACTTCAATGCTGTTTGTCATGCTGTTGTTATTCTTTATTCTCTTGTTTAGACTGGGTTAGAGCATTTCATAAAGTGTGCAAAGCTATACAGCTTCTCCTTTGCCCTTTCACTAAATTTTTATTTTATTGTTGTTTTGTCTTTTAAGATTTAAATACATTTATTTCATATTTCTTCACTGCAGAAGCACTGCTGTTAAATTTCTGTTTCTATTCCACATTAAGGCAGGATGCTGTGTCATTAATGGGCATCACACTGAGCCAAAATCATCATAAATAAAACAAATTTCAAAAACAGCCAAGACAGGACTTTATATATTTGAGCTCCATGACAGTCGAGTGTGTTTGTCATGTGTTATGTTAAGTCAAGCTGTGTTGAAGTCAGTATAAGGTAGTCGCTGGTAATTCTACATAACACCACAATTAGCTCAAATCTTTATTGTAATAAGGAAGACAGAAATAAGATCTCTTTTCTGCTCTTGAATACAAAAAAGGGAGAGCAAAGTGTTCAATCAAAGCAAAACAGCACCTCACATATAAATGTGTCAAGAATAATTCTGCATTAGGTAGCATTTCCTCCACCATATATGCTGCCACGTGCTTATTTATCTCCACTATTGTGGTTTCCTGTTGCTAAAAACAGAGCTTTAGCTGCTTGGTAGGTGTCAGCATCATGCAGTTATCTCAAGCCTCACTCAGGCTCTTTAGCTTTTAGCTTTGTGTTCGCATGCTGCCTTTGCAGGTGTTTGGAAAGATTTCATGCAGCGTTCACGGCAGTGGAGAGTTGCTTCTAACATGGGCACAGTTGACAAGTTGTCCTTTTGTACAACCAATTTCAATTAGTGTTCATATCTTCAGGCATGCAAAGATGGCCTTACTTGAACCACTCCCTGCTCCATGGACCCTAGCTAATGTGTCAGGCACCTGAATCAGCGAGTGACACGTGAGTGCGCATGAAACGGGATGCTTGATTTGATTTGCTGCGCTCCAGTTCTACAGGTAGTTGATGGATTTACAGTGACACCAATGAGAAGATTATTATTTTATAGTGCAATAATGTGATTACTAAGTTAGCAGCAGTAACTCTACTGAGTTACAGACAAATGTACCATGTTATAACCAACACTGGTAGCTAGCTAACTGAACGATTGACATCTGTCAAATTTCAGCCACTCTTAAACCCAGACAATTCAGACAGGATTGTTCCGACATGATTGGAAGGAGAAAGACGGGGACACACTGAAAATCATGTTTTGTCACAAGGGGCAAGGGATGTAACTACCAGATATTTAATGTGTTATGCGAATGCTCATATAGGTTGCTGGCAATCACGTGATCCTGAATGTCCATTGGGGGTCAGGAAGTTAGGGATAGCCTTTAGGAATGAATGGGAATGGAGGAAAGTTAGTACTTAACAGCTCTAAATGGACCTTAGTACTGCAATAATCATCAGAAAATTTCAACATACATTGTGTATGTTCCCTAAACTTAACAATAACGGGACTTTTACCAACAGATTTACCTGGTGTGGAGATGATTAATATCACATATTACTCAGTCCTGACTCTAGTGTCTAGCGTCATCTATCCAGATGAAGGGAAACACGAGTCTTGAGGAGTCTTGAACTGAGCTAAGAGCTAGCTGAGCCACTTTAACATATAAAATAATTCTTATTTTGTCAAAAATATGGTTTTAATTGAAAGTTGAAATGCTATTAACAGAATAAACCTCGACATTAGTGACATAGCAAATCTGTGCCGTCCACGAACGAGCCTGTCTTACAAAACAGCTCTTTAATTTGAGCCATCCTTTGTCATTATTTAACCCACATTTGAAAAGCCAAAACAGGTACGAAATGAAGAGACGTTAGGGTAAATGACTATCTCTACAGAGTCTAATAATCTAGATCTCTTAGAAGAGACTGATTTCCTGTCACAACAAGCAAGACTGGACAGACATCAGCTGAGGAAACATGGGCAAGATCAGAGTTTTGTATGTTTAACCATGGCAAAACTGTACTGAACCAAACTGGACCACTTTGTGGAAAGCGTTGAGTGACACCGCTCATTTAGGCCTCATGTGGAGCACTTGAAAGCTTTGCATAGTTATAAACAGCTCAAAACATGGCCTGTTTTTGTAGCGTATATCTATGCAGAAGTCACCACTTGCCCTCCAAGGGGTGTTCTCTGCTACTGCGTGATGTAATCTGCAAAGAACCAATTACAACAATGATGGGGGGGGGTTGGGGTTGGGGTCCTGTTAACCTTTCTTTAAAGGGATTAGGACAGTGGATAGAGTTTAAAATCTGAAGAGATGATTGATGAATGATTAAACTGGGGTTAATTTTGCAACCCTACTGAACAGTTCACTTATCACAGTGTTTGAGGAAGCATATAGCTTAGTCTTACTGCAGGTTGATGTGTGGCAAAAGGAAAGCCAAGTTAAGAAAGGTTAAGATTTCAAGCTGATTTTCGTCCATGTGCAGTTAGAAACAGTAGCTTTTTAGACCTCATATCAGTCACTGTGCATCAAATGTCAACATCAATGTCTTACTTATAAACTGCTCCTGTAATTGAAATGTGGTGGCATTAATGAACAACACTGGGAAGGATTGGGGCAAATGTTTTCACTCACATGGCTGCCTGTTACTGAAGCAGTAATGAGGGAGCGTATCAATGAGTCATTTTCTGATTACTTCACATGTTCACATTAGACACAGTAAATAGCATTAGCTTATTTAGACTATGATGGTGTTAATGAGGCCTCTCTTCATCTCTGCTCTTCAGGCCACTAAGGAGGTGATAGAGCGCGAGGCTCCAGGGATGTCTCTCGCCATGCTCATGGGATCTCTCAACGTCACACCGCTAGGAATGCTGTCAAGGTGAGATAGACGAACACCTCACCGTGAAAGTTTCAGTTCAGTCCAATTCAAATCAGGTAATTTTATTAATCCCTGTATGGGAAATTTGTTTGGAGCAGCTCCCAGAAGACATGCACTCACTGGTCATTTTATTAGGTATACGTGATTCGTTGCTTATTAATGCAAATGTCATGGGGAAGAAAGGTGATTTCAAGTGCTGCTGAATATGAAACTAGATGGAAGGAGGCTCGTGTCATCAATTTCAAGCATATTTGTATCCTTCTTTTTCTGCAATTATACAAACTTTCTCCTCTTTTCATCTTTCACAGACCTGTTTGTGGTATCAGAGGGAAGACGCTCATCATTAACTTACCAGGAAGCAAGAAAGGCTCCCAGGTAGGAAACTCAGCAAACAGATGTAACTATATCAGCTTTCTCCTCCATTTGTCAGGGTTAGGTGTAACAACTGGATCCGTTTGGTAGAGACATGAAGGAGAAACAAGGGGAAGTCAGATCCAGGGACTCCCTTAAACAGCCTCTCCATACGCACCAGCAATCTGTTTGCATTCTTGCTTAATTGATTGCGGTCCAAAACCTTTGATTACGAGTGGGAGTGGGTTGTTTGACTATGTGACAGAGAGTCTGCACTGCTGACTTCCTGAACACTTACTGTAACTCTGGTGTTTGACATGGAAGACAAACGAGGGGGATACACAAATTTACACAGCTTTAAATAAGATACAAACCAAAGGGTTAGCCAAGCAGCATGCTTGACTCTCATGGGAGCACAGTGCTAGAAAGCCCCTTATGAGGGTGCGACAAAAGCTTTAGGCTAGGAAAGAGAAGGCTGGGGCCTGGGGAGGCAAGCTTTGCCAGAAGGAGCACAGTGTGATCAGTTTTATGGGGAGGAAATCATTTTTGAATGGACTGTCTTTTTCAGAGGCTGAGCTGTGATTCAAAGTCGGCACATGTATAGCTTGAATAGAATCCTTCAAAGCATTCTTGAGAAATTCACAAGCAGTGGATGAACATGAGACCCCATGCCCTTGATGTTTGACCTATCACCTTGAAAATGTAATCAGCTCATTCTTTCGCTAGAGTGGACATGTGTGCCAAGTTTGAAAGAGATCCCCCAAAGCTTTCTTGGCCCAAACATATTGAAAGATCGGTGGGCAGGTGGGTGGATGAACAGCCCAAAAACTTGGGCGATACAGCCTAAAATGCCTTTGAATGCATATTCAAGTGCTAAAAACCCCCCTTATCCCCAATAAAACAAGCCTGTGATGCAGAATTAACTGAAATCTGACCATTAGATCGCAGAGAAATGATTTCATAAGTCTCTCTGTGTCCACTTCTTTGCAACTGCACCTGTAGTTTTAAGTTTCATTCCTCTTTACTACTGAGGTGTATCCTCACCGCACAACAGGTGACTTTTAGCTTGTTACCTGGTGGCATTGGTAATGCCTCATGTGTGCACCACAACACAACAATAATGATGGTGTTGTAAAAATCCATTTGATTTTGAGAGGGGTCTGGCTGCACACTGCACATTTCTGACCCCCACTCTCACAGACTGTATATCTAAGAAAGGAAGTGCTGTAATTTTCCAGTATCCCCAGTTTCAGATTTTTTTAATTTAAATTCTGATTCATTCATAAACAAAACAGAGAATATAAGCGAATATTAAATTCCGATAACTGTTGAATGATTTTTTTTATTAATAAAAAACATAAATTAAACAGCTTCTGATCCATAGAATATAGTTCAAACACGTGTTACAAAGGTATAAAGTGAGGGCAGAGAACATTTCACTATTTTCAAATACTTTTATTGTCAAAAAAAGAACTATCATTAACAAAATGCTGTGCAAAAATGCAAATATTATATACTAGACTATATTACAGATCTCCTTGGTAAAGTGGTCCCACCCCTATGTCCACCGTCTTTTGCCATCTGTATGAAACGCCAACCAGAACAGCCCACCCCCCAAGACGAGTCAGAGCGCCCTCTACTGGATAAAAACTAGAACACAGAGATGTCAAAGTAAAACCAAGTCATATCCCCTGCCCATTATGGCAAAAAATATGAGCGTTAACATCAGCGTCCATCCAACAACTTTTGGCCAATTTACGATTATTTTTAAAAGGCTATAATCAGCCAATTAAATTGTCAAGCAGGTGTGTCAGTCAGGCCCTAATAGCTGCACTAGCTGTGTAATTAACGTTACTCGATAAGCCAATGTAGTTAAGTTAGTTTAGCAATGTGAGCTTTAACAAACATTGTTAAAGCTAACAAAGCTACGTAGATAATGTATCTACCCAGCTCAAATGGCTGCTTTGTGAGTTTAGTTTAAGCTGCATTAGCTAAGTAGCTACATTAGCAACATAAGCTCTATTATCTATAGCTGAGTCAGATTTAGCGATGTGAAGTTTAGCAACATAAGCTTTAGCAACATCAGCGTAAACAAGATGAGCTTTAGCAACATGAACTTAAGTAACATGAGCTTAAGCAACATGAGCTTAAGCAATGTGAATTTTAGCAACATGAACTTTAGCAACATGAGCTTTAGCAACATGAACTTTAGCAACATGAGCTTAAGCAACATGAACTTTAGCAACATGAGCTTAAGCAACATGAACTTTAGCAACATGAGCTTAAGCAACATGAACTTTAGCAACATGAGCTTTAGCAACATGAGCTTAAGCAACATGAATTTTAGCAACATGAACTTTAGCAACATGAGCTTTAGCAACATGAGCTTAAGCAACATGAACTTTAGCAACATGAACTTTAGCAACATGAGCTTAAGCAAGATGAACTTTAGCACCATGAGCTTAAGCAACATGAACTTTAGTAACATGAGCTTAAGCACCATGAGCTTTAGCAACATGAACTTTAGCAGCATGAATTTTAGCAACATGAGCTTAAGCACCATGAGCTTTAGCAACATGAACTTTAGCAGCATGAGCTTAAGCAACATGAACTTTAGCAACATGAATTTTAGCAACATGAGCTTAAGCAACATGAGCTTTAGCAACATGAGCTTAAGCAACATGAGCTTAAGCAGCATGAGCCTAAACAACATGAACTTTATCATTATGAGCTTAAGCAACATGAGCTCTAGCAAACATAGCTAAAGCTGTCTTAGCTATGTATCTTACATAGCTGCTTTGTCAGCTCAGCTTTAACTATGTTAACTAAATGGCTCAGTTTAGCTCTGTTATTGACATAGCTTACATAGCTGCTTTTTTGAGCTAAGCTTTATCTACATCAATGAAGTAGCTACATTAGCCAAGTAGCTTTGTAAGCCAAGTAGCAACATAAGCTAAGTAGCTCCATTGTCTGGAAAGTTATTTTAAGCAACATGAGCTCTAGCTAATGTAGCTAAAGCTGACTTAGCTACATAGCTTATGTATCTGTTTGTGAGCTTAGCTTTAACTATGTTTATTATATGGCTCAGCTGCAACCTACCTCTGTTATCAACATAGCTTACATAGCTGCTTTTTTGAGCTAAGCTTTATCTACATTAGTGAAGTAGCTACATTAGCCAAGTAGCTATGTAAGCTAAGTAGCTACATTAGCAAAGTAGCTCTATTATCTATAGATAAGTTAGCTTGAGCAACATGCGCTCTAGCTAATGTAGCTAAAGCTGATTTAGCTACATAGCATACGTAGCTGCTTTGTGAGCTTATCTTTAACTATGTTAGCTACATAGCTCTGTAGCAACATAGCTTCTTTAACTACTTAGCTTACATAGCTAATGGAGCTATGTAAGCTACGCTTGCTACATTGGATTTTTTTTTTTTTTTTTGTGGAGGGCAAGCTTTTCTCCAGTTAGTAGACTGTTTATTGAGATTTATTAAATGTTTCGTGATATTTCATGTTTGCAGGTCAGGTTTTTAATTTTGAACTTTTGGTATCTTTACCACTTCCCTAACCATAAACAAAAGTTTAATCCAATAAAATTTTGAAAGTTTTAGTGTGTATTTCTCTTCTGAGGTGTATGGCATCTGCTTGATTTACTTTTGTTGGCGCTAAAAGGTCTTCAGTATGAATTTCAGTCTGTTTCAAGAGGAGTTAAAAACTCCTCACAGGAACTTTAATAAGTCTTGCAGTAAGTCAGTTCTGATGCATCATCATCATCATCATCATATTAACCCAGTATCAACTGCTGCATTATAAACAACAGCTCTATCTAAAATGCAACAAATGAACTGTTTGTACGGAGGACATTAGCTTAGCAAGATGACTCCTTATGCAAAGGCTAACTTCCCTAAAGACTTTACCTCCACCTGATCTGTGATCCGTAAACAAATCTACATGTAGTCGATGCATCTGTGTTTGTAAGCAGCATGCACATTGATTTGACAGTGTGTTTGTTTCTGTGTGTACAAATTCGAATGATTAATTGATGAGGTCATGTAGTATGGATCTGTTGTGTTTGAGGACGTGTGGGTTTACGTAGTTTGTTTGTTCATGTATGTCTGATTTTAAACTGTATAGGTGTAGGTGTTTCCAACCCCCCCGCAGACTCCCTCTCCCCCTCCATCTGTCTCCCTCTCTGCCGCTCTGACCTGCACATCTGTCTCTGTCTCGTTACGAGCTTGCTCCTCCTGATCGATTTTAGTATTTCTTTTAATCAATTACGCCACCTCTCCCCCATTCGCTGCCATATTAGTGTCTCTCTCATCAACCCCCAGTTAAAGTTAATGGCACAATCCGCCCACTGCAGCCTTTTATTACGATGATGTCCTGTCATAAAGATAACAGGGAAGTCCAGCTGAGCCAGCCAGAACAAGAAGGCCTTCATACCAGAGAGTGCCAGCCGGCCCTTTTTGCCTCTTTGGTCCAGTTTACACACTGCAGTTAAAACACATTTTGTCTCTGCATGTACTGTTCAGTGAGTGAACAATTCCATCAGAGCTTTGTGTAAACAATCTTTATAAACAGTTTGTCTTACTGCATTTTGTTCAGACTGTTATAAGACTCAGGTGTGGATTAGCTTGACCCCAGAGAAGATTGCTTGGAAAAACCTTGGATCAAACATCCAACTGCTCTTAAAACATTGTTTATTTAAAGGAAGTGTTGTCAGTTACCATTTCACAAAGTAACACATTATCTTTTAACATTTGCATTTACATTCTGAAGACTAATGTAGCAAAAATGACTTCACACTCCCTCTGGGTTTGTTGTTTTCAGCTCAGTGTTCACACAGACAGGATGGTGCCTCTTTCAGCTTGTTTTTGCATCTTTCAGATGATTTTTGTCATGCAGAGGCTCATACTGTTTGTTGTTTTTTTCCACATAAATCATTTTGTCCTCAAACGTTAGCCCTGCCACTACATTGGGTAAGAGAGACGCTCATACTTAGGGACATTGTCGGGGCATAAAGCACTTTATTCAAACAAGTCTACTCATCTCTTTTACAAAAAAAAAAAATGGATTCCTAATAGTCTGCATGATTTTTTTCTTCCTTTGATTACTCTCTCACCTCTAACCAAAGCAATTTTAGTGCATCAGACTTTATTGTTGACAAAAGGCTAGCCAGCAGCATCCATAAATGAGCCAACAGAGTTCAACAGTGTGGTTTCAGAAGTAAAAATCCTATTAATTTTACCATAGTAGATTTGATTGTAGGCCATAATGTCATAACCATCCAAGGTACATTTACCACAAGCTACAAGAGTTTAAAATGATGGTATATGCTGCTGTAGATGACACAAGAGAGTTTGATAACAGCCTGATTTCGTGGGGAAAAAAATGGTTAATTTGTCATTTCAGAGAAAAGACCCTAAACTACCCATAATTCCAGAGTGTCGGAACAACATCTCTGATTGATGAAGCCCTGTGCTACTATAAACATGTCCTTTGGGGCAACTGTGGCTCAGCAGCTAGAGTCGGTCGTCTCACAACCAGAAGGTTCTGGGTTTGACCCCCAGCTCCCAGTTTGACCATACTATTGACCATCTGCAGACATGTGACTATCACAACAGTGGATGGAGGAAGCACTGGGTGTTAACATTAGCCTACATAGTTTATCATTAAAACATATATGCTCTTCAAATATGTATTAAATGTAATCTACAAATAGAGGCATTCTTGAGAACTATTTGTTTTCAGAATCTCAATCAATTGAGAGACATTTATAAATTTAGTCACATTTAACCCCCATGCAGGACAAAAAGGCTAAAGACCTCTTATGTCCCTGCTGCCATCAGCTTTCTTAATGGTTAGCTGAAGCCTGTCGTTTCTTATTATGTGTTATTGTTGTATTGCACACTGTCTCTTGTGCTTCTATTTATTGTGTTGCTTATGCTGCTTTTATGATTGATCTGGATGTATGTCTTGACTGCTGGCTGCAAAACAAATTGCCCTTCACAGGGATAATAAAGTGAACCTTGAACCTTGAACCCTGAACCCTGGGGTCAAAGGATTTTTGGCTGTTTTTGACTTGACCTTTATATTGCACTTTAAAAACAGTTCATCTTGCCTTGTTTGGTCTCATATTTTTCAGCACAACCTCACATGTGTGATCCAGTTATTTCTTTTAATTTTGACATACTGCACTAACACATTGGACCTAAAATCACACACAAAAAAAACATGAAATCTGAGTAGAAGATTTTTTTTTTTTTTTAACTGTGAAAACCATAAACATGTTTAACGAACCAATTTTTTAACTGAAAATGCGATTATACATTTTGAATTTCAAAAACGTATGTACAAATTTAGCAAACAACAATGTTGTATACAATCTCTGGACACCCCAGAGGGTTAAATCTTTACACCAGTGTTTGCCAGCTTTAGCATTTGTTCATTCAGTGTTTCTGTTGCAAATGAAAAATTACTATAGACTAATTCTGTCCAATCAGGAGCATGCCCCTCTTGCCATTCAAGCAGGGGTGGGACTGGGATGGGACAGACTCTGTGATGTCATTCAAAAATCTATTTAATCACTGTATGAAACGCCAAAAACAAACTACACACAGCAACACTGGAGTGTTGAATTTCCAGTATTACACATGTGAGAGTTGATTTAAAATCCAAAAGTTTAACTTCAGCTCCACTCTGAGTCTAACAGCCTTCACTGTTAGAGCTAGTTGATGGTGTTGATGCATTCAGTGTTAATGAAACTCTGTAGAGTCAAATCTTGGTTCCAGCCTCTGACATTTCAAATCTGTGTTTTAAATATTTTTTTAAATGTGTTTGAATGTTGTCTAATGTACAGTGATCACTGCTGGGATTCATTTGCTCTTGTTACTGATGGATTATTGTTGTTTTGATGATAAACACACCTGCACCATGAGCAAAGTCATCCACTGAGTTACACACTTCCTGCCTGTGGCAAGAGATGGTTCGCAGTAAAAGATAGTGTGCTGGTTTTCAACAAAGGGCACATATTAACTCTACATTTGACTCTGTGTGCCACAGGAAAATTAATGCAAGATGTTAATCTTTAGCGTTACACTGTGACCAAATTTAAATAGTAATCACTTAAAAATTACAGCTACAGCAACGGAAGTAACACAATGTAAAACTCTGATGTGTAAACAAACATTGCTGTGGGAGTTAAAGATCAACACTATTTCAACTCCCATAGTGTTAAAGATTTAACACTATGGGAGTTGAATTAACACCAAGGATATTGCTGTGTACAGCATCATTATTTACAATATAAACACTACAATAAAGATGAATGCAAGAAGAAGGTCACTGTAGGTTTTGAAAGTTCAAATGCTGTGACCCTTAATTAATCAAGGGAATCACAATGAACTGTGAGATGTGTTCTTGCCTTTTCTCAGTATTCCCATCCTGCTAAATCATAAGTCGTATAGTCATCAGTTTTTGGGTTGCTGGTTGGCTTGGATCCAATAAAACATTCAATAAAATTCAAAAAGATTCAAGAAAAGATTCAAGAAAAGAATCTTCCTAAAATGTCAGTGAAGGATTTGGGAGGGGAATTTACTACCCAAACCAGAGTTACAGCACACACACACACACACACCCACCCCCCCACACACACACACACTTATATTAGTGATTGGGTGTGCTCATATGGCTAGTTAATGGTTGGCAAGGCAAATAGCCGGTCAGCTGAAGGATTCTGGGGAGGCCATTCCAACCTGGTTGACACTGGCTACCACTGGCTATACTGGAACACCATTGATGCTGCTATTTAGTGGGATAATTAATTAGGGAATATTATAAGTCAAGATAACGTTGGTACTTTGGTTGCCAATATGTTTACCATTTACAGTGTCGTCTTAGTGTAGTCACAAATGAATTAAAACAATCATCAGTTCTTCTTGTCAAAATGTTTGTTTACAGAATTAGCATAGTAGCACTGCCTTGTGCTGAAACTAAGAAGTACAATACAATCAAGCAAAAGCTTCATGTTCTATAGTGGCCCATATTTCATTTTATATCCAAAATTTGCTGCGGGCTAATCAAAAGTGGACCACCAGCCACATTTGGCCCCCAGGCCACAGTTTGGACACCCCTGGCCTAATGTAAGGTCAAATGCTGTAAGTTTAAGTATTGCTTTTGGCCTCAGCATGTCCATCAGTACATCTTTGATATAAAAAGTTACTAAAATGGTTTATCCTGCTTTTACTTCCTCTTTTGTTGCAACTTCAGTCATCTAGAAATTGAAATCGGCCCTTTAGCTTAACTGAGATCTGTTAAAATTGGAAAGTTGGCCATTTCTTTGTTCCCTCTTCTCTACTGTCCCCATTTCTGTTTTCTCTTGTTGCTCTATCTTTCTTTTCCACTTTTTCAATGTGTCTCTTATTTTTGTTGCTCTCTCTCTGAATCTCTGCTTCTCAATCTCTCGAGATTTCCACTTCTGTCTCTCCCTCTCTCTTTTACTCTGTCTGTCATCCCCTCCTCATCTCCTCCAGTCTCCCCCTTCCTCCCCTCTCCTCCTTTTCCATCCCTCTCTCTCTTTTGCTTGTGTTTCTCATCCGCTGGCACTACATCCAGGGATTCTGCTCTTTAGTGTTCTTGACAGTTACTCTCCTTCAGGACAAAACAGTGAATAAGAGCAGACATAAAAAACTCTCCTGACATACCTAAAAAATTACCCAGCATGCATTGAAAATACAAAACAGGAGGGGATTCAAGTCTCCAGACTCACTCCTTCCTCTCCCTGTCTGACCCTTATTTTGTCCCTGCACACCCAGCCTCCTTTATATGGGGTCTTTGAATGCTCAGACAGTCTACTGGGTGGGAGAGTCAGTATGAACTACAGCAGGCCAAACAGGCAAGATTAACCCTTTTAATCCTGTCCTTGTCTGTCTTCCTTTTCATTCACAGCAGTTAACAATGCTATTTTAGCCCTGCATGCATTCTGGTGTGGATTTACAGGATTTAAATGAAGTCAAATCAAGGTTAGCATCATCATGTTTAATCCCGCCTGCTGTTATATGCACACATGCAAACATGACGCTGAGTGGGGAACGTTCCTCCCAAAGCCAGAGTAAAGATACTGTAAAGCGTAGGCAGCGTTTAATAATGTATCCTCTCAATGCTTAAAATACACAGCAAGATAAATAATTTCACAGATTAGCACTTGTCTTGGGAGTGAGGAGAATGGAGCGTTTAGCATAGCAGAGGAGCCCACAGGCACTCTGACAAACACAGACTCACACACAGAGAGGGAGACAGGGGTGGAGAGGGAGCAGAAGCTTGCATGAAAGTGACCAGAGGGGGGCGCTGTAATCTTCAGGAGTCAAGAAGGAGAGCTCAGGGTCACACAGTGCAGCTGTCACATAGAAATGAATGAGTAAGTGTTGATGGTGTGCTGCTATACTCTAACAACTTACCAAAGTGCTGAAAAATGTATATGAAAAAAATGAAATGAAGGACCATGGGTGTCAAAATACTTGGTATTCCCAGACTTTCTGATACCACATGTTTTAAAACAACACAATTTTCGCCTTTTTTTGCTGAATAAAAAGCATCAATACTTCAAAAGAAATCCCACATCCTCAGTTATTTCTAACAAAAGCTGCAACCAAAAAAGAGAGAGCATGGTGTTCCATTCAAAATGGCAAATACCATTTTTTTTCCAATGTATTCCTTTTTCAGCCACTAAGACTGAGGTCTCTTTTCCTGGGGGGGCCTGCAGCAATAAGAGTAAATACGTTCACAAGTAAAAAGTCAGAAAAGATTGCACACATACTCAGAGGGTCAATTTAAATAGTCCTTTTTGGTTAGGAAGGTTCTAAATTGAGTGAAACAACCCAGAAGTATTTTAGTGCCAGCCATGAGAAGGGCTGTTTGAAATCTCTAAATCAGCGCTTTCCAAGTGTGGGAACCAGAGGTACTGTATGGGGGCTGCGAGCAGTCATTTACAATCAAAGAAATTAATTTTAAAAATCATAAAAGACCTGATTACATGTTACATCTTTAAATTTTTGACTGTATGGAAGCAGTGTCATGGTGTAACTGGCGTTGGATTAACCAGTTAAATGTACCATGATGCCGCTTGCCTCCCAGTTGTAAGATTTCATCAGTTTCTTTAGACATTAATGCTACTTGGAAAGAGCTTGCTGGACTGCAAATTAGAGATGAATATTATAAAGGAGAATTTACACATGATTGTATATTACACATTACTTTTTTGACTGTATTTTAGTTGTTTAATCAGACATAATGAAAAATGTGATCAGCTGTTTTCTGCATGCATACAGTCAGTTGCAACGTACATGCTGTTTAATAAATAAATAGCCATTAGCATCCTATTAGCTCTCATTTAGCCTCTTAGCATATGAGCCACTGCCATACGAGAGCCAAAAAACATCCTCCAGAGAAAACACCATTACAACAAATATTTAAACAGAAGTCAGATAATGTTGGACACCACATTAAAACTCAGCATTTTAGCTCAAACTGGAGTCTTACCGTCCAGTTCCTCATAAGTCGGTGAACTCAGCTGCAGCTGCCGTTCAGGTAAAGCAATGAAATCCAACCACGGTGAGTTATTCGGATTAAAGGAAGAGAGAGATAGTTCAGTGCTGTCCTCTAGTTAAAGTTCGGCTCACGGCTGTTTATGTTGCTAAGCTGTCTGCAGTCCTCCATCAATGATTAAATCAAAAAACATCCATACCATCACTTTCCTGCTTAGTTTCAGTACTTTTAATGTCACTGAAGCTATTATGGATGATGTCCTCAGTCTCAATCCCATGAATATTTGCTGCCTGAATTAGCCATGTGCTACTTATAGCCTACTTGTTAGCCGTTAGGTATTTAGCCTGATGCTAACCTATCTGCTCACACGCTGTCAGTAAATGATATCATGAATGTAGCTTTCACAAGCACATTGTGGACATTCCTGTCTACTCTGAGATTTTTGAACACTTTTCACTATAAACTTGATAGTATTTACTCTAGGGTACCCCCCTACTAGGTATTCAGCATGGTGGGTGTAAATGTTGGCAACAGGGTCGATTCTGGTACTGTACCATTTTAAAGAGAAAATACTGAAAAAGTAGCGAAATTCCAGTATACTGTGCAACACCAGATATAAGCTGGTATCGGCAGATATAAGCCTAAAAATGTAAATTATTGGTGAAAATTTCTGCTGATATTTACAACAGATATTTTAACTGTGAGTATTAAACTATATTGCATATAAATATTAATATATTTAGCCTAAGACACATATTTGAAAATTGGTATCAATATTGGTATTGGGATACCAATATTAGGATTGATTGATTGATATTGGTGTTGGCTAAAATGTATTTGTGAATATCAGCATGTTAAATACAGGCAAAAATCCAATATCATGCATCCCTATTAACAAACATGAACTTTAATTTATTTACTGTTCCACTTTATTTTGAAACCCTGGATCTCTCACATGTACACAAACGGAGCCACAGACTAAGTTTGAGTCTGTCAAAATTTAATATATCACACAGTCAGAGCATGCATTGATCATGCAACATTTTCAGCTACACCTGATGTACTGATTGAATCAATAATGCAGGGAAAGTTTTATTTATAAAGCACTGTGTATTTGAGAATGATTGAGGAGGTTTTTGTGTTAAAGAAGAGCGAATTGCTAAACTGAATATGTGATAAATCTGAAGGAGAAAAAAGAAATCAGTGCTTTTCTTTGGATGCTAGTAGTTTTTCTTTGAGAGACTCAAAACAGCTCAAACAATCCAAATCCCCCACATTCTCTCTCTCCTTTGCCCCTCCCGTCTCTTCTCCTCCAGGAATGCTTTCAGTTCATCCTGCCTGCGCTGCCACACGCCATCGACCTCTTGCGGGATGCAGTTGTGAAAGTAAAGGAGGCTGCAGATGAGCTGGAGGACCTGCCGTCGCCACCACCGCCCCTCTCGCCGCCGCCCAACAGTTCGCCACGCCGCCAGACAGAGGACAAGGGCGTCCAATGCGAGGAGGAGGACGAGGAAAAGAAAGACAGCGGTGTGGCGTCCACCGAGGACAGCTCCTCCTCCCACATCACAGCTGCATCCATCGCCGCCAAGGTAGCAGGCCGGAGAAGAGGAGAGGGCGGGGTTTGTTGTTGCACTAATTTAAGTTATCATAGATGTCACCCCATTTCAGACATCTTTACATGTTTACATGTCATTCATACAAGCACATGTTAAAGTCTCTGCTTTCATACATCTCTAAGTATAATAATTGTTAGCATGTGATTACTGTCGACAAAGACAGGCCGAGCTTTAACACAGTAACCTACATTCTTTTTGAAATCATGACATATCCTACAGTATACCTACAATAGTAGGTAGGACAGTGGTGTTGCTTTTTAAATGTCCCTTTCAATGATTATGAAGGCAGAGGAATGTTTGGGGAAGACAAGCCCAGGTCTCCTCATCAGTAAGCACATCCAGTTAAACCAAGACAGTCTGACTGCAGACCATTAATCTCTGACAGACCATTCGTCAGAGGTGCTGTCTACCTCAGAATGGAAATACACGCTGAAACATTTAAAAAGAAATTAAACTTCCATTTAGGTTTAGGTTAAGGGTTAGGATATTAAATGTTCAAAACCTGACCTGCAAAACTTGATTACAAAATGTTTGATTCAATCGAATTACATAACAGTCTGCTTACACGAAAATAGCACGTCCTCCATAAAAACATTCTTACCCAGCAAGGGTATCTTACATGGTTCAATTTGGTGCGTAAGCTAATTAGATTACAGAGCTATGTAGCTAAAGCAAAGCAGCTGTATGCTATGTTATCTCAAAGCTAAGTTAGCTTAAACTACATATGCTAAAGTTCATGTTGCTAAAGCTAACTTAGCTATAGATTACGTTGCTAATTTAAGGAGAAGAGCTTGGCTTTAGCTAAATGAGCTACATAGATAACATATCTACATAGTTTACATATATGTAAGCTACATTTGCTATAGCTTCCATTGCTAAAACTAACTTTGCTACATTGATTTCATACCTAACATAAGGAGAAGAGCTTGGCTGTAGACACATAAGGTACATAGATAATGTATCTATGCAGTTTACATATATGTAAGCTACATTTGCTAAAGCTCACATTGCTAAAGCTTTCTAAGCTGCGTTGATTTTGTAGCTAAGGTAACAAAAAGGGCATGGCTTTAGCTACCTAAGCTACATAGATAACAGATCTATGTAGTGTACATGTATGTAGGCTCAAGCTCACATTGCTAAAAGTAATGAAGCTACGTTGATGTCATTGCTAAGGTAAGGAGAAGAACTTGGCTTTGGCTACCTAAGGTAACATTCTATGTAAGTACATGTAGCTTACATATATGTGAGCTATGTTTGCTAAAGCTCACATTGCTAAAGCTAACTTAGCTATATTTGATTATTTAGTAACATTAATTACGTCGCTAGCGCAGCTATGTTAGCTTTAGCTAAAGCTAATGAAGCTAAAGCAAAACCCCGTTCGTGCAGCTATCACTGAAAGCTTTTCATGACAGGAAAGATGTTTTCCTTCTTTTCCCAGCCTGCTTCAGTTTGAGTTTGCGAACGTTACGGGGGGGGGGGGGGGGGTTTTTACTGTAAGCTGGTGTTTACATCGGCTGCTACTGCTGTAGCTGTAGAAAAGCAGCCGTTAAATCAGACCTTGACCGCATTTCTTTATTATAACAAGAGCAAAGAGCCACACTGACAGCTTCTCTTAGCAGAGAAGATGTTTTTGCACGTCTCCCGATTGTTACGGTATAAATTTTAGCCACCAACAAGTTCCAAACACTATTGTGGCGCCAGACTGTAAATCTCAAATTTGCAGTGGAGCTGTGCATGTCTACTACCTCATTTTGACTTGTCACTCTGATTGTCTGGTCATGAATTTGGCAGACATAACATTGGTCCAATCACCTTCCCAGAATTATTTGAAATGTCCATCCCTGCCCAAAGACTACTGAACAGTCCTTCTGGCATGTCAGATTGTGTGTTATCCTTCCTGAGATGTTTTCGTGCTTCCCAGTATTTTCTAGTGTTATTTTTGTGCCTTTTGTTTGACTATTTTTTTTCGGACTATTTGATTATTCTGACTTTTGAATTAAGTTTTTGTATTTTACCTTCTGGACTTTCTGATTTTGTTAGATTTGTAATTTGGTTCTCCTCTTGTTTTTACCAAATCTTGACACTTAAAGGGTCTTTCTATTTCATGGGGGGGCGCAGTAAAATGAAGGGTAGAAGTTGGAACGGGACAGTTAGCTGAAATTATCGTTTCCATTATGGGGATCATCAGGCCACTTCAGAAACCTAAGGATACAGCCATGTTTTATACAGTCTTCCTGTGTGAACTTCCTATAATAAGAACTGACATCCACCAAGTTTATTAGAAATGAATAAAACTCTTCCATCATCCTGCTGTGAATCAGAAGGAACATTTTCCACATGTTTATCATTTTTCTGTGTTTACCATCAATCATGACTCATGGATGCGTGTCTCTACATACATCTATGTTTGTAGTACTGTGCGTGTCTGTCACATGTAACATTCAATATCTCTCCATACCCATCATCCTATCCTGCCCTGTCTGCAGCCTGGACCCTGCTTCATGGCTCTGTTGTCACGGTAACATCCCACCTCATTGTCCAGTCACAGAACAGCTTGGTAAGACTCCGCCCCCTCAGATATCGCATTACTTAGTCATCGTCATATGTGTCACATTTTTTTAGGTCATTTGTCTTTCATCTGAGTCAGCGCTGTGAGTCGGTGTGTTGGTTTACGTTTGACACATGAATACACATCGGAGGTGTCTGAGTGTTTGTCCTCTTGGCTGGTGTGTGTGTCACTTTAGCTTTGTGGAGTCAGGATACTGTTTTATAGATGTGTGAGTGTGCTGCAAAATCTTAAATATCATTCTATGCATGTGGAATGCCTTTTGCGTTATGGTAAATGTGGTTTTAATGCTTATTTATGTGTGAATGTGTGCGTTATTAGATCCCAGACTCCATCATCTCACGGGGTGTGCAGGTGTTGCCCAGGGATACAGCATCTCTCAGTACCACGCCCTCGGAGTCACCCCGCGCCCAGGCCACCTCTCGCCTCTCTACCGCTTCCTGTCCCACACCAAAAGTGAGTACTCGCACCCATATGACATACATTTATAGGTAATCAAACACTGATTTAAGATTGGTATACCTCTATCCTTGTGAGGACTGAACCATTTTTATTACTGGCACACTACCTGTTGAAAATAAATCTCCAAACTCATCAGCAATTATCGTCAATCATCGTCGGATAAAAGCCTTTTCCCTCTGAACACAACAGAGGTGAATTTTTCTTCTCAGTTCCCATAGCCAGCTGCTAGCTTCAAATTAAATTCAAAGCTGTTCAATTGAAGTAAAACTTGGAAGCCAATAATTGTTGTAGTGAGAAGAGAGAAAGAGTTCTACAGGAAATAAATATATACACAAGAAATGGACCAATACTGAGTAAATAAAGTAGTTGTAGTGCAATAAAATACAATATAAATACATTACAGTATAAATAAATCAATAGTAATATAAACACATGTATATGAAGTGGACTGGGTAGAAAAAAGTATATTAATGCAAAGAAAACAAAAACAACTCTGACTGTTGAGTGGCCATCAAACCAACTCTGTGACTGCTGAGTGGACATCATACTAACTCTGTGACTGTTTAGTGGTCATCATACTAACTCTGTCACTACTGAGTGGTCATCGTACTTAGTCTGTGACTGCTAAGTGGTCCTCATACTAACTCTGTGACTGTTGAGTGTTCATCATATTAACTCTGTGACTGTTGAGTGGTCATCATACTAATTCTGTGACTGTTGAATGGTCATCATACTGACTCTGTGACTATTGAGTGGTCATCATACTATCTCTGTGACTGTTGAGTGGTCATCATACTAACTCTGTGACTGTTGAGTGGTCATCAAACTAACTCTGTGACTGCTAAGTGGTCATCATACTTACTCTGTGACTGTTGAGTGGTCATCATGCTAATCTGTGACTGTTGAGTGTTCATCATATCAACTCTGTGACTGTTGAGTGATCACCATACTAACTCTGTGACTGCTAAGTGGTCACCATACTAACTCAGTGCCTGTTGATTGGTCATCATACTGTCCACGTTACTGTTGAGTGGTCCTCATACTAACTCTGTGCCTGTTGAGTGGTCATCATACTTACTCTGTGATTGTTGAGTGGTCATCATACTAACTCTGTGACTGTTGAGTGGTCATCAAACTAACTCTGTGACTGCTAAATGGTCATCATACTTACTCTGTGACTGTTGAGTGGTCATCATACTAACTCTGTGACTGTTGAGTGTTCATCATACTAACTCTTTGACTGTTACGTGGTCATCATGCTAATCTGTGACTGTTGAGTGTTCATCATATCAACTCTGTGACTGTTGAGTGATCACCATACTTACTCTGTGACTGCTAAGTGGTCACCATACTAACTCAGTGCCTGTTGATTGGTCATCATACTGTCCACGTTACTGTTGAGTGGTCCTCATACTAACTCTGTGCCTGTTGAGTGGTCATCATACTTACTCTGTGACTGTTGAGTGGTCATCATACTAACTCTGCCACTGTTGAGTTTTCATCATACTTTCCATGTAACTGTTGAGTGGTCATCACATCAACTCTGTGACTGTTGAGTGGTCAACATACTAACTCTGTGACTGTTGAGGGTTCACCATACTAACTCAGTGCCTGTTGAATGGTCACCATACTAATTCAGTGCCTGTTAAATGGTCATCATACTAACTCTGTGACTGTTGAGCAGTCATCATACTATTTCTGTGACAGTTGAGTGTTCATTAAACCAACTCTGTGACTGTTGAGTTATCACCATGCTAACTCAGTGCCTTTTGACTGGTTGTGATACTAACTCTGTGACTGTTGAGTGTCCATCATACTAACACTGTTACTGTTGAGTGGTCATCATACTAACTCTGTGACTGTTGAATGGCCATCATACTAACTCTGTGACTGTTGACTGGTCATCAGACCAATTCTGTGACTGTTGACTGGTCATCATACTAAATCTGTGACTGTTGAGTGTTTATCAGACCAACTCTGTGACTGCTGAGTGGTCATCATACTTTCATTGTGACTGTTGAGTGGTCATCATACTAACTCTGTGACTGTTGATTGGTCATCATACCAACTCTCTTACTGTTGAGTGTTCATTATACTAACTCTGTGACTGCTGAGTGTTCAACAGATCAACTCTGTGACTGTTGAGTGATCACCATACTAACTCAGTGCCTGTTGATGGGTCATCATACAGTCGATGTTACTATTGAGTGGTCATCATACTCACTCTGTGCCTGTTGAATAGTCATCATACTAACTCTGTGACTGTTGAGTGGTCATCATACTAACTCTGTGACTGTTGAGTGGTTATCATACTAACTCTGTGACTGTTGAGTGATCACCATACTAACTCTGTGACTGCTAAGTGGTCACCATACTAACTCAGTGCCTGTTGATTGGTCATCATACCGTCCACGTTACTGTTGAGTGGTCCTCATACTAACTCTGTGCCTGTTGAGTGGTCATCATACTTACTCTGTGACTGTTGAGTGGTCATCATACTAACTCTGTGACTGTTGAGTGGCCATCATACTAACTCTGCCACTGTTGAGTGGTCATCATACTTTCCATGTAACTGTTAAGTGGTCATTACATCAACTCTGTGACTGTTGAGGGTTCACCATACTAACTCAGTGCCTGTTGAATGGTCACCATACTAATTCAGTGCCTGTTAAATGGTCATCATACTAACTCTGTGACTGTTGAGCGGTCATCATACTATTTCTGTGACAGTTGAGTGTTCATTAAACCAACTCTGTGACTGTTGAGTTATCACCATGCTAACTCAGTGCCTTTTGACTGGTTGTGATACTAACTCTGTGACTGTTGAGTGTCCATCATACTAACACTGTTACTGTTGAGTGGTCATCATACTAACTCTGTGACTGTTGAATGGCCATCATACTAACTCTGTGACTGTTGACTGGTCATCAGACCAATTCTGTGACTGTTGACTGGTCATCATACTAAATCTGTGACTGTTGAGTGTTTATCCGACCAACTCTGTGACTGCTGAGTGGTCTTCATACTTTCATTGTGACTGTTGAGTGGTCATCATACTAACTCTGTGACTGTTGAATGATTTTCATACTTACTCTGTGACTGCTTAGTGGTCATTATACAAACTCTGTGACTGTTGAGTGGTCATCATACTAACTCTGTGACTGCAAAGTGGAGATTATACTAACTCTGTGACTGCTGAGTGGTCATCATACTTACTCTGTGACTGCTGAGTGGTCCTCATACTAACTCTGTGACTGTTGAGTGGTCATCATACTAACTCTGTGACTGTTGAGTGGTCACCATACTAACTCAGTGCCTGTTGAGTGGTCATCATACTTTCATTGTGACTGTTGAGAGGTCATCATACTTTCATTGTGACTTTTTAGTGGTCATCGTACTAACTCTGTGACTGTTGAGTGTTCATCATACTAACTCTGTGACTGTTGAGTGGTCATCATACTAATTCTGTGACTGTTGAATGGTCATCATACTGACTCTGTGACTGTTGAGTGGTCATCATACTAACTCTGTGACTGTTGAGTGGTGATTATATAAACTCTGTGACTGCTGAGTGGTCATCATACTATCTCTGTGACTGCAAAGTGGTAATTATACTAACTCTGTGACTGCTGAGTGGTCATCATACTAACTCTGTGACTGCAAAGTGGTGATTATATTAACTCTGTGACTGCTGAGTGGTCATCATACTAACTCTGTGACTGCAAAGTGGTGATTATACTAACTCTGTGACTGCTGAGTGGTCATCATACTAACTCTGTGACTGCTGAGTGGTCCTCATACTAACTCTGTGACTGTTGAGTGGTCACCATACTAACTCTGTGACTGTTAAGTGGTCATCATACTGTCTCATTGCCTGTTGAGTGGTCATCATACCTAATCTGTGACTGCTGAGTGGTTATCATACTAACTCTGTGACTGTTGAATGGTCATTATACTAACTCTGTGACTGCTGAGTGGTCATTTCCTAACTCGGTGACTGTTGAGTGGTCACCATACTAAGTCTGTGACTGTTGAGTGGTATTTGAAGACAGTGCAGATACAGGGTGTTCGCATTTCAGGTGTTCATGCATTGCCTTAGTGCTGCCATGGAACGAGAGTTTGACTTGACACAGTTTGCAGTTGACTTGTATCGCCAGTTTCTTCTCTGTTAAATGTTCACAAACTTTTGAAGCTCTGGGTCGGCTTTTTGGTGCTTTCTCTGTGCTTTCCACCATAAATCATATCAACTTCTTCTTCTCCATTTCTGTGAATAATGTTAACAGTGGGAGCAATACTGCCCCAACCACTTCCTGTAGTGAACTGCAAGTACTGATGAGTTTTAACCCGCCGGTATTTAATTTTACCAATACCAAAAAAAAAAATAATAATACGCTTCAACGCTTGAATTCCCACGTCAACAAATTTTTATAGTCTACATAAACGATTATGGCAACTAATCATTTAAGCCCTAGTAGAATGGTCATCATACTAACTCTGTGACTGTTGAATGATTGTCATACTTACTCTGTGACTGCTTAGTGGACATCATACAAACTCTGTGACTGTTGAGTGGTCATCATACTAACTCTGTGACTGCAAAGTGGTAATTATACTAACTCTGTGACTGCCAGTGGTCATCATACTAACTCTGTGACTGCAAAGTGGTGATTACATTAACTCTGTGACTGCTGAGTGGTCATCATACTAACTCTGTGACTGCAAAGTGGTGATTATACTAACTCTGTGACTGCTGAGTGGTCAACATATTAACTCTGTGACTGCAAAGTGGTGATTATACTAACTCTGTGACTGCTGAGTGGTCATCATACTTACTCTGTGACTGCTGAGTGGTCCTCATACTAACTCTGACTGTTGAATGGCCATCATAATAACTCTGTGACTGTTGAGTGATCATCATACTAACTCTGTGACTGCTGAGTGTCCATCATACTAATTCTGTCAATGCTGAGTGGTCATCATACTAACTCAGTGCCTGTTGAGTGGGCATCATACTTTACATGTTACTGTTGAGTGGTCATCATACTTACTTTGTGACTGTTGAGTGACTATCAAACTAATTCTGTGGCTGCTGATTGCTCATCATACTAATTCTGTGACTGCTAAGTGGTCATCATACTAACTCTGTGACTGTTGAGTGGTCATCATACTAACTCTGTGACTGTTGAGTGGTCATCATACCAACACTGTGACTGTTGAGTGGTCATCATACTTACTCTGTGACTGCTGAATGGTCCTCATACTAACTCTGTGACTGTTGAGTGGTCATTATACTAACTCTGTGACTGCTGAGTGATCATCATACTAACTCTGTGACTGTTGAGCGTCCATCATACTAATTCTGTCAATGCTAAGTGGTCATCATACTAACTCTGTGACTGTTGAGTGGTCATTATACTAACTCTGTGACTGTTGAGTGGTCATCAGAGTAACTCTGTGATTGTTGAGTGGTCACCATTTCTGTGAAATTATTTTGTTTCTGTGAGCAATGCAAAATAGTGCTTGCATCCAAAATAAATCTATGATGTTTGGAAAAGCTGTGTGGGTAAAAGTTAATGGATTTGTAAATCAGAGACGCATACATGTAGCTCAGTATAAATGAAAGCATCTGAAGTGTCTCCTGGATTTTATCGCAATATTTTATACAACAAACTTAAAATGGCATTATATCTTCTCAGAGCAGTGATGCTGGTGCTATTAAAAGTTTTTTCCAAAAATGTGTAATTTAAAACTAAAGGAAAAGAAGTCTTTTAAAGTGGTTTAATTTAAATAATTGACAACAAAAAGGGTGAATTAATCATGATGTCTGCTCTGCTTGCACATTAAGACCTCTATCAGTATTACGAGAACTTACTCTTAACTTTAGAGGAACTTCAGCTGGGATTTATTTTCAAACTTTTAAGGTCAGGAGGAACTTGTAATGTAAGCTTACATGTTTAATCAAACTAAGTCAGTACTTGAATGTAGGGGTGCGCGATCAGACGATCTCAGATCATGAAGAAATAGAATGTATTGGCTATCTGCTTAATCTGTTTTATCGTAGGATCACCTCCCCCTCCCCTTCTGCTCCCTGATGCAGTGGAGGTTCACGCTGCGAGTGAAGGTGAAACTTAAGATTTAGCTCTCATGACGATTTCTAACTCTTATACGAAGCTTCGTCTTGGTTTTCTGAACCATCAGTGTGCAAAAAAATATTCATTTGCACAGTCTGCACAAAGCTTATCGTTTTTTTGATGAGATCTAAAGACAGCGTCCTCCGGTCTGCCGTCTGCATACCGCGGTTCAGCGGGGTAAAGTGTGTCTGAGGCAGGTAGCCTACTGTTGTAACTGTTACAGCCGACATCATTTTGCTTTTAATTGTTATTTTCCGAGTTATTTACAAGCCTTTCCACCTGGCAAGTAAACGTCAGGATAATGCAGTCACGGCTGAAACGTTATAACATCAGCGTCTTTTTACGGAGGTAGGCAGTGATGTCCGCAACGTCCAGACATGGATCACTGTAAGAAAATGTTTTAAACAGTAAAATCATTGATTTACATGCATTTCTTTGGCCTACATTCATACTGCTGCAGCACAAAATCCTGCCTTTCCTCCTCTTCTCTCCTTCATTGTAAGCAGCAGACAGGTGCCAGTGTGATACGTTTATGTCACTGCTCATCACAGCCTTATTCAGAGCAGTAAATCAATGTATACACAACCTTTTTTAAATTAAAATCAAAATTGCGTTAAAGTAACATACAGTCACTACTAAACTGCATAACCACATGTCTCAAAAATTCATCAAATGTGTGTCACTTTTTTTTTTCTTTATTTGGCAGTCTGTAAACAAGGCTGAAGTAAATGTGATGTTAAATTGCATACTGTATGAACAGGCTACTTGTTTAAAGCTTCAGCTGCAGGAATTCTTTTTAAAGACAATATACTTTAAAATGCAAATCAAAGTGTCAAAATGTGCTTAATAAACAGTAAAGTAGATTTTAAAACACAGACAAAGACACACATAATAATTCTAAAGTGGTGCAGAAAATTTGGAAATTGGTTCCAGAAGACAGAATAGATCAGAATGCAGGAAAAAAAAATGTTTGGAATTTTAATATATTGTGGGATAAGACCTCTACATACACACACACACATATATATATATGTGTGTGTGTTAGACTCAGATGTACATTAAACAGTATAGTATGAATTAGAAAATAAAATCATTTGAAATAAAAAAAGATCTATATGTGTAAGTGTTGAAAACATGATACAGACCTAGCAATACACAATTATAATAAAAGTCATCTACAGAAAGAAATATGCATTTATTCAGTGTTTTCTTCTCTTTTCTGTGTGCTTTTGCTCTTCTGGGGATATTTTCTAGTAGCCCCAGGGAGGCGGGTTTACCGCGCGGTTTCACCAATGACTGATTTACTATATAAATGAGTGACGTACAGATGAGCCAATCAGCGCGCTCAAACTGAATCCGTTAGGGGCTACTTTCAAGTAGCCCATTGCTCAGTCATTGGTTAAAGTCAAAACTAGTCTCTTCTTGCGTAATTAAACGGGAACTGGATGGTAGTCACGACCATATACATTGTCCAGTGGCTGACTGAAACTTCTTCAAGATTTCTGTGAATGGAGACCTGATGAAGAAACTACAGAAAGCAGAGCAGGGTCCGGATCAGCCTGGTTGTCGCGGAAAAGGAGAGCCCTATCCCCATGACTTCAGTAGCGGATTCACCCGAGACGAGGCTCGGCCAGCGGGCTAATATGGCTAATGCTAATGTTTTCCTGTTTGCTGAGTCAATGCGGTCATTTCAGCCTGTCAGAGTCTTTACAATTAAACGTTGTTTGATAAATGAGCTACGCCAGTTATGAGTGTCTGAAAGCTTTCCTGAGTCCTGTCACTTAGGGTGGAGCTGATCAAAGGAGATCATCACATTTATGGCAGTTTTAATTGTTGACGTGCTAGAAACGAGGCTATCAGATGTTGATTATAATCAGTATGTTTTGATGTTATTGATAATATATCCTGATGAGTGTGTTAACTCAGTTTCATGTTTGAATAAAATGATTGTTGCATGTTAAAATGCAAAGAAGAATTGTTCATTTACACTTTCATTTTTCGACTATAAAAAGAGACAATGTGCCTTGTTGTTGAACAGATTTAGGGCAGCCCCAACAATGAAATTTTTCACCAGCCGCCACTGAGCCTTATACTCAAATCATATCAAAGTGCAAGCTGAAAGTCCTCACTCAAAAACCTGGTTTATACAGTAGTTCTGCGTTATCAATGCTGAAGATGTGCCATAGTGACCTTGCATTGCTCCACAATACTCTGTTCAAACAGAGTATTGCGGAGTAAACAGAGCTATATGAAACTGACCAGCACTGAGTGAACAAAGTGATTCCATGTTAACTAACCCTTTTTGAAATATCTAACAATGCCTTCTTACTCTTCACTTAAATGTATAAATATATTTCAAGCTGCCAAGATGATTTGACAGCACTTACTATCAACTGATAAATAATGCTGTATATCAAACTGATAAATATTTGACTTGTAACGGAGGAGTTTCTCTGGCATGTCAGATATCACAGGGCTTCCCCCATAGGAATGAATGGCTTTCTGGTTGACTCTTTTCCATATCCATTGGTAAGTGGAAAGAGTGGTTAAAAAAGTCCTCACCAGGATAGATGAGCAGTCATGTAGATATCTAGCAAACGGAATAAAAAGGCACATACAAACAGGCACACAAAAAACTCTTTCTCACCCTTTTTATCTGTCTGCCCAGCCTGTTTGTTTATGTACCACAGCTCAATTGTTTTCCTCCTCCACAGGTTATTATAGCTGCTAACTTGTGCACAGTCTAATACTGTATTTTGTCGAATCCCTTTTATATTCATGAGACAACTTTTTAATGTGTTTTCTCAGTTTTATTTGGTGGGAGAAAAGATTTACTGCTTGTTTTTTATTTCATCTCTGCTTTATTTAAGTTGAAACATTGTGCTCGTTTGTGTATTATTATAGCTTGAGTAAAGTGGGAAAAAACATCTTTGCAGGACATGCTCACACATCCAGTCAAAACAGACAACGACATACATGCTCACAATCATATGACACATAAATATGTCACCATTTGGAGAAGTCTATGTTCTGTGTTTGTCTCTGTGTTTTTGTTTGAAACCCTTGTTGTTTGAGTGTGTTTCTGTGTGTGTTTGGAGACAGCAGGTTGTGTTTTTTCTGCGTGGATGCTTACAGACTTCTTACACTTAGGTCTTATTTTAAGCTAAAACCTTTTGCTGCCTGTCCTAGCTATGGGACTTCGTAACATTTTGCTTGGTTACACTTGGACGCTTCTTTTGTGTTGAAATGACTTACAACTAAAAGATGTCCTGATGCAAAAAGCAGCGCATTGTAACGTGAAATGTCCGAGTATCCTTGCTTGTTTTCACTGATCTTTCCTGCAGGTTTCTTCTTCCTTAAACATCTCCAGCTTTCTACCTCTCTGTCTCCTGTTTCTCTCTCTCTCTTTCACCTCATCTGTCAGTGTCACGTCTCCGTGTGTCACCCGGACAGCAGGCAGGTGTTGTGGGAACACATGATGGGTTGTCATGGGAACAGAGGGATGGAATGCTGGCGGTGGAGGATGGAGGGATGTGGAGTGCAAAGACAGGTCATGAGACAGAGGAAGCCGCTGTAGGAGATCTTTTTCTCTCTCGCTCTCTTCCCTCTCTCTTTGGTCAGCAGTGTTTGGGTTTTGTAGTGTGATATGACGTCAGCAACACAAGAGAGTTTGCAAGGAGTTGTCTGAGACTGTTGGATGTGTAAATATTTAAAAATGCAGTGCAGCCATAGGCTTCAAGCTACTCAGTGGTCATGGATGGTATAAAATAAAGCTCAGTACAAAATAAGATTGTATTGTAAATCCAGTTTGGCTAAAATGGCAGTTTCCTTGTTTTTTTAATCAGAACCAGGGAGCAAGGATGCTGAATAGACATGATCAGAAGTATAAAATATGCCAGGATGTAAGCAGATTTACCTGAGGTAGATAAGATAAGTAAGGGACAGTGCAGGATATTTTACATTAAGCAGAGTAACTCTATGACTGTTGAGTGAATTTGCATAACTCATCAGTGTGTAACCATAAAGCCATTAACCATTCCAACCAAAATTGTTTTTAAAACCAGGCTGTGAACATGTTTTTGTCAGCTGTGAAACCCTGCATTTTAACATGGGGTTCTATGGGACTTTGGATACTTCTGCAACCAGCCTCAAGTGGACACCCAAGGAACTGCAGTTTTCTGCACTTAAGCTCTATTTTGCAACCCTGGAGGTTTTCACTTGAATAAAAGAGGCAGATCTTGATAGGCTGTAAGAGCAATGAAGAAATACAATAAAAAGTGTGGCTAACAGCAAAATCCATGTTGTAGAATAAGGACGATATGACCCTGACAACATTGCATAATAATAATTTCATGTTCCTTTTTTAATGTGAAAAATGATATGCAAAAATAATCACATTTATTCCAATATGATGATGAATATGACACTAAAGTGACCTTTAATAATGAGAATGGTTTATTCCTCCTACACTGTTCTTTGTGTTTGGCTTCTTTTCTGTCTCTCCTCTTCATAAGACATTCATCAGTGATTTATGTGTTATGGACAGGGGAAATATTGATATATGCCTTATTTTTTCAGATATCCTTGCCTTTTATTCCACCTGGTCCATGCTGCTGAGTAAATCCTCTATTATTTCTCCTCACACTGACCCTTGAGTTGATCGTAGCTTGGTTGGCAGTCTAAGCTGAGATGTTTCTGACCTGCGCTGAGCTGCAGAGAGTAGAGCTGTAAATAATTGGACAGTGGGGAGCTTTAAGGCTTCCTCTCCTCTTGTCCCAACGCTTCATCCGCTCCACTGATGCAGCGAGGTAGTCCTTTCCCATCAGCCCCTAAACACACACCTGTCTCCCTCTTTCCCAATGACCCAGTTTGCTCGCCTGTCATGATCACATGCCAGCCACATTAGTCAGCGTTTGTGTGTGACATACGTCTTTGGATTTGTGTGTCTTTGTGCATGGCAGATAAAAAAAACACTTAATGTTTTCCTACGTATAGCCGGAAGCTTGTTTAGATTCCGACACAGGCTGCTGCCCCGCGACAAGCTGCCATATGTTCTTTGAAATTCCCACGTTGCGAGCGGCTGCCGACAGTATGTACACAACGTCCCCGGAGCCCGAGGCAGAATGGCTCAGCTCACTGATGCATTTCATGTGCCACCGTGGGCTGTTTGAGTGTGTTAGCAGGGTCTTGTTGGCAGCACTGAGTGGTGGCTTTCAGAGGAGAAGGTATAGTGTAGGTCTTAATCTTGTCAACACCAGAGCTGCTTTGGCGAGGGTTTCAACACAAGCAGGCCTGACATCGTGGCTAACTGAAGAAAGCATATGCAAGGAAAGGCAACTCGCCAAATGAAAACTTGGTTAAAATGCATGTGTAGGTTGTATAGCAATGCTTAACGCCAAAGTAGCATTTTGTTTGTAGTTATAAGTAGAGGTTAATGTGTGTAAGTAAATCCTAGGAAAAACTATGAAGTATCAAGAAATATCAGGATCTATTTTTTTACAAGAGTCTTTGA
The DNA here is from genome assembly GCF_018320785.1 of Cheilinus undulatus. Classification (NCBI taxonomy): domain Eukaryota; kingdom Metazoa; phylum Chordata; class Actinopteri; order Labriformes; family Labridae; genus Cheilinus; species Cheilinus undulatus. Next base: position 33,362,818 of record NC_054878.1, on the reverse strand, counting down.
ACAGAGATATCAGGTTTGATATACACTACACTGACAAAAGTATTAATTATTGAATTCAGATAATTTATTTAGACCCACTGCCACAGGTGTATAAAATCAAGCATGCAGTCACCATTTGCAAACATTTGTGATACAAAATGAGTTGTTCTGAAGAGCTGAGAGTTCATATGTGGTACTCAGATGGATGCCGTCTTTACAGTGAGACAGTTTGTGAAGCTCCATCCCTGCTGAATATCGCACAATTCAACTGTAAGTATTATTTGAAATTGGAAGCGTTTAGGAACAACAGCAACTCATCCACGAAGCGGAAGACCACGTAAAACACTGAGCAGGGTCAACAACTGCTAAGGTGCATGGTGCCTAAAAGTCTCCAGCGCTCTGCTGATTCCATTGCTGAAGAGTTCTAAACTTTCCCTGGCATTAATGGAAGCACGAAAACTGTGCAGTAGGAGCTTCATGGAAGGCATGGCCAAAATAGAGGTGAAAATTTTGTGTGAATTGTGTGCTTATGCTGTTATTCATTTCCAATTAAGAATCTGCACTCTTCAAACAGGATCTATGCACATGAACTTTTTGCTGTGAAGCCGTAAAAATAAGTCCTATTTACACTTGCACAAAAATCCTGTAAATTTCCTGCATTTATCCCTGTACACTGCTTTTGTGAATGCAAACAACAGCTTTTCACACTTCTTTTACCCAGACATCTCTCTGCTAGTGCACTAGTAAATTTTATTTAATTTTGAATTTTATTTTAGGCAGGAAATAAGCTACAAAGACATTCTGAAAAGCCTGGTATTGAAAAGAACCATTATTACCAAGAGGCATTTAAACAGAATATTGAGAGCCAGGTTGGTTTACTGGAGGAGGTACGACTTGGACGCCGGGATAGGAAGTTGCGATTGATTTGCTTACCCAGCTGTCCAGGAATGATATTAACTTCATTAATTAGTATTTTATGCGCACATTATACCTACTTCGTCGCCACGAATTAGTATTTTTATGGCCATGAATTAGTATTTTGTGGTTGCAATTTAATATTTCGTGGCCACGAATTAGTATTTCATGGCTATGAATAAGTATTTTGTGGCCATGAATTAGTATTTTTTGCGCACATTTTAGCTATATTGTGGCTACAATTTAATGTTGTTGTTTTTTTTGACCATGTCATGTCTTGGGCTCCATATGGTTGCATATACAAAAAGGAACTTTGAATGAGTTTCCGAAGAGATACAACAAAACAGGAGCTGGGTGGGAAATGGGTTAAGAATAGAGTTTAGTATGGATATATGGATAAAGGACGACCAAGGTGGAAGGAAGTGCGGGCTGTATTAAGGCAGGCAAAGCCTTCTTCACCCACAGGGTTACATGGTATTCTGTACTGGGTCTATAAATCACACTTGATGCCCTTAGATTTCTGTGGTGATTTCTAAGGTACGTACGGGAGAAACAATCTATCCCAAGAGCCTGGTGTAGAGCAGTGGGAATCCTTATTCCCAAGGAGAGGGAGTCCTCTGATCTAAACCAGTTTTGAACCATTTCACTCTTAACCGTAGAGGGAAAGATCTTATTTAGAATCCTGGCACAGACACTAGCAAGTTTCTTCAAAAGAAATAGTGACACAATGATGCAGAAGCAGGGATCCCAGGGTTTGCTGGGTGCATAGAACACTAGCAGAATCTGGCATCAGATCCAGGCAGCTAAGATAGAAAACCAGGATTTTCATGCTGTATTTTTAGATTTGGCGAATGTGTTCGGCTCAATACCAAATAGCGTCACTTAGAGGACATCTGACTATTTTAGAGTATCGAGGGTGGTAGTTAACATAATGAAAGCATATTTCTGAGACATATGGATGTGTTTTAGAACTTAAAATTTCCCTACAGGTTGGCAGGGGCTAGAAATAGGCATAATAGTAGGGTGGACTTTTGGCGATGGAAGTCATTATTGGAGCTTCCAAGTGGGTGGTAGGAGGGAAGAGACTGTGGGATGGGATGTGCTTCCCTCCAATCAGGGTTTACATGGTAACGTGACATTGATGACAGAAACGGTGCCATGTACAAGAAGGCTACTAGAGAGACTCTGAAGTGGGCTAGTATGAAGCTCAAGCTTCGTAAGTCCAGTAGCTATGGGCAAGGTTCAGATGTCCTCAAAGTTGTTTGCAATGGCTGCCTCCAGGGTAGTAATTAACTTGGATTTGCTCTTGCATCGCCTCAATTTTACCCAACTTGACCATTTTTCTGCATGAAACAATGAATTGAAACCACACTAAAAGCTTGTCATGATGGGAAAGATGTTTTGGCTCTTTTGGCGACTTGCTTTACGTGGGTTTGTAAGAGTTACAGGGGGAAAGGTTTCTTGTTGTGTCAGTGGGTATATACAATTGCTGCTAGGGGAGTGGTTAGCTCGGATGCAGCCACAGTTGCTTTGTGATCATTGCAGTTGGGGTTTGCCAGTGTATGCAATGGCTGCTGCCACAGTAGCTTGGATGTAGCTTTAGGAAAGCAGCAGTTTAATCGGAACTGGACAGAATTTATTTCTAAAACAATGGCAAAAAAGCCACACCAAACCCAACCCTTGTCTATGCAGAGAAGACATTTTGCAAGTCTCCCGACCGGGCTTGACTTCTATATTATTCACCAAAAACTCCACCATTCACAATCTACAGCAGCGGTATCCTGTCAGCTCAAGAGTTGCGCATGCATACATCATTTTTGTTTTGTCACTCTGATTGGCCCATTGTGAATGTGACTGACAGAACATTCCTCCAATCACCTTCCGAGAATTTTTTGAAAAGCCCTGTCCTTCCCAAACGATTTCCATGGGAGCTTTCCCAGATAAATGTGACATATCAATCTGACCTGTCAGGTCACTTTCGGTGACCTAGGAGAAAACCTCATCGAAGGCAAGCCCAGTAAGGAGGTTAGGGAGGGGGTACAATGCTGACTTTACATGGGAGACACCTGAGAAAAAACACAGTAGTGTTATCAGGTATGGAACTGCTTTGTTTTATCCAAAATGTCTGCTTGGGGACAAAATAAGCTGAATGCTGTAGTTTAGTTAAGCAACTTTTTAGCTAACACTGCCACAAGGCAATGAGTCTCTTTCTCTGGTCAAAGGTATTTTCTTAGAAGGCATGTATGTAGTTTCAGGTGCTAATTTAAGTACAGAATGGTCCTAATTAAAATACCATTTGAATGGCACTGAGTTAAAATAAGTTAGCTTACTGTAATGCAAAGTTGCTTTGGTGTAGCAAGCTATTTTTGCTGTGTCCCTGTAGTTTAGCATGCTACATATCCCTGCAGCTTAGATCCAGTGTGGTGAAGCTTAATTTAATATGAAGTAACAGGTAGCTTAGCTCCACATGTTGTTAATATAGCTTGCCCAGCACTATATGAAGCTACTTTTCTAAGTGTTGACAAGAGGTGATGCTAGTGTTAAAATGCCTTGTGACCTGCCATGATCAGTACTGTGTTGAAGCAGAGAGCAGAGGTTAATGAGGAAGGCTTTGCCATAGCGGTGTAAATTCTGATAAAATGTGTATTTGTGTTGTGTGTGTAACAAAAGGTGAACTACATGGACTCTGAGGTTTTGTCATCATACATAGAGCCTGTATGTGCGCCTCCAGCCTCTCAAACAAACCGGCCTGTCTGCAGAGCAGGGAATACACACAACCAACTACACACATAAAGTGAATTTAGACACACAAAACCATCCTTCAGGGTGAGAGTGACTGTCTCACTCTCAAATGCAGCGCACAGACACAGCCCACAGCCCACAAATGCAAGTAGATACAAAAGGATTACAAAGCGAGCAGCTCTACAACCATTCATGTTACCAGATTTTCTTTCTCTGTCACACTGTTTCTTACTCGTGCACACACATAGAGAGGCACACGCACATGCACAAGAAGACAGGGAGGGTAGTTGTACCCTTCCACTCTTGTGAGCATTTAGTACAGTTACGTAATGCTGAGTTTGGATTAATGAAGCATATGGGAGACAGGGCTTTTTGACTCAGACGATGGTTGACAGTTTTTATGTGTGTCTGTCAGTGCGTGTCTTTTCGGGTTGTGTCCCTGGTTTTTGATTTCCATTGAAGTTGGTGGTTTGAGTTTTTATGTGCATTGGTTTGCTCAGACACAACCACTAAAGCAGTACTGATTAAATGTTAATAACATCTAGTTTTATCATCAGAATGTCAGGGTGTCAAAATCAGATTTTCACATAAGAATTAAAATCATGATAAAACACATATTAAATAGTTCATACACGGGTCTTTTGGTGAGAAAAACACATGTAGACCTATTTTCCTAAGGTTTTATTAACAAAAATTGAAATAGATGTTGATTTTTGACAGCATATCAGTCTTTTTGTGCTCAACTTTTCTTAAATACAAGTTGATACAAGAAAAAAAGGTTGTCAACCACTGCTGTATGGCACATCTACAACGACAGCTGGGCAAGCTTGTGCCAGCTTACTTTGCTCTTACCTGGGGTGAGGATTAGGCCCGCATGAAATGACAGAACTATGCAACGTGTGATAGCATCACACATGAACACTTGTAATTTACTAAACTTGCTGTTAACAGAAATGTACTTGCAGTTTGAGACATCCACTGTGCATTTCCTCAAAAATGAACGCAATACAGACTAATATGCACAATGAATATGTGTCATGGGGCTAAAAAGGATGTGACAGTCACCACAGCACAATGGTGACGGAGAGTTTGACAAAGCAAACTGATTAACAAAGTCTGCAATTATCCATACAGTGCATCATATTAACTTCAAGGCAACAAACATCAACACTGAAAAGCTGGTGGATTGGCCAGATTCCATGTCTGTCATCAGGCATATCCATCTTTCAGAGCTTCAAGCTCGAACATTTGTTCCCAGTCTGAAAATAACCAGTCAGCGTCATCTGAGGAGAATTTGAGGTGGTAAATATGGATGGAATGGGGTTTTTCCCCAAGCCTGTGAACAGATTAGACCTGTGAAGAGATTTTATCAGAAGTGGACAACATTTCCTCTTTAAAATAAGAGCAAAGGGCATCGTGCTGGGATTTTGCACAACTAATGGCCATTTCAGACATGCGCCGCTTGGCTGTGACACGGCTTGATATTCAGTTTTACATGTTAAAAAGTCGGGGCTTTCAGAGTATATAGAGCAGTGTTTGCAAACTTTTTTGGGGGGTTGACCCACTTTTTACACATACACACAGGCACAATTCATCGCGGCCCAACGACTTAGTTTTCTGCACATTACTACTTATCAAGTCTGCTTTTTGCACCATCCTCAGCTGGTTGGTTGAGCTGATGGCTGGAGTTAGCTTGGATAACACTAATTCTGGACTCAACATGACTTGTTTTACAGACCTGGAAGTAGCTACTTCCCCTCTGTCACATAGGCTTTCATCAAATGCTTGACCCTTTGGGCTGTCCGTGGCTGTCTGGTCTGGCACAGTGCATTTCTTTTTTGTTAGCCAAGCATCAGTAACTGGGACTAGCTCTTTTGCCATCCAGGGGTTGGTAGAGCTTTATTTTCTGACTTTTTGTGGTCGAGAGGGCGAGTGTTATCTGGTGGAGCCCCTCCATGTGGCTATAATCTGTACTGCAGACATAAATGCCACATTAAATACTGTAGGGAAGGAATTCTGAGAACTCATTTGGTGACCAAACAGTGGATCCCAAACTAGACTATGGGAATAAGTGACCTAGAGTGTCGAGGTCTCACGCATTTTTTCTGCACGCAGGGTGCACCAGCCAAAATAGACAGGAAAATGATCATTAGAGAGCCATATTTACCTTATTGAAGGCAATATACCTATCCACATTGGTAGAGTATGTTTGCAATCTGTATCTTGGTGACTCTGATGAAAGCCACAAGCTAAAATGCAAAAGTTTTTCTCTTAGTGTTTGCTTTTAGTGAGGCTTTCTGTTTCCACACCAGTACAAAAAAAAGACAAACAATGTACAAGTAGACTTCCAATTTGTGCTTTTCAAAGTAAATGGCCAGTTGGGCATTTCTTTGGAGAAACGCCATTTGTTTGTACAGAACGCTTTTATTTTGAATGGTTCCCAGCACGGTTTCACTATACACTGAATTATTTCACTTGTAGGGAGGTTTACTCAGTCAAAACTTATGAAGAATGACAGGGCTTTGACAGCAGGGGGACATGGCCAACACATAGCACACTCATGCCTGGTATGAAAGCTGTGACAGTCGTGTGGGAGCAGACACACACGGCAGCTGCAAGCAGCAAAAAAATGCTTCCTGTCTGAAAAGCTATAATACATCTCTGATTGGCCCATGATAAAAGTGACAGACAGAACTTTTGTTCAGTTAACCTCTGAGGTTTACTTTAATGGTTCTGCCCTTGCCAGACCCTGTTTGTGTGTATGTTGTGTACTGTTGCCTAGATGGAAGTTAAAAAAAAAAAACACATGCCATGCAATGGATATTTGAAACAGTCTTACATGCCTAGAACAGAAAAGTTTCATTTCAGAAGTGGAAGTCTAAACCTGTAGCTAACGGTAAAACAATTGCTGTAGGCTGCCAACACCATAAGCACTAATGCAACCCCACACCATCGGAGATGCAGGGTTTTAAACTGTGCACTGATAACAAGATGCTCCCTCTCCTCTTTAGTCTGCTGGACACAACATCCATGGTTTCCAAGGAAAATGTCAAAACTTAGTTCATCTGACCACAGAACAATTTTCCATTTTGCCTCAGTCCATTTCAAATCAGCTTTGGCCCAGGGATGATGGCAGTGTTTCTGAATCTTGTTCACATATGGCTTCTTCTTTGCGTTACACAGCAACACTATCAGTGTTAATTTGACTCCCATGGTGTTAAATTTAACACTTTTCCTGATATAATTTTCCTCATATAATTCCCATCAGTTCTGAGTTAAATTTACACTTTGGAATGTGTTAGTATTTCAACTCTCTTGTATTATAATTTTTAACATTCACACGTAATGTACTTTTATCATGACATTGAATTATTTCCTTTCTTTTTAGGTGCAAATTTAAAATATTTACAATTTTAAATACTGGCACATTGCATAGTGCTTTTCATACTTTCAGATAGTTAACTTGTGTTGATCATATGTGACATAATCACGTATGTCTCCTGGCAAGGATGCTGCTAAGAAACAAATGCAGAGCTTGCTGAAAACCGTCCTTTACCACAGGCAGGAAGTCACCAACTCAGTGGATGCATTCACTCATGGTGCAGAAGTGTCAAACATTAAAACAACAATAGGAAACCCTGCAGTGATCACTGTACAAAATGCAACATCTTAACACATAAAATAACTTAAAAAACATCTAAAACACAGCCCAAGGGCATGCTGGTAAAACTGTTCCCCACAGATTTGTAATGGCAGTGGGTGGAGCTTAGATCAATGGACTCTTTACAGAGTTGGATCAACACATTCAAAGAACTCCAACACTGAAGGCCAAAATCCAGTTAGAGTTACACTTTGGGAGTTTAAATCATCTCTGAAATGTTTAACACTGAGATGCCAACACTCCAAGCTGTGTTTTTGCTGTGTATGCAGCTTGTCAACATAAAGTGTTCCTGAGCCCATGCCAAGGTTTCCAGTACAGAACCCATGCCTGTTTTTGATGTTGTGCCACCTGGGGGGCTGACGTCCAATACTGACCTTGTCTCTTGTACGCAGAAATTTCTGCAGATTCTCAGAGTCTTTTGATTACTTTAACTAATAATCACTAGCTACTGGTCTATATTTCCTTTAAACTGATACATCTGATTGATGCTCAATCGTAATCATGCTGTGCTAGATCATACTGTTTGATTGATTACTATAAAGACCAACGCAAGTCACCATGAGCTCAGCACTAGCAGTATTTAGCCTCGTTACAGTGGTGAGGAAAACTTTCCTTTTTAGGTGCAGGAACCTTGAACAGAACCAGACTCAAGTTACAGCCATCTGCTGAAGCTGTGCTGGGGTTGGAAAGGGGTAGAGGAGTGGGGAGTAGACAAGAAGAGGGAAGAGGGGGATAGAGGGACAAGAGAAACAACAAAACAACACATGATAGACAAATTTCTGGCTTTGATGGACGTAAAATTTTCTCTTATTATTATTAGTCTTATTTTGTAGGATATGGCTTCAACGTCAGTAATGATGTCAATTTGTGAAAAATTAGCAATAACAATCATGATTGACAGAAAATAGAACTTTTTTTTCTGAAATTTTAAAATTGAGTTGTTTGCAGATATTTTTTGCCACTCTAAAATGCTCCTTTTATACAAAGTCATGTTACTCACCTGTTGACAATTAACCTAATGCTCCTCTAGCTGTTTTTATTAGTGCCACTTTCCCAGCTTTTTGTTGCCCTGTCCCTACTTTTTTGACATGCATTGCTGCAATCAAATTCATTGATTTTGCTCAAGTGTGCTCTAATGTGAATAAAATACTGGTTAATGAGATTTGCAAACCATTGCATTTTGTTTTTATTTATATTGTAGAAAGTGCACCAACTGTATTAGAATTGGGTCTGTAATACAGAAAGCTCTTTAAGGCTTGTTTTATTACTGTAGGCATTGAAATTACAAGGATGGCTGTTAGTCATAATGGCAAGAAGAAGGGAAGACTAAGATGCTATTACTGATGGTGATAATAATACTATTTATTAATTTTTCATGATGTCATTTATTTCCATCTATTTATTTCTTTTGGTTGTGGGATGAGAAGGTCCTTGTACTCATACCTTTCATCTGTAAAGGCATATTATAGGTGAGATGCATGGTGTGTGAGCACAAAGCAGAAGCTCGAAATACACACTTAGATCCACTATGCTACCTTTGTAAATGACATGCCAGCCATAACAGGGACATAAGCATCCTACCTTCGAAGGACAGTGTGTAAACACAATACATTAGAATACAATATAAAACAATACTATACATTTCATTGTCAGTGAAGTTTGGCCTAATTTTTAATGTGGATTGACAGTTAACTATAGAATAAGAATGCTTCTTCATCCTGTCTGCTGCCTCTTTCAGCGCCTCTCCTCTCTCCATCAGAGCTCTCACCTTGATGCATCTGCAGGTTCTAACATAATTTATGCTCTCTGTATTGTACGCTGTTCCAAACATCCCATCCACTTGACTGATATCGGCATTTGTTTTGATTAAAGTATTCCATGCTCCCACTCTCCCACGGTGCCTTATTTGCACAGACTCTTTCAGGTGGCTGGCCGTGTACCTAGAGGACACTTCCTCACTCTGCTCTGGTCCTTTAGCAGTTTTTTGATTAATGTCTTGATGTACGGCTCTGGAGCCAAGGCCAAGGCTTATGGAAATCAGCCCATCCGTCCTCGCTGGGATGTGGGAAATGAGTCACAGCACTATATGCAATTCAGCACACGCCACTTCCATGACCTTCACCGTGGACGGATTGCCTTTGTTGGTCACTGCTGAAGTCTTGAAAAAGAGCGTTAGCGTGCTCACATGTTTTCAGACAAGCAAGCTTATATACATTTATAATCATGCAACAGATCTGCATTTTTCTGAACAAACCACAAGAACAGCAAAAATAGTAGATCAAGGCTGATCAGTATTGTTTTGTTTACCTTCATCCTATTCTCTACCGTGTTCCTCTAGCTTTACTTTCCTCAAAGTCACAAGTACAGCAGTGTTGGTAATCTGTCCTTTGCAGGATTTCACAGCCTTTTCAACAAATGTGTTAGTCATGCTGTGTGAAACAAGCAAAAAAAACCCACAAACATCTCAGTGGACAGATCGCAGAATCATCACTTGCAAATGAGCGTTGACAGAGGATTATTGGCAGAGTGAAGTGATCAGACAGAGGGAGATGAATGATTTATGCCCCTTCTGTATGCGTAAGCATCCGTCCAATGTCAAATCATCGGGCCGCGTAGTGACGGATCAATGATTTACAGCCTGCATGGCAGACTCTATCTGCAACCAAGAACAGTGCAGGAGACATGCATCTTTTACAAAGCATAGATATGAAGATAGAGTAGGTATTGTGTGTGTTGATGTGTTTTTATGTGTGTGATAACCATGAGTGTCTCTTTGGACCTGCTTTAAGCTGAGAGGATGAAGCTGTGCTCTGCTGGAGTAGCACTGTCAATGTCTGCTGGGTGCAAGGATCCTGTCTTTGAGTGTGCTTCTGTGCATGTTTCTGTTTGTGTGTGAATTATGAGTATATGTGTAAGTGCTTTGTCTTATACAGGTGGCATCAAGCTGCAAAACTTGCTAATTTGACACATTTTTGACTGTAGATCCCTCTAAGACATATGTAATCATAACCTGCTGTGTTAGTTTTTCCTTTTAGCATTTCTTTTTAAAATTGTAGCGGGGTTGAACATATTCAGCAAAGTAGATACAAGAATGATCTTGGCTTTAGTGGTGCAGAAAACAGCATTTGGTTATTCTCTTGAATTTCTTTGCTCAAGTTTTAGTTTGTTTTGTGTAAAGACACTAGATTTAAGTATTTGCGAGCAGATCCCAAAACATCAGGGCATTTTTCCTTTATAAACTTCTCTTAACTGATCATCAGATGATCCACATATAAAGAGCTTCATGAGGAAAAACTCAAGTCTCAACAGGTAAAAGTCCAAAACTTCTCAAAGTTTTATCAACTCCTTTCCCTCATCGTCCTCATCCGCAGTCACTGATGCTGCACCTGCTGAGAGTCACGCGATTTTCTTCTGGATTAACATGTCTTTATGACATGAAAAAAAGTTGCAAAACAAAGAAGGAAAAGCAGGAGTCAAAGCTGAATGTTCCTGGCTTATCTGATTGTTTTTATGTTGTCTCCCTCTATCTCTCTCTCTGCAATCAATAAATAATGATTCATGCTTATCAGCAAAAAAAGAGAATTTTCCTACAGTAAAGTCAAAGATCAGTCTTTCAATGACTGATTTTTGGGTCTTTGGGATAACAGAAAATTAAGGCAATCATATTTTTGGATTGGGCAATAAGAACTGCGCCAATAAATGAATATGACTTATTAGTTGTTGCTAAATGTTTCAAACATCTCCAGTATTTTATTTAAGATAAGGGGAAATTATTTAAACTTCAATTACCAAAAGCTGTAATCCTTTTTAAATTATCCTACTTGGTCCAGTAATAACAGTTTGCATTTCATGGATTATTTCACATAATAAGGAATAAACGCTGTCTAAAAATGGCACTACCTTTTTTGTTTGCGCTGCAAGCTACTTGCAAAGCGTTCTAGGTTTGCTTGCAGCAGGATGTGGAAAGGCAGCATTACCCACAGGATTTTAGGAGACTATGGTTATGAGACACCAAACTTTCTAGGGGGATCTGGGGCCCAGGCTCCCTCAGGAAAAAAAAAGTTGTACATTTTAAAGTAAAATATATCATATCATTTTAGAATATATCAATCCTGTGCATCTTAAGAGCAAAATATAGAGGCTAGATCTATGAAAAATGTTCTTCTCAATAAACAATGTTGCAAAAACCAGGGATGCACCAAGTCCAATCTGTACGTTTTGATCATGTTTTATATCTGCTACTTACTAATAATCACTAGCTACTGGCCTATATTTCCGTTTAATTGATACATCTGATTGATGCTCAATCATAATCACGCTGAGCTAGGTCGTACTGTTTGATTGATTACTATAAAGACCAACGCAGGTCACCATGAGCTCAGCACTAGCAGTATTTAGCCTCGTTACAGTGGTGAGGAAAACTTTCCTTTTTAGGTGCAGGAACCTTGAACAGAACCAGACTCATGTTTCAGCCATCTGCTGAAGCTGTGCTGGGGTTGGAAAGAGGTAGAGGGGTGGGGGGTAGACAAGAAGAGAGAAGAGGGGGATAGAGGGACAAGAGAAACAACAAAACAACACATGATAGACAAATTTTTGGCTTTGATGGCTGTAAACTTTTCTCTTTTTATTAGTAGTCTTATTTTGTAGGATATGTCAGTAATGATGTCAATTTGTGAAAAATTAGCAATAACAATCATGATTGATAGAAAATAGCACAATACAATTCAATAATAAAAAACAAAGAAGTAACTTACTTGGATTACATTTTCACAATGTAGCATAGAAAACTGTGTCAGTGGTCGTAAAATTAGTCTTCATATTCTGTTTTGAGCGCTAAAAATGCCATGTTTTCACCAGATGGTCCTATTCCATGAGTAGAGTTAGGTATGGTAAGCCCTAAAATAGTTTGCACTTTCACAGATGCTTGTACCCTCAATGGGGGGTGGTGCAGGGAGCCAGATTGCAAGGCTAATCCACCTGCTGCAGCACTTTCTCGTGTTTCGCTCACAACCTTTGATTCAAAACAATTACCCTTTCAAATTTAGATTTTAATCTTATTTCTGCACTCCGTAAGTATAGTAGGAGTCAGAGTATGGTAATTATTTGTTTTATTGGCTAGGTCAGTGCATGTAAATTCATTTAAAAAATTGTTTTTTTGTTTGCTTTTATTTTTTTTTATAGTGTATCCCTTGTGAAACCAAGCCCAAGCTTGTGCACACACTAGCTAATCCAACATCCTCATTCACAAATCTTCAGAGTTTAACTAACACCAAATCTTCCTGATTCAGAAAATAAATTGCCCTGCTTGTCAGCCTTAGCCTTGATAAGAAAAACTGAATAGGCCTCAGGCGTCTTTAAATTAGTTATTAAAACTGCATATCTGATATGCATACATTAAGGCCGTCATACCAAAAGCTTAAAATAATACAACATTGCCTTCGCTTCACAAAGTATATCCTGCGTCAGAGAGTTTTTGCATCATCACTGCACCAGACAGCAGACAGACAATATGTTTTATTCTGGGTCAAGTTCCCTCTAGGATCAGGAGAGTCTGCAACGTCGTCAACATCTTTCATGTTATTGTTTCCTCCAGATACATGGAGCCTGCTTAGAGGAGTGTCATGTGTAAAGACAGACGCATCATTAAAGGAATAAGATATTTCTCTTTGTGTTAGACAGCTCTCACCACCACTGAAACACCAAATGAGTAAGTGTATTTAGGAAGAAGAGGCTTAAAGCTCCTGTGAGGAGTCAGTAGATGGCCGATAGAGGGACTGAAGTTAATACTGATGCCTCACTGTGAGCTACAACAGCAGACAAGAGCATCAGTGACAACACTGAATATTTCTTTAAAGTTGTTTTTTAATGTTTGAAACAAATGCTGAAGGGTTGGTGTCAGAGCAGACGTCTAACAATCGTCTGCCAAAAAGCCTGTTACCCCAAGCCCCAAGTCCAAAAAAGTTGGGATGTTGTGTAAAATATGAATAAAAAATGAATGAGGTGATCTGCATATCCTTTTTAGCCTTTGTTTAATTGAATAAGCTTTGTTGTTTTTTTTTTGAAAATGTGCACACATTCTGAATTTGTTGCCTGCAACTTGCTTCAAGCTGGGTCAGGAGCAAGTTTACTGCTGTTTTACATGGACTGAAGACACTACAACTGATGACTTATTGAAAAGGGAATCATTTCCCAATCCCACTCAATAGTATGGGGGTTCAGAGTTGTGTGATTTTAACTCCTTTCTGAGTAAGATGATGTTCATTGTTAGAGTTAGTTGATAGTGTTGTTTCAAATCTTGGGAGATATTTGGGCAGAGTTGTCCCATCATGCCCTTGGACAGAGTATTGATTTGTTTTCAAATGCATTTTAAATGTCATTAGCTTTCCATGTGGACAAGGCCTGAATCTGTGGACAATGTAGACTGAACTCCTGCAGCTGCACATTGAAGAATGTTATTCATAAGCAGGTGGACTATTTGTGCATGCAGTCTTTCTCAAAGTGAAGAACCCATGCCTTTGTTTGTTTCTTTTATACCCAATCATTAACCTTACCTGTTGAATGTTCCCGGAGTGTTCCACACCTTTCCTAGTCTTTTTTGCCCCTGTCCCAACTTTTTTTTTTTTGGAACATACAGGCATCAAATCAGCATTTTTGTATATTTTAAAGGAAAAGGTTTGAGTCTGACAATTAAATATCTTGCATTTGTGCCGTAATCAGTTGAATATAGGTTGGAAAGGATTTGCAAATCAACTGTGTTCTGTTTTTTTAGTTCCAATTTGCACAACATCCTGACTCTTTTGGAATTGGCATTGTATAAAATGTTCTAAGGAAAAGATTTTCAACATTTTTCCCTTTTAATAAAGTAAGTTTTTCTTAGTAATATTTCCACTTGCACTGGACAAAACCAGTAAGAGATAAGAGGACCCACTTTGTCCACAGGAAGTTTCTCAGAGGATCTTTAAATTTGACATCATCATCATCATTTTTTCCATCAGTTCTTTGTTTACTCCATGACTTTGGCTGGATTTTTTTGCGTCCATGTCTTACATGTAGTGAGTGGCTGGCTTTATTGGTCCGTTCAGATGGGGACAGCGAGGCCTGGTGCAGTGTGACGCGGCACTGGCTCTATTTTACAGCCTGTGTCGTCATTCCTTACAGGTTTATTCCCCTGTGGAAACCACAGATAGGACTTGTTATATGCCTTTGTGCTCAACGGGAATTATTCACGTTTGGTTTTACCCGACAGTATTGACCGCTTTAGTGTCTGTTTCCCACGTTGTGTGTATGAGAGTGTGTCTCTCCACAGTGAAGCAGCAGTACCAGTAGATATGTGTTATTGTCCTCCTCCAGAGCAGAAAGGCTCATAAAAGTGACTCCTCATCTCCTGGCCTGCTGGAGGTGCGGAGGATTTATTATGGAGGGAGTGAGAAAGAAAGGCGAGCGAGAAGGAGAGAAGGAATGGAGAGTGGGAGGGAGTGAAAAAGGAGAGAGAGAAAGAGAGGGAGAGCCAATGAGTTAGAGAGGACAAGGGGACTGAGAGGGAGTGGGAGGTGGGGAAGGAGAGATGGATGTAAATTTCAAAAGAAAGAAATAAAGGCATTGGAGATGGAGGATAGGAGGAAGGATTTTTTGCAGGGATATGCACTTCATTTCTGTAGCTAAAAATGAATTCTGAATTTTTTACTTTCCTAGAAGATAGTTAAACATTCAGGAATTATGTTT
The DNA here is from genome assembly GCF_018320785.1 of Cheilinus undulatus. Lineage (NCBI taxonomy): Eukaryota > Metazoa > Chordata > Actinopteri > Labriformes > Labridae > Cheilinus > Cheilinus undulatus. The sequence goes on along the minus strand of NC_054878.1, from coordinate 33,347,799 downwards.
ATTTTAGTGCTGTAAATTGATTTAAAAAATTAATCAAGTTAATCACACTTCTATGCTGTGATTAATTACAGCATTTCTTTAGTTTTAGTCATTTTTAGATTTTTAAACATTCTCATTATCAAGTGTTTATTTTCATTATTTCAACTTGATGTACAGCTCTCTGAAGCGCTTTTTACTAAAATAATGTATTTTTATTTATTTATTTATTGTTTTTATCTATAACTTAACATTGAAAACTTGCATTTTTGTGTGAGATAAATTAGTACAAGTATGGTGTTTAAGTTAAGAAATATTCAGCAAACTAGAGTTTTTAAACTTATTTGTTGTTTGTAAATTAGAGTGTCTTAATTCACTGAGCAATAATATTTACAGACTGCAAACGAGCCCAATACACAAACGCATCAGGTACAAAATAACTTCTGCTGTAAAATGAATAATCAGGTGTGCTGTTACGCCGAGGTAGCTGAAGTTGTTGACTGATGTCCAGTGGTCTCTTGTCAGTGTAATAAATGTAGCTCGGGCCAGCTGATCCACTTTAGTTGCCTTTTTAGCTGTCCTACAGTTCACGGATTCTTGTGGCAGTAGTTCTTGTAGGTGTTCTGTGGTACAGGTCATCCGAGGCGACCCTGATGATGTCTTGATGCCCCTCAGCAATGTTGATTGTCTGCAGTTTCTGGCAACCCATTAGTGATCGCATTCGTTAGCTTAGATGTTGTTGTTTTGGGGACAAATCTGGGTCAGCTGAACTGCGCCGGTGTAGCTTGACCCCATGTTGTTGTTAGCATCTTTGCTAACATTAGCAACATTAGCTATCGTAGCTTGATCTCATATTGTTGTTTGCGTCTTTGCTAACATTAGCAACATTAGCTATCGTAGCTTGACCTCGTGTTGTTAGTGTCTTTACTAACATTAGCAACATTAGCTATTGTAGCTTGATCCCGTGTTGTTGTTAGGGTCTTTGCTAACATTAGCAACATTAGCTTTCATAGCTTGACCCCGTGTTGTTAGCGTCTTTGCTAACATTAGCAACATTAGCTATCGTAGCTTGATCCTGTGTTGTTGTTAGCGTCTTTGCTAACATTAGGTACTTCAGACTCGTGCTTCGGAGTAAAGACATTTCATCACAACAGTATGTACCCACAACTTTTGTTTCATCCAGACTTCCATTAGGGCAGCTTTTTAAATCAAAATTTACTGTGAAGCAGACCTGGGTCCGTCTCCTCTATCATCACTGCTGGCTTCGTTTGACCCACCTTTAACCTTTTCACCCAAGGGACGTAAACATCCGCACAGGAGGACTATGGGAGGTAGTTGTGGTCAAACTTCTACAAATGATTAAATTGCATTGTTTTTTTTTCAATGCATTAAGCTTTACAGATTAATCATGAGTGCTAACACATTTATATTAACAGGCCTAGTTTATTTACATGCTCTCTTTCTTAATATATGATAGATATGTTACTCTCTAAATGGGCTTTATCACTACTTGGAACCAGCTTGGCTTGCCTTAACTCTCCTTTTTTTAATATCCATTGTACAAACCATGCACCACATAAGACAATGACCCCTCTGTGTGATTTTAAGTGGTCTTGTGCTTTGTGGCTTAGTTGCTGTTGTTCCTAAACGCTTCCACTTTCTAATATCACTGACAAGTTACTGTAAAACATCCAGCAGGGATGAAATTTCATGAACCATCTTATTGCAAAGGTTGCATCTATAACAATACCACACTTGTAGTCACTGAGCAACAGGTCTGATTGAATCACCTGAATTCAGTAATCAACAAGTGTGGGCAAATATTTTTGTCTATATAGTGTATGTTGTTGAGATTGAAGGGTTTTGAAGTACTTTTGGGGACAGCCTTCATAAACCTGGAGAACAGTTTCCACTTTTTTCGGTCTATTTGCAAAGCTACGCCATGACAAAAAGAGATGACCACTCTTTTTGTAAAGACTTGAGATCCTCTTGGAAAGAAATCAAAATGCTGAATTTGAGAAAAAAATATGCCAGTGTATATTTTTTTTTCATATATATTTAAACTTACGCTGGCCTTTTTTCAAGGATCAGGATATCATAACAAAAAAATAAAATAGAACTAAAAAAGCACTCGGAGAGCGCAGACCTCCACCATTAGCCCTATCACCCATTAGTGAAGAATCCTTCAAAAAAATTCCTGGATCCAGAAATTGATCCAGATCACTCCCAAAATCAAATCAGTTCTTCCTTATGCCATTCCTGACATTTCCTGAAAATTTCACCAAAATCCATCCATAACTTTTTGAGTTATGTTGCTAACAAACTAACAAACAAACCCTGCCGATCACAAAACCTCCTTGGCGGAGGTAATAAGAGCATTTCACATGAGAGTATATATGATATGAATAAAATGTATATAAAAAGGGGGATAACCCAACTACATCTTAATGATAAAGCACAGAAAGCTTTAATATTGCTTTTTCCTCTAAAAAGACTACTTTACAGTGTTTCCCACAGTTATTCATAATTTAATTTAGTGCTCAGTTGTGTATTACATGAGCTGGTAACATCGCTGTTCAGTTTTCTAGCAAGCATTAGAAGTGCTTTTAGGTGATCCATCCAACTAAACCAACCCTAAAGCGTTAAAGCCTTAAGAATTTTTTCTAATTTTGAGCTTAAAATCATTAAGCAACTAGAGCCAGTATAGTCCAAATACAACATCATCTTGACTAAGTATTATTTTGTTGTTTTGTTTTATTTCCTGGCTACCAGAGACAGGCGGCCTCACCAGACAAGATATGGCTTTAAGTTAAAGGGAAGAATACATGTATAGTACAGTGCAGGACTTTTAGGTCTTTTTCACTCCTGACAGTCCGGGGGCTCGGTTCAGTCTGGGGCTCAAATTGCAGCATAGTTAAACTTTCCTGTGGTTGGGTTCTCATTCACATTGCACTTGGTCAAACAAACCAAACCATCTGGACGTCAAGCAGTTATATGTTGATGGTGTTGTCGTCCTAAACAAAGCGTGGGGAAAAGAAGACTTGGAGAAGACTAAGAAAGTGTTTTGTTTTGTTTTTAACCACATAATGAAAAAAACACTAAAGCATGAGAGTAGCATGAGACCAATGAATCAGTATCAAAGAAGAAGGTGAGCCAAAATGACAGTGAGAGACTATGACTTGTTGCCATGGTTACCCAGACGCAGAGCGAGGTACTGACATGTATGTGAGTGTATTAAATGACATAAATATATCCTTAAATCCTAATGCTTTATGCCACTTCCTGCCTTTGGTTCACAAGTTGGTCCGCTTTGCTTTCACACCTCAAATGAACCACACCAGGGTTCGTCTGGAAGTGACAAGAGACCTCCGTTTTTAACAGACCAGAGTTAACTTGTTATGTCCGCACCAGAGTCCAAATAAGCCGTCATGCCATTTCAAACCAACTCAGTTATTTGGGGAAACAGACCAGAGTTCACATAAAATGGACCCAACAGGAGGGTTGACAAAACCTGGTTGTGCGCTGGATGTCCTTGCATTTTACCAAAGGCATGGGAAAATGATCTGCTAAAAAAAAATAACAAAATTCACACTTTTTGTGTGGGTAAGGGGTGGATGTGGCAAGTAAGCGTGGCTGAGGGTACTGTTCGGAGGTCATGCGGTGGTCTTGCTGTCCCAAGGGCTCAAAAAGCACTAGGAGCCTCAAGGGTGAAAAGGCTCAGATAAAAGAGATGCCATCAAGCTTGACCTTGACTACAGAGCGACACACGTCCACATTTGTCAAATTTGACTCTGGCCACTCCTACCCTGAAGCCCTGGGTTGTTGCACACCGGGCCTTGCAGTGTATCCTTCACACGCTACGTTACTAAAAGTTATACACAGTACTGCTTATACCCTCTTAAAGTAATTTCTTGTCTTAAATTTCTAGAGGGAGCGTTTCAAATATGAGATTTAATTTACTCTCTTTCTAAAGGAGAATAAGATTTGATACCAAGCACTTCTCTGTGTGTTAGCTGGAAAGATTTCCCAAGCTAGTATCCCACAAATACTCAAAAACAGGGGGAAACAACTAACATGAATCTGTCTCAGGACATTAAATACATATACCAGAGTCTCCAGAGCTTTCTGCTGAACATGTTATATTAGGTAATACTTTGTACTGTGAAACTTCTGACCAGGGGTCTTTGTTAGTTTTCTAGCTAGCTTACATGGACACCTAGACTCAGCAAATGTAATTCCCTGGCTGAACCATGTCAGATTCTATTGTCACACTTGGTTTTTAAACAAAAACTTTTTCATAATGAGCTTTTGATTTGCTTTCAGGGGAGATTTTGAGACTTTTGGATGAGCCGGTGAATCTGTTTCCACCTTTACACATATGATTTTTAGCTAGGCTAAGTAGCAGTAGCTTCACATGAACCACAAAGAGAGTTATATTTAACCTCCATGCTTACGCTCAACAGGAAATCCATAAAGCTGCTCTATGAAAACATCCTATAATTGCAGATTAAGTACACATATGTGTATCTGTTTCTATTTACATTTTGGCTGTTGGAAAGACTTTCTTTTTTGTTTTCTAGCTAGCTCACTTCGACAAGATGACTGAGGGAATAAGGAGCGTGCTAGCCCCGACTAAACCACTTTACTTTTTCAGTTTTTCACTTTTTGTGTTGCTGGAATTTAACGAGCAGAATATATAACATGATGATCAGTGGGCTTAAGAAAAGGACATGCAGTCTGGAGGAGAGTGGGCGCTTGGAAAGGAGATATGGATTTGAATATGAAAAAAGAAGGAACACAGGAAGAAGAGGCGAGTTTGGCTAGTGAGGCCTGCACTGCCCATCTGTCTAACTGTCCCTTTTTCTGTCCATTTGTATCCATCTGTCCATCCCCGAGGCAGAGTCCGGTAGCTCACCTCTCATCAGCCTCAGCCCCAGCATCCCCGCTTTCTTCTTACTCCATCATCTCAGATTAACATGACAACAACATGCAGAGTTGGGGGGGGGGGGGTTGTTAGGGAAGAAAGAGTCACATGTGTCAGTTTCCTCAACAGAAATATGAGAGCTTGAGGGAGATACACACAGGCATACCCACACTGACATGCGCGCACACACCTCAGTCATGCGTGTATGATGCAGCGCAGCACACAGCCCCGTATGTGCAGCTATATACCTCCTCCTCCTCCTCCTCCTTATTGTCTCTTTGGCTGTTGCGTTTCCTTGCAGCTCTTTCACTCTCTAGCCTTCCCGTCTTATCTCACCCTCTCTCCCTTCTCTCTCTCTCTCTCTCTTTCTTTTACACTCTCGCTCACCCTCTTCTAGTTAGTGACTGTGTAAAAGTGTGTGTGGTCTTGTGTGCATGTGCCGGGGAGCTCATTCTGTTTCGACTCCAGGCAGAAGATGGTAAGTAGTATCTTTCCCTCCTGCATATCTGAGACAATGTTTACAATTTCTGGATGTAGAGAGGCGTATGTGTGCTTATTTGTGTAGAGGTACTTTCTTTAAAAAGTGATGCTTTTGTATTTGGCAGAATGGAAGTGGATGCAGTGCATGCTTAGTTTGCGTGTCTTTTTGAAAATAATTGGTCCTCTTGCTTACATACAGTATTTGTTCATGTGTGTGCCACTGCTGATGCCTAAAGGAGGTATGTTGTCAAATTATGAAGGAGTTCAGGGGGTAGATGGGTGACTAATGTAGCGATTAGACTGTTGACTAGCTAAAACTAGCAGGAGGGCTGCAGGACGAGGAAGAGGAGGATGGATGAAGAGGGGTAATGTGCCTGTTACTGTTGTTTATAGTGTTAGAAGGTGGTGGACTTGCACAGAAAGAGAGAATGAAGCAATCCCTTGGACTGTACCAGTGTTTTAAGTCGAGCAATCACATACCACGTTTTCATTTAGCCGCTGCTTTTATCCCGAGCCCCTTACAGGGAATGGAATAAGAAACCCCTTGATCCTGATTCCTCTGCTGTTATCCCTTGTCCCTGAAGTTATCATGTGCTTCCCTTCAGGCGCCGACATAGCAGCTTAGCCCGAGCACTACTGTAAATGGAAATGAGGGCAATATGGATGAAGAAGCGTGGAAGCAGCACCTTCAAAATCCATGACGGCTTTAAAGCGCTGACAAGGTTGAAGCAGCAGGGTATTGATGTAGCAGTGTAACCTCCACTGCTATGTCCGATTCAGCGATAAAGTCTGAGGTTTATCGATGCCATGCTACATAAAGACTCCTACAGCGTGAGAAGAACAGATCCATGGAGAGCTATTTAATGCTTGTTGTTACTGTTTTTCCAGTTAAACACAAATCTCTCATTAATCTTTACTGAGGGGAGAACAACCAACACATGTAAAATACCATAATGGGCTTTGGACCTTTTTACTCAAGAGATTGCCCTAAATTTAAGAAAAAAAGGTTACCTATATTTGCTTTCATTTCAGTATATTGGCTGAAAATAATACCACACTCCTCTCTGAATTTTAGGCTAAACAAGAAGTTTTCAGGCAGACAGTTAGGATCACAAAAAAACATGAAACGAGGAAACAGCTGGCATGGCTCCGTCACAATAAATGAAACTACACCAATCAACACCTTCAAATCTTAGGGAACAAGTTTAGTGTGACCATACGTGTCACTTTACCTAGGACAGTCCCATTTTCAGGCTCTGTGTCCCAGCAAACACCAGTATGTCCTGTTTTTTTTAACAATCGCTGTTCTGATTTTAGCCAGTGGAAATAGGGGAATATCATGCTGTTGAAACGTGCACCATTACTACAACACTTTCTCTGTATTTTCTGCATATGTTAATCAATGTTATTGCCAAGACATCTGCGTTTTAACCAGTAGAAAGATATAACTAATGTACTGCATATTAAAGCTTACTCCTGATTAGTCGGTACGTGTCAATTCCCGACTTGACCTGGTGCAGAACGTCAGGTAGACTAGAACTGTTTCTCAATATGCATACTTCAGCGTACTTCTGGACTTACGGACTTGTGATACGTCATCAATCAAAGCCAAAGTTCTGTTCCAATTCAAAGTCCGCATCGAAACAAGTTCAGTCGAAGTACCCGGATGTGGACTTGCCCCGCCCCTTTACCGAGTCTGCTGCTGGACGCAACTTGAGTGAACTTTTCACAGTTACAATCCCCCAATGCAATTGGTGCCGTCCAGCGGGAAACTCAAACAATGGCAGAGGAGAAGTCACACAATTGTAAGTAACCGTTGCTGCCTCGTAAAAATATGAATAAATTGCTTGTTTGAAACGTTGGATGAGTTGGATAAAATACATCCTTAATAAATTTTAAATGGACGATGTTGGTGTTTTTGGAAACGCTAGCAATGGGACAACCGTATGTGACGTGTAGGTAGGTAGAAGGGGACATTAGCAAGTCTGCTGCTGTTCCAATAGTAGTAGGATCGTTCGGCAGACTCCCGTACCCCTGAAGTCCAAACTTTGGAACGAACTTGCCAAGTCCGAACTTCTAGAGAATGCAAGTTCGAACTTGTGAACTTTGAATTGAGAAACGGCTTAGCTGTCATGCTATGACGGGAGTCACTTCGAGCTTGAGGAGAGGAAAAGAATATGCTGCATTTTGCACACACTTAAAGAGCACATTTTCAGTATATAATAACATACGACAGCAAATACTAACAATAGATACAAGCTGGAATAGCACCGTTACAACCCACTTCAGTGAGGCAAATGCCAGTGACATGTAACTTAAACGGGCGGCTCAGGAGGGCATATCTGCAAAGGACCTCAAGTAATGTAGCTATACAGTAGCAATGTGTTGATAAGTAAGCTCTTGAGTTTGACTTGTGCATATTTTGTTACTTTTTCCTGGCTAAGTCTTCCTGGAATCAGTAGCATACATGTTTTTGCTAGCTAACATTAACCAAGAGACCCTGAGATGACATTACAGTACAAAAATGCATTTTACCACTTTTTTGTCACATGAAATTGTGATAAGTAAGCCCTTGATTTGGTCTTGTGCAGATTGTTACTTTTTTTGTTTGTTTGTTTTAAACAAAGACTTCCTGAAATCAGTAGCATACATGTTTTTGCTAGCTAACATTTAACAAGAGACTCTTGGATCAAATTACAGCACATTCATTTGCGTTTTTACACTTTTTATCATAGGAATTGAAGAAAGGGGTGGAATGTCTTTTTAAGTATGCTCTAAAAGCAGTTTTGTACCAATTTTGTCATTTTTATTTTGACTTAGACTTCCCAGAATACATAGTCTACGCTAGCTTACACTTTGCAAGAGACTTTGGTAACACAGTACTTTACATTAATTTGAACTTTTATACTTTTGTTTTAAAAATTCAACCAAAAGGTACAAATGTAATTAGTGAGCTCTAGAATAAGTCTTGTACAGAATGTGTCACTTGTGTCTTTGACTAAGACTTCCTGGAGTCAGTTAGCTTTCTTGCTAGCAGCCACAGCGGGACTCAGGGTACATGATACAGTTCATTTCTTTGCATTTTTACACTTTCTCTGTTGTATGTATTTAACAAAAAAAAATTTAAATGTGTTAATAGAAGAAGACATCTTGTACATTATTTGTGACTTTTGTACTGTTATTATCCATAAGTTCTCATAATCTGTTCGTTTGTTGCTAACAGGAAAATGGCGCAACACATCACTTGCCATTCTACACTTTCTGTTGTACAAATTGTACACAAAGGTAAAATGTGTTAATACAGAGCTTCACTAGTGGTAATATTCAGATTGTGTTACTTTTGGATGAGCTAGGAAAGCTGTTTCCTTCTTGTTATTTTTGTAGCTAGGCTAAGTTAAGATTTATTCTTTTAGCATTAAGAAATGGGAGTGTTTTCAGCCTTTCTATCTAAACCTCAGCATTAAAAAATGCCAAAAATATAAAATGTTGAAAAAGAAACATTCTGCACTGCCTGTGGTCAGTACACACAGGTCCCCATCTTTGCCTGCCACTTGGCTTTCTGGGAAACGTTGGATTGCTCCCCCAGTGTGGGAATTGAGTCTTTGCCCCAAGTAAGGGAAGCACCTCAGGGTCATGGGGGTATAATAGACTGTCAGACTGACAGACAGATTAGTATTATACCAGACAATTGTGGTGAAAAGAGAGCTGAGCCGGCAGGCACAGCTTCATTGCAGCCATCACCTTAGGTCGTGAGCTTTGGTTAATAACCAAATTGTGGTTACAAGTAAATGAAATAAATGTTTTCTAGAGGGTGGTTGGGATAAACCTCAGAGATGGGGCAAAGAGCTTGAACACTGAGAGGAAACTCAAAGTGGAGCTGTTGCTTCTTTGAATGGAAGTATCTCTTACAAAAGAAGTGCTGTAATTAGCCTGTAAGATGTATTTCCAGTTTTATATATTTTTTTAGATCAGCTTTATTCATAAACAAAGTCTGGCAGCTACAGTACATTCATTAAATAACCATATTACAAACATTACAGACTAAGCAACATTTAATAAGTAAAATAGAGAAAAAGATCTAACTCTGGGGTAAATTATGTAGAGACCTGTTATAGAAGTAGATACATGAACAGTTGCTTACTTAAGCTTCATTAGCTTTAGCTAAAGCTAACATAGCTACTCTAGCTACATTACTAATGTTACTTCAAGCTAGTAACCTTGCAAAGCAGATGGATATGCCCGTTTCCTTGTTTTTCACTGGCGAATCCATCTTGCAAAGCTCCCATCTGAACCATTTGGGCCCAGTTAGAAAGTGACAGGACCAATCAGTGACGAGGGGCAGTACTTTCAGGCGCAGCAGAGTCATGACGTAAACAAGCAGCAGCAAGAGCTGGTGCAGTTATGGAGGAAGAGATTAGTGTGGATGCTGCTGAAGTGCCGGTTTTATCAGAACTTGATGACATGTCTTCATGAAAAGAAGAACGAAGAACAGCAGTGAGTTGTTTTCTTTTCAAAAACAACAAAAGTCGAGTACTTGCATGTCTATAGTCGCCATGTTTTGCGTTATTCCTCACTAGCTGCGCACACAGAGCTCGATAGCGGCTACGTCACGTGTTTTGTTGCTCTTATTGGCCTGTAGAGATATAACAGACAGAACGTTCATCCAATCACACTCCAAGTGTTTTTTTCAAATCCTCTGCCTTTCTTAGATGTTTTCTATTGAAGCTTTCCCAGATGGATGTGTGAAACACAGATGGATGTGTGAAACACATGCATCTGGCGTGTCAGGTTAACAAGCCAGTGTAGCTTTAGTAAAGTCAACTTTAGCAAGCATAGCTAAAGTTAACTGTGCTATGTACATAACCTGTCTGCATGGCTTACATAGCTACTTTTTGAGCTTAGCTTTAGCTCCATTCACTACGTAGTTCTCTTATCTACATTGCTCTGTTATCTACTCAGCTATTGGAGCTACGTAAGCAGCTTAAGCTATGCTTGCTGCGTTAGAGCGTTTTCATGGAGGAGGACCATTTATTCCTGTAAGCAGACTTTTTACCCCACTTTATTAAACACTTGGAACAGGGTTTTGCAGGTCAGGTTTTTGACTTTTAACTTTTGGAGTCAAAACTGTTACCTTAATCAAAACCTTGATTAAATTTAGAAAGTTTAAGCGTGTATTTATAAACGGCGCTTCAGATAAACGGTCTGTTAAAGGGCCCATCAGAGAAGAACAGTCTGTTGCCAGGCTGTCTTGGCCAGGGGAGGGGGTTTGGGCATCTGATCAGCATTCAACTTGTTGCCTCCCTGAGATCTGAGACACCCAGGCAAACTCAGAACTTTTTGGAGGGATTATATCTCCCATCTGGCAAGGGAATGCCCCTTTATCCCCCAGCAGGAGCTGAAAACCATGCAAGGAAGAGAGATGTCTGGGTTTATTTGCTTTACATGCTACAACTGGATTACCACCCCTGGTTATTGAAAAAAGAAAGATAGACTGTTGAAAAATTGTTTTTAGCTGTTTTAATGAGTTTGTTCCAGGAGTTTTCTTAGAGGAAATCTAAAGATGCGTATGGAGTTGCACCAGAATTAAATGTTTATTTTCAGAAAAAAAACCATAAGATAAAGTGACAGACACCGTAGACCTAATGTAATAACTTTACCATCTGATATTTCTATTGTAAGAAAATAAGACCTGGGATTTTTTTGAGTGTGGTACACTTTTGGAAAATTTGATAAGTCCAACTATTATGCAACCTAAAGAAAAATAGCGGAGTGTCATGCTAAAGCATCTTATATCTGTTTACAAGAGAAAAGCTTGTAATGACTCTTTGTAAAGGATATTTTATCATTAAAGTGACTGAGAAGAATACTTCTACCCTGTTAAATGTCAGGTGCAGAGTGGGATGGCTGAGATAGCTTGGTCTTGTAGAAAGCGTGGTGTATTATAATATGTGTGATGTATTGTTGCAGAGAGCAGATGACAGGAGGTACGGCCAGAAGGAAAGTGCTCTTTTGTCCCTGATTAATGTACGCACATTCTGCCTTTTTTGGCACATTGCACTCATGGACCATTTGGGTCAAATTGCTTTAGGCATGAAGTCAAAATCACTTCAGCTGAGCCCATTGTGCTTGTTCATGTGTGTGTGAAGCATGTGGTGGGATTTTTTTTATTTTTAGATGTTTAAAAGATTAATTTACATAGCTACAAGTGAAGAATGATATCACTGTCAAAGAGTGTTAAAGCAGGTCTTTAGCTTGACACGTATTAAGATCATGCATCTGTATGTGCAGTGTTTGCATGCATGCGATCTTATATTTGTTTAGAGTTACTCTCGCCCACTGACTCTGAGAGTTTGCCTCGAGGGTGACCGAGAAAGAATAGAAAGAGTACAAGAGAGCTTTAAAGAGCAAGACAGAAAGAGAGAGAGAGACAGAGGGGGAGAAGACCGGCAGAAAATGAAAGGCAGCGAGAGGAATGGATGGAGGAGGCCGTCTGACCAGCTGTACAGCGGGTCAGTGCGAGGAGTGTGTTGTGGAGGGGCGGGGGCTCTTGGTGAGGAGCATAATACAGGCTTGTCAAGTCAGCTGTGATAGCTCTCACTCTCTGCCATGCTGGCAGCTCATTCAATAGCTCATTAATTTCTGGTAAGTGTAGACATGATGGGGGGCCACAGGAGGGCTGTGATGAATGACGATACAACACGAAGCACATGCCACTGGTCAGCTGTGGTTACTGGTCGTTTGGCTTCTACAGCGTTGCTTCTTTCCCAGTCTTTCTTTACTCTGAGTGGAGTCACGGGGCAATTTTTTTTTTCAGCAACTTGCTTTTGAAAATGTAAGCAGAAATTTTGAATAAATTGAAGGCACTGGTAGGGATCAAGTGCAGTTTCAGAAATAAAGACTGTTATCTGAAAGATTTTCTTATGCAGAGAGTGTGTGGCATGATTATTTTGTACATCAAGATCATTCACTGTTTAAAGCATGGTTGTAGTCTCAGTGACGTCACCTATTTGTATCTGAAAAGGCTTAATGAAGCACAATGATGGCGGTTGAAAAACTTTTTAATCCTGATTGCTGTTAAATTTAGTCAATTAACAAAAAGCTGAGGCAAGCCAATTATGTACCCGCCTGTCAATTAACTCAATTTCCACTCCTCTATTTATGCAAATTTGTGCTAAAGTCTTACCCTTGTAATTGTCAGAATGAATGAGCTATAAATAAAAAAAATCATCCACTAAGAAGTTTTTTATGACAGCAACCTGCAGTGTTTTTTCTGTTTTAAAGATCACATATTATGCAAAATACACTTTTCATGCTTTTCTAGGGGATTGTGGTCGCTGGCCCGTCCACAATCCCCCAAGAATCAGAACCCCCCCACACACACCTTTCAGAAAATGTGTGCTGAAACAAGCCGTTCACAGATTTTACCCTCAACAAACTTCACAGTCATGTTTTGGGGACCTCTGAGACCAATATAAACAAAGGGACCCGCTGCGGTAGCAAAGAATGGCGGCTGTGTGACAGTTTTTCTCTGAATGTGATCGTTAAAACGCCTTCCAGGCCAGCGCTGTCATACAAGACAAGAAGTGACACAGTCCATCAAAAGTTACATAACTTTTTTTCTCATGAAGCTAGCTGTTGTGTTTTTCCAGTGACGCTATTGATGCCTTTGAATCTCATGCGGCAGCATTTTCAGCCGACCTGGAACTCGTGTGACTTTTGGGGACTTTAATGATTAAATCCACACCAGTAAACCCAATATCGAATGTCTTTTTATCCGTTTTAATCGAATTAGGATCATTTATTTCTGCTAGCTCGATTGCTAAGCACCATATTGTTTCTCTCTGAGTGTCTGTCAGCCAATAGCAGGCTGTTCTGTAATCACGTGATGCAGCACAAAATAGCAGAAAGAAGAGATAGAGTTCAATGCACTTCATCATTTACACTACTGTATACATTAAGTACATATCTGTATACAACTATTGTTAATATGCGAGTTGTAAGTTTTACATTGTTTTTGGAAAAGTGCAATAAAGAGAGTGATAGAGTCTGTGATGCAGCCCCCTGGATTATTGTTATTTTAATATTTAGCAGCAAATTCAATAATCAGCAGGGTCACAGAGATGCTAAACATTTACAATTCTATTTGTTGAGTTATGTTCTGAGTCAAATATAGGTCTAAAATAATTTGCTAGTCTGAACAGGTAGTTCAGAAAGTTCAGACTGGTATCGGATCAGTGCTCAGTATCGGCCGATACCCAACACCTTGGTATCAGAATCGTATCAGAAAGGAAAAAATGGTATCGGAACATCCCTAATCAAAATCACAATTAGTTAAAATTTTTACCTCAATTACGATAAATGAATGATCATCCCAACCCTCATTCCCAACTCGGTTTGTGTGGTAACTTTTTGTATAGTTCTTTAACAAGTAATTCAAAGGAGCATGCACTGATTAACAATTTATGGTTATCAATTGAAAAAATTGAAAGCAAAACACATGAGCTGAAATGAAAAATTTTATGAAACAACTCAAATTTTCCCAGAAAAGTAGAAAAAAAAAAAAAAATTTAAATACTGTAAAAAGTAGGGGTGTCAACTACTATAACTTAGCAGCTTACAACAGCCATATACCATCCTCCAGCGACAACAACGAAGCATCCAAACACATAACAAAAGTGCTCACTTAACTGGACACTGCGTTAAAACTCTACATTTCAAATGAAAAATGAGTCTTACCATCAGTTGCTAATATTAGTCCTCATGATGACAACTGAAACCTCTGCTAAAGCTGTAAATCCGACCATCCTGGTTTATTTGGACTAGTCCCAAAAAGACAAACGCTCTACAGCAGATAGTCCGGTCCAGTCCTCCTCTCATTAACGACTTATCCAAGACTGCTTCTGCTAATCAGCCAGCGTAGGCCTCTCTCTCTCTGCTGCTGCATCGGTGTTTGTGGTGCTCAGCCATAGTTCCCTTTCGTTTCAACCTCTTCATTACTCGCAGCGATGGCACAAAAGCCCTCCATACCGCTGATGATATTAAGCCTTTGGTTAACCAGGAAAACCTCACTTACTTACATACTAACCTCACTGCTTTACAAGAAAGCTCTGGTCAAACTTTCCCACTTTCCCTGCAGAGTCCCCAGCAATACTGAGCTTGCACAGAGGGATAGACTTGCTTTGATGCTGTTGTGCATACATAATTAGCCATGTGCTTGCCGTCTGAGGTGATAAACAACCCCAGCAACACAGGACAGTGGGTGGAGTCTTATTCGACTATGAGGTTAATAGAAGAATCAGACTCCTCCAAATCAAATTGTCGAATCGCCGACTATTCCAGGTCACCCCTAGAAAAAAGTAAAAAATAACCTCAATTAGATGCTTGCATCTTTTGTAAAAAAAACCCAAAACATTACCATGTCAAATTAGAAAAAATACATCTCATGCAAACCTATAATTTTAAGTGAAAAAGTGGATTTGATTTTTTTTTTTTTAATCTGCCAACACTATCATATGGTTTTGTATCATAAGTCACTCTTAAATCTATGAAATACTTTAACATGGCATGCTTTGCATTTTCCATTATTCTTGGTGTTTCTTGTTTTTTTTTTTAATCAGAATATTTTGGGGTCATTTTATGCCTCTATTCAGGATGATGTGGATAGAGCTGGAAACGGGGATGAGGGGTTGAGGAGAGACATGCGAGAAAGGAGCCACAGACCGGACTCCAACCCGGGCTGCCTGCATGCACAGTGCGCACTTCATCCACTAGGCCATCTGCACCCCATTCTCGCTGATTCTTTGACCATATACAGACTGACGGGGATCTAGCTCCACCCTTCAGGGTTGGATAGATACAACAGAGATGTCAGGGTTGGCTTTCTTAGCCTGCAGCCACCACAAGCTGGCCCCAGATAAGTGGAAGAAGACAGACTGATGGACAGAACAGATCAGCTATTATGGTACCTTTACTAACTTTTGATAGTGGAATTGGAAATTATTGTGTACCATACCAAACCAAACTGAATCAGAAAAGTAGAAAGACAGCTTTGGAGAACTTCAATTTTTATTTTATTTTTTGTAATTGTGCCTTTTTTTCTGAACAGAGGTTGCTGTTTGGCTAGGGCATGTAAGTTAACTGGCAGCAGTAAAGAGCACAATGATAAACCCTGGTTTACCTCTTGTGATTTTTGTTCTTATTCACTTTTGGGGAGAATTCATTCTTTTGGCCGAGCTTATTTAAACACAAAGTTCTTTTTGCAGAGTTTTTACAAAAAAAAGCTTTAGCAAAGAAAAAAATGTGCACTTGGGCGGCTCCACAACATAAAAAATCTCTATATTTGACTTAAATTAAGACTGTAATGAGTTGTAGTTGATCGCATGAATTGCCAGCAAACTTTCATCTTCCCATTAACTTGCAGAGGCCATCATACTCTGAGATATTGATTACTGTGTGTTCAGAATTCATCTTAATGATACCCTGTGGAGTCTTTGAGCAACAGTGATGTGATACACATTTTAAAGAGAGTTTGTCTCTGTTTGTTTGAGCTACAGTTTTTACACTTGCAGTGACGAAAGGCAGTGAAGAAGGAACGCTAGTAACTTCAGTTGTGAACAACAGTTTCAGAATTCTTCATGTGAAAATAATTGGGTTTTTTTCCTCCAGATTTTGCATTTAAGCTTTTCATTTCTGTACATAGTTTAGGTTTGCATGTAAGAGATGTGGCCCGTTTAGAATATATTTGGATATGTGAAGAATTTGATGTAGGTACCATCTCGTCTTGTAAGTTAATCAGGACACTATGGAAAAAGCATGTAGAGATGGGTATGAATTTACTAAAAAATAACTGGCACAAGGTTTTATAAGTGAAGTAGATAGTTTCAGAAAGTTTGTAATTTGGAGACTGCTTAGAAATAATTCCATGTGTGATGACTGTAAACTAAAAGAGCTTTAGCACAGGTGAGAACAAATGGGTTCACTGGATGTTGGTGAACTGAGCTTTCTCCTAACAGCCACCTTGCTGCTTCAGCATTTAGGAGATCCTTTTGTAGTTAACTCCTGGTTTTCAATTTGTAGCCTCCTGCGGTTTCCTGCCAGTGTCCATTATCTGAGCCGTGAGTCTGATGAGGGCAACTACTGTGAATCTTCAGTGTTTCAATTAGTGAGGGATTGGACGCTCATCTCCTCGACAGCCCCACTTTAAAAAGCCAATTTATTATTTAATCTAAAATAAAACTGATTCATGAGAACAGGTTGGGAATATCTAATGCTTTTAGTTACTATTCACAGCAAGCTTGGCTCTCCTGCAAGCCATTATCTTGCTGGGAAAACATTTCATATTTTGAAATGGATTTCCCAGTGTTATTACGTCAGTTTTAGAGCTGGGAGCATTCTTGGACCAGCAGAAAAAAAACCTCTGCAAACACAGATGGCCATGTTTGTGTTGTTGTTTTTGATGTTTTGACAAAATACCACATGACTGAATTTCTGTACAGCTGCTGTCTTTGACTCTCCTGCCAGTAAATGAGCAGCATGGCGCCTGTGCAAGAATCCAGATCCTAATCATTTCTTCCCTGTCCACTGCAGTTTAGAGAAATCTGTGAACATCTTATACAAAGAGGCAGAAACATAACCTCCTTCCAACCTCATTAGTGTGGGTAATAAAAGTCTCCATGTAGTGAGCTATTACAAGTGCCTTACTGCAGCATGAATAGAAATACACCAATCACAGCTTACCCAGTAGAGCGATAATAGGTGATACTTTTGGGTACTAGAAATAAATTACATTGCAGTGTCCTGGCTCATTTTATTTCCCATCTGATCTCTGGTTTACAGGTTGTCTTGGATCATTGCTGTGTGAAACATCAGGGAAGTATTAAACCTGATCCATTCCAGATCAATGGTTGTTACTTCATTGATTGCAGAGCAGTTGTCAAGGGATAAGTAGCATTTTTCATCAATTGATCTGGATTTGTGGAGCCTTTAAAGCCACTGATCATCAAATTTAATCTGGTTTTAATCCAGAAAACACAGGAGCAAACGGAGCACTGTAAATTTGTTGGGCTACTACCTTAATCATGACCACATAATGAGAAAGTCTTTATCCAAATACAAGCATGGATTTGCATTTTCAAGGCAACGGTAGCATTTTAGCTTTAATGTAATTTGTTTTCTTAAAATGTCTAGATATGTGTGTTTTAATGATATTTTATGATTTAAAGGTCACATATTATGCAAAATACACCTACTCAGGCTTTGCTAGCAAAAAAAAAAATGTGCCCCTGGTCTGTCCACTATCCCCCCAAGAATCTGAAAAATCCATTCCCTACCCCTCGTCTCTTTTTCCACCCTTCAGAAAATGTGCGCTGAAACAAACCGTTCACAGATTTTATGCTAATGATGTCGTGGGGAGTTAGCACCGCCTCCAGGTTGGGTTGGCCCTTCCTGCTTGGACAAAAATTCCACCCTCCTCTCCTGAGCAGGAGAGCCTCATCCATTAAGCCACATCCATTTCGTGAAAGGGGTGGAGTTGGGGGCGGGGTCAGACAGCTCATTAACATTTAAAGCCACAGAAACAGAAACAGTTCGTTCTGAGCAGGGCCGAAAGAGAGAATTTTTTTAGACATGCAAAAATCCAATACTGGAGTGTTTTTTTTTTCAGAAATGAACTCCACAGGAATGTTTTGGGGACCTCTGACACCAATATAAACTTGTCTTAAAAAGGGGTAAAACATGTAACCTTTAATTTTCTTCAATACTCAGTTCAGAAAACAAGACACTAAAGAAAGGTCTGGTGGTTTTGACAATAAATACACAAGGCTTAGGTTAATTATTACATTTTGTAACTTCCGGCTAGTCACTGGTTGCCCATTGGTTGCTGTTTTTTTTTGTAAAGTGGTACATGTGCATTACATGCTACATGTATTTTTAACAGTACAGCCAAAGTCATCTGCATTCTTGAGGGCAATAAAATGCAGCAAATAACCTGCTGACAGCTCCACAGTGCAAAAAATAAATAGCTTAAACATTTAGATTGATTCTCCTTCTTACTCAGCCAGTTTGCAGGATGGCTCCCTGAGATACTCCTGACAAAGTGCTTTAAGTAACAGCAACAACAAAAAGACAGATTCTTGAATGCAAAATTTAGCTATAGTTCAGAGCTTAAATATGATTTTAAATTTTTGAGACTTAAGATGAACAAAAGAAATCAAACTTCACCAGAAGTAGTTCTCCTGATTCTGCTTTAAACAGCACAGACTAACTAAGCAACCCAGTTTAATGGGCATTTCACTGTAAAGAGCTCTGTAACAATCCAGTGGCAAACCACATCTCCAGTGCTGAGACGGGACACCTGCAGAGTGTGTGCAATGCATGGGAGACTTGGCACACAGAGGTCCGTCATTGCTTTTCCCATGTTTCATGCACTGTCACAAAGCACAACATGCACGTTCTTTATCTCTATTTTCCATATCCGAAACACGTTGTCAAAAGCGGCTGCAGCTGCGGCTACTGAGTGAGCACTCCTGTGAGTGTAGGGCAGACTCCTGTGAGTGTAGGGCAGGCAAGAGTGAAATCCTCACCTATCCACTGAGGCACTGAGGCTCAACATGCTAACAGGGCTGACACTTGATGTCCATATATTCGTGGTGAAGCTAATATGTTTAGCTTTAACGAGGAGCTTCTCTACATGACTGGAAACTAAGTTTGGCAGTTCAGGTAAGGCTATAAGCACCTGCTAGGTATAACATAGCGGGGCTTTAAATGCATCATTAGCCCGTGGAAGCCCATATATTCTACCACGCTGAAAGGCTGATTATCCAGAACTATATATTCAATGATTTTCCTGTTCAGCTCCTTACCTTTGGGTGGTCATTGCTGTGTTTTATAGCTTTGTCAAAGGACTTAAGTAGAGGCTGTTTACGAGTTTTCCCTGGAATTAAATTTTTTTATTCTTCATCTTAAGAAAGTCCTTGTAGTCATGAGGGTGATGTTTTTTTAGATGTAAAATAAAGGCATGTTGTCAAGCTCCTCCTCGCTTCACATGTACTTTACAATCGATGCAAACAGCTACTTTGCTGTCTTGTTCCCACACCTCAAACTTCACACGCATAGCCGACATGTTGAGTTTGTTGTTGGCGCACGTCTGGCGTCATCCATGTGCTTAATTGTGACGTCACATTATTAGCCGTACAGATTGGCGTAAATTTTATTATCAGCCAATACCTGTCATTAACTTTTTAAGCTATTATCAGCTGATATGATGTAATGCCGATAATATCGTGCATCCCTACTTGTTTCCTTATGTTACTATATGTTTTCTTATGTTACCTTGCGTATTATTACGTTACCTTACATTACTTTACGATCCACTAAACATAATTATTATGTAACCTCTCATTAGTGAGTTGGGACAGATCTCTAAAAAGAGCAGGAATTCCCATCACTACTATTGATTTTGGATGGACAAAATAGGGCGATGCATTTTATTCTTTCTGTATACTAGAGGAATACTGAAGATCACGTCAGCTGAAGGGTTGGTCTTCATATGTACCTGTACATGTGGTGTCTACACAACCAATCCAGTCTGGATGAAGGCATCCCAGACCACCTCAGCATGCAGTCATCTAGAATTACCATTGGAATACCTTAAACAGATAATGATTCCTGTTATCATGTTGTGTAAATGGGGTATGAATTGCAACTGGAGCGGAGTGTCTTTTCCATAACATATATGAACATTTTAGTCATTATACTGTATTCAGCCAATAGATCATGTCACACTTGTTGTCCAGACTCAGACTTCTGAGTTTACAAGGAGCTCTTACATCCTGGATTAGAATGACTAAGTACACAAGAATAGGGTAGTACTGCTGCATTGCAACCAGTCATTCATATCTCTGTGAAAGGACTCAATGAACAGATACTGTAACCATTATAAGCCTGAGGCAGTAAAAGCTTTGATATTCCTGTTGTAACAGTGGACTTGAGGATTATATTTAAGCTGTCAGGCCTCATGAATATACAAGAACACGCTTGCCAAAGAAAGTGATACACATGTAGGATTAAGCTGCACTTGACAAGATGAAAAAATGTTCAAGTGTGTGATGTTTCCTGTGAGAACTTTTTCCTGTTGTTGTGTTGAAAAGTCCCAATGCAACTCCTACCTGCTGTCCTGACCTGAACTTTCCTGCCAAGTCCTGTCCTGTCCTGATCTGTGATTTTCTGTACCTTCTTGACCATATCTGTCCTGTCCTTTCCTGTCTTGATCACTGTCTTGTTCTGACTTAGCCTCTATTTTTTGGCAAGACCTGTACTGTCCTGTTACTCTCGTCGTGTATGCCCCTGTTTTTCTGTCTTAACCTTAATTTTCCTGTCCAGCCCTTCCTAATTCTCACCTGTCCATTCCTGGAGTTTCCTTTCCTTTCCTATCATGGGCTATACTCTCTACTCTGGACCAGGACTGACCCAGCCTGTCTTGCCCTTTTCTGAAATATACTCTCCTGACCTGGGATCTCATTAATAAAACAGTGTTCAAAACTATAATAAAGTTTGCATATGCCAAAATCTTGAAGGTTGAAAACCACAGCATTGCATATGAAGCCAAACATGCTTTTTAGAAAACATCAACCCTTTAACTTCCTAATGTACTCACCCACAGTAGGAGCCAAAACATTACCAAATAATGTTGGAGTGAACAGCAAATCAGCTTCAAAGGAGACGCCAGTGGACGAGGGCAGAGGAAACTGCTGCACACCTGGGATATGGTGCTGGTGGAGTATGTGGAATTTGCAGGTTAAACACCAAAACAACTTCCATTGGTGCATACCAGGGTGGAAATTAGCACCCGCCACCAGCCAAATGCGGGTGTTTTTTAGCAGTGTCTGGTGAATTTGTTCAACCTACCAGCCACTAGGGTAGCCAAATAAAAGCAACAACATAACTTGAGTCCTGTTTTGCTTGTTTCTACCAACTTTATGACCAGAACCGAGCAGAGCTAATCACTAAATGACCAAAAGACCCCGCCTTCTCCATTAATGGTCGGCTGTGTGCTGGAATGTTTTGACTCAGGCCCCATCCACACGGAGACGAATTCAGGAGTATACGCAAGAGTTTTTTGTTGTATCAGCGTTTCATCCACACGGAAACGGCGTTTTGGGTGACTGTAAACGTTAATTTTTGAAAACGGGTCCCAGAGTGCAAAAATCCATGAATGACTACCGTTTCGTCTCCGTGTGGATGGCCAGCCCCATCTTTCTTGAAACGATTACGTCACACATAGCGTAGCTCTCTTAAGACGCCTGCGCAGGTCTGGACAAAACAACAATCGTTGATTACAGGGTTGTGTTCGTAATGCAGAAGCTACTGATCTTGTTATGCTTTTACAGAAAAATCTGATGCTCCTTTACCGCCACCGTGAAACACAAACACCACATATTCTTAAATCTAACACGGAGAACAACCAGTAGGGCAACTAGAAGGAAGTTTGTGTTAGTTTTCTGTGATCTTCTTACAGCGTTTTCAGTTGTTTTTTAGTGGTTCTGTGCTTACGCAGTTATTTCCTGAAACGACCTCGTCTTTACGAAAAACTTTTTCAAAACGAAACAGCAATTTTTGTCTCCGTGTGGACAGGGCCTCAGTATTTTTTGCGTAGTACTGCAACTGGTCTACCTGTTCAAGGTGTCTTTAAGCTGATATTTTGCTCGTCCAGGATAGTTAATTAAGGCCAGAACTGAGAGATTGCTGGAATCGTGCAGAAAATTTTAAAATCTTTTTAGTCTGACAGTCATAATGCAAGAAAATGCTGCATGAATTTACAGTGCCCCCATATGTCACCCGGGCTGCCTGCATACATGGGGTGCAACCTAAGTGCTAGGCCATCTGCAACGCCAAATCCCTGTATTTAGTGTATTTTTTGATGTAATGAGGGCAAAGAGTTGCTAAAAGCCCACAGTGAAATAGTGCAATAGTGTAAAGCTTGTTGCACCCTCAAATTCAGCTTCATGCCACTATGGATTAATTGCTTTGCAATAATTTTATTGTATTCAATATGCATTTTCATATGTTTATCTATCTTGGGTTTCTAGCTATGTGCTACCTGGAAAGTCAAAGCAGCTGCTTGAATAACTCAGAGAGCATCTTTTGAGCAAAGCCTTTTCTGCCAAGTAAAACTGTATATCCATTTTGCAATTAAATGGTTGAATGTATGTCGAGAGTGTCCCTGACTAAAACACAGTTAATAGCCCGGGGTTGTGTAGGGCCTGACTGGACTTTTTGGGTTGAGCAAATTCTATCAGCAGGTTTTGTTTTTTTATAGCTTGGTATAAGCTGTAGAACCAGTTTCAGGTCCTGATTTATAAATGAGATCCCTTACCTGTACTTTCATGACCTGACCTTTTCATTGTCCTGTCCTGTCCTTTTTAGAACTGTACTTTCCTGTCCTTCCCTGTCTTCTATTTCTTGTCCTGTGAGATCCTGTCCTGACCTGAACTCATCTGTCCAGACCTGACCTGTTATGTCCTCGTACTTTCCTGTCCTATCCCAACCAGTAATGTCCTGTACTGAACTTCTCTGCCTGTCCTGTTCTTCTCTGTCCTCTCTCTCTTGTCCTGTCCTTACTGTCCCGTCAGTCATGCCCTTGGCTGCCTTGGCCCATCCGAGACAGTCACACAGAGAGCTGCCACGCAGATGTCCTCCTGAAAGCCAGAGGGCGCTGTCTGCTTGAAGCGTCAGTCTCTGTGTGCCTCTGTCCCCCCGCTCAACCCGGCTTTGGCTCTGTTAACCCTCTTCTCTTCTCCCCTCCTCTCTCTGTCTCTCTCTTTCTCTCTTTCGCGGCACCAGGCGCGGCTCCCCTCCTGTTCATCCACCCTAAGCATTGCTGAGGTACTCCTGCATGGGTTCTAATGCATCGATTCAGCCGTCATCATGGCATCACTTCCTCCTTCCATCTCCAAACCAAACCTCCTGCCTGCCTCCCTTCCCAAACATCTGATCTGTCCCCTTGTGTGCTTGTGCTGTCCTGCCTGCTGCCTCCCTGCTGTCTCTCTGTGGTTTTCTACCCATAATCCCTTCTGTTCCCCCTCTATTTTCGTGTCGGTGTGGTCTTGTTTTTCTTCTGATTTTGTCTTGTAGTAAAAAAGTCCTGTTGCCCTCATTCTTGTACTTGTACTGTATCTAAACCTTTCCACACTCGCACACCCTCCAAAAATAAACAAACCTCCATCACTTGGCATATTCCTCAAATGTGTTTCAACCTCAGAATTGAAGTTGAAAGATGCTTGAATTATATATTTGAATGAAAGTGATATTGCTTGCACAAACAAAGTGCATTTCTCTCCCTCTGTGTACACACCCCGGTTCCTTTAACGTTC
The DNA here is from genome assembly GCF_018320785.1 of Cheilinus undulatus. Lineage (NCBI taxonomy): Eukaryota > Metazoa > Chordata > Actinopteri > Labriformes > Labridae > Cheilinus > Cheilinus undulatus. Next base: position 33,324,051 of record NC_054878.1, on the reverse strand, counting down.
ACACAATCACACAGCAGCGTGTAAAAGGGAAAAAGGCTGCATAAATGTGCCGTAAGCCTTTTTGCAGCTCTCCTGTGCTTGTTACTCTGGTCATGGCCCAAAGACTCTGATCTGTAAAGACATGGCCTCAATACAAGGGCATGGAGGAGCGCTGACACTTGTCCAGTGTGATACTAGAATGCATTGATTACCTGTACTTAGTAAAGAAATTTGTAAAAGAGTGTTGAAGTAGAATCAGAAAACATACTGTCTATCTCAAAGGTTATGGGAGGTAATGGCCACTAAAAAGATCCTCATTTTTCCTGTTTTCATCTTCTAACAATCAAAGATGGGGCCCTGTCTACTCCGATGTTGCCAATTAGATGGACATAGAACATTTTTAAGTCGTGATAAGAAACTTAATGTACAATAGAACATCAGAAGCCACTCTAAAAGAGAAAAAAGAGGATCTGTGTATTTTTACGAAAAGTTTAAATTTTTGAGATTATAAAGTTGTTTATTTACAGGAAATCAGACTCAGAATTTCTGAGTTTTTGTAGTCAAATTTAAAACATTGTATACTCACAAATTTACCAGAAACCAAACTAACAACAATGGTTGGATAACCCCAGTTTACAGAAATGTCTCTTCTAAGAGGTGATAAAATTATTCTGGGCTAAAATCACAAGTACAGTACCTTCTTATTCCTTAACCCCAGTAAATGATCAGGCTCTCAAGTACAGGAACTGTGCAAGAAAAAAGCTCCATCCAATATGATTTTCTTCCAAGCAATCGTCTATTTTGACTTTATAATCTCAAAAAGTCATATTTTTGGTTCATGTAATTTTATGGCTGTTAAGGTAAAAAAAATCTCATATATATATGTGTGTGACTTTTCAAACTTGAAAATCTTGAGTTTTTTCTTAAAAATGAACAGCTATTTTTTATTTTCTTATTCTTGTAGAATGGCCCATTTACTGTTGTAATAAAGAGTAGTTCATACATGGACAGTATGTAGGCTTATTATGTTGGGATTTTGTAAATCAAGAAAAAAAAGTTAAAATTTATGTTTAATTTTTTTATTCAGATATGATATGAGACAGCACAAAAAATATGATACCATTGGATATAGTATGAATCAATATGATATGGCACAACAGTAGAGTGGGGTATGGTACCATATGACATGATTCATTATGGTACATTTATGTTACGTTACATTATGTAAAATTTTGTTACATTATATTACGTACATTACATAGGGTTTGTTACATTACATTACGTTACATCATGTTACATTATGTTACATTATTTTACGCTAGATTAAGTTATGTTACATTAAGTTAAGTCAAGATATGTTACATTGTGTTACATTATGTTACATTACATTACGTGACATTAAATTACATTACATTAAGTTACTTTAAATTAGTTATGTTACATTATGTTACGTTTCATTACGTTTACCTTATGTTACTTTAAGTAACATTATGTTATGTCACGTTACATTATGTTACAATACGTTACATTACAAAGAGTTAAGTTATGTTGTGCTATATTATGCTACACTATGCTACACCATGTTATGCTACACTACGTAACCCCACATTACATTTCGCTATGCTACGCTATGTTGTGTGACACAACATTACGTTACACTAGGTTACATTAGACTAGGTTACGTCACACTACATTATGCTACATTATACTATGTTTTACATCACTACATTACATTACACAACATTGCATCTCCCTACATTATGTCACATAACGTTGTGTTGCCATGTGATATGATACAATGTAGTGTAATTTAGTACCAAATGGCACAACACAAGATGATATGATAAGAAATTTTATGCCAAGTTATGATTTGCTAGGATGAGACACCTTATCACTTGATTCTTGATTTTAACAAAATATTATCTGTGATAATATTAATGATATGATACTAATGACTTGATGTGGAGCAATATTATTCAGATCACAATAAGGTTTGATGTAATAAGATGTTAAATGGTGCTTATGATTTGACAGAATACAAACCTATGATATGTATGAGGAACAATGAAACAATTATGACTTGATACAATACAATACAGTATCATTTATTGGATATATCACTGATAAGACACGATACAGTACAATATGGTACAACACGTTTATTTAGCGATGAGGTAATTCATCACTGAGCAGGCCCCAAAGTAGCAATTTGAAAAATTAAGATCTAACTCAAAATTTTGACAATTTTCATCTTCACTTTGCTCTTCAGTGCTTTTGACTGTCTAACTTTAAGTGAACTCATAATCACAAGAATTAAATGGTCATTGATTATAAAGTGTATAAATCTCTCTCCCAGCTGGTCACATATTTACAGACAGAGGTTTTTGGGCACAGCCAGAGGTTGAGCACTCTGTTGTCTTTTATTTTTGGGTTTCCACACACACTAACAGAGGGATGTGTCAACAGTAGCGGTGCTCTGCAGGAGCTGATGTTTTTCTGGTCTTCATCCATCTTTGGTTTTGTTGTGTTGTTGCTGGTTTTCTAGTGAGTCGTCAGGCACCTTTCTTTAAATTATTTTTACATTTATTTTCATCCGACTGTGAAATGTGTGTGTTGGCTTAGATCTGGCATGTGTGAAAATTGGAGGAGGTCAAGTGGTCTACTGTGTTTTAAAATGCTCCTCTAACTGATGTGTCGTGTTGATCAGAGTGGGTGTGCATGCCTGTTGCCTGAGAGCGTGCGTGGCATGAAGGTGAGTGACTATCCTGTGGCTTCCCCCAGGCCTCACGGAGAGAATTCAGGGCTCACCTGGATGAGGTCATCACGCTCAAGTCAAGGTACTCTACCTTGGACCAGGTAAACTCGCTACCCTTCTACCAACCGCTCTTCTACCGGCATGCAGGCCACTGGCATCCCACATGGCACCTCACCACACACACCCACACACACCCACACACAGGTAGGGAGGCAGCTGAGGAAGAGAGGCAGATGAAGTACACAACACTTGGAAGCCCCTTTATGTAGCAACCTAGCTTAATTAACACACTTTAGTTTCATTTCTTTGCTGATAGTCCACAACAGTAATCACAATACACACACTTACAGGAGTTTAGTTCAGCTTGGGAGGGGGCAAAAGTTTAACCTGAGAAAACTGAAGATGTCACAGAATGAAGAATTAACACAGGTTTTTATTTATAGTACAGACCATGCAGACCCTGTTTGCATCTGGTTTAACATCTAATCTGTGTTTGGATTTGTTTGCAGCTTTATAGCAAATGCAAAAAGATGTCGTATGGCTTAAATTACAAACTCATTGTATCAGTGTTAAATTTGTCAACTTGAACATTTACCTAAAATATCGGTCAACTCCCTTTTTTCCACAAGCAAAATAAGACAAAGACTATCTAAAAACAGATCTTTAGAAAATTAAAACTCTGATGAAAAGTTAGTTTAGTTTTCATCAGAATCAAAACAAGCTTAAAATGCTGGTTCTGGATTGTTGCATATAAGATATGTCAGTATATTCATCAGCAATACATCTAATACAGTTAGTTAAAATTAAGTATATATATATATATATATATATATATATATATCGTTAAGTTTTGGTAGTGCAGAAAAGGTGAGCATGGTGTACATTTTCTGAGTGGTTTTATTGACAAAACTAAAGTATTAAGAAAGTGAGTAAGTATTTTTTTAAAGAGTATCTGTACTTTATGTTTTTAATTTTCTGATTGATTCTACTTTTACTTCTCTATATTTTTTATATTAAATGAGTACTTTTACTCCTATACATTTCCTCGTTACTCGTTACTTTGTAAATCGGGATACGTTTTGTTGTCAAATTACTTTGTGAAGCTCAGAAATGTGGCCTGAAGCGAATGGAAACTAAGGGGTTATTACTGACGATGGCAGTAATGCAGTGTCTTGAATGTCAACCAGCATTAATAACAGAAACAGGTGAAGAAGAAGAAGCAGGAGCTGAGAAAGAGAAGTGGGAGAAAGAGCTTGAGAAAGTGTGAAGATTAAGAGCAAGAGAGCAAAGACAAAGGAGGGAAAAAAAAACAGCAAATGCACAATGGAGGAGGGCGAGACAATGACGGCAAATGTGTTATTTACAACAGCCAGTCCAACAGGCCCATAACAACCCCTGGCCATATTTGCAGGATATGTTTGCAAAAATTTGTGCTAAAGATTTATCTTATCGAATGACGTGCCCTCTATGCCAACCAGGAGACAGAAATACTGGCTTTTAAATCCCACCATCCAACTTAAGACATTTTCACTTTTTTGTTTTGTATTTACAAAGCTGTAGTGTTATTGTATGTATATCCACCTTATGGAGAATATTTTTTAAATAAACAAAGTTCTCAATTTAAAATGTGGTGTAGCAAAGGTGCAAGGATTTATATATCGTCCCAATACATCCATCATGATTATTCTGATTATTGTTTTGATGGATCCTCCCTGTTGGCTTAAACTGCTATGAGTTTAATTGGTTTTTCAAAATAAAACCAATTTTAGTTGTTTGAAGGAATTATTGATTAACATTTACTTTTTTAACTGCAAGGATGTCAGATGTATGTTTCAAAAGTAATATGACCAGAAAGACCGAGTATAAGAACAAAATGGAAATTGAGTCTTAAAGAACTTTATACAAATCGCACCCAGATCAACAATGAACAATCTTTTTCACATTTATATTTTGTTCGTTTAGACCTGAAAAATGGTCAACTTTTTAACCAACACACATGAAACCTTTCCTTATCATTTATCTCCATAAAAACCAATTCCCATTTTGTGCACATGTTATTCCAGTGAGTAAAATGTGCATGAATCCCATTTTAGGAGCACAATCTTTTCATCTTTTGGGCCATAAAGGATTTTTTTTTTCTCCTCCAAACTGCCAGACATCTATCTTGTCTCTAGTCACTTGCCCTGATTGGTTGCCACTGCCAAGAAAACAAAAGAAGAAAAAAAAGGAGCATCGTGATTTGCGAACAGGCTAACAGGAAGCTGCCGTCTTTTACTTCCAATGTCAAGGTAGAGACTGATAGCAACACTGTTATCACCAAACACATTATAAATAGACGTTATCATGGATTCAGCAATGTGGATTTGTGGTATCACAGCTCTGAATAAACTTTCTGAATTCTGTAATTTATTTTTCTTTATTGCTAATTTTGTACTCAGTTTAAATTTCAATTTTGTTGTCACTCCATCTTTTATGATGCTCTGTTTTCAAAATCATTAAGGGCCACTTTCATTTTTATGCTGTCCCAAATAAAAGTGAGAATAAACTTCAGCAAATCAGAGCCTAAAATATTCACAGTAGTCATAAAACAAGAATCTTGAGATGTAAAAATGCCAAAGAAATCAAGCCAAAATTAGTATCCAGATAACATGTCCAGATACATGTGAGATGTTTCAACCACTTGTTGATTGGGTCTTGTTTTTGCAAACACAAACACATTTTACACTTCCCCATTGTTAAGATATCAGCAGGAGAGGTTAGCAGCTCAAAGGTCATACAGAGATAGGGTTATCTAAGAAGAATGGAGATACACAAGGCAACACAATCAGACAAAAAGCTGTGATAAGAGAGGAAACAGAGAAGCTGTTACTGTAGAGGTTGCCCTGTGTATCACCAGTTCACTTATCAGCAACATTACTCTTTTCATTGCCTCTCTCTCTTTCTCTCGAGATCTCCACCAGCACTCATTCCTCAGCATCCATCACCCATCTGATGTGATCTGTGTGTTGGCTGGTTACTGTTGTTTTATTTCTGAAGAGTGTGTGAGTGTTTGGGTTTGGGTATGTGTGTCGGGGTTAATGGAGGATCTGCTGCTGAAGCTTACCTGCGGCCATGAAACTCTTCAGTCTCAGCCCCAGGCTCCCTCTATCCCCCAGGGAGGAAGACTTTGCTCTAAATCTTCATGCTAGCCTTTCGTCCTTCCCTCTATCACTCCAGTGTTTTGTCCTCCACTCCCTGTCCCCACGGGGCGATGCAGCCCAAGCCGGTTTCCCCTGCCCTGTCACAACCGTTTCCCGCACAAGCCGGACAGATAAATCTTCCCTCGTTTTGCATAATTCGTCTGACAGCTCCTTTGTTTTTGTGCTGAGCTCAGCAACGCCACGGTAGCATCCCATCATTTCCTGGAGCGTCTCCTCAGCCGGCTGCTTATCAGCCTCATCGATCTCTTCCCCCGTGGAGTCACGCGTCTTGCTGACCTCTCCACGCTCACTATTCTGTGTCCGTAGACTTCACCACAAGCACACTACATCGATCATCCTGGCAGATGCTCATGACAACCTGTTTCTGTGAGGACAGGGTTGACAGTAGGAGTAAAATGATGCCTCAACATTTATATCAACAGTTACATTCATTCTGGCAGTTACATTCATAAAACAACCACATTGCAAACATTACAAACTAAGAAACATTTTGTCAATAAAAACAGAATAAAGATCAGCTGTATAATAAACACCCATCTTAGAAGTAGTTAAACATATGGTGACTCACTTTAGCTTTGTTAGCATTAGCTACACCTAACACAGCTACACTAGCTATCTAATTGATGCTACTACATAAGTCAATGTATCTATGTTTGCTTTAGCAATGCAAGCTTTAAATAAATGTAGCTAAAGCCAATGTGGCTACATGGCTTATATTACTGCTCTGTGAGCTTAGCTTAGCTTTAGCTACACTTTCTATATAGCTATGGAAGCTATGTAGCTCCATTACCTACATATCTACATCCTCCATAGCTAAGTTATATTGGCAGCTTGAGCTTTAGCAAACATCACTAAAGCTACCTCAGCTAGCTAGATAAAGTAGTTAGTATTTTATGTAGCTGCTTTGTGAGCTCAGCTTAGCCACATAGCTCCGTTATCTACAAAGCTCACACAGCTAACAGAGTTAGGTAAGCTACGCTTGCTGCGTTTTAACGTTTAAAGGGGGAGCAAGCATTTTTTTTCTGTAAATAGACTGTGTTCTTGGCTTTATTTAATGTTTTGCAATCAGGTTTTAACTTTTAACTTTTTTTATTCTGCTACCTTAACCCTAACCCCAAACATAAGGTTAATCTGATTTTATTTTAAAACTTCATCCAATAAACACAGGAGTGTGATTTTAGTGTCAGGGTAAGGTTTAGGATATCAAAGTTAAAGGTCAAAAAAGGTAGCAGCTACGTCATGTGTTTTGTTGCTCTGATTGACCCGTAAAGATGTGACAGACAGAACGTTCATCCAATTTCAAAGGCTCTGCCCTTTCCCAACGCTGTCTATGAGTGGTTTACCAGATGGATGTGCGAAACACATCCATCTAGCATGCCAGGTCAGGGAAATACTGGAAAATTTGGGTAGGTTTGAACAGTATTTAGTATCCTGATTCACATTATATCTGTTTTTTCTTTTTATTCTTAAGGCTTTTTCTGCCTCTGTCGAGTAGATCTGAGCCATATGCCAAACTTGAACCACCCACTCTGAGCCATATGAGCCCCGTTATTGCCCTAGATTATGCACATATTTTTACTTGCTTTCTATGGCTCAAGCATCCCACAACATGCACTTATGATATCTGAAGCATTGCCAGGCCCAACTCTCTAGGAAAACTCACAAAGATGCGTCAACAATGGCTTTTGTTGCATTTATTTCTTATTTTTCTTTTCATCCCTTTTTAGCCCTGCTCTCTTTGTATTTGTGTGTCTGAGGTGTGCGTGCTGACATTCGCATCCCTCACATGAGCTCATCCTCCTCTCTCACATTGTCACTTCCTCACCAGAAACAGGAGGGATTATAGCGGAGGATAGATTAGAAATGCGTGCGAGAGTGTTTGACAGTCTGCTTCTTAATATTTTTCTTTATTTTCGCCCTCCCTCCCCCACACACCTCATTCTGCTTCTGCACTTCATGTATTCTCCTTACTTTTCCCCCCACTCATCCCTCTGCAGCTTTTACACTGTGTTCATCTTCATATGCAAACTTCCCCCCTCACACTCCTCTCTAATGGTATGACCCTAGCTCTTTTACCATACTGATGTTTTGTTTATGCCATCACTGCATCAAGTTTCTTTCAGTTGTTTCTTAGCTAACATTGACTATGTATTTACTGCATTAACCCAGCTGCAGGACAGATTAATGAGATAACATCATTAAGGCGTGTGTGAAAGTGGATTAGGAAGTAGAAAACTTGTGATTCTTGTGGATTGTCTGTGCGTTTAAAGAGACTAGCAAGGTAGAGGGATTCTGATGTAATTGTTCTGCGTTATTCGTGTCATTTTGTCCTTATTTTGGATGTCTGTTGCAGTTTGTTTTTAGCCAAGTACACCTTGTACGAAAATGTCCCAGCTGTTGTTTGTTAGTTTTTATATGTGCTTTTTTTTATTGTCTGCAAGTTTGATCTGTGTCATGCTGTAGCTGTATTTAGCTCCCTTAATCCCTGACTTTGTTTTTCTGCTTTTTTTCATCACACTTTTCTCTCTCTCTTTCTCTCTCTCTCTCTTTATATGAGGGCTTTGCAGCTGTGGCACAAATCTCCCAGCAATAACAGCTGGCACCATCATAGAGGTCCACCTTAAATCAAGCTGTATGCACAAAAACATCAGAAATGACAAAGCATTTCCATCAGCTGATGGCAGATACTATAGTCTTCATTATAAATGTGGCGCATTAAGATCAATTACAGCGGTGGTTCCAGCCTTTTTTGCTTAGAACCTTTCTACTTAAAAATATTCTGTATTTCTGTCCAAAATCAAAACTGTTTTGAGTTGTTTTATTGATATAAAAAATATGTCTAAATGCATTTTTTACAAATGTGATTTAAAGGAATATAATGTTGACACTAAAACAGCAGATTTGTCTTTAGGACTCTTCATATGAATAATTTCCCATAGACTTGTTAGCTTAAAAAACAGCTATTTTAGGCAAGATCACAGCAAGCATTTGTCATTTTTAATGTAACTGCCATTTTATAGATGGCTCAACTGTTCGTTTTGCTTAATCAGATCAAAAAGTAAAAAGAAAAAGTTCTTCCACTGGATGAAAACATGCTTGAACAAAAGATCTACTGCCACTTTAAAGGAGACATATCATAAAACTAAACTTTTCTGTATTTTTCCACATTTATTTTGGTGTCTTGAGTATCTACCAACACACAGACTGTGAAATAAGCCAACCATGCTGTCTTAAATCTTATGTTCTGTTCAAAGTATGCACTTCTTGTGATGTTAAATGGGGTGACCTTACGAGAATACCTGCCCCTCACCTGGTATCGCCACCCATAGCCGTGGACAAACAGCTCTACCACCCCATGGAGGTGGGGCCGTGGCAAGAAATTACTCATTTGCATTTAAAGAGACACACACTAAGTAAAAGTTTTCTAAGAAAGGCTAGTAAAAGCAGGGCCAAAAAGTTCCTACAGTGCGTGATACATATTTTTAGTGTGTCCCAAATCGCATACTTCTATACTAGATACCTAATATTTCAGAATAAGAATTGAATTTTATTGCTAAGTACATTTTCACATAAAAGGAATCTGACTTTGTGCTTGATGCAAGACAAATAGCAAAGAAGGACAAATTAAGAGGCCATTAAAAGAAATGAGACTAGAAATTTAAACAGATTGTCATGGAAAAATAAAGTAGCAAAATGAAAATATAAAATAGTATATAAATACCAAAAAAGTATGTAGAAAGGTGCAAGAAAAGGAGAAACTGTACAGATGTGCAGGTATACAGGTGATTAGGATATAGCACACACAGTGTGCAGTTGTAGACTGCAGAGATAGTGTGATGCGTGTTAATATGACGCATGCAGTGTTTTTGGTCTGCTGGTTCTGGTATTCAGCGAGAGTCTGTGAGGGGAGGGCCAGAGTACTGCTCCTGAGACTGACATTAGAGGTGAAGATTTGCTCTTGTGGTGTGAGGTTTTTGGTCCTGATGGACCACAGCCTCCTGCCAGAGGGGAGAGCCTCCATGTGCAGGTTGAGAGGGGTCTGCCGCAATTTTAACTGCATGCCTCAGCGAGCTCGAGGCATACAGGTTGTGGAGAGATGGTAGATTGCAGCCAATCACCCTCTCTGCAGAGCAGATGACATGCTGCAGCCTGTTCCTGACCCTTGCTATGGCTGCGGTGTACCAGACTGTGATGGATAATATGTACAAAAAGTTTATTCAAACTGAGAAACACATGCAAACACAGTCAACTACTGGTGCTCTCAAAAACGTCCAAGAACTGAGTAAGGAAGGATGAACGCTTTGCACTCTGTTAGCTAGCTAACATTAGCATCCACTTGCTAGCTAATGTGCTGTTAGCAATGGTAACCAAGAAAAAAGACATTTAAGTTCAAATAAGTTTATTTTTATTGAAGCAAGTAACGTTAACATAGAATACAAGTTAAGTGAATCCATCAGTGAGTGGAAATATCTGTCAAATTTCAATTGTAAACCCCTAATGTCTGTTAAAAAAAAAAAGAAGTAAAAGCAGAAAAAAGGGGGTGAAACCATCGTCACTTCCTGTTCAAAACGGCAGTGCTCAACATGAGACAACACTAACCCGCTCTGACTAAGTGTTCTGTATTGCATTTAGATGTACTGTGATACAGAATACAAACAGAAGCATGGGATTTGAGACACACTTTATTTTGACCAAAGCACAGCACAGAGGTTTCATTCAGATTACCTGGGACGGTTTTCAAAAGCGGATAAAAGGTTCTGATATGTCACCTTTAAAATGTTGAAGTTATGATTGTGATTTTTAGGTACTTTGGGGGTCAGTTTGGCTGTGCTTGATCAAATGTACAGTAAAATATAAAAACAAAGCAAGCAACCTCATCAAAATGCCATGTCTCAGAACAAAAATTATTTCTTAAATCTTTTTTTCTATGACAAAAATTATTTTTTGGCATCTCAGTGCTTCTAAATCCTCAGCCTTGTGTGTACCCATTGCTTACAACATAAATCATTAAGCTGAGTTAACAGAGTGATATGAATTAATGATAAATACCATCAAAGGCTAGAAAATCTTTGACAACATATGGGAACTCTTGTTTTTCGAAACAAAGTGACTAAAAAATGTAAGTTATTATAAAGGATTAGTTTTGTTGGAATGATTTTCAGCTACGGATGAATACATACGCATTCAGTTTTTGAGAAAGAAACCATGTCCCCCTGGTGCACTCTTGTGGTTAACTGATGTATATTTTATTATCCTTACTGGGAAGCTAAGTGCAAAGAAATAATCCAATCTGTCTCTCCATTCTATTCGATGTGACAAGACTCGTCTGTAGCGATATAAATCATCGGTTTTATTATATAAGAGAGGGGACCAAAAACAGTAGCTTACATGCAACAATGGCACTTATAACTGGTGGAATTATGAGTCAAAAAGCGCAGAGATTGTATCAGTAGAGCTGTTTTTTTAGATTTTTGAGATGTATCATTCAAAAGATATTAAAGTCAGCATCTTCAAAGTTGCACACAAGGTTATACGGTCACCAAATGATTCATAACACCACCTTTGAGCCCGCTAGACTTTCTTCTTCCCTGTTTCTCTCTTTCCTGCTTTTGTTCTTTATCTTGTGAGGGTTGCTTGTAGATGCCTGTCCGTCTGTCTGTCTGTCTGTCCATCCTCTCGTCCGTCAGTCTGTCTGTCTGTCCGTCAGTCTGTCTGTAGTGTTGTGGTTGCTGGGAACAGATGCACTGATGCCTGTGATTCGATGCTTTATCTCCACTAGCTCCAGTGTAGGTTGGAGGGGCTTAAAGATGATCGCAGGAGGACCTTCAGCTCTCGAGTAACTATCCCTCCCCTCCTCCTCCTCCTCCTCCTCCTCCTCTTCCTCTCCCTTCTCTTACCCCCCCCCCCTCCGAGGAGCGCGCAAAACAAACGCCCCCCTCTTCCTTTCTTACCTCTCCTCGCTTGCCTAGCTCTCGCTTACTCTCTTTTTTCTGTGTCTCTCTATCTGTCTGTCTGTCTGTCCTGTCTGATAGGATTCCCCCCTTTTCTCTTTTCTCTTCCTCTAGTTGTCTGTCTCTCTCTTCCTCCATCTTTTGTCTCTGCGGTTAACATGCTCTGCTTTCTATAGCTCTTGTCTGGTGTGCTGGATGTCTGTTTTGGTAGATGCCATCAGACCGCTCTATTGGTCTTTTTCGTTCTTTTTCGTCCTGTTTTCTCCTCCTTTCCGCTGTGTTTCGGCTCTGTAGTTTAGTGAAGTCTGTCTGTTAGTCCGTGCTTCCTGTTTTTCTTTCTTTCTTTTCTTTCCGGGCTGTGGGACCACGTCATGCTGATCCATCCACCTTCTTTCCTTTTCTCTATATCTGCCTACCTTCCTGTCCTTTTTTTCTCTCCCTCTCCATCCCTTCACCATCCCACTTTGCCCCACCTCCCATCGCCCACCCAATCACTTTGGCTGTTTGGTGCCCAGTGGTGTCACAGTATTAGTGTAGTTGTGATGGCAGTGAGGGAGGGGAGGAAGGGGGTGGGTGTTTTGGTTCTCCTTACACCACACACTGCCCACACCCATGACATGCAGCTGCTCTATTAAAGAAAAGCATCAAAACTTTAGAGAGAGCACAACCAGGCATTTATTAAAGTCAGTCAACACATCTGAACGAGGTCAGCCAGGCCAGAGGGATCGCCCAAAAGACAAACGGAGAGCTTAAAAGATTCAGCAAATTCTAAATCAAGGCCAAGCTTAATATCAGCCAAAAGACACTTTTCAAAAAGCAAACAGATATTTAAGTTTAGATAACTGCCTCGGATCCCGACAGACTGTAAGATTTTGGCATCAGAATACATCTTGGCTGGGTTTCTAAGCTTCCACTGCACCCAGAGCTATATCTGTGCAGTGATACTATTTTTCTCTGCCAGTCTTGTAGCTTGATATAAAAAAGGCAACTTGTGATTCTCCTTCCCTTTTTTAGTCTTTTCCTGAGGCTGAGCTTCCCAAAAGCATTATCGTACTGTAACACAGTATCCTGTTCATAATGATGTTTAAACCACTGTGTAGCATTAACGTACAAGCGCCGTGTTTGTTTTCATTGAAGACAGTGAATAATCAGGATGATCACCAAGAGCTTTGCAGGATCTACGACTGATCATGAGATGAAATAGAGCCCCCTGATATGTTCATGTACAACCCCAAACTTGTCGTTTAGCCTATTTTTGTTTCAGCAAATCATTTGCCAATTGATTAGCTTCCATTAAGGGTGCCTGTTTGTCACATTAGACAGGATTATGATGCTGTTCTTAATCTCAGAACTTAATCCTTTAGATCAGTTGTTCCCAACCTGCTCCCTTTACTTGTTCCCCCAGGACCCACAAGAAACAATTAAACATAAATTGTAATTGTTTTCACTGATAAAACCTCAACAGAAAAGGCCTAAGCACAATTGTTGTTGCTTAAAGATTTCAGCATAGCTCAAAAAGTTAAAAAAAAATGTGTTTGGTAGATTATTTCTTTGTTGTATCAATGCTTCTTGACAGAAAATCTTAGATAGTTAGAAAGCCTGTTTATTTCCCTTTAAAATGGTGCCATATTTATAAGGAACATAGATTTGTGGGATGAGCAGCAGAGCTGAGTATGTGGGTTGCGCCCATGATAAACATGCTAGTCTCCTCTGCCAATGCAAACAGCTTATTTTGCTGTTGCTATTGACTCTTGTTTTTAGCTTCTGGTGTTGACAATCAGGTGTCATCATCAGAATGTCATCACTGAGATTCTGCAACCAGTGGCAATCCCATACCTCCACATTCTGGGATTGAACTCAGTCCTCCAAGATGACAACACTCGCCCCCCACAGAGCGGGGTTTATCAGAGACTACCTCCAGAATTTGGGAGTGAAGAGGATTGAATGACCTGCCAGCAGTCCAGTCCTCAATACACATTGCACACTTGCGGGATCAGCTTGAGCTTGTGCCACAGTGACCAACACAACCACATTGGCTGATTAGACAATGCTGGTTGAAGAATGGGATGCCATCCCACAGCAGTGTGTGACCAGGCTGGTGACCAGCATGAGGAGGCTCCTGTTTGCTAAATGAATAAATTGTTAAATTGCAAATATGTCTTCTTTCTTCAGACTTCAGTCATCCAATCCACCAAACAAGAGTCGATGGCAGAATAAGATTTGACATAGACAGAGAACATTTAGCACATTTTTTTCATGGGCGCAACCCACATACTCAGCTCTGCTGCTCATCCCACAATTTCATGTTCCTTTACAAATGTGGCACCATTTAAAAGGGAAGTAAGCAAGCTTTTCAACCGTTTAAGATTTACTGATGCATTTAATTCTGATTTTTTTGTAACATATTTGTTTATTCGTTATGTAATTTGGAGCCCCATGACCTTTACCGTAGAGCACAGCTAGCCATCCTGAGGTCCACTCCAAAAAGAAACCTATTCATAGGCATATCAAATGTACATTTAAAAATCTGATAAAGCACCACAGTCTGTATAAGCCATTACATTTTGGAGAAGGAATTCGAAATGTAGTTTGCTCAAATCAAGAAATGCTCAAATATCCATAAAACTTTACAAGAATTTCTATAAAATTAAAATATATCAAGCACAACACAGTAATGCAAAACCTAAAGCTATCTACTTTTTGTTGTGAAATTACTGGTTGTATATACTTGGTTGTGATTTAGATTTTATTCTCTGAAGAATCTTCTTTTATTTAAGCTTCTAAAGCCCAAAACACACTGGGGTGGTGCGTCATTTGCCACAGCTCAAATACCGTCCCTAACTCAAACCGACAGCAGTGTGTCAACAGTCAAACTCCCCACCAGCCTCCGCATGGCCCGGGTGCTTGATACCAGAGCTGAAAGCCTGCTCGTGGCATCGCCTTCTCACTTCCCTGGGTAAGTGGAAAAAGCCCAACAGGAGCGGTGGTATTTCACCAACAGCTTGGGCCTCCTGTTTATCCTACACTTCGGGCAAAAGATGGCGCTAAATTTCTTTTTCTTTGCTCTCAAACAGAGCTGCTACTACGGCAATTGAAGTAGCTGATTGTTGTCAATAAATACTGCTTTCTGGACCCCTTACCAGGCTACTTTTCCCACAGGCTAACTATACTATGTGTCTGTCAAAAGTCCTGCAGGGGTGGCCAAACTGGCTGGAGGGCCCGGGCCACCCAGGCCGTCCTTTCGGACGCACCCCTGCAGACACCTTTATGAAGTCTTTTGGGAAGCTCAGCCCACTTACACCCCTCTGCTCTCCTTCCCACCTTGCCCCGAAATACAGTTAGCTTGTGCAGCTGTCACACAGCATCAGCGATTTTACTCAGAAATGTAACCATCCTGCACCACATCTGAACAGCCACTATCTATACCAGACACTACATCTCCACTACATTTGATGTTACACCGTAGCACAGTAAAAACATCTGTTATAACCTTGTGATATGATATTGTCACTCTGTATGTTGTTGCCTTTGTCCATACATAGTGCTTAAACTTAATATTGATGTGACATGTTATTGAGTGCATTTTTAAGTGTATAAGTAAGTGATGATAATGATAATGCAGGACAAAGTGCACAGTGTAGTGTGACACAGCTCTTGCCAGTGCTTTTGATTGTTGTTTAAACAGCTTCTCATGTCAAGCATGTCAACAGAGCTGCCTGGTTTATCTCAAATTACCACTACCTCTGCTTTCTCTTTCCCTCTCCATTTCTTCTTGACCTTTCTCTCCCAAATCGTTCCCTCCATCTTCAGGTGCAGTCACGATGCAGCAGCAAAGAAAATATCCTAAGATCAAGTGAGTACTAAGTTTACACTCTCTTTCTTGATCATCGTGTCTTTAATGTGTGCTCAAACATACATAAATAGATCCTCAATTCTTGTCGTGTGACAGTGCGAGTGTGGCATGTCTGTTTGGCTGTGTGTAACTGCTGTGTTACTGTTGCTGTTGTGTGTTTGGCTGCTTGTGTGATGTTTTGCCAGAGGTTGTTAAGCCCCATGTTAAGCATCAGAATATGCTGTGGAAGCGTAAGTGTGTGTTTAAAGGGAAAAAATTAGGTCAAGGGAAATCAAAGCACAACGCCTATTCTTCGCTGTGAGGCAGAGAGAGATCCAGAAAGAGAGAAGGAGAGAGAGACGATTACATATTAGTTACACCTTGCTTTGTTCATTTTACCTTTGGAATTATTAAAGGTGTTATTAGACCATCCAGGCCGCTATCGAACCCTGGCAGCAAACCAACAGTGCTATTTTTTCCAGTCCCTCCACAAGGTGTACAAAATTGTGTCTTTAAAACATGAACCGATTAGATAATATGTTGACCCAGAAGTCTTGGCGTCATTCACAAATGTGATCATTAATAATATAACTGAATGTTTCTGATTTTGGGGAGGATATACTTGACCTTTACTGCTACAGCTGCAACCACAGTGGGCTTCAATCAGCTGTGAAATGTATTTTTTAAGGCCTGTGTCTTCAAGGCTAAAATGATATTCTTAGAATATCTCTTAAATGCACCAGAGATGGCAGAGTGGTTCAGTCTAAAGCCTTTGGAGCCTCATAGATGCCTCCAGTGTCTCAAGTCCCCACAGAGTTCTCTTCTCTTCCCCTTCCTTCTATTTTTTCATGTTTGAAACAGTCTAAATTAAGAATTAGAATGCTAATAAGGGCCAGTTCATGAATCTGATTGTCATTACCATGATTTATGCAAATTCCCAGAACTTGTGTTCAATAATATTTTGCTGTCTTAAACCACTGAAATAAATAAAGAGCACTATAACATCAAAAACAACTGTCTTAAGAACAGCATGAGTCCCTTTCAGAATATTAAGGACACTCAGAACTATAAATGCTATGTTTGGCACATGCCAAACACTGAACATCACCACAAACAACATGCCACTGTGAAACAGTGGTGGCAGCATCATGCTGTGGGGATGCTTCTCAGCAGCCGGCCCTGAAAGGCCTATATTTTGATTGTGGCAAAATATAGGAAAATCCTGGAGGACATTCTTGTTCAGTCTCTTTGTTTGTATAGGTTTATAAGATATAGCTCAATTAACACAAGGCATTATATATACAACACTATGTCTATGATAATTTTTTTACACTATAAATTACTGTATGCCAACTTTTGGTCTGTACTGTCTGGCTCTCTATGAATTTCTTGATACTGTTCACTCCAGTTCTTGACATTTGGAAACACAGTGATACAGCAAGTGATTGCTTTAACAGTTCAACAAGGGACTGTCTAAAGTAGTGAATTTCAGTCAGGTGATTATGTGGCTGTTTTATTGGTTTGGTTTTCATAAATTCCATATCTGATGAGCATTTCAATAAATTTTAAAGAAAAAGAAGAGACATTCTCAAAAACTCTTTATGTTCTCAACATCTGATGTAATTAAGACATTAAGAACACATTAAGCTGAAAGTCACTTGTTAGCACAGCATCAGTCTGAGCTGGTCTGATGTTACTATAGATTATTTACTGTAAAGTGAGTTCTAATCTTAAAACTGGCTGTTGCCATGTTTGTAGTTTACATCCCACACATTAGGTAGTTTTATATGGCCAGAGCTCTCCGCAGTGCTCTCTAAGTGTCCTCCAGTAACACGTGTGGCATATAGGTAGATATTTTTACAAGAATAGACTTATGCAAGATGAAACACTAAGTATATTTCAACCTTACCTTCTGTTAAATGTCAGCAATGTGTTATCATAATGGATTGCATTCCCCAGAAATGTATGATGACTTTGTGTAGTACTTGTACTTTTGTTTCCTTAATGAGTGTACATTAAAGATGCAAGTTTTAGTTAATAACCGTCTTATACCTTAGTGTATATGTTTTCATCACTGCTTGCTTGTGGATTATCAACAGTTAACAGAAGTCCAGCATCTCTAGATGAACCCCACATCTCTAAGGTGCAACCAAACTATGACACAACTTAAAGGTCACATATTTTACCCCTTTAAGATAAGTTTATGTTGGTCTCAGAGGTCCCCAAAACATGCCTTGGAAGTTTGTTGCTTGGAAAATACTCCAGTTTTGGATTGTTGCATGTTTTTAAAAAATGCTTTGTTTCAGCCCTGCTCAGAATGAGTTGTTTCTGTGTCTGTGACTCTAAATGTTGATGAGCTGTCTGACTCCGCCCCTGACCACACCCCTCTCAGGAAATGGATGTGGCTCTCCTGATCCTGATCAGGAGAGGAAGGAGGAACTTTATTCCAAGTGGGAAGAGCCAACCATACCTGGGGGCGGTGCTAACACCCCACATGACATCATGAGGGGAAAATCTGAGAAAGGCTTGTTTCAGCACACATTTTCTGAAAGGTGGAGAAAGTAAGGGGGCAAGGGATGGATTTTTCTGATTTTTGGGGGGATTGTGGACTAGAAAAGCCTGAAAAAGTAACTGTTGCGTAATATGTGACCTTTAGATTTCAAACCAACTAGTTTCATTGCAGACTTAAGTGTGGACTTACAACCTGACTTAAGGCAGAACAGCAACAGGCCACTTGTCTCCACAAAGAGACTTTTTGATCTCTCTCAATAAGTAAGCTTATTTGCTCTCACGCCCTTTGTAATGAGTAATAAAGCACAGACGATGTTTACAGCTGTACTTTTAGTTGTTACGCCTCCACAGCAAATGTTCCTGTTTTTACTACAAGTCCCACGCTACAGAAAAACATAATCAGAAAAGTAAACAATATAAAACATTAGTAGTGTGGAAGCTCTAAGCAGACATGCATCCAAATATTTTAATACGCCATTTTTTCCATGATTATTAGTGTTTTTTCGTATTGGTAGTGCTTTTTCATATCCACCATTGACCTGTGTACAACATTACAATGTATTTTTATGATTAAATAGCAAATGCATTTATAAAAGTTGTCTTTTACAGAATAACAAATTTATGCTGTTGGGGTACAGTATTATGAAAACCATCATAACAGTGTGTTTATGTCTTGTGTCTATAGGTCACAGTGCGGTGGACATTACCAAGGTCGCCCGAAGGCACCGCATGTCCCCCTTCCCTCTCACCTCCATGGACAAGGCCTTCATCACTGTGCTGGAGATGACCGCCGTCCTGGGCACTGAGATCATCAACTACAGAGGTAAGAAGCATGGATAATGCTCGGTTACCTTTAAACAATGGTGATGTGAATTAAGATTAAACGTGGTCTTGCGTTTGTTATTATTACCCCTTGGCATCTCCAGTTTAAGTTCCTGTTAAGACTGCTGACATCAGCAAGCAGGCTGGGATGTTAAGGTGTCACATCTATCAGACTGATGAACAGCTTTTAAGCATGCCACAATGTCAGACATGCAGACGGTTGGATGCATTAGAAAGCATATGTGCAAGGCCACAGGGATCAATACGGAATTGTATGCTTGTGTCATGAACATCTACTTTTTCTGCTGCTAAAAAGTAGTATTTTTAGAGTGCAGCTTGACTCAGCATGAATAACCGATAGAAAAGAAAATCCAAAATGTGATTTGTATTTCCACTAAGCGATCCAGTTAAGTTCAGTTTAGTATGCAACTATTTATGTTCCCATTGTCAAAAGTTGGGAAAGGTCCTGAAATAGCCAGTCTGCTGGGGCATATGTTCCCATACTTGACCTGGACTGAAATAGGCCTTGAGGGGTACCGATTAGACAGGGGGTAACAGGTGCCTGGTCTTACATCCCAGTGTCATTAAGAAGACACATTTGTCCAAAGGGGCATACATCTGAGCTGACAGAAAGGTGTTAAGGCATTAAGTACCTTGCTCAAGGGCCCATGCTGGATAATGATCATGATCTGACTGGGAGTCAAACTTCCCATCTCCTGTCAGCAAAATCTCACTAAGCTATCCAGCTGCCACATGTGCAAGCCAGTTTCCTTTGTTTTCAATCTTGTAATTGGTTAAAACTTAAAAAATCAAAATGCTATCAAATAGTCATTTAGGACCTGAAAGCCCAGCTGTCATTACTACGCTGAGCCAAATAATCCGGATCTCTAAAAAGAGACAGAATTCCCACCTCTGTGAACAAGACTGGATTGACATTGGATGTGGGAAATGCATGTAAGGTCAGGTTTTACCATGCCAAACCATGCTAAATTGTACTGAACCAAACAGGACTACATAGGACTTTAAACTTAAAAAACAAGCCAACCAGCTGATAGAGTTTTCTCTCTTTATGTGTTGCATAACCACATATTTGACGGTGAAACCCTCACCATTTGTTGTGTAGCTTTGGAGGATGCGTACCACACTGAACTTGTAACCTGGTTTAAAGATTAAAACAGAGGCAAATTCTAATCCACATTACTTCTTAATCATTGTATTGGCACTTCTTGCTTCTTTTCCATTTTTAAAAAGAACTACTTTAAAGTATTCCAAGTTAGCACATATTCTTTGTGAATCATTGAAGTCGTATTTTATTTTGTGTTTGCACTTGTAAGCACTGTTACACAGATGCAGACATTCCCAAAAGAAAAGCTAGTTAAGCACCTGAGGGCAAAGTGGGGAGGACATGGAGCCAGGCTCAGGGCCAGAGGGGAAAACACAACTTACCACCTTCATCTCTTAAAATGAGATGGCAAAGATGGCCGGCAAGAACAGCCTGTGGCACTCATGAGTCCTAGATCCATGCCAGTAGAAACTCTCCTCCTTTCCCAGGTGTAAAGTGATGTTTCATGTTCTGGATGATAGTGGTTTGCTGGATTAGCAGGAATTTAGCTGGAGGGAAGATAGTGGGACGAGGAGGGGAGGAAGATGGAGAATGAGGGATGAAATATTTGGAGACAGCAGCGAGAGCAGCTCCCCTGGTGGACTGAGTGAGATCTGCATGTGTGAAAGGATCGCTCATTGCAGTGTGTTTATAGGTGAATGCAGTTCTTTCCCATATCATGTGTGGACTAATCTAACCATCTATATTGACCTGACACCAAATATAAAGCTACCAATAGCAGTATATTAGCATAACTTAACCTAATTGATTGTCAGTCAGTCTGTCAATCAGTCCATGGCACTGCTGGGGTTTTCTGAAGCCCAGGTTGCTTTGATAGCAGCCTTTTCTCGCCACACTTTTCCAGTCAACTTTCCATAAATATGCTTTGGTACAGCCTCTGAGAGCAGCCTGCCCCTTCAGCAGTGACCCTCTGTACATTTGGACATTTGTCATGTCAGCAGTCTTCCCATGATTGTGGTTGTGTGAACTGAACCAGAGTGAGAGACCGCTCAGGAAACCTTTGCAAATTGGATTTTTCTACAATATTCTAATATTTTGAGATCGTGGATTTTTGATTTTGGTGAGCTGTAAGCTGTAATCACGAAGAATTAAACAAAAAACATGAAATATTTCACTTGATATGAGATAAATCTAGAATATATGGAAATTATGCACACAAGAGTAAAAAGTGTGACTACCAACCCCTGTCTCTTCTACCAGGTAGATAAAACTTGGCCAGCTGAGGTAAGTTAAGCTAATGGTTGAAACTCTATATACCCTCTTCAGACGTAACAGCTTTCTTAAATAACACTTAAACAAGAAATCTTGTAAGATCTTTCACTCTTCAGAATATTTCTTTTGTATAATCTATATATATGCAAGAAGATATGCTGTTGTATGATATAATAGATTATTTGTGCGTTTATGAAAATCTTGGACCTACTTTAAGTGATGTTTATGACGCTTATTTTCTTCAGATACAAGACACCACCTCTGTTCTATTTTTATTCACAACTCAGACACAACACATGGTTTTAACAAGCTGCTTTAAAAGAAACTTGGAGGGAGTTGGGGTTGTGAAAATACACAAAAAAATATATCAGATATAGAGGATGCAAGGATCTGAAAAAACACGTGAGATGCACTATTTAGAGTAGCTCGCTCTGACTGTTATCTAGAAAGCTAATGTTTGTATGCATGTGTGGGAGTGTGTATGGTTTCATGCCTATTTTTCTCCCTTCATTGATATCAAAGCTTAGATCTTGATATTAACACCCACATAATCATAGAAGAAAGGCTCTGGGAAAAGCTATATTTAGCCACACAGCAGCTTAAGGTATTTTAGTGCCAGGATTTTTCTCCTCCGCCCACTCTCTCTCTGTCTTTTCTGTTTTTTTCCTGCCCTCTCTCTCTCTCTGAGCTTTTGTCTCGCTGCAGTGTCTCTGTTCTTCCTACACGAATGATTCCCGGGTGTTTTTAACTTGTCTGGCTGGTGGAAGTGGCTGAAAAAAATTGGATGGGGACACTTGCAAACCTCCACTTGTTGTATGAAAATAGAAAGTGTGTATGGCCATGTGTGTTGGTCAGGTGGTGAGTCACGCAGAGAGATCCTGATGCGTGGTGTCACACTGTCCCCCTTCTAAAGCACACATACGTATGTACAAACACCCCCAGCTCATATGCCTCTCTGTGTCTGAATCAGACCCACCGCCGCTTTCTCTCTCCAACTGTCGCCCTCTCCCACAGCCACCCTTCTCTCAGCTTCTCCTCACACTTATTCTCTACCTTCTCTCCCGCAGATGGGATGGGTCGAGTCCTGGCTCAGGACGTTTATGCCAAAGACAACCTGCCTCCCTTCCCTGCTTCTGTCAAGGATGGTTATGCTGTGAGAGGTAAGATCATAATGGCAGGTGTTTTAATTTCCTGTCCTATCTTGAATTATCATTTTGGCATTAAAATCACTTTTGCTTAAATCCTGTGGCTAGAATGCAAATGGTACATGATAAAAGGTGTGAAACAAGAATTTAAATACCCGTAACTTTTATTAAAGTCTCAAAAACATGCAGCCATAGAAGAAGATTAAACTGTTTCAAAAGACTGAAGCTGAAAAGAAGATGTCTAATCCAACTCAGGCCTTCATTCAGTCTATAGTTATATTTTTAGACGGCAGTGGAACACAGAAAATGCAGTGGTTTCAGCTTTTTGTTGTTTAAATTTAGCCTTCATTTAAGTCAAAGTTTGACTGTTGCCATCGTTAAATTCTAAGAGATCCTAACATTCAATAGTGCCTAGGGGAAATGGTAGCACTATGTTTTAGTGATCCCTAATTACCTAGTAATTTTAAAGTAATAAGAGGTAATTATCCAGTAATTTCTCAAGAATAAGGTTGTAATTGCCTTGTAATAAGTTGGCATTTTACCAA
This sequence comes from Cheilinus undulatus, assembly GCF_018320785.1. Lineage (NCBI taxonomy): Eukaryota > Metazoa > Chordata > Actinopteri > Labriformes > Labridae > Cheilinus > Cheilinus undulatus. Next base: position 33,300,976 of record NC_054878.1, on the reverse strand, counting down.
GTAATTTCTTTGAAATAAGAAGATTATTTTCTATATAAGTTGCTTGATAATTCCCTAATTTCTTTAATTTGGCCCATAATTTTAAAAGTGAGTTCTTCCTAAATAATCTTTAATTAATTTTCAGGGTTAGGATTAGTGTAAGGGGAAGGGAAGGGTTATGGGTTAGGGTTACAAGGAGTATTACAAGGAATTACTTGATAACTAATACAACCCCCAATGAGGGCAAAGACTTCATGGGGTGTGCCGGGCCCTGTCTGCTCTGATATTGTGAAAAATCTGATTTTTACATTTTTAAATCATGCCTGGAAACACAACGCACAGCGGTGTATTTGGGCAACCCTTAATGAGAAAATAAAGAGGATCTGTGAAATTTTAAGAACAATTTCTGAGATTATGAAGTTGCATATTTACAGGAAACCAAACTGAAAACAGTGGTTGGAAACCCCAGTTTACCGAAATGTCTTTTCTAAGTCCAGTTACAGTTACAGATAATACAGATAATACAGTATGATTCTGGGCTAAAATCACAAGTACAGGACCTTCTTGTTTACTGGTCCCAGAAAAAAAAAGTTTGATTTAATTAGGCTCTAAACTGCAGGACTTGTGCAACGAAATTAGCCTCATCGGGTATGATTTTTGACTTTATAATCTAAAAAATTATCAGATTTGAGTCACGTAATTTTATGACTTTATTAGGAAAAAATGCACGTGTTTTTCTCAGAAATTTATGAGTTTTCCAGCTTTATATTTTTTGTTTGTTTTTTACAAAAATTAAGAGCACCTCTTTATTTGCTTAATTTTAGAGTGGCCCTTATACGCTGTTGTATTAACAGAAATTTCGACAAGAGTCTATTAAGTAAGTAGGCCTGTTGGGATTTTGTAGATGATGATAATTACAATTTATGTTTAACTTTTTCCAGTGGGTCCTGGGGGCTAAGCTTTTCTTGGTTTCCAGTTGAGGTTTAGCTTTGGGCTACAATCTGGCATATTTACATTTCTTTTAAAATGTTCATTAATATGTATTGTTCCCCCTTTAATAAATAAATAAATAAATAAATAATAGAGGTGGTCCCTAAGGAAAAAAGACTGGGAACCATTAATCTAAAGTGATGTCCACACTAGGGCCGGGTATTTCCCCCAGCCTCATGATACAATAATAGAAGAGGTTTAGTTTAAAGGTTTTACACTTTTAAACTGTCAAATTCTTATCTATGAAAATCCTTGTAAATTAAAATAGACTATAATCACAAAGCGATTCGTAAATTCAAATGCACTAATATCTAACTTTGTTAACTTTGTTTTTGCTTTACTTCTCTATAAATCTGCAACACTTTTTCTGTCATGAAGGACCAAGTGAGGATTTCAAAAGCATTACTAACACTGCCTGCAGAAGCTGCCTGAAGCCGTTACCAGTGCTGCTTTTTGGCTCATGTTTCTACAAATAAAGCATTAAGTGCTGCTTATAATGCCTTGATATGATGTTGAGGAAAACTTCACAGCATTATTCAGTGCTGGTTGGGATGATACTGATTAGCCCTGTAAGTCTAGCTGCTCTTGCTTATAGCTAATAAGCCTGGTGTGAATAAGGACTGGTGTTACTGAAGTGTTTTACCTTCTTACAACTTGCATGAGTCATGTCCAACTCCTGACTTTCTTCTGTTTGAATAAACCCTAAATGATCCAGTATCTTTGCTTTCATCCTGCTGGCTACAAATAAACACTATCCATGTTCTAATCTGAGTACCAACTTGTTTTGGTCTGAGGATAGAGACGTACGCTGGGGCTGCATGGTGCGGCTCTATGACTGCTGACATCCACTGGCTTTTTTGTTGACTGCACCATGGGGGATGTATGTTAAAAAACTACCATCACAGCGTATATGGTCACATCGATTCTGTAAAATCTGTATTGATATGTGTATTGGCAAGGTGCACATGAAGATATATTGCCATATTGATTTTTGGAGCATAGTCTACACCTGTATGGTGGTCCATCCTTAAAGTCACTCTTCTGTTATCTCAGATGAGTTCAGATACAGAGATAAAGCCAAAGAGCTAATCAGGCCAGTATGTCTTTTTTCCTGTACAATGACCTGACAGTCTCAGTTAGAGGGGAAGAGGGCACTGGGCAGTGAAGAACTGCCTCGGGATCCATGATGGGTCTTCTTCTGCCATGCTGAACTGAATTCAGTTTGACACTCGGATTTGTGGGACATGGATGGAGCTGTCTTTGATGCAGTAGAGATACTGAGGCTAGTTTTTATTCCTTTGGCTGCACAACGTCTAAGTGGTATCCAGGTGAGATCCAAGCAAGGTTCACGAGTTGTAATGGTTGGAAAAGACACGGCTGGGCGTCCTGGAGGGCATTAATGGCCGGGTTAACCTCGAGAGCAGGGTGGCAGCTTGTTCGCTCCAGGCGTCTCAAGCACTCTTCCTTGTAGCATCTGCTGTTGGCTCAAGCTGACGGAGAAGGAGGAGCAGATCTCCACAGGTCTCTCTGTGTTTTACCCACTTGTCTGGAGGGCCTGGCACCTGCAGAGGATTTTGGTGCTTTTACTGTTGCTGAGGAAGGAGGCAAGATCACTTTGCCTTCTCCAAACATAGTGTGCACTTTTGCACTTTTATAACCTCACAGATGAAGCAGTCACTTGGAGAAAAACAGAAAATGTGAATAAATTATGAATGCCATTCATCCAGTAGCTTACAAGTTCCCACTGACAGCATCACCTGGAATTATGTGGGTCAAAAGATACAACAGCTGTCTTTTTGTGCTCTTAGCATGATGCAGTTTGCCAAGATATGAATTCAGTGCCATTAATGATGTACGCTGATGTGCAAAAGAATGCAAATTTACCTCAAAAGAAGTCAGGGAACATGCAGAAAAAGATAGGGCATGATGTTTTGGTGACAAGCTGCTTCAGTGGAACAATCTTAATTTGTATTAATTTTGAATTTGATTTTTTCATTCAACCATAATCAATATAATTTGGCTTTTTTTTTTTTTTTTTTTTTTTGACGTAACGAACTCTTCACTGACAAAGTGAAAACAGCTTTCTACAAAGCAATGTCAATTACATAAGAATATGTAATGTTTTTGGCTTCAATCACAGCAGAGACTGTGTGGATAGGTCTCAGTCAGGCTTGCACATCTGGACACTGAAATTTTACTCCATTCTTTTTTTGCAAAACTGCCTAAGCTCTGTTTGGTTGCACTTGGATCAGGCAGGAACAGTCCAGCCATTGGATTAAGGTCTGGGCTTTCCAGGATTTTCATTCTGTATTTTGCCGCATTCATTTTACCTTCTATCTTTACAAGACCTCCAGGGCTGGCTACCAAGAATCATCCCCACAGCATGGTGCTGCACCCACAGTGTTTCACAGTGGAGATGGTGTGTTTGTGGTGATGTGCAGTACTTGGTGTCCGCTAAACAAAGCCTCTTGTCTGATGTTCAAAAGGCACCATTTTGGTCTCTTCAGACCACTTGACCATGGAGTCTCCCACATGCCTTTTTGAACTCTAGTCCAGATTTAACATGAGTTTCTTCAACAGTGGCTTTCTCTTTGCTTCACCCCCATAAGGCTTTGACTGGTGCAGATCCCAGGCAACAGTTCATATGCAGAATCTCTATGACTTACACTTTTCGATGATCTTTTTTCTGAGATGCTTGGAGTGTTCTTTTGTGATGGTAGCCAGGAAAACTGATGAACCAGTGGCTGGACCTTCCAGACACAGGTGTCTTTGTACTCCAGTCACTTAGGACAAATTCACTGCACTCAGGTGATCCTCATTTCACTAATTGTGAGACTGTTTGCACCAATTAGCAGGACCTCTGCTGGATTATGGCCGGTCACTTTAAAGAGGCATTTTTTTTTTTTTTTTTTAGTATGTCAATAAGGCCAAATTATATTGAATTGATTGGTTTAAAAAATCAATTAAAGGGTTAAACATCCAAGTAGGTGACTCATTTTTTTAGGCATGGTTAAAGGATTTGGGTCTTGTTGTAGGGCTATTTAAAACAGTGAGATTAACAGTGTTTTTGCTCCCAAAGGACATTTTACACAGTCAGTTGACTCTTTAATGTTTGGATCCTGTTCTAGAGGTCTTATGTTTATATTCATACATTTTAACATCTCTGCTCTCAGGAATGGAGGATCTTATTTGCTGTTGTTAAGCACATTAAGCCTGAGACAGGAGGAGCTGTAAAAGAATGACTGATGATCAAAAGTGAAAATACTGTGCATTTCTGTTTTTATGTTAAATTTGAGCATATCAAATGTCATTATTTTGTTCTTTCCTTCTCTTCCTCCTTGTTTTTCTGTAGCCCACTGAAATAAAGTGACTCAACTACAAGGCAGACTCCTACACAAGCTCATGTTTTTCCTCTGCACATGTGTGTGATGCTTTTTGAATCTGTTTCTTATTTCAGCGGCTGACGGCCCGGGCGACCGCTTCATCATTGGGGAGTCCCAAGCTGGAGAGCAGGTCTGCATGCATGCTTAGACCTAGACACTTATAGTCTTTTGCAAACGAAAACTAAAACAGAAGTCATTCAAATATTCACACAACTTGAGTATAAAATAAAGAACTTTATTTTTGTCCTTCACCTCATGATGTGCAATTACGCTGGCTGTAATTGCACGACAGTTTGTTCCTTTAGCAGGTGAAGAAAAGCCCTTCGCTTCAAAGCAGGGCTGCAAAGTTAAAATGCCTCCAAACACCAAAAAGACTTGAAGACAAGAGTAGCTAGAAATGTTTTGACTGTGCTTTCCCCTCACCTTACTCTAAATCAGCACATGCCCACTTGTATTCATGCATTCATATCTTTCTACACATCCATACACGTGCTGTCTTTAAGTTTGTTTATTATACTTTATTAGTATGTTTTAGCTAATCTATCTGTCTAAGTTCAGCGGACGGATGTACTTTTAGGAACTCAGAAATCCTTGCATATTTTATCCTTTTTTATCATACTACTTATTTAAGTAGTTATTCTCTCCTGTCATTGTTTCTATGCAGCCCACCCACACAGTGATGCCTGGTCAGGTGATGAGGGTGACGACGGGTGCTCCCATCCCATGCGGGGCCGACGCTGTAGTCCAAGTTGAAGACACCGAGCTGCTTCGTGAATCTGAAGATGTAAGTTTGGTTTTAGATCATTTAGGTGGTGGTTTTAGGTAACCTGGCATAACCAGAAATAGACCTTTGAAGCAGAATAGGTGACTTTTGATTGATTGTTTCAAATCAGAAATTAATGTGCAGAATTAAAGGTAATGGAATGATTTAGCTCAACTAAATAAAGTAAAACTGAAGCTGTTCACTGTGAATACTCTGACAAGACGTTTATGTTTCAGGGCACAGAGGAGCTGGAGGTACGAATCCTCGTACAGGCTCGCCCAGGGCAGGACATCAGGTCAGTGTTTCACTGATGAACCATTTTATTTCTGTAACTGTCATGATTTTGTTAGACAAAAAAGCTGTTTCGACCGTGTCTTCCAGTTCAGTTTGGTTCAGTAAAGTCCGCAATTATTTTCACTTCTATCACTAAAAGTTGAATTTTCATCCCTGCTGGATATTCCACAGTCAACTGCAAATGATATTTTTAGAAAGTGAAAGCATTTAGGAACAACATCACTCTTCTGATTCCATAGCTGAAGAGTTCTAAACATTTACTGGCATTAATGTAAGCACAAAAACTGTGCAGCAGGGGCTCTGTGGAATGGGTTTCCATGGCCAGGCAGGGCAGCATCACTCAAGCATCACATCACCCAGTCCAGTGCCAAGGATGGATGGAATGGTGTTAGCACACCAACATTGGACTATTGAGCAATGGAGCAATGAAAACGTGTTCTGTGGAGTGACCGATCACGCTTCTCTGTTTGGCAGTCACATGGGCGAGTCTGGGTCTTTGCAGATGAGGCAGGATAATGGTATGGGGCTGTCATTCAGGTTTGGGCTTGGCACCTTAATTCTAGTAAAAGACAGTCTTAATGCTTCATCATACCAAGACCTTTTGGACAATGCTATGCTTCCAACTTTGTGGCAACAGTTTGGGGAAGGCTCTTTTCTACTCCAGCATGACTGTGACCCAGAGAAAGCAAGGACTATAAAGACATGGTTTGATGAGTTTGGTGTGGAAAAACTTGCCTGGCCAACACAGAGCCATGACCTCAGTCCCATAGAGAACCTCTGGGATGAACTGGGACAGGGATTGCGATTCAGACCTTCTCCTCCAACATCAGTGTCTGACCTCAAATGCTCTACAGAATGCATGGGCACAAACACTTCAAACACTCCCAATTCTTGTGTAAAGCTTTTCAAAAAGAGTTGAGGCTGTTATGGACAGCCAACTCCATACTAAAGTACATGTATTTGAGTACAATGTCATTACATTCCTGTTGGAAAAATGGTCAGGCAGCAGAATACTTTTGTCCAGAGTGTTTCAAGCATAGTACCTATCCAACACTAAAGAGTGGAGCCAGACTCACTGCTATCAGTCCTCTGATTGGTCAAAAAATCTTCACTTCCTGTGGGACAGTGGAAATAATGGACAACCATTGCCAAAACTTGCCGTGGTTTGTACTTCACTGAACTGCTTTTTCTCCTCCTTTTTTTCAAAATGATGTTTTCAAGGGAAACACTGATGTCTGGAAACACTGATGTACTTTTTAGCAAATGTTGTGAGGTGCTTGTAAGACTGAACTGAAGTCTCAATTTAAGATGACTAGTTACAACTGCGTTGCTTCTCAGAGCTAGCAAATTCATGCCTGCTCTTATTCGAGAGCCAGTTTCCTTTTTTTGCATTTTTGTTGGTGTTTAAAGACATAAAAAGCCAAACACGTATCAAGTGAAGAGTCATTTGGAAGCTGAAAGACAAGCTCTTATTACTGAGCTTAGCTAAATGATCAGAGCCAAAATTCCTATCCCTTTCTGGAGGCTAGACAGACATTGGCTTTGGTAATGCCAGCAAGATGAACGATTACTATGTCCAACTGTGCCACTCTGTACTGAACCAAACTGGACTGTTAAGTCAGGTCAACAGGTTAAAATAAGTGTGTAATGTAAGTTTTTTGGGCTATGCTGCCTAGTTCTGATGATGATGATAGTGGTATGGGCTATTTTTTAAGTATTCACATTCTTACTTGAACAACCACTGCAAAAACACAAAATATATATTTTTATTCTCCTCACTGGGATATCTCACGTTCCCGTTTAAACCTTGCAGCTCATGCAGAAGCCAAAAAAAAAAAATCTCAGCTTGCAAACTGCATTTGTATTGAGCATTTTCCTCCCATTTTCTTTCTTATCCTCTAAATAACTGTGCTATACCACCACAGGCCCATCGGTCATGACATTAAGCGTGGGGAGTGTGTGCTTGCAAAGGGCACCCACATGGGCCCATCTGAGATCGGTCTGCTGGCTACTGTGGGAGTCACAGAGGTGGAGGTCCAGAAATTCCCTGTGGTGGCTGTTATGTCCACAGGAAACGAGGTAAGTGGGTCAAACGTATTACTGTTTAGACTAATTTTAGGATTATCTTCATTTGGAAAAGGAGAAAACTGCATAATTATGCCTAGTTAAGTCCGGAAACACCAGAACATTCAGTGTGGATCATTCAGTGAGTTGTATCATGTGTGCTTACAGTTGAATAGAGTCGTCTTATTGTAATCAGGTGACTTCTATTGTACATCAGAATGATATTCATGGGACTTCTGTAGAACTGATGTGTAGTTTAAAATTCACACGGTGTGTAACCTTAACAGAGATCCTCATCAGACCCCAGACACCAATAACAATTCGTTCTCTGCTCTTTGCCGCCACATCTAAATTGTATAAATCAGCCGTGAGTCACTGACACCATGGCCGTGTTCCAAGCACAGAAGTGGTTTCTTGTCCTCGTCTCAACTTCTTTGGGAATTTCTGATGTAAGAAAGTATTCAATGTGATTGCTTTGTCCTCTGTTTTTCTACACACTGTTGGCAATGCTGATTAATACATTAAGATTTTAGGTTCATATTCTCTACTAAAGCTTTATTTATCTGGACTTTACCAAAATGTCCACTTGAGGCTAGCTGCAGAAGCACCAGAAGTCACATACACACGTCATGTTGTTAAACAAACTAATTTTTACACAGAAATAAACATGTTTACAGCCTGGTCACAACAATGTTAGGGGCATTGCTGATAAAACGAGGCTGCAGACATCTGTAACCATAAGTGTAGTTGACATGCAGTGCCTATAACAAGTATTTACCCCCTTTGGGATGTTTTACCTTTTTTACTGATTTTATAAATCAGTCATGGTCAATATAATTTGGCCTTTTTTGCAAAAAGGTCCATTCAGTTGGTGCTAGTAGTCTCAGAATTAGTGAAATTGGGGTCACCTGAGAGTAGTGATTGTGTCTCAAGTGATTGTCCTGTTAAGACACCTATGTCTGGAAGGTCCAGTCACTGGTGAATCAGTATTCCTGGCTACTATTACACCATGAAGACAAAAGAACACTCCGAGCATCTCAGAGAAATGATATTTGAAAGGTACAAGTCAGGGGATGGATACAAAATATTCCCAGGCAATGAACACCCCTCAGAGTTCAGATAAATTCATCATGAAAAATGGAAGGAATATGACACATGTGTAAATTTGCCTGGATCAAGCCATCAACACAAACTGGGTGACTGTACAAGAAGGAGACTAGTGAGAGAGGCCACCAAGACACCTATGACTACTCTGAAGGAGTAGTACTCTGCATATGAAAACTGTTGCCGGGGATCTAAACCAGTCAAAGCTTTATAGGGGTGAAGCAAAGAGAAAGCCACTGTTGAAGAAGACTTAAATTAAATCTGAACTAGAGTTTGCCAAGGGCATGTGGGAGACTCCATGGTCAAGTGGAAGAAAGCTTTTTGGTCTGATGAGACTAAAATGGTGCTTTCTGGCCATCAGACAAGATGCTAGTTTGGTGGACTACAAACACACCATCCCCACTGTGAAGCCCGGTGGTGGCAGCACCATCCTGTGGGGATGCTTCTCATCAGTCAGCCCTGGAACTAACTTGAAACTTGCCATGTTATGAGATCTGTTATAACAGCTGCTTTTTGGTTTGAATAACCAAATTGATCACAAACATTACAGTCTGAAATTGAAACTCTACAGATCTAGCTTGTAAAAGTTGTGAACACGACACTAAGGATGAAAGCTTTCATCAGGGGAGTCTTCTCTATTCACTGATCAATAGCTGAAACCTGAATGCACATGTGCATACAGAGATGTCAACTATGCATGCATTTATGGATGTCTGATGCCTGAAGCCAGGTTCTATTGAATATAAATGCAAGCTGGCATGATGTCATTGTTTGTGAGGAGGCTTGAGACCCATCTCTACTCCACTTTTTTGTTTTGCTACTAAAATAGGTTGAACTAAAGTTAGATTGAGACAGCATTTTAAATATGTACTCAAAAGCCCTACCTGTAACGAAATGGCTGTCTTCACTCAGGCTTGGTCCAATATTTTCCACAATTCATTGTCTTTATGTCTTAAAGTGTGCTCTATTTCTACCCACAAACTTTTTTCTAAAATTGCCAGATAACATGATGTTAATTTTTAGAGATTTCTGTCCACTAATGATTGTAGTTAGTCACTGTGCTTTGCCATACTAAAGTCTTCTTATCAAAGAAAGTCGAGCTTCTGATTTGTTGTTTTACTTTTTAATAAGGGGAAAAAAAGTATGAATAAAAGCAGAACACTGTAGGCTTTCTTTTCATTTTTATTTTCATTACACCTACTGTAGTCGCTCATGTATAGCTTGAAAGTGATTGATTTAGAAACTGAGTAGAAATCTCACAAGTCCCCCTAAAAAGTTTCAGGAGGCTTAAAATAGTTTGTTTTTGCAAGTAATAGGTTATAATTTGCTTTTTTTAAATTTAGCTTTAAATAATTAAAAAGATCAATGAACTGTCACTGGGATTAATATTCTGTTTTTACAAATCAACACCTGACCTAATAGGTGATGTTATTTTTGAGTTGGCCTTTTCTCTGATTCGGGCCATTAGGTAGCATCAGAGAGATAAATAAAGAAAGCAAAAGAAAAAGAAGAGTCTAACCTTCATCACTTCAGGCTGAGTAATTATTTTACTCCCAAGCAGCCAAGGCAAAGAGAAGTTATAAATATTTTAGGAATACTATTCAAAAGGAGCCCTGAATTTTAAGATATATTGACCCTGTTGGATTAGCATTAGTGTGTAGAGAGAGGCACTCTAGGTTTCTACATTTGTAGGTAGCTCTTATTGTGAAATGCACTCTGAGAACTGAACAGGTTTAAATTCAAAAGGTTTTAAGAGTAGCACTCTGTAAGAAGAAGAAGAATGCAACCATTTGATGTCACTAGACTGAATACTTTGCGCAACAATGGCAGCTCACAAGTGAATTTTTTTTTAAATTATTTGATCAAATGTATAGATTTAGTGTGTTTTTCTGTATTACATAAATACAGTATATGGACAAAAGTATTCAGCTACATAAACAGTCTTCTTAGAAGGCTTTCCACAAAACTTTGTAGTGTTTCTGTGGGAATTTGTACCCATTCATTCAGTAAAGCATTTATGAGGTCAGGCACTTATGTTGGATAAGAAGGCCTGGCTAGCAATCTCTTTTCCAGTTCATCCCAAAGGGGCTTCATGGGATTACGGCCAGGGATCTGTATGGGCCAGTCAAATTCTTCTACACCAAACGCATTAAACCATGTCTTTATACTCCTTACTTTGTACAGACGGACACAGTCAGGTTGGACATTAAAGGGCCTTCCCCATACTGTTGCCACAAAGTTGGAAGCATAGCATCGTCCAAAATGTCTTGGTGTGCTGAAGCATTAAGATTGGCCTTCACTGGAGATAAGGGTCCAAGCCCAAACCCTGAATGACAGCCCCATGAGTCCTACACCAAACTCCACAGTTGGTGCAATGCAGTCAGGCAGGTAACGTTCTCCTGGCATTTGCCAAATCCCAGACTGGCACAGCTGGACTGCAAAACTGAGAGGTGTAATTCATCATCCAAGAGGACACATTTCCATTGCTCCACAGTCAAGTGTTGGTATGCATGGAAACCCATTCCACTGAGCTCCCACCACATAGTTTCTGTGCTACATTAATGCCAGTGGAAGTTCAGAATTTTCTCAGAGCGTCTGCAACTTTAATGCACCTTAGCAGTCTTTGAGCTTGCTCTGGTCTTCCGCTTCATGGCTGTGTTGCTGTTGTTCCTAAATGCTTCAACTTTCTAATAACATCACTAATCCAGCAGGGATGAAATTTCTCAATCCTCTTATTGCAGAGGTGGCACTGAGAAGTCACTGAGCTCTTCAGAACGACCTAATTTGTATCACCAATATCTACAAATGGAGATTGCATGGCTAGGTGCTTGATTTTTTATACATTTGTGGCAACAGGTCTGATTGAAACGCCTGAATTCAGTAATCAACAGGTGTGGCCAACTGCTTTTGTCCATATAGTGCATAAAGGACACTAACAATCACATATGGCCAACATTCCTTAATATGCAGGCTTTCTTTTAAGCCATATCTTTATAAACTTTGTCTACTTTAAAGCAAATGCATAAAGATTTTTCAAATGTTCCCTTTCCCGTGTTGTTGTAGCTGCTGAACCCCGAAGACGACCTCCATCCTGGGAAGATCAGGGACAGCAATCGCTCCACCCTGCTGGCTACTATTCAGGAACACGGCTACCCCACCATCAACCTGGGCATCGTGGGAGACAAGTACGCCCTACTGTTTATCCTTCCATACTATAAAATACGCATCCTGATATACTTCATCCAAAAATAGCTCTTTATTGTCTTTGTCCCTCCATTCCCTCCTCTCCTGTGAGTCCTCAGTTAACTTATCCCTATGTATTTGTGCTTCTGTCTGTATTTGCCCTGCAGCCCTGATGACCTTCTCAACGCTCTGAATGAAGGCATCAGCCGTGCTGATGTCATCATCACCTCAGGGGGAGTGTCCATGGGAGAGAAGGTATGACGGCAGAGCACACATAAGATCATTGCCTTGTGTCTCACTGACACCTAGTGGCAGAGAAGAGGAACAACAGCCTTATTAAAGAGGAAATGAGAAAACACCATCACTCATGCTGTTATGGGATTTTTATGTATGAGATTGATATAATAGCAATAATGCAGTCAACATATTGGATCATACATTGCTTTAAAGCTCCTATGAGGAGTTTTTAGCTGGTTATAAAACAGACTGGAAATAATATGGATGTGATCTCTATGAGCTACCAAAGATAACAAGACCATTACTGACAAGATAAATACCTTCTAGATTGTTTTTCTAACAGCATGATATCACTAACACAATCAGTGTCAGATAAAGTGAGCTAAGGAAACAACTTTGTCAACATTGACACAACAAAGATTTACAGAGCAGGAGAAACATAACTTACACAAAGAGATGAAATGGTTACCAATTTTAATGATAATCATGATACAATTTCCCCTAGGTTATCATACCTTTGATCATTTTATAGTGATATAGTGATAACCACACATTAATGTCACAGTAAATAATGTCCAGACAGCATGGGACGTGGGTTTGTTACTGAGGTGAATGGGGGAATAAAGGTCCACAGGTCAACCGAAGATATAAAGCACGTCAGAGAGGAGGAGGCATTGCTATGTCTCCTGTCTCAAGCCTGCTTCACTCACTTTGGCTGTCTGTAGGAGTGCAGAGAAACAGACAAAGCTAGTATACCTAAGGAGATCTTTAGCAGAAGGCTAATCAGTTCATAAGTTCAAGAAACATTGACATTATGACTCAAATTAAACTAACGCAGCAGCCTACCTTGACTAAGAAAAATCAAACAAACTCAGACTGTAGGAGTAGTATGCACTTACTAGCTTTAGCAGCTTCTCTTCTGTTCAAAAAGTCCATGAAAAGCTCTCTCAGAGTTTGAAGCAGCTACCATTGGTTAAAGATATTAATCCAATGTTTTAAACTCAGGTTGTGATTGGTCAATAAGGAGGTGGTGAGTCCTGATGCTTGACCAGTGGAGAACTACTGTGTTAAAGCATTGCCATATGGTTATAAAGTTGTTTTCTCTATTCACTATATTTTTTCTTTGTTTCTGTCATTTTTAGGACTACCTAAAGCAAGTGCTGGATATTGATCTCCATGCTCAGATTCATTTTGGTCGTGTTTTCATGAAACCAGGGTAAGAAGACTTTATACACAACTAGATTTTTTCTATTTAATTGTATGTTACCTGTTTTATGAAGTTTCACTGAGATCAAAGGTCTTTCAAAGGAAACTAGGCTAAGAATAGCAGCAACACAATTTCAACAACTGAAACAATCAACTTTGTGGAGCAAAAATAAGATAAAATAGTAATCAGAAATTATCATTTAAAACATTTGCTAGGTTTTGGATCCAAGACTTGTAAAATAGGATTTAAAGGCATTCAGGATAGCAGAGTTTTGATGTTTGAGTTCATTTAAACTACTAGTTTTGCTCTTGTACTGTGCTAAATAAACAGACATAAAACAAAACACATCCATGTATAAGGTAGGAGGAAGGAGGGGGAAATGTAGAGGAGAGAAATAAAACAATAAGGGATGTTAGAAAAGGAGGAATTGGCTGATAAACCAAGGCCATTTAAATGATTAAAACTTGTGACTTGGTGAAAATCTAATCTCATTGACAAAACTGTACAGCGTCATTTGTTCTGGAAAGACTGAGAAGGATCTGTGGGTTGCTACTACAACTCTAGAAGAGCAGATTGTCTTTGTATTTATCTTTTTCTGATGTAAATTTATGGTTTATTAGTATTTCCCACTTTTGCTGTGCACAAGTTTTGTTTGAAAATGATTAAAGGCCTGCCTTTGCAACGTTGACGAATGCTAAGTGCTAAAATGGTCTGTACACTGCCACTGCCCAGAGTCAAAAAAGGACATTTTTGTGTTAGAGTTCAGTTTTCTTGTCCTTAGTTTGTTGTTCGGAGTGTGCTCCTTCTGTCTCATATTGTGGCCTGCCCCAAATAAAGGTAATTTTAGTCATTTCATCGAGTGGTGTGATTAGTACTTGCTGCCACTGCCTAGCAGAAGGGCTGAAATAATGGGGTAGGACCAAAAGTGTACATTTCAGAATGTGAAATAGATTGGGCTTAAGTTTGCAAGGTAATGAGTTTTGATATGTGATGTGTATAAAAAAGTCAAAAGAAACATAACTTGTTCAATTTAATACGTGGGGCTATCAAAAGGCTTGAATCAAATTAATCACTTAACTTCAATAATTATTTAAGATTAATTTTAGTTTATTTGCATGTTTAGTCCTTACTAACAATGTGTTGCTTATCAGTTTGATTGGGGAATCAAATGCATTGAAAGAAATGGTGTGCATTATGGGTTTGGCTTTAGGATTTATTATAATGAGTGCTTCACTGACTTTGAGATAAGAGGCAGCTTCAAAGTGCTTAGTCTCTGAAATACAGTTTAACATTGTTATACATCAAGAAGAATAGGGCATGTTCAAAATGACTAACTGATGTCCTGTGATCTCTTGGCAATGTGACTGCATTTAAGTAGCTTTCTTTTTGCAAGTCAGTCAATCAATCAATCACTCAAGCTTTGTTTGTATAACATCACTTCACAGCCAAAGTTATCTAAAGGCACTTTACAAAGGTGGCAGGTTTACACCTTGCTATCTGTTGTAGCCTATTATAATAAAGACCAGCATTTATCACCATTTGCTCAGCACTAGCAATTTTTAGCCCTGTTATAGTGGTGACAAAACCTACCCTTGAGGTGGCAGAAATCTCAAGCAGAACCAGACTCATGTTGAAATCTCTCTGCTGAAGCTGCACTGGGGTTGGAAAGGGCTAGTCGGAGGGGTAGGGGATGTAAGAAAAGCAGGAAGAGGAGAGGGACAAGAGAAACAACCAAACAACAAATGGAAGACACAACTTAACTCCCAATCTGTAATGTTGATAGCAATATGAGGAAGATTAGCGCCATGACTGATAAACAACAAAACAGTGCAATATTAGCAGCCAGGATGATAATGAAATATAGTTGTCTGTTATTAATAATTATAGTAGTTTAAGTAGAAATATTCTCAGATTCAACCTAACTGTTCTTGAAGTGTGAAGGAGTGCATGTACAAAATGACTCACTGATGTCGAGTGATTTCTGGGGAATGTGATAGCATTAGTTAAGTCGCTGTCTCTGTGTAAGTAGCTTGGTTAATGTTAAAAATCAAACAAAGAGCTTTTCTCAGGGGACTGTTCTTTTTATGCATTGCAAATTTGACTTTCTTGAGCTAGAAGTGCTTTACTACTAGGCAAGATAACAACATTTAAGTCTAACTATGGAAAAAATAAGTTGTTATGGATCAAAAAGTAAATGAAAATAGGGGAAGGAATAGTAAAATAGTTAAATATTTGATATCACAAGGTGCATATTACTTTATCTTGTCCACTGAGCTGTTTAAAAGTTTTAAAAGGGAAATGTGACATATAAAGAAGCAGTGGTGTGTTCATTTCCCTTCGCTGTGAAGGCAAAGAGAAGCTTCACTGAGTCCAGCTGCTGCCCCACTATACTGTAGCTTCTCTACAGTGTACCTAAAATGGCAAAATGGCACAAAACTGATCTAATATTCAAAATCTATTACATTCATTTTTGAACATAAGGATTCCGTAAAATGATTGGCCGTTAAAACACTGCGAACCTGGTATTGGATTTGTTCTAACTGTTGCTTCTCTTTTCAGTCTCCCAACAACATTTGCCACCTTGGACATGGATGGTGCTCGCAAACTAATCTTTGCCCTCCCAGGTAGTGTGTGAAGTTGAGAGAAAGAGTGATTCACTCTGCCTGTTCTGAAGAGACGTTACTCATGTATTTCTCCCCCTCTCTCTCTCTCTCTCTCTCTCTCTCTCTCTCTCTCTCTCTCTCTCTCTCTCTCTCTCTCTCTGCCAACCCTTCGGTCCTAGGAAACCCTGTGTCTGCTGTTGTCACCTGTAATCTTTTTGTCATCCCTGCCTTGAGGAAGATGCAGGGCATTTTGGACCCTAGACCCACCATCATTAAAGCGAGGGTAGGATGCATGGGGGGCAACATAGGAATCCTGACTCTCTGGGCAAGAAAGACAGTCAAAGTTTATTGTCTTTTGAGACATGGATTATAATCCAATACAAGGTTTCCACAGATTTTTCACAACAAATGGATATTATTTGTGATATTAGACAAGTTTGAGCCATCTATTGGTTAAAATTGTGCCTCAGATAGGTCAAAAGTTCATATTTGTGACTATTTTAGCACAAATGAAACAAACTACACCAGAGAGGAGACATAAAACGTGAATATTTACTAGTATGTTTGCATTAAAGTTTCAGGGTGAATCATTGCAGTCCATTGCATCTTAGCCCTTGATTTAACACTATTTTCATCATCCGCTTGATACATATTTATGACCAGCATGTTTTGCTCCCACTTGGCAGAGGATCCAATCACGGCCCACACTGACCTGCAGGCCTGCTCATGAATATTCATGATCATAGTGCAAAAAAAAGGCATAATAATATCAAACACAGTGAACAGCCGTAGCTCGTGTCCCCGAACTAGCAGCACAGCACGAGGGGTTTGGTCCCCTGCCATGATGGGTGCTATCCAGGGATCTCTGCTCCATCATTCGCTGTTATAAAGCAGTTAGAAAATCAACCCAAATGCATTACTGCCACTTAGCGAGGGGACTGATGGGCCGAGAGCACAGATGTAGACGGATAATTTCCCTCAGCAGATGGCATCAGACCCAGGTCAGGTAATGCTCAGGAAAATCCTTTGCCACTGCCAATAAAGTTGGAAGATTTTCGTCCTCCTTTTGTTTGCTTATTAGAAAATGTGTAAAGTTTAGAAAGGTACAAAAGCATTTGGCAGAATGTAGTTCTTTTACCCAAGTTAGTTACACTTTGACGAGGCTCCAGATCTGGGATTTCTGCCATTTGAATATATTATTTTTTCGCTGCTGTAATATTTTGCTGCATTCATGTGTTGGAAAGAAATTTGTCATCCAGGACTTCTCTCATTCTGGCGTAAAATCAATCCTTGAGGCTAATGCTAAAAACGTATGAAATGGGACCAAGCTTTGTAGGGATTTCTGGCAGAACTTCACTACTCTCACAACTCAGAATGAAAGACTGAAGAACAACTTTTCTGTGAGGCTTGTGGCCTTCAATGGGACATGAGTGCAAGCTAAGCCACGCTGCACTTTTAGATTGCAACAGCCAACTTTATAGACTATATACATGAAAGGCAATGCATCTCTACCTCCTCCCATTGTACAAAAATGAAGCCAAAACACCCCTGTAACAAATGCTGAAATGCTGCCTCCTATTCCCCGCACCAGGGAATCAGCATGGTTTTCACATCATCAAGTTAAGCTGTTTGTTCCTTTTATTTTATCAAACTTTGTTGAATATGAAGAAAGGAAATTCAAAACCTTTCATTCCTTATGCTGAACTATATACAACCATCAATAAATTAGGGTTAGAATAGAAATCTTGGTGTTAGAAATGACTGGTTTGCTTGTATCATTAACATTTGCATTGTATGTTTTACTCTAGTTGTCATGTGATGTAAAGTTGGACCCCCGCCCTGAATACCACCGCTGCATTTTGACATGGCATCACCAGGAGCCTCTGCCGTGGGCACAGAGCACAGGTACAAAATTGAACCTGTCCTAACTATAATGTAAAGAACTTTGTTTGTCAAACGGTATATTTAACTTTGCCAGGTCTCTAACAGGAATTTCCAGTCTCAATCAGTCAATCACCAAACCTTTATTTGGGGGATCATTAAGGGGCAGACCTCATTTGTAACTACACAGTGTCAATTACAAAGCAATTGAAAGAAGTCAGTGGGCCAAAAGAGGTTGAAGACAGAAGTATAAAAGGTCTTTAAAAATCGAGGCACATGTTGGTCACATGAGGATTGAAGGAAAAATTAAGAACAACAAATCTTTAGGCTGTTACTGTTCATTGGTTAAGGCATAATTTGTCAATTTATCCTTCATAATCAGGAATAAATCCAAAATTAAGAAAAAAGGAAATTTAAACAAAAAAAAAAAAACAAAAAAAATTTACAAAAATGCACACGTCTTCACTCTTCAAGGTTATATACCCAGCTCCCTCACATTTCATACCATGACAATTAGTGGTGCATTTTTAAGAGAAGTCTGGCCAATTTGAAAAAAATAAATGTGAGGAAAATATTCATAGGTCATGTTAAAAGGTCATTTTAAAATAAAAACATTTTTCAGTTACAATCTGATTAATCTGATAAGAAATTATAAAAATCTACCAAAGTTACTCTCTCATGACTTCTATCAACATATTCTAAGTGAAAGTATAAAATTTGTATTCAGGATCTGGGGTTTCCGCACAAAAGTGTGTATAGTAAGAGAGTTGTCACAGTACCAGAATTTGACATGATACTGGTCAAAATCAAACCATGTTTACAATCAGACCAAAGAACTTACTTCAACTTGATCATGGAGTCTCCCACAAAGTCTTTTGGGGGACTTTAGGCAGATTTAATATGAGTTTTCTTAAACAGTGGCTTTCTCTTTGCCACTCTCCCATAAGGCTTTGACTGGTGAAGAATCCGGGCAACAGTTGTATGCAGTTTCTCCCATCTCAGCTGCTGAAGCCTGGAACATCCTCAGAGTAGTCATAGGTGTCTTGGTGGCCCCTCTCACTAGTCTCCTTATTATAATGTTACTCAGTTTGTGAGGACGGCCTGATCCAGGCAGATTTACACATGTGCCATATTTCTACCATTTCTTGATTTTTCCTGACATTTTTTGTATCCATCCCCTGACTTAGACTTTTTAAGAACCTTTTCTCTGAGTTGCTTGGAGTGTTCTTTTGTCTTCATGGTGTAATGGTAGCCAGGAATACTGATTCACCAGTGAATGGAGCTTCCAGACACAGGTGTCTTCATACTAGAATCACTTGAGTCACATTCACTGCACTCAGGTGATTCCAGTTTCACCTACTGTGAGACTACTAGCACCACTTGGCCGGACCTCTGTTGAATTAGGTCAGTCACTTTAAAGGGGGTGAATAATATGGAATCACTTAAAGAATTTATAAAACTTTCATACTTTTTACATTGAAAATCTCCTGCCTAGTTAAGATTGATTCTAAAGTATTTTGTCCCTTCCGTCCACCTGTCCTCTCCTCTGCAGGGAACCAGGTGAGCAGCAGGCTGATGAGCATGCGCAGTGCTAACGGGCTCCTGATGCTACCTCCCAAAACAGAGCAATACGTGGAGCTGCACAAGGGCGAGGTGGTCGACGTCATGGTCATCGGCCGGCTATGATGTCATCACGGAGGGATGAAGCGTCGACATCATATAGCGAGGGTTGGAATGGGTGGTTCACGGTGCATGTCCACATATCATTGACTATTCTGTAATATGCAACGGCACAGCTAGTTTTTATTGATTTGGATAACGTTGAGGTATAGTCAACATCTTGATCACAACCTAGATACATATGAAAAAATTAATTTAAAAAGATTATAGTATTTCAAACAAAGAAAATATAACTTTTAATGAAAAAAATCTAATTATAAAAAGAGATTTATTCTGTAATATATTATTATGATTATTCTTATTATTATTATCATTATTCTTCTTATTATCATTATTATATTAAGGCAACTTTGTTCCTTTCATTGCAATTGCTTTGTGTGTTCAATGCTAGACCTTATCTATAGCAGTAGCATTTTAATAGACAGCTGTAGGTGCCTGCCAGGACAAAAAAAGAAAATTATTATTTTCTCATCTTTACTGGAAAAAAAATCTGTTTTTTGAAAAATGAAGAAAACATTGAGGAAGACTCCAGATTCCCCATGGTGCTCAGCTAAGAGGAAGAGGGGGCACATCAAGACCACTTCCTCTTCCGGGCGCCCATCAAGGTGACACTTCTGTTTTTCTCTCATTAGTATGCATCATAATGGCTTCACAAAGAGCTTTGCTTGTTGTTTATCTTGTGAGTCTTGTTTATGTGCGCAGTGCCAAATGCCTGGGCAGGGGGAGAGGTGGTGTCGGGATGGGGGAAGGTTGTGGTAGTGATGGGGGGGGCACACCCCAGTCTGCCCAGACCCTGAAGCTTCCTTATATTCACGGTGACCGGGTGTAAAAGTCCGCCCCAAACCCCCCCAGGGGCGAGCTCAACCTGGGAAAAATAATCTTTTATTTGATCAACTATTTAAGAATTTAAAAAAAGAAAGAAAAGAAACAGCTTCTTTAAGTGCTGACAGCCTTTTTAACCAACTTCACAAAAAATGTACAGAAAAAAATGAGAACCATATTGTACAGATATATGTGACCAGCACTCCTAAGGAAATTATTAAGCAATGAGGAGACATTGAACAACGCTGTACTATAACATTTTCTGTAATGATATGAAACTGATGAAAG
This sequence comes from Cheilinus undulatus, assembly GCF_018320785.1. Lineage (NCBI taxonomy): Eukaryota > Metazoa > Chordata > Actinopteri > Labriformes > Labridae > Cheilinus > Cheilinus undulatus. The sequence continues at coordinate 33,280,498 of NC_054878.1, read as the reverse complement.
AGACTAAGATAATAAAAATCCTTGATCATTATGTAAAAAAAAGTTCTTGTTGGTTTCCTTTTTTAATAAAATATATTCAAAGAAAAAATGGTGATTATCTTCTTTGGTGCTAAAAGTTTTAGCCTGAAGGTTAGCTGAGTGCATGGGCTGTGAATGAATGAATGGGCAATGGTCTTATCCTCTGAACAAAACACTTAGGTCGACCTCCACAAAGCAGACTCTCAACCTAGGGCGTATTTTTACATTTGTAACAATTCCTACATTTTTTTTTTAAAAACATTTACCCATTAAATAGCTCCTTTCAGCAGAAAGTAGTTTTAGCAGTAACTCAGTGCGTTTACATGCACATCTAGTCACACTATGGTAACTCAGTTAGGCCACTACAGTCCTATGAACAGTGGGAGAATCAATTGAGAGCATTTCCACCTCCACTATGATATATGGTGATATGCATTAACAGTAAAAGTGACAGTGTTTGAACACATTAGAAGTGTTTATATCGGTCCACACTACATATAGCTAAACTACACTTTTAGAGGGTTAAATACAATATGACAGAGCTGCGGTAACTCTTGAAAATCTGAGGCAAGGTGGGTCTCCTCTGGCAAGAACAAAGCAGAGAGTCAACCTACTAGCAAGGCAATGCATACTGATGCCCTATGCCTCCTTTAGGAACACCTAAAGTCACAGGTAGGAACACTCAGTGGGTAACTTCACTCATGGTGCAAATGTGTGTCATAAAGAAAAACATCACTCTACTGAAAGGACCCAAGCAGGGATCACTGTACAACATGCAACATCCAAACACATCTAAACACTCCGCCCACGGGCATGACGGGGAACTCCGCCCACACACCACCCCAGATTTGAAATCTCAGTGGGCAGAGTTTTGACCTATTGACTCTTGATCTAACTCTGGTGGATCAATATTGTCAAATCACTACAACACTGAAGGCCATTTCACTCAGAATGGAGTAAAATTACACGTTGGCAGTAAAAATCAACTCTGAAATGTTTAACCCAGAGATATTTTCTGTGTACAACAGCTGTTTCAGGATGTGGTGTGGAATTACTTTCTATTAGCTACTGCAGTCAACAGAGGTGGAAAAGTGCAAGACTATTGTACACAAGGATAAAAGTGCAGTTTAGACCTTACTTAAGTAGTAGTAAAAGTACTGATTTCAAAATGTACAACCCCCCCCCAAAAAACTTGCTCAATTGTACTAAGTTGAGTAAATGTGGTTAGTAACTTTTGCCCTTGGTGATTTCCCCTTTCAGGTTTTACTATGGGCCTTTTCTACCAAGATAGCAACAAGTTGCTGACAAGATATCAAGGGGTAAACTGTGAGCAGTAAGATTTAAATATAGACACATTCTTACAGTTCTGGGCCTTTCCTATTACTTCTGGCACAAATGGCATGCCATCCAGCTACTTTATGGTGATATCTCTAAAGGCAGTCAGCAACGCAACTTCTGCTATGGTTGGCACTCATGCTCACTGACTTCTGGGTAAAAGCCCAGCAAGGAAACAGTGGAGTATGCACCAAACACCTAGTCCAGTCTGGTCCAGATGAGGTACATACAAACAAGAGTCAAACTATCTCCAGGCACATTGTGTTTTCTCTCTGTATGTGGTGTCAAGAAAGGGTCTAGATATCAAGTAAGTTTGAGAAGTTGATTCACCTGTAGGCTGCCATGTCTGAGTAGTGATGTCATCTGGCTGCATTGTTCTGTCAGACTGTACCCACCTCAGTCTACATTACAGTAAACTGTTTACTATGTTAACATAGTTAACATGTTTCTCAGTGTCATCATTACTGCTCTTGGTTTTAAAATTGAAAGAATTAAGGACTAAAGCTCCATAGGAAGAAGAACATTGCAGCCATATGATATAGATGTGCTTCTATTAGAGTCTCATGAATAAAGATGGCAACAAGAAAGAAATGATTATTATTTACATCAAGGTGAGTATAATGTAAAATGTTTGAAAATCAAGTGTACAGCATATAAAATACATTAAAGTTACTCCAATAAAGTCAGTATTTCTTGAAATGATTAAAGTTTTTGGGCTTACAGCCCTTTACAAAACACTAAAGTGTCACAATAAGTAAAATAATGTTACTTTTTTTTTTTTTTGCAGATAAAGTCTGTCTTTACCAGAAATATTGAGGTAAATGTGTTTTCCTGACACTCCATTAAGACCTGTATGATGTTTATAGGTAGGCAGTGACCTCTAGTGGTGGGAGTGATTAAATAAATGAAGTACTTAAATATCCAAGTATAAGGGCAATTTTTTTTTCCAAGTGTTATAGGACATTACCCCCCACCCCACCCCCCCAAAAAAAAAAAAAAAATAATAATAATAACAGAGTTAATTGTAAGAAGTTTTTCACCACAGAGACCAGGGTATGAGTCCTATAGGTCCTTAAATTATTTAGACATATTCACACTTATCTTTCAAGAATCATTGGCATACTTTTTCTAGATTTATATTTTAGGCCTATCCACCCTTTCTTGTAGACAGGACAGTGGAACAAGTTGTAAACTGAGAACAGAAAGAATAGACGTGGTGAAGGGGGCACAGGCCAGATTTGAACCCAGTACCTCAAGGACAACAGCCCCCGTACAAGGGGTGTTCAAACATGACATTTGGTTGTTTAACCTTTCGAGGGTTTTGAGGCCTTTTCTTGGCTTGTTTGGGTTTTTTCCTTTTCTTTCTTTCTTTTCTTTTATTATTTTGACTGATTTAATGCTAACAACATAGATTTTGGAAGGTAGATTTTTTCCAATAGAATTTGGAAATGTTAATACCCGTACTAGGTCGCAAGAAAAAAAAAAAGAAGTATTTTATGATGTTAAACATTCATTGTGGAGTCATTGCTTCAGATTTGTAGTTTTTCCTGTTCTTTGACAAATGTCAGTCATTTTTCCATATTTGGCATGGGGGGAATTGCATGGTCTTTCCTGAATACTTATTGGTAACTATTAATACAATTGATTAAAGTCTTAGAATTAAAGTAATAAATAATAATGATAATAATAATAATAATAATAATAATAATAATAATAATGAAGTAAAATTGGTTATTATTAACATAGTCAAGGCTCCAGTAATCCCTCTCAAGGCAATTCAATGATAGTAATTAAAGATATTTCATTTTTTGTTTGTTTTTTTAACTTACAAACATCAGGGGGTTTTGTGCACTAAAAACAGAAAACGTTTTTAATGTATATTTTTAATGTATATTTTTACTGCTATTTATGTGTGGTGTCCATTTTTTGGTCTTGAACATCCCGAGTGTAACTATTTATTGAAATCTGAAAAATAAATAAATACAATTTTGCTCATTAATAACATAGTCAAGACTGTGATTATTTACCTTTCAATGAAGTCTTATGTGCATGTAGTTTATAAAAATATTTCATCTTTGTTTTTTATATAACAAAAATCAAGGGTTTTGTACTTAAACTGGCATTTAAAGGGTTAAATTCCCCAAAATTAATCAATGTTTGATATTCTTGATTAGGTCTGGTCTTGATCCAAAAAATAAATAAAGCAGGGCTCTGCTATGGTCCTCGATGCACTAGTCATGTGATCGACTCCCAATAACAGCGCATGTTTGATGCATGTTTTCACCCGTCCTCTCTCCCTACTTTTCCTGTCTCCCTTCAGCTGTCCTTTCAAATAAAGGTAAAAAAAAGGCCCCAAAAATAATCTTTAGAAAAAATAATTCAAAAGTAGTTGAAAGAAAGTATTTTATTGTTATTGATTTTTTGTATGTGGAATGATTTGTTAAAATTCAAAATAACAGGATCAGATCTGATCATAATTTAAAAATTAATGCAAAAGTAGTTGGAAAATATTTCTTATTGTATTTTTTTTTTTTTTTTGTTATTTCTGTATGCTGCCTTATTCCACTTACACTGAGTGTAACGATTTCTTTTACATTATCTGAGGGTTATTCTTAATTTGACCCAAAACAAATACTTTTTTCTATGTGGTTTTTTTGTCTACATCAAACTTAACTGCAGCAGTTTTCATCAGGCTAACCAGTGGTTCCCTGTGTTTGTCTTGCATGAAAGTGATGACATGCAGGAGCACTAACACAAGAAACAGCAACGTCATTTAAGAGACTTGGAGGACCTACACAGGTTAGGACTTGGTTTTTGCTCCCTAATTAATCATTTGATGACCTCTATCTTATTGGGTTTGGAAATGACCAGCCCCTTTGTTCACAACCTCTTAACAAAACTGCATTTGAAACGTTTGTATCCAGCCTCCTTTCACTGAGCTACAACAGTGAAATGAAATGTGAAGTGTAATGGGTTTTGCTGAGAATGGTAGCAAGAGTATCTGAGTACTTCCCTCACTGCTGCTCCTCAGAGAGACAAAGAGAAAACTGCAGCATAGGAATGAATCACTGTGGAGCAAAGAGGGTTTAAATCATCTCTCTTTCTAGGAAGGTAAGCATTTACGAATCAGGAACTGGCAGCAGAAAGTCTAATGAGGAAAAGAGGTTAAGCACAGAGGTGTCAGAAAGGATTAACTTAATAGAAATACAGCAGGAAAAAAAGGCTGCTTCAGGCTTTGCTGTAGATATTTCTGAGGCTGCATGAGATTAGACACTTTCTGTTCTGCTCTGCGAGGTGAAATGACAGAAGATCCCATTAGTTGGAGATGATTAATAGAGCTGTGACAAGAACTTAGTTTAATTCATCTCTGTGAATAAAAAGTGTGTAACTTAAGGGGATCAGTGTTAGGATGATTGCAGAGAATAACAGTAAATTCTGCATACCCTCAAGTGAGAGCATGTTTATTTATTAGAGGATACGCTGACAGGGTAACACGAGATTTAGCATGCGTTTTATCTATCAGCTTCTCTCTTATTATCTGAGATATTTCTCTTCCTCTTAAGGTCATTAGTGAACACATAAAAATGCTGAGAAGATTAATGATCATTTTCAGGTAGACTGGCATGGACCATGTGAGCAGGCCTGCCCACAGGATTTGCTGGGCCCCTAAAAACTCAGTAAATGGGCCTGTCCCAGATGTGATTTATTTATATCAATATATGTGTTGGATCAGTAGCAACAGTGCTGGCATCTATTTAAACAGTTACCTCATTTTGGTTCTGAAAAGTGTGTCAAGCTTTAATCGGTTCTAATGTTGAAAATATTTATTTGTGCCAGTTGTAACGCTCTTCTACCACTTTTCCAGCCAATTTTACCATTTTTGCCCATTTTTTCCTCTTTTAACCCATCTTTTACACATCAAACCAATTTTTTTCCATATCTAACCTATCTCCCCACTTTAAATGACACTTTTTGACCCCTTTTTACCACTTTTTCTCCCCATATTTGCCATTTTTAACCTATTCTCCCCACTTTATCCTGCCCATTTTCCAAATTTTAACCCCTATTCTTTGCACATTTTTATCCATTTTTCTCTTTCAATCAATTTTTCCATCATTTGATTCATTTTTGCCCCTTTTTAATGCATTCTCACCACTTTTTCCTGGCCTTTTTGTCTCAACATGCCCTTCACACTTTATTTTAGGTGACTGAATTTCTTAATTCTACTGTGTTTTCATCAAGCCTGCTGTTACTTTAAAATATCGAGGAAGGTGCAATGAAATTTGAATAAATTCCATCAGCTGAAAGGAAATTACTACATGATGCAATATTTATAAATGAAAAGATAATTTGTGTTTTTCTATCATATAATGTTTGACAACAACTAAACAAAATTTGGCTTCAAATCTTTAAATCCAATTAGACTTATTGATATTCCCTAAGTCTAATAGGAAAGGTTACTCTAGGTTACTCTTCAAATGTATTCAAATTTGATGTCTGATTAACGTTTTCATAACGTTTTATTTAGTTGTTAGAGTATTTTAAGTGTATACGTATTGACTTATTCTTTTACGTTTTGAATTAAAGTCTCTATAAGGTCATGTTTGTATTCCATTACACTACCTTAAGCGCTGCACAGACGTTTAATCCTTGAAGCTGTGATTTTTTAGTTCACGTCTGACAGAAAGGGGGCGCCGTAGAGCCACGCTGTTACCAGGGAGACGACTCAAAACACCAGGCTGAGCCAGTCTCACAGCAATGGCCACAAGTGTCCCGACTGTGCCTGGACTGAACTCCATGCTGGGGCTGAACGCGGTCCTGTGAAGACAAGGGGGGACATTTTCTTCCCCCGTTTGTTCTAATTCTCATCAGCAGAGCGTGGAACTACGGAGGAATAACCGCTTTTTACCCGAATCCATTCAGCTTACTATCTTTGAAGTGGTAAGTACACGTAGTTTGTTACGGGACAGCGACCGTTAAGCTACGCAGTTAGCGGTGCCAGGCTACTAAGCTAAGTTCCCTGCTATTGTTGTGCTTCAATACAAGTGAACTATATCTCACTATTATTAAAACAACTGTGTTTATAAACGTCCCTCTGAAGTCTGCTGTGCCTCAATGTGCAACGCTGTTGCTACGTGAAGTTGCTTAAAGTAGACAGTTATATTTAGCTCCACAATAAGACTCAGCTACTTTGATTTAATTGTGTCTGCCTTGGCTTAACCTTACCTCAAGCTAACCCAGCAGATAGTTTTAAATTACATTAGTTTGACGGGTATAGTAAGGATATTTACCATGTCAACACTGTAGACACGTGGTTAGTTTTAGTCAAAAAATGCTACTTTATATGTGGTTTATGCCACGTGATTTTCAAGGACTAACTATATGTTTTTACTAGCAAATGTCCTCAGAGGTAGAGGTTTTTAAACGAAGGTAAACGATCTGTGGCTTGATATTCACTGACATTTATGCCACTACTTTTCTAAAATTTGTAATTTATGGGGTAAATATTTGTTTGAATGACATTTGATCAGATTAGCAGAGAAGCCTGAAGTTATTATCAGGTGAAAACGCCATATTTGGCATGATATTACAAGGATATCACTCATTAAGCCATAGAGCATGTGAAAAATACGCCCAATTTAAGGGCATTTGACTAGTCTTTATGGCTACTGTGAGCACTGAAACCTTCAAATATTGTTGCTACTTTAACTGACAAGTCTTTATAAGAGGAATGTCAAAATTCATGGTTGTTATGGAAACATTTTCCAGAAACCATAGCCTTTTCCTGGGAAAGTTTAAGAGTGGAGTTGCTTGAACCACACAGAACATAAACATCACTTTTGCATTAGAATAGGCTGACATATAAGTCAAGTAATAACAACAATGGAGGATTGCACCTTTTTGTCTCAAAAATCCTGGTTTTATTGCACTTGGATTTTTGAAATGAAAGGTAAAGTATAAATGTGTAGGGGGAGAAAATCAAGTAGTATGTGGGTTTAAAGTTGTTGGCATAATCTTGTCTCAGAACTTCTTAATAAGTTATCTTGTGTGCTTTTTCAGGGTTACTTCACCTTGTGAGGTTCATAAACTTGATCATCACTGCCTTATTTTGACATCCATGTAAGCAGTTCTTAGTTTCAAAGAAAATGTTCCCAACATGGCGATTTTGCAATGCCCTCAAATTTGTACTATCAAACTTTGTATGTTTATGCCTGGATGGGTGTGTCTACTCCCATTCATTGCCATTATCCTCCCCGGGTTCCTCTGTCTCTTCCCAGCATCCCTCACAGTGCTGTTGTCGCCACTTAGCCATAGAGTAGGCATGAGATCCCAGGCTTAATTAAGCCCACAAGAACAGATGGCCCGCTGGCAGTCTCTGCTGTTTGTCTGCCGTACACTGCCACTCTAAACAGAGCTAAATACTCCAGCAGGGGAGGGGTTTGAGAGCTTGGACCGAGAGCCGGGAAGGGATAGACCTGCCAGACGTAATTAGCTGTGGGAAGTAGGTAGAAGAGGGGGAGGGCCGCAAGGAGGTACAATGTGACGAGTGTATGACTGACTCTATGACATGAACCTCAAAGGTGGCTTTCAGTGACAAAGCCACGTTTGCCCTTTGGCCCTCTAGGGTTTAAGGTAATGAGTTTAACTTGTCCAGGGTTATCTTTTCACATTTCTGCTTCCAGGAAATTAAGTTTGGTAGGATATCAGAGATTTCAACTTTGATGTGATACAGTTAAAAGTCAAATAAGTATATTGATGAGTTTTGTAACCCACAGACTAGATAATAAATTAAACAATACAATTGATTTATTTCTCTCTGATGCCCCGCCTTTGTAAGTAAATTTAATTCTTTAACACTTTGATGCTTTGTAATACTATTGGGCATCAAAATAAATGAAGATTGTATCATTTAAAGCATGTGGTGTCAAAAAAGAATGGAATTACTGAACATTTTTGACAACCTCAAATATGTCAATAGAAATGTTCAGATAACACTTTTTCCTTCCCTTACCCTAACCTAATTAAATGACAAAGCTTTAGCATTAATTGATACTAGTTCACCTGGTTTAAGTGCTAAAACAAACGTCCATCGATTCATTATCTTATCCAGTTGATGGTCTTAGGGGCTGGAACCAATCCCAGCTGTCAGTGGGTGAGAGGCAGGGTACACATTGCACTAGATGCCAGTCAATCTCAGGGCTGACTTTTAGAGACAAATGGGTAGGTGCTGTCACATTTATGGGCAATTTAGAGTCACCAATCATCCTAATGCATGTCTTTGGTCTGTGGGAGGAAGCCAGAGTATTAACAGACCTGTTTGTATAATTTAACGACTGTAGACTTTGTTTTGATGTGTTGCATTGTGATGAGTTGCTTTGCAATGCTTTGCGACGCAATGCATTGCAAATGATGTAAATGCTGCAATGTGATGTGTCATGCTGCGATGCATATTTCTGTGTTGTACTGTGATGCAATGAAGTGCGATTTGCTGGGCTGAGCTGCGTTGTGATGCATTGTGTTGTGATATGATTGGGATGTGTTGCTGGGGACCATGCTTAAAACAACTACATGAGTCAGAGTTACCTAAAACGCTCATTAACATTCCTGGTCCCTGGCAGAAGGATCCAAAATCAAGCCATACAATTCAAACAATGTATAAACAGAACACATTTTCTGAACAGTATCTCACCTAAAATAGCACAGTATAAAACTGCATTATACATCTTTCACGACAAGTTCTAGAATCAAAAATCTTCCCTGTAGGATTAAACCAGTGATCACTTGAATGGTCCCTCATGGGCTTTGTTATAAATTCTGTATTAAAAATACTGACGTTTGCGCAGTCTTTGATATAGGTAAGAACTTAGTTTCACCTTTCTGCTGCTCTCACTGAAATGCTGCTTGTCTGAAAGCAGTTTAGATGAGCAGATGCCTCTTGCTGATGCCCTTGTCTCCCTGTATGGATGTGACAAGATTCCTCCCATTGTTTCATGACCTGATTAGTACAGTATATTAAAGGAATCCACTTAAAATCAAGCTAAGAACCCAGAGCCAAGCTGAGCTTATGTTAGCAGCTCAGCTAGCAGGGCGACTGGCATCAGAGTATTTAACATGAAACTTCCTTGTTTTGTGTTATAAGCAGTTCAAATTATCTTTACATAATGTAAAATAAGTGGAACCCTTAAAGGTTTGATGGGAAAATGCTCATTGCTTACAAATTTGCCATCACAGTCATATGCCCAGCCTGCAGGGTGTTAGAGCCAAAGCAGGTTTGGATAAAGCAAACCCTACCTAAGCCCTGCATGGTATTTAAACAGAAGCTAATGTCATTATGTCAAAGATTAATACATGCTTGTCTCGTTCAGGACAAAAATAAACCAGTATATCATAATACGCTTTCTCACTACATAACATTTTTAGCATTTTATTTTTGCAAGATTACTTCATTTATTAGTACATGTGTAGCTTTTCTCTCTTTTATAATAAACTGAGACAAAAAACAAGTGAACAACTCCTAGTCATACTTGAAAGTTTGCCAGCCAGATGAATGCAGGTAGACACCCTTAAAATAGATTATAATCTTATCCTATCACAAAGGTGGCGGGTACAATAGTTGTAGCTTGGTGTCACAGAAGGCGTTGAAATGCAATAAAATTATTCAGGTGTCTGCACAAGGTAACAGATGGATATTTGGTTTATCTGTTCTCAACAGAGGGGCAACTGGGGACAGGTATGTCAAGCAAAGGGCGTAATGAGGCTAAACTGAGGGGATTTTAGATGACCGAGGTGAGAGAGAGCTTTCCATGTTTGGAGTTAGATTAGCGGGCTGATAGATGAGACGACAGAATCATATGTTACCTCTGATCAGCTGAAAGTTAGCTGTATCAAATGGAGCATTTTAACATGGATATACTGTATATTTGAATCAAACTAGATCTCATCACTGTTTTAAAATATAATGACAGATCTGTTATTGTTTTTCCTTCTTTACTGTTCATGTGATGTTACTGATACATGATGATGTACATCATATAAAATTTTTAAAAAGATGGTTACCAAAAAAAGATGTGAAAGTGCAAAAAAACCTGTAGTTTCTCATGTGTTCACTTAAGGCTGACTGGAAGTTGCACACACGCCCACTGAAATTTTCCTATTTTTTTACAGCAGAAATAAACAAGGAGGCCGCCATGTTTTGTTCCACTCTCGTACTGTGATGTCACATATCCTGAGCACTCCTCGCCGTTCCTGTGCAGTAACTGGTTTTTCAGACTGGCAGCCGGTGCTAAGTCTGCATCTCACACTGTAGAGACGACTATTTTTAGGCTATTTTTTTCTTGCACCATGGGCAGTTATTGGTCAAAAAAAGACAGGAAAATGATAAATACAGAGCCATATTCACCTTGTCGTAGCAAATATGTACGTCCACATTGGTAGAATATGTTTGAAATCTCTGTCTTGATGAACCAGATGAAGGCCTCGAGCTAAAATGTCACTGTTTAATAAAGTTGTTCCACAAAGTTGTATTTTTTTATGAAGCTTTCTGTTTGCACACAGTTCAAAATGTTGCAGGTAAAGATAAACACATTACAAAAAACACTTCCGGTTTGCACTTTTTAAAGTAAAAGCACAGTTAAGCATTTCTGTGGAGAAACTCCCTTCGTTTTTACAAATGCTTTTATTGTGAAAAGCTATCAGCACGCTTCCACTATACACTGAATCCAGTCACTTGTAGGGAGGTTTATTGAGGTAAAACTGAGTAGCAATGACAGAGCTTTGACAGCAGGGAGACAAAGCGAACACGCAGCAAACTTTTGCCTGGTATGAAAGCTGTTATGGCAGCAACAGCTGTGACGTCACAGTACCAGTACGGACCAAATTATGATGGCCCCCTGATGAAAGGAGAAGCTCAGATTTACTCAAAATGCAGATATCTAGGATATCTAGTGAGGGTTTTTTTTTTTTTACTTCAATATACATACAAGAAATACAAATATCTATCCAGCAAGATGAACTTGGCTGATCATGCAGGGTTCCTTTTAACCTGTTACTAAATAAACCAAAAGGTAGAGGTAACATTTTTAAGATGGTGACTGCCATTACTGGGCTTCAGAAATCAGTTGATGATGTCACTGAGAGTACATCCATGTATAGTACAGTCTATGGGTTAATAAAACTCATTAATATACTTAGTTCCACTATTAAACTCTGAGTATTCGGATCCTGAAAATGTGAATCCACTGTAGGGAAGCAGGTCAGAAATATGATATTACATAACAGAAAGAAAAAAGAAATAATAAAGTATTCTGACAAAAGCTGGAAACAATTTGATACTCTTTGCCTTTACAGATCATCTGCATGTTTACGAAAATAGTTGCAAAAACAAAGTCAGCCATTGCAAACTGAAATGAACTGATCTCAGTCATACCAATGTCACTGTGGGTCTTTCTAAATCTTTATCAGTTCTTTCACTGATAATCAGTTGTCCAATTGTAAAAAGGTAGAACTTCACACTTGTTGTGCATCATTATGGGTAGATTGATAAAATAAGGACATTTGTGCAGAGAATTCCTCTTTTTCCAGTAAAAGAAAAAACTTTAGCATGTTAAGTTCTTTAAAAATACTTTAAATGGCAACTCTAACATTCATCTCTTTGTATTTCAGGATGACCAGTCACATAAAACTCATAAAAGACTGCATCCTCCGCTGGTGTGCAATGGCGTCTGACTGGAGCAGTGTCACTATCACTGTGCCGTAGAACTTCGAAAGATCTCAGTGAACACCCCGCTGGTTTAAAAAGCCACAGCAGGGATGATCACCTCTCATATGAACGGTTTTGTGCAAGAGGGCTCCAGTCAGCCCAAGAGCCACAGGGAGAGGGCCGTGGACTGTCCAGGGGAGGAGAGTAACCTCGCCAAAGCTTCAAACAGTGGTGCCAAAATGGAGAGGATCCAGCACTACCAGGAGGAGCTGAGGAAGAGGAGAGAAGAAGATGGCAAGGGGAAGCACGACATCGACCCCAACTCTTCACTGAGGCTCAAGAAGCTGTCGCAGAACCCAAAGGTGGGCATTGACAATCCCACATTCGACGGGAAGGAAAACGCTAAAGACACGTGTTCCCAGGATCCTGTAGCTGGTGAGTGAAAAGGAGTAGGGCAGTGAGAGTTCGAGGGTCTTTATGGGGGTCAAATGGGTCAGAAGGAGGAAAGAATGATACAAAGGAAAGGAGGAGTTTGACCCTGTAGAATTAAAGGAAGTGGTGTGGTTTTACAGCAATTTAAAGAAACAAAAGAAGTCAAAACAATGAGCACTGAGGCTGCAGAGCAGAGGGTGTGGGTGGAGGAGGGTGGTGTTTCAGGAGTTGTCCCCCACTCTGGACTTAAGAGCGCAGGGTCACTACTGCAGCATAATTATCAATTTTTTAAAAGAAATTGATTATAATGTTGAGATAATTAAAGTTATTTAAAGATTTGGTTGGGTGGGTTTACTAGTTTCCTTAGTTAAATCCTCTTCATTAATGTTTTGTCTTGTGAGAGCAGGTGTCAGGTTTTAGTCACCATGCTCCAAGCCCAGGTGGAAAACAGGTCTGACACATGTTAGTCTTGGTATGAGTGTGTTAGTGGGAAAAGTGGTTTCGTGTGCATTTCTGCACAATTGCTGTCCAGTATATTAAATTATTACACTACATGTTTACATCAGAAGTCATTGGTTTGGGCCACCCTCTGTGCTTTAAACCTTAAAATCTATTCTTTATCTAATGAATAATGTAATGGTAAAATGTTGTAGATAATAAATCTTATAAAACGCATTTCACTTTGTGAAAAAACACACATGATTTGCAGTTAAAAGTTTCTCTGTATTAGCAGTTATTCATTTGCTCTTATTGTCATTATTTATATTTGGCAGTATGGCTGTTCTGAGATCCCCCTGCCCTTCCACAAGTCTATGTGGAAAACATCAAGCAGGAACAGCACCTGTTCCTTCTCGTCTTGTACCTACAAGGAAAGCCTGAGGCAGGGAGAGAAGCATCAATCAACCCAGAGCAGACTGACAGAATGACATTGATTAAATCAGATATAGTATAAAGGAGAAGCTGGGGTGGAGGAGGGTGGCAAAAAGCAGCTTGCAGAGGGAGCCACAAAACATAGCCAGACTAGAGCAGTTTAAATATTGCAGCATGAGTGCAGTTAGCTAATATCATGCTTAGAGTGAATCAGCTGGCTGCCAGCTGATCAGGACTTGCGTGAGATCAGCTGATCTCAATCATATGGTGGCGCTCAACCCTGAACTAATTCTGATGAACTCAGTTATTCTCTACTGTGATGAAACGGCAAGATAAACACTGCAGTAACCAAAGATGAGTTTCCAGCAAGCTGTTTGGTTTAGTTCAGTACAATTTGGTGCGGTAAACCCTCATCTTGCTGACATTTCCACAGCCATCTGTCACCTATTTGGTAGGCTGGAATGTAAGCATCAGGAAAAACTATTTTTGATTCTTCGGTGGACACCACTCTTATTATAGTCTTTAATTTTTCTGAACTGGTTTCTGAGGTTTTTGAATTTAGTCCTGCGCTTTTTTGTTGTCCATATGAACTCCTCTACAGCCATCCTTTGTGAGTCGAGCTGCAGCACTTTGTCACCCTTGACATCACCGTCCTCTTCCCTCTGACATCCTCTTTACCCGTGATTCCTTGTAGGGTCTGCTGCTCCCAGGAAGGTCATCCATGGGAAAGTGCTAGACTGTGACACTAAAAATGCTTTAAAAATCACAGTCAAAATCCACAGGACATTTAAACATGGCACGTTTTGTGTTTCTTCTTTATCACTGCTGCTGCACTGGAAGGGATGATTCTTTAACCAATCTGTGGATTGTAGCGTGTCTAGTTAGATAGGTACACTTGTTACATCAACAGAAGGGTGTCACAAAATGCGGGTTGGTTATTGTGGTATCTGTCCCGCTTTTTAAAGTGGAAACAAATAATTGTGTTCTACACTGTATAAAACTGAACCAGAGTCCATCCATCCATCTACTTACCCTTATTCAGGACAGGTCGCAGTAGGGGCAGGCCGAGGAAGTCAAGCCAGATGCCCCTTAGCAACGTTTTCCAGTTCCTCCTGAAGGATTTGAGGCGCTCCTTAACCAGATGGGAATAATAGTCTCTGCAGCAAGTTCTGGATCAACCCTGGGGTCTCCTCCCAGTTAGACATACCTGGAAGACCTCCACTGGGAGGTGACCAGGAGGCATCCTGATCAGATGCCCAAACCACCTCAACTAGCTCCTGTTGATGTGAAGGAGCAGCAGCTTTACTCAAAGATCCTTCTAAATGTCTGAGCTCCTCACTCTGTCTCTAAGGCTGAGCCCAGACACCCTCCTGAGGGATCTCATCTTGACTTCTTGAGCCCGCAATCTCATTCTTTTGGTCGTGACCCAGAGTTCATGACCATAGATGAGGGTTGGAACATAGATCAACCAGTAAATCGAAACCTTTGCCTTTCGGCTTAGCTCTCTCTTTACCACAATAGTATTGTTCAGCGCCTGCAAAACTGCTTATGCTGCACCTGTCAATCTCATGGTTCATTCTACCCTCACTCGTCAACAAGACCCCGAGATACTTAAACTCCTTCATTTGGGGCAGAGACCCCCTCCCCACCAGGAGGGATCAATCCACTGTTTTTCAGCAGGGGACCATGGCCTTAGACTTGGAAGTGCTTAGTCTCACACCAGCTACTTTGTACTGGGCCGCAAACCAGAGTGTGTAGTGAAAAAGCTGCTCAAGTCTGACTTGAACAATAATAAAGGCACACTAGTGGGTCAGAACTCAGAGGTTATACTGTCACCCTGTAAACTTCGATTTCTTTAAATCAATGGATCATAAAAGAAAAAACATTCAGATACACTGGAAATATTTGTCCCAGCTTTGATTGAGGTCCTGCTGTATTATGGCATGCCTTTAAGACATTAAGGCAAGTATTTCTAGATAATTACAATATTCATGTGTCTGTCTCAGCAGGAGAGTTAAAACTGCATCTTAGATAGTGGAAAATGGTTACGTCTAGTCTCCCTTGATTTAATTTGTTTGATTCTAAAGCTCTTCTTAACCTTCTTAACTTGGTTGTTTGTTAGTTAAAGACACCTTACTTTCTAAATTTCCAAAGCACATCCATGCACACCACTTTATTCTGAAATTATTTTGAGTTATCCTAAATTCTGACAGGGATGGACTGCCAGATTAACCCTTGCTGTAGTTATATCTCTTATTAGCAGATGTGTGCAACTGTAATTTGAAGGCAGAGTACCGTATAACTTCAGATAAGCTGATGACAGACTGGTATCAGTGGTTGAAATGGGGGTAGAATGTGTAGGTATTGTTGCTTCACTTACCATTATTTTATGAATATGATGTGTAATAGGTACACTATAGTAATGAAAATTCTCAAGTCCTGCATTAAGGTCTTGCATCAAAGAAGTGGAGCGAAACCTTTCAATAAGGTGCAGCTGCAGAAGTCAATCAGAAAAGTCAGAGCAGGCAAGGGTTTTAGAGACTTATATTTCCAAGTTTTGGATTTTATCAGCTAGATACACCTGTTGCACAAAAGAAAAATATAAATCTTAAAGGTGTGAATATGCTGTGCTAATTATCATTATGCCCTGTGTCTCTCTTAAATCTCTCTTCTTCTCTGTCAGACCTGGTGGAGTTGCTGCAAGCTCTGAAATGGGCCTCACACATACTGACTGATGCCCAGAGCCAGCAGGATGCTGACCTGCTAATGCGGTTCGTTGCTAAGGAAGACTTCAGGAATGCCTACAACCTGTACAGCGCCGTGTCTCAGCAGAAGAGCAAAGTCAGTCCCAACTCACCCCTTACGTCACAGGCAGAGGATCTCTGCCAGGAGGTATGCACAGCAGTTATTCTAAAGAAACTTAGTTGTGTAGCACTTTGACTTTACTGCAGCTAATGGAAAACTGGTTTGTAATGCTAGATTGAACCCACTGATTTGTGGTTTGGACCTTGTTAATTTTGTATTTTAAGGCAGTGAGTAAAGCATCAGAACTAGCTCAATGAAGCATGAAAAGTCTTTGCTGGAGGTGATGATTAATTCAGCAAAGCAGTCTGATTAATTATGAAACGTAAATTGTCTTGTGGTTAACAAGGTGAGTGAAAACAAAAGTGGGGGATTTGTTGGATTCAGGTCATGCATGAAAATTAAATAAGGTATAGGGAAAAGCTAGAGGGAGAAAAATGGAGAATAAGGTTGAAAAGTGGATAAGATGAGCGGTAGATACTCCATATTTGAGATGCACGGAGAGGGAGAAGAAGGAAACCACTGTGTAAACATGTGGTTTAGTATTCCACTGGTTTTGATTTGATTCCAGTTGACAGTGCTGGCTCCTGAGCCCTGTTAGAGAGAGACAGAGAGCAAAAACAGTCTCAGTACTCAGGTTTGACTAGCTGGAAATATCCCACACTTGACTTCCTTGTCAACAAAACGCAAACCAGTTTGTCTCTACTGGAGCAAAGCGACAATAATTGACTTGTGTCCCTGCAGAGCCTAGTGTCTGTACTGTCACTGTTTTAATGCAGCCTGTCACACACAGCCCAGTCCCGGTAAAATTACATGAAGTGACAAATGGTTTCCTGAAGATTAGGTAGAGGCTCAATACAACAATGACAGACTACACCCACAATGGGCATTTCATTAGGATAAGTGTCAACTTTTGAAAGGTTGAACAGGAACAGACATTATACAGCTCAGACAAGCTGGTGCAGTGTGATTTTTTGCTGATGGCTGGATGTGTAAGAGTCAAAAAAGAGGTTGTTTGGATTCAAGTTGCTGCTTCAAGCTGTATGGAGTTCATTCAGAGGACATCCAGCAACACTGCTGCAGCTTCAGCAGGAGTTTGATGATGGAGAGACTGGAGGAGATGATCTATTTTTCTCCACACACATGCTGTCTCCCTGCATACACTAAAACCGGTGTACGCGCTCACTCAGCAGGCGCAGCTCCCGAAGCGCTTAACAAACGTGTATGAGTTTGAGCTGCAGTGTGACTGAACTAAGTGGCTGTACTGTGTGGCACACAGATTGGCTGTTGGGTACGCTAATCTCCCAGCAGCCCTCGGTGCAGCACACTGCAGGAAGGAGGCAGGGATCTGGGCAGCCAGAAAAAGAAACTCCAGCAGCTTACAGGAGTGTGGGTTGAGATGTAGTGCTGCTGCGGGGGGAAGGGGAAAGTACGTCACCTTGTTAGTGAGAGCTTCGATTAGTGTAATGGATGAACTAAAGCTTTAAACAGGAGATGAAGAGGAAGAAGCAGGAAGAACGAGTAACACAACACCAAAATGTGTGCTGTCTGGATTCAGTTCTCAGTCCAAGCCACAAACAATAACATCCTCCCACTGAATGACAACACAAGAAACCAAAGATGAAAATAGAAGAATGTTAGAGTGAAAGAGAGGAGAGGGAATAAAAACAGAGCAGAATGAAGTCTTAAAAGCCACGGAAGGGAAGGGTAAAGTTCAGCTCGAAAGTAAAATTTGGCATCATACAGAATTCACATATCAACACATGTAACAAAAACAGATGCTGCCATGTGCTTTGTATTTCTTCTTGAAGTACAAGTAACAGCCAGAACTTACAAATAGCTTCACAGCGGCGTGAGTATGAAGCACCTTTTCATCTGGAATGTGAAACCCTGCTGAGTTAACTCTTGTCAGCCAAGTATTATATGTGTGCCCATTTACACATGACCTGGTTCACTCATATGTTTTCATTATTAGAACAACAGCGGGAGAACCTGAACTGTTTTGTTGCTTAGTTGACTTAGTGCTTAAGTTATTAGATAAGATATATTCCATGCAGAGTAGGGCTGCTCAGTTAAAGGCCATCTTATTGTGAACATGGTGCGAGAATTCACTATAATCACACTGTAGAGGAGGTAAAAGTTATAGGAATAAATAAGAGAGCATACTTCATGTAGGTTCTCTCAACAAGTATGGATGCAGTTTACCCTTTAGATGGAGGCCTGGGTGTATGGCTATGCTTTCACATCAATTTGATACAGTAGGTAGAAGTTAAAGCCCAGTACACTGTGTGGACAAATTATTTGGCCACACCTGTTAATCATTGTTTCCCACAGACCCATAGGTGAGTACAATAAAGCACCTCGCCATGCAGTCTCCATTTAAAATTTCTGTGATACAAAATGGGTTGTTCTGAAGAGTTCAGTGACTTTAGGTGTGATACTGTGATTAATGAGGGTGTAGGAAATGTCATCCCTGCTAGATACACCGCAGTCAACTGTAAATGATGTTATTAGTGGAAGAATTTAGGAACATCAGACCCTCAGCCACAAAGCTGAAGACCAGGTAAAATCTCGGAGCAGAGAGAATGACAGCTAAGGCATATGGTGCATAAAATTTGTCAGTGCTCTTTTGATTCCATAGCTGAAAGTTTTGACTTCCACTGGCATTAGTGTAAGAGCAAAAACTGTGCTTCAGGCACTTCATAGAATGGGTTTCCATAGCCGAGCACCTTCATGCAAGCCTCACATCACCAAGACAAATGCCGAGTGTTGGATGGAGTGGTGTAAAGCACACCAACACTTGCCTGTGGAGCAGTGTGACTGTTTTGTGGTGTGGTCAATCATACTTATCTATATGACAGTCAGATGGGTATTTTCGGGTTTGGCAGATGCCATGAGAACACTACCTACTTGACTGCATTGTGCCCAGTGTCAAGTTTGGTGGCTTCCACACCAAACTCATGCTTTGATGTGTTTGGTGTGGAAGAACCAACACAGAGCCCTGACCTCAACCCCATCAGGTACCCTTTGGGATGAACTGGAACGGAGATTGCAAGTCAGGCCTAAATTCGCTACAGGATGAATAGGCATGAATTCCCACAAATGCTCCTAAGTCATGTGGAAAGCCTTCAAAGAAGATCCAAAGCTGTTAATGCTGCAAAATGACTGTAGATGTAATTACAGCCCTGTTGGTGTAATGGTCACACATCCATTACAGGCAAATCCTTTTGCCTGTATACTGTATCTGTTACCTTTAGATTAATTGGTGCCAATTTAGGGGAGAAAACTTGTGTTTGGATTTTTTTTTTTTATTCAGGAAGAAAGATGGTGCAAACCCAGGCAGTGTGTTGAACATGAAAAGCAGCACACAGAACAGAAATAATAACTGAGTGATAGCGTATGGGGTCATTAATATTTATTACACTTATATCATCATCGCAGTGTTAAACAATGGTATTTCAAAGTGATACTGAATTTTGCAGGGTCTTCGTCTAGGTTGGTTTAAAGTCTGGGCTCTTTATAAATGTGAGCAACTGTTCAAAAGTACTGATGTATAAAATGTTGAATTTGCCAAGTTGAATAGAGATATGCTGTAATATGTTCACAGTCAGTTTACTCTAATATTTCCACTAGTAAACGATCACTGAGTCATCAAAATTCAGAGTGTAACCTGTAAAGAGCATCAAACACATTGACATTGTTTTTGAGATTTTAGTAAACCATTTCAAACTTTGATCAACACCACAGACTGTGTTATAGATAATTGATTAGTGTTGTAATAGTATTAATATTTGATCAATATGAAAAGAAAAGATCAGAAATTAGTCGGTTCACACCAAGGTTGTTATGGTTAACTAAAACTAACTAAAAACTGTAACTACGACTAAAATTTGAAAATCATTTTAGTTAACTGAAACTAAATAAAAACTAAGCTTTTCCAAAAAAACTAAAACTAACTAAAACTGTGTAGTGCGCTTAGGAAACTAACTAAAATAAAATAAAGATAGAGACAAAAAATCCTTAGTTTTAGTCTCTGACACAACCATACTGACTGGTACATACACCCAAGTCTGGGGAGTGTAAAATTGCCTGAATTGATTGGTTAAGACTTCATACAGTGGTAATTTTATGTCCAGAGTTGTATTCAAACATCATCTTTAGATAAAGAAAATGATAAGTGAAGAGTAGCCCGTTTGAATGTGTTTTTAAAAATGTATGACGTTCACTGACAGTCCCGGCATGACATTGGTGTAAATGTCAGGCTTTCTTTCACTTTTCAATCTCACATACAGTGAAACATACTCTCTGCTTCAGACTCAAATATGACTGATGATTCAGAAGTTTTAATATGTGATGTTCTAGTCTTTATTGTTTTTTTTTCATTCATTTAAGGCTTTTTATTTTAATATGCTATGCTAGCTCACTGTTCCTGAGCATTTGGTTCGTTCTGTTCTAACTTCTGTTTGTGTGTCTGTGTCTTTGTTCAGGTCCAGAAGATTCTGCAGTCCAGTCAACAGAAGGAAGGTCTGGAGCTCCAGGCTCTGCTCACCAACCCTCATGTGCAGGTCAGGTGTTAAATGTGACTTAACAGTATCTTCTCATAACCTATAGCATTATAAAAAAACACTACCATGATAACATAGGGAGCTCCTGATTGATGAAGGGAAATTACTAATTGTTGAAATACAAGGGAAATGATTATACTAATCTGTAATTATTATGATGGGGTATTTGTTCCTGTCGTACCTGCCACAAATGTCAATAGATTATAAATAGGAGAGGAAAAAATAGACTTAATTGCATTTAAGCTCAAAGACAGCTGAAGGACTGTTTCACCATCACACCAGTGCTCCATCATATGTTGTACTGAACTTCAGAACAGTTGTATAAGGGATGATGTTTTTTATCTTTAATGAAAGATTAATTTGATTTGTTGTTACAAGATGTTATTTAATGATGTGCAAAAGTCATTTTTTCCAAGGTCAACCTGTCTTTGTTTGCTTCTGAAGATGGATGTAGAGGTCTCAAGAAAGGCCATTATGTAAATGATGTTGTAATGTGGGTCAGTTCTCTTGTTAATGAAAAAGTGTGATTGGGGCATTCGTGGCAGAGTAGGGCATGTTGTTGTCTATGTGCTTAATTAAGATGTGCTTAATTAGGAAAAATTGTCAGAAAGAAATGTTACAGATCTTGCTGCTTTATCTCGCAGCGTGGCGTAAGTGAGCACTTTTTCCGACATGTTGTATAATATGTTAGCTAAGGGAATGACTGTTGTTTTATACTGAATTCACAGGTTACAGTCTGAGGTGCACAGGGATTTTTACACGTTATTTTGATTGTTTGTGTAGTAATTAGAGCAGACAGTAAAGGAGAGGTACATGACATTTTAATGAATCAAAAATGTCAAGGGCAGACCTCCAAGTATGTTATTTATTCTGCCGCAGAGTATACAACCTCAGTACCAAAAAAACTGGGGCGCTGTGTAAAATGTGAAAAACAAAACAGAATAAAAAATGATTTGCAAATCTCATAAACCAATATTTTAAGTACAATAGAACATGAACAACATATAAGATGTTGAAATTGAGACATTTTACAATTTCATGAAAAATCTAAGCTCATTGTGGATTTTATGGCAGCAACACATCTCAGAAAAGTAGGGATGGGGCAACAAAAGGCTGGAAAAATAAGTGATTCTAATAAAAAAATGGAGGAGCATTTTGCAACCACTCGGGTTATGTGGCAAATGACAGAGTGTCTAAGGAGTAAAGATGGGCAGAACTTCACCAGTCTGTGAAAATCTGTTTAAAAGTTTTGGAATGATTTTAGAAAAATCTTGGTCAATGTAAAAAATTCCATGGACTTTGAGTACTCCCCCATCTACAGTAAATACTATCATCAAAAGATCCAGAGGAATCTCTGTGTGCAAGGGGCAAAGCCAAAGGTCCATACTGGATGCTTGTGATCTTTGGGCCAGAAGGCAGCACTGCAGGCATGATTCTGTACTGGAAATCACTTCAGACTCAGGAACACTTCCAGAAATCACTTCCCGTCAACACAGTTCACCGTGTCATCCCTGAATGCAAGTTAAAGCTGTATCACACAAATAAGAAACTATTTGTGAACAAAATCAAGAAACACTGCTTACCTCTCTGGATCAAAGCACATTTAAATACACTGAGGCAAAATGTAAAACCGTTTTGTGGTCAGATGAATCAAAGTCTTTTTGGAAACTGCGGAAGCCGGCAGACTAAAGAGGAGAGGGAGCATCCAGTTTGTTATCAGCACACAGTTCAAAACCCTGTATCTTTGATGGTATGGGGTTGCATTCGTGCCTATGGCGTAGGCAGCTCACACATCTGGAAAGGCACTATCACTGCTGAAATGTATAGAGATTGTTTTAGAGGAACATGTGCTCCCATCCAGACAGTGTCTCATTCTGGGAAGGCCTTGCATAATTCAGCAAGACAATGCTAAACTATATATTGCATCCATCACAACAGCATGCCGTTGCAGAAGAAGATTTTGGGTGCTGAACTGCCCTGCCTGCAGTCCAGATCTTGCACTACAAGAAACCATTTGGTGCCTCATACAATGAAAAACCTAACAGAGAAGACCAAGCAGCTAGAGTCCTACATCAGACCAGAATGGGACAACAGTCCTCTCCCAAAACTCCAGCAACTGGTCTCAGTTGCATTTTTGGATAATTCCAGAAAAACATGATGGTGATCTTTAGTATTTAGATGGAGTAAAAGTGTTTAAAGGCCTTGCCTTTAAATTTTGATAGACTAGGTTTGAACATAATTCCTTTTTTTGCAGAAAAAAATGGCTTCCCTTACTGATAAAGGAGAGACCTGAAGATTATTAGATGCTGAATATAACTGCTGCATGTCACCCCAGCTTAAAGACTCTATTTTGGTTACTTGTGCATCTATTTAATGCTGTATCTGATTACATTCATCTTGTCTAAATTGAAGAAGCCCATGGACACACAGAGCTTTCCTTTGAACTCACTGTAGATGCTCCACTTTAAAGCTTCTCTGACTCCTCTGAAGGATGAATGCAGCAGCATTAGCAGACTGTCAGTGTCTAATAGATGAGCATTAGATGGTGAGAAAAGACTCCAGGTGTGTGCCTCCTCTGTGGTGGAGGAGGCTCCTGTCGAGGAAGCCCCCAGGTTCTGATGCCCCCAGGTTTGACCCCTTGCCTTGTTAACCCCCTCCACTGAGCTGGATCTATGCCACCAGCGGGGGCCGCATGATGGGATGCTAGCCAGCCATGTGACAAAGAAGTCAAACAGATTATGCTAGTTTCTGTGCGAAGGAGCAGAGGATCACATGACTCACTCTGTATAGGTAAACAAGCTCCAGCTGCAGTCAAATGGAGACGGGTAGATGCAGGAGGTCCACCTGTCTCCCTTTCACCACTTCCTGGGGCACACTTTCCTCACAGGCAGGGGAGCCAAAGGTGTCTGATGATTGATGGCGGAGGATCCTGACTCCTAAATGCTTGGGGAGATTAAGACGGATTGTGTGTACGCCTAAGCTTAGCCGGCCTCCGCTCTCACAGGTCCCCTCTGCCGCAGGACAGAGGAACTAATTTGGACTGACGGTTATTAATTGTGTGGTATGGAGCGCTTGTCACATTAAATGATGTGAAGGAGCAGTATGGGATTTATTTCTGGCTTAGAGATGGGTTAGCTGACTGCTCTTGTTAAAGAGGGTGAGGTGGAAGGCAGGCTTATGGTTGCAGGTGCTTGTTTGAAATTTCTTTGGTATCTCTAACCAAAAATCATTTATTAAATGTGTGCCAGGTCTTACACAGAGCAGTTTACTTTTTAAATTCTATTTTGATGCAGCTATTATGAAGGATGAAATCGTATTATCATTCTCTGTACCTCACACTGCCTCCTGCTTTATTTTCTGTCTGTGTTTCCGTCCTGTTATGTCTATTTCTGTATGTTTGTGTCTTTATTTGTGTCACCGTTTGTTCATTGTGGCAGGCACTGATGCAGGCTCATGACAGTGTTGCTGTGCAGGAGATGGGAGGTGATAATGTGACCCAGTACCTTGGTGAAACAGTGAAACTTGTGCGGCTGGAGAAGGCCCGTGACACTCCTTTGGTGAGACCCCGCTTATTAGTCTTTATAAGGCTATGCTTGTACCATCTGTTATTGCTGTGAGCACCTTTTTTGTCTTTTTATTAAGACAAATTTAATTTATATAGAGACAGAGAAACAAAAACAGTTGAAAAGAATGCCTTGAGGGGCACCTTAGCTTGAGAATAATCTGTATTATCCAGTCAAAAGTCAGTCTGTTTCTCCCACTTGCTTGCAAAGGTTGAGTCTGATATTTTCACTGCTTCATTTCAATTTTAACTGCTTTATTCTCAATAACTAACTTATTGTTCATTATTATTATAATCTTTATAGATGGATTCTGGTGTCCAGTTAAAAGAACAAAACAAACAAAAAAAAAAAAACATCAGCAGTATTGACTAAAACAAATAATACAAACAAATAATACTGGTATGGCACAGAACTATGACTGGGATTCATCAGCACCAAAAATCCTTTAGTTGGCAGATAAATTTGTACAAAAATTCATCAAAAGAGGCTCTTAAGTCCTACATTACTAAACAGAGCACTTGCACTACTCCATCAAGGTTTTTTTGTAAGTAGCATCCTCATAGAATCATTATAAGCAGCTTAAAGCCTTTGTAAGCCTGCCTTTTTATACTTAGGGGCAGTATACAGATGCTCTAAAGAGTCTTATCGTCAAAGTCTGAACACACAGAGAATTTTCTGGCCAGCTCACTGGCATTAAATATTCTGCATAGTCTATTAATGTTGTCGTGGTTCAACATTTGATCTGCAATAAGGGCCCCAGATGCTTCTGGCACTTAGCAGTTGGCCTGACAGGTAGAAGTTAGAGAAGCTAATGTCCTTGTCCGGTTTTTTGGTCAACACAACAGCACAGTACTGTTTATATTGTACGTAGTGGCTTAATCCTTCTCCCGAGTTTATATTCAGCAGATGTTGAAACCCAGCACTAATGTATAATTTTGATCTTGTAAGGATTATGTCATGGACAGGTAAGTTGTTACAAAGTAACCAATTAGAGTACTCTGATTACTTTTTTGTTGTAAATATATGACCAGAATTTTGGAATCCATTCATTATCTTTCTTTCTAGCTTTGTGTCATTTTCTAGTCACTTTACTCTCTGTTTTACAAGGAAACATATTTAAGATATTTTCTTTCAAATAATAGTGGGTGCTTTAATGTTAGCATCCGTGAGATGGCCTTTTTCAACTTTTTATTGATGGATTTTTTTTAAAACAAGGTTAACACATCCAGTACAGTAAAAGAAAAGGAGGAGAAAAAAGTTCAAAAGACAAATGGCCATGAATTCTTAGATTGGACTAAGCTTATGGCAATAAAAAATGCCCCATATGCACAAACACCCATATACGTACACATTCCTGAATACCTGTGTAATTATCTGTCATCATTGCTTAAATATATGTTAATTTGCTAAATAAATATTCAATTTTGTCTGCAGTTTCTCTCCTATACTTTGTTGGAGTTATATAGAGTAGTTTATCTGTTCCAAAAGATGCAACTGTTTCATGGCTAACAAAGAGTCTAGCAGTTTGGGTTGTTTTTAATGGTTTTAAAAACCACTAGCAAGCCACTAGCCACTAGCAAGTTTTTAGGAGGTTTCATCCCGATTGAGACCATCTGGGATATGTCCAAGATAGAGAGATGTAAATGTTGTACTTATGGTGAAACCCAAGATTTTTTAAGATTACCTTTTTGATTACAAATGGGTCCATCTAGGTCTTTTGTAACTGCTATTGTACTACTTCATAACTGTTACTTTAATGCAGATTTTTACTATCATGTTTTTCCCCCATTTTGAGGTTTACAATGCAAATTAATCAGGACCACTTTTCCAAAAAACACGCATAATTTGTGACTATAACTATTTCTTTAACATCAGTATTATCAGATAAGTGTCAAGCAGGAACAGCTGATGTCCCTGCTCTTCCTGTGCCAGTAAGGAAAGCCTAAGGCAGGGAGAGAAGCAGCAAAAACTCTGAGCAGAGTAGGCATCAGTGACAACAGAATGACACTGATTAAGTCAGAAACATAATGAAGGAGGAGCTTGGGTGGAGAAGGGTTGCAAGAGCAGCTTGCAGAGAGAGCAACAGAGTGTGGCCAGGCAGAGCAATTTAAATAAGGCAAAAAGTTACTTTATTCATAAAAGCTATCCCTTACTGAAAAAAAATCCCTTTCCCTTCTTTGCACCAAAAAAGAAAGAAAACCCCATCAAATCTGCTCTGTTTCTGTATCTCTCCTTCCTCTTGGCACGTAGACAGGTCACTACTTGCAAGTGGAAGGCTCTTTATATACAGCTGTGTCAGTGCGCATGCTTAGCTAGCTGATTGAGCTATGAGATGGGAAGCATTATACTATTGAAATATCCCCATTATGTTGAATTTTTTCTTTGAGTCTGCAAAATGTACACTCAAAAGTTTGTCTTGTAATGTTCATGGAAAAGGCTGTGCCACAGAGCTGTGCCAGTGAGTTGTACAGTATTACACACAGCCTGTGTGTAATTCTGTTTGCCTGGTTTGTTGTTACATTGTGAGCATATTAAAGGGCTGTTTAAGTTATCACACACTTTACTCTGTCATTAAGGTGCAGAGTAACAGATCACGGGCTGTAAATTAGGCTGGTGAATGACAGAAGAGTCAGCACATTCAAAATTAGACATACAATGTGCTATGTGCTGATTTTACAACTGACATGTGGAACGAATAGTTAAGGGGTTTAGACATTTGGTAATGTAAAAGTTTCTCTAACATAAAACTTTTCTTAGTATGTCATGCAGTGAATTAGCAAGATATGTTTTTTAAGTAATGCTACCCAACACTGCTCCTGGAGGACAGATTACGGAAAATGGAAAATGGTATAGTATAGTTGGCTTGACATTGATGCAGTGTCCATCTATTTTACTGCAAATCAATATTGTATAGGGTGAAACATAACCATATGTTTGTCAGTTAAAAATGCTGCACTCAACAATGACCACTTCATAATTCTAGGTTTAAAACTGTGTTGGACCTGCTGATTCCTTCAGGATCTAGGACTGTTATTGACCGTTAAAATTCTACTTGAAAGAGCTACTAGCAAAATACTGCAGTGAAAATAAGCCTTTTAAACCAACATAAATCTCAGGTATCCACTTTATTGTCTGTTGATTGTAAGTTATTTTATATCCAGTGAAAAGCCTCTTCATTCAGCTCCCCAGCATGCTCCACTGAACATATTTATCATGTTGGTGTGTCCCTGTCAGTGTACCCACAAACCAACAGTGCAGAAAAGCGCCTGTCAGTGAGAGCTCCATTTGGAAACATTGGCCCTGACACAGTGATGTTCACAGTGTCTGACATATTTCCTTGTTTTAAAACTGTTGCCTCTCCTTCTTCTCTGTTCACTGTCATTCAAGAGAATATCCTGGGTCTGAGATATTTCATGTAAATTTGTGTGTGTGTGTGTGTGTGTGTGTGGTCGTCAGGGTGCAACAGTACGTAACGACATGGACAGCGTGGTGGTGAGTCGTGTGGTAAAAGGCGGAGCAGCAGAGAGCAGCGGCCTTCTCAACGAAGGAGATGAAATCTTGGAGGTCAATGGGATTTCAATCCGTGGGAAACACGTCAATGAAGTCCACGACTTACTGGTGAGGAGCAGGCATCATTTTTCTGGTCTTTATGTGACTGATTTTTGGTATGTGGTAATTAAGGCACCACAACTGGACTGAACAAAATCTTACGCTGCTTGACGGTCAGTTGTATCCATATTTGTATGGAAAGCACTCAAGGTTATTTCTGCAGCATGCTGTTGTTGACATGTTAGGTATCTAACCCCAGCAGGAATTTAGGCATCAAAAATAAAAAATTAAATTTATATATCTTGGTACTGATGGTCTCTTTTGCTTTTGTAGCACATAAAGAGTCATCTACGTTGATTTAAATATGGTAATATTAGTTTAATCACCACCTAAAACCCCTCAAAGAATCATGAAAAACATCTTTTTCATATTACACATATATATGCTTTTTATTTCTGCATGTATTTTCTGAGAAATATATATGCAGTACCTGCCATTTGAAGCTCCTAGAGGGTTTTAGCTGGTTATGAAGCAGGCTAATATTAACACTGATTTTTCTCTATGACCTAAAATGGCAAATAAGAACATCAGAGAGAAGATGAAAAAATAATTTAATTCCCAGACCCTTTTTAAGTTGAAAATCACAAGCAGCTCCAGTCATCTTCAAGGCAGATTGAAGAGGGAAATATCAATCTTAACACGCCACCCACCACAGAAAAATCTGCTTCAACAAACTCAAGATCCATCCCAGTTTACAAGCTGACTGTTGCTGGAAGAGGAATCCATCCAAAATAGCATCATTATCTCAGACAGGCCTTTTTTTAGATAATTTTCATTCCTAAAACTTATTGTGTGTTGCAAATTAAATACTTGAAATAAAGATGGGTGGTATTTCCCTGAGAGAAAAATCACGTGCACATGTAGAGGACAAAACCAGCCTGAGATAGTTTGTCCTCCTCTGTCGAAAAAGTGCAAAAGTCAACACAACCTGTAACCAGAAGCTTTAAATCCAAAAAATATTTAACAAATAACTGAACATATCAAAAAAAAAGCCAGTTTGGTTTGTTTTGGTTTATGGAGATGTGATCTGTCACGTTTAAGTCATTGTTTTTTTTCTCTCTCCTATCAGCAACAAATGCATGGCACTTTGACCTTCCTCCTCATCCCAAGCTCTCAGATTAAACCTGCCGCTCACAGACAGACTGTGGTAAGTCTCTAATGATGTGAGCGAGTAGGTGGGTGTGTGCTTGAGTGTTACAAGGCCTGTCTGCATGCATGCAGCACTAACCTTGACTTTGCTCACCCTGTCCTCAGATGCACGTGCGAGCTTACTTTGACTACGACCCCTCTGATGACCCTTTCGTGCCGTGTAGGGAGCTTGGTCTGTCCTTCCACAAAGGAGACATCCTCCACGTCATAAGCCAGGACGACCCCAACTGGTGGCAGGCCTACAGGGACGGAGACGAGGAGAACCAGCTTCTAGCTGGGCTCGTTCCAGGTGGGGAGCAGACTGGGACTGGATATCATTTAGGTAGTTTATAGTTTAAAAAGCGACTGCCACTGGAAATTAAAAACTAAAGTTACAGTGTTCTGTATATTAGGGGCTGAAAAATGTATCAATTCAGGGGTATATCACCACTTGGACTCATTTAATAGAACTTCTTGTGCCAAACAATGATTGTTTGATTTGTAAAAAAAAAAAAAAAAAAAAAAAAAAGCAGCTCTCTAACCAGATTTCCCTGCCATTTTGACTCACCCCATCACCACTATATGACTCCTTATGGTGGCACCTACAACATGAGTAAGGGTATTGTGAACAGAATAGAGCAGGATAAAATGAAAAGAGACAGTGGGATAATGCTGAGCAGCCATGAAAAAAAGTGAAAGGATGACGCACGATAAGAGTTGAAACTTAACTTGAATTGCACTGAAACAATACATTTTTAAAAACATTGAAAAGAATCTTCTCTTATGCTTAAACATATAGGAAATAACCAAATAAAGAGTGTTTTTTTTTGTTGCTGCCCCTATTGTATTATGCCATATCACATTGTATCATACTGTATGCCATGTCACACCATATCCTTTTGTATGGGATAGTATAGTATCATGCCATATCAAATTGCATCATATTGTGCCGTATTGAATCATATCTGGTATGCTTCATATCCTATCATACCATATTTGTTTGATATCCTATCGTATTGAATTGTAAAGTGTTGTCTTATTTCACATCATACACATTAACCTTGCAAAGCAGATGGATTTGTCAGTTTCTGTGTTTCTTACTGGCAAATCCATCTTGCAAAGCTCCCATCTGAACCGTTAGGGCCTGGTTAGAAAGTGACAGGACCAATCAGCGTCAAGGGGTAGTACTTTCGGGCGCGGCAGAGTCGTGACGTATGCAAGCAGCGAGAAGAGGCCAGTGCAATAGTGTGACAAGACAATAGCGTGGATGGTAACACTTCATAATTGATTGTGCCATATAATATTGTTTATTCCATATCACGTCAAATTGAATAGAACCGTTCCTTATTCTATCATGTAGTATCATATGATATACTGCATCAAATCCTGTAACACCCTGTATCGTATCAGATCATGTCATATCATGGTGCATCAATCATGTTGCATCATACCATACTATATTGTATCTTATTGCATTGTATTGTATGTATTATATCTCATTGTTTTGTTTGGGATTCCCACCTCAGCTGTAGATGTCAGCGCATCTTGTTTTTACTTACAGTACACACCGTTTCAGTTCTTTTTTTGTTTGTTTGTTTTTTTTAGCTTTTTTTCATTTCTTTTCTTGCCTGGCTATTTTGCTCAGTGCATACTGCTAAAAAAGCACAAGGGGAAGACAAACATAATTCCAAATGAGCATCTTTAATAGTGTGTTCCATTTACCTCTGAGGCCTAATGTCAGTGCTGAGGATGACATTCCACAAATGGTGACAGTGTTCCAGTAATGTGTTTGGAGTTTTCATGTGAGAATCTCACACTGAAGGTGGCTTTTGGGTCACGTATCTTTCCTGCATCTCTAGATTTCTGTGATCAAATGGAACACACCATTAGAATACATGTTGGAGTTTGTGTCTGTTCAGCACAACGTCGCTTAGCTGCCAGGCCAACTATCGGTGCACATAAAATGAGAAAGCTGGAAATGTGCAAATAGATAAAATACATTCTGGATCATTTGAAGGCACACGCTGATTTTGAAGTGTCCAACAGTGCAAACATTTGTTATTCAAGAGTAACTTTAGAAAATGTCCACCTCACTGGTTTTTAGACAAGTTTATTAATCATTTATTCATCATGTCTAAGTTATATAAGCAGGTAAAGTACATACATAAAAAAGACATTTGATCATTTCTGTCACCAGATCAATAATGTATAAACTTTACAGCCCTGCACTTGATTGATTGCCAAGCGGATGCCGTCACAGTAAAGGGCCTCAAAGTTATCTGTGACTAACATCTTACTTGGCACTCCAATCCTGGCAGCAAACACCGCCCATCTGGCACATCAAGTAGATTAAAACAAACACCTTACACCTTGTTTGCGATTACAGGCCTGTTGTGGCTGCAAGAAAATCGGGTTAAGCAGTGGAAATGGAAAGCAGGACATCTTTTTGCTTTTTTGCATTGCATGAGTGAGGATTTTTTTTAACCTAAAATGGTCATATTAAGGCATGCTGTTCATAAATCTGTACAGGTTTCACAAACTAAAATATTAAAATCCCTGTTAATGTACAACTCTGAATAAATATAAGCATCTGAAATTGAGAGAAACTAAATGTTTATGTTTACAGTGTTTATTCACTGATCTGTTTTGCTTTTCTTTTCAGGAAAATGCTTCCAGCAACAGAGAGAATCCTTGAAGAAAACTATAACAGACAGGAGTCGAGAGCAGCAAGGTTAGCATGAATATTTAAACACCATGGAGAGAAAATCAAGATTTAATTTACAACCTCACACACTTTGCTTTTACCCTGACTCACATTTCAATAGACTATGTGACTGTAACAAAGTTAAAAGAAAACTCTGCCTTTTCAAGCCAGTGTTTTGTGACTTGTCATTTCTCCAGGGAAGCACTGGTATCCGAAGAAAAGTAAGAAGCAGAGGAAGAAAAGCACAACTACTCTGAGCAGAAGTAATGGTGAGATTCTGCATTCCCTTTTTCTTCCTACTGTCTCTCAGAGTTTGAATTGTTTGAGAAGTCGGTTTCATATTTAAGAGTTTTCCCTCTCAGTGTCTGCTTCTAAAAGCACAATTAACTCACAGAACACCAGCTGTTGCTTCTCATTTCATGCCTTTTGTCTCATACAGCTACACATTATCAGTGTTAACAGATTAGCCAAGGTTGACACATCTTGTTCTTGCAGCAGCTTGTGCAGACTCGACGTGTCATGAGTCAGATTAGTCCCGCACTAGCAGACGGGATCAGGGGAGACACCAACAGGTGCTCAGCAGGTGCCTAAAAGGCTTGAAGAGGCCTGGGCTGTGATTGGTTCACACATAGAAACACACACATACCCAGACAGACAAATACGGGGTTAAAGAAAAAGCAGGAAAAAGTTTATACAAACATCCCCTCTCACCTCTTTCACACCTCCGGAGAGGTCAGAAGTCAGAGTTGGTTACAGAACAGCTCTAGAGGATTTAAAGTGTCGGTCTGTGATGCTCATTACCTCCACAATTCCTGACTCTTTCAAACAGGGAAATTCAACTTTTTCAGTCCGGTGTTAATTTTGACAGATATTTTTGATTTTAGTCTTCTTTTTGTCTTTAGATTAAATGTTTTTTTAGTTTTAGTCACATTTTAAGTACTTCTACCTTTTATAGTTTCAGTCTTGTTTTAGTCCATTGAAAGTCCTCACATTTTAGTTTTTTTACTTTTAGTCCAAGCATTTATTGTCTTGCCTGAATCTGGTACCAAATCATGGTAGTGTGTATTATGCAGTCTGTCAAACCTGGGGTCCCTGCTTTCTACAGCTATAAGGCAGAAAAGCTACAGATGCATTGTATTTTGACAGATTTACCTACAGTGGAGAAATATCATGGATTTTGAATGTTTGACAAAAACTAAATTGCATTTTAGTCTTGTTTTAGTCATCTTGGCAAAAACTAAACTTACTTTTCATCAGTTTTAGTCATCAAAGATCTATTTTTAGATCAAAGAACATTTTCAGTCATAGTCTTAGTTGACAAAATTAACATTGCTTCAGTCTGAAAAGAGGTATACAGCAGTCATAGAAAACAGCACCAATGCAACAATCAGTAGCACGTATCACCTATTATCTACACATAATCACTGCTAAAGATCAAGTCTTGGCAAGTGTGTGTGTCTGTGTTTAGGATGGCGGTTTTGCTCAGAGCAGGTTCCCATAAACAGAGGCTACAGTCCTTGATGCTTTTTGCTGGTAGAAATCCTGATCCAGGCGCGTTTTAGTGCTTTCCCTCCCCTATTTTCTCTCCCTACTAGTATATTTCCTCTCTTCCTTCAGTTGCCCTTCACAATAAAGGCAACAATCCCCAGATTAACCTTAGAAAAAGTAACTTTACACTTACTATAAGCTGTAATCACCTGTTAAGTACCACAAACATTTTATTTCAAGTTATGAAAAGCACAAATAAGGCCTGAAGTGTTTTTAAGTAATCAAAGCTACCAATATAGCAAGCCAGTTTTGCATGTTGAGCATCTTACAATAGTGCTAACTTTGGCAGTTATTTTACATGAAACCTTTAGAAAAAAGTGGATTTAGTTTCAGTCATATTTTGGTCATTATTATTATTTTGGTCAAAAAAAGAAACTTCAGTCAAATGTTCATTAGTTTTAGTAGCATTTGACTCATTTTTAGCCTCTGTAGTTTAAGTCTTGTTTTCAGGCATAAAAATCACTCACCCTTCGGAGCAATTTTACCAAAATAGGTGACCTACGTGAATCTTGTGGATCCGATGAGAATTTTTTGTTTGTTTTTTTTGGGGGGGAGGGTGTGGACGGGACATGGAGGTATACCAGAGATTATCAGTGAACTGCGAACATGTGCGCGCGCCTGAAGGGAGCCTTGAATTCGATTAAAAAAGAAAAACATTCACTCTACAAGCGCGAGAGCATGGAAATATTAGCGCGAAGGGCCTTGCATCACCAGTTTTTTTCTCTGGGAAGGTAGGGGAATACTGCTACCTGATTGGTTTGTGAAGTGTACAAGCAGTTCGCTCGTGCAGACCAAAGCATTCAGAAACTGAAAAGAAGACGCCTCTCTGATTTGGAAAGTGGACAGGCCCGCCCCTCCTTAAACGCAAACCACGCAAAGCGCGTAGGGCCTCAACATTCTGGTGGGGCCTCACTTTAAGCGTTTTTTTTTTCTTCTCTGACTTCCCTTCTCTCTGTACATCAGACTGGTGTGTGTATGATTAATATGATCAAGGTATGTTTATACAACAATTTCTAAACATAAACTTTGCCTGGCCTTCACACCTTAGTAAATTAACCCTAAAGATATCCTTTTTTGGAGATCAGTGCCATCCGTGAGCAGTTATGGGCGCACAGTGCGCTCGGTCTGCCCCCTCTCTCTCTCTCTCTCGTTCTCTGTCTGTCACGTAATTTCACCTGCTGCTCTGCATTTTCTCTTGTCAAACGTCACTTTTTACCATTGTTTAGTTTGTGATTTTATGTTAAAACTCCAGTTCCCGCGCTGGTTCTGATCAGGAAGAAAATGACGTCGTCAAACTTCCTTGCGCAAATCAGCTGTTTTGAAATCAGGTCTCGGCTGAAAACAAATAATGAAAACATATGATGTTTCAGTAAATAAAAGGCGTACTGGTGCTAACACTGGAGCAGAGGCACCGTTAGGAAGAGAAAGAAGCAAACAGTATGAGCTGCTGTCTGTGAGGGAAGGGGAGAGATGCAGGGGTGTATGTGAGGGGGGCTGAGGGGGCCAAGAGCAAGCAGATAGCTTATAAAGTAGGATTAATGTTATGATGAAAATAAGGTACCCCAAGGGATGACCATTATTTCTAAATAAAAAAAACAGATGGAAATAAAAAAAATCATCTTTTTTATTGCAACAAGGAATTTGATCATAAAAAGCTTTAATCCTTTTTGTGACTTTCTTTCAGATAAAGTTAGTTTTGGTCAATGTCACAGATCTGCAGTAGTTTTTGGTATGTTATCCTTGATAAAGACTTAATTACAACTAAGAATTATGTCTTTGTAACTATCTTGGGCTTTGTAGCAAAAACATTTTTTTATTATTGTAGTAATATATTTCCAAGTTATTTAAAGGTAATTTTATATGAGTTATGTTAAGTGACTATGTCGAGTCGATGTCAGAGTCTGCTTAGGGCCTCACTTTGGCCAGGGGCGGCCCTGCTTATATAGCATAATGTGACCATGTATAGATAGATACTTTATTATACATTCATACTGTCTTGTAATTCTGCTTGATTTTTCTCTCAAAATGCATCAGATTGATGCTTTTAAATATGAAATATTCAAAATTTTCTTCGGGGGAGCATGCCCCCGGACCCTTGAGGGGTCGTATCCTTCTCACCTTTATTACCCCTGACCCATTTTCATGCCTGTGCTTTATTTGATGGCACCTATGAAACATTTGAGTAACGTTTTATCTTTTACTCGAACTTTTAATCAAAGCACTTATTTTCATTAAACTGACTAATAGGGGTGCAGATGGGCTAATGGTTAGGCTGCATCCTATCTAGTGCAGCCATAGTTTAAGGAGCATTTTGGAGTGATTTGGTTCAAATATTACCTCTGCTTGAGCTCTCGCTGTTATGCTGCTTCACATTGGGATACACATGCTCACTAAAACATTTCACCTTTCAAGACAGTTTAGTGGGATTTTTACTGATGCAGAAGCTTGGATCATGTTTGAATTACCTTCTTTTCCTGGACTGATTATAAACTTTAATCTTGTTTAATTTAACCCTCTTTTTACTGATGGATGACTAACTTTTATTTTATTACTACATGGGGTTATTCATCTAGCACTGAGTGCTGTCATGACTTCTTGATCATGTCTTTTCTTGTCTTGTTCTGTTATTTGAGTGTGAAGAAGGAGGTAAACTCAACCAACATAAATCGAATAAGCCTGAAAATAAAGTAACTTCATCTATCTTTTCAGACTATGAAGATATCTTGACCTATGAGGAGATGTCGCTCTATCATCAACCAGCAAACCGCAAACGCCCTATCGCTCTGATTGGTCCAACAAACAGCGGCCATGAAGAACTGCGTCGAAGGCTTCTGTCCATTGAGCCTGAAAAGTTTGCTGTTGCTGTTCCACGTGAGTGCAAGCTTTATCAATAAAGGGGCACATTAACATTACATTTTCTTCAATAGAGCATGATTCAAGATAAGGGACACAATGTACAAAAATCACGCTCTTATTATTTAATGTAAATCTGGCAACTTTAAAGACCTCACTGAGTATTCAAGCTCCAGTTTTACCACTTATTAAACTGTTGTGTCCTTTTTCTTCACTCAGACACAACCAGAAACTCGAGGATACACGAGAGGAATGGGCGAGAGTACCACTTTGTGAGCCGACAGGGCTTTGAGGTCGACTTGGCAGCGGGAAAGTTCATTGAGTCTGGGGAGTATGAGAAAAACTTGTACGGCACCAGCACCGACTCGGTCAGGCACGTCGTCAACTCAGGAAGAATCTGCCTGCTCTGCCTCCACACCAGGGTAGGAGATGGTGCTTGTTTCCATCTAGTTGTCATGACTGTTTCTGTAGAATATGTTAATTACAAAGCCTGAGCATAATTATGCCTCTTTATATACTGAGCATAAATCTTGAATTGATTTCTGGTGGCTGTATGATACACTAAACTTTGAAGAGTTAGTAAAAACAAGGACATCTCTTTTTGTTTGGGCTTTCTATCTGTTTCACATGTTTTTATGTGCCTCTTTTTCATCATTAGTCGCTGCGAGTGTTGAGGTCTTCCAATCTCAAGCCCTTTGTAATCTTCATTGCACCTCCTTCCCAAGAACGACTGCGCACCCTGCTGGCCACAGAAGGGAAAACACCAAAGGTACAGTTTATGAAATACAATTTATATTTCACTCAAATGTGATTGTTGTAAAATACGTACGTTGTTAAAACAATAATTTGCTTAATGAATACTACATTTTTCAGTAAAGTAAGCAAACTTCAGACACTCACAGAGCAGTAAAGAGGTTGTATTGAGAGACTTAGTGTGGTTTTCAATGACGTATTCACATCTTTTGTATACAATGATATTTTAAAAACATGCAAACATTTAAAATCATGTTCAAAAGGGCCACAGTTCTCTGTCCATGGTGAAGAAGTCACAGAAATGTTAGAGGTCACTGTATTTTATAACATGAATAGACATTTTGTAGCTAATCCTGGTTTTTGTTTTTCATTCTGTTTGTTAAAGAGTGTTGGTATACCATTTTATATTCATTTTATCCTAAATGATATATTTAGCCTATGTTTAATACTAGGGGTGGGACATGATAGGAACCCATACAATACAGTACATTAAGTGACCTGAGATAATGATTAGGCTCTGGTTCAGTGATTCTGGGATAGTTGATATAGTGCTTAGCAGTCATATAAGGTACATTATGATATCTGAATAATTAAACAAATAAAATGCCCCGACAAAAGTAATGATCAGAATTAATGGGTGTACTGGTTTGATTTTTTTTTGTCTGTTTAATCTCCTTTTACTGTCCATAGTTTTACTTCTTTTCACTGTTGTCAACTTTGTGACGTACTTGTCTTTACCCTCTTTAACCAGTTAACTTCAGCCACATTGTTTGAAATTTTCATATGTTTTACATTAAAATATATATATTTGGCACCAGCAAGATGATGACTTCATCACACAAGTCAAGACAATGATTCAGTTCATATAAAAGTATTCACACCCTTGGGTGTTTTATCATGTTATTGATTATATAAATCAATCATGGTCAAATATAATTTGACTTTCTTTGACAAAAAAATCTACAGACCCTTAAATTTCAAAGTAAAAACTGATTTCTACAGAGTTATGTCAATAAACAAAAACATGTAATTTCAAATAAGTGACTACTTAAATATTCACCTCCTTTAAAGTGAGTGACCTAATTTGACAGAGGTCCTGCTGGTTGGTGCTAGTAGTCTCACAATTAGTGAAATAGCAGTCACCTGAGTGCAGTGATTGTGTCTTAAGTCATAGTCATATAAAGTCACCTATGTCTGGAATGTCCATTCACTGATGAATCAGTATCCCTGGCTACCATTACACCATGAAGACAGAAGAACACTCCAAGTAACTTAGAGAAAAGATTACTGGAAAGTATAAGTCAGTAACCTGACACGCCAGATGGATTTTTTTCACACATCCAGCTGGAAACCCTTTGATATATAGTGTTTGGGAAAGGGCAGAGCCTTTGAAAGAAAACCCGGAGGGTGATTGGATGAATGTTCTGTCTGTCACATCTTTACAGGCCAATTAAAGAAACAAAACATGTGACGTTATCGCTGCTACCGAGGTGTGCACGTGCAGCTACTGAGGAATAAACTCCATAAAGAACTGCATATTGCGAACCATGGCGACTGTAGGCATGTCAGTACACAACTTTTGTGGTTTTTGAAAAGAAAACAACTCAATGCTGTTCTTTGTTCTTCTTTTAACAAAGAAATGTCGTCAGGTTCTGATAACACTGGCGCTTTAGCAGCATCAATGCTAATGTCTTCACGATAACGGCACTGGCCTCTTGTTGCTGCTTGCTTAAGTGACCACTCTGCCACGACCGAAAGTACTGCCCCTTGACTTTGATTGGTCCTGAACATCACCCATAGTTCAGTTAAATCCATTATTCATCGATGAAAAGAAAGGAATATGGCACATTCGTAAATCTGCCTTGATCAGGTCGTCCACACAGACTGAGAGACCATGCAAGGAAACTAGTGAGAAAAGCCACCAAGACACCTATAACTACTCTGAAGGAGTTACAAGCTTCAGCAGCTGAGATGGGAGAGACTCTGCATACATCAACTGTTGCCTGGGTTCATCACCAGTCAAAGCTTTATGGGAGAGTGGTAAAGAGAAAGACACTGTTAAAAAACTCATTAAATTTCCACTAGAATTAGCTAAAAAGCATGTGGGAGTCTTAATGGTCACGTGGAAGAAAGTTCTTTGATGAGACCAAAATGGTGCTTTTTGGCTATC
The DNA here is from genome assembly GCF_018320785.1 of Cheilinus undulatus. Classification (NCBI taxonomy): domain Eukaryota; kingdom Metazoa; phylum Chordata; class Actinopteri; order Labriformes; family Labridae; genus Cheilinus; species Cheilinus undulatus. Next base: position 33,241,449 of record NC_054878.1, on the reverse strand, counting down.
AGACAAGACACTATGTTTAGTGGACTACAAATACTGCACATCACCACAAACACACCATCCTACTGTGAAGCACAGTAGTGGCAGCATCATGTTGTGAGGATGCTTCACAGCAGACAGCCATTGAAGTAAAGGTGGAGGGTAAAAATAATGTGGCAAAATATAGGAAAATCCTGACAATCTTATTCAGTCTGCAAGAAAACGACGCTTGAGAGAAAAATTAATTTCCAACAACACAATGGCCTGAAGTATACAGAGAAAGCTACACAGAAATAGTTTAAAGACAACAAGGTGAGTGTTCTGGAGTGGCCGGTTTAAAGGCCAGTCAAACATAGAATTTGTGGCTGGGCTTGAAAAGAGCTGTTCACGCCCAATCCCGATCCAACCTGACAGAGCTTGAGCAGTTTTACTAAGAAGAATGGAGTAAAATTTCAGTTTCCAGATGTGCAAGCCTCATTGAGACTTATACACGCAGACTCAGAGCTGTGATTGCAGTGAAAGGTGCATCTACTAAACACTGACTAGAAGGGGGTGAATATTTATGCAGTCACCTATTTTACATTGCATATTTTTCTTTGATTGACCTTACTTTGTAGAAATCTGTTTTCACTTTGACATTAAAGAGGTTTTTTGTTTGGCAGATATCAATATTAAACTAATTATTCTATGCATCTCTAATACTTATTTTCATCAACATCAACTACAACTTGTATTCAGTTCTCAAAGATCAGTGAGGATTTCCTCATTTACAATGATGTCAAGATACAAAAACAGCAATGACAACAATAAACAAACCAAAAATAACAGTCAGTGAAACAATCACACACTGTGGTGAAGTAGTAGGAGAGAATTTTACTGAATTGTCTGAAAGGATTAAGAGTGTCGTTCTTTAAATTGGGTTTTTAATTATGCCTCATTTGGAGCCTAAAAGCTCAAACTCGTTTCAGTTGAGTCTTCCCCCTCTCATTGTCTCTGTCTCTGTGATCAGCCTGAAGATCTGAAGGACATCATTGAAAAAGCTCGCGAGATGGAGCACAACTTTGGCCACTTCTTCGATGCAACCATCGTCAACATGGATCCAGACCAGACGTTCCACGAGCTTCGCCGGCTCATAGACAAGCTGGACACTGAGCCACAGTGGGTACCCACCTCCTGGCTGTGCTAGGAGACACATGGTGTCACTGCAGGGAGCACCTCGGGGGTGGGGGAGGAGTTGAAAACACAAGAAAAGCAACACTGAATGTTCCTTCAGACTGTAAATGATGATGAATGGACAGTGCTGATGGTCACTGGATCTCACTTGCACATTCGCCTCCTTTGTGGAGGAGTTGACCTAAAAAAAAAGAAAAGACGATGCAGGGATGGACTCACATTTCTTACTTTTGTTTTTGTTTGTGTCTGTGTCTTTGTGGGTCAATTTTTATGTTCATTTGTTTTGTTGACGTTCTTGTTGATCTCAGTTTTATGCAAAGTCATTTATCAGAAAAATAGAAATATTTCTATTCTATTCTTTCTAGTTATTTATAACTGTAAATACAACTTTTCTAGCTGAAAAGATCAAAATTTTATTATTTCATTTTGTTTGTGATAACAGATTGATAAACTCAATTTGATGGGTGTCATTGTCACAAATAGGACATGGTTAACCGCTTTAAAGGGTTTAGGTACCAAACAGGAGAGAGGCACATTGTTGTGGCTGCAAGTTTACGTCTTCCTGTCAGAAACACAGAAGAAAAAAGTACAATGTCGGTGTTACTTGCTTTATCTCATATACGCTGTAAAGACAGAACTCAAATCTAAGATAGTACCTTTAGCTGGTTATCATGAACATCAGTTTCTCCTGCTGCAAAGTACTTCTGAGTTGTTGTTTTTTTACCAGTATTGTACCAAAAGAGCATTGTGTGACTTAGTGTTACTCAAGAAAGACAGTGTTACTCTTTTCAGGGTTCTTATGAAATCATGAGCACAAAACAGTGTTAATAAAATCTGATACATATATGAACAAGTGACAGGACACTGACTATCATTTGTTCAAATTTTTACTGCCACTATGAAAGAAAGAAAAAATGGACCCTACTTCCTGCCGGTGATTCACAGAAATCTTATCAACAAGGGATAAACGTGTCAGAAGAAAATCTCCCAAAGGATTCATGAGATAACACACTGCTAAGATTGGCTCAGACAGAAGAACAACCCAAAATATTATGCCTCCAGCCCTGACTATCACCTGCACAGAGGCATAAAAAATGATAGGAAATCTAAAATGTAAAATTTAATCTTGAGCTAAAAAATAAATAAATAAATAACACAAGACTGAATGCAAATGATGAACAAACACTGTTGTTTAAACCACCTTACAAATGATGCAAATGAAAATAGGTTAAGGTAAGTTGTTTTAATCATTATCATTACAGGATGAGTTTTCCTTGTAAACACATTCCCAATGTCTGCATCCATCCTTATTAATCATTATTTCCTGCAAATGAGCAAGGCTGCCCATAAGAGGGGTGAGAGCTTTCTGCAGCAAAATCATGTTCCATTTAAAGCCTAATCTGGGATAATCATATTTTCTTTTAAGCTAATAATAACTACTCTTATAAAAGCAAAACATGAGGGTTTTTTTTTTTTTGGTAAAATTAACAATGTAGATGGGCACACTGAACTAAACCCTTTGGAAAGTAATGTCAGACTTCATGGCTTAGCCATCATATGGATAAACATGAGGATCCCAAAAAAGTAAAAGAAACTGACACAGCTTTAATGGAAAAATAATTTAATAATTTTGAAAAGCCACAAAAACAGGAAACAAGTGGTAAAATGGCTTAAAAAGTTGTGAAATATCGGCAGAAAAAAATGGTGAAGAGTGGTTAAAACGGGGCAAAAAATGGCTGGAAAAAGTGATTACAGGATTAAACAGTGCAAAAACAGACAAGAAGTGAAAAAAATGAGTTTAATGTGGCAAATATGCAGTAAAGATGGAAAAAATGGCATAAAAGTGGCAAAAATGGGCAGCTGGAGTAGTGAAAAAGGGTTAAAAATTGGCAAAAAGTGTCAAAAAAGGGTGGTTACAGAAGTGAGTAGGGGTTAAAGAGTGGAAAAAATGTATTGAAAAAGGAAAAATGGGTTAAAAGTTGCAAAACAGGAAAAAATGAGCAATAACAGTGGTGGAAAGGGTTAAATAATTAGCAAAAATAAATGCAAGAAGTTTGATAGAAAAAGTAATTAAAAGGTTTAAATGGTAGCAAAAACAGATGAAAAGTGGAAAAAATGGTTTATAAGAAGAAATTTTGGGGTAGTGACGTGAAATTATGCAGTTTTGAGTATTGAAGAGGGGTCAAAGTGTCATAAATGGGTTGAAAGGCAAAAATGGGTTAAAAGTTGCATAAGTGGCAAAAACGTGCAGAAACAGTGGTGGAAAGGGTTTAGTTGTTGCAATGACAAAAAGGGGGGCAAGAAACTGCAAAAACAGACAGAAAGTGATTAAGGGGTTAAACAGCAGCAAAAAATGGACAAGAACTGGAAAGTAGGGGTTAAAAGTACCGAATATGAGGTAAAGAAGTAAAAATTGGCTGCTAAAGCCATGAGTATTGGTTAAAAAGTTGCAAACATGGATGAAAAGAGCAAAAGTAGCAAAAATGTGCAGAAACAGTGGTGACAGGGGTTAAATAGTTGCAAAAAATGGCAGTAAGTGGCAAAAATGAACAGAACAAATAGTAAAGAGGTTAAATGCTGGCAAAAAACAGGTTAAAGAGAAAAAATGGGTTAGTTGTAGAAATGATGGGGCGCTGAGGTAAAATTGTCACCTAAAGTAAAGAAAAGAGGTTACAGAGTGGCAAAAATGGGTTTAAAGAGGAAAAATGGGTATTGCTGATCATTTAGCACTAAAAAAAATAACTATCTGCAGCCATGGCTAAAGTTATTGTTAGCTAGTTATTGATAATTAATTCAAATAGTAATGATGTATTGATTATCAAGTAATTCTTACAATATTGTTACAATTCTCTAGTGATTACGTGGTCTTTTGACCTAACCCTTATCCTAATCCTAACCCTTAAGCTAACCCTTGTAATATTGTGGCAAGTCTCTGTAACTAAGTGATATTTTATTAAGTAATTTCTCAGAAATAAAATGATAATTTTCTATATTAGTTACTTGATAATTCCCAGGTCATTCCCTTTTAATTTTTTTGGCCCACTAATTTAAGTGAGCCCTTCCTGAATAATTTTCAAGTAGTTTTAGGGTTAGGGTAAAATATCACTTAATTACAGAGAAGTGCCACAATATAACAAAGAATTACTGCAGAATTAATATGTAAATACAAGGCATGTACTACCTTAACATTACCTTATTTCTGAGTTATTACGTTTAAAAAGCCAACTTATTACAAGGAAATTACCACCTTATTCTTGAGAAATTCCATAAGAACACTTATTACTATAAAATTACTAGGTAATTAGGGCCCACTAAAATAAAGTGTTACCAAAACAACTAAAACTTTTGATTACATTTACCTCCCCTTATTTGTCATGTTATTTCAGAACCACTATTTTGCATTTAACTCTGTTTTTGTTTCATTTTGGGTGATTGTATGGCCTTAAACTGAAGGATAGCTATCCAAACAGGAAGTTTGGATAAAGACCTGCTTTTATTTTGATAGAAACAAAAGACTCTGGGTTGATCAAAGATGAGTATTCTGAACTTACCAACTTAAAAAGGAACTTGTTATGGACTGTAAAGTAAATACAGGAACAGTGAAAATGTAAATGTCTGATGACTTTTGACGTGTCCACTGAGCTCTGTGAGGGTTTTAAACTGAAATCATTTTTAGAAAACTAGTGCACTAATAATGGACCTTCATTAATCATGACTAATGCTGACAGCTGTAATATTTACTGTTTTTCCATGGCTTGATAGTTTGTAGTTATTATTAAGTGTTCACTCTTGTCTAAGTTTGTGTAGCCCTAATGGAAAACAGAGTCCTATTTCAAGTAGGAACCAACTTTATTTCTAGCTGCCTAATTAGTCTTGTCAAAAAAATATACAAAGCAAAAATATGTAGCCCTAAAAAATTCATTTGCACATAATTTTCTAAATTAAACTTTAACCTGCTTTTGAAAAATCTGTTTTTTCAATAGAGAAACTTTGTTTTGTGGCCTGCATTTCCCCCTGTGCTACAGCAGCTAGAATTAAAGTGCTAAATGTAGCATTGTGGTGCAAGATGGCTGCCATTCTCCCCAAGCAGAGTTATTCACACTATTACACAAAATGTTTTTCTGCAGATGGAATAAAACTGAACCACAGTTCTTTTGAGTTGAACAGTGAAATGTGACTTTTTGTGCCTTCTAGTAAGAAATGGAGGCATTAGTTGGAGAATAATAACATCTTTATTTGATGAAGTGTTGGGCTTTGTGGACTTACACCAAGTTTTACAGTGGGGTCATATTGTGGGTTTTTAGATATAATGGTAAACATCCTCAGCGAGGTAAGAACAACCCAGTGATATGAGGTCAGCAGCTGGATGATCCTTCACAACACAGGCTCACACACTCTTTGAAATCTACAACCACTTGAAGCTTTACAGCATGCAATAAATGGCTCTAAATGAAGAGGAATATCTACAATCCATCCATCACATGGAATGCTTCTTTAATTTACTCACAAGCCGTGTGTAAACATAAACATTTTCTTATTATTTAGATTACTTTAAGGTGAACAGAGTCCCTTGTGGGTTTACAGCCAAGCTTGACGACATTTTGGTTCTGTACACAGACAAATCTGGAAACACACACAACCTTCCAGTGCTGAAAACAACCGCACAAATCATCACAGACGAGTACACAAAAAACAAGTTCATCAATTGTAATAGAAGACATAGACACGGCCTCAGAGGCACACAATAAATATGTTGATAGATATATTGTTCACTCAAACAGCAGGTCTTCATCCGTCTCCTCCGTCAGCATGTTGGTGGGCTCGGCGATGGGGCCCAGCTTAGCCAGACGGGCCGCGATCTCCAGCTCTGTTCTCTCCCTGAGCTGCTTCTTCTTCTCTTGAATCTTCTTCAGCCTGGCAGAGGAGGGAAGGAAAGTCTTTCAGAAGAGTAAACCCCCCCCCCCCCCCCGAAATGTGAACCCAACAAGGACAAGGGTCGGGCTAAACCAAGCAAACATTTCATCTGAATATGAGGTGAACATTCTTATATAAAGGAAAAGAAACGAGATCAGCTGAAAAAGTCTCACCTGTAGAACTCCTCTCGTTCTCTCTCATCCAGCTCTGTGATGATGTAGGTGAGGGTGCGATCGATCCGGGGAATAATCACTGCAGAGGTGATGAAGACATGATTACAGTAACAGCTTTATTACACTAGGAGGGGAAAACCTAAACATTCATGAGTTAAATAGAAATTACCATGTTCAATAGCATTCACACGCCGGTTGGTAATTTTTATGGCTTCATCCAGAGTGACAAAAGATGTCTGCAGAAAGAAAGAGAGCAAAATGTTCATTAATTACACTGAAAGTATGTAATATGTTAGGGGTTATCTTGACTGATATTAAATTACATAAACAATTTGAAGATTTAAGATATATCAGAAATAAACAAATGGAATAAATGAAAATAGTTTGGCTTATCTATAAAAAAAAACTCATATTGGAGAATATACAGAAACATTCTGTGGACGTGCATCTTTTTCTTTTATTTACTCTGTTTTTCTTTAGTAAAGGATTGTTGTATTCTTGACTTATATCTTGTGCATTTTGTTCAGTTGCAGCCTGATGCAATCATTTAAATTATTTTCTCCCATTAATCTACACTCACTACCCCATAATGACAACGTGAAAGCTGAATTAGACATTTTTCAAGTTTATTACAAATAAAGAGATCGTGTGTAGAGATAGGACTAAATTCCAGAAGGACAACCATCACGGCAGCCCTCCACTGATCTAGGCTCTATGGCAGAGTGGCTTAAAGGAAGCATCTCCTCAGAGCAAAACGCATAAAAGCCAGCTTGGAGCTTGCAAAAAAGCATCTGAAGGACTCTCAGACAGTGAGAAACAAGATTCTCTGGTCTAATGAAACCAAGGGTAAACTGTTTGGCCTCGATTCAAATTTTTTTTAACCCAATCCAAACACAGATTCATCTCTGTAAATGTCCCAGCCCTGACTTGAACCCCAACGGACATCTCTGTACCTGAAAATTGTTGTCCGATGACAGTTCCTATCAAAGCTGGCTGTACTTATGAGGATCTGCAAAGAAGAATGGCAGAAAATCCCCCAATCCAGGTCTGCAAAGCTTCATATTCAAAATGACTTGAGGCTGGAATTGCTACATTTACAAAAGTTTCTAGAATCTGTTTTCACGTTGCCATTATAGGGTACTGAGTGTAGATTAATGGGAGAAAAATGAATTCAAACAATTATTGTATCAGGCTGCAACATAACTATACTGGAAAAGGTAAAGATGGTCTGAACAGATACTACAAGCAAGAGGGCCAAGAGTGCATGCTGGCAGATCAGGCTGACCAAACACAATGACCTCTGTCTCGCCATCCCTCAAGTTTAGAAAATTCAAGGTCATCCATGTCTAAATAGAGACTGTAGGGTACCCATATTTTTAAAATTCAGAGGCATGTAGATTTGAACATCATCAGCAAAACAGTGGAAGGGGTAGTTATATTTTTTAGAAAATAGACCCCAGAGGCAACATATATGCAAAAATAAGATGGGGCCCAGCACAGAGCCTTGTGGGGTGCCACTTGTAAGAGTGGCTGTGTCAGATGAGGACAGATCCCAAAGATGAACAGAGGAGGTCCTATCTGTGACCACTTCCCTTAATGTCAACAGTAGTCTCCAAATGTGTCAACAGGGTCACGTGATCAACAATAGCAAAGGCAGCAGTTGAGTCTAAAAGTACCAGGATAGCAGCGTCTCCTGAATCTTCTGTTAGATTCTAATTTTAACATCAACAGTAACTAGTGTTAAGTTTTAAAAAACTGACAGATTAACTGTTATCAACTTTAACACCTCTGTTTACTGATTAAAGGTCAACAGAGTTACATTTTTGATAAACTAAGCCTTACCTTGTAGTAAAAAGCACAAAAATTACCAGGTCGTCTAAATGTGCCCCAGTATAAAAATCCAATTACACCCCCTACCTGTAGGGAGGCCAGCTCCACCAGCAGCTCCACAGCTCTGGCGTAGTTCCTCTTCAACCTGGAGAGCTGCTCTCCTCCTCGGGCCAGACCAGTCAGCTCATAACCTGGGGGAGGCACACACACATGCAGAGTGTAAAAACTCTCTGTCACACACTGATTACAAAATCTAACTTAATCTAAATGTGACTTACTGTCTCCACCCTCCTGGTAGTGCTCAAAAACTGGAAGAGTGACACCTGAAAAAAAAAAAAAAGCACAACATGTATAAAGGAGTTTTCTCCTAAACAATGAGTGTATGAATCTAACAGGGTAATTCTTTTTTAAGCTAACCTGCTACGTTGTCCTTCTTGGCTCTGACCTTCACTTGAGCTTTGTTCACGTTCTGGATCACAGTTGTGCTATGGACAAAACATCACAAATGGGAAAAATAGCTAATCTTTCTAAATATTTGAGTGAAATTATATGCTTATGTTGTTTAATCACGTTTCTGATGATTGTTACTTGTAATTTAGTTTCAGACCAAAATATAACAGAAGATTTTAGGAATATCAATTCATATGTCAGGGGTTGTTATATCCTAGAAAACAGTTTAAACCATGGCTCACCCTTCAGTATATTTGGGGAATTTTTTAATAACTCATCACATGATCTTTTTTGTGATTCTTACCTGAAGTCTCCAGCTGCAAATTTGGCTTCAGCCAATGAGAAAGCTGCCTCTCTCATCACCTCTCCCATCTTAGTCTTAGTCTAAAGAAAAACAGACACAAACAGTGCTTTCAGGAAAACCTTTTGGTGCTGTTAAAGACACTAATGAAAGGATAAAAGCTACATGTAATAATTTTCGACAGACCTCGATGATTTTGCGGAGGATCTGACGGAAGCGCATGGAGAGGGCGTCAGATTTCTTCTTCAGCAGGTTGCGGCCGGTCTGAGCACCTTTTAGTCGAGCCTTCATGATGGTCTGAGCCCTGCACAAAAAACACAGACAGCATAAATAGAGGTTATGGACATTATTCAGCTTTTTGAGTACTATTTTAGTAAAAGCGGCAAAAATAAACATGACTTGTTCATATCAGTAATGCCCCAACTGTTTTCTATCATATTTTCTCAATATAATGGATCCTTAAAAGAGAAAACAGATGTGCATGTTAATCTGTGCAAAACCTGGCAATCCAGACTCTGCTTATGGAAAAATTTAGTTTCTTTTCAGTAGTTTTTTTCCAAGTTTCCTGTAGAGAATGCATCACTCAGTTACCTTCACAATGGGTAGTTTTAATATAGCCTACAATGCTTTCTTTACTTTGAAGGGTAAACAATGTGGTAAAAAAAGACCATGGTGTACAGAAGCCCCCATGGACATATACATCATTATGTTTGGTTGTACTCAATGTTATGATAAAAAGTAAATGTAAGTTGTTTTTCTTGAGATCTCAGCTTTTTTATGTCGTTACCTTAGGGTTAATCCCTATTAAGGATAAGGATGTAGATTCTGTAAGGCAGGGGCGTAGCTAGGGATATTGGGCCCCCAGAAAGAATATTATACAGGGCCCCCTTTAACCGGTTAGCCAAGCAATAAATGTTGCATCATTTTTTACAAATATCTATGCATTTTAATGTTTTTGAACCATAATTCCCCCATTTATGAGCAACATTTTTACTATGGTTGAATTAAATTTACTTGCATTATTCCGCAGTGCTGGACTAGACCATTTGGACATGTTTAAGGGAGTAGTAGAGCGCCCCAGTATTGTATTTTACTCTATTTGATACGACTTTCAGTCTGTTGACAGTCACTTTTGATTTGATAATGACACTAATTACCAAGAAAAACTTAATGAAAACACACTTTTCATTGCAGGCTTTCAAGGGCCCCTCCCTAATGTGGGCTCGGGTATTAAGCCCCCCCCCCCCCCCCCGTTACACCCATGCACTGGGTAGTAATCTTCACTATGACAAACCTCCTGGTTTCCATTTGCAGTGCACATGTAGTCTGAGCTGTACTTTATCTGCATTATTTGGTGTATGCAGCTGACAACAGGCAAAACTTTATCTGCACTGACACACCAGCTCACATCAACGAAGTTCTTATAGTTTATTTTTTCTCAAAATAGAAAATAAAACTAGAGCCACAAATTAGCCAAAGTTAGATCCTCTCACATTAAAATCCCATCATTATGCCTTTAAAACACTGCCTGCATGCAGAACATTATCATTACATCGGATATCATCAAATCCACTTAAAGTATCCATGTGGCTTATAAATTTAATTCGGTTAGAAAAGATAAAATACTCACTGAGAGGGATTAAGAAACCATTTCACTCAGTATGGGACCCAGTTTATCATACTTAGGTAAATTGCCTGATAGTGTTTAGTTGGCTTCTTCTATAACTATATCAGCCCTCATTGATTACAGTCCACTTTAATAACTAAAGTTTCTCAGCCTTTCTCTTTTCCTGCCACTTCCAAACCTTCAGTGTACTATTTAGACCTTCATCTGTATTGTTTTGTGTTGTTTTACTCACATATTAGAGTTTGGAGTTTTGTCCTGTTTTCCCTCACATTTCTTTCTTCCATATAATAGAATTATATTTGTATGTATGCCGTCTGTGTATCATTCAGTATTGACCTGTCTGGCATATTTTGTAGCTACATAAACTTCTCCTGTTTTCCTTCAGAGCATCACATTAGTGGACTTTAGTACCACAACCAATAAGAGAGTCAACATCCTACTGAGAACCAACAATTTCAACAGTGATGCTGTCGCTACCCATCGTAACATTAACAGCAGTATTTCCAGTTGTTCTTGTGAACTGTGTTGTTAATGTTGATATTATCTTTATTTCTTTGTTTTACTGTTGTATGTTGTGTTTTATTCTAAGATGCCTAATAACACCTGGCAAAGGGACTACTGATAAAAATCCATTTTCAAATGAATTACACATTTTACCATTTTGAACAGGAATAAGGAATTTCAAACTGAATTCACCCAAATTTGAGCCAGCTCACTGGGCTTCTCTGAGAAGTCAGAAATTAATCAATTATAACATTCAACCACTAAAACTCATTTTTCTGTTCAGGAATGCAATTGAATAACTATAATCTGACATATCAATCAAGAAATAATAATGTGCTTTACTATTTTTTCAGGATTTTTTTGTAAATCAGTAAATTCAAAAATTCATGGATAACAATAATAATTATAATTTAGCGTTAAACATATCATTTGGGTTAAAGAGCTTCTACATATTGTTGTATTAAGCATTGCAGAAACATAAAAAATGATTTTGGTATTTACCAATGCTGTTAATTTAGGGCAGCTGTGGCATAAACCTTACTTTGGTTAGGGTTAGGGTGGTCTAATGAATTTGTTAAGCATTGTATATTTCCAAATAAAAATGATTATTTCTTGTTGCGCAAGCATACTTGGCCAATAAAGCTGATACTGAGAAGGAAATCTTTCCTGGTAGTCATTTAACACAAACCTCTGCTTCATTTGAACTAACACAGCTGATTTTCTCATAATTAAATTTTAATTTCTTGAGGCACTCTTAAACACTTATTTTGTCCTCCTGTCTCTTTAAACAGTCTTTTGTTTTCTTCAGTCCAAGGTCCAAACAGCAACATTTTTCATTAAATAGATTATAGAGCTTAAATTTTACGGAAATGTGGTTCATGAGAAGGTGGTGGTGTCTGTCTTTAAACCAATATCATCGGTACAACTGATATTTTGGCTAAAAAAGTCAGCCTATAACAGCCTTAAATAATGGCCTTGTTAACAAATAGGTTAGTGGAGTTTTAGGCTGGACCAACAAACCTAAAGCATGAAGCTTTTTCTTAATTCATACATTCCTTACACTTTACAGTCTGTTTTAAGAACTGAAATTTGTTAATTGGTTCATCCTCAAGCTTTAAATTGCGTGTTTGTAGAAGTGAAGTTTTAGGTCTGAACTACATTTAAATACCAGTATCAGCTAAAATTATTTTGTCAATGTCAGCATATCAGGTATCAGACATAATCTAATATTGTGCATCCCTAATTCTTAATATCAGTGTTTGGTATATATGCTGTATATATATTTTTCTTTTTAATTATCCTTTAGTAAAATATCCTCTACACGCTAAAAACACTTCAGGGTAAAACTCTTGTAGGTGGAAAATGTTGAAGGCGATCTGCTATCAGAGCACAACTACTGAAGCAACAATTCATATCATTAATTCTGTATTTGCTATTATTTAATTTACACATAATCCTTTAAATAAAAGCCCACCATATCTTAAGGCCCAGTCCCTTTTTCTAGCCTGTTGCTGCATGTTTTGACAGCAGAAGGGCAGGTCTCTCTTAGGCCTCTGGTCATTGAGTACTGAATTAGTTCCTCAAAAATGAGGAAAAATACGAAGAATATGGGATAAAGATTTCATAATTTAAAGCAACATGTATTGTGCTATATAAAATACAATTTCATTGTCTTTGTTTGAAAATAATAAAGGTCTATCTTGTTTGGACGCCTGCTTCGTCTAAAAGCAGGTTGATTTTATATCCTGGAATTATAAAAACCTGGGTGATAATTAAAGTTTTACAGAAGTATACTCAGGATCTGTGTCACAAATTCTTAAGTCTACTATGTTTACTTTGTCTCAAGATCTTAACAATTCATGTCAATTACCTGGACAGTTTAAACTGTATCTGCTTGATGCCTGTGCAGTATGAGCATGATTGGATCAATATGGTAAAATGATAAGACTCAAACACAGACTGATCAGAGATAGTCAGAGAGGACATGTGCTGACTGATGGTCAGTGTGTATCAAACACCAGACTGACAGCTCACACAAGGATCATGGTAGAAACATCACATGACAAACAGAGTCTTCCTCTTTCCACAGCTTTCTGGTACTGATATGAATTATGTTAAGGATTAAATGACACACTGTAAAACAAGGCTGTGTCCCTACTCCCTTCATGTGATTCCAATGATATTTTACAGCAGATAGGAGACAGAAATCATCAACCTGAGAGACTGGGAAACAAAGAGTCAACAAATCAGTGGAATAATAAAGGTGGACAAGAAGCTACAGTAGGCTAGCATTAAGCTAGCACACAATCTGCTTACATTCTGGAGGGGAATATGTCGATCCTGTCTTTTCCAGACATCTTCTCGTCTTTTGGTCGATGGTTGTGGTCTTCTGTTTACTTCCGTTTCCGAAAATCAACGCTGAACCGTTATCGTTAAATCTACTGTATTAATCTAAGCATGTGGTGCAGGTAAGTGATGTTTTTCTTGCAGGATTATAAGCACAGATCGGACTGATGGTCGTGATCTTGTCCTACTCCTCGTCCGGTGATGATCAGCTGGTCTCTGGTCATGTGACTAAGCGGAACGCGTTGTTGCACATGCGCGCGTCGAACAGCTCTGACGATCTTTTCCGGGTCGAGATATTAGCACACCCATGAAAGTGAGCTAGCGGGCCCGAGGTCTTCTTTTAAAATATCTCAAAAGAAGCAACAATTGGAAACGTAAACACTCCCAATACGGAAAATAACACTTTATCGTCCTGTAACCATATGATACAGGTGAGTTTTTATTGATAAAAGAGATGTTTAGGGTTGAGCGGTGACCACACGGGGCTGCTAGCTGCTGAGCTAACAGTTAGCCCTGTTCAGTAGTGCATGTGCCGCATGTGAGTCAGACCGGGCTATTAGCTGTGAAAGCTAACGGGCATTTAAGTAACTGTTACTTCTCATTTTTCATTGGACCTGCTTTGTGTTGTTAAACTTTATATAGAGCTACTACCTTCGTTAGTACTATAAAGCATTTGGAAAGAAGAAATTGTTTTATTAATACCAGTTTTCGCTCTTATTTAAACAGTTATGAACGCCTGGTTGTGTGCATTGCATCATCCCATTCAAAGCCAAATATGTGGGATAAAACAGCCCCTGTTTACTCTGCCAGCTCTCTTAATCCTAGTACAATGAGCAAAGAAACATTGTCAGACCAAACTCAGTCAGTTGACCGGCTTATCCCAACAAACAGCCAGAAAAACAATTAATCATGTCTACTAAATTCATTCACACTGTTTCTCAAACATTTTAGGAGTGTGGAAATTTTCTACATTTTTTTTTTAATCTTTTTTTTTTAATGACACACATTCTGCTATTTAAATCATTTTTAGTACGATTAAATTGCTGTAGTACTTACATAAACTAAGATCAAATTTGTAAACATTTCTTGCCTCATCTGAACTGTATAAATATGTTGGACACTAAATGGAAAAGTGAAATAGGATTATGTCGGCTTTTTTTTTTCAATAATACGAAAGTACCAGAGTTGTGAGACTCGTATTAGACAAGTTTAGATGTATAGTTTCATGATAACTACTCTAGTCCATGACATAATACACAGGACTTGGGAATGTCTAAATATTGGGAATTCTAGGGATGCACAATATTATCGGCATGTCATTACCAGGAGAGATTAGCTTAAAAAGGGAAGTATCAATATTAGCTGATATTTGCAATCAAGGTCAACTGATAATGGTTTGATACATATTATCGGTAGTTCATGAAGCTGATAACTGATATTTGGAACCAATACACATTTGTTGTGACAAACAAAATGTTCTTAATGATTGAAAAAAGGATGCAAAATAGACTATTATGAGAGTCAGCACCTCCTAGTCTGAGGCCATGGCAGTGGATTGCTCCCTCCAGGTGGGGATGGAGTCTTTGCCTCAGGTGAAGGAGTTCAAGTATCTTGGGGTCTTGTCCATGAGTGAGAGTAAAAGAGACCATGAGATTGATACTGTGATGGAGAGGGAGCTGAGCCGAAAGGATAAGCTTTCAATTTGCTGGTCAATCTACCTTCAAACCCTCACCTGTGGCCATGAACTCTGGGTAATGACTGAAAGGATGAGATCACTGGTACAAGAGACTGAAATGAGTTTTCTCCAGAGGCTGGCTGGGCTCAGCCTTAGAGATAAGTTGAAGAGTTCAGACATATGAAGGGAGCTAAGAGAAGAGCTGCTGCTCCTTCATTCTGAAAGGTGCCAGCTGAGGTGATTCTGCCATCTGATCGGGATGCCACCTGGGCACCCCCCATGGAGGACCTCCGGGCTCATCTAATTAAGAGGAGCCCTTAGGGAAGACCCAGAATGTGCTGGAGGGGTTATATATTCTGTCTGGTCTGGGAATGCCTCAAAATCCCCCAGGAGGAGTTGAAAAGTGTTGCTGGGGAGAGGGATGTCTGGGTTGACTCGCTAAACCTGCTACCACCTCAACTTGGCTTCAGATAAGCTGAAGAAGATGGATACATAAACAATTTAGCACTAGCTCTGCTGTCATGACAAAATGCACAGAGCATCACTCGGTCAATGCCATCCAGGGCTTAATGTTGATTGGCTGGCAGTCATGTGACAACTAGCCTATCACATAGGGATGTGTTAGGGATTTAGGTGAAGTTAAAGAGAATGAAAACAAAGTCAGAGAGGAAGAAACCCCTTGCTGTGGAGTCAAAATGCCTCACCTTTTGGTTAATTGTATAAATTATTGGTAAAATAAAATGCAAATGCAGATAATCAGCTAAATGCCATATGTTGGCCTCAGTCTACTCCTATTTACAGATTATATTTTGGCTATAAAAATCTTCCTGTGTCAGCTGTAAATATTGGTCATCAGAGCAAATAAGTGAATTTAGTTTTGGGCAGGATTAACAGGCCGAACTACTTTGAAATATCAATTGGTATTGGCTAAGATTAGTTGGTAAATATCGGATATTGGCAAAGATCCAGTATAGGACATCCCTAGTGATATCCTATTGGCAATAATAGTCGGGATGTATGGTATTTTCAGCATGATATTGGTAACAACAGATATCCATTTAAATCGTTTATCATCATACCAACAAAGATGAAAATGTCCTTGAAAACAAGCTGTGACTAGACAAACATTTGGTGCAAACCTCCCCGATTGGTTAATGCCAAAAACCAGGCCTTGTGCTAAAAGCTTTGTCATACTCAAACCTTTATCTATCACATTAAACTTCTATATTTTAAAGTTTGATTATGGTGTTAAAAGCATAAAGAGGGCTTTATGACATCTAACGCCTTGTTTCTCTCTCAGCGATGCCGGGGCTCAGCTGTCGATTTTACCAGCACCGGTTCCCAGAGGTGGAGGATGTCGTGATGGTGAACGTGAGGTCCATCGCTGAGATGGGCGCCTACGTCAGCCTCCTGGAGTACAACAACATTGAGGGCATGATCCTCCTGAGTGAGCTGTCCCGTCGACGTATCCGCTCCATCAACAAGCTCATCCGCATCGGCCGCAATGAGTGCGTGGTCGTCATCCGAGTAGACAAAGAGAAAGGTAAATTTAGTCATTCATATTACAATGTGTTTCCATTTCTTTGAATGAAATGCCTTTGTATATACTGTGACATTTTTCTCTGCACATAAACCACACAGTGTTAACAATCATTTCATGTGTATTGATTTTTTAATTCCAATCTTATAAGAATTACCCAAACAGCTGTCTTCTTCCTCTTCTTTACTAGTTTACGTCATTATTGTGATTATGTCCTGCCATATATCATCAATCTCTTCTCCATTTTGTCTGTAGGCTACATCGATTTATCAAAAAGAAGAGTTTCCCCAGAGGAGGCCATCAAGTGCGAAGATAAATTCACTAAATCTAAAACTGTAAGTCCAAAAGTCCTGATACAGATCTGATATTCAGGAAACTTCATGCATTTAGCATTAATAAAACATGATGGATCCTATGTAAGAGCTTATCACATATCTAGCATAGTGCTAACAGGTTTCTACTTTTTGATCAGTAATGCTGGTATCGATAGAGAACCATGGGGACTTTATTTATCCCTTTGGACATTTACAGTCAGAGGTACTGGAATAGGGTGGGCGTTTTGCTCAGTTGGCAGAGCAAGTGCCAGAACACAGAGGCTACATTCATCAGTGCACTGGTTGCACGTCTGTACCCCAATCCTGGTGCCATTTAGTGAATGTCTTCTCTTTCTCTCTCTCTCTCCTCATTTTATGTCTCTTTTCAACTGTCCTGTCCAGCAAAGGCAAAAATCCCAACAAACAATCTTTCTTAAAAGAAAGTGCTGTAAGAATGCATAACTGAGATTAAAATGGGAAATTTTTGCAAAAGACATAGTGAAAAGTGTATATAAAAAAGCTCTATGAAATGTATTTGCTACCTTTTAATGCCACATGTCAGTATTGAGATTTACCAAAACTATCTGTCATCAAAACATGCATTTGAGAGAAGTAAATCCATCAAAACCTGCAAGCAAATTTCTGCTGTTTCTAAACCACACATAATCAGAGGCAGTGGTTCAGCACAGAAACTCTGCCAATGTGTGTAGGAGTTTAAATGCAGTATTTAGTAGTAGGAATAAGAACACTTTCTTTTTTTTGTTGTTTCTGTAATGAAACATTGTATTATAATTTATTTTTACTAGAATGGTATCAAAGTTTGAATCTCTTATATGACAACCCTAATTTCATTTCTGCACAAAAAGCACAGTAATGAACAGTAGAGATCAGCAAAGCAGTGGTTGCCAAATGGTGTTCTGAGCCACACTGGTGTACCAAGTCTAGTTGGGAGGGAATTTGTTCATCACTACCTTAGCTATTTTATAAAACCATTGGAATATAGAATTGAACTTTAGAAATGCAGTGCCTATAAAAAGTTTTCAGCCCCTCAGATGTTTTACCCTTTTATTGATTTTTTCATATCAATCATGGTAAATAGAACTTATACATCTAGACACTACAATTTTACTCAATTCTTCTTTGCAAAACTGATCAAGCTCTGTCAAGTTGTGTGGGGAACGGGTGTTAATAGCACTTTTCAAGTCCAGCCAGAAATTCTCTACTGGATTAAGGTCTGGTCTTTGACTTGTCAACTCCAGAACATTCACCTTGTTGTCTTTAACCATTTCTGTGTAGCTTTACTGTATGAATCAGGTTGTTGCCTTGCTGGAGTATAAATCTTCTCATAAGCCATAGTTCTCTTGCAGACTGAAAAAGAATGTTCTCCAGGATTTTCTTATATTTGCCGCTTTCATTGTACTCTCTACTTTTACAAGCCTTTCGGGGCTGGCTACCGTGAAGCATCCCCACAGCATGCTGCTGCCACCAGCGTGCTTCACAGTGGGGATGGTATGTTTGTGGTGATGTGCATTGTTTGGTGTCCGCCAAACATAGCATCTTGTCTGATGGCAAGAAAGCAACATTTTGGTCTCATCAGACAAAAGAACGTTCCTCCCACATGCCTTTTGGCAAACTCTAGTTAGATTTAATTAGTTTTCTTCAACAGTGGATTTGTCTTTGCCACTCTCATATAAAGCTTTGACTGGTGAAGAACCCGGGAAAAAGTTGTTTTATGCAGAGTCTCTCCCATCTCAGCTGCTGAAGCTTGTACGTCCTTCAGAGTAGTCATACGTGTCTTGGCGGCCTCTCTCACTAGTCTCCTTCTTGCATGCTCACTCAGTTTGTGAGGACGGCCTGATCTAGGCAGATATACACATGTGGCATATTTCTTTTATTTCTTGATTATGGATTTGATTCAACTCCGGGGATGTTCAGTGCCTTTGAAATATTTTTGTATTCATGCCCTAACTTCTACCTTTCAGTAATCTTTTCTCTGAGTTGCTTGGAGTGTTCTTTTATCTTCATGGTGTAATGGTAGCAACGAATACTGATCAACCAGTGACTAGACCTTCCAGACACAGGCGTTTTTATACTCAATCACTTGAGACACATTAACTGCACTCAGGTGATCACCATTTCATTGAAAGTGAAACTACTAGCACCAATTAGTTTGGCCTAGGACTAGATTAGTCACTTTAGTGGGTGAATATTTATGCAGCCACTTATTTTACATCGTGTGTTTTTATTTAATCAACATTAGTTTGTTGAAATCGGTTTTCAGGGGGTGTGGGTTAGCAAAAATAACTCTGGTTGTTGTGTTTGCAGGTGTACAGCATCCTGCGACACGTGGCGGAGGTGTTGGAGTACAGTAAGGACGAGCAGCTAGAGAGCTTGTACCAGCGCACCGCCTGGGTCTTTGATGAGAAATACAAGCGACCCGGATATGGAGCCTACGATGTCTTCAAACAGGCTGTATCGTAAGTGGTGGTTGTTTCAAGCTCATTCAGAATGTGTAAAAAAATAAGGTTAAATGTTGAATCATATAATGAAATTATTCCCTGTACAGAGATCCTGCCATTCTTGATGGATTGGAGTTAACAGAGGAGGAGAGGAGCGTGCTCATTGACAACATCAACAGGCGACTCACTCCACAGGCTGTCAAAATCAGAGCAGGTAAGACTGTAGGTGTGCATTAACCCTTTACCTACTGAGTCTAAAAATGGTGATTTGGACATATTTTGTTATTATGGCTGTAAAATAGTCAGGAAATGCCCTAAGTCTGAGAGCTTTGGTCCCTTTTCCCAGGAGTACTTGAACTTGACTTTTCAACATCTGGTTAATGATTATTGCACATTATATGGAATTGTCAGCAGTTTAAAAGAAGAAAAACACAAAAACGGATTTGTTTTTCATGGCTTTTATAAGAAGAAATTTTGTTATTGCTCATGAAGTTTTGATTTGACATTTGAAATGTGAACCTATACATGTTTAGAACAATCACCAGTCAGTTTTTGAGTCTAGGACTCTGGGTGTGCAAAACACAGTGCAAAAGATAACTATATACATAGGCAAAAATTAGTGCAAATAAAGGTGGAAAATGCATTCTCAACATTCTCAAGTAACATATCGTTATTGCACATGACAGACATGCACAAATGCCACTATCTAACGCTATTTTTTGAAAACAAAACACCACTCTCGCTCGCTCTCCTTTTACTCTTTCTTCAGTGTCCTTTCTCACTCGTCTTCTGCCAAAGCTGCCATTTTTGCAGTGCTGTTCAACATTACCGTAATATATATACCACACATCATATATTGCCAGAAATCACAGATTCTCAGCTCTCTGTCAGTGTTGGAATTTTTTAGATTGAGCAAACTTTCGAGGAGTTACAGTGTTTAAAATCCGTGTAGCGGTCTCGCGATACTTTGGATGTTTTGCTATGGTGTTTTGCTATGAATGCCCACATCATATGGTTGCGAGTACTGTAATGAACCATATATGTACGCATGCCCACAACTCTCAGCTTTCCAATGCCATTGGAATTTTTCTGATTGGACAAACTTTGACAGAGTTACGGTAATAATACTCCGGACATATAAAACACAGCGCCGGGTCAGTAGGTAAAGGGTGAAAGGAAGCATTTGATTATTAACTGTAGCTGTAACATGAATGCTTTTCAATTTTTGCATTGAAAATGAAAAATGTTCTCTCTCTCCTGCAGACATCGAGGTAGCATGTTACGGGTATGAGGGCATCGATGCAGTGAAGGAGGCTCTGAGGGCGGGGCTAAGCTGCTCCACAGAAGCCATGCCAATCAAGGTAAAGTTTTCAGTGTGATGTGACCTGCTGCTTTAGTTTTTAGAGGGTAAGAGATTTTAGTGTGCAAGACTGTAATGTGGTGTTATAATTCTGTGGTGGTCTTTTTCCACGCAGATCAACCTGATCGCTCCCCCTCGCTACGTGATGACGACGACCACGCTGGAGCGCACAGAGGGTCTGTCTGTCCTCAACCAGGCCATGGCTGCCATTAAGGAGAAGATCGAGGAGAAGAGAGGGGTCTTTAACATCCAGATGGAGGTGAGTGGCTTCATATCTCAAAGCATTTTTATGTTTCTTACATTATTTTAGGTGACTTGAAGTTGAAAGTAAAAAAGCACATACTAAGTTCTACATAGATCAGACGTTTGAGAGTTTCACCAGTTATATTAAGAGTATTTAAGCACACAAAGTGTTTCAGAAGGAATGTGACCTAATACTCTTCTTAAATGAAACTATGAATTTAGACCCTTTTCCTAAGATATCCTCTAACAGTCCTGTGAAGTATTAAGATACTACTGTTCTTTAATTACTTGTAGTTTACTAGAGTGGGGTTTGTTAGCAGTCAGTGGCAAAGAGCTGCAGAGTCCACCACCAGGGGGCTCTCAATCACCAGAAATAACAAAAGTTGATTCTTTAAAATTTATCTACTGGAGGAAGAATGTTTAATTACTATATTGTGAATACATCTTAGTGGGCTAAGTCTTTGTTGAAAAGACTCTTCTATTATTTAGAAAAATTCTAAGAAGCGGAGGTTGGCAGAGCTGAGCAGCATGCTTAATCAACTTGGAAATGTCTACCTAGGCTACACCATTGCAGAGATGAGAGGTGTTATGCATTGCAGGGGGACAGAAAGCACAGCAGATGGCAGAGAATAATCTTTGTCCATCAGAAGTCAGCAGTACTAAACATGATAAAATTCAGAAGCATAATAGCAGCTCCCACTGTCAGTTTCATTTTCTAATGTAGCAGTCTTTGTCATAACTTCTAGTCTTTGCACGGCAACATCGGCAAAGCAGGAAAATCTTCGTTTTTGGAAAGTGTTTCCCATGTGCTGGCAAACAGCAAGGAATTTTAACAGCTTTTTCAAACATCCTAATTTTAATTTATATGCTCACATTATTTTACTTTGCACACAGAAACAAAATTATTTCACAAAATAACAAAAACCACCAGTCAAAATAATTAGCCCCCAATGCTAATAGTCAGTCATGTCTCCTTTTTACTGGACAACAGCCTGCAGTCATTTGTTGTAGTTTTTAACAATTTTAAGGAATCCAAGCGCATTCTTCTTTGGCCAATCTCTTAAGCTCCTCCAGATTTGATGGCCTTCGGGGATTGGACCTTTGTCCTAAGTTCACCCCTGAGATTTTCAATGGGATACAAGTCAGGGCTTTGTGCAGGCAACTCAATAACCTTTACTTCGGTCTTCTGGAGGCAGTTCTTCATTAGTAGCCATGTTTGTTTTGGGTTGTTGTCATGTCGGAAGACAAAGCGATGACCAAGGCCAGGTTTTGCTGCTGACTGCTTGAAGATTTCTTTCTTCTCTCTTAATGTTTCCTCTTCACTGGCGTGTTTCACCGTGGGTATGGTGTTCTTTGGGTTATACATCTCTAACTTCTCTCTCCAAACATAAGCAACATCCAGAGAGCTCTAGTTTGGTCTCATCCGACCAAAGGGGACATGCTTCCAGTATGCATAATTTTCCTCCAGGTTGTTCTGAGCAGACTTCAGTCTGGCTTGAAGGCGTCTCTTCTGTAGAAGTGTTTTTCGGGTTTATTCCTGTTCAGGACTCTGGTAATCGTCTTCTTTGAGATTATAATTCCTGACTTAGCTGTCATTCACTAGTGTCTTGGCAGTTGTTCTGGGGTCTTTAGACACATCTCACACTAGTTTTCTCTGCAGAGTCTTTGAAATCTTTCTCTTCAGGCCTCTTTCATGTTTGTTCTTAACTGTGTGACTCTCTTTGAATTTATTAATGATTCTTCTCACTCCAGTTCTTGATTCTTGGAAACACTGTAACTTTGTATATCCTTCTGCTTTGTGAGCATCAAAAAGTATTTTTCTTAAGTCTAAACTGATATATTACTGATTTATTAGATGATAACCCTCAGTTTTAACTTGATTTTACAAGATTTGAGCATTAAAAAGTTAAAGCACACCATTGCACAACAGTGGTTTGTGCTATTGCCCAACAAAAAGTCAGACCCTGGTGTTATTTTTATATTTTTTAAGTGAAATAATTTTGTTTTCGTGTGCAAAGTAAAATAATGTAAGCATCCATAATAAAACTAGGATGTTTAGAAAAGCTGTGTGAAAAGGTCCTTCCTCTGTTTGACAGCACTTGGGAAATACTTTGAAAAGTTCACATGGGAGCTAATAATTTCATCCTAATCTGTGCCTTTATAAACTGTCCACTTTCTACAGCCACAACAAAGAATTTATTACAGCTTTTTGGGATAGCAAAAAAAATTTGATGCAGATAAATATTTTGTTAGAATAAAAGTCAGATTTTGATGAAGTTCCTTGAAGCACAGCATTAGTTTTTTCTGGTTTCTTGCAAATATATGACTTTATGATGACAGTCATTGCTTTAACCTACCAACGCTGCTGTTCGTAACCAAGGTTATTTAAAACCCTGTTAGTTTTCATCTGGATGTGATTAAACTCCTCTCCACTTGTTGTTTTTCAGCCCAAGGTGGTGACAGACACAGATGAGACAGAGCTCGCCCGGCAGCTGGAGAGGTTAGAGCGGGAGAACGCCGAGGTGGACGGAGACGACGACGCCGAGGAGATGGAGGCTAAAGCGGAGGACTAGAGTCACACCTCAGAGGAAAGGCTGGTGGGGAGAAAAAACATCAGAGAGATGTGGACATGACCAGCCACATGGGCTCAGTCCAACAGATGTTACCTTTCACATTGCAAACATTAGCAGGCGTTAAAAGTTCATTGGCCGACGTCCCGGTTTGTTCAGTAGCAAAGTTTGTTTAAAGGACGACGACACACAACTGTCCTATTACACAGACATGGATGCAAAGAAAGCTAAATTACAAATAAACATCAACATAGTCTCTATTTTTAAATTTGAAAAATGAAATAAAGCAGTTTACAAGCAGTGGCCTTCACTTACCTCTTGCTTCAGAGCCCGCTGTCTTCAGTTTCCTGAGGAGAGACTGAGATTAAAGGGGAAACACTTCAGCTTGTCTGTCTTTACACCCATCAGCGGTGACTTCATGTGCTGTTCTCTCTAACAGTTTGAGGGTTTTTATGGGCAAGACCTGCTCCTGTTCAGCTCACATGGCATCAATAAAGATCTGGAAGTTTTGATCTCAATGCGTCTGTGTCCACTGCTCTGAGTACAAGTATGAAACAAAACAAGAACTGGTGTTGGTTTAAGCAATTTTCTTTGTAGCTTTTGTCAGCACCAAGTAAAGTGACTCCAACTACTTATCTCAAAGGAAGTGGGTGAAATGTATCTTTAAAAATGCCAACAGGTTGGGGAATCAGTAGCAGAAAAGCAGGGAAATGTATTCCCATGTATTCATGCTTTCTATGTAAACCCTGGGAGGATAAACAGTGCGTGTAAGAAGTATTCATCCCCCTGGATTATTTCTCTTTTTATTGACTTTATAAATCAATCAATGCCAATATAATTTGACCTAAAAAAAACCTGTCAAAGTGAAAAAGTAGTAAAAATATTGTCAATTAAGCAAAAATAAGTAACATAAAATAAGAGACTGCTTAAATATTCACCCCCATTAAAGTGACTGACCCAATTCAACAAAGACCTCAATCTGATTGAAAATTTGTGGCTGGACTTGAAAAGAGCTGCTCATGCCAGGCCCCCAAACAACCTGACGGAGCTTGAGCAGTTTTGCAAAGAAGAATGACTGAAACACATTACAGTGATGCAGCCAAAGGTGCATCTATTAAATACTGAACCCCTTTCAAGTCAGTGTTTATATATTTTAACCTACATGTTATTTTGATTGACATAACTTTGTAGAAATCTGTTTTCACTTTGACATTTAATAGGGTTTTTTTGTATTTCTTTTAGCAAAAAAGCCAATTATATTGGCCATGATTGTTTTTCTTTCAATAATCCTACATTTTATTTTGTGTTCCTGTGATAAAAAGTTGATTCCTCAAAATCTCAAGTAACTTGCCGTAAAATGCTGCGCACAAGACAAATTTGAAAAACTTTTTTAAATCTTAAAAGCTGGCTATGAGTTATAAACCAGAGGCTCTCAACTGGTCTAGCCTCATTACCCACCACCTCAATAAAGAATCGCATCCAGAGTTTCTAAAAATGCTGCAGTTTGGACCCAAGATGGAGCATGAGTGAGTCTTCACAAAGAGCAGGACAAAAATATTTTTAAAAGCTTGTTCACACATTTTATTCTACTCTGTTTCCTTGAGATCTCAAGAAATGAACATCATGGGAATTTCAGATTATTTTGATCTAAGAATATTAGATATGTCAGTCATGAGCTCAGAAAAATAACATTCACGAAAGTTGTCACATGTAGAGCTTTAAGGCATAAACTTTGGCAATTAATTTCCAGGCTCACATTAGGGACCTAATGAAGCCAGCTCTGTGACGCCGTTTCAGGTCCTGACCCATCAGTTGAGATTAAGAACCACTGCTTTAAAACAGCATAGGCCAATTTGCCAGTGTGAAATACTCAGACATGAGCCGTCATGACGTGTTGCTTGTGACTGATGCTGAAAATGAAAACTTTTTCACCTCAGAGTGAAACAACAGCTTATGATGTTTAATGAAAAACGCTGTTCAAGTAGGTTCAGGACAAGATCAGCAAAGACCACTTTGTCACTAAAATCAACACAAACCAACAGTTCCTGACAGAAGCTTTAAAGCAAGGCTTTGAAACTAGAAACGGCTGAGTAAGCTTGTTCCTGCAAGTGTTTATTAAACATTTAAGATAATTGCTCCACATTTAATTTGTCATCCTAGCTGAGACTGAATTAAATCATTAAGTCACTGTTTGATCCATGTGCCATGGCCTTGCTAATTATTTAATGAGTCTGTGCTGTTAAATGTTAATGACTGATTCAGTTCTATATCAATATGAGTTTAAATACAAGAACGAAAGAGTTTTTTGGTTGAAGTTCTCAAATTGGATCAAATCTAACTAGGGCCATGGTCTAAAAGTAACTTAAATATCAGTGATAGATTACAGAGGTAGGGAGAGTTAATAAGTGGTTCAAACGGTTATAAAAATCTGTTTTATTCAAATGTTCACCAATACAAAAACAAATGGAGATCATCTTTACAACTTCAAGACCAAAAGTTTCCTCTCCTGTTCTGAGCTCATTATCTTATAGTGGTTATGATGTGTTTTGAATGCGTGTGCTTTGACAGCAGGAGGATGTCACCACCCGAGATATTCAGTGGGTCTCGTCACATTTTAAATGACAAGGTGCTTTTTTTGAAATGGTCTGAGGGTGAGAGCATGCCGACACCACCATCAGGAATGTGGTACAGAGAATGTAGAGAGGGAGGACTTGACAGAAACTGGAGCTGAGTCCAAAACCCTGAATAAATAAACCTTAAAAAAAAATCACATCCTTGTATTTTGCATACTCTCAGATTTGTGTTCACTTAACACACCTGTCGATAATTTCAGGAGACTTTAACATAAATGTTAATTGTCTTAACCACTCCTGTAGAATGTGATGGTGAGTGTTTAAATCAAATATAGGAGCAAAAACACCTTATCCAGCAACACAACAGTGGTGTTTCTGTCAGCAGTCTCCTCAGAATTATTCATCACAGTCCAATAAGGATGTATACTGTATTTACACAAAAGCACACAGACACAGTCAGCACCTGCAAACAGAAAGGGGTGGTGAACGTAGCCTGAGTATGTTGAGAAGACAGAAATGTGACCTGAATGACTGATGTGAATCTGAGGATGATGAGGATCTGAAGTTACAGTTTGTTTGGGATGACACTGCGCTACACTATTTTACACAATGTTTGAGAAAAAGAATGTTTATCTTCGTTATGTGTGTAGTTTTTGCTTATTTCACCAGTCCGATCTTCTTTGCTTCAGTTTCATAAATGAGTAACCTCCACATCTTCACTATGAAGACTTCGGCTTCTTCATCAAGAACCTAAACGAGGAAACACAGGTTTATTGGGCATCACAAGAAGTTTGAGACATTTCTCAGTGGTTAAGGAATATAACTGCACCCAAAGGGATTATAATCAGAATTAAAACAAAACCAATCATCTCTGGGTTGTATCATATGTAGAAGACTTTCAACTTGTGGATAGCAAAATAGCAAGTACTGGTTTGCAGGTAGTCTTCATGCATTAAGCCTTTTCGAGGATTGCAATCGTGCAATCCCAAATTCCCACTGGGGGTCAGGAAGTGTACCTGGACTTGTACGCTGCAATTATCATCAAAGTATTTCTACGTATACATTAATTACAATCCCTACTCATTAAACTGAGAGTGATTTTTTTCTGCAGTGAGTCAGATTACTCAGCCAAATATGCTACAAATACTCTCTACTGTGAGGCACTGTAGCTAGCTTCTGTTTTAGTGCCAGTTTTCTTTCCTCCCTCCTTTGTCTTTATCTAATCCACATTTAAAAAGCCAAACTGGAACCAAATGAAGAGCTGTTTAGAAACAACACAACCAGCTCCACTGAGAAAAGCCAAATGATCTGGATCTTTAAGAGAGACCAATTTCCCATCACAATGAGTAAGACTGGATGGATATCAGATGAGGAAATGCGTGTTGGATCAAAGTTGACTGCTAAACCATGACAAAACCATACATAACCAAATTGAACCACTTTATAGAAATGGACCATACACCAGGGGGGTCTGACACTGCTTGTCCAGGCGTCAGATGGAGGCTTTTTAATTGGCATTCGGGGATAATGCCACAATAACACTCAAACTTTTTCTGCCTGAATATTTCACTACTTTGGGGACACAAAAGTGGCTTAAGAATGAGTTTTTAATTTCACGCTTTGAACACTTGGCATGGTTGTAAACAGCTCAAACATGGTCTTTTTGGTAGCATCTCTAGATAGAAATCACTACTTAAAGTAGAGTTCTCCAACATCATCTGCAAAGAACCTATTGTTTCAAACTTTTACAGAGTGACAGCAATATATCTTGAGTTAATTCTCAAATAGTTAACATAGGCAGAGGATAGGGGGAATTTGTTTTTTCTTGGTCACAGAGCGGTGAACAAGGCTTTCCACACACACCAGCTGTCAAACAGCCTTAGTCACTAAATCACAGTTTGGCTACCTGTTGTTGACTTAATATTGTTTGACTTACAAGTTGCAACTTACTTTAACAATACATTTTAGAAGCGGTGACCTCCATTAAAATCATTTCATCTAAGCGATAGATGCCCATACACCTCTGTCCACCCCACCCAATAGTGAGAGACAACGGAAACACAGGAGCAATCGTGCCTCTAAATCCCCTTAGCAGGCTACTTTTTTTCCTACTGGCTGACTAATCCATGTCTGTGGATGAGGAAATGTCATTCCGATATTCTTGCATGTCGACAAGTAGATTTGATGAATTCGTTAATCGTCTGCAGCAGGGTTCCTACATGCTTTAAAAAAAATAAAAAATAAAAAAAATAAAACTTTTACAGACCTTTTTAAGACCTGAATGGAGAAACTTAACACCACTTTTAATGCAATAAATGGTCAAAAATGAAAGGCATATGAGATTTCTTGGTATACTAGACCAGGGCTCAAACTTCTGATTTAATGAGCTGTTTTTGACATGTGAAATGGTACAGGGCAAGGATTTTTTTTTTGGCCATAAAACGCTCAAATTTGATGATTACTGTCACATTTAATGGATTGATTTTATCAATATGTCGTATACTGATATTTTTCTTTATCAGTAGCAGATCTTCTGATATTTTGCAGGTGTGCTGAGCTTATAGTCGGCGACCTGGTAGCCCAGATGTTAGAGAACTGGACTAGTGTTTCACAGCAGGACAGAGTGTATTTGATCACAGTGATCTAGATATGAAAGAGGGGACTGGGGTTCTCTGCCAGGACATTTAGAACAACCATCACTGAATTCTGATGTACAGTTATGCAACAAATTGTGGAGGAAGCTGTTTAGAATCATACAGGGATGGCTACAAAACTTTATTTGGAGAAGAATAAGACTTAAGACCTCTCACTGGTAAAATTCAGACTTTGAAGGCCTTTAACATGCAATTTAAGACTTTTCAAGAATCTCCAGGAACCCTGTGCAGCCATTTATCACACACCAAAGTACACAAAATATGCATGTAGGCATTAATAAGGTGACCAGCAGTCCCATTGGTTGCACAGCAAAAATATCACGGGGCTTGCCGCTGTGGCTTCTATATAGGATCAGGGCTAAATGGACTTGCATAGATTTGACAAAGACGTATAAATTTGGCATGAAAAATACTGGCTAACATTTTTCCCTTTAATTTATATAATATCAAACTAAATCTCTTCAGAGTTTGACCTGAGGACAGTTACAGATTTCATCAGAATATGAGAAACAAAGATGGGAAATGTTAAGCAGATTTATCAGTGATGAAAGTAACCATTAGTGTCAGCACTGAGGATTAGTCTGTCTAGTGTCCTCCTGTTAAGTAAAAAAAATGTGGAAATTTGCAAGTATAAATGGTTTAAAGTCTAGTTTTGCATACGGTTTGTCTGCTAAAGGGACTCCTTAAGTTTTTCATTGTAGCATGATTGAAAAAGTGAGGCTGCAATTTCACTCATTTAAGAAGCTAGATGTAGGAAGTGCTGATATTTCAATAGTAAAATGATCAATGACCAACTAATAATAAAAAAAAAACTGGGAGATTAATTATGAATCTAATTATATAACTAGATTTTTGTATCAACTACATATCTTGCCGAGTGGGTGGTGATTTCTAAGCCAAATGTAACGCTAACTTTTCCTAATTAGGGGGATGGTTTGAGGGAGACAATTCTGATGTGGTTAATAGGAAAAGTTAATAGTACCATCACATTAGCAATAGTCATTATGAAGGCAAAAAATGAAGAGAGAAGATACTGGTAGAGGCTTATCTTTCCAGTACATTACTCACCATGGCAACATCATCCAAGATACTCTGTGGCATACTGTGAGCCATCACCTGGGAAACCAAAAATATCACATTCATCTCATGTTTCACTTCTTCAGTCTTAATTAACTAAATGTGCAGACACAAAAGATCACTTACCTTAGAGCAGACAAAGTCCACTAACGTTGGCTCCTCCTCCCCGATGTACTCGATGATCTTTTTATTGATCCACGGCCGAACACGTCGCTCCATTAATGTCTAAAAAAAAAAAGGACAACACGTTTTGTTTAGGAAGAGTTGAAAGTCTGCAACATTGCTCTTTTCATGCAGCAGATTTAGTTAAGATATAGCATAGTGATCACCCATTAGGCCACATAAATGGTTAATATTCAAATCAAAGTGATATATTCTCCCTGGTCTCCTCACCGTGTCCACCATGGACCAGTCGAGTGGGTAGGAGAACAGTTCAGGCTTCGCTGTGGGAATCTTTTCTATCAGACTCTTGATGTGTTTCCGTTTCTCCTCTGAGTTGGCCCCCTTTATGCTGGAGAGACCGGCTCCATCCACCCCAAGGCTTTTGTCATCATCATAGTCAAGGGGCACCAGCTTCCTCTTGCGAGGCTGCTCATCTGCCTCCTCATCATCGAACTTGTCAAAGACACTGTCCACAGGCAGCTTCTTCCTCTTCCCTGTGTTGGGCTGACTGGGGCTTCCTGTGGCACCTGAAAAAAATCATAATTACAGTTCAGTCTTCAATTTATGCAGATAAAATAACTTGTTCTGCATTGAATAAATATATATAAATAGCATTTATATTTCCTTTTAAATTTTATGGCAGGGCTGCTTGATCATGGCAACAGTCATAGTTACAGTATTTTAAACCAAAACAGATATTGCGGTATTAAACAGTTAACTTTGCAACCTCTGCATCACATGCATTTATCAAACATTCTGAACAACACGAGCATAAACTAATAATACATATCAATAATAAATAAATTACTCTTGTGGCCAAAATACAACAAAAAACATGACAAAACCTGTAGACAAAGTGAACACAACACAGCAAGTTATTGATAGAGCTCAACAATTGTGTTTTCATGATAATAAAAATAATAATAATACATTTTATTTAAGGGCGTCTTTCATGACACTCAAGGTCACCTTACAAAAAGTACACAAAAGTGCATTAAAACAGGCATAAAATCAGGAATAAAAAGAAACATTAATATAATAGACATTGCAAAAGATCAGAGGAGTAGGGGAGTTTGAACAGATGGGTTTTGAGTCTGATCATGGGAATTCAAAATTGTTAATAAAATTTAAACAACTGCTCAGCACTAATTTGCAATTATAATAAAGTACAAAATTTTGGCAAACCCAGTGGGCCAAACGCTACCATTCATCTCTTCAGTGATTTTGTCCTCTACATGTGTGGGTATAATCTTTTAATAATAAGCTCAACCAGCTCTCTTTTAACAGTAGATTTTTCCAGTCTTTAACAATCTTTGCTGTGGAAAATGTTTTTTTAAAGCCATCTGTAGGAATGGGCAGTTTTTATTGTTTTATAAACCACATTGTACAAGAAGTAAAACCAAGTACTTTACACCTCTGCAGATGTTTCATTCAATCCTTTCACAAAATGCTTCAAGGGAAAAAATCCTGGTTATCAATCACAGGGACACTTGAAGTAATTTATAGTTGCAAAATTGTTTTACAACTTTGCTGGTAAATTAAGTTACATCAGGGCAGAGGATCAAATTGGAGTTTTGTCTCTTGTTTCCTCTTCTTCCTCTGCGACCAAGTGTACCCTTTTCCTTCCTTGCCTCAAGATTATTTGAGCACTATTAATCTAAACCAATTACCAGACAGGTTCTAGGAGTGTGAAGTCATGTCCCATGTGCTTTTACAGATAAAGATTGGCCATAAATATTTGTTTTCCCCTTATACAACAATGGTGAGCTCTGTCCGATGCAGCTTCACTCTGCAGGAAGCTTATAAAAAATTCTATGACTTTAGCGCCCAAAACAACTAACAACTACCAATTATCTCAATCTAGATATTTCACAAAAAGGGGTTGCCATAAGATTCAATGTTTTAAAAACTTGATGGTTTAAACATTGCCAAATGTTGCTACTGCAGCACATATGGTCATTGGCAATAAACTTGATATATAACTACTGTTTTTACCCCCCAAAAGAAGGACTATAGTGTTTGATGGTGGACAAGACCATAGCCTGATGCCGTAGGGCCAAGCCATCACTTGTGTGAGAGTGTGTACAAATAGCATGCCTATTTTTAACAGGTTTGTTGTTTTGGCTTACATCATTATCAGGAGTTCTGTCATCACCTTTGTAACACTTTCACACTCAGACAGTGTGTGCTGCTGCTATAAATGGACACACACTTTTTAGATATTTGATATAAATTAGGGGTGTAAATCACCAGTTTCATCCCGATACGATACATTATTGATATTTTGGACACCAATACGATATTTTCTGATATCACAAAATTTGCCAAGATAGGATTTCGATTTGATTCAATATGGGGCCCAGGATCAATGTCAGGCGATTTTATGCAAAAGTTTCACGTAGTTACAGAAAAAAACATTTCTGCAATTAAATTACAGACAGGTCTCTGTATTTGATAAAAATATCTCTTTAATAAAAACAACAAAGACCTGACAACCTTTTAATTAGGAACACAACTATGAATATTTGTGTTAAAACATGTTGATTTAAAACAGCAAACATTTTCAGTGCCAAACGTTTTTATTTCCTCAAATCCTCAGATCACTCTAAAGCACCAATATGGACTTTTTCTGCAACCCTTTATAATAATGATCAAAATGTTTGGCCTGTGTTCCCATTTTAGTTTTTTTTTTTCTTAAACTTATTTACACACATGTGGACTTTAACATACATTTCTGCTCTATATCAGCCCTTCATACTTTACACAGGGGCCTATTAATGTGGCAGATAGCTCATTTTTGTAGTTTATTACCTCCACCAAGGAGGTTATGTGATCGGCAGGGTTTGTAAGTTAATTTGTTTGTTAGCAACATAACTCAAAAAGATATGGACGGATTTTCATGAAAATTTCAGGAAATGTCAGAAATGGCATAAGGAAGAACTGGTTCGATTTTGGGAGTGATCCAGATCACTGCTGGATCCAGGAATTTTTTTAAGTATTCCATACTATTGGGAGATAGGGCTAATGGCGGAGGTCTGCACTCTCCGAGTGCTTTTCTAGTTCATCTTATGAGATTAAAATGAGGTAAAATACGGGGCATATAATGTTATAGTGACGAATTTTTATTTTTTATTTATTGCTACCTTGATCTTAATAAATGGAGGGTTTAGACTGGAGCAAAATTTTATTTTAAAAGACGCTCTTGTGATGAGCAGCCTCATAACAAGAGCTGGAGGGGTATGAAGAGAGCAGCTGTCCTGCTTGAACCACGTTAAGTTTGGACAGCTTATATTTTCAATATAAATCTAACGTGAGTCAGTGAAATAAAATCAGTGTATCAAAGGAGACATGCGGCAGTGGACTTTTCCCTCTCTGTGTATCTGCTTTCTGCTGCAGACAGCACTCGTACTACCTCAGCCATAATGAGTGGAGCGTTTTCAGTGAACCATCTCATAGGTGGATATATATGGATAAAGATGAAGAAGTAGTCGGCAAACTAAGGGGAGAGAACCGTCCTGCAGTAGCCTCTGTCTGAAATCTGTCCACACAGCCGAGAGAGGAGGGGAAATCCTCTTTCCCTCAGCTGCAAAACTTTAAGCCACTGCTGCTAGTTAGCTAGCTTGCAGCCAGCTTGTTGGGGACGCTGCTTGGGGCGGAAACTGTCAACAGGCATGCGGGGGGGGGGGGGGTTCAAAATAAACAGGTGGCTTGAAGCATCTATTTAGATCAATGTTTTGAATTTCCATCGATCTGATTGGATCATCAATCAACCAATCGATATACATAGAGGAATCGTTACACCTCTAATAAATATGTGACCATTGCACAATACTTTCTTCACGTCAGTAATTAAAGCAATAGTATGTCTATTTCTGATTCCCTGTGGATGATATGACTGTATTACCACCTAACCGTAGCCATTTCTGCACCATGTAGCTGAAGACTTAATGACAGTGTTATCAGGCATTAAAAATTTCTTAACAGATAAAAATAAATCTTGAGGCCGACTAGCTTCTTTGTATTGTACGTCAGAAAATATGAATCAGTAATAATTTTAGTCTGATTCATAACCAGCTAAAAAAATTATACATGAGGTTTAATATCTTATTTCCCCTCACATACACAGGAATTATACGTTCTCTCTAACAGGAGGTTTTTTGTGAACTGACATTTTACTTCTGATATGCAGTGGCCCCTTTCTACCTCCTCTAGGCCTCTTACAGTAAGCAGGTCTAAGTCTTCTATACTCCTTAGAATTTTTGGGAGGAGGAAATAAAGAAAACTTTATTCTTTATCAAGCTGGATGATAGTATGTGTAGAAAGAGAGCTGGTCTATTGTGAGGTAGGTGGTTGTATAAATTACAAAACCTAAATTAAAGGATGTCACATCATGCATTGTACTGACAAAAGATGCATGCATGAGTATTTCTCTGTTTGGTTCTGACACTGAAGTTAGAAAAAAGCATTTTCTTTATAATTACACATGTAAGAGCCAAAAATCTGGTGCATCCTCTTTCAAACTCACCCAGTTTGAGACTGAGGCCGATCTTTGGCCGGTGCTCCTCCTGCGGCAGTGCCTCAGGGGGCGAGTTCTCATGGGGGATGATGATGCCGCAGGGGGACTCCTCTCCCGGTGTGTTTGGGGACACATTACCACTGGCCGATGACACTGAGGGTGCTGCTGTGATTGGCCGCATTGTTGGCTTCAAGCAAGGTTTCACATCAGGGTTATCTTCATCATTGTCATAATCATCATCCTCGCCCTCCTCCACCTCATCATCTGAGTGGGCGGGCCTTGATCTGGACTCTCCTCTGTCCTGGTGGTCCTGTCGGCGGTCTCTGTGGTCTCTTGAACCCCTGTGGCGTTCCCGTTCCACTACGGGCTCTGGCTCTTGGATGATGGGAGGTTGTCTGAGACGCTCCTCCTCTTCCTCCTCCATCTGCACCAATAAGAGGCAGAAATGAAGAAGATTAACACCCAATCACAGTGTTAAGCAGTAAAGAAGGTCAGCAGACAATGAAAGCAGGATAACACAGAAGTGTAGAGCTGCAGAGAGATTCAGATGATAAAGTGACCTTCACAAAGAGAACACAGAGCATGCTCACTCACTGCACACATGCAAACGCACAAAGACACAATATTACAGTCACAGAGGGGCATACCCTGCGTAGCTCTGCGTCTGGGTTTGGATGTCCCTCGTCTAGCAGCCTCTGTCTGATCTCCTCCAGCTCCTCCTTCTCTCTCTTCCTGTCACGCTCGTCCGCTTCCATCTCCTTCTCTCGGTCTCTGAGTCGCTTCTGCAGCGCACTGCCCCTAGGGGCCACACCAGAAATTACAGTGTTCAGAACAATAGCCACAGCAGCAGTGCTGCATTTGCTGCTAGTCAGATCTGGGTCACAGCATGTGCTGCGTCTGTCTTCATCGTTTATACATGTGCAGATGCCTCAGGCTCAGATATGTCAGGCAGCACAAAAATTAATGATTCAAAAGGCTTTTTTTTGCATTTTGGATCAAAAACTTATTTCAACCATCTATATTATTTCGTATTTATCTTGTTTTACAATATCCCTGCCCTGAGTGGAGACAGCACTACAGGATATTTCTTTAGTAGCTCACCTGTAGTACTTGGGGTCATCTCGTTCATCATCATAGTCTTCAAGAAACTCTTTTAACCGTTTGCCTTCCTTAACCTGAAGTACAAAAGACCAAGTGTAAGATATTATTATCCCCTTCACATATCATCTGACTAATTGAACAGCATCACACAAATATAAAAAATGCATAAAAAGCTTTGCCTTGGCATCACAAAACAGGCATGTCTAATAATGCTTTCTGGTTTATAAAACAAAAAGCCCTTTAATACATTATGCAGAGAAAATGAAAGCAAGAAATTAAGTTTGCCACATTTAAATGGGTACAATAATGACTTTTTTTAATGAGTACAATGGGGAGCATTCAAAGTTAAACAGAGTGCCTCTCTGAACAGGGTGTCTTCATTTTATCTCACCATTTCACGCCGGCGTTCATCTTCTCTTTCAGACTCCTTGGCATAATCCCGTGCCTTCTTCCTCTCCCTGAGCTCCCAGTTTTTTAGACGCTGTAATTACAATAGTGGCAGATTAGCCACAATCAAAAACACATAAGATCCATCCACAGAGGCAAAAATCAAACTTTTTTTTCCACATATAGGTTATAAATACCCAGATATGTCTGAAACACCATAGTTTTTACTCAGACCTACAATTGATCTTTTATCTTATCATTTGGGGGATTAAAGACATTTTAAGGATGACAGAATAAGAACACAGAGCAAAATCATATGGTGTGTATTATTCTGAAATTAAATATATATATACAGCATGAAGAATAGAGTGGTAATGCTACCAGCCAAGGCGTTTTCCCAGCCTTTCATACCTCCTGATAGGCTGCTTCTTTGTCTCTGAGCTTCCTCTCCAGCTTCCTGCGTTCATATGCCTCTTCTTCATCCTCTTGGTCTCGTTTCTTTTCTCTGTCTCTGTCGCGACTCACCTCTCTGCAAAAAAGGTATGAATTAAGGATTATTCTTGCATCAAAGAAGTGATCAACTGAAACGTTGAGTTTTTCTTGTACATCAAAAATTAAATATGTTTATCAAGCAATGTCTAAAACTGCTCGAGTTTAATTAGTCAGGATAAATAAAACACCTTTGTATGTTAGAGTTTTAACCAATCACATTTTGAGATGAACATTTGGTCAAGTTCTTCACCTGGATCTGCTGCGGTCAGGGCTCCTGTCACGGCTTCTGTCCCTCTCCCATTCTCGGTCTCGCTCCCTCTCTCTTGTCCTGCGGTCACGGTCCTTGTCTCTGTCTCTCTCCCGCTCTCGCTCCCTTTCCCTCTCTCGTTCCCGCTCCCGTTCCTTCTCCCTCTCACGGTCTCGCCGCTCTCGTTCCCGCTCCCGTTCCTTTTCCCGCTCCCTCCTCTCCCGCTCAAACTCCAGCCGCTCCTTCTCCCGCTTGTCCTTCTCTTCTTCTAGTTTCTGTAGAGCAAAACACAGACAGGTTCAGCCAATGCCACGAGAGACCAAGTGAGTCTTTGCAGGCAATTTTCTACCGTGCACAGATCAAGTGGTTTCCAGACTGTTTAAAGGGGTTTCATACAAGAGCATGCCCTAAACTTATCAGTGCAAAGCTTGTAAGAGAAGCTAGAATCCTAAGTGGGAAAACCTGAAACATCAAAAGGCTCTCCCTCACAGAGAGACAGCTTCTTCATCTCTTTATGTTTGAGTCACTGATTGTCTTTCTTGCTTTAAACTGGCAGTAGTTATCTACCAATTCGCAAAAATGTAGCTGGAAACCACTTTAAATGGTAAATACGATCTGTGAAACATGTTCAACTTGAGGTATTCATAATGAGAAAAAGGCGCTGCAAAAGACAATGCTTTTTCTCTTCTTAAGAGCCCTCCTCTCAGAACAAGGAAATAAAAACAGAAAACAGGCGTCAGTCTTTTGTTGAACTAGTTGTTTGTGACTTACAGGTGTTGAACTACGGACTCAGCCCTTCGCTGCCCCTACAAGCCTTTTTAGTTAGGCCTGGGAGGAAAGCAGGTCACACGTATACAAGGGAAAAACGTTATGGGATTCTGTCTTGCTTTAGCATCATCATCATCATCATAAAAACAACATCCTTTACTTCATTAAATAACATTTGGTACAGTGTTTAATCAACAAATGAACATTATCAACATCAGTTACATTTCTGTACAGATAATGAAATTGTAGAAGCGGTCTTACCCCTGCAGGACTCTTCAGTAGCTCTTCATGACTTTTTCAGACAAACACACGCACACAGACATATTCTGCCTTTATGGTTATTACACACAAGGCTTTCGATGTAATTTTGCATTGTGTATTCACAATACTGAATACAAACAAAACTTATTACTGTAGCTATAGAACTAATGTTGTTTTTTCCAGTGTAAAAGCACAATCAATTTAGTTATTTTGTAAACTGATGAACTCTCACTTAATCAGGAGGTCAAAAAAAGCCCAGGGTGTAATGCAGCTCAAAAGAAGAAACCCTATCACATGAGAAAGGTGAAAGATATTAGCCAAAATTTTAGATCTAAATCAGCTGAAACTGATAAATCTTTATGGTTTTCTTTCACTATCATTATTTTTTTATCCTTTCTTACTTACCTCTGAGGAGGGCTGGCTACCGAGGCTGGCTAGGTAAATACTTGACTGATGCACACTATCTAACAACACTCAACTTTTATGTTGTTCAGTTAGACAGAAAAAATACTACTCACTATGTACATAGTCATTATTATTTATCTGTATCTGTTGTTTGAAGCTGTTTGAAGGATAGTTTTAGTCAATCTAATTACTGTAAGCCTAAACAATAAATTGAAGGTGAAAACAGCACTGGTATTTTCCTTGCCATTGCCAACATTTTTGTTACAATCAAATCACTGTATAATCTTGAATTTGTGCAGGACTGATTTCTTTCAGTTTGATCTGACTTTAGACCGGGTTCCAGAGCTTCATTTGTTCAAATGTCTTTTCATATACAAAATGTATATTAATGCAGAGTTATATTAAACAGGTACATGAACTGATTAGTGGGGTCTATCTTGCAGAATAGAAAAAAGGCAGAGAAAGAAAGACATGATGGAGAGCTGAAGATGGAGGATAGAAACAACGCACACAGAGGGCACTTACCTTGTCAGTCTTCAGATCAGCTTGCTGCTGTGGAGAGGGCGCCCCCCTGCGCTAGCATCATAAAAAGCTACAGCCAAAGTCACTGCAGTGGTTATTGACAGAGTCCTTGTGCTTCAACATGAACATCATCAGACAGAACATCATTTAAAGAGGACTCGCACAGGTTCACTGACTCCCAAGCTTTCAGGGTACCACCAATAAAGTGACAAAATGAAGATTAAAGGGGGGGGTATTTTTGTTGGCAGGACAGAGCATCATAACCCACCAGCCCACAGAAAGTGCAGTCCAGTTGCCCCTATGCAAGCCCTCAAGAGGGGGGCGCCCAGTATATGTATAAAGTAAATAAAGGCTGATACTTACATCCTATCCTCGTAACTTTTTCCAAAGCTCTGAGATTCATCTTGCTTTAGTCACCATATGATCACTATCATAATGGTGGGGTTTAATGAATAGATTAGCTTTTAAGTAACTTTACATCGTCTCCATGCATTTTTGTGTGATGAATGAAGAATGGATGTATAATATTCACACCTAAGTAGTTTCACTACGGTGGTCAAAGGTGTCAATCAGGCCTGAGAAAGGTGACAAAAATTCTAGCTGTCTGCCTACTTGTGGTGTCTGAGCATTGAAAATGAAACATTTCATATAATAAGGGGCAATTAAGATGTCTGGTGGTGAAAATTTAGGGACAGCCAATTCGTAGCGCAGTATGCATGTTACTGAGAGCAAAAAAAGCTGGGTAAATGTGTAGACTAAATGTGCAAGCACTAGGAGTGAACTATATAAGCAGCTGCTGTCCAAAACCTGGAATATCAACTACAAGATCAAAAGAGCTACTTTACCTTGTGGGTGTCTCGAAATTTACTAATCTCTCTGGAGATCAGGTCTCTCTTGTCCTCCTCCATGTCAATTGTGTTGATGTCATCCTAAAGAGGAAAAAAATATAAGTATATATTCTACAAGCAGAAAAAAAGAATAATGTTTCTTAATAAAAGTTAATGTGGAGTCAATTAAACTGTAGTACCTCCTCTTTTTTCTCTTTTTTCCTCTTTCTTCGCTGAGAGTCCTCATCTGTTGAAGGTGCGTTGAGCTCTGCAGCATATTCCCTCATCAGTCCATCAATAGCACCTTTGACGATCTGATCCTTCTTCTTTGTTTCCTCATCTAGAACCTCCTCTTCATCATCACCTCCATCCTCAGCCTTATTATTCTGTCAATGGAAATACCAAAAACCTATCTTAGTGATGGTTTCAATTGTCTTACTTAGTCATTGCAAGACTCAAACTGTGATCAAAGTCAAAACATTAACTGATTTATACCCCATTGGCAGTCTTTTTCTTAGCCTTCCACTCGTCCAGCTGAGCTTTAGTTTTGGCATCCACCTTCACTAATAGATTCTTGTCTCCAATCTGAAGATCATGAAGCAGCCGAAGGGCTCGCAGTGTGGACTCTGGCTCCTTGTACTCGCAAAACCCAAAAGCTGCAAGATATATTGAAATATAAACTGACATGAAGTCCATATATCACATGTGTTTTAGCACAATAAGATGTAAAACTGTAATCTTAAACAAGCTTCAGTGAAACAATCTTGCTAATATAGGAACCATCATTCAAACTAACTCAAGAAGAAGTATTTCCTGTACTACTGATGCTCAGTGAGTGTATTATGAATTACCTTGAAGCTTGCCAGATGCTCCTTGAACCCTCTTCCAACTCAGAACAATCCCGCATTTCTAGGACATAAACATAAAGGGTGGAAGAGGTCAGGACTTTAGTGGAAAATCCCCTCAAAGAATTTAGTTTCAGAGTGGTTACCAAACAATTTTAGACCAAATTTCCAGACATTCGCATATGTGGCTTTACCATTAGGGATGCACAAATTATCAGTATTGGCAGATATTATCTCAAAGAGTGAATGATCAGTATCAGTGGATGGGAAAATGTCTGCCAATATTGATAATTGATATCTTGACTATAATAATCTGTCTATTTTGGCAGTAAATGTTAGCTGTACAAAAAACTAAGTTATTGGAGTTTGAGGCTGGATCAACAGACCCACACCAGTAAGTTTTTCTTTCTATATTCATGATTGCTCCTTACACTTTAAGTGTGTTTTAAGGACTGAAGTTGTAGGTATGAACTACACTTAAATACAGGTATCTATATCTGTATATGCCGAAATCCAATATTGTGCATCCCTAATCACTATATGCAAAGTGATTTTTTTTCTTTGAGTGTTGCTTTTAAGATATACTAGACCAAAACACCTGTTGTAAATTAAACATGAAGGTGCTATATTTGAACATTTGCACATTTCTCTGCACTTACAGCAAGCAGCTGTCTGATCAGCATATCTGAA
Source organism: Cheilinus undulatus (assembly GCF_018320785.1). Classification (NCBI taxonomy): domain Eukaryota; kingdom Metazoa; phylum Chordata; class Actinopteri; order Labriformes; family Labridae; genus Cheilinus; species Cheilinus undulatus. The sequence continues at coordinate 33,200,467 of NC_054878.1, read as the reverse complement.
GCTTTTTCTGATATGTTCCCCACAAACACTGTGGTGGTAGGTCCACTGCTCTCGTCGTTGTCCTTGGCTCGCTGAGGAGCAATATCCTTCTTATGGACTGGAGGCTTACTAACCACGGGCACAGAGGGAACCATCACTGCTGGGGTGGAGGTCATGATGCCCACATGAACTGGGATCATTGGTGTGCCTAAATCAGCCAAAAGGAAGTGTAAATCGGTAAGTAACCACACAGACAAAATTAAAGTGTTTACTACATTATATTAAGCCGTGTTACTTGAGGACAGGTGGTTGCTTACCTGAGGGGAAACCTGCATATTGTGGAGGTATCCCAGGTGGGGGCAACAGCGGCCGATTTAGGTGAGGGGGGAAGGACATTCTGGATGAAAACTGAACCGACCTGATAAAGAGAAAGACATTTTAATGGCAGGCTATATATGGATAAAACGTTAAACTAACACTTGATGTAGGAGCGTCCAACACAGTTAATCAACAAAAGACTGACACTTAAAAAGTATTGGGTCGTTTTCCTCTTCGCATAAACTGACGTTTCAATGATTTCAAATTTGAAATCGATTTCGGTCTTGCTACCCTTACGTAGCACTACTACAAGTTGACGTAGCTTCATGGAAAAAGCTCACTGACTGAATATAGTAAAGCATCAAGGCTAGACTACCGGTTTATTGATATATTAGTTCATTATGGTATATCTAAACAAGTCGAGCCGTATTGAAGTAACCGAAAAAATAGCGGCTTAGTTAGCCAAAGCTAGCATTAAGCACGCTATAGCCATACGTTACCCCGGCAAGGCTAACTCAGAATAAGCTATCGTTAGCTAGAGCTGGTTTTACGGAACAACCAAAAACTCACATAAATTCCCTAAATATGAATTTTGGAATGAACACTTAAAACTTAAATATGTACATACCTCAAACAAGGTGGCGTATAAAGTTATAAAAGCTGCAACTTGACGGTAAGTAATAATTAAAATTCTTTGTAACGTTCCGAATGTTTGATTAGCACGCTGGCTAGTCACGGGCCTTCAAAAACATTGACGCAAGCGCTTTACGTACCAGACTACAGGCGCGCTTGCTTTGTTTGTCAGGACGGGGCTGCTGGACGGAGCTGCGAGGTGGAAAATAAACTCCTTGCTGGGACTATTCTTGTACAGTGCAGTCAGTGCGGGACTTAATGGATGTTAAAAATCAATGATAATTCTCTGCCATGCATATAATGTATGACAGGGTTTCCCGTGTATTTTTTATATTAGAAATATCAGTATTTATTACGGAGAAAATAAATGCCTGGATTTGAAGGAAAAACTGAAATTTAAGGACTTTAAATGAATAGAACTTGACTAAATAAAAAAGGCTATCCCTCCTTCATAGTTCTGTGGTTGATCATATATGTAAATATACTATTTATTTCACAAATTCTACTGTATATGATGTATCATTTTTGTTCTTTAGGTAATCTAAAGTTTACTTTTAAACCATGTGTACTTTCTTATTAATATTTGTATTGATTTATAGAAAACAAATATTGCACATTTTTACATGTACATCTATATGTTATTGTTTTATAGTTATTACTACTGTTAGATATTATCATTGTTCACTATTATTTGTATTTTTTCCTAATTCAAATTTTATTCTTCTTATTTAGTCTTTTTTTTCCCTCTTGGTTATTATAATTTAGTGTTGCTGTGATTATTTGGTTCTCTTTTATTTGGCCCCCACTGCTCATCCAAAATCTTCCCAAAAAAAAAAAAAAAAAATCGACATCATTCTTATGTTACTGTAATGTGTCATTGTCTAGTCTTATTGCTTTATGACTCTTTTTCACTTATTGGTGTCACTGTTTTCTTTTAATGTTATTTTTGCACCAATTAAAAAAAAAGTTATTGCCAACTAATAGACTAAAACTTGAATATATATATATATATATATATATATATATATATATATATATATATATATATATATATATTAATCTAAAACTTAAAACTATTTAAAATGCTGTCAAATTACTTTACAAAAGAAGTGGCATACACTGGAAAAGGTGGCATGAAAGTAGTGAAACCTGGTGAATAGGAGCAAAAAAACTGGTAAAATGTGGCAAAAGGAAACAAAATTGGTTCAAAGTGGCAAAAATGGGTGAAAAGCAGATAAAAAAAAAAGTAGCAGGCTGGGAGGAAAGCTGCAAAAATGGGTTCAAAATAGTTTTTAAAAATGGCATTTATGTACAGAAAAACAGCAAAAATGGGGTCAAGTGGTAAAAATGGCCAATAAGCAGCAAAAATAGACTAAAAGTGGCAAAAATGGACAAAAAGCAGGAAAAATTGGCAGAAAGTGACGAAAAAAGTGGCATTAATAGGCTAAAAGCTGCAAATAAGTTTTAAAACTTTAAGAAAAAAAAGCAAAACAGTCTCATAAATCAGGGGTTCTCAAACTTTTCAGCCTGAGACCCCCAAAATAAATGTACAGAGTCCTGAGGGGATCTGGCCCCCACATAGAGAACCACTGGCATAAATGAGTAATAAACAGCAACAATGGGTTAAAAATGATTAAAAGAAGTAGCAAAGTGGGCGGAAAACGTGGGATGGGGTTGAAAAGAAGCACATATTAATAATTCCAACATCAAAACCCATAGTTTGACACACTTTTCAGATGCAAAATACAGTTACTGTTGGCCAGGAAGCTAGCACCAATGCTACCAATCCAACACACATGCACTGACATCATCAATAATTCATAACTGGGGAGGGCCCATTCTCTGGATTTTTCAGGGGCCCAGTCAATTCTGGGGGCAGGCACACATCTGCAACCCAGTGAAAATGGCTTTAAGACCCACTTTTGGGTCCTGACTTACCAGCTGAGGACCAAGGTTTGTATAATAAAGTAAAATGCCACAGCTGTTTTCAGATTAATGTGGAATTATTTTCTTACAATGTGCTGCTGACCATTGTGGCATTTAAGCTCAACTACTAAGCTTGGACCACCTCGTTCTGTTTTTCAGTTTTAATTATTTTATTCAGTAGTTGAGGCTTTTTAAATGTAGTGATGTGCAATGCTTCCTTTAAAATATACTCAAGTAAAAGTACAATTAATGATTTTAAAACCTACTATATAAACTACACAAAAAGTGTTACAGAAATTTAAGGAAATGTACTTAGTTATTTTCCACCTCTGCCTTTCCAGGAATAAAATGGATAATAATTCAGTTGCACAAAATTGAACTTTCAATAATAAGAAAATGATTTTTTTTTTAATGTACAAGACACAATAATTGCATACCCTGGTGGCTACTCTATCTTTCTAATCCATTTTATTTCTTCATTTTCTTCATCGTCTGCCTGTATAAGTGAAAAAGCATCATCGATTAAGGTAAATCTACAATTTAGGTTTTATAAATAATATGAATCTACAGAAGATGGAAGCGGTCGGTTACCATGGCGTTTTGTTGTAGATACCAGCTCTCTTAACAGCAGCTGTGCAGCGAGGGCTGCATCTGACAAGCCGTGACGTCACTTTAGGCGGGTTTTTCATGGAAGGTGCTAGAACAAACGAAGCGCACCCTCCTAGCCTTCAGTATTCTTCCGTCAGACGAGAAAGTCCCATACTATTTAACGCAAAATAAACGGTACCTCTGGTATTTTATTTCAATGTGATTATTTTGACGCCTTGAATAATGTTGCCTCTTTATAACTCAGCAATATTTAAAAAGTTTTATTCGTCTTTAAAAAATAGTGTCCGAGTGACTATCCGATCTCATGTTGTGGCTTTAAAACTACCACAAGGTGGTGGCAATGGGAGGGATTGACTTTGTAATTGTGTTTTTTGAAAACAAGGTTACATTCACTGAAAATATGCTTGCACTGACAAGGACTTTGAAAATGACCTTTCTCGTTAAAGTGACACATAAAACACAGGTGCGACGCATTAATATAATTTCCAAGGTCTTTTCAGCACCTCAAACTAGAGAGATTGATTATCATAAAGTGCATGATGTTCCAAATCCTTTTCCTGTTTGCTCTTAACATCACAGTTGAATCATTTTTCTTTTGCATTTACCATTAATTTAAATATTACTTGACTTACAACGCACACATTGAGAGGGGGATTTTAAAAATAATGTATCCTCTTCAGTGTCACTTCAATGTACTAATGGTGGATGGTGCACCGCGGATGGATACGGCCGCACACTGAAACGAGTGTGTATAAAGATTCCGGTCTATTAAAAGGAAGTCCCTTTCCATTTCCCTGCGTCAGAGAGCAGAAGGGATAATATATTGGTTGCATTTTATTCAAGAAAAGTCAACGGAATTAACAAGGTATGTTCACAAGTATTTTGTTCGTGTAGGAGATATTGCTGTCATTGAACGATTCACTTTAAGTAACCCATCGCACAGCTATGAATGGATGAATTCACGGAGAGACCTCATGAGTCACGACGGCAACTTTAGCATCATAGGTGTCTCGTGGGCTACAGCTAGCATGAATTAGTTCACTCATGATTATTCCTTTCTTTAATATAATGTTACGGTATCAAACTCTTACATTTTCGTGTACTTGGATTTTTATGGGGTTGTGTAAATGCGGCACTGTGCCGCACTGCTAGGCCAGGCTTTAGTTGCACCAAGGCAGGTGTGGTGAGGATGACACCGCTGACTCCTAATTATTTAACGAAGCTAACCATGTTGGAAATAAACTCCCGTCTTTGCTTGAACACATGGCAGAACACAAACCTTAACAAACCATTAAAGTATGTAATTCCAGAGTAAATGTTGGGCCATTAACGAAGCGGTTGATTTAGCGAAGCTGTCTGTCATTGGCAGTGTTCCTTAGTCATTTATTATGTAAACGAATTAATTTCATCTTGTTGGGTAGCAGTAATATGAACCATTCTGGTGTATACAGAAATTTCTGTTATGAAAAATGAGTCGGTGACCCGGCTTCTACGGTTTATGCCATAAGGCCGCATTGAATTTTCTGTATCGAATGCAAGTTTAGACCTTGTATTTCGCAACGGTTAAACATAATGTGACGTATTCCGGGACGTAATGATGATTTTGGGTTCTGGCCGTTCACAAGCACGTGTTTGCGGAATCCATTGTCTGTCAGTCGACGCCATGTTGGCTAACGGCTACTTCCGCCGATGTTGGTAATGTGATGGAAGCTGTCCAATTCAGCAAGCCTACTTTTGGACGTGAGCCAACTAGAAGACAGTTTACCGTTGAATGAAACCGAAACAGCGGTCACATTAACGCAATCAAATGCACATGTGTATCTGGAAATATGTAGCAATTTTGTTCCGTTTACTGTTTTTATGCATCTTTCTGAGAAATAACGTTTTATTTGCTATGTAACTGAGGTCAAATATAATGTGTGTTTTCCTGTGTGCAGATGCCTGAAGAAATGCACCAAGAGGAGGAGGCTGAGACCTTTGCCTTCCAGGCAGAGATTGCCCAGCTGATGTCCTTGATTATTAACACCTTCTATTCCAACAAAGAGATTTTCCTCAGGGAGTTGATCTCAAACGCCTCTGATGTAAGACTTGATTGTGATCATTTTTTTTTCCTTGATGCAATAAAGAGCTATTAACTTACTTTACATAAATGGCATTTAATGAATCGCTCAAAATAATGGTTACAGGCTTTATTGTTTTACTACTTAATAAATGTTGTAGACTGAAAAACGTAACTTTCTTTTTGCAGGCTTTGGACAAAATCCGCTATGAAAGCTTAACAGACCCCTCCAAGCTGGATAGTGGCAAAGATCTGAAAATTGACATCATTCCCAACAAAGCTGACCGCACCCTGACCCTCATTGACACTGGAATCGGCATGACCAAAGCTGACCTGATCAACAACCTGGGTACCATCGCCAAGTCTGGCACCAAGGCCTTCATGGAGGCCCTGCAGGTACTGTGGTGGAGTAGGAACCAGTGTTAATTTTGACCGCTATTTTTAATTGTAGTCTTTTTGTTGAGTTTAAATGCCTTTTAGTTTTAATCACATTTCTAATTTTTATAGGTAGATTTAGTTGACCAAAACTCAACCATTTTAGTCAGTTTAAGTCCATAGACAGTCCTTACATTGTAGTCTTTACTTTTAGTCCAAACGTTCAATCTCTTGCCTGAATCTGGTACCAGATCATATTAGTAGGTTCTCTGCAGCCTGCCAAACCTAGGATCCATGCTTTCTACAGCTGAGAGGCAGAAGAGCTACAGATATGCTGTGTTTTGATGACTTTACCCACAGTAGAGAAACATCTAGGATTTTGAATGTCTGACAAAATTTAAATAATGATTCAGTCTCATTTTAGTCATCTTGAAGAAGATTAAACAGACTTTTTGCCAGTTATAATTTTTTAGCTAGTTCTGGTCTGATCTTTCTCATGTAAAAAATGGTATTCAGATAACATTATCAGTAGATGAAATTTACACTGTCTGGATCTATTTAGGATAAATAACAGCAAGAAAAAAGTTACATGATTAACACTTCAATGTAATCATTAGGGAGGAGTATCGACATGGCACAGGTTACAAACACATCTGATATCTACCAGACTAAATTACAACACAGATGTAAATTCATCATTTCATTACCCTGCCACCCCAAATGAAAGGCAAGAAAATGGTCATAGACTTTGTGATTTGTGTTAAGTTACATTGGTTTTCTTTTCTTATCCCATATTTGACGGACATCTTGTCAAGATATTTCTGTGAATCATTTTTCATACCCAGATAGTTTATAATCTCCAGTCGAGTTTCAACTAGGGCTGGGCTATTATGGAAAAAATCAAAATCTCAATTAATTGAACTATTTACCCCGATTACGATTAATTAACAATTATTCCACCCCTAACTTCCGACTCGGTTTCTTCTGTAAATTTTTGTAGAATCTTAAAACAAACAACTAAAAGGAACATGCACAGATTAACAATTTATGGTTATTCATTGAAACATTTGAAATCAAAACACATCAGCTGAAATGAAAATGTTTTGTAAAAGTCAAAATTTTCCAAGAAAAGGGGGGGAAATTGAAATTGCCAAGGCAGGGTTATGTCGGTTGGAGGCTTTAAATGTCGGTTTCGATTATTTTTCAATTAATTGCCCAGCTACTTCCAACACTCTTTTCTCAGAGTATCTATTTAAGCATCGGCTCCATAGTAAAGTATCAATTTAGCACTGGTATCAGAAAAAACCCCAAACAATGCCCATCCCTAGTAATTATGTGCCACTGTAGTTTTGCACTGTACTGTTAATAATCCTTACAACACTTGTGTACCATTTTAAGCTTTATAAATGACATAATCTGATTCCACCTGCTTCTTGAGCCAGATACTAAACCATTTTCTGTAATTTCTTAGTTATCTCTGCAATTAAAGTGGGGAGTTATTATCTTTGGCAGGTCTCATCCAAAGAATAAATGAACAATGTTAATGTTTTGTTTAATGACCAAGATTAAAAACCTTAATCTCTGTTTCCTGTAGGCTGGAGCTGATATTTCCATGATTGGTCAGTTTGGAGTGGGGTTCTACTCTGCATATCTTGTTGCTGAGAAAGTGGTTGTCATCACCAAGCACAACGATGATGAGTCATACATCTGGGAGTCTTCTGCTGGAGGCTCCTTCACAGTCAGGAGCGCCTCTGGTACGTGCCTAGGCATTGTTGCAGTATCGTTTCTTGTCTGAGGTTTACGATCGTCTAGCGTAATGTCCTAAATGCATTACGCTGGTTAATTTACTGTACTGCCTGTTGTAAATTAACTTTGATATGAACAGTGACATGAACACATGGCTGCTCTGTTTAAACTTGGTTAACTTTAACAATACAATGTACAGATTGACATAAGTCTCGTAATCCAGGAGTTTGGCCCAAGTATCCTGAGGTGTTTTTTATTTCCCCCCACAGGTGAGAACGTCGGCCGTGGTACAAAGATCATCCTGCACCTGAAGGAAGACCAGACAGAGTACATCGAGGAGAAGAGAATCAAGGAAATTGTCAAGAAGCACTCTCAGTTCATTGGCTACCCCATTACCCTCTTTGTAAGTGTTTAGTTTGATAATTTGGATTTTGTTGGGTTTAAAAGTGTTTGCAGACAAAGCCAACTCCAGTACATTTGAAATTTTAGGTGGAGAAGGAGCGTGACAAGGAGATCAGTGACGACGAGGCTGAGGAGGAAAAAGCAGAGAAGGAGGAAAAGGAGGAGAAAGAGGACGGTGAGGACAAGCCAAAGATCGAGGATGTGGGTTCTGATGATGAAGAGGACTCAAAAGACAAGGACAAGAAGAAGAAAAAGAAGATCAAGGAGAAGTACATCGACCAGGAAGAGTTGAACAAGACTAAGCCCATCTGGACCAGGAACCCCGACGACATCACAAATGAGGAGTACGGCGAGTTTTACAAGAGTCTGACCAACGACTGGGAGGATCACCTTGCTGTCAAGGTAACATTTAAGTGTGATAGTTTCATGTTCATGTCTCTGACAGTGTTTTGGCCTTTGAAATAATTTTGGGCTATAACCTAATGAAATCTGTTTCCCTTTGCAGCATTTCTCAGTGGAAGGCCAGCTTGAGTTCCGGGCCCTTCTCTTCATCCCCCGCCGTGCACCGTTTGACCTCTTTGAGAACAAGAAAAAGAAGAATAACATCAAGCTGTACGTCAGGAGAGTCTTCATCATGGACAACTGTGAAGAACTCATCCCAGAGTACTTGAGTGAGTTGCATTTTGATATACAAAGGCTACAATGATCAGTCTACATCCTCTTTAATGTTAAAAAAAATAACTTGAATATCCTCAGGTTTATAACTGTCTTTTCCATCTCTAGACTTCATCCGTGGTGTGGTGGATTCTGAGGACCTGCCCTTGAACATCTCCAGAGAAATGCTGCAGCAGAGCAAGATCCTTAAGGTCATCCGCAAAAACATCGTCAAGAAATGTCTGGAACTATTTGCTGAACTCGCTGAAGACAAGGAGAACTACAAGAAGTTCTACGAAGGGTTCTCCAAGAACATCAAGGTAGCTAAAAGAGTTCTTTTATTCTGACAGTGTGGCCCACTGCATTTATTGTTGAAATGTTAACCGAAGCCCCTCTCTGTGCTTCATCCTTCTTCAGTTCATCTCTGTGGATCCATGAGGTTTCTCTTTATCTTAAATCTAGTCAGTATCAAATCCTCTAGTTTTAGGCAGTGTGTTCTTAGCTTGGTTATCAGCTGTAAAATTTAGAAAGCACTATGTAGCTGACTCGGGCTGCATTCACACTGCAGGTCTTAATGTCCACTGATAATTTTTTCTCAGATATAAATGGGACCTGTGTCAGACTCCTCCATTCATTAAAACCAATTTGAATACAAAAGTGTGGCAGATTTCAGTGAGACTTCTGCTCAGTGGTGAAAAAATATCTGAGGGGAAGCAATGGACTCAGGTCACTTTCTCCTACAGTGTGACTACAGCCTTGGAAATGATGGTCATTGTAATTTAGCCTTATTTTAGGGTTGTGCCTATTTCAGTTTTTATTGCTTGGTTCAGTTTTCTTACAGTGCTGTAGACTTGTCCATAGTGCTCTAGATCAGTGACTTGTGTGATCATACATGAATACCAACTGATCTCTTGATTTCTATTGTTGGGAGTGAACTAACAAATACTTAAAAAATTTAGCACATTGAGGGTCTTTGGTACCTGGTTAGACAATCAGGTTTCAACTAAAAACAGTGTGTTTGATGGCAGGAGTTGACTGCATGGCTTTACTGGCCCCTACTCTTGTATCCTGGTTTATCTTAGATTAGATTTTTTCGAAAGGAGCATATCATTTGGAAAAGTGTAGAGATTAGCTGTATTTGAGTTGCTTTTTTAAAATACAGCTTTATAATTGATTAGATGCAACTTTTTGAGATCTGTGCTTCTGGTTTATGGGATGTAATTGAATCGTCTTATTCCATCTGTAGCTGGGTATCCATGAGGACTCTCAGAACCGTAAGAAGCTGTCTGAGCTGCTGCGCTACCACAGCTCCCAGTCTGTAGATGACACCTCCCTCACAGAGTACGTGGCCCGCATGAAGGAGAACCAGAAGTCTATCTACTACATCACTGGTCAGTCTGTCTCCATAAAGTAACAGATTTTGTCTTCACAACATAAGTAGTTGTTCAACTTAAAACTTTTTTATCAAGAATTTTCAGGATAACATTTTTCATTTTTACCCACTTTAGGTGAGAGCAAGGACCAGGTTGCCAACTCTGCTTTTGTTGAGCGTGTCCGCAAGCGTGGTTTCGAGGTCTTGTACATGACGGAGCCCATTGACGAGTACTGTGTCCAGCAGCTGAAGGAGTTCGATGGCAAGAGCCTGGTCTCTGTCACCAAAGAAGGCCTGGAGCTGCCAGAGGACGAGGAGGAGAAGAAAAAGATGGAGGAAGATAAGACCAAGTTTGAGTGCCTGTGCAAGCTCATGAAGGAGATCCTTGACAAGAAAGTGGAGAAGGTCAGTGTTTAGATGGGCAAACTACCTTAACCCTCATTCCACTTCTTATTGTGGGGGTAAGGTTCTTACAGATTAAGATTGACGGTGTTTTGTTTGGCAACAGGTGTCCTAAGTGGTCCATAGTTGTATTCTGGTGAGTTATGTAATGCAGAAAGAAAACCCTGAGTCTTCTGTGTGCCTTGAATGACTTTTTTTTTTTTTTTCCCCTTTTTCCAAATGTGTTGTGACAAATGAGTGAGATCAAGTATAATTCTACAAGTGTGATCTAACTGTTGCTTGTATTTCGTTCCATTAAGCTTAACAGAATGTATAACATAACCAATGGATATCAATTTGTTGGCAACGTAGTTTTGATCAACAAGGCATTGAAGTTGCACTGGCCTCGGATATGTTGGTGTTCTAACACATCTGTTCTGCATGTTGTATTAACTTAAGTTTTTAAATGCACCAGCTTGCCTTTAAGACGATGCATGTTGTGGGAAATCTTAATCATTTAATTTTGGCTGTCTCTCTCAGGTGACAGTATCCAACAGACTGGTGTCCTCACCCTGCTGCATTGTGACCAGCACCTACGGCTGGACAGCTAACATGGAGAGGATCATGAAGGCCCAGGCTCTCAGGGACAACTCCACCATGGGCTACATGATGGCCAAGAAGCACCTGGAGATCAACCCCGACCACCCCATTGTGGAGACTCTCAGGCAGAAGGCTGAAGCAGACAAGAACGACAAGGCAGTGAAGGACCTTGTCATCCTGCTGTTTGAGACCGCCCTGTTGTCCTCAGGCTTCTCCCTGGACGACCCACAGACCCACTCCAACCGCATCTACAGAATGATCAAGCTCGGTCTGGGTAAGAACTTGTATGTTAGTAAGAGCAGTTTTATTGCCTTATACACCTGTGGATTCCTAAGACTTAATCCTTGTATCTCTAGGTATCGATGACGATGATGTTCCCACAGAGGAAGCCACCTCATCGGCCATCCCAGATGAGATTCCTCCCCTAGAAGGCGATGGTGACGATGATGCTTCACGCATGGAGGAAGTCGATTAAACCAACCTCCCAGATTTCTAACACTTTAGCCTCACTTTTCAATTGTTCATCCTTTAAAACTGCAGTAACTGCAAAATAGTCATTCATGTTGTGTGGTGGACCAGTGTTGCTCTTGTGCCCAGAGCATTACTCTGCAGGACCCCCTTTTTAAGAAAAAGCAGTTTTGGTTTTTGCGTTCCTGGTAACAGCACATATGTTTTAAAGAGTACCCTGTTGCACTGAGTTTTAAATGTTGGAGCGGTAAACGTGTGAACATGGGAATGGTACATTCCATTTACAGATCAGGTCTGGTGGAGGGTTTGTGGAAGGTTCTGCTCATGTGCAACACTGCACGCTGCATGGAGAGAGGACTGTAAGATTCCTTTGCCTGAGTCCAGGCTTGTCTGTATTCAAGTCTTGTTTTGCAAAAAATTAAAGATGTAATACCTTACTTCCTGTGTTTGTCTTTATGTACAGTATTTTTAAAAAGTAAGGCTTTTGTGCAATATAGAAATATTTGTCGAAAATGTAAATACCCTGAGTTTAATGTGTTTTTCCAGTTGACCACTAGGTGGGGGACAAGCTCCATAAATATGAAGTGGATGAAACACACAAGTAGTCTTCAGTGTCGAAGTGTTTTTCTCTGGTAAGGAAAACACTTTAATTTGTCTCACTCAAAGTAAAGCTTTAAATTTGTCTTCTAAAACTGTTTGATAATCAATTAGACCAGAGAAACCTCAATTGTGAATTATCAGATTTAATCTCCTGAACATTTTATTATTTTGGACACACTAAAAATACAAATATCATAATCAGAGGAAAAACAAAATACTGCCTGAGATTTTTGTCCTTTGGACAGTTTGATTCTCTTGAATTTTGCAAGAGAAAAACCAGATAAATGACCTTATGCAATCATCCATGTAGCTCTTATTCCCCATAAAGTTTTGCATGTGTTTGGATACTTTGCTGAATTACTTAAGAGATTGGAAAAAGAAAGTCAGAACCTATTTGTCAATCCTTTACTTTCCACTTTTAAATGCTATTTCTGCTGTAGCTGAAATAAATGATTAAATAAGCTTACGCTGGTATGCGCTATTTACACAGTAGGCCACACTTGATCATACAATGTCTATAAAATGCATTTACCCCTTTAGTTGTTTTACCCTTTTATTCATGTTTTAAATCAATCACAGTCAATGTTTTTTTTTTTGACAAAATGTCAAATTGAAAACATTTCTTTAAAGCGATGTTAAACAAAAACGTATGTAAAATAAATGACTGCATAAATATTCATCCCTTTAAAGTGACTGACCTAATTCAACAGAGGTCCAACCAACTGTTGCTAGTAGTCTCACAACTAGTGAAATGGAGATCACCTGAGTGCAGTAATTGTGTCTCAAGTGATTGTTGTATAAAGACACCTGTGTCTGAAAGCTCCAGTCACTGGTTCATTAGTTTTCCTTGCTACCGTTACACCATGAAGACAAAAGAACACTCTAAGCAACTCAGAGAAAAGGCTTATGAAAAGTGTAAGATCTTTAAAGGGATGGAGACAAATACATTTCAAGAAACCTAACATCTTCCGGAGTTCAATTAAATCCATCATCAAGAAATTGGAGGAACATGCACATGTGTAGATCTGCCTGGATCAGGCTATCCTCACAAACTGAATGTGCAAGAAGGAGACAAGTGAGAGAGGCCACCAAGATGCCCATGACTACTCTGAAGGAGTTACAAGCTTCAGCAGCCGAGATGGGAGAGACTCTGCACACAACAACTATTGCCCAGGTTCTTCACCAGTCAAAGCTTTATAGCAGAGTGGCAAAGAGTATTATCCTGTAGCTCTTGTATTGAACTATTATAACTGTCGGATATCTATTTCTGACACAGCTAAAAGATTCAGGGCTCTTGAGAAAACATTCTGGGGCTTAAGCCTTGTGAACCACCCACTGGCTCTGCCTGTGGTTGCCAGTGTTATTGACTTCAACAGAATGGAGGACAAACATCTAAGAGTTACCAGAACAGTGACCAAAGCCTCATGTCGACTGAATCAGAATCCAAAAATCTGTTCGTAATTCACTCAAAGTTTCTCGAAAGCGTGAGGCATCCTCACCTGAACTCTGCGGGGGAAATGTCATGCATGTAGTTTTCCTGGAAGTCATGTGTTTTATACAACTGTGAGGGGGCGGCAGCAGCAACAGCAGCAGCTTTTCTGCTCTTGTCAGAAAAAAAGGGTGCCGTGTGGGCGTCCGTCCTCCTCAACACTCATCCTCGCTCCATTCACAGTGATAGAGGGGAACTTCAGCTGTGTCATTCAGAAACAGAAGAATACACTAATTTTGACACCCTAACACCTCAACTGGACCGCCCACTTATGTGGCTGCAAACCCACCCATGTAGAAGTTCTAACTTTAGTGTAAAGATAAATGTCAAAATAAGGCAAGATCATGACATTTTATGACCTGTGAATGGGCCTCAAAGTAAGACATTAATTTTAAAAAAAGGTTGTTTTAAGCCCACACTTGACTCTAAAATAAACAGTTAAGATCATATTTCAAGTTTTTATGGCCTTTTGTTTTTTTTTTACTTTTCAATATAAACTTTTTAGTTTTTATTTGTCAGGTTTTTTATTGCTGAAATGACCTTTAATTTAATTATTATGATTTTCTTTTTCTTTTTCTTTCTTTTTGCACAGTGATTTGATGGTTGTCCTGTTAAGTTTGCAGAATTGTCCACTCTGACTGAAGGATGCTCTGGTTAGATTTGGAGGTCAAGGTTATGTTCATTCCCTGCTTCGCAATGCAATATCCCAAGAATGCTTTGAGTGATTTCACTACACTTTGTACAACTTTCCACTCTGATTCAAGGATGAGCTATTAATATTTTGTAGCTCAAAGGACAAGGTCATTAGGCCATATAGCCATCCCTTCCTTTATAAAGCAATATTTCAAAAAGGCTTTGAGGAACTATCTTCAACTTTGCACAGACATCCACTCTGACTCAAGGATGAACTGGCTTCAATGGGCTTTAGAAAAGGTTAGCTTTAGCAGTCCTGCGAATCATTTTCACATGCTTATCAAATTTAAGGTTGGAGTCTAACTGGAGACCAAGATACTTTAATTCATCAACCTGCTCAAAAGATTGCCCACTGACTTTTAGATTTCACTCATTAAACTGAGTACAAGGCCCTGGTAGAAAACAGCCACCATTTTCTGTGTGTTAAGAATCAGACAAACCAAGAGAAAGAGCTCCTAAGAAACTGACGTAGTGTTTGCAGACAAATACAAGGCTGTATCATCTGCATACATCTGCTCCAACACATGACTGTGCTAAGTAATCAATATACAAACTGAAAAGAAGCGGGCTGAGAACAGAGCCCTGTGGGACTCCTGTTTTGTCTTCATTTCTCATTAAATGATGATTTCTTTTTTCATTGTTTTATCTTTAATGTTTGTCCCAATGACTTTTTATCATAGGACTAAAAATGTTCTCTTCTCAACATGACTTTCTGTTTAATCTCTCAGTTGGTACCAAATCTAAAAGATGTCTTTTTTTACTTTGACATTTAACAACAATTTATCAAACCAATACTATAACTGATATCAATCAGTTGATATCAAGGGCTACAGTAGATATAAACATGCCTTAAACTTACATTTATGCTTTGAACATTATAATAGTTACTTTAATATTAACCCTGTGACACCTGAATTTATTTACAATTATATATACAAAAATAATTATTTGTGTTCTTGCTTTCAAGCTGATGCTAAATTAAGTGGAGGTTGTTAATTTGTCTATAGCACCATAAATTTAGATATGATGCAAATTAGTGACAACAGGCATTAATGGTAAAAATATTTTATTGATGCCACAAAATTGTTCTTTTGGCCCTTATTGGTGAAATTCACGAAAGCAGTTGTGGTACTTGTTGAGACACAGATGAATATTAGACTTTGATCAATTAAAAACAGTCCGGCCCTTACATTTTGGGCATTTGCAGCATTGCCACTCCCTTTCAACTGGTTTCAAACCAGTTGTCAAAGTACAGCAGGTGATTGATAGCACCATGGATAACTTGTGCAAGCTTTATCACAACATTTCCACTTGCCTCGATGTCTGATTGTCCTGGTACAGGATCAGTTTTCCCTGAAAATATGTCAGATGAATACAGCAGGCCTTTTGTGTCACAAAGCAAAAAGATTTTGTATCCCCATGCCCCTAAATCTTCAAATTATGTAAAGAAATATTTGTCACATGAAGTCTATTCCAATAAATTAGTTGTATGAGCAGACAATAAGCTGGTATATATTTTTTATCTTAGCACACTTTACCTCATTTTCAACAATGTCTCCAAATTTGCAGCCTCCATATATTTTTTTACTATCCACAGCACTAGCTTCCATGATGTAGGTCCCACTCCGACCAGTCCTACGAGAAACCAGAGCTTGCAAAAGGCTCAAGGTACAACCTGTGGTCCTGAAAAATGAAGCCAATGCGGAAGTGCAAAAATTGCAACACAGCGAGTGTCCACCTGAGGCTGGCTGCAGGAACACCGGAAGTCCCGTCTGGACACCTGTTAAACAGCCAGTTTTTACACTAGAAATAAACTGGTTTACCACCTGGTTGAAAAAAGGTGTCTCATTAGCTGATGTCTTCATGTGCTCTCACTGTACGGGGGGGTGAATTTTTTTGTACCACAATCGTTTAGATTATATTCAGGAAAAATCTTACTCTAGGCCAATTGGTGCATCTCATTTGATTGACAGATAGCTCGACAGGTAGAAGCTACGTTTCTGTCAACCAGAATGCTAGCTAGCTGACAGGAAGTCATGCTTAGTGGGTGGGCCGTTAGGTTGATCCAAAGTTCGGTTGAGACTACGTTTTTAATATGGCAGCCGCCGTGGATTGGCTTCAAGAGCTGTTTAAGTCTGCCTATTGTAAGCAGACGACTGACGTCACACGGGGTTTGTCCAATTCTTTCTACAGTCTATGACCTGCACCAGCACTGGGAGAATGCATACGCTATCTTGGCTGCAGTCTGAATGCAAGCGGTATGATGTGAATTCGAATTGGCACTGTATGGACAAAAGTATTTGGCCACCTGGCCATGATGCCAACAGGGACTTTAATAACATTGTATTCAAATAGCTGCACTTGAATATGGAGATCCCCCCTTCTGCAGCCTTAACAGCCTCCACTCTTCTTGGAAGGCTTTCCACAACATTTTGGAGTATTTGTGTGGGAATTCGTGCCTATTCATTCTGTGGAGCATTTATGAGGTCAGGGACTGATGTAGAACGAGAAGGCCTGGCTTGCAATCTCTGTTCCAGTTCATCCCAAAGGTGCTGAGTGGTTTTGAGGTCAGGGCTCACACAAACTCATCAGACCATGTCTTTATAGTCCTTGCTTTGTGCACTGGGGAACAGTCTTGTTGGAATAGAAAAGGGCCCTCCTCAAACTGTTGCCACAAAGTTGGAATCATGGCATTGACCAAAATGTCTTGGTATGCTGAAGCATTGAGATTGCCCTTCAATGGAGATAAGGGGCCTGGACAAAACCCTGAAAAACAGCCCCATACCATTATCCCTCCTCCACCAAACCCAGACTCGCCCATCTGTCTGCCAAACACACTGAACATGTTTCCACTGCTCTACAGTCCAGTGTGGGTGTGCTTTACACCACTCCATCAGACACTTGGCACTGGACAAGAGGGCAATTAGTCAAACTTTGTCCTCTTATAATGCATGTAGAAAAATGTATTCTTTAAGAGCAATATGCCAAATTTTGTCCCCATAAGTCGAAAGGCACCAAAGAAAACTCCACTTAGAGAGCACAAAAGAAGACTGTCAAATTTTTGTCTATTAAAAGAGCACTTGGTAAAATTTGTCCTCTCAGATAGCATTAAGCTATATTTTGTTCATTTAGAGGTCAGTAAAGAGGCTATCTGTCAAATTTTGTCTAGAAAGTGAGGCACTTCAGCAAATTTTGTCCAATCAAAAGGCACCAGAGACACACTTTATCATGTTTATCTGCCTTTGTGGCATGAGGGCATTTATCGTATTTATTTACCATAGTGGCATAGAAAAGGACATTTTTGCTCAGATTTTTAAAACATCAGGGCACTAAGAGGGGCAATCCCTGTCCTGTAATTACACCATTTATTTACCCTAATTTTATGTAAACTTAAGTTTTATTGTAAAGGCTGAAATTCCTTCCTTTTCTATCGAACTGAAATGGGCTTACATATCTTTATCTGATTCATCTGGGGGAAATTTCCTGGTTATGAGGCTCATCCCATCTCAGTCATCAAGAGTCAATAAGAGAACCTCATGAGGTTAAAAGTTTCTTCTGCTCTGACTTGCTTATTTTAACTAAAGACTTCCTGTGGAAACATTTGGCTTGATTGTGTAACTTTGTTCTCTGCACCCACACATGCTGGGTGCACTAATTGGGGCGGGGTTGCTGGTGTGTCTGTGGGCGGGGGGCGTTACATTTGTTCGTCCTGTCAGAGTTCTTGTGATCTTCTGGTGTGTGGTGTCTTCTCTGCATGCTGTCAGTGCTGAAATCATGTTAAAATGCGTTTCCTGGAAGACTGCACGCCCTACTTACTGTAAAAAGAGATCTTTGTTCAGGGACGGAAAGCTGGTTTTAGACTGGCATGAGTCTGTAAATCTAAAAGAAACTGTACATCTGCTTTTTTTTATGGGCGTCTCTTCATATTTCAAGGCTACCTAAGTCGACTGACATCACAGGGCCCCAGTAATGATTACACTCAACCACTTACAAATGTGGTTAATGTATCACAAAAGGGACAGTTACAATGCAAGACATTATAAATAACACAACTACTACTCATGATGTGAAACAGCTCTGTTACGTAAAAGATACTTTTAATGTGTGCCTCCTTCTCACATCCACCAGCACTTGGTAAATACTACAGACAGGAAGGAGATAAACACCCACACTGAGCTGGCAGGAAGCAAAATGAGCAGATACAAAGACTAAACACCTCTAACACAAAGAATAAAATCTATCTTATCTTTGAATGTGTGTAAAAGAGTGCGAGACTTACACATACCCTATCTGTCACATTGCCTGAGTTCATGTGTACTGTAAAGTCATTGTGGTGATCTAAAGGTTAGAAAGGGCAACCCTCTGCCTGTTCAGATCCTCAGAACCATTTAAAAAAGTTCTATCAAAGAGTTTTTGTAGGATATGAATTAACTACGGTGCCTGCCAGTCAGTGAAGAGATACCATTAACCACAGGTGTTACAGTTTTATGAGTGTCTGTGCTAACTAGTGTCTATTTAATTAAAAAAAATATATATATATATTCTTCTGTAATTATTACAGACATGGATCACCCCCAACATTTCTTGGTGCATAATGGTTTTTATGTCCTGGAAATGTTTTCATAGTCATGTTCTGTCCTGCACAAAAAGACGAGAAACTTAGACAACTTTCTTGGGAACTTTTGAGCCTTAACATGAATATTTAGATACAGATTAGAACAAAGTTATTTCACAAAAACAAAAACTACCAAGGTGTAAATTATTACCCCACTGATGGTAAAAGTCAGTGGTGTCTCCTTTTTTCTGGATAACAGCCTGCAGTTGTTTGTTGTAGTTTTCGACAGTCTCAAGTCTCTTTGGTGAATCTCTCAAGCTCCTCCAGGTTTGATGGTCTTCTGGCATGGACCTTGGTCTTCACTTCACCCTGCAGACTTTTAAGTCAGGGCTTTGTGCAGGCCGGTCAGGAATGTTCCCTTCTGGAGGAAGTTCCTCACCAGGAGCCAAGTATGTTCAGGTCATTTGCTGCTGACTGGTAGAGGTTTTATTACAGAATCTTCACATATCATTCTTTCTTCATGATTTCTTCAACCTCTACTAGATTCCCAGTTTCAGACACACTGAAGCATCCCCACAGCATAATACGCTCACCCCGGTATCTTCTCCAAACATCAGCAGTGTCTCTATCGCCAAGGAGCTCTAGTTTGGTCTCATCTGACTGAAGGACACGCTTCCAATCTGCATAATCTTTCTCCAGGTTGTCCTTAGCATACTTCAGTCTGGCTTGAAGGGGTCTCTTGTGCAGAAATGTAGTTTTCTTGGTCCTCAACCTCTTGGTCCATACCTGTGCAGGGCTCTAGTTATGATCTTCTTTGAGACTGCCATTCCTAACTTGGCTAAGTCCTTCACTAGTGTCTTGGCAGTTATTCTGGGGTCTTTAGACATATCTCTCCCTAGTTTTCTTTCCAGAATCTTTGAAATCTTTTCTTCCTACCTCTCCCAAGCTTGTTTTGGACTGTGTGATTCTCTTTGAATTTCTTGATACTTCTCACTCCAGTTCTTGACACTTGGAAATGCTGTGAAAACTTTGTGTTTCCCAACTGTTGCACTTTAGGTGCCTAAGAGCACAGTAGCCCCCGTGATTCTCAAATGGAAGAAGTTTGGCAAAACCAGGACTCTTCCAAGAGCTGGTTGCCAAACTGAGCAATCAGGAGAGAATGGCCTTAGTAAGAGAGGTGACCACAAATTTGATGGTCACTCTGACTTAGATCCAGAGTCCTGTGTGGAGATGGGACAAAGTTCCAGAAGGACAACCATCACAGCAGCCCTCCGCTGATCTGGGCTTCATGATGGAAGCCTCTCCTCAGCGCAAAACACATGAAAGCCTACCTGTCCTTCACAGACGAGACATTCTCTACCATACCTACTCTTCAGCAACCTCAACAGACCCAGGCTCCTTACATGCAAGCTCCAGGTAACAATGCTGATAACCTAGCATGACTCATAGCTGCAGCCACCAAATGGCAACTATTCCTGGCACTGACAGTACACATGAAACTGCAAAAACAAGAAGAAATGAGAAACTAGAAAGAAGAGGAAATTGTGAAGACAGAAAATATAAAGAAGGCGGGGGAGGCAGAGACAGGAAGAGGTGCCCTGACTGGGCTTGACACTCTACCTCCCAATGCTTCCTAATCTTCATGGGCAAGATAAACTAAAAGGAACAGAGTATGCTGAGGAGTTGAGGGGTTTTGTAAAACTTAATTTGGCCCAAGAAGGCATTATTCCATAAAAAAGTTATGATATGGTATTTTCTCCATACTGCCCAACCTTATCTTAATGTGCTTTCATAGATTACTATAGTTTTCTAGCAGGATCGCTACAAGGCTACAAGGTATTAATTTAACTTTATTAGGTGCTTAAGGGGTCCCAGGTAGTCCAGGGTCTTAGACAGCTGCCTACCTTTGCCCTACTGCAAAGTCTGTCTCTGCACCCAGGTAACAGTCTGTTCTATAAGATAAACTATTCTGAACTTGTATCAAATTAATGTGATCAAGCTACTTTTATCCATGGATAGCTAATGTTTTTATCCCGACCTCCCTGCCACAGGTCTGCAGGCAGCAGTAGACATCTCAGTAGACACCATAATTACCACCAAAGATGGCAGCGATTACATATTCACAGTTGAAGGCTGTTCAAAATTGAGTTCTGTTAACTTGGAAACAAAATACCCTTTTCAGCTCAGTGTTTCTGAGTTAATAGAACACATTTTTAGTTTGAAGTAAATAGTACGCAGTCACTCTACGTATTTTTGGTTGTCAAACTCAAATTATTTGGCAATCATCTCTTAATCTGCACATTTTTCCAGAATGTATTTGAGCATTATACACTTTTGCACCATGGGTGAAGTTATTCACTCTGTTGGAGAGATGCTGTCTGTGGGGAAACATGTTCAATGGGTAGAGGGGCACATCCTGATTCAGTTTGCGCCTCTCAGTCATTGATAATGGTAGTCAAGGTAGCCTTGCTTGGATTGCATGAATGGACAAAATTAAAGTATGTTAAAGAATTTACTGGAAGTTGCAGTAATTGAGAAACACATGCACTGAAAGACTGAACAGTTGAAGGCTGTTAAGAGTTGAGCTGTTAACATAAAAATCCAAAATAGCTATTTCAACTCTGTTTTTTTGAGTTGATAGAACACATTTTTAGTTTTTAGTCAACAGCGCAGTCAATGAATTGTACTCAAATTATTTGACAATCCTCCCTTAATCTGTTTTCCCAGAATGCCTTTAGACACTTGTGCACCCTGAGTGAAGTTACTTACCCAGAGAGGTGCTGTCTATGGGGAGCAAACACTGAATGATGTACTGAACATGGCTGAAGAGGTGTAACTGAATTATTTCAGAGCGTGCCCTGTAATATTTTGAGTTCTATTAGATTATGGGGGTTTACAGTGTTGGCCTAAGGATACGTCTGATTTCTGCAATAGTGCAGTATCGTACATCTCTAATAATAGGCAGTTTGACTGTATCATCTTGCATCCTCTCTTAGCATTAAGCTAATGAAGCTATCCATATCCTCAAATCTAACATTGACATTTATTTAGTCTTCTGCTAGAACTCTCAGTGTGAAAGACAGCCAGCTTTTCCAGTCCTTGCTTTAAGATAATTAAGCTGTCATTAACCTCAAATTTTGCATGAAGATATGGAAATTTTATTCATTCTCTGCTACTGCTCTCAGTAAGAAGAGAATAAAAGGAAACACACATTAACCAAGGCCATATGTTCGCCCCAACATTAGGATGAATTTACTGAGGGAGTTGTATAGTTTAATGTCTTCATTTCCTGCGTTCTTGCAATTTTGAAAATAAGGATATAGGACATTAAGATGAAATGCATCTATTACCATGTGTAAAATGTGGGAGGAACTGCACCTGGAGTCCTCTGTCGTTGCATCACCCATCATGTCAAGATTTTACTTTTAAAGAAATGAGTACTCTGTCAGCAACCTCCCAGTGACCTCCCTCACTCAGCCATAAATGTTCAGCTGTCCTGTAAGGTATGAAACGAATACTAACATTGTTTTTGAAAGCTCCTGAGACATTGCTGATAGACATTGCTAAAACCCTCCAATGTTCCTCAAGAGACATGAAATTTGTAGGAAACATCGGCCTGTGTCAGTCCTGCTGTCAGAGCAAAAGCCGAGACTGACTAGTTGGTTGTAGGATGAAACCAGAGGTCCTCAACCACTCTCGTTTGTCGTTTCTACCCTTTCAACCCAGGCATCAGGGTGTAGGATACTGTCAAATGAGAGCTGAGGGGAAATTCCCCTTGTCGAGCAGCTGTGAGACTGATCGATCATTGGGGAAATATTTGTCAGCACTTTACAGTCAGGCCTGGTCAGATCTGGTTTGATGTTCACTGAATCATAAAAATGGTCTGGTTTTGAGAGGAAAAGAGTCACGTTTTTAATCTAAATACAACATGGGCAATCTTTTTTCTAAAGACTAGTGACTAGGGTCTCCAGTGCCTAAAAAAGTATTCACCCTCTTGGATGTTTTACTCTTTTATTGATTTTATAATTCAATCATGGTCAATAAAATTTGACCTTTTTGACCAATAAAAGGCAAAAAAAAACCTTTATGTAATGTAAAGTAAGTGACTGCATAGATATTCACCCCCTTCAAGTAAGTATTTAGTAGATGCACCTTAGGCTGTAATCACAGCACTGAGTCTGGCTTTGACTCGACATTCGCCTTGTTGTCTTTAAATCATTTCTATGCTTTGGCTCATTAACTTGCTCAAAAAAAGAGTTTGGTGATGTCAGAGGGTCACAGGCTTGATGCAGTTATTGCAAGAAAAGGATTTCCTACTAAATATTAAGTCTTATTCACTTTAATCTAAATTATCTGTTCTAATACTTCTGCTCACCTAAACATTTGGTGTCCCATTACAAATAAAGCTATCTCCTAAGTTGAGAATCAGATCCAGATGTAAATACCTGGAAATAAAAGCTGAAATGTTGATCTCTTGTCTCATCTTCACCCTTTGATGTCAAACCCAAATGTTTTCAGTCTACAGCAAAAATAAAGGAATTGGGCCCACCGTTCCAATACTTTTGGAGGGGAGTATATTCCTTCTATTTCTTCATGATGGATCTAACTGAACTCCAGATGTTAAGTACCTTGATTTTTTTGTATTCATCCCCTTACTTATCCTTTAAAAAACATTTTCTCTGAGTTGCTTGGAGTGTTCTTTTGTCTTCATGGTGTAGTGATAGCCATGAATCCTGATTAACCAGTGACTGGAGCCTCCAGACAATGGTGTAAATAAATAAGTTTATCTGTAAGTTACATCATGTCAGGAGCTTCAGCTGTTATAATTCAAGTTTTTGGAGTATTACCCCATTTATAGGCATAGCAGGTGTGGCTTCTACTTGCCATGTGCTTATTCAGTATAACATGTCATGATACTGAACCCCATTCCCTTTGTTATATACCATTTTGAGCCCTGGAGAGCCTCACACTACCAGGGAAATGCATCCTAGACAACCTCTGTACACATGTATGCTTGGATGCAGTTGACAAATAAATTTCAACGCATTTCAGGTTTACACACTGTATGCCATGAGCTTATGTTTAAGGGAGGAAACTTGTATTGGGCAAGCCCTTTTCCATGTTTCTACAAGACCCTGGAAAAGACAAACTTAAAATCTTATAGCAGTTTTTGAAATATTATCATCAGTAAGCCACTTTGAAAATCCTAATATTTAATGTTTCCCACAGAATGACATTGTATTTGGGCGGTAGAGATAGTCATCCATCCTGCCTCATTCAGTACATTAAATTTCTTTGTGTTTCTGCTCTTTTAACAGCGTTCATCAGCAGTGCATTGTATAAAGACACTCAGATAACATCACTCTTCTTTCACTGGATAGTCTGTCATTGTAGCAGGTGAGCTGCATGTGAAAAGGCTCATTATTACTAAAGTAGCGTATACATGAGATGTAGCACCTCCCTCCCCCAAGGGAGATTGCAAGACACTGAAAGGGGGTTGCAGGTTGGTTAAAAATAAAACAAAGAGAATTTAAAATGACATACATTTACATTTTATCAGATATTGGAGAAAGTATTTTTAAAATGAGTTTGATTTAAAATAACCCAAAGTTATTATGTTAGATTTGTACTTAAATGAAAATAATATGTACAAAGAATCCCTATTATATACATTTGTACACAATACTTTGTGCTGCATTGTACACTTTAACCACCTGCAGTGCAGGTGACTGTTTTTTGGGGATCACGGGCTGAAAAGTTTAGGAACCCCTGCTTTAAAAAAAAAGTTAGGAAGTGAAAATGGTCAGAAAATATACCTGGGTGACCCAAGTATACTGAAACAAGCTGACATCTATTAGTTGATTACCCTAACATTTAAAACTATCATGGTCACTAGGAAGATGAACCATAAGGATTTTGGTTATCCCCTCTCCATCTTCCTTTGTTATTAGAAATGTTTTGGCAATGCTCTGCTCAGTTTCCTTCTATAAATAGAAAAAGATCCTCTTTTTAAAGTTTAAAAAAATAAAGGCATGTTGCCTTAAAGTCCATGGTCATGAAATTCTTTGAGAGGCTGGTGTTGAGCCACCTGAGAGACATCACAGGCCCCCTGCCGGATCCTCTGCAGTTTGCCTATTGGGCACCGGTGGATGATGCAATCAACATGGGACTGCGTTACATCCTGCATCCTCTTGACTCACCAGGGAGCTAAACCAGGAACCTGTTTCGTGGGCTTAAGCTCAGTGTTCAACACCATCATCCTGGAAATCCTCCATCACAAGCTCCCAAATCTCAAAGTGCCAGCTTCCACATGTCAGGACCATGAATCTACAGCTTCCTGACTGACAGGAGGCAGCAAGTCAGGCTGGGGAGCATTACATTCAGCACTGGAACACCCCAGGGGTGCGTCCTCTCCCCACTTCTCTTCTTTCTACACTAATGACTGCACTCCAGGGAACCACTCTGTGAAGCTCCTTAAGTTTGCGGATGACACCACTGTCATCTGTCTCATCCATTAAGGTGATGAGTCTGCATACAGACGCAACCTGAGATGGCTCAGGAAGTTCTGATTATTTCATGTTATCTATCCACAAGATTAGTTTTCTTCAGAACCATCTTTGCTGGCAGATGTAAAGAAAAACTCCTTGCTTAGTTACATGAAACTTGATGGATAGTGAAGAATGGCAATGGGGAGAAAAATGTAAAATAAACTGCTCAAATTCATAGTGTGAAGTTAATTTAATATGTTTTATTATTAATCCAGTTAACAGAGGAAATAGTAGAATGATAAAAACAAGATATCAGTAACATTGCATTTCCCTTGTAAGCATTTGGATCTGCAAACCCCCCTCCCCTCTTCACATCCCAGTGATGGAAGTAATCATCCATTCAGTAATCGTTCAAACATTCATATGTAACAGTAAAACACATGAAGCAGACCTTTTATAAAAGTACACAACAAACAGACGAGTTGGTTGAAAATAAACATGACTTACAGATTATTTACAGGACCTTCTCGCCTTATTTTTACACATATCAGTAAAGTATCTGTGCTGAGACTTCAAATATTGTGATGCAAAAAGTACCAACAGCAGCATCTGCTTCAGTGATGTGGGGCCAGAGTTACATCATTTGTAAGTAGTGCTTGTTTTATTTCACATACTTTTCACCCGTGCTTTCATCTATTTAAGATGTCAGCCTTGGGATCATGTTAATATACCTTTAACTAAAAAGAAATATATGCACCATGTGTTCAAGCTTTTTATACAGCTTTACAAGATTAATTCCCACATTAAGACACATAATGGCCCCTGCTCTCCAACATGGAGGACTGTGAGATAAGCGTTATGACTGAAGGTTCCACAAAGGATAGAAAGTGTTGTCTTTACAGGAGGTGACGGTTGAATCGTCTGGCTAAAGATAAGTGAGGGTCAATGTAATGAACCCAACTTTGATTCCATACAGCTCACGTACATTTTCTAAGGTAGCGGTACCGTTTAACTGGCTGCACAAGCCACATACGGTGGTTCAAGAAAAATAAAGAGTCCACCATTCTGAGAGAAGTGAGGAGGCATTTGCACACTTTATGGTTTGGGATTTGTGTAACAGACAATCTTACAGGCACTCAAAGCTTCTGTGACTTCTGACCTGACAAATCACATTGGACCCCTTAGGGGCATCTTCATGTAAGAGTCAAAACTGCAGAATCCCTTTCTGTACCTTAGATGACAAAAAATTAAACCAAAGGAAAAGAACTGTTCAAAAAACGGACACAAATAAGACATAAAAGCACCACAGAAAACGTGGCCTCAGTTCTCAGTTTGGTGTGACCTGCAGGGCTACACCTTCTGCCCCATTGACTGTGCTAACCGTCGGCCTGACTTCATGCGGCTACGGGCGTACACCCGTAAGAAAAGTGCCAAGAAAACTACACCAACACCAAATCCACCTACTACGGTGACGGCGTGACCGTAGAGGAAGCATGACAGGAGGATGGCAATGGCCTGCCGCAAAGTCATGATGATGGTGAAGACTGCTGCTCCAAACTGGTTGATAGTGTAGAAGATGAAGAGCTGGCCGCACGCGGAGCACACTGACAGCAATACAGCATGAAAGGCAAACTCAGAGTGGCGTGTCATGAAGGCCAATGAGTCGAAGAAGGCACCCTGCTCCAGCAACGAGCCCACCGTGAAGAGGCAGGAGAACAGGTTGACCCCAAACATCATCTGCACCGACGACATCTTGTACTTGAACAGGTTATCCTGCCAGTTGGAGGTGAAGCTGTCAAAGACGATGTAGCCGATGAGGATGATGATCCCACTGAAGGTGGTGACAGTGGACGGGTGCTTGCTGGGTGCACTGGACAGCAGGAACATGCTGACACCTACAGAGATCAGCACGGCTGTGAAGTACTCCCAATATTCGTAGCTCTTGTGGGACACAATTTTTCCCATGAGCATGACGGGAATGACTTTGGAGGCCTTGGCCAAGACTTGAGTGGGGAAGCTGATGTATTTGAGCGCCTCGTACTGGCACCAGCTGCTCAGGATGTTGGAAAGTGAGGCGAAAGAGTACTTGTACATGGGTGCTCCATGGCTAGGCTGTTTGAACATGATGCACCACAGGCCAGACACAGTCAGAGCAAGGATACGGTTCATGAAGACCAAGAACTGAGAGTCCTTGAATTTCTCACCCTCCTCTTCTGGAGTCTCGGATCCGTATGAACGGGTCATTACACGCTCCTGAAGGACTCCCCATGTCAGGTAGGATGCCTGGGGATGAGAATTATCAACTTCAATTTAGATTATTTTTCCATTCAAAACAGTCTTTAGGTCATTAATCTTCTCAAGTCATAGTTTGGGTTCCTTCAAGTCTATCCAATTACAAGACCTACAGTGGGTATTAAAAATCTATGCACTCATGACAAAGTAACAGATTTTTGTGATCTAACTATACAGGAAAAATCATTTCAGCATTTGTTTATCATTAATGCGACCTATAACCTGTCAACTGTATTCGAAAAAAAGAATGGCATAGCATTTCTCAACTTGGCAAAATCTGCCAAGATTCGGCCACTCTCATGACCATCCATTGAAGACGCTGTGTATTTTAGGAAGGAAATACACCAAAACATCTGATTAAATTTCCGTTTAGGGTAAGGGCTAAGGTAAGGGTTGGATACCAAAGGTTAAAAGTCAAAAACTTGACCTACAAAACCAGATTATGAAACGTTTCACAAAGCCGAATAAACCATCTGCTTACAGGAAAAAAAGCTTTTCCTCCATAAAAACATTTTAATCCAGCCGGCATAGCTTACATAGCTCTGTTAGCTGCACAAGCTAGGTTTATAATGAAGCCAACAGAGCTACATAATTAAAAGAGCTACATAGCAAACAGAGCTACAGTTAAGCTTACAAAGCACCCATGTAAACTACATATCTACATTTTCTGTGTAGCTAAGTTAGCTTAAGCAATGTTTGCTAAAGCTCACGTAGCTAAAACCAACTTAGTTATAGATAACAGAGCTACATGGCTAACACAGCACCTAGCTAACATAGCTACTTGGTTTACATAGCTAAAGCTGAGCTCAAAAAGCAGGTATGTGCTAGTCTAGCTATGTTAGCTAGCATAGCTGCTTTATTTTAGAAGAACTGAATTGTTGAAAGAAATTTTGTACTAAGATCTCAAGACTGGTCTTCAGCTTCAGCTGGAGTCATAGAGTTGACTGAAATATGGTAGAGATCAGTCCACAGCCAATGGAAAGTAGAGGATTAAGATTACTTTTTCATACTAAAGGAGTGTGGGAATAGTTGGTTTAAATGATGAAGTTTTTTAGTAAGACATATAAAAGCACAAAGCAACATCTTCATGAAAAGTAGTTGTGTTCCTCCAACTGTCTAGAGCTTCCTCTCTTATCTGAACCCCTAACAAAGCTACTAAATTTTCCATATGATTTGAAACTAAGGTAGCTTTGTCTGTGTTTGGTGTTGGGTTGATATACAGTGGTTAACATTAGCAACATCCTGACACTTCATTGAGAAGAATAAGAGAAGTGGAAAGCACTTTCATATTACACGTGACCATGTACTCTACTGTTATTGAAAGTTTCAGCAAAGAATCAGCAACTCTAAGCCAACACCTCCCTTTAAACAAACATTTCTTTTCTGAATAAGTGAGCTTACAGAAAAACAAACTGTAAGAATAATGGAACAAATACAAACCAAACACTATAAATCTGTTACTAGAGCTGCACAAATGTTAAATGGTGTTGTGATAGGAATTAGACTGCAGGTAGCTTTGTGTATCTAATGGCTTTGCGTCTTGGGAGGATCCCCACCTGAAGTCCGGCTGCGCAGAATATCAATTTGATGACTTGTCTGACTGATGACCCTGAATTACCCTCGTTTCTGGGCGCGACTGACACGTCATCCAACAGACCTGATTTGGCCTCGCTGCCAAACACACAAGACTTTATGACAGGGTAGCAAATCCCACTGCCTGAAAGGAGAGAAAGATATTAAAAAAGAAATGAATGATCTGCAGGTATTCGTGGAAGAACAAAGACTTTAACTGGCACACATTTCCAAACCGGACATCTTGAGCACAAACCTGTGTCTAGGTAATTGGTACGCTTGAAGTAGCTAATAAGGAAGTAGCCTGGGATGATGATGGAGGAGTATCCCAGCATGTTGACCAGGAAGCGAAAGAGCCAGACATCGCGCCAGCCTTCCAGTAGTGACGACTCGTCGGCGGCCACATTGCAAGGGAACAGAAGCAACACAAGTGCGGGCCAAACCCTAAAATGAAAACAAAAATTAAAAGATTATCCTTGATCTGACCATGATAACGTAATGCTCAGTTTACCAATTAAGGAGTACCTATGAGCCAAGACAATGAATTTCACTTTCTAATTTCTATTTTTTTTTCTAGCATTTTAGCTCTACTTTCTTTAATACACCAATGCTTTCTAAATAAACTCAGTGTTGTACAGAAAGTTTTCTTTTAAGAGCAAGTAATAATCACTATTGAACTATTGGGATAAATAATGCAAGAAGTTTTAATGCTTCTTTTTCCCCCTGATTTATAATACCTATCAAAAACTTTTGAGCAGCTAAAGTTGTGGTACCCAGTGTAGCCACAGCACTAAAACCACTCCACTGTCCATCTGTTTTTGTACCCTGGGTTTTACAAATCAAGTTAAAACTACCAAAACTAATCTGCATGCATTGTTAATACAGGCTATGATAACAGAACAGAACATTAATGATATAAACCAATGGTATTGCATAAAAGCAAGCACAACCTGTTATGAAATGGGTGAGGCACCACTGCCCAACCCCCACATACAACTCTGATAACAAAACAAACCCTAGCTTCCAATTAAAAAGGTGAGCCTCTTGCTGTCGTGGCACCGTGTATCCATTTCAGAGCAAGGTTGGGCGTTCTCCCTGGAGGCCTGACTCACATAGAGCCTCTTTGTGTGGGACTGTGCTGTGGCCTGGTCTGCCACTGTAGCCCACTGCAGAGAGACCTAGGCTCTGAACAAGCAGTGTATTACATGCAGGAATGCACTAGCAAAGCAAAGCAGGCAGCCCACACTTTGGTGGAGCCGGCACTAAGAGAAATAACTGCAGAGCTTGACCTGATGAGAGGATGAGTGTCTGTATCCTGTCTTAGTGAAACTGGAGATAAAACTGACTAAAACAGATTTTTTTTGTTTGTTTGTTTGTTTTAAAGGAAAATTAGAAGTCTCACAATGTTGTCAAAGTTTCGAAACTTTGATACTTTAAAATACCACTTTTTTAAAATGATAAAATCCCCGATAATTTAATGATTGATAGGACTGACAAGTACAGAAGCTGCTGCATAGCAGAGAAATAAATCTATTAAAAAAAATGCAAGTGCACTCACGCACATTGTCTAATACCCTTTTTGGAGAATGCATGAACAGGGATTTTTATCTGTTTTGAGTATTCAAATGCCAAGTGGTAATCCTTAGGTAGCCTGGGATGCATTTATCTGGATTGGATTGGTTGTGTAGACACAACAAGTGCAGGCATGCATTAAAGACAACCCTGTCAGCTGACGTGATCTGCTGTATTCTGCTAGTAAACAAAAGTTTTGCTTTGCTATGTCTGTCTAGTGTTGTTCAGAAAGAAAATGTGAATTGGAGCATTTCTAGAGATCTTAGATCATTTGTCTCAGCTCAGTAATAAGAGCTGGTCTTCGACTCTAAATTTGGTACCAAATAAATGGGAACAAGGACATTAAACACCAGAGTGGCTCCTAAGAGCCAGATCTTAGAACTGGTATATCAGCAAATGCCACATCACAACTTCGTTGTAACCTGTCATCTTAAACCAAGATTTATTCATTCAACAGTAGAAGTGTGTCCTTTAATAGCATGTTTATGAAAATGTAATAATATGAGGGAGAAACGCTGTTAAAGAGACATTGCTAGCCTCTTAGCTTGTTGCTTAATCAGCCCCCTTCATTTATATTTGAAAAGGGCTTCTCTGCACCCAGCAGGTAAGGTTAAATCCACAGTAAGAGAGCCACAGAAATGATGTGTGGGTTGATGCACAAGAGGCGGGCAGGTGAGTTCCAATCTTGGGTAATTAATAAAGATGTATTTTAAGTAGGGATTCACGATATTATCAGCATGATATAGGTATCAGCAGATATAAAAACTTCTGCCAATATGTACAGCTGATATATCAGCCTTAAATATCAGCAAAATGTACCAATGTAAGTAAAGGTGTAGGCAGTTTTCTGAGGTATCACACACTCAAAGGAGCCCACCTTGAGCCCTGAACACTATGAATGAAGCACAACTGTAAAACAATTACCCGACTGTCTACTTTCCTAAACCTCTCTCAGCTCTGCTTAACCCAGCCTCTTTTAGTAGCTGCAGTATTGAAACAGGTATCAATATCATTAGAACTTTACAAATAAGGTATTCAAGATTAAAATGATGGTGTCATGTAACATTTGTTTAACTGTTGCTTTTCAGCTGCAAGAAAGAGCAGTCTTGCTAAAATAAATATATTTTAATACGAGTCACCGGATTAAAGAACCTGTATGGACATTTTGAGCCATAATGCAGCAATGAAGTCCTCATTATTTATTACGCTCAGTGTTTGGAGAAGTTCTACCAAGGGTTGCCATTAAACCAGATTTTTTATTTTTGATAACACACTTGTAAAATCATATTGATATGTTTCCAAAAAAAGTTCTAGGAAAGGATGCATGATATTATCAGTATGAATAAGTATTGGCAGTTAATAGCTTAAAGAGTGAATTATTGTAATCAGCTGATATTCAAATGCCAGCCAGTATTTACAACTGATATTTTGGCCATAAAAATCTGTCTACATCAGAGGGAAATATTGGCCACATGAACATTCAAGTTAGTGGAGTTTTTAGGGGGACCAACAGATCTATGTCAGCAAAAGTATTTATCTTTATTCATCATCAGTCCTTACACTCAGTGTTTTTAACAGCTGAAGTCTTGGGTCTGAACTTTTATATATCGGTGATATTGTTATTGGCTAAAAATGACTTGCAGATTTTGTTAATACCACAATATCGTGTATTCCTAGGTCCAGGCTCTCAGTATAATTCAGGAAACTTCCTTTATTCTTACTGTCAAAATCTGCAAGCAAACTCCTATGCACACAGAGACTAGCAACATATTTGTGCATTTAAGACAGTTTGATGATGCTTGCTTGTTGTTTATGGAGTCTTTCTGTCTTATGAAATCGGGTCTTGTGAAATTCTTAAAGCTTCAGTACTTTTCCATACAGTCAGCTATTAAAACATCGTACTCTCTGTGTTTGAAACAAGTGTTGTCAGAGAGAATCACAGATTTTGTCAACCTTAGCTTTGGTAAATATAGCTACTGTCTTGGTACTCAGCCTTACACAGTCTCAGTGTTTGGTTTGCACAGATATTAAAAGACGCTACGGGGACACCATGTCTGTTTGCCACTCTGTAAGTACTTAAATGTTAATTAATAACTGTTGTTAAGGTGTAAAGCTAACTAAAGCTAGCTAAAATGCATATAACTGATTTTTTTAATACTACTGGTGTTTGCGACTAATTGTTAGCAGACTTAAAACAACTGACCGTTACATGTTAACAACAGTAAATGATGGTTAGCTTTAAAAGTGCCGAATACATGAGTCAGCAGCCACACCTTTGCTCAACACCTCTGTCACTCAACTTCATCACTCAGATATATTTTACAATTAGCTCCTCTTGGTCTGTAACGTACCTCCATGAAAAAGATGGCATTTTCCCCACACTCCGTGGCCCGACACCTGGCGCAGCAAACACGCCGACTCTCTCAAACGACTTCGCTGTAAGAAAGCATAGGGACACACAGGTCCAGCAGACAGCGATATTTATTTACACGGGAGTGTCTCCTTTTTTACTAGCTGCCTTTAGCTTGGATATCTCCAACTTATCCTCCAATGGCCGATGTGTTCACTTGAGCAGGAAAAGCCCTCTCCGCTCTTTACTCAGCACTAGGAAGCCGGAGACACAACAGCGCATCTCTGCCGCGCAACCCCCCCTGTCGGTGTGGAGGACGAACATCAACCTATTAAACCAGTTGTGTTAAGAAGAGTGCCACCAAATTAATTCTTTCAATTACTTTTTGGCTCGATTCTAATATCGTTTAATGTTATTGCAGCTGTTTATTTCTCTTTCTGATGCTTTTATGACGACATAAATTGTGAAAAAGTAAATAAGATAGAATAGAATAAAGTAAGAGTCAAAATAACAAAGAAAAAATATTTCAAAAATGAGGGAAAAGAGAAAAAGTTTTATCTTTTGCCTTTGCCACCCAGTTCTCAAACTGGCATGCTTGTATGTAGGGATGAAGTGCAGAAATTTAGAAGTAGCGTTAAAGCAATACATCCCTGTCCCTGATTATTTTAAACTGCATGTGTGACCCCACTTTAAAAAAAGCCTGGACTGAATCCCTCACTTTATCATAATTACAGGCCAGTTTCCAAGTTACCTTTTTTTATCAAAGATTTTAGAGAGAACAGTGTCCACACAGTTTTTAGCAGCACTGGAAAATAATTCCATCTTTGAAATGTTTCAGTCTGGTTTTCGGAAGTACCACAGCACCGAAACAGCACTGCTCAAGGTGACAAACGATCTTTTAATGGCAGCTGACAGGTGAATGTGCTCAGTCTTGGTACTTCTGGATCTTAGTGTGGCATTTGACACAATCAACCATCAAATCCTTTAAAACAGACTGAGGCACTGGGTGGGGATTTCAGGTGCAGTTTTAGAGTGGTTTTTATCTTACCCCACTAACAGAAGGTTTTGTGTTGCAGCTAACATTTATATATCATCATTTTTACCTCTTAGTTGCGGTGTGCCCCAGGGGTCAGTTTTAGGACCAATTTTATTTTCTCTGTACATGCTTCCCCTGGGGCAAATAATACAAAGACACAGTGTTTTATTTTATTTTTATGCTGACGACACCCAGCTGTACCTGCCTGTCAAAGCCACTGACCCTGGAAAGTTGAGTGTTTTAATTGACTGTATTGTTGATGTTAAAAAGTGAAAGTCAGAGAATTTCCTACAGTTGAACACCTCAAAAACGGAAGTCCTGGTATTCGGATCCCAGCAGATTGCAAAACAAATTCTGCCAACTGCTGGGCCATTAATAGATTATATTACGCCTACTGCAAGGAATCTCGGCATCTGGTTCGATAATAATTCGAATTTTGAGCAGCATACCACCAAACTTGTACAGTCATGCTTTTATTACCTCAGAAATGTATCAAAGATTCACTCATTTTTAACTTTTAAAGACACAGAGACAATTTTACATGCTTTTACTTCATCCCGTCTGGATTATTCCAGCAGCCTTTTTACTGTTCTTAACCAAAAATCGCTTAACAGGTGACAGATGGTGCAGAACTCTGCTGCCAGGATTTTAACCAGAACCAAGAAGCATGAGCACATTACGCCTGTTTTAGCATCTTTACATTGGCTGCAGTACGTTTTAGGATTGATTTTAAGATTTTATTAATCACTTTTAAAGCACTCAGTGGTCTCTGTCCCAGTTACATCTCTAACCTTTTAACTCCTTATTCCCCTACACGCACCCTGAGATCCTTGGGAAAAAGTCTTTTATTTGTGCCAGAAGCTCGGCTGAAAACCAAGGGGGACAGAGCATTCTCAGTCCGGGCACCGAAGCTCTGGAATGAACTGCCTGAGGAAATCAGGTCGGCTAACTCTGTGCTCTCCTTCAAGTGACTTTTAATAAAAATTATTTCTACCGGAGAGCTTATCCTGACTTTTGTAGGGGTTAAATGTAACAAGTTTGGAAACTATCAGCTTGTCTTTGTTTTTAATTGGGTTTATGCACCTACCTAGTGCATAACAAAATTGTCCCCATGGAATTTGTTGTTTGTAATCTGTTCTGTTGTGCTTGTCTGCTGTAAAGCACTTTGTAACATCTGTTTTGAAAAGTGCTTTATAAATAAAGGTTATTATTATTATTATTATAAATCTCGAGGGGTATGTGGGCAGAGTTTTCCATCATGCCCTTGTACACAGTGTTTGGATGTTGCCCGTTTTACAGTGATCCCTGATCGGGTTCTTTAGCTCATGTTTCTGGTGGATTGTTGTTTTTACTGTGAAGCACACTTGCACCATGAGTAAAGTTATCCACCGAGTTAAAAATACCACCTGTGACTTTTCTTGTTATGAGGTTGACTCTGCTTTGTTCTTGCCAGAGGAAACACAACTTGCCACTGATTTTCAAGAGTTACTGCAGCTGTCATATTGTAAAATATATGACGCTTTCAAAAATGTAGTTTACCTATATGTAGTGTGGACCAATAAATTCAACTCTAAATGAGTATACTTAACACTGTCAGTTTTGCTGTGTATGTTAGTTTATTACAGAGGTGTGACTTTACCTGAACAAACTGGTTGGAAATCTCTTCTTGTTGTTCTTGCTGTTACCAGCTGGCTCATTGAGGTAACAAAGGGGGAGTCCACACACTGATCAAAGGAATAACAAATTTGTGGTTATTTTAAAAAATGTCCAGAATGATCACAGTTTCGCTTTTGAATTTAATTTAGATGATTAAGTATTGTTTTTAATGCTTGGAATTATCTTGTTGCTTTTGAAAGAATTTTATTGGAAGTTTTGGGGGAAGTGTGCTTTGAACTTTCTGGTATTTTCTTGGGACTTTGGGAAATTTGTTAGGCTGATTTGGGTAATGTGTTTAGAAATGTGTGCATTTTTATGGGGATTTGGCAAATGTATTTGTAATTTCTAGGAATTGATATGAACTTTAGGGTTAAACTTGCTTAAGAGTTCAAGGCCCATTCATAGAAATTTAGAAAATGTATTTGTAAATTGAGGGGAATTGATTTGGATATGGGGGTGGGGGGGTGTCCTTGGAAATTTCAGGTAATTTGTTTGGATGTTTGGAGGAATTTGCCTCCATTTAAATGGAATTTTAGGGAACATATTTGTAAGTTTTGGGGAATCTGATATGACATTTTAAGGGGAATTAGCTTTAAAATTTGGCTGATTTTTTTTTTTTTTAAATGTCAAGAATAAACATTGAATTTTACCACAAGGTTTTAAAGATGGACGGATTTTAGGGAATTTGTGTGGATTTTTAAAAAAGCAACAATTCCAAGAAATTCAGCACTTTTTGTGGAAATTTTGTTCATTCTTGGCCTTAAAAAGTCCCTGCAGCGACCATCAAAATACTAAATTCTAATACCAAACCTCTTATGACTGACACCATTTCTTACTGACTGAAGACCCCCCATCAACTGGCAGACACACAGCCAAACATCTGCTCTAAATCTTATCTGTTGCTGGACTTTCTGCAGAAACAGGACCTTCAGGAGATACATAGACATCATTTTTGGAATTTAAAAAAAAAATCCTGTTTAAACTTCACGCCCAACCTATCCCAGGTCTCAGGATGTTCAGGAATCCTTTAAAACTGATGACAGAAAACTTAAAGGCTAAAAATGAATAAGATGCAATGGAGCAGGCACTTTAAGTTCTAACATTTACATAGTATCACTTAAAAGCAACTGTTTACAATCTCTCATCAACCTTAAACCCTTATCTTCTTGAGATAACAGATAATCTGGATCAAATCTGACCTGTTGTATAAAGATGGCAACATGTAGCTCTATGTGCCGCCCTGGGCCCCGCGTGGCAGTTCTGCTAAGAAAAAAACAAGTTTCAATATTTCTACTTAGGCCATTAATGTGAAATGTCATAATTTATTGCTAAATAAAACAATATCAGCACCTGGCTCTTTTAGAAAGGGAAAGTATGCAGTAGATTACTTCTTGATAAGTGAAACTGGCTTATCTGTTTAAAATCACATCTGTTTTTAACGTCCTGTGGCAACACCAGCAGAACCTGCACTATAGAGAACAAAAATAGCCTCATGCTATGGACTCAAAGCAGAAGTAAGTAGAGTTTCATAACACTCAGTCCTGGCTGTTAACTGTTAAAATGTGTCTGTTTAGAAGCTGTTGCCATAATAAGCTCAGTCTGTACGTTATTCAGCGCTGTTTAAGTGACCAGAGGAAAGAGACATATTTGAAACTCTGGTTAAAATACCAGCGTGATCTCGTGATGCAAGGACTTTTTCTTCCAGCATATTATTCAATCTGTCTTGCTGTTGGCATGTGCTTATAAAAGAGAAACAGCTGAGTGGAATTTCCAGCCTCTCTGCAGTTATTGTTTTATTGAAGACACCAGGAAGAAAACGCTTACAGGAAAACAAGAGATGCACAAAAGCAGCTGACAGGAAACAAAGGAAAGAATTTGTGTGCCTTGAAAACCCTGGTAATTATAATTTACGGCATGAGTTTAGGATAGGAAGTCTTTCTCTCAACACTTGGCCTTTGATTCCCTTTACCCAGAAAAAGCACAAAAACAAATTTTTTTCTTCCTTTTATTAAAAAATAAACAAACTGCTTATATTACCTAGATAGAGCAGTATAATTTCACACCAAAGAATAGCTCTGCAGATTAAAAATGACGTGATAAATAGAGAAATCCTTTTCATCACTTTAGGAAGTGAAAAAAAAAATCACAAGGTTAAAGCTGCAGTTACTGAATTATATATTACATTTTGAACCGGGACACAAGTTTCATATATTTTTTAAAGAATGCAGGTCTCTTTGGGTCACAGATAGTTTGATATTTAGAAAATGGAGCTGTATTTTTTTATGTAATTGATGTACTCTTATGAAAGTCTGTGTACTGCTTCATTAAAAGGCTGTATTTTAGGAGAAATTAACATGTTAGAATAAAATGCAAGAATTTGCTGATAAAGTTTGAGAAAATTTGATACAAAGCCATTTTCCTGTTTCTTTTATAGCCATTAAAACAATGTTATTTTCATAAAGAGGTAGAATTTTTTTAAGGATCCTTAACATGTTGCTAAAAAGTTTGGCACTCACATAGAGGTGGATTTTCCACAACCTCTCCTGAGGCAGGCAAAAAAAAAAAAAAAAAAAAAAAAAAAAAGATTCAGAAGTTTTTTTCAACAGTGTTCAGTGAAGCAAAAAAAAAATCTCTCCATCTCAGAGAGAAATGAGATTTAAATGGTGCTCACATTTGTCTTGATAATACACATAGATTTATCAAATCAGAATGTACTACAAATAGAGGCACTATTACAACTTCAGCCAAAATAAAGCTCTTTCGTTATGATGAAAAGGTCCAGCTCAAAGAGTTTTCCAGCCTTTGAATCAGCTCAAAACTTCACGCCAACCACTGACCGTCCAGAGATCTGGATGTCATCAAAAGGAAAGAGAGCCAGGATCTGAAAAGACAAGAACACAAGGGTCAAATTAAATAATTTTAACATCACTAATTTATGCAGGTATTTAATCTGTAGTCATGGGTGACATGAAAACAGATGCTTAATAAACGGCTTATTAAGTTCAGCTCATACTGTTTGAAAAGGATTTTTTTACTATTTGCTATGAGGATGACCAACAACTGTCATGTTAGCTCTGTCACTCTACTTCAATCTTGCAAAAAAAAAAAATTATTTCCAAATATTTTTCATAAAGTGAAAGGCTATCAGACCTGATTGCTTTTTTGTGTCCACTCCCTGCACTTGTCACAAATGTAATTTTCAAAGCAGAAACTGCAAATTCAAGCTAATCTGGAACACAGTTATCCAAAGTAACCAAATATTTTGAGTGTAAGAGCTGAAGCTGAAAGAAAGACGCTTCTTCAGCTTCATCACTAAAAATATCAGCGACAACTTCAGGCTTTTTAGATAAGAAGAATTTGGAAAAATGGAGACATGATTTAAAACTTGCAAACATTCCCTTTTTGGACAAGGCTGATGTTGGTCTGTAGATATCAGCTGGTCAGTAATTACCATGAAAAATTTAAATTTAACAAAGTAAAACTTTGTTTCCAAACATTCAGATGTCTGTAGCTTATCTATTTCCATTAAGCCTATAAAAATGAAGTATGGTAACATCCAAAAATAGCTCAGAGATTTTCAAAAACAGCTTGACTCAGTATGTCAATAAAGGAACTCAACAGGAGAAAATACTTCTTTTGTTGGAGATTTTTTTCTGCTACACATCAGTACAATTTACAGTGTCCAACAACTTACATCATCATTGCCGTCAGCAAGATCCAGCGCCGTTTCATCTTCCATGTTCCGCAGCATTGTGTCAGCTCCAGACTGGCAGAGAAGGGTGGCAATGTCCGCGTCCTGTCTCCCCACGGCAAGGTGCAAGGCCGTGCAGCCGTTAAACATGGCGGCATCCACGTTGGCTCCCCTGCTGAGCAGCAGCTTCACTGATTTGATGTCGTGCTGTTCAACGGCAAGATGAAGGGCTGTTTTGCCGCTGGTTCCTTCCTGTAAGAGACACGGATAGAAAATAGTCAAGGGGAACACAATGGCTATGGAAACGTTGATGTAAGTTGAATAACTGTGTTTTTATTTTCCATCATAATGAGCATATTTTGCATCATGCGAGCCAGTAATGCTAATCAAAAAAGGGTGTGAGGCAGAGCTGTAAGTTTGGCTGGTGATTTAAACTAAGTGGAATGTCTGGGGTAGTTTTGGGACTCGCTGCCATGTTCTCTTCCATCATTAGAAAGTTAAGAGTGTCTGGCCGGCCTGGCCTAATCATATCTCATATCTAATTATGTCTCCACGCAGGAAGCCCCGAGCTCGGCTCATATCACTATCAGTGCTGCACAGGTGCAGCAGATTTATAGTCAGG
This sequence comes from Cheilinus undulatus, assembly GCF_018320785.1. Lineage (NCBI taxonomy): Eukaryota > Metazoa > Chordata > Actinopteri > Labriformes > Labridae > Cheilinus > Cheilinus undulatus. The sequence continues at coordinate 33,160,329 of NC_054878.1, read as the reverse complement.
AACACAACATAAGACCAGGCGCTGTAAACACAGATTGACAGGGATAACTGTGATTATAAATACTGGAACATTGAAGGATTAAATGTAGAATACTGCAGAGAGACAGGACTTAGAGAGTCATAAATCTTGCTGTAATGTTTCTTATCCTCTCTTTCAATTTATATCTTTCAAAACAAACTAGGGGAGATGTTTGATGCTTAGTTCAAATATTTTGAGTGGAAACTTGGTGTAAAGGTCAGCTGGTAGAAAGTGGGGACTTTTTTGAGTTGCGTAACAAAATCTTCTTCTCTCTATCCAGTGCTAATTCAGCAGACTCTTGTTATTCAAAACCACGATGGTGCAGAAAACTATGAGAGACTAACCTGTATGTTTAAATCCGCTCCCTTATTCATCAGGAGTTTCATTATGTGATGATGTCTGTTCAATGCAGCCAGGTGAAGACATGCGAGTCCTGCAAAGACACATCTTATTTAAAAAGTAGATATCAGGGCAGTTTTTGAGCTCATAAAGGAATGGGAAATGCATGTAGAGGGAGTGTTTTCAAAATGACAACACACTGAGACCAAAAAGAAACAGACAGACAATAAATTAGCAATGAAAACCTTTCGCATGTGTGCTATCTCTCAAATAAGATAGAACTTTTTAATCTCAAGTGAAACTCTTGAGCCAATTTGTTTCAAAAATTACAGAGAAAAAACAAAGAATTATCAGGAAAAGGACTAAATACTTTAGGCTGTGCCCCATATGCATATGTAGGGCTGGGCAATTAATCAAAAATTAGATTAAATCACAATATGGCCTGCTGCAATGTTCAAATCGCAAAAGGTGCAATATTTTTTTGACCTGAAATTTATGTCGAAATACCAGTTTTAAACTCTTTTGCAGCAGAGATGTTATGCATGACATATCATGCAATCATTCAGGTACCATTATTTTTTAGAATAGTCTACCAAAAAATCCTACCTTCTTCTTTACTGTTCTTTTTAAAAATTAAATATAAGAATGACAAAAACCCTTCAATGCAGTAAGTCATATACAATTTGCAACACGAGTCAAAATCATCAGAATTAGACACTTTTAAAGGATTGTTCAGCCCTTGTTTAGGAATAAAGGAAAGTTAAGGAATAATCACATATCAAATCGCAATTGCAATATTGGGGGGAAAAAAAATCGCAATTAGATTATTTTCCAAAATCGTTCAGCCCTATGCATATGTAATTATTTTTATATAAAGCTGTGGAAACAAAAAAAAAACCTTGATATGTAACAATAAAGCATGATGATGTAGACACAGAAACAAAGTGATGCCTCTTAGTAACACTGATCGTCTGTTTCCTCACCTCTCCAGTTCTGCGTCTCGAGCACCGGAGCCAGCTTGCTAGGGGAAATATCTCTAATCATCTCTGTGGTGCACTCTTTCTGCCCGTGCTGGCAGGCTACATGGAGTGCTGTGTTCCCATCCTGGTCCTGAAGCTCCAGACTGGCCCCTTTCTCCAGCAGGCCCTTCACTACCTCGGACAGGTTCAGGTATGTAGCCAGGTGTAGGGGGCTCTGAGGAACAAGGGAGGTCAGGATTTGTGATGCAACCAAAAATTATGTCCATGGTTAATTCATTTACTATTGCCATGGATGCTAGGATGATGATCAGGTAGTATATGGACTGATTAACCAGTGGTTCAGTAGTAACTACAGGTGAGGACCAAACTATTAGCCCCCCCTATGAAAGTAACATCTTTACAAAGTATTTCTCCAGTGCCGTTTAGTAGAGCAAGACGTTTTCAACACAGCTTTTCCAAACATCCTAGTTTTATTTTGGATGCTTACATTATTTTACTTTGCACACAGCACACAGGTAGTTGTGGTGAAATAATTTGGTTTCTGTATGCAAAGTAAAATCAATCATGTGAGTTAAATAATGTAAGCAGGCGTTTATGCTCCTATCAATAGGGCTGCAACAACAACTTAATGAAATTGGTAAAACTCAACAATTCAAAGTGTTGGCAATGTATTTGTTTATCCATAAACTTTACTTTCACTTAGTTAAGTGCTTCTCTGATAATAATCGGATGAATAATGGGAATAAAGAGGATCACTCAGATCTTCAGGTATGGGCCTCCTCAATGTACCTAAAGTTAGAGGTAAATCTGGTGAAGGAGAATTTAGTCATTACGGTGCTGTGCTATGGAACAAGCTGCCAGCTGACCTGATAGCTGTAGACACTTTAAGCTCTTTTAAGAGTGGTCTGAAAACAATGCTTTTCTCTCGTGCCTTTAACTGTTAGACCTGCAGTATTTTTGCATTTTTTGATATGTTGTCCTGAAAGAAAGAACAACATAAGCTGTATTGTATATGTGTATTCCGTGTGTATGCATGTGTGGGGTAATTTTTCAAGTTTTTATTGCTTTTACTGTTTGTTTTTATCTTGCGTAAAGCATATCGAGTCTACATTTGTATGAAATGTGCTATATAAATAAAGCTGAAGTGAATTGAATATAATCGTTTGAAGCCCTACCCATCAATGCGTCGATTCTCTTGCTGTGCATGTATGTGACCTGGACAGTAGCCCAGTCAAGTTTCTTAATCGAGCTATTAGCTGAGCTGAAGCACAGTAAAGCATATACTTTATGTTTCATACATGCAAATGTAGTGACTTACAAAGACGCAAATAAGAAAGTGAAAGTTCCTCTCCTATCTAAAACAGGTCTTGTGGTTGGATTGCATTCTCGTCTACTGAATCTCGTCTACATTAATCTAAGAGTTTCTTTTATAATAGGAACGTAATCCCTGCAACACTACCTGTTTTTCTAAGTGCAAACATCCTAGGGTAGAAGAAGCATTTTCTGAGTGATTTATCTAAATGTAAGGTCTCAGAATGACTACTGAGAGGAAATCGTGCAAATTACATTTTGCTGCAAGAAGTCCTAAATCGTTATTTAATCGCTTTATTTTGACATAGCTGTCAACTTTCTCTGTCTTCACTCAAGTTTTTGCACTAACAAGACTCTGGTTTAAAATTCTTGGAGCGCTGGAAAGCTGCCTCCACCCACATCCACACAAGGACAGACTCCACACACAGCTCCCTGTGGTTCTATTTCTACAGGAGGTAGAGGAGGGGAGTTTCCATTCAAAGTCCCTTATGAGCTAACACTAGAACCACCCACAGTGACGCCCCAGAGTGAGGACGGACTGCAAATAAAGGGGAACAACACTTCTCTGGAAGTACACAGATAAAAATAATGCAGCAGTTTCCACAATCGAGATACACACTAAGAGGAAGTAGCTTAGGATTGAAAATTTCCAATACAAGCTGAGAAGCGTCTGTGTAGTGAGAACTCACCTGGTATAAATTGTTTTGAATGTCGAGGACGTCTTTGGGGAAGATCTGTATCAACTGTTGGGCAATGAATTCCTCTTCATGGATGATTGCTAAGTGCAGGATTCTACAAGAACAGCAAAGAGAAATAAACTTTAAGACCGCTTATGTCTTGCAAAAACATGCATGCTTACTTTAACAGTCACTGAGCAATCAACATCAACAATCAATCAACAGCAATCAACAACAAAAAGACAACATCAACAAGAGAGAAAAAGTTACATCACAATTTTCTTCAGAATTCATTTCAAGAGATTACCAAGAAATGGATCACTCAATGGGCTGAATGGCAAGTTTTGTGGTCGAGTTATTGAGCAATAAAAACCATTTCTTGATTCAAGAACAGCCAAGTAAAAATAAAGCAGCCTTTCAGTAGGTGCATCCTCTACTTTAAACCCCTAAGAAAACTAAAGAAAACACACTAACCTCAAAACCTGAGTGGGATGACCTTAAAGTGAATGTGTGCGATAAAAAGAAGCAGGAAATGGAAGAGCGCGTTTGTTCTTAATTTAGAGCAACCTTTAGAAACACATCTGAAAAGGAGTGTAAACGGTTATTGATTTTCAGCCTTTCTCAAATGTTGTAGTTTACACTGCAAGACTGTAACTGATTTCTGGTTACAAAACAGCATAAGGATGTTATTTTTCTAAGTATAGTGTTTCATAAAATGTTTGTCTCTGTGGTTACTGTGCTCTTTTGACGGATTAGTCTTTCAGAATAAAGGTCATTCAACTATTCAGACACAGACAGAGTGGGATCAAAAGTTCCCACAAAGTCTCCCTGCAAGGGCCCTTCATTCAGCTTTGTGCTCTGAGTGAGTCAAAGACAAATCAGGTTAATGATTACGCACTTTGGTTCTAACAGAGCAAAGTATACACTAATTTCTCCATCTATTCATGGAGGTGTCTTAACATTTCTGTATTAAATAACTTAGTAAATGAACTATAGATGAATAAAAATTAACTTTCTTATTGACTGAATGTATGCCTGTCTGCATTTACTGTACAATGAATGACATATTATTACTTATGCCTTTAAAGGGGCTGATCAATACCTTCTACTTATATTTTCTTGCATCATGTCGATTTTTTCACAAAAAAATTAATTATAATTTAGTTTTAAGTCTCTAAACTTTAAATTGCTGACGTTTTACATTAAAAACTGGGTGTTAAAGCTGTCTTTGTGAAGTGAATTAAGATTTCTTTTACCGGTATATCTGGGCTTGTATGCCTTTATCTCAGAAAACAAGAACGCATGATATTACAAGCATAATATTTGTATGCAGATATCAGCTGAAAAGGTAACCATCATTTTGGCAGATATGAAAATTCTTGCATATATTAATAGCTGATATATCACTGTACTAGGGGTGCGCAGTGCGGGAGATGGTATAAATGATATAAACGGTAGGTAGAGATTTGGACTCTACCGACCGATCGCGATAACGCTTGTTAATGACGTCATTGTATCTGCCTCAGGCTGAGTTAGCAGGCAAAAACACGTGTTTTTTTCCTCCAAAGTCTGATGGCTGTACTGCAACTAAGTCAGTGTACCGTCTCTGTCAGCCTGCCTGGGGCTGTAACACAAGCTAAGTGCTGCTTTGGCTGGTCCCAGACGCCAGCGCTGCAGCTCTTCCTCTTACAACGGCATAAACAACCGTTTAACAGTCTATTTTAACTTATGACTTTCTTTTCTAAGTCCACAGTGAGTCAAAGATCCAGGCTGCGATGTTAAATGAGGTCAGAAAAGCTGCTATGGGAGCGCAGATGGCCAAATGGTTTAGGGTGCTACCCATGTACGCGGGCGGCCTGGGTTTGAATCCGGCCTGTGGCCCTTCACTGCATGTCTCTCCCCACTCTCTTCCCTGTTTCCGAGTCTATCCACTGTCCTTCCTCTATCAAATAAAGGCATGAAAAGGCCCAAAAATAAATCTTAAAAAAAAAAAAAAAGAAAAGAAAAGAAAAGCTGCTGTAAACTAGCTGTATTCATGGCAGCCAAAGCTAAGCTAACTCAATGCTAAATACAATACTTACAAAATAAAAGTCTGCTGTTATTTTGGTGAAACGCTTTTATTGTGAACGCCTTCACTAGGAAACGTGTTCAAGTCATTAGTATCTTAACACACCTCATCAGGTTAGAAATGAAATGTGAAACTTGGAGTGCAGTTAGACAGAAGTAAACCTAGAGAGATTTAAAAACAAACAAACAAACAAAAAAACAAAAAACAAAACATGTTTTCTGTGTTCCTATACTTGGAGATAAATTGAGTATGCCATCAAAGTTTTGTTTTAAGGGGAGAAGGGGGTTAATAACACTTGAATTTGGATTAAAAAGCATTATCTCCTATTAATTTTGTAATACCGTGATATAATATCGCTATCGTCAAAGGCAAGAAAAATACAGTGATATGGTTTTTAGGCCATGTTGCCCAGGCCTACACTGTACATTATAGCAATAAGAATTGTGCATTTCAATGAATTTACTAGGGATGCACACTATTATCGGCATGACATCGGTATCAGCAGATATGAACATTTCTGCTGATATTTACAACCAATATTTTGGCGATAGAGAGAATGATTCCACATCACATCCCAAAACAGCTGATGTACACAGAGAAAAGTGGAGTATTGATAGCTCCAGGTTAAACGCTTCAGAGTTGATTTTAACACTCAAAGTATAATTTTAACTAAATCCTGAGTGAAACTGCCTTCACTGCTGGACTTATTTGACAGTGTTGATCAACCAGTGTTAGTAATACTCTGTAAAGAGTCAACTGATCTAAGCTCTGCTCACTGTCATTTCAAATCTGGGGGGATGTGTAGTGAAGCCCTAAATCATGCCCTTGGGCAGAGTGTTTAGATGTGTTTTATATGTGTTAAAATGTGTTTAGATGTTGTACAGTGATCTATGCTGGGGTTCGTTTGTTCATGTTTTTGTGAATTATTGTTGTTTGTGATGTGAGACTCATTTGCACCATGGCTGAAGTTATCCACTGGGTTAGAGTTTGCATCAGTGACTTCAGGTGCTCCTAAATGACTAGAGAAGACCCACCTAACCACAGATTTTCATGAGTAACTGCAGCTCTATTGAATTGCAAAATATGTAGCTCTCTTAAAAGTGTAGTTGAACTTACTGATGTGTGAACTGATATATATACATTTGAACTCTATAGAGTTTAATGAACAATTTGGCGGTGTATTTCACTTTATCAAAGAGGTGTAACTTTACCTGAACAACCTGGTTGGAGAGCTATTCTCTTGTTGTTCTTGCCAATAAGGAAAGATCATATTTTACTGAACAACTCCTCAGTATGTACTCAGTGTTAAAGCAAACTTTAAAATAAATACTTTTTATTTTTACTTGAGTAGATTCATAGACCAGTACTTTATTTCACTTTGACTGAAGTAAATTGTAACCCCAGAAACTGCATTCTTCCTTAAATATGATAGCCATGTACTTTTTCCACCTCTGGTTTTAGGTCTGAACTTCATTTAAAAATCGGTATAGATGTTGGTATTGGCTAAAATCAATTTCTAAATAGTGACAAAAGTCCAATATCATGCATCCCTAGAATTAACTATTCAAAATTCAAAGATCTTAAGGGAAGGACAAGGATCTACAGCTGACTTTGTTAGCCTGCTGCTAACACATAATGGAAACTGCCTGTTAGGGGCTAACAGATACGAACTAACTAAGGAAATTATGTACTTTACTCGAGAGTCTTAGCACTTCAGGAGTGTCACAAGCATTACTGCTCTCTTCTTTTGTTATTCAACTGTAGTTTTCTAACAGCTGTCAGATACACAACAACCACTGTCTGGGAATGGTAATGCATTCTAACCAGCTGCTGGTAAAAATAATAGAATTTTTTTTTAAAATTGTGATCATTGTTACATGAAATCTTCTATCCTTTATAAATGTATGACTGAATATTCTAAAACCATTGCCCATACCTTGTTTCAAGAATGAATTTGTGGAGTTTTAGGCAGAATCGTGTATACTGGTCAGTATCAGTATCAGTTTGGAAAATAGAAGCATTTATATAATGGTAGCATCCCTGGTAGATAGGGCAGTGGATAGGGGTGAGACTGAGGAGAGACGGTAGGGAATGACACGTGGGAAAGAAGCTGAACCTAGGACACAAGCTTTGAGGGCAACAGCTTCTGCATGAAGGCTGCAGAAACATAACCACAAGGCCACGGGTGCCCAGTGGTCACTGACTGAGCCAAGAAAAATATATAGCCTACGTATATGTGTGGTTTTTGAAGTCAGAGGACTTTGTCAGTAACATAATCATAACGTGTTTTTAGAGATTACAATACTACCACAGTGATTCAGCATTATCTAACAGTTGCATGTAAACTACTACTACACATTAGCAACTAGGTGTAACTGCTAGATCTCTAAATGACTGGATATTTTTCACAAAGGAGGAAGTAGACATAAACAGCATGCATGCAGTTTTTTGCTAATTAGAAGCAGAGCTGAGAGGTAAGAGGTCTATTGCTGGCTTCTTGTACAGATGCTTTGGATTTACAACAAAAAGTTTTTGGATTGTATCTTATAGTTTTTCTTTCCAAGGGTATAATTGTAAAATATGTTTCTCCCAAGTATTAAACAAAAAAGTTAGTGGAATTTTAGGTTGGGCCAAGTGTGCTTTAAGGACTTAAGTCTTAGATCTGAACAACATCTAAATATCTGAATCAATATCAGTATTAGATAAAAATAATTTCTAAATATCAGCATTTTGAATGTCAGCAAAAATTCAATATTGTTCAACCTTAATTAGACTACTAACAGGACTTAAAAATGCTACCCTGAGCCTCATAAAAAATGTACATTCTTTAAATTAAACATTAAACCATGAATTCATCTTTGGTTGTAAGACTAAATATAACTGAATTAATGCACAAAAAAATATGTAGACTAAAACTACTTTTGTTATCACTGTCTTTCAAGTTACATAAAAAAGCCATTGTTAAATTGATCAATCATAGTGAAAAGTTTCAAGGCTTTATAACACACCTCAGATATCAGATATAGCTTTAACCAAAAGCCAATTGGCAGAAAAAAATAAAATAAAATAAGAGAGCGAGATCTGTGTGAATTGCACAAATATTTTGGGAAGGATTTGATTCTGAAATGTTGCCTATATATTCTTGCAACTTAGACAGTATGCAAGGGTTTGTCTGCATTTTTAGTCATTAAAAACAACAAGTTACCTTGTGATAACTCAGACTCACTTTTGTTGCTGTGGTATCAAAACAGTTATCCATGTTTAAAACCTTCTCATAGAACCGCTTCTTTTGAACTTGAAACATCTTTGACATTTATCAATCAATAACTAAGTAACCACTGTCATGAAGGTTCTGAAAATGTGTGTAACAGGAGGGGGGGCTCGATGCTTTAGGTGAACAAAAATCTTTCCCTGCACAACACCTTGGAAAAAAGGGATTTCTGTATGCATTTATATTTAAAAAAGCTGTGTGGTCATGACTAAGTTAAAACTATTGCTTAGAAAATTGCAAAGCGAACAATGTGCTCATTACAACAGCAGAACAGATCTCTTCTTGCTCTCAGATTATAAAAAACATGAAGTCTGATGGGTGCTATGGACTCTGGTCAACATACTAACATCCTTTTTGTTCAGTTGCATAAAATCAAGCTAAAATAAGATATGTAGAAGCCAAATAAAACATAAAACGTATTGACAGAATGGTCCATGTTCAGGGGCTGCATGGCGGCGAAGGTGGTTAACGCTGTTGCCTCACAGAAAGAAGGTTCCTGGTTCGCTTCCCGGTCAGCGTCTTTCTGAGTGGAGATTGCATGTTCTAGACGCGCCCTCAAATGGGTAGCTCTGCTGTGGTGGAAAAGCAAATCCCCTGCTGCGCTGGGTTGCTGTGCCAAGTCAAGCCAAGCCATGCTATGTAATGGAAAAGCCCCAATTGACTTGGCCCATGAAAAAATCCAGAGTGGGCCTCCCCTGTTGTGATTTTATTGACGATATCAGTTGGTGTAGGATCAATAGGATTGGTGCTCGCGTCCTGACTAACATTTCACTCATTTTGGAGGCGAAAAGAATGTGAGGCTAGGCCTGTGACGATAACAAATTTTGCTGGACAATATATTGTCCCACAAATTATTGCCAATGAATGATATTATTGTCAACATTATTTTGAAACCAAATTAACCACTAATGTAATGTATATATAATTGTAAAGCAAGTACACCCTTTCAAATGCAACAAACTTTTATTTCTCATGAGTGTTTTTTTACAGTTGTAATTGGAATGTCAAGAACTTCAAAATATCCTAAATAAATAAAACAAACACACCATTATGCGCTGTTCCGTTTGTATTTACTTTGTTGACCAAACGCCTCAGCGAGTGCTGACTGTCGAGATGAAGGGTCTGCATCTCGAGGTGCAGTTTTTTCCCCCAGCTGGGAAAACTGGGTCAGGTGGTTATGTTTTAGGTGGGCATGCAAGTTTGTTATGTTGCCTTTTTTTTGTTGCCACCACTTTCGAACAAATCTGGCATACTGGTTCGTCCGTGTTGATGGGCTCATCTTGCTCATTTGGTTTGAAGCCGAAATATTCCCACACCGGGTCTGTGGCTTTTGGCTCCGCAATCATCTTTTTTTCCTCCTAATTTCCACTGTGTTACCTTGCATTGCTCCTCACAAGGCTCACTTGCTGCGCTCTGTGTGTGTATGCTAGCGCCCCCCCCCGAGACAAAGAGACTGGATGACTGACAAGAGGGTTCACTTCATTCATTTCGCTATGGAACAAACCAGCCAGGTGCTGAGACTGATGCACAGGGTGAACCCTCTTGTCATCAAGCCTGTTTGGAGGTGAGAGATGAGGAAAACAAACATGCATGCACATGGCAATATATCAAGGCCAGCAAAATTATCGAGTTCATTTTTATTTATCATGTGATTAATTGATTTATTGATTATCGTCCCAGACCTATGTGAGGCCATCATTGGGTTCTGCTGTTGGAGTCATTTACTCATGCTACTTTTTAAGCCTGCCACTTTTAACCATTTTTGCAGAGTGTCACCCTTTTTCTGATCTTGTTTTGACATTTCTAACCATTTTTGCCACCATTTTGCCATCTTTTGCCTATCACCGTCACTGTTTTGACACTCTACATCCATTTTTGCCCCTTTTTTTTTGCTGTTTTTCCCCCATTTTTGCCCTCTATTGCCATTGCTGTGCCATTCTGCACCAAATTTTTGCCTTTTTTAATCCCATTTTTCCACTTTTCCCCCACTTTTACTTATTTTTACTGCTATTTCCGATATTCACCACCTCTTTTAGCCACTTTTTTAATCCATTTTGCCCCTTTTTGCTAGATTTAATTGATTTTTAGCCACTCTTTGCCTATTCTTTTTTGCCTCTTTTCGCCTTAATGTAATAACTCCTCTTGAAGTGATCTCAGTTTCTTTATTTTCTTGCATAACATCTGTGCACTTTATAGCTTAGCTGTGAACAGTGACATCTCTTTCCTAATTATCTGTGTGCTAATCCACATTGTTAACATCACCAAATACAAGTTGTTGGTTTTTTTTGTTGTTCTTTTTTAAGAAAAGGGGTTTATATTTTGAAAATGGTTATATTGTAATACAGCATAAATAATTAAAATCATTTTTTATTGCTTTAATAAGAGTGGTTATTATTCAGGTTAAAACTAAAATATGGATATCCCTGCTTGACTTCACAATAGACCATGACTTTGTTATGCTCCATGGGCCCCCAGTTTTGCAGGTCCCAGAAAGCTCTCCCCTTTATACCTCTTTATGGGCGACCTTGCCTGCTGATCCCGATATCAAGCCAATATCTTGTGCATCCTTACTGATTAGTAACTTAATTACAACCAGTTACTTTTACAGTTTTAGAATTAAAATGTTAACTTAAACATAAAACCTATCTCCTTATTGTGGTGAAATCCCTTCTTATGTATTTGGCCGTTGTAAGCGGTTTCCGACCTAGGTCTTGAATTCCAAATCTTCATGTATTAATTGTTTACAGTGATAAATATAGTTACTTCATTGCGTTTCACATTAAACCAATACTTTTGCTTTTACATTAATGTGTGAAAACAAACAATCAAAGCCAGCTTTTAGATCAGATTTAGACCTGTAATGAAATATGAGTGTCTGCATGTTAACCTTGCAGCGAGTCAACCCCATTGAGGAAACGCTTTAGTGTGAAAGGGACTTCCTGGTTTGAGTAAGACTAGAATGAATAAGATCTGAAAAATCCCACAGGGGGAAAAAACTCATGTTTGCATGATTCTCTTGAATGTTTCAGGTGTTTTTTCCTCCTCCCAGGTATCTATAGTTAGGGTGTGAGAATGAAACCATGTGGTCCTGACAACTTGTGAGCGGAAATGAAAAGAGGCCAGAGAGGCAGTGACACCCCAACAAAGGTGTGACTACATCATCGGTGGATCACACTTGTAGTCATTAGGGGGCTTGCTTTTCACGTCAAAACAGTTCTGATGACAGGGCAGGACAAGATGTGTAGGTCACAAGAACGTCTGCATGGGCTGCTGATGCAGTACATGTGGAGGCTGAGGTGTTTGGACTGTGTGCAAAAAGAAGCAGTTTCATTTAGTCAAACTGAGAAGTGATTTGCAGCAAACAGCCGCTTCGGTAGATTATAAAATCTGACATTTCTGCTGTGAACGTCTGGTGAGACTGAAATGAGCGACAGTTCATGATTGCAGGGATCCACCAAGATAAAAATGCACATACACACTGACTGTCCCATCCTGATCAACAAGTTTCTTGGATCAAAAGGCATCCACAGTTCTGCCTCACAGCATGTGCTTTGTCTGTGCTGCATGGGGAAGTCCGAGCCTATCTGTTTCACTTCTGTTTTCTTACTGAGACGACTCACAGGAGTCAGTGCGCATTCATGACAAGGACAAAGTTCATTTAAAAAAAGGGCTTCAGTATTACAGCGCTATGAAATCCCCCTTTAAAACCATGGGAAAACTAGGCCTGAAATTCAGCTGGATGACTCTGTACATTGCCATTTATGGATGTGTATGGTTTATCATTTCCAGTGGAATTTATGCAAAATTCTTAGGTTGTTTGCTGGAGAAATAGAGCTTTAACAGTTGATTATTGATGGTATGTCAATGGAAATGGACCAGAAAGTTTTGTGATTTCACCACAGGCAATTTTTGGCATAAAAAGTTCATTGCTCTCTTGTCCCAGCCCATACAACATGCGGTTTTGCCAAGTTGCCCCCAAACAATGGCCTAGAAACTTAGTACCTTTAGGTTTTTATTTGCTGGATGGATGAGAGGACAACAGATGAAGGTGTTAAGCTTGGCCCTTTTTTTCAATATTGTCTTTTATTTTTAAACCAGGCCAAAGGATTTGATGCCCTCAAATGAATGTGCAACATGTAATGCTTAAAAAGAAATGGTTAAAATGGAAAAACAAGAGTTTGCAGGAGCTGATAGTCAGATGCAAAAGGCCTCTATCTGTCATATATTTTTAGGAGACTTAGCAAACATTTTGGGAGAAAAAGTTGGTGCAAACTTTGGGAGAAAATACCAGGTAATGTGTTTAAACTTCACTAGGTAGTCTGCAGCAGTGAGTTTTTACAATGAAGAAGAAATGTTTAGATGGTTAGCGGTTGGTTTGACATTTATATTTTACAAATAAGCCAAAAACATACGTGTCTCCATCTTCAGTGATAGTTGTGAGCAGGTTCTCCTCCTGTTCAGTGAGTCCAGAGGTCTCTACTTGCTCCGTGGTGCCTGTAAGCGTACAGTCCTCCACTATTTCCGTCAGGCTCTCTACCGTGATGGACGAGGAGCCGTAGGCCGAGTCCAGGCGCTCCTCTACGGTTGAAAACTTGTCCCTCGGCCCGCCGAAGTCTCCGCTCGGCTCTCGGGGCTCCTCTGATTTCAACAGGGAGCGGTATGAGTCGATGCCCGAGTCTGTGCGGTTCTCCTCCAGCGAGTCTTCTTTCCTGCAGTCGCTGCTCGCCATGGTGGCTGACTCGCTGGGTTTCCCCCTCCCGCCTTCCCCGAGGATTTAACGGCCGTTAACGGGTGTTACCGCCGCTCGGTGCTCGGTGATGTGACCGGACTCCAAGGTTAGCCAACAGGTACCTGAAGGAAACCCCCGCTCCTTTGTGAAACCAGAGGGAAGAGCCGCCGCGTTTCATGCCACTAACCGACGAAATGTGCCCTCAGCAACAGTCCTCTGGTCAAATCGATTACAGAACTTTTTTAAACAACTTTCAAAATATCCAGTAAACTTTTTACGCTTCTAACGTTCGTTAAAATGAGTGAAAACAGACGAAGCGGCGTCGTCTACATATCCGGTAGCAACATGAGCTCCAGGCGGAGAGCATATGAGCAATGAAAGGCGATAAGGCCGGGGAGAGCTGACATATGAAAGGCGAAGCTGTTGTTGTCACGAGGGGAATCCCCGTGCGCGTGAACATGAGTGCACGCGAGCACACACAGACTCCAGCTATGGGATATGATTTTTTTTTTTTCTTATATAAAACTGTATAAAATTAGCTCAGCTTAAGAGGGATTTAAGCTTCATGTTTTCCTCTTTTAGAAATGTACATAAAGTTGACTTTACTTTGCACCTTACCATTTTACAACACATTCTTGCATCCATTGTTCTCCATTTAATTTTATAGGCCCGTTTTTAATAAACAAGTGGTTCTATTACAGTTATTAGGGTTTAAATTGCAATCTCAGCCTGCTTGAAAACCAATCTTAAAGATTCTTCCATGCAATATGAAAGCATGAGTACCATAGGAGGTGTTGTCATTGCATAGTTTGTCCAGCAGAGAGGGTTTTCTGACTGCACTGTTTACAATACTCTCAGCAAGGTCTGCAGCACACATTCACTGTAAAACCCAACAACAGGCACAGGTACTTTCTCTCTTAACTTCCCTACAGTAAACTATAATCTTGAACAGCACAAAAGAATTCTTGAAGTCAAACTGGAACTCAGGCCTGTTCCAGGTACCAGCAAGGAACTACATACACCCAGATACTCAAAGAACCCAGGCCTCTTTTCTAAGAAGTAGCCAAACCTGAACTTGATTCACATAAGTTGTTTATCTTAATTGGACAATGGGACTGAATAATCATTAACATACTACAGGCTGGGTGTGTGCTCATGTCAAGGACTAACAACATTACCACATTTCCCTCTGGGGTTTAAAAGTATTTCTAACGAACAGTCTAACAAAACATTACATAACAATACACACTTTTGTTTTCACATTCCTACAAAATTTTAGTTAATTTCAGTCACCAGGAAATAACCCCCCCCCCCTTTTTTTTCTTTAATGATAATGCATTTAAGAACAAGTTTGTTGTCCGACCTCCCAGAAAATTATGGACTGTATTATCATTACACTCCCTTTCCATCACAATAAAGCATGCTGTTGCTCAGCTGTAAGAGGGCTCACTTGCACCTAACTCCACCTACACCAGGTGTTCTTAATATTGTAACTTAACAATAAGAGTTTGTCCTAACTGATCTAGCTGGTGCATTTGGTTCAGATTCAGAAAACGTTACTGATCCCAAGTAGGAATTTGGAACTCACTGATGTCTAACATTCCAACCAACATTCAACAGTAACATGTCAGCACTGACAGATCAACAAACAGAGGTTAATAAAGGACAGCAAGATACAAGATTAATGAATTAACATAAATGCTTTTGATCACAGAATAGACTTTATTTAACTTGCTGTACGATGTATTGAAACACATCAATATACTCATTAAACAGAGGAGCTGATCTGTGGTAACCATGGACACAGACAAGAATGTTTGGGTTCCTGGGCAAAAGATCAGTTTCAGTCAAGATGTGGAACCAGTTAAACTGGTGGGGTAAAATGATATAATCTGATGTTTATTTTACTGTTAAGTAACTTACCTGCTGTATAAAAATGCTAACACACTCAAGGTCAAGAAAATGCAAACGGTTAATGGTCCTGAGTTTGTATAATGCTTCCTGGTAGTCTCACCACTCAAAGCACTTCTTACACACAGATGACACTTACACGAGATACAATATGGCACAGGACAACATGATATTATACAACACAACATGATATGACATGACATAATAGGATACACTGCAATAAGATCATAGACTGTAAAAAGAATTGGGCAAAGCCTGTGTAATCTCAGCCGTTTGATAGGCAGACTCAAACACATTTTGTAGCCAGTTCATGGCGACCTTCATATTGAAATCGCTGTCTCAACCGAACTTTGGATCAACCTAATGGCAGACGAGCCCGCCCTCTGAGCTCCTGTCAGGTAAGCTATCACTAAAGCTAAACTTCTGGTGGTAGCGTCTGCCTGTCAAGCTATCTGTCAATCAAATGAGACGTGCCAATCAGTGCGGCAAGGTTTTTCCTAAATATAATCAAAACTATTGTGGTACAAAAAAATTTATCCCTTGGACAGCGTGAGGATTTGAAGACATTAGCTAATGAGACATGTTTCAGTTTTTGAACCAGGCTGTAAACCAGTTTACTTCTAGTGTAAAAAACAGCTTTTTAACGCGTTGTGTACGGAACTTCCAGTGTTTCTGCAGCCAGCCTCAAGTGGACGCTTGCTTTATTGCAATTTTTTGCACCACTGCATTGGCTTCAGTTTTCAGGACCAGAGGTTGCCACTTGGATAAGATATGATACGCCACAACATGATACGACAAATGGCATGATATGGTAAGATACAATACGGTACGACACAACGCAACACGATACCATGCAACATGATGATACAACATGATATGACATCAAATGATATGATACAGTAAAACAGAAAAATAAGTCCTTCATCAGATCCACTTGTCTGATGAGGGGCTAGGGCCCGAAACGTCACATGTGGTGATAATCTTCATTAAATAAGCCTTTGAAGCAGCTTCTGGTGTGTGGACTTATTTTTCTGTTTTGCCTGTTATATTTTTTGGTTCAGCACTCAGTACTCAACCCTATGGGATGGGCGTGCCTTAGAACTTTTTTGAATGATACGATACGGTACAATACGGCCTGTGATGATATGATATGATATGGCATGTCACCATAGAATATAATAGGATACAACATGATATGATCTTTGAGAGATGACCCAAAAAGTCAGGCATTATCCCTCCCACATGTAGATGTGTTCTTGGCCTTGACACTTACAATCCCAGTTTGATCTCACCGCAGTGCCAGTATATGTGTGCATATTTATGGCATTAAAAAAACTGATGGCCACTCTACATAGCATTCATTTTCAGTGTGTGAATTTGCAGTGAATGTGGGTGCGAATGTGTAGGTGTGACCTGCACTGTAAAAGCGCTTTAAGTAGTCCAACAACAACTTAAGTCCATTTACCATTTACTATTTAAACATCTATAGGATACTTGTGTTATGTTATACATCACATGAAACCAAACAGGATCAGTTATTGTTATCCATTCTTTTATGTTAACACAGCACACATATGCTATATGGACGAAAGTAAACAATAATAAGAAAAAGTACTGGTTTGTAGACCTCTCATAAAAAAAATGCTCTGTGGTTGAAAGGAAATAAGATAAATCCTTTTATGTATGCATTTTTCTTACAGTCATATGATTTGAACAATATACCAGATAAGTTTCAACTTTACTGGGAGGGGATTTTTGATACATATTTACCTTGGAGACATAAATAAATTCACCTGTTACTGATACCAAATCTCAGTACTTTCAAATCAAAATTTTAAACACATTTCTGCCCACAAGAAAAATTCTTTTCAAAGGGGGTTTGGAAAGGATCAGTATTGCAGCTTTTGTAAAATTGAAATTAAAGACATGATGCATCTTTTTTTTTTTTTTTTTTTCCATGTGGGGGAATGTTTTGGATGTCGGGCAGTCTTATATTCCCTATCATTAACAATGAGCCCTCAAACGATACTACATGGTGAAATTAAAAGTGGGTGTTCAAACGTTTTAATTACACTTATTCTATTGGGTAAGGGATTTATTTTTGAGTTAAAGGAAAAAGAATGTTTGACAGTTGCCATTTTTCTCTCTTTTTTGAAACACTGTTTTCATTTAGAGGGCATAATTTCAAACAGACAGGGAACAATACGTGACTACAAAAGAAAAGAGAGTAGACTAAGGCCATGCTTAGAAGAATAATGACCATGACTGTTTTTGTTTTCTGTTGTGCATGTTAATAGTCCTTGTTGTACTTATTGTTTAGGTCTTGTGTGTATCGTTTTAACGGACTAAATAAAATTTAAAAAATAAATAGATAAATAAAAATAAAACATTTGTGATACAAAATGGGTTGTTCTGAAGAGCTTGGTGACTTCAAGTGTGGTACTGCGACGGATGACACCTTTGCAATAAGACGGTTTGCGATATTTTATCCCTGCTGGATATAACAAAGTCAACTGTAAACGTTCTTAGAAAGTGGAAGTGTTTAGGAACAACAGCAACTCAGCCATGAAGCAGAAGATCACATAAAATAACAGAAAGATGTCAACAACTGCTAAGGCACATGGTGCATAAAAGTTGCCAACACTCTGCTGTTATCGCAAAGGACTTCTGAACTTCCACTAGCATTAATGTCAGAACATAAAGGGTACAGTGGAAGCTTCATGGAATGGATTTCCATGGCAGAGCAACCATGCAAGCGCCACATCACCAAGTCCAATGCCATGTGTCAGATGGAGTGGTGTAAAGCACACTGGCACTGGACTGTGAAGCAGTGGGAACGTGTTCTGCAGAGTGACAAGACACCTCTCTGTCTGACAGTCAGATGAGTGAGTCTGGGTTTGGCAGATGCCAAGGGAACATTACCTGCCTGACTGCCTTGTACCAGCTGTGGAGTTTGGTGGAGGAGGGTAATGGTATGGGGCTGTTTTTCAGGGTTTGAGATAGGCCCCTTATCTTCAGTGAAGGCTAATCTTAATGCTTCAGCACAGACAATTTTGGCCAATGCTGTGCTTCAAACTTTGTGGTAACAGTTTGGGGAAAGCTCTTTTCAATTCCAACATGACTGTGCCCGAGTGAACAAAGAAAGGACTATAAAGACATGCTTTGTGATTTTGGTGTGGAAGAACTTGACTGGCTCGCATCGAGCTCTGACCTCAACCCCATCGAGCACCTTTGGGATGAACTGGAATGGAGATTGCGAGCCAGGCCTTTGTCCAACATCAGTGCCTGACATCATAAATGCTCCACAGAATTAATGGGCACATATTCCCACAGAAACACTCTTAAGTCTTGTGGAAAGTCTTCCATAAAGAGTGAAGGCTGTTAAAGTTGCGAAAAGGGGTCTGAATACTTTTGTCCATATAGTGTACGTAATGACACCCATGTCAAAAGAAAAGAAAACTTGCATTCAAGTCAAACAAAGTTTGGCTTGAACAATTACTTTGGCTTAAATATCTCTGTTGCATTTTGTAAAATCATGAAGTATTTTGTGCTTGTGATATTTTTTTAACACGCTGGACGACATTCAACCATTGGCTCACAAGTTTAGGCTGCACTTTTAACTTTTTGTCAGTCACCTTAAACATGTGCATCACAATTTCACAAAAATATTCACATCCAGAAAATTTTCTCATCTTAAAACAAAATGTTATTGTGTTTGATTTCTTAAATCTGTAGTGACCTCTCTGTTCAGTGCAGTTTATTTTCTTTAGGTGGATATTACTCTAATTTTCTTAGCTGGTTCATGCAGACAAGGTCACAAAGATAATAGGATACACAGATTCCTTTCTGCAGCACCGCCTGTGTCATGCTGGTAAGATTTACTCAAACACTGCTGGTGTATGCGTGTGTGGGTGTGTGTGTGTTATTTACATCGTGGTGTCGGTGCTGGCTGCTCACACGTGCCGCTGTCTGTCGTCTTTGTCCTGCTTCACAGCTTCTCTGGCTGCCATGAGAGCAGCCTACTGGGAGAGGAGCTGCCTCGCTGACGCCTATGCTTTTTTCCTCTCATCATTAGCTCCGTAGCAGCCCTCTTCATCAACATCCAGTCATTACACCGCGGGAGGAGTCTCAGCCTGTTTGTGCGCGTCTTTCCGAGGCACAATGACCGGATTACCGTAGGCGATACCCAGCGACGTCTGCCCACCTGGACAAGCCGGGATGAAGCGTCTTTTCCGGGCTTCCATTCGGGCTCCGGCCGGGCTTCTTTGTTTTGGATGACGCACAGAGGGGTTCCTCGTTGTCTTTATGTTGCACCCCAATTTGGAAACCCCCCATCCCATCCGGAGATCCATGCTCCGGTTTGTGAACCATAGTCATCATGTCCCCAGCATCGGCTGCCACCGCCAGTGAAAGCAGCACCACCACCGTACCCGAGGAAGAGGAGCCGGACAGCCCCAGAGAGGAGGTGAGGACACTGTTTGCAGGCTAATGTTCTTCTTCAGCCTTTAATTACCGTGCAATATTTCATTCACATCACAACAGAATCCCGTTAATCTCAGTGCAATAATCTGATTGTGGAGATTAGGTTTTAATAGGAGGCATTGTACACTAAAAGGCTGGAATTAGACCGGAATTTCATGTTTAACAAATGCCCCTTATATGTAGAATAAATGTATGAAAGTGTGCATCCAAAGCGCGCACTCGAGAGTGTGAACGAGCATGGGTCTACTCCTGTTTGTCTCCCCTCCAGACAAGTGGCTCCCAAAATGAGGTTTGGGGACCTCTTGTGGGTCAAACTGAGGTTCTAAATTGGCCCCAAGGATAATTTAGCTGTCTAAAATAACTGTCACTGTTACAATAAGAGGTTCTGCCACATTTTACCTTATTTGGCTTTGTTGGAACTCCTGCTTCATTAGGCATCCTTTGTCTGAGTCAAATACGATAATTAGAAGTAGATTTGTTGCCCTCCGCTGTTTTCTATTAAAACCATGTTGGACCAGTTGCATATCCATTACACAAGAGGGTTTTTATATAACCTGGCTGGTCTTATTATGTCAAGAGAAAGTGTCCATGAGTGTTGGAGATAGTTCAGTGCCACAGTCGTCTCATGACTCAAGAAGCTCCTGCAGCTTTGAGGGTTTAAGTGAACATTATCAGCAATATAGAGTGTTAAAATTCAGGGCACAATCATGCCAGCCTGTAAGAATGAAGTTATGGCTTTAAAAAATAGAGCATGCTGTTTCCTATAGTTGCCTTAATTACATTTTCAAGTCTGCCAAAAAAGGCTGTGTCCCCACAGTGAGGTTCAACACAATGCTTTTAAAACAGAAGTAATAAAAGAGCCTTGAGGTAACTCAGCAGCAGAGCCTTGTGCATCATTTACACCATGTCTGTGTCTATTGTAAGTTAGAATGGGTTCTGTTAAGAAGACGTTTTTAAAAGCAGAGCATTTCATTTTTGTGACAGTTGTTCCTCTCAATCAACACAGCAGCAAAAAGGTTAGTTGTGTTCCAATTCAGGGCTTGCATCCTTCTAAGAGCTAATTTTTAGATGGATTACTTCACAGCAGTTGCAAGCAGATCATTACCCCAGGCATGAAGGATCCATTCAGAGCATCATATGTGGTCTAATATATACTGAAATTTGTAGTGTGCCAATTGAAGATGGCAGACTCTGAAGTGGCTGAGAATTACTCTTGAAGTATGTATGTATGCAAATGCTTTCAAATCGGTCAAATGCTTACTAATGTGTATGTTAAAAAAAGTAAGGGGGAGGGCTGGAAACTAAAAATTATCCTCAAAATAATGAGTCACTTTTTTAAAGTGTAGGGAATGTATTCTATGAATGTAGGAATTTTCAAATGATAATTGCTGCTATTTGAAGGATGCTTCCCTTGAATTGGGCCCAGTGGGTGAAGCCTTGGATTCGTGAGGGATGTGGGGACCATTTGGCCAAGGAATGAATTTCAGCTCAGCCCAAGAGCCTTACACAGGCTGTGTAGATTGGGCAGTTTGTTTGTTGTGTCCTTTGAAAGGATGTTACCCTTGAATTTGGTCAGTGCGGGGCGAAGCCTTGGGTTTTTGAATGACTTGGGGGCCATGCAGCCAAAGTAAAAATTTCAGTTTGCCCCAAGAACTCTTCACAGGCTACAAAGATTGGTTCCTTATTTTGTCGTGTCCTTGAAGGATGTTACCCCTGAATTGGGACACAGCTTTATTTTAATAATGTATTGATTATAGTTGTAGAACACATGATGCAACTGAGTCAAAAGTCATTCTGCAGTAGGTTAATGCCAATGGGGAATTTCAATGCTAATGCCTTTTATCCTGCAGGGTGTAGCCTTGGGTTGGCAAGGGACTTGGCAATGGGGCCAAGGTACAAATTTCAGTTCAGCCCAGGAGGTCTACACAGGCCATGAAGGTTGGGTCTGTTGTTAGCTGTGTCCTCTGAAGGATGCTACCCCTGAATTGGGACACAGCTGTAGGTTGTAGGTGCTGTGTAAAATCTGGTGCTACCATGGCAGGCTTCATAGTTAATAACAGTATGTTTTTTATTTTTATATCCATTATTTCAAATAAACTCGTTAATCTTATCTGACCGTATTGTAAATGCCAAGACGTTCACAGGTAGTTAACGTCTTTCTTCACTTTATGTTATTTTAGGTTTCCCCTTATAATTGATATTTTTAAGAGACGTGCTACTCCCAAAAAATATTAGATTTTTCTGAGATTTTACTCTGAACCATTTTGGATGAATATAGGTAGACAACTAAAGAAAGCACAAACCTACCTCTTTGCTTTTTGAGAAAAGGTGTTTATTCCTCACATTTCTAAATTGGACTTCCCCTACACGACAAATACCTGATACAATTCCCTTTTTTTATTTAACAAGAGGCTTTTCAGTTGTTTGATCAGGCTTAAAAATGTGGGTGTACTGTCAATCACTTAATTTTACTGTTGTCAATGAGCCCAGTGAGTAGCTTGAATTTGATCTCAAGCTGTGTTTTTTTAATAAATCCCAACAAAGTAAATAGAAACTACAGTATTATTCATCTTTTTTCCGGTTGCTTTAACCAAGGCTGTAAAGATAACAACGAGGCATAAAGTATGTCATGTTGTATTGATTATAGTGGTAGAGTACAGGATGCAACTGAGTAAGTAGTCCTCTTGCAATAGGCTCATCTCAATGGGGAATTTCAATGTTAATCCCTTTTACCCGCAGGGTGTAGCCTTGGGTTGGGGAGGGACTTGGGGACCATGTGGCCAAGGTACTGCCGATAATTATGGAGAGAGAGCATCTATTATTTATGCTCATCTGTCGCTTGAAAAGCACATAGCTGACATATTGAATTCAATACATCAATGCAGTGATGCTGGTAGTTCTGGCTGACCTATAGGCTGTCATGTTAGAGATAAACAGGATAACATTTAGTTTTTAACTGAATCAGTGCTGCTAAATTACACATAAAGTGTTTCTTGACTGCACATAGTAAGCCCTACCCTGGTGCAATGTCTCATATGCTAATTTTTTGAATGAATTTTATTATGATAAATCCTTTCGGGGGCTTTTGGATCTGTGCCAGGTTTGTATGGCAGGCAGCATTCCCAGAAGGCGTGACAAGCTCTTAATGCAGCCGCTCAGCCTTGCTGTACTCCAAGGTGACAAAGGATGGCACCAGCTTTAAGCTGCCAGAGTCAAACAGCTGCTTTTTTCCGGCTGGATTGACATTTAATGTGAAACCTACCCCTTAGTATGTATATCTGCTTTGACACTTTCCTTTTCTTAGATATCATATTTATATATGCATATAAAACTGCACAAAAACCATGTGAACACCCACACAAACATTCAGCTCTCAGTGCTCCTCTCTGACCATTTTTGAGTATATTTGTTGTTGGTTTTTTTTATATTTATTTATCAGACATTTTGGGGGCTTTTGTACATAGCAGTGGTTGAGTCTTTTGATTATAACAAGAACAGACCAGGACGTGAAATTGGCGCACAGCTCATGCATAAAGTATGCCAAAGCACTTACAACGCAGAAAATTTCCTTAAATATTTTATATTCATGAGCAAGTACTTTTTAAGTTTCTAACTTTTTACTTAACAAAGATTTAGGTCAAACTCTTGTTCATCAATGAAAATACAGATTGTCATGGATTTTTGGTAATATCCACCTTAAACATTTGTGATTATTTGATGTTTTAGACCGTTAAATCTTGAGTAATAATAACAGGGGTTTCATGATCCAAGAATTTAAACTTCCATAATACCAGTAAAAGCAAACAATACTGACACCTGTTTCAATGTTTCTATACAGAATTTTTTTACAAAGTGCTCATTCCTTTCCTAACACCCTGTCTTATGAAATAGATGCATTTTATATAAAGCTTCTGCACCTACAATACTATTGTTTGTTAAAATAACACAAATGTATAATAAAAAATGTGTTGTATAACAAAATAATCTCTAAATTTGGATAATTTTATTATAAACTTAAGTAACATTTACAAGAAAATAAGGCTAATAGGATTTTAGAATTACAGTGCCTACAAAAAGTATTCTCTCCCTTGGATGTTTGACCCTTTTATTGATATTATAAATCAATCACAGTCAATATAATTTGACTTTTTTAACAAAAAATATTTTTTAAAACATCATCTGTAATGTCAAAGTGAAAACAGATTTTCACAAAGTAATGTCAATCAAATGTAAATATGTACTCAAAAAGTAAGTGCCTTGCAATTTTTTTTGTACCCATCCCCTGGCTTATACTTTCAATATTCTTTCCATGAGTTGCTTGGAGTGTTCTTTTGTCTTCATGGTGTAATGGTAGCCATGAATACTAATTAACCAGTGACTTGACCTTCCAGACACAGGTGTCTTTATTCTACAATCACTTGAGACACATAAACTGTTTTCACTTTGGCATCAAAGATAAAAAAAAGCCAAATGTATTGGGCATGATTGATTTATTCAGTAAACAAGTAAAACATCCAAAGGGGTGAATAGTTTTTATACTGTATAAAAGGATTTTCTGGTAAAAATGTACTCTTTCTGTCTATAAACAATAACATGTAGTGCACATGTGTTATTATGAATATTTGGTGTGCAGAATGTTTCCTTTGTACTTCTCTAACACCAGCCCTGTTGCAGCAGGCATCAAAAATAACATGGAAATAATCAAACCTATCTCTGATGGTCTTGTGTGCCTTAGTAGTTTATATAGAGGCATTAATATTGAACTCAACCTGTTTCATGTCCACTTATAAAGTACTTAAGGAGTTTTAAATAAAATCATGTCTATATTGAATGTACATTATTGCGGATGACTTACAGTTATGTTCTCATCTTCTTTACAGCAGCGACCTCAGAAACAGTCCCTGACTAAATCCCTGTGTCAGGAGACTCACTGGAAATGCCTGCTGCTGTCCCTGCTGATGTACGGCTGCGTTGGGGTAATGGCCTGGTGCCAGGTGACCAAGGTCACTCGCCTCTCCTTCGACAGCGCCTACAAGGGAAAGTCTATGATGTACCATGACAGCCCCTGCTCTAATGGCTACATCTACATCCCTTTGGCCTTCCTGGTCATGCTCTATGTGGTCTACCTGGTGGAGTGCTGGCACTGTCACACCAGGAACGAGCTGCAGTACAAAGTAGATGTGGAGAGTGTGGCAGAGCGTATCCAAAGAATGCAGCAGGCAACACCCTGCATCTGGTGGAAGGCAATCAGCTACCATTATGTCAGGAGGACACGGCAGGTGACACGCTACCGTAATGGGGATGCCTACACTACCACGCAGGTGTATCATGAGCGGGTTAACACCCACGTGGCTGAAGCAGAGTTTGATTATGGGAACTGTGGGGTAAAGGATATCTCAAAGAACCTGCAGGGCCTGGAGGGCTTCCCCATCACCCGGCTGAGGTTCACTAAGTGCTTTAGCTTCGCTAATGTGGAGTCAGAGAACTCCTACCTGACGCAGCGAGCCCGGTTCTTCACTGAGAATGAGGGCTTGGATGACTACATGGAGGCCAGAGAAGGGATGCACTTGAAGAATGTAGACTTTAAAGAGTACATGATTGCCTTTTCTGACCCTGATCACCTTCCCTGGTATGCACTGAACTCCACTTTCTGGGCAGCAGCAGCTTTCACTCTTTCCTGGCCTCTACGGGTGCTGATGGAGTACCGCACCGCCTGTGTTCACTATCATGTAGAGAAGTTGTTTGGCTTCGATTACGTGCCAGCAACACCCTCTGAGGAGCGGCCATATTGCAGACACATCCCTCGAGTCAACACAATTGACAGCACAGAGCTAGAGTGGCACATCCGCTCCAACCAGCAGCTGGTGCCTAGCTACTCTGAGGCGGTGCTCATGGACCTCGCTCAGCTCTCCGGGAGCTGTAACAGCTACTCAGTATGTGGAGGCTACGGGAGCTACAGGCAGAACTGTGAGCGCTGCCACCGAGCTATCAGCAGCTCCTCCATCTTCTCTCGTAGTGCCCTGAGCATCTGCAACACGGGGAGCCCTCGCATCCCCTTCAGCGCCAGCCGCTTCTCGCTGGGTCGGCTGTACGGCTCAAGGCGGAGCTGCCTGTGGAGGAGCAGTGGGAGTTTGAATGAGCAATCCTGCCCCACAGAGAGCACGCGCTGTCTGTCAGGAAATCAGAATAGTGAGGAGAACCCTCCAGCCTATCAGGATGCTCTGTACTTCCCTGTGCTTATTGTGCATCGCAATGAAGGCTGCCTGAACCACGACCACCGCTCCCTGCACAGAAATGGCTCCTGTGTGGAGACGTCTCTATGACCCACAGCCAGACATAACAGAATGAGGAATACAAAAGACTAACCAGGGCTGAGCTGACAATTTCCAACAAAGATAACTCGTTCAGCTACCACAAGTTCCTAAAAAAAAGTTATAGCCTCAAACAACGCAAATCTGGGAGAGTCCAAACAGCAAAGTCAAATGGTCAAGGAGAAGAAAATATGATGCACCTGATGAGACTGTTATTTAAAATATAATGCGGCTTAAAAGGAATAAATTGCCAAAAACTCATGCTCTGTCCTGCAGCAATTGTAAGGATAAGGGTCAAAAGGCCAGAGGAGTCACATCCTACAGTAAATGCCATGTTTGTAGATCTTAGTCACAGACCATTTATACGGATATGAGTAACATTTCAACATGTTTGAAGCCTGGTAGGGATTTTGACTCAGCTTTAGCCTGAACAGAGAATGAGTCACGTAGTTTATGAGGGACAGCAGCCTTTTGAAAGCATCATTTACAAGACTTAATGGTTTTATCCAGCTCTCATTAAGTGAAGATTTCCCAAACTAAAGCATCTGCATGAGAAACTTTTCAGTTCTGGCTAATTACACTGTTCTTTCAAAGTCAAAGCTCCTGGAAATCCCTGTAAAAAAAGAGAACATCTCCAGGGTTGGAAAATAAATGTCTGATGCAGATGCTGAAATATCAGGTTAGCAGAAATTGGCTTGGTTGCAGTGACATTATACTTCCTGGCTTACTAAATATAGCAACACAGTCAATGAATAATTTAGTACCTGGTGGGCTAAAGGACACGAGCACTTCAAACTGAATCAACAACGCTTCTTCACACTGGTTCTTAATTATTAGAGACAGTATTTTTAGTAAATTCAGCTGGTTTAAATCTCAAAGATCTGTTTAATTTCATATTTGGCAATATTTGTATTCAGCCTACCTCCTTATTTAAGTGCCTAGCGTTCAACTGTAACTGACAAACATAAGCTACTTCAAACTAAAGTCATCTCATCTCAACATCTTCCCATTTAATCCAATTTTATTTATACCTGGTGCATAATGTACAGTGCTGTGGGAAAGTATTTGCCCCCTTCCTGATTTCCTTTTTATGCACATTTCTCACACTTGCGTGTTTCTGATCATCAAATTAATTTTCAAGATAACCCGTGTAAATACAAAATGCAGTTTTTAAATGATGATTTAATTTATCAAGGGGAAAAAGCCATCCAAACATACCTGGTCCTATGTGAAAGAGTAATTGCCTAAACCTGATAACTGACTATGCCATCCTTACTGCCAAAAGGCAGGCGTCTGCATTAATGGTAACAGGTCTGAGGAATTTTGGCCCACTCTTCTTTGCAGAATTGTTTTAATTCAGCCACAGTGGAGGATGTTTGAGCATGAATGGCCTGTTTAAGTTAACTCAGATTAAAGTCTAAAACCTTCATTTTTCTTCTTCTTAGTTGAGGTCATAAACTGATTACTGGACATTCTCCTTTAGGATTTTCTGGTAGAGAGCAGAATTCATGGTTCCATCAATTATGGAAAGCCATCCAGGTCCAAATGCAGCAAAGCAGTCCCAGACAATCACACTACCACCACCAACGATGGTATGGTGCTCTTTTTAGGAAATGCTGTGTTAGTTTTACAACAGATGTAATGGGATGCACAACTTCCAAAAAAATCAACTTTTGTCAACCTATTTTCCCAAAAGTCTTCAGGATCATCAAGATGGTTTTGTCAAATGTGAGACAAGCATTTGTGTCCTTTTTGGCCAGCAGTGGTTTTGGCCTTGGAACTTGCTCATGGATTTCATTTTTGCCCAGTCTCTGTCTTCTTGTTAAATCATGAACACTGATCTTAACTGAGTCAAGTGAGGCCTGCAGGTCTTTAGATGTTGTTGTAGGTGCTTTTGTGACCTCCTGGATGAGTCGTTTATGCACTTTTGGAGTAATTTTAGTAGGCTGGCCACTCCTGGGAAGGTTCACCACTGTTCCAAGTTTTCTCCATTTGTGGATAATGGCTCTCAGCCTTGGCTGTGGTTAATCACAGTTAAATCATGATTTAACAAGGGGGCGAGGGGCAACTATTTCACAGGGCCAGGCAGGTTTGGATGTCTTTTTCCCTTAATAAATTAAATTATTTAAAAACAGCATTTTTTATTTGCTTGAGTTATCTTTGTCTAATGTTAGAATGTGTTCTGAAACATTTAAGTGTGAAAAGTATGCAAAGAAATTAGGAATCAGGAGGGGGGCAAATACTTTCTCCAGAACAGTAGATTGATATACATTGGAATATTATGCTGTTTCCTTATTTCACTGTTGTTTCAAACAGACAGTTTTAAGAGTCTGCCCCTTACTGATTCTCCCTCACATTATAACACAACTCTTAAGTATAGCTGACTGAAGCTACAGCTGATGCATATCAGAGAGACAGCCAGAGCTCGCCATCCACAATGCTACAAATAGGCAGAGGCCTGGATTCACTACTGATAGTGTCACATTTAATAATATGTCAGGGTTACTTTAAAGTACTAAAAAAAGTACTTCCTCTCAAATGAGTGCATGCAGTATCTTAGTCTTGTTGAGTTTTATATCACAAGCGAGCCATGTGGATCAAGACAGAGGCAGGGATAAAAATTAGGCATGGAATGACGTTTTTAACCATTATTATGTAGGAATCAACTTTTAGTGTCACTGATTAGCAAAAACAATTAATGTATGCTTAATCTACTTTTAGTGAGTGGTGAAAATTTTATGGGATGAAACCAGCATTGATTCAACTTAAGAAGTACAAACAAGGCTTTAGTAGAAAGATGTGCTACCAAACAATGTTTCACACCTTTAAATCCAATCTAATGTATAAAAGAAGTAAATATAAGAATCATGTCAGTGGTCACACATTGTTTTAATGATAATGAGCCTGTACCCTAAAAATGGAACCAGTTAGCCATACTCATTACATTCCATTTGTGGTGTTAAGTTTGGAGTTATCTCGAGAGCAATACTAGAGAAATAACAGAAAATTGTGGAAGGGAGCAAGCATGAATAAAACATGGATTCCATCAGACCTCAAATTTCATTTGAACTGCTTTTAGGGTGTCTATGCAAGCCCCCAGAACTCAGGATGGGGTTAAGAAAGGATTCTTTTGTGTGATTTCCAATTTATTTTAAACAACAAATGTCTAACTGGCATAGCATTACCATTATTGTCATATTAAAACACACTAAAATTGGTTTATTTTTCCGTTGGGTTAATGTTAATATATAAACACAGGTAGGAATAAGTAAGTACTTAGTAAAGATGTAATGCACAACCAATGATACGTATAACATATGATGATCATTTGATAAAATGATAATTTAATTTAATCTTCAGCCGCTGTAAGCTTAAAGCTGCTGTGTGTATAAGCAATACACTCACTAAAAAATTTAAATCTGGTGTTGAGCTTTTCATCAATCTCTTAGTGAGAAAACAAGCAACTTTACTCAGAATAATGTCCAAATAGACCTTTAAACATGTATGGGTGGTGTACAATGAGACTTTAAAGTGAGCATGAAGTGGCTAGTATTAAACCAAATAAATCACAGGAATAGAAATGTAGTCATTAATTCACTCACTCACTTTTTAAAACAATTTATTGTGAATCTAAAATGATAAAGGACTGGATAATTTCCCAGCATGCACTGGTCAGAGGGGGATCATGGTTTGATCCTTGTAGTTTGGAGAAAAGTTTTTAAAGTTTTGGAGGAGCATGCAAATTCAGGAATTATTATGTTCTAAAAAGGCTTTGTAGAAAATATTTTATCTCAATCACGTTTTTATGTTAAAATCATCATAATCTCTCCATTGTTATAAGCAAACTAGCCTCTCTGATGGCTTCACTGTGATATCCATAATTAGTCATGTGCAAGAATAGAAAATTGTGTTTACCAGTGCAATGTTTACGTAGCAGCAGTGGCAAAAAAGACACATTTGGGTTAATAAAATAGGTCATAAATCTGACTGTAAGGTTCATAACTAGAAATTCCCCCCTCTTTAGATGGGTTAGGGTTAGGGTTAGATGACTGTTATCATAAAGGCTTTTGTCATGCAGAGCACTGAACCCTTTATCATGTGTCTGAAGTAGGTTAGGTTGTTATATTCTGTACTCTTTCACTAGAGAATGCTCTGGGGTTTGTCTTTTTATATTCAAATGATTTTGTAGATTTAAAGACTGTAGGGCAGAGAGAATTCATACTGTAAATAAAAAAAGAGGAGATGTAGGAATGCCTGTTGGCATGGGCTGTTTTTTTTTTTTAGCTCAATGTGTCACACACATTTTAGAGGTAACAACAGCAGGGATGTTTTTTTGATGTGAAGATATTAAATAGTGAGTTTGAGTCAGAAACAGAAACACAGCCTGTTTTAAAACAGCCAACAGCAGATTTATACTGCGTTTTATTTACAACGTAAATATTTTTTTCCCTTTAAAGCCAGTTTTTACAGTTTTTAGCTGATATTTGATATTTCACTGATAATAAACTGTTAGAAAAATGATGAGTCTAATTTAGGATGGAGCGCACACACATTCACATCTTTTTTACACCAAAAAATGTGCAAGATTATCAATAACTATTATGGTAACTGTATTTTGTCCAATGTATATTGTTTTGTTTAATCTAACACTACTGATTCCAGAAACGTTTGCAAGTGTAAAAATGTGGACAATATGGCATACATTGCACTAAAAATGTTTTGTTACTTCCTAGAAAAGGTCATATTATTATCCTATAAGCCTGTAGATAGAGGTTCAAAAGGAACAAGTCTGTATGTATTCCAACGCCACCACAACGTTGCCTTGATGTATCATAAGGACTGAATACCAAATCTGTGTATCAAAATGGGAAAAAAGGCTCCTCAATAAATTGAAATGCTCACTGAAATATGTGTTGAAATTGACTTTTTGACCACTATTTCCCATCTCAAAACAGAGTTTGGTGCTTCAAATAGAGGGATATTGATGTATGAACTCCATATCACAGATACAATGATGCAGCTAAATATGCTTATAATTATGTGCAGAGGAATGCAGTATTACCCATAGGCTGTGTGTAATGCTTCATGCGTTATTGTAATTGTTAATATGCCGTTCTTAAAAACCTAAAATCTCTGAATTGTAGTCAGTGCACCACTATGTAAGAAAACCTTAATTATCATTATTTCAACAGATAAACAGACTACTTATTGAGAGGAGATTCAAGTAGTGTTTCTGTTTTGGGCTACCATATTAGGTCTCTTGATCCATGGTAAAATGATAAATATTGACTTTGTTTTGAAATGTAGACCAAGGATTTAAGCACATTATATTAAGTTAATGCAGGGTGACAGTCAAGACTCAGTGACTTGATGAAGATGGGTTTTCTTTGAGAAAAAAAAAAAGGTGTTTACGTCTATTTGGTTCAACTTTCCTGACTGTGTTACTTTTTTTCTGAACTCTTGTTGGTCCAAACCATCTGGTTTATGAAGGACAGGCTCTGTTCATCGACTTCTGTCAGGCGGACATCACACTCCGTTATGATGGTGTTGAAAGACATTGCCTCCTCCAGAGCTCTACCTCCATCCTAAACACACAAACATGCACATTTGAGGTAGGGCAAGAGAGAATAAAACACACATTTGGATTTGGCACTGGTGCATAAATCCATGTCGAGCTCTTCAGTGGATGCTGTTCTTAGGACAGTCGTGACAGCCTTGAAAAATCACCTCTCTGCAGCCCTTACAGTCAGGAGCAGCCCACACTTCTAAAACTGCTAACTCTGAGCATCACCATTGTTTTATTGTTGTGTCTGAAACAAGCATTTCTATTTATGTGAGGCGTAGACCAAGGTCACAGATACTGACGGTACAGCAAGCTGCATTTCTGCAATGTGGGTGATTTTTGATCCTCCACAGTTTATTCCAGTCAGACATACACTGAGAAACGAGAGAGGAAAAATCGGATCCAGCTCTCAGGGGGGTGAACAACACTCACTTAGCTTTCCATTATTGCATGTTTTCCACATATATCTATGAATAATTAAAAACCTGTGTACTTCAGGCTTTTCTGTCTGCTACCTTCACTGTACTACATCTGTACCGGCAGGAGCATGCTTGAGAAAGAAAATCCAATGTTTCAACACAGCCTTAAAAACTTTTCCAAAGAATGGAACACAAATGCAGTGCACATTCTAAAAATGAATTATTTCAGATTTACGTTGCACTGTTTTTGTTCTCATTTTAAAAGAGAAAGTCCTTTTTCCATGGATGGGGTGGTTTAGCTATAAAGGGTTTGGATTCCCTCCAGTGGGCCTGGCATCCTGAAGTCTTTAAATAAGTTGGATTTGAGGGATTTTTGTTGATCCTTTAGTCATGGCATTATTTGATAATTTCGCAGTGGTTGTCGTGTGCACAGAGGGTGTACTGAATTATAAGTCTGTGTTAAGGCTATATTTGATTATCTTGTTTCATTGTATGTGAGCTGCAATAGCCAGTAAAACTCCCACTTTATCTCAGGTTATTTAAGAGTATGAGACACAACTCTAACGCCTATTTTTTCATCTAAAAAGCTGGCTGTGGCTTGTATATCAGAGCGGTTTATATATACAATGTATACTGAAAGTATTCAGTTAAGTCTATTTTTCAATTTTGTTATGTTGCAGCCTGATACTTCAGTCAAAAACTCACTCAGCGTCCCATCTTGACAAAGAGAAAACAAAATTTCATACATTTTTGCAAATATATTAGAAATTGAAACTGAAATTCACATTGTTTTCAGACCCTTTGCAAAAACACTTAAAATTTAGCTCAGGTACATCCCATTTCTCCTGATTGTTGCTGTGATGTTTCTACACCTTGACTGGAGCCCAACTGTGCCAAATCAAATTGATTGGCCATGATTTGGAAAAGTACACACCTTTCTATAGAAGGCCTAACGAATGACAATGCATATCTAAGTAAAAAACAAGCCATGAGGCCAAAAGAGACAGGGTTGTTGCAAGGCACAGATCTGGGGAAGGCTACAAAAATTTTGCTGCACTGAAGGTTCCCAAGGGAAAAATGGATGAAGTTTGGCAGAATGAGGACTCTTCCAAGAGATGGTTGCCCGGGCAAACCGAGCAATCGGGGGAGAACTGCCTTAGTAAGAGAGGGGTGTGTGCCTTTACAAATCATGTCCAATCAATTTAATTCACCACAGGTGGATGCCATATAGCATATGGTACATAAGCTGTACCATAAGAAAATTGAAAAAACCACACGTGCATGCAGCTGCCACTGTTACACACTGCATGAAACTGGATGCAATAAAAAATTATGTTTGTCCAAGTAAATATGTTTGGAAGTTAAAATATCTGCTAATCTGAGTAGAGATTAGCACTTTACTTACCACACCCAGGTCATTGCATGAGAGGTTGATGGTCTTCAGGGTTTTATTCTGAGCAATCACTTTAGCCAGCACAATGGCAGTCGGCCCTGTTACCATATTACCCCCCAGGTGAAGGTGAAGTAGGGAGCTGTTGTTCATCAAGGCCTTCCCGATAGCCTGACCCCCCTCGTCTCCCAAACGGTTCAGACGCAGGTTAAGAGACAAAAGGGTGGAGTTCTTGGACAAAGCATGAGCTACAGCTTTAGCTCCATGGTCTCTGATTTCATTGTCACACATGTTCAGAGTCTCCAGTTTACTCCTGGTGAGTAGTTTAGCGACAGCTCTGGCACCTCTGTCTCCAATCAGGTTGTGAGAAAAGTCGAGCTCCCTCAGGGACGGGTGGTCCAGAAGGTGTTTTACAAGCAGGCGGCACTTCTCATCCTCAATGTGACTTTCATGGAGCTTCAAAAACTGTGAAAATAGTGTATTGTAAGGGAGAGCAAGATAATATGGTGAGAAACACATAAGGCGTTCATTTTAATGGTGCTGATAACACGTCAGAGGGCAAAGGAGTTTAGAATAACCACTTCTTTGTTTTTTTCCATACAGTTATGTTCCATGTACATAAATGGCAGCAGCACAGAACATTATCAGGATCAGTAGAAAATTGGAAACAAAGTTTTTATACCCCCAAAATGTTAATTCAGGCTGTTTAATTCTGAGCTAATGAGTCCAAAATTGTGAACAATTGATTAAGTAGTTAAGAGTGTCAATTTTTAGTTATTTCTTGTTTGATGTCTCTGCTTTCCTCAGATTAATTCTTATTAAAATTCATGATATTTTGGTTTTAATTGGTTTCAGTTCTCAACTGGGAAACTCAACTAGATATATGACATTATGTCAGATGTTATACAATTGGATTGTGCAATATTTAGTTGTAGTTTGTATATTCCCTGTTGACAATTGCAGCTGATTAAAGCGTAACCTGGTATGTTTGATTGTTTCTAAGATATAATAAAATCTGCTCATACAAAATTAAGTTGTAGCCCTTTTAGACCCACAACTCTTGCACAGTTCCCATATCATGCACAAATGCTGGAGGATACATTCAATGTTCTCATGCAGCAATAAAATATTATGACAAAAATGTTGTGTCATATAGTGACTTATTTAGGCTGCCGCCAGAGGCTCAGCTGTCTGTTCTTTGCTGCAAATAGAGCATGAATTTTATGCTTCGGTATAGCCAACAACAATGTCCTTGTTTCTGGAGTGTAAAAAGTCTGTAAAGCTGTTTTCATATATGCGCTAAACTCCTGTAAATGTTCTGAAATTCTGCATGTATCAACACAAAAGACCCCTTTTTACTCCATGTAGCCCCCAAGGGAAATTTCCTACCAAAGTCAGGGTTGTGAGAACGTTTGAAGAAAATCAAAATAAAATTCTGTACAATGAAGGAGGTGGGGTTGAGCACAAGTATATTAACAGTGCACAAAAGTATATCAACAATGCACAAGTGGTAGGATAATTCTGCATTAATCTGCTTTCATACTTTTTCTTTGTTACTGTGAATAAAGCCAACTGCACATTATATTGATTTAAAGGTAAAAACCCATTATTGTATTTTCTGACTGCTATGTCATCTGCCATCTTGGATTTCTGCAACATGTTTTGAACATCATGACCTGTCTTCTGAGACTCCCAAAGTCTGATTTGAAAGGGAAAACCACACACTGGGAGGGGTATGTGTAAATAAGCAATTCAGGAAATGTTTAGAGGCAGGCTAACCTGTCATTTTCATGATAGGAGTGCACTCGTGAAAACAGCTTAAATGACAATGACTGACAAGAAAGGCAGGCAGTCTGAATTCAATCACACAGAAGTTTCAAGACAATCAGACTCCATATTACTGTTGCCTTAAAACGGCATGAAGTCATGATTTACCTTTAAAGTCTTGCAGGACTTTAGGGCCTTTGCGAGGGACTCACAGTCTCTGTCAGTCATCTCAAACATCTGCCATTCAAAATTCATGCCACACTGTTTGACCCTGTACACCAAATGAAGCTCTTCCAGGTTTGTCAGCTTACTGAGTAGTATGTTAAAGTCAAAGTGATCCATGGATGTTCCTTCAGTCTCATTGCCACCTAACAAATCTGAGCTATACTCCTCTTCCTCCTCCCGGGGCTCTTTGACAGGTGGCAGGAGCTGTGAGATGTCCAGCCTCTTCACATAGTTCCTACAAAGCGGCACCATCTCCAGAACTGTTCTTTGCTCTGTTAGGTCTGGGATAAAATGCTCAATAATGTTCTCCAAGTGCCTCTCGAAGAACATTCGCTTCCAGCTGTGGCCGTAGTGAGCAACATCGCAAATGTCCCACCGCTCCTCACAGCATCGCTTCCAGAAGACGTCATCGGTGATTAAGTTGGCTGTCACCTTCAAGGGCAGGGAGGTAGAGAGTCCCTTCTGCACAAAGTCTTTATCACTGGGATTTAGTTCTTCGAAAATTGGTTTCTCTGTAGCAGAGTTAAATTTAGAAACAATTTAATACACAGTCTAGTGATTGTGCATTAATAAAAGTATAAAAAGCAAGAGCATACCCTCAAAGTGTTTAATAATGGTTTGCAGACACAGTTTTGATAGACAAGGCACTAAGGGCAGGTACCAGTCTGGGTCTTCAGCAATAATCCTTCTCCCTCTTCTGTTGTCCTCAGCTGGGTTGATGTTAGCCCCCTGAGTATGATGAGACATATTTGCTGTTTTTGAGGCCTTTCTGCGTGTGAAGGACAAGAAATATTAATCATAAACCAAAACCTTCATGTAATTTCTCTGTGAATGTATTCGTCAATATTTTCAGGTTAGTCTTGTGATAGAAGTAACTTTTATTAACATATATAGCCTGGAATTATTCAAATGAAAGAATACTGCAAAGGTGTATTCGATGGTCTTTAACGGTTCTGTTCACAACATTCAGCTGCTAGCTACATTTAACTTTAAAGACTCTCGGCACCAGTGTTAGCTAACTTTCAACTAATTATATTTTTGATTCTTTTATCCGAAAGCAATGGCTGTAGATAAAATAATCGAAAATTAATACCTGTTTTGATTTAACTAGTTATATATCCGCAATTTAATGGTTAGCTATTCATACAAAACAAATTATTTCAAACTTTAAGACGTTACCCTCTATGGTTACCCTTCGTTGTAAAGGTCTGACTGCCGTCTGTCTCCTTAGGAACAGCACGCTCGTAGACATTTGGGAACCTGGGAAATTTGACCATCGAACACTTTCTAACCGTTTTCCCCATATTTGATGATAAAGATTATACTGCTCGCTAGGGTTTAAGCGTCCGTATTACTT
Source organism: Cheilinus undulatus (assembly GCF_018320785.1). Lineage (NCBI taxonomy): Eukaryota > Metazoa > Chordata > Actinopteri > Labriformes > Labridae > Cheilinus > Cheilinus undulatus. The sequence continues at coordinate 33,123,511 of NC_054878.1, read as the reverse complement.
TCAGTTTTGAACATTAAAAATCACAGGATGGAATTTTCAGGAGTACAGGTACAAAGTGTAGAAAGTGTGATTATTTTGGTCAAAATTATGTGTCGATAGTATAAAAAGCTAGAATTTTCGACATTCTGTGAATGCAACATAAGATTTGCGGATGCAGTTCAAGTCGAGTAAATATTTCTTTCTTTAAATGTGCAGTGTGTAAAATTGGGACTATCAACATCTAACAGTCAATTCTGGAGTGTGATGCTCATTTCTCTGGTGATAACTGTGGGAACCAGTGAAGTTTAAAAATCAATACATGCTTAACTGTTATTTGGTTCCTTCTATGGTGCCATAGAAACAGGCAAAATGCAAAAATCCAAGATGGCAGCGTCCTTGGAGGGGACCCTCCCTATGTGTGCATAAAAGGCTTATTCTGAGTTAATTTAAAGCATAAATTTAAAAAACGTGTTATCAGATGTCAACACTAATTTAGATCAATCTACTTATAAATGTTATGTTTCATTTTAACCAAGCTTGTTTTGCTAAATGCTACTAGGCTAAATATTACACACTGTACCTTTAATTTTAGGGAAAATAAGTACTGAAATAGTGACATATACTTTTATCTGGTTACAGTATATTTTCTTTCTTTGAATAAAGTTTTATATTCTCTGTGGTTTCTATATAACTTTAGATTAAATCATCATTATTAAACTTACCATGTGTACATTACCAGAATACTTACAAATGGCCTAGTACATTTTTCTGTATTTAATGTAAAGGAAATAAATAATATGTCAACTATGTTGACATTAAAAGACATTTATCCAGTGAAAATGTATATATATTTTTTAGTTTTATTTGTTTTCCAGAGGCACCATTGGACTTACACTTTCAGATATTTAAAGGCTGTGGATTCACTTTTTAAAATTTCTTTTATTTTATCATTATTATATTCATCATGCATACATTACCAGAATGCTTACAAATGGTCAAATATTTCTGAATTAAATCTGGGGGAAAATAAACACTTATGTGTTGACATCCAGTTAGATTTATTTTCTTTCTTTTAAAAAAGGTTTGTATTTTTTCTGAAGCTTCCGTATGATTTGCATTAGAAATATTTTAAGACTGTGATTTGAAATTTTTTCCTTAATTTAATGATTTTTCCACCATGTGTACATTATCCACAATACAACAAAAATATGCAAACACAAGGGTACACTTGGTATCAACAAACTCCCCCCATAACCCCACCCACCAATTCCCAACCTCCTCCCAAAATTAATAAAAGACCTTTTAAAGGCACTGATATCTTTCAATAACCATGCAGGAGTTTAAAGAGTGGCTTGGGGAAGGCTGCATAATTTAGACTAGACAGGCTATTCACTATTCATTTACAGCAAAATGTATAAAGGTTGACATTAGAAAAAGAAAATGAATACCATATCAGTGGTGAGTGAATGTGTTTTCAGGTCTGTGCAACATCAGAGTTGCAGGAGGCCGTATACTGGATCTGCAGCAGAGTTTGACTCGATCATGCTGGGAAAAATTTGGATCTCAAGAGCCGACAGATGGACCAGGAATATGGACCATGAGCCTTTTGGATAAGGGCATGCTGGAGTGTAGCCATCTTTCTTGCAAACAACAACACCAAGCAGGTGCACAGCTTTGGTAGAGGAGAGTAGAAACAAGTTAAAAACAACACATACAGATTCTGGCTGTTATTTAAAAAAAAAAAAATCAGGTATGTGTGAAAATGAGCTATAATAAACAAGGTTTTCTGAATCCCTGAAACAAATCTGCTAGGCAGTAATGCTGAGATAAATGGTTATAACTCAAAATTTTACATCTGGAAAAAAAAGAAAGATTTTGGGAGTCTAACCATCAGCTACAGAGGGAAAGATACTGCAGACGTGGAGTGGGTGCAATGGCCTTCTTCCTTTAATCTGTCTTTTCTTGCAGCTCTTAGGTGATCTTATATTCTCCCAGTCTTACACAGTTAGGGGCACTAACACTCAATTTGGTCTTTTTATAGACTTAGAAGCTGTTTTGAGAGGGAGGAGATGACATATAAATCTGGCTCTCGGATGAAATAACACTGGGTTCATGTTTGGATTAATGCACTTATACGAAAATGTCAATTACATTTTTAAAGATATTCTGCAGATGCAGTGTGTTCTGTTTCTTTAGTTCAGGAGCAAGCTACTTAAGGCCATGAAGGTCATGAATCAGAAAACAGAGGATTTTGGAGTAGGGCCAACTGTCTTGCTGCCTCTCAGTCAGGATTTTGTGTCAGGATTTTGTGCGGGGATTTTCTTCCATTTGTCCTTATCTCATTACATGATTTAATTCTTTGTCTTATAATAGATCCCCTGGTTTGGACTTCTGTAATGTGCTTTATCAGGCTTTAATGGGTCCACTTGAGAACACCGGTTAACCCCATAGGGCTGCCATAGAGTAAGCTATATATATCATAACATAAGAAAAATAATTAAGAGTCTTGAGAATATAATATTTTAGTTTGATGGTCTGTGCTGGAACTATGGGAAATCCATTGTTACTGTTGGATATTTCATAAATTATTATTTAACCAATCCTGTTGCAATTTTTAACAATTCTTACGTAAGCCTTCCAAAAAATCACAAAGATGGCAGCAGACACTAATTTCGTCTCTATGTGGAGGGGCAAAAAGAGAGGGCGTGGTTTTACCGGCATCAAAGGTTGCTCCAAGAGTGGAGTAGGGGGGCGGATGGAGGACTGAGAGGCTCCAACTGGAGCCCCGAGGGCGGTCCATCAGTGTCGTCCTCACGTAACACAGCCTGACAGACACACGCTTCCCTCGTACTCCGGCTTTAATGGACTGGCGTGTCATCAGTACAGGAGGCAAACTCACTCTGTGAGCTGATGTTCCAGTGCACTCTGGGTAAGAGTCAGTGTGGGATGAATCACAAGAGTTGAGGGAAGTGTGTGGGGGGATCCTGAATCTGCAAGAGACAAGAGCTGAGAAATTCATTGATCAAACTGTCAGCTCATTGTCTTGGCATGAGGCGGTGTGATTCACTTGTCTGGCACTATTTAGGACTGATGTGTGTGCAAAAAGTAAATTCAGATTTCAAGAATGCATGATTGAGGGATTTAGTAAGTAAGTACATTTTTGAATGACTGCATAAATATTCACCCCCTTTTGAGTCAGTATGTAGTAGATGCACCTTTGGCTGCAATCACAGCATTTAGTCTGTGTGGATAGGTCTCAATCAGGCTTGCACATGTGGAAACTGCCATTTTACTCCATTCTTCTTTGCAAAACTGCTCAAGCTCTGACAGGTTGCACAGGGATCAGGCATGAACAACTCTTTTCAAGTCCAGCCACAAATTCTCCATTGGATTGAAGTTTGAGCTTTGATTTGGCCACTCCAGAACATTCATCTTGTTGTCTTTAAACCATTTCTGTGTAGCTTTCGCTGTATGCTACAGGTCATTGTCTTACCGGAAATAAATCTTCTCCCAAGCTGTAGTTCTTTTGCAGACTGAATAAGATAATCTTCTGGGATTTTCCTATATTTTGTCACATTCAGTCTACCCTCTACCTTTACAAACCTTCCAGGGCTGGCTGCAGAGAAGCATCCCCACAGCATGATGCTGCCACCATCGTGCTTCACAGTGGAGATGGTAAGTTTGTGGTGATGTGCTGTGTTTGGTGTCTTGTCTGATGACCACAAGCACCATTTTGGTCTCATCAGACCAAAGAGCTTTCTCCAACTTGACCATGGGGTCTCCCACATGCCTTTAGGCAAACTTTAGTCCGGATTTAATCTGAGTTTTCTTCAACAGTGGGATTCTCTTTGCCACTCTCCCATAAAGCTTTGAGTGGGGAAGAACCCTGGGCAACAGTTGTTGTATGCAGGGTCTCTCCCATCTCAGCTCAGCTGCTGAAACCTGTAACTCCTTCAGAGTAGTCATAGGTGTATTGAAAAGCTCTTACTAGTCTTCTTCTTGTGTGGTCACTCAGTTTGTAAGGACAGCCTGAACTAGGCAGATTTACACTTGGCATGTTCCTTAAATATCTTGATGATGGATTTAACTAAACTCCTGGTGATGTTCAGTGCCTTGAATATTTTTGTATCCACCCCCTGACTTGTAACCTTTTCTATGAGTTGCTTGGAGTGTTTTTCTTGTCTCCATGGTGTGATGGTAGCCAGGAATACTACTGAACCAGTGATTGGGCCTTCCAAACACAGGTGTCTTCATACTATGGTCACTTGAGACATGTTAACTGGACTCAGGTGATTCCCATTTATCTAATTGGAAGGCCACTAGCACCAGCTGACTGGACCTCTGTTGAATTAGGTCAGGCCTTTTAAAGGGGGTGGATATGTATGCAGCCACTTATGTTACATTATATATTTTTGGTAAATTGGCATTACTTTGTTGAAATCTGTTTTCACATGGACATGAAAGAGATTTTTTTTCTTTCGAAAAAGTCCAATTATATTGACAATGATTGATGTATAACATCAGTAAAAGGGTAAAACATCCAAGGGGGTGAATTCTTCTCACAGGTGCTGTACTGTAGATTCTGAAAGAAAAAAAATATTTCCAATCATACCAATACAAAAACCACCTAAGTCCTTCTTCTTGATCCACCTTTGTACTTTCACTGTCCTGAAATTGTGTCCGATGAATACTGTCCTGACAAAGACTCATCAGGAAATTTTCAAGCAAATCTTTCAACAAATTAAAAACTTCATAACATCAGCAATAGCTCTAGCAGAATGAACCAGCAGATGCATTACAAGGAACCTGCTGCAAAATGGAGCAGAGGCATCATTGTTAAATTACACCTGTGTTCATGCTTCTAGGGCACTTAAGTATTTGCAACAATAACATAGCTGTAGATGGGGGCTGACAGGTTTGCACTCAGATTTCTTCACTTTTGATCATAGAAAACAAAAAATTAGGCAAAGTCATAAGACAGTCAAATTCACTTCTATCACCAACATGATTATGCTTTGATTTTATAACTAACTACATTTCTCTGGGTAGGGGGCTCATCTTGTATAATAAGCCTGAGGTCTTGCCCCATGTAAAAATCTTTCACTCCCAAAGTTTTGTTAGATCATTTTTGGGGCTTTTCATACGTTTATTAAAAGGACAGTACGGTGGATAGAGTGTGAAATGAAGAAGTTCAAGATGACATGAGGTAAATGGTTGATGGTGGGAAGGTGCCAGCCACTTCAAGGACTATTGCCTCTAAGGATGTGGTTTTCATATAGTCTTTTTGTAGGCTTTACCACATCCACATTTGTGATTTAATGTCTTTTTATGTACCATGTATTCATACTCCTGTGTGAAAAATAAATGAATGTATAATGGGGCCATGCAGTTTTACTACAGAGCTAAACTGGTGCCTCAGAAATGTGAATGCATATTCGACCGCAATAATTATCCAGCACATTACAGGGGAAATACTGGTTAAAATGTTTGCATGCTTTTCTGTCTATTAGGTGCTTGCAGGCAAGTAGGACTTCTAAATCTGTCTACTTCAAACACAGCACAAACGGATTCCATTTACAGCAGGAGGTCAAATCCTATGGAGCTATTTGTTGCTAGGTAACACATCACCCATGCAATTACCAGTATGGATATGTTTTTTAATTAACATCTATTAAGATATTTTAACTGTTTAAATAGTAGTAATGCTATTAAGACCATCAGTGGATGTCAATCCTCAGATTCTTCTTGCACATGAACTGTTTAAAGATAAAGATTGGCCATTTACTCAAAAGCATTACAAATGATGGAGCTACTAGGGTTTTTGCTTTTGTGTAGATTCTGATATTGCTCTCATAATCCCAAAGAGGTGAAAACATTCAGTTGTTTATGTGAATCAGGGGCAGTGAGATGTGATGTAAACTCTGATGTGGTGCCAGAGGGAGTGATTAACGCTCCTCCTTTTTCTCAGCGTGTGTTTGGGCGAGGCAACTCCCAGGAGGGCATGAGGATGAAAAGAAACCAGGGCATTGCTTAATGGAACAAAAATGACAACATTATGTTTCAGGAAGTGCTGTAGTCACATTACAGCCAGTTTTTCATCTACAGCTGGTGTTTCTTAACAATTTTAAAGGGAAATCATTCTGTTAAATAATGGGAGTGAGTGTTTTATCACAAGCAAATTTTTGGCTCTGTGATTTTCTGAATCTATTTTAGATCCTCAGTCATATTTCAAACCCAAAGCTACAGCAAGAAAAAAGAGAGAGCACTGTTAAAACTGCGGATTCAGGCCTGGTCATGGGAAGGTGGACTAGCCCTTTACTCTTGCAGGGCTATTTGAGGGAGCATGGGAGTTTGCATATCTAGTCTACATGTGTTTTGTAGTCTTGGAGAATGCTAACAATCGGGGGACATCCCTGTATAATAAGTGAGAGTTGTGTCTGCATCCTCAGCACACAGTCGGTCACGTTTCCGGTGCGTGTTGGCCTCTGCCAGGGATGCCCCTCATCTCTGATCCTGTTTGATTTTCATGGACAGGGTCTCAAGGTGAAGTCTGGGGGGAGGACGGTTTCTGGCTTGGGGAGCTTAGAATTGGGGACCTCCAGTAGGCATTGTGATCGTTTGTGGCTGAGTGTGAAGGGCCCATATGAGAACAACCACCTCCAAATCTGAGGCTATGGTCCTCCACAGATTGCTTCCTCTGCGTCGGGAATCTTTGCCCCAGGTGAAGGAGTTTAAGTATTTCTCAAGAACTAAAATGGTGTTATTGATAGGCAGTGTCTGAGAGAATGCATAGGAAGTAACTTTATTACTTTTGCTGAAAATGAAGACAAAAAAAAGCAACAGAAATTTTCACAAACAGAAAAAAACAATCCTCAACTGAATCTAGTAACTGGACTCATGATGAGACAGAACTTTGCGTGCCACCTTAAAAGTCCCGTTTACATCCTGGGAAACGCAAACATCACTGGGAGAAACTCTCATCACAATACCGCCCTCAGGTCAAAACAGCTAATCCTCAGACTCATCACTTTCATCAGAGTCCCCGCTGTAGAGCGGACTGGAGTGCAAGTGGATGCTGCTGCTGTCCGTGTCCACTGAGACCACCGAGCTCAGGCTGCTCTCTATGGACACCATGCTACCGCTGTCACTGTCGCTGCTGTTGTCATGGATCACCTGGATCACCTGAGGCGAGTCAGCTGCTGTAAACACACAAAAAAAACACCTTTTAGAGCAGCACTTTCCCTCTTCCCCACCTTGAGACCCTTAACATGACATTCAATTTTTCCTATTTTTCCCAATAACGCAGTTTTTTTTTATTATTTAAGTAGAGAGAATGTAATTTTCTGAACAGATTATGAAAACCCTCGGGACAAATGCTTCATTTATGATGCAGTAATAATTCAATTTGATAGGACTTGACTTTGTTAAACTTTGTTGTTCCTGTTCTGCTCTTTGTCTTCTGTTTAAGTTTATGAAGAGGAACAAAAAACAGAGTCAGATGTGTTCACAAGCTTTTTTATGGGATATGCTGTCACAGAAGTAAGAAATAACCAGTGATCCTTGAGAACACCCAGGCATCTTTTTATGCTGTTGTCAAGAATAAATACACCTCTTTTCTTCCCTTAAAAGCATGAAATCCAAATGTTCAGCTTACTTTTCAAACTCAGATCAGTTAAGAGCCAAAAAGAACAAACATTCACACCACAAATCAAAGGATATTGCTTGCTGGTTTTGATTCTAACTCACTGAGAAAACAAGATGTGTTATTTCCCCGATAGCATTTGGTTTCCAGACCTGACAAGTCTGGCATTCAGATCCTGATCCAAGTTTCATGATCAAACTCAGAATGAAGGTGACTCACATTTTTACCGCTTTAGCTCAAACTACACAGAAAAAAAACCTTCCCAAGCAAATCAGAACAACACTTTCAAAGCATTTTACTGCAGAATGTAAACACTTGCATATGCCTATTTTCCCTAAAGTATACACAAAAAGACAACTTACATTTACTTTGTATCAGCCATTTTATATCTTCATCATGATCAATGATAGTTAATATATTCTCCAGGTACAGCAGTATTTTTTTTCCACTTTTGCCAAGAACATTTCAGTGCATTACATCTAAACATATTGAAGATTATCTTTAAACAAAATCATACTGCTATTAGCCTTGAATCAAAATGCACTAGAGTTGATAATTTGCCAGCGAACATCACAGAAAAAAAAAAAAAATGAATCCGCCTGATTGTGCTGCCACCTTGTGTTCAAAATATTCACTCTCTCCCTTCCACCCACAGTACTCCCTTAACGTGCATATCAGTCGATTAATCAAAGAAAGGTGGAAACTGTGAGTGTGGGGGATGCACTTAGGTTGCCTCAGTTCAAGTCAGGCCTGTGGCTCCTTCCTCTCATACAGTACCTATAAGAAAGTCTTCACTCCCTTGGATGTTTTACCATTTTACTGATGTTATAAATCAATCATGGTCAATCTAATGTGGCTGTTCGACAAACAAACTCTTTCAGGGTTAGGATGGAACAGTCTCTGCACACAACAGCTGTTGTTTTTCACCAGTCAGAGCTTTATGGGAGAATGACAAAGAGAATCCCACTGTTGAAGAAAATTCACAATAAACCTTGATTACAGTTCAGCAAAAGGCATGGGAGAGTCCATGGTCAAGTGAAAGAAAGTTCTTTGGTCTGATGAGACCAAAACAGTGCTTTTTGGCCATCAGAAAAGAAGCTCTGTTTTAAATCTACACAAACACACCATCTCCACTGTGAAGCAAGGGAGTGGCAGCATCATGCTGTGGGGATGCTCCTCAGCTGGCCCTGGAAGGCTTGTAAAGGTAGAGGGTAAAATGACTGTGACAAAATATAGGAAAATCCTGGAGGACAATCCTATTCAGTCTTTAAGAGAACTACGGCTTGAGAGAAGATTTATTTTCCAGGGAACTAATGACCATGTGTTTTCAGTCAGAAATGTCAGTAAATGTGAGTAGGTTAGATTTCCTCTACCCAATGCAAATAAGCCACAAACAATGACATCAGGAAATCATCATCGTTATACCAATAATTAGCCAGCACCATCCACCACCCAAAAGTAAAATATGATATAATACTTCTAGCCTGTTCCTTTGTTTGCATGTTTTTGTGTTATCTCACATCTCTCTCTTATTGACTTTATCTGTTTCCTGCCATTTATTCATTCATTTAAATCTCCAGCTCATGAAGCTCTTTAAGAGAAAAAAAACAACTTTTGTTGTTTTACAGTAGGATTTTTTATGGTACTAGCAATGACGCACCTCTCACCTTTCCTCTCAGAGATGAGCGTCTGCCGCCTGGCCTTCATGTCCAGGCTCAGGTTATCCACCATGCTGTTGATACAGTTGTCCAGGGCCAGACAGCGGGTCTGGGACTGGATGGCCTGTCTGCAGATCGGACACTCGTCTTTCTTTTTACGCCACTGCTTGATGCAGAAACAGCAGAAGCTGTGTGTGCAGTTCAGGGTGACAGCCTGTGGGAGATATCAACAATGACTAAAAAGCTCCCAAAAAGGAAAGAGGTGTGTGTTTTAGTGCCTGATCTCCATCTCAGTTGGCATATGTTGTATCTCTTTATAAAGCTTTTTAAATTAGCATCAAACATTTGTATGTACAGTATATGAGATGTTAAACCCGACCTTTCTCCTACCTCAATAAAGAGCTCAGAGCAGATGATGCACTGAAGTTCATTCTCCAGAACTTCAGTCACTTGTGTAACTACTTCTTCCCTCTTGGCCCTTGCTTTTTCCTTCTCCTCCTGCAAAATACATGCAAAAATGAAAATGGCTGTATTGATACTGTGCTAACTATAAGGAGTATGTGCTTCAACAACTATAAATATACAGTAGTCATACCTTGGTCACTTCAAGTTCTTTGTTTTTGGCCGAGAGAATCTCTTCAAAGCCTTGCCGAGACAGGGCAAGTTCATCTATGACTTTCTTTTGCTGAGAAAATTAAAACAAATCCAGAAATTTTCTCAGAGATTTTACATTTATGGATAAAAAGACCAAACTTTAATAACTTATATTAACAGGTTTGTATATCAAATTGGAAAACAATATGCTCTGTCTGGTGGCTCATCTAAACAGCATAACAATGATTAACAGCTTTATCTTTTCAACATACCTCTTGTAAGGCCTCCTTCAGTTGCTTTTTCAACATCTCCTCTTGCTGCTGAGTTTTCTGTGCCTGAACATATAAAGATGCACTTTGGTTACACAGACTATTACGTGTTTGGAAGCTATTCATTGAGTCAAGGGACTATGGAGGAATCTATGACACAAACCAATGATTCCTGATCAAAAATGACATTTCTGGAAACCTGCTGGTCCACACAAGACTGAATAGGAAGGTTTATAAAACTGAAGAAAGGAATCAGCCTCTCTTCAATATTATATTCACACTTAGGGAAAATGGATGCCGTATTGAAAGAAACAAAAAAATGTCAAGCCTCTTTTGTTGAAAACCTAATCCAAAAAAAGAAAAAAAATTGAGTTATTCCTGCAGCTGTCAAGCCATGTAAGTAAGTGCATATCCTAATGATTTAGGAACTGGTCCTTTCAATGACAGCCAATATGTTAAAGCAAGCTTGTGTAAAATGCTCTTACCTCTAGCTGCCTCTTGGTCTCACTGAAGGACTTCTCCAACGTCTCCATGCGGTGCATTTTTGCTCTGAGTGCCTCCAGCTGACCCTGCAGCTCCCTCACCTGCTCCTCACCGAGTGGGTCAGTTTGCTGCGGCTTGACACCAAAAGAGGCCACCTGTCTCTCTGTGTGGTCCACCTGCTCCCTCAGCATTAGGATGTTCTGGCTGTACCTGCAAAAAAAAAAAAAAAAAAAAAAAAAAAAGTAAGTACGAGTGTCTTTATCCTGTTGAAGGAGACACAAATGAACAGTTTGAACTGTAACACAATGTTCCTGCTGAATTCAATATCCTCTAAAAGGTATGTCTGAATTTACTTGGCGTACAATGCAAGCGAGGAGAAAAGGTTTCTGCTGCAGTTATATGGGAATGAATGACCAAATATAAGTCCCATTTTGGGTGATTAGTGAGGACATTAGAGATGTTACAGGTAAACGTTGTTGTGTAGCAGATGAGACAGTTTACAATAGATTGCAAACATTTTTAAGATATATTTTGGGGCTTTTATGCCCAAAAAGGGTTACAGTGACAAATCCACCAGGCAACCAAAACCCTGAATGCAAACATTTCTAAGCAGAAGGAGACAGAAAATAAATACAGGTGTATTTGTTATACTATGAAATTAAATATTTAAATACTTAAGTTTAATTAGGGTTGGGTATCATTGGGTTCTATCTGACACGGTGCTAAATCAATACTTTTAAAACGGCAGCAGTACCTAAACAGTGCCTGATACTTTTAGGAGGGAAAAATAAATGATAATGGTCAATGTCACTTATATTTTTAGAATGGCAAAAGCATTTACCATTAAGAAATCAAATTTGAACACATTTATACAATTAATTAATGAAACCATACCCAACTCAAATAAATTATGCTTTTTATTTATGACTCCACCTTCTTCACTACATTTTTGAATGACCTATTTTTTCAGCCTTTTTAATGTGTTAGTTCTACTAGAATTTGCAAATGTCATTTGGAAAAATTTAACTATTTACTCGTTAATACGACTTTGTTCTATTTTATTTCAGCGTTCTTTAAGTAAATTTAAATCATAAATTTAAATGTTATAATAATCCATGATCTGTTGTTTGTGTGCAGACTTCATTTTCCTTCTGCACAAATCAGGGCCTGGGCCCCCAATCCAAAAGTCTAAATTCACCCCTGCTCTGAAACTAATGAACAAATGTTGCATACGTCCAGTTAACAATTAGCTGCAGGACAGCGAGGTTTATTGATGGGACACAGAGGGCAACAACAGCAACAACAGAGAAGGAAAGGGACTTAACTTTGACCCAAGTAAAAGTCAGACATCTTTTTATTTCTCCTTCATTGATCTGACCCACAGAGATGCTGCTGCTGCGTGTCTCTGTCTGCCTTACCAATCAAAACATTTCATACAAAGACCGACAAATATACACGTATGTATGTGTATGTATGTGTGTATATATATATATATATATATATATATTCTTATGTACATAAGAATCTTACATTTTGACTCACATTTGTAAGTTGTCCTGATCACACATAGAGCTGGAGCCATCCAAAGACCTGTCTATATCCTGGACTTGTCTGCTGGTTCCCGTCTGCTCTGGCTGGGTGTGACTGAGCCTCTGTGGGGGTTTCACTGGTGTTAGAGGGCATTTCTTTGCAAAGGATTTATCTGAAGATGAGCAGCGGTACAGTTTTGGTGTTGAGGTAGACGGCTCTACTTCTTCCCCAGTCAGCTTTCTTTTGGGCTTTTTGGGAATGTGAGCAGCGTTAGCGCCCTGTTTTCGTCCCTTTGCCAGGTAGAGTTTAATGTCTTTTAGGGGCTGCTGAACGAGGATGTAGTCAAACTCAGCTTTGTTTCCGATTACAGGGACACCAAGCTGAATGGAGTCTCCCAGGCTCAGATGATGGGATACTTCAGCAGGAATGCGGTTTCCATTCACCCACACGCCATTAAGACTCTGAAGGGAAAAAAACAGGGTTTTTAAGCAGCAGAAAAGAAAAATATTCAAGATCCCCGTGACTGTATCAGTGATCACTTCCTTTTAAATCCAGAGCAACAGATGTGCTACAGATTTTACCTTTACAGAGACACTGGTGCTAAGTTTTATGGTGTGTTCCATTTATCTTGGAGGTCAAATCTCTGCGCTAGGAATGTCATCAAATCAGAGTTGACCACACTGACTCTGACTGTGTTCCAGTTATGTGCTTTTTACTCAGGGTACTGAAGTTCCTCCCTGTACTCCTTCTGAAATCAAGGTTAAATAGAGGCACAGACGGCCCGGGTTCATCCAGCTTGTGGCTACTTTACCACACGTCTCTACCCTGCTTTCCAACTCTATCCACTGTCCTCCTCAACGAATAAAGGCATACAAAGCCCAAAAATATATCTAAAATAAAGGTTAGAGAAAAATAAGTAAATGTTGCTGTGATGCATCTTATCAGCTGTTCTTAAACAGGTCTAGGGAAGACTGCAGAAATTAAGCAGTTAAAACATGTGGAATAACAAAAAACTCTGCTTGTCTGTCAATAAGAGAAGAAAGAAAAAAAATCTCATTTTGTGGAGAAAATATGAAACTGTCTAAGTAAATAAGAAAACATTTATACATGGTTTAATATTTGAAGGGGGCTTACTGTTACAACTAGTAGAGAGGAAGAGTGATAAAAAGCTCAAAAGCTTGCTGTAGGTATACACATGTGATATTTTAGTTTTTTAGTTTTCATTTATCTTCATGTTATTCTTTTGGTAAATGAAATGTTTTTTTTTGTTTTTTTGGTGAAACCTTCTTAAAAGGAGGTTTAGACGACACCATAGTTATGATGAGTTGCACAGACATAGGTTGGCAAACTTTTGGATAATTTATTTTAGATCTAATGTGTTCAGACAACACAATCTCCATGATCTAAGTTAGCAAACGTATCAAAAAGTACCAAAGTTTTGAAAAAAAAAAAAAAAAAAAAAATCCTATAGATCATTAATCATTTTTTCATCCATACAAAGAGATAGCAGAAACTGTCTAAATTGCAGGAAAACTTTTGTTGATGATTCTGTGTAGACACTTGGTCACCATATATTTATGCAATTTAAGAATTTGCATGCAATTTTTAGAAATAAAAGAAGCAGAAATTATCCAATAATGTGTGCCTTTGACTTCTACTTTTGTTTCTGGAGTATTGAAACAGATTCTTATACTGTTTAACCTTGCAAAGCAAATGGATACGCCCATTTCCTTGTTTTTCACTGGCAAATCTGTGATGTGGCAATGTGTGAAACAAATCCATCTGGTGTGTTAGGTTATAGATTATTGAGTTTTAACTAGAATTGCAATGAAGTTTGAAATGCTGGTATTCAGAAGCCCTATGTAGTAACTACTTTACTTCTGGAAGACACTATTTTCATATGACTTGAATTCTACGTGCAAGAGTATATTTCTTAATTAACAAATAATAAGTAAAAGCTAACCTATGATCAATTTTGGGGTTTCAGTATCGGTATTTGTTTGACATTCTTTCAGGATGTTTTTACTTATTTAAATACAAAATCCTTACTAGCATTAAACGAAAACCACTAACACTTTACCAAGCACCATGTTACCTTTCTGTCTATAACTGCCCACTGGCCATCATCCCTTTGTTTGAAAGTGCAGTGTAGTCTGGAGATCATCAGAGGACAGCTTGAAGACAGCAGCTGGTAGGTGACATCCATCCCTCGTCCTACACTGATCTGCAGATTTAAAAAAAACAACAACATGCTAACAGGCAGTTAGCTGCACAGCTACTGTGAGGCTCTTTCAGCTCCATACAAACGTGGTTACTCAACCAGAACTTTGAGCTGATAAAAGAGGACAATAGGCCCTGTTTGAATAGTTTATTTAGCTGAAATTATGACTCTGTTGCGAACTTGAGAAAGTTAAAGGGTTTAAGGCAAACTTAGCTAGTTAGCATTAGCAAACTGCACCTCAGTGTTGTCGAACAAACGGAGCCAGTCTGAGTCTCTGCCGACCCTCATCAGACATAAAACTCCTGAGTCGGAACGTTCATCCTCCTCGGCCGCTGAAGAGTCTGTCGTTATGGTTTCCATCTTATTTCATCCCGTCAGCTGCAGGAACAACACGACACACATCGCTGACTGTTCAAAGCCAACGAAGCTAGCAACAGAGAGTCAAGCACGAGATTTAACAGGAAAACCGGAAATGGAGATTTGTTTTCAAAATAAATAATAACTTCGTTATTATTTAAATTTACCAGATAAAACCAAAACGAACTATCAGCCTTCAATAATAATAATAATCATCCATTATTATTATTATTATTATTATTATTATTATTATTATTATTATTATAGTTGTTGTTGTTGTTACTGTTATTATTTTTATTATTGTTGTTGTTATTTTATTAATATAATTTTGAGATGGCCTTTGAATACATCATTTTGAAGAATTTTTTTCTTTTTTGCATCCATGAAAATTTAAAAAATTCAATGCCCCAGGCCTTTACTGCAACAACAACAACAACAACAACAATATTCATGATAAAATCCCCATTGCTGCTTTTTTGCTCTTTGTTCTTTCTTCTGTTTTTGCAAGGTACAGATTAACTTGACTTTTGCCAAATAATTAAAATCAATCAATTGTTCAATTAGATATAGTGTATTCTAATTTTAAGACAATATAAAAAGTAATAGGATGTTTATACCATGATGATTCAAAGCCTGATTGAAATAAAGTAATTAAGTAAATCCAATAATCTAAACTTTTAACTGAAGTGCATCTAGACTGAGTTTTTAATTTCACACCTTGAATTTATTTCAATAAACAGCCAACTGAAACACTTAAATATATACCTAGATGACTTGGTTCTAAAGTGGCAGATAATGCCAGATGGCACCAAGTCAGCTAATAGGAAAATTCAGCTGTAGTAGCCTGGTTTCAACCTGTAGAGGGCAGTCACTAAGTGCGTTTAGTGTCTGCCCTCTACAGAAAACGTAAGATTTAAAAACTTTGTCCTCAGATTTTGAGAGTTGGACCTGAATTATTCAATCACACTTAATAATGCCACTTCTGTGACTTTTAAAAGTGGTCTTAGGATTTAGTTACATGTCTAAAGAAAAAAATCGAACATCCAATAAAAGGTAAGGTGAAACAGTTGTCAAATTAAAGAATGTTAATAAAAAGTTAACATCAACGATTTCATAATAATTGTTTCTCAAATGTTATTTGCACTGTTAAAAACAAAAAACAAAAAAACATTTTGCATGTTCACAATTCAATACATCCGGTTCCCGCCCGCTCGTGCGACCCCACATCCTAAATCGTGCACACCCTGAACTCCAGGCGGGACTTCCTCCGTGTTGCGGATGCAATCTTCAGGGTGAGCAGGCAGAAAGGGCTTGGTCGGGGTGTCACTGGTGTATGTGTGCGGCTCTGGACAGCAGAAAACCGGGCTGACGACGCCGCAGCTGCTGCTGAAGCCCCGTAGATGAATCTCCTCCTCGGCTATGCTGCCCTGAGAGCTCCGCGTGTACCCACCCTGCCAACATGTCCGATGTCAACAAGACTATTCAGAAATGGCACGCCAGTTTTAGGAAAGGCACGGACTTTGACTCGTGGGGACAATTAGTGGAGGCGATAGATGAGTACCAAATGTAAGTTGTGTTCAACATGTGTGTCATTTCATCTCTCCATAAATATGATATATCCTGTGAGGAGCGCGCGGCTTGCTTCATATTTTTCTCTCATTTGAACCCATCTTTACTGAAAGTCTGCAGGGCGCGTGCAGCATTCATAGGCTTCCCGAGGCTTCACAAGAAGTTCTAGCCTCTTGCGCTGTCAGTCAGCTCCCACAGCAGTAAACAAACCCTACCCATCCATGACGTGATGTGGCAGTGGTTGCAGAGGGAGCATTGTGACTGCTGAGTGCATGTTGCATCCTCGGCCTCATCCACAGACACTTTGACTTTCAGGGAGTCATTTTTTATGTTTTAGTGAAAACCATCCGGAAATACGCGCAGTTTGTTTCATTATGTGTCATGCAGTGCAGAAATGGGCCAATATTCCTGGGAGTATTGAGAAATAGTCAGCCACACCCTCTCATTGTTATGGGTGGGTTTTCATCTGTGCACTCAGGAATGTTTCCTGCTTTCTCACAAAATCACGGACTTCTCAAATTTTCACAAATCTCATCTGCTTCCTCTACTAATTAATGCTTTATCTGGAATTGTACTTATAAGCCAAAATCCCTCACCAACTTATTTTGTTGACCACAAGGGGGCGCATAGATACATAATTAAGCCTGCATACATTAAAGTTTTGCTGCAGAGCTTTTACACATTTGTGTTGTTGTTGTTGTTGTTTAGTCTGGCGAGACAGCTCCAAAAAGAGGTCCAGTCAACCAATTCAACAGACTTCACAGAGGAGCAGAAGGTAATCATTACATCTGTTAACCCCTGGATGGTTAAGTTAGCTATTTTAATATTAACCTACAAGTGTTTTTTTATTTCCTTTATAGAAAACTTTAGGGAAGATTGCAACATGCCTGGAGATGAGGAGTGCAAGTTTACAGGTTTGTATCAGTATTGTTGAATGTGTTTGTACCATGATTAAATATTCACAAATGTCATGAATATTATCCAGCTGCAATGTTTGGATTAGTTAAAGAAAAAAAAAAAACATAAACTTAGAGGGAATTTAATGCCCATTTTATAAACTTTTCTGAATGTAATTACACAGAAGTAGGGCTGAGCAGATGTAGATGCTGAAAGTATTTAGACCCCTTTCACTTTTCCGTTTTTCTTGTGTTGCAGCCTGATGCTAGTGTTGAAAAAAATAATTTCTATTCCTAGTAATCTACACTCAGTACACCATCATGACTAAGTGAAAACAGATTTTTTGTTACAAAATTTTCAAAGATAAAAAACACAGAAAAATCCCATTGACATAAGTATTCAGACTCTTTGCAGAAATACTTGAAATTTAGCTCAGTTGCCTCCTATTTTTCTTGAACTTGACTGAGATGTTTCTACACCTTGACTGGAGTCTACCTGTGGTCAATTAAATTGATTGGACTTGATTTGAAAAAGCACACACACCTCTTTATAAAAGGGCTCACAGCCATGAGGTCAAAGAGAATGCCTGCAGAGCTCAGAGACAGGATTGTTGCAAGACAAAGATCTGGGGAAGCCTCCAAAAAAATCTACTTCACTGAAGGTTCCCAAGAGCACAGTGGTCTCCACAATTATCAAATTGAAGAAGTTTGGCACGACCAGGACTCTTCCAAGAGCTGGTCGCGTGGCAAAACTTAGCAATCAGAGGAAAGGGGCCCTAGTGAGAGAGATAGTAAGGAACCTGATGGTCACTCTGACTGAGATCTAGAGATCCTGTGTGGAGATGAGACAAAGTTTCAGAAGGACAACCATCACTGCAGTCCTTCACTGATCTGGGCTGAATTGCAGAGTGGCTAGATGGAGGCCTCTACTCGGTGCAAAACACAGGAAAGCCTTCTTGGCTTTTTATTTGGAGTTTGTTGCAAACTCTAAGTGTGCTTTATGTGTTTTGCACTGAAAGCACTGAAAATCCTGTGGTGGACTATAGTCATGTTGTAGAAACATCTCAGCAAAGGTTGAGAGAAATGGGAGGAACCTGAGCTAAATTTCAAAACTTCTCCAAAAATCCCACATTAATTCCTAAACTTTTCAAACAAATTTCCCAAAATTTCAAAGCAAATCTCACCTAAAATTTCTTATCAAAATTTCTTACCAAATTGCAGATTGCGGTGGGTGGGTTTGTAAAGCACTTTGTGCAACATGGTCTTGTATGAAAAGTGCTATATAAATAAAGTTTGATTGATTGATTTATTGTTAAATTTCCATGTAAACGCCTAGATTTCAAAGCAAATTCTACTCAAAATTTCAAACCCAACTGAAAAAAATTACAAATAAAATACCAAAATTTCCTTGAAACTGACTGAAAATTTCCCAACAAATTCCCCCAAACATCTAAACAAATTTCCTGAATTCCCAAAAAATTCTCCAAAATATTCAAATTCCCCCCAAAATTCAAAAGCATTTCAAGTATATTACCTAAACCTCAACTGATATTCACTACTAATTGCAGAAATGATTACTGTGTTGTAGGAAAGCCAAAATGTAATGTCCTCATTAGTGCATGCAGGGTCTTGTTATGTGAACAGAGAGGGTTATATAACCCTAACTTCAATAAAGCCATAATCAATGAAAAAATATAGCAAAGAAGTATGAGAAGGACAATTAATAAAGGTGAAGTTAAAACAGCACAATAAACCTGAAAAATATTAAGATTATAAAGCCTCCTTATCCCACATGTATAAATCATGTCATGTCACGTTTGTGTCTTCCTACAGTGCACACAGTCAACGGAGGAGTTCAAGTTAGAAGAACTGAAGAAACTGGAAACCAGTGAGTCCACTGACATCAAATTTACTGTTGTCCTCTTACCAAGAGGATGTATTTTCATTTAAATGTCCTCTCTTTGTCAACAGTCATTCAGAATATTCTGACCTACAACAAAGAATTCCCCTTTGATGTGCAGCCAGTGCCCTTAAGGTAAATACATCATCAGATATCTCATGTTAATGTTGTTTTAAGGATATGGTTTGTATAATGTGTGATCCTAGTGATTGGAGGTTTATTCATTAACTTTGGATTAATGTTTGTGTGACTAAACAAGCTCAACTCAAAGTCCCTTTACAAGCTTTTCACAGCTCTTCAAAATAAAACCGGTAAATAAGTAAGCAGTTGGCTAGGTGATGTGATATAACTAGTTATTATTGTTTGGCTTAAAAATGTCTGCTACGCAAAATATAACTTTTTGAGGTAAGAACTGAAACTGATTTAATGAAGCCCTGAATGAATTTGTCCCAACCTGTAGATTTACTGGTCTGCGCACCCGTTTGTAAAATATGAACTTTCTACTTTGATATAGATGGGTGTGAGAATTCTAGGCCCTAATTACTGAGTAAATTCATAGTACTAAGTGGGAGTTATCTTATTTCTCAAGATTAAAGTGTATTTACTTAGTTATAAGTTGGCATTTTACCACATAATAACTTGGTAATATTAAGGAAGTATTTACCTTGTAATAATGTTTAAATGATCAAATAAATCTTTGAAATATTGTGGCAATTGTCTTAATTATGTGGTATTTTACCCTAACCTTCAAAATTAGTAAAGAATTATTAATTGAACTTGCAGAACCTACAGCCCCACACAATCAACTTCCTTGACAAACGAAACATTAGCCATCATGGTTTATTTCAAAGGCACGGACCGTCACGCGATCCTCCATAAATCCAGTTATCATCTGAAGCACATGTGCAGAAGTCTGATCAAATCCAGGCTGATACGCTTCCACAGAATCTGCACCCTTCCCGGAGGCAACCAGAACCCTCTTTAGCACGCTGAAGCTCAGGGGTTACTCTAAGTGCTTCCTTAGGCATAAGGACAGAAGTCAGCCAAACCTTCAAGGACAAATACAGAACCACCAACGCTCAGCTGTTCATCCCTACCCTTGTCCCCACGGTAATAATTTAATCAGAAAATTGAAAAAAATAAAGACAAGCTTTGAGGGGGTGAGGGAGGGATGTGATGTGCGAAGCAGCTGCTTGCTGATCTCCACCTACCACAGGAATAAAAATCTTTAAGCACTTCTTGAACACTCAAGTTTTAAGAGTAATATATGGAATAAGGAACCATTTCAAGGCTCAGAAATGGTTTTTGTCTCCCCAGACCAGGAATGACATCCATGCCAGAACTAAAAAACACAATTATAAAATGAATAGTGGTGGCTGCATGAGCAACCTATATCACATTTTAAACTCCATGGCCAACACAACTTGCGAGGCAGGTGCCTGGAGAACAACAGGGACTGGACCACGGTCTGGAGAAGGGCAGCACAGATGAGATGTATTCATGTATTAAAAACCATGGACCCTACTGGTCTAAAAAAAAATTACAACTGATGGATCCATCTCCATTTGATAGTGATATTTTTTTATCATATTAATTAGAAATACTAACCTCCTGGTGTCCCAGGGCCTTGCCTCCACAGGTGAGCGGGGAATCCCTTCTTGCACTTTTGCCCTGATTTATAAACTACTTGAAAATTATTCAGGAAGAACTTACTTTGATTGATTAGTGATTAGTGGGCCAAAATAAAGAAATTGCAGGTACAGAACATTACCATCTTATTTCTAAGAACGATACATTATAAGTAGGTTAATATCCTTAATTTACTTGGTAAGATGCCAACTTATAACAAAGTAAAAACCACCTTATTCCTGAAAAATTATTAGATTATTACCACTTATTACTATAGTATTACTAGGAAATAGGGGCCCACTAAAATAAAGTGCTACTGAGTTATTCTGTTTCATTTCTGTTGGTTTATCCTCTATGATCATTGTGTCCTGTTATAGCCTTAATAAGTGGTTAATAAAATTGAATTAGCTGAGTAAACAACATCACAACACATTACAACATGTCAATAACATCAATCAAGAAAACAATACATATGTGGGCAAATAAAAAAAGATAGATAAATTATATAAATAAATTACCATGTGCTGTTGGCTCAACATGGAGAACATTTTTCATAAAAATGGAACAAGTGGGTGTGCATTGCTATCTGGTGCCTCAGAAAAAATTATCACTATAAATTCAAGTTTTCCTCTGTCAGAGTAACATATTGTTGTTTTTCCTCTACATCAGGAAGATCCTGGCTCCAGGTGAAGAGGAGAACCTGGAGCTGGAGGAGGAGGATGCAGCAGCAGGAGCGGGCTCTACAGAAGCTTTCCCTCCGCGCGCCCCCGGTAACATTCACAGTTAAATCTAACCCAGCCAGAACACACCCTTTGGGCTGTTTCATTTGTTGTGTTTTATTTTGGCGGGCTGTTTGATCGTGTCTCATTGTGTTCTCTCTGTCGGTGCTGTGCATGGCTTCATCGCTCATTCCTGCTTCATTTGCAGCTTCACAAGGTACGGCTTCTTTATCACCTCACAGCATCACAGTCTGTGCTCTGCTGCATGACAGACGTGTTCGTTTTATCACTGCCTGTCATATGAAATGCTTTCTTTCATTTTAGGTGTAAAGCATATAGATTGACTTATTTCTAGACTTTTTAAAGTTTTGGTTCCAAAATGTCCTTTTAAAAGGGGGGAACTTTGGGTTTTTAATCTAACAAACTTTCAGCTCATGACCCCCAAAATAACGATGCCAGAGCCTGTGGACCCCTACTGTCGCTGGAGGTTAAGTGTAGCTGCACACACCCCAGGACACTCAAAAATAGTCATGCTCAAACTAAAACTTTAAGGTTTTTAAACATTATTGTGATTTTAACATTATTTTCACCTAATGGCAATGGTTTTGTTTTAAATTGAACTTGTGTCAACGGTCTCAACTTTTAGGTAAACCTAGAGGCAGACAAAGAGGTGGCGCTGAGGCCACCCCGGCTTGCAGTCATACCCCTAATTATGCATAACTTGTAGCCTTCTTAGAGTACAGCCGGGCCCATAAAATCGACTGATCGAAATCGATTTTTGGACCAGACTGTCCGAACATGTTTACATGTTTATTTCTGCTGTAAAAATCAGCCGTTTTAGATGGGCTGTGCGTTGGATTTTCAGTGCTTCTGCTGATTTTGTACTTCAACATTCCCTTCATTTTTCAACACTGGGGTTGCTGCTTTCCTGAAACCTTTTTTGGTTATTTTAGAAGCAACCTTTCTTTTGTCAGTCTCACAACAGACAGCTTTATCAAGTAAAAAAGGCTCTACTGTACACTGCACTAGTGTCAACAGGGAAACTGTCAAAGCTAGCTCGTAACTGGTGGACTTAATGAAGCCTTAAGCTGCTGGGGGAACAGATGTTTTCCTTAGGAGCTCATGGAGACCAAAATAAAGCTGAAAGACAGAGAATATTTGAGTTATTTTTATGAGGTTGACTCCTCAGAATTAATGCCAATGCTTCTTCAAACAGGTAACTTTAAAAAAAAGAAGGATCCAGCCTTAATAGAAAGTCAAAAATACCAACCTTTTAAAACATTAGTAAATGAAAGCTAACTGATGTGTAGTTGGGATTTGGGCTCACTATGTTTCCTCAAATTTTTAATTTCAAACTATCAGTGGTTACTAAACATGAAGACTCTGATGGGATAGTAAAAAGCATGCTACTTTTAATGTTGTGTACCATTAGTTAATGAGTAGTCAAGCTAATGTCAGCACCCATTGTTATGGTAACTGTTAAAACCTTTGTCCTCAACAGGTACCTTGTTGCCACGGTTACCCTCAGAGCCAGGGATGTCACTACTAACGATAAAGATTGAAAAGATTGGGCTGAAGGATGCTGGGCAGTGCATCGATCCGTACATGACCATCAGTGTCAAAGGTGAATGAATCACTTCTCATTGAGCACATTTCATAAATCTGATGCCAGGACTGATAAAGAGTTTAGTAAAGAGCTGGTCTCAGTGTTCAGCCTCATCTCTCGCTCTGCTCTTCCATCTTCCTTTTAAAAAAAACAGCCACTCACATGTTTTTCAAAAGGTTTCAAAAGGCACCACAATGTCTGTCAAAGCAGTCCTCTCGTGTTTTTCACGCCTGTGTGGATAATTATTCAGAACTGAGATATCATTCTGTGCTTATCAGATGTGAACGGTGTCGATCTGAACCCAGTTCAGGACACACCCGTAGCCTCCAGGAAGGAAGACACCTACATTCACTTCTCTGTGGACGTGGAGATCCAGAGACATGTGGAGAAACTACCAAAAGGTACCACTCAAAAACTAGGAAGCTCTACTACTGCAAATCTAATAAACCTATATTTTATTCACAATGAAACATAAACAACATATCAGATGTTGAAAGTAAGACATTTTTCTATTTCATGAGAAACTTTTAGCTCATTTTGAATTTGATGGCAGCATCCCATCTCAAAAAAGTAGGGACGGGGCAACAATAGATTGGAAAGTAAGTGGTTTGAAAGACCAACAGCTGTAGGTGCAATTTTCAGCAAATTAGGTTAATTGGCAACAGATGAGTAACATGACTGTGTATTAAAAGGAGTTTTTGAGAGCAGCTGAGTCTGTCAAGATGGTGGTATAATCAAAGTCTTTGCAATTTTGAGGAACCATAAACAGTAAATTTATTTCATTATCTGAAGATAACAAAGCAAAGAAATGGGGAGACGTTCACCGATCTGCAACAACCTGCATCTACAAAAATGTGGAACAATTTCGGAAAAAGATTCCTCAAAGTAAAGTTGCAAAGATTTCAAATATCTTACCATCTACAGCACATAACATCATCAAAAGATTCAGAGAATCTGGAGAACTCTCTTTGCACAACGTCAAAGGTCAAAATTGGGTGCTTGTGATCTTTAAGCCCTCAGGTGGCAGTGCATTAAAAACAGTCATGATTCTGCACTGGAAATCACTGCATAAGCTCAGGAACACTTCCAGAAATCATACTGTCAACACAGTTCACCGTGCCATCCATTAACGCAAGTAAAAGCTGTGTCATGGAAAGAAGTCGTGTGAACACAATCCAGAAACAGTGCTGTCCTCTCTGGGCCAAAGCTCATTTAAAATAGACCGAGGCAAGGTGGAAAACTGTTCTGTGGTCACTGGTCAGATAGATCAAACTTTGAAATTCTCCTTGGAAATCACAGACGCCATGTCCTGTGGATGAGAGAGGAGAGGGAGCATCCAACTTGTTATCAGCGCACAGTTCAAAAGCCTGCATCTCTGATGGTATGAGATTACATTAGTGCCTATGGTGTGGGCAGCTTACACATCTGGAAAGGCACTATCAATACTGAAAAGTATATAGAAAACATTTGTTGCATCAAAACACGAAAAATCCTACAAGGAAATGCCAAGACTTTTAAACAGCTAGATGCCTACGTTAGACAAGAATGGGACAACATTCCTCTCCATTAAACTTCAGCAACTGTTCTCCTCACTCCCCAGACGTTTGCAGAATGTTGTTTGAAGAAGAAGGGATGCTACACAGTGGTCATCATGGCCCTGTCCCTACTTTTGGAGATGTGTTGCTGCCGTCAAATTCAAAATGAGCTCATATTTTTCAGTGAATAGTAAAATGTCTCAGTTTTAACATCTGATATGATGTTTAGGTTCTGTAATAAAGATAAAACATGGTTTTATGAGACTGCATTCTGTTTTTTATTAACACTTTACAAAGCGCCCAGCTTTTTTGGAATTGGGGTTGTAAATATCTATATTTGATTTTTGATGAATCCAAGAATGCCATATGCAGATTTTGCATTTTTGAGGAAGGTATTGATGACCTTAGTGGACATGCATCTAGTATTTTCTCCATGCAGTTTTCTAGTGACTTTGAAATTTGGTGTACAAGATGCACCTTTACTACCTTTCTTGTTCCTTTAAAACATTGTATACAGTGATGTGACCAGTATAGACCTGAAATGTGAACTCTGATGAATTAAAATGCGTTCTCTGTGCTTTCCAAGCATTGCATCACTGCTCACAACTTACAAGGATACATCATGACACAGACCAAACTAGCAGGGTTTGACCCCACGTTTTACCATCTTTTCTCCCTAATTAGGTCATTATACTGCATGTAAAGAATGAGGATATCCTGATATGTATATGAGCTTTGTGGAGTGCTACTTTAGTTGAAAAGACCCCTCAATTACAGAAAACAAGTGACCAGCGGAGGTTTGACTGTGGGTATCAAATTTACAACTATCACCTCAGCCTGAACGTTCAACTACCATATTATAGCTGGCAGAGGTGCACACTCTCATCGGCAAAAACAGGTGGAGCTGAAAGAGTGACACTACTGCATATGAACTGCACATTGTAGACAAAATCAGACTGTGGCTTACAAACAGGTGTGAACTATAACCTGGATTTTGCTGTAATTTTCAGTTGTTTTTTTTTTTTTCAAGATTTTGTCTTATGTCTCATTACTTTGAGACAATGCCAATTTTCCTTTGATTACAAGTTCCTTTTAGGTGTTTTCTTAAATAATTTCTGAATAATTTTGCTGTTATCGCAGGATAAATAGCTGGTTTTCACACCATAAACAGTAAATGTGTTTTATTATCTGAAGACATCCAAACTTTTGTCCTCATGATAAGATGAATTTTGTTTGTTTTGTGCTTTTCCCCCTGAGAAATAAGAAAAATAAGTCATGTTCTCTACAAAATGACCCGAAATGACTTATTATCACAAGAAATCAGAGGAATAAGATTCACAGATGATGCGTTTTAAATCAGGGCTTCCATAAATAATATATATAGTATATGCAAACATGTTTTTTCCTCTTTGCTAATTATTATTTGACATTGGAAATTGAGTAGCCACTCATAAATACCCTATTTACTCCTTGTCAAGCAACATTGTTATAAAATGTAATGCACTTATATTTGAAGAAAGTGGTAATGAAAATAGTGATGAAAAATTTATTTTTCTCTGACTGTTATTAAAGATTTCTTGACAGAAGAGAATGAAAGAGTTTGAGGCTGGGTAGCACTAAAGAAGGGGAAAGTAGAAAAGTTTTCAGAGATGAACAAACACATTTTTGTGGGATTTGTTGAGGGTAAGAAAATATACAAGAAGGCTGATCTGATCCTGTAAAGCTGCCCGGATCTTGACATGCTCATGTGCAGATTGTTTTTACGAAATAGAGACGAGGCTGTATTTTGAGAGATACTATGACTGATAATGTTAACCCTTCCTCTAAATTCTCCACATTCCTCCAGGAGCAGCTATCTTCTTTGAATTCAAGCACTACAAACCCAAAAAGAGGTTTACCAGCACAAAATGTTTCGCTTTCATGGAAATGGACGAGATCAAGCCGGGCCCCATCGTAATTGAACTGTAAGTCGAACAAAAAACATCCTCAGTTTAATCGATGTGAGCGATTACTTTGTGTCTTTTTTATACGTCTTTTATATGCTTTCAGGTACAAGAAGCCCACAGACTTTAAGAGGAAGAAACTGCAGCTGTTAACAAAGAAACAACTTTATCTTCATCTTCATCAGACGTTACACAAAGACAGCTAAGTCTCAGCAGGTGTTTGGTTTTAAATCACCTCTTTTAGTCTGTCTTACATCCACACGGTGCAACATGTGGTGTTTCACTTCATCACATCCAGCAATACTAAATCAACCTCATACAGCTTTTTAAAAAGAATATATGAAGAAAATAAAGGGAACTAAGCTCAGAACAAAATATTACTTTTATATTCTATCTTCCTTTCTCATTATTTTTCATATCCCTGCTGTTGGAGTTAAAACTTATTTGTTTTGTCTGATTAAAGACGCAGAGCTTTCACACTACAGCAGGTGTGTGTTCAGTCAAAGCACCTCTTTTCGAGTCTTCCTTAGCTCACTGATTTTGGGAAACGAGACAAAATGTGAGTCATCGCAGGTGCTTAATCTGTGTCTTTCACTTTCTATCACCACCCTTCGTTGGTGCTTTTAGGCTCTAAAGTTAAGTTTTAAAGCAAAACATTAAAAGTATCTGAAGCTGTCTATTATGTGGAAATGAGGGGTGTACCACAAAGTGAGATTAGAGGTCTATTGACCCAAGGTCAGAGTTTTCAGTGCCACACAGCTGGCTAGATAGACAGCTGCAGACATCTTGAAGTAGAAAGCCTGAGTTAACATGGAAAGTTCATAACCATGTTCGTGGTACCTTATATGAAGGGTTTCCCATTGAGTGGCACTTAACTTGAACAGCAGGAAAGACCTTTACACAGTATTCATCAGCAGTGCATTGAATTATTACACTCAAATAACATCTCTTCCCTTTTGAAATGTTTGACTTGATAATTTGTAACCGCTGAGGTTGCATCCATCACACCCATCCTTTGTGTAAATGATAATATCAGCAGCATAAAGCTGCAGAAAAAGGTCAAAGGATGGCATATGAGGCTAATTTTTAACATGAGAAATCACACCTCAGTCAGTGAATTTGTTGGAGGGAAGTATTTTCAGTGTGTGGTAAACATTGTACAACTTAAGGCTTTGTCAAGCCAGCTTAGTCAAAGAAAGCCTGGGTAAGTTAAACTTGCTTTGTGGTGTACCCCTTGCCAGGGAAATCCTGGTGATGGTTGGAAATAAACACTGAGTAACAGCACATAAAGACAACACTGAGTGCTCTGTAGAGCCAACAGACTTAATAAATCCTGATATAATCCACTAATGCCTTTAAGAGTGCACATGTGCCATAACTAAAGACTTTTAATGTGTTTGATTATAACCAAGTGGATCATTGACAAGTGAGTCATAAAAACCTGAGTAAAAGAGGTTTATATTTACAGATCAGTTATACAGCTTTTTGTTTAAACTTACAGCTAATTAAATTTTAATATTTTATAACAAAAATCATTTTTAAATATCTGTTAAATTAAAACTTTTAGCTAATCCATTTCCTACTGTTCACCTACACAAACAGACCATCATAACTTCTGAACATCCAGGCTCCGTCTACATCTGACATCAGTCTACATCTTTTTAATCACTTGAGTTCAGCAAATAAAAGATGAAATAACTCTGAGGTATTGTCACAGTTTAAAACGTGTGAACCCTCTGGTGACTCATTCAGCAAACATGGAGAAACATTTGAAGTGCATTACAGGTATATTTTGGGCAGTTTCACTGCCTTTTTC
Organism: Cheilinus undulatus; assembly: GCF_018320785.1. Lineage (NCBI taxonomy): Eukaryota > Metazoa > Chordata > Actinopteri > Labriformes > Labridae > Cheilinus > Cheilinus undulatus. The sequence goes on along the minus strand of NC_054878.1, from coordinate 33,095,165 downwards.
TCACTTTAGCTGATTATCCAACTTGTTAACAACCAACTAGCTGCTAACTTTGCCTTAGTGCATGGCAGATAGTGCAGGGGGTCCTCCAATTTACGGTGGCCTGCAAGGGCAGATGACATTAGGAAAAAATGCACAGATAGCTCTTCCAGTGAATGTTCTCACAGACCTGCAGCACTTCTGTAAATAATTTACATCTCTCTGCTTTGCAGATGTGTTCTGAATGTGTTTTTGATTTTACTTTGTGTTGATATTTGCCGTGCCTTTTCAGGGCTGTATTTGTTTTGGACATTTGCACGTTGCATCATGTCTGAATTTGCTTCATGTTTTAACTAAAGTGTAATTTTCAGTTACTGATCATTTGCTCTTGTTGGCCACCGTACTAAAAACCTCAACCATACAGATAAATCCAGAAAATCCAGGAATGACAAGCTGCCATTACTGCAGTGGCCTTGCTATAATCCCTAACAAGTCCGTTACTGAAGCAAAAACGAAAGAACAAAACATGTTACTTTTCTCATCCAATGTTGATTTGCTCCATTTGATTCCTGAAGTTGATTTGGTGATGGGATAAATGATTAGCAGTGTGTACCTGGTGTTTTATTTTGAAAGTCAACTGATGCTCTGTGCATTCACTGTCTGATTTCCTGTTTGGGTCAACCTGCCCTGCTCAACTTGATGCTTTCTGAAAGTGGCTTTGTCAAACTGCACAGAAGACAAGCTTTTACTTCATGAAGAGATATTCTTCAGAAGTGGATCAAGCAAACATGATTTTCTTTTCCCTTTCTGAATGATTTGATGCCATTTTTACCATTCATCTCCAGGCAATGCATAAAATAATTGAATGTGTATTTTAATTCTACCAGCTAGCAAGTGTAATGATTTAAGAGCTGCATTTAATCATTGCAGACCAGCTGCATTAGACAAAAATGACTGACGTATTTAGAAAAAAGTTTTGCCAGTACTGCAGGTCTATAATAATTTAATAAAGCTTTTAAATTATGATTCCAGCTGGTGAGTAGAATATTGTTACATATGTCATCACAAATATGTGGCAAATGGTCAAGATTCTTCTTAATCACAGTGGTAAGCAATGTCTAATATCTTTAATTTTGCTCAAGATTGTTTAATTAGGGTGCCTTTATCAGCTGTCAACTACCCATGCTGCTGTCACGGTCAGGAGACCACCACAGTAATGGCCAAGACAGTCTGGCGGCAGATCTCAGACACCCCCTCATGCAGACCACTACAGTGAAACACAGCAGAAATGTACTTTGATATGGAGTATTTCCATATTAAAGAGATTGAAGAGAAAGTCAGATTAAACTTGCTGTTAGTAAAGTAAGGGTTAAGGAGAATGTTAGGCTACCAAAAGTTTAAAAAAAAAAAAAAAAAAAAAAAACCTGACCTGCACAGTCTAATCACAAAATGTCCAATAAAGCTGAGTGAACAGCCTGCTTAAAGGGAAAAATGCTTGTCCTTCAAGAAAACACTCTAACGCAGCTAACACAGCTTTGGCTAAAGCTAACAAAGCTAACAAAGCTACTCAGATAACGAAGCTACTTAGATAACAAAGCTATGTAGCTAACATACTTTCATTATCAATGTAGATTACAATGCTATGTAGCAATCAAAACTATGTTAGCTGTGTAGATAACAACACTACATAAGCCATAAAGGTTACATATTTACATAGCTAAAGTGATGCTACATAGCAGAGTGTCAGAGGCTGGACCACACCTCAACCATGCCTCTTCTTGCATTTCCATAACCTTAAACCTGACCATTTCCTCCACTTTTGTTCTCGTACTCCACAACCCTCCCCATCATTCCAGTATCTAATCAATTAATGTCAAATTGCAATCTAGTTGATGGTGTGGTTCTAGTTAGTGAATTTGAAGCTAATGTCACTACATAGCTACATAACTAATGTAAATATAGCCAAAGCAAACTGAGCTACATTAGCTATGTTCATTTATGCTACATTTGGCAAAGCTAAACACGTTTTAGAAGTAGTTGTGCCACCAATGGCCAGCTTTTGCTTTTTTGCTTTAGCTAAAGCCAGTGCAGCTTCATTGTTTTATGTAGTAACGTTAACTATATAGCCAGCGAAGCTTCGTTTGCTTTAGCTGAAGCTAATGTAGCTATATTGGCTTATGCAGTAACGTTAACTACAAAGCCAGCAAAGTTTTGTTTGCTTTAGCTGAAGCTATGTAGCTACATTGGCTTATGCAGTAACGTTAACTACATAGCCAGCGAAGCTTTGTTTGCTTTAGCTGAAGCTAATACGAGCCACCAGTTGCATAACTTTTCCTAAAACAGGTCTCTATATAATTTCATTCTAGATTAGACATCGGACTTTTTTCTTGTCTGTTTATGAAATGCTGTTTAGCCTGTAATGTTTGCTGTGTAGTTATTTTATGATTGTAACCGCCACTTTTTGTTTCTAAAAGAACTTCTAAAATGGTTGCATTCCAATGGTTGCCGCATCTCACCAGAGTGGTCTTCAAGAGGTGGCATCTGAGATCTGCGGTCTGTAGCTAGACCCCTCTCATTATGGCAGCTCCCTCAAAACAGCCCAGGGTTCATCTATGTAACAATGATGTTGAACATAAGATGGCCCAATTAGTCCTGATGGAACACTCAGACTACATAAGGGTTTTTTGTTTGGTTAAAGACAGTGTTTAACTCAGAAGTGGCATTTTTTAACATTAAATACATTTTAATATTCTTTGGTTTATTATTCTTAAGTCATGGAAGATTTCTCTATCCTTGTGAGGTAATTTACATCAAACATTTCTGAGCCAGAATTTTTCCAATTTTTTTATCATGTAGCTTTAAACGTCCATGTAACTGAATGTCCAACAATAGTTTATGCTTCATTACAGACTTTTTAATTAAATCCACTATAGTATGATTGAATTATGTAAATTTTTTTTTTTTTTTAAGGAATTAAGAGTGTATTGGATGCAGGATGACTCATGATGTTGGTGTCTGTCCTGTATTCAGGGTGAAGATTTTATATTTTCCTTTTCTCCATATAAGCAGTCATCTGGTTGGATTATTCAGGTGTGTTTTGAATTCTAGTGTTATTTTGTGTCATCATTGGCTTACGAAGGACTGTAATGGTGCACGATGTTTTGCTTTTCAGAATCATCTTTCAATCTGTAGATACGTAAAAGCTCACTACATCTATTTGATTTTTTACACCACCCTTTTATAAAGGGGCTTTTTGAAAAAAAAATAATAATAATGAAGTGTTCCTGTTTCCATCCTGTCTTTGCAGATGTTCTCCCTCACTCAAGCATCTACATTGTAATATTTGTTTTTCAGATTTTATTTTTGTAACATCACGCTATTCAGGACTGTAAATTAACTGTAAGATACACTAACTGATGAATATACAGTAACTGTGTGTATGGATTGATACGACGTGGTTGGACTGATGACCTGTGGAGTGTTGTAGCTTGTTCACACTGAGGGGGATTGTATCAAAACATTTACAATGCTTTAATTTTTAATAAACTACAAATGAAGATGATTGGTGGATTTTTTTTCCCTTAAAGACAACAAAAAACATAAAAATATCCTTTCAGGGATTTTGGCACCACATACATACCATTCGGCTCATGGACATTAATATTGCAGGAGGAGGATTTAAATAAGAAGCACTTTTTTAAAACAATGAACATGTAAACTGTTCCTTAAACTAATGTGTTTCAGGTTGCATGTGATTTGCAGTATTTGCCTTTATATCAGTGCATCATGGAGTGAAGATTTTCTTACTGGCAAACAGAAAACTTAATGAAGCAATTTCAATATCACTAAAACTGTCCATAGCAGAATGCCAGTCCCAGGTGTTACACCCTGTTGACAATAGTATTAATTATTGAATTCAGGTGTTTCAATCAGACCTGTTGCCACAGCTGTATATAATCAAGCACCTAGGGCCTAGAGCTCAGTGACTTCAAGCGTGGTAGTGTGATGGATGCCACCTTTGCAATAAGACGCTTTGTGAAATTTCCTCCCTGCTGGATATTCCAGTTAACTGTAAGTGACGTTAGAAAGTGGAAGCATTTAGGAACAGCAACTCAGCCACAAACCGGAAGACGAGGTAAATTCACAGAGTGGGGTCTTGACTGTTAAGGCCCATAGTGCGTAAAAGTCGTCCAACTCTCTGCTGAGTCCATATCTGGGAGAATGTTCCCTGTCTGACTGTGAGGGAGAGATGATGGTTGTTTTTCAGGGTTTGGGCTAGGCCCCTTATCTCCAGTGAAGGGCAAGACATTGCCCAGAGCACAAAGCAAGGACTATAAAGACATGGTTTGATGAGTATGGTGTGGAAGAACTTGACTGGCACAGAACCCTGACTATAACCCCATCAAACACCTTTGGGATGAACTGGAATGGAGATTGCGAGGCAGGCCTTCTCATCCAACATCAGTCCCAGACCTTATAAATTACTCTACAGAATGAATGGGCACAAATTCCCAAAGAAACACTCCAAAATTTTGTGGAAAGCCTTCCAAGAAGAGTAGAAGTGCTTATAGCTTCAAAAGGGGGCCAACTCCATTTTAAAGTCCATGTATTTGAGTACAAAGTCGTAACAGTCGCTGTTAGTGTAATGGTCATGCGGTCAAATGCTTTTGTCCATATAGAATGAATCCCATCACTCTTTTCCCACCCCCTTGCAGCGAATTGTCATGTATATGTCTTGCTGCGTTCTCACTTTAGCTCACCCAAATGTAACTCTGAAAATTTACAGGGGGGCTGGCAGTTGTAATTCTGGGTAGAGCTGAAGTGAAATTGTGAATGTTCACATTGAGACATGCAGCTTGCCCAGCAAATTTCAGGACGTTTTCAGGAGCTTTCAACAAATGTAAATAGAACCACAGTACTTTACCTTTGCAGCAATAATAAATATAAATCTTATAAGACTGATAAGCAGCTACCTGTCATCCCCCCCTTTCTCTCTCAGCAGTGACAGAGCTGAATTTAAAAGTTTTTAGACAAATCAATGACTCGGTAATAACAGAAGTCATGTAGAAGTGTGCATCTCAGCAAGAGCACAGTTGCATGCCTTACTTTTTTAATCAAAGCAAAGGGGTAAAAAAGTTTAAACTTTACAGAGCTTGTGTGGAACCATGACCATCTGATAACATAACACTGACAGCTTTTACATTCTTTATTATTAAAAGATCTACCAACATAGTAAAATAAGTTATACATCTGGCCATCAAACTACACATTTTTGTTTTACACTCCGTTCTTAAGCAACAGCTTTGGGAAATGATGGTATTCCTGAAATGTCTGAAGCTAAATCTCCCTCCTTTTTCTCTTTTTTTAAAATAATTTCCACAGGAAATGACATTAAAAAATTTGCCCCTTAAAAATCATTGCTATATATATTTTCAAAGATCAACAAAAAAAAAAAATCCTCTGGCGTAAAATGAGTTGTTATTGCACAATAAGCTGTTTAAAAGTGGCAACCCTTTAAATTCTCATCACTTTCTGACATAATTGTTGATGGTGCTTTAATTTAAGGACCATGTTTCTTTTTTAACATCATTGCAGTTTTTATTTTAAACTGAAGTATGAAAATAATCATGACCTATGTTTGGACTGGATCTGGATGTTAATGAATTCATGTTAAGTTCAAGTCCTCTGCTGCAGCTGCAGGCATTTTTAAGGCTTGACCATTGCTGGCCTCCCTGAGTCCTGAGGGGCCTCCTGCTTCACATGCAGGCCCTGTGCAGGGCCACTGTGGGCTCCCGCTGAGTTCTGGAGGGCATCGGGCGGAGCCTGGCTGTAAGCGTCACCAGGATGGGGAGGAGCACCTGGAGGCAGGTTCATTGGCGGGAAGTCACGTGGGCCAGGGAAGCGCATGTCAGGAAGAGGCATGGGTGGACGTGGTCCCATGGGTCCACGGATACCTAAAGACAATAAAAACAAGAAATTAATAATGGGAGAGTAAGACAGGCGGGAAAATGCCCCATTACTCTTGTGTGGGTGTGGATCAGTAATGAAAGTCAACCTAACTGCCAAACGTCACTAGAATTACTCATCCCATAAACTGGTTATTGATATAATGTTAATATCAGCACCAAAATCAGTTAGATCCCAAAAAGTCACACTATCAGCTGCATTAAAAACAATCCTGAATTTCATCAGTAAATCGTGTGATGAACTGTTTCACATAGCAGTTAAATAAGATGCACACAGTATGGTTTTGAATAGTTTTTAGACAACTTAAATGAATACTGCTAAATTTCCCTTTTATACCAATCAACTAGCCTGAATTTAAATTTCCATTTCATCCACTGTAAAATCAGTCACTAGGATTATCCCTAGTGTGAACAGCTTTCTGAAAATAAGCACAGCCACCAAAAAGTATCAAAGCTTGTACTCTTTCACCTAAAAAAAAAAAAAATAAATAAAAAATTTAACAATGTAACAAGCTTGGAGAGTGCATATTAACCTAAGGACAGGCAGTAAATAACATCTTAAATAACAATTTTTAAAACCATAAAATCCAGTATATAAGATGCACTTTTGGTAAGATTTATGGGCCTAATTCAGGGTTTCCCTCATTTATTACTTTTACAGTTTGATCCCGCTAGTGTAAGAGCCCCCCGTGGCAGTTGGTACAGCCTGTGGAGTATTAAACATGAAAAAAAAGAAGAAAAAATAAAAGAGATGCCAAATAATGTCTGATCTGTGTTTGGAGCAATAAAATTAATAAAAATGAGTATAAAACATGGTGTCATATTTCTGATAACTTAAAAAGGCTGTGATGGCATTACATAGTTATAAGTAAACAGGATTTTAAAAGCTCTTCACAGATATGTAGATGCAGAGAACACCTGCTTAAGTGTGTTTTACTTGTGCAAAATCATGACTTCTATTCATTAGTGAAGGACTGCAGAAAAGCTCATGTAAACACAGGATGGGACGGAGTGTAACTACACCACTGTAGCTGCTGTCCTCTACTTCTGCATATCCCCGCAAGGCCTTAAAATGTATTATCACTAAAGTCTCTGCTTTCACATGCAGAGGCTTTTTCAATACAGCATACACAAAGGAGGAGGGGAAGCCAGTGAGTCTTGCCGCTCCTCTGCTACCGCACCTGGAGTTAACTTTTCTTCTTCCTGTGTTTTGTTTTGCCTGGTTCTTTCTCTTCATTTGTTGTTAATAAGCGGTTAGCTAACGTTTATGGGCATCACTGTCACCTATATTGGTGGGTAATGCATGTTTACATAAGATAGTTTACCTTCTGCATAGGAATAAATTCAGACTTTTTGGATGCGTTAACACGAATGTTCTTAACATTATAACTGTGATTAATTAGGCGCCCAATCCCCTAGATCTTCATATTATGGATTTTCTGAACTCTTTTGAGCTTGAAAAGGACAAAATGCCATTAGTTCAATCACCCAGAAACACGAATGCTGATGTGTTTCATTAAAGAGTGTTATGTTTAAAATAAAATATAAAAGCAGTACAAACCATGTGGTGGAGGCATCGGTCCAAAGTGATGAGGTGGAGGGGGACGGAAGTGTGGTGGCGGGGGACCCCGAGGATCAATGACAGGTCCAGGGCCTGGCCTTGGGAGGAATGCATGTCCATTGGTGGGCCTAGGCCCAAACTCTCCTCCCATTGGTCCAGGCAAAGGCATGCCTGGGTGTCCATTGGCTGATAGTGGATGCCCATGAAGAGAAGGAGGGACATTAGGAGGAAGAGGTCCTGGTGGGAGATGGTAGGGTCCGGGGCCAGGACGTGGAGGTCTGTAAGGCCCTGGAGGAGGCAGACGGCCATGGGGTCCAGGAGGGGGGATCTGGTCATGGGGTCCGGGTGGCGGTCCCTGGACAACAGGGCCTGGTGAGTCCCTGATGGGGGATGCGAAGAAGGATCCAGGGCCCTGAAAAACAAAGTGTATGAGAGCGAGCCCTGTGCTGCTGTTGCTAGTCATGCCATCAAGAATCCACAAACCACAAATTTCAATCCCAACAGTGAGTGCATTTAGTGCTCAATCACATGACCAGTAACCACACACCATGATTATTTGGATAAAAAAAAAAATCAAACCACGTTCACAGAAATTGTCCTCATAACACACAAACTTGGCCCTAACCCAAATATCCAACACACATTTCAGCTTGAGTTTTGATTACAGCATTTCTGCTTCTTTCCATGCAGTGAGAACCAGTGACACCACATACAAACATATCCAATAAAGTTAAGTCAGCCCAGTGAAACAAAATGCCAGGAATCTCTTCCCAATTCCAAAATCCAGCTTAAGAGAAGAGGGGGTGCAGTGCTTGTGTACACCGTATAACACCTGGCTGAAACCGCCTCTATACTCACAGGCTCTGGACTGTCTGTGGAGGCCTCAGCCTTTGTCTCTGTCTCTGCTTTAATCTGTGGCTCTACTGCCTGTGACTGTGTCAGAGCAAGGACAGACACAAGTGGAACATGGGTAGGAGGCTCGATGGCTTCAGAAGACGGAGGGGGGAAAGGTATTGTAGGAAAAGAAAAAGTTAAATCAGATTAGAGAAAGACTTACAGATCCGTCCAGGTTGGCGGGCGAGGAGCTGCGGGGCCCCATGTCTGAAAGAAGAAAACAGCACAGTGTTAGAAAAGGGTTTGAGATTAACACTGAGCTTTAAAAAAGGCAGACTGAGAAAGACATACCCATCCCAGAGATGTGTTTGTTTTCAGCGTAACGACCGTGTGGGTCTGATGGCGGTCGAGGGCCTGAGCAGAGCAGGAAAAAAATTTAATGACAGAATCAATAAAGACTGAGCCTTTTATTTATGGAGGGAGAGAGAAGAAAACTACTCTGAAAAGGGCAAAGATGATCTCAATCTGTGAGGGCAGCACTAAGAGGGGAAACATATTATAAATGGCATTAGTTTGTTTTCAAATTGAAATTGTTTTTTCAGGGATATTTGTAAGAATTTTAACTTTGCAACAATTCTGAGGAATTCAAATCAGATTTTCTTGGACATATTCAGGAATTTTCTTTGAAAATTTAGAGACATTTCCTTGGAATTTGCATGCAGTTTTGAAGACATTTATTGGTAAGATCAGGGTATTTTCCATGAGTATCATCATGAAATCATCAGCAATTTTCATAGGGATGTTCACAATTTTGGGAAAATATATGTGCAAGTTTTCAGAAACTTTTGATTGGCATTTCCACAAATTTTCATGGACATTCTGGGTGATTTTCATGCAAATGCATAGTTTCCTTCATTAATTTGGATTCATTCTTATATTCAAGCTCCAGATTTTTAGTTAGAAAATGTGTTAGAAAACACATTTTTATTTTAAGGGACAGAACAAAGAAAATTCAACAGACACAAAACAAATCTCCACAAAAAGGAATTTTCTTAATGATTCAATCAAACAAAACAAAAAAGGAGCATGGCGTAGGGAAGTGTACACGAAGAAACAGGATGTAATGCACTGGGAAGCAATAAAAAGGAAGAACACAAGGAAGTGAAGGAGCTGAAAGGAAAAGTGAAGTCAGATGTGCAGGAAGAGAAAGATTTGAGGGAGACGGTAGCAGAGGGATGATGTCCAACTGTAGAAGTGGACAGTTATCCACCAGGACTCACCATACGGGTCAATTCTTCGCCCCACTGGGGCAGAGGGAGGGCGCCTTGGACCCTCTATCATAATTGGAGGGGATGGGGCACCCCCACTCACAGGAGAGGGGCCATATGAATCACCTGTCATGATTAAACCATCCGTTTACCAGAAGAAAAGAAAGAACTGAGAATACCCAACAATCTGTGCAAGAAGAAGTCCTCCCTCAAACACATACAACAACACAAAAGAACTGGAATCCTTTTACCCATTTAGCAAAAAAAAAAAAAAAACACATAAAAGGCATGCAAGATTTCACTAGAGAAGAGCCTCCTCTTCTCAAAGCTGTGTAATATCACAATGGAGAAAAATCAACAGTGGAGCTGTAAGGACTGTTTACCTTGGCGAGGGCCTGCAGGTTGGCCAGAGTTTGGTCTAAAGAGAGGAGCACGGCGCTCGTTCAGCTGAGAGGTCAGCACAGCAAGTCTGGAGATGGGGAGAAAGAACAGAAATAGCTGGATGCAAGAAACTGTCAGTTGTAGACAACATTCATTTACATCATCAATTCATCAGCAAAGCATATTTCTCAGCAATGGCCCATCATCAAGCTGCTCTGTTTTTTCAACCAACAATCTTCAAGAAAACATTTTATTCATGATTACATTTGAAAGGGAAATGGCAAAAACCAACATACAAGAGGGAGAATAAAGTAGGTTTCTTATCAAAAAGTACTGAAAGAAAGTTGGGCTTCTCTCTTTTAGTAAAATAACCCACATATTTCCAAAATGGGCATGAAGAGTTAATATTTTTTACTAGAATTTTAACACTCATGGCGCGTTTCCACCAAGCAGTCATGCTTTGTTTAGCAATTTGGCACAGTAAGCCCGTCCAGCCTCCCTCAGATTGATGGCAATCGTAACTTTTTTGGTCTTTCAACTCAGCTCTTTCTTTGATACCATTTTGGCTTTGATTTTGTACATTAGGCCAGTGGTTCTTAAACTTTTCAGCCTGCAACCCCAAAAATAACGGTGCCAGAGACCGGGGACCTCCAGTGTACCTGAAGGTGGTTGAATACAGCTATGCACATTCAAGAATAATCATGTGCAGACAAAGCCACTCATAAGGAGGGATAAAGGGGAAGGTTTCTGGGACCCAGCCAAACTGGGGGCTAATGGAGGTCAGAAAAATCATGGTCCACTGTGAACTTAAGCTGTGAAAACCATATTTTATATTTGGCCTGAATAATAACCACACGATCTCTATCTCCATCTATTAATTTGTGTAGTAAATAGCCTTCTAAAAATGAAAATAACTTTTGTTAAAAACATATTTAAAATGGATAAAAAATTGCTTAAATTAGTTAATGGTAAAAATGGTGAAAAAGAAGTTAAAATCGTATTTTTAAAGAACAAAAATGGGTTAAAAGTGGCAAAAAAAACAAACAAAAAAAACAAAAATGGATTCAATTGACAAAAACAGGCCCAAAAAGTGGTAAAAGGGGATTAAAAAGTGACTTAAATGGCTTTAAAGGGCAAGAAATTGGGGGAAATGAGGTAGACTGGGATGAAAAGTTAATATAACCTGGCAAAATGGGATAACTGTGGTTAAAATGGGCTAAAGTGTGCACAAAGTGGTTAATAGTGGCAATAATGAGGCAACAATAGGCAGAAAGTGGCAAGAATTAATTCACAAGTGACAAAAACAGGCAGAAAAAAAAGTGGTGAAAAGGGTATAAATTTGACGCCAATGGGTTTTAAGTGGCAAAAATGTGCTAAAATTGGCAAAATTGGTGTTGGAAAGTGATGAAAAGGGGTTAAAATTTGGTAAATTTTGTGTGAAGTGGCAACAGTGTAATTTAAAATATATTCTTAGTTTTTTTAAGGCATCTGATGATGCCCTCTCAGTGTCTCATGACCCCCAATGGAGTCCAAAAAGGAAATCGGTTTCTGCTCTTCAAACCAAATGACAAATCACTACGGCTGCCTTGCATTCCATTAAATTATCAATTCAGTCTAACCAGTTACCCACAAGATATATTTGCTAAATATGCCCATTTCCTCTAAAAGCAAGTAAATTGAGTCTAAAAGCAGGCAAAAATGGCGCATTTTCTGTTTTTCCATTAATGCAGTTGGCCCATGAGAAATTCATTTGATAAATCAACTAACTGGTCTGACCAACACTCTTTAGGGTCAAATAAGTATGCTTGGTAACCCGATAGAAATATGTCAAAAATAGGACGGTATGGATCAGTTATCTTGGTATCTTTTCAAGTTTTGGTGGGGGAAATGCAAGTAACTTTATATCATATAAAACCAAACTGAACTGGACTGTTTTGTGGAAACAGCTCAACAGGAAAAAAAAAATTATAATAACCAACACTTACTTTTCCCGAAGCTTTGATGCTTCAAGCTTCTCTTGATTCAGTGCTCGCTCTGCATTACGAGCATTTACCTGTACAAAGGATTAGACCGTTAGGGTGCTAAACAAATACTTCTATTTAAAGTGATCATACATTCTGTCCAACATGTTTGCATCTACAAGCAAACTGTGCCACATACCCAGTTAGAATGTGTTTTGTTTTCCTGTTCTTTAATCTAAAAGAGAAAGACAGATAAAGACAGGGTTCAGATTTTTTTGTTAATATTGCTCTCTGTACTTGCTGATTTCCCACTGAATCTACCTGTTCTTTATAAACTTCCTCCGTCTTCTTCATCTGCTCCTCCATCTCATTAATTCGTTGCCTCAAGACCTTAACCTGCTCCTCAGCCTCCACGGCTTTTCCTCCCACCTCAGATAGCATGCTCTCTTTGTTGCGTCGCTCCAGTTCCTCTTTTGTTAATCTCCTGCAGAAACACAACAATATCTTCTCATAACAGGACAAAGCTTTTCATTTTAAAGGCCCTTAAAGTCATATTTCTGACAGGGTTTAACTGATACAGCTTAGTTTGACAGTATGAGCAGGTTTTCTACAGCGTGTAACAGCAGCTAATAAAACATGATTATCAAGGGTTACAGCTTCACTTACTGCTGCAGAGCGTTCTCCTTCTGCTGATACATTTCAACCATGATTTCATTTTTCTGCTGAAGGATCTTGAACTGGTTTTCAACGTGGCTCTTCTCGCTTTTTAGGGTAGCGATTGCGTGCTCCAGCTCCCTGTGTTGTTCTGGTGCCAAAAAATACATTGGTGTGTTTGTTTGGAAGGAGATGGGATGTAAGATGCATTCAAAGGCTGTATGTTTCTGTAACTTCTCTGTTCCAACTTTTGATTTATCAAAAACAAACATGATCGGCATACCCTCCAATGACTTTCTACTCTTCTCCTCATTCAGAAGTTTGGTCATGAAGCGGTCACGCTCTTCTTCAACCACAGAGAGAGTAGTCTGGACCTGGAAGAAAAATTTACATATCAAATAAAGTAAGCCAAATTTTTATACTTCAATACAGCAGGTTTTTGAACAATACCACTGTTATTTTAATGACAGTATCAAAAAGTACAATGTACACAGATTTCAAGTCAAGACTGTAGCCAAAATCTGCTGCGTGACAAAGAGAGAGCTGTCTTAACTACACAAAATCCCTGGTGTAATCCAGACAACATGCAGTTTTTTGTCAGCATTTTTTGGCAACTAAAACCAGCAAACTTCCCTATATGTGGTACATTACACTTTTATTTCTGTTCTGATATCAAACAGGCTTCAGTATCGTTTGATACGTATTTGACCTTTATCAGTTAAAAAAATCCTTTATTGTGACATCTCTAACAAATAAAACAAATTCAAGAGCAGCTTCCTCTATCAGAATAAACTATGTGCCCTATTGAGATCTTACCCGAGAAACATCCATCATCTGTTTGATCCTGTTCTTGATGGCTGTCTTCTTGTCTGAAAAAGTTCATAAACAACTCAATATCAATCTGAACACAACACTATTCTTCTGAGAATGAAGAAAAATGTGTGGAGGCCCTTCAAAAACAACAAAACTGTTTCCAATAAAGAAAAGACTGACTGACCAGGTGCAACTTCGCCATTGGCTAAGACTTTGGTTTCGCCTTTCTGTGAGTCACAAGCATCCAGGTCCGCCAGGAGATCAGACAGCACCTGCCAGGAGACATTTTTGTGCAGGAAAAGTAAATAACTTGATGCAAGTTAATAATGAATACATACAGCTGACAACAAGCATCACGATTATAGAAACACCGAAATCCTGACCTCTACGTTGTGATCTTTGAGCACCACGGAGTCCTCCAGCTCTTTCTGGGACTTTTGGTAAACTTTAATCTGCTCGTTCAGCTCCTTATGTTTTTCCTCCCAGTCTTTAATGTTTGCTTTGAGCTGTAAGAAAAAAAAGGAGTGCGCTTCAGGAAAGTGGTAATAAAAAGTTGTAGGAAAAAAGAAGAAAACGCCGGTTTTGACTTATGCAACATTAAAGCAGTTATATATTATATTAAAAAAGTAGAAAAGCATACATTTAGGTTTTAAGAAATAAAAATACAAGGCATGATTGCCCTTTTCAGAATACTTATAAAACTCTTTAATTTTGATATTAAATCATGAATGTTTCAATGATCAATTTATTGTTCCCACTGATGAATCATAGCTCTTTTTAACTGGGTTATATTTATTTTGATAATCTATCTCCATAACTCTTGGTGGAGTGTAAATTCCCGCATATATAACAAAGATATACTGGCACAATATCCCACTTCATTAATAATGTGTAGTATGATTACTATAATTCTTAAGGAGCACACAGGATAATGTCAGATCTGGCGTAATTCCAAACAAAAAAAAACCCTCATCTGTGATTAAAAGTAAATATAAAACACAAAAGCAGAAAAAACAGCTTACAACTCTTTTGACTGAAATGAAAATTTAAAAAAATAAAATAAAATAAAAATAAAAAATGTAAGATCCTATCATCTAGCATTCAAGACATTTAAAAATTTCTTAAAAGTTTTAATATGGCTTATTTGATATATCAAAATTATAATTTTAAGTATCGGCCCCTCTGTTTACATACAAAAAAATGCTGCACAGGGCACTATGCTTTTAAGTCGGTATAAATGTCAAAATATTAACATGCAAGAGAGAAGGAGTGTGCCATGCTTGGCAATCAACATTGAAACTGAGAGTGAGGGGGCATCAGCAGTAGCAAAAAAAAGCTGTGATACAGAGACATAAAAAATTTTCTGATTGTTCTGCCACATTTACACACTAAAAAGAATTAAAACATGTTAACAAACATTTAGAGTGGTTTTCTTTGATTTCTTAGTAAAGTGCTCCCTACTCAGTTGTGTTGGCTTCTGACAGACAATGCAGATAGACTGACAGTGAGATCTCCAGATCTCTTTCTTACTTCACCTGTTGACTTATTTTCAATTCCTCAAGGTAAACAAATGCACATTATACACTGTCCAGACATATTTACCATGACATTAAAGCACAGTAATCCCAAACCATTTTATTGATTATTAAAACTTGAACCGTATCACTGATAATGGGGGAATTCTACTGCAAATATAATCAAAACTGCCATTAGTTTCATCACTTGTCTACATGTTGTCTTACCGTTTTATTTTCTTCTTTTAATGCTGCAAAATCTTTCTCCAGACTTTTCTGATGGACGTTTCGGGCATCTTCTCGAATCTTTGCCTCATCCAGAAGCACAGTTGTCTGTGACAAGCACACAAAGTTGACATTAAGAGATGGAACTAGGGGCATCATTCAATATTGCAACATGTAGAGGATTCCTCGTACCTTAGCAAGTGTGTCCTGAATCTTTTTCCTGCTGAGCTGCAGCTTCTCATTTGACTTCTCCAGTTTTTCGATCTGATGAAAAAAACATTAAGCATCATGAATCTGAGAAGACAAATCAAGGTTTTTTTAAAGGGCGGCAAAAGATTTAAGACACTTACCCTGGTTTCATTCTGCTGAGAACTGGCCCTCTCCTCTTGGAGGAGTTTGGTGTATTTGTTCTTTTCCTCAGCTATTTTTTTATTTCGTGTTTCTGCCTCCAACACCTTGCTCTGCAGAAAGAAACAAGAGTCTTCACTTTACTCTCAAAGCTCATAATGGAATGACAAAAAAAAAAGCCAAGATATAACACCTTACATGGTATAATCAAATACACAAGGACAAACAAAAATAACAAATTCCTACCTCCAGGTCTTCAATTCTTTTCACTGTATGACTAACTTCTTCCTTGGACTGTTTTTCTTTTTCTTTCAGATGTTCAGTCTTAAAAAGACGAGAAGAAAAAAAACGTTATAAAAGGTTCAAAAAGTACACTTTAGATTATTTGGTTCCATTTTATCCTTGGTTCACCTGTTTCTGAAGTTCAGACATTTTTTTGAGTGCATCCTCCCTCTCCTTTTTGAGAGCCTGAATTTGTTCTGACAGCTTTTTCTCATCCACTGTGTGCAACAAATGTTAGGCAATGAGTTCAGTTTCATGCTTCTGCAGTCTGCGCAGCAATGAAGTATGATAAAAAGCAGCATAGTTGACAAAATGTGTTAAGACTTACCAAGGTACTGTCTTTTCTTAACCTAAAAAAAGATTTAGAAAAACTAAAGGTTAATATCACATTTGGGTTTTTTTTTTGTCTTGTTCTGTTTTTTGGCAGATGTGCAGAAGAAAAATACTTTATTGATTCTAAACTATTTCTCCTTGGTTCAAAAACCAAGATAAACAAATCAAGGCATTGTGCATGTTCAGAGACATTTAATCTAAGCTCATACAAAGAAATATTTTTGTCTGTTGTTGGCAAACCCTGACTCAAAAGTTAAGCAGAGATGAGAGACACTGTAGTACAACACTTACTGCCAACACGGTCCTCCAGAAGAAGAGGGTGAAGGTCATTACTCCAACCAAAGCCGTGACAGCAACAGCCTGCCAAGGAAAGCCATACAAGGTTTCCCCAGGCTTCCACTCCTCTGGTAGTAGTGAAATCATCTAAGGGCACACAAAAGTATTTAATAATGATCCTTAGCGCAATCAAGAGTGATGAATTAAACTCTTAATCAAACTGTTTCTAAGGTGGTCTTAAGGTGTGAAATAAATACGTTTCTCAATACAACTAAAAGTAGAGACAATTTAGTAATTTAGTTGTCATAGCAATTTCTGATGCTTCCATGTACTCCTACACTTCTTAACACATATCAAAAGAACAATAGAGAGATTAATCTATTACTCTACTCACAACCCTGAAAGACAAAAGCTTATCAGCACGTTAGCATACAATAGTTATAGTGATACTGCACAAAACGGTGTCCTTGTGCCTCATCCAGAGACACTTAACTCTGTTAAATATCCCATAACAAAAGAGTCAAAATGGGCATACAGCTGCAAAGCAAGTCACATGGGTTTCCTGGCACTGACACAATCATGTTGCGCATTTTGACAGCGATGAGGAAATGATTTAGAACTACTCAATTAGACAGAATTTTTAGGGCTATTACAGAGGGGTTACTGCAGCTTATTGAAATTAAAATTAAATTCCATAATACAATGTTTTTTGCTGCCAATAAGGCTGAAGTGAACAACTACAACATCAATGGACAAACTGGACAATAATATTACCGCTAAGGTTGTCAGAATGTTCAGCATCTCAATAATTTTTGATGCCATGTATTATAAAAGCAGCACAATCTCCTTTTAAAAAAAGTTGATAGTATCAATTAAAGGGCTACAGCAAGGGTGTCAAACTCAATCACAGCAGGGGCCGGGTTCTGAAGTTAGGGCTCACCCGAGAGCCATACAGGGTCAACATTTGACCATAAACTCTCAGCCTTATTTTCACTGGTAATAAAATATAAAAAAAAAAGGAAAAACTTGAAGCTCTGAATCTTTTTGAGATTTGTAAAAGTCCAAATGACAAGTTCAAAGGCTCAAAATTTGACATAAGAAAGCCAAACTTCTTAGACCGCAAGGTCATAATACATAATTAAAAGTCAAAAATCATGCTTTAAAAGGTAAATATCTGAGGTGGAAAGTTGAAGTAATGACTTTTAAAGGTAAAAATATGATACAAAATTTGAAATCATGTGTTTAAAAGGTAAAAATATCAATTAAATTTTAAACTGTGAGTCTTAAGGGTCAAAATAATAATAAGAAACAGATAAGCCATCCAAATTCATAGGTCAAAAAAAATCCAAAGCCATTGGGATTTGGATTTGGCTCATAAAGATGTAAAAGTTACATTTATGTCTCTTACAAACAGAAAAAAAGCAGAGAAGGAGACTTTCTAAACTGCACAGAAACAATAACCACTTGTGCTGAAGTCTGCCTGCACTTTTCGGTAATTTAAAGTACAAAATTACCCAACATTCATTACCCAAAATTTCTTATTTTGGTTGCTGCTGTATCAAACAGGTATTGATATTGTGTGACAATTACTAGCGTCACATCATAACATCCATTCTGATATAGTGGCAACCCGTGTCACCTTTTAATAAGTGTCCAGTCATACCACAAAGTGACCTTTGAACTGACCAGGAGTTCACACAGAAGCATGCACGCTTGTGTCTCTGATTAAATGAGGGGATTAAAAATTATTAACACCACGCTGCCTGAAAAGATTAAAAAGCTCTTTTCTGTTAGCTGCTTTCAAAACCATACTTTATCCATTATAGCGGTGCACAAAGGCAGGACTGTGAACATGCTATGTTTTAGGGGATTTACTCACTTGACGACACTGAACACAAGATGTGAATAAACAAGGATGATAATCACTTCACTGAACACCTCTGAAGCAAAACCAGCTGCACCAAATGCAAATGGTAGTTTGGTAAGAATACTGAGAGGTAGGAAACGTGCATTGACCATATGCTTAATAACACGTCAGCAGGCCATGATAGCATTATAAATACGTGACATTTACAAGAATCAGTGCTGGGCTAAGATTTTTCACTTACATGCTGCAGCTGCTTTAGAAACAACACGTAAACATGGTCCGGTTCCATTACAGGTCGGGGTACTGTATCAGTCTCCATGCCAGCCTTTGAAACAAGAGCGGAACTACACCGAGAATGCTACTTTGACAGCTATTAGCCTGCTAGCACGTCAGCGTTAGCTATCCCCTACGTAAACGCTGCAGTTGTGCTAGCATTAGCCGAGTGGATTAAATACTACAGCCAGCCTTTGTAAAACAACATAAATACATCAATAACACTGACAGCGTTAGATATCAGAGCCAGGCGCTGAGCTAGGTAGCGTGTGGACTTGAAAACGACATTTAATGTAATCAAAAACAAGTCGTCGATTCCATTTCACTATCAAAGATGAACGGTTAAGCCGGAGACGTTAGCCGAGCTAGAGGTTCAAATATGGATTAAAAAAATGCTCTTCGAAAAGGGTCTGATGACCGAATTAGCTCGACAGTAGATAGTCCAGGTTACGACAGCGTTTTACAATGTTTCTCTGCTTCTCCATGCCAAAATAAGGCCCACCGGTTGTGTGAGTAGACAGCTCAACACCGGCTGTGATGAACTTCAGCCTACACCGCGACAGTCAACAAGACAGAAAGGGGGGCCGTGAGGCATTCAGGAAAACTCAGATTTTTGGATACTCCCCAATATAAAGGTCCATATAAGGACAGTCGACGTGTTTTAATGTATCAGAGCACTAGACTTACTGGGCTTTAAAGCTTTTTTTGAGGCAAGTATAAGACGTTAGGTATCTATATTGTTGGACTGAAGAAAAAGTGTTTTTTTCATGTAGACTTTCATTTTCATTTGAAGGTGCTTCTGTATTTATTTATTTTCCCGACCCTTCCTGACAAATGCATGCAATAAGATTACTAGTTTGGTCTTACATATGCATCTTCTAAAAACCAAAAGTAATGCACTTTTCATCGCTGTCACAATAGGACCTTTGGAGTTAAACGAAATAGAGGTTTTGATTATGCCTTCAGAGCATTCTGATGCAAATTAGTGTTGAAAATGCTCCATTTATCTTGTATTTCTGAGAAACATGTTTTGATTAGGATTTTATCTCAAATTAATATATTTAATATTTACACTCATGCATTTTACCAAGGCATGTTTTTTGAGCCAATATTTGAGCATAATTTTAAGTATACGAGTGTTTTGTAGTATTGCGGGAAGGGGCATGAGCAATTTTGTAGTATTTATGCAGTGACACTAAAGGCATTTATTCTATTTCTTTAATACTTTTAGCTTCAGCCAATATGGATTCTCTAGAGTTATTAGTTTGTTTATCACTTAGAGATGTAACAACACTCAAATGTCATAACACAACAATCAAGAACTAAGTATCAGTATTATCACCTATCACTGTATTGTTAGAATTTGCTGAAAATCTAAAAAAGTACAAATTCATCATTGCAAATAATTTAATCAACTTTGATATTAAAACCACCATAGATCAAATTAGCAGTATGGGGACTAGCCTATGCACTTTTTGTTTGTATAAGCATTAGAAGTAAACATGAAAACCTTATCAAATGGTTCTTTGTTAATAAGGTTGTTATGATAAGAAAAAATAGGGGAGTTGACTTTAAAATTTGGGGGGAATTTGTTTGAAAATTATCAGGAATTTACATGGAATCTTTCAGGGATATTTCTGTTGGAATGTTTTTACAGGATACCCTAAAAAGTTTTAAAAATTCAAAGAAAATCTAGGAAATTCATTTGAAATTTTAGGAAATGAGTGTGGTTTTATGAAAAGAAAAATTCTAGGAAATTCAGAACATTTAGAGGAAATTTCAAATTAACAGGAAAAATTAGTCCTACCATACCTCCCTGAATGACCATTTTTTTACTGACTGAAGACCCCCAACAACTGGCCAACACAGAAAAAATATCTGCTCTACAACTGATCCAGGGCTGTATATTCTGCAGAAACAGGACCATCCACGTTCTGGATGATCTTACTGTTTATAAAAGTGACCTTAAAACTGCAATGTGATTCACGAAAATACATACTGGAAGGCAAGTGGGGTAAAAAATATTTTCATTTTTGAGGCCAACTACAGCAGTATTTTAGAAGACAAGAACAACCATGGTGAACAATGCAGATTATGATGTGACTGGGGATACTCTAGACAAAGCACAGTGGATGAGGGGCCATGTTTGAAGAGGAGGATGTTGATGATTTTGATGTGAAAGATTGATTATTGTAAAAAACATGATAAACTTTAGGGCAAAGGGAATTTTTTACACTTCGAGTCAAGGGTTTAAAATCTCGGAGGGTTTTAATGTTCTGTCTTTATCTGCTGAGAAAAAAAAATATTTCTAGAAACTTTGAAATTCTGTGCAGTTTTTCAACATTTTTAAGGTCTTTGTCAATCCATACACAATCTTAGAGGGTGGTTTTTAGGCAGTCTTGGGTCTTAATTGATTAACACTGGCAAGTGTTTCATCTCTAATTATACTTCCATTCATTTCACATCACATTCTCCTTTAAATAGTATGGGCCTAAGATGAAAATAGGCTTAAAGTCTAAAATAATTACATTATAATACTAAGATTCAAGCGTTAATTGTTCCCATACATATTAGTCTTTAGAAACTTACTGCATACATTTAAAATAACAAGCTGTATTTTTATATCACAATATACATCACAGAAAACAAAGATGTCACCTATTTCCAGTATTGTTCTTTCCAAGACAAATGTATCACTCTGCACAAATCTTTGATTTAAACTCTGTTTTTTATGGGCTTTACAGCAAATATTAAGAGGCAGTTGGTAGCCCACAGCCCTGCAAGTTGTAACAGCAGGCTTGGGTCAGAGTTTAATTCCGCAAGTCACTAAAATATGGGTATTCATACTTTTGCATTCTGATTTATGGATTAACTCAATCATTTAACGTGCAGAGCTGAGAACAATAACGAATGAGCTAACAGAGTTATTGGAGTCAAGTTGTAAACTTACCACAATCGTCCACTCAGAAAATTTAGTTTTCATCATTGAAAGGATGCAGCCCATGTAAACTATTCCAGTAGACAATAATCCCACTTCTTCAACATGGCTTTCAGGAACTGGATCCATGGATTCCAAAGAGCCTGGTGGAACAAAACGTACTTATTAATCTATGTATCTTATAGGCAGACAAGGAGAGAGAAGTAAAATAACCAAACTTAAAATTAAAGTAGTAAATTCTCAGGAACATTTTTGTGCAATTGGCTGACTACATGAAAAGCTTTTAAATACTTAGAATGTCAGATAGAAATGACAATTTTGGTTAAAAGGCAGTGCAATCAAGATACTGTAATCTAGCATTTTGAGGGATATTACTGACTAATCAACAAAAAAAAGAAATACTGATTGGGCATATTACCCGAAGAACCAGAGGATGTGTGATCAACCTCAACCCCGAGCCCCATTTCCAGAGGATTTTCCAGGGTATCCTGAGGGACTCTCTGCAAGTCCTCTGATGTGCTGAAGCTTGGCTGATTGTCTTTGTTTTTATTGAAGTGTCCACCATCTTCCCTCATGTTGACATCTGGTCCACTGGGCTGCTCATCCCAAAATACCTGCTCTTCCTTAGTCTCCACTGTCCTTTTTTCATGATCTGTTGCTGTGAGGTTGTCATCGCTTTCAGCCAGAGGGACACTGCTTGTCCGGTCTTCTTCATCTTTAGACATGTCAGGTTTTGCATTTGACTCATGTTCAGCTACAACAAAACACAATTAAAAAAAAAGATCATTTGCAAGATCCATTGTTTAAATCTTCAGTCAGTAACTGTTCTTTGGACAGCAGGTGTGGTTTAAAAGCTTTGTCATGAGAGGGACATTTCTTGGATGCAATTTCAACCAAATAGCTTTGTGCTAGAAGTTTGAACAAAACAGCTACAGCCAAGTGTTTATTATCAAACCATGCCTTGCTTCATTTCTTTATTTCATTCTTTACTCATTCATGGCTATTTAATCAATTTAGTATGTTAAAGAAAATTTCCACAGATTTTTTTTTCCTGTTGGACATTAAAGTCGGTGCGTTTGTCATATTTAGTACTTGTAAACTTTGAATGAACCAGTCCGAATGAGTAAATTATGGCGAATTTTGATATGTGTTAGACCCAGAATCTGACCCTGATAGTTTGGAGAGAGAGGGGGAATAAAACCAGCAGCTACTAGCCTAGCAATATAGCCCCATCGGAGGGGGCGGACACAAAACATTGAGTCCTGTCGCTGGCCAGCCTCCGGAAAATCGGCCAATCGGGAGAAAGCAAGTCCGTGGAGTGGGGGGAGTTAAAGAGACAGCAGCGAAAACAAAGCGTTTCAGACGGAGGTTAAAATAAGGGCTTTTCAGGACGCCAGTATGAGAAACAAAGAGTTTTTTGAGCTGTAAACCATGTAAAGCTACTACATGTGTATCAGAGAGATGGTGTAAAGCCTTGAAAAAAGGCATAATACCCCCAGTTTAACAATATATCTTTAGTTGACACTTACCTTTGTTTACCTTCACACTTTGTTTTGACAAATTTCAGCAGATGTGCCTTTTGCTCGGCTGGTACTATAAGTGCTATGAATGAAATAATACAACTCCACTTAGGCATTAATGGTTTAATATGATCAAAATATTGTTGTTATTGTTGCAGTCATCTTTGATTTTATGGCCAATACCCTCTATGCAGGGAATTTAAACTGTCATACAAAGGGACATTTGATGTCCATTCTGATAAGGTGTGAGCTGCAATCACTTTTAATAAAGTGATGATACATGACATACCATTCTGAACTTAGTCTGAAATTATACACACTAAGAACATATGGAATTTTTGGTCAAATCTGGTGTTTAGGGCACACTCACAAAAACTTTTTTCCTTCAACTTAAAAGCTGGCTGCATCTGACAAAGCTGTTAGCAATACACCTGTATAAAATGCTGAGGCAATACAATGCATTTTAAAATTTGCCCATGTCATTGTGTTTTGCAAGTGAAAGCACTGGTATTCAAAGCATGCTGAGACATAGCATCAAAGTTAGGCTGGCAACACCACTTTTTAACAGCTTTTCTCTCTCAGTAAGTTATAAATAGGGTTGGGTATCGTTCATGTTTTTCCTGTTACTAGTGCTAAATCAAAACATTTAAAATGATGCATGTGCCTAAATGGTGCCTGAAGCTGTACTTCTGATTAAAAAAAGTGTGTTGAAAGGTGTCAAGGGATAAAAGCTGTCTGGGTATCAGAAATTATTTGCAGAAATACCTTAAAAAGATGCCAGAAGAACAAGAGATAAGAAAAGGAAAAGGGGGTACCAGCCAATGTGATTATTTCCTTTTTTTAAAGATCTATTTTTGGGCTTTTTATGCCTTTAATGACAGCAGAGGACAGTGGATAAAATTGGAAACAGAGATGAGAGCTGGGGAGAGACATGTGGGAAAGTGCCATGGGTCAGATTTGAACCAGGCCAATCGTGTATGTGGGGCGTGCCTTAAACTACTAGGCCACCTGCGCCCAAATGTGATTATTTCCTTGGTAGAAAAATGCACACAGAGCAAAGACATTACTCCAGATGACAAAACAACTTAAAAACATTTATACTCATCTGAAATAAAGTGAATGCACTAAAATTCCAAATTATTTCTTGCCTTTAATTTGGGGTGGCAACATATCACATGAGGGTGGTGGGGTATTGAAAAAATAAGGTAATACACTTTATTATTAAAGTATAAAAATCTGGGTTGTATTTTGGTCCGGTATGTATCAGATGTGTTGGTACTGGTACCATGTTGGTACCAGATTTCAATGCTCATCCCTAGTCATAATCCAGTATTTAAAGAAAACAGAGCTTTACTGTTAACTTCATAAACCTTGCAGAGTGCTGGTTTGATTTAAAAGACTCCTCAGTTAAAGATAGTGGCAGAGGTGGGCAGTCCAGGCATTGTGCTTTTGGTTTGTGGGTTTATGCTTCATAACCAGTGGTGTAGTTGGAGTGGGTACACTCTTAAATTATCCCCCACTTTTTTAAAATGAAGGATAACTGCGCTGCATATTCAGTTCAATTAAAATGTGCCTTGGAATTTGCAATTTGTAACTCAACATCTCCTGCTTCACATGGTAAGTATCATCATGAAATTAACAGCCAAAAAGCAGATTTTACCATCACCACTGGCCTACAGCCAACTCCATGCTTCTGAATTTTGAGTGAACTATTCTACTACATTCCTTGGCTACGCTGGAGTAATGCGTTACAAAGCAACATAATAGTTTACTCATTACTTTTTTGTTGCCTTAGCTATCCAAGAAGAGGGGTATACTCTATAGAGACTTAAAATAAGAGAACTCAACTACTGTCCTGGTAGCTAGCAGGAATGCAAACTCCACATGGGGTACACAAATGGTCCTTAAAAAACAACAAAGTGCATGTTGAGGTCTTGCTGAACTCAAATTGCCACCTAGAAAGATAGATTTAACCTTTTCCCCTCCTGGGGACCCCCAAACCAAATCACATCTTGTAGATCAGCATGATTAAACTCTCCATTTTACAGTGCCTGACCTATTTTGTAGGCATTGACTCTACCAATTGCAAATAATCCAAACATAATCTACACAGGATATTAATTAGAAGTATAAATAAAACTTACGCTCAATCAATTCTGGTTCTTTTTCTGTTGCCAAAGGCGTGCTGTCACTGGCTGTTGAATATTTCTGTCGTAGACTGAATGCGAGTTCCTGGAAGTCATCCAGTATTTCCGTCTCCTCATCCAAATTACTTTCCTCCATATTTGGCTCATGGTTGTGTTTTGAGTCTAGCATCTTCTCGATCTCATCCAGGATGGTGTTCTCAGAAGCTTCCAAGATTCCCTCGAGCGCACTCTCAATGTCTTGTGCAGCAGTTGTGTGTGAGAAACGGGTGGCCTTCATTTCTGTGTCCAAGTCAGAAAACATAGCCTCAACTTTGAAGAGATTCTTGAGACCAAGCAGCTTTAAGACCCTCTCCATTTTGTCCTCTGTGAAGTGTTCTCGAATCAGAGTCAGTCTCAACACACTATCACTGTACTCTGGCTCTGGAGTCAACATATCAGGATCAGCTTCTTTTGGTGGATATTTTTCAGAGTCTATATTTTCAGATTGTGATAGAGATAGTGCATTTTCATCTTCAAGTAGTTCTTCTTTCTCCACTGCAGTCTCTGCATCTTCTAGCTCCTCTTTGAGGGGTTCCTCTTGAAGTTCTGGTTGTAAATATGGCCAAAATTCTGCTTGGCTGGTATTACTCTTTAAATCCGACATAAGATGTGTGTGTTTCTGATAAGGTATGCTGTCATGCACCATCTTTTCACTCTCCTGAATGTCTGAATTTTTTGACTGAATTTCTTCCATGGATTGTTGCTGAGTCCTTTCAGTTTCAGAATGAGCTAATTCTTGGTTAGTTGCCATTTTGTTTTTGGCCAGTTCTTTTTCCAAATCTTCACTTTGCTCCATTGCAACACTGTGGTGTACACCTGTCTGACCAGTACCGACCCCCTTCTCTTCCTCTTTGGGCTCAAATGGTTCATTTGTTGCCTCGGGAATAGCAGATTTGCCTTGGTCTGGAGTTGTAATTGCGTCTGCTTGATGCTGTATTGCCTCTTTTGTTGGTTTTAAGGTTTCCTCAGGTCCTACCACTTCTCCATCGCCGTCACCGCCATGTTCGTCTGATTGTACTGCAATAGGCAGATCTTGAAGAACCTCATGAAAGTCTTCCTCGATGTCTTGCTTTGCTTTAGCAAATATATCAGAGGCATTTGGAGCAGCCTCTTCCTTCTCATCATCATCTTCATCGTCGTCATCTTCCTCTGAACCAAAATCCTGTGCTGTCCTCTCCCCCCCAGTGACAACAGAAAAAACAGCATCTCCAAATGTTGTCCAAATGTTCTTCTCCTCTTTGAGGGAGTCAGATGATGGAGAGTTCAAGGATTCATCTGAGAGAGACAGCAGTGGAGTTCCTTCTTTATCTTGTCTGTGATCTGTGGGAGGATGTTGGACATTTTCACTTTCTTCCTCTTCATATGGAGTAGTTTTCCTGGTTATCTCCTCGTCTGACACGACAGCATCAAAAGTTGTTCCATAGCTTGTTTTTAAATTAGGGATTTGCATTCCTTCAGAAATTTTGTCCGTGTAAGGCGGAGTGTCTTCTGCTTCTTCAGTGAAAGACAGCAGTGGAGTGTCTTCTTCAACTTCCTCATCTACATCTTCCATATGTTCGCTTTCTTCCTCCTCATATGGGGTTACTTTTTTAGTGATTTCATCATCAGAGATGACAGCATCAATAGTGGCTCCATGTGTAGTCTTTAAAGCAGGGATCTGCACCCCTTCAGATATTTTATCTGAATAAGAACCTGGAGTTTCTTCAGAGAACGGCAGCAGTGGAGTTTCTTTAACATCCACGTCATCTTCAGGAAGATTCTCAGCTGTTTCGCTTTCCTCCTCTTCATTAGGAGAAACTTTTCTAGTGATTTCATCATCAGAGACAGTGGCATCATACGTCGATCCAAAGGTAGTTTTTAAATCAGGGATCTGCACACCCTCTGATGTTCTGGGTGAATCAGATTCTGGAGTGTTTACTGGCTCTTCTGAGTACGACAGTAGTGGAGTGTCTTCTTCAAGATCAACATCATCTTTGGGAGGTATCTCTTCACTTTCCCTTTCCTCTGCCTCCTCCTCCTCTTCCTCCTCATATGGGCTAACCTTAGTTGTGATTTCTTCTTGAGAGACGACAACATCAAAAGTTGATCCAAGAGTAGTTTTTAATTCAGGTATTTGCACTCCTTCAGATACTTTCTTCAAATTATCTGCTGGAATGTTTTCCATCTCCTCAGTGTAAGACAGCAGAGGAGTTTCTTCTTTAAGATCAAAGTCATCTTCAGGAGGATTTCTCACATCTTCACCTTCCTCCTCTTCAAGATATGGGGTCACTCTCTTGGTGTTTTCATCCTCAGACACGACTGCATCAAAAGAAGCTCCAAAGGTGGTTTTTAAGTCAGGGATCTGATGTTCTTCAGAAACTGAAACTTTTTCTGAAACCAAATCATCTTTGGATGCAGAATCAACCTCGGTTTGCGTGGCTGTGTCTTTGGTTTCACTCATCTCTGGCACTTCAGTTGTAATAACTGTGTGTTCTTCAGTGTGATCTGCGTCTCTTTCAGGAGCATCCGGTGTATCTGTATCGGACTCTCCTACTTCTGATTCAGATGTCATGTTGAGTTCATGTGAAGAGGCACTTTGATCATTAGGGGCTTCATCATGGAGGTCCTCTGAGTCTTTATGATGCTCAGTTCCTGTCTCAGTTTGGTCTGAAGTTCCTTGTTTTTCATCATCATTCTCCTCTAATGAAGATCTTAACAGTAAATCTACATCATAATTATCAAACTTATCAAATCCAGTGTCAAAACAGACAAAATCTGTTTCCTAAAAGAGAACAGAAAACAACAATTAGGAAAGGTCTTTTATAAATGCAGCCATGTTATATTTGATAGCTTAATATTATTTTTAATCAAATATTTTTGTACCTCTGCTGGAACTTCTATTTCTTTTTCAGTATAAACATGGTTCACTGCAAGAATATCCATTGGGAAGTACCCAAAGTTACTTCCAACCTATTGGTAAATATAAGAAGAGACACTGTGTAAGATTACATATATAACCAAAACTTGATATTAACGATACATTAAAAAATCGACATAGTACACTTACACTTCCTGCCCATATGTCAGCCCTTCTTCCAGACAATTTATAGTATACATAGATAGTCTCTGACTTCTTCACTGTCAGGAACCGACAGTCAGGTCCAAAGAAGTCCTTTAAAGCTTTTCCCCGAACCAGGAGCACTGTGGAAGCAAATTATAAAGAATTATAAAGAACTATTACCAAAGATGTTCTATAAATCTTGTTTTCAAAGCTTATTCTGAGAGTTATGCCAAGAATTAAAAAGCTACAAGTAAATTACCTTTCAAAAAAAGGTGCATATAGACTTGACAGACAGAAGGGTTACACGTGAATATTGTTTATTATATTCTTGATTAGATGGTTAAGTATGTCAATGTATGTACTTCAAAAAAGCCCAAATAGTCCACTGAATATTTTGATTTTTTCCATTCAACAGTCTAAAACAACAAAATATAAGGTTTAGTCCTAATGTAAGAGAAAACTACGAAACTTTTGTACAAAATCACAACTGAAAGCTTGGATCAATACTTCGGTGTTAGCTAAATGATGACTTACCTAACTGCAACTAAAAATAAATAGGGATACATAATATTGGACTTTAGGCTCAGTGTTAATTTCAGCAGCCAGGTTTCATTGTAGTCCTATTTTTAGTCTTTTGATAAAGTGCCTTGTAGTTTGTCACGTTATTCATTTTTCCCCTTTATAGTTTTAGTCTAATTTTAGTCAATTGAAACTGGAAAAGATTTTAGCCCAGTCTTAGTCAATTAAAGTACTTACACTGTATTATTTACTTTTAGCACCAAAAATTTATTCTCTTTCCTAAATCTTGTACCTAAACATGCAGCCTGCAAAACCTGGGTTCCCTGATTTCTACGGGTGAGAGGCAGAAGAATTACAGATATATATGTTTTGACAGATTTACCCACAGTGGAGAAATATCATGGATTTTAAATGTCTAACAAGAACTGAATTTCATTTTAGTCTCGTTTTAGTCTTTGATGATACTTTTTCTCAGAGTTTTAGCTATCATAGATCAATTTTTAGCTAGTCTTACTTGACTCTCTCTTTAGTTTTAGTCGATGAAATTAACACTGCTTAGGATGAAATCCTATATGACAATATCTACAAATATATTTTAGTCGATACTGATACTTCAATGTAGTTTAGACCTAAAATCTCAATCCTCAAAACATACAATTTGAATTTTAAAGATGAACAATTTAATCAATCTAATTCCTTAAAATATACTGTAAGGTATAAGGAATGATGATGAAGAAAGAGAAAGACTTTATCTGAAGTAGGTGGCCATTATTTAGGCATGAAAAATAAAAAATATGAAAAATATCAGTTGTAGCCAAATATCAGCGTACATTTTGTATATTTGTAATTCACTTTTTATGCGAATATATGCTAATACTGATATCATGCCGATAATATTCTGCATCCCTAAAAATAAAGGTTATCTTTTTCAGGTCGATTGCAAAACATTTTTTTGTTCTACAAGCCCTTGTTGACTAGATATGCAAAAAAGACTTACACAGTTTAACCTAGCTTAAAGATTTGTTATCTGCATGGTACACTGCTGTTTATGTTAAAATCTAAATTTCAAGGTTTTATACCTGTCACTAAACACATTTTACGTTTAAAGCATTTCGTGACTCATAAATGGTAACAAGAGCACTCTGTGTCTTGTCTTCAGTGTTTTTATGACTCATGACTGGCTTTCACTGGTGATTTGTGGTCAATAAAACAGTTTCTTATCACCTACAGCTGGATTTTTGCTTAATATTTTCAGTTAAACAATGTCTACAACAACAGCTGTGACTGTCACCTCAGACTGACTTGTCTTAGCTTAAATAAAGTGATGAGTTAAGTGGATGAACACCTCTATGAACAGTTTACGACGTTAATTAGAGTTAGCTTGAATTACATCTAAGGAGATTGTTTGTTGGTTTAATTAGGTAAACAACAGTATTGATAGCATTCACAAGGTCAGAAGTAAAGCTAAAGCTAGTACTTCCAAACAATAGAGCTAGCTCGGCTTCTTCCTCATTAGCTTAAGTTAACTAGTGTTTGTTCTGGTAATAACAATCGCCGGCCGGTGGCTAATTAGCTGCTAACGTTAGCTACCACTGTCCTCACTACAACGCAGGCCGGAGATGCCAGGCAACCGGCCAACACAAACTGCGTCTGAACGGATAACCTTTCACAGCTAATGACTGCTATAAACATTAGCCTGGGGGTGTTTGAAAAAGCCCAACGTCGCCATACAGCATCAGAACTAGTACATGAGATAATCCGGGTCGCAAATATCGAGTGGCAACAGGTCTAGAGATAAGACGCAGTTTATGGCTAGCTGTAGTATCGGGATGTGGGAAGATGCATCCTTGAAGTACAGATGAGCTCCTAGTAGGTACAAGCAAGCAAACTTACTGCTACACTCCTCATCGGCGCATCTTTTAAAGTCGGAGAACCTTTTCTCCAAGGCTGCGGTGGAGATAAAATTGAATAAAAGTAATAAAAAGCCCTGTCGGTAGAAGTGTTTTGCTGCCATGCTGGCAGTTTCGGTGCCTGGCTTGATCCTGCAGCTTGAGCATGAGCACTGGGCAGAAGGAGCCGACACGTCAGCAGATCAGATCCGGCTGGGTGTAGGCTAGGATAGGTTTTCACAGGATATAAGGCTGAGATCTGGCTGCTTCATGTGACTGTGGGGAAAACAAGTTCTCACAGATGCAATGTTAAAGAAAAAAACTGGTTTGAATGCAGCCTCGTCATCTATTATGCATAGCTTACTCGTTATGCATATTAAGAGCTTTACTCTGAGGATCTGGACTGGTGCATTGTGGTGTTATTTAACCATGCTAACACAGATAGAGATAGATAGATACTTCATTAATCCCGAGGGAAATCAGAACCCCAAGAATCTCAGTTCAACAAATCTTATTTAAAATCACAGTAAAAGTGAAAAAGGGTGAGGTAGCAAAGTAAAGCAAAGCAAAGTAGCAAATGGGTTCAAAATGAAAACACAAAGTGTTACCTAATGATGCGAAATAAAATCCACATTTGCAGTTCATCTAAAGGCAAGTGAGAGCATCTCTTGTTGCCATCAGTCCATCTTCAAACACTTAAAACTCATTGCAAACAGTAGCGAGTCCCTTCCAGCCCCAGGCAAAAATTCACAGGGGCCCCTGCAACCATGCACTCATTACCATTGTTAATAAATGTAAAAAAGATGTGGGAAAAATCCAAAGTGTGAATGAATACATTTTTATTTCCACTCCAGTTTACATTAATATAATTTCTAAGGGGTGCAGAAGACCTGGTGGTTTTGTTGCACCCTATGCATGCAGGCAGACAGGTTCAAGTCCTTTAAACTGGCTCTGTGATCGCATGTCATTCCCCACGCTCTCATCCCTGTTTTATGGCTCCATCAAACAATACACATTAGCCTATAAAAATCAGCATCATAAAAACATCATACAAGAGACAGTGTTTTCACACTGGGTCTCCTTAGGGGGGCTCCCTACTGTTGACCTAAATTTTGCACCTTCTGAGCCACTGTTGTGGTGTAAAATTTGGCAGTCCTTGCAGGCTACCTACAGACCCCATGCAGTTTCTTATCAGCCTGTTGCAAGCAGTTTTATGATTGCAAATTCAGGGGCATGGAGAACAACTGATTGTAAATTAAAGACAATGAGGGAAGACGCATCAGGTTGAAGATGTTTTGATGTATGACTTGTTGCTCTGTGGCCTGAATTTGACTAATTTGTGTTTGTAATAATGTGTTTGTGTGTGTAACCCTGATGGTGCCTGCCTTGGCAAGGACACTCTTGTAAATTAGATTCTTGATCTCGATGGACTTTTCCTTTTCATTTATCACAACATCACATTTGAATAGAGAGTATGAGGTACTTGAACAGATAAAGCAAAAGCTGAGGAGGTAGTTTTGTTTGTTTGTTTTGTAATTAAAAATAAAATAGGTTTGAGAAAAAAAACTTTTTAAACACTTTGAAAAAAAAAAACAGATTTGATAACCCAGTTTATAAAACTGTAATCATTCATGGTGTGTTTTTATTTCAGGCTTTGAAAACTGCAAATATTTACAACTGATTTACAAATCAGTGGTTTTGATATGGGAAGAAAATGCTGGAAAAAACATTAGGATTTCACTTATATGAGTGTAGATTTTCTTTTGTTTAGCCTCAGTCAAAAATAGCCTTTATAAAGCATAACATTCACACACAGATAATTCAACCACACAGGCCAACTGGAAACAACAAAAACATAGGCAGTGATTACTATAGCTATATTTAGACAAACAATTATACACAAGCATGAAAGTCTGAACACAAACAGTTTAAGAACACTGCTCCTGTGTCAATCTTGTAATCACAAATATAAAGGTCTGTACAAACATTATCGTGTGAATACTAACATCAGGTCTGACCTTGTCCAGGTTAAATAAACAACTGAATAAAACTTGAATACATGGGAAATTTTAACAGGAACACTGGCTGCCTTTAATTAATTACCACAAAAAGTAATTCATAGGCAGATTTTCTAACATAATGCAGGTAGAAGCACATTTCATCATACAGTTTAATTTGCTGATCTTCGCCTGGGGTCAGATGAGGTTGGGGAGGCAGGAAGTAGAATGAAGTAGAAGTAAAAAGTCACAAGCGAAGAAGAATGTCTTTGCCCCGCCTTTTCCGACTGCAGCAACCAATGACCGTTGAGCTTTTCTCCTCTACTTCCTTTCTCCAGCTAGCGTCCAAGAAACATGGTGGGAAATTGTAGACAACATGCGGGACTCAAATTCCCCTTCGATGTAAAACCAGACTCTCCCGAAATAAGCTACTTTGTCTAGAACGGTAGTTATTTAGCTGTCTCACCGACACAAGCTTACGTCGCGGCTAACGTAGCACCGGCTCCTTTGTTTACTTGTAGTTTCAGCTCAGCAGGTAGGAACTCAGCTTACTTTGTTTACAAAAGATAATTGGCTTGCTCTAGTGGCCTAACCTTGATAAAGGCACATGTTCTATCATGTAGGCTTTTTACATACACGGTATTTAAAAATTTAGTGCTGGTATTGGCTTTTAATAGCGATAACCTGGTTCAATTCTACACACTTCTGGTCATCTACTGGTTTAGTGGTCAAAGATACCCATGCTTCTGGTTTAGTAACTTATCAATCACAACAATCATTTGCAGCAAACCATTGTTCATTTCAGTAAAGCATAAAATCCAGTTGTTTTAATCTGTTCCACAAAAACTGTTTTGAATAGCAATAAAATTAGACAAAGTGAAAGCAGAATTATAGAAATTTTGGCAAGTTAATTGAAAATTAAAAACTGAAATATCCCATTGGAATAAGTTTTCAGACCACTCACTCAGTACTTAGTTGAAGCACCTTTGGCAGCAATTACAGTGTAAAGTCTTTTTGAACGCTCACCTGGCTCTGGGGATTTTCTGCCATTCTTCTTTACAAATCCTCTCAAACTCAGGTTGGATTTGGACCGTCACAGACATCCATGTTTGGGTATCCCCAGGCATGTTCGATAGGGTTCAAATCTTGGGTCTGTCTGGGCTACTCTAGGAAATTCACAGAGTTGTACCTAAGCCACTCCTGTGTTGTCTTAGTTGTGTGCTTAGGTCATTGTCACATTGGAAGGTGAACCTTTGGCCCAGCCTGAGATCCTGAGCACCATGGAACAGGTTTTTCATTGAGGATACCTCTGTCCTTTGCTCCATTCAGCTTTCCCTTAACCCTGATTAGTCTCCCAGTCCCTGCTGCTGAAAAAGGCCCCCACAGCATGATGCTACCACCACCGTGTTTCCCTGTTAGGATGGTAAAGGGCAGGTGATGCAGTGCCTGGTTTCCTAAACATAATGTTTAAAAATGAGACCAACCAGTTAAGCCTTGGTTTCATCAGAACAGATAACTTGTTACTCACAGTCTTAGAGTCCTTCAAATTCTTTTTTGTACACTCCAAGCGGGCTTTCGTGTGTTTTGCACTAAGGAGAGGCTTCTGTCTAGCCATCCTGCAGTAAAGCCCAGATTGGTGGAGTGCTGCAGTGATGTTTGTCCTTCTTGAACTTTGCCCCATCTCCACACGAGATCTCTGGGACTTAGAGTGACCATCGGGTTCTTGGTCATCTCTCTTAATAAGGCCCTTCTCCCTGATTGCTCAGTTTGACTGACGGTTGTGATGTACTGTCTGATATTTGTCCAAACTACTCAAATATGTTTCTTTCTGCAGATAGAATCTCTTCTCTGAGCATCAGCATAAGCAACACGAAGTAGCTGTGTCAGCTGAGGCTTGACAATGGATGACTTGGAAAGAGAGCTAGGGTGTCTTGAAGAGCCAATTGATGATGATAACTTCTCAGAAGACAACTCCTCAAAAGGAGGAAAGAAATCAAAGCTTCCAATAACTTATCCTATGATTTCTGGTGAGTTGTACAGCACTAAAACACATATAAATGCATGAAATTGGATTTTTACCAATATCTGATATGTTGATATTTACAGAATAATTTTAGCTGATATTGATACGGATATTTAAATGTAGTTCAGACCTGAAACTTTTGTCCTTAAAACCCACAATTTTAAGTTTGAGAATGAACAATTTAACAACTTTCTGTCCTTAAAACTGAAAAATTCATAAAAGTTTAAGGAATGATGATAAAGAAAAATATTTCAGCTGAAGTAGGTCTGTTGGTCCAGCCTAAAAATCAACTAACTTAGCCTATTTGTTTGGATGACTAATATTTACAACATTGGCAGATTTTGATCGCTAAATACTAGTTGTACATATCTGCAGAAATTTTAATATCTGCCTGTACTGTACAGATCATCCTTAATACATTTATTCAAGCTGTTACATCAGCTAATACTAACTTAACTTGGATCTAGTGACTTGTAAATGAGAAAATACTTTCCTATACTGAAATGCTAAGCATATGTTAAATATAATTTAGGTACTAGATACAGTGTTTAACTGAATGCATCAAAGGTATAAGTGAAAATGTTTGATTCTGTTATGTTTCTGTTAAAAAAAGGGAGCTTCTATTAGTTGATTTATCATTATTTGATTTAATGATCAGATATCAATACTGGTGTTGTCCTCAATTCATTATCAGACAAGCTAATTTACTCTAATAGCTCATTATGTTTATGACTATCATATTTCTGTCATCTAACTAACAACAGCTTTGCTTTTATCTTAAGAGACACCTTTTGAAACTGGTTTTCATCAGACTACCAGAATGTGTCTGGAGCGGATCAGAGAAGCGCTGCTGCATCATAGATGGCAAGAGGCAGCTGAGTATATGGCATGTTACCCTCAGATGTTGGAAGATCCAACCCATAACTTAAATCATCCGTACAAGGAGGTAGGATGGGTTTGGTTTGAGTTTTTTTTTTGGCAGATGGATATGCAAAAGCTTTCACATCTATGATTAACATCCTTTTGCAATGTTTACTCCAGGTTGTTTGGAGAATCAGCACTGAGATCCTTCATCATCACCCAAACTCAAAGATGGAAGACTACAACCATGTCTATGAACTAATGAAGAACTTTGTAGTTAGAAATCATCTTTCGGTACGTTATGTTTGCTACTAGACCTTACTACACTGAAATCAAGACGATTTCTTATTTAAGTTTGTTTCTTTGCTCCTCTAGGTCTGTCTAGAACATTCCTTTCATCTGCTGCTGAACGGTTACATCGAGGAGGCAAAGCATCAGCTGTCTGTTGCTGAAAGTTGGAGGCATGGGAAAGAGTCGGCCTCTCAGATTCAGAGGACTAAACTGATCCAGGCCTACAGGAGTTTACTGGATTACATCATCTGGTGTGACAAAAAGAATCAACATTCAAACAGTGGTAAGGTGATACACAGCTTTACACCCAAAGCATCTATTATTCACTCATGTTGGTCACACAGCCATGCTGTAAGCTCTCATGTGATGTTATCCTGCCACCTACAGGTCAGATCTAGTAACTAAGATACAAGCAAAAGATGACGAGGTTGTTGACTATAAATTTTAGTGTACAAATCTCACTAGATGCCTTTTTGTGTGACTAATGGTTCGGTTTGTTTCATTTTTTGTTGAGTGTTTTGTGAAATTATCCTTTTGTTTTAGATAATACTGACTCCAGTGACAACCAAGACATGCACAACTACTTCAGACAGGCCTCAGTGAACCTAAGGGAGATCATGAGAAATCCTGGAGTGTGGGATCCCTTCATACTGAGTTATATTGAGGTCTGAAATCATTCCTTATTATCCTTCATTAATTAAAGAAATAGACATTTTAAACATAGCAAAAAAAAAAGTAAGGACATTTGTGTTTGGTAGATTTTGTAAAGATGCTTCTTAGCAATAAATGTTGTGCCATTAAAAAAACTGTTTATTTCCCTTTTAAATGGTGCCACATTTGTGAGGAACACGCTTTTGTGGGATGAGCAGCAGAGCCTAGTATGTATGCAATTCTGAGGTTATGAGATAAATTAATAAAGTCTTGAGAAAACAGCCTGAAATGACTTGTTTTGCCAGGAAAATGGAGTGAATAAAACCATGTGTTTGTTCCTTTAGAGTAGAAGTGTTCAAACTACAGCCCATTGGCCAACAGAAGCCTGTAATCCATTATGATTGGCTGGCAGTAAATTCTTGAAATAAAGTGAAATATCGGCCAAATTACAACATACTTCCTGTTTCCACACTATGCAGTGCTGCTGTCATGATTCTGGACACAAACGTTTTGACCAGGAATTTGTTGACTTGCTTATTTTCATGGATAACTAAGATGACAACATAAATGATTACAAAACATTGACGATATCTTGTTTCCCACTGCCCTGATGAATTAAAGACAAAAGGGTTACGGAGGCAAATAGCAGCACAAATCTCGCTCCTCTGCTCTGCTATCTGTTCAATCAGATTTACAAAGCATGTTGTACTTGTCTTCTAGCACCAAATGTTTTAATTGCTTTTTGAAGCATACCTAAGTTGGATTTGTTTTTACAATCTTGAATACACTAAAGGGGGAGGAATATAAAACTAGTCCAGTCACCCTTATATTTTTCTGTATGGGCCCTCAGTTCTGGAAGTTTAGACACCAGTTTGGTTTTATTGCATTGTGAATATCAATAATTTGTTACTACTTCAAATGTAGTCAGTCTTTAGTGTGTCCATTGATACATCACTTATTCTCTGTTTATTACAGCTATAGAAAAGGTTTCGTTTACTTTATGGAGAGAAACATCTTCTCTTCTGTGGTTTCAAATTGTTTTATCCCACCTGCTGTTTAATTTCCTGCCAAATTTTCCACAGCTGATCTTTTTTTATTTTAACAGATGTTGGAGTTCTATGAGGACCATGAAGGAGCTTTAAAAGTCCTGAATGACTACGCTTATGACAGCAATTTCCCCCCCAATCCCAATGCACATGTCTATCTGTACCAGTACTTAAAGCGGCATGATTATCCAGACAAGAAACTGATGAAAGTTTTAAAGGTATTGCCTTATGGTAAAAGCTCTGCCACTGTCAAGTGATGCAGGTGTTTATGTGTGTTAATTAGAATTTGTGATTTTTGGAATTTCTCTTTTAGCAAACAAAATATACTGCATCATATTGATCCTTGTCTCCTTATGCTGTAGACTCTTCATGTATTGGTCCCAAGTCATGAGCTTATGTTTGAGTACAGCTCTCTCCTGCTTCAGTCAGGTAAAAGCATCTTTGATATTAACCATCTGGGTAATCGGTGAGAAAAGTTAAATTTAAGTGCATTTAATCTATTGATAACTAAGTGGAAATAACATGACACTTTTTGTTTTTCCTGGTAAAATACTCTACATGGTTATGTGGAAGATATTCTCATATGAGATGTACATTGAAAGCCCCAAGGATGGCCTAAATGCATCCATTTATCTTACCCATTTTTTTTCAAGTGTCGGGTCAGTTCTGGTTGTTTTTCTTGAGATCTTGACATAATAAATCTTTGATCTCAAGAGCTACAAAAGCAGAAAACAAACAGAGATAGGGTTAACTTATCTCAATAGTGTGGGCCATGACAGTATTGGATGTCTGGCCTGTCACAGAAAAAAACAAGTATTGTTATCTGAAATAATTACTGTAGATAAATTGATTATTCTAATTGAAAAAACAGAGGACAATGGGGCAAATAAAACGTGACGCATGCTCACTTTGGCTGCTGTAATTTAGTAAGAATTTCACTCCCTGTCTTTTTCAGAAAAAACTGATAAAATCCCGAAAGCTCTAGGTGTCATTCTAGAAATGCTGGACTTTGCCTGCTGGAGAAGCAACTTAGATGTGTGGAAGCATCTAAAATTCATAATTCAACAACTTAAGCAA
Source organism: Cheilinus undulatus (assembly GCF_018320785.1). Classification (NCBI taxonomy): domain Eukaryota; kingdom Metazoa; phylum Chordata; class Actinopteri; order Labriformes; family Labridae; genus Cheilinus; species Cheilinus undulatus. The sequence goes on along the minus strand of NC_054878.1, from coordinate 33,056,595 downwards.
CAGTACGTATGAATATTTGGAAAGGTTTTATTCTGTAGCCACCTATTATATTTTATGTTTTAATTCAAGAAATGAAACCTCCATATATTCTAAATTCATCATTAAAAAGTTAAATATTTCAAGGCTCTTTTAACATTGTTGATTGTGGCTTACAGCTCACAAAATATTAGAATATCACATAACATGGATCCAAAGATAGTATTTATGATACAGGAAAAAGTTAGTCAGTCTGTAAAGTTATACTGATTTAGTAATGGTAAGTCCCTTTGCTAAAATTACTGCATGTTGTGGCATGGAGCCGATCAGTCTGTGGTACTGCTGGGCTGTTGCTAAAGCCCATGTTATTCTGATAGCAGCCTTAAGCTCGTCTGCATTGTTGAGTCTGGTGTCTCTCATCTTCCCCTTGATATTTCCCCAGAGATTCTCTGTGGGGTCCAGGTCAGGCCAGTTGGCTGGCCAATCAAACACAGGAATACCATAGTCAGTAAACCAAGGAAATCATAATCTCCATAAAGATTCTCAGCAGCTTGAACCATGATGTGCTCTAAAATCTCCTGGTAGATGGCTGACAGTGTTGACTCTGGACTTGATAAAGCACAGTGGACCAGCACCAACAGATGACTTGGCACCCCAAACTATTACTGACTGTGGAAACTGTAAACACTGGACTTCAAGCACCTTGGATTCTGTGCTTCTCTTCCCAGACTCTGGGACCTTGATTTCCATAGAAAATTCTAACTTAGTTCAATCTGAAAACAGGACTTAGTTTGGACCACTTGTAGCCCATTCCCTGGACCAGTCTGTGTGTGGTGGCTCTTTATCCACTGACTCCAGCCTCAGTCCACTCCTCGTGAAGTTCTCCTGAGTTCTTGAATGTGCTTTGTTTGGCGGTCTTTTGAAGGCTAATTCCTGCTGATTGTGCACACTTTTCTCTTCCAGTCAATTTTCCATAGATATGCTTTGAAACAGCATCTTAGAACAGCCTACTATTTCAGCAACAACCCTCTGTGGCTTACCCTACTTGTGGAAGGAGTCACTGATTGTCCTCTTAAAGAGCCAAGTCAGCAGTCTTCCCCATGATTGTAGTTGTGTGTACTGAACCATGGTGTGAGAATGACAGCTCAGGAAACCTTGCAAATTGGACTTTTGTCTAATATTTTAAGAAAGTTGGTTTTCATGAGCTGTAAGCTATAATCATCAAGATTTAAACAAGAAAAGTCTTGAAATATTGCACTTTGTATGTGAATCTAGAATGTATGGAAGTTTAACTTTTTGAAGTAAATCACAGGAAAAAATGTACTTTTACTTGATATTCCAATTTTTTGAGATGTGCCTGTGTATGTATTAAAACAGAGAAGGCTGGAAGAATGTTATCTCTGAACAAATGTCTGCAAGAAGAGACTGGTGGCCTGCTCTGCACTTCACAGCCTTCCACGCCAGCCATGACTCTGTGGAGAATCCAGGGCTCATGGAAGTGAAGGCATCACTGGCAAAGATCCTCTGTCCTGGTAAGTTGATGCACCTGAAGGTACAGTAAACTGCACCTGTTAGCTATATCTGAGGATGTTTACTTTTATCCTGAAAGTATGTGTCAGCAAAGAGGCATACGATTTTCTCTTGCAATTTTTGTCAAAAATACTGTAATTTTTGTTTTGCCTTTTGGTCTTGTTTATATGTTTGTTTTATGATTTGACCCCATGTCCTAGCAGCATTGGTTCACATTGCTTGCTGTCCACACTGCATGTGTTAACTCTCTGCCCTGTTAATTACTGTTTCCCCTTGTTAGAAACATGATGTTTCTTTTTTGTTGACGTTGGAGAAACCAAAGTGACAGCCTTTGTATTGGTAAGCTTTTGCAGAGTTCAGACAAATGGTTTTGCCTCCCTGTTAATACAAGTCAGAGAACAGTGCATATGAATCACAGATACAAATATTAGAGATGCACCATTATCTCTTTGAAAAAATAAGCTAAAAAGCTTTGTTGAGTAAGAAAAGCGAAAGAAAACCAAGAAAATCTGCCTGTAGGACAATCCCAGCACTCTGCAGATTTCTGTCACTCATTGTTCTTTGACCATGGCATTTCAAGTGATAGTGTGGAAAATATAGGTTGTCTCCACTGAGTGGTCTGGTTCAGGTTGGTATGGCTTAGTACGCGTTTATCTGCCTTTCCATTATCAAAAGTTGGAAAGAGTCTGAAATTAATGACCTGTACTGCCCTACTTTTTGGCACCCTTCTGTAGGGAGTAAGCAGTAGGCATCTTTATTTCAGCTGGAAAGTTCTGTCATTATAATAATTACATCTTGACCGTGTTCACCGTGGTCAGCACAGATCCTCAGCTGATGGAGTATGTTAAAGGAAATGTTTGGAGCTGCAGCGGTACGTTAATAAAGACACGATTAAACTGAGTTATTATAGTAGCTACAACAATCGTTCAGTTAGTGATGAGTATAAGCTAAACTCCACTCCATTCTCCTTCCTCTCACCTTTAAGGAAAATTAAGACCTTAAACTTCAGCAGATCAATGATGATAAATAATATCTAAGGTGACAACGGATTATCTTTTATATTGTACAAGTAGTCTTGTGATGTCTGATAAATAAAGTGTTTTTAAAGGAACGGACCAAAAAACTGTCAAATCTAACAATATTTATCACAGATTAAATAAAGTAGTCTTTGTAAATAAACCCGACTGGGTAAATACTGATATTTTTTTCTTTTCTTAAGCTAAAGGTATCTGACACTAGAACAGTTTAACCTCATAATATGTAAGATTAGAGCTGTGACCACATATCATTGTCCACAGTCTAGGAATTAGTTTGGATCTCTGTCCAGTCCTAATATCCCTTATTTAAGAGGTTATTATTCTGATTTTTGTGTGTTTTGCCACCAATCCTGGCTGTGTTGTGTACTGAAAATGACATACCCTCTACAGTCCACCAAGGTTATGTTAGTTTTGGATTTTTCCTTAGTTTTTATTTTTATTTCATTTTCATTTTCTGTGTTCGATTTTAGTTTAGTTTTAATTCGTTTTTACTGCTGGTTTGTTAGTTTAGTTTATCTTTTTCAAAAATGCTTTGTGTAAGTCTAGTTTTATTTGTTTTTTTTTAGATTTATGTCAGGACTGAGTGAATGTACATTTTTAAAAACATAATCAAACAGGCTACTCTTCACTAATCATTTTATTTATTTAAAGATGATCTTTGAACACAACTCCAGACAAAAAACTACCTCTGCGTGAAGTCTTAACCAATCAATTCAGGCAATTTTACACTCTTTAGACGTGGGTGTAGGTGCCAGTCAGTATGGTTGTGTCAAGGACTAAAACTAAGGATATTTTGTCTCTATTTCCTTTTTAGTTTGGTTAGTTTTTTAAGCACACTATGCCGTTTTAGTTAGGTTTAATTTTTTTGTTAGTTTTTATTTAGTTTATGTAAACTAAAATGATTTTAAAATGCTAGTTTTAGTTATTTAGTTAGTTTTAGTTAACTATAATAGCCTTGCAGTCCACCCACCATGTCAGGGCTACGGGCATCTGTGGAAACGTAAGCCGCACCAAACCAAACAAACTAGACCACCTGGTGGAAACACAGCTAAAGTAACAGGGAGACAGGGTGAAAATGGCACATTTTCCTTCTGGGCTGTTAGGACACTGTAGTAGGTTCAGTGTGATAAAGCTGATTTTATCACTGTTGTGCACTTGCTTCACCTGCAAAACCTCACTTCTCAAATCCTCATGTAAAGGATATTTGGTTCAAGTGCAACATGCCATGCCAAGGCTAGGATTTAAAAAAAAAAAAGGCACAACTTGGTTCCTAAATTACTTGAAGACAGCTATTTTATTTGAGGTATTGGCATTTCACCCTTTGAATGACAAGCTTTTATTGTAATGGTTTATTATTACCTCTTAAAAACTTGTAATTCTTTTCCAGAAATAGTAAGGTCATCTGTCAGAGCAGCAGACTTGTACAGGATTTTTTCCCCTCACGGCCCCCTTGAAGATTTAAGCCAGTCTCAAAACAATTCATTAAAAATTCACAAATTATTTTTTATGTAGCATTTTAAAGTGAATCATTTTCTTTCCTCTTACAGACCTGAAATTGAAGTACACAGCTGGACTATGTGGAAAGAAGACATAAGAAAAGGACTGAGTATCAGAGTGTGTGTTTACAATGCAGAGGACTGATATGTTTGTGGAAAGTAACTGAAAAACAGCTGATGCCTGCTCATGAAGAATTAATGTCATACTCAGAGTGTTAAAATATGTGCTAAAAATCCATGTAGACACATTTAGGTGATCCTGAGTTAACAGCAGACTCTCAGATACATATTTTTAGCTGATCTTCCCAGTATTTTGCTTCATTGTGCTTCATTACCAAAGCACACGCTGCTTAGTCCACCATGTGGAGCTCTTGTTCTGTGTTTTTGCTGTGAGTGGCCGTAGGGTAAGGCTGACTGATTTTGACAGTGCTGCTCTGAATGTTAGCTTTCACGATGGTTTCATGGTTTCTGTAAACATTTTAATGGGAGCAGCTGACCTCAAACCACTGTATGGAGGGATTTTAAGGTGTAGTGTACACAACACAAAGCCTGAGGGATTTTCTCCATTGTTGCCTCAGAAATATCAACACAGACCTTTCAGCGACAGGATCTGTTGAAGTTGAAGTCACTGGGACAGACCATGGTCAAGTGGTTGCTGCTAATATTGAAATATTCAGTTTCTCCAGGTTTTTTTTTTCCTTTAAATGTTTGAGTCATTATGATAGTTTTGAATGAATGTAGAATACATAGAGCATACATTCCAAGGTGCCTTTTTGTAAAAATGTTCAACATTTTGTCACAATCTGATAATCTCCCATTCATATTTTTGCACTAAACATGTTTCTTATGAAATGATTCCAGCCTCCACTCGCTTTGCTTTACTCTCTCATTGGACTGGACCATGAAATTAGGTCCTTTCACCCAGCAGCATGCCAAGTTAATAAATGAAAGTGTTTGTAATGATTCTGTTTCAGCTTGCCACAACGTTGGCCATGCAGCAACTCACTCAGCCGTGCCCTCTGTGTGTGAGTGTGTGTTGCTTTGCAGTCATTACATAAACCAAAGCCTAAAGCACTTGTCTGACCAGAGGAGCAGCTGCAGAGGGGATCTGGGAATACAGAACACATGTCGCTTGAAAATTCAAAAACTCGGGGAGCAGTGAAGAGAATCGAGTTAGGAGCTGGTCACTGCTCTGAATGCGTCCTGGATGTGACCTTTTCTTTTTTTTAATCAGGGATTTGAATTTTTTTAATCACCTACACAGATGTTCAGTCCGTGCTCTGCTCCCTCTATCTTCAAGTGGCTCTGCTGGGAGTTGTTTTCTTTCCTCAGGGCACCTTGACAGTTTAGTTTAAAGGTTATTTTTCAGTCCAGGGTCACAAAGTGGAGTTTCTCTTGCCCTCTCTAACCCACGCAATAGTCACGCCATCAAAGTGCTTCTTTAGTAACTTAAGTTTGCTGTTTCTCGGCTGTTTTCAGCTCTTGTATTCTCATCTTTTCTAACAAGTTCTGTCCACAAGGACTTGTCTGAGGTTTTATTGTTCTCTGGTCATAGCAGTCACAAAAACTGCAGAACACACTGACCTGTAAGGTAGATGTAACCACCTATTAGGGATTTAAGGGGTTTCACACAACAAAACATGCCTGTAATGGAGCCATCAGACTATTGTTGTAGCCTGACGAAGCAGCAGGACACTGGGGCAGGCTGTCCCCATCCACTGCGACTAACAATACAGCCAGAGAGTGCATTAACACTGAATAGTATACTCTAATGCGGCGTACTACTGGCAAACTTACTAACGCTGTATGCTTACTAACATTGTATGCAATTTGGGGCATACTACAAGTTTTTTCTGCTAAATGCTACAAGGGGAAATATTACTGCACTTTTACACCCAGAAAATGTTGTTGGAGACTTCTTTATTTGCAAATAGTTGTTAAATAGATGTATTTTTGGGCTTTCATGCATGCATTGTACATGCATTGTTATCAGATGGTTAACATTTGCATCAACATAATTTTACTTAATCTGTAAAAATAACTTAAAGTGCAAAATAACCTGCTAATAATAATAATTTCCTGACCATTGCTGTACTTTTGTAGCCTTCTTTGCTTGTCTACTAGTTAAGTTTTTCAAAGCTGCATCTCTGCAACAACACTAAAAATATTTTTCATTGGTCAGTGAGAACAGGCACAGTGGACACTTGATGCTTCTCATTGGTCAGTGGAAAGCACTACACCTTCCAAGCAGAGAGATAGCAACAGCTGTGATGAATTCATTGGAATAAAAATCATTTAGACATTTATTTTCAAAAATAAGGAACAAAAGGCGTTCTTTATCAATTCAGGTCAGAACACTCTAGCTTCCAAATAAGGAATTCCTTATTTTAAAGAATGGTTGGCAACCCGAGATGCAACCTAACCACCAGGCCGTCTACGTGCCATTTGCAAATAGTTTTGAGAATAAAACTTCAGCAATGAATTCATGTGTATAAAAGCACTATGTCATATTCATTACAGAGGTATTATTATATAAAATAATGAATTTATAAAGCTTAATTCACAAAAACTACATAGACACGTCTTTTTAACAACATGAGAAATGACAACTTCTCACCTTTGAACCAAATATAGATCACTTAAGTACTATTCATGGGATTAGTATTACCTATGGGCCTATGTGTGCTGAAATATGGTATGTAATTTGCCCTATATTTTGTTCTCAGCAAATTAAAGACATAGTCTGTTTACACAAGTTAAAAACACAGATGTCCTGTGGGATTATCACAAATTACTGGTGGCCCATAGGTAATACTGGGGTGAAAAGTAACCAATGACATGTACCCAAATTACTGTAACTGAGTTGCTCATTTAGGTACTTTTTCTTTCTTGAGTACATTTTGAAAGCAGTTCTTTTACTTCTACTTAAGTAAGTTCCCCCTGAGTGACTTTTACATGAATACTCTTGTACTTTTTCCACCTCTGCTGACTACACAGGTGCACATGGTAAGAGAATGATTCCACATCACAACCCAAAACAGCTGTTGTGCACAACAAAAACTTGAGTGTTTATATCTCAGGGTTAGACATTTTGGAGTTGATTTGAACTCCTTTATAGAGTTAGATTTAACTTAATCCGCCTTCAATCAACACTGTAATTTTTGCTGTGTATTTGACTTTAATATAGAGGTGTGCAGCCAGCCTATGTAATCTCTCCCGGAAATAGATCTCAAGGTTATTGAGACATGCTTTACTGAAAAATCTATCATGTAAAAAAAAAAAAAAAAAAAAAAAAAACCTCTCTTAGGGTTCATCTGACGACTCTAACAGGCCTTTTACCTCCTCTGGCTCTGGGAGAATGTTTCTGACGTCTTCCACCTAACCTCCCCGTGAACTGACAGCCATAATAATAGTTGTGTAATGAATCATTAGCACAGGTTTCAGACTGAATCTATAAAAAAACATCTTGCAGGGAAAAATGCTTTTATTCTATGCCGGGATAAGAACGATGCTGGATGTTTTGTTTTCTGAGGCATTAATTAATTGAATTTTCTTACAGTCATACTAAAAACAAACATGAACACACAGAGCGGTTGGTGACTCAGGGTCTAGCTTGGCTGCGCAGTAGGGCTCTGAGGATTTGTAACCTAAAATCCAGACTTGGACTGTAACATCTCAGTAACTCTGCACAACATTTGAAGTCTGGTGTGGTTTAAAAGGAAGGAGAAGGGAGAAAGTGTGATAACTCAGCTATGCATTTTGGACTTAAGATGCGTCTGCCATGTGCTGCATGCTATAAAACATGGCGGTGAAGTCTGAATCAACATTCTGAAGATCAAACTAAAGGGGAAAGAAGAAGCTTATGAATGAAATTCTTGTTACAAAGACATTTTCTGTGGGGAAAATGGCCTGTGAGTACAATCATGGGTGTATTCCAGACCTATGAAGGCCTTTTTGAACAGTAGATAACAAAGAGCTCCCGACACACGCATGATTCTGGCAGACAAGAATTGCTTCAGGGGAAGCAACTCTTGGAGAACTTCAGCGCGAGGAAGAAAGAATAAAGAAAAAAGATTCCCAAAATATCCTCCCTGTTCTGTCTGTGAAGTTGAAAGTGACAACCACAGTACCTTTGTTCTTGGAGTGCAGCTGCAAAAATAGCTTTCAATAATGTATTAGGAGAATAAAGACTGTGAGCTGATTTCTGGGGAGCTGTGCTGTGCAGCGACTCAGGCTGCAAACTGATCCTCTCGACTTCTCCGATTGCTCCACTTATTCAGCCTGCAAGAAAATCCATAGCCTGGGAAATAAACAGCTAATCCCTCTACAAATATTAACGTCTGGGGACCGGACAATCACTGATAATTACTCAGGACTCCATCCTGCATGTTGCTCATGTACACAGTTGCTGAAGACAAGCAGTGCAGAGCTGCAAAGTAATGACTCCGAAATGCAAAGTGGCCTGACCAGCAGAGCATTCACCAGAGGCTGTGAAGGTTTAATTTTCTCGCGTGCCTGAGTGTGATAAGTGGTAATCCAAATGTTGTGAGTTTGCTTCAAGCTCTGTGGTGACAAACCAACTAGAAGTGGAGAAGAAGAATCCCAAATGATCCAAAATACAACCAAAAAAAAGCACAAAAGAACTCCAGGCAGGCATCAATTATTGAGAAACACAAGTTAATCTAAAGACAAGGCCTCTGGAGGATCACGTTTTTTATTGGGTTGTCTTCACTTAGAATGAAATGTTGCATCTAGAAGTGAATATTTTAACAAAGGCAAGTGGCTGTCATACTTGAGTTGACTTTTTTCGCCAAACTTGCTGTTTAGAAGAGTTTGGAGCCCTTTAAAGTTACTCCGGTCTGCTTTTGTAGTCTCTTTTATGCCAAGAATGAATCTGATGTTTATTTAAGCAACTTTCAGCTCATTGTCTGTAGTTAGAAAATGCTTGTGCTTTCTATGTCTCCTCCTTAAATCTTTTTCTTTAAACTGGACACTGGAAAAGCCACAAGGTCAGGGAAGGGCGGGCAAAATTCACTTGCATATAGAACACATTCAGAAAGTATCCCAGACCCTGTGATCCATGATTTGGAAAGGGATATACCTCTCTATGGAAGGCCTCACAGCTGACAATGCATATCAGAGCAAAAACCAAGCCATGGGGTCAAAGGAACTGCCTGCAGAGCTCAAGGTACAGATCTGGGAAAATGTCTCTGCTGCACTGAAGGTTCCAAAGAGCACAGTGGCCACTATAATTCTCAAATGGAAGAAGTTGCAAAAAATCACCTGAAGGACTCAATTTTAAGAGTTATGAACCAGGTACAGCTCATCACCTGGCCATTACCATCCAAACAAAGAAGCATGGTGGTGGCAGCATCATGCTGTGGGGGCGTTTTTCAGCAGCAGGGACTGGGAGACTGGTCAGGGTTGAGGAAAAGATGAATGGAGTAAAGGACAGAGATATCCTCAATGAAAACCTGTTCCACAGTGCTCAGGACCTCAAACTGGGCCAAAGGTTCACCTTGCTACATGACAATGACCCTATAAGCACATAACCAAAGGGGCTTTTCCACTACGGTTTTTGGCCACGCCGAGCCAAATCAAGCCATGTTGATATGCTTTTCCTTCACCAGTTTGGCCTCGCCGAGCCACGCTCAAATGGCCCTGCTCATGAGCAGGACCTAGGAAATTCACAGAGTTGTCCCTAAGCCACTCCTGTGTTGTCTCTGGAGTGGTCTAGAAACAGCTTTGACTGGATCCTATTGAACATCTGTGGAGAGACCTGAAGATGACTGTCAAATGAGAGGATTTGCAAAGAAGAATGGCAGAAAAATCCCCAAATCCAGGAGTGCAAAGCTTGTTGCGATATATTCAAAAAGACTAGAGGCTGTAATCGCTACAGTAGTGAGTAAGGGGTCTAAAATGTTTTCTAAAATTCAGTTTTCACTTTTGCGTTATTTTTTGTGTTAAAAGAAATTAATGCAAAAAAAGTAGAATGTACTATATATTTCAATGCTTTTTATACATGCTGCCATTTTTAACCTCTCTGAGTGTAACAATTTCTCTTATACCATCTGAGGGTTAAATGGTAGTCTTGCCTTATTGAACTAGTTTTATATACAGTGCACAAAATATGCATAAAATGCATTATTTTGTAAATGGCAGCACAGGAGTAACTGTCAGATGTCGTTATCAATTCTTTTTTTAAAGAATGGCCAAGTGTTTCCTAAAAGAACTGAGGAGGCTTTGAACAATTCTTATCATAGCTGTCACTTAAAGGTTACATATTATGCAAAATACAATTTTTCAGGCTTTTCCAATAAAAATATGTGCCCCTGGCCTGTCTACAATTGCCCCAAGAACCAGAAAAATCCATTCCCTCCCCCTCTCTCTTTCTCCGCCTTTTAGAAAATGTGTGCTGAAACAAGCCGTTCTCAGATTTTCCCCTCATGATGTCATGTGAGGAGCTAGCACCGCCCCCAGGTTCGGTTGGCCCTCCCTGCTTGGATGAAAGTTCCGCCCTCCTCTCCTGATCCTCCTCTCAGCTGGCAGCTGAGAGGAGGACCAGGAGAGCCGCATCCATTTCCTGAGAGGGGCGGGGTCGGGGGGGTCAGTTAATTAACATTTAAAGCTACAGACATAAACAGTTCGTTCTAAGCAGGGCTGAAACACAGGGATTTTTTAGACAAGCAAAAATCCAATACTTGACTATTTTTTCAGCAACAACTTCACAGCCATGTTTTGGGGACCTCTGAGACCAAAATAAACTTGTCTTAAATGGGTAAAAATGTTGACCTTTAAGCATTACTCGTTACAGACTTTCCTGAGCAAACAAGAACATTAGCCTACATCTACTTTCTGCTTCTGACTTTATTCAGTGTCATCAATCCCATTAAGTTAATTTCAGCAGCTGTTTTCTCCAAAGAGCTGAAAGGAAGAAAATGACTGAATAGGCCGACATTCATTTGGTGCCAAAACTGGGCTAATCTGTGCACATCTTTACAAAAGACATTCTTTCCCAGTGTACTTTAATTAAAAACCTCCATTTTATTCATGAAAGACCTAAGCTTTCTTTGTAATTGTTTAATTGTAACGTCATTGTCAGTTTAAACCAAACCTCATGCTGCTGAGTTATTATAGCCCTTTCCAGTAGGGGGCACTCCGACCACCTGCAGCGACCTCTATCTCAAGCAGTGACTTCACCTCAGGCCTGTCAGCTTTTATAAACAACTCTGAACTTGTGAATGAGACCTCTGAAAGAACAAAGTTGCTTGCTGTCTTCTGTGTAGATTCACATGATGTCATCTTTTAATTCGGGTCATTTTCCCGTCCTTGTGTCGGGTGTTTTGACTCTACAGGGGAGAATAATGGCTCTAGTTTTCAGTAAACATGTAATCTTAGATTTTCAAACATAAAGACATCATAATGGGTATTTACACCTTTTCACAGGTGATGTCATCATGATGAAATCATTCACAAACACACCCGCATGCTCACTTATCTGGCTGAAAATCTTCACACTCGGAGCAAATGTGAAAGTCGACAGGTGTATAAACCAGGAAGAAAGGACTTATTCTGGGAGAAAAAAAGAAGTTTGCCTTAAACCAACAGGTTTCAACACCACAGTGACTCACATAAGCCTATATGTGCCCACTGACTCATGTTGTTCCTTTTTATGTGTAATTCTGAGTAAGTGCAATGACAATGAACAAACAGGGAACTTAATTTGACCTTAAAGGTGCTGTTTCTGAGTTTAAAAGCTCTTTAGAGTGGGGGGTTGTGTGGTTGGAAAATGTAACAAAGGCTGGTGTAATTTGAATGAATGTGGGAGCTGTCTGTCCTCCTGTCTGTCTCGTCCTCATTGCCTCAGCCAGCACCTCCTCTCTCCCCTTGTTTGCCTGAAGAATCTTAATGTAGTTGAACTTTACAATATTGTGCAGCTTTCTACATCCCTGAAATGTATCATTTAGATGTTTATGATTAAAAGGGTGAAAGGTTATTTAACACATTAGTGATAAAAGCCTTTAACTATCTACTGTATAGAGGCAAAGCTTTATTAATCCCTGCGTATTGGTGGGGAACATGTCCACGCTTTCTTGTGACTTTGTATTACACAAGATTGCCTCTTTGTTTAATCAGTGAGCAAACAGGAAAGTTATTGTGTGTTGGGTTGCTTTTATGATAGAGAATGAAGAAGGCAGACTCTAACAGGATAAAAAATTATCCCATAACTCAGGCCCTAGTATTACTAACTTCTAACTGTGTTGGTGACACATTTTCCTGTTCTGCCCTCAGTTATAGTGATGGTTTTCGCTTAGTATGCTGTTGTTACTGGACAAACTCTTGTTATTTAAATTTATAGTGTTTTCTGTTCATTTCAATGCCTGTGTTTCTGTGTTTTTTTTAGTTTGATGACAAAATAATTTCTCTTTCAGGGATAATAATTACAGTTAAAGATATACAATCTTAACCTTGTTTCCGGCATTAGATCGGTTTAAATGGCAGTCAGAGTACATTTTGGCCGTTCTGTGATTTCTTTCTGAGAAATAAACAGAAATGAGAAAACATATGGACAGGGTGAAAATATAACTAAAAAACTTGTTTCTTCGAGTAGACACCTGGGCTCAACCCCGTTATTCCTTTGCCCCCTAAACCTACCTTTAGTGTATTCATACCTAGAGGTATATGCTGTTGACAACTGCTGATGATAAATCAGGAGCTACCACTTGAAAATCAAAGGCACTTAAAAGCAAGAGGTAGGGAAAAAAAACTCTATATTGGCACTGTACCATGTACTACATAAAACATGGACATAGTCACTGTGACATCATTCATTGTCATTGAAGGGGAATTTTGAAGTCCAGAGATAACAGTCGCCATACTAAAAATGTTAGTCTTACTTTTGGTACATAGATAAATCCTGATACAATGTAAATTCACCAACAGACAAAGAGGTTGTGCTGAGGCCTTACATCTGCTAGAAAATAGCAGCAACAGCCCAACGGCAGTTGTAAAAGCCATGTCTTCATTATGCAGAGCTTAGCCTCCATAGAGCTGAAATACATTGTTATTAAAAAGATAAGGTAAGACAATTCCAAGACAGTCTGGCTGCAGATTGCAGATTTCAGATCCCCCCTCTTATAGACCACAACAGTGAGACACCGAATCTGTCAGAACAGAAACACATGCTAAAACTTTCAAATAAAATCAGATTAAAAGTCAAAAACCTGCCCCGTAAAACCTTATTACAAAATGTTTTACAAAGCCAACTCAACACTCTTCTTACAGTAAAAAAGTTTCTCCTCCATGAAAACACTCTAACCTAGATAATGTAGCTCAGGCTAGAGCTAACCAAGCTATGTTAGTTAATTTAGCTTCGTTAGCTATGTTGCCTGTGTAGCTAATGTAGCTATGTTAGCTTCAGCATGTTTTCCAAAGCTCACATTGCGAAAACAAAAGTTGATGCAGCTACACTGATTTACGTAGAAACATTAACTACATAGCTAGTGTAGCTACGTTAGCTTTAGCTAAAGTCAATGAAGCTAAAGAAGTCATGTTAGAATAGAAAAGGGTCTTTCCCAAACTGTTGCCAAAAAGTTGGAAGCATAGCATTGCATTGCCCAAAGTGTCTTGGTATGCTGAAACATTAAGGCCTTGTCCACATGGAAATGTCCGTGTAAGCACAGAACCACTGAAAACGCTGTAGTATATATGCCAAGCCTGTAAGTGGCACTGTAATGCTGACATGTAAATGCACCAAAAGACAGAAGAAGATTATGGAAGACTGCCCAAAACTTTCTCGTGGTTGCCCTTCTGGTTGTTCTCTGTGGTGGATTTAAGAACATCTAGTGTATACTGTTCTCATTGACCATTTGCTGTTCTCGGTGGTGGTAAAGGTGCATCAGATTTTGCTGTAAAAGCCATAATAAGCACAGCAGCTTCTGCAGCATAAGCACAACCCTGTAATCCGCCATAGTTGCTTTGGCTTGACCTGCACATGCGACTTTAGTGGACTACGCTATGTGTGACATAATCATTTCAAGAAAGATGCGGTTGGCTGTCCACACAGATCCGAAACGATATGCATTTACAGATTTGTTAACTCTGGTATTGGTTACAAAAAGTAGCGTTTATGGCCTCCCAAAACGTCGTTTCCGTGTGGATGAAACGCCGATAAAACTAAAATCTTTTGCGTATACTCCTGAATTCGTCTCCATGTGGATGGGGCCTAAGATTGCTTATAAAGATAAGATAAGGTGTCTAGCCCAAACCCTGAAAAACAGCAGTGTTTTCTGTAATTAAAAAGTATGACAAATTGTGAATGTGTAAAAAGTAAAAAGTAAAAAAGTGGTTATTTTTTACACTAACCTTGTGGAAGCAGTGATAGAAATTAAAATATGAAGAGTAACCACAGTTGGTGCAGGCCTGGAGGATGGCCATCAGGAGGCCGGAGCAGAACAGGACCAAGGTTGAAGCAGCAAAATTGTCAAACCATCATATGCTCTCATACCTGACCTAACTTTAAATGACCTTTAAAAGCCATGAAGCTTTAAAAAATGAAGGTCACTGTGGGTTACAGAAAAAAATTACTCATAGATGAGTAAAGTGTCTTCACAGGATGCCTTTTTGAGTTGTGGTTTTGGTACATTTTGAACTGCTGCATCAGTTGGTGAATGCCTCATCTACTGTAAACTTAGAAGAGACAATGTAATAAGTGACCCAGTGTGAAAGCTAGGATTATATACACATATATTGATTGCTCCTATAAACCAATAAAGTTCAGTTAAAAAGATATATATTTTTTAATCAGACTTCAGATACAGGGACATTCCAGGGAATGAGAATAAATAGCCTTGATGTTGATGTTTTTCATTTTAGACATGTTAAAAAGAGAGATTGAGCTACAAACAATCAGATAGAAAACAGCTATGTTTACAAGAAATCTGAGACCTGTCTAAGTCTGTCAATTTTACAATCAAACATCCCTGTTTTTTAATAAGATGGATGTAAAACCTGATCCCTTATTACATTTATATGTCCAAAAAGAGCTCAAAGTCAACCCTAGTGTTCATGATCTATCAGGCAAACACTGGTCTAATGAATGAAAGCTCTGTAAATGTGTCTACTGGTAAATGTTCACAACCTGACCTCACTCAAACTGTGCTCCTCTCCTTTCCTATTCAAAAAGCTGTGATGCCGTATTACAGCCCGCTGGCCTTTAAAGTTTGCTGTTTGTGTGTCTTTGTGTTGTGTTAAAAACTGTGTGTTAGGTCAGATTAACAAATGGTAAGGCCGGTGGCGGGCTGAATGACAGCATTAACCGGGGAACAATGGGAGTGTGGCACTAAGCCCTTTCACAACCTGTCTGACAGCTCGTAGCGTTGATGTCACCCTCTGACTCAGGCCGTTACTGCCGCCACTGCTGTCACCCTGGACGTTTGGACGCATGACATCACCAAATGACATGTATCACTCTGCTTTCATTTCTCTTCTTTTTTTTTCTGTGTGAGTCTCTCTTTCTCTGTCATTTGCATACTCATCAGCTTTCCTGCTTTGTCGGCTTCCTCTCTGTCAGTGAGTGGAGCCGGAGCACAGTTTGAAAAGGACTTCACTGGTTTCCAAGTAGACTCACTAAAGAGAGAAAGTCAGTCAGGATATGTGATAACATTACAGACAACACAATCCTAAGTTAGTCCAGAGGATGTAGATATTTAAAATTCAGAAAGTATTCAGACCCCCTTCACTTTTTCAGCGTTATGTGTTCACCTGATGCTACAGTTGTTTAAATTCGAACAGAATAGACATTTACTGCCATTTGCACAGGTACAGGACAGAACAGGTACATTGGAATTTTTTGTGCGTTGCTTCTTGAGTCAGCTCTACAAAAGACTAAAAAGTCGAATATAACAATGTCCACCTGGCCACCGCCATGCTTCACTGCTGGTATTGGTCAGGTGATGAGCAGGGCCTGGTTTTCTTTAGACATAACGTTGGGGATTGAGGCCAAACAGATCGATCTTTGTCAGACCAGAGAATCATGTTTCTCACAATCCGAGAGACCTTCAGATGCTTTTTTGGTAACTCCAACTGGGCTTTCATGTGTTTTGCACCGAGGAAAAGCGTTGTCTAGCCACTCTGCTGGAGAGCTGAGTGTATCTGTAATTCTAATTCTGCCTAGTCAAAATGTAATTAGAGATATCTTGAATTAGAATTACAGATATCTACAATTCATTTCCAGAAATCCGTAATTCACATTTTGGATATCCAAAATGACATACCCCATTCACATGAATGGCAAAAGTGATGTCATTTCGCCTAGTCAAAATGACATTGTAGATATCTTAAATGACAATTTTGGATAGGCAGAATGTATTTTCAGATATCCGAAATGTTCTTTTTGACTAGGTGAAATTGAATTACAGATAATCAAACTTAACTTTTTAATGTTAAAATGGCTTGCCATAGGTATCTTCATCTGTGGCCATGGAGGCACATTAGTGCACTCAAGGTGGCACATCCCAAGAAAGAGAGTGACGGGGCAAGAAGGAACTCATTTGGTTTTAAAGAAACAGATACCGAATCAAACATTCTATGAAAGGCTGTTCAGAGCTGGTTTACACAGGGTCAAAAACTTCATGATGCTTGATTTGTACTATGTTCTGACTAAAGAATGGCTCAGTCATTTCATTTAGCCCACAGGGGACTGCACTCAAAGGTGGAAAACAGGTATAATATGTCAGTTTTAAATTCAAACTTAACTGATTTGGCAGGGAGTTATTTATTCCAGCATGACAATCAAAACTTGTCAAACATAGCGGCTTGATGACTGCCTCAGTGCTTCATAACAAAACATGGCGTTATTTCTAGATGCTGTCCTAGAGCTGATTTATTCAATGCGGTGTTGAAGTCAGGTAAAGCACACGTCTGCCTCAGACGGCTGTCGTGGGTGACTGAAGGCTCAAAGAAACACAAGACTCTAAATCCAGGGATCAGAGTTTGGATCCTGTAATAAACAAAGAGTACATTGAGTGGTTTATTCTGTAGCATTTACAACCATAGTCATAACTGTACCTATAAACAAACAGATCATGCCCTTCCTTGTGAAACGGGCCTGGTGGCTTATAAGGCTGTCTCTGTAAATGTACATTATCATTGTTTTTCTGTTCTTTGAGCTTTTCATGTGTGTTTACCATATGAAATTTAGTTAGATATAGGCACACATGTAGGAGTGGTTTTTAAAATTTGGAGGAAGACCAATATGAGAGCCCCCTTCTCCCATTTGGCCAAAGTAAAAGTCAAAAGTGAACTAAATATTTTGAAACATCTATATATTCTGGTGATAAAGCCAGAAAGGTACAGGATATACCTAACCTTGCAAAGCAGATGGATTCACCCGTTTCTGTTTTTCTCACTGGCAAATCCATCTTGGAAAGCTCCCGTCTGAACAGTTTGGGCCCGGTTAGAAAGTGACAGGACCAATCAGAGTCGAGGGGCAGCAGAGTCGTGACGTATGCAAGCAGTGAGAAGAGGCCGGTGCAATTATGGCAAAAGACGTTAACAAGGATGCTGCTAAAGCGTAAGATTTATCAGAACTTGATGACATTTCTTTGTTAAAAGAAGAACTGAGAACAGCAGTGAGTTGTTTTCTTCTCAAATCGACAAAAGTCGTGTACTGACATGTCTTCAGTCGCCATGGTTCGCGTTATGCAGTTCTCTGGAGTTAACTCCTCTGTAGTGGCGAACCTCCGCAACGGCTACCTCACGTGTTTTGTTGCTCTGATTGGTCCGTAAAGATGTGACAGACAGAACGTTCATCCAATCACCCTTCAAGTTTTTTTTCAAAGGCTCTGCCCTTTCCCAAATGTTGTCTATTGAAGGTTTTCCAGATGGACTGACTGCCAGGTTGGAATATACCCAAATCTACAACATATAAACTCCATAATACCCCTGCTTCCCCTCTGGAGAAGCATTATAACTCAAACTCACCACATCTAAATATTCTAACAAGTCTGAAAACCCACGTATAGCTTATAAACACACAAAAAAGTAAATTACTGGTGCAATATCTATAGTTTGCCACAAGTCACGTTTTATTATAACATTTTAGAACACAATCATCCCACTAATCATTTTGTCATTATGTCTATAGGAATCTAACTATAAATTTGCTTGATATGAAGACTTTAAGGGCTTTTAGGGGCTTGGACCTGTTCAGGCCAGGGGTCCTCCCATGGGACATTTTTTGTCAACCAAAATTGATTTTGAGGCCATTTATCTTAATATTTACCTTCAAAATAGAAGTCTTGGATACTGAAAGTAATTCTAGATGTATTCCTCATATTTGATACACACCTTGACTATATCCTGATTGCTTATCTATGCCTTCTAGTAAAACAGCCCAGTGCCACAGGTAAGAGTAAACTTTTAATCAAAAAGGTTTTAAAATCTAAACATCAAATTCTAACTGGAACATTTTTAAAGATACTACACGAACGTACATTGTCCAAACTTATCTGCCAAGCTTGAACCAAACTGAAGTGACCACATAAAAAACGGTTCAAAGTTTGGTGCTGTCAGTTCCTATTTTAATCTTTGTCTATGTTTCCTTCCCCGTCTCATCCTGTTCATCACTTCCTGTTTGCCTATCATCGTTATATAACTGACATTCAAATATAGTTTAGGCAAATAAAACATACCCACAGCATGTCATCACTTTTAGTGCCATTGTGTAAGGCTGATATGTTTAGTTCATTTTCACACAGCTCTGACTGGTGCGACTATACTTGACCTACTGGTTCAGTGTAGAAAAAGGTGTAATAGTTATCAGTATCATGTGGGTTTCATAAACTATTTACAGAGTTGTACAGGAAAATCAACTTGATGAATGACTCAGCCAATCAGTGTCTATAAAAAGTATTCACCCCCTTGGATGTTTAAACCTTTTAGTGATTTTATAAATCAATCATAGTCAATATCATTGACATTAATGGCATAAATATGAAATGACTTCCTGTTTGGATGCAGACCTGCATGAAAAACTTTACTGTGAAAAAAGGAACTTGTTTTGGACTGAAAATGAAATGAGAGAACATTAAAAAGGCTCAGATGATTCTGATTTCTACTGAGCTGTCTGCAATTTTTTTTAAGTGAAATGAGACATTAAGGAGCAGTGGTGGACTCATTTTACATCACTGTGGCTGCAGGGAGACACAGACATGCCTTAACCGAAGTGGATAAAAGGGACAATAAAGCATGAGATTAATTATAATTTAAAAAAAATTAGTGCATGAATGGTGGGTCTTCTTCAATAGTGATTAACTCGATTAATCTTGACAGCCATAGTCTCAAGTGATTGTAGTATAAAGACACCAGTGTCTAGAAGGTCTAGTCACTGGTTTATCAGTATTCCTGGCTGCCATTACACCATGAAGACAAAAGGACACTCCAGGCAACTCAGGTGAAAGGTTAATGAAAAGTATACATAAGAGAATTGACACGAAACAATCTCAAAGATATGGAACATTCTGTGGGGTTTGGTTAAATCATCAAGAATTTGAATGACTACTCTGAAGAAGTAACAAGCTTCAGCAGCTGAGATGGGAGAGACTCTGCAGACAGTTGTTGCCTGGGTTCTTCACCAGTCAAAGCTTTATAGGAGAGTGGCAAAGAAAAAGACACCAATGAAGAAAACTCATTACATCTTGACTAGAGTTTGCCAAAGGCATGTGTTAGACTCCATGGTCAAGTGGAAGAAAGGTCTTGGTCTGATGAGACAAAAATGGTGCTTTTTGGCCATCAGAGAAGAGGCTATACCAAACACTGCACATCAACACAAATACTGTGAACCACAGTGGTGGTAGCATGATGCTGTGGGGATGCTTCTCAGCAGCCCGCCTCGGCCCACATCTTCTGTTGCCTAGTTTGATGTCCTTCCTGCTGCCCAAGTGTTATGGTTTAAAGAGTTACCGTGTTAACTGGTGGCGTTCAGCCTTCAAAATGTCTGTGGTTGTCCTAGTTTCAACAGATGTTGTGATGTGGTATACAAGTTTTTTTTTTTTTTTTTAATAATCATCAACAGTGAAACAACCAAAATGTGAGATCTCTCATCATCACCATCCATTAAATTGTCTTCACAACAATTAATGATCAAAGTACCAAGTGCTGGGTCATTCCCAAAGAGCTAGGCAAAGAAATCCCAGAAGTAGAGCAGGACAGTGCGAGCTAACTATAGTTGGGAAACTCATTCAACCACTGGGGGCAGCAGTGGAGAATAGTCTGGCTGAGACTCAATCTACTACTGGGGACAACAGTAGAGAATAGTCTAGCTAAGTGCAAAGTGTTCTCTGAAGAGCTGGGTCTTTAGCCTTCTCTTGAAAGTAGACAGGGAGTCTGTAGATCGAATGGAGTTGGGTAATTCATTCCACCATTTAGGGACAACAGAAGAGAAGAAACGAACTTAGGAGCCTGATGTGCTGGAAGTACCAGGCACCTTTCGCTGGCTGAGCATAGTGGGCAAGAAGGAGTGTAGACCTGAATGAGGGACTCCAGGTAAACAGGAGCAGTTTTGGTTCCTGCTTTGTAAGCAATGATTAGAGTTTGAATTTAATGTGAGCTGCAACTGGAGGCCAGTGTAGAGAGATGAAAAGAGGAGTGACAAGCTCTCTTGGGTAGGTTGAAGACCAGACGTGCTGCTGCATTCTGGATCATCTGCAGAGGTTGCAGTAGTCAATGCATGATATTACAAGAGCCTGTACCAGGAGCTGTGTTGCATGCTCTGTCAAGTGGGGTCTGATCCTCTTGGTGTTGTAGAGGGCAAATCGGCAGGACCGAACATTCAAGGCCACATGAACCTTGAAGGTTAGCTGGTCATCAATCATGACACCCAGATTTCAGGCAGACTTAGTGGGCATGAGATTATTTGATGCAAGCCGGATACTGATCTGTGGTTCCACAGTGGGATTGGCTGGAATGATAATACGCTCAGTCCTGGACAGGTTGAGCTGAAGGTGAAGTTCCCTCATCCATTTAGAAATATCAGCAAGGTAGGATGAGGTCTGAGCTGAGACAGTTTTGCCATCTGGTGGAAAGGATAGGAAAAGCTGTGTATCATCTGCATAGCAGTGATTTAAAAAAAGCCACAGGAGTGGATGATTGCACCACGTGAGGTGGTGTATATTGAGAAAAGTAGGGGACCAAGCACTGACCCTTGAGGCACCCCTGTTGATAAGCCATGCAGTTTGGACACTCCTCCCCTCCATGATACTCTAAAAGATCTCCCAGTGAGGTAGGACTTAAACCACCAGAGTCAACATACTGGAGGGTTATGGGTTTGAAGGAGAGAGGAGAGAGTTAAAACCAGAGAAGAGTTTGCGTGTATCAATGGCAACACAGATCTTTGTTTGATAAAACGCCTTCTCAGCAGATTTTAGAGCAGAGGTAAAAGAGCTGTGGAACAATTGAAAGTTAGAATCAAATCCAGTGTATTACCAGCCTTGTGTGTTGGAGGCATTTGAGCCTGTTTCAGGTCAAAGGAGGACAGAAGTGAAATAAAATCAGCTGGCTTGGCTCTATCCATGTCGATGTTCATGTCACCCCTGACAGCTAACTTTGTCCATTTGGTCGGGCTGTTAACACAACTTCAACCCATTGCAAAGGGTAAGCATGTCACTGTCAACCAAACTATTACTATTCTGGAGAAGGCAGCACTAATGGAGAATTTTGCTATTGAAGAAAAGGCTGATAGTTATCTTATCTTGCATCCTACCAACAGCAGCTTCGACAGAAATTAACATTAAAGACATAATAAGTCTTCTTGCTCGTTGTCTTATTTGTTTTTTAGGTCATAAAGAGATTCATCAGTGTAAATTTCACTCTCCAATTACTTGGTAAAATCTCCTCATGGGAGCTTCAAAGTAAGATACCTGCTTCTTTTCACTGAATGACACATCTCTTATGCAACAGCCAAATCAGAAAAATCCATTATCATTGCTATTCTAAACACCTGGTGTCTGCTGGTTTTTCTCACAAAAGCCAACTGCCAACTGTCAAAAAGGAAGCGAAGCGTTTTACATTTCTGACAGATCAAGCGCAAGTCTAGAATAATGGAGGAAAACTGAGGAGGTGGCATTAGCAGAAAAAAACAAGATACTTGTTTAAAAAATATTTCTCAAAAAGACCAAAAGCCTCAAAGTTTTAAAGTCTAAAACAAAGCCAGGACACTGAGAATGAGTGTTTGAGCACACTGGCTTATACCCAGTATGGTGTGGTGTTGTAGTGGTGCAAACAGAAGTGGGTATACTCGTCTATGTTCCACATTTTTTTAGCAACCCGTGCAGGAAAGGATAAACGTCTTGTGTTTGACTGCTCTTTGAATTTTTTTTACACTTAAAAATCACCATCTGAATTCTCACATTGACACTAAACTTCTCCAGTTGTAAGGATTATGATGACGGAAGCAAGCAGAGAGAAAGTACAGCTACTAACTCAATTTGCATCAACTAACCAACAAAGACAACTATGGGGAGGGGACCATGATAGGCAAAGAGGAAAGCAAGTTTCTTCTTCATCCTGTTGAAAAAAATGTGTCATGCTGCTGAATGATGAGCATCAGAGGGGATCTAGAGTTGGGTATACTCTATGAAGAATAAAAATTAAGTTGGTATACTTTGTATATCTGTTTATATCCAGCACTATACCCCTGCCCTTGCCCCTACAACATAGCCCTACCCTATTGCAGCCAACTGTCCCTGGACAGCCAGGACATAATGTTTTTGGGTAAATCCATCCATCCATCCATCCATCCATCCATCCATCCACCCATCTTATTCCGCTTATCTGAGGTTGGGTCGCAGGGGCAGCAGCTTAAGCAGGGAAGCCCAGACTTCCCTCCCCCCGGCTACTTCGTCCAGCTCTTTCCGGTGGATCCCAAGGCGTTCCCAGGCCAGCTGAGAGACATAGTCTCTCCAGCGTGTCCTGGGTCTTCCCCAGGGCCTCCTACTGGTGGGACCTGCCCAGAACACCTCACCAGGGAGGTGTCCAGGAGGCATCTGGACCAGATGCCCGAGCCACCTCATCTGGCTCCTCTTGACGCGAAGGAGCAGCCTCTCTACTCCGAGTCCCTCCCGGATGGCTGAGCTCCTGACCCTATCTCCAAGGGAGAGCCCAGACACCCTGCGGGGGAAGCTCATTTTGGCCGCCTTTATCCACGATTAGGGATGGGACTGATCCGATCCAATATCAGAATCGGGTCCGATATGGATGGAATTAATAGATCAGATATCTGACTGACGGCGCCAATCCAAGTGACAGATCCAAATCCATCCTACAGTTTGTGGTAGACCATGAACGCACCACAGTCCAACAAGAGACAGTCTGTGTGTTACTTAGCTAGTATTAGTTAGGATGTTCTTAGCAGTATAATTACCTAGTCGATTAAATGTAAATCTATATTTAGAATAGTCAAAGCTAGTCTAAAGATGAGAGAACACAAAGAAGAGTGGGTGTGACGTAAGCCTGATAATACCCTCTAAAGCGTGGGTTGCATTTAAAGCTTGTGCCACCCACCTTGGTTTCTCTTTGCAGATTAATATCGTGCTTTGATATTTGGCCTCTTTTCACTTAGGGTGAGTTGTCATACGTGAGCTTAACCCTCGACAGCCGACATACCACTTTATTTCCATTTACTACTTTGGAAAACTGCCATACCGTGGGCTTCCTACTACACACTAACAGCTTAGCAGCCTCCACCTGGATGTTTACATCCAGGGAAAGGGTCAGAGAGGAAAGCTGCGGCCATTAACTGAAGCTACAGCGGTCTCTAGTTTTTAACTCTAATTTTTGTCATTCTCCAAAAGCTCTAAATTTTCTAAACAATGCCAGGATACAGAACCAGTGTTTTAGCCTCATGACCATTGTCCTGAAGGATACGTTGTCTCTCATTCATTTACAGCGTTATTATTACAGCAAAACCCCAGAGCAGCTGCTAACAGAGGCTAAACGTTAGCCCCCTCTGGGAGCGGCTAAAAGGCCCTCTGGCTCGTACACAGCCATGCAGCAGGTGACCCCCGTCCTAGAAACAGTTGCTATTTAGACGTGATTAACAGCGGGGGCAGAGAGAGTCATTGTTATTTATACTGTGTTTGTTTCAGAGGTTAAACGCAGCAGGTTTTTAGATAAGGAGTTCTGCGAGAAGGGTCAAACAGCAGAGAAAGTTTGTGTTATAACCTGCAAGAAGCGAACGTTTAATAAACAGAGCTTCTCTGTGGGTATAAATATCAGGGGACATCATGTAATACCCCCAGTTGTGTAAATCTATCCATGTGTGTGATATGCTTCCATTCTGGGAGAAGGTCAAGATTAAATTGGGCTCTGCGCCACAGGGAGAATGACAGTATTTGCTATTTTTGAGCTCATTATCTCGGATTTCATCAAAGCATGACGTAAAAGCGCACCAACAGAAATTATACAAACAAATCACTGCAGTATTTATGTTTTAGAGCCACTTTATCACCGCCCTTTGTTCACCATATGTCCAAATGTATATGCTAACAAGTGGAGGCTAACGTTTACATTTTTAACGAGACAATATTTGGTTGTTGCTAAGTGACCATGAGGATGATTCACCCGTCCTCAGGCGGAGGGACATGCCGACCTGAATGAATAATACTGAGCAGACGAGTCAACCTCAGAGAGAACAGCGTTGTTATAAGTTCACTGATGTAGCTGTTATTGTTAAGTGTAAACTATACTGCTACCGGTGATCTGTCACAGCCACGGGGCCTCCTAGAGCCGACACTTAAAGGAGACAGTGGTTCTTTAAGATGATATTTCCACAATTTTGCTGCCTATAATTATGAGGTCATCTCTGTAGAGCTCAGTTTTCTAAAGGAAAACCCCCTCAGGGTTGTGTGATGGTTTTAGAGGAGGTTAGGATCACAAGATGACTTATAAAATATGTTACTATTAATACATTTTCCTCTTAACACAGTGAAATGTTACACTACAATGGTTTTTAGTGGTTTAAGATGCTCCAAGTTGCAGTGTAGTTCGTTTTTGGAGCTTAGTTTCAATGAATCAATCAATGTTTCTGTTTTGATGTAAATCTTCATAAAAAGTGAGCTCATGAAATTTTACATACAGTCATGGATGAAAGTATTGGCACCCCTGGAATTTTTCCAGAAAATACACCATTTCTCCCAGAAATTGTTGCAATTACAAATGTTTTTGGTACACACGTGTTTATTTCCTTTATGTGCATTGGAACAACATAAAAAAGCAGAAGAAAAAAGCTAAAATTGACATGATTTTACACAAAACTCAAAAATGGGCCGGACAAATTGTTGGCGCCCTCAACTTAATATTTGGTTGCACACCCTTGGGAAAAAAATATTTGAAACCAATCGCCTCCTATAACCATCAACAAGCTTCTTACACCTCTCAACTCAGCTTAGTACTAAGACATGGGGTCTGGTTATAAGGAATGTTAGAAGGAAATGTTGGCTGGGTCAAGCTCGACTGTGGCCTGATTCTGTAAGGCCTGCCTGTGGTTTTGAACACATGTTCAACTGGCTACGGTTGCTGTTGTAATCCAAAAAGTACAATGCTCCCTGAAATTCAGGGGAGAAGCCATGCATGCACAGGGAGAACATGCAAACTCCACACATGGAGGCCTTTGATGGACTGGATTGGGACCCGGAACTGTCTTGTTGTCTTGCTGTGAGGAGGTTTCATATTTGGGCGCAGGACTACAAAACTCTGAGAAACAACAACTTTGATCTAGACTGACTTACTTGATAATTTCATGCAATTTGAAGGCTGACTAAATATTTACACTCTTCATTGTATGGTCAAAATCTTTATTGTTATAAAACCTAGTTTAAAGGTTTGAATTAGAATAACATCTAACATCATTATTCAACTTAATTCTTCAGTTCATCTTTAACTCTTAATTTATTTCTTGGTGTAATGCAGAGATTTGTAGAGATTGAGTAAAAGATGTGTCTGCCACACTACAAGTCACACATTCTGTAATCTTACCAACACAAAAGCAGCTGGACTCAATCATATCTGTGATACTAAATGAGTGTTTTCCCTCCCCGTGCCATGTTTGCCATCTAAACAACTCAAACTCTAAAACTCCTGTTTGTCACACGCTGTCAGTGCTTACAAAAGTTTAGACAGGAAATCGACTCTCCATCCAACAAATCAAGAAATAAACAAAGACGTGCACTCATGCCGTGACAGTTTTTCAGAGGGAGGCACCAGAATGCAGCAACAGACTGGGCTGACAAGTTGTTTTTTTTTCTGGGTTCTTGAAGCTCAGACAGTTTGCCGTGAGATCGTCACACAGCTCGAGCATTAATGATGAACAGAAGGATATTTTGGAAAGCTGTGTCAGTCTGTTGAGGTCTTGCTCATTCAATTTTATTATCCAATAAAGCCAGAGGAACTGATTTAAAATGACAGTAATGCTTTCACACATGCACGACATTCCTGAAAATTTCTGACATTTTTTTCGAGGTGAGCTGCGGGTGTGAACAATTTCAGATTTCTCTTTTCTCACCTTTTTTTCTACCAAATACTGGGAAATTTCCACATGAAGTTGTGGTGTGCTGATCTGAAAACAGCAGCAGTTTAAGCAATGATTACCTTTGATTTCAACATAAATACTCATCTTTACTAAATGAAGCAACAAAAAAACAGTTTATTTATTGTTGCATGTTCCAAAAGGTAGAACCCCTTTTCTTACCTGTTGTTGTTGTAATATTTACAACCCTATTTCCATAAAAGTTGGGTCGCTGAGTAAAATATAAATAAAAACAGAATGCAATGACTTGCAAATCTCATAAACTCATATTTTTCACAATGAAACATAAACAAAATATCAGCATCCCCTCATCTTTTAACAACTTGTAGCTAAATGACATTGTAACACTGTATTAAAAGTCTGGGAAGTAAGAAGACCAGCAACTGGAGGTTTTGGAGAGGAATGTTGTCCCATTCTTGTCTGATGTAGGATTCCAGTTGTTCAATAGTCCTGGGTCTTCTTAATTGGAGTTTTTCTTTTATGATTTGGCAATTTTTTTCTACTGGTGAAAGGTCTGAGCTGCAGGCAGGCAAGCTCAGCACCTGGACTCTCCTACTGTGAAGCCATGCTGTTGTGATGGATGCGATATGTGGTTTAGCACTGTTTCGCTGAAATATGCAAGGCCTTCCCTGAAAGAGACGATGTCTGGATGGGAGCATTATGTTGCTCTTAAACCTCTTACTACTTTTCAGTATTGATAGGGACTTTTCAAGTGTGTAGGCTGCCCACGTCATGGCGCCCCCCCAAAATTTCAAACTTTGATTCATCTGACCACAGAACAGTTTTTCATTTTGCTTCAGTCCATTTAAAATGAGTGTTGGCCGGGAGAAGACGGTGGTGTTTCTATCGTAAAAAAGCTCCTCCAGCTGTTTTTCATTAGTACCACAGTACCACTTTCTATGTATACATATAAAAAGGGTAGAAAGTACAAAAAAAAATGGATACAAATGGGCAAAATGGGTTAAAGTGGCAAGAAAGTGGCAATAATGGGCACAAAACAGCAAACATTGGTTAAAAGTGGTAGAATGAGTGGGAAAAGTGAGCAAAAGTGGTAGAATGGGTTAAAATTGGCAAGAAAGTGGCATAAATGTGGCAAAATGGGTAAAAGTGGTGAAAAGCAGGGCAAACATGGGCGGAAAAGGTGGTGAGATGGGTTAAAAAGTAGCACAAATACATAGTTTCAACATCAGAACTCAGTAGCTTGACACACATTTTAGCTCCAAAATGAGGTCACTGTTAGCTTGGACGAATGCAAGCACCGATGCTACTGATCCAACACTCGTATATAATACATCTATAAATCACAGGTGGGGAGGGGCCATTCCCTGGGTTTTTTAGGGGCCCGGTCAAATCTACAGGCCAGCCTCATGAAAGCAGATCACCACGCCTTTGGAGGGAGGTAGAAGGAGTAATCATGCCAGGGTACAGCACAAAGTAATCGTGCCTAATGTGAAAATGCCCTTAATTGAAATGTACAGATAATGTCTGTGTTATGTCACTGTTTGAGGGAATTTGTTTGGAGTTAGTGTCTTGGAGTGGTGGGAGTTGTTGGTAGGCGGAGAGAAGCAGGGTCATGACTGACGTCACACAGTGGGGGGCGTGGTGGCTCTGACTGATCAGCCTTATGAGGGACACCTGTGAAGGTGGAAAAGAGGCTGAAAGGAAAATGGACGCCAACGTGGAGGACGCTAAAGAAAACCTCAACTAAAGGACAAACCAAACGGATTCAGGACACTTGGGTTTATGTTTTTTTTTTGTGTTTCGACGACACGGCACCGGATGAGGGGAGCACCACCTGAACCAACAACTATCGGAGCGAGCTGGCGGCAGCAAACTGGCATTGTAGCCGACCGAGAGTGAGCTAGTCGCGGCATGCGCGGCGTCTCAGCGGTAAGTCATCCACACACAAACCCCCACAGACAGGGAGAGGTTTTATACACACACACCGAGGGACACACAAGCAGTTTACGTCAACTAGTTCACGTAGGGTGAGGCACTAGGTTACGGGCTCCCTAGCCCTAGAGTTAGGTGACTTTTAGCGGAAGTTAGGGTAGCAGCGTAACAGTCTGACTCTGTCACTTTGTACACAGTTTGTTTTACACCTAAATGAAGCTCTGTGCTTTAAGACATTCATATCGATTCTGCGATAGCCTGATATTTGCTCTCCCCGTCTGTTAATTCAAATTGCATTACAGTGTCGCAGAAGTGCAAGAGAGCATGGTAGGAGCGCCACATAAACACACATGATATACTCCTCCACTTGCTCATCGGATCCCCCTTCTCCCTCTGTTACTACCTCACTACTACAGGGGTGTAAATATCACGCCTTGAAACAGCACTGTAAATAAGCCTTATATCATATCAGTGAACCTCCTGAGACTCCCACACGTCATGCCAGACAGGGAAATCTTTACGCTGAGGGGAACATGTGAAGAACTCAGAACCAGCTTTTGAATATAGATGGTTTTTAAGCAGTCTTGTATTATGGCCTACAAAAGTGGGAGAAGACGAATGTGCAGAGAGTAAACGGTTAAAGGTTGAAAAGGCTGTTGAATCGTTGGCAGTGTCCCTCCTTGCCGTCTCTGGACATGTTGCTTTTCAAGCTGTTTAGCCTGCAGTCGTCCCATCTGTGCTGTTCCCTCTCAGAAACTATCCGCAGCAACGTTTTTCCATCTCTTAAGTCTTCAGCGCCGAAAAAGAAGTTAAATTTACAGCCAGATGGGAGCGACAGGGCAGTCTTTTGCATATTAAAGACTAAAAACATCAATTAGTAAACCAGCTGATTTGTAATTCAAACTCTGTCTCCTGGGTCGTCTCTAAATGAAAGCATGTATGATGACTGCTTTTCAAGGTTATGTAAGGCTGAGCTCTTCCTGTGCTGATCTAAATGTGAGATTTAGAGTGCACCTGTAGCTGAAGACAGGAAGTGGTTTGGGTCTTTAATCAGGGCAAGCGAACACCCCACTATGTTCACTCATATTTTCCATGCCGGGTGACTCAAAAAGGTTAACCACTTTGACTGTTTCACATCAAAGTGTGACATTATCTCATATCATGTGTGTGATTTTAGAACAGATACACAAAGCCACAAGCTCTGTCATGTTTTCCACCGGATGACATT
Organism: Cheilinus undulatus; assembly: GCF_018320785.1. NCBI lineage: Eukaryota > Metazoa > Chordata > Actinopteri > Labriformes > Labridae > Cheilinus > Cheilinus undulatus. The sequence continues at coordinate 33,026,853 of NC_054878.1, read as the reverse complement.
TATAGAAGCAGACAGTCAGCTCGATCTGGTTTAAGATGTCACGAAAAGGGAGAGAAATATTGTAAAACCAGGTTTTTTGTCCTGTTAAGCATTCAGAGTGAAATAAGGTAGACTTACACTATCTGTAATCTCTCATCAGCTAAATCATCATTTTAAAATCCACCTGCTTTAAAGTGCTCAGAGACCAGAGAAGAAAGATGTAAAGCTTCACTGAGGAGTATTGAGCTGGTTATGAAACAGGCTGAAATTAATATTAATGTGTCTTTACGGCCTAAAAAAAGCTAGTAAGACCATCAGTGACATGATTGAAGACATCTTTGTTGCTATTTTTATTGCCTACATCCTTTTGTTGTGTGTTAGGTGTCAGACAAAGTGACTTTAAGCTGTTAAAGCATAGAAAAATTATATATTGATTTTACAAAAATTTTGAGAAACCTGGAGAACTTCGAAAGTAAACAGCATACTTTATATCCCCAAAAAGTTGGGGCACTGTGTAAAATGTCAGTAATAACAGGATGCAAAGATTTGCAAATCTCATAAACCCATATTCTATTCACAGAACATTTCAACACATTAGGTGTTGAACCTGGGATATTTTACCACTCAATGAAATAATATTAGCTGGTTCTGAATTTGACGGCAGCAACACATCTCAAAAAAGTAGGGATGGGGCTACAAAAGGCTAGAAAAGTAAGTGGTACTAATGAAAAACAGCTGGAGGGGTATTTTTCAAGATTACATATATATATATATATATATACATATAGCCTCTAGGATGGCTGAAGAGAGATTGGAAACATGGGGAGAAAGCATGGAGGAAGACATGCACCAAACAGCCCCAAGACTTGGAATCAATCCCATGACAAGTCCGTGAGGACTACAGCCTCTGTATGTGGGCACCTGCTCTACCCACTGAGCCGAACTGGAGTCTCTGGAGGAGCATTGTGCAACTATTTGGGTTAATTGGCAGTAACATGACAGAGTATGAAAAGAATATTTAAGAGAAGCGGAGTCTCTCAGAAGTAAAGATGGGTAGAGGTTCAACAATCACCAAAAATTGCAACTAAAAAATGTGGAACAATTTAAAAAAAAAAATTCAAAAAGTACAAGTCTTTATACAGTATATCCCATCATCTACAGTGCATAACAGAATAAAAAAATTAGAGTGCCCACAATGCCAGAACATCTTCACAAGCATTTGCTGTTGCTATTGGTTCAGAAAGGTGACTTCTAGTTTCCAGTGTAGTATCTCTGACGTCATTTTTAAACACCTCCATGTTAGGGTTCTTATTTCCTGTTTGCAATGAAGTATCACCAAGATGACATGAACACACTGTAAAGGAACTCTGTTTTTTGTGTCCAGTGTACATTCCTTGTGTATTTCTGGTAATACAACTTTATCTACATCACAATTCTTCTTTTTTTATAGTTATATTTTATATTTTTATATTTTTATACTTTGTAGTCTTTTGTAGAGCTGACTCAGGAAGCAATGCACACAAATTCCAATGTACCTATACTGTCCTGTACCTGTGCAAATGACAATAAACATCTATTCTATTCTATTCTATTCTATTCTATTCTACATAGGCAGGTCAGTTTCTCTTCCATTTTCAGACACTGATGAGTGTTACGCTGTTCAAAAAGCTGAACTGTTTTCGACTGAGAGGACTGAGAGTGTGGCGACCCTAACAGCTGATGCAGAGGATTTTTTAAACAACTAGGCGCTAAGAACGATGGACGACACTTGATTTGTAGCCAGTGGACACAGGCTCTTGTTTTGGGGACTTTAATGCCTTCATTTGAAGGACTAGATTGTGGATACTGCCTAGAAAATGGAAGAGAGTTGGAGATGACATGAAGACAAAGGCTTTCTACGTGGTGCACACAGACATGCCTAGGCCACTGGATCCCACAGTTGTGGTTCGGACCCCTCTAAACGTTAATTTATGTTTGAAACACACACAGATATGGACAGACCTTACCGTCTGTACTCTGCATTCATTTCATCTGTTTTAAGTCCGTTCTCTTGAAGCTTACAGAACTAAATGTAGTACCACAGCCAGTGGTGTGGGCAGTGTTGAGCATTGTGGCCAACAGTTCAACTCAGAGTAGCAAAACACAATGAAGAAGCATTTCAAAAAGCAGCACTAAATCAAGATCTCTGAGGAAATACTGCTGAATATTGAGGGAGTTGACAGAAAATGTAAACATAAATGATGTTAGCTTACCTGTGCACAAAGACAGATTACAGATGGATTAGTTTATCAATATCCACTCTAGGAGACGTACGTAAGAATGAGGGCATTGATGGTTGTAAAGGAGCGTTAATGAGCCTTAATGGCTCATGAGACAATGAAGCAGGAGTTGCGGTGTCCTTCAAAGTAATGAACATTTTAAAAATGATTTCAAATAGTATAATTTACTCATTCATTTTAAGATATACACTTGTTTGTATAACTATTAGGCATAGGGTGCTGAGGATTCACTGCAGAGCCTGACACAACCCGTGGCTGTATGGTGAGGGGTGGGGGCAGAGTCAAGCTCATCACATGTCGACACACTCGGCTGCCAAGGTCATCTTGAAGGCACCTTTTTTTTCTGGGACTTTTCTCCCCTGGTAACACGCCTGAAGACAGCCTGTGGTTTTTGGGCTCTTGGGACATTTACAGCATGACCAAGGGCTTGTGGCAACCTTACTGCCCACCCACCCACACAGTACCCTAGGTTGTGCTTACTCACCACATCCACCCTAACCTGACACGCCAGATGGATGTTTTTCACACATCCATCTGGCGTGTCGTAAAAACTTAGAGGACATTGTAGGTGTGCGCCGCTACTGAGGAGTAAACTCCACAGAGAACTGTATAACATGAACCATGGTGACTATAGACATGTCAGTACACAACTTTTGTTGTTTTTAAAAAGAAAAAAACTCATTGCTTAGTTCTACTTTTAATGAAGAAATGTCGTCAAGTTCTGATAAAACTGCTATAGCATCCACACTAATCTCTCCCGCCATAATTGCACCGGCCTCTTCTCGCTGCTTGCTTATATCACGACTCCACTGTGCCCGAAAGTACTGCCTCTTACTCCTGATTGGTCCTGCCATTTTCTTGCAGGGCCCAGTCTGTTCAGATGGGAGCTTTGCAAGATGGATTCGCCAGTGAGAAACATGGAAATGGGAGTATCCATTTGCTTTGGAAGGTTACATCCACCCCTTACTCTGCTGTAAAGGTGGGGACTTTACTATTTTTTCAACATAGCAAAGTGCCCCTGGTAACATGCAAGAACATCCAGAGCACTAATGGGGTTGTGTCAATCCTCCTTACCATTTGATGGTGCCCTCAGATGGCTTACTTGCCCCTTCTACACCTTACTTCAGCCTCAATTTTTGGCCCAAACATGCCTAAATGTTCTGCACAGTTATGATTTATGTTGAAATATCATTGAAATGCAAGTTCGCCCTTGATAACAACAATAATGTGGAGCTCTGCAACTCTTTAAAGACACGCAGACATCACCTGTGCTTCATCACATTTAGCATGTCCTCTCAGTGCTACAGCCTTTACTGTTCATGGAGATGACTAGTATTCTGCTTTCAACCTTTGTTCCATTACATTAAAATATAAAATTATCTTATGGTCTTTGTACTGTTCTGTTCTTTTGTGTTGTGTTCTGTGTTTGGAAATGCCTATCCTTGAGAGTAAACGGCTGTTAGCAATATTATATGCTCAACCACCTCAAGGGACAGTGGGGTTCCCAGTCTCTGACCCTGTTTTTTGTGAGGTCATGGAATAAAAGATTTGTGAACCCTTCCACTTGGTCACCATGCCCCCCTTTACTTTTAAGTATCAGTTACATTGCTGTATTTTCCCTCATACCACATTATTTATGTAGTCTTGATTACTTAACTGAAACGAAACATGTGAGCATCTCTTTCAACACTGACCCTAACCAAAGTGCTTTTGTTGCCTAAACCTAACCACACACTTTATACACCCACCATCTTTTGAATCGGGTCCAAAAACCTACAGGACTGCACATAAATATAGCCCTTCCTACACTTATCAGTAATGTTTCCACAATGTGGAAGTGATTCAGGCAGTAATTTCATTTCCTTAGATCAGGTACAGAAAGATAAACGAGCATCACGAAGGCGCACTGTCCAGAACATGAGGCTGACATGAGGATGTGCTGGTTTAGAAATGTTTCATTTATAGTCGAATGAGCTCTGAGAGCTTCTAGGAATCAGATTCACTTCCTGGTAACATGTTAGCATCTAATACATTATAATGTAACTACTACAGAGCCCTGATCCCAACAACATCTTTAAATGATGAAGCCCTTAAAAAAACATCTCTTATTGAATTTGATCTTACAACTCTGACTCTACTAAGAGAGATTATTATGATGTCAGCTTAGCAAACATTCAGCCAAATGAAACCAGAAACACAAGCAGAACTGGTTCAATATACATAACCGAACAGGTCACGCTGCAGCCAGTGTTTAAACTGCCAACACGTCTGTTAGAAAGAAAACACCTGCTTCTTGTTGAGGAGATGGATTTCAACCACAACTACTTTGAGACACTGTATAAACTACTCCCTAAGATGTTACTGAGTTTTCCTCTCAAATAGCCTTTTGTCTAGCCATCACTGTTGCCACTCTTATGTGTGATGCATCTTCTAAGACTGTCAACATCACTGTTTTCATGGCTCATGTGGCACCAGAGGTCTGTGGAAATGATGTCTTGCCAAATAACATGAGTTTCTGATGCTTTAGAAGATTTCTACAAGATTAGATTTCACATTCTTTAAATCACTACATGACTAATTCTGCTCATGCAGGAAAAAGCTGTGATGACTATCAGCACAAGATACTCTGTATGTAAATATTTGTTATGTAGAGGCTCATTATGACTCAAATTACATTGCTTGCTAATGCTGATTCATCAGTGTGTAAGCCACATTTACATTTTTGCTGTCTGAAAAGATGCTAGTGAAACGGTTTTGAGATGACTAATCAGACAATGACAATGCTGAAAAAAGTCTTACATACTGACCTGTAATAATTAAGAATGTTCAGAAATCTTGACTTTAAACAATAAATATATAAAACTTTTAAGTACAAAGGAACTGATAAGAGAAGCTAAATCTGAAAGAAAAGCAGATAGATGGATGTGGTTGGATGGTGGTTGGATGGAGTATTTTATTATTTGGGAAAAATTGATCATGATTAATGACTACATCAGATAAATGCTTCATAAATATTTATCTTTAGCTTATTAAAAAATCCATTTGTTGAAAGAGAGCTGCACTTTTGCACCTCTCTTTTTCCCAAGGACACCAGAGAAAAGATCTTTTCACTCTTCACCACCAACCAAAAGAATGAATCAGGATGAACGATGTACAGAAACGTCCATATCTGCTGGATGAAGTGCAACAGTCTCAGATGCTCCAGCACATTACGTGAGCTGTTGTGCCACAAACTGGGCCTCCAACACCAAACCACCAACATGAACAGGGCTGCCTAGACATATTTGAAGAAATGGTAGGATAAAAAATTATAGATTTAGAATTGATATCAATAATATAAAAAGTTTTTTATACCTACTTTAATTAAATTGCTCTTATTGTGTAATTTCTACATGCTTTGGAGATGCAAAAAATACTTTTCCATTCCAATAAAGTTTGTTGAGAGAGAGAGCGAGAGAGAGAGAGCAGGTAAGGACACCACCTGGGCGTTAAACCTGGAGTCATTGCACTGTTTGTGAGTCTGATCTAGTTTCTTCTTTAGCCCAGTTTAAATGTAATCAGCATCACTTATAAATCACAGCCCTGAAGTATTTCTATAGTCCTGATAGTCCTGATATAGTCCTAATTTGAAAATTTAAATTAAAAGTGTCCACTTGAGGCTGTCTCCCAACACTAAGGAATCCTCATCAGGTCTCATGTTGAAATGTTCATTTACACAGCAGAAATAAACATTATTACAGCCTGGTACAAAACGGGTTTTGGTTTCTATTGCTCATTTCTTGTAAACATGGTGTAGCTACTGCTTTTCTTTACAATTCATCCATTTTTCCTCATTTAGGCTAAGAATTATGACTTATTTGGCATAAATGTTTGGTTCCCTGGAGGGTGGGCTTCACTTTTCTACACCCGTTACAAACCACAAGCTATCATCTTTACTTTTTGTTCTTGTTTGTTTGGAATACGACAGCCAGATAAAATAGACGACAGCTATTATAGCGTGTTTTGGCAACAAAGATATTCATTCACCCCGCTGTAACTTCCCTTCCTTTTCTTGCTTCTGGATCAGCTGGAGCTAGTTAGAGTCAGTGTTTCACATAGGAAGAGCACCAGAGTCCTAATGGTGCCTCTGTAGAAACTATAGATTAATGTCATCATGCAGGCATGTCCATATTTTCATGCTTTCAGGCAAACAAACAGCATTAAAAAAAAGCATCACCTCATTTGCAAATATAATTAGGCTGTAAAAAACCCCACAAAGAAGCAGTACATTAAAAATATTCACATTCTGAAGTCCTGCAAAGCAAACAAACTTTTAAATATGTCTCCATTAAAGCACAGGCTGTTTGTGCCCCTCCATCACAAGTGAAACAGGAGCTGTTTGAATCTAATCTGAATAGGCTTTGATCAACTGTGTCCTTTTATAAATAACTGTACAGTGGGCTAATAATAGCGGCAGTAATACATGCCCTGCATTGTTTCAGGCTGCCAGTGAGGATAAACAGAGAGCTCAGATTATATTTGGGGGGCTGAAGCCAGCGAGACCTTTTCACTGCAACATGGCTGCTGTCATATGGGAGCGAGCTGTCAGCCAACTTGGCACTGGATTTATGGCAACTCCTGCCAAAGACACCCACTTATTACCACCAATGATGTTACCTTTCTGTCTCACACTCAGGTCAATGCTGCTGTCTGACACAAACAAGACACCGTGTTCACTTTTATTATTGCATTATGCTGCTGTTTAAGTGGGGGGAATTTTTCACAAGGAAAGGTCAATTGATATTTTCTATTTAAACATGAATGTGGAGCAAAATGATGCAAAAAACCTGTGCACTCTGTCAGACAGCTGTGCCTCAGATCACAGCATGCAAAGGGATTTCAGGACTGGGATCACAACTTATCCAACTTAGTACTGTAGATTCAACTGCTTGGATAATTGAGTGTTTTATTGGGAGTTTAAAAAGGGCTCTGTTTCTTGATTTTGTATTACAGATTTCTGTAATATTTAAGTTAAGTTTAAGTTAATATTAAAGTGAAATGGGGATCACCTGAGTACAGTGAACATGTTTCAAGTGAATGTGGTATAAAGACGCCTGTGTCTGGAAGGCACATGTCCCGACCTGGCTCAGGGAAGTAACAAAGAGGGAGTCCACACACAGTTTTAAAGGAATAACAAAATTATAATTATTTGTAACAAATGATCAAACTAATGAAATAACTAATGTGCTATGTAAATGGGAGTTATCAGTCATGTCTGAAATGCATGGATGAGTGAATGTGTTTGTGAGACTGTGGTGAAATGTGCATCAAACCAAACAAAAGGAGATGTCTGCAGCAGGCCCAGCTGAGAGAGAATGAGAGTCTCAAACAGGCTGGCTTATCTGCCTGTCTGAAGGCCCTGCCCAGGTGAGCAGCAATCAGCTGACGACTCCTCACAGCCCCACCCTAATGCCAACTCCGAACACCTCAAAGAGGGAAAACATTGCTGAGAGCAAGGCATGGAGGAAATCAGGCAGGGTGGAAACTAAATGGGAGGGGGTCCTCACACCAGCCCCAGGTTAATCAGTATTCCTGGCTACTATTACACCATAAAGCCAAAAGAACACCAACTCTGAGAAAAGGTTTTTGAAAAGTACGAGTTGGGCTGGCTACAAAGACACATAAATAAAAACAGACAATAAATTGATATTGTGGGTTTTTTAATCAAAAAAAGACACCAGCAGGGTTTCATCACATAAACCCTTAGATATACGAAAAGATAAACTTTATAAAGCTTTTAAAGCTTGGCAACAGGGCCACAAACATATGAAAAGATGAAATAAAATGTGAAGAATTAGTTTTAACAACTTATTTTGATTTAATTCTCCTTTCTGACGCTTTTTGGCCAAAAAAGTCTCTCTCTTAAATGCTTTCGTCCTCAATGGCTGCCGTGTTCTACTGTACATTACGAGTTTACAAGCAGCACTTGAAGGCACCGCGTCTTCTTCCTCGAGCCTCCTTGAGAGACTTTTGATTGGCTGCCAGTGACATCATCTCAGCTTGTACGTGAGACTGAGGGCAGTTTTAGCGACTCCCCTCTTCCTCCTCCCCCCTTCCCTAAAAACCTCCCTCCTCGCGAGCCACAGAGGCAGACAGCTCGGCCAAACCCCTCCCACGAACAGGGCCGGACCTCACTGTACAAAAAGGACCAAATTTAATATTAATGAAGTCGCGTATTGGCTCGCGCTCGCGTCAATCCCGCTGCGCAACTTCTGTAGGCTGGCAGACTTCCTTCAATATTATTTCTGGGGAGCAGGGTAAAAGTACTAAAAAATGTTGCCGCTCCACAACACCGGGACGGACTGAATGGAGGCGACGTTGTCCGCGAGCGGAGATTAATAAACCCCTCTACGGTGCACGCGACACACACTGGTAAGCAGAAATAAACGGTAAGTTTGGAAATTAAGAGTCCGAAGCATGAGTTGTTTTTTTGAATGCACAGTCAGAGAGCTATCATGCTATTCTATAATTAATGAAGAGGAATATATAATAACTGCAACCGTTTGAAGCTAGTGAGACCTTATTTCGGCGATGTTATCATTTAATTGTACGAGTTACTACAGCTGTATTATTTATAATATTACCTGCTGCGACAAAGTTACAACCCCTACATTTAAGAAGCAGCCATCCTTGCGATTCTTTATTAATTGTTTATTCTGGGGAGTGAAATTGAAATTTCCTGCTCATCTGATCAGTTCGTCTCCCCCCCCTGAAAGCCATATCACATTCACGGCACGTTCTCATGCCGGTTTCTTCAATGAATTTGGCCATGAATGATTCCTGCTGAACCTGCACCGTGCTCTAAAAGGGATGGCAATGGTCGGGACAGGCAATGCTCGGCGGGTGTCTTTACATAACATGCCAGCATGACATGCTCCCAAAATGCTCAGGCTACTGATCAAAAGACATTGCCACCCTTCTGTTGTTTTATTTATTTATTTATTTGGACCCCGACTTTCCATCTGGGGGAGAGACCAAACTGCGGCGCTGATGCAGTATTTTATCTTTTTTTTTCTCTCCCTTGTTATAAAAGCTTTGGATCAGAGAGACTACAGTTGAGATGAAAAATTCAACAGCACACACACAAATACACACTTAGCCTTGACACACATACACTCAGACATACAAGTGTACAGTATGTGGAGGATGATTCATATTGATTACACTCAAAGTGATTCAGTTACACCAGACTCTGTCATGATTTCACTGTTTATTATTAGTGGCAGGCCTGTCACGCCTATATTTTCTCACCATGTTGGGTGCAGCCCTGCAGGTGTTGACACTACTAATATTTGGCTTCAGCAGCCGTTTTCTAGTTTGCATGTTGATCAAACAGACAGGTGGTCGCTCTTTGTGCTCTCTGCTTTTTTATTCACAGCCTTCAACTGAATCACTGGAAGGAAAACTCTTTGAACCAGACTGTTGTTAGCAAAGATTTTCCTCCTTCCTTCATTCTTTTTCTCCTCTCTGTCCCCACAGAGTGGCTTGTTGAGTTCTCCGTAAACGTGCAGCCCTCGGCCTCCCCATGCCTCCATCTCCCCTTGACGACAGAATTGTGGTGGCGCTGCCAAGGCCGATCCGACCTCAGGAACTCCAACTGCGCCTGGACACCAGCTACCTGGATACCATTTCCAGCAGCAGCAGCAGCGACACAGTCATCAGCACCACCGTGGTGAAGATCCGGGCGACGGCCAATCTTGTGACGTATATGCCCTCATCCAAGGGCTCCACGCGCTCGTTGTCGTGTGGATGTAGCAGTGCCAGCTGCTGCTCTGTGACCACCTATGAGAAGGACAGCCCGAGCCTCAGCCACAGCCAGGTGAGCGCCAGCAGCCCCAACCTCAGCTATGCCGGGCCCCCCACTCCAATGGTCAGCAACCATGAAGCGATAAGCGCCCCCAGCCTCACTCCGGGCACCCCAAAGGCATCTGTAAGGATCATCCACCCCAATGAGCTGGCTAAACGGATGACCTGCTGCCCCATGGGACATCCTATAGGACCCTTGCCGGTCATTATAGACTGCCGGCCCTTCATGGAGTACAACAAGAGCCACATCCGCGGGGCAGTGCACATCAACTGCTCCGACAAGATCAGCCGCCGGCGGCTGCAGCAGGGTAAGATCACTGTGCTGGACCTCATCTCCTGCCGTGAGGGCAAGGACTCTTATAAGGGCATCTTCTCCAAAGAGATTGTGGTTTATGATGAGAGCACCATGGACCCCAACCGCCTCACGTTCTCTCAGCCGCTGCACGTCGTTCTGGACTCCCTGAGGAGGGAGGGCAAAGACCCCATAGTCCTTAAAGGTAACATCCAAGTGGGCTTACAAGGGTGGGGGACTGATTGAGGGGACTGAAATGAATATTTCATGGCTTTCAGCTTGATTTTGGTGAGAGTTAATCAGTTTAAATATGTGAAATGGTCTAGTTGACCCCCAGTGAGTCTGGTTCTGTACAAGGTTTCTGTCTGTTAGGGGAAAACTTTGTCTTGTAGTTAAAAAATGGCTCAATCTGTAAATAGTAAGAAGGCTAGTCCTGCTCTTGTATAAAGTGTCACAAGATCGCTTTATTATGGATCAATTAATGACTGGAGGAAGAGGAGATGAGGTTCTGCAGTTTAAAAAGGGGAATAGAAAGTTATAAGAGTTCTGATTGATGCTGGAGGAAGTTATCGGTTTGTGATCAGTAAGTTGTGTTGTGAAATGAGGACACTTTCTGTCTCAGTTTTTCTGTTCAGTCTGATTGCGGCAGGTGATTAGCCACCTCTGCCTCAGTTTGGTTTTGTTTTAAGTCTCTGCTTGTTGAAAGGTAGTGATCCGGGCTTGTGTTGTGGAAAGAGAGGCACTAATATCAGTGGTGATACTAAGCCCCATTAAAAAATACTTTACTGATATCATTTTACAGCATGATTTTAGCCTCTTAAAGGTAGATAAATTTGGAGCCATGTTTGCATTTTGTGGATACTTAAATGTGAATAATTGGCGAAAGTAAAGACTGCAAACCATGTCAAAAGTAAGGGGGAGGAATTTGAGGTGAAAGTGATAAAAAAACAGCAACTTTAAAAACAATTTGAAGAACTGTTATGGTAATATTCATATTCATATTTGTACCTGGTGTCAGCCAGTAACTAAATATGAGCACTTGTAGTTGAACTTGGTCTGAAAAAAGGTGGTATCAGTGCAACCCTAGTTATAAAGAGCTTGCTAATTAGATTAATATTAATGTCAAGAGTGCCATCTAGAGCAGTGGTTGTCAACTAGTCTAGCTTCAGAATCCACCATCATACCCCAAAGACTTTTCAACTTCTTAAAACTACTTACAGACAAAAGTTGCAATTTTGGACCTCAGAAAAAACACAAATAACTGAAGGAAAAGAAGAAAACAAATATAGTTAACAAGTGCATCTTCACAACACATGCATGCACGCATTTTATTTTGCCCTGTTTCCTGTCGTAACATGCACATCTTGGTTGTTTTCCAGATAAGAGATTTAGAGATTACCTCGTTATTATGAGAAAAACCAGCTTTCATATCCCATGACAGCCAGATAAATAAGTTTGGATCTAGAGAAAAGAACCAAAATGTACTCGGGGTCATGGGGTTTATGGGATGTAGAAATGTATATTTCCTGTAGGGACAAGTCAAAATCAAGTTGACCCCTACCACACAGTAGAGCATTAATAGCCTGAGCTATCATAGACTTTTTCCTGGCACACTTACATGTCCCACTGAAAACAGCTCCATGACCCACTTCTGGGTCCAAAGCCACCAGTTGAGAACCAGTGGTGTATACCATCTGCCCTCTGTGTGTGACTCCTAAGCTGGCTTTGGTTGTGCTGTATATGAAAAATGGATCGATTACACGATTGCCCTTTGACCGGGGCGGGAATTAGGTTTCACTGCATAAAACTAATATGACATGAATCCCGACTTCACTGGCTTTAATTTGATCCAGGAGGAAGTAGTTCACCTTTGTCAGCCTGTCTGACCATCTTCATAGATAGCTTTCCACCACTGTGTCTGGTTCTGCTTGAGTTTCCTGCCTGTACAAACAAAGATTTCCTTGCCACACTGCCATGTTTTTACTCATTGGTTCAATCATGTTGGGTCTTTGTAAATCAGGGGTTCTCAACTGAGGGTCGTGGCCAAAAAGAAGGTCACAAAGCTGTTTCCAGTGGGTCACGGATGTGTGCCTGGAAAAAAATAGATAAAAGAGTCCATGATGTACAGAAGCCCTAAGCAGAAATACACTTAAACACGTTATTCTGCTAAGCTTTCTTGTGATAAGCAGTAAATTCCAGTTGTTCTCTTAACCCATTTAGACCTAAGGCCATCTAAAAAAAGATTTCCTCTAAAACCCATTATTTTTGAAAATAACTTCCAAAACCAATGGGTTTTCTAAAGAAATCAGCACAGAGTTTCAGTGGTTACTAAAATGTTTGTCTTATCTTTGGTAACAGATAGAAACATTTCAAAGCTTAAACTGTAAATACTTGCCTTTGCCATAAAATTTGTTAACATCAACATCCTCCTTAATGGTGACCCTTATCTGCTTCCAGCCTTGACTAGTGTGTCCACATCACAACATGTTGCTCTCCTCACTGAGGCTGTCAATCATCATGTTTGGCACTTCTTAACTTTGAAAACTTTTTTTAAAGAACTTTTTCACATGGAGGCTAAAAAGGCTTAAAGCAAATTATTTTCTACCTCATCTGTGCTCCATCTTGTGTTTTTGCAAATCCGGTCTAAATGGGTTAAGATCTCTCCTTATTTGTTATCTTTTCTAGGACAGCAGAGCTGGTTTTAGATAATGACGCAATTCATCAAGAAATTACTAAAATATATTTCAGTTGTTGAAATCGTTGGAAATTTAGGTCATGATTTCTCATTAAAAGGTGGTGGTGGGTCCTGAGGCTAGCCCAGTTGAGAATCACTGCTCTGAATAAAACCATAAACAGTACAATGTAAACCTGCACCTTTGGGGAAATGAAATAGGATCACTTCTGTTGTAATTTTTCTCTGTTAACATAAAAATATGACTGATTAATTTCTTGGAAGTGATGTTAAATTGAGCAATAATAGAGGCTTTATGACGATAGAAAAATACAAAACTTAAAGGTGGTTACAGTGTCACTGTCTTGATCAGCTGACTTTAAACACAAAGGTTGTAGATTGTCCTCTCTGAGTTTAGTACTAAATCAGTGAACTAAACCTTGTCAGAAAGTCCTCTCCATCAGATGTTAGTTATCTTAGTCAGATGTTAGTCATCTCCGTCAGGTGTTAGTTATCTTAGTCAGATGTTAGTCATCTCCGTCAGGTGTTAGTTATCTTAGTCAGATGTTAATCATCTCCGTCAGGTGTTAGTTATCTTAGTCAGATTTTAGTCATCTCCATCAGATGCTAGTGAACTCCGTCAGATGTTAGTCAACTCCGTTAGATGTTAGTCAACTCCGTCAGATGTTAGTCAACTCCGTCAGATGTTAGTCAACTCCGTTAGATGTTAGTCAACTCCGTCAGATGTTAGTCATCTCCGTCTGATGGTAGTCAACTCCGTCAGATGGTAGTCAACTCTGTCAGATGCTAGTGAACTCCGTTAGATGTTAGTTAACTCCGTCAGATGTTAGTCAACTCCGTCAGATGTTAGTCAACTCCGTTAGATGTTAGTCAACTCCGTCAGATGTTAGTCATCTCCGTCAGATGGTAGTCAACTCCGTCAGACGTTAGTCATCTCCGTCAGATGTTAGTCATCTCCGTCAGATGTTAGTCAACTCTGTCAGATGTTAGTCAACTCCGTCAGATGTTAGTCATCTCCGTCAGATGTTAGTCAACTCTGTCAGACGTTAGTCAACTCCGTCAGATGTTAGTCATCTCCGTCAGATGTTAGTCATCTCCGTCAGACGTTAGTCAACTCTGTCAGACGCTAGTCAACTCCATCAGATGTTTGTCATCTCTGTCATATGTTAGTCATCTGCGTCAGATGTTAGTCATCTCCGTCAGGTGTTAACTTTGTCAGATGTTTGTTAACTTTGTCAGATGTTTTTTAACTTTCTCAGATGTTTTTTCAACTCCATCAAATGTTAGTCATCTCCGTCAGACGTTAGTCAACTCCGTCAGATGTTAGTCAACTCTGTCAGATGCTAGTCAACTCTGTCAAATTTTAGTCAACTCCGTCAGATGTTTGTCATCTCTGTCATATGTTAGTTATCTGCGTCAGATGTTAGTCATCTCCATCAGGTGTTAACTACGTCAAATGTTTTTTAACTTTGTCAGATGTTTGTCAAATTTGTCAGAATTTTTTCAACTCCATCAGATGTTTGTTAACTTCTTTAGAAGTTTGTTCACCCTGTCATATGTTAGCTAACTCTATTGGACACCTGCCAACTCTGTAGGATCTTTGTCAACCTTGCCGGACAATCGTCAGCTTCATCAGATGTTAGTCAACTTTGTCAGATGTAAGTCAACTTTGTTAGATGTTAGCTAACTCCATCAGATACCTGTCAACTCTGTAAGATGTTTTTCAACCCCCTCAGAGATTAGTCAATTCTGTCAGATGTTAGTCAACAAACATCACTACTTGTTCAGCAGCTTTGTGCCTAGGTCTAAACCTTTGATAGCTCAGTCATAAACAATTAATTCAGCTATGAACTGTAAAATCACCACTCAGTACTCGTTTTATAGAGAGCAGAAGTATACAGATTTTAATAACCGTAATTTTATTTACATAGATCAAAACTTAAACAACTTATGAACTTCAAATTGTAGGGAGGAAATACTTTAACAGGTAGAAACCAAAAACAGAGTGAGATTCTTTGGTGGACAGCCATCTACCACAAATAATCGAGAAGAAGTTGCAAAAAAACAAAATTTAAGATGTACAAACAGCCATAGAAACAAATGCATTCACTGTCAACCGTCTCTGTATATGACACATTTCAAGCATTTTGCAGAAGCAGCTGTTAGTAAATAAGGCAGCCCTTAGAGATAGCAGTCCTTGGGTTGCTGCCATGTTTGCTATCTTTGGTGTGTGTTTGATGCCAGAGCGGCGTGTCGTGTGGGGGGCTGGGCTGCGAGTGTTTCATGAATGCCTGCGAGTCAACGTCTAGCCGGAAGATCACAGCTCCTTGATCTCTTCTCCGCTCTCGGTCCTCTGGTCCTCCTGGGTACTTTGATGGACGAGGCTGCTCTCATCCTGCAGCGCTGTGTGTGTGTGTGAGGCGCTTGCTTCAGTGGGAGGAACACACACACACTGTCTCGCTTATTCTTCCACTTGCTTGCAAAATGCAAGACGTGCACTCTGCTGAGACAAGTCCTCGTAGAAAGAAAGGCCTGCATGTCCCATGTGCTGCCGTTTACATGTTTGATTGCAGCCAATACCCCGGCTTACATAATCCAATTCTTTGGCTGATTTAATAAAACATGGACCACACCAGCCTTAAGCACAAACTGGAAGGGTCTTGGTCACATTATAATTTATATTTTTCAGTAAGTTAGCACTGATTTAATCATCAGTTTTTGATTAAAATGTGAGCTTTTTAAGTAGGCATGTGACTGTGCTGGTTACATAAGAGTAGTAACAGTGACAGATTTGAAACATGCTTAGTTGAATGCTGTTGAATAATTGACCAGCATGTCTTAGTCATGATTTATCCAAATGTGCTTGTTGCCTCAGTGGAAACACAAAATGTTCCTTTCTCTGCCCTGCTGCAGCTCAGAGAAATACCATGTAAACATTAAAATGTCAGATTTGCCATAAACAACATGTCAGTGGTGGAAGAAACAGCAGGGTGGTGGAGTGAGAGGCCTGAGCCGAAGTCTGAGCAGGAACTTGTCCTTTAGTTTATAGAAGTGATGGCTTTACTCCGAGAGTTCACTTTTAAGATAATGACAGATGGCCACACTCGACAGTTTTCACCAACAGCAATGTGCATCCTTTTCTAAAGAGTCTGTGTTACTCAGTAAATAACAAACGTGTTGCTAAATAGAAGAGTTTAACAGGAAAAGAGACTTTGGTTCAGTAGGCAGTTATCACAGCTCACTGAGCTCAGAAGATGCAGTTTTAAACAGGCAGGGATCTCCTTCAAGGGTTAGAACATTGTTAGTTTTGGTCATCGGAGCTTGATTATTAATTTTTTTTATGTGTACATTTTATCCTGGATTTCTGAAAGGGAAAATTAGTGCTACAGTTTTATATTTCTGCTATCTTGTGCAGCCGTTTTGTGCTCTCTCTTGAGTTGATGAAGCAGGCATAAACGTTCACTTTTAGCGCTATCATGTTTATTCTCATAACAAAAGAAGCATACTGAAATTTCTCACGCCCCTGTGGTAGAAATAAGCTCCAAACACGCTAAAGATCAGAAACGAATAATAGAGATAACTGCAGGTTAACAAGCAACACCACCAAGATCAATAGTAAAGCTACGGTTTTAGCATAACAACGAGGTGAGCCTCAGGGCACACTCTCACTGCACTAATAAAAATATCCAGCCAGATCTACTTAAAAAAAAAAAAAACAAGGCAACATTTTGTATAACTTTTAATGTAGATTAGCCAGAATAATCTTTGTAACTAATTTTCTTTTGTTCAAGAACAAAAAAAATCCAAGTAACATCTACGGTCGGCTCAGGCTACACAAATTCATACAGGTGATGGTGATGATGATGTACTCTTATTGCAAAATACAAAAAGAAACATTTACAACACATGAACAAAAAATCATGTCATGCAACGCAACAGCTGTTTACTCACCTCTATCTTGTTTTCATGAGTGTTGAAAGCCAAAGTGTAATTGAATTTAAAAATCCATTAATTGCACAGCACTACTGGTGTGACTTCTCCCGCTCTGACCAATCAAACCAAGAAGGACTTCTGATGTCATTTTTGTCAACAGCGAAGGCAGAGAGGAGAGATGACTGATTTGATCTTTACAAGGTTACAGCTTCAGGTAGAGATAATGTTGTCTTTGTGTTTTCTTGGACATATTTCCTTGAATAAAGGAGTATATTAAGCACACTGAGCTGTCAAAAAGACCTTATGGATCCTAACGTGAGGCAGAAGTCAACTTGTGTAACCTAGCAACAGTTAGTACTTGTGAGAAGTGCCCGGAAACTGAGGTTGTGAGCGATAGCAGCGAAAGAAACTGCACTTTTGACACGTGCCCTCAAAAATCAATACTAGCACAGAGATGTTAGGTATGGATTTGGAGATTCTCCAAAGCATATCTCATTATAAGCTGTACTTTTACCAAGAAGTGTGTGAGCAGAGCTAAAGTGTAAATGAACTCAAGTAGAGGGGCCCAGCAGAGAGGGCTTATGCAACACTTAGGGCCAGTTCCAGTGGAAACTCACCAATATATTTGGAATAGTATTTAAAAACTAAAATGGTAAATTAAAGCCAAACAATGGCAAATAATGGGAAATGGAAAGATTAGTGGAAAGATGTGAAGAAGAGGTGATACACAATTAAACATAGTGTTTACAGCTTGTTCTGCTGTCCTTAGGTGCGAAAAGATTGAAATTTCAGACAAGATTGTTCTATTGTGGATAAATTGTAAGATTTTTTTATTATGACATCTATATATGGCCTTTATTTCTTATAAAAAGAGACAGTGAATGTTAATAAACATTCAAACAAGTCATGCAATCATAAAAAGACTTTAGCTCAGGATTATCCCTGCCACACAATTGACCAGATTATTAAAATCAGACTAAAAACCCTTTAAATGTAGATGAGAGACTAAAACTTTAGTCAACATCACATCAGAGGTAATCAAAAGATGGTAATCAATGCCGGCCTGCTGAAAAAACTAATTGTAATTGTAGCACTTAATGTTAATCTAAAAGTGATTTTTTAAAAATAAAATCCCATCTGTTACTCTGGTAATAGAAGCTAACTGAGCAGTGTAAGCATAAAGCCTAGCTTTTTTTTTTTTTGAACAAACTATTTGGCTTGTGTTTTTTAAAAACCAGAATAACAAAAGTTAAATTCAAACATTAGTGTAGTTATAAGAACAGAATACAGTGATTTGCAAATCATTTAAAATCTATGTTTATCAGAACAAAGTACGAAGACAAGATATTTGATGTTCAAACTGATTGTCTTTTAAAAAATCAACACATTATGAATTTAAAGCCAAGGTGACCATCTTTATATTCACGCTTCATTACACGCCATACATTTTCAGAGGGAGAGAGTATGTATTCTGTTTTACCGTACACTCTACACAATGTCCCAACTTTTTTGGTATTGGAGTATGAAGAATCCAGATGAATAAATCAAGTAAACACAAAGACAGTTGTCTTCAGCCTGCTGAAAAAAGGTGTATGTGTGATAAGAAGAAATAGCTCCATGTACCAGAGGCTGTTGTCCTCAGCTGGGCGGCCTGGATTAACCAAAGCAGTCTGGCTGCAGACCATTACTCTCAGATCCCTGCCTAAAACTGTAACACATTACCACAGTTAGGATGGAAACACATGCAGAAACTCTTTATATGAAAACAGATTGAGGTTTAATTAGTGGTGGTGAGTAAGCCCAATTTAGGGCTTCTCGAGAAGGAGGATTGACACAACCCAGGACATGCTCTGGATGTCCTTGCATGTTACCAGGGGCATGGGAAAATAATCTTTTGAAAAAATAACAAAGCCCACACCTTTAGAATGGAGTAAGGGGTAGATGTTTCAAGTAAGGAGGGCCTAGGGTACTGTCCGGGAGGGTAGAAGGGTTGCCACGAGCCCCTGGTTGTGATGTGGAGGTTCAAAGGACCCCAAAACTGTCAGCGGTCTCTGGGTGTGTCAACAGGGGTGAAAAGGCCTGGACAATAGAAATGCTGTGGCTACCCCCCCAACCCTCTCCAACCAATTGTAGCACATTAGTCTCATGATGAATCCTTGCCTTAAACGTATGCACATGACAGTCCCTGATTATGTGTTCTTCCAGAAAAAAGCGCCATGAAAACACACTAACCTGGCTCATGTAGCTGCAGCTTGCCACTGTTTGGCACGTATATTGTACCGGCAAATTGCATCCATACGGAGCTGGCGTCTCACAGTGGTGGTCCACCAGAGGGGACGTCTGAAAGCAGCCAGACCCTTCTTCAGATTTGCCTCCTGCCTGTTTTCCACACTTGCTTCTTTTTTTGACTTTTCTGTCTGAAAGGCAGAAAAAATCCCAAAATAAATCTTTAACAAAAATCTTCTACTTTTAGAAGTGTAAACTGTCAGAGTTTTTAATGTGTAAAGCAAAGTCTTCATTGACAGCCCCTTGATTGACCTCATATTATCTAAAAAAAAAAAAAGTAGATTATAGAAATACCAGTGGAATTTCCCCAAAACATTGTATTGACTTTTGTGTCACTGAGCCTGTAAAACTTCCCTTTTTTATTTACCAAAGTGTAATTACTACCGCTATAGTTAGGAGGTTAGTGAATCAACAGGTTAAAGTCTTTGTTCACGTTCAACAATCATCTGTTTTATTGTGAAAACTGCCCAACAGTCGACAGGAGATCCCCACCTGTCTGCACTCACAAAGGGGGAAGTTGAGGGATGACCTCACATGGCATGATGTCAACTGCTGCAACTGAACAATACATGAACTGATACTGTGTGTAGTGGTGTGTATATGTGTGTGTGACTCTGTCCACCCCTCCCCACTGCTCTGCTGAAGGGAAACTTTGGCATCACCAGCGACAGGTGCAAACCAGTTTATTTGGGGAAGTGCAGATGTCCAGTGAGAAGTATATTAAATATTCAGTACATCTATTTACCTGCACTTTAAGGAGGGGATTTCTCAGGCAGTTTAGCCAGTGGAAACTGACTTAGTGGCTATTTTAGTTTACTTAAAATAGAGCTGACTGTCCATTGTTGCGAATGGAAACACTTCCATTCACTTTATACTGATTGAATATTCAAATCAGACATTCAAACTGCAAGTAAATATAACAAACCAGTCCAGGAATTGGACATTTCTGTTAAGTTTTGGTGCCTAAAAGCTCTTTAAAGTAAGTTTTATTGGAAGTAGATGCAAACTGAACTTATCTCTGTAAGCTGTAATGTTTGCTAAGTTGTGGACAGAAACATGGGTGTTGCATTTTTAGCATTCAGGGCTTCAGTGGGAGCGAACCTTAACCCCGGCAACGCTAGGCTCATGCTCTGCCAAAGGACATCACCAAGCTCTTAAATTCATATCAGAAAGTAAAAAGGTTTAAAGATTAAAAATTAATTTTGACACATTTAGCTGAAAAAATTGATCTCCTGTTTCATTTGCATTCATAATCTTGGCGTTTGTGTTCACAGGAGGCCTTAGCTGCTTCAGGCAGAGCCACGAGAATCTGTGCGAGCACTCTCTTCACCTTCACGAGGGCTTGGACTCCGGTGCAGCTGCTGGCCTGACGGGGGCGCTACCTCACTCTCTGCCCTCCACCCCGGACATTGAGAATGCAGAGCTGACACCCATCCTACCCTTCCTCTATCTGGGGAACGAGCAAGATGCTCAGGACATCAACATGCTGCAGCGCTACAACATTGGCTACATCCTCAACGTGACCACCCACCTGCCGCTCTACCACTATGACACGGGCCTGTTCATCTACAAACGCCTCCCTGCCACCGACAGCAACAAGCAGAACCTGCGCCAGTACTTTGAAGAGGCGTTTGAGTTCATAGGTATGAAAATCAGAACCCCTTTTGTCAAGAAAGCAGTTAATAATTAGCACTTATGCTGTCATTTATGTTTGGTGGTGTGGCTGTTGTAGGTTCCCCCTGCCCTCCCACAAGCCTATGTAGAAAGCATTAAGAGGAACAGCACACACACCTGCTCTTCCTGTGCCGATCAGAAAAGACTGAAGCAGGGAGAGAAGCACCTGGAGCAGAGCAGGCATCAATGATACACCTGTCACACACCTGTCCCAACCTCATAGCTGTTGTTAGCCATGTTAGTGGCCTTTATTCCAGCTTGAGAAACATCATCGGCTAGATATAGCTTTCACCTGCCTCTAAACTTAAAGGGAGCTTATTTCAAGTCTCCAGTACCTTTATTAGCAGGCTAATATTTTCCACTCTGGTATCATCTGAACATCCTGTGCTGACCAGTGCTAACAGGGCTAACTGTGCTCCTTTTAAGTATGGTGTCCCTTAAGCGTAATCTCCAATTTCAACATACAAGAGCTGTGCTGTGATCTACATCCGGCAAAATGCACGGTGTAGCACATCACTTCATCTCTAGTCTGAAGCAGTTCCACTGCCCACACTCCAGTCCAGCTTGCGTGTTCCAGGTCTGTTTTTGGCACTGGCTGCTTCCAAACCACATCAATCCATGAAAAGTAGATCGATCCAAACAGCCAGAACAACGTGCAAGGTATACTATCAACTTCAACATGCGATACAATGCCCAGACTCCTGATCATAAATCATCAGTGTATCAACATTACGTCTTATCCTGCAGCACAAGATAAAAGGTCACCAGGAGGTTAGTGGGTCACAGAGTTGTTGCCACTGTGTGGGAAAAGTTAACTTTTGAGGTGAAAAACCACAGAATTAACATGAAACCACAGATTGTGTTTCAAACATTAACCTTTCAACTTTATAACATACTCATCCATGGCAGAAGCAATACAATCATAGAATCATATTGAAGTGAACAGCATATCAACCCCAAAAAGGCAAAATAATCCACAAGATTCAAGAATGGATTGGATTCAAGAATAGACCACATTCCCATGGCAGCAATGTTCCTGTTACACCTGTCACACTCAGGATGGGATGCTAAATATTATCACTTACTGTTATATTGTATTTTGTAAGTCTTTAACCCCTTAAAGCCTAAATACTTTACTGATACCGCTATCTAATCAATATGATCAATAAATTATTAAAAAAACCTTCTGAATACAATCTGATAGATGCTAAAAAATACCTTCAAGTGGATTATCAGTTACCAAAACACCTAACGTATCAAATGAGATACAAAAAATATGTATGTTAAATTTTATGGAAATTTGGAATTTTTTAATTTCAGTAGAAAGTTAAATAAACATTTTAGTTCCAAAAAAAAGAGAATTTTCTGGCTATAATTTGTGTTTTCAGGCTTTAAAGGGTTAAACATCAAAATTCAGACACGAATTTTATTGCTTCCTGTCTAGAAAAGACTGCAGTCAGGGAAAATGCACACTGAAAATTTAAAGAGAGATGGGACCAAATGTCATGTAAAAATACACGTGTACAGAGCCATTAAGCTATGAGTAGAACAAAACTAACACTTAATGACTTTTTTGTTATAATTTATGTTTAAGAATCATGAGTATGATAGAAAAAGTCGGTGCTTGATTAAAGCTATAAATGTTAATTTGACCATATTTATGTAAGCCAGAGAGCAGTCTCACTGAATGAATCTATGCTTATAGATCTACCTTACCTTCAGTACAGTCATAAGATCCCTCATGGCCATTCAGCTGCATTGAGCTTGGTCCTTTTATTGAGTAAAAGCCTGTTTAATAAGGTTTGAGTTCTAGTATTTTACTGTGTTTGATGACTAAAATCCTCTTTACTGGATATTTGGCGTCTACTTTATTGTGTTCTGGTTGTTTTTGTGTCTCTGCAGAGGAAGCACATCAAGCAGGTATGGGCCTCCTGATCCACTGCCAGGCAGGCGTGTCCCGATCAGCCACTATTGTGATTGCCTACCTGATGAAGCACACCTGGATGACCATGACGGACGCCTACAAGTTTGTCAAAACTAGGAGGCCCATCATCTCTCCGAACCTCAACTTCATGGGCCAGCTGCTTGAGTTTGAGGAGGACCTCAACAACGGAATTACGCCACGAATCCTCACGCCAAAGCTGTCGGGTGTGGAAACAGTAGTGTAAAGAGAAACCATTCGAATCGAGGCTCACATTTTTTAATCACTCTCATTGCTTTTCGAGAGGTTCGACTGCTCTGTGAGCTGGTTTGGAGTGCTTGTGAGAGAGAGTTTACTTCTTGAATCTCCTCATGCTCATCTTGGGCTCCCTGGAGTAGCAAAGCTCTGGGTCAGTGGTGATAAGAAATGCCAAAAATCTCTACTCTTTGGACCTGGCCACAGTCCCGGAGGAGAGGACGAGTTAGAGCGATAGAGAGAGAAGAAGCGGTCGGTTGGATGCTTTCCATTTGTGACCGCAGAGGGAAAGAAAATTCAGTTTGGGAAAGATACTCTATGTGCTTAGAGGCAATTACTGAGAGGAGGAACTCTTAGAGCTCTCACTGTGGCACACTGTTTCTGTTTGCAGACTCAGGCGGGGTTGGCCACGGCAGTGCCTGTCAAAAAAATAAATATAAATAAAACATGAAGACATGTTTGGTGTGTTAATGTTGTTGTTCTATTTTTATACAGGGGTTTATGGGGTTGACCATGACAAGCCCGCTGCGGCTTACTGTGCAATAATTTCAGAGTGGAATGCAACTGAGACCTAGATCTTATGTGTATATATCGGTAATGATTACAAAACATTTCCAGCTCTTTGCTGAGATGCCATTCTGATGTTAATGTGAGATTGTCCTTCACTTCTTTATGTTAATGTTTGGCTGTAATGTTTGGCACAGATGTGTAAAAGACAGAAAAATTGCTGGGTTTTATTTTTTGAGTGCAGCTTGTTGCTTTATTTCAGAACAACACATTTTTAAGTCCTGTTTGCTTCAGTGTACTAGTTTTGCCATTCCTGCTTCAACAGAGATATTATTTTGACAATATTTACGTTAGCAAGCACCTGTCAGCGCTTTCTTTCAGTTGCATGGCTGCTTAAAGAGAAATGAACACTGAAATATTGATGACCATTGAAAAACAGGGCTACTTAACATTTTCAATGTAACAAAATAGAGGATTTTCACTGCCTGCTTTTATGTTTTTATGACCCCCATTTCCCCGTAAATCCTTGACACAACCTTACTTCTTGCAGAATTTGGTCTTTTGGACCCCACTTGTTTTCCCCCTTCATAGCATTTTTTCTTTGCCTATATTTTTCTCCATGTCAGCCATTACACAGCATTGTTTTGCAGCATTGTTAAATTTTCCATCACTTTGCCCCTGCTTTTTAATACTGCCTCTTCGTAGCTTGTGGTCTTTTTGACCAATTTCTTTTCCTTATGACCCCTTTTTCCCAAGCAATTTTTTTCTTTTTGAGACAATTTTCCCCAGTTTGCTCCCCTTCATCCATGATACAGTCTTTTTTTTGCAGCACCTTCTTTTTTACTAAATTTTAACCCCTTTTGCTGGAATGAGACTTACTTAGACCTCATTTATCCCCCATTTTGTCCCTTTTCAGCCTCATTTTTTGCAGTATTTGTTCTTTTTGACCAAACTTTGACTCCTTTTGCATCAATTCCTAATTTTGACCATATTTTGCCTCCTTTTATCGATTATACAGCCTTGTTTTTGGAACAAATGTTATTGTTCCCTCACTTTGCCTCCACTGTGTACCCAGTCATTCTCTCTTTTGGACCAATTTATCTTTCTGACCCAGTTTTGACAAGTTATGTTCATAAAACAACCATGTCTTGCCAGTATTTTCTTTTCTAAGGCAATATTCTGCCCTTAATCTACAATGTCACCAAATTTTTCTTTTGCAAAACATTTATTTTTGACCCCGATTTCACCCAATTTTTACCTTTTAACCCATAACAGAGCCTAACTTTTTGCAGCATTGCTCTTTTTAACCTGCTTTACCCCCTTTTGCCCCCATTCATCAATGGCACAGCCTCTTTTTTTGCAACATTACCTCTTTTTGACCTGTACTTCACCCCCATTTATCATGACATAACCTTGTCTTTGCAGCAGTTTTCTTTCTGATGCTGTTTTTCCCTTGTTCATCTATGACACAGCCTCCCCAGCGTTTTTTTCACCCTTTTTTGCCCTTGTTTCCCCCCTTTTTATTCATGACACAGCCTTGTTATAATGGACTTTGCTGTGTCTCTATGTAGCAGCACATTTGTATCAATGCCCTGAATTTTCAGCTTTGATTGAATCCATCAAAAGGTAGCAGAGTGAAGGTACAGACTTCAAACATTCAGCTCCTCCCTTGCGTCACAGTGCAGTGTGACACAGGGTGGTACAGTAGAGCAGCGTGACCCCTTGTCTAATCTTTTGCCAGTCCCTGTCGCTGACGCTAAGCTACAGTTAAGTGAGCTCCTCTGCCTCGCAAAGGCAAGTCACGTGCTGTTCTAGTGCCTCTATCAATGCCTTAATTCATGTGTCACCACTGGGCCTGCGCATGCAACAACATCACGTGCAGACGGATGCAGAACGAGGTCAAATTTTAACTCCCAGACAGAAGCAACCTGCTCCTTTTGTTCTCTGTGACATCCACGTTTCACTTTTCAAAGACTTTCTCTGTTGTTTCTGATTCAGAGTTTCAGAAGATTGCATTCAGAGATGGTAAAAAGCCTTGAGGTGAAAAATGTTCATTATGTAACTCTGATCTCGTGGTGGCATAGGAAGGAGACTCTGAACACCACAGAGAAATGTAAAATAACTGCACGAAATAGCCGTGGAAAGAGAGAATATAAAGTGTTTGCTTGCACATAGTTTCTCCTAATCCTGTTGCTTCTGACTCACCTTTGAGTCATAATAAAAGTAATACATAAAGATGAATATGACGTAAAGATGCAGTGATTTTGCTGGAGATTTCACTAAACCCAATCTAAGTTATGCATTTGGGCCAACTCAGTTTCAAATATGTTACTAGCTCTATACAGTCGTATTTGACTTCCTACAAATGAAAGTCCTGGTAATCAGTTAAAATGCCATTCATAATGAACATTATATGTGTCCAATCTTTCAAACATAAATTAACAGAAAATTGTGCTGGTCCAAAAGCCTTCAAGATATGTATTGAAGAAGCTTAATAGAGCTCCCACATTCACTTGGATAGAACATTTGAGTTTTTAAGACATCCTTAAGACTTAAATGCATTCAGCTGTAGTTTTATTATGGAGAAATCACATGTTCCACCCAAAACATGTATAAAGAAACATGTTGATGACCATTTTCTTAATTTGTGACTTTGGTACAGACTATTTGTAGTACCATTATGTTCTCTCAGACCACTGAAATGCCAGAAAGAGAAGGGTATAGTAGACACTTCATCTCTGAAAGCCATTCTCACAGACTGTTCATCTCAGAAAACCAATGTCTAGCTATATATAAGAAAAGAGGTGCCAGAATTTGCCAGTACAACATATTTCCAGTTCTAGATGGTTTTTTTTCAAATTCAACTTTCTTCATAAGCAAAGTCCGTCAGTTCAATTCAAGAAAAACCATACTGCAAACATTACAGACTAAGAAACAATTCATTAATAAAAGACAAAAACCGTCAGAGGTCCAGTCCAGGATTCAAGTATGGATAGACCAGTTTAGAAGTGATTTCCCAAACAGTGGCTGTCTTTAGCTTTATTAGCTTAAGCTCAAGCTAATGTAGCTATGTTTGCTATGTAATTGACATTACTACATAAGCCAGTGTAGCTAAGTTAGCTTTAGCAATGGGAGCTTTATCAAATGTAACTAAAGCTATTGTAGTTTTATACACAGCTGCTTTGAGAGCTTAGCTTTATCTATGTTTGCTACTCTGTTATCTATAGTTAGCTTTAGCAAACATAGTTTACTTGACCACATAGATAATGTATATATGTACCTTAAGTAGCTGCTTTGTGAGTTTAGTTTTAGCTATGTTAGCTACATAGCTCTGTTATCTATTGCTAAGTTAGCTTTACTAAACATATCTAAAGCTTACATGGATGACATAGATATGTACTTTACGCAGCTGCTTTGTGAGCTAAGCTTTAGCTACGTAGCTTACAGAGCTAATGGAGCTATGTAAGCCAATCGTGTCAGGATGTTTAACGGAGGACAAGTTTCACCTGTATGCAGACTGTTTATTCACCTTAACTAAATGTTTTGTAATCAGGTTTAGCAGATCAGGCTTTTTACCTTTGGTACTATAACCTTTACCTCAACCTTTGCTTGCTTACCCCAACCCTTAACAGAAGTTTAATCCAGTTTTGTACCAAAAGTTTTAGTGTGTATTTCCGTTCTGAGAAATATGGTATCTCAGATGAACGGTCCGTGTGAGTGGCTGTAAGAAATGTGGAGTCTGCTGTCAGACTGTTTTGAATTTTTCATGTTTTTATTTATCAGGGTAAATGTTAGATTGTACTTTTTAAACCAGGATAATCCAGATCATTGGTTCTTAACTGGTGGGTAAAGTTAAAAAAGTGAATCACAAAGCCATTCTCAGCATTTTAAAAAAGGAAGTAGATATCTAAGATATGCTTTTATTTTGAAGGACACTCCCATTTCAAGTCCAAATTTCCACATCTCTCATGAATATTTTGTTCTGATTGGAAAAAAAAAAATTTGGGTTGCAAATTATGTTTGAGGAGGTGTGTGATGGGACGCAAGACCAATTGAGAGCCACTGATCTAGATCCGTCATCAGTAGCTATCAGAATCTTTCACAGGAATACAAATAATGTGAACAAAAACTTATGCAATTTTGAAATCAAAAGTATTTGTTTTGTGCAGAATCCCAACATTTACATACTGTCTGCCATGTTCCTCTTCTTTTAAGATGTGTTTCCACCAAACAGCCTGGTTCAGTTCATACATTCTGGTAAACTGTTGTTTTTTTTATTATTGCCCCAGCTGATGTCTGTTAACCTTTGCTCATAGTGATAGGAATCCTGGTGCTTTGCCAGAAAAATGCACTCACCTTGTGTAACAAATATGCCAATAAAGTTCTGCTCAGACACTTGGAGGTAAAACAAAATGTCTTCAGCTCATATTTAGTAGTTTACTGATATTACAAGGAATAAATACTGCAACAAAAAAACAGGGGATGTAAAATTTGGCAGGTACAGACCAACACGCTGCCAAACAACATCCAACCAAAATTTCTTTTGAGGCATTTTAAGATTAAAAAATTGCTATCAGTTCATATTTTGGACTGTTTTGTGTCATTACTGACTAATAAGTTTAAAGTTGTGCACTTTTTACCTTATGAAACAGGCACTCTGTGATGTGCATCCAAATCTTGGCAGGTTTGCGTTTCTTGGCATGCCACCTGCTCTTTTAGAGATCTGGATCATTTGGCTCAGCTAAGAAATAAGAAGAAGTCTTTCAACTCTCATATGGCTATTTGTTGTTACTTTCTAGGCCTTTTATGTCAGTTAAACAAAAACAAAAAAAAAAACCCTCTTAAACTGGAGATGGATGCAGGCATTCTCATAAAAGAATCAGTATTTTCAGTCAAACAAGTACCCCATCACTATTTCCCTTAAAGGCATGTTTATGACAAAATGAGGGAGAAAAGCTGCTAAAGAGGCATGGCTAGTCTTTGTGTTACTCCAGTATTACTGTTGTTGCAGTAATAATAATGGATTCTTTGGCCAATCAGCAGAATGCAGTGAGTCCAGCTCCACTCTTGAAGGTCAGACAGGCACACTTGGAACCTCAGTGGACAGGTGCCAAAAAAGTAGGACGGTGCGGATCGGTTATTTGGTTCCTTTTCAAACTTTTTACAGAAATAAATGTTTACCATACCAAAATGAACTGAGAAAGTCCGCTTGGTGGAAACTCAGCTTTAGAATAGTTTTTCTGTTAAGTAAATTTCCAACAATTCTTTGGATTCTCCATGAATGCAGAGCCACTGTAGCTCAGATGTTTCTTAACATTTGTTAAACCAAAGCACTGTTTTAGTTCTAACCTTTAGACGTAGTTCCTCACCTTTAAACATGGAAATCAGTCCTAAAACATGCAGTACCATCTCTTCATCCTGTACTTTTTGTCACTTTCATGCTAACATGTTGTAGCTTCCTCATACATATTGGTTCCTGTTTGAATAGCATTGAAAGTTTGATGGTGTCTGTTCAGTTCTCCATTGTTTGCATGATAATAAAAGCATAAAATGAAGCACAGGGCTAACATCAATGTCAATGCACCAAAAAAAGAGAAAAGTTCTTCTAAATGCACCGTCTGTAAACCCTTCTACCCCATAGTTAAACCTGTTAGAGCAAGAGGAAGGAGAATGTGACGAGTTTTCAGAAAACGATGAATACAAACGGCTTTATAACACCAACATTTACAACAATAAGCTTTGAAAATCCCTCATGTGAAGATTCATGCTATGCAAATACAACAAAACAGTTCAAATTGAATACTCTTTTGGGGATTTTTTGTGGGTATTTTGAGCATGATAAACAGATTGAAGAGTCTTTTTGTAAGAAAAAATGTTTTAAGTGGCAAAGTGTCCTCACTTGTTCTTTAGTTGCTGTCGTCATTGATGTCTACTGGTGCTCCACAGTATATCTGAATATTATAAAGAGGTATATTATAACCATTTACCACACGTTTGTAGCTTGTGCGTTTATATTTGCAAAAGAGAACGAGAGAGCTAACCATCTGAGCCAATGTTCTATACAGAAACCTTTTTTCGTCCCATCTGCTGGTGTCTACAACATCCGCAGCACATTGCTTTTTGTATGTATCTTAACAATGTAACCGCTGTACTGTACATTACTCTTTCTGGTTGGAAAATGAAGCATGCTGTGTGCTCCTGGCCTGCGAGGGGGAGGGGGGGACTCTCGGTCATTATGGTGCTGTCTGTCTTTCCCACACTGCTCTTTCTGTAGAGGTCACAGCCTGACTGACAGCTCCAAGCGGCGTCCGCTCTGTGCTCCAACAGTATCAGGCTGTCATATTTGATGTGCACTCTTTAGACTTGTTTAAGAGTCTCTGCTCAGAGGCTCTAGTGGAAACGGGCTTCGCTCTACAAGTCTCTGTATCTTTCTGTGTCTGTAGTCAAAGTCAAGTATATACAGTATATAAATATATATCTATTTTCTTTGTATGCATATATTCATTACTATTTTTGCACTGACCTAAGGACAGATGGATTTATTTTTTCCACAAAGGGTGCTATAATAACGGAGGCCTTCTCCCACACCTTTTTGCATGACTTGCTAAAAAAAACAACAAATCCTCAACTGGTCTGTCATCTCTCCTACTACTCCTCAAACTGTTGCAAATTGAAGCACTGTAATTTTGTAATCCCTACTTGTGAGCTTTGAAATAAACAGGGAGGCTTCAAGTTTACTGTTGCGTCCTGGATCTTTATTTTCCTAAAGTTTCTTCCAACATGGAAGAACTCATTTTTAAAAAGTGAATGAATTTGTTTCTAAAGTAACTGTGGTCTTTCAGATGGTAAAACTGCTTAATGCTTTAGTCAAAACCCAAAATGGTGAGAGATTTTTTTGTTTTCAAATTTAAAATTTTTCCTTGCTACAATCAACTCTTTTATTTTGACACATTACCTGCAGCAGGACTGTCATAATACCAGATTTTTAAACTTTATTTCTACTGTATCCTGATAAAAAAATTAAACTAGGGCTGCAAGCAGCACTGAACTCACACTTTGGGGCATCTCAGGACATGGTGCATTTCATGTTTTATTATGGTGGTAGGGTCCTGCTGCCCTGATTTCTTTCCAACAGCCATTATCTCATGTCTTTGAAAGACAGCATGAAGTGAGAGCACATAGAGAAAATGTGATGTTGATTGACTAAGGCAAATCATGCAGAGAGCTGTGTATTAACAGCAATCTGGACCCTAACAAGTATGTATAATTGGTATAAAGATGTTGTCAAGTTTTGGTTACATCTACGGCGGTTGCCTTGACAATTTTGAACAAAAGATGAAGGAAACAGATAATAGTTCTGAGGCAAAGTCCGTATGTATGGCAAAAGCCACGTATAAGAGTGTAAGTATGATGTTAAGAAAAGTCTCGTCTCCTCTTCTGTCCACACGTACCACACCATGTTGTCTTGGAGTGAACCGGTCATGTGACTACCATTATAAAATGTGACTCTTAAATGCAGAAAAAGTGTTTCCATTGCACTTTTGCGATATATTTCTATAATGAAATATCTGAAAAACCTCCTCATGAGAACATGAAGACTTTTTAGAAATATTTGAGAGGTTTTTCAAAATTCAGGTATTTCCATTACAAGTTTTTATCGCGCCATATAGATTTTGCGCAGCTCTTGACATTTCCTGTCACCACTAGGAGGTGCTTTGATCTGTAGAAAAGATGACCATATGAATGGGTGAAGGCATGGAATCTCAATATACCTGGCAAGTACGAGTTAGATCAGAGGATCCACAGCTGGGTTATAAACAACTTCCTGTTTGCCAAATAATATATAAATTTGAGGGCTCACTGCAGCCACATCTTTTGACTAATGAAAAAGTCACAAGGAACTTTCTATCACCCATGTCTCATCTCGCTGTACGCCAAAATACAAGTCAATCAGATTAAAACCCTGTTAATCCAGATATGACCCCTTGAAGAGGGCTAAAATACCCATATTTTTGCTAATTTATTCAAAATGGTGAATTTCCTGTCGGAGATAGAATGTAGGCCCAGAGGGTTTTTTGTAGAGCTCCTCTATCCACACATGCCCACGAAATTTCATTAACCCCAGTCCTGCTGAAGATCAAGTATAACCTCCCCGGACCAGGCCCCCAATTTTGGCTAATTTATTCAAAATGGCAGATTTGGTGTTATAGATAGAAACATGGTCTCACTTGGTTTTTGCAGGTCTCCTAAAGAAGCATCTTTTGCACACCAAATTTCATAAATCTCAGTAAAACTGCCTTTTCACAGTGTTCCGTAAAAGCCTGAAAGGTGGCGCTATGGCGGCAGTTTTAGAGGGCCATCTGTGAAATCTTTATCAACCTTGCATTTTTCAGACCCCACATATGTTTGCCAATTTTCTTTAGGTTTTGAGCATGTTAAGGGGCCCAAAAGGACCAGGGATGCATAAAAATGAAAACAAACCCAACTCATTTCAGTAGGGCTCTCACACCCTCAGTGCTATGACCCTAATGACATCGATACCTACTGATACTATGAACATGGGCAGTTTGACCATTAGGCAATAGGAGGCAGCTGCTTGGGCCTTAAGATATATTACATGGACAAAAGTATTCAGTTGCCTGACCTTTACACCAACAAGGACTGGAATGACAAAAGCTGCTTTTGCTTTAAAAGAGATGATGGAGCATAAAACAACATTCGTGAAAAAAATGTGCTGATACTAAAAATGAATCAACAGATTGAGGGATTAAGTATGGGAATAAAAACATTACACAATGAAGTTCACGTGATCAAATCACAGCAAGGGAACAACAGAAGCTCTGAGACTCTGGAACTATCAGGATCAATGACAAAACAGGCCGAGCAGCGAGCATTTGAACAGACAGTCTCTCTCAGCCTCTTGACATTTGAGCGTCCAGTGGAGCTCTGAGCCAGAGTTGTGAATTATCTGCGCTCCCCTCCATTGAACATGTGTCACATAGCTGCTGGAGTTATGGGCCTATATTTACTCCTCCTTGCGGGCGTCTCCCGCCTCATAGCTGGCAGCGAAGGGGTGTGTGGGGGTCAAGATCTCTCCATAGGAACAGGCACCAAAATAGTTTTTAGCGTTGTTTCTAATTACGAGTGATGAGTGCCCCGCCTCATTAATCCTTTCCTATCAGCACTGGGCCGGCTGGCAGCACCAGAATAGCCCTGATCTTTGTGCTGCTCAACGCCGCTCTCCTGTGAGCGCCGCATGGACGTATTAGGCAAAGCAGGAGAGGAGAGGAGGATCTACCTTTAAACACACACACATATACACAAAACCAAATGTGTGTACACTTCCTAGTCAGAGGAGGCGGTGAAATAAAGCAGAGGGGATCTGAGAGCCTGAGGACGGCTGCCCTGGCTACCACCAAAGCTGCTGCTTTTGTCACACTCGCACGTCATCCCAGCTAAAGACACCAGAGCAGCTCTGGCAGCTCATGAATAAAACGATTATTCATGTCATATTAAGAAAACATCAAAACAAAACAGGCCAAAAGATGGCACAGATTTAGGTTAATTAGAAAAATAAGGGCACAAAAATTGAAGAATGAAAGGACATAGAATGGGACTGCTTTTATTCAGCATCCTTTACTTATGTAAGACATGAGGTCAAAGAAACTGCCTGCAGAGCTCAGAGATTGTTGCAAGGCACAGATCTGGTTCTGCTGCACCGGAGGTTCCCAAGAGCACTCCGGCCTCCATAATTCACAGATGGAAAAGGTTTGGTACAACCAGGACTCTTCCAGGAGCTGGTCTCCCGGCCTCACTGAACAAACCGAGGAGAAGGGCCTTAATAAGAGAGATGACCAAGAACCCACCGGCCTCAAAATTTCAGAAGGACAACCATCACTGCAGCACTTCACTGATCTGGGCAGTGTGGCTGGAAGGAAGCCTCTCCTCAGTGCAAAACACATTAAAGTTTACTGGGAGTTTGCAAATAAGCACCTGAAAGACTCACACTTTGAGAAACAAGATTCTCTGGTCTAATGAAACCAAGATTGTACTGTTTGACCTCAGTTTTAAACATTATGTCTGGAGGAAACCAGGCACCACCCATCACCTGCCCAATACCATCCCAACAGTGAAGCATGGTGGAGGCAGCATCATGCTGTGGGGGTGTTTTTCAGCATTAGGGACTGGGAGACTGGTTAGGGTTGAGAGAAACCTGAATAGAGTGAAGTACAGAGATAACCTGAATAAAATCTTCGGAGAGATCACAGAAGAATGGCAGAAAATTCCTTAATCTAGGTGTGCAAAGCTTACTGCGTCATATTCAAAAAGATCCAAGGGTCCAATTGCTGTCAAAGGTGCTTCAACTAAATAGTGAGGCTGGTCAGGAGAAGATCAAAAGTATCTTTTCTGCCAAGAGAAGCTTTCAATGTGGCTCTTTAGAAAAAAGAAATGTGGCCTAATCTGAACACAGTGCTGTTCCTTGCTCTTTATTAAATATTAAATAAATGTGGAGCAGTTCTGATCAAACTTCCATTATACTATAGCTACATCTGAGCTCATTGCAGTGGTGGCAGTGATTGCTAATTGCTTCCACTAATACTTAACCCAGCCTGTTGCCAAAGCCGCCCATAAAGGGGGTTAAAGCGGGGAGCTTTTTAAGGCCCAGACAAACTGGGTGCCCATGAGGGTCAACAAACTCATGGATTATTTAAAGTTGAGCTGTGATAACCTGAATAATAACCACTCTCATCAAATCAACAACAAAAAAAGATTCTATTCATTTATTTATTTATGCTGTAATACAGTCTAGCCTTTTTTCCAAATGAAAACCCCTTTTCATAAAATAAAATGACCTTTTTTGCTAATATTCACATTGTGGATGGGCACATTGAACTAAACCATTTAGAAAGTAATGCCAGACTTCAGCTTAACATGTGTACCAAGGTTACACAAGTTAAAGGGATACTTCAACATTTTGGCAAATTTGCCGGTTGCCATAATTCCTATAGTCTTAGTAATAGGTTCGTTACCTTTAGTTGTCGGTGCAAGCTATTTTTAGATCAGTGCTGCCGAGTTTGAACCTGCTGTGCCAACTCAATGTAAGCAGACGGTATTTCCGGCTTTCCCTCATCAAACTCATCAAATACACAATCCAACAACTCCAAAACGCTCTCGTGGACAAGTTGTGACCTGCACATTCACCACGCTATGAAATAAAAATGTATAGTTATGTAACATTACGACAAATGAAGCAAATACTCAGAACTATTTCTTGAGTAAACCACTGGGTGGAGTGACACAGTGCAGCAGCCATGTCTGGAGTGTAGTTCTGGCTTTGCATTTAGCTTTAAAACATCTCCATCTCATAATGTTCCAAGATTATATCATAGAGCTTAGCGTGGATGCTGCTAAAGCGCCAGTTTTATCAGAACTTGACAACAATTCTTTGTTAAAAAAAGAACAAAGAACAGCAGTAAGTTGAGTACTTATATGTCTATAGTCGCCATGCTTCACATTATTCCCCGGTAGCTCCGCACGCACAGCTCGATAGTTACTACGTCGCATGTTTTGTCGCTCTTACTGGCCTGTAAACATGTGACAGACAGAACGTTCATCCAATCACACTCCAAGTTTTTTTCAAAGCCTCTGCCTTTTCTCAAACATTTCCTATTGAAGCTTTCCCAGATGGATGTGTGAAACGCATCCATCTGGCGTGTCAGGTTGTTCAGGATCATAATTGAAAGGCAAATTACAGAGACAATGTTTTGGTATCCTTGCTCCTAGGGGCACATGTTATTATCCCTGTGATGGACAGGAGCTTGTTTAGGATGAGCTCTATCTTCTGTCCCACTCACTTTAATGTATTCTTGCTGTAAACGACTCCTGGCCTGTGATTCTGTGCAGTCAGCTTTCAGTTGGTGAGAATGAATTATCCTCCTGCATCACAGACACACTGAGAGAAAGACAGAGAGAAAGGCAGGGGAGAATAAAGAAGAAGCAGAGCGATGAGGGATGTGGAGAGACAGATAGACAGGAAGACAGGGAAGAAGAGGTCATGGCCCATTTCACACAACGGACAAAGGAGATTACAGGAGGTCTCTATGCATGACACAGGCTGTCTCTGCACATCAGCTGATGCAAATACACCACCTGCCCATGAGGCGAGGACAGGGAAGGACGAAGAGCTAAGCGAGAGGACGCAAATGAAGAAATGTTTTATCTGCGTGATTAAAATGATACCAGAGGACGACGACGACGACGACTCTGCGAGGAGGCGAGAGAAAAGAAACGCTGTCATTTGGAGATGCTGAGTCTGCGAGCATGCAGAGTAAGCATTGCGGCAGTTTGTTATCGCTTGTGGCACACGTTGGACTTTTGAAGTGTCACGGCCTGTTACATGTACGCCACATGCTGACCAATGCACACAGACAGGACGGGGCTCAGTGAGGTGACGCCACGCCATATGTCAGAGAGTCTCTCAGGGAGCTGCAGGGGCCATGTTGGGAATTTGGTGGCTTGTGGTAAAGCTTCTCCTGTACCTGAGAGTGACAGTCTTTGGAAAATAACAAATCATTACACATAAATATCTTTTCTGTTTTATCCATTGCGTATATTAAAGATTTGGATCAATCCAGTCTTTTTGAAAGATGATATTTCTACATTCTGGTCATTACAATCAGGTTTTTTTTTATTTGTTGCCTGAAGCTACCAATGTTGATGACATGTTTCTGTTGCTGTCTTCTGGTAGATTAGAGACCATGGCAGAAACACATTCAAAAACTCCCAAAAACAGTGTTTCCCAGCCTTTTTGCCTTACACCCCTTTGTATCTTAAGCCCCAAAGTATTGTGCCACCTGACAATTGCACCAACAGGGACTATAATGACATTGTACTCAAATACATGTACTTTAAAGGGGAAATATATGCAAAATCACTTTTCAGGCTTTTCTAACAAAAATATGTACCCATGGCCTGTCCACAATCCCCCAAGAATCAGACCCCCCCCCCCTTTCTCCACCTTTCAGAAAATGTGTGCTTAAACAAGGTGCTCAGGTTTCCCCTCATGATGTCGTGGGGAGTTAGCACCACCCCCAGGTTCAGTTGGCCCTCCCTGCTTGGAAGAAAGTTCTGCCATATCTAAAAATCTGATACTGGAGAGTTGTTTCAGCAACAAACTTCACAGGCATGTTTTGAGGACCTCTGAGACCAATATAAAAGTTGTCTTAAAGGGTAAAATACGTGACCTTTCATATGAAGTTGGTCCCCTTTTTCAGCTATGACAGCCTCCACTCTTCTCTGAAGGCTTTCTACAAGATTTTGGAGTGTTTCAATGGGAATTTATGACCATTCATTCTGTAGAGCAGGCACTGATGTTGGATGAGAAGGCCCGGCTTGCAATCTCTGTTACAGTTCAACCCAAAGGCTTTTGATGGTGTTGAGACTCTATACTAACCTGACATGCTAGATGGATTTGTTTCACACATCTATCTGGGAAAGCTTCAATAGGAAACGTTTGAGAAAAGGCAGAGGCTTTGAAAAAAACTTGGAGAGTGATTGGATGAACGTTCTGTCTGTCACATATCTACGAGCCAATCAGAGCAACAAAACACGTGACGTAGCAGCTATCAAGCTGTGCGTGTTCAGCTACAGGGAATAACGTGAAACATGGCTACTATAGACATGTACGTACTCGACTTTTGTCGTTGTTGAAAAGAAAACAACTCACTGCTGTTCTTTGTTCTTCTTTTAACAAAGAATTGTTGTCAAGTTCTGATAAAACTTACGCTTTAGCAGCATCCATGCCAATCTCTTCCACCATAATTGTACTGGCCTCTTGCTGCTGCTTGCTTACGTCACGACTCTGCTGCACCTGAAAGTACTGCCCCTCGTCGCCGATTGGTCCTGTCACTTCTAACTGGGCCCAAACGGTTCAGATGGGAGCTTAACAAGATGGATTTGCCAGTGAAAAACAAGGAAATGGGCGTATCCATCTGCTTTGCAAGGTTAGCTCTATGCAGGCTTGTCAACTTTTTTCACATTGAACTCATAAAACCATGTCTGTATAGTCTTTTCTTTGTACACTGGGGAACAGTCATGTTGGAATAGAAAAGGGCCTTCTCCAAACTGTTGCCACAAAGTTGGAAGAATAGCATTTTCCAAAAGACCCGACTCTTTAAAAATGCTGTGCGATACCAGAGAGGGCAATCCAGCCATCATTCGGAAGTTATTCCACATAATCAATGCAGCTACACTAAAAGTAGTTTTACCCAATTCAGTTCTAAATCTTGGTGTTTTTAAAGTGATTCAATTTTCAGATCTGGTTGAATAGCTTGAGATAGTTCTATACAGGAGAAAAGTCAAGTAAGGAGGAAGTCTACCAATGAGTACCCTCAAATTAAACAGAATCTGTACTGTTTCCTACACTGACCCAAAGAGGGACAGCCAACTTAGTGATACAAGTCACAATGATGAGTATTTACTCTATCACCGGTGATAAAAGAAAGAGTGCTGTGATGCACGCCATCAAATGGTTTCAACATAGAAACAGTTGCATGTGTAGAGTGTCTGCATAATCCAGAAACAGGCAGTATTGTAGCTTGAACAATCTTTTTTCCATTATTCATCATCAGGTCCTAGCTGATGTTTTATTTTTCAAATTAAATTCAACATTTAGGATTTAAAAGACAAGTCCTCCTGATCTAGGCCAGTACCCATATATTTGAACTGTTGAACACATTTAATGATTGCTAAATGTAGACAAAGTAGCATCAGAAGGGGCCAGGTTCTGTCTAAAAAAACAACATGTATTTAGTTTTGTGGGGCTCAATATGAGTTTTATATTAATCAGAACTTGTTGCAGAATTGGAATCATGTTACAGTTGAGAGAAAGCTTAACTGTGGGAATATGCGTAAGTATATAAAAATGCATCATCAGCATAGAGTTGAATTTGACATTTTTGTATTGTTTCAGTAATGTCATCTATATACAATGAAAATGGAGGTGGTCCCAAGATAGAGTCCTTAGGTACGCCTGTAATAATTACCATGTAGGTTCATTTTACATCAGTAATGTCAACTGACTGAGCTCTGCCAATACATCAAAACCAAATGAAGACAACCTATTCAGTAAAATGGAGTGGTCAAACGTATCAAAAGTCTTTGATTAGTCAGTGAAAAGGGCAACACATTTTTGACCACTCCCAATGAGTCGTATCATTTAAAGCAAGGGTTACGGCAGAATTTGTACCGTGTCCGGGTCTTAATCCTAATTGAACATGAGCCCCAGTTCAACCTTAATTCAGAGCTGACAGTTTTAAAAAATTCCAGATATTGCGATGACAAGAATGACCCTGAAGAACAAATGACCCAAGAACAAAATGCACCTGCAGCATGTCCTTGTGGGCCCCACACGGGTTATATGTGGACAGTATGGGTCCCATGTGGGTTTGTCCGTCGGTTCCATGGTGGCCCAACCTGTGATTGCCCATGTGAACTGCAAGTCTGGACCAGCCCATAAGAGATCCATATAGGCCCCATCTAGACCCACAAGGGACCCATATTGTAGCCCACGTATAATCCATATGGACATGCTGGCTAGGTGGCTTTTGCTTGCGCAGAGCCATAAAGAGTACATTAATAACTCAGCAATAAGTGTTCTTGCCAATATTTAGTAACTTTTTTTCCTAATTTAAACTAAGATCAAAATAGCAGCACTCAAGACTAAGTGCAAGAATCAGCAGTTAAACTGGAAAAAAATATGCATACAAAATGAGCATCATGCTGTTTTAAGGAGTCTCTAAATTCAACATTGAACATGAGCTCATTATGATCTCCGCTCTGAGTTTATATATCAATAAAGAAGCTCCTTTTCTCATCTGATGTCCTGAAATCAGACATACTAGTTTCATTTACAAACCGAGAGACTATCCTAACTTTAGACTGTAACTTCTACAATGTATGTACAGTGGTGTCATTGCTCTAATTTTCCTCATGATTCATTTACAGTGAGGGTTTAATGTATTCATGGTGGTTTGAATCATCGGGGGAAACATACAGTATATGTCGATTTAAATAACAGCCCACCCATGAGCATAGCCACATAATTAAATCAGCTAGACTAAAATCCAATTACACCCTTATGCATTCACATATGACTAATGTAAGGGAACTTAAAAATAATGTCAGTGTCAAGTGAGCATGAGTTCATGATGAGGGATATTTCTGTCCGCCTACTGACCTAATGGGTTTCTGACACATCTTTCTTTTTCCACCCTGAACATGTAGGCAGATATTCAGACTTGTCAAAACAGGAAAGTACCAGTTAAAATAAACTGTAAATGATGCCTCAGTTCCACATAGTCTTACAGTAAACAGACACAAACAAGGATGCCGCTTAAATGGAATACATAATGTGCCTTTTTCCTGTTATTTGATGTATAAATATTTGCTGTTTAAAATGGTGTTGTGTTACTTTTTAAAGTAATGTAAAGTGGATGTCATAAGACGGAAAAAAAATAGTATAACAAAACAAATTCCAACTCAAAAAATTAAAACTACAATTACCACCAGGCAGTTAAATGCTTCTGTGAGGAAGACAACTGGCCAACAGTGAGGTACAGTGGTGGGTCAAGAAGAAGGGCTGGGGTGGCTTATGAGGTAGTGTGATGGTAAAATTCTTGTTTTTTTAATGTATAAATGCTGATTTGTAATAAACTTTGGATTGCAGAACTGCTTAGGTATATAGGGGTTTAACTGAAATAATAAGTTTCCAGCAATCTTTAACAAAGGTTCACCTTTAATTCCAGTGTAACCATCCATTTATCCATCCAGGTGACACCCAGGAGGCATCCTGATCAGATGCCCGAACCACCCCAACTGGCTCCTTTCGATGTGAAGGAGCAGTGGCTCTCATCCTAGTTCTCTCCCTATCTCTAAGGCCGAGCCCAGCCACCCTCCGGTAAAGACTCATTTCAGCAGCTTGTTTCTGCGATAACATTCCTTTGTTGGTTACCCAGAGTTCATGACCATAGGTGAGGGTTGGGACGTACGTAGATCGACCGGTAAATCGTAAGCTTTGCCTTACAGCCCAGCTCCTTCTTTACTGTGACAGACGGGCACAAAGCCTGCAGTACTGCTGATGCCAGTGTTAATTTCGTTGACTAAAACTATGACGAAACATGTTCGTCAACAGCCTTTTTTCCATGACAAAACTAAGCTAATACCAGCCAAGGGGGTCACTGTGGGTAAATCTGTCAAAACACAATCAGCTGTAGCTATTCTGCCTCTCAGCTGTAGAAAGCAGGGACCCCAGGTTTGGCAGGGTACATAGAACACACTACCATGACTTGGTTCCAAATTTAGGCAAGAGAATAAAAGCTTGGAATAAAAGAAAAGACTCAAAGGTGAGGACTTTTTATAGACTAAAACTAGAGTAAATGTTTTTGAGGTTTTGTCAACTAAAACTAGACTCAAACAAAAATGGGTAGAAATGACTAAAATGGGACTAAAACTAAAAGACACGTAATCAAAAGACTAAGACTAAAATTAAAAATAGCTGTCAAAATTAACACTGCCTGCCAATCTCATACTCCCTTTTCCTTTCATTGGTAAAAAACAGACCCAGAGATACTTGAACTCCTTCACCTGAGGTAGAGACACACTTTCCACCTAGAGAGAGCAATCCACCATTTTCCGACAGAGTCCAGTGTTGATTTGTGCAAATTTTGAAAAAAATCCCCCAATTTTTGTACAGTGCTTACCAGATTTGAGGTCACAGTGACTTTGACCTTTTACCTTCAAAATGTATTCAGTTGGTCTGAGTCAGTTAACTTTGAAGAAAATCCCTAATCATCAAGTCCGTTTTAATGCACAGGCTAACCAGGGCTTGTATGGTTGGACTGTTGTGTGTATGTGTATGGGTGATTTAAAAAAAAATAAAAAAAGGCTTCGAAAAGTGTAAGCCCTGGAGCCCACCGTTGCTTTAATGCAGCCCTAGATATCACACTCACAAGAATAGCCTTAATGGACTCAGAAGACAACAAACTGATGTACGAATGATATGAAAACAAAATACCTCCTGTTCTGACTGTTGCTGGTAGATATTGATACAAAACAAGTATCACCCAAATTCCTCACCCTCTGTCTGCAAAGTGATCCCTGTGCAAAGCACACTCTGGAGAAAATCAATCCCTTTCTAGATGATTTTTGCAGTTCACCTGCATGGGCTCTGGACCCTCTTTGGTGTATTCTAGAAGCACTACTAAAGATACGCGAGGCATGGGATCTATTTTCATCAGAGGGTGCTGTTAAA
Source organism: Cheilinus undulatus (assembly GCF_018320785.1). Lineage (NCBI taxonomy): Eukaryota > Metazoa > Chordata > Actinopteri > Labriformes > Labridae > Cheilinus > Cheilinus undulatus. The sequence continues at coordinate 32,984,880 of NC_054878.1, read as the reverse complement.
ATGCATCAGTGCATGTAGAGCAGATCAACCCAAATAATAATAATATTGACATTAGGCCACAACCAGGACCAAAGCCACAAGTAAACTTCTTTTAGGATCACAGGATTTTCTAGAAATATAATCTTTAATTTCTTAATGTTCTCAACCATGGTAAGTAGAAGCAAAAAAATTATAGAATAATATTGAAGAAAACAGCAAGGCACACATGATGATACAAATTTTATTTTTACCACTAAATAAAACAAAGAAAAGTCTACACAGAGCATTATAAACCCTTTACTTAGCTAGCTCAAACTCTTCAAGATTGAAATATCTCCATCTATCACAATGATGCCATCAGCCTTTCTCAATAGAGGCCTATTCTGACTTTCTTTTTTTGCTATAAAAGCTCTTAGAGTGAAGCTGCTCTTGCTTTTTGAAATATTGATATAGCTACTCGAGCAGGAGCAGAGCGTGTCCCAAAATCTGAAGACACATCAAAGAATTTGTGCTATGTGTGTGGCTGAGGCATCTTTTCTTTCCACACAGCTCCTTCTTTCTCTTTCTTCTGCTCCAGATAAGTTCTTTTAATTACTGTCCTCGTTTTTATACATTCCCCCCCAAAAATGTGACACATAAGAATGGTGGCTCAGCGGGTCACAGCACCACCTGAGGGGAAATGATTGAAGTGTTTGGGTTGAACCATCACATGAGATTACAGAAGGTACATGAAGATTACAGTCTAAAACAGGACATGCAGGACACTTTCATTTTGGGACTTCTGCTTTATCCTTAAACTTCCTGATTTCATTTTTAGCTCTCTGGGGAACCCATGAAGCAACTTCCTACAATACCATAGCAAGTATTTTCAAGTATGTTAAAGGAATATTTTAAGCTGGTTATAAAATGGAATAAAATGAACACTGTTGATTTTATATGATGTAGAAAAGTAAACAAGAACAGCAGAAGACTATTTCTGTAGGAAAGTTAAGTCTGAAAACTCCACAGGATAGATGTAGCAGGAAAACAGCATTAAAAACACTTTCCACTGCAAATATTCCCAATGAAGGATACAATTAAGTGAATAATGACAGTTTTCAGAAATGAATATTTAGAAAAAGACCAGCGAAGCGTTAAAAGGTACCACTCTGTCCAGAGGGGGTGCCAAAATAAAAACAAACTGAAAGTTCCTGTGAGGAACTATCTGGTAATGCCATGTTTTCATGCCCAGTAACGACACTTTGATGCCTGATAGTGATGCTAAAAAGAACAACTTACAAACAGGCCAGCTAGTACTGCTGTGTCAACATTGGGTGCCAAAACAGACCAACTTTGATGCAGAAAAGCAAGTACATTCATAATTTTATACGTCTCTGTAAGTGCCCAGGTAATTTCCTTTCTATTTTCAACTTCCTTTGTCGTCATGAAATTAGAAATTTTCAACACGTTTTATTTTTCACCATGAAAATCTCCGTGTTTGACACTAGTTTGCAATGAGATTCTGCCACCAGCTTTGCTCTTCCGCCTCAGTGAATCCAACCAGCTGTTTGCATCTGTGGACTTCATCAGAGAAACAAGAAGTAACTCAGGTAAACCACACTAAAATGAGTGATTTTGACTAAAGAATGTGACATTAACTTTGGCTATTAGGCGATACTTTCATGAACCGCAGTACACAGAGGAACTTCTAGGCAGAAAGAGAGGGAGCAAAACATTTGTGGAAACTAGTTAGCTTACCTTGTGCTATAGGTGTGAAAACTGTGAGTCCAGGAACACAAGAGCTACTGTTGCCATGAGTGGGACTTCACAACACTTTTCCAGTACATTTCGGATTGAGGATATCGGCTCACAGACGCCTGCAGCCTGCATCACTCCCCATCCAGAGCTCCCTGCCTTACTGAATCCAGGTGTTTTACCGACCTTTTCAACTTTCTGAAGATAAATCATAAAAACTGACCCTAACTAGAAGAATTGAATGGAAATTTTTCATCCAGGTGAGTTTATGGCTGTAGCTTTTTCTTCTAATGGTGGATAATTAATGGGCTATAGTTGGCACGATGTTGTGTCGGCTATTGAAGTGAAAAACTGAGCTGGAATAACTAGTTGAGTTTAATTCCGTGTTGTTTTCTCTGACGAAGCCTGCGAACAGCTGCTCAGCATGTATCCATTAGACAAAGCTTTCATTGCAAAATAGTGCCAAACACAGATGCTTTCTGGGTAACAATAAAACACTTCAAAAATATTCAATATAGAGAACAATGAGTTAACATGGTTTTTAGGCCTATTTTTACCTTAAATTCACTAAATTACGCAGAGCTGCTGGGCCCATCTGCTAAGCTGTATATCCTAGCTTCCCCAAACACGTCATATTTAAAGGGGCAACGCTCAATGAAGTCTCTGGAGACTAATGGCACTCCACTTGGCATGTACCTCATACAAACCCTGAAAAAAAACCCTTTAACTATGCATGTAATCGTAGTCTACCCTTGCAAAGCAGAGGGATACGCCCATTTCCTTGTTTCTCACTGGTGAATCCATCTTGCAAAGCTCCCGTCTGAATTGTTTGGGCCCGGTTAGAAGTGACAGGAGCAATCAGTGATGATTAAGCAAGCAACAACAGAAGACCGGTGCAGTTATGGTGGAAGACATTAGCGTGGATGCTGCTAAAGCGACAATTTTATCAGAACTTGATGACATTTCTTCGTTTAAAGAACAACAAAGAACAGCACTGAGTTGTTTTCTTTTCAAAAACGCCAAAAGTCGTGTACTGACATGAAGCTGCGCACACGCACTTTGGTAGTGGCGACGACGTCATGTGCTTTGTCGCTCTGATTGACCCGTAAAGATGTCACAGACAGAACATTCATCCAGTCGCCTGCCGAGTTTTTTTTAAAGGCTCTTCCCTTTTCCAAATGCTGTATATCAAAGGAAGGCGTGCCAGATTAATCGTACTCAGTATAGGCAGATAAATGGCGTGTTGTACTAAAGTCTATTACAGTGAAGTCTGATGTTATGTTACCTGGACAGTCAGAAGATTATCCTGTTATGACAAAACCAGACAACAAACAGAATTTACTTGCCGGAAAATGCATTAAATAAAATGTATAAATACTGCTCAGGGCTTTTGCTTCATTATTAATAATTCATTGATTGATCTGCACTCTTTGACCAGCTAGAACTAACACTGTCTGCTGGTATTATATAAACACTGTCTAGTCCTACTTGGCTGCTCCTACATCTTCTCCCCTTACCACCGCAGACAGCAAGCAGCCCCCCTTCCTCCTCATCTTTCCATCAGTCTGTTTTTTTTTTTTTTAACTCTGGGAAACCCCCTCGCCCCAGTCTAAATGACACTTCCAACCCACCTATTATATGTCATCGTGGGGGGGCCAGGCAAGCCAAAACAATACTTTAGACCCCATTTTTCACTGGAACACTTATCTGCTAAGTGCTCGCATAGTTTGATGGATGATGAAGTGTAAGATTTCGTTAAAAAAATTTCTCAGAGATCACAAAGAAGGCTTTCAGGGAAAATTAATAATCGAGAAGGAACACAAACCTTTGGTGTAAAGAGATACAGAGCTGATCGTCAAATTTTTGCCAAAGTAAGAGTTCTTTGAAAGAATTAGAGCTGTAAGCTTGCCAGGGGCTGGTAGATATGTTATCTCAGTCCAAAGCAACACGAATATTTTTAAATTCCTGATTGTGTACCTGAACGATACAAAGATAAACCAAATATGGTGACAAGAAAGATATAAAGGTAGGTGATTTTCTAGAACTAGGAATTTTTGGGGTATTTTGGACAGGAAAATGATGATGTTTAAACTTATCAGGCCCTATTTATCCTAAGTAAGTGGGAGAAAACAAAAATGTTATCTGAACAAAAGCTCAGGTCTCAGGAGGTTAAAGGACATGATATACTATTTAACTGTTTCTACTGCCACTTTAAGTAGCTGTAAAACTACATTATAAATATGGTTGTTTATAACCAAATTTTTATTAGGTCTAACAAGGAAAACGGTCGATTTGACTGGCAGGCAGGTGCATTGTACCTGCTTACCAGGAAGTTATAACTAAAGCTAATGGTTTAGAATATGCTAGCTAGATGATAAGCTAAAGACCTTTTGTGAACACATTACTGTTGTGACGCCATCTACCACAACTGCTGACATTAGGGACTTTTTAGACATCTTCTTTCAGTATTTAGGAACCATAAAAGTTCCAGAAAGTAGCAGAATAGAATTTGACAGATTGACACAAATGTTTGTGACCCTGTCAGATTAAGTAATTTGTGTCTATAGTGTTGGCAAACAAAGAAACTTGTAAGACTGAACTGAAATAGGCATTTTAAAGTGTACCCATGCTACTGAAAAACCTGTTTTACCCTTTGTCAAATAATTTGCATCTGATATTACAAGGTTTCTAAACTTTCCGTGTACAAAATGTGCACTACACAGGGGAATTTTTTGACAGCAGTATTCATTTAGGACTGTTGTCCAGTGAGCTTTTTTTTTTTTACTACTACTACTTGTTCACTTTGTGAGTAGAGACCGATCATAACAGGCTAAGATCAACAAAAGTGCTTTATATTAAAAGTTTCGTCCTGTTTTAAATGAACTTGAGGGCCTGTGATAGCCAGGATGGGGGCATTTTTATCATCAGATTGATGATGAATGTTAAAGGTCATTAGGTCTTTGTTCATCCCTTGCTTGTGAATGTGATATATTAGAAATGCTTTGTGGAATATTTCTTAATCTCTGCACAAATTTCCACTCTGACACCAGGATTAACTGGCTGGATATGGAGAGTATAAGTCACGGCTTCTGTGGCCTCAAATCTTGTGAGCACAACGTTTTAAATATAAATGGACGAATTTGCAAAATTTGGCATAAAGCTACTCCAGGGTGGTGTCAAAATTTGCACACTCATTACCTGCTCTCTGTTTCCCATATTGTGATCTTTCTACACGTTTCTTGTACAATATTCTTAGCATGATATGGGTATAACTAGATATTCGCTTAAAAAGTTGATTACCAGTATTGGTAGACATGAAAAATTCTGTTGATAGTTTCAAACAATATACTGGCTGTATACATCGGTTGTAAAATGTCAACTGTATGTATGAATGAGTTTGTGAAGTTTTAGGTGAGGCCAACAGACCTAAGTTGGCCTCACTCAAGTCTTTGCTCATCCTCATTCATCAAACTTTTAAGTGTGTCCTAAGCACTGCAGTTTTTAGTCGGAGCTACATTTTTATATTACCTTCTATATTTGTATAGGCTGAAATGCATTTGGAAATACACTATATGGACAGAAGCGGCTTTGGGTGGAGTGATGTGAAGCATACTGACACCAGACAGTGGAAAGATGTTCTGTGGAGTGATAAATCCAATAAAATCCAATATTATGCATCCCTAGATTCTGTCCTCCTTGGCACAATAAAACGATTTTTTTTGGTCCCAGAAGATACATAACCGTGAATAAAGCCAAATCTGTATGCTCCTTTGTGCTTAGTGCAGTTTTAAAAAGTTCATGAATGTCCTCCTGCTACGCTATTATTAGAGTCTGACCTTTAAACATGCACGAGTCTATATGCACATGTATGTGCAGTATACACATGCAATAACTCACAGCAGCTCGTAGTAACTCAGCTTGTCACTAAGTGTTTTGTGTGTACACGGTGAGCAGGGGTGCAAAGTTGAGCTCGTGTAAGTATCCTTGACTTTCACAGACATGGAGGTTTCATATACAGCAAGTGTAACTCAATAGGTCCATCAATTACCTCTGTTTCCTAGGTGCGCTCACAAACAACAGCTGCAGAGTTTAATAAACTATCCATGCAACTCAATCACACGGCTAAAATATCATGAAGCATGAAAACGGGTGGGATGATGAAAGTAGGCTCCTTTTGTTGTCATCTATCAATCTCACTGATACAAAAACCTTTTCAAAATATGCATTCTAGCAGATTTAGTTTCAGTATTCACTCTTCTTTGTTATTTGTACCCCTCTTTCCTGAAATGACACACTCTAATGTTGCATGTCTCGCCGCATGGAGGCATGTTGTCGCTGGATTAGGTTGCTGCAGGTTTCATTTTTGGTTTGTGGGACAGAGGTAAATTTTTTCCATGGTAACTGGAACCTCATTCAAAACCCTGTCCTTGAATAGATATGAGAGCGACTCTCTTCTTTTAGACTGAATCTGAGTCAACACACGTGTGTCAGCTCAGGTCTTTATTTACTTTATTTATCTGCATGGAAAAAGGTGTAAAAATAAAGATAAGACAGCTGTTGTGGGTCAGGACGGACACACGAACAGGTCCCTGCAAGGACCATAAAATATGGGCTCACAAGCAGGACAGGTGAGCAGGAAAATCCCAATAAATATGATAAATGTGTACATTAAGGTGAGCAAATATAAGTGAATAAAACTGTTTATGTTTTAAAGTGTGAAAGAAAGGTAAATTAGACCTTTAAAAAGGTGACTGATTAAGAGGACAGGAAACAGAGGCTGTTTCCAAAATAAAATTAGAGTCTGTCCTGTATATAAAGACGAATGGTACGTCTCCAGCTACTCCAGTCGAAGCCAAAACGCCCCCCAAGATGGTTGCTGACATACTGTACTGGTGACAACATTTGGAGCAAGGGACCGCACAGTAGAGACTCTGCCACGGTTTGATGACCCACCTCTTTCTGCAAACTAAAACATTTAACCCAGTAACCTTGTTAAGCTGAAGGATCTGCCAGATTTCATGGCTGTCATCTGGTAGATCCATCTTGCAAATTTCCATTCTGAAACAACTGAGCCCAGTCTGAGAACAGATGGACCAATCAGCATCATATGAGAAGAACAGGGAGGAAGCTATGGGCAGGGTTTAGCAGTATGGCAAGCCAATCAGTGCAGCTCAAAAAACTAGAATATCATAAAAAAGATTTTTTTTTTTTACAGCTCACAAAAAAACCAAAATCCAATATCTCAAAATATCAGAATATCACATAACATCAGTCCAAAAGTAGGAATGAAAAACAAAAATATTGACCTGGAAAATTGTGCTCATTTATGCCTTCAGTAATAGGTCGGAGCTCCTTTTGCACAAATTACTGCATCTACAGCAGCGGTGTCAAACTTAATCACAGCAGGGGCCAGATTCTGGATTCAGGACTAACCTGAGGGCCTAACAGGGTCATCTTTTTAACCATAAACTGTCAATCTTATTTCACCAGTAATTAAATATGAAAAAAACAAACTTGATGATAAATGATTTTGACATTTAAAATGTTAAAAAAGATAAGTTTATAGGCTCACAATCTGAGAAAAGTATTTTTATTAGTTCAAAAAGGTCAAAATGTGAAACTGTTTTTTAAAGGCAAAAAAATTTGAAAGAAAGGCGAAATCATGAATTTAAAAGGTCAAAATATGAAATTAAATTTGTCATTATGAAATTAAAAGTAAAATATGATTCAAATTTTTAAATTGTGAGTCTAAAAGGTCAAATTATGGGATCATGAAGTCAAAGTTTGGAGATGAAAATATGAGATAACATACAAAACAACTGGTTAAAAAGGTCAAAATCTAAATTAAAAGATTAGAATTATGAATCTTAAAGCTCGAAATATTATATGCTAACTCAAATTATGAGTTGAAATGGTCAAAGTAAGAAATGAAAAGTCAGTATCCTAAGTTTGAGTCCCAACTGTGAGATGCAAAATTGAAAATGTGAAATAAAAACACAAATTAATTTGTTTTCCCACATTCCTGACTTCTTATCTTAATATTTTTACTCCTTACTTTCTCAGATTTTATGAATTAACAAGGATATTTTAAACAATCAGGGATACGTTTTCATTTTTATACTTAAGGAAATCTGCAGACCTTATACTGATGGGCCGGTTAGAACAGAAAGATGAGATGATCCTGTGGGCCCAATTTAACTGTTTCACAAGCTGGATTCGGCCCGCGGGCCTTGAGTTTGACACCCCTGATCTACAGTATGTTACGTGGCATGGAGGCGATCAGTCTGTGGCACAGCTAGGGTGTTCATCTGTATTGTTGATTCTGGTGTCTAAACCAGTTTCTGGTAGTTTTGGCTTCACTGTGGGCAGGTGCCAAGTTCTGCTGGGACATAAAATCAGAATCTCCATAAAGCTTCTCAGCAGATGGAAGCATGAAGTGCTCTAAAATCTCCTGGTAGACGGTTGGCAGCATTGACTCAGGACTTGTTAATGCAAACACCAGCAGATGACATGGCACACCAAACCATCACTGACCATGGAAAATTAACATTGGACTGCAAGCACCTTGGATTCTGTGCCTCTCTGATCTTCCTCCAGACTCTGGGACCTTGATTTCTAAATGAAATTCAAAATTGAGTTCAATCTGAAAACAAGACTTTGGACCACTGAGCAATGGTCCAGATCTTTTTTCTTAGCCTGCATGAGTCTGATAACGTTTGTGGTTCTGTGGCTGGACACCAGGGACACAACACTTGTAGTCCTTTTCCTGGACCTGTCTGTGTGTCGTGGCTCTTGATACTAAGACTCCAGCCTCAGTCAGCTCTATATAAAGCTCCCTTAAGTTCTTGAATCTGTTGTTTTACAACCATCTGAAGGCTGAGCTCATCCCTGCTGCTTGTACACACTTGTCCCTTCAAATAGCCTCTGAGAACAGCTTGCCCTTTCAGTGATGACCTTCTGTGGCTTACCATCCTTGTGGAGGGTGACAATGGTTGTCTTCTGGACATATGCAAAGTCAGCAGTCTTCTCCATGATTGTAGTTGTGTGTACTGAACCAAATTGAAGGATGAAGGCTCAGGAAAACTTTCAAACTGGCCTTTCCACGTTATTCTAATATTATGAGATAGTGGATTTTTGATTTTCATAAGCTGTAAGCCATTATCATCAAGATTAGAACAAAACAAGTCCTGAAATGTTTCACCTTGTATGAGATGAATCTAGAATATTTGGCAGTTTCACTTTTTGAAGTAGGATAAGAATAAACTTTTACATGATATTCTTTTTTTTTTGTGCCAGTACAACGGCTGCCAGTGGAGTGAGTAGCTTATGTGTAGCTATAGCGACAAGTAGACGGCATTTCTTTATTTCAAGAAGAGTAACGAACCACACTGAAAGTTTTTCTAGGCAGAAAAGATGCCTCTGCTTTTCACCCAAAAGTCTTGGTCAAAAACGGGAATTACCAACTGGCTCCACTGAAATTGTGAACAACGATAGCTGCTGTCTGTCGAGCTTTGTTATGTAGTTTACTCACCAGGGCAGCACATACCTGCTACGCCAAATGTTTTGCCACAAATTCACCTGTAAGCAAAGAGACAGATCGTTCGTCCAATCCCCCACCAAGTTTTTTTTTAAAAGGTTCTGCTTTTCCCTTACACCGTGCATGGGGTGTTGCTCAAATGGATATGAAATATATCCCATGATATGAATATGTGAAACAGCCGGTCTAGCATGTCAGTTTAGTCGGCCATGACACTAAACCCCCTTTGACCGCATCAATTAAAAAGTTCAAACTTAAACTCCTAGAAAAGTGAATACTTGGAGAACAGAGCATGTTGCTTGCAGCATGCTTTGACTTTCCAGGGAGTACATGGCTAGAAACCCCCATTTGGATGGATGCATTAATGACAGTGTGTCCTGAATACAATAAAATTAGCTCGAAAGCAATAAATCCATAGTAGCATAAATCTGAATATGAGAGTGCAACAAGCTTTACACTATAAAGGAGGAGGCTGGGGTGGAGGAGGTTAAGCCTTACTAGCAGCAGCAGCAGCAGCAGCAGCAGTGTGGTGCATCAGCGTAAATGCAAGCAGGGATAATGGAGAGGTATGTCATATTTGAATACACCGCTATGTTGAGAGAAAGGGCTGTGATTGGCTGTGAGAGCTGGGAGGTGATAATTGGGATCAGCTGGTTGTCAGCTGATCACACCTGGGCGTATGACTACTTTGTCCTACATGAACTAACGCTGAGCTTCATGACCTATACTGCATCCAGCTGGTCAATACAGTAGAGTCCATGGTCTAACTTACACATAAAATAGGAGTTTATATTCATATTTGGTACATTACTAAAATAAATTTTTGTCAGCACCAGATTTAAGAGGACAGAGCAGACAGGCAGGAAAATAACAACATAAGGAAAGCAGTTATTAGCTTTTGTGCTCTACCATTTATGTGAATCAGATGATACACTAAAAATTATCTTCATACAGGAGGTTTAGATGGGTTGTCTCCTCTCACTCATAAGTGTCCCATCAGCCTCTAATCCCTGGTCAGACTTCCTGTGACACTAAAACTACTGTCCATGTTTGTTCTGTCACTTCTTGGCAGCCAGACCTTCTGGGCTGCAGAACACATTTTCTCTGATATATCTGAGCATTCCTAGCCAGACTATTATAAATGTACACAAAAACCTTACAGTGCAGCTTATTCCACGTGAAAAGCTATACGACCATAGCCAAAGGTTCAAAGTACATAAAACAAGAAAAAAAGGCCTGAACTGGGATGCAAGCTGTGTCTTTATAACCTTCAACTGTCATTCCTGCTGCTACAGTGGTGTTTTCTTTGCTGATGATCATGCACGCATGTGTGCCTAACTCTGTAAAAACTGATCTAATCTGGTTTCTGCTCCAGGAGTGACTTTGAGCGTGCTTTGTTCCTTTAGGTTGTCTCTATTTTTCACAATGGAAACATGAGTGCAGCTGAATCAGGACTTTTATAAATAGCTCAGACTGTGATAACAGAAGAGAGGAGCTCAGAGGGGCTGCTCAGGCTCCCTGCAGAAACACTCACACTGGAGAGAGAAGAAGAAAGACGTTTACATGAATAGATGCTGCCCTCTGCTGGAGAGAAGAAAAGACTCTCCTGCCGAGAAAATTTATTGAAAGATGTGATTATTTATTGACTTTTACTTAATAACATATGCACTTTCATGGAAAACTTTATAAGAAATAGATGCTGCTGCTGTTTCAGAGACTCAATCCATGGACTACACCATCCTGCACAGTCACGCTTCTACAGTACCACAGAAAGGACCAAATAACAGTTACAAGTTTTCAAAATTACTGGTAGACACGGTTACCAGAAGTGACCATTCCATGTCACCAGTATTCCCAATTTTACACACCTCTATCCTGTGCTTGGGGTGATGGGTTCAAGGAGCGGGACAGTGTGGTGTTCTCGGTATCTGAGCATGCAGATGAAAGTTAGACTCTTTCGGTCCTTCTGGTTCTACTATCCTCTTGTGAGGCCTGGAGGCTGACTGATGGCCAGAGGCGCTGACTGGACTCCTTTGTGACAAGTTGTCTTCGACACATTTTTGTGTATCATTGGCAAGACCGTGTGTCTAATGCTGACGCGCTTAGGAGAGTGAGGAAGGGAATGGTCAGCTGTTTTATATAGGAACATCAGCTGTGTTTTTACAGGCACCTGGCGGGCTTTCCCGGGCCTGATCCAGCTAGGGGCCAGGGGCCACCGCTTGTGTCATGAAGGGGGCAGCTGGGAGGATACCTGGAGAGATGGGGCATGGGCCTGGCGCAGGCCTGGAAGACGGTCATCAGGGGGTGAGAGCAGTAGAGGGCCAAGGTAGGCACGGCAAAGTGCCAAACTGGCATATGCTCCTGTACCTTTATTTAACCAGGAGAAAACCTCATTGAGATTAAAAATCTCTTTTTCAAGAGTGTCCTGGCCAAGACAGCAGCAGTAAACAGTTTCAGACATACATAAAAACAGTCATACAACATAATACAAGATATGTAGTCCATATGCAGAAAAACCCACTAGAATTTAAGCAGCAGCTATTTACCAGAATCAGCCAGGATTAATCAAAGCATTTGCATCCACCTGGCCTGACTCGTAAAAGAGGGCATTGTATAGCCTGGTGGTTACATTGTATGCCCCATATATAGAGGCTTTAGGGCCAAGATATCAGGCTGAAGAGAGGATTGACACAAGCCCAGTTGTGCTTTGGATGTCCTTGCATATTACCGGGGGCATGGGAAAAATAATTAAAAAAATAACAAACGTCCACACCTTCAGGGTGGACTCAGGGTTGGATGTGGCAATAATCTGGGTGGGTAGTAGGGTTGCCATGGGCCCCTGGTTATGTTGTGAATGTCCCAGAAGCCAGAAAACCACCAGGGGTGAAAAATGTACAGACAAAAGGGATGCTGTAGAGCTTGACCTGGCTGCCGAGCAACACGTGTGTACTGACATGTATCGAGCCTGATTGGCTGTTATTGTTGAGTTTCTCATACTGTCTCTTGTGTCATTCTAATTCCAATCTTGAGACAAAAATTGCAAATTATTAGAAGCTCTGGTGTAAGGAATATGATTAGCGTCTCCATTGTTTTCCCTTTACACATAAACCTTTAAAAAAACAGATAAAATATGTGAAACCTAGTCCATTCATGTGCCTACTCATTAATAATCTCTCATTCATGTCTCTCCCTTTCCCCCGTCTCCTACTGATTGCTGCTCTAGTAATCAACTTAAGTGTTTAACCAGTCCTATTCTGCCACAGATGATGAATGATGTACATAATTTCCAGTTTGAGAGATAACATTGCAGTGTTAAACTTCAGACTATTTAGTGATGATTATGATTTCTTTTAATCTCACTACAATTTGTATCTGCCTAAGGAACGGATTCATTGATGCTGATAACCAATGCTGATACTTCCTGCTGCTGCTGTGGTGACCTTGGTTGTCTCAGCTGTCAAACCTTGCTCGCTGACCCTGGAGAAAGCACAACTTGACCTGAGCCCAAAGTGTGAATCATCCCTCCACCAGCCTCTGTCTCTTCCTCTCTGTCTCTTTATTTGTCTCCCACAGCAGCTCCACCAGCCCTCTGCTCTGATTAATGCATGTTTATGAGATCCTGTGTTTCAGCTGTCACCGTCCAGGTCGGCCCTCTCTTTCTCCCTCCCTCTCCTCTGTGTGTATACTCTTCTCTCTCTTTGTTGACTTATTTCCCCCAGAAGTGCTTCATTTATTTGACAGGAGCAGGTAGGGCAGTAGATGCAGGACAGACAGACGCAGCAATGGGCAATAAAAGTGTCATTTTTCACTTGCATTATAAACAGCTCGTAATGTTGAGATGAGCCATTGCCTATTATGGGCTGCGTCCAGCTGGTGACATCAGTAAACAGAGCAGGACAGTGCTCCTTGAACCAATGAGGAGAGTGTTTTAAAGAGCGGCGCTGGATTGTTGGGGGTCTGGTTTAGCTCGTCTCGTGGTAACCAGGTAGACAGAGTCCTTGTTATGGTTTAGCCTGGGAACAGACGGCTCACACTTGGACTCTAAGGCACAAACTTTGCATCATGAATATTACAGAGGTTATGGGGTTATGGGACAGCTTTATTACTCTGACAAACACCAGGAGGGCTGAGGAAGGAGGACAGGACGGCCATATGTCTGCCTCTTTGGCTTTGCAAAGCATGCTGTTCAACTTTTAACTCCTCTGCTTGACTTTTGATTCACCTTTATTTTGCCATGTTGGACTGCAGCTGTTGTGGCAAGGGTTTATTTTTTCATGGACTGTCTGGTATTAATATAGCCTGATACATGATAAATGATATGATGATCACAATATGGTATATGTGAAAAAATATAACATGCAATAAGCCTAAACTATGCTATACTAGAAACTACACTTTTCACTAAATGATGTGGTAAACGATACCTTAGATTATAATATACCATACTATAGGATATTCATTCCCAAAGTCTGGGTTAGGACCCATGGTTGGGTCTCAGCATGAGTTTTCAGAAATTCTTTGCTGTGTTTTGAATGTGACATTCATGTCTGCACACATTATAGTCACTTGGAGGTGGTGTCACTCTTCAGCACTTGCCCTCTTCACCATAATAAATACAAAATTCAAAACAAGGCTCTGTACCAGCCACCGGAAGGTAAAAGAGCTCGAGCCACCATAATAACAATGTTACCATTGTCTCAGACCAGCTACTGAAGACCCAACGGTTCAAGAAGGTCCATGAGACAGAGGTGAAGTGGCTTCTTCCAGGCTTGTAAAGCAGAAAGTGCCAAGTCAGGACCAGATGGAGTCTGGAATTAAACATTATCCAAGTAATAAACCAAACCAACCAGCCAAGGACATCACAGAAGGCAGACTTGATGAGGAATAATGTATGGAAAACAAAGCTGTTGAGGCTTGTGCCATGTAAAAAGTGGGCCACCAGAAAAAAACGTTTTGGAAACACTGCCATATGATACAAAACCCCATATCTTAGGATACAATATACCATACCTTTGGAAACATTATTCCAAACCTTTATATACAGTACACCATTGCTTTGGATACATAATACCATAGCTGAAAACTCACCTTTTAAGACAGGGTTTTAATTTGTGTTTCTGATGTTGTTCTGACATTTATTTTTGCCAGTCTGTTTGTTTTTGCTGGCTTTATCTCCTTCAATGTTCATTTATAAGTGTCTCTATCGTTTGAGTTTCAGTGTAGAGTGTCTTTGAGTTTTATGAAAAGTGCTTTATAAATAAAATATATTATTATTGTTATTGTTATTATTATAGGATTCAATATACCATACCTTATGATCCAATACATCTTGCATGCTTTTCTTATCAAAAGACCTTTGTTTAAATTACTTAATAACTGCATTATCACGGCTTTAGTCAATATTTATTTATATGTTAAATATTATATTTTCAAATGTAATTTTGGCTGCTTCAGAGCAGACAAAGCCCCCCCCCCCAAGATCTTTGGCAGGACCCCAGGTTGTGAAACAATGCCTTATAGCAAACAATATACCATACCTTAGGCTATGACAGTCGGAGACTAAGGATGTTTGAGAGACAGAAATGCAAATGATTAAAAGGGAACCTGCTATGATAGAACTCAAACAATACAATAAAATATAGTAAATAATATACATTAACTATTCCATATAAGACAACAAACCTTAAAATGTAAAGAAAATATATATGTTGGGAAACACAGTTACATAAGCTGCACAATATACCATACAACACCACAATATACCATGTGATTTGATATACAGTAAGATGAGCTACATTATATATTCTACATTATGCAATCAAAAGGATATGATATACCTATCATACAATAATACATGATGAGCTAGACCAAACTAGTATGGTATGAAACAACATACCATACTATACAGTATGATGGATGTTTTTGACTGTACTAGCTTTAAAGTGGTGCTTTGTATTAGCCATGTAGATCTCAGAATACTTTATTTTTTTTAAAGAAAACATTGCATTTGAAATTGTCTGCTATCTTTACACGCAGCGCTTCACCGTGAAGTCTGATACCGTGAGCAGTGACAGGCTTTGTAAGACCAGCCTCAGATGCTGTTCTAACAACACAACCTCTTTTTCAAGACTCCTTCTCACAAAACAATAACATCCAAAGTTCACCTCAGGTCGAAGACGAGCCTGTCTTTGGTCACGGATGCAGATTTTTGTCATAATGCGGCTGTTCAACTTTAGGAGTCAAGGGGGACAGAGGAGGAGATAATGAGACACCTCCCCTCCATATGTCCACTACACCTCCCTGCATAGACATGCAGCACACAAGGGGCTGCAAAGTGGTTTCATACTTTTTCATTAATCTCCTGCACCGTAAAGCCAAAACAAGTCTGTGACTGAATGCAATGACTTTTAGGTTTGAAAAGAAGACAATGCCCTCTTGTGTGCAAAGGAGGCGCTGCACAGATCTAACAGAAGCTTGTACTCATGTTTTATACCTTTCTAGGCTGCCAGACAGGAATCAGAATAAACTTCACTTAAAACGTAGGGAAGTGGAGTTCTCCTACTGAGCACACATAAATAACATGAAAACATCAAATTAATGGGGTTTTAACAGGTTATATGGTGGTCAGGTAAGTGTTGATTAGAGTTATTTTTACAACTGCTCTGACAAGCAGTCAACTCAGGATACAGCACATATATACTGGGTTCATATGATGATATCACTTCTTTATGATTTCTAATTTTTCAGATCCTATACAAATGGGAATGTCAAGTAGTTTATAAATTAAAAGTGTATAAATAGTTTTAAAAATATGAATATTTTTACTAAATAGAGGTGACTTTTGTTATATCTTACAACAACAAGTAAAAAGAGACTACTGTACTTAATATTTGTAGAATAAATTTCAATTGTCCATGTTTGCACCATTTTTTGATTTCATGTGGTACTTTTAACTCTGACCTATCTTAGTTTCATCAACCTTATTTATATCTTGCATTAACAAGGATTAACATTTATTTTGGGCATTCAGATACCGAGGGGTAGTCCTTACTACTTGGAGCATTCAGACATAATGCATTGTGTGAATGCTCCTCATGGCATACTGAGGATGATTTGATATCTGATAGCTCAGACTGCACACAGAGATTTAGTATGAGATGCCTTCATTTAGACTGGTTTAGTAGTGGAGACCAGTGGTTTTTAACTGGTTTAGTGTCAGGACCGACCACAACCTCCTTAACGACAAATCACAACCTGAATTTCTTGATTTTTTAAATTAATAACCACAATTTTTAGAGAAAAAAATGGGGCAGTTTAGATTTAAAATGGAACAAAAGATGTCACAACAAAGAGATGAAGACGTTTCCTTCAAAATAAAAGCTTATCAGAGACTTTGTTTCCAAGCAGTTTTCTGCGACTCGTTCAAAATGGCTTCGCAACCCAATTTTGGATCCCGACCCACCAGTTGAGAACCAAGGGTGCAGACGATCACACATACTGGCACACATTACAGACCACCCCTCTGACACCATCGGCAGATGTAATCTGTGGTAGTCTGCCAGTAAACAAAGAGTATGACTCCATTTATGTCTGTCCAACCTCACTCATAGTGAAGGGAACTTGGACTTGTTTTAAAGATTCGGATTAGGAATGCATGGTTTAGGATTTTAATCACTATCTGATATGCAGATATTTACAAATTAATTGAAGCCGATAACGGTATCCAGCAGCAGACTCAGGATTTTTGAGAGGTAGATGCAAAAATGGTTAAAAGGGCACCTGCGTTCAAAAAGTTGTTGTAGTTACAAGTTAAATCTGGTTAAGATTTAACTTTTTAAAGAAAACACAGTTACAAACCATTTAACCACTGATTTAACATTACTCAAGGGAGGATGTCAATAAAAATGAAATTTACACCGAGGAGCTTCAGTGCATTTTCTCAGCTGCTGGACATGTGGTTTAGTCCACTGAGAGGACACCCTGCCAACTGGACGGCAACCCTGTAGGTCACTTTATCAGTCATTATCCACTGGTAAAGCAGCATGGAGGGCAGTTTATCATGTATTGTTTAATCTATTGTTAGTTTTGTATTTAATGGCAGCCTAGGGATACTTTGTCATATATCCACTCAGAGGCACTAAGCCAATATTTTTCTACATAACCAGCACTTAAGAGGGTGCTTCAAAAAATGAAGTCTATTTAAAAGGCACTGATGAATGCTCTTTGTCTCTTTTTGTCCACTTAGAGGGCAACAAGCCAATTTTTGTCTATTGAGAGGACACACTGTCAAATGTTTACCCTCTAAAAGTATGAATAGACAGATTTTGGCCTGATTACAACGTCCCAGCTCATCATCAAACCTCAGGCCTGATTTTACATGTTGGGAGCGACAAACAGTCTTGGAGTGTGATATAATTAACAACAAATCTAAGATGCCTCACAACCACGATTCATCAAGACTAGCGTGATAGAAATGTTCCTAACTCATCGTCTAGTTTGACACCTGACCTGACTTTAAGGACGAGACTGCTGACGCTGACCAACAGGACAGCATTTAGTCCTTACCTTTGCATCATCATTTACAAATGGCCCTACTTTTTCCCTCGTGGAACAGGGTACTTTTTATTTTGTTTACATTTTCACATGTATGCCTTAAGTTCTATCTGAAGGAGAGCCAGTCCATACTGCCCTCCTCTTGATACATCTACAGTTGTTATCATAGTGTGATTTAGTGCTGTCGTGGACACCAAAAAATATTGTTGCCGTCTGAGCCGGCCGTTAGAGAGGACTAAGCCATGTCAATGCTAATATATAAATGTAGTTCAGACCGAAAACTTCAGTCCTTAAAACACACTATAAGGTTTCAGGAATAAGGATGAACAAAAAAAAGACTTCAGCTGACGTGGCTCTGTCGGTCCTGTCTAAAGCACTCCAAACTGATTTGTGCATACAGCCAATATTTACAGCTGTAAAATGCAAATACCGACAGCCAGTATGCAGAAATGCTAATATCTGCCAATACTGATAAACTGAAATATTGTGCATCCCTAATTATGATCATTTGGCTTGATTCAGTAATAAGAGTCTTTCTGCTCCCAGATGGCGCTTCATCTGGTACCATTTTGGCTTTTTCATTTCAATTCATCTATTTATGACTCAGACCATGTTCACATAGTATAGAGCAAAAACAGAACATACAGTACAAATAGCAAAAAGACAGCACACTGCATATATATCACAAAAAAAGCATTACTTAAATAACAGAAGAGTATTCTTCAAAAAGGCACTAAGTTAACAAATAACTTTAGGTTTCTCTGATTGCAACAAAAATATTAAACATAGAAGGACAATTTTGATAATACTTTGGTTTATACCTTTCTCCATAACCCACATTCTTACACACAAACAATAAACGGTACTCATCACCTGGACGATTACACATCCTTTAGTTTCTGTCCAGCCCTTTATATCTCCCAGTGACCTTAGGGATCCTGGTGTTGTTCAATCCAAAACTACAGATAGCTTGTCTATACTTTTGATCTCCACATAACAGATACTTCTCCAGTCTGATCTCTTGTTTAAATTCTACATCTAAACCACATGATGTCATACTTTCAGCTCACTTTGCCACTTTTGCAGGAACTGGTCTTTGAGCCTTTGTTCAACAGTCAGTTTAAGCCAGTTAATGCTGTCCGTTAATTACAACATTTCAATCTAACCAGTCACTTATGAGATATATTTGCTAAACAGTACTTCACAGTTTTCTTTTAGACCATGTTTTTGACCAAATGAGGGAGAAAAGTGGTTAAAGAGGCACAGCTAGCCTCTTTGCTAGTTGCTAAATTGCCCTCATTCATTAGTACTGCAACTGGCCTCATTACACATAGCATACTGGCTACAACCATGAGCTAAACAGACATAACTAAACCTTGGAGCCACAGGTGAAACTTGCAGGTCATCACCAAAGATGTATAGTTGATGCATAGTGTAGATGGACATACAAAGTACAGTTAACTTGGTATCCCAACGACCCATAATATCTAGGTGTTTTTCATCAGTGCTGTTTGACTATTACAGGACGCGTCCTACAGTCTGGATTTGTTTCTGCTTCTCTGCTGCTTTTGTAAAAGAGGTTATTTGTGTAGAACGAACATTCAGTAAAAGAAAATCAGGTCATGTTTTGTTCCTTAATTTCAAACTGAGAGAAAAGTGCAGATTCAGTGGTAAACTCATTCAAACATCAGAGATTTAGGCCAGCACTGATTGGACCCCTATAAAGGTATCTGTAAGCCTCAGACACAGTGAACTGGCATTGACACACACCTTCCCAAACTCCCTCTAACTCATTAAAGTCTACTTTGTTCCTGATGTCTCACTTTCTTTACCCTTTCATTTCAGACCCCTCCGTATTCGTTTCCACTCTCTCTATGCCTCTCTACATCTCCAGGAGTCTCTGCATGCTTGTAAAGGACTTTTAATAGAGAGGAATATAAATCTGCAAGTGACAAACTCCAGTACTGGCAGAGCAGGGGCCAGTGTACACGTGGTGAACTGCTGCGCTGTAAAACCAGGACCTCCAAGGCTCCTGTGCCCCCACTGGCACTGCTGTAAGACCCCACAACCACAAGCAGGACGTTCAGTGAGGTTTTAGAGTCTAGAATGAAGGCTAAGACTAACAGGAAGCAAATTCCTATAAACATATAAGATTTACCACTTCTTTTCTCTGCTAATGTCTGTATTTACTTTTATTTTCCAGTATTCATTTGATGCTGTGAGTTGAGATGCTTGCATTATCTTATATAATCTCAAATACAGTCAAAAAGATCTCACTGACGTTTGTTGTCTCAAAAGATCTTGAACAGGCTCTCAAACCTGTAGGACCCAATTTAAATTTAATTTAATTGAAAATGTTTTGCCTCATATTTTACATACATCAACAACGACTATATGTTGGGGCCCCTTTGGGAATGAGGTTCAATGCAATTACCTACCTACTTTCAACTATTCTCTGTAGATGACATCACGCAGGAGAGAACTCCCCGTTGGTGTTTTCTACATAGAGAAGTGCTACCAAACAGGCCATGTTTTAAGCCTTTACAACAATGCTGTGTTCAAAGTGTGAAAATATAAACATTCTTAATTCTTAAGATGCTTTTGTTTCCTGAAAGTAGTGAAATATTCAGGCAAAAAAATTAAAACGCAAATCTTAATAATTTTATGAATACTTGAATTGAACCTCAGTACTGGGTCTTGTAGTCTGTTTTCCAACTGTTTTATTACAGCTATCCATAAAGAAACCCAAGCTTCTAAACAGTGAAGATGACTGGAAGGAAGAGGAGAAAAAAGGTGAATGCCAAGAGTGACCAACACTCAGTAACTTAATTTTTTCATGGTGATGATTATTAAGAAATTAGAGACTCTAAAACATCATGAAATACATCCAATTCTGCATTATGACCATGAGGTGGCGCTGCAAAGTCTCCATCTGAAAACATGCTGTAGAGTTAACCACCATCTTAAAACGGAAGATAAAGTGAGTTGAAACAGTAAAAGCAACAGATCAGGCTCACTGGCAGCTGACCTGCAGGCTGCAGACGTCTTTCAGATTCCTGTTAGAATAACGGACTGATAGATTTAACAGGCCCGCTCCACAAATTAATAATTCTGTCCCTCATTGCAGAGCGTATCAAATCTGTCAGATAGTTTTCACAGCTTCACGACTCCACCTTTTTCCATTTTGCTGGAGTTGAATTTGGCTCGGCGTTTTCCTTTCCCCAGCAGCTGTGTTTTGAGTCATTTACAGCTCAGCTGACATCGTGGCTCCATATAATGGATTAGAGAACAATGAAATCATTTTTGAGGGCTGTCTGTGGGGAAATGATGCATTCAGTGGATACAGCAGCTGATAAAATGCATCTTTGACTTTATATTGTGTTGAAAATCCAGACAGAGACTGAGTGGAGTGGATGATCACATCTTCATTATTCAATTTAAGAACAAAACTGTGAAATAAAGTGTTGAAATCCTGAACAGTATTACGTATCTTTTTTGCTATAGTTACATATCTGTTACACAGCAAGATTGCTCCATTTTCCACACTTAATTTATCATAAAGTCAATAAATGATTCCTGGTGACACATATTAACAGTGAGATCATCTTTATAGTGAGACAAAAAATCCCTGTGTTCAGATATACATGGTCAATTATCAGCCCTCCTAAAGATTCACTCTAAATTTGGGTAGAGAGCATTCAAAGTATTTCAGTACTTTCTTTGGTTATTTTAAAGTAAAGTAAGAACTGATAGTGTTTCCAGCTTCTTTCGCTCATCCGAGTTTGAGTCATGGTGGAAGCAGAAGAAGTAAGTCTACCCAGACGTCCCTTTCCACAGCAGTGTTTTTTCAGTTCCTCCCGAGGGATTCTGAGGTGCTCCCAGGCCACATCGTATAATCTCTCCAGCGAGTTCTGGGTCTGCCCTTGGGTCTCCTCCCAGTTGAACATGCCAGGAAGACCTCCACAGGGAGGGGACCAGTGTAAGCCACCCTCCTAAGAATCTCATTTCAACCCACAATCTTATTCTTTTGGTCATTACCCAGAATTCATGAACATAGGTGAGGGTTGGAACTAAGATCGACTGGGTTGCCTCCTGGCTCAGCTCCCTCTTCATCACAAAAGTCCTGTACAGCACCTATTACATTTCAGGGGTATTTAGATGTATTTGAAGTTGGGTTGTGTGAGGTGCTTGGCGATAGTAGTGGCATAAGCCTTCAGAGATTTCAGTGAGTGTTGCCCTTTCATACCGGACATGCTAGGAGAAACTAGGCTATACAACGTAGCAGACGGGTAGGGGTTCTCCACATAATTTAGCAACTTTGAGGTAAAGATCGTCCAAAAGAAAATGCTGGTTGATTTGTAGACTATACCGAACACTTTTGAAGGGTTTATTTTCACCCAGAATGCCTTTGTGTTTGGCACTATTTTGCAGTGTAGTCTTCTTTATCAGACGTCTTATGTCTGATGAAGGGCTAAGGCTTGAAACGTAACACGTGGTGATAATTTTCATTCAATAAGCCTTTAAGCACACCTTCTGGTGTGCGGACCTATTTTTCTGTCTTGCCTGATATATTTTTTGGTTCAGCACCCAGTACTCAACTCTATGGGATGTGCGTGCCTTAGAACTTTTTTATAAAGATTCTCTCCCCTCTTTCCTTCTGCTGAACCTACATCCATAGAAGTTGTTCCTCTGTGTACACTGACTCATAAAAGTACACCCTTGTGTCCACAGTAAACAGCACATCATTGTCACTTGTCCATATTGCTCATTTTCACGTCATTTTAGTTTAGTTACTTGTTGCTTCCTCTGACAAAGCTCAAAAACCCAAACAGCTGCAATGCAAGAGTAGTGCCAAACACAGAGGCTTCATGGGTGAAAAATGAAATGCTTCAAAACTTACATTAATGCCAGAAAAAATTTTGGAACTCTTCAGCTATGGAATCAGTTAAGCTTTGGCGACTTTCATGCACCTTAAAAGTCGCTTCCACTTTCTAATAATATCACTTACAGCTGACAGTGGAATATCCATCAGGGACGAAAGTTCATGATCTGTCTTATTGCAAAGGTGGCATCCATCACGGTACCACCCTTGAAGTCACTGAGCTCTGCAGAATGACCCGCTTTGTAGCACAAATGGAGACTGCATGGCTAGGTGGTTGAGTTTCTAAACCTGTGGCAACAGGTCTAATTGAAACACCTGAATTCAATAAGTAAAAGATGTGGCCAAATACTTTTGTCAATATAGTGTATGCAGGCTATATTTAAGGCTAATAATGTATATCTAAGGCAACAATTAAGGCATTAAATAACCACTGAGGCATTTCCTTCTGCAATAGATTGCAACTTAAGAGACATTTATGTGAGTGAAAATCTATGAGATTACTTCTTTAAAAAGTCCCTCAGCAAAGGCTGCTAGTGCGGCCTGTTATCCATAAATTTTAGTCACCAAAGGAGCAATCACATACAAGACATAAAGTACTCTGATAATGGGATTATTTATTGTTTGAAAATGCACCCTAACTTAATATCCTTTTATATTATGTTGTCAACAGTCTGAGTGTAAAACTTCCAGGAAATATTCACCCACTGTGAAATAACTGGCTCTCTGTGCTTGATCATGCTGGGTGGCAGAGCTGGCACTACACTGGAAAGCATTACTTCTGCATAGTGTTAATGGACTTACTTAACTCCTGGGTCCTGACTAGTGTTTTCCAATGAATTAAAGTGTCAGGAGCCACAAATCAGCGTCTGGGATCGGCCTTGTGGGTACTGCTGGTGGGGGAGTGTGGGCTTGGTGGGCTCGGAACTCTCTCTTAATGGTTTGTTCCCTGGACGCATGAAACCAGAGCCTGAAAACCCAATATTGTGTTACTGAGGCCCCATTTTTACTCTGATTTACCAGTGCATACTCCAGCTAACGCACTCAGAACAACCATCTCTCCCTAAATCAGATCCACTCCCACTCACACATCCCCCCCCCCCCGGAAGATCAGAAACATTTACTCAGCTAAATGAATTAAGTAATCGCACAATCCCACAGCCTCTGCATTACAGAGGAATTTCCATATTACAGCATCTGATACTCCCTGTTCACAGCTCTCCTACGCCACTAATGCGAGAGTCCGAGCAGGCGGGCTGAAACTGGATATTTGAGGGGATTCTACTGCAGCAGAGGCAGTGAACACAGAGTGTGTGTGCTATATAGGTCATGCATTTTTTATTAGAGCTCATTAGGACAGCAAATAACTCACTATTAAGTTATCATTTCAGCAACAAGCCACCTGAGGATGAGGTTTGCAGTGATTTAGAATAGCTATGAGCTACGTGAGCTAAAGTTACTGTAATCTGTCCAGGTTTTGCCTCTTCAAAATAATAAAGTTATAATCCTTAAAAAAAAAATGTTCCACCACACTTAGCCATGGACTGTGTAATTACAATTATTTTGCTGCCATAGAAGACTTTGTGCTGCCACTTTAATGCCTCCAACTGATTACAGTAAAGTTTTATATCTGCATGCAACTTGGAGATTGGCTTGACTTAGCTGGTTGGCTGATGTAAAACTTTCTCAAGCATATCTGAAAATGTGTAATAACTCTGGACAGCATAATACATATGAGTTTTTAAAATCACAGAAAAGTACACACCAACATCCTCAGAAATTTTCCCTAGGTTTAAGCTGTATCATTTTGCATTAGGACACAAAAGAGCCAATCAGAGTTCAGGATTCTGTTATCTCTGATGAACGAGTGGCTAACCCACCTCTTCCTAATCCCCCGCCTGCCAGCCTCCTATCCCATGTGGTGTATTAAACTAGTTGGTAGCCCATGCTTTAATGGAGGGCCACACACAGCTGCAGAGTCAGGGGGCTTTGGCTTGGCGATAGCTCGAGCACATTTAGACGAGCTCAAAGAGGAAAGAAAGGTGGAAAGGTTGAGTCAGAGCGAAGCTGGCTGCTGTTAAACTGTCAAAGTGAAACTTTTTGGGAAACCAAAGCACTTGGATCTGCAGAAATCAGATTATTTTATTCACAAATCTCAAATTCCTCACTGAGTCCTATTTCTGGCACTCTTGACCATGTTTTTGCACCCGGGAGGATATAAAAAAACACCAAACAACTAGGAAGCAAATGGTTTCCATCTTAAATTGCTCCAACCAGTGCTGCAGTCCAGTGTTTTGAGGATGTGATCAGAGAGGTCTGTCAGCATCCCTCCTCCAGTCATATTTTAAGAGACTTCTGTTAGATTATGATCAAAAGTGCATAGAATTATAAAAAAACGGCACCGAGTTGGCCTTGACCTCTGCTCACTGATCTGGCACATCCTTAAACATGACAGCTATGTCTGCAGCTAGTCCAGCAAAGTTTTATATGCAAGCATGAACAAGTCCAGGCTGGAAGTGAGAGTTGTTAGTATTAAATATGTATTAGTAGTGGTGGAGATAGGTTCAGGTCCTTGAGTGAAAGTAGCAGAGGTACAATGTAAAAATAGTCTGCTTCAAATCTTGCGTTCAGTAGAATAAACTTAGAATATCATGGAAATCAGAACCCAGACTGCTCTCTTTTAGAACTACTGAAAATCTTAGTGTTATAGTACCATGTTGATAACACCAATATTTGAAAATCAAAGCTGAAATTTAATATTGCAGCATTGTTATTCATCTTTGAATCTGACTCATAAGTAAACATAACAATAAAAGCTGACTGAATGTAACATTTTTCAAAATACTTGTACAATGTTTAATGTAGTCTTTAGACTCAATGATAGACTGTAATCTTATTCCAATTTGCTCTCCCTTTCATGCACATAATACAAGGAACAAACAACTCCTAATATGGAAGAAACGTATGCTGAAAAGTGCGACCTGCAGACCTCTGCAAATCTGATATGAGCTTGAAACCACGATGAAAATATCTGTCTTCAAAAAGAACTTTAGACAACAGCTGCTACTAAAATATGTACAGTCCTGCGATCATTTCTTAACAGCTTACCACATGAAAAATATACTCCAATTGATTTTTATTGCTATTTTCTAAGTGCCATTGTCTACATGTATTTTATCACTTCCATATTTAGGGTCTTTAGAGTAAATTTTAGGGGTTTTTAGAGTGTTGATATTAGAAATAAAGGTTAAATTTGTAATTGTGTCTATTACGTATTATGTATGTTATTTGTAAATTGTTGATTGATGTCTGGGCCCCTATCTACAAGCTCCACATAGCTTCTGGGGAGTCCCATTTCCCAAATGAGTTCTTGTTTTTTTTTTTTTAAATGAATTATCATGATGGATTGTATTGCATTTTTATTGGTTTTGAGAATAAACTGATTGATTGATTGAAGAAATAAATTAGATTTACTCAAATCACTGTAATTGTGTGGATTTTTGAGTACTTCTACTTTTTTGAGTACATCTGTACTTCTGCTTAACTAAGTTTCAACCAGAGTACCTGTGCTTTTACTTGAGTACAATACTGTTGTACATTTTCCATCTCTGATGACTACACAGTAGCACATGGGAAGGATGATTCCACATCACATCCCCAAACAGCTGATGTACACAGCAAAAATGTCAAACCTTTGAGGGGTTTCTAACTTCAAGTGTAATTCTAACTACTTTTTTACATATGACCAGGTAGGTTTGGATGTTTTTCCCCTTAATAAATTAAATCATCATTTAAAAAACTGCATTTTGTTTTTACTTTGTCTAATGTTAAAGTTTGGTTAGTGATAATTTGAAACAAAGTGGGACAAATATGCAAAAAAACAAACAAAACAAACAGAAACAGTTTTCATGGCACTATATACTGTATGCATGGCCTTACCCCCCAGTACCTGACAGACTTCCTTCACTTCTTCCCAGAACCTCTGGTCCCCTTACACCGGTCTGTTCTCCTTTTCCAAAACCAACCTGGGGCTTTCTGGGGCAGAGCCTTCATCCACAATGCCACATCCTTGGACATGTTCTTAAAGGGTCGAGACAAAGGAAAGATAAGTGGCTGCTCAATGCTGCTGCAGTGGAAGAAACATACAAAATCAGGTGCTCTTAGAAAACAGGGAGAATAAAAACCAAAATGAAAAGGAAGGAACCAGGCACCCCAGGCAAGAAAAATGTAAAAGATTTAAATGGCTGACATGTGGGCCATTATAATAAACGCTTTTTAAGTATTTCCTTCCTCATTTTTCATGCTTGGATACATGCTCCAAAACTCTTGAAAACCCAACTCTTTAACTCATTTTATGAACTTGGTTAGGTCCGTATTGTCATTGTCATGCAGCAGCTAGGCTTCTTACTGGTTTTAACAGATCACATCACATCACTGTAGTTTTAACTTCACAACACTGGCTTCCTGTTAGTTTTAGAATTGGTTTAAAGATTTGGAAAAATTACTTTTAGAGCCTTAAAGGGTTTGAAAGCTACATTTTAGAATTATTGATCCCCTATGAGCCAGCCTGCAGACTTAGATCCTGGGTCGGGGCCTCCTGGTTGTTCCAAAGTCGAGACTTATGGGTGATAGAGCCTATTCCATCAGGGCCCCTCAACTTTGGAATGACCTGTCTGAGGAGATAAGGCGTGCAGAAACAGTCACTTCTTTAAACTTTTTTTATAGACTTGTTTTTATGTGCTGTTGTCTTTTTCTTCTTATTCCTTTAATCAACTCTTTGCCTTTTATATCCCTTCTATTATTATTATTAGTGGGGATGCTGAGTAATTATTATTTTTACTACTACTACTACTACTATGTTTTTTGCATGTCTTAATAACTTTCACTCTTCTTAATGTTTTAACTTCCTATTAACCATTATTTTTTATTTTTGTTTAGGCTGATCTTATCATTTTTTATCCTTTTGATGCTTGTAATGTTAGTGGTTTCCTTCCTCATTCTTATGCTTTTACTTTCCTTTTGTCCTTTATCATTTTAGCTTTCTAAATGTTTTGACTTTTTTTTGCTTCTCTTTAAATTACTTGTGAAAACTTCAGTCCCCATGGTCTCAGGATTTGTGATTGGGTTCCTGTGTTGGCTAGGTACTATGGGGTCTTATGATTGCATGTGTTCTTGGTTCTTATGAGGTCTAGGGATGTTTTAGTACTAATGATGTCTCATGATGTCTGGGTAATAATGTTGTTTGGGTGTAATCTGTAGGTTTGGGTTTTGTTTCGTTAAGGTTCTTTTACCTTTAGGGTGTAGTCTAATAGTTTGTGTATTCATCCTACTATTGTTCTTATCTGACAGATTATTGCTTTATCTTTTAATGGACACTTTTCCACTGTAGTTATTGTGAATGAGCACATTGCTGTAACTGCCAAATTGTGATTTTTTTGTCCAAACCCACTGTGAAAACTGCTTCAGCACGTCTGTGAAGGGTCATTCTCTCTATCAAAACACAATGTACAAGAAGTCTGACACATGTAGTGGCTGTCTGGATCCGCTAGGAGTCACTTTTTCTCATAAAATGCATTAACTCTTCTCAAACAGCAGTTTACTGTTAACAGTTGTACTAACGTCATGCTGACTTTTTCATGACCTCTACTATTCTTCTTGATAAAATGATACAATAAATTAAAAGAGAGGATTAATGATTCATCACTGATATAGAAGAAACTTTACCTTAACTAAGATTAAATCAAATATTGGGTTTGAAAACTTTAGAGCTTTATTCATGACTAAATTTCCAGCACTAATCACGTCTGCCTTCCTGCCTACAGACTGTTAGTTAAAATTCACTCAGTCTATTATCTTCACATCAGGAGAGTAATCAGAGGCTGAATAAACAAGGTAATAATCAAGACATGTAAACAACAAGCTGTTTTCCTGTTCGGGGTCACACTGTGACGCTTTGAGGAAAAAACAAGGCACAATACAAAGAAACAATACTGATAATTTACTGTCATTTACCAAGAACTGTGCATCAGCTGTAACTAGATTCAATAGCAGTCATAATGAGTGTGCAGGTTGTTGTCTCAGATATGGTGACAGACAGTCGTGCTGATTTTTGTTCAATACATGATCTGTTTTAGCTCATAGTTTCCATATTTGTGTATTTAGACGGTAACAGTGCAATAGAATAACCAACATGTTAAGTAAAGGGTGTAATATAGAAAAGGAAGAAAGAGTCCACTTCACTTTATCTTGGACATGGATAACTTATCACATGTTTTATGGAACATTTAAAAGTTATTATATGTAATTTTGTAAAATTAGAACATTAGCCAAATGATTGATTAAAGTAGTCAGTTATTCTTATTTAAAAATGTTATTACCTTATAGTGTCAGCTTACACAGTAACAATTTGTGGTGTTTTCAGTTTTATGGGAAAGAATTGTGGTTTAAGGAAACTGCCTCCATCATTTTCAGCATTTTTAGTATTGAAAATATCAAAGAGCTTACAGATTTATTTGAAAAATCCATAAAAATAAATAAATCAGAAAATAACTCCTGGTTGTTGTTTTAGTGTGGCTTGTACGCTGTACTCATTCATTTATTGTTAGTAGTTTTTTCAGATCGCATTTGAAAGAAATGGATATTTTTGATACTAGAACCTTTGCAAAATCAGACCCTTTGTAGTAATTTATGTTTACTGCAAAGACAAAGGTTTTTTGTTGCAAAGTTACCAATAAATAATATCTCGTTTATTAAAAAAAAATGCAATATGCTGAAAAAAAAGTTCAAACTGGTGCTGGTTTAGCTCAGTGAGTAGAGCAGGTGCCCATATACAGAGGCTACAGCCCCCAGTGCACTAGAATGGAGGTAGCTGGGGTGGAGGAGGGTTGCAGTGTCCACACTGAAACAACAGACTGACTAGGGAAGAAAGGACAGCAGATTTAAAGTATGACAGGTGCATGATGATTGGTCAAACAAGGTTGTGGCAGAATCTTAGAGAGTGAACATCCATAATCAGCTGACCACCAGAGCAGCAAGAGAGACAGAATGGAAGAAGGGGGAGATACAAACGAGTGGTGACTGTAATGAATGAGTAGAAACAATCTTCCTGCTTATACTTCTGCTGGGCTTCATTAGTTAAAATGATTTAAGATAATTTAAAGCTCCTGTGACATGTTTTTATCTTATCAAATGAACCATCAGACAAGATAGACTTCTTCTACAGAAGTATTTTTAATGCTTGTAACAGCTGTCACAGGGTGGGCATCAGACAGGACAAAGAGACCATTTAAAGCATGCTGAACACCCTCTTTTTTATATTGCCATTATAAATATTGTCTAAGTGTTACTAGTGATAGTTATAAGAAAGGAAATGATTAGCTGTCAGAAAAAAAAACACATGTAGAGCTACAGGAAGTTCTCCACAGAAGCTTTAAGTGTGGAGCATAAAGGAAAAAATTAATGATACTGATACCAACAGAAATCTTTATATTTTAGATCACAATAAGGAAAAATAAAGAATAATTTTGATTGTATTGATTGCTGTGTCAACAAAATAATAATCTTTGCAACAGTGAAAAATACCTTTGACTATATAAATAAAGCAAGGGAAGATTTTTGTTGAATGACTGACTGAGATAAAAATGACAGATTAGGCAAAGGGATGAGGTACCACTTTGTCCAGAGAGGGAAAAAATGAACACAAATTAAAGCTCCTCACACATCCTTTAAGTTAAGGGTCAGACTCTTTGAAATCTTGGAAATTGTGTCATAATAACTAAGAATTAGTAAGAAAAAAAAACAAAAACATGCCCATTCCGTGATGTTGTTGTTGCTATTTTGAAAAATGTATTTTTTTTATTTATGAAACAAACCAGCATAATGTCTCTTCACCTACTTTTCTGACACACCTCACCTCTCCACACACGTACTGCACACACACAAATACACACTCTGAGGCTATTTTGATCTACTGAAGTGAAAGGAAACAAATAACAGCCCATTAGACAAGGCTGCACGCACACACAAAGGCGTCCGCACACACAAAGGTGCTTGGAATTATTTTGGCAGGAGGCGAGTTTATTATTTTGTTTTATGGGGCTGGGGGAGGTTGTTTTGCGGCGCTGCCTGTGATACTGCGGCTCTGTTTGTGCGCTTGTGAGAAAGGAAGCAGCAGCAAGATCAATACATCCTCTGCGTAGATTTCCAGCAGAGTGTGACGTGCATGTGGGGAAATGAGCCGGGGCCGAGGATACTCTGCTTGTTATGGATTTGACATGAACTTGGCCCCCAGCCTCTCCGAATGTGATGAATGCATTATTTAATCTTCCTGTCTTTGTTAACCTCGCTGTGGCTGAAGGCTCGCTGATTCTCTCTGAGTGTGAGGGGATGAAACAACATCTCCAGTTTGGCCTTTAGATTTTATGAAGTATAATAATGGCTGTAATAATAGAGCCTCTGAACAAGGACTTTTCCCACCACAGACATGCTGATGGAAGCAGGGTTATATTTTAAGTAAGTCAAGTGAGCAGCACACATTCATATTCACACATGAGGAGACATTAACAGCTGCTTTGACACATTATCAGCTTCATTAGGAAAGGCTAATGACCTGACTGAAGACAGCAGCTTGACTTAATAGCAGGACCTTTCTCTGTATAATATCCTCAGTCTAAAATTAATCTGCTCAGGGAAAAGTAAAGGTTGTTAGGGTTGAAGTTCAACACAAACACAACGTTAATAATGCAGATAAAAATTAAAATGAGGAATTTTAGGTTGCACTTGATTATCCTGTTGCTATTATTATATCTACGATCAACATTTTTATTCCAGTCTGCTTGAAAATGCATTTTTAAATAAAAAGTCTGACATATATTCCTTGCAATGCTAGATATCTTAATTTGTTTTAATTAACACCGTAATTGGGGGGGGGACATCAGGCCTCCACAGCTTCCCAACTGGCCCCCAGAAGCTTGATTAAATTCAGAAAAGTGCTGAGCAAAAGACATATGTATCGCTGTATTTAGGCATGTTTTCTTTCATTGCTTTTGTGAGACTTACAGATATTTAAGTAACTTTAAACATAAGTGAGATTGAAACTTTTTTTTTAATGATTGGCTTAATGTTTGACCAGTTTTACAAAAATATTATTAACTATTATAAGCAAATTAGATGTATGACAAACTTACTCATAAGTCAATTCTTCATTAAAGTAGCAGATTTCTGCATAAATTCAACAGTTTGTGTGTGTGTGTGTGTGTGTGTGTATTTTTCACTGCCTGAGAATGAAAACAAAATATCTTTCTCCTTAATGTGTTTTTTTCACCAGTGGGGACGCAGAATTTTCACATCAAACTACATGGCAGCCCCAGAAATACGTGATTTAAATATCTCAATCGCCCCCTTGTGGCTTGCTGCAGTAAAGGGATTTAACTGTGTGAACAGGGACTGAGTTCACTGCTAGAGGCTAAAAATAAGGAACATTTCAAAGAAAATACAAGTATTTAGGCAAAAATGTTTCTTTTATTCAGTTGATTTAATGCACCAGCCCTCACAGACATAAACTGGCCCTTGAAAAAATGCAGTTGATGACCCCTGTTTTATGCACTCAGTGGGTCTAACATTAAATAGAAATTTGTCTTACACCAAATATATTTTTCATTCATGATTTGTTATGAAAGATATGCTAAAATAAAATTCTAAATAACATCTAACAGCATTTTTCCCGTATTATGGTCAGCTCTTAAAGCTACAAAATACAGTTTTTTTCACTGAAATGTCTAAACACAGACTATTTTATTTGCAGCCCTCAGGCTGGATCAGGCCCCTGAAGTTCATTTTTAGCGGCTTTTGAGTAGAATAATGCTTAAAACAAGTTCTCTTTAACACAGTAACACACATTGATTACATTTGTATGATCATCAGTCACATTAATTACCTAATTTATTTTTCGGACCTCACAATGTTGCAAGTTACAAGTTAAGAATTCAGACTACCCTCGCTATTTTTCAATTTTCTTATGTTTCAGCCCGATGCTACGGTCAAAGATATTCATTTTATTCTCATTAATCTACACTCATACCCCATCATGACAAAGTGAAAACAGGATTTTAGACATTTATGTAAAATCTGTTAAAAATAAAATATAATGACAAAGTGAACAGAATTTTAGATTCTTTTGCAAATTTATGAAACATTAAAAAATAAAATATTATATTGACATAAGGATCCAGACCCTTTACAAAAACACTTGAAATTTAGCTCAGGTTCTGACCCATTTATCTTGATCCTTGCTGAGATGTTTCTACACCTTTACTGGAGTCCACCTGTGGTAAATTAAATTGACTGGACTTGATCTGAAAAGGCACACACCTCTCTATAGAAGGCCTCACAGCTGATAATGCATATCAGAGCAAAAACCAAGCTATGAGGTCAAAGGAACTGCCTGCAGAGCTCAGAGACAGGATTGCTGCAAGGCACAGATCTGGGTAAGGCTAAAAAAATGGTTATGTTGCACTGAAGGTTCCCAAGACCACAGTGACCTCCATAATTCTGAAATGGAAGACGTTTGGCACAACCAGGACTCTTCCAAGAGCTGGTGTCCTGGAAAAACTGAGCAATCATGGGGAGGAACCTGGAAGGGACCTGAGCTAAATTTCATGTGTTTTTGTAAAGGGCGTGGATAATAGCTCAATATAGTATTTTGTTTTCAAATTTTTCATAAATTTGCAATAAATTATAAAATCATGTTTTCACTTTGTCATGATGGGGTACCGGGTGTAGATTATGAGAATAAAAATGTTTTTTCAACTGTAGCATCAGGCTGCAACATATCAAAATGAACAAAGTGAAGGGGACTGAGTACTTTCTGAATGCACTGTATTTATACAAATTTTCTGATTTTTGCCACGCATGTGCTGCTATCCTCTCCTGCATCTCAGTGCAAAAAAATTTTTTAAGAACTTATTTTTGGGCCTTTTCATACCTTTATTAGATAGAGGAAGGACTGTGGATAGACTCAGAAACAGGGAAGTGAGTGGGGAGAGACATGCGGTAAAGGGCCACAGGCCGGAGTCGAACCCGGGCCGCCCGCATACATGGGTAGTGCCTCAAACCACTTGACCATCTGCGCGCCCTCAGTGCAAACATTTAATCACCTGTTGCCATATTCTTGTTGGACAGTATGCCAAACATAATGTCTCTTTCTTCTTAAGACAGACATAAAGTAGATGCTGAGAACAGACAGTTCAACAGTGAATAGATAGAGATGTATTTATATCAGTTTGTGCAGGGCCTGTGTGCTTATTCATACTGGCGTGCAAGGAATACCACATGAGAAAGCATTTCAAGACAGGCTAACTTTAACACCGCTTTTCTATTTGGCTGCAGTGTTTGCTGTGAGAAGATTTTGGGGCATGCACCATTTTTTGGGCTTCTACAGAGTAGGGGAGAAGTAGATCAGCATCACAGTGGCATGGACTTGAAAAGATAAAGCCATTTGCAGATGCAGAGGCTGTGAAAGCATGCTTGAATCAATTAAAGAAAAGAAAATCCAAAACAGTTTGTTGATTGAAGGTCTTACACATATCTGCAGTGTCTCTGGCCTTCATTAGGGATCCTTTCTCAGGAATTGGCCCTCATTTCAGTTTGTATGAGGAAAAACACGGTACTGGTCATTTTGGTTTCACTGATAAATTTCTCATTATGAGGAAGAAAAGCTGTTAAAAATGCCCTTCCTGGTTTGTGCTGCAGGCAATCCCAGAATGCTTTGTGAGTAGCCTGCAGTGTAAAACAGGTTTGAAACACAGGTTTGTATATTGTTATTATTTTTTGGAGAATATTATTCCAATTAGGATTTCTGCATGAGCGTGGAAGTTCTGCAAGGTTTAGAAAAAAACTAAACAAAACAAACAAACAAACAAAAAAAAAACACTTTGAGGCTTCTTGTTATTTCTCTGTAATTGATGCAACCCCTCAAATAAGGGCCACACTTTTCAAAACATTCCCATTTTTCCCTAATGTGATCATCACATTTGTGGTTAATTAACTCAGTGTTTGGCCAAGAAAACAGTGCAAAACACAGACCTCTGGTTCACTGAGCAAAACATCAGGCCTTTAGCAATTCATGCATTTCAAAATCAGGTGCAAAAAAAGTTGTTTTGGTGACTGTTTTCTGCCTGTGCAGAGTGGATGGCCTTCAGAACACAAATGCACTTAACTGTGTGCTTTTGTGCATGTGCACAAGACGAGAAGTGTGCTAAAAATAAACATTTCTGCCAGCAGCCTCAGACAATGACAGGGCAATATTCTTTAGAGGTCGAAGACGTCAGAGCATTTGGACAGGATTCAGACACAAAGACAAAGAGACTAATTTAGATCTGCAGCCGGCTGCGTGAGCGGGAATCACAGTTGTCACCTTCAGGTCAGAAATACTTCAGTCCACTCGGACGCATGCTGAGAAAAGACGCAGACTTAAGGAGAAATTTAGATGTGCTCCCATTGCAGCAAAAAAACAGGGACAAGGTCAAACACCAGAGTGTGTGTGGGGGAGAGTTCAGGATAAAGACAAGTTTTATGTGGAAAGCTGAGGCTGACACGTCATCCACAGCTGTATTGACCACAGCTTCATATTA
Source organism: Cheilinus undulatus (assembly GCF_018320785.1). NCBI lineage: Eukaryota > Metazoa > Chordata > Actinopteri > Labriformes > Labridae > Cheilinus > Cheilinus undulatus. Next base: position 32,949,569 of record NC_054878.1, on the reverse strand, counting down.
ACCTGATGTGGTAAAAATGGTTTAACAGTTTGTCAAACTAAAGGTAGCTCACATTAACACTTCAAATAAAGATTTAACACTTTTACTGAATGTAACTGGCTAAAGTTTTGTTTTTTCAACTTTGTGTCCTTGGACTACAATTCCCTTATTCATTACTGTCCAATATTAAAAAATCCCCTTGCCAATATTAATAATACACATTCAAAATCTAATATCATAATATTAAACCATGTTTGCTTATGTTTTGTGCTGATATATTTAAAGTTTCTGAGCTAACTACACCTCATCTATCATGCTGTTTCTTCATTCAAACCTAAAATCACAGCCTGTGTCCCTGAGACACACATACAGAATCAGGAGCCCCTGGCTAACCACAGGTTTCACTCTGCAATTAAAATGTTTGTTTGTTAGTAAATAAATAAACTGTATATGTGTGTCCTGTAATGAGGTGATGATACTCCAGCAGGGGGCGTTCCTAAAATGCACTCCAAAAGGCACTGTCACAGCTGAGAGTGGTACTCTAACACATCTTCTCCTCACAGAGCTGATGATCAGAGTGATGACGAACAGATTTAACTGCCAACAAGCTAGGCAGAGGGAACATGCTCTTGTGAGGACACTAAGATACCAGCTCCCCATATAATTTAGCTATAAACTTTATCTTATTAAAGCAAATGTAAATAAAACCTGTCTGTGATGTACTCTAATAAAGTAATCTTGTCTATCAATAAATCAACATTTTATCTGCACATATTCAGTTATTAATATCCAGACAGAGAAGGGGAAGTAAAACTGAGGGCTCTGGGTTCCCTCAAAGCTCTGACAACTCACTATTGGTCATAAATGTATCAAATATTAGATGCTTGAGAGTCCAAACTTCAATGGGCTACGTCCACAAGAGAAGTAAAGAAAAATGATCTTTTCCTACATTTTAACAAAATACAGATGCGCATGATGGGTAATCACAACCCATTAAAAAAGTCATGTTTAAAGTATTTCATATTTCTTTTGTCACATTACAAAAACTTGAATAATGGATTAGTTAATTTATATAAAGTCAAACTAGCCAGAACTCTGAAAAAGAACAATTTCAAGCCTTTATAATCATAGCCAAATCAACATCAAATTTGTACTAGTTCTAAAAATACTAAATTATATATATATATATACATATATATATAAATATATATACATATATATATAAATATATATACATATATATATATATAAATATATATATATATATATATATATATATATATAATAATAAGCATGATGATGATAACAATAATAATATCAATAACAATAATTTTAGATTTGTCACAACTGGTTATACAAAAAAGATTTAAGGCTTATGGAGTTCTAATCATAATTGCAGGGGTCAGTGCACATTGTGAACATGGACATGTAAATGTGCCAGATTGTAGCAACAGCCTCTCTCTCTCTCTCTCTCTCTCTCTCTCTCTCTCTCTCTCTCTCTCTCTATCTATCTATATATATATATATATATATATATATATTTGAAGCATATTGCCAGCTTGAGAAGCAGAAATATATATTTATAAATATATATATCAATAACATCTTGCTTAAGCATTACTTATTAACTAGGTTATTCAGAGTAGATCACCCTATGGTTGGGGGCACATTAGACAGAAATTCAACTCAAATTCCTGAATGAAAAAGTGTATTAACCAAAAGTAAAAGCCATCAATCATCAAACTCCTTAGGTATCCCAAAAATACCCCAATAAACCCAGCAATAACTGGTATACAGTTTGGAAAAATGGATAACATAAAGCAACTAGTTACTTGCGTCATTGCATATTCTACAAAAGACCTCACTGTGATCCCAGAGTCTGTTTGCACCACTTAGGCTCAATGCTTTAAAACACAAATGTTAGATATGACGCTCGATAAGCAGCTAATGGAGCTTCTTGACGGCTCCGTCACGGCCGCCATGACCTGAAGCCACTGAACCCGCTCTGCTGTGACAGAACGAGCCAAGACCCGTCCAGAACGTGGAGCACATGAAGGAAAAACGTCTTCTGGAGAAACAAGTAGGAGAAAAAAATGTTCTGTGAATGTCCCACTAAAAATACTGAACACAGCCTTTGGCTATTAATGAGCGTCTCTGTCACTGTTGTCTCTGCAGAGAAGGATGAGCTACTGTCAGCTGTGGCCGGCAATCAAACAAATATAGACGATGAACTTTGAGTGTTATGATTAAGAGGTACATCCATTGAGCTTTCATGATCTTTTCTTAATCCAGCTGCAGATCTCTACCACCACTTATCACTCACTTTTTTAGATTTGATCACATGGTAATTCCTACAAAGATATCAAATCCTCGCCACCAGGCCAAGTGACCCCAAAGGTCTGAGGACATCACGCCAGGAAACCTAGAGAAAGCCCAACTCCCCCACAAAACACCCTAAAAGACTTTGCACTTTGTGCTGCCAAACCACAAAGAAGAAAAAACAGCTATATCTTTGAGAGTACGCAACATAAAAGATGTTGTTTCAGCTCTATTTAAAGCCAGGGTTTGAATTTAAGCCTATGATGAGAGTTAGATTAGAATTTAAGCTTAGGGTAAACTTGCTAGGTGAAAATTATAACAAAATCTAGTGGTGCAGGCTGACCATAGAGGATCAAGGTCCTAAATCTGCAGCTGGACAACAGCGACCACAGGAGCTGTGTACTAAGCGCATGCCTCGGTCACTGGACAAATCAGATCCACAGAATTCAGCAAGAGAAAATCAAACATTTCTGCTCAACAGGCTGTAAAAATTAAAAAGACATTTGTCTGAGAAAATGAGAATTGCCTGCTGGCTCAAATCTCTTCCACACATTTCAGGGAAGGTAGTAAATTCAGATACAAGCATCATTTTTTCTGCTTCTTTTTTGCCCCAAATGATCCATTATATGACAGTGAATCAGGGGCCTGGGGTTGAATGGTCTCTAATGCCTCTTCACATGCATACCTCAATAGCAGAGGGCCCCCCCCTTGCACAGGATACAGGAGATTTGGATGTGCAGAGCAGTGCTCAGCGCCTGATGTCACAGATGACTCAATCCAGAGGCTTGTAACTCCAAAAAACACATCTCGAAGATCCTGAAATGGGAGTAAAGGAGTAGAAGGGATTAGTTTCCATGCCTCCATAAACATGTTTTTTCTATCAGATAAGATTATTCTCAGTCATAAAGTAGAATATCAGATCAGGCTGTTCCAACAACTACACAAGGAAGAAAAAAATGTAAACATTTAACAACACTGTGTCTCTGTTTGAGAAGAGGGTCAACTTTCTTTAGCATCAGACTCTAAAACCCCACTTGAGTTAAACACATTGGTGTGTTTTGCTTTACCCTCTGCGAGGTTGGCCCACAGTGCAAGGGTCCCTGGGGAGGTTGCGATTAGCTAGAATGTGATGAGATGGTGACAAATATCCAACACTCCCCTGCATCAACAATCCTAAACGAAAAAGCCACAATGAAGGGAGAGGGGAGGCGGCCGCGATTGGACCGGAAAACTAAACAAAACAAAAAAGGAGACGCGGCCAGGAAGCGAGGGATCCATTTCATGCCCCCTGTCTGTTTGCCTGCCACCTGTTAGACATGATCATTACCACCAAGCAAGGCATAGGGGGGGGCTAAGCCAGCCACATTTATATCAACAAGCTGGGATAAAACTGTCTAATTATCCCCCACGGCCTCTGGCCTGGCCCCCCGGTTCTCCTCGCTCAGGCAGCCCCCATTTGCCAGCCTGGCCACCAGCCAAACTATGTGAAAGCACATCCTAATGACAGCTCTCTTTCAATCCCAGGTCTTTGTAATTGCCCTGTGTAGCTTATACACATTATGTGGCAGCGCTCCAGCTCAATAGTTAGAAGGTCAAGGGGAGGTTTAATGGAATAAGTATGTGAATTTATTATTGCTGTACCTGGTACTAATAAAATAACATCATGTGAAAGTGCTGAAGTTCATGATGACAACACAGCTTCATTTTGAGAGAAAATATGGGTATGTTTGAACATCTTATTGAATAAGGATGGTGGTCTGGAAAACTTCAAAAATGTACCATATACACACAGCAGGCATTTTACTCTGGTGATAATGTTACAATGTCAGTGCTGGGTCCTAACTTGTATTGAGGAAATCAGTCTACTCAGCAATATACACTGCCTGGCCAAAAAAAAAGTTGCCACCTGGATTTAACTAAGCAAATAGGTACGAGCCTCCTATTGGATAATTACTGCATGGGCGATTATCTTTCAGCTGGCAACAAGTTATTTAACCCCCGCTGATGCAATGAGTAACTTCTCATTTCTTAAACAATGGATTTTTTCTTTCCTAATGCCACGAGCGTATTCCAAGATGACAATGCCAGGATTCATCGGGCTCAAATTGTGAAAGAGTGGTTCAGGGAGCATGAGACATCATTTTCACGCATGGATTGGCCACCACAGAGTCCAGACCTTAACCCCATTGAGAATCTTTGGGATGTGCTGGAGAAGGCTTTGCACAGTGGTCAGACTCTCCCATCATCAATATTAAAATTAATGCAACACTGGATGCAAATACTAAACATTTTGATTTAATAAGGGCACATAGTGTGTTACATTGATAAGTACACTCATGCAATATATCACTAACACACTCAAAACAGCCCAAAATTTGAGGGTACAATAATGAACACTTTGCACCTTCAATGAATTCCATAATGTCAACATAGGGGATGTTGTTCTGTTAGCATGCTAGCACGCTAGCTAGCGTTAGCATTAATTAGCTAGCTGACGTGTCATTAGCAGCAGCAGCAGCAGATTTCAATCCAAAAGAAGGCATTTAAGGCAAAATAAGTTTATTTTCTTTAAGGGAATAATGTTAACATAAAATTCACGTTACATGAATTTAAAAGTGAGTAGAAATAGATGTCGAATTTCAATTATAATCACCTAATGTCTATTTAATTTGTTAAAAAAGAAGTAGAGGAATAAATCGCAGGGAGTTAAACTATTGTTATTTCCTGTTAGGGCAAAACTGGAGTGTGCAGTTAAGTGTACTGTATTAAAGTTTACTAACAGAAGTATGAGATTTGAGACACGCTACATTATGTGGCAAGATGGCGCTCTCTTGTTCACTTTATGAAATAGGCCAGCTATTTCAGGAAGGGGCTAAAAAGTCATGTTCATGTTGTTTTAGAGTATTTTCTGATTGAGAAGTGGTACAAAAAGTTTTTTGTGTAAACACAACGGACTTTATAATGAGCCTTAAGCTACCGTGAGACAATGGCAAATTTTAGCATCCACCTTCTCGCATACTTAGCTACATTAGTTAATAACATAAATGATGACTTGGTCGTCTGAAGGTGTGACAAGACATGACTGAAAGACAAAATTAGACAATTTTGTAAAACCAACATAGGCCCCATGCTACCACAGAAAAACTATATTAGCCATTTCATGGCTAATAGCTAATATATGACAAGATGGCACTACCCTGTGCCCAACATAAAGTAGCTCTAAAGCAACTACCCTTCCTCAGGTCCAAGTTTGTTGAAGAATCATACAACACAATCAGGTTTTGTTAGCATTCAGCCTCTTCCAAGCTAAATGGTCAATTTGCTACAAAGTGGCTGAATTATTGTAGCTCAGTGGTTATTTTACATGTTATGTAAACTTGAAATACAGCCTAATGTCACCCCTTATTTTCAGTATGATTCTAGTCATTTACAACTTACGGCACAAAGACACAGCAAAATAATATTAAAACAGCCTTTAAATTTACAACCCCAGATAAAGGTCAAAGGAAGATGGCTAATAAGTAAATCTAATTCAGTCTTTGTGAGTTTTCTACAGTCAAATTCAAATATTAGCTTTAATTTTCTGCAAAACAAGAGTATCCTTTAACACACAGGCAAATCTTCCAGCTGAGAGCAAATGCTAAGTTAAGCTTTGATGAGCATCCATGATTGAGAGCAAATGTAGCTTAAATGTAAGCAATTTGCACCTGTGCAAAGCTGACTATTATCATAACAGTTTTGATGGCTACAGAGGGAATGTGAAGGGTGGGAGTGGGGGCACGCAGATCCCTCGTGGGAGGCAGCATTAAGGTCTTAATTAGGACGCAGGGGGAAAGATTCAAAGTAGTCAGGGATGACGAGGGACGCAGCGATGGGAAACCGGAGCTGATCGTCTTTCCTAGTTCAAGGCTAATTGCTGAAAGGGATCTGACATGGTTGTGCAGGGAAACATGGATGGTATGTAATAAGACCATGTGAGGTCATCTCTAAAAGCTGTTGGACTAATTCAGTGCGTCTATGGAAGCTTGACAATCTACTTTATTAAGACATCACAAGTACTAAAAACAAAACAACTTAATTATATTTCCAAAGGTTAAGAAGTGATTCTACTATTCAAGTTATTCTGCTCTTAAAAACAAGCATCTTATATGACTTCAGTTGTCAAAATAGACCTACACTCAGATTTAAACCCTGTGACTTCTATATAAAAGGCCATAAAGATTTTCTCAATACCACGGGTGACAAAATTGTCACTCATCGAAAGCTTCCACAGCGGTTGTTTACTTCCTGGAATCTGTTTCTCCTCAAGATCTCCGATAAAGCAGCAGCTGAGGCAGATATGATTACTACAACTGTGCTCAAACTAGAAGCTGGCATTGAACTCTGAAACAAAGACTTGTTCATGCATTTGCAGCCAACTGCCTGATAAAACCATCTAACATAAAGTGATGTGTTTATGATCTGACAACATGTCACTGCAACAACTTATTTCAAGTCAATGGTGAAAATGGACATAAAGAGTATGAGGTTAGTCGGTAGAAATACAAGCCAGAGTGATACATTACTCCTCTTCAGTAACTGTAGCACTGTAAGGCTCTTTTCTTTCATCTGCTATGTCTACACTTACAGTAAGAATTAAGGATAAAAATATTTCAGACGGTGACTCAGAGGTAGGAAATATTCACAGAAGCCTAGTTTTGACTTAATACGTGATTTCAGGAAAATGAAATCCCATTTAAAGCCCTAGAGTCAATTTCCATGATCCTGCAACAGCTATAGCCAGCTGGGGCATTTTGATTTCAAATTGTCTGTCCATCTGTTCGTCCTACTAGGCCAGACACACTTGTGACTGTGATATCACAAAAATGCTTTGTGGAGTTTTTTCAACCTTTGGAACTGGTCAACGGTCAAGGCCACTGGGCCTTTCTTCTTGGTCCACCACTGTACTTTCCCTGTCTGATAATTGGTTCCCAACCTACTTAAGACAGTTTAGCCACAGCATTCATTATAGTTGTTCAACTCAGACATCCCTCTCCCCAGCTACACTCACCAACTTCTTCTGGGGATCCCGAGGGATTTCCAGACCAGACAGGACATACACTGTAATCTGTCCAGTGCTTTCTGTGTCTACCCTGAGATCTCCTCCCAGCTGGACTTGCCTGGAAGACCTCCAAAGGGAGGTGTCCAGGAGGCATCCTGATAAGATGCCCGAACCATCTCAACTAGCTCTTTCTTACGAAGAAGCATCAGCTCTACTCCGAGTTCTCTCTTCATGTTTGAACTCCTCACCCTATCTCTAAGGCTGAGCCCAGCCACACTCCAGAGAAAAGTCATTTCAGTCGCTATCTGCAATCTTATTCTTTCAGTCATCACCTAGGGTTCATGACCACAGGTAAGGGTTAGGAGGTAGATGGCCAATATATCGAAAGCTTTGCCTTTCAGCTCAGCTCCCTCTTCACCATGAAGGACCAGCACAACACCCGCAATACTGCTACTGCTGCACCAATATGCCTGTCAATATCACATTCCCTTTTAATCTCACTCATGCACAAGACCCCAAAATACTTGAACTCCTTTACCTGAGGCAGGGACCCGTCCCCTACCCAGAGGGACCCATCTACTGTTTACTGGCCAAGAACCATGGCCCTGGACTTGGAGGTGCTGACCCTTATCCTGCTCAACCGCTTGGCACTCAAACCTGGAGGTCCTGCTGAGGGAAGTACATCATCTGCAAAAAGCAGAGACGAAATTCTGAAAACCACGAAACGGAAACCTCCCATCATATCATAGTACTACGACATAATGTATCGTATCCTAATATTTCGTGTCCTATCATATTGTATTATACCACATCGCAATGTACTGTATTGTACTGTATCACATCTTATATTGGATCGTATCCTTTTGTATAATACTGTTTGGCATCAAGCCATATGTCATATATCTGATCATGGTATAGTAAGGTATCACATCCTTTGTTGAGCTACACAGCCATTCCCGCCACTAGCAGCTACATTATTCTCTTGGTGCTTTTAACTGACCCATGAACGGCCAAGTGGTTAAAACATCATTTTCTATAGTTAATGCTTTTCAAAGTAGGGAGAGGCTCGTTTAATTAAAGGACCATTGCCAAAAATTTCTATGAAATACAATAACTTTACCTAATTGCCTATCAAAAGAATTTGTCTTTGACATCATTGTTAAACATTTCTTCCAGATAAAATCCTTTTGGGCCAAGTTTGTGTGAAGTCGGTCGCACTCCTGTTCTAAAGATCATCAGAAATGATTCCCCTGGCAGCGTCCAAACTTTATAGAGTAGTTTAAGGCAAGCCTGCGCTAATAAAAATACAGGTGCTTTTCTTCCTCTTTCAAAGACTTTAGCAGACTTCTGTTTGAGCATAGATAAACAGTGATACATCATTTATTTATTCTTTGGTCTGTCTTATATGATGGACAATGTTAGGACTTGTCTTTTCTGTTTGTGACTGATATGACAAACATTCAAATGCTATCCTGAACATTTCCCTGGACCTGAGCTTTGAAGCAGCAGCGAGTGCACAGGGATAAAAACTCCACACAATTTCCACATGAAATAGGAAGACAGGGGTCCACTGGGAGACACTAAATTGAAACTAAGGCTGTGCCTGATGGACCACAGGATATGCCTGCAAAATTTAGACACATCAGAATGGCGAAAAAGTCTGTTAGTGCCCATTCATATAAACTGAATGGCTTGTAATGTTCTCAGGCCCTCTGAGGATACTTGCAAGGTTGAGGAAAGACTACAGGAAGAGCAGAATGGTTTTGACATAACTTTATTTTAGTGCGCTACAGGTTTTCTCTCCACCCCGCAGTTTAATGTTGTATTCCACTGGGCCCCGGAAGGAAGCAGCCCTGTAAATCCCTACTGCTCGACTTAAAAAGGAAATGGTATCTGAAGACAGGTGAAAAACTGGAAGATAAATACATCCAGGCCCCTCGCCCGGATTGTTTCTCTCCTGAGTACTATCTCCAAGCCACACAATATAATGGCACAGCCATTTGGTTTAAATTTAGCTGGAGAGGAAGCTATAACGATGAAATAACACTTACTTGTTTTAAAAAACATAAATCATTTTGATTAAAAACTTGCATTATGTGTTACAGACTAAGGCTGTTTTTTAGATAACCCTGAGTATCTGGGTTTTTGGGTCAATTTGCTGCAATTTAATTGGGAGAAAGTAACAAAACCACACAGGAGACCCTCTGGGGAGATGTGGCGTGGTAGGTGAATTAGGAAGTCTTCACTTAGCCTGGGTCTAATGAACTGAGCCGATGTGAGCCCCCTGTAAGGTTTAACATTTTACCTTTTTTTATTTGGAAGGAGGAAGGAGGTTGGGGGTTGAAAGGTAAACAAAGAACAGTTCTGCAGCCGCCTCAGCTGCTCCCAGTGCGCTTCAAAGGGGTTTCCATATGTTTTCAAGATTTAAACCGAACCCCGGTATCGCCATTTAAAGACGACCCCCCCCCCCATTTGTTTTCACTCATGTTGGAGAGATACAAGCACTGAATTAAAAATGATTTGGAAATAAAATAATTTCCTATGTTCTCACTGACAGGCATGCAGTTGAAAATTATATGCCATGATTTTTAAGTGATCTCCAGGGCCTTCTCTCCACAGCTCGCTGTTATTGTGTTTCTAAGCAGAGCCCTGCTGTAGGTTAGTAATCACTACCAGGGAGTGTCTGTTAAAGGGGATAAAACATCCACCATCTGCTCCGCTCCAAGTTCTTGTCATGCTAAGATGAATATTAGTGTAGCAGTGCGTACGTGGTATCCAAAACATCAGTGAGCATTTATAGAGTCATCTACCTAAAATCCGGCTGACTGTGTCATAAATAAAGAAAATTTGGGAAATAAGAAGAGCTACATTGATCCAAGAGGCTATTTCATCAAGTCTTTTACACTTTTATGACTTCTGAACTTCATGCTTTCTGAACTGCTGCCCTTGAAAAGATCATTTTACCTCCAGTTGTTCCAGTACCATTTCCAAAATCCAAAATGCCTCCAATAAAGCCTTAAAATGTGTTATCAGGTGTAAGCAAGTACACCAGTGAATGCAATAATTCAACAAGGAACATGGGCGACAAGCAGACTAAACAATCAAACCTTGTCAGCCTTTGTCGGCACCAGAATTACTTGTCAGTAAAACAAATTATTTATATCTTTGATAAATTCAGGCACACAATTCCAGTCAAATGTTGTGTCTGAAGTGCAACATAGCCATGGTCACTAAATAACTACTAACTGCTTCCAGTCAATGTCCACTGCTGTACTGCCAAAATGCTCTACTAATACGATATAACCCAGCAAGCAGCTGGTTTTAGATGTAGCAAGTAGAGAAATGGGAAATGGGTGATCGAAATTGTATTTTGAAAGGCTCTAAAAACCAACAAACGCTTGTTCAAAGTAGCATTTTGTTTGATAAAATATTATAGTGAATTTTGGAAATGATTGCATCTAACTTTTATGGGTTTTTTTATTATTATTTTTTTACACAAAAACTTCAGCCTGTCCCATCCATCAGCTGTACACATAAGAAGGACCAGCGGCACTATACATGACAGCTAATACTTGAAAAATTCATGGCAGTTGTAGAGACATTTGTCTGCAGAAAAATCGTTGTTTTCAGCAGTTATCTGGGCCAAAAAATTGAGGCTGAATCAAGGTATAAATGTGGCATAATCAGGTGGGAAGAAGGATTGACACAACACCAGTCGTGCTCTGGATGTCCTTGCATATTTCCAGGGGCATGGGGAATTATCTTGACCAAGTCCACACCTTTAGGGCAGAGTAAGCATGGTCTAGGGTAATGTCTGGGAAGGTAGTAGGGTTGCCACGAGCCTCTGGTCATGCTGTGGATGTCCCAAGGGCCCATGAACCACTGGAGGTCTTCTGGCATTTTACCGGGGTTGAAAAGCTATTGACAAAAGATGTCATCAAGCTTAACCTTGGCTGCTGAGCAACATGTGTGCCTACAAGTGTCGAGCTTGACTACCCCCAGCCCCACGTTGTAGCACATCAGGCCCTGTGATGAATCCTTAACACCCTACATGCTTAAGACTAATGCACATGACTGTATGTAATTTAGAGACTCGTGTGCTTATGTTTACTCTACAGTTGCATGCAAACTAATAAAATGTGAAACTTACAGCGTAGTCTGGAGTTATAAACACAGAGAGGTGCATTAATAAAATAGTTTCAACTTTAATCTGAGTTCATTATTCTTTACTTAAAGGTAATCAGTGAGGCTCCCTTCTCAACAAATTGCTGGACACAATATTTACATATCTGCTTTAATCAATGCGGTTCATTTATTTTTACCCTATTACAATAAACACTGTGGAGTATTACCATCTGGCTAATAGAACGAGGAATTTAACAAACTGCAGTATAAACTCAGAAACAGTGAATTGCTTTGGTATGAGGAATTTCTACCCTGCATGCAGCTCCAGTACAAGAAAAGAGAGGGATGTATTCAGACATCGTATATCTTCAGGAGGATGTTATATATCAACGATTTTGCAGGGGTCAGTAGATCATGATTCAGAGGTCTCACAGAACAGGAGGGATCCTGAAATCTATCCAGAGATCAAAACAACATTAGGACAATATATATTTAACATGCTGAAGGACAAAAGGAGCTGGACCATAATGTCTGAACAAGATGTAAACCAAATGTGCAGAGGAATAAAAAGCACCATGAAACCCAAGTGTTTCAATGTCCAAACATGCCATGACCGCAGGCCATCTGTTTTTCCCTTGTTACACTGGGAAGCCAATGGAGAGGTCCACAGTGATGCGTAACCTCAATAAATATCGCTTCTCCGCAGGGACATCCCCCCAATTTGTCCACTGGTGATTCATCTGGGAACTAATAGAGGAAGACAATAAGCAGTGAGAGGCAGCATCTGAAAGACATCAGTAAACATGTGCATAAATCACACTGACCCAGAGCGATGGAAGGGAACGTCTCTCCACAAAAAATCATCATGTGGTTGGATGAGTACAGGGCTGAAAGCCGGACCATGTTCAGGCTATTCCCAGATACTTGATGTTTTGGTCTGTATGATTATGAGAGCGTGTCCTCTCACTGACCTTTTAAGTTATTATCTATCTAGCAAGCATAGTGCTTGTTTACAGATAAATTCAGTAGCCATGAGAACTTTTTCTGAGCTTTCAGGTTAAATTAGAAACAAAATTCCATTCAAATCTACCTGTAATGCACCTATACTTCAGCACAACCTCTTAAGAGAATTTTGGGTGTAGCTTTGTGATATTTTTGTCTGATAATGAATAAAAACAACTTTTTGAACGAGGGAAACACTGATTGTAGGGTGAAAAAGCTACGTCACCTAGTTCGACAATGATTTACAACAGAGCGTCTACAGAGATGCATTTATCTTCAAAATATCTAGACTATTGTATCTTTGGCATTAACAACTTCAGCTGTCAGAACTTTACATCCCATGACAGCTTGGCCTGCCAAATGCTAGCACAAATGGCAACTGACACTAGTTGAACAAGACAGATGGACTTTCTAAGATAATATACTAGTATAGCTTATCTGGTACTGAGTTGCAGCCTAGAAATGCATTACGTTGACCTGTCAACCCCCATCCACCATCTTTTCTGGAATATGCCACATTGATTGTTGTTTAGTGCTAAAAATAATCATGGACTTGTATTTCAGGCAAGGAAGTTACTTGTCCTGAGTCGACAGGGAAAGCTTTTGTCTACTGAAATAGCAACTGCCATAAAAGTTTCTAGCAGTGGAAGCTGTCTAATTAAAGACAGATTTATACTTCCTTTATGTATAAAAACATGCATGTTATTACCTATGTCAAGGAGGTTCTGTGATTGGGTGCGTTTGTTAGTTTGTTAGTTTGTTAGCAACATAACTCATAAAGTCATGGACGGATTTTCATGAAATTTTCAGGAAATGTCAGAAATGGCATAAGGAAGAACTGATTAGATTTTGGGACTGATCCAGATCACTGTCTGGATCCAGGAATTTTTCTAAGGATTCTGTACTATTGGGAGATAGGTCTGCACTGTTACCACTTTACACCAGGAGATGGCCGACATGAGTAACTTATTCAAAGTTTTGGAATGTATAGACTTTGTAAAACACATGCCTGTTCGAGGAGACGAGTTGGAGCGTATCACAGAGAAAGACAGCAAATTGTAGCGACAATACTCACAATGCTGAGAGGAACAGAGGAATATTCAACCTCTGCCATGACTTTCAGTTGTCCGGTGAGACCACAGGTGCTTCCGCCATGACAGTCCACACGTAGCGAAGCCAATGCTTTGCCCACCGGGGAGGGAGTAATCAGCGAATTAGATTTTGGGAGTCATACAGATGACCGTCTGAATCCAGGAATGTTTTTAAAGGATTCTTCACTTTTGGGAGATAGGGCTGTTGGCGGAGGGCTGTGCTCTCTGAGTGCTTTTCTAGTTGAACAATATAACCCTAACAACCAATAAATGTAAAAGTGTCTTTTTATGTTGGGATGTATGTATGCTTAAAAATACATCCACTAGTAGGTGTAGTCTTGCACCAGCCTCCACTTCTTCTACAATGCTGTGCAACTGAAAATCAGTGCAAACGCAACAGCATAGCTGTGGGATACATTTTCATGCAGATGATGTGTTTTTCCCCATTATTTTGAAACAATACATTTGGTTTTTATAGAGTCACTATCTTTTATCTAAATTGATCTGATATAATTGTATAACGGTTCAGGTGTCCTGGTCAGGTATGCCAGAATACACCAAGACAGTCTGGTTGCAGACTGTACATCTCTGGTGTCCACTTTCTATAAAATGTTAAATAAAGCTTGGTAAACAGTCTCCTTACAGAAAAAAAGCTTGTCTTTTATGAAAACATTCTAATGTAACCAGCGCAGCTTATGTAGCTGTATTAGCTGTGTAAGCTAAGAAGATAAGAGAGCTACAAAGCTAAGAGCGCTACAAAGCTTTGTAGCTAAAACTAAACTCACAAAGGAGCTACGTAGACTACATATCTATGTTGTGTGCGTAGCTAAATTAACTCTAGCTATGTTTGCTAAAGCTAACTTTGTTATAGATAAGCTATAGAGCTAACATTGCTAAAGATAAGGCAGATACATGGGCTTATGTAAAATTGTTAGTTACCTTGCCAGTGTATGTATGAATATGTTTGCAAAGTTTTAGAAAGGACCAGCAGACCTGTGTCAGCTTTGTTCAGTCTCGTCCCTTTAACTTAAAAGTGTGTTCTAAGGGCTGGATTTTTATGTCTGAACTAAAATAATAAAGGCACTATTTTCAAGACTGGAAAACCACCAAATATCATGTAACAGACAGGCTGGTTACAGTTGCCAAAGTAGTACCAGGCAAATACATGAAAGTATAAAATGTGCAAATCAAGATTGCACTTATTTCTGTGTCTGCCTTGGATAATTAAATAGAAACGTTACACCCAAAATATCCATTTGGGTTTTGGCGCTATGTAAATCAGATTTGATGACTGATGCCAATGAGGGTAAAACTGCGTAATTTCCACCCGCAATGACTCCCTCAGCAGCCGACATATTAACACTCAGCTGTAAACACCTAAGCACATGAAAAACATCACACCCCTGTATCAACATCCATCTAATCCATATGCAGCGACAATTTTATTGCGCTCATAAAACCTTCGCAACTGCCTTTAAGCACATTGTATTTTCAGCAGGCGTTTTTAAAAGGTTTAAATTTCACTCAAACAGCATCAAGATAAATGGATTGGCAGCGCTGATGTGAGCTTTTTTTTTTTCTTTCTCAGACAGGGAATTTTTCCTCCACGCAGCCCGGCCAAGAGCAGGAGGGGAAAATCAACTCCATTCAACTATTTGTCAACTCCCTTTAGAAACATTTAATAGTAATAAAATTTATGGCTGCAGTTTCCAAAGGATACTGCCAGTGAAGTTCATCTCTAAGAGAAGTTGCTGTAAATGCTGCCATTGTTATAGATTTTGATTTATGATTTAACCTTTCGCTGGAGTTTTGTAATATAAACACTGAAGCTTGTAATTAAAGAATGAATATAACCTAAACATCCATTTATATATCTCGCCAACTATGCTCTCTCGACATGTCTGCCTGTAGATTCAGTTAATTCCATACCATCCACAAGGGATACAGATGAGAAAGATACACTCTCTGGCTGTAGGATGAGCAATGACAGAACCAGTCAACTTTCAGGAATCCACTGAAGCAGCACTTCAAAAATGAAGATGCCATATGGCAGTGGTTGCCCTGAGACACCTGAAAGTACAAATATATTTTGCATATCTGTTAGTGTTTTAAAAATAGAAATAAGTTCACTAAGTCTTTGATAAAATTCCTTTTAAAACCCCAATTCCAAAAAGTTGGAGTGCTGTATCAAATGTAAATAAAAACGGATAGGAATGATTTTAAAATCTCATAAACCCATACTTTATTCACACTAGAACATAAAAAGCACATCAGATGTTGAAACTGAGCCATTTGATCATTTCATGAAAAATATTAGCTCATTTTAAATTTCATGGCAGTAAATTAAAAAAAAAGAAAAAAAGAAAAACGGTGCCATGTTTACTGTTGTGAAGCATCCCTTCTTTTAACAACAGTCTGTAAATGTCTGGGAAATGTGGAGAATAGTAGTAGCTGGGGTTTGGGGAGAGGAATGTTGTCTCATTTTTGTCTGATGTTGGATTCTAGCTGCTTAATAGTCCTGGGTCTTCTTTGCAGAATTTTCTTTTTATGATGCACCAGATGTTTTCTATTGGTGAAATATCTGAACTGCAGGCAGGCCAGTTCAGCACCCAGACTCTTCTACTGTGAAGCCATGCTGTTGTGATGGATGTGGTTTAGCACTGTCTCGCTGAAAAATGCAAGGCCTTTACTGAAAGAGAGGTTGTCTGGATAGGAGCATATGTTGCTCTAAAACCACTATATACTTTTTATTATTGATAGTGCCTTTCCAGATGTGTAAGCTGCCCACACCATGGACACTAATTCAACCTCATACCATCAGAGATACAGGATTTCTAACTGTGCACTGATAACAAGCTGGATGCTCCCTCTCCACTTTAGCCCACAGGACATGGTGTCCATGATTTCTAAAAAGAATTTCAAATTTTCATTCATTTGACCACAGAACAATTTTCCATTTGACTCTGTCTATTTTAAAATCTTGGCCTGGAGAAGACAACAGTATTTCTGGATCGTGCTCCCATATGGCTTCTTCTTTACATGATACAGATTTCACTTAGATTTGTGGATGGCACAGTAAACTGTGTTGACTGACAATGATTTCTGGAAGTGTTCCCGAGCTCATGCAAGGACTTTCAGAATAGAATCGTACCTGTTTATAATGCAATGCCATCTGAGGGCCCGAAGATCATGAGCATTCAGTATTGACCTTGAGCTTTGTCCTTTGTGGAAGGTGGGATATTTAAAGTCCTTGCAATTTTATATTGAGGAACATTTTTTTGAAATTGTTCCACAACTTTTGAGGCAGTTTTTTGCAGATTGGTGAACCTCTGCCTATCTTTACTTCTGAGAGACCCATTCATGTTACTGACAGGCTTCCAGTTAACTTTGTAGTTGCAAAATGCTCATCCAGCTGTTTTTCATTAGTACCACTTACTTTTCCAGCCTTTTGTTGCCCTGCCCCTACTTTTTTGAGATGTGTTGCCACCATCAAATTCAAAAAGAGCTTAAGTTTTTCATGAAATGGTAAAATGTCTTTCAACATCTGGTGTCCTCCATGTTTTACTGTGAATAAAATATTGGTTTATGAGATTTTCAAATCACTGCATTCTGTTTTTATTTACATTTGACAGTGCCCCACCTTTTTTGGAAATTGAGGTTTTAAAATGAGTTATTGCAATAGAACAAAGATAAATTGAGAAGACAGTCACTTCATCACTCACACTGGGTGCATTTCTCATATTCTCTCCATTTCAGCCTCTTTTCTCCGTAATTCCATGACTGTATAATTCATGATGTTTATAAAATATGTTAGTCATACTGTGGATCACAGTTCAAAGTGTTAACCTTTTATTGGACAGTTTAGAGTTGCCTGTAATAAGATCATTAAAACATGGCGCATGGTGGATTGAGAATCTGACAGCACGGAGGGGAAAAGGGAATCATGGTCGGCGTGAGTTATGGACCATTGAGGAGCAGTAAAAGCCAGTGATGAATTACTGTGTATTTCTCTTTTTTCCCTTCCCTTTTTCATCCTGACACAAGGAAGGAAATGCTTGTTGTTTTCTTTAGGATGTGCAGTTTTCCTCTCTTCATCCCTTTCAGAATCCTCCTGCTGAATCCTCAAGCCATCGAATCGAGGATTTAAAAGGCTTTTGGCAGCAATAATGGCTCCCTGCAGAAGCTTCCTCTTGATGCCGGGTGGTGACTTGTAATGTTCGGAAAGAAAAGACACTTAATTGTGGAAAAAAAGGCGAGGTTCATTCCGAAAAACCTGGCAACATGTCCAAAATCTGTATCATATGGAGCATCAATCAAGCATGTTACTCTCATAGCTGTAATTACTTGTCAGTTTTATAAATCTGAGCAGGTTTGAATGGAGAAATTAAACACTGGGGGATAGATGATTCCTTTGTGAAAGGAGCGAGTGAGTCATTCAGTAAGATTAATCCCTTGTCCACGTTCAGAAAAGATTGTGTTTTTGTTACGAAGCTGAAATGACTAATCAAACTGTTTTCCCAAAAGCTTACAGTATCTGCCCACTCCTTTGATAAATATTAAGTAATTTTTGAAGAAAAGGAAAACATAAGGTGTCTAGTTCCACCCTCTCAAAGCAATAGTAAGTAGCTTTTCATTCCTTAAAAAAGAAGCGTCAAAGTCAATAGAATAGCATGTAACTTTGTCAGCTGTTCTCTAATAAGAAGTGCATGTAGCTGTACAGCAGTAGTTGTCTCACTAGCCTTCAGCTAAAAAGAAGCTAGCTAACCTATTCAGTACAATGGCTGAGAAAATAGTGTTCCAAATCATATACTTCTGTTATTCCCTGTATTACAGTACACTTAAATGCAGTACAGAGTAGGGCTGAACGATTTGTGAAAATAATCTAATTGCAATTTTTTCCCGCCATATTGCGATTGAATATGTGAATATTTAGGTTCTTCATTTTATGTGTTGTTCAACAAACATAAGCAAGAAATCATACTATATATGTACATTACAACAAGCTTAATATAAGATAAGTTAAACTAGGGATAAACAATTAAGAAAAAAATATCTTATTGCAATTTTGGCATGTATAGCCAATTTGAAATCAATTGCCACATTGAAGGGGATAATCTTTTCTCATATTATTCTCATTTTGGAGAAGATAATACATAGACATAAGCAGGAAAAGTAAGATTTTTGTTTAAAAAAATATAAATAAAAAAGACACTTGAATGTTTGAATAATGTGTAGGCATAAAGAAAGAAAAAAAGATCATATCAAACTGGCATTTTGACACTTTTCAGGTTGAAGAAATATTGCACGCTCTGCGATTTGAAAACTGCAGCATGCCAAATTGCAATTTAATCTTATTTGCAATTAATTGCCCAGCCCTAGTAGAGAGCACTTGAAATGTGGGAATGTGAGATCTTGGGCCACTGCAGCAAGCCATGAGGTCCATGTTTAACCAAAGTGAGAGCTTTGTTGGCATCCAAAGCACAAAGTTGGACACATTCCTGATGCACATCGGCCTTTGCCAGGGCCGCCCCTTGTTTCTGATCCTGTTTGTGAGGAGCTTCTCAAGGTGGAGAGAGGAGGGTTTGCGGTTTGGGGACCTCAGAGTTCCATCCCTGCTTTTGCAGATGATGTGGTTCTGCTGGGGAACTCGAGCAGGCAATGGGGCTATTTGTCACTGAGTGCAAAACGGTTGGGATGAGGGTCAGCACTTCCAAGTCTGAGGCCATGGTTGTCTGCCGGAAAACAGTGGATTACTTCCTGGATTGGGAGTGAGTCCCTGCCCCAAGTGAAGGAGTTTGGGTATCCTGGGGTCTTGTTCACGAGTGAGAGCAGTATGGGCCATGAGATTGACAGGTGGTTTGATGCAGCATCGGCAGTTCTGCAGACGTACCACGGTGGGGAAAAGGGACCTGAGCCAGAAAGCAAAGCCATCAACTTACCAGTAAATCTTCATTCCAACCCTCACCTAGTATGGTCATAAACTCTGGGTAATGACTGAAGGAATGAGATTGCAGGTTTAAGCGGATGAAATGAGATTCCCCAGGAAGGATTCTGGGCTCAGCCTTAGAGATAGGGTAAAAAGCTCAGACATCAGGAGGGAGCCAGTTGAGGGGGTTCAGGCATCTGACCAGGATGCCTCCTGGACGCCCACTGCAGGGGTCTTCTGTGCTTGCTGGAAGTGTTATATCTCAAATCGTCTGGGAACACCTCAGAATCCCCCAGGATGAGCTGGAAAATGTTGCTAGGGAGAGAGATGTCAGGGTTTACCTGCTTAGCCTGCTGTCCCAGATAAACAGAAGCAAATGGATGGATGGATAAGGCTAATTCGACATCTGTGTTGGTATAATTAATAATATATTGTAACCTTACATTAGGCCGTGCTGTAACCAATGTTTATTAGCTTTACCAGATGCAGAAAATCATCTAACCCAAGTTATGTCTCAGGCTTGCATACTAAACCTAAATAAACCATCTCACATCAAAAAATATCTCTCCTTGTTAAACTTCAACTTTGTTTTTTAAGTGACAGAGGGCATCAGAGACACTCAGTAGGAGCACTTCAACACAAACATCCTGCATCTTTGTGTCAAGTTGAAATTGTGTTGTTTCTGAGTTCTTTACAGTGCAACCACTGTGAAAAAGTGGGAATAAAACATGTCCTGCATCACTTTGTGCACCTCTCTACCTGTTGCCCAGTGCTGCATTGCTCCTCTCTCCAACCGACCACCAAGATCTTGATCCGATGAGAGCTCATCGACTGACTGACCAACCAACCGAATGGAAGGTGTCTGTCCTAGAAAAAAGGATAGAGTTTTCAAAGTTTACATTTATCTCATTCTGTTTTGTATATTTCTATTTTACACAATGCCCCAGCCTTTTCTGAGATGGGATTATAGACCTAAGTAAGAAAAATCAGGTCTTATTTTGCTGAATGGGGTGAGGAAAAAAAGAGCGCAGCGACATCACCCACTCCCTCACAGTCCACATGTGTGCACATGTGTAGATTACATTATGCTCTGGGTCTGACCACAGAAAACTTGTGTAATTTATAGGCAAATAAATCTATCCCCTTCCTGACAATTAAATCCAAACTCTAAAAGGTGGCACTAAAGAAAAGCTTTCCTTTCAAAAAAACGAAGAAATAGAGCGATTCATAGCTCCTTCCTAAATCACCATAACACCAGCAGCAGCCTCGCGGACTTTTCTCAGGAGTTCTGGCTGCTAGAATCGAATGCTGACCGGCCATGAGTGTGCATGGGATAACTATATACAAGCATCAACATTAAAGCATGCATCTGTCATATCCCCAGTGAACGGGGGGGAGATGTTTGTGAGCCAAGATGAGATGCTGATGGTGCTCAGCTGACAGGTGGCTGGCGTGATGATGGAGTTGTGGGAGCCATATGCAAAACAGAACACGGTGACACATTACACTGAGCAGTTTTATGACAGCTCATAGTTTAAGTTTGTGTTAATGACAAGAACCCTGTACAGGATCATACAAGGGTGTGCATGCACTCTATCTTTAGATGTAATCATAAACATAATTTGTAAACAGAATTATAGACTACAGCCCTGCAGACTACTATATTTTGAATTCAGTCATCCCTGCAGCCAAGTGTTTGTGCCAAATTTATTTTTATTGGGGAGTAAAAGTTTGAGCTTTAGAAATCCAGCTGAAATTTAGGGGATGGTTTAGTATACTTTTATATGGAAGAGTCAATCTTTTAACATTTTTCCTAACACGAGCTCCAAGTTTGGTTGTAACAAAACAAACAAAGAATGATTTTGACTCAAATTATGATGGCATGCTACTTACTGTGAATACAAGCAGCATTTATGCAGAAAAAGACAAAAAAAACTGCTTAATTCCTTGATGAATGCACCATGTAGCTCATTTTAAGAATTAGAAACACAGAAAACTCACTGACTTCTTTCAACATGTTACTGATTGAAGACATTTTTCAAAATTTTAGTTAATATGTACTTTGACTTAAGGTGATATTTCTGTATGTTTGAAGTTGTTACTATTAATAATATTATATACACGTTGCTTTCAAATTTCATCCTGCTGTTCACTTGCATAACTTGATCCTTTCCTTGTTAAATCAGTCCTGAATTATGTTGATCTATCCTTAAAGGGACAGCAGGTTCAAATAGCAGTCACTGTTTCTCCATAATCTGTGAGAGTTTCATCCAGCTGTGAGCAGTTACCCTGGTTAATTTTTTTGTTTCTCTCTGCGGTCTAAAAGGTGTGAGCGCCTGCAGGCTCCAGGGGAAAAATCAGTGGCATGTAATTGGGGTGCAGCAGCGACAATTAGGGCTCAATTTTCAATTCCCACCGTGCAAACTTTCTAAGAAAACAGGCACTAAGAGCTTTGCAACTTAACAAAACCGCATTTCCTGAAATTAAGTGGTTATATGCAGCAGAGCTGATGATTTCACAGCTGACAGGAAAGCCTGAGGCGACAGACTCAACAAAAATACAAAAGACCTGTGGCTTTGCTCTCAGCCATCACAGCTCTTTTTTATTTTCAATCCAGGCGATTGATTTTTGTTTGATTATTTAAACTTGAAAGAGTCATTGTTGCACCTTAAAAGGAAAATGTTGCATCATGATCTGAAAATACAATATGATGTCATAATTTTGGCTTTCACTGACTTGCTGTTACTTCCTTAGATTCTATTAAAATGGACATAAGATAACAATCAGTGTTTTCTCAGCTTTAGTGTTCAATGTAGACTATATATAGTTCTATAAAACATGCATTATCCTTGCCCCCTAATAGAGACAAAAGCCCACATTTAACATATTCTCTCAGGTATTTGACACTAATTCATGTATGTAAGGATTCTTCTGCCTCCTTAAAACCCTTTCTTTGCTAGAGCAGCTGATTTGTACTCTAAACTAATCCCTGAGTGAAATCTGCACCACAGAATCCAAACATCCAGAGAAGTGTTGCTTCTGGCCTTTACGGGGTCATTTACTTAAAGCTGAATGAATCTCTAATCCTGTGTAAACGTCAGCTCCGTGTAGTGAGAGCTCCAGCAGATGGAGAGATTTTCGCTGCCGGAGTGTTCAGCCAAAAAGTCTGAGCTGTTCCTCAAAGCTGGAGACAAGGTCAAGGAAATAATGTTTGATCTGTTATGGCACTCTTATAATTATTTGGGCCCTGGAGGAGGACCTTTTCTTTGGCTTGGCTTCTGCCGTCTAATATTTCACTTGAAAGATGTGAAAGCCATATCGCTCCTTGTGGTGCGAGTACGCTGCTGGAAATTCCTAAATCTCCTTACAAATTTGTTCCACACTCGCTGCAATTGGATTAATTATCATAAATTTCTCCATTAAAAACACTTTGGAGCACGAACTTTGACTAATTCTGAGTTTCTAGACATCATAATTTAAAGTGATGTATAAGATATATGTGATGGGATGAAAACTTCATTGTTTTTATTTTAAAACCCAAGTCATTCAATTATCATCCACAGACTATAAATACAGTATGGACATATGACCGTCTGTCGTAGAGGAGAGGAAAAATCACTTGATCCTCTCTCCTAATGTTATTCATTTTACTACAGTTTAGATCAAAGCTTCAACTACAAATCACGTCCACCCTGTGTGCCTCATAAACATTGTTGTTTTAGACTCATAGCATTTTGTTAAAGGTATAAATGAAGCACTTGTACAGGCGTGCGCTCTGCTCACTGTAATTGCACATGCATGCTGGCTAGGACTTGTATAATGTGGTTTTATAACACCTGGCGGTAATACCACATATCCCGCTAAAATCTGGGGGGAGTATGAGTGAATACCCCCCAATCCTTGTTTCCACCAAGTCAAATCTTACCTCAGGGCTATTCATTTACAAATTCAACTGGGCCAAATTTTAAAAATCAAAAAATGCAGTCGGGCCAGACATGAGTGGCGCCCAGTATGCAGCTGGTAATGTCAAATTTCAAACCCATACAGATCAATTTGATGAAAAATATGCACTTCTTATTCACAGGCTCCTTTTTAAATTCAGCAGCATGACAAAAGCACACCAAAAAGTGCATAAAACATAACCTGGGGTAGTATAAAGGTTTTTTCACTAGAAAAAAATAAAATAAATTAAAATGAAATTCTTAAAATAATAATTTTGGTCACATCTTACTCAGGCAAATCTTAAAGTGCATAAAAACTAAATCTGCACAGTTGTAGCAACAGTTGAAAAGGACAGGTTTCATTCTCGGTATCTTGGGGCTACCTCTGTCAGCATCGCTAGCCACGCTTCAAAACAATGCAGTGCACTGTAGGTAGACTGTTGCTAGCCTACGCAGAGTGTTACTTTTACGGTCTGAAATACCGGGAGAATCTATGAAAAGTTGCGAAACAAGTTGCCCTTCGCATCTCTGGCATGACCACAGTCTGGGCCATTAGGGGGCTGGTTCTGGGCCCTATGTGGCCCCTGGGCTGCTAATTGAATAGGCCTGTCTTACCATATCAATAATACCTAGTATTTATTAAACAAGTCACTGTAATATTGTCACTTTTACCTCGAACAGTCAAGACAGAACCAAAGACCTACATCTAGGGTGGAAAAATATGATAGCAATATAATAACAGGTGACTGTCACCTTGAGGCTGGCCTTGATGGCATTTCCAATATGGCAACTGCCACCAATGGGCTTTAAAACGCCTCACATACCAGTGGGTGGCATCACCGAGACAATGTCCATGTTTACAGTATTTACAGTCTGTACAGCTTGTAAAGCTTCCTAAGGTAGTCCATAAACCATTACCTTTTTTGTGGCGATAGGACAGAGATCGGTGTTAACATGTACTTGTTTGTACTCAGTTATGCCTACTCTTTTGCTGGCATGAAACAGGCTGAAATGAATAAAGATAACTCTAAATGGCCTGCAAAAGTGAACCACATCAACAGCAACAAGACTAAATATTTCTTTTTAGTCATATTCAATGTCTGAACCACAATGCCACAGAGTAGGTGATGGCAGAGAAGATCAGTAACTATGCCCACAGGAGGCCCAAACCAACACAAACCAAATGTGGCTCACAGGAGCTTAAAAGTCTGAAAATTCAAATTTACAAGGCAAAACACACACACACACACAAAAGATTTTATCTACAAACCACAGCGCATCAGCAAAACCTTTTAACTGTAATGTTACACCCTCCCTAGTATTCATATCATTTTCATTCATCAGCTGAACATGCAGTGATCTTTCCAGCACAAATGTTTGGAGATATATTTGAAATCTTTTATCATGTTCATTCCTCAAACAGAGGAAGACTGAGCTGTAACCTTGAGAGGAGTGTGGGAGGAATTTAAACGCACTGTTAAAACAAAAATATGTATTCATAAAAGCAAGGCTTGAAACAAAGAGTGTTGTTTTGTCCAATAAATCTCCTCCAGCAGGAGGAACCAGAGAATAAAGTGTCTGTGCTATGATCCAGAATGTCTTTACAAGTGATGGTTTATAGAATCTCAGCTGCTCTGTAAGATGTCCTATTAGCTGACACACGTGTCTGTTTGAGTCTAAGGTGGCCGCCGTGTCCTCTCTGTGATCACTGAGGTTTAATTCGTTCTGAAAGCAGCTGGCGATGAGTTACTGCCTGTACAGAGAGGAGAAATGACAGAATGGCAGGTTTATAGGCAGGAGGAGAAGACAGTAAAAATGGAGGCTTGACTTAAAAATCATCTGCAGAGATGTCCGGACATTTCATGGAAACACTTCCTGTCTCTGACTGTTATATGTCCTCATTACTGTCTCATACAGGTGATTTAATCAGAGCTAGAATCACAGGTACAAAACCAACATCATTCCTTTTCCCTCAGCTAGATTTTTATTTTCTTTAAATATAATGACAAATAACTTTGGGAATTACACTTTAGGAAGCTTCCTGTCTGTGCAATAAACCTAGATATTATTTCTGAGTTTGGAAATATCCAATTCATCAAACATCCAAACTCGTTTAAGCTGATACTTTTACCTATATATTAAAACTTTTACTGTAATAAACACCAAGTCTCTTCTGTATTAAAACTGTAAAAAACATTAAAAAAAGACAAAGAACACTTGATTCTTAAAGAATGATACCATGTTCTTTTTCAAATACTGACATTTAATTATGAAAAATTGGATATAATTCCTTGGATTTCATGAACATTATATGTTAAATCAAATTTCTGTAACAGTAAAAGTAAAAAGCTTCACCTGCCAGTGTAAAAAATAGAACTAGCTGTAGTTGAGACTTAAAACTTCAGTCCTTAGGAAACACGTTTTTATCTTAGGATTAAGAATGAAAAAAGAAAACAAAATAAGGTGAAGTAGGTCTTTTGGTTCTGCTAAAAAAAATTCCACAAATTCATGTATATTGATGTTTAAAAATAACATTTTAGTCAATTGCTGATACAATGCAAATGGTTTTTTCTTTACTGCTTTTTAGTATAAGACAAAATATTCACATTTTCTTTCATATTTCTTTCACAAAACAGATTATTAGAGTATTAGAGTTTCTCCAAAAGGTGACATCTTCCCAAAATCATTGTCTATAAACACAGTTGACTGTGCCATCCAGAAATGCAAGTTAAGCTGAATGATGCAAAGAAGAAGCCACATGTGAACACGATCCAGAGACCCGGCCATCTTCTCTCAGCCAAAGCTCATTTAAAATGGACAGAGGCAAAATGTATAACTGTTCTGCGGTCAGATAAATCAAAATTCAAGTCTTTTTGGAAACCACTGATGCTGTGTCCTGCGAGCTAAAGAGGAGAGGGTCCAGCCGGCTTATTATCAGCGCACAGTTCAAAATCTGCATCTCTGATGGTATGGGATTGCATTAGTGCGTATGGCATGGGCAGTTCACACAACAGCACTATCAATGCCGTATCCATCACAGCCTACTTTTTTAAATGTGTTACTGCCATCGAATTCAAAATAAGCTATATTTTTTTATGAGACAGTAAAATATATTAGCTTTAACATTTGATATGTTGTTTATGCTCTACTGTGAATAAAATGAGAGTTTATGAGATTTGCAGATCATTGCATTCTGTTTTTATTGAAGACAAAGCCCCAACTTTTTGGGGAATTGGGGTTGTAGATGCCAGCACTACACTGACAGTACACACAGTACAGGGTCATTTGGCCTCACATTCATCCCTTGCTTGTAAACGACATATCTCAAGAACTTTCTGGCCAAGGATCAACTTATTATTTTTTCCATTATAAATGCATAAAAAAACCAGGGCTGTCAATAGATTAAAATTTTTAATCGCAATTAATCTCTCACAAATTTCATAGTTAACTTGAGATTAATCGCAAATTAATCACACTTTTTTTTTAATCTGTCCCAAATTTACCATACAGGACTATTTATCAAGATTTAAATAACCTTATCAATACAAGTGGACAAAAATGCTTTTTTCATGCAAATGTTTGTTCATTTCAACAACACAAAACAACGACAGATAATTATTAGAAAATTATCTATTCTAAGCTCAAAGATACTGAATGCTCCAAAAATATGCCGAGAGCATAACATGGTGAACTCAAGCCCAACAAGGACAACAGATGGAGATACTGACCTTAATGTTACATTACTGAATAATACCACAATGTAGAGTCAAACTTTAGACTTCTAGAGGTTAAATCCTCTGTTGTTCTCAGCAGCTTATCACAGAACAGCAGATCTCATCATCACGCATGGACATCAAGAGCATGGTCAGTTCAGTTTAAATCACTTAAAGATCATTCCTGATCCTTCACACTTAAAGCAGAGAATTTCAGCCTCACATGGGGGAAATAACGGCTCATACAAACATCCCTTTACACCAAGAGGACTCACAACAGGATGATACAAACAGAGACGAAATACAGTCAGAGAATTACACTACAGTACAACAGTACACTACTACAAGCCTCTGTTGAGAGCTCAGCAGTACAGCAGTAAGGCACTGATACATCTAATGGTGTTTCATTGTTCTGATGTGGTCAGAGGTGAGTAAGGTGGACAAATCTGCCCTACTCAAGAGAAAAGCAAGTAATTACTTCAAAATGTCTGCTATTATTTGTCATCTTTTTATTTTTAAATTAAAAAATGGCCAAATGTAAAATAAATGCTGACAGTAATAAATTACTGTCATCAGTCCAGTAGATTTACTGGAGTCATGTCAATAAACACACATGTGAAGCTTCTTTTCAAAACTCATAAACACACAAAGTAAAAGAAGTCTCAATGGAGAACTTTTAAGGTGTAGTAAGAGGACTTACCCATCTTTTCATTCTTCATTCTTTTCATTCCAATCATAGAAGAGCTACAGATTTAATCTCAAACATTTTTTTCTTCATAAATAAAGGGGACCCACAGTCTAATTATATTCTTTAGCTGATATTATGATACTCTACAGAGCTCATTCACTGCTTCACTCTCAGGCTCACCTGTAAACACCTCTGCTCACCTGCTCTGTCTCCTCCTCCTCATGATGTAGCTGTACATTCACCAGTGTCAGACTGTCTCCTATTGAGACTTTTACACTTTTGCAGCATCTTGATTGACTAGTTTTTTTTTAATTTGGCGTTTATTTACAGTTCCAATTGATCTTTTAGTAAGTTCCATTTTCTCCGAATACTTTTAAGCAGGAGCTGTGTGGGGATGGGAGAGGGGTAAACGAAAACGTGATCGGACCAGTTCACAGTCAACAGTCAATATAAAGGGTCAGCGCGACTGTAGAGTCGGTGCATAGCAGATATTAATAAATGAATAAATCATACTGGTCCAAAAGTGCGTCGGTCCACCGGGAAATGCCCGGTATGCCAGATAGCAAGTCCATCCCTGCTTGCAGAGTTGTCTAAAAGTCTCCGTTGTAAACAATCCAGCATGGCTAAGGGGGCAGTGCTCTCTCTCTCTCTGTCTCTCTGATTGGCCGTGTGCTCTTACAGTTATTTGAGACTCTACGAACTCCTGGTAACTCAGTTCATGTTGACAGTCAGAGAAAATAACTTCAGTCTTATCTGGAATGATGTGAAAGCTAAACCTACCATTCAAAAGTCTCTGTCCTTTATCCATTTCTGCTCGCTTACACTGCACCGGTGCCGCTTCCTGATCTCGCAAACTACGGGATGGGTCGAGGGTCACACAGAAAGCGCATGTGCTAATCGTGCGACAAAAAAAAATTGTGGCGTTAAATGTAATTTGAGTTAACGCAGTATTAATGCGTTAACTTTGACAGCTCTAAAAAAAAAACAAACAAATAAAGCTTTGAAAAAACTAAATCCATCAAATTTAAAAAAAAAAGAAAAAAAAAGTGAATTCACTTTTGGAGATGGTAGAAAAAATTCCCACGATATAAAGCACTTTTTCATTATAGTGTAAGTTTTATTTTGTTGCTCTCCACAGCCTGATCTAACCACCTGTTTATATCTGAAGACAGACAGAGTTAGTAAAAAGTGATGTGATTATCTGTATGATGACTGATAAATAAGACAGGAACAGCCTGACCTCGGAAAACTACCATGTAAAAGCTCGCAGAAGGAAGAAAAGCCAACATCATGACTTTGCAATAAGCTATCACTCATCACAAATAGCTCACTTTTCTCTTTTTCATTGTCTTTTGCTCCGTTTCTTTTTCCTTCCCTCGTTCCCTCTGAATGCCGTGCATTCCTCTTTGTTTGCTCACTCTGAGCCCTCCCTGTGGATCCCGTGCCTGACTTTCCCAAAGCCGATATTAATATCACAGGCCATTGTAATGGAGTTATTTTCATGGAAGCCCCGGAGGAAGTCACGTGGCTATGATTAGTCCCCAGAGGGCCCGGAGTCTCCATTAAGCTGGTTGTTTTAACTCACATAACCATCAATGAAGTGGAAAAAGCAGAGGAAGTAGCCATCATTCTGGGCCGGGTGGGGTGTTTTCTGAGCACCTATTTTGTTAATGGGGCCAGAATATTTTCTCTCTCTTTCTTTCTCTCTCTCTCTCTCTCTCTCTTTTCTTGGTGAGGGAGAATTATTCTTAAACTGTGGTTTTGCAGAAAGAGCCTACACATGTGTGTGTTTACGTTCACCCACCACCATTAAGATTGATAGCAATGGGATCTGGTGGTTAACACACTGTTTGAGCCTGGAGTTTAAAAAAAAAATGAGAGAGAAGGGGGAAAAAACAACAGAGGGGAAAGCACGAGGACTCACACACACTCAGCAACTACACGCAAGGGTGAGCTCCAATGCATCTGCCATCAGGAAGTGAGTTAAGATGGAAAAGAAAGAAAGAAAGCACACTGGAATACATTGACTCCGTCAGGTTACTACTTAAACACACATGACCGAGAAAAGCAGACACTGCCACATGCACGTTTCCTCTCATAACTCTGCTAACCTCTCTTCTTGACCTAAAAGCCACTGGGCCACTTCACCAGCGGGCCACTTCCAAGGAAGCAGGAAAAGCTAGGCCAAAGCACTGGTCGACAGCTTTTAAAGGGACTATTTGTGATATCTAGAGCGCTAAGAGGCGTACTGTAAGAAAGTGAGAAGGTTGTCACAATACCAATATTAATACTAATACTTCTTCAAAGATTATGTCCTCATTTAGTCATTAAGCCTTTTTCAAATAAGCTGTAAACTATTAAATTCTTAAACTGCTTTTACTCACTGAATTTTGATGGTTAACCATGACTTCTCACATTTTTTATAGAGTTTCAAATTCAATTATTTTGCATTTCAAAACACAAGTTTTTAAGTTGTATTACTGAGTATTTCATACTGAAATTTGTTTTTTGATCTCGAGTTTAAGATTTATTATTTAAAGTGCTGCAGTGCAACACCAGAGTGTTCTGAAACCATGACTGAGAGCGTGGAGGCAGCTTCAAAGAGCTTACACTGTGAAATACAGAGCTTCACACTGTTACACATCAAGAAACATACAGGAGTGCATGTACAAAATGACTCACTGACATCCAGTGACCCCCCGTTAATGCAACAGCGCTTGCACTTCTCAGGAGTTTCAGTTCAGTTGCTTTCTCTGTGTAAGTAACCCAGTTAACATTACCCATTATGCCTTGGACTTTTTTCCTTTTTAAGATTTATTTTGGGGCTTTTCTGCCTTTATTAGGGAGATAGATGATAGGACAGGGGATAGGGCCAGAACAGAGATGACAGAGTGGGGCATGACGTGCAGTGAAAGAGCCACAGGCCAGACTTGAACCTGGGCTGTGGACTAGGGCTGGACAATTAATTGAATTTGATCGTAATTTCAATTTTGGCCTCTCATGATCATAAAAATATTATAATCGAAGAAAAACAAATAATGTGTGCTTCAAAGAGTATTTTTGGGTTGTGTTTTGGCTGTGTTGTTAGTGTTTTTTGCATGTTGCAAATTTTACAAGTTTTACAGGAGTGCATGTAGATTGGATATTTATTTTTATTGATTGTTTTTATTGCTATTATTTAATGTATTGTTATTATTTTACTTGTTACTAATTTATTTTTATTGTTCTTTCAAGTTGTGGTTCAATAAATACTCAAATTTTGAAATCAATTAATAATCGTGTTTAATAATCGTGATTTCAGTATCAATCAAAACAATCGTGATTATTATTTTTGCTATAATCGTCCAGCCCTACTGTGTACATGGGGCGCAACCTAACCACTAGGCCATCTGCATCCTCATGAGCTTTTTTTAAGAAGCCCTTCTTTGTTCCACTTTTATTTTGTAATTAGAACTGTCTTGAGGTTAGGGTACTTTACTTCCTGTACAGATAAATACTTCCTTTAGTTTTGAAAGAGGACTTTTGACTTGTCTGATGAACAAGTTTTTTTTAAAGCTTATTTATGGGATTTTTGACAATCAGTGTCAAGGGGCAGTGCTTTTGGGCATGGCGGAGTCGTGATGTAAGCAAGCAGCAACAAGAGGCTGGTGCAATAATGGCGGAAAACATTAGCATGGATGCTGCTAAAGCGCCAGTTTTATCAGAACTTGACAACATTTCTTCATTAAAAAGGAACAAAGAACTACATTTAGTTGTTTTCTTTTCAAAAACGACAAAAGTCGTGCATTGACATGTCGGCATGGTTCATATTATGCAGCTGTCTATGGAGTTTACTCATCGGTAGCAGCGTACCTCGGTTTGGGGCTACGTCACGTGTTTTGTTGCTCTGACTGGCCCCTAAAGATGTGACAGACAGAACATTCATCCAATCACCCTCCGAGTGTTTTTTCAAAGGCTCTGCCCTTTCCCAAATGCCATCTATGGAAGGTTTTCCAGATATATGTGTGAAACAAATCCATCTGGCGTGCCAGGTCAGCAATGGTGTGCCTAAAAGGACAAAATAGCTTGTGACAAATGGTATTAAGAAAACTGGCTGCTTTAATTTTGGACCTTATTTGCATTACTAAGTTTTCCCGAAGATAGTATTGATGCATCCATTGACAATAATAAAAAAAAATGTAACATACTGATGCACATGTAAATACCATTACAAAAGAAAATAAGTCCTATATTGTCCCTAATAGTCAGTAATTTCTTGTTTACTGGACCAAAAATTGCAAACAAACTCCTCTCCACTGTCTTATTTACACTACATTTCAGACATTGGTCTATCTCTTTGTTTATGGATGCTCTGTATATTTTTCAAGCTTGGGTACTTTCATACCAAAAAGCATAAAAATATTGGCTATTTTGATGGAGCACTTAAGCTTAGTGTTGAAGGGAAGCTGATGGGACCCTTTCTCAATTACCTTTCAGACTGAATAACAGACTTTATGATGTAAACTGGCACCCCTCTTGTGCCTTTCAGATCCCTGAAGTCTCTCTTCTGTGTATTTTATTTTATCCTATTCTGTCTCATTGCCTTGCTTTATATTGCCCTTCCTACACTGTGGGCTCACTGAACTACATTTAATATCTAAGCTCTGTGGTGTATGCCAATGTATAGTCTTGGAATATGTTTGAAAATACATTGGCATTTCACTGTTATAAAACACATGGTATTGAACAGTATCTAAGGACCAGAAACTCTGATGCTCAGGGTTCTTACCAGGTTTTAGACAAAATACTAAGAGATGTCGGACAGCAGTGAAAATAAGTAAAAGGAAGAAGCTTGATATTCAGTAAGGCAGATTCCAAAATGCACTGAATGAGTACATTAGTCCTGCACTTTTAGGGACATTTTGTATTCTTCAGTGAATCACTCATGCAATGTCTTAAATTGTATTGCTATTATGACAGAGTGGCTATATTGTGAGGAAATTGCTATTGTGGGCTATCAAAGACTGCATCAGGACATGAGCTACCTTTCAGTTTTCCGCCTCTAATCATGAACTCGATATGAGCCTCATAATTGTTCAACCAAACACCATACTATTAGCTTATATTGATGTTAAGGAATAACAGAAGTGGGCGAAAAATAAACGTTAAAAAGGAATTTGCCTGAATTATGAGTTTGGATTTTCTAACAATTTATTGCCAATATCATTCACTCTTTTCTGACCTGGAAAATATATCACAGTCCTTCCTATCGATGGAAATATCAGACTGTAAAATAAATGGATCACATTCTCAGGCCAGGGGATTTCTGCCTGGGCTTTCACTTAAAGAGTTGATATAATGAGAAAAAAAGTCAGCACGTTGTATTAATATATTGAGTTTTTACTTGGGATTACTGACAGCGTACACAGTATGTTCCTGGGAGTTTAGACGGTAAGAAAGGTCGCGGTCTGGTCATGATGAATCCATTAACACTTAAGGAACATGAATGGCTGGAAAAACAGGAACTGGTTGTCAAATAAAAGCCTGCTTCTTGTCAAAAATGAGGTGGGTGATGTTCACTGATTCAGTGGATATCACCCAGCATGCCTCTGGCTTTGTAGTGATTCGCCGTGCTGTCTTCACCCGCTACCCCAAAACACATTTCCTTGCAACTTGTCATTTTAACTTGGATCACAAGGCAGAAGTTTTCCTGTAAAGCTAGAATAAAGAGAGATAAATCAGGTGAATTCATTGTTCTTTTCTATTTTGCAAAATAAATACCATTTATGTGACATCATCGTACCAAAGGAAGATGGCTAAGACCTTCCATTTAGTCACATCTGCACATCGTCCAAAATGATGTAAGCAAGTTCCCATCACTTTCCCTTATTAATGTCAGCTCTATGTTGGGCGCTGCGCTACATAAACACCCACACACATGTTAATAATGCACACACAGCAAGACTCTATGTGGGCCCCATTTGACCTGCGTGTGTTAAACTGACACACATATAATACGCCATCTATCCTCCACGCTGCACGGTCCCGACAGGCCCCGTTTGGGGGAAATGGAAGATCCACATGGAGCTTGTGACACTGTGGAACCTCTGCTTTTCCCTGGTTGCTAAGACCAGAGGAGGCCGCCCCGGCCCCACTGCACATTAACAGGAACAGGTGCAGTGAGCGGGGGGCTTGTTTTTCTTCATCGGCTCCTCAGGAAATCATAAAGCAAATATATTGCTGGTGGACGTTTTTTTCGGGGTGCCCTGTGAGCAAACTGAGAGGGGAAATGGATCAACGAGCGGCCACCGGGGACAGTAAATCAACAGGCTAAAAGGAGAGCTGAATGTACTGTGGAGGCCCCGGGAGCCCGGCCCAAGGCCAGGGCCTCTGTCAGTCAGGGCCCGGTGTTAATGTCAAAGCCAGCTGGACCTGGCAGCACACGCCTATAAGGAAATGATTGAGCTGTCTGTGTCAATCGCCAGTGGACCACTAGAGGCCATCATGTCACAGGACAGCAATTTGGGGAACTTCACAGTTGACTGTTTTTCCACCCAAATGTCTCTTTTATATCTTTGTTTAGCCTTGACATCAGGGAGAGGATCAGGTTTTGTTGCCGGCTCAAAGGCCTGCTAGACGATGCTTTTTTAGTCATACTTTTATGACACCGATATAAAAATGACTCTTCCCCCTGAACAAAAAGAGAAGACAAAATCATGCATGGTAAGATTTATGTATTTCAAGGAGCATTCTTGTCGGGGGAGTTGAAAATAGTAGTCTTTCCACACACTCTTTGGAGTAATGGGTCATCACTAATCGATTAGTGCTGCCTGTTTAAGCTCCCTGTCCCTCTGTCAAATGCCTCGGTGCACACAAATTTCTCACTGGCAGGAAAACACTTTCTCTCTGGTACTGCGCTTGATTCAATCATCGTCAATCAGGAACATATGGTGTTTCCCCTCTCCTGCCCACCGCCGACACCGTATCCAGTGCCACACACGCACACTTTATTCTCTCTCTCTCCTAGTTTACAAATTAGAGCAGCTGAGCCTTACTGCTACTTCATACAGGCCGGTGCTTCCATGGGAGGCCTGGCCCAAGAAGCTGCTTGGTTACCTTGTGAATGGGGCATTATTACGAGCTGGAGACAAGAGCCGGTCCAGCCCAATTTTTCCCTGATCGAGCGTTTCAACACATCATATAGGGAAACAGCTGTACTACAAATTAGTACGCTCTGTGACATTGACAAATGTGCTGCTTGGACTCCGCAGAAGCTTGGCTATTCCCAAGCTCTCTGTTCTTGCCCACCTTCCCAGCACGGACACCTTAACCACCCCCCACTCTCCTCCACACACGCACACATCCTGAGCGCATGCACTTGGCAGAAGCTGCAGGTAATAAGAGGTTCTGTATGTGATCACTCCACTTAATCATCTATCTGTCGATCTACTCACTGTTGCCAGAGCACAATTGCAGAGCGTTGTGCAACACAATAGCCATTGTTGAGAGACAGCTGTCATGTGTCGGATGACCGAGCATGAATTTCACTTAACTTTATGTGCTGACTGATTTAAAAGCATGATGAAAACCATGCTTAGCAGTGTTTTTGAGAGGGTAAAGTAATATTTAGTTACATTTTCATCACACATCCTGATCTAGGGGACACCAGAATAAATATGGATA
Source organism: Cheilinus undulatus (assembly GCF_018320785.1). Classification (NCBI taxonomy): domain Eukaryota; kingdom Metazoa; phylum Chordata; class Actinopteri; order Labriformes; family Labridae; genus Cheilinus; species Cheilinus undulatus. The sequence goes on along the minus strand of NC_054878.1, from coordinate 32,914,082 downwards.
GGAACTACTTCAATTCAAGACTTGAGGAGATTTCCTTTTGTTTTCTGGTGGAAAAATTACATTTATGAGTGAGCCTGATGAACGGCACATCTGTATTGGTGGAGGTGTGTTATTCCAGGTTATGGTGAGACAATGAAATTCAATCCAGGAAGGCCAGATCCATTAAAGACTTATCAGACGCCAACACACTGCACTTAAATTTACTGTACTGCAGTGGAGGGTTTTATCCATGGAAAGAACAATGGAAAGTTATCATGGCTACATTAATTCATCCTCTATTAAGATGATAATAGTGATCATGTTTCTTTTTTTTTTGCTTCTGGCTATTCAGATAAAATGAAGGTTCGGAGGTGAGAGGCATGCTCAAAGTTTGTTGTAAGTTTTGGCTATGAAAATAAATACATTTAATAAGCACACAACTTTTTATCTTAATACTCTGCGACAGTGATAAAAGTTTAGGTGTTATTTTACACTCTAGGCAACTGTTCTAGAGCAAAGAGTTTGGACTTCTGGATGTCCTTGTCTTGGTTTTTAAGGCGAAGATTATAACTGGATGAGAGAGTTGGTAAGCATTACGGTTCTATCATAATGAACAGGTACCATGATAATGACTTTGTCATTACAGGTGTCTAAAGAAAACATTACACTGATGTCTATTTTACTCAAAAAAAAAAATTAAAAATTGAGACCCTGCCAGCCAGTTAAACATCATGCTCAGTATATGAAATTAACACCTAAGCAGATCCAAATGTGTGCAGTTTTTCAATTTAGCATGCAAATCTTGGGAGCTGTCTGCCACCTAACAGTTTGATGGTTGCACCCAGTCATAAATAAAACCTCTGCTGAGACTTTACCACATTTTGGTGTAGCTGCTTTTTTCTGTTTACATTATTGAAGCTTTGTGAGAATGGCTGCTAACATAATCTGATGCACACAGGGCATACATAGGAATGGAAACCACAACATGCCATTGTTACAGGATATCTGAAACCCTGCAGCTGAATTTATTTATTTGTGCTGCTTCTTTCACCCTTACTTCCATATTTAACTAGTTGCCATATTTTGCTAACCTTGCAAAGTAGATGGTTACGCCCATTCCTTTATTTTCCACTGGCAAATCCATCTTGCAAAGCTCCTGTCTGAACTGTTTGAGCCCGGTCAGAAAGTGACAGGACCAATCAGAGACGAGGGGCAGTACTCTCAGGCGCGGTGGAGTTGTGACGTAAGCAAGCAGCAACAAGAGGCTGGTGCAATTACGGCAGAAGACATTAGCGTGGATGCTGCTAAAGTGACAGTTTTATCAGCACTTGACAACATTTCTTTGTTAAAAGAAGAACAAAGAACAGCACTGAGTTGTTTTCTTTTCAAAAACGACAAAAGTCGTGTACTGACATGTCTAGAGTCGCCATGATTTGCGTTATCCTCAGCAGCTGTGCACGCGCACCTGGATAGCGGCTACGTCACGCGTTTTGTTGCTCTGATTGGCCCATAAAGATGTGACAGATGGAACGTTCATCCAATCACACTCCGAGTTTTTTTCAAATCCTCTGCCCTTTCCAAAACGCTTAGTATTGAAGGTTTTCCAGATAGATGTGTGAAACAAATCCATCTGGTGTGTCAGGTTACTATTTTGCCACGTTAAAACGATTTCTTCCCCTTCTAACCTATTTGAGCAACATTTTTTCCACTTTGAACCAATTTTCCACTTATCTGCCGTTTTTCCCCAATTTTTGTGACCTTTTACAATTTTTCCTAATTTTTGTGACTTTCAACAACTTTTCCCCATTTTTGCGACTTTTTGCAACTTTTCCCAATTTTTGTGACTTTGAAGGGGCTCTATGTAAGTTTCCAAAATTCTGTTCACTGGCGACACTTAAGCAGTGTGGCTGTTAGGCGAACAGCACTATTTTCACTTAGCTTGCTCACGATGTGCGTGCTCGTACAAGCATGGATGAGCCGGCCGTCTGCTGCTACACACAGAACGCTAAAGTGAATTGTGAGAGGATTTACCTGCATCATGTTCACAGGAGGTAAGTGAAGTTACACTTCTGAAAGTTTTTAGTTTTTGAGAACAATTTACGTTTTGACTCTGGGCTGCTGCATAGCAGTGAAACATTATTTGATACAGAGGAGACAAAGAAATGACGATAGTTTTGCAACTGTTGATGATTCATCTCCATGCGGCTGCTTTAGTAAGAGATCAGAAATCCAACTTTGTACCGTTACGGTTTATCGTAGATTCAATCAGAATGTGATAAAGAGAAAATGAGTGATGAAACTGTTCATGATAGTCATTGTATTTCTCCTCTCAGGGCTCCAACTCTGAGGGATATGTGGCTTCAGAGGAGAGCTCTGACAGAGACTCAGAGAGGAGCTGGATCTGTCAGTGAGGAGGACAAGAGAAATGCAGATTGATCATATTTTTGTCAAGGGCTATATCAATATAAACACCCACTTTATTTGAGCACAGGTAATCTAAATTTTGTGTGTTTGCTCCATTTCCAGGCACAGTGACAACAGCCATCCCAGCAGGAGAGAGTTCTTCAGATACTGATTACCTGGGTTATTCTCAATGCCATGGAAAACCTGCCTGTGACAGCAAGATTAACTGTACCAAACCATGGCCAACCTGCATGGTGCACCTTCTGTGACTACAGAGACATGCTAACTGAGCTTGAAAACAAGCTCTGACAACAGGATTCACTCAATTAAAAACATCAGCACCACAAAAACAAAGTCTACACAGTCAATAATGCCACAGTCAGAAGAAGGGTTAGGACCTGACATGTTACAAGTGTAGGTAATATAAACTTACAGAACATTATTTTTATGTGCAGACTTTATTTTTGCTTTTTCAATCATTTCTGTCTAGCACCAAGTGTGCACCATTTGTTTTATTCATGCATGCAACAATGAAAAATCACTATCTCAAGTTATTGCTATTCAAAAGCTTTATATTTTTTACTGTAATATTAGATCATTAAAACCCAGATTTTTTGTGATTTTCATATACAGATGTATATCCGTTTACATTTCTTTATGAAAAAATTATAAATAAACAAATGAAGCTTGGATCCAGAGTCTTCTCGACTTTTCCCCTCACCTTTTCAGTGGCTGAAGTGCTCTCCTAGAGAGAGAGGGAGAGAGAAAATTAGTTTCTAAATGCAGTATTACAAAGCATTCCTGTTAGGAAGTACTTGTTCCAGCTCAGCTCTGCAGATCTTGGTCCATGTAAGATCTTGATGCTGATTGATTGAACAGTAGAAACAGAGCTACCTGAAAAGAAAGCTCGGGTTTGCAGGAGCTGTAAAAAAATACTTCCAACCCATTTAATTGTTAAAAGCATTATATGGATATGCAACAGCAGTAATACAAGGTATAAACATTTGTATTATTTTGACAAGTATGGTATTCATACTGTGATGACACCCCAGGAACAAGACTGTACATTTTGTTTTTCCAGTATTGTACATAACGTATGCTTCTCCACTGTAGCATGTCACATAAGTATAGAGAGATGTTAGGACTGTGGTCATGTGTTTGACATAGCGTCATCTGGGCCAGGTCAGCCGCTGGTCGGGGTACAACTCCTGGAAGCAGTGCAGGAACCAGGGGTCAGCAGAGTTCTGAGTCCTCTTTCTTGGGAGTCTCCCAGCCACACCTGACATTGTTCACCTAAAATAATGTTATAAACAGACAGATTATGAGTATTTCTGTAATCTGATATAGAAATATCTTACATTGTTGTATATGCATAGAAGCACTGCTTACATTGGAAGGAAATATTCAGCAAACAACAGTAGTAAACCAACAGAGGATAAACATACCTCTTAGATTATCTCCTGTTACTGATGCAGGATGCTGTGATTATCCCATCTGCTTCATGGTGTAGGTTCAGGTGGGCTCTGACTCTCCATCACTGTTGGTTTTTGGAATTGGAAAAACAATACAACCATATTTAGAGAGCAGTGTAATAAATTCCAATCATAATCCTGTAGTACTACCGACAGTGTTCCTGTATTTCATTTTATCTAATGACTCAACATTACTAACTAGAATTTCTTTACAAAACTCATTCAAAACAGTATCTTAGCTCTGCTTATAGAGCATTACTCTTGGAAAGCAGAGTATTATAAAGTTAGTATTTTAGCACAAACTTTGTGGTCAAAAACTATAAAACAAAACTACTCTAATATAGTTATGATCACTATAACAAGATACAGAATCCAGAAAGTAAAAGTTTCACGGCAAGTGGTGACTTCACTCAGCTGTATTTATTGAGCCTTAGCTGTCGGCTACACTGTAAACATATAATATAAAGTAATTTAGAAACAAGCAGACAGCATAACAACCCATTACCTCAGTCCTAGCAGTCAGACATCATGGCTCATTTACGACTGAAGCAGCATTATTGAGTAGATTCAGTAATTTACCAGTGCTATGTTGTTAGCTCATTATCTTGCGCATTAGTGTGCATGCTAACGAGCGCAAGATAACTCCAAAATACATTACAATAGATTTCACGTGGTTTGAAGTAATGTCTTACCTTTTCAGTGAGTATGAAAGGCATCGATGGTCAAGTTTATTCCACGGCAGAGCTGTAGCTTCCTTCTAAACTACAGTTAACATTCGCTGCTATCTGCAGCAGGGGAAGAAGCAGTCAGGAGCTTGTGGGGCCGAGGGAGCGAGCGAGGTCAGGAGCAAGCGCACTTGGCCCTAGTACCTTCTAATAAGAGAAGCCTAGAGGTTTGATAACGCAACAATGAGAGACAGGTTGTCATGTTTCATATAAGACTAAAGTCTACCGTCATACGAAAAACAATAATGATTGGTAAATGTCAGAAAGTTAGGGTTTACCCCTTTAAGGAACATTTGGCTCATTTTGGTGACTTTTTGCCATTTTTGCAACTTTTTGCAACATTTTCCATTTTTGTGACTTTTTGAAACTTTTTGCTATTTTTGCGACTTTTTTGCAACTTTTTCCATTTTTGTGACTTTTTGCAACTTTTTGCTATTTTTGCAACTTTTGCAACATTTTCCATTTTTGTGACTTTTTGCAACATTTCGCCATTTTTGTGACTTTTTGCAACTTTTCACCAATTTTTGTGAGTCTTTGCAACTTTTGCAATCTTTAACCCATTTTTCCACTTTTTGCCCTATACTGCCTCTTTTAACCTTTTTTTCCTCAGTGTCTGAACTTTTTTGCAACTCCTAATCTATTTTTGTGACTTTTTTCCAGATCTTTGCTTTTTTTCCCACTCTTAACCATTTTTGAAAAAGGCTTTATCAATAAAACTCCTTTTTTTTGTTGCTTTGATAAGGGTGGTTATTATTCAGGTAAAATATAAAATACGGTTGTCACAGGTTAACTTTACAGACCAGGATTTTGCAGACCTTCATGGCCCCCAGTTTGGCAAGGCCCCAGAAAGCTTTTCAGTGTTTCCCATACATTCATTTATTTGTGCTGGACCGCCACAAATAAATTAGGCCTGCCGCAAATAGATTTTGTCGCTACCTGTTCGCCCTCGCTCTGTGAATGTAGTGTGTCGTTAAAGTGACTATATCGCAAATATCCAAGTAAAAATTATGTGGAAGTTTTAAGCCGCCAGCATGCATTTCTCGCTTGAGTTTCGCTTCTCCCATTGTTCCTGGATGCATCTCTCACAGCAGAGAGCTGTCTTCCTCCGCCCATCCAGAAAACTCTTGCACATGCGGCCGTTGTTTTTTTTTTATATCAGCAGTGAGAGGAGCAAGGGAGAAGAAGGTGAACAGAGCAGTGTGGCGAGTTAGCGCCTAGTTAGATGCCTTTTAAGACGGACAACGAGAAGCAGTGCTGGATCTGCAGCAATGAGCAGTTGTTCAACTTTGAAAAGGAGGTGGTCTAACTCATGCAGTATTCGTTAAAACATGCCGCAAGATGAGTCCGAGATAACGGCGGCAGTAACACAACATGCTGCTAAAAACATGAGCCCAGTGTTTTTGAAAAGCCAGGATTTAAAAATCTCATAAAGATATTTAACCCACAATACAAGATTTGCCTGGGTGTGAACATTTTGTTGAAAACTCCCTGCCAGAGTCGTACACATCAGAGAGAAGATGGCCCAGCAGCGGACAGATGTGATCCACTTCTCCACAACAACAGAGACTTAACTCAGCCTTACAGTTCAAAACACTGACAACAAGTAGCTAAAATGTTCCCGCTTCCAGACAAGCCCAAGCTTTCCATACACTGTAAAAGACTGAGTATTTCAAGATTTATGTATTTTTGATTTATTAGTAAAAGACTGAGTAAAGTCAATTTCAAAATAAAACTGCTAAATTTGACTTTATATTGATTTTTACTTTCTGCATACAATTTTATTAAAAATCCAATGGAACAGTCTATTTTTATCACCAAACTAGTGTCATTTGAGCTGAATTAAATACAGCTGCTGAGAGGCCATTTCAAAATATTGCAATACATATCGTGTATCAGGATATAGCAAAAATATATCGGGATATCAATTTTAGGCCATGTTTTATTTGCGCGCGTACCCCCACCCCCCGGGCAACCCACCACCACAAATAGATTTCGGTCCTGTGGGAAACACTGCTTTCCCCTTTATGGACAGTCTTGTCAGTATCAACAGATATTCGCAAAAACTGATAATTACCAGTACTTGCAAACTGTATATATTGCGAAACATTGGCCGTAGGTATAAATAAGTTTGTGGAGTAGTATTTTTTTAAGGTTTTATTTCACAGGATTGTTGATAGAGGAGAAACAAGGACAGAATCAGAAACAGGGATGAGAGAGAGGGGCATGGCAGGCACGAAGGAGGAACAGGCCAGATTTGCACCCTAGTCCTCCATGTATATGCAGCATGACCTACCCACTGGGCCATCTGAGCCACAAGTTTTGGGGGTTTCAGGCAGGACAAACAGTCCTACATCAGCCTAAGTCTTTTCTTTGTTCATCCTAAATTTTAAAGTGTGTTTTTAGGACTTAACTTTAAGGTCTGAACTACATTTACATACTGCTATCAGCTAAAATTAATCTGGAAATATTGGTATATTGGCAGAAACACATTTCATGTATCCTGACTAAGGTGTGTTGTAAAACGATACGGAAGCACCTGTTTTAACTTCACCCAAATACTGCTGATGAAAAGGTGATCAGACCAGAAACACAGGGCCTTAGGTGCAGTATATTTAAAGGGAAATGCAGAATTTCTCGTTATCATTTGAGCAGCAACCTTCACCCTAGATACAAAAACTGAACTCATCTAGAAAAGCCAAACTCCATCAGCAGAAAATCTCAGGAAGGACAATAAATGTTCAGATTGATTCCTGGAAAAACACAACAGCAGTAACGGTAAGTACTTTGCAAAACGAGATTTCCACTTCATACATTACGGATAATTGAGGATATCCACTTTAGGTATTACAGGTAATTGTAGTAATGTGGTGCAACTCTGGATAAACAGCAGTTCACTTGAGTACAGTATAACTGAAGTTCTTTGCATGTGAGTCAGATGGCTCATTTCAGTGATTTAACCCGTGTGTGTTTGTACATGCGGTTTAGGAGAGAGTGATTGTACCAACGAGCTCAGTAGGTATTTTGCAACTTAAACGAAAAAACTGGAGCCATAGAGAAGTGAAACTACTTTTGGGGTTGAGCTGCTGGAGCAGCTGGAAGGCAGCGTGTTCCAAGGTTCATGTAACAGGAAAATAAAAAACAGCACTTCCCCATTTTGGCACTATATGTAATTTCATACTAAATCAAAAAAATACTGTCTGCTGCAGAGGGGTGGATGGAGGTGTAACCTACAACATGCTGAGAGGTTAGTGATGAAGTGTCAAAGTATTTTAAAATATTTGCTTTAATACTCTGTGCCTTCCTGTGTCAAAACAGGATCACTCCCAAGGTCATTTAAGTGGTGACGATAACTCATAATTTCTTTAGAAAACTATATTGATACCACAGCATCTTTACTTCCTCATTCAGACAATGACACATTGTGACTGTTTCCTGTTTTATTATCATCAGCCGTACAGGTTGCCAAAGACCGTCAGGGAGAGATAAAAGTTAAAACCCCAGATAAAGTTCATTGTAGCACTAATAAACTCACTGGATTAGTAATAAAGTAAATGATGATGTTATTGACGTATGTGGGGTTAGGGTAAAAGCTACAGATGTCTCCATAGCTACAAAGTTCAAACTGCTGATGATAAAGTGAGGCCATAGACCACACGCTAACTTTGAAGAGGAGAGTAATGGGAGTGTTTTTGACATTTTCAGTTTACTCTCAGCAGGTCTGTGATGTGTGGCCAGGCTGCCTTCTCTGAGGGGAAACATCACCGGGCTTAGAGCGCAGCCCGCGGAGACACACAATGTTATTCTTTCTGCCCAACAGAGTGGCAGAGACAAGCTAAATATCTAGCCATAAATCTGACCCGGTGTAGGTCAGGCTGCTGGCTGAGCTTCAATAGGGTGTACCAGGTAGTGTGTGCCAGGAAGCCAAGCCCCTTTCACCGCAGAGCTGCTCATATATCTGACTGCTCACATCATTCTGAGCTGCTCTCCACATGGCGCAGCACCTGAAATTTAAATTACCAAGTATTTTAAGATCCCGCTGAAACGCTGCTTTCAATGTTTAAGGGTGATCTTGTTGAACTTATCATGATATGTTGAAGCATTAAAGCCACAGTATGTAGAATTTTTGAGCTAAAATGTTTATTATTTTAAACAATTTCTCCTATTAGATATATTTAAGTAGTGCCCAGACTGCTTTGCTCTGCCGCTCGGGCTTACTTTTTATTTTGAATTGGAGACTTTGTTCATTCTAAACGGCACTCTATAAGATGCTTTAACAAAAAAGGAAAATAATGTTTTGGTTTCATTGATTAATTTCTCATAGTTAGGAGAAGTTGTTAAATGCACCCTTCCTGTTTTGTTACGTGAACAAGCTCATAATGCTTGTACCTCCATTTCACCCAGGAAGTGCACTTTAAATGTTTTTCCTCCCTTATAAAGTGCTGTTTTAGTTGAACTTTCATTTAAAAACAGGAAGAAAGCAGCAGAGGTGGACAGAGCTGGGTAGCACATCTCTACTCATCTTTTTTACTGTTTTGACTGAGGATGTGTTTATTTTGGAATAGGTTTATTCCATGGCAGGTTCTTCATTGTACCCTTTGGTCATCCACATGAACCTAATAATCAACATAACAAGCTTTTTGAAGCATTATACATTTTTAACCTCATCATGTTGTACTAAAACAAGAATTAATTCAGAGATGATTAGTGTGCATCTGCCTTTGATCATATGATATTCGTGATCACGGCACAATAACTCTTAAGACACATATAGCCTACAAAATAACCTCATATCATGATTTTTGTCTTAATTTAGCTGAACAACCACTTGTGCTGTGCCATTTAAAAGTATATATCAGACCACATGCAGCAAATATTTACTGATGTGAAAAGAAAACAAGTTGTAGGTCTTGACTCAATGACCAGGAGACATTATCTTTTCTCTTCTCAGCATTCTATCTGTCTGTAAGAGACACAAACACAAACATGAACGCTTTGATGAGATGATAAAGGGACTTATTACAATGTAACATGTTTGCTGACTGGTAAATTAAACAGGCGATGAAGTACCACTTCAATACAAACAGCATGCATCATCAATGCAAGCTGGAGATGTATGGTCTCTAAATTATTGTGTCACTTTGTGGGCTTTATTTAACCTGTATTTCCCAGCTCTTTATTTTCCTGCTGCGCTTCTCTAAATCACTCAGCAGCATGCTCCAGCATTTTTAGTTAAATTTGTTTTTATTTGTTTATCTTAGAAGTCATATGGTATGCATCTTCAGTCAAACTAAATACTTTTTATTATTACAGTTCCATCAGTTCATTTAGAAATCATGTTTTGAGTAGCTTTTAAATAGCAAAGCAATTCAATATGGAGCAACATATCCTGTTAGCCAAGTTAATACAAGAGGGGACAACTGCAACTTTAAAGTCCCTGTAAAATGATATTAAGTCTTATTTGGGGGGGGGGGGGTTGTATGACAGACCACTGTGTTATAAACCACGAGTCCAAATTTGATTCATTAAAACATCTCTAAGTTTATGAAATTAAAGAGGTAGTGAATACTTTTGCATTTTTTTCAGGTGTACACTGAAGTATATGACTAAACTATGAAAACATCAATGCTGTTGTTATTTCTGACATTTGCTCCAAACTGATACAAATCTGCATTTAATGGCTTTTAATTAGCTTACAGGGACATCTGCTTTGAATGATCTTTTCTGCAAAGGTGTGGCTTATGTGACGCAGAAACCTACTATTGGTAGGTTTCTATGTCCCAAACTTTCTATAAAAGGTAGAATGTTACAGCTTCTAATCAACTTTGGCATTCAGAAACCACGGCCATCCTCTCCTGCACCTGCACTGAAGATGCACCTGCATTGCCTCGGCTCTGAGAGCTCCGGCTTTAGTGACGCCGGTGCTGGAGCAAACGACCCAAACAGGTAGGGCTCAGGACCACCACGGTCCACCACCACACTATAGCCTGCTTCAGGGGACTCTGGAAGGGAAACATCCTCCACCCCTAAAGATCGCTCTGAGGCAGCAGTGCTACGGGACTCTGTGTCACTTTCTGGCAAGGGTACGTCACTGTCACTCCTGCCTCATCTGGAAAACCTCATCCTTTTTCCCTCCCTCCTCTCAATACCAAACTGCCCTTTTTTGGTGCATTTTTCAAAAGTCTGAAGTAGGTGGAGTTAGCTCTTAGCTGGGGGTTCACTTACACTTTAAGCTTCAAAATCATAAAACATGAGGCTGTGTCAGTTGAATGAGCTAAAGCCACGCCCACTCAGGAGAAATATAATCCTCTCAAATTTTAGAAAACGCTTCTGATGAGAGCGCAGCTGCTTGGCTCTGTGGCAGAGCAGAGAGAGAAGTTGGGGGTTAAAATGTCTGTTTTCTGGTACAAATATCTCTGTTATGATACCTTTAATGACCAGTAGTCCGCGCCTGATAGATTTGGTAAATTTACCTCACAATGAATGAAAACACAGCATGTAGTTCGATGTTAACTTCTAATGAAGGCAGACTAACAGCAGACTGTACTGAAATAACTTACTCTGTCATTTTCTATAATTGTAGCATGTTTTATTTTTGCTAGAAATGGTTCTTCCTTTCCATTCTTGTTTATTTCTTTTCACTGTTGTTATTGATGACTCAAGTCTGACTTTTTTTCTTATTGTGATGGAAAAACTTGTCTTCACACAAAGATTTCTCTTTATAATGAAATTCAGTTTATTAGAGTGCTTGAAGGATATTTTTATCTTTTGAGTATTGACTGTAAAAGAGTGTTTTTCAAAAGTCAAGGCCTAAGACAATAATGGTTGGAAAACCACATTCAAAACAGAGCACTGTACTGATGACATGCCTGTAACTTTCCGCCCCTCATGGCTTGAGTTTTATTTGTCTTTGGCTTTAGTAAATATAAAATGTGTTCCACTAATCAGTCAGCACATTTCTCTGGCTCTGTAACCTCCTTCAGATTTTCAAGGTCTTATGTTGACACAACCACCATCACCATCATGACAAGGCACATGGTGACTGGGTTACATCCAACTACTTTAGACAGAGTTGACAAACAGTCACGGTCTCAGTTCTACACTTTTTCAAAGGAAGCCAAGGCTGAGAACTATTTTAGCCAAAGCAGGACCACATAATTCATGCACATTTCTGCCAAGAGAGTAACACAATCTCACATCCCACTGGCTAAATTAATGTTTATGAGCATTTTTAATGGGCTACCTCAGACGTGAGCTTTTAAAATTATGCCAGCACTAACAGAGCCTCTGAAATGATTTCAGAGCTTTAAAGGAAGCATTATATTCCACATCTTTGACTGTAATTGAGAGCAGCTCCCGTCATGTGAGTTACAGAAATGATGTAGACACCTCATTATTGAATTTAACTTTAAGTAAATCAGTTTTAAAGTTTATACAGTCAAGTCATGTACATGTGAGACGTGAGCTATTCTCAATGTTCAGTTAATGTGATAAACTGTGCCTGAAAATTACACAGTTTAGATCATGGAGGCAGATATCCTAATCCTCAAAATAACAGAGGCCATTCAAACAGCTTTCAGGCATGAACCTTAACCTAAGTTCAACTTAAAGGTGAATCCAAATTCACTTTGAATACTGCTCATATCAGTAATATACAGCTGAAGGTCTTTAGAGCCAACACATGCCTATAACAGCTGCTGGATCCTAACCTTGCAAAGATGATGAATTGTCCAGATTTCATATCTGTCATCAGGTGGGTCCATCCTTTAAAGCTTCAGGTTGAAATACTTGTTTCTGATCAGGGAATGGCCGGACCAATCAGCATCATTTGAGGAGAAAGAGATGGTATCTATGGGCGTGGTTCAGTTGTGATGCAAGCCTGCAAACAAAGGAGATTAGCATGGATGCAGCTATACAGATCATTTTATCAAAACTGGACAACAATTTTGCTTTACAAGAAGAGTAAGAACCACACTGAAAGATTCTTGGCAGAAATGTTACTCCCTGGGATGGCCATGCCTTCCACATTATATGTTTTGTTGCTATCTTGGCCCGTAATAAATGTGACAGAAATAACGTTCATCAAATAATACTCTGAATTGTTTTCTTCCAGAGGGTTCTGCCCTTTCCAAACATGTGTTTACCCCTATGGATGTGCAATAAATCCCATGCCATTGATATGTGAAACAGTCTATCTGGTACATCAGGTTAGTTGGGTTCTATGAAATGAAATTTGTGTCAAAAAGATTAAAACAAAACCTTTTCAGTATCAAACAAAAATTTGCATTTGAGAACAAAAAATGTGATTCAAGCAAAAAAAAAAAAAAAAAAAAAAAGGTTCACATCAAGAGCACAAATTCGAAATAGCAACCAAATTATTAGTCTTTAAATTTGTTGTTAAAGTTGTTGTTCGGCTTATGTCTGGCAAATTTAATGAAGCCAGCGGACTATCGTTCATCTACTACTGACTATTGTGCAGTAGTAGATGTTTTGTTGTTGCGTACACATAAGTGTAGTATCAATTTTCCAGGAACTTCAGGTGTCGTCTTCGGTTTGTTCGTAAACTACGCCTACATCAACAGCTTTTCCATTAGCTCAGCAGTGAAATAGTTGACTATCACTCAGGGGACCAGGGTTCGCTTCCCAATATCTTTATAATTATCGGTGTCTGAATGGCTTTTTTTATTAAAGAATTTTCAGGAATAACAAACGTTAAATAACAAACATTATGAACTGTCTGTACTTTAGTAAACAGTCTAAATATTGTTGTTTAGGCTGTAAAAAAGCATCCGAATCATATGATAACTGATCCATAAGAATTATGAATAAGAATTACAAAATAATTTTGTATATATCAGCAAATTACAGAATAATTTTGTAAATACCGGCATATCGGATATCGGCCAAATTTCAATATTGTACATCCCTAGTTTAAGATTAAATTGAGAGACTTAAATCATTAATTCAATCAATCGCACGCATTCTTACCATCAATTTATGATACGCGTGTATTTGTCCTCATAAAATACGTTTTACATAAGTCAAAATTTATGCGAATCCAAAAAGCAATAAAATGATTTCTGTTACAAGGCCAGCAATTATAAAAGTGACATGTTTTTGTTTAAAGAGGAATGCTGAATTCAGATCAAGACTAGCAAAGTGCCTGCCATCTGATTAAAAAAAAAGTGTGACAAAAGCTTTCAGTAGGTCTTAAAAAATGGACTTAAATGGACTTTCCAGCAAAATCATTTCCCTGGCCTCCTCAGCAGCAGCAAAAAGTAAAGAAGCCTTTCTTTAGGAGCCTGTATGATGAAGTAAACAGTCTTGACCATAAGCCAAAAAGAACACAAAAATGAGGAAGCATGGGTACTGTAAATGCACATCAAGACCGAGAAATGCTCCTCACAATGAAAGTACTCACACTTGTTAGTAGATAGAGAGGAAGTAAAACGGGGGCCTCTAGTCATAACAGGAATCATTCATTTTAATCACCAAGTGCAAGAGACAATGGAGTTTGTCTTGCCGTCACTGCTCCTGAGACAGTTTGAAAATGCTCAGACTTTCACAGCCCACACTGACACAACAGCAAGGGGCCGTGTTCCTCCTCTTACTTCTATCTAAACTATATGTGACCTTTAGTTTTCAGGGCTCTACATGATGAATTAGTTAGGCTAAAATTACTGACTGCAAGGGACTGAGTAGATTTACTATGAATAGAATGAATATGTCAACTACAGAAAGTCATAACAAAAAAGAGTATTTATAAAATCAATAAAAAAAAAATAAAGAAATAAAACTAAAGAAAAACACATTCCAGTTTCACTCTTCAAGTTTATATGCCAACTTCAAACCGTTTAACATATTCTTATGTAATACAATACAACATAAATTGATTAAATATAATGTAGGTAATAATACTCTAAAATTTCACTGCGTCAAATGGCCTGGAATACTTAGATATCATTTGAAACTGTAAATAGCCTACAAATAATTATTTTAAAAAGCACTAAATAGTTGAAGACTCACCTCTTACGGTAGACAATGTCTGGCAGCAATGGCGCAGTTCTCAAAGGGGGAAGTGACGTTGGTCCCACTGTGTACGAGCAACGAGTCAACTAGTCCGCTAACTGTATCCATCCGCGCTAGCTTAATGTTAGCAGCGCAGCAACCTTACATTCCCCATATAACAACTTTCGAACACGGGCCGTGTTCGAAAGTTAGCTGGTTTAAAGTAAGCGTTAGTCTATCTATGTGGCTGAAACTACAAAAATAGTTCGTACAGAAAAGTACGTCAAGACATTTACCGAAGTTAATTTCGCGGTACAAGTCCTCCACATCACCAAAGTGGTTGCCAGGTTTGACGGGAACCCTCTCACACCTTTACTACTCTTCTCTGCTAACGCCCGGTCAGTTAGTGACTTCACTCGGACTACCAACTGTTGAAGTGAGTGGTGTAAAATTTTGAATCACACATTTTCAAATACTTTATTCATTTCAAGGACATCTGTTTACTAAATTTTGTCTATCTTCTATTTAAGCCGAATATAACGCAGTAGCCCCTAAAGAACCTTACGTTTGGTTTGTCCATTTCAGACTACAACAGAAAAAATGGAGGTGCAGCAGAGCAGTGAATATGAGTACAAACCACAAACCAGAGTGATTCTTCTCTTCAGGTGATTATACACTAATGAATACACATCTATGCTATATTCTATCACACTTAAGTGTTTGTTTCCATATTTTGTCTACTTTGACTTTTTCTTTATTAACTGTGTTTTTTCATCTGGTCTTTACTCCAATGCTTTATTGTATCTGACAGTGAATCTCACTCTGCCTTTGCTGAGCAGTATGAACACCTATTTATTTAAAGGGATGTTTCAGTATTTTTTAGTTAGTTTGTATAAAGGACTTGGCAGTGCCATTAGCCTGCAGGGATTTCAGTGGGTGTTGCCCTTTCAAACAGGGTGCTCTTGGGAAAGCTAAGCTATACACAGCACTACAGATAGTTTTTCCACATAAATATAGCCAGTTAATGTTGGCTCATTTGTACAATAGTGCAAACATTTTTGAAGCATGTTATTTTTCTTTCAGAAAGCCTCTGTGTTTGGCTCTATTTTGCTATGCGAGCTTCGGCTAACTGCTATGTGCTCTTCCGCCTCAGCAACAGCTGTTTGGGTCTGCAGACATCCTCATAAAACAGTGAATCAAATTAAACCTATGGTAGTTATTTTAGCTCAATTTTCTGCTTCAACAGCTAACACAATGTTTGCATGAAGAAAACATAGCGGGTTGACTGTAGCTAGTCTAATGAACAGCCATTAGAAGAATAAAGCAACAACTATACACTTACTGGGATGACACATTTTCATTTAGCTCTTTGGCTTAGGGTTTGTTTTTCTAATCTATCTTAAAAAAGCTGGAAAAGGTCCATAAAGCAGTAGCGATGAGAAAGGCTGGGGGCTGTTTGTGGGCCGCTATCCTCTGATCAGAAATGTCCCGAAGAAATGTTGATAAGTCCTTCTTGTTGTCTTTAGGTTCGTTTTAGCTTAATTTGTTGCCATTGTCTCTCATGAAGCCAGTAGATCCAAACAGCTGACCAGATACACTGAGATGGAAGAGCACATGGCCAATAGCTAAATAGTGCGTTACAAAATAGTGCCAAACACAGAAGCTTAAAAATGTTCAATGTTGCGTGCAATTGAGCCAACATTTTTTTGCCCATTTTTCACCCAAAACTCACTAAATTACATGGAGCAACTGTAACCCTCTGTAGCGCTGTTTAGCCTAGTTTCCTTGCCAGTACAACCAGCAAGTCCTTCTTAACCCTTGGGGGGTTTGTGTGCATTTTACACACTTTACATTCTGAATTTTTTTGATAATTTTGACTGTGTTCATGTATATGGCCTATATTTTGGCAAGTTTGTGTATTTTTATATGATCTTGTTATTTCCAGCTCAGCTCCTATAAGTCTATAATACACTGTTTACAAATAAGAGTTACACTCAAGCTCTTAAGCACAAAAAATGCACCAATGAAACCCATTCAAACTGCAATTTTTGATCTCACTTCCATTAAAGCATAATACATGCATTCTATTATATCTGGAAGTCAGTCTGGGGTTTTGCCCTAGAACTGATCATTTTTATTTTGCTCAACCAGATGACATCATTTTGGCATGGAGAAAAAAACATGCTAAACATGCAAAAAATAATGATGCATAAAAATAAATTATGTCATTAATCTTCGGCATATCCCAGGCTATGATAATTCAACACCAAAAACTTTTCTTTGCATGTAGTATTTTGAAAGAATTCTTTTTTCTTTTTTTTTTACGAACACAGTGGCATGATGACAAAGTGGCATTCAAAGGATTAAAATCTTTTTAAAAAATTCATATTTGATATCATTATATAAATTAGATTAGTTTTGGGTGGAAAAATAACCCAATGAAAGTAGAACAAAATTTTATAATATTTTTTAAAATAGTATCTTTTTATAGCTATCATATGAAAAGTGCATTTTTGTGTGTTTAGCAGCTCGAGTGTGACTAATATTAAAATAACCCCACAGAGTTAAAGCGGCAAACCCTCACGAACATCTCTGGAGGCTAATGCCACTATTGCCAAGTAACTTCTACAACCCAACATCAAAAATGCTGAAATATCCTTTTAATGTCCAGCTTACATGTGCTGTAGTATGAACTAATACTACATAGCAGACCATTTATAAAATATAAACTAACTTAATTTGTGGTGATGATTAAATTCAACAAGGACCTTCTAATTATCGTTACTACATTTAAAACTATTTACTCTTAATTCTGAACACATTACCATTATATATGCATTAAGAATGATCAAGTCATTCTCTGGGCCCAGTATAGTTTTCATGGCATAACACTTTATTTTTATCTGACCTTCAGTGCAAATGAGGAATGCAGACATATTCAATTTTCAAAAGTATTCAAAACTCTCTGTCTGCATGCTTAACTTTGGCCAATGATGTTATCATGAAGAAATTTTTATAAGGACATGGGACGTGTCTGGGCCCCTGGTGTTTAGAAGTCTTTTCCTCTGACCCAGTCCTATTGGCCATGGCCCTGTTTAAGGGTTTAAATCCAGAGAATCCCCCTTGTAGCAGAGGAGATGAAATGTTGCGTCAACTTGAATGGATGTGTGCGTACTGCTGCACCCTGTGAGAGGATCTAGGAGCCCTTTATCACCTTCCCGAGCTGTTGAGCAAAAATAAAGCTCCCTCTGTTATCCTCATCAGCAACGCGGTGAGCGAGTCTGAGGGGATATCCTGTTGGCGAAGTAAACGCATTCATCCTGCTTGCGGCGGTTTTGGTGACACAAGATTTACAAAATGTTCCAGCGGCCTCCACTTACCTCTTTACAGCACTCTGTATGTAGAGTAATGGGCCTTAGATCCTCTGTTATTTCAGAAAACAGGGGATTCTCCAAATGGTGCCAACATTCTCAGGGTATGCATAGACACCAATATCAACAGGGCTGCTCTCACTTACTTTAACAAGCAGGATTTTAAGGACACACTGCACTTTTTGTAGGGAGAGGAAAACATTCTGAGCTTAATTGAAATGTATTCATGGCCCTTGTAAAATATGTGTTAACACTGAGTATCACATTTTAATTTCAATAATGACTAAACAGTTCTCTCTATATTGAGAAAAAAATTAAAAACCTTTCTCTGAAAGCTCAAGTTTTAAACACGTTTCTGACCTTAATGTTTTGTCATGTTACAGAAACTTTAGCCTTAATATTGTGAACAGCCTACGTGCTTAGTGGTGATGGGTACATTTAGAAAGCAGATTACTCAACATCATCCTCAATGACTTCAGCAAAGTTTTAAAACCACTATGAAACAATTCTGTGGGCTGGGTAAGGAGGAACCATTAAGTAGCTGAAGTAATTCAAAACATCCATTAACCATAATGCGCCATGCGGTTTCTGATTTCTGGAAAAGTGAAGTGCTTAAAAACAATCGGATTTGAACAAATTTCATCCTCCTCTTCATATCTTCCCCCCTCTGTGGCAACAGCCTCCTCCGTGTGACTGAAATACCCCAGATTAACGCTGAGCGGATTCTTTTGAATTATGAGCCAGGAGCCTGCTATCACAGCTCGTCCCTTTTGTCTGACCCAAACCACGCTTGTGGTAAAGCTCCTGTCATACCAACGAATGCAATGACATTAACATCAGAAACCAGAGGAAGCCCGGTTGCAGGCCACCCAGGTTTTCTTGGGGTCTGCAGAGCCAGGGAAAGTATATCTTGGACAAGTCACTGGGCTACTCTTGCATTTCCTATTATTAATTTTATGCAGGCGACCAACCAGCTCTGTAAATCATACCTGCGGTTAGAAAGGGCTGATATGCCCCCCTCTCTCTCTCTTTCTTTTCTCTCTAATCCATGAAGAGTTCTGCTCATTGTCATCTCTCTTTCTAGCCCCTCATCTGTCTAGTTATTCTGTGGATTATGCTTGTCACATTAAAACACTGGTGTTGTCCTGAAAATGATTAAGTCTGAGCCATTTCATAGAAGAGTTCAAGCTCAGGGCAACTTAAAAGTAGCATATGCCCCTTATCCTTTATTATGTTTTCAGTGTGTTGGTGTTATTACAGCATCAAAGATACTTAAGAGAGGAAACTGTGGTGAGAACTGGTGGCTCATAACACCCTCTGCTCTTCATCTTAAGCAGAGGAGACACGCAGAGTATTCCCCTCTCAACTCAGTGACACATGAGGTTTAACAGCAAGGTCAGCTGGGCTCATCAAGGCAGCACAGGTTTAAGTTACTGTGAATTTTCTTTTACCACTGACTGAATATTAACAAGGATGAAGGATGCATTCAAATTGTCCTTTTTGGGGTAGGAAGGTTCCTAACTGAGTGGAACAACTCAGATATTTAGTCATCAGCCATGATAAAAGCTTCATTAACTCTCAAACATAAAATAGGAGCTCCACTGTTTCCTTTATTATGCAGGGGCTATAAAAAGTATACACCCCCTTGGTTGTTTTACCCTTTTATTGATTTAATAAATCATCCATGGTCAATTTAATTTGGATTTCTACAAAGTAATGTCAATCAATTAAAATATGTAACATAAAATAAGTAATAGATGCACCTTTGGCTGCAATCACAGCACGGAGTCTGTGAGGATAGGGCTCAACCAGGCTTGCACATCTGGACACTGCAATTTTACTCAATTTTTCTTTGCAAAACTTCTCAAGCTCTGTCAAGTTTCACAGGGATTTGGTTGTGTACAGACCTTTTCAAGTCCAGCCACAAATCCTCTACTGGATTGAGGTCTGGTCTTTGACTCAGCCACTGCAGAACATTCACCTTTTAGTCTTTAAAGCATTTCTGTGTAGCTTTCACTGCATGCTTTGGGTCACTGTCTTGCTGAAAATAAATCTTTTCTTCTCTCTTTCTTTTTCATTTCATTGATGAGGGATTAAACTGAATTCCAGGGGATGTTCAGTGTCTTGAAAATTTTTTGTATCCATCCCCTGATTTATACTTTTCAATAGCCTTTTCTCTGAGCAGAGTATCTGTGGGGTCTTTAAAAGTCTTAAAAAGTCTAAAATCCAATAATTTGAATTTAAGGCTTTAAAATGTTTAAAATTCTCTTAAAATCTCATAAAATGTCTTAAGTACAACTTTAAAAGGTCTTAAAAATGTATTATTAATGTATTATTATAACGGAATCACGGACAGAATCGCAGAATTGGCCAATAAAAACGGAATTTACAATTTAACATGAATATTGAATGAATTTGACTGAAATGCTGTGTTTTTTTAGAAAGAGGAACGTATATCTGAGGAATATGTCCCCGGGGGAACACTAAAGCGGGGCACAACTTGTCCCTCACTCACCCCGCCCCCTCTTAAACAATAACAGCATGTCAAAGCGGCTGCACGAAACACCGGCAAACATCAAGAAGCCCCCATATGGGGCAGTACCGTGGGACTTAATGTTGCACCTTCAAGAAAACTCATCCATGCTTCGAGTTATTTTACCTCACCACACCACCTGAGTGGTGTACCTCACCTCACGCGAGGCACACCGCTCACCCTTCGGAGGCTTAAAATCAAGTTGGATGGACCCGAGATTTTATAAAGTCCCGCAGTCTAAATGATGTTAAATTCGAGTAACAGTTAGCATAATAATTCATCCTGTATAAATTTAAGGTTATTTCTTTTTAATTAGTGAATATTTGGTTGATTTACATAAACAAGACACTCTTTTTTCTGGTAAAATTAGTGGAAAGGTTAAAAAACGGAATTCCAAAAAAACATTAAAACGGAAAAAACAGAATTTGGCAAAAAATAAAACAGATTTCATAGGGCCCTACACATACTTTGCAAGTAATTCTGGGCCTCCGATTTCCCTTCATGTCTTTTTTACTTTTTTTTCCAGTATGGATGTGACATGGGTCTTAAATTGTATTTATTATGGTCTTAAAAAAGTCTTGAATAGTCTTAAATTTGACTTGTTGAAACCTGCAGAGACCCTGTCTGAGTTGCTCGGTGAGTTTCTCTGACCGTTCTTATGTCATCATGTTGTAACGGTAGCCAGGAATACTGATCAGCCAGTGACTGGACCTTCCAGACACAGGCGTCTTAATACTACAATCACTTGAGACACATTCACTACACTCTGGTGATCGCCATTTGACCAATCGTGAGACGACTAGCACCACTTGGCTGGATGAACTAGGTCAGTCACTTTAAAGGTGGTGAATATTTATGCAGTCATTTATTTTACATTACGTATTTTTGCTTAATTGATATTACTTTGAAGAGATCTGTTTTCACTTTGACACTAAAGAGTCACATCTGTCCCATCTGTTAACATGGAGGAGGTGGAGCTTTTGACTTACTCTGCAGTTATTCAGCAGGGGATGCTCTAAATATTTTGGCTTTACTTTTAGGGAACTGCTATCTTGTCCATCTTAATATACACTCTGTGGTCTCAAAAGTAATGAAGCCGATGATTCACTTTGCAAGAAATGGACATCTGCAAATTATCAAGAAGTGGACATTCAGCCTTTAAGCACATTCAAATTCCTTTGGTTCTGTCTGATTCATGAAGCTTGGACGAATCTCAAGGCTGAGGGATGTTTTTACCCATTTGCATTTCAAGGCTACATCCAGCCGCACAATATATGAGCCTTTAAATGCAAAAATAAAGTTGATTGAGATGGATATTTGATGCACAAATTAAAGTGGTGTGGTTAGCTATCGATATATGCTCAGAACTGTATGCTATACGCCAGAACAAACTTAACTCCCTACAATATATTTCCCTCCTTGCGGGCTTTCCTTCCTCAAAATAGAGACTTTCACTCAGACATCTTTAGACATTAGCTTGGCTCTGGAGTGACTGATCCTCCTTCGGAGCTAAATGGATCTGCGTTTAAACTGTCTCCAAACTGTCCCCTGTGCGGTTTCTTCTCAGCATAGAAATATGTTGAGCAGAAATCACACAGGGACTATCATATACAACTTTTGTTTAGTACAGTAAGCCCATTCATACTTCTTTTTGTTTTTGTATGTACCTTAATCCCATTTGCAAAAATCTGATTTTTATCTCCTCTGTGTGTTTTGACCTAGCAGCACAGCAGGAGGGAGAAACTGCCTGTGAAACCTCATGTGAGTGTTGGAGTCATTCATTTTTTA
Organism: Cheilinus undulatus; assembly: GCF_018320785.1. NCBI lineage: Eukaryota > Metazoa > Chordata > Actinopteri > Labriformes > Labridae > Cheilinus > Cheilinus undulatus. The sequence continues at coordinate 32,891,806 of NC_054878.1, read as the reverse complement.
GGGTTTCTGGCATGCTCAGTAAGGATGTGGCAGCTCCCACTGTGACGCATTTACTTAACTGGAGTCCATCAGAACATAAGCTGAATGAGGAAAGAGCTGATAGGGATTGAAGGAGGGGTAATTGGTTTTGGGGGGGGGGAAATAAAATTCAAAAGCAGAGCAGCAGGGGTTTGCTAAAATAGATATAATAATTGCATCATTTTGCAATTTATTAAACTTCATCTAATTAATGTTGTATCACTTTGTCTCGAGTACTTCTGCATTGTATTGCATCATATTGTACTTATCCAAATGTACCCTACCCCATTTATAGCTTATACATTGATGTGACCATGCAAAGGCCTGGAGGGCAAAATAGAACAGTAGCATAGCTTGGAACCTTATTATCAAATTTGAGTTTGTAAGCTTTTGATTTTTTGGGCCTTGATAAAGCACCTGGTACACTATTTATGTCACTAGAAATGAGAAAAATCTGAGCTAGAATTTTGCTTCAGTGATGTATATATAGCTAACTGTATATCTGTTGTAGTCAAGAACCATTCATCCTACATCACCATCAGAACAAAAGTCTACAAAAATATGGACATTTTAGTGATGTTTATTGCATCATTAATAATGCTGTTTAGGAAGTGAAGAGCAAAAACTTTTGTTAAAGTTCATGTGGAACACAGATGGCCTAGTGGTTAGGTCTGCCCATGTACAGTATATGGGTGGCCCGGGTTCAAGTCAAGCCTGTGGCTCTTTCACTGCATGTCATTCCCCATTCTCTCATCCCTGATTCTGTCCATGGTTCTCTCTCTCTAAAAAAAGGGGGAAAAAAAACTAAAATTAATCTTTTAAAAAAGTGTATCTGAGCACTCATTAGTTAACAGTAGCTAGTTCACATTACCTAACAATATTATGAGGATCTCTGTCAGCTGTAAGTCACTGTTCTAGGGCTGTAATGTTAGTTGAAGACAATCATATTGAACAAGTTATCACAATGTTTGATGTGCATTATGAAACGTATATCCAAACTGGTGATTAGCTTTATGCTAACACATAATCACAATCTCCATTAACAGGCTAGCGGCTAGCATTTCTGTCACAGTCACTCAACTTTAAAAACAATCTGTTGACTTGACAGTAACATGCAAATTGATTCTTTCACTATTTGCTTAATAATGTTCAGTAAAAAAAGATTGTTGCATAGAATTGCAAAATTAGTTACATTAGCACCTCACTTGTGTCCCTTGTATACTGTTTTTTTTTCTTCTTTGTCAGTTAATGCAGCTAGCAGACACCTTTCAGGAGGGTTAAAGCCCCTGCCTGGCAGTAAGACAACCAAGTGGTGAAAGTAATAGAAACTGTTGTTTTAAGAGTGTTAAAAATTACCTGAAACCTTCAGAACTCAAGCCCTATCCCTGCATCATATCATGTCATATGGTATGGTATTGTATCCTATAGTAGCGCATCGTATTAAACCATACCCTATTGTATCATATCATATTGTACTGCATTGTATCATATCATATTGTACTGTATTGTGATATTTTGTATCGTACTGTATCATATTGTATTGTATCATATCATATCATACCACATAGTACCATATGGTACTGTATTGGACCATGTTAAATCGTGTCATATCATGTCGTACCATATGTTAAAATATCATATCGTATCACTTCATATTGTATCATACCCTATAATATCATCATGTCATACCCTATTGCATTGTGTCATATTGTAATGTATCGTATCATATTGTATGGCAGTATTCAACAACTGGAGGCCCAGGGGCCACTTCAGGCCCCCCATGGCATCCCATCCGGCCCCCAGAGAATTATTAAATTCAGAAAATTTGAGAAGGAAAAGTATGGCATGCTATTGTTTAACTTTTTTTTCTTTAAGTTCAAATAAAACTTTCAACCCAGCCACTTATCCAAAAAAAAAAAAAAAAAAAAAACCACAGGTATTTTATTTCCGTAATTTGGCATGGTCAAAGCATACTTATTTTTATCTTGGTTAAAGCTGTGTTTTTTTGGACCAGTGTGGCTCTTTGAGAGTGCCAATTCCTTTTCTGAGAATCTACACAGAACATCAATGTCCTGGCTGTGTTTTCGGCCAATCGCAACACAGCATATTACCATCAAACTTGGTTTGGCATCAAGGGGGGTTCAGCTAAAATATCTCAGTCCCCCCCTTGTGGCTGGCTACAGTATAGGTGATAGAGACTGGTCTCACAGTTTGGGGAACGAAGTTCCATTATTTTTGGAAGGAAATGAATAATATTTTAATGTCAATTAGACATATATATATATATATATATATATATATATATATATATATATATATATATATATATATATATAATTTAATTTTTTTGTTTGTTTTTTGTTTGTTTGTCAATGTCCGACCCCCATGGCATCTGTCAAGAAGAAGCTGGCCCTTGTGTGAATGATGACCGTTGTATGGTGTCATATTATAGCCATAACCATATTGTATCATATTTTATTGTATTGTATCATGTCACATCATATCTAACCATACCCTATCATATCTAACCAAGTGAAGGGAACTGAACTGAGAGCCTAACATAACGTAACATAACATAATGTAACATAATGTATTGTAACACAAAGTAATATATCGCCATACTAAACCATAAAGTATCTTATCTCGTGTTTCCTCTCTAATGGTATATTACAGAAAACACATATGGATCGTTTTTCTGCATTGAGTTCATTTAATTTTGAAGGTTGAAGTAAATTCATGTCATCAAACTCTTTTCAGTGCAGAACTTAAACTTGTATCAGCAGGCCTGTGGGTTTATCACAGCTCACTTACTCAGACAATAAAAATTCCTTCTTTAAAAACTGATCATAACTCAAATCTTTGTTGACTTAGTGAGTGACTGCTTATGTTTAGATGCTCAGCAGTGTTAAACTTCAGCTTGCAGGCAGCTGGACTCATAAAGATGGACCTATTTGGAATGTGCCAGTAAAGCTGAGGCGTGCAGCGTCTCTGTGTGAATGTGTTTAGATTCAGTGTCATCTGAGTGCATTTGGTAGAATGTAAACACACACACAGCAGACATTTACTGAAACCAGTCTGCATACTTACACTTTGAGCAAACAGCAGCTATTGTAGCTTAAAGCATGCCTTGAAATGTATTCATTTAAACACTATAAAGCTTTTTGTGTGCTGAGCCGGTGAATGGAACGACTCTAGTGCTCAAGTCATCATCTCCTCAAGACTCCAGACAGATAGCTTGGGGAATTTTTAAACAAACTTGGAGAAATCCATCATATCAAAACCATTTTAGGTTTTATTTGGGCCTCTGGTATCTCTCATCTCTTTTGGGACATGACAGTAATTACAGCCATCAAGGTGCTCGTCTGGAGCTGTCAGCCAAGAGTGCAGAGACTGTTTCTCCTCAGCTGCTCCAACATGGACTCCTGACATCACTGCTCCGTTTGTTTTAACAAAACCTGAAGTATGTAACAGCATTAATCGCAGACAGGACAGATTTATTCAGAGTCGTCACCCTGGTCTAATTCATACATTGAGTGAACTGTTACAGGGAGGATAATGTTATAAACAAGGTAAAGAATCAGCCAGGAAGGAATGTGAGGATAAGCTAAGGTTGTGAAATGACTTAGAAGGGAGTCCATTCATATGATATCATATCAGTGATACATGGAAACAGTTTGAAAGGTTCTGGTTTTAAACATAAAGTAATTTTCAGAGAGGAACTCATCCTATACATAATAATGACTCCTGAAGTTCAAAATAAATAGCCCTTTAGTATCACACGTCCTATCAATTTTGTTCAATTTTGATTTTATTTTGGGGGTCAGAGACTTTCACGTCAAGCCAGTTCCAAAATTCTTAACCGATTCTTTATTTGTCATAAAGATGTGCTTATATCAGCATCTGCTCCAGTCTGGTGTGCATTAAGAATGTAAAAAATATTATTTGGCATTATTTGGCAAAAACTGCCTGTATTCACAGGTAATATCAGCTGTAAGTACAATTAAGTGTTTGCTGCATACATTTGTAGCATATGCTTAAACACACATTCGAAACTTTGACCACCAGGGGGCTCTCATTTAAATTATAACAAAAGATGACAAGTAGAGACTCAATGCCTTTTCCCCCCACTACTGTTGCTTATGTCCTGTTTTAAACTGATGACTCTTAATAATAAAAACCCCAATACATAACCTCTCCTTTGGTTCTATGGATTAATTTCAGATAATGATAGGGAAAAGCTGATAAAAGTGGCCACTACTCACTAAATTCATTAAACCAAAATGTTTACTAAATAAAACTTATGGTGTAGTTTTGAATAAACAGACTCCTCAATTTAAAACAAGAAGTGAGAGGTTGAGGTGGATGGACCTGGGCATCACATCTGGCCTCTCGACCTGGGTATGTCTAGTGGGGCCACAACATTACTGTGGGTGGGGGGTGGACTCTGCATTACAGGGGTGAGCTTGGGCACTAGGTTCTTCACAGATGACGAGCCAAGTAGTCATTTCTGCAGAGAGAAATGCTACAAAAAGACCGTGTTTTCAAAGTGTGAAAATATGTACATCCTTCAATTTTAAGCTACCTTTTTGTCCCAAAAGTAGGGAAATATTCAGGCTTTTTTTTAATGAAAGTTTTAAAAACTTGCAGAGAAACTGCAGCAGGCAAGAATTAAAAAAGCCTCTGTCTAAAGCCTAGACATGCAGTGTCACACAACACTCATGTATGGTCTGTTTAAGCACAATAAACTCTGATCTTACCTGTGTTTCATTTGTTCATGTCCATCTCATCAACCTCCAGCCGTATCAAAAAGAAATAAAAATGAAAGAGGAAAGGAAACTGGCACTTAAACTGGAGCTAGCTACTGTGGCTAGCATGAACAAGGGTTTATTGGTTTAGTACTATATCACTGTTTCAGTTAAACACATGTCAATGACAAAAAAAGGATTTTTTTTAATATGTTAAAGGGGCTCAGCTTGCCTCTTAGCTGAGAACAAGACTCCCTTAATCTGAACAGATAATGCTAGAATGTCTGCAGGACTGAGTATTTTGATATTTATCACCTCCAAACCCAGTGAATTAGTTAAACTGTAGGGACAAAAAAACTTTATTTTTTAAAGTAGGGATCGTACTCAGTTTGTGTAAAAATTTTCTAATAATAATTGCTGCCTGTTGAACTTGCAGCTGATAGCAGAGAATAATTGTGGTCCATCACAAGTAAGCAGAACAAAGCATGACTGAGACACAGCAGAAAGGCAGCTTTCAGTAGCAGTTCATGCTTCCTTGCATGGCAGTCTATTCTGTCTATCCAGTGTTTCCATGGCAACAAGAAGCATTCCATGTACACAGGTTAATGTGTTCTTCTGCAGAGGCTTTAATGTTTCTGTTTTGGATTTTTGTATTTAACTTTGGTTTAAGTATACTTTATATTTTAGATTGAATTAAAACTTTAATTTTGTAAACTTTTCACTTCTGTGTGAAACAGCAGCCATCCTGGAGACTAACCGATTTACAACCTTGAGGTCAGAATTTAATGTTATTTTGCTTCATCGCTGGATTCACAAGAATCAGGTGACACCAACAGGCTGCATTTACCTGCAAAATATTTCGCAAAAGGGAAAAACTATTATCTTTGGATGCAACTGGGAAGATTTATTTCATATCATTTTACCCCTTACACCTTTTCAACAATCAGTCTCTGTGCTGCAGCCAGACAAAAACATCCATCTTGTGGATAAAATAGTTTCACTTTCAGAAAACTACACTTGGAAACAGAAATCTTTTTACAGATTTTTCTTCTCAGGGAGTTAATTCACAAGATAAATGTGACATTATTGGTTAAAGTTGGATAAAAACCCCAGTCTAGTAATACTTGGCAGTCTCCCCTTCCACAATGTTCCATGAGTGGTGAACTCAGCTCTTGTTACATGCTTGTTTGACAATGTTGTCACCCTTTTTCCTCTTAAATATGAAACACTAAACACATGTGTGAAAATTATTGCATTTTAACAGCTATGAAATGAAAAGACAAATTATTTTTCTGCATTAAAAGAGTTGATTGATTTGCAGGCCTCGTTACTGAGGTGTTACTCTATTAGGTTTCACGGTATTATGTCTAGTGATGTCAGCTTTTCCCTCATGTGGACGTGTTCCAACACAGATTCATTCAAAGGGAAATAGTGCAGCTAAATCATGTATAAACTCTTTATAATGCCCCAATAAAACACAGGCCTGGATAGAAAAAAGTCACCTCTAGAGAGAGAAATGTGCATAACATCAACAATCTGCAGAGAAATGTGAAATGAAGAAAGTGACCTCTGGTCCTGCTGTTCTTGCCCTGCTCCCATTCATCAGCTTCCAGTCTCCACTAAAAGCCGGCTTTACAGCTGGTTGGCGCTTGTGCTCTAAAATATGTTCGACTGGATGGACACAAGTGTCGATGAGGTGGTATTTCTCAGGCCCCCTGTCTTTCCGTTATCGCAGGATGTGGAGTCGAGGAGAGCGAGGGAGCAAAGTGGGGAGGAATGGAGCCCTAAAGCATGATTTACTTGACCCTGCAGCGCTGGAACTCACAGCCAGAAACCTCATTAATTCCCAGGGTCATTCCGTTTGGACGTAAATTGGTTACAAAAATTGGAACGCGTGGACGACTTCCAGACATACACAAAGAATTATGAAATCTATGGCCTCGCCCCCACCCTCCCCTGTCTCCCTTCGTACCCACTCCAAAACCAAAGTATTTCCAAATCAGCGGGCGTAAATCATGCAGGTCTGCTCGGAGGAGTCGCCTAATCCTGATCGAAGGGAGGAGGCCAATGGAACGTTTTGTGCTTATTAGGCAGCAAATATGGCGTTGTTTTATGCGATTATCAACTGTGAATTATCCCCCCCAATCCATCCTGGAGCTGTGCTTGGCCTGTCTTTTGTTTGGGAAAAAGAAGCTGGAGGAACAGCAGGGCTGCAATGGAACCCTAATAAATTACACTAATGCACACATTTAAAGAGGCTCATATTCCCCCTGGCCTGTTATCAAGACTACTCCAGTGAGAATGTAAACTACCTCTCACTGCCCCCCCTCCCTAGGCCTAATATTTAATGTTATCATCCTTTAAAACAACCCCTCTGTTTATGTTATTGCAAATAAAGGGCAGATTATTCCAACTTTTTCTCACTATTTCACATTGGCTCCAGATTAGTCAGGCAAATAGTTGTCTAATGGTGCTGCTGGGCTCATTAATTCAAGCAGATAGACCCAGGATTGTGTAAACACAGTGAAGTCAGGGCTGGTGAATCACACCTTCAGTTTACAGAGGCCGACAGAGAGGGAGGACGCTTTCTACGAGCCCACACAAGGAAAGCCTGTGGAAAGGAAAACAAGCGTAATCCTGCTGATAAAAGCAAGGATTGTTTCAAAGTTTATTTGGACACGCAGTGCCTGGCTGAGGTTAGACCCTAATGAGACAGCAGCCTGTCCAGAGTGGATTCATCACCGCTGGATTGGGGTTATCACCCTCCGCCGTGCTCCACCACTTTTAATCAGGCTCCTCTCTGGTCACTCCCTATCAGCAGCAGTCCATCTCTGCAGCCGTCAGCATCCATCAGGAGCTGCAGACAGGCCCAGGGAGCATGGCTCAGGAGTGCATTAGTAAATTATTGCCCTTTGGTTTAGCTTTAGTGTCTGTCATGTCTGTCTCAGAGCGCACACAGTTATGTGCATGAACTTTCTGTGGAAGACGTTTATTTATGGGAGAACTGATAGATAAGATGACATATTGTTGTAAAACTATCAGGTTAGTACATGCTGGAGTAGCTCAGTGCAGTCAAATACTGTCAAGTATACATGGAAGCTTCATCTGTAGGGTTAAATGATATTTATAGTGCTAACAGAGATCTTCCAGCACTGTCACTGTATGACAGTGGCAGCTGCATGCACTTACGGGGATGACGATGTCCCTCAGCTGGTATATTGGTCTCTTGGGTTTATAGGACAGACAATTTAAGATGAAGAAATAGGCATTAAAAGAATATCTTAAACACTGGACATACTTTCTGACTTTACTTATTTACTTTGCTAACTGTACTAACCATCTTTACCAGCTTATTTTATGGACCACCTTTATTTCACTGCATACTTTGCTGACATTACTTTCTCTGTTAACTTCTGTTAATGGACCATTTCTTACTTTACCTTTATTTGCTAACTTTAATTAATAGCCTTGACCACTTCACTGTCTTACATTACTTTTGCTATGTACTTACTTTTTCTTACTTTATGGGCTTTACTGATTTCATTAACCCTTAGGGGTCCACGATCATGTCAGCGTGATATCATCATTTCCTACTTTTCTCACATGATAGCATGAAAACAAAGCCACATTTTGCATTGCAATCACTTAGTGTGGAAAATTGATTTTTTTGTAGCTGTCTTTCCATTTTTATTTGATGTCAATAGGCCAAATAAAACAGGAAATACAATCTTTTAAATTTGGTATAAAATTAATTTACACATAGGGGACAGTGGACCATACTAGGGCTGGGCAGTTATGGCAAAAATCAAAATTGAACTTTTTACCTCTATAACGATTAATTAATGATTATTCCACCCCCAACCTCCTACTCTGTTTGTCCTGAAAATACTTGTATAATTTTAAAACAAATAATTGAAAGGAACAGGCACGGATTATCAATTTATGGTTATTTACTGAAACAATTTAAATCAACACACAAATCAGCTGAAAATTTTTTTTTTGTAAAAAGTCAAATTTTCCAAGAAAAATAGAAAATATTCAACTTGTATTTCTTACTAACAAAAGAAATTATTTTTTTACTGTTGTAAAAAAAATGGAAAATAACTTTGCTCCTCACATTGCACAGTCAGCTCTGTGTTTGAGTTTTGGGGGGGGTACATTAGTAGAAAGAGAATTACAGGTTTATGTTGGTTAGAGGCTCGAAATGTTGGTTTTGATTTTTTTTTTTTTTTTTTTTTTTTGATTACTTGCCCAGCTCTAGACCATACTGTACAGCAGGGGTTATCAATCTTTTTGGAGCTAGGGACCCCTTACAGGGCAGAAAATTTTCCTCACACTGATTAAACATGCGTTAACTACCATTTATATTCCTAGATGCTGTGTTTGAAACTCTTTAACCTAAATACAAGTTCTTGTCTGATGAGGTGTGGCTTCTTACTTTTTGCCATCCTTTGAGCAGCCAAATAAGAAGCCCTCTGTTCTTTTTCTAAGGTTGTGGTCAGGTAAAAGTGGTTGGACACACATATTTTGGACTTGGAGGTCCGTGAAAGAATTTAAAGTAAATTATTAAAGTAATGTCATGTCATTCAAAATCAAATAAATACAGACCACAGAGCCATAAAACAACCAAACTAAACCAATGACTCCCACATAAGTTCGCTTTGAGCCAATAAAAACTCAGATATGCTTGTGACATATCACATAAATCTGTCACTTGAGATGCATCAGTCACCTTGCTCAGGACACATCGGGTGTGCCAGTCCAGCTAGCAACATGAGAAAATATTTAAGTGTGTCCACTTCATCAAGTGATGCCTGGCCCAAACTAGCTAAATCTTAAAAAATATGATGACAGCTATCTCTAGTTTGGTTTTATTGAGATCAGCAACGGAAGTCCAAAGTATGTTCTGTGTCCGACCACTTTTACCTGACCACAACCTCCGAAAAAGCACAGAGGGCTTCTCATTTGGCTGCTCAAAGGATGGCAACAAGTAGAAGCCACACTAAATTGGACATGAGCTTGTATTTAGGTTGAAGAGTTTCAAACACAGCATCTAGGGATATAAATGGCAGTTAACATATGTTTAATCAGTGTGAGGGTTATGTGGGGGTCCTTGGAAAATTTTCTGCCCTGTAAGGGGTCCCTAGCTCCGAAAAGTTTGAGAACCCCTGCTCTAGGGTATTCAACTGTTAAATCCACGTCAGTAAATCAGATATTGAAGGTCATTTTTGTTCAATTTGTAATCCATTTTTGATTAGTTATGCTACTAGCTTTGAATGCTAACCACCTCATTGTATTGCACAGTGCTTTGTGACAGGCTGACAACCAATGGCAGGCTGTTCCATCGTTGCGTCTTTCTTTATCAAAGTGCACAGCTATGACTGCAAAGATCATGATAGAGTAGCATGATAGAGAGACAGAGAGCCTGTAATGTGGCCCTCTGTGCAAATATACCTTAGGAGATACCTTTTTATTGAAGATTCCTCAATTCAACCAGGTTAAGGCTTATTATCACGAGATAGTAAAAACAAAAAAATAAGGGCTTATATTTTAGTTCAAAGCCTCTTCTATTGCGCAAACACTTAAACAAACTTATCTCCTAAAAACACACACATAGACATAATCTATGTCTGTGTGTGTGCTCGGTCTGATTAGTTTAACTTCAAAGGTGATTTACTGCTGTTAGTGTTAACTCACTACCACAACATGACCTGCTCCCACCTCATCAACACTCCCCCGCAACCCCAAACAAGCACATAAAGTCACAACAGCTTTCCATCTTGTCCTGCAGAGATGACACAACACGACTGTTCAGCTCACATCTTAGTCCTAAAAGAATAAATAAAGACGTTTATTTTCCTCTTCTGCTCCTGCTCAAATAAAATACACAAAGCTCAGACTCAGCAAAGGGCCTTCGATCACTCATTGTTGATATTTAGACTAGTTAAGTCTCCATCTTGCCTCGGTGATAAGTGATATTTTAGAGAGACTCTTAACCATTACTCAACTGTGGAAGTTTCCTGAAAGTAATTGCATCAGTTATGGTCCAACTGGTCTGAGAGAAAAAAAAAAACTTGTGTCTTAAATGTCATTTCGGTTGTCTTTGTTTAACATTTATAGTCAGAGGAACAATGTCAGTCTAGCTGTGTGGTTGTAGATGTCTGCTGGAGATGGACCAGCTGTGTTGTAAGATGAGGACTGACAGCAGCGTGAGAAACTTAATGAGCATTGTTGGTTAGAGACAACACAGTGACTTTGGTCAAAGACACAATAGTGGTTACGACGCAGCAGAGAAGTCTGTCCCCAGTCTACAAATATGCTGCTCTGCTCAACCACATGAGCAACGCAATGAGACCAGATATAGCGAGTGCACTACTTCCCCTGAGGAGTCAATCACCATGAAAATTTGATGTGTAAAAATATGCAAGTCTGTTAAAAATAAGACATTTTCTATGCTTAAGAACTGATTACAAAATTTCCTCTGCCTTTCCTGTCTTTCTTGGAATGAACATTTGTGAAACAGAATGGGTCGTTCTGAAGAGCTCAGGGATTTCAAGCACTGTACTGTGAGAGATGCCACCTTTACAATAAGGCGGATTGTGACATTTCATCCCTGCTGGATGTTCTACAGTCAGCTGCAAGTGGTATTATTAGAAAGTGGAAGCGTTTAGAAACAACAGCAACTCAGAAGACCAAGAAGCAGAAATCACAGAGCGGGCTCAACGACTGCAAAGACGCATGGTGCATAAAAGTTGCCAGCACTCTGCTGATTTCACAGCCAAAGAGTTCCAAATTTTCAACAACGTTCATATAAACACAAAAACTGTGCAGTGGGAGCTTCATGCAATGTGTTTCCATGGCTGAGCAGCTGCATGCAGCCTCACAAAGTCCAATGCCAAGCGTCAGATGGTGTGGTGTAAAGCACACCAGCACTGGACACTGGACTGTGGAAACCTGTTTTGTGGAGTGACAAATCATGCATCTCTGTTTGGCAGTCAGATGGCTGAGCCTGACTTTGGCGGTTCTGGGGAGAACGTTACCTCCCTGACTGTGTTGTACCAACTGCAAAGTTTGGTGGAGAGGGGATAATAGTATGGGGCTGTTTTTTCAGAGTTATGGCTAGGCCTCTTATCTCCAGTGAAGAGGTAATCTTCATGCTTCAGCGCACCAAAGACATTTTAGACAATGCTATGCTTCCAACTTTGTGGCAGCAGTTTGGGGAAGACACTTTTTTATTCCAACAGGTCTGCACTCCAGTGCACAAAGCAAGGACTACAAAGACATGGTTTGATGAGTTTGGTGTAGAAGAACTTGACTGGCCCACACAAAGCCCTGACCTCAACCCCATCAAGAACCTTTGGGATGGAACAGGGATTGTGAGCGAGGCCGATGGAAATACAAGCTAAAACTTTCAAAATGACATAACATTTTACTTCTATTAGGGTTAGGGTAAGAGTTGAGGTAAGGGTTGGAAATACAAGCTAAATCTTTCAAAATGACATAAGATTTTACTTCTATTAGGGTTAAGGTAAGAGTTGAGGTAAGGGTTAGGATCCCACAAGTTGAAAGTCAAAACCCTGACCTGCAGAACCTGATTATAAAACATTCAGTTAAGCCAAGTATATTTTCTACTTACAGGAAACAGCTTGTCCTCCATGAAAACACTGATGTTGTCTATATAGCTAAGGCTGAAGCTAACATTGGCTATGAAAGCTATGTAGCTAACGTACCTAGATAGACAATGGCGCTACATCCAAATGAAAAAAAGCAACTTTAAATATGTAGTATACATAGCTTATGTAGCTAACTTAGCTAAATATCAAGCTAACAAGGCTAGTTTTGCTATATTAGCTATGTAACTAATGTAGCTAAATCTAAAGCTGACAAAGCTACATTAGTTACATAAGCTATGTTGCTTCATAGCTAATGGAGCTTAATATTAAGCTAAAGGTGCCATGTTAGCTATGAAAGCCATGTAGCTAAATCTAAAGCTAACAAAGCTACATTAGTTACATAAGCTATGTTGCTTCATAGCTAATGGAGCTAAAAATGAATCTCACAAAGCTACAGTAGCAATGTCAGTAATGTAGCTTCATAATAACGTAGCTGAAACTGACACAAACCAAGCTACTTAAGTTACTTTCGACTATATTACGTATGCTAAAGCTAGACCTGTTTTAGAAGTTGTCATGCAAATAGTTGCCCGCTGTAACTGTGTTAGCTTTAGCCAAAGCTAACACAGCTTAGGTGAGCCAACGTCTGGATAATTAGTACTAAAACAGTTTTATTTATGAAATGTTGCTTATTTTGTAATGTTTGCAATATTTGTTATTTTTATAAACCTAACTATCAGACACTGTTTATGAATAAAGTTGAATTCATTAAAAAAACTTCTAATATGTTGTACTGGCGAATTACATCCTTTCCGCCCTAACAGAGGCAGTGTCTCACAGTAGTGGTCTGCGAAAGGGGTGTCTTAGATCTGCAGTCTGCAGCCAGAACCCTTTCATATGTACTAGTTTCAATTGTACTTTTTGATAGTAAATATAATTTAGTTTTATCAGAGATTACGAAGAGCATTTGTCATTGTCATGTCTCTTTATCTGTAAATAAAGTACAGATGGATCACTTATAAAAATGTTTTAATCCTACCACATCACAGTCATGTCTCAAAATGGCCAAATGAAGTCATGCACTAGTTGGACAGGTTGGGATAAATTGAACAGTCCAGCTCTTTGAATAATGGAAAATCTGCATTAAACCTGTTTCAGCTTTAGATGACATACACTATTCCCCCAGATCCCTTATGCAGTAATTACAAGCGGCGTTAGCATGTGCCTGTACGTCGTGTGGCCTCTGCTGCCGGCTGCCGAGGAGCCCTGCATCCCATCAAGAGCCGTAATGGAAGCCAGATGTCCCGCTGTCCGTTTAAACTTCATAATCAATAGACTTTCTCTCCCCCTCTCTCTGCTTCGACAGCTTGTTATGAGAGGATCTGTTGAGGAATTGCATGTCTGTTTTACAAACAAGTGGAAGTGTGTCAGAAGTGAGATTAACTAATTGGATTCCCCACATGAGTTTTTGTTTGGAAGAGGAGGAGGTGGCAAAGGGAGCGAGGGGAAGGGAACTGATATCTCCCTGTAGCCTCAACAAGCTACATGACACTGCAGGCTCGTTCCTCCAGCTCCCAGACATCCACTTTGGGATTCCTAGAGTGATTGAGGGAGGGGGATTCCCGGGAAAAAAGAGAAAAATCCGTCCAAATAAATAACCTGAAGTGGCACTCAAAGTGACGCAGTGCATCTCCATTTCCTGCGACTGTTTCCTGCAGTCAGACAGCATCGCTTTATATCTCAATCCCTGAGCTGGTGCCGGGGGAAACATTATGGAGCACATGAGTTTTTTTCTCCGCAATGTGAGGGGAAGAGAGGAGTTTGTGTACGACGTGGGGTTTCTGCAGGAAGAGGCAGAAGAGCGGTGATTGGAGTGTGCAGGTCGTGACCTCCAACTTGTAATGATCACCTGATGGATGTAGTGAGTCTGAGGTCAACTGTGTGTCGGAGGACAGCAGTGAGGGAACGAGGACGATGGGGGAAAGGCAGAGTTGGGGAGTTATGTATGAAGAGAAGAGAACAAAAAAGACTGTTTATGTCTGATATACAATGAAATTCTGTTGCACTGCTTGACAAGGGCTCTAATATTAAAAAGGAAAGTAAAAATCATATGTGCAAAAAAAAACCAAAATAAATCTTGCCTTTGTGTGTTGCAATGACAGCAAAGAAAAAATATATATCAGCAAAATGAGATGAGATTTTAAAACAACTGCTGTCTTGAAAACCATACACCTGAAAATAAAAAATACTTCTAAAATGTTAAAGTATGTTGCAGAAAGTAACCAATCATCTGGCCTGGCCAGTTATCAGGGTTCAGATTAGTCATTTTCCAGTTATCTGTATCTCTATTTTGTTTTGCTGGTCACTGATCACCTAATGTCCCGCCCACAACACTATCTGATTGGCTAAGATGTCAAACAACCACTAGCCAGTCAACACTGAGGCCTGAGTGTCACTGACACAGTTTTCCTGCTGCTCTTGTGTTGTTCTGTCATTTTCTCATGCCAGAGCTAAATTGTTAATTTTGCTTTATGTTTTGTTCATGCAGTTTTATTTTCATCACATGAAGTACATTTTTTGTGTCATAATAAATGCACGTTAGTTCCAAATATTGGTTAACAGTCTTATGAACTACTTGTAATCTGTAGAGATCTTGAAAAACCAACATCATACTCCAACGCTTTTCTTTAACACCCTCCATCACCAACATGATGAATTAATCCAAATGGACTTTAGTCAAAATGAACAGGCAAAACTGGCCTTAGAGAGAAAAACAACAAATTATAAACAAATGAAATCCATATTTTATTTGTTTATAGTTTGTTAATTCTAATAGAGTTTGCGCTAAGAGGAAGAACTCATGCAACAGGCTTACTCATTTAAAAACTTATGAAGGCTTTTCAGTGCATATTTCTACATCCTGCACATTCAACTGACGTCCCTAAATTACCCGTCGGTGTGAGTGTGCCTGGCTGTTTGTCTCTGTGTGTCAGTCCAGTAATTGACTGGCAGCCAGTCAGGGTGTACCAAGCCTCTCACACAGTTACAGCAGTGATTGGCTCTAGCCCCCACCCCTGCAACCCCAAACAGAATCAGGCCTGCCAACAGAAATAGCTAACCTGGGCTGTATCTAGATGACTTACTAGAGTAAGGGAAGGTCTAAATGATGTATCGTTTTTCAACTGGGATGGCCATGTTCGCTGCACAGTAGTCACATTGAATAGACCTGCAATGTTTTTATTGTGACCAGAAGCATGTCAGGCTGCCACTTCAGAGTTGTTGGAAGAAAGTCAAAACCGTGGGTTTTCTCATTTCTGTGACTAATTTGCATTTAGGTCTGCCTGGGTCAGAAAACATTGGGAACCACTTTCTCAGCCTAGATTTTCTTGTCCTTCCTTTTTTGGCATCCTGACATTGGTGCAAGTCCTGGGATGGCTGACACTTCAACATTTCTAGACCACGAGTTAGGTGCAATGGGCATGCCCATTATGTACATGAACAAAATGTAAAAGTTTAGCTCTAGTGAGTAATGGTGAATATTTAGATTTTGTGACATAAAGTGGGTAGCATTGCGTAAATTAAGGATGGTCCATATTATAGAAGCCTCCAAGGGCTCTCTTTTCCTGCCCCCCCGCCCCCACTGTACCTGAGGGTGGTTGAACACAGCCATGCTCATTCAAGAATAGCCATGTGCAGACAAGGCCGTCCATAAGCGGGGACAAAGAGAACAGCTTTCTGGGGCCCAGCCAAACTGGGTGCTTATGAAGTCAGCAAAACATGGCCCATTGTAAAGTTAAGCTGTGATAACCATGTTTTATTTTTTGGACCTGAAAAATAACCACTTTTATCAAAGCAACAAGTATCGTTTTCGATTCATTTGTGCTGAAGTATATAAGCATCTTAAAAATGTTAATCCCTTCCCTTAGGGCCAGAATGAAAATGGGTTAAAATGGCAAAAATTGCAGAAAATGTGGTGAAATGGAGTTTTAAAAGTATCAGAAATTGATTAAAAGTGGCAAATATGAGATAAAAGTGGCAGAAAAATAGACAAAAAAGTAGCCAAATGGGTTAAAGTGGCAAAAATGCGCATACAAGGGAGTTACAGTGGCGATATTGGCTTAGAATTAGCAGAAATTTGCAGAAAAGGTTGTGAATGGAGTAAAATGTTGGAGAAATGTGTTTAAAAGGGCAAAATTTGGTTAGTTGAGGCAGAAAATACAGCAGAAAGTGGCAGAAATTGGTAAAACTGGCAAAATTGGGCATAACATTTGGTGAAATGTGGTTAAAGTTGATGTTAAAAGTGGTGAACAGGGATTAATAATGGCAATAATGGGTAAACAGAGGCAACAATGGGCAGAAAGTGGCAAGAATTGGTTTGGAAGTTGCAAAAATGGGCATAAAAAGTGATGGAAAGGGTTCAAAAGTGGAAGAAATGGCCAGAAAAGATGATGAAATTTGATTAAAAAGTGACAGAAATGGGTTTAAAGTGGCAAAAATATGTTTAAAGTGGAAAAATGTTGAGGAAAAAGCGATGAAAACTGGTGAAAATGTGGCAAAATTGGTGTGGAATGACAGAAATTGATAAAAAAGAGGCAAAAGTGGGCAGAAATCAGTTCTTTCAAACTCTGTATAAACTAACTCTCTGCGCATGGTTTTCAATCTTGCATCTGAAAGCTCCTCTAAACAGAGCCTGCATGGCCGGTCCTGATGAGGGCCGCTGGGATAGGAGTAGCAGATCCGGGGGTTGGGGTTAAGGCCGGAGTGGGAATAACTCCATCTTTGCTGATAAAGGCAGCTGGCTGTGGTGACGCTCAGTAAAGTTTTATAGTCAGATATGCACAGATGATTAGGCCAGCTGTGCAGTGTCATATATTCCTAAACAAACCCTGCAGGAACTGAACTCTCACCCTTTGCACATATGGGTTACAGGGCTCGCACTCACGCTCTTATTCATGCACTTAAATATGTGCAAACATTACACACACACAAGAAAGTCACAGTGTGATTGCATGCTAGCTTGCACTATGTGACCCTTTTTAAAGAAGAGTAAATCACACTCAAGACATCGCTTTACTGCGACCACATTTATGCAAAGAAGGACCATAATTATGATCCCTCACCCGCATCTGAATCTGTCTGACAAATCAGTTAGGAGGAAGTGGGAAGGATGTGAAACTGAGCCGCACTTTCTATAAATCACCTGTACACTCTCACTTGTATGTGTGTCTGCTCTCATGTTGCTGTGGCGACAGGCGTGTGGCACATTCTCAGGTCCAAACAGTTTCGATCAAAGGAGCTGTATAAAAACCCCAAAGCCTCTGCAGCTCTCTCACCGCTGTCGCTCTGTTTATTTTGGAACAAGAACAAGATAAACCCAAGTGACGTCTTATTTATTTTCCTGCTCTTGCCCTCTCCTCCCTGTAACGAGGCGAGTCGTGAAGAAGAATTCCACGGTGATCCGTCAGTATCAGTCCAAAGTGTGTGTCCTCTGCAGCAATGAGACACACACTTGCATGTAGATGCATCATGGAGTGTGACCAGGTCTAATGCAACAACACAGTCAGATAATAAGGGGTACTTTTAGATAAATGAGCCATGTGACATGCTTGTGATTGGTCATTGGGGTGGTCTGCTTCAGGATTATAAAATCACAAACACCAAAGGACCATCTTAACAAAAACAACCCTGTCTGTATGCTCCTTTTTCTCACATTTCATCCTTAATTCTTGATGTTTAAACTCAGAGTTTTTATCATCACTTCACAGAGAACTTGACTTTTAAAGGCTGATGTTTTGCTCTTGGTCTTTAGAAACCTTAGTGATCAATTTTCCCTTAAGTGATAGCATCTTGTGACTTGTCATTTACTAAATAAAATGCTAAAAAGCCTTGTCAGTCCTTCGACATCATGATAAGCAGACGTGAAGCTCAGCTTGTTGTTCACTGAGTGCTGTTTCGTTTGACCTGTTCTCCATAAAAAGGCATCTGTGAACCACGATAAGCTGCAAAAAGGGGAAATGAGGAAACCTCAAACTATACTCAGCAGGGTTAAAATGTATCTTCGCTGAGGCCATGCAGGTGAACTGAGCTGCATCATGTGCCGGGTTCTGTCTTACTGTTAAAAGGCTTATTTGTGATGACACAGGACATCAAGAGTCTCGTACCATCCGTAGTCTTGCATACTCCTGGATTTTCTAACAAGAGTGACTAAACCCTAAGTTTCAGCTAAGGAGCATCTACCTTGGAGTTTCAAATAATTCTTTTGAATGTCATGGACAGCAATGGGAGGGATTAGACGTCTCCTCTCACCCCTTCATACTGTCCCCATCAGCTACAACACCATACAATCCAAGGTAGACTTACCATGAGCTGCCTACAGATGAGGACAAAATTATAAGCCCCTCCCCCATGAAAATATACACTTTTTAAAGTATTTCCCAAGTTCTGTTAAACAGAACAAGGAATTCTTAACACAGCTTTGAACACAGAAACAAAATTATTGCACAAAAACTACAAGGGTCAAAAATTATTAGCCCGCTTAGAATTGAACATTTGTTTTGCAATAGCAGAAACCACTGTTGAGTAATGATGTGTTTTAACTTTGTAATGGGCAAAAAATAGTAATAAAGGTTCAAAGTGACAACAGTGGATGACAAAGGTACAAAGAGGTAAAAAAAAAAAAGTGGCAGAAAAAGAAAAATATGGGACACTAAAGTGGTGAAAATGTAAAAAAAAAAAAAAAAAGTTAAAATAGGCCAAAATGGGTCACAATAATAATTTACACATTTTTAGCTCCAAAACAATGGACAAAAAAGGGCAAAAGGGGTTGAAAATAGGCAACAGCTGGGAAAACAAGTTAAATAACAAAGATTCAAAGTGGCAACGGTGGATAACAAAGACAAAAACCTAACAAAAATAATGTAAAGTGGCAGAAAAAGAAGACAAAAAGCCAGGATGCTAACACCAATGCTAATTGCTTACACACATGCATTGATATCGTGGAGAAATAAAGGGTTTAAACTGGCATAAGGGATAAAGATGGGTTAAAAATGATGAAAAAACTATAAATTAAAATAGCAACATTTGTCAAAAGGTGTCGACATTGGGCAATAATGGGTTAAAAGAGGCAACACTGGGAAAAACAAGTTAAATAACAAAGGTTCAAAGTAGTATCAAAGGCAAAAATGGGCAAAACTGGCAACAAAAAGACACAAAATTGGGTGGCAAATGTAGTGAAAAGGGGTTTAAAAAATGGGTATCAAAGGCTCAAAGTGGCAAAAATGGGTAACCTTGCAATGCAGATAGATCGCTTATTTCCGTTCTCAGTGGCAAATCCATCTTGCAAAGCTCCCGTCTGAACCATTTGGGCCCAGTTAGAAAGTGACAGGACCAATCAGTGTTGAGGGGCAGTACTTTCGGGCGCAGTGGAATCCTGATGTAAGCAAGCAGAAACAAGATGCCGGAGCAAGTATGGCTGAAGACATTACTGTGGATGCTGCTAAAGTGCCAGTTTTATCAGAACTTGATGACATTTCTTTGTTAAAAGAAGAACAAAGAACAGCAGTGAGTTGTTTTCTTTTAAAAAATGACAAAAGTCGTGTACTGACATGCCTAGAGTCGCCATGTTTTGCGTTATGAATTGATAAACGGGTTAAAGTGGCAAAACTGGCAGAAAAAAAACTGTGAGAAGTGTTTACAGAGTGGCAAAAATGGGTTAAGAAAAGCAAAATGGGTTAAAAATGGTGAAAAACTGTTAAAACGTGGCAAACATTGGTGAAAGGTCAGTTACTCTGAAACTGTCGGTGTAAATTTGTCAGATTTGTGACTGAAACCACTTTGAAACAATGAGTCGATGTCCAGGTCAAACTTTTACAGTGTAACCAAGCTTGAAGTGTTGCTGCTTTGAAAGTTGTACATAAACCATGAAGTCTAACCCTGTAATATGATATTAACATCATTGGTAGAAATAATCCTTTCACGCTCCTGAAAGCCAGCATTGAGGTTGAAACATTCGAGCGACTTTTTCATTTGCACACACTGAACGCCAGCTCGATCTGGTGCTCTGTACTCAAACATAGGGTTATTCTGAAAGCCACAGGCAGTTGAGCTCTGGTCTCAGAGAGCCTGGTGAAAATTTGCTGCTGATGACAGGTCATGTGAAATAATAAAAAGAGCTTTTTTTTTTTTTTTACATCCACTCTTTTGTGTTTGTGTCTCAGCAGGCAGCCCAAGCACAGCCCATAATCCCCCTCCCAGCGTGGACATCACTCAATGAATTCAGCCTCTATGGAAACAGGCAGGCGGTCGGACTGCTGCCATTTCACAGGCCTAATTAATACCAAACCTCTGCACCCTTCACAAATTATAGCATATACCACACAGGACTGGCTCAGGACAAGCGTCTGCAGCCTGCAATAAAACAGTCCCTTCATGGCCACATGAAAAATACAGGGCGGTGGGTCAGAGGATGCTTGGATTATAACTGATTACTGATTACTGTGGGTGTGTTTTATATGAGAAAGGTGCTGAAAGAAAGCTTAAATAGGGCAAATTCTCAGAGGGATTCTCCACCGTGAGAGCCATCCAAGGACAAGCTGGACTTTTTAAAGCTTTTCAGTGGTGGGGGGGCTTCTGTTGAGGCCACCCCGCAGTGTCCCGCTGGCTGTGGTCAGCAGCCGGTGCAGCAGTAGGTAACTCTGGAGCCAAGGTGGAGTGAGAAAGGAAGGGAGGAAACTCGAAGAGAAACCATGAAAAATGTGGAGCATGAAAATGTCTCCCTTGGTTTATGGCAGCGCTGCTTAGCTTCCAAGAGAAACACATCTTTAAATTTAACTTGAGATGTCTTTTTTTCTTCTTCTTCCACTCCCAAATGTTGGCAGGGACCTGGGTTTTGAAAGCGAGGCCAAGACGCTTGGAAACTGCGACCATGTTAAAAAAGCACTCAATAATGTGGCTTTTTTGGAGATGTGGCGACAGCTTCTGTATGAGGGAGCTCAGCTTTCAGCGATGGCGAACATGTTTGGTGCGTATGCAGCTGCAGAAGTGTCGTCAGTGCCAACATTTCAGAAAAACACGTGATTTACACACTGAGGGGATATTTTCTGATGGATTTCACTCGAATACTCTGCCGATTTTTCAGTTTCACATCCAATATATCAAACAAACTCTCCAATGCATCTTTTTCCGTCTTCACACACACTCTCTTCTAATCCTGTTTAGGGAGAGAAAATCCCAACAGTATTTGGAATAAGAGGCCATAAATAAAAGACCTGATACCGGTTATTCCAGTGAATTGGCCTGAAATGACGGGGGCGGCTGGAAACATTTTGGCCAGCTATCAAATTAAAGGTTTTCTACCATGTAATAATATTTTGCTAGTCTCAGGAGGAAGTCGTCTCTCATGCCGATGATTCAGAGCTCATTTAGGGAAAGAGCATCCAGCCGATGTCATAAATCAGCGTCTGATGGAACAAACATACCTCAGAAACAGAGCCACCTCCAGAGCATCCACTCTGACTCACTGAGCGGCTGCAGTGACTGAATAAAACGCTCCACCGCTCATCAATACCTCCTCTGGCAGTGAAATGAAATGCATGTAAGCCAAAAGTTAACACCTCTGTTTGCAGTGGTGTCCAAAAACATTAATTTATCCAAGAGAGATTCAAGCATTGTTAGCAAATGAAACCAGATTTAATGTAACTTTTCTTCCTAAATAATTACTTTAGAGCAGGGATGTCAGACTTAATCACAGCAGGGGCCGAATTCTAGATTTGGGTCCAACCCGAGGGCCGAGCATGGTCCACATTTAACCATAAACTGACAACCTCATTTTCACCAACAATAAATCATAAGGGGGAAAAAAACCTTTGCAACTGATGGTAAATCATTTTAAGATTGAAAAGGTCAAAACGATAAGTTTAAAGGCTTAGAATCTGAGTTAAAAATTCGAACTTATTAGCTCAAAAGGTCCAAAACTTGGCATTAAAAGTCAAAATAATGTTTGTAAACAAGAAAATGTTTGATAGAAAGTTGAAATCATGATTCTTAACAGTCAAAATATGAGATAAATTCAAAGTCATTGTTTTAAAATGTCAAAGCATGAGAAAAACATTTACATTTTTAGTTTTAAAGGTCAAAATATTACTTAAAATTTAAACTTGAGGATCTGAAAAGTCAAATTATGAGATAAAAGTCAAAGTAGCGAGCTGAAAAAGTCAAAATGTGAGGGAAAAAATCATAATCATGGGTTTAAAAGGTCAAAATATTATTTCAAGATTTAAAATTGAGGATCTAAAGGTCAAATTATCAGATAAAATTCATAAATGTGAATTTAAAAGGTCAACATATGAAATAAAATGTCCAGCCCATAACTGTGTCATAACCGTGAGATGCAAAATTAAGAATACAAAATGAAAACATAAATGTATTTTACAACATTCCTGGCTTGTAATCTAATTATTTTAACTTTTATTCATTTTTATGACTTAACAAGTATATTTTAAATCATCATGGTTAAGTTTACATTTTTAAACTGGAGGAAATCTGCAGACCTCAAAGTGGGCCAGTTATAATAAAAATATGATAGGATCTGGTGGGCCGGGTGTAACTGTACCAGGGGCCAGATTTGGCTCCTGGGCCTTGAGTTTGACACCTCTGCTTTAGAGCTATCTTTGAATACTTACAATACTATGGACATCCCCCATCCCCTGCTACTTTATTTCATTAAAATATTGAGTGGAAATAATTTACTCATCATTTTAAATACCTGCAGTCCTATTGCCATCTTTACTCTTCCTGTTGTATGTTACACTCCAAAATACCATAAGCCCAACTGTATTATAAATACCATTTAAAAATGATAAGTAAATACGGAACTAATGCAACAACCTTTTTCACACATGCATGCTTATAAATGTCTAGAAAATCCCTGTCATAGTGTTTCAGACATCCAAGATGGTGGATGAAGCAGTAATGTCCAATGCTACAGTGATGCTTTTGCCTTTATGTCAGTGTTGCTTGTGTTCGGCAGAGGCAGAGTGGCTACTAGAAAGGTCAGGAGGAACATGGTTGTGAAATTTGAACCAGTGAAAACTGAGAAAATGAAACAAATAGGAGCTGCTAAGGATTAAATAGTACTAAGTGTTGATATAATATGTAGCTTAATGTGCAAAGTGCTTTAATTTTCATGCTTTAAATTTCATGTTATTTTATATTATTTTCTGTACAAATATTTGGTGTCGAGAGCTAAGCCTACACTGTAATACTCGGGCCTCTCCATGACAAATTCCCAGGATGAAGTTTTGTCCCAGTACATGCCTGGTAATAGGATAAATAACTACAGAGTGGAAAAGAACATACTGGTGGGCAGAAAAGAGAATTAGTCCGCTTCATCGCAAACATAATGACCGGCCACAGTCATCAAATCTCCAACTGGCGTGAAGTTGTTTTTCCTCAGTGTTACCAACAATCTTATAAACCTCAACCCAACCTCTCAGAAATTTAACTAAACATCAGTAAAATTCCAGGTAAATTTCAGAGGTAAAGATTTGACTGATTTCTTTTTTCTTTTTGTAAAATAGATGTTTACAATATATTTAGGTTTTTCATGATTATCAGATTAGTTACTCACACAAGTAATTTTTTATAAACATTTAGATTCTTTGTACATCTTAAAGTGGCAGAACTAAAAAATAAATGATTTTATTCATGGTAAAACAACCTCTAATTCTTGACTTTTTCTTCAGCAATATTGTTTTATTGTTATTGGGATCCCCATTAGCAATGGTACATGGCTGCAGCTACTCTTCCAGGGGTCTAGAACACAGAACATGAAATAGTTTACATACAAATAGTACATACAATATAAATTGAAGTAAAACATACATACAATTTCATCCCTACCTCACCACTCCTACTGAAGTCCCAGCAAACAACACATAAGATGATAGATAATCCTAGATGATACGGAGTATGCTTTTAAACATTACAAAGATAAACATAAAAAAGCAAAACAAACAACAGCAAAGTAGCTCATTAAGAGCAACAAAAAAGTTACAAAATTTAAAAGTATCAAATAATATCATGAAATTTTAGAGATCTAGTTAAATCCAACATTCATCTGTTTACCCAATTATTGTTTTAACTTAAACACTTTGCAATATTCACATTTTAATTTAAATTAGAATTAGATTAAACATATTAGGCTACATGTCTTTGTGTACATGCAAATTTATACATTTATAATTTATACATCAGCCAGCTACTTTTAAGTCGTTTTTAGATACACCCAGGGTACTTGATTTTCTGATATATTATAATATATAATAAAAATTAATTTTATGGGTGATGCTTTTACACAGTTGAATTTTAAACTTATTTTCTTTTATCTATTTGTTATGTATAAATATTTTATTGAATCAGTTTATGGCACATATCACCTACTTTTTCTGAACACATTTTCAGTATATTTGAATTATTTAATTAATTTCATCTTTTAGCATAAAAAATGTATTAATTACAATTTTGCATAGGGATGCGTGGTGGAGCAGGGGTTAGCGCTGTTGCCTCACAGCAAGAGTGTTCCTGGTTCCCTTCCTGGTCGGGGCCTTTCTTTGCTGAGTTTGCATGTTCTCCCTGTTCATGCGTGGGTACTCCAGCCACCAAAGATATGCTCCTTGGGTTAATTGAGCCCTCTAAATTGGCCGTAGGTGTGAATGTGAGCATGCCTGGTTGTCTGTCTCTATGTGTCAGCCCTGCAATTAACTGGCGACCAGTCAATGACAGCTGGGATAAGCTCCAGCCCCCCCTCGACCCCCGACGGGATAAGTGGGGGTACTTGAGTACTTTCTGTGTCAGGTGGTACAACCAAGGGAAAACAGATGTTTTATTTTAGCTGAAAACTTCCATTCAGTTAAAAAAAAAATTATATATATACATATCCACTTTCTAAAAAGAATAAAATGTAGCAACATGTGTCAAAGTATTTGTCTGTTTAATTGCAGTAAGTTGTAAATGGCAGGTGGCACAACCAGCATGTCAGTATATAATTCATAAATATATATTAAAATATATAAAAAAATAAAATTCATGAATAAAAGCAGGTTTATGACAGGAAGAGTTACACTCATTTAAATCCAAATTAAAATAAAAACCATTAAAAAAACGTAAACAGCAAAATAGTGGAATTTCAAAATGCAGCAAAAGTGAGATTAATTGCGATTGTCATAATTATTCTGAGATTAACAAGAATTAATATTTTTGGCCATCAGGGATTTTCATCTCTAAATGCAAAAGAAAGTACTGGTAAATGTAATTAAACCATATAAATGAAGCAAATGTTTGATTTAACCTCCAATTATTGTATTTTGATTCTTTTAAACAGCCTCTATCCAACTGATTTACACCTGATGAAAGAGCTAAAGGCAATATACCTCCATTTTTAAAGTAATAATGATAATTTTGATCAAAGTGCTCATAATACCTCTCAAGTAAACGTTTGAATGTTGTAGTGTTGTAGTGCCAGCATTTTACTATTTTGAGTCACTATAGATGCAACACTATAAAGCCTTACACATATTTGCATATAGAAATAAGCTGCAAAAATAAATTTTGAAACATTTTAGTTAGTATTTAGTATTGTAGTTTTATTTGCTGAGGCCTTTTATGCTGCTTGTGTATTTTTCACATGAGGGGGTATTTCTTCTTTTGGTGTTTTTCTGAACCCTGTTATTGATCTCAGTCCTCAGTAAAGGACCTGTTTACTTCCTCTTTTTCTGCCTTCATAGTCTTCAAACTTCACAGCATCATCCTCACCATCACAAGCACTAGCATTATCATCATCATAATCTGCCAAATGAGGAAGAAGCTGAGTTACGTAGCAAAACCTCCATCTTTTCTGCCCTCTGTGGTCATCAGCTGCACTTTCTCAAGAACTTGTTGAGTTATGTCGTTGCGTCTTCGCCTCCCTTTACTCTGGCAGGGCCACAGAGTCTCAGGCCTCCTCTGATGCAGAAATCTCCATCAGCCGATCAAACACCCTCACAGATAATACCTCAAAGCGGTGGAGACGTTACAGCTTTTAGTCCTGTTAATCCCTCAAATGGCTGCAGACAGAAACCCCCCTCCTCTGAGGTGATTTGTTTTGCACAGTTACTCTTTCAAAGCGTTAAATTTTTAGGCCAAATCTGCAGGATGGTTTGTTTTATGGGTTGCCCTGTCCCAGGTTGCCAGGAGGGACGTATAGGACAGCTTTTAATGGAGGGGGAAGGCTGACATTAAATACAGGCCAGATGGACTTTCTCCTATCCTGCTCATAAAAGTCCTGAGGACAGTTCACAAATCAAGGCCTCTCAGTGTTATGTTAAGCGTTTGGATTGTTATTGTTATTGTACATTTGCAAATACTAACCTAATTTATGTCATTTTCAGGCATAATTTGCGACTCAACCCACCCAGACATTTAATATGTGAGCGTTTAACAGTTAATATTGAGGTGATAAAGTGCCCGGGGCTTTTACCGCCGTCCATGGAAACAAGAATCATAACTCTGACGCTTCTTATCCAGCAGGAATGAGAGCAAGGATTCAGAGGAGTGTAATCTACTTCATTAAGTCTGTTTAGGAGAAACTGTGCCGTACTTTAAGGTTAAAATATCTCAGCAGCAGCAGGTTTACTGTACAGCCAAAGTGAAATTCAAGATGCTAAGCTAAAGCGGAAAAGCTGCAGCTCTCTGGGGGTCGGCCGTCTTTCCGGAGGAGAGGAAAAGTGGACCCTGTAGTGGAGGGAGTCTGCGGTGGTCCGGCTTTTTGGGTCACTCACTATGATGTTTCTGCTAACGTGACAGAAAACACCGCAGGGCTTTGAGTTTCCTCACTGAGATAGGACACGTTAGAAAAGCACCAGTAGAGGTGTTAATAGGAGAAAGGATGGAAGCTGAATCATTCTAAGTAGTGCTTGAAAGAAGCTTTGCACATTTACTCCACAACTTACTTTCCACTTTGACTTTGACTTTGAAGCCAGTGTGTTTCCTTGCTGCTGTCATTGTTATGTGTAATTTATCTATTATTTAGACTTTTTTTTCAAATTAGATTTTTTTAAATATATCAAACAAGTCAAATGAGAATACTTCAACACTGTAATTTACAGTTGTTGATTTCTCATTTTGTTGATTTAAATGATATATTCATG
Organism: Cheilinus undulatus; assembly: GCF_018320785.1. Lineage (NCBI taxonomy): Eukaryota > Metazoa > Chordata > Actinopteri > Labriformes > Labridae > Cheilinus > Cheilinus undulatus. The sequence continues at coordinate 32,864,248 of NC_054878.1, read as the reverse complement.
AAAAACTGATATAGTGTGTCAGTCTTATTTACTACATTTGCACTAGTGTTTGAAGAAGTACTCATATTTTACTAAAGTACCAACACTGCAGTGTTAGAATGAACTGCTATAACTAAGATGTGCTTTTGTGTATTGAGGTGGATTTATATCACAGTGTTGTTAATGCTATTTAAAACAAATGTATCTATTCAGAAATACTCCAGATTTTACAATATATATTTTATTTTATCAAACAGCATTTTAATTTGACATTTAACAATTGTAAACATCACTTTGACCCTTTGTGGGGTAGTCATTAAAATACCTAGAAATTCAAACCCAGTGTTAGACAACATGGCAGCCATAGAAATATGTTTCCAAAATATTGCAATCGCCCCCTTGTGGCAGGCTGCAGTACAGTTGAAAGGGACTGATCTCACGGTTAATGTCTTATAAAATGACTTACATTTTGAAATAAAAATGCATATACTCATACAGAAATATGCTTACATACATTTAGTTAATTTAAAAGTCTAGCCTCCAAAGCATCTGTCAAGACAAAATCTGGCCCTTGTACAAATGTAGTTCATGACCCCTGTCCTACACAAAAATACCCCTCCCTATAAGTTAGCTCTCTTAATATTACAACATTTTAACTCCTAGGTATGGCAATCAAATGAGACTGAACTTAAAAGGATAAAACCACATGGTTCATAGTCACACTGAGTGTTATAAATTTAAGGTCAGGTATTCATGCACTACTGCTGTAAGTTTCCAATAAAGCTATGTTCACTGCAGGCCTTATTGTACAATTCTGATCTTTTCTCAGATCTGTTTTTTTTTTTTTGTTTGTTTGTTTGTTTGTTTGGCTGTCTACACTGCAGTCGACTTTCAAAAGATCAGATATGTATCTGATTTAGATCCACAAATGAAAGTGGCCTGACTCTGATTTGAGCAGGTCAGATTCGATGTGACTTGCGCTGTTCACACTGTCAGAAAAAAAATGAGACTGAGGTCACTTTTAACTGCAGTGTGAATGTAGTCTATTTGGCGTCTTTAGCTCAATGCTAGCTACTGAGTGAAGTACACATGTTTTTGCTGAGGCGTTGGAAAATGATTAGCTTTAAAGTTCAGCAGTGCATTAACTTGAAATTTTTGCTGAAATTGATTTTTTTTTTTAAAGCAGCAGAATCTTTGTGTACATTAACTGATGTTAACTTAAACATAGATTTTTACTTGTTATTTTCTAATCCTGTCATGATAAGAATTCATATACCCTAAAATAACTTTGGAGTACCAGTTTTCATGAATAACTAGTGTCACCGCTAGATGGAAGACAGGGGTCCGTCATCACCTTGTAGCCGGTCAGAGAACCTGCTAGAAAAGTGAGTTAAATAATGATAACAAATGACAGGACTTTCATGTGAATGGGCAGTAAAGTGCATTTTGCTTGGACAGCAAAAGGTTTAGGGATGAGAAGGGTCCCATGTTTGGACTTGCCTTGGGCCCCAGAATTGCTTAGTCCACCACTGGCTCTGCTTTCTTCTTCGTTTCAAGATCCGATTTACAAAGTGTATGGCTCTAAGGATCTTCAAGAGCAACACTCCTATGGCAGCTTCATGCAGTTCACTCTTGTTTCATATCTGAATGTGGAGATGAGGCTTCAGCGTCTCCTCGCTCTGCTGCTGAAGCATTGTTGGCTGGAGGCCGATCTAGCGGTAGCCAGGAACCACCAGGGCAGGCATGGTCCCCCAGAATCCATAACAATGGTTGGCTGTGTGTCTGGTCAGCCAATAGAAATCCATTTAAGTTTATTCAATAACTAACCTTCAGTGGGCTGTTCTCACGGACTACTACAGATGAAATATATCAAAGCAGCCCATTAATCCTTGTATTTTTTCTGTATGTGGCCCTCAAGTTAGGGTTTCCCCCCATAACCTCCTGAGACCTGAGCTTTTGTTTGGAACACATTTTTAGATTCTTCTACTTATTCTGAGATCAGTAGGTCCTCTGCAAAATCCACGCAAATTCCCTAAAATGCCAAAGTAATTTTTTTAATTTCTGTGAAAATGTGTAAACATTTTTATAGTGTCCCAAAAAAATGTTTCCCAAAATTCAAATATTCCCAAAATGTTTCACTGAAACTTTATCATAAAGCCTATACATTCCAGTAAAAATGTTCCCCCCAAAAATCCCATGAAAATTCCTGAAAAGCCTCTTAAAGATTCCCCAAAAAATAAAAGCAAATTCCCCCAAAATATTTTGTCAAATTCCTAAAAACTTAAAATTAATCCCCCTTAATTCTATGAATATGACAGAAATTCAAAACATTGAAACAAATTCTAGAATTTCCATCCAAATTCTTTGGAAAATCCACCACTGCCCCAAATTTCCAGTGCTTTACAAATAAATGTCCCTGATTTCTGTGAAAAATACCAAAAACTTCAAAGCAAATACTCCCCAAAAAATCAAATCAAATTCTCCAAAATTCCAAAACTATTTCCCATGAAATGCATTTGTATGACAATGACTGAAAATGTTCCAAATTCCCCAAAACATGTAAACAAATTTCCTGAATTCAGGGTACAAATATGTCCCTAAAATTTCCATGAAAATACTTGGAAATGTTCAGGAAAAGTGCCCCAAAAAATCCATGAGAATTCCTGAAAAATTCATAGCAAATTTTCCCAGTATTTCAAGCTAATTACTTAAACTTCAATGGACATTCTGGACATTTTATCCCAAAGGTTGTACATGTGGATATATGTTTGATGGAGCAAGCCCTGTCATCAATCATAAGTGCAGAGTGAGGCTTTGGTTTATCTCTGGTTAGAATATTTATAAAATTCTTATACTGGCTCACCACAGGGATGATATATATATATATATATATATATATATATATATATATATATATATAAATTAATTATTTTCTTTTTTAAGAGAGATATTGGGTTTATAATTATTACTTTATATTACTTGTTTTAACTCAGACTAGATTTATATTTAGTGTTCAAAGCATATTTGAATAACTATTGTTTAGTTTTTATTAAAGCTGTCAAGATAAATCACATTAATTGTGATTAATCCCCAATTAGTGCACTATTCCTTTTTTAAATTGCAATTACTGTCATGCATGTAAGTCATATATGAGTCCACCACTGTTCCATAATGTCCCATGTCACTTTAAAAAGACACCGACAGCTCAGTGGACAAGTCAAAAGTCATCTGCACCTTGTTTTTCCTTTACAATCCGTACCAAGTTCCTGTTTCTATGGTTAAGTTCATGTTAGAATCTTCCACCTGTCTATAGAAGCAGGTCTGTATCTAACCAGAAAGTCAGTTACCCTTAGGTTGAGACAGTAGAAATCCAAAATGACATGAAAACAGTTTTGGTTACAAATAAAAGTGCAATTTTAGAATGGGATAAAATGGATGCAGTTAATCATTGACTACAGAAATACAGAGATTAGTTGTGATTAAGAAATTTAATCTATTGACAGCCCCAGTTTTTATCAAACCTCATATGCAACACATGAATGAATGAAAGCCAGTTATTTTTACTAAAATGTTTTAAAGTTAAATAATTAATCTGAGTGTAAAAACATTGAAAATGATACCTCAAACAGTCAGCATGGATCTGGCAGACCTCTGCTATAGGGCGACCTCCACCGTGGGATGGGAAGTGATGTACATTGCTGCTTGCTGTCGGATGTTATGTAGGCTGCTATTTTTCACAACACCAGATTTTATGTATAAAAACTGAAAATTTTACTGGGGGATAAAATAAAAATAACACACTACAAACTAAGGAAACACAATGAGGGTTAGGGAGAGGCACTAGGTCTGCAACAGATAAGCCCAAAACGTCCCACTGTAGAAGTCTGCATTCAGATGCCTCTTACATGTCCTGGGAGATTTACAGACTGTATACATGTTGGCTTATTTTGGGGAAAAAAGTCATTAAATTGTAATATACTAGCCTAAAGAACAGTAATTAATCAACATCTGTCCACTGGAGGCTAAATTTGAAGAAGAAATAAGAAGTTTTAAATAATTGGAGAAATACTTTTTGTAGCTATACATACTTTTAAAATCTGTAATACATTTCTATATCAGTGACTCATATTTCTGTCATTCTCAGGGAGTTGTTCCCTGTTTAAATAATGACTCCCAGAATAGAAGATTTCATTTTTGGATTTTGTGATTTTTTTTAGCTAAACTTACATTATTCACACACTTTTTTCTACTCTGTAGGCACAGACTGACTTAAACCAAAGCTTGAATACAGAAATGTTTTTGCTATAGTATTTTGTTGGACTTCTGCCTGTCCTTTCCCTCCCTGATGTCAGCAGGATGTATGGTGCAGATTGGATCGTTGTTTATTTTATGTAAACCATTTAAAGTTGAGTGAAAGCTGCTCTAAACTCCATGAAGCTCATTATCCCATCAACAAAGATCATGACGGCTGTGGCAGATTGTTTACAGATTAAACCAAAATTAATGTTTAAAACAGAATATAAGTCACTGGAGCTTTTTATTGCATGTATAAATACACTTTATGCATACACACATTAATAAACAATCTTTGCACAATCTTTATGTTGCAACTGGGCTGCAGCTGTATTTAAAAAGCACTTATATGCACATTTAAGTTCAACTTTCTGATGACTATACTGTTGGATGAATCTTAACCTTTGTTTAGAAATTAGTTAGCTTAAAAGCTCCGCTGGTGAAGAAGAAAATGTCGTCCTGAGGATGAGCTTTTTTGATTTATAGATCTATTGTAAGTGTAATTGCTCTGACAGGTTTAACAGTCATGTAAAGGGAGGCAGTGAGTGATTACATCATGTCTTTAAAAAGGTTTAATTGTTCCACACATGTGGCAGTAATGTAGATTTCTTTCATTTAATCATTTTTTAACAGTCACGATTACACGTCATGATAGGGCTGTTTGGAAATTTTTATTTCAACACCTTGCTGTCATCTCAGGTCAGAATATGACTTTCTCTTTAGTCATAATAGTAAAACAGAGCAGATCTGACTTGCTCTGTGCACGCAGGTTATGAGCTGCTCTATAAATGGACGACATGTTGATTGTATCTGTGTCTGGATTCATAAAATATACTCATCCGGGCTATCTGGAGCCAGTGAATGTATACAAACTATAAATTACCCCCCTCCACTCTCACATTCTGAGCCTCATCACACTCTGGAGGAATTTAGTTCTCAGTTTGTAACATCATTGGACTAAAGATAAAGACATTTATAATGAAGCTTAGCTACAATACCCCCCAAGGCCAGAAAAAAGCTCTGCTTAAATCTCATTCATTATAAACCATTATTTTTAAGCTTTTGTTGCTTTTAATCTGTCCCACAAAAAGCAAATCGATGTCATCTGTAGATCACTTTACTTTTGTAGAGCTATATTTTTGGCCCTTTGCACCTTTATTTATGTAAGACAGCAGAGTCAGAAACTGGAGAGAGATAGTGGGGAATAACATGGGAAAGGAGCCCCAGGACTGACTTGAACACGACCATCCAGTTTAAGAATAACAGCTTTTTTAACATAAGGTGTGCCTTTTTACCATAGGCTAATGGCACCCCTCATTTTACCTTTTTATCAACATTATTTTATACATAAATACAATTTACAATATTGGGTCAAAGTATTTATAAGGTTCTGCTTTCCTCTAATTTTTTGTTTAATGACTTTGTCATTTTGTTCTGGCAAGTAAATGCTCTAACTCCCTAAAATTCTGAGTGTTTTTTTTTTTTTTTGACATGTGTATTTTATTTTTCTCCAAAGAATAAAGGAGGTAGCCTACAGCAAATCCAAAGAGCTTTAAAGAAAAAAGGGAAACATTTAAATGCTAAAATTTTGTCCATTTACAACAACAAAACCTATTGGCAACGGCAACCGGAAATTCAAATGACATAACATTTTATTGAAATGATTATTACAAAAAACAATATAAATATATTTTTAAGAAAGAAACTTTTTATTTACAATATTTTCAGTGCAAATTTTTATTAACAAAATACCACAATTATATATCCTGTCAAATATGAAATACATTGACACATAAATCGAGTGGTTCATAACCTTCAAAATAAAATTCACAACCGCATTTCCTTCAGATGAGAAGAACGTGACGCACGCGAGGACACGCAACGGGAAAAGAACGTCAGGAGACTTGTGAGCTGGCGGGAAATCCTGTTTTTAAACTTAAAGGGCTTTCTGTGTTTTATTTCAACAGAGACTGTGTTGAATTGTGATGAAAAAAAAACGAATACTAACAGGGACTATTTTTCATAATAATGTGGCGTAGGGATCAAATTGCTTGTTTTCCAAAGATTTAAAACAGGCCTGAGTTTGCGTTGCAAATATTTGTGTTCTCGAAATGTCACTGCTGCCACAGATGCTTTATAGCATCACTGCAGTCTCACTATCAAAATATTCAACCCCAAAGTTCATGAAATAAATCGTCCTTCATATGAGTATCTGAGAGGCCGCTGTGTCTGTGACTGTGGCTGCTCCCTCCGCGCTGCTCCCCGGTGCACTCCCGCTCATGATCACGCTGGTTTTATTGAGCTCGGAAACGTCCAAGTGTCCGTCTGAGTTGTCCTCCGCGGCCTCGTCCGACTCGCACTCGCTCCTGCCCTCGCTCTCACACTCGCACTCGGACTCGGTGGGCTCCTGGGGCTCCCTGCTGCCGGGCTCGGAGGCGCTTTTGTCGGTCTGCTCCTTGTCTTTGTCCTTTTGGGCCTGAGCCTCTTTGGAGTGTCTCCACTTCATGCGTCTGTTCTGAAACCACACCTTTACCTGGAGGAACACATGGAGGCCATGCTGTCAGGCTTTAATGTGAGCGTTGTTTGCTAGGTGTTAATGTGTTAGCTGCTGTTATTGTCAAGGTTCACGCCTTCTGTAATTTAGCCCTCTCTTTTAAGCTAGCCACGGTTGTTCTTATTCAAGCTATATATTCGAATTAGGGGGGTAAAATGGCTAGTTAGGCTAAGGTAAAGACTGCATATTGTAAGCATAGCCTCTGTATTTAATTTCCTGTTTGTGCTTTAATATTCAGGCTGAACTGTAGCAATGACAATAGCCTAAAAATATGAGGTAAAATAGCAGTTTCCCCCCCTTACTTTTGAATAATAAAAATAAAAAGACACATAACACAGCTCAAAGACACACAAAAGTGAACAAAGGCTGATAAATAGGCTAATTTCCTATTGAAGTGCTTGACAATTTGCAAGGTCACAAATGATAATTTTGTGCAAATATTTGTTAATCCCTGTAAATATATATAAAAAAGAAACATTAACATTAGTTTAAATTATTTTAGAATTATATAATCACGTTTTTATTCATGTATTTATTGATAACCTAATGCAATAATGTGACGGTAACTGTTTCCTGTTTCTCAAGGTGTGACATCTCCTGGCCAATCAGATTGCACCGTACAGTCAGGATGCTGCAGGTCAGGATCTTCAGTTCTACTGATTTAAGATCTCTTAACTATAAGCTTTATCTTACAAATCAAGTGAAATGAGCAAGCATGCAGGGTTATAATGAGGGCCCCACAAAAACTGTACCCCTTCAGTCGCACATACTGTTTCCACTGTCACAGAATATAAAATCTACATTTTAATTTTAGTTGATTATATTAGTTTGTCTGGGCCAAACTAACAGCATGTCCTCTGCAGCTTTTTTTTAATTGTGCAGGATGCTGCTGTTGAGTTTACATTTCCGGATTAGAAATGCAGAAATGACTTTTTTTCTTTAAAGCAAGGAGAAAAAAAAAGCTAAATTTAATGTAAATTGACATTTAAAGGCTAGGTAAGTAAATTAGGAAAATATATTGTCAAAAAAGTATTTTTCAGAAATTAAAAGAGTCTTCAACCTTTATTTTAGTGCCTTGTTTACTACAAAGGGTTCATGAGCTCAGGAATGTGTCATTCCATTTTAATAACGAACACTTTAGGCTTCCTTATAAATTCCTTACAAACACACACAATCCATTTTTGTAGGCCCCTTATCAAACATTATGCTTTTAATCCCCCTATGATTGCACTCTGTCATTCAGTATTGCAACACCACTACACCATGCAACAATAAGAGAGTGACCATGCATATACACATCATCAACAATTTAAATGTGACAGTTAAAATATTCTCTGATTATTTGAATGTGCACACTGCAAAGAAAATAAATCTATCTTAAAGACCTGGAGAAAATGATCCCTTGTATATGTTATTGTATGAGGGATTATTGTGCCAAAACTAAACCTGTATCATAGTTGCAAGTTGTGATTCACACATCAGCCCTTCTTACCTGAGCGTCTGTGAGCCCGAGCATGGCAGCCAGCTGTTTTCTATCCGGCTTGGTGACATACTTCTGAATCTCAAACCTCTTCTCTAATCCTTTTCTCTGCAGGTTTGAAAACACAGCCCTGGACCACGACCTCTTCCTCTTGTACGTCTGCGGCATGGTGTCTTTGGTGAGGACGGCGTATGGACCTGAAAGACAACAAGATGAGAACATGAGGTTAAAACACACTCAGGAAAAAAAAAAGACAAAAGAAGGAAGAGAAAGCAGAGGTACATTGGCTGCAGGTGGATCTACTGAGGGCCCAGTTTAACTGTCCTGATCCAGGCCTACAGCTGGTGTCTCTACCTGGGAAGGAGTCCTGAAACTGATGCTGGCCTGTTTGCCTGCCGCTGCAGCCGCCGCTTAGAGAGCTCAGCATGGAGGACGCGTCGCTCATCCCGGCGGCCTCCATGGAGGAGAAGTACTGGCTGGACGGAGGCTGAACGGGGAGGTGGAGGCCTGACTGACGGTTCGAGCTAACGATGGATGTGAGATCTGTCACGGAGCAAGAGATAGGGAGGGGGGTTTAGTTACGGTTCTACAGAGACCTTCATATGAAAAAAAAAAGCCAGCCTTGGGTTCAAGGGTGGCTTCCAGCTGCATGGCTGCTGATTGTGGCTCATCCTGACCTTTAATCTTTGTGGTTGGGGGCAAAATAGGTGAGGATTTCCCCATAGAGCTCTTTAATTTCATGTAAGTTGGCTCTGTCAGGGTTTTTATCTGCTACTCACTGGCTAAATAATGCTGTGCATGCAGTCTAATGTGTGCAGCACTGAATAGTGCAACACAATCATTGGATCAGTGTTGTACTAAAGCAAAAGCAGTATAATAGTCAAAAGTTTAGATTTTGTTTGTCTTAATCTGACATTAAAAACACCCAGGCCACACCTGTTTGAATGAATCTCCCCTAAAAACCCCACTAACTTTCTGGATGTTCAGGGTGTATTTAAGTGTTTTCTCACCTCTTAAGGACGACTTTTCTTTGCCTTTTGCGTCAAAATCCGTCGACAATATCCGATCAATTCCAAATTTGAGGTCTTTGCTGGAAGGCGGGGGTCCCTGCTGGGAGTTAAAAGCAGTCCTGGACACTGATGTCAGCTGTAGTCCATGTCTGTGGTAAGGGGAAGCCGGATTCCCCCTCGCGCCGTAAGCTGACGCCTCTGGAGCGACTGGATTTGGGCGCAGAGGAGAGCTGCCGGAGTGACCCTGCTGCTGCTGCCGGTGAGGGTGGTGGTTGTGGTGGTGTCCCATGTGCACCATGAGAGCAGAGGATCCCGGGATGTTCTCCGCATCTCCAGCTTGCAAAATGTCCGCGATGCAAAACGACGGTTTCTTCACGGAGTCCACAGCGAAGCCCCCCGCGCAGTACGCAGACCACAGGCTGAAGTTTGATGCGTAAAACGGGTTGAGCCCGGCCGTGTACATCCCCGCTGCCTCTAGTGCGACTTCTTGATCCTCAGCTGAGAGTTAAAGCGCACAGACATGTATACGAAGAAAAGAAGTTCGAGATAGTCTCTGAGAAACAGACAGAGTGTCCTCTTTGTGCCAAAATCGCTCTCTCAACTCTGATATCCAAACTGTGCTGCTCCTCTCACAAGTTCCTCTGCTGACACTGATTGGTCGCTCTCTGAGCCAATGGATGTTTTTCATTCGCTCTCATCACGCCCTGAGGAGGATGATGAGCACACACACGCAAAACTCAAACACACACACTTGACTCTGGAGCAATTTTGATCCTGAGATGATGGATTGATCACTTAAAGAGAACCGCCATAAACATTATCAGACCCATGAACTCTCGCGTTAATTTCGATGTGTTATGTGAAAATAACGCACAGAAGATTTAGCATTTCCAGAAGAGTCTTCTTTGATCTGATGGTATGAAAACGAAAACAGCCACTTAGTTTAAAAAGCTGAAAAAACAGGTGATGTGGTTATATAAAATAATGAAGTGTAATCAGCTCAGGAGAGCCTCTATTAGCTCCTGTCATCCTGTTTTTGATGGGCCGTGATTCGTGTTAAATGAGCGGATATTCCTGCTAGATTTGCCCTCCCCAAAAATAGAAGCTGTTTTAGTATTTTAGGATACAGCCAGAAATCCTTATTTCTTCCGGAGCAGAGGAGGGGGGCGCTTTATAATGACTGTTAGAACTTCCCTTTTTCAATATTTGTGAAACTTTATCTCGACCTGCAAGTTGCACGGTGACGCAAATCCGTCCCAGTGCTCATAATAAACAGAGGAAAAGCTATTCCCCTCCGAAAGCAAAACACAATTAACTTCAGAGGCGATACTTCATCCGCGAGGCCCCTCAGGATTCACTTGTTGGGTCCGGGCCAATGCCATTTCACAATAAAAGTAGAAAAAAATGTTAATCCAAGCCGAATAGAGATTACCGTCCTAATGTGGCGATGTTATATATTTGCGTCATGAAACAGTCTTTAAAACAACAACAACAATGTTCAAGTTAATATGAATTCTGTTTCCTACCGTGTGGGAACAATGGCCTCTGAAGCCGCTTCATTGAAGTCGTGATTCATGCGCGCGGAAGGCCCGATGACCCTGGCTGCCTCCTATCATGCTGTTTTCGAGTGTCACTTTTCCGGGTTAAATTTAGAAATGAGTTTTTAACGTTTACCCTCCTCCATCACGCAGTAAAAACAATCCAGGGAAGAGGATGCAGCGGGACGCAGCACGCCTCCAGTTATTTCAGGTGCTGATGAGATTTTCTCTGTGTTTTTTTTGTTGTTGTTCTTTTTTAGTGGGAAGCGTCAAAAAGAAGACGAGGCAGGCCTCAGACCAGTGCGAGTGAGTTTTTACCCTCTCAGCCTTGAACCACAATCTAGAATATGATTTGCTATAGAAATTTTAAAAAATGATAATCCTCATCAAACATATTTGTTTTGAAAATGTAAACTCAATGAAATGATAGTAAATCCTGGAGATTGACTATAAAAATAGAAGTAAATGCATGACTAATTATGCACATGAGTAAAAATATAAATCAAATTTTTATGATTTTAAGAGGGATACAATAACAAAACCTATATCCTCATTTACAATTTGTTCTTTATGATTTATTATCCATCACATCTTTACCTTTATTTGAGCTTTTTATCACTAATTTTGATGATAAAGCTTAAACTTGGACTCAAAGAGACCAAGAATTCATTGAGAGAAGCAAAATCAATAGATTTTAAAAATATCCACCCCACAAAAACAGCAGATTGAAACAATATGACATGAATTAAGTCCTTTTAGGTAACTGATATAATAAAAAAAGTCTTTATAATAAAGTTATAGTTAAAACAGAGAATTAAAAAGAGCATTTAATATGTACAAAACAAGTTTACAATAAGATTTAAGATAATATTTTCTTACAGCTGAACACTTCAGAATCACATCCTACTGTGAGCACGTGTGTGCCTAACATTTATGCAGACTTTGTAGTGTATAGTTTATGGTGCATCTATCTTAAATTAAATTGCTTATATTATCCTATAGTGGACACCTGAAGTAACTGGTTCAGTAACAATGGGAATATTTTATGTGCAACATGCCTTAACAACTTCAGAAACCCTTTTAATTGCTTTTAACTTGCATTATGCTGCAGATTGCACTGAACCCTTTTAACATTATACTACCTCAAATCTACATTTTTAATATTTTAATTATTATTTTTTTCGCTGAATGCAAAAGTACGAGATGTTACAGGTGCAGTATCGTAGAGCAGCATATGTAGATAATACATAAAAACAGGGTTTCTGCAGAGCCTTAGAATATCTTGAATAGTCTTAAATTGCACATTTGAAATTTAAGATCATAAAGAGTCTTTCAAAAACATTTTTTTACTAGAGAGAGGTCTTACATTTTAGAAGGTACATTTACTAAGACGTGTTCTTATCCAACCTTTGTTTTCGAGCCAACCTTATTTGATTTTGATCATTTCCCTCCACAAATTGTTGCAGAGATATTCTCCATAGCTCAGGGAACTCCGTATTGGATGTTCTAGATATCCTGGGGGACGACTCCAGATCCCTCTTTGATTTTATCTGACTCCCCTGTGAGCAATTAAACACCGTACTGTTGTAAAACACTAGTCCAGTTCTCTAACATCTGGGCTACAAAGTTTCTCACTTAAAAATCCTTTTTCTGCTTTTTAATAGTTAAACTGTTTGAAGTGTGCTCAGCACACCTGCTCAGATATGTTCTAATATACACATACAGCATATTGATAGAATAGAGGTATTTAATGTGCCAAAAAACATCAAATACCATGTGATATTTCATAAAGGGTACATAAAATATAAAAATCAGCCATGGTCCAGGATACCCACCTATCATTTTTGACCATTTGCCCTACAAAAGTAGTATTCATTTTAATTAGTCCAGGCATTAAAAATGTCTTAAAGTCTTAATTATTTTTTAAACCCTACCCTAACCCTCGAAGTATTATAATACAATATTTAGAAATATAATTGTAACATTATTTATAATGAGAAGAAGCTGTTCTGTTGTGCATGCATGTGTAAAATATGAAAATAATATGCAGCATGGTGGCATGGTGATTTGTTTTGTCAAAAATAATAAAGCATTATTGTTTTTCTGGCTGTAAAAATGCATCCATTATAGGAGTTTTAAGTTTGCTCCTTAAGGACAGGGAAGTTTTATCAAAACATGCAGAAGGAAAATTGATCCCCAAATCAGCTGTAAAAACTAAAATCTGACTTTTTCATCTGAGGCCCACCCTCATTCCCCTCCTTCTCTCTGGATCTCTGAGGAGCTGCAAAAAGTAACGACAGGTGAGATTTCTGCCAATGTCATCACCTCCTCCTGTCTCTCTGAATCCTTCACACCTCACTGTGTCCCCAACTGAAGAAAATGTCACTGTCGAGCTCTGTCTACTAAGTTTCTCCATTCTTCACTCCCTCTGAAACACAACACGGTCCAGGGCACAGCACGTCAGAGTTTGGGTGAGTTGGCAACTTTAATTTCTGTGTATGACCACAGAGTAACGCTGTGGTACAACAGCATAGGTTCAATCAAGTGCAGCTCTGAGACTTTTTTTTTTTTCCACTCCACATTTCTACCCTGGCATGACAGAGAAATACATGGCAATTCAGCTCCAAACCATTGACATCACAGAAGATTTTACTGTCACATTAAGAGTCACAGTAAGAAAGTACTTCAAAAGATGAAACCATTTCTACTTGAACCTCTTCAACATCAGCTGTCATTTAATTGTAAAAACCATGTCAGACGCTAAGAAATTAACCAATGTTTCATCAAAGAACAATAAATAAGTAAATGAAAAAATATTTTTCAAACTAATTGAGCACAATGTTTTGTTTTTTTCTGTCATTCTAATTTATCAGGTCTATTTGTGCATCATCTGCATACAAGTGGTACAATATACAATGATTTTATTATAATTGGATCCACCACCATCCTTAAGAAAATTCACAACCCAAATTTTGAAACATTTCCAACCACTCTTATTTATTTAATGAAAAATGTTATTATTTGTACCACAAATGGAACAAAACATACCGAAAAAAGAAAAGACAAACATGTTCAGAAAGCAAATCATTACAAAGGACACACATGCATACATCTCTTTTACTCCATTTCCCCCAGTTATAATGGTGAAAATTGGTAATTTCTTAAGAAATTTCCTCTAAACAAAACCAGTTTTGTTATCTAAAGAAAGGGAGATACATAAGTAGAAATCTTGAGACAAATACAGAAATAGTTTGAAAAACAAACAAACAAAACAAAAAAAATAGCTGTATCAATTTACTCTACATCCGATTTGGGCTTCCATACTTTTACTTTTTTTCCCATTTATTTCTTTTGACACATTCACGACCCATTTCAAAGAGCTTCGGGACCCACTTTTGGGTCCAGACCCTCCAGTTGAGAACCACTGGTCTAGACCTGTCCTCTTTGTAAAGTGTGCTGAGATAACTTTGGTTGGTATACTGGTATAATGGTATACTGAGGTGAACTGGTGCAACGTTTTATAATGGTATACTGGCATGTGTCACTACACGGTGATTAAATTGTATACTGAGGTTAACTATTTAAGTATGGTCAAATGAAAATGTACATTTTTCATACCCATGCTAATCTATTGAACACAGTTGCATTAAAAAACAATAATTGTACTGTACGGTACACCCAACATAACTCCAGAGAGGCGTATAGTTTGATACCATTGCAACCCTTCTTATATTTTTCCAGACTTGTTTTGTCAGGTATGTTGGGTTGCATCTTTGCATAAAGAGTGCTTCATAAATAAAAAATATTATAAATGGTTATTACTTTGTAATGATTAATAAGTATTAACAGTCAAGTTGTTTCAACTACAAGAGTTAAATGGACAGATTTTAACTGTAGGTGTAGTTAAAACACTTCATGAATTATTAATAGTTTTGCTTCCAAAGACATGATTGTAATTTCCCTCACTGAACTAACAGCCGTTTCATGATCAATGCAGTTAAAGCTCTGATATCAGCTCAAACACTCAGCAGGACTTCCACCACAGCTCAAACAAACAGCCTGAAAACAAAAACCCTGAGCCCGTCTGTTGACTACCTGGAGTTTAAAGCGTCTATTGTGGTGCTCTGATTGTTTCTCCTGCGTGTTTTTGCAGGAAGTGTTATCAGGCAGAGGAAAAAAACTGAACGAGCAGCGATGGACTGCTGCTCTGCGGGATCAGAGGACAGAATGAAACTGATTTCCATTATTACAGGCAGAATTATTGCTCCCCCTCTGTACCACTGCAGCTCCACGCCAGGATTACTATTTCTGGCAATGTTTGCCTCAGGAAGGAACTTTCGCAGATTTAATGGGACCTGGGCCATTGTACACAGCCTTCTGTATGGCACCCTGCCATCTTTTACAGAGAGCAGAGAGAGAAGGACGTGTTCAAAACAAGAGTGTCACGTTAATGTGATCATTAATATTTCCAGTATATTCCAAACACTAAACTCTGCCTGTGCTTCACATGAAGCGCCATGTACTTTAATTTGCATGTCAGGGATAAAAGTGTGACGGTGACTGTGTTGTCCTGTGATATGTCATGTTGTGTTTTCTTTATGGAACATGACACAATGCAGCTTTTTGCAGTAAAATTTAAATCAAAGTAAAAACCTCTTTGTTCCTTTAGCTCATCTTTGCAAACATTAATCAGAGAAGGGTTCAGCATGGAGTTGAACTAGCAGTGGAGCAAAGGTGCATGGTAAATGTCACGTGAAATGCCTGTATTTAAAGGTGCACTGAAGAAATCTGCACATCTGGATAAACATGAAGTACTCAGTATGACCCAACTGAGATCTAGCTGCTCTATTATTTGCATTTCCACCCTCAAAAATTGGGCAGGTACCAAAATAACTGATCTGACCATCCTACTTTTTTGGCATCCTGCTGCTGGGGTACCTCAAAACAAAGTTTTTTATATAGGAGATTTATAAGGGAGGCCTATGTGTATCAGCAGCAAATACTTAAACATGCAAAAGAAGAAATATTTGAATCAGTAATCAGAAATGAACAAAATAAGAGATAAATGTCATGGCAAAAGTTTGAATTAAAAGATATTTGTACAATAATGCACCTAAGTGCTTTGTTCTTGTGTGTATATGTGCAACTATTTTGTAAAAGTTTGATTTTAATTACAAAGAAATTTTAATTGTCACATAAAAGAAAAAATGCAACCATATTTTCCTCTAAAATGTTGAATAATGTCTGGTTAAATTGTACACTTGAGCACAAATGTAGATGTACAGCATTATAATTATCCCTAAACAAACTTAAATGAGCATTTAAAGGAATAAATTTACAGTAGCACCCTCTAGTGACCAAACATAAAAAAAATGCAATTAAATAAAACTTAATCAAAAATGTTTAAACTAAAAATGCAAGTAAGCAGAGAGAACAACACACCTATGCTAAGTTTTTATTATAAACAAGGAGATTTAATTTCATGTGATTTTCTTTAACCTTGTACTGCATTAATTGAAGCTTATAAAAGTTTTAAAATGAGAATAAAAGTTTTTTTTTGGTCCAGATTGTTATATGGACTAATTTAACCTAGAAGAAGCAGCAAAAATCCCATAGCAAAAAAAGGCATCAGTGACAACAGACTCACACTGATTAAATCATAAGTAGAATAAAGGAGGAGCTGGGCTGGAGGAGGGTTGCAAAAAGTGTCTTGCAGAGGGAGCAACAAAGTGTAGCCAGGTGAGAGCAGGTTAAATATTCAGCATGAGTGCAATTAGCCAGAAGTGTGCTTAGAAGTGAATCAGCTGGCCATCAGCGGTATGGGCAATTGCCCGGGGCCTCGTACATCAAGGGGCCTTAAATCACAGGCAGAGGTGTGCATCAGATTTTGGAAGTTTTAGAAGTTACACCCTGCAACAAGACACGTTTAGTTATTTAGAAGTGGAGACTTGACTTTGAGTTTTATTATTAAGTGAAAGGTGATGTGCAAATACAGCTCTGCGATTTGCTCCAGTCAGTTAACAAACAAGCAAAAAAACCCAAATCAAGCAGGCGACTGTGGCACGAGGACGGTGGATCTGATGCAGAAAACAACACAAGCAAAACTTGCAGCTTTTTCTCTTTATTAATTGATGCCATAAAAACTGGCACTCCCATGGCGTTCTCCTAGTGTATGCCTAAAAAAGAAAAAAAAGAGGAAGAAAAAAGCAATAGGAATGGGCTATCCTTTCATTGCAGCTTTGTATTTGAATAATAAATGTACTTGATGACCTTTTGTCAAAGCTCCTTTTGTTTCCTGTGTAAAGTCCATGACAGGAAACATACAGAGCTCAGCATGATGTTTAGATTAGAATTTGGATGATGTTATGATGTTTTCTCCTCCCTCTCTCTGGGCTTTGACTTACAGAAACAGCTAATCTGGGGCAGCGTCTTGTATTTTTACAATTTAACACACATGTATCCTTTCAAAATAAAACACAGACTTCATGTGGACTTATTCCAACCTTCACAGCCCTGAGTTTCC
This sequence comes from Cheilinus undulatus, assembly GCF_018320785.1. Classification (NCBI taxonomy): domain Eukaryota; kingdom Metazoa; phylum Chordata; class Actinopteri; order Labriformes; family Labridae; genus Cheilinus; species Cheilinus undulatus. The sequence continues at coordinate 32,846,871 of NC_054878.1, read as the reverse complement.
TTTTGTGGCAGCAGGTTTTAATAAACTCTCCTCTGCAGAGTTTAAAGTGGTCATTATCTGGAGTGTCAGACTAATCACACTCACCCTAGGGTGCCCTCAGCTCTAAACACCCTTGAGTAGCTGCCTTAATGGAACCTTTTGCATATGAAGGTGACTCAGAGAAGCCGTGTGTTTACATTCAAATAGATTCAAGTCGCTTCTTAGCTGCAGGTCCACGGCTGCGAGTGCAGACGTACACGTGGGTAAATCATATTTACTGTAAGCTGAAGTGCAGCAGCAGGAAGAGAAAGTGATGGAAACACAAGAGGACAGAATAACAAATCATTAGGCCTGCTGCTGCTGCAAAGAACATCCAAACATTAAGTTCTTTATGTCATACATGTTTAAAGTATAACTCTGAATTACATGATACAAACGCTGAGCGTGTGAAACACAATTTAATCCCTTCTGAGTAAAATACCTGGCCTAAAATGATCAGAATTCCTACCACCAATGTGGACAAAAGGGGGTAAATGAATAGCATTTTTGCCTTGCAGAGTTACAGTGAGCTGTAACGTTTGAATAGAAGAGTGCAGGTGTTTGAGGCTGCATTTTCAAAGCAGGCTGATGCAGAGCAGAACATCTCAGATGCTACAGCAGGGTGGAAAATAAAATCTATCAGCTCAGAAACTCCAAACAGAAGCAGATGTGACGATGCAAAGCAGCAAACAGGGCTCTATAATGAATACAGTATATCTGGAGATTTTAATCAGGGTGAAATAATTACTGTATCTAATATTAAAATGACTTTTTCTGCACTGAGACGGTTAAATGATTAGACATGAATTTGGTTCAGTGTTTTATGGACTGTTCTCAGGGGAGAATACTTTCACATCAGGACAAATTTGTGCATCAAAAAAAGAAAAAGCTACTGGAAACTTCCTTCCCAGAGCTGTCCCAGGAGTGTCCTCTGCTCTGCCTTCTCTGTTGCAACATTTTTATCTCAAAGGCTGCAGATGAACCCAACAACTAAACTTAACTATAAACACTTTTTTTTTCAAATTAATTTTGCTTCACATCAATGCTGCTTGATTAACACTATCTTTTTTCCTAAAAACACATGAATATTATTGTCATTTACCTGTTTAAAATGAATCTTTAAGAAAATATCCCAAATGCAAAATGTTAGCTTATATAAAATGTAATATATGATTTAAGTGAGTTGGTTCTGCACTGTTATCATTTGGCTCCAGTGATGTAACATGTGTTGAACCATTACATTTTTAAAATTACAACAAATGTCAGAATTTCTGTGGTTAACCCTGATTAATCTTTCTTTATGTAACATTTTAAAATTCCACTATTTTGCCCGTAAAGCTGTTTATGCTTTGCTGATCCACATTCATTTTGAAGGGAAAATAAGGATCTTTGAAGATCATTAAATTAAATAAACTGGAAAAAAAGAACTTGTTATGGATTGAAAAGGAAATAAGTGGACATTAAAAAAGGTGATTGTGTGACATTACAAGGTGCAGATAACTTTTGACGTGTCACTAACTGTTGATTGCAATTAATTGTGATTAATGCCATTAATCTTGACAGGTCTAAATGTAATGTAATTCTTAATTTTGGCAGCTGTTTTTCAATTTAATCTCCCTCTTCTTCTTTAGACTAAAAAGCCTTTGAGTCACATTTTAGTCATTTTTTTTCCTGAAAGTTTTAGTCTAGTTTAAGTCTCGAAAACATTTCAGTCCAGTTTTAGTCAATAAAAAGTTCTTACCATTTTGTCTTAACTTTAGTCATAATATTTGTTTTCAATCGCCATATTCAAAGTAAAAAAAATTTAACAGATGCACTATCAATACTGAAAATACTCTAGAATATAATGAAACAAATAATGAAATTCCTTGAATGCTCTCCACCTAATCTCTGCTTGTTTTTATCGATTATAGGCACAGTGGAGAATTTTTTGTCCGTTTTTGTCATCAAAGATCTGTATTTAGCAAGTCTTTGTTATGGAAAAAAAGACACACAACACAAACAGTTTTAGTCAGAGGATATAGTTTAAGTCAACAAAATTAACACTGAGTAAAATATAACATTTCATTATATTATAAATGCTGTCCCAACACATTTCATTTTAATTAAATTACTGATGTCATTATAATTACATGACATCAGTAATATAAAAGTTGCTGAAAGTGCAATATGAAATGTCCCATAGAGAATTAATAACCATTTACAATATGAAATATACTATAGTGTGTCTCAAGTGATCATATACATTTGCTTCATTAACCTTTAAGGCTTTTTTATGTGCTGTCTGAACAAGCCAGGGTCAGAGTACAGCTGAGCTGAGGTTCATTTTCTGACTAAATGCTGCCATCTAGCGGCCAGTTTGTATCTCTACTCACAAATACTATTACTGTTTGTGAAAATGTGTGGGTATAGAGCAGGGGTGTGGATTTAACAGCCTGCTGAAAACAAATGATGAAGGTTAATGAACCCACAGAGGGTAAGTCTAGCTTTTATCATTATTGTTTCAGTTAATACTATAGAGTCATTGCTTCATATTTGAAGTTTTAATGTTTGTCACCAGCTGCCATTCACTTAAATTTGCCATAAAGAGAAATTGCATGCTTCTTCATGGTTTCCTATAGGAGCTCTATTATAATAATTTATTATTAACATTCTGTGATAATCTCCTTCAAGGAAATCCAATTTGCATGTTAAAGTGGATTGTTTTTTTAACATTTTTGTAGACTTTTACTGCAATTTGTGTATGCTGTCCTTTTTGGCCACTTGCACCCTGAATGTTACAATGTATCCAAATCTTAAAATTAAAACAACAACAATGCCTTAAAAAATCAAGGTTTTTTTCTCATTATTAACATGTACAAGGCTGTGGTAATACCTTTCAAGGACATTCAATTTGGATGATTTATATATATAAAAAACATGTGGGTTTTTTTTTTTTTTTTTTGTCTTTTAAAATACCCAAAATCATCTGTTTTCTGGGGTTTTTTTTCTTTTGCACCTTAACTGGCATTGAAAGGGTTGTATTCCTAAAAAATAATCAATATTTAATTGTGTTAAAACTGGCACTCAAAAGGTTAATTTTCTAAAACATAAAATTTGATATTTATGGGCAAGTCTGTTCATGATTTTAAAAAATCATGCAAAAAGTTAGAAAATAACATATAAATGTATTTTTTTTCTGTATGCTGCCATTTTTGGTCTTGAGCACCCTGAGTGCAACAATCCATCTTACACCATCTGAGGGTTAAGAGAGTAGTAGTAAGTAGAATAAAATACATTAAAAAATATGGCCTCACAATGTTCTGTTATAGAAATGTATCTATTATTATATTAAAAATTAAAAATATGAATACGAATCAAAATTATGTTTGACACTTAAATTTGTTACGTAAGATAAATTAAACTGTGGAAACCTACAGGGAAAAATGACTCATCCATCTGTGAGATTTAGTTATTTATTTCCTACCTTGTATTATAAATGCTTGCCTTGAAGCAGACTCTGTTCATAGGGGCTAGTAGATTAAAATGTAATCATTTATAAGTTCTTCCTGATTTATGTCCTAACTTTAACTTATTAGCACATTTCTGTTGATGTTTCAGGAAAACATCAGTGAACATTTGGCCAATTATCGTCATCTTTTATCCTGTTACAGCAGTAAGCCAGGGGGCTGTGTGCATAGATCTCAGGGGGCTCTCAGGTTTAACCTTTGACCTTTGTTAAAGCACTGGGTTGGTCTTTAGGGAGGAAGTGGGGTCAGCTCAGGAAGTGAAGGCAGGTGTCAGCTGCTGCTGTTGGGACCACTGACACTTCAGCTAATTACTAATGTTTCACTCGGCTTCAAGTTTTCTCTCCGCTGAACTTCTGGACAAGTTAAGGAAGGGGTGTCCAAACTATGGCCAGGGGGCTAAATGCGGCTGGGGTCCATTTTCAATTGGCCTGCAGCAAATGATATGAATTGAATGGAATGTGACCCACATAAAGCATGTGCTTGACTGTATTGTTCTCAGTTTCAGCACAAGGCAGTGCTGCTATTTGAATTCTGTAAACAAACATTTTGATGAGGAATTTGTTATTTTATAATGGCTAAAGTGAGACAACACTAGATGGTTAACATGTTAGCAACCAAATTGATAACTATTTAAATTTATAACACCCTGATGGATTATGGTAGCAAATAGCAGAACCAGTGGTCAACCAGAGCACCCTGAAATCTGATAAGCCATCCAGAAATCCTTAAAAAGAATGCCTATTTGCTTTGACAGTCATTAATTAGCCATTTAAGTCTATCCAATCACCAAGTACATTAGATCTGCTTTACTAACTTTTATATCCTCAAGTTAAGGTATATTACAGTGGTCCCTTCGTCCTTACATATTTCTGTATGTGGCCTTCTGTGGGAAAAGTTTGGATATCTCTGAGTTTAAGCATCGAGAACAAATGTCTTAACTGGACCTATTCCCTAAGCTTTAACCACTGTGTGATACCCTCTAATCATACAAGAAAAACACAATTCAAGACCTTGGGTGATTTTAAAAGTGTATTTTTTTAAAAAGTCTCTTTTCATTATTACATAGCATCATATAATTTCTGTTACATTATTCAGCCAGTGAGATTTAATGACAGTTCCCTTTAGTTCTCTTACAGTCAACACCTGAAATCACTAAATTTACAGCTATGATAACAAGTGCAAACCACTTGGTGTTCTGACTTCTTTTTACATCTGTACAAACAAATCAAGTATACAGACAATCTTTAAAAACAGCAAAACATCTGATATGATTTTAACTCAGCTGAGATGACTAAAGTGAGTCAGCAGTTTGAAAGTGAAACGCTGAATCAGATCTCTGTAGTGCATTCAGTCAGTGACAGTGAAAACACTTTGGCACGATCATACTGCTTAGCCTTCAACACTTAAAAAAAAATAAAAGCTGTTCTTAAAATAGAGAAATAAGAAATAAAATATTCAAACTCAAACAGATATCAAAATTCTCTTTCTTTTTTACAGATAATCTGCAAAATAACTGGCATTAAGTTTGATTTTTTTTGTGGCAGTCATTTTTTACAAGCATGCTTTAGTGGTTTAGCACCAAGGCAATTCAAGTTCTTAAAAAATAAAATAAGATAAAAACAGGAAATGCAAAAGCAAATGCAGGAACTGACTTTAAATTATTTCAGTTTTGCTCATTATTTCAATTTCTTTTTCCATTTATAAACCCTGTATTTCTATAAAAATCTCCCTCAGACTTCCCTGTTATCTGTCTCTTGATTTCAGCAGTGTTGTAACATATCTGCTTACTTAGGTACAGTTCACTTACCTGGTGTTTGACTCTCAGTTAAATCTGAGGTGAGAACCTAAAAACATTTAAAAAGTCATTTTCAGTGACAGTATATGTGAAAGGTTTGGTGTCAGACATTCAGTCTATGATCAGTGTTTTGTTGACTTTAGATGTCGTCAGCCGCTGGCACCCTGCCGTTTACTAGCAGCCTCTCCCTCTCTCCAGCAGTGGCCTCCTCCTCTGAACTCACCATCCCTTCACAGCATGGTAATCTGGACAGCAGGGGGCGATGCAGTCCATTGTAGAGCGACGTCCCCACCAGAAGCACCAGGAAGCCAAGCACCTGCAGGCCATGAAACTGCTCCCAGCCCAGCCCCAGGCTCACGACCCAGATGACGAGCGTGCGCAGGCTGTCCAGCACCATGCGGGTGGTGGCGCTGATCTCCTTGGTGACACTGATGCCAGCGAAGTTGAAGAATGCGATGCTGACCGTGTTTCCCAGCAGAGCAAGTAAGATGAGAGGCTGGTGTCCGATCTGACAGAAGGCGTCCAGAGCGTCCTCCAGGACCTCCCGGGGGTTTCCACTAAAGTCACCCACGTGGATGAAATACATCGGGATGAGGAGCAGCGAAAGCACCACGAACCCAAAGAAACCTGGAGACAAAAAAAATGAGCTCAATATTCTACAAAAACAAGTGTATTTAAAGCCTCTCATTGTGGCATGGGACCAGTACAACCACAGAGCTTTTGACTTAGCATAATTAATAAAAAATCTCCTAGGTCCTGAAGACTCAAGACATTTTAGATATAATCTAAGACTATGAAATAATGTAAAATAGCAAAGATCAGGCTGTCCACACAAACTGAGTGACCATGCAAGAAGGAGACTAGTGAGAGGCCACCAAGACACCTATGACTACTCTGAAGGAGTTACAAGCTTCAGCAGCTGAGATGGGAGAGCCTTTGAACATACACCAACTGTTGATTCTTCACCAGTCAAAGCTTTATGGGAGGATGTCAAAGAGAGTCAGTGAAAACTCATGAACTCTCCTCTAGAGTTTGCCAAAAGGCACATGGGAGGAATGTTCTTTGGTCTGATGAGACCAAAATAGAGCTTTTTTTTTTGCCATCAGACAAGATGCTGTTTGGCAGACACTCAACACTGCACATCATCACAAACGCACCATCCCCACTGTGAAACATGCTGGTGATTGAGATCTATCTCCTGTAGGAGGTGCAGCTTAAGGTGCATCTACTAAATACTGACTTAATAAGGGTAAATATTTTTTTCTGTCAATTATTTTACATTACTTTTTTTTGTAAATTGACTAGACTTAGTAGAAATGTTTTCACTTTGACATTAAAGAGGTTTTGTTTACTTTTTTGTTAAAAAAAAAAAAAAAATTATACTGACCATGATTGATTTACAAAATTAATAAAATGGTAAAACATCCAATGGGGGAATACTTTTATGGTTACTGTAGATCCATCTTTTTTATGTTATCTGTCCAGTTACTGCCCCTGCCTTGTAATGTGTTAGATCAGTGGTTCCCAAACTTTTTTTGTCGGGCCCCCCTTTGGCACATGAAAATATTTTCAGGGCCTCCCTATCCCTCACCATACATATAAACATGTAAAAACATGTAAATGTATGACTAACACACCATCATTCGCAATTTTTTAGAAACAAATTCTTTTTTTTCTAGAATTTACCACAACGTAGAATCGAAAAATTTTGAGTTTTAAAAATCTAACTCTGAAGATGAACAATTGCCTGAAAATAATAACTTAATGAAGATTGTTTAGATTTATACACCCAGTCCTGCGATAATTTCAGTGACAACTGTGGGCTTATTTGGTGTTATAGATCTTGAGTCCTGGGTGCCACTCTGTTCATTTTCAATGTCCAGCTCTGATTTGTTTTTGTCGTAATTCAGGCAACAGCAGACAAACCAATCTCACACTGGTAGGAATATGCAAAGTGCGGCCAAGGCCCTGGAGCCTAGCAGTGGATACTGTACTACTTTTCCACTATAATCCAAAACACAGAAAATGTTTTAAACTGCAATAACATTGTTGAATCTGAGGTGCCATTGAGGAACTGCTCTTCTTCTACAGTGCTGAAGTCAACAGCTGGTGTTGCTTAGCCTTGCCCCCCCCCGCCATGGCCGCACGCCCCCCCTGGGGGGGCCCACAGCCCACTTTGGGAACCACTGTGTGAGATAATCAACCACATGAAGGTAAAGCCCTTACGGATGAGACCTGCAGGCTGCTGCATTTGTGTATTATGTTTTACATATGAATGACTTATCAAACCATTCATCTTCTCTTGAATTCAATTTGAATCTGATGTCCCTAGAACAGCATGAATTTTCACTTATAGGAACTTGTCAAATATTTTGAACCCCAGTACTCTTCTTCAAACAATGTGATTGATAAATGTAGGATAAAAGTCTGTTGTTGTTGTTGTTATTGTTTGTTGACCTTTGCATTCCTCATCCACACTGCAAAATTGATTCAGACCAGTGACAACGTGGCTAACCAAGTGACAGCTGACCCAATTTCTGCATTGAATAACAGACTATAAGTAGTCCACATTTGTTAAATCAAAGCTTAATGCTATCACTTTCCTCTTAGTTTAACCTTGATTGCTAAATCTTGTGCAAAATTTAAGTGAGGATGAAATTTCTCACCTTCAGTGCCAACAGCCTTCAGAGGATGGACGTCATGTTTGTAGACAAACTTTTCCTCCAGAACCATCTGCACTGAAACAATGATCTGAGCCATGATGATTAGAAGATCGCCTGCAGGACAGAAAAAGGGGCAGATTAATTATGTTGCAATGTTTCTAATCTAGTTTGATGCCGAGTTGATGCCAGAGGTAGCAGTGACTAGGTTAGCATTTCCTTTAGTCTACCACAAGAAAACTTCAGATATATTGCTTTATCCATAGTATTTCTTATGCTCTGAAGCCATGGATTTAATACAAAATATTTCACGAATACTAACTAGAATCCATCTTACCAGTGATGACATCGCTGAGTTTGTGTTCATCTTTGTTCCCGCTGAAGAAGTCAGCGAGGCCCACGATCACCAAGCCAAGGATGGTGATGAGGATGCCGAGCCACTGACTGAGCAGCAAACGTCGCCCAAGGAACGCCACTGAGAGCAGCCCAGTAAAAATTATGACAGCTCCACGCAGCATCTGGAAGCTGGATGCACTTGTCATGTTCAGAGCTGGAAGGAAAAGGTATAAAAAGATTTGTCATATTGAACAAAAGTTAATTTGAACTATATTTTTGACCATCTAAAGTCCTGGCTTCTTTTTCTTCCTTGATACAAACAATCTAGGCTGTTAGCATAACACACAAATACACAACTTTATGTTTGACTTAGTTATCTCCTTTCCTAACAAACAGGTGATTTAAACTGAGGTTAAACAAAATCTATTCAGTTTTGCTTCATCAGTAAAATTTACCCTTGAGAAGTGACTTTTTGTTTGCTTTCACTATCACTGTCTCCATTCACATTGTTTGCTTCGTTATATGCAACTACAGGACAGGCGCTAAAAGCATAAGCAGAAACTGGAGCACAGAGAGTCTATGGAAGCCAGACATTGTCGCTTCCAGTTGCAGTGGTTTGAAGTGACAGCCTTTTAGAGGGTTGCAGAGCAGCCTGTTGCAAGCCGTTTTAAACTTTACAGGCATGAATCTTTGGTCAGCTTTACATTATTTCTGAGACTAGAGCCACGAAACCCAAGGAACAGAGTGTGAGAACAAGCACTGTCTGCATTAGAAGTCCATCTATTGTTACTATCAAAAGTATCCCACAGCTGTTATGTTGCAACTATGAGCACTTTAAACAAAAATATAAAACAATATAATCAACCTAGTAAATAACACTTAGAAGACAAAGAGAATATGGTCATGGTCACTTACCAACATACATGATGGAGGTGGCGGTCATGTCACACATGGCAGGTGGGAAAAAGAGCAGAGGGTTGAAGCTCTGACCCGGGTTTATCTTTGGCTCAGGATTACGTCGGTCATGGCAAAGTAAGATGTAGAAAACCGCGAGACAACTCAGCTCACCCAGAAACATTCCCACTGCCTGGACAGGAAATTTAATAGAGACAGACAGAGACAGACGGATAATGAGTTACTTGTGACTTTGGAGACAGTCTTTTTAGAAAATCGCTGACTCCACTTTTCATAAAGCAGAAAATTAAATTTATTGAGCAAAGAATGGGGAGCTTAAAAGTATCATGCTATGTTCACAAGCGCTTTGACAAGTCTGTGCTAGACGAGGAAATAACTTCAAACTAGAACCCGACCGATTGATCGGCAGCCGATTAATTGGGCCAATTATACCGTATCACAGATTAATCAACATTGGCCAATATGTAGCCGATATATTAACTTTTTTGCTGCGCAGGGATTTTGTCTCTGCTCCTGTCACTCTGTGTGTCTCTGCTGAACTCAGCCCGAGTGCCTGTCCCCTCCCCCTCACACACAGAGTGCAGCAGCAGCTCTCCCCCACTCAGTGTTGCCAACTTATTGACTAAGTCACTATATTTAGCGAGTTTTCAGACCCCTCTAGCGACTCTTTTTCAAAAAAAGCGACTAGCAACAAATCTAGTGACTTTTTTCTGGTGTTATTGGAGAGTTTTGGAGACTGACGTGAAAGCACGTATCGTTGTTGCTCTTCTCAGTGAGCAGCGGGTGCTGCCGTGGGCCCCTCCCCGTCTCACAGGCAGCCCAGTCCTCATGCAACAGTCCCTGCTGCAGTTGGACTCACTCGGCTGCAGCAGAGAAGAGGACTAACGCCCGTTTCAGACTGGGAGCGTGTTTTGCTGCTTGCATGTGCCACGCATGCCAGCTCTGGTTTCTGCCGGTGCAGCTTTCACAACGGGCTCAAGTTTTCTGCGTGTCAGCTGCATCTCCCTGCTCTCAAAGCCCTGTCCTTCTTCACAAGTTTTACTTCAATAAACCTCCGTAAAAAGGACCTGATTCAGTGTACAGTGAAAGTCTGTCAGGAACTATTCAAAATAAAAGCATTCTGTACAAGTGAACGGAGTTTCTCTGTAGAAATGCTAAACTGGGCTTTTACTTTGAAAAGCAGAAACCAGAAAAGCATTCATACTGTGTTTATCTTTCCTGTGACATATTCTACCAGTATGGAGACAGAAAGTTTCACTAATAGTAGATCTTTAGAGAACAACTTATTAAAACAGGCGCATTTAAGCTTGTGGCCTTCCTCAGGGTTATCAAGAAACACACTGTAAACATATTCTATGTGCATATTTGCCACAACAATGTAAATATGGCTCTCCATTTACCATTTTCCTGTCTAATATGGTCCACAGCCACAACAAAAGACTATTATACAGTGTTTTAACATCGTCTAAGTTGCGTCTTTGTGAAATAAACAAAGATAAATGCAACTGTTAATTCACATGTTCACAATTGCGTTCATGTACAGTATATATCCTGTGTATATCAATATTCTTATTTCATATATCGGCTGATCTAGCGGTTATTGGCCAATATATCGGATATCGGCCTTTTTTTAGCCCCCCAATATCGGTATCAGCATCGGCCCCGAAAATCCCATATCGGTCGGGCTCTACTTCAAACTGTCTATCATTTCATAAACACCTTTCCAGATGATAGGATTTCTTTACTTTATTTAACTTTATTTAGAGAATATAACTCAATTCGATTTTTTGGATATATTGCATCCTTTGTTTGAATTTAAGCCTCTAATTATTGATTGTGATTTAAACATAAGCAGCTATTAGTAATTCTGTGAACTAAAATCACAAAATTAATCAAATATGTTAAATTTCACAACAAATGCGATCTGGTAAATTTTTTAACTGGACATATTTTTTTCCAGAACTTTCATCATTATGTCACGACAGAAATACTGCGATTCAAGAACAAAATGTCCAAGAAATGTCTGAAGTATCAACATCACTGCAAAAAAAAAAAATGTAGAGAAATTTGCAGGGGTGGACAGAAACTAATGACATTTTCTCAAATTACTGTAATTGACTAGTTTTTTGTGGTACTTGTGCTTTTTTGAGTGCATTATAAAGTCAGTATTTTTACTTCTACTTTAGTGAGTTTTAACCAGAGTAATTATACTTTAACTTGAGTAGAATACTCTTGTGCTTTTTCCACCTCTGTTGACTACACAGTAGCACATAGAGAGAGAATGATTCTACGTTGCATCCTAAAACCACTGGAGTGTTGAGTAATTTACTCCATTCCAAATGGTCTTTAGTGTTGGAGTTATTTGACAGTGTTACTTAAACTCTGTAAAGAATCAACTGATCTCAACTGATCTAAGGTCTGCCTGCTGAGTTTTCAAAACTGGGGGGATGTGTGAGGAAAGATTATATTTTACTGTACAACTCCTCAATAGATACTCAGTACTTAAAGTGAACTTTAAATTAGATACAGGATCAGGATCATCCCTTTTCCTCTTTTTTTCAGTCTTATTGCAAAGTGATGTGTTTATATGCTGGATGTTCAGGTGAAACTAAAGAATGTGTTTACCTGTACAAATGGATGAGAGAATTTATGCTCAGGGTCATCTTTGCAGCCCGATGCTGTGAACATGTCAGCCCATCTGTAACACAAAAAGACATTAATCCAATCAATAACATTAATACAGCTGTTTTACCAGGCCAACTTTATTGGGAAAACAGGGATTTGCCCCACACTCAAGTAACAGTCACTTTCGTAAATCATTGTTTTCATATGTTTTTTTTTTTTTAAACCTTTCTGAGATGTCATGAATCCTGAAGGGATTTTTGTTTTTGGTCATCAGACACACTAAACATTTTTTTTTTTTTTAAGATTTATTTTTGGGAATTTTTGTGCCTTTATTAGATAGAGGAGGACAGTGGATAGAGTTGGAAACAAGGTCAAGAGTAGGGGAGAGACATGCGGTAAAGGGCCTCAGGCCAGATTCGAACTCGGGCCGCCCGCGTACTTGGGGAGCACCTTTAACCACTAGGCCACCTGCTCCCCACTAACTATTTTTAAAATACAGTTTCCAGTCAGCCTCTGAGCTGAGGAAAAGCAACATGGTAGGGATGCACAATAATATATTCATTATATATTATATTTATACATAATGTATATTATATTCTATTATTATTGACATGATATCAATATCTGCAGATATGAAGGTTTCTGCCCATTTTTACAGTTTATATATCAGCCTTAAATATCAGCAAAATGCCCAGATGTAAATCAGGTATCGGTGGTTGCCTTAAGTGCAACACACTCAGGGAGGCCCATTGTGAACCCTGAACATTGTGAATGAAGCACCAAACTTAAAACAACTACCAGACTGCCATCTTCTCTGCTACTCTCTCACCTCTGCTTGACTCAGCCTCTCTTTGCACTGGAGATACTTGGTTTTCTTTACAATAATAAAAGCTGTGTCTAAATCAGTGGGTTTGGAAATATCAGCATATTGCATCTCGACTACGTGGCCACTTTTTACTGTTTCTTGGTCCTTTTTTATTTTAAATGTCCTTTTCTGACATCCTATGGGCCCCCATTACAGGCCCAGTTGTACTTTAGATTCGCTGAAGTGACAGTTCTACATCCACTCTTTAATTTCACTTCTTTATGCTTTAAAAACAAAAAAAAACAAAAAAAACAAAAGAAAAAAAAAACAGTGTGGACCAAGAACAAACTTTTCATATGCACCAAACCTCATTCTCAGATATTGTTCTTTTCACACAACTGAAGCACTTCTGCTTGTCTGACTAACCATACAGTTCTTTTAGTGTGCAGTTATGTAATCATTTTAAGGGCCACATAAAATAAAAAAGATGAAGTCGCCTGTATTTGGAGGTAATGAGTCTGCAACTTAGGTCTTTTATGGTCATGCCAGTCAGAGCAAGCATGACAAGCATGTGACCTCCTGTCTGCTTTAAAATGCAAGTCAAGGGAATGTGGTCATTAAAGGTGACGACACAGCATTTTCCTCAAATGCAGCCATGGCTCAAATCAGAGATGGAAACTGTTGACTGCTTAGAAACATACTTATCTAGGTAGGAAGGAAATTGGAACAAATGTCAATTTGAAAAATAATCTCCACATGTCTCATTCTGGCCAAAACTCATAAAGTGTAATGTCAGAGTGGAAGAAGGAGAACCAAAAACACTCACACCTAAGAATCTGGATTGGAATCTGATCTGGATTTCTGGGAAAGCTCATCTCTACACTCAATTTGGAGAAACTTTTTTTGATGCTTTCTTAAGCATTTCTTAAGCATAGCTGTATTTGGTGTTCCAGATGGGAATATGAATATAACTACCCCTCAAGCCAACTGTGTGGCATCTGCTCCAGGCTCGGAGAATTGGAAGTTCAACAAATCCCCATCATTTAAAGCTTGGGGCACAAGAAATGTTATCACTAATTCAACTGGAAAAATAATGAAATACAACAGTTACAAGTCCAGAATAAAATCTATGGACACAGTTGATGGAATTCACTATCACTCTGTCTTCTCTTTACTATTTTATTTAGTGCAAAGTTTGAAGAAGATCCCTCATAGCATTTTTGAAACACACATTCATAAGCAAGGGACATAAGGCCTGATGACCTTTACCTTTTAGCTCCAACTTCCAAAATCTAATTATTTCATCCTAGAGTCAGAGCGGACATTTATGCTAAGTGTGGAGAAAATCTCTGAAAGTATTCTTGATCTATTGCATTTACAAGAAAGGGATGAACATGATTTTGAACTTTGACCTTCAGAAAAAAAAAATCAGTTCTTCCTTTAGCAGGGGTAAAACAGACAACCCAAAACATAAGGCCCCTGGTAAATGCCAATGTAGATGCAAAAATGTCATATTGAAAAAAAAGAAACAAGACAGCATGGATTAGGTAATTACCTTGTGATAAGTTGCCATTTTACTGAGTAAATTTAGAAATACGGTCAAGTTAGAAGTCACTGGTTCCATTTTACAGCTAAAAAAAAAAAATCAGTTTTTAACATCTTATTGTACCATGTTTGTTTTTTACTATCAAACAAGAAAGTTAAATACATCAAAAGCACATTTACTGCTGTTCTTTTTTAACATGTTTTAAAGAGGAACTAAATGGGTTATTTGATTATCATTAGATCCTTTCGTAACAGAAATGTCTGGCTGATTACATGGTTTTTCCAAGTTATTTTGGGGACACTTTTGCCTTTGTTGGATAGGTCATTACTTTGTAATAAGGTAATATAAGGGAGGAATTTACCTTGTGTAAAAACGTATTAATTATAAAGTAATTCCTTGTAATACTGAGGCCATTTTCTGGTAATTAAATAGCCAGGTGGTATTTTACCCTAACTCTAAACCTAACCCCTGACCCTAACTCTAAACCTTAACCTAACCCCGGACCCTAAACCTTACCCTAAAAATTACTTTAAAAATGATTAATGAATGACTCACTTTCATTTAGTAGGCCAGAATAAAGAAATTACTTGGGAATTATCAGGCAACTAGTATAGAAAATAAATATCTTTTGAAAAAAAATCCTTGGTAAAATACCACATAATTACCAGAGAACTGTTACCATATTAACAAGGATTAGGATTAGAGTAAGGGTAAGGGTTAGAGTTAGAGGGTCAGGGTAAAATATCAACCAGTTACAACATAAATGCCACAATATTACAGATTTATTACTTGATAGTTAATGCAATGTTACAAGGTAAATACTTTCTTAATATTACCAAGTTATTACTTCGTAAAGTACCAATTTATTACCAGGTAATTACCACCTTATTCTTGAGAAATTACTAGATATTTACACTTATTACTATAAAATGACTAGGTTATTAGGGCCCACTAAAATAAAATGCTATCTAATAATGTGACTTTTTAAGGCATATTATAACCTTCAGTTTTACAAAGGGAATATAAGGCGGTTCAGGAATCTGCAGGAGCACTGCTTTGGTTGTCAAATTTTATTGATAAAATACTTGAAGTATGCCTGATCCTCTCATTTTTGAATATCATTGGAGCCCATTCTACTTATGATTATTATGATTATTGCCCTCTGCTCTTTTGGTCATTTCTGTGATGTGTTAAAATATCTCTGTGTATATTTGTATGAAAAGAGAATTAAACCTTAAACCACAACTATCAGCCTCCATGCTGCTTTAAAAGTCACTGTGCTGTGAGGTGCTGTTAAACAGCAGCTATCAGGTGACTGTTATGAAATCCTATCAGTTAGTTTCTCTCTGAGCAACATGACACCGCTTGTTGTGTCTCACACACACTGGCACCACACACTCAGTTTGTTCAGCCTTTAAAGTCCTAAAAGGACAGTGAAGTGTGTGTGGAGTGTGTCAGGCTGCAGAGCTGACATCACATATTATCAGGGAAGTAGAAAAAGCTGACTTTCTCGTTTCTCTAAAAGAGTTCCCAACATGACAGCAGTGAGTCATAACATCTCAGACATAATCTGCCAAGAACAAAATCACTGCTTCCATCTTTACAGCTTAAAGAAGTTCAGTTTATAATGTCATATTGTACTAAGTATATTTGTTTTTGGCTATCAAACAAGAAATTTAAATACAGCTAAAAACATTTACTGCTGTTCTTTTTGAACATGTTTTAAAGAGGAACTAAATGGGTTATTTGATTATCGTTAAACCCTTTCATAACAGAAATGTCTGGCTCATTTCGTTTTTCCCCCAAAATTATTTTTGGGACACTTTTGCCTTTGTTGGATAGAGCAGCGGAGGAGAGCAGGGGGACGTTGTGGGGAGAGGGTGGAGGATGACATAAAGCAACGGGCTATGGTGGAACTATACTAACAATAAGCAACAAGGACTACAGCCTCTGTACAGAGGACGCACTAAATAATAAGGCTATCCATAGCAGATTACTTGAGTTTAGGGATTATTATTAAAGAGACAGACTTCAACTGAAGTAGGTCTGTTAGGGTACCCTAAAATCCAACTAGCTTATTTGTTAATATGGCCAATATTTACAGCTGAAATAGGCTGATTCTAACGCCAAAAAATTGGTTGTAAATATCAGCAGAAATTTTCCTGACTTCCTCACTTTTAAAGCTAATATCATGTTGATAATACTACATAAAAACAATAAAGGAAACAGGTGATACTTCTGGAGCGACGGGAATCACGTTGCGTTGGTGAGGTACCAAAATGAAGCACCAAAATCTGCCTTACAGTTCAGTATAGTAGGTAATGGCTATGTTGGTAGTAGATTTTGATACTCATCCCTAGAAACTTAAAGACTGTGTCATTAAAAAACATTAGATGACAAAATCTCTAGGACCTTAATGACGACAGTATAACAATACAATGGTATACAATAGTAAAAGTGCAAAAGCTTAAAAAATCATCTATTTCATAAGACAGGCACTCAGGAGGGGAAAGAGTCAAATCAAAATTTTCAGAAAAGCACTTTAAAGAGTTCCAAACACTGGGTGCCTAGGACAGGTATATAGATCTGTTATTTTTACTAGTATTATGGAAGTTAATTTTACGTCATTATGGGGAATGGAGCGGGCCTCTGTCTGATGCACTTTTAAAATAATAGATACATTTAAGTGGTTGAAATTCTTTGAAGATCTGGTTTGTAGTCTTCCCTTTTGGAAGTGGTGGGTCCTGAAGCGACAACAGTTGAGAACCACTGGAACTGTGGCAACCCTGGTCAAAAAAAATTTAAAGTAAAAGAAACACAACACTACTGAACAATATCTAAGGCGATTTCTTAAGACAGAAGTATCATATTCTACAATATTATGCCTTATATATTAATTTCAGTTTGTAAGAGTGGAAAAGCTTTATAAAAAATAGTCAGTTCAATGATACAATTTCAAACCAAAATGCAAGCAAATTCCTCCAAACTGTTTAAATTGTACAAATATGTTTGTAACATTGTGTTAGCAAAACGTTGTCAATTCATTTGTACAATTTAGACAGTATAGTGGTCTAATTGCAAATTCCAATAACTAAAAAAGTTTCCCAATATTGGGGGTCTACAACCGTTTTGGCTCTCTTTTATATCCAAGTTATAAATTGCCGTTACGTCACAACCCATGTAAATTTCACTCATCCGTTGGTAACTCATAGTGCAATGTACGCTGTGTGTAGGTGTTTTTCATGAGGTTTGATCCATTCACTCCTCTCCACTACATCTATCTTATGAAATAGGCTGTTTCTTTAAAGCTTAGGTACTTTTCGACACGATAATTTTACATTATACGACATCGAAAGGATCGAACATTTTTAACGGCAATCCAGCGGCTGTTTTTCCCACTGTATTTACAGAGCAGGCTAACCCCTGCTATTACCCAACCTCTGACACAGTATGTAGACTGCTGTATGCCTGAGTCAGCTCATGATATTGAGATGATGCGGCTGCAGGGTTAGTTCATTTCGGATTAAAGCTCTGATTTGACTTCAGATAAACTTTTCTTGTCAGTCTTTCCATTCCAACAACTGTTTCTTCCTGGCTGCTATCTTATCGATGTGTCAATAACATCGAAATGTCAGCCCAAACAGCCCCCTTGGCTTCCTGACTGAAGGAAAACAGCGTTAGCCTCTCATTACATTACCAGCTTGATAACAGTGTTTTTATTTAATGATGGTAAAGCTGAAAAGCCAACAAGGTGTTAGCTAATGTAACCTGCTTGTTCATTCAATACGAGATAATGTGGATAGCATGCTAATGCTGTGTCACAAAAATGTAATAAACAAGCTAAAAATCTACAAATTACGTATTAGCTCATAAGCAGTTTGCGTTAAGTTAATTTCGTTTACATTTTGGGTTAAAACATGGGTAAAAAATCTATCGTAGCAGCCTGTCCCCTTGCAGTGACTTTAACTACATTCTTATGACACCAATAACAAAGAAATGTACTCACTTCGCCGACAATGTGTTGATGGATCCGGTTGTTAGCATAAGTCCAGCTAGGAACAGCTGGTAATTAGTCCACGCCATGATGGGAGAGTGTGAAACGGACCAACAAAGAGACACAAAGAGCCACCGAGTTGTTTTTATTCACCCAGGTTGTTGTTGAAAGACTCTCCCTGTGTGTCTGCAAACGCCACATGACAGCACAGAGTCAGCTGACCTCAGCCTGGCCGGCACGCTGCGTTTACGTCCTGTCGGAAATTAAGGAATTTACCAATCAGATGAAGCGTATGAGGTGATACTCGACACAACAGAAGGACGACAGGCAATGTTTTACAATAAATCAATTAAAACGTGTCCTGTCTTTTGAAATCTACCTTACATATTTAAACTGCATATTTTTTTTCTTCAGAAGTAAAGATGAAGTAATGACAATGTTCTATCCTCTCTTGGCTATATCTAACTATCTTTGTAATATTTAAACACTAGCCTATAATTGATTGTCTGAGCTTTTACGTCTGGGTCAGTTTTGATAACATTACATGTTATCAAGTGAACTTTAAATGTGTTTTATGTCTTGAAATCGGGGGACTGCTACTTCTGATAATTCTTGTTGCCATATCAAAAGCTGACCGGAGGGGGTTGGGTTGTAGAAGGTAAAATAAACCTAAAAAGAGTCAGGAATTTTTGTCTGTATTTCATTTAGCCTAGCTGCTTTACTTCAGGCTTCTTCTTTTACACTGCCCCTATGCTCTCAGCTCTTCTCAAACATAACTCAAAGGCGCCGTCTAGCGGTCACATCTGATCACTACTGTCTGAACATCACTACATCCCACCTTCAGCAGGTTAACTCCTTTTCTTTCACTTTCAAGGTTAAGATGTAACAAGCAAAGTGATTGCAAAAAATAATCACTACCATCTTAATCAGGTAAAACTAACAGGGTGTTTTAACTCGTTCTTCGTACCTTATAACATACACTATATTGCCATAAGTATTCGCTCACCTGTCTTGACTCGCATATGAACTTAAGTGACATCCCATTCTTAATCCATAGGGTTTAATATGACGTTGGTCCACCCTTTGCAGCTATAACAGCTTCAGCTCTTCTGGGAAGGCTTTCAAAAGGTTTAGGAGTGTGTTTATGGGGATTTTTGACCATTCTTCCAGAAGCGCATTTGTGAGGTCACACACTGATGTTGGACGAGAAGGCCTGGCTCTCAGTCTCCCCTCTTATTCATCCCAAAGGTGTTCTATGGGGTTGAGGTCAGGACTCTGTGCAGGCCAGTCAAGTTCATTCACACCAAACTCTCTCATCCATTTCTTTATGGACCTTGCTTTGTGCACTGGTACACAGTCATGTTGGAAAAGGAAGGGGCCATCCCCAAACTGTTCCCACAAAGTTGGGAGCATGGAATTGTCCAAAATCTCTTGGTATGCTGATGCATTCAGAGTTCCTTTCACTGGAACTAAGGGGCCAAGCCCAGCTCCTGAAAAACAACCCCACACCATAATCCCCCCTCCACCGAACTTTACACTTGCCGCAATGCAGTCAGAGAACGTGTCTCCACTGCTCTAGAGTCCAGTGGCGGTGTGCTTTACATCACTGCATCCAACACTTTGCATTGCACTTGGTGATGTATGGCTTGGAAGCAGCTGCTCTGCCACGGACACCCATTCCATGAAGCTCTCTATGCACTGTTCTGTTCTGTTCAGCCTCACTGTTGTCTAGTCCTTGGGGGGCTCTTCAGAGAGCATCAGCAGTGGCCAGCTGTTCGCCTGGAACATAAATGATTTTATAGTTAAACCTCAACAGTCTTGGTCTGTATTTGAGGATTCTTGGAGGTAGACCATCCAAAGGCTGAGAGCCTAGCAGTGGGATTAAGGATTTATGATCAGCTCTCACTGTGAGTTCACAGCTTAGCAGATATGAGCTGAGTTGTTCACAGGCCCATGTTGCTGCTAGAGCTTCTTTTTTGATTTGATATAATGGACCTCTGTGGGTGTCAGCCTCCGTAATATGTAGGCTACACCACCGGTCTCAGTCTTGTAATTTTTTTGACAGATTCACAAACCTTTGCACACATTTGCAGATCTGTACACACATTTCTAAAATTATCTACACATTTGCAGATTTGTGTACAGATCCTTGTGCACATTTGCAAATAGTTTTCCAAAAATAATAGCCCCATATACTTCTATTTTGGAACAGACACGTAAAAGACACCAGCGCTCTGAAGTCTATTTTACTTCATCTGTTGCCTCCCAAATATCAACCCCAACACCTGAAATGTCACGATAAGATGAAAAAAAAAGAACTATTACCTGCAGGGCACAATAATCAAGACTCACTGAGAAGGCCAAGGTAGCCCTGTTTTTTGCCCTGTTGCCCCTCCCACTCAGTGTTTTAATCACATATTTAAAAAAAAATTGTTTAAATTAAATTCTCTTTAAACTTTTGAGCTACCAACACTTTCTGCACCAACATTTAACATATATTATCTGTCAGTTTCAGTCCACATCAAAGTCATATATGTGGAGAAAATTCATGAAACAAACAATGGAAAGATGTTTTTCGAACCAGGTACCAACTGTCATTGTCCGCCTTCGCGCCTATTTACGGTGCAGTGATGAGTCGCTTCGGTTTGTTGTTTCAACTGCTGAAAGTTCATGGAGGGAGGAAACTGCAGAGCACCTTACCAGACCATACGTTGATTGAAAAGTCTTAATATGCAGCGGTAAAGTGTTTATTCGATTCTGGGAAAAAAGTTAGTTCATCCTGTTCGGTTATGTCAGACCTAAACGACGGTTAGATACTTAATTTCAGCAAAATAAGGGAGAGCGGATATAAACTGACTCACCCACAGTTAGCAGTGGCGCCACTGCTAACTGACAACATCGTGGGGTCACCGTCAAAGAAGAGACTGGGGACGTTTAAGAGGTTCCACCATGCCTCAAACACCGTGAGTAAACATATTTAGTAGAAATAATTTAAAGACCTAAATGTCTGGTTGCCAACTTTACCTCAACCTTAGCTAACTAACTAACTAGCTAGCTAGCTAGCTAGCTGGCTAGCAAGAGCGGCGTTTGTCTGTTTCCGTTGTGTTCAGGAGGGAGAGGATTTTTGTGGTGGCTCCAATTTTAATTTTTATGGTTTGTTGCTGATGTAAACGTTAATGCGCATTTGTTCACTTCAAATCATTTATATGGAATTCATTGTGATTGAGAAAGGATCATACAACACTTACTTTAATGTACCGGCTCTTTTTTTATCTTTATTTTTATGAGTGTGCTGGTACTGCGTCACAGTGCTGTTACACCAAAACTTTTCAGCTTTATCATGAGAAAATAGATAAATCAATTTGAATACACATTTGAAATAACAGCTATTAAAACGACATCCTGTGACAAGACGTTGACGTTATGAGATAAAATGTCAACATTATGAGATAG
This sequence comes from Cheilinus undulatus, assembly GCF_018320785.1. Lineage (NCBI taxonomy): Eukaryota > Metazoa > Chordata > Actinopteri > Labriformes > Labridae > Cheilinus > Cheilinus undulatus. Next base: position 32,825,215 of record NC_054878.1, on the reverse strand, counting down.
AAGTCTAAATTATGCCAACTATGAGGCATTAAGTTATGATTATGTGACAAAAAGTAAAAAAAATTATGAGATAAAAGATATTACCAGTGAGAGTGTCATAATGAGATTATAAAAAAGTATAAATTATGAGATCAAAAATATAAATTGGGAGATAACTTGTCAAAATGTTTTTTAATCTCAGAATTCTGCCTCACTGTCTCATATTTTTGACTGCCTCATAATTCTGACGTTTAATTTAGAATTTTGAATCACTATCTCATAATTTTAACTTTTTATCTCAGAATTATGATTAACTGTCTCAATATTTTTACTTTTCCCCTCATGATTTAGACTACTATCATATAATTTCGACTTTCTACATCATAATAATGATGTACTTTCTTATGATTTCTAATTTTTATCTCCTATATGACTTTATAATCATTATTTAAACTTTTTGATTAAGCATTCTGACTCACTATCTGAATATTTTGACCTTTGTTCCCTAATTATTTAGGCAAGTATCTCATAATTTCGACTTTTGTATCACATTTATAATAATGACTAACTTTCTCATAATTTTGATGTTTTAATTCTTAATTTTAATTCACCATCACATGATTTTCATTTTACAAAATCTCATATATGCTATGTCTCACTTTTTCATAATTTTGACTTAAATCTCCCAATTTAGACTTTTATCTCACAATCTTGTCTTTTTCTGTTATAGTTATGACTTAATTTCTTATAATTTAGATCTTTTTATTTCTTGATTTGGACTTTTTTTGATAATTCTGTCCTTTTAATCTATAAGTATGACTATGAACTCATAATTTTGATTTACTATCTAAATCTTTTTTTCACATCATGATTTCGACTATAATCTCATAAGTGTAACTATTTGTGTCATAATAATGACTTACTCTCTCATATTTTTTGACTTTTTCATTCTTAATTTTGACTCGCTAACACATAATGCTAACTAATGTTTTCATAATTTCAACCTTTTAATTCATTATTTTAACTCTCATTCTCATGAATTCAGCATTTTATCTCATAACTATGGCTTCCTTTCTAATAATATTTTATTATAATTTTGCCTTATTAGCTCATAATTCTACTTTTTTATGTCTTAAAATGTTTGTCAAAAATGACTTAATACTCATAATGACTTTTATCTAATAATTAGGACTTACTATCTCATAATTTAAATTTTAGAATTGCTTCATTTTTTATGTGCTGTAGATGGACTGCCATATGACCCTGTTATAAGTAGCTGAGTAAAATTCTGTAGCTGTAGCTTGCCTCATACCACATGCTCATGGAAATGGAAATTTTTGCCTTTTATTTATTTACATAAACTATAAGAGGGCTCAGACAGAATTGAAAATTTTAAGATATTCTAACCCATGATCAACCACATTTTTAACAGAATTACTTCCCTAAGCAAAAAAAAAAAAAAAAGAAATGCATTTATGACAATAATCTTAGAATAGGACATTAAAGCTCCTCCTTGCTTAGATTAGAACTACTTTAATTTACCTTAGAAACCAAACTAGTTTGATATTTGAAGTTTAATGAATTATGATTTGATAATGGACATGAAAACATTCAGAATTTGTTTGCATCTTTGGCTTTTGTCTGCGCAGTTATTGATTTATGATTGATTTTGACATTACCAATGCAATTGAAGCAAAGTTTGTTCCCATTCCTGCAGGTGAATAGGAGAATGGTTGTGATTTTTAAAGACTGCATCATCCTCAGGAAACAGCAGGGGGAGGCAGAGACCATATTCCTGTAAATAGTTCATTTATAGTTTAATGATCGGGCCACAGTCTAATGTCCCCCTCTGCGGCCTCATGTTGCTTAAAATTAGAGCAGTCCACTTTCCAGGAGGATGCTGTCCCAGCTGAGGTCAAATTTAGACTTTCTCAAAACCCAGAATTAAAGAAAAAAAAACCCTGATGCCCTACTGAAGGGAGAAAATAATCTTAAAGCTTCTCTCTTGTGGTGTAGTGTGCTGGGATTCTTGTTGATGAGATCAAGGAGTCATCTACTCAATGACTCTTCGTTGAGTGTCTCCTCTTGCTGCAGACGACAGTAAAACCTCTCAGCTCTGACACTGAACATTTAGTGATCATAATTTCAAGTGAATGGAAAAACTGTTAAGCTCTCATGACAGCAGCAGATTGCCTACGTGCAAGTCTCATAAACTAGGGAGCTGTTTGTTGGGATTTCCAGGAATTAGAGTGTTTAAAGTTCAGGATAACTTCACAGCATGAAAACACTGGGAGAACTGTGTTTATGATGGGAAAATAATTTGATGTATGAGCTGTATTGACTTATAAATCCAATATCTGGGCTGTCCAGGCAGTGCCTACGTGCATTGTACACTGTATTTTTAATGAATAAGTCAAAACATTTGAATCAGACAAATATGCTTATGGCAAGATGCTGTGCCAATATTTTGATCTAAATAGTGTATTTGTTGTTCTATGCCTGTTTGACTGACTGAGTCCCCAAGTCATGACTGCTCAAGGTGACAAAAATAACACCACCATCAGCAGAAGTGAATGGGACAAAGAAGAAGACTATTGACTATTACACATTGTATATGATTGTCTTTATTGCAGAATCACCATCAAGACACTGCTGCTGTAATGGGTTTCATTTCGAGTATTGTATCAGATTGTATCTTGATGTAATGCAGCATGAATTAGCTTGTGATAGCCAATCCTTCATTCAAATGTATCATCCTTTCTACCATGTTTCACATTCACATTTTAGGCTTCAACTCTAGCAGTTTCAAACTTGGTAACTTAAGTTAGTTTTAACTGGTTGCTGTTACAAGGTAAAGAGACCCAAAATATAACTTACTTGGATGAATCACTCAACAATCCCCTGTGTGTATTACTGAGGGGTGCAATGATCCATCAATGTGGATCAATTGGTTGGTCATTTGTCAATCAAATCAAAAGAAAGTCTAAACATTGATTTACACCATAGACTGTAGAAAGAATTGGACAAACCCCTTGTGACATTAGTCGTCTGCTTACAATGGGTGGACTCAAACGGCTCTTGAAGCCAATCTGTGGAGGCTTCCATATTGAAATCGCTGCCTTAACAGAACTTTGGATCAACCTAACAGCCCGCCCACTAAGCGCAACTTCCTGTCAGCCTGATAGCTAGCATTCCGGTTGACAGAAACAGAGCCTCTGCCTGCCGAGCTATCTGTCAATCAAATGAGATGCGCCAATCAGCTTTCATCCTAAATATAATCCAAATGATCATGGTACAAAAAAATTCAACCCCCGTGCAGTGGGAGCACAATAAGACACTAGCTAATGAGACATGTTTGGTGTTTTGAACCAGACTGTCAACCAGTTTATTTCTAGTGTCAAAACCGGCTGTTTAACAGGTGTCCAGACGGGACCTCTGGTGTTCCTGCAGCCAGCCTCAAGTGGTCACTCATGGTATAGCAATTTTTTGCACTTCTGCATTGGCTTCATTTTTCTGGACCGGGGGTTGCCGCTTGATTTACACCCTCATCTATAAGTTACGCTTATATTTTGGAATTCTTCATGCCCTGTTTGATAAGTCCGGCCCAGCTGCACGTCATCCTGAACTTTCAAACAAGATAGCAGTAAACAAGCAACTGCTAACAGCTACCAGTCAAGATTAAGAAGATAAAGAGGATATATACTTCTCTCTCAGGTGTTTGGAGATATTTTAGAAATAGACTGCCCTTGGGTTGGCCTCTTGACTTTTAATCCATATACAAAAGTCGTAAAGATAGTTTATGGACAAAATCAGAGCTCCCCTCGCCATCTACCCATGGCTTTAATAGTGCGAGTGGTGTCTAATACAGGCTCTGCAGCTAAAAGGAGAGGCAAAAGTGAGATTTTTAAGGCTTCCTTGGATACAGTGATTGTTGTCTGACGTCCAGGCTCTCTTCATATCCTCCCCCTCTTTCCCTCCCATTATGAGCTCACTCTGTTCCCATTTGTTCATTTAACATAATTGAGATTATAATAAAACAAAAATAATAAACTGTATCATGGCAGATTTCGTCACATCGTAAAAAAAAAATTGTATACTTGTGGAAAGAATCAATATATCGTGATAAAGCCGGTTATTTACACTGGTAGTGATACTATATATGAAATAAATAAACTGACATAAATATAAAAAGTTAAGATTGTACATCTTTAAATCTGAATTTTTATATACTTTTGTCAGTCAATTAATTTTTGTATTTAATTTTTAATTCCTTTACATTTATTGGTTGATTAATTACCCAATCAGATGGATAGTCAGAACATCGATCAATATAGTCACCTTCAAGCTAAGCTTTTATTTTGAAATTCCTCCCACAAGCCTATAAATAGTTTCTCCCTGGCTGCACATGAGAATTTGGATCTCCAACCAGGTTTTTCAGATAAACTCACACCTTAATGATGAAGTGAAAAGCAATAGTTGTGTGAGATGTCATGTGGAATCATTCTTTTGCTTTGTACAGACCATTATGTGCATTCAAAGTCAAACAACAGGACCATTTCATGACTTTGACAGAGAGCAGGAACCTTCTTATTTTGACTTTGAGTTGTAGTCTTTCTCAATACTTGATATTTTTTAAATTTGAGCAAGTACAGTACTTCCCCCAAAATATACTCTAGTAGAAGTACTGATTTCAAAATGTACCGAAAAAGAGTACAAGTGCACACAAGCTACTCAAGTACAGTAACTGTAGAAAATGTAATTATTACTTTCCACCTCCATACTGCTTTTTTCTCCCTAATTGGGTCACAATCCTGCTTTGGAAGAAAACAGTGTTGTAATGTTAAATAATTTAACCTTGGGAGTGCTGGTTTCATTAAAGACTCCTCTACTGAAGATAGAAAGTGCCAATGGAAGTTGGCAGCCGAGCTCACAGACTGTGCATCGGTACTTCACAACTATCACTGTAGTCTGAGAGCTTAACTACTACACTGTTAGCTAGCGGGAGTGCAAACTCCACGTGGTGATGATGCTAAAAGAGCTACAGCTGCACAGAAACTGCATGTTGTGGAGTTTGTTGACTGAAGTGGATATGCAGAAAGACGATTTAAACCCACTTAGGGACAAGCACAAACAGACAACATCTTAAGTCTGGTCAGACTTATGTTTCAGATTTTGTGCTGTCTGCCAAGAACTGACCTTTTGAACTCCGTACGCCTCGTAAACAACTAAAACTTTTGGCTTCAGAGCAGTGCAAGAAGAGGTGCCCAGTTCAACATCTCAAGTTTTAACACTGCTAAGTCCATTTTTTGTTATTTTTTTCTGTGGTCACTCAGATTGATACTGAAAAGATTGTTTTAAAAGGTTATTTTCTCATTAGATCATATTCTGGAACACGTGAGCCTATAGCCTTTTAGCCTTTACTAAAGTAAGTAAGAATCACCGTTTCCATTCTGTAATACCATTCATTTAATGCACATACTGCAGGCTTTGTTCTGATCTACAGTGGACCTGTATTTCTCAAAATGTGTCCTTGAAGAGTCACAACATCTGTGGCAGCCATGAAAAAAATATGAGTACCCAGGAGCATTATCATTTCATGCTGAACGGCCCAGAAACATTTGATTGACAGCCAGTGTCCAGTGGTGTGAGGAGTAGGACCTGCGGGAGGGAAAGGTGACGATGGAGCACTTTATGTACACGCAGCTCATCCCTGGCTGCTGAAATGTCACATGTCTGTGTCAGCTGAACAGAGCAAGGCGGGTCACAGCTTGATTAAAAAGCATCATGTGAGAACTGTCCACCTTTCTGCATGGCAGCTTAATAGTCAGAATCAGTCCAACCCCACAATTATTCATGATCACAGCTCAGCAATGCTCACCTGTGCGTACACTTCACACTGATATAAGTGTGACCTCGTGACTCTGTGCTGTTATATAACATGTACATCTGCACCATGCGGGCTTTCTCAGAGAAAAGACCACCTGCTGACACTCAGGTCAGAAATCACCATAATATGAGTACCTTTTAGTACTCATGACTGATTTTATGTCTACAATATGTTGCTCTTTTTTAGAAAAAAAAAATACAGTAAACATCAGAAAATTATCCAAGAGCTTATTAGATGTTTTTCCAAAGGGAGCAATTGAACTTGGTTTTGTTCTCAAAAATCTTCTAGAAATGTAAAAACTTTTCATTGTTTATTGAGTTGTAGTTAGATAATATGAACTAAATAAGATGGTGTGCTAAGTTATAATGCAGATAAAAAGATTGGGGGCTTACACCATTAATGGACTGCCACTGCTAGTAGCACCAAAAAAGTGCGTCATTTGCAAAACTTATCTCCTCCATCTCAGGGTTTTGTTCACATAGCATGCATTATGTGTTAAACTCCGGTGCAAACATGGCAAAAATTTGTCCTGCTCTGTACGGTTTGCTCTTGGTTTTTGTTATCTTAATGTGAGCAGAGGTTGTCTGCACCTTACAGCCTTAAGAGTCCACAACCACTGTTTTTTTATGCTAGCAGCGCTCATTTTAGTCCCCTAATGGATCAGCAGCTGTGATATTAAGCTTAATATCCATTTGACTTGGATGCTGAGAAGTCTATGCTTTACGTAAAGGCTTCTAATCATGACCAATTCAATTTGTTTATTAAGAAACCATGTCTGAACACAAATCCTCTGGTGAACCCAGTACCACAGTAGGTTAATTTGAAATCATAGGAAATAACTCATTGTAAAATAATAAAGTGCGTTCACATTTTTTTGTCAAACAAAAATGAACTAAAACACGCCGCTTACGGTGGTGATGACATCATGTTTATAATGAACAAAACATTTTAAAAAATGTTGGTACTATCTTGTCCCTACATGCTTTTACCTAAAAACATGAGGCGATCCACATTTTCTGAATCAAGAACAGAGTGTTTTTTTGTTCACTATAGTCCCAGTCGTGGAAAAAACCCTCTCCGCCCTGACGGAGGTGCTCAGGATGCACAGGTAACTGTGTGCCAGCAGGGACAGGAGAGGACCGGAACTTTTTCCACTGCGACAGCGGGTTACTGTCAGTGGGCATCGCGGTTTAACTCTCGTCCATCAGCATCTCTTGATGTAGCAAAGCCTCAAGTGCCAAATCACCACCAGCGTGTGCACCACCTTGATGATAAACATCCCCAAACATCCCCAATGGCTGCCATTGCTACACCTGTGTTTTGGTTTGAAAACTTTATTGTTTATCATGTCATGTGACAAAACATTTGGTTCCTACACCTACATATGGGTGAAGTAGAGGCCAAGGAGAGAGAGGAGAGACTCAAGAACAATTATAAACGGCAAACATATTTTAAAAACACACTCAAATAGTAACTTCAGCTTTCTAATATTAATGAGTTTTAAAATATTCTTATTATATTCGAACCCCGAAATGTATTCCAACAGCCTTATACAGCAGTAGCATCTGTGTGGATAAGATTGATGATTCGGAGGACAAAAGTTGTCTGACTTTTACCTGGGTGAATGTTGAATGATAACGGAACAATCTCTAGCATCTATCTAGTATGTTATTGCTCAGCTTGTGCCATGATTTCTGAAAGAAATAAGCATATTCTCTCAGTGTACAGAAGGTTGAGGCTCACTGTGGAGTAGAGTAGCTGCTGTATTCATATTTGTATAATCATTTGTTCATAACAGCTCCTACAAATTGTCAGTTTTACGGTTTGTGTGACCACTTGCAGCTATTAACAGTGTTCCTGTAAGTGTTGTGCAGCCTATCCTGTTGAACAAATGGGTCACCTTTACTGGCTTTGTTTACACACTGTTTAACTGAAGTTGGATTTATTGCATGATATTTTAATACCTGGACAGCATAAACAACAGCTACCATTAACTGTACAGACACAAATCAGGCCTCCAGGGCAGATGTGCTGCTTTTTTCCATTAGGTAAATCATTGGTGTAAGTTTAGTTTTACATTCAGATAACTGAGTTATTATTCACCATCTCCTCATGACATAGAAGGTTGTAGCAACACACGTGAGGTCAGAAATCAGAGTCCATATTTGGTAACAATAATGCAAGGAGAGTTTGTCTTTGTACAGGGGTGAGATCACTGTAATAAACTGGACTATAAATCTGCTCAGCTTCCAGAAACAGTTTGATTTAGGTGGTGTTTTATGGACAGGTAATGATGTAAAACTGCTATTTCTGTCCCAACTTTGATTGCGTTTAAGTATCAAATTAAAATCTTTGCAGGCACAGTATCATTTTCTCTTAAATTGAGAAAAATTCAACTTTGACTTCTGTCTCTACATATGACCTTTTCTCCAACACTATAACTTTGTTGTCTTTTCAGGATGGTCATATCCCTCTAATATGTTGTGCATTTTAAAATGACAAAACCTCTGACGCAGGCACGCCTGACCCGTGACCCTCTGTCTTTCCTGTCCACTCGTCTCCTCTCTAACTATTATTTACTGTATCAGCAGCACACCAGGACGGTTGTCGTGATTATGCATCAGCCGCTGAGGGCTGTCATTGGTTATGCAACAGCTCTCCAGTGGGGCTCAGCGTGCTTATAGCCAGAACCAGTGCTCTCTTAAGTCCTTGCGTGGCCTCAAGTGGCCATCAAACACACGTGGAGTAAAATTACAGAGTCTCGTGTCCTTAGAGATTCGTTTGAAGAGGATTGAAATGTAAATATTGTTGAGACATCCCTATTCTACTGGTCACATGGGGGATTCATATAGGTTTATTTTCCTTTAAGCCCTCTTGAGGCTATAGGAGTGTAGAACCTATTGTCCTCCCAACCAAGGTTATAATAGCTTTGAATTTTTCACGATTTTTTTGTTTTTATTTCGTACAAACAACAATACCCTGGATCAGCCTACATGAACGTCCATCCATCTATCAACATGGCCACAAAACCTTAAATATGCAGCATAGATAATACGCATCCTTGAAATAACATTTTCACTTTCATTGGTGGCCTCTGCCACCTGACAAAATAAAAAAACTTTAGTCCTGCTAGAACAGCCCCACTGTGACTCTAAGTTTTTTTTTAATTGAGAATTAGAATCACCACCACAAGCTTAGCCGTGCAAACTCAGTGTAGAGTCAACAAGAGCTGAAGTGCGTGCTGCGTAAAATCACCCATCATCTGTTGCGTCACCCACCACAAAGTTTTAAAGTGCCTCATCAGCACATTAACTGTGTGTGGGAAGATCATCAAATTGGTTTCCATGGCCGGGCAGCTGCATGCAAGCCTCCCATGGTCATGTACAATGCAAAGTGTCAGCTCGAGTGGTGTAAAGCTCTCAGCATCAGGACACTAGAGCAGTTGAATGGGAGAGGCTTTACAAAAGTGGTAGAGGAAGTTTGGAGTGATGAATCATGCTTCACTATCTGGCAGTCTGGTGGATGAATCAGGGTTTGATGGATGGCAAAAGATCATTTCCTGCCAGAACTCATAGCACTCACAGTCTAGAGGTGTTTTTTTAAGGTATGGGCCGGATCCTGTCTCAGCTGTAGGCTTTTTTTCACTGTTGCCAGACACTTTTCCAACATTGTGGTAGACGTTTGGCTGAAGCCCTTTGTTATTCAAGCATAACTTTGCCACTGTTCAGAAAATGAAGGGTGAAAGAGTAAAGAGTAAAAACAGAGAGGGGGTGATTTAGTCCTGTGGTGCTGTAATTGTCCAGTACTTTCAAATATATCAAACAATCTGCACATGTTTGAGACCTTGCAATTTTGCCTTATCTCTGCAACTTGTATGCAAATTTGACAAATCAACCTATTAGGCAGAATTTTTGAGCTGAAATATCTATATTAATCTAAAAGTGACCGTTATACATCTTTTTCATTGAGGTCTTACATTGTCTTCAATTTTTCTAAAGTTTTTAAGAGAGATTTTCTTAATTTTTGTAACTGAAACGGGTCATATCTTGTCATGGTGGCTTTCATAGGTTGATTCAATCAATCAGCACTTATTTTGACTTGAGGACTGTCAAAAGGTGTATATACCAAACAGAAAACCAACATTTTGTTTTCATTAATAAATTCCTCATTATGAGGGGGAAATGCACTTAAAAAGTGCACTTCTGCATTCACACTTGAAATAACCCACCTCTGCCTGTTGTTTGGTTAAAGGAAAATTAGTAATCCTCTGTACTTACACGGAAACAGCTTAAGGGACGGTGCCTACAGCCTCTGTTTTTGTGCTGACAGGGCCTGATTTGCCAGGTAAGGGGGCAGCCAGAATCGAGCTAAATGCATGTCAACACACACACGTGACGCCCAGCAGCCATGGCCAAGTTCAACAGTATTTCTTTTGTTTGAGCCTTTCATCCCTGGTGATACACCTGAAAACTTCCGGCAGTTTTCAGGCCCATGGGACACCCTCAGAACGACCAGGGTCAACAGATTATATTCCCATGCTCCTGGTAATATGCAAGGACATCCAGAGCATAGCCAGGGTTGTGTCAATCCTCCTTCCCGCGCGATGGTGCCCTCAGGCAGACTATCTTGCAATCATACACCTTCCTTAAGCCTCAGTTTTTGGCCCAAACATGCCTAAATCTTTTGCATGGTACGGTGTATTTGTCCAGCATTTTTTCTGATTTTGTTGAGGTTTTTTTTGTCTTTTGTATGTAATCACCATCTGCATGCGTGGAAAAGATAACCCATAGATTCACTGATTGAAGTGTAGAGCTCATGCTAAAAGTTATGCAGTCTTTCCGTTGCCAATATCATGCTGTGCTTCTTCTAGGGTACCTTATTAACAACAAGACTCCACGCATGCAAAGAAATGTCAGAGGCTATTTTTAATAGAATAGGCCTTTTTACAGAGATATCATTATATATTTACCCCCTCTTTGAATTGTTTTTTTGTTGTTGTTGTTGTTGTTGTTGTTCCTGCACTTTTTTTGTCCCTTTTACTGTCAGGAATGATAAAAATGATATGGTGCAAAGTTATAACATTATTAGTAGCAGTATTAATATCATTGCACTCTGTCCATTCCACTTTTCATTCCCTCACTGATGATCTTTCAAAAGCCCTGTGTATGGATTTCCCAACAATCACTTCTGCTCATATCTTTTCTGATTATCTAACCAATGAGGAGCTTCGCGATGTGGCCGGGGTGTTCGGGGTACAGAGGGCGTTGCAAATTTTCCTGCGGATCTTCTTGGAGGACACCTAATCACAAGTGACACCGGGGCAGCTCTGCAGATTTGATGCTAATCCATGCTGAAGTCAGAAACATTTCCAGGACTCTCAGCGATTCTTTCTAGATAAAAGGGCACAATTGAAGCTGTGCCATGAAGGCTTGGATGTGATACCAATTTCAATCATTTAAAACCACCTCGGGCTAGGAATAGGGAGTAAAAACCTGACTGTATGCATCCATTTATCTACAGCCTACACACAGCAGCTTGTATACTTGTTCTTGTGACATTTGTTTTTGTAGCAGTTGTTGAATATACTGTATGCAATGCTTTCAGTCCTTAATAGCATGCGTTTATGTTGTAATGTCTTCTTCATGCATGTTTTTGCTCTACCTGAATCTATTTTTAATCTGCAGGTTTTTTGCCCACACCACAATAGCTGGACATGTGTCAGGGGTGTTTTAAAAGAATGAAACAAAATACACAATGAGTTCTTTTTGTTTTTTTTTTTGGCTGTCAAAGCTGAGTAAAGGCTCCAAGGTTGACATATGACAGAGTCTCCCTGAAGCTCTGTCTACTCTTGTAAGAGAGGGGGTGCTGTGTTCAGTTTTGAGCTCCATTCACAGTGACATTATAGGAAAAATGGAAAGGTAGGAAGAGCACTGAATAGCCACAATTTGGGATATGTGAGTCAGTTCTAACACACTTTCATTTTATTATACAAAATTTCCCCCCTGATTCTACTGGCTGTCGCTTCTCAGTGAAAGCTAAAGTAGTGGTTCTAAGGAAACTAAGAGGCCTATATAGCCGTATGATGTGATCACAACCAATTATCAACAGGCATCCTTCATGAACTATTTTAAATCTTGTCTTAGTCCTAGTCTTCCAACTGAAATCCCTTTAGTTTTAGTCACAGTTTATTCATTTCTGACCTTTAAAGTTTTAGTCTAGTTTTAGGTTGACAGAAAAAAATCATTTTCGTCCAGTTTAAGTCCATTGAAAGTTCTTGATTTTATTCAAAACTTTTAGTCAGAACATTTATTCTCTTTACCTGAATCTGAAGTGATTCATGCCTGTGGGTTCTATGCACCCTGTAAGACATGGTATCAAGGTTATTATAGTTAACTACAACTAATTAATAACTTAAACTAAAATGTAAAAATCATTTTAGTGAACTAAAACTAAAAATAATCTGAGCTTAACTAAGGAGACAAAATCTCCTTAGTTTCAGTCTTTGCAAGTGGCAGACTGACATGAACGCCCTTGCCTGAAAAGTGTAAAATCGCCTGATTTGATTGAAGAAAACTTCACAGAATGGTAATTTTAGGTCTTGAGTTGTATACAGACATCAAAATTGAATAAATGTGATGAAAATTGAAGAGCGCTTTCTGGTCTTACCCCTGTCAGGTATCCCAAATTCCCAAAAGAAAAAGAAAAAAACTAAAGTTAACATTAAAGCTAATAAAAACAAAACTATAACAAAGCCTTTTTGCAAAATAGAAACTGAATGAAACTAGTAAAAACTAATTTAAACTAAACTGAAATTGAAAACAAAAGGTAAAACTAAATAAAAATACAAAACTTAAAATCAACACTGGGACTAGGTGCTGCTGATAGCAGGAATACACTCAGTTGTTCGCCTTATGTAACTGAACATCTGCCTCGAGTGTCATGCTGGTATATCTGTGATTGTAGCAGCATCACTTGTGGCATGAATGTTTTACACACAGACTCTGCATGAACAGTGCTCCGACTGCTGATAGGGATTTCAGACAGACTTTAATGTAGATTAGGCATAAAAATAAGAAAACTTGGAGTTTTGGTTCTCAATCAACACAGAAGTAGCAGCATGACGTGCTCTGGGTCATGTGACTATTATTGCACATCCTGCTGTGCGACTGTTGCACATGCACCTATCGCTGTTATGGTTGTCAAGCGATACTCCATTCAGCCCTAATACAGTATTCCCTTTCTAAAATCTAAATACCCTCTGATGATCATCATGCAGTAGTTTGCTGGGGGGGGGAGGGTTTTCCACATGGCAAAGTCGTGACCCACCTTTCGCTGCCTCTAATTGGCTAGTTACCTCCGCCAAGGAGGTTATGTGATTGGGTAGGTTTGTTTGTTTGATTGTTAGTTTGTTAGCAACATAACTCAAAAAGTCATGGACAGATTTTCATGAAATTTTCAGGAAATGTCAGAAATGGCATAAGAAAGAACTGACTAGATTTTGGGACTGATCTGCATCATCGTCTGGATCCAGGAATTTTTTAAAGGATTCTTTACTATTGGGAGATAGGGCTAATGGCAGAGGTCTGCGCTGTTTTTGGTGTGTTTCTATCCAAAGTTTTGGAGTTTATAGAGTTTGAAAGACGCATGCCAGGTCGAGACGAGTCGGAGTGTAACAGAGAACGACAGTGAATTGTAGTGAGAATACTCACAATGCTGGGAGGAATAGAGGAATATTCTCCCTCTGCCATGACTTTCAGTCATCCGGTGAGACCATGAGTGCTTCCGCCATGACAGTCCACACGTAGCAAAGCCAGTGCTTTGCCTCACCCTGTCTCCACCCCACCGGGGAGGGAGTAATCAGCAAATTAGATTTTGGGAGTGATCCGGATCACCGTCTGGATCCAGCAATGTTTTTAAAGGATTCTTCACTATTGGGAGATAGGGCTAATGGCGGAGGTCTACGGTCTCTGAGTACTTCTCTAGTTTATATATGCACAGTCAATACATTATCCTTTTCTGGATTAAAATGGGGGGCACAGATCGAGAGTGTGCCCATTTCTGCAGGCACCACTACACCATTGGTTTTCTGAATTGTTGTTCTGAGGTGGGCCTGAGACTGGATGTAAATAAAAGATGGACATAGTAGTTAGCAGTAAAGGTAGGCAACAAGATGTTTGACATCAGTGGTGACTCATGCAGACTATCTTTAAGCTAAACCGAAAGAAATGTGATTATGCCAAGATAGTTAACCACCTGAAATCCTCCTTAACAGCCTCATGAATGACTTCAGGTGTTTGGATTGGTTTGGTTAAGGTGACTGAAAGCGTCATCTTTGACTCTTGTGAACACTGTAGTACATGTTTTTTGATGTTGGATGACTGTGAATTTCATTTGATTGTTCCTCTACAGTGCTGCTCAATCAAATCAACCTGGAAAACCTCCTCATTAGTAACGTATGAGTTCTGACTTCACACAGATTTTCTGACCATACAACACCAGATACTTTAATCAGCTAATGTCTCACATGGGGCTCCACACAACTGACTTTAGATTGACTTTTTCCTCTATGTATACATATTCTTTCAAAGGTTATCTATGCTGAGACAAAGTAGGGCTTAATTGGCAAAGAGAGCAGCAGTAGCACATTTACAGACAGGAAGAAAAGTTAAGTATGAAGACAAAAGAGAAAGCAGCAGCACACACTCCTGGAACAGTTTAATTGGCTGTTCCCTGGTGTGTAAACATTTGTAGTCTTTTAAGAAATTTGGGCAAATTGTCGCTGCTTTAATTTTTGTTTTGTCAAGGCTTTCCAGGACTGCCTCACTTTTTATAAACAGAAAGTCCCTGAGTTTACCAATGGAGCTCAGCTACCCTGACAAGATCAAATAAGACTTTTTATGTCAAAAGGGCATATCACTGCTTTAGTTTCTTGCTAAAAGGAGTATAAAAAAGCCTGAAGAAGACTAAACAGTGGCTGGTTTTATGATGTGGATTTTGTGGTTTTTGGAAAGATTTAATTGAGGCCAGTCTGGCAGACTCAGCCAGTATGTAACCCAGTTATGAACTCTGTTTACCTTGAAATGGGGTTCAACAAGTTATTTTATTGTTTTATGATATGACATGGAGATTGTCAATCAATAAGGTAACATGATGTTGAAGAAATTACCCTTTTATGTTTACACCTCAGTTGTGCAGCATTGCAACGATACAACACATGTTGTTGATATAATCAGGAGTCTGTGCATTGTGTTGTATTTTGAAAGTACCGGTCACTTGGAGCTTTTGACTTCCTGTTTTGAGCTTTCTGATTGATGGGAATTGTCGCAGTTTTGCCTGAGTGTTGTTATTGTGTACATCCACATCAGGAAATGTTGTCAGTAAAAGCTTAAAAAAACCTCAGCAGGAGAGAAATAAAGCTTAAAACTACAGGTACAGATAAATAACTAAAGGTACAGAGACTCAGAAGAAAATTTTTCTGTTTAAAAAAAAAGTTTGTTTTTTTAAGTTGAATATGCCAATACAGGCTTGTTTTAGGGGGAGGAGGGACTAGCAGCACTTGAACATGCATTTAAATGAGTTATCCTTTATAATTTTTTAATACCATCCTGTAATACAGTTTCTGTGAAGGGCAAAAAAAGTGATATAGATTTTAAGCCATATTGCCCAGCTCTACTGTGGGACAAAGTCGGGGTGTGAGGGCAGAGGAGGTGCATCACATCGCACTGCTCCACTCAAATGACATTAGGACACTCTAATAGAAAACAACTGAATTCAGTGGGCCTTATTGCCTACTGTAAGCTTGCTCATGTCATGTACTTTGGGGGCACACTGTTACTCAACTTACCATGCAGATTTGGTGCCCAAACTTTCCTAAGCTATGATTGTTTTACACTGTAAATCACATGTTAAAAAAAGGTTCTGAATTCTTCAATACCTGACAATCAGCCACAATTTAGCCTATGGATATCTTGTCTTAGTGGTTCTGCGATGTAACTTTGTTTTATCATATCTCAGGTTCAAAAACATGCATCAGTTCTTGGGGCGTGGGGGCCATGAGCTCAAAGTACTTCTTCACTATTAAACCAGATTAAATCTAAATACTCTACCATCAACTTGAAAAAGAAAAATCAGCACACTACTGGGAATGCACTCTTAACACTAGCCATGAGCTGCTGTAGGATACTTGCCCTCTCATCTGCTCAGATTGGCCATAAAAAAGTGCTTCCAAATTTGGTAGTAGGTCCCGGTATTTAAAAAGATTGATCCAGTGTTAAAATCAGTGTTGAAGTTGGCAGAATAAAAGTTAATTAGCGGAGTTAACAAGGTATAAATGCAGTTGTGAAGAAAAAGAAACAATATAACAAATGAGATCATGACTATCTAACTCAGCTTATAGCACTTCATAAAAATGTAGTGTATTTCCACCAATCAAGAGAAAAGTATTAATAGTGTTATTGATAAGGACTTGCATTGATAAAAAGTACCAAAAGGATATTAATGTCAATGCAAATGAATGATCCCCAAAACTAAACTGGTGGTTTATTAAGATTTGGTTGAGTAAAATTTAAAAAAATAAAAAGAATTTCAAAATACTTCTTTCTGCTTTTCAACATTAAGAGTGCTATCTTTGCCACACACTGGAGATCATACTTAACTCCTCATCCCTCTTCTTTATTGTCTACAGCAAATCAGTGACTATTGTACAATACGAGACATAGCCCCCGGTCTGACTGGGTTCTCTATGTTCTGCGCAGTGTTCCCATTTGTTCTCGTCTCAGCTGACGGCATCAACATCTTGGCAAGTGCCAACAGCTTGTTTGTCCACAAAGCTGGGCTCGTGTCCTAAACCATGCAAGCAGAATGATTACAGAGGAGGTGGGAGTGCTGCGTGGTGGTGGTGGTGGGGGTACTGTACCAGAGTCAGCGACAGCACAGCCGGAGGTCACTGTTATGTAACAGCACTAATGTCAGACCATCACATAAGATGAGAACCTCCCCGGCCTCCCTGTTGCTTGATGCCATTTTCTCTTTACATCAGTTATAATAATCACATTACAGACAACCTTAGGTGTGCAGACAGCCGCTTCAAACCATGCTGTATTTGATTCAGGTGTGAACTACAGATGGAGGGAGGTAAATGTGATCTCACTTGAAAATATTTATCATTATTATTTTTATTCAAGTGTCTTTATATCCTGTCTATTACATCTTAAGTTCATTCATCTATTAGATTCTGACACAAAAGATGGAACTTTACTGAGCTTCCATTGTTGGAAATTTGGGTATTACAGCAGCTCACAATAGGGAGAAAAGGTAATCAGCAATACTTCTACTAAAGTGAAAAGGAAGGAAAATTACACCTTCACTTATCGAAGGACCAGAAACTAAGAAAAGCACACAAAGTATGCATCATATTAATGTAAAAGTGGGGCTGTACTACTTGGTAATATTACACATACAAAATAAATAATAATGATACCAGTGATTTAAAAAATAAAAAGTTGCACACTTTAGATCAGTGGTTGTAACATCAGTGGGACTATGGTTGTCTATAAAGGCATTCATATCTATACATACATGCATACACATGAGCATAAGTGCATATACGTATCTATGTACCCTCATGTACAGTTGCGAGAAAAAGTATGTGAACCCTTTGGGATTTCTTGGTTTTCTGCATAAATTGGTCATCAAATGTGTTCTGATCTTCATCTAAGTCAGAACAATAGACAAACACAGTCTGCTTAAACTAATACCGCACAAAAATGGTATGTTTTCATGTTTTTATTGAACAAAACATGAAAAAAGTCACAGTGTAGGGTGGAAAAAGTATGTGAACCCTTAGGCTAATGACTTCTCCAGGAGCTAATTGGAGCCAGGAGTCAGCCAACCTGGAGTCCAATCAATGTGATGAGATTGGATGTGTCAGTTAAAGCTGCCCTGCCCTATAAAAAACACACATCACTTTTCAGTTTGCTGTTCTCAAGAAGCCTTGCCTGATGTGAACTATGCCTCACACAAAAGAGCTCTCAGAAGACCTACGATCAAGAGTTGTTGACTTGCATGAATCTGGAAAGGGTTACAAAAGTATCTCTAAAAGTCTTGATGTTCACGTGTCCACGGTAAGACAGACCGTCTACAAACGGAGAAAGTTCAGCACTGTTGCTACTCTCCCTAGGCGTGGTTGTCCTGTAAAGATGACTGCAAGAGCACAGCGCAGAATGCTCAATGAGGTGAAGAAGAATCCTAGAGTGTCAGCTAAAGACTTACAGAAATCTCTGGCACATGCTAACATTTGTGTTGACAAATCTACAATAAGTAAAACATTAAACAAGAATACCCAAAGCATAGAAGTAAATCAACAACAGAATGGCTTCAACAGAAGAAAATACGCCTTCTGGAGTGGCCCAGTCAGAGTCCTGACTTCAAACTGATTGAGATGCTGTGGCATGACCTCAAGAGAGCGATTCACACCAGACACACCAAGAATATTGCTGAACTGAAACACTTTTGTAAAGAGGAATGGTCCAAAATTCCTCCTGACCGTTGTACAAGTCTGATCTGTAACTACAGGAAACATTTGGTTGAGGTTAATGCTGCCAGAGGAGGGTCAACCAATTATTAAATCCAAAGGTTCACATACTTTTTCCACCCTGCACTGTGAATGTTTACATGTTTTGTTCAATTAAAACATGAAAACATATCTTTTTTTGTGCGGTATTAGTTTAAGCAGACTGTGTTTGTCTATTGTTGTGACTTAGATGAAGATCAGAACACATTTGATGACCAATTTATGTAGAAATCCAAGAAATCCCAAAGGGTTCACATACTTTTTCTTGCAACTGTATATGAGATGCAGTAAAATTTCACATGGAGCTGTTTTAGAGTCTGTAGTATGGATGAAAGGTTTGTGGTAGCACTTCATACATGACATAGGGTACACATATATTCAGTTGTGCAGCATATGCAATGCAACTTTATTTGAGTTTTTCCTCGGTCACAAAAGAGAAAGCAGTGCTCATTCGAGAAAGAGAAGAAAGAACACAGGAGCCAGAGTACCTCTTTTTATGATAGGAATACCTAATTTAAGCTGAAGGAGGAAAAAGATGAAAACAGTATCATTACCTGTAATCGCCTGGTCTTCAAATGTCATTTAATTGGAGAGATAATGTTTGCTCTGTTTCTGTTATTGTTGCCTCCTTGTTCTTACATCCTGTTGTACCTCAATTGAAAAATGATGCAATTTGGACTTCAGATGGAACAAAACATACGCTATAAGAAAGGGTTTTTTACTGCCTTTTTCTGACAGCACCATTATGTAGCTTTGCCTTAACCTCCTGAGACCTGAGCTGTTGTTTCTCATGCATTTTTAGTTTTTCCTTCTTATTTGGGATCAGTGGGACCTGATTATTTTAAAACCTAATCCCTGTCCTTGAACAGGAAGTAGTTTTCACTAAAAATGATGTCTGCATATGAGGACAAAAGGCTTGTCTTTCTGTACAACTCATAAAAATTATAGATTAAAAATAATATATAGGTTTTTGAGTTTGTCAGCTGCTCAGTCAGTCAGAAATGGTCTCAGTCATTCAGGTGTAGGGTGTAGTCCTTTTTGTGATGGTAGACCCCGGGAATGTGTTAAGGCCAGGTATAAAATTCAACTGTATGTTCTGGAGATCTGAAAAATTCAGCTTAGTATAATGAGAGACCCCAAAAGCCTAAAAAATGTCCCCACATTTTTAAGACTTCACCAAAAGTTTCTGTAAAAATTCAAAAATCCTCTAAAAAAATACACCCTTAGATGTCCTCAAAAATTCCCTAAATGTTTTCAGTAAACCTTTCTGATAAAGCCTCAAGATTTCTATCTATTGTCACACAAAAAACCCATAAAAATTTCAGAAAAATGTCAAGCAGTCCCCCAAATTTTTAATTACATTCACAAAAAATGTACAAATAAATTTCTCCAAAATACTATGGAAAATATGGCAGATTTTAAATACCCCCCGACAATTATCTCTAAAATTGAATTGCAGAATCTATTTTTATGTTGTAGGAAAGCCAAAATATAACAAAATACACAAACATTACTGGCTTGATCAATAAATGTTGGCTGTATCTACAAATATTTTGGAGGTTTTAGGCACGACCACCTGACCTACATCAGCTGGAGTCTTTTTCTTTGTTCAACCTCTTTCCTTAAAATTAAAGAGTGTTTTAAGGACTAAACTTTTAAGTCTGAATTGCATTTATATTGGTGTTTAGTAAAATGAATTTGTTAATGTAAGCGTATTTAATATTGGAAAAAGTCCTAAACCCTGCATCCCTTATTCCTATTCGTATTAACATCAGAACATGATACTGTGTAACCACGTCATGTGTTTCAGCATTGCAGGAGCACAAGAGAGCATGGCACAGCAGAAGTTCGACATATGCAAACAGTCAGGCATACACACACACACACACACACACACACACACACACCGCATGCCTGCGAGGGCTGTGCTTCCTCGCAGGCATAGCTGTGTGTTCACCTCTGTAACCTCTCTGTATCTACTTAAGAGGACAGCACAGAGCGGGGATCCTATTGTCCCTCCTTTTGCCTTTGCTTATGATGTTCATAATAAAGCTGAAATGTCACAGGTGTGTAAATATCATGGCTGCAAATGGCACTGTGATTTGGGCTAAAGGGACAGTACCAAAAAAGCATGTTTAAAATGTGTATTATATTGCATCATTACAGAATCCCTGGGAGGACATGAGTTTATTTTAGATAACTGTGCTTTCCCTTGACTACATGTACATTTTGGTTGTTTTTGTGACGTCCTAAGAAAGTAGCACACTATCATGAAAAAACTCGATTTATTATGTTAAGATAATAAGACAGATAAGTTCTAATCACAAGAAAACAGAATTTACTTATCATGGGGAAAACTCAGAAAAAACTAGTATCTAAATTTATGTCCATTTATGGCCTCTGTACATCAAAGACTTTTTACCACATTATTTATTTTCATGGACACATTCCTGACTAACCAGAAACGGCTCCAAAACCCCTTTTTTGGCCCTGACCCACCAGCTGAGAACCACTGATTTAAGATAAACCCAAAAAAAAAAACAAAAAAAAAAAAAAAAAAAAATTTGCAGACAGATTAGAAGCTCCCTTTACATTTTTCCTAAACACATGGGTGCTTAGCAAGTTTTATTATGACTGTGAGCTGTGTAGCGCAAAAAAGGGAATATTAGCTGTGTAATATTATCAGGAACCAAGAAGGTGGCCGTCATTGCAAGAGGCACATACTCTTAATTTATTCCTCTTTAAAATCAAACATCCTCATCAAAGTGGAACTAACAATCTATTATGGATCAAACATTTAAACTTGAGCCACAGTTCTGCTTGACACTGTATAAAGCCATTAAGTGCTCCCTTTAAATGTGAGGAAATTATTTTAAATTAGCTTCTTTTTAGTCAAGTATCTCAGGTGCAGTTTTCTATGCACTTAACCGACGACTTAACTCTGGGAAAAGAAAAATGATAGCCTTTACATTACACATGTAAACACTGCATGGTGAAAAGAAGTCATGAAATGCTTCCTGCTAACTACAGAAAAATTCACCTCTGTTCCCAGTGGTATAAGGCATCTATCAGACAATCATTAGTTATGTTTACCACCATAATGTGAATAAAATGCTTCATATAAACATTTCATTCGAAAGAAAATTCTCTGATCCAGCTCATTCGGCAAAAAATTTAATTCTGATGGAGAGGGGTGGTTTATGGTGATCGTCTTTTTGATCAGCATCCATGAAAACCATCGGAGAAATTTTTGTCTTACTGTCTGCCTTACGTGACGTGATGTCTTTCTACTTTCATTATTTCCAGAACAGATAGAAACATGGCAGGAGCAAAACAAAATTGATGTGTTTCCAAGAACTCTTGGAAAAAATAAATAAAGTAAAAATAAAGATAATATACAAGCAATACAAACATGAGTGAGTAGAACAATCCAGTATTTTCATGTGGGGAGGAATGGAAAAAAAACGAGAGATCTGAAGGTGTGTAGTGACGACAATTTGTTTACAACAAAGCCTTAGAGGAAGAATTTTTCTTTTATGGCAAACTTCCGTTAGATTTGATCAGCAGGAAAATAATGTAAACATCAGAGCAGTTTTATCCAGATCAAATGTACGATGCATGAGCATGCACATCTGATTGGATCCCATCTTTTTGCATGCATGTGAACAGAGAAGATGAGTTAAAAGGTCACATGTTGTGTTAAGTTTAACTCTTGTCTACAAGATTGGAAATGTGCTGTCTTTCTTAGCTTGATGAAAACATTTGCTACAAAGGGCACATTTTATTTGCCATTTCCCAAATCTTTCAGAAATCTGACATCTTCTGCTAGATTTATCTAGATTTATAGGGATGCATGATCTATAGCAGATATTAGCCTAGAAATTTAGTTCTCAGTACCAGTGGATATAAAAATCTCTTCCAATATTTACAACTGATATGTTACGATTGGCCTCTCCATCTGTATCTGTGTGTATTTCAAATGATTAGGCCAAAAATCGTTGTTGCCTCTAGAGGCAGTCACAGCTTTGTAAAAAAAATAAAAAAAATTAAAATTAAAATATATTTGTTTTATACTTTTTAAAAGAACTGATTCTATACAGGAAAGGTGGAAGAGACTCAACTAAAATATAATTAGTGCACATAAATAAAAGAAGAATCACTTATTTGACAGGCTGTTGTCATGCCTTACAGTGATGGTTCAAGTTATTGTGGGAGTCATAGGAAAATATCTTTTTAACATTTAAAAATGTAAGTTTAACAAACACAGAGGTTCAGAAAACACTCCAAAAGCCACGGAGGAAGACAGAGAGAGTTCTTAAATGATAATCACTCCAGCCAGATGATTTTAAGTATTAGACTAGTGTGTGCAAACAGCCTTTGCAATTTATGACTGAAGAATTTGATGGGGGACCTGAAGAAATTCTTTGCAAAATAACTTTAGTAATGAAATTACAACCCTGGAAACAACTTCAGAATAAAAGCACTGTTTGAAAGCGCAAGGGCTTTCATCACTGGAAAAACTGATCATGCTTTTGCTTTGAAATATTCTGAAAGGAATGCTGTCACAGTATAAAGTGATAAAAGTCTGTGTAGTACAAAAAAGGCAGAAGATCTAGGAGATGTGGAGGACATGGGACATGAAGACAGTGCAGCCAATGAAAAATGAGGGGAAGAGCCCATTTCACAGATTTAGGATTGGGATTTGGGAATATTAAATGATGTATTTAAGTGTCTGGGTGCAATGCAATCACTGACAGATGAAGGAAAATGGACCTTATGAACGTATTGGTAATATTTGGTTCCAACTATTTTAACTTGTTCTTAATACACCACACACTTAGTTGTTTTCCTCAGGAGAGATGGTTTCCAGCACATAGAGAGACGTTTCCTCTTTATGTGATTAACACCAGAGAGTGAAACAGGCCATTAATGGCATTCCCAGTTCATGAGATAAAGGTCCTGGCTACTGCCGTATTTTCAGTTTCCTGTGAAAAATGAGTTGGCTTAATGTAATTCAGTGGGAGGAAGATGTGAGAGGAACTGAATACTGGACATTCAGAGAAAATCCCTCACCCTCTAAACAACCACAGACATCCTCTTCACTTCCATTCATCCCTGTGAATATGCTCTGCTGGCTCTGAAAAGGACTCATACAGAGATTATTAAATGGAGTAATGACAGTTTATTCTAAAAGTTGCCAATCTCAGGAGACAAAAGAGTGACAGGGAAAGCATGAAGGAGAGGAAGGAGGAGGTGATTGTGTGCTTGAAGATGTTTGCTGTCCACTTGAATAGAAAAATAAATGAGAAAGACACAAAAGAATCAGGAATATTCAGGCTAATATAGCTCCCTTAAGGATGGATTGTAGGGTTTCTTATCCTGCCAGCCATTGTTAAGTCTTCTCATCATGTCACAGACACTTGTCCTGCTACTTCTCCTAGGGTGGTCTCACATTACGGACTGGGCCCAGATCCAAGTACATTTGACCCCAAAGTCTGGTTCCAGTTCAGTGGGAGCACACTAATCTGATAGAGTGTGTTAGCAGTATGTCTGCGGAAGGACTAGAAAGGGGGCAAAAATAAATAAATTCTCAGTCTAGGTGGGCGGTAAACTGGTATAAATACCGTCACCGGTAAAATTTCTTCTGCGAAACAGATTTTTGCAACACAGTCATCACCGGTTTAAATGCCTATGTTATGCTGTGATGCACTTGTGAGACATATCCGCATCTAATTGAAGGCCACCCACTCTTGCTGTTGTAACTAAGCACGGTTAACAGGCAAAACATGTGTTCTTTCCTCTCCAAGTTTGATGGCTGTACTGCAACAAAGTCAGTCGTCAGCTGTCTCTGTCAGCCTGCCTGGGGCTTCAGTACAAGCTGTGTGCTGCCTTGGCTGCTCTCGGTTTGTGTTGAGCCCAGCACTGTAGCTATTCATCTTATAAAGACTTAAACAACTGATTAAATGTGTGTTTTAACTTGTGACTTTCTTTTTCAAGTCCATGATGCCGGTAAGGCAGCCAAAGCTAAGCTAAATCAGTGATAAACACGCTACTCGTCAAGCTCTTCACAATGAAGTCAGCGGATGTTGTTTATCTGTAATGTTTATATTTTGAACACCCTCATCAGGAAATGTGTTCAAGTCATTAACAGCTTAACACACCTTAGAAGGACAGAGATGAAATGAGAAACTTGGAGCGCAGTTAGAAAGAAGAAAACAGAGACTTAAAAAAAAAATCATTGCTCTTTTGCTTAGATATTAAGTACGTAATCAAAGGCTTGTTTTAGGGGAGAAGGGGTTTGTAACACCTGAAGTTGGATTTAAAAGCATCATCTTTTTTCAATTTTATAATACCATGGAATAATACTGTACTGTCAAAGGCAAGAAAAATACCATGATATGATATTTAGGCCAAATCGCCTGGCCCTACCTCAGACTTTACAGATTTTACATAACCATTACACACAGTTACTGTTAGGTTGCAGATACAGTAGTAGTTTTTACATCATTTTCAGGAACATTTTTGACATTTGTGGGCACATTTCCATTCATCTTCTAATCGTTAATTATCTTCTTTCATTTTTTAAGACATTCATATTGTTTTATTTTGCTCATATTCCATCAAAGTTTAAAATCCTGGTACTTTACCACCCCTATATTAAGGTTTTGTTCGACTATTGACACATACATCTTAGATTTTTCAAACATATTCTGCTTGATTATTCGTAAGTGATACGACCAGATAATGTGTCCAGATATTCTAACAATCAAGGTTTGCTTTTGTCACAACATAGGCGTCAATATCTCCTGCTTCTGTCATGGCTTCCCATGAAGCAAGAGGAATGAAGATTTATCATCTGCATTAAAAACATGCTGTGCAATGTTTATTTCACTTTGGGCAACACACAAGAAAAAATAACCTTTTAGAGGAAATTTAACTTGATATGATCTGGACATGCGGACAGTGAGAAATTGTATTAAAGCTGATGGGGTGACTTTGTCTCTAGTTATGTTTGATTTGGTTAGCATAGTCCTCCTATTTATTTTATGACCTGATAATAAAAGTCAACAAATATTTTCTGAATCAATCACAACTAACTTGACATCAACCTTTCCTGAAAGGTAAAAACTGCAGCAAAAATATTTGATCAAATCATCACTCCAGATAGATTTTTTTTTAATCTCAGTTCATTGTGTAATGTTTTTGCCATCCAAGCATGAAGCACTGCAGCCTGTCAGATTTCCTTTGTCTCCTTAAATTCATGGATCCATGCAGTGTTTTTGTCATTTCAGTAAATGGCCAGACATGCCAGTCAGTGTTTTTTAAACAAGAATGAGGATGACATCTTTAAAGGTATGTAAAAGGCATTTGACACTTTGCTCAGTAGAAAAGAATTAAGACTGAGACCATAAACACACTGGTACGAAACATGCAAGTGTAAGGCTTCCACTGAGGACAGATGGTACTGGATGTTCTTATTTTGATAAATGAAATATGGAAAAGGGAGGCAGTTTAAATAAAATTGCACATAAAGGACACATTGTGACTCTTTTCAGATCAGGCGTATAATATCTGGTCACTCCAAGAATAAGGTTACAATGATAGGATAAATGATATGGAGACAAGAAGGTGAACACTTTTTTCCCCAAGGAACGCCACTGATGATGTTTATTACTGCTGACCTGCAAAGCATGACTAAAGCTTACAGAGGGACATCAGGTCCCAATTTATGAAGTTTGGTCACTGTATTATTTTCTTTCATGCTAACCTGACACACCAAACAGACTCTTTCATAGATCCATGGGATTTCACATTCATCTGGGAAAGCTGCCATAGAAAGTGTCCATGAAGGGCAGGACTTAAAAAAGTTCTCAGAAGGTGATTAGACAAATGTTCTGTACGTCACATTCATTACAGGCCAATCAGAGTGGTGAGGAATGAAAGGCTGTATGCATGCACAGCTACAGTGGTACCTCAAGCCGAGGGCAGTCAGGAAAAGTCCAAAAACATATCCGCCAGGAGCAGCTTTCAGTGTGCTCTTGTTTTAGAAAAGAAATGTGGCCCAGTTCTGATAGAACTGCTGCTATACTGTAGCTACATGGGAGTTAATTGCTGCATCGGCTGCAGCCTTTGTTTATACCGGCTTACGTACAACTAAACCTTGAACAAATCCTCACTTTATCGGTTACAATTGACACAAAATGCTGCAGCAAGACTGCTAACCAGATCCAGCAGGACAACTCACATTACCACTATTTTATATTCCCTACATTGGTTACCAATTGTTTCCCGAATCCAATTTAAAATTCTTGTTTTGGTTTATAAAGCCCTGCATGAACAGGCACCGGATTGTATCTTGGACCTACTCCATCCCTGCATCCCTTGTAGATCCCTTAGATCTTCTGACCAGGGTCTCCTTGGGGTCCCTCGGGTTCGCTTAAAATATAAGGGTGATCAGGCTTTTCAAGTTGTGGCACCAACTCTTTGAAACTCTCTTCGTTTCAGTTACGGTCAGCTGACTCTGCTGATGTTTTCAAAAAGGATCTTAAGACTCATCTTTTTAGATTGGCTTTTAAATATCTTATTTGCTGACTTGGATATTCTTACCATGTTTCATATTTTAATGCCTTGTTGTTGTTGTTGTTGTTATTATTGATAATGATGATTTGTTGTTCTTATTGTTTCTGTTGTGAAGCACTTTGTGACTTTGCTCTGTGAAAGGTGCTATACAAATAAAATGTACTTACTTACTTACTTACTAAACCTAACCCGTAACAACTGGCAACTCATGCAGAAGCAGGTCAGGAGAACTTGCAACTTTTTGAAACCAGCTGTCTGGGACTTGACAAGTTGAACTGCTGGTGACTACATCAGACCGCTTGACTCAAGCTGCAACGGCTCAGCTCAGACTGCTGCGACTCTTACCAGTGACATTCTGAAACCGTCATGTCGTGAATCTTTGGTCTGAACTGGGCTTAAGAGTCACCCCATAATAACTGTGGTTATGTAAAGTCACATAGCACTAAGGCCTTGCTTAAAAGTTAGCTGCGGGACAGCAACTATGACACAGTCACTAATAAATCCAGAAATGTAATACAACAGTGGCTGAAAACTCCAGGTCAAATGGCAGATGTTTTTTCACAAAATCCTCACTGGGGATTTCTTATAAATTTCTATAAATGGTAATCCCAGTACAAAAGCAGATAAAACTAAGAAAAACAGGAATGAAAATATGTCTTCTTTTTTTTTTTCTTTTTTTGGTTTATGATTTTTTGTTTTTCTTCTGTTGTGACTTACTTTTTCGAATAAATGCTGCTACTATAATGCTTGTAACTGTTGAAGATGCCTTTATTCCCAGGTGGCTAAGAGTGCTTGTTATCTGCAATCTGAACAGTGAATGTTAAATGTGTGATGGAAAAAAATCACAGAAATCAGCAGCCTTTTATTCTATATATTATACAGAACTACTCAACTGTGTACACTAGCTCTTATATTTGATGTCAGCATGTCACATTTTTTCCACAAAACCTCCCTGGTGTATTTACACGCGCACTCGCTTTAAACCCTATCGTCATTTTTATTCTATTGATTCTAAATTTCCCTCTAGTCATCATTGTGATAGCACAACAAAGTATAAATGGTTGTATGTATAAGATTTTTCTGCTGTTTAACCTTGCATTTGAGTACATCCCGGCTGCATCACAAACATTCTTTAAATGTACTTGCCAATGATGCACATGATTGGAGGGAAGATCCAGAGGACACATCAGGGAACTCTTGCTGCATACAACTACCTCATGTTTGACATGTAAACTACAAATATGGCGCAACTCTGGGAAATTGATTCTGAGATCAGAACCAACTAATAATAATCAATAATCAATAATCAAAAGAAACAGACCAGCTCAGATGACTGATGAGCGGTGGTCAGAATACCGTCAGCGTTGTCTTCACGCCATCCATTCAGTACTTGGGACACAAAGGTAGCTTAGAATAAGGAATGTTTTTTCACACTTTGAGCACTTGGCATACCTCTAAAACAGCGCAAAACATGGCCTTTCTGTTAGCATTTCTTGATGCAGAAATCACTACTTTCCCCCCAACAAGAGTTCTCTGCTGCTGCGTAATGACATTGGCAAAAAAAATGTAACTATTTACTTCTTGTATCCTCATAATACTTAAACTGCACCTTTGTCACTTTGATGATGCTCTTGCACTTCTTATAACTCAAAGAAGAGGATTATTTATAATCCTATTTATCTAGTGTGTTAGGCCTCAGCACCTCTAACCAGTCTATTTAAAATATATTTGTGAATATTATAGACAGCTTTTTTTTTTTTTTTTACTTTTTATACAATGCACTCAGTAGGTTTTAATTATTGTTTTCTGTTATTATCTATTAATTTTATGTATCTTGTCTTGTCAGACGTCTGTCCTTGTTATTTGGGAGTTTTATGTAACTTATTTCTTGTATCAATTCTATGTGGGACTACGGATGGAAATTAGCGATTAGCTACATCTGTTACAACCATTTTTTCAGTTGCCATGTATAATTGATCAGTTTAACTGCACAATGTCCTGTGATAAATAAAATAGAGCAAAATCAAACATACTCCATTTCCCACAAATGGGTATGTGTTGAAGGCTTACTATGCAACTTTCAGAGCAGATTTTTAAACTAAAACAAGTGCTTGAAATAAAACATTTTTAGGCTGTAATAAAAGACTGTAATAAAAGACTGTAAACTAGGGGTGTGACGAGATCTTGTGCCACAAGATCTTGCAAGATCAAAACATCAGGAAATGTCTCGTCAAGGTGAAAATCATCTCGCGAGATTTATATTGCCCAGACATCAGGAGCAGCAGCTCTCCTAACAGAAAACAATACCTAACTGGAACTTATAAAAGATCCCAAAGATGCCCTGGACTCTTTGAAATCGTTGGTTTGACAGCTAATGAAGTAACAGAGCTGATCTGTGACCCATTCAGATCACGCTCCACCCTCCGTCCCCTCCTCCGCGTGCCCTACTCTGTGCCATATATGATCAGCAAATGCATAAGAAGTTCATCATAATGGTCTGAAATGATTAAATGCTGCTGCTGGAAACCTGTGCAGTCTCTGTAAGTTTGTGTATGCAAGCGGACTCGCTCATAGTGCTGGTATCTGTGACTGTAACTTAGACACTCGCTCACCAACGCACACACATTAACACACACACTCATCTGTGTGTTGTGTCCAACACTATCAAAGCTTTATCAGAGAAAAGACCAGAAAACAATAATTTCCATCCGCCCGCTTGACCACAATGGGTTCCAGAGCCTTCAGTCACTCTGCTCCCAGACTTTGGAACTCCCTCCCCCCAGAAATCTGTAATATAAACTCTCTGTCCATTTTTAAATCCTGTCTCAAAACCCATCTTTTCAAACAGGCATATTCTGTTTGACTGATTTCTTTCAGCCAACCTACACTGTTTCATTCGTTGTTTTAACTTACTACTAACTCGTATAACTTGTGAATATTTTCTAGACTAATTTAGTTGTCTTGTTTTAACCTTTTCTTGTAAGGTGACCTTGAGTGCTTTGAAAGGCGCCTGTAAATACAATGCATTATTATTGTTATTGTTCCGGAGCCAAGGCACTGCAGGTGCAAAAAAGGATGGGAGTGGTCTCTGAATGGTAAAGTCAGTTAGAGGCATTTAACATTCTTCCTATAGAGTTTGTGACGTAGAAACCTACCGATGATAGGATTCTACATCACATAAGCCCCTCCTTTTCAGAAAAGATTTTTCAAAGCGGATGTCTGTTTGAGTGCATTAAAAATCATAATATGCGGATTTTTATCAGTTTGGTGCAAATGTCAGAAACAACAGCAGCATTGATGTGTTTTATCATAGTTCAGTCAGATACTTCAGTGTACAGCTGAAAAAAATGCCAAGTGTTCAACACTTCTTTAAAAACAAACCAAATTAAAATGAACACTCAAACTAATCGTTTGTTGTTTTGAAATTTAAATAATATTTATTATGACTGAAGGAAAAACATATAGTTAATGTATAGTCACACACATAGTCGACTGCAGTCCCTCTTTCATTAGAGACGCTGAATGATGTTAACAGACATATTGCAATCATTAAAAAGTTCCAGTGGAGAAAAAAAAGTTGAATTGTGACTGTAATGAATTTAATGACTGTAATATATATAATGACACTGTAAAATTGACCTAGAAAAATAAAACGAAAAATAAATAAAGACTATGTAGTAAAACCCCTTCAAAAGGTCTGAAACCAAAGCAAAATCTGCTTAAAGACCTCAGTTGGCTGAATCAAGTGTGTTTGGGGCTGGAGCAACAACCCCCCTAAGTGCTTGAGGTGCAAACTCTGAGGCCATTTATTATTTAATTTTACTGCAGTTATTGTTAATGTAACACAAAGTAACATATATTGACAAACATGTCAAACTGATTACACAAGAAAGAATTATGCAGGGCATATAACTTAAAAACAAAACATGATACATTTAATAAAAGCACTAATAAAATAGTTCACTGAATTCCAGTGTCCTAAAGCATGTACAACAGTTTTCTAAGGTGCAGCAGTGAGAAAGATATGAATCTCTATGATGGTGAGCTTTCATTCTCTTTGATACTATAAGAGTAAAGTTGTGCTCTATTAAAGCGTATAACCAGCAACAACAAACTGTAATTGAGGTGAATGTAGCCTGGTCTACAAACGGATTGGGTTTGATAGCATCAGTACCTTGCATTTTTGCTAATGACCAGCAGGGGGCAGCTCTTCTGGTAGGAAAAAGAAATCTGATTATATGGCAGTCCATGGCTGTGTCCGAAACCATATAGTACTACTGCTACATACTAAAACATACAGACTGCTATCTGTGACATCCCACCATACTTTCAAGCCTGTCCTCTGTGTCACGCAGTTTAATTATTGATATATTTCTTGGTTAGTGTGCAACAAGCTAGCATAACTGTTTGTAAATGGAATTTGACAACAAATTTCAATAAAATGCGGATAAGAAAGTTGTTTGATCTTTATTTGACATTTAAAACATATTTAAGCACTCTTATATTTGTTTTATACTGCTTGTTGACTGACCAGCTACTGAACAAACTGAGAGCTTCGATTCATTGTAGTGGTTTTAGTGCTACCTGTGGCCTCCCATTTCATACTTAAAAATTCTGTCCAATCTAGCGTGCATGCAAAGATTTCTCACATACACAAAAATGCACATTATGAATTTGGATTGTACTTTAAACTCTGTTTATGCCACATTTAGTATGAAAAGTGTTAAAGTATCTGGTTTTGGATACAGCCCATGAGAAAATGACTCTACTTCTCTCTTGAATTACAACCTTGATTCTTTCTTTTAATTACAGATTTTTCTTCTTTTTTTGCAATTAAGCATGTTTAATCTCCCTTAATTCAGCACAATCTACACATTATATGTTATTTTCTTATTCACATAAAACATGATAAAGCATGATCTGCCTCAGTTGCAACCTTGCGATTAGCACGATGCTAGCACAGACTCCTGAAAAATGTGGTATAGTTATACCTCACAATACAGTAAAAAATCAATACATAGAAGGGGACAATTCCACTTGATGAGACAAAAACAAATTGGGATGCTCTTGTTGACCAGTAGAGATACAAGTAGGAGATGGTGAGAGAAAAAACTCAGAGATTATTGTGCAAACTTATCTTGTCTTTATAGAGAGACCAGTAGTTGATAGAAACAAGGATGAGAGTGGAGACTTTTGTGAGGTAAATGGCAGAGGTCAGGAACTAAACTTGGGACTGCCTCTTTTACAGCTGTAGCTTCTGTATGGAGCGCAATGTTTAACCACTAAGTACAGTGTGCCAGTTACTTTAAAAAGAGGTAATTTATACTTTAGTTTCGAGATGCACCTTGATAACCAAGCTACACCCTGAATTAGTTCAGGGGTGTCAAAACCTTTTCCACTGAGGGCCATATACAGACAAATATGATGTATGTTGAGAACCATTTCCATATGCCTCACCTTGAGGAAATCAAAGTTAGTCATTATGGCAAATTATCAAATCTACTATGGAGAAAATTAATGTGAATTTTACTTCCAGAACTACACTGTTGAGCTCCACAGGCTAGTTAAAAACCTAACTTTTGCTAACTCCTTCTTCCTTAACCCACCCTCTCTGCCAATTATGAACACTACTGGCAACCAACTATATGGCTTGGGCTAAAATGCCAAACTTCTTGAGTCTTACAGCTTGAATCCCATAAACCAACAGGTGACATTTGATGGCTACTTCTACCTCTTATACAGAGTCTATCTTAGCAGCAGGTAAATGAAACAGATAAAAAAGAAGAAACCATGGATAACAAATTTATAGTGATAGTATCAAATACAACAGCGAGGTCTGAAAAGATTTATAGGAGTTATAGTGGTCTGAGACACCGTCACAAGTTTGATCCCCCCCAATTATTGAGTGTCCCATTCTTAACAAAGACATTCAAACCAGTCTTGCACAGTCAATATAAACACAATCAGTCATTACAATGCCATCAGTATGACTCTGATAGAAAGACAAAGATGAAGCAGATCAGAAAGTTTGGCTTGAACCTGAACTTCAGTGACAGACACAAAGGAAAAAAGTCCTGAAAAGTTTCACTGAAAAAATAGGCTTTTCCTCGACATCTCCTGGAAGTGAAGTGTCCAAATATATACAGATTTTTGTTTCACTGGTGGGGGTTCAATACTTACAACTAAGGAACCTTTTTTGGAAAGGAAAGCGCATTTAAGAATAGTAAATAAAATATGTCTAATAGGGGCATTATTTACAGTTACTACAACCCCAGTCTGTTTTAAAAACATGTCTCACAGTGTATTTTGTCCCTTTTTCTCCATCATTAACTGAGTTCAATATTATGGTGTTTAATATTAGAATTCAGAGGTGCTTGTTTTCCTTGTCTGTCAACAGCTACAGTTTCATAGTTGGTGAAACAGATGCTTCTTCATAAGCAACCATTAGCATTTTTTCCTCAGAGATGTGACAAGTTATTCCTAAACAGTTTGGGCTCAGCTAATGGAAGTCAACTAGTCTGGATCCTGCAGGCTCTTCAGTGGAGCAAACATCAGGACTGCTTCCTCTCTTTAGGAGTTACAGTAGTGTTTGCCCAAAGAACACTAGTAGGACTCGACTTTGGAGCATTAGGTCCTTTTGGTCTAGATGGAGCTTCTGCGTTTATTGAGTCTCCTGTATGTGTTGATGCTGTGCAGGCCAGTAGAAACAGAGCTGATTCCTGAGTGGCGCTGCAAGCTGCACACACAGCCGTTGGAGTGCAGAGGGTTAGAAAAAGCCTCCCCCTGCTCCATGTAGGTGTCAGAGTTCGATAGATCTCGTGGGATGATCATGGGTATGGAGTATTGCAGCTTCTCTCTGCTCTTGTACCAAAGGCAGGAGCACATGGATTGAAAGTGTAGAACTTCAGCGTAAACGTTACGAAGACCCCTGCTCGCCGCCCCTCCGCCACTGCCTCCGACTCCACTTCCTCCGCCACATCCGGATGGCGTGGAGGAGGTGGAGGCTGGATCCAGGGAGCAGTGGATGTGTCCTCCTGCCTGACCGTTGTGAGCGAGGAGTGCCCTCTGCTCCGCATCTCTTTTCTCGTCCTCTGCGTTCATGGTCATGAACCTCAGCACAGCTAAGTTGAGGAAGGCCCCAATCACAGCCAGGCCAGTCAGGATGTAGATGAAGCTGAAGGCCACGTAATCCGGCTTGGTCTGAAGCGCATGATCCTTCTGCAGCGCCACATAGTCCCCAAAGCCGATGGTGGTAAGTGTGATGAAGCAGTAGTAGTAGGCGTGGAAGAAGCTCCACCCTTCAAAGTGTGAGAAGGCCAGGGCGCCTACGCACAGAGTGCTCATGCAGGATATGAAGCCGATAGTTACCATGTTGACCATGGAGACCTCTGTGCGCCTCATTCCAAGGCACTTCTTTAAACGGTGGAGCAGGTATCTGACGAAGGTGTTGATCCGCTCGCCCACGCTCTGGAACATGACCAAAGTGAGCGGGATACCCAGGAGGGCGTAGAGCATGCAGAACACCTTCCCTCCATTGGTACTTGGGGCTGCATGGCCATACCCTAAGGGGAGAAATGAGAAAGGAGCAGGTTACTGGAGTAGAACTAATTAAATCTACAGAGAACAGGACAAGGGACGGGACAAGAAGGCCGGAGGCTGGGAGCGATAGTCCAACCTTGGCAAGACAGATAGAAATGATTTGTATTCGATGAGCAGCACTTGTGATAAATTCAGAGACTCTTCATTTCACAGCGACAATTGAAGATGAGAATGCACAGCAGTGTGGCAGCTGGAATGACCGAATATTGATGTCAGGTATGGGAGACACAACTTGAATAATTCATTGACAATCGCTCCCTGAAGGAGGGCTCCAGCTAATGAGTGCATTTGCACCTAAGTAGGCCTCTACATTTTTTCCAGATCAAATAAATGTAAAAGCCTTGGGACAGTTGCAAATATCTGCCTGTATTTTGTCTATTTGATTAAATCCCTCTTTGTCCATCACCTATCAATAACCATCTTCAGAAATGATAGTTACTAAGTATGTACTGCACTGGGAGGGACTGGATCAACCTTTTCCCTTTTCACATCATCTTCTTCTTCCTGTGGTCCCAAAGGATGAAGTGCACTTGCATGCAACATCATTACTGCCCACAATTTATTCCCCTTCATGTGGACCTGTTGCACACAGGAGCAGTGAGATGACGTGTGTGATAACAAAGAGATCAGCAAATGGAAAAGGTTGACCAACAGTTTGAATGTAATTACTGTGAGAGTTGATTTAATTCTCAGGGCTTTGGTTTTATTGTCACACTGAGCCGTGCCATAGAGCCATCTGTCTGTCTGGTGCCAAATCTGTTTAGAGCTCTCCCAAATGTGCCGCCAAAATGAGGGCCATTAAAGTTGATGTATCTTCTTGTGGAGGGAAAAACCTGACCCTGTGCCAAGCAGAGACACATTTGCGTCTTAGTAGCATTGCCTTTTTGTAGACTCATGCCATTTCTGGTGACAGAGAGATGACTGAAGGGGACTTGTTCTGATCATGAGAGGATTTATTGCAGTCAGTTTTACCAAAAATGACTCATTCGTGATCAAATGAATGATTTGAAAGATGTCCTTGGTTTCTGTAGATGTGCCTTGAAATTTTTTTCATCAACCACCCCAGTATGCCCCTACCATCAAATATGAAATATTGAAAAATATGTTTTTCTTCTCTTAAAGTTCAACTTTTTAATTGAAATATTTCTAAGGCAGGGTACGTGGTATAAGCACACCTAATTCTCACATAGACAGAATCACATCATTTACATGTATCATGGAGGCAGAATAAAGTCCAATAAACACAAACTAGTAAGCAGCAGATAGAATAAGTAATATCAGGCATTAAAAATAATGTTTGTTCAGGCTGCAACCAAATATAGGATCCTGGGTAGATGTTTGATGTTTCATAACCATTTGCTGTATGGAACGCTGCCTTGACTTGCTACAACAGTATCTTGTTTGAAGTCAGTTTTGACAACTGAAGTCTCATTTATGCTCCACATTACAGTGCCTTTAAAAAATATTCACCCCCCTGGATGTTTTATCCTTTTATTGATTTTATAAATTGATCATGGTCAGTATAATTTGGCTTAAGAAAATACCAAAAAAACTTTTTTATAATAAAGTGAAAACAGATTTCTACAAAGTTTTGTCAATTATATAATAAAGTTAAGGTAAAATAACAGACTGCATAAATACCCCACCCTCCCCCCCAAATTTAAGACCTAACCTGGGAAAAATTAAACCAACTTTTGCACAGTAAATGGTCAGAAATGAAAGGCGTGTGAGATTTATCGCAGACCAGGGCTGATTTTTTAAATTTTTTTGAAATATCACGTGGTATCAGATAAAGAATTTTTTCCATAGATACCCAAATTTGATGTTGTCTGGCACTTTAAATACTTCTACTCTACTAATATGTTGTATGGTGATATTCTTCATAACACAGGTGCAGGTGTGCTGTGCAGAGTCCAAACAGTTTATCTGTTAAAAAGCAGACTAATGCTTTTTGTCAGGGAAGACCTGTTAAAATAAAGATTGACTGCAAGGATTTTTAAGTGGGAAACCTGGTAGCCCAGATGTTGGACAACTGGACTAGTGTTTTTGAACAGTACAGATTTCATTTGATAACAAGGAGTCAGGGAGAAATCAGAGAGGGGTCTGGGTTCCTCCCCCAGGAAATTTAGTTCATCCAAAACTGAATTCCCTGAACTGTAGAGAATATTCATGCAAAAATTTGTGGAGGAAGATGTTTCAAATCAAATGAGGTTGGCTCAAAAACAATGGTTGGATAAGGACAAGTCTTAGTCAATGAACCTATTAAAATTTAAGACCTCTCAGTGGT
This sequence comes from Cheilinus undulatus, assembly GCF_018320785.1. Classification (NCBI taxonomy): domain Eukaryota; kingdom Metazoa; phylum Chordata; class Actinopteri; order Labriformes; family Labridae; genus Cheilinus; species Cheilinus undulatus. Next base: position 32,788,312 of record NC_054878.1, on the reverse strand, counting down.
AAAACTCAGACTTTTTAAGACTTTCTATGATCTTAAATTTCAAATGTGAAATTTAAAACTTTAAGACTTTTTAAGGATCTGCAGGAACCCTGATAAAGACACCCATGTCTAGAAGGCCCAGTCAGTGGTTTTCAGTATTCCTGGCTACCATTGCATCATGAAGACAAAGGAACACTTCAAGCAACTCAGAGAAAAGGTTATAGAAAAATATAAGTCAGGGGATGGATACAAAAAATACTTTCAAGGCCCAGGTTAAATCCATCATCAAGAAGTGGAAGGAAGGAAGGTACATGTGTAAATCAACCAAGATCAGGGCGTCTGATCACATACTGAGTGTCTGTGCAAGAAAGAGATTAGTGCGAGAGGCCACCAAGACACCTAGGACTATGAGTTCAAGCTTCAGCAGCTGAGATGAAAGATTGAATACTACTTTTAAAAAAAACAAAAAAAAAAAACACTTTCTCAAATCTTGCAAAAGCGGCCATTTCAAATTATATTCCTCTCATTACATGCTTACAATTACTGGCTGAAGTCAGGTACACGCTTTTTACCCTTCAGTACAATAAGAACAGTACAGTTTGTCCAGGTGAGCACAGACGCTGAGCTGCTGCCCTGTCAGGATCTGTTAACAGCAGAGAGCAGCTTATCGAGACATCGGGACAACTGGAGTGACAGCTACGCTCGTCACCAGCAGACGCACGAGCCTGAGGCGACAAGGCCAGCAGTCCCGCCGCTGTGTGAGAGAGTGGAGAGGCTTGCATGACAACCTCGTCCTCCCTCAGTCTCTCCTGCTCACCACAGAAGTGACAAAGTTATCACGAGACAGGGGCCAGGCTTGCAGGCCGAAGCCAACAGGTTCAGCAGCTTTGTTTCCCTCAGAGAAAAAGTGCAATCTAACTGTTCAAAAAGGAGAAAAAATAAGGGGCAAAAGAGGTTCGATTGACATTTGAAAAATTCCAGGCACTCGCACCATCTGCCTGCAGCTGAGATATAAACATTGCACACATACAGCTACATTCATTTGTGCATTTTTTATGGCAAGTTGGATAAAAAGACTCAAGAGACATCATTTTTTTCATGGAAACGGCTCCCTCTTGAATCAGCTCAGTCCATAAATTTGTGCAAAGGTTGTGCCAACATATAGAGTGAGCGCCATCTTCTCAAAAACCAGCAGCTAATTATCTCATAAAATGAATGCTGTAATTATCATCCAAAAGAAAAATTGACAATTAAACAGCACCATAGCCTCTGAAAGACAAATTAGGCATAACAAACAAGCAGAGGAGGCTTGGAAATGTCAACAGAACACAGGTGCACCATACTCTAAACCCTTATTCCCTCCTCTATGCTGCCATTCATTTGGGAATCCTAATTCACATTCAGTCATCAAAGCTTAAGCCTCTAGCAACAGGCTAATGGTCCTAATTAAATGCATTAAAACCAATCATCAGACAGAGGAGAAATAGCCCCTCATGACATCTTTAGAAGCTGTCATTCATGAAAGATTAATTTTTGATTCTAGACTATTTTAAAAGCTCCAAATTATGATTTTATCAGACAAAAGTGAAAAGATTTATTTTTGTGACTCTAAAACTTGCAGATTCTCTTTTAATGCTGCTCATTGTATTCTTTATGTAGTGTACAGGCTATCCAAGTCTGACAATGCATTGAGGCTTTGCAACTGTGACAGCCTTGCAGTGTAGGTTTGTATTGTTAATGTAAGTCAGATTCAGTAAGATCAAATTGGACTTGTCTTCATATAAGCTTCAAACTCCAATATACAGAGATCTAAATTGGCGCAGAGGGCGTATTTAATACATTTTTCAGGGTGCAATTGAATGTACAAAATCTGACATAATAAAGATCCAAAAACAAATGTTATAGATTTACAGTGCCTATACAGAGTATTCTTCCCTTGGATGTTTATTATTTAATATACTTAGTGACGACATAAATCTTCACCCCCTTCACTTTTGGCCATTTGGCCATTGAGCCATTTTCAAGTCACAAATTCTCTTGGATTGAGGTCTGGGCTTTGACTTTGCCACTCAAGAACATTCACCTTGTTGTCTTTAAACCATTTCTGTGTAGCTTTCTCTGCATGCTTCGGGTCATTGTGTTGCTGGAAAATAAGTCTTCCAAGCTGTAGTTCTCTTGCAGGCTGAATAAGATTTTACTATATTTTTCAGCATTCATTTTACCCTCTACCTCTACAAGCCTTCCAGGGCTGGCTGCAATGAAGCATTCCCACAGCATGATGCTGCCATTACTATGCTGCACAGTGGGGCATGGTGTGTTTGTGGTGATGTGCAGTGTTTGGTGTTGCCAAACATAGTGTCTTGTCTGAACTCATCAGAACAAAGAACTTTCTCCCACTTCATCATGGAGTCTCCCACATGCCTTTTGGTGAACTCTAGTCCAGAATTCACGAGTTTTCTTCAACAGTGGCTTTCTTTTTGCCACTCTCCCATAAAGCTTTGGCTGGTGAAAAACCCAGACAACAGTTGTATGTTCAGAGTCTCTCTCAACTGTTCGACATTAAAGTTTGTTTTTTTTTTAAATAATTTTATTTTGTCATAAAAGCTGAATTATATTGACCATGATTGATTTATAAAATCGGTAATGATAAAACATCCAAGAGAGTCAATGCTTTCTATAGGCAAGAAACTCCATACTACCAACCAGTAAATACTCTGCCAACTAGTAAAGATGTATTTTACATGCTTGTTCTTTCAGACTCAAATAATACAAGTTGTGAATATTCTAAAGTTTGGTTTATGCTGTTCTTTTACAAAGTTTGGAGTAATAAAAATATTGTTTTGCATAGTTTATGTTAGAGCTTGGTGATATCGAGTGTACTGGATGTATCACGGCTTTTGCCACACTTGATGTATAATTGACTATATTGCTAACATCAAGTATAAGTATTGTGGAAGTTTTGAGCCGTCAGTGTGCATTTTTTGCTAGAGTTTTACTTCTCCCATTGTTCCTGAAAGCATCTGTCTCACAGCAGAGTGCTCACTCCCCTGCACATCCAGAAAATTCTCTTCTGAGCATGCACATTTTTGTATTAACAGAGGTTAGAGAAGCATGGAATAGCGGAGGAAGAAAAACCACCAGACAATGGGGAAACAGCAATGAATATTTCATCTGGCAGTGATTCAGATTTAAAAAGAAAGACATCGCACTAAATATGGTAATCATATGCCGCATGATGATGACACTACAGCAGCAGTAACACAACACATTGCCAAAGACATGACCCCAATGTTGTCGAAAAGCCAGGATATAAAAACCTCCAAAAGACACTCGACCCAAAGCATGACATGACTGGGTATGAACATTTTCCTGAAAACTCCCTGCCAGAGTCGTATATGTCAGAGAGAAGATGACCCAGCAGCTAACATAGCTGCTGTGGAAAGCCTTCATTAAGAAATATGCAAGAATGCATTAACAAAATGCCTTACTGAAGTCCGGTGAACCCAGGTTAATTTGACAGCATTTACAATTATAATGGGTTAAGTTGCTCTCTCTGTGCAAGAGAAGCTTGGAGTACTTTACTTCCTTTTTAGATAACAACCTGTTTTTATTTAGAAAGAAAATATGAAACTTATTGCAGGTATTAGCATTAGTTTATCCACGGAAAAAAAGAATGTGCTACCGATAGAAAAGTTAAAGAAATTATCTTAATAGAACAGTAAAAAAAGTGAAATGTTTGATATCACAAGTCAGCTGAATTGTTTGAGTTTTTTAAAGAGTAATGTATGACATCCAAAAGAGCAGTAGTGTCCTCATTTTCCATCACTGTAGATGCAGGAGGATGCTAAGATGAGTAAAAACCAGCAACTTTCCTGCTGCAGTAGCTTAACTATTGTTAAATAGATGAGTGATTATAAAAATGCCAGTAGATACCTGAGCTATTCAGACCAAATCTGTTCTTTTATATTAGGATGTTAACATGCTTATTTCTGCTGTCAAAGTTTACATTTTAGTCATTTTAATTTAGGGTGTTAATATGACTAGGCTTTTGGGGCCAGCCTCAAGTGAACACTTTCTCTATCGCTTCAATTTTCAAGGATGTTTGATGAAGTCACATTAACACACATTAAACAGGTTCCAGGTTCCAGTTGAAGTTGGCCCTTTGATAAATATTCAGGTTGTGCTAAGATGTCCATCATTGTGAACAGGATGGAAAGTAACCTAGAAAATCCACTACAGATGCAAGAGGGGAGACATAAAAACTATCCAGTGCTTTAAAAACAGCCTAACTGCAGTCTCAGTGTAAACTCTATCTTAATGCCACCCTGCTCTTTTTACATGAGAAGACATGATGAATGGCAGGAACTGAGGTACCTACTCTGGAGTTACAGTGCTAATTACTAATTAGGCAGAGATAAAAACAGGCTTTAAAAATACATGAAAGACTGGCACAATGTGCCTGTAAGGACTCTGGTTCTTTGTTACTCGATTAAATTTTCATTGATTACCAGGAACAATTTGTTCTCACCACCAAGATAAGGAGCACAGCAGCCTATTCATCAAGTGCATCACCTCACCTCAGAGGAGAGACGGTGTTTATCAGTTCAGGAGCTTTGTAGAAAGGAGACACTTTTGGAACCACTGCATAAGGGGGAAAAATGACTCGAGTATTTACAATATGCCAACAAACGACCAAAAGATAAACTCAGAAACTAGCACAGTCCCACAGTCTCTCAAAAGGGACAGGGATTACAAATCTTATTATGAAATGTGACATGTTTTATTCACATACAGTCCATCCAACAGGAAGTCCCCATGGAGTCTCTGAGGCCTCAAGAGAGGAAACTTCAGGATGTGGTAACAGAAAGGCTGGAAGCAGTAGCGGCAGCGTCTCTATACAGTCTTCAGTGGTGACTGATGATGTCCTCAGATGTTTCTGCACCCTGGAGACCAGCCTGAGAGACACTGTACACAAACTGGTATGTGTGGGTGTGTAGGATTTCACCACACTGAGGGGTTGAGGTGTCAACAGTAGCTGACTGGGTTCTGCTGACTTTGAATAATTAAAAAGGATTAATGACAAAAGATATCTCATGGAGTTCATTACTTTGGGAATAAGTCACAAAGTTTTAAACTGTGGTCTTTTATTTTGAAATAAGTCTGACTTAATAAAAATGCACCCACTGGACTCATATATACTAAAGAAAAAAATGGGATTAAATGGTACTGACAATGCGGCTGTTTGTACTAAGGCTAGGAAATTAATCAAAATTAGGATTAAATCACCATATGGCCTACAATTTTTAAATCGCAGATGCTGCACACATTTTTTAAACCTGAAATGTGTGTGACAATTCTGCTTTGTAAATGTTCTTCTCATTAAAAATAAGAATTGCATAAAATGACCATTCCCTTCAATACAACAACTCATATTGCATTTGGAGTTTAAGTCTAAAAAAGTAGATTTTTTTTTTTTTTTTTTACCAAAATATTTTAGCCTTAGTCGTGATAATGATTGCCTACAAGGCTGCAAGTAAAACAAATCAATTTGCCAATGTCATTAAAGTAGATAAATGAAGATATGTTATTCATATTGATTCCTACACCATCTAATTTCATCAGTGGATGTTTAATCTGTACAATAGCTGCAGCGTGGGAAGGACCAGTGATGAGAGGAGGACTGTAAGTGAACTATCAACAGTGGACGCTTTTGTCTTTCTTCGGGACTTCTCCAAATAAACCACGTGGTTGGATTTTACTTCTTTAGTGGAGGTTACAGATGAGATCATCAGTTTATGAGGACTGATATGAGACAATTGATGTAACACTAAATTTTCATTGGTAATGTGGAGTTTTAAAGTGGTGTCTAATTAACTGAGCACTGGTTAGTTGTTTGGACAATTTGTTGGTGCTAATTTACGGTAGCAGCTAAAGTGCTAACAGGCTTAGAGTTAATGGTGCTCATGGGGAAGCTAAGAACTGTTGTTTGTGTTTGTATTAAACGTAGGAATATATTTTGCAACTTCATGGGTGTAAGGAAAACCTTATGATTTTCATTAGTTTTGTTAAGACAACTTACACAAAGACAAATGAAAGAGCATCTTTTACTAGTCTTTTCCAAGGTCCAATCATGAGTAATGCGTGTCAACCGGGTTGTAATAACAGGGTGACAATTACACAGGTTCACCGTCAGGCTTCATTTCTACTGCCTCCGTCTTGGGTCAGGATCTGGATTAAAAGTGTGACTCCTGTCCTGTTTTAGTGCAGACATAAAGCTGTATCATGTGTTTTTGTTTTATGTTTTATAGCAGTTGCATGCAGGTTATTGGTCACAAATTGGCTATCTAAAGCAATTGTCCAGGGACTGTGCTGTCTAGTGGAAACTCTGGTTCAGCCCTATTTTGGTCCAGAAAATGGGGATATTGTTATATGTAGAGAGGTTATAGTTGCATATGGCCAAAGCAGTGAGTGATGACATTTATCACAGGTATGTAGAGGTTAACCAGCAAAGATGATCACAATCTGCTGACATTAGCTCTGCAGGGCAACTTAACACCAGTGACCCACTGCCACCATGATCCTGTCTTAAATAAACAGTGCTCAATTTTGACTGTTTCCTGAGTGTTTTCCTAACTTTAGACTAAACACGATTTGGATTTCTGTGTAACAGAATTTGAGATTATTCCCTTTGAAACATCATTACTGGGTAGTGTGTCACCAACCAGATGTTGTAAAACATAAATACAACTGTACTGTCTTCTTAGTCAGGATTTCTTTTCAGTGTGTTTTGTTTTTCACAGCAGAACAAAACGCATGCCTGTACAACCTGAGGACATCAGTCATCCTCCAGGTTTGTTTCTCTTCAGAGGCCACATTTGATCATGTGAGTTTCTATGAGATCTGGTGTCTTTGGAGTTTTCACTGAAGTCTTTACAACAGACGGCAGGTTTTGGTCTCAAGGTCTGGTCAAACTGTCTAGTGTGTGCATTCAGGAGATCATAATCCTAAAAAATCACTGCAACTGCCCCTATATCTGTGTTCCCCCATGTTTTTAAAATCAAGTTGTCTAGTGTGTAGCAAGCCCAAAAGATAAAGTTATGACATCAGGTTCAAATGACTTCTCAATATTAAATAAAGACAACACCTTAAACCAAATTAAGTTCAGAATACACTCATCAACTTTTTCTTGATAAAACTTAAATGGATAAATAATTATTGGGAAAAAAATGTAATAGTTTTCATCAGAGATGACTGTCAGCTTGTATCACTTTAGTTTTTAGTAAACAAGCTCCTCCAGCAAAGCTTGAGCATGCTCAGAGGTGTTACTCACAATCATAACACTCAGCCGTATATGGTTAACCTAGATTTTCCTACAGGTGGTGCGATGTCATGCTCAATGCGTTTATGCGGTGCCAAAAATGCTGCACATTGCTGCATATTGATCATGTCGTGTTTGGTACAAGTGTCTTCTTTGACCAGCAGCCCACTTCACTTCCCAGCATGCTCGCTTTTATCTCATCTGACCAAAGAGACCATTACACGACCCAACAAACTGTAACTCTTGTCCACTTTGGATAACACCCAAAGATGTTGCATAAAGAAATCAGCTTTTATCCTGTATTTCCCATGAGTTTTGTCTCATCTCTGTCTGAAACATGGCCTCACAGACCTCCATCAATTCTCCGTCACAGACACCTCAAACTCCAAACGACCCCGTGATTGTTTATTCAGGCACTCACACGAAGCTCTGCTTTCCTCCTCCTTCCATTACTCTGTTCAGATTTGACCCACCAGACTCTTCTGACAGCTGCTGTGTTATGTCCCTGTGTTTGAAAGCAAAGATTCGAGGAACAAAATAAAGACATTCATGATTTTACCCCTTTAAGACCCTGCATCTACATATGAGGATATTATATTTTGGCTTTTCCTACTGCATAGTCTATTTTTTGCTATTAGGATTATAAATAGTTTAACAACATTTTTCATGTATTTTCAAGATAAATTTGGTTATGTGTTTGTGTTTTTTGGAAAGTTTCATTGGAGGTTTGGGGGAAAATTTGCTTGAAATTTACTGGCATTTTCATGGAAAATTGGGAATTAACTTGTAATTTTAACAATTAAAATGGAACATTTTGAGGGGTTTCCTTTTAAATTTTTCAAGAATTTTCAGGGACATTAAAGGGAATTTGTTTGGATGTTTGGGATAACTTGATAAGAAATTTCCAGGTATCTTATGGAAATTTAGGAAATATTTTTGTTAATGTTTGGGAATTGGTGGGAATTTATTAGGGCATGTCCTTTGCAATTTCAGGAATTTCATTTAAACATCAGGGAACATTATTGGAATGTTTAGGGGAATTTTGCATCATTTTTTATAGCATTCTGGGAAATGTATTTATAGATTAGGGGAATTTTTTTTTTTTTTTCAATTAGGGGAATTTGCTTTGCAATTTTGGGGGGATTTGCCTGAAAATTTTTAGGAATATACATGAAACTTTTAATGGAGTGTTTATGCTTTATGATCATCCGGGCTCAGGTCTCAGGAGGTTAAATGTAAAATAGTTAGAGCTCCTTCATTCATTTCTAATGAGTAATATATTCTTATTTTGTGCCACTTGAATTAAGAAGGGACATACTGATTTAGAAGTGCAGCTTGAGTTGTATCATAAAAAGTCAGCAGTTAATCAACAAAGTTTGCTTGAGAGAATCAACACGTCTCAAAAATAGCCCTTCTGATTCAAGCTCAAACATCAAATTCCAAATGTGTCAGAGTTTTTTCTGAAACTTAAATCAGCAGACAGGCAAACATGTCGTTAGACATTCCCTTCAAAACATCTTCAAATGATTTGTATGACACTAAAAAGGGATGAGCACTGCTGCACCACTTCTTTACCTTTGTGACAGAGACATTAAACATCACTTTCTCTAACTGGCATTGGATCTTTTTCTCTGTCTTGGGATATGTGTGTCTCAAAAGAAACTAAAAATGACTCTAACCTGCTGCACATTAGAGCAACAGATCACAAAATTCTGAGAAATCCGTTATAACTGTTGGACTTAAATTGTCAGAAGGGATGAACAAGACATGCTCTAAGGCAGCAGCAAACATTCAGTAGTTAGGTGTTTCTACAATGGGCAACATTGTTTCATAACATGCCTGGATTTGACTGCTTTCTCCCTATCCCCCACTGGTATGCTCTCACATCAGTGATATTATTCCATTTCTGGACACACTTGCATATGTATTCTGTCCACTTGAATTGACAGTTGTTTATGCTCCGTATAGCAAATGGAGTCCATCTTGCAGGTTACCAAGGATGATGTAATTATTTTAGTGTTTCATTTATTTTTATGACACATCTAACAACCCACGTCCAAACTCCACATTCACCATACAGCTCAGTGGATGACATGGGCCCATGCTGTGTTTTCATTGACGCATTCCCACAACATCAGAAACAATCAAAAAGATCAAATACATGATATTATAGACATGGTTTCAGTATCCGCAGATATTAGCTTATAATACGAATTAACAGTATCAGCAGATATGAAAATTTCTGCCAGTATTTACAACCAATATTTTGGTTAGAAAAATCTGCCTGTATCAGCTGTAAATAGTGGTTTTACTGGGGGATTTTTTTGATTCTTGGGGGAAATGTGGACAGGCTAGGGGGACATATTTTTGTTAAAAAGCCTGGAAATGTGTGTTTTGCATAATATGTGACCTTTTAAGCGGGGCACACAGTGTGTGATATCAAGCGGGCTCTGAAACAGTTGTGGTGGAATGCCATATTATACTGTGCAACTGAATTGCTCACAATGCACGACTATCACGTATGATTTATATGCTCACTCTATACGGCCCAGTGGTCATGCATGACCTGAGGGCTCCCACTTTACAAGAGAAGTCAGGATGGACTTTGACAAAAACTATGGTGTTTCTTTTGAAAAAGTCTCACACACTGAGGTTGAAGTCTTATCTAGTCATATTCAAGCTGTCTCTCACTCTTTCTGGCTACCTCTCTCCCTATCCCACAATATATAAGCAGCATCGCCAATATGTCAGCTGGAGGTAGGAATTTTTCCTGCTCATTAATTGCTTTTATTATAAATGGGATGGGGAGGCACTGAAAAGTCAATCCTGCTGTTGTCATGTTGATTTAAAATGCTGTCTGACAGTTTAGAAAGGAAAAATACCCCAAAGTTGAGGATTCTGCTCGTGGTTCTGCTCTTACTGTGGGAGTTGTTTGAAGTTTTACAACTACAAATATCAAATGTGTCAGAAATCCATCTGGCCAGTTGGGAGCGGCTGGTCAGGCTGTAGTCGGGTTGTGGTTTTCTGTCAAAGCTCCTTGTACACTGCAGGACAAATAATGCACAATCCAACTCACAGTTGCATCTCTGTGTTTCTGGGTGTAATTAAATGCTTGGAAAGACAAAGAAACAGGCGATCTATTCCACTGAAAACAATTTGAATTGATCAGAATATGCACTTATATTAAACAGTGTTATAGGAAGGCTGTTGTGCCTATCTTCTGTTGTCCCTGATGAAGACAATAAAACCTGTTTGTTCTGATGGCCAGGCCACAGTCTTCATAGAAGCTAGTGATTGTATGTGGGGAATAAAGGGTGTAATATTAATAGTTTTGTATCGTTATATTTATACAGCTAATTTTCCACAGAGCAAATGAAGAAGCTTGTACTGTGCCTTTAGTACTTATGGAGCTCAAGTTCGTGCTGTGCTTTATAAAAAAATATACATTTTCGTAATATCTCAGGCTCACATCTCTATACCAATTGATGAAATAATGGGACCTGTATGTCAGCTGGTACATTATTTAGCTGTTGCTGTCAGCAGACTGAGGAACAGTGGGAATAATCTTTGTAATCAAACTTTCATTATTCTCTCCGACAGTGCAAAACAAGCTGGTCCAGCCAGACCCAGATAGGGAGAGAAAGTGGGGGAAACGTGATGTATTCATCATCACAAGCAGTCTGATGTAACGCCAGAGGAAACAGCACGTTGGCAAAGCTTCTGTCTGGGTTCACTTTAACTCGGTTACCCCTGTGAGGGCTCCAGATCTGGCCTGGGAGCATGTGCTGACATCCAGCTCACAGCTGAGGTCCAAACACTGAAGCGTCACAAGCCTGCAGACCAAAGTGACTGGCAGTAAGATCAGAGAGTTATCACTCTAGCCCGAACATACCTGTGTTGTAGTAAAAAGCTTTTCGCTGTCACATCATACAGACATGTTATCTGTTGAAGCATGAAAATCAGTGTCTGTGTGTGTCCAACCAGCCAAGTCGTATGTTTGTCTTTCACTGTGAAAAAAATTCCCTATCAGGGTCTATTTCCAAAAGTACTCCTCGGGTTCCTTTTTAGGGGATATGAGAGTAAAACCTTGGCAGAGCGCATTTTTCCATGAGGTCAGTAAGAGAGGCATTCCAGGCAGAGTGTGAGATCTCTGAGAGGGTTAGTTAATTAAATAAATCACGTGATTTATGTACCTGATATACAGTTGACACAGACTTGTTTTAAGACTCAAAACACAGCTGGATTAACACTTGGACCATATACTCAGATATTTCACAGAGAGAGCAGAGGGGAGTAGAAAGTGGAGATAAGGACAGTAGTGATGAAAAATAAAGGAAAATGAAATAAAAGAAAACTTTTTTGAAAGTGTTAAAAGCTTTAAACTCAGCGATGGGTGTATTTTCTTTCTAGTCCTTGCTAATGTTGGAACTTCTTGTTAGGATTTCTTTCCAGATTTTAAGGAGGTCGGCTCAGACAGCATGCAAGCTCACTTAAGGCTATCTGCCTTTGTGGGCACATAGAGAAAAAGCAACGGCATGCTGTATGATGTGATACTGGAATTACAGTGTTTCTTTATGGAAGAGAGGCTTAATTCCTGTTGTAAAGATCTGACAGGAATTTTAAAAAATACCCGTTTTCATCTGCTTTTAAGACAGAAGTGAATTGGCAGAATAATGACATGATTGCAGAGCCAATTTTCTCTCATATCTGACCACTGTCTTTGTGATTATCCTTGACTGGTGATTCCTAATGAGGGATAATGGTAAGCGGGGGGTATAAATTGCCTTGTAACTCAACCACTCTCATGTAATTTATCCACCTGATGAGCTTGTCTGACGACACATGATGCCATTGAGAGAACATGAAAAACCACAACAAGAGCAGGTTCAAAAATTCACTTAATAGAGTACTGTAGCAATGAGTCCTAGAATCTGGAATTGAATTATTATTGAATTGTTTCATGCATGTGGCTGCCTGTCTATGTCTGTTGCTGTTTTTATTCATGTATCTAGATAGGCAACCACATACATGACTGAAAACATTTTTTAATGTCTACACAATATGGACAAAAGCATTGGGCCACCAGACCACCACACACACTTTAATGACATTGTATTCAATACACTGACTTTAATGTAAAGTCCCAACCCCCCTTTTTAACTATTACAGCCTCCACTCTTCTTGGAAGGCCTTCTACAAGATTTTGTAGTGTTTCTGTGGGAATTTGTGTCAATTCATTCTGTACAGCATTTATGAAGTCAGGCACTGATGTTGAATGAGAAGACCTAGCTTGCAACCTCCATTCCCGTTCATCCCAAAGGTGCTGGATGTGGTTGAGGTCAGCGCTCTGTGTGGGCCGGTCACATTCCTTTACATTGAACTCATCAATCCATGTCTTTATTGCCCTTTCTTTGTGCACTGGAGAACAGTCATATTGGAATACAAAAGAGCCTTCCCTAAACTGTTGCCACAAAGTTGGAAGGGTAGCATTGTCCAAAATGTCTTGATTTGCTGAAGCATTAAGATTGGCCTTCACTGGAGATAAGGACCTTGCACAAACCCTGAAAAACAGCCCCATACCATCATCTCTCCTCCATCAAACTTCACAGCTGGCACAATGCAGTCAGGCAACCGCCAAATGTTGACTCGCCAAACAAGGCATTATTTGACAACAGACAGAAAATGGAGGCCTAGGCACTATGGCCTAAATGTCATTTCAGTGTATTTTTCTTGCCCTTCAGGGTAACGGTATTATATCGCGGTATTACAAAATTAAGATAGATAACACGTTTAAATGCATAGTCAGACCCCTCCTCCTCCTCAAGTAGACCTTTGATGTTTTTCTTAACTCATGTTCGAGCTTAAGATCACAGAAAAATGATTTAATAAGTCTCTGTGTTCATTTCTTTGTTTCTGCTTGAGTACTTTTAGGTTTCACTTCTGTAGTGCTAAGGTTTGTCAAGGTGCGTTTGAATGAACATTTTCTAACTGACAATAAAAGCAGTCAAGAAATAGCAACTACGGACTTTTACTGTGAAAGAATTAACAGAACTAGTGTGTATCATTAATCTAACTTCACTTCGACAGCGATACCAGCAACTTTATGCTACTGCAGTGTTTACGGCTGCATCTCAGCTCAGTCGCTATGTTGCTGTTATTACAGACATCAAACTTATTACATAATAATGCACACTTTTAAATTGGTGATGACAGTGTAGCAAAAATCCATTCTATGGCAGAAGTTTTACCAGTGACCATGCTGATAATGGTTTACGCCCACAACTAAGAACATGTTTGCACTGCTCCACAGTACAATGACGGTGCGCTGAAAATTATAATTGTGTTTACCTGGCTGGTCTGAAGTCAAGTAAACACACTGTAATGATGCAAAGTTAGTTTACAGAATGTTGCTAATGCTAGCAGACCTAGCATTGCTAGCCATCGATCCTCTTTGCACGTTAACGCCCACATTCCTGTCCTGAATATCATTAACTCATTGCTTTGGTTTTATGTGAGTATAAAAACAAACCGATCAGCACTTGTCGTAAAGTTTAACACTTTTTTTATTTCAAAGAAAATATAAGCAGTAAACAAAAATGGACACGTTTCAGCCCCAGGCTTTCATCTGCGTTTCCCTGATGTTTCTGTTTTTTGCTTTCAGTGTTTTTTGAGCCAGCACCGATATTCCAATATTTTTGATGAGTTGAGCTTGCCTTCTCCTGTCAAATTTATGTGAGTATAACCCAACACAGCCTCTGGACTTTATCCTCGTTTCCAAGATAAAAATAGCATCGCTAAACCGTGCTGTTCCCATTAAATACTACCGATGCTATCAGTTCACCACAGTTTACATCAAATTAAAAAGCACTGAGGCAGCAAGGCAGTAGTCATCAAAGAGCAGGCAGCTGCAACACCATAAACAGAGAATTTGACCAGGATTGGGGGTGTGAACTGATACAAAAAAGTTTAGAACTTGATCCTTCCTTAACTGTTAACCTAATGATAATGCCGTGAATCCCTACTCTGACTTGAGTCAACAGAGAGGTAAAACTATGTTGCTCACCACCAACAAAGGCTTGTTAATACAAAGCACCACACTTCTGTTTCTCCCTCTTCAAAATAAAAGCACCAAATGTCATACACTTCACAAGGGGAAACTGAAATTCACAGGGAAGCAAATTAAATATGCAACAGATGCATTCCGGACAGGTAGGTCCAATGCAAGGGGATGCAAAGCAATGCCTGACGTTCACATGAGGTGTAAATGTTTGGCACTTAGATCCATAATTTATCAAATTTCTGCTTAAGATTTTTTAGAGTTTAATTGTTTGGCATGTTGGTTTCAACATTTTAAGATAATTGACAGAGTTGAGTAAATGTTGGTAAAAAGAATCAAAGTAAAAACTTGTTTTGATGTTTTGGAGTTCATCTGACATGTCTGTGGCTACATCAGACAGATCTGACTGGGAAGCACTTGCCTCAACTTCAGTGAGCATAATTAGTCACAGATGTCACAGCTGATGATGGTGCTGAGGATGACGAGGATGAATTTCTGTGGAGTCTAAAAAGAGCAGAGACACACTTACATGTAGGCTAGGAACTGGGCCAAGTGTGAATCAGGAGACGATTGCTAAAACTCACACACTGTTAACTGTCTTTGATCCATTTGGATTTAAAATCAGCGTTGGGTTTTTCGCCATATATGACCGTGACCAGACTGCTGATTCTGGTGAACAAGAACAGCTTTTTGTGGTTGTTAATCCTGACACATTCATGGGGGGTCTCTTCGCTTTTACAGACGAGTGAAAATAGTCCAGCTCTGTTTTATTACAAACAAAACATATGTGACAAGTGTGCTTTAATTTGACATGCTTATTTCATGCCTGCCTTGTGATTCCAGTCATTTGGACCAGTGCCGGGTAATGTTTTATTCAGTTAAATGCTCTTTTCAAAAATAGCTGCCGCTTGTCTTGCTATCTTGCTCCTCTGCTCATTTCTTTCCCCTCACACACATTTATTTTCCATGCAGATCTGACTCTACGCCATCCTCTCCACTTCTCTTACCTCTTCAACTTTAATTCAAACAGATGTATTTGCTCTTTATTTGCAGCCTGTGCGGCGTAGGCACCTGCCTCCGACACCTGATTCCACTGATATATTCGCACACGCTTTGCCCCCTGTTCAGCTGCTCGATGAGAGCAGATGCTGTCCTAAACTTACATGTACTGGCAAAGAGGAAACATACTGAGCCTGGAACACAACACATACAGATCAGTTTACTCAGGAAAAGGAAGGCAATATGGAAAAACCTGGGGTTTAACAAGAGGACATGAACAATTTGAAACATCAGTGTCAGGTTTCAAAAACAACTTTAATTTGATCATTGCACCTGAAGGTAGGCTACAATTTTAAGGGAGCTTTTTAACATTGACTTTTTTGTTCTATTTTTTTGCTAAATACTTTAAGGATCCAGAACTGATTTACAGAAAATGTGTGCAGTGTAGCAGCTTAGTAGTGCCTAGCAAACAAAAGCAAGCAAAAAACTAAATTTAAATAGACAGGGGTAGATCCACTTGGATCTTTTGCACCCTGCTAATATCTCCAAGTGTAGCTTGAGATTTGCACCACCTAACTCCTCTGTTGTACCTAATCCACCAAAGAATTTGCTCAGATCATATGCAGGCCTAAAGATGCGCAGAGGGTTTGCCAACTGAGAGCGCTGAGCATGTTTTGCCACAAGCCAAGTGACACATCAGTAGCTTTGCACGTAGATCAGAAACATCAGTGACAGAGTAGAACAGTACAAACTAGAAAAATACAACTTTCAGACTAAGAACTCGTTCATGCAGAGACATGCAGCATTTAGATGATTGTTATTAGATGTTTACGTGCAATTCAAAGACTGGAAAGAAGTAAAAACGCAGAGACCACCACACATCTGTGCCTCTGCTGCTGTTACAGTATCACATAAAACACATTATCATACAGACTAATATGTTTGGAAATCAGTCCTTTGTCAGTTATGGCTGAGAGAAGTTATTCTGTATGACATTAAACCCCTGCTGCATAAACCAAGATTTAGTCACTTAATTAATTAAAATATTGAGGGTTTTTTTTTACCATGAGAATTAATAGCTGCTCACACTGCAACAGCTAACAAACTTGCATTTTCTTTTACTTCCTGTTCACTCATTTCCTCCCTGGAGCGCTTAGCTCGAGCCCCCACAGCCTTCCATAGACCTACGTTATAAGCAGCGCGTGCACGTTCGCTCATCTCCAGTACAAGAGGTAGGAGCTCTGTGGGCACTAACGACGACGCCCCCGAAGGGTTTCGCTGTTATCGCTGGCTTTCTGCCAGAAATGTCGCCTGCATTCATTGTTTAGCTTATCAAGAGATGCTAGAAAGACAGTTAGCAAAATGCAAAAAGAAAACTCAGTCAAGGGTTTAAGAATAAGGTCTTTTGAGAGGAGGACATTGGAGAAGAAACTTAGAAATAAAGAGCCTGGACCTGACTGGCCAGATATCAGGATGAAGTACCAAAGCTGTGACAGAGGGCGAAAGTACACTGATGGCATACTAGACTAGGAATAATAATAATAAGTAAGTAAATCAATCAAGAAATAATATTTGTGTGTGTTTTAACATTTTTGCTGCATTAAGGTCTGGCATTTATATTTTTTACTTACTGACGCACATCTCAGCTGTTTAATATGAGACAGCTCCAGTCTGTTATTAGACACTACAGTGTTCTTTATACTCTTTGACAGGTATGCAAATCATATCAGGACTGATGTTTATATATTCATCAAACCACTGTGAGTAAAGACAATCCCTCCTTATGCACTCGCTTCCTCCCTTTTGTTGGGAATAAGCCATGTGGAGAACAAGACTCAGGCCTAGCAAACTTGAGGAGGCCTGTTTTTGTAGTTTTGGAGGAAACTTCAGACAAACGGCCATAAACACAAAGGGACTTCTTATCCCAGGATCCTTCGCAGGAGGACACACTCTTGTGCTGTTAGGAGGGGAGCTGAGGAGACTCTGCAGGGGATCCACAGGGAATAAAAGCTGGTGTGACACCCACCCCACCCCCCCATTTCACTGCAGTGGACCATTTGCCTTCTACTGTGTACATGATGTTCCCAGCTTCACCTTAAGTTTTAATGCAGTCAGCAATTGGCCGGTCAAGTACAAAGACACACAACACTTCTCCTGCCCCAGGACGATGATATGAGCCCTTCTGTCATTCTAAAACTGAACTTTGATGCCGAAAGAAATACTTTTATGTATTAGAAATAGGGTAATGAAGCCTATATCTTAAATTAAAAATGACCATACTACCTTATTTGTTGAATGGTTATGTCATTTGTATGGGGAAAAGGTTTCTACAAGTAACGAAGGTAAACTAAACATTGACATATAATACAATAAGATAGAGTTTAATTCCTAATGATACTACTGATAATAATGCCTGTCATGGCATCAGAAACTGAAATAAAGCAGTGAACACAATATCAGGCTGATCAGAGATGACTGTTGTGGTCTGGTCTATGATGCTAGAGAAAATGCAAGTGGAGTTCAAGTGGAGGGATTATACCTAAAATAAAAGTTAGTGAAGTTTTGGTCAACCCTATGAACAACTTGCCTCACTCATCCCACATGATTAAATGGTTAGATTAGAGAAATATACAACTTAACATTTTCAATAAACCAAATTATTGTGTTAAAGTCAAGTATTGGTACATTGTTAAATTCAAATAGACTTTTTCATGCTTTTGTGCAGTGTCGGCCTTTTCCACTGGCCACCACTGCAAGTGTAACTCAGACTTGTGGAAACACTGTGACAGGTCCAGGATCAATGTATTTGGGTTTGTTTTGACTCAAAGTTAAAATTATTTGATTCAGGATGAATCGAGTAAAGATACAAAAAGTCTTAAATCTAGAAATAGAGGCCGATATTTACCTCGCACAAGCACAAACCCTCATTTGAAGGTGTGTGGCTGCTTTACAAGTCACATCACAGGCATCAACACTGACAAAAGCAGTAGTGTGTGTGGTCCTTTGACTACAGCTGTCAGACAGAAGTGCCCATCAACGCTCGGCTCAGCTCTCTGACTCGGCTCGTTGCCACATTGCAGAGCTATCGTATGACATGTCATGTGATGCATGAGGCTAACGCTGGCACCTGACTTAATGACTTGATGCAATTAAATGGAGTAATGGATCTTATGAAAGTGTTACATGAACTGCCTGCTGCTCCTCATCCTCCTCAGACCCAAACATTTTTATATTTCTATCACTTTATCTGTATGATGCAACACTGACGTAGAAATCTGAAAAAAATGCAAGGAGAGCGGTCTGACTTTTTCTCATAATAGGGAGCCTCAACTGTCTTTCACAGCATGTTCTGAATGGATCTGTTGAAGTTTCTGGAAATGCTGGAATCATAGATACAAGAAATCATCCAGACTTGAAGCTCTGCATCACAAGTAGCATGATTAATACAATTTCTTGGCTTTTTTAGTCCTTAAGTGAAGTTATAAAATTAGCGGGTACAATTTTCAGTCATTTAAAAGACCCCTATGAGGGCAAAGTATGAGGATGGGATTCAGATCATCTGTAGTGCAAGGACAAATGTATTTAGGGGATGTCAAACAAGGCAGATCACCCTGACTTCTTAGATTATTTCTTTCATGCAGCAACAGGTTTGCTGAGAGCTTATATCATTCTAGATGCTTCACATCAAGGAAATTGCAGCTGTTATCTCTTTTTTTCTTTATTTTGTGATGCTGATTTCCTCCTGCACAAGCACTGCTCATGCAACAGCATTAAGATTTGTGAGCCTTTTTGTCATTGGTATCTGTTTAACATTTAAAACCAATGACACGTGTCCGATGAATGCATTCCTAATCAGACAGACATTTGGAATGCTTTAACTTAGTTGGAAACCATATCTGAATGACCATCCAGTTTTAGCTCTATTTTGTCTCCTTGTCACCTTGGTGAGGTAACTACTGCCTCAGGCTGCCCATATGGCAGGAATGGACAGACAGGAGAGGAGAGCCATCATCTCCACCTTTGCACAATCTGCCAGTTCATCTCCTCTAGACAGGCTCACTCAGACCAGCAGGTTCATCATTACATTATACTTTAACCTATCAGGAGAAGCAGATTAGCTTTACTGTATTAATACTGACATTGTGATCAGATATGTTTATTTAAATTACATCATACATCAAGGATAAACTGTACTGTATCATCAGTAAACAGTGAAAAGGTGTCTTCTTTTGTTTAAAAGTACAAATAAACCCTCTATAATTTGTTAGACTTATTGTGGTCAGGGCCGTGATCCTACTACTTTGTCTCTGTCACTTAGTTGTATAGGGAAAGCATTACTGGCATTCATTTTCTGTTCGTGTCATTTCTATCTGTACTTCTGTCTCAAATGTTTGTCTTTTATCCAATAATTAACTTTCACACAGATATTTCAGTCCTGTGTGTAGCTGCATAAAGTAAAATGTAAATGGAATGGCTTCACAGATATTATGTTTTTTTGGAATTAAAAAATGTACATATCCAATAGTCACCCAAAAGAATATAAACACAGTAACCTGACACCCCAGATAGACTGTTTCGTATATCCATGACATGGATATATTTTACATTCATCTGAAAAAAAAAAACTCCCATTCAAAGAGCTTTGGGAAAGGCAGGACTTTCAAAAAAAATTGCCAGAAGGTGACTGGATGATGGCACTGTCTTTCACATTCATTACAGGCCAATCACAGTGATGAGACAAATGAGATAAAAGGCATTATCAACTCCGGTAGTAATCTGAGCTCAACAGTTGTTGCCGTAGTTTACAAACAGCTGAGGTTGTTGTTGGATAAAACTCATACCAAGATAGTTGGAAAAAGTGCAAAAACATCTCCTTTGCCAAGAGAAGCTTTTACTGTGGCTCTTTGCTCTTTTTTTAATACAGAAATAGAACGTTTACCTTCTGCTGGCACGGCGCTATGTGCCAACGTGAGTACAGGAGGAGAGAAGGACAAACAGAGCAGATGCTTCAAGGAGCTTCCTTTTTTCTTTCTCTCTTTTTGAAGCCATGGAAGGGAGAGGAATTTTGGGATTTTTCTTTCAGTGGTGGATTCCTTTTATGAAAATGTAACTAATAACGGGATTACTTGAATTGTAAAACTAGCACGTTACATTACTCATTACAACAAAAAAGTAAGTACTGAGTACTCTAACAAATTACTTTCTAACACGTTACCCCCAACAGTGATGCTTGGTACCCCAACAGATGGGTGCAAAAAAAGCAGGATGGTACGGTTTGGTTATTTTTGTATCTTGCCCTACTTTTAGCCATGGAAACCCAAATAACTGGTTACCATACTGAACTGAACTGAATCAGACAATTTGGTGGAAATGCACCATTACAAATGCAGTTAGGACACAAAGCATGTATGAAAAGTACAGATCTGTAAATTGTGTCCATATTTTCATCATTTAACATACAGTGGGTTAGCCAGGAAGAAGTTAGACAGAAGGTTCATAATAACTAGCTGAAAGGAGGCATATCATCATCTGGCATAGTACTGTACCACTCTGTATGTAAGTATAATGGCAACAACAGCAGTGCAGATAAATTGCCTAACCAAGCCTTAACTATAGCTCTACTTCACGACATAGGTAGACATATTGACTATAAAAAGGAACTGAATCATTCAAGTTCATGCTTTTGTATGATGTGGTAGTGTTTATTGTGTTTCAGTGAGGCTAAGCCCTGCAGAAATACTTCAGTGGAGCACAATAGTGTGTACATGACACATAGAGCTTGTTCTATTTCCAATAAAATGTCATCTTTGCTTTTGAAACACGAGTCCATAAGATTAGTTTGAATTCTTTCCCAGGAGTGATTCAGAGCTGAGAAACCAAAAACCATAAATATCACTGACACACTTTGTATTGTTTTAACGATTGGTGTTAGGTTTACTGGCAGGCCGGTGTGAATGTCTTTTAGGTGATGTCTTATTGTTACCGTACCAAAGAAGGAGTTCAAGAACTCACTCGGTGGTGTCAGATTGTAAAAACAAATATATAGTTACACGAAGGCTTTTACAATCCAATCTGACCATAATTGGGAGGAAAGAACATGCTGCAACCCTTGAACTTTCTCTGCTCAATAAAAGGCTCTATTCTTAGTTTATATCCATTAAGTAATCTGCACTTTACAAGAATGGACATAATGAACCAGTTCGGACTGAGATGAGATTTCCCAAGAGGCCATACTTCATAATAATGATGGGAATGAGAATTTCCAGTTTACCCACGATCACAAACAAGTAATGTTTGTCAGTATTATGATTAATGCATTTATTGCATCGTTGTTGCAGCAATACCACCAGACTGGAACTTGGGATGTTGGACATTTCTACTGAACTATTAGACATCTGATAGTGATGGTATTGAAAAGGCCCTGAAGATGGCTTTTATGGCCCATAATCTACGGTTGTGATCAGATCAGACAACTAAAATGCATATTTAAGATGAGAGAAGATTGAAACTATGATAGGCCTGCTCATAAATGTATTTGTTCTGCTAGTTGAAGCTTAACGTCATTTTAAGCGGGAATACTGTTTCATATCCATCTATCCTTTCATTCATTAACATTTACTCATTCACGTGTCTCCCTTTTCCTGCGCTATTTTCCTGCTCTGGTAATCAACTGGTATGGACTTCTTTTCACTTGAGCTCTGAGCCAATCCCATTCTGTCATGATCTCTCTTGATCCAAACAATCTGCTTTTGTTATGTTTAAAAATCAGTTCTTCTCTCCTCTGCAGTTAGTCTGTTGTTTCAGTGCGACTGCTTCAACCCTCCTCCACCCCAGCTACCTCCATTCCATCTCATTGGTGTCCAGGTCCAACCCATCACTGCCATCTGGTCAGGCTCCTAAGAAGTCTACCCCTCATCCTAACCTACGCCTTCCATCACCACCACCACCACCAGTGTCTAGACTCCATAGGGGGTATCAACAGGGTATCCTGCTGTCAGCCTCAGTACCCCTTTAGGTACATAACGACTTTATGATGGAGACATTTCACATCTCCAAACTTGTAAAATAAATTATTGTTAACTCATATTAAGTCTCTCTTGAGTAAAATACTACAAGGCTAGAAATCACACACTGTACCTTTAAAGCCAAAGTCAACTCTCCTTGAAGTCATTCATGGTGTTCCACTGACAGGAAATCTTAAAAAGTAGTTTTGTAAAGTATGAAAACAGACAGCATAAGAGAGAAATTCAAACTCTGCTGACTTTTTCACCTCCTCACAGCTGACCGATCATGACCAGTGTTAGTTTCAAAAACAGTCTGACATCAAAAAGGTGTTTTTTTAGAGGCTGTTTGGTTATCTAAAAAGCCTTTCTGCTGAAGCATACTGGAACCATCAGGCCCCAGATTAATTTGAAAGAGGCCCCTCTGTTGACACAGAGTGCCAGTGCAGATGGCTGCAGTTGAACAGCTGAACCAGACTGACTAATGCCTCACTAAACATGCTGCTTTAGTCACCTTGATATGGACTATCAACCATTACTTAATTTGCTACCTTAAAAACATAAGTTCTCTATTGTTATTCATTGCCATTACTCTTGCTGTGCTTTTCCTTCACCCCAGTTTCTAAGCATGTTTATCCACTGGTGCGCTCTGGTTAGGCTCAAGATTTCTGCCTTATGAAAGGAAATTTATCACAACCATTGTTGCTGATTCTTTTCTACTCACAGGTGGATAAAACTATAAACAGAGTTAAGTCTTGACCTGCATTAAGGTGTCATGACATAACTTTTGTTGTAGCTTGTGTGCTTATAGAAAAATTAATAATTGATGCATACCAAACATTTTTCTTGCAATTTAAGTCGTGCTGAGTATTTCAGTTTCTATCAAGACCTCAACTGAATCTCTAGCTGTACTCTCTTGATGACGTACTCTCATGAGTGTCTGCTCAGATTCTCTTCATTATACTGGATAATTCACCCCATCTGTTCACTGTAGATCTCATAAACTAACATTACAAATTTTAACCATGTAAAATTAGTCTGAGCTTAGCTTTTAGATTGTTGTTAAAACGTCAGTGAATGTGTGAAGAGTCTGCTCGCAGGCAGACTTTGTCTTCTTCTGTCATAGAGTGATGGCTGGCTTAAAGTCAGTAGTCAAACAGTAGTCCTGCATTTTATCTCTTTAGTTCTCTCTTGTTTACGCTCAAAGCCACAGAACTTTACTTTTACACTCTTTCAACATTTGAGGATGACAAACATATTGCAACTTAAAAACCATAATTTGGTACTTAACTTAATACAATGGTGTTTAAATGTGTTGTTACCCCTGTTTTATAATTGAGTGCCATTCATTCTCAGGGCTTACATTTGCTCTAGAAAATTACATTGGACTGCTCTTATCAATTGTGGAGCAGTGAACACACACCAATGCACAAATAAGTAGAGCTCAAAACAGCATAAGACACCACCGGGGGAGAAGAGTACATGAATATTGTGCTCAAATAAAAGTACAGTTACTTTGAGGGACATTTTTGAAGTAGAAGTAAAATAATTGGTCTAGGAAGTAGGAAGTAATTACTTTCATGTGTGTCTGCCTGAAATTCTGAAAAGGTATTTTTGATAACTGGGGAAGTTGAAAAGAAAAGGTTTTTTCTTTTCTTTTTTTTTTGTTAAGAAAGAATAGAATATGAATCTCCAACCATATTTTTTAGTTAAAGGCAAATATTTTTCAAAAAATTGCAGTGCAACTGCAAAATTTGGATGTTAACGTCAGGACTCTGGCTCAATCCCATTTCTAACTTTTCAGGTATCCTCTTAAAGGGGACATATTATTCAAAAACCACTTTTCAGGCTTTTCCAACAAAAATATGTGCCCCTGGCCTGTCCACAATCCCCTCAAGTACCAAATCCATGCCCCCCCACTAACCCCCCGCCCACCCCACTCTCTTTCTGCACCTTTCATGATGTCATGTGGGGAGTTAGCACCACCCCCAGGTTAGATTGTCTTAAATACGTAAAATATGTGACCTTTAAAGCAGAATTACTAAAGGTTGTTGAAATTTTCCCCTGTGAAATTAGACGACCCTTCAAACCTCTGATATTTTAGAAGTCACTGACAGCATGCATGTACAACAATACCAGACATTTTTAGATACATAATCAAAATAAATAGGACCAAAATGCATTGAAACAACATTAATTTACAGTATTATATATGGGCAGCTCAAACATCTGAAAAGGCACTATAAATTCTGAAAAGTACATAGAGGTTTTAGAGAAACACGCCCATTCAGACAACTTATCTTTCAGGGAAGGCCTTAAATATTTCAGAAAGACAATGCTGAACCACAAACTTCATTCATCACAACAGCACGGCTTTGCAACAGAAGAGTCAGGATGCTGAATTGGTCCGCTTGCAGTCCAGACCTTTCACCAAAAGAAAACAAAGACGACCCAGGAATGTTGAGGAGCGCCCCAAATTTTTTAGGAATTGTGGTTGTGAAATCTACTTGATCACAGTAGCATGGGTAAATGTAATTAATTACTCTCCATCCCTGGTCACTACAGTGTAGATTCAACTTAAATGTATGGACTAGGCTTTAGGAGGCCTTTGTTGGGCTCCAGGTAGGTTGTCCCATAAGTGTGACATCACATAAAACTATGAATTACCAGCAGTTGAAACCAATCATATTGTTTCTGTCCTCACTGGGTCAAACTGCCATGAACAGTAAATTTTCTGGCTCTGATCTCCACCACCATGTGCTTTGGGAGCAGACCCATAACACTGACAGCTGTGATATTTGGATTATTCTGGAGAAAATAGGTTATCAGCCTGTTGTTCCAGCTTCAGGACCTCACAGTAGTTTTTTGAATGAATATTAAACATGCACTCATAAGCTCACAGTCTGATAGTAGCACTCGGGGGCAAACAAAGCTCACCTATCACGGTTATTGTTATTATCATTAGCCCACAGTTTGTGACAGTGCACTTCATCCAGGTTGGCTTGTAGAGAGATTAAGCAGACGCTGGAAACAAATTGGAAAACAAATTCCCTGGGCGAGCTGCAGACGCTTGGCAAACATCCGAGCAAATCATTCAAGTATTTTGTGCCAGTTAGCATAAAGCTAACACAACAGCGTGGCTACAGAAAGCATCCAACACAGCCCTTCTTCCTGGATTCGAAGAATCTCTTTTTTTAGCCGTCAGAGGTCAGTGAGTTGTGAGAAAATCACTTCAGGTTGTTATGATAAGCAAACATAAACACACAAGGCACGTTCCACGCTGCCGAGGAGCCGGCAAAGCTTGAAGTGGAAAGATATTTTTTTATGGCACATGTATGTACTGAGGCGGAAAAGCTACCGAGGCTTCACCGTCTGAGGGAGACAGCTCAGCGCTCCGGGCAGAGATTCAACCCTCAGACGGCTGGTTTAAACCCCCTCCCAAACCCTCCTGTGTGAGTGAAATGTGTGTGAGAGCTGCGATTCATGACATGGTGTGCTCCTCGGGGAGATTTTCGCTGGTGCAGTCGTGTGACGAGGAGTGTTTCGGCTTTTTATAGCAGCAGAGGAAAGCTGTTATTTTGGTTTTTGTACCCCAGAATTTTGAACTTCTCTTGATATTTTCATTAATTTATCAACTTAAAGAAGCTGATGATAATTTGTGTTTGAAAAACTATGTTTTGGCTTAGATATTGAGGATAACTCTCTGCTATCTGACTGGTGATATTGTTGCCACTTGAGCTGTTTGTGTGTTTTGCTGTGGGATTGTATACACTAGATCTCTACTGTGTCTCTGTACAATAATTCTGTTTACCAAAGGGCAGAAAAGAGCTGAAAAAGACGCTTAAATATACAAATAATGAGCCTCTAGAGCAAATTTCCCTTCAGCATTCTCACACTTGTCGGGGAAATAAACACAGAGCATTTGCGTCATAAAATTCTCCCAAGATTCATTGACGAAAACACCTGGATGCTTTCATAAATACCTAATCCATGTCCTCATCACTCAGTTTGTGTGAAATTATTTGCATGTTTTTTCCTAAATAAACACTCTAGTAACCTGTTGACTGCAGCAGTCTGGGCAACTAATGCATTTCTTGGAGACTTGAGCTCTGCAAGGACATATTGACATATTGTTGAATAAAAGATGTCGTATTCAAAGGGCAGCCTCCAGTGTTGAAAATGAAGCCAATGCAGAACGTCAAAAACTGCAGCTGCTTGATTGTCCACCTAAGGCTGTCTGCAAAAGTCAAGAAAACCCCAGACATATGCCTGGTGTACACCTCATCAGTTTGGTTTTATTAAAGCTATGAATTAAGCATACATCTGCCTAAGCAGGGGTGTAATTGAAGCCACCTGCACTGCAATGATACTCTGAAACTGAACCCTTTTCATTTTCCATTTCTAAAAAATTACATGCTCAGACAACATTTTGATAGCAACTACTATGCATCTGCAAAAACAACTAAAAACATGTACATTCCAGCAGCCTGCCACACCAACTACAGCCAAGTTCTGTCTTAATTTATGGCATAAAGCCCCTACTAAAACCTACTTGAAACTAGTGAAGTTGTAGATTTTAAGTAAACGCAAAATACTTGTGCCCTTCTAAGAGGGATAAGCACTCAGTGTAGAGGTCCCTACCCCCAGTAAATCTCTTTATATTGGCCCTTTCAAGTCAGTCGTGCAGACCAATGGGCAGCAAGAAGCCAGCACTTAGCCAAGGCTATCAAATGGGAACCCGTGTTACACCTGCAGACTTGATAACTGCCAAAAAATATAACAAACCAGAAACATAAAACAAATCTGTTGTTTTTAAAGTCATTAACCCACAAACATAATACATTTCCCACAAATGTAACAACAATTACATTTGATTTATTATGTTTACAGGAAGGTAAAAATCTCTGGCTTTTGAAAATTGTTAACTTCCCACAAATGTAATATGAACATGAAAGCTAAATGTTTTTGGTTATTGTTTGTTGTAGCCTTTTTACAACTGCCAGTAGTTTCAGGTCAGCTTAAGTTCAAGGCACATCAAAAAACATCATGGCAATTATTTTGTTCGCCATGAAACAGGAAGATGTTTTTTCAGACTCTTAAAACACAGGTAAAGCTATGAATCCTAGCAGAGTGGATTGAAACGTGGCAAAATAGCATTGAGGGAATTATACAGTAAATAACGCACTGTTCACCTAGCTAGTTTTATTAATCTACCATAACTTAAAATCCCTGTCCCCTCATTATTAAATATATTAAAGATTATGTTTGGGATTTATAACATTTGTGGGCAGTTATTACGCATGCAGGTGTTACACCCCACCCCCGAGGGCTAAGATGTGATTTCCAGCTTCCCTGAGCAACCCCCCAAGTTGTGTCATTGCTTGATTGCACCGCCTACAGAAAGTCAATCAAAAAGAAGCTAGGAAGCTGTGAGTTCTTTTAAAGCAGTACTTGACCAATAGAAACATGCTCTGGGGCTAACAAGTAATGGTCTGCATAGGTCATTGGGGGTACAAATACTCACCTCCAGAACTTAGTGGTCTATTGTTTTACAGTAAATCAAAAAATACTCCCATTGATTAAGCTTCTTTTGTCTGTCCCTTTTTCTTATGAAGGATGGGATGTGATAAATGCCAATAGCTTGTAAAGTTGCTGGGTTGTTCTAATGATGTGAAATACTCTGCAGCTAAGACGTTCCAGATTTATTGTGTATTCTTTTTGTGAACAGAGTCCAAAAATATCATTGTCATCAGGGCAGTGGTTGCATTGATTGCATTTGTAACAGCCTCTTGGTTTCTTGCCCAGCCATTAAGGTGGAGTGTTTGGTTAGAGATGGCTATGGACCAATTTATCCTGCAGTGTCCTGAAGGTGATGAGTGAAGGTTGTGGAAAAACCTGTCTGAGTTGTCCATCACTCTGAATGATATTTAAGTGCTGACATTGTGTGTCAGAGCTATTCATTTCTGTCATTCAAGCAAACTGAAAAAGTCTTGTACAGTGAATGTTTAAAAGGGATTTCATTGTAGGTGAAAAGAGGCCAATCAATAGAGCATACTGATAAAATAATGCTAAAATGGCACATATTTCCACAAAGTTTAAACACAAAGTATACTGTTATTGTGGAAGATGTTCCAGCCTGGAAAACGGCATTCATAGAAGGTTTCTATAAATCCTAGCTTTCTCTCTGTTGTATACTCTACTGAACAGCTTTATTACCAGCATTGTTACAAGATGCACATCCCAACTTTACCGTCTGCACGCTGAACATGTCTCCAATACCTTTCCTTTTCAGGCCAGGAGAGGAGACACTCAGTGACAGAGCCATATTGAGGAGACAGCACTATGACAGTAGGAGTCTATGTTGCACAGAGCTGCATGTTAAATATCTCATACCTTCATATAAGTCTCAGTCTGTCAGTGCAGAGTTTTATAGCTGTTTAGAGACGAAGGTTTAAACAGAGGTAAACACTTTTAAGATTTCCAGTGAATAATGCAATAAATTACTTCAAGGCACTTAAAAATTCTAAATCACTGCGAGCAGCACGGGGGAACCTGCAACCAGTGCAAAAGGACTGCAGTCTTTGTATGCAGGGGCCTCTTCTACAAGCTGAGCTACACGTTTAAATCCGATCTTTTGCATCATTCATGCACTCTGACTTTAAAACTTCTGTCAGTCGTTGATTTTTTTGTTTGTTTTTCAGTTCCATCTCAGTTTTCTTCTTTTGTTTTTCCATCCATCCAAGCCATTTAGAGCAGTGGCTCTTAACTGGTGTAGCATCAAGACCCACCACAGCCTCTTTAATAAGACATTGTGACCTAAATGCCCAAAACATTTTCAACCACTCATATTTATTTCATGATAAATGTTCCAGTATTTGACCACCAGTGGGAATAAAAAATATGACTGACCAAAGAGACAGGACAAAACAAACACATTTTTCCCAAGTTCAATGATTATGTGTACATTCTTGGCAATTTGCTAGAGATTTTGAGGAATTATCTCATTAGCATGAGAATATTTTTATTCCAAATGATTGTGAATATTAAAGAAATCACTGAAATGTAGCCAAAATCATGGTTAAAAAGTATAATATAAAGTGTTTGCTCCACAAAGAGCTTCAGTATTTCATAGGCTTTTTGCCACCACTTTTGGGGGGCAGCCTTTAATCCAAAAGGGTTCAGTAGCAGACGAGGTAAAGCCAACCGGCAAGTCGCACCCTGCACCCTGTGAATCGCTTTGACATCAGCACAGCAGACTTGGAGATGGGGCTGGCTTGCTTTAGTGTTGCTCTGGAGCAGGACCATTTGAGTGCAGCTCAGCTCGGCCGAACTGGTGTTGGAAAAGCAAATCAGCACAGCTTGGTTTGGCTAGGCGCAGCCAAAAGTCATGGTGGAAAAGGCCCAAAGGACTATATATCCTCTATATGGGGGTCTGCTCTACCAGCTGAGCTACATCTGCACCCACTACTTTGTTTATTTTAGGGCTGAAAGATTTGCAAAAATAATCTAATTGCAATTTTTCCCCCAATATTTTGATTGCAATTTAATATGCGATTATTATTCAGTTCCACATCTTATGTATTTTTCAACAAATTCAAGCGTTAAGCATTCTATATTATAGTCTACATTGAGTCAGGAACACACTCATACATTTAAACATTTTATTGCAAAATGCATATACAGTTTAACTTGGCTGAGAGGGCTCTGCTCAAAAGATGCTCCTTGGGTTATTCAAGCAGCAGCTTTGACTTTCCAGGGGGTGTGTGGCTAGAAACCCCCATATGGATAGATGCATTTTTGACAATGTGTATTGAAAACAGTGGTATTATTTCAGAAGCAATCCATATTAGCATGAATCTGAATATGAGGGTACAACAAGCTTTAAGCTATAAAGGAGGAAGCTGGGGTGGAGGAGGAGGTGAAGCTTTAGCAGCAGCATGGCACATCAGCATTGATGTCAACAGGGATTAGTGGGAAGAACGTCATATTTAAACAGACCGTTGTGTTGACACTCAATTGTTTGAATAATGTGCATAAAATCTCTGCTGCAAAAAAATTAATGTACTATACTGGTATTTTGACACCTTTCAAAGTTAAAGAAATAGTGCAACTTCTGCGATTTGACAATTGCAGAAGGCTATACTGCAATTAAATCTAATTTGTGATTAATTGCCCAACCCTAGTTTATTTATTTATTTTTTCTACCATCCATACATCTGCAACCCATTGGAAGCAGCTCTGCTACCCACTGGTTTAGAGGGTTGTTGAAAGACTATTGAAAGCTGCAACTGCTGCACTTTAAACAAGGTTTTGTGCCCACTCTGTTGATTTCAGCCATGAAACATAACAGTAAAATTTGTACTCACAACAACATAAAGGAAGCTATACTTATCCCCAACAATGCAATCTGTCTCAACAGGCTTATCAGTACTTGCCACAGCACCATGACACACGAGCTCGTGCAAATAACCAATATATACAGTCTTGTGAAAAAGTATTTACTCCCCTCTTGATTTATTTTTTGTCATTGTTAAATCATGAATTAACTGTGATTTCACTAGCCACACCCAGAACTGTTTACTGCCACACTGTTGAATCAAGAAATCATGTAAATAGAACCTGTCTGACAAAGGGAAGTAGGCTAAAAGACCTCAAAAAGCTACACATCGTGCCACCATCTAAACAAATACAAGAACAGATTAGAAAAGTCATTGGCATCCATAAAACTGGAAAAGGCAACAAAGCCATTTTAAAGCTTTGGGACTTCAGCAAACCGCAGTCAGAGCCATTATCCACAAATGAAGAAAAGTTGAAACATACTCACTTAAGGTCAATGTTCATGACTCAACAATAAGAAAGGGACAGGGCAAAAATGGCATCCATGGGAGAGTTCCAGACCAAAACCACTGCTGACCAAAAAGAACAAAAAGGCTCATCTCACATTTGCCAAAAAACATCTCCATGATTGCCAAGACTTTTTGGGAAAATATTCTGTGGACTGAGGAGACAAAGGTTTACTTTTTGGAAGGTATGCATCTCGTTATATCGTGTGTAAATCTAACACAGCATTTCATTAAAAGAACATCATGCCAACAGTTTCCAGGGTCTGCTTTGCTGCTTCAGAACCTAAACGACTCGCCATAATTGATTGAACCATTTCTGTTCTTGACCAGAAAATCCTGAAGGAGAATGTCTGGCTACCATTTTATGACCTCAAGCTCAAGTGCATTTGGGTTATGAAGAAGGACGATTATCCTAAGCACACCATCAAGTCCATCTCTGATTTGCTTAAAAAATTTAACAAATAAAGGTTTTGGAGTGGCTCGGTCAAAGTCTAGACTTAATTCTGGTTGAGATGCAGTGGCATGACCTTAACAGGTTGTTCATGCTCCAAAGCCTTCCAGGGTGGATGAATTTGTAAAAATCAGCAAAGAAGAGTGGGCCAAAATTGCCCCACAGCAATGTGAAACACTCATTGCTAGTTTTCGCAAATACTGGCTGGCAGTTGTTGCCGCCAACCAGTTATTAGGTTTAGGGGGCGAATACGTTTTTCATATAGGGCCAGATGGGTTTGGATAGCTTTTTTCCCCTAATAAATGAACTCATAGTTTAAAAAGTGCAATCAGGAATGGGAGAAAATACTTTTTGATAGCTTTTTATGAATGGACCCAGTGTTTAATTTGTCTTTTTTTCAAAGAGTGAGAGGTTGGGTGAAAGAGTGTGCAAGGTTTTCGTGCCCAACTATATATTTTTTCAATCTGATTACGGATCCAAAACTGGCATCCAAAAATAAAAAATGGACTCTGTGGCAAAGACCTTTGACCTCAAATTTCCACTGGAGGTTGAGGACATTAATGGAGTGTCCAGCCTCACTAAAAGCTCTGGGTGGTAGCGAGACTCAATTTAATATTCCCAAAACTGAGTTTATAGGCTTTCTTCCATTCAGACAATCAAATAATCAGTTTAAATTTCTAATCAAATAAACCTCACAGGAGTTGGTTTATCACAGTGTAGCTGAGAATTCACACGTCCTGTCGTGTTTATTTACACTCTGGAAAAGAATCATAAGGAAACGTCAAGCCAAACAGATTCACATCTTACTACTGTGTATGATTTGATTTTGGTTCAGCTCCAGACGGGCCCCACTGGATTATGAAGTCTAATAAATACAAAGTCATGTTTTGTTTAGTGAGTCAGGCAGGCAGTCAACTTTCCATTAAGCATAAAGCAGGCGTAGGAGAGGTAAACATTCACCGGTCATGTGAACGGAGCAGAAGCAGCTCTGAGACTCTCCTCAACCAACTTTCTCAGACGTTACTGGTCCAGATTCAGAAGAGAAACAAGCTTTCTAAGCCAATAATAGCTGAGGATGTTTCAATGCTTCTCTCTGTTCACTCAGTTTGTATGTAGAGCTCAGCGAAATTTAAACCGGGGATGTTAAAAATATTTTTCTGCCTTTTTTTCTTTCAATTGCAAGGGAAGGGATAGAAAAACATGGTGAGGACACATGAAACAAACTCCAAATATTACCATTCTGTCAGGATACTCAGATGTTGCTGTTATTATGCGTTTAAACACAGTGTTTAAATTCTGCCTCCAGATGTCTCTCAGTGATAACAGTAACTTAGCACCACCTATCTCTGTCGCGTTCTTGCTTTGAATTGAGGACTGTATTTAATTTAAAATGCCATCCATAAGGTGTATTATACCGCTTTATTTCATGGCTAAATTTCACTCGATAAGGGAGAAAAGCAGTTAGAAATGACCTTCACTCAGACTCTCTTGGTTCTATGTTCAAGATGTCATGGACAGCAACACCACTCCTGCCTTGTTTCCACTTACATATGTGACCGTTGTCCATATATCCATTAATATACAAATGATGCTTCCTTTAGTGTCCAATGCAAGGAAGTGCTCTTCATTACAGATGGACAGACACCTGTTTAGAACTACCTGTGGCAAAGGATGGGTACTGAATTCGGTACTTTTATAGGCACCAACTGAATTCCGTCGGTACTACCGAGTACCGATTCACGTAAAATCAAACAGTACCATGTTTTGGTACCTAAATGCATCTGTGTGACTGCAAGAGAGTGGAAGAGTAGATAATCCTACAGCTATTATAAATCCAAAACAGTCTGGCTGCAGACCATAGAGCTCAGACCCCCCAACACTCACCTTTACCCTTACCCTAACCTAACCAAAAGTTTGGTACAATTTTATTTTTTAAGTTTTTGTGTGTATTTCCATTCTGACAGATGCAATGTCTCACAGTATCGGTCTGTGAGAGGGGGTGTTTTGGAGTTATGGTCTGCAACCAGACCCCTCTCAATAAAACATGTAATATTTTACACCAAATTTATAATTACAAACTCATCGTAGCTGTAGCCTGCTAGCTAAATGGCAGCTTATTTACCAAGCTAGCACACTGTCATACGGTCTCTTGGAAATCAGTCACAAAAGTTCAGTATTTTTAACATACTTGTGGCACATTCCAGACAAAATATTACACGGGAAGATTTCAGAGGCATGTCAGAAATCATTAAGATTCTCATAGGAATGAATGGAATCCCGGATGACTTGCCTCCACAACCACATTTGAGTGGGAATGGAAGTTTATCTTTCAAAACCCTGGCATGATGGAAACAACTGCATGACAACTTGGAGCTGATTTAGGAAAACCAAACAAAAAGCCATTAGTTACAATATGAGTAAAAAGCTATTCTCTTAAACGTTGCTTACTTTCATGTCAGCTCTGATCAGTTTAGTTTCTACTACTGACAGGACATCAGTGATGGGAAAATGGTAAAATATTGCATGGTTTATCATTCTTAAAAGGTTTTCATTAGGTAAAGAAACAAAAGTATTTTGGTTATGGCTCAGAGAAACATGCCGTTCTGGGTTAAAATGACCGCTTGGTTAAATTTAGAAGACCTCCATCGTCATAGTGATAAGAATAAACATTATTAAGGTTAGAGAGCGATTAAGGTCACTCTAAAAAAAAGCAATTTGTCCATTTAGAACTGAAAACAAACAGCTTGGTTTTTTTTTTTAAGCTTGTTCCTCCTTTGTAGATGATGTTCCATTTTAATAACATTACTACTGCAAAATTCGTGATGGCCTAAGTTAGATTTTTTTGTTAGTCAATTCTTCAAGCAAACTATTCAAATAGAATTAAAAAAGTATATTTTGCTGCTTTACTCGCATCTTCATCATTATGATAAGAGGTCAAAAAGGTCAGAAAACAACTGCCCTTTACTCCAGGACTCAGCCATCCATCCAAAGAAAAGCTTCCTTA
The DNA here is from genome assembly GCF_018320785.1 of Cheilinus undulatus. Classification (NCBI taxonomy): domain Eukaryota; kingdom Metazoa; phylum Chordata; class Actinopteri; order Labriformes; family Labridae; genus Cheilinus; species Cheilinus undulatus. The sequence continues at coordinate 32,753,660 of NC_054878.1, read as the reverse complement.
ACTAACAAAACCTGACATCTTACCCTTTAATATTCTCTCTGTATGCACACCCTGTTTGAAAGGAGAGTTTTTCCTTCCTTATGTTTCTATGAAACCTTAACCAGGTGGTGTTATGGTGCATTTCCACCAAATGAAACTACCTAAAAGGTGGAGCTAGACACACTGCAGGCTGCTGATTGGTTGAAAGAGTTGTCACTTCCTATGGGATAGCAATAGTAATGGACAGACACAAGACAAACCATAGTTACGTGTCCTGTTAATTTCAAGAGAGTAATTTTAAAGCTTTTTTGTTTCTTTGTTTCAGTGCTTAGTACATCTTCATAAAAGACCAGAGGTATAGAGCAAACTGGATAGCAGTGAGAGGAACTTGTAATTTTCTGAGGCAGCTACTTCACTATCTTGCTAAAGGTGCAATTAAACTGCGTTTCACTGACTAAAGTGGAGGAAATGCACAGAAAACAGTCAAATTTATCACAGGGTCGTTTTTTTAGTGGGTATATGGTCTGAGGCTTGCATGTTGAGTAGAGTGTTGCTAAAGTTAGCAGCTAGCTTTACCAGCCTTTATTCCTATTTGCTGATTAATACACAAGACAGTCTGCCTGCAGACCACAGCTCTAAGACACCTCCTCTTGTAGACCACTACTAAGAGACGCCACCTCTGTCAGAACAGAAATCCATGCAAGAACTCTCAAAACAAAATCTGATTAAACTTCTACGTAGAGTAAGGGTTGTGGCGAGGGTTAGGATAGGTTAGGTTAGAATCTGACCTGCCAAACCTAATTAGGAAGTGTTTATTGAAGCCAACTAAACAGTCAGTTTACGGGAAAAAAGCTTGTCCTTCATGAAAACACTGTAACGCACCTAACGTAGCTAAGGCTAATACAAATGAAGCTATGTTACTGATGTAATCTACATAGGTAACCTGGCTGAAGACTGCACCTTTGTTCTGATAAATTTGCTATGTAGCTTGTGCAGATAAAGCAAAAGCTAACAGTTACATTAGCTTATGCTACATTTGCTAAAGCTAACTTAGCTACATTAGCTAAAGCTCATGTTGCTAAAGCTAGTGTAGCTACATTGGCATATGTAGTAACATTAACTATATAGCTAGTGTAGCCATATGTGCATAAGCTAAAGCTAATGAAGCTAAAGTGAGCCACTGTTCAGCACCTACTTCAGTAACGGGTCAATACATAAATGAATCCCTTTTTTCCTGTTTTATTTATGAAATATTGCTCAGTCTGTAATGTTTGGAATGGGATTATTTCATGAATGTAATTGAGAGATTTTGTTTCTGAATGAAGCTGAATTGTATAAAAAAGCTTCTGAAACAGGACACACAGTGTACTGGCAATTACACGTCTTCCTTCCTGACAGAGGCACTGTCTCATAATAGTGATCTGCAAGAGGGGGCGACTGCCAAGCTTCTCATGTTTAGGTCTACTAGTGGTGGGAGGCTTCATTACAGTTTGACTGAAATGTCAGGGCTTTATTTATAAATAAGGATAGACAATTAGTTTGTCAGCTCTGAAATCTTGCACAAGCTCATTTGGTATTATTATCTAGCAGTTTAGCTGGCTAACCGCGCCTATTAGGAACAATGAAGTATCCCAGGTTGTCTTACATAGGATGGCTGCATCAGCATACACTCCTATCTATCAAATAAGGGTTCAGTGTACTGTGAAAATGCAATAGTTTACCACTTCAGAACGTACCAAACTGAACCACTTGGTGGGAACACCAATATCCAGCTGCACACTTCCAGCTGTCTTTTTTTTTATTTTCCTGTAACATCAGTGACATTCAACAAACAATGAAAGCTTATTCATACTTTCGGTGATGACCCTGCAGCAACTCTGACTCAAACACCGTCAGTCCACTGCTCTTTTTTAATGAACATCTTGCTAACATGCTCGTAAATGCCATGCACAGTTTGTTCTCTGACCTTTAGGACATTAAAATGCATTTGCTGTGTAATTTCAAACACACAGGCATGAATTACAACAGAAATGTGTATGTCATGTTACATCTTAGCATGTCTTTCTGATGGCTGAGGAGGGCAGCGCTTCCCTGCAGAGCATGACGCTGCGTTATGCAAGGTAATTTTCCCTACGTTTTAAGGCGCTTTTATGCAAGCAGCAGGGAGAGTTACAGTCACATTATCTTCATAATCATTTAAAAGACAGCAGCAGCTCAGCAGCAGGACCAGGATCAGTTCACCACACAATTCAATTAAAGTGTAAACTGAAACTGCTCTGCTAGATTAAAAACCTTTCATGCTAAAAACAGACATTACAGATGGGACACATGAAGCATTTTCAATTTATTTTTAGCTGTTATTGAGTAAAGTCTTGAGTTTGATGAGGTGTCATTGTATGCTAATACTAAAAAAGAACATATTAGAAAGACAAAAACAATCCGAAGCTTCTTTCAAGGCTTATTCTACGTGAATATCACAACCTGATTGAGTAGCAAAGCTCTCCTAGTCAAGGCAGTGTTTCAAAACAAAGTGCACATGGAACTATAAGGTCCATTGTGCAGGATAATAGGATTTATTCCCCATCTTTGCAACTTTTCTCATGCATAACACTGAGGTTAGAAAACTAAAGAGGTTTCTTTTTTGTTGCTTTTAGTATTCAAATTAAAAAAAACTTTAAATGCTCGCAAGGTTCAATTCAAGGCACTTAGAGCAGCATTACAAAACGCAAAAGAGAAGAAATCAGAGCAGAAGTCATCACGGTGACTCTGTGACTGTTGAGATGTCAACGGGGTATCTCTGTTGAAGCGTGTGGAAGCTTATTGTCTAATGTTGAACAATGTTAAGTCAGTCAGGCATTTATTACAAAATAAATCAACAGATTAATTCCTTCAACTCAACCTTCAAAACATTTTTTCCACAAGTAAACCACTTCAAGAGCCTCTTCTGTCAACATGACAGTTTTAGCTGGTATATAATCGGTCCATCCCTGTCTTTATCATTTGCCACTACAACCCTTTCTGACTTTAAATCACACAGTGAAATGTCATTTCATAAATATATGTTTACATGTTTAGAAAGATCTTTTTCATGTTTTCTTGCCCACTCTCTCCCTTTGATGAATCCCTGCAGTACCCGTCTCTGTCTGATGATGATCCGTGCCCATGTGGGAGAGCTGGGAAGAGTTATATTCTCTGTGCACTCAACCACTTACCGCACTAACCTCTTAAGCTGACTGAATAATAATGATGATCCTAATGTAAGTAATTACCATTAATAATTCAGGACATGCCCTCTAATTATGCCACAGCTGAAAATGGATTCACGCCTGGTGCCGAATCAAAGTCCATGTCAGCAGTGAAAATAGAAAAATGATCAAATGTTTAATTCATCGTGAGTCCACACACACAGACGCTGGATTCACTGACCCAGAGAGGATTTGCTGAGCTCATCTGCTCTTTTTTCAGCAACAGCCTGTTTCATATTCCAGGACTTGTGTGCTAACACACTTTTTAGCTTCCTGGTACATCTAGGACTGATGTTCTGCTGTGATGGAGCGACCGGAGTCTAGATTACAAACCAAAGTGCTGATTTTCACCTACACTGGTTGGATTCTCTCTTTTGGGTTTAAAGCTGCTGATACATGCCCTGGTTTATGGTTGCCCCTGGCAGCCCCCTGAAGTATTACTGGCCACCTAAACCCCCCCAACAATTAAATGTAAACACCCACTGGCTGTTTGTCTTATCAGAGGTGTGACTTCTATTGAGCTTAAAATGTGAGTCTGCTGCAACAAAGTGGCAAACTCAAAACATGAAGCTAGTGCAAAATTCAAATGCAATGGTAGGTGCTCATGTTTGCCCCCTTAAATATTTGGACATGCTTCCTCTCTCTGCAACACAGACTCCTAACTCTCTTCATAAACAGAAAATGAACTCATGTCTAGCAATCCAGCAAATAGCCAAATGATCTTTGTATACAAATGATTAAACTAGAGGGGATTAAAAAAACATAGCAGGTGATTTTAAAGGAATGATTTCTAAGTTAAGCCACATGTTGACTTTAAAGAGCCATGTTATCTTAATGAGGTTTGCTCAGCCAAGAGGAAAGTGTATGATTTTAGAGATTACATGTTGGACAGAAGATTATATGTTAGAATGTATTTGATTATAAACTTAGCACAAAAAATAAGGAGATTTGTGTTTGGTAGATTATTTCTTTATTGTAACAATGCTCCCTGGCCTTAAAGCTTATACTGTTGGAAAGCCTGTTTATTCCACTTTTACATGCTGCCACATTTGTGAGGAGCATTCATTTGTGGGATGGGCAGCAGAGCTGAGTATGTGGGTTGTGCCCATATGAAAATGTGACAAATCTTCACTGCCAGTGCCAAACAGCTTATTTTGCTATAGCTTTTGACTTTTGTTTTGAGCTTCTGGTACCGCCAGGTGATGACAGTCAGGGGCCTGATTGGCACCTGTTATGTCAAGCAATGAGACAGATTCTGCTTACTAAGTTGGATCATAGGGTCAAAGTGTGAAGATGATGCAGAGAACGCTATGCTGATTGCTGCACCGAAAGAGTACCATCTTTTGGTGGAGGCAGTGTGATGGTGTGGAGTGGCATCTCCCTCACTGCAAAAGCAACACTCATCAACATTGGAGGCAATCTTAATGAGATAAGATTCAACAACCAGTGGCAATTCCATTTCTTCAGTCTGATACTGAACTTTTTCCTCCAAGATGACAATGCTTGCCCCAACAGAGCAGGAATTATCAGAGACTACCTCCAGAATTTCAGAGGATGGCCTGCCAGCAGTCCTGACCTCGACCCCACTGAACACTTGTGGAATCAGCTTGGACGGGCTGTTAGTGCCAGAGTGACCAGCACAGCCACATTGGTGGACTTGAGACAAATGCTGGTTGAAGAATAGGATGCCATCCCACAGCAGTGTGTGACCAGGTTGTTGTGGCTGTGTATGGTTCTTCCACATGCTACTGAGGCTCCTGTTTGTTAAATGAATAAATTACCAAAATACCAATATGTCTTGTTGCTTCAGACTTCAATCATCCAATCCACCAAACAGGAGTTAATGGTAGAATAAGCTATTTGGCATTGGCAGAGAAGAATTGGAGAATTTTTCATGGGCACCACCCACAAAACTCAGCTCTGCTGCTCATCCCACAAATGCATGCTCCTTACAAATGTGGCATCATTTAAAAGGAAAATAAACAGGCTCCAACAGTACAAGATTTATTACTAAGAAGCTTTGTAACAAGAAATAATCTACCAAGCACCGTGTATGTTTACAGATAACACAAAATCATCTCAACAGTCAGAGCAACTGGAACAACATCTCATCAGCGACTATAGATAATAATAATCTTCTGCTCTCTCAGTTAGCATACAGTAATACCCCCCAAATGTCAAGCTGTTGCAAACAAACATCACAACAGAATTAGTCATCATAAAAATGTAACTAACTTTACAGTTCCTAATGTGCATACAAAAATAAACAATACATTTATCATATATACCCTATATAACACTGCAATTTTAGTCATACATTGCTCACACATGTATGGATGGGGACACAGATCATATAATAAGTAGCCTAAATAGTGAGTTGCAGTACAGAAATGTTAATCAGGCTTAAAGGTGATTTATCTGTAGGTTTATATCAGGAAATAAAACTCCAGTTTTCTGCAACAGCAGAGATGCTACATCATCATTCTACACCCTGACTGCCTTGCTGTTTCTCTTCACCACGATATAAAAAGACCACAAGCCTTTGTATCTCTAACACTGGCACTGCGTGCTGCATTCACATACATTTTGATGTGCCTAACCATACAAAATGAATAAGGAACACTGGATAGAAAAAATGCACCATTTCATCGTCTGTACAAGACTGTGCAGTAGAGGAAGAAATGATCCCCCAAACTGAAATCAAAACATTTGTTTTGTTATAACATTTGGTTGAACTGATCTTTTAATTAAGCCTGTGTAAACACACTATGATATCATATTACAAGTCCTAGAGACACTACTGTATGTCAACATGTGTTAGAGATTCAAACACAAAGGCACCAAGGCCAGCTGGCTGAAAGAGCAAAACGGCTCCTGATGTCCTCATTTCACATGTTCCTGCTGTTATCAGATAACATCCAGAGCATATGAGCCGTCTTTTATTTGTACAAGTGTATTTGTGTTGTGTTTTTGTCCTCCACTCTGCCTTACATGACCTTGAACTGCTGTGTTGCGGTCACATAATCTGATGACAGAATGAGCAGCCCTGGAGGTGGGTGACTGTTCGGAGAGCACCCTTAGGACCCAGACTTCTGTTGGAACCAGCTCCTGACTATGCAGAGGAACTCCTCTCAAACCTCTCTCCATCTTTAGAGTGCATCTGTATACATAAGTGGATGTGACAGGAGAGGTTTGCATGATGGAGAAGATGACTCTTTAAATTTAATACTGGCCTGCTTCATATCACACTGGAGAGTGGGTGCTATACAACAAACCTTTTAGGCAGAATCTTATTATATATATAAAAAAACAAAAAACAAATTTACTAAGAAAGAAGGAAAGGTAGTGATAGATTGCAGTATTACAGTGCAGTCAAATACAATTGCACATTAGAGCATTACACAGCAGTGAAATTTAAAATATTAAGTGTTAATGCAAAGGAAGTATTTGCAGTTGTCCTTATAAAACAATCTAAGTAAAAAATGGTTGTTAAACTAAACAACCTGCTATATAATGCAATTGTACGTGTTAATAATGGGAAGATTATTTACTTTGCCCAAGAAAATGAAAGTAGAAGTCAAAGTGTACATGGCCTCTGAAATTTAGCCCAATCTTGCAAATGATAACATATTGTAACCTGATGAAAGAAACTTAAGACTATATTTTGTTCATTCTCATGTGCAGTAAGTCTACAATTAGTCCTGTAAAGCCAGTCTTCTACTGGGCGTCTTAGCACTAGTCTCATTTTCATCAATACACCCATATCCTCCCACTTATCCAGGGCCAGGCCGCGGTGGGAGCAGGCTAAGCAAGTCAATCAAAACACCTCTCCCCAGCAACATTTTCCAGCTCTTCCTTGCAGGAATTCCAAGGTGTTATAATCCCTCCAGCTAGTCCTGGGTCTATCCTGAGGTCTCCTCCCTGTTAAGTATGCCTGCAAGACCTTCACAGAGAGGCATCCAGGCAGCATCCTAATCTGCTGCACAACCCACCTCATCTGGCTCCTCTTAATGCCAAGGAGCAGCGGTTTTACTTAGAGCTCCCTCCATGACCATAGGTGAGGGTTGGAATGAAGATCGTCCAGTAAATTCCCCACAATAGTCTGGTACTACATCTGCCGATGCTGCACCACTCCACCCGTCAATCTCACAGTCCTTTCTTACCCTCACTTGTGAACAAGACCCAAGTTACTTGAACTCCTTCACTTGAGGCAAAGACTCACTCCCCACCTGGAGGGAGCAATCCACGGTTTTCTGGCAGAGGATTATGACCTTAGACTTGGAGGTGCAGAAACTCATTCCAACCGACCTCCTTCTTCACACTAACCTACAAACCGCCGAATGCCTGCTGGAAGTCCCTGGCTGAAAAAAGCCAACAAAACATCATCATCTACAAAGCAGGAATAAAATTTGGAGGTTCCCAAACCAAAAACCCTCCTCCCACCGTCTGCAAGTACCTGAAACTATGGCAACAATATAATTCAATAATCTAATGTTGTTTCAATGTATCATGGTCCTTTTGATTTCAACAAACATTTTGTTAAAAATGCTTATCATAGAAAAGTCTGATACTGTTGTCCCCTCTGTTTCATAAATGCTGTTAACTACTGATTACATATCAGGAGCTTTAATGGTCATCCCTTTTCATTGGGGAAGATTTCACCACTACCCCTTGAAACTCTGTTTCAGGGGCCAAGGGGGCACTTGAATATAGGGGAAGAGGTGCGATTTTTCAGATGGAACCAAGCTTTAGTTATTATCATCCCCAACTTTGCTACAATGGCACAGGGGGCAGTAGGAGTGGCATTTGTTAACAGACTTTTCAGTCATGGTGAAAAACCCTTGTGTAATTTAAAGTGAACTCCTGGAAATAAATAAGCATGATATAAACAAACTGTAATGACAGGAAAAGAATTTCAAGTGTTTTTGGATTTCATAGTTTGCCTTATGTCCCATCCAGCTCAGAAGGCTAATCGGGCATGTTGCTGAATGGATGCCAGTGCTGAATAAATATTAGTGTCCACAGATTCACTTTGTAGTGCACATTTTGTACAAGGAAAGTTTAGGAAGCTTGAAATGCCAGTATTAGACACCTGCAAATCAGTATGTTAAACAGCATCTTCCATAGCAATGCCTACAGCAGAAAAGGCTAACGCTGGCAAGCCCTGGTGTTAAGGTTTAAAATGTTACCATGTTTACTGGTGACTTTAACTGAGTGAGACAGTGGAAACAGAATACTGTGTAGTTTTCCATTAAATACATGTAGATTGAGCAGGTACTCACATGTAAAGCTATTAGCATCAATGCTTTAAGGTCACACCTCTTTCAGTCCAGTCTTCACAAGTTTCTTTGTTTGTGGGCGCCCTTTAGGGTGGCTTTCTTCATTTAACAGAGTCATTGACGTTTGTGTTAAGCAGGCTAATTGACTATTGACTAAAGTGCACAATGGCCTAAGGTCTAAGGTAAATAGTCAATACTGTAGTCAGTCAGCAGGGGAGCTCCAAATGTTTTGGCTTCACTTTTGGGGCCTTGTCGGCCATCTTTTAATATCATCTATGATACAAGGTACTTTTGCTTTTTCCATGCATCTGATAATGTACCATACAACTAAAAATGTTAGGAAATAAAGGCTATCTACTCTGACATGACAAATATATAAATAAAGAAAGTGCATCCTTGTTTAAAGCTCATTCTCCCATCAGAGTAGGTTTGTAAATGGACACCCTGCCTGGGCCTCCTCTTTCCTCTGTGGAAAGTGATGACTGATAACCAACTGTTGCTTCTCCTCCCATCTTCACTTACAGTAAGTTTAATTATGATAAGAGCATGCAGGGCTGGATTTTATCTTGGTTTAGCTGTTCTCCATGGCTTGTTTTGCTGTGTACTTTTATCTAGCCTGACACATTATTTTCCTAAGCTTAGCCTGCTGTTTTTCCTATTTAGGAGAGTGATTTTCTTCCACTGAACAATGTTTTCATATGAATCCAGCACTGTGGTCCATGCAGGTGTCTTGTGGTGAATTTGAATGTCAGCAGTTCTCATTTGTGAAATGACTTTAATTATAATTTAACAGAATATGACAGGAAATAAGAGGTTCTATTTTTACACCCCAGCAGGTGACGGGAATAGTTTCAGCTGCTCTTTTATCAGGAGAAAATGTTAATAAATCCCAGCTTTAGCTTTGATTTAGTTAATCACAGAAAAGCTTTATAAGGTAGATGTCTCAGCCTTGTATTGTGGCTCACTCCATAGACTTTACTGTAAGTCATGGCAGCAGGATATAGTGTGTTCAGCAGTGTTAATGTTGTGTGCCAGAGGCTGTATGGAACAGTGAGGGTCTGGTGTTGTCATTAATACTTAATGGCAGGCTGAAACGCCAATCACTGTGTTTGTAGCAGCCGCTAGGCTCACAATTACAGAAGGCAGTCACAGACTACCGGGGCTGGCTTGGTTTGCAATTAGCTGCTAACATCTGATAGGGTTACAAGTCACAGGTCACCACTGACAACTGCCCTGGTTACTAAATACACAAGAAAACATAGGAGAGGCAGATAAGGATGACTTCTAAGAAATGAAAAAAAAACATGCCAACAAGAGACAAAAACAAAGTAAGCTCCTCTTATAAATGAGATCAACTCTTAAATTTTTTTTTTTTTTTTCAGTTCAGTATTGTTAGTTATTCAAGAATCACAGCCTTCCTTGTCTGCTATGACCAGAAACTTAAAGTAGCCAATGCTACTTAGCTTTAGAGATGCTAAAAAATGTTAGCTGATTTTGGTGATACATCACCAAATACATTGAACTAATTTAAGATAATGAACTAATTTAAGAGACAGTAAGGCTATGATTACATGACAGTGATCTTTTGCAGTGTTTTGGCTATTTGTTTTGGGTGCCTGAAAAAGGAAGGTTTTGATGTTGAGCCAATTTTTGTAAACTACTGGATACAAACAATTTCTAAGTCACTGAACTTAAATACAACATCAAGAAATAGAAGGAATATAATACATATGTAAATCTGCCTAGATCAGGCTACTCATCAATCTCATCCACAGTCTGATCTTTACACTGTCTGATGTGATTGGGTTTACATTATTTTTGAAGCAAAAATCAAACTGAGAGACAGCGTCGCACGCTGTTCTTTTCCTGTTCTCCCCCGCTCTCTCTCTCTTTCTGCAATCAATAAACAAACAATTGTCATTAAAGAGAGAAAATCTTACAAAGAATTCAAGAACAGCCTTCTGATGAATGACTTATGGGTCTTTAGGACACCAGAAAATGAACACAATCATATTTTTGGATTGGGCAGTAAGAACTGTATGCTTTACTAGGTCCTGTTAATAAATTAATACTTGTTGTTGTTACGTAGGAAAGAATGTCTATATTGTGGGCTAAATACAATATTTTTAGAATTTATTTGTTTTGAAGAAGGGAAAATGGTTGAACTTTTGCTGTTAGTAGGCACGGACAAAGTTGTAAAAGTGGTGCTGAGCATGGTGCATCTTGTTTTCACTCTTCAGTTTGAGGACTCTGTATATCATGCACTGTGTGCCTTGCACAACTATTGGACTGCAGTATGAGCTCATGAATCTGGAGTTTTGGCCATGTTTTCGTTAAGGTTTCAGTTGCACAGTCAGTGTATGCTGAGATTACACCACCACTGTTAAAGAGTTGTAGTCAGTGCAAGCAGATGCAGAGGTAAAACTCTGTGGGCTAAACATCGTCATCGGAGGGCGGGATATCAGAAGCCTGCAAGAGAACTACTGCTTGAAGGAGGTGTATTTTCCAGCAAGTCAATGACCCAAAGCATACAGCGAAAGTTACACAGAGACGGTCTAAAGACAACAAGATGAATGTTCTGGACGGGCTGAGTCAAAGCAGACCTCAGTCTAATTGAGGATTGTGGCTGTTCACACCTGCTCCCATGCAACTGGACAGAGCTTGAGCATTTTTGCAAAGAAGTTTGGTGTAAAATTGCAGTTCTCAGATATAAGAACATGATTTTGATTAGACTGACATTACTTTGTAGAAATCCATTTTAACTGACATTAAAGAGGGCTTTTAAAAGGCCTAAAACATCCGAGTGGGTGAATACTTTTAATAGGCACTGTATATGACTCTTGGATGGTCCACTGAGGTATGTTTAAAGCCACCTAAATATATTTGCTGACCTTTTTTTCTTTTGTTTTTTTTTATCTGTATATAGTTATCATCCATGCATGAAGAGGTGTCCTCTAGAACATATTAAGCCTCTTACACCTTTATTCAAACACTTTCCTGCAGCTGCGTGCTGCCATTATTATCCTGTACTCCTACACATTAGGATAATAGCTGCAGTATGCTACCTCAACAACAGTAAGACCAGCACATAAAGCTCACCTGCAGTGGTAATGGAATATCATGTGAAATGTTTGAGAAAGTGAGTGATGTTATTTGAGCATCTTAATAGAGTATACTGCTGATGAATACTAAAATAAAGACACAAAATTTAAATCAACAAAATGAGGTGGCGTAACCCCCTCTGCTACCCCTACTGCCTTAGTGTAGTTATTCGTTAAGAAACACAGGCCTAGCACATATACTACACTGATTTCAGACATTTTTGCAGTTAAGTGTGCACTGATCATTATCAGAACATTCTTGTCTAAATGAAGACCTTTTATAAAACTCAAAATGCTGTTGTAGCAACAATGGCACAAACATTTGTTTTCCTGTTCTAATAAATCAGTTTCATTTGTTCTCTGGAGTTCTCAACACGTTTACTTGCTATTACGGGGGAAAAAAATGTCTGTTTTGTGGTGTTTGATTTTCTTTTTTGAAAAAAGGTTATATTTTGAGACAACAAACGTAAAAGTTTTCAATGGCAAACAGGTATTTTTGAGGTTCAGTTGTATGGAATTTGGTGATAGTAGTGCCATCAGCTGCCAGAGATTACAGAGAGCATTGCCCCTTCAAACAGGACGTGCTTGGGAAGCTAGGCTATATGGTGCTATAGATAGATGCAGCAATTCCACATAATTTAGCAAGTTCAAGATAAAAATGGGCCCAAAAAAGCAACGTTGGCTCAATTGTATGCTGTGTGGACAATTTTGAAGCGTTTAATGTTTCACCTAGAAATCTTTGTTGTTTGGAATTATTTTGCATTGCAAGCTACTGGCTACATGCTCCTTTGCCTCATGGTATCTGAACAGCTGTTTAGGTCTGCGGTGTTTGTTAGAGGAAACAAGTAACTAATGCCCCGTTTATATGACAACCTTTTGCTACATTTTCCATTTTTGTTTCCAAAAAGTTCCACATTCAGACGGCAGCGTTTTCAAAATGATCTCCGTTCACACGAGACTGTGGGAAACACCAGGCACGAAATATGTCTCCGCTGATCCAAGTGATGGTGAGGTTAATCAACACTTTTTTGGAGAAGTACAGTTAAATTCAAAAGAGTGAGGAGCACGAACGGTACACTGGTGTCGGCCATCTTTGTTTAGCCTACTCGCGCGTGGATATTTACTGCAGCCACAGTACGCATGTTCATTTTCAGAAAGTGCCGTTTTCCCTGTTTACACAGAGATGGAGACGGGGCGTTTTGAAAACTTCCACTCTGGAGCCTGTTTCCAAAAAGTTCTGTTTTCAGGCACCAAAACGCTGTTGCCGTGTAAACGGACAGCCAAAACGCTACAAAACTTTTGCGTTTTCACTTGAACACGTCATGTAAACGGGGCATAAGCTAAAACAACACTGTGAACAACAATCTTTCCATTCTTCATTTTTTCATTGTTTTCTTTTTTTTCCAAAATATGGTGGTATCATGACAAAAAACTGGCATTCAAAGGGTTAAAATCTTCAAAAATTAATGAGTATTTGATATCAATAATTAGGTCAGTTGTAGGTGGACAAAAATGGCCTGAATGGAAGTAGAATAAAATATTAATGTCTGTATTTTTATTGCTACCATAGCAGCTAGAGAGTGACTAACATTAAAACAATCCCAAAAGGTTAACAGTGGCCAGCTATAGATAAGTTCTTCACTACTTAAAACTTGAATTGAGACAATGTTGTAGCATATATTAGGTAAAGTATTTTCAGAAAAACGCATTTAAATAAAAAGGATAAAAGTTAAGAGTAACTAATGTAACTAATAAATAAAGCTATTTATGTGCTATGTGCCTGTCTCTCAGATTTTCTGGATTTCAGTTCTACACAAACGAATACAGTACATCTAAGAATACCAAGCTGATCTATTGAACTTTAAAAAAATCAGGGATGCAGAAAACTCATCAAGTAAGCAGTGTGTGGCAGTTGCAATGCAACCCCTTCCTTTTAATAGGCAGAAACCTGAAGTATCACTAGATTACGCCATCTATTTCAATGTCCTCTATCAGACAGATTTTTACTAGGACATACCTGTGGCCCTGAGCGATGAGAATAAGTGCTTACCAGGAAACCTGAACTTTGAAATCAGATAGGCATAAGTAACCCACAATGCAAATCAGTAATGATAACAACAAAAACACAACTCTTTGTTGGAAGCCATCTGCCCTGACTTTAACATACACTACATTAAATCCACTGTCAAACATATCGTAACTAAAGCATGAAGCTAAAATGCTCAAAGTCCATACCAGCAAACATTACAGTACCCCCACATGTGTAGTGATGACAACAAAAACAGCATTTCTGCAACACGACTGAGGCATCTCTGGTGTAACATAATAGCACAGGATGTATAATAAAGAACTTTTTACTCAGCACAGTGCTTGTTTTACACTGTGTCATCATTATAGTCACTGTGTGTCGACAAACTGTTAACTAGCTACAAAGGCTCATTATCATTTGATGGTTGTGTATCACTTTCAGATATCTAAATGTCTGACTAACGAGTCTTGGAGCGGTTAGTTACAAGCCGAGTGTTTAGCAAAGAGTTCAGTGAAGATGGCTTCAAATGAAAATCAAACACACTCTGCATAAAGGCTGTGTAATAAAATGAGTAAAGAGCCGGGAGCTCTGTGGTGTCTGAGGGCGTTTTGTAGCAGGAATAATGAGCAAGAGCACAAACAAATGTCTCATAACTTAAATTTCCCTGAAGCCTTTCTGCTAATGACGATCTTAGAGATATAAGGGTTTTATTATGGACAGAAATTGTCCTTCATGTGGCTCCAGTCACTTTGATTTTGAGGAACAACTGTCTAGTATTGGTATACATTACCAACCAGTGCTCAAGAGGAAAAAACTCTGAAAGCAAACTGTGTTCAACAAGTTTCTGTCTGTGGTTCCACTAAGTAAATTATCAACAATAGTTCATACTGACATGTAACATGCAACGTTAGTCTGTAACTTTATTCGACAAATGCTACCGTTACGGTATGTTCTCACTCTCACTACCAAAATAAAACCAAATATTTCTAGTTAAATAAGAGCTTCATTTTGAATGTAGGAGTCCAAAAGTTGCACTTGCACGCATGCAGTCTCATAATGCTAAAATATTATGGTATATCCTCCTTTAATGATTTCATAATAGTGTTTTATAATATCTTAATTTGCAAAGAGCATAGGTGCAATACAAAATACATTCAAATAAATACATAAAATCAGCTATTTTAGGAAAATTTGAGGCCTTACTTTATTTGTTTTACTTTTTTGACATTGTACTTATTATTTTAGGTGTGAAAAATATACTTTATTCTCCCTCTACCTCTGACTGATAAAACGCATGAAAACAAATTGTGCATAAAGATTTTTATGAAGTAACATGTTGCAATAACTTTTTTATTCTAACTAGTAGTGTAACGCATTCTTTTTAAAGTCATTAACACCGTTACAATTACAGAAAATTCAGAGCACTCGTTACTTGTCACTTTTACAGCTAACAACGTAATGAGAAAGGTTAGAAAACATCCGGTTTGGCGGACGACATGTAACCAATGTAAGCACAGCAGCATGCTGGAAGTGGAAGTACCGCTGCTGCAGAGACACACAAACTGACACATGCACACCATGGCTGAGCACTGGAGCGTGAGCTTCCTGTCTGTGAAATACCAGCATTATTTTTCCCTCCTCACGGTAAAGAACAAAAAAGAAAAGAAAACTTTGCCTCATGTAGCACCCAGCTAATCAACACGCTCCTGCTAAACTAGTCACTTGAGATCCGTGCGCCACAAGTGCTGTACAGCTCACGTTAGACCAAGTTGTTAAAGACATGGTTCCAATACCGTCTGTAGAGTCCACATCCTTCAGAGAAATAATGAGTAAAATACAGATGAGATGAAAGGTCGGACCATGCAGAGAGACATTAAGAATGCAATTGTTATTCAACTTGCGCACTGTCAATGCAGTACAGTGATTTTATTTTTCTTAAAAAGTGTACAAAAAAACTTGTTTCCCCTTTTTTACCATGATAATAATGGCTTCAATGTCGTATGAAATTTAAGAATGGTTTCCTCTCATGCTGCCACAAAATTATTTATTAATGTGGTGTGTGCATTAATCAGGATTGAAGCAAAAAAAGTAACACGAGTTGCTTTTAAAGTTAGTACTTACTTTTACATTTACTAAGTTACTTTTTGCTAGCAGTAACTAGTAACTAACTAGTTACTATTTTTCAATAACTTGCCCATCACTAATCACTACTTACATGAATATGGACCACTGAGCACAAAAATAATGAATCAAAATCTGTTTAATGTAAACGCGAGTGCCTCTGGCAATATGACAGACACGCTGATGTATCACAGCAGTGGGTAAACAGTCGATGAGGTGTCTACATATGTCTATGGTTAAACTGTTGTCACTTTCTGTAAGTGCAAAACGGCAGTGTACATTTCAGACAGTTCTAACTGTCTCACCTGTGATTTCCTGTATTGTTTGGTTGTTTCTTATTATGCTTTAGGTAGGAAGCACTTTGGTCAGCTGAAAGCTGTTTTAAACGTGCTATATGAAAAAAGTTTACTTACTTACTTACTTACTTACTACTAACCATGCTTAAGTGCTCAGTACTTCATTTTGGTGCACTGTTATACAGTATACTAGCACAAGTAGGTGATTTGAGACCCAGGTAAGGTTTATTAGCAATCTCAGGTAGCACTACATTACCCACAAACCTAGAGTAACACAGATCAGCCAGTGGAATTTTGAAATGAATAAAAATAATAATTATAATGCAGATGGTAGCTGCCTTGCATATTTTAACACAAAACGTAGAATTTAAATTCTTTGACCTCAAATGTGTTTCGTAGTGTGTGTTTCGTAACCACATAGAAATAATGAAACACTAGCATTTTATACAGAGAGCCATGAGGAGAACAAGTAGTCTTTTGGTGTCCATGTTGCAGTTGTTTTGCAATGCAGTTACAACTTTCCTGTATCTATGTCCATTTAAAGGCACTGTATGTACAGGCTGTTGTATCTAGCCCAATGAAATAAGCCATAAATGATTTAAAGACATCTATATTTGTTTTCCTCATCATGACAGGTAAGTTTCAGGTGTCTCTGGATCTTTACTGATGTATTTCATTATCTTAGAATAACACCACTTGTTTTCCAATGATAAGGAGTCTTTTTTAAGATCTCAGAAAAACTAATGTTGAATAAAGTTTGCATGTCCTCTTAGGGCCTCCGTACAAATATTTCATATTGCCGTTTTTGTCCATACGTCCATTGTTGTGTGTTCTGTTAAAGAGTTTGAGGGCAACCTGTTGAACCTAATTGGAGATAGAACAACTGTTTTTGATCAAATAATAACCCCGTGTCCCAGGAAGGTAAGTTAAAGCAAGTCTTTGTTTTACGTTGATAGCTTAGTGCTCAAATATTCCCTGTAGGGTTGAGATTCTCTGAGTGCTTGGCCAAATATTAGCCCGGTTTGAAGGCTTTACAGTCATGGATGTTGCCTCAAATCAAATAGAAACCAAAGAATGGCAGTAACACATCATGACAACTTTTCTCCCCTGCAGTGAGCTAAAGTTTGCCGAGCTGACCTCGGACTGGCTCCCTCTTACCTATGGTGGTGATCACAGTGATGGCGAAGTAAAACGAGCCGGCGAATTTCCACTGTACCCCTGCTTTGTGCGGCTTAAGCTGCAGCACCACCTTCTCCAGCTCGTCAAAGTCCTCCGAGGACAGGTTGAAGGTGTCGAGCAGCTTCGCTTTGCGCAGGTTCAGCTCCTTCCACTGGCTCGTTTCCTCCTGGGACTCCAGCGCGTCGAAGATCGCCGCTCCGACGATCAGGTAGGTGAAGGTGCAGATGATGAGCGCGAGGGTCCGCACGTTTTGCCTCTTCATGGTGCCGCGGTGAGAGTCAGGGGGACGGGCGGAGAGTCGGCGCGGGTCTGGAGGACGGGGAGCTCGGCTGGCTCATGGCTGGCTCTGACGGAGGAGCAGACGAGCTCTCTGAGTACTTTATGAGCTGAGGAGCTGTTCATTCAGCACCACCCTCCCTCTCTCTCTCCCTCACCTCTCTGTCCCCCTCCCACCAGAGGAATCCTCCCCCTACACCCACCCATCAGTCCACCCCTCTCTCTCACTTCTCCCTCCCAGAACTGAGAGGAAACTGTGCGTGACCTTCTCAGCAAAATACTGAGTGCTTTCCTCAATGCACCTGTCACATCTAAGCTACAGGTAGATGGTTCAATTTAGCAAATATGGCAATAAAAATGTAACTAAATAGTTCAAAGCCCTACTGAAAAGTCTGGAAGTATTATCAGCAGAATAGCCTACTCCTCTCTTTGTATATTTGTATTAGCCATGCAACAAGTGTCAGATCCTTTACTTTAGTATCCTCACTATGTTGGTGCCTACAAATGAAAAGAGCAGACAAAAAAATCTAATACTGGGCCACAAATACCATTCATGCAGACAATCTGCTATTTGTTCCTTCTGTTTTCATTATTTGTAGCTTTTTACTTTACAGAGACAAAAAATGAGTATATAATCTAGAATCTACTGCTTTTGTTTCCCTTGTTGTGTGTCAGCCCCGCCCAAAATGAACCAATCTGCATCTCTCTATCCCCAGATAGTCTGTGGCTGTGGATTCTGAGTACTACATATGACTACACAACTCACTTAGTGCTGTATACCAAGCAAATGGTGAGTATGCTGTCCCACCAAAGTAAAAAAGCCTGGCATCTCCACATCACTCGATTTCGGGCATTTTTAGGCCCAATGCCCAGTTTGTGACATTGTAGCCTACCTGGAAGTGATGTTTTTTGCTGGGACAAACTGGTTGTTTATTACTATTGTAATATTTCTCCTACAGACATCAGCCTGATGAGAGTAAGTAAAATCAAGACAGTCTGGCTGCAGACTGCAGACCCGCCGCAACTTTCAAAATAAAATCAGATTAATAGGTTAGGATAAGGGTTGAGGTAGGGCAGGGGTGTCCAAACTTTTTCCACAGAGGGCTACATACATATATATATTAGGACGGTGGGGCCACATTCGTATGTCTCACCATGAGGGTTTTAAAGTTAATAAGACTAATCCAGTGTAAGTTAATACATGCTTAGTGACTGAGTATGCCTAAATGGCTAGTTAATGGCTGACAGGGTATATAAACAGTCATTTTCAGGATTTTGGGGAGTCAGTCAGATTTCAGGGGGCCCCGTTTAGCCCTGGCTACCACTGGCTCTGCCCCTGAAAAGCTATTGTTGCTGCTGTTTGCTGTGATAATCCATCAGGATGTTATTAATCAAGATATCTTGTTGTCAAAATGTTTGTTTACAGATTTAACATGGTAACACTGTCTTGTGCTGGAAACAAGTAGTACAATACACTTAAGCACAAGCTTCATGTTTAAATCTGGGCCATATTTCATTTTATCTCTGGAATTTGCAGAGGGCCAATCAAAAATGGGCCATGGGCCACATTTGGCCCCCAGGCCATAGTTTGGACACCCTGAGGTAGGGTGAGGATACCACAATTTAACATATTTTACATAGGATACTTAGCTACATAGTTAATTTCAAAGCCAACAAAGCTATGTTAGCTATATAGAATATGTAGCTACATAGCAAATTTTTAACCTAGCAAAGCCACATTAGCTACATAGGATGCTTAGCTTCATAGTTAAATTCTAGTGCAAAAAAATCTATGTTGGTTAGATAGGATACTTAGCTACCGAGCTCATCTGAAGCTAACGAAGCTACATAGGATACTTAGATACATAACTTATTCTAAAGTTAACAAAGCTACATAGGATGCTTAGCAACATAGCTCATTCTAAATTTAACAAAGCTATATTAGCTACATGGGATTGTTAACTACATGGCTAATTCTATGGCTAACAAAGCTACATTAGCTACATAGGATACTTAACTACACAGCAAATTCTTAAGCTTGAAAAGCTATGTTTGCTGCATGGGTATGTATCTACATAACTCGCGTAGCTAAAGGTAAAAGCAAACAAAGCTGTGTTAGCTATTTTAATTTTTGCCATTTGCTTAAGCTAGACAGGTTATAGAAGTAGTTATGCAAATAGTGGCTCGTTTTTGCTTTTTAGCTCTACCTAAAACTAATGTAACTATATTGGCTTACATTGTAGTGCTAACTACGTAGCTAGTGAAACTGTGTTAGCTAACAAAGCAAAAGTGAGCCACCTTTCACATAACTACTTCTAAAACAGTCTATTATATAATCTAATCCTGCATTAGCATCAGCAGCTTGTGGCATCAGCTTTACGTAAGTTCTGTCTTAAATTATGGTGTTAAGTCCACATTTAATTCTACTTTAAAACTAGTTTAGTTGTAACTTAAGTTGTGTCATTGTTTGGTTGCACCACAGAGATGTAAGGTTCAGCTTAACTAATAGAGTTTAACCCTCAAACTAATGAAAATATCATTGCAGATTAGATGTTTTCACTTCAATTTGACATACACGAGATATTGTGAATTTGGATCATACTACATACTCATTGTGATGTTAAGTTGTTGTGTGAAAGTATACAGTTTTGGACACAGTTCAACAGCTGTTCCAACATGACACACCAGATAGTTTTACATATCCATGGCATGGGATATGCTTCACATCCATCTGAGCAACAGCCTGTTCACAGGTACTGGGAAGATAAGAACCTTTAAAAAAGATTTATGGTAATTTGACAAATGTTCTGTCACATCTCTGACAGTCTAACAAGAGCAACAATGCATCTGATGCAGCAGATGTGCCCATCTTAGGAGTAAGCTACATAGTGCAAGCTCAAAAGTTAGCTGTTATCATGTAAATACACTTTTCTTTACTACCAGTGGTGGCATTTGGCAAATTAAACTCTCTCCAAAGCTGGTTGGGAGAAGAGAAAAACATCTATTGCACCAAGAAAAGCTTTCAGTGCATTTCTGTGCTGTTCTTTTGATCAGAAATGTTGTCTACTTCTGATAAAACTGCTACAGCTCAAATCTCTTCACTGGCCACCACTGTTTACAGGCTTGCAGTCACATTCACTAAACAAAGTCATAGCTACTACCTCTCTGATTGGTCCAGTCATTCTCTGACTTGAAACAAGCGGTCTCTTATGACAAATATGGAATCAGACTAATCCATCTGCTTTGCAAGGTTACAGTCATCCGCTGCTTTTCTCAAAACAATGAGTGTACGATAGTGCTTACTGAGAATTCAGACAGTACACAAAATGTTGAATAGTGCTCTAGTAAAGGGTTTGTGTTTAAAGACACAACCCCAGTCTTCCTGTTCTGACCCTGCTTTTGTCTGCTCCTCTGGATTTGATTGCTGATTGGTAACATTTTTGTGCAATGAACCAGACTTAATAAATACATGACAGCTTTTACGTGGCTCTTGTTAGGATTGCATTAAGTGGATTTCTGAGTGTGTGTTAGATACAAGACACTCCCTGACCAATACAAAAAAAACCCTCCTGGGGATAAGGTTAAATTCAATTGAATTAGCCATTTAAAGATCATGACAAGCTTTAGAAAACTGCAAGAGACTTTTTTTACTCTTTCACAAAATCAGCTCACTAAGCTGACCTTTAACTGACATAAACATAACTCAAAAAAGAAACAAATCACAGGGTGTCGCTCTGTTGAAAAAGGTGTAAATCTTGTGTTTTCATTGGAGACTGTGACGACTAGTTTTTTGGGGACCATTGAGCTACTTCATCAGAGCAGCAGGATGTAAAAGCTTCTTCACTCACTCACTTTCACAGCTATGAGAGCATTTTTATTTTTTCACGTCCATTTATGAGCGATGAGTGCTGTCAACATGACTCACCACTAAACTTCCCCAGAACCCTGCTGTAACTTTGGCTCCAAGAAAAACTCCAACACCTGCTCTTTGACCTCATCTCTTCCCGCACTCCAAGGCAATATCAGAGTTTTTTTCCCCTCAAACTTGTGCGTAAATAAACCTCAGAAACCTTGTGAAAATACTGTATGTTTACTCTGACTGGCAATTTAGCTGAGGATAGATGTGTGCTGATTGAATTTTGTGTATGTGTGTACGTAAAAGAGAAGCATGTGATGATGAGGATTTGACGTAGAGAGACAAAATGTCAAGTGAAAGTCTAACCGGGGCCAACTTTGATGACCTTTGGTGTCACTGGTTTCCAGTCCGTGGTTCCCTGATACGATGCATGTCAGTGGGAAATGGAGTCACTGTTTGGCAAAGATGCACAATCTTGATCTGATTTTATTGATCTTTATTCTGCTATCAGTGCAATTTTTCCTCAACAAGGCCAAAAGAGTGCAGACATTTTTGATAGTTTTACTCCAGCTTCTCTGTAATGCCATTCAGGGGTTTAAAATGGATGCGTCAGTTGTGCAGTAGCAGACTGCATATGTATAAGCACAAGCTGCAGTGTATCTGTAATCATAAGGTGTGACAGTTGGTGACATCCGTGCTGCCCCTCACCTGCTCGATCATTGACTGATAGGACCTGGCCAATCTGCTGTTGCACGCTGTGAGCAGGGCCCAAAAATAGCTCTGGCTTCAATAACCAGGTCAGTCAACTGAACCGTGACTGAGCCTGCATAAATCCTCCCTCCACAAACTGAAGTGCTGCAAGCCTCAGCCCGATCAATACGTCAATTAATCCATGACACTTTGATCAAAAAGGTGGCCTTTCAAAAGCTGCCCTTTGGAAGGTAAATACTAAAGACATCATAAATATCATCTATACCTGCTTCAGAGCTATAAGGGGTGTTTGATTTATTCATGGAGATAAATATATGACACAGTACTTGATAATAAATGCTTATGATTGTTTTTGGCTCAGTAAAAGCAGAGCAATGGTGACCTGGTTCCTGAATCAGTGTACTACTAATGTAGATTATTGACCAAAAAATAAAAAAGTTATATTTCATTGGTTATTTTAGTTTGTTATAGATGACACTTTCACACGTTCATCATCCTCCAGGTTATCCTGTCCCTCAGAGCTATCACTGTGACAGCCATATTTTACTGAGGACTTTACACCTAGTTGGAGGTACAGTTGCAAGAAAAAGTATGTGAACCCTTTGGGATTTCTTGGATTTCTGCATAAATTGGTCATAAAATGATATGTTTTCATGTTTTTATTGAACAAAATATTTAAACATTCACAGTGCAGGGTGGAAAAAGTATGTGAACCTTTGGATTTAATAACTGGTTGACCCTCCTTTGGCAGCAGTAACCTCAACCAAACGTTTCCTGTAGTTGCAGGTCAGACCCGCACAACGGTCAGGAGAAATTTTGGACCATTCCTCTTTACAAAAGTGTTTCAGTTCAGCAGTATTCTTGGTATGTCTGGTGTGAATCAGTCTCTTGAGGTCATGCCACAGCATCTCAATCGGGTTGAGATCAGGACTCTGACTGGGCCACTCCAGAAGGCATATTTTTTTCTGCTGAAGCCATTCTGTTGTTGATTTACTTCTATGCTTTGGGTCGTTGTCCTGTTGCATCACCCATTCTCTGTTCAGTTGGCGGACAGATGGTCTTCAGTTTTCCTGCAAAATGTCTGGATAAACTTGGGAATTCATTTTTCCATCAATGACAGCAATCTGAGGCAACAAAGCAGCCCCAAACCATGATGGCCCCTCCACCATATTTCACAGCTGGGATGAGGTTTTGATGTTGGTGTGCTGTGCCTTTTGTTTTTTCCACACATAGCGTTGTGGGTTTCTTCCAAACAACTCAATTTTGGTTTTATCTGGCCACAGAATATTTTGCCAGTAGTGCTGTGGAACATCCAGGTGCTCTTTTGCAAACTTCAAACATGCAGCAATGTCTTTTTTTTGGACAGCAGTGGCTTCCTCCGTGGTGTCCTCCCATGAACTCCATTCTTGTTTAATGTTTTATCTACTGTAGATTTGTCAACACAAATGTTAGCATGTGCCGGAGACTTCTGTAAGTCTTTAGCTGACACTCTAGGATTCTTCTTCACCTCATTGAGCATTCTGCGCTGTGCTCTTGCAGTCATCTTTACAGGATGACCACGCCTAGGGAGAGTAGCAACAGTGTTGAACTTTCTCCATTTGTAGACAGTCTGTCTTACCGTGAACACATGAACATCAAGGCTTTTAGAGATACTTTTGTAACCCTTTCCAGCTTCATGTAAGTCAACAACTCTTGATTGTAGGTCTTCTGAGCGCTCTTTTGTGCCAGACATGGTTCACATCAGGCAATGCTTGAGAACAGCAAACTTAAAAGTGGTGTGTGTTTTTTATAGGGCAGGGCAGCTTTAACCGACACATCCAATCTCATCACGTTGATTGGACTCCAGGTTGGCTGACTCCTGGCTCCAATTAGCTCTTGAAGAAGTCATTAGCCTAGGGGTTCACATACTTTTTCCACCCTGCACTGTGAATGTTTACATGGTTTGTCCAATAAAAACATGAAAACATATCATTTTTTGTGCGGTATTAGTTTAAGCAGACTGTGTTTGTCTGTTGTTGTGACTTAGATGAAGATCAGAACACATTTGATGACCAATTTATTCAGAAATCCAAGAAATCCCAAAGGGTTCACATACTTTTTCTTGCAACTATAGGTGTAAGATTTAAGCCTATATTGAAACTATCTCTGCTGGTACAACACCTTAAATGCTAGCGAGGCTAGCGAGCAGTCTGGGGGCCACATGTGGCCCAGAACCAACCCCCAAGTGGCCCAGACTGTGGTCATGCCAGAGATGCAGAGGGCAACCTGTTTCGCAAGATTTCATAAATTCCCCCAGTATTTCAAACTATGAATGCAACACCCCACTTAGCCTGGCAACAGTCTACCTACAATGTACTGCGTTGTTTTGAAGCAAGGCTAGCGATGCAGACAGAAGTAGCCCCAAGGTAAGATGTGACCAAAATTATTATTTAAATTTTTTTTTTTTCATTCTATTGATTTTATTTTTATTCAAGTGAAAAAAAAACATTTCTACTACCTCAGGTTATGTTCAAATACAGCTCTGTTGTTGTTGTTGTTTTTTGCTGTGCTTTTGTCATGTTGCCAAATTTAAAAGGGAGACTATAAATAAAAAGGGCATTTTTTTCATCAAATTGGTCTGTATTGATTCAAATTTGACATTACCAGCTGTTTACTGTGCGCCAAACATGTCTGGCCTGGCTACATTTCTTGAGTTCAAAATATGGCCCAGTTGAATTTGTATTTGAATAGCCCCGGCGTAAACTCTTTCCTAAGTAAACACTTACTTGCATAGCCAGAGCAACGCATAGCAGGTGACAAGGAGTAATGCAAACATACTGTGGCCTGTTACTTTTAGCTGTGAGTAATTAAGAAATCTAACGCATTACACTTTTGGAGAGTAGCTAGTAATGAGTAATGGATTACTTTTTTCAATAATTGCCCCCCCCCGCCTCTCCTCTGAGTTCACCACCAAACTTCCATATGATTGAGCCGTCTCAAGCCACCTTACAAAGAAAAAGTACTATAAAGCATTTAAGGACAGGACATCAGAAAGAAACCTAAAGGGCCCTAACTGTTCTTTTGTATGTGTGCGTTATTTATTCCTCAGGTTGGTGGAAATAAAATGCGTTGGTCTCAGCTGTGGAGTCCAGCAGACCTGCAGGGCTTCAGCTTCAGGCCACTCAGCTCCCTCCATATCCTCCACTGCATAATCACCGATACATCCTCATGAGCCTCAGCACTTCCTGTGGCCACTGACCCATCAGACCTAATTTTCCGGTGGCAGGTTCCGACCCCGGGCGGTTTGTGCAGGGGATCGAGCCTGAACCCTCATTACTGCGATTTTGGAGTGACTGCGGAGTCCCCACTGAGGTCACAGCTTTGATGTACTTTGAACCTCGTGTGTGTCCAAAAATGGAGCCTCCAAAAGTACGCTGCTGCTTCATGAAAGTTCACACTGGTGAATGCCCAATGAGGAAAATTTTAAAGAAACAGGTCAAATATCAGTCTTGAATTTGCTTTTTTAAAGCTTTGGTGCTTTAAAATAGGTGTCTGAAATCCAAACATATTTTTTTAATGAGACAACAGAGGGTAAATCTCCAGACTGCTCACTCCCCAAACTGCAAAATGGCATTTTTTAATTGCAAAAGTAAATCTTCTTGCAATATTTATTTGATCTCTAAAGTGCTGCGACTTTATCTGAGACTAAACGAGTCAAGTAAACAGAAAAAACTCAGCAGACGTAATAGGTGTCACAGTGAATTCGCTATGCCTCTCAAAACAGTGATTTAGCTATGATTCATCCCCTCCTGTGTCCTTCAGTCTGATGACATCCTCTCTGAAATATGTCCTCTGTGATATGCAAAGACATTTAGATAATCTGGCAGTCAGCGGAAAGTTCAGGAGGAGAAACAATACATGCAGGCAGGTCACTGGGCACCACATGGGACTCCAGATGAGCTGGAAACAAGACGTGACACCTCACAGCCAAATTAGCAAACGTTATCATTTCATCTGCAGCTTTTCTGTCATTCCTTTGATTTTTATGTCTTTCTGAAGAGCTACTTTTTTCACTACTTTTTTCAATTATAGCCCATTTTTTCCATTTTCAACATATTTTTCCATTTTTTAACCCTTTCTCACCACCTTTTCTGGCCATTTTTGCTAAATGTTTTTGCAACTTTTAACCCATTTTTAAACATTTGTTGCCCTTTTAACCGCTTTTCATCATTTTCCACCCATTTTCATAACCAGTTTTTTTTCACTTTTAACCCTTTTTTATTACTTTATCTGGCCATTTTTGCAATTTTTTTGACACTTTTAACCCATATTTTCACATTTTTGCCTGTTTAACCCCTTTTAGACATTTTTCAGCACCTTTTAACTGCTTTATACCATTTTCCACCAATTTTTGTAACCCATTTTGTCCTGTTTTAACCTCTTTTCACCCCTTTTTGGCCAATTTTTACCACTTTTATTCATTATAGCCAACTTTGCAATTACTTCATTATTTTTCCCTTAGAGTTGTCTCAGTCTCTACTTTATTTTCTGGCATCCGGACATTTGTGCACATCATGGCTTAGCCAAGAAGTCTGATATTACCATCCTAATGGTTTAGTTTATCGTACACATCCACATTAACATCACCAATAAAAAGTAATTCTGTTTTAAGAAAAGGGGTTTACAGTTGGAGAAAGGCCATACTATATTAAAGAATAAATAAATACGTGAATTGTTTTGTGCTTTGATAAGAGGAGTTATTATTCAGGTTAATAATAGAAAATGATTATCATGGCTTCACTTTACAGTGGATCATCACTTTGCTGGCTGCCATGGGACCCCAAATTTGGCTGGGCCCAAGAAAGCTCTCCCCTTTATCCTCCCTTGAGCCAACCTTTACCTGTGAAATCCTGAATAAATGGGCACAAATTTCCACAGAAATACTCCAAAATCTAGTGGAAAACCTTCCAAGAAGTGGAGGCTGTTATAGCAGCAACTTGGGGGCCAACTCCATATTAAAGTACCTGTACTTGAATACAGTGTCATTTCAGTCCCTGTTGGTATAATTGTCAGGCAGTTGAATACTTTTGTCCATATGTATGTGTTCATATACACATATATACCATAAATTAAATGTACACACACACGTACTCAGCTAGCATGTTAGCTGCACATGTTAGCTTGAGCGTTGCTGGCATGAGGGCTGGAGGTGAATAAGGCTGACTAAACATAACTGAAGACATTACATAATGCCATAGTAAGAGGACATCATTAAGGCAAAGGAGCAGGAGCATCCCGAACTCCCTCCTAGTCTGCACTCTAGCCTCATCCCCACCAGCAAAGCATCATGGGAGGGCTGCCCTTCAGCTCCCTACATCTCATCACATGAGGTTCAACGTGTCTAGATGCCTCCCGCTGACATTCAATTAAAGCCTTTCATTTTCCCATCATTTGCTCTGCATCTGTGACTCTGTGGCTGCTCCTGCTGTCATTTGATAATTATCCAAACATCACTCCAATTAAAGGCAAATCTGTTTATGGGCCTCAACAGCCCATGACAGAAACACACCTGTGCTGCTCTTTAGGATGTAAGGATCACAGGCAATGATTACCTGTGAGTTTATATATAAAATATAAAAACCATGCCTGGCACATATAGAAGATGAACGGACCAGCTTTAATATTTTTTTCCACTGACTCTGCACAAGTCATTTCCCCCTTATCTCTTTAAGTTGTATATTTTTGCACAATTTTTGCCACTTTTAACCCATTTGTCACTTTTTATCCTTCTTGCCCCTTTAAACCCATTTTTGCTCCTTTGCCCATATTTAGCAACTTTTTTGCCCTTTTTAATACATGTTTAACGGTTTCATGCATTTTTGCCGCTATTCACCTATTTTTTCCACTTTTTGTCAATTTTTGTGGCTTTTTGCCATTTCTCGACCACGTTTTGCCACTTGTTTGTAACTTTAAACCCATTTGTGGTGCTTTTTACCCTTTTTTGCTGCCTTTTGCCACTGTTTAGCTACTTGTTTTGCCCCTTTGACCGCTTTTTGCCACTTTTTGTCCATTTTGTCACTTTGTTGCCACTTTTAACCCATTTTGCAACTTTTCACCCATTTTTTGCCTCTTTTCTCTACTTTTTTTCTGGCATCCTGACATTTGTGCACATCATGGCTTAGCCAAGAAGTCTGACATTACTTTCAGAACAGTTTAGTTTAGTTTAGTTTACCCGTGCACATCGTAAACATTACCAAAAAAAAGATCATTTTGCTTTACAAAAAGGGTTTACATTTTTTTAAATGACCACAGCATAAATAAATAAATAAAATTCATGATTTGTGGCTTTGATAAGAGTGTTTTTTATTTACATTAAAAATAAACTATGGTTATCACAGAGTAACTTTACAATGGATCAATGATTTGCTGACCCCCACAAACCCCCAGTTTGACTGGGCCCCAAAAAGCGCTCCCCTTTATCCCCCTTATCTGCAGCTTTTGTAAGTTATATTAGGTGTAAAAACCAATACTCTTCTGAAGCAATACTTATAAAGAGAAAATATCACCTAAACCTCTACCAAAAGGAGACTGTATAATGGAGAATTTAGAGCTTTAGGCTAAGGTAAAGTTTCTTTGAAAAATTACCTCAAAGATGACTTAATTGTGAAAGTAATTTCTAACAACATTCGCCCTCTGCTGCTTGAGGTACACACTAGTTTTATAACATTTTAACATAAATATCCAAGGGTCTGTCTCACTCTCCATCCATCTAGCAGATCGTCTCTTCTGTCTGCGTGTCCACATCCTCTCTAATGAACATTGTCACATGTCTGTTGTTTTATTACATAATACCGTTCTCTCTTGATGAATATTACAGCAGTGATTATCTGCCTGTCACCAGCTTTTCTTCACAAAGATCCATGATCAACATTGACAGCATGATTCTCATTAAACTTTAAGTGCGAAAGGTCATGCATTGGACCAGGGTTATTGATTTAGCTCAAAATGGATCAATGGCACAGAAAATACCAGGTAGGTATTCATAAATAATGGGACATCAACTACCCCAGTATTGACTGAGCTAAAAATAAACTGAAGTTTGTGATATAATACAGAGATTATGTGAGTTTAGATTTAATTGATGGTGATGATGAGCGTTTTACTTTCAATAATATGGAATTAAAAAGCAATTTATCAACAATATATGTGAAGTATATAGATTATTTGCCATAGTCCAGTTTGGGGATCTCAAAACTTTGAGACAATGTGGTTCTGCAGTCTTGGATCTCCAGCTGGCACTGGAGCGAATGCAAAGCTGTCGGGAGGAGGGTCAGCAGGTCCGAGGCCATGGTTCTCTACAGGAAAACTATGGATTGCTCCCTCTGGATAGGGAGAGAACAGGTTTTTTCATGAGTGACAGTAGAGATGCAAAGCATCAGTAATAGTTGTGCTGACCATTGGGAGGAGGAAGGAGCTGAGATGATAGGCAAAGATTTGGATTTACCTGTCACCCTACATTCATTGAAAGAATAAGGTTGCAGATACTGACTCCAAAGGGGGCTTGGCTTGGCCTCTGTGGTATGGTGAGGGCTCAGACACCTAGAAGGACCAGAGAATAGAGCTGCTGCTCCTTCACAGCGATAGGAGCCAGTTGAGGCATCTGATAAGGAAGCCTCCTGGTTGCATACCTGTTAAGGTCCAACTGGGAGGTGACCCCATGGTAGACCAGGATCTTGCTAGAGGAATTATATATCCCTTCTGGTCTTGATACCCAGGCGGAGTTGGAAAATGTCTGGGTCAGCTCATCCTTCTGCCAAAGTGACCTGACCCAGGATGAGCAGAAGACAATGGTAGATGAATGCAATCGACCAACTGTAGAAAAGGTAGCTCTAGGGGCAACATCATTATTCTTTTTTGTATTTCCTACATTAAACTTTTTGACACTTAGTTTTAAGCCATTGCTATTAAAATGCAATAATACTGTGGCCTAATTTGAATGAAAAATTACAGAAACTACATCTTACACATTACTTTTAGGTGAAAGAGATTGATTGGCCAGCTCTGCTGACAAATTGATAGTAGTCAATGATTGAAAGAGATAACTCGGCCCCCCTGAGTGGCACTTCTGTCGAACACTAATGACATACTTAACAGCTCCTTAGATTTCCAGCTGAGCTTCATGTCTGTTTGTTGTGGCGTCTCTCAGGTCTAAGATATGAGTTCAAACGTTTCTCAGACTTTACATGTAAGAGGGTTGTTAACACAGATTTTTTGTTTTTTATGTCTTTTATTTCGGTTGGCTTGAAGTCTCTTTTACTCTTTTTCCCCCTTCCTCTTATGGGGGGTGTCTAGCTTGTTATTAAACAGAACCAACTAAGACTGATACCTCTTATCACCTAGTAAATTGGGGTTGAGATCAGGGCTCTGTGCCAGCCAGTCAAGTTCTACCACACTTACACAGTCACGGTGAAATAGAAAAGGGCCTCCCCCAAACTGTTGCCACAAAGTTGGAAGCATAGCATTGTCCAAAATGTCTTGAAATGCTGAGGCATTAAGGTTGGCCTACACTGGAGATAAGAGGCCTAGCCCAAACCCTGAAAAACAGCCCCATACCATTATCCCTCCTCCACCAAACTTCACAGTTGGCACAACATAGTCAGGCAAGTAATGTTCTCGCAGGCAGATTCGCCCATCTGACTGCCAATCAGAAAAGTGTGATTTGTCATTCAACAGAGCATGTGTCCCCTCCTCCACAGTCCAATGTCAGTGTGCTTTACATCACTCCATACACCTGTGGTCTGATTTAAACACCTAAATTCAATAATTAACAGGTGTGGCCAAATACTTTTGTCCATATTGTGTACATTGGGCAAGACTAGCAACAGATTAATTTTCCTGCTTCAACCACAGGGGGTGCTAATCCAAAAAATGTGAAAATAGCCTCACAGGAGCTTTAAACACAGTATTATATTAAGGTTTTGATTGATGAGTCTTGATACAGATGTGCATTTCCTGAAACAGTTAATGAGGAACTGGCTTCATTAGGGCCTATCTTCATGGTCTTTGCTTGTTTTGTTCTGGCACCTTTCAGAGTGTGTTCTCATCAGTGTTTAGTGTTGTCTTCTGCTTTTCTGTGGAGTATCTTTGAGGCATTTTTAGTAGCATTTTGGGTTAAATATTTCCCTTATTCAAGGAAAAAAAATCCCCAAAAAACGGGAAAAGTGTTGCTGCATTTGCAGCTGGAGTAGACTTGGAAATCACACCCTTGAAAAGTCAAGTCCAATCGGTAAGTCCTCTGCCACTGGTGCTGAAAAGTTGATACTGTAAGTCCCGCCCTTTCAGTTTGATTGGTCAGTGAGCAAGAAGTAAAATGAACAAGCACAGCACTATAACAAAAGTGGAATTATTTTCAACTGAGAATGATGTCAATGCACAAAAAACAGCTGATGCAGAGATTATTTTTGCACTCAGGATGCTGACTGCTGAAAACGCTGGACTACATTGGTTTTGAATAGGAAATGACTGTAGCAGCTGTGGACACAGATCCTTAAGCACTGTTTCATATATTCATTGGTTATCAACACAGAGAGTTCACATAATAAACCATTTATGGGTCAGTTCTCAGGAAGTTCTGCTCTAGTACAGATAAGATTAGTGGTAACATATCAACTGAACAGGCTTTGGCTTTGTCTTTGATACCAGTCCTCTGATCAAATTGATAAGTAAACCCTTGCTGGGATCAGAGTGAAATTTGTCCTCATTTCAGTCTTTGTGCCGACCAGGCACGTACTTATTTTCTAAAAAGGCAGTCCTACTCTCAGATATTGCTTTTTTTTTACTTTTATTCTCTGCTAGGTCATGAAAGCTTTTATATTTGTTGTTCAGATCTCCCTTTACAGCGTGTTTCAGGTTTTTCCCAGTAAAAATGCAGGGCTAGGATTACCCTTGATATTTAGCTCTTTATAGCATATTAATCCTGATTCTGCATGTTGTGATTCAGGTACTTTAGTTTGGTTAGCACAAAAACTCTTATCCTCTGTACTTCATTAGACATTTTTATGGAGTCAAATATTCATTTTCTCATTATCCAGACTGATTAAAAATAGATGTTAACATAATTTCTTCAATGGAAAAATCTGAGAGAAAAGTGACAAGTTTATGAAATAATATGTTTCAAGAGAGGTTGTGTTTAATATGTTTGCATTTATATATCAAAAGAATATTGACGATTTTACACTGTTTCAAAAAGTGTATGAGCTTGCAGGTTATTACATATTTTATATTTCTCCATGCTGGATACATGGAAATATGTTTTGCATTTTCCATCTGTCAGTTTGTACAGTGCCTATAAAAAACAATTCACCCCCTTGGACATTTTACCTCTCTGTTGCTTTAATAAATCAATCATGGTCAATAGAATTTGGCTTTTTTGACAAAAAGAAAATTACAAAAAAAAAAAAAAAGTAAATGAAATGTCAAAGTGAAAACAGATTTCTACAAAGTAACGTCAATTTAAAAAAAAGAAGAAGAAGAATATGCAATGTAAAATAACATTTTTGTATAAATATTCACCCCCTTTACAGTGACTGACCTAATTCAAGAGAGGTCCACCCAATTGGTGCTAGTCTCCAGCACCAATTCTCCAGTGAAATTGGGATCACCCGAGTGCAGTGAATGTGTCTCAAGTGATTGTAGTGTAAAGATCCCTGTGTCCAGTCTCTGGTTAATCAGTATTCCTGGCTACCCTTAAAACATGAAGACAAAAGAACACTCCAAGAAACTCAAAGAAAAGGTTTTATGGGAAAGTGACAAAGAGAAAGACACTTAAAATGATAATAATATCAGTTACAGTTTGCCAAAATGCATGTGGGAGACTCCATGGTCAAGTGGAAAAAGTTGTTTGGTCTGATGAGACCAAAATTGTGCTTTTTGGCCATCAGACAAGACGCTATGTTTGGTGGACAAAAAACAGTGCACATCACCACAAACAAACTATCCCCAGCTGGCTCTGGAAGACTTTTAGAGGTAGAGGGTAAAATGAATGTGGCAAAACATAGGAAAATCCTGGAGAACAATCTCATTCAGTCTGCAAGAGAACTACAGCTTGGGAGATTTATTTTCAGCAAAACAATGACTCAGATCGTACCGTGAAAGCTGCACAGAAATGGTTTTAAAACGACAAGGTGAATGATCTGGAGCGGCTGAGGCAAAGCCCAGAACTCAATCCAATAGAGAGTTTGTGGCTGAACTTGAAAAGGGCTGTTTGGGGGGGGGGGGGTTGTCTAAAAGCCAAATTATATTGGCCATGATTGATTTATTAAATCGATAAAAGGGTAAAACATCCAACTGTAAGGTGACTCGACAACCCCTTTATAGCATTGTTACCCTAAGGTTAATATTAATGACTGACTTGCCAGGATGAGCTCATTGTTTCCAACAGAGTGATGTTTTTCTAACAGCATTGTACAGTCAGCTGTTTTAGTGTAGTGGTGTCTAGCACAGTCCTGACAAACATTTTTAGTGTATTCCAGTTGTTGCTAATTATACACACTGATCAATATCTCCTCTCACTATATAAAAAATCTGCTGTGCTTTTTTTTCCTTTTTCTCATATGAAATCCTATATTTCCACAATGACAGCAAAAAGCGTTTAAAAAAAATAAGAGGATGTCAATGGTCAGCATTAGCATGACAAGTGAATAACAGTACTGTTACTGTCAAACCAACCTTGATTTCCTCCATCTACAGAGGACACAAAAAACCCTTCAGACGTCATTTAAAATGACATCCTGAAAATCCTATTGTACATAAACATATTTACTTTGCATCTATATGACAGATTTTCTTTATTCCAATGCATACTTCTGTCCCACTATCAGACTCTCAGTTTCTATCTCTTTACTTTTTAAAGTCTTACATGCTCCGGTCAAATAGGAATACAAAAGTGAGTCACAAGTATATCTGATGGGAAAAATAGCTCAACTTAAGACAGAGAAGAATAAGCTGTACAAGTACAGTACAAGTACAAGTT
This sequence comes from Cheilinus undulatus, assembly GCF_018320785.1. NCBI lineage: Eukaryota > Metazoa > Chordata > Actinopteri > Labriformes > Labridae > Cheilinus > Cheilinus undulatus. The sequence continues at coordinate 32,719,578 of NC_054878.1, read as the reverse complement.
TGAAAATTGCAGCAGGCCATATTGCGATTGAATCTAATTTGCGATTAATTGCCCAGCCCTAGGTGTCACTAAAGGTCAACTTCTTCCTCAGCAGAAGGGCTGGGAGTGAGACCCGTTTGGATTTTTGGCATCTATAGATACTGACTATAACTTATCTGTATATGTGGCAAAAATAGGCACTGATGTCTATCACTGTAAGCATTAGCATTGTTTTTTTAATATCTAGCATTGCTTTAAAATACAGACTTATTCATTTTTCCTGTTCATGCAGAATGTCATAAAGAAGGTGTGCTCCAAATCACATGCTTCCGCACTAAAGTTTGCATATTTTGAGTACATAAGTGCACAAAGTTCACAGTGAGAAGAATGAGAAAATGTAGTGTGCTGCTTGTATTGAGCTCAGAACTGATCAAGAATGCCATATTGGCTGTGTCCCTAACTTTCTAATTTTCTAAATGGTGACCGATAGTGTTGCCAACTTTCCGGTATTAGCCGGAAAATCCCATATTTTCTGGTAAATTTTTTTGTCCACAGTGGCAAGTATTTTTATTTTAGAATCATTTTTATTTGGAAATATACAAGCACAAAGTGACAACATGCTTACAATACACATTTCCAGTTTTCCTTTTTTAAATTGAACTAAGGAGAAAAAGGAGACACACACTAGACCTATCTAGCATGTATACCTATATTTTGTACTGGAGGAGGCTGATGTGGGCATAAATGAGATTTGCCTGGGTACCAATTATTTTCCCTTAAAACATGTTCTGTATAACATTTATATATGAATAAAACACACAGGTAAGAGTCTTAGGTTTTCTTACCTGAAAAATATTTTGTCAAAACATGCAAGTGTTAAGTTTTAATGTCACATAAAGTGCTTCAAAATGGGAACAAAATCAACATGTACACAAAGTCAGCGGGTGGGCAGCACTATTTCATGTTCCTGTTGTGGGTGAGTGTTTTTCAAAAGCTTTGAAAGGTGCTCATTATTTCAGGACAACAACAAAAGCAGGCAGCAGACCAAAGACACTCAGCTCCACTGTTAATCCTGGTTGACAGGTAGTCAGTGACAGATATGTCTGAGAAGACAGAAGCCTTCAATATAATGTGCTGAGGATTGTGTCATGTTGGATGAATTATTCATGGCAGATTTACAAGCGCCTACAGTAAATCTCATGGGGAAGATCTGCCTATAACTGTCAGCTGATGAATTCTTTAAGCACACCTACTGCTGCTCTTACCCTATGTGTTATTCATAAGTCACAGCTCGGCCAAGGTTCAAGCCACTTCACGATACTTCAAGTGTGGCTGCAGGCTTTGAATTGTTTCAACAGTGATGCTTAATTGATTTTAGAGATGCACATTTATAAGATTGTAAATCTGATAAAACCGTGCCACTTGTCGCTGAAAGAACGGAATATTTGATTCATCATGTTATCATCCTGGACTAGCTTGTAAATAAATAAATAAAAACACAAAGGTGCAGAGAGTGTGAACTAAACAATGCAAGACCCATAAAATAAATTAAACATGCGCTACATTATGGGAGCTCACTAACAAATGCAAACACATGTTAAAACATGCACAGTGGGTCTACTGCTTTTACACATTCAAACCCACTTAGCAAAAAAAGCCTAGCATGTCAGTCCTAGTGGTCCTTCATGGAAAAACAACACACTCCTCAACAAATGTATTACATCTGAGGAAAATTCCCCTAAATCATTTTTGAGATACTGTGCTCAAAAGCACATGATGAACATGAGGACTAGAGTCCTTGACCTTTTACCTGTGCCCCCCAAAATCTAATCAATTCATCTCCGAGTCAGGGTGGATATTTTTGGAAAGTTTGAAGAATCTCCCATAAAGTGTTGTGGAGTTACTGTGCTCACAAGTAAAGAAAGAACATAAGGCCCAATGACCTTCAACCTACAACCCCAAAAACTAACCAGGTCCCTCTCGAGTCAGAGTGGATATTCTAGCTAAGTTTGGAGAAAATTTTTCAAAGCGTTAATGAGATAGTGTTCTCACAAGAAAAGGATGAGCCAGTGACCCTGACTATTGGTCCATATTTCTGTCTATTGCCAGTTAATAAAATGTGAGGACCAGAATGGGATATTTCTGCAACAATGATTTAGAATTAAAATTATATTTTTAGTTCTCAAAATAACTGAATAAATAAAAAATGTGCTATTTTGCAGAGGATTAGAGCATGAAGGATGTCTGTAGGCCAAAAAGATGATGTGAAGAACATGTGAGGAAGACAGTAAGTGCTACATGTGTAGGTCAACATTAAAAGGTCATACAGTAAGGCCCAGCTGGGTTGAGGACAGCTGTAGGGAGACGGTCTGCTGAGAGACATGCAGTTCACTGAGCAGGGCTCACTCACGCACACACATGCAGACACACACAGTTGCTGCTACTACACATACAGCTCGCATCTTCAAAACATCCCTGTAGAATGAAAATGAAAACTCAAAGTTAGCTTTTATATAAAGGCGCTCCCACATATGCAGTCCAGGGCATGGCCAGAAATGCAAGGACACATTCACAGGCAGAAAAAGATCAACAAACAGGCAGTGGGAACACTAAACCCCTGGGCTGTTTATGAGTGCAGAACAAGGGCAGAGGTGAAAAGTCAGGGGTACCAGCCACATGTGATCTACATTACACCATAGGACAACAACTGGATCTGAAGGAGACCAGGACCTCACAGAGCTGAAATATACCCAAGTTAACGCTGTCAGGGAATCAGGAGCAGTGTCCTTTATATTCTAAGCTCTTTTTTTTGACTCCATGAAAATATGTCCACCAAAGAGAAGTCTAGTGTTACATTATCTGTGTTGCAACATCGCCATCTTGTGGATGCTTTTAAGCAGTACTTAACAGGGCTTACTGACTTTTAACAAATGCAAAGTGAATGATTTCCTTCTCACATAAACTGTAAGATGAAACATTCACGGCTTTATGGAGGTAGCCATGTCAAGGGCCAGACAGTTTATTATCAGAGGCATATAAAAGTAAGGAAGTGTGTGTAGAAGTAGTAGTCGACACAAATTAATTTGACTTCAATTTAGATCTTCACAGGGGAAAAAAAATCGTAAAAAACATAACCTGTCTGACAAAGTGAAGCAAGCTCAAAGATCTCAAAAAGCAGGACATGCCATGATCCAAAGAAATTCAGGAACAGATGAGAAACAAAGTCATCGATATCCATCAGTCTGGAAAGGATTTGACAGTCATTCTTATTCTTTGGGACACCAGCCAACCATGGTGAGAGCTATGACCCACAAAAGGAGAAAACTTGGAGCAATGATGAACCTTCCCAGGAGTGGCCGGCTGACCATTCTACTCCAAAAGCACATCAACAACTCATCCAGGAGGTCTCAAAAGAACCAAGAACAACATCTAAAGACCTGGAGGCCTCATCTGGCTTGAGAATAAGAAAGAAACTGGGCAAAAATGGCATCCATGGGAGAATTCCAAGGCCAAAACCACTGATCCTCAAGACTTTTGGGAAAAAAAAGTTGTGGACTCACAAGACAAATTTGAACTTTATGGAAGGTGTACATCTTGTTATATCTTATGTAAATCTAACACGGCATTTGATATAGAGATCATACCAACAATCAGTCATGGTGGTGGTAGTGTGAAGGTCTGGGTGTGCTTTGCTGCTTCAAGACCTGAATGACTTGCCATAACCATGAATTCAGCTCTGTACTAGAAAATTCTGGAGAATGTCCGGCCAAGAGTTGACTTCTAGCTCAAGCACACTTGGGTTATGTAGCAGGAAAATTATCCACAACACACCAGCAGATCCAACTCTAAATGGCATTAAAAAAAAAAAAAAGAAGGTGTTTGAGTGACCTAGTCAAAGTCTGTACTTAGATCTGATTGAGATACTGGGCCTTGACCTTAAACAGGCTGTTCATAACCAAAAACCCTCCAATACGGCTGAATTAAAACAATTCTGCAAAGACAAGTGATGTGAAAGACTCGTTGCCAGTGCTTGCTTCCAGTTGTTGCTGCCAAGGGTGGAACAACCAGGTATTAGGTTTAGGGGGTAATCACTTTTTCACATAGGGCCAAATCAGTTTGGATAGCCTTCCTCCCTTAATAAATGAAATCATCTTTAAGAAACAGCATTTGTAATACCTTGGGTTATCTTTGTCTAATAATAAAATTTGTTTTAAAATCTGAAACATTCAAGTGCGACAAATATGCAAAAAATAAGATGGGGGGGGGCAATTCTTTTACACAGCACTATCACTTCATTCTTTGTTTCACATCCATGTAACATCAATTTTGTGATACTGACAGGAAAGGAAGCTGACAGCATAAATATTTATGCCTGTTGTTGCTGAGTGTCATCCAGTGAATAATGACTTTTTCAGTTCTCTGTTCTCCTGTGGTTTATGATGACAACTTGACATTTAGCTAGAGATAAAATGAATGGTGGAAAATGTAAAAGAGGAAGCCCAAACTAAGAGTCAGTGTGGTAAAACTAAACTGGTATCATAAGCAATTTATATTAATAGTGTTTGAGACTATTGTGGGGGTTGAGGCCAATAGTAGACTGTAAGTTGATCAATAGCTTGTTCAACCTTCACAAATTTCAAGAAATACAGAAATCTCCAAATAGAATAAACTCCTGCTGGCGTCATAAAGGGTACTGAAGACACAGAGGCAAGGCCGCTCATAAGGGGGGAGAAAGGGCAGAGCTCTCTGGGGCCCAGCCAAACTGGGGGCCAGCAAAATTCTGGTCCATTTTAAAGTTAAGCTGTGATAATATTTTATTTCTAACCTGAAGAAATTATAACATAATTTCATAACATAATTTTTATTGGTAATGTTAACGGTGTGAATTAGCACACTGAACTAAACCCTTAGAAAAGTAATATCAGACTTCACAACTAGGCCGTACGCACAAATATCAGGATGCCAGAAAAGAAAGCAGAAAAAAACAGAGACAAATTTAATGGAAAAGAATTTAATAATTGTGAAAGAGGCAAAAATGGACAAAAAGCTGAAAAAATGGGTTAGAAGTGGCATAAAAGTAGCTTAAATGGGTTGAGAGTAGCTAAAAGAAGTGGCAAATAAGAGTAAAGGTGGCGAAAATTGTAACAATGAGAAGAAAAAAGCAGCAAGGGGTTAAAAGTGGCAAAAATGAATGACACGCATCAAAAATTGGTAAAAAAAAAAAAAGTGGCAGTAAGTGGTAGAAGTGAGCAAACAACAGCATCAAAGGGTTTAAAATGGCAAAAAAAAAGTGGGGGAAATGGGTGAAAAGCAGCACAAAGTGGCAAAAAGTGGTAAAATTTGCAGAAAACTGCAACAATAAGGTTATGAGGGCAAAAAAAATGGCAAAATATGGCAAGAAATGTAAAAGTTGCAAATCTATAGAGAATCAGTGGAAAGCAGCAAAAAAGGCATAAAGCCAAAAACTGAGAAAAATAGGCAAAGGAAGTTGAAAAAAATGACATCAAGTGGAAAAACAATAGGAAAGTGAGAAAAAGGTTGGTAAAAATGGGAAAAAATTATACAAGTACCAAATTGAAGTGGCAAACATGGCTCTAAGTGGTAAACAGTGGCAGGAATGGGCAAAATATGCCAAAAATGGGATAGAAGTGCCAGATAGAAATGGCACAAAAAATGGGCATCAGGTCACAAAACAGTGGAAAATGAGCAAAGAGTGACAAAAATTGGTTAGAAGTGACAAATATTAATAGCTGAAGTGGGCAAAAAGCTTGGTGAAAACGTGCTTAAAGGTAGCATGAATTTATTCCAATATCAGAACCCAATAACAGTTAGACACACTTTTAAGCTCTAACATTTGCGACTGTTAGCCAGGACGCTAGCACGCTGCTATAGCTCCATTATGTATTTCCATCATTATATAGATGTAGAGGGCCCATTGTCTTCAGGGGCCCAGCCAATACTTTGTGCAGGCCCACACACAGGCCTTTACAGCTATAGTAGGAGGATTTATGCTGTTTCTGTGTCAAGTGGCTGAAGAAAATGGTTAACCTTCACAATACGCGTGCAAAGCAAACAGTAGCTAGCGCGTAAACATTAAAAACAGGCGTACCCAGTTTACCTGGGGTCTCCACTAGTTTGCCTAGCAACTCTTGGGTCACCGAGTAGAGGTACGCAACCGGTTGACCTCTACTTAACACTCAACTGAAAATCTTCATATTTTGAGTTTTGTGTTGGTGCTTACAGATGCTGGAGAAGATTTGTCATGATGTCTTGTGAAATTTCCTCCATCGCAGGCTTAACTGTCAACACCTTCGCCATCCCTGTCGATACTAAACCGATAAGTAGCACCAGGTGTGTGCACAGCAGGGTTAAATATTTAATTATGTAAATAAAACACTCGTAATAGTAGCTTAGATATATTTTGAACTGTTTCTTTTTTTAATTAGGAGTCTAACACTCATTAATGAAGAAGAACTGGCGGTTTTATGCTGTCTTTCGGCAGGCGCACCACTCAGGGTGAGCACAAGATGGCGGCAGCCACCACTCTTGGTGTGTAAATGTTAGTCGAAGTTTCTCAACAGTAGTTTGACGTTTAGCTTATCCTTTGCTTAATGTGAGATAACAGGCAATTCTGTGCCACTTATGAACACAAATATCTGAAAATAGTATGGCCTTTCTCTATTTTAGCTTTAAGTCCTGATATGTCTCGCTTAAACTGAGTTGGATGAGTTTAACTACTGGGCAGCGCAGTAAAATGACACAAAATAACCGTCTGTTAATTAATGCCTCCTGTCATGTTTTCAGGAGGCTCACTGTTTAATCAATCAGTGCCTCGTAGACTCGGACACGTCAAGAATCAAGGCGGCGCTACAATGGAGCAGAGGGTCATACCCTACCCACAGCATATATTGCTCACCGGGGACGGTCTGTCTGCAGCTCAGTCTCTCCAGAGAAACACTGGCAGGAGCTTTCAGCGCTGAGCAAGTATGGACGTAACCAAAGGAGAGGACCGCTCTGCTGAGCAGGCTGCGTCTTTATTTGGGGCCTCAGATGTGGAGAGCCAGAGGAGAAACAATGAACGAGGACAGAAGAGGAGTAACTGGAAAATCATAACTGGGGTATGTATGTTCAATAAATAGTTCCTGCCTGTGTACCTCTGTGCCTCACCAACTTCTTAAGTCTAATGTTAACACTTCAAACAACGTGTTAAGGTCACATGAGGCTGTTTTTCCCCCTCACACTCTTAAAATCAAATATGAGGAAAGGTGCTGGTTTGACCTGAAAAATAAAAACACTTTTAAATTAGTGTCCCTTTTTAGTAAGGATAAATTTGGACTTCCTGTGGCTTGACTATTCTGTCACTTTAAGTACAGTAAAGGTGCTGCATTGTGGTATTCATTAGACTTTTACAGCAACATAAAATTCCTCCTTTTCTCCCATATTCATAACACTCCTGCTCACTTCAGCACCACAAAAAATGTGTCAGTGAACTTGAGTGTGCCCATAAATTTAAAATAAGACTTTTATTGTGACTTGTAAAGATTGAACTGCTTAACAACATCAATTATAAATGTCATTTTTCATTTTCAAGCAAGAAATGTGAAATATTGCAATAATTTCTGGTCATAGCATCTAAAATTAGATAATTTGCTGCTTGGTGATGCTCCAGATATCTTTTGGCTTTGGACTTACATGTGGTCAAGCAAAGAGAGTAAAAATGTCACCTTGGTTTTAAGTTTCTGACAGTAAGCATTTTATTTTGACATTTTATAGATGGCAAAAAAGAAACAGCAGATTACTTTATGACAGTGTCTGATTTAATCAAAAGATAAGTGATCACTCACCACAGGACTAAAACCACAGCCTTAGATTTTAGTTTCTACACAGCTTACAGTGTAGTTAATCCACAGCTGTCCAACAGCTGAGATGCTCAGTGCTGCCAGTGTGAAAGTGGAAACAAAATGTTTACACTTGAGTGCAAAAAGACAGAGGCCAGGAGTGTCTCCGCAGGTGGAAAAGATGAGCCACAGCCGCAGTGTGAAGCCAACTGGACTCTTTCAAACCACAGTGCTGATTGTCATCCAAAATAGCAGAAAGTCTCAGCTAAGAGTCTGGTGTAGCCACAAAGTTAGAGCCTACTACAGCAGCTGTGCTTAGCAAGAGATCATTTTTCAGATATTTATTCAGGAAGTTTAATGGGTTTAAGAGGCGCAGGCAGGGGACAGATTGGTTTAGTCTAAGCAGAGAAAACAACCAAACATGGGTGGACTAATATCCTAGAGCAGTGGTTATCAACCGGTGGGTCAGTAAGCAAAAGTGGGACACAGAACTGTTTTAAGTGGGTCATGAATGTTTTCCTCTTGAATAGTTGCTAAAATTCTTTGAAGTACTAGATATACATTCATACAGTTTATTCTTACTGTGATGGTGGATAAATGTCCATTTTCTCTCAGTATTTCAAGTCATTTATCTTATTTTCTTCAGGTAACAAAGTTGGTTTTCCCATGATAATGAGGTAATTCCTCAAGCTCTCTGGAAAATTGCCAAAAATGTTCATGTTATCTCAGGTAAATGGTGTAATGTGTGTATTTGTTGCTTCTCTTATGTCATTTAAATTATTTGTCCCATTTACGATGAAGAATAAATACAGTTGGTTTAAAATTTTCTGACATTTGAGTCCCAGATTGTCTTTGAGGAAACTGGGGTTGGTCCTGAAGCTACACCAGTCCAGAACCACTGTCCTGGAGCTCAAGGTGTTGTTCTTGAATAGTTTGTCTCACATTTACTCAACTTAAAGCCACAAATTTCCTCTTTCAGAAAAATGAGTGGGATATTGGCACCTTCCACCAGCCAAATACAGGTATTTTTTAACAATATCAGCTGAAGTTGCTTAACCTACTAGCCGCTAGGACAGGTAAATAAAAGTAACAATGACTTTGTGACGTTAAACAGTAATATACGTCTTTATGTACAATATATTTAAGTCCTGACCTCCTCCTCCTCCTGCAGCTGTGTGCTGGAATCATTTGACTCAATATCATAGAAGTAGTGCTAATGCTAGTATTGTGAAAGGTGTCGTTAAACCAGTTTTTTCATGATCTTAAGTTCAAGATACTCAAACAAGACCTTTTGTGCACAAAATATTTAATTTTCGCAGGTCTGACACTCATTTTGCAAGATAATGCCATAGAAACATTGAATTTCATTGAATAGCCTTTAACTTTGACTAGTATAGGCCTGTTATATTTTGTATCGATGATGAAAATAAAGTGGCCGGTAAAAAAAAGTGTGTGGCTAGTATATTTTTAAATGGGCCAGCCATTTCATCACAACTTTTTATAAGCTTTAAATCAGTGACCATCTCAAGCTCCTGCGAGGAGCTTTTAAAGGGATACTTCAACATATTGGCAAATTCGCCCATTGCTATAATTCCTATAGTCTTAGTAATAAGTTCGTTTCCTTTAGTTGTCAGTGCAAACTGTTTCTAGATCTGGGGGGACCGTTAAACCAGCTGCATCGCGAATGCTATTTTAGCAGACGGAATTTTTGCTTTTCCTCATCAAACTCATCAAATACACAATCCAACAACTCCAAAATGCTCTCGTGGACAAGTTGTGACCTGTACATTCACCACGCGATTAAATAACCATGGAACATTACGAGACGGAGATGTTTTAAAGTTAAATGCAAAGCCAGAGCTACACTCCAGATATGGCTGCTGGACTGTGTCACTCCGCCCAGTGGTTCACTCAAGAAATAGTTCCAAGTATTTGCTTCATGTGTCGTAATGTTACATAATTATATGTTCTTATTTCATAGTGTGGTGAATGTGCAGGTTACAACTTGTCTACGAGAGCATTTTGGAGTTGTTGGATTGTGTATTTGATGAGTTTGATGAGGGAAAGCAAAAATTCTGTCTGCTAAAATAGTGTTCGCGGTGCAGCTGGTTTAGCCGGTTTAACGGTCCCCCCAGATCTAGAAACAGCTTGCACCGACAACTAAAGGAAACAAACTTATTACTAAGACTATAGGAATTATGGCAATGGGCGAATTTGCCAAAATGTTGAAGTATCCCTTTAAGGGTGCTGCGGTTTTGGCGACCCCCATGTTGTCAAATAAGGATGATTAATCTTTTGCTGATTTTACCTTGCACGTCATTTAAGCAATGACTCAGGAGGTACTATCAGTGGTCTCACAAATGGAAGGTTCCAATCCCCAGCTCCATCACTCACATGTCGATGTGTCTTTGGTCAAGATACTTAACCCCAAGCTATACAAGCTCACTTCCGATTACCATTTTGCCATACACAGTGCTGTGCCAAAGCTCCAAACACAATGCAGACAGAAATCTCATCCCGCTTTAATTTGAATGTCTGACATGCAACTCATAGTGAAATAATAGCATGGATGAATCTTAAAAGGCTGTTAATGTTCTCTTCTGACACCTCACAGCAGCAGTGACAGGCATATAAAATTACTAATCAGTCTTGGTGGTCTTCTACGCTGTAGTTAAGATGATACTAGTAATCTTTATGGTCTCTTCTATTGAAAAAAAAAAAAACTCACAAGAGCGTTAAATTTTTCAGGTCTATTTGCATGCAGAGAATGTTTCCCATAGTACATACTTCAAGGTCATGTGGAGAATCATGCCTATTGCAAAGTTTTTGTGACGATAATTAAGGTTTAATCAGAACCATATGAAGTTTAGTGTATATTCAAACACTAGCTGAAAGCCTTGAGGGACATATCCTGTTAATCTTAGAGTTACTGATGTGTGATATTTGGTTTATACTTCTGTTTTGGATTCAAATGAGATGCAAATCAGTCTCCATGACATCCTGCACACACAGCTGTCACATACTGCCTTATCTATCTTATGACTTGCAGGGGCTTCTGCTGTAACATATGAGTAGTTGTTTACTTCAGGCAGCGAAACAAGCCACACAAATACTGACAGAGAAACTAAACCTTGGCTACATTTTGGGGCTTTGCATTTCAATCTGACCATAATTGAAAGAGGTGCTATAAAAATGTAATTATGCATACTAGATGGTGGAAGCTGCATCTAAAAACCATGACATTTGATATGTAAAGTCATTAAATTAATGGATATAGTCATCAAAATTGCACAATACAGGTTACAGAAGCTTAAAAAATCTAAACTAAACGCTTAGATCTACCTCAGCGCTAACGTATAAACCATAAAGTTAGGAAATCATCAGATTTCATACACACCTTTCAGACCATTTACAAGCAAACCGCAGCTAAAACCACATGAACTTGTGTGCTGCTGCTGTCTGCTTGGCACTGATTGAATACACATGTGGGACAAAGTCTAGACAACAACAGTATACTAACTATCCTATCACACATCAGCAACTGCACATCTGTTAGCCATTATGAGACTGGAACTTGTTACTCTGCAGCGCAATTTATTTTCAATTTCTCGGCCTATGAACTAGGCTATTTTTACTCCAGCATGAGAACTTTCAGAATAAAAGTCACTTTAAAAACATTGCTTTTTGTTTTGATATAGGTTTTGTTGTTCTGTCTGGTTCAATCCAATCAGACCTTTACCTTGTAGGCAACAGAGACCAAATGTGAGTTAGCATAGTGTTTCAGAGACAGATGAGTCAAAGTCAGTTTTCCTCCAGACAAACAGTTTACTTTTACAACCCACAAAGACCACGTCTTTCCCAGGAGCATGTCCAATCCAGGTCTCCCTCTATCTCTCTCTCTTGCTGGCTCGCTTGCTCTCTTCCACCTATAGCCGCAAAAGAGCATGTAAGTGCACATACCCAGACACCACGCACACGTAACAGCATATTTTCATACCCGTCTAGGAATTCTTGTTCACGTGAATCACACTAAATGGATTACTTGTGGGGGATGATTCCCATAATCCCTCCCTTGAGACTTTAACAGCACACAAATACAGGTTTTAAGGTGAATAAATTAAAGGCTGTGAATGTCTTAAACATAAACCATCTGATGTAGCACTGAGTCAGAGAGCTGTTTGTTACAGAGTGAGTGAAAATGTCAGTATTAAGTACTTCTTGTGTATCAGCATGCTACATCATTGTACATGTACGCTTTAGTTGGATTTATGTGTACTTTCTTCTAATTGTATCTCCATTTTCATTTAAAAAAGGATATATATTTTCACATTTTACATATTACAGAAATGTAGATAAATACACTCAAATTTTATGAGCTCATATGGCAAGATTAGATAACTTTGCAGTTTGACAACTTCTTCAAGAAATGTAACTTCTACAGAACAAAACTTTCTAGTAACACTGTGAGGTAACTCTACAAGTGGGACTAAATCATATTTTTAACCTATTATAAAGGTTGTTAATGTCATGTGAAGAGTAAGCATTTGTTTCTAGCCCATTGGTCAGGCCAAAGGAAGTGGTCCAAGTAAAGTAAAAGTAAACTGCTTTGCCTGTCAAATTAATAATTAACCAATGGATGTTATTTTGTTACACAGAAACAAGGTGGCACAGACATGTAACCCTTACAAGTTTTACCCTTTTATTGGTCTTATAAATCGATCATAGGCAATATAATTTGCCGTTCTTGATTTTTTTTAAAAATGGGCTTTGACTCGACCACTCCAGAACATTCACCTTGTTTTCTTTAAAAAAAATTTGTGTAGATTTCGCTTGCTGGTCATTGTCATTGTCTTGCTGGAAAAAAAACTCTTCTTTCAGGCTGTAGTTTTCTTTTAGAATGAATAATATTGTCCTCAATGATAATCCTATATATTTTTCCACATTCATTTTACCCTCTACCTTTACAAGCCTTCCAGGGCCGGCTGCCGAGAAGCATCCCCACAGCATGATTCTGCCACCACCATGCTTCACAGTGGGGATCCTGTGTTCATATTGATGTGCAGTGCTTGGTGCCTGACAGACATAGCGTCTTGTCTGATGGCAAAAAAGACCCATTTTAGTCTCATTAGACATAAGAACTTTCTTCCACTTGACCCTGGAGTGCCCCACAAACTCTAGTCAAGATTTGATGTGGGTTTTCTTCAACAGTGGCTTTTTCTTTGCCACTCTTCCATGAAGCTTTGAATGGTAAAGAACAGGGGCAGCAGAGGCTCTCCCATCTCATTTGCTGTAGTTTGTAACTCCCTCAGAGTAGTCACAAGTGTCTTGGTGGCCCTTAGTAGTCAGTTTGTGAAGATGGCCTGATCTAGACAGATCTACAAATGTGCATTTTTTTCCTGATGATGGACCCAGCTGACCTTCGGGGGATGTTCAGTGCCTTGGAAAAACTTCTTCTTTTTACTTTATATTGACCATGAATGAGTAATCAGTAAAAGGGTAAAACATCTAAGGGGGTGAATACTGAAGCTGCTGCAGGTCTGGTTTTGGATACTGAAAGGTCTTTAGATAAGTAGCATTGATAAAATGTAAGATTTCAAACATCTGGGAAACGCCCCACTAATTACAGACTCCTCATCCCTGACGTATGTGTCAAGCAGCTGATAAAGAAACAACTAGGCCTTCTTCCTTTGACTTTTCAATTACAAGGCCCAAAACCAACATTCAGACACATGGAGATGATGAATGAAGAAAGGAGGGGATATTTTATGACACTGGGCAGGGCTCAAGAAATAAATAACAGCCTACATTTGCTCAGAAGTGCAATGGATTTATCCTGTCGTTGGTGTTGACGTTGGTGTTATTGTATTTTTGTGTGGGGGACCTAGACATTTTTGCTTTTGCCAATGGCACACCCTTTGACCAACTTTCATAAAAAGGATGTCTCAATCCTGCTGACATACAGACAAACGTATTGCTGACATCGTGTCAAAACCTCATATCTCCATGAGCACCACTTTGCAGGGATTTAAAAGAAACAAAAAAACAAAACGCTGCATTTTCCATAGGGTTCAACGCTGAATGGTCATAGTCAGCATCTTTTCATACTTTTTATCGGGTTAGAATTTGTAAAAAACACTGACAGATGTAAAGTGTGACCAATAGCACTGATTTATGAAAAAAAATCGTGAAAATGGAGATATAAGGTTTTTGCCCGATGCCAGCAATATAGCCCTGAAAAACAGATGTTAACTTCCTGGTAGTTATTTAAGTTTGAAGTCTCTCCAGAAAGGAAAGTTGATGAATAAAAAATTAGACTCACATATCTGAAACAACAAGACCACTTTGAGGTTTTGAGCTTAATGTTGTTAACATGCAAACCGACATGCCTGTACTGAATTCCATGGCAATCTTTTCAATAGTTGTCAGCCGATTTTGTGAAAACCAAAAATGTAAGCCTCATGGTGTCCTTTGGGGGAAAGTTAGAGGTTCACCATAGTCACCATGTAAGATTCATCCTCTGGGGACCATAAATGATTTCAAGCCAATGGAACCAACTGTGGTTGAGAAATTTCCTTCTAGATCCCTGTGGTGGATCAAACAAACAGCATTACCGTCTTTAGATGCAGTAGATGGATATAAAACTATCTCTGTGCTGTGTGTTTATCGGAAACTTTGTGTTGAACAGACTGAAGGAGGTATTTATGATTCTGCAGAACTTCCTGATTTATGATGAGTCTATTACAGTGTGTTTGTTTTATGGTAACAAGGCTTGTTGCTGCCCTAGAGGGTGTCTAGATTTACAGTAGATAGTAATAAAAATATTTGTAATGGAGTTTTTTTGTGTGGGAATAATAATGGATGCTTTAATCTGTTTCACTTGTAATTCACCAGAGCCACAGGTTTAATAGTGGTCATCTTTGGTCAGGATTTTTTATAGCGTCACCCTGTTGTAACTTATTTGTGTTTGTGTTTTCTGGATTTTAGGTCCTGCTGCTGTGCTTACTGGTTGTTGTCCTGGCTGTGGTGTTTTCTCGGAGGAAGAGCAGTGATGTGAAAGGTAGTTTTACCGTAACGTTTCCACACTCTCTTATTATTCAACATTACCATGGTCAGTAGAGAAAGTCACCTCAAGTCACCTTTATTTAATTTCTTGTACTCACCAAAGTGTTTTCAAACCACACCTAAAAGTAAAATATTGAGAGTACCCACTTATGCAATGATACACAGATATGAGATAAACCCAAAAATAGATTAATTATAAAATAACTTCTAGACATTATGAAATCAGGAAGAGTCAAGTTCAGCTTAAATTGAGGGCCACCTAGAAGAAGACTTCTTTTTACACAGCTGCTTGAAAATGTCAAGTGACTGCGGAAGGAGCTTTTCAGACTGTAATTTAAAGCACCTTGGAGCTGTGGTTCTTGACCACTGGTTTCACAGCAGAGTAATGTTTTGATGAGAGGCTACACATCTTGTTTGTATCTCTTGTAATCTCAGTAATCTGCCTAGAAAAGTTGCAGTATGCCATTAAAAGTAAGACTGAAAGCTGTCAAACCTAGATAGCACATCAGGCACACTCTACTTGACGGGTCTGTCACGTCGAAGCAATTGAAAATACCCTGCAATTAATTTATGTTCAATTTGTCTGGTACTTTTATAAATTTGTCCTCAATGAAAGAACAAAGATACAGTAGGGTAAATAAGGATGACTGTGATTTTCTGAAAACGTATTCTAATAGTTTAAAACAGATGTCTGATGTAAATGATGTCAGTAAGCGTTAGCTGTCCTTCCTCAGTTGAAAGCTATTTTGCTTCTACTGACTGACCTCTTGCCCAAATTGGTGATCATTTCCCTAGACAAGGGTCTTAAATGTCCTCTAAATGTCACCAAAAATGCCTTCACTACACTGCGGCACAATGTGACATCCAACAACATTAATTAGTGAAAACCACTAGCCTCAAACATGGGAAATATTCTGAATATTTCTAACATATTTTTAGAGATTTCTAGCAGTCCTCATACACCCTACTGTATCCCTTTTTATCATTCCACTGCAGCCAAGATTATGAAAGAATTACACCAATTATATGTAAATTAAACAAAGTCAAATCATAGGATATTTCCATTTCTTTTAGATGGTAAAGAACCCAGTGAGTAGAAAGATCATCTAATCTAGCAAGAATAGCCAGTTTTACACAACTTGAAGCAACTAAAACCCCCCCTCCCAATTCATCATGTTCATCATGCATAGGTTCCCAACCTGGAGTCCTTTACCCCCTTGGGGTGGGCAAAGATCTCAAGGCTTTGTCTACTCTGAGTTAGTCAGAATAAGATTTGCACATACTAAGAAAAAGTTATGAAGGCCCATTTTCTTCGAGTTTTATCAATCAAACTGTCAAAATCATTTAGTTTTTTGACAGCTACGTGCCACTAAGGATGGGAATTGAAATTCATTACCATGCCGGTACCGGTACCACCACATCCAATACCTACTGTACCGGAATACAAGACCAATCCCAATGCTTCATTTTGGTATCCAACTCTCCCGACACAACCATCTGCTACTCCAAATGAAAAGCATGAAAATAAGTTATGGAGTTTGTACCATTTATGTGCGCTGGCGTAATTTTGTCCCTGACACAGTGCCTGTGTACGAGTTTTGCTTGAGCCTCTTGCATAAAAAACTGACACCCGCTCCCTTTTTCTTTCTCTCAGTCTGATGTGATACTGAGACAGCTTTAATTCACTCATCAACTTTTAATTTTCAATGCACTTCTCTGCTCTTAAAAGTATCAATTCAGGCACCATTTTAAAAGTATTAATTGTTGGAAGAAACCCAAATGATACCTATGTGTCAATTTTTTTGTGTGGGTCTTCCGTGGGCTCAGCTTTTCTTATATACAAGCGAGGGTATCCAAGGAAAAAAGGTTGGGAACCACTGATGTATTTCATGTACTGTTTAAAACATGTTGGGATACATATTAATGCAAAAAAGGTTGCACTTTTTTCATTTTATTTATTATTTGGTTATAATCATGCATGTAAAGAAGCTTTCAAGACAGTAAGTGACCAGGACAGGTTGAGAGCTTGAAAAATAGGTCAGGGTTTGTAGGTTCATACTTCACAACTATCAGTGTTATCAGAGGACCACTGTAGTGAGCAGAATTGAAAACTCCTGGTGAATATAGAAATACAAGAAAAGCTAGACAGTAACACAGAACCTACATGTTTTGGACATTGCTGAATGCAACAAAATCACACAGGAAGATGGTTTTTGCCTCAGGGAGAGCCCCAAAACGAACAGCATTTTATCTTCCAGTGCAACTTTTATCCAGTGATATATATTAAAGGAGGGGGGTCCTTTAATGTGGTGTAACATATATTTGAGTGAAAAACATAATATGGCATTTTGCAACAATTTCAGAGCATCTTTAAAACAGAAGAAATCTTTGTGGAAAAACACTCTGAAAGTTGTAATAGAGTGAAGAAACACCAAGCCATTCTGCTACAAACTTGTAGTTTGGGCAACCAGGAAGTCCAGCTATTGCGACAACAGTGAACACTGTAAATCCCCTCTGTGAAACTCTAAACTGGCAGAATTTAGAACAACAGCGAGGAAAGGTCAAGTTACCAACCTGTCAGTGAAAGAGAGACACAGAGGTGAATGTAACCTACTGATACTGCACAGATTTCTCCACAGGATACATTTCTGTCAGGGTGGTGTGATCCAACATCTTTTTTAAGCCCACTGTTGCAAAACAGCATAAACACACATTTAAACGAGACAGGAATGTTCACCGGGGGCTGGCATGTTTTCTGCCGCTATAGCTTCCCCTCTGGTTAGCCGTGGGCAGCTGCGTCAGTGAGCTCTTTGTTGCAAACCAACGTGCCAAAACAGTCTTCTTATATTTCAGGGGCAGCGGTGGTGACTGTGGGCGAATGTCCCCAGCCTGGGTGGGGTGCTCTCTTTCTCTCTTCTGTGGCATTTCCCTTAACTTCCTAACCAACTAACATGAAGGCCATATGGGAATGATAAATTTTGACTTTTCAGATCCATGCAGTTTTGCTGTAACTTCTAAATCTTTCATCCACGCTGCTTTTTTGGTCAGCCCTTTGGAAACAGATGAAAAGAAACAAAAATAACCCAGGACTCTATTTCTTTCTAGAAGCACACAGATTGAAGCATAAAGTGCAGCTGAGGGCGGGCTTTCCCTGCGATTACAGACCACAGCAGCTTGTCTCCTGAGATGGAGCATCCCCATGTTTGGTCCAAACCGCACAGCTGGCCTCGAGAGGCAGTAAGGGGGGCTTTCTCACCGACACGCTAAGACTCCCTCTGTCATGTGTCCAGTCAGCAGAAGATCTGCCAGATGGGTTCGAAAATCCATTTCTGTAGTTTTCTGTATTTTACTGACCTAAGCCCCCATTAAGTAAGAATTAAGTCTTAGATACTGACATGCCTTGTTTGAAGCTCATGAACAAGATACATTTGAGGTGGACACTATCTGTATGATCAGAACTATTCAAGTAGAAGTGTTTTTCCTCTCTGTTTTGTTTCCATGAGAACTCACATCCTGTCCAGCACAAGATTTGGCATCAAAATGTGATAGTTCAGTATATTTGTTTCGCTTCTTGTGCCGTTATCCAAGTGTGTCTCCACACACCATTCTCATGTCACTAGCCAGAAAGACGAGGAAAGCCTCAGTTTGCTTTTGCCATTATTCATTTTGAGAATGTGTGGATGGCATAATGGCATTTCTGCACTTTTACTTCCTGTTGTATTTTAGTTGAGTAACTGAATAATTCCTGAAATCCTCTTTCACATTTGCCCATGAGTAATTATGTGCCAAAGCTTAAGGAACATTGGTATATTGTGTTTGAGATTTTTCATTTCTTTGATCCTCTCCTTTTTTATTCTTGAAAGAAGCAAAGGTTATGTTGTGATAGTGTGAATCAAAGTCTGATGACTCTCGTGGGTATTTTTGTTCTTAAGTTGCCAAAAGCCTGATGAATCAGATTCAATAAGTGGAGGAGTATTTTTCTGTGCTGAAAGACAAAAACTGCTAACTTAATTCATTTAGCGTTAACCTTACTCATACAGATTGTCTTTAATAAAAGCTATTATTATTCCAAAAATATATTTTCTGTTAAAACAACCTTTTCGGCTTGTGTAACTTTGGATTTGAAAGTTCTCTTTAGCTAAATTCTTCCTTCCCTCTCATACTGTGACAAAATAAGAAGACTCAAGAGTTCCATTCCACATGCTGGAATCTCAAACTGCAGTAGCAGCTGGCGTGCCAAGTGTTAAAAAAGCAGAACACTGACTAATTGCCGCCCCAGCTTGACCCTCTCACACACAGCAAGGGTAACATCAGTACACTTAAATAACAAGTCTATATTAGGAGCTCTGTCTAACTTATGTTTTTCTTAAGATACGGGTAGTTTTCTGCCATAGAACTTGTCCTTATAATTAGGGATGCACGATATTATCGGCATGATATCTGGATCAGCAGAATATTTCAGCCGATATCTATAGCTGATATTTTTGCCTTAAAAATCTGCCTATATCAGCTACGACTGACCTAATTCAACAGAGGTCCAGCCAATTGGTTCTAGTAGTCTTACAATTAGTGAAATGAGAATCACCTGAGTGCAGTGAATGTATCTCAAGTGATTGTATTATAAAGACACCTGTGTCTGGAAGCTCCAGTCACTGGTGGATCAGTATTCCTGGCTACCATTACACCATGAAGAAAAAAGAACTCTCCAAGATACTCAGAGTCTTAATAAAAAAAGTCCTCGACCACTATGTATGTCCTACTGTGCTCCTCCTATTATGGCTATGATGCCTGTTCACCCTTATCTCCACCAAACTGACAGCTACAAATAAGTAGTCAGCGGCTAGTGTTGGCTTTATTGTCCAAATAATGCCAGAGTATGGCAAATGTGTTGTGGGCTTTATCTGAAAGCTGTTCCTGTGAGTATTTCTTTGTTTCATTGGTCAGCAGGCATTTTTTGCAATGAGATACTGGGAATGCTGTCATTTCATTGACACTAAAAACAAGGCTTTGCCTTGTTACGCTGATAATTGTCTCTTTATTTCCTACAGAAGGGGAGGTCTGGCTGCTGCAGGCTGATCAGGGAGTTCAACAGCAACAGTGTCCACCGAGGTATTAAAACTCTTTCTTTCTGCTAAATGTTAGAAATGACAAGGTATGCTGAAATATCATGTGTCTGCAGTGAACGTGGTGCTTTTTAGCATTGTGGTGCACAGTCACACTGAGTGGGTTTCATTGTTCTCAGTTGGCAGTATGTAACCATGACCATAGAGAGATATGGAAAGATTTCTCAGTCACTGCAGTTCAATCCATTCACCTTAATTTTCTGTAGGAAAGTATAAATAATCCAAACACATGACTCTGTTTTTTAAATTCATATCACTGTTTGAGTGGAAATGTATGTTTCCATAGAAACCAAGGTAATGACTCTGAGTAATCAGGCTTGTGTGAGTGAGTCGAGCCTGCATGAATGATGTGGTCGCATGTGTGTATGTTTCTGCTTTGGTAAGGGAGTAACCCCAGACACATTAGACTATGGAAGAAACCTGTGGCTCCAACTAAAGTTTGTTTAAAAATCCCTTTAACACCAAGAAATGTTCTTTTAATCAAACTCAGTCATTCTCTTTAGTTTGTTGGTTGGCAAACCAAACTTTTATATAAAGTTGGGTTTATTCTTCAGACACATAAGAATGAACTCCTTGGTCAAATCCTGATTGCAAAGGTTTTTTTAATGTCTAAACCCATTTTTGCAAGGGGTATCACACACGTTTTTCATGAATAAAAGTTTTTTTAAAGGAACCCTGTATGATCAAACAAATTCATCTTATCAGATAGATATTTGTATCTCTCATATGTGTGTTGAACAAAAGAAAAACTCAATAGATATCAGCATTCTGAGTAAAGAGGCCATGTTTTGGTCCGCACTGGTAGTGTGATGTCATTTGGCCAGAGCACTCCTCAGGGTACTATGTCTTAACCGGCTGTTTCAGACTGGCAGTCCGGTATAAGAGCTGCACTGTGCACTGACCCTCTCAACCTCTCAACCTTATGCATGTTTGTCTGGCTTTGTATATCCACCCTTTCATTGGCTGATGGCCAGTCTCCCCACCTATGACAGTTGGAATCATCTTGCTTTCTCATTATGATGAGATAATATTAGAAAACAGAATAAAGAGTTGCTACTATGAAAGCCCAGATCATAACACGCATGCTGCCATAAGGTAATGATAAGTCTGTGCTTGTGTTTGTCTTTTGCTTTTGCAGTTTGTGGGATTATATAGAAAATAAATTGAGCTCTCAAGCCAGAACAAATCCTGAGCAAGCCAACCAGAAATTTCTCATTGCCACTGAAAATTGAGTAAATAGGTTACTAATCCCAGGTATTAGGCAATATCCTGTACCTCCTACAGATAATGAAATTGTTGTAGTGTACAGAGTAAAATGGGAGGGGGACACGTCTCATACCAGGGAACAGAGAAATCTGCTGAGGCTAACAGAACTCTCACGGTCTTTGATTTACTGCCAGTAGGGTCCCATTTCTCTTCCTGTTCTCCTCTTCTGTGTTTGTGTGGTCTGTGTTACGACTTTACTTCTTCTCTCGCCTGCTTGGTCAAAGAGCTGCTTTGTATGCTCTCTTCACAAGACTACTGTACACCACTACTGCTGCATTACTGGTGCCAAAGTTATCCATGTCTCCTGCTGTGGAATTGTTCCTTTTCCCTTTCATAAACCCACCTCAGTGTAAGCTCACAGCATCATTTTTCCTGTCTGTCCCCCTCCACCCAGTTTTTCCAGACCTCCTCTCATCCTGGTGTCCCTGGACGGCTTCAGGGCGGAGTACCTCAAAGATCACAGCAGCCATCTCCCTGTCATCAACAAATTACGTAAGTCACCAAAAGATTGAAACAACAGTTTGTCATGGTTTGGTGGGCATCTTGGTATGACTGAACTTTTCTTTATTTACAGGACGTATCGGAACAACAACACCATATATGAGGCCTGTCTATCCCACAAAGACCTTTCCCAACCACTACAGCATCGTCACTGTAAGTGACATTTAAGGAGCAATTTGTTTGTCTGACGTGGTTTTTTTCCAGCTGTTGAAGATGAACTAACTTTATTACCTCCGCCAAGGAGGTTATGTGATCGGTAGGGTTTGTTTGTTTGTTAGCAACATAACTCAAAAGTTATGGATGGATTTTGATGAAATTTTCAGGAAATGTCAGAAATGGCATAAGAAAGAACTGATTAGATTTTGGGAGTGATCCGGATCACCTTCTGGATCCAGGACTTTTTTTTTAAAGGATTCTTCAGTACTGGGAGATAGAACTAATGGCGGAGGTCTGTGCCTTCTGAGTGCTTTTCTAGTTTACAAATACAACCATTAACAAATACTTTTATTACAAGGAAATCTCTTGCATTTGTAGTACTCATTAGGGAAATCTATTGTTAGCAAAATATGGTTACAGTAAAGTGACTTTTCCTTTTAAATTTCACTCAGATTTATCATATTTATGTATTTAGGTACAATAATTTTAAGTAATTTGCTTAAAATGTTGGGAGAATTTGCAAGAACATTTTCAGGAATTCACATGAAAATTTAGGGAATGTGTTATAACTTGGGGGGAATTTGGGAAATTTGTATGTTTGGGGGGAATCTGTTTGGACATTTTCAGGCATTCTCATGGAAATTTGGGAGATGTATTTGTAAATTTTTGGGAACTTGATGGGAATTTGAAATCTTCAAGTACAGTCATGAAAATTTTAGGGAAATTGTTTGGATGTTGAGGGGAAGTTTTTACCATTTTCATTAACCCAACACTGTTTTACCTCTGCTTGGTTTTTAAGACACTGTGCTAATATGTATGATCTTATCCCCCCAAAAAATATTTAATGAATTTTTTATTGTGGCATGTTTGTAATTGTGTCCCGTTGTTTTTAGTAAGCATGCCAAAAAGTTTTGAAAACATCTGTTAAACTATAAAAAAGTCCATTGTATTTCATGAGATAATTATGTGTTTTATTCAAACTTATGATCAATTTCTGTTGAACAGAAGGCATGATATTTTCCCTTCCCTAAAGTATTAAGAATTAGAATTATGAAATCACATAAACCTTAAATACGCAAACAAAAACCCTCAATGCTCTACTTACACACTATACTTGAGTATATATTTACCTAGTTTCCATCACTGCTGTTAGTGTACCACAGTTCAACAGTGCATGTTGGGTTTTCCCCTACAATTGTGGAGCCTCCTCACAGTAGATTAGAGGTTTCTGGTGAGGCCTAATGGCTAACAGGGGCTCATAAAAAAAGAACAGCAGCAGAGCTAAGGGGCTCACAGAAGTGGATTTCACCTCTCGTGGTTGAAACCAGATCCTGAAATCAACCAGACTGCTGTGGTTACCAGTGACGTTTAGTTAGAAACTGGGAGGAGGTAACTGATGTTTTTTTCTTAATCTCTGGATCCTGCAGGGTCTTTATCCTGAGTCTCATGGGATTGTGGACAACAAGATGTACGATGTGACGCACAATGCTTTCTTCAGCTTGAAAACTGATGAGAAATTCAGTCCAAAATGGTACCAAGGAGAGCCAGTAAGTGAATCTGAGCAGGCTGCTTTCATCCACTCCTGAACAGTGCTTTTATAAGATTTCCGTCACGCTGAGAGTCAGCAGTGGGAGGTATTGTTCTATAAAGTGTGAAAGCTGACACGCCTTTGTTTTGAGGAAAAACCTGGCATGACTCAAAAGCAAGCACTTGTGTCAAGAGTACAAAATATGAATCATTGTGGATGGTGGTGTAATTTGCTGTCTGTGAACGGCACAAGACACTTTTTTTTTTCTTCACAGCCCAGAGTTTTATTACAGGGAATCAACCTTCCCCGTAGTGAGCTTCTAAATATAATTATGGATTCTGCACGTGCCAAAGACAGACAGCCTATGCTGTGCTTGTTAAGATGCTTTGTGGTTCCAATTTAATGGAATACCCCTTAAATCTCATTCCTTCAGTGTGTGACAGGCTTCTTATCTGTCATGATATATATCCTTCCAGGAGGGAGAAATAAATGATGAATTCTTGAATACCTTCTTTCATAATGAACCAATTCCACTAAGTGTTTTATTAGAGGTGGTCTGTGAGCCTCCTGCATAAAAAACATCTTTATTTGCTGATCTGTCAAATAAGTATTGATTTAGCATAAACTAGACTTTCATTTGTTTTGCCTGGACTGTGAAGGATTAGCTACGCTTTTATTCTAATGGACTAAACAAATGTAATGTAAAGAAACGAATCAGCTGTACTGTGCTGTTAAATCTATCTGAAATAGTCAGGGATTTACTCTCCCGGGGACTTATTTCTTGTCCTTTCCTTTCCACTCTTTTTCTAATTTTGTTCCTTACATTTCAGTCCAATTTTTCAATTCTCTTCTTGTCTTCATTTTTCATCTCTTCTCCTTCGCGGTATTTCCACTTTTGGTCTCCTCCAGTCCTTTCCTTTTCTTTGCTTACATCTTACCTTATTTCCTTTCCTTTCATTTAACTGTACCTTATGTCTTTTTTGTTGTCCTCTGCTCTTTAACCTTTCACTTACAGTGCTTTAAAAAGTGTGTAAAAAAGTATTCAGCAGTTAGGATGTTTTACCCTTTGGTTGATTATAAGGCAATCATGGTCAATATAATTTGGCTTTTTTGACAAAAAAAAAAACTCTCTAAAGTCAAAGTGAAAACAGATTTCTACAAAGTAATGTGAAATTAATGAAAATATGTAATGGAAAATAAGTGATTGCATAAATATGCAGCTCAAGCTCTGTCAGATTGGACAGGTTGGATTGGACATGATCAGCCCTTTTCAAGTCCAGCCACAAATTTTCTGTTGGACTGGGGTCTGAGCTTTGACTTGGCCACTCCAGAACATCCACCTTGTTGTCTTTAAACCATTTTTTTGTAGTTGTCACCGTACGCTTCGGGTCATTGTCTTGCTGGAAAAACTCTTCTCCCAAACCATACTTCTCTTTATAAGCCTTCCAGGGCTGGCTGCAGAGAACTCTTCCCACAGCATGATGCTGCCACTGCCATGCTTCACAGTGGGATGATGTGTTTGTGGTAATGTGCAGTGTTTTCTGTCCACCAAACATAGTGTGTTGTCTAATGGCCAAAAAGCACCATACTGGCCATCGATCCATACATCTTCATCCACCTATCCAGAGCCTGGTCACAGGGGTAGCAGGCTAAGCAAGTCCACCCAGAAACACTTTCCAGCTCCTGCTGGGGGATCCCGAGGGGTTCACAGACCAGACAGGATACATAATCCTTCCAGCGCATTCTGGGTCTTCCCTGAGGTCTCCCGGAATACCACCAAGGGGAGGCGACCAGGAGGCATCCTGATCAGATGCCCAAACCACCTCAACTAGCTCCTTTCGATGCAAAGGAGCAGCGGCTCTACTCCTAGCTCCCTCCGGATGTCTGAACTCAACAGTTGTATGTAGAGTCTCTCCCATCTCAGCTGCTGAAGCTTGTAATTCCTCAGAGAAGTCATAGGGGTCTTGGTGGCCTCTCTCGCTAGTCTCGTTCTTGCACAGTCACTCAGTTTGTGAGGACAGCCTGATCTAGGCAGATTTACACATGCAACACATTCCTTCCATTTCTTGATGATGGATTGAACTGAACTCTGGGGAATGCTCAGTAATTGAAAATTTTTATGTGTCCTCACCTGACTTATACTTTGTGATAACCTATTCTTATAGTTGCTTGGTGTGTTCTTTTGTGTTCATGGTGTAATGGTAGCTATGATTACTGATTAACCAGCGTCTGGACCTTCCAGACACGTGTCTTTATACAGGAAATACGTGAGACACACTCACTGCACTCAGATGATCCCCATGTCACTAAATGTGAGACTACTGTCACCAGTTGGCTGGACATATGTTGAATTAAGTCACTCACTTTAAAGGTTGTGAATATTTTTTGCAGTCACTTATTTTACATTACATATTTTTATTCAGTTTACATTACTTTTTAAAAATCTGTTTCACGTTGACAGTAATGAGTTTTTTTGTAAAAAATAATAAATGATAAAAGTGTAATTATATTGACCATGACTGAGTTATAAAATCAATGAAAGAGTAAAACATCTAAATGGGTAAATACTTTTCATTGGCACTGCGCTTTATGCCGTCTATTTCTTTTTCCTTTTTTTGTAATCTTTTGTCATTGTTTTCACATCCTTTGTTCTCTTCATCTCTCCTCTCCTCAGGTCTGGCTCACTGCCATGCGTCATAAATTAAAGACAGGTACCTTCTTCTGGCCTGGATCAGATGTCCCCATTAATGGCACCTATCCAAATGTCTTCATGATGTATGACAAGTACGAGCAATGCCGTTATGTATCATACTTTTAAGTGGGATCATTCTTTGATCAGACAGTTCATGCTATAATAAGGGGGTATATTGAAGTGTTAATAAATTACATGACACTTCCATGTGTCACAGGACCATAGCATTTGAGAAGAGAGTGTTGAAGGTGCTGGAGTGGCTTGATTTACCTGAAGGAGAAAGGTATGAAATCTTCTTTACTACTGTCACAAAAAAAAGGGCTTCATCATCAAACCTAATAACTGCCTTTGTGGTTTTAGACCGGACTTCTATACTTTGTACCTGGACGAGCCTGACTCATCTGGACATCGTTATGGACCAAGAAGCAGCCAGGTCAGCCATTCGCTGAATATTAACTCTACATAAAACAAAGAACTGGTCATTCATTACTTAAAAGATCAAAAGACCAGACAAATCATGAGCACATCACCAGCACTACATGGCACAAAATGCATCCATGTTAGCTAAAACAGTGACAGGAGAATGCACCGATGCAAAACTGAGATCGATTAGATAGCATCACATCAATTTAACAGCTAAGTTTTGAACCAGTAACATTTAAAAAGGGCTAAAAACTACACTGTTTTAAGTTGGTATCATTGATTATATAAGCTGTAAAGCTAGCAAACTTGCATATGCATTCATATATCTTATTTTTTTTATATTAACATAAAGTAGGTTAGCTAGCTAACAGTGGTATAGACATGAATGGATCTAGTGTTAGTTGCTCTGTAAAATAAATTGATCTTGTGATTTGTTAACTGCAAGCCAGCAAAATATTTACCAGGCTCATCAGCACTTGGGCCTGGATGAAACAGCAAATGTTATCATCTTTAAAGGGGTACTTGGCGATAGTAACACTGTACGCCTCCAGAGATTTCCGAAGCTTTGCCCCTTCAAACAGGGTGTGCCCGGGAAAGCTAGGCTATAAGCGCTACAGACAGGTACAGCTGCTCAGCTTCTTAATTTAGTGAGTGATTTGCAATACAAGCTTTGATTACCGGTTAGGTGCTCTTCTGCCTTAGCGTATTTAAGCAGCTGTTTGTGTCTGCATTCTTTGTCAGATCAACCAACACCAAATTAAGCTCAGACTAGTTCTTTCAGCTCAGTTTTCCACTTCAACGGCTGGCACATTATTTTCAGAAGTTAAACATATCATGCCATTATAAAAGTATAAAGCTCATAAATGCATCCCCTCATACCCACAGTAAATGTATATCCAGTCCGGGCCATTGGGCAAAACCCCTGAAATACCTACCTACCTGTACGAACGTTGCTTTGGAAAAAAGCATCTGCTTAATGACATCCTAACATTGTAACATTTTAAACGGCACATCATCATCACCAGAGTCGAAGCTGCTCATTTTAGTGTTGTTTTAGCTTAGTTACTTGTTTCCTCAAAGGAAGTCTGTGGGCCCAAACAGTTGTTCAGATATGCTGAGGCTGAAGAGCACGTAGTTGCTAGCAGAAGCTCGCATTACAAAAAGGTGCCAAAGACAGAGGCTATCTGGGTGTAAAAAAACAAAAAAAACCTTTTTGGACCATTTTTACCTACAACTCCCCAAATTATGGGGAACGGGAACAACTGTACCTGTCTGTAGCACTGTATAGCCTAGCTCCCCTGAGCAGGTACTGTTTGAAGGAGCAGGAGCAATGCTCACTGAAATCTGTGGAGGCTAATGCCACTGCTATCGCTAAGTCAAGTGCCTCATACAGCCCAACTTCAAAAATACCAAAATAACCCTTTAAAGTGCATTGCAATATTTAGAAATGTATCTCCCTGGCAAGAAAGTTAATGTCCTAGAAAAAAACCCACAAGGTTCCTATATGAATTAAATCCCCCATCCCCTGATGACCCATTTTACCCACGTTTGTCATTTTCCTTTATGGACAGAGAGATTTTTCAGGAGAAAATCTGATAGGGCTTTGAGTTGTATGTCTATGGTAAGAAGGGTGCTGGTATCTTTGATTTTTTTTTTTTTTTAACCAAGCTGAATCATTTTTTTATATTGAGGTAGCTGTGTTTCACATTGCTGAAGAAAAGCTAAAAGAGGAAATGCAGTCTCGACTGTGTGCGTAAAGATATCCTTTGGACCCATTTCAGGAAACCACTTTTTTTGTTGTTATTTTGTTCTAATTTTTTAAAAAAGAATTCAACTGAAATAAAATGAAAAGGCCTATTTTTTTATTAATGTTTCAAGCCATGGAGTTAGGTGTTGATGTGACAGACTTTTTCTGCCACAGCGACATGTCAGGTCTGATAAATCTCAGCACCCTTGTGCCTTCAGGTGGTTCAGGCTTTGGAGAACGTGGACAAGATTTTGGGTCAGCTGATGGATGGCCTGACAAAGAGAAACCTGCAGAACTGTGTCAATGTAATGATCGTATCAGACCATGGTGAGTTAACCACACTTCTGTGATACAGATTACAGTATAATAAACTATTTCCCCTAAAATTACATACACCCACTTGTGTCTATACCCAAGAGGAATCGGGAGAAAAATTGTGAGTGTACTGGTAAAGCTCAGTGGTATTTTAGGAGGATATTTTGTGATGCCTCAGGACATGTGGGGACCATATGTTTAGACTTGTAATTAAGTATAAGGATCAATGTATGGGACAAATATAGCTCAGGGGGGTGCCCAGCTATCCTCTTCAAAGAACTCACCTTGGATTTTGAATACTTGTTAGTAATAGTTTTTATTCTGCAAAAATGTTGAAAAATAAGAAGGATTAATCTGTGGTAACATTTCAATTAAAAAAGCCATGTTAAAAGTTTTAAAGAAAATGTAGAGACCAAAATGTGCTTTGTGATTTTGTGGATTGGATTACTTTTAATATGTTCAGGCATTTCAAAATTTATTGATAATTGGGACTATTTTTTCTCTCTCTCCTTTTAACAGGCATGGAGGAGGCTTCGTGTGACAAGGCATTATTTGTGGCAAACTTCCTGGACAATACCAGTGACTTTTCTGTCATCCAAGGCCCAGCTGCTCGTATCAGACCTGCCCTCCTCCCAGACAATTACTTTTCCTGTGAGTCCCAATATCTTAAAAACATTTTGTCCCTCCAGCTCCACAGCATCACTCATTGTCACTTTGTTTACAACAAACGTAGCTGACCTTGTCCTGTTTCTCTCCTCAGTTGACTATGAGAGCCTGGTGAAGAACCTGTCGGTATGTGAAGTATTTCAAGAGCGACTTTTGTGTTTATAAGAAGAATGAAAAATTATCTGCTTGCTTGGCTACAAGTTAAACAACCCTCTCTCCTTGTGCTGCGTGTTGATTCTCCTACTCTGCGTCTGTTCTGAAGTGCAGGACCTCTGACCAGCCAATGAGGCCTTACCTGAAAGAAAACCTCCCCAAACGGATGCATTTTGCTAACAACAAACGCATCGAGCGAGGACATCTCTATATGAAAGAAGGCTGGCAGGCTGCACTGTGAGTCACAAATCAGTCTACTGAATTAAAGTTTTACCGTGTCAGGTCAAAAAACTGTGTTAAGAAGAGGAAAGATGCCAAAAAGAAAAAAAAAAAAAAAAAAGTTTCAGAGGGAATTGTGACCCAAATTTGTAAGATTTTTTTTTGGTCACTCAGATGTAAAAATCAAATCAAATCATCTTCATTTATATAGCACTTTACACACAACAAGGTTGATCCAAAGTGCTTTACAGAAAACAGCATTTAAAAGAAATAAAAGAAACAGAAGAAAATGAGCCAAATTTAAAACACAAATGAGCCAAATTTAAAACACAATTAAAAGTAACAACTGCTCATAGTAGTAATTATTATGACAAATAAGAATTATGATCAGAATATAAAACAAGTTCCAACAAGTTAGGGACAACTAAAAGCCAATGAGTAGAATAAGTTTTAAGATGGCTTTTGAAGATCTCAGTATTTGTAGAGAAGCGGATGTAGGGGGGAGAGAGTTCCAATGTTTTGGGGCACAGATAGAGAAGGCCCTGTCACCGTAGCTTTTTGACTTGGTTCGCTAGACGGACAGGAGTTGTTTGTTGGAAGATCTTAGTTCTCGGACGGTGTGGTATGGGGACAGGAGGTCAGTGATGTAGAGGGGGGCCAAGCCATTTAGTGCTTTGAAAACAAACAGAAGGATTTTGAAATTTAATCTGTAGGTGACAGGTAGCCAGTGCAGGGTGGAAAGAATGGTGGTGATGTGATCTGTCTTTTTTGACCTTGTAAGGATTCTTGCAGCTGCATTTTGTATGAGCTGGAGCCGGGATAGACAGGAGTGTGTGATGCCAAAATAAAGTGAATTACAGTAATCGTACGGGATGAGATGAGGGTGTGGATTATTTTTTCTAAGTCGGAGGAGCAGAGAATTGGTCTGAGTTTGGAGATGATACAGAGTTGCATGAAACTAACTTTGACTACATGATTGATTTGTTTGTTGAATTTTAAACCTGAATTGAATATGACACTGAGATTTTTTGCATGTGGTTTGACAGAGAGGGATAGAGGACTGAGATGAGATGAGATACTGTCAGTGAGATGCTGTGGACCAAATATGAGTGTCTCTGTTTTTTTCTCGTTTAGTTGAAGGAAGTTAGTTGCCATCCAGGTTTTTACATTGTGAAGACAGTTATTAAGGTCGTGTAATTTGTTGTGGTCGTTGGGTTCAAGAGGAAGGTAGATCTGGGTATCATCTGCATAAAGGTGAAAAGAAAGATTGTGTTTTTGAATAATCTGACCTAACGGGTGCATGTAGATGGAAAAGCGAATTGGGCCGAGTATGGAACCTTGGGGGACACCACAGGGTAAGGGAGCAGATGAGGAGGAGGAGTTATTTATTGAAACGCTAAAGGATCTGTTTGATAGATATGATGAAAACCAGTTTAAAGCTGAACCAGAGACCCCTACCCATTGGTGTAACCTGTTTAAGAGAGTGGGATGGTCAGCTGTGTCAAAAGCTGCCGTTAGATCAAGGAGCAGAAGGATGGAGCAGTTGCCTGAGTCTAGGGCTAGAAGGAGGTCACTTGTTATTTTCAAAAAAGTGGATTCTGTACTATGGAGAGCTCTGAAACCGGACTGGAATTTTTCAAAGATACAGTTTTGGTTGAGATGGGACAGCAATTGATTTTGGACTGCTTTTTCAAGGGTTTTGGAGAGAAAGGAGAGTTTGGATATGGGTCTGTAATTACTGAGTACTGAAGGGTCAAGGTTCTGTGTTTTTTAAAAGTGGGTGGACAACTGCATGTTTGAAGGACAGGGGAACCTGGCCGGTTTCTAATGAGCTGTTGATAATGGAGAGAATGCTGGGGGCAAGACAGTCTGTGACTTCTTTCAAAAGTTTTGTAGGGATGATGTCAAATGAACAGGTTGAGGACTTCATAGAGGAGATTATTTGATTAAGTTGTTGTAATGTTATAGAATTGAACTGATTGAGAACTGTAGTATTTTCTGGAGAGATGGATAGGTTTATGCAGAGGGACAAATACTGGATCTTATGCTAAGAACTTTATCCCTGAAAAATTTCAGAAAGTCCTCACATTTGGAAGCGGATGCATCAACAGCGGGTGTTTGAGTGGATGTTGTGATGGAGTTTAGGACACTAAAAAGCACTCTTGGATTATGACAGTTTTCATTGATAAGATTTGAAAAATACTTTGTTCTTGCATGTTTGACAGTAAGCTGGTATTCACTCAAGAGATCCTTTAGGATTTGAAAAGATATTTGAGATTTATCATGTTTCCATCTCCGTTCCGCCCTTCTGCAAGCTCTCCTTGTTTCTATAACATTACTGTTTTTTAGCCATGGTGAGGTTTGAGGTTTCTGTTTTCTTGTTTTAAATGGTGCAACAGTGTCAAGGGTGGCAGAAATGGCAGAACTGAATAATGATACAAGTTCCTCTGTAGTGATGTGGGATATCGCAGGCTCAACACTGGGGGTAATGGGTGCCTTTCTGAAGATTTCTGAGAATCTAGCAGCAGCGGAGGGGTTTAAGACTCTGGATCGGGGAGGAGCAGGGCAGACTGGAGGAAAATATGGTAGCTCTAGGTCAAATAAGATTGTTTTGTGATCGAGGAGTGCATGGCAGAGAGATAATTCATAAAGCACATGACGGACAGTTGATTAGAGTTGGTTTTTTTGTTTTTTTTTTTAATTTTACCATGCACTTATAATGACCAATAAACTGTCAACTGATCACATAAAGATGAAGTGGGAAAAAGAATTAAATGTTGAAATATCGACAGGGGATTGGAAAAATATGTGGGAAAAAAAAACAAACAACCACTGGCTCTCAAAGATGGAAAGAGTTCTCATGGAAAAACCTTATCCAATATTTCATAACACCTAAAATCAAAAGTAAATATCTGAACCAATCTATCCAATGCTGGAGATATTGTGGTTTAATTCATGTTAATCATAGTCACATATTTTGGAAATGTCCAAAAATCAGGACCTACTGGGAAAAAATAAATACAGAAATAGCAAAAATATTGGGATATAATTTACCTTTTAAGGCATCCATATTATACCTTAGTAATTTTTTTTTCTGAGAGATATGTACAAGGGAAAGATAAGTACCTTGTTAAAATTTTGACCGTAGCCTGTAAAAAAAACAATAACAAGGAAGTGGCTTCAAACTGACCCCCAACTGTAAATGAATGGATCCAGACTATTGAAGAGCTTTATCTGATGGAAAATCTGACTCATATGATAAGACTGCAACAAGCCCAGATGGAGGACAAATGGGAAAAATGGACGGTATACAGAAGTCGGAACAGCAGCACTGGAAACTGAGAGACATATTTTTTAAGAATACTGATGTATGTTTTATGGCCTTAGAAGTGCAAATATCTTCCCCTGTGTTGTAAAGTTTTTTGTTGTTTTTCTTTTTTATGAAAATAAATAAAAAGAAAGTTAAAAAAAAAAAAAAAAGGAAAAGGTTGGAAAAAGCGCTGGAGAGTTCTGAAGTGGCCAGCAATGAGTCTGGATCTAAATCCCCTTGAACACCTATGAAGAGATCTCAAAACTGCTGTTGCAAGAAGACACCCTTCAAATCTGAGAGACCTGGAGCAGTTTTCAAAAAGAAGAGTGGTCCAAAATACCAGTTGAGAGGTGTAAGAAGCTTGTTGATGGTTACAGGAAGAGATTGGTTTCATTTATTTTTGTTTGCCAAGGGTGTGCAACCAAATATTAAGTTGAGGGTGCCAATAATTTTGTCCGCCCATTTTTTGAGTTTTGTGTAAAATTATGTCAATTTTGTCTTTTTTATTTGGATTTTTTGTGTTCTTCCAATGCACATAAAGGAAATAAACACATGTATACCAAAAACAATTGTAACTGCAACAATTTCTGGGAGCAATAGTGTGTTTTTTGGAAAAATTCCAGGGGTGCCAATACTTTCGTCCATGACTGTAAATTAAGGTTAAAAAAAAAAAGAGTACAGTGGACTGTGGTAAAGTTTAGAGTAAGATGCAGGAGATACTTCTAATAACTGCCCTTGAGTTTAAAAGTCTTAGATGAGTTATAGTGCAGCACAGCTGGTGTCATAAACACTGATGAAGTATCTGATGATGAAGTTTCTTGGACCACACAGAAGTTAAAACATTTACAATAATTAGTGTGAGCAATCTTTCATAATGACTGAAGCATGGTAAGCTGGAGAGGAGTTGTCCAACCTCTTTGATGGAGAGGAACCGTATAATCATGGAAAATTGTTTCAGGCTGCAGAGCCCAGTTTACTTGGATGAAGATGCAGTTTGATACAACTCAATCTTTAGTTTAACCTGAAATTGGTTTGTTTTTAATTGAATGATTTCTTCAAAATAAGATTAAAACACATAATTAACCACCAGAATTGTGTAACTTGGATTTCCATCATTCATTTCTATTTATTTTTACCCCTAAAATAAATTGTTTTTCTCTTTATCTCAACAGTAACAGAAAGGAGCTTAAGTACTGCATGGGCGGATTCCATGGCTCAGATAACCTCTTCACCAACATGCAGGTCAGGAAGGAAAGATATGTTTGTTTTAATGGACACGATGAATGTTTATCATGTCCAGTTTGACTGAAACATCAGGAAGTGAAATAACGCTCTGACATTTAAAGGAAAACATTTAGTCTGACAAAACTTGTTTGTTTGCTTTGCTTGCTGATGTCATGTAAGGTACAGAGCTTTCTGTTCTGAATGATTATGGAATCCGTGGCTTATTTTGTTGGAAAACCATGCTTACTTTAGTATGTGCAGTGCCAAATATAAGAAGTTGTTCTCCAAACCCTTTTACGTTTTTACCAAAATTCAAAATGTTTTGAAAGCAACCTCAAATAGTTAAATTAGTATATCTCATCTTCAGAGGTCGTTTGAGTTATTTATTCATTTATTTTTGCAATAGCAGCTGATTTCTTCATACACCGATGCTTGGTATAAACATTGTTTACAGTGGTAACCAATAACGGTAATATACTTATTGACCACAATATATGTTTTAAATATTTTGTCTTACTAGGGAAACATAGTTTAATTTTATTTTGTTAGCAGCATTTGTAGAGCATTCATAAAGTATTCAGACCCCCTACACTTTTTTAAAATTTGTTGAAAAAGTTACAGCCTGATGCTACAGTCAAAAAAATATTTTTGTCTCTCATTTATCTACACTCAGTACACCATAGTGACAAACTGAAAACACATTTCAGGAAGTTTTGCAAATTAATTAAATATGAAAAACTGAAACATCAGTCTGAAGGCTTCCAAGAGCAAAGTCACCTCCATAATTCTCAAAAGGAAGCAGTTTGACACAACCAGGACTCTTCCAACAGCTGGTGACTCATCAAACTGAGCAGAGCAATGAGAGGTGAAGGGCCTTATTAAGAGAGGTGGCCAATAACCTGATGTTCACTCTGACTGAGCTTCAGAGATCCTGTGTGGAGATGGCACAAAGTTCCAGAAGAACAACCATCATCACAGCCCTCCACCAATCTGGGTTTAATTGCAGAGCGGCTAGACAGAAGCTTCTTCTCAGTGCAAAATAACATGAAAATCCACTCTGGGTTTGGTCAAAAGCACCAAAAGGACACTCAGACTGTGAGAAACAAGATTTTCTAGTGTGATGAAACCAAGATTGAACTGTTTGGCTTCAATTCAAGACGTTATGTCTTAAGAAAAACCGGCACCACTCATCCCTTGCCCACCTGTTTGTTTGTCTTTTTTTTTACTCTAAGCAGGCTTTCATTTGCTTTGCACTGAGGAGCCACTCCTTTCATAAAGTCCATATCAGTGGAGGGCTGCAGTGATGGTTTTCCTTCTGGATCTTTGTCCCATCTCCACACAGGACTTTGGAGCTCAGTCAGAGTGACCATTGGGTTCTTGGTCACCTCTCCTAATAAGACCTTTCTCTTCTGACTGCTCAGTTTGGCAGGTGACCAGCCCTTGGAAAAGTCCTGGCTGTGCCAAACATCTTCTTTTTGAGAATTATGGAGGCAACTATGCTCTTAGAAACTTTTGGTGCAACATTTTTTTAGCCTTCCCAAGATCTGTACCTTGCAACAATCCTCTCTCTAAACTCTGCAGGCCGTTCCTTTGATCTCATGGCTTGGTTTTTGCTCTGATATGCATTGTCAGCTTTGAGGCTGTCTATAGAGAGGTGTGTGTCTTTCCAAATCATGTCCAGTCATTTTAATTTAACACAGGTGGAATCAAGTGAAGGTGTAGAAAAATCTCAGCAAGCATCTAGAGAAATGGGAGGCACCTGAGCTAAATTTGGAGTTCTTCTTGCGAATGGTCTGAATACTTGTGTCAATGTGGATTTTCAGTTTTAATTTCTAAGAAATCTGCATAAAAAAATAAAACGTCTAAAATTCTGTTTTCCCCTTGTCATTATGGTGCAGGTACTGAGTGCAAATAGGCAATAACAACATTTTACAAAGTTAAGGGGTCTAAATCCTTTCTGAATGCACTGTTTATTAATACAACAGCAAAAAAGGATCGTTCTTAAAACCCAATACCGCGTTATTTCTTCTTTTTTTTTAATTACCAATAATTGCAAGTTAGATTGTTAAAACTGTATAAACTGCACAAATACATGAGCAACATTTGGAAAGTGGTTAGAGCTTGACAGTTGTTAACAACCTCAACCTAAGGGAGTTTCTAAGTTTTTGTGTGATTTAGACAGTGTGCAGGAGTATCTGTGCTATTTTTAAATTTTTAAAACAGGTTCAATATCATTTGATTTTAACTAGAATCATATCAAAGTATGTAATTCTGATACTATGACACCCACTTGTCACTACTCCAAAGAAAACATAGGGTAAGGTATATATTGTGTATCACCATGCAGCTAAAATATATTAAGATGATTTTTGTACCATCTAAGCCTTGAAATCAGTGGTTTAGCCTTGACCTCACAGAGTGTTGTTATAGTAAACAGGGCTAAATGTGGCCTTCAGAAGGCAGAGATCTATAGTGTGTAAATGAAAGTGGTTTAAGTTTTTCCTCTTTATTTACATCAGGCTCAGAACGAATAAGAGAAGTTCTTTTAAACTTTGAACTCTACTCCAGTTCAGTAATGATACTTGTTATATGAGGCTCTCCACCTACACATCCTCTGTTTAGGATGGAGTTTGATTATGTCTGCCACCCTCATGTTTGTCGTCACAATACGTCCCAGCATGTTTCTGGATGTGGGTTACACTGGAATTTAACTCTGTATAATTAGCCTCTGCTCAGTGAGTTTAAAAAGCCAACAGTTCTACAAATGGATCTGTCCTGCTAACACAGTAGAGAAATAGAGCCAAGTGTGCTGGAAATAGACCCACCTGTTAAGATCTACAAATATCACCCAGACCATTTCTGTCCAAGTCATCCATTACTCACATTTTCAAGAATACATGAAGTAATAGCACCGCCTTGGGTCACTTCAAATATTTGCGTGTGGCCCAATGATGGTATTTAGAGTTTAACTTGTTATTTGCAGAGGGTATTTTAGTAAAGATGTCCATTTAGGAAACTGTTGGGTAGTGTTTTGTAAGGATGGTGCACTGTGCTCTTTTTTGTACCTAGAAATGTTCCCAAAACAATGAATGACTCTCAGTATCTCAACGTCTTTTTACTTTCTCCAGGCAATCTTCATCGGCTACGGTCCAGGCTTTAAAGAAAAAACTGTTGTGCCTCCTTTTGAGAGCATTGAAATATATAACCTCATGTGTGGTAAGCTGCTTTGTTTATATAAACGTTACTTTATCCTCCTGCCTCTATTTAATCTGTGTATTCTGCCAGTATTTAAAGGTTTGGTTTGACATACTTGGACTAAGCT
The DNA here is from genome assembly GCF_018320785.1 of Cheilinus undulatus. Lineage (NCBI taxonomy): Eukaryota > Metazoa > Chordata > Actinopteri > Labriformes > Labridae > Cheilinus > Cheilinus undulatus. The sequence continues at coordinate 32,682,054 of NC_054878.1, read as the reverse complement.
TCCTCATATGCAAAGAACTCTCTCGACCTGAGGTGTTGTCCTCAAATCAGGTTACCTGGAACCAGGGGAGATTTCTTTGTATTAGTTGAGCCAAGACACACTGAAGCTTTTCACACTTACCCTCGTTAAGTACTCTTATACATGTTTCACGTTTCACTTAGACATGCAGATTAAACTAAAATAATTAAAGGTTTCTATAATGGTGCATTTCCTCCATGCTGTCTGGTTAGGTGCAGTTCAGTTTGGCATGGTTTGGCACAGTGGACTATGATCTTACTTGTGTCAGTTTGTCAGCTTCCCAAATGCTTTTCATTTGGTACCTTTTTATTAATCACGAGCAAAGAAACAGCTCTGAAATGGTGGCCAGCTCATGTCTTTCACATAAACGAGCCAGCTCTTAGAACCAGCTAAATTGCAAGCACACCACTAAAGCACAAAACTTGTCATACTGAATAGTGATTTCAGTTTAATTAGCATCCTACAGGGTTTACTTACTAATATTGTATCACCATTGACAGTGGAAACCAGAAGTTTACATACACTGTATAAAAAGACACATAATCTATTTTTCTCACTGTCTGACATTAAATCAGACTAAACTTTTCCTGGTTTAGGCCAGAATAATGACAGAGGTACTTTTTTAGAGGTGTTTTATTACTTTCTTCAAAGTCAGAAGTTTACATATACTAAGATGAATATGTCTTTAAACAATTTGGGAAAGCCCAGATGATGATGTCATGGCTTTGGAAGCTTCTGATTGGTTAATTGACAACATCTGAGCAAACTGTAGGCACACCTCAAGCACACTGCTACCTTGTGTGACATCATGGTAAAATCCAAAGAAATCAGGAAGAGAACTGTGGACCCAAGTCATCCCGTGTAAAAGCAATGTTACCAAATACTGCAATGTATGTAAACTTCTGACTTTGAAGAAAGTAATTAAACAAATATCTAAAAAATTCTCTCATTGTTCTGGCATCTAGCAAATAGAAACAATATTGGAAATCCTAACTGACCTAAACCAGGAAAAGTTTATTCTCATTTAATATCAGACAGTTAGAAAAAAAGGTTATGTGTCTTTTTATACAGTGTATGTAATGAGAGAGAAACACTCTTCAGCTCAGTACAAAACATTAAGCTTTTTGCATTTGTCTATCAAAAATCAGTGGACTTGTAATGAGCAACTCTATCTGCAAAGCAGATGGATTTTCCAGCCTCTATTTTTCACCAGGCAAATCAATTGGTAAATGATTCTTAAATAAACACAGCTAAATAGTCAAGTCAGTCATACAACTTTTCATGCATTCCGTCCATTAACTCCTCTACACCAAAAACGTTTGTGTTCATACTGTAGTTTCTAAAACTAAACTTTAAAAAGCCTGTAATTTTCTGGTCTACTTTAAATAGTGGTATGCTGGAAGAACAACACATTTTGCCTTTTTTATTCATAATAGCCTGAATCAAGCAGAAAAAAAGATTTTAAAAAGATAGTTTCCCTTAAACACAGCATTAAGTAACTTTTTGCATTATTTAAGGGCATTTTTTACATTATATCCCTCACTTCCTCTTCCAGACCTCCTTGGCATTCGTCCCGCTCCAAACAATGGAACTCATGGAAGTCTGAACCACCTTTTGAAGCATCCTGTCCACCTGCCAGTTCACCCCGCACAGCTCTCCCATGACATACCATGTGAGGCCAGTGATCCAGTCCCTGCTGATGATCTGCAATGTACCTGTTTGTCCCAAACCAAGGAAATGGTATGTACCAAAAAGTTATTGTAGTTAGGCACTTTTTTTAAAGTCATGCTTCTATAAAAAGATTTTAAAAAAGCTCAGTGACTTTTATTAGAGGTAGTCTCTTAGTCTTGTTAGCAACAATTTCTCCTCTTGTGGCTAAGCTTAAAGCAATTGCATAATTTTTCTTGAAGTCATGCCTGTTCATCAAATGTGTACTATTTAAGATGCAGAGGCTAAGAGATGTGCAAATACTTAATGTTAGACACTTTGTAACATTTGTGCATGTTAATCAAGTGTTTTTTTGTTTTGTTTTTTCAGGAGACTTCTATGAACATACGGCTCCTGATAAATAATTATAGTAAGTATTCACTATCTTCCCATTTGTAATTAAAAAAAAAGAAAAAAAAAAGAAATTCTAATGTGATGTTTTTACATTTTCTCTCTCAGCAGCTGGTGTTAAAGCTGCCTTACGTCGCCTCCACCATCCCTTTGGCACTCCCACAGTCATCCAACCAGACACCTCTTTCTGTCTCCTCCACCACTCGGACTACCTCAACGGTTACAGCAGAGATCGGCTGATGCCCCTCTGGGTGTCGTACACCGTCCATCCTCTGGTGAGCCTGCTGCTTGGAGCTGTCTTTTATCTCTAAACATAGCTGTTTGGTTAAGTTCCCCCCAAATGAATTTCTTCTGAGGTTTTGGTTTGGCAGGAGACTGGAAGAGGTTGTTTAGTATCTGGATCTCTGCACAGCTGTTACTCATCTTCTGTGTTCGTGTTGGCTCAAACTCTTCTTGTCTTTCTCATTATGCGGTCAGGCTTTAGTGTAAATCATGACCTCAGGGAGAGTGAAACATTCCTGGGAGAGTTTACACCATTCTGTCTCAATGATGGAGCAAGTGGCGATGTAGATTTGTTTTCATTCAAATATTTCCAAATACAGTACAAACTAAATATGGGTTACACTGTATCCACTATGCTCATTTTGGTTTGAAAGAATCATCTTTTGGATTGGATTATTTTGCCTATTTCATAAAGATGCATGCTGTAATAAGTCCAAACCACTTACTCACCCACAAAAAACTTTAATTTTAACAATTACTCAACGTTACAACAAAGCTTTTTAGTGTACAGCTGGACTCAAGATTTTGTAATTGTTCCCAAAGATTGTCTGTCATAGCATCTTCACAAATAGTTGCAGTGGCTGCAAAGCTACAGCTAAGGCCACTGACAGTCCGACTAGGTCGGTGGTAATAATGAGCATCTTTAATGGTTCTACTGTTGCAACCTTTTCCAGGCTGTTCCACAGCTAAGGTGAATTGTTTAGTAAGATTGTAGCCTGTAGATGTGGGGAGCCAGCTCTACCAATTGAGCTAAACCAGCATCCCTACTGGACCAATTTTAACATTTTGGACTTTTTAGTTAGGGGTGAAAATTACAGGAAAACTCATGATATGACATGCTGCTTGTATTTTTTTAACAATTGCTTATGCTGCTTCATGATTTTCATGCATGTTCTATGTTTTTTGTGACTGTGGCTACTTACCTGACAACAAGCATGAACAAACGTTTGTTTTTCTTCTCCAACCTTTTCTTGTAATATTCTGTATTTTTTGAGGAGCCAAATTTAATATCTGGCTAGGGACTGCAGATGGAATAAGCTTTTTGGCTAACTCTGGCACATTTACAGAAATTTTAATTAATAAGCACTGTCCCTGTAAAATAAATGAACAAATAGATGCAAATAAATAGGTGGATACCTAATATGTGGTTTTAATGGTGATAACATCTTCATTCAGCAATTCTGTTATGACTTGTATATTTACACAATCATATGACAAGAGTAAAAGTAGCATTACTTCTATGCATACAGTCATGGACACAAGTATTGGCACCCCTGGAATTTTTCCAGAAAAACACCATTTCTCCCAGAAATTGTTGCAATTACAAATGTTTTTGGTATACATTTGTTTATTTCCTTTATGTGCATTAGAACAACACTAAAAAGCAGAAGAAAAAGCCAAAATTGATATAATTTCACAAAAAACTCAAAAATGGGCCGGACAAAATTGTTGGTACCCTCAACTTTATATTTGGTTGCACACCCTTGGGAAAAAATAACTGAAACCAGTTGCTTCCTATAACCATCAACAAGCTTCTTACACTGAACTGAAATTTTGGACCACTCTTTTTTTGAAAACTGCTCCAGGTCTCTCAGATTTGAAGGCCCCCTTCAAGTTTTGCGATCTCTCCATAGGTGTTCAATGGGATTTAGATCTGGACTCATTGCTGGCCACCTCAGAACTCTCCAGCACTTTGTCTCCAACCATTTTTTGGTGCTTTTTGAGGTATGTTTTGGGTCATTGTTCTGCTGGAACACCCATGACCTCTGACGCAGACCCAGCTTTCTGACAATAGGCCCTACATTGCGGCCCAAAATCTTTTGATAGTCACCAGATTTCATGACGCCTTACACACAGTCAAGGCAACCAGTGCCAGAGGCAGCAAAACAACCCCAAAACATCTTTGAACCTCCACCATGTTTGACTGTAGGTACTGTCTTTTCTTTGTAGGCTTCATTCTATTTTCTGTGAATGGTAGAATGACGTGCTTTTCCAAAAAGCTCTACCGTAGTCTCATCTTTCCACAACATGTTCTCCCAGAAGGATTGAGGCTTACTCAGGTACATTTTTGCAAACTCCAGTCTTGCTTTTTTATGTCTCTTTGTCAGCAGTGGGGTTCTCCTCGGTCTCTTGCCATAGCGCTTCATTTCATTCAGATGATGACATATGGTCCAAGCTGACACTTTTGCACCCTGAGTCTGCAGGACAGCCTGAATTTGTGTGGACGTTGACTGAGGATGTTTATCCTCCATTCCACCCTATCCTGCGTTGCATTCTTTAGTCAATTTTTCTCTTCCGTCCATATCCAGGGAGATTAGCCACAGTTCCATGGTTATAAACTTCTTGATTATATTACTCACAGTGGACAAGGGAATTTCAAGATCTCTGGAGATGGTCTTGTAACCTTGAGATTGTTCGTATTTTTCCACAATTTTGCTTCTTAAGTCCTCAGACAATTCTGGGCTCTTCTTTCTCTTCTCCGTGCTTGGTGTGACACATACAGGCACACAACACAAAGGTTGAGTCAACTTTTATACATTCTAACTGCCATCAGGTGTAATTTCTAGATTGCCAGCACCTGTTACTGCGACAGGTGAGTTTAAATGAGCATCACATGCTTAAAATAAAATGATTTACCCACAGTTTTAAAAGAGTGCCAATAATTTTGTCTGGCCCATTTTTGAGTTTTGTGTGAAATTATGTCAATTTTGGCTTTTTTTCTTCTGATTTTTTTTGTGTTGTTCCAATGCACATAAAGGAAATAAACAAGTGTATACCAAAAACATTTGTAATTGCAACAATTTCTGGGAGAAATAGTGTATTTTCTGGAAAAATTCCAGGGGTGCCAATACTTTCGTCCATGACTGTACATACTTGAATGTAGCTATGTATAAATCTTCTGTGCAGTATTTCATGCATGGATACACTTATATATGCTATCCCTGTGCAATAGTACTTGCACAGGCCCGTCTGTATATGCAGGTTCTGTCCAATAGGTCTATGTGCAATTACATATACACTTTAAATAAACAGGCCAAGGGCAAATGTGCAATTTCCTTAATCACATCCATGATCATGGGCAATACATTAGCACATTAGAACTATAGCACTTTACCATCTGCCTTATGCACTTTAAGTGCAATGGTCAATTTATTCTCGGTCAGTCTTAAGCAAAGTCATATGCTCCTTCTGTATATTTCAATTTTTTATGTACATTAGGGATGTAACAATATTGTAAATATCGCAGTATCGCCGTTTCAAAATTCTCGCAATAATACCGTGGCATGTGACGGTATCGAACAAGAACTCGCAGGGCAGTAATACGCCTTGCAGCGTCTACACTGCCGGAAATAAAAAGGAGAAGAAGAACTTGGAGTACTCCCACTTGTGTAGTTTTTTCTAGCACTATTGAGTGGGCCGGTCTGAGAAGCAAACCACATCTCCCATGATCCCCTGTGCAGTATAGGAAGACATGGCAGAAAGCATGGAGGGGGAGCAGAGCCAAAAAATTAAACTCATGGAACCTACTGCGAAGTGTAAATCAGAAGTATCGACGCATTTTGGTTTTGCAGTCAACAAAAACGATCGAGGAGTAAGCAGGACGGACGTGCAAAAAACTGTTTGCAGACACTGCCAGACCATTGTTTGTGTTCAATTACAGTTAGTGTGTTTTATCCTGAACATTCCTGGCACTTAATTTTCCATGCTATGATAATACCGTACCGTGGCCTTAATACCATGATGATATCGTACCGTGAGATTTTAATACTGTTGCATCCCTAATGTACATGCTTGATGTCCACTTTTATACGTATACCATCAATCAAGATATTGACCTTAACAGTAGCTAAATATGTAGACCAAGCTGTACAATCAGAATGAAAAAAAAAACAAGAATGGAGATGAATACAGTTTTTGAATTGAAAATACCAAAATGAACCTTAAAATCCTGGAAATTATAAGTATATATACTTAACTTCAGGGGTGCCAGTTTGGCTCATTTGATTGAGTATGAGTTTAGTGGCAAAATAACGTATACGTACAGTATCTAAAATCTGCCTCTAGGGGGCTCTCAAACAAAACAATAACAAAAGATGACAAGTAGAGACGCACTGCTCAGCTCCACCCACCTCTGCTGCTTATTTCTTGTTTTGGCGCTGCAAGCAATCCCAGAATGCTTTCTCAAGTAGCTCAAGCAGCTTCCTTAACCAGGTAGAGCACTTTTAACATCTTTTCTCCTTCATTTTGTAAAATTGATCAATGAAACCAAAACAGTGCTTTACTTTTTTGTGAAAAAAACAAAAAAAAAACAAAACAAACACACAGAATCCTCAATTCAAAACGAGAATTAAGCAGGGAAGGTGTGTAGAGCCGAGCAGTAAGACTGGTTTCCACTCAACCTGGAAATTACAAGTAGGGCCATAATGTTCCAGGGGTCAGGGGATGCAGCACAAAACATGAATGAGACAAGGCAACAGAACAGCAGCTTCCTGTAGCAGTTTCCACTTCCTTATGAAGCAGTCTCTTACATAACATAGAGTGTTTCTACAACAATAATAAACATTTTCTGTTCATCATGTCAGCTCTGACGTGGCCATAGAAGAGCATAGGAGTAGTCATTTTTTAATTAGTTTTGACATTTCAATGGAAAAACTCTACATACTGCACCTTTAAGTCCTAATTTTAAGACTTAAGCCCATTCTCTTTGTTCTACATTCTTGCTGCATGTTCAGCACCTTCACTTCTCTGAGCTCAACGTTTCTGTTAAATTCGTTAAGTTTTGTTGTCCTCTAACAAAATTGTAAGATTGTTTTGTTTTCTGTGACAGTGTAGGGGAGTCATGTTAGTATTGTTTTAGAGAGCTGTGCAAATCAAACAGTGCAATGCCCTTGCTGACCCAAATACACAGGCCAGTCAAAACCAAGCCAAATGATCTTACACAACCCGGGCTTGTGCTGGCCCAGAGTCGTGCTCCTCTCTGTCCACAAACTCACTGCTCCTCTCACCACTCCTCTCTCACAGACCAGAGTCCGACCCCTAAGCCCAGAGTCGGAGGCATGTGTTCGTGCTGATATTCGCATCCCACCAGCCGCCAGCCAGCTGTGCCTGCGCTACAGAGACAACCCCAATCTGTCCTACGGCCTGCTGCACCCCCCCAGTGAGTCTGTGTGGTGTGTGTGTCTGTGTGAGTGTGTGGTGGAGGGGGTCGCAGGAGTCCGTCCCCAGCCGAGTGTTGAATTCAAGCTGACGTGTTTCAGAGCTACATTCTCATGTAGGAATGCACAAGTACAACAGTAAAGAATGAGCCACCGCCCACATAATGAAGACACTCAGATTCACTGTATTCAGGCTTCAGGTAGCTCCACAAAAAGGAAGTGACGGTCTTAGAGTGTGAACAAAAAGCTCCCCGGCAGCTGTGAAAAAGTTGGAGTCTCAAAAATGAAGTTTTGTTATTTTGCAGGTGGCTCTTGTCCAAAGTTATCTCCGGTTAAGATTTGTTGTCTAATAACTACTTTGAATTATGCATTCTGTTGTTGATTTTCATTTTTATCAACTTAAATCTGATTAATAGGAATAAGGTTTACAGTGCAAAAATGTTTCAATTTCAACAGCATTTAGTCAACAGTTGAACAGAATTCAGACACTTTTATTCTCTCTTCTTCTGATTTGTGATGTAGATTTACGTAAGAGGAACTGGTACATTTTTAGGTTTTCACGCTAAGCTGCCAAATACTTGCTTGGACTATCCTCTTCATTGCCAGATGTTCCAAAATGTATTACTTTTAGATGATTTTAACGTGATTATATACAGTGCCTAACAAATTTATTAGACCACCACCCAAAGTAAGGTTTATGCCACAGCTGCCCTAAATTAACAGCACTGGTAAAAACTGGTTAAAACCAAAATCATTTTTTATGTTTCTGCAATGGTTAATATACCAATATGTAGAAGCTCTTAAAACCCAAATGATAATTTGAATGCTGAAATATAATTATTAAAAAAAAAGTAAAGCACATTATTATTTCTTGAATAATATGTCAAATTATAGTTATTTACTTGCATTCCTGAACAGAAAAATGAGTTTTAGTGGTTGAATGTTATGCTTGATTCATTTCTGACTTCTCAGAGAAGCCCAGTGAACCAGCTCAAATTTGGGTATAAAAAGGTGAATTCTGTTTGAAATCCCTAATTCTTGTTCAAAATGGTAAAACGTGGAGAGCTCACTGAAAATGAAAGAGTCCGCATTAAAGCACTTCATGATGCTGGATGGTCTCTGAGACAGGTGATCTAATAAATTTGTTAAGCACTGTATATATTGTGGTTTTGGGCTGTTGATTTGAAAAAACAAGATGATTAAAAGTATGGGGGAAACAAATCAGAAATGTGTCTCTAAGCAAAGTTAAGGCAAAAGCTGCCAATGTTGTTTCTTTTACTTTCAGGTCCAATTTTTTTAAGGGAGGGGCCCAATGGGGGTTCATTGATGCACTAGGATTTGTGCCTGATCGCATCCACGCGTGCTGCAGCAAAGCACTGAGTTATTTAGAATATGTGGCATTTCTTCATCATGAGTTACATCCGGTTTTAATATCATAGTGTGCTGTTTATCGTGCTGGTTTGGCCTTCAATCTGCATGTGCACCCTTCCTTGATGCCAGGATCAAAATAATCTGAATTGCAGTTCTTTTTAAACAGTATGCTGCAGTCCATTCATTTCTGATGGAAACTCTCACAGACTGTTCATCTGAGACATTGCATGTCTTTGAACAAAAAAAACATCAGGGTTTCCTCCAGGATTTCTGGAAACTGTGGGGGAAGGACATTATCACAACTTAAAACACTTTAAGATCATACTAATGACAACAGCCTGCAGATATGATTTGAATGAAAGACTCCAATAGTGGGATTCTGCTTTTATTACGTCATCTTGCAATTATTTTATCCCAGAGGAGCCACAGGTAACCCTATGCCTCTTAAAGTTTTTGATATTATGATAACTTAAAACCATTTATCACTCATGTATTCAACAAGCTAACGTTAGTTCGTTCATGCTTGTTGTCAGACTGACCCACACTCACAGAAACCCACACAAACTGTCTCTCCTTTCTGTCACACATACACATACACAGACACACACACACACAACTGTTTGTCTCGCCCTGTGACTGCAGCTCGCACTCGAAACTGTAGCATTTCCTTTCTGAGATATAAGGCTTCTCAGATGAACGGTCTGTGAGCATGGCCATCAGAAATGTACGGTCTGCAGCCAGAAGAAAAAAAGGTTTTGGGCTTTTTTTTGCTGTAATAAGAGGTCTGTCTTTCCCTCAAGTGGGTGTAGCTTTGACACATTTAATGGGTACACACCCACAGAATCCAAGAGCAGAGATAACTGCTAATTTTTTTCATGGTTTTGAAACTTCATACACAAAGATATGAAGGTTAATAGCACTGTCTTCTGTGAAGTAAAAAAAACTTACCATACATATTTCATTGCTTAATATGGACTATAAAGATCAATTCTAGGACTAAATGTAAAATTGGTGTGAATGTTTTTCTGTATATATTTTGACATTCAAATACATTGTGATTCAAAAATGTATGGAAAAAACTGGCTTCAAGTTCTGGCTCCATTTGATGTAAGTTTTTAGCTCCAGCAGTCATTTAACGTCTTTACAGACTTTGAAAACACACAGTTTGTGTTTATATCCACACCCAACATAAAAACTCTACTTCTCATTTTCTCTCTTAAGATCTGAGCGAGGATGGAAACGACTCTGACTCTTTAATCACAAGCAACATGGCACCAATGTTCCCTGCATTCAAAGGTGAGTAACAAATATTTTATAATATCATTGTGTCATATTTTTTACTGGCACCAAAAGAGTTCTTAAAGTAAATCAAGGTGATAATTAATCCCATAGTTGTGAGACGGGTTCATTAACCGACTGAATGGGACCTTTTCAAGTGAACGAGAGCTGAATAATTTAATCACCAGCTGAACTGAAGAATTTTGGATCATAACTGGATATTACGTCACACTTTTTTAATGTTCCTCCAAAAGAACATCAAATGGGACATTTTTATTCAACATTATACTTTTCAATGCTTATTTTGTGAAAGTAGGATATACTTTTGGTTCTTACGTTTACAAAATCAAAGCCTGGGGATGAGACAGCTGTGATTACATGCATCTACTTTTCTTGTAAAGCTCATTCTGTAAGTCAATTGAAGGTTAGGTGAAGTAGAGTTTTCCAGGGTTAGTCTTCTGCCATTCTGCTGTAGACAACAGTTTTATACACCATGATATTTCAAATTGTGTTTGGTTTGTAATCTGGCTGAAGTCATTCACCAGACTATGCTCCTTAAAACACATTACTGGGTCCAAGTGGAATTGTTTTTTTTATTTCAAGGGCAGATCTACAAAAACAGCGCTAACAACCTGAGTTTCAAAATGTTTCTCATCAGTGTTCATTGTTGCTAGTAGGGATGTAGGATATTATTGGTATGATATCAGCATCACACTGAAATTAGACCTGGCACGGATCTCCAACAGAGTGGAGCAGGGTGGTGCTTCTGGGACGAATTGTGGGCAGTGGAACGGCTCTGATTGACTTGATTTGGAGCAATTTGCACCACCATGTGCTTCGCGGGTGGATTGCAGCAAAATAGAAATTTCTCCTGATATTTACAATCGATCCAAATCCTTGTCAAAGGGGCAACAGGACTTGATGGAGGTTCTTGAAGACGTTTCGCCTCTCCTCCAAAAGGAAAGGTGAAACATCTTCAAGAACCGCAATCAAGTCCTGTTGCCCCTTCGATGCAGATTTGGATAACCATGACCTGGTAGAATGAGAACCCATTTAAAACTAATATATCAGAAGTAATTGCTGGGCATATGTACAAATAAGTTTGGCATAGGAAGAGCAGGCTGGACCAACACTTGTGTCAGCTGAAGTCTTTTTCTTTGTTCATCCTCTTATTTAAACTTTGAAGTGTGTTCTAAGGACTGACGTTTGTTTCTTTGTTCATACTTAAACTCAATTTGAGTTTAAGGGTTAAAGCTTCAGGTCTGAACTACATTTAAACATAGGTATTGAAATTGGTATAATCTTAAATTAATTTATGAATATCGGCAAACCTGATATCAGTTAAAATCCAAAATTATGCATCTTTACTTTCTTGGTAGTAAAGGTGGCTTCTATTTTCTTCTGTAGTATCTGTAAGGTTGTTTTTAAATAGCTCTGTGTGCTTGATATTGACCTTTATGTAAGAAAATATCTCCAAGAAAACCATGTAAAGGAACCCTGTCCTGGCATTTGCAGAGCTGTAGACCTGGAAATTGTGCCCCTGAAAAGACAATTCAGATAGGTCTGACCTCCCCCATTGTTGTTTTCAACTTTTTACAGCTAGGAGTGCTGTGAGCACAGAAAATAGCAGATGCTTAAGTTGTATTTACGCAAAGAACACAGAGTGCTGAAAACACTGGGCTTCATTGGTTTAGTATAGAAAATGACCACTGCCAGCCTAAAAAAAAACTCAGCAGTTTTGGACTCAGTCCCTAAATGAAGTGAAAATGGATTGGTTTAATTGTCTGTTGTGCTCCATAACTTTTGTTCTTTTGCTCAAACAGTTGAAGGGCAGTTCTGTTAGGTTTAATCTTGCAGACAGGATTATAAGACTAAATATGTCGTATGTGATGGAATGCAAGTTCCGGTCATCTTTTAGTTACTTCATACTGTGGTCTGCACAGCTGAACAAAGGAAAGGGTTTTTTTTTTTTGTAAAACTTGTTGAATGTATTTATTGATTAATGTTTCAAAAATGTTGAGCACTCACAGCTCTTATTGTTTGTTCAGTGGGGCCACCCACATTCTCATGGAAACTCTAGATCCCTTGTATGAGGTCCCACTGGAGGAAAAGATACTGTCCTTACCAAACACTTAAGTATGTGCATGTTGCAAGTCTGTTCCATAATCAGTTAACATATGCTGCCCCCTGGTGGCGTGCCACAGTGCGTACACTCTGTTTAGTTTAAAGAGACTAATATCATAGTTCACCAACATATGAAAATAATATTGCATGAGCAAATGGAGCCAACATCTGAGGCACTAAACCTCTAAAAGAAAATTCAGCTAAAAGAATTGAGATGACTAGCCTAGCATTACCCCATGTTCTCCCTCTATGTATTTATTTATGCTTTTTAGGTTACATCAAGTGCAAAACTGAATGACATATGCATGATCCTTTCATTCAAGGTTTTGACAAAACCTTGTGTTTATATAGAAGCAGTTGGTACAGTGTTCATGTTGAGAGTTAGATTAGATTTTTGATAATTAGTTATTTTATATATCAGTGGTTCCCAACCTGGCGTCCGGTACCCACTAGGGGGGGCGCCAGAGACCTCAGGCTTGCTATGCTCTGAGGTTTTCATTAGATTTGCATGTGTTAAGTAAAATGATAATAAAAGACTTAATGAACAGTTTATACAATGGTCTTTTGGTAAGAGAAACATGTGTAGAGCCATTTTCTTTGGGTTTTATCAGTGAAACACTTCAATGGATGTTGACTTTTGGCGACAATATGTTGATACATTTTTTGTGTTTGTTTTGGGGGGCTCGGCTTTGCCTTAAATACAAATGGGGGGCTCCAAGAAAAAATTGGTTGGGGACCACTGTTATAGATGATACAGTAGACTTATAATGAATCCAGTATAGAGAAACAAACTTATCTGCAGAGTGTAAGATACACTATGTAAAATCTTGCACTGAAATATCTACATTTATTCAAAAATGATTACTCCTATGCAATATATCAAGTTTAGTTAAGCACTTTCATTACCTCTGATATTTCTAACAGTTGTCAAAGCCAAAAAAAATATTGATTTGTATTGTAACTGTTTATGTTTTATAGAAGCTGCTATGACAGACATGAAATAATTCACTTTTCTGAGAAAACACTGGATGTTACATCAAAAACTGCTACATAACAAAGCATGACTTGATACTGGAAGCTGCTGTTCTGTTCTTGTATCTCATTCATGTTTTCTGCTGCTTACTCCTGACTGACAACAATTGCTCTACCATCAGCTTCACAATCTGTAACCCAAATTCCCCTTATAACACCCTCAACCCCCCAAAAATGCTGTAGTCCCACTAGACATTCCCAAGTCAAACTGAAACACTGTTCAGCTCTGCTGCTCACTTTTTATTTTGAGGACTCTTTCCTCAAAATAAAAACTCTCCATTAGGTGCAAAGAGTAAATTAAAAACAGCAAAGTGACATAAATAGAACTGTAAACAGACTGTTTTTGTTTCATGGATGAATTTCACATAATGAGGGGGAAAGGCTGTTCAAAGTGGCCATCCTCGGTGTTAGTGAAGCTTAATAGGTATAGCAAGACTTCATATACCAAAGCCAGAGACTTCACAAGTCATGGGATCCATTCCTGGTCCTGTTTTGTGTACATCTTCTCCCACTCTCTCTCACACACCAGATTTCCCGTCTCTCTTCTGCTGGCTAATCAAAATAAATGCAAAAAGCCAAAACATCTGTATCTTTGTAGCTTGCAGTGTGAAGCAGGAAGGGCCCTTTTAACAGTTTTTTTTTTTTTGCCTCTTTGTGTCAAATTCATCCACAACCGCAAAACAATGGTTTTATATTGAACAGTCCTCAATTCAAGTAGTAAACTGCATAAGTGAGCTGAGCAGTGTTTCTTCTCATGACTCTGTGTTACTGGTTTGGTTAAGGGCCCCCTGGCAGTGGAGTTTACATACTGTGACTTTAAATGAGAGTAAAATGAAAGATAATGGAGGCAGGAGGCTGTTATTAAATTACTAAAGCTGAGCATAAAGACTGGAAATATAGAGAAACTGTTAGCCCACTTGAGTCTAAGAGAATATTTCTCTAGAATTATTAAAAATTATTACACATTTATGGAGTGACTATATTGTCATCAACTGTGCTGTTATTGGACAACTAAAACCTTATCCTCTGACCCTGGCAGATGTTTGGACCCATGTCCACGACGTCCTTCTTCCAAAATATTCACAACAGCTGAATGGAGTAAACATCATAAGTGGGCCAGTATTTGATGAAGACTATGATGGAAACATTGATGCACCCAAAGCAATCACAAGGTAAGTCAGCAGCTCAGACTTCTGGAAATCTACAAGACAATTCTGCAAACACTTTAATATATGGCCATTTGATTTCCTTTACAACCAATTTAAAGCTCTTGAACCTAAAGTTGTGTTGGTTGACTCTTTAATTTGACAGAGGAAACCACCAGATCATCATATTTGTGGACTAAATCAGATTTCAAATCGTTTGCACATAAATTTCCTGTTTGAGCATTTTCCATTGAACTGGCTGATTATTATAATGAGTCAACAGTGAGCTACATAGGTCTGATTTTAATCTGTTTATTATGCAACATTTAATCCGGGTCACAGAAGACATAGCAGAGTCTTGAAACTTCCTTTTAGGTTTCAGCTTACCACCAGTTCTTGGCCTCTAGTAATACAAAAGACTGCTCACTCAGGTTTTATGCAATTATGCAATCAAAAATCTGCAATTTTATTCCAAGACAAACTGAGGTATTTGTTAGGTTAATTAAGTCGCTGTTTTTGTCTTTTTCCTGCAACATGGCATAAGAACAGAGGCTATACACTCATTGATCACTTTATTAGGTATACCTGTTTTAACTACTCATTAATGTAAAAATCTACTAAGCCAATCACATGGCAGAAACTGTTGCACTTACGCACTGTAGACATGATGAGGATGATCTGCAGAAGTTCACAACCAGCATCAGAATGAGGGAAAAAAGATGACTGAAGTGACTTTAACTGTCCAGTCTGGTCATGTTTCTCTGATCTCTGCCATCAACAAGGTCTTAGCACAGAGAATTGCAATTGACAGGATATTTTCTCTTTTTCAGACCATTCTCTGTAAGCCCTAGAGATGGTTGGGTGTAAAAATCCCAGCAGATCAGCAGTCTATTGAAATAGACCAGGCACCATCAAGAAGTCACTTAAATCACCTTTCTTCCACATTCTGATGCTTGGTTTAAACTGAAACTCATCATCTTGACAATGTCTACTTGCTCTAATAAATAAGTTGCTTCTATGTGATTGGCTGATTAGACATTTGTGTTAAAGAGCAGTTGAACCGGTGTACATTTGGAAGCTCTAGCACAAAACTTAAATTTCTTCCAAAGGCAAGACTAAAACAAAATCTAAAACTTTCATGAGCATGAAAATAAAGGAAATTTTATTGTATCTGGTCTCTCTGATTGCTGATGATTTCTAGTGTTACACCAGTTTACTACAGTACAGAATCCTGGATTTACAGATGTATTTTTATACTATAAAATGTAAAAGGGATCAAAAAAATTATATGTCCTTTCTCATTTAGAGGATGAACTTTGCCTCTTTGTAGTTGAGGTTAACAGCGTTAATGTACAGCCTTTTTAAGTACATAATAAAAACTCTTATGCAATCATCAGGTAAGTTTGTGAACTTTATTTTGATCTCTCTGTTTGACAATTAAGTCCACTAGTTGCAGTCTTTTTTTTTTTTTTTTAACTCTGTGATCTTGTGTTTCTCCAGGCACGAGGCTCCTGTTCCGACACATTTCTTCATCATCCTGACCAGCTGTAGGAACTCGACCTTCAGCCCTGGTAACTGTGAGGGTCCACTGCAGGCTAAGTCCTTCATACTGCCTCATAGGCCTGACCACACAGAAAGCTGTGCTGTGAGTAACACCACCAAACTTATCTTTGACTCATCTTTCACATCACTCTGCCTCTGGGGAAACTTGCTGATCCCACGGGGGAAAAGATGATCAAAGCTGTGAATTTCAGTTACTTTTGTTGGTTCATTTTTGTTTCTCTTTTTCTCAGAATGGGTCAGACTTGGCATGGGTGGAGGACTGGCTTCACTTCCATGCAGCACGAGTCCGAGACATCGAGCTTCTGACTGGCCTGAGCTTCTACCATGACAGGATATCAGTGGAAGAGACACTACAGCTCAAGACTTTGTTACAGACTGTGTAACATCACTGATGTGATCAAATGTAGCTTTAACCTCCAAAGGAAGCCATACTGGTCTGCACAGCAGGCCTCTGTCCATGTGGACACAGATTATCCATCATCCCTGGGTTGACCTGTGACACACCTATAAACATTTTCCTCTGTTCAAACCTTAATTGTTTGAACATCAAGTTCCTTCCAGGTTTATTTTTATATGTTTGATTCACCCTAAAATGCTTGATTATGACATGTGTGGAAGCTGTATATATATATTTGGTCTCGTTCATGTTTTTTTGTTTTTATTCAGTGAAGTTTGTCACTTTTTAAAGTTCAGAGCTTTAAACCAAAGACACCGACACATCTGCTGACCAGCTCCAAAGATTTTTTTCTCCAACAGGAAGTTTTGTTGGAAACAAAACAGAGGGAAAACAAACATACTGATTGAAGAAGTATTTATTTATACTAAAGTGTTTTTTATTGGCTGGGTGCTTCATGAAACATGACGAACTACAGTCACGTCTACTGCCACGCATCTGGAAAGTATGCTGCTGAAGTTGGAATAACTCAAAACATGAGAATTAACGTAGAATAAGTTTTGCTCCTTGAAAAGGAAAGTGTTGAACATTTCTGTTTAATTACTTTATTTTTGTATTCTTTTATACAGCAACGATGATTTTAGTATTTTGTAAATTTGGTAAATGCAATTTTGATAAATTGTACAACTTTTAAGTGTTTGTTTTTCCAAATGTATGTAGACAGTGTATGGATGGGTTATGAAATTCTACGGCCCTGTAGTTCATTTAAAAAAATGTTTTTGTTCAACGCAGCAGATATCTGAGATTAGTTTTCCAGTGAACAAAGACTTAACAGACCTTCTAAGCCCCTCCAACAGAGGACGAGGGTACAAAGACTGAAAGAGTAGTTTCTATAAATAAGTCTTTTTAATGTCTCTCTTTGTGAGTGTTTTGTGTGTTTTAGCCAATTTTACATCCATATTTTGTTTATGTTTTTTATGAGTCTTTCCTATACATACAGCCAGCAGTGCGTCATAGTTGGGGGGGAAAGAATCCTTTTTCTGAGCCTACAATACCGTGAACACACAGGTTTTAAACTCCAATGCAATAGCTAACAAGTTCTGCAGGTAATGTTTCCTGCATGTGCCCTATTTATACTGATAACTAGAGTTTCCAATGGGCAACATGTGTTTTTAATGTTTTTTCTCCATTATATATTTTTAGAAATGTTGCAAGCTGTCTATGACTAATAAACCAGTGAAATATCTCCCCTAACTCTTCCATTACGTATCAAGGTTGGGTAAGTCACCTCTGTGTTACTGCAGCTGATCAGACAGAGGAAGAGAGAGAAAGTTGAGCATTCCTCCCGCTAATATATGAGAAAGGGAGACTTCTTATATTAAATGAGGTTTTTATTAAATTGATGCAGTTGATGTTATTCCGCGCTCTATAAATTTGGGATTGTTTCAAATCTGCATCAACCCTCCTCGCGCAGATCAGCTGTTGCAGCCGAACCACTAAATGTTAAGCAACACATTTTAAAACCTAAATTGTGTTATGCTTAAATATATATGGCTAAATAATATGCATAATGCAAAGCAAAACTGTAGGAAGCTGAGCAGAAGTGCTATGTGTATGAAGAGGAGGGTGAACACGCACAGAATTGGAGTAGAGTGTAAATAAATAAGTAAAATGAAGCCATGTACGCATAAGCTGAAATTAATTGAAAGAGAAGCACTATACACATACTGTTTGAGTCAAAATTTCAACATTCTCCTATGCAGTCTTTATAATTTTATTGCTCAGGAAAGAAGGGGAAAAAGAGACGCTCTTTAAAAAGATAAACAATTACCGCTCGAAATTACAGCGATGCCAATTCGCACTGGATTGGTATTACCTGCAGACCTATTTGCGTGCCGAAACATGGTAGGTAATTTCCCCTGAAATTTTTACTCCACAAATTAGACACATTCAATTCACAGGACTAAAAACACAGACATCTCATTATTTCAACTTAGCAGAGGTCCCTAGGTAACACTAATCCCATGCAACTACAGCATAAGATTTAGATTTTTAAGTTTATTTGTAGTGCAGAGTACCACAGCAGCTCATAAACATTGGATTTAGTAATGTGCTCTCCCATTCAGCATCTGATGGGACAGATTGTGGGAGTTTCCCTTGATGCTGACTGTATCTATGCCTCCATCCCATATTTCATCACTTTGGTTTTCTGTTTGTACTTTTGAATTTCTTTGTGGCTGTTACCACTTTACGTATGTTTGTTGGCATTCAGCATGTTGAAGTCATTCAATGTCTTTTCTACATCTATCCAACATTTTTGCTCCTTGGATCTTTTTTGTTGTCATCAAGAATCTTACAGTTGTTTTTTATTCTACTTTGTTGTTTGCTCTTTGAAGTAATTTTGTGTCCCTCCATAAGATGTTTTTCATCTTTCTTTAGTCATTTTTAGCAATCTTTAATGTCACTTTGCATCATTTTGTTCTTGTAGTTGTTTTGCATCTCTTTTTTTTTATGCCAGTGCATTTCTCTATCCCATTTTAGTTTTTTTTTGTCATCTTTTTGCATTTCTTTGTAGTTTTATATTTGATGTTGACAATTTTGTCCTGATATTACATTCTCAATGCAACACAAATCTCTCTGATGCAGCCAAACTTCACTATTTTTTTTCCATGCTGGACACAAAGAGAACCTGTTCCTGTTTTCAAAAAAATCATAACCCATCCATTGCTGTGTGTAAATGTTTGTGTCTATCTGCGTGTTCAGCTGATTTATTTCTGGGATCAACACACTTCCCCCTCAATCTATTTTATCTTCCTGCTGTGTGGAAATTAAGGCTTTTCCAATGTGTACAGTAGCTCCTTTTTACAGCTTTGTCAGAAATGGCAGCTATGGTCCAATATGTACTTTCATAAAAATCTTTAACACTGATTATGTGGCTTGTTTCTTCTATTAAACTTAAATGGGGGCAACACAAAACCTTTCCTGCACGCAGTATGACGCCCAAACAAGGACAAGGCTTTCAGAGACTTTTAAAACCACCCTTCAGTTTCTCCCCCAGACTGCAGCATGCGTGTGAGCACAGCAAGGAAGGAAATGTTGAGTGTTCAGTGTGTATAAAATCTGCCACTTCCTGGGGTTGACCACTACAGCGGTGCAGCAAGCCTGAAGGTAAGAGGTTTCAGCTTCTGTCTACGTGCCTCTTAACTCAGCATCAAACGTAATTCTTATGTAACAATCCTAATCTTAATTTCTCTTTCATGTTTTTGTATAATGAGCTGACAGTATTTTTTCTCAGAATCAAAAGGATGTCTCTAGTTGAGCAACAACTGGGTGTGCTGATTAGAGTTTTGTAATCAAAGCTCATTAAGACATCGTCAACAGAAAAACCCAGTGATTGCCTTTGTAATATGCAATCTAAGCTAAAACATATTGTGAGTTAACTGATGTGTATTTGTCTTTGTGCAGTTCAGAATTTCCCCCTTGTGTTGTACTGCAAATATGACAATTTGTATTCCTACATAAGATACTGACAGTCTTTAAAGCAGAGCATCTCAACTGGTCAAGCCTCAGGAGGCGCCACCGCCTCTTTGATGACAAATCAAGATACCAAGGTTTGACCCAGAAGTTTTCCACCACTTGTTGAAAATTTAGTTTGGACCTTTGATGCAATAAACCTTATGAGTGAACAAAGAGAAAGGATAAAACAAACATGGTTTACAAGTACATCATTACAGAAGTCTTAAG
This sequence comes from Cheilinus undulatus, assembly GCF_018320785.1. Lineage (NCBI taxonomy): Eukaryota > Metazoa > Chordata > Actinopteri > Labriformes > Labridae > Cheilinus > Cheilinus undulatus. The sequence goes on along the minus strand of NC_054878.1, from coordinate 32,661,889 downwards.
AGGGCACACATTATCCAGAGATAATGAGAAATTAACACATAATTATGGGAAATCTAGCTTTGTTAACCCAAGATAATGAGTAAAATAAGGCCTTGCCTGCATGTAGTTAATAGATAGCAATCGTATTGGCTACCATGGCTAAAACCATCCCCAAGCTGTGTATGCCCATTATGTCATATGCTTCATCGCTCTGATTGGCCTGTAATGAATGAGACAGACAATCCCCCTCCAAGATTCTGTCCAAAGGTTCAGCCCTTCCCAAATACTTTCACTAAGCAGTTACCCAGATGGATGTATGAAACAATCTAACTGACCTCAGGTTAGGTCATTGTAGAGGAACAGCAGCGTGGCGTGCTCTTTACAGCATCTAAAGAGCATTTTTATGTTTTCATATGGACAAAGATGTTGAGTGAGAGCGTGTAGCATATGCTGAAAGAACTATTTTGGTAAACGCTGGAGGAAAACCTCCACAAAAATATCTTCTTAAGTGTGGACGAGGCCTTAGTCAAGATCTTTAAGAAACATGGACATGCTTTGGCTCTTTCCACAAGCTGCAGGTCTTTTTTCTAAGCTAACATCCTGTTCTATAGTAACTATTCAGACATAAAGCTTATTCAGTTTTGTCTTACTTTGGGAAAGAAGCAAAAGGGATTTTGTTACCCAAAACATAATACTACAAGTTAAAAACGAAGCATTTTTAAAATCTGTATTCATAATAATAATAACCTTAATTTATAGAGCACTTTTCAAAACTGAAGTCACAAAGTGCTTATAAAGAACAAAACAAAGTAAAAAACAAAAAACAGGCAGGTCAAAACATCAAATAAGATTTAAAACAGATTAACGACTCAGCTGATCTGATTACCTCAGGCAGATCCTTCCACAGTTTTGCTTCCCTCACTGCAAATGCCCTGTCCCCTTTTGTTTACATTCTGGTATTGGCAACTACCAGATGACCTTTGCCTGAGGATTATTTCATTTTATTTCAGATACTAAATGTCAGAGATGTAGCTAGGAGCAAGGCCGTTAAGAGCTTTAAAAGAAATCAGTCAAATCTTAATAGGAATCTGGCACGGTCAGACAAATCTGCCTAATTAGATCTGGATCTCTCATTTGATATCTGTATTTTGAGAAAATGTGAGCTTATAAACTCACTAGGAGGATGCCATGTTTTGGTTCAAACTGGGAGTGTGACGTCATATGGCCAGAGTGCTGGGTCAGTACCATCTGAAGTGGATCTGTTGACTTCTGACTCAGGCAGGTAGAAAGACTGTTAGAATAAACAAGGTGTGATGATTTACATTTACATTTTTACAGGGCAAACTTAATTCTTATCTACTGATATTAGGCTTCATGGGTTTTTTCCTGTTTTTAATTTTTTTTTACAGTATTGTCAGCATCACGGCATAATAGATTAGATTTTTTTTGTGTTGGCCCACTCAGGGCCTCAGTACATCACAAACTTTTTGTCACCTTTATTTGAGGCATACATTGGACACCAACTTTTGGGACCACCAATTTAGAACCCATGCATTGGTTTAACATCGGTATTGACTGATATCAGCACTTCTGACAAAGACTGCCCACTGGCAGATAATGTGAGCCTGAATGAATGTCAGTAGTTGTATCATATTGATTTAATGCCGACATTTAGCACACCTTGTAGATGATTCGGAGAAGAGGCAGAAGATGTGACCTTTCAGTAAAGCATTTTTCTAGTTGATTTTTAAAAGCGCTGTTACACCGTAGGTCACACCCATCCATTCACACCCCTTTGCTCCATTCTCTCCACATTCACACACTGATGGATGCGGTTGCTTAGGAGAATTGGCCATCAGTATTAGCTCATCCCATTCAAATGCATCCATACCCATTTACACACCACTGAAGAAGTGTCCTGCCCAAGGACACATCTTTATTATATAAATGATTAACACTGGTCTATTTTAATAGGCCACAACAGAGAATACAGTCTAGACATGCCCTCTTTGTAAAGTGTCTTGAAAGAACTTTGTTTACGAATTAGTGCTATACAAATAAAGACTGATCGATCGATCACCATGTGACTGCAGGAGCCTGGGATTGAACCCGCAATCTTCCCATTAAGAGACAACTGACTTTACCTACTGATCAACAGCACCCCAACTTTTGTACAAACTGCTTTGTTCTCATGGTCAAACATGAGGAAAAACGCTGGCATTGTGGAAGTCTTACACCAAAAGAAGTGATGGAAAAACATCAATATTGGTATCAGCCATTAGCTAAATTGTTATTTTAAACATCAGTAAAGTCATTATTCCTGATTCTTGTCAGTCGGCGTATCCCTGATCTGCACACATAGACTTTTGCACTATTTAAATCTTTGCAAAAGCAGGTGCAGCCATGTCTCATAAAATAAAACGGTGACAATTAAATGTAGAAAGTTCCCCTCTGAATGACTGTTTGAAAATTAACTGTTTAAAATATTTTTGCAAAATAAACACTTTGTTTTAAGATGTCAACATTGCCGTGAAATTGGTGCAAACTACTGTTATGCAACTCTGGCAGCTTTCGAAAGAAACGTCATTCTTTCTAAAAAAGACCCAACCCACAATTGGTGAGTCAGTTTGGTTTATAGCATGACAATATAGGTCATTTGTTTGGTTTTACTTTGGATTTTGGCTTGTGGTAATCATTCTGGCTTTCAATGCAGACGTGCTGACTCGATACGCAAAGCTGCTACGCTCTTAGTGGGAAACGTGTTAGAGGTCTTTCTCACAGCCTCCACACGTCTCATTCAGTTCTTAATGTGAACAGTCAGGTGTCTGTTTTACTGTCACTGCTGCTGTGGGCTGATAAGGTCCACCATCTCTTCTCGGATGTCAGACTCAGAGTTACTTTTAAACCACTAACAGCCCGAATCATTGGTGCATTTTACACAGAGGAGGTGAGGGTGAAATGACTGTGCCTCTACGTATGAATTATCATCTGCATGAGTTAAAGCATGCAACTATTAAGCTGATGAGTCCACTAATGAGGAAATAACAGACGTGCATGAAGAAATGTCCTCTGCATTACAACCTTCCTGTAGTAACATATTTCACATCTTGCCTCATGGTTATTTACAACTTTAGAGGTTCCCTTCAGGCATGCAGAACATCAGCAGAGGACAGATAACAGCTGTGAGCAATGAGGCCTCATTACAGCTGACACTGATGGTTTTGTCCAGCCTCCTGGCAGCTCTGATTACTAACAAGCCTCTTACAGGCTCTTATCTACCAGAACAGCCTGGCATCGTCCTATTCAACATGCCATGATTTACCACTGTGTGGAGGGTTACAAACTGAGATGTGAACTATTTGAAAATAAGATTCTTTTATGAGTTAAGTGACATCTTAAAGGAATGTTTTAACATTTGAAGAATAAAATGACTCCTTACATTCCTTACAGAAGAATGGTGATGCTTTCTAACAGAACATTTAAGCAGTTTAGCATTAAGACTGGAAGAACTGGGACGGTAATTCTTTGGGGATTTTTGGGCTATATTAGACAGGACTGCTGAGAAGAGAGGAAATATGGGGGAACACCACCAAGATCACTATCTGAACCTGAAACCAGTGCATCAAGGCCTGAAGCCTCTGCACATGGGTGCCAGCTCTACCAGCTGAGCCAAACTTGTGCCCGACATGAATTAATATTAAACCTCTCAGTATATTTTCACTTTTTAGGGGGTTATTATTAACAGGCACAGACCTAAAAATACCCCCACTTTCAATCATAGCATCAAAACATGTCGCTTGAGCCACTGAGCTAATCTCTTAATTTCAATTTTAAACTGATCTGAACTGCAGTCCTAACTGATTGATCTAGACCGGGAGATACAGTCATAACATTTACACAGCAGCCATCTTGGTTCTCCATTAACTTTCAACTTCAGTGAAACCTATTTAGATCAACTGTTGTGACTGATTAGTGTAATCTGTTATCCCATTAAAGGTAATTTCCATTGTGTATTAGCATCAAGCTAACAAAGACATGCATTCTTGTCTATCTGTGGTTCATTCTAGTGTAGGGCAGTTTTGATTTACATTTTGTAACATAAATCAGTTTCAGTCACACACATAATTTTGTCTGGTTTCATCACTTAATTCCACTGTCATCACTACTTTCTAAAACGTGCAATGATGTGCAAATGTTTCAGTTCTCTTGCTCTCTGTGCTGCACTGTGGTCTGTTGCGGTAGGTGAGTGTGGTTACTCAAACTTTATTCAAAGACCTGCCAGGGAGTGACTTTCAAAGAATAACTTGGCTCAAAGCAAACAACCCTAATCTGTGTGAACAAGTATCTGCTTTCAGCTGTGGCTATTAATATATTTTAGATCAATCATTTAAACTTGACCAACAAATGTTCCAGGAACAGACAGATTTACAGACTAGCTGAAATGCATTAAGAATGAACGTTCCAATCTTTATTTGACTAACAACCTTTTTAAACTCTTTCACCTCCTCATGAGGACATTTCTGATAAATTGAAGATTTTTTTCTTTCTTTAAATCTGCATTGTGACATTATTTCTGCAAACTTAAGACCTATTAATTGCAAGTAACCTTGCAAAGCAGATGGATTTGTCAGACTGTCATCAGGGAAATCCATCTTGAAAAGCTCCAGTCCACACAGTTGTGCTGACCAAAAATGATTCTGACCAATCAGCATCATTAGAGGAGAACGAGGGAGCAGATATAAGTGGGGTTAAGTGTTGGGAGCCATTAGCAATGGCTGGCTCCAGTGTAGCGATTAGCTTGGGTGTAGCTATAGTGAAGCGTCGGTTTTATCATGCTGGAACACATTTCTTTATTAAATAAAAACCAAAGAACAGCACTGAAAGCTTTTCATGACAGATGTTTTTCACTCCTCTGCTGAACTGCTACGGCATAAATTTGCGATTGTTACATGTGGGGTCAAAATGTTCTTTAAGCTAGTGTTTACAATGGATACGTCCACTATAATGATTAGCTCGGATGTAGCTGTAGAAAAGCTGCAGCTTATCCAGACCTTAACCTTATTTCTTTATCAAAACAAGAGCAAAGAGCTTCACTGAAAGCCACCAACATGCTTCGTTGTAAACTAGCCTCTATAACACAGGTTAGCTACCTCATTTTGTCTTGTAAGGCTGATTGGCTCTTCATGAATGTGATAGACAGAATATTCATCCAATCACCTTTCTAGGATTTTTTAAAAAGTCCTGCCCTTCCCGAACACTTTGTATGGGAGGTTTCCCAGAAGAGTGAAATATATCCATGCAATGGATATATGAAACTGTCTATCAGGCATGACAGGTTAAATTGCAAGTACATCCCAAAAAAATTGTTTTCTTTTACAATCTCAACCCCTGCACTAAGAAACTGAAACTCGTGAAAAATAGGTGAATAGGCTGGTGCTGGTCAGGGGGATGAAAAGGACCAGGAAATGACAGTGTTTACAGTGAGAAAAAACCTTGGCTGGAAGCCATTTAATGCTAACCACTGGACACACTGGAAGTACTGAGAAATTGCAATCTGTTCCAAGAAGCATTCATCATTGACAGACAATGAGAGATGATGATTGGTGATGGGCTCTGAGACTGTAAAACTGCTTACATCCAAGATTCTGTTAAGACATTTACACATAAAACAACAAACTTTTATTTTTTATCGCAAAGTATGATCTTGTTTGTGTAGGTATCATTGTGTATCTTTTTTATTATAAGATTTTGAAATGGTAAATACTTGACTCTAAAAAGATCAAGCTTTGGGTCATTCGTCTAGATGCAGGTCTTTATGCTGAACCAGCATCTTTTGGTTGACAACCTGACATAAAGGTTTAATCAATATTCTTTTGCTTTGGGAAACAGGTTTTTTTTTAACAAAATATGAAACCAAACCTAAAAATAAAGCATATTTATATGTGTCTACATTTTTGCAGGACACAGCTTAATTCTTTATCTAAAGAATATGAAGCTTCCTGTGATTTTTTTCCCTAATATTGTCCATTTGAAGTCCACTGACCTGCAGAAAAGAAACTAGAACACACGTTGATGCACGTCATCCATCAATAATGCAAGAGTTGGCATTTGGTTTGTTGTGCGGTCCTGTCATCAGTGAAGCATCAGTGCTCTTCCTGCAGCTGTGGGAGTGGAGCTGGTTTGCCAAGAAAGGGCTGGTACACGCTGCTGTGAGGAAGAGCATGAGGAAAGGAAAGACATCAGTAGTAGGGGGTTTAAAACACTGCTTAAATATAGCAGTGGTTTCAGTTTCACTTCTCCTCAGGTCCTGATGATTCTCTAGTTTAGTGTCTACCTGCGTCAACAGGAAGCAGACTTGTATTTCTGCAGAAATGAATACTAAATGAGGGTGTTTCTCCAACTGTCATGTCCACACACTCAAGTTAAATCATCCAAGCGGAAACTCTACAACTTATTTTATCTGCTCAGGAGGGTTAGATCCGGATCTGACATCAAGGGAGACTCCGTGGAGATAATAATCAGGACAAGAAAGATCCTTACAGCAGAATAACCTTCACCATCTTTCTTTTTTTTCAGCTTTTAAAGACTATAGAGGAGGCGTGCATCCAGTAAAACTGGGAGGGCAAAGAGAAGAGGAGGAGGAGTCAGGAGCAGAGAGAAAAGAGTGAAGCAGAGAGACAGAAAGGCAGAGAGAAGAGGACCGGAGAGAGTGACAAACAGAAGACTACAGACTATTTTTTAAAGATGGATTTAAGTTTGCTCCTAGTTATGGAGAGGGAACAAGTCCTGGAGGTTCTTCGGAGAGACAAACAGCTGCGTATCATTGAGGAGAACAGAGTAAGGTAAGATACTTTTTGACATTTTCTTAGCTATATCTAGGAAATTGTTTCACTGACATTAAGTAAAGCTGTGCTTCCTAAAAATTGGCTACCAAAAATTTCAGAAGAAATGGGTTTTATGTCCCTGACATTTTTTTTTTTACTGTAAAAGGGTCTTAAAAAGACAACTATAGTCACAACTGATAAGTTTAGACCAAATTTCACCTTTAAACCACTCAAATTACAGTGATTTTTAAGTCTTAACTCACATGTAACTCCAATAAAATTACTGCATTGCTATTCAGTGTATTACAGTCACCAACCATGGGCAAAGCTCAATCCTCTGACCATAGTTGATTGCCTGCATAGAAGCTTGTTACTCAAAACCATCAGCCACAGGACCTTTCCCAATCATGTTGCCATTAGTTATTAATCAATCGTGTCAGCGCAAGTCTGTCTGTCCTCATCGTCACACAGCCACATAGTCACAGTACAGCCCAGTGAAACCTGCTCCTTAATGATGTCTATGAATCTTTATGTTAATGTCACACAGCCCATAAGCACTACATTTTTGGATTAAAAATTAAATTGGTTGAAATTACAGCTTTGTGAAGACAGAAATTTGCAAAATGATTTAAACACAAAGCTCAAATCATAATTTTCATCACTCTTTCAACTGAATGATACACCATCAATATAAATACATTACGAAGCATTGTTTTCTCTCCAGCCACCTGAAATATAGTTGAAAAGAAGTCTTGGACAGACTTGACAAAATTTCAAAGTTAAATTATGGGTCACAAAAAGCTACTTAACTTTTGCCACTGGCAATATCACACTTTAGAAAATATGAATTGACAAACATGATTTTTTCACTCAATAACTTGAATTATATTAAGTTTTGTTTTATATATATTTTATTTTTGCACGCAGGACAAACTTTTATTTTGAAGGCAAGTCCCCCAAATTCCTGACCGTTGAACCGGAAATTAGAAAACTGCAATTTTTTTGGCATTTATGGAGTTTTAACAAGTGCATATTTTTACCTCTGTTTATGATTCCAGGGCGGTCTTGAAGCATTTAAGGTGTGCTTATTAAATAAAAAACCTTCTTAAACGAATTAAACAACAGCACTCAGTGGTAGTCTGTGCAAGAGTTAGCTAGCTCTAGCTTGAGATGCTATCAACCGCTGTAGCGGGTCTTTATCATTTGATCAGAAGATCAGTTTTCAGTGTAAACCAAAGCATAATAATCGTAAATTTTACGATAAATGTCTCTCTTTACCTCAGGAAGATGAAATGCGAGCTCCAGGAGCTGCGAAGAAGAGGTGCAAAGAGCTACACAAGACAATACGGTGAGCGGACGTGCGCGCGCTGTCAGAGGACACTGGGAAAGTTCTGGAACTCTGGCGCAGTGTGCACGGGCTGCAGCCACCGCATCTGTAGGAGGTGTCGCGTGAGCAAGGGGGCTGCGGACTGGAAGTGCACTGTGTGCCATGCATACAGGTAAAGACCTTAACCTAACTGATTAATGTAGAGAGATAAAACGTATGTAAGTTTTTGTTTTTCTCAATTCAACTTAAAGTAAAAACTTTCTTTTATAATAATTTAGCTAATATTAAACCAATGAGGCTTGGTCTTCTCTGAGGTTGTCAAAATTAGATCTGCATAATGTTAACTAAATAAAAACAGTTTATACAATGGTCTTTCATAGGATTCTATCAATTAAACGATTGAGTGGATGCTGATTCTTGGCAACAATATGTATTTTTTTCTGTGGGTGTTGGGGGGGGCTCAGCCTCCCTCTAACAGGAGTAGGGGGAAAATGTTTTGGGACCACTGGTCTATGTGACCATGGTGCACTAAGCCCTCCTGTGGCCAAAATGAGCATTACACTAACAAAGTAAAAGCAATCCTAAAACCCCTTTTTTTTCATCCTTAAAGTTAAAAGTTTTCTAAATGAAAATAAAAGTTACTTCAAACAATTATTCTGTCAAAATAATGTATTATATGTCCTCAGGTCATTAACTGTGAAACAACTTTGATTTTAAAGAAAGAGTTCTTTCTTCATTTTCCCATGAAGGCTGATAAAGTGTTTACGTGTTCATGCTCCTTACAGGGAGGTGAAGATTAGGTCTGGAGAGTGGTTCTTGGAGCAGCAGGCAAACAAATTTCCTGCCATCACAGGTTTGTTTACATCTCAAAGACCTCCACACACAGTTTTTCTTTTTATACCTAACATCACCATAAATTATAGATATGTCCTTGTTATTATCTGTTTTTACTCCATAGCTTCATAAAATATAGACGTTCTGAGTTGTGTTTTACTATTTTTTTAAACAGCTTTAGCAGTTACTGAATTATTCAGTATTGTAAGCATACAATGTTGCAGAGTGTCATATAAGGCTCAATGGTTTGTGTAGGTAAAGGTTGTATATAAATAATGGTGTTTCCACTTATCAGTGTGGTTCAGTACAGTTTGGTACAGTAATTATTTCAGTACATTTTGACAGTGGAAACACAAATAATTGTGTACCACAATGAACCTAACCAGACTGGTTGGTGACAAAAAAGCTTTAGTTTAATGTCGAGCTTTTTTGTGTGTGTGTTTTTGATTGATTTTATGATTGCAGTGCCATTTTTCATGTGCTGTTTTTAATATTTTTAGACAAATATGAGACAGTTGGGGAGAAACTTTTAAAGACCTATGGTGTGCTGAGGTATGTTGAATTGTAAAGCATTCACTAGAAATGTTCAGGCTGTGATAAAATCTAAAGAGAGTAACAGTTTGTCCCTTCTTTTTCAGTCATATATCAATTGTACCTCCCACTCCTACATCCAATGTGGAGTATCCATTTCTGAGCAGATCTGGGGTAAAATACCAGCATTTTCTTGCATTTTTTTCCATAAAAATGTTGAATTCATGCATTGAGTTTAATTATACTTTTTGTTTTATCTGCAGGATTTTAAAAGCTCAAAACCCCTCAACAGATCTTTGGAAAATCTGATGTTTTCTGCCACTGGCAACATTAAAAGTAAGTTTTTCTATGAATCAACGCACTGAGGATTCTTTTCTAAAATAGCAACACTGAATTTAAGTAGTTATGTATGAGTAGAGAGCGTTTTGGTGAGAGCATTTCCTTTCAGATGTAGAGGCACCATTTCCTCTGCATGGTTAAGTTGTGTAATCTGATGAGCTGAATATAAGCGATGAGTGAAAAACCACTCAGGAAATGTGTCTTAAATAGCATGACAAATCAAACACCTCTCGTACCTCACCATCATCTGCATCAGCATAAGTTTCACAGGATGATGAACTCAGATAGCAACGTGTTGCAACACTACCAAAAACCCCTCTGATAACACCACAGAGCGTACAATTTATTTGAACATCATAGCAGTGATTATCTCCCCAGGCTTTAAAATGTGTGTAACTCTGTAATAAAATATCAGCTCAGCTGTTCAGGACTGGGACCTCTTCACACAGCTGTCAGCAGACAGGCCATAGTAAAAATGTAATGTGAACAGACAAACTAAAAATCAGATATGAGAAAAACAAAACCAGAATTTAGCATTAAGGCCTGCAATGTGTACATGGCCTTAATTACTGAAAATAATTTTAGACCTCTATCTCCTCTTTAATGATTGTATTAATATATCTTGAGGTCTCTTGTTGCATAAAGCCCCTGGTAATTACAGTGCCTATTAAAAGGATTCACCCCCTTCAATGTTTTTCCCTGTTGTTGATTTTATACATCAATCATGGTTTTTGACCAAAAAAACTACAGAACTCCTCTTTTATGTCAAAGTAAAATCAGGTTTTGATAAAGTAATGTCAGTTAAATAAAAACATGTAAAGTAAAATAAGTGAATGCATAAATATTCACCCCTTCAAGTCAGTATTTAGTAGATGTACCTTTGGCTGCAATCACAGCACTGGGTCTGTGTGGATAGGTCTCAATCAGGCTTGCACATCCAGACACTACAAATTTACTCCATTACTGTTTGCAAAACTGCTCAAGCTCTGGGAATGGAGATCAGGTGTGAACAGCCCAGCCTCAAATTCTGTATTGGATTGAGCTCTGGGCTTTGTCTCAGCCACTTCAGAACACTCACATTGTTGTCTTTAAACCATTTCTGTGTAGCTTTTGCTGTGTACTTCAGCTCATTGTCAGAGTAGTCATAGGCCTCTCTAACTAGTCTCCTTTTTACACAGCCACTCAGTTTGTGAGGACGGCCTGATCTTGGCAGATTTACACATGTGCCTAATTCCTTCTATTTCTTGATGATGGATTTAACCAAACTCTGTGTTCAGTGCCCTAGGATTTTTTTTTGTATCCATCCCCTGACTTACACTTTTCAGTAACCATTCTTGCTTGGAGTTGCTTGGAGTGTTCCTTTGTCTTCATGCTGTAATGGTAGTCAGGAACTCTGATTAACCAGTGACTGGACCTCCCAGATATAGGTGTCTTTGTACTCCAGTCATTTGAGACACATTCACTGCACTCAGGTGATCTCAGTTTCACTAGTTGTGAGACTACATGCACCAATTGGCTGAACCTCTGTTGCATTAGGTCAGTCACTTCAAAGGGGCTGAATATTTACTTATTTTACATGACATATTCTTAATTCATTGACATTGCTTTGAAGAAATCTCTTTTCACTTGACATTATTAATTTTTTTCAGGGTATTTTTTTCCAAAAAAGCCAAATTATATTAACTGTGATTGATTTATAAAATCAATAAAAGTGTAAAACATTAAAGGGACTTTTTATAGGCACTGTACTTATCTTTGCTAATGCTAAACTGCCTACACTTAGATTGATCACTTAACTTTGAGCTCTAAGCAGCAGTAAGAGAATGTTTTAAAAGCCTTTGTTTTTTGTTTTACATTTGCCTTTTAGCATATTTCCTATCATACAGAAAATGTACAAAAATACCTGAGTACTTAGTAGTTCTTTGTAAAATGCCCTGAAAATCTATTCCAAGTTTTGGGAAAAATACAAATAGATAAATATAATCATAATCATATGTTTTTTTTCATGAAATATGAAATAATGTTCAAAAAGATGGAAATAAATTATTTCACTGCAATACTTTTATTATTGGAGTTATAAAATCTACCTATTTCTTTCTAACTTTAGAGATCTCCACATCTCAGAGTGACCTGCTGCGTGTTGAGAACAGCTGGAGAGGTTCAACCATCAACTGCAGCAGCCAGAAGAGTCTGTCTGACACCGACATCAACAAATCCAAACATGTGAGTCAACTGCAACTCTACACGATGAAAGGAGGCATGAAAGGGAATAAAAGAGCAAAGCTGATTTACTGCTCTGATAAAACTTTTGATTTATCCACTACTGACTTGTTTGTTACTGGTCTCATTCCTATTTTAAATAATTTAAAATACCTGGTGATTTTAGAAAACTTTAATTTGTATTTGATATGACTTTTTGATGAATTTGACCCTTAGAGAGAGAATGAAGACAAAGAGTAACATTATAGCTACCTAAAATTACCAGAAGATCGCACTGATCTCAAATATCTCTAGAGGTGAAAAGAGGGAATTAGTCTTTAACTTTTTTAACTTTTTTTTTTTTTTTTTGCTTTTACAGCTCTTTAAAGTGCCCAGTCTTCCAAACCTGTTCAAGAAAAGCAAAGACAGTGACCAGGAGAGCTCCTCCACCGGGGCAGAAGAAGAAACTTCCGGTGGTTCTGAGTACTCTGTAGGAAAGAGAGTAAGTACAATCTGATAGTCAGAGACAAAAATGCCCAAAGCAACTTCCTGCGACAGCTCATATGCAGTATAGATTGTGATCATTTCTGATCAACTTTCACAGCTATTTTTAAGGCTTGAGAACTCTAGCACTGTATTACTTTTAAGCATAGGATATTAAGTTTGAGTCCACATTTTCTGTCCTCAGAGTAGCTCCAGCAGCATCAGCACAGACTGCAGCCTCTACGACATTGTCAGTGTTTCAGGAGAGCTGGAGCTCGCTCTGGCCTACGACAGCAGGTCATCATGTCTGGAGATCACAGTCAGCGCCTGTAGAAATCTCATGTGTGGAGATGTCAAGAGGAAGAAGTGCAACCCGTAAGAATGAAATATTATAACGCCCTGAAAGTCCACGTTTTAGTGTTTGATTCCTAATCATTTTCAGCAAACTGCATGTTATTTCTTTGTGTAGATACGTCAAACTGTACGTGCTGCCAGACAAGACCGGCAAAATGAAGACAGCAGTCAAGAAAAACACAATTGATCCAGTTTTTGATGAAGTTTTAAAGGTAAAAAGTTATTCCAAGTGTCATAACAATTTGGGCAATGCAATAGTTTTTCAGTCCCAATCTTCAAAGATCCTTCGTTTGTATCTATCATGCTAGACGTGGTCAAATTAAATGTTGTTCGCATTGTTGTTTAACAGTGCCACATAGAGCGCCCCCTGCTGTTTGGAAAGAGACTGCAGGCCACTGTGTGGCATTCAGGAACCCTGAGGAGGAAAGTATTTCTGGGTGAGGTCCTGATCCCGCTGGACGGCTTGCAGTTTGAGGACAAATCCTCCCAGCACTTCAACTGGTACCCTTTGTGTCCAAAGGTAAACACACCAGACGAGCTTCGCATGCAAGGCTGTGATGATGTAGAAGGGATTATTAAACGTCAGGCTTTTTACTAATATAGCATTCAGTACTGAATATGAATGCTTGGTGAGACTCACTAAAGTCAGGTGTTCACTGTGAAATTATAAGCTGATTCTAGATCCTTTTTAGAGACTAAAACTAGACTAAAATGTTTTAAGTTTTCATTGTCTAAAACTAGACTAAAGATAGAAAGAATAGAAATGACTAAAATGTGACTCAAACTAACATGCATTTCATTTAAAGACTAAAACTAATACTAAAATTAAAAATAGCTGCCAAAATTAACACTGAATGGTACCACATTTACTTACCTCATCCTTCCTTTACTCTGCTCTAAAGGTGTGGACTTTATTATTTTTTCAACAGATTATTTTCCCATGCCTCTAGTCACGTGCAAAGACATCCAGAGTACGACCAGGGTTGTGTAGATCCTAATTCTCACCCAGTGGTGCACTCAGGCAGCTTACTTGTCACATATACGCCTTACATAAGCCTCAATTTTTGGCCTAAACATGCCTAAAAGTTCTGCACAGTGCTGTATCTGCTCTGATAATTTCTGAGTGCAGATATTGGGCTGATATTGTTTTATTAGGAAAGTTTTCATAAGGTAGCTTACCTTAAAAACAACAAAGTTCCCAACTTTTTTAATGATGAAAGAAGTAAACCATCATATGGAAATAAACTAATTAACCAATCAAAGTAATTCAAATATTTGGCAGCACATTGACCCAGTATCTATGCCACAAAGCAGACCTAACTAGATAAAAGAACAAGTTTACATACTTTTTAGGGGAATAGAGTCGAATCCAATACTAAGCTTTTACTGTATAAATGTATGCTTATTATGGTGTGTTGGTCATTTGTGGTCTTCAAAGCAGTCTGAGTTTTTGTTTTTCTGTTACTTATGTCTTTCTTTTCCCCTGTATCTCTCTGTCAACAGGCTGAGCATCCAGAGGGGGGTGCTGTGGAGCAGAGCGGAGGAGATCTGATGATCAGAGGAAAGTTTCCCTCCAACAGTCATGGTGAGCTCCTGCGGCTCAGCTCACTGAAACGACTGCAAGACAAAGGCACCGCTCACCACATCATCTGATATACTACTTTCCTGAATATATGTTTATATATGTCTGTATTTTCACAGGATAAAAAACATCTGTAAAACTTCTTTCATGCTGTATCAAAGCAGGTTACAACTTAGTTGTGATGCCGCTAACTGTCAGCTTTAAAAAAAAAAAAAAAAGAAGGAAAAGAAAAGCATGAATGTATTATTTGTATAGTTTTTATGCTTTATAATTTATTTTCTGTCTTATTTTTTGTAAACTATTTATTCTAATAATTTCTAATTCTCAATGAAAATTTGTTTTAATGGACTTTATATATAAACATGCTTTGTTTTGATTCAAAGGTACGGTATGCAGAATTATTTGCACTGAAAAGTCTACATCAGCCTTTTACAAACATTGCTTTGCTTTGGTTTAATTTGAGACCGGAAAATCTTCTGTGGCCTTTGTTCAACCATAACATGAGATTTATTTATCTTTCATAAACAGGGGAATTCAATGCAAATGCTTTGCTTTCAGATAAATTAACATTATTCAGAAATTGTTTGTGGAGTCACAAAGCACTCTTTTTAGCCACTGCTATTTATTTTGTAAAAATCAGGCATCTACAAAGTCACTTTATTTTTCTTTTCTAATTTTTTATTTCTGTTAATGTTCTTTGCAACCAAGAATACTCTTTTCAAGTACCATTAATGTCTCTGAAGACACTGATTAAGTGTAAAATCAGATGCACCAGTTAATCCATCACCCGTTGAAGTGGTTGTATACATGAGACAAAATAAATGATTAAAAGGCGATATGAGTCAAAACCCCTGGCTGTGTTTTGTTACTTTAATCTTTTTTTAGTATTTCTATGATTTGAATTATTGTATGGGCTCTTGTGGCCCACTGAAGCCCACCAGTGGGTCTAGACCAACACTTTGGGAGGCACAGATCTATATTGATTACTGCTACTTTATTGCGTCAACTTTTTCCAAAAGTTTCCAAAGCTAGAAAATTCTTGAATGTTCATTCCCTACCCCTGTAACATTGTTGCCCCACTAGACATTTCCAAGTCCTGTAGACACTCTGCCCAGCTTAGCCCACCTCTGTAGCTTGTTTCTTGTTTTAAAATTGGGGTTTCGTTCAATAAAAAACACTTCATAAGGTGTATTTACTAAGCCAGTATTTTTGTTTCATGGATGAATTTCACATCAAGTGGGAGAAAAGCTGTTAAAAGTGGATTTACTGGATAACAATGCAAGCAATTTCTTAAAAAAATATACTGTTTTAGGTATGTACCAAATATGATAATAAATAATTCAACTGTGGTTTATTTTAACAAGTACAAGTAATATTTAATCTATAATATGCTTATATACAAAGGAGTGTTAAAAGGCTTACATTTAAAGTGCAGCGTTCTGAGACTTCAGTTGTAAAAAATTATGAAAGACAACATGTCCCAGCAGCCATCAGGGCTGCATTCTCATTTTCAATCACTGGGGGGCAGAAAAACACCTCTTTTGGAAACAACCATGACCCATAACTGTCCATATCAAAGGTACTGAACACCTTTTTCAAAAGTGTAAACACAGGTCAGAATGACTACGTCAGAGTGGCGATAGGCATCATTGTGGCCCTGAGTGTCATTGTGTGTATTTAAGTGCCTGCAGATCTCTGAGGTCTGTATGGATGTATTTAGGAGTGTGTTTAATAGGCATGGCCGTGTTTATTTAGCTTGTTAAGTTTGTTTTGCGGTGTTTCAAAGTCTGACCCTGAAAGTCAGCTGATCACTGAATAAGAGTGAAACCAGGGGGCTTGACAGTTTTCAGTTTGGCTCTTTGAACCTGTATCTGTGGGACAACGGACCTCCTGCTCTTCAAAAAACACTTTTATATCAGCAGAGACTTCTTCTCAAGTGTTGCAACAGTAATAATCTAAATATTCAAAATAATGGCACCATTAATGTACTTGTCAAATATCATACCACCTCATTTGAAGCCCTTTTAGAAATTTTCCGACTATAAAAGGTGGAATAGGGAGAGAACAAAAAACAAAGACAAGAAAATACAATGACTCCTATGCGGGGTAATGAAGAGAGCTAGATCCTTTCTTTTGCCACATCCTTCTAAGTTGAGATAAGATTTTCTGCTTGTACCTCAATCAAGAAAATAACTTGATATTGAAAATGAGAAAAGAGTTGGAGTCTCAACTTGAAAGTTTAAAATCCAGTTACTATTCTGTGTTTTTTTGAAGACAACCTGCAAAATTTCTAAATTCTAAAAAATACTTGGCAAAACAAATCAAACAAACAGATCTTGAAAACGTTTTCATCTGCCAAAGGGGTGCCCAACAGAAAAAGTATGGGAGCCACTTCCTTGTGAAGTCGCACTTCTCAACCATTCTACGGACATTTGTTCCTCATTTAAAGTCTTGACTTCTTTAACATCTGAGCTCTGTCATCCATAAAAAGCCATGACATGCAGCTTAGAGCACTGAGACATAGTGAGAATTTTTGTTAAACTTGTGGTTCCTGTTTTTGGCCACTTTGGGGAAGTGGAAACCCTGAAAACACAAGGGGTGTTTTTCATATTAAGCACAATTATTTCTGTGCCGTGCCCAAGCATGACTGATCTCCCCCTTCCCTCTTCAAGCTGGTGTGCACATGTTTGTTTTGAAAATCCACTAAGATGAAAAAAGAAGCAGCAGTAGACATTGCAAACATGTGCAACATCTATTTATTCTTTGCAAAAAAAAAAAAAAAAAGATTCCATCTTGCAACCATGGATGTTTTATTGTATTTGTGACATCAACAATGACTTTCACTTCCATGTCTGCCATGCATACAGGAGGTTGTACCATTAGGCAAAGGAAGGCAATTGCGTGGGGCCTAGTGCTTAAGAGGGCCTCAAGATGTAGGGCTGGACATTTTATCAATAACTACACTAAATATACCATTTCAAACAAGTTATGGGACAGTGTTGCATTTCAAAAAAATGCAGGCAAACTCCTGAACACTGTCCAAATTGCACAAGTGTATTGGCAATATGTGGAAGCACTTGCTCCCTGCCAAATCCAACCTTTTTTACATGTTTTCTAACCTTGCAAAGCAGATGGATACGCCCGTTTCCTTGTTTTCCTCAATCCTTGCCAGTTCCATGCGTTTTTCTAAATGTTGCCAACTTATTTTTGAAATTTAGACGGTGATCTGTGTTGTCTGGTTAAAACTGACTGATGAAAATTCTTCATTTAGCTTTAACCGACTAGCTAGCCTCAACATTAATAGGTAAATGCATTAATTTATTTGTAAATAAATAAAGTAGTCAATTAAAATAAGAAAGAAGGTAAAGCTTTTCTTTTAGCATCTCATAAATGATAAACCCTAATCTAAAACAATAAATTATCATTACAATTGCGTTTTTTTTTTTTTTTTTATTTGACAGTACTGCGCAATAAAATGAAACATTTTGGGTTTTTCTGTGTTTTTCTGAATTTCTAGTTTGTTTGTTTTTTGTGACACAAAATCTCAAAGCTGCAGGCTGCAAAACTGAAAATTCTGCAGCAAGTAGGGCAGCCTAAATGACCACAGAAGAGGTCACTTTATCTCAATTTTACCAACAGAAAAACACACCAGAGGAAACAAAAGATCTCTCTCTGAGATGTTATGGGGTAGGAGGACGGTATAAGTACTGCTTCTAAATATAAATAAGTAGGTCTCTGAGCTTAGTTTGTTTTAATTTGTAAAATTTAAGGGCACGTTGAATTCAGTTTCCTAGTAGTAGTGATGTTTTGTCAGAGGAGTAATGCAGCTAAACATCCATGCAAATAAGATTAGCGACTGGAAAAGATACCGGGATGATATTTCTCATAAATGTAATTTGGAGGCACACCCTCCGGTCATAGGAAGTGGTTTGAGTGATTTCAGAATGAGCTGTTCAGGCTGCCAACCTCTCCAGCTTTTCCTCTTCTGCTGCACAATGAAGTCTTTCTATTCTCTGTGTAAGCAGCATGTGAAAGACACGCTCAGTTTCTGGTTTCCCTGAGACACGAAAAGAAGAAAAAGAAGAGGTTACAGAAAACGTTTCTGTTAAAGGAGTGGTGATGTCACTGACCTGGAATTTCCAGCTAACGCTTCTCTGTGGTTACCAAGGAAACAGAAACAGGATGTACTCAAACAACATGATGTCACTTGTTGATCATGATAAAATTAAATGGTACAAGAGATTAGCAACGTGAATGTTTTAGCTGTTTTTATATTTACCCAGTGCATTCAACCTATTAGTTCTGCAATAACTTAGCTCGTCATGATTCATTACAAAATAGAACCTTTTTTTTTTTTTCAAGAACTTAGTAATGATGCACAAGTTGGACATCCGTCTAATAGGGCTGGACAACATGCACCAAAAATTACACATCATTTTTTAGCTGAGTGGAAAGATATTCTTTCTTTAAACAAATACATGAATGTTGCCACTGTTAAAAACAAAATTAGGTCCTTGACATCCAGTACCAAGAAATGGAGATTAAATGGAGTTGTCTTTTATGTTTGTAGTAAATATGAAATTTATGAAAAATTATAAAACAAATTCAAAAGTTGGCTGCCACTTTCTGCAATGCACTCTTGGTAGTGGTGTCAAATAACTGATTTACCCTTCTTTTTATGGAGTTTCATCCTTAAAGCCTCTTCTGATTTGAACCTAAATGAGTTCTAGCAAAGACAAGAGTGATAAAGAAGTTACTTTAATATAGACCTGGGTAAGTACAAACCAAGACATGGGAAAACTGTCCACTCAGGGTGCACAACATATACATATACAAGTTTTAGGCATTGCCTGATGTGTCATAGCCCATGGCTTGGGGGGGGGGGGGTTAACACATTTAGACTATGTGTGTCACTCAGCAGCCAACATCAAGCTCAACGGCATCACTTTTGTCCAGACCTTTTGACCACTGGTGATACACCCGAAACCTGCTGGTGGTTTTTGAGCCCTTGGGATAGCCACATCACAACCAGGGGCTAATGGCAACCCCACCGAGATGGTATCTTAGGCAGGGACTTCTTGCCACATCCGCCCCTGGAATTCGTTATCTATTAAACAGATTATTTTCCCATTCCCTTGGTCAAATTCAAGGACATCCAGAGCACAGCCAGGGTTGTATCAATCCCAATGGGGCTCTCAGGCTGCTTACTCACCACATCCACACTTCACTTCAGCCTCAGTGTTTGGCCCAAACATGCCTAAAAGTTCTGCACAGTACTGTAGATTTCTTAATTTTCCCCAAAATGTAAAAAAAAATAGTGTTTCTTTGTACAACATACAGTTCATACTGTATAAAAGGCACTAATGTTAATCTGATAACATTATGTCTATAAAGAGTTCCCTTCAATGATATATTTGATTTTGGAACAAATGCTACCTAAAGAGTTAACACATTAAATAACAAAACATATATTGTTACTAGGGATGCCCAATATTTGAGTTGCTGGTATCCGGTATTGAAACAGATATTCAAATGTAGTTCAGACCTAAAACTTTAAACTCACACGTTAAAGTGTGAGAAATGATCATCAGTAAAGAAAAAGACTTCAGCTTACATAGATCTGTTGGCCCAGCCTAAAACTTCCCTAAATTATTTGTTCATATGACCAATAGTTACAGCTGATATGGGCAGATTTTTAAAGCCAAAATACTGGTTGTAAATATCAGCAGAAATTTTCAGATCTGCAGATATCCTTTTTTTTTCTCGAGCTTATATCTGCTGATGCTGATATTATGTCAATAATATTGTGTATCCTAGAATCAATATTAAAACAAAGGAATAACACACTGATGTGAAGTCATAGATTTTTTTATTTATTGCCAACATGTATATATGTAACGTGTAACACCTCATTATGAAATCCTGCTCATATACAAAGGCCAGCAGAGCTGTGTGTTTCCATTACAGTGTCAGTAGATGCTACTCCATGTCCACATAGAGGAGAGAGAGAGAGAGATTGGTGATATACTGTCTGAGTCAGTCCACAAAACCCTTGATAAAGTTCACCTCAACCCTCATTTTCACCTCATTGGAGGTCAAACACTAAAAGAAGTAAAATAACATCTGTATTTTGTGTCTATGCATCTTGGCTAAGAATAAAGACTGACTGTCTGGGCCCTGTAGAGCCAGAGAGAAAGGCCACTTGGGAGGGTAGCAGCACAAAATGCTCATCTGCAAATAAACATGGACATGACACCAAACAGAGAAATAAAATAAAATAAAACTAAGTGTTCCAGTCAACACAGTGCTCTGAGTATAAAACAACTCTCAGCTTTCTGTGAACTGCACTGCAAAAAATAATCATCAAAAGTACCTAAAAGAAAGCTGTCTCCTTACCTGATTTTATGGCATTCAGCTGAATAGTTTCTACAGTAAAAAATAATAATAATTTACATTATATCTCTTTAATTTAGTGATCTAAAGTAAAATGTACTGGAACATAAGACGACTATTATTTTGGTCAATATATAAAACCTTTGAACATATTAAATGTTTTCATTGTCATTAGTAGATAGCAAAAATATACAAACCAAGATGAAATACCCTTTTTAATGTCCCATATACAGTATAAATATCAATCTAGGCATGATTTGAAGCTACTGTATAGCGATATTAAACATAAATGAAAGTGTTCAAATACAATGGAAAACAACTGCTTATACTGTTTTCCCCTTTCTGAGTGGTCGCTACAATGACTAACTGCCCTTTTCTTAGACACAACAAATGACAGACATGAAAAACAGGCGAGGCTTTGATTACATATATGTGCACATCATAAAATAATAATAACAATGATAAAATTTTCTACTCCCAACTAATTCATCACACCTCTGGATAAAACAGTGATGATTTGGTCTGAATTGATCAAATTATACACATTCAAATACACAAATAAGATGTGGAACACTACAAAGAGAAAGGTTTTGGCACCGAGTTGTGTTCAGAGGATTTGCAAAGCCCTGCAAACCCACAACAGAAGCATGTCCCTCCGTAAGCGATGCTTCTGCTGTGCTTTAACTGCTCCAGTTTCATCTGCTGTGTGGTACATGAGTTTGTGTGTTTGTGTTGATGTGCGTCAGCTGAGGAGCGTGATTTAGTGACCATTCAGAAAGGGTGCTAAGACTGCTTACAAGGCCTCAAATTCGTCGATTCTCTGCTTGGTGTTGCCCTGCCGGATCTGTCGCAGGGTCTTGTACTTGTCTCGGCCATGCCGAATGTTTTCGCTGTGGAGGAGGTCATTCTGGGTGTTCTTGGATTCATCACGTGCCTGAGCCAACTCTGAGGTCAAAGCCTAAGGGGAGGAAGAAGATGAGACATGAAGTGAATCCTCTAAAAACACTACAGCTTGTTTAATTTAAAGCATAAAAGCACTTCAGTGGCCTGTCACAGTAATGTTTCTCCAATAAACGGAGGATTTGTGTCCAAAAATCACTGCCTTGTCCTTTAATTAAAAGACAGTCAGTAGTTGTATTGACTGTGAGCAGTTTGTTTTGGTCACTGACAGGTGCTGTGTAAACTATTTATGTCATCTGTTTAACCTGAAGCCACTGGCAGCATCTTGTGTGAAAAAAAAAAAAAAATCCCAGGGAATGCTGAATGCTTGTACATAAAGAGTCTTTCTTTGTTTTTTCCTGTCTTAGTATGTAATGAAATATAAGGTGTAGGCCACTGAGTCCATGGAAGCACATAGTTGATGAAAAACATAAAAATGGAAGAAAATTAAACTGGTCATAGTGGATAAGGGCGAGACTGCCCTGGAGTGAGCTTAAACTGGGTGTGCAGCAGTTACATGCTGAGAAATAAGGGTGCATCTCACCAAACCTGTTCAGTTTGGTTTGGACAAACTCTTGTTTGTTTACCACATTATTCTGTGTGTTTGGGTGAGTGTGAAAGGTGAAATATTACACCACAGGTGTGATAGATCAGGGCAAAGGCTTGTGAGTAAAACTTCGAATAGCTTCTGGAGTTTAAAAGTGATCTGATCACATTCTGTTCAGGTAGTGTAAATGTATATTTATGCAGTATCAGTTGGGAATGATTATCTTAAGAAGATATAACAAATCATTTGGGAAAAAAACTGGGTGCTTCCAATTACATAACTTGGCTCATTCTTGCATTCTCTCCCCTCAACTAACAGTAAATCCTTCTCTCCCTGTCATGATGAAAGGTCTCCCAATTCCTTAAATGTCCCTAGAGGAGGATGGAGGACAGAAAAGTCTTCTTGAGGAGCTCAGACCGAGGAAACACCAGTCTTTCCCAGAAGTGTTCTGACGATGACGCGTTATGATTGGTTCGGCGGTGCAAATCCAAAGCTGCACCTCTCCACAGATGATGACTTTTTTTCCCATTATACTCTTAAAGCACTGATCTGTTTAAAATATGCCAGTATAACATGTGCAGATGGTAAATATAATGATGCACTTAGTAACTTTATGCAGGGTAATTTAATCTCAGAGAACTGTGGCATCACTTTGGCAGAAAGCTGCATGTAAGTATTGATTATTTCTACATAGCTTTTACAATCAAGGAGTTTCCTGAATATTTGTTCGGCGGACTTTGAGGTGGATCAGCTGTGCAGCTGGTACGTGATGTCACTCAGATAAAAGCCTGGTAAACACTGTGCAATTTTGGGCTGTCAACGTTCATTTCTTGTATATCTGTGTATGACCATCTGCGATTCAACAGCATTTAGTGGGAGCAGTCATCGCACAGTCTGCACACATCAAACTCATGACTTCATGATTCATATTGCACAGTGTAGCTTTCCAGAAACATAAGAATACTAAAAACGCACAGTCTGTAGGAGGCATAAGACCCAAAGAAACAACTTGATTGAGGGATACAAAGAAACCAAAAGACAGTTGAGATGCAGCCAATGTCTTCATATAAGTGAGGGTGGAGTTTTTATCCACCAGATTTTATGCAAAATTTTAATTTGCACTTTAAAAACCTGAGGGGATATGATAGAAATAAATCACGTCTAACTGAACCCAGTATGTTGAAGTGAAGTTGAAGTAATATAATTTAAATGTTGAAGCCCACTACCTAGCAAAGCAGTGTATCACTTAACAGACATTGTGGCTTTGACTGGTTGTAGCATCTACAGATATTTTGTCTCAGTCACTGTTGCCATACAGGTAACAGAGAGAGACTTTTCTCACATCACTTCAACCAAACTGCAAATAAACGTTTCTTGTTTGGTTTTCAACATCCTCACCTTCAGCTGTTTCTGCACACGCTCATTCTTCTCGGCCTCAGTGAGGCGGTCCTCCTCGTTGCGGTGGTCGTTGATGCCTTCATTCTGCAGGTCAGCGCTGTGCGTGCTGGTGTTCTCCTCACTGTCACTGTTGTCGTCCACGTGGTCTTCCATTGGAGGAGGAGGAGGTGGTGGGGGAGGTGGTGTGGTCATCACCATGTGAAGCTCCTCCTTGGTCTTCATCAGATCGGCCTGGGCTTCCTTAGCCTGACCAGAACAGAGGAAACACACAGGTTTTACTCAAAGCTGAGATGGACTGTCTGTTTTTTTCCATTCACAATTATGGTGTGTTTGGTTCAGCAAACCCTGATCTTGCAAGTGTTTCTACCGCTGACTGTGCCCTTTCTCTGTCAAACGGGCATGGTCACTCTGGAGAGCAAGAAGTGACGTTCCACTGTTCCTAACAAAAGCTGCATCAGTTATGCAACAGCACGGCATCATGGCAGCGCCTCACAATTTAGCCTGCCAGTAAACTCAATGAAGAAGAATGCATTACAGTAAGCAAGAGGAAACAATGGAGGAGATCCTGCATTTTATGTTCTTTATGTACTGGCATTGTTCGCGCTACACAAAAAAACGCTCTGTAAGGTCTGACAGGTACATTTGGTCCCCTCACAGGAGGATGCTAAAAATAGGACAGTACAGAAGGGTTATATTGGTACCTTTCACGACTTTTGACAGGGGAAACATATAGCTTACCTCACCAAACTAAACTCCCTGTCATCACCCTTTTGTTTCTCTTTTATACCCCATTGAGTTCAGAGCTTTTTGAACCAAAATCTCAACCACATTGGTTAGTGTTTTGGGGGAAATTGTAAAAGAAAAGAGTCAAAACATATCTAACCTCTTTTTTGCAAGTGTGATCTATTTTACTTTGATGTAAATTGTTCATGTCTGATGACTGAAATGTTTGAAACAACCTTAGTTTATGGGTCAAAGATCTCACCCTCTGCTCCCAGCAGATGGCCTCGTGCTCCTTTTGTCTCCTGGCGTCCTCCAAGCAATTGATCTTAGATGTGTGCTCAGCCAGCTCAGCAGCCTGAAAAACAACAGAAGAAACATCTGTTTTAAAAAAATCATAAAGACAAATAGGTGGAAAAAGAAGTAAAACCATTACAAAAACTTTACAAATGTGGCACCATTTAAAAGAAAAATACTGGCTTTCCAGTGGTATAAGATTAATTGCCAAGGATTGTTACAACAAAGAAATAATCTACCAAACACAATTTCCTTACTTTACGTGCTAGGTTAAGTTGCAGCAGATGGGTGTTTGGCATAAGTCTGGTTCTGCTTGAGGTCTGCCTGTTAACAAGGCATTTTTTCTTTTCCACTGAAACTTTAAGCTAAATGTTGCTTCATGCTGAGGCCATGGTGAATTAATGTTTTTTTAACTATATGATAAAAAGTCTTGAGATAACATTTGTTACTAATTGGCTCTACACAAATAAAAAATGACTAATTGCTTTGCTGGGTGAAAAATCTAGAAACAATGGTCTGCAAAGCGTGAGTGGTTCTGACTGGTGGGTTGTGGAGCTGTTTTCAATAGGTCGTGAATTTGTGCTTTGAAAAAAATTGTGCCAAACGTTCTTGAGATTTTGGCTTATTTATCCAGTTTACTAGGATAGACATCTCTCAAAGAAAACATCAAACAAAATCTACAGTATCACAACTATGCAGGATGAAATCACATATTTGCATGCATGTCCTGTCTCTTTGTCCAGTCACATGTTTTCTCTCCATCTAAGGTCCAAACTGCAACATTTTTCATTAAATTCAGTGGTTAGAAAATTTTGGACATTTGGGTCACAGTTTCACATCAAGAAGGTGGTGGTGGGCTCTATGGCTGGACCAGAAGAGAACCACTGCTGTTGAGGACTTACTGAAACTTTTTCCAAAATGTTCTAATAACCTTAATTTTGATTTTAAAAAACAAAACAAAACAAAACAAAACAAGGAGCTCTCTGCAAAAAATGACAAAAGATGAGCATGAAGAGTAAAAAAGAAGCCATAAGTCAAGCCTCCTGATAGAACCAGACTCTCCATCCCAACAGTGGGACAGTTTGTCTTTCTTCACACTGAACCAACTAGAGGCTGTTGTGTTCAATGCTGCACCTGCTGTAGCTGTCTAATGGGTGTGTGTGTGTTCATGAAGAAACTGAAAAGACTCCTACAGTGGAGCACTGAGCAATGACAGTGTTATGTGAGAGGTGTTGAGCAGGAAAACTGCTCACACAGGGACACATTGTTTTATTATCAATCAATGGCATGCTGCTAACTGGAGTCCTGCATGTCTTTTTCAGTCTCGGTTATTGGATGGGACTTAATCCTTTGCACAAGCGTCTTAATAGGGTTTAAGGATGCAGTTTGTCACAGCATGTGTTTGTGGTTAACACAGCTTTACTGTCCGTGCTTATGGAGTGAAGGAGGGAGCAGCTCATAGACCTGTGGGTGGTCCACAGTCGAGTGACTCAGGGTGAAAGGGGCAGTGAGACTGAAGCAGTGGGGTGTGGTCCAGCTGCTGCTCCAGGGTGGTTCTGTCTGGAGTTACAGCACTGAGGCACTGCTCAGCACACTGCCACGGAACTTGCCTCATACAGAGCTGAACAAAGTCCTATTAGAATGACTAGTGTGATCTTTGATGAAAGATTGTTTAATGTCCCAAAATACTCACCAGCTGCTCCTGACTCTTCTTCTGGTCCTCAGCCTGACGAGCAAGCTCCTCTTTAGCTAGCAGGGCAGCCTGACGCTCTGCCCCCAGACGAGCCGCCTCTTCCTCAGCTCTCCTCCGCTCCTGATCAAGACATACGGCTCTCTGAATCTGCTCCTCCAGGTCTGTTATAAAGATGTGGCAGAGGGATGAAGAGAAATGAAACAAATGCTTCAACACTGTACGCAGCTACAAGAATGTTAAAGTTTAACACCAGATATTTCATGAATTATTCAAAGTAAATGATAAAGTGCACTATGTTAGACACTTCATTAGTATCTATAAAAACATAAAAAGATCAAAATAGAATGCCTACATTTTCACAGGGTTCAATGCTTCAGGGCAGCACTTTAGAAGATCAGTTTTTACTCTCTGATGTTGAACATGCTACTCACACATAGACTGTAAAAGATGTACATGCAAAAACCTGGATCCTATGGAAATGCACTAATGGAGAGAGTGAGAGCTGCTGCCCACAAAGGAACATCATTGAAGTGGTTAGGGGTCTGATACTTTGCCCTAGGATACCTTGGCAGTTGTCAAGAAGTGGGCTGGCAACCAAACCAAATTCCAAATTTTGTCCAACCAGAGCTTTAACTGGTGATCCTCTGGTCTCGATCCCTAGTCTTTACAGCCTGAGCTACTGCTGCTCCAAATGAAGCTTGGAGGATACGGCAGCAGTAGCTCAGTCTGTAAGGACTTAGGTTTTAACATGTTTTGAAGAGGGTCAGATAAACTACTTAAATGAAGTGTAATCCCTCAGCCAGCAACAGCTACAGCATAATTTAAGCTAACAAAACTAACAACAACTCAGCTGACAGGCTAAAGCCATAAGAGCTCTACTCCCCTACAAACTTTTCTCTCTGCTGTAACATAGGAGAGAGGGGTGAATCTGCGGATGTGGATAACTGAAAATATTGGTGCACTTAACCCTAATTTGCTTTCACTGCCTTGTCAGTGGCATGCAAATGGGTATGCATGCGTACGCATTGGCTAATACTAATAGCCAATGCTCCGTAGCAACCTCTGTCATCAGTGTGTGAATGAGGAGTGAAGGACATGAAAGGGTATGAATGGGTAGGTGTGACCTGCAGTGTAAAAGTGCTTTGAACAGTCAGACGACTAGAAAATTGCTATACGCATATGAGTAGCACATGAACATCTTTATACACATGATTTGCGGGGCTGACACCTTTCATTCAATTGGTTGGATGGTTGGCCGATACGCTCTCATCTGACCAAGATTCTTGTTAGTCGTTTGGTCATGCGCACACATGCGTGTGTAAGAAACGGCTGAGTGTGCAGGTGATCGAGTGACAGAAGCGTCAGGAGAGAGGAGCAATTCAGCGCTGGGCAATACAGGCAGAGAAACACACAAAAAGAGGTGGAACATGTCTCTGTTGTCTCCCAGCGGTTACGCTGGAAACAACACATCTTAAACTCGACATGAAGATGCAGATTTTTTGTAGCCTATGGAAGTGGCGCTGAGAGTGTCCCTACTCTGCCCTCTGTTAGAGTCTCAACTCCAACGGTCTGTTTGATTCACTAGTGAGTAAATTCATGGTATTGTCCGTTCATCATCTGATTTAAATATTTACGACAGGGGTAGTGTATGTTAAACAGACAGAAAGCAAAAGAGAGAAACGACGATGTCTACTGGTCATGAAGTCCCCACCAGTGGATTTAAAGGGGACATATTATGCTAAAACCACTTTTTTAGGCTTTTCTAACAAAAATATGTGCCCCTGGCCTGTCCACGATCCCCTCAAGTACTAAAAAAAAAAATCAATTCCCTTTACCCCTCTCTTTCTCCACCTTTTAGAAAATGTGTGCTGAAACAAGCCGTTCTCAGATTTTACCCTCGTGACCTCACATGGGGTGCCAGAGCAGTTGCAAAAATAAATGATAATTGCATTAAATGGAACTGCTCAAGCACTGAATGGAACTGTGCAAAATTTCGTTGTACTTGTGTACGATGACAATAAAGACTCTGATTTCTGATTTCTGATGGGGAGTAAGCACCCGCCCCCAAGTTCGGTTTGCCCTCCCCGCTTGGAAGAAAGTTCCATCCTCGTCTAATGCTCTTCCTCTCAGCTGCCAGCTGAGATGCTGGATAGCTCAGTAGCTTACCCTGCTGACTATGGTCTGGGAGATTGATGGTTCAAATCCCAGTCAGGTCCTAAACTTTGGATAAAAGTGTCTGTAACATTGTAACATCAGGAGAGCCACATCCATTTCCTGAGAGGGGTGTGATCAAGGGCGGAGTCAGACAGATCAGTAACATTCAAAGCCACAGAAACAAACGGCTTGCTCCAAGAAGGGCTAAAACAGACATGCAAAAATCCTATACTAGAGTGTTTTTTCAGCAACAAACTTCACAAGTATGTTTTGGGGACCTCTGAGACCAATATAAACTTGTCTTAAATAGGTAAAATATGTCCCCTTTAACTCCCTTCACCTCTGTAAATGCTGCTTAAATCCTGATATATACTCATACATGGCACAGTGCAGACTGGAACAAGTGGTTCTGCTAATAGTTATCATTATAAATTATAGGAACAATGATAATATTTTGTAGGATTTATGATGCAAAAATGAGTATATGCAAACAGAGGCTAATTTGTGATGTGCTACAACTCTAACCTATCATGAGCTTCATGCTATAACTGTATACATTACCATATGGATGCTAAAATCATTCAGCTTACACTCAGACTTCTTGCTGCTTCATCACCCAGAGTGTTTACAAAACAAAACGAAACCAGTGTCTTTCAATTTCACCTGCCTGCATGTATTTTCAAAAACAGACATACATAATAGCCCCTGAGGCCCCTCTCTCACCTCTCTCTGCCTTCTTGGTCTTCTCCTCAAATTGTAACAGCCTCATCATCAGGTCCTGCTTTTCCACCTCCATTCGCTCCTTCTCCTTCTCGATGGCCTCTCTCTTCTTCTTCTCATTCTCCAGTTGCGCCCTGCAGATAAGACAGAGCCGCCATCAGCCAACAAAGAGAGCTGACACTGTTTGATACATGCTGTAGTTACGGCTGATAAACAACAGTGGAGGAGCCCCCATAAGATAGATATCATGTATGTCACAAGATCACAATTTGCAGCAGATACCTTATTATAGTTTGGAAAGAAGGCATGCTTTATGCTTGAAAACAGAGGCACCATGACACTATTGCACAATCCATTCAGCCTTACGAAACATTATTAACATTATCTTTGTAAACATTATTAATGCTACCGAGTAAAAACCTAGGCCAGAGGACCAAACATTTCTTTTTATATTTCCTTGCATTGTTCTATCACATCTATGGGTTTAATTAAGTTTAAACTAGCATTCTTATCATAGCCTTGTATCTGTTTTTGGCCTACAGCCCAGCTCCTCTCACAGACTCCAACCACTGTGAGCTTCTGTGTGTCTGAACCTTCACTTTCTATCCGCTAACGCCTGCTGATCTAATGGCTCTCCTCCTGGTATTCACTGTGTTGTCTGCTCGCCGTTACATCACCATGTTTGAACAGCTGTCCAGAGCAGACAGAGGGCTGGCAGCTGGAGCTGAGACCAGGGTCAACATTCATTCATGTTCAGTTCAGCCAATAGAGGAAGTACATTTCCCACACTTGAAAAGGAATGCTGTCATACTGTCCTGTGAATGGTGGCTTCACTTTACATATTGAATGTGTTGTTGTGTGGATGGTTCAGCCTGCGTAGAATAAGGTCAAACTATTACATTACCATTCATAAGTGTTCTGCTGGCCTTAATCTGTACTGGCACTTCATGTTTCTCGGTTTGTAATTTAAGAATAAAAACAAAGAATCATATCTATGAAATCTGAAATGTGAGGTCAAGTAGTTTGTAATTAGTTAGCAGGATGGGGCATTGTAACAGGGCTTGAACACATTTAAAGCTACGGGTCATTTACTGTTGCATATGGACTCGTAGCCTTAGAAACATATTCAGAAATGTCTGCTTTTACATTTTATTTATTAAGATATGACATTTTGCCCAAAGGTGGAGCACCTAAGAGGTATCTCGCAGTCCCCTCTAACAGTTGCTCTGGTCAGTCTAGTTGACGACTCACTTATTGCTTTCTGTTTGATGTAATCATTTAGTGGAGGCAGTGCTAGCCCATGTAAGACTTTATATCTAGAAGCCTTTTTAAAAAAGCAGTGATAATTTCTTGGTCACATGTTTTCTTTGCCTTGCTCTAGTGGCTTTTTACATCCAATGCCATCATATAGTCATTAGAATGTTTGACACATTTCTCAGTGCCAAATGTTTCCCCAAACAGCTGATTTCAAGACCCAATCAAGTCTTGTAGCTTTGCTGCATCATCTTCCTGCCATCTATTAGTCTTCTTTTTAGTGTGTTTTGCTGTGTCTGCTTTTTTGATAGTTTAACAGTGGTTAGCAAAATGTATAGAGCATTATTAGTAGCTGGATTGGGGTATGCATACTACTCCCTAAAGGTAGGCATACAGCGTGCGATTTCCAGCTGACTCTGCAACAGTCATGGTGGAAAGTCAACTCATGCTGTGCGACTGAATCGCTTACAACACATGAGCATCATGCATGGTTTATGTGCTCACACTATGTGATCCGATGGTCTAGCATGGCCTGAGAGCTGACACTGTACGAGTGAAGTCAGGACAGACTGTGACAGAAATCTGTGGATTTTACTTTGAAAATATCTCACATACTGAGGTTGAAGTCATATTTAGTCACATCTCTCTCTATCACACACACAAACAGCATCACTATTTCACTAACTGTGTCAGCTTGAGGTAGGCAGTCTAGGCAAATTGTCTGCTTGTCTATTTCCTTTACAATCGGGGGGGGCGAGGCGGGGGCTGTTGTTTTAATGGTGATTTAAATTTTTGTCTGCAAGTTTACAAAAGAAAAAATCCTCAAAGTTAAGGATTCTGCTCATGGCTCTGCTCTCACCATGGGAGTGCATGCACCACGGGAGCAGCTGGTCAGGCTGTAGTCTGGTTGTGGTCGAACGTCGTATCCCCCTGTAAACTGCAAGACAAACACTGCACGCTCCGACTGAAAGTTGGGGCAATTTCCTAGACTCAAAATTCATTTCTTAATTGGATGAAATTTGCACAGTCTATGCCTGGCTTTAAAGGTACGTGCAAGGTGGAGAAAGAGGTGGATGTATGCATGGTCTAGGGTACCGTCTGGGTGAGTAGTAGGGTTGCCACAAGCTCTTAGTCATGCTGTGGATGTCCCAGGGGCCCGAAAACCACAGGCAGTCTCCAAGTGCATTACCAGGGGTGAAAAGGCCTGGACAAAAAAGATGCTGTCCAGCTTGACATTGGCCGCCAAGCGTCACACACCTGTGTAAACATGTGACGAGTATGCTCTGCCCCCCCTCCCCGACTCGGATCCGTTGTAGTGACTGATCATGTACCCCTGTTCAGTCTGTCAGTTAAGTCATAACAATCTATGGCCCTGTAATTTCCTAATCTGACTGAGTGACCACTGTAACAGACCAAAAAATTGCACAATCTGCTGTAAATAGTCTTTTTCATCTAACTTGTACTCATAGCAAAGACATTTGCATACTTCTCCTGCTGTTTCTGTTGTTTCTCCTCTCTGGCCTGCGCCTTCATCTGCTGCACTTCAATTGTGTCTGGCTTGCGGCGGCGCATGTAAAGCTCGTGGTTGCCCATGCACAGCTGCAGGATGCGCTTGTTGATGCGCAGTCTCGGTGCATAAAACACAAAATCCTGAAATGTGAGGAAGAAAGGGGCAGGGGGAACAAGAATGAGAGTAAAATCAGACAAATAGAGGGTTGAATAAAGCTTGTTGTCCCTGCCTGTCCATTGTGCTCTTACTGATAAAGGACAAAGACTCCTGGAGCAGCTCTGAGCAGGAGCAGTGAACTTTTTCATACAGATTACTGTAACAAACAGCACTATGGAGAGTGCCCTGCTTACAATGAAAGGTGGAGCAGCCTGGCCCACACAGATAAGGTATACAGCTCTTACTTTCCTGAGTGATTTCACCACTAACAGCCTTCCCTGGAAGGATACCCTGGCTACTCTGTGTGCTGCATCCAACTGAGGACATGTCTAATGGCTTTCGCTTCACTACAGAGACACATGATGTTGCAGGTAAAATGGAAGCAGAGAGCTTAAGTACAGATACTGAAGCTTAATTTACCCTTTGAGCTTCACAAGAACTCTTACAGTTCACTGGAAAATTTAAAGGAAAGGGGGTTTAGAAGGGAAGAGTTTGTCCTTTCAGAGCTTAAAATAGATGTAAAATATAAATACTCAATTATTACTCACTGGAGACTTTTTGTCTATGGGCTTGATGATGAACTTCTTATCATTGAAGGAAATATTTCTGATCTCACTCCAGGGGAAGCCAATCTTTGGGGTCAATCTGTGGAGGTGACAACACGGACAAAAATGTCAAATGTGATACTAAACTAACAATGTATACAGTAGTTATTATTATTCAGTTGAGTTTTTGATTCACTTTATTACAAACACAAATATATGCAAAAATAAACCATATAACTTGCATTGCAAAAATTCAGAGATCTTATCTGAAGCCTTATATGATGTCATAAATTCTAACTTTTGTGACAATATTTTTAGGGATGCACGATATTGGATTTTTGCTGTTATCCAAAACACATGCAGTCACAGGGAAATACTTCAAAGACCTTCATCATTGTAGCTAAATCCCATGCTTCATGGGACTGCCCATTTTAGGCATTAACTGTAGCTGTATTGACCCCCTTGGATGTTTAACCCTTTTATGGATTTTTTAAATCAATCATCGTTAATGCAATTTGGCTTTCTGACAAAAAAAAAAACCCTCTTCAGTGTAAAAGTGAAAACAGATCTCTGCAAAGTAATGTCAATTAAATAAAAATATGGAATGTAAAATAAATGACAGCATAATGTTCACCTCCAAAAGTCAGTATTTAGTAGATGCACCTTTGGCTACAATCACAGCACTGAATCTGTGTGGATAGATCTCAATCAGACTTGCACATCTGGACACTGAAATCCATTCTTCTTTGCAAAACTGCTTAAGCTCTGTCATATAGCACAGGGATCGGACGTGAACAGCCTTTCAAAAGTCAGGCCACAACTTCTTGATTGGATTGAGGTCTGGCCTTTGACTCGGCCACTCCAGAACATTCACCTTGTTGTCTTTAAACCATTTCTGTGTAGTTTTCGCTGTGTTTCAGGTCAGTGTCTTGCTGGAAAATAAATATTCACCCCCTCCATAGTTCTCTTGATGACTGAATAAGATTGTCCTCCAGGTTTTCCCTATACTTTGCCGTATTTGTTTTACCCTCTACCTTTATAGCCTTCTAGGGCTGGCTGCCAAGAGGTATTCCCACAGCAGGATGCCACAAACCATTCTTCACAGTGAGAATTGTGTTTCACCTGTTCTCCAGAGCACCTAAAATGGTTTGACTTTTATCCATCTACTTTGACCACATTTAGCAATCTGTCATTGTTTTCATATTGCTTTGGGAACCTTGTTTTCAAATAAATCCATCACAGTAACTAGCCTACATAGTAGAGATGCAAGATATTGGATTTTTGACAATACCAGATATCGATTAACCTGACACCCAAGATAGACAGTTTCATATATCGATTGCATGGATATTTCATATTCATCCGGGAAACCTCCCACAGAGAGCATTTGGAAAGGGCAGGATTTTAAAAAAAAATTCTCGGAAGATGATTGGACAAACGTTCTTGGTCACATTCTTAATGGGCCAATGAGAGCAACAAAACGTGACGTAATAGCAGGCATGCGCAGCTCTGCAACAAATGTGATGTGGATTTAAAGCTGCGGCCGGTCAGGAAAAGAGCGAAAACATCCTCTCTGCCAGGAGTAGCTGACAGTGTGGCTATTTGTTCTTGTTTTAATAAAGAAATGTGGTCCAGTTCTGATTAAACTGCTGCTATACCAATGCTACAGCTGAGCTAACTGCTCAATCAGCTCCCATTGTATATACAGACCAAGCTGCAACCTTTGGTCCTGAAAAATGAAGCCAATGCGGAACTGCAAAAAATTGCTACACCGCGAGTGTTCACTTGAGGCTGGCTACAGGAACACCGGAAGTTCCGTCTGCACACATGTTAAACAGCCGGTTTTGACACACAAAATAAACTGATTTACAGCCTGGTTCAAAACACCAAACGTGTCTCATTAGCTAGTGTCTTATTGTGCTCACACTGTACGGGGGGTGAATTTTTTTGTACCACGATCGTTTGGATTATATTTAGGATGAAAGCTGATTAGCGCATCTCATTTGATTGACAGATAGCTCGGCAGGCAGAGGCTCTGTTTCTGTCAACTGGAATGCTAGCTAGCAGGCTGACAGGAAGTCACGTTTAGCGGGCGGGTCTTTAGATTGATCCAAAGTTTGGTTGAGACCGTGATTTCAATATGGAAGCCTCCACGGATTGGCTTCAAAAGCCATTTGAGTCCGCCTATTGTAAGCAGATGACTGACGTCACACGGGGTTTGTCCAATTCTTTCTACAGTCTATGATACAGACCCACACTACACCCCCCTTACCCTGTAACTCTTGCAACTCATGCCGAAGTAGGTGGGCAGAAGAATGGAAACATCTTTTCTGCTATGAGCAGCTTTACAAGAGCTTTCTTGCTCTTTATTGTATAAAGAAATGTGGTCCAGTTGTGATAAAACTGCCACTATAGTCCACAAGCTGACTGCAAGTAACACAGAAGTTGTTGTCAGCCCACAGTACATCTTAACCCTGCGCATAACTACCACTTTGCTCTCCTCTAAAGATGCTGATTGGTCTGAACAACCTCTGGTTCACCACAAATGTTGCTGACGAGAGCTTTGCAAGATGGATTTGCCTGATGACAAAACAAGGAGTCTGGCTAATCCATCGGCTTTGCAAGGTTAGATATTGATCCCGATATATAAATTTAATGTAGTTCAGAACTCAAGCTTCAGTCCTTAGAACTCACATTAAAGTTTATAAAAGAGGATGTAAAAAGAAAATACTTCAGCTGATATGGGTCTTTTGAACCTGCCTAAAACGCAACTTTATGACTAAAGAATTAAATCCCTCTCTAAGTGAATAGCATAATGTAAACATATTACTACAATATATTTATATCTTCACAAATTTGAGAAAATTTATGCATTTCATTAAATTCACCATTATACACTGTGGTGTTAGAACAGGCTGATTTTAGTGTCCCCTATTTGAGATTGAGGGATAAATCTGGGGTGTGGCTCCACGTTCTATTGTGCCAGACAAACTGAATGGATGCCAACCTCATTCAGCACAATACAAAGTAGCACTGTAAACACTGACAGGCCGATAGTGTTGTAATCTAGAAAGGCAGCCATCCAGCTTGCAGTGAAACTGTGCTGTGAAACTGTACTGCCTCAACTGGAATTCTAATAGATTACTGACCCTGACACATGCCTGAGGAATTGAGAGAACAATGTGGAAGTTATCTCATCGATTACATATTTCTATCATGGCCCAGAAGGTGGTTTAGTGAGTTGTGCTCTATCAGTGGATTCGTTTGTAGTGAAGCAGTTAATACAATTTTATTCATTTTGCAGAGTAAATTACTACAGCTGCCAACAGTGTGTCTGGATTTCATTTTTATTGAAGGCTTTCTGAAATAAATATCACTAGTGTATGAAGGTAAACAAAAATATTGTTATTACATTTCTATGGCCTAAAGGGCCTGTATGCCTAAAAGTCAAGCACTAACTGCTGGAGTCTGCCTTAATTCAAATAAAATAATTAGAAAGGTAAAAAAAAAGAAAAATGAGGGGATTTACTTTTGATTCATTTTTGATGAAAACTGAAACCAAAAATTTATCATGAATGCTGAGCATTCATAATACTGAAGTTATTAAAATCCCAGTTAAGTCCAACATCTTACAAGTTACAACTGTTTCCTTTTGTTATCCCATGTTCTATTTGCATCACTGAATCATTTATGATACAAAGACAGCTTTTACTCTCCCACTGACTTTCAACACACTTTTTTGACTTAAAAGTATCGATTCAGGCACCATTTAGGCACTGGCACCTTTAAAAGTACTGATTATCGGTTTCAGAAAAGAAAACACACAGTACCTAACCCTAAGTAAACACAAATATTACAAACTTTTGAAGCCTAAAAACTTCAGTCAGTATACACCAAAGCACCAAAGTGAGGACTACCAATGTAATTTAAATTTACAGATTAATTTGTAAAATTGTATTTATCAAATGATTAAGTGTGTGGTCTAAAACATGTCAATAAACTTAGAAAATGTGTACTTAATGTTTTTGAAAGTTTAAGATTATATCCTAAAAACTCTAAGATTTTGTGGAGAAAAGAAACCAAATAATATTGATCTTTGAAAAGAATAAATAAGGGTTTCGAAACATGTCAGTTACATGAAGTGATCCATCAGTAATCAACTAGGTTAAGTAATATTCATCACAAGATTATTACTAGCCAAAACATTCCAAACTGGACCAGGTCTATTTGGAATGTTGTGACTTTCAATGAATTAAAACAATTTGTCTAGTTATACATTATTAATTAAAATTTTCCTGAAGTAGTGTAAAATCTTTTTTCGCAATGTCGTTTCATGAGTTAAGTGTCTTGTCACATCTCTCATAGTATGTGAATGGTTGGTGGAAGACCTTGACCAGTCATTGAAGTCATAGCAAACCTACCAAGTCCTTGAAAAAGCAATCAGAAAAACTGTTAATTAGATGTTGATTAATTCTTTTAAGATCCTCAAATCCTGAGCTGAGAATGTAGGTGCACAAATCAGTATTACTTAATGACCTTTCATTGATCCTTTTTATCCTATTTTTACTGATGACAAATTTCTACATTTGGTATTGTTGTTTTTTTAATTTACTTTATTTTCAGTGATTGATAGTATACTTCTATTCCTATCTAGTTTTAACCTTCTTTGTTTAAACTGATGTCTCATTTTCATCTCGTTTCACTAAGGATTACTCTTTTAGGCTCAAGCACTGTCATCATTTTGTCTATGTTGTCCTGTCCTGTGCTGTGTGTGTCAAATGAGGCAGCTCACTCACTGTAAAACTAATCCACCTACTAATAAAGAAGCCTGACCTAACTTAATGCTAAATTAACAAATGTGTTGTCTTACTGGCTTCACGGTGTGTATGTCTGACTACAATGGTTGCTAGGATGAAACTTAAACCCAACAAAACCTCTGAATAATCTTCTAAACGAGCAGCGCTGAGCGCAAGGAGTTAAACCTGCACCAGACGAGAGCTTCGGTAGAGCCTTTGGCTGCACTGCTGCACTGTGGGCCGGCTGCCCTCGTTGGAGAGTTGTAGGTTAGTCTTGCATTCTTAAGTGCCGCACAGCTTGAAAAACCAGTTGGTGTTGCCATGGTTACAGCAGAGGGCACCATGGAGGAGAGGTATTTCTTTGCTGATCCCAGGGAGCACATAAAGAGACAGATCCACACAAGGACTCAGTTTGTTCTTTTACAGTGTTTCCCTCTCTATTGTTGGAAGTTTTGTTTAACAGTAAATATAAAAGAAGTCCAAATGAGAGAGTGGGGAAACTTTAACACAAAAGGAGTTGGAATGATCAAACCATTTAGAGTTTTTGAGCTTAAATAAGACAAAGAATTAGCGAGTAAATGTTCAGTTAGAGGCCTGACTTGCTGAACTGTGTCATTACCCTGTCATCAACTTGCTGTTCATTTCTTCCACTGAGGCAGACAAACTCGACCACACTGCTTTCAACAGACACTGGCATGAGAGCTGTGAGAACGCAGCCAGCTTAACATGAGAAGAGCTCCAATCTGGCAGCAAACAACAACAGCAGAGAGAGAGGGGGAGAGCTGCAGGGATTTCCAGCTCAGGGTCAGCAACTGAGAGGAGAGTCACCTGGGATGAAGTGCTCCTTTGACACAGGCAGTGCACTTCACTTCAGACAAGGCCAGCAGTCAGCCACAGGAGGCCTCGGAGCTCATTTCAACACAAGGACGGTGATTACCTCCCAAACTGTCATGCCCTATAAACAAAGTGGCAATCACAGCCAACTCCAGGCTGGATCCAGGCAACACCCTAACCAACTTCTAAAAAAGTAGGCTTACCATGAAGCACAATACAAAACAGGGATTTATGCTTTTTTTTCATCATACTGTTTGTGGACAAAAATTTAGTTTGAAAGTGTGAGTGACACCATCTTTAAGTCAAGAATAAAACTGAGCTTCTTATATGAAAATGGTACATTAAAGTTACTGAATGTCAGCCATGGTGTACAAATGAAGCACAAACATGTACTTTGTGTTCCAGAGGGCAGTTTTTATCATTTCAGCAGTATGTAGAAGTAATTCTACCGCTATAAGCACAGGCGTGAACAAAAGATGTCCTACTTACTGACAAAGGAAGGTGACACACTTATTATAAACTGGCAACAATTGAAGCAAGGACACAAGTTCCATGCCACGCATGACGTGATGTATTTGTGTCTAACAACCTTAAAATCACAAGATTAAAAAAAAAAACAAGAAAAAAAACAAGGCGTAAAGTACTTCAAAAAGAATGTGTAATATAATTCTAAGTAAAAGGGATTGAAGCGGACTGGTAAATCTAAATATTCATGTCTGTGTTCTGTGATGTTTCTTTAAAAGACTGTATCCATTTAGCCTTCATTGTTATTCCTGTCATACTGTCTGCAGAGGAACAGGAATAGTGATTAAGTGCAGGCATGGACCTGGCCCAGCCAGTTTAGCTCTGTGTCACAGAGCTGCAGCAGCTTTGGGTAGTAGACACTTAAAGAAGAGAAAATACTGTGCTTACTTGTCATCCTTCTCATAAATGTTGAGTCCCAGTGCGTCCACTCCAAGCCTCAGCTCTGTTCCTTTCTTGTTCTTGATGTCAAAGTAGTTGACTCCGTACATTTCCAGGTCCTGTGCGATCTTCAGATATTCCAGCATAGCATCCTCCCTGTGAACGCACATAGAGGATGGCATTAAATGATGAATATTAAATGTATATTTCGAATGCATTCACTTTTTTATAAAGCACACTCACTTTAACATCCCATTGTGCTCCTCATGCCACACCTGAATCCTCTCCTCCCACTGCTCTCTGGATAACTTGTGCTGCTCCAGGACTCTTTATAAAGGAGGAAGAGATTAAACACATGCATACTGAGGAAAAACAAGGAAGACCATATGATATATTTGACTTTGGTTGTTCAGGCAAAACATGAGTTAAACTTTGAGGTAATATTTCATTGTATGACTTGATAATTCCTTTGCTGAAATGTTGCTTAATGCCTTTTGTGCATCTTTTTAAACCTCTTTCATTCATGTTTTATCTTTTTTTTTCATACTTTTTAGAAATGAGTGCACACATTAATGCATGGTCAACTAGAACCACCGAACTTGCAAGTACAGTGGTGGGTCAACAAGAAGGTCTTGGGAGGTTTCTGTGGTTGTGTGGTTGGTAGGAAGCTTACAACTTCAATAGATAAGGTGCATGTTTTGTAATAAACTTTGATTATGGAGTCAGTTAAATATAAAGTGGTCAAATTGATGCATAAAATGGCCTTTAACCTCTAAAATCTTATCACTTCATCCTGCTTCCCTGTGCTTCATAGATTCATCTGGATCTTTGGTTCAAGCAACCTGCTGATGTGGACCCACCTGACTAAAACTAATACATCTATTATAATCAATATTTTTAGTAGTAGTAGGAGGAGTAGTGTTAGAACTACTCTATTTATTTCAAATCTTCAAGTGAATCTTAAACTGTTCAACTTGCATTGTTTATCACCTTAATATATTTTATGCGTCTTGCTTTTTACTGCCAATATTTTTGCTAATGCTAGCATTACAGTGATCATAGTTTTATCTATTAACATCATTCTTACTTCTATTATCACTATTAAAACAGTTCAATTGAATTGAAGAGCAGCTCTACTTTACTGCTATATTTCTTTATGTTCTCCCTATTTCATTACCATCCTAGCTGCTAATGGTAACACTACATTGTTCTGTTTTTTGTTCTCTATCACATCAGTTTTCTATCAATCATAGCTGTTTCTGCTAGTCATTCACATATTGCTACCATCATCTATAAAGTTTTAGCAATTTTCTGTCAAATGAGAGATAAGTTTATGGTCACAGCTGCCATAAATTTGTCTTTCATTTGGTGTTTTGTTGTTTCTCTTGTCCCTGTCCTCCCCCTGCTTTTCTCCACCCTCTACCCCTCCTTCTAGCCCTTTCCAACCTCAGTGCAGCTTTGGCAGAAAACTGTCAACATGAGTCTGGTCTGCTCAATATTCCTGCCCTATACAGAAGGTTTATGTCGCCATTGCAATAGGGTTAAAAACTGCTAGTGCTGTGCTCATGGTGATTAATGTATAGTCTTCCTTATGATATTATTGATTTATGCTGGTCAATTATATAGGCCACAACAGAGAGTACAGTCTAGACCTGCCCTCTTTCTAAAGTGTCTAGAGATAACTTTGGTTATGAATTGGTGTTATATAAACAAAGATTGATTCATTGCTGGCCAACTGCAGGTTTGTGCCAAATTTGACAAAAATCCCTCACTGCATTTATGAAATATTGTGCTCATAAGATTTGAGATCACAGTGACCTGTGATGTCCAGATTCTAATCATTTAACCTTGAGTCAGAGATTTCAGCGAAGTCTGAAGAATATCCATTCAATTATTGAGATATCATGCTAGTAAACAAGGTATAGCCACTGTGGACTTTAGTGCAAACTTAGATGAAAATCCCTTAAAGTGTTCTTTAGATTTCATTCACAAACAAATGATAAACATGAGCTCAATAGCCTTGACCTGAGTCACCTCAGTGGATACTTGCACCTCTAACCTAGGCTATTACCAACATGGAAGGATACAGATCTGTTTGACTTCATTATGGCCGTAGCTCTAACCAGGCAGGGTTGATATAACCATAAAATCAAAATCTGAAAAGCACCTTGTCTAAAGCTGCCAAAAAAAATGACATTTCAGTCTCTGTAAAACAACATCAAAACCACTCAAAGTCTACAATAAATAATCGTTTTAACCAGATCTCCAACAAATAAGCTCAAACAGGATACAACAATGTTGACAGTCAAAGGGACATCAACATGCCCTTGGTGTTATAATAAAGAAGCTCATTTCACACCTTCATATCATTGTATTCTCCTGACTTGTACAAGGGATTTAAGTTTGTCACCTATCCCTGGCACACCCATCTAAATCCTTCCTTGTTCTAGAGAATAAGGTGCTCCACCTGCTTTTAACCATGAAATTAACAAGAGACCAACACCTCTGGCCACTGTGAACAGTGTACTCTACTCTGTACTCTGCCATGACTGATGATCTAATGATGCTTCAAATTTCCTCTTAAATGGTTGGGTTAAGTTATCTGCTTGGTTAGGTTTTTGTTTCTTTGAAAACTTCAAACAAGTATGTAGTTATTACTGACACATTGAAAAGGCATTGGCAGCGTTACACACAGGCAAAGAGAGACTATTTAAATAGATGTCACATAAGTAACAACAGAAATGACTGATATGTTTCTGGCTCCTTATGCAGGCACCACTGATTGTTACTTAAACTTCATTATTCTCTTTTGTTTCTTTGGTTTTCAGGGTGTGGACAGTGGTTTCTGCAGCAGCAGCAGCAGCAGGTTCAATTAGTGTCTGACTACAAAACTTTCTGTGTCTTAGGTTGTTTTTGGCCAAATTATGCAACAACATCAAATTCTGCTTTGTTCCAGTAAAATCAGCCCATCATCTTCCTGCATAAACCACCTGTTTTTGATCTGTTTTTTTTTTATACAACAAAGCTGACACAAATTATTCTGGCAGCACTTCTCACCTGTGTGGCAGCATCCGGTCAGACAGTAGATATCCAGGTCGATGCACGTCTTTGGTGTAGTCTCCGAACTTTGCCTGAACAGCGTAGGAGGCCAGCAGTACGGCTGTCTCAGGAGGGCAGTAAACCTCGTCACACAGGATGCTCTCTTTCACCTGCAGAAAGAACAGCTTCTGGGTGATGTCCTGGATCAGCTCCTCCGAAACGTCCTCTGGGAAGAACTTAGAGCGAAACTTGAACTGCAGTGGGTTTTCCTTTTTAACATCCTGGGACGACACCTGGGGACAGATTATTAACATCATCATAGAATTTACAGTACTGTGTGGGCATTGAAGTGCTACTGAGATGTATGAATATGACTATTTCCTCTCTTGCTGAAAAAAAATATTTCTAATAAGTAAATATTAAAAAATATTATTAATGGTAGTTTTCCTGTTTTCACTTTTTATGCTCTGCCAAGCTAAGTGGCTATGAGCTAACCATATACCATCCAAGGATCACAGTGTCAACTTTTGCATCTTAATTTTGGCAAAACCACAGAAATTTGCACTATTTCAAAAATGTCAAGTTGCTACAAAAGCTGTATTGCACAAGTTGAATATTGTCAATATAAATGGGTATTAATAAGTATACATAGATGCATCAGTTAAACACCACAACCTGCAGTTTTAAGCCTTGTTTAAAAACATTAGCCCTCAACCAAGCAATGTGGCATCAATTTTATGCTGGCATCCAGTATACCTAAATACTGAATAAAACATGAGAAAACATGTTGGCATATCACGAGTGTTACACCAAAGAAGTAATGAAATAAACATCTGTATCAGCATCAGCTAAATACTTTTGTTAAAATCAGTATCCTAATATTATTTGCTAAAGCAAAGATAAAATCAACACTTTCAATATCAGTCAATATTTATTGAAGTCTTAAAGGAAGGAGGAAACAATTCTGCAGTTTCATTGGCATACCACCCTTATCAAAAGGGGATCTAGCACTCTCATAAAGTGGAAATACATTTTAATGACTCTGACCTGCAGTACATGTTTACACAATGTGCTTCTTCCTCTAAACAGGAACCGAGCGGTCTTGATGGAGTGAATGGGGCTGGGAATATTCCAGTTAAAGCGAGTCATTGTGCTGATGCGCCTCGTCAGCACACTGAGTACAGTTTACCGCTGCTCACCAGGGTCAGAATAACCCTCTCTCTCTCTTAGTAACCCCTGTTTATGATTATAAAACGCAAAGAGCTACCTTTCAAAGTTTACCTACTGTAGAAACACTGGCATGGTTTC
The DNA here is from genome assembly GCF_018320785.1 of Cheilinus undulatus. Lineage (NCBI taxonomy): Eukaryota > Metazoa > Chordata > Actinopteri > Labriformes > Labridae > Cheilinus > Cheilinus undulatus. The sequence continues at coordinate 32,618,231 of NC_054878.1, read as the reverse complement.
CTATATTAGTTTTTAGTCAGGAGGGATTCATCTGGACATATTTCTTTCATCAACAACTGGTGCCAGCATTACCTTCAGGACAACTCCATAGAAGACGGTGTTGTCCAAAGTTCATCTATGTTCATGCCATTGATGGCCTATCAAGATAAGCCTTAAGTTGCTTGTTTGAAAGAGTGACAAGGAGTTGGCTAACTCACATATTTCTCAAAACACACTCCCTTATTTTCAGTTTCACACTTGAAGTATTGGAAATCATGGGTCTTAAAAGTGGAATGGGAAGTAGAGACACTGTGATACAAATATAATCTTAAATGTCTGATGCTTTGTGCCCCAGCTATGCTCAAGGTATGTTGTTAAAGTTCTCATTAAACACAACGACAAAACTATCAAATCTGTAACTTTAGCTGCATCATTGTTCAGCTGTAGGGAGGAGATGTACGGTATTTAGGAGAGCATGATGTCCAAACTATCCAAAATATTATCACAGATATGTTTGCACTTCATTTGACCACCTGTGGAAAACACTGATTTAATGCAGTGTTCGCTAAACTGCTGCCTCTCATGCTGGATTGTTTCTGAATAGACAAGTGGTCCCAGATGAAAATCTCATATATCTTATGCTCAAAATAGATACACATGTAATTTTTACAAATCCTGATTAAAAAAAATAATATATAACAGCATTTTTAGGCCATCCCAAAAGATTACAAAATAAAGAGAATCCGTTCATTTTTTATCTACATTTTTTAGGTTATACAGTAATTTATTTATGAGAAAACAAACTTGAATTTTAAATTAAATTTTGACATTAGAAACTCAAGAATTTCAAGTTTTTAAAATCAGAAGTTAAGTTAAGTTTTTTTTATCTTTTCTCATATTCACCAGCTTTTAAAACTTAAGTATTTTGAGTTTTATCTTGTAAATGAACAGATACTCTTTAAAAAAATAATTATAGCGAGGCCCTAATTTACATTCTACGGAAGCAGATTAGGGCCATTTTGATGGAGAAAATAATTTTGGGCAAGTCGAGATTAAAGTCGAAATGATGAGAATAAAGTTGAAACACAATTTCGAAATTATTGTGGAAATTTCAACCTTATACGCGAAATTTCAACTTTATTCTCGTCATTTCGAATTTAATATCGAATTGTCCAAAATTATTTTCTCCTTCGAAAATGGCCCTAATCCTCTTCCATAACATTCATAATAATGGATAGTTTACGTAGATCTTTTATTAAAAACAAATTTATTGAAGTCTATTATGTTGGGATTTTGTCAATAAACAATTCAAATTAATGTGTACTGTTTTCCACGTCAAGTTTCCAGGGGGTGCTTAGCTTAGCTGAGGAAAAAGGTTTGGAACCACTTGAATGGACTAATGGCTACAAATAAATGTTATCTGAATTAAATCAGCAAACAGAAACAAAAATGTATGTAAAATATGTAAGCAATGTCACTAGGTGAAAACCAAAACCTACACTTTAAACCTACAGCCAATGTAATATGATAACAGCAACACTAGATCGTGAAATCCTCAATAACATGAGGCATTTTTTTGGAACTTTATTGTTGGATGGCAAAAATTATTTCTGCTCATGGAAAACAAAAACACAAGTCCCAAGAAAGTCACCATAAATTTCATAAGAATGCAATCAATCACACAGCACACTGCTGACACCAAACAGACGGTAAAACCCTCTGCTCTTCATTCTCCAAGTTATTCTTTCTTTCAATATGATACATCATAACAACTGTACTTATAATAGGTGTAAGATTTAAATTACAACCACAGCCTACATGGCAACTTTCTTAGCTGATGCAGCACCTCAAAAGTTAGGATGTAAACTGAAATCTTGTTCTTTCCTCTTGTGTTTTGCATTACAGATTATAAGAATTAAGATGTGAGCAGCTTCAGGAACAGCATTAGTGAAGGTAGAGTGTTCTGCGTTTACTCAGGGACAACAAGGCAGCTCTGGTTCAAAAAGAGTTCACCCTCCAGCTGATTACATGCAGCACTGCACAGATAACAAACATCGGAAGGGGAACCGCAATACAGCATGGGTATATATTCATACTGTAATACTTTGGTCACTCATTGACTGAAAGGCAAATACTGGAGCACTGTGTACCACCCAGTTTGAAAGAATTCATTCTTTCTCCATTGTTTGGAGACGCCGACTCCCCAGGAAAAAGTTGGGAAATACTTCAGACCTAAAGTGAAAAGACTATGAAGGTATGTGGGTGATAGGTATCTTGATGTGTAATGTTTGTGGAATTCCACTCAGGGAAAAATAATATGGCATATGCCTTTGAAAACAAATTTAAAATTTTGCAGTATTTTGATATTGTTGAGTAATTGGCAATTACAGTCAGTAAAAGATGTATTTCTGGGATTGATCTTACCTTTTTGTCCAGTTTTAGCCAGGTGTGGTAACCTTTAGTGTCTATGTACTGTAGTCCAAAGTACCAGACTTCACGTAACCCGATGGTTTTCACCACCTGAACAGAGAAAAGAAGTCTTAAATTATGATACAGGCAAAGGAAAACACAATTTCCATTATAAATTACTCTGCCACTTTTAGGGGAGTCATTTATTAGTTGTTTGATACATAGAATGCTAAAAAAAAAAAACAGTGAAAAAGAGTTTAAATCAGAAGACTCACATCTTTCACTGAGCCAAATGTAACTTTTTTCCCTACAAAAATCCCAGAATTTAAGGTATTTGTTTTATGATTACACATTTAAGTTCAAGTCAGCCAGTTTCAAAAGCTAGAGTGCAGCTGCCTGGCTCTGAGGCAGCGAGACAAAAACTGGGGATTAAATTTACTGTTTTCTGGTACATATCTCTCTATCATGGTACTTTTAATGACCTGAAGGCCTGCATGGCTGATAGATTTGGGAAATTTACCACACAATGAACAAAAACACAGCATGCAATTGTGCGTTGACTTTCAATGAAGAAAATTACATTAGCTAACAACAGACTGTATTGAGATGAACTGCTTGGTGATTTTATATTGTTGTAGCCTTGGGAGGGCAGGGTAATTTCCCATCAAGACCAGTGACGTCATGGGCTCCTATATTTCCCTTGCTCAAATAAAACCAAGCCAAGAAAGAGGTGATCAATTTTTTAACATTCCAAATCAAAAATTCAGTCACATGTAGATCTCAGTGTTTTCACATGTTTACAGCAACTGTATTCCATCATATCTAGTGTGCCAAGACACAAGTTTGGATTCACCTTACCAGGACTTTAATGAAAAGAAGTTGATGAAAATTAAGTAGGGAAAAGCTTTTTCCATCCAAGACTTTTCTAGCGTTATTAGCGTAGATTTTCTAACGTAGATTGAAAATCTCTTTTTCAAGAGTGTTCTTGCCACATCAGGTACCAGCACATATCAGTCAAGAGTGCTCTAATCATACATTTATTGCAAAATAAATGGTACAACAATAGCCAGTTTTGCTTTCCAATAAAGGCCCTTTTTGAAGGATGCTCCCTGTGTTTGCCAAGCATCATGTTTTGACTTTTTCAGGTGCTTAAAGAAACTCATATGATTGTACAACTAAAGCTTTAGGCTAAAAAGGAGGAGGCTGGGGTGGTAGACGTGACACTTAAATCCGTGATATTCAATTGGTGGGTTGGGTACCAAAGTGGTATGCAAACCTCTTTCCAGTTGGTCTCAAATGTGTGACAGGAAAAAAAATCTGGCAGAAAGTTAATACACAGAAGCCCTAAGTGGGCATACAGTCAATTGATACATGTTTCTTTGTGTGTTTTCCTACAATGATGAGTAAATTTCAGTATTAGTCTTAAGATTTCTACTTATTTATCTCTTTTTCTTTGGGTAAAACAGCTGTTTTTTTCCAAGATAACAAGGAAATTCCCCAAGATATTCCCAAATTTCCATGCTGTCCCTGAAAAATGAAGTAAAACAAGAAGTATTTGTACATGTCCCTCAGTAATGATGTGCTTTCAAGCGTGCCGTTCATGCCGTTCCCATGTCAGTTCTCTTTGTTAATTAAAAACATATTTTTTATTTCAATTAGGGTCCAAACTGCAACATTTTTGATCTCAAAAGTTTGATCAGTTAAATGTTTTCAAAAATCTGAGTCTCACTCTTGAAAGGACCACCTGTGCATGAGCTGGGATTGGTTGATAGTTATGGGAGATAGCTAATCATTCAATCAGTTGGAAGTCGGTTGATTGTAGCTGGGCATATGACTTCCATGCCTTGCCTGAACTAATGCCAAGCTTCATTGAGTAAATTTTCCAACAGACATACATATATAAGGTACATAAATACATAGATGTGAGAAAAAAGTAAAGCAATTGGGCAAAATGGTCTACAATCATAAATATATAGGGCAGAACATCTACAACTAGATGCCTCCAAGTATTTAACATCCAATGAGAGCAGATCTGTTTGCAATTCATTCCAAGTAAAGGGAGAAGCAAAATTCAACTTTTACCCAATTCAGGTCTGACCTTTAGAACATGTATGTGCCATGTGTATGGGTTATGTGATTGCATCTTTTTTGTTCCTTGCTTCTGTGTTACTAATTGGCAGCCTCATCTGTGCAGATCTTGGAGTCCAAGACAAATTTCCCTAAGAGGACAATAAAGTGTATCGTATTGTATCGTATCATAGAACAAACAAAGATCTTAAGAGCTTAAACTGTGGCTCCTGTACTGTCCTGTACAGAAACAGATTAAATATCCAAAAAGTAACAAGTTTCAATGAATGTGGATCTGGCTGTAATAGGATATGAGTTTCAGTCTGTAATGGCTGCCACATTCTAATTTGGTTTGATTGAAGGTTATATTACAGTAAGAAAGGGGTTCAAGGTTAAGACTGCATCACTCTAAAAAAATTCACCTGAGAGCCAGCCGTGAGATGATGTTGTAAATGTCATCTATAGACAAAGATAACACATTCAAACTTTTAAAAGATCAATGCGGTAATTTTCCAATAAACTGAAATGAATCACTGTGGTGGTTTTCTTCCATCAAAGCAAGGTGTGGTGAAAACACCTTTAAAGGCTTTATAGAAAATGGCAAAGCCTTTAGAGTCTCACCTTTAGGTGACACACTCCTGTACCAGATTAATCTGCTGATTGTATTACACTTTCACAGGTGTGAGTTTGGACTTAGCTGAGGTAATGTTATAAACCACTTTCAACTCCTGCCAGGACAAATCAGTGTTCAACACAACATGTTCGGCTTTTGAAGCAATCTGAGGAATGAAAGGTTTTCAAGTATGATCTAGGGAGAGAGAGCAGCGCTATTTGTGTGAATGTGAAGCTCCCCAACAAGATTTTTGCATCTTTGCTCAAAAATAAGACAAACACATCTGTGTGTTTTAGATCTGCCAGAGCACACAAAAGCCCGATGTGGGCTGATCTTAAACAAAGTGGTCCTATTGTCTGATTCATACTGTATAACCAGGGTGTGTTGCATGACCAGCATCCTGTCTCTGACTGCAGGAACAGACTGCAGCAAGTTCCTGCCAAAGACGTCTCATTATTAACGTTTAACCGGCAGATTATGAGCCTTGATTTAATTTCAACCATACTGGAAACAAGTATTCAGGTCAGCAGTTTGATAGCTTTTTTTAAACAGATTTAAGACAGAAAGTGAAAACCCAGTCAAAGATCTGGAATAGTCACTTGTGCTGCACGGGTAGCTACATTTTTCCACTGGCTTCTGGAAGGAAAACTCAACTTCCAGAGGCTCTTCATGGCCTTCAGAGAGTGATTTTCCATCAGCAGTGTGTAAGAATTCATGTTTTTGTGTGTGCATTTTGTATGCTCTGTTAAGAGAGCCGATCCCTGGGCCAGGCCCTTTTTGAATGCATCACTGCCAAATTCCCCACCCAGTTACCGGGTAAGGTGCTGAGCAGCCCGGGTAAAGCTTGGATCAACAAACTGTCCCTTAATAATAGGCTTCAGCCAAAGTTGAAATTAAATGTCAAACTCCCACCACTGACTGGATGACAATAAACACAGGGCAAGCTGACCTGTGGGAGTGAAAACTGAATTGCTTTGATTCAGCGGCCTCTCCTGATAGAGTGCAACAACAAGAGTAAGAGGCAGAAAGGAACTAAAATGAGAGAGCGATTCAGGCTGCATCTCACCTAAATTGAAAATCAGAAAACAATCAGCCCTTTCAATGCCACAGGCACTGTCATTCTTTGGCAACATCCAACTTCCCTTGACAAAAAGATAAACTAGCTTCTGTGACCTGCTTTTTAAAAACTGCTGCCAAAGGATGTTGAAAATAATTTGGTTCATTAAAGAAGGATTAAATGTGAGTTTCTGGAACACAGGTTTAGCAAACTAACATCACAGCAGGCTAGTTTGGCAGGCTACCCTCAGTCTAAAGGGTTGCAAGGTTACTTAAAAGAGTTTCTATGGGGGGATCAATTCTACTTGGTATTTTTGCAGCCAGACCTCTTAATCAAGCAATAAAAGTGACAGGTTGTTAACGTCACTAGTTAGTTAGGATTATCTTTACTGTTAGAAAAACACGGCTGGTGAAAATATGTCTGATTTTACTGGAGCAGAAATTACCTAACAGCTGAGCTGAGGTAATATTTTTAAGTTCTAATCACATGGCGTACAGTCATGGTTATTCCTGTTGGCTTACACTTAGAATTTGTCAAGACCTCTCCCTACTCTGTGACCTCTAGTCTAGTGCTATGAATAAAATCATATAAAAATTTTTATTTCTCAATAAAACTACAAATGTGTCTAGTTTTATTCCATGATTAATAAATCTGGGGGATAAAACTGGTGTGGTTGTTTTAAACATATGGACAGTGACTGTGAAGTTACAATCTAGTGAAATTTAAGTGTTTAAATACATTTTTAATACAGTGTAGAATTCATTTAATACTTGTTTCACACTGATTCAGTCCAGTGAGAAAGTTTAGGACAGACGGACACTGGCTACTGGTGTCTGTTCATGCTTTATTATTTGCTGATGACTGATGTATGTAAAAAGGACTGATGTCAGCCAATACTGTTTCTAGACTGATGCATCAGTGCATCCCTAATGGGCAGCCAGTCAGGACAATACAGTCTATATTTATATGTTATCATATGTTATCTTCCATACACCTCCAAGCAGAAATGGACATTAGCTCTTGATGATAACACTCAAAGGTTAATGTAACATGGAGCTGCACAAGAAACACAAAATTAATCTCTAGATTACCAACTGCATCTGATTACAAACTTACATTTTTTCTTATTTATTCATTATAAAATGATGAGTTACCTACAGTAGTAGAGACTAGGGGTGTAACTGTATTTGTATTCGCCCCGAACAGGTCACAGTTCGTTGCAAGTTGTCTCACAACAAGTATATCTAAATCCTATAGTCTATGGTTTGAATGGAGATGGCAGTAACACTCTTAACTGTTGAGGGAAGCTACTCTACTGTCTGCCTAAAAGTAATGCAGAGCAACCTCAAATTAGGCTTATAAATTTGGGACTTTATGTTACTTATTTACGGATGAATTGGACCCGTATTAAACTCTGAACTTCAAAACAAAGGTACAAACCAAACCGTGACCCCTGTGAACAGCTACACCCCTAGTTGAGACAGTGTATGCTACACCCAGGTTTTAAAGTGAGGGTCCTGCCCCCATGGGCGATCATTTAACTTCGCAAAAAAGGGAACAAAGAGCATTTGAATCACCACAGTGATAAATATATATATAGTTTATAAGTATACAGTTTTTCTCTAAGGCCAGGCTTCAGATTTTTACCTCCTACGGTATTTTTATAAAAGCATCATTTAACTATTTTCGACTTTCCAAGACTTGCCTAGAATCCAACCTCTGTTAGAAAATATATCCGCATCCAACTCTTTTTACAAGCTGTTATAAGCAGAGAGAAATTCTAACACAGTCCAGCAGTTATTAAAAAGTGGCAAACTAAGTGAAACATTTGCAGATGGGTCAAAGAGGATTGTGTTTCTATCAAAGTTTGAACAACAGCGTCACCGCCCACTTCAGACTGGTTTCAGGTTGGAGGAGCAGAAGCTGACGTCGCCACATAGGAACAGTTAGAATGACTTCAGCGTGCAGGCAGCCTCGTGTTACAGCGACCTGACAGAGAGTGAAAGTCTGTGTGCCTGCTTTATGAGAGCTCGGGCCCTGTGGTGAGAGAGAGGAATGCCACTGGGCTGAAACAGCATTACGCACTGCATCCTCTGAGGTGAAGAACGAGGAGTCCTCAACCACAGAGGAGGAGGAGGAGGGGAAGGGAGGGGTTCCACCGGTCTGGCCCTAAACAGGGACCAGGACAAAGATGAAGGTGTTTCTTGGCTCTGGTGGTGAGGGGAAGCAGAGGGTCTATTACTCTGAGACCACACATTGTGACTACACTATAAAGATACAAAGCCTGTATTTTATGGTTCATATAGTATTGTTACTGGGGAGAAGGAGCTGCTGCAGCTTCAAATGTGGCTTTGACATGTGGGTTGGGTGTGTAAGTGGACTAGTTTCATATTTTGACACCTGTCAGCTGGATTATTTAGACTTGGATTCAATTCAAGACATTGCTGAGCTGTTAAAATGTTGCCATGTTTGTCAGCTGTTAAACAAATATCCCTCGTCTGCTTTTCTTACTCTAAATCCGAAACCTACCACCTTGAAGACTTCATTTAAACAACCGAGATCTTGAGATCGGGGTCTGAACACGGTAGCTAAACAGAATTTAAACTCTGACCCAATACCAGTGAAGATCAGCCCATACTGAAACATGCTGTGATACCACAGCAAGAAAAATAGAAGCCCAAGGCCTAATTTTCAGTTCTTGTTTTTATTCACAAAAATGACAGCAATATTCTGCATATTGTCTAAATAAGCATTGAAAGTATTTTAAAAATGTTTTGAGCAATCAAGAATCGGATGTGAGTAATAATCTTCTGCTGTCCTGTAAAAATATAACATCCATTTCAGAATATTGACTGAGGATATGTAGTTTGTTAATTTCAACATTAGTAATGCTTCAATACCTTCAATCAGTAAATATTAGTGATTCTAAAGCACTTTGATTCCCTAGTATCCTCATTTTCTTTTGATGCTTTGTTGGATTTTTAAAATTAATTTACAATTATTTGTACTGCCTTGATTTCCTTTCATTGTTTACATCTAGGGATGCTCCGACGCATTGCTTTAACATCGGTATTGGCCAATATCAGACCTGTAATTAAATATCAGCCATCTGCCAATTTAGAGGCAAGATCAGATGCCAGTGATCACTGTTTATCTCTTGTGTCTGGCATCTGGTCTATCTAACTGCTGAATTAAAAAATTGATTTTTACGAGGCAAAAAAAGTGACCAGTTGGAATCAGTATCGACATCCGCAAAACTATCATGTAAAATACTGATATCATGTCAGCCCTATTTTTCACAATGGGTGCATCTCTATTTACATGCTTTGGCTGCTTCTGTGGAATGAATGGATACATTTTCATTTCTGTTTCATATATGGTTTATGTTATCCTACTTTTTCTCCATTGAATGAATTTTCTGTTTTTTAAGGCAGTCAAGGCTGTTAATCGCATTAACTGCAGTTAACTTATAACCACAGTTAGTTTATTGCTTTAATTTTGATTATTCACATGCTTTATTGTCTCTTTCAAAACACTTTGGTTAAGCCACTGCAACCTCTCCCTGAAGCTACAGTGATGTAAAACAAGTCCACCATTGCTTTTTGTCTTATTTCACTTAAAAAAAACTCACTGACAGTTCAGTGGAAGAGTGAACATTCCTCTGCATAATTATTTACCTTTTAACCATTTTACTTGCCTATTATCTGTTTATATAAGTAGACTTTACAAAAAATAGGGTTCTTTTTCCTTTTTTGTTTGTGTTTACTCCTTCTGCTTTTATGTGTATGCTGCAACTTCTGTGTCAAACCACTTCATAAACTATGAAGGTGCTTTATTAATGAAATTAATATAACTGAAAATTCTAAGGACTTGAGAGAGGCTTGATGATTTGTTGAACTGTGGCTGAGCAAATATAAACGATCAGCAGTGCACCGTCACATGGAAGTGAAACTGTACTGAGGGTGTGTAGGGGAGTGGCAGGAGTTTTCTTTAAGAGTGGCATGACGGCTATGAAAGGCTATGATCAGCGCTGACCACACGGGACACACCAGGCCTCACACTCGCCCTGGAAATGAGCTCACTGTCTGTTAGTCAGCAATTCCACAAAACCTGTTGAACATTCTGTGAGTGTTCGTGTCTTTACAGCTGATTTCTGCCAAAGTAACCCATTATGAACTCAGTCGGGCTTCTGACAGAATTATATAAAAGCTCAGTGACACCTGAATTAATTCTGAGACACCCCTACCAGCTGCCAAGGCAAGGAGTGACAGTGAACAGACCATTTCCCATCCTTAAATTCCATTATTTCCCTAAAGTAGAGTGCTGAACTGTTTGTGACACTATCACCAGGAGTGAATGATTATCTGTGGCAGCTTGCTGGAAGTCTAACAAGTACGTGAGGGAATTTACCAATACCTATAAATAGAGAGGAATACCTTGGTGCTTACCAATTCCTTCCTTTAACAAAACTGCAAAAAGACAGCCTTACTGTCAATAAACACAAGCACCAATTTACTAAAACATCCATAACTGAGCATTGTTTGCACTTTCAGTCAAAAATACATGTTTCTGAATGTAACAGTTATTCAAGTCAGTTGATTTCAAGAATATTTGGTTTCACATAGAGGGTTTGTTTGGCTGAAATGTCTCCAGACATGAAGGTTGAATCCCCTGACATGCACTCATAACACACACAGACAGATACACTTGCCATTGAAAAACGAGTTATGCAGGAAGTGGCAGTAACAATGCCTTTCCTCCCCCGTGCTGTCATGCAGTCTCAGAGGAGTGCACACTAATGACATGTCAGCTACATTTGGAGCTCAGGTACTGAGACTCACAATGGTCTTTTATAATGAGATCAGATGTCCAAATTTAAAGAATTACCTCATCACATTACACTTTTAGTTATTACATAACTGCATCAGCTGTTCAATTTACGTCAAGATAAAAGGCCGAGAGAAACCTATTTAAGGTAGGAGCATTAATTTAAAACAATAAAACAATAAAACAGCTGTGCTGCTGACTTTCAACAACAAACAAGATGCTTTTATAAATAACAATACATGTTAATATGAAATCAGAAAATGTGGGTCACCTTTTGAAAATGTTGCCAAACTACATAGTGACAAAAGGATCACTTGCAACAATCAAGTCAAACATTATTTAAACACATAATATACTTGGAAGTCTCAGCTGCAAATGTTATTTTAAGTTTCCATCAAGTCTGCCACACCTTTAACTCAAAGCAAAGACATTGTTTAAATTCCTTACAGACCGCATCCATGGCTTTAGAACCATAAAGGCTATAAATCCTCATTTACATAATGAAGACCTGATGTTGTTTTTGTTTGCTGTTCTATAACGTCCTTATTTTTTATCACCAAAAACCATTAATAACCATTTATTAAAGGGTCTGAACGTCGCCAAGAAGACAAGAGACTGCTAAGGACTCCTAAAGCCAAAAGCTTGTGTAATCTCGTCTGCAGCAGATAACTTTCAGACCGCGAAGTAATGAATAGAAAGAGCTTTGCAGGGATGATAACAAGGGCAGACACTTTCTCCTAGCATAAATCTCTCTCAAAGAAGTCAATCTAGTTAACGGACAAGGATGACAACAAAGGTTGTAGCAGCATGTACATCAAAATGTGTTCTGGGCATGCACAGTAATGTGATTAAAATGTAAATCAATGTAATCTACATATCCAGTTTTTGTATATCTCTTAGATGTTTTTTTCTTCAGTGTAATATGTAGTTATACAAATTTGGATGGTATGGAATTATGAAACAACTGTTAAACAATTGGGAAATGCTTAGGGAAGGGCTTACTTACTAACCTACTAATCCAAAATTTGTGTCTGAAACATCTGCAAATTGCACAGTGGTAGTTTATCTTAAGCCAGACACTGCAGTTGCTTCATTTGGCTAAGTTCAGCACATTTAGGCTTAAAGGGTTAACGTATAGAGGAACCCTGCTACACAGAGTGTTTCAAACATCTCCAGCATTTTATGTTTTTTAAAAGTCTAGAATTTATTTGTTTATAAGAAGGGGAAAGGGTCAAACTTTTGTTATAGGTGCGGAAAAAGTTGTAATCCTGGCCCTGCTCTAGAGCAGGGCCATTTGTGCATGACTCGGTTTGGCTTGGCTTGGCCAAACTGGTGATGGAAAAGCCACTCAGCGCTGCTTGGTTTGCTCGGCGAAGCCAAAAGCAGTAGTGGAAAAGCCCCAATAGATGTTTCTTCCTGCTTTACGTTGTTGCAAAAAGATTAGTTAACAGGCCTCTGGACCCTGCTTTTCTCCAAACTTTAAAGATGTAAGGGTGGTACCACCCCATTTAATAAGATTTATTTTTGTTTTGTTTTATTTTTGGAGAGGACGGGCTGTAGCTAGCATAGGAAAACAGGACAGGAAAAAGGCTGCAGGTTGAACTTAACCTAGGCCACCTACTTGGAAGATGAACTTTCTTTTATGGGGCCTGATCTAACTACTAGGTCATCGATGCCTTGTATTGTTTATGTAGCTACTAGATTGTGACTTGCTGACATGTACAAATTTTACTCTATATGATGTTATCAAAATACTTCTTTAATTCTAATCATTTTACATTCTTTTGCATTCAAAATGAATTAGAAGTTGTATTGAAAGCATATTAGTTGACAACATGGGATGCTATAGATCAAAAAAAGACTACAGTTCACTGTACCTGATCAAACAGCTGCTTGCCAGTGGTGCTGGGCTGGATGGCAAACTCCAGCTCAGCGTCCATGGTGGTGACACGAACGTTGACCTGTAAGGGAAAAAAACAGGAGAGAACAGGAGGTCACAAGCCGACCCAGTAAAACAGAGAGGGTTCTCATAGATGAGGCCAGACTGTAGAGCACTGCTTTGGTGTGTATGTGTTTGGTAAGGGGGTGTATTTGCAGAGTAAACACATGGGGCTATGTGTTTATCTCTGCTCTCTCAGAACTGGTGGTGCTGATTTAAGCAAAATCTGCTGCAAAAATCACACTGTTTTTGGTAAGATGATGTGTTACAGATTTAACTTTTGGATTTGTGAGCAAAAATGGAGCATCTACTATTTATTCGACATCTAAGACACTGAGCTTAAAAGAAAGGAAGGAAGTTGTTATTCAGGATGCATGGACTGAAAAGAGGAGTGCTAAAATATCACACGCACACCCATCGACAGAAAAAAGGCATGTCTTTGAGTTCCCGGGTTAATAATTGATCAGAACTGCCTGTGTATACAAAAAAAGGTGGTCCATGTGAATGAAACCTGCTTTATAATCAGAGAATTAAATGTCCACTTACAGGGATCCACCCTTTGTGATTAATGAGTGATTTCAAAACCATAACAAATAGCATGACTGGTGAGCAAAGCGGAATCATACCGACTGACGTCAACCGTGTCCTATGATGGACAGAAACAATATTCTGTATTGTTGGTTTGGTTGGTAATAATTAGCAAATGGCATCTGAATTATACACAAAGGCCAAGCAACAATGCGCAAATATTTACAATAGCTGCTTTGAGGTAACGCACATAACTGCCTCTCCTTTCTTTGGGTATGTATGATGTCAAATGTTTGTGGTTTTTTGGGGGTTATGGAAAGACACAGCTCCTCCATGTATTGACTGAATTTATTAAAGCTCAATGAAAATGACACAAAGAGGTGAATAGAACACAGAGAAAGCCTGCTGACAGAGCCCTCCAGTGACACATCTTTCATCACCGGCTCATTGTGAGAAGTGCTGAGAGGCTCTGCGGTGAACAAAATCAATGACGCCCACTGGAAAAGGGAAGTCTGGGTGACTATCTAGTGACTCAGTAGTCCAACAGTCCCTCTAAAGCTACACAGGCTGGTCTACTATCTGACTGACAGGCTTAAATCCAACAGACGACAAATCCAATCACAGCACTGTAAAGAAAGCGCCTCACCGCTGTGCTGACCAGGATATTGTAAGAACCCACCAGTCTAGACAGTGGATATTCAAGGATGGCCAGTTTTTTTTAACCTTGTGTTTGCTACCTACTTACTCACGTGGGATTACATGCATACTGTGGCAGGGAAAATTCTCCTTTACCAAGAGCATCAAAGCACTCAAAGAGATTGCAGCTCCATCCCACAATGCCACATGCGCATACAATTTGAAACAATGTAGCCCAACAAGGCAACCTATAACAGCTTCAAGTTGCAGCTAAAAAGTAGAGGAAGGAGGAGGGGGGAACACTGCATTTACTTAACACAGCCAAACAAAGATCCCCTTTCAGCTTCAGAGCTCCAGCAGCCTCTTTCTATCATCAGCTGCATTCTAGAGGAGCCAGATTACCAAAAACTACCACAAAACTGCAGAGGAACTGATCAGAAACTGCTGTAGCAAGTTTATTTTAAGACTGTGATTCTTCAAGATTCTTCAATCAACACTGAAGTCTTTACCATATTGATGGTAGGAGCACCTTAAAAAGCCAACCTACACAGAGAATGGAATATGTGAATATGTGCAGCTGAGTGAGTGATATCTGATCTCAAAGTCAGTCCTCCAACGGTAACTCACAATAAACTGAGGCCATTCAGGGCGCTAAAGAAAACATGACACATATGCTAAAAATATACCGGGCAGAGACCCAGGGTTCCACAATGTGCAACTTTAGTCAGAGGAAAGTACAGGCACTCATATAACTCCTGCTCCATGGGTTATTACTGTAATAACTGACTTAAACTTTAAGAGAAGGAGAAATGGTTCTAAATTTCACTCCCCTCACTGGCTTACAGGATTGTAAGCAAATTTTTACACTATAAGTGGAAGCTACAAAGCTGCAACCGAGAAAAGGATGATTATAAGAAAGGACTAAAATGAAGTCTGTCCATTTGATCAATAGTGTGCTGCACATCTCCATTCTTGAAATGTCCTGAAAACACTTTCTGTAACATCTAAAAAACATTCATAAGGAATCATGGCATCTTGCCAAGCACATTTCCTCTTTTTTTAAGTTAAATGAAAGGAAATGTGTAATTTTTGTATCTATGTATGCAGCTGCCAAGCACACAAAGCTTGTCCTGCTTTCAAAAGCCAACAAAACAGCAAGTTTTATGCTCACTAAAGGACCTTTTTAATTGTTTCTTTGATCTGTAAAACCCCTAAGTTTAAAGATGGAAATTCACCATTATATCAGGTAGTTTATACACTTAAAGTTCCATTATGGAACCCAACTGATACAGCATTTTTGGAGGATCATCGTGATAACAGTTTTACAGGGAAATCAACCTGAAATAGCTTTTTAACTAAAATTGACAAAAGATCCTTCTTATCAGGATAAGAGATATAAAACTGCTTTATGTACAGTAAAAATGAATAAAAATTTGGAAGAGTATTATGAATCTGAAAAATGCGTATGTTGTTCCTTTTCTAACCATCCAGTGGTGTCATCTGCTTTCAGCTTCTCTTGTTACGTTGTCAGTAGCTGAAAAAGTGATACAAACATACACTCTTAAAGGTGCATTTAAGGGTTTGTAGAAGTAATGAATCTAACCCAGTTTTGTGCTACTGTGGCAGTTGTGTACTTTTGTGGGCCATTTCAACCTGAAATTGCGAGATGTTCCTTTAAATAGAACTGGGGCATTTGACACTTTTTGCACCATGAGTGAAGTTACTGACTCAGGTAGAGACAACTAAAACGTTATAAGGAAGATGTATTAAGCTCTATCAAAGTGAACTTTCTTGATCAAACACACTTTCCATTCTTTCACTGTAAGACTGAACAGTAGAAGGTTGTTAGAAAAATAGAATTGTGTTAACATCAAAATCCAAAACAGGCATTTTTTTTTCTGAGGTTATATAACTAGGTCTAAAGTTAAGTAAACAGTACTCAATCACTTTAAGTATTGTTGTGACTCTACTCAGATTATTTGACAATCATCCCTTCATCTGCAGAGTTTCCCAAGAATGACTTTGGGCATTTGACACTTTTCCACCATGAGGGAAGTTACTGACTCAGTCAGATAAGTCAACCACAATACACCATGGATGATATACTGAAAATGGTGGAAGAAGACCTCCCGGTTCAGCGTGCATCTTTCAGCTACTGTCAGTAGTAGTCCGTTTATTTAGCCTACCTTGAGTGGTATAAATATTCAAGATTAAAGTATGTGATAGAAATATAAAAACTGCGGTAGATGAAGAACATGAAGCTTATTGAAAAGTACTTAAATGTGTTGTTTTGACTTGGATTTTGACAGAATTTTAAATGTAGGGAAGTTTAGTTTAGTGTATTTTAACTTAAAAAAAGTTAAGTTAACCCAACCCAAAAGTTAAGTTAACCCAACAATAATGTATGAGTTAAACTGAGTTCATGTAACTTACAGTAAATACTTGGACTCAAAAGAACTTTGTTAATACAGCTTCCTAATTCAATTAAGTGTTACCCCTTCAAGTGTTTTTTTTTAAGTTCATCTAACTTTTCACTTTTTTAAGTGTAAAGGAAGAAAGCGATGATTTTAGGGTTAAAAATCTGCAAATGTTCATTGTGTTTAATTAACTAACCAACTTTAAAATTTAAAAGGATCACTTATATTTATACAGATATCTTAAAGGGCTATAGGGAAAGTTTTTATTTTTAAGTCTGATAACTGAAATAAAAGTAATAAATCTATTCTGTTTTGAATTATATTAATTATTAATAAACTTAAATCTCATGTCTCTATATAATCAGAAAATCATAATTGTGAAAAGTATCATTATGAGTTTGATGTGTGGTTAGATCACTAATGATGACAGTGTTGGTCTTCAGCTTCATTATGATTAAGACTTCACGTATATTTGAAAGGCTGATTTCTTCACTAACAAAACTAAAGAAAAAGTTTCTTTGAAATGTCAGTTGACAGTACTGCAGACCACAGTCTACTCAGTTGCAATGCTTTGCTGAGAGAAATGTTAACTATGGTAATTATTCTGCAGGTTGATTCTGCTGTTTTAAAATTTCCATGATAACATCAGCCTCTGCTAATCAGAAACATTCCTGTAATTGTGGGGATGTTGGTGATTGTTACTAAGATCATAAATAAATCAGATTTTTTTTAAGATGGGGTTGACACACTAACTTGTGTCTTCTACAGTAGCATAACCTGTTGTTACAGGTAGCTCATGGTAGATCAACCTTGGATGCTCATGACATTATGGCTAATAATCAAACATGCTATGGAGAAAATAGGATTTGACTTTTGAAACCACACTGTTGAGATCTGTATCACAATATAAAGAGTTTCCTGTCTTGTACGTTAAAAAAGGTTACTACATTACTAAAGTTATGTTGACAGTCTGATGGCCCCTCCGTAATTGCAGTGAAAGACCTGAGAGGTACTGAACTTCTCAACTGTCACAAAAAAATGATTTTAGCATCATTTTTAACCATCAAGGTCCCAAATTTAGAAATATGAAACATATAAACAGTAAAAACTTTCAAAGACAGGACCAGTGACCTTGTTTAATCTCTGTGAACTATCTCAGATCTCCTGTCCTGACTCAACCTTAAGATCAATTATTGAGGCAGGCTTTACAGCTAAGGCTCAGACATACTATTATGTTAATTAATCAATCAAGCCATTCCTCAGGAATGCCAAATATTTCCAGACACTTAAGTGTAACAACACATGGCCCATCCCTGTCCCATATAATCATAAACTTCATTCAGACTTTTCAATGGAGAGGTTAAGGTGCTGCTCTGGGTCAAGTTAAAGAAATGAGGTGGTCATCACCTCAGTAGTTAAAATGTAAATAGGCTGGACTACATTCTTCAGCGAGGACCATTCAATATTTAACCCTGGCATAGTCTGCATGGCTTTACAAGTCTCTTCTGCAGTGGTAGTCACCATGGAGATTCCACTGAATTAGTCTGAGGGTAAAATAACCATAAACCGCTGCTTCTATTTGTATGTGAGATGGCAGTGCAAAAATCAATGGAGAGGAAGCTCTTTTCCTTGCAGGTGTCTCTGTCAGTACTAAAGAATGAAAACTTGCAGACATTTTTAGACAGGTGAATCAGTTCTCGAGGGTGTTTCTTGATTGAGTATTCAATTATTTAAAGGAACAAACAGTAATGACAAAAATGGACATGAAGAGGAAACACCCATCTGTGTTGATTATGGCCACACCTTGTTCTGTTTGTGTCACTGGGCTGTGACCGCAAGGAAACAGGATTCTGGGAGAACCAAGGAGCACTATCATTTACTTCTTACAATGTGTCATTCAGATAGGTGAAACATGAGTCACTGAAGTGCCACTACAGGCACGCACACTGCTCCTCAAATCTGGCCCAACAATCCGCAGTTAGACATTTTTTTATGTTTTTCTGTATTAAAAAATATGAGCTTCTCTTTACCAAGCACACTGTTTTTAATGTCCACTGCTACTCCTACTCTCTAAGCTGTAATCATTCAGATTTATTGTAGGTTAAGGCCCTGTTCAGCAACAAAATAAAGCAAAGATGCAACTTAAATCCTCTTTGGCCTTTGCTTTTTGCGGACAACTGTTGCTAAACTTCACAGGTAGAATTTTTGGTTATAACACATCAAAAAATAGAAGGTAGTGTATAAAGACAGTCAACTTTGTGGTAAGAATGCTGGATTCAAATGCAGGACAACATGCACAGAATGCAGAGCAGCAGTTAGACTTATTTTGGATACAGCATATTCATTTGATTTCATTTTACTGCAAAACTCTGACTATTTTTGTTTTGTCTGTAAACTTAAGACTAAATCTTGATGTTGTTTTGAGTTGTCTTGCAGGGTAAGAAATTTTACCAATATTCTCATGACCCTATGATTGGATTTTTTTGGTAAAGTATCTTGATTTGAGATGCATATCATGCTTTTACATACATTAGAGCGAAGTTCTATCAGTGGCAGGCCTGCTGCTTGGTTAGTGGTAGCCACCAAATTCACCCATCTTTGTCAAATATGACAGAAAATTAAAAACTTTTAGCTCTGGGCCTTCGGTGAAACAACATAAGAGAAGTGAAGGCATCGTATTGGTTGTGGATAAACTAATATTGCATTTTACTCACTCTTTTTGAACTCTGATTGCAGACATAAATGTCTGAATTAAACAGTTAACTTGGAACAAAAAGCTCAAAAGGACAAAAGTCTGACTGTAACTCTGAACATTTTGACCTCCTTTCACTCTTCAAATTCAGTCCACAGACTCTGGCCAGTCTATGAACCAGAAATGTAATTACACACTTTTCACACAACTAGACACATAAACCCTTATTTGCATAACACAACAGAGCTAAAAGCGAGACTCAGCGACTGAAGGATTAATCTCAAGCGTATGAAGTTTTCTGGTTGAGGTCTCAGGGGAACAACTTCATTAAATTGACTTTGAGAACTTCTTTTCCAGCTTTATTGAGGGGAAAAAAATCATCAGATGATGTTGAGCAGTTGAAAAACCAGATTTAAATTCACATCATGGCTTGACATCATGGAAAAGAAAACAGCCTGACTGTATCGTCCCAAAAAAAGGCTGTTCTGTGGCAAGTGGACTGTCGTCTGACTGGACTCAGTGTGTTGCTGCTATCAGACTGTAATGATGTCATTTCCACGGCGACGCTCATGACAACCACGAGGCTGCTCTAAACAAACCGGCAACACATTTTATGACACTGACCTACCGGTGCTTTAGTCACTGCCATCACAACACACAGACAGCTATCTGTTCAACAATAACTTGACTGTCAGGACCAGAGAGATGATTAAGCCGCCACTTTTACCTCTGTACAGGTTTGTTCACTCAGTTGCAAAACTTGACTTAAAGTTTTAAGCTCCTTAAGACTCTCCTTCTGCAATTTATCAAACAAAAAGAGGCCCTTGATAAGTTTTATTTAAGAAAAAGGGATTGTATTTTACTCATATCTACAACAAACTAATTTCTTTAACAGATATAGGCTGTAATGCTAGAAATTTCCAATCAGACAGAAAAGGGAGGGATCTGTGCCATGTGCAATTGTACAGCATGTAATAGCTGGGGTGTGGCAAAGACAGGCTAGAGAAATTGAGGGCTTCAACCTGTTTGAATATATAGGGTAGCTTCATCAAGTTCTGCTGGATTTTCTCCTTGTGTTTAGATTTTCTTATAATGAAAAGTCACTGATATGGTATTTTCTTCTTCCTATTTTTTACTGTTTCATAGCTTTATTTGTGGTTACAATAAATGGAAGGCCACCCAAGATTTCAGTCCAAATAACGTCAAGAGGCCAAAAGAAAAACTCACTGAGATATAAACAAGGCATTATCCACTCATTTATTACACTAAAATGACAGAGAATGGTTTAAAGATCCTGTGACTTTGTCTACTTACTGTGAACCAGTAACATTTATGTTGATAATGTATCCCCAGGATATAAGCAGAGCATGTGACTGGCATCCTCCTTTTTACCAGAGACACCACTCATACTGTAGGTTTCTGTGGCTACATTAAGTTCAGTGGAAAATTGTCTTGTTCTGGGTTTAATTCGGTTTACAACTGTGTCCCCGTCTAATTTTAAGCCCCTATTTCATTCAATACTGAATCACTTACAGTTCAAAAGTTAAGGGCATGTTTTATTGATGTATTTGAATGGAACTGTCAAATGCCAAAGTCATCTGTCAGCTTGAGGAAACTTCACTGATAGCATCACTTGCTATCTGTCATTCCAATTAAGTGCCTCCAAGCAAAAAACAAATTCACACCATTTACTGCCAAACATAAATTAACACCTCCCAGACTCAACAAATCAATGTTGAACGGTCAAAATGACAACCGTCGTGATTTCTCCCCATGCGCTCTTTAAATATTGGCACCAGAATCAGTATGCTAAACTAACCGTGCTAAATGGTTAACGGTTAAATTAACAGCTAACGAGACTCAAATTGGATAAAAATGTGAGGAAAATACGCTGAATTTGGGATGCTAATTCTTCTATTAACACTACCTGCCATATTTCAGTGTAAACCTTGCTACTATTAAAGCAGTGATATAACAGAAAAGGTGAATGAAATGTCAATAAAACCAAAGTGTTACTCACCGCTTTTGGCATTTTTCTGTCCTTTTCCCTGCTCTGCGCGAGGAGCCGTTGATCTTAAAAGTCTTTTAAATAAAGAAGAGACCTGTGCTCCGTCTGTGTCTGGTTCTCACAGTGCCTTCCTGAAAAGAGAGAAAGAAGAGAAACGAGTTTCAGCCACTTCGGCGTTACTTAAACCCGGGTGAGAGAGCTGCTCGTCACTCCTGCGGGCGACAGTCATCGGAATGAATCCCCGCCAGATGCTAAAGCTAGCAGATGATAGCTAGCACCACACAGGAAGTCAGGCTGTCTGACCTTCACAATAAGAGCTCGAAAGATCCTTTCTATTTAAATGTAGGGGTCTCTAAATTCTACTTAAATTGCTGAACAGCTAACCAATTTGACCGTAAGGTGAAAATGTCTACAACTGTGTTAAATCAACTGTAATCTAAAGTAAAAAAAGGTCAAATTTTCCATGTTGGGTTGATAAGTCCCACTTTGGCTAAAACACATGATAAACGTATCATTATATACTAACCCCTTGTAACACCTCCTTACAGTCCCACCCATAAGGGGGTATAAAAGGGGGAGCTAAACCATAATCCATCGTAAAGTGAAGCTTTGAGTGGAATGAGTGGCAAAAATGTTATCATTCATCAATCACTGGGGAGGGTCCATTCTCTGGATTTGTCAAGGGCGCAGGCCCAGCCACAGAAGTGGCTGGGCAGCCTTCTCATATCCATTGAGTCAGTTATGTACATCCTATTCAAACTTGTAACCTTAGTTTCTTCCCAGCCATTAGTCAAAAACGTAAAAATCTGCATTTGCTTAACATTATTTATTGCCATTGTACTTAGAATCTCCCAATGTCAATGTCTAAACTTATGCAAGATGTAAGAATGTCAGTTGGATGACTTCATATCTGTAAATACCGATACAAGCTTACGATTCTGAAAATAGAAATTGGTTTGAAATTATAAAATTTAGATTATTCGTGTATCTCTCGCCCTCTGCTCGATTAAACCGTGTGATTAATTTATAAACCCTTACCTTTTCAAGTGTCCATCCCACCCTAGTTCACTGTGCTGTTTTGTTCTGAAATCCCCCACCGGAAGTTTTGTATTTCTCGTTTGCCTTGACGCTGTTGAATCATCCTGGTACTATGCAGGTTAAATACGGTACTCAATATGCCTCATCCACCAGCTATGATGAAGTTTAAGTCCCCACCCTGCTCTAGCATTTTTTATTTTGACACATCAACATCAGTTGCTAACAAACCGACGGTACAACTAACATCAATCGAGAGCCATTTACTTCAGTTCTGATCTGTGTCGCTTTAAAAAGTCGCTTCAAGAGGCAAAGAAAACGTCGCATTTTACTACAGATTACCTTTAATAGCAAGGGTCAGTGCTCTTACAAAAAACTTTGGAGGACAATGTAAAAGTGAGACAAAGATATTTTTCTTGGTGTATTTCTACGGGAGGTTACGTGTATGTTCTGAGTGAAACGGGTACACACCCACGGCGACACGGGAAACGAGATTCAAGCCAAACAGTCGAGAAAATCCACCTCTTTAATCCTAGAAGATGAAACGTAGTCAAATTAAAACAAACCGTGAAACTGTTCAAAGATTCAACCACTGACTGAATCGTTAGACTGGGATTGTTGGTATTGTTTTTCTTTGTCGCAGGCGCTCCTTGAGCTGCAACAACATCCTCAGCGTAATCCCACTAACACCTGTTGTGAGATTTTCCTCCTTTGTACAGTGCAGCAGAAAGTGCGCGGAAAGTGCGCAAACTTTATTTTAACGCTATGGCGTAATGTGATTTAGCTCTCAATCGGTGCAACAGTTCTGTACCAATTCATACTCTTACCGGAGCAGGTAAATGTTCAAGATGAGATGATTTGCTCGGCGGTTCGAAAGCCCACAGCCGCAGGTTTCCCCTCCCTCTGTTCACCCAAGCGCAATATGGCGCTCATCCATCCCACTGAGTGAGTCGCCCGCCCGGCCAAGCCTGTTCCTGCTGTCACCGGCAGGCTGGAGAAGCACAGGTTCACAAGCCAGGGTCTTTAGGGGACGCCCCCCTTAGGAACAAAGACAGTTTCATTATTATAACGGGGATGTTTTTTATTGTGGATGGTCTTTCCCCACCTACAGGGGGACAGTTTTGAAGTAACCGTAACAGTCTGGTAATTAAGTTAAAGGGTCGTTACCATGGCAACTGGAAGTGGGGGGATATCTACTCAGAGAGGTTGTTAAAATTCACTCAATTCATGTTTGAAGTTATAAAAACGTACTGGTTAATATCTATCTAAACTATTTAAATTAAAATATGTTTATAGTCTTGGCCTACATTTGACTGTTTAATGTTGCATAATGATAATACAAATGATGATCCCATCATTTAGCCATGTTAGGCTATCAATACAAACAGTTAAGGTTCTAAATTTAATCTGATGACTATTACTAATACTGGTTAAAAACAAAGATAGTCAAATAACACTTTTATTTTTTATTTTTAAAGATACTGTTAAGCTGTGCCCCTTTACTCCTATGGCCCATCTCTTTGCAATTACATTTCAGCGCAATACAAAATAACAAATGATGAAAGAATTTTACAAAGTTTAAATAAATTTACATAAACGAAAACATTTTTACATTTCATTGAACAAATTCACATTTATAAAACACTTTTACAAATTTAAAAAAAAAATACATTTTCCAAAACAAATAAAAAACAGTCTGATATAAAAATGACAAAAGTCTGAAATACTTTCACAAAACTTAAAACAAACTGACAAAGTTCAATACAAAAATAAAACACTTTTACAAACCTGATACAACATTTAATAAAACATTCAGTGCAGAATTCTTAGTGTGAAACATTTTACAAATAAAATAAACATATCTGCAAAAAGTTCAATAAAAAATGACAAGTTTGAAACACTTTTACAAAAATGTAAACAAATTTACTCTAAGTTCAATTAAAATGATCAAGTCTGAAACACTTAGTAAACTTGAAACAGATTTACAAAGACTAAAACACAAATTTGAACTTTGTAAATTCGTTTACATTTCTGTAACAGTCTTTTACACTTAGTGATTCTGTACTGGACTTTCTGTAAATTTTGTTTCAGGTTTGTAAAAGACTTTGTAAATTTGTATTGGACATTTTAGTAAATTTGTTTTGTAAAATGTAAATGTATTTCTTCCATGTAAAAATGTTTTGCTGATGCAAATTTGTTTTGTGAAATGTAGATATTTTTTGATGTAAATTTGTTTCAAGCTTTTTAATTTTGATTGCACTTCCAGGCCACTGTAGAAAAAAACAGTAAGTGTATAACTGCTGAAGAATCTTTGCCAGCATGCTTTGGTATTGAGAATAAGTTCGCTGCCACTTGCAATGTTGCATTTTGAGGTGCTTGGTTGGGTTATGAAAGTGCACTTTATCACATTTTGTGCAATGAGAGGGTACCCTGGATGGCCTTCTATTGTTGGTCCAATGGAAGGTTACTTTTAGGGCATGTTATCATGATTTTTGCTCACCCTAGAGGGCACTTCGTCATATTCTGTCCATTGAGAGCCCACCCAGACAGGCGTGGCTGCAGTATTATGCTTTTGGCTGAGCCTGTTAATATAGAAATGTCCGTGTCCCCTTTGTGTAGACCCAGGATTCCCAACCTTTTCAGTCATGACAAGTACAAATGTGCAAAAAAGGAGAACTGAACAGGTGTGCAGGTTTACTAATGATTAGGTTGTAGTGCAAGAATAGTCATGACAAACAGCCTTTTGTCAATGGAATAAACAGTGACACAATCTTTTACCTGACTCTTACCTGGAGAGTTGAGTCTCTTCTTTTAATATGAAGGCAAACCCTATCTCTGTGTGTTTCTGTCCCTCATGGATCATCTGCTGCTCAGCTGAGTAGCATGATGTGCATGCGAGCACTATTGAGTGACATGATTGGTTTTGACATCACACCTGATAGCTGCATGATAAAAATGACTTAAAATTTCTTAAAGGGAAAACTTTTTTAGGTGTTAAATAGCATCCAGATAGCTTTATAATAGGCTGTAAATCAATGAGAGTATAAGCAAGGAAAGTCTTATCTCCCCATCATTTAGGGTGGGCAAATGGACAAGCGGGTCATCCGTTAAGGTCCCCCCCATAAAGCCGCACCTGCCCCAAGAAGGCACTTTATCAGGTCTTGTCCACTGGAAGGCACCTTGGTGTATTCCTTATTCCATAAAGATACCAAAATGCACTTTGTCATGTCATGTTAAGTTTCTCATGAGTTTAACAATTTATTTAACAAATGTCAGTGAAAGAGAAATGTGCAATGTCTTTGGCGCTTAGACTCCTTCATGATGACTTCATATATTTGAAGGGGTATTGAGGCAAATAGTAGAATTAGGATATCCCTCATCAGTACCCTGGTGGTGGTATTGATGAGGGATGCAAGATAAGATGAGAAGTAGACATCCAAAAAGCTGGACCAGGAAATTGATGAGGTGGCTTGGAGAAGACTGAGGTATGCAGGAATGAGATGAGCAGAAGACCTGAGAGGATCTGGACTAGATGCTGATTGACTGAATGGAGGTGGCTGGGGTGGCGGAGGGTTGCAGCATCCATACTGAAACAACAGGCTGACTGTGAAAGAGAAGATGACAGATTTAAAATATGACAGGTGCACGATGATTGGTCAAATGAAGTTGTGGCAGACTCTGGTAAGCTTCGTACTTCAGAGTTTGAGCATCCATAATCAGCTGGTCCCCAGAGTGGAGAGAGAATGAAAGGAAGAGGGTAGGGATATGAATAAGTGGTAACTAATGAATGAGTAGAAACAGTCTTCCTGCTTGAACCTCTGCTGAGCTCTATTTGTCACTTATATAAGCTAAACCAGTGCCCCACAAATGTGGGCCAGGGCCCACTGGTAGGCCCTAAAGGTACTGTAGGTGGACCACAAGAGGTCATTTACAGCAACTAAATATCATAGATATTTAAAACATAATAATAATCAGACTTTAAACAGTCATAAAATACTTGATTACATTATTTTAAAGTGTCAGAAGTAACAAAATACAACCAGAAGTTTTAACTCATGTCACATTTTAATCATATATTTTGTCTGATGTATACAGCCAGTGTAGAACTTAAGTAGGTATTACAGTCACAACTTCAACAACTTTCAAGGTGCATGGAGGATGAAAAAAGTCTTGAAGGAAACAGAAAGCTCCAGCAACACTTGTTTAGAGAACAACTTTATTTGACCCTAATAGTACAACTGGTGTCACAGTTTAACTGGTGCTGGATTAACTGGTGGCACTCATGTCCCAATGCTACTTGAGAAAACTTGCTGGGCTATAAAGTACATTTACAGTGATAAATATTAGAAAAGAAAATGCAAGTGACTTTTTAGATAGCTGATTAAAACAAAATTAATGACAGTGGCTCTATTAACATACATTAAGCTAAAAAATCATCATTAAAAAACATAAATATGGGCTAGAGGTGGGTTTACAATTTCTGTCAACTCCTTGAAATTACGACCAAAGCCTCCACTTTAGGGCTATTGAATTAGTTTAATGTCATTATACATCCGACTAAAGACTTCAGTATTTTACCAAGCTTTCATATGAGAAAGTTTAGTTGAAATAAACACAATAATGTGAAAACAGCCTTTTTAGGCGTGACTTTGGTAACAATGCATGACTCTTTAAGCCATGACTAAATATAAGCCTCGAGTATAAACCGAGTAAAACTTCAGTTGTCACCTTTGCTGATGTCTCAATGCAGAAACTTTTCACTCCCTGTTGAAGTGAGCGTCATCCGCCCTGCGCTCAAAACACGGAAGCGCTGCCCAGTTCAGGAGGACGCGTCACAGGTCAACCAGCCAATGAGATGGCAGGATTAAAATAGAGCCGTATATATCGGAGGTTAGACCTACTTCTCACCATTAAACGAAACCAGAGTAATGTTACAGACGTGTTCTCTCTTTTATATAACCTTTCCGTACCAGCAGCATCATTAACTTTTTTTATGAGTCTATTACGAATAATTACTAAAATGTCTTTAATACACGAGGTGTTATTACACGAGGTTTCTGTTTGAGTTGTGAGCTATTTTAAGACTAACAGGGAGTCCGTGAGTCATGCAAAACACCTTTGAATTTGCCTGCTGGCCAACAGAATGAACTGTTTGAATAGTGACACCTAATGCAAATGGATAAAAGTCACTGGAAGCCACTTGGAATGGTTCCCTAAATATTTTGAGTTTATTTAGACCTATTGTTCATGTTTAAACTAATACCACTTCATATTTTTTAAGATAAAACCTCATTTGGTTGTGGCTGTGGTATTTATACCCAATAAAAATCAGGAAGAGTCTTCTGATATGTGATAGAAATTGTCAAATGCACCGTGTTCCTGTCTGAAATGGGTTGTAGTGACACATCGAAAAAAATTGGGGTTATGAGGAAGCTATTTTATAAAAGCTGCCTCAGAAAACATGAAAAAGTGGCCAGTTTTTAGGAGCTTGAATCCCCAAAAATTGCTGATTTGAAAACTTCTTCATGCACTGATCATCAGATTATTATAGATTATTAGAAAGGTGGCCCCTGTTGTTTTGTAGGAATTGCTCATTAAAGCCCAGTGAACCGGCTCAAATTTGGGTATAAAAAGGTGAATTCAGTTTAACCCTAACCCAATGGTAAAACGTGGAGAGCTCCCTGAAAATGAAAGAGTCCGCATTAAAGCACTTCATGATGCTGGATGGTCTTTGAGACAAATATGACAGGTTGTCTAATAAATTTGTTAAGCACTGTATGTTATTATGAATAGCTTGTGGGTTTTATAATAATCTGTTTGACTGAATAGGCCAAGAACTATTAACCCACTAAGGGAGTAAAAAATTCCACCTGCTGATGAAGACTGTGATATGAGGCAGACAACTTCAGGAGAAGAGATTTGTTTTGACAGACTGCTTTCTAAGGTCAAGAATGAACAGTCATATCTCATCATTCCTGACTTAGTATCATCAGGAAATCTTTTGTAGAGCAATATCAGAAAAATATTTTGTGGCTCTAACTAAGTGCCAGGGTTACTGACGTTGTAACAGACTTAACTAAACAGCTGCTTTGAAAACTAGATGTCACTGTTAATTCAGAAAAAGTTACATTTCTCATATTCAAGGGTGCTTTTACTGATTTCGAGGCCCCATGTAAAGTAAAGTTAGCATAGAGAGAAAACAGGATAGTCTATATGGACAGAAGTATTCAGTTGCCACACCATTACACCAGCACCGACTGTAGTAGCATTGTATTGAAATACATGTACCCTAATACCCCCCCCCCTTTTGACGCTTTAACAGCCTCCACTCTTCTTGGAAGGCTTTCCAAAATATTTTGGAGTGTTTCTGTGGGAATTTGTGCCCATTCGTTCTATAGAGCATTTATGAGGTCAGTGACTGATATTATACGAGAAGGCCTGACTCGCAATCTCTGTTCCAGTTCATCCCAAAGGTGCTCAGTGGGGTTGAGGTCAGGGCTCTGTGCGGGCCAGTCAAGCTCTACAACACTGAACTCATCAAACCATGACTTTATAGTCCTTGTTTTGTTCACTGGGGGACAGTCATGTTGGAATTGAAAAGGGCCTTCCCTGAACTGTTGCCACATAGTTGGAAGCATATCATTGTCCAAAACGTCTTGGTGTGCTGAAGAATTAAGTTTGCCCTTGACTGGAGAAAAGGGGCCTAGCCCAAAACCCATAACATTATCCCTCCCCCACCTGCAAACTTCACAGCTGGCACAATACAGTCAGGCAGGTAATGTTCTCCCAGCATCAGCCAAACCCAGACCCGCACCTGACTGACAGACAGAGAAGCGTGATTCGTCACTCCACAGAACACGTTTCCACTGCTCCACAGTCCAGTGTCAGTGTGCTTTACACCACTCAATCCAGTAATACCTTGTTATACATTATGTTTGTAATCATGATAAAAAAAATATACTTACATTTAATTTAATTTGGACAACATCAGAGCAGACAGAGTCCCCCCCCCCCCACACACACACACACACACACACACACAAATCTTTGGTTCCACTCCTTGGGGTGACCAGACCCTATTCTTAAAAGATCACATTAACTCAAACCCCCCCACCTCTAGATACTCCAAAATGTCTCTCGGCCATGTGAAACTTATATGCTCAGTATTGAGTCACAATCCATTCTTTGCCACAAGAATGGCAAAGAAAACACAAATTCATTGTTTCAATATGTCTGCGGGGTCTAACTAACAGTAATTTGCTTGACATGAAGACATTTGGGGGTAATGAGGGGCTTGGACCTTGCTGTAGAGGCCAGATGTCCTTCCCAAAGTCTATTTTCTAGATAATCAAACTCTAATTCAGTGCTATTTTATTTACACTTGGTCCATATTTACATAAACATGCACCTCTTCATCACTGAAAGCAATTTTAGTGTACATATCATATTTGATGCACATTAAATACTGAGGCCCCTTGGAGCATAAGTCCCCAGGCAACGGCCCACCTTTGCTTTCATACTGTAAACAGGAATCCTTTGTATACAAGTGCAATGTTTTGAAAAATGAGTGCTACAAAACTATGTGAATTTTTTCTTGATTTTACAAATTCGAAAATTCTTCCAGAAGAACAAAAAATACTAATTTTAAGGTTTATTAAAAAAGACAGAAAATGCAGTGTTTTTCCTTTTCTTCAAACAAATTTAAACGACACACACAGGTTATGTGATTGTTATACTCTTCGTGGCATCCCTGCCAGTGCAAACAGATTTTTTTAGACTGTATTCCCGCCTTTTTGGCTCAAGGTCTCTAAATGTCTGACTTTGCTGCCTGCATCCCCTCATCTTTAAACGCCTCCTGCCTCTTCTGGATGACATCATGGATAATAGCTGAAAGAGAGAGAGAGGGAGAGACAGTGTGAAGAGGCAGCCAGAGTGTGCAAGATGTCTGTACTGTCTTAAAAGAACCACAAGATGGCACTATTACAATATATGGCCTGATGACACCACTGGAAGGCTGTCCATAAAAGATAACACCAGTCTCTAGAACATGATGAGTCCATTAAATATCACTAAAAATTATATTTTTATACTTGTGATGTTTTTCAACAAGGATATTAATAGTCAATGTTATCCATGAATTAGATGAGAGGGATACATATTGACTGGCATGCATGGTTTGCCCAATTTTTCTGCTTAATCTAATGCTTTTATCAGGGCCAATAACAGATTTTTTTTTGTCAAAATTCCAAAAAAGGCAGCACATCTCAGAATCCAAGTTATGGGGGACAGAACATCACCATTTTGACTTGTTTATTTGGCTCACATCACAAACAAACACTTACGCGTTTCGGCACAAGGCCTTCATCAGAGCATTTGTTAGACTGAATCCACAGGTTCCTTTTTGAACAACTCACAAGAGCAGAGTCACTACACAGCTGGAAGCTGTGTCTAGTTAGACAGGAATCAATCACCTCTCTGTCATTGCTAAATCTGCAGGAGCTGATAACACTTCACAACCAAGTTAACCTCTGCAACACAACAGAAACAAATTCAATCAATGCTGTTATCATTAATCAAAACACTTATTTTATCCATCATTTTACTTTGAGAAACATTTTAAGTTAAAGTCATCATTGAGTCCATTTGGTGTCACTGTGTTGAGAGTATGGATCCAAAACGTTTCTCTCTGAGCTAGTCCCCTCAGGATGCCTCCTCCTCTATTGGGCATTGTGATCTTCTCAATCCCATAGAATTTTAATGAGGAGGGTGAACCATGGTTAGCTTCATGATAATGTTTGGCAATTGCATAGTCCATGCTACCTGTACGGATTTCTGTTTTGTGCTCTGATATCCGTTGTTTGAGAGGCCATTTGGTTTGTCCAGTGTATGCTAAGCCACAGGGACATAGTAACATATAGATAACATGAGTGGTTTTACAGTTTATAAGGCCTCAGATTGGGATTTTCCTTCCAGTATGGGGGTGATTAAATGATTTTTTATTTGTTGTATTGTTGCAACAGGCACAGTAAAGAAAAAGAAAAACACATGGCTGACAACAACTGGAATGTACAGATGTGGTAACTGTGCCTGCTGCAACAATACAACAAATACAAACTCATTTAATCGCCCCCATACTGGAAGGAAAATCCCAATCCGAGGCCTTATAAACTGTAAAACCACTCATGTTATCTATATGTTACTATGTCCCTGTGGCTTAGCATACACTGGACAAACCAAACGGCCTCTCAAACAACGGATATCAGAGCACAAAACAGAAATCCGTACAGGTAACATGGACTACGCAATTGCCAAACATTATCATGAAGCTAACCATGGTTCACCCTCCTCATTAAAATTCTATGGGATTGAGAAGATCACAATGCCCAAAAGAGGAGGAGGAGACGTCCTGAGGGGACTAGCTCAGAGAGAAATGTTTTGGATCCATACTCTCAACACAATGACACCAAATGGACTCAATGCTGACTTTAGCTTAAAATGTTTCTTAAAGTAATATGATGGATAAAATAAGTGTTTTGATTAATAATAACAGCATTGATTGAATTTGTTTCTGTTGTGTCACAGAGGTTAACTTGGTTGTGAAGTGTTATCAGCTCCTGCAGATTTAGCAATGACAGAGAGGTGATTGATTCCTGTCTAATTAGACACAGCCTCCAGCTGTGTAGTGACTCTTCTCTTGTGAGTTGTTCAAAAAGGAACCTGTGGATTCAGTCTAACAAATGCTCTGATGAAGGCCTTGTGCCGAAACGCGTAAGTGTTTGTTTGTGATGTGAGCCAAATAAACAAGTCAAAATGGTGATGTTTTGTCCCCCATAACTTGGATTCTGAGATGTGCTGCCTTTTTTGGAATTTTGAATGATTTTTGAACTTGGGCTTAGCACTCCACTGACGGTGTACATTGATGTGAAGCGCAACTCTCCCCTGCAAGTAGATTTTTCTTTGTATCCTCCTCATTGACAGGTATGTGCCCAATTCTATGACCAATCCCCTCCTCTTTATTGTATTCTCTTACTGTCCAGCAGCTCCCTCGCCCTGTTTCTCTCATCCAGATTGTTGTTAACCTCCTCCATCAGCCATGGAAAGAAATTAGTTTCAATATCTGCAAATCAGAGTCACAAATGTGATAAAACATGAACCAGTTAGATCAGAATCTTCGTGTGCAGAGAGTAACAGAGCTAATCTATAACAAGTCACACATAATAAAAAAAAGAGAATAGTTATGAAACGCAAAGCAAAATGCAGTGATGCCCTCTAGTGGCAATAAGGGTGAAAGCATTGTACAAGTTCAGCAGATGAAGACTGACCTTTCTCCACAGTGTCATAAAAGTAGCCTTGGCTCCTCAGTGAGATGAAAACTGCTGGAAAGAGGTCAGCTAAATACTGCTGGGTGTACGCGCGGGCAGCAATTTTCTCTGCAGTCTCTCTTTCTCTCTTCAGCACCTCCTTTTGCTGGGAGATTCGGCGCTCCTGAGGTCAGAAGAAATATATACTTTCAAATACAAACTCTGGTTTGGTATTAAAGGGAAGAGAAGAAGAGGAGAAAAGAGTGGTGACTCAGGTAAAAAGTCTATCTCTGAACTGACAAAGACTGCAAAAAGAAGACACTCAAATTTTAAAGACTCTTTCGAGCAGCTGTTCTCAACTGACTAGGTTTTGGTGGTTTTCAAGCACCCCAAGTTGAATACATTATCATGACAAAGCTACAAAAAAAAAAAAAAAATTTGCCGTACTGAAGGTTCCCAAGAGCACAGCTTCCATAATTCTCGAATGGAAGAACTTTCGCACTACAAGGATTCATCCAAGAGCTGGTCGCCTGGCCAAACTAATCAATCGGGGAAGAAGGGCCTTAGTAGGAGAGGTGACCAAGAACCTGATGTTCACTCTGGCTGAGTTCCAGAGATCCTGTATAGAGTTGGAACAAACTTCAAGAAAGACAACCATCACTGCAGCCCCCCACCAATCTGGGCGTTATGGCAGTGTGGCTAGACTGAAGTCTCTCCTCTGTGAAAAAAATGAAAGCCCTTTTGGAGATTAAAAAAAAGCACCTGAAGGACTCTCAGACTGAAAAAAACAATATGACATTTTAAACAGAGAAAGTTTTAGAATAGACAGACTTCTTCGCCAGCTGGAAACAAATCAAGTGTTTGCTTGTAATGCTGACAACATTATTCATTTAATATGTATAAACATGCCAGTGTACTGCTTCCTGGATCACATTATTTACTTGTACCTTGGTTAAACTACTCATTTAAAAGAAGTATGTCAAAACACATACATGTGCATGTATGCCATGGCATATGTTATGTTTATACTGTTGCCTGTGAGGTTGTGGCTTGTCAGATTTTAATGGCTGAGGGGTCTCTACATAAGCTAACAGTGTATTACCTGGGATTGGATTATAAAAATGGATGAATATATTGTTGTGGTATCTCTCCAATGACCTTTTCAAAAAAGATAATTCAAAACACATATTTGCAGAGATTTCCATTACTGTCCTGACATTGGCAGATAACAGAGTGGTCATGTAGGGTCACACTGGAAATCATTATTTTCAGAATTCATCATTCAGAATCAATATGTAATTACATGTGGTAAGGTTTTCAAGACAAACAGGGTACCTGCTTGGACAAAATTCAAACCTACCCTATGTTGTAAGACTGAACAGTTGAAGGCTGTTAAAAAAAAAACTGAGATGTATTAACTTAAAAATCCAAAACAACTATATAAGCTCTTTTTTATTAGTTGATAGAATTTTTTTTAGTTTTAAGTGAAAATTACTCAATCACTTTAAGGATTTTTGGTCATTGTACTCAATTTAATTGACAATAAGAGTTTTCCCAGAATAGCTATATATTCAACACTTTTGCAAAACAACTTCACCATAGTGAAGTTACTGACTCAGTAAGAGAAGTTCCAACTGTTGGGACCAACTTCAACATGGCAAGGATGACCTTTTGATCTCAGTGGAAGAACACTGTCTGGGTAAATATATACTTATTTGTCTTTGTTACTTGTATTTAAGTACATGAGCTTAGTCCGGGTGGAATGATTGTTCAAAATTAGAATATATGACTTTAAGGTTCATTCTATACATGAATGAACTCAGTTTTTGGAAATCAAAAATGGATTTAAATAATGTGAATTCAATGTTTCATTGATGACTTATTCAATGAAAATTTTTCAGAGCAAAAAAAAAAAAAAAAACGGCTTCTTACTATGTGTCACCCACTAGGAAATTTAAATTTTTTGGAAAGATTCATTATCTGCCATGGCAGTTTCCATAAAAATGTTAAATTTTAAAAGAAAAATGGCATGTAAATTTACAGAACGGCATCAGAAGGCCTTCAAAATGGTCAAACCATAATCTGAGACACACAGAAAGAAAATATCCAACAAGTAATCACAGGAGAATGAGGAGAGGTGAAGAGATGTTCTGAACATATCAGGGATAGTCAACACTGGCATGGGGTTTAATTGGAAAAATGAAAAGCAGTCCTTGCGGTCAGATATCATCATTGTTACCATGGTAAAAAGGGTCTAACTACAGGAAGCCTAAGGGTTGAAGTGTTTGATTTTTTTCACACATACCTTCTCCTCACTGAGGCGTCTCTCCTTTTCTTGGAGCCGCTGCATCTCTGTCAGTTCATTGTTCCTGTGCTCTAGGTAGGCTCTCTGCTGAGCTTTCAGACAGGCCAGCTCTTCCTCCTCCATCACCTCCACCAGAGATTGTTCTATTGTCTTCCCTACCAGGACCTCCAGCAGAGGCTGCACTTCCATGTCAAAGTCAAACAGCTGTAGAGGAGGCAAGACAACAGGATAAGAATTTAATGATTTAATTTGATCAAAAACAAGTTTTGACTAGCCGGGCCATTCTGATGCTCGGTTTAAACTTCAACATGTCTACATGTCCTAGTGCACTGGTTGGTGCCATGTGATTCAGAGATTAGATGTTACTGATAATGATCAGCTGAAAAGGTGTACCTAATAAAGTGGCCAATTAATGTATATGATGACATGAAACTATGTGTTGGAAATAAAGAATGATGTAAGCAACATTAGTATAGAAAATGCTGACTATTTCCCCAAGATTAGACCTACCTCTCCCTCTTCTATCTGGGTTTCCACATCTTTGCCAGATTTTGCTGGTATGAAGAGCGGGGTCGCTGGTCTGTCCAGGAAATCATCAGTCTGAATCTCAACATCTGTAGCCACAATGATATTGCTCAACTCTTCAAGATACGGCTCTGAAATGAAAAGTCTGTATTAAAGAGGAGTATGGATTTTTGACCAACTGGTGATGAACTCATTACAGTACTAATGTCAGACCTGTTTGCATATCAATGTGCTTTCTGCCCTGCACAGCCTCTGGAGTCCTTGGTTTGAACTGCTCCTGTGCTCTTTTTCGAGCAAGGGCTCTCCTCCTGATTTCTTGTTGTCTCTGTACTTCAGCGGGGTCTGGTTGAGCTGTCTGTCAGAAAAGATTCATAATAAACATTTTCAGTATAAAGTGGCCCCACAAAGGCTGAAATATCTGATAGAAATCCCCGATGTTTTCTGCTTACAGTTGGTATGATGCGCTGGGCGTAAGTGTTTCCTCTTACTATACGGCGGTCATACATCATGTTTCCATATTTGATCTTGGTCCTATATTTTCAAAGACAAACACAGTGCTTAC
The DNA here is from genome assembly GCF_018320785.1 of Cheilinus undulatus. NCBI lineage: Eukaryota > Metazoa > Chordata > Actinopteri > Labriformes > Labridae > Cheilinus > Cheilinus undulatus. The sequence continues at coordinate 32,582,331 of NC_054878.1, read as the reverse complement.
GCAGCCTGTTCATTATTAGCGAACATGTTAGCCTTAAAAGTGATATGCGATCCAGACATTTAATAGTGTGGCATTTAAGGTATCTCTTCCAGGAGTTCTACCTCTATTCGTTCACAAGGTGATGGGGAAAAACTAAGAATATTTAAAGGAATAAAACAAGTGTAGGAAGAATAATGATTTTATATTCCTGCAACCAATATGTATGTAAAGTGAGTTGGGTTTTTTCACTCCAAGAAGAGAAGAGCTGTTGTGTTGGCTTCCCACGCCCTCATAGTTCTTGGCTTATTTACTCCTGTTCATGTACTGTGCTATGACTGGAAATATTATTTTGCTTTTTGCTTTGAGTGACATGTATCAGAGAAATTGCCTGTTAATGCAAAACAGTCTGGCTGCAAACCGTTCATCCAAAACGCTGTATATCTCAGAATGGAAATAAACACTAAAACTTTCATGCTTTCTGCCATGTCTTCCTATACTGCACAGGGGATCATGGGAGATGTGGTTTGCTTCTCAGACCGGCCCACTCAATAGCACTAGAAAAAACTACACAAGCGGGAGTACTCCAAGTGCTTCTTCTCCTTTTTATTTCCAGCAGTGTAGACGCTGCAAGGCGTATTACTGCCCTGCGAGTGCTTGTTCGATACCGTCACATGCCATGGTATTATTGCGAGAATTTTGAAACCGCGATACCACGATATTTTCAATACTGTTACATCCCTAATGTTTGCTGTCTCTAAAACGTTCACACATTCCCACAAAACACATCTATTTGTACAAATGTTCTGCTGTTTGAAGTTACACATCACAAAGCTTTAACATCCTACTTGGAAGTCCATAAATGTACACAATTTCTGGCTGTGATATGGATATGGGATGGGAGTAATAAATGTGAAATGCTTCAGCTGTGGAAAAGACTTGTGAAGCTCAACGTTAATTGGGACACTTTCCATCGCTTTACAATGAGACCATTGGAATTTGTATTCTATTTGAGTTGATTAATTTTCCTAAACAGTGATATTAATGATACTAGGAGAAAAATTAATCTCAAATTCTGCGAAAAAATGTATTTTGATATAAAGTGTAAACATACACTGCAATTCTTACACTAATGTATACATTATAATGGTTCAAATTCGTGATGTAAGGTATGCATGAAAGTAAACATTGTCATGTTGCTCTAATTGCTTCGTCCTGCCTGTGTTGAGTGGCACTGTATCAACGTTAGCATAACCATTAGCAACAAACGTACTGTTCAATCGGAGCCTCTCTGTATTTGGAGCGGTCCTCAACAGGTCTGGGACGACTCGAGAAGATGTATCTCCCGTTTGTATCTCTCTGGCTGTACGAAACAAAAGCCATGTTATAGAAATTGACAGACAACGTATCTTGAACGTAACAGTTAAAGTTGTTGGTATCAGCAAGGCTAATAACGAACAAACTAAGGAAGGCACAGAACTGTTGTAGCAACCGTCTCCAGGAAATGAGAAAACAGGTCACGACGTCACTTCTATTGGTAATCTCATAGACATAATATACGTAACAGCCTTTAACATCAGATTCTCTTAAATTATAATGTAAAAGGCATTTATGTATCAAAGTATATCAAACTATCTATTACGGGGCAAATATATCAAACACATTCCATTGTAATGACCCTCTCAATATTAGCTGCAAGAGGGTAAATATAAGACTCCACAATGAGGCGTAGAGTCTATCTCGTCAAACGACTGTACTAAAAAAATACATATAAACCCTTGTCTTTACCTTCAGCAAAATAATGACTTACTTAGAAAAGAAAAAAGTTGGATAAACTTTTGAAGATTATTTTTAGTGGTAACACTGAAGTAAGTTTTCCCAATTCAAATAAACAAGTTGTATTAACACAACTCATGTTTTTTTTCTTGTTTTTAAAAACCTTTCACGGTTCAGTTTTACAGTGAAAGATTGAAAGGTGTGTTTCATTAAAATAGTGCTCTTCCAGAGAGTTCAGTGCATCTTTTCTAGAATTTTTTTTTAGTGGGGAGGGACTTCCCTGACCATTTAAATGTATAAATTTGTTTTGATAACACAAGACTAGTTCAAAATTTGCTTAAATTAAAGTTTTGCCTTCGTGTTTAGATAGCTAGTATGGCTGTGTAATCGTTTTGTATTAAGAAACTAATCATTCATTGACTGTAACACATCTTTAAATTGCAAAATACAATTTTGTAGTGTCAATGACAAGAAAATGGCAGTTTGGCTCTAACAAAGGAAAGGTTGAAAGGAAAGATTTATGATCATGAGTACATGAGGAGGAAATCATTGTGAGATTCTGCCTTAGTCTTTATTTTAGCAGAAATATAGTATTTGGTTAACCTTGCATAGCAGATAGATACGCCCATTTCCGTGTTTCTTACTGGCAAATCTATCTTGCAAAGCTCCCATCGGAACCGTTTGGGGCCGTTTAGAAAGTGACAGGACCAATCAGCGGCAAGGGGCAGTGTAGCTATGTAGATAACAGAGCTATGTAGCTAATGTAGCTAAAGCTAAGCTCACAAAGCAGCTATATATATTTTTTTCTACGTAGCAAAGTTAGCCATGTCTGCTAAAGCTCCCATGTCTAAAGCCAACTTACCTATAGATAACAGAGCTACATAGCCATCATAGCTACATAGCTCACGTAGTTAAAGCTAAGCTAACAAAGCAGCTATGTACTTTCGAATGCGGTGGAGTCGTGACGCAAGCGAATAGTAACAAGAAGCCGGTGCAGTTATGGTGGAAGACATTACCATGGATGCTGCTAAAGCACCAGTTTTATCAGAATTTGATGACACGTCTTTGTTAAAAGAAAAACAAAGAACAGCAGTGAGTTGTTTTCTTTTCAAAAAGGACAAAAGCCGTGTACTGTTTTGTCTACAGTTGCCATGATTCACGTTGTGCAACTCTAATGGAGTTTACTCCTTCATGAGGGGCACAGCTCGCTGGCATCTATACCACGTGTTTTGTCGCTCTGATTGGCCTGTAAAGATGTGACAGAACGTTCATCCAATCACCCTCTGAGTTTTCCAGCTGGATGTGTGAAACAAATTCATCTGGCGTGCCAGGTTAGTATTTGGTAGCCTGCCAGCTAACATTCAGATTAATTAACTTTTTGCTTTTTCAGGTTTTTATCATCTTGCATTTGAGTAAAAAGAAAATCAAATCCGACTCATAGCGATGTTAACCACATTAGATATTTCCTGTTCTAAAGAAACATTTAAAAGCACTGGAAGAAATAGGATGTTTCAAACTTAAGTGTTTCAGTGAGAACTAAGGTGAGAGAGAGCTCTGTGGTCAGAGTGATGATTGAAATGACTCATTAATTTTTTTATGTTTGCAAACATCACATTTTATGTAAGAGATAATTGTGAAATACCTTAGTTTGATATCTTTAAGGCCCTCCTACTATTATAACTATATAATAGTGCCAGTTGCAATGTTTCATTTTCATTTACATGAGTATTGCTAGTTATTTAAGAATTCTGCTCTAACCTTGGGTAGTACTTTATTTAGTACAGAAACAGCCAAACATACATTGTCTATTAACTGAGCAAGGGGTAATATCACTTTGAACCATCACTATCACATCCAGTACTCATAATATTTCGCTCTGTTTCATTAACCAGGTTCTTTTATGCCATCTAAATCCTCTGTGTCTCTGCTCTCCTCCCTTGCTTGTGCAAACTTGAGTGCAATTTCAAAAATCAGTCAGTCCTCTAATAGCAGCCTCTGCTGCTTTTTTTTTTTTTTTTTTTTTTGCCACGGATCAAACAATCTCTTAACCTCATTGTCAACAAATCACCAAAGTTACAGTCCTGCGCCAACTTTGTAAGTTCCACTGTTATCACCCATACTTGGCATGTTACTCTGGTGCCCTCTGCTGGCACTCAGATGCAATACTAGTCATTTTATAACAGGGGAAGTCCCGGAAATGGTGGCCTTGAAGGATTTTATTTAAAATCTGTACATATCTTTGATTTTTTATGGCACTAGTTTTGAACCACTCAAGAAGTCCTCTGAGAGGTATCAAGGACAAATGGAGCATCGGTGTGGCATGCAAATCAACACATACAGAAGGACAGATTGATAGACAAGTAGCAAATTATAGTAGTGAGATAAGCTGCTACCCTACTCATGTTTTACTGAGAGGGGTCTGGCCGCAGACCGTGCGTCTCTGACAGCCACTCTCACAGACTGTTCATCTGAGACGCTGTATATCTCAGAAAAGAAATTCTAAAGATGGTGGCCTACAGGCTATCAATTTTTAATGCCTAAATGCTAAGCCAAGCTAGTGGTAAATGATGCAAACTGGCATTTAAAGGGTTAACACTGAACCAAATGATGATTTTGCTTATTAAAATGCAAGTTTTTGTTGAAGTGCAGATGCCCTAGTGGTTAAGTCACACTCCATGTTAAACTCTGATTACAACACATTATCCAAAACCTCCGCTCCTGCAGTTGTAGAGTTGATTGTATCGAACAACACAATCATTATGTAATATTTAGGAGAAACCATGGCACGTACACTGCACACAGCTAAATATAACCACAGATTGACGTGAGAAGCATGTTGAATTCCAGTTATGTGTTTTGATCTTTCCTTTAAAGGAATAATTAATGTCCATGCATATGAGCAGGGAGTTGTCTGTGCAGTCACAGGCATTGATTTGCTCTGCATGTTGTATTGTTACTGCTTGAGCTGTCAAATGCCATTAGGGTTCATTAAAGGGTACACTGCTCAGCTAGTCACTGTGTTAACATTCTCTAATTAGTGCTGACTGTCCGCCATGATATTATGTAACATGATGTACTTTCACACATTCATCATGTTTCAGCCCTGATATGAAATCGCAACACTTCTTTTTCTGTTTACTAAGCTTATTCCACACATAAAGCTTGAGTCAGATTTACAATTGTATCTTCAAATAGTATGATCAAACACGTTAAAGTGAGAAAAGCACACTCAGGCCTTTTCCAGCCTGTTAATGTTGAGATGCTAAATCATGTAGACAAGTATCCCATAGGAGAGGAGCTGTTGAGATGTCAGTTAGAAACACATGTTAATGAAGCAGGGGAGTTTAAATAGAAGCAATTACAGTGGCATAGAAGCAAACAGCTGGAAATGAAAGACTTTTTTATTCTCACAATAAAACGTGGTTGCTGAAAGGTGCAAATCAGTAATGCAGTGGTTGGCTTTTTATATTATAAAAACACATAGTTGGGCCAAGGCTTAATAAAGAGGCCTTGCAGACCTAACTCAATGAAACAAAAGGGAAACTTAAGGAGTGGTTTGGCAAAAAGAAATTAAATCCAGGCAAATCAGGGTTGAATATTTAAGCCAATGTGGAAGTGCAAAAACACTGCAGTTCCTTAGGTGACCTCTTGAGGCTGCACTGTTAGATGGGTTAATAATATGCACATGGTCTGAGTGCAAACACTTTACTAACAATGGGCTACAGACACTAACAGAGTTATATCTGCATAATATTAGAGTAGTTTACAGGAACAGACAATCAGTTCTACAGAGTAAATTATACGGACCGACCTCCCCTCCAGGTTCCATGACTTGTACAGGTCCAGGTGGCGGTTGAGATATTTTAGCTGAAATTTTCTGGGGCAGTTATGTTCTCCATCATTGAGTTTGACTCTAATATGAGTCTAAAAGTAAAAAGTAAAGTAAAAAAAAATAATGGATGGAACATTAAACCAATCCAGATATTTTTTCAATTTCAATTGTTTTTGGGATTTTTAAAAGCTGTAGGGAATACCTAATATGCATCAATATACGTTTTCCTGTGCACATTTATCTGAATTTGATAATGTTCTGGGGGCCGGATGTGAAGCTGTGGAGGGCCTGATGTAGCCCTTGGGCTGCCAGTTAATGACAACTGCTCTAGGCTGTCACTCTGAGGGCCACTCAACAGTCACAGAGTGTCAGAAAACAAAACTTTCATTTCACAAGCACCTTAAATCTGCTTAATGTTAAATATCCTGCACTGTCTCTTACTGCTTTATTAGAACTCAGATACTGAAAGACGTCTCTCTGCAGTAAAATTCCCTACTTCATATGCATATTTGCTCTAATTAATCTATTCACTGTAACTCAAATACTGGTAGAACATTTGCAATGGTAAAATGCCTCATATCATATCATATCCATATTTACACCAATTATTCTTTTTAGTTAAACTAAAATACTGTGAGAAAGCTCATTGCAGGATAATGCCCCACCTCACATGCACTTTTGCACTAAATAATCTATTTACTGTAACTTAAATAATGTAAGAACGTTTACTACTGTAAAGTGCCTCACCTCATAAACACATTTGTTTCACTAATTAATCTAATCACTGTAACAAAAATACTCTAAGTAAGCTCACTGTGGTAAAATGCCTTACCGTATATGAACATTTGCACTAACTAATGTTAACTATTTACATATCTACCTCTGCTAAATCTGCCCACATCCTTGCATATTAAATGCTTCTGATCATGTCTAGTCATCATTCTTGCACCCTTTGCACATCTTACAACCATACTCTACATGCACAGCTGTTTGTTTTTACTATAGATCATAACTTTTTGTCATAGATTTTTTCCAGTTTTACTTATTCTTTAACCAATATTTTAATGTTCTGATTTAATGTTTAATTCCTGTACATTTAGAGCAAAGCTAACCGGAGTCAAATTTCTTGTTGTGTATGCATACTTGGCCACTAAATCTGATTTTGATTTTCTACCAGTTCGGATCACACCACTGACCCTAGCCCTACTTTTTCACCCACTGCTGTTCTCTCAATGTCTGTTGTACACCTCAGCTAACCAGCTGGTAGTGTTGCTGTTTACGTCATGGTACGGAAATTACCTGTAATGAAACCTGCCTGTGGTTGAAGCTCTTTTGACAGCAATCATACTGATCAATAACAGATAAGAGCTGATGGCTCATGTTCCTTCACATCTTCTTAGATTGTTGTGTCTTTAAAGGATAAGATACAGATAATATCCTAGTTGATTTTTAGAAATGTCATTCTCTGGCCAACACTGGTATTGTACTGAGTAAATCCATATAAGTTCTCAAGTTTCACTTTATAGCTCAGTTTTGATTTTGTTAGTTATGATTCAGTCAGTTTGCGCTCTGTTATACTGTGCCAATAAGAAGTATTTACACCCCTAGGATGTTTTCTGCTTCATTTTTGATTTTATAAACCAAAAATGGTCAATGAGATTTGGCTTTTTGTTCACAAAATACAACAATAATCTCTTTAATATCAAAGTGAAAAAAGATATTTCTACAAAGTAATGCCATCTAAATGAAATATACATAAGGTAAAATAAGGGACTGAAAATATTTACCCCCTTCAAGTCAGTGTTTAGTAGATGCACCTTTGGCTGTAATCACAGCACTGAGTCTGTGTGGATAGGTCTCAATCAGGCAATCAGACGCTACAATTTTATTCCATTCTTCTTTGCCAAACTACTCAAGCTCTGTCAGGTTGCAAATTTATCAGATGTGAATGGCCCAGCCACAAGTTCTCTATTGGACTGATGTCTGGGCTTTGATACAGCCCTTCCAGAACACTCTTGTTGTCTTTAAACAATTTCTGTGTAGCTTCGGGTCATTGTCTTGCTGAAGAATAAATCTTCTCCCAAGCTCTAGTTCTCTTGCAGACTGAATAAGATTTCCCTCCAGGATTTTTCTAGATTATGCTGCATTCATTTTACCCTCTACCTTTAGAAGCCTTCCAGGGCCCGCTGCTGAGAAGCATCCCCACAGCATGATGCTGCCAGTACCGTACCTCACAGTGGGGTTGGTTTTCTTGTGGTGTTGTGCAGTGTTTGGTGTCCACCAAAAATAGTGTCTTGTCTAATGGCCCAAAAGTACCATTTTGGTCTCAACAGACCAAAGAACTTTGGAGTCTCTTCCCTGACTTTACTTTTCAGTAACCTTTTCTCTGAGTTGCTTGAAGTGTTCTTTTGTCTTCATGGTGTAATGGTAGCCAGAAATACTGATTAACCAGTGACTGGGCCCTCCAGACATGGGTGTCTCTATATTACAATCAGTTGGACACATTCACTTTTTTTGTCGAAAAAGCCAAATTATTTTAACCACTAAGATTAAAGATTAAAACATCTAAGGCACTGAATACTTTTTATAGGTGCTGCATTTGTCTCAAAGACAATCAAGAGACATAAGAGGCTTCATTAGTCCTAACATTTAACTGGAATAAAACTTTTTTGCTGCTATTGTCAGTTGAACAGCTTCTAATGGTGCTTTATGTTCATTTAAAGGCTCGGGGAAGTTTTATTGCAACGTATTTAAAGATCTTCCTGGTTTTGATGCAACTGTACAAAATTATACAAAGGCCTCTTTGACTCAAATACTGTATTAAGTTAGTCATGCAAGTCTAATTGATTGGAGTTTTAAACTAGTGTATTTTGACATTTCTTGTTTCCTCTTGATACATCTCTTAGTGAGGATGCACCATATCTACAGTTTTTATAAAAGCTTAATCTTAAAAAAAATCAGTAAATCAAAGAGTTTTAGTGTCAGTGCTGCTTTGGATGGCACAAATTGATTTGTTGAGAGAGGAAACAATGTGTTAAAACACTTTTCAGAGGAAGTAAGAAATGGCATCTGCTCATCACACATTCAGACTGAAGAGGAACTGTAATTCAGAGAAAAACCAAATCCGCCCATGTGACTATCTCTGGTTTCCTCCTGTTTTAGCAAGTATGCCAGAACATGCTGTTCTCTCAATAAAGCCAGCCTGTGCGCCTATGTTATGCAACACTCGGCAACCATGGAGCAGTTCAGCTAAATTGGTCTCTTGCCTTCATTTTCCCCCTCAATTGTGCCTCAAATGGAACAATTCAGGACCACTGAATCCATTTATAAAGCCTTCATTGAATCAAAGCACACCATTTTACTTTATTTTCTTTTATTCCAAGGTTTTCCATCTGAATTCTTTATCTAATACAATTCATTGCCCAAGGTTACCCATCTAAATAAACTGCTCTTTCCCTTTATTTACAATTAGCGGACATATAAACAAAGCATGGTTATCATCAGAAAAGTGCTGTAATGTAGTGAAAGAGAAATAAAAGGTGAAGGAAATTTACAAAAAAGCATTAAAATTAGCTCATCTTTCTGTTCAGCAAATTACTGTGTCAAAAAAAAAAAGAACAGTCATAGCATATTTTATCCACAGTTGCCTGTGTTTTCTAGCTTCATTGTGATAGACTAGATATCTATCATAACTATATATACTTTAAAAGTTGTACACTAAATGGTACTACTGAGAAAGTGCAACCTTACAGGCTTCACAGGACTGACATTCATTCAAAGTGAATCAATAATTTGACTTTCTGTACAGATACAAGCAGAGCTGCTCAGTGGGCAGAACCTGCATGACACAGATTCTCCATCAAATGAAAACTAAGAGAAAAGATTGACAGTCTTGCCTTGCTTATAATAGAAACTTCAAGCCTTGTAAAATTGGAGAAGCTATGCAGTAAGCTAACTTGCAGTTAAGCAGTTTTTTTTTTTGGCGCTGCCCACTGATATACCTCTGACAAATCAAACCTGTTAAACAGCTCAAAAGTCAATCAAACGTAAGACTCCTTGGCATAGGAAAATTCCTCAAATACAGGCTGGCTGCATCTCCGCGATACAACCTCGTGATGACGCGCAGACACAGACTCAGACATCGCTCTCTGTCGGAAGGGTTGCCGCCGCTCAACCACGCTGGTTTGATCAAAACAGTCTGTGTACTGGCTGGCAGGGTACATAGACGGAAAGTCATAATTAACCGAGGATGGGCGGGACCTCCTCTCCAGCTGTTTGGCATCCTGAACAGTCATTGAGGCATACTGCGGAGGAAGACCCACACTCTGCATCGCGTGCTCATAGGTCGGAGGCCTGCAGGGCAGCTTGCTGTCCATGTGCTTAAATACTTCAATGGCGGACAGGGGGCGCGATTTGCGCAGAGGCTCTGTGCATGGGTCTGTTTCGCTCTGAGAGTCCTCTGGGAGAGTTTCACATGGAAAAGCATTTTCTTTCTGAGAGTCTTTCTTCAGGCTGCTCCTGTTGAATGTTACTAAACTCCGCGTCCTCAGCAGGGCTTTAGTGGCACCTCTCATGGACTGCGAGCGCTTTTTCTCATCAGAAATCGGCCTTGGAATGTCCTGCTGAGATTTTGTAGCAACTGAGGTGTTTGCCCTCCTCTGGCAGGATGGTGACCCCACAGGTGAGCTTGTAAAAACAGAGCCATCTGATTGGTTGGAGGTAGCACTCTCTAAGGAGGAGCATGAGCAGTTCTGGGTATGATTACCTGCCATGTAGGGCAGTGGGTCCATGTTGGAGCTGCTGCTTAGTTTTGGAAACATCAAAACCGGCCTTGCTCCTCTGAGCAAGAAAGAGTCGTCTGAGATCTGCTTCTTCAGCGGCTGCTCTTCGAAGCTGCTCCTCTCCACCGAACAGTCGTCGTGGCTTCTAGCGTGGCTGCACACTCTCTCTAGATCAGCAGGGAGATGGATAATGGGCTCGGAGCAGCGACGGTTGAACGGTGGCTTTGTGTTGAAGGAGGCATCAGCCGGCCAGGAGGAGGAGGAGGCAGAGAGGCTGGGACTGAGGGAGGAAGATGAGCCGCTCCCTCCGTGTGTGGAGCAGGCGCTTTCTCCTGCTTCTCCGTCTCCATCAGGGTCAGTGCTATCGTATGCAGAGTCATGATGCTGAGAGGACAGCGAGTCTGAAGAATGGGTTAAAAAAAAAAGCAGGATTAGCAATAATCATCAAAAAAATATTCACATATTGAAAAAAAGACCACACAAAATCAATCTTCACATTCACGAACCACAGGAAATAGCTCCATGACCCACTTTTGGGTCTGACCCACCACTTGAGAACCATTGGAACAACTGGTTAAGCCTAATAAAGTTATGCATTTCTATCAGCTTCCTTCCTGTATTATTATTGCCTATTGATCCTGAATGCTTGAAGCCAAGAAGCTAAGTGTCAATATGCAGATACAAAAATGGCCTATTTTAAGGTGAGCTTAATATGCAATAGCAGTAAGGACGTGTTACACCAGCTAAATGATTAAACGGTTACTGTTCAGGCCCTCAGTCCTGATCTGATACCCTGTCTTAATGGTTACACAGCCAGCTGCCATCAGTAGCCACTGTAGCTGCAGTCTTAGTTACTGCCATTCTGCCATAATGTGCTTTGACCTGAATGTAAACAACAATGAACTGACAGCACTGATAGCAACTCCTAGGTACAGCATTTTTTAGCGCTATTTTGTTCTAGAAAATGGGGCTAAAGCTGTATGTAGGCTTTGTCAGGTTATAGTTACATATAACAAACACATCCTGATAATCAGCGCAGGAGTATGGATGTTAACCTGTGTAGAGGATGGAAGGCCAGCAGGGCTAGCTCTGCTAATGTCAGCTACATTCTGCTACATTGTTCACCCACTGCCATCATGAACCCGTCTAGATCTGAGCTTGATTTTTTATGGTTTTCTGAGTGTTTTCTTAACTTGAGACAAGTCAACTAAACAACATAGTGTATGTATAACCAATTTACCCATTTCTGCAGGCACCACTACACCACTGACCTCCAACTAGCTAGCTGATGCTAGGTACATAATTACAGTTTTCTCTCTTAAAAGGAAACATTTTTAAATTGATTTTTTACTCCATAATGAGCCATGTTTTCTTTATGTAGAAATTAATTTCCCCCAAATAAATTTAATTTAATTCATGATTATGTAAGAAATGTGTGTGGTGCATGATGTTCAAGAAAAAAGGAAGGGCCCCTATGAGATAAAAACAACCCTAGTCATGGTTTTAAGGCAGTGTACACAGGTTCAGCCCTCCTTCGCCATCCTTATAACTTTCAGATTCTTCATTAAAGGAGATATGAATCTTGGTATGAGTTTTGTGCATACATACCTTCATCTGTGTCCAGCAGGTTTGGGATATTCTCTCCAAGTATTTCACAATGTTCAATCAGGAACTGAGTGAGCTCTGTGACCTACACACACCAAAACAAAAAGAAGAGATAATGAGATAATATTTTGATACTGAAACTGAAAACAAGATAAAGGATTTTTGAAAAATCAGAGGAAGGTTGCAATCCAGAGACAGTGCAGTGCTTTTGTTTTGATAAAGCTTGTGTGTTTTAACATTGTTGAACTAAAACAACACTTAACAATGTGTAAAAGTTTACTTATGAAACCCTTGAGGTTTTCTGCACTGTGTACCACAAAGCTTCAAAGCAACATAAGTGAGAAAGTACAGTCATAACAAGCATTTTACCTTCTCTATTCTCTCCTTCTGCTCGTCCAGCGGGGAGCCATCCAGCTGCAGCAGAGTGGGGGCGATGCATACCGCCAGGTTGTGGGCGTCCATCTTGTTGATGTTTGCACTCTCGAGGATGTGATGGAGGACGCAAACAAGGTGCTGCAGGAGGAGCTTATTGGCTGCAGGGAGCTTATCTACCACACTGTTTGAAGGTTGCACAAAGGGGAAGGAAGGGGGCGAAAAGAGAACAGGAAGAAGACTTAGCTTGGCGCTTTTTTTTTGTTGAATTTTCTTCCTTTTTTTTAAACAGAAGACAGACTTAAAAAGAAGAAGTTATTCCAGATGTAGGGCAATAGGGATGCTCTGAAAAACTCCACTTAAAATACCCACTTGTCAAAGATTTACCACATTAGCTGTAATGAAAATACCAACAGATCTCTTCTCACATGGTGATATCATATAAGAATAGAAATGGCACTGCCAAGAATCATTAGCAGATATTGATACTCACTTTCTGATTTCCACAGCTCTCTGCTGGGTGTCTTCATTATCGAGAGCCGTCATCCAGTTATCATAAAGTTCAGACGCCAGCAGGCTACCAGGAAGTTCTTTAAGGAAACTCTGCAACACAGGAGACATTGACAATAAGCAATGTATATAAATAGAAACGATCTGCTGGGATCAGGCTGTGCGTTCACACTAGACAGATGATAACCTTTAAGATTTGAGACTGAAGAACAAAAACAACTTTAAAACATATAGGAAGGATTTAATATTGTAAATGTTCAAACTGTTTTAATGGAAGTAAGTTAAGTGAAACATATGGATGGTAGTCACTGTATCAACATCGTTATTGTTACTGGTGTAATTGGAATGAGTACAATTTAGTATAATTCACTGTAAAGGCAGATGTATCAGTGATCTGCAGAAATATCTACTCTACAGTCATAAGTCAAGTGTAATTCATGATCCTATACCACAATATTTACCAGTATTATATTGCAGTACAGCCCTATCAAGGGTAATATTGATACTATTGGTTACATTGTCACTTCAGTCATGTTTAGCAGTTCAAACGCCCCTCTGGTTATGTTGCATAATCATTTAATAACAAATAGTTACCCCAACTTCAAAGTACACTTTGAAAGCTGCTGTGCCAATGATCTGAGAGCATTTCTGTTCTTTTCACCCCCTACTCTGCCCTAAAGGTGTGGAGCTTGCTATTTTTTCTATGTTCCCATACCCCTGGTTATATGCAAGGACATCCAGAGCACAATCAGGGTTGTGTCAATCCCCCTTCCTGCCCCATGGTGCCCTCAGGTGGGTTAACTTGCCATTACAGGCCTTTCTTCAGCCTCAATTTTTGGCTCAAAAATGCCTAAAATTTTTGCACAGTACTGTGTATGCTTAACATCCTAGCCTGAGTATCTGTTTTTTTTTCTCATTATCAGTATTGGTATAGACAACAGCATCAGAACCGTATCATTTTAAATATCAGAATTAGTATCTGTAGTGGTATCAGCACATTATGCCAACAATCCTGTATTGTTCTGGCTCCTGTATTAATCAGTATCAATACTTAATACTTCCTACATGCTAGAGGAACGTTCTTCTACTTAAACTGCATTTTATACAATGAGAATCCTGCTTTTGGGTGTATTTTATTCCAGTATGTTTATCCATTTACCCCATTTCAAGGCATGACTTACACTCAAATAGGTAGTTCTTCAATATCTTAGTACTGCTAATTTATGAAAATAAAAACTTCCTGACTACTTCTTGAACTATTGTGGTATTAGAAGTGGTAGAGCTGAAGTGTAGAAGCAGCAGCAGCATCAGTGCTGTGGTTGTGGTAGTAGTGATAATAGCTGGAGCACTAAAGATAGACCAGAAGCTGTAGCAGCAGTTAACCCAGTTTATTTCATTTTATTAATTTATGTACTAGATTTAAGTTCTACCTGGGTCAAACTGGTTTAACATCTTATTTGATTGTGTTTTAACCTTTATGTTATTGACTGATTGTTTTGATAATTTTAAAGCTGTCCTGCTGTTGGAATTCAGTTGTCTTAATCTAATTGTATGTATGTTTTTATGCTGTGAAGCACTTTGTAATTCTGTTTTGAAAAGTGCTATAAGTTATTACTAATGTGTAAAAATCACTGAACATACTTTTAGCAGCCCAACGAGCAGAACAACTGGCTGCCTCTCCAGGTTGACCTCCAGCCCACTGTTCAGCTGCTCTCTAAGGTCCTTCATGATCTTGCTGTTGCACGGTTTGCGAAACACTCCCTCTGTGGACGGCCCTTTCTTCCTCAGCAACAGCAGCATCTCCTTCAAAAATAACAGGAGACAAGAGGTTAGGTTTTAAGAGCATAAAGAAAAACATGATTTTTTGGGGGGGCTTCTTGGGGCTTTGACTAATCAGAGTGCAGCTTAAGCGGTTGTGTGGTTTCCTGTCCTCGCTAACAAATTCTAAGAACCAGTCTGTCAAAGGTCAGACAGGCAGCTGCATGTTTATCACTTATATCATTCTCAACAAGCTGCCCTTATTCCATCCCAAATTGGTGTCATAATTTTGTGAAGTTAAAAAAAAAAAAAAAAAATGGTGTTGCCCAAGAGACTGGCGAGTGGAAGTGACAAGATGTGCCATTTAAGCTGGAAACTTACTGTGACCGGTTTGGGAAGTGAGCAGTCATCTGGGCAGATCTTGCAGAGGGGCTGTCCAAACAGCTGCATCTTTGAGTCGGCATCAGATCGGCGGGCTTTCCTGCTGAAACTAGTGCCCTTCTTGAGCCATTTCCACTTTGTCTCTGATGGGAGGAGAGAAGTTTCATCCATCAGCTTGGTCAAAATTTCAAAAGATCTAAATATTTTATTGACAGCAATTCAGAGATAGTGCAGCCTAACCACATGTGCAAGAACAAAGGCTAACTTTGCACAGCAAGTTTATTCCCCTAGCTTGCTCTAATCAACACCTGGATCTCCCTTCTTCTGTTTGTGGTCGTTCGCTTTCATATCACAGCTACATATGGCACAGCCCCTCCCTCTATCAAAACTGCCACTTTTCAAACTCACCAACGGGCTGTGTTGGCCTTTCCTCCGGGTTATGTAACTGCTTCGGTTGAGCAGAAATATTTGGGTCCCCCTGGCAACAAAACAAAGAAAATAGCAACGTGGTTATGAGTATGCAAAAGGGAAGTAAAGAGCGCAGAAGGAAAGAAGGGGAGGGGTCGATCATGCCTCTTACATGTGATACAGCTAAATTAAAATAATTGATAGAAAAATCTGTGGAAAACACCAAAAATGAATCACATTTGTTGCATTTTTGAATCTTGAAGCCTAAATTTGTATCACCTTTAAATTGCAATTAAGCTGTACAATTTTCAGCTGCTGCATAAGCGTAAAAGAGGCTGTTTTCATCTGTCTTATGTGACCTCCTTTCAGCATGAGTGGAAGGTGCAAGTGCCTTTCATAAACACTTATAGCACTTGAAAATCTATTAACTCTGAACACAGGTGAAAATGGGATTACTTACATCAACAGGACACTCAATGAATGGTTCCATGCCTCCTCCTGTTAGAGTTTTAGTCTGGAAAGCAAAGGCACAGGAGGAGAGAATGAAATTAGGTCATTGCAAAAAGGTTATTCTTAATCATATCTTTAATTATATATATTTTGGCATTTAGGCTATAAAGAAGGGAGACTTACTGTGATGTTACCACTCAACACCTTCATGAGGACGCGTGGAGGTGAAGAAACACAACCGATCCTCGCCTTTGCAACTCTAATTTGTCTGTGATTTTAAAAAAGCACACACATGCAATACATTTACTTATAATCTTACCTTTAAAGTCTTAAAATCAGCCCGAATATTCACATTTTGGGGTGCAGCTTTGATTTTGTGTTTACTACACATCTGTTTTGTGAAGTGTAGAGTGCATCACCTTAAAAGTGGATACGTATAAATCTACAAATGGCTTCTTTACAGTAACAGTGACAGTGACAATAAGTAATTCAAGATTTTATCTTGCTAAATAGAAAAATATTTAAATTGTAAAATATTAAACGTTTATGAGTAAATATCTGTTTTGGCCTGATGTGCCTATTGTACATTGTTGATCTGTTCACACTGTGGTTGTTGCAAACTGCATGTTGATCCTCTTTATACGTAGTGCTTACGGCAGAATTAACAATAAACTAAAAAAATATTTTTAGTAATTTTTCAAGAACATGTAGATTAATTACTGTCATTTCTTACCTGTGGAGAGTATCTAGCCAGCGTTCTTTGACCTCAGGCGAGCTGTCGGCAAAATAACAGCATGGTATGAGTTACTAATCCACACAGAGAGTCAAACAAAGCCAGTAGAAACCGGGGGAGTAATGAACTACAGTGTGAGCATGCTCTCTTTTAACAGCTCGGATGGAAAGTGTATCTCAGTCATGGGGACAGGAAGCAGCGTCACGGCGACTCCCTCAACCAGACACCTTCCACTTCCTCCTAGACCATCGTAGACGTTCAGTGGAAACATGACACAGAAACATGTGCCCACATGCACACCTGATGTGGCAGCTTCAGCCCTCTTTTAGCCTGATCAATGTTTGTGACAAGAGAGCATCAAAAATGGAGCTCATGGTTTCTCATAGGCACCATGCGAGTGAGAAGGAATGAAACTTTCTCACACTGAATCATCTCCAGACCCAAGCAGAAATGTGACCTCTCGTTTTCAGACAAAACAACTGAAACACTCTGGGGGGATTCATTATCTTCTTCTTATGTAGTCAAAAGCAGCTTTATGATTGATTACTTTGTGAGAAACGTGGGAGTTGTTGAATAATAAAACTGTGGCTTTAAGTTCCTCTTATGGGACAGATGGGAGGTTTAAGAGAAACATACTTGTACAACTTTAAGTACTGTCTAGACAAAAAGTACAGGAGTGTTTCTCCTGCTCTTCATCTTTATTGTAAAGACCAGTGTTTCCAGATAAAGTCAGCTGACTTTAATCCGCTGACATGTAGGGATGGGTTTGTCAACCAGCTCCACAACTTCCTATTTTGCAACCCTATTGTGATGCTACTTTCTCTACGCAACTTCCCTGTTTTCAAAAAGGTCACAAATCATATGACCATTTATTCTAAGTGTCACTATTACATGAATGGCCTCTATTAATGCTGAAGTCATGACAGGCTACTAAAGAAAAACAACAGAAGATAAATCTTGTATATATATATATATATATATAGGACGCTATGGATCACAGGGCCTAATGTGCCACAACCAGGGGCTGGGGGGGGGGTGTTAAACAGAGTGAGCTCAACATATGTTGACACATGTGTACCCTAGAGCAGAGCACATTCATCAAGAAAAGATTTTCTAAAGTCTCTGATTGTCTCATTTCCTTTTGTAGGTCATAAAAAGGGATGAGTGTAATCTTATGTCATGTTTTAAAAACAGTTAAAAACTCCTAACAGGCCCTTTAACATTATCATAAAGTTAAATCCGCTTTTATAGGAGCGCTGATAGCTCAGGTGTTATGTCCGTGCACCTTAAGTACAGATACTGTTGTCCCCAAAGCAGGCTACCTGTGTTCAAATCAGGCCAATGGCTCCTTTTCCCTTTTACCGTCTCTCTCTCAACAGTTTCAAATCCGATCAACTGTCCTGTCTGAAAAAAAAAGGCGATAAAAGTAAAAAAAAAAAAAAAAACAACAACCCCAACCTCAATAACACTTGTTGGAGTGTTGGATGTAGACAGAACCTTGCAGAGCACCTTATATGAAGGAAAAGCTGGGCCACCAAGGACCCACAAGAGCAAACAGATGATGCACTGCTGTCACTAACATCAACAATAACTGTTTTCATTATATAACAACCCAAACAAAAGGCAAAAGTTCCAACCAAAAAGACCTTTGATAACAATGTATTTTAGTGGGACCTAATTTTATAGTAATTCCATAGTAATAAGTGGAAACTAAGTGGAAATTTTGCAAGAATAAGGCAGTAATTACCTAGTAATAAGTTGGTATTTTACCAAATAATAACTCGGAAATATAATATAGTAAGAAGTATTTACCTATTAATAACGTATTAATTATCATGTAATTTCTTGTTATACTGCAGCAATTCTCTGGTGGTATTTTACCCTAACCCTGAAAAATACTTGAACGTTTTTCAGGAATGACACACTTTGATTTAGTGGGCCAAAATAAGAATTATCAAGCAACTTTTATAGAAAACTATCATGATATTTCTAAGAAATTACTTGGTAAAATTACCTAATTACCAGAAAATTGCCACAATATTGTAAGTAATTACTTGTTAATAATAACTTATTACTAGGTAAACAATTCCTGAATATTACCAAGTTATTACTTGTTAAAATGCCAAATTTTAATTTTGTAACTGCCTCCTTAATCTAGATAATAACCACTTACGACTACATAATTAAAAGGTAATAAGGGCCCTCTAAAATAAAATGCAAGTGAGGGTTAGAGTTAGAGCGTTGGGTTAAAATACCACCTTATTATCAGAGATTTGCCACAATATTGTAAGGAATTACTTGTTAATTAATACATCATTACTAGGTAAACAATTCCTGAATATTACCAAATTATTACTTGTTAAAAAGCTAACTTATCACTAGGTAACTGCCACCTTAATCTAGATAATTATCACTTACTATTACAGAATTACTTGGTAATAAGGGCCCACTAACATAAAGTGCTTGGAAGCCACTCAAGAAGGATACTAGTAAGAATCCAGGTTAAGGTTTGGATAAAGAATAGCTATCATGTGAAGATCCTCAGAGCCACACAGGCATTATCAGAACTACAAAACAAAACATTTTTCATGCTGATGTGTGTTTGAGAGTCATTCTGCTCACCAAAAGTACACCAAACAAACGGTGAAAGCCCAGGCCAACACGACTGTCACCCTGAGGTCGATACCCCCCATTGTCCCCTCTTCTTCCTCTGATTCATCTTCAAACCCATAAAGCCAGATGTCCTCTAGGCTCACTCTGTGCTTCAGCCGGTAGCTGGCATTTGACCTGGTAAAGACAAAACAGAAAGAAACATTTTGGTTTCCATTCCACAGATTTCTTCTTTTTAAGGAAGTTTCAGTTCCAGAAATTGTTGTCTTTCTGATTGATTTCAGTTGGGCAGGTGTGAAAATTGTTACTTACAGGAGCTTAGTTAAAACTTAAAAAAAATAAGTCAGCTGTAAATATTCCACCTTCAGTTTAACACTTAAACACAAAATGCATCAATGTAATGTGACAGGGAGGGATACTCACTGAGATAAATGGTAAGAAACCATAAAAATAAATGCTTGAATGCCTCAGTTGACATTTCTTCTGTGTGACTGGATGATAACAGACACCCTAGATCACATCTCTGAATAAAACAGGAGTCATCTTTAACAGCTTTGAAAAGGTGTGAAGTTAAACTTTTGAAAGAAATATCAAAGAGGGTTACAGCAAAGTTTAATCGTATGCGAATTCAAATCGTGTGTGAAAAATGCCTGGTCCAGACCTGAAAGGTGCTGAGGGAGCAGACAGTTATGTCCAGACACATTCATTTCATTCATGGTTGAAAAACAGCTTACAATAAAGGTTAAAAGAAAATAATAAAAACAAGAGTGTATGAGCACATTTCTGGTTTTAACAGCAGTAGATCACGACCCCGTAACTTTAAATGTGGTTTACACTGAAGTTATGTAACTGGGTCACTGAGTGCTGATAGACCTGAAAGTATCCATGGCACTGAGTGGTCCGGTTCAGTTTGGTATGGTTCGCACTTATTTGCGTTTCCATTCTCAAAGTTGGGAAGGGTCTCAAATAACAAACCCGTTCCACCCTACTTTTTTGGCACCCTTCTGTGGAGGTGACCTTTCTGTCACAAACGGGTGGAGCTTCACATACATGATAGAGAGTTTGCACTGACTTCAATTTTAACTGCTAAACACAGCTGCTTGCCCTATAAGTTGGTAAAAAAAGAGAAAAACAGACTAATATCTGCTTAAATTAGGGACTCAACTAACCTGACACACCAGATGGGTTTGTTTTACACATCCATTTGGAAAACCTCTCATACACAGCATCTGGGAGAGGGCAGAGGCTTTGAAAAAATCCTCGGAGGGTGATTGGATGAATGTTCTGTCTGTCACAACTTTACGGGCCAATCAGAGCAACAAAACATGTGACGTAGCCGCTACCGAGGAGCAAATCCATGGAGAACTGCTTAACACGAAACATGACGACTGTATACAATGACAACTTTTGTCATTTTTGAAAAGATAACAACTCAGTGCTGTTCTTTGTTCTTTCAGCGAAGAAATGTTGTCAAGCTCTGATAAAACTGGCACTTTAGCAGCATCCAAGGTAAAGCCTTCCGCCATAACTGCACCGGCCTCTTGTTGCTGCTTGTTTACGTCACGACTCCGCCGCGCCCGAAAGCCCTGCCCCTCGTTGCTGATTGGTCCTGTCACTTTCTAACCGGACCCAAATGGTTCGGATAGGAGCTTTCAAGATGGATGCCAGTGAGAAACACAGGCGAAACATGGGAGAAAACGCGCATATCTATCTGCTTTAAAGGTTAGGACTCAACAGAGATCCATACTGTTTCCTGGACCTTGGACAGTGATATGTGGCCACAAATCCAGATTCCTGACATTTATGTGGACCTGATTTCAAGTACATGAAGCAGAGCCTGAAGGCAGGCATCAGCACAGTTTATAAGTGATGGACAAATCAAATAAAAATCATCAAGTCTGTACCAGTCTGTAAAGCCTAGCTTCATATTATGTCTTTATTAATGGCCATTATGGCTCAAAACATTTTTATAAACATATTCCATCAGCTGCCTGTGACGCTACATGCATCTGAAGGTTCGGGTGTCTGTGCAAACCCAAACCACACCACACTAAACCACACCAAACAGCACTCAATCAAACTGGACCACCTGATGGAAACACAGTTTAAGCTGCAGAAGCTAGGGAGCTGTCCCAGCTCCTTTTACTACTCTGATGTTGGCTCAGCAACGGAATAACTTCACCCTACCAGAAGAGCTCTGTACCAAGTACACTATAATGCAACCAAGGTGTCTCGCCTCGAACAAGAAATATAAAAAAAAGTTTTAGTTGAGCAAAATAATTACCTGCTAGCAGTAGCATTAGATTCAAGATAAAGGTTGTTTAAAGTGTGGGGGTGCAATTGTGGGAAATCTTTTGGAAGTGGCTCTATTTTGAAAGCTTAAAACGAATTGTAAAATAAGATGCAATCATGTACATAAGATTTAGGCATATAGGGTGCTAAGTATTCATCACAGGGCCCGATGTGCCACAACCTTGGGCTGGAAAAGGAGGGGGTTGCAGCCAGAGTCAGGCTTGATACATGATGACACACATGTCGCTTGGCACCCAGCTCAACAGTGTCTCTTTTGTCCAGGCCTTTTCAACCCTGGTGATATGCCCGGTGACCACTGGTCGTTTCAGGGGCTCATGGCAACCCTTCTACCTGCCCACACTGTACCCTTAGCCTGGTTTACTCGCCACACCCACCCTTTACTCTGCAGTAAACTTTTTCTCATTTTTTTAACAGATTATTTTTGTCCATACCCCTGCTTATGTGGAAGGACATCCAGAACACGACCTGGGTTGTGTCAATCCTTATTGTATTATCAAACTCCTATTAGGTTATAAATAAAGTAACATTTCCAAAATGCTCAATATTGCTGTCTGTTTTGTGGCATCTTGATGTCTTATCGAAAAAAAAAATCCAATTCAAGGTAAAGGATATAAAATAACACAATCACTCTAAAGGCAGAAGGACTTTAAAGAAAACACTCTTTGTATGCTGAAGTACTCCTCTTACTGGTAAACAACACGTGATGAGTAAAACTGATGGCCATCTCACAGCAGCTTAGACAATTGTCTCTAGAAACAATGACTCCCATAAATTCATATCTATAAATACTTCAAAGCTAATGCAGTTTGTTTACTGTACCATGCTCGTGTCTCAGCTGTGCGCCTACAGGAACCGTGGGCAGATTTAACAGAGATGACTGTGGTCTCCCACCCACTCATGAGCCATAAAAACTTCCACCAGTTGCTTCTAACAGCTAACAGCTCACACCTGATTTAACGAGGCTGACAGTAATTAAGAAAAGTGAATAGAGATTTATGACTGTTGTTTTGTTCTGCCTCAGTGAGTCACTTTGTAACATGGACCTTGAAAATACCTAGAAATAAAGGTTAACTCCAAGCTTCTTAAATCTGATGTGCTCTGTAATAGTGTTAGATGGAAATCTTGAATAGCCAGATAATGCTGTATTTTTCATAAAGGAAGATTTTCATTTTATTTACTATAGAAACTATCATGTAAAATGATAACTCCTGAAAAATGCTGATTTTAAGATTTTACATAAACAACTATGTGACAAGTGCTATAAGAGGCACATCATTTAAAAGTGAAAGTAATCCACTTACATTTTTTGTTTATATTTAAAAAAACAGAAGCTAAAGATGTGTTGAAATTACATCTTGAAATCTGGTGTATGTTTCTCGGTGAATACCGTTCAACTTCCCCTCATGTGACTCTGCTCAGTGGGAACTACCAAGCTCTATTCAGAGACACCAAACACAAACGGACAGCATGCTGGGAGATTCCCCAGCACTCCCTGTGAGAAAATGTTTCATTTTTAGTTCCTCTTTTGCTCTCCAGTTCCAGCTGTACAAAAATGCAGCAGAAAAGCACGTAAAACAACACTTCAGCAAAATGACTGTATATTTCATTTTTTCAGTGACACTTGTTTGTAATTTCCTCCCATTTCACTATGGATAACTGACCTGTTTATCATATCTTACTTGAGTTTGGCAAATACAATGACATCTTTGAAGAGGAACAGGTGTCTCTCCTTGGTCTTGGAGCTCTCTGTGACCTGCACGCACTCCTCCAGCAGCAGCTCTCCGTTCTCACTGGTCAGGCCGAGGACGAACGGACTCTGCTCCACAGAGACCCAGCAGGAAGCCTCCTCCCTGTGAGAAAGGGTACATGTGAAAAAAAGAAGGTGACATGGAATACCCGTAGTCATAATGATGCTAAGGGTGTTGTTGATGCAAATTAGGTTATTCACGGTGATGAAGAAGCAGATGGTGTTGATGATAACAAAAACAATCTGTTTCTTGCCTCGGTGCACCGCCTGCCAGCTCATTGTCTGAGCAGATTATAAGTTGTTTGGTGGGAGTTAACTTCTGACCAATGCTTTTTAATTTTAGTTTAATTTAGTCTTGACAGAGACTCTGGAAAATAAAATATACAAAGATTAGATACAAATTTTGGGCTGATCAACATATTGTTGTATAAGTATCTGTATTTCCTTTCAAAACACAGGATATTTTTAAGCATTACTGATAAGATCCATCCCTATTATCTATAATACAGCAGGCCGCAAGGAGACAGGCCTGCCCCCATTGGCTGGGCCCCTGGAAATCCCAGAGAACTCTGCCATTTCTGCAAAATTTTTTGCCACTCTTAACCTATTTTTGATCATATTTGCCACTTTTAAACTAATTTTTGCCTCTTTTCACCCATTTTGCCATTCTTTGACTCCTTTTTGCAATTTTCCTGCAAATTATGCCCCTGTGTGCTACTCTTAAACCGATTTTCACTACTTTGCCAGGCTATTTTTGGGATATTTGTTCCACTTTAAATCAATTTTAGGCTGCTTTATGCCTCTTTAACCACATTGTCCTATTCTTTAACCCCTTTTAAACCTATTTTTATCTGCTTTTTGCCACTCTGTTTATGCCACTTTTCATCTATTTTGTCACTTTTTAACCCCTTTCAGTGATCAAAGATAAATACAATAACACCAAATAATGTAAATTAATTTTCTATACCATAATAACGGCACTTTAAGTACTTTTGAGGCCATAGATGAAAACTATGCTTTATAATGATTAACATATGCTGACAGATTGAGACTGTAAAGACAGAGGGGCCAAACAGAGGTACTTTGGCTTTAATCTTGAGTGGTTATAAGAAATTTTGTGCATTACAGTCCTTTAAGTCCGAGAAGAATTCAAGCAGTAGCTTTAAAGAGTGGAATTTAGTGTACATCTGAGTGTCAGCTAACCTTGCAAAGCAGATGGATACGTCCGTTTCTGTGTTTCTCACTGGCTAATCCATCTTGCAAAGCTCCCATCTGAATCGTTTAGGTCCGGTTTGAAAGTGACAGGACCAATCAGCATCCAGGGGCAGTACTTTCAGGTGCAGCGGAGTCGTGACGTAAGCAAGCAACAAGAGGCCGGTGCAATTATGGCGGAAGACAGCGTGGATGCTGCTAAAGTGCCAGTTTTATCAGAACTTGACAACATTCTTTCCGTTAAAAGAAAAAAAAAGAACAGCACTGAGGTCTTTTCTTATCACAAATGACAAAAACATGTCTACAGTCGCCATGGTTCGTGTTGTGTAGCTCTTCTCGATATGCAGCTCTAATGGAGTTCACTCCTTCGGTAGGGGTGCACAGCTCGCCGGCGGCTACGTCACATGTTTAGTTGCTCTGACTGGCCCGTAAAGATGTGACAGCCAGAACATTCATCCAATCACCCTCAGAGTTTTTTTTCAAAGCCTCTGCCCTTTCCCAAACACTGTGTATGAGTGGTTTACCTGATGGATGTGTGAAACAAATCCATCTGGCATGCCAGGTTAAGTGTCATCTGCAAAACAATGACATGGTTGGGATCAAAAAATGGGCTGCAGAGCTCTCTTGAGTGGGTCGTGAATGTGTGCCTGAAAAATGACAATCCAAACTGCAATGCTTTTCATTACATACTCATGACTGGTTGAAAATGTCAAAATAATTGGTTCCTGGTTTCTCTAGAAGATAAAATGTAATAAAATTAAATCAGAAACTTTCTAAACTTCAAACACTGTGGAACAACCCAATAGGCTGAAGATACTGCCTTTGTGTTTAAGGTGTCGAAAGATCTCACCAAATACATGCAAACATTCCTGTGAAACTTTCCTTGCACAATAAGCACAGATGATCAAACTAGGTTATCCTTCCTATGATACTACATCATTTATTTAGTCATTTGAAAAATGTCACATGTGTGCCTGGAGGCACCAGCTACCCTTTCTGATCAATATGACATTTATATCCGTATAATGTTTAATTAAAAGCAGCTTTTTACTAGCATTACCTCGCTCACTTGCTTGTTTGTTCAGCAGAAATGTACAGGGATAAAACAG
Source organism: Cheilinus undulatus (assembly GCF_018320785.1). Taxonomy (NCBI): domain Eukaryota; kingdom Metazoa; phylum Chordata; class Actinopteri; order Labriformes; family Labridae; genus Cheilinus; species Cheilinus undulatus. Next base: position 32,556,758 of record NC_054878.1, on the reverse strand, counting down.
GCTTTATTGATTGATTTTAATTTGTTTGAGAAACAAAAGCTGCTGCTCCCCACCTAAATATGGATTAACTCTTATCTCACTTGATATTTCAAACTAAATACCCCTAATGAAAAAAATAAGCTATCTATATTTTCCCTTTCTGCTGTCTAGTCTTGAAGTCTTGAATGTGCATCAAAATCAACATAAAAGCCAAGGTGTGAACAGGAGGTAAAAGTTGTTTGCTCTAAATCATTATGAAACCAACTTTGGTCACTGCTCCTCCCACTGATTGTGGGCATAAATTCAAATACTTGAAGCTGAGGTACTTTCCCTGTCACCTTTCTGGCCTACTGAATATGACACATAAATACCGGCAAACACAACAGTGTGAGAAACGACTGTAAATGGGAATCATCTTCATGTAAGGCCAAACAACAAGAAAGAAAACTAAAATATAAGCCTTTAGTAGTTAAAAGGTAGCATTAAAAGCAGCCTGATACACTTTCCTATTGTGATCAATTATTGCTTAAAGTTGCTTTGTACTATATGAGTTCAAGTGTATTGGTTGAAGAAACTGTGTATTGCTGCCATTCTTGAAAAAGAAATCCAGCTTGGCTAAATGAATGATAAATAAAGATAGCAAATCTGTTAGTTAAATCTCAAGAGGAACTTGTGATTTGTGTCATATTTGGCGACACTGTCCAGAGCAGTCTTTGTTGATCTTGTCTTGAACATGTGTATTTGATTGTGGATTAAATATATGTCTTTCATAGAAAGTATATCACTCATGGAAAATATTCAAAAATAAAGGCATTTTGTAGTATACATTTTGTGTATGCAAGAAATCCCTGCATGTGTGCATTTCACCAGAAATGTTAAATATAGGAGCACCCATTAAAACACTTCAAATGCACTGTCACTCTCCAAATATCAAATTAAATTTTTTTTTTAAAAAACATTCAAATAACCACCAAGCTTTTTCAATGACTCACAAGCATTTACTTTGATTGAATTATTTTCAAGATGAATGCTTAACCCTTTGGGCACCACAGTTTTTTTCGAGAAAATATTCAATTGTGATATCAAGATTTCAAAAGTCTGTAGCTTGAAAGTGGTTAGAGATACAGGTGTACTGTAAATGAGAAAAATCTTCAGTATGACCCAAAGTTTGTGGTGGGAGTAAATTCACTCATCTAATTTGCATATTTTGAAGTCACCAGGTGGCCTCCACCACCACTGCTTCTTCCACATCTGCCTCTACCTGTGGTGATTTTTCACATTTCTTTTATTTTAAAAACTTCCGGAGATTTGCTTCCTGCTTCGTGCTCTGTTGTGTTTATCTTCACAGAGATTGGGCCCCTCCTCCGCACTGGTTCTGGCACCCTTGCACCTGCACACAATCTCTGCAATCACCACTGCCTCTTAAGCTCTGCTGTGAGGAGCTGCAGGCGCCAGATTATTCCGCTCCTACTGTGGTATCGGCCTCACGCTCGAGATTTGTATTTCCAGTGATTTTTGGTACTTTTACCAGTGCTTTCTCGTGAATCTGTGACTTACCTTGGCTGTCTCCCTTTTTTTCAGTGCCTGCCAGTGCCACCAGTGCCTTCGCCCAATCTCTGCTCCACCGCCAGACTCTCACTCACCTCTCTCTCCTGGACTGCATGTTGCCTCACGGACTCACTCACTCCCCTCTCGCTCTAGACTTCCAGCCTCACGACTCGGACTCCCTCTCGGATCTCTGGCTCTGGACACCCCCCCCTCAAACTCTCTAGACCTTGTGGATCTCCCTCACTCCCTGGCCCCGGATTCCCCCCTCCCCCTCCTCAAACCTGTTCCTGCACAATAAATCTGTAAAAACTGTTGCTTCTGCCTCTGATCTGCTTCTGGGCTCAGATTAAAACAACATCAATCATTACACTACCTCCACTGTGTTTTTTAAATTCCTGCTACCGCCATCAATATTAATGTTTCGACCACCCCTGCAACCCCCACCACGACCCAACCCCCGCCACCGTGAGGAAAAGCATCGGCGTTGGTATGTGCTGCTTGTAGACTCTCATGGCGGATGGAGTCGCTGTGGCTCTGATGCACCAGCAGTCTCGGTCTCACCGGATGACTGAATGTCATTGTCACAGGGGTGAATATTCCTCTATTCCTCCCGGCATTGTGAGTATTCTTGCTACAATTCGCTCTCTTTCTCTCTTTCACGCTCCGACTAAAACCACTTCTACCACTTCCTCGTCTCCTCGACCGGTGGTGCGTCTTCAAACTCTCTCTCTCCAAAACTTTGGAGAGAGAGTGATTGGATGAAAAGTTCTGTCACATTTTTACGGGCCAATCAGAGCAACAAAACACGTGACGTAGCCGCCAGCGAGCTGTGCACCCCTACCAAAGGAGTGAACTCCATTAGAGCTGCATAACACGGTAGGTCAAGAGAAGTCATCAATATTAATTTCAGCCTGTTTCATAGGTAGCTCAAAACTCCTCACAATATCTTTAAATGCAAAGCATAAAGCTCTTTGCACACGGAGTCTGTTATTTTTGGATGTGTTTTTCCCATCTGTAATCTAAAAAAAAAATCATGCACTCAAATTCAGTGTTTCCAAGGCAAAGGGGTTCATACTACAAAGAGAAAAAAACACTAAAGATGATTCTGTGGCTCTTTTACTCCTTGGAAAAAAATTACTGTGTCCCTCCACCCTGCTGGAAACCTTCATATGGCACCAGCTGGTGCATCATAGCCAAGTTAAAAGGAACCCTGCATGGTCAGACAAGGTCATCTTGTTGGATAGATATTTTTTATCTCTCATATGTATGTTGAACTAAAAATCTCACTAGATATCTGGATTTTGAGTAAATTTGAGTTTACAAACTTGCCAGGAGGCCGCCATGTTTTGGTCTGCACTGGTATTGTTGCGTCACAGTGCTGCAGCACTCCTCACTGTTCCTATGCGGTAACTGCTGTTTCAGAGGGCTAGCCAGTGTTTAGGCTGCATCTCAGAGATGCTGCACATCTCTGCACAGAGAATTTTAAGATTTGAGGTCTTGTCTGGTTTTTTGCACCACGAGTGATTACTAGTCAAACTAGACAGGAAAATGGTAAATACAGAGCCATATTTACCTTGTAGCAAATATTTATGTCCACATTGGTAGAAAATGTTTGAAATCTGTTTTTGATTAACCAAATGAAGGCCACGAGCTAAAATGCATCTGTTTTATAAAGTTGTTCCCCAAGTTTCTACTATTTATGAAGCTTTCAGTTTCCACACGGTTAAAATGTTGCAGGTAAACATAAAAACAGTATGAAAACACTTTCGGTTTACACTTTTCAAAGTAAAAGCCCACTTTAGCATTTCTTTGGAGAAACTCCCTTCGTATGTACATAATGCTTTTATTTTGAAAAACCACTGGCACGCTTCCACTATACACTGAATCCAGTCACTTGTAGGGAGGTTTATTGATGTAAAACTTAGCAGGAATGAACGAGCTTTGACAGCAGGGAGACAAAGCCAACCAGCAGAAAAATCGCATCTGGTATGAAAGCTGTTAAGGCGGCAACAACAAAACATACTGCCAGTCTGAAAAACCGGTTACTGCATAGCAACAGTGAGAAGCGCTATGGCTAAGTTGACTTCACAGTACCAGTGCAGACCAAAACATAGCTGCCTCCTGGTGAGTTTATAAACTCAAACTTACTCAAAATGCAGATATCTCAGATATCTACTGAGATTTTTTAGTTCAATATACATATGAGAGATATAAATATCTATCCAACAAGATAGAGGCCGGCTAAGACTTCAGTACATGTTCTGTTTTGTTGTCTTTTACGACGGCACCTTGCCAGATCATGCAAGTGGGATCCCAACCAATCGTATGCTGTCTTTACACTGTCTCTGTAACAATTTGATAGTTCTTTCTTTTTTCCTTTCTTTCTTTATTAGGATACCCATTAGCACTAGCAGAAGCATTTGCTATTCTTCGTGGGGTCCAACACACATAAGGTCATACACATCAACACAGGTCACAGGTTGTTGGGGAGGCAGGTGAAAGATTGTTAATTATTGCTACAACAGGAGCACTCGTTGGGATTCTAGCAGTCTTTTGCCCTGAAGAAAGATTTAAAAAAACAAAACAAGTAATAATGAGTTATCCTGATGTATCAAAAAGAAGCACATAATGGAGAGGCTCTCCTTTAAATACAACGTGAGGTGGGAATGTAATAACATGACAAGAAAATTAACCCAATCAGCCTAATACACACAGCTTCACTAGATGTACAAAAAATCCACATGTGGAAAAAAAGTGGGGGCTTGTACAATGTCACTCTGGCAAATGATACAATGACAAGGAGAAAATGCTCTCCTATTGGTAGTCGTCAGGATAGTTGTTTGATGTCAGGTCAGGGTGTCAAACTAGACAATACGAGAAAGACTCTGGCATGCTAGTCTTGTCGAACTGTGCTTGACTCATTGACTTTTGTCCCACTCAGGCCTGCTGTTTGACAGAGAGCTGTGATGACTCGGCTGAAATTGTTTAGTAAGAGCTGGCCTTCAGAGAGCTGAGGGGCAACTTTTAATTAATTCTTTATTACGTGGCTGTGAGCACAAATTTTGGCCTTTATCTATTATGTTCCACCCTTGATATCCACATAATAAACTGGTGAATCACAGTGTTTGAGATGAGATTTAACTTTTTTTACACTTGTAGGGGAGACTTTTTACGTCAAAGGCTATCCCACTGCAGTGAAACTTACACCCACCAGATCCCCCGCCTCACGGAAATGCACAACATGTTTGAGTGATGAATCAAGAGCCAAACAGAGGTGTGAGAGAGGGGGCTGGTCTGACATTTCTTCTTGTTTTTCTTGCTTTGATAGACTCGCCCACTTAATGCCCTGGTGGTCTTTGTGTTACAGCTTCAAAAGGTTAAAAACTTTGACATCAGATAAGTAAGAGGAGGTGATGACAAGCCTACGCACAAAATATTCAGTTTTTAAAAGAAGCATGACAGACTGTAGGTGCACTGTGAAGTCCTTGTGAATCTGGAACCACGGCTTAAAGCAAAGAGTTTTGAAATATTCAGCGTTAAAATGCATTCACTTTATTTTTAAGGGCTTTGGCTGTCTTTGTCAAGAATGAAGATAAACTGCCTTCTATCTACATTATTAAGACCCTTTCAAGTGTTTTGATTTTGTTATTATGCAGCCTAATGCTAACCTTGCAAAGCAGATGGATAATAATAATAATACATTCTATTTATAAAGCACTTTTCATAAAACTCAAAGACACTGTACAATGCAGAAAAACAATACAGACACTTATAAATGAACATTAAAAGTAGATAAAGCCAACAAAAACAAACAGACAAACACAAATGACAGAACATCACAATCACAGATTAAAAGCCTGTCTAAAAAGGTGAGTTTTCAGCATTGATTTAAAAGTGGGTAAGTCCGTGCAGTTTTGAATATGAGTTGGGAGTGAGTTCCAGAGGGAGGGGGCAGCTATGGAGAAGGCTCTGTCCCCCCAGGTTCAGTGCTTGGTTCTAGATGGCGGGGAGGGGAGGTTGGTGTTAGAAGAGCAGAGGGTACAGGTAGGAATGTGATGGTGGAGGAGGTCAGTAAGGGAGGGGGAGCCTATTGATTTAGGCCTTTATAGGTTTCCTACAATTCTGTGTTTTCCTGTCAAAATGGGCTGCTGTGTGTACACTGATGAGGAAAAAAATCAACTTAAATGATTTTAGCAAACGGCTGCAAATTAATAAAGAGTGCCAAATTTAAGGGGTTCTGAATACTTTCCGCACCCACTGTAGATCTGAAATTGAAAAGGTCAATAACAGCCTTGTTTTCTGAGTCCTAGGGGTTATCTGTGAGGTTAAATGAGTTAAAACTAAGTGCAGGGGGGCTCTGTAAATCCCCCACAGTCACATCTGTGTTTGTGGCCTGAGTAGAGTGGGTTGTGTGACCTAGACACAGGTGGGAGATAATCTATGTGACATCATGACAACGTTAATATTTTTTTTTCCTTTACAGTCTGTCAGCTTGTCCTCTTTGACAACAAGGGGGATAGTTTGACATTTTAAAATTTTTGTGCTGCCACCTGGGGGCCAGAAGATGCAGTAAAAAGAAAGAGAAACTATTACTTGATTTAAGAGAGTGCAATGAGTCTTTGACAAATTTGACAAGTTTGAAACATGGAAATCTATCTAAAGACACTATCAACAGTCTCAGCAGGGTAACAGAAAATGTACAATCAAAACACTAATCAGTATGCACTGAATGGAACTTTTATTACTTTGAGGCTGGTTGGTGCTCATTTTCAGAAACACCGCTAAAGGTGTACTCACACTAGGCCATCCGTACCATGCCGTATTCTAACCGTGCTGAAGCCCATTTGACCCCCTCCCCTGTCCCCCCTTTGGCCTGCACTCACATTGCTCAACACATCCAGGCCTGGGCACAGATACGCCACGCGCCGATGTCATCATATGAAGCATCCACCATGATGAATTTATACGTATTGATAACTTAGTATATGTAAGTGTTGTTGTTTCGGCTTTAAAAGAAAAGCAGATTTATACAATATCTGATCTGACACTGGAGTTATTTTACCAGACCTGGGATCAGCAGCTACGTTAACTATACAGAGCACAGTGAGGAGAGCGAGAGAAAGCGGTTCATAGCGGAGAATTACTGCTCACAGCATATAATCTGGAGCCTTATCAGAGTTCAAAGCACTTCTGATGAATGAAACCCAGACTTTTTCACCCTTATGAGTTTCTACCAGGCGGCAACCTTCGGTCCTGAAAAATGAAGCCAATGCGGAAGTGCAAAAAATTGCGAGTGTCAACTTGAGGCTGGCTGCAGGAACACCGGAAGTCCCGTCTGCACACATGTTTAACAGCCAGTTTTGACACACAAAATAAACTGGTTTACAGCCTGGTTCAAAACACCAAACGTGTCTCATTAGCTGGTGTCTTATTGTGCTCCCACTGTACGGGGGTTGAATTTTTTTGTACCATGATTGTTTGGATTGGATTTAGGATGAAAGCTGATTGGTGTGTGTCATTTGATTGACAGATAGCTCGGCAGGCAGAGGCTCCGTTTCTGTCAACCGGAATGCTAGCTAGCAGGCTGACAGGAAGTCGCGATTAGTGGGCAGGCCGTTAGGTTGTAAGCAGACGGCTGACGTCACACAGGGTTTGTCCAATTCTTTCTACAGTCTATGGTTCCTAAAGCTGCTCTTCTGTGTCAGTATACCATCTGAATCTCCGTGGAATTCTTTTACGCGCCATGAACTGAGCCTTTCCTCTGCGTTTGGATACCTTTCAATGCTGCACCAAACAAGCTCTAATGTCACAGGACAGCCTGTGTCCAGAGCAGGATTAAATGTTCAGTTAAGTTTTTTTTTTTTTTTTTTTCCGTGACAAGAGCAATTTTAACCATCTGATGAGAGCTGGAAGTGAAACGCCACAGAATAAATAAACAATGCTCCGTTCAAATGTCAGTGATTAAGATCACAATTTCACTTCTTGGTGACATGAAATAGAATTAGAGTTAAGTTAATTCAGTGGATGGTAGTTTAGCATTATATTTTTTTAATAAGAGAGGTTAAATCAGCCTTGTGATTAACCCCGGCACACACTTGTCCCTGTATTTGGCACTCTCCTCTACGCACTGGGGATGAAAGGTATTTGTTATCCTGTGAGCTGCTGTTTGTAACTAAAACAAGGGAAGAAGCTTTATTTTACAAACCAAAAATCTTCTCACAGTCATTAAAGCCTGACTTTGCTAGAAACTGGTCCCCTTGGCTGTGCAATTATTAAACAGTCCCTGCAATTACTGCATTCTTTCACATAACCTATATAACTATTACGCAAAAAAATCCCTGAAAGCTGATATCATCAAATACTTTACATCCACATGGACAAAGAAATATTGCAAAACACAACAGTTGTGCATAAGAGACCTCCTGTGAACTCCTGCTTTATTTATTTATTTATGTATTTCTTAAATGAGCCACAGCAATATATAGGCCAACCACTGAGAAGGGATAATAGCTGTCACGATTACAAGCGTGCAGGCTTTAGGTAAACAGTGTTTGGAAGTGCTCTGACATCTGCATATAAAAGGTTAAAAAGCATAGAGCCACTCAGAAAATTGGTAGTTTGCCAGACATCACTATTTTCATCTGCCTGGTGAAGCTTGTTTTTATCTATTATTATAGGACAAGGACTTTACTGAGCTTTCAATGTTCAGAACTCTACATTTTGGCTTAAGTTTAATTCCCTATTATAGTATGCTATTTATGATCACAAAATTAAATACTTCACTTATTTTTTAATCATTTCTGGGCTGCTGTAATCAATTGTGATGACATTTATTTAAAATAAAGTTAATTATAAAACTGACCTTCATCTGTTTTATTTTGGAAGTTAGGGAAACATTACAATTTCCAAGTAAGAAACAGATGTTGTGCAAATCATTCAACACGATTAATCATAAACGCAGCTGACAAACTTGTGACATGAACACCATACCCCTAGCTTTTGGTGATCTCCAAAAGGAGATAATAATGCAGCATCTGCTATGCTTGGCATTAATACTGTCAAACGTCTGCACCTTTTCCAAGCCGGGCCAAACTGAGGTGCATATATGCAAGAGTAAATCAGTCGCCATCCATCTGTTTTTAGTTAGAATAACATGCTTACATGCATTTGAAATATCCAGTTTAGTTGGACGAACAGAATAATAATTTCTGTTATGAGTGCATGAATGAGAGACATAACAATATAAAAATGACATGCACATTCTACATTAGTTTCAATGCATGGAAATGGATGATGTACATACCTGATGGAAGACCACGGCATCCCCAACGCCTTCCCAAAGACCAGTGAGGGAGCAGAACGTCGCCTTTGAGCCAAGTGTTTGAAATGCTGCTGGAAAGCACAGAAAATGGAACTTCAGAATCAGAAAGACTTTACTGCCATTGTTGTTGATATAATGAAATTTTGTTTGGAACTCAGAGTCAAGCAGCAATAAAATTAGTATAAAATAGAATAAGGATAATAAAATAGAATAAAACAGCAATAACAACAATAGTAAAAAGAGATTGCATTATGACAGTTGTAAACATTGAATTAAGTTTACATAGTGCAAGGATTAAGTAGTGAAGGAGAGATTATATGCTGGCAAGTGCAGCTATTAAAGTGGTAGTTACTTATTCAGAAAAGACTGTGCACATACCGTGCCTTTATTCACGTTTCAAATCTCTACATCTGCTTACAGAACACATAACTGTTTCATTTTCACACTAATGTTTTCACCAGCTGTTAAGTAGCAGCCGTGAAACTATCACTCTTTTATTCAAACTGTAGAATGACTGTTGACCCATGTACACCCATGCTTAAGTACTGCTGCTTTACAGCAGGTAGGCATATCTTCACAGCCTGATTAAAGAAAAAAAAACTAACGTCAGAATAGTGCCTTTATGAGACACCTAGTGGGGGATGGGGCTGGGTAGGGTTTACAACTTGAGCGTTTTGGTTTAAGTAAGGAAATGGATTTATGTAGGCTATTATTAGCCTGACTGCATCCTGGAACAGAATAGCTGCTGTGAGGAGACTTCAGACCCACTTCAATTCCACCTTTTTGTCCTGTTGCTAGGCTCATCTAAAATTAGTTTGAGACAGTATTTCATTATGCCACTTCAAGGACTCAAAAGCCCCCTTTAGTACCCAAGTAGCTGATGTCACTCCAATATTTATGACAGTCTGCGACAGAGACTAAAAACCTGTTATTTACATGGACACATCATGCCTGCCTATGTCCCCAGTGTCTGTTTAATATGGCATTTATGCATGTCCCCAAAAATTCACATGATGCGGACACAAGATTCAAATTCAAAAAGGGACTAACTGGTGGCTTTCAGTCAAGTGTGTCTGTGGCTGTTATAAGTTTAGTTTTCACTGAATACATATTGAATGAAGATACTGTGACAACACTAAAGAATGGATTATTTGCAGACCAGGCACACTCACATTCACACCTACAGCCAATTTAGAGTCACCAATTAGCCTAATGAACATGTTTCTGGTGGTGGGAGGAAGCCAGAGTACCAAGAGAGAACCCATGCGAAAGGACACAGAAGACCCTGACCAGGAAGCAAACCAGGGACCTTGCTGTGAGGCAACAGCGCTAACCCCCGTGCCGCCATACACCAGTTAACATGGTCACTAAATAAGTAAGTCATTTCTGATCTCAGAATTTACATTATACAAACTTGCTTGAGTGTCTCCATTTTTACAGGTTACATCTCACACATCAGGTAGTTGTATATATTGCCTAAGCGCTCTTGTGTGCCCTCTACAGTTATCCTCCAGTAACACGCCATGTATAGGTAATTTAATCCATGAGAATGCTCATGAACGCAGCAACACATCTGCAAAGGCACGGTAAAACAGCAAGTACATCTTCAGCCTTACATTCACATCCATGGGCAATTCATATTTTCCAGTTAACCATACAAACATGTCTATGGTCTATGAGGAAGCTGGAGTACCTAGAGAGAATCCAGATATGCAAGGGGAGAACATGCAAATCCCGCCACCTCACACCACAAAGAATGACCCTCAAACCTGGAACCTTCTTGCTGTGAGGCAGGAGCGCTAACTATTGCACCATGATGCAGCCCAAGAACCCTCTAACCTGACCTTTTTTTTCAAGAGCAGATCATGGTCTCTGAATGGCTGTGTCAAAGGTTTTATTTTATTCAAGGAAAAATCAGGCAGGGCTTAAAGCTACTACTGTGTTAAGAGGAGAGGACCCTGGTTGCTATAGTTACAGTAATTATTATCAGGGAGAAGTAAATGCCCAACCCCAGCCAGGGATCTAAAACATCAATACTGACTTGCAAGAAATTAACAGAGGTTTCACATAATTTGTCATTTCATCTATTCAGCGGACTTTTGCTCATTTATAACAAAACTGCAGTTCCTACACTTCTAATTTTTTTCATGCATCAGGGCATAAAGATGTCACATTAAAACATTTACTAATGGAACTTTATTGATTTGAGGAAGGGATTCATCAAGATGACACTTATGTCAAGGTGTTTTCCACTGACATCGCTTTCTTTGTTCTCGTGTTACGTATGTGCAAGCTTTACAGACACTGACCTGAGTTTGTACATGCTTTTAGAACAGCATGAACACTACACTAACATGGGATGATGAAGATGAGTCAAATCTCTCTGTGTTCACATTGACTACCATTAATATGAATATACACAACCGGAACGTGGTTACACAGTAAAGTCAGAAATACCAAAGCAAATTCCTTTATTGCGTCAACCAACTTCTGATTCTTAAGACTGTGTGATGTTCTCATTTGAGACAATTAAGTGAGAATTTCAAAGAACTATTTCTTTTTTCTTTGAAACGCCAAAAACTGCATGTGGCATTGACCTGTTGAACTATCAATCAATAAAGTAGCCTCTCAGAAATGAGCACAAGTGGAGTTTTCATGTCCTTCTCTTCTGCAAACATACGGACCTCTAGTTCTAATGGGAAGACAAACAGCCTTTTATATAGACAGGTGGTCATAGACAATAATACAGAGCCTTTGCCTCTGCTCGGAAGGGAGCATTGTATCAAGAATAAATCCACTGATCAAAACACTCAGTGCAGGAAAGATGACAGGAAACACTGATGGGGCTAGAAAAAAAAAAGTTCCTCAGTTGCTAATAAGAGGCCCATCATCTAATCAAGGTTATGGGGAAGAATGTATTTGTGCTCATCTGCAGTTAATTACACTGGTATCCTTTACGGGCATTTTCTCAGAAGCATCAGTGTTTTTAAAAACAGAGAGTCACAGTTGGTAGAGCCGGCATGCATAAGCAGGGTTTGTATGTTCTTCTAGTGCATGTCTGGTTTCTCTCCAGGTACAAAAGACATAACCTGGCAGGTCAGATGGATGTGTTTCACACATCCATCTGGAAAACCTCTCATACACAGCGTTTGGGAAAAGGCAGAGCCTTTGAAAAAAAGAACTCGGAGAGTGATTGGATGAACATTCTGTCTGTCACATCCAAACACACCCAAACGGTTCAGACAGGAGCTTTGCAGGATGGATTCGCCAGTGAGAAACAAGGAAACAGGCATATCTTTCTGCTATGCAAGGTTACCAAAGACATGCTTGTAAGGTTAATCCCCAATATTTCCTGTCTCTCTTCAACTCTAAAAGCAAAAAGGCCCAAAATAGTTAAAAATTGAGTTGTTGGTTAAACATGAATTTAAATATAGATAAGGCAACTATGTTGAAAGTTACAAAACTTTGAGATTTGTCAGAATTAAAGATGTAAGGATCCATTTAGCCTAACTCACAATAAAATCTGATTTGCAGTGTGATGCCTTAATTGAGCTTCCATTGATTATTATTTTATTTAAAAAACTATAATTGGTAAAACTAATTTTGCATATCAAGACATGCAGACTTAATTAAAGTGTAAATGACCCCCCAGCTCAAAGCTTATTTTGCCCACTTCAGTAATTCAAAATAATGCACAAAAACTGGGCAGTTTGGTACTTAGGGGAGGGAGGACAAAAGGACGGGGTTTTCCATATGAGTGACAGCGACGTCTAACCTGACACGCCAGATGGATAGGTTTCACACATCCATTTGGAAAACCTTCGATATACAGCGTTTGGAAAAGGGCAGAGCCTTTGAAAAAAAAATCGGAGGGGGATTGGATGAACGTTCTGTCTGTCACATCTTTACGGGCCAATCAGAGCAACAAAACAAGTGATGTCATTGCTGCTACCGAGGTGCACGTGCTCAGCTACATGTCAGTACAGGACTTTTGTTGTTTTTGATAAGAAAAGAACTCACTACTGTTCTTTGTTCTTCTTTTAACAAAGAAATGTTGTCAAGTTTTGATAAAACTGGCGCTTTAGCGGCATCCACGTTAATGTCTTCCGCCATAACTGCACCAGCTCTTGCTGCTGCTTGTTTACATCATGACTCTGCTGCGCCTGAAAGTACTGCCCCTTGTCACTGATTGGTCCTGTCACTTTCTAACCGGGCCTAAATGGTTCAGACAGGAGCTTTGCAAGATGGATTCGCAAGTGAAAAACAAGGAAATGGGCGTATCCATCTGCTTTGTAAGGTTATGGTTTTGGCATAAAACTTCAGAAATTGCAAATAGGTCTAAAAAATGAAATTATCAGCTGGCTAGGTTTAAGGCCAAGTGTAATATGAAAAAACAAGGTGAATTATGATTTCAAATTAATGTTTCACATTGTATTCTGATTTCTTTGCTGTTTTTCTGTGAAATAGCGTTTTTATCTATGGATAGCTACTGAAAAGGCATAATCTTTAAAGCACAAAATGTAGAATTTCACAGGCATTAATTTCACAGTAATTCCCCTATTCATCCACTCATTCATGCTGTTGCCCCACTAGACATTTCCAAAGTTGAGTGATATGAGTATCGAGTGCGATGAGTGTCAAGTGCTACTCCAGGGCATACTTATTTTGAATTGAGGTATCTTTTCAACAGGAACTGCACTCCATGATGGGTATTTACTAAACTGCTATTTTTGTTTCATGCACGGATTTCACATAATGAGCGAGAAAACCTGTTACAGTAGCCATCCTGGTTAGCGCTGTGAGCAATCCCATGATGCTTTTTGAGTAGCTCACAGCCTAATCAGGGAGGCAACTTTAACAGCTTTTTTCCTATACTGTTAAAGTTCTTCCATGTTTTGAAAATGGTAAACACACCTTACGAACTGCATTTTTTCTTGAATAGTATTCATGTCAAAACAAGAAGTGAGCAACAGAGGTGTACACTAAGCAGCATGTCACATGATCTTTGTTACTGTTTTGACTGAGAGCCCCCAGCGTCAAAATTTCTTACCTTGTGTTTAAATGGAAAACTCTGCAAACGCTCCTATAGAGAGATTTTGTTGCTTATGAATGGCTGTAAACAACTGTCTAGCATCTGCTCAGCACACAGTTCATTCTACACAGTGAAGGTCATAAATCTTAGGGAGCAGCTATTCTATTCCTTGTGTTAGCACCAAAGGTCTGTTTGAAAGGCATCTCCATGTTTTCAGTGAAGTGAGAATAAAAATGTCCACTACATGCACAAAGCTCCATCTAACACATAAGATGTCAAAAATGATTGCGGAATGTTTGATTGCTGGGAAAATTTAACATGCTGCTTGTACAAAATAGCCATTCAAATAGAAAATTGTTTATAAATTCACAAAGCTGCACAAAGACAGCCAAGCTGGAAGAACGCTTCAGAAAATGTTTTCGTTCATTCTAAGAGGAGGAATGCAGAAACAAGGGGATAAACTGATTGGATTATAATGACTAACTGCCCATGATGAAAATGTATGGAGACCCAGCAGATCTTTGCTGAGCTCCTATTTCCCTGTGATTACCAATGACGTGTTTCTTCCATGCAGTGGCTGACATTGACGTTTCCTGGCAACATCCAGGCTTTCAGGCTGAGTGAAAAAAATGTTAGTGTGAAATGTTGTGTTCACAAAGCTAAAAAATAACAACGTTAGTACGGGTTGGACCTTCATTAAGCCTTTGTATTAATTCAAAATCTTAATTCAGCTTTGAGTAAGAAATTATTAAACAAATAAGATTTCTCTCTGTCTCTGTCCTTTGTTTATTTTTCATTATGTCAAAGTAAAAGTACTGGCATATAAATAGTATCATCTTAAAATTAAAAGTATTTTATTTAAATCTTAATTCAAAGGACTGAGTTCAGAGTAGCTACTAGGGCTGAATGATTTGGGAAAATAATCTAATTGTGATTTTATTCAAATATTTCATTTATGAATTGTGAATGAAATGTGAATTGTTATATTGAATTGTTATATTCTAATAAGAAAAGCATTTACAAAAGTAAGAAAAGTGAAATTTTTGGAAAATTTAATTGACAGAAATGCATATTTCTGTTTGCCTGATGAGCAGAGAACAACATCTCCATTAGCAAAAAAAAGAATGAAACTGTTAATGACACAGGTCAAAGGTATTGGAACTTCAGCAATATGAAAATTGCAGTAGGACTTATTGCAATTTAAACCTGACTTTAAATTTTCACTTCAATCTTTATTAGCACCATTTTTTTTAAACAAAAGAACTACGTACAAACAGACAGAAAAATCAGGAAATTGAACAGGCACTGGTTTGGAATGTGCAATCTAACTTCAGATCAAGTTAAACTATAGTTTCACACAAAAAAGTAAATTAAGGCTTAAAATGATCAAAATTATGATGTATAAGAGATGAGAAATTACAGATTTGAGTTACAATCTCAATATATGACAAATGTGAAGCATTTCAAATTAAGGAAAGCATTCAAAAACATGAAGAGAAAAAAATTACAAGACAGTAAGTTTAAAGTCTCTCCAGAAAGATGCTTTATGCTCAAGTCTAGTTTGAACGTAATATGCTCTAACTCACAGGTGTCAAACTCAAGGCCCGGGGGCCAAATCCGGCCTGTGGAACGATTATATCCGGCCCACGAGATCAGATCATGTTTGTATTATAACTGACCCACCAGTATGAGGTCTGCAGATTTCCTCCAGTGAAAAATGTAAACTTCAACTTGATGATTTAAAATATCCTTGTGAAGCCATAAAAATCAGAAAAAGTAAAGAGTAAGAAATATTAGATAACAAGTCAAGAATGGTGTGTGTGTGTGGTGTTGGTGGTGGGGGTGTGTGTGGGGGGGTTAAATTAATTTGTGTTTTATTTCATATTTTCAATTTTGCATCTCAAGATGACAACTCAAACTTAGAATTTTGATTTCATTTCATGCTTTGACCTTTTCAACTCATTATTTGGACTTTATGTGTCACATTTTTATTGTGATTCCCAATTTTAAATTTTAAGTCATATTTTGACCTTTTCAACTCCTTTTTCTGGCTTTTTAGTCCCATATTTTGACTTTTAAACACATGATTTCAATTTTTTCTCATATTTTGACATTTTAAATTCATAATTTTTACTTTTTATATCATATTTTGACCTTTTACACTCCCAGTTTTGAATTTAAGTCATAGTTTTAACTTTACAAGTCATCATTTTAAATTTTAGCACATATTTTCACATTTTCAACTCTAATTTTGGCTTTTTAATCCCATATTTTGACCTATCAGTCTCAAAATTTAAAATTTTAAGACATAATTGACTTTTAAACTCATGATTCCAAATCTGATCTCATATTTTGACCTTTCAAACTTTTGATTTCAACTTTCTCCTCATATATTTGCACTTTAAAAAGTATTTTTCTATTTTTGATAACATGTTCTGATCTTTTGAACTAATGAATTGGATTTTTTTTTATCTCAGATTTGAGCCTTTAAACTTATCATTTTTACTTTTTTGAATTTCCAAATGATTTATCATCAGTGCTGTTTCACATTTTGTTACTGGTGAAAATGAGGTTGACAGTTTCTGGTTAAATGTTGACCCTGTTAGGCTCTCAGGTCAGACCTGAATCCAGAATCTGGCCCCTGCTCTAACGAAATGACAATGCAAATATGCCAATGATTCAGGTTTTGGCTGTTTACTTATTAACAGCAAACAAAATGTCAGGCTTTATCTGTATAACTTTATTAAAACAGCGGCAGCCCTTCGGCCGTCAGTTAATTTATTCATTGGTGTGTAGGTACAGCTATGTTGGCTGCTTATAACCGTTAGCTAAAGTTAGCATTAGCAAAACCGTTAGCGCGCTACGCAGCTCTGACCGTAGCGCGACAGAAAGAGAAAAAAAAACACGAATCTACTTTACTCGTTGGTTTTTACTGTTTTGTTTGTTCTGGAGAGGAGGAGGCCTGTGTGGACGATTAATGACATCTTCAAGATAAACTATGAAGTATTTCTAGCTAGAACAACCGTTAAAGAAGCTAGCAGCAGCATAATGATACGGAGCAAATAGCACCTGGAATACACCGTCTTTACACATTCGTCCACTTTATTCATTGTTCTTACGCCTTTTTATGACCTGGTTCATTTTGTGGAAGGAAGAAACCTTTCTGGATAATTCGGCTGCACTGCAGGTAAAACCAGGTGAGTGATTAAAGCGAAGGTTAGCTGTAAAAATATTTGGACTTAACTGCCTTCAGTGCTGTTGCCTTTGCGATGTTCAGTGGAGGAGCCCCGCCATTCAGGGTTACTAGGCTCAGTGTGCAATTTATGGAAAATAAACTTGTACACAACTTACACAGAATTTCGCCAATACACGTTTAAATGTTAAAAGGTATAATTAGGGCGGTTAAAAGGGCTAAAATCAAATATTTTCATCACAGTAACCTCAACACTTACAACCCAGTTTGTAACTTCGGTGGCATAGAATAAATTTTTTATTTTGATCAGGCTGCTCATGTGCTATAATTTCCAGACAAACTGGGAAAATGGGTTAGTCAGAGCTGGGGACAAAGAGAGGTATATCAGAAACAACAAAAAACAAAGCAGGAACATTTCACAAGTGTCTCTTTCTGTTCACTGTCTCTACAGCTCCATGAAAGCACAAAAGTCCACTGACTCATGATGGGCCAGGAGGACCAGTATACAAAGGGCCCGAGCGACCTAGTCCAGGCTCTCATTTACGTCATCACGAGGTATGGAAAGTTGCATAAACATGAACCATGTTGTTTGTCATGTAGATATCTGCAATGAAAAAAAACAAGCCTCTGCCGTTCTCATTGTAAATACACCACAGCCTGCATTGTAATGTCACTTCAGGGACGTTTCTTAGAGGGAAAAAAGACTGAATAATCATCCTCGATCTTTTACATAATAGTGCCCCTTAATTGTATATTTTGTGAATATACAATATGATCTCTGTCATTGCTAAGGACCAGTGGCTCATGTTTGAATGACAGTTGGAAGAGACAAGAAATGGTATGAAAGAAGAGAAATAAAAGGTTCAAGAAAAGCTCAGGCTGTTTGAACTGCATTTTTACATTAAAAAAAAAAATCAGACCTACTTTTTGTGCTAGTGATACAGATACCATGTAATCCACCTATAACTCATCTTCCACCCCAGCTCTCGCTGACTCTTGGGGTATTTTCTCTAAGCTTGTCGTAGCTTACTTTGGTTGTGGCAAGACTATTTACAGCAGCCACTGCTGACATGGGTAGCTAACCCATGCCAGCCCCTGCAGGGGTCTGTTCCCTCCTGTCAGCTGTCTTTCCAAGCAGTTACTTGGTGTTTCCCTAGTTGTCAGCTGCCCTGTTCACAGCAGTCACTAGCTAGGCTAGTAGTAGATTACAGTAGTAGGTTTGTTGGTTTAGTTTATTTTTTATTTTGCAAAAATCCTTTGTTTTTGTTTAGTTTTTATTAGTTTTTACGGTTAAATGTCGGCGCTGCGTGAGTGTCATACATTTTTAAAAACATATTAAAATAGGCTACACTTCAAGTATCATTTATTTATTTAATGATGATGTTTGACTACAACTCCAGACATAAAACTACCACTATGTGAAGTCTTAACCAATCAGATCAGGCAATTTTACACTCCCCAGAGTTGGGTGTCTATGCCAGTCAGTAAGGTTGTGTCAAAGACTAAAACTAAGGATATTTTGTCCCCATTTTTATTTTATTTTAGTTTGTTTTGTAAGCGCACTATACAGTTTTAGTTAGTTTTCTTTTTTTTTTTTTGGGGGGGGGGTAAAGCTTAGTTTTTATTCAGTTTCAGTTAACTAAAATGATTTTTGAATTTAAGTAATTTAGTTAGTTTTAGTTAACTATAATAACCTTGATTCAGGGCTACATATACATTGTGTTGATAATGGTTTAATCTGCAGTTTGTACCCTTCTTTCACCCTTCAGTGAAAGACAAAGGTCACAGGTTACTCACACTGTTAAGACAAGAATTTCTCTCATTCTCCTCCAGACACTTGCCACCTCTTCAATTCAAAACATTTAAATCTGATCCCCTGCATGTTTCTTTTAAACTCATTTTAGTAAAAGTGAGGAACACAAGGAGCATGATTATTTTATTTGTCAGTTCTCTGACATTTTTCTTGTAGTTACAGCTTTACCTCTTCACCCTTGGTCATGTGACTTTATAAATTCAATCTTTTTCTCCCTTTCACACAGAAACCAACAGACTGGTTCAGTGGTGTGTCGGTGGAAGTATCAGATTAGAGAGCAGCATAAGTCATCAGAGAAAGATCATTTTCACTTTTGCCTTCTTACTATTGAACGATGGCTCAATACTCACTGGGCGAATCGAAGCTGTAGCATCATCATAGCTTCCTCTCCTCATTGCTGTGATTCCATAACCAGGAACGTCCATGCTCAAGCCCTCACTCTCCTGCCGTCCAAACTCCTCTCTGCAAGTGGATGAAAAGCACTTTGCGTCCTAGTTTGAGGTTCATAAAAGAGCACAGGGAGTGGCTGCAGAATGACGTCTCCTGTCCTGCTAAACAGCCCCCTTTCTGAGCCGTGCTAATGAGAGGGAAAACAATGGAGGCCCGTCTGGCACACAAACTGCACAGAGTTCTTTGTGCCTGACCTGGGCCTGCAGTGCCGCTCTGATCTCCCCCCTTTCCCGAAGTATGCCCTCCCATCTCTACAACCTGGAATATTCTGCTCCAGTGGGGCAGCTTCCTCCCTTAATGAGATCGCAGTATGTCCCATCAGGCCCCGGCACTGTGTCCTCATTTCAGGCTAACGAGGGTGAGATGCCGTGACAGCCTGTACCCCTATGAAAAACAATGGCTCACATTTTCCCCCGGGCCTCCTGTACATACATGTACAGAGAGAACGACTGTCATATTTAAGTTTAGAAAGACATAAACATGGTAAAACAAAACAGACAAAAAACCCTAACAAATACAATTTCCATTCTTTATCCAGGCCCGTTCATGGAAACAAGAAAATCTGTGATTTTGGCATCCATTTTAGTCGTAACGGCGCATTAATATATGAATATATCTGGTCTATAACAGTTTATACGAGATAATTTCAAAGTTGCGAGCTGTATCATGAGAATGTGTCATATTAAAAGCAAACCAAAGGTTTAACTAGTGTTGAAATCAAACTACTGTAGATAAAGTAAGAAATCTTTGGTGTGTTCATCTCATTTTAAAATAGGTTGCATGCAGCCCAAAGTTTTACACTTTCAACAACCACCAGGTGAGCTTTTCACAGGTTACCTAAAGTGAGAAATAGATGAATAACTACATATAATATAGAGAATCCACTAATCTAAAGCTTCATATTCACAAAACTAACAATAATTCCGTTTCACATCTGTCATGAATAAACCAGGCTGATGTGTGCCTTCAGCTTCTGATTTGTGTACTTAAAATCAGGTCCAGATAGACATCCGGAAACTTGATTTGTGTGGCCACATATCAATATCCACAGGCTAGAAAACAGTATGGATCTCTGTTGAGTCCAAATATCCTAGATTTTGGCATATATTATTCTGTTTTTCTTCTGTTTTTGCCAAGTCCTCACAGAGCAGACGTCTGTGTTGTGTTTTGCAGGTGAGCACT
This sequence comes from Cheilinus undulatus, assembly GCF_018320785.1. Taxonomy (NCBI): domain Eukaryota; kingdom Metazoa; phylum Chordata; class Actinopteri; order Labriformes; family Labridae; genus Cheilinus; species Cheilinus undulatus. Next base: position 32,536,240 of record NC_054878.1, on the reverse strand, counting down.
CGTGCCATGCCGTACCGAGCTATACCAGACTGCTCGACAGAAACGACCTCAAACTTAGGCTAAGGACGGTCGGGAGACAGTTTATGGTCTCTGCGTAATTCATGGCTTTGTGAATCAGAGGTGCACGCCATCGTTTGGATTTGATGCAGAAATATATCTTAGCCTTTACTATCTTTTGGTATAGAGTGGTAGTTGAATGCTTTCGCATCACACAGGTATGGCTCACCAATTTCCACTGGCTATAATGAGGCTTCAGAAAGTCTTGTATGTCATACCACTACAGCTATTGAGAAGTTAAACACAATCTGTTCCTGTTTGCTAACTATATTCATAGTAGACAGAAGGGCAAAGGTGACAAAGTGAGCACAAGTCCCTGTCTTGCAGGTGACATGTGCTAACAGCCTTCGACCACTGTAGAATCTCACATAATGACACACCTAAGGTGTAACATGTACCCTCTATAACTTTCTTATATAATGGTGGATAACTCTTATGCTACATTTTTCAAGAGATCCTTGTGAAAGTTGTGATTTAACTATTCATGTTCTCTTTGAAAATAAAAAAAATATATTATCAATTATAACTATCAGACAAAAGCTCAACGGTGGGTACCTCTTCAATGGGGTAGTCAAGGCAGGATGGGTTTATTTATATTAAACCGTTCAAACACAGACTAGTTGAATGCTTTACACAGATGATGTCTTATTTTCTTTTTTTTTCTCTAAGACTTGATGCCAAGTGTAGGCAAAACAGAAAACAAAAAGGAGGAACAAATGCAAAACACAAGAAAACCTAAAAACAAAAGAAAAAAATCCAATGGCAAAAATGTCTACAGTCCATCAAACAGGAAAATTCTGTGGACACAGGAAAAATCCAAGGAACAACAGAGGCTGAGACATAAAACCTTACTGACACAGAAGGGCAGGAGCACACAGATTTTTCTGAACTTTTTTTTTCCTGTGATTGTATTTAAAAAGTTTAATTTCCGTGATTCCTAGATTCATCTCATAAAAAGTGAAATATTTCAAGACTTAGGCAACTTGTTTTCAACTCGATTGCAGCTTACAGCTCATGAAAATCAAAAATCCACCATCTCAAAATGCTAGAATATAAAAAAAAACAGTCAAAATAAACATTTATAATAAAGAAATGTCTGCAATCTTGTAAAAGCTGTTGATTTATGCACTCTGCACTTGGGTGGGGCTTCTTTTACATATATTACTGCATCAATGTGATGTAGCATGGAGCCAATCAGTCTGTGGCACTGCTGAGATGAAGTTTTGACTCCACTGTGGGCAGTCACGAAGTCCTGCTGGAAGAGGATATCATTATCTCTGTAGAGCTCCTCAGCAGATGGAAGCATGAGGTGCTCTGAAATCTCCTAGTGCAGTATATTAATTATCAATTTATTTGTAAAGGGACCATGTACAATAATGAACATAAATGTTGCCATGTGATGCATTGTACCAGAGTTAGCTTAAAGCTAATTTACATCTGCAGTCCCTTGGTAGGTCACATTAAAACATAAGTTATAAAACATCTCAAAGAAATCAATGAAACAAAACTACCTCAAAGCTGCAAAGCTGTAGATCATCCACACAGGCACACACCCTCACATTCACATACACACAGGCACATTCACACAGATTTGAAGCAATGGTATAAAATCAGTGGTTACAGAGTTGAGTGTCTTTTAGTAGATTTTACTACCTGGCGAAATGGTCATGTTACTGATGCTGCATTGCTTTCACACTCACGTTTGAAGTATTTACACACCGCTGACATGTTAAACACAGAGATGCTAATGTTGCTACTGCTGCTTTGTGATACTGGTGCGTTTATGGCCCGTCGTATGTATTGGTTCTGATCCGATACATATGATCAGGATCAGGACAGCCCTGTTTGAAAGCCTACCTATCCTAACGTATCGTGCTGTATCATTTTTAATTGTATTTCACATTGCTTCTACTCTCATGTTATAGTAACATATTGTATCTTGTCGTATTGTATCATGTCATTCAGGTTTTTTAGGCTGATGTTGATTCTCATGGTAAAAAAAAAACTTGAACGTTCAAATTAATTGATTGATAATATATCGATTTATGCAGCAGGAAGATTAACACCACACAGAATTTCTTCTCTCACCTCTAACTGACCATCAGCTGATTTCCAAACCTACTAGTTTGTCTGATAATGATGTGCTTTATGTAATTTAAAGGCAAAAGCAGAAGTTTGGGTTTTGCTATATTTCTCTGCAAGAATGAGGTCTCAGCCTGAACTATTTTTTTCTGTCTTATTCTGGCATTTAGATGTTGGGGATGTGCCACTGAAGTGCCGCTTTGCCTGTGGCAAAACAAACGCTAAATGCGCGAGGCTGGCAAAATTGTGGGTGATCTTTCATCTGTATCTCATCAGTGCAAACTCTTCAGAGGGTTAGTTGCAAAAGAGGAGCTATTTGCGGTTGCAATTCTCAAGCTACAATCTGCGCTGCATTGCATTGCTGCATGCATTCTTTATATGAATCCGACAAGTCCAGATAAAGAGAAGGAGGCATGGGTAGAGCAACGTAGCTTAAGGATGTTAAAACGTCTCTAAGGTTCTCAATAAAAATGGCTCCTTTAACTTAACTCTCAATCTCATCAGTGTTAGTTGTGTGAATGTTTATCCTTAATCTTTAAGTAAAAAAGTCATTATTAGAGTAAGATTATTCAGAGAGCAGCATCAAATGGGACTTAACAATAACACTGTTCATCTTTGATGCTGCCTGACTGTACCACATGGAGAGCTTTAACAGTGACAGCAGCTGGGAAATATTCACTGACCTACTCATTTGTATAAATGAAGCTGTTCAATCTCTTACTGATCATCAATAAATAGAATGAAGCTAATTCTGCTCTTAGGGGGAATTTTATTTCTTTCCATTAATCACCAGAGAATGAGGCTGTGGGCTGAATAGAAATGTGAAAATCTTTAACTATTGTAACTACTGGACCATGAAAGTCATACAGTTATTAAGAGTGGGGAACAAGGTTTCTTCATTTTGAACCAAACAGAAGCCTTTTTATTAACATTTTTAAAGGATCTTAAGTAATGCACAGTACAGAAATAAATATTTAAAACAGTTTCTTCATAACTTTATAAGTTGCAGCATTAAAAGCCTTATCTCTCATACACAGACGGAAAAAAAACCCTCAAAGAGAACTTTATTATTCTAAGTGAAATGCATTTGTGAACATACTGCTGTCTTGTTCTTTTATATTTCTGTAGAACTCCTAACGTCTTTTACAAAACAGAAATAAACAGCTTCAATGTCACAAAACATCAATACAAAAATACACTTCCAAATTTTATCTTTAATACACAAAGATGGGAAAACACATACAAGGTCAATCGAAACTTGGAGCATTTTCACTTGAGGTGGGATTGTTATATCATGCCTGATAGAGGTGGGAATCTTAAGGCACCTCACGATATGATTCGATTATGATTCATAGGGCTATGATTCTATTCTTAATTGATTATTGATGCATTTTGATGCGCTTCTTACATTTCTGTTGTTCTCACTGTGTCCAACACAATAGAAACATTTGTGTTTAAAAAAAGAGAGATAATTTAAATTTCCACTATCCTCTAATGGGAGATGTGTGTAAACTGGAAAGTTACAATTGCATCTGAAATTACAAACATAAAATATCCTTTTTCACAGATGAACAACTGGTAATCTAAGTCTTGCTCACTCATCCAATCCCTCACATAGTCTGTCCATGTCTTGTGTTCTTGAAAAGCGTCCTTAGGTTCCTTGAAAGGCACTATATAAATCCAAGATATTATTGTTATTATTAGTACCATGCAGCTCAGCGGATATAATGGGGCTGTGCTGAGTAGGGTTGGATATCATTTGGGGTTTTCTTATACGGTGCAAAATCCACACTTTTTATATGGTGTCAGTGCCTAAACAGTGTCTGAATTGATACTTTTGTGAGAAAAAATGTGCTGAAAGTAGGGCTAGGCACTTAATTGCAAATTAGATTAAATCGCAATATGGCCTGCAGCAATTTTCAAATCCCAGATAGTGCAATATTTCTTTAACTTGAAATGTGTCAAAATACCAGTTTGATACATTTTTTTGCAATGGTATGCTCTACACATCATACATACATTTGCTACTTTTCTACTTTTTGTGTATGTGTTTCTTATTCAAAACCAAAATAACAAAGAAATGATCATCCCTTCAATATAGCAATTAGTATGAGGCTTTAATTGTGTTAGCCAAAATTGCAATTCGATTGTTTTTTGAAATTGTTTAGTTTAGCTTATGTTGTGCTGGTTTTAATAAAGGATGATTCATTACTTGTGTTTGTTGCACATCACATTAGATGAGAAACCTACAAATAATTGCATATTATATTGCAGTCCCAATATTGGGGTAAACAATCCCAATTAGATTACTTTTGCACACTGTTCAGCACTAGCTGAAAGTCAGCAGGAGAATAAAAGCTGTCTGGGTATCAAAAGATTTGCAGAAATATCTTTATAAGGTGCCAGTCAAACATGGGATAAGAAACTCACTCACCTACAGTCAATTTAGAGTCTCTAATTAACCTAATAAGCATGTATTTGGTCTGTGGGAGGAAGCTGGAGTACCCTGAGAGAACCCGAGCATGCACAGGGAGAACATGCAAACTCCACACAGACAATGTCTGATCAGGATTCAAACCAGGAAGTAAGAATAATGCGTAGACTTATGTTTTTTGGTTTTGTTAATAAAACAATCAAAAATCTATGTTGATTTTTGACATCACAGTATTTGTTTTTCTTTTATTTGGGTCATGAGGAGCTCAGCATTTATTAGAAACAGATAGGGGGCTCCAAGGAAAAAAAGGCTGGGTACCACTGATTTATATGACGATCACTATTAAAAAATTTCACCTTGTAGATCCTGTTTATAATAATTAAGGGTGGGAGAAAAAAATTAATACTGCATAGTATCGGGATATTTTATCTGGTAATATATTGTTTTGTCCACCAAGTATCGATTGTTTCAAATTAATTGCTAATATGAACTGAAGTCTATGATACTAGAAAAATAAAATCAATTGTTTGGACAATTGTTTGTCCAGTGAGGTTAGCAGAGGGGACAGTCATAGAGCAGGAGAAAGTTACTGAAACAAACATGGCAGCACCAGGGAAAGGACATTAGGAATGCAAGAAGGGCACGAATGAGATGGACATGACACATGAGGTTTGCAAGAAGTGCTACGTGAAAATAAAATAATGCAGAAATACGACAAACATTAGGACAGGCTAATGCTAAATCAGCTAAACAGTTGAAAAAATTGTATAGTTTGCAATATATTGCAATACATGGTATTGCAATTCTCACTGTATTGCAAAATGTTTAAAATTGCAACAATATCGAATCGTGGGGCCACTTGTGATTCCCCCCCTAATAATAATAATAATAATACTGATAATAGTTGGTGCTTGGATTCATAGTTCACCTTTTAAGGGACCTGACTGGATACTTTACAATAAGACAGAAAAAATTAAAGACAGCAAAACATATTTAATGAAGAGTGATAGCGATGTCTGCCAGGGATAGCAGAAATGAACTAATTTCAAAGACTGAATAGTTCAGGCAGGTTTCAGGAGTATTTTTTGAAAATGTCTGAGGATAGCCTATAAGGTTGCACAGTTCTCCCAGGAGAGTTCCAAAAAGTGGGGGCTACCACACTGAAGGCTCTGCCTCTAAAGTCTGCAGGCTGCTGTAAGAGGTGGCGAGCAGACCAGTGTCTAAAGACTGTGAGTGCATGGACAGGGTTTAAGGCCTAGTCCACACATTGGTGTGTATTTTTTAATGTTTAGGTTTTTCTGTGCGTTTTGCCCTTCTGTACCCATGTACCTTTTGGAAAACTCCTTCCAGGGTGATGTTTAGAAACGAAGTGTACAGTACTTAAGTGTGGCAAGGGAAAACAACTGTGCACATACAACACTCTGAAGACACAATCCCTGCCACCAATGCTGGCGGTTTTAGAGGAGACCTGGTTTGGGTTAATGGGACATCTTTGAAAATAAAATGGTTATTGTGAAAGGAACAAAGGAAAACCTTTTGCATGTCAACATCATTGCTATCTCTAAGTAAGCTGCTTCATCTGCACATTGAAGGACTATTTTTTACAGTGCATAACTGTGTTTTTGTGTTTTCAGGTAGACTGTTTTTTAGAATTCAGTGTGTATGGAGGATTATTTTTGTAAAAGGAGGAAACCCTCTTTTTTCAAAAGTACCCCCCCACACATATGGATGAGGCCTGAAGCCAGAGGAGGTCTTTAAGGTACTGAGGGCCATGTAGGTGAGGATGAGCATGTAATAGAGTTCATATAGAGACAGGAAGGGGGTCTTTGACAGACTTTTTACCCAAGAAGGTGGAAACATTCTTGGACGAGGACCCCCAGCAGGTGTACACTTGCCTGCCATGGTAATGGTGACTGCTGCTTGTCGCTCTGCCTCTGCTCTTGCTCTTTGTCCTGATCTTGCTCTGAGTTTTATCCTGAGACAAAGTGGTCATTTTCATGCAGTGTCTCTCCTGGAGCTGAATGTGGATGGGAAAAGGGACTTGTTCGCCCGTTGCCCCAACTTGAACTCCCACACGATTCCCTCCCAGTTTGGGCCACAAAGCAAAGAGCAGGCTGCGGAGCTCTTTTTGAAAAGTTTTGTTGAAGTAGAAGTAGATGAACGGGTTGTAAATGTGAGAGCTTTTGGCAAAGAGGGCAGGGAAGACGAAGCCTTCAGGAGCCATGTACCAGCCCTCCTTGTGGAAAATGAAAAGGAAGGAGACAACGGCGTATGGAGCCCATGCAATCACAAAGCCCAGGCTGATGCAGAAAAACATCTAGAAGAGAACAGATTGCACAAGATTACTACTTTGGGAAAACTGTGCTGTAAAGATAAAAAGGAAATGATAAAAGCCACTTATGATATACACGCAGGACACATGAAGCATGTTTCCAAGGGGACCCTCCTCTCCAGAAATAGGAATGGTAAAAGTCAAGGTTTCCTAGCATGCCATTTCCTACTTTAAAGCAGCAATAAAGACAAGTAATTTAAATAAAATACTTGAAATTTTCAGTTCAACTGTCAAGGCAAGACCGTTAATGAGGTCTCAGCTCTGAAAAGACCTCAAGCAAAGGCCTTGGCTGTATAAAATTCTTGCCTAGACATCATAGCCAGGGGTTGATACTTCATCCCCTAGCAACCATTAATTTGCCCTCTGATCATTATCAATCTTTTCCTACGATATCCCTCAGGCCAACTTAATCAGTCCCTCTTTGAATCTGTGCTTTTCAAAATTTTCAGGTTAATGATTGGAGTCGGGCTGCACGGTGGCAGAGTGGTTAGTGCTGTTGCCTCACAGGAAGAAGGTCACTGGTTCGCTTTTCGGTCAGGGCCTTTCTGTGTGGAGTTTGCATGTTCTCCCCATGCATGCATGGGTTCTCCAGCTTCCTCCCACCACCAAAAACATGTTCCTTAGCTTAACTGGTGACTCTAAAATTGACCGTAGTGTGAGTGTGAGCATACCTGGTTGACTGTCTCTATATGTCAGCCCTGCGATTAACTCACGACCAGTCCAGGGTGTACCCCGACTCTTGCCCAATGACAGCTGGGATAGGCTCCATCAGTTTCATCAGTTTTTTTACACAACAGATAAATTCAGAATTTGGATGTAGTGCTTCGGCACGTCTCTATATGTGGGTGACTTTGTGTGACTGTGTGTGTGCTCAGAAGAGGCGCAGAGGGAGAAAGCGAGAGGTAGAAGCATGTTGTCTTATTAATTAATCCTTGATGATGCTCATCTTGTGGACATATAAAATAATAAAACCCAAAGGTCACAAAACATTAATACTTCAAGTCAGTGCTGAGTGAAGGGTCTTGACTTATCTTCTGTATTCACAAATGGGCCAGCCGTCACTTAGTACCAAGTCTCCACCACGATCACCACCCAACAGAATTTGTGTTGGAGTTTTAGATGATGTTTGCAAGGATCAGGTTGCACTCTGTCCAGTAAAATGTGAAAAGCAAAGCCATTGCAAATTCTGAAAAAATCAATTCCACCACCAAATGTGATGTGCAATTTTCTCTGAAGAAAGAAATGGTTTCAAATTTTATGAATCGATCAAGGCTAAGCTGCCACATGCTGCTGACAAAAGTGAAAACATGGTGCTGAAGATATAATTTTCTTTCTATTTTTGAACCATGTCTTTTATCAAGTCTGCAAGTCTGTTACATAGTTTTTCACAGCTACAGTAATCCTGTTTATTATTATTATTATTATTCAGTTGTTTTAGAACAAATCTGAAACATTTTTTTATTAATTATTTTAAAGGGTAAGTTGTGGGCATGCAAATGAAAAGACAAATTTTTACCACATACCAAACAAGACTGTGAAGCTGATTTATATTTAAATGAGAAATGAAATCACTACAAATGCCCATGGTGATGTGTGTGTGGCATCACAGATCTTTGACAACAGGGGTAGGTGTTTTTTTTTAAGTCAGAAATGTGTCGTGTGGTCTTATGAGTCTGTTATGCTCCCATAATTTTCCTTCAAAGAGGAGTATCTCTGGGTACTTATGGATTGATTAATCTTTCTATTGCCTATCTCTTTGTGATTGACATTTCCCTGGTACAAAATGGTTTGCAATTAGATCTGCAAGTTGAAATAGATTTTCCAGATAAATGTGCATACTTAAAGATTTAAAGCCAGGGGTGTCAAACGCAAGGCCCAGGGTCAAAAATTGGCCCATGGTACAGTTATACCCAGCCGTAAGATTATATCATATTTTTATTAGATCTGGCCCACTGGTATGAGGTTTTCAGATTTTCTCCAGAACAAAAATGTTAACTTAATCTTAATGATTTTAAATCCTTGTTAAGTCATAAAGATGTGTTTTCATTTCATATTTTTAATTTTGCATCTCACAATTTTGACTTTGAATTATGATATTTGATGTATTTTGATCTCATATGTTGCCCTTTTCAATTGATAATTTGGACTTATCTCATATTTTGACCTTTAAAATTCACAGTAAAAATTTAAACTCTTATTTTGCTCCTTTAAACTCATGACTGTCAATTTTATCTCATAAAATGATGTACAAAACTCATGATTTTTATATTGTATCTCATATATTTGACCTTCTAAGCTAATGATTCTGAATTTTATCTCATATTTTGACCTCAAAAACTCTTGATTTGGAATTGTATCACATATAGTTGACCTTTTAAACTCATTATTTTGAATTTATTTCATGTTTTTACCTTTCAAACTCACGATTATGACTTTTAGCTCAGGTTTTGCCCTTTTGAACTAGTGATTTTGAATATTATCTCATATTTTGCCATTCAAAATTCATGATTTTGAATTTTATCTCAAATTTTCCCTTTTAAAGTTCATGATTTCAAATTTGATCTCAAATATTTGCCTTTCCAAAACATTATTTTGACTTTTAATTTCATCTTTTGGCCTTTTAAACCAATAAGTTTAACTTTTGGCTGACTGCCAGGGTTAGCCCTACACATCGGTCTGTATGTGCCTGACTGACTGAGTGCCTTAGTGAGTAACAATACTTTTAGAGCCATAGATGCACAGTTGTGCTATGGGTAGGGTTTACTTGTACTTAAAGCTGTTTAGAACAGCTGCCTCCACTGCGAGGATTACCTGCAGCTTCATCATGGTGCCAGTTTTACTACATACTGGGCTGGATAGCTCAGTGGTTTACACTGCTGACTTTGGTACAGGAGATGGGAGGTCCACTTGGTTACTACAAAATGACTATCCAGTGTGGACACCTGGGAAAGGTCCTTAACACCAGGATCATCTGTCCCAGATGTATGTCGCTTTGGATAAAAGCGTCTGCTACATTACCACTGTAACTATGACAACTGGACCACGGTTCTGTGTGAAAAAGAGAAGAATAAAACAACACTGAAAGCTTTTCATGAGGTGAAAGATGTTTTTGCACTTCTGACGACCTGCTTGGGCATAAGTGTGAGATAATTACGGGGGAAAGGGTTAGTTGTTGTGTGAGAAGTTATGGCAGCTAGTGGAGTAATTAGCTCAGTCTTAGCTACAGCAGCACTTTTGTTAGAACTGGCATTTCTTAATTAAAGCAAGGGCAGAGGGCAACACCTAAAGCTTTTCATGACAGAAAAGGTGTTTTGCTCTCCTTGTGGTCTGCTTTGGCATAAGTTTGGGATTGTTACTGGTGGGGTTAGCCTGTGTAACCGATGGCTGCTGCCGTGATAGCTTAGAGCTTGGATGTAGTTGTAGATAAGAAGCAGTTTAATCCAAACTGGACCATATTTCTTTTTAAAATGAGAGCTGCACCAACAGCTTGTCTTAGCAGAGAAGATGTTTTTGCACATCCCCGAGTGGCCTTGGTATCAGTTTAATTCACAAAGAGCTCTGCCGTGATGGACCAATCAGGTTTTTCACTATGATTGGCCCATCATGAATGTGACAGAACATTTTTCCTATTACCTTTCAAGAATTTTTTGGAAAGTTCTGCCCTTCCAAGACACTTTCCCAAATTAATGGGAATATATATTCATGCAATGGACAACAGTCTATGTGGCTGTTTACTGCTGACAGGGTTTTGTATTTTCAACTTTTGGGATCATTCAATTCTCAACCCCCAGACATAAAGGGCAGTACAATTACACACCGCAAAATGAATCACTCTGCCAGAACACACATTTTAGTCGGCATTTCAACAGGTATCCCAAATAGTTGTGGTCAGCCATATACTAGGCTTTAATCTAGTCTTGTTAACTCAGATTATAAGCTTTTAAGATGATCATTTTTACTTTTTTTTTTTTTTTTTTTATTTTTTTACAATTTTTAACTTTTAACTATGAATGCCTATCAAACTGGGTTAAATATCTGCAGATCTGTTTACCCATTTGCATATCTATTTTAAGTTTTTACACATTAGAAATAAATCTATCCAGTTAATATATCCAAATGTTTTTTTTCTGTTTCTAAGTATATGTCTTAAACCTGCACTATTTTCTTATCTCCGTTAGTTATTGTAAAACATTTGCAGCATTTTTTTCATTGCCACTGCTCCCTCTGTTCATTCTTTCTTTAACTTAAGGAAGGACACTCTTTTGGAGCGTTTATCAGTAAAGATCTACAGAACTCATTTTTTCCTTTGAGTTTAAACTGGAGGACACGACTTGAGTGGCAGGGAACAGAAACTTAATAAATATATAAGAATGAGTGGAGAGGCTGCCAATGCCCCTAGAATATCTACTGAGGATGATAGAATGAGGCAACATTTTCAGACTAAGTTTTTTCCTTTTAACCTTTAAGTAGATTTTTTTACTTGAAATAGCAATGTACAATATCAGGGCCAGAGGAAAGTGTGCCGTACTAATCAAATGATAATTCAAGATATTTGAATGTTCTGATTTATCCTCACCTCTGACCTTAGGAGAAGTTGTATGAAAACCAAATCTTACAGTACTTAGATTGTTAATCCTCAGATGCATCTAAAAAGTCTCGACTCTTGCCCTTGCCCTTGTCCATGTATGAATTAGCAATGTACAAATAAAGATCTAGTAATTGGCTGATTGGTTGTAGCTTGAGGCAATTGAAGTTTAACTCACCCCTTGTCTTATACAAAGGTATAAGAAGCTCTACTCTCCTAAGATCATTAAACCTTGGTTCACTCACCAAAGAGAGTCGTTTCTCCGTGTTCCTCAGGTTGTTGCGGATCCCTTTAGCGGACAGTGAGTTGGAAAAGCGAGACACCTTGTAGAGGATCAGACACTGGGACACCGCAATGAAGAGGACAGGAACCAGTGTAAAACAGACGAAGGAGCAGATGACATAAAAGGCATCCTTGGCTGAGGTATGATAGCCCTTCCAGGCAATGGTGCAGGACAGTCCATAAGGCTCAGGGACGTACTCGCCCCATCCAAACAGCGGGAAGCTGGACCACACCGTGGCAACGAACCAAATGGAACAGCAAGCTATCCGTAGGTTTGTTCCCTCCAGCCACACAGCTGTAAAGACAAATGAAACCTATGTTAATGCAAGCAGTTTAAACAATTTTTGTGCTCAGATTTTGGCAAATTTGCTTACCCATTCTGTTGTCAAAAGTGAGACCAAGACTTGGCTGTAATAGTAGTTGGTAAAAGTAAATAGTAGTGTTAGTAATAGGCTAATTATAGATGCAGAAAGTAGTAAAAAAAAAAAGATGCTGATGAAGGCTATGTTTGACGCTACTTCTAAGAATTTAACACCCTTAGGTCAAAGATACACATGTTGTTAAGTAGGAACATTTGGATTAGAGCCCAACCGATGTATCGGCGGGCCGATACATCAGGCCGATTATAGCGTTTCACAAACCAAATCCATCAACGTCCAGTCCAAGCTGACGAGCACAGAGCTGAAGTTTGTATTGCAAAATCATGTCAAACGGTCAAACGCAGAGGCTTTCTGGGTGAGAAGTAAAACACTTTCAAAAATTTTCGTTTATGCTAGTGTTGTTTCTTGGCCCATTTTTACCTAAAACTCACTACACTACGCACTGCAGAGTGGTGTATCCATCTGCTACACTGTAGAGCCAAGCTTTTCCTTGCCAGAACAACCAGTGAGTTGAAATCCCTAGATGCTCATGCTACTACTATTGCCAGGTACCTTATACAACCCACCCACTCTGTGGTGACGATGGATGGCACCACATACATCATTTGATCTACAGCCAGTAGAATATCTAAAAATAAAAAAATTAAGTCGCTGAATTTGAATACTTTGTGATCAATGATCAATATTTGGACCCTTACTGATCAACAGTACTAAAATACCCATATACAGGTGCATCTCAGAAAATTAGAATATCATTAAGAAGTTCATTTTTATTTTTCATAGTTATTTTATATAATACATAATTGTGACCTGGAAAATGTTTGTACTCAGTGATTGGTTGGAGCTCCTTTTACACAAGTCACTTCATTTATGTGATGTGGCATGGAGCCAATCTGTCCGTAGCACTGCTGAGGGGTTAGGAAGCCCAGGTTGCTCTGAGAGCAGCCTTCAGTTCTTCTGTATTGTTGAATCTGGTGTCTCTCATCTCCTCTCAGTATTTTCCAAGAGATTCTCTGTGGGGTTCAGGTCGGACCAGTTGGCCAGTTAGTCAAACACAGAAATACCATGGTCAGCATACCAGTTTCTGGTAGTTTTGGCTTCACTGTGGGCAGGTGCCAAAACCTGCTGGAAAGAAACTCTATCTCCGTACAGCTTCTCAGCAGATGGATGCATTATATGCTCTAAAATCTCCTGGTAGATGGCTGAATGTGTTGACTCTGGACCGACATCAGCAGATGACATGGCACCCCAAACCATCACTGACTGTAGAAACTGAAAACACTGGACTTCAAGGTGAGATGCTTTTAAAATTTTCTGTGGCACAGGATTGGCCCGACACTAGGAACACAACACATATAGTCCATTTCCTGGACCCCTTGCTTGTGCACCTTTTCTTTCCACACTTTTCCCTTCCAGTTAGCTGTCCATGAATAAGCGTCGACACAGCCTCTGAATAAAGCCTGCCCTTTCATCAGTGACCTTCTGTCGCTTACCCTCCTTGTGGAGGGTGTCACTGATTGTTTTCTGGACACCTATAATGTCTGCAGTCTTCCCCATGATTGCAGTTTGTGTACTGAACCGTAATGAGCACATACAGGCTCACAAAACCTTACTTTTATAGGTTTAACTTTTTGAATTAAATCCAAGCAAAAAAAGAGTTTTTAATGATATTCTTTTTTTTTGGGTTGCACCTGTACGTAGGTCTACATTTTTAAAAAGTGGCCTGAGAATTTCAATACTTTTTAAAATCTTTTTTTCTTCTCCACAACAAGTACAATCTTCTCTGTCAGCAAGAGAGATATAATTCAGAACATAATTGAAGTATCTCTGTGAGAAGGTTTAGTGATCTGTCTCCCTGCATTTGTCCCTCCCAGTAAGACTGGAACAACTTCTTTCGAAGAACGATTATTTGAGCTATTTTAGTTATTATATTTTATATTTTAGTTTGAATCTTGCTCTTCTACTTGATTTCAAAGCTGGACTCATTTCTCTAATTATTAGAGAAATGAGTCCAGCCAACATTCAGCCTGACTGGTCATGAAGAATAAAATAGACATGTGTGTCACACAGCCATTAAGGCTTTATGTGATTATCATGCTTTCCATTTACCTTTTGTGCAGGACCATGTGAAATTATATATATTGAAGCATTGAATATCACGTCAGTCCCTACATTAGACAGGGTGGAGGACTCAAGATAAAAGGGAATGCATTGGCTAACAAGAGCTTTAAATGTATTCCTCTTTCTTTTCTTAGTATTGCTTTTGCATCTGCAGTATATTTAAAAACTCCTGTATTGAACACAAGGGTACTTGTGGATTAAGATATACTGTATTAAATAAAAAAATGCTGAAAAAGATGAAAGGTTATGCTAATGGGTAGATGTTTCTTGGTAAATAGGCCAGAAAAAGGCAATGTCTTGAAGAGTGAAAGCCTTTTATCCACCTTGTCTTTTTCTGCAGTCAACCCTTTGTAATCATCTTTTCAAGAAAATCCTTTCCTACCGTAAACCAAGCTGTAGCAAGTCTTCAGGTAGTGGGTGACACTGATGGCAGTGATGGTGAACATGCCACAAAGGCCGAAAATAAAGCAGCCAAGGCCGTAGTAGACACATGTTACGTTCTCTCCGAGCCACACATGGTTAAAGGAGGAGAGGATGGAGAGCGGGTAGAAACAGATGCAGCAGAGGAAGTCGACCACGGCCAGGTTGACACACAGCAGCTCTGAGCCCACCATCTTCTTCCTCCTGCGGTAGCAAATCACCAGAACCAGCCCATTGCCCAGAACAGAGAGCAGAACTAGAGAGGGGGACAGAAGATATGAGAAGGTATACTGAGCAATGAGCATGAAGATGAATTCATAAAATGTAGCCATCAGGCAACAAGGTCAAATTTAATAACCATCTTTTATCAGATCGCTTCGTATTCAGCACCTTTCAAGCTAAAACTACTGTTCACTGAAAATGAGTTGTCTGTCCTTCATAATCTTTGAAACATAGTATATGACACACAGGAAAGCCTATTTTTTAGAATAATTGAATAAATCATGAGCAACCATTCAACAGTTAATGTAAGTTTTTTGATGTAGTATCCTTCAAAACCAGCTGTTCGAAGATCCTTCTTTGGCTTTGAGAAACAGCTATTCAGTGTGAGTCAATCAGTGCCGTTCCAGGTGTGTGTGCGTGGCTGGTGTGGCAAACCTATATATACTCTGGGGCTCATTGTCTTACTTCAGAGGTATTGAGAGCATATCCTTGTGTTATATCCTGTGAGTTAGAAAGTTAAATGTTGCGTAAGCATTGCAGCTACATTTTCTTGAGTAAATTTTACAAGAGTACTTCAAATTTTATGAGAATAACCAGTGACCCCAGGGTTAAAAGTTGTTGGTGCTGGAAACTGTTTACCAGTCTTTTGTTTATCTTTTTCACACCAGTCAGGGGATCTTTGGGTTTCCTCTGAAGATAGTTTTCTCAGTCTCCCTATAAGTTTGTTCCTTTTCAGCTTCACAGCAGAAGTGGTGTATTTTCCGCTTTTCTAAGTATTATTAAGAATGGAGTTTTTAGGTTTTGGCTTATTATCTTCTGCTTTTGTTTTCCCCTCGTTCCCATTGATCACTTGTGATTTAGTGGTTAACCTTCTTGGATAAGGAAACCCGTTGTCCCACTGCCCCTCCTACCTGACAGTAGTAGTAGTTTAGTGTATTTTTTACACTGTGATTAGTGTCAACCTGACATTTCAGGGCTCTTACCGAGGTGATCATGTCAGTGGACACATTCCTGACTGCAGATGATGAATCCGACAGGCTGACTTCTCCTTCAGACTAACTGCTGTGCAGGTAAAGTAGATGATGGGAGAATTTTTAAGTGTATAACTATTGTTTGGAAAAGTTAAACCACATAAGAGACTCTGCTCGCTGCAGCTCAGCTGCTCTGGCCAGGCAGCAAAAACTTGTCAGACTGCTGTCTATCATTGCTGTCATACTTTAGCACTTTAGATTTGTCTATTTTCCACATTTGACAAACATCGGCAACTGTTGTTGCTGTGTGTCAGATTTTTTGCCAGTGAGGGCTCACAAGGCAACTAGCAGTTGATGCCGATGTTCCATGATGCATTAGTGCAACACTAGCCAAAACGAGCTCAGAAATGTCACCTCACAGGGTATCTGCAGAAATCCAATACTGTGCATCTCTATTAAATAAACAATTCGAAATAAAAAAATGTCTTTATCTAACTGAAGGCGTCTCTTGCCCCCCCCCATGGTTTCTCTCAGCTCCACTTTGGGAGCCACTGTGTTAGTGGACACTTGTGCCAAGTGTTGAGGTAATGCTTCTTAAAATGCAGTGTTCATAACAACAGGATTTACAGTTCAGTTGCAGTTCAACCTTAAGGGTATGAAATGTCTTTACATTTCTAACTGGACTTTTGTGGGACATCCTGTAACACTTGTGTATAAGTTATTACAACTTAAGGCTCTTCCAGTCTTCTAAGTTGAAAACAGCTGATAAAACATTGATCTTCATCAAACCAGTGATTTATTGGGTGTTCTATATTTATTGCAACCCCCCAGTTTTCTTTGATAGTCGCTCAAGCCTTTCTTTAACAACAGCTGGATTGAAACTACTACCTCCATGATAAATAAAATTGCATGTCTCATCATCAGAGCATCTTCAGATATCAGAGCTAAATTAACCAACCTTTACCAGTGATTACTGTTGCCGGGTAAAATCAACATCTCCTGAGGCATCAGGCTGGCTCTCATTAGTCCCTCATAAGTCCTGGCCTAATCATGTAGTCCCCCCATTTGTATGCCTTATTAGAATACATGGGTTGATTAGAAATCTAAATAAGGAGGTTAAGGTTTCTAGGGATAGTAACCAAACCTCCTGATAACAAAAGGTTAAAAGGTTAATGAGCAAGATAAACCACCTTTGAATAGGAAAAGAGGTAAGAAAAACTACTTTTAACTGATTTAAAGGAAAGAACATAAACATGAGAATGTCTGCTTTAAAAGTTCTCGGAGTAGGCTATTGTATCTTTAAAGAAAATTGCTCAATTGTTAGTGTTTTGATACACTTTAAAACCCATGCAAACATTGGAACAGAAAAATACATATAATAAGTAGAGATACTTGAGGAAAAGTGTATTTCCATCGTTTTGAGTTTTTTTTTATTTCTATTCTGCTGAAACTCTAAGGTAAATTATTATTTCTGAAAGTAAAACTTTTTCATGTATTGTTCTGACGTCTTCGAAAGTGTCGAAAGTTTTTTGGGGTTTTTCACGTTGTTTTCCGCTTAATGTACTGACTGGCTGGTCAGTAAAGTCTTATTTATGTTGGCCGAGGAGAGAAAAAAAAATCACGTACCGACAGAGAGGATGGTGAGCCCAACACATATGTCAGCAGCTGGGGTCAACTTGGAGGTGAAGGCAGAGACGCTCCGGTTGAATTCAGAGAAGTTCAGAGGCATTGGTTGGAGCTCTTTCCGATGGTGTCGCGGGATAAATTCCGGTCTCTTCTTAACGGAGCGACACAAGCAGGCGGACGCCTACTTTTATGCTGGTGGGTGTGTCACCATGGTAACTCAAAGCACGAGCCACGTGCTGACGAGGAAGCACAGAGGAGCGGGTGTGAACTGATGCAGAAGCGTGAAGTGAACTCTCAGAGGTAGTCTGAAGATGTTAATGCAGCTCCCGTGGTCGAATACGGAGGCCCAGAGGGGACATCTGTCACTGACAGAGCATCTGATGAGTGCAGTAGAGACCACGGATACTGTAAGGGGAGAAAGAGCCGTTGAATCGCCTGTATAAATATTTCTTATCTTTTTACTCCTAATATTTTATATTCTATCATTGTTTCTGTTACATGTTGTTTCAACAAAACATGACAGTGTCCACATTTTGAAATGATTCAAATAGTATTAACCATTTCTTGTTGAAAAATATGCATTGAAATTAGTTCAAATGAAAATAAAACATGATAATTTGGGGAGATTTATGCTAAAATCAAAATAATCTTTGAAAAACTCTCTAATTGTAAGTGTGCATATGGCTATTCTTGAGTGTGAACAGCTGTGTTATGCATCAACCACTCTTAGGGACAGCGGGGGTCCCAGGCTGAAAAGTTTTGGGACATCTGCTCTATTTGCCTTGATATTAGACAA
Organism: Cheilinus undulatus; assembly: GCF_018320785.1. Lineage (NCBI taxonomy): Eukaryota > Metazoa > Chordata > Actinopteri > Labriformes > Labridae > Cheilinus > Cheilinus undulatus. The sequence continues at coordinate 32,517,932 of NC_054878.1, read as the reverse complement.
AACCAGTGCTGGCAAAATGTTTTATTAAGCCCTCCCAGAGGTCAAAATGTGATAAAGTGCCATGTTGGGTACGCTTCCAGTAATAAAAGTGATAGTAAATGCCCTCCAGGGTGTGTTACAATAGCAAAAGTAATGGCTGCCCACAAGCGTCATACAAATCAGAAGTTTTTAACATTATCTCACAAATGTAATACATTTCCAACAAATGTAATAGCAGTTTTCTACTGCAAACATATGAAAGTAATAACTTGGTGAACTGTAAAATCATTTATATTTAGATCACTCTAACTCCCTCTGATGGCTTAATTCAAGAAGAACTCCATGGATTTACCAGAACTAGCAAAAATTGATGCCAACCCTCTCCTCTCTCATTCAAAAATGTTGTGCAACGATTCATGGCTCTATGAATTTTTTAAGACTGGGAAAAACGTCCTGTTTCATGGCGAACAAAAAATTGCCATAACAGCGTTTTATGATGAGCTTAAGCTTGAATCGACTGGCAGTTGTAAAAAGGACAGCAAACAAACCACAACTTTCATTTTTTATTTGTACATTACTTTTTTTGGAAGTTAATACATTTTTGAGAGATGTGATAATTTTTACTTTCTCAGGCCATTTATTCATGCGACTTCTTTATAATATGATTTTGAAGAACTCTGGGTCAATGTGAGAGTCACTAAGCCACATATTCTAGCCTTGCTTGTCAGTTGGAATTGTCTAGAATGCTTGGAGGAATTGACATCAAACTTTGCACTAATGTCCACTCTGATTGTCGGAAGAGTTCAGTGAAATGTGAAGATCATTGAGTCCTATGTTTCTCCCTTTCTTGTGGATGGGATTTGCCAAGAACACTTTGAGAAATTTCATCAAACTTTGCACAAATATCCACTCTGACTCAAGGATAAAAGATTCAGATTCTGAAGGTCTTGGGTCCAGAATGAAGGATGCAGGGCCACATGTTCCTCCCTTGCTTCGGAGTGGAAATTGTCAAGAACAATTAAAAGGGATTTTTTTTATCCCTCTGACTCTAGAATGAACTGATCAGATTTTTACGTTTAGAAAAGGATAAATGTCATAGAGCCACATGTTCCTTCCTTGCATGTGTACAGACTTTGTAAAGAACAATTTGAGTGATTTTCATCAAACTTTGCACAATATTCACTCTGACTCAAGCATAGATGATTTAGATTTTGAAGGTCTTAGATTAAGAGCAAGTTAAAGGTCAAGACCATTGGGTCACATGATCATCGCTTGCTTGGAAACACAGTATCTTAAGAATGCTTCGAGTGACTTTCATCAAATTTTGCTACAATGTCCAAAGTGACTCAAGGGTAAACTGATTATATTTTAGAGGTTACTGATCAATGTCATTTGACCTTCTGTTCATCCAATTTTCATATTTTTTCTATGAATCCCACATCCACAGCAACCAGTCTTCATCCTGTACACTGTACTTTCACTATCCAGCATGTGTAGACCTTGCCAAGACATAAAACCACAAGATAGTAGGTCTGGTAAATCCTGTCCCTGATGGCCTGCTGTTGCTGCTGTAGCTCATTAAGAGACATCATAGTTTGGCCTGTCATAACCACATAAAAACTCATCCCAGGGGCTTTCAGTAAGGGTCTGTTTACTTCTCTGCCTGACTTCACATCATAAAAATGTGCTGAATTTCATGTGATGGAAGCACTTGAATTCAAACAATGACCTTTTTCAGAGAAATTATATGTACTCATAGAAAGAGGCAGGGATAGAGGCTCCATGCTAGTGTGAAAGATAATCCTAGCACCATCTGTTGACCACTGTGTTGTACTACACTCAAACACCCTAAGAGCTGAAGAAAACACAGACGCCGTTTTTATGATTTGAGTAGAAAGATAAAGTCGACTTTATTTGACAGTGAAACCTAAATAAGATCTGCGATTGTAAAACAGGTTCCTCCTGTGCGGTTCATCATTTAATCGTCACAGAGGTTTTGGAATGCTGTACAGACAGAAAAGGCATCAGAAAAGACCGGACCTAAAAATATAAACTCACACAGTAACAGAGCAGACTCTCAGGTTCAGAGGGAAACACCTTTCAGTTTTTAAAAACTTGTTCCTATGATCTGTGGCAGTCAGATGAAGTCTATGAACACAACTCCAAACTGGACATAAAAGCAAAGTGAGGTTATTGTAAAGTCTGGAGTTGCAGGCATGAAGGCTAAGATTTCTGTAAAAAAAAAAAAAAAAACCAATCCTGTGGTGTTATTTCTCACTACGTTGTGACAAGCCTTATTTGGAACTAAAAACTCAAAAACACACCAAAACCCTCTTGTGTGCTGTGAAACACCAGAAACGTGGTAAGAAAAATGAAGTCCTTTGCTTTCCAGCTTTGACAGAAACCGTTTATGTTCCAAAGCACTGACTGTACTCTCATAGACCACAGAAACAACAAACTGTACATTAAATCTTAATTTGAGTGGCATTTCCCTTTAAGTAGCCTCCAAACTAACAATATACATACACACAAACACACTCAACAAATATACACTTAAGCACATCCTGTAGCCAATCATGATCCATCTGGAAAGTAAAACATTCAAAAATATTTCTTTCCAATTCTGCTGAAAAATATAGGCCTTTATGTTTTTAATAATTCTTATTTCTTTATCCCCTTCTTTTGAAAGAAATGTTTGACATTTTGGGAGACACAGATGAGCTTTTTTTAAGGTATAGATCAGATGACTGATACCACTCGTTTAGTGGATAAATACAAAGCTAAAGCTAGCTTATCTTAGCATAAAGACTGAATAAATAGAAATTGCTACCCTGGCTGTATAAAGAGGTAACAAAGTTTACCTTTAAGTACATCTAAATCCTGGAAAATTGCCACTTTTATTGCTAGTTTATTACTGTACAACAAAAATTAGCAATATTTTTTATGATTAAACTCCCCGAGAAAGTGCAAATATTTTTTTTTTAACTCTTTTGTGTCTGTTTGCAGAAAGCAAAATGCATGGAAGTCAAGCTAAGAGGTGCATGTATATATTTAGAACCTTTTTAATACCTTCAGTAATTACAGAAACAGAAAAATACAGTGTTCATGAGACAAAAGCATCTCATTACCCATCTAGGATAGTATGAATGTCTCTTTTGGTACTCCGGCTTCCTCCCACTGCCAAAAACATGCTTATTAGGGTTAACTGGTGACTCTAAATTGGCCGTAGGTGTGAATGTGAGCGTGCCTGGTTGTCTGTCTCTGTGTGTCAGCCCTGTGATTGACTGGCAACCAGTCCTGAGTGTACCCTGCCTCTCACCCAATGACAGCTGGGATAGGCTCCAGGCCCCCATGACCCTGAACAGGATAAGCGGTATAGAAAATGGATGGAAAAAAGGAATACATGTTTGTGATTGGCCAGTGTAGTGTCTACTTTGGTTCAATTTTCAAAAAGTCCATAAAAAAAAAAAAAAAAATCAGTATTTAAAATTGGCTGAAGACTTTCTGAGTGTTGCTCTAAACCAGGGCTGTCAAACGTAATCATAGCAGGGGCTGGATTCTGGACTTAGGCCTATCCCGAGGGCCTAACAGGGTCAACATTTAACCATAAACTGTCAATCCATTTTCACTATTAATAAAATATGGAAAAAAAAATCTCTCACTGATTTTGGAATTAAAAAGTGAAAATGATAATTTTAAAGGCTCCAAATCTGAGATAAAAAGTGAAACTTTCTATTTTTAAAAGGTCAAAACACAAAATTAAAAGACAAAATAGTGTTTTAAAAGGCAAATATATGCAAAAGAAAGTCGAAATCATGAGTTTTAAAGGTCAAAATATGACATAAAAATCAAAATCATGAGCTTAAAAGTCAAGATGGGAGTTAAAATTTAAAATTGTGAATCTAAAAAGTCAAAATATGACGCTCTAAACCAAGATAAACATCTAGCACTGAGAAGTAAAGGCAATAATAAGAGCAAAAAAAATGCAGTTCCTCAAGTGTCCACTTGAGGCTGACTCCAAAATCTACTAAGTCCCATCAAGACTCATTTTATAATCCTCATTTTACTGCACAAAATAATTTTTTTTCCAGTCAAGTACAAAAATAAGATTGGCTGTAAAGCTAATTTTGTTGATAGCTAACACTAGTGGGGTTATTGTGCTTTAAAAACTGACTGAAAATACTACAAATTTGGGAAAAAAGTAATTAAGTTTTAATTGTTAGAGGAGGAAAAGCTGTCATATCAAGAAAAGGAAAATTATTGTTTCAGACGTAGTCACACCAACAGTGGCTCGCTTTAGCTTTGTGAGTTTGAGCTAAAGCTATCAAAACTATGCTAGCTATGTGATTTATGTTACTACATAAGCCAATGTAGCTGAGTTAGCTTAAGCAACTTGAGCTGTAGCAAACATAGCTTATGTCAATGTAGCTACCTAGATAACATACCTATGTAGCTTACATAGCTGCTTTTAGTTGAGCTTTAGCTATGTTAGCTACTTAGCTAAGTTAGCAATGTAGCCACATTATCCATAGCTAAGTTAGCTTTAGCAACATGAGCTTTAGCAATTGTCGCTAAAGCTAATTAAGCTATGCAGATAACATACAAGATACAAAGCTTACGTAGCCGCTTTGTGAGCATAGCTTTAGCTCTGTTAGCTCCGTTGGCTGAGTTAGAATGTTTTCATGGAGGACAAGCTTTTCTCCTGTAAGACCGCTTACTTGGCTTTTAACGTTATTAGGTTTTGCAGGTCAGGTTTTTAACTTTAACTTTGGTATCCTAACCCTCACCCTAACCCTAAACGGAAGTTGCATTGAGCAGGAACCTGTGCTATTTCTGCTTAATGCTTTACACATAGGCTCATGGAAGGGCAGGGGGGATCTCACGACAGCCACTCCGCCAAACATAAACAACAGCAATATATGCTAATTAATAACTGCTAATAAAGAAATATTTACAGCTGCAAATCAAGTGTTTTTGACAAAGTGGTCCTGACTAAACTGAAACCAATGGTTGACATCAATAAGACCCCATCCATGTTTAATACATTAAGTGCTATGTTGTCACTCTTCATGCTAGGCTAAGCTAACAAGTTGCTAACTGTGGCTTCATATTTATCCTACAGACATGAATAGTATCAATCTTTTTGTCTGACAGTTAACAAAAGCACCAATGTGTGTCCCCAAAATGTCATGACAATGCTTTTGATTCTGAAAAATGTTTCAGACTTTCAAAGCTGTTTCTAACACTTAAGTGAAAATAAAGTCATAAATGCCAGTGCTGTTATAATTATTAGCTCCACCCAAATAAGAAAATATTTTACAACACCTGAAACCCCCAAATAGTTGCAAAAATAAGAAATTTACTCTAGTTGTGAGTAGTTTTTAGCTTTAAAGTCCCATCTGGAACCAGCAACAAAGATGAAATCCAGATTGGGATAATAATTCTTTTGGATTTATCTTGATTTTGGCATGCACTTTTTATCCTCCACCTCTCATGGACCTATCTTCTGCTCCTGTTAACAGCCCTTTTCTTGACATTAATGGACACTAAATGTCTAATTATGGATCTGGTCCCATCTGCCCCGGACGCTCCCAAAGTCTGCGGTTCCCTTCTTCTTTAAGGTTCGCACAAATGTTGGCAGCAACAAGGAAAAGCACACTGAAAAATAGACATCTTTAAATAGCTATTCAGCTTGTCTAAGTGCAGCACGATTGGAAACTTTGAATTCAAGTCATTATTTTCTCCTCTCCTGTGTATATTACAATGAATATAGCAAAAAAATCATTTCAGTTAAGAAACTAAATGTGAGAAGATACATCTTTGATCAGACAAACAATATACTGCAGCCACACCGTAACATCCAAAAATAGTCTTAAGTTGAAATATAGATTTTTTTTTTTTTATCTGCCAAAGAAATGCTGGCATTCTACATCACTCTAAGTAGATTTATTATACTGCTGAGGTGTAATTTGTGTTGTTTCTGTCTCCATTAATGGTCTTCTGGCAGTCCTGAACCAGGTATGAACACCCTGTGGGGATAAAAACTGGTGTCCGCTGTCATTTGGCAGAGGAGTCACTCTCAATGATGTCTGGATCTTTGACGCCAGGATCTTTGTCACCCGTGGTGACAGCAACAGCATCAACACTCTTGTCCTGGTTGTCATTATCGTTATTACTGCTGCTGCTGCTGCTGCTGCTGCTGCTGTTGCTGTTGTTGTTGTTGTTGTTGTTGTTCTGGACACTCAGGAGTTTGTGACTGTTGTTCTGGACCAGGCTGCTGTTGTCGAGTCGCAGTTCCTCTAGCTTCTTCCACAGCTCGTCCCTCTCCTGCTCCTTCTTCTTCTCCCTAGAAAGAGGACATCCTTCATGTCAAATCAACTGTAGGGAAGTTTTATGTGTCCAAAATATTCAATCATTAAAAAAATATGGGAAACTTAGCCAAACATGATCATTTTTACAGATAGGCACAATCATTTTTAGACATGATGCTCCAACAATTAACAGTTGGAAAAAAATCATGGCAACATCCTAACAATGTCAAAGAACTTGATCCCTTCAAGATAAATTAATCTGTGGCTCTATTTCAGTTTTAAAGTGTATGTGAAGAGTTTCTAACTGTCTATGAAACAGACTAAAATTAAGAGCAATATCATGCAATGATCTACACAAGCAAATTTAGTAATTAGCGACAAGAAAGGGGGTTAAAGGGGAGAGCTTTCTGCTGCGGAGCCTATAGAGGTCTGCAAAATCATGGTCCATTTTAATGTTAGGCTGTGATAAGCAGCAAATATTAATTTATTTTTAACCAGAATAATAACCACTCTTATCAAAGCAACAAAACATACATTCTATCTATTTATGCTGTTGTACAAATGTAGTCTTTTTTAAAAAAGTAATGGGAAGAAATGGGTGAAACGGAGTGGAAAAGGGGCATTGAGTGGAAAAACGTCCAAAAATTAGGGGGGAAAGTGGCAAAATGGGTTAAAGTGGCAAACAAGATGAGAAAAAAAGCAAGAATGGGTTCAATGTGGAAAAAATCAGTAAAATATGGTAAAAATAAGATACTTGAGGTTAAACCTGGAGAAACTGCAAAAATGTTCACTGAAAATGTTCAGTGTTGAAAAGGGGTTTAAAAGTATTAAGAAAAAAATTTCAACATTAGAACCCAACAATAGTTTGACACACTTTTAAGCTCCAACATGAGATAACTGTTAGCCAGGACACTAGCATCAATGCTACTTAACCAACTCATATTCATTGATACCATCAATAAATTGCAACTGTAGATGTCTCATTCTCTGGGTTAAAATCCATGAAGATGATTTGAATGAATGAGACATTTATGGTCAAAGGGACTTTTTGTCAGAAAGTCAGCACAGAGATCAGATGTGCCTCTTTGACAACATGGGACATCAAAATCAACACAAACAGAAAGTTCCTCAAAAGAGCTTTAAATGGTTGCATTACTGTAAAATCCAGAATATTAATCACCTAAATATATAATCATTAGTCTGTTTGTGAAGTCTCCCGAAGAGACAAACAGATGTGTGCGAATGTATTCTTTCAAAGACATGTTAAAATTTCTCGATGGAGAATAGATAAAAATGGCTCCATGTCATCGAGGTCAATTACTAAAATTGTCTCTGTAGGTGACAAACAAGGTGAGAACAGAGGGCAATCAACCTCATTTGCTCACCGCTGCCTGTCAGCTTTATATGAGGACGTCAATTCATCAAACAGAGTGCAGTTCATCTCCATCAGAGTCTTCAGCACATTGTAGACCAGAGCCACGATTGTTCTGTAACACAGCAGAGATACAGCATCAGTGACATGGCAAGGAGTTACAACACTTATTTTTTTTCCCCACTGGAGATTTTTTTGGACTCTTTATGCCTTTAGCATGTAAAATGACAGTACACTGAGTCAGAAATGCTGATGAAAGTGAGTGGGGAATCACAGGTGGGAAAGGAGACAGGCTGGACTTGAACCCAGGCCACCCACGTACAGTGCTTAAATCTATTACACCACCTGTCATATTTGTCTTAGAGACCATCCAGATTCATGAAGTGCTTTAATGTGGACTCATTCATTTTCAGCGAGCTTTCTACATTTTACCATTTTGAACAGGAATGAGGAATTTCAAACTGAATTCACCTTTTTATACCCAAATTTGAGCCAGCTCACTGGGCTTCTCTAAGAAGTCAGAAATGAATCAAGCATAACATTCAACCACTAAAACTCCTTTTTCTGTTCAGGAATGCAAGTAAATAACTATAATTTGACACATTAATCAAGAAATAATAATGTGCTTTACTATTTTTTTCAGGTTTTTTTGTAAATCAGTAGATTTGAAAATTATGGATAACAATAATTATTATATCTCAGCATTAAAATTATCATTTGGGTTAAAGAGCTTCTACATATTGGTGTATTAATTATTGCAGAAACATAAAAAATGATTTTGGTAATTACCAATGCTGTTAATTTAGGGCAGCTGTGGCATAAACCTTACTTTGGGTGGTGGTCTAATAAATTTGTTAAGCACTGTACATGGGGGCCACCTAACTGCTACTCCATCTGAGCACTGTCTGCAATTTTTTAAAGAAATAATTTTAGATTGCATGTTAAAAAGGTGCAAGCAAGAGAATTTCTTATGAATTATGAAGATATTGTCTGTGTACTTTACAGTTTGTGTGGTTCTAGTTCTTTTATTCTCATTATCTAATATTCTAACTGTTCTTATTGTTTTCATTTTATGATTTTTTTTATCACTTATGTTTTTATTTGTCTTTCTTTCACTTTCAATAGCTGACATGTTAATAAATCTTGGGCCACTTTGGTCTCAACTTGTGTAGCTTCTTATGAAATAAAATGGAATTTTATTTGGATTAAAGAAAAACTATTAGCAGGTCCTCATAGAATTTGGTTGAAGGGTGCAGCATGAACCCTGGGATAAGCCATCAAATGTTGACATGGCTAAGAACGCATTCCAAACAAGCAATAACACAAACTTTTTTAACAAAAGTCTCTAAAGGATAAGGGACCAAACTAAAAAAATATGTGGATTTTTTTTTTTTTTGGCAGAGAGCTTTACATAAACAACTGGTTCCAGCCTGGAGAACTTACGGGTTCCAGTGCTCTTTGGAGATCCTGTACAGGCTACCAAACATGATGGGGAGGACTTTGTCGATGTTCTCCTCTATGAGGCTGAGAATGTACTCATTATTCCAGAAGTACAGTGCTCGCTCTGCTACCTGTGGGTACAAAGAAGCAGCAAAACAGTGGTTATAAAAAGCTCTCTCTATAGGGCTGATTGAGCTTAATTCTGAGGGTTAATGACTTAGACCTCTTTGATTTGAAAAAGTTCGAATGATGGCTGCAAATAAATGACAGCAATTTTCACATCAGGCTGAATAGGTGACTGATGAATGTAAAATAGTTGTTTTAGGACTGTTCTACTTCATTGGCTTCTAATTCAAAAAGATGATTTAACTTCATGATCATTGTGAATGATGTAGCTAAATGATTTAATATATATTTAAGAATCAGTATGTAAATCAATTTAAATGGAACTGATTAATTTAGATCACCACATTCTGTTTTTGAAAGCAGTATGCAAACATTTAGTTGACTGTTTTATTGAAATTATTGAGCTCTTTAGACCAGCAAAGTAGTTTCAAATGTAAAACACACTATATGAACAAAAGTATTTAGTCACACCTGTTACTTATTGAACATGTGAAACACGTTCTGTGGAGAAACGACTGACGCTTCTCTGTTTGGCAGTCAGAGGCGTGAGTCTGGGTTTACTGGATGCCAGGACAACGTTACCTGCCTGACTGCATTGTGCAAACTGTAAAGTCTGCTGGAGGAGGGATAATAGCACGGGCTGTTTTTCAGGGTTTGTGCTAAGCCCGTTATCTCCGGTGATGGGCAATCTTAAAGCTTCAGCATACCAAGACATTTTGGACAATGCTATGCTTTCAACTATGTGGCAACAATTTCCAGAGGGCCTTTTCTATTCTAACATGACTGTGCCCCAGTGCACAAAGTAATAAAGACATGGTTTGATGAGTTTGGTGCTGAAGAACTTGACTGGTCTACACAGAGCCCTTTAACCATACCAAGCACCTTTGGAAAGAACTGGAATGGAGATTGCGAGCCAGTCCTTCTGGTACAACATCAGTGCCTGACATCATAAATGCTCGCCAGAATGATTGGGCACAAGTACTCCAAAATCTTGTTGTAGCTGCAAAAGGGCGGGCAACTGTATTTAATAATAATTATGACCATTCATATAGCACTTACTAAAATCATAGTTCCAATTTGCTTCACAAAACATCACAGTCCAGCAATAAAAACACAATGAAAGAACAATATTCGACAGCAGCAGTGTCACCTGTAGTCTGTTTTTACATGCAGGAGACACTAGAGGTGTAAAGGTATGTGTATTCATAACGTATCCCTTCGGTGCGGGCCTCTCGGTACGGTACAGGCGCGTACCGAACGGATACATTTGGAACAAAGCTCATACACAGACGGAAAACCAGAGCGCAACTCACAGTCACACTGTCCTGGCAGCCACACAACCACGCAAACGACAGCAACAGCCTGAATATTCCCAGACAAAAGTGTCCTCTTTAGGAACACTTTGTTTCCAAGTAAAACAAAACAGTGGACAAAGACAACAACAGTAGCGCTGACATTATTCAGCAAGTGTGTCGCTGACAGCACGCCTTCCAGCGGATCAATCATCACTGTAACAAGGAGGAACAACAAAAAGTATCACCAGCCGGTTATGAATTTCCCATGATTTAAAATCTTTTCATTATAACAATGGTGCTCTGGTTTTGTGAATCAGATTAATTCTACCTTCAGCTATCAGCCTCAAAAGAGGGGGAGAGGGGACTCCATCATGTGCGCAGCTGCGTCATAGGTGAAGTTATCCTCACGTTTCATAAGGCACTAACCGCTTTATCCACCAAGATGGGCTGTGAAAAGTTCTCCCAAAATTTGTAGTAGGTCCCACTGGTTAAAAAAGTAATCTAGTGCTGAAGTCAGTGTTGAAATCGGCAGGATAGACGCTAGTTAGCATACTTAACAAGCTAACTTACAGTTGTATGATGATGTGTTCAAGGTAGCTGGGAAATTTTAGTGTGTTTTAAGAATGGGTATAAATATGTAAATACATCAATTAAAATAACAGTAATTCAAAAATGTATTTATTCTTTAATAATTTTATTTTATAAAAGGTTATGTTCTTTATTTGGTTTAATTACCGTACCAAGAACGTACTGAACCGTGACGTCATGACCGAGGTACCTACCAAACCAAAATTTTTCCGTACCATTACACCGCTAGGAAACACAGACTGCATGCATAGCGCTCAGTTCTCTGACAGTCTCTGATAGTGATATTAGACAGACTTTCCTGTAAATTAGACATAAAATCTAGAACACTTTGGTTTTTTTTATTAAACAGCACAGTGGTGGCAGCATCGTCATCACGGTTGTAAAACAAGGTATTGTTCAGCCTTATGTCAAATTGCATCTTTTCTGCTCACACTGTTAACTGATACATTTCAAATCTTGGTGCTTCTGCCAGTCTGCATCCTCCCCTTTAAATCAACAGTTCATATGATAAAACTTAAACATCATGCACATCAACAACATGCATGTAGGGAGCTTACAATGAAAAAAGGTAATTTATACAGCAACCAGCTGCACAAAACGATACAAACAACAGCATTGTAAGGTTTATATTTAACATGGTATCCTGCACTACTCTCATTACCTCCTGTTGCATATAAATTGGCGCATAACAGCAAACATCTGTCACTCTTGAAACTCCTGCAGAGCACACAGATGCTATTCACAACACAAACTTCAGTCGTAGAAGGGAGTCCAGTTTACACTAGTTTTTCAATCTTAATGGGTGGTTGTACATGAACAAAAACAAAAATATACAAAAAAAAAAAAAAAAAACAGTTGGCTAATATGTTTAGGTTGTCATATATATACCAGGTATACATGAGAAACATTCAACACACAAACAGTCTCATTGGTTAATTTTTCAGGTTAAAAAATCCAGGATTCCACATAAATGCAGAAGAATCCCATACCTGATGACACAATTGTACCTTCATTATACAGTTACATGAGTGCTTATTGAGTGACTTGGAGTCTAGTGCATGAAAATGCCCATTTAAGTACCTAAAAGCTGTTACCTTCTAACCTGACACGTCAGATGGATGTGTTTCACACATCTATCTGGGAAAGCTTCCATAGGAAACGTCTGAGTAAAGCCAGAGGCTTTGAAAAAAACTCGGAGGGTGATTGGGCGAACGTTCTATCTGTCACATCTCTACAGGCCAATCAGAGCAACAAAACATGTGACGTTGCTGCTATCGAGCTGCGCGTGCGCAGCTACTGAGGAATATCGCGAAACATGGTGACTATGGACATGCAAGTACTTGACTTTTGTCATTTTTTTAAAAAGAAAACAACTCACTGTTGTTATTTGTTCTTCTTTTAATAAAGAAATGTCGTCAAGTTCTGATATAACTGGCGCTTTAGCAGCATCCACGCTAATCTCTTCCTCCATAACTGCACCAGCTCTTGCTGCTGCTTGTTAACGTCAGACTGTGCTGCGCCTGAAAGTACTGCCCAAACAGTTCAGATGGGAGCTTTGCAAGATGGATTCGCCAGTGAGAAACAAGGAAATGGGCGTATCCATCTGCTTTGCAAGGCTAGTTACCTTCATGGTTCGGTGAAACCAGCAAACATTCATGTCTGAAAAGGACACATTTTAAGGTGTCAAAGCTCTCTGTGTGTGCCTTGTATACCTGAAAGTGTGGATTGGCCACACATCTAGAGATCTGTTTGAACAACGGCTCCTGGATTTTTTTGAATTGCGTTGGCTCAATGACGTCCAGAATCTCCTCAATTTCTCCCAGGAACATAACCTAACAGGACAAAAGGTGCAGAAACATTAAGCATCTTTAAGAAAAGAACAAAAATTTAAATAAAACATATTGACAGCTGTACTCAATACCTCCTTTTGACTGCAGGTTTTAGGCCAAAACTTCAGCAGCCCACGAATCACCTGCACGGGCACAAAGCAGAGGATTTCGTGAGAATTTCTCATCAAATAAAGAAATAGAAAAAATCTTAAGCTGTCTGTTTGAGTGGGTGATAGCAGCACCCACTACAAATCTCTCTGCAGTGTAGACTAATTTAGAGCTTGAGGCCTTGTACTTTGAGTGGGAGGACAGATATAAAAAAAGTACCGGCTCAGTGAGCGTAGGATCTTTCTCCAAGAACTGGACCACACAGTAGGCCAGCTGCAAAAGAAAAAGAAAAATGTACATGATGTTCCCAAAAAGCTGCATCAGACAAATCAGCATCACTTTATTTAAGCATTTGTTTGAAATAAAACCTCTTCTGCATTTCACATGGAGCCTGCTTTATAAAATCTGTTTTATTTAACAAGTATACATTAGTCCATAGGGAGTATCACTCTGATGCACTACCACTTTCAAGCCACCAGGAGGTGCTATAACACAAAAATGTCATTGTAATAGTGCTTGATCCATCAAATATCAACTTTAAAAAGCTGCACAAATCATCTTATGATCTACATCCAACCTTTTTCTGTTTTTGATAACAATACTTAAATGTAGTACATTATATTATAGTGGTAACATTAAAATTACAGACTTTTTTTTCCTACCTGTGCATGGAAAAGGGACAATGTTTTTGCTGTGTGTAATGGTATGAGCACTTTCATAAGGAACTGCTTGTGCTCGGCCTTCAGAGGCAACGCAAACCCGTTGATGATACTGTAAAAAGAAAATGGCATAAAAACATTAGATGAATTAATGCATACAAAAGGATAACACTGAAACTCAGTTTTTAGGGAAAGAGTTCACTGCAAAGGTAGCACTAAAATGAAGGAGTAGGAGAAGCCTGAGGGCCCTTTTAGTTTCAGACTGCAAGAGAGCACAAGTCATCCACGTCATCGCACAGGTAAAATTCTCCACAATCCTGTCTACAACCTTGGATGTCTGGCGGAGCACAATGAGAGAAAAAAGATCAGGGTTTTGTTGTACTGATGATTGTGTTTTTTTCATTTGATCTTTGAAAGCAGCCTACATTTAAGGAATTTCAAAGAGCAAAAAACATACAAGTAAAAACAGCAAAAAGGATCTTAAGAAAATCATATCTCATTGATGTTTTAGCTGAACTACAACACATGGTCTACATCAGGCTTTTTTCTGTTTTACAACAGAAATGAAAGAATTCTCTACCAGAATTTTAAGTCATGAATGATATTTTAAAGGGATAATAAACACTTAAACATTTTTTCAGCTGTAAACTGATGTATCTGATCATACTTTAATGAAACACATCAATGCTGGTGTGATTTCTCACATTTACACCAAACTGATAAAAATCTGTATTTTATCACTTGTAATTAGCTCAAACAGATATCTGCTTTGTAAAACATTTCTGAAAGTCACCACTAAATGACAAGGAAACCTACTGACGGTCGCTTTCTATGTCACAAACTTTATATAAAAGGTAGAATGTTACCGCCTCTAACCAACACAATGTTTCCATTCAGACACTGCCCCTATCCTCTCCTGTACCTGCACTGCCTCAGCTCCAGCTTCGGTAATGCCGGTGCTGGAACCAATGGCTCAAACAGGTAGGGATATTTCCCCGAGATAACCGCACCGTGAGTTTAATTCATCATTTGTAGATTTTAACACATAAAAGCTGCGAATGTGTATGTTTCAACATCTGCTGACATTAGACTAGTTATCTAGTGTGAATTTGATTTGCATTTAATCAAATTTGAAATTTGCTACTCTGAATGTTTCCACTCACTTTAAGCACATGCAGCACTTATAGACAAACAATGTTTACAGATGATCATCATGAAAGTCAGAGTACAGGTTTACAATGTGACATGGTTAAATGTTTGTACTCACCTCCCAAGGATTTCTAGCAACTCAGCAACTCCATTGAAGTGCTCAGTTTCATAGATAAACCTGGAACAGCAAACAAGAACCCAGAAAATGTTAAAGCTATACTTATCATATCATCGTTTCATAATCATCCATCTGATGTGAACATACTTGCTGGTATCCTCTTATCCTCTAATTACAAATGCAGACTGACATGGCTCAATAAGATACAAATTTCTCGTATTCAAGCACAAAAAGCTGTCAGTCTGTCTGCATGTTGAATGCTATTGTTGAAGAGACTTTTTTTCAGCTGCTGTTATGTAACTTTATGATCCATACATCCTCCTCCGTTTGCTAACCCACTTCCCTGTAGCTGTGCTGCCATGGTATGCACAGACACAGCCTGACAACTGTGCCACTATTTTTATTCTCAGTGACAGATGGTCAAAGTGGGTGCACCCGTTTTGCCACCTTGCCTGTTGGAAATGACATCGAGTGCCCCCTGTTTCAATCATCTACAGCCTTTTGTCACACAGCAACAGAAGCTGTGAAGAATCAACACACCACTGTTTACAATATGTGATGCTTCCACCTGACCATGATTCCTATTCTCTTTATCAGGAGGTCAGCGTATCCGTTTGTGGATTCATGGTTTAATCATTAATTTAATGTGAAAAAGTACAGAAAACTGTGCTTTGATGGCCAAAACTCTCACGCCTGTCATTTTAACTGCTATGAAGCCATAATCAAATCTACCCTGTTGACAGACACCGGCCCATTGGTAAATAATGAAGCAAGCAGGGATGTAGTAGATGTTTATCTGCTGACTAGTTCATTTAACTGGACTGTGGAATTCACCAGTTAAGCAACCTGTGGTAGAAAATGTGGACAGTGTGGTAGTCTTTAACCATCTCTGAGGGATAGCTTTTGTACAGGAACGTGAATTCAGTTCCCTGGGTGACACAAGGTTATAGTGAGAACACAGTAAAGCTCCTACACGACTCGCTCACCAAGAACTTACAGTGCTACATTCTCAAATATAGATGTGCTTCATATTGAGCCTGTGTGAGCATAAATCAGAGGCTGAGGTCTTTAGACTCAGTAGTGAGTTTCAGTTTCTCATTTCATCTGGCTGATGACAGCAGTAGAAAGATATAAAGGGGAGCAGGTGCTAGAATCCACAGATCTCACAGTTTCACTCTTCAGAAAGCAGCAGGACACTCAGGATTTTACTGTTTCAACTAGCACAGTCATTCCAGTAATGTTGTATGTCCAGTTGTTGTATGTACATGTTGGCTTGGTCTTCTTTGTCTTCATGTAGACTAAAACACTAGCATATTCTTATCGAACAGGGCTATTCTCGGTCTTCTTCCTTCCTACCTTCTGACTTACACCAGTCCAAAGAACTCTGGAACCAATAACTTCTACTGTCCGTCCCAATGGTCAAAAGTGAGCTGGGAAAAAACATTCACATTTGCTACTCTCTCTGCCTGGAATCATCTACAGAAAGACTCAAAACTTAGTGAGCCGGTCTCCTTGGACGTTTAAGTGGAAGTTAAATGACTTGACAGACACATCTGGCTGCAGATATGAATAATGTATTTTGATTGTAACTTACCTTGACAAATACACGCTGTTTAACTTGTATTCATGTGTTTGACATTTTTATTTGTATGGCTGCTCATTATAGTCTGTACCTTTGTAATTTGACTGTGAAGTTTTTTTCTCCTGGTTAAAGGTTAGAGGTTAGAGGTTAGAGTTCCAGTTTCTCAGTGCAGTGAAGATAGTTAAGGCTGATCATGAAAAAAAATACATTTTCTCCAGAAACTCTTCTTTTCTAGAGTCTTAGGCTGCGGGAAGTTTACTTCCTCTTTGGATAAAACTTGCTTTAATTTTGAAATAAAATTTAAAAAAAACTTAAAATAGATCAAAGAGCCATGACATTGATTAAAAAAACAGAAAAAGGGAACTTGCAACAGATTAAAGAAATGAAATTAAAATTAAAATAATTCAAATGAAAGAAATAAAAAAAAATCAATATTTGATATTACAAGATGGATATTACTTTGCTTTTGTCCACTGAGCTGTCCGTAAGCACCATTCAAAAGCACAGTTGTTTAATTAATTTCATCACTGTGGGAGCAGGAAGATGCTACAGCAGCAACTACAGTGAGTTAAGTTGAGTCTAAAGTCCTTGTTAAGTGATAAAAAAATCTTTATTTAAGTTTGTTGTAGGATAAGCCTCTGTGTTATGAACCACCAAGCCAGATTTCAGTCATGAAAAACATCTCAGAGTTTACAAAATTAAGCTTCTAAATCTTGAAAAATAAGGCTGTAAAATCTGCTCTGGGATGGTGTGGACATGTCGGCTGAATGAACTGAAGCCACAACCACTCATGAAAAGATAATTTTTAAAAAAATGCTTCTGATTAGAGTGCAGCTGCCTGGCCATTTGCTAGAGCAGATACACAGACCTTGGAGATAAAGTTTACTGTTTTCCAGTAAAAAGAAAAATCTCTGTTGTGATACTTTTAATAATCCATAGGCGAACAAAGCTGATAGATTTGGGAAATTGAACTCACAATGAACAAAAACACAGCATGTAACTGACTGTTTACTTTTGATGAAGGCAATGATATCAGCTAACAACGGACTATACTGAGATGAACTGCTCAGCGATTTTATATTGTTTTAGCCTTAGGGCCCTGGGTAATTCCTCATGAAGACTAGTAATGCCATGGGCTCAGATTTTTGCCCTACTCAAATCAAACCATGCCAGGAAGGAGGTGAACAACTTCCTAAAATTAGTAAGTAAAGACAAAGAAAATGGCTCCTACTTTAAACATGGCTGCCATATGATTGTTTTATTCACCTCAAAAAGATGTTGTTGATCTGCTTCCTGATAAAGGCTCTCAACCCCAGGAACTTTCCATAAATGCGATGCAGAATGGTCTTCAGGAAGTCCCTCTCCCTTGGGTCCTCGCTGTCAAACAGCTCCAGCAGCTGCAAGGATTGACAGGGAACAAGACAGTGTTACCTCAGCTAATACTGGTTTTCAGAGCTTTGACAATACAACATTATCAGTGTCATGTCTCTGTACTGTTCAGCTAACTATTCTGTGATTATTTGGCTGAATAAGATGTATACATTTATTCTTTTTTTAAATTCTTATTTATACTTTATTCCAAAGCCAGTATAATAGGAAGTTATTATTGTTGAGCCATTTTCAAACGCCAAAACCGTTAACAAAACTAAGTTTAGAATGCAGAACTGTTACACGTTAGGTGACATCTCTACTCTGTACAATGACTTTTACCTAAATAAATAATCACGACTGTTGGTACTGACATTCAAGTAAAGTAAAACAGCCTTGGTTGTTGTTGGTTGTGGGGTGTTAAAAGAATGATGTATGGTGTGAGTAGAATATGTAATTGGTCATTACCACACATTATTCAACACAAGAGATGAAAAATAAAATTAAGATATTTGCAAAGTTTCTGTCAGGTTTCAAAAATCTGGTGGCATTCTATACCTTTTTAAAATTTGTTTTTAAGTTAAAAAATTATTTCAAACATTAAAAACACATCTACCATCATATTACATTACAAACATACAGCATGTGTGCCTGGATTCTCTGCATTGTAATTAGACCTGAAACCTCTGGCATGTAACAGCTATTTTCAGCAACAGGTGATGAGTCATTATTACAATCCTGCTGAGGGCAGCAGAGCCACTGGCAGTGACTTCAAAAGGAAACTTTTCAGATTCACATTGCTGCTCTTCCACCAGCGAGCCATCGACACATCAGTGACAAGCGTCTATTTTTAAAGAGTTTCCTCACAAGCGTTTTATGGCAAGTGTTTCTCTGCTTCTCTGATCAAACGCAGAGTTCAATGGTTCAATATGTCTCCCTGTACTGTAACCAAGCAGCACTAATGTACAAACTTGACTTTTGCTCAGTCACATCACACAATTTAACACTCATCAATAAACTAAATCAGAGCAACAGAACTTCTATTTATTATCATTATCTTATCCACCTACTACATGTTGAGTTAATGCACCCAATAACAGCTACATCTAATCACATGTAATCACATGATACGGTAAGATATAATAAAGCTACAATACAACACCATCTGATAGACAACTATATATAATAATACGCCATGATATCTGATTAACTGTAGAATAAAAAATGCCTCATTACAGTTAAACTGCATGGTTTAAATCATCAACTTACTGCAGTTTAGAGCCAGTTTCAGCTTGTATCATACTTCATCAGATAACTCATTTATATCACAGTCCCACTTTACTGCAGTCTTTCTCTTCTCATCTTGCTTTTAACTTCTGAAGTAGTGACTTATCTTTGGTTCATGTTACCCTCATTCATGCCTCGCCACTGTGAGAAGTCATCAAATACTGACACAGTGAGTCAAATCATCAGAACAGAAAAATGAAAATATTGTTATAAGACCCAGGAAAGGGGGACAAGAAAACACTTTTTAAAAGGCTGAAAAAAATGCTGGATTAAAGTTTCATCTTTACTGAGTGGACAAAAGAGATATGACTGCACTGAATTTCATTAGAGTTGGTAATGGAATACAGACACTGGATGAATTTTTATTATGTAACTAATGCAACCAGAGAATAATTCAGTGTGCGCCTGAGGTAAAGTCAATATTCGATCACATTAGGTCCCACTGGGATTTTTTCAGGAACAGTAACAGAACGTCCCTGAATAACAGAGGGAGCCACAGCGTGATTTTACCTCAAACCTTATTTCTAGACTACACATTACATTGTGTCAGTCTTTTTTTAGACAACATAATATATAAAACATTGACTTTGATGCAAGCATGTATGAAACCTCAGGCTCCATCTGTCACTGTATAATGTCATGTTAATGCCGCGGGTTTATCTAAACTGCATGAAGCCTGTTTCTAAATGAACTTTCACTTACATGATAGTAGCAAAGGGCAACATTATAAAGATGAGAAACAAATATAAATCACATCAAGGACTGGCTGTAATTGATTTGTTCCAATATAGAACAGAGTTTCCTTCAGAACGACCTGCAGCACCCAAGGCAAATGCTGTTCTTTAGTGACTAGTTTTTTTTTTTTTTTAAAGCGGGGATTTTTTTTTTTTTGCCTTTATTGGACAGGACAGTAGAAGGAGAGACATTTAATCTGAGGACAGGGAGTGAGGGAAGACAAGCACCACAACAGTAACAAATCTAACTGAAATATATAAATTAACCAAATATAATTAAGGCATGACCTCTAACTTCATACTGGTACACGGGAAGCACTGCTAGGTTTGTTCTGAAGCAGTTATCTGCTCCTGGTGGTTAGGAAAATCTGCAAAAGCAGCTGTAGATAAAGCAGAAACTTCCTCTTGTCAAAAATACTCCACCTACTGTGTTTTAAAGCTGAATAGTCTATACCACTAATCTGGTGTGTTCAAAATGTTTCCACAAAGTTAAATAAATGACTGTTTAAAGACGAACCCATTTCAAACAGAAGTTTCAGTTGCAGACACACTCCACAACATTTAACCAGTGCTCCCTTAAATAAAAGGCCTCAAACACAGCCTGGCCACATGTTGTGCTCTGAGCTCCACATAAAGTTGTTTTCCCATGTTGAAGGCTGTTCACTGCAGCAGCTGTTTCCTGCACCAGTTGATGCAAATCCACATCAGTTAAATTCAGAGCTCTGTATTCAATCACAATATTTAAGTAGGGCCCTGTCAGATATCGTCTCTTGATGTTAATGTATTATAGTTATTACTACTTGCAGAAGTTGTCTGACGAGTATTGTTCAGATAGCGTGATTAACTCTTTCAGGTATACTGCTTGACAAAGTGCTAATTAAATCAAAGACGGGATTATTTTTTTCCATTCTAGGCTGCTGTGCTGCATGTCTGTGTTTCTCCACAAAGACACTCCGCTGGAAAGGGGAGGCTGTGGATTTAGTTTTGGTGTATTTTCATGAGGAAATGACACAGCTTCCTAGTATGAAAAGTGAAAACAATGTGCAAGTGCCTTAACCCTGCATTCTTTATAAAGGACAGCAGGGGGCAACTCCAGTGGTTGAATAAAGAAGTGAGGTTCTTGAAAAGTCTATGAGAAAATAAATACGTTTCCGCCTTCTTATTACACCAGGGAACGTTATCCTGATAAGTTCGTAGTTTTTTGTTTCAAGTCTTCTGCAATTCACCAAGTCACTTAATAAATCTGGATTAAAAGTTACATGTATAAGACACAGTCTTTTTGGGGGGTCTCCCAGAGGGAAATTGTTTAAACTGTCTTCATGCAAGATTTTCGTGGTGTTGTTCAGCAAAGTCAACAGCATGCAGTTTCATTGAAACATTGAAGCTGTTTTCAATGGCCATCAACAAACTTGAGGGATTGGAGGGAACACTGCTTGAAAAATATTAAGTATTTCAAGACACCATACCAAGAGAAATATAGAAATAAAAGTAGGAAATGTTGGAGGAAGTGTTGCTCAACTGAGGCAAATCACCTCCATATATTCAGAGAATGTCCCAAACTGAGTTTGTATTTGTAAAGCATTCCTTCGATATTAAATACGGTATTAAAATCTTAAACGCCTCTGAGTCTTATTTGGGTTACGTTTTATGTCTGAAGAAGAGGAGTGATACAAAACTGCTGCAGGCTCTTATGGTAGCTAGTAAAAATGAATAACAAGAAAATGGTTAAATACAGCATGACTCACATTAGAAGTCTGGAACTGAATAATTTTCGGAGATACAGTGCTTAACAAAATTTGTTAGACCACCTGTCATATTTCTCTCAAAGACCATCAAGCATCATGAAGTGCTTTAATGCGAACTCTTTCATTTTCAGTGAGCTCTCCACGTTTTACCATTTTGAACAGAAATGAGGAATTTCAAACTGAATTCATCCAAATTTGAGCCAGCTCACTGGGCTTCTCTGAGAAGTCAGAAATGAACCAAGCATAACATTCAACCACTAAAACTCATTTTTTTTCTGTTCAGGAATGCAAGTAAATAACTATAATTTGACATATTAATAAAGAAATCATAATGTGCTTTACTATTTTTTTCCGTTTTTTTTTTTTGTAAATCAGTAAATTTGAAAATTCATGGATAACAATAATAATTAAATTTTAGCATTAAAAAGATCATTTTGGTTAAAGAGCTTCTAAATATTAATGTATTAACCATTGCAGAAACATAAGAAATGATTTTGGTAATTACCAATGCCGGTAATTTAGGGCAGCTGTGGCATAAACCTTACTTTGGTTAGGGTTTGGGGGGTCTAATAAATTTGTAAAGCACTGCATATAAAAAGAGAAGTTGACTTATTCTTTGAGGTTTCAAAAACAAAAATTCAACCAAATTTGGAATTGGTGGATTTAATTTATTTCACCAATATGTGCAGATTTATATAACTCCACCAGAGTATTCACACTCCCTCTCCCCCTTGAATGGGTAATACCATTGCTGTAAGCTCCCATAGTTCTTGACTAAACAGTTAAAATTTTATTTTGGGGGGATTAGAATAAGCAAGAATGGCTTAGATTTAAAAGGTTAACAGCAGAAATGGAAGCATGTACTGGAACATGTCGTGTGTGTGTGTGGGGGGGGGGGGGTTTGACAGATTTACCTAGTGTGTATATCTAAACTGACAGTATTAACAGAGAACTGATGGACTGAAGCTAAAGTGAGAGGATCCACCTTTGCCAAGTGTCTTAAAACTGTGACTTCCAGTACATAGACTCACAAAAACAAGAGAAAGGTACTGGAGTGGAAAATTCCAGGATAATGTACACTTTGTGAAACTGACTTTTCAAATAAAAACAAAAGTACAAGAAAAAAAAGAAACTGCGTAGCCTTTCTGAGATTTCAATCCACACATCCACAGGTATAGTTATTGAGCTCTTAGCTAAACAAGTCTTTTAAATCAAAACAGCACCCTACAAGGTTTATTTACTGCACATTTTATTTAAATGCAGGACTTTGACCGGAAAGGGAAAAAGATATTAAAAAGTGGTGCGTCTTGGGGAGCAGATGTCCTGGTGGTTAGGTTGCGCCCCATGTACATGGGCAGCCCTGGCTTAAGTCCAGCCTGTGGCTCCTTTTCCTCATGTCTCTCCCCCATTCTCTCATCCCTGTTTCTAATTCTATCCACTGTCCTCCTCTCTACATTAAGGCATAAAAAACCAAAGGCATGCAAGATATTAGATTTTTGCTGATATCCAATAATCCAAAACTTATAAATTAATTTTTCCCAATATGTTGGCATTGATACCAGTATTTAAACAAGTTCAGACCTTCAACTTCAGTCCTTAACACACTCTGAATGAACAAATTAGGATCCTCAGTCCTTAAAACACACTTAAGAGCTAAAGAATGATGATGAATAAGGAAACAAAATCAACTGATGTAGGTCTGTTGGTCAGGCCCAAACTCCACTCTCTTATTTGTTCTTATAGCAAATATTTACAGCTGATACAGGCAGATTTTTAGAGCCAAAATATTAGCTGTAAATATCGTCAGAAATATTAATATCTGCCAATATAATCCCAATAATATTTTGCATCCATGTCTCATACTCAGCTGCAAGTTTCAGTTTAATTCAATTTAAAAAACAACTCAGTCATGTATAGTTGAGGATGTCATTACCCTGAGATCCACAATCCATTAAACCACAACCAATTGCCTGGAAAAAGTGGCACAAAAGTGTATTTCCCTATTTTAACAAAATATGGTCACTATAACAACCAAGATTGCAACTGCAAAAATGTGTCCACATCTTTATCACAGACTACGTCTTACTCATGTTTGTATGTTGTTAGGGGTTCAAGGTTGGGAAGTCTGGTGCCCTGGTATTCTCATCTTTATGGATTTGCCAAGATGCTTTAGAAGCACCTCTTTGAGACAAAAAAAACAAAAACAAAAAAATTTACCCACTATGCTCTGCCGTCTCCATACTGCCCTTGTGCTTTGGCTTCTCTGTGGATATCTTTGTGAAAATCTCAGAGGGATATTTGAGAGACCTTTTTCTTTGCTGTGTGTATTATGATAACCCAAGTTAACCAAACTATGGGCTTTCTTTCTCTTCTCTACTGCCACCCTGACCTCCATTTTCTCTGACCATAGTCTTCTTCTCACAACCTGAAGAGTAAACAACAGGCGACTATTTAAGGCTTCCCCAAAGCATGCTCACATCATGGAAAGTCATGCAGGCACCCTTAGATGTGGCCTAGCCAACATTCCTGGCTCTGTGGTCTCCCTTTTAGCTGCTGCTTTGCTCTGCAGCTCCACGCAAGAAGTAGAGAGCTCCCACAGTAGGAGGGTACTGATCTAGGACAGATGCAGTCCAGCAACCAAGCATTAATGTTTTACTCTTACTGCTTAACTAGGGATGGAAATTGAGAACCAGTTCCAGGTGAGAACCGGTTCCACTTGGCTCCATCCATCAACATAATTTACATTTAATCTTAACAGTCCCTAACAATGCCATATATCCAAGTGCCTTGAAAAACTCATCTCAGTTAGTGAAGTGAACAAGAACAGAGAAGTCAAGGAAGTAAGATGAGGTAAACATGATGTATAGTCACTAGAATGGGCTGAAGCAGTCAAAAGTGTGGCTTCATTTCTCAAAAAATGGTGGGAACAGCACAATGTGAAACGTTTGACGAACTGTGACTCTTCCGCCATAATTGCACTGGCCTCTTGTTGCTGCTTGCTTACGTCACAACTCCGCCATGCCTGAAAATACTGCCCCTCGTCGCTGATTGGTCCTGTCACTTTTTAACCGGGCCCAAACGGTTCAGACGGGAGCTTTGCAAGATGGATTCGCCAGTGAGAAACAAGGAAACATGCATTTCCATCTGCTTTGTAAGGTTAAAAATGAGTTAATAGTGGCAAAAAGAAGTAGCAAAAATGGGCAAAGAATCCAGCGAAAAGGGACTAAAAAGTAGCATGAATAAATAATTCCAACATCAGAACCCAATAATATACTGACACACTTTAAAGCTAGCTACAAAGGGTCCTGATTCAACACACAAGCATTGATATCTTCAACGAATCACAACTGGGGAGCGCCCATTGTCTGGGTTTTTCTGGGGCCCAGTCAACCCTGTGGGCTGGCCTGTTTGTAAGACACAACTTATTGATGCACTAATGGTGCTTTGTATTTAACCTTATGCCACTTTTATGCCGTAGTTTGAAATGAGTTACGCTGAATGGTACGGACTCCTACCTGCAGAACAAACTTCTGATCGATGTGTCGTTTTGCAATGCTGGGCTGGAAGTCTGGGTTCTCTAGAAAGCGCAGGAGAAACTCATACACCAGCTGAAAGATAAAGGAAATCATACAAAATGATGTATGTAAGATTTAACATCTCCAACACAAACTGAAATTTCCTGAAGGATAGACACGGTCAGGGTCTTACTTGAATGTGAGGCCAGGAAGCCTCTAGGGTGGGTTCATCCTCCTCCGGGTCAAAGTCGGGGTTATCACTTGGTGGAAGAGTGCGGAATATGTTGGTGCTGATCTGAAGGAGGAAGAAAGAGTTTTTATTAATAGAAGGAGAAACAGAATAAAAACATGTTTACATCCCAAAAGAGCATGGGAGGAGATGCAGCTGGAAATAGATGACTATTTACGGATATTCAACAATCATACATGCAAAGGCATCATGGGTAAGATCCTTTGATGGAATAAAAAACAGCTGAAACACAGTATTTTAGTAATGGCCATTTTCTTTAGTTTTTAAAACATATTATTGTTTGCTTCATAATAAAAATGTAATTGCTAAGTAACTATATATTTATCTGCTATTTTGTTATTTCTCAGAGTAAAAAATAAAAAATAAAATTCTGTAGACAACATATTATGTATCATATTGCATTGAACTGCTTGTAATGTGAATTACTCCCTAATACTAAGGCTTCATATTGGCAAGAATCTGAGGATATGACATGTATCATAATACATGGGTCAACATACAGTACTTTTACGTACTCATCGTAATTTACAAAAAAATAAAATAAAACTGGCATAGTAACTTTATGCTGCGTTACAAAGTCAAAACTATTCTATTCAGAACTTTCATTTTTTTACAATATAGGGTTTTTACACCAGATTGATTACAGAAATGGAAAAAGGTTTCTGGTTTTTATTAATTTTAGGCAGAAAAGGAGCATTTTGGCATACATTTAAGCAGTTAAAGATGACTGTATAACAAACAAACTTAATGACAGCCTTCTAACTGGAGAGTAAAGCATCTTTTCTGTTTATGATAACTGAGAATGTTCAACTATTCTGCCAGCCCACAGAGGGTCTGGATATAACCATTAGAGATTCTGCATCTGCTGCATCCCCCCCATTAAAATTCTCTACCGGAGACAATCAATGCAGACAGGTCACTGCCACCTCTATCCCACCCTGTTATTTTTAGCAAGGGTAAATTTGAGAGAGACATACACACAGCAGTGGGGAGCTGGAAAAGCTGGCATTACATGCCTGGGTGAACACTCATGCTGAAGTGATAAAGACAACATCAAATTATTTATTGGCAGCTGGAAAATCCAAATGACACTAATCGGAGAGGAAGTGAATTTTAAACCTGACACTGGCCCAAAATGGGGCATGCTGAAAAAGTCACTTTTTTAGGGGTAGTGATTTCTGAACCAGCAAGTGGAAAAGCAGCACTTGGACATGATAAACAAAACACAAACACTCATGACAGTCAGGACCACTTTGTCAAGAAACACAAATGATATGCAGTTATACATTTTTCTCTATATAAGCAGTTATCAATTAGCACTTATTGCTGTTATTTATGTTTGGCAGTGTGGCTGTTGTGGGATCCCCCTGCCCTTCCACAAGCCTATGTGCAAACCATCAAGCAGGAACAGCACATGTTCAGAGCAGAGCAGGCAGCAATGACAACAGACTGACATTGATTAAGTCAGATATAGCATAAAAGAGGAGCTGAGGTGGAGGAGGGTTATAAAAAGCAGCTTGCAGAGGGAACAGCAAAGTGTAGCCAGGCTAGGACAGTTTAGATATGGCAGCATGAGTGCAATTAGCCAATAGTGTGCTCAGCTGATGCAGGCTTGCAAGATCAGCTGATCATGATTATATGGCAGCACTGAACTCTGTGGCCTGCCTGAATTAATGTTATATGCTCAGTTTTATAAATCAACCTAATAGAAGCTTGACCATCATGCTCACTGTAACAGCAAACTGTCATTTAAAGCAGGGTACAGCCTATGAGATAACTGTGCCAACTTTGGGCCTGACAACGTCAAAAAAGGCAGGATCCTTCTTATTAACTTACCATCACTCTGTGTTTGAGAAGACAGAAGGATTTCTTAATTTACATTTTAAACATTAGGTAGGGTATGATTATATACGTGGATGTGTCTTAAAATGTTGGAAATACCTGACTGTTACATTGGTTGTATTTATTTCGTATCAGAGTTATCCAAACAACGGCTCCTAGGCCAACTGTGGCCCTTTTTCAATAAATTTAAGGTTATTTCTATTTAATTAATGAACATTTAATTCATTTACATAAACAAGACACTCTTTTTAATGGTAAAATTAGTGGAAATGTTAAAAAATGGAATTCCAAAAAATTAAAACGGAAAAAAAGGAATTTGGCAAAAAAATAAAATGGATTTTATAGGGCCCTTCAGAGGGAATCAAGCACTGAACCCTGGAGATTGCCTTGAGACAGGGGAGTTATGGAAGAGAAGCAGTTAATGATGTTGAATGAACTGTTGACTGTCCATAAGATAAGATTTAATTCAGGACAGTGCGGTGCATGAGATGTTGAGGGAATGTTCCAGACATGTGGAAAGGATCTCCAGGATTGGATCTGAACCTGGGCAGCCCAACCCAAGGATAACAGCCTCTACACATGGGTCACACAGACTCAACAAACAGGCCACCAGCATCCCATTTCCAAGCAATGAGGTTGGAAATGTGTCTTCTTTACTCTCTCTACAAACGTATTTATCATTTTTTTTTTTAATTTTTGACTAAAACTGCATAAAAACAAAGGACAAAAAAATGAGTTGCAGAAACAAATTTTCTTTTTTTTTGTTGTTGTTTTGTTTGTTTTTTTTAGAGTCAGTTTCTTGCACCTCATATTGTTGTGTGATTATTGTTTGTCTCTCAAACTTGTTCTTTATATTTTCCAAAGCAAAGTTGTTATCATAGCTTCTGCTGGTCAGTGTTAAAACCATGTTGAATGAATGTCTTGGGAATCTGTATTTTTGGTTAAATATCTTTGATTTTACATGACTATGGTAGCAAAAACTATTCCACAATCATCAGCTGAACAACTGTGCTCAGCCACTTCATATCATGGAAAGGATTATCTTGTTCTGCTAAGCAGATATTATGCTTTCTCAATTAGAAAAACTTTATTGGGCATATCTGTCAAGAATTTCCACAGCTCCTGCTGTGCTTTTAAAGGAGCCAAAGTTGTTCAAAAACTCTATTTTTACAAAAGTCATGCAAGTTCTTGGCTTTATATGGGTTTTTTTTGTAACAGATTTTCTCAACACAAACCAACTGTTTAATACTGGCCAAGAACTTCCAGAGATGATGAGGGCTTTACAACATTACACATTAACACTGCTGGGAAAGCTCAGTAACAATTCATAAGTGCTGAGGCATTCAGACAATCTGGTTTTGCTTTTCACATGACCACAGCAGCCTGATCTTGTTCTAAGCTGAAAGGAATGGTACCCAGCGTGGTCTTGTGCTGCTGTGGCTCCATCCCCTTCAAGGTTGAATGAGCTGTGCATTCACAGATGCCCTTCAGCTCCACACTGTTGTTCTCAGCTCTTATTTGCCTGCTTGCTTGTGTCCTTCCTGTTATTTTAGAGAAGTCTGCCAGTGTAGTGCAGCTGTTTCTGAGCTGCTGAAAAACACCATCTGGAAGCAACAAATTGTTCAGTGTTCAAACTCAGTGACGGATAGAATCTCATCAATTCTTTCAGCCAAACACTGACAGAAGCCGATGACTCCCTGCATGAATTATACGCAGTAATTCCCTAGCTGTACAAATCAAACAGCACTTCTAACACCTCTGCAATAAAGATGCACATGTGAGCATTTACACCTACGCTCAGAAAGAAAAAAAAAAAAAAAAAAAAAAAACTGATTTATAACATTCAGCTTTACTTATTTCACTGACCTCTGTGGCTGGAACTCAGCACTGCATTGTAAATACAGCAGCCAATGTAGCTGAGGTGTTATCAAGCAGTTAGTTTTGTAAAAACAGATAATAATCTGTCTTTAAATATTCTCTGTACAGTCAGAAAATGATGATAAATACCCCTAATATTTTTCACAGGAAATGCAACATTGTCAAATGGATCGTTTTTGATTTGCTCTGGTAGAAGATGATGAAAATGAATAAATATTGAGATTTGTTTTGGATATTTTTGCCTGAAAGCAACTTCAATTAAAACCTTCTGTGGATTTTTTCTGAATGAATTTCATTGATTACTCCGTCTTTAATTAAAATGTAAGAAAAGTTGCCATATAGACGATACTGAAAAGAGCCACCAAGGTATATGAACCGCTGTCAAAGTATATTCCCCAGCCACTTTTCCATATCCTTCTTTATCTTTTTTTAACCTCAAGCCTACTTTATTGTTCTGTATTGAATCTGACCTGAGAGAACTATATTCAGTGTTTGTTCTTATCTTTTGGCCGTAATAATAGTTCTGTTTCTTCATTGTTATTTTATGGCATTATTTTACGTATCATGGTTTATCCACTCATTTATTTTCCTTTATTGCTCTTTTTTCAAAGTATTAAAAGTGCCTAGATGCAATAAATGCATGTGATGCAGATGCCGTCAAATTAATGAGCAATAATTTTGATCATGATGTTTCCCTTAATGGAGCAGCAACAGAGTACACACAATATGCCACGATAGACAACTCAGAGACTGGCAGTCACCCCGAGCTACCAAGCGAAGTTATCACAGGTTACTGTCTGTATCTTTTGAGGAGTAGTTACATTTTTTTAAGAGATGCATGTTGGCTACATGAGTAGAACTCTGCACAGGGTTTCGGGCTATGCAGGCCAATGGAGTATACGTCGGTGTAGATTCAGTGCAGAAGCATAAATCAGGCTTTACGTTATCCCATCCACAAAAGAGAGTGTGTAAAAGAGAGAGGACATTCACACTGGTGTGTCACATTGTCAATATGCCTCCACCCATGCAGATCATCTGTTGTGATAATGGAATAGTGAATAGAACATTTCATTGCATAAATTATTGTAATGTTATCTGAGCCTCTTTTTAAAACATACTGCTGATGAATTTTGTCAATACATTGTTTTTATTAAGAGAAGAGAAGTGCAAGTGTGTGCTGGTGTGTGGGTAACAGAATTGAAGAGAAAAATAAAAGAACAAAGGTTATATTCATAACCTAAAAATAATCAGGTGTTCCTGCCACCTCCAGCCCCAGGTACAGTGTCATCCTGTTGCTCACCCTGAGTTAGTTAGGGATGCATAATATTATATTATTGCCAATATCCGATATGCCAGTATTTACAAATTCTGTTTAGCTGATATCGATAACAGTATATAACTAAAGTTCCGGCCTTTAACTTAATTTAAAGTTGAAAATGACCAAACAAATAAACTTTAGCCCATGGGGCACACTTTCAAATTCAAGGGATGAGAATGAACAAAAAAAATAACTTCAGCTGACATTCTTAAGGTCCTATGAACGTATTAGTTTAAACTGCCAATATTTACAGCAGATATACTGAATGTACATATTGGTGGAAATGTTCACATCTGCCAACACAATCATTAACTTTCTAAGCTCTCTGCTGATCCTGACATCAGAGAGTACATATTGGGCACCCTTATAATAAGTTAATAGTAAGATTTTATTTAAAGGATTTATTACAATTCAAACGTTACACAAATACTTTATATTCTGCAGTGCTTCGCAAAGTATGGGCTGTGGCTGTCAAGTGGGAGATACAGCAGGTGGGCTGCGAGAGGCCATTATAATGAATAAAAACCGTAAGAATAATTTCAAATCTGAAATCACTTTACATTTCCTACAAAATACATGTTCACAACCAGAAGGTTTAACTTGCATGACTTTTTTTTGCCATTTATTTTGTCTGATGTAGAGAACGGGTGTCACATTTAAAGTGGTATTGGATTAACAGGTGACACTCCATTATACATTTTGTAATGCTGCTAACTCTTTGATTAGAAGAATTTATCACTGCTTTTACAGACAATATTATAAGGGAAGAGTTTGTGGTGTAATAAAGTATAAAGTATATAAGGAACAAAAATATTGGTGACTTTGCAGATGCCTGGTTATAATAAATTGTGGTGGCTCATTTATTTTACTTAGCAAACAGATTCCTAGCATCATTACTGTTTCTGAAAGCTAAAAGTTCACATTAAAATCCTCTGTTTTTGAATAACATTTGGAGTTAAAGGATTTAACTCCCAGAAGATTTTCCAGTTTTCAAAAGGGACTGCAGCATACTCAAGTTTGGGAAAGTCTGTTGTAGACCATCAAACAAATTTATTTGTAATATATAATCATAGATGTTTAATATTTGTTTAAAAAAGTGAGTGCATGCATTCCTCTGGTGACACAGACAAAACTTTAAGACCACAGAGTGTGCAGATAAATGTAGATGCAGATAATAAAGCAGATGAACTCATTAGAGTGCTTTTATCCGCTCTCTGTGGTGTGTTTTTAATCTGCATTTCCTGATGTGAGGCACATTACTGGCTGAGCCACAGTCACATGACACAAAGAGTGGGTTACCAGGCAGTTGCAGTGAGCCTCAGTTGTGACACCCGTTTTTACAGAGAAATGCTCGGAGGCTAAACGTTAACAAAGCTGAGACAAATGGTGTGACTAAAGACAGTGATGCCATACACAGAGCAGAATGACAGAGTATGGCCTGGTAATAATGGCAGGGTTAATTGTTTAACTTGGATCATATTTAACATGACAGATCTGCTTCAGCAGCCAGCCTACACAGAATTACTTAGGTTACATTTCATCCAAGCAGTCTGGTTCAGTTCAGCTCAGTGTGGTTTGCAATTATTTGCATTTCCATTGCCATATTTTGTACAGAGCGGAACAGCTTTTCTCCCCCATTTTACCCTGATGAAGGCTATAATGCACTTAAAAGTCACAGCATGTCAGCTGCAATCTGAAGTAAATATTTCACAAGCTCTCCGGTAAAAAAAAACAACAACAACAACAACAAAAAACCTAACATGAACAGACAGGTTTTTGATAACAAGTCAAGCAAAATGTGGCTAAGAAAAGACAGAAAAATATTTTTGAGCTGTCCTCTATTTGAACTGCAGATGCAGCACAATCCATACAACTAAATGGGATGCATAATGTACCACAGCAGCATCCTGCACGTTTTAATAATCACTTCATAGACACTTCAGAATACTTACAAAAGAACCTCACTAACAAAACAAACAAAGGCCTGAGAGGCTAGCAGATATTGCCAGTGTACGAGACATTTTCATAGATAGAGAGATGTGTTTAAACTGAAAATTCTAAGTAGCTGTTATAGAAACTAATGCACACTTGCTGATGACAGAGGAGCCTGCAGCTCTGTATGGGGTCAAATTGAGGGTGACAGTATTAGCAACCAACACCTAGCAACACTCAAGAGCTGAGAGAGAGAGAGAGAGAGAGCGAGAGAGAGAGAGACATAAAAAGGGCTGAAAAGGAGAAAAAGTGCAAGCACAGATTGCAGTGTTAGCATAAGAGCTGAAAAGGTGGAAATCAAAGCAAATAAAAGAGGAATTATAGCTGGAAGATGTTCTCCTAAAGTAGCCTTGCTGGCTTTTCAGTCATATCAGGCCCTGAAATGCAGGAATTCAATCAAAAAAGCTGCCTGAGAGAAGTGATTTACCGCAATATACTTATAGCATTAATTATAAAGTTGGCAAAAGAAGCAAAAAACCTCCTTTCTACAAAGATGAGAAAGCTTGCCGTTTTCACTCCTAACAACCTCAGTGATCAAAGCCGTCGCTGCTCCTGCAGAATAATGGGCAGTACTTTGAACACTCACCTTTTCATTATCATGTGATGCCGAGCATGGAGTATCACAGAGAGCCGTTATCAAGTCAGCTTTCTGCAAGTGCAGCAGCTATTAGTCTAACCTTACTAAGACTCCTGTCTGTAGTGAAGCGACTCGGCTCTTGAGTTTCTGTAACTATATCTCTCTGTCCTGGATGAATAAGATTTCTAGGAAATAACACAAAGTGTTCCTTTTCACAAGTTAGAGTTGTTCATTTAAACCACTAAAGCCTTAAAAACCTGTTGACATGCTGGCATAGAAGCATGAAAGGTTCCAACACTAAAAACTGGCATGAGGTAGAGTTTCCTTAAATTAAAACAATGTTATTGCCATGTGTCTACAGTCACATTTGGCTTGACTGGGATGTTTGAAAGTGCAAAATGTGCAATCATTTTAAATTTGACATATTTTGATGGGTATTATTTGTAATACCTTCATATCCAAAGCCAGTACCTTAAGTAAAAAGCTCTGCTCTAGCTTTTATTTACTGTTTTTGGTGTTATTTGATAAGTCAACCCAAAATAATTCATGTCTTATTCATAATAACAAGAAAAAAATTACATATTATACAATATGAGATTCTTGAGATAATTAAATTCATGATATAAAACAGAACAGAAGCTTAACAGAACAACAGAACAGAAGCTAAAAGAAGCTCAAATGTGTCTGAACATTCTGACTACACTTGAGTGTAAAGAGGGATGTACCTGAAAGATGACTGCGAGAAAATCCGACCAAAACAACTGGTTAAGGAATCCCCAGCAATTCTTAATATTTGTTGACTACAACTGCTAAGTCATTGTGTATTAACGCTCTCCCTCACTTCATTAAATCCCAGGAACTACCTGAAAGCAGCAGGGCACAGTGTTGCTAGACACAACTCTTTATGATGCTTACAATTATTAAGTACAAAAAATAGTACTTAATAACTAACACCTCTACAAACATCTGATTTGATTTAGGAAAAAAGAAAGTAGAATAAAATCTGAATATTCATTTAATATACTTATTTTTACAGCATACCTATTTTTGTACTGTAATAAGTGAATGTTAACCTTGCAAAGCTAATGGATTGCCATATTCCATGTCTGTCATTGGATGGATTCATCTTTCAAAGCTTCAAACCTAAATGTTTGTTGTCTGACAATGACCAGAATAATTAGTAACATTTGAAGGAGAACAAGTTTGAGTCTACGGGCATGGTTTTGTTGTAGCGCAAGCTGGTAACCAATGGCTGCCTCTGGTGAAGTGATCAGCCTGGATACAGTAGCTGTTTTTTTTAATCAAATCTGGAAAACATCTTGTTATTAAAGGAAGAAAAAAGTAACAGAATGAAAGCTATAAATCGGTAGAAAATATGTCCCTGCTCTTCTCCCTAACAGCTTAAGCATGAGTTTGATTCACCAACTGGCTTGACTGATGGTGAACAGTGAAAATAGCCGATGAATGTTCGTTCAATCACCCTGCAAGGTGTTTTTTAAGAGATTCTGCCCTTCCTAAACACTGACTCTAGGCAGTTGCTTAGATGGATGTAAAATATGTCCCATGCAATGGATATATGAAACAGTCTATCTGGCATAACAGGTCAATCAATCTTTGTTTGTATAGCACCAATTCATAACTGAAGTCATCTCAAGACACTTACCAAAGAGGGCAAGTCTATGTGCTATTGTAATCTCTTATGTGGCCTATTATAATAAAGACCAGCGCTAACCACCATGAACACAGCACTAGCAGTAATTAGCCTCATGTTAAGTAAATGTTCACATTAAATCATAGGGCTAAACATCCACCTGTTAATGTTTTCTTTTGTTGTGTTTTTGCTGTGCTGCTTTGTAGCATACAGACATCGTTACCATCTGGAGAATCATTACTAGGATTTTTATAGCAGCTTTAGTGAAATGGAAAAAAGTTTTGTGACTGGCTGAGGGATCATTAATGAACCAGCACTTTTTCTTATTTGTGTTCTACATTTCTCAGCTCTATTACACCTACATGTAAGAAAATAGCAGGTCCCCTTGCGATGCTCATATGTTCAGTTCACCCTGAACCTCCAAATTTTAACTTTTCTTTGAACTTGTGCTTTTCAAATAGGACCCTTAGTTTTTAAAAGTTTGCATTTTTTTCATTAATGTGCTAGAAGAACACAGCTACAAACTCAATCTGGTCTGCCACAGAAATGCAGACCAACCTTTAAAACAATGTAATTCTGTTAAACTGTTAAACAGCAATAATTGGAAACAAACTGAATCCTTAATCAATAGTTTCCAGGTCTGACATTGATTTCTTCCTACAGATCATTAATAAAGTGAAGACTGGTTGACTCAGCTGTGGATGTGCTCATTTGTGTCCATCAGGATGATCTGCAGTGTGGAGTGAATCACTGCAGCACTGACTACAGTCCTGACTGTTGTATTCTAAATGTTGCACATGAGTCATTATTGCTCTGTAGGAGGAAACTCGGCTGCTCAGGGCACCTGCTCCATCAACACTAATCTATAGCATGTTGGCTAAAGAAACTCTGCAGGGGTTAGGGAGGTTTTCAAACATACTTATATTTATGTGGAACAAGAATCCTGAAAGAGCAATACAGTGTGTCAATCATTCCATGATAACTGCTCACTGACTTGGCCCTGCACTCTAAGATTTCAGGTAAACACACTCTTGAATGCTCAGTGTATCAGAAAACATGGTTATATCTAACAGAAAAGACCATAGTGTGACTTTTACATAAAACTAGGAGACTTTTTATGAGTTACAAGGGGTGGGACAAAAAATCAGTACAACAGGTTATTGCTGACCTGCCTTGTGGGATACAATTATTGTTTATTGATGGCAAATTCAAGTATTTAATTTAAGTAAAAGAGATTTTTAGCCAAAGAAGAGCAGGAAAATATTAGCAGTGGCAAAAAAACAAATAAAGAATTTTCAGCGGCAAAACTGACACCAAATTGCAGTAAAGAAATCCATTAATCCTGCACTTCACCTATTTTTAAGGCGTCTTGAATTCTACGGTCAACCACAAGTCCCAATGTATGTTTATATCATTTTCTTGCAGTATAACAATTACTGCAGATTCCTAGATAAATTATGAAATGTTATAATTACAGGCCATGTATCTTATTATGGCCTTATTATCTTGTCAATAGTCAATCAGGCGTGACGAAATGAAACATAACGTAACATAACATTGCATAACATCACAGATGTAACGTAACACAACGAAAGGTAACATAACGTAGCATAACACTGCGTAACATGTCAAACATAATGTTAGTAACAGCATAAGATAATGTGACATGACTTACTAAACATAACACAACAAAATACAGCATAACGTAACAGAAGATAACAATGTAACACAACATAATGTTACATAGTGTAACATAATGTAATGTAGCTTAACATAACATAATGTAATGTAGGGTAACATAACATAATGTAACATAACGTAATGAAACAAGTGTTGTTCTTCCAACCCCCATGAATTATATTAAAACTATTTGCTATGCTTACAAATCAATTTCTGGATTATTGTGCACGCATCTGGTTTATGACAACATTCACACCAGACAAGGATGGCAACCAAAGATATTGCAGCTATGCATCAATTAGACAACAACGTAGAAAGGTTAGCAATTTTAGATCTGAGGTTGTCAAAATATCCAATACCACTTGTTTTAAAATGAAAAAAAATATTTCAGTAATCCTTAGCATCATGGGATACCACCATATGCAACAATTTTATATGACAGGTGCTTAGAGAAGAATCTATCACATATTGCAGGCAAACTCCTACACATGGAACTGAATTGCTAACCAAAATTTTCTAAAAATGTAAACAGTATGCACGAGATTGCCTGTGATTTTGGTATTTCAAAACAATAAACGACCTAACAATGGGTGCCAAATATTTTAGCTTTTTTGCCATGGTATGGAAATGTATGTACACTGCTCAAAAAAATAAATAAATAAATACAGGAAAACATATAATCATCACAGTGTAACTTCAAGTCAATCACACTTCTGGGATATCAACCTGTCCAGTTAGGAAACAACAGTGATTATGAATCAATCTCACCTGCTGTTGTGCAAATGGGACAGACAACTGGTGGAAAGGAGAGGCAATTAGCAAGACAACCCCTATAAAGGAATGGTTTTGCAGTTGGTGGCCACAGACCATTTCCCCCTCATCCATTCTGGCTGATTTTTGATTACTTTTGCATTTTTCCAGTACCCTCTCCACTAGTGGTAGCATGAGGCAGTATCTGCAACCCACAAAAGTTGCTCAGGTAGTGCAGCTCATCCAGGATGGCCCATCCATGCACGCCGTGGCAAGAAGGTTTGCTGCATCTCCCAGCACACTGTCAAGAGCGTGGAGGAGATAACAGGAGAAAGGCCAGTACACCAGGAGACTTGGAGGTGACTGTAGGAGATCAACAGCCCAGTAGCAGGACCCCTAGCTGTACCTTTGTGCAAGGAGGAGCAGGAGGAGAACTGCCAAAGCCGTACAAAATGATGTCCAGGAGGCCATTAATGTGCATGTTCTCAAACTGTCAGAAACAGACTCCATTAGGGTGGTATGAGGGCCCGCCGTCCACAATTGGTGCCTGTGCTCACAGCCCAGCACCGTGCAGCCTGACTGCCATTAAGAAACTGGGATGAGGTCCTCAGACCAATTGTCAGACCATATGCTGGTGCAGTGGGCCCTGGGTTCCTTCTGATGCGTGACAATGCTCGGCCTCATGTGGCTGGTGTGTCAGCAGTTCCTGCTTGATGAAGGCATTGATGCTATGGACTAGCCTGCCCATTCCCCAGACCTGAATTCAGTCAAGCACTTCTGGGACATCATGTCTCGTTCCATCCACCGCTGCCACGTCGCACCACAGACTGTCCATGAGCTGACTGATCCCCTGATCCATATCTGGGAGGAGATCCTTCAGGAGACCATCCGTCGTCTCATCAGGAGCATGCCCAGACGCTGTAGGGAGTGTACACGGGTACGTGGAGGCCATACACAGTGCTGAGCCTCAATTTGAGTCTTCTTGGAGAATTTCACAGAATTTGGATCAGCCTGTGATCTTATTTTTTCACTTTTATTGTGAGTATGATTCTGAATCCAGTCCTCCATGGGTTAATGATTCTGGTTTCCATTGATCATTCTCATGTTATTTGGTTCTCAACGCATTTCACTATGTAATGAATAAAGATTTACAACTGGAATATTTCATTCATTGAGATCTCTGATGTGTTATTTCAGTGTTCCCTTTATTTTTTTGAGCAGTATAGTGTTTGATTTTTGACCAGTATCATATACAGGCATAACGTCATATCAACCCTTCTTTGACGAGACCCATTGTGCCTGTTGAAAGTCTCAGCCCCCCCAAAAAAGTACCTAGAAATTAAAAACACTGATTGGTGCTTTACTGATCTTATGCTAGACCTTTGCTGCATTATTATAGAAATCTGGTTTTATTTAATTTTTTTCATATTTTGATTTCTCTATTTATTTGTTATTTCAGCTCCTGAATTTCATGGTCCTTCGATGATGAATATCATTAATTATTGATGTTACATCTATTGAAAAAGACGGTATTTTGCCATGTCAATACTTATAATTAGGAAAAGGGGACTTAGCATGATTAAGGGCAACACATCAATGGGAATTCTGGGACACCTGTAGTAAGTCATTTGCTATGGGCTTAAGATTAGTGGGAGTTATTTAGGTTTTAACAAAGGTTAAAAGTTGGACTAAACCTTAAAGTGGATTCATTTAAATGACGAATGAGATTACTGGAGCAAACCTCAAACTTCTGGCTCACATCATTAAGGTTATATTATTAAGAGTTTAAACTTGCACTGTAGCTAAGATGATAATAGAAGCTACCAGTCAAAGTCAAGAAAGGTAACAATCCTTTCAAAAATTAAACAAGTGATTTTAAAAAGAAATGACAAAAAAGACCAAGAAAGATGTCCAGTTTGTGTTGGATAGGTGAATGGCAAATTGAAATCCAACCTGTTTCAATTATATCTGCAGGTTTTGTAATCAGAAGGTGACTGGCAGGCAAAGCTTTAAAAACAGCAAAAACATTGGGCTTTGCTTTTGTTGATGTAGGAGAGTTTGACCCTAAAATGGCCCGGTATGTTGAATAGTTTGGTAAGAAGGTGGAAATATGTTCCTCAAATGCTGCAGGCAGGACACACCCTGTCTAGACACATGATCAGCCTCCATTTTAATCCTGTGCTAGTGTAAAAGATGTTGTAGAATAACTGAAAAAGGGGGCCTCATACCAAACAGAGGGTATGCAAAACTATAAAATGTCGCTCCTTTGGATTATGTATGCTGGGTGCTTTTGATATAAAGCAACAAAAGGGAAGAAATGTAAATAAATCAATACCAAAAAAGTTAAGAGTCCTGTTTGCGTGTGCTTCCTCACCATATCAGTGATCTCTGGGTACATAGACTCCACCAGGACCCCCCTGTTAGTGGACACATACTCCACAAGTTCATTCAGCGTT
Source organism: Cheilinus undulatus (assembly GCF_018320785.1). Taxonomy (NCBI): domain Eukaryota; kingdom Metazoa; phylum Chordata; class Actinopteri; order Labriformes; family Labridae; genus Cheilinus; species Cheilinus undulatus. Next base: position 32,478,333 of record NC_054878.1, on the reverse strand, counting down.
GCCCTCTTGATCTCTTTGCTCTTTAAGTCTGTCACAGAGTCCAGGAAGTCAAAGAGCATGCAGCACTGCTGGAGCTTCTGGGTGAACAGTTCCTGCTGCTCTGTGGAGGGGGCATCTGGAATAAGATGAAAGAAAGACAATATCACAGCTTGTTAATGATAGAAAACAAGTTTAATACTCTTTGGAAACTGATTAAAGATAGAGGCGAGAGGGGATGAAAGCTGCAACTGTCCCTCAGAGTGCTATAATTCTAGATTTTGCACAGCTGGAGAATAAACAGGACTTCAATAGGGGATGGGTTTGGATTATTTTTGAAATCATCTCAAACAAACTGAAGTCTTGAATCAACAGCTCAACAGATAATCTGACAGTAAAAGAGTGTCTAATTATCCTAATTGGTTTTAAGGCAGATGCTTTACTACACACTGCTTCATCTGTAACTAAACTGTAAGACAAACAAGCCAACAAACACAATACACAGAGGCAGCCCTGTCAGTCTCGGCTAGGATTGTAAAGCCTTTTATGGATTAGACGGTGAGCACGCTCAGGGTTATTAGAGCTGTCAAACTTGACCCCAGCTAAGCTATAAACAGCATTTGGCAGCCGTCCACAAATGTGGCGACACGGTGTACAGTGATGTTCTGTTCCAGCAGCTCATCCCCTGCAGGCACAGGACTCGCTCTGTAATGTTAGCTGAGTTTAGAGAGACTCCACTGCAGGTCTGATTTACAGCAATGCACAAACCAGATACCCCGTAGAGTCTGGAGTTATGCAAATACAGATGCCTGCTTGACATTTGTTGACATTGTGGCGCAAATAAATGTCTTCATTAAAATGAGTGTCATAAGTGTACATGTTTCTGTGTAAATCAGAGTAAAGTTAATGCATTAAGGCATGTCAGTCAATTTTAGTGATTCTAGCATTTCCTTTGTGCTGTTTGTTGTCTGTACAAGTACTGGAGTCAAATACAAGTGAAGAGGAAGAACCAGCCATCTTAAATTGTTTTCTTTTTTCTTTTTTTTTTTTCTTTTTTTTTCAAGAACTGCAGAGACTCACGTACAGGAATTAAAAGGAGTCATTGTCTTGGAATACTCCAGAGGTAAAACAACCAGTCATTATATGTAATAATACATAAAACTCATTCAAGTCTGAGAAACTTCCCTATCTACTTACCCATACAGCTCTCTAAGCACTGCACATTTATTTCCAAACGCAATTTTTTAAAAGCTCCCATGAAGAGGTTTTTTATGTTTATAGAACAGGCTGAAACTATTACTCATGACCTGAAAATACAAACAAAACCATCTGCTAGAAAAACCTAATTATTTATAGTTTATATGTCTAGTTTATAGTTTGTTTATTGTCTGAAATTAATGCTGTGGGGTAGGTGGAAAACTAGACCAATTCTAAACATCACTATTACAGCTGATTACTGTTAGGATAAATCATAAAATACCTTACAATACTGACATGGAACGAAAGGAATAAATTACAAGATTATGAATGCTCATAAATAAATATACAATGAAGCTGTATGGTTTATTTCTTGTATTTGCTACTGTAATGTGCAAGGAGTTTATGAAGCTTGATGGGGTCTTTGGCATAGCAAAGTTTTGGAACTTGGACTTGACCCAAGGTCACTAGTTCACTCATTAGCAAACCATGGTTCAAATCCAGCCCACGATGCTGTCCTATCCAGACCCTGAACCCTGGTTATTTTATTCTGAGTAGTGCTTTTATTGTGACCAGTGTAGCTTTTTTTTAACATTTAATCTATTTAGACGTGCACAGCTTCTCTCGTTTTTGTGATAGCCACATGTGACGCTACTAAGCCAATCAAATACTTCACTCTGAACTAACTTTGCTTTTAAATTAAAAATGATGACAAGGAAAAAGACTTAAATTGAGAATGGATAGACTGTTCATTTTTCCCACAGGCAGATTCCCAGGAAACCAACATGCCTCGTATGTTACAATATGCTCGCAGTCATTAATAACGCTAATATCAAAACATCATTACGAGTCAAGAATAGGGTTTTTATCAATCATAGTGACTGACATCTGATCTAGGGAAGAAAATAAATTAACTTAGAGCCTGATATGATCCATTACATAGTCATTCTCTAAATAATGATGTTATCTTAAAGTTAGCTGGCATATAAATCCCCTCATGACTCCAGGGTTGTCTGATAAAGGCCTTATTTCAGCTCAGATTATGAGTGAGAAAGTGTGAGAGTAGGAAAGAAATAGAAAAACACTGATTAAAGCTGTTTAATTTTTGTATATGTTGAAAAATGGTACCCAGATCAACACAAATCAGAGGTTTGTCAGAGAAGCTTTAATTGTGCACTTTTGCTACTTCATTAAGTAAGGAAATTTGAAATCTTTTACTCCTGTCTTTTTAATTCATATATTTCATTTTGTTTACTTGGTGCTGTTTGGTTCCTCTTTTGAATGTATAATCATGTCTTTTTATTACTTTCTAGCACTCTGAATGACCCAAGTGCATGAATAGCATAAAATCAATAAAGCAGCCTTGCATCTCCTTGCCTTTTTTAGGAAATTAACTGGACACACATTGTTAAATTATTCTTTTGTTTCAGGCAGAGTGACTTAAAGTTTTAAACAGATTCTCAAAGGAAAAGACTTGCTACTTTTTGTTTGTCCCCAGAAAAAAAATCCTACAATATGATACCAAAATGAATATTTTCTCTACCAGAAAAAGTTTTAAAATGTAATTTCTTCCTTTTTAATGATCCCTGCTATTGCAAACAGCTGAATGTGAAGTCAAAAAGAGATTAATTCAACAATTATGTTGAATTAAGTTAGCACACGCAGTTATAAACCAAAATGAGATGAACTAATCCAACAATAAAACACATTTGTGCAGTTACAAAGCACGGATACACACTGATGCACTGACACTCAAGGCTGCAGAGAGCAGTCCATATGTATGAAAGCAAAAGAAGAAAAATCCGGATGTGAAGTATCACGGTGAGTTTCTTTTTGGAGGCAGATTATGTGACTGAGAAGGCATTACCCATAGAATAGGTACAGCACACAGTCAGACACAGAGAGAGAAAAAAAATCCCAATGATTTTCACACCTAGTGAAAATGTTCCAGCAGTGTTGACAGCTGATGAAGTACTTACGCAACTGAACTCTGCTCACACCACTGGCTGCTGCTCTGGGTGAACTCAATATGTGAGAGTAACTACAGCCGGCAGACTTGTTAACATGCTGCTTATTGCCAATTTTCCAAAGTATCAAATCTCAAAGGATCACACATTGAAAGGGCTGTATGAATAGTGTACTTGAACTAAAGAGGAAAAGAGAGCATGACATCACTGTGGCCTGATTCTGCTGTTTTTAACATGAAGCCTACACTGATTTCTCTTCTGTTGAATTCATTAACTCACACAAATTAGACTTGTGTGATGCAGAGTGTCATTATTTTGGGTATGCATACTAGAACTAAATCTGTAGTTTTCTGGGAGCACATCATTGGCAGTAAAAGTCCATATTTCAGTCTTCAGATTTAACATTTTGAGTGAAAATTTTGACAGCTCAGAAAAAGATGTTCTGTGCTTTTTTGCATGAGTCTCATGTTGGTACAGAAAAAAATGAAGCAAGAGCCAGGAGATGGTTGGCTTATCTTTGCAAAAAACAATAGAAACACAGGGTAAACATTAGCAGCAGTGTGTCCAAAAGCCTCCAACACTGCTAAAGCTCTGTTAAACATGTTACCTCTAATTTTACATCATTCAGGAGAGTAAGGAGAGTGATATTTAAGACAATTTGCTGGCTAGCACAGTCTGTTCCTAGAGTCTTCATGGTGCGCTCAAGACTTTAAAAAGCCTGCAACATACCGCCCACAAAACCATTAACTGTTGCTTTTAGACTTCAGAACTGAGCCCAATTACAGATCATAAAGATGGAGGATGAAGCAACATAGCTCAATGCTATGCTAATAAGCTGATTTTGCCTTCATATCAGTGCTAAGTATAATATCATGTATTAGAGTACAATCACATGGTGACTGTATACCTAAGCAAGGTATACAATTGCAGACAGAGAAAGAAAAGAATTCAGTAAAGAGGATAGGCTGGGGTTGTTCCTGTGGAAGTGTGATCTGTGGAAATCCTCTAAGCAAGGGACAGAAAAGGATCTCATGAACTCGAACTCTGGCCAAAGCAATCTAATCAGTTCATCCTTGAGCAGGAGTGGACATAGTGCAAAGTTTGAAGAATAAATTTCAAATCATGCTAAGGATATCCCATTCACAAGCAAGGGATGAACATGAGGCCTAATGACCTTGATCTATGGCATCCAAAATCTAATCAGTTCAGAACAAGTTAACTCCATGTTAATCGTGCCTGTTTAGTCCAACTGCTGAAAGCCCTCTCATTTGCCGTATTCTATGACGCTACGAAGTGGCTGTAAAATTAATATTGCCAGAAAAATTACAAAAAGTACCCTGACTTCAGTAGTGGTTAGTTACAATGAAGAGCCATTAAAAGCAAATTAATTTCAGCCAGTGCTGAAATTGATATCCTCATATAGGCTATATGTGTAATACAGACCTGACTCCAGTCCTTAAAACAAAATTTAAGATTAAGGATAAGGGTGAACAAAAAGTTTCAGATGTTGTAAGTCTGTCAAAACTCGACAAACTTATTTTTAGTCAGTATTTAAAACCAACATAACTTGTGTAAATTGTAATGTCTGCCATTACAGATTAACTGTTTAATGACTCTTTAAGCTAATATATGCCAATAAAGGTACCATGCTAGTAATGTTGCGTATCCCTAGTTTTTCATGCCGCTTGAAAAAAATCGACACTTTTATTTCCAACCCAAAGATGCAGCCAGCAAGAGAGCAGTGGTGAGTAAATCTACAGATCAGTCCAACAGGAAAATTTAAAAATGGGACTATGCCCTTCATTTAAGGACAATTGAAGGCTTAGAATACATAATAAAAGCTCTGGAACTCTGTTTTGTTGCTGTGAAACAGCACAATGGGTTTTTTGCAGTCATGTGATCCAGATGAAAGGCAAATGTCAGATGGGGGGCAAGAAGTGAAGAACACTGGTTAAGAACCTGATCTGATCTGGGCTAACTGCTCCCCCTTCTATTCAAACAAGGCAAAGCTTTTTTTAGCTAAGCTATCAGGATGTGGCGACATTTTTAAAGTCCCAAAGCCAGAATGTTAAAGATACTCTCATTTATTTAAGAAAGCAAATATGAAATCTTCTCACAATGTTGACCAAGGTCGAAGGTTGAAGGTTGTTTATTAACGCCCAAAAGGGTAAATTTGTTTGGAGTTCAGCGCCCATGAGACAAAAAAAAAAAAAAAAAAGATTCACAATTCAAGACACAATCCACAAAACACATTAAAAGTTGACATTAAAATGCCAAAAAAACATTGAAGATTAAAACCAAGTCATGATAAAGTGCTCTAGAAGACATCCATTCTAAAATAATACTCTAAAAGTGTTGAAGTGTTTTTGAAGGCTCCCTAAATTAATAATTATTCCATTCCAATTAAAGTGTATCATCCTGTGCTCATTTTGTTGAGAAGTGCAATAGCTGCAGGTACTAAAGTGTTCCTGGAGCATTTTGTTCTCCCTTTAGGAGCAACAAAGCAACAACCACAGCAAAGAAGTTAGAACTCTGAATTTAAAGGATGTGAACAGTCATGGAGAACAGAGCTGGCTTTACGCTGCAGCTGTGAGGAATAAAGATCTGAGGTTGAGTTGTTGCTCACCTATTAGCTTGCTTGCCCACTTTACAATTTGGTTAAGAGCAGTTTTTTTTTTTTTAAAAGACAAGTTACCAAACCATGAAACAAGGGAAAAGGACAGGACAGATCCAATAAAAACTCAATAGAATAAAATCATTTCTCAAGCTTCCTGTAAGATCTGAACACATTCTCTTTACATTTTGTTGATCATAAGCATTATTTTCCTTTAGTTGGCATACTTAACAATACCCTCATTTTAAGTCGAGGTCATGAATATAAAGACAGACTTAACCTTGCCTTGCTGTTTCAGCAAAACAATGGTGGCTGTATTCCAGATGTGCTTTATCCTATTAACATTTTCTCTGAGCTTTCTGAGTAACAAACAAAAAACAATATATTATTTCATTAAGGGGGATGGTCTCTATATCTCCCTGAGAGGAGAGGGGGCTGGGTCTGTTAAACAGAGCCTGACATGTAGATGCTTTTTCCCAACGTGGAGCTATTTTTGCCTTTCAGATACAGATGCATTAGTGCACACATTCCTTGGGGTACTCAGTGAGGAAGGAAGGAAAATATTTCCATCAGAGCTACACAGCTATGTACGAAACACAAAGACGAAGAAAACACTCTGGAGATCAGACAGAAATGCCAAAATAATAAAGCTCTAAAAGATCTACATATATTGTAATACTGCGATATTCTAGAGGATAAAATATGAGTCCTTCACTCCCACATGAAATGTTATATCTTGGCATCAGAATATAGCCTGCGTTGGATGCAAGACACAGAAACACACTTAATAAAGTAATCTCCTCATACTGCTTTTTGACAGGAGAATTTTACAAAAAGCTTCAGGAATCACTTTAAATAATAATCGGTGTAGAAAAGCATTAAATTTCATCACCAAAGATGTAAGCTGAAGCAGGGTTGAAAGGGGAGACACTAATCCTTGGATTGAGTTACAGTAAATATCTCACAAATGGTTTTAATGTATCTGATGATCTCTGCTGGGACAAGAGTCTGAACTTGAACTACTTTATCCTTTCAGTATAAAAGCCTCCACTCAGAGGGGCTATGAAACAAGAGAGGCCCTGAATTACAGTTTTTATTAGTGACCTTCTGAATAACTTCAAAATGATAGCTTGACCTCAAATAACAGAAGCACAATTTTGTCCCAAATAGCAATTATAACACAAGCCATTAGACCGCATAACAAGTTAACAGGATTTACAAGGGGCTCGAAAGGTTTCTGTAGTTTTAAGAGTGTCCGTCTTCACCCACAGGCCTCAACATTGTTCCTGATGTTGTGATTTTTCTTGGGTCTTACTCCTCTGAGTAAATATGCTGCAGCCTTTTTCTCTTGTGGGAAAAAACACCATCAAAAAATCTTTCTGCAAGTATGCTCCGTATTTAGAAACATCAAATACTACGTGTTTTCCAACCACTTGTGTAGATACAAAATGTTGCACAGGCTCTTTGGCCATAATATTATCTGGTGTTAATTCCAAAATGACGCATCATTGTAGGGCAAATGTTTTGTGGGCACTTCAAAGAACAAAGCATGTTTTACATGCTGCACAGTGTGTTGTTATTTTTAGTAACTTATTCATCAGCTTAATCAAAGTCTGGAATTTGAGGGAGAGAATCATAGTTGTATAATTAAGGACACTTACAGAACTTTGCAGTGAAGTTATTGCTCAGAACTGCAGGTTATTGTGCTGTAATATTGCTGTACAACTAGAGATTAGGGTTAGCGGTGCATAGCTCGCAGATTGCTCTACTTTTGTCATCCTTTATGTAAAAATTTGCCTAAAGTGCAGACATGGATCCAACTTTGCCCACATGCTTAAATAGTAAGAAGCAAACATCATGCTGTAAAATTAAACTGAGGACAGTATCGGCAATGTTTTATGAGTGTGAGCAAGTAGTAAGACTTGGCACCAGCACTGATATTATGGGATGCATATTGGATTTTTGCAGATATCCAATATGTTGATATTTACATTTTTATTTTGGCCGATACCGATAAGAATACCAATATTTAAACATGTTAACATAGCTAAAAATTCAGTCTTTTAAACACAATTTAAGATTTGAGCCCTTAATTGATGCCAGAATTAATTATCATGTAATTCATGCCAGATAACAAGACACTGGAACTATTAATTCGAAATGCCTACCCCAAATTTCCACATACAACGACTGCGCCACAAACCAAAGTGTCGCAAATTTGCTCTGACCAAAGGTGAGCAACCTCCCCGACTTGAAGCGTGTCTAGAGTGCTGTGCTGCGCAGCCCTGATCAGCGGACAGAGATCACAGGAGAACTTTGAGTTCACACAGGAATAGCATGGCAACAGCAGACTAGTTTACCTTTTGGGCTTAATTTATCATCCTTTCTGGTCTAAGTCCATGATATTATTGCTTCTGCCATAGGGTGAGTACAATAGGAAGTTAAAAGGTTAATGTTTGTTTAAAGGATCTGTGGTTTTATGTAAAATTCTTTGGCTAAATGTCCTCAAAAGTTAACTTTTCCTCATCAACAGCGCTGTTGTAGCTCTGTGATCCACTGACCTCCCAGGTGACCCTTTGCTCTCGCTGCAGGATGAGACGTAATGTTGATATAGTGATGATTTACGATTGGGAGTCCGAGCATTGTGTTGTATTTTGAAAGAACCAGATATTCTACGCTTGTGACTTCCTGTTTGGAGCTTTCTGATTGACAGAAATTGACATAGTTTTGGAGCGGCTGGTACTGAAAATGGACCTGAAATGTATCTCGAACGAAGCAGAGGGGAGTGGCGCTCCAGGGACGCACCTCTGCTGAACTGGAGCGCAGGCAGTGGAACTGCTCTGATGGACTAGAGAGGGAGCGATTTTCAATTCAAATGAAATTCAACAAACAACTAAAGGCAAAGTATTAATCCAGTGGAGCACTATGAAGTGCGCCAAATTCAAAACCTAATCACTGATACCATTTCATTTGAAGTTAACATCACACAGCTTTCTTAATATAAAGTTGAAAGCCATCTGTTTTAATGATTGTAAACTATTTTGCATATGAACAGAAGGCCATACTGCACATGACAATGGTGCAATTTGCAACCTTAATATTCAAACATTTTTTGTTTCACTATCTAAAAGACTGATCTTTTTGAAGTTTTCATAACTGATGCATGCAGGATTATGAGACTTTCACAAACATTTACAAGTCAGTTGTTTGAATGGCATATTCAAAATTAAAAAACATTTTGTATTAACAACATGCTCCAGTGTTTGCTGTAGGCATTAAATTAAAAAACATCCAAAGGCATGACAGTTTGAAAGTGTGCAGCTGAAGTTAAGTGTCTGACCTCTATTTGCATTTTGATTACTGCTCTTCAATTGCAACTACACTTGTGATCTTGTTTGAATCCAAAATATAGTAAGGGAAAAAAAATTTCTGCTTTAACTTGGAATCATATTTCACACTGTAAAGAAATCTCGGCTGAATGTTGGTTTAGATCTGGCCATTTAGCCATTAAAGTGTCTCAATCACTGTGGGACAACTTAAAGGAAAGATTTAAGGTGTTGACATGGAAAAATTAAGCACCATGATGGTAGAAACACAGAAGGTCTTGACCTACTCATTGTTTAATATGCAACAAACATACAGTATTTATATTATACCTGTGGAATCTGCAGCTTACTGTGTTGTGTGTGTGCTGCACACTAATCCCTGCCCTTTCGGTGCCCATCAACATTTCACAGAACAACAACAAGGCAGAAAGAGACCAAAACAAACTCAACCATGCAGGTCAGGTGACCTTGTCAGTACAGACAGCTAAGTCCTGAACGGTCTATAATTCTAAAATTACAATTAAATCTGGTAATCCCAGCAGCAAATAAGACACAGTCTGTTTTGGGGCTCACCTGTTTCCCTAGGTGAAAAATTTCATTTTGCTGAAGAAAGTTTACAACATGAAGTGTCTTTGCAGTTGTGCAGCTCTTTTAGAGCCATCTGTTTTTACCATGTGAAGTCTGCACTCCTGCTAGCTCCCAGTATGGTAGTTTTCCTCTCAGCTTTGGTGGTTAGTGAGAAATACAGATAAACAGCCAATGAAATGTGCTGGTCACTTGTCGTCAACTAAGGAGTCTTTTCATACCACAGGGTTTTTAACTACGGTTCCTTTAAATGCAGGATTATGACCTTATCAGGAATAAGCTATTAAAAAGCCTGGTCTGGAATGAAATGTATCCCAGTGTGTTTTGTATAGCAAAGCAGCTTCGGACAATCTACAAAAAATGGAGTCAAGTCTTCAATACCATCAGGTCACATGCAGCGTGTGATGGTAGCAGCTGTGGTAATGATGATGCACATTTAAATAGTTTTTAGTGACATACAGGTTTCTATAATTTGGGGCACAGCCAATTTTTTAGATGAAAAACAACATTTAAGTATTAAAATAGTGATTTATACAGCAGATTTCAGGTAGGTTGGATTTGCCTTCATTAGATAGTATACACAAACGGCCTCTACAACCAATCTTAAATACAAACCAACATAGGCGGATAAATTCCTAGTTTTAGCCTCACATAACCAATGCCTTGATAGTAACTGCAAACATTGTTTAACCATTTCCCGCTCAAGGACAGGTATTGTGAACAGATCCAAACACAACAAATCCTACTTATCTACTAGTATACCATAAGTTTGGATGGTTTGCCAAAAGGGCTCTTGTAAAGATCTTTTTCTTTTTTCTTCACATGTTTTGATTACTTGATTGTTAGACTAAAAGTCAAGTCAGTTTCTACTAATGCAAATTTTAATTTTTTTTTATTTGCCAAAAAAAAAAAAACCCTCTTATGTCCAGTTTTAAAAAATCCAAATGGATATATTTTGAAGGGTTTCATTTCATATTAGGCTGCGACTCCTTGAGCACAGACAGCAAACACCCTTGAGGACTACTACTTAAAGTGCTCTTTTTAAGGCTGCAGTACTGTCTATTCTGGTTTGAATTGTGTTTCTGCCAATCAGACATAAAAGTAGATATAGACAGGAGAATACAAGAAAGGGACAGACATGACAAAATATACTATTATCATTTGTTTTAAAACACTGAAAAGATCATAACAATCACGGTGTTGATGGACATATCAAGTGTTTTAACATGTGCAGTTTATGACTGGTGACTTGTAAAAAAAACAGGACTGACAGTCGACTGTAGGCCAAATGTGTCCATTAATGCATGACATGAACGATGTCACATAGGTCACATTGCAGCTGGAGAACTGGTCGAGTAAGATGAAACCACATGGTCAATTATACACTCGTCTCCACATTTGTTTGGAGTGCACATCAACATGATGCTGGCAAAACAGAAACAAAAACTGACACAGGGAGAATTTTTACTGAAGCGTCAATATGAACTTAAAAGAGACAGTAAGGAAAACAAAATTGACAAATTTGATACATTATATGGGGTAAAAAAAAGAGGGCATTGCAGGCACTTAAAAAAAATCAAACAGAGAAGAACCAAGGAGAAAACAGTTCAAAATACAGATTAATACAGTCTGCCATTTTTGAGCATTGGATTAAAATGTATTTATTGTCTGCTGTTTTAAATCAAGTTCTATCTGGATAACAATTAAGTATATTATCCTTTTTTACTTCAACAGTAAGAGTGTAACAAAAACCATGAGATGCAAAGCCAAGTGCATGAGTACTGTGATGATATTAAACCTAATCCCAACACAAATATTTTTCTAGTCTATCATTTCACTTAAAAACTCTTCTCTTGCCAGCATTACTAGAGGGGGGTGTATGTGTGAGCATGTAAAACAGAACATGTGGTCAACACATGCTGCTTTATTTTAACATAACTTAGCTGCTTGTACTATGCATAAGTACGGTTCATTCTTATTAACCTATGATTCTGCAGTTTTACATACAGAAACAAATACAAAGAAAAAAGAGTTTTCATTTTTTTTTGGTCATCATTAATTGACTCTAACAGAAACCACTTAATATTACTGTTCATTACCCTTAAACACAGAAGACCCAAACAGTTTACCAATCTTAAGGTGGGAACCCAAAACATGAGTCACACATACAATAGCAAACCAAATATGAATGTGACCATAATCCTCTGTACTGTTACACATGTATGTATTTAAATCGGACCTAAACTTTACTCAATGTTCTGCACATAGTCCATGTTTTCCACATTGACTTTGAACAGGCAGAAGAGCAGCATAAATGCTAACAGCAGAAGTCACGTTGTTGCCTGAGTTGAAAACATGTTCATATTTTTGCCATTAGACACACAATGGGTTAGCATGCGTGCAAACTTGTTAGCACGGTTTACCAGAAGAGGGTCCGATAGTAGCATACTATCATCAGCTATTGTACTGTATCATTATCTAGAATTGTATCATCACCTACTGTGGTGAATATGACATGTGATAAGCTTGAATTCCACCAACAGATGCAGCAGAGCTGCATGAAAATTTGACATTTCATTTTCCCTATAACAGTAGTTCAGGTGGAGGGCATGAGATGTTAAGGCAGCCACGTTTACTATAAAGCCCTGAAAGCTCCAGAAACAGGCGAGATTAGGCTAAGTTACTGCAGTGAATCTTCAAGGCCAGTTGACGCCGTCAAAAAACACCTGTAAAAGGGATGAAAAACTTTCCAACAGCCTTTGTCTACAAATCAGTCAAACATAGTAATCAGTAAGGCTGGGAAATTTATCAAAATTTGCTTTCAATCCTGCTGCAATTTTCAAATCACAGAATATTTCTTTAACCTGAAACGTGAAACTTTTTTTGCAGTAAATATGTTAAACTCTATACATCATGCAAACATTTAAGTGTCTATTTTTCTTGGAATAGAAAAAGTTGACCAAAAGCAAAAAAAAATCTACTTTTTCTATTTTTGTACAACTTATGATCATGTCCCTCAATACAATTCATATCAAATTTGCAATATGAATCAAAATATCACAATTAAATAGTTTTTCAGGATTGTTCAACCCTAGTTTAATTGATCTTATACTGTTGGATACACTGGAGCAGCATTACCTTATCATAAGACACAGTGCTTAACAAATTTATTAGACCACCTGTGATATTTGTCTCAGAGACCATCCAGCATCATGAAGTGCTTTAATGCAGACTCTTTCATTTTCAGTGAGCTCTCCACATTTTACCATTTTGAACAGGAATGAGGAATTTCAAACTGAATTTACCTTTTTATACCCAAATTTGGGCCAGCTCACTGGGCTTCTCTGAGAAGTCAGAAATGAATCAAGCATAACATTCAACCACTAAAACTCAATTTTCTGTTCAGGAATGCAAGTAAATAACTATAATTTGACACATTAATCAAGAAATAATAATGTGCTTTACTATTTTTTCAGTTTGTTTGTAAATCAGTAAATTTGAAAATTCGTGGATAACAATAATAATTATGCTAATTATAATTAGCATTAAAAATATCATTTGGGTTAAAGAGCTTCTACATATTGGTGTATTAACCATTGCAGAAACATAAAAAATGATTTTGGTAATTACCAATGCTGTTAATTTAGGGCAGCTGTGGCATAAACCTTACTTTGGGTGGTGGTCTAATAAATTTGTTAAGCACTGTACATAAGATGATGAATGTAAAAATAATCTTGTGTTTATGGCAACTTACACATAAACATGTCTGGAGACCAATTTCTGATATTGAATTGCATTGTCCTTAATCATTGATGACTGTTTTGAAGGTTAAGCAAAGCTTTGGTATGGCATACCACCTTAGATCTCAAGTTTAAGAGTAGAGTTTAAGCGCTTAAATGACCCATTCTACTGACTGGTTGGTTCTTAAAGACACCTTGAGCTTGAATAGAACTTTGTAAAATGCATTTTCCTTCAAAGTTCTACCCTCTCTTGTATAGTTTGGGACCTTTATTTCTAGCCATTTTGTTTCCAACTGATTTCCATTCATTTATACTACTTTAATAATTGATTATATTTTGATGTAATCTTCCTGCTTGTTTTAATGTGCGTATAATATCAACAACACTTTAAAGGAGGGACTCCTCTTTTCCTTTGGAGAATAAATAAAAGTTTGAAATATGATGGAATGAAATTTGTTGCTGTACGTCTTTTCTGAGAAACTTGAGCTAAGTATCTGTGCCAAAGGATCTCTGTTAGTCTGATCTTTGGTTCCACTTTTGCCCTTTGTTGTGTTGACACCAAATGCTTCTGTACACAGCTTTTCAGATGATGTTGATGATGCTGTGATTACAGAATCAGCATTGTGTGCCTGCCAGTGTCCTCCATTAACATCTGTTAGATTAGTTAACAGACAAGTCAATAAGGCATTCAGGGTCAACATGCAGTGCTTGACCACAGTACAAACGGCATTTACTACCCATTTATGGTACTGATGGTAAATCTAGCCTTCAAACAGGTAATTCAAGTTAAAACATAACATTTCCCGTATCTGAACAGATTTTGAATAAAAAGTAAAAGCCATAGGAGCAATACTATAATAAGCCTCTGACTGTCTTTTATGTTCTAGTCAACATTGGTATGAATATAAACTGTAATATAATTACAATTTAATGAGCATGGGACAGTAGAAAGGTTGTAAATTTTGTGCATTTCAGCTGTTCACATAATAAGTGTGGCATACACAATTAAATTTTAACTAAAATATGAATTCAGGTAGTCATAGAGTCATCAATTTATTGGCATTGAAGGATAATTTTACCTACCCAGTAAAAAAGAAAATACGGTCAAACTACTCTGATGAAAAGAAATAAAGTCTCCTTCTCAAAAGTGCACACAAAAAACTACAGAGACAGAGAGAGCATCTTTTATGTCTAAGAAGACTGAAAAAGGAACACCATGAGAGCTCAAAAAGTATTTCAGAAAAAATACCTCAAAAGACATCAAACTTTCTCATGGTAAGGTTCTATTTCCACTCCATAGTGTTCGACTATGAGCGGTAGTCTTGCATGTTGAAGAGAAACTACAAGTGCTGTTCGACTTAAATTACCTCTACAGGTTACTCCTGAAACTTGAGTATGTGTTACAGTTGCAGAGAAAGATGAATGTCGGGGGATCTGCTGAGGGGGGTTAGACGAAAACTGAACCCTGGCTTGATGTCCAGCACACATTCAGATTTCTGCTTCGCCGATACATTTTAACACATCAGCGTCTGCTTTAGTGTGATCTGCCCATCAGTCTGAAGGAGTACCATAAGGGCATATTCACACTATTTCTCTAGCCAAGCTGCCAGTAGTTCACTTTGTGTAAATGAGCAGATAAAGAAAGGGCAGGATGAGCTAGCAGCTAAGGCATATTCAGAGTCCTATAACAAGGGATGCACAATATTGGATTTTTGCCGAGATCCGATATGCCGATATTTTAAAACTCATTTTGGCCCATAGCAATATTTAATTACATTTTTTTCAACTGTAAAAAAACACCAATTCTATCCTGTACTACAAAAATATTTTTTCAAACATTGGTAGTCTATTTTTTTAGAAAAAGACAAAACATTTGATTTCCTATCACAAATGAAGAATGTATTGTTTTTTCAAATACAACCATAAACTAATGAAAAACTTACAGTAATGTCTTTGGGTCACATGTGCATTGCATGCCACATGTATTTTTAACAGAACAGCCAAAGTCATCTGCATCTTTGAGGGTAATAAAATGTAGCAAAATAACCTGCTGACACTGAGCTCCACAGTGCAAAAAAGAAATAGCTTATACATTTAGATTGGTTCTCATTATTATTATTTAGCCAGTTTGCAGGATGGCTCCCTGAGATACTCCTGACAAAGTGCTTTAAATAACAACAACAACAACAAAGAAAGATTCTTAAATGCAAAAAATGTAGCTATAGTTCAGAGCTTAAAGATACTTTTAAATTTCTGAGACTTAAGATGAACACAAGAAATAAAACTTCACCTGAAGTAGTTCTCCTGATTCTGCTTTAAACAGTATACACTAACTAAGCTACCAAGTTTAATGGGCATTTCACTGTAAACAGCTCTGTAACGACCCAGTGACACCCACATCTCCAATGCTGGAGACAGAGCACCTTCGTGCACAGCCAGCTCCAGAGTGTGCGCCATGCACGGGAGACATGGCACACAGAAGTCCATCATTGCTTTTGCCATGTTTCGTGCACTGTCACGTAGGGATGACATGCACATTCTTTTTCTCTATTTTCCATATCCAAAACATGTTTTCAAAAGTGAGAACCGGAGCACTCCTGTGAGTGTAGGACAGGCTGCGGTATTGAGGCTCAACATGCTAACAGGACAGACACCTGATGTCCATATATTCGTGGTGAAGCTAATATGTTTAGCTTTATCGAGGAGCTTCTCTACATGACTGGAGATGAAGTTTTGCAGTTCAGGTAAGGCTATAAGCACCTGCTAGGTATAATATAGCAGGGCTTTAAATGCATCATTAGCTGTGTAAGCCCGTATTCTACCACGCTGAAAGGCTGATTATCAAGAGCTATAAATTTACTGATTTTCCTCTTCAGCTTGTAGTCCTTGTAGTCATCAGGGTGACGGTTTTTTAGATGCAAAATTAAACTGGTGGTGTTAAAGGCATGTTGTTGAGCTCCTCCTCGCATCATATGTACTTTACAAGTGATGTAAACAGCTACTTTGCTGTCTTGTTCCAAAACCTCAAAATTCATCCACAGAGCTGACATGTTGAGTTTTACTTTACAAGTCAACTTTCATTAGAATGCATAGCTTAACTGGCAAGAGCCCACTGCAGTAATGGCAGCTAGTCAACTCCCGTCCGGTGTTTCTCTGGATTTGTCTATAACTTTAAACACTAAATAATCAAGCCCTCAGAGATCCTAGAAGTAAATTCAAATAACCAGTTTGTAATCCTTGGCTAACGTTAGCAGTGCTAGCACCTCTGGCCTTCGATGCATATGCTAGTCAACATTTCTGTGTTGAATATCATCACTTTGGTTATATGCAAGTATATGCGAGTATAAGCCTATGTACAGCTTTCAACCCACTTTCTGGATCAAAATAGCACTACAACATGCTGTTCCTTTGAGTATCAGTTAACTGTTGTTTACATCAAGTAAGGACATTGTGGCAGTACGGCAGTAGCCATTAACAGTAGCTATGATGGCTTCTAATGGCAGATGCCTTCATTTCAGAATTTGATTGGGATTGTGGGCCTGAACTGAAAAACTTCATAATGGCGGTGGTGCCGACCAACGAGGGGTTAGAGTTTAACTGTTAGGTCGGCACACTGCACGCATCCCAGCACTCACTTAGCGTAGCTATTGTTGCTAGTAGGAATGGGCGATATCTTATTGTTTGCGATATACCGTGAAAAAAACCTTTCCATGATGAGAAAACGGCCTTCAACAATAATAACGATAAACTCTGGTTGATGACATATGTGTCTGTGACCATCGGGCACACATACGTCATCACTGCGATGCACTCGTAACTCATGTGAAGAAGCATAACAAACATGGCGGAGTTGAAACAGAGGATGAGTTTGTTGCTAAATGAGGAGCTACCTCCATTATCTGGAAATGCCAATCCCAAAAACAAACATGGAGGAGCCTGGCAGCTCTGCTCCACTGAAGGAACCTCCAGACTTAAAAGAGGATATCAGACTGAATTTTAGATTTAAACACTAAAAAGACTGAGGAAAACTGGACAAAAGAGGCCATATCCAGGATGGGCCATATGGAGGTAAAATAGTGATGTAAATACTTCCAGTTTAGGGTCAGTTTTTAACGAAAACCCTAATGTTTTTAATAACGTGCCAAGTTGAAACATTCTTTGTACCATTTCCAAATAAATTTCTCTTTGAATCTCTTAAATGTCGAAGCAATTTAGATTTTTTTACTAAAATATCCCAACATAAATCGATATTGAATCAAATCAAATTGAATTGAGGACTGAATCGAATCTGGGCCTTGAAAAAGAATCAGGATTTCATCTATTCAGGCAATCAGTGGCAATACCAGCACTAATTTATATGTAGCTGGTGTAGTTAAGCAGCCCATTTGATACATTTTACATAGCCAAAAAGGTTGTGTTGAATTGTGCTATTTTTTTATTGTGATTTATCGTCATCACAATAAATACAGCAAAATATTGTGATAAATTTTTTAGTGCATATCACCCATTCCTTGTTGCTAGTGACTTGCCATGTCTTGATGAAAGTTAGTTGTTGCTTCAAGTTGAACTCCTGACTACTTTGAGTTTACAAAAATGTATGCTCCCATAATCTTTGCTCTCAGTTGTGCTGTGGATGGACAGATTTTCTCCTTTGTGCTTGTTTTTTTTTATTTGAAATGTGCGCTACATCATGTAGTTTGGCTTCTACTGCCATATTGGCTTTATTGTAAACAGCACAATAGCCGATGTGTCTCGCAAAACTGTTATCACAGCATTTGCTGACATATCAATTCTGTAAATCTGCATCAGTGCAATTATTTTCAAAAGAGCATGGCTTTATGAAAAACTTGTGCTAGGTTCAAAATCATATATTCAATTTATGTGGGATCAGTTATACACTATGGTAAACATTTAATTCAAAAAATGTATTAAGTAATAACACCCAGCACTTGTTGCAGCTGGTCATTATGGAAGCAGAGCTTTACACAGCCCTCGTCTTCTGCCAGCAGACTGCCATGTATAAATAGTGTTGAGGCAGCAGTTTGATACGATAAGGTGGAACAGGCCCCAACCTGCCAGAGGCCATAATTATGACACTGACAACAACAAACAAGGTAAGACAAACAGCATAGCAGCACATCACAAAACCTCTGTCCCTGTATATCCTGGAAAATCATTTATTGATTTGCTATCAGCTGGCAGACATGATGGAAACAGACTGTGATGCACCCACTTTGTTAATCAATAGACCTATACAGTGGATATGCTTTCCATAATGAAACACTGATGTGCTATTATTAAAGGTTGGGTAATCAAAAATGGGAAAACCTAAGGTACCAAGCATGCAATTTTTGAGTGTTTCCATTATCAGGTAATAAGTGGTTTTTATTTTGAGTTGATAACGTTTTGCCACAAAATGCTATTAAAAAAGGGTCCATTTACAAAAGTTCAAAGCCATCTTAAAAAATAGCATGAATTGACTACTGATGGACCAATCCAACTTTTTAGGCTCCAATACTAATCAGATACCTCTGCTTTGGGTACCTGTCAGTGCAGATCTGATCAGATATCAGGGTTCAATTTATAACCTATATCCCTCCCATGACTGAGTAACTTTCACTGTTTATGTGTAAGACAGCATTGGCTTTCCCAAACTTTGAATGAATAAATACATATCAAATGAAATAGTAATCAAAGTCTGCCCCACTGTCTGCATACCACTTTCACATATCATCACTCAGCCTCTGCTGCCACAGTGAACCCTCACTGAGCTGCACTGTGTGTGCATAGCAGCTGAAGCTGTGTCCTTATTGACCACATTTGCACACATTGCATTGTCTCTGGAAATATCATGTACTTTAGTAAACTGATAAAGCCGTGGACCTTTTTAGCCTGGTAATGCACTGAACTGTAACTTCATGGCTCCAGGTATCTGAGGTGAGGCTTAAAGCTTTTAATTTACATGAATAAAATCTGCTAATAAAGGTTCTCATATGTGTTTTTAGAGGTCAGGCAGACTACCATTAAAAATATTTAGATGCTGACAAACTCAACTATAGCATGGTTATGAGTGTTTGATGGCTTTTAATCCAACACTGGAAGTTTCCTTCTGTCTTATGATTAACTACAACCAGACAAATCACTAGTGGTTGATTTGTTTACAGCAACTTTTTCCATTTGTTTTAACTCATAGCTAAATCACCACTCCTTAAAACTAGGGAGAAGGCGATTATACAGTGTTACAATTAACCTTGGTTTAAAAAGTCATGGTTAATTAACCCTAATGGCTCTCCAAGACCACACGTTTCTGTTCTCACTCCCAATAAGGTGGGGTTAAGCTTCTTGGGCTATGCCGAGGGATAGTACGCAAGCAAAAAGTTACCATAGGAAACACTGAGTTGGTTGGGAATAAGATATAAATATAACACTCACAATCAGCAGTGTGGTTTCTGTATAGCATTTAGTGTAACATAAAGGAACAGCAGTAGTGTCATGTAGTCAACAGAAGACTTATCAGTCCTCTGCAGGGCATCAGACAGTGAATGCCTAATGATGCTTCTTCCCATTTGTGTGAAGCAAACTTAAAACACTGTGGGTTAATGAACATGATGTGAAACAAAAACATAATATGAGGAACTTAAAGACTAAAACATAAAATTTAATTGCTGTAATTCTGACAGTATAAAGCTGCAAGAGATGGTCTTGTCTTATGTCACCTCAATGCATTTTAGGTTAAACTAATAAACTTTTATTGCCTACATAAGTCAAATTTTCACATGGGGGAAAAAGTTGATCCTTGTCTTTTATTTAAAAAAAAAAAACAACGCAAAAAAGCCAACTAGTAATTTTCAGTAATAATGACTGTCAAGTTAAAGATTTTATCATTATCCCTGTTTCAGAAAAGAAAATGATAAAAACATTTACATTTCTGCAGAAGGTTCATATGATTTTATACATTAGAATTCAGAAATTGATACAAAAATATTGTGATAATCATGAAAATATGACTATTTCTCCAACTATAATAAAGGCATTAACCCTCAGAAATGCTGCATTCCTACTAAAAACATGAGTTTTGCAGAAATTACTCGTAAAAGTTGTTGGCCTGGCGAGAGTGAAATACCTTCAGACTGCTTAGTCTTTGTTGGCAATGCTAAGCAGAGGTAAACATAGGCCTCAAGGATTGGCCCTATGGGTCGACCTTAGTCAGAGACACACAACGTAGTTTTCTGACTCTAGATTGGACCAATATCTGATAACAGGATCAGACTGGCTTGGATTCCTAGGGAACAAATTGGTCCAAATAAGCTTCAAAAGTTATCAGCAATGAGAGACAAAATACCATCACCACTCAAAGTCCACACAGAGTCCTTGGACTTCGTAATGCAAAGCAATGTAGTGACATTTTGTCTTCTAAAAGGAGCAAGATAATAGCTACCAGGACCACTACTACTACAGCTACTACGGCCACAACTGCAAGCGCAAATAATCTGGTTACAGTGATGATTGTGTAAAGTGTTTCCACCCATGTGGGTAAGTAAGACAGGCCATTCAGAGGTGCAGTGAGTTTTGTTTGGCAGATTTCTAGTTTCAGGATGAGAACAGAATTATCAATGAGACAAACCTGATTTGAAAGAAAAGTGTGTTTAGTTATGACCTCAAAATCTAACTGCACGTGTTTTGATACTCTTAATCATATGTGGAAAAGGTTGCATTCAACTGTGAAAAAGAGAATTTTAATTACAGTATAAATTCTTGAGTTATCATCTGATTTTTTTATCTGCACAGCTACCACAACTTTAGACTGTACCTCATCAAAGACAAGGTCACACTTATGTCTGATTTGAAAATGTTCCAAACAGTCCCAAAAGGGTGCATTTAGGGCGCTGGTTCAGCTCAATAGGTGGAGCAGGTGCCAATATACAGAGGCTGTAATCCTCTATGCACTGGTTATGGGACCAAATGCTGGTATCTGCGCATGTTTGATGCATGTCTTCCACCTCTCTCTCTCTCTCTCTCTCTCTTTCTCTCTCTCTCTCTCTCCTGTCTCTTCTCTGCTGTCTTATCAAAAATAAAAGCAAAAAGCCCTAAAACTAATATTAAAAAGGTGCACTTACCTGAATACACCCTGACAACCTGAAAACAAAAAGCCTCTGTTCAACTGTCACTGACATGAAAGTATAAAGTTGTCCATCTTGTGCCCCACAATAAATATCTTTATCTTACTACAATGTAAAAACTAAAGGAGTGACAGAAAATCAAAGAGAAGTCATCCATAAATAGATTCAAGAATGATTAAATTCTACATCAGTAATATTCACAAAAGGAGGAAAGAGCACAGGCACACACAAAAAAAATCCCAAAGGAAGACCAACTTTAGGGAACAAATCACTAAAATATAAATCCAAGTATTTTTGGTCTGTTCTGTGACTGTTCTATTTTTAACTATTGGCAACAACCACCACACTGCCAAAATCAAGATTGCATCTTGTTGGGGGTGGCTCAGTTCAGAAATCAGCTCTGCAGTGACAGAAATATCAACCTAAATGAAGCAGTCTGTATTTGGAAAGTACAACGTTTTTCTGGCTTGCTCTCAAGGCTTCTGGCTGCCATGGCAACAATGTTGGTCTCTGAGTGACTCATCTTTTCAGTGTCTATCACACAACAGGAGCTATAAGCACTCCAACCTCGCCATTGCAGGAGGGAAGAAGCATCCTTTCTGTCTGCACTCTTTTGGGTCCTGAAACCTACTGAGTGCAGATTTCTTTTCTCAGTCTGGATGGTTTGAGAACCAGGAATCATGCTGATAAATGGAGTAATGTTGTCTTGGTTAGAAGAGGACAGGTAAGCATGTGGTCTAAATTAAGAAATAATAAAAAGATAAAGATACTTGATATGCACTCATACAAGGACTATATTTGCATGTTGACATAACACTCTTATCACTTTTGGCTATTAGTCAACTGACTCAACCAACATTATTAAAGGACCACACAATGCCACCAATATTTAAGTACAACTACAGTGCTTTTACTCAGTTTAAATGGATCAGGCCACATGTGATAAGGATAAGGGGTATTCTGTGGTTATGGATATCATAAACACATCTTAACTGTTTCATAGCATTAACACTCTCACATACACTAAGTATGGACAGTCAGCTACGCCTTTGCATGCAGTCTATTAGTAACCACACATTCGTATATGAGTCATGAGTCATGCAGTTGTCTGTTACTAGACAACAGATGGTGAATTGATGAATTTAAACAAGCCAGAACAATTACGGCTGGCCCTGCTAACATCCTCAAGGCATGGCACAAGTGTGGGATTTGGCAGGGTAAGAAAAGCAAAACAGGAATTTGTTATTTAGGGAGTCACATTTATGAATAAGGTGAGGACTGTGCTCTATCTGTGACATGGAAGGCAAAGTGTTCACGATAATGAAAAGTCTGAAAACCACATTTAAACAAAAACAGGAATCCTGTCTACTGCTGAAGACTTTGTTATGCACTTGAAAGCCAGAGAATTATCAAGTACGTGGACCTGAATTATTGAACATGATGAGGAAATACTCAAATGTGAAATCACAACTTTTTTCTGGCTCAGATAGAATGAGTCCGCTTGTCTTGGATGTTTACAACAAGGCATAAGAGACCCCAAAGCAACAGGATATCTATCTTCAGAAAGCATGTTCTGTTTGAGTAATCATTTTCTGCTGCACAGCCTGAAGTAGGAGATACACATGAAGTCCAGACCCTACACACTGTTTGCACTCATCAAGAACACCAAATCCTGTTTTAAAACCCTTACAGTGTTCATTGACAACTGTTTTCTACTGCCAGGGGAAAAAAAAATATCAATCTGAGGTGAGATACAAGGCTCCACAGAACCACTACAGTTAGCACAAACCAATTTTAGATGTAGAGGAGAGGAGATATTACATTAAACTGTCTCCTGTACTTCAGTTTTACATTATGTTCTGCTAATGTGTTGATGAAAACAACAATAATGTAGCCAAGGCTGTTGTTGGTGGGCCTACAATTTAAAGGAAGGAAAACTGACAGATATGAATCACTCCATTGAAAAACTATTAAAGTAACTGTTCTAAACCAAAGGATTGACAAAAGTCCTCTGGTACTAATTGTGGACGTCATCACTTGAGTAACATTTCATTACTCACAGACAGCCCACGCTTTGTTTTGGGTTAAAAAAGTTCAACTCAACAAATAGTACATGTGCAGCCAAACTTTCTTTTCTTTTTTTTAAATCCTGACTGAATTGTCTTGATAAGACAATAATAAGATGTAAAAAATAATAAATTGTATGGGAGGTGCTTCTACAGCCATAGCTTTGGTTTTACCTGCACAGCGATTCAGATTACAGCAAAAACAACTGCTTTACAGCAGTAACTATCAAAGGACACACTTTAAAGGCATAAAATAAACAGCCCAGTTAGTACCAACTGTTAGCACAAATCGCTCAGCAGACATGATCGACTGTTAACAAAACTGGTGACTGATGCTCATGGCTAGTTTTGTGGAGGGTGAGGGCTTCTGTGAGGGGATGTCATTTTCCAGAGCCACAGTAAAAGACAACATCACAGCAGACAACAGCTATGAGAGGGGAAAAGATGTATGGGGAATGTTTTGAAAAAGTGGCTGATATCAAAGTCTTATGGACAGATCTCTCCATAGTCATATTATTATATCCCATGGAGCAATTACAGAAACACAAGTACTCTAGTTCTGAAACTGTGGTTAATTCTAGGGGTGTAAAGGTACGCGTATTCGTACCGTACCGATTCGGTACGGGCCTCTCGGTATGGTACCGACATGTACGACTGGTATGGTGTCTTCATCTAGAGATGCTTTGTTTTTTGTTTTTCTTTTATCTCCCTACCCATTTTTCTTGATTTCAAGAAGTTTGCTTGCTAATATTGCTAATATTTCAAACTGTTCCAGTGATGCACTGATGCACTTTCCAGCTCTGCCAAGAAGGAGTGGGTAGTTCATGATAACAATAATATCACGATATGGTGATTCTGTGAAAAGAGATGAACTGAAAGATAAATATTTGATGAAACATTACTGTATCTGATAAGCTGGAGAAAATGAAATACCCCTAAATTAAGTTTCGGTGTAAGCCCTTATCACTCTTCATATCATAAATTATTTTTAAGGTTCACTGTACTTTATTTTTATTCATGCTGTTCTCTTCCTCTTGGCCAGTTAACTTATGTTCATGTTACCCTAATTCATGTGTCATCGAGAGATGTCCTAAAGTAGTGATACATGGGCTAAACAGGAAGCAAAATCTGGTCAGACTAGGGGTGACTGCCTGATCATCAACTTTTACCAATAACGGTGTTACAGCAAACTTTATCATTCTTAAATATGATACACTGCCCTTAAATGCACATACTTTAATTTGCATTTCACATTCTGTTGTCATTCTTTCAAATCAGGAGACACTAGGCTGTTATTTTTGTTTTGCTTTATATACTGCATATTTTTTTGTTTTCCTTCATTTTTGTTTTATTTTTATTACATCAAAGGCTTTATTAGCTAACGTAAACAAGCAGCAGCAAGATGCCGGTACAATTATGGCAGAAGAGCTTAGTGTGGATGCTGCTAAAGCATAAGTTTTATCAGAACATGACGATAATTCTCCATTAAAAGACAAACGAAGAACAGCAGTAAGTTATTTTCTTTTCAAAAACGATAAAAGTCCAGTATTTACATGTCTATAGTCGCCATGTTTCGCGTTATTCCTCCGTAGCTGCACATGCGCAGCTTGATAGCTGCTACGTCACGTGTTTTGTTACTCTTATTGGCCCGTAGAGATGTGACAGACAGAACATTCATCCAATCACACTCTGAGTTTTTTTCAAAGCCTCTGCCTTTTCACAAACGTTTCCTATTGAAGCTTTCCCAGATGGATATGTGAAACAAATCCATCTGGCGTGTCAGGTTAAGTAAATACTAGATGGAACAAAATACAAGCTGCACTGTTAGTTAATCAAGAAATCATGATAACAATAATAATGACAGAGAGGAAATCTATATTTATAAATCTGGTACTTTATGTTCCTTTTTTTTAATCAAGAACCAAACCTGTAACAAGACGTGACCCTGAAACCGAGGTAAGAGCCAAATGTCACCTCCGTGAACCATTACACCCCCAACAGGATGAAATCTGCACAGTATCAATTTTACCTGTGGACCTGTGATATTTATAATAATTGCAGAGAACATCTTTATTTTTAATCCTCAGAGAGTCAACCATGTCTTTAATTTTTAAAATGAAAATTCCATGGCAAATCACTGATCATATTTCAGCACACAGCTCTCTGATAATATTTATCCAGTCTGAATGGACATTTCTGTAATTCAAGGCCATAATTTTGTTTTCTGATGGTTTGCGCTGCTTCTTCTGAAACTTTATCCGGTGAACAAAAAACTGAGGCCCAATTAGACATTGTAAACAAATTATATGGCATATATAGACTAATGCTGCATGACTGCAGAACTTAAATTCATTCAGATACTATCCACACAAACTCTGCAACAAATTTTCCAAAATTACCTAACTCCTGGTTTTTTAAATGTGTCACAAAACATCAAGTTATCATGTGTGGATAACATGTGGATGAGGAAGATTGTTGATACAAATCACAACAATTCAAAATGTAAAAGATGCAGAATAACATTGAAAACATCAGATGTAGAAAAGTACTAAAACAACAGCTTAAAAGGACAGTTTTGTTGCATAATACACTTCTCTTAAACATTAAGGGACATGAAAGGGCTGGTCTTTCTGTCTCTGATCAGCTGCAGATACACCTGCAGCTACGGGTGTCGGTGGCTACTTTTACATGTGCACTCAAGACAGGGCGAGTCACTGGTTACTGATTGTGGATGGGGATCTCTTATACAGTTTGAAAAAAGAAAAGACAAGAGAAATGTCAACAATGGTTGGCACAGGTACCGTCTACTGAAAATATTGGTTGTGCACGTAAAGATAAAAGAAAACATGGGGTGCACTACATGGCCGTTTTGTGTGGAATGTAAAGATGAGGATGCAAAGTGCATTGCGTTGTCTCTGTCATGCACCTCCTCAATGTTTTTCAGTTAGAAATGTGGGTAAAAAGGAGTTAATTACAGACTTAACTTACTTGGCGCCAATGCACCACACCAAACAGACATCAGGGGTTAATTCACAAATCACCACGGGGTTCCAGGTTATACCAATCCTGAGCAAAAAGTTTGCATGGTCACCTTATAACAATAAGATCCCACACTTTTTACATCTTTGTGAGATACTGAGAAATAAAAAGATAAAAAGACCAGTCAAGATACCACTGCACTAACAACACAATAAAGTCATCCACCTTATATTACAAGGGGGATATATTCATGCAGACACTGAGATTAATGTTAAATATATCTTATTTTCAGAAAAGCAAGAATTTGTATTATATTGATACAAAGATAGGCTATGAGTCATAAATTATTTGGAGAAAATATGCAGATCTATGTAAAATTCGACATTTAACACCCCCATATAGCTGGAATGGAATGATCCTTGTTTCATAAGCAGATATTTGACTATGAGACTGGCAGTTAAATGGGATGCTGTCTGATGAATCTTACAAATATTCAACCCATATTTAGACACTTTTTTTTTAAATAAGAAAATTAGCCTTTTGCACCAACAATACATTGACAGTATCAAAGAACAGGATAACAGTAAAGTTCTATAATTTGTCCCACACTTTCTGACAATCTTAACATATAAAACATGGAATATTTAAATGCAAAGAAAGGTTCTAATAAAACTTTAAACGCCTTATTGCCTAGACATTATCACACACAAAGTTGTGTTTGTATTACAATCAAATACTTAAGCCAGTCAGTTAAGAATGGATCTGATTCAAAAACAACACATATTTCCTTCATGCAACAACAGCTATAGTAAACCATGACAAGGCACAAATCACCCCAAGGCCTTTAGTGGAGGAAAGTCAGTTAATTTGGCTGTCACTTTCATACTCATCAACAAGATGCATGCTGCCAGGCTGTTTCAGTCAGTTTGGGCATTGTTGTTATGCTGTGCTGTTGTTTTAGAAAACCATTTCCAAGCATTTCAAACTCCTGCCAGAATCCTAAAAACCTGTCTTAATATCTGCTCTGTTTGCATCATGCAAGGTTGATAAAATATCCATTCGAACACTTCTTCAAAAATCAGTAAAAAAGTGTTTGAGCTTAACTGTTGATGCCAAATAGCTAATCGTATATTTCCTGAGAGGTTGCATAATGTTGGCTCTACCTGACCAGGCAAGTCTGTCACTTCTACTGACTGATTTCTTCCAATATCGTAAACACTAGTGATAAGCTGTCGGGACTTGTCTTCAAAGGTGTAGGCAAATTAGTCATCTGATTTTAGGATGACACGTTGAATTTTAAAAAGTGAAATATAAGCTTCCAAGGGCTGTGGAGAATACCTAGATCAACAACATTAATTTCTAAATTGTGATTCATCATTCAATCACAAATCATAATGATAAATCATTTAATATGTCTAACAATTTTTCTACCAGTCGGATCTTTATTTAAAAAAAATAAAGAACTATCCAGGGAGTCAATCTATCCTGAGAGTTAATCTCAATATCTTAAGATGGGCCAGAGTGCATGTTTATGTCTAATATCATGGATTAGCAGACTCAATTACACAGAAAGCTTAATTCAATATTCCCTTTACTCTCTGTAATGCTGGCTTAGTGTACACAGTACAAGAGGTGTGCTGTGCAACACTCAAAAATTTGTGAAGACATGTTTAAGTACACAGTGGAAACGCACAACTTGTTGTGAATGGAACTAAGTACACAAGGTTGTAGGCAGGCTTAGCTCTGCTAGATTTAACCCAAGGCTACAGGGAGGCAACCTACCAGTATCTAGTCAGATGTATGTTTACATTTATGATGTAAAATGACAGATTTCAGACAGCCTACAAAATATACAAAGATCAACCTTAGCATAATGACTGCCTGTGCAATCTAATGTAATCAGATTAAACAGCTCCATCATCAATATTCTATGTCTGTAAGTCTTGCACATTTTTAGTTTTTATTGAAATGGTAAGGCCTGCCACTCACTAGACGATTTTATAATCTTAAATGATTTCAAAAATGTGGGAGACCACAGACATAAGGACAAATTCAAATGATTTTTCATCTGATAATCCTCTGAGCACACACATTAGACGACTCAGCCAGACCACTTAGACCACACATCTGTTGACCTGCCAGCAACCTTCACATGACTTCAGGATGATAACAAACATGTATGTCCATTGATACCGTCTGCCTGCTGTCCCCTCACCACAGGGGGTGTTACAGGTTCAGCAAAAATTTAAAAAACAAAGAAAAGTATCAGGATGAAATCCTGGCTGAAATGAAGGTACAGTTGTGTTTATGCTTGTGAACGGTGAAGGTAGGTATGATCCGGCTGGTGACGCTTACTTGTCTGCTTGCTCTTATTGGTTGTTGTGGGTACTCCGTCAGAGGCACTTCGACCCGCAATCATAAATATCAAACATGTTTGATATTTATGATTTGGGGTCCTGAGAGGATAGAATAATTTACGGTGCATAAAGCTGCCAATTTTAAACAACATTTAAAATTAAGCAGAAAGCACGTAAAAAAAAAACATGACCAGGGATAACTTTACTTCCAATCTTTTTCTAATAGCATCAGAGCTTGGGTTCAAGAGGTGTGACTTTGCTGAAAGAAACCGCAGGGAAATCAGTCTTAAGCCTGATTCATATTTCTATGCGGTTAAGTAAAGCAAGCTGAGATCTATGATTGGTCCGATGTGTACCGTTGTACTTCCTGCATTTAAAACCTTCCCAATATTGCAAGAAAACCTCCCCCAGTCCTCAACCTTAACTAATTCAGTAGTATTACATTTAATCTCCTCCAATATCTTAAAATACCAATAATAATAGGCTTGATTAAATCACTATTTTATATGCTGAAAAACAATGATATAATTAACTTAGATACTGCACTAACAACTAATGTTTTGGCAGAGAGTACCTTAAATTATAAGCTCATCTTGACCAGATAATATTCCACACATTATCAGATCTCCACCCCACATGCATCTCCCACAATAACAGAGAAGTGCATCAACCCACAACAGACTGTCCAAAGTTTGATACTGGCTTCCCTTATTTTCTCACACTGTGTCATGCTTCAGCTGTCCTGTACTCTCTACTCTTACTAATGCTGAGTGGCTGATTGCTGCAACTGACATAAAAAGTCATTGTACCGTAAGAACACACATCACTTGAGGTAAACAGGCCTCTGAAAGCTGACTGCAAAAACAAACTAGCCAAAAACAAACTACCTGGTATTCAACAGGTGGTTCAGCAATGTAATTCCTCTCCAAGTGATGCAGCTTCGCTGCAATTTCAAACTTGCTGGTGAAGATCTTGACAGTGTAAAGGAAAGAATGAGAATATGTTAACATTGCTGCATGCTCCTTTTTATATTGAGATGTTCCACTAGTCTTACCTCTGGCAAACAGCATGAGCTATAACTCAGCTATGTTTGCTCTGAAAATGGCTTTTCATCATCACAAGATGTAAACTTTTCAGGCTGTAGAGAAAAGATTAGTGCTGTGGCTTACTTCAGCTTTATCTGTGATGTGTACACTAACAACAATCTGTACTAGCATCAAAATACAGGAGGAAGACTCATGCAACACATTCTGACAAATCATACCTCCATTACTCAAGACATTGTTGCTCCAGGTCCTCAGTTTTTGCCACTTTTAAGGCTCTTTTTAGCTCCCTGGTGTTGATATGAAACCTCCACAGAGCATTTTGAAGGCATAAATTCCTCTCTAACCTCTTCTTCCCTCTCTGGATGTGCCCCTGCATGTAAATTCAGCCCAAACTGCTCCACTAAGGCTGCTCTGAATGTCTGTAAAAGTGCTTTAAAATAGGTACAATCTAAGTATGATGCAAGGAAAGTAAACACAACTGTTGAAGAAATGAAGCCCAGTCTGATTTGATTCACTTTGACAGACATGCGTGTAATTAAATAAAAGGCCCTGGGGTCAGTTCATCCAGGCTGCTTGTGTGAAAAGCAGTAAAAAACAAAAAAGAGACTTACTATTTTAAAGAATGTGTTGCTTTTGAGGTTGTCATGCTACCATAATTTTAAGCTTCAATATGATTGTGATGAAATGTGTTTTAACCTCTGAGACCCCGCAAGTTCATATGAGAACATTGTTACATTTTGGCTTGTCTGGGGAATTCCCTTTGAAGTTTTCAGGATTTTCTTAAAAATTTGGGGGTATGTATGTTTGTATATTTTAGACTTCCATTAGAACATTTTTTAAAGCAGAGGGCAGAATGCTGGGAAAATTTTAAGGGATGTTCATGTAAATTTCCATTTTTTTTTCATATGGATTTGTAAGGATTTTTTTCCATAATGTTCCATGCAATTTTAAAGAAATTAATTCACAAATTTTAAAGAATTTCATTAAAAATTTAAGTAGAATTTGCTTGTAAATGTGCTTGAAATCCTTCAATGACTTTTTGGGGATTTTTTTATGTAAATATTTATACTTTTCAAAAAGGTTTACTGAAATGTTTTGGAACACTTTGGGGCTATTTTAGGGTATTTTTCAAAATTGCTTAAGAATTTCCTTGGATATCTTTTGTAATGTCTTGGAGATTTTAGGGTAAGTATTAGGGCTGAACGATTTTGAAAAATAATCTAATTGCGACGACCCCCCCCCCCCCCAAATATTGTGATTTCGATTTGATTATTCCTGAACTTTCTTTCACTCCTAAACTGGGGCTGTACAATTCTTTAAAAATATCACATTCTGATGCATTTGACTAGCATCGCCAATTGGATATGAAATGTTGTATCAAAGGGGTTTTGTCATTCTCATATTTAATAAGAAAAAAAGTACAAAAATTAAGAAGGTAGGATTTTTTGTTGATTATTCTAAAAAAATGGCACTCTAATGATTGAATATGTCATGCATAACATTTCTGCTGCAAAAAAAAGTTTAAAACAGGTATTTTAACACAAATTTCAGGTCAAAGAAATATTGCACCTTTTGCAATTTGAAAATTGCAGCAGGCCATATTGCGGTTTAATCTAATTTTTGATTAACTGCCCAGCCCTAGAATGTATTTATTTTCTGACATCTCTAATAATTTTTAAGGAAACTTCCCAAGACCCACAGAACTTTTAGCGGAAATTTAGTTCATACTTGGCCTCAACAAGTCCTTGTGGTCCATCATCAGAAAAAATACTTCCCAAAAGTAAAGGAATAGCCTACTATTTTTGTGTGACGCACTGCTTGATAAGCTTGTTGTCCTCATCTGCAGACTTCATTTTGGTGAAAACTACTTAATGTTCAGAGACAAGGCTTTGGTTTTATACACAAAGTTCCTACTTATCCAGAAAGTTGTATCTAAGCAAGCAGCTGAAAGTCAGCCTTTCATTCCTTGGTCCTTGTTTTACTATACTCTTGCCAAGCCTGGATGTTGACTGATGACCAGAGGTCAACTGGACTCCTTTGTAGCACCTTCTCTTCGATGCATTTTTTGGGTTTCATTGGCAAGACCATGTGTCTAAAACTGACATGCTCAGGAGAGCATGAAAGGGAAAGGTCAGCTGCTGGATACGGGGACAGCAGCTGCGCTTTTACAGGTACCTGACGTGCTTTCCCGGGCCTGATCCAGCTCACCGCTTACTGGGTGCCCAGGACCCATCAGGCTGGTCCACATGTCGGGGGCGAGCATGTGCGTCATAGATGGGGCAGCTGGGAGGATACCTGGACACATGGGGCATGGCACAGGCCTGGAGGATGGCCACCAGGAGGCCTGAGCCAACCAAGGTTTACACGGTAAAGCGCTAAACTGGCATACGCTCCCATACCTGACCGGATCTGCCTTTACCCACATAAGCAGGAAAAACTGAAAATGAATTCCAAACAAAAGCTCAGATCTCAGGAGGTTAATACCAAAGTGACAAAAATAAGTCCAAAACACCCAGTATTGGGAACTTATTTTCAGTAGTCTGGAGGCAAACACTTGCACCTGTCTAAACTGCACAAATGTGTTATCCTCACCAAGATTTGTGCAATCTAAGCTCTCTTCACACATGCAACATTTTAGGCTAGCCTACCCAGAAATATGCCTGACTTACTTGTTCACTCTTGTCCCTTAAAATAGGTAGTTTCTTGCAGTTTGCCTGTCAGTCAGTGTGTGTGTGTGTGTGTGTGTGTGTGTGTGTGGAGGGGCGGGCAAAATACTAGGGGCTACCAAGGACATTTCAGGGTAAAGTCTGGGTGAAAACTGACACATGAAGTCACTCATGAAGATTCAGGATATTTTCAGGAGCTTAGTGCAGGTGTGCATAGACATATGGCTTTAGACAGTGTGGGAGTTTGCTTGCATTTTTGATGGATTCATTCCTCTCAAGCACATTTCGTATGGCATAGCTGTATTTTTCACTTAATTCGTTATAATAATGAAGACTGCATCTTTAAGAACACCCATACTCGATGAAGAATCGCATTTTTTTTACCTCATTCTTATGATTTTACCACTAGAGTTCTGCAGAGTGCTGTATATATAAAGTATATCATGTTTGCCTCCCTTTTCTTCGTGAGGACAGGTCTCCGTAAAGGACCGTGTACCTGCAGCAGTACAAATACAGTGGTCATGTCAGCCTATTTTAAGCGGCGGACTCCTTCATCCTCTTACCTTTGAGCTGGGGCAGCGGTGAAAGCTCCACCGGAGCGCTCTGAGTGCGGTACTGAGAGGAGCCCTGGGATTTTCTCTGCTTCTGGGCCTTCCTCATAGACTTTCTCGTAAACCCGTCCACTTTCTCGGCTGCGGAGATGGCCGACATTTTGATGCAGAAACGGACGAGGACTTCGGAAAAAAAAGCTATCGTATCCCTTGGTTTAAATGAAAGGTGTCCTCTTCAGTTCGCATCAGCACAAAAACATAGAGCCAACTGCGCGACTTGAAGCTCGCCCCCTGTCCGAGTCTGCCGTTATTCTGTATAATCCAACATGGTCGCTCTGTATTGGGGGTTAGAGTGTGTCCAAAGACTGCATCATTTGGCCAACTTGTTTTCAGAAACACGGGGGGTAATCTTCAAAACACGAACCAAAAACTCATGACTCTACTTGGAGTACAACTTTCATAACAAAGGTGAAAAAACAGCCACAGACGTTTTTTTTTTTTAATTTTGCTGCGTCGCACTGCTTTGTCAAGTTTAAAACGTCAACCTGTTGCTGACGTTTGAAAACGCGAAAAGTTGTGGTTTTTACTGTCAAAGTCCTGACAATAACAAACTGAATGTACTGCTAGCCTGCCAGCTAATGTACCCAGCTAGCTTGCTAAAATTAGCTGATGTTAATGAGCGCCTCGAGAACAGCTTGCATCGCTGTTGCAAGAAAAAGTTAGAAAAGGTAGTTGTCCCATGAATTTCAAGTCGTTTTTCGATAAACAAAAACAAAGCCCAGGTGATGAAAGACTGTTTTATAATCCCAGGTAGACTTCCGCTGAGTGTTTCAGAGAAAAACTATCTGCGGTCGATGAAGTTCATTTTTGCTCGACGACTCACTCGGATTTAGCAGTTAAAAGTTGGCCGTGCCCACAACGGATATGAAATTATCATATTCTCCACCGGGAATTGTTATTTTCGTTCTAACGACCTCAGGAGACCGTGTTTTATCACATTAAACGAATCCTAAGATGCCGTGCTGAGTAGGCGGCGGTACATTTAGTCCCTGTATTGCCGTTCAGCCGTTGTCCGTCTGGTTGACTGTTCAGCAGACTGCAGAGCCTGACAGTTGCACGTCATTGAGTGACGTCCCTAGCTGGCCAATCATAAGCAGAGGATCTGAAAACTGTAAACTTTTGAGCCAATCGGTGACCGCAAAAAATGGGCTCGGAGCATGTGATATGTGAAAACAAATACATGACGTTGTACGGTTGAGTGAGGAGTGGCAGCGGTCGCAGGTAGGACTGACCAGAGAAGTTACTAATGTTACTGTAAAACAAGAGGCCTAAATCAACATGATTCACTAGAGATGGTGCAATACTAATCTTTTACATATTTAACACGAGTAAATGTGCTGTCTTTTGAAATATGAAATATCTATCTATAAGGTATCTATATCGATAAGGTTATCTATTTTGCCAAGTCTGTGCAAATTAGCGTGCTTAAAAGTTGCATTTTTTCATTAAACAAACATAAATAATCATGGGGCATTACTTTGAATGATCTGAGCATAGAGGTGCATATTTTTTGGCTGTTTGAGATCATTCTGTTGTTTGATTCTGCACAATAACTGTTCCTTTAAAAATTAATTATCATTAAAATGTGTGCATTTAATTTACCTTGCTGCCTGATGGCTGTTTCCAACTCTGCAGATCCAAGGCATTACAACATGCAAGGCTGCACATAAGGGGGGGATAAAGGGGAGAGCTGTCCGGGGCCCAGCCAAACTGTGGGCCCATGGAAGTCAGTCAAATCATAATCAATTGCTAATTAAAGCTCTGATAACCCTATTTTATTTCTAACCCGAATAACCACTCTTATCAAAGCAACGTAGCATGATTTATTTATTCATGCTGTATGCAAATATAGCATTTTAAAATATGTAAACCCCTTTTCTTAAAACAGAATTACCGTTTTATTGGTAATATTAACAAAGTAGATGAGCACACTGACCTAAACGATTAGGAAAGTAATGTCAGACTATAGCTAGGCTTTAATATGCATAAATCTCAGGATGCCAAAAAATAAAGGAGAAAGAACTGAGGAAACTCTAATGGAAACTGTGAAAAGAGGCAAAAAAGGAAGATACGCAGCAAAAATTGGTAAAAAGTACCAAAAAGTGGAAAAAAATTAACAGAAAGCAGCATCGAAGGCTTAAAAATGTTAAACAGTGGCAGAAATGGGAAAAAGTGGAAAAACAGTGGAATACAATGGCAAAAAGCAAGAATGGTTAAAAATGGCAATACAGGGTAATACATGGCAAAAATGGGTGACAGTGGCAACAATTGATAAAAAATGAGCAGAAATCAGCAAAAAAGGGTTAAAAGTAGCAAAAAGTTGGAAAATGAAAAAAATGAATGTTCAGTGCCAAAACAGTGGTAAAATGAGAAACAGGAAATATGCATTATAAGTGTCAAGAAGTGCCAAACAATGGTGCAAAAAAAGCTTAAGTGCAAAAAGTGAAAAATGGGCAAAACGTTTAATAAATGGCTGTTAAATGACAAATATGGGGGAAAAATGGCAAGAATAAATTTACTAAATAAGTGGCAAAATTGGGATCAAATAGCAAAACATTGGCAGAAATGGGCAGCAGAGTATGGCAAAAGTAGGATAAAAGTGCCAAGAAGTGGCAAAAAGGGGTTGAGAGTGGCAAAAATAAGTCACAACAATAAATGAAAACCAGCAAATATGGGTAATAATAGGTTTAAAGGAAAAAACTGGTAACAGGCAACAAAAAACAAAACAAGAAAGGTTCAAAAGTTCAATTTGCTCAAAAATGAGCAAAATATGGCAAAAATGGATCAAAAGAGGCAAATACTAGTGGTAAAAAATGGATGTCAAGTGGCAAAACTAGTGGCAAAAAATGGATGTCAAATGGTAAAAAGAAATGGCAAAAATGGGCAGAAAACTTGGTGGGAAAGGGGTTTAAAAAGTAGCACAAATAAATAATTCCAAAGTCACAACCAAGTACTAGACTAGCTTGACACACTTTAAGCTCCAAAATGAGCTAACTGTTAGGCAGGACACAAGCACCAATGCTACTGATCAAACACATATGCACTGATCATCAACAAATCACAGTTCGGGAGGGCCTATTCTCTGGGTTTTTCAGGGGCGCAGCCAATTCTGTGGGCAGGCCTGACAACATGTGTATGGACTTTCCTTTTTTTTTCAAACAGTTGAAGAAAAAAGACAAATGCAACCTTTGTAGAGGGGTTACAAAAATAGGTACCAATTCAGCAAGGATGTAAATGCAACAAGAACAAGTGAAACATATTGAAAACTATTGTCAATTTAATAAAATCTGACCACAGCAAACCAGTGTCATTTTAAATACAAATGAACCAAGCAACAATCATTGGTTATTTTGTACATATAAACAGCTTAAGCATTTGCTCAAGGAAAATTACATAACACAATCTTAATTCATACACAGAGAGAAAAACGGTCAAAACTGATACAGGAAAAAGCAATTGTTGCAGCTTTTAACATTTAAGGAGTTCATGACATTGCTCAAAGATCAGGATGAACTAATTCAATCAATGCCTGGTTGACCTGCCTTACAACTCAATAAATGTAGTTGCTTTACTTTAACTCATGCTGAGAGTTTTGAGTAGAAGTGAGAATATTTCTCAGTGACACATAACGGTTTTTGACCTGAAATTCTGCACAGCACCAGAAAATTGTGTAGGAGGCAACTGACAAACCTATGACCCAATTGAAATTAAAAAGCTGCCTCTCGGGATGTAAAAACACAGCATCAAATATTCAGAATGAGGCTTTGTTACTCCATACAGAGCCCAGGTTCATGCACTGATGTAATCCTGTCATAGCTCAGTTTTCTTAAAGGATTTTCATCCGTTGGTTTAGGGTAAAAAAAACATACCCCACATAAAAAAATATACAATTTTTCAAACATGAGTGCAGAGCATCAGACTGGCACCAGTTCATTCCAGAGGTCTTCTTGTGAAATATGTGGAGATCTTCTTCATGGCCTGTGGTGAGCGGATAGTCTGAAAAACAACAGCAACAAAAAGAGGTTAACACAATCCTCATCTGGGTGGCTAGAAAACTTACCGATGCATGCAAAAATGGAACCAATGAAGAGTGACAGTCCTAAATTGCTTAAAATGAATACTCAAGCTTGTTTGTTTCTATTGACATGCAGTTTTTCCTTTAGGTGACTTGATGCAAGGAAAACCAACAAGAGAAACTACTAGTATGGTACCTTCAGTGCAGACATAGATACAAGCGCATGTATTAGTCCATGTGATCTACTGTCCACCACCTACATATTAGGCTAGTTTGGAAGTAGTATTTTTAATAGTAATAGTTTTATTAGTCTTGTTATTACTATATAACAGCTGTAAGAAAGACTTTCACAGAGACAAAGAAAAAGCATTCTGAGACTAAAATGCACAAAAGATGTGATAAAGACAAAAGAGTCTAACAGAAATCGGAGTATTTAGGATACCTGCTTGTTTACTGGTGAAGCTGGTGCCTTGCCTTCTTGTTTCTTGGATGCACTGGGACTTCTGGGAGTACTGGGGCTTCCTTGACCTTTCCTCATCTTCTGACCCATCACTGACAACCAATTGATCACTCTTGGAGAGAAATTCTCCTTGCCGCTCTGCTTTGGCGATGCTTGCTTGCCATCTTCTGCTGGATAGTCAGTTTGTACCTCACCCTCCTGAGCAGAGTGGCAGAATCCAGACAGGACCCTGCTTCTTTTTGCAGCGGGATAGAGTTCATTTACACAGTCACACTGTTCTGCAGTCCTGCAGTCTATAGGTGAGTTATCACCTGTCTCCAGCCGGCGTTTGGCTCGTCGTTCTGTAGGAGAGGAGCTGCTCACCAAGCTCTGAGGACACAGGTTCAGAACTTTACGGGGCTGAGGGCTGACCTGGGTGGGAGAAGCACGGCTCGGGGACAACCACTGTTTGATAGAAGATGGAGTTCTCTGGCGAGCAGCTTTGGCTTCCTGGGAGGGGAGAGGTGAGGTGGTGATGGAGGGCAGAGGCAAGGCGGCTCCGCTGGGAGCACAGGCCGCGAGCTGGGGTGAGGCAAGACCACCAAGACTCTCTCTCTGGGTCTTTGCAGGAGTTGTTTCAGGTTGAATTTCAGGCTCTTAAAAAAGCAAAAGTTGTTATTTTATAGTGACATCATGCACATTTCACATTTTTGCATCAAAGGGCAGGAAAGCAGTGTTTTATGATGCTGCTTTTACATACCAGTTAATTAAATTTGTTCTACTTACTCGAGGGAGTCTTATGACGTGCCCAGCCCACAAGGTTGGCCTCTCCCACTGAAGACTGCGCTCCATCCGTTTCCCTGTGAAGCCTCCAGATCCGAACAGTGTGATCATCAGAGCAAGAAGCAATCTGCCAACAGAACAGTGGAGATTATTCAGAACCTAAATTAATCCTCCCTTCCTGTTAAAAAAGCACAGCTTCATAGCAGGTTAGCACTAAAAGAACCCTCTAGATCAATCATAAGAATGAGAATACCAAAGCTCTAAGTGTCTCTATTTAAATAGTTCTCTCAGAGTCTGGATTGATCTACAGAGAGAAACCTGTTTATTTCCTCACCTTGGTAAAGTCTGTAGGGCACCATGCAACAGATGTCACCTCCTCGCTGTGGCCTTGGAGTGTCATGGGAGGGTGTGAAGGGTCAGAGATCTAAAATGGGATAGAAGAAGAAAATACTTGAATACAAACATGTAATTCCATTAAATGATTCAATTTTGGGGTTGTTAAAATTAGGCTCACTCATACTTCCTAAAACCACGATAAATCACTTAGCATACAAAGTAAAAAGTGTTCATAGAATGGTCTTTTGGTGAGAAAACCTCTTTTGATTTGACTGGTAAAAGCTGTCCAAATTGATTTGTACTGACAATAATGTAATTTTTTTTTTCATGTGGGAATAAGGGGCTTCAGCCCCTCTTACTTCAAGCAGGGGGAATTGACAGAATAAAAGGATTTAGAACCACTGATTTAAAAGAAAGTACCTTCCAGATGTACATGTGATTGTCACTTGAGCCACTGGCCAAAAACTGATCATCAGGGCTAATAGAAGACTTGATGTAAAAAGAGGAGTTCTGATGACCACTGAAAACTGCAACTGTGGATGAAAAAAACAAGCTTTAAGTTAGAGTGCAATGAAGTCTGAAACAGTAATCAAACAAATAAAACATCATGCAAAATATTTTTAAACAGATGGAAACTGCCTTCATGATCATATGTTTTGTTGAAACTACACAGTACAATATTCACTTTCCTTTGTTCTATTAGATGTTGCCATTATGTTGCAACTGTTGGCATACTCTTGGAAGCATTTTTGTGTTTAGAATTTATTTCATGAAAATGATGTGTATGTCTTTTACAAAAAAGTGCTAAACTTAATTTTAAATCATCCATATCTTTTGAAAAATCTTCCCTTTAATTATTTTTTTTCTGTACTCTTGAAAGTTTTGTTTAGTTCTGAATTTATTTCATGCATCAGCTTGTATGCATGTACATCTCTTAGCTACAATAGTGCCAAAAATTTTTTAATTGACCTTAAAAAAAGACCCTTTTTATATAGAATACTTTTACAAGTTAGGTTAAGTCCTTTTAGGTATGAAATCATGCAAATTAATCATATGCCAAAGTCTAACCACAACTTCCTTCCGTAGTCCTCCAGCACAGATCTTTATGTGCCTGGGTGTGAAGAGGTGACAGATCCAGGTCTGCTAAATGGCAAATTTTGATCTAAAAAGCTACTTAGTTTAGATAAAACCAAAGTTGTGTGTTAGCAAAGATGCTGACATCAACACAGGATCAAGCCGTGGTCCTCAAGCTACACTGGCATATTGTAGCAGACCTGGACAAAGAGACAACAACTAAGCTAACTAATGGAATCGCTGAATGGTTCACTAAAGACTGCAGAGCCATCAACATTGTTGAAGATAAGGGGCTTCAAGGCAAGCAGTGTACATTCCCTTTGCAGCAGAAGTTATTAAGTACTTAATGTGTTTGCCTGCTGATTAAGTTTGCAATTTATGGATATTATTCCTCAGCAAATTAAAATATCATAATTTACAAACCAGTATAACTAAGCTGTAATGTCAAAGTTTAAAACTACAGGTAACCATACTTACACTTCTTTAATCTAAAACTAAAATGCAAGGTCATTTCTATTTATTTATTTATTAAAGCTTTTTCATGTTATGTCTATATCTTGTGACCAGGGAAGTATTAAAAGCATTTAAGTACTCTTTTAATATCTCAATATCTTAATTTTACATCTTTATATGGTTGTTGTTTTTTATTGTGCTATTGAGATTTTTTAAATGGAATCTAAGCACATCTAATGTGCGTAATTATTTGCTGGACAGGCAACAAAAACCCATTTCATTGTACAATATATGTGAGTAGAAACAGCTGACTTTGGACTTTATAGCCATCAAATTAAGTGATCCCACAGACCCTCATATACCAAAATAGATTAGAGATGTTAAAGCATTTTTAGATGGTCCCAGAAAATATATGCACATCTACAGTTGCTATGTAAAACAGTGCCTTCTTGCTACACTCTCCTGCTCATACTCAAAGCAGAGGACAGTAGTTTGCAGCCCCCTCTAGTGATATGTAAGGGCAATAATGTAGAGATAACTGGAACATGTGCCTTACAGTATTAAAAGCAAGAGTAGAGTCCTTGTTTTGTTTACCTGGAGTTGTTTTAATCCCACTGACATTGAACATGTAGATACTATCATCAGTGCAGTTACACATAACGTTGGATCTTGTGGAGTCTAGAACGAGTCCTGAATAACCTGAAACACACAGAAAAAACACCTTCAGCATATTCTAGTCATCTGGTCTTACAGGTTGGACGTAGATCAGAATCACAGAAACTCAGAAATCAACCTTTTTTGCTGTTCAGAATTAGAAAATCCAATCGCACCAAAAATTCAGACTTTTTAAGGGATCAACAAATCTGGATTACATGAGCTCCAAATGGGACAACAGATGTATCGTTTTACAGGAACAAATTCTTGCTTTGTTAACTTCTTTTTATCTACTCAACCCAATCTACTTTCTCCATTCCTCTAATAATCGAGTCTAAATAAAGCCCTCTATTGGAATCCAGACTTTTTCAACCATCATCATTTTTAGGTATCCCAATCCTAGTTACAGATTTGAGGGGAAAATATCACAACTGCATTCATAAGCAAATATGATATCCCTTTTCAAGTAAGGAACTTATTACATTACGTTTCAACAGCTGGGCCCAGAATGTTCTAAGCTACCATGATTTATAGAATTACTCGTAACTAACCCAGTCGCATGCGCATGCAAGAACCCGGATATGGGTACATCTGCAGGGGAACCGGATCCTGGCGGTGTGCAGTGTAGTTCTTCCTCAGATCCCACATCTTGATCACTCTAGGTATGAGGAATAAAAACAGTACTGATCAATGTATACGTCTTTGTTTTGATGTTTATTTTACATTTCATGTTTGTGACACTGGTTTCTTACCCATCAACTGCTCCAGAAGAGATAAGTGTGTGCTGATCCCGAAACAAAACCACCGTGACGCTCTGCTGGGAATCCTGAAAGAGATTTAAAGATCAGCCTCCTTCCTGCTCAGACTGTTGTTTCACCAAAGAAGGTCAGGTGTTGAAGAAACTCACCACACTGGGAGCCATGCCACGTGTGCTGCCCCGCCTCTTCTTGGTTTTGGTGGGGGGGTTTGGCTCTGCTTTGTTGTGTGCTCCACTGATCTGTTTCATCTGTCTGTAGAAACCATCTGAAAGAAGACCAGACGTTACAGAATTTAACACACCTTTACTTAGCTCTCATTTTCCCAGCAAGGTCTAGTATATCCCTGAATTTTATAAAGGGATTTTTTAGATTTCTTCTGACACAGTTTGGCTCACCTAATTCATCAAGAAACGTCACTGGAAACCCTCCAACCTTTTCACACAATATCAAGCAAACTGCTAGGAACCTAACTGTTGATTTTGATTTGGAACTTCACTTTGAAACACAGGTACATGCAGTTGCTCAGAGTTGTTTTTATCAGCTTAAATCAACTCTAAAATCAAATCATTTTCAATTTTTGCATAAAGATGTACATATATTTACTATATTTTGTTTTGCACTGTATTCAGGTATATTCAAGGCTTCCCTTTCCCATCTTCAATAAGTGTAAAACACTGCAGCTAGACTATTAACTGGCTCAAAAAAACAAGATCATATAACCCAATCCTGGCCTTGTTGCATTGGCTTCCTGTGAACAAACATTGAGTTTTAAATTCTATTCCTAACCTTTAAAGGTATTCATGACTAGGCCCCTTGATATACTGTTGATTTACTAACCCCTTATGAGCACGGGCACACCTTCAGATCAGCTGATCAGGGTCTACTGGTTGTACCCAGACCCCATCTGAAGGCAAAGGAGTATCAGGCTTTTGCAGACTGAGCTCCTAAACTCTAGAATGGCATCTGCTAAAATCCAGTAGCAAATTCCCTCTCCAACTGTAAACTATTGCTCAAAACTTTCTTTTTGTCCTTTAATATATTTTAATATTATTTTCCACCATGTGTACATGAGCCAGCATAAAACAAAAGCATACAAACACCAGAGTACACTACCTAATTCACACCCATATACCCCCAACCTTCTTCTAAATAAATAACTGAGAAATAATAATAATAATGAAAGAATAAATGAATAAAAGTAAAAAAAATAAAAATAAACAAGAAATTACATTTGAAATTCGTAGAAAGACATTTTTGCATGCAAACAATTTTGTACTAAAAACAGCAGATACCGAACTAGCAATAGATTTATAGAAGGAGAAACTAGAATATTTTTTAATTTATTGTGAGCCTCACCTTTTCCATCATAAAATAACCAATTATAAAATGCTGCTAATGGGAGCCTAAGGTCTTGAAAAATGTGGCCTCTGTTGTGTATTTCTTAAGTCAGTTCTCCAAAGACAAATTCAGAAATTTGATCCAGAAACATCTGAAAGCTCTGGGGGAATTCATCTTTCCAAAATGAAATAATATATTTCTTGGCAAAATACAGTGCTTAACAATTTATTAGATCATCTGTCATATTTGCCTCAGAGGCCATTCAGCATCTTGAAGTGCTTTAATGCGGACTCTTTCACTTTCACGTTTTACTGTTTTGAACAGGAATGAGGGACTTCAAACTGAAATCACCCAAATTTGAGCTGGCTCACTGGGCTTCTCTGAGAAGTCAGAAATGAATCAAGCATTACATTCAACTTCTAAAACTAATTTTTCTGTTCAGGAATGCAAGTAAATAACTATAATTTTACATATTAATCAAGAAATATTGATGTGCTTTACTATTTTTTCTGTTTTTTTTTAAATCAGTAAATTTGAAAATTCATGGATAACAAGCATAATTATATTTTA
This sequence comes from Cheilinus undulatus, assembly GCF_018320785.1. Lineage (NCBI taxonomy): Eukaryota > Metazoa > Chordata > Actinopteri > Labriformes > Labridae > Cheilinus > Cheilinus undulatus. Next base: position 32,434,663 of record NC_054878.1, on the reverse strand, counting down.
GCATTAAAATTATCATTTGGGTTAAAGAGCTTCTACATATTGGTGTATTAACCATTGCAGAAACATAAAAAATGATTTTGGTAATTACCAATGCTGTTAATTTAGGGCAGCTGTGGCATAAACCTTACTTTGGTTAGGGTTAGGGTGGTCTGATAAATTTGTTAAGCACTGTATTTTATGGTAATTAATAATCTAAATTTTTCCTGATCTTTTTGGAAAACTGGTGTGTTATTAAATAAAATACACACTGAGTCTTACATCAAAGTCCATTTTCAAAAGTGATTTAGTGTAATGATTGATTGAACTCCAAAACACTGCTCGCTTAACACTTTTCAACAAATCAAAGTGCCTAAAAAGATGCATAGATGTTCCTTCTTCAGTTTACATCTTGGACAGTTTGGTAAACTATCTTTGGATATCTATGCATCCTTAACAGTTAGTTAGACAGTATATGAATTTAAAAGTTGCTTGTAAATGGCAAGTATGTATTTTCAAAAATGTAAAATACTTTATTTTTCTCAAATATGCTTTTATCTCTCTACCTTTTAATTATTAAAAAGCAAATGTATGCACACCACACCTATACACTCCGTTTTTCAGGATTAGTAAATTTCCATCTTTTCTTATTACCTCTGCCAAAGAGGTTACGTGACCGACAGGGTTTGTTAGTTAGTTTGTTAGCAACATAACTCAAAAAGTTATAGACATATTTTGATGAAATTTTCAGGAAATGACAGAAATGGCATAAGGAAGAACTGATTAGATTCTGGGAGTGATCCAGATCACCGTCTGGATCCAGGAATTTTTTAAAGGATTATTTACTTTTGGGAAATAGGGCTAATGGCGGGGGTCTGCGCTCTCTGAGTGTTTTTCTAGTTTAAAATCTCAATTTTTTACATACCCTTTTTGCTGCATCTGGTATCCCAGACCATAATATTTCCATCCCTGGCCCCAGTACAGAACACAGCTGTGAAATAGAAGACAAGACATTAATAAATGATGTAATATCTTTGACATAACGCAATATTACTCATGCAAAGATGGTAAACCTGATATAAGTTTTAATTTTTTTTCCCCACCTACTTAATGAGTACATTCACGTGCACCTGAGCCTTTTACTAGTTTTTGATCCTGGTCATTATATGGCATTTAATACACAAGGAGAAACCTGGTATTTCATCTCCCTTTGTACACAATTAATACTGGTATCCTACTAGTATCTGATTACTGCAGCATACATATGCAGGCATCTATGTTCTTTAATTTTTACAACATAAACCATGACAATATTAAAATCAGAGAAAACAAAGACCCCTTTGGCTTATTGAGGTCTAAGTGCACATCCTGTTGCAGATACGTCAGCAACATCAGACAAAAGCAACAGAAAATATTAACTATGTCTTCACCTCTCACGGGTATCATTCAGTCACTGCCACTGTGAAGGACAAGGGATCGACGGGTGAGGCTACACACTTGTGACTGACTGGAAGTTCTGCTTTTACTTATTTCACACATTACCAAAAGGCAAAACTCAGTGTCTTTGTTACTCTGAAGTAAGACCCTCTCGTTGTCTCCACCATTTTAATGATACAACACTTGACTGAGCCTGCACCTGCTCAGCAAGTCAGCAGCTGTCAGAAAACAGGGAAAGCTGTACATATTGTATTGTTTTCTTCCTGAGTTCTAAAGGTAGTGAAATCAGGTTTTTCAAAACTGTCTAACACTGACACAAAACAGAGTGCTTAAGAGAAAAAGCATCGAAACCTGTGCACGTTGCTATACAAACAAGCCGCAGTATATGTGCGATGTTTCCTTGTGTATTTTAAGAGAAATAACAGGATAAATTTCCTTTTTTGTACAATTTTGTCTGTATTTAGTTTACCTTTCTCCTGTGGCATGAATGCAACAGACTTTAAGCTGCATAAATGGCCCTTGAAGCTGCCTAACATCTCTCCGGACTTCACATCCCATAACCTGGCCATCTGATCCCCAGCAGCAGTCACCTATGGATGAGACATGATCAACAGAATTATTTAAAGGCAGTTCATGTTATGCAAAAGGAGTTCACAAGATTCTTTATATGCAGGGATAAGAAAATGGAAATAAGGTTGATGATGTATCTTTAAAGTTTGTTTTTTACTCACTAATTGCTGCTCCCCTGGTACCCAAGCTATGTCAAAGACAGCGTTCTCATGAGCCAGCCATTCTACAGAAAGATTGAGACCATCAGTAAAAGCTGATATTTACATTTAATAAACACAATTAAAGTAGGACAAGGGTCTCTGCTCATACCTTTAAGAAGTGGGTTTTCTCTGCTCTCTGTGTTGTAGATCCTCACAATGCCCTCTTCATTAGCAGCCGCCAGAACATTCTGTAGGTTCCCGGCTGAACAGAGGTGAGAGAAAAGAGGACATGCTAGATGAATGGATATTAGATTATTTGGTATCATCAGAATGTGCTTTGTAGGATCGTGTGGCGGGTTACCAGAGGAGAAAGCTAATCCAAAGGGGGGCACAGAGTCACCAAGGTTGCCATAGGAGATGTGTTCGTCATGTCGGACACAATGGTAGCCTTCAAGCAGAGAAGTAAGAGGATACCTGTGCCAGTGATCTGCAGGGAGGGCTGATGGAAGACAGTAGACTTAAGATAAGATAAGATAAGACTTTATTGATCCCCAGAGGGGAAATTCTGGCTTTGCAGCAACACAACCGGTAGTAAAAATACAATAGTATTATAATTAAATAAAACTTAAATAACAAAATTAATTAGTCTTATGCAAAAAGACTTTGATACCAACTCTCGGGTATAGTCCAAATAAAATCATGCCGCCCATTTAGCACAATATTCACATCAAGGTCTGTAAAAAAAAACAGACGATGTGAGAAGGGGTGTTTTTCCTTGTTAAGGGATATCTTAGGCACAGTAAAAGCACACTTGTGCGCATGTCATTACATCGATACATTATCCGTTACCAGCCACATCTCATTTCCTTATGGTTGTTATTCACCATAAGTCTTCCCAGTGCGCATTACATACATTCATAAACATTTTTATTGCATCGATTTGTGCTGTTTAAGTGTCTTTTTAGCTGCAGACGCAAAGAATGCCGTGTACCGTTAATAACAAATGCTAACATTAAACGTCTGGAGTTAAGCTAATTTAGAGCTTTCACAAACAGTCCTAAGGCACAACCAGTGTTGGAACTACAATCGTTAACAAAAGCCAGGAAGTTGTGCAACTTTATCACCCATGATTTCAAGCTTTTTAAGCTTAGCTGAGTAGAAAACACCAAATATCCACAGATAGCACCATGTAACCAAAAAGCCCCCCGATTGTACTATTCAATTCATGTCGATTCTCTTACCATTCTGTCTCCGTTTGCCCACTCCTCTGTCAACAATAGAGCGGAAAAGCATCCCTACACTGTGGTGGAAGACGATCTGAAGTGTTTTATATGAGAAAGACTGAAGTTGAGCAGATCTTCAGCTTCTGGTCCTGTTTTCTGTGTTTCTGTTCTTTCTCTTTCCCGCGAACAGATCTTCTGAACAGAGGGACTGAATCCCCCGCTAAACTTGCGTTACGCGCTACCATTGGCTGAGACAGCCGTTTCCTTCCCAGCAAAGCCCCTACATCCGGTTTCCTTCAAAATAAACGAATGTCGTCCGTCACATCCCCCTGGCCTGCCCACAGAATCGCCTGGGCCACTGAAAAACTCAAAGAAAACGCCCTCCCAGTTGTGATTTCTTGAAATCAATGGAATACATATGTGTTGGATCGGTAGCATTGGTGCTACTAACCCCTTTTGATCACGTTCTCTGCTCATTTTAGTTACTCCTTTTTAACATTTTTAACACATTTTTTGTCTTTTTTTGGCAATTTCTGCCACTATTTTGCCAATTCACTCCCATTTTTGTCACCACTATTTGTCACTTAGATCCAGTTTTCCATGTTTTGCCACTTTGAACCAAGTCTTATTGTTTTTAACCCTTATTTGCCACTTTTAACCCATCTTAACATCCATTTTCCTCTTCTTTTTGCCCATTCCCACCACTTTTAACCCTTTTGCTGCCTTTTTTTTGCTTTTTTCCTGCTCATTTTACCACTCTTTTGCCTCTTTTTTAACCAATTTTGCTTGTTTTCAATCATTTTTGTCACTACCCATATTTTGCTCACTTTTGCCCAATAATGTTAATTTAACCCATTCTCACTGTTTAACGCCCCTATTTTACCCCTTTTGCCACTGTTTTTCCCATTTTTACCACTGTTTTTTCACTTGACGCCCAATTTTTTCCCCACTTTTTTTACTGTTAACCTTTTGTTGCTGCTTCCCACCCATTTCCCCACTTTTAGCCACTTTTAACCTGTTCTTATAGGTTTCTGCTCAATTTTACCAATTTTTGGAGCTTTTCATTCGTCTTTGGCACTTCTTAACCCGTCGTTGCTTCTAATTTTTGTCACTTCTAACCCTTTTTACCGCCTTTCACTTTTTATTTATTTATTTAATAATATATATATATTTTTTTACAATTATTCAATTCTTTCAATTAAAGTTGTTTCATCTTGCTTTATTTTCTGGCATCCTGACATTTGTGTGCATTATGGCCTAGCGATGAAGTCTGACATTACTTTCCAAATGGGTTTTGTTCGGTGTACCCATCCACATTGTTAACATGACCAATAAAAATGTATTTTTGTTTTAAGAAAATGGGCTAACATTTAAAAAAAGTTTATATTTGCATACAGCATTTACAAATAAAATTATTTTTATGTTGCTTTGATAGAAGTGATTATCATTCCGGTTAGAAATAAAATATTGTTATCACAACTTAACTTTACAATGGATCATGATTTTGCTTACCTCCATGGCCCCCCTGTTTGGCTGGACCCCAAAAAGCTCTCCCCAAATTCCCCCTTATGGACGGCCTTGACAACCCTACAGCCATCTAAATCAATAAAACTTAAGGGCCTCTCGATTTCAAGTATCAAATTTGATTAACTTCCATAGTATGGATACACAATCAAGTACCTTTTTCATTTCAACATGTCCAAGATAAGAAAACATGGATTCTGGTGTATTTTAAGTCCAGAATACTGTGCAATATGGAGTAATTGTTAAAACTGTTATGAATAATTTTCTTTTCAAAGAAAGTATATTTAGTAAGTGATGAGGAATTTAACTGTCTAGTTTTACACACTTTGTTTTGAAAAAGGTCAGTCCGAGCACCGGATGTAGTTTTGCTTCAACAGCCGGGTGTAAGTGGCTTTCATCCACCGCCTTCACAATGAAATGCTAACGTCTCATGTGTGCTGTCAAACCTATATATTGAGTTAAAAGTAAAAAACACACAATGTCGCTTTCTACTGCTCGCTCATTCCTGTCAGAGGCGTGTTATGGCGAACAAGAACTGGACGCTAATTCTGCTCTCATGGAGCTGGACAAAGGTGCGTTAGCCAGTCTGCTAACTCGTTAGCATGTATCACCGTTAGCAGTGCTGCCTGCTCCTGTGTGTTGTTCTCTTACCATGTATCGGTTCTGGGAGACTTTATTGTTTATATCAGCGGTCCGTGCTTCATTGTGATAAGTGTCATTACGTTCTTTGCAGGGTTGCGGTCAGGGAAGCTGGGAGAGCAGTGTGAGGCGGTGGTGCTCTTCCCTAAACTCTTCCAGAAGTACCCTTTCCCTATCCTCATCAACTCTGCTTTTCTCAAACTAGCTGACATATTCAGACTGGGGTATGTATGCAATTATTAAGGTGTGGTACCAAGATACTTGCTCACGGTAACGATATAAATCCCTCCCCAGTTTGATAATAAATGCTCAGCTCCGTTTTTGATGACAGCTCATGAACTAGCAAAGTCATACTTAAAGTTTTTTTTCATTAGGTTGACTTATAGGAAAAAGCAATGTCTGTCAAAATTTAAGAGTACCCCTGTAATATATTCTTATTGAGAAAAATTCACCCACTTAACTATTATACATTATTTAATATCCAGGTAATGTGAACTTAAACCTTCAAAATAATCATTAGCTTGAATTACCACGTCTCCAATGAGAGACTTAATGTCCATGACTGTAAGAATTAATGTATTGCAAGTGCATTCCTGTGAAACACAGTTACTTACATGTGCATAAGAAACTAATATCTGAACTTAACATTGCTGTCTTTTTTACTTTTTCATTTATTGCTGATTCAACTGGGATGAACCACTGATTACTACTTTTTTCATGGGTGAAAACGAGACAGAAACTGGTTTTACAATGATGACACAGGCCTCTGTCAATTTAAGTGTTTCTTTCTGATTTCAGGAACAACTTTCTACGCCTCTGTGTGCTCAAAGTAACTCAGCAGAGTGAGAAACATCTGGAAAAGATCCTCAATGTGGATGAATTTGTCAAACGAGTGTTTTCTGTCATCCATAGCAATGACCCAGTGGCCAGAGCAATCACTCTGAGGTATTAAATTGAAGTTTATCATTTTTCAAAGTTTTAGAATAAGTGATGCCTGCTATCTTTCCACTATTTTCAGTTGTCTTATATTTAAAACAAACCATATTCTACCTTGTGTTTAGGATGCTTGGTAGTTTGGCTTCCATCATCCCAGATAGGAAGAATGCCCACCACAGTATCCGCCAAAGCCTGGACTCTCATGACAACGTAGAAGTGGAAGCTGCCATATTTGCTGCTGCAAGCTTCTCTGCACAATCAAAGTTAGGAAACTTCCTTCACATGAGCTGTGGTGCTTATACATAGAGGGTGGTTGTTATTTAATCACAACATTTTTGTGTATTTTGTATTTTTTAGAGACTTTGCTGCTGGGATTTGTAACAAAGTCAGTGAGATGATACAAGGTAAAAATATGATTTGTCCTAAAAAAGTTGTACATCTCTGTGAGAGCTCTGTGTGCTTATTAAATGCTCACACAGTAGTCCAAAAATGTAATGTAAAATAATCAGATCTTAAAGCAGATAATTACTGCACTCACAGAGGTCATAGTTTGAAAAATAATGATTGATAAATAAAACTTGAATGTGCTCTTTACAACTGTTGGAGTCAACACTACAAAAGTACAGTCTATTAAGTGCTATTTTTAATCCCATCCTCAGGTTTGGATACGCCAGTGGAGCTGAAGCTGAAACTGATCCCCATGCTGCAGCACATGCATCACGATGCCAGTCTGGCCTCCAGCAGCAGAGAGCTTCTGCAGCACCTGGTCAGCTCTTATCCCTCCACCCCCATGGTCATCGTCACCCTGCACACCTTCACCCAGCTGGCTGCCTCCTCTCTCATCGACATCCCAAAGCAGGTCAGTATCAAGACAAGGCTTTGGCTTCTTTTTATTGCTTAATTACTGCCTAAGGAGGGAGATCGTTTTTAGAGTATCTTAGCAGTTTTGTTCAGTTGGGGATCTTGTTGTGCTGGGACTATTTCAATGATATTATCTGCAAGTTAACTTGAACTACCACCTGGGGGTTATGTACCCCCACAAGTTTTTGTCCTGGAAATTTTACCAAAGTAGAGGATCAATGAAGAATCTTGAGTCAAGAGATGCCTTTATGGAGATTTATTGTCTTGCAGAGAAGCCAGTCATACAGTGCATAAGCTCTGCATAGAGAGTTCTGCCAGAGATAAGGAATCACAAACTTTATACACTTCCGAACACATCATCACGCTAAATGAAGTAAAATCACGCTATTCTAACATTCAGGCCTCCCTCTGACTCCCATGACACACAAGGCTCCAAAACACATCCATCTTCCCAGTACTGGCCCCCCTCTTGGGACCTTGGCCTTGGCGTCTCACAGGAGCCCAGAGGGGAGGATAGCATCAGTATCTGTATTGTACCTCCTCAGCTGCACCTCTAGTTTCTATGTCCCATTGTTCTCTAATTAAACTTCGTTTCCCTCTGGGATCAACATCAGGCCTGATGGTGCCTCTCTTACATGAACCAAACAGGACATAGATACAGAGGTGCTGATTCTCAGGGGACAGAGCGTGATCTGCATGAACAGTGACCTTGGACCTTCCACAATGTTTCACTCCCTGTGAACATACAGCCAGCCCTGTTCCATTTGAATCTTACAGAATCACAAGACTATCAGGTCACACAATTAAATAATTATTAGGTTATACAAGAGAATATAGGATAACACAAAATGAAAATGATGACTCACTATGATTCAAATAAAAGATTTGCATGGGAATATTAAAGGATTAATTTTGCCATTACAATTTACATTTGCTGGACAGTGATAGTACATTTGTGGGTTAGGAAGAAGGATTGGGGTGGTTTCTGTGGTAGTTAATTTCTTAGACACGGTACAAGCAAGGGCGGACCATGAGCAGAGGTGGAAAAGGTACACAACTATTGCACTCAAGTCAAAGTACAGTTACTCTGGTTAAAATGTACTTAAGTAAAAGTAGAAGTACTGGTCTATTAATGTACTCAAGTAAAATTAAAAAGTATTTAACTTAAAGTTTGCTTTATGTACTGAGTAGCTACTGAGCGGTTGTGCTATGATCTTTACTTATTGGCAAGAACTTGATCTACATCGAGGGTGTTCAGGTAAATTCACACCTCAGTAATAGAGTAAAATACACAGAAAGACTGTTAATTAATTAAATTTTTAATTTAACATTTTAGGAGTGTCTATACTGGGCCACACTACTTTTAGTTAAACTACACTTTTGAAGTGCAGAATATTTTACAATAAGACAAGAGCTGCAGTAGCTCTTAAAATCCCCCCGAGGAATCACTGCACAACAGGCAACATCCAAGCACAACTAAAAACAAATTAAACACATCTAAATGCTCTGCCCCCCCCCAATCTGAAATCACAGTGGGCGGAGCTTAAATCTATTGACCCTCTATAGAGTTGAACATGATTGGTAAATCAACACTGTCAAATAACTCCAACACTGGAGACAGTTTTACTCAGAATGGTGTTAAAATGACACTCCTGCTGGGGTGCAGATGGCCTACTGGTTTAAGGCGCGCCCCGTGTACGTGGGCAGCCCGGGATTGATTCCGGCCTGTGGCGGTTTTTCTGCATGTTTCTCCATACTCTCTCGTCCCTGTTTTCGACTCCTTCCACTGTCCTCCTCTACCAATAAAGGTACAAAAAGCCCTGAAATAAATCTTTTGAAAATATTACACTTCTGCAGTTAAAATCAACTCTGGAGGGTTTAACCCCAAGATATCAACACTTTAGTTGTTGCTGTGTTCAGCAGCCATTTTGGGATGTGATGAGAAATCATTCTCTTGCTATGTGCTTAAGTAGTCAACAAAAGTGGGAAAAGTTGTTTAAACTTAATTCAAAAAGTCATTATTTTGCTGAGAACATGGATTTGAAATTTAAAGCAGTATATGTAAAACATTATGTATAATTTCATTTAACTCTAAACAGATTGCAGAACTCTTTCATTAAAATACATTTTATTTGAATCTTTATCTGTACAGTTGCAGCTCCTTCTCCAATATCTGAAAGACGACCCAAGAAAAGCGGTAAAGAGGCTTGCCATCAGTGACCTAAAGCTCCTGGCAAAGAAGGCTCCGCACCTTTGGATCAGAGAAAACACTCAGGTCGAGTTCTGGATGCAAAAGCTCATTCATAAAGGAAATTTCATGTTGATTAAGAATCAGTGCGTAATCTTGAAGGATTTTGTCCCTGCAGACCCTCTGTGAGTGTGCCTTGAGCAGTCCCTACAACAGTTTGAAGCTGGGGATGTTGGCAGTTCTCTCCACCCTGTCTGGAACCATTGCAATCAAGCAGTATTTTAACAACATGACAGGTAGTAACCACTTTTCAATCAAACAAAAAATCCTAGTTAGACTGCAGATTTCTTTATATTTGTAGGAAAGTGATTTTAAGTGGCTTTAATATGAGGTTTCCATAAATTTTCTGTGTATTGTAATTAGGATAAAGGCCATGGACTGATCTGTATGCCTCTCAAACATTCCTCTCAGGTGCCTCCTCGGTTCCCCCCCGCCTTACTGACCTGGTTAAACTGGCACAAGAATGCTGTTACCACAGCAACCTGGCAGTGGCTGCTCATGGGGTCATAGTGCTCTCCAACATTTCCATTTCCTGTCCAGAAAAAGGTTAGTCACAGTAAGAAAACCCTCATCAATGCATCAATCACATCCAGCCCACGTTTGCTGCTGTATGCCAAGGCTGAGTCTTACTGTGTGTTTTATGTTTCTGCTCAGATATAGTCCAGCTGGAGCAGGACACAGTTTTGGGAGTGGAGTCTCTGCTGATGCTTTGCAGTCAGGACAGCAGTCCTGGGGCACAGGCTACACTTAAAGTAAGGCAGGAACAGACTTATGTACTGAATGATGTTTAAGTGTGTCTGTTCAACAAAGTGTTGAAAATTGTCACATTCCCTTTTTGTCTATTTATTCTTAAAACTGGTAGTTATTTAGGCGTTTTAAGGTTGCTTTTCATTATACATAAAACTTGAAATAAAAGCCCATCCCAGCTTAAGGCCTAATCCCTTTTACTAGCCTTTTTTACCAATTAAGGTCAGGTCTCAGTTAGAGGCCCCCATACACAGGTGAGGCAAAAAGTAGCAAGACACAAAAAAGAAAGTAGAGTGAAAGGCTTTTGAAACTGGAAAGAACTTGTCACTGATTTATTTGTAAAAAGAACAGGTGGATAGAAAGTGCAGCTCTCTTTCCACCTCCTGTTGGCTGCAGCGTGCACACAGTCTGTCTTCTTTAGAGATCCAGTTTTGTCTGTGGCGTCCTCTCACAATAGCAAGGCTGTGCACCCTCTATTATTTATCTTTGTTATTGTTATTTCTTTTTCAACTTGAACTGCCTTTTGAGGTCTGACTCTTTCTTTATGAACTCCTTTAAATCTTGTTGACCTTGTGAGGTTGCATTTTTGCCTTTTTTTTTTTTCCGATTTCTTTAGGTCACTCTGACTGGCCTGACTTTTCAGTGAATGTCATGCTATCGTTCTGCCTTTGCTTTCTATTGCTTTGTAAACATGAAATGCAGTAATTCCTTATGGTTTGGCTTGTAAAAATTGTTGAATGAGTGTAACATTGCAACGAAAGAGGGCAAGATGCTAGTTAGCGTTTTTTGTAACATTAACAACCATAATAGATGTACGTTGCAGGAACAATATACGACACTGCTCACCTCACACTCTCTATAAATTTGATAATGACATAATGTATTTCTCATTCACTGTACTTGTTTTAACTGCAACTATTTTCCTTTCTGTGTTGACCCCAGACAGCCCTCACCTCATTAGTCAAACTCCTGAAAAGTCGACCCCATCTCAGCCAATCAGCGGTAGAATTCCTGCTTGGCCAGCTACACTTATCCTGTGACTGTTCTCGCGTCCTGATGTGCCACGCTCTGGCAGCCATCGCCACCCACCTACCTGTGCTGGGCGACGGCATGCTGGGAGATCTGGTGGACCTCTACAGAGTGGCCAGTCACTCGTCCACTGACAAACAGCAGGAGCTTCTGGTAAGAGACAGTGCATGAGTCATGCTCAGCTGCTGTTGTTGGAACAAAGAATCTCATTGGATTTAAATCAAGCTTTTATGATATAAGCACAGGCATTAGAGACTTCAAAAAGCAATAACATGACATTTAAGCATTAATTGTAATATGCTTATGCACATACACATACTTTACTGCAAACCCTGAGAATGTTGAGTAGCTTACAAAGAATTCAGTTTGCAGCTTTTTCTATATTTTAACATTTTCTTTATCTCCCTTAATCTCTGTTTTCACACTCTTCCCCTTTTGGCATTCTGCAGGTTTCCTTAGCAACAGTAATTTTTGTCGCTAGCCAATCATCTCTGTCAGCTGAAGTGAAGAGTGTCATCAAACAGCAGCTGGAGAACGTTGCTAACGGCTGGACAGTGTATCGTATCGCAAGGCAAGCCTCACGCATGGTAAGCAAGTCTGCTCTTTCATAATCAGGACTGAAGATAAACTTAAACACCTGTCGCATGGAAGAATCTTTGGTAGCACTTTATTTTAGTGGGCCCTAATTAACAAGGAATTATATAGTAAAACATGATAATTATCTAGTGAGTCCTTCCTGAATCATTTTCAAGTAATTTTTAGGGTTATGGTTAGGGGTAGGGGGTTAATGTTAGAGCATTAGGCTGGGGTTTGGGGTAGAATATGACTAAGGAGTAAGGGAAGGGTTAGCTGATCAGCTGTCCTTGACTCGGCAGACTTTTCCAGCTTAAACTTAAAGTGTTTTCTGTCTTCAGGGATGCCATGAGTTCTCCAGTGAGCTGTACCAGAGTCTGAGGACCCGTGTGGCTTCAGAGCACTTCTACTTCTGGCTGAACAGCCTGAAGGAGTTTTCCCAGGCCGAGCAATGCCTTAGTCATGTGGAGGACGGTGACTACAGTGGAGCTATGAGCGCCATCGCGGAGGCCCTGCGCTCCTACCAAAAGGGCATCGCCTCCCTCACGGTCAGTTGACTCCCAGGCATCTGCTGCTGTAGCTACTGTTGCCTGGTTTGCATCTCAAACTGTAAATGGATTAAACCCCTAACATCTGATTGTATCTTGTAAGGTCACACAAACATTACCTTCATGGCTGTTTAACTGCAGACGTTTATGACGTTATCTGATTATTCCCTTCCTCCAGGCTGCCAGCACTCCCTTGAGCCCGCTTACATTCCAGTGTGAGTTCATTAAGCTCAGGATAGACACCTTGCAGGCTCTGTCTCAGCTGATTTGTACCTGCAACAGCCTGAAAACCAGCCCTCCCCCTGCCATCGCCACCACCATTGCCCTCACCTCAGGCAACGAACTGCAGCGGTGCGGACGCATCTCCATGCAGGTAAAACTTTGGGCACTGTGAAAAACACTGCAGCTCTGTGACAAAGTGTAAGTATGTGCTTTTAATAAAGTTTTTTTCTTTTCCAGATGAAGGTGTGCATGGATGAATTCAGAAATCTAGCTGCTCGATACTCTGATTTACACCAGTCATCATTCGATGCTGATTATGCCACACTTCGCAATGTGGAGCTGTATCCTTAACATGCCTCACTCACATACTTTATCTGATGGTTTTTTCACAATGCTTTTCTCTTTTGAGTGTCATCATTTCTCTTTGACTTCCTGCTCAGACAACAACAGAGTTGCTTACTAGTCTCACATGTGATAGAAGCGCTGATACTTGACCCACAAGCTGCCAGGTGAGAGCTGTTTGTGAAAGGTTGAAAATCAGATTTTCAAATAGACGTCCTTGTGTAGATTTTTGGAACTTACGCTTTTTGAGGATTTGTTTTTGGAGCTCCATGCCTTTCCCCAGATAGCATAGGACAGTGGATAGAGTTGGAAACGGAGGAGAAAGAGTTGCACCTTTTTCTACCAAGCCTGTTCTAGGGCTGGTGCTGGATTAGAGCTGGAGCCGGTTCACAGTTGGTTCAGTCTAAAAACTGTAAGAGAAACAGTTTGCTTTTCTACAGGCTGGAGCTGGACACAGAGTTACATCATTGCGTCATGGCTTTCTCTGTACTTGATCTGAGGCCCACACAACCAGGAGCCAGCTTATCTCCTCTACGGACCACTGCTGATTTACTTTTGCAGCCATGTTTGTTTTGCACCATCATCTTTGTGTCTTATTCGAGGCTCTGTTGTTTACAAATGGTACTCTTCCTGGTTATTTGCACATTACAATCCTGCCCTCAGACACAGACAAAGGCATGCAGTGTCTATCGCAAGTGTGAAGGCCCAAACGTACACTTGATCTCTCCCCTGGATCAGCAGGGAATTTGCGCAATACTGGAACTTTTTTATGGCCTATAGCTTATTGAAAAAAAATAACTGGTGCTGAAATAAGCACTTTACTCAAACCAGCACTGGAACCGGCTAGGTGGAAAAGTAGTAAGAGTGTAAAATAGTGTGCAGAAAAGGAGTCACAGGCTGGATTTGACTAGGTTACCAGTGCCTGGAAATTACTATGGTACTCAGTATAAGACATTGAGTACATTGCTTTTTTATTTGTTTCTTAGGTTAAGAGTAGGGATGCAATCATGAACTCAACTCATGATAGGATGATATCACAGTACTAGAATCAAGATCAGCTTTACTGGTTACTTACGCAACAAGGACTTTGACTCCTGTTTGTATTGCTCTTTAAGAACAGTAATTAAACATAAAATATGAAATTAACAGTTTTTAAAAATTAAGATTTAAATAGGTACAAGCTCTTGGTAGGTATTTTAACTAGTGCACACAAGTCCATTTTCATTAATTGTATAGTTGCAAGTGTGGAAAGGGTGCAAGAATGCTAAATAGACATGATCAAAAGTATAAAATGTGCACTGATGTCAAAGATTTACATGAGGTAGATAGGATCATTTAAGATTGTTGATAGGTAAGGAAGTTTACTGCAGTGAGTTTTCATAAAGTCTTCTAGTAACAGTAAAATAGCAGAGAGACCATGTAATTAGTTTTACATTAAGTAGTGCTAAGGTGCTTGTGAAATGAAAGTTGTATTTTCTAACCCTCTGTGACTGCTAAGATTCATCAGAGTGAAAGCCTGGAGGAAGAAACTGTTTCTGTGTCAGGTTGTTTTTACGTGTAGTAAGCTGTAACGCCTACCAGAAAGGAGACGTTGAAACAGTGTGTGAGGTGTTAATTTCATGGTACTCATTTTTCCTTAACACAGGAGATTTAAATTATTATCTGTTGAACAAAATGACACTCCATATGTTTGGTTTACTAAACATTAAACCAGTGTTTTGGTTTCACTGATGAATTATGCATAAGGGAGAAAAGCGGTTAATAATGGCCTTCTGTTTTGAGCTGCAAGCCACTCAAGGAAGGGCACTTTTCCTTCACCATTGCCATCTGTTTCTTAAAGAGAGTATGTGATTGTATTCTAAGGTACTGGTACATTCCTGGTTAAGAGGGTTTTTTTCTCATACACTTTCCATTTGATGTAGATGTAATGGTAATATAAATCAATGAGTTTTATCTGACTCCCTAATAAAAAGCTTTCCTACTGCATCATGTTGATCTACTGAGAGATCTTAACCATAAAACATCTCCTGATGATGTCTGACTGGAACTGATTGTATCTGTTTCTCTCTGTAATCTAGTTTTCAGGAGTATGGCACGCTGGGGTCAGTCCAGACAGAGAGCGAATATGAGCGGCGGATGATGTCAGTATTCAGTCGAGTGTTGGAGGAGGTGGAGAGCCTCACAAAGAAACACCCTCCGGTGTCATGCCTGGTGAGTAATAATATAAAATTCAGCTGCAGATTCCAACTTTTTTTCTTTTGTTCTTAAAAGAGATATATATTAGGGCTTCATATGCCTTTATTGGTAGAGGAGGACGACAGTGGATAGAATCGGAAACAGGGATGAGAAAGTGGAGTTGAGACATGAGGCAAAGGAGCCACAGGCCAGAATGGAACACAGGTCGCCTGTGCACATGGGGCGCAAACCTAACTACTGGGTCATCTGCTCCCCAAATTCAGCCTTTGAAGTGCAAATGCCATACCAATACTGCTTCAGTCTAGTGCAGACATTTAGTGTATATGTTATTGTTTTGTTTATTTTATTTCTGAAAGTGTTAATCCTCTATATGTAACTTAAACTGGATTATTTACTGTCATTTTACTCAGGTTTGATTTGATGAATACATTTTAACTTCAACAGAACTTTTCTTTATGTGATTAAGGAAATAAAGAAAAAAAACTGACACACAGCAGCAACATATTATCTATGTCAAAATTTTGTTTGATCTCTCTGTTCTTTAGCACACAGGATGTCTCTGTGATGCAGTCATAGCTTTGCTGAAGGTCCCGCTGTCCTTCCAGAGATATTTCTTCCAAAAGCTTCAGTCAACAAGCATCAAGGTAGAACCTTTTACTTTAAGTTGTCAAATATGAAGAAATGTATTCCATTGAATGAGAAATACGATTACGTTCACACTTTAAAAGGAATTTGTCTTTGTGCTCTGAATAGTAAAAATCAGTGCATATAAAGGTAGAATGCGAAAGAAGATGGCTAAACAGCAGTAATGTTGTCAGGGGGATTCAGATAAGATCAAATAAACAAAACAGTACAATTTATTTATTCTTTGTGTAATTTTAAGAGTTGGAACAAATAATGTAGGAAATCCTAAGTTGACAAGCTCAGATCATTTTCTGCTTATGCATGCAATGCTTGAGATAAGTTGCACTTGTTATAATTACTTTATTTCAAGTAAGGCTGGTGCAAGAAACTTTGATAATCTGGTCATTTTTTTAGAGAAAGTAAGTGTATTTTGGTTATTCCGTGATGAATTAGTCTTCTTTTTGATTAAAACAATATTAATATCAATAATGATAACTTTTGATAAAGCACATTTGAAAACCAATGTTTACAAAGTGCTTTAACAGACGTATCAGAGGCATGAACTCAGAATTAATAAAATACATCAACAGTCGAAACCAAACTTGAATGTCAAACAAAAAGACATAACAAAGCAGCACAAAGTCAAAATAAATAAACACAATAAAAAAATGGAAATGACACAATCTTTAAAGGCAGTTTAAATTGAAAATATAATAAAAAGACAACATATGACATAATTACATAAAAAACAGATGCATATTAAAAGATAACATCACCTCATTAGAGATAAAACAAAGATGATTAAAAAGAGAGAGAAAGAGAGAACAAGTAAGTGAATTAAAAACAGAAGGTGTTTGGACAGCAACAGGAGAAAAAGGTACTGATAAATAAAGTAAGAGTCCCAAAACGAATAAAAGAGTGATAAAAATGTATAAATAATCAAAGATGTCAATTAAAAGCAAGTCTGTAAAAATGAGTTTTAAGGAGCGATTTAAAAGATGATACTTACCCCCGAGGAGCTCCAACAGCAAGAGCCCGATCTCCTTTTTATTTGAGTCTAGACCTTAGAACAACCAGGAAGCCCTTGCCCAAGCATGCAAGAGTTCATCTTTTGAATCATCAATCCATCCATTTTCTATACCCCCACGAGAGGCGGGATACACCCTGGACTGACATATAGAGACAGACAACCAGGCACGCTCACATTCACACCTACGGACAATTTAGAGTCAACAGTTAACCTAATGAGCATGTTTTTGGTGGAGGAAGCCACGCATAAACAGGGAGAACATGCAAACCAGCAGCCTTTTTACTGTGAGGCAACAGTGCTAACCACTGAGCCGCCGTGCCGCCCATCTTTTGAATCAGACTTCCACAAATAGAAACATAACTGGCATATGAGCACGATACTAAATAGTAACTGCAATATAGTCAATGACTGAGTATGTTCTCTAGAAAAGAGGAGCCATAATGGCATAATGAATTTAGAGAAGCGGCCAACAAAAGGTTTTCTATTTGTTTTTCTTTGCATAGGAATGCTCTTCTTACATTATTGCAATGTTACAGTCACCTGATGAACAAACTGAGGATATCCACATCATAAAACGGATGCATTTATTATACCATATTAGATTATCCTTTTGGCAAACTTCTCTTCACTATTTTAAGATGAACTCCACCAAAAACACTTATTACACAGGGAGTATTTTGCAAAAACATTCTTCTCTGCATTTTTCATGGCATATGCAGTTTCATACAAATGTCTTTCTTTCTTGTCAGGATCCTGACCAAAGTGTGTCTTTTATCTCTTCAGCTCGCCCTCTCTCCTTCCCCACGAACGCCGAGTGAACCGATCCCAGTGCAGAACACTCAGCAGCTGACTCTGAAGGTGGAGGGGGTGGTGCAGCACGGTTCCACTCCGGGTCTCTTCAGAAAGATTCAGTCTGTGTGTCTCAACGTGACTTCGGTTCTTCAGAGCAAAACAGGACCTGACTACAAGGTATCTTGTGTTTACCTTCGTGCCCCAGTACCTTGGTAGCAACTAATGGTGATCCTTTTAAACAAATAGGCTAACTAATAAACAAACACAAAATATGTTATTTTTAGTTTATTCACACATGCTGATTTGGATCTTTGACCTCCCATTTGTTGCATTTTTAGTGATTTTTGGCTCTGTTTTTTCTTTGTTAATGCTCATATTCTTCCTGTTTTCTCTAAGATTCCACTTGACACCAAAACTAATGAGATCGAACAGCGCGTAGAACCCCACAACGACTACTTCAGCATCCAGTTTTTGCTGAATTTCTCCATCCTGGGAACTCACACAGTTACCGTGGAGGCCTCTGTGGTTGATGAGAGCGGTATCGAGTGGAAAACTGGGCCCAAGACCACCGTGTCTGTAAAATCCCTGGAGGATCCTTACTCCCAGCAGCTCCGCCATCAGCTGCAGCAAGGCGGAGCTCAGCCTGCTCCACAGAGGGGTGCATACTTTCGCTTTTAGTGTGCTTCAATGTCAAGAACAATATTAGCCTGTAATCTCTGACTTGTTTTGCCTCAAAAAAACTGAATTTGTACATATTTCTTCAATAATTAAAAATTGAGAAGTTGAGCATGTTCTTTTCCAAAAAATCTTAACCCTGTGTGAAAGGACAGGGGGAAATACAATTCTTTCACTGATACCCAAAACCCAAGTAATATTATTTTCCAATATAAGCAGTTTAGTAAGACTTTCAGCATAAATGTCAGCCTCCAGAAAAAAATCAAAATGACTTTAAATTTCCTGTCCATTTTCTTAATCCCGTAGTATTTCATGCATGCAGTAATCTCCTGGACAGTTTAGTACTGAATGTCCTTGGATTTATCATGTCCACATAAAGTGTAATATCACAAAGGGCCATCAGAGGGCAGAACACAGTCATTAACTGGATGTCATTGTCTGAGGAGCACTAAAAATCTCTGCTCTTGGCTTCTCTGAATTAAGATGATATATTTGATTTTTTGCATACGTTATAATTCAAACAGTGCAAAACTTAATATCACATTTGCATTTTTAATTTTCTGACCTAGTGCTATTTAAAACACAATCAACACGAACTTAATGTAAATCATATTAGAAGATGCTTTAATAATGATGCACACTCTCTTCATTAAGTCTACGCGCTGTTTTCCCGCAATTTAACATCATACGTTCATTCCGCTGGTGAACTCACGCGCCCACACTGATGATGTCATCTGTAAATTGTCGTCTAAAAAACTCCAGAAGACATAAGGTGCAGTCGCACAATTAAAAAAAATGACAGCGTTTTCTTGTTCTCGGACACAGAAACCGTCGTTACTTGACATGAGAGTCTGCGCACTTCATGGCTACAAGCTGGCGTCAGGTGAACGACAAAAGCGTAAAGTGAGACGAAATAATAGTAGGAGTTCCGCTTGTGCCTTTCAAAATAAACGATGCGCTGAACGTTTCTGAAATACTTGGAAATTTAGAGGTTATAACCTCTAAAGTCCTTGCATGTAGATAAATGAACATTACATTTTGGCTTTCCAACATAATTTCGTATATTAGCTACTTTAAAAATTTTTTTGAATATTCTTTTGAATGTTTAATCAATTTACTTTAAAGACATCCGTTTTGGGGGGAAATTTGCTGTGAAATTTTGGTATTTTTCATGGGAATTTGAATTCGTTGAGGGGGAATTTTCAGGAACTTTTGTGTAAATTTTTAAAATGTGTATTTTAATGTTATTTGAACTCTTTTGGGGTGAATTAGTTAGGATTTATTTGGTATTTTCACGGAAATGTGGGGAGTGTTTTTGTTGATTTTGGCCATTTGATTGTGAATTTGGGAAAGGGAAGTGTTCCTTAGAGATATTCCGTTTTTTTTCTGAAAAATTCAGGGGAAATGTTTGTATGTTTGAGGGAATTTTCAGAAATTTAAATGGAATTTTATGAAATATATTCGTGCTTTTTTAGGTGGAATTTGCTTTGAGGTTTTAGAGGGAAAGTGCTTTGAAATTCTAGGGGGTAATTTGCTTTGAACATTTTCGGGAATTTACATGAAATTTTGGGTGTAATTTCTTACTGGAATCTTTAGGCTCTGATAAAGTTTCACTGAAACATTTGTGGAATTTAAAGAAATTTGGGGGTGATTATATATTTATAATATACAGCATATATTTTTATGTATTTTAAAAATATGTGTGAGAATTTCCACAAAAATTTAAGGTAGTTTCTTTGAAATTTTGGGGTAATATGTGGTTTTGGTAAGGAAAGTTTTTCAATGGATGGAAAACTTTTGGTGGAACTTTTATTTAAGCTTGCACTCGATTTCATGGAATCTTGTGGAATATATTTGTGAATCTTTTGGAATTTGCGCTGAAATTTTTGGATACGTTTTAGTGTAATGTTTAAGTTTTATGATGCAGTTTCACTGACACATTAAGGGATTATTTAAAAAGAATTGGGGGAGCTTTTTATGGAATATTCTAAAAAATTATATATTTTTAAGAACAACAGTGGGACAATTCCTGATAATTTAGTTAATATACACTGAGTTTTCGAGTACCAATTTCAACAACGTCGTACTTTTATTTTGAAGGAGACTCGAGCTCGCTCCCGGGCTAACACGTTTGATCTTTTGTGTACATTGACGCGGTGTGAATCCGGGTCTGGAGGAAGATAACGGGTCCTGCCAGCCTAGAAACGAAAAATCGCTGTTCTCGGAGCTTGATGTGCGTGTTCAGTTTTTATTTTGTGTGGCGTTTGTCGAAACATCATCATCGCTCCCAGGCCAGCCCGAACTGCCTCGCGACCATATGCGCTAACTGCAGCTCTGTAGCTAGCTGATGATGACGATGATGATGATGATGCATCAGTGGATTTATCCCGGTGTCTCGGACTGAGATGGAGCCAGCGACGCTGAAGTGGAGTTGCTTGCTAGCGAGCTAGCGAGCTAACAGTGCCCGCTGGGATTGACTGTGCCCGAGCAGCCCGGGATAACGTTAGCTAAATGGGTGCAGTGGCGGTTTTATTGCACGGAGTTTCTCTTAACGTTATCGGATATCTCCACCTCTGTCCTTTGATTTGATAGAGGCTGGCCATGTTAACTAGCAAAAAATGCTAACTTGACCGTTAAGGTTAGCTGCACGTGACATAATTTATCTCGCTTCAACAATTAGCTACATCTCTGACCGTCCTTGGATGCTTCAGCGACAGTAATTGGGTGAGTAACACGAGCTACCAGACTTTTACTGTATCACAGGCGCGGGCTATTTTCTGGAGGAGACACACGGATATTGCGCTTTGCACCAGCCTTCATACATCAAGCTAGCAATTAGTATATTGCCTCGTTAATGTTTAAGCTCCGTATCTACATTCACTGCATGTGTCCGTGTGATTCACAGTGTTAGAGTACACTGGCTGACAACCCTGATACATTTCTATCTGTTCCCGTTATGCTAACTCAGCTAGCTAGCATGTCTTGAAGTGCTTGTGCCCTGGTCCTTTTATGGTCCTGTCTCGGCATGCATTACTTTAAAGGCTAGGCAGCTAGCTTGCAGAAAGTCACGAATAACCTAGCAAAGCTACAGTGCTGGATAAATCCTCTTGAGTAATAGTCTGGAGATAGCGTCCCCTACGTGTGCATTTGACTGAAATTCAGTGAAACAGCCTCACCCTCAGTCGGTCAGAGGCAGACTCACCCCTGCATGTTTCCACTGTGTGCGGTGTAACATCGGCTTATTAAGTAGATCAGTGTCCTGCTCGGGGCCCATCGCTTTGTTTACAGTAAGGATAACGTTGTTTGCACACATGACTCGTCTTGTCTTTTGTCAGCCGAGCTGAGATCTTAACGTGCTGTTTGTGTCTCTGTTTCAGACGGCGTGTATCAGGATGGCACAGCTCTTGGACGGGGCCGGCAAACTGGGCTGGGTTCTGCTCCGGTGTGTGCTCCGTTTTGTGTTTATGTTCTTCAACAACTGTGTAGCCATCCCATCCTACTGCTTATACCTGCTGCTTCTGCAGCCGCTGAGAATATGGGACAGCTCCACTTTCTGGCACATTGAAGGAATCATGTTCAAATGGTTGCTGGCCATGGTGTCTTCATGGGGTTGGATCGCAGGTTATACAGGTAAGGCAGTTCATGATTTATACACAGTGCCATTGTTCCATGTGCTGCCTTGCATGCAAAGATACATTTGCATGCTGGACTCAGTGGTGATCGCTTACTGGTAAAAAGGTATGCTCGAGATAAAGTCAAAAATCAGTGGGGTTTCTCCTTAGTTCTGGTTTAGGCTGCATGTATTTACCTTGGAGCCACCGAGACAAAAATACATGTGCAGATATTTGAAAGGCCAGAAGACACTGATGCTCAGAACCTATTCCCACAAACCCTAAACTCTCCTAACACAGAGAGAAGACACAATACTCTGTATGCTGTATGATTATGATGTTCTGATGCTGTTTCCTTATCCTAGCAAAGATTGAAGCTTGTAAAAGGCATGCCTCTATCACTGATTTCTGAATCAAAAATTGTAAACACAATATTGTTAGACAGCACAGTCTACTGTTGTCATCAAGTGCGAGAAAAGCGTCAAACTATATCGTCAGAACAACAGCTTCTCCAAATTGAGAAACTGGTTACCTCTGTCTGTTATGCAGATTGTTAAGATATAAAAACCAGGACCCCTCAATTGAATTAATGTGGACCCACATCTGTTTCCACTCCCCCTTTGTCCGGTTCTTTTACAAAATATACCCCTGAACCTTAGATATGGCATTGGATTGCATTAATATTTGCAACACTTTGTACTCATTTATAGACACAGTAAGAGAGAAATTTGTTACATGTGGCTCTAGTTAATTCGATTACCAAAAGTCAAGATTTCTCAATGTTGATAACACTGAGTTAACACACATGTAAGTGGAACAGCACTACATTTTCAGTGCTTGTTTGCCCCTTTCAGCTGCCTGGTTGAATATGTTGAAGTGATTCAGGCCGTCAGTGGTGTTCGGTTGCACTGTGCTTCGAGCAAATTGCTTACAAACTGTTAAGTGGTGAACATGGGGAGCAACAAGGTGTACTGATTAATAATGCAGAGCTTTCGGCCTATAGAACACCTGGACTTTGGTTGAGCAATATGAGTTACACACTTTGATTGAACACACATGGAAGTGGAAGGACAGGCAGCTATATCCTGTGAATGGTTGCTACAGTCAAACTCAGATATAATACACAGGTTTATTTGAGATCTGGGGCTTTGTATGAGAAAAGTGTACATTTTAATGTATTTTGGTTCATCCAATGTGTGCTTCTTACTTTAAGGATTCATGTTTTGTCTTGTTTATGCCTTTATTTGAGAGAGAGGACAGTGAATGGTGTTGAAAACTGGGGACAGAGTGGGAAATGACTTAAAGGAAAGAAGCCACAGGCCAGATTTGAACCTGGGCTGTCTGCTTAGAGGACAAGAGCCTCTGTGCATGAGGCTTCACCAGGCTACCAGCGCCATATGTGCTCCTTATTCCGACACAAACCAGACAATGTGCTTTAAGTACGAACAGTTGCATAAAAATGTATCTTTCTCTGTTCGTACCATTATGAAGGAGCAATATGGTGTCAGATGATAGTTTGGATAAATGAACCAATCATTTGAGATGATTGTGTCATGAAATATGGCTGAGTTGTGTCTGAGGATAAAGGTTTCTCATGATAGCAGAATTTTTAACTTTGGAGCAGTAGTCAAAGTTGAAAGATATTCATTTTGAAACGATGGCAACAAAAATAGAAGCCTATTTTAGTTGATGCCCCTGTTTTAATTACCAGTAATTGCAGACAAACCACTGCACGTAATCTAAGTTCCACAAAAACATTGGAAATGCTTCATATATTAAACATTGTCAATGTTATTGTCCAACTCATAGAATTTAATAGATCCTTGCAGCTCTGTTTTACTTTTAACAGCTTAAATTTAAGTAAAGAGCTGAAATTAAATGAAAGCCTGAGTGCTTTTTGATGCTTTTGATCATTACAGAGTTTGTTTGATTTGTACTGAAACTTTGTAACAACCTTAGTGCAATGTCAACATAATCTGAAGAGGCCAAAATGAACTTTTAAAGGCGATAAATTGGTTGCACTGTATTATACAAGGTACACCTTGCTAAAAGGGAGTATAGCCGCATGCACACCTGCACTGAAGAGTCACTTTAAAGGTACTGCCCTTCATTTTATGCGGAGGCATGCTTGCTGAGTATTAAATCTTGTATATGGTCGCACAGAATGATGACTTGTTTTGAATTCCGCCCGCGTAAAAGCAGCTTTATGTAAACTGTTTTAGTGGAGGGGTCAGCATTCAGGTCACAGCAGTGCAACTGCATGTGCGACCATCAGCGTTGTGACCCAAACACAAGGACGATTCAACAAGGATGGGTCATTGCACTCTGTTACCTTTCCCTCAAAAGACAGCAGCATCCTGCTCTGTGTGAGTGACCTCAGAGTCTGGACAACACATTCTGTTTGGATGCCAAGGTTTCACCCAAGGTCATGGCTTTTTCTGTCACATTCGTAGCACATATTTTCTCCCCCTTCCTCCCAAATAAAAGCCACAGGGTATTGTGTGTGTATATTTATACCACTGGTTTTAAATTTAAACAACCTGGCATGCTGAGGACTGGCTGATGCAATTTACAGATACAGTTAAATATATCAGAAAACAGACTCAAGCGTCATGCCTAATATTAGAAAAGATAAATGCCTGTGTAGGTTCATGTAAAATCCCTCCTTTTAACATTTATTTTAAACATTGATAAATGAGAGGCATTAGTTTTACAGACAGAGCATTTTCTTGCTTTCTTGTAGCCGTTTTGTCAGCGTACTTGATGTTTGTCAGAGAAACAATGATGACACAGTACAGTCTGGAAGCTGAGCTCTAGTTAACCATCACACATGAAGGATGTTGCATCACCTTCACAGCAGAAGCAGAACAATGCTGCTTTGTAGATATTTGACTTTGTTATCAGCTCAGAATGGTGACGTTCGCATTTTATTGTTGGGACAGTTTGTACCAAAAAAGCTCTTAAATTGAAAAAAAACAAAAAACAAAACATTTTCCTTTTCAACACAGTCCAGTGTTTAAGAAGTCAAATTTTAAGCTTCTCATACAGGCGTAGTTTGAGAAAATGTTTGACATTGTGAGGTGAACTCATTTTGCAATTCTCAGCTGTGAAGTACCAAATGTTTCACCATCTCATTACCTGGAACTCAACTTTAAGCCACTCTCTTCACGCCTACGGCAGGACTGTTGGATGTTTTTGCCTAATTAAACAAGGGTGTGTACATGGAGCGTTGTTCCACACTTAAACAAGATCAGACTTTTGTTCTTTAGGTGTGAATTTTCCAGCTATAATATCAAAGACAGGGTACAGTGTTGAATCAGAGCAAAGCTGTTTCAGGCACTAAATAAGTACACAGCTTAACTTGTATGTAGCAGCTATCTATATTGATACAATCTAAGACTAAATGGTAAGCTTGATGGGGGGATAAGAGTGGGTTGTGGTTCATCCAGGCACTTGATAGTCTCACAAAAAGTACTGACAGAAAGTGCTGCTGTAGTTTTCAGCCCAGACTCTAAAGTTGTTTTTACACACACAGCCTGCCCCTGAAAACTTAGAGTTGCATATTCTCTTGTGCATCACTCTGTTGGAAGATTTCTTTATCAGATGTTAAAAAGATGGTGCAGAAATCCAAGTAAGGGATTAAAGGACAAGGTCTGGCACTATAGTGACAGTTTCTGCCTTTAAATCAAAGCAACATTTAGTTTCAACAGTGGTAAAGTGCAATAATGTACAGAAAGTAAAAATGTATAATAATACATGTATATAATTTAATGTATAAAAAGCAAACGGTGTAAAGTAGTGGTGGGCGGTAAACCAATATCTACGTCATGTCATCAGTATGTTTCGCTCTTAAACTGAACGCCATACGCTCGTGTCAATTTGCAATGCATTAAACAGGCAAAACCTGTGCTCTTAGTTCTCCATGTTTGATGTTTGTAATAGCTGCAACATGGAGTGAGTTTGCTCACTTTGCACAGCATCTCTGTCAACCTGTAACACAACTTTTGAGCTGCAACGGATTGACATGTTTTGTCTTGAGCCCAGCGCTGCAACAGTCTGTAATACAACGGCTTAAACAACTGTTTGAAGATGTGTTTTAACTGATGACTTGCTTTTTTAAGTCCATGATGATTAAAAGAAGCAGGCTGTGGTGTTATACAAGGTCAGAGAAGAAGCTATGAACACTGTAGCTCCATTCACTCACCGGTATCTTAAATCAAATGATAACCACACTATTTCCAAAAAGTTCCTAATAATAAAAGTCCATAGTTGCCAAAAAGATAAGATCATCAAATTCTGTGATCTTGTGCTTAGACTTGTGTTAGGTGTGCTATCAGAATTTGTTTTAGGGGGAGAAGTGGGGATTGTAGCACCTGAATATGCATTTAAATGCATTATCCCTTCTATTTTTTTCAGTAATTTGGTATGATATAGTTACTGCGAAGGGTAAAAAATAGTCATAGCATCTTAGTTCATATCTATCAGCTCTAGTATTAAGCAGCAGCTCCTGCATCAGCTCATTTAGAATTCACATGGAAATTTACCAGAAAGCTGGCAAGAAAAAAGTCCATGTAAAGATGAAGTGAAATACTTGCTTCTGACATGCAGCCCATCCTTTGAATATCAGGAAATTTTCACAAAATTTATGCATGAAAACAGACCAAAGACCTCTGAATCCTGTGTGCTGGTGCACACTCTGAGATCCTCAAAGAAAGAGTCAGAGATCCAGCTGTGAGGAATGACTCGTACGGCCTTTACAGATGTTATTAATATCCTAAAATCTATTCTTAAACCATACTGTTTAAAGTTGTAAAGTTGCTTTAAAGTCTGCTTTATTTGAGAGAGGCTGTAGCAATCAAGCTTTTTTGCAATCGATGGAATATTATAAATTGACATGTTTGTGCAATTATACATTTGACATGAAATAAGTGACAGCTCTGTTAGAGAGCTGCATTGTTTCTAATTGTAGCCGTAGTTCTTTTTTACAGTGGTTAGACAACACAGAATAGATGCAACAGGAAAATTGAGATTCCTGTTTTGTGGGGAAGTACAGTTTTTGATGAGTGACACGCAAAGATAACCCCTTTTATAAGCACCTAACATGATCACACTGGATGGAAATACTTGTTTTAGATACAGTTAACTTGCACCTGGTTCAATGGCATCATTGTTGGTGTGGTCATTTGTATTGTCATATGACCTGACCCCCTTTTCCTGCTGTTGTCTAAAACAGCAGAAGTGTATGAGGCCTGATCAGAATGTCACACACACAACAGGGAACACAAACAGGTGCACTAAAGCCAGCAGGATTAAGGCTTCATTGCATGTTCCAGCAGTGGAGTGTGTGTTTGTGTGTGTATCTGGCCTGTGAGGAGATCAAACATGATGACTGTTAAGATTGCACACATTGCAGTCTTGTCTTTGGGTTTGAGTGATGCGTTCGGTCTTTTGGTTTACATGAAACACCATGCAGTCTGCTTTTTCATGTTCCCATGTACCTGAATATATAAACATCAAACAGATTTTTCACAGTCTGCATTTAACAAATGCATAACTTTGACTCCTTAGTTTCCTTTGATGGTTTTTTAGTCTTTACCCAAAATTTTTACAGGTTTTTATGAACTGGAAGAAATTTTATCTTCAAGTATTTGGTGCTTTTCAGAAATATTGTCTTGCATTGAATAAATGGAAACATGAGTTTTGGACTCTTATCCTGAGACAGTAACAACATTAGATAAGGTTACTGTGGCTTGAAGGAACTACATTGACCTTTTCCGATTTTTCTCTGATGTTTTACATCCCTTTACATGAAGGAATAGTTTATCTAGGGGTGCGCTATACGACAGTCTTAGATTGTGAAAAACTAGAACGAATTGCCAATCTGCTAAAGCTGAGAAATCTGGAGAATCGCATTCTACTTGAGATGTATTTTCACTCACCCCCTCTCCTTCTGCATTGGCTGAGCAGGTATTTGTGGAAACTGAAAGTTAAGATTTAGTTCTGAAAAAGCCTTACTGGCCTATATGAAACTGTATCAGGTTTTTCTAAACCATCAGTTATTTTAACAATCTGCACAAAGTTTCCAAACTATTTTGGTGATCTTTGATCGTGCTGATTTCCTTAATTTTGGGGGATCGGCAATTGGCCGATCCTTACATATGAAACCAATCTTATCCACCGATCTTATCTACCATTACCTACTAAAATGTGAAAAATGAAAGACTAAAGGAACTGATAATTTAGTAGTTTGGACAGCAATGCTCTAAACCTTTCATCTATATTTGAGAGAACTACTTCATGTGCAGTCAAAACAACAAGTATGTATTGTTTCATGGGTATTGTTCAATGTTTTTCAATAAAATAAGATTGGAACATTGAAGGTGTATGCTGTCAGTTGTAAAAAAAAATCGGTATCAGCCAAAATCGGAATCGGCAGGTCAGGTTTTTAAAGATCGGTGATTGGTGATCGGCCATAAAATTGCAATCGTTGCACCCCTACTTTAAAGACCGCATCCTGAGAGGCAAATGGGTGAGAGACCAGACACAAGACTGCAGTCTTCATTGAATGACATTAGGGGTGTGATGACACACTTAACTCACGAGACAAGACTGAAATATAAAGAGCTGCATCAGTAAAATCAAACAATTTCTCATCCTCTTTAAGGACGTCCATATTAAAACACTCAAAATAAATCTCAGTCAGTAACATATTTGCTGTAATTTAGAGAAATAGATTATTTTATAGTTCTGTGGTCTTTTTTTTCTCATATGAGCTTTGATCGTATTGGACACGACGCACAGATGAGCGTGTGTTAATGTGTGTGAGTTGGTGAGCGAGTATGTGTCTCTGCTCTGCCTGCTGTCAGACAGCAAACATGGTGCATTTAAATGGAGCTAGAACTTCGCTTTTTGGAGCTAATAATGGACTATGGCACTCAGACAGAGTTTGTTCTGCTAAGTTTACCGCTGCAGTATACAACGGTCCGTCGTGCTACAAATGTTAAGCTTCTGATGATATCAAAGCCAGCAGCTGATGGATGTGTGACTGACAGACGGTGAGACGAGAAGACATGATGACTGAATTAAAGCTACAAAGTCACATACACCGGCACTATGAGCGAGTCTGCACGCATACATGAACTAAATAAACGCTGTATTCTCCTCATGGAGACTGCACAGGTTTCCAGCAGCAGCATTTAATCATTTCACATCGTTATGATGAACTTATTATGCATAGGCGGATCATGTGCGGCCTCATGTAGCACACATGGAGGAAGGGGTGGGGGTTGGAGCTGTCATCTTAATGGATACCGGATCAGCTCCGTTTCTTCATTAGCTCTCTCACCAACAGTTTTAAAGTGTCCAGGGCATCTTTGTGAGCTTTTATCACTTCCAGTTTGGTATTGTTTTCTGTAAGGAGAGCTGCTGCTCCAAGTGTCTGCGCAATATTGATCTTACAAGATTGATTTTTCCACGATGAGAAATCTCGTGCCGTTTTGATCTCACAAGGTCTCGCGTCACACACCTAATAACCATGTATCACAGAGAGTATGGCAAAGGCAGATCTAATCCTGCCATAACAACTGCAATATTACTCTGCCTTTCAGTGTTTTACTAAGTTAACAAGCTTCTCCTCCTCTCTACTGAAGGCTTAACTTGCCAGGATAACAGAATCAGTGTGAAACTATTAAATACCAGTCTTTTGTTTGTTTTTACAGAGGGGGGCAGTAATGTCTGTAACGTCTGGACATTGGTTGTAATTGTTTTAGACATTATCATAGTTGATTTTGATGCATTTATTTACATGCATGTGATCTCAGTCTGCAGCTCTGTGTCTCTCCTGTGTGCAGCAGGCAGGTGTGTGACAATAATGTCACTGATTCATGTCTGTTAAGGCAGATAAGGTTACTTCTTCATGTATGACCGAAATTAATTCCATTTTGGTTTGTATTTATATTAGCTCTTGCCATTCTTAAATTTTAACAGACCCCGTCTCAATGTGAAGTTGGTCCATAGATTATCAAGCTGAAGGCAAAGTTTTGTGCTAAACAAAATCGTTTTTATAGAAATGGTTGTTCCTCCGATTACAACTATTTTGTAATCATTTTAAGTACTGGAGGTACGATAGTAAATATAGTATGAAGGGAAAAAAACAAAAAACAAAATCAAAGCTAGCGCTTATCCTAGACCAACAAGTTCACATTCAGTTCAAAGTCTAGTAAATACTTTCTGTAATCCAATTTAACTCTGTAACAGTCAAACAACTTCACAATGCAATGCTGCAAAGTTGGTTAACAGACTGTAGCTAATGTGCTAGCACCATTCTTGTACTAAATATTGTCACTTAGTGCTTTTTTATATGTGAGTATAACCTGACACAGCCTTGGACAACCTTTTCCCATTTTCTAGACTAAATCACGCTGTCCCCACAAGATGCTTCTGAAGCTGTAAGTTAGTGGTTGTTTACATCAGAGTCAGGAACATTGTAGCAGTTGTCATTGATACACTTATTTCCTACAATTTGATGTCAATTTTCCCTCCTGTCATGCTTCATGTCTAACCTGAATATCACAGCTGTCTGACATGATGACGCCCTCTTCTTTCTCTTCTTTTATTCAACTTTCAGATGCTTCTTTTGGTGATGAACTTCTGTTTACCTTACCCTCCTAAGAATCTAACTGGCTGAGAAATCTCAGTATTTTATTTGGTTATCTTAAAATAATAGTATCAATATTAGGCACCTGAAATTTGCTGAGTGTATCACTCAATTCAGGACAATGATTGACATTTCAATGTTCTGTCACACCCTTGTTTGTTAGAAGAATTTGATGTTAAAAAAAATTAAGATACTTATAGCCTAATTAAAAGATAGACATTTAGTAAAGAGAGCCCTAAACCCCTTAATTTGTGATAAGTGATAATATTATATTTATGGGTATTGTATCATGCATTGTAATTTATCACATCACGTATCGCATTGTGCGCCAGCTGGTGATTCCCACCCCTATGTGAGATATATATTTAGAGCTTCATAGAGAAACAAATTGTCCATACCAGAAGATTATTTACCATTTTTGTTTATACATGATGTTAATTTCAGCGTTCTTGATAATGTTTGATTATGATCATGTTTCTGATGTGTTGTTTTGGGAATCTCCTGAGTAGATTCAGCGTTGGTCCATCTCACTTGGAAGCTGTAACGGAAACTGCTCTTCAGTTGTTGAAGCCTCTGTACAGCCACGGTGCACCCACACAAGTGTTATCAGTCACTTGGCTGATTAGACGTATTCTCTGGACTGCGTGTGGGTGTGTACAGATCAAACTTGATTGACATCTCCCTAACTGCCCTGAATTATCTTTGCTGCACCTGTTAGACCGAGACAGTTTACAGCTTTATGAGTCTGTGTATTTCATTGACCTTTGGATCGCACAGTTGCATTGCAGAACTTTATCGAGTCATGTCTGTTAGTATATTGAAAAATGTCTTGTAAGCTCTGGGATTGATGCAAAGTCTGAAATTGGTGAAAAAAATGGGGGACGAAGATGCTAAAGGATCTGTTGTAAAAAGAGGCTCTAAAAGCATTATCTTTGTGCACTTTTGAAAGCTTTTATTTTTGGACATGATACTGTGTAGTCTTGGTGGTTAAAGATTAATGTAGGTAGTGCATTAAAACATGCTGATACAAATGCAGCCATGTCTGGTTGTACAAGTGAAGTAGGTGAACTGAACCAACGTGAAATGATAGCAATGCAGCTCCGGGGGCTGCATTACCAGCTCCTGGTATGAATTGGAATTAGCATCACTTTTGTTCTAAAGGCCCTAAACATGTTTTCATAAGTGGAGGTGGATGTTTCAGTCCCTGGTGTGCAGAAAGACTGGGGAAATATTGATATGGATAAACAACATATGATGCAAATCCATATTCTTTAATGTAATGCAGTTGATTCAAAACACTTTTAGAAGCAGCAGATGGGGTTAAATGAGCTTTTAGCTTTTAATGAGAAATTAGAGGCAATTCATGAGAACCATTTACTCCACTGAACCAACATGGAGGCTGTTTAGTGGGGCTGATAACTTGATCCAGCCTAGTAAAACACTCTTTAAACTGAAAGTTCCACACAGACACAGGATGTTGATGTATCCTGTTGATTTAATGGCCATGAAAGTTACCTTAAGTATTTGGTACAGACACTGAAAATGCCCATCCAATCAGTTTACTCTTAGTTTACCAGCCAAGACATGATTTTTGACAATTCTTTTTATTGTAAGATTTGTTTTGAGCCTTTGCCTTTATTGAAGAGATAGGACAGTATATAGAGTAAGAAACTGGGATGAGAGAGTGGGGAATGAGGGGGTGAAAGAGCCACAGGTGGGTGGTGCTAGGTTGAACGCACAGAGATGAAACAGTTGGCGTATACAGATTTGTTCACTCTGGGACCTGGTTTCAGAAAGTAGCATTTTCGGGCTCCCAAAATGCTGGTCCTATGAGGATGAAGTGCCAATATGGTTACAGATGTTTGCGGATACTCTTAAATTCAGCTCCGTGTGGACGGCCCCTAAGGGTACAGTTCACACAGACTCACCAAAATAGGACAATAGACGGTAAGAAAACTGTTGCCTGGTCTGATGAGTCTCGATTTAAGGTGTGACATTCAGATGGCAGGGCCAGAATTTGGCGTTAACATCATGAAAGCATGGATCCATCCCGCCTTGTATCAGTGGTTCAGGCTGCTGCTGGTGGTTTAATCATCTTGGGGATATTTTCCTGGCACACTTTGGGGCCCTTAGTACCAAATGGTTATCGTTTAAATTCCACAGTGCACCTGAGTATTGTTGCTGACCATGTCCATCCCTTTATGACCACAGTGTAACCATCCTCTGATGGCTACTTCCAGCAGAGTAATGCACCATATCACAAAGATCAAATCATCTCAAACTGGTTTCTTGATCATGACAGTAAATTCACTGTACTCCAACAGTCACCAGATCTCAATCCAATAGAGCAGCTTTGGGATGTGGTGGAACGGGAGATTCACACCATGGATGTGAAGCTGACAAGTCTCCAGTAACTGCATGATGTTATCATGTCAATATGGACCATATCTCTGAGGAATGATTCCAACACCTTGTTGAAACTATGCCATGAAGAATTAAGGCAGTTCTGAGGCAAAAAGGGGTCTAACCTAGTAGTAGCAAGGTGTACCTAATAAAGTGGCTGTTGAGTGTACATCTGTGTGTTGGCCATTTTTATGATTTAACAACTCACTGCTGCTTAGAAGAAGTATGTGTTTGCACAACTGTGCAAACACATGTTCCATGACAAAGTCAAATGCTGACTTCTGGTCTTGCATGTACGCTACAGCATTTTTTTTGGTTGTTTTAGTGGATCTGTCTTCTGGAGGTTGTAATGAAAATGTTTGATTATGGAATTTTAGAAAACAGAGAAATTTCAGTGGAATTTTTTTAAAAAAACTGATATTGATCCATCTGCAATTGTTTAGCTAGACCAATGCCACAAAGGCTGTAAGCATGTTGGCAGTAAGCAGTAAAGCCTAAAGATCTGTGCAGAAAAATATCAACAAAATCATTGGATGAAACCCAGCAAGATATTTAACCAACATACTTGCACCTTACAGGATGAATATTACTGACACCGAGGGTTGTTTCCTGTATGGGTTAGCTGCTGCACCTGTGAACTAATGAGATAAAAATAGGTTTTTTTTTATGGGTACCATTAAAAAAGGCATGCAAAATGAGTTTTCTTCCCTCTATCAACTACTGCTTGGATTGAGTATAAATTCACCTGAAGATATTTATTCCAGAGACACACGTTTTGATTTCCCACAGCTGTCTTCGTGTCCTTAGTTTAGTTTATGTATTTACTTCCTTCATTTCCCAGAATGGCTTTTGGCTGGCCTCAGACTGAGAGTGAACAACCTTGGTTCTGTTGTTCTTGAGTGTACAAAGACAAAGTACAATTACAGAGCTAGAAAGTGGGATTTTAGATGAAAGAAAAGTTGTATTTCTGCTCTAACTAGAACTGAACTCGTCTTCTGATGCTCCTCTCATTGGGGAAATATTCTTTTAATCACACTAATGCCATGGCTTTAAGTATGTTTGTGTTTGGAGGGCCAAAACTTTAATGTAGACAAATATCTTTGGAACCATTGATTGGATTATTATCAAGTTGGGGTGTGCGATAAGATCTCAGATCATGAAGAAATAGAATGTATCGGCGATCGGCGAATATCTGTTTTATCATAGAAACGGGTCTTTTATTTGTGGCTCTTTGCTCCCTCTCCCCCTCCCCTTCTGCCTCCCAATTTTGCGGTTACTCAAGCTGCAAGTTAAAGTGAAATGTAAGACTTGGTCCTTATGAAGATTTGTAACGGCCTTATAAGAGGCTGTGTCTTGATTTTCTTTTTAAATATGTTGTGGGAGAAGACCTCCAGACCCCCTTACGTAATGGTGCCAGCTATTTAATTTAAATTAAAATAATGTTGAAATACATTGGCCAACAGGATGCAAAAGAAAAAGAGAAAATTCTGACTTATTGACACAGTATTTGAAAAATTATAAAGAGAATATGGTTTGTTTTTTCCCAGTTTTTCACTTACAAAATTGTCTTAAAATTAAAGGAAAAATTTTGGATAAAATCTAGATCATGATCTGGACATAAAAAAATAGTGATATGATCTTTTTCCTATATCGTTTGCCACTATTGTCAAGTATTCAGCCAACATTCATACTCCAAGTAAAAGAATCCTGAGTTTTTAACTGCAAGATGACAATTTACTAATCGAAAGCAGTGCAGGTTGGTGGTGTCATTCATGGGCTTTATGAGCTTTGGATATCCCCTACATTTCACAATGGTTAACAGATAAGTTTTTCTGAACAGTGATCATTACAATAAGTAGAGCTGCGAGTATGGCTGAAGACTTCTTGCTTCATAAAGTGTAACCATTTACACCGCGTTCCACATTATTATGCAAATGATATTTTTCTTTGATTTTCCTAAATATTAATGCAAATGACAGTCAGAATATTTTTCAAGTCATCAGCCATTAGAGCATAATTCAAATGTTTTTGAACAAACTTCATAATGACAAATTATTTTTTTAAAAATAAAAACCTCAAAATGCACTGTTCCACATTATTAAGCACAACAGCTTTTTAAAACATTTTATAGGTTGTAAGAACTGAAAATGGTCATTTGTAGAAATTGCAGCATCAGGGGGTCATATTTACTGAAATCAAAGCTATTTCAATCAAAAATATCTTAACAGGACAAGTTCCATATTAACATAGGAGCCCTTCTTTGGTATCACCTTCACTATTCTTGCATCCATTGAATTTGTGAGTTTTTGGAGAGTTTCTGCTAGAACTTTTTTTTTTGCAGGATGTCAGAATATCCTCCCAGAGCTGCTGTTTTGATGTGAACTGCCTCCCACCCTCATAGATCTTAAGCTTGAGGATGCCCCAGGGGTTCTCAGTAGGGTTGAGGCCAGGGGGGGATGGGGGCCACACCATGAGTTTCTCTCCTTTTATGCCCATAGCAGCCAATGACACAGAGGTATTCTTTGCAGCATGAGATGGAGCATTGTCATGCTTGAAGAAAATTTTGCTACAGAAGGCACAATTCTCTTTTTGTACCATGGAAGAAAGTGGTCAGTCAGAAACTCTATATACTTTGCCGAGGTCATTTTCACACCTTCAGGGACCCTAAAGGGGCCTATCAGCTCTCTCCTCATGATTCCGGTCCAAACATGACTCCGCCCCCTCCTTGATGACGTCCCGGCCTCATTGAGACATGGTGGCCATCCACCAACCATCCACTACTCCTCCATTTGGACCATCCAGGGTTGCACGGCACTCATCAGTCAACAAGACTGTTTGAAAATGAGTCTTCATTTATTTCTGGGGCCACTGCAACCATTTCTGCTTGTGAGCATTGGTTAGGGGCGGCTGAATAGTAGGTTTATACACGACTGCAAGCCTCTGGAGGATCCTACACCTTGAGGTTGGTGGGACTCCAGAGGTACCAGCAGCTTCAAATACTTGTTTGCTGCTTTGTAATGGCATTTTAGCATCTGCTCTCTTAATCTGATGTATTTTTCCGTCAGAAACCTTCCTCATTATGTCTTTATCTGCACAAACCCATGTGTGCTCTGAATCAGACACAAATTTCTTCACAGTACGATGATCATGCTTAATTTTTCCTGAAATATTGAATGTTTTCATTCCTTGTCCAAGGCATTACACTATTTAACACTTTTCAGCAGCAGAGAGATCCTTTTTCTTTCCCATATTGCTGAAACCTGTGGCCTGCTTAATAATGTGGAACATGTGGAAATGTGCATTTTGAGGTTTTTATTTTTAAAAAAATAATAGTTATCATTATGAAGTTTGTTCAAAAATATTTGAATTATACTCTAACTGCTGATGACTTGAAAAATATTCTGACTGTCATTTGCATTGATATTTAGAAAATCAGAGAAAAAAGTCGTTTGCATAATAATGTGGAACACGGTGTAAAAAAGACTGTGGACATATGCACATAGACTCAATAAAATAACACAAAATCCAAGAATACATCAAGTAACAAACAAGTAAAAAGGCATGCAGGAAAGGTAAACAAAGTATTTTTAAGATACAGTAAATGGGGCCTTGACAAATTTTTGCCACATTCTTGCCTTTCATGCTATGACATTTCTTTATAAGTAGGAACCTAAAAAATATAAAATATCTGTCGCAAGCCAAAAAGGTGGTTCACTCCGTTCTTCTGAAAGTGACTGTTAAGCTTAAATACATAGTGTCAAAAAATATATTATAAAAGCAAATTAGCTCAAACTTAGCAGAAAGTGTGATCAAAAGTTTGTCTTACTGTGGACTGCTACTGTAAATGTACTGCAGTATGATTCTTTGCTCCCGCGTTTGACCCAGTGACCAAAAAAGCTTTTAAAGAAATAAGAGGCTAAAATGAAGTACTCTGTGTTGCCTCTTAGATCTTTATATGTTTTATACTCTTTCCTCTTTGCTGCATTCAGGTATAGACTGCCACATTTTTGCAGTCACATCCCTCTCCTCCTCTAGAGAGGCAGAATGAAGAGCAGCGACGAGCAGCAAGGTCAGCTGCTCACCGTTTAGCTGACCACCGATACCGGATTAGACAGTGTGCCTGCAGCGTGGCTGTCATCCTGCTGCGCTAACTGTGTCATCTCTCAAAGACAATTTCCCTAATGTATTCTCTATGACAGATGACCCATCTCAGTGATATCATTTATGCTCGTCTCCCGCAACAACGGGGACTTGAGCGAGCACGAAGGCATGCTCCCAATGAAATGACATTGCCTTCAGGGTACGTACAACCCACACAACCCTGTCAGGTGTCACAGATGTGTCATTTTTCTAGAAGAATGCCCTCGATTCACAGGCTCGGGAGGATTGATCTTATTCCCAAAGGACAGGAGGTGAGACAAAGGACTAAATTGAACATGTCAATTACTAGTCCAGCCTCCATCACATTTTTTAAATCACTTGCTTTGACCTAAAGGAGCTCTCCTTGTGAGGAGGTTCAAAAGAACCATGTGTCTCTGGACTGCAGCTCAGACAGTCTGTCATGCTGCATTACAGAACATAGACTGAACAATGATGAACATACTTCTATTCTACTATATCCTTTGGCCAGTGCATGCTCCAGTCAGCAGTGAATTGGCTTAGATGTCAGTCTGAATCGTCTCTCTTATTAGTCAAATAAAGAAATAAACTAACACGCAACACAGAACTAAATGCATTCATTATTTGCAATATTTTACTGAATAACGGCTGAATAAATTGCTTGTACATCTTCATTTTGTGACTACATTTTTGCATTAGAACATGCTCGGTACAAAGCAGTAAGTAGGTTTGAGCTTGCAGCTTTTGTCATAAAAAAACTGTCACATCAGGGAATGACTCTGCTTTTTTACTGAGTCATGCACAAATGGTTAATCTGACAGACTGCCTGAAATGAGATCTTACACCTCCATTCAGTGGAGCCTGCAGTGATATATAATTGCACAGTTATTAAACAGAAAAGCTCTGATGTATTTGGATATCTGGTGGTATAAAGCTGACATGATGAATAGATTTTTTTCCCTTTTATTTTCTGGAAACCTTTAGCATGCTTGCAGATGGAAAAGTAGAATCAAATGGCTCAATCAGAGGAAATCAGAAGATAAAGTGTGATGGAAAAACTTACTTCACAATGTTTATCTATTGCAAAAAAACCCTACAATATATATTGTTTAATGTCCTATCTTCCACAGCAAATACTGCACAATAATGCTGTTCAGATCAAATGTCTTGCTGAACCCCAAGTGGTGTTGTAAAGTACACTTAGAGGCTCTCTGTCACTCCTTTCTACACCTTTTTCAATCTCTTTTCAAGACAAATCTATCAAGTCAGCCTTGATCGTGACTGTCACCATATGGTATGCAGGTCTACTGCTCAGCTGGACTCTGTAGCTCCTCCTCACTTCTGACACTGACTGTGCAAAGAGTGCCTTCTCTAAAAACAGTGTTGATTTCCCACAGCTGTCTTTGCGTCCTCTTAGTTTATGTATTGACTTCTTCATTTCCCAGAATGGCTTTTGGCTAACCTCAGACTGAATGTGAATGACCTTGGTTCTTTTATACTTGGGTGTAGAAAGACACAGCAGTAATAGACAGAGAGAGATTAAAAATAAAGAACAGATGTGGTCCCCTCTTAGTGGTAGATAAGGGAATTTACAGTAATTGCAGCATCGCCTTACCTTATGAAGAGTACTCTAGTACTTGAAATTATTTATTGCCACAAGAAACAAATGTGTTGCACACAGAGCTGCCAGGGGGGCACTATGTTTTGTGTGGTGTGCATCAGCTACAGGTTGCACCAGCCAGTTTAAACATAGCCCATTATGCAAGAGAGAGTAGAGTTTACGCTTCACTGACATTTAAGGTTTTGCACTAGCTGAGATGGTTTTAATGTAGGCTTAGGTTATAACTCTAATCTTACACCTACCTCCTACTAGGTGTAAAATCCTTCATAGAATATGCTCATCATGGTGATAGTTTTAAAAGATTGGGTAACTTGGAGGATGACCAGGGGCAAACGACTTGACCAGCAGAGTGGTGTCAGCAGTGTGCTCTCAAAGATCAATTCCACCATTTTCTGAAGTTGCACTAACAGAACAGTCTATTTTTATCACCAAACTAGTGTAATTTGGGGCTGATTTAAACATTATACAGCTGCTGAGAGGCCATTTCAAAATATCGCAATATAAATCATGTATCGGGATATCAATTTTAGGCCATATCGCCCAGCCCTAATGTCTTTATAGTGGCTTAATAGCATGAGATCAAACGATCATTTAAAAAGACAAAAAGTCACACTCCCTGAACCTATCAGTGCACAGAGTGAACATGGCCACCTGGATAAATACAAAAATAAAATGTGATTTGGTCACTGGAGCAGTTAGTGTAAAAGGCCTGCTCAAATATTAATATAATCTTTTTGTTTATAGAATGATATAAGTCTTGTGCAGGGTAGGCCTAAAATCTTTAATATTTTATGTATTGAATGTTATAAAGGCAAATGTTGTTAGAGAATCACATTTGATTCAAATAGAATAATAATAACTTTCTTTATATAGCACTTTTTAAAACACACAGTGACAAAGTGCTTCACAAAACCCAAAAAAGGGCAGACAGATAAGCAAACAAACATAACAAACATACCCCCAATAAGTAACACAGCCAACCTACTGAATGTTCAATTGCAACACATGTATCTAGACACAAAAGTAAAACAGAGGGGGTAGAGATTATAAAAAAGCTAATGTATAAAAATGAGTTTTGAGCAGCTTTTTAAAAGAGACTACAGATTCAGCAGACCTGATGTTACCAGGAAGATTGTTCCAAAGTACAGGAGATGCCACTGCAAATGCACAATCACCTCTTGATTTAAAATTGAATGAGGGACTGTTAGAAAACTTTGATCAGATAATCAAAGATGGCAACTGCTAGAATAGAGGCTCAGTAGTTCATTTATATATGTAGGAGCTAGCCCATGCAGGGCCTTTTATGTAATTAATAAGATTTTTAAACTGATCCTAAAAGTAACTGCAAGCCAATGAAGAGATGCAAGAACTGGAGTGTTACGGGAATGACGACTGATGTGTGTTAATAAC
Organism: Cheilinus undulatus; assembly: GCF_018320785.1. Classification (NCBI taxonomy): domain Eukaryota; kingdom Metazoa; phylum Chordata; class Actinopteri; order Labriformes; family Labridae; genus Cheilinus; species Cheilinus undulatus. Next base: position 32,394,511 of record NC_054878.1, on the reverse strand, counting down.
CTAGCTTCTGGGTTTTGTACGGACTGAAAATGTGAAATGAAGGCCTGATTGATGCCAGAGAAGAGAGAGTTACAGTAATCTAACCTGGAAACAATTAGGGTGTGGATTCAAATTTCAGTATGATTTGCTGTTAATGTGTTTAATTTTGCATGTTTGTAAGCTGAAAGAAGCAAGATTGTACTACATTAGTAATCTGAGAGTCAAAGTTTAATTGACTGTCAAATACAACACCATGATTCTTAGCAGAGGACTTGATATTGGTGGCCAGGGGTCCCATGTACTGGTTGACCTCCTTAAAAACATGGTTAGGGCCAATTACAAGAATGCCAGTTTTATCTGGGTTAAGATTGAGAAAATTCTGAGACATCCAGTTAGAAACAGAAAAAAGGCAGTCACAAAGGACAGAGAGATTGTTGAGGTGATTAGGTTTAAATGAAAGATACAGCTGAGTATCAACAGTGTAACAGTGGTAAGAGGTGTTACTGGTGGACTGGAGCAGGTCGCCCAGAGGTAACATATAAAGCGAAAACAGGATTGGACCCAGAATTGACCCTTGTGGGACTCCACATTGCAAGGGGGCTGAGGAATACTTAAAATTATTAATGTACACATTAAAATATCTGTCAGAAAGGTAGGAGGTGAACCATTTAAGAGCTGTACCTGAGATGCCAACCTCAGATGCTAAACGGTCAATTAGAATTTTATGATCAATAGTGTTGAAGGCTGTTGATAGGTCTAACAGAACCAAGATGGAAAATTCACCTTTGTCAGCTCACATTAAAATGTCATTAGAGACTTTTAGGAGTGCTGTTTCATTGCTGTATTAAAATCTAAAAACAGATTTGCTACTAGCCTTGGTGTGCATGAAATTATGTTTTGAAGATATCTTTTAAAAAACATTGCTTTGTAAACTCACTGGGTCTCATAGTTTTGCAAAAGCACACTGTATAAAGAACAAATAAATATAGAGTAACAAGTAAGTGGTTATAGATGAAGAGTAAGTAAATATTAAACAATCAAAATTTTATTTAATATATTTTTAGGTTGTTATGAAATTTTCCTTTCCAAAACGTGACCTTCTGTTAGAAACGTCCTGCTTCTGATCAATTAGGTATCAAGTATCGAAGCAGTATCTCTTCAATTTTAAGTGTCCTTTTATCATGGGGTACTGTGGTAGTAAACTTGGTATCAGTATTGAAGTTAAAATTTGGGTATTGTGACAGTACTAAATCAACAAAACAATGACACAACTTCAGTTGAATTTAACTCATTTCAACATTAGGTTCAGTTTGGCCTTAACACCATGACTTACGACATAACTTACACATAGCTTGTGCAACAGGCTGTTGTTTTCCAGTTATGCATGAGAACACAAGATAAGCTACTGACACAGACTATTGTTAGTTGTACCAAAAATGTATAAATAGTAGCTTTTGGGTGATGGGCCTCAGGTCAGCTCTCTAGTCATTTATCTGCATATATGGTGTACACCTGAATAACACAGACCAAGTGCAAAAAAAAACAAAAAACAAAAGGGTGATGAGAAAAAAACAAAGACTGTAAAGTGAGCCTGACATTTTAAATGAATTGTAATGAAGCAATCGTGTCATGAACTCCCCCACAAAGAGGAAGTGCTCACTCACTCTACACCCTGAGGCATGACTGATTCAACATTAACATCCCAGATCCTCCCTGAACTACAGGGGATCCCCACTAAACAACTGCAGCCTGAATGAATCTTTTCACCTCCTTGCTTCTCTGTTAATATGCAGAGCTGTTGAAGTACATTTAAATTGCAAAAGAAGCTCCTGTGTTCTCCAGGCGGGCCATTGTTGTCACTCCTCGTCACACAGTCGTGTGTATTCGCCTTTTGTTGCAGCTCATGTGTGTGTTTCATCAAGAATCAGATACAGACGAGTAGTCAGTAAAGTGGCCTGTTTGCTGTGAGGTCTGGCGATGTAAATGAAGACCTGAATGAAAAAAGCAGAGAAACCACTGGAGGTCCACTCCTGGAGGTGCTGATAGACACTGGCCATTGTCTTGGTGACATGGTTTGTCAAGCAGAAGCACTTTATCAGTGAAATAATGAGCCATAGCCAGAGAAAATCCTTTAAGATAGTCAATGTGCCTGGACTCAGAAAGCAGGATGAGGTTCAGAAAGAGCCTTTTTGGTCTGATATAGGTTTTATACCAGGCCACTTTTAATCAGTTTCCTCTTTTTACTTATTGATGAATTAAAGTGGGCCAGTTTTCTGCAAATAAATTGGAATAAATGTATCAGAAATGAAACATGAATAAAATGCATTAATAAAGATCACATATTAGCTAGTTCAATATGCATTGTCTTCTTTAATCTGGATCTGTGTAAGTCTCAGCTCAACAATGGGCATCTAGATGGTCTACAGAAGCTTAACAGACCACTACTAGACACTTGATGTAGCCATGTTAGCACCTTTTTCTACACAAAACCAATGCATTTCAGCATTTTCGGTGCTGAGCACCTTAAACTTTAAAAAAAGTTTAGTTTCTGTGTTCACTGTGCTCTGTCCAAAATAGCTCAACTTTTGGAAAACCACACTTATTAATGTCACTTCCACACCAGCCTATCAAAACTGATAGGGCGCAGGACTGCTAGTCTTTATCGTCTCCAGCCTCTTCTTGCAGAGTTTATCTCATGCAGCCAGGTCTGTTTACTTTGACGGAATAATGTGGCAAATGCAAATTTGCAAAAAAAGTTTAGCTTTTTTTGTTTTTGTGCTTATTTTGAACATTCCTAACTGTCACTGTAAAGGAAAGTAGAGGTGCCACAAGACAACTTTCAGAAACTAGTTCCCCTGACACCATGATAATTGTGATTAAAAGGTTACTAGCGCCATATGCAGTGTTCTACGTTTATTTAGTTTGATTATTGTTGCTTGACACTATTTTTACCCTTTCTTCCCACTATTTTGGTATTGCTTGTTTTTCAAAAGTGTTCAAAATGCTGAGTGTTTAAGTTTGATAAACTTGTGATGCACATGATGTAAAATCAACAAGTACTGGTATTTAATAACTGTGCTCTCATCAAGACTGGGTAATTAATCGAAATTTAGATTAAATCGCAATAAGTCCTACAGCAATTTTGAAATTGTGGAAGGTGCGATATATCTTTAACCTAAAATTTGTGTCAAAATACCAGTTTAATACAGTTTTTAAGCAGCAGAGATGTTAGACTCTACACATCATGCAATGTGGAATACTTTATAAAAAATCATACTTTCTTGTTTTATGTTTTTCTTAATGGAAATGAAAATTATATAAAAATGATCATTATCTTCAATGAAACAATTCATATCAAATTTGCAATATGAGTCAAAATAATCCCAGTTAGTTTTTCTTTTAATCATTCAGCCCTATTTTTATTTGTCGATTATTGTGCTGGTTATACTATAGCATTATTTATTTCTTGTATTTTGAAAAGTGTATTAGATTAGGAACATCACATATTAAATCACAATATTTGCAAAAAAAAAAAAAAATCCCAATTAGATCACCCCCCCCCCGGCCCTCTCTCCCACTGGCTTACTTCCACAATAGCAACTTCGATTTGTGCCTGGGCCCACTTGCATACGTACTCTGTCTGATACAGAAGGCAACAGTATGCACATAGCTGGTTTGCAAGCTTGCCAAGGAGGACAGAGAAGAAGTAGCTACCATGGCAACCACTCTGGTCACTACCTGAGCAAAGATTATCCATGTTTTAAGCTGGAAAAAGAGTCCATCCTGCCACCATGTTTTTTTGTTTTTTTTTTTAAACTGTCTGTCCGGTATCCGGGCAAAATTGCATTCACATCTCATTCGAACCGTGCTGAACTGTGCAGCTATAAACACCTAAGCTCTGTACACTCACAGGTACCTCTGCTAAAGGTACGTTTAAACTATCAAAAACTCACAATTTCTGGCAAGTTTTCCTTGACTAAAATCTGTAGTGTTTATTTTATTTAAATGCCTTTATTGTGTAGTTTTCAGTTGTAGACTATAAGCTTAACACATCAGTTGACAAAGTAACCACTTTGTTCTTTAAAGAACCCACATAGATTATTGCTCATTATAGTAGTGTTGAACTTGATGGTTTTGACTGAAATACGAAAATCTTTGGTTTGTTCTTTAAAGAACCCACATAGATTATTGCTCATTATAGTAGTGTTGAACTTGATGGTTTTGATTGAAATACGAAAATCTTTGGTTTGAAATTTCAGTTTTGATAATAACTTTATTCTTTTTTGGCCAAATTTTCCTTGTATATGTTCAGCATGATCCCCCGGTTTACATTCCTACTCAGATAGCACTCGTTTACATTTTAAAGACAGGATATAAGGCCTAAAGTACTCCTCTTCAGGCCAACCCTCAGCTGTCATAAGACCACATAAATGTTGATATCCCGTTTCCTGTGTTTTGCTCGTTGTAGCTGCAGCATCAGTTGAAGGTGTCATTTCAATCAATACAAGCCCATACTTCTCTCCCCATGCCATGGACACAAGACCCTGAGCTTTGATTGATGTGTATGAACGATAGCTGAGATCACTGATTTTGTGTCTGCATCTCTAATTCAGTTTAATCTTCTATACCCAAACTATTTGGCTGTGACATTTCAACAACGCCTGCTGCCAAGTCCCCGAAACAGGAAATGAGTCACATCTCCTCAGCATTTTGTCGGATCATGATCAAAATTGTTCTGTGGGTAGATGAGACCTCGATGTACCTGTGTGCAGTGTACCCTGCTTGATATGCCTGTGCTTGGCCCAAAGAACCACAGCTTGCAGTTTTATTCTGCTTTGTATTATTTTTATCACTGTGACAGTCCTGGTTCTGCTCTCAGCAGCTTCAGGAAGCGTTATTTATGGTTAACAGACATGCTAATAAGCCTAGTCTCCTGCTGTACCAGGATGAAGACACAACATAATACTTATTCAAATGAGCAATGTTATTTCAGAGAGGGAGCTCCAATACCAACAAGTCTGCTGATACTGTTGTGACATGACACAAAGCCTCATGATTCTGTTTTTTAGCCAAGATCACTCAGGCTTTGTATCTGCTTTGCTCTCTACTAAAAATAAACGCAACCAAAAAAAAGGAAAAGGGGCACAAGTGCTATGTCTGACACTTAGTAGAAGATTCTGCTAATATTGTGAATCTCTTAAGATAGTTTCTGTGTTTTGGAAATGTAATTGCATAGCTTTAAATAGGTAAGTGGCAGTTGCTTGCTAGAATGAACAAAAATGTCCATATGGCAATAAAGCTCAATCTCCCAAGTCTCTTTCACTCCCCCTTAAGCCACACAAACCTGTCTGCTGTCTTTTCTGGAATCTGATGCTCCTCAAGAAGGTGCTTTCGTGATAAAAAAGGTTTCTGACATAGAGTAGTTGTGGTATGGAAGTGAGTCCTAGATACAGCGAAGCACATATTTCCATTAAATGTTAAGTTGAAGAAGTCAGCAGAAAGTGTCCAGATAAGCCGAGGGTCAATTAGAGCGGTTGAAGAAAGGGCTACATATTGTGTTCACTGCATAGAGCTATCTTTTAGCCTTTAACATACCAAAACTCCTGAACATTACTTTGAAAACTTCAAGCAGCCTGCCCCTTATCCCATTTGCTCATCACAGCTGTTGATTTTCACCGTTTTACATGAATGGGCTTTCAGGAGGACTCTGTAGAGATGGCGGCCAATGCCAGTAGATTCAAATGTGATGACAACTCCTGAAAATGTTTTTAATTTTCTGAGATTTAATGCAAAAGGCCACTTTTTAACCTAGACCTTTTGCTGCCGTTTCCTTCTTAACCCTATCCGCACTTGCATTAACTCTTAAAAATTCCCTAAATTTAACTGGGTGGGCTGCATGTGTGAACCCAAAAGCTGAATTGTTCACTCAGACTTCACCCTGCTTGCCCTCTAGTATATTTCTCCTCCCCCACGCCTCCATTGACTGATAGGCAAATTGCAGGTAAACTCCCTGTTATGAGGGACAGGTCTGAACAAATAAGTCAGGTAATTTCCTGACCTCCAGAGTAACATAAGTGAAAATGGCCCCAGTAAATTTACCAGTTCTCGCTCTGCCTACTCTGACAGGAACAACTTCCTGCTATGAGAGAAAAGAAACTCAGGAGGGCCTCTGGGGCAAAGCTCCTGAAATTTCTTACATAATTGACCAATCACCCACCTATCAATGGTCAGCTGGAGCCTGTCCCAGCTGTCATTTGGAGAGAGGCAGGAACCTTCTTGCTGTGCAGACCTCACCTGGAACCTTATGGGGAAATTTTAACAGGGGGCTGGTGACGGTCACACTGAAAATTTCATGAAATTTTCAGGAGTTTTGTGCATGTGTTAAAGTACCTTTAGCTTGTTTGTCAGATAGGTAGTTTGCTGCTACAAGCCGGGGTCTAATTGAAATCATGAGCCAAAAGAAACTGGCAATCTCCCAATTTTAGTACTGAGGACCAAAGTACCAAAGTAGTGGAGAGACTATATTTAACCAGTCAAAAGAAATGTTTGGTCTACTGTCAGATAAAGTTTTACTTTAGCTTTTAGGATTCTTACAACAGCCATGCATGTTTACACTGTAAAAATGTGTTTTGATTACTTATTATTACAGGAGTTATTTTACTTTAATTTGCAGTGATATTTATTTTGTAGCATTATTTTAAAGCCTGGAACTCAAACCATTTCCCTCCAGAAGTATACGTAGTGTAACAAAACTATACAATATAAGTTTGCAAGAAATTGTCAACTAATTGCTTGAATCTACTACCCAAAAAACACCACAATATTGACTCCTTCTTAGTTATTTTTTTTCCTGCATCATCCTCTTCTTCTGTACCTCTCAGCAGGGTCAGCATTGAAAGTGATTGTGATACCATTTTCCAAAACTCACTTCTCCTTATTTATCACCAACCACATTGCAAGCATTTCGTCATTCCCTTTGCACATGAATTAAAAACACATAATTACTAATGTAATTCAGTACAGATGCCAGAATCTCTGTCTGTAAATGCTCCTTTTAAAATGATGTAATCATCCTAACCAGCTCCGTAGGTGGGCTGAGATTCATTTGTCCGCATTAACAGCATGGCAGACATATTTTTTCCAACCCACTTACAGAATGTCAGAGCAATGGAAATAAACTCCTGCTCTCTTATCCTAGCCTGAGGGTATGCAGATCAGACAGGTGGCAGGCAGTGTGTCGTCAGGGAGCATCAGGACATAGTTGGTTTTGCAATTGGATTTCAGTTAAGACCGGACACCCCTTACTTCACTCCATTTTCACTCTGTTGACACTGAACCACACCTATCTCTCACATTACTCTGTGTTCAGAGCAAATATGCTTGCGTTTTGTTGTTGATGTGCCTCATCTCAGACAATAATAATGTTTTGTGCACAATGTTGTTTCAATCTTTGTTTGGTCTGAATTCCTTATTATTGATGAATTTAAAGTTGATTCAGAGCTGATTTTTTTACCTTTTTCCTACTCCTATCTACACCTTTCTTTTAATCCTATACATACCAGCATATTTAAGACTCTGCTCATAACATTTTTGCATTAAATTTGTTACTACATTCCATTGAATTCTGCACAGTGAAAATGAATTGAAAGCCCTTTGGCAAATGAAATCCTGAAAATTTATTTGAAATTTGTGTCTAAGGAGGCAATATGTAATGTTACAAGGATACTGCTAAAGTCCATTATGATTATAACCCACCCAAGAGGGCAGATAAATCCCAGAATCTGACCCTGTGGTGACAGGATTTACCTATGAGGCTGAGTGTAACTGGGCACAGTATCAGCAAAGTGAGTGGAAAATAACATGTGGCTGGCAGAAGAGTTTGAATGACTTGTTTACAATAGGGCTGAGCGATTTGCAAAAATAATGTAACTGCGATTTTTATCCCCAATATTGCAGTTGCCATTTAATAAGCCATTTTTCTTAGGTTCTTCACCTTATGCATTTTTTAAACAAATTCAAGCAACAAATCATTCTGTATTATAGCCTAAATTGTGCCAGGAAACTCATCATAAATTTAACCATTTTATTGCAAGATGGATCTACTACAGTTTTACTCGGCAAAGAAGGCTCTGCTCAATAGAAGCTACCTGGGTTAGTCAAGCAGCTGCTTTGACTGTGCAGGGAGTGGATGGCTAGAAATCCCCACACAGATGTACACATTTATGACAATATGTACAGAAAACAATGAAATTATTCAGAAGCAATTAATCCATAGTAGCATGAATCTGAATATGAGGGTGCACCAAGCTTTATGCTATACAGGAGCTGGCTGGGGTGGAGGAGGTGAAGCTGGCTATCAACTGATCGCAACTTTGGGTATGACTTTTGTGAACTGCCACTAATCTTTGTCAGTTTTATATAGAATGACCTAATTATTTTTGCTCATATTGCAAATTTGATGTCATTTGCTTTATTGAAGGGCATTATCATTTTTAAGCCCCTCGTTTTGATTAAGAAAAACATAAATAAAACAAAAAGGAGGATTTTTGTAAACCATCATAAAAAATTTGACACTTGAATTTTTGCATAATGTGCATAAAATATCTGCCACTGCAAAAAAATTGATTTATTAAACTGGTAACTTGTGCCATTTGGAAATGCAGCAGGCCATATTGTGATTTAATCTAATTTGCGATTAACTGCCCAGCCCTACTTTACAAGCATATAGAGCAGTGTAAAGTATGTCATGATACTTTCATAACAGCTGTGTGCTGTTATAGTGGTCTGCTGTAGCCCATGAGTGTGAGTCAAACAGCTCACCCTTCTTGTGGAAAATGTACCTGTGCCCTGTCTGTTGCATTCACACATGCAGCCTGAGAGAATTCCTGCAAAGATTGCCCCCCACATGTTTGTTAGACTTCATTAGATGTGTTTGGGTGATAACATTAGCAGTAAACAGTATCATTGTGTACAAAAGACTATTTGTTCAGCCTGTGTGACCACAGTGTTTTTTTTGTTTATTTTTTGCCTTGCAGTAACAGAATGGGGTGATGATGTGCGGCCCATCTCCGAAGATGAAGCTATGGTCATCGTCAACCACCAATCCACAGGAGACGTGTGCACCCTCATGATGTGCCTGCAAGACAAGGGCACGGTAAGAACAGAGAGAAATGTGTTGCTTTATTGTATCTCGTTCTGGAAAATCCAAAAATATTGCAGGGTTGAAGGGGGTCACATCAGTTTAAATAAAAGCCAGGCAGGATTTTTGAACCTGCAGGGTACTTGGCACCATCTGTAATGTGCTGAAAAGGCTGCTGTCTGAGCATGTTTGTTGTCTTTGTCACTACAAATAAGGAGTTCCTGGAGAATTGGGCACATTGCTCTAAAACCCCTCTAAGCCTTGGTTAAGCATGTATGTTTAACACATGTTTGTCAAAGGTTTGTAAATATATCCACTGCCTTGTCAACTAACTAGGTGAACCAAGTGAAATGTTTATAAGTAGAAATTTATCTGGAAAAAAGGGAAAGGTATCAAGTTGTGATGTTTGTGCATTCCTGAGTCAATACAGCAGAAAGGAAGTTCTTTTTTTAGATCAGGAGGGCGCCGTAGTGATGGGATGATGTGTTTTTCTAGTCAAAACACTTGACACAGATGCAGACGGTGGAGAAGATCAGTGCTGTGGCTTGCTGCATTCAAATTACAAAACGTGAGTTTGAGGTGACCAGCAGAGTTCTTCAGACAGGACAACAACAGATGTGCAAAAATTAGAGCAGTGGCTGCTTTGCATTCTTCCACACTGAACATTTTCAACATGAAAGGAAGGGAAACATGTCCACACATGCCCCTCCTCGATGCATATAATGCACTCACCATGTTTAAATGCAAAAGGACACACCATGTACATATGCAGGAGTTGTCTTGCAGAATTAATATAGATGAAGATTATATCAGTATTATATAACTGGATACTGATGCTGTCTGCTATTCCAGAAACTCATGCTTCAAAAAACAATGTTTAAAAACAGATTTCAGCATCAATTGAAGCAAAAAGGGCTTTTTTAAAGAAACAACTGCATGGAGCTCAATCTCCCTACAAAGTGTACATCTCTAGACTGTTCTGTCAGTCACTTTGCAGCTGTGTCAACTGATCAATATCGCTTTAATCAGGTGCTTTGAAGGACTCAGCTGCTTCTTTAATTGCATGGGCAATAGGGGTGGGCAACTAAAGCGAAACTAATTTTTAACATGTGTTTTGATTTATGCATTGCAGTGCTGGGCTGTAATGAGGTTAAACCATGTCCTGGGGTATTTAAAAATAACCACAGTATCCCTTAAATAACTGCCATAAAACAAAGTTCTGTAATGTGTTCATGCTTTAAATAAATGACTAAAGAATGTGTGTCTGACTCCAGCAGCAGCACCACTCACCATTTGGAGTTGCTATAAAAATGATGACTGAATTACTTACTAATTGATGAAGGCTTGACATGTCAATGAAGAAACTTGAAACAGTGTTTCTTATTCAAAATTAAAAATACTTTAAAATGCATTAAACTTAATAGGGATGCACAGTATTATTGGCCTAATATCTGTATCAGCAGATATCAAAATTTCAGCCGATATTTACCTCCATTTCTTGATGATTTTCATGTTCACAATTAAAGCACCTCAGGAAAACAACAATTATGGGCTTGTATTGTGAAGGATTTGTCTGAAGTACTATGTTTATCGTTGATTTAGCTTAGCTTTAGCACCGTGTTTACAGTCAGCCTCACTGTCACTCTTTATAACTGCTTCTCTGACCTCGCTTAACACCACAGCCTGCTTCTTTGAATAATCATGAACTTAAAACAAGTGAGTCGTGAGTTAAAACACGCATTTAAACAGTTATTTAAGCCATTGTAATACAAGTCACTGCAGCTCGTATTAAGTAACAGACTGGCAGATGAAGTACAATCAGTTCGTGTTTGGATTCTGTGGACATAAACCTAATGAGGAGAGAACACCTTTTTCCCTATTTACTGGGCTTCACATTAATCACACCAACACTAATGGGGTTGAGTTGTTATCTGCCTGCCCCTCAGTGTCTGAGTGAAATATGATGAATGGACTCAAACAGCTGTTGTCTGTCACAAAGCACACTGCTAAGCTAGCAGTGGAATTGTGCAGTGCATTCACAGCCAAGCAAAAAACGCTTGAATTTGGATAGGTGACACGGATCGGCACTGTCAGTCTAATGTCTGATATCTAAAACTAATGTAAATAGCAGACCTGATACCAATATTGGATCGGACCTGGCCCATCTGTTATTTTAAATAGGGAAGCATGATGTTCGAATTCTGCCAATATGCTGATATTTCAGAATTAGGGCTGTCAAATTATTAAAATTTTTGATCCCGATTAAACTCTGTATTTCTGTGGTTAATTTTGATCAATCACACCCTTTCTATCTCATTTTAAAATTCAGATATTTTGCACTTGAACTGGTTTTTTTTTTTGTTTTGTTTTGTTTTGTTTTTTTTATCATTTTTAAAAATTTTCTGCTGTCTTTAACTAAGAGTAATTGACTTCCTGTTTGGATACAGACCTACTTTTATTGGTAGATAAAAGGATTAAACACAGAAAAAGGAACTTTTTATGGATTAAAAATTAAATAAGAGGATGTTGCAAAGGTTTAGATGTCTGTTGATGTGTCCACTGGGCTGTTTGTGAGTTTTCAAAGTGAAATGAGACATTAAGGAGCAGCGGTGGACTTATTTTATAACACTGTGGCTGCAGGGAGACACTGAGGGGCCTTAACCAAGGTGTTGAAAGGGACAATAAAACATGCAGTTGATTTTGATTTGAAAAATTAATGCACTAATTGTGAACCTTCAAAACCAATATATGCAACCTTTCTGCCAAATTCCACCACGGATTTCTACACTGGATTAGTATTTTTAACAAACAGGACTTGCTACAAAGTGTTGGAGCACTTTTCAGCATTTATCTGAGCAGCTGAAGAAGAAAACTGTCCTGAAGCAGCTGAAGTAGTGGTATGAGAGCATGTTACTCCCAGCGCAGGCAGAGTCTTTCTTCCTTAAGCCGACAGTTGAAGGTTCCACATTCTGGTGATGCACAATACCGATGTGCTTTTAGTATATGTTCCCCCTGAAAGATCTGATGTATTTTTTACACCAGTTATATCTTAAAAGGACGTTACGTCACAGAGCCTGTGAGACTCGATAGCAGTATGGATAAGCTGAAACGTTATTGATTTTCGGGTATTTCCACACAGACCCGGGTTTCAATCCCCATCCCTTATGCTGTTTAGGTTGTTTTCTTATCTTTAAACCAGTCATCGTGATGTTAAGCGTAAAGAAATATTTTCTCATATTGTGCAGGCTATTTTAGAATTATTTTGACACGGTGAAATAAATGCTTGAGCTTCATAGTTTAATGTGCATCATTAAAATACAGAGTAGCTCAATGATAAACTGTTTCCTGCACTAGTAGATAACACTGGAAGCAGTTAGCAGTTGATCCCTCATCATATCAAATGTTAGCAGTGCCGGCGTATATGGTTTCACTTTCTGAGGAGAGAATTAGCCAGCTTCTCACATATAAGGTTGTTGCTACTTCTTATACTGACTTGGTTTACAGAGCAATTTAACTTTATTATTAACAAATTAATTACACGCATGCTTCTTTAACTGGAAAAATGTGATCTGCAGCATAATTAGGTTTAAAAAAGGAAAATCAGAGGGAAGTCACATTATCTGTCAGCCCTGGTAGTAGAGTCCACCACTTTTCACTCAAAATTCAGTTATTTGACTTGGCCTTTACAAAGTGCAGCTGGCAGTCCTGCCACTCAAATCCTCCTAGAGGTGTGCTGTGATTTTCTGTGATGGCAGGGGCAGCTGTGTTGTTGTTGTGTTTTTTTTTTGTTAAGACTTTGGCTGAGGCTGGCTCTGCACTGGAGCTGCACTGCACAAACATGTTGACATGATCTGCCTCAACAACTGTATCCCTGGCCCAGTTTATCCTCTTAGCAGTGAAAGGACAGTAAGCCAAAGCTGCATCAGTGCAGGTCATGAGGTTAGAAGAGCTCAGAGGGGCTGCACATCAGTTTGGGTCTCTGGTGTTAAAACAAAGTCGCGCACTTTGCTGACAGGTAAATTTCTGTTGATGGGTTTGTTAGAAATTTTAATTGCATTTTTTTCTTCCTTTTCTCAGGTGGTACGAAAAATGATGTGGCTGATGGACCATGTATTCAAATATACCAACTTTGGCCTAGTGTCCTTGATCCATGGGGACTTCTTCATCAGACAGGTATAGCCTGGTACACACGGTACAGATTTTTAAAATCTTAACCAGGTTTAAAAATGTGACAGACACCACTCATGATGACAAACAATGACAGATTTAACTGTTTTGTTGAAATGCTGTGTGGTGTTCAATGAGATGGCTAACATGGCACCACACTAACAGATTCATTCACCAACAATCAGAGTTTCTACCCTCAAATCTTGCTGTCAAATATGCTTTTGAGTTAAACAAACTAAATGTAACCAGCTGCTAGTTAACCTTGTAGCATCCAATCATCACTTTCAGATCAGATACAGTTTTCTGTGCCTGCCTTACAACAGAAGAGATGGGTGCTTTTTGACATCCATGATTTTCATCGCAGTCTGCACAAGACGAGTTACCTGTGATTTAAACTAAACAGATGAGGGACCATGCCAGGCTGTTATCCCATATATAATGATGCCTTCAAGGACAGCAGTATAAAACAGTAACATTAAACTTCTGCTCAACTCCAAGGACTCTTAAGGTGGCCTCACACCTAATGACTTTTCCTCCAATTTCAAAGTCGCAGACAAAATTCCAAAGTCAGAGTAAAATCATGGGAGTCTTGCTAAAGTTGCAGCTCGCTCCTGTTGTCTCAGTTGTTAGATGTAAGGTAAGGTAAGACTCGATTTTAGCCATTTTGAGGTAGTTTTTCTTCAGTCTTGCTGTTACAACAATATCAAACATGTTTGATATTATCGTAAGTCCTCAGTCTGGTCTTTCGCAAATTGTGTTTCTCAGTGAAGTGACTGTCGTCCACGTCCAGTAGGTGTAGATCAATCTAGAGCCGCTGAATGTCTGCTCAGATCTCAAGAGACTGAAAAACTTTTCTGCTCAGAGCTGCAGTCAGATCTCTGCACCTGTGTGTCTGTGTGCCTTGTCTGTCAATTAATTCCAGGCTGACATGACAGGTGCGGTAACCTGCCCCTGAGATTTTCAAAGTAAAAGCCTGATCAGTTTTTTTTTTTTTTTTTTTTTTTTGTGGTGGGACGACTAGCGTTTTCATACGGTACTCTTATTCTGAAGTGTTTCCTGGTTAGTTCCTCGGTTGTTGCAGTAACATGCAGAGTTGCTTTGTGTTTAACTTTCCTTTTGTTTGGACTTGATGTAAATGATTTAAAAACATCTGACTGTTAACTCAGATATATTAACCTAGAGATATAAACTCAAATGTGAGCTCCATCTTCTACATCTTGTTCTCTGCTCAAAAAGTTGTTGTGAATTTCCACCAGATGCATGATGGGAAATAATCTCAAAATGAATTGTGTTGTAGTCTTGTAGTTAGTGACAGACAGTCTTTGCAAAATCTAAGTCTGAGACTTAAAACTGAACGGCTTGCAGACAAATTGTCTTTAAATGCCAGTCTTTTTAGAGTCTTTCAAGTCTTCTGGTGTAAGGCCAGCCTAAGTCTACAAAAATATATCCGCTATTGCAATCTTGAACAAAACTCCCATGAAGTTAGGCATTCAAAAAATCTTTGAAAATGTAGTTAGTGAAGTCTGGGTCTGCAGGGGAGAAAAGCCCAAAATTGGCCTGATTATCTTGCAGTATGTGAATTGCCTTAGAGAGCAACAAATAAATGTTAAGCTGAACACGCTTCTATTTAGTGATACGTTTGTTTTTATATTCACCCCTGTATTTGACTCTCAGAAATATACATACACCTGCTCTGCATTAAATAGTGAACACTGTCTACACCTAGATCCGTTAAGGCTGCCCTGCAAATCTGTGCAAGCAGTTTTTGCTTGAACATGACTTGTTTTCTTCCTTTACATGTGTACAATTTTTTTTTTCTTCCCCAAAGATCTCAAGCTTTAAACACAGACCTTTAAGCCACACGCAAACTCTTTCAACATCCTGGCTACACTGCACTCTGCAAAAGTCAAAAGTGGAGTCGCTCCCCATCTGCTTGTTCCAGCTGGACGATAAAAATGTTTGCAGACTTCAGACGGCCGTGTTGTCCTCTGAGAGGGATAAAGGCAGTGGGCAGTAATGTGGGAGGGCTGCACGGCCCAGACCGGTCAGACTGACCCTTTGTTATGGGGCAGCCTGCTCTGATGGGCCTACACGTGGTGACTGCAGTGTCATTGCTGGTCAGGGGATTCCTGGAATATCATTTGAATCTGAGGGGTTAATTCCAGATGAAGAGTCCAACCAAAACACTGAACTAATATTCTTTATGAAAATTAATGTACAGTTACATAATAGCAACCAGACTGAAAGGCTGTAATTTAATACTTATTCAAACAAATTCATGACATCAGGCTGATTGCTATTGAAAGCAAGCTAGCTAGCATCAGCCAGCCAACAAGCAGAGACAGAAAAAACGTTTTAAAATCTACAGTCAGCTCCCACAGTTCTTGTTTCATAATGTGCTGTTTTGTCAACAAAAACACGTGCAGTGCAGATGCAAATACAGCCTCTTTGCAGACATTTTCAGGGTTCCTGCAAATCCTTAAACAGTCTTGAATAGTCTTAAATTGAACCTTTGAAATTTAAGGCTGTAAAAAGTCTATTTTTTACCAGTGAGAGGTCTTAAATTTTAGAATGCAATTTGACTAAGACATGTCCTTATGCCAGTGGTTCCCAAAGAAGGAAAAGTGAAAATATTTCTATTTGCCAAAGGTGTGCCCGACAGAAAAAGTTTGGGAAGTACTGCTCTAACTCCTGCTGTTAATTAGCAGATATGTTCTCTCTTTGGGGTTTCTCAGGACAAGCAGACTTTTGAGAGATCATTACCTCATGTTCTTTCACATTTCCTCTGTCACACGTTGAAAGAAAAGCCCACACATTTCTCACTCATCTTTAGAGCTGCAGAGAAACTACAGCCATGGCAGGAGGGAATTACATTTTTAGGTCATGGAAATGCTTTCCTGTGGAATTTCACATCAGGCAGTGTGCCGAGGGTGAAGCGCAGTGAGCCTATAAACAGCCAGACAGGCTGGAGTGGAAGGCCGGCCTGAGCAGACTCAGCCTCTCCTGCCATCCTCTATCTGTGATCCCTCCTGGCATCCTTGTGTGAGCATTCTTGACATCCTTCAACCAAACACTTCACACATCCACGCAGCGCAGCAGTCATCTGCCCCTGCCTCACAAGCATCTGCTGTCCACTCAGGATGGCAGACATGTCTCCAGCATCATTATGCACAACACAGCAGGCTTTGATGGCAGGAGCTCAGATACTTGGGACACAGAGCTGTGATTGAACGTTTTTGCCTGGATACTGTAGGTGTTTTCAACCTCTAAAACTTAATAGTGGATGCTACCCTAAAAAAGCAATCCTTGTTTGTTGTTTTAGGATGCGCAAAGCTGGGATTTATATACAAATGGTGCTTTCCAACTTACAGTAGGAGCTGGAGGAAGCTGATTTAGTTTATCTAGCTGATAGGGCTGTAACTTGTTCAGAGGTCACTGTTCGGTCCGTACCTCAGTTTTGAGGCCAATATCTCCAGGTTTACAAAGGTAAAATAAATTTATTTGCAAATTATAATATGTCTTTTTAAAACAATGTCTAATTTATGATTTATGAAGAGTGCTGTAACACTGTTTTGAATAAAAAAACAAGCTAGTGCAGTGATTGCTCATGCAAAATCCTGACTCAGTCAGTGAGGGATCCCAGACTAGCTCATACAAGCACAGGATACAACCAGACTGAGAAGAGCGCTTAAATACATATCTTTCATTGGTGTTCTCTAGTGTTCAGTCTTTAAAATGCAGTAGTGGCAGTAATTTCTTAGACCCTTTTTGCTTTTACATCCGGAGGTTTTTTAAAAAAACAGTGGTTAGATGAGGAGAGGGAGAAACGGACAGCAGGTCTCACTGCTCTGCTTCTCTTGCAGCGGAAGCCGGGAGCAGACTTTCTCCTTTGTGTGTTTTGATATGACGGCTACTTCTTCTTCTTCGTTGGTGGTTTAATAGCGGTTTATAACCACATATACCAGCATTACTATAATATAGATGGATAAATGCTGTCACATTTGATTTGTTTTGTCTTTTTTTATGGTTCAGATGTATTTGTTGTGGGACTACTTGCACGAATGCAAGAACCGTTGCTCCCCTACTAGCTGAGTCTGCTTTAGATAGGTGCCTGTGTTTGTATTCATGGTTTGAGTTGTCAAGAGCACATGAGAGAACTGCTGAAACAAGCTGAGAAGGTTGTTCACTTTTGTATAAGTCACCATAAATCAAAGTCCTTCAGCTGTGGATAAACAGTCTGACATTGAGGAAGAAAGAGGGACTCCACACTTCAGCACTGTTGTACTCCAACATCAACCTTGTAGGTACATTTCTCTGCATTGCAACCACAGCAAAACCGTCAAGGTCTTGTTGAGGAGTACATTGTGTGTCTTTTTGATTCTTCAAGACCTTGTAGCAGAACTGAAGATGTTTGACTATTTTCATTACTCTGTCAGTACGTTTACTACAAACAGCTTGTGCAGGCTCACATGACCAAGAGTCAGTCCCAGTTATACTAATGTATTTGAAATGGCTTTTGACAGGGCCTGAATAAAAATCAATCCTGCTCCTCCCCCTGCCGTCACTGATAATGCTCCTAATGTTGTCAAGGCCATTATTTTTGCATCCTTTTAAATTGTACCATTAAAGCTGCTCCGAGTGCTTCATGATGTTATTGCACACAGTTGTTTTGATTTTTACCAGTGTGTTTTCATTTGTTTCCTACAAAGATCTTGAATCGAACACTTAGCCATGATCAGTTCTTCCTGAGGGCAAATAAAAAAGTTAAACAGCTGTTTGAGATAATTGCTTTTTTTTTAAGTAGTCACCTAGTTTTTAGACCCCTTTTCATGCCTCTATGCTAGCAATAGCTGTGGCCAGAGGCATTATATTTTCAGGTTGTCCGTCAGTGTTTCTTGAATGTAATATTCCAGTAAAGTCTCAAGAGGTTTTCTTTTAATTTAGAACAAATAAAACGGTCACTAAGACTGAAGTAGAGTCAAAGGTCTTCATCTCTCAGTCCTCTGTGCTCCTCTGTTGAAAATCTTCATTTAAAGACTATTTCAGTGTCACAGAAAAGTGAAGAGGCTGTAACATATGCTGCAAATTCAGTGGCATATGCAATAACTAGTAGCATATATGTCATGACATCAGTGGCTTGTGCCATGACTGAGGACATGACACAGAGAGGCCATGGCATGTACCAGTAACTGCCCCCACCACTATGAATCACATGCTGTTTAATCAATTGGTCTTGCTTGATGATATATTTTACTGCTGTAAGTGTATTATAATTGACAACACAGGGATGTCACAAAAGGAATACGTTCCTGTCGTATTGTCTTCACATGGAAAGTGGCATTAGGTATGTCACTAAAGAGGCAGAACCTTATTCAATTCAATTGAGTTTAAAAGGCTGAAACAAACTGAATCTGCTCAGGAAGCTGCCACCACATGTTTTACTTGTATATATTCACTGGCATGTTTCCTGTTTCTTGCAGGGTAAAGCTCACCGAGACAAGCAGCTGGTCTACCTGAAAGATCACCTAGACAAATACTACCACAGCCGCGACAGGAAGTGGATAGTGCTGTTTCCCGAGGGCGGCTTCCTGCGCAAGCGGCGGGAAACCAGCCAATTGTTTGCAAAGAAAAACTCTCTCCCCCACTTGACCCACGTCACGTTGCCGCGTCTTGGGGCCACCCACATTATCCTGAAAACCCTTTCAGCCCAACAGGAGAACGGCAGTGTGGGGGGCGACACCGGGACCCCAAACCAGACAGGTAAGTAACAGACATACAGACCAAAAACAGAGTGATGATTTCTTAATCATCCACTGAAGTATTTGAAGGCCTATTTTAATCCCCAAACAGATCTTATGACTTTAATTTTACATTAAATTAACAGACTTTTTTTTTTACTCAGATTAAAGGGAAATTGTATCAAATCGATACAAGTGGTGGTTATTTACCAGCCTTAATTGACTTTAATGGCATTGTTTGTATCTTATCCTTAGAGGCCTCTAGTGTCTTCAGTGTTTTCCCACCTTTTAAACCCCTTTAGATATTTTAATCCACAGAAAAGAAAACCACAGTTATTATTTTGAGAATTTCATCGTAGAGTTCCTGCTTAATTAAAGAAAAAGAAATGAAACGATATCAAAGCCACACTCGAATCCTTCCTGTTTGATAAAATTTTGTAAGTCTCTCTGGCATAATCAAACCTCAGAAAGAGGAAAAAATATGAGCTTCCTCGCTTCAAAACATGCTGAACCCTGGCTTTTCCTTCTGAATGATGGACATATGCTTTAGGAGCTTTTGGTCTTTGTGGAATTCTGCGTTTGTTTGTTTTTTTGTTTGATTATCTTATGTTGTCAGTGAAGGAGCGTACTTGAAAAATAAAGCATGAAATTGTCACCATTTGGTTGTCCTCAGCCATACAGTTTTAAATGAAAGGTGACTTATATTCCCGGCAGCTAAAAACGGTGACATGCACGAAGGTGTCTGAAATTGCATCAAGGTCCCTGGAACCGCAATGGGCATAAGAAGGAGAATAAATTATCTGTCTAGAGACTGGCCCTGAATACTGCAGCTGAGCAGGGAAATGACTCTCAATTACAGCTGTTGGTATTGAAAAATTGTATTTGCAATAATTTGAAAATATCTTTAAAAAAAGAGCGAAAACAAACTCCAAACGAATTTGAACCAGACTTTTCCACGGGTTTCTTTGTTCATATTGTCTACTGATAAGTCAGACTAATATAATATTACTTGTTTATTACCTGTTTTTAAGTGGTCTTTTTTCCTTGTTTTCCTTTTTACATTATTCTTACCAACCCCTAATTATTTACAGTGTTTTAGCCTTTAGAGTAAGTGCTATTTTAATTATGGTAGGATGGTAAATCAACAAAGACGCAGGCAAATTCTCAGTGTTTCTTGCTCTTTTTATAACCCATTTTGAGTCAGCCACTATCCTTGGGATTGAATCTATAATGTTCATGAGGTTCATGGGGTATTCTCCAAAAATAATTAATTATATGTCCAGAATAAATAATTGTGCATTAGTTTATGGAGAATTCTTAAATATTTGTTTTTATATGTTTAAGTTCTACATAAAAAAGGTTCATATAAGATCTTAAACGCAAATGTTTCCTTTGATACTTAGTGCCTGATTATTAGCTTAAAGACATTTTTCATCAGCTGTCAGTTTGCTGATCACAATTAGAAAAAAAAAAACAGAAATGAAACGGCACTGAATATATCAGATGATAACACAAATACACCACAGAGTAAAAGTGGGCATACATTGTATAATTTAAAGCCAATTCTGGCCCAGTTACTGAGTCATGACAGCCCATCACAGTCCAGTGAATTTCTGATATGTTATACATACTGGGTCGTCCAATGCAGACTTGCACGGTGGCCCTCATTTATCAAACATGCTTACACCAGAAGTTTGGGTGTACGGTCATTTCCTCTCACAGATTTACATTTATCAGTCTGGACTGAGTGTACGATAAGCTCAAATCCTCCTTCTGTTTGGGTGCTGCTTCTTTTAAGAGTCAGAACACGCTTTTATGTCCCCATCAGCTGGAGTCTGGTTGACTCCAAGAATGCTGCAGCAGTGATTTCCTTCCACATGTGCTAGTTTTGATAACCTTTTATTCCACTTTTTAAGCTAGAAAACTACAAATGTTTAATATTCTGTTACTTCTCTGGTGTGGTGACTAAAACCCTTAGAAAGGGAGCAGGTGTTTATGTGGTATAACATAAACCCATTTTTTGTTGTTTTTTTTTGTTGATTTTTTTTAAAGATTTATTTTGGGCTTTTTTTGCCTTTATTGATAGAGGAGGACAGTGGATAAAGTCAGAGAGAGGGGGGAGAGACATGCAGGAAATGGCCATAGACTGGATTCAAACCTGTGCCGTCTGTGTAAATGGGGCATGCCTCAAACTACTAGGCGCGCCCTGCATACCCTTATTTCCTAAACTCTGGGGATGACGCTAGCTTAACCGTGAAAATACAGGGGCGTTTTATTCATGTTACGTATTAATCATCAATCGCTCAGTCGTGAACTGATATTGGCCAAATAAGCATGTTTCATAGATCACGCATGAACCTTGTAGTAAAAAAGTTTCTACACCCAAATCTGCGCTGGGTTCTACGCAGGTTTGAAAGAGGAGGGCCATTGTCATGAAGCAGGACTTTTTTGTCCTGATTACACTTGAGCAAATTGTCAGTCTATGTCAAGGTCACCATGCCGATAGCAGGCGGGCCTTTTTAATGCATCTCCCTATCCTCCTATAGAAATGAGCTGGGCATGTCTGTAGCCTCATGCTGACTGGGGATATTTATGATTTGGCTGTTGATGCTTTAAGTACAAGAACTTAAGAATGATTTTGTCAGTGTTTGTATTTGAACTACAGGTATAAGTCAAGTGTAATACAGATAGACATGACTTCAACGACTGTCCGTTGGAGTAAGTTAGTCCTTGTTTGTATAACTCAAATTCATAACTGAAGTTATGTCAAGTTTCAAGGTTAAACTTTATTGACATTTGTCATAGTCCGTCCAGATTTAACTCTTACATTGTGATCGTTCAGGTCACGCCCGACCATTGGACCATACTGTGTGAGCACGAGTGATGAGTTGTGAGCTGATAGTCCACCATAATTTTTATACATTTGACTTAAAATCGCACCATGTATGCCCAGCCTGACATGGATCCCAGTGCTTTGTTGTAAGAGACAGACCCCTGTCTTCTTAATTTTGATATACTGGTCATGGGTTTTGGTGTTGGTAGAGCAGCGAGACCATGTCTAGAGGCAGGTCCTCACTGCCCTGGTTGCATGTTCTCAGCATGTCATCCCCTCTCTATCTCTCTTCCAAAGCAGAATTATCTAAAGCTAAACAGCTTCTCGGGCCATCAGAGAGAAAAAGCACAATGTTCAGATAGACTTAAACATACAGTTACATTAAGTCTCTCTTGCTTGTCCTCTCTCAGTTTACCCAGTAGACTCTCCTGGCTGCAGTTCAGAATCAATATGAGGGGTCTGCTGTGTTAATAGTAATTTGTACAGACTTTGGGCCAGCACTATTGAGAATGTGGCTCAGGGACTTTCGCCCTCCACTGGTTTGCTAACACAGCTCTGAGTCCCACAGCCTCAGCACTAACGGAGAGATGCTGTCCGTTCATCCGTCTGCAGGACAGGCTGTCAAACCAGAGGAGGAGTACGTCTTTATCCGCTCTCGTAAAATAAAGATAAAGGCAAGCACAGCCTCATTTATGTGCTAAATGATGTGCTGTGTGTGCACATTTTTGTTTTAGCTTTTGTGCTAACTTGGCACAAAGTCTTAACCATCTCATCAGTGTCAACAAATGCTGATGACAGCAGAGGTTTGTTTATGACCTCTGAAGGAAGGGAGATTTTCAACACTTTAAGGCGTAATCTTTTTCTTATCATATGCTGTAGTACTCTTATTTTGCATATAGTTATTCCACTTTATTTCCCTGTATTTTCATTTACACTCTTATGTTCTATCCTCTCTTCTGCAGCTCAGGAGGAGGGGAAGCCGGCAGCTGCAGTAGTGCTCGTCCTTCCACTTGCATCTAGCTAATGGCATTAAAACCTAGGGCAAGAAAAAAAAGCACACACACATACCCACAAGAGTACTATGCCCCTCTCTATCCTGTGCTCTGTACTGTGTGTGTTTGTGTATGTGTAGGGCTGATCAAAGACACAGCTCTGTCTCCCTCTGACCCTCCCTGATGCTCTGCAGAGGTTGCCCAGAGCTTGCTGACTCACTCACAGACAAATGGGCCACTTGGAGAAAATAGGATTTGATGGAAATGTGTGTGCCGCTGTGTATCAGCCATGCAATGTCAAGCGGGCTAAAAACACTGCTCAGCACCAACACAAAGCACATGGGTCACCGGTTGCCAGTGTAGTTCACAGCCTGCAGGAGAAGTCTTTAGACTGATAAGATTTATGTGTTGTAAAATAAAAGTATTTACAGTTGGCAGGAAGGCAAAGTTCACAGCTGTAGAAATGGAGTTCCATGTGATCCTAAGATGAATATATTTGTGAGCACCAACCAATCAGAGGATGTTAAGTCCGCGTTTGGTCAGTGGGAGGGACAGGTGTGTTCTTACAGCATAGTAATTTGCCTGCAGAGTGGCCTGATAGAGAGCCAGGTACCTGCCAGTGTGCTTCCTTCCTCTGGCTGTTTACAAAGGACGGGACGTCTCTGATGTCATTTTAAATTACCGCTGCTGCTGTTATTACAGTATTGTTTGTCTCAGCTTATAGTGAGGGCACCGGCAATACCTTGGCTCATACATGGGAGACGATCGCCGCCTTTCAGCACACTTGGACAGAGATCTGGATCCAGTTACCCACACAGGGAGGGATGTTGTGTGAGCCATGCCAGTCAATACCAAGAATACCTATCAAATAACTTTAACAGCCATATACACGAGCCAGCAGCCAGCATATCAGCAGCTTTGCTTCTTTATCTGTCATTTTCAGGGAGCACTAAAGTTCTAGTAAAACAAAGTGTGCATTTTTGAAGAGTTCATTTATGGTCCTCTGTCCTTGTCATCCATGTAGGCAAACATATGCAGCCAGCAAGCACAATCCCAATAAAAAGTAAACAGCATTTGGCCTTGAAGCTTTTACTGGAAACAACAAATGCTTTGTTAGAGAGGAAATTTTAACGATGGTGGTTAAAATTTCACAAAAATAAAAACTCAAAAGTTATACTGTTACTCATGCCAGGATGATAATTTTAGCCTTAATTGATCCCCAGGGAGAGTTTTTTTCTTAGTTGTTGAACAGCCAAAACACAGGCATAGAAAAATGTTTTTAAAAAGAGCATACAAGTTCTATTATTTAATGAAGAAAGAATAAGAGTAGTAGTAAAAATAAACCCCATACAGTGACAAGTGACAAGTTTCAAAGATAATTTAGTGGATGGAATGGGTTATAGTCCTTGCTTTGGGGTACATTCATATTGGTATAGAAAAAGGCCTTCTCCAAAATGTTGCCACTAAGTTGGAAGCATAGCGTTGTCCCAAATGTCTAATACCGCTTTCCCACTAAAATTAGCGTGTAAATGCAGGTTTTTCAAACGCGGGTAAACCCGCTAACAATCCGCAAGTGACTCCTTTCCCATTGCCAGCAGACCCGGGTCTGATCGCCAGTAGGCGAGCTGCGTGGCTGTTTTTTTGTTTTGTTTTTTTTCCTCTGGTGCATCAAGCTGATGTCATCACGTTGGAGAAATCATCATTAACACCCCGAAACACAGTTAAAGCCCAGTTCAGACCAAAGAGTCGCAATGCAAGACGGTTCTAGAATGAGCCGCAGCAGTCTGAACTGAGCGTTGCAGCTCGAATGAAGCCGTCTAATGGCGTCGCCAGCAATTCAGCCTGTTAAGTCGTAGAGAGCGGGCTTAAGAACGCAGCAAGCAGAGAAATGTGAAAAGGGAAATATGAATGTCGTTTTGAAAGGCTATATACACCCATTGCAGCACGACAACGAAATTTCACTGCACATATAGACACTGAAATGCTTTTCTAGCTCAGTCTTTCTGTAACAAAGATATCCGCTGAGAGTAATCAATGTTCTACTGACATATTCAGCTCCTACAGCCTTGAATTTCTCATGGATTATCCAGTAAAGTGCAGCACTTCCTACTTATGAGCTAAATAAATTTAAGGAGAACCTTTTCTAAACAATGTTTCTATTTCAGTTTTTCACATCTATCTTCTTCTTGGAAATATTAGACAAACATCGATCTTTTTGATGATTTAAAACAGAAACTTCAGCCTGCCAAACTCCGGTCTCCTCCATCAGCTGTCATCCGGCTTAACAGCTGATGGAGGAGACGGCAGTTTTCAGAATGAGATTTAAGGAAGAATATATAGTCATTGTCTAGGAGCCGACATATAATAAAGGGAAATAGAAACAACCTTTTAGAAAAGTTTCCCATTCTCCAGCTGCGTTTGTATGCAGGAAGTGCTGCGCTTCATGTGATAAACCATGAGAAATCCAAGGCTGTAGAAGCCTGACTTGTTCATGAAAAAATAATAGCTTTCAGCAGACATCTTCATTATGACAAGAGTGAGCCAGAAAAGCATTTTTTGTGTTTATATGTGCCGTTAATCAGCGCTGCCATGCTGTGAAACCTCTGCCTATTCTGTCTCCTCCAGCAGCAGCCGCGCATCAGGCTTTAAGGCTTTAAAGTTTCTGTGTAAAAACAAACAAAAGAAGAGGACCGATGTGATCATTTCCAAGAGGCAAATAATGCAATAAATAAATAAATGAAAGGTTAATAGATTATATCATTTGAAAAGGATCTCTCTTTCCAGCTGCGTATGGACAGTGACTCCCACTGGAGCCGACTGAAGGCGAGCTGATAAAAACCCGTGTCCATTGCAGGGTCAGTCGACGCGGGTCTGAATGCCGATTAGAGCCTTTCCCACTGCCGACAGGAGCCGATTGTTAGCGTGTTTAAACGGGTTTTTCGGCCAGTGGGAAAGGGGTATAAGGTGAAGTGTTAAAATTTCCCTTCAGGAGCCGTTACACATTATAGATTCCACAGTCCTCAACGCACAAGTTGCAGGATTGATTTCCTGGTCTTGGCGCTGTTTGGTCTTGGCTGTGTTTCCTGTCTCCCTTCAGTTATCCTAACCAAAAGGCTAAATGATTCCCAAAAATAATCATACAATAAAGGAGACAAGATTGCCCATCGCTGGAGATAAGGGGCCTTTCTCAAATCCTGGAAAACAGCCCCATACTACATCCCTCCTCCATCACACTTCATAGCTGGCACACTGTAGTCAGGCAGGGAATGTTCTCCCAGCATCTATCTAACCTAGACTCATTCATATGACTGCCAAACAGAGATGTGTGATTCATGACTCCACAGAACATGCTTTCTTTGCTTCACAGTCCAGTGTCAGTGTATTTGAAAGCAGTGGTTCTCAACCTGGGGGTCGGGACCCCCTTGGGAGGTTACCAGATGCCTTCCAAAAAGTTAAAAAAAAAAAAATTGTGCTGTTAATCAATTAAAAAAATTAATCAAGTTAATCACATCACTATGCTGTGATTAATCATGAAATATTGCTCCTACTGCGATTTGAAAATTGCAGCAAGCCTAATTGCGATTTAATCTAATTCGCGATTAATTGCCCAGCCCTACGTTGAACCACTTGGCATTTGACTTCGGATGCGAGGTTTGCATCAGCCATGGAAACCCACTCCATGAAACTCCTGCCACATAGTTCTGTGTTGACATTAATGCCGGTGGAAGTTCAGAAATCTTCAGCCATGGAACCAGCAGAGCATCAGCAACTTCAATGCATGATGTGCCTTCGCAGGTGTTGACCCCACTCTTTAGTATTTTTTTTTGGCCTTCTGCTTTGTGACTGAGTTGCTAATGTTCTTAAACGCTTCCACTTTATAATTATATCACTTATGGTGACTGTGGATTTTCCAGCATGGAGGAAATTTTATGAATTGTCTTATTGCAAAGGTGGCATCCATCACAGTACCACGCTTGAAGTAACTGAGCCCATCAGAATAAATCATTTTGTATCACATATAGAGACTGCATAGCTAGGTGCTTGATTTTATACACCTGTAGCAATGGGTCTGATTAAAACCCCTGAATACAATAATTAGCAGGTGTGGTCAAGTAGTTTTGTCCATATGTGTATCTGTTACAGTTATGTACCTTTTAACTCACTGAGCATACACTGCACTATTGTCTATTGAACTGGAGGTCAGTGTTTGCACATAGAGAGCAAAGTTGTACTTGAGTCACATTCCTTTTATGTGTGATCAGCAGGCCAATGAAGTTGATTCTAATAATAGGAAGGAATCCATTATATTTGCAACATGTTGTTTCTTTATGAAGTTTTCCCATAATATATTTATTGTTATAGGAGTATAAAGCACAAAATAAATATGACATACAAATCAAATCCTATCAGTGTTTTAGGATGAAGCATGTAGAGTATCATGGATAAATATGCAAGATAAATCAGATATGAACAGCTGCAGCACATCAATGGCCTCTGCTAAGGTTGTCGTGATTTCAGACTTTAACCCCCCACTACACATTTTACTGTATTTTATGTGTGTGAAAAAGCTAAAATTATGTCTTGTTAGCAACATTCCCAGTTTTACTGCTGTCAGCACTGTCTGGTTGTAATGTAAGCTGTTCAGTTGTAAAATGTAGCCTCTCCCTGTCACACAGGCATGGCATGTTTACCTCTCATAAAGGAGCTGCTCTGCTCTGAGAGGGAAGTGCAAAGTAACATCAGACTGGACTGTAACAAGCTGTCAGTGTGCTGCACTGCTTCACATCAGCCTCGTTTTTAGATCCATACAAGGGACTGCTCATGTTTCCTCATTTTAGATCTGAAGGGCTTCAAGAATGACTTCAACTTTTATGCACGTTTTTTGCTGTCAAAATCCAGAGTTAAGTGTAATGATTGGTTTTGAATCTGTGTGTACAGTAAATGACAGGTTTGGACAGGTTTAGAATACCAGCTCTAATGCTTTATGCAAAAGCTGTCAGAATTAAAGACATATGACTTTAAGCAATGTGTAGGTCAACTCTTTGATGTTTCTCAAGATTTACAACTCAATACTGACAACTGTTGACACTCTGGAGAAAGATATTTTACCTTACTTTCAAAGCCACATTATACCTCAGCTGCATTACCACTGCAGGGACAAGGAGTCTTTGGAGGAGCTCGGTGCATTTTGTTGGAAGGGACCTACTTGAAGCATTTTATTTCATAGTCAATTTCAGCTATATCCATTAAAATTTGTTTGTTGTCTCAGGGTGCACTCACAAGGCAATCCATATTTTAACCCCCAAGTACTCACCTTCTAAAACCTTCATTTTAGATTGCTGTATGTCCCTGTTGAGCCCTCGTGCTGTTGTGGGAGAAGTGGGATTGTGAACACCTCCTTAGGTGTCTCTTGGCCTGGCTGGATTCTGCTCAATATATTTACTTAAATCTTTCCCGGGTGATGATTTACCATGTGGCTTCTTATGTTGATTGTATTCCCTATCAGCTGTGTCACAGCAGTCTAGCAGTGTCTGCATATTGTTTTTGGTTGTCTGTCTCCTTTTCTCCTTTCTCATTTCTTGACTCTGGGACACCAAAATGCTTCCACACATCAGGTATAAAAGTTGCTGGTATCTCTTATCCGTTATTTTGTCTATCACAAGACAGAGCATTGCAGCCTGAATTACAGTCATGTTTTCTATTGTTGCAGTGTCCAAATAACAATTCCTGCCAATCTTTTTTAGGTAATCTTGCAGTTAAGTACAATAATTCCTCTTTAAAAAGCAGTTAGTAATTTACTGAATATATAAAGATAGAAACACAGACGTCAACAAGCTTGACAGACCTTTTGTTTCCTTTAACTATTGGTTCCTGAAACTAAAAGCTGTTGGTGCTTTCATTTGAAATTGGGCTTTTCAGACCGGTTCAGTCCTGTAGAACGAGAGTGAAGAACAGGCAAGAGGCTGATATTAATAGAAAATGACCCCTTCCCTTGGATACACCTGCTTTAGTTTATTATTTTTAATCCTATTAGAAGTTAGCTATCACTGAGTACATAGCTGACTGCATTAACACTGGCATAAATGTTTACCACTTCTTTCTCAATGTTTTCATTCCTTTTATTCCAGGTCTAACTGATAAAAATGAACATTGGGAAATGTAAAGTTTACTCTTCTTCTGTACTTTTAGGAGTCTAAATTATGTATGGAAAACAGACTTGATTTTGAAATGTTTGCTTCAGTGTGACTCATGAATGTAGCTCTCAGCCAAATTCAGTAAAGTTGGACCTTCAGTTAAAAAGCCTGTTTTCAGTCAGTCACTTTGGCTTAAGACCAGCCTTGATTTGGCAGTACTGCTGTCATATGAAACTCCTATGGGATGCCTGGTAGTCAGATATGCTCATCTTTAGCTGTTAGGCAGACGTTAGGCCTCTGATTATGGCAAGGATCTCATCCAAAGAAGGGCCTTTGACTCTTTACCATTTGCGGGCTTGAGCATTGTGGTTTGTTATTCAAGGTAGCAAGCCTACATTAGGGTTGTCACAATGCCAGATTTTCAAACTCCAATTTGATTCAAGTAAAAATCAAACATAAGTAGCAGTCTCAATACTGTGGCAACAAAAATGAACAAGTTCTGAGTTCCCAATATTAAGTGTTTTGCAATTTTAGATACCAGAATTGCAGGTAAACCCCTTAACACTATCTATAATACACTAATTTGTTGCTCATAATTTTGTAGATTGTATGCCTATGGAACATTGTATCAAAAAGTATATTAAATGTAAAATGTTAAAGTCATCTTAATTCACTTAATGTATATTTTTTTTCCTCTTGGGCAGGTACTAAACGTAAAGGCCTGCAGTGGGTAATAGATGTGACCATAGCGTACCCCAAGGCAAGACCCATGGACATCCAGACCTGGATCTTTGGCTACAGGCCTCCTACAGTCACACATGTACACTACAGGTAAGATGAAAACGTCAGCCTTGACACTCAGCTTCCACATTTCCATCTGAGGTTTGTCCTGACCTCGTTTTCAAAACTGTAATTTGTCATTCACATGTGAGGGGAACACCAGCTCCATTTTTACTATGCAAATGTATTACGCAGGTGACATGCAAAGCAAAGGCATGGCATGGAAATCTACTACATTACATCATCACTGCAAGTGAACTGGAAAGTTTTAAATAGAAAGACAGTGAGGGAAAAAAAAGTTACTCCTGTCACACAGTTGTCAAGGAACCCATCTATCAGTGAAGAGAAAAACAGGGTGCTTTGAGATATATATATATATATATATATATATATATATATATATATATATATATATATATATATATATATATATATATATATATAATTTTTTTTTTTTTTTTATTATATAAAAGGAATCTATATTACCAAGAGTCACTTCAAAGACACTCATTAAGTCTAGTTACTTACAGGCTTTGAGATCCTAAAGCTGCCTCACTTCGGGCAGCGTTCATTTATATCAAGCAAGAGCTTGACATCCGTCCGCCCACTCTTAACACTTCTGATATGACTGCTTTAGTTCATATGGACTGCAGCTCCTAAGGGCCTTGTTAAGCAGCAAGCAATGTTGTTCACATGTAAAAGTTCATTTTAGTTTGCATGTACAAACCATGTTGCTCTGTGTTTGAGATGTAGGGTGAAGTGGTAAAGCTTTGTGTGCCTGGAGATATTATGTTTTCAGGTTGTCCGTACATCTGCCCAGGCCTTTTTTGTGATTAGGATATCTCAAGAACCTTTTGAGGGATCTTCTCCAAACTTTCCAGAAATGTCCACTCTGATGCATGGATGACTTGATTAGATTTTGGAAGAGGATTTGTGCCGAATCATTCTGTAGAGTTTTTATGAGGTCAGGCAGGGATGTTGAACGAGAACACCTGGTTCCTGATCTCTGCTTCAGTTCATCCCAAAGGTGCTCAGTGGGTTGAGGTCAGGGCTCTGTGTGCAAGTTCTTCCCCACCAAATTCATCAAACCATGTCTTTAAAGTCCTTGCTTTGTGTACCAAGGTAGTGTCATGCTGACATAGCAAAGGGCCTTCCCTAAACTGTTGCCATCAAGTTGGGAGCATAGCATTGTCCAAAATATCTTGGTATGTTTTCACATTAAAATTGCCCTACAATGGAGATAAGGGGTCTAGCCCAAACCCTGAAAAACAGCCCCATACCATTAACCCCTACCCAACCTTTACAGTGCACACAGTGCATTCAAGCAGATAATGTCTTCTCAGCATCTCCCAAACCAAGTCTGGAAAACAGAGAAGTGTGATTCATAACCCCACAGTCCAGTGCTGGTGTGCTTCACACCGCTCCATCTGATACTTTGCATCAGATTTGGTGATGCAAGGCTTGCATGCAGCTGCACAGCCATGGAAACACATTCCATTCCCCATGCCTTCCATTCCCTACAGTTTTTGTGCTTACATTAATTCCAGGAGAAGTTCAGAGCTCTTCAGCTATGAAATCTGCAGAGCCTTTGTGACTTGTACGCACCATGTGCAGTAGCAGTTGTTGACCCCACTGTGATTTTATGAGGTCCTCCATTTTTTGGCTGAGTTGCTGTTGTTCCTAAACGCATCCCCTTTCTCATAGTATCACTTATAGTTGACTGTAAAATATCCAGCAGGGATGATGTTTGCTTGTGTGTTATTCTTTTATTTATCCCTACGTGTTCTCATGAATCCTCTGCTCTTTGCTGAGCTAAGCTGAGCTGTGCAGCACTATACTGCACTCTCTGCTTCAGAAACAGACCCAGTGGGTCAGGGCATGTGCCGAAGCAAAACTGTTGCATGGATGGAACACTGTGCAGATTGATTTTTGAAATTGTGGGTAAGAGAGATTTTTATGTGAATCTACTTAGTTGTTATTTCCTTCATTGATTTGTGTTGGAGAGAAGACATCAGGAGATAAATTGGCTACTATTTGACCTTGCTGGACAAAGTATGCACTGACAGAAAACCCTTTCTTCCTGTGTTTTGAAGGACTTTTTGACCTAATGTGAAACACTGGGGAAACACAAAAGGAGCTCTATATAAAAGTTTACACATTCATCACCCTGTTTGTGTTGCTAAACATAGCCTCTATTCATCTTGTCTGT
This sequence comes from Cheilinus undulatus, assembly GCF_018320785.1. Classification (NCBI taxonomy): domain Eukaryota; kingdom Metazoa; phylum Chordata; class Actinopteri; order Labriformes; family Labridae; genus Cheilinus; species Cheilinus undulatus. The sequence goes on along the minus strand of NC_054878.1, from coordinate 32,362,540 downwards.
ACTGTCCTGCATTGGCACCCTAAACACTTCACACTGGGCAAATCCCTCCACTAGAGGATATGATGAAGGTGGGCCAGGATTACATTCCTTTTGGCTCTATTCAATATAAATTTTGGCCTACTGTAAATTGTCTAGAGAGGCTGGGATGTTTCTGGCTCAAGCTGCATTCTCAGGTACAAGTCTTTCTCACCTTTAATGTGTCTCCTCTCACCTGAGCGACCTTCTGACACAGCTGCTCTGTGTGTTCACCTCTGAGTGCAGGGTGCAAGAGGCCAAAGAAAAAGGTGATTTATAAAGCCCATCTCTCTAGCTCGTCTCTGGAGGCTTCTCCACCCACATGGGCTTCAGCTAAGGACTCATTAAGTCAGTAATTAGACGAGCAGAGGATTCACCGGTCCCACCCCACCTCAGGGACTCTCTAATCAGCCATTGACACGATCAGCTCCCCTCGCTTGGTCAGCAGCTTCGCAGCCTAGGGACTGACAGGGCGGCACCCGACTGAGCTAAAGACACAGCTGTACTGAGTTTGCATGCTCAGTATCAGCCATGTCTGCAACACTGATCATGCAGAAGTTAGACTCTTGCTGGTACAGGTGCAGAGTCAACAAGAGGATTAATCTGGCTGCTGATCAAGGGAACGCTGTGGGCGGCGAGACAGGCGTGCCCCCTACGATGGTGTTTCTGCTGTGTCAGTTCAGGACAGTTTCTACTAAGATAACAGCATTTGTGCAGGTGCAAAGACAGCGGTAAAGAATAACACTTTGATATTTGAGCTTTTAAAATGAATTATCATTGTACATAAACAACACATCAGGAGTCACAATAGATTCACCAGCCAAACAAACCAACCACAACATCAGTAATAAACTTTAAGATGTCACTGGGAAAGAGACGGGACGTATATGTTGATCACAAAGCTTCATTCAAATCTAAATGTTAGTAAAATCTTTACAACTTCTGTTCTTCAGTCTTTTAATTTTGAAGTTTAAACAGACCCTGCGTCACCGTCTTTATCGGGAAGTTTGTCATCTCAGTGCCGCAAATCTCATCAAACTTCACTGTAGGTCGGTCAAGGATTTTCAGTTCCCTTGAGTTGTTGAGGATTTAACATTTGGGTCATTTCACCGAAAAATAATGCCCAAGTGCAAAAATTACACCAAAATATAAAAGGAATGTAATGAAGAGTCTTTTTTGGGGCGAAAGACGTAGAACTTAGAGGAGGAAATAGGATTTTTAAATGGAGCACAAGAGGTACTGAGGTTTCTTGAAAGGTAAAAATAAAACTTTAAACCAACTAGATCAACCAGGAGTTAATAAATACTTCAATGTACAGTACTGTGCAGAACTTTAAGGCAAAATTAATGCTAAAGTAAGGCGTAGATGTGGCGAGTAAGCTGCCAGAGGGCACCAACAGGCAGGAAGGAGAGATGACACAACCCCGTTTGTGCTCTGGATGTCTTTACTTTTTAACACAGATTATTTTCCCATGCCCCTGGTAATATGCAAAGTCCTTTAGGGGAGGGTAAAAGATGAATGTGAAGAGTAAGCATGGCTTAAACATGTGTTGTGCTTGACCCTGGCCTCTCTCCCTACCTCTCCAGCCCCAGATTGTGACATGTTTAGCCCCATGATGAATCAGTATCGCCCTATATGTCTAATGCTTATGCTCTTGACTGTATATGCAACAGAAGCCCCTGAAACATTGCATTTGCATTGTTTGGTTACTACTCTACCTTAAGGTTGCCAAAAATTGCAATACTTAAACACTTAAAAAGTACATGGGATATAACAAAAGCTGCCTAACTGTCTGATTTTGGAAATTTTGTTTTTGAAACAACAGATTTATGAAGTTTAGTCAGTGTGTAGGTGTTTATGTGCAATTTTTTGTCCTTAAAAAAAGAAAGTTTCTAATACCAGGTGCTGTGGACATTTATTTAGTTGGTGTTGTGCTGGAAAATCTATCAAAATCCCTTGGTTATCCCTGAATTAAATCAGCGTTTAAAAATCTGACACGGTGATCATCCTACTACATAGTTAGGATAAGTCTTCCCCACATTATTGTGTTTCATAGCTCCAGATCTCCCAGTATTGTGCTGTACTCTAACGTCAGAGTTGATAGTTATGAGAAAGCCTGCAAAAGCTGAAACAGTCAGACGTCACAAACAGTGTGAGTGTCAGCCGTCAGCCCTTATCAGTGATTCAGCGTATTGAATCTGCAGGCTTGAGGCTGTCTGGATGAGAGCTTGCTGACTGGCTCTTCAGTTGAAAAAATATTTGATTTCACTCTTTTTTTGTAAACAGTGTCTATTTTTGCAGCCTTTTCTCCTCTTCACCACAAAAAACACTTTTGTGATGGCTTCAAAACAGCTGGGTAGTTTTGGATTTTGTTCATTTATTTATCTTTTTGAAGATTGTTTTGATTTTTTTTTTTTCATTTAGTTGTTGGGGATGATGCAGTTTTATGTTCCATCATTTAAATATGGATCATGTGCTAAACAGAGAATTTCTTTTCTCTTGTCTCAAGCTTGTTTTTATGTATCCAGGCCAGCAATAGCTCAAGCGACTAAAACTGTAAAGGTTAAAAATGTATAAAATGTGAATAAACTTAAATGCATTTTAATTCAAGGACTAAGACTAAATAGCTGCTTGAATTAACACTGGTCAAAGGCAATGCTTATTTCCCCTTAGATTCATCCATTGCTTGTAATCACATTATCTCAAGAATGCTTCAAGAGATTCTTCTCAGACTTTGCATAAATTTCCACTTTGACATTAGGGTAAAATGATTTGATTTTGGTGGTCAAGGGTCAGGTTATAGAGCTTCATGTTCATCAGTCACACTTTCTGCCGACTTGCCAAAACTGCACAAATAACTCTGTCTTGATAATCTATCCCAGAACACCAAACAAACAAGAAGGCATACCGTTCCCATAAAAAACACCCCAGCCTAATTGGTTTCACTTGTTATTCATCCACACATATCAATACCAATAATTACAATTTTTAGTTAGATTTGCCAAACCAAAACTAAGCTTTGCAGGATTCATATATCTGACACACTTGACTCTTTTAGACCATTTGTCTAGTTCCGTTTAATCAATTACATGTCCTCATTTAATTGATATTTACAGTGCCTATTAACATTATTCACCCCCTTGAAAGGTTTACCCTCTATTGATTTTATAAATGGTCAATATAATATAATTAGGCTTTTTTTTTTGACAAAAATAAATGAATAGAAAAAACTCTTAAATGTCAAAGTGAAAAAAGATTTCTTCAAGGTAATGTCACTTGAATTAAAATATGTGATGTAAAATAAATGACTGCATAAATATTCACCTCCTTCCCACAAGTATACAGTAGATTTACCTTTGGCTGCAATCACAGCACTCAGTCTGTGTGGATAGATCTCAGTCATGCTTGCACACCTGGACACAGCAATTTATCTTTATTCTTCTTTGTAAAACTGCTCTTGCTGTGTCAGGTTGCATCGGGATCAGGTGTGAACAGCCTTTTTCAAGTCCATCTCCATATCCTATTGGATTGAGGTCAGGGCTTTGACTCGGTTGTCTTGAAACCATTTCTGTGTAGCTTTCACTGTGTGCTTCATAGAGGTGGGAATCACTAGTGGCCTGGCGATTGGATATCACAGTAATTGGGTGCGAATTTTATTCTGCAGTACATTGAATATTGGGATTCCATATATTGCTATCTTTACCATTTTTTCAGCTTTTTAGCTGATTTAGCATAGGGCTTGCCCATATATATGCGGTATTGTATTTTCAGTCGGCACTCCTTGCAAACCCCTATGTTTCATGTCCATCTCCTTTGTGCCCTGCTTGCATTCCTAATGTCCTGTCTCTGGTGCTGCTATATCTGTTGTAATAACTTTCTCCTGCTCTATGTCCGTCACCTCTGCCAACCTCACTGGACAAGGGGCCACAGCATCATCAAGTGGGCAGAAAAAGCAATTGATTTTGTTTTCCAGTATCATAGACTTCAGTTTATATTAGCAATTAATTTGAAAAAATACTTGGCAAACGTGAATAGATACAATATTGCCATGCAAAATATCGCAGTACTATGCTTTATAGATTTTTCCTCACTCCTAATGCATGAGGACATTGTCTTACAAGAAAATAAATCTTCTCCCAAGCCGTGGTTCTCTTGCAATCTGAATAAGATTGCCCTCTTGGATTTTCCTATATTTTTCTGCATTCATTTTTACCTCTACCTTCACAAGTCTTTCAGGGCCGACTGCTGAGAAGCATTCCCACAGCATGATGCTGCCACACTGTGCTTCACAGTGGGGATCGGGGCCCTTTCACCCACTTGACCATGGTGTCTCCCTCATGCCTCTCATGAACTCTAGTCAAGATTTGATATGATGGTGTTTTTCTCTTTGCCACTCTCCTATAAAGTTTTGACTGGTGAAGAACCTGGGTAACAATTGATATCTATAGAACATGCTCCAACACCATTAAAGAACCAAGTTTTTTACCAATAAAGCTGCTATAGAAGTCATCTTCTGATGCACCACTGTTCGTTCAAATTGTTTGGTTTACCACTGCCAGGGAGCATCTCTAGTTATATATACAGCATTCAGTATCATAAATCCACACTTTAGGTATGTTGATACCTTGAAATACATAAAATATTTGATACAATAAGATATTTTCTATTTCGGATTATAATAAACGGGCCAGTTTTCCCATGTATATGTCAACCTTTAATCGAGATATAAGCTGTAATTTTGTGGTTCATTTAAGTTCAGCAGGTTAACAAAGGACAGGAACTGGTTAAACATTGTCCACCATCATATTCGTGAATCAAAGCCTTACATCTGACAGCCTCCCTGTATCCGCATGAACTGACCTTGACGCTAGACTCCCTTCCTCCTCCTGTGTTACAGTTTTACAGAGCTGTATAGATTACTACGGCGCCATGCTTCAAAACCAGGCTGCTGAGAATTGAGTAATATTCTAGATGAATCCTCGCCAAGCGCTCTGCACTTTTTTTAATCCCTCCACCTCCCTTTTTTCCCTCGCTGCTTCTCGTCCTCACCCCTCGGCCCCGCCCTCCCTCGCTGCATCTCTCGCCCTCACCCCCTTGTATAATCTCAGTCTTCCAGATTGCAGCATCATAAGCCCTGGGTGAATGGCAGATGGGAGTTCTAGGTGGGCGTTCAGAGGCCTGGCGAGGGCAGCAGTGGGTGTTAAATACGTTCAAATCCCTCTCTCTTTAAATGCACCTTCTCCTTTTTTTCCTGCTGCTGTGTGCGTTTCTGAAAGCTGCTGTTTGAAAATAAATCTGAAAGGTGACGTGATTTATGGAGTCTGAGTCTGCCTGGTCATCACATGGATGCTTTGGAGCTGCACACCTGGCTTTCTCACTGAGACGATGTGCTCATACAGAACTGTTGAGCTAGCAGCCATACAGCTTTCTCAAGATGTCTGAGGCAGAGGTTTTTCTCCATTTAAGCAGTGTGTATGTCCTAGATGTAAATCAGACACTACATTTCCTTCCCTTTTACTCATATTGTATTAACTGATGTCCATACAGCATCTAACCTCAGTATCAATATCTCTTACACCCATCTTCTACTTGCAAGAGTAATAAAACACCTAGATCATTAGAGATGGTTTCTGAAGATAATGAATTACTAGTTTTCATATCAAGGCTTAGGGTCTTTAAGAGGACGTCTGTCGCCTTAGAAACCCATTATAAGAGGGAACCCCGCCTCATATTCACTCCATGGATGGAGAATCCTTCTCTAAAAGGTGTCAGAGTTCAAAGCCCATCAGCGGCAAGAAGACGGATATCTGCAGGTCTTACAGAGGAAGTGTTAGGCTCCTTTACCCCCGTACATTTTATCCTGAGATGCCACTCGACCGTCAGTATCTATCTTTTACCGGCCCTCTCTGCAGCCTTCCCAGCTTATCCCCTGTCTTAAACGAGCTCTTGTGTCTTTGAGGCAAAATAGCACCCCTTTTTATGCATTTCTAAATCGAGAAGCTCTGAAAATAGTTACCTAAAATAAAAGTTTAGCAACACTTTTGCACTACCACAAACGCCTGACCTTTCTGAAATGTTCAGGGTAAGCCGACTTTACAGTCTTTCTCCTGTCAGCCCACTTGTAGCGTTTCCATGTCAAGTTGGTGGATGATGTTGAAATCTTGCAATGGGTGCAATCTCTGTTTTTTTATTTCTAGTATGTCGCACACTATTTTGATACCATTATGATTATGTCAAATTACTGTGTCCAGTGTGTGCAGTAGGTTGATTAATCCTTGTAGGTGGGCTGTGTAACCTGGAAAATATCAGAGATGTTCTGTTTGAAGGCTACCGTAGGGCTGGGCAATATGGCTTAAAATTGATATCCCGATATAGTTTTGCTATATCCCGATACACGATATGTATCGCTATATTTTGAAATGGCCTCTCAGCAGCTGTATTTAATTCGGCCACAAATGACACTAGTATGGTGATAAAAATAGACTGTTCTATTGGATTTTTAATAAAATTGTTTGCAGAAAGTGAAAATCAATATAAAGTCAAATTTAGCAGTTTTATTTTGAAAAGGACTTCATTCAGTCTTTTACTAATAAATCAAAAACACATAAATCATGAAATACTCAGTCTTTTACAGTGTATAGAAAGTCCTGAAATGTTTTCTATGTTATGTTTACTATTGCTCATTATAAAATGATTATTTTCCTCATTAAGGGTGAAGCAAACCTACACAGAACTCACCAATCATGCATGCAGTAAATGGCCTGCAGTCTAGTCCTCCATTCAGGCTCACAGCTGTGATTATATTAGTCCGTTATCTGTGCTGATGAACCAGTTTCTGACAAGTTCATAACATGAGAGCATCTTTAGACCTTATTCAAGAAACTCTCCTGTGTGATTATGGTGGAAAAAGCATATCTGGAGGCAGGTACATTCTAACTTCTCGTTGTTGGTGTTTTGAACTGCAAGGCTGAGATAAGTCTCCGTAGTTGAGGAGAAGTGGATCACATTTTTCCGCTGCTGGGCTGTTTTCTCTCTAAAATGTACAACTCTGGCAGGGAGTTTTCAGTAAAATGGCAAATCTCGTATTCTGGGTTAAGTGTCTTTTCAACAACACTGGGCTCATGTCTTTAGCGGCGTGTTGTGTTACTGCTGCCGTTGTCTTGGAGTCATCTTGCGGTGTATTTTTACGAATACTGTGTGAGTTCAACCTCTTCCTTTTCAAAGTTGAACGACTGCTCAACGCTGCAGATCCAGCGCTGCTTTTTGTTAACTGTCTTAAAAGTCAGCTAACTCCCCGCTAACTAGCCACGCTGTTGTGTTTACCTTCCACTCCCTTGCTTCTCGCCGCTGATGCGCATGTGCAGAGGAGTTTTCTGGATGGGCGCAGGAGAGAGTGAGCTTGCTGCTGTGAGAGATGTGTTCAGGGACAATGGGAGAAGCAAAACTCCTGCGAGAAATGCGTGCTGACGGCTCAGAACGTCCACATAATTTATACTCGGATATTCGCCATATAGTCATTTTATACATTGAGGGTGGCAAAAGCCGAGATACATCGAGTATACTCAATATATCGTCCAGCCTTAGGCTACCGTAGCTGAGAAGCTCAAATTGAAACGCGATGGCATCTCAAAATGTCACACAAACACAAGTCAAGTAAAACAGGAAAGGACCACACTTCAGAGGTGACAACAAAAACAGTGTTCATATTTCAGTGTTACACATTTTGGAGGTGATTTTAACTCCGAAAGTGTAATCTTAACTCCATTCTGATTGAAATGGTTTTCTGTGTTGGAGTTATTTGACAGTGTTTGATCCACCAGTGTTAGTCCATCTCTGTGGAGAGTCAATTGATCTTCACTTTGCTAACTTCCATTACATATCTGGGGATATTTGGACAGAGTTTTCCTATCTCACCCCTGGGCAAAGTGTTTGTCTGTTTGAGATGTGTTTAGATGCTGCCTCTTGTGCAGCAGTGATCACTGTTAAGATTCCTTAAGCCAGGTTTCCGATTTTGATGTTGGACACTTTTGAACCATGAGTGAAGTTGTCCCCTCTGTCAGTGCCTTCAGAGACAAAAATGCTGCTAGAAAAGTGTTTGCTGGGCCACAGAGTATGTTAGGATAAATATTAGAAAGCCAAGAAATAGCATTTTGATTCTCTATTTATGAAATCTCATGGTATGGTTGTACAACTCAGACAAAGTGTAAAAAATACAATACTATAGGAGCTTAATTAACACTGACCATTTTACAGTTTAAAGTTAATTTGTTTTATTAAAAGGGTAAATTATCAACACTGCTGAGTTATTTTTACATGCTTCAGAGTTAATCAACCTGTACTGTTGAGTTTAAATGTTACTATAAGGCATATGCAAGTGTTAGATTTTTATTCTATTTAGAGTCAATTTGATTTAAAATTTTAACATGAGGGAAAGGGTCAATTCACCACCAATCTTGAAAGGTATTAAATACACTCGTAGAGTATTATTTTTCACTAAACATGGCAATCTGTCATATACTCTGAGTCCGTATGAAGAAGGATAATTGGATTAGTTCAGTGAACTACAACTCATTTTTTTTCCTTCTGAAGCAGCGTTGAAGTGTAAGTATTACGCTGCTTCTCATATAGCCTCTTTTGCACATGCTCCTGAAGGTTCCTGAAGATTTGGGATGAGATTAATGTGTAAATGCATATGGCCAAACTTTTTACTTTGGCTGTTTCTCGACTTTTACCTCTCAGCTTCTCAGTTGATAAAGGAAGCCAGGGTGAGGTACAGCATCATAGCACCATCAGCTGTTTTGAGACACCCCCCCCCCCATCTGACTATAAACTCCAATTTCCATATACTCTGACTGCACAGTGATCTGCACACAAAGTGCAACTGTGGAGCAAATCACATACCCAAACTAGGGCTAAGGGACGAGTGTGGAAAAGCTAATCAGGAAGATTTCAGGGACAGACTGTCCTGAAATTTTCTAGAGGGAATCAGTGAAAGGGATGTGGAAGTATTTGTACCTTGTTAAACGTTTGAGTCAAATACTTATTTAAAGGAAACGTTAAAGGCCTGATATCCCTCTTTATAAATGATGCCTTACCTTCAGAATGACACTTTGTCTTTGGGTGAGACACCCCCCCCTTTACATGCCCACTCATAAAAATCAGGCTGTACGAACATTTGCTGGATGTTCGGTCCGCGTTATCCGCTCTGGTAGTTTTATCGCCCCTTACTTTTGACCTTTGCACTGATAAGAGGTTGATGCTCCCTAGCTGAGCTGTTATTAACCTTTCCTCTGCTCCTCCTACACCCTCCATCTCTGCCTGTGTCCTTAAATGACAACAGAAGCATTAGGTGAGAGTGTGCGGCTGCCACGTTAACACACTGAGGTCAAAGTGGGGACAAACGTTTGGCAGAGTTTACTTAGGCGAAACCCATCAAACAGCTGTTTGCTACAGTGACACTGGAAATGTTGTCCTGCACCAAACAGCTTCAGGATCGAGTCAGTCCTGCAACCAGTGTAACGTGGACTGTAGCTTCTGTACATGGGGCACCTGCTCTGCTGAGTGAGCTATATAAGCATCCCAGTTTAAGACTCACTTGAAAGTAGATCCTGTATAGAAGTGGAAGCTTCCTTGAGGCTGGCTGTTGCATCTAAATTTAGTTCATAGATGAAATTCTTTGATTGGCACAGCCTCACTGAAATAAAACAATGTTGCAGCTCATTTGTGGAAGAATGTGATACTACTTATCCGTGTCATGTCATCTCATTTAATGTCAATCCAAAGTTGTTTCATTGCATTTGCTGTTGGGGGGTTGTCATGATCCCAGGATTTTAAATTTAGATGTGGTACTAGTAAAAGTCAGACCATATAAAGGCCTGGTTTGATACATTGCAACAAAAATAGAACTCACAGCAAGATGAGAAATTAGCACCTGCCACCAGCTGGTATTTTTGAGCAGTGTCTGGTGAATTTGCTCAATCCACCAGCCACTGGGGAGGGTAAATAAAGGTAACATTACAGACTGATTTTGTAACGATAAACAGCATATACTGAGGCCGGGTTTCTAGTTGTTTTTACAGACTTCCTGATCAGATCCCAGCAGACCTTATCAGTAACTGACCAAAGAACCCCGCCTCCTTTTCCCCCTTTAAGAGCTGCTGTTATATGTTTACAGTCAGCTGTGTGCTGGGACGATTTTACTCAGCATCATACACATTATGAGCTGCTAAAAGTGTCAAATATGGCTCATTTTGACAGCTTTGATTTGGAGCAGTCACCGCATCAGATGCCCTCAACCAAGCGGTAACTGCAGCTCAACTGAATTGTGCATAAAAATGTGCTGACTGATGCAGGACTGTCTTCTTTACAAGAACTTTATTCCCATACCTGATTTATTATCCAATAAATTTTCAGCTTTGATGCTTTACATTTTCCCACTGATAAGTCTTTCATACATATCAGAAATCAAATTTCAGTGTGCTTACCTTTCCTCTCTCTGATTAATATTTTCTTTATATTTTTATTATTTATTTATTTAACTTTTTTCTGATTAAGAGTGTGCTGAGTCCCTTGCTAGGCCCTAAACCACTTCCTTGTACACAGACAGCCCAGAGCCAGGGAGGAAGCAGATTAAAGACTAAATGGAGCAATTAAAGAGCAACTGTCCCTTAGTAACTTCCCTCTGATTGCAGATAAGAGCCCCGAGTTCTGTGAGCTAGAGCCCTCAAGAGTCATGCGGAGAATGTGGTTTACTTTCCCGAGAAATACGCATCATTATCGATCCAGTGTTGCACAAATGTTCCATAACCTTCATATGCTTTTTCATCCTTTACTTGCTCTTTGTTTAATCGTTGCTGTAGCTGGTAAAACTGGCCCTCGGTCAACTGGAGAATTGAAGGAAGAAGTTGTTAACAGCAGCGTGGGATTTGGAGCTCCTAGAAGAGGACTCTTATCTTAACTGGAAAGGGACTGGAAACAGTTAGGAGACTTTTTCCTTTGGTCCCAAAGCCACGTTGTGCTCTAATCTCAATATTCACCTTTTACAACACTGACCCGGCCTCCCAGGGCACCTCTTTGTTTCTCCTGATTTCACAGCCAAAGAGATTTTGGGCCGTGCAGAGTCCCCAAACAATGACTGGCTAACCTCCAAAGAGGCTTGTAGAATGGACAGACTTTTCCAGCAGTGGTCTAAATTTAATTAGCTTCCGAGACTTGTTAGAAAGGGAAACAATATCTCACGAATAAGAGCTAAACAGCAGCTAATGGTGCAAAAAAGGGGCACCAGAAGTTTTTGATTTGCATGATTTACAACCTCAATTTGTCTATCTTGTAATGAATGAACAAGTCAGTGGCACTCCAGGGACCTAAATTTAAGATGTAATGTTTTTCAGATATTCAGTAAACTTTATGTATTAAATATATGCAACATTGAATTTAACGTAAAAGGTTATAGACAGGAGAAACTGCCTCTCTCTCAGCTGTCTGTCGGTGCAGCAGGGTGTCGGGTTAACAAGCGTGCTGCTGCCAAGTGGGTTAGGGTGGAAATGAGAGCGCTGCTGTGGCCCAATGCCAACACGTCACCACTGCTTCCTCTCTTCCAGCATCACTATTATACACCGTAACGCTCTACACCGCGCATCCCGGCACAACACATACTTTGGTTTCTTTTCACTCAGCACAATGTTGACAGTGTAGTGCTGTGTGTCCATTTTTCACACAACTGCAAACAAAACCACAGCGAAGCATTGTTAGCGTCCGTCTGGCACAACCTGCTGGCCAGATTATTCACTGATTGATTAAAGTCTGTTAGTTTTTAATGAGCCAAGAGAAGGCTGCACACAGAGGCCACAGTTTACACTTTTGCACATTTATACATCAATCAAGAGCAGACACACATGATCTGTTGGCAGTAGCTTTATGCTTTTATTGTGGTATTTTTATATCCAGGAGGTCAGAGCAGGTTTGACCTAGTAATAATTTTATGTCCTCTTAACAAGTGTCCCGTCATATACCGGAGTTAAAAGTCTTCTAGCTACATGGTTGCCTTGTTTAAAACTTTAGCAAGCTGATCTTTATTGAAATAAGAGCATTTTTACCTGTAACTACAGAAAAAATATAATCACGTCATGCATAGAAAGTGAGTCTATATAATAAACAATTTTTTATTTTTTTTGTTTTCCATGAGCTGATATTTAAGTTTTGAATAGCTTTCAGAACTGCAAGGCATGGCATCCTTGTGTATTTATGCTATTCAGGGTTAATCAATGCATGAAATCATGTCTTGAAACTAATAATGCCATTGAACTTAAACTGATAGCCCAGACTTTTATTGACCTCACTCTAGAAAATTAACCTGCCTACTTGGGACAGGCATCAATACATGAGGGGCCTTTAATTATTTCAAACAGAACTTGTGTATAGAAAAGGTAAGAAAGAGTATTAAATAGTAGATTTACACCATAATGAATATTAGCTGCATATAAGTTGTGTGCAGGTGATGTCACAGTGAGGCTCTCCAGACTGGGGGCAGGAAGTGATTTCTGCATTGAGAGGTGCTGCCAAAATGCCAGAGTTTCCCACTGTTACTTTGTTCAAATTGTGGGGGTATTAAGAAAATACACACTTTGAAGTCCTTAAAGTTATGACTAGGGATGAGTACGGAGATCCAGTACCAATGTGGCTTCAGTGCCAATACATCTGATACCTTCCGAGCCAAAACAAAACATGGATTTTATTGCCAGTTTTTGGTACCTAACCAACCCAATGCAACCCCCTGCCACTTCAAATGAAAAGCACAAAATACCCTGTGAATTTAACATAATTTATGTAGGCCCATACTCATTTTATTTAAGGCTACGTTATGAGTTGTCACTGACGCAGTGCCAGTGTGGAATTTTGGCTGAGACTTTACCAGGGCTGAACGATTTTGGAAAATGATCTGTTATTTTTTTCCCTAATATTGCAATTGCAATCTGATATGCAGTTATTCTCTAACTTTCTTTAATTCCTAAACAATGGCTGAGCATTTCTTTAAAGGTTAAGTTAGGATTTTTGTTTGTAGTCTATTCTAAACTAAAGGCACCTGAATGATTGCATGATATGTCATGCATAGCATCTCTACTGCAAAAAAAAAAGTTTATAACTGCTATTTGACACAAATTTTAGGTCAAAGAAATATTTCACCTTTTGCGATTTGAAAATTGCAGCAGGCCATATTACAATTTAATCTAATTTTCGGTTAATTGCCCAGCCCTAGTCCTTACATCATGTAGTCACAACCGTTTCCTTTTCTCATCCCATTCCCAGTTAGCATCTTTTTAAGATATTTCTCTGAATTGTTTAAGCCTTGGTATGCAAGACAGCTTAGACTCTTTACTACTAAGTTTATCGTATTTGATATGCGATTTTGGGAGACCTCTAATCAGCATGATCAGTAATTTCTTTAAAATGTTTTGTATGCAATATGATAAATGAAAAAAATGCCCTCCTGCAGATTATCAGTTGCCAATAAACACCTCTTGTATCACATTCAATACAAAAAAATATATATGTGATATATTATGGCAATTTTTCTTCTTTGGATTTTGTTAGAAGGTAAAATAAACATCTAATTTCCAACAAAAGAGAATGGCTATTTGAAGTATCTGGCTTTGCAGGGTTAATTCATGCGCCATCTTAAATGTTTTAAGTGACTCACCTGAGTGTGCTACAGTATGCTGCTGTTCGAGTACAAAACCGTATTGAAGCTGCTGCTCATATTGTTTCTGTTTCAGAGAAATCCCTTCTTTTGATGATCTGGATGGATAACTATTTGTTCATAAATATAAAGTGGTGGTAGGGAGGGAGAGATCATCGATGAGTGAAGGCCTTTGATGAAGGAGAGCGCAGTGTGCTGCGTGGTGAGTTCATCTCAGCAGAAATGATCATTTTAAAAATGATCAGACAAGTCAGGAACTTTAAGCACTACCTCCTGTCAATTTTATAGTTATTTCTTGGATTTATGAGACTCCATACGAAACATTTTAAGGTTTAAAATCAGACAGTGATGCTCCCAGAAGCAGCATGTCTTTGGATCACACTGGATGGATGAGAGGAAAAAGGTTTTTGAAAAAAAAAAAGTCGTCTGACTTTTGCCTGTGTGTTTAGTTCCTTTCCTTCTCCATTGTTGTTGCCGTTGCCGTTGCCCTCTCTGTCTGATCAGCTGACCTCTTTGTCCTGCAGCTGGCTGTTTACAGTTGTGGGAGTTGTGTTCATTTTGGAGCAGGGGTGAATCTAGACTTTATGGTTGGGGGGGGGGGCAGGCCCTGAGTTGTACAGGGGGAATTATTATCTATTATTATTTTACTTTTTTTATTTATTTATTTATTTATTTTAAGAGTATTAAAAAATAACTAGTAAAAAATATTGAGTGGAATTTGCAAGTTCTAGAAGGTTTCATGAATAAGTTAGTAAAAATTGGTCATTTTAAAATTCACTTAAGAGTAGAAAATAGAGTTGGCAGTGGGGGGGGGGGGGGTTGGTACTGGGGGTCCCGTGGCCGCCATCCAGTTGTGCTGTATTTTGTATTTATTTCGATTTATTTTATTTATTTTACAATAACATTTGTAATACAATTTTCAGATGTCTTTTATGTCATTGAAGGCAAAATTTTAACATTCAAATCACAGTTTTGCTTGACAGACTCTCTTTCACAAAAATGCGTTTTTCTCAGCTTTCTAGAAAACAAGTGGTCTTTTTGGTGAAACTAGCCTCTGTTCAACTTAAGATAAATCAAGAATGGAACAAGGTACAAACGTTTTTTTCCATGATGAAATAGTTTCTTCTTTCATTCGAGCTATTCTGTGTTTTCAGAGTCATAGTATAGAATATTCTGTGGGTCTTGAAAGATTACTCAAAATGGCCAAAAATGCTGCACATGCCACTTTCCATTTTATAAAAGGGCTGGCACTCAATGAGTTTGTTGTGTTTCACAGTTTCAATTAAAAACAGTTTTATGAAAGAAAGATGGGGAAGAGCTGTAAAAGAGTTGCAGCAAGACTCATAGCTCAGTAAGACTCCCCAAGTGTGTTGTCTCTTTTCATCTGACTAGACATGTAGGAGGAGTTCTGCAGGACTAAACCATTTGTGTTATCGACCACCTCCACACGAGGCAAGTCGGTTATCCCATGGGGAAAAAAACCTTTCTTATAGGATAGGGATCATACCTAATGTATGTGGAAATTTTTCTGATGGTAGCTGCGGGGTACAGGTCCACCTGTCCACCTCCTTTTCCTCCATTTTCATTAAACCGGTGGATCATTAGGATCAACTGACTGCAAACTACCTTTAAAATAAGGATATCCATAAACAAGTGTAATAGCAAATTACTAATTATGACTGGATTGAGAATTTGTAATGCAGCAAGTTAATCAGCAACATTCGTAGAATCCATCCCTTTTTACCTTCAAACCAGCAAAAATGCCACATTCTCACTCATTTTGGCTTTTCAAATACAAGGATTTGATCATGGTTACTGTTAGCCTGAAGCTAAAATTACAAATAGGAATGAAAGAAGGCATTATAAAAGGCAGCAGCAGAAGTCCATGATTTGTTTCATTCCTTGGACAGGAAATAAACTTATGAACTTTCCACATGATGATTAGATTCTGGCTGTGATGAGTCAGTCAGAAGCTTCTCTTCTAGATTTGGCTTCAAACATAAGTTCTTCAAACAGCTCAGGCTGTTCAGCGAGGAAGACCAGCAGATTTGAGGTGAAATGCTGTTCGGTGTCTGAGCCTGCCGTTGTTTATTTTTTGGACCGGCACCTCCTCTGTTAACGTCAGCTGTCCTCAGGAGCCCGACGCCAAAAAAGATCCTGATTTCCTGCATGAATATTTCAAATGTGAGCTGTGGCCGCCACCTGCTACCCACAGCTCTAAACGCTGAAACCTTGTGATAAGTGGTCCAAAGCCGGCTCCCCTTCTCCTCTGCCAGGATTACACAGCTATTGGTTTACATTCAGAGTACAGAGCGCTGATACTGGGGCAGGTGTGAAACACTCTGCTGGTTGGCAAACATCCCATAATATTGTATATTTAATCACAAAACTTAGCCCCAATAACCATTTTCAAAGCTGTCACAGGAAAACTGCTTTACTTTTCCTGTAAGTAATTTGTTCCATTTATTTTAATATACACCATATTTTTTAGATAATAAGATCTCTGATTTGTTTTATTATAAATGGCAACTTTACATTATCATTTACAGTTTTAACGCTGTTCAAACACAGAATATCTGTAATTTTTCAAGATAAAAGGATGTTTTATTTTGTGGCCTTTCTTCCTGGAAGTGAAGTAAAACAGGAAGATAGTAGACAATCTGCTAATTCATTGAAATAACATAATTTGAATGAACATGAAAAAAACTTCTATTCATGCCCTGCTCTATGTGTATGATTTTTCTGATTAATTAACAGTGGTAATTTCAAAATAATGAAAAAATAATTCCCATGATCACACATATCTTGACCATGTCACTAAACTTTCTATTATTCCTTTACTGAGAGACCTTTTGCAGCAGGAATAACATGCTTTGTTTGTAAATGGTGCTTTCTGTCAAAATGTTATCAAGTTATACCATTAAATGTGTAGGCATAATCAACTACGAGGACAGTGTATATCATTGTTATGTTATGGATTGGCTTTTCAAAAATATAATCCTTTTATTTCCAATCCTTTAAACTGAAAATTGATGTTTGATAAATAGTAAATATTTATTTAAAAAAGGTAGTGTTGCCAGGGTTTGCTACAGCATAGCTTGCTTTAGGACATATCTAACGAAAACTTTTACTGACCTCATGCTTAGATCCCCCCCACCACCACCACCTTTCAGAAATGTGTGTTGAAACAAGCCATTCTCAGATTTTCCACTAATGATGTCACGTGGGGAGTAAGCACCGCCCCCAGGTTTGGTTGGCCCTCTTCACTTGGAAGAAAGTTCCGCCTTCTCTCCCAATGAGAGGAGGATCAGGAGAGCAGTGCACATTAAACCACATCCATTTCCCAAGAGGGGCGGGGTCAGGGGCAGAGTCAGACATCTCATTGACATTTAAAGCCACAGACACAGAAACAGCTCTTTCTGAGCAGGGCTGAAACAGAGAGTTTTTTAGACATGCATCCAATACTGGAGTGTTTTTTTGTTTGTTTGTTTGTTTGTTTGTTTTTTATGCCATATTTTGGGGACCTCTGAGACCAATATGAACTTCTCTTAAAGGGGTGAAATATGTGACCTTTAACTTGTAGGGGGATACTTGCACTGTGTACTATACAAATCCTACTTTTTCTCTCCGACTTGGGATTTCGGGTAGGATCCAAGCAGCCCAAGTCGGTCGAAATGACGTAGCAAAATGGCGTCGCACACTTTTATGTGTCGTCTAATTTAGCATTTGTGTTACTACAGTACAGGCCTCTGCACAGCTCGCTTTGATGCCTGTATAAGTTCAATGATGCATGCAGGATTCCCCTCACTGGTGCATTCAAGTCATACTTACAGCATATGACGTTTCTCTTTCTCTCTCTCCCTCAGGTAGCTAATATATTTCTCCAACAGTAATTTTTGATCCTCGAAAAACATCAAAACAAACATCAGCTTACTGTGGCTGGCCATGTTTTCCGAGATTACGCAATGAAATGCATTTACCTCGGATGTCGGAATTTCCGACCTGGATTTTTCCAAGTTCTGAGTACAATCGAATGCAGCATAAGTCTTGCATGATCTCGTTGTCTAAGCAGAGTAGAAGAGGGAAGAGTCAACTGCTTGCTGCCAGCTGGTGGTGCCTGCCACCAACTAGCGGGGTGAAATTACACCACAAACTACCGCACCAACAACATAAATTATTACTTAAAAAAATACCGATACTGCATTTTAAAATATCGTTACAGTATTGCACCGTGAAATATCACGATATATCAGTGCATCAATATTTTCTCACACCCCTAGTCACTAATGAAAGCAACTCCTCATACTTTCATCTCTATGACCATTATTGTAATGGATGAAAATAGAATTTTTATACAGCATATAAACAAAGACAGCTTACGATCACCAAGTGCTATTAGACACATTTCTCAACTGTCTGACAGAAACAGCTTCACTTAACAGTAAGCTAACTAATAATCAAACTGGTTGCCAGCTCTTTTAATAATTAATTTTTGTACAACTGTTTACTGTTTGAGCCACGTTCAGAGCATATTCTCTCTCTTCTTGGTGCTTTCAGGCATCATGCCGTTGTAGTTGGTCTCTATGGCACACAAGAATCTTTAAAGATACCTGATAGCCTCAGACGCAGTAGGAGAAGCTTTGTGGAGCATCTAGCTTTGGCCTCTAATCATCCTATCAAGTAGCCTCAGCAGCTCTTCGGCGGCCAGAGCTGCTCAGTAGGGGGACCATTGTGGTTAATAGCTGTTTTATCTTGAAAAAGTCAGCTGTATTAGAAGTTTTCAGCAGATTAAAGATGAGGATTTTTATCTAGAATGTAACAGTTTTGTGCCACCAGGGACGTAGAATACAGGACCTTGCTGAGACTTGCCAGAGAGAAACACCCACTCAGTGACCTGCTGGATAATGAGTAGAGGGGTTTCTAAATTTGCACTTTAAGTAAACTAAATGAGAGGAAGTCTGTGTTTAATCATAAGTTCTGGCGTCTCTGACCTGAGGAACAAGCCAATTTTTTTCCAGAGTCAAACACAGATTCAATTAAATGTTAATACACTTGGGTTCAACTTTGCATCAAAATATATCTCTTTTTATACACCCATTATTTCCTTAATACCTTAATAGCTATGGCAGGAAACATGGAAAGACACTCAGTTTTCTAAAGCTTATTT
This sequence comes from Cheilinus undulatus, assembly GCF_018320785.1. Taxonomy (NCBI): domain Eukaryota; kingdom Metazoa; phylum Chordata; class Actinopteri; order Labriformes; family Labridae; genus Cheilinus; species Cheilinus undulatus. The sequence goes on along the minus strand of NC_054878.1, from coordinate 32,343,662 downwards.
TGATCTTTTTTTTTTTATATCATCAAAAATCCAAAGAAAGTCAGTTTAAAGTTTTATTAAACAAAGATAATCAACATATCCACACATGTGAAAGGCTGAAATCACAAGTTAAGTAACATATTACTGAAAAAATACGTTTAGCATAATCCTTTAAACAGACAAGGGTTATTCCTTGCAAAATTGCTTGATCAGGGATTTGATCATTTTTTGTCTGTCTCTATGATATATTTTTTTCATTCACAGGAAGGTCATGTGAGAATTGATACCACTAAACATGCTGTCAAACCGCTGCAGGAGGAGAAATGTCCATGTTCATAGAACTGACATTGCGACGCCGCTGTTTCCCCCACTTGAATTGCTTTTTAATACATATTGATCACTTTAGTAATCAATACTCCCCCACTTATGACTTCCCTCACGCTGCTGCTTTCCTCTCAAGACACTAGATGTACTTTAACAGCCAGCGTTATCCGGTGTGGATTGTTTAGCAGACGTTGAGTGCAGAGAAAGTGCTGCTGTGAGGGAGGAGACTGTAACCTCTATTTGAAGGTGACCAGGAGGCGGCTGAGTGGGAGAGCAGCCTGCTGGGGACCCCTTCTGGCAACAAACAACATTTCATCAGCAAGTGACCCTTTTTTATCGACCACCCACTGGATTCACAGTTTCACCCAGAGAGTCAGTCATTTAACAAGATTCACTTACTTGTGAGAAAAAAATCATATATTGTGTTAGCTGGCTGGAAATGATTCATAGGAGGAGATAATAGCTGTAGAGATTGGAACATGGATGGCAGTGAGACTTATGAAAAAGGATGAAGGTAGAAGTCTAAAAAATGGGGTCTAAGATGATGATTTAAAACAATATTGAGTTATATGTATGGTGTCATGTCAGTGTAATTGATATGAAAAGACTCAACAATGGGTCTTGATGCTGACTTGCTTAAGGACATTTTTAATCCCATCCAGCCCACTTTATTTATAAAGCAAACTTTCAAATACATTGACGTTTACCAAAATATTGCACAATCACTAAAGGCAGAAATAAAATTACAGCTTACAAACATTAACTATGGATAGACTATAAAGTAAATAAAAATGGGAAGAATAGACATGAAAAATAAAGCCACTTTAAAGACAATACCACCAGCAAGATGCAGCAGTTGAGACTCAAACATTTTTACAAAAAATGTCAGTCAAGTATTGTATTTTTATGTCTGATTTAATACAATTAGAGATGAAATGGTTACCAGGATTTGATAATAACTCTGATAAAAAATGTGCCCATGGCTATCGTACAGTTTATATTTCAATAGCCACGACAACAATAAATGTGTCACGAATAATTAATTCGAGAATCAGAACCCAACAATAGTTCATTCTGTTTTTTTCAGCTCCAGAATGTGGTAACTGTTAGCCAGGACGCTACCACCAATGCTACTAATCCAACATACATATGCATTTATATCATCAATAAGTCACATTTCATAAGACATTTGAATAATTCCATTCAATTTTGTGGGCAGGCCTGTTGATAGTAGATACAAAACAAATCATATGACTTTTTTTAAACATTTGCATAGAAATAAAGCAGTGTCAGTTTATTTATATGGCACATTTAAACAACAAAGCCAATCAAGGTGGTAAAAAGAATATGCTGAAAGCATTGCGATAAAGGGGAAAAACATGTATTAAAAAAAGACATTAAAATGGTAAAAACAAACCATTTCAAATTAAATACAACAAATATCAAAACTTAGATATGACCATAGTAAAACAAATGCATAAAATAAACAGTAGGTTGTTTCACCTTAGCCGCGTTATGGATGATTAGGATAAAGTTCAAGATGAATGTTTGGGAACTAAATCTCATTTTACTGACAGTTGACTTCATCAGATGATTCACAAACTTTTAAATATTGTTACTCACTACAGAGTTTTGTGCTGGGCAGTTAATGTATTTAATAACTGAAGGCTTAGACTCGAGCCTCTGATTTAAACATTTATTGATCATGAACAACAATGAAGAGCTGGATGTTTACCACAGGCTGCACACAGACTTAATACTGAACATTTTGCCAACATTTTCAAGAGCTGCTTGTCTGGGGCTCAGTTGCAAAACTGAAACACTCCAACCCTTTTTTACTTGTTTTTTCCCCACTCACTCTTTTACCATGCTGTTCAGTGGAGCTACATGACTGGTCCGTCTGCTGTCAGGGATTTCACTCAGCACTTCTCTCTCTGACACTCTGATGAGTCTGCCAGCTAATGAATTCCCCAAAACAAGCTGAAACTCGCAGACAGCCCCAACAGATCTCTATTTTAAAATAGATCGGCTCTGCTCGGGGACCACGGCTGACACCCTGGGTTTGGACTGCAGCCTCCATGTCTGATCAACGCAGACAGTTTGTGCTGAGTGAAACTTTAGGTATCCTTGTTTTTGCGAGTTCATCCCTCACCACGTCTCTCTCTGTCTCTCTTCCTTCAGGATGTACCCAATAAAAGAGGTTCCTGTGGAGGCTGAGGCCCTGACCGACTGGCTGTATCAGAGGTTTGTGGAGAAGGAGAAGCTGCTGGCCCACTTCTACCACACAGGTTTGTCTCAAAAAATGGAAATATGACATAGACACAAGTATTCAGACCCTTTGTTAGTACTTAGTTGAAGCATCTTCAGCAGCAATTACAGCCTTGATTCTTTATTAAAGCAAACAAGTAGAAGGATCTTCTGCCAATCTTCTTTGCAAACCCTCTCAGGCTCAGTCAGGTTGGATGGGGACCATTGGTGGGCAGCTACTATCGGGTTTCTCCATAGTGTTTGATAGGGTTAAAGTCGGGTCTGAGGTCCTGAGCACTGTGGAACAGGTTAACAATTAGGATATCTATTTACTTTGCACTATTCAGCTTTCTCTCAACCCTGACCAGTCTCCCAGTATCTGCTGCTGAAAAACACCCCCACAGCATGATGCTGCCCCCACCATGCCTTACTGGTGCAATGGTATTGAGCAGGTGATGAGCTGTGCCTGGTTTCTTCCAGACATAACGTTTAGAATTGAGGCCAAACAATTCAGTCTTGTTTTATCAAAACAGAGAATCTTGTTTTTTTCAGTCTGAGAGCCCTTCATCTGCTTTTTCGCAATCTCCAAGTGGCCTTTCATGTGTTTTTTTTCACTGAGGTGAGGCTTCAAGCAATGTTAATTTTATTTCAGTACCTAGTATAAAGCACCAATTTAAATTTCATATCACTATTATAGTAATCCTCATTATCCTAATTATAAGATCTTGATCTCAACGGGTCTTCTGGTAAAATAAAGGTTAAATAGATAGTAAATAAAAAGTCATCATGATATTAAAATAAGCTGAAATTATTCAAAAAGTTTTGATACGTCTTGCTGGAATAATTTCACTAAGATTTATATAAAGAATGAAAAAAAAATCAACAGCATAAATCACACTTTAGTTTGCAAAAGCCTGGACTTTTTCCAGAATACAAACACCTGGGGACAATCAGTTTATCGACAGAAGTAAGACGGAGACATTTGCTAGCACGATGGACGAAACAGGAGAGATGTGCTAGGAAATGTGGACAGTAAGAACTGTATGGTGAAAATGTACAGCTCCTCTGCTATTTGAGATTATTTTGGATTCAGGAGAGACGACACATTTCTATCAGGTGCTGTGGAGCGGTTGCCGAACATTTGTGGTTACTTTAAAAGAGAAGAGGTCAAACCTCTATCACCAACTGTAACACAAACATGAATAACTACCTGAAACAGTCAAAACTATTCAAACAAAACCAACAAAATAAAGTAGCAGCAAGTAACTTTGCCATTATTGTATTTAATGTCCCCATTACTTGTTATTTAGCTGAAGACTTATTGCATGTGAACATGAGAATCAAAGATGAAAAGATATTCATTTAATCTATTTTTGAGATTAAGTAGAGAGTATGCTGGTTGTAACAAACAAAGCAGGGATTCAAAAATGTTATTTTCTGATTGTTTGACAGCTGTAACACTCAGACAAACTTTGACACATATAGCCTTAATCAGACCAAAACCAACATGAAGGTGCTCTGCTCACACTCCAGTGTCCATGCAGACTTTGGCCAGAACAGTAGAACAGTGTTTTTCTCCTGAGAGACAAGGAGTATGAATAAATGCTGATGTGAAAAGGCTTGTTCATTGTTGATCTAGGTGTGATTTGTACATAGTTCAATGAATATAGATGTCTTTAACTTTATTGTGCATTTTTGCATAAATATTACAGGCAGACCCCCAAAAACCTGGGGTTTAAGGGTTAAGGACTTTGCAAACTGGGTCTGTTTATCTCATCTGAATTTTTCGCACGTTAAACAATAAAATCAAACTCATGTTTTTCTAATGACATTTGCACACGCAAGCTGAAATTTTTGTCTGTCATATTTTTTCAGATCAGGCTTGGTTTTATGTGAAATTTCGCATCAGTTCAAGTCATTTAAATGGGTGACTGATGATTTAAAACAGTGCCTGCTGCGTCCTCCTCGCTTGCTCACACCCGCCGGACCCCTCCTCTCTCTCTCCCTGTCTCTCGCTCTGAAACCTCACTTCAAACACCGTAGTTTGCCCATGTATTAGGTGGATATCAGCCATAGCAAGATGACAGATAAAGGTATAAGTTGTAACCTACTCACAGGTCATAACAGAGACTGAATTATTAAGTTTCTCTCCCTTTCTCCAATTTGTCTCAGCGCTATGACGCGTGTGTGCTGTATAAAGCTCTCTGTCATGATTGATCCAGCGGGATTTTAGAGGAGTGACAGAGACACAGGCTCGCAGTAGGAAATAATTTGCCACACTCAACAAATTGTCACAGTGAAGGCAGATAAAAACGCATCGGGCCCAGTGTGTAAGGTACACATTGTTAAGGCGGCCACCATAACGATAAAGCACTGTGGGAAGTAGTGAGGATGCTTTGCTCTGTGTAATACCCTTCCATCTTCCAGTGACTCAGCTGTTTCTGTATAATGCTTTCTACAGCCATATGAATTCTAAGCTGGACAGGTGTTACAAAGATCCAGTACTTTTCTGACTAGTCTCTGTTTATGTTCCTCATCAGGATCATTCCCACCTGAAGACAGACAGAAGGAGGCAGCTTCCCGGCAGATGACCCTGGACCCCGTGTGGCTGTGCTTGATCCAGTCATTTGCGTTTGTCTCGGGCTACATGTGGTACAGCGTCCTCCAGTACCTCTACTGCTGTTTATTTTGAGTGCACTGATGAGGCGAGAGTCTTTCTCGGACCACTGGAAAAGCCTCAGGATCGGTTGGTGTGTGGCCCGGCGTCATACTCGCCCCATAACGATGGATGAATGTACATTTACAAACCGAGGAAAGACTTGACAGGAATAAAAAATAAAACACACAAACACACAGATAACAAATACCCGTACAATATGAAACTGGTCACAGGTGTAGTTAAAATGCACACAATCCTAACACCACACACTCGCTCCAGTAATCTCTCGCACTCGTCACGACTCACATTTCGATGTTTACACGTCCTCATACACGTAGACGCTCACACGAACCTAACTTTTTATTCAAAGTTAAATGAAAATGAGGCTCAGGACTCTTCCAGAAGACACTCTGGACTGAACTCTCTTCCCTCTCCTAGGCTTTAGCCGCGGTAGTTTTACAGAGTATAAAGTACGTATGAACGAGTGCGTGTGAGTGGTGACTAGAAGCAAAATGTCTGCCCTTAATCCTCTTCCTGGTAAGAGTTGATGAAGCCCACTGGACCTCTCTCTCAGCGCGCTGACCACGACCTTCCAGAGCAAGCGGCTATATGAACGTTGAGGCTGCGCAGCCGGCCGCTCCTCTGGCTTTCATTGCACTAAGGATCCATACTGCCCTAACCGCTCTGTGTCCCAGGAAGTACTCCTGAGTGGTAGCTGTGTTTTTATTTCTTTTGTTTTTCTTCCTCTACCCGCATATCTCCACAACAACAGCCATTGTATTTGTTGTTGACATCTGTTTGTTTGTTTGTTTTTTTCCTCCTTCCTGTCTGTTGAGGCAGTATTCTGAGCTCACTGAGAAAAAGGGGGATCATGTTTACACTGGCGGCCCTGCTGAAAGCCTAAAAGGGATTTGTGGCCATGATGCAGAGCGTGGTTCAGGACATTAAACAGAGGAAGAGGAGATGGTGCTGTAGTGCTACAAAAAAATAGGAGGGTGTCAAGAATTGCAGTTTGATCACCTTAAAAAAAGAAGAAAAAAAGCCCTCCCTCCTTGTGGATTCCCTCTTTTCACCTTCTGCTCTCCAACATGCATACACACTTACACAAACAATGTGCACACACAGCCATGTGCAGCTACACACCGCAGAATCGGCGTCCACGTCGTAAAGGATCATCTCAGCGAGCCAGTCTGAGAAGGCAGAGACTCTTACTCCCACATCGGACTATATAGTTTTACAAATATTTAAGCCATATGCTTAGTGTTGTTGGGACAGGGACGAGAAATAAAGAAAAAAAGGTTTTTATAGAAAGTTACCCTAATGTTGAGCATCTAAAATAGAGATTTTGGCTTACTATAGGTGTCATTACTGTACATTTACAGCATAACCTGCCTAAGTGAGTGTGTGTGGTTGTCTTCTCCCCCCATTTTTGATATATACAATTCACGTGGTGTCGCTCCGTGACGTCAGAGAGCGGCGGCAGTCTCACCACAAGTGGTCAACTTTGATTTCATTTTAAAACTACATGAACTGTCGTCTTCATGTCATGGTATGTTTAAATCTTGTACATAACAAAGATGAGGAAGAGTTTTCATTGTTGGAAATGACTGCAGCGTTTATCTCTTTTTATTTTTGGTCTGTGATAATTTCAGAGAATTTTAAGTTTAAAATGTCATGAATGTTTTTTTAAAGATGACAACTATGAAAGCAAGGATTTCCCTTCACTTCTCAGTGTTATCCTGTGTTTTTAATTTATTTCAGTCTTTGTTTTATTGTTGAAATCCTGAGCAGGAGGTTGTTGTTAGAGCTACTGTACGTCCGTGTCACACATGGACCCAGTTTCAAACTTGTACTGTCGTACATTTTAAGATGATCAGGATTCAGAGGAAAACCTCGACTGTCAAGCCTTACCTGATGTCCTGGTGGACCACAATCCCAAATAATGCTGTTTCCTCAAACTCCCTGATGGGAAAGAAAAAAAAACACAAGATGTTGTGATAACGATGGTTTGATGGTGTAAAACTTTGAGGAAGGGATCACTCTTCACTTCAGAGGGAAACTCTGGCAGGGCCCTGAAATGATGCAGCTGTTCTCTCTCGAATGTACTCGTGTCGTGGTTTTCAAGTCGAGTAAATGTAATTTGCTTAGCCTGCTTATTAGGAGAAATATAGAGCAGCAGAAACTATCATTGTCATAAATCAATGCATAAAGGAGTAGTTTTTGTGACACTGTCAGTAGAAAACTGTGTGAAATGCAAAAAAAAGGGCTACCTAACAGGTAGGTAAAACATTTCAAATCCAGCTGTAGATGTGATTCATCCAGTGGCCCTTTCAGATTCCCCTCCATCGTGAGAGTGACTTGAAATAAAGCTCCATCTTTTTTCTTTTTTTAATCATGTTTCACTTTTTCTTTGTCAAATTTTCTGACCATATTTCCAAAGAAGGCAGGGAAAAATGTTTTCCTAGATGTGGTTTTAGGAAATAAAACACAATAGGGATTTAAACAAATTATACTAGAACTGTCTGCAATTTTTCCATTTTGTACTTCTCCTTTAATTCCTAGCTACACAGCCATTTTACAACACAAAAGACTTGTGCTGGAATAAAACATCATAAAGATCTTAACAGTGTAACTCTTCTCTTTTGGTGTGTTCTTTGGGTGTCTGCAGATCATGGCACTAACACAAAAAAGTCATACTTTGGGGATTTTTTTTCTACATTTTGGGAAAACAAAAAGCCATTTTAAATGTTTTTTTTTTTATTAAGGGAAATTATAGTAGGCTAAAAGATCCCCTAAAGCAATACATCATGCTGTGATCTATAGAGATTCAAGAACAGATGAGAAACAAAGATATTGACGACATCAGACTGGACAGGGTGACAAAACTATTTTGAGGAGTTGGGACTCCAGCAAACCACAGTGAGAGCCATTATCCACAAAACTTGGAACTGTGATTAGCCCTCCCAGAAGTGGCCGGCCTTCCAAATTTATTCCAATGGCTCACTGACAACTCATCCAGGAGGTCAAAAGAACCCAGAACAACATCTAAAGACCTGCATGCCTCACTCTACTCAGTTAAGGTCAGTGTTCATGATTCAACAGTAAGAAAGAGACTGGGCAAAAAAGGCATCCATGGGAGAGTTCCAAGGCCAAAACCACTGTGGACCTAAAAGAACACAAATCCTCATCTCACTTTTGTATAAAACATCTTGATGATCCCCAGGACTTGGGAAAATATTCTGTGGACTAAAGAGACAAAAGCTGAACTTTTGGAAAGTCGTGTATCCTGTTGCATCCAGTGTAAAACTAATTCAGCCTTTCATGCAAACATCATCCAGAAGGAGAATGTCTACCTTTGTTTGAAGTGGTCAAGTCAAAGTCTGGAATCCCATTGAGATGCTGTGGCATGGCCACGGGCCAAACAAATTATCTTTGTCTAATGATCAAAAACAGTAAGTGTGACAAATGTGCAAAAAAGAATTCAGGGAGGGGGAAATTTTTTTTTACATAACTGTATGTACTGAGAGTCATAATTAACCCTGAAACTGTAGTCACCATTTTGTTCAAGATGTGTTAAATTAGCCTACTCAGTGTTGATTTTGTCTCTGAGTTCCTGGCTAAGACGTGCCTCTGGGTAACTAAAGCCTGTCTTTGCTCAGTTGTTTAACTGTAATGTCAGTCACAAGCTGCTGAGAGTCTCTGGTTTATATTACAGAGCTCTGATTTCAGCACTGATGGTAGACTAAAGGAACTGCAGAGGTTCTCTTACCCTAGCAGGATACTCTTCATTTATCTCTCTCTGGCTGGAGTGTTTGAGGAAAATGCTATTGTCAAGTTTTTAAGAAGTATTATACAGATCCTTTACTTCAGTGTATCCAGCCCCTAAGGTCACAAGAAGCTATCATCTTTATGATGTGCCCACGACAGAGGATAACTTATGTACAAAGTTGGTCACTGTTGGGCAAAGCCAGGCCGACAAATAAGAGGGGATCAGGGAGGGAGCCTTGTGGGACACCTTCCTAGTTGTCTTTGTGCTAAACCAAGAAAAGTGGCTGCCTATTTTAATCTTCATATTAGTCAAATTAAATAATAAATGTATGCCCAAAGATGTTAAAATGTGCCTAGTATAGTGCTTGGATAAATCTAGATAACCTCCACCACCAAGTGACTGATTATCATTAATATAGAGTTTGAGGTAAGGTAGGTTTTCCCTATATCTCTCGCATTAACTGCCATATGTTGGTTGTTATTACAGAATTCAAAATGCAACCGTCCCACCAAATGCCAGTGTCCTCTAAATGTGTTGGATTTAAAGGATGGATATGGATAGAGTGCTGTGCCATCATTTCCATAGCAGCTGGAGTGATAGGTGGAGGGTCAGGTCTGCAGGAGAGCCACCGGCTGCAGGCAGCCAATGGGAGCTGTGGGTTGAAAACGACAGTAAGTGAGCTGGAAAACGGGATTAAATATGCATGAAGCTTCACCAACATACCAAAGGGCTAACAGTCAGGAGCCAGGGTGGCTGTTACTCAGTATGATGTCCAGATGGAGGACCACTCTGCATTGTGTATTCTACTTCTCAGTTTTGCTAAAACCTCTTTCCAAGGTCACCCACATCACACAGACAAATAAGTCTCAAGAGGAACTTTGGCGTCCTGTGCAGAAAGCACCAGTGTTCCTGCTCGGACACCTGCAACGATCTATTTCACAGATACTGCGCTCAAAGATCCTCAATGTCACGCTTTGATGCTTGCTCCCTCATGAATGCTGTGTTGGTGGCGGCGTCCCTTGAGTCAGCAAACACTAAAACACCCAGCTGTGGAGAGAAGGCCCGGGCTGAATGTCACTGCAGCAGCCACAGGCATGGCACAGTCTTTCTGGGTCCTCCTGCTGTTGGACTGACACTAGTGTGAGGATCGCATGTGTGTCATGCAAGTTCTTGTGTCAGAACATCCATAAGGGATCAGGTCTGTCTCTGGAGTGCAGCAGGGAAGATGTACATACATTTTCATGCTGATGAATAAGTGATGGCAGAAATGGTACGTTCATTCAAAATACAGGGAAAGTCTCTTTAGTTTAAGGATCTTCCAGTGAAAGAATTTCTCTACATGTGTCTGATTCAGAGCTATAGCTCAAATGCTTCTCTTTCATTCAGGTGGTGTCCTGTTGAGATCTGCTGCTTTGTCAAAAAAAAAATCTACCTAAGCTTGAATCCATAGCAGAGACTTGCAGTACCCCCTACTAAAAATGCTGGGGCACAGATGGCCTAGCAGTAAGGTCAGGCCCCGTGTTTGGGAACGACCTCTGCAAACAAGTGTTCACAGTAACATGTAATGCGTCTTTCACATCACTGTGGAGGAATTTTGGCCCACTCTTTGCAGAATCGTCTCCGTCAGACACATTGGAGGGTTTTCCAGCATGAACGATCTGTTTATGGTCATGCCACAGCATCTCAATCAGATTTAAGTCTTAGCCTTGACTAGGCCACTCTTGAAACCTCATGCTTGAGGTCACAAACTGATGGCCGGACAATCTCCTTCAGGATTTTCAACCAGAACAAAAATTATATTTACATCAATTTGTCATACAGGTCGTAAAAGTTTAACTCCTGTCTCACCAGTCCACAGAATATTTTCACGAAAACCTTAGGGATCATCAAGACGTTTCTTGGAAAATGTAAGAAGAGCCTTTGTGCTCTTTTTCATCCGCTGTAGTTTTGGCCTTCGAACTCTCCCATGGATGTCATTTTTGCCCAGTCTCTTTCTTACTGTTGAATCATGACCATGGCACAGTCAAGTGAGGCCTACGGGTCTTCAGATGTTGTTTTGGGTTCTTTTGTGACCTCCTGGATGGGTCGTCAATGCGCTCTTGGGGTTTTTTTTGTAGGCCGGCCACTCCTGGGAAGATTCACCACTGTTACAAGTTTTCTCCACTTGTTGATAATGGCTCTCACCGAGGTTTGCTGGAGTACCAACACCTCAAAAATGGCTTTGTAAGTCTGATAGATGTCTCATCTGTTCTTGAATTTTTTGAGATGGTGGCATGATGTGTTGCTTTTTGAGATCTCTTAGCCTACTTCACTAAAGAGATTTCTTGATTCAACAGGTCTGGCAGTAATCAGGTCTGGCTGTGGCTAGTGACATTGTACCCAGCTTTCCAAAATCATGGTTAATCACAGGTAATTCATGATTTAACAAGGGGGTAGTTTCTTTTCACGCAGGGCCAGGTTTGGTATGGTAAAATGGCTCCATATTCTAGCTAGCACAAAGCTGTCTGTAACCTAATATTTGCTAAAATAAAATGAGAGTAGCCTCAGAATTTTTGGTCTAACTCTATAAGGAAGCAGATAAGAGTGTTTCCCAACAATTCCCCTCTGGGTATTATTAGCTCAGTGGCATTATCTCTTCATAACAGCATATAACTGTCATCTTTAAGTGTGTTAGCTTGACTTTACAAGGCTCTTTGACTCAAACTGAACCCAAACAAAGAAATCAGAGGTGACATAAGCACCATTAGATACTCTTAATCCCCCATTACAGCACCCTAGTTTCCCCAAAAGAGGTAAGAAGGTTATAACTGGATGTGGGATGTAGTTGTCTCCCTGTCCACCCTGGTGCTCCCTCTCAACTCCTGGCCTTTAACATGGCCATGTGACGTCAGAGCGGCCCCAGGCACCCGACTGTCTCTGTTGATTTTAGCTGTCAGTTTTCCGCTCAGCACCCGCCCGCTCCCCTCCGACTGTTCCTGGCTGATGTCCAAACTCCTCCAGCTCTTTGTAGGAGTGACCTTTGCAGAGGCAGACTGACAGACCGGCTCCGGAGCTCGCTCTCTTGGTGGTGTGTGTGGTGTCAGTGTGTGGTACTGGCAGTGGCGAGCGGAGAGGGCTGAGAGGATAATTTGAACACAACTGTTACTGTGGCTGCCCCAGTGAGAGGGCTGCTTACAGACAGAAATCCCAGAGACAGAGGCACAGATCACATGGCAAAATTGAGCTGTGAAGAGAAAAAATACAATCCTTTATCATTTAAATATATCATTTCAACTTCAACTCAGAGCAATGATGCTGCGCTCTCTTTTCAAGATCTGTCAGAGAATCAGAGCTGTCATAAAATGAGCATATGACTATCATTCATAGTCTAATTAGTTTGATCACAGTATGTTTTAATTACAAGATTCTTATGTAAATATATAATTACGGATCAGATATAATCCTTGTGAAAGCACCAAAAGGATAATACGACAGAGTTGAGTTTTGTAAAACTGCAAATGCTTTTCTGGGTGTTTTTTCAATCAGCCACCTTATTAGGTACACCTTGCTACCAAGTACGACCCCCTTTTGTCATCAGAACTGCTTTTATTCACTACGGCATAGATTCAATGAGGTGCTGGAAACATCCCCCTGAGATCTTGGTATATATTGACATGATAACATCATACTGTGGAGGCCTTTTTAGTTAAGTAAACTCATTGTCATATTTAAGAAACCAGTTAGAGAGGATTTGTGCTTTGTAACATTGTGAATTATCCTGTTAGTAGTAGCCATCAGAGGATGGGTATACTAATGGACTTGCTCAGCAACAATACTCAGGTTGGCTGTGGCATTCAGTGCTACCTTTCTTGGATGGCAACTCCTAAGGGGGTCATGCTGGGCCAAATAAAGACCACAGACACTGAGAAGGGCATCAGACTCCCATGTTCCTGACATATGCACCAGTCAAACTGCTCTGGCACCAGCCTGTAGCCTTTTTATGTATTCAGGAATAAAGGGGGAGAGCGGTTATTCAGAAAGATTAACAAAACCCTAAGGGTCCTAATTACCAGGCTTACAGGGGCCATAGATATTTTAATGACCTGTCAAAACCTTTCATTTTCAGAAAAGCTGAGCATCGTAAAGTTGATCAGAGGTAACCAAATTTCTTATTCAACCTGAATAATAACCACTCTTATCAATGAAATAAAAAAATGAATATTAATTATTTATGCTGTAGTAACATTAACTTTTTCCTATTGTAAACTCATTTTCTCAAAACAGAATAATCCTTTTTGACAAATTTTTCAATATGAATGGGCAGATAAACTAAACCAACTTTAAATTAATGTTAGACTAGCTACTGATCAAACACACATGCATTGATATCATCAATAAATCACAACTGGGGAGATCCCATTCTCTGGGTTTTTCAGCGGCCCAGTCAATTCTGTGGGCAGCTTTGCACACCCATGTTAATTTTCATTCCTTTCTATTTGATGCATTAACTTGGTAAATGAAATAACTTATATAACATTTGAATAAAATATTTTTATGAGAAATAGTTTGTGAAAAAAAGGCATATGTAGCCTACGCAGTGCCAAGTGAGCAACAAGGAGCTGTACAGCTCTGTTTTTTATTTTATTTTTTAGATAATTTGATATCCTGAAAAAAACCCAGATTTGAGCCTTGGGGAATAAACTCAGAGGAAATGCATTTTTTGCTAACAAATAACCTTGCAAATGCTTCTAGTTGCATGAAAAAGATCTCTTTCTGAATAATTTTTACTGAAGATACTTTGAAAGTGTGACCGATGCGTGTTTTTGACCAGACTGTGCATTTCTGGCGCCATCCTGTGGAGAGTTGCATGCATGTCGTCTACCCGCTCTACTCTCGCGGTTTTCAGGCGCTTAGCAACCCCACAAGTTGTATTTTTTTCCAGACCAATCAGAAGCCACCACTAGGACAGAGCGAACCAATAACGATTGGGTATTTAGGCACCAATTTAAACCCAGAGCGTGCACTTCCTGTTTGATTCACAACTGCAATACACGAGTGTTTCAGTGAAAGAGCGATTCAAAACTTGGTTTGTTTTGTTTGGGAACAAAGGCGACCTAAACTTAGACAATAATTCTGAAGTTACTTGTTTAAGTTTATCAACAGACGAGTCTTTCTTAGTTTTAACTGCTCTGTGCTAACGCTGAGTACACGCTAACGTTAGCTTAAGACAGCTAGTTTCAACGTTAGATTCGGTAGGAAACAAGATGCCGTCCCGTGTGGATGAGTACGAGGTGTTGCACACTATAGGCTCGGGTTCCTATGGAAAATGTCAGAAAATAAGACGGAAATCTGATGGAAAAGTGAGTAACAGTAACCCACATGCGTACAATGCCTACTTGTAGCTAGGTAACGCTAACGTTCACCTACCACCTTTAGTTAGTCGATATAAAGTTGTGCTATCGTTAATTAAGATAATATTTAACGACAGACTAGACTACCTCACTTTTTAGTTCAAGTTTTATCACTTGGTACTTTTACCAAGAAATACTTAACGGAGGATTCTTGCCGTCTTTCTGAACAACGATGAACAATGTAAGGAAGAGGTTTTTAGATGGCTATTTTGAAATGACGCATAAATAGATGGCAGTCATGTTGATGTGCTTAAAAAACATTTGACTTAACTTTCAAAAAACTCGAGAAGAGTGCAGTATCTTACATGTATATAGTTGCAAAGTTGGAGTAAGATGTCTGATTAATAAAAACTTTATATCCATGCAGGTGTTTGAAGCATAGAGCCTCAGGTTTTGTTTTCTACGTGCACTGTAACACCTCATGCACTTAAACTGCACTGGTCACTTTAGTCCAGTCCTATAGCCACCTTCTGTATTGTTATAGGTGGGTCTTTGCATAATATTGTAGTGTTCATGTTGTCTGCTGTATGTCTGTTTTATGTATATATTTTTATTCTTTATGTACAAGCTTGATGTACGCCTTTCTATGTATACCATCAACCTGCCTGGGACTATGGATGGAAATTAGCCTATGGGTACAATGTGGCACATTTGCATGTCCATGTTCATTTATGTGCACCTACAATAGATGAAATAATGGCTATTTCAGCCAGCAGGCAGAAAAATGATCAGAAACCATTATTTGTGTAACGCTCCTGAATTATTTAAATTATTTATAAAGAACAAAAACTCTATTTTTAAATGTTCTTCCTATACCCTCTTATATTGCATTGTTAATAACTAGATTTATAGGAAGAATAAGCACACAATTTGAGTATGTCTCTAAAGTTATAGGATATTGTAATAAATTGCATCCATATCTGTAACCAATGTGTTTTAGCTTCTAAAGTGCAGTAGAGGCCAATGTTTAGGGCTGGGCTATTAATTTAAATTTATCATTATTTATTTTAGATTTATTTTGGGGCATTTTTGTGCCTATATTTGATAAAGGAGGACAGTGGATAGAGTCGGACACAGGGACGAGAGCGGGGGGAGACATGCGGTAAAGGGCCTCAAACCGGATTCGAACCCCGGCAGTCCGTGTACATGGGGCGCGCTTTAAACCACTACGCAACCTGCACCCCAATCAATTAAAATTCAGAAGAAATCACAATATGCACTGCTGCAATTTTCAAATCACAGAAGGTCTAATAATTCTTTGACCTGAAATGTGTGTCAGAATACCAGTTTAATACTTTTTCTGGCACAGAGATGTTATGCTCTACACATCTACAGAGTCATTTTTTAAAAATAGTTTACAAAAAGTCCTATTTTAATGTTTTTCTGAATGAGAATGACATAAAATAATTGATCCCTAATACAAAATTTCATATCCAATTAGCAATATGAGTCAAAATGATCACAATTAGAACAAATAATTTGTTCAGCCCAAAAAAAAATTCAAATTCTCTTTATTGCTGTACTGCCTCATCAAAAGACTCAGCTCAACCTTCACCATTGATACCACAGGCTGAAAAGACATTAATTATTCGGAAACGTCAGTAGATTTGCTTAGTGCTTTGACTAAAGAATAATCTGGTGGTGGGCAAGTTTAAAGACTGAGAGATCAGTCCATAGATGATTTTGGATGTGCTGTCAGT
This sequence comes from Cheilinus undulatus, assembly GCF_018320785.1. Taxonomy (NCBI): domain Eukaryota; kingdom Metazoa; phylum Chordata; class Actinopteri; order Labriformes; family Labridae; genus Cheilinus; species Cheilinus undulatus. Next base: position 32,327,594 of record NC_054878.1, on the reverse strand, counting down.
GTCATCATCTGACAGGGATCCTGTTTTCTCTGTGTGGTTAATCAGCTGTTCAGTGTTCATTGTTAATAAATGCTCTTGATCAGCTCTCTTTATAAAAATCAATGCATTCAAACAATGGGTATATTTTACCCACTGCCTTTTTTAGGTATAGAGATCCCTGGCAAAGAAAACTGCAAATCCCCAGTCCTGTTTCTAACCAAAAGTTGCTGCAAGCAAGAAAGAGAGCAACATGGGTCCATTCCAGTTCACGGATCAGTAAATACTGACATTTTTCAAGCTCTTTTGCATCTCATACAGATGCAAAAGCTGCCTTTGTGTGTTAAAAGAAGAGAGCAGAGGTAATAACAGTGTCTATACTGCACAAATAAGCTTTCATAAGGCATTAATTCCAGAGCATTTGTAGAAAATTTCAGGAGCTTTGCCTCAGAAAACTTACTAAGTTATTTTTTTTACACATGGCTCATAGCAGGAAATTGTCCCTGTCAGGTGGGGGTTGGCAAAACAAATTTACGCATTGTGTGCATTCACAAATGGCTAGCTCTGAAATGTTGCAAATGCATTTGTGCAATCAAGACAGTGTGCAAGAGTCTGCTTGAAACTTTTTGTTATTAAAGCAAGAAATGAGTCAATACTGGGTGCTTAGGACTTCTATTTTTGTGGAGGTGGTATTGAAATAATTTGATTTTCAATATTATCATACCAAGATTTGAAATTTAAAAACCAGGACAACTTTAGTAAAGGCTTATGTTAAGAATGTTGCAGAAGATACTCTGTCTGCTAATGCATGTAAGGCAGATATTTTTCTTCGACTTTGACTTGCATGTGCAAATATACATTGCAGACATTAGATGGCATTTGTTATACAATATACAAATGCATACAAATGAGATATCACATTTTTAAAGAGTTGGTATACAAACAAGACACAATTCTCCTTTTATTCATAGTTTGTTGTAATAGGTTTCTTTATTACATGCTGAGACTTTTTTTCATCTTAAGCCTTACTTTGCGTTCTATTAGTGGCCTAAGTCAGCTATTTCTATCTATTTTAACATTTGTTCATGACTGACTTTGACTCTTCTTTTTTAAATTTTACATCACAATTTTCATCATTTTGCTTGTAACCTTAAGTTGTTTCAGATGTTAACAACAACACCATTACCATGTGTCTTAATGAGCTGCAACATCTCATTTCCATCCTACTTTTACTGCTTCTTTTCTGTAGATCCTTGTGTGGAAGGAGCTGGACTATGGCACCATGGCGGAGAGTGAAAAGCAGATGCTGGTGTCGGAGGTGAACCTGCTGCGGGAGCTTAAACATCCAAACATTGTCAGGTACTACGACCGCATTATAGACCGGAGTAACACCACACTGTACATCGTCATGGAGTACTGCGAGGGAGGGGACCTTGCAAGTGTCATCGCCCGATGCATCAAGGAAAGGTGACTACGATCATAGTGTTGACGTACAAAGTGCATTGATGTGTCTTCTGTCTGCATTTGGGGATTTTTGAAACTACATGCGCAAGTGTAATTGTGTTTTTAAAGGCGTTATTTGGAGGAGCAGTTCATCCTTAGAGTCATGGCACAGCTCACGTTAGCCCTGAAGGAGTGCCACAGGCGCAGTGACGGCAGGGCTACTGTTCTTCACCGAGACCTGAAACCAGCCAACATTTTCCTCGATATCAAACAGAATGTGAAGCTAGGAGACTTCGGCCTAGCAAGGATCCTGAACCATGACACCAGTTTTGCAAGAACCTTTGTTGGGACACCTTACTACATGTCTCCAGTGAGTTCCTTTAATCCTGCTATATCTGAGGTTTTCATATCATCTCACACCATTATTTTCAGGGAATATTTTGAGCAATTACCTTGACATCTTGAGCCTCCTGATTGATTGAAAAGCCTAATTTGCTTTTCTTGTAGGAACAAATAAACCGGATGTCGTACAACGAGAAGTCAGATATTTGGTCTCTGGGATGTTTGCTGTATGAGCTCTGTGCTTTATCGTAAGTTTTCTATCTCCTTTGCTTGGGTTTATTTTTCCAGCTGCAGGTTTGTGACCTTGAATCTTAAAATGTTCCCTTTATCTCACTGGTTTAGCCCTCCATTTACTGCCTACAACCAAAGAGAGTTGGCAGAGAAGATCAGAGAGGGGAAGTACAGAAGAATCCCGTATCGATACTCTGAAGAACTAAACATCTTACTCAGCAAAATGCTCAACCTGAAGGTTAGATATGAATTATTTAGCAATCCTGTATATTTTAGAGACTTTTCAACCAGTCTATGACTTTAAGTAGGGTTCATTTTTCTGTCTTTGTCTTTAACCAGGATTATCTGAGGCCGTCTGTGGAGTCCATCCTACAAAGCAGCCTTCTTGCTGAGGCTGTCTCTGAGGAACTGAGGAGGGCACAGGCACGACTGAGGAGGAAGTCAGCAGACTCTGACTGTCCTCTTCAAAAGCAGGCTGAACCTGCGTCTGCTGCAGAACTCAGACTCAAGGAACAAGCGCTGCGGGACAGGGAGAAGGCGCTGAAGGAACGAGAAGAGAGGCTTGAAAGTATAACAGTTGATTCTACTTCTCTGTTTGCAATTCAGATCCATTCCTGGTCAGAGTTTTTAGGAGCACTCACACTAAGGCCTGCTGCACCATACTGTGCTGAAGCACAATTTTTCCCCCCTTCCCAGTACCCTGCTGGCCCATCATGCTTCAGGCCCAACCTGGGCACTATACTTCCCATCATAATATGACATGCAGTTTATAAAAAGCTTAGTCTCGCAGTCAGCTTAAGGCAGCACAAACAACATGACAGTAATGTTATGGCACATGTGGGATTGGTTAGATACAGCTGTAGTACTTGCCGCTGATGTTTAAAATTGTTGATTGGAACAATCATATTGATTACACATCAAGTCCGCTGTGCTTACTCGTGCTTGTGTTCTTAGAAGAGCAATTGTACAGTGCCGAGGTCAACCTCTCCCCTCTGTTTCATGGCCAAAAAAGAGTAATATGCCAGTCAACAAAGTTTACTTCGGGGGTCAAAGGTGCTAAGGCACGATATAGATGGCCTAGTTTGAGTGCACCTGTAATTGCTACATGGTTGCACAATAAGACCGTGTTTAGACTGCCAGGTCTGAAGGGTCACCCTTGACTTTTTGCCTACACTAACAATGTCACAGAGGCACAATGGGGGACAGATGAATCCTGCCTGTGTGCCAGCATCATTGGTAGTAACAGGTGTTAAGGCGAGACAGCGGGGAAAAGCTGCACTGTGATCTCTCATGCTTCAATAACAAGAAACATGATGTGAACTGACACCAAGATGTAGAAATTAATAAGAACTTAAACAGTGGGCAATTAATCATGTTTCAAAATCAGTTACCATTTTAGCCTCCAGTCATCTTAAGAGCAAGATAACAATGATCACTGTTGTGATGTATGATAAATGTTTTAGTTTATGGATATGTGTGGCACAAGGGTGCACCAGGACAACTTCATAAAACAGAGATTTTGTATGTTTTTTATCCTACATTATTACATATATTTAGATTTTTCTCTTATTTGTATGTATTGCTGTTGTATTGCACATGTTTGAGTGTAACTCCACTCAAACACTGCAGTTTTCAGACATGAATTTTGAGTTGCACAACTCACTTGGAAGTTGGGCTGACACTCAGCCTGATGTGTGGCATTTGTTGTGCAGTGCACAGGAGGACACAGTGGCTGACAAGCTGCTACAAACTGGTCGGATGGATTTCTGGCATGTTTGATCATTTGGTCAGGGTATTTTTTTCTTTTCTAAACTGTCATACACCATCTTCAAATATCATGAAAACAGGTGCTATGTCTGTTTGATCTGCCTTCCCTGCCTATTATCAAAGATGATAATGAGCAAAAGATTTAAATAGGCAAGAAATAGACCTATCCGGTTGAATCAAAATGGATAATTTCAGTGATACATATGCAAAAATATTGGTCATAAGACAAAGCATTGCCAGATTTGACTGGTTTAATGAATGCCAGGTTAAGAGCAGTTTAGGAACTAAAAGAATCAGCTCATATTACTATACTAAACGAAAAGATCCAGATCGCTAAAAAGAGCTGAAATTCCAGGGATTGGCTGACAAATTTAGCGGCCAATTGTGTTTGCTGCCAGTGCTGTGTGTGAGATGCAGAGAGTGTTTTTGTCACTGTTTGTAGCTATTTGAACCACACAAATAAGACAACAGATCTGACTTCAACCTCTGTCAGTGAGACCTGTCAAAGGTAGCCTCAGTGTCATTTATTACAGTCCATCCTGACTTCACATGTATGATGCCAGCACTCAGGTCATTGGCCCCAATCGGATCTTTCAGTATGAGAACATAAACTGTGAGCTTTGTTGTCGCACAGTGTATGCTGACTTTCCACAGTGATTGTCAGGGAGTCTGGCTTGAGAGTGTTTCATTTCTTCACTGTAAATGCATGTGATGCAGATGTTGTAAAATGATCGTGCTCAATAATTATCATCACAGAATCAGTCAGTTAAATTGTAGTTACTATTTTCACAATGATCCAACAGCCCTTGTACAAAAGCATGACTGCTGATCTTTATTCTGAAAACGGTTAGTCTTGCCTAGGGCTAGGCAATTTATCGCAAATTAGATTAAATCGCAATATGGCCTGCTGCAATTTTCGAATCGCAGAAGGTGCAATATTTCTTTTACCTGAAATTTGTGTCTTTGTGTCAAAATACCAGTTTAAAAATTTCTTGCTGCGGAGACGTTCTGCATTAAATATCATCCAAACATTCTAGTGGCCTATTTTTGAGTTCATGTACAAAAAAAATCCTATTTTCTTAAATTTTGTGTGTTTTTCTTGTCATATATAAGAATTATATAACATTATCATTCCCTTTGATACTACATTTCATTTACGATTTGCAAAATGAGTCAAAATCATTACAATTAGATATTTTTAAAAAATTGTTCAGCGCTGGTTTAATCTAATATTGTGGTGGCTATAGTTTAGAACAAATTATTGTTTGCTTTTGTTGGGAAATAGATGAGATGAGGAACTTAAGAAATAATCGTGTATAAAATCGCAATATTGGGTAAAAAAAAAACAAACAAAAAAAACACGCAATTAGATTATTTGCCCAATCGTTTAGCCCTAGTCTTGCCGACCTGTTATTAGACTTTTCGAACCAGCAAACTAATTCATAGTATTATCCTTTAACTTCTGCACTATCCAAGAGGATCACAGCTGTAGATTTTTATTGCCTTTTTTTTTTTTTTTTTTGGAAAACATGGCTTTTCAGTTGTAAATAGCATAGCATAATACCTTTTTTAAAATGACTGGGGGTAACTGTGCTACCTTGACACTCTTCATCTATCCCCTGCACCTAAATCCTTAAAATATTTGTTTTTACAGGTGAACTTGTTTAACAGGAACAGGTTTGTTCATGCTGTGTGTGCCAGAGGTGTTGCAGCTGACTGTTCACCTACTATTACTCTGTGAAACAGTTACTTTGGCCTAGTTGAAGGGGAGTGACTCTGCTAATAAACATTACAAATTCCAAAAATAAAAATTTCCCTTCACTGTCCTTCTGTTGCAGAAAGAGAGCAGGAGCTTTGTGTCCGTGAGCGGCTGTCAAGTGAGAAGCTTGCTAGGTAAAACTCTTACATTTCATAAAGTTAAACTACTGTTTGTCTCTAGTTTTCTAATTCTACCATGTTGTCATCTGTCAGTCTTACAAGTAGAGGTTATAAAATCTTTGCCTCATGTTTCAGGGCAGAAAGTTTACTGAAGAATCACAACTGTCTACTGCTGCAGAGGGACATGGCACCATTGTATGGCAAGAACATAGGTATGACACCTCGACGAAGACCTCTGGATGCTCGGAACAGAGAGGATTATTGAGCAGTGTTTATCTTCAGTGTTTTTTTCTGTTATTGCTTTTGTTTAGAATGTGGATGATAAAATTGTATTTATTATTTTAATTCATGTAAATACTGTTTTTATACACCAATAAAACTTATTTATAACATGTTTTAATAAAAACAATACAACTTATATTATACACCTTACAATGGGTAATATAACTGTAATGCTGGACTGCAGAGACTGGTATAAAGTCTGATCTTTGTTCTTCAGTTCAAATGGATAAAAGCATTTTTAGAGAAGCTCTATATTAGAGACCATAAGTGACTGTTGTTATTTGGTTCTAGATGTGGAAGAGCTCTCCCCCAGCAAGAAACGGGTCCACTTCGCAAGCGAGAGCAAAGAGAACCAGCGGCCTGATAGCCATCAGAGTGTGACACCCCATGTGCTGATTCTTAGGAGACTTCAGTTGGCAAATCTGCGCGCTCAACAACTGAATGAGATGGAGAAGACCTGTCAGTTAAAGAGCAGACAGATACTAGGCATCCGCTGATCATACAGATATCACTGTGACATATGACTGTATGTGAAAGAGTCAATAACTGGATGTAAAATAAGCCTTATTTATATGATAGGTCAGTAGCTGTAACACCAAGAAAGCAAACTTGTTTCATTGTTGCAGCTTTGTATTCTTTAATTTGATGTGTGCTTCAATGTTCTAGGCAGCTATTGTGCTTATGAATGCTATGTGCAAATCTGAAAATATGCAACGTAATTTTACTTTATCTACTGCTTTGAAGTAGTTGACTTTAATCCAGTGGTTCTCAACTGATCAATCCTCAGGATTCAAAATCACAACCCAAACACCAACATTTTCAACCACTCTGATTTATTAAATATACAGCATGGACATTTGGAAGAAAATGTGTGGCTGAAAAAAGAGATGAGAGAAAACTAAAAGGTGTCAAAAGTGCATCATAATTAAAACCCTAGGTGGAATGTATGCTTACATTTTATTTTGCTCCATATTCCTGTGTTTTGAAATTTGGGTCATTTTCTAAAAATGTGGAGAAATGATGTGATGAGGAAACCAGTTTGTATTCCAAAGAAGAGAAGAGAAGCTAAATAAGTCGCAACCTTGGGAAAACTGCAAAAATTTGCTTTTGATCACAGAGAAGCAGAATAAAATAAGATGTTTCAGTGTATGTCGTCTTAGGCTTCTGTACATCATAGACTTTTTGCCAAACATTTTTTCCAGGATCCTTTTTTGGGTCCCTGTCTACCAGTTGAGAACCACTGCCTTAGTCTTCAAGTAAACTATGCAGACTGAAAGATTAAAAAAGCCAATTATTGTATTCCTGTCCAATCTATTTATTCATAGAAATGGCATGCAATTAGAGTTTATGTGATGTGGTCTATAATTTGTTGTAGAGATTATTGTGAACCTTGCTGTGATATGTGAATTAAAACAACTTGGAAAAAAGGTTTACTTTTTCTTAAAAGAAAAAAAAAGATACTAGTGCCGTCAAAATCTTTGATTGTGATTAAAAAATGTATGCTAATTAATCACACTTATGCCATTTGTTACTATTAAATCCACCAGTAGTGCAGTCGTTTTCATTTCTCGACATATGCAAGAAATAATTAATTTATTACATAGCCTATAATTAATACAATTTCTTCATTGACTGACAGCACTAAATCATACTATAATGCTACACAATTGTGTAATGGCACATTGTACCCACAAGGGGTCATCAGCTTCTCATGAGTAATCAGATGCTCATGAGAAATTGATGCTTTTTATTTACCGTGACGGCTGAGGCAGATAAATAAATGTGTTTGGTTTGATTTCGTTCAAATCTGAATGATTTCACTATGTGAAAGCGAATAGTTACACTCAGCTTGAAGGCATGTTAATGCTATCAATTAAATAAGTGTTAATGTAAGCTTGAGGCGGCCACTTAAACGCTTTGTTTTCTGATTATATCATCGTTAGAAAAGGCAAACACTGATGAGAGCCATTAATTCTCCGTTGAAACCGCAGCAAGTTAAACATGTAAGCGCCGAATAGAGTATTTTCTACCAATACTCAACACTGACCCATCAATGACATCATCGCGAGACTTCAGCTGCCGTTAGCGTGCGTAGCAACCACTGTTGTCTCACTTGCTTGCTCCGCCCGCTTGCGAGAGTTGCAAAAGACGACCAATCAAATCCCACAACGAACCTTCTCCACCAATGGGAGTCGCCAAGGGCGTTTTCCAAACGGTGCCGTGTTCCGTGTGGAAAGTTTACCGGCTCGGGTGCAAAGTTTCAGCCGTCTGCAAATCGAAGCCCGTCGGCTAACGCCTCTGGAATACGCTGGTGACGACAGCGGTTTACTTCTGCATAACTAGAATCGTTCCTCGGATAAATTTCGGCAGTGGTTGCCCTCCGACCACAGCTGAGTGATGCTGGCGTCGCTGTATAACGGCAGTGGATGAACACGTTAGCATTGATCGTATTGTCTCAGGGAGCCAGCTAGCTCAGCGTAAGTCGCTAGCCTGAAGTGTTGAACCAGAGAGCTAGCAAGCCAATGTCTTAGTGCGCTCGGTGGAAGGCACAGGGAAAGGTTTAGTCGAAACTTTACTCGGGGAAGGACTACGAGGAAATAAAAGGAAAATGGCTTGTGAGCCCAACCGTGTCAAGCTGCTATGTATGCTCTCGTTGACTTTTGGTTTTTTTATCGTCGAAGTGGTGGTCAGCCGGATAACTTCATCTCTGTCGATGCTGTCGGACTCCTTTCATATGCTGTCGGATGTCATTGCCTTGGTAGTGGCTCTGGTCGCGGTGAGATTCGCTGAGAAAACCCAGGCGACCAACAAAAACACCTTCGGCTGGATCCGGGCGGAGGTGATGGGGGCTCTGGTCAACGCAGTGTTCCTCACTGCGCTGTGCTTCACCATCGTCCTGGAGGCTGTAGAGCGCTTCACAGAGCCCCATGAGATCGAGAGCCCGGTGGTGGTGGCCGGGGTCGGTGCTGCCGGGCTGGTGGTCAACCTTCTCGGACTCTGCTTGTTCCACGGACACGCAGGCGGAGGCCACGGACACTCACACGGAGGTCATGGGCACTCTCATGGAAACAAGAACAAGAGGGTAAAAACCAAGTCTAAGAAGGCTGGAAATGGATCTACTTTAGAAGAGACCAACAACCTAGTGGGGAACCACAGCAGCCCTGGTGAGGCCAGGCAGAGAAATGGTGAGTAAACAAACGGAGGGATTTTTTTCATAACCTGTCAACTTGTGTAATCTTTTCTTTTTACAGGCCAATATCAAGTGTCAAAAAATCCTCAAAGCCAGCCCCACTGTGGCCCACATTAAATCTGACAGCATGTGCTGGACCTTATCTCCATTGTTAGCAGTCCAGATTGCATAATAGTACATACACATGTCTTCAGATCACCCTGAGGACACTCTGCCAGAGTGACTAATCCTTATTGTTTCTTCTGTGACAGAAGAAATTCAGACAGCTGGGTTTGTTATCAGATATTTGCCGGGAGGTTATCCTATCCTTGGAAACATGGACTTCTTTAGTGACTCACTGATGAAGTCTCAAGTTTCAGCTCTGTAGATATAAGCGCTTCTGTTAACTTCCTGTTTTTTAGGCAAGTCCAAACTTGTGCCGGAGTCTAATGTATCAAAATTCCTTTAACTTTATTCCTCCTCATGCTCAAAATGTGTTCTTACAATAGCTAAAGCCCTATTATCATCGTTATCCTGGTGGCAGGTTACCCAAATTAACACCTAATTGTCTTATTTTTGTTTCTTGGTTGGGGTTCAGTGTCAATTTAATATCTGCTGGTTGACAAAAAAGCAACAGAAGACTACAAAAAGCTTAATTGGGCTTACAGTTGGCCATAAATCAGCTCCCATCCTCCCTAACAGTAGGGTAAAACCATACAGAAGACGATCTCCCCCACACTGTCAGGCCTCACCAGTTTCAATAAAAGGAGGCAATACCCCCCCTCCTCCTCTGTGCTCTGTTACTGGGTCATACATCAGTGTAACCGTGGACTCAACAGCCCCAGCCACACCATTAGCCGTTGATGAATGGCTCTGCGACGGCCACAGCATCCTGGGATGGAGGCGAGAAGCCGTTGCTCAGGTGCCTTACCCTCAGAAGCGTGCACCCCGCCATGCTGCCTGCAATTACTAATTGAATTTGCTTGAAGTATATTGCAGACTAGTGTTTAGGATCCCCCATGCTGGGAGTTTTCTGTCATATAATCCTGCACTGCTGTCTGGCATGTTTCGTCTATTTGTTGCCCAGAGCGATCACGGCACAGACGTAGTTGTACAAGTGATCCATCTTCCACGGTAGCTAGAACGTTATGGCAGGAAAGAAATCGCTGAGTTAGCTTAATGGACAGATTTTTTAAAAGTAAATTCTCCTTTGTCATTGTCCCTTGAATTATAAGGAAACATCTCTAGCTTCCTGTATCCTGATTGCTTTTTAGGCTTGTTTTTGGCATTTTAGTTTTAAGTCTCAATTGTGCTCTGTGCTTTGACCCCAAATTATGTAACTTCGCAATTTATCAACTGGCTGCTGCTGATAGCAGCATCTAGAAATCACATTACAGCGGGCTGCAGCTTTAGAGCTTTGATTTCTTCTATAACAAGCATATTGTTGTTGTTTGATAATTTCTGTATTTGTTTTCAAGTGTCATAATCCAACTCTTGCCCCATTCATTCAACTAAACTCTGCATTTTTTTTTCTTCTTCAGAATTAAGCCGTAAAGGGAGCACAGAGGTGCAGATGAATGGAAACACCCACTATGAAGAGATGGACCATGGCCATGAACACGACTCATCGCAGCTCAACATGCGTGGAGTGTTCTTGCACGTGCTTGGTGACGCCCTGGGCTCTGTCATTGTGGTGGTCAATGCTATTATATTTACCTTTGTGTGGAAGCCCTGCAAAGCCCACGAAACATGCATCAACCCATGTATCAACAGCCACACTACGGACCACCAGCACGTCAACCACACATTGATCAACCTGCTGGAAGGTCCCACTGTGTCACCCATGACGGTTGCTGGTCCCTGCTGGGTTCTCTACCTGGATCCCACACTCTGCATCATTATGGTGTGCATCCTGCTATACACCACCTACCCCCTGCTCAAAGAGTCAGCCCTCATCCTGCTGCAGACCGTGCCTAAGCAGATCAACATGCACCGCCTCAACGAGCGGCTTCTGAGTCTGGATGGCGTCCTTGCAATCCACGAGCTACACATATGGCAGCTGGCCGGCAGTCGCATCATAGCAACGGCGCACATCAAGTGCCACGACCCCACGTCATATATGGACGTGGCCAAGCGGATCAAGGACTTCTTCCACGACGAGGGCATCCACGCCACCACCATCCAGCCAGAGTTTGTCACATTTAGCTCGGAGTCTCGAGACTCCCTGTGCGAGCTCTCCTGTCGGACTCAGTGCGCTCCCAAGCTGTGCTGTGGCTCAGGGGACAAACAGGGTGCAGGCCCTGAGAGGAAGACCAGTAGTGACTGCAGAGCTGCAGCCTCAGCCCTGGAGGTGATAAATGAGACCCCAGAGCAGGCTGCAGCCATTCAGGTGTGCCCTCGCTCAGAGGCTGAGGTCATGATAGCCAGAGAGGTGGAGTCATCTCTGTGAGATGGAGGGGATGGAGAGAAGCAGAGGAGAAGCTGGAAAACCATTGCATCAGGCTCATCCTCATTGTCATTGGTGCTGTTTTCTTTTAGATCTGTGTCTCTGTCACAGACATACTTTCCTCAGCCTTACATTCTCTGTCATTGCCTCTTGTTTTAGGTAAAATTTCCCCCAAAACCCTCCGTGATCATACATTTGAACTTTTTTATTCCACTTTGATGACTCTGTTTACCGATTTCCAACCCCCCCAGCCTCTCCTCTGCCCTTCTCTTGTTGTCTGTTGCCCTGGCAGTGTCGTGGCCATGCATGTTGGGGTTCACTGACCTATCTCCTCCAGGACCGGAGCGAGGCCTGCATGAGTGTCCCTCATTAGCACCGTGTTGTGATGTGTCATCTTGTCCCATGGTGTTTCTGTGCCAAAACTTGTCACTGCAGGATTGAAAGGATCCAAGCGAGTCCCCCTCCACTCTTTGAAAAGGACACACACAAAAAAATGCAAGTCAGAGCACACACCATTAGGTTATTTTGTTTAGCCTACAGACCTGTTGGCAAAGAGTCTACCTTTGTTGTCTTTAGCATAGGCTTTAAGCAGATCTATTTTCTTACTCTGGCCCAAAATTGAAGAGTATTGTATTGCATACTAATTTAAGTATTTAAGTTATTAGAAAAGCTCTATTTCTCTCTGTAGATGCTGTTTAATATTTAGTTTGGATTATAGAATCATTTTTGCAATTTTTTTTCTGTCTTGAATATTTGACAGAACATCTATGCTGTAGTCAGGTTTTTTATTATTAAAGGTTATGTTTTTTAATGATTCTACTTCTCAAGACTTTCCTCTGGCCTTGACTCAGTTGAAATTGCAGTCCTAAGTTGAATACAAAAGCCGTATCTACAACCTCTTTCACATTGCCTTGTAAACTCAAACAACTGCTGTGGTAAAGCACTGAGTGTAGTCAACACAGAATAACGGAACTTGTTGCAATGGCACAGTCACCTAATTAAATGTTCCTTTATCATTTTGATGCCTTGCAAGCCAGAGGGTCAAGTCTGTTGTGAAGCAATTAGCACTGTATGCTATTATGAGTAATGAAACACTATTCTCTGATTCTGTAATGGAAAGCTTTCCGATGGTGGCTGTTGATTTTAGTTAAATATCCTGATGAATGTGTTCGGCACCTAGTCACTCTCCATGCTGGAATATGGTGTTTCCAGGACGTTCTACTATGTTTGCATGACCAAACTGAGACCTGGTGTTCGACTTTTATGAGCTCCACTTTGAGCTCCAGTTGCTGCTTACCAGTTTCTGCTGGTATCCCCCAACATTAGTCATAACTGTGTAGGGAATGACTCATCTTGTAGTTCTTCTGTCCTCTGCTGTGGACTGCTGAGCCAGCTTTTTGTTTCTCTTGCTGAATTGAAGTCCATATAGTGGCCTTTGAAATTTTATGGATTTTCCCTCATCACCACAGATATCATTAGAAGGTGATCCATCAATGTGTCTCCACTCCCAATTTAATGTGTATGCAATATACTGTGTGATGGGAAATATATTTGATGCGTTCCTCCATTTGTAATGTTGGGTCACTTTTATTCTTTGTCTTTAAAGACTTGAGCTCTATGTGCAAATTGAAAACAAGTGTTTTTTAATTTTAGATATGACATGTCAACTGATGTGTTTTTGATATACTATATATCAACAGTACTGTCCAATGTGTCATTGTGAAATAAAAAAAATATGGCTGTTTGGTACAGTTTATCAACCAAAACGTGTCCATTCTCTCATTTTTTTTCCTGACATTTACATGGAAATGACAAAAATGGGTGAAAACTTTTAATGTGAAAAATATAATTATAAAAATAAGGAAGCTTATTGAGTTCACTTAAATAATAAAATAAATATAAGCAGTGTTTTCTTCATTACGATCATTATCTTGGAAATACAAGAAAAAATATGAAATCTTGCCGTTTTACTGAATGGTTATTATCTCAGAAGTGTGACCAAAAAATATTCAAAATACGATTTTTATTGTTTTTCCTAAGATAAAAGTCTTTGATTTGGGGCAAAATACTACTTAATTAACAAGATATCTCTTCTAATCCTGCAAAGTATGAATTCTAATTCTCAGTATAAATGAGATTATGCGTTAATGATTATGGTGAATTTTTAATTTTTTTCTGTTTTTGGTTGAATTACAAAACATCTTTTTGTGTAGAAAAATAGCCCTGTCTTCAGATTAAAACAGTGATAATATCAGAGAAAAAGAAGATTTTCAAAAATCCATTTTATAAGCTTACTTAGAAATAAACCAAACAACATGCAACAAGAGAAAAGAAAAATGAAAGGGGGGGGGGGGGGGGTGTTCAACACTCAGATATTAAAATCCAGCCCAAGTACTAAAGGATACAGAAAACATGAAAAATGACAAAAAAAAAGAGAATTATGAATAAAAAAACAAAGTCTTCTTTAGGTAAATTATCCACTTAAAGCAAATTTGTTGAAAAGAACAGCAGCGAAAAAGAATCATGAAACAAGAATAGCCTAAAGAAACTCCAGGACAGGTTTGAAAGGACTACAAGGAAGCATGAGAGTAAATACAATACACAGAGCAAAATAAGAGAACTAATAGACAAGACAATGTCTAACAAACAAAATGACACTTAAGTGATGTTTAATGAACACTAGGACGCTAAAATGACTACAGTTGATGTGTTGTACCTTATTGTTTGTGTTATGTGTCTCCTATTCTTGGTGATCAGCTTCCACTTATAAGTACTGAGGGGAAATGGACTCTAAAAATAATAATGCTTTATTTTAAAATTTGAGTCTCACAATGAAAAAAATATGGAAGCTTAATAATGTACAAAAGACCACCCCTCATTTTTATACTCTATCACCATGAGACCATGTGATGCCTTTTCTGCCCTGAGTGTAATCATTTTGAAATCAATCCATAGAAGTGGCAGGGAGCCAGTAGTTAGAAACTGAAATGGGTGGAACTTTTAATCTCTTTTAGTTTTTATTTTAAGCCATGAATGGCTGAGAAACTGTTTGCTAAAGACATCAAACCATTCTAAAATCTAATACACACATCAATCTGATAAATCCCCTCCAGCAGTAGAAGTGTAAATGAGCTTAAAGAAATTAAGGTTGTGCAGAGGTTGACTATTCATGGCCTTATGTTGCTCAGACTAAACTGAAGGTTTACTTTAAAGCTTAACCACATTAAGATGCATGTTTTGCTTTGCTATAATCAGAGGCAGTGCTTGTCAACTGGGAAGACAGGCTGTTTGCGGTCTTGGGCCAGTAAAGGTTTGAGAGAGTTAAACTTTAAGCCACAGAAATGGTTAATAATGTGCACATTTTGCAATGACAGTAAGAAACCTCCCTAAAAGGGCCCTATCTGACAGTACTCAGTCATACTGTGTATTAGTTAATGACTGACTGCTGCTAACCCATTCCTATGGGGCTGAGAAACCACATAATTAAATGTCTGCAGTTTTAATAATATGGGGATTTTTCTTTCAAATTTTTCATTTTTTTTCACATTTTCAATTTACAAGCTTTTAAAAATGCTTTATAATTTGGGCATAATACTAATGTCAACAGTAGTGTGCCCAAAAATGTTGGTAAATATCAAAAAATGTTAAGTTTTAGGAGTTTTCTTTTTTGTGTTTGTCAGACAACTCCTGACTTAATGGGGACAGAGATGAGTTGGGAATGATTACCAAGGCCCCAACAGACTTCAGAGTTGTAGAGTAGTGTCCAGTTCAGCTAATTTTAGAAATTACAATCAATTTTTGTGTCACAATTGTATCTGCTAGCCTCTATTCATGTTAATAAAAAAGATGTCAAATGATATCATCTAATTTCTCAGTATAACTCAGGAAGAATTCAGGGGCATGCCTGGAATTTCTGGGAAATTAAAGGGGTGAAAATGTGAAAGCGTTTTGACACTGTGCAAACAGGCCCTTAGAAAAGAGTTTTAGACCTTCTGTCCCCCAATTTTGCTGAGTAATATTCTCAGCTGAGCTTGCCAACACCTGCAGTTAACACCTGAGAGTTAAGCTGTAAATAAGTAGGAAGTTTTAGCCAAACAATTGTTCAAACTCACAGGAACCAGCTTGTTGTATGTAAAGACACGCATGTGTTAAGACTAACAGGACTACTTACCACTAACAGTGGCTCATGTTCTGTCCAGCCTCTAAACCTCAGACTCCATAAACAGTAATAATGGTTAGAGGCAAATCTAACAGGCCTAGTGCGGGTTAGTTGTGGTGTTGTCATACTGCAATAACATAAGTCCATAATTGCACTATTTCACAACTCCTACTACCGATGTAAAGGCGCAGATTATGGCTCAAGTCTGTGGTTGACTTTCAGTGGCAGTCTGGTGTGGCTGCTGGCTGTGAATGTGTGGCTGACGGAGCAGCCACATGCCCGGATGGGCCTCTCTCCCTCTGTCTCTTTTCATGTGGACAGAAAGAGCTCCATGTATAAAGCGGCGCTCTGTTTGTGCTCTTTGTTAAGGTCAGGTGCTCTTTGCACCTTTGATGGAGTCTATTGAATGCAAACAGTAAAGTGGGTCTGTATACATCCACTGCTGACTGTCAAGTTTAGTGAAGCCCCAGTTTGTGCCTGTCATGAATCATTAACCATGTGTAGACATAATGTTCATATACAAAAGTCCTAAATACATGTACAGCATGTATTCAAGGAAACATCATTATGGTATGATAACTTTCTCTATCAAAATAAAAGCTTGTTAAATCAATCAGTCTTTGGAAAAAATAACTACACATCAAGCCATAGACTGTACATCAGGATAGACAGCACAAAAGCCACCATATTTAGAGCTCCCCCTACTGACTGGATTCAGTACAGGTCATAAACCCCGCCTCCTCTATGTTAACAGAAGTGTCATAGATCAAACTGTAGAGTTTAAATATGTTTTTTAACTTCTTGTCAAGCCCAGGTGATAATAAGATAATATCATGTTAATCCAGGTTCAAGTTTTCATCTCTCTTAGTAGTTTTGTTTGACTTTGTGACGTTATGACCAACAGCTCTGTTGACAAATGAGGCTTCTTATTCTGTTCTACAACAGATAGTTACTTTTTGTTAATTTTTAAATTATTTTTTCCAGTTTCCTCACATTTTTGCCACTGTTGACCCATTATTGCCACTATTAACCCATTTTCAACACTTTTTACACCCATTCAGGCCAATTTTAATGACATCTTACTATTTGTTTTGCCTATTTTTGCTACTTTTAACCACTTTCCATTTAACACATTTTTGCCACGTAAAAAAATGTGGACACTTTTTAAATCCCATTTCACCACCTTCATTGCCCATTTCTGTCAGTTTTAAACCCTTTTTACCACTTTTTTTCTCGTAAAAATTCTAAGAGATGTCACATTTACAAGTAGAAATGACAACGAGGCACACTGAGCTTGACCTTTGAGCTCCACAATCTAATCAAATCATGCTTTGGACATGTGTGCAAAGTTTGAAGAAATCCCCCCATACCTTACTTGAGATATTGTCACAAAAACGGCCTAGATGGATGAGCAGATGGACAAACAACCTGAAATCACAATGCCTCCAGGCTGATGAAAGCCAGGATTGGAGGCATGAAAAATAAATGAAAAGGAAACACAAAAAGAAGCTCAACACTCTACATGCAACATTTGTTAAAAAAAAATAATCCAGCCCAGAGTTCATGTTGTTTTTCTGCACACTTTCACTCGGTTCTTTACTAATTCTCTATTTATATCCCCTCTCATACATGGGTACAGAGTTCATTTTCAACACTAGAAAGATTTACTTTTTTTACAATCATAATTTTGAACAACGCATCCATTTTTTATACTTGCAGCAAAGTACAATAAGTTTGGGATTTGAATGATCAGGTTACCAAAACAGAGAAAAAAAGGGATTTCCCATCATACATACAGGTTACTCCATTAGCAATAAATGCACATAATGATAGTTACTGGTTGAAATGAAGAGCAAATGTGTGATACTCAAGTTTAAAAAATAACCTGAAATAGTACAGTCTGTGTACTTGTGTTTAACTATGAATTAAACATTCGTCCAGACATTTTTCCTCCATCTGTGTGTGTTTCTGTGCATTCGTTCAACAAATACCGCTACATATGCTCCACTGATGGAGGATGCCCTGAAATAAACCATATCAGCGTACTGCACTTTGGTCAGCTGTAGCTGTTTTTATATGGACTGTATTGATGGAATATGCTTTGAATTGAACTGTATACTATATATGGTCTAAAAGGCTTATACATCCAGACAAGAGTTTTGTAACAAAACAAGAGTTTTACACTTATACTAGTAAAAATCAAATCTAACTAGTGTTAATAATCTGACTCCATTTCCCCCAAAGGTTACTTTTTTTGTATTTATTTAAAAATAAATGAATTATCTTTAAATTCAATTAAAAATGTTGATACAAAAGATCATAAAAACATCGAAGAACACGCAACTTAAATAAGTACTAACAAAAGTTATGTTATTCAGGTATCTCTCCCCCATAGTTAAAGCTTGAATATTCAGTAATTTACTGTAAGATAGGGGCCCCTCAGGGAGGTTTACTACTGCCATTGGAAACTTTGCACATTTTAATGCATTATTTCACTCCCAGCAAAAGTTACTGTGGTTTAAATCATGGCAGCCCTTGGGGCAGGGAGCCCCTAGGGCTGCCTTGTCTGATTGAGCTTTTGTTTGTAATAACTTGAAAATGGCTTGCAGGTATATAGTTGAAGGTTTATAATGCAGCATAAACCACATTTTCATTACTATATACTCATACAGTAGGCCTTTACTGATACCTTTTCCCTTCCATATGGAACAAAACAAAGTCATTCATGCAAACTTAAAGTTCTATCTGCTCCTATATCTAGAGACATTTCCAACCCCAAAGTTCTAAAAGAGTTTGAATGAATATTTTAACATCAGACAAATCTTTGCTTACTGTTACACACTGACACAAGTATCTTTAATGAAATTCTCTGCCAGAAAGCTGTTAAGCGTACTACACAAAGGGCTACTCAAAGATGCAAAGATGTGTCATATTAGATTTGTTCAGACTGATAAACAGGCAGGGAAAACCTTGGATATTTTTAAGTCCCAGAGCAAAGCAAATACTGGTCTATCCCTGCTGTGGCTGTTTGTGTGTCTGTGTGTAGTGTCACACTGGGCCATCTGTCCAGGCTTTGTCCCTGGGATCTCAAACAGGGTGG
The DNA here is from genome assembly GCF_018320785.1 of Cheilinus undulatus. NCBI lineage: Eukaryota > Metazoa > Chordata > Actinopteri > Labriformes > Labridae > Cheilinus > Cheilinus undulatus. The sequence continues at coordinate 32,308,801 of NC_054878.1, read as the reverse complement.
GCAGGACATGAGGCTGGGTCCAAGGGGGGGGTTGACACTGGTCTTCAGGGTGAGAGGTCACTCTGTAGCTGAAAGGATTCACCTTTACCAGTGCCATTGTTGACATGTGTTGGCTAAAACTCGAAAGTCAGGGAAGAACAGAACTGTACTCTAAAAATAAGTGGGTGCTCATTATATTAAGCCTGACCTCAGTATATTTTTTTCTCAGGGCTCTCTTAGCCTAAGATTCATCTGACAAAAACTTACAGGTAGGGCAGACAGCATTAATGCATTAATCACAATTAATTAAGAATCCTCATTGGATTTAATGCTTTTTAATTGCAACATCTTCCTGTAGCCACAGTGATGTGAAAGTCAACAATCATCTGCACCTAGTGTTATCTGAAATTTCCCCTTTTACCGCTTCCTCCTTTTCATTCCATTGCAACTTCCTTTCACCATGGTTAAATTCATGTCATAATTTTTGATCACTTAAAATCAAAGCAGGCCTGTGTCCAATCAGGGGAATTTTGAAAATGTGACAAGGAGATTAATTGCAAATAACTACAGAAATGATAAGATTAATTAAGATTCAAGATTTTTAGTTTGACAGCCCTACTTATGAGGTTATCTGACATTTTTATGGGGTTTCAGGTACAAAATGATAATTAGAAATCCTGAAAGTTGCAACAAGAGAAAAAATTTGTTACACTGGAAGAGAGCAGTATTGCTATGTTAGTTAGCTTTATAACGTAGATGTTTCTAACATGTCTACTGTAAATCTGAAGCTCACAAAGCTGTTAGCTATGTCAGCTAAGTTTGCTTCCAAGGTTCAGTCTGACGTAGCTTACGTAGCGACATTAGCTACATTTGTTTTGTGACTTTGTCGCTCACTCTCAAGCTAACAAAGATTTGTCAGCTACATAAGCTACATTAGCCACATAAGCTTTGTTCGCTACATTAGCTACATAAGCTATGTTTGTTTCTTGGCTGTGTAGTTAAATCTAAAGCTAACAAAGCTGCAGTGGCTAAAGGGTAACATCGCTACATAACCAACATGGCTAAAGCTTAAGCAAATGAAGCTACATTAGCTACATTAGATTACGCCTACCACAAGACTGAAATTAACGGCGTATGCTTAAAGGGTCCAATACAGATTGTCATTGCAGAGGACTGAGATTTTTTTACGACATGCCTGACTACATCAACTACCATAATGCCAACAATATAAACACATTTCTTCCGATTTTGGTTTAAAAATTATCCTAAAGCTTGGTGATTTATTTTTTCTTCAGACCAATTAAAGGACTTGGTGTTGCTTTATGATTTAGTGAATGTTTCTCTTAATGTGAAAAACTGATCAAACCTAGTTGGTTGTAGGGGTAGAGATGCTGCTGTGCTCACAGCAGCCACACTCACACCAAGCCAGGCTGTAGGTACAGTAGCTGTAAGGGGACAAATAAATGTATCAGCCCAGGTTTTTAAATCAGCCAGTCAGCTAGAGAAGCCGTGTGGGTCCAGAACTGGACAGTGTTTTCTGATTTTGAGGTTTTAAAGGGATAAACCTCAATTTAATGAGGTATTTATAGCTTGTGTGTGTAGGCTCTCACTAAGCCCAGCTGTTTGTCTCTCTAAAATGTATTTATTTCATCATCTCAATTTCACCTGGAGTGAACTACCATGAAAAACGGTGCTGAAAACAGGACAGTTTGGAGGCACCTAACATTCTTTTTGAGGAAACAATGTCACGATGATGTCATTTGGCAGACGCTTTTATCCAAAGCAACGTACATACAGGTAGGCAGGTATTCCAGGGTTTAAGGACCTTGCCCAAGGGCCCATACTGGATATTGATTCTGTACTGACTGGGATTTGAACCATCAGGCACCCAGACCAACAGTGGTGTAACCCGCTGAGCTATCTAGCCCCCATTTAACCACAAAACATAAATTATTCAGAACTAAAATCAACATTTATATCTGCTCAAAATACACTTTTATAACTCCATTATTTGTTCCCTTTGAACAGTCAATACAGTACCAGAAAAGTTGGGATGTTGTGAAAAATGTTAATGAAAACAAAACACAGCGATAGGCAAATTCTTTTCATCCTACATTCAATGTAATACTGCAGATAGACAAGAGAGTTAAGGGTCAAACTACATTTTTTAAATATACACACATTTCGTGTTCTAAAAAAAGTCAGGATAGGGGCAAGAAAGCTGTGGCATGCTCAAAGAACACCTTGAACATTTCACAGGTAGGTTACCAAGCAACAGGTTATAGTACCATGATTTGGTATAAAAGGAGCAGTCCTGAAAGGTTTGGTCATTCACAATCAACACTGGCACAAGGTTCTCCACCTTATGAAAGACTGTATGAACAAATAATCCAACAGCTTACAAATAATAATCCTTAATGTGCAATCATTTTGATATTTCATTGTCTAAAGTCCATTATATCATCAAAACAGATGAATGTGGACAAATCTTACAGCTTGGTTTGAACTGAGGACTCTATGCAGTTAAAACTGCACTCCATAAGATGTTCATCCATAGCATAAAATGATGGTTTAAAAGTGAATATGCCTAAGCATTGATATTAAGGCAAAAAAAAAAAAAAAGAAACGGCATTGCAGTCTGAGACTATATGTTTGTCCACCTTCTTGGACAGTTAGTGCTGTTACCTCACAGCAAGATGGTTTGGGGTTTGAAACCTGGTTGGATGAATTTACGGGAGCTTAGGTGGCAGAATGCCCAGCCAATGAAAGAGAACAATCCTTGTCCATTACAAGTGAGCAGCACAATAATTGCAATAAAAAAGCCACACATTTAGTCCTTTATGACACCTGCAGAAGAACAGTTTGTTTAATGTTGCTTAAAGCTCAAAAATGTCTTACAGAATGTTGTGGACTGAAACGTGTCACATGTTAAATTTCTTGAGACTGTCAGATTCACACGTGACGGTCAGCTCTGTGGTCTAAACTAAAAATGCTAGTGGGTCAGTTTCAGGTTATACTTCAATGACATTTAACAGGAATAGTGAAGTGAAATGCTGAATGCAGAACTTTGACTTTTTAAATGGTCAAATAATATAAATTCTGAAGAAGAGCCTTGTTTTTTGTGTGTATGCCAGTCAGTGTGTGGGCTGTATAGATGAATCCACGAGTCAGCTCTTAATGGGCTCAGATGAGGATGAAGTTTACTTCTTTTACTTCCTTTTCTCTGAAGCTGTTTGAACACATTTTGATAAAATAGCAGTTTTTTTCCCACCCTAACTCAACATAATCCTTCAGTACCCTCCCACCAAAACTCATGAATTCCTCTATGACTTCTAGCAATATTTCAAGGGGATCACTACTTCTGGCACACAGGTCGAGAATCCCTTGGACTCTCTGATCTACAGGATAGTCCTCTCCCACACGGCTCTCAGAGACGCTTAATCTGACCACATGGCCGCTTCGTAACCACTAAAGACCTGACAGCCTTGGAGGGAGATTAGGAGAGCTGGAATGTTAACCAGCTCTCTGGTAGTGATGATGATGATCCGGGAGAGAAAAAGTCCTCAAATCCTTACATAACTAAAATAGAAACACCACAGTGGGACACTGGTCCATTAAAAGGAGTCACTGATAACAACTTTATGATTTTCTTATATTCATGTTTATAGGAATCAAAATTTAGAATCACAGTCAGCTTTATTGGCCATGGTTCATGCAACAAAGACTTACTCTGGTTAACTTTGCCCTTAATGTACAAGAATTAAATCTATGATAATTATATACATGTGTAGAAGCTTGTTAGATATTTTAACTAGTGGTGGGTTAAATACATGATAATAGTAGTGTCCCTGGGTTGATTAAGGGTTATTTCATGTGGAGGCACAGAATGAATGATACAGCAATTATGCTGGCATACTTTATTAATCCCTGAGGGGAAATTCAAAGTTTTACACTCTGTTGAACATGCTGCACACATCGGCTGAATTACATGCCAACACATATGTACAGGATCCCCATGGACATGCACTAATGGAGAGATGTCAGAGTGATGGCCTTGCTGCTCTCGTTGAAGTCCTACCAGGAGCTGTTGGGGGTTCAGTGCCATGCTCAAGCGCACTTCGACACTTCTCCAGCTACCAGGTCAAAGTCCAGATGTCGGACCAGGACTTGAACTGGTGACCCTCCAATTCCGAGGCCCACAATCTTACAGACTAAGCTACTGCTGCCCCATATTTCTTTGGCATCAGAATTTGAGTAAAACTCTTATTGTTCTCCTCCACGGAAATCTTTAGTAAAAGGCGGAAGATTTAAAAGATCTGTAGAGAAACAAGAGTGAATTTAGTAGATATCCAGGGATTTCTAAATACAAAAAAGGCATACTATGAATTTTAATGCACTAGATTAAATGTCAAACTTGTTTTTATGTATATATTGTGAAGAGTATGTAAATATATGGAATCAGACGCAGCTGCACACTCTCTTGGATATGGGCATTACTAGTTTAAATTGACAAATGAGTAAATAACTACTAGTAAACAAAACTAATGTGTGACTAAATACTTGTTAACCATTAACTAATGTATAAATACTAGCTTACAATTAAGGAATGAGTAAATAGCTTCTAGTAAACCATTCATGGATTTATATCTAACTACTAGCTAACAATTAAGGAATGAGTTAATTATTATCAGTTAACCTTTAGTTAACCACAACTTAACAAATAGATACACAGATATATAATTTGTTAATGGTTAACTAGTAGTTCTTACTCTTTAAGTAACTGTTAACAAGCAGTTAGTTATAATTTGTTAATATTAAGTAGAAATAAGTATAATTTGTTAATGTTGTAACTGTTAACTAATAGCTAATTACTTATTCAGAAATGGTCAACAAGTTGTTAGTTCTTTTTTGTTTCTGGTCAACGAAGTTAGTTAAACATTTGTGAATGTTAACCTATAGTTAGTTATAATATTTTTACGGTTTACTAGTAGTTGGATTTACATTTGTTAATGGTTAACTTATAGTTAGTTATAATTTGTTGATGGTTTACTACTGGTTGGTTTTACATTTGTCTATGGTTAACTTGTAGTAAGTTATATATATACAGTTATATATATAGGGTTTACTAATAGTTGGTTTTACATTTGTTTATAATTAACTTGTAGTTAAGCATACATTTGTTACCTATAAAGTAAGAAACATTTGTGTACCTTTTCTATTTGTTGAATAGTTAGCTAAAATTAAATTATTGATTAAATCTGATGATATGGTTTATTTCTCTATTCAACATCATCCAGGTTGGGTAGCTCTGATGGGACTGGGTCATAATTGTGGCACATAAAAATATTTTATCTCTCCACTGATAAAGGGTGAAATGTGACAGTTAAACATCTTCATTTTTTCTCAGTCTATGAATTAAAGTGTTGACGAAAACACCGTGGGTTAATGTTTCACTCACTGTACCTTCACTCAGCAGCCTGTCAGACTGTAATCCCTGGGTTCAGTGGGTTCAACCAGCAACACCAGGAAGAGACAAGATCAACATCAAATACCTTCACTCTCTCCTCTTCTATGATAATGTAATCTGCATACAGTAAAGATAAGTGAACAGCTGTTATCTCTGCTGCAGCTCATCATGTTACAAATGACATAAAGACAGAGCAAAGTTAAACATTATCAAGTGAGATGGCTTTCTATGCATTACTTTTGTCCCTATTTTTTAGCACTGTATGAACCACCCCACATCATTGATATCTTCAAACTCAACACTAATTTATCCCTGACAAGAACCGATCATTTATTCATTTTAAAGGAATGGATGACGTATCAATATGTTCAGAAGTAAAGACAGGCACCAGAGAAGCTTAATTAAAGCTTGAAACATTTTGTTTGGGACACTGTGAATTGGTTTCAAGTTTCAAGTAGAGTTTCCGACTTTATAATTTTATACAAGACTTAATGTAAATTGGTTTTCTCATTTGTAAAAGTGTTTTGCTAACATAAACTTGTTTCAAGCTTTTTAAAAGTTTTTAGGCTTTGTAATTTCGTATTGGACTTTGTCTCTGAAAGTCCATACCAAAAAAAATTTCCACAAAGGTTCAAGAAAAAAAAAATCATCATTTTTAGAAAAAATCCCTGATTTCCTCATTACATTCCTGAAAATTTCTGGAAATATTCTCTAACGTTCATGATAAAACACTTTTGGCAAAGTAAATAAAAATTTGTGTTAGATTTTTACTTAGTTTTCTGTTTTTGGACTTAACCAATAATGTGATTCCTATATTAATAAAACTGCCATTTCAATCAAATCAAGTGAAAGCAAAATCATCACCCTGGTTAATAAAACGGATCTTTGATGTGTGAGGATAGTGATAATTTGTTCTGAGTGTCAGCTGTGATGCTTTTTCTTGTGTATGTGCTGCTGTTAATTTTGGCTCTTACATTTCTGCTCTTCCTCTCTCCCCCTGATGTACTCCTCCTCCACACGTTTTTAAGGTTTATATTTATCTTTGGAAACAACACAGTCTGATGCTGCTGTCACACATCTCTCCCCACACCAACACGCACACGCAGATACTCACGCAATAATCTTCACAAGGATGTGTGTAACAGCCGAGGAGAGGAAATTTGTGAAAATGGTTGAGTCACTGCTTGGAGGACGATCCTCACCAACTAGCACTGCACAGGACTGAATCACTGGGTTGTGATGTTACACTCCTACACACTCACACACATCTATGTAATCTTCATACAAAATAAAAGTGTCACCGACGATTCTCTGCCTCCGTCTCTGTCATTTGCTGACAACTTTAGCAGTTTTACACTTGTAAGCTGGACTGCCCACAGAAATGGCAGAAACGGCACTAACACATTGACTCAAAACTTTGGCACTCACGTTGTCTCCTGTGCCACATACTAGCTGTGCTGGCTGTATCATGTTTGCCTTAAAAAAAAAAAAAGAACAGGGAAAACCTTTTGCTAAAGTGGTCATATGAGGTCACAGAGGTCACATATGTTGTCAGAGTCAAGTTAAGTTTACAATAGTGTTGTCATAAGCACACAGACTTTCCGAAAAAGACTAAATCAATTTGAATATAATTTGGCAAATCTGGGGCTTGAGAGAGTTTGCTCTGAAAATGGTCCCCAGTATGCTAGGAGGACTTTATTCTTTCATTTCATTACATTTCCAGCCATCTGGCTCTGCAATATGGCCATGTTACAGGCAGAGAATCAGGCCTCGGGGCTTCGTGCCAAACTGACTTTAGGAGTGGTTCAGTTGAGCGAGCAGGGATAACACTGGGATAAGTTTTATATAACTTTAAATATGTCATCACTTTTCTGTTTTATGTACTTTTACAAGCCATTGTTTAAAGCTGCTCTGATTTTCACTTCAAACTAATTACTGGATGTAATCTCTATGCGCAATGAGAAAGGTGTTTCACAGCGATGAACCCATGAGCAATTATTCCTTTCTCCTGTCCTGTTATTCTGTTTAAAGCATTTTCACATAAAAAGTCTTTTGTTTGGAGAAGGAACCTGATAACTTGCCTGCGCCAGCAGGAAATTCACCGTGAGCCATCAGGTTGATGATATCATCCCACTTGTGTGTGACTTGTGCAATCTTCATGCATGTAATGAGGCCGACTCACTCTGTGAATATTAATATTCTTTAGCAATCCTTCCTACTGTGGATGTATCAAATTACACCACCGGGGCCTCTAGAAAGTATTCCACCCATTGGATGTTAAACATCTTAATGATTTTATACATCAATTATGGTCAACATAATTTTACTTTTTTTTAACCCTATAAATGTCAAAGGGAAAAAAATATTTCTACAAAGTAATATCAATTAAATAAAGGTATGTAAGGTAAAATAAGTGAATGCATAAATATTAACTTCCTTTAAAGTGACTGACCTGATTCAACAGAGGTCCAGCCAGTTGGTGCCAGTAGTCTCACAATTAGTGAAACAGAGATCACCTGAGTGCAGTGATTGTGTCTCAAGTGATTGTAGTATAAAGATCCCTGTGTCTGGAATGTCCAGTCTCTGGTTAATCAGTATTCCTGGCTACCATTACACCATGAAGACAAAAGAACACTCCAAACAATTCAAAGAAAAAAAGGTTATTGAAAAGTATAAGTCAGGGGATGAATACAAAAGTGTTTCCAAAGCACTGAACATGCCCTGAGTTCAGTTAAATCAATCATCAAGAAATGCAATGCAAATATGGCACATGTGTAAATCTGCCTCTATCAGGCTGTCCTCATAAACTGAGTAACTGTTCAAGAAGGACACTAGTGAGAGATTCCACCAAGACACCTATGATTACTCTGTAGGAGTTAGAAGCTTCAGCAGCTGAGATGGGAGACACTCATATTGAATACTGACTAGAGTTTGCCAAAAGGCATGTTGGAGACTCCATGGTCAAGAGGAAGAAAGTTCTTTGGTCTGATGCAAACAAATTTATACTTTTTGGCCATTAGACACCAAATACTGCAGATCACCACAAACACATTATCCTCTGTAAGCATGGTGGTAGCACGTCATACTGTAGGACCTGACCCAGCATGGACCTGTGGGGAGGGGTGGAGACACTGGCCCCATAAGGTTCTAGGCCACAGGCCACGTTTGGCTGGTCTTGGGCTCGGGCAGAGAATTTATTGTTACCCTATAATTACATGACAAGTTGAGATATCTAGAAACGACCCGTTTTTGAAGTAGTTATGTGAATGGTGGCTTGTTTTAGCTTTGTTGGCTTAAGCTAAAGTTAACATATTTATGCCAACTACGTAGTTAACATAACTACAAAAGCCAATGTGGCTTAGTAGGCTTTGTCTTTGGCAACACAAGTTTTCACAAATGTAGCTAAAAGTAACATGATTGTGTTGATTATTTAGCTTTGTTAGCTTCAGCCTTAGTGGAAAACATTTATTAAACAATTTATTGGTTTTACAGTTTTACAGTGTACAGTTTTAGTGTGTATTTCCGTCCTGATTGGGGGGGGGGCGTCTCACAGTAGCAGGTAGTACTACATATGCCAATGTAGCTACTTTAACTTTAGCTAAAGTGGGGCCACCTTTCCCAAAACTACTTCAAACAGGTCTACCTTTAGCAAACATAGCATAATCTACTGTAGCTTGATTTGCTTTTGCTTTAGCTACTATAGTTATGTAGCTACGTTACCCAAGTAGCTAACATAGCTTTGTTAGCCTTAGATTTAGCTATGTAGCATGAAACAAAAGACACATATGTAGCCAATGTAGCTTTGTTAGCTTTAGTTTGAGCTACAAAGCCACAAAACAAATGTAGCTGAAGAAGCGAATGTGGTGTTGTTAGCTTTAGATTTAGATACTTCAGAAACATCTACATTATCTTCAAAGCTAATGTACTCTGTTAGCTTTAGCTAACACATTAGAGTGTTTCCTAGGAGGACAAGATTTTTAAAATATTATTATTATTATTATTATAACTACTATAATAATTATGATCATTTCATTATTTATTAATAATAAAGTAACATTGGTCTTTATTATAATAGGGTAAAGTTGCATATGAATTGGTGGTACAGTAAACAGACAGTTAACTCCAGAATTACATTCTTTTGTAGTTAAGTTTTGCAGGCCAGGCATCAGACTTTTATTTTTTAGTAGTTCAACCGTTAACTTTTTTTTTTTTTTAAATTAATTTATTTTTTAAATTTGTTTATTCAAACAGGTTAAAAGAAAGAACAAAAATAAGTAAAATATACAGTGTTTAGTCAGGAAAAATTAATAAATAATGAATTAAAGAGACAACTCTATAACAACATAGATAATCATACCTTATTCGAAAGGGTGTAGGATGAAGTTAAAAAAACGTATCTAGTCCTACCCCTTCATTGTTGTGTTTTAATAATTTAATCTGTTGGAGCAATGTGTAGGAGAACAAAACAGAAGGAAAGAAAGTGCATCACTAAAAGGCACATTGCTTTATGTTCTAAATTTATGTGTCCATTTCTTTCTTGTATCCATTCAGGATGAGGTGGATATAAATTTGTTTCAACTTATGAAGTGATCTGCAGGTTTTCATTTCTTCGCTGTAGTTGTTCCACAGATTAACTCCTTTAACTGATATACAGTGTGTTGTTGCGTTTGTACGTACCAGCTGTTTTTTGAGAAAGCATATTCCTCTGAGATTGTGCTTGTTTTTTTCTTTTTTGAAACAACTTTTGGATGCCCTGTGATAGCTGATTTTGATTTGCTTTATGCATGATTAGAATTGTTTTGAGGTTGACCAAGTTCTTGAATTGTAGTGCTTCCAGTTTGATGAAGAGTGGGTTTGATGGTTTTCTGCTGGTGCTGTTATTATTCTTATTGCTCTATTTTGAAGTTTGAAAATTGTTTCTGTGTTTATTTTGTATGTGTTCCCCCACACATCCACACAGTAGGTAATGTATGGAAGAATGACTATAGTATAGTGATGACTGGTTTATAAGATACTTGACTTGTAATATTGCAATTGACTTAGCTATTTTAGCTGAGATGTACTGTATATGTGACTTCCAGGATAATTTGCTGTCAATTACGACACCAAGGAATTTTATTTCATTCAACCTCTCTATTTCTATGTTACTTTATACCTTAACCCTTACCCTAAATTGAAGCTTAATCCAATTTTATTATGAAAGTTTTAGGGCATATTTCTGTCCTGACAGAGTCAGTGCCTCACAGTAGTGGTCTGCAAAAGGGGGCCTCTGAGAGCTGCAGTCTGCAGCAAGATTGTCTTGCCCTATGCAGTTTACAACTCTATCCACCACATTTCTACACTAAAATCATGAAAGCCCAAAAATAAATATGTATGGATGTATGTCCTCTTAGGGCCTAAGTAGTCTTAAAGAGAAAGTCAAACATGATCCAGAATCATTTTCCCCTTTGACTTTTGAATCTCTTAGAAAGGACCTTCGTTAAAGGAACAACTTGTGTGTTATAGATTTGTAGTATCAGTTACTTTGAGCCTGTAAATGCTAAACAATCAGGCCAATATGAAGTGTTAGTAGCATTCATTTTAAAGTTCCTTTATGCCTGCTGATCCAACAGCTCAGACCATGATTAGCTATGAGAGTTTTCAGCTCCCAGTCCCGATTCATTGACCTTGGTACGCAGTCCATACAGGCTTTTCTAGTAAAATGGGACGCTGGACAAAGGCCAATGAAAAAGGGGATGTCAGCAAATCAGGGTTTTTTTCACTGCTCTCATGTGATCTGTCCTGAACTTCCTTCCCTATAGTCACACCAGAGGGCAGCGAGGCAGTTTCAGTTCTAGTCAGATGGTAAAGAGCATGTCTGTTATTGCTCACTTTAGAATTACACAACGTTTGAGCAAGGGGGAACTCTTACAGGGTGTTTACTGAGAGAGTGGTGTTAAAAGCTGGATACATGCAGTATGGCCCAGTTAGAGAGAGAACTGGCTCAATAGAAACAGCACTGTGGATTAATATTCTACTGTTAGTACAGTATAGCATGTCTGCATTTTTTAACATCATAACCTGCCTGTTTATTTTTCTTCCCCTCTGTTTCCAGGACCATCCCAACATCTCCCTTCTTATCATCCCGCTCTAAAGATCTCCACCCTTTTCCTTTAATGTCTCAAAACAACAAGAGATACTAAGATTTTAACAGCTACAAAAAGGAAAGCTATGTTTGTTATAAAAAGAAGTTCAGTAGTAATGTGGGAGTTTGACATAGGAGCCCCAGAAGACATGAAGTCATGCATTTCATTTTCTACGTTTTCTTGTGATAGAGTTTTTTTCAAATCTTGACCTGATTATCTCTCTCCATTAAGAAACAAGGCTGATTCTCTTGTTTCAATTTTATTTTAGTCGTTTTCTTGATGGCTCAAGAAATTAACCCATGATCATGGGACAACCAGACTCGTTACCCCAGACAATGAGATTAAAAAAGGGTAGATTCAAAAAAGAGAGTTGTTATTTGGAGCAAGGCCGACCATAAGTAGAGATTAAGGGGAGAGCTGGAGCCCTACCAAGGAGGGGCTATCTCATCTATCTTGGCTACATGGCTATTTTACGTGAATACAATATGGGTTTGAGATTTTCAAAACTATAAAATGTGCACAGTCTTAAGCTACATTACCTATGTAGCTAATAGAGCTTCAGTAGCTTGAGCTACGTTAGCGGCGTCAAAGTGTTTTCATGGAGGAAGAGCTTTTTTACCTGTAAGTAGTCTGTTTTCTGCTTTACTAAATGTTTTGTAACCAGAGCTTGCAGGTCAGACTTTGACTTTTAACTTTTGGTATCCTAACCTTAACCAGGAGTTTAATCCAATTTTGTTTTGAAAGTTTTAGCATCTCACAGTAGTGGTCTACAAGAAAGGGCGTCTGAGAGCTGTGATCTGCAGCCAGACTATCTTGGTATTTTTGGGGCTTTTTTAGAGAGACGAGATGGTGGACAGAGTTGGAAAGAGTGGAGCAAGGAGATGACAGGTGGGACAGGAGCAACAGGTCAGATTTGAACCCAGGCCTTGAGGACAACAGCCTTTGTGCGTGGGGTACAGGGACATAACTACAAGGCAATCAACACCACCAAATACATACAACCCAAGAGTTCTTAATTTCTCTGCTTGAGTAAATACAGACCACTTAGCAAAGTTATAATAATGATTTCAGAAAAGATCCAATGGTATTAGAGTCATCTACTAAGTATTTAAACTAAGAGCATTATTACCGTCTCAAGAGAAAGGTTTCTCTGTGTGCATAAGCTGCATTTTTTGGTGGGAAATTTTGATTTCACCGGGTCATGGTGCCCTACAAAGAACTTGACCCACTGTTAAACCCTAGATTGTCATCTTTGAACTTTGTTTCTCTGCAGATTAAACAAAGGAGACTTAACATTGATGAGGGAGCTTTAGAAATAAAGGAAACTGGACTTTGATATGTGTGGCAAGAAGTCAAATAAGCATATGACCCAGAATATAAGACCACAATTGCTACATTTACATCTAAAGTTTTTTTGTTCTCTTACAATGGTCATTGTGTCGGACCAGGCAATCAGAACTATACATTTGTCCCGTGACTTGAACAGTGCTCGGGTGTCGGTGCAAGCAAATCAGAGAGGGAAAGATCACGCTTAAAGATCTGGATTAATTTGATAATAATCAGGCCTTTTGCTGTTGTTCAGAAGGAGGGAAGGTGTGTACCAGACATGTTCAAGTTGTTTGTCTTGAATCTCTTCCTGCTTCCTTTTAACACTTCATCGAGAATCTTAGCTGTGGGAATTGTTTAAAAAAAGTCTGTTTTGGTGTGTGCTTTGACACCTACCCTGCTGCAGCTGTTTAAGGGATGTATAATGACCAAAAAAATAGTCATTCTTCCCACTCATGGTCTGGTTTACTTTTGTAAGGCGCCTGTCTTACTTTTAGCTTATTTCATGAGCAGAAAAAAACTCCTCACTGGAGCTTAAAATGTTCCTTAATATTCAGAGAAGCTACACTGACTGTAAGCACTTAAAATCAATCATCAACATGAAGAACTGATTCACATGTTTGGTGGACTTGTCCTTTAAAAGTCAGCTCAGTGTTGAGTGCACGACTCATCTTGTGACTGTTACTCACTTCAGCTCAGTGTGGAGTGCACAAAGCCTGACAGATGTGTATGTGCAGCTCCATGGGAACCAACAAACAAAGCTCACATTCACCAAAGTCTGCATCCGTCCACAGCACCTTACTACTCCCTTTCTACTCTGGAGGAGAAAGAAATAACTGATTGTCTTTTAATGCGCTGCATGACGAGCTCTTAAAGTTTATACGAGGTAAAACGTACCACTAATTCACTGCACACGCAACTGCAGATGTTTATCTTCTAAATACACCCTCTGAAGCCCCCTTCCCTCCTCTTCTGTTGTTATACTTAGTTAGGAATGTCTTCATGTATGCGGATTAATGTTTGCCTTGGAGGTGCGGTGGCATGTTGCTTGTTTGATCAAACTTCTCAGGTTTTTCATCCCAAGAATGTAAAGAATGAATTATTAAAACACAAACCCACCCAGAATTGTATAACAGGACTCAAACCACCTGTGATAACTGTGTTTCCGACAAACTTAGATGTTGGAGTGGAGACGAAGAGACAAGGAGGCTTCTGTGGAGTCACTGAGCAGCTAAAGTGGTCAGAATCTTCCCTCTAGTGGTGTGTTTGAGTGCTAACAACATTCAGGAGACATGAGACACACTCTGCACACTTTCATACTCAGACTCTCCTCTACTGTGGTTTTTTTACTAGATAATAAACCCAGCATTCAGTTAGAAAGAAAAGATAACAGACTTTATACCATTAGCTTAGCCTTGAGGCGGACAGGGCCTAATCACTGAGTGTTTTCTCAAAGGCCCTGAATCTTTAGGGTTGCTAAAATGTGTGTTGCAACTCAGTGTTATAACATGTAAACAAATGGACTGCTGATCACAACATTGACAATCAATCAATCTTCATTTATATAAGATACATGCAAAACAGTGTAGCACAAAGCCCTACATACAAACAAACCAACACCTTTCCCAACTCCCCTTCCCTACTTCGTAGTCCAAACACAATGTTGGCAAATAATTAGACATAATATACGTGCATGCCGTCAAGGCTGCCCATAAGGGGGATAAAGGCGAGACCTTTACAGGGCCCAGCCAAATGGGGGGCCCATGGAGGTCAGCAAGATCACAGTCAATTGTTATGTTGTGATTACCACAGCCATTCTTATCAAAGCAACAAATGATGTTATCAATTTATTTATGCCATAGTATATAATCAAAATGTAAACCCCATTTCTTAAAACAGAATAAAATGGGTTAAAAGTTGCATAAATGTGCTTAAAATGGCAAAAATGGGATAACAGAAGCCAAATAAATGGCAGAAAGTCACAAAAATGGCTTAAAATTTGTGAAAACAGGCAGAAAAAACAGTGAAAATGGGTTACAAGTGAAATGCAGTTAAAATGGACAAAAACTTACATAGAAAGTGGTGAAAATGGCTTAAATGCAACAGAGTGAGTGAAATACACTCCAAAAACAATGACGCTAGGTCTCAGTAAGTTAAGCTTTATTAAAGTTTAACCAAATTAAATCAAATCAAATGTATAGCTAAACAAAATGTAAATATGCTTCATATAAGCTCAATTAAAAAAACGACAAATTTTTGAGTAAAGTGTAATCTAATTACATCATATTAAATATTATTAAATAATGATAACTAAACCCAGTCTAAACATGCTTCGTATAAACTCAATTAAAAAAATTTGAGTAAACTCTAATGCTTGGATGGGTTTGCTCTAACTCTCACTGAATGGTGCGTGCACATGTGTGATAGCACAGGTAACGTCGCAACTGGACTGATGCAATGCAGTGAAACCACTTATATTTAAAGTTTTGAAGTCAGTGTTCATGTTTGATTGGAAAGGACAATAAAGTTTCAGTAATCATGTAGAAGTCTTGCTAGAGAGTATTATCAGACAAAAATAAGTAGACTTACATTATTTTAAACCGAGATCACCATGCACATGCAGCCCAGCTTGTCAGGCGCCGGTCGGTAGCAGGTCCATTAAAATAGATACATTTATGTTACTTTATCTTGTTTTTATTCAGCCTTTATTAAACCAGGAGGAAAAATAATTGTGATTAAAAATATAACTTTCAGGAGTGTCCTGGCCAAGATAGGCAGCAGCACAGTCAAATACTACAGTTACAGATGAGGATTGATGATATATGAGCCACACAGTGGTGCAGGGTTTAGTGCTGTTGTCTCACAACAAGATGGTTCCGGGTTGCCTCCTGCTCAGGGAAGATATAACTTGTTCAATGGGTATTTGAATGAACAAATAAAGTTTATGTGAAAGATCAACTTAAGTTTACATTTAGCAACTAAATTAACACCTAACCTTTAGGCGCAAGTTTGCAGAAGCATTAATTTAATGTTGTATTTTACTTTGTACTGATGTAATAAAAATCCATGGAAAATTTACATGTAATGTGATTACTTAAAGTCCAGTTTTTTTTTTCAGTGTAGGATTAAAAGGGGCAGACATTGACTTAAAATTGGCAAAAAAAAAGGTCAAAAGTGGAAAAAGGGTTTACAGGCAAAAATAGAAAATGGCAAAAATGGGTTAAAAGACTCAACATTGACTTAAACTTGCAAAAATGGCAGAAAAAATTGTGAAAATGGGTCAAAAGTGGCAAAGATAG
Organism: Cheilinus undulatus; assembly: GCF_018320785.1. Taxonomy (NCBI): domain Eukaryota; kingdom Metazoa; phylum Chordata; class Actinopteri; order Labriformes; family Labridae; genus Cheilinus; species Cheilinus undulatus. The sequence goes on along the minus strand of NC_054878.1, from coordinate 32,292,605 downwards.
TGAGAGAGTGGTAAAAATGGGTTCACAGGGGCAAAAATAGATCAAAAGTGGCTGAAAAAGTGGTGAAATGGGTTCAAAAAGTGGCCAAATGTGTAAAGAGGGGCACACTGGGTAAACATTGTGCAAAATTGATGGAAAGTGGCTTATAAATGTGACAAAAATGGCTAAAAAGTGGTTAAAAGAGGTTTAAAATTGGTATTAATATCTACAACATCAGACCCAATAATAGCTTGAAACACTATTCAGCCCCAAAATGAAGCCAGGATAGCTAGCACCAATGTGTCTGATCCGACACTGATCCAATCCAACATCGTGCAGCCCTAGTTTTATTTAATAAGGAGATAGCAATGAACAAATAATGCAGTTCTCCTATGACATTGGGGTTAAAATCATCTGTTTTCTCTAGATTTCAGAATATCAACCCAGTATCACAAGGAAACCAGCATCCTTATCCCAAGATAATGATATAATTGAGTCCTCAACAACACCCAGAGAGTAAACTTCTCCTAACCAGCTCTTTCAATTCATTTGATATTTATTTTTGAATTGCAAGTGATAAACTTTTCTTATTTTTGCTAAATGTCATAATGTATCTTATTTCAATGTATTTCAGCTGTCTCATCATGATTTTAATGTTAGAAATGTCCTGTTTTTAACTCCCTAAAGCACTTTGAATTTCTCTGTGAATGATGCTCTATAAATAAACTTGTCAACCAGATTTCCTGCAGCCGGTAGGGCACTATAAAGACTAACACAGCCTTCTCAGTTTTCCTTGTTTTGTTATTATGTATAATTATTTTTGAGCCGTTCAAAACTTCTTTTTGAGGTTTTTTGGTACCTGGCGGTTGGTTTGATGTGATCTGACTATGAGAGATGTACAGACTGTCCCAGCGTGTGCATGTGTTTGTGTGTATTTGTATGTGTTTGCCCCAATTGGCGACGTTACAAAGGCATGATGCAGACCGTCGTTCACACCAGTATTAGGCACATGTCATTCAGGCTGTTGTGTCCCATCTGTTTTATCCTTGAGTCACACTGACTCACTGTCTGGATGTGTGACATGTCCTGGTCACCTGGAGATTATGGGGTTTATATATCAGGGTCAGCCGCTGCAGGCCTTACAGCACAGGTGCTTCAATAGTCTCAATAACAGAACTCACTTAGATTGAAAATGAAACCTCTCTTGGCCAATAACTACAGGCAGCAGCTTAGTTTAGATTAAAGCCTGGAAACAAGTGCAAACAGCTAGCTTAGCTTATTTCTGAAATAATAAAACCCACCCACCACCTTGTTTTAAACTCACTGATTTAGATGTTTGATCAGAAATATTAACTTTAGGCCACCTTCTAGTTGGTTAAAGATAAGTGCACTGTTCATTAAAATGGACGGAGCTACAGCAGCCTGGGAGTGAAGCCAAAGTGTTTAGCACTCCAATATAGGTTGTCTGCAATCACATGATCCCAAATGCTCCATGAGGTCAGGAAGTAGGGGACAGCAGTTAGGAATGAATGGGAATTTGAGGGAATTTATTACTTTAAAGCTCTAAAAGGATCTGTATGATCAGAACGACTAATGACAAGAGAGGTTGCAGAATAAAGTATTGGCAGCCTGTTCTCATGTATATCGTATCGTGCAGCACGTCCTGCTTACTGATATAAAAAAAGGCTTTTCAAAACAATATCTATATGTCCCCTTGTTTTACATCTAACTACCTCTTGGAAATGGTTTGTTTCACATGGAAACTTCTCCTCTCTCTTCTATCAGCTGTGCATTTAAGCTTGATGTGCAGCCGATGGAGGAGGCAGGAGCATTTAGGTTTCAGTGAATTTTCCTACTAAACAAAAAAAAAAAAAAAAAAAAAACGAGATGTAATCACTTCCAAAATTCACAGCATGACAAACCTGGGGTTTATAGCCTTTCAAAACAAGATTTATATTCCCCTGTTTCCCATGTATCTGCTTGCAGGTGACTGCATCACAGGGCTTGATGTGAGCTGTAACAGCTTGGTTCAGACTGCAGCTACTGTCTCATTGCGTTGCAAATCTTTGGTGTAAACTGGGTTTTAAAGTAATGTGAAAGTTGCAGTCTTTGGATGAAATCTTTGTTTACTTTTTAAAATATTTTTATTTTTATTGTATTGGATGGTGGAGGGGTGGGGCCTCAATTCCACAGTTACACCAGCTCCCTACCTTTTGGTAACAAGTTATTTCATCAGATTAATATATAGGTTCAAAATATGAAGGTGTTCTGGCTTCACTTTTGCATAAAAGAAGACGGGAAGATGCTTTGTCCATATTTTTTATATATGATTGTTTGAACACTCTGACTTGTGCTACTATCATAACAAAACAGTCAATTCAGCCATGTTAAGATTGTCTTATAACTCATAAAAGGCCACTTAAGGTTTCTTTTTTAATAAACTGGAAACTTTAGGTAGATCTGGTGCAGAAATCTCCATTCATCCAGTAACACAAACACCCAGGATGACCCTGCTGTGTCACCCATCAGCACAGGTTTGAGATGTGAGATCAAACACCTTCGATGATCAAGGGAAAGGATCTAAAAGCTTTCGCTGTACGTCAGAAAGTGTGTTCACCATGAAACAACATCGGCGCATCATCGTCAAAGCCCTGCATCCGTTCGCTTGCTGAGCATCATCATCAGAGCTGATGGAGAGAATCACTTTAGAGGATTAGCACAGTCATCTGTTTGGATTACAGGACAAGCTTACCTTCCATCTGTCACCTTCAACATGAGGTGCACACAACAGAGTTTGTTGAGGCCTCACTCTCACCCGCTGTTTGTGGTTGTTTTTTTGATTAATGACACTATAGCCTTCAACAGGGACACCAGCAGTGATATTTGTGATGGAAGCTTAATTTAATGAACATCTGCAGGACAAAAAAAGTCTTGACGCTTTAATGCATTACTTTTATGCTACCCAGAATAATCAACTTAAAGTTTTTCTAGGAGTTTTTTCATATGTTACAGGAGCACAGGGAGCCTCAGCTCAGCCCTCAAGACTCTTTTTCATTTAATCTGACTCATTGAGGCTAAATGCTAGGAGGTCTGCAGGATTGAGTTTGTGCTTATTGGTTTAACTGTGATAAAAACACTTTCTTGAAAAGTGTGGGGATCATACTCACTGTATGTAGAAATTTACTGATAACGACTGCAGTGTACATGTCCAGTTAGAGCTTGAAATACCAACTTTCCTCTGTTCACATTCATCCCCAACTTCCTGTCCCTGAGCGGACATTCAGTGTCATGTGATTTTAATCAACCTATCTATTATGTTCCATGGTTGATGTCTTACTACTATAATTAGCAGCATGTCTGTCTTCATTTGCATGCCACACCGTTGCCTCAATTGTCCTTGATACCTCTTACAAGACTTCTTGGGTGTACTGGTTCAAAACTGGTGCCATAAAAAAATCATAAATACAGTATATTGCCAAAAGTAGTCACTCACCCATCCAAATAATTAAAAATCAGGTGTTCCAATCACTTCCATGGCCACAGGTGTATAAAATCAAGCACCTAGGCATGCAGACTGTTTCTACAAACAGTTGTGAAAGAATGGGTCACTCTCTGGAGCTCAGTGAATTCCAGCGTGGTACTGTGATAGGATGCCACCTGTGCAACAAGTCCAGCCATGAAATTTCCTCACTCCTAAATATTGCACACTCAATTGTCAGTGGTATTATAACAAAGTGGAAGCTATTGGGAATGACAGCGACTTAGCCACAAAGTGGTAGGCCATGTCAAATGACAGAGTGGGGTCAGCGGATGCTGAGGCACATAGTGCACAGAGGTCACCAACTTTCTGCAGTCAATCACTACAGACCTCCAAACTTCATGTGGCCTTCAGATTAGCTCAAGAACAGTGCATAGAGAGCTTCGTGGAATGGGTTTCCATGGCTGAGCAGCTGCATCCAAGCCATACATCACCAAGTGCAATGCAAAGCGTCGGATGCAGTGGTGCATCCATTCTCTGGAGTGACGTATCGCGCTTCTTCATCTGGCAATCTGATGGACAAGTCTGGGTTTGGAGGTTGACAGGAGAACGGTACTTGTCTGACTGCATTGTGCCAAGTGTCAAGTTTGGTGGAGGGGGGTTTATACAGCTTAGGACAGTAAATAGAATCAGAAACAGGGATGAGAGAGTTGGGAAGAGATGTGGGAAAATGCCAACTTAAACCACTAGGCCACCTGTGCCCCTGTAGTTGCTTCCTAAAGCCAGCCACACACTACACAATTTTTAAATCTGAAATGATTTTAAAATCATGTGAGACCACAGATATGAGGACAATTTCAAAAGAATTTTCACCTTTGATACTCTGAATGCACACACTAGATGACTCAGCCAGACTGTCAGATCACTGGAGACCACCTACTGACCTGCTAACGACCTCGGTGATCACGTGACTTAAAAACACAAACAAACAAAGAAACATGGATACTCTCTTACTGTCCGTCCACAACAGGCTGCCCTGGCATGCGTTCCAGGTGAAGCAAAAATCATAAAACATGGGAAAGACTCAGGATGAAATCCTGGCTGGAATTAAGTTAAAGTTGTGTTTGTGGTTGTGAGTGGTGAAAGTACGTATGATCCGGCTGTGACGCTACCCCCTCTACTCGCTCTCATTGGTTGTTGTGGGTACTCCGTCAAATGTCAAACGTGTTTGATATTTACGATTCAGGATTTTGGAGGCTACGACGCAATTTGTTGCAGTAAAACTATCGTGTTGACACCACACACATAAGGATTATTCAGGCAAACAGTCGTTTGCGAAGAAGCTCCTCTCGGGACATGCCCCCCAATCATCGGGGGAGGCAAATCTTGCCCCAAATCAGGCTTAAAATCCTGTAGTGTGTGGCCGGCCTTAGTGTTTCCTCCATTCAGACAGGAAACTTAATCAAAATGGTGCTTAAGACCTTCTCCACATGGAGATGAAAACAACATATTGCTGTTTCTTTTTGGAAAAGTTTTCTGTAAAGACAGGATTGTTTCAGGAAATATCTGCGTAAACACGGAACCACTGAAACGACTGAAAACGCTGTAGTACACCAACCCAGAGTCAAAAGTTTATGACAACAACAAACTCAAAAACAAACATGGCGACTGTGGAGGAGGTATTGATAATGTACCTCTTGCATAAAAGACAAAAAGGGAGGCAGTGTTTCTAACCAACTTGCACAACTTTTCCTCAAAAAGTTCCACCATTGTTATTTCTTCTTCGTGTCTCACTAGAGCTATGTATTGGGTAGTGACAGCAATACTACCCCCACAGTGGTACTGCTCCGTTCGGCCCGTATCCATAAGCTTTATGGAAACGTGCAGAAATACGGACGAAATGAAGCACAGACAGAGGGCTCCATCTGTATCCATATCCATATTTAACGTTGAGCATAAATGGGCCTTAACACATGAACTTGTTTTTCTTTTTTCATGTGGGAAAAAATGGGCTCATTGTGCAAAGGCCTTAGTATGTAGGTTTTAAAATGTGTTCCTACCTACCCAGAGAATATGGCCTTTCTCAGCTTCTTTTTAATCATGCATGAATCAGCTTACAGTTTAGGCTATAATTAGGTCTTTTGAAGGGTTTCTTTTTATATTGTTGTTTTCCATCATTGTTTAAATGGAGTTTAAAGTTCAGCCAGCATTTTATTTAGTATAACACTGTGGAGGAAGAAGAAGAGGAGGCTGCTGGTGTTGTGTTGATGGATGTGTAACTGGGATTTTAAGACTCCTGCTTTAAGGCAGAACATGTGCAGAGCTGAGCTGCTCACACCCACACAGACACACACAGAATAAAGCTCCAAACCTTGATAGCCACCTACACAACAACTGCCCAATCAATGTGGACTCTCTACCTCTCTATCATCCTCACCTCACTCTAACAGATTTCCTCCTGCTCCTTCCTTCCTGTAGCTAATTCATGCCTGACTGCTCTGGGCCGCCGAGACTCATTATCTAAGGGAAGTTCATTTACACACACACGCATTCACACACACACACCGGCACGCACGCTGACCTCTTGCAGATGTTGCACCAATCACCATTTAGCTGATGCTGTCGTCAACACTACACTAACCCTGTCCTCAAACACAACACCCTCTGATTTATCTCCTTGTTTCCATCTCAGCGCTCAACCCACTGTGTCCTCTTTATCTGCCTCTTCATCTCTCTCCAGCTCCCTTTCAGCTGATGGAGCTTATTGTGGACAAATAGGCTTAGGAGCATCACTATGGCAACGGCGAATCGTAAAAAGCTGCATAAGCACCTGGGAGGGGAGGGGGTGTGTGTGAACCGACCGCTCCTGTTGGAGATGGTGCCCCCAACCTCCTGCTGCAAGTAAAGGCAGGCCAGAGAGGCTCCTGGGAAGAGGGAGGGAGGGAGAGAGAGAGAGAGAGGTGGAGATAACACTGTGGGGCTGTGAGGAGGACGGTAGAGGAGAGACAGAGTCCATTTCTCTTCTTCTCGTCTTATTTTTACAGCCAGCCTTGTCTCCCCAGCATCCGTCAAGCTGTGTGACATCCAAGGACTTCCTTTGTTCTTACATCATTGATTTAATTCATTTTGAGTCCAAGAAAACTTAAACAGAACAAGAAGGAGAGAGAAGGAAGAAGAGGTAAGAAAATGCCCCTTTTAATTCTGCCATTGGCAAACATGGTTTAATCTGTTTAAAGTAGCCGGCAGTCCAGGCATGAAAACTGTTTGTGGTGAAACCAAACAGCAGGGGTGTTCTTTGGAGAGTCAGAAAGTTCAAATCAGCAGGAAATGGGGCTTTTTTCTAGTGATTTATTCTCTGTTATTCTTCAGAAATGTAACACTAAAAGACTTACAAGCCATTACAACTACCCACCAAGTCCAGATAAACAACATGTTTCAAGACATTACAAACAAGTCAGTCTTTTTTTTACCATTTAGAAGTCTTTCAATGCAGCGCATGTGCTCTGAGCTCCCTCTCCTCACCCAACCCAGGTGTTTTGAGTTCTCTCTATGTGTATGAATATATTACATTATGTGAAACAAATACATGCATAATGATATATACAGGAGATAGTGCCGTTTGTTTCTATCACATCACTAAGCAGATTTTGTTCAAGTGTCTTGAAATGAGACACGTGAACCATTTCAGGTGGAAACCCATTTCAAGACACTCAAGGAACATTTTCTTCTACTTTGGCCGATATTTTTACTCCACAAAAGCAACTCAAACATTTTTTTTTTCTTTTATATCTTAAAAGAAGATGTTTAGAGTAGAGAATTTTTGCTTATGATAACTTTAATGAGAAATCTTTGCATTAAAAACTCAAGACAAATATTCTTGCTAAGATTTAAAGTTTAGCAGTTGTCAAACTTTGGATGGGGCTAAAGCTTGAGAACATGTGAGACAAAAACAAGGGGGTAAAGGGGGGAGGTCATTAATAAACACTCCTATCAAAAAACAAAATGAATTTTATTTATTTACGCTGTAGTACAAAATAGCCTTTTTCAAAATTTAAACTCCTTTTCTAAAAACAGAATTGACCTTTTCTTTTTTCTTTTTTTTTTTGCTAATGTTACCATTGTGGATGGGCACATCAACTAGACCATTTGGAAAATACTCTTAGAAAAAAAGGTGAAAACGGGTGAAAAATGGCAGGAAAATAAACTGTGAAAAATGTTGGAGTGGCAAAAATGGGTTAAAGTGGCAAAACTGGGTAAAAGGAGCACAAAATGGTGGTAAAATGGTGAAAAGCAGTTAAAAATGGCAAACTTTGGCTAAAAGATGAAAAGTTGGGTCATATTTGGGAAGACTGTGAGAAAAAATGTCGACAACAGTGATGAAAATGTAACGAAGCTCGCGAGTGAGTTCAGTCGGTAATCTTGAGCCAAATGATTCACACCTGACATGCATCTTAATCAAATCACATGACTCACATACTCCTAATTTAGTGGTCAATTTATCCTGCTAGATTTCCGGTCTCTTCCTCCGCTCTGCAGTTGCCTGCTCTGCCCTGGATCAGCACTGTGCTCTCGCTTTAACCCACCTCCACCCCAGCATCCACCTGTTGGCTCTGGTTAAAGCTGTTATCTCATCACTCCTCAAAATCTGCATGTAAAATAAATCTGTGAGGAGTGATTAAGTCAGAGCCTAATGCCAAACATGTTCTTTTGTCAAAATAAATGTTTGAACAAACTACATTGAGAGATGACTGACTGAAATGGGTTAAAAAGTGTCACCAATTCGTAACTTTAACATCAGAGTCCAGTAATAACTTGTCACTTTTTTTAGTCCCAAAATGAAGCAACTGTTAACCAGGATGCTGACACCAATGCCACTGATCCAATACACATGCATCTGATATCATCAATAAATTACAACTGGGGAGGGTCCACTCCTCTGGTTTTTCAGCAGCCCAGCCAGGTCTGCGTGAAATGTATATTCAAAGTAAAAATCTGATTCTTGGTTTAAAATTTAGAGCTTGTTTTACAGCTTAAATTTAGAGTAGAATGAACAGCTTTTCATTGGGGCTGTTAGTTAACTACTTCAACATCTTCCTGTGGCCACAGATATGTAGAATAAGTCCACCACTGCTCCTCAGTGTCTCATTTTACTTTAAAACTTTCACAAAGCTCAATGAACAAGTCGAAAGTTGAAGGAATGTAACAGCATCAGAATCTCACATTATGATAATACTTCTGTAGCAAGTCCAGGCTCTAGCATGTTTTATAACCTTCCAAAACCTTTGTTGTCCACCACTGAAAACAGCTGTAGGTCTTTGCTGATATATTCACTGATACACCTTGTGATCTTTTGATTCTCAAGCTGGAGTGCGGAAGTGGGATTTTGAACGCTTTCTTAAGAGTCTTTTGGCCTGCCTTCATTCTCCTCATCTTCACAAATCTTTTCAGGTTGATGACTAGCAGTTTGGCTCCTTGTATCACTTGTAGTCCTCCACTTCAGTCCGACAGTGTCTACATGTTGTTTTTGTTTGCCTGTCCTCCTTTCTCCTCTCTCATTTCTTTTTTTTTTTTTTGACTATTTTATTTCAGTTTTGCAATGTATACAACATATCAATATACCAACAGTATATAGAAAAAACATAAGATAAGGCATAAAGGATAATCTTCCTTACCCTATCAAAAAGAAGAGAAAAAAGAAAAGGAAGAATCCAACCACAGAGATCACATAGATTTCCATAGGGATGAATGGACTTCCTGCTGACTGACCTTGGTAACCACACATATGTAGAAACAAGATGTAAGAAGTACAATACAGGCACACAGCACAAGCTTCATGTTATAATGTGGGCCATATTTTATCTATTTTTTCTAATTTCCAGTACGCCTATCAAGAATAGACCACTGGCTGTATTTGACACCCTTGGTCTAATTTATGTAAGACATATGCAGTGAACTCCATGTTTTCAGCAACAACCAGTCTGACACCAGCTAACATGCTTGCTCTGTTTGTGACGTAATTGATTGTCTTTTTTTAGACTGCCAGGAGTCATCTGAAGTCAGAGATTCAGGGAGTTTTTGTATCAGCTTTATCTGTTTGCTTTTGTTATGAAAGGTTAGTTCAGTTGAAAACTGGCGGGTCCAGAGGTAAGAGCAGGGCTGAAACTAATCTCACTCTGTTGCCTTGTTGTGTAAGCTTTCCACAGCACATGTTGATAATCTGACCTTAGCACCTCATTAAACAGCCTGAATACCATGTAGAGGAGTTTTATAGAGCACAAACCAGACCTGGACCAGGAACTGTTATAAAGAGGACAGGCAGTTATGATGACATCTAAGAACTCGGGACACTGTGACACTGTAAAAACAATTTGTCACGGTGACCTGTAAATCATTGTTAGTTTATCTATGTGTGCAATAATTTTATATTTCAATATGATGTGATGATGTAATATTTTCAAGCCAACAAACTTTAAAATTAAAATTAGAATATGAGTCAAATGTATAAAGAAGACCAAAGTATAGATGTACAAAGGCCTGAAAAACCAATAGAATGGGCACTCTCCAGCTTAAAAGTGTGTCAAACTATAATTAGGTTTTGATGTTGGAATTAATCAGTTGTGCCACTTTTTGACCCATTATCTCCATATTTTCTGCCCATTTTTGCCACAGTTTTACTACTTCTGTGTGGCATTTTTATCCTGTTTTTGCCATATTTTGCATATTTTTTACCATTACTGCTACTGCCTTGCCACATCTATTTGGCACTTTTATCCTATTTTTTACCATATATTGCCTATTTTTGTCACTTTTTGCCACTTGAATTTGGAACTTTATTCCTTTATTTTGCCATATTTTGCCCATTTCTGCCACTGTTTTGCCACCTGATGCCCATTTTTGGCATGTCTATTTGGCTTTTATCCCTTTTGCCACTTTCTGACAATGCTTTGCCACTTTTAACCCATTCTTGCTGTTTGCCACTGCCACTGTTTTTCGCCTAACACCCAATTTTTTTTCTTTTTGACCCCCCCCCCCCCAGTTTTTTACCACTTTTTTTTTAACATGTTTTTCTTTTTCATCTATTTTTTGCCACTTCTTTTTTCCACTCCTAAACCATTTTTGCTGCTTTTTGACTTGTTTCATAATTATTACCTTATTTTCTATTCAAGATGTCTCCGTTTTGTTGGCTTTATTTTCTAGCATCCTGAAATTTGTGCACAATATGGCCTAGCTATATAGTTTAGTGAAGTTTAGAATGACCATCCACATTGTTAATATTAACATTACCAATACAAAGTTAATTCTGTGTAAAGGAAATGGCTTTACATGTTTAAAAAGGCTGTACTTGGACTACAATGTCAATAAATAGAACTCTTATTTTGTTTTTTTGCTTTGATTAGAGTGGTTATTTTTCAGGTTAAATTGAACTCTGTTATCACAGCTTTAATATACAGTGGATTATGATCTTGCAGACCTCCATGGGCCCCCAGTTTGGCTGGGCCCCAGAGAGCTCTATTGTTTTTCCACCTTTTGGGCAGCCTTGGATGCACAGATGTAAATTTTGCCATCAGGGGGCTTATGACCAAACAATAACAAAAGATGAGAAGTATGCTCTGCTCAGCTCCACCAACCTCTGCAGGGTTTTCTTAGGAGTATTCTGAACAAAAACAGCCCTCCAGGAGACAAATTTAATAAACAGTTGGACTGTCAGCATTAATGCATTAATTATGATTGACTAAGGTCCATGATTAGTGCATTGATCTTTTAATCGCTTTTTCTCGCATTATTTAATGTCCATTTCAGCACACTTTAATTAAGCTGCTGCAACATCTCCTTGCACTCAAAGTGATATAAAATGAGTGCACCACTGCTGCTTAGTGTCACATCTCAGTGGACACTCAGAAGTTGCAAAGCTGTGAATAAGTATTTGCCCCCTTCCTGATTTCTTAATTTTGCACGTGTTAAACTTTGATGTTTCAGATCATCAAACCAAATTTATTATTAGACAACAAATATAACCTGAGTAAATACACAGCGGCGTTTTAAATAATGATTTAATTAGTTAATGGAAAAAAAGCCAACCAAACCTACCTGGACCTGGACCGTGACCTAAGCTGAGTTCAGTTTCCATTGCCTAACCCAGGCCTGATTACTGCCAGACCTGTTGAACCAAGAAATCACTTCAATAGAACCTGTCTGAAGAAGTCAAGTAGGCTAAACGATCTCAAAAAGCAACACAGTGAACTACAATGAGAGCCATTATCCACAAATGCAGAGAACTTGGAATGGGGGTGAAACTTCCCAGGAGCGGCTGGTCAACCAAAATTACTCCAAGAGCACATTGACAACTCATCCAGGAGGTCACAAAAGAACCTGGAACATCTAAAGACCTGCAGGCCTCACTTGACTCAGTTTTGTTCAGTGCTCATGATTAAACAATAAGAACTTCCCTCTTCTTCTCTCATCATTAGCGGCTTTGAACTATATCGTTCCTTCACTCCCTTAATTTTGACTCTATTTCCTGTCAAATTCATATTATTGAGGCCAATTGCTTTTGCAGTTTTTTTGTGTAGCATCTACTGAGCTCATCGTGGTAATAAAACTATTATTTTACATTTGTAAATAATGACATTGAAAACCTGCATCAGTGGCATCCTCTGTTGTTTTTTTTCCTTTCATCAGCAAAAGAAATGTAAAACAAAAAGGCCGACTATTCAATTGAATGCGACACCTGCAGAACAAAGAGCCTGGGGGGAGGGGAAGCAGGGATGTGGGGACTGGAAATATCTGCAGATTCAGCGTTTGATTGAAAAGACTTCAAACGAAGTGAAAGTGAAATGATGTTAGATCATCCTCAAAGGATTCTATCAAGTCAGACTGTCCTTAAATATGTCACCGGTGGAATTATCTGCATAGTGTTTATGTTGATGTGAAGGAGACTGCGACACTGGAATTCTCTCTTTGACTACTTTAAATCTGGCAGAGATAACAAGAGACAAAAACTCCCATAAATTCCACAACCCGCTCCAGATCCTACACAAAATAAAAATACTGTACATCACATTAGCTTAACATGACATGCACACAAGTTAGCTGCATACGATGTACACATAAGCTAGCTCAACTTGCCGTGCAAACGAACATCCATGACTTCCACAAAAGTAATTATACAAGAAATTTAAAGCATATAAGCATGTCAACAGGTGGAAAAATATGAAAAGACGTTGTAAGGATTAAAAATATGGTCAAGATATGATATTTAACGTAAGGATGGAAATAGATATAAACTTGGACAAAACAATGGACGCCCACCTCTCCCACAGGGATTCATTCAAGAGGGGAAGGGGCAAAAAGAATATATACCAATGACCAACGAAGAAGAAAACAAAGGAAGGAGGGGCTGCAGACAACAACACAGTGCATCATGGATTAAGGAGTTTCTCTCAGTCTCAGGCTGATACATAACAGACAAATGCCAGGTAATTTTGTGTAATTATAACAAGCAATCCTGAGGTGCATTTTGACAATGTTACGAATATACAGTACCAATAAAAAGTATTCAACCCCTTTGGGTGTTTTATCCTTTTATTGATTTTATAAATCAATTGTGGTCAATATAATTTTGCTTTTTTGACAAAAAAGGACATAAAAAACCTTAAATGACAGTTAAAATAGATTTCTACAAAATAATGTCAATTAGATACAAATCTGCAGTATAAAATAAGCGACTGCAAAAACATACACCCCCTTTCAGTCAGAATTTAGTATCTGCATCTTTGGCTTCAATCACAGAACTGAGTCTCTGTGGATAGGTCTGAGTCAGGCATGCACATCTTGACACTGAAATTTTACTCCATTCTTCTTCCATTCTTCTTTGCAAAACTGCTCAAGCGATCAGGCATAAACAGCCCTTTTCAAGTCCAGCCACAAATTCTCTATTGGATTGAGGTCTGGGCTTTGTATCGGCCACGCCAGAACATTCACCTATTTGTTTTTAAATAATTTCTGAGTAGTTTTCACCGTATGCTTCGGGTCATTGTCTTGCTAAAAAATTCATCTTCTCCCAAGCTGCAGTTCTCTTGCGGACTGAATAAGATTGTCCTCGAGGGTTTGCCTATAGTTTGCTGCATTCATTTACCCTCTACCAGGGCCGGCCCAAGCTTACTTGGGGCCCTAAGCAAAGTTTGACTGGGGGCCCCCCAACCGCTGATCACCGTTACTGATGCAGTCAATGCTGGATAATCAAATACATATACAACTAATCTTTACCCCAGTGGACAAAAATGAGGTAATAGAACTTAAGATTTTGTTCATTTTATTTCAAATCAAATTGTAGATATTGAGAGAAATTCACACATATAATGTCACGTACATTACTTTAGTTAAACCCTAAGCCTCTGTTGATTCTTTATACGAGTTACACTAGACTCATGTATTTGACCAGTGTGTATGAACTATCTATTTAGTCCATTGATGATCATCCCTGTACATAATGGCAATGACTATTAAATCACACTCTGGGCCCACTGGCATGCATGCAGTAAACTGAGCTGTGAGCTGGACTGCTGTGGATCTGGAAAGGACTGTGATTGTCTCTGGGAGATCGGGAAGCCCTCCACTCCTCTGTCTCTGCTGGGATGTTCTGGGTTTTACCTTTATGCACACAGATGAAGAAAGTTGCCTGTCTCCCTTATTTTTACTGGACTGTCTGTTAGGAGATGGTTGGAGCCCCTTGAGGTCCTGAAGTCTGTAGGAGTGGACACTTGTGAAGGAGGTGGACTTCTTCTTCTTTGTCTTATCTGTCAGTCATTCTTTTGGAGACCCACCTCATCAGCATGCATCCAAACTAAAACAATAAAATCAATCTTTTTAATGTGTTAATGGTAATGACTTACATTTACGTAAGTTGATGCCCTACACCCTCCTTTAAGAACACATCCTCCTCTCTCAACATCACATTTTAGAAGGATTTAGAGCCATAAAACACAATACAGAAGGCTAGCAGTTCATTAATTTTACATGCTTTTAACCTCATCCATAAACCCTACACAGTAACAGTCAGCTAGTTTTACATAATAAACATTTACTTTATAGCTCCTTTAATGATCTACATTAACATGAAATCCCCTCCTATAGTCAGATATTATGACTTGATGCAAGCGTCGTTTTCTTAATTAAACGCAAAAATAACATGCTACAGATCTATAAAGTCACGTCATTACTCTATAATTGTGTTAATCTGGATATATTCATGAAACCGTGTCTTACCTGTGATCGTGTTTATGTATCCCTGTGGTCTGCAGATGCTGTGTGCATGGGGGCATAATGACGAGCCTGCTAACTTCCTCTTTATGTCCTTTCTCCCGGTCCGCACAAAAACAGTTAGACTCTACACAGCTCAGCTTCCCGCTAAGAAGAGACTAAACTCTGCGTGGAGTCATTTGGTAACAGAAACTTAAGAAAACCGCGACTTTAACGGGACTCTAGTTCGTGTTTGGTATGTTTGTAGCACTTCTCCGGTGCAAAGACGGTGTTTGTGTGGTGCGTTCAGGAACATTATGTAAATATTCGTTTTAATTAACAGAATTGAGAAACAGCCAAAACAGCGTTATACGAATCCCCCGATGTAAAACATCGACTTAAACTATTGAATCTGAGGTGGGACACCGTTTCTTCCTGACCTTTACTCTTAGCACCTCATCCCCTTCACAGCCTGGCTGATTTCGCTATAGTTTGCTTCTGAACTGCTTGTGAGCATTCACTTCCTCGCTCTTGGGGGCCCATTGACCAGTTCTCTGAGTTGCTTGTGTTCTTTTGTCTTCAAGGTGTAATGGTAGCCAGGAATACTGATTAACCAGTGAATGGACCCTTCAGACACTCTTTATACTACAATCTCAATTTCACTGATTGGACCTCTATTGAATTAGGTCAGTCACATTAAATGGGGTTAATATCTATGATATCACTTATTTTACCTCACGTATTTTTGTTTCATTGGCATTACTTTGTAGAAATCTGTTTTCACTTTAACATTAAAGAGTTTCTTTTCATTTTTTTTTGTCAAAAAGCCAAGTTATATCGACCATGATTGATTTATAATATCAACATAACGGTCAAACATCCAAGGGGGTTAAAATTAAATAAAATGTCTTAATATGCAGGGTTGCTTTAACCTGATTAGAAACAGCTTAGAGAATATTTGGTCCTCTACAGAAAGAGGGCAGTTTTAGAAAAAAAAAACACATACCCTAAAGAGACTATGAATGAAATTGTCTGCATTGTTTTTTGTTCAGACTCGTTTGAAATCAATTAATCAGGACAAACTCCAGGCCACATCTCCTCATTTCACTGTCTGAATTGTCCTCATCAGGGGGCTGTGAAGAAGGACAGCGCCATGGCCTCCTGGTTCAACTGGAACGAGACGCATCACCGGAGTCCCCGCAGAGACCCCGCTGATGTGGTCACTGACACCCTGATGCTGGAGTTCAGCTGGCAGCTAAAGGAGGCAGAGCGACAGCAGAGGGAGAGGGAGAGCGAGTACCGCCGTCTCAAGACTGGGGTGGACTACAGCTGGCTGGCCAGCACACCACGCTCATCCTTCAGCGTCAGCACCGGGGAGAAGCTTGGCCTGGAGGACCTCTGCTCCAAGGTGCCGCCGCCATGTTGTGGGCTCGTCATACTCAAGTAAGAAAACAGAAACTGAACACGTAGAAAGAAGCGGGCTTTGCCTTTCTCATTTAGGGGGATAAAAAATCCATGAAAATGGCAAATCCTCCAAGCAGTGGGGCACATAGTGTTTACTTAGTTATATAATGTCACTCAGAATAACTAACACAACTTTGTTATAAAACTAGAACGACTTCCTGGCAGGTCTTAGCATTTGCAATATGCTATATATATATACAGTAGTACATAATATAAGTACAGTGTTGGGCCAAGAAGAAGGAATTTGTTGGTATTTGTGGCAGTGTGATTTGTTGAACTCAATGACTTCATGTTCATCTGATCAGGTTATCTTTACTTAAGAGTGATTAACATCCTTCAAAGCTTCCATGACATCTTCTTTCAGAAGATTGGCCCTGACAACCTAAAAACATGTTGACTCTGGCCGGTGCAGTGGGCATAAAGACAGAGAGCTTTTCAGAAACAGGTAGCTGGAATTCATCTATTATGAGACAGTCTATGTTTTCAGGAGGTTTTGCCAATGGAAAGCTGCTTAAAAAGAATTCCAGTGCACCTTCTAGGCACCCATTAGTTCACTGCATAATATTTTCTAGTGCATTAAGACTATGTGGAGCACATCAAAGCTTTTTCCCCATTTAAAGGGCATCCCCGAGGGTTCTGCTTCATGTTTTCTCCACTAAAAGGGCATCAAAGACAGCAACTTAATAGCATTTTATCTTAAAATGAACAGATGTCTGGGTATGGGCTTACATTGGACATCAGTGGCAAACAATGAAGCATGCACCAATACCTGTAGATGAGTATCTGCTGTGACACATAAATTGTAGCTAGTATTTGAGTACTGACTCAGAGAAGAGTGTTTTAATATTAGACTGAAGAAGTCACCAATCAAACAAACTAATTTTTCTGTGTCAAACATGAAAGCAAATGTTGTCAGTGTGTGGCTCTTTTAGGCTGTGTGTCTGTAGCTGGCTTTGTATGCCCTGGCAACACTCAGGGCCTTATTTTTAGAGCACTTCTCATCAACACGTGTTGTTGCTACGTTAAACAATATGAATATCTCTTTCCTTGGTAGAATCTGTAACATTGTTTTAAAACACCTCGATGTGCTTCATATTTCTGTATATCAATGAAATTTCACACAGAAGGCATGCAGACAACACAAAGGAATCCTATCCTGACACAGGCAGCAGCTGCAGACCTGAAAACTACACTTGGAAAAAAAAATGAAGAAAGATGAATCAGAGCTGTTTCTCTTCCGCTGTTGTCGGAGGTCTTGCCCCTTCTTTATTTTGATTGGCAGGTGAGGGTGAAACAACACTGAGGAGCTCAGCACTGTTCCCAAAGTTGTTCCAAAGGTTTTCAACCAAGAGCGCTTGAAGCACAGTGACAAAAACAGCCGACCCAAGTATCCTAAACTGTGATCAGCCGGTTTCCTTGTCAGCCTTGTGTTCAAAACAACTATTTGGACTTCTAACAGACTGCTAGTAGCTTTCTTGCTTTTTAAAATGTTACAGCTTGTTGTATTTATTTTTTCAAATTATAAAAACACACAAGGACATATAACATCTTTGTGATACAAATGGTACCCCTGCATAAGTAGTCAGCACAGTAACATGCAGGAAAAGTGAGAGGGTTCTGGCTGCCTGCAAGCTCAGACGCTTCCTCTTGCAGAGCACTACTCTGACATGCCACCTCTGTCAGGTGTAAGCCAATAGTTATGTTAGCTTAAACTTGGGCAATGTGAGCTTAAGCAAAGGTAGCTAAATCTATCATAGCTAAATTTTCTCTGTAGGTAATGTAGCTATGTAGCTTATGCTGCATGTACTGATGCTAGATTAGCTTTAGTAAACATAGCATAGGCTAACATTGCTCATGTAGCATTGTTTTTTTAAAGTAGCATAGCTTTATTAGCTTAAGCTGTGTTGGCTACGTATGGGTAGCTAACATAGCTAACGTAGTTTCAGTATTGATGACCAAAGATGAAAAGGGAAATGTTAAATGGCATTTAAATATTGTTATATGTGTCCTAATAGGTTAACAGCAAGAGGGTGTAGTAGCAACCAGCTGAAGGGGGTTGGGTATTTGGTCACCTATAGTAGCAGAGTTAGACACACTTCCATCAATAAATCAGTACTTTCCTGGGGCTTGTATACCAGGACAGGAAAACCATTTCATTAAAGGGCCTCATTGAGCTATGAATAGAGTGTATAGCGTTTGATCATGTCAGCTGATCTCATGCAAGCCCGCATCAGCTGACGATCAGATTTGCCCGAAGTACATTGTAGGATAACTGTACTCATTCTAAAATATTCAATCTGCTCTAGCCAGGCTATGCTTTGCTGCCTCCTCTGCAGGCTGCTTTTTGCAACCCTCCTCTACCCCACCTCCTCCTGTATGCTATATGAGACTTAATCAATGTCATTCTGTTGCCTACTCGGATCTTGGTTTATTGCTGCTTCCCTCCCTACCTCGTGCTCTCTCTTAGGCACTGGAAGAGCAGGAATGAGAGCTGTTTCTGCTTTAAGCTTTCCACATAGGCTTGTAGAAGGGCAGGGGGATCCCCGAACAGCCACACTGCGTAATATAAATAACAGCAATGAGAGCAAATTGATAACTGCTAATAAAGAGAAAAATGTATAACCACAAATCATGTGTTTTCTGACAAAAGTGGTCCTGATTGAACTATAGTTTGAACACTCCAATTGGGTCACCTGTGGCAAAAAAAAGTCCAGAAACCTCCCTTGCTTGGGGCTGCAAAGTCTATTTTATATAGTTTCTGGGTGTCAGTCAGTATAGCCCAAGAAACTGACCGCATGGACTCCAGTGCTGTGGCTTTCTTTTTCAGCAAAAACGTGGCATTTGAAGCATAACCTAAAGCATTTAGAAACTTCCTGTCTGGTACCAAACCTGACTCACCTGTTATTAGAGCACAAAGTGGAAAGGGTGTAGGGCTTAGGTCAAGCTAATTGCTCTTAGGCACATGCCCAAGGTGCCCTGATTTGTCGAGGTGTTGCTGGCAGACGACAAAGCTCTAAGCATCGTCTTTGGCAGAAAGAGGAAGACGTTTCCTCAGGCTAACCCGGCCAACCCCCTCCATCCTGCAGCACATGACTATAAATCGTTCGTGTATCTGTCCTTTAATCTGCACCACATACGTCCCGAGCTTGTTTGGGCATCTGCTCACACACAGCTGCCGAGGTCTCAGGCGTCTTGTTAGAGTTTGGTAGTTTTTGGATGAGCAGTTCTCTGGTGTTAATGTGCTAAACACTTGGCGGAAGTCACACAACAGGGACCATCTTGAGTGTGTTTGTTATTCTAATTAGCAGCATGCAGGAGGAGTTGTCAGATTTGCTGTGAGGTGTAATTAACTGGTGCTCTCTCCTCAACAGAGCTACAATCAGGTTTTCTCAAATGCTACCTCTTTAGTGTTGTTTATCGTTTCACAATATGAACCGGAAGTCTATCTGCCCCTCACATATAATATTAAAGGTTCAATATGTAAAATTTTCTAGCTGAAAAGTCTACATTTATTTAAAATAACTCATTATCATATATATTTCTTTAATTGAGAACTTACATTAACTCAGATATTTCCAACTGTTTTCAAACCAAGAGAACTTCTGAATACTTATAGTTGCTATGTTGCGCATTCTATCACCCAACTCTACCTAGTGCAACCCAAACCCCCAGCCTGTGACCCCTGTAACCCTGTGGCCAAACTAGACATTTCCCAGTAGAGACTTATCCTAGCTCTGCCCACCTCTGTTGCTTAATTCCCATTTTGGATAAAGAACCCTGTGCCAGTCTTCTCTGGACTAGCCACTGGTCCAGATGTGACCACTTGCAATACAGAGGGATCAGATGGGAGGCTGGAGCAGTACAGGACCAAGGTTGATGTACACCGCGCTCTGAATTATTATGCAAATTGGATCTTAGTGTCATGAACATTCTGTTTTTTAATTAAACTCGTGGATGGTATTGTGTCTCAGGGCTCTTTGGATAACAAAAATCACACCTGTGATAATTAGTTTGCCAGGTGAGCCCAATTAAAGGAAAACTACTTAAGAAGGACGTTCCACATTGTTAATCAGGCCACAGGTTTCCATCAATACGGGAAAGATAAGGATCTCTCTGCTGCTGAAAAGTGTCAAATAGTGCAGTGCTCTGAACAAGGTGTGAAAACATTTGATATTTCACGAAAACTTCCTCTGCCTCTGGAGTCCCACAGACCTCAAGGTGTAGGATCCTCCAGAGGCTTGCAGTCATGCATAAACCTACTATTTGGCCACCCCTAACCAATGCTCATAAGCAGAAACGGTTGCAGTGGGCCCAGAAATACATGAAGACTCATTTTCAGTCTTGTTGACTGATGAGTGCAACCCTGGATGGTCCAGATGGATGGAGTAGTGGATGGTTGGTGAATGGCCACCATATCCCAACAAGGCTGCGACGTCAGCAAGGAGATGGTGGAGTCTTGTTTTGGGCTGGAATCATGGGGAGTGAGCTGGTAGGTCCCTTTGGGTTCCCTGGAGGTGTGATAATGACCTCGGCAAAGTATATATAGTTCCTGACCACTTTCTTCCATGGCACAAAAAAAAGAACTGTGCTTTCCATAGCAAAATTATCTTCATGCATGACAATGCACCATCTCATGCTGTAAAGAATACCTCTGAGTCATTGGCTGCTATGGGCATAAAAGGAAAAACTCATGGTGTGGCCCCCATCTTCCCCTGACCTCAACCCCCAAAAGATCTGTGAGGGTGGGAGGCAGATCACATCCAAACAGCAGCTCTGGTGGGATATTCTGACATCATGCAAAGAAATTCAAGCAGAAACACTCCAAAAACTCACAAGTTCGTGGATGGAAGAATTGTGAAGGTGATATCAAAGAAGGGTCCTATGTTAACATGTAACTTGACCTGTGAAGATGTTTTTGACCTAAACAGCTTTTGATTTCTGTAAATATGACTTCCTAATGCTACAACAAATGAACATTTTCAGTTCTTTAAAATCTACAGAATGTTTTGTAACTCTGTTGTGCATAATCATTTGGAACAGAGCATTTTGATTCTTTTTATTTTTGAAAAAGAAATTATCATTGGGAGGTTTGTTCAATAAAATTTGAATTATGCTTTAACGGTTGATGACTCGAAAATTATACTGACAGTCATTTGCATCAACTATTTCGAATATTAGCAGAGAAAAACATCATTTGCATAATGATTTGGAATGCAGTGCAGTAAAGGGCTGAACCAGCATATGCTATGCTATGCTATGCTATGCTATGCTTTAAAATGTAAACGTGTACATAGAGCTTTGAGCAACATCATATGCTTAAACTGCCTCTGGGGCTGTGGGGGTTGCCAGTCTCTAGTATTTTTGTTTTGGGGTCATGGGTTGAAAAGTTCAGAAGGCCCTGCCATAGATGGTGTATCCGCCATGATCATTTTTATTTAGTTTTTTGATTATTTTAATTGTGTTAATACTAGAAAAATACATTTTTGAGGGTTAGTTTTTTTTAATTGTGAAATTTTAATATCAAAACCTGTAAAAGGTTAATAATAATCTATGTGCATATTTTGTATACACTCATGCCGTTTATGACCAAAAGTGTCCCATTGAAACCCATTAAAACCTCATTTTTTGATGCCCTAGCCAGTGCAGTGACAAAAAACATGCACTTTATGATAATAGGCCTTTCATTCTGGCAGGATGTTTATTTTGTATGCTATAAAAACATCCATGGAGTAGAATAAGAAGATCTATATTTTAGGATTATTTAAAGAAAATGATTAAATGAAGGGAAAAGTTATAGATTACTTGCAGTATTTTAAGCAGATGGCTCTCAGAAGCAGGAATGGTTGAATGTAATTGGTTTCAGCAGATACAGGGTATTAATAATAGTACTAACCCTAGCTCTGAATGTGAGCCAAACATCTCTGTATTCAGAGCTGATTATATGTGTGTCCATGCAGTAAGTAGACCAATCATCAGGAAACTGGAAGCCCTTACTTAGAAGCAGGCTCCTTAATAGATGTCTATTTAAAGGCTTGTTAAGGCCTCAGCTCTGCTTGTTAGTGGAGAAGGAGGAGTAATCGGCATGATGGCAGGGGGTGTGGGTCACATGTCGAGGAAGGGGGGATTGTCAATGACTGTGATCCAGGCTGCTCTTTATAGCATTTGATGATGTGGATATTTTTCTAAAGGCCAAAATAAAAACCAGGAAACAAATACTGTGGCTTCGGTCTCAAGGTCCTTATTTATATCTGCTGGAGGACATATTTGAATAGAAGTGAAGAACCAAAATTGATATGATATTGGAAAACCATTGACGTTCTTCAATGCCAATACAGCCTGATCCCAACTGTTCAAAACACAATTGTGTTGCAGTGTGTATTTGCTCATTTGTTATATATTTTTTGACAATCTATTGGTTAGAATGGTGCCACATATTCTTAGGATTACTGAATGAATTTGTTTCTGAGCAGGGGGTCCGGGACCCTGAGAGGAAGGGCAAAATATCTCAGGGCTACATCTACTCTGAGGTTGTTAAAACTAAATTTGCACACAATTTTATACAGACTCCAAAGGTATAAGATTGAAAACTGTGCATTTTTTTCCCCTCAGGCTACTTAGTCAGGCACGTCTTTAAATCAGATTATAATGAAATCGATTCAAAGTTCTGCTGATTTCACTTGACTTGAATTTATCATTTCTTTGCATGGGTCAGAAGGGCCTTATTTATTGTTTTTTCTTTCTTTTCTTTAAGTGATGTGCACTATTATCTGACTAAATATCTTACCATCCTTATTAGTTGGCACCAGAATTAATGGTCTGTTTAACTGATTATTGACATTTTTTATCAATTCAGAACAAGGTTATTATAGTTTACTGAATAACTAAAACTTGATTGTGAAGATAATTTTAATAACTGAAACTAAAATAAAAACAAGCGTTTTGAATCATAAAATTTCCTTAAACTTTATTTTGTGCTGACAAACATAAATAAAATACATTTGAGACCAACCAGCCTTAGTTTAAGGCTTTGACCACAGCACACTGGTTGTCATGTCAACCCAAGCTTGGAAAGTTTAAAGTGGCCTGACTTCATTGAAGTGGACTTCAACCAACGGTCATTTTTTAGTCAGTTTTTGAGTTGTGCTGAAAATATGCATTTGAATACATAAATTAAGGACTAAGATCTATTTAAATACATTTTTTTAAGAATTAGATTATGTTTTTTCTGGCCCTTTGGAGCCTTGCCCCTGAAAAGTACCCCATTTTATTGAAAAAACAAAACAAAACAAACTCTAAGACTAATAAAGAATAAACTAAACTGAAACATTTTCTCAAAGTAAAATCGAATTGAATAAGTGAAATTGATTAGAACCTTAATTCAGACTTGTTATACCATGTAAAACTGCATGGCAGCCGTCTGCCACTAGGTGGGGCTGTAGCCTCAATTATGGACTCCTGCCTCAATTCACTGCCTGCATGTAAACCAGCTCAGTGCATGGATGGACCATCGTCAGAGCAGTTTTTGCAGTATTTTGATCCTTTTAATGTGACCAACCACTTGACAGAAGCTGAGTATTGTGTAACAATATTCAGCACAGTCACATGAACGTGTTGACCCTTATATGACACTGGCTGGCAGTGTTAGCATTGTTATCATTATACACATTATATCTATACCAATAATCCAAAGTAGGGGAATTGGAGCCAGTCCCAGCTTGTCATTGGACAAGGGGCCAAGAGGCAAGGTACACCCTGACTGGTCACCAGCCAACCACAGGGCTGACAGTCACTCTCTCACTCACAGTTAATGGCAGTCAGATTATAATGAGCGTGTCTTGCGACTATGTGAGGGAGCAGCGTATAAACCAGCTGAACATGTCACAACAGTCTGCCTGCAGACTGTTCATTTCTGAAGGCCACTCACATGACATGTGAGTGGCCTTCAGAAATGAGACACTGAATATCTCAGAACAGAAATACATGCAAAAACTTTCAAAATAAAATTAGATTATACTTCCGTTTAGTGTTAAGGTTAAAGTTAGGATACTAAAAGTTAGAAGTCAAAAAACCTGACTTGCAAAACCAAAACATTCCAACACAGCCAGCGTAGCATACATAGCTCCATAAGCTAAGTAGATAACAAAGCAACATAGCTTACGGAGCTACAGCTAAGTATCTAGGTTATCTTCATAGCTAAATAACCTTTAGGAACATTTGCAAAAGCTAACTTAGCTATGGATAACAGCACTACGTTGCTAACATAGCTACATAGCTGACATTACAAAAGCTAAGATCCCAAAGCGGCTTCGTAAGCTACACATTTTTTATAGCTATGTTAGCTTGAACTTTGTTTGCTAAAGCTCACGTTGCTAAAGCTAATTTGGCTTTTGATAACGGAGCTACATAGCCAACATAGCTAAAGCCAAGCTAACAAAGCAAATATGTAAGCTACATAGCAATGTTGTTTATGTAGTTTCGTTATCTTTAGCTTAGTTTGGCAAGCTCACATTGCTACCCTAGCTTAGCTACTTTGGCTTCTGTAGTAACGCTAGTTATGTAGCTAGTGCAGCTATGTTAGCTTTAGCTAAAGCTGACAAAGCTAAAGTGAGCCACCATTCCTTTAAGTACTTCTCAAACGGATGTATGCAGAATATAATCCCAGACTAAGACTAATCCTCTCTGCTCTGTTTTTATTTATAACGTGTTTCTATGTCTGTAATGTTTGCAATGTGTTTTTGCTAAGTGTAACTGCCTGACTTTGTTTAAATAAAGGTGAAATTAATTTTTAAAAAAAATTCTAAAAGCAGAAATGCGTTGCACTGGCATATTATGGCATTTCCCTGACTCACCTGAATTTGAACCTTTTTTATATTTCAGACTTTTTTTAATCTCAATATCATTAGATCAAAACACTGGTTCTCCTGGGATAATAAGTTAATTCCTTTGAAAAAAACTGAATATATCATTATGACAGAAAAGCCAGCATTGTTATCCCAATAAAAGTAAGTCATGATCTTTTAGGGGGTTTCTTCTAAGTCTTCCACAGAAATCAACACTAAGCTTTATTTTTGTTGATTTTGTTCTGCACAGGTTCAGGGAGGTTATGCAGACCAATGAGCCCGAGGTACAGGAGGTTCCTGGCCTGTTTCGCTCTGTCCTCCTGGAGGCCCTGGAGAACCTGAAGGAGGAGCAGGAGGCGCAGCGTCTCGCCCGTCAGTGGAACAACAAACGCGCCATGAGCATGTCCCTTATAAACTTCAGATCCCGCATAAAGATCAACCCGTTTGGTAGCACAGTGGGCCTGACCAGTGCTATGTCTGACGGAGCGGGGCTGAGTGACCTTAAAACCGTGTCTGAAGACGTGGAGAGAGGGATGGAGCAGGAGGAGAGGGCACAGAGGGTGTGGAGCATGCCGGACTTCAGATACAAAGGAACCAGCAGCAGTAGGGTTGTTTGAGTGATGTGGGATGTTTGTGGACAGTGATTGTGTTGGACGTTTAAGTGGGGTAGATGCTGATGTTCAGGACTGGCTGTTGCTGGGGGATTTCTTTGCAACAGGCATGGCAGGAGGAGATTAAGACTCCTTCCTTTTCAGTATGAGACCAATCAGCATTGATCCATTCACTGTTTTTTACCTCGCACAAAGAAGGGAACATCAGGTGTTTTTTCCGCAGAGCTACTGTAACTTGACTACACTTTTTTAAACTGTTATTTCTTGATATGAGATTATAACCTCTCGCTTCTTAAGGTGCCTGTAAAGTATTCATCCCCTTGGATGTTTCACCCTTTTATTGATTTTATAAATCAATCATGGTAAATATAATTTGACTTTTTGACTAAAAGAAAGAATGACAAAAACCCCTCCTTTTTCTCAACGTGAAACCAGATTTCTACAAATTGATATCAATAAAACAAAAATACATAATTGTAAATAAGTGATTGCATGAATATTAACCCCCTTTAAAGTAACTGACCTTATTCAACACAGGTCTAGTCAATTGCTGCTAGTAGTCTCACAATTAGTGAAATGGGGATCACCTTAGTGCAGTGAATGTGTCTCAAGTAATTGTAGCATAAAGATACCTGTGTCTTTATTACCCCCGTCACTGGTTAATCAGTATTCCTGGCTATCATTACACCATGAAGACAAAGGAACACCCCAAGCAACTTAGAGTAAAGGTTATGACACTAAAGAAAGCACTGGACATCTCCTAGAGTTCGGTTAAATCCATCATCAAAAATATGACCCCTGGAAATCTGCTAAAATCAGGCCATCCTCACAAACTGAGTGAAGATGGAGACTAGTGAGAGAGGCCACCAAGACACCAAGACACTGATATGGACGGCATGCTTTTCAAAACTGAGGAAGTATTTCTCGTCTAATTTTGTTTCTACAATTTGCAAAAATTTGATCAAAGATGAAGACCTTAGGCCTTAATGAATGTGAGAGGTTTTTGCCCGAGGGTGTTAAAAACAGCTGCTCACAGGACAACAAATATCGTGCATAATTGTCTGTTTGCTACAAATGCAGACATGGTATCTCTCTTTAATGAGTGACTCGGTTCAATCTCCCGACTGAAGATCCAAGGGGTTGAATACTTTTAATAGGCACTGTGTATTCTGTAGACTCTGGCATTTAATCATTGAGGGCTATTTATTGTAGCCTCTTAGGCATATTTGTGTAATTTATATAACTCATCGACCCTACGTTTTACAAGAACAAATTAAGTGTACTGAATGTTTTGTAACTAAAAAGGCTTCAGAGGGGAATGATTTCTTATATCTGAATGATTTGCATGAGATTTATGTATAAATGCTGTCATATAGCCCTGGGAAGATTTATAGAGGAAGGTGAATGGTTATACTGTATCATCCTCAGGGTGAGTCACGCTGTCTGTCTACAGACCATACTTTGTTTTCTCCAAGCCGCACAGGGATTCATCATCAAAACTGAAAGCTCTCATTTTTCCACAGCAAGGCGACCTTGATGGGAATCTCAAAGAAAAAAAAAATCACAGAATGTTACCAGACCTTTTTGAGTGAAACACTGTAAAATAAAAAATTTGCAGCAATTTATTCCCGATTATTTTTTGTCACAAATTTCAACAGTACACAACAGGTTTACTCCATTATATGTGGAAAGCTTTCAACTGGATTTTAACAGGGGTACTAATGTTGATCTTTAAAATCATAAAAAACTAGGTTGTAACTGTCTCTTGACAGAATTTAAGGAGAAACATCTTTTTCACAGGACACAATTCCAACATGAGTTATTCTCATATCATTTACTACAAAAAAAGTACAAATAAAAATGTGTCAGTACACACTGAAAACACTGTAGTTCCCACAGTCCATCATGTACAGTGGAGACATATCGTTATCTACAAAAAATAAAGGTATGAAGTGTACGGAACCATATAGAAGCCCTATGCAAACGTGCATCCAGATTTTATCTTACTCCAAGTCATTTCTGGTTCTTTTCTTCAGATCTTGACTTATTTGTGTAATTTTCTTATGATGATGGGTTTGCCTGAGAACAAGTTTAATTTTCTTGTTGTCAATTTTCTGCCTGTATCAAACCCAAACTGGCATAGGAAAAAATTAAAAATGTAAAACAAAATGTTTGGATGCATGTCCTCTCAAGGGTTACCAAAATAGAGCGAGGTTGACAAGAGTTTCGACACAGTCAGCAGGTAAACACAGGGCAGGATTTGGAGCCTTTACACAAACTGATAAGAAGCCTCCTCTCATGTGAGTGTCAGCTGGGACAGAAAACTATTTAAAAAGAAGAGCCAACATAGAGTTAGAAAAACATGAGCTTAGCAGATTTCTGCATCTTGTTTGTCATCTTTGACTGAGAATAGGGGTTACTTTAGCTGCTGAGTATAACCCACTGGAATCTAAGAACCCATTTTCACCTAGGATTATATGAGATCTACTCACATATGTGGATGAAGAGAAATGTTAATGCAAGGTGTAAACGATAAATGTTAAGACGATCTGCATGACCACATCTAGGGTAGTCTGACTCAATCCCTGCATGCAGTATTGAATTATTGCATCAATCTCACTAAAACTGGACTTTCAAACGACCTGTAAACATGTTAGCCTGACTAAAAGTCAAATTACTAGAGATCAGACTGACACACCAAGATAATATAGCTTGTGGTCAATTTTACACTTGAATCAGACCCAAACTGGCCTAGGCCTTTGATACATGCTCATCAGTTTCTGTGCTGAGCTTTGACCTGGAGGACAATGAGTGTAAATGTTACGTAATGCAGAATTCACCTTGTAGCCCAAGCAGATGTCACCTTAAACTAGAGTGATGGCATTGTATTTGTAACATAAAGCGCAGGGTATAAACATGGCTTAACAGGGTTGTAAATGTTGTCCACAGCCAGTTTACTATAGGGTAACTTGTTAGCAAGGGCAATGAGAAGGTCTAATAGTAACTTGCACAACTCGCTGGGTATATGCGCCACAGTAGCAAAGTCAGACATATTTCCATCAATAAATTATTTCCATCAATAAATTAATTCACTGCATTGCCTTTAAAGCTGCAACTAAAACTTAGCTGTGTACGCAAGCATTCTGACCACATCTGGAGATGTAAATACACAGGACATGCTGGAGTATACGCATAAGAACATTGTCAACATTTTTGAGACTTCAACACCATGCGTTTTAAAAAGGTACAATCCTGGTAATAATAATAAAAAAAACTAATTATCTTGATCATATTTTGACCCAAACCTTCTGCAACCAAAAGATAGCGAAGCAGTGGTTTAATTCAAATTCACAAGTCAGCAAATCTAGACCCTCTCTAGTCATTGTGGCATCTGATACAGATGTTACAGTTACGTTAATATGATTACAAACACAAAGCTGCAGAGAAGAGAGAAGGAAACCGATTAAATTCTAAGATTTCTTTTTAATGCATTTGTGCAATTTAGGCATCTTGCAAGAGCAGACTTGAAATACCCAATTTAGGGTGCATGGGAGTTCTATGTTTTGATATTTACTAAAATTGTATCAAAGTTTAGGATTCTGACAACCCCACAGCATCGATCATCATGCTTTTCTGACATATTCTCTGAAGGACAGTAATCAGATCCAACTGAGATTACAAAAACCAATTAAAATTAAAGGTGTTAACCCACCAGCTTCCTCCATGGTTGAAAAAAGAAGCCATTGCAGAAGTGCAAAAAACACAGTTTGTTTAGTCTCTACTTGAGGCAGAAGCATGGTCAGTCACATGCATACCACGTTACAAGGCTTGTTTTCACCACAGAAATAAACATGCTTACAACCTGGTTCAAAAAAGGGGATTTTGGCTTGAATTGTTCTCATCTTTCCACATTTGTATGACCTGTCCATTTCATTTTTAAGGATATGAGGTGTGCAAAATCAGGCGCATGGCTAATATGACTGCAAGCCAGCACTATGTAACCGTTTGTCATGAGCCTTCAGACCCACCTCAGTTACCCCTTTGTCTGTGACTAGGCTGTCTGAAAAGAGTGGTGGTTTCAATATGGCATCCTCAGTCGATTACCTTCAAAAGCCCCTTTCAGTAACCAAATATTTGATGTCACTGAGGCATATCCAATACTTTTTATAGTCTGCGGTGTAAACTCGGATCCAAGTAGAGATCTCATTTCAAAACCAGGTGTAAATGGGTTGTTAGAGGCAGCTTTTGCAAAGTAGATCACAGTTTGTTATCATTAGACCAACATCTATTGTCATTCTCTGACTGATGTTGTCAAATCAGATTTCACTGACAAGTTTTCAGATGACACTTTCAACAAAGACCATATTTTATATTTTAAAGGCTAGGCTGAGGAATTTGCCACCAAAATGAAATAGCACAACTGCATCCCACAGCAGAGCATGATTCACTGCTTCTCCACTCCATCTGGCTCCTAGCTGGAAGTCATTCCTCATCTCCTGTCCTGAGAATCCTTTATTTTTCTTCCTCATGGACATACACGTTGCTTCCTGAGTTCTGGTGACATGTTTGAGCCTGAGCACCACAACACAGTGGAATCACAGGGTAGAGTTCAAGAATTCAAGAAGTTCTGCACGATTTTTATCTCGCTGCAACAAACAGAAAAACGGCACTAGTGAGACTGGGTAACAACCAATAAAAAAACATGTTAGATGCATTTTGCTTACTCGGCAGCAAAAAGTTGATGTTACCTGCTTGTCTTTCTTGGACTTCTTCACTTTCATCTTTATTTTCTTCCCTGAAATCATGCTATACTTGCCTTTTTTTCTGTCCTTCAAGTACTAAAAGAAGAACACATGTAAGTTGGGGAGGGGTATAAAGCTGACTGACAAGATATCATGCCTGTGATATTTAATAGACAAGAAAATATGCAAACATCTAGAAGTGCTTACATCTACCATGTTAACATTAATCATGTACATAAAAAAAATGTACGTTTTACCCTTTTGATGATTTTATAAATCAATCATCGTCAATATAATTTGGCTTTTAGACAAAAAAAATTACAAAACCCCTCTTTTGTCAAAGTGAAAACAGATTTCTACAAAGTACTGTCACTCAAATAGAAATATTTAATATAAGTGATCGCATAAATCTTCTACCCCTTCAAGTCGGTATTTAGTAGACACACCTCTGGCTGTAATCACTGCACTGAGTCTATGTGGACAGATCTCAAGCAGGTTTGCACATCCGGACACTGCAAATTTACTCCATTCTTCTTTGCAAAACTGCTCAAGCTCCGTCTATGTTGCACGAGGCTAGGGTTTTGACTCAGCCACTTCAGAACATTCACCTTGTTGTCTTGAAAGCATTTCTGTGTAGCTTTCGCTGTATGATTCAGGTCAATGTCTTGCTGAAAAATAACTGCTCTTTAGGTGTAGTTCTCTTGCAGACTGAATAAGATTGCCCTGAGCCCTCCAGGATTTTCTTATGTTTTGCCGCATTTATTTTACCCTTTACCTTTACAACTTTTCCAGGGCCAGGTGCCAAGACACATCCCCACAGTATGATGCTACCACCACTATGCTCCACAGTGGCGTTGGTGTGTTTGATGTCAGGCAAACATGGATGGCCAAAAATCACCATTTTGGTCTCATCAGACCAACAACTTTATTTCACCTGACATGTATTCAACAGTGGCTCTTTGGCTGGTAAATAAGCTGGGAAAAAAGTTGTTGTATGCAGAGTTTCTCCCACTTCAGCTGCAGAAGCTTTAACTCCTTCAAATTAATCAAAGGTGTCTTGGTGGCCTCTCTCACTAATCTCTTCTTTTACTGTCTCTTAGTTGGTGAGGATGGCCTGATCTAGGCACATGTACCATATTCCTTCTATTTCTTGATAATGGATTTAACTTTTTGTATCCATCCCCTGGCTTATACTTTTCAAAAACCAATCACTTGAGACATTAACTGTACTCAAGTGATCCCAATTTTGCTTACTGTGGGACTGTTAGCACCAGTTGGCTGGACTTCTGTTGAATAAGGTCAGTAACTTTAAAGGGGTGAATATTTATGCAATCATTTATTTTACATTACAATTTTTTGTTACATTGATGTTGCTTTGTAGAAATCTGTTTTCACTTTCACATTAAATACTTATTTTTTTGTCAAAAAAAGCCAAATTATATCCACCATAATTGATTTATTAAAAACAACAAAAAGGTAAAACATCCAAGGGGTTGAATACTCTTTATCAACACTATACTTGTGTTCCAACTTTCAAAAGTTGGTAAAGATACCATAATGAAACATTTGTATCTTCTTACGATTTTGGCAGCCTTATGTTGCGGTGCCCAGCATAGCTATCTGACCCTAAAGAGCGGAGCTAGACTCTTTGCAGTCCGTAGTCAAAATAACACGAAACTTGCCATGTTTTGTACTGATTTAAACAGATTTTTTGTAAAAAACTTGCTTTTAAAGAAAATGGTGGAATACCATTGGGAAATAAACTTTTGGTATCTTGATTACAATGAAACTATAATTCAGTGAAAGATTAAGAACTGCAGTGATGTTTTGTTTATGAACAAACTTGTTCTAAGAGTCAGCTTTATAACGTGAACAACTAAAGCAGACCTGTTTTTTTTCTTTTTTTGTTGTTGTCCAAAATAGTACCAAATAAAGAGATATGAGGTAAGTGAAGTAGTGGCTCCTTACTAAGCTGAGCATAATCCAGGTCACTTAAAAGACACATCAATATGAGCGAGTCTACACTGATATAAGTTGTGGAAACACTAGCAAGCCAAGATTTCACAGTGCCAAATTGTAACGCCAACTAAAGTGCTTGGTGGAAATGCACCATTACTGTATGAGAATACAAAGTTAGTCGGATGGACTGCTGTTACCTTGGAGATTTGAACAGGTCCCGAGTTTTCTTCTCCTTTTGCTTTTTTGTCTTTTTTACGTTTGTGTCGCTTCTCTTTCTTCCCTTTCTGCTCCATGACACAAAAATAAGTTGCATTTCAGTGATTTACTTATAAAATATTTTAGTCAAATTTAAAACAGATAACCTAAATGCATAGCATTACTTTTCTGTGTTGTTTCTCCTTTTTTCTTTTCTTTGACTGCTTTCTGGATTTACTGCGAGAGTCTAGAAAAAACAAAAAACAGCAAAGTGAATCAATTTATTAATGTCAGTATATTTGTAGCAATACAAAAACATAATGCAGAATCTGGGGAGCAGGTGGCCTAGTGGTTAAAGGCGCTCCCCATGAACATGGGCGGCCTGGGTTCGAATAAAGCCTGAGGTCCTTTACCGCTATCCACTGTCCTCCTCTATCTCATAAAGGCACAAAAATGCCCAAAAATAAATCTTAAAAAACAAAACAAACAAACAAACAAAAAAAAACCATAATGCAGAATCAAATATCACAGAAAATAAACAAAACTAATAATAAAGATTTTGAAGCCACACTCACCACTACTGCTTGAGCTACTTCCTCTTCCTCTGCGGCTGGACGAGTGTGATGAACACGATGACGATGAAGAAGATGAAGATGATGGCGATGAAGATGATGAACTGGAAGAGGATGACGAAGATCTGCTACGGCTCCGTTTCCGTTTCCTTTTTTCTCTTCCTAAACAAACACAAGATATACAGATCATTATTTAAAGTGCGTTTATTAAAGCAAAATGAGTCAGATAAAATCAGAGCTGGGTCTAGGGGTCCTCCCCCAGGACATGTAGAACATCCAACACTGAATTCCTTGAATTAGGGAGAACACTGATGCAACAATTTGTAGAGCAAACGGATTAAAATTTTATAAGGTTTGCACAAAAACAAAGATTGGATAAGGACATGTCTTACCTTAAAAATGTATTTTTGAATGGAAGTATAAAAAGTTTGTTATGGAAAAAACAAATAAATATATATAGGTAAGTCTCAATAAATGGATTATTTTCAGACCATTTTCACAATCAGCTTGGGTAAGAGTTACACAGGTGTTGGATGTATAGGCGAGTTTGTGTCTGCTTTAAAGCCAGGCTTGCCTCTGCTTCTTGATCTTCTTCTTTCATCATTCCTAGAGCTGGAGCTAGACACTCTGGACTCAGCCTTCGTTGACTAAAAGCAAAAAGAAATGTTTTAGAACTACATTATTTTTACTGTGAAGTGAAAGGAGAAATATGTTTTTGCTTTACGAAAAGGCGTAAGGTGCAGGGTATACAAGCTACCTTGTTACTACAATCCACACTTTGCTATGAGCTAACGTCAAATCTCTTATTCCTGGAACTCAACGTTACCAGAACGGATGTTTTGATTTAACAGGTGACCATGTTAACTGGCGGCTTTCAGCCGGACTCATTTATGGTTATCGTAGATGTTAACAACATCTGTCGCTTTCGCGAAGTTTTCATTGTCTTATTTTCAATTAAATAAATATCTGGCAAGGGGTTGAACGGCAACACAAGAAATAAACCCCCATCCTCTGTTAAGCATTTCCAGTCTTCGACATTGTAGACACATAAGGCACGGAAGTCGCCTGTTTACACGGTCACTTGTTAAGCCGAAGCACCGGGGTCTACGTACACTTTGCTAGGAGCCCGGATCTATCTTATAACCTAAATGCAGTAAAATACCTGGTTTTGCACTTACCATGATGATAACAAGGGACGGTTGATATATCACATTAATACACTGATCCTAAAACCGCAGAAAATGAGCTCGATTTGTATATTTTACACACCGCTATGCCCTGTATGTTAGCATTAGCTTAATTGCTCAGGAGCCATCCTGTATCCCGTGATGCACCGCTACTAGCTACGTTGGTTCAAAGCAGTGGAGCCAAAATGGCTGACAACTTGGACAGTGGCCTCTTGTGGTTAAAGAAGTAACGTTCATCAAAGCAAAACCAAATGTGCAGGTAGGTTACGTTGTATACAACATACAAAATACATGTTATTTGTACTGCAACTTACCAAACTCCAGTGGCCTACAATGAACCTAAAACCATTAGGAAATAAGTTTATATCCAAGGTCTTTGGCGTTCTAACGGGTGAAGTAGTCACAATTTTAACCGTTAACCATTCAAAAGGTAAGTAGCGAAAGATGTAGCTAGGCCTAGGCACTACAACACGTTAGCAAAAAGCTTTTGAGGTTTTGGGTTCGAGTAACTCGTTTTGGAAATGTGTTTATTTGAAATGATTTATCACTTTGGTGGTACTTTAGTCGTGTCTGTATCTGACATTATATATTTTACCCCCACGAACTGTTTATTATCATCAAGGCTGGCATGCTTAACTTGCTTCAGAGTATAAGTGGTTATTTATTGGTATGTAGGGCATATATTTTTATTTTACTTAGGGAAATTATGTTAAATTAACAATTTTATATTAATTAATACATTTAATCATCATCATCATATAAAGCAGTTAACCAACTTTCCAAATGAAATCTCAAAATTTGTAACATTGCAATCAAAATATGTACTAAATTTTACGTTTTACAGTAGGAATACCAATCTGGTGGAAAAATAAGGTAAAGATGACCATATTTAAATGACCTTTATATCTCTAGTTCAGTTGTTTTCTACTTTTGTGCACATGGCACACCTGAGATCCAGCCAAAGGCACAGCATATTCATGTCCATATAGAACAGCCTGTGTAATATTGTATTTATTGCATTTCCAGTCATTGTATAGCTTTAATAATGTATGCTTGTACATTGACTTGCCTCAGGGCCCACCAGTGTGCCTTGCCACAACATTTGAAAACTGCCCTAGGCCATAGTGTGATATACAGTTCACTGTCAGTCAGAGGTGGAAAGAGTACACAGCTTTTAACTCAATCAGATTTTCAAATAAAGTCTCATCTCTGTAATTAAGTAAAATACATGGCAAAATCGACAGTGTTAATTAAACTCATACTATGTCTGGGGTTACATTTACACTAAAGTGTCTCTCTGGATCACCTAAAACAGGGGTTGCCGCATTTTTTCATTGAGGGCCACATTCAGGAAAATATTTGGCTGACTGGGCCACTGTGATATACCTCACCTTTAGTGTGTTAAAATGAGTAAAACCAATCTGTAGTATTTGTAGTTTAAGTTATGCTTAGGAACTGAATATGCCTTGAGAAAATAGCAGCCACATAAATGGCTGAGAAAAGGAATAGCTAACCATTTAAAAAGGTTTAGCATGATATCCTTTTAAAATTGTCTCACATCAAAAAAACAATCCACTGGAAACATAAGAAAAGAACTAACACTGTGGATGAACACTGATTAAAAACACTGATACAAAAAAAATGTTTATACCGAAAAAATCAAAGATATACTCTGTGGCCAACTGACATTTCTAGAAATATTTGAACTTTCTTCACAACGACTGACACAAAATCACAATTCTGGTATCATACAAAAACATATTTATTATGACAGTATTAGTATATAATTCAAATTAGAGCACATGCTCAATGTATAAAAAATACAAAATCTTGTTGCGTGTCAGTGTCTTGGGCATCATAAATCATTTCACATACAGAATATCAGTGAGTAACAATATTGTAGGTGTAGTCAGTTTAGTCTGGCCCTGCAGTCCATTGTTGTTTATGTTAAACACAGTTAAATCTGACCTTCAGAGATAACAGGTTCAAGAAAAAGCCACCTATCGCAAATAGTAGTAAGAGAAAAGATAGTTAATTGTCACAGTTGCACCTCATAAATGCTTTTAATCGGTGTGGAAGTTCCTGTTTGATCATTTAAAGATATCTGAAAAATATTCAGTACCAGAAGTTCTTGCAGAACTTAGCAGGGCCTTCATGAAACTGGCCGAGTCAATCCAATGCAAAGCTAAACTGTATGTACATGTAAGAATACACAGAATAGAACTTGGATAAACAATGAATCTTCAGTCAATGTTTTGCTAAATGCACAGATCTGAACACAAATCACAATGTATTATAGAAATTGTTCAGCTGCCATCAGATTGATAGAAGATGTGAATAGAAGATGATGAACAAAATAAAAAGTTCATTAGTGAAACATATAATATGACTATCCCTGCCCATGTCAGAGCACCAATGCTGGTTTCACACAGTCTGACTCTAACTCCTTGCCACAGGACTGGGCTCCAGTGAGGTGACATGAAGCTACATATCAAAGCAGGTTTAAGCCTTTTCTTTGACCAAAGCCTCGGCAAAAAATACATATAAAATATAAAAGAACATATAAAAAGAAAAATACACACTAGACTAATATCTTGAAGCATGCTGTATCATAATATAAAATGAAATAAAGAAAAAAGCTTATGAAAGTAGTTGTGTATGAGGCAGCAATAAAGCTATTATTTGATCCACTGTGTTTCTACAGCAGCTTTAGGATGAAAATATGGATCACAAATTTTGGTGTAAAAATCCCTGAATGTCTTCTACAAATTCTTAACCTTTTTTTTTGCATCCATGTTTGTTTTGGAGTTTTCTTCAAATCAACACATTTTAAGTCTACTTAGATGGCTATTGCACTGTCTATGCATCTTTGCTCACAAAAAATCTTCGAAATGGCCTGCTTTTGTGTCAATATAATGAGGAAATTATCTGTTTAACTTTATTTTTCACCATACTGTAACAACTATCTCTTGTACGTGGACTTGATTAACGATCTTTCACTCATTTATTTGTAACTTGGTGGATCGTTGGCAGATATTAAGCCTCTGCTTTGTTCTTTGAGTGATCAGCATGAGCCAAGCTCTCTTCATGCTCCTCTTCCTCCTCAGGAACCTGTGAAACACGCAAGCAAATTTATTTGTTTGCCACATGATGAAAGAACACTTACTGAGGTACCGATGTGCGTAATGTTGACATAAAACAATAAAACAATTGGCACGTAAAGCTTGTGTGGAGTTTACCAAGATATAAAATCTATTTTAGATTCATAAAGTCATCCTCATACATCCATATTTTTTTAAATATGGAAATCATTAAGATATTACAATCCTAAAACAAATAGTTTTATAAGCTCTGATACGCAACTGTGTCAAAGATAATGGCATGACTAAAGGGATGTCTCACCTCCCAGTAAATGGAGTCATCAAAGCAGTTCTGGTCTGGAGGTTGTCCCCAGAATGGCAACTTCATTATTAAACCTTGAAGAAAAAAATGTGGTGTTTGATCATCAGATAACACCCTTATGCTGAGTCAAAAACTTGTACATGGACTTTCTGCCATGTACATGCCCTGTGCTTAGAAATTCGACCATGTATTTGCAATATTTGTAGTGTAATTTTCATGTCCTCTCACCTGTTACAGCACCTCCAACCAAAGCAAACCCGAGGGATGAAGCCAAGGCAGCAGCTTGCATGGAAGCATCACCCCTGAAGTGGAAGACCAAAATCAAATCCAATAATATAAGAGCTGGGATGTAACTAAAACCCAAACCTTCATAAAAACTGGAAATATGTATTTAAACATATCAGAATGTGTTGCTGTAATATTACTGGTAAGTAAAATAGCTCTTACTTTTTCTTCCCCAAAGCCACGGCCACAATACCAGCCAACCCACCAAGGATGCCAGGCATGCCGTGCAGATTGTGGACACCACAGGTGTCCTGGATGCCAAGGTTGGATGCCAGGATAGGCTACAGTAAAAAAAAGGCAAAGAAGTGTTTATGAAAAGGTGAGATATGCATTTGAATTGAAAAAGTGTTTTCCAGCATCATATAATCAAAATATACAGGATTTAATTAACTTGCGATCAAAGATGTGATTGTTATCACATTTGTGCATTATCTTTGTGTGTCAGCAAATTGTCATAGAGAGCTGATTGAACAGGTGAACAGGTGTTTTAACTCCATCACGAGAGAAAGCATTATCCTGACATTAATTTGTTGATCATTTTGTTTAAGCATCTTACTTGTTAATTAATTGACTTATTATTTGCACTGTAAATTTTACTGTGAAACAAAAACACTAAGGAATCTTTTACTTTTTTAAATGTTTGACTATAAACTCACACTGAGGTACTTAAAGCCCAAGGTAGAGATGATGCCAGCCACTAATCCAATCAGCATTGCCCCATATGGCCCGATGGCCATGTCAGCACATGTTCCTACAGCAACTCCGCCTGCCAAAGTGGCATTCTGAATGTGCACCTGTTGTATATAATGATATAAGAATAAGCATGTAACATTTATTCGTGAAATAAAACAGTTCTATTTGGATACTATAAACAAGTTTTCTGACCATATCCAGTTTTCCTCTGTGCTCCACCAGACTGGAGATGGCATAGGCAGACAGTACGCAGGTGGCCAGGGAGAGGTATGTGTTAATCACTGCTGTGAGCTGAACGTAGCCTGGGTCAGCAATGGCTGAGTTAAAACTGGGCCAGAACATCCACAGGAAGACTGTTCCTGTTGGAGACAACACAGCATATCTATCAATTCATCCTAAAAATGTCATTCACCTATCAGACTTGAGGAGAATGCTGCTTGATTATGTCAAAAAAGATCATCATAATTATTCTGACACTGAGATCATAATTATTAAACACAATTAGTCATTGATTTTGCAACATCTACTTCAAATGCATTTATTGAACTTTACCATTCAGAACAAGCAATATATGAAAGTAAGTAAAATTATGAATCTAAAAGTTATTGTTGTGAAATAAGAAAACAATTTACAATGTCTTAAAGTACTAATGATGCACTTTCAGTGCAAATATGCAAAAACAAACTGAAACATTTACTACACATGACAAAACCCATGAACGTGTAGCTTAATAATAATTTAATTGCCAAGTCTTTACTGAAGCCAAAATTGAAACTGAAGCTAAAAATCAATTAATTTAAAAGTATGGATTTAGGTGATACTTGATTTTTTTTTTTTCAAGTTGAATGCATGCATCATAGCTAGACATGCTGCATGGTTATTTATGATCACTAGGTGGCACTTGTCTCCCATTGAAAGGAGGCAACTGATGATCCAGACAGGGTGATTACAAACAGATAAGGTATCACTGCTTTAAACAAATGCAAAGTATGTAAGATTCGTTTAAAGCAGTGGTTCTCAACACACAAACACACACACACCCACACACACTTGTATCTAAGAAAAGCTGACCCCTAATACCCACATGAATTAAAAAGTGATACTGCTGTTGAAAGTAAACATCAGTGTTAATTGTTGCATGGACAAAACCCTAAGAAAATATGTTGACATATGTTTTGCCATGATTTTTAGTTAATATATGCCAATCTAGTTTTGACAGCCTCAGAGCAGACAAAGCCTTGCGACGACTCTAGGGTGTCCCATACCCCAGGTTGCGAACCAGTGGTTTAAAGTATGACAATGACCAGAGGTGGAAAAAGTACAGGTAATTTGGTTAAAATTTACTCAAGTCAACGTAAAAGCACTAGTCTATAAATCCACTCAAGCAAAAGTAAAAAGTATTTGATTTAAAAAATGGCTTTAAGTACTGGGTACTGAGTAGATACTGAGCAGTTGTGCAGTAAAATATGATCTTATTGACTAAAACAACAAGGAAATACATCTCCAACCAAGTTTTTCAGGTGAAGCCACACCTCTATAACACACTCAAATACACAGAAAATTGATAGTGTTAATTAAAGTCATATAGAGTTAAATTTAGTCCTTCAAAAAGTGTCTAAATTAGTCCACACTACATGAAAATGAACTACATGTTGAGGGTGGGTCTTAAACATTTTACAGTATGCAGCAACTCTTGAAAATCTGTAGCAGGGTAGGTCTCCTCTGGCAAGAACAAATCAGGGTCAACATCAGTGCAAGGCATAGCATACCAATGAAATATAGGCATGTCTTTTAGGAGCACCTAAAGTCACAGGCGGGAACTCTGGCTCAGTGGATAACTTCACTCATGGTGCAAATGTGTCTCAAATCAAAAACAACAGTCCTGTTTTTGTTTTTTTTTGCTGTGTACAGCAGCCGTTTTGGAATGTGATGTGGGATCATTCTTCATGATGTGCTGCTGTGTAGTCAACAGAGGTGGAGAAATTACAAGAGTATTGTACTCAAGTCAAAGTGCATTCTTATTAAAACTTAAGTAGAAGTAAAAGTACTGACTTCAAAATGTGCTCAAAAATTACATATACCCAACATAGACTCAACGGCAGTACTTTGAGTAAACTAAATGTCACTTTCCACCCCTGACAATGACACACATTAAAAATATACTAATTTCACACTGTGACACACACCATAATACTGAAAAACTGAAAAACACCGTCCCTTACCAATCATGGCAAACAGATCGGAGTGATAAACAGATCCTTCTTTCTCATGTCCGTTTCTTAACCCTGGTCTGTAAAGGACTCGAGCCACTGCCAGGCCAAAGTAGGCTCCATAAGCATGAATGATCATAGACGCTCCTACATCATTAGCCTGTGAGACAGGAGGTGAAACACATCTATAAGAGCACACTCCTGCCAGCCTAGTATATCACCATGTGCATGATGCTTCACAGTGTACTCACATGAAGGACATGTCCGACCAAGTGTTCGTTAATGGAAAAGATGGTGATCTCCAGGATGGTCATGATGAGGAGCTGTACAGGGCTGGTTTTACCCAGAACTGCCCCAAAAGAGATCAGGACTGTAGCTGTGCTGAAGTCTGCATTAATAATTCTGAAAAAAGAGAAAAATACAGCACATAAGAATTAAAAAATATAACAGAATGGCTTGGAAAACTCAATTTCTTTATTGAAGGCACTCATACTTGAAAATGCTGACTTTGATCTTGCCATCATCCAGGTCCCAGATGCCCTGCATGAGGAGGCCCCACTGCAGGCCGAAGGCAGCTAGGAGCAAGTTGACCCCCACGCTGCTGAACCCATATCTCTTCAGGAAGGTCATCAGGAAGCCGAAGCCAATGAAGATCATGACGTGGACATCCTGAAACACTGGAGGAATGAAGAGAAAGGTCAGTTCTGTTGCTAAAGACTGGGCCCTGCTTTGTTTAGTTAGGCTTCAGCTAGATATGAGCATGAAACGAAAGCAAATGAAACCCTTCTTAACACACTGCCCTCTGTTTGTGTGGATTTAGCTGTTCATGGTTCATTCTTTTGACTTTGTAGTTTAAATGATTTACTGAGCAGATACTAGGCTTCACAGCCGGGATTTTACTTTACAGTTTTATCTACCATGACTTGTTAGCCACGCAGGCAGTTTATTCCCTCTATAAACAGTGTTCTGGGGTAAAAAATACTGGTGTTAATTCTGTTGCCATGTGCTGTTTCTATTAGCTTCAGATGATGTTAAGGGTGTTAAACTTAACAAATGTAAGGAAGAGGGCACGCCTAGCACATCCTTAACTATCAGTCTTAACAGACAAAGACAGAAAATTTAGGAATTTGTTTGAATTACACTCATCATTTCAGTATTCATGGTGATTTTAATGCATCCTCAAAAGGGTAAGAACACAGAAAACTCCGAGTGAACATGCTCTGTATATCTGGGTTGAGGCTGGTACATTTTTGGAAGGTTTGCGTAGAACTGGGGGCTCCTGCCAAGAGCCTCGATGTGACGGGAAGTATGGCTCCTGTTTGCAAAACCCTGTGGAGTCTGATATGATGAGACCTTCATGTGGGAAAGGTTTCAAGGTGGACGTGTGCTCAGGTTATGAAACCATATGTTCCATTTCCTCACTCTGTAATGAGCGTGAACGAAGCCACCATTGTCTGAACATGACACGCCTGCTCTTGTCTATGATTGGGAGGAACTCATAGTCATTCTTCCAGTGTTTTTTGGCAGGGTATTTTATTTATTGATTGATTTAGTCAACTTGATGTTGCCAGGAAACCAAAGGAACAAGAAATAGTCTAGCTTCATAGCACAGTGACATATCTGCCACCCTGAAATAGCCCCAGCAGATAAGTTGGGGGCTATTTAGTGTTCCAAGTTTTGTAAAAACTAATAAGATATAAAACATGCTGGCAAGTGAGTGTGGTAAATGCTTGTAAATGTCTTCTGTTACCTGCAAATAGAGCTATGATAGCTGTTAAGCTAAGCTAAGCTAACCTAACCAGCCCTAGCTGTAACTTGTAACTTGATGTCTGCCGTTTGGCAGATCTATCTAGCAAGGCTCCAATCTGAAAAATGATTGTGCCAGGTCTGAGAATGGACCCTCCCCAGTTGCGATTTATTGATGATATCAATGCATGTGTTGGCTCGGTAGCATTGGTGCTAGTGTCCTGACTAAGAGTTACCTCATACTGGAGCTTAAAAGTGTGCCAAAATATCACCATGTTCTGATGTTTGAATTATTTCTTCCTGCTGCTTTTTTAACCCCTTTTCACCACATTTTCTGCCCATTTTTGCTACTTTTTATTTGGCATTTTTATTCCATTTTTGCCATACTTGGGCCATTTCTGCCATTGTTTTTGCCACTTGGCGCCCATTCTTCCTGCTTTCCACTGTTTTTTTTTGTCACTTTTAACCCATTTTGACACTTCTTCTAAATTTTTGCAACTGTTTTGCCACTTAAGGTCCATTATTTTCCTTTTTTTTTTGCCAGATTTTTCCCACTTTTAACCCCTTTTGCTGCTTTATGCTCATTTTTGCCAGTTTTTGCTGCTTTTTACCAAGTTTTGCCAGATTTTGTCACTTTAACCCATTTTTTTCTGTTATTTTCCTTTGGCTTTCACTTTTGCCATTTTTGCCACTGTTTTGCCACATAAAACTTATTCCACTTTTAAACTTTTTTTGCCTGTCTCTGCTCAGTTGTACCACTTTTTTGCTACTTTTTACCCGTTTGCTGCTTTGCAACAATTTCTTTGCCACTTTTAACCCTTTGTTGTTGCTTTGTGTTCATTTGTACAACTTTTTGCCACTTTTTGCTCATCGTTGCTGCTATTCATCCATTTTGCCAATTCTTTTTTTGCCACTCTCAACCCATTTTTGATTCTTCTTTTTGCCACTTCTAACCCATTTTTGCTGCTTTTTGTCTATTTTTTGCTTCTTCAATTCTTTTCATTATAGTTGTGTCAGTTTTTTTCTGCTTTATTTTCTGGCATCCTGACATTTGTGCACATTATGGCCTGGGTATGACATCTGACATTATTCTCTGTATGGTTTAGTTCAGTGTGCCCTTCCACACTGTTAACATTACCAGTAAAAATGTAATTCTGTTTTAAGAAAGGGGTTTACATTTTTAAAAAGGCTACATTTGTACTACATCATAAGTAGATAAAATACAAGTGTTGTTGTGTTGATAAGAGTGGTTACAATTCAGGTTGAAATTAGATAGATATGACAGCTTAATGGACCATGATTTTGCTGACCTCCAAGGTCCCCCAGTTTGGCTGGGCCCCAGAAAGCTCTACCCTTTATCCCCATTATGGCCGGCTTTGGACCTGCTACACATCTGTTGGACACATTTGAGGTTATCTACTTCAGGAAACATTTCCTTTCAGCTCAGAAACTCACACAAGCACGGGTGTAAGGTGCAGCAAAGAATAATGTGCATAAGTGGCCAATAAAAATCTTCCACACCTATTTCCACAAACAGTATTCACATGCTAAGTGTGTCAGCACATTTTAAACTTATTTTAATAACAGCGGAAGACATCAGATATCTGCTTTTGTGAGCCTGAATTAAAAATGCTCTGTTTATTGTTGTGTTTCTTTTTGAAACAGTATACTAAACAGTTGTCAGGAGTCA
The DNA here is from genome assembly GCF_018320785.1 of Cheilinus undulatus. Lineage (NCBI taxonomy): Eukaryota > Metazoa > Chordata > Actinopteri > Labriformes > Labridae > Cheilinus > Cheilinus undulatus. Next base: position 32,248,314 of record NC_054878.1, on the reverse strand, counting down.
TGAATCAGTCTGCCAAAGTTAAGCTGCTCCCCTCGGTGTCAGTTTTTCACTGGCTGTTCTGCGTCTAGCATATTAATGTTTTTGTCAGAATGAGTGTCAGTACAAAAATTTGCTTTTCTAATTTATTCTGAAAGAACACAAACTTTCTCTTTGCTTCAAACAAAAAAGATTCCATGCCACTGTTCTCAAAAACAAAGGAGAACAATCTGCCATATTATCTTCCTTTGTTCTACGTCATTCTTTAGTAAGGGATGATAGAAGGCACATCTCATCTCTTTGACCTAATATTGGGTCTGTAAATATTATCCTTCGACAAAGGCACTCTTTGTTAATTCCGTGTTCACACTAAGCTTACAAGGATTAACTGTAAAAACCAAACCAGCTCTGAAGAAAGCATTTTTGAAATTGGTTTGGATTTGTGGTCAGTTTGAAAATCATGGTTTGTCCATGTCTAAAGCAGCATAACATATGGCCAGCACTTTAGAACAGTTCATGCTGATATCAGTAGAGGAAAGTTGGGGTGTCAATATTTGGTTTAGCTCACATGCATGGAGTTTTGTTTTGAAGAAAACCTGTTTGCCAGGGTAGTTAAACTTTGACCCTCACTCATATTCATATCTGGATGACAGGTGACTTTTCCTCGTGGTAGGGGCTCCTAATGAACAGGACATTAAAGTCAGGGGTAAGTGAAGTTGGAAAACAGCCACGACGACTGGCACTGCGCCCAGATGTTAGGTAACGCTCTTTAATCTTGCAAAGAAATGGGTGAGCCAATATGAGGGAGGATATACCCCAAGGACCTACTTTAGCACGATCTGTTGAGCAGTGATATGACCAGGGCAGGAAGATTAATGATGAGTTCATTTTGTAAACACTGCTGCAATGAATTTCTTCACTTTTGATGTCTACATTCTAGGAATAACCCTTTAAAAAACTCTTTCAGGGTTTTAAATAGAGATGAGAGCAGCAGTTTGTCAAACCATACAACCGAGATTAGTCACTGTCATTGAAATAGTTTTACAAAATTGGAACTGATTAGTTCCATAATGAAGAAGCCTTGTCAGCTTTCACTTGCACAGTTCCCTTCCTGTTTGTTTTTCTTTGAAGACATAATCAAAAACGTCTTACATAAGTTGGTTAGAATTCTCTCTGCGTGCAACAGCAGGCCTTCATGTGATTTAGACCCATTTTTCTTTACTGGGTCTGTTAAGCACCATTAAATCTTTTTAAGAGATAAGTCTCTTAATATCTCTTTTTTTGTTGCTGTCACATTAGGGTTTGTTGCTCATCTTTGGGAGAACCATATGTATCATTAATGTTGACAAAAATGTCAATACTTCATTACTTTTTCAGATTTGACACTCTTTGTTTTGTTTAATCACTGGTATTGGAAATAATCAAAGCCTAAAAAAGGCCTTTGATCATATTTCGAAACAACAGCTGTTGTGAGAAGAAATTTAAGAGCACTGTCTAATTTGAACAAATATTTTTGCAGCTAGGGATGCACTGATACCACATCAAGTACAAATATGAGTACTTATAATACCATCACTGTTCTTAAAGTTATTTTGAAATTTATTTTTTATTCATCAGATGTTCCTCATCCTTCCTTTGACAATTTAACGGTGCATAGTTTTCATACTCCTCTATTTTCTTCACCATCATTTTTGTTCAAATATGACCAAACTGCAGTAATGGCTCTATCCTTGACTAAGTGCTCACAGAAGAGACTAACATGCTTTAAAATGATATGGAGTAGAGTATGAGTTGAGATACTGGTATCAGTATCTGTGCATCCCTCGTGGTAATTTTTTGGCCCCTTAATGTTAACAAGCACAGTAGAGGAGCATAGGCAGTGTGCAGGCGTTTTCCTGCATTGTTTTGTTATTACAAATAAGAAATTGCCAAATATTGAGTGTCTGGACTTGCATTCTTCTTGCCATAACTTAAAGTATTAACATGATTTGATTTTACTAGAATTGTACTAAAGCTATTGTTATAGCCCTAGTTTGAAAGTGACGTTAATATTTTCAAATGTATATTTTTCCCTGTAATGATTTCTATAAAAATAAGATAATAAAGATAATATAATCTCAAAAAGAAACTATACAGTTAGACATTTCTTAGACATAACATGAAATATGATGTAGAAAGTATGCTGTTTAACTCTGACCATTGGACTAATATCTATAAGACACACCTGCCCCGCCCAATCATGAGCGCACATCGATACAGTAAAACAGCAGTTTATAGCTGCTGCTGCCATAATGCAGATAAACATGCTATCACTTTTCTCACTCAGCAGCATAGTGTTAACAACATTTTAAAATCATACTTTCAAAGCAACACAACCATCAAACAGTGTCTTCTGGCTTGTCTACCATCTGTCTCATCCTTTATTGTCTCTGCGTGTGAGCCATTAATTCAAATCACATGTGACCTAGACTGTGGGAGACTTGACACTCTCCCCTGCAGGATCCCGTGGACCCTCCAGCTGCATGTGTATGAAAGGGACTCTGACAATTTAGGGCCCCATGACTTCCCTTATTGCATTCAGCAGACTTACTCTGGAAACAGCCTTAAGTTTCTTCTATTTCTGTTTAAAGCTAATTAGCACTTATCAGCCTGAGTACAGAAATCACATTTTTCCAATGAATGAAGACAAGCTTTCTCAGGTCCCTCAGAACTTTGAAGTTAAGGACAAGAGAAGCAAGCTTGAAAACTTGGATGATTAGTGGATGTATTCCTTTTTAAAAAAGGGAAAAAAGTTAATTTTTGAGCTTTACTACATTCTCCTGAATATATTTTATCCATTCAACTTCTTGAAAATTAGTTGTAGAAGTACACTACTTCACAAACATAAATGCACCCAGTATCAGAGCATCCCTCAATGAGCACCCCGGGTAGACTTACTGGGGTAGAGCTCCATTGGCGGCTGTGGATGTGCGGTCTCATTGGAATGTGCACCATGCCCATGACTTTTCCCATCATCATAGACCACAAACACTGCAAACAGAATGATGGTGATAATCTCCAAAACCAAAGCCACGACGGGGAACTTGAGCCTCATGTTGGTAGCGTATGCAGGCATCCTGAGACCAACTCTGCTTATCTCTTAGAGTCTGACCCACACACACACACACACACACACAGTCTCTAACTGCCCGTGTCTCGCTCTCTATCAGTCCTTTTTAGGGGTTGTGCTGTGTGAAGGAGGTCTGGTTTTAAACTAATGCAGGTTTTGTGGTGACCAATGACAGGGCAGAAGACTGGGGCCTGGGTGGTGAACAGCCCCCTCGTGCACTTTGCTCAAAGGGATGGGTTTCCTCTCTGGACGTCATTGGGGACAAAGCAAAACTCAGATGTTGTGACACAGAGGAATTCTTAATGGCTGCACCTTCCACTTCATTTTTCATTGTCAAAGTCATGTTTGTTGATTTGTTGACTTGAAGTAAATGATTTGATGGACATTTCTTTTGTGTTTGACACTGGTAGAATAAAGGCCTGAGGGAGAAATATATCTCCATAGATGTAACTTTATTAATGTATTTATTCTTTAAATAGTATGTTTTTTCATTCCTCTCGTATTCGCTCCACTGAACACTGTTCCTCTTTTTAAGTGCAGCTGACTTCACTCACACCTTCAATTTTAGCCTTTTTTACACCTGCTGCTTTTAACACAATGCATCAACTAAAAGTAAAAATCCAATGTTGTATTCAGAAAGAAGAAACAATTAACTAAATTTGGCATTTAGCCGATTATTTGTTCCTTCATTTTATTTTACCCATCATATGCCAGAATCAGTGAACTCTATTAACTGAGTTTGTATTGTTTCAATTTAGTTTTTATTGTATTCATTGTTTGCATTTTTGTTTTCAGTCATTTTAACATCATCCTGCCCAGGGACCACAGATGTAACAGCATTACAGTTAACTCTTACTCAACAGTTGTGTTGTGCATGGCCCTTGGCCAAATAAACTAATACACTAAACTAGACTAAACTAAAACTCAAAGGTGTGCTACTTTGGCTCCTCTGTATAATGCATCTACCCCCCTAGTTTTGTTTTCACTCTCTACAGCCTCACCTAAAGTCCTGCCAACAGCACTATTGAGGCTTTTCCGTTACATTGAGCAGCTTGGCTCTGCTTGGTTTGACTCGGTCCAAGTAGAGCAAATCCCAGTATGGCAGGGGATTCTACCACAACTGAGCTACCTGTTTAAGGCCTCATCTGGAGCTGATGGTGCAGTGTTTTGAGGCCTCATCGATCTCTTCTACAGTCTCTAATACTGCTCCTGCTAAGAGTCCTGTGGGATTTCACGACTGGATTAAGGTTCCTTTATGACATGACAAAACTAACAAAAGAAAGAAAGAAAGACAGCTGTTAGAGCTGATTGTTTCTGTCTGATCTGATTTTCTTCACATCGTTTTAAAGCCCAAAATGGAACCGTTTATAAGCTCGGACTGACAGCTCTCTCTCTCTCTCTCTCTCTCTCTCTCTCTCTCTCTCTCTTGCTCTCTCTCCCTCTCTCTCTCTCTCTCTCTTTCTCTCTCTCTCTTTCCATGATCAATAAACAATAATTCAAGCTTATTCATCAAAAAGAGAGAATTTACTTACATAGAAGTTAAAGAACAGTCTTCTGGTGCTTGATTTATAGAAAAGCAGAAAATGAACACAATCATATTTTGGATTGGACAATAATAACTGTTTTACTAGCACCAGTTAATAAATGAATACTCATTAGATGTCACATGGGATGTCACCGGCATTTAATTTCAAAAGAACGGTTTTGTTTTAATCTTGATAACTAAGTTTTACAGCTCATGAAAATCAGAAATCCACTATCTCAAAATATTATAATTTTTTAAAACACCTATAAAAAGCAATATGTAATGAAGAAATGTTGTGTTCTGGAAAAAAAGTTCATTTATGCACTCAGTAATTAGTCAAAGTATTTTTAATGTGTCCTGACATGGAGGCAATCAGTCTTTGGCACTGCTGGGGTGTTTTGAAGCCCAGGTTGCTTTGATAGCTGCCTTCAGCTCATCTGTATCATTGAGTCTGATGTCTCTCATCTTCCTCTTGACATTTCCTCAGGGACTTTCTGTGGGGTTAAGGTCAGGCCAGTTGCCTGGCCAATCTAACACAGGTACCATGGTCAGCAAACCAGTTTCTGATAGTTTTGGCTTCACTGTGGGCAGGTGCCTGCTTCTAAAGGAAATAAGTATCTTCATTAAGGCTGGGTATTGTTCGAGTATTTTCTGATACCGGTGCTAAATCGATGCTTTTAATATGCTGCTGGTGCCTAAACAGTGCCTCAATCGATGCTCCTGAGAGAAGATGCCAATGGAACATGGGATAAGGAAGGGAAACCGGTGTATCTTAATACATAAATCACACAAATTCCATAACGAATTTCTTGCCTTGCATTTAGGTTGGCAGGGTACCGAAATGAAGTATTGATATCTGTGTTGTAATTCAGTCTGGTAGGTACAGGTTGAAACCTGTATTGTGTCGACACTGGATTTCGATACCAAACCCTAATCTTCATGAAGCTTCTCAGCAGATGAAAGAATTATATGCTCTCAAATCTCCTGGTAGATAGCTGACAGCATTGATAGAGCACAGTGGACCAACAGTAGTAGATGACATGGCACCCCAAACCATCACTGACTGTAGAAACTGAAAATACTGGACTTCAAGGACCTCCGATTTTATGCCTCTTCGATTGTCTGCACACTCTGGGATCCTGATTTCGAAATAAAATTCAAAATTTGCTTTCATTTGAAAATAGGACTTTGGACCCCTGAGCAATGGTCCAGATCTTTTTCTCCTTAGCCAAGTGAGTCTTTGACATTGCCTGTGGTTCAGAAATGGCTTGACACTAAGAACACAAAACTTGTAGCCTATTTCCTGGACCTGTCTGTGTGTGTTGGCTCTTGATCCACTGACTGAAGCTACCTGAAGTTCTTGAATTTGCTTTGTTTGATAATCCTGTGAATGCTGTGACCATCTCTTTTCCCACCACTGTTCCCTTTCATGAATAAGCTTTGATACAGCACTCTGAGTAGAGCCTGCTCTCTCAATGATGAACTTCTGTGGCTTACCGTTCTTGTGGATGGTGTCAGTGATTGTCTTCAGGACAGTAGTCGAATCTAAAAATTGAGATAATGAAAGCTAATGAAGTAGAGCTCTCTCAAGACTGAAATAACTAACAAGAAACTGGATTTTTAACAATATTCTTATATTTTGAGGTACTGTTTTTTCTGTGAGCTGTAAGCTGTAATCATTTAGATAAAAAATAAAAACCCTGAAATATTTACCTTTTGTGTGGTAAATCTGTAATATATGGAAATTTTAACTAAACTTTTTTCACCTTGAACACTTCTTTAACCAACCATAGAATCAGTAACCATGATTACAGATTTTTTCCTGGATAAATTAAGTTAAACTGTGTGAACAGCAGGAAATACTCGGCAAAATTCTGTATTGTGGTAAAGGGTGTTGATGTTTTTTCACACCCACTGGGAACGACTGATTTGATCTTTATGCATGCTGAGAAACCGCTCAGTATGCTTTTTTGTTAGACAGTGTTTCCGTCCTAATTCTTTGTCAATACTTCTTAAAAATCCAGTGTTGTATTATTGACCTAAAACCAAAAGGTACTGTAGTGTTAGGCTATTGTATGCTATCTTGGATTTCTCAGTGTCTTACTGGCATCACGTCTTGCCTCCTGATAATCCCATTGTCTCATGTTGCTCTGACTAGTGCTGTTCAATGTCATCAAACTCATGACCTCTCCTGTGTATGTTACTGATGAGGTTTCGACTCCTATAGTACATGCATGTGCTTCCATTCCCACTGGCAACTATTTAAGCAGCCTGCTCTGATTGGCTGGTAGATTTTTGATTCAGTAAGTGGCTCCCACAGTGAGTATGCTCTTGATCTGAGGCCTCGCACCAAATTACTTAAGTGCCAGAGGTCCTTCATTATAGGCCGAGAGCTTTGTGAATGAACAGAGCAGTTAATCACTGCCAGTGACACATCTCTGTTTGTCTTGGAGCTGAGTACACTGAAGGTTTTCCCAGACCCTCTGGGAAATTACTTCCAAATGTTGAAAGATATCAAAAACTCTGCAGCCCTGCCAGAACTTATCTACTCCTGCTGACTCACTATTCAGTCACACTGCAGAGTGTGCTTTTAGTATTTGTCCAAAGGTGGAGGCTGTCAAATCATTCAGACACATTCAGAGAGTAACTGACTTTCATTTATCTCCTTGTGTAATTGGATTTCAGTCTTAAAAGATACTCTGAGCATCTAAGTAGTGTCACTTTTTTCCTCTGGTAACTTAAATGTAGAGAAATGGAAAGTTGGAGCCTAAGCTTTCTTTGCTAACATGAAATTTGTCAGTGTGTTTGACAGAGAGCATGACAACTTCTTGTGTAGTTGCTCTTCTGATATGCTAGAAGACTCATTTCACAGCTGGGTATCCCAGGGGTTGGAACATTTAGTGAAAGATAGTTTAGATACAAATTTGTGTTTTTTAACTTTGATAAGTTCTCTCACTGCTGATTTGAACAAAACAGGAATGGGAAAATCCTGAATGGTTAAAGCTAGCTCATTACTCTTACTGTAAAATTCAAAGAAGATGTACTTTGAGAGGGGTCAACCAAAAATCAGTCCGGCATCGGCATTTTAGGCTACCAATTTATTATTTAATACCGGAAAACTAGGGCTGCAACTGATGATTATTTTTTATGTCGACTAATCTATCAATAAATTTCCCGATTAGTCGACTGATCACGGGTATTTGGCATACTGTTTGGGATCCCCATTTTACGTAAATAGTAGCAATTTAAATAGTAGCAGTTCACCTGCCTTGCAGGTGACAAATAACTAAAGGATAGCTTTCTTTAAAGTGACTGGTATGTCTGTAAAAATAAATAAAGCAAATTACCCATCCAAAGTCCAAAAGTACAAATAAAGCTTAATGTAAACAAATCAAACTTCCAGCCCAAGTGACTGAATGATAGATTAGAATTTCTTTGAATTGCAGTGCAGGAACAACATATCAACATGTTCTGGTGTGAGGCTGGCTCTCTTCTTTGAGTAGTGAACTGCAAGTACAGATGAGTTTTTACCGGCCGGTATTGGATTTTACCAATATCAAAAATAATAATACGATTAGTCGACACTTGAATTTCCGTGTCAACCAATTTTGATAGTCGACATAATCAATTATGGCGACCAATCTTTGCAGCCCTACCGGAAACTGTAGACTCTAGTTCTAGCTATATGTTTCTCTTTGTTGATTTGCCCACAGGAAATAGTCTCCTCTTCCATTAAGTAAGAAACTTTGTCAATTCTAGTCATGAAAGTATGGAAATTTCTTTAAAGAGAGCCTTTTGTTGCTGCTGGAAATGAATGTGTTTGCTTGTTTAAGAATGTGAGAAGTTTTGAACACTGAAGCAACAAAGCAGAGGAAAAACAGCCAAGCTAAACAACTAATTATTTTATCAGTATTAATCTAGCCTCCCTGTGAACTTCACATTCCAGGAAAACCATTAAGGTTTATCTCTGCCCACTCACAAACCCCACCGTAAAGCACACATTTGTGGAAAATAAACAAGTCATCAGGCCCAAATGTGCTTCATCCTTTGTCTCTGACTTCCCACGTGCAGTTATGCAATGCACATGAATACACAACTGTCTCTGATGTCCTGTGCTGCTTTAAAACTACACTGACTGTACAGCTTGTTTTTATTGCCTGGTTCATCTTTCACAGACCTAAGATTCACTTTAGCAGCAAGACAACTCTGCGATGAGAGCGTCATCAAAGTTTGAAAGAATTGGAAGATAGATACTGCTTTAGAGGTCTCAAGTTTTCTTCACCTAGACATTCCTGGACAGGCAATGGACACCTGTTATTATACAAAAACAAACGCTGATTAGTTTAACCAACTCAATCTTGCGCCGGCTAATTTGATATTGTCTAACTGCGCACATCCCTGCTACACACATGCCCAGTCTAAAATGGGAATTGCCTTTTATGTGGTTGCTGCATTCCAAATCATCTTTTGATTCTACTCCTGCAGATTTTTAATCCATGTCTCTCTCAGTTTATCTGTGAGCATGTATATATCCTATACCATAAATTTTGAGACTCCAACATAGCTTTTGTTTTTTTCTTTTTCATTCCTTTTTTTTTTTATTTGACCAGTTGGCACTGCAGTAAACAACACAAAAAGCTGGCATTTTGGTAGGACTACTTAATCAAAATAGAGAGGTAGTAATGTATTTAATATCAGCGCTGCTGTGACTTTTGCAAGCCTTTTCCAGGGCTGGCTGCCACAAAGCATCCCCACAGCATGATGCAGCCACCACAATGCTTCAAAGTAGGGATGGTATGTTTGTGGTGATTGCAATTTTTGGTGTCTGCCAAACATATCAGCTTCTCTGACGGCCAAAAAACATCATCAGACCAAAAAACGTTCTTCCGCTTGACCATGGAGTCTCCTGCATGCCTTTTGGTGAACTTTAGTTGAGATTTATCTAAGTTTTCTTCAACAGTAGCTTTCTCTTTGCCACTCTCCCACAAAATTTGGACTGGTGAAGAACCCAGGTAACAGTAGTTTGCAGATTCTCTCCCACCTTAGCTGCTGAAGCTTGTAACTCCTTCAGAGTAGTCATAGGTGTCTTGGTGGCGGTCACTCAGTTTGAGACTATGGCCCGATCTAGGCAGATTTACACATATTCCTATTCCTCTTATTTCTCAATGATGGATTTAACTGAACTCCAGGGGATGTTCATGGTTACCATAGAGCATCTACTCAGAGTGATGAACATTTATTTGGATGTTTTTATGAACTATGCTGCAGGTCAAACAAGAGTCAACTTTGTGATTTAGTGCCACCATCTAGATCAGTTGTTATCATCCTTTTTTGCTGAAGGCATACCTAAAATCAAGCTAAAATCCCAAAACACACCAAATCTAAATTTATGCGAAATAGCCTTTTTGAAACATGTAACAGTAGATGAAGTTGTTGTATATTTGGAGTGGTAACACATGGTTATAGAAATTCCCAAGGGACACCTAGACTAGCCTTTGTGCCTTGCCACACTATTTTTTAACCACTGATCTAGATTAATCAGGATAAACGCTCTCTGCTGAAATATTTACCACCTTATTTACTACCATCTGACTGTGGTGGAGTGATACACAATGTGAAAAGTCCTGTTGATGTTGTACTCAGCTTAAGCACTATTGGAAAGCCTCTTGTCCCATCAGAACACCCGGTCAAAACTGTTGTGATAATATTTGTTTGTATCTGTTGTGTTGAATGTGTTGAATTATTAAATAGCACATATCATAATTTTCCCTTTGTTGATAGCCTTGGATAAAACCAGTTTACCTCTTTGGTATCTTGATGTATCGAAGTAATTTACCTCAGCACCTCACAGTTCACAAGGCCAACCTCAAGAGTGGTAAATAGGGTTGATGACCCTGCAGCTGATTTTTTATGGACATTCCTTCAAGTAGCTGCTTTTTTCAGCTCTTTCACAGTCAAAGGTCAACTCTGCATGTACCATCATTGGGTGCCCCAGCTCTAAAGCTTTAACTTCTTATCACTCGTAATGAGGACCAGCGTGAGGATTCCTGCTGTCACACTACATGATACAGACCTTTGCTCTAGTGTGAAGTTATACAAACATGCCTCTTTAGGGGTTCTCAGGGGATCAACATCACATTCCTCAGTTTGGAGGATTCCTCCTTTTGGGGATATGTATATGGCTGAGTAATACCAGAGGTCAGTCTGTGTGACAGACAAATCCCAGATCCTTCAGCGTCATTAATTACAACTGTAAAGCAATTTGTTGGGTGTGGTATCTTTTACATACAGAAATGTCCGTCCCCAAGGAGCTTTGCATGAGAAATAAATTTAGCAAAACAGATTGCTTTATGAGGTCTGGTAATTCAGTGGAAATCCTTTCAGTGAATATGAACATCACCTCAGAGTGAGATACTTTGAAATCTTTTGAAGCTGACACATTGACTAGGAAACCTTTGCAGTTGCTCTATTTCTGTATCCAGTGTGTTGCAGGTTCAAAGCAGCGCTGTTGGTCTGTGCTGCCTGAAGAGCTCTGAACGTCAGAAGCTGCAAGTTAAAAATACTCCATGCTTGTATGAGATGTACCATTTTTCTGCCTGTAAGAAATCAGTCAGTCTTTGGCACATGGAGCTGTGAATTTGTGGCATATTGTTTGAAGTAAAAGTCCACTTAAGATCAAGGATTTTCTAAATTAAAACAATGATAGCTTACAGATGGCTTATGAAAATGGTCCAAATATTATGACAACTCTTGGGACACATGGCTTGAGCTTTTATTTCTTTACATCTCCCTGTGACATTGGTAAAATTCTGTATGCGAGTGACCACAGCAGTCACGGAAAGGTTGGAGTCAGAGCACATGACTTGGCCCCACTGTAGAGAATCACAGCCTTTTAATGTCTCATAGACTGTAGATACTACTCTGTCCTAACCAAGCCAGGAATTAATGATGCTTCTGTTTAACATTTATATGGGCTTAAATCAGCCATTTCAATGAGCAACGGTAGAGATTTTTTTACTGGGCAGATTCCACCTGTTGTTGTTTGTTTGATCACCAGAAAAAATGTTGAAAAAGAGATTGAAATACAGAAGAGGTGATGGAAGAAAAAACTTTGGCCAAATTATTTGAAACACCATTATTTGTGTCAGCTTTGCTTTTCAAAATCAATGCATCTCCAAGGAATTTCTTGTAAATGAATGCATACATTGGGATTAGACATGGATAGCATTGCACACATATGTGTGGTGCATATTTCACATTTCCAGCTGTAGAACTGTTGGCTTCTTTGAACCACTAAGTATTTTACAGAAGGTTTCTGAAACCATATCCATTTTTTCTGTTTACTGAGTATCAGATCCAATTTTTCTGCCTCCCACATGTAATTATCACTCCGTGTAACAGAAGCTTTTAAGTCTTGGTATAATATGACAGCATGAGCTGTGGTCCGTGTGCCTGCATGAGTCCAAGTTGTAGTCCACTTCAGACTCTCAGTGGGTGTCTGTTATTGAAGCACAAGATGAGAAGCACGGGCAGAAGGAGGATGGAAGAAAGGATCTTCGGAGGCCAGCAGACACAGGAAATCTGAGATGTCTACAGTTCACATGCTCTATCTGATCTATGTCTTTAAAAGTCAGAAACCATGTGAATCAACTGCCATAAATCAGTAGCTGTTTTGAAGTATTTTGATTACTTTATCTCCCTGAACTATTTGCTTTTATAAGAGCAAAACATAATTGAAAATTTTAAACCATGGTGACTAGTTATGTCAAGTTTTTTGTATTCTTTGCTCAAGAGAAAAAATTGCAAGTTAAAGCAATGGACAAAAATCAAGTCAAGCATAATTACTTGGAAGGTGTTACAACCTTAAAATTTTCATTCATTCTATCACAATAATGGATCTGAAATGAAACTATCAAGATCTGCTTTTTCAGGTCTTTCTACCTTCAGTTTTATCTTTACTTATTGAAAATCGTCCTCTGTTGGGTTAAGATCAGGGGATTGACTTGACCATTGAAGAATATTTTGAACTCGCTGAGTGAGAATGCTGAAGTGTTGGGAATGCACATCTCCTGGACTAAAACAAAGATCCAGGTAGTTGGGGATGCCTTTGGATGTTGCCATCTAATCTGTGTTTGTGAATGATGAGAACGTGGAAAGTTTTCAAGCAGCGTACCTACCTTGGCAACGTAATCCATCTATCTGCTGACTATGAGTCTGATATAATCTGCAGACTTGGACTGGCGAGTTTGCTGGTGAGTTCGCTGCCCAAGTCAGAGACTTTCGGTGCTTGGTACTTCCGGTCTTACTATACTCTTGTGAGGCCTGGACATTGACTCATGGCCAGAGGCCCCGACTGGACTCCTTTATGACTTCTCTTTGGCACTTTTTGGGTATCATTGGCTAGACAGTTGCCTAATGCTGATGTGCTCATGAAAGTGGGGATGGGAAGCGTCAGCTGCCTGATGCGGAAACAGTAGCTGCACTTTTATGGGCACCTGGCGCACTTTTCCAGGCCTGATCCAGCTCATACTGGGCATACTGGGTACCTAGGACTTGATGGGCTGGTCCAGGCGCCAAGGGCGATTGTGTGTCGTGGAGGGATCAGCTTGGAGGAAACTTGGGGAGAGATAGAGCATGGGCCTGGCACAGGCTTTGAGGATGGCAATCAAGAGGCCAGAGAAGTATAGGACCAAGGTTGACACAGCAAAGTGCCAAAACGGCATATGCTCCCATACCTGACCTGACCTGAAAATAATGAACTAACCTCCACCACAGTATTTTTGATGCCTGTGAAGAGGTTTTTCTTCAGCAAGAAAAAGATTTTATTCACATCCACTTTAATTGTCTCCATGGTCATGTTTATTTGAACAGTTACTGTACGTTAAACTACCTCTGTGTTATGAAATTTTGACAATTAAATATCATGTTTGGTTGATTTTAGATTAACTTTTCTGTAGGTTTCTCCATTCATGATGTTTTTTCATTGAGAGATATACTGTATTTCAGCCTCTCTAAAAGAAAACTATTCTTTTTAAATAATCTGTGAAACGCTATTGTAAGAAGTTTTGTGATTCAAATCAGAACTTCTTTTACACTCATTTGCAGTGTTTTGAGGCATGCAGGTGTAGAAGCTGCCTTATTTCACACTTTCAGCTGACAGTTTTTTTGCATCTCAATTCAAAATCAGTATCTGTGTTGCAGAGAAATCTACCTCTGAGCCACAGTGACAAATTTACCATGCACAGTAACAAAGTTTAAAAAAAATCATTATATTTCTACCTAGGTCTAGGTTCTCTACATTCAACTCCACACCACACAACTTTAGCACCATGGTGTTGTTAAGAAGAGGATGATAATGCATAGACACTCCTTCCTGCATCCCCGGGCTGCTGTCTCACCACACCCCCTGAAAGTACCCCACCCCTCGTTTCCTGTGGCTGCGACTGAGGGGGAACAGTTGCACACCCTGATAAGCAGAGGGAAGCTTATGCAGACTGGTAATCAGTATGTTAGTCCCTTGCAATCAAGAACAATCACAAGCTCTCATCATGTTTACGTTGCTTGGCCCTTTATGCTATTTAAGTGCATTGCAATTACATGGCATCCTATAGTGTTTTTTTTTTTTCTTTTTTTACCACAGGTTGTCGTGGACACAAGTCTTACTTTCAAACTCTGGCAAGATGGAAAAAAATTACGGGAACAAGTAAAGGCCAAATAAAAGCATGAAAGCCTTAGGTGGCTTGAAGGATGAAGTTCAGATAAGAGAAATGTGTCTCTGTCAGCCAAACATTCCAGCAACATTCCCCCTTATTCTCGGAGCTATGCTCTGAAAAGGCTTTGCACACAACTGCGTTTATGCGGCACTGTTTGAAGAAGGCTGAGAGCTTTTGAATCTTTAACAGGTGTGTTGAGGATTTAGGGCCGTGCCTATCATATTACCGTGGGATGTGCACCAGGCATCAGTCAAAAATAGTGCAGACAGAATTGCGTGAGTACAGTTTGAAAGCTGTGGGACCAAAAACACATGTGCAAAACGTGATACAATGAAAGTGCAGTTGTGTGCTTTTCCATGACAGCAGAGTGATGTACGGTAGAGGACTCTCTGAAACCTGTGCATGCACTTTAAAGAAGGTCATTATTTAACTTTCTAGGAGATGAAACTCAGCTTGCATCAAGTTTGCTTGCAGCTGTTGATCTGATAGAAATGCAAGCTTTGAGCATTTACAAAAGCTTAAAAGAAAGTTTGATTTTATGGAAATTGGAATTACATGATTGATGCCATGAACTGTTTAGCTTCATGAAAACCTGCTTTTTCTACAAATATGTTGCTGATATTTACAATTTACAGCTACAGTATGCTGTCCTTTGAGTGGTTGTGTTGTGTTGGTTTGCTTCTTTTAGGTATCATAGGACCGCTGCTATTTGTTCATACATGGAGATAAATCTTTGCTTTAGTTTTTAGTTTCCGCAATTACAAAGATAACACAAGCAAGCCATGGTCCCAAGACACTGCAAGCATTCAGTACATGATAACATCTTTTAAATTTCAATTTTGACATTTCCTTCAGTGTGAAACGTGATGAGGAATGCACTTAAAGAATGGTGTAGCTCGGCAGATGGACAGCTGTAAATGAACACAAATGAATCCATTTTGTCCTTTTAGGGTTTAAATGTCAAGTTAATTATATGCACAGCACAACTAAACATGGAGTACAGATGTGTTAAAGGACACGTAAAGCCTCGTCCTGTTGTTTTTCTCTTTAATTTCTCACAGTCTTTATCTGAAAGGTTTTACATCCACCCCACCTTGAAGGAATCACTGTCATATTATTGTTGGATGAAAGCCTTTGATAGACAGCGCTGCAGCTTCTTCTGCAATACATCCTGATGTCATGCTGCATTTTAAAACGCACACTCTTCCTGCAGTCATGATATAATTGCTTTATCTAGCATAGGCTCTCTTTAAATGACGCCTAATTGGGGGCCTCTGCCGCACCCTTTCCTCATGCAGCAATCAACCTGCCACATTATCATCACATCTTAATAAAAACTAAAATGATCAGCTCACAACCCAGGACTTCACAGGAAACAGGGAAACAAAGTAACAGGGGGATGTTGTGCAAAAAAACAACAAAAAAGAAAACATCCTGACTTAAACGACATAAGGAGTGCACTTCAATGCACAGGATGTGGAGAGATTGGTGGTTGGAGGCATGCTGGTGAAGTGAGGAGGGAGAGAAAAAGAAAGTGTCTTCTCACGCAAGCTACACAGCAGACCCCACAACTGGGAGGAGTTTTGTGTACATGACAAAATTAATGAGTCTTGTTGAAATATAATAAAACTTCTACACTGTAAAAGTGGCTGACACACAGTGGAATACAAAGACCAGCTGTGCTGGTTTCTGTTATGTAATTAAATCTCTCTCAATAATATTGATTCAAAGGAATCATTTGGTCTTATCCAAGAATTTCTAACAGCTACGTGTAACAGTATATAAGTTGAAAGCATTTTATGTGCTAATCTAGCTGATGTAGTGGTTCCACATATGAAAGCTATTATAGCAGGAACATTAATTATATAAGGAATACACAGATGTACAGTACCGGGGTGACCATGCATTTGTTTTCCTAAAGCCTTTCTTTAAACTGTTAAAAACCAAAACAGTAAGGAAAACACCATTAGTCAGAGAAGGCATGTTTAACTTAAAAAACACATTTGGTTTGAATAACAAACTTGTTTGATAAAGTTTTAAAGGAATTTAGTATATGCAAGTTTCTTAGAAGGTATGTGTTTGTATATGTGAATCTATGTAGTGTTTAAGTTCTTTGTAGGGGTCAAAGGGTCTTGTCTTGTAACATAATTCTCTACTACGTGTTTATTGCTCTCATATTGGGAGTCATGGCCTTCAAATTTCTGCAGGAAAATAGTTAAATAGCTATATCAAGCTCCACGAATGAAGTCTATAATTTTCTCTTTAATATCTGTAATATAATATAATTCAATATGAATCAATGAATTTCTAGTGTTTAATTAATGAAGCACCCTTTCTAAGATTATATTTAAAAAAATCAATCTTTGAGGTTCTGCATTTAATGGCACTGAGAGAACGATGAACACAGCAGCACAGTGACGGTGGAGCTACAATCCCTGTCTTTAAGCAAGCAATTATGAACTGCACCATTTAAGATATCACGCACAGTTTTAAGGATATTTTTAATGTCAAGATGTTGTAGTTTGACGACCATAGCTGGTAACAAGTTGTTCAAAGGCTGCACTGTGGAGCTTCGTGCATTTTTGTCTGCTCTACAGGAGTTGTAATCTGAAAAAACGTCACATACTCAGACCTTGCACACTGAGTCAGGTGCGTTTGGCCTTGACTGCGAAAATTTGTAGAATGTGGCAAGTGGTTTCGCCTGTGTCTCTGTCACTCCTTTTAAATCCCGCTGGATCTATCCTGACACAGAGCTTCATATAGCACATGCTCATGCGTCATAGCGCAGAGACAAGCTGGAGAGATGGAGAACAAATTTTTAATTCTGCCTCTGTTATGACCCGTCAGTAGGCTACAAAATATGCCTTTATATGTTATATTTTCATGGTTGATATCCACATAATACACGGGAAAACTACGGTGTTTAAAGTTAAGTTTCGGTAAGAGGGAGTGAGAGAGAGAGAGAGAGAGAGAGAGAGAGGGGAGGGTCTGGTGGTGGTGAGTGAGCAAGAAAGAATAAAGCAACAGGAGCTGATCTGAATCATCAACCACCCATCTCTCTGTAATATTTCAATGGTTGATATCCACATGATAAATGAGTAAACTTTGGTGTTTAAAGTGAGGTTTCAGTGGTGAGCAAGCGAGGTGGAAGCAGCGGGAACTGTTTTGAATCATCAGTCACCTTGGACTGATAAAAAATTTTGCATAAAATCGAACCTGTTCTGAAAGAAACGGAATGAATAAAACAACAATTTCGGCATCAGTGTGCAGACATGATTAGAACAACATGAAACGGGCTCATTGTGCAAAAGCCTTAACACTCTGCATGCCGACCTGTGTACTGAGACACCTGCAGCAGCTTCTCAGTGCACTGTTAACATGGAGACCAACGCGCATTTACAAATCTACGGTGTTAAGGTCAGTGAGAGAGCCCACTGGCTACAAGATTTTTAATAGATTAAATAACCTCCTTGATAGTCCATGTGTGCTAAATTGAAAAGGTGCATCTGTCCGTGTGTGTACGCTAAAATGCAGGCTCATCCTCATCATTCCAGTCCGTCAAAATAACAGACAACCTTCAAAATTCTCTGTCATCCTTCAAAAAAATCCATCAATGACCGAGAATATTCGGTTAACGCGACCTCTGATCTGAAGGTATTAACACTTGCACAAAAATTAGGGTCAGTAATCATTTCAGTATTTGCATAATCACTTGTCTCAGTTTACTGGTGAAAGCTACAGTCAATAATTTCAGGAAGCAATAACCTGTGTAAACAATTGCTAACAAGGTCAGGCGGTGTCTTACGCATTTTACTGCTTACTTGTGAAGAGCATTCAGTGTTATAAAGCTGTCACTAGGAATGTTTTTATCCCGTGGAAGAGTGACGTCAGTGCTCATTATCCATGTCAACATTAAGGAATATAATGACAATAAATAGGATTGACTGATAAGAGACAAGGGAGTTCAGAATCTCCCTGAAAGAAACTGTTTTGTAAGTATATATGTTTAGAAACTTAAATTAGTGACGTGAAGCAATACTATTCATGTAATATGAATGAATACAAAAAAAGAGAGGAGTTCATTGTACCAGGTCCCCAAACAGCCTAAGCCTGAGTCAAACTTAGTTGTAAGCCTTTGGAAAGCTTTAAACCTACTCTTAAAGGTAGAGGGGGTGTCTGCCTCCAGTACCCAGGTAAATGATTCCAGTGTAGTGTTTTCTTATAACTAAAGGCTCCCACTATGGCAGTTCTTCTATGTATGTATGTTGGGCCATCCAGCATTTGATGTTGTCTAGACACTTTTTGAGAGAGTCTGACTAGTTGTTTGGTTTTATGGGTAGGGAGATTTGTGTATCGTCAGCATAACAGTGGTAATAAATGTTGTACTTTTCCATAATTTTCCCAAAGGGGAGCATGTAAATGGAGAAAAGACTGTGGCTTAGGATGGAGCCTTGAGGTACCCCGCATGAATTTTGGTTGTAGACAAAGTACAGTGTTTCCCACAAGATTTTAGGAGACCATTGTGGGGAACCCTAAACTTCTAGGGGGTCCAGGGGCATGCATCTCTGGGAGAAAAATGTTGACATTTTGAAGTTAATTATACCAATCGTGCATTTTTAGAGCAAAAGAACAGGCTTTATCTATAGAAATTTTGTTCTCTTTAATAACAAATTGTCTTGTAGTAAGTAATTGGAGGTGCACTGATTATAATTTTTGGCTAATTACAGTTTTCAGCTTTTTCCTCATCTGACCTGACAATACAGATCTTGAATGATACATATTTTCTTTTTAATCTGTTTTCAACAACCAAAGATTACTTTTTACTGTATCAAACTTTTTTTTAAATTCATAATAAAACATCAAATGTCATTAAATGTGTATCATAAAAATCTTTCAAACTGCTTTAGTGTTGTTCCGATTATAATACCAGAATCAGAAATACGTCCAATAATGTAGGTATTGGCATCAGCAAATACATGAGTTTATGCATCGATCCGATACTGTTTGGTTTAGCTTTATATTTTGTAACATTTAGCCATGCTAAATGTTAGTGCTATAATCCAGGAAGGCTTTGTCTCCTGTAGCTTGAGTGTCTGAGGATCACTCACACAGTGCAAAGCATTCATCCAAGCAACACTGTGTGCGCAGTACGGCTCGTGCACATAGGGGTTCACTGCTTAGCATGAAAATGTAACGTTGGAGAGGTAAATTAGACCATGGTGGTAAAGATTAGAGTATGACAGAGTGCCATGGTCTAGATAGTTGATGGGAAACACTGAATTAAAACTCCATACATCCATCCAACTAACCAACCAACTATTGCTTACCAACTGTTTGGAATACAGCACTCAGCTCCAATAGAAGCAGGATAGCACAGTTGCCTGCAGAGACAGTGAAGAGGGGCCATTATGGGCTGTAAGTAAGGCAGACTTGGTATGAGGAGCAATCCTGAAATCTGTCACATTTTCATCAATGTATGGTTACAGTTTGCTTAGAACAACATTTTCTCAAGCTCTTGAAAATGGTCAGTAATTAAAGAGTGGTACAAGGTCCATTTTAGGCTTTTTTTTAACAGAGGCTGCACTACTGCACGTTTCAAATATTAGCCCACCTTGATAAAGGGTAATCACAACATTTCAACCTAGATATAAGAAATGCATGAACTAGATTTTGTTTATTATGAAATAATATGAGGTTACACCTTGCACTGAGAAAAAACTCTGTAGACTTTTGAGTTTCATAGACAATACCAATACCAATACCAATAGAAAAACAAACAACCAAACTGGTAAAAACTACACTGGATAAATGAGAAACAGCCCTTTTCTAGAGCATAAAAAACAACACTGAACACGCTTCACATGCATGCACTTAGTTATGTGACACACCCCCAGTGCATAATGATAGAATTCTTGGCATCCTGACACTTGTTAGCAATTGTTTACCAAGGTTACTGCTTCCTGACATTTATGACTGTGGCTTTCAGCAGTAAACAGAGACCTTTTATTATGCAAATATTGAAATAATTACTAGCTATCAGTCCTCAGCATGTTTAGTCCTTTTATATTCCTTGTGAAATGTTAGTAACAAAAACGAAATAAATATTGTCGTAAAGTCTTCAGGTCTACAGCTGCTGCCTACATCAGGGTGGGATTCATTTCCATTTTTTTCATCTTTTCTTGGTGATATTTCCTTAGAAAAGGAAATATAAAGCACACATAGCTGTTTTTGTTTTAAATGATGATGATACTACCAAGGAAAGCAGGAGTTAACTGTCTTAACCTTAAAACAACTGTCACTGGTAAGAAGGTCTGAAACTAAGGTTGTGGACACTGCCAGTGCCTTAAACAACGGTTGTATCAGATGACTAATAAATTAACTAAAGCCCCTGCAAGTTATGAAGATCAATCTGATATTATTTATTCACTTATCACAGACTTTGAAAATGGTTATTACAACCACTCCATATTCATAAGGACATAGACATGTTTGTAAAGTATTTACACTTTGCTTTTGCAACCCGGCCTTGAACCTCTTTTGAGGAGGACTTGACCTTTCAAACTATCTTCTCTCACGTCACATAACTCCCTTAGTCGGAATGCATGGCCTGCCTCTGAAATAATGATCCGTGAGTGATTGACCCTTGCATGACCAAGCCATTCCTGAGTGAAGCTTATGGATTTGGTCTCTGCATTTGTCTGACACCAGCTAATGGCTAACAGATTTACCAGGAAGAGAAAAAGGAATGTACTCTCCGTCTTCTGTGTAAATGTCTGCCCCAGCAAACGTCTGTGTCAGATTACTGTGGCAGCAGTGATAAGAACATGTAAAGACCCGAGAGGCTTGTTTATTATTAAGGCCCAGAGTGGAGAAAAGTGCCGTAAGAACAGTGTATGGAGAAATAACGTGCTCTAGGACAATTACCGTCATGGCATTTGGCCCCTGTCAGGTGGTAATTCACCAAGATGTATACAGGGCTCATGGACTTTTCCCACGCAACATTTTTAAGAATTTTAAACCGGTTTGAACGAAAAAAGGTTTGCACGAAAAAAACTTGACAGGGGACTTTGCATGGAGCAGATAGGCTTAGTAAAAGATGAGGTAATAATTCACAGTTCCTGAGCAGAGATAAACCAGTTAAAGATGTGGTCATCCCTAAGTTGCACTGTCTTGAAAAAGCTTTTTTTCTTAAAAACATTTTGTGGTAAATAATAATATATTGTGATAAGAGTGTTGATAGTTTTGGTGTTGGAAAGTGAAATAGAGGGAGATCTGGAGAAAGAGACAGAGAGAGAAAAACAGAGCAACAACAGCTGAAAGAACAATGAAAAAAACATTTATGACTGTCATACCAGTAATAATGGTACATTTGATATGTGCAGTAACAACAGAGTATAACAATAGACTGATCAGTCAGTAGTGTAGGTATTGGAAATCATAATGTGCAATCCCAGCGGGTGAGTTGCAGAAAACACATTCTGGTATGAAGAATCAGTAAAAACTGAAGAAAAGCATTAAAATTGCAAATGATGTTTCTCACAAAGAATATTTTTTAGCAAAAAAGAGCTAATTCAGCAGAAAGTAACTGTTTTTTTCAGTAATAAGTTTCACTATAGATCATCAGCAAATTTAAAATGTTCCCTGTGATGATCATCAGATAATAAACATAGGAACCTATATGATAAGCGTTCAGATTTGGTAATATTATGTTCAGAAAGTCACAGGATGGATCTGTTTTGTTACAATAATACATACTGTTGGCGCCATATAACCCAGCCTACATGTATTCACTGTTTTCAGTGTCATCTGCTGCAACATTCCAGAGGAGCCTAAAGCCAGGCTTACACTGTGCGGTTTTCATCCAGTTCATCCATAAATTTTGGGTCACATGACACTTTGAAGTCGGGCTGACTTATAGTTGGATCGGGCATCGTTTGTCGTGCTGTGTACAGGGGGCGCCGACAGCCAACCACAGCC
This sequence comes from Cheilinus undulatus, assembly GCF_018320785.1. NCBI lineage: Eukaryota > Metazoa > Chordata > Actinopteri > Labriformes > Labridae > Cheilinus > Cheilinus undulatus. Next base: position 32,226,014 of record NC_054878.1, on the reverse strand, counting down.
CGACTACGGCCCGAAGAGCTGCCCCTGACTGGTCGGATGGATTTCTGACGTTAGATATTTTGGTCGTACGACTCCAGACACTCCCACAGTCAGAGCAGAAACGCAATCCCAATCCCAATATTTGTTGGGATTTGTTGGAATTGCCTGTATTTTTTGCATATCTTCCCTTACTTACACTCACTGTGTTTCCTGTTTCTCTTCAGCTGTTCTATTCAATAAAGGCAAAAGTACCCTGTAGCACCACATTGTGTAATAACACCCCATTATGTAATAATGTGATAAATTTTCAATTCATTATGTAATAAAGATGCATTTTGTAAGCCACTAAGCAGTTAGAGTTAGGGCAAGGTAGTAGGGTATACCCTGGAGCCCACCTTAAGTCCTAGGGTTAAAGTTAGGTGTGTAGTTTATAGCCCTGAAGGGGGTTAGGTAAGGCATAAGTTACTAAGCAGTTATCTCGAACCACCCTGCCCATTCTCCTCTAACCTCTGACATCAAGAAATATCTGTCCACACAGCTGCCACTCACTGGATGTTTCCCCTTTTTTGGACCATTGGACATAAACCCTAGAGATGGTTGTGTGTTAAAATCCTAGTAGATCAGCACTTTCTGAAATGCTCATACCAGCCTGTCTGACAACAATAACCATGCCACGTTCAAAGTCACCTAAATCCCCTTTCTTCCCCATTGTAGTGTTCGGTTTAAACTTCAGCAAGGCATCTTGACCGTGTCTACATGCCTAAATGCATTGAATTGATGCTATATGATTGGCTGATTAGATTTTTGTTTTAACAAGCGGTTGAACAGGTGTACCTAATAAAGTGGCTGGTGAGTGTAGTTCTAGTCGGTATACAAGCTTCTCATTTTGGACTAGTGGAAGAGTCTTTAGTGAATACTCAGGGCGGCTTTATAAAAGGGAATGTTATACAGTCTAGCCCAGTGGAAACAAATGCATGAACTAGATTTACTTAATCATTTTAAAAGGGGAAACACCTTGAATTGTTGGGAAGGTGGACAAAAGCTGTCCTCAAATTTTTTTTTTAAAGCTTATGGACAAATCCTGATCAAATGGAGCTCCAAAAAGTCTTCTTGAGATGTTTAGAGCCAAGGAAAATAACTTAAGTTTTGTCTGAGTAAAGAAGCAAAACATTCATGGTTATCCCAGTGTCCTTAAGACATTCTTCTAAATTTAGTTAACCTCCGGTAAACTTTCTGCCCTAATAATATCCAGAGGAAGCACTATGAGGTTAAAAGGATCTGTCCCAGCACTGAACCTTGTGGAACTTCATGGCTACCTTTGGTGTGCATAAAGGATTTACTATAAAGTTAAACCAGCTGAGATCAGCAGTTTATTAGTAATCAAACCAATTTAAAGTAGTTCATGCAATGTCAGTGAACTGTTTTCTGAAATATTTGGTTTTAGAGCTATTTCATGTTGTCATCATTGGATTTGCACAAGTTTAGGGCAAGAGGTTCCCAACTTTGCCACTTATTTGAAAGACTTGTGAAGTTTATGAAATCATTACTGCCCTGGGCCAGAGAATGTTTTGTTCAGAGGAGCTATGCCTCTGTGTGACAGGCTACTGAGCTGAAAATTTATCAACGATTTTTTTGCATTGAAGTTAAGAGTACTTTTGCCTTGGTTTTTCACTTGTACAAACACAGGATGGTGATGCAGACTTCTGGGACTGTTTCCTACGGTGGTGTTTTCGTCTGTGTGGATAATGCATCAAGCAGTTAATCATGAAAAAATCAGTGTTTGCATGCAGTAAATACAAAAGGGAAATATAATATGTTCTCTGTTGACACTTTGAACTGTCGGTGGTTTGAAGGTTTGAATGTGTTTGAAAATCATACCTCCATCCATGTTTGTATTAACTCTATCATTATTCAAACATCCTTCTTTAGACATATTTATCTTCTTTTAATAGTTATTTAAGAAGGTAGCTAGAGATGTTATTATCCAGAGTTCTGCAACACAACTATAGTGACCAAAATTACCAGTATTGGCATTATTGTGTTACTTTTGAAGTGCGCTGAAAATTTTCAAAAAAGCTCTGATATGTCACACTGAAATCATTTCAAGGATTTTTATATTAGATAGTATTCATGTTTTTTTGCCTAAATATTAAGATGATAGTATGTAAAATTATAAATTAAACATGAGAAGCTTATGAAATTTTGTATTAATGAGGTTGTCAAAGTTTTGTATACTTCACTACTTTTTGATAGAATGTACTGCAAATGATAAAATATCATTTAATTTTGCACTGGATGTTTCCTAAAAGTATAAAGTTGTGAAGAGGAAAAAAAATAGTCAAATTTCTGACCCAAAGCTGATGTAAGCAGGGAGACAGGAAGCAAGAGAGGGAGAAAGAGGGAGAGAAAAAGAGACAGTGCCCAGTGGTGGGCGAACAAAGCTGACATTAAATTGTGAGGATGTGACTGTACACAGCAAACGTTGGAGAGTTGAAATTTCAGGGTTAAACAGATGGGAGTATATTTTAACTCCCAAAGTGTTATTTTAACTCATATTGATTTAAAAGCCGCTCAGTGTTGTTATTTCACAGCGTGGATCCATGAGTGTTATTTCAACTCAGTACAGCTAATTAAGCTCCAACCATTTTTCCCATACTTTGCATGTTATTGGTTGAAGACAAAGATAGTCCAAAATTTCCCTTTCTAAAGCATTTATTAAAGGTAAGTGTGATCAAGCCTCTGTAGGCTTATGCTTTGAAACGTTATGTGTAGAAATTCTGTGAAGAATTATGGACTTATGTACAAAGTTTGTGTATGTTACCAGATCTAAATGCACAGCAAAAACTTTAGTGTTGAATTCCCAGTGTGAAATATTTCAGTATTGATTTTAACTCTCAAAGTGTAATTTTAACTCTATTCAGATTAAATGGCCTTCAGTGTTGGAGTTATATGGCAGTGTTGATCCATTCAGTGTCGATCTAAGGCCCCGTCCATACGGAGACGAATTCAGGAGTATACACAAAAGTTTTTTGTTGGATCGGTGTTTCATCCACATGGAAATGACGTTTTGGGTGACTGTAAATGATACTTCTTGAAAACGGGTCCCAGAGTGCACGAATCCGTAAACGACTACCAGTTTCTTCTCCGTGAGGACGGCCAAACGCATCTTTCTTGAAACTATTACGACGCCTGCGCGGATCCGACCAAAACAACAATGGCTGATTACGGGGTTGTGTTCGTGCTGCAGAAGCTACTGAGCTTGTTATGGATTTTACAGCGAAGTCTGATGCTCCTTTACCACCACCGTGAAATGCATACACCATATGTTCTTAAATCCAACGCGGAGAACAACCAGAAGGGCAACTAGAAGAAAGTTTGTGTCAGTTTTCTGTGATCTTCTTCTCTCTTTTGGTCCATTTCTGTGGCAACAATACAGCGCCACATACAGGCCTGGCATATGCACTACAGCGTTTTCAGTCGTGTCAGTGGTTCTGTGCTTATGCAGATATTTCCTAAAACGATCCCGTTTTTATGGGAACTTTTTCAAAACAAAATGGCAATATATAATTTTCGTCTCTGTGTGGATGGGGCCTAGCACTGTAGAGAGTCAACTGCCATTTCAAATCTGGGGGTCAGAGATTTCCTATCATGCTTTTGTACAGGGTGTTTAGATGTGTTTTAGATCTTTAAGATTTTTTTAGATGTGTAGCTACTTTAAGATGTTGCCTGTTGTATAGCAATCACTGTTGGGATTCCTTTGCTCATGTTTTGGGTGAAATATTGTTTTTTATGTTAAAGAGCTTGTAAAGTGAAAATAAATCTGTATCTAGGTTTGTTGTATGACAGGTCACTGTTATGGACCCATAGTTCAAATTTCAGTCAACTAAAACAATTCCAAGTTGATGAAATGAAGCTTCAAAGTCATGAAAAATGAGGCAGTAAATTTGCTCCAAGATGGTGTGGGCGTGTCTGTTAAATAAGCTGAAGTCACGCAGTCTGAATCTGAATGGAGTAAGATTCTCACACCATTGACCTGACCCTTGACCTTATTTGACAGAACACAGCTGCCTGGCTCTGTGCCAGAGAAGAGACGAAGTACGTTTTCTGGCTCAAATCTCTGTTATGATATTGTCATAGACCACTGTGGCTGATAGATTTGGCAAATTTACCTCACAATGAATAAAAAAATAGCATTTAACTCACTGTTAACTTTCAATAAAGGGAGTGACATCAGCTAACAACAGGCTGTCCTGAGATGAACTGCTCTGTGATTTTATATCATAGTGTTAGAGGTGCGGGGGTCATTCCCCACTGTGGTCTTGTGACATCACCAGCCCACGTATTTGATCAACCCAAATTAAACCCAGCCAGGAAAGAGTTGACGAACTTTCTAATGGTCTAAATCCAAAATTCAGTCACATGCAGATCTCAGTGTTTTCACATGTTTACAGGAACCATATTCCAACATATCTAGTGTGTTAAGACAAAAATCTGGGATTTAACTTTACAGGGCCTTCAAAGATTTCTGCACCACGAGTGTAGTTGTCTAAGTTGGTCACTGCCTGACTGTGGGAGTGGGTGATCTGCCATACCATACATGGGGTACTACAGATTTGTAAATCAGGCATGCTCTGTGTTTGCCTCACTGTTGTATGATTGACATAATACACCTCAGATTGCTGTAGTATTTTAATGCCAGGTGGCAATACATAACAATTATGATTTATACTATTTAGTACTGTGTAAATGATAGAATTAAAGCTAGGTCAGATTTGCACTCAATGGAAAGGGTAATAACACAATATTGTGTAAAAAGTACACTTTAATCTGTAAAAAAAACAACAATGTGTTTGAGAGAATTAAAAAAAACACCTTCGTAAGTGTTACTCTGACTCAGAACCCAAGGAATTTATGTAAACTAGGAGAAAACACTTAATAGCCTGACACTAAAGGGAGCGAAACCAACACTTGCCACGTAGTTGAAAAATGGTGTCACTGCAGAGTTACCTGTTGTTATTTTAACTCCATGTTTCGAGTTGAAATGGTAACTCTCACACAGTGTTAAATATAGTCTCCCTCATAATAATCTTAACTCACAATAAATAGCAGGAAACACAACTTCAGGTGTCTTAGAGAGGCTGTACGTTGTGATTCTATTTGTTGAGCTATGTTCTGAGTTCACTGTAGGGCTAAAACAATGTTCCGGTTTTCCACTGCACACAAAGTTTACGTCAGTATCGTATCTGTACCAGGTATCGACTGATACCCATCGCTCTGTTGGAAGGGAAAAATGGTATTGGAACATCCTGCTGAGGACACCCAGCTTGAGTTATAAACAAAGACATGGAAGAACATCTTGTAAATTTAGTTCTCCTCTAAAAGGGGCCATCAGTATTTGCACAGTATTTTAATGTCTGCTGTTTTAGGGAGTAAGGATCATTATGAAGTTAACATCCAAAAAAGAGCAGATTTTACAACCACAACTGGCCTAATGACAATAGGCTAGAGCTGGGCAATTAATTGAAAATTAGATTATATCGCAGTATGGCCTGCTGCAATTTTCAAATTGTGCAAGGTGCAATATTTCTTTAACCTGAAATTTGTTTCAAAATACCAGTTAACTTCTTTTTTGTTCAAGCAGAGATGTTAGGCATTACATACCATCCAATCATCCACAGCCAGTTTTTTAGAATGGTCTCCAAAAATCCTACTTTTTTGTGTGTTTTTCTTACTAAACAAGAGAATGACATAAAAAGTATAACTCCCTTCAAAACATCAATTCCTATCCAATTTGCAATGCAAGTCAAAATCATCACGGTTAGATATTTTTCAAAATTGTTCAGCTCTAGTTTTATCTAATATTGTGTTGGTTATAACATAGAATGATTAATTGCATGTGTTTGTTGGTATATAAGGAACCTAAGAAATAATCGCATATCAAATCACAATACTGGGGAAAAAAAAATTCAATTAGATTATTTTCCCAAATCATTCAGCCCTACTATAGGCTGAGAGAACTTCATGTCTTTTGAGTTACAGGCACTGGGAAGCGAATGACAAGCCACACTTGGCGAAAGTGGTTCATGGTGGCCCAAAAAATATCATCCTCATTGTCCTAAAGTAAGAACAAAGATTTTGCATCTTCAAACGTCAAATTCTTCCTTTTCTATCCGTGTCTGGTCTTCATTTTTTTCTTTCACAGTTGTGTGTGAATGAGTGTTCTGCATCACATTGTGTTTGGGATACGCCTACACCCACTTTAACTATTTCCTCCACTGCTGGCTTGGGACCCCTTTCTAAATGTTTGTTTAATGTACTTTTAGCTGGAGGGCCATTGGATGAGAAACACTAACCAACAAGCAGCGGCTGGGAGAAGAAACAACACCGGCCTGCTATAATGGCTGACATGAAGCAGGCCTGTTTGTTAAGACTGGTATGCTGGGAGAGCTCAGTCTCTGGCCACTGGTTGAACTCGTAGAAATCTTACTTGCTCATGAAAAAACAATTTAGTCCAGGTACTGGAGGAAGTAAAGGGCCCATAAAAGCCTCTTACTATACACCCAGTCCATAGGTTATGAGCTCCTCAGGACAATAAGGGGAACTATATAGTTACTACAGAACAAACTTCCATTGCCTGATAAGAAGTGAGGGGATTGCTATGGCTAGAGTCCTCAATATAGTATTTCAAAGCTTTATTCATAAAGAGTGGTCTGCCGGTGCTCCATGTCATGGAGATCTGTCGTCAGCAGGGTTGGATTTGGGGGTGGTCTTGCAGGTTTCCGTGTTTGTGATGAAAACTTAAGAGGTTGCTTAAATTTTTGTTTTGCTGCGTCTAAAAGCACCAAATGAAAGGAAGGAAGTAAACAGCCACACTGGTCCTCTCTCATTAGCTGAAAGTCTAAATGTGTCTCTAGCTCTCAGAGGGGTGCTCACTTCCTACTCTTGACATTGCAGTATAGGGTACGGTGGCTGGATGGATCTTTATGCCTGGTCCTAAACCTCTTACTTTTCATTTCAGTGTACATATTAAGGAAACAGAAACTCTAGCACTCTGCACGATAAACAGCTACTCATCAGTCTGTTCTTTATTAAAGCTGTATTTTCTGCATCATCTTTCCACTTCAGGATGTTTAAAAATTTAATTCTCGCCAGAGAATCAAACAAAAAGACTACTTTTCTGCATGTGTTTTTCAGCAATCACAACACAGTATATTAGCGTCAAACTCAGTAATGAACCACATGATAACCCCGAAAATATGTGGCCAAAATAATGATCACAATTATCCCCTTGTGGCTGGATGCACAATAGGTGATCAGGACAGATCTCCCTGCTAAAGGCTGAAATATACATACAGATGAAAGAATATTAAAATATCCAAACAAAAATGTGTTAATTCGATCAAAATGTTTATCCATTTTAGAACATTAGAAAGTCCAGCCCCTAAAGTATCTATCAAGGAAATAGTGCCTCAGTATAACTCTGTATAAACTACGTCACCTCACCATCCTGAGGAAGTGAAGTTATGCTGGCTTGCTCCTGCTAAAGAGTTTAAGTGAGACGTGAGGTCTCACTTTGTTTGGTAGAAAGTGTGAAGAAATTGACTGCCTTTACTTGTAACAAGTGGGACTCAGATGGTGACTCTGGGGCTTTAAGGATTGTTTGGTTCTGGTGCTGTGTTTGGAATTTTTGTTTGATGCACTTGAACTGCCTCTGTGTTTATGTGTTTTTATGCTTGTGTTGTTTTGTGTTGTTGTGCTGGGATTTTGGGTAAAACAGTGTGGAACAAACCATTTGTGTTTGACTGCTGGGTCAACAAAATTTTATTTTATTTTTTTGTCAGAGGGAGCTTTGACCGGCACCCTGACTTGACCCCAACTGCATCCTCTACATAAAAAGTGGCACCCCAGATGGGACTCAAACCCACAATCCCTGACTTAGAAAGCCAGTGCCTTATCCATTAAGCTTATACATTTCACAGTGCTGGAAGGAACAAGTGATCCTGGTACTAGGTGTTGTTTTAAATTAAAACAGAAAACAGTAGCCAAGGTTATTTTGTTGGCTGTATGGTTCTAAATACTTACTGTGTGATGATCATGGGACTCATATGATTGTAGGCAGGTGCATGCCGATCGTCTCTGAATCAGTTGTTGTTTCAGTGCAACATAATGAGGTTAAATCCAGGGCGGAGCCAGGAGTGTTTGATATCAGGGGTTCAGCCCAAACTAAGGAGGGTCTAGGGTTAGGCTTCCCCTGTAGGTTTTTGCTCGTTAGGCAGTTGCATGTACTATTTTCAAGCAAACTTTTAAGAAAATTTACATTTGTAACACCAACCAAAGTTTACATCATTAGGCAAAAATAATGCAGTTTCATCTTTAGAAAGCATCCTTTTCTGCCAGTATCCTTTATTTCAAATGCAATTCTTCTCAAAGTGTGCCCATAATTCTAAAAGTAGTTCTAAAGAAGTAAAGCCCTATGTTTTTACAGCCTCCTTTTTGTAAACATGCAGACAAAATGAGTTTCTTTTTGGTCTGGACAGGCTGATAGTACTGATCTCCAAGTGTCTTCCTGTTTGTTTTTTTCCAACTTCTCTCTTTATTAAGTTAGAATTTGTCTTTGCTTTTTGAACACTCCTTTTTGACATAAATGGAGTAGCAAGAGAATTAATTTTTCCAAAATTATTCTTTGTCATTGGGCTTGTAAAGCTGTAATTAGTGTCAATGTGCACGCTGTCTTATCTGAATTAACTCAGCCTTAACAGTTTTTGACCAGGGAACTTTACAGCATTGGCTTAATAGCTGTAGAAACTACATAAGCTGCATCTAAACAGGCACCTGAAGAACCACTGAAAATGTGAATGTTTATTTTTACTTGTATAATTACACAATCTAAACTTCAGGAAGGCTGACTGACGCCACAAGTCATAAACATTTTCTGACCCTGAGTCCAACTGCTGCGGCTCACTGTTGAACTTGATAAGCCCCACGGGATGGCACAACCAGCCTTATCGAGCTAGACCAAGCCAGAGGATTCCTGCTATCGCTGGGCCCACTGGCAGAGGAAAAGCTAAACCCCTTATCTCCTCTCTACTGAGGGGTAAACTCATCTTGTAGCTTCTGTCTACTCTTCAGGTGGTGCATTATGCTGATTTTAGTGACAGTTCAGAAACCTCAGGCTGAGACTTTTGACTTTTTCTTGCTGTGTTATGGAAAGACAGAACCTTCTGGCCTATAGACAAGATTTCAGTAAATCACATTCAATAAAATAAGTTTTTATCCGTTGAAAGGGTTCACATTCCAACACTATGGCTGTGCATATAACAAAGTGGCTAGTGAAATCTAATGTTGAAGTGAGAGCAGTTTTATTTATGAGGCAAGATGATTTTTTTACTGTTAGGAGACACTCTTGTACCAGAAAGAGAAGGGAAACTCTGCAGATCCTGTCTTGATAATTCCAACCAACTGAGCCTGTAGATCCATCTGTGTTTCTCAAATGTACCCTGCATGAGCCTTACTCATACAAACACCACCCTGTTTGAACCAGGAGCCTGCAGAGCTGTCAGGACACGTGTAGTCGACCCCTAAGGCGAGGCACACTTTCAGCTGTAAATGCTGGTTAGTAGAAGAAATTCTTTCTCAAATGAGCAAAGGAAGTGTTCAGTGTTCAAGAGCTTGCATTACCCTGTGAATAAGTGGATGCTTGCATATTGTATTTTCTTGTAACTGTAAATAAGTACTGTAGACATGGACCTGCCGATGATCCACTATGTTTTCTGTTGTGTGCTGCTCACCAGGACTTAAAAAATCCGGTCTGAATGAACGAACAAGCTATGGTTAGGTAATTTAGGATTATTTGTTGCACCTTGACGGCATACTTTACATATAAAGAAAACCTCAACATTAAGTCCTGTAATACAAACTAAGTAACAAAATGAAACAGAAGCAACAGAACTATAAAACTCAGGACTGGAGCATACTTGACTGTGTCATCCTGTTGAGTTGGATTAAGAGTTTGCCATACATCCACTATTTCAAAATCTTAAACAAAGGGCCTGATCAGGAGGGCATCTTTCTGAGCTTTATTTTTTGTACCGGTCTGAGAGTCCATTTTTTCATTCATTAATGCATTAGAATCACCTCCTTACAATATCATCCCTTTACTTTGTACTGTGGTTGGACTAATAATCTTCGCAATCATGCTTGGACCTTCCTCGGAGGGTTACACAGTGCACTGCCTTGTAAAGCCCCATTATGTAATAACGCCGCATTATGTAATAACCCTAACCATAGGATTTAGTGTGGGCTCCAAGGTATGCCCTACCCAACTACCTTGCCCTAACTCTAACTACTTAGTGACTTATGCCTAAACCTGCCCCCCCTTCAGGGCTCTAGACTACACACCTACCCTACTACCTTGCCCCAACCCTAAAGCCAGTTTCAGACTGGGAGCATGTTTTGCTGCTTGCGTGTGTCGCGCTTGTCAGCTCTGGCTCCTGCCGGTGCGGATTTCACACAGGGCACGAGTTTGCTGCGTGTCAGTCGCATTTTCCTGCTCTCAAAGCCCTGTCCTTCCTCACGAGTTTTACCTGAATAAACCCCCCTATACGCTTATTGATTTAGCGTATTGAGGAAGTTTGTCGGGAACTATTCAAAATGAAAGCATTCTGTACAAGTGAACGGAGTTTCTCTATAGAAATACTAAACCAGGCTTTTACTTTGAAAAGCACAAACCAGAAAAGCATTCATATGGTGTTTATCTTTCCTGTGACATATTTTACCAGTGTGGAGACAGAAAGTTTCACTAATAGTAGATCTTTAGAGAACAACTTTAACAAACAGGAGCATTTAAGCTTGTGGCCTTCTTCAGGGTTAAGAAACACATTGTAAACGTATTCTATGTGCATATTTGCCACAACAATGTAAATATGGCTCTCTATTTATCATTTTCCTGTCTAATATGGTCACCAGCCGCACGCGGTGCGCGGAAAAAATAGGCGAGACTTCGAATCTCTAAACTCTCCGCGCCTGAGCCGCATGTATCAGCCGCGCAAGCCGCGACGCTCATGCTGGCAGTCTGAAAGCCCTGACTTGTTAACATGCAATCAAACTAAAAATCCACGCGTCGAGACGTGCGCGTCACGCTCCCAGTCTGAAACGGGCTTAACTGCTTAGTGGCTTAGAAAATGCGGCGTTATTACATGATGGATGAAAAATGTATTATGTTATTACATAATGCGGCATTATTACATAATGCAGCGCTACATGCCTATAAAATGTATTCACCCCCTTGGATGTTTTACTCTTTTATTGATTTTATAATCAATATAATGCTTTTTTTTGACAAAACACTCTTTAATGTCAAAGTTAAAACAGATTTCTACTAAGCAATAAAGATTTTGTTCAAACAGGGTGGTTAAATGAAAATATGTAATGTAAAATAAGTGATAGCATAAATATTCACCCCCTTCAAGTCAGTATTTAGTAGGGCTGAACAATTTGGGAAAATAATCTAACTGAGATTTTTTCCCCCAGTATTGTGATTTGATATGCGATTATTTCTTAAATTCCTTATATACCAACAAACACAAGTAATAAATTGTTCTATATTATAACCAACATAATATTAGATAAAATTAGAGCTGAACAATTTAAAAAAAATATCTAATTTTGATGATTTTGGCTTGAATTGCCAATTGGATAGGAATTGATGTATTGAAGGGAGTTATCATTTTTATGTCATTCTCTTGTTTAGTAAGAAAAACACACAAAAAGTTGTTTTTTTGGAGACCATTCTAAAGAACTGCGTGTGTATGATTGCATGATATGTAATGCCTAACATCTTTGCTGCAAAAAAAGACGTAAACTGGTATTTTGTAACAAATTTCAGGTTAAAGAAATATTGCATCTTCTTTTATGTTATGTCATATAAACTATTATAGACTAGATACTGTATATTCACATATAAACATACCGTTACAACTAAAAACGTTTCTGTACATATATTCCATCAGCTGAGGATCTGAAGGCTACTGACCCTGGTTAACAAGATCAAGATGTAGTTACTTTTTTAAAAAGCACTTTCAGCTGAAATAAAGCTGCTTAATGCTTATTCCCTACTGATTTCTGTCACATCCTTTGTGTAACTCAGCTGCTGGACCAGCAGACTCGCGCTGCATGTGACTTCACATTCATGCCTTTACAGCATGCCCAACAAGTGAGGGCACAGGTGTCTGTGGAAACGCAAACTGTTTTGGTGTTTAACGTACCAAACCATACCAAACCATACTCAATCAAACCAGACCACCTGGTGGAAATGCGGCTTAATGTTGAGACTAGAGTTGTACTTAAGACCACACAATCTGAGACCAAGACTTGCCCAAGACCAGAGTGCATCGAGACTGAGACAAGACCCAGACTTTTGGGGGTCAAGACGGAGTCAAGACCAAGACCATAAAAATCAATTTTTAAAAACCATGACAAGGTTGAACAGTCAAAGAGCATTCTCTCTTTAATTTTAGTTTTTAGATCTTTCATTTGAATAAGGCCTAAAATAAGTGTTCAGTGCTATTTCTGACTAGAAATAAGATGAACTAATGTCCGAGTTTTTGCAGGTGTTGTTATTTGTTGCTTTAGCAAGTGCTTCTCATTATCACATAAACAAAGTTGAAGAATAGCAGATCGGTGCTGGTCTCAACCAGTCTTGGTGGAAAATCCTGTGTCTGGCCAGTCCGAGACCATTACAAGACTGAGTAAAAATGCTCTCAAGTCCAAGACAAGACCAAGACATACAAAATGCGGTCTTGAGACTGGTCTCAAGACCAAGACCGTTCTCGAGTACTACAACAGTAGAGACTCCCAGCACCTCTGTTGTATTAGGTCAATCACTTTAAAGGGGGTTAAATATTTATGCAGTCACTTATTTTATCATATATATATATATATATATATATATATATATATATATATAGTGCTTAACAAATTTATTAGACCACCTGTCATATTTGTCTCAGAGACCATCCAGCATCATGAAGTGCTTTAATGCGGTCTCTTTCATTTTCAGTAAGCTCTCAATGTTTTACCATTTTGAACAAGAATGAGGAATTTCAAACTGAATTCACCTTTTTATACCCAAATTTGAGCCGGTTCACTGGGCTCCTCTGAGAAGTCAGAAATGAATCAAGCATAACATTCAACCACCAAAACTATGTTTCCTGTTCAGGAATGCAAGTAAATTCATGGATAACAAAAATAATTATATGTTAGCATTAAAAATATCATTTGGGTTAAAGAGCTTCTACATATTGGTGTATTAACCATTGCAGAAACATAAGAAATGATTTTGGTAATTACTAATGCAGTGAATTTAGGGCAGCTGTGGCATAAACCTTACTTTGGTTAGGGTTAGGGTGGTCTAATAAATTTGTTAAGCACTGTATATATATATATATATATATATATATATATATATATATATATATATATATATATGTGTGTGTGTGTGTGTGTGTAGGTGTGTAGGTGTGTAGGTGTGTGTGTGTGTGTTTGACTTTGTAGAATTGTATTTATATTTTCACATTAAAGATTTATCTTTGTATTTTTTGTCCAAAAAACACAAATAATATTGACCACCCCAAAGGGGTGAATACTTTTTGTAGAATCTCTAGAGGTGTGACGAGATCTTGTGCCAATACTAAAACGTCAGGAGATGAGATCATTATTTTTTACCAATTTGATTGATACTCCGTACATCTTTGCTAATATTGTACTTTTTCTATTAATTATTGGTAGAAAGCAAGCTCATTTCTTCTCAAAAACACTACATTTACTCCAGTTTGAAACCTTGGCTGGAAAAAAGTGGACGATATGTACAATATGGACTCATACTTATTCTGAGGATTCAACAATACAATTTTAAAACAAAATGGGAAAAATTGAAACCTATAAAACTTGAAACCCCCAAATGAAATCAAGATATTTTGAATCATATCAAAACTTTTGGTTTGCATCGCACCGACATTAAAAAAGTGGAATTAATGATTCCTCTCCCTGTTGTTGAAGTGCTACACTTAAAAGTCATTCCTTCAAGGTATGTTAGTCTTTGCGCCAGTTTATTTTGAACTAATTGAAGCACTGATGGTTCATTGATGAGTGTTGTACACTTATAAGAATTCACAATTTTTTTTAAGTTTAAAGAGAGAAAGCATTTTGACTAAAATGTACATTTTTTTACTGTCTTAAACTTGACTTAAATATTTTTGTTGACTTAAATTTGACAAGAACTATAAAAAAATTAAATGACTTAAAGGCAACTGGAACAAATTGTATTTTTGTCAAAAGACCAAAACTAAAAAAGTTTTTGAAAATGACACTGAAAAAAATATGCATGTAACACAGGAACACAGGCAGATAAGTATAATATTCCTCACTTGTTATTAAACTGCAGCAAGCAGGTTTGGTCTCAAAGCGAGGTTGTTTGTTGGCTCAGCTTTGTAAGGTCTCTGCTGAATTAATGTAACCTCCTCACTCCTTCCTAATCACCCCTGTCCTTCCTCTTTGAGAGTGTACACCAATGAAAATACAATGGGCACCTGACTTTGCAGGCAGTGTTTAACCTATAAGTCACTATACCAAAGTAAATTTCCTTTTAAATTATATACTGAAAAGTACAACACCTGAAACATTAAATCATGAGAGCACAAGATTTAATCATGCTGAAATTTATTGAAACAGACTGGAGGAGTCAGTCACATGAAGACATGTAATTTAAGCTTCATTTTTTGGCTTTGCAAAAGCAGGTTGTTGCACAGAAGGTGTAAATGAAAGGATGATAGCAGTATTTCTTCAAATCTTTACAGTTTCTGAATAAATCAGGATTGTAGGGACATGGTTCCTTGGCTGAAAGAGACAGATAAGAGGGCAGTTAGTACATTCATGATTAGCAATACATGAATAAATAAATTTAAGGAAAAAATCAACACAATGAATTTATCTACTTCAAATGCAATTTCACAATTGCACATCCAAAAATTTCTGGAAAGTTTCAGGCAAATTTCTTGAGTTGGTTGTTCTCACTTGCACCTCAAAGAAATTGACTATAATATTGAAAAAGAAAAGGGTGAACAGAGATGCAACGTCCACTATACAACATCATAATAAATGCGTTTACATAATAATAGTGTGATATTTAATTTGAAGTATTCACAGTATGAACGGAAGAGCAGAGAAGTGCATAATGGCTAGCAGAATACTGTCTGGATAGGGGGACACAATTGCCACTAAACCACTAAAATTTCAAGTGATTATTAGGGAGAGGGGGAAGAAAACAAAACTAAATGATAACCCAAAAGCTCCTGTTCTGAATTTAACTGAGAAACTAAACCACCAGGTTCATGCAGCTGACTACTAATTAAAACTTCTAGAGAGACTGAGAAACTCTCCTAAAATGAAATGAAAAAGGGCAAAAGGCTGGAGTGAAAAGAGGAACAACAATGGCTGGGTAAAGACACTCAGCACTAACACATAACTGGAGCAACTAGTAAAGCCACACAAAAAGATTGTCAAAATGCTTTAAGCAGACTCCTTTAATAAGGAACGTGCAAGATGAGTGAGCACCAAGTGCTGCAACTCAAGAGTATAAGCTTGCTACACCTGGCCCCAGTCAGGGGCAATTACTGCACTGACTGTTTCATATTCAATGGCTGCATCTGAGTCTTTGGCTTGGGCCTGTTCCTTGAGTCTTGGTCTCTCCCACCAGAGACAGGACGGAGGACAGAGGACCAATGTTTTACGAGCTCATGAGACATCTTTCCCTCTGCAGCATCACAAGAGGAGACGTCAGTTTGTGATGGCGGTGCCAGCTGATCATCAGTTAGCTGTCAGGAGGCTTAAACAGTCTTTTATGCCTGTGTAAATATGTACTGTCTTTATTCTATTAAAATATCCACATTAACAGTGTTTGGTCTCAGTCTGTGTGTGATTACCTGAACATGAAGAAAAACATGCACTTAATTAGAAGTATGCAGATCCTTTCTGCCAGCAAATGCTTGATTATGAAATTATTTTTAGTTAAGAGTCCATTGTGTCTATTTTGCATCAATCTTAAGCTCCGTTTGTCTTCCATCATGCATCTCCACCGACTTGTGAAGTTTGCCTAAACTCCACTGTGCTGCAAAGTTTGATCAGAAAGTGATATCCAATAAGGGGAGTCTCTTTCAGAAATTTGAGTCCCAGGAAGCCTGCTCTCATGTATCTCCACTTATCTGTCCTCAGATCTCAGTCCTCGGTCCTCTAACCAGTGTAAAGGCTTTGGAACAGTCTTTAAGATGGTGGGTCACAAACTATGTCCAGTTCCACCTGAGAACTGATGTAATGAATGCTGTGGGATGCACAGAATGAGTGACCAGAATGATCTCCCTCTCAGAATACATAATGAAGCCATTTCATTAGGTGCACAGAGCTTGCACCTGTCATTTTTTTATAGCATATACTTATGTGTCAGGCCAGGATATAAACATCATCATGCCATCCCACCTACTTGCTCAAGGTGAATTTTCCTCAAATGTTTCCTGCAAGTTCTCATTATAAGCTCAACCTGACTTCAGGGAAAAAATAAAAAACAAAGAGAGCTGGCTGGAAAAGCCTGGGTGATAATTTCGACCAAAAATTTCAGGAAGTTTTCAGGATTTTATTGCAAATATGAATAAGGCTGTGGGAAATCCCACATAGACCTACAGCTTAGATTTAATATGCTGTGGAGACAGAAGTTATCTAGCTGGTTGGTTGCAGTCTTACAGAGAGGTTCCTATTTTTAGAGCCAACAGCTACAAGACAGAAAATGCTGTTCCTTTATCAGATAATCTGATATTGCTGACTTTAGTCAGCATATAGATGATATACTCCGACTGTATGGGTTTAATCAGTGACCATGTTAACTGATAACTTTGAGCCGACTGTATTCTTAGATGTGGTCATGGCAGCAGCTGATGAAAACAGAAATAGTCCTTGAATTTCTCAATGATAGTGTTTACATGGACTTGAGTATCCTGGTTTCTGCTGGGATTTTTACTATCCTGGTTTCTGTTTGTGTGTGTACCTCTTCAGAAACTGGGCTAATCCAGTATCCCAGTTTTGCTACCTGGGGAACTTAAGAATAAAAATGGGATACTGTGCCCTGTATATGCAGTATCCTATTAATATGCAATATGCACTGCCTCTACATGTCATGTGTATACTGCATTTTGTTGCATTGTTTTTTTAGGACTTGCACAGTGATCAACAGCATATATATCTCTGGCTTCTGTTGACCAGTCCTTGAAATTAATTACATAACTAGCTACTATTGTAAAAAGAAAAAATAAACAAACATATTGTACTGTACACTAAGGAGTAGGATCAGTACATAGTCAATCAATCAATACATAGTTACTGATCCTTTGGTCAAGACGGGGATAGATGTTTTGTTTGCTAAAATCCAAACTATAGTGAGCCATTCTCACAAAAATACACCATAACAGTCTGGTGCTGTATCAGCCAGTAGAAGTAAAACTAATGTTTACAGATTATTCTCAGAGAAAATTTGAAATGTCAAATGAGACTGCACAACCTTTGGTCCAATAACCCAACAACTCTTAAATAATCATCATGAATGATATAGAAAAGGTGCAAATCTATCCTTTTATGAAATTTAGACTAACACCTAGACAGAACAATTATTAAAACCACTACAAACCAGTTTTCCTCATATTAACTAAGCAATCTTTGCACTTTTTTATACAGCTCTTTTTGCCACTTACTGCATAGATTGTCCTCACAGTGGTTCGGGCATTTCTCACAGGATTTTCCAGTTTCGTAGGGCTTAGTTATATCAGTGTTTCCGCTGAAATATAGAAAAAAGCATCAGATATTAAATGTTGAAAGTATTAGGTTTTGTATGATGAAAATGATCTTGACAAAGAGAAAAAAAAGTTTTATGCTTACGCTGGGCAGTAATGACAGACAAGGATGTACGGTAATTCTAAGTCGGGACAAAAGACCTGAGCACAACCAATTTCTTTAGAGTTGTGCCAAACAACCTTATCAGGAGACAAGAATAAAAAGGAAAATTTAACATGAGTTAATGACTTTCATAGAGCATAATTTTGGTTTGTGATCATTTTAAAAAAGTGGTGCCTGATTTGTGTGTGATCACCTGTGTATAGTGTCCAACTAATTTTAGAAGTGCCATTTTTTGTTCCTCATTCAGAGGTTGGGTTGTAAAATCAAAGTTTCTAACTTCGTTGTACCAGGCCTGGATAGCTTCTTTCAGATTTATTTCATGAGTAGACACAAATATATTCTCTCCACAGAAGATGGCTACAGTTAAACACACATACAGAGGTTTTTACAAACAACTTTTTTCAAAAAAGGTTGCAAACATTTTTAAGTATATACAGTGCTCAACAAATTTATTAGACCACCTGTCATATTTGTCTCAAAGACCATCCAGCATCATGAAGTGCTTTAACGCGGACTCTTCATTTTCAGTGAGCTCTCCACATCTTACCATTTTGAACAGGAATGAGGAATTTCAAACTGAATTCACCCAAATTTGAGCCGGCTCACTGGGCTTCTCTGAGAAGTCAGAAATTAATCAAGCATAAGATTCAACTGCTAAAGCAATTTTTTCTGTTCAGGAATGCAAGTAAATAACTATAATTTGACATATTGATCAAGAAATAATAATGTGCTTTACTATTTTTTCGGGGTTTTTTTGTAAATCAGTAAATTTGAAAATTCATAACAATAATATATAACTATAATAATTATATTTTAGCATTAAAAATATGATTTGGGTTAAAGAGCTTCTACACATTGGTGAATTAACCATTGCAGAAACATAAAAAATGATTTTGGTAATTATCAATGCAGTGAATTTAGGGCAGCTGTGGCATAAACCTTACTTTGGGTGGTGGTCTAATAAATTTGTTAAGCATTGTATGTATGCATCACATCTTACAGACATTGAATGGTGAAATATTTGAACACTTTCATCTTTTACACCGTCCTGTTTTATTTTGCCTTATTTGATGCAAGACCATTTCCATCACATGGAGTATGTTTTGTTTTGTGCAATTTCAATTTAATATCACTAACTACACATCAATTGAGAGTTTAATGTGGAATGATTCTGTTTCACATAGTTAACTCTCTGACAGGAATAACATGTTTAACTTCTTGTTTCTATGTGATGGTTTTTGTATACAGGCTTTTTAAATGAACTTACTCCCAACTTTTCTAGCTGAATAGGTGCTGTGTTCTTCGGGACAAGTTTTAGCCACATCCCTTGCATTTTTTGCAGCTTCTTCATTCCAAGTCTGTATTGAACAGAGGACAGGTCATCCATAAGCAAATAGTGTACATCACAAAATGCACCAATACTCTGTTCCTGCTGTGAATTTGTAAAAAAAAAAAAAAAAAAAAAAACAGAAAAAGAAAATGAATTATGCAGCTTACCATTTTCAACATGTTGGTTGCAGAAGGAGTGACATTACTTCTCAGCTGGTTATGCTTATCCACAATTGCAGTTACGTCATCATCTGACAGGGCAATTGCTAAATGGAGACAAAAATTTCAACAGATATTAAATACATCATGTTTCACAACGTTTGAGTGATTAAACCTTAATCTATACAGGTATGTGTATGAACATCAGCAATTCTTATTACACTCACCTGTCTTTTGATTTAATTTTGAGGGGTGAAAGAGAAGATAATGGTTAATGTAATGAACATTGCACAAGAAAGCTTTAGGGACAAATCATTGTATAGACACAAAAGAATTCTTAAAGAAAAGTTGTTTTATATCACTTACCCCACCATCAGCCAAACAGCTAAAAGCAGCCATGAGGCCAAGGGTACACAGGAAACCCACAGTGTTCATGGTTGTATCCACGATTGTCTCCTAGAGTCAAAGGAGTGATTTATATATACACGACTACTTGAACATGTGACAAATGAGCAAGCTCAAGAGCATCCTTGTTTTTTAACAACTGAACTGAATAAAGAATTTTGTCAACGTGGCACCCGTAAAACATCCTTGATGTGGTACTGTCTCTGTTTACAGTGTAAACAATATTTTTTTTGGCAAGGATCAGAGAGTTGGCTCTCAAATGCAACATGGTGTCTTAATTACACTTGGATAATTATAACATTACACGTACACCTGGAGCATCAGTAACAGAGAAAAACACCTTTCTCTCACTATGTCTTTAAAGGACAAAGATGAAAATGTTCCAATTTTTTTGTATTTTTTAACTTTTTTAGACTGTATAGTTAAAGTATGTTTTTGTGGTGTTTCAATGTTCTTCATCCAGAAATTTAGCCCATTTAAATTTGGTTCATAGCCTGCTGAAACAAAAAATACGTAACATTTGATGTTATGTGAAGTGGGGTTAAAAAAATGTAAGAAATACAGCAAAAATAATGTTCATACTTTTTCCTGCTCTTGTGGTTATTTTAGAATATGCTGCTTTGCTCAGTAATTTGAACTCATGGTTTAATTTCAGTGCTTATTTAAAGATTTAACCCTAAAAAATCCCTGTTATCTCAAATTGTCTGTAAAATGTAAAATGTTGAACCAGGAGTTATGTTGTCAATAGTGTGTCTTAAAAGAAATATGATAAAAACAAACAAATAAAAAATCTGAGATTACAAAAAATGTACTGTGGATTAATTACAGATATCCCACTAGAAACTTTGTCTTATTTCTTGATGTCAGTATTGCATTCTTTTTGGATTGTACTCATATAAGCCAAAAACTTAAAAAAGGGTCCCAAAAAGGGACCAGACTGGAGATCGGCAGCTTGGACAATAGCTGTGGGGAGCGACTGCAGCTCATGTTGTTGCTGCTCATCATTTAGCTGCAAAAAGAAGGAGACAGTGAAGACAGTGACTTTGCAGTAGCTCTACAGGAATGGGGACTTCGTGCAGAGACTACCTTAGAACAATGGGAGTATGTAGCAGCTATGCAAGGGGAGAAGTTGGCCAGTCTGCTTACATGGAGCTTTGTTACGAATCAACATTGACAGAGATTAGGGTTTGATCAAAACCAAGGGTCTCCTTTTGGGTGCACTGAAAAATTCTATGGTCCTCAGAGCTAAGAAGAAGTCTTTGAGCTGTTGCCTGGATAAAAATTCCCTACATACAGTTGAATGATAGCATTTTTGGGAGGAGTTCATTTATGTTGATGCTGGCTGCTTTGTATCATCACATTCTGGTTTAACATGAAAGACAAGGACTCAAAAATATAATGAGTGAGCCATTTCTGTGAGAGAGCTGACTGGTGTGAGGTTTATTGTTGCTGCTCCAACCACTGCCACCTACAAGCTGCAATTTTCAAAGTCCTTTAGCACCACCTGCAGATCAAACACAACCCTAGGAATACAATTGGACTTGGTATTCAAATAATGTCTGAGTACAGATTTTCTACTCTTTGACTGGATCATAATTGATTTTGAATAAACTATAGAGTGATGGAAATGGTAATAGGATACAGATATAGGGATGGGTACTGAACTCCAGCTCCCAACACCTGTGATACCTGCAGGGCTGATCACAAAACAGACTTCAATGCTTAATGTCAGGACCAAAGAGGCTGAACCTCCACTGTCCTCTCTGCTCAGTGAGCAGTTCAATATTGCCGACTGGCATACAGAAATGAGCATGACAAGAAACATAAGCACTATCACATGGGCCTGCCACAAAGGTAAACATCTTATATCACCATTTGCTATGACGTTCATCTTGTTTGTACAAAACAGTAAAGCGTAGAGTAAGGAATTTACAGAGCTATAAAGTTTGTCCATGTTTTTATGGTTTGACATAAAAGTGGTTAGCTGTTAGCACAGTCAACAGAAAGAGGGTATACAGTAACCAGCCAAATGAAGCTATATCACCATCAACTGGTGGACACGCTCCCTTTAGTAAATTGACTCTCTAATAGTGGCATTAAGTTAAATGTCAGAATCAAGCTGAAAACATAACATCACTGTGTATTTAAACATAATGAGTCCGACTAACATGGTTACAGTTTTAGTCAAGCTAAGGCAATAATAAAAGTATATCAAAAATACAGTAACTACAGAGACCAATCATTAGTAGAGGATGACTCTGATGAGTGATATTTGGAAATGATGCAGTTATTATGACAAACAAAATTAACTGAATTCTCATCAGGTCAAGATAGGGAGCATATTCCGGTTTGGCACATCACTGCGTCAGCCTTGATCCTGTACTTCTCTGGCCTCCTGATGGCCATCATCCAGGCCTGGGCAAGTCCCATGCCCCATCTCTCCAGGTGTCCTCCCAGCTACCCCCTCCATGTTGCCCCCAGCATCTGGAACAGCCCACCAGGTCCTGGGAACCCAGTGAGCTGGATCAGGCCTTGGAAAGCCTGCCCGGTGTCCGTAAAAACACAGCTGACATTCCCTTATCATGCAGCTGACCCTTCCCACCCCTGCTTTTCTTAGCATGCTAGCATTAGACACAGTCTTGCCAATGATACCCGAAGATGCACCAAAGAGAAGCTGTCATAAAAGAGTCCTGACGGTGCCTCTGGACATCAGTCAACATCCTGGCTTCACAACAGTATAGGACCACTGACAAAAAGACTTTGACTATCATCTGCATACTTAGATACTGAAAATGCCACACTGTCCCGCTCAGCGAAACCCACCGCCCCATGCGCTAGTCTATGTCTGCTGTTGATTTCAGCCTCGCAGTCAGCGGATTGATGAATTACACTCCTAAGTTTGGTGAACTGCTCTTCTACTTCCATGCTCTCACCATTCAGAGACATAAATTCCATAGCAGCATCCAAGGCATCCCCAAATGCCCGGATCTTTGTTTTGACCCAGGAGACGTGCATTCCTAATGCTTCAGCCTCCTCACTCAGCAAGTTAAGACCCCCATAAGGACATCTACAGTCTCCGCAAGGATCACAGCATCATCAGCAAAGTCCAGATCAGTGATCCGGACATCACCAGATGACACTCCACAGTTTGCTGCCCTGATTATCTGCCTCACTGAATTCAACAAAAGTAAAACTGCATGACACAAAAAAATGAAGCAAAACACAATTTAGCACAAGCTTTGTCAACACGACACAACACAGTGGCAGCAGGAAAACAGGAAGTGATGCCACATGTTCACTGAGTCAGTGAACCCAGGCCTTAGTGTTGATGGACCAGTACTTGTTTGACATCAAGCCAATCAGATAGCGTCTTTGGCAGGACTTTAGGTGAGATTTTGGAGAGTGAAAAACAGAGTTGGAGGGGAAGCATACTTTTTAACTGATTAATTTGATTAGCGATCGATAAAATAAAATGCCGATATACGATAGATTGTCCGCCACATGCAGAGTATCAGCCCAGGTAATCGAGCATGCCAATAATTGATTGAACACCTAATAAGGAGATTTAATTAAATATATAGGGTAGAGCAGTAATTTGATTAATTTTAGTTGGTTTTGGTTTGATTTTTTTTTTTTTTTTAATTTTGTTTATGTGAATTTGTAAAGTGTTTTTTGTTTTAAAGTTTATGTACATGAGGACAATATTAATAGCCCCCCTATGAAAATTTTATTGAGTTAAACATATTTCTTAAGTGCTGTTAAACAAAGCAAAACATTTTAACACAGCTTTTGCAAACATCCTAGTTTTATTTTGGATGCTGAAATTATCATACTTTGCACACAGAAATGAAAATATTACACAAAAAATCAAAACTACCAGGGTCAAAATTATTAGCCCTCCTGGTGCTAAAAGTCAATAGTGTCTCCTTTTTGCTGGATAACAGCCTGCAGTCGTTTGTTGTAGTTTTCAACGAGTCTCTGACACATCTTCTGAGGAAACCCAGCCTATTCTCCTTTGGCAAATCTTTCAAGCTCCTTTGGCTCCAAGGACCTTTGTCTTCAGTTCATCCCACAGATTTTCAACGGGATTTAAGTCAGGGCTTTGTGCAGACGTCTCAATAACACTCACTTGGGTCTCCTAAAGGTAGTTTTACCTTACCACTCCTTTACCCGGAGTGACGTATGTTTTGGGTTGTTGTCGTGTTGGAAGACGAAGCAACGACCCAGACCCAGTTTAGCTGCTGACTGCTGCAGGTTTTCTCGCAAAATCTCCACATACCCTTCCTTCCTCATGATTCCTTCCACCTTGACAAGGTTTCCAGTTCCAGATGTACTGAAGCATCCCCACAGCATAGTACTCCCACCACCATGTTTCACTGTGGGGATGGTGTTCTTTGGGGGATACGCCTCTTTCTCCAAACATCACCAACATTGCTGTGGCCAGAGAGCTTTAGTTCAGTTTCATCTGACCAAAGGACATGCTTCCAGAATTCTTTTGGTTTTGGCATGGTGCCTTCTCAAGTGGCGGCTCAAACGCTTTCTGTTACTTTTACACTGTATTTAAACTGGGAAATAACCCTTTTTACTTGATTTTACAAACTTTGAGCATTGCAAAGTTACGCCACATCGTTGACCAGGAGTGTTTTTTTTTTTTTTCTATGGCACGACTAAAAGGCCAGTTCTAAAGGGGGCTAATCATTTTCACCCTGGTAGTTTTTGGTTTTAGTGAAATAATTGTGTGCAAAGTAAACTAGAAAAGCACTCAGTGAGCGCAGACCTCCGCCATCAGCCCTATCTCCCAATAATGAAGAATCCTTTAAAAATATTCCTGGATCCAAACGGTGATCCGGATCACTCCCAAAATTTAATTTCACCGATTACTCCCTCCCCGGTGGGGTGGAGACATAGTGAGGCAAAGCATTGGCTTCGCTACGTGTGGACTGTCATGGTGGAAGCACCCAGGGTCTCACCGGACGACTGGAAGTCATGGCAGAGGGTGAATATTCCTCTATTCCTCCCAGCATTTGAGTATTCTCGCTACAATTTGCTGTCTTTCTCTCTGTTACGCTCCGACTCATCTCCTCGACTGGGCGTGTGGCTTTCAAACTCTATAAACTCCAAAACTTTGAATGCAAACACCCAAAAACATGCTGCAGGGATTGAAGTTACTCATGTTCGCCATCTCCTGGTGTAAAGTGGTAACAGCGCAGACCTCCGCCATCAGCCCTGTCTCCCAATAGTACAGAATCCTTTAAAAAATTCCTGGATCCAGATGGTGATCCGGATCAGTCCCAAAATCTAATCAGTTCTTCCTTATGCCATTTCTGACATATCCTGAAAATTTCATGAAAATCTGTCCATGACTTTTTGAGTTATGTTGCTAACAAATGAACAAACAAACAAACGAACAAACCCACCCAATCACATAACCTCCTTGGCTGAGGTAAAAATGTAAGCATCCAAAATAACACTAGGATGTTGGGAAAAGCTGTGTTAAAAACTCTCCACTCTGTTTAACAGCATTTGTGAAAAACTTGAACATTACTGAAATTTTCATAAGGGGCTAATAATTTTGTCCTCATGTGTATTGCTCTTTTAAAGTTCAGATATGAATTTGAAATTTTAAGTGTTTTGCAATGTCTTCAACCAATCTATTTTGTCTCCTCTCTTAAAAGTATAATTAAGGTGCTGTTAAAGGATCTGCACTATTCTAAAAGGATAGTTTTAGCATTTAAACAACAACAAAAAAATGTCGAACCCCAGGGTACAGAACAACAAAGAAGCATCGTCATCAAAGGAGCACACTGTTAAGGTATTGTTTTCCTGGGTTAAAGAGTGATTTGCCAAGAGGTAAAACACTAAAACTGTTCCTCAAAGCCAAGGAGGACTCTAGCCTCACCTCCAAGAGACCTGACACCGGAGGATCCTTCCCACAGAGGAAGGATCCCGGACTTTGAGAAACAGCTCAAATGACACAGTGATTACCAAAGTGACGCAGCACCCTCTAGGGGAGGCCTAGAGATATGGCATGGGTGTGTGTGGCATGTCTAATTGAAGAGGATACACACTGTTTTGCACTGCCAGCAAAGCATGTCAAACTTTGTGGGAGGACTTCCAGGTAAATTGTAATGCTAATGATAGTTCTACAAGATGTTTCATAACTATTAAAACAAAGAAAAGAAAATATGATGACTCATATCCTTTTGCCTCATCATATTTGTGTGAGAGGTTTTTCTCCAGTTACTTCATTAAAGAGAAAACACAGAGTGGCAGTCTCACTGCTGCAACCCAGACCTGAGAAGATCTGTGGCACATAACAAGCCAAAAGCAGTAGTTTGAATAACTGTATGACAGGAACTTTAAATCTTAAAAGATTTTTCATCATTCTTTTATCAAAGGAGTTGTTTGTTTTCAGTCATGTTTTAAAAAATCTGCTAAAAGCAATTATTGTTTTCGACATCTTAAAAACTTTAAAGTGTTCCTTTGCACAATCACTGAAAGTTTTTTTTAAGCTTCCTGTTAACTTCTACAGTTTTTTGTAACACAACATGTCCTTTGGTAGTTTTTATAGACAGTGTTTTCAAAAAATTGTAAAAATATAAAGATTTGTCATCTTAGGGGATGACTGCGTTCAGTGTATATTGGTGTATGTTTGTGTCAATGTCTGTGATAAAGGATGGTCAGGGGTCTATTGCGGCACCTGGCAGAAAAAGTTGGGAATCTTTTGAAGGGCTGACCACATGAAGGTGCTAAAGTTACCACTTAGGAACAAGCTAAGCTTTTTAAGGGAAGCTTTACTCAAGAGTTTTAATATGTAA
This sequence comes from Cheilinus undulatus, assembly GCF_018320785.1. Lineage (NCBI taxonomy): Eukaryota > Metazoa > Chordata > Actinopteri > Labriformes > Labridae > Cheilinus > Cheilinus undulatus. Next base: position 32,199,333 of record NC_054878.1, on the reverse strand, counting down.
CCTCTTGTAGTGCCGGAGATATCAGCTTTCAAACATTATCTTATATAGTTCCATTCTAAATTAATTTAAAGTCTATGAAACATGTAAGCGTTTTTACTATGGAGAGTGTGAAGTGCAAAGATGGCATTAGTGTAAGACCATTCTATCTCTCTAAGAAACAGGCAAAACAGAAACTTACTTTTTCAGAGTTTGGAAATAAATGTGCAACTCAAGGTCCAACTTATAATCCAACAAAATAGCTGCAAGGAAACAACCTCAGAGCAAGTACAGAGAAGTAGACGAAACAAAATGGCTCAGAACATAAGGACTCAGGTAAGGGTGGGGCATGTAATCACATAGAAAGGAAAACACAACGCAGTACATAATGAAACACGAGGGTAGTGTGTGACAAAATAAGATTCTCCATCAAGATTTTCAGGATGTGAAATGTTCTGGTTTCTGTCTGCAATATTATTATGATTCATTCATTTCTATTAGCAGATATCTTCATAAAAATGTACCTTACAATCCATTATGGATCAAACATTAAAGCTTGAGTCACAAATCTGCTCGACACCATGTGGCTTGAAGCCAATCAGTATTTAGATTCCCAACCAGAGTTAGTGGTACCAATCTCCATTCAAAAAAAAAAAAAAAAAAAAAAGGTAATAATAATAATTAAAAGTTACTTTTTTTACTCCTGATAACAGACCTGCAAAGCATGACGTTTTACAAATCTGCATCTCAGTGTGATTTTGCCAAATTTTGTTGTATAATTGTATAATATGAAATTGAAAGAGAAGCACTATTTGTGTTCTATATGTGTAAAAACTTTAACAATCTCCAACGAAAAGAAAAAGCCACTGTAAAAGAAATAAATTTACTGCCCTAAATTGCAGAGATGCTGATTTGCATGGGTTTAGAATTACCTGTGAACCTAAAGGGCTTAACAAATTAATTAGACCACCACCCAAAGTAAGGTTAATGCCACAACTGCGCTAAATTAACAGCATTGATAATTACCAAAATCATTTTTTTATGTTTCTGCAATGGTTAATACACCAATATGTAGAAGCTCTTTAACCCAAATGATATTTTTAATGCTAAAATATTATTACTATTGTTATCCATGAATTTTCAAATGCACTGATTTACAAAAAACTGAAAACATAGTAAAGCACATTATTATTTCTTAATTAATATGTCAAATTATAGTTATTTACTTGCATTCCTGAACAGAAAAAAATGGTTTTAGTGGTTGAATGTTATGCTTGATTAATTTTAGACTTCTCAGAGAAGCCCAGTGAGCATGCTCAAATTTGGGTATAAAAAGGTGCATTCAGTTTGAAATCCCTCATTCCTGTTCAAAATGGTAAAATGTGGAGAGCTGACTGAAAATGAAAGAGTCCGCATGAAAGCACTTCATGATGCTGGATGCTCACCCACAGTGAAACACGGTGGAGATTCCATTATGGTATGGGGTTCCATTTGTGGATATGATGTGGGCAAATGGATGAAAATGGACGGTATCATGAACAAGAGCATCTACCACAACATGCTAGTGCATCGTGGAATCCCTTCTGGACTGAATCTGATTGGTCGTGGGTTCATATACCAACAAGACAATGACCCCAAGCATACTTCAAAGCTGTGCAGAGATTATCTGACCAAGAAAAAGGAATCTGGAGTACTGGAACTGATGGACTGGCCAAGTCAAAGTCCGGATTTGAATCCTACTAAACAAATTTGGGATTTAGTAGATTCAAAGATTGATTGCACAAAAGTTTCATCTAAAGCAAGTCTGTGGGAACAGCTAGAAACTATTTGGAACTCAATAACAATAAAGACTGTGGAAAAGTACATGAAAACAATGCCAGCAAGAATGCAAGCTGTTATCAAGGCCAAAGGAGGCCATACAAAATATTAAGTTTTTTGGTTATTATATGTGAAAAAGGACTATTTAGTTGTTTCAGTTTGTTATTTGCCAAATAAATCAAATTAACATTTTTAGTTTTTAATAAGTTTTTGAAGTATTTCTAAAATATTTTTGTTTTCTCGTTGTTATGACAGGTGGTCTAATAAATTTGTTAAGCACTGTAGATGTGAGCTGAAATATGGCAGGTAAATTTCCCTGGATTTTTTACTCTGTAAATTACTGATATGGTTAATTCACACAGGATAAAAAACAGACGTCCTGCGTGATTATGACAAATTACCAAAGGTCCCTAAGTAATACTTATCCTGTGTGAATAGGGCATTAAACTATAAAAGGTTGACATAATTCAAATGTGACAGAAAATAGAGAATATTTTATCCTTACAACAAAGACTTGAATTAAGATTAGCATTCAAAATTTAAACTGGTTATGATGTAGACAAAGAAATGATAGTGCTCTTAATCTTAACTGTCAAAATGTTCCAGAGCCCTCATTGTAATATCCATCACAGAAAGAAGCCTACACATGAGTCTTTATGTGTCTGACTGACTGGATGAGTGACTATACTTTCAGAGCCATACCATACAGAGTTGCACTATGGGTGGGGTTTCATTGTACAGAAAGTCTTGGGTAATCAGGGTTTTTCCGGGCACAAATTGAGGCAGAAGTTGTGCCATTCTGATTACGTGTTCTCTGACCTATCTAGGGGGCTCCTCCTGGGAGGAAATTTTGTACGTTTTGAAGGTAATAACATCAATCTAGTAAACTTTGAGAGTGGAATTATAGTTTGTGCTTTAACTTTGAACAGTTTCCTGGTATGACCTGATAAAGGTTTTAATGATACCAGTTTTGTGCCTAAAAAGCTGTTATTAACATCAAAAAGCTTATTTTTAGTCTTTCCTTAATGGATGTTCAGTTTTTTGTCCAAAAAAAAAAACACTGACTGACTCGTCCAATTAAAGAAGTCGTGACCTGCATTACCATCTCTGATTTTAACTAAAACTAATCTCCACCAGGAAATTGTCTGTCATATACTTTATTTCATTTTAACTTTATTACCTTTTCTATGCTGGGATTGTTTTTAAGCTAGTTTTTATATTATTTATTAACTATCTATTATAATTAGTTATCTGTAATAATATGTGAAGAATGTAAATAATATATGTAATATTATTGTTAATTTCTGGGTTTAGTTCACATTCTACAAGGATAAACATTCTGTTTTTTCTTCTTTGTTTAATATATTTTTTTGATAAATAAAATCAAGGGAACTGAGAAGTTTATTGCAGCTGCAGCTTTTGCCTGGAGGAAATATGAAATATCTAACAACAGAGACTGTTTAGTTCAGCTGTTACTTCACATTGTTTACCTGACCACCTCTTTCCTTCTCTCTGCCTTATTAGACGGGTCTGTGCACACAACGAGCTTTGATCTATGTTAAATCTGCTAATTATCAATACTGATCCATATTTCCTGTTCAGTGATACGTCTGATTGACGCTCAGTCTTAGTAATGACACACTGAGGTTTAATCGTTTAAATTAAAGTACATTACCAATGAAAAAACTTATGCTAACCACCAGCCCACGTGCATGACAGAAACAGTGGAAGCGCATGCATATATAGGGACAGAGCGCTGTCATACGCCTATTCTACAGCATTAAGTGAAGGTAGAAATGTAGAGATGATAAAGCTCTGTGTTTATCCTTAAAGCTAAAAGTCTCCTCTCGTTTGTGTGTCTTTAGCTTACTCACAAACACACACAGGGCACAGCGTTGGTCTGCGCTATCCTCAGTGTCTGTGTGTCTGGCTCAGCGTTCATCCACGCTGTGGTCATCCAATGCATTCCGCTGTCAGCAAGAAAATCTAGGACATTTAGGAAACTCGCAGTTCTTTCCTCTTCTTTGGCAGTTATGGCAGCGATTCCTGGTGTTGCTGATCCAATGTTATACCATAATTTCAGTTAAAATGTCATCCATCTGCTGTAATGCTTGTCAGAAAATACAGTTTTTATGACGTCAGAGTCTGAGAGCTGTAGGCAGCACGAAATTTGCAGGAGGCGTCATTAAGAGGATTTTTTAAAGGATTCTTCACTATTGGGAGATAGGGCTAATAGCGGAGGTCTGCGCTCTCCAAGTGCTTTTCTAGTTTAATATGCAGGAGAAACCTTGGTAATGGCTGCCTCCACAGCCTGCTAGTTGATTAGCTCGGACTTAGCCAGAGTGGCAGTTTTGTCAGAACTGGACAGTGTGTCTTTATTAAAAGCAAGGGAGGGAGCAACACAATAGAGCTTTCTGTGACAGAATAGATGATTTACTCTTCTCCCACTCTGTTTCGGCATGGGTATGCAGTTGTTACAGTTCCTGTTTAATAATGTAATCGGGATTTGCCGCCGTGGTAGCTGTTAGCTTGGATGTTGCTGTAGGAAAGTGACAGTTTAATTGTAACTCAGTATTGATAATTAGCGGATTTAAAATATGATAAAAAATTGTTGTGTGCACGTAAGGCAGAGTCAGGTAAGTAATGTGAAGCAACAGCTGAACTTAACAGTCACTAAGTGGGTTTCCATTACACTTGGAAATGCGCAAAATCGAAATAGCGCAATAAAAAACTGGTAATAGAAACACCTGAATTTAGAAAAAACCCTATAATATCGCTAAAAAGTTTTTACGCTTTCATGGGGAGGTTTGTCAGGTGTTTCGATATAGAAATACATCGCAAAAGTGCAATGGAAACACTTTTTCCGCGTTTACCAGTCATGGGACGTGACGTATGGTGTCACGTGACCAGTCACTCCGAGACAACATTGCGCGGTACAGAAGAAGAGACGAGACTTTTCTTAACATCATACTTCTAATACACCAATATGTAGAAGCAATTAAATCCAAATGACATTTTTAATGCTAAAATATAATTATTGTTATTACCCATGAATTTTCAAATGTACTGATTTACAGAAAAAACTGAAAAAAATAGTAAAGCACATTGTTATTTCTTGATTAATATGTAAAATTATAGTTATTTACTTGCATTCCTGAACAGAAAAATGAGTTTTAGTGGTTGAATGTTATGCTTGATTAATTCTGACTTCTCAGAGAAGCCCAGTGAGTCAGCTCAAATTTGGGTGGATTCAGTTTGAAATCCCTCATTCCTGTTCAAAATGGGGAAACGTGGAGAGCTGACTGAAAATGAAAGAGTCTGCATTAAAGCTCTTCATGATGCTGGATGGTCTTTGACACAAATATGACAGGTGGTCTAATAAATTTGTTGAGCACTGTATATCTTATTAACTGGATTGTCAAACACCCTCAAGCATTTACTCAAGGAGACACAAGATTTGATCACGCTTTAGTGAAACTGAATGAGTCAGTCATATGAAGATGTGAAATTTATATTTATTGAAACAGAATGGAAGAGTCATTCACATGAAGACGAATTCAAAAGATTTCACCACCACATCTGCAGGTGGCAGGACACCAGGCGCTCAACCAAGGGCAGTACAATTTTAAAGCAGGGCAGTTACCAAAGTTGTCATAATGCAAACATGGATTGGCTGGAGGAGACAGAGAAATGAATGGAATTAACATATTTGTAACTGAATAAAAGAGAAACAACATAATAACTCAAAGTTGTGGAATCCAACACAGACTCACAAGTTTTTAAAGAGGAAAGAGAGGAAGCCAGCTGCAGTAAGCTAAAAATATCTTAACACTTTCTTAAAAAATCCTGTAAATGCCAAGTTTCCTGTTGGACTAAAAATTACCAAAAATGACTGACTTAGCTATCTAAGATTGGCCACACACTACAGGATTTTAAGCCCTATTTGAAGCCCAATTTTTCTCCCCCGTTGAGTTCTCAACTGAGCGGGACTGCTGAAAATACAAGTAGAAGAATAACTGAGCAGAGCTGTCGTCTTTTCCGCGATGTCTCAAGACCAGGGATGCAATAATCAGGTTTTTTATTAAGCTTAAAATTATCCATATTTATCATCATTTACAGGAAGAAAAACACAATACAAGTCCTAACATTACTGTAGCTATTGGAGCTAGCTACTAATGTGGTTCAACATAGCCTCAGTTAATATGACAGGGATAACTGGCTTATGGTATTTTCCTCCAGTGCTATTTTTCCTCTCCAGCAACAACATACACACTCTTTTCCCCACTACTTCCTCAATGCCTCCTTGAGGTGATATGAGAAATGATGATCAACTATTTTCATATAAGGCAGGGATGTCAAACTCAAGGCTCGGGGGCCAAATCCTGCCCGTGGAACCGTTATACCAGGCCCGCAAGATCACGTCATATTTCTATTATAACTGTCCCAATACTATGAGGTCTGCAGATTTCTTCCGGTATAAAAATGTAAACTTAACCTTGATGATTTAAAAATATCCTCATTAAGTCATAAAAAGATGAAAAAATAAAGATGAAAAAAATTTGGGAATGTGGGGAAATAATAAATTTGTTTTCATTTCTTATTATTAATATTGCATCCCACAATTATGACTTAAACTTGTGATTTTGACTTTTTATGTCCTATTTTGACCTTTAAGGTTCACAATTTAAAATTTTAAAGTCATATTTTAACCTTTTTGACTCATTATTTCAAATGTTATCTCAGGTGTTGACCTTTACAACTTTTAACTTCAATTTTTAATCAAGTTTTTTGACCTTTTAGGCTGGCCATTTAAAATTTTAACTGATATTTTGACCTTTAAAACATGATTATGATTTTCTATTTCATATATGTGACCAAAGCTGGTAAAAACTCCTGCAAGTCATCCGAGGTCTTTTTTGAGTTTTTTACACATTATGAAAGTGTAGATTCCGAGCTTTCAAATGATGTATCATACACCTTAATCTGAGCATATTTTACAAAGATATGTTCATTTGAATGTTAACTTCTAGTTCCTGTTTGTTTTGATAAAACCAGGCTCAAAGTTTCAGGATTTCCTACCTTCAGATAGTTATTGCTGCTTCTTCATCGTCTCTTCTACTTTTTTTCGCTGCAGGGTGCATCTTGAGGCTTGTTGTTAAAGGTGATAACTACAAACAGCTGTATACATGCCGAGGGGGGTGGCGTTTGAGCCATGCAGTGTTTGTTATTGTCCATCTCAATGGGCAAAACTGGGAACAATGGAAGACTGAGTGGCCAACTATCACCCCGCAGTTTCACTTTCCCCTCCCCTTAATCTCCTTGCAGCAACTGTGAGAATAGGGCATTTAAACACAAAATTAACGCCTTTAAATGTCACATTTGTGTTACTTTTTTCATCGAATGAGTAGTTTAAATGTCAGACTTGCATAAAATGAGAAAAAATGGAAAATGATCATGTTGAAGAAAACTACTTAGTATCTGTTTTTCTCAACCAGCGGAATACCAACTTGCAGGAACTTTATCTGGCTTCGGTCACATATTTGCCTTTTAAAACATTCATTTGACATTTAATTTTGTGTTTTTACCTTTTGAACTAATAAGTCTGACTTTTTAAATCTCAGATTTTGACCCTCTGAACTTATTTTGACTTTTTCTAATCGCAAAATCACTTGTCATCTGTGCTAAGAATTTGGCCCCTGCTGTGACTGAGTTTGACACCTCTGATATAGGGTATAGGATTGTAAATTAATTTCCGGTATGCTTTTGAAAACATTTTAAAAAATTGACTTAAATATAATTTCCGCAGTGTGCTTCATTGGTGAGTTCTGTCCTGCTTCGAATTCATTTTATAAGGGAAGCTTATAAAAGGAAATTTATAAGCCTTATCACACCTCATCTGCACCCAGAAAGAAGAATTAAAGTGTCTTCAAACTCCTGTTTCCATCAATCCCAGTACAACCAGCGGTCTGCATTTATCAGTGTGACCTCAGAGAGGACCAGAGTGCTGTGCCAGAGCTGTGCAAGGCGATGGCGCACAAGTATAAATGTGCTGGTATTTGTTAAATGATTGTTCTTTCCCTAATTAGCCTTACATCATTACTGACATCACTTTTAAAGCATCTTCACACACAGTCAGCTGTGCTGCTGGTGGAAAGGACACATATTCTAGAGGAAGTTCTGATAAATATTCACTCATCACACAGCAATGTCTTAACGATAGTAATTAAAGCAATACCATGGCTATTTTTAATACCCAGGTTTTGGGTATTGCCTTACTACCATTCCTTCCTAGTGCCCAGTTACTGCGGCAAATTCCCTTGTCCAAAAAGCCAAAGACACTGAATTTATAGTCATAAATAATAAAGAAAAGGACAAATCTTTTCATTTATAAAGTTTTCCCACCAGTAAATGTTGAACAGGAAATCTGTTTGCCTTGTATTGAATAACTGATTTTACAGCTCCTCTTCTTTCTACTTACTGCACAGTCGGTCATCGCAGTAATTCTCGCAGGCATCACAGGGCTCTCCTACCTCATAGGGGTAAGCTACATCATAATTTCCACTGAAATATAGGCCAAAGAAAGAAAACAAAGACATCTTAGGAGTTTGTGTTGCCAAAATATTTCATGAAATGATCTGATTGGCAAAGAGGACAGCCAAGTTTTATGCTCACGCTGGGCAGTACTGGCAGACGTAGATGTACTTAAATGTTATGTGGGGACAGTAGGCCATACCACAACCAACCTCAAAAGACCTGTACCAGACAATCTGTGCAGAGAACAAGACTTAAATTACAAATTCACCATGATTTCATGATTTAATCATAATTCTTTTTGCTTTATTTGATCACAAGTAGTGACTTTTGTGTCTACAAGTTATTCATAAATACCAGTGTTGTTCAAAATCTAATGAGATCACCTGTGTAAAGTGTCCGACAGTGCCACCATTGATGGATCCCTTTGAGTAGCTCCAGTTGTTGATCTCGTTGTACCAGGCGTTTATAATATCATACCAGCTTGTCTTGTGGGTGGATAAGAACATATTTTCTCCACAGAACGTACCTGCAATTGAACAAATACACAGTGGGTTTAATGTGCGTTAATATTATCAATGAAATTTTCAAATGGGTACAGTGACTAAAAAAAGTATTCACCCCTTTGGATGTTTCTATCCTGCATTTCCCATTTGGGGTTACATACCAACTCCAACTCCAATCAGTCAATAATATTTGTATAAAAAAAATTTTTTTGTCTCCTGTAAAGAATCATTTGTAAGATGTCTTGTTTACCACAGTGGCCTGGATGGAGGGATGTACGTATGTATGGAAGTACAGACGTACGAACTAATTTATTTATTCAAACTTTATATAGCCAGGTAGGTCCCATTGAGATGCAACATCTCTTTTTCAAGGGAGACCTACCAACCTGGGACAACATGAAACATGTATAGTATAAGAGTAGTTTAACTGAACTTACTGCTGGTCATTCTCTGAAAGTAGGAGCTGTGTACAGTACGACACTGATCAGCCCACATTTGAGCATTGAATGCAGCCTCATTACTCCAACTCTGAGGAATAAGCAGAAAAAGGTCAGCCATAAGCACACAATGTACATCAGAGATGTCCAAGTGTTCTGTTTTAAGTGAGGTTATGAAAAAAATGTAGGGACAGATCCACTAAAGAATAGTGCAGCTTTTCACATGTGTTTTTTAGCTGTGAAAATGGCAAAAAGACTTGAGTCAGATCCACAGAGCAGGAGCAAAGGAAAATCGATGCTAACTGCACAAAAAATGCACACAAACTGCTCAGCCAAGCAAAGGAGGAATATTCAAAATTAAGTGCAAAATTGCTCCAATAAAATTGCTGCAATAAGCCTCATCACAAATGACACCTAATCCTCAAAGACCAGCACTTACTGTAACAGACAGTAAAAGTGGAGCAATTTGACACCAAATGAAACCAGGTATTAAACTGGCACTAATTCTCTCTCCCTCTAGTTTCTCCTCTTTCCACCTCAGTCAGTCTTAATGTTTCACAAATTAAACTCTTTGTTAACAACAGTGTGCTGTGGAACCAGTAGGAACTTGGCAGAGCCGCTTTAGAATAGAATGTATTTAAAAATGAAATAAGTGAATAAGTTACTAGCAACATATCTGACTTTGCTGCCATTTGTGCCTCTTATCTACCATCACAAAGAAATAAATTATTTAGTTTGAAAAAAAATCCATCAGAAAGTGAGCTGAAGTATTTGAGCAGTGGTGAGTTTGAAATGTCATTTATTTTAATGTAGGTGATAAAACATCAGAGCAGCACGCATTAATATCAGACTTCCTTTAAATGAATCAGCTCATAAAAAGTTTATGAGCATACAAAACCTAGGAAATTATGAAACTTATCTGCATGTGGTATACTTAGTTGTCCGTTTACTAAAGGTATTTGTCAGTAAACTGTTTGTGCTTCTGCACAACGAAACAATTCTGCCATTACTGCGCGTGCTGTATGTTTTGCACATTGAGATTTGAAGAGATTTTTAAAGATTTATTTTTGGGCACTTTGCCTTCATTGACAGAGACAGACAGTGGACAGAATTGGAAATAGGGATGAAGGAGCTGGGGAGAGACCATAGACTGTAGAAAGAATTGGAGAAAGCCTGTGTGACGTCAGCCGTCTGCTTACAACAGGTGGACTTCAACTGCTTTTGAAGCCAATCCATGGCAGGCTCCATATTGAAATTGCTGTCTCAACCAAACCTAAAGGCCCACCCACTAAGCCTAACTTCCTGTCAGCTAACTAGCTAGCATTCTGGTTGACAGAAATGGGGCTTCTGCCCGTCAAGCTATCTGTTGGTCAAATGAGAGGTGTCAAACAGTGCGCAGTAAAGTTTTTCCTAAATATAATCTAAACTATTGTGGTACAAAAATCCTCCCCGGACAGTGAGAGCACATAAAGACATTAGCTAATAAGACACGTTTGGTTTTTTGAACCAGGCTGTAAACCGGTTTATTTCTTGAGTAAAAAGTGTCTTTTTAACACGTTCAGATGGGACTTCTGGTGTTCCTGCAGCCAGCCTCAAGTGGACACTCGCCGTATTGCAATTTTTTACACTTCTGCATCCGCTTCATTTTTCAGGCCGGAGGTTGCCGCTTGGGAGAGATGTGTGGAAAAGTGCCACAACCTGGATCTGAACCTGGGCCAACCGCATACGTGGGGTGGGCCTTACACCATCAGCTCAAAAGTAGTCTCTGACATTTAATCATGCTGTTAGAACAGAAGCAGGATAAGCAGATGTTTCTCTATTTGTGTTGCTTTATTTGATCAGTCTTTTGAAAAAGAGAGAGCAAGCAACTATGGATAACAGAAGAATTGTCATTACTAATGGGGATTTGATGGCAGTAGACACAGCATCGGTACTAAAATAATTTGACCTAGTAATTTGACTGTAGAACCTAATAACAGTTGCCTCACAGCTGTCCTGATACGTAACGGTCAGTAATATCCATGCACCATCGCCCTCTGTCTCATCCTCTCCATCAAATAAACGTCTCTTTACTGCACTGTTCATTACAATTATTATTATTTTGTTGTGAAGTTAGTAGTCTGTTTTGGTTTGCACTGCTGTTAATACCCACAGTTAAAAAAAATCCTGAGCATTCAAATAAATTCATTGATGATATATTGATCAGCAGGAAGTTTGACACCATTAAAATTGACTTCTCCTCAGCTCTAACTGATCAATGACTCATTCCAAATCTACTAGTTTGTCTGATTATAATGTGTATTATGGGATTTAGTAACAACAGCAGAGGTTCAGCTGTGTGTGTGCTGTATTTTCCTTTTTTTACAGTCTCTGAATTGCACATATCATAATCTGTCATTGTGGTGTTGGTAATCTTAGCACACAGCCACTGATGTGTCACTTGGCTTGTGGCAAAACAAGTACTAACGATATTTGTGGGTGTTTCAGTGTCTTCATCTCATCAGTGCAAATTCTTTGGCGGATTAGCTCCAAAAAAGGAGCTGTGTGTGTGCAAATCTTGTGCTAAAGTCTGCGCTACTAGCACGGCGCTACAATCTCACTGGAGCTGCCCCTTAATGTGTTAAACAGTTGTTACCATTTTCAACATGTTCCTTGGAGGAGGTTTGACGTTTCTTCTCAGATAATTATGCCTGTCCACAATTTCTTTCTTTTCAGAGTCTGAGACCAACAAACACAAAAAAACATATTTTGAAATATTTCACTGGGTATGACTGTGCTTTCATTTAGAAATATGAAGATGATTGTAACACTCACCTGTCTTTTGATTTGATTTTGGGGATCAAAGAGAAAATAATGGTTAAAGCACTGAACATAAGAACCCTGATTACAGAAATGTATGTTTAAGAAAGCTTTTAGAACAAAGCAATATAAAAACACAATACATTTCCACAATAAGTTGTTTCATATCACTTACTACACCATAAGCCAAAGAGCCAGACATCTGTAGGGCAGCCAAGAGGCAAAGGAAACCCCAAGTGTACATGATATATCCAGGATTTTCTAGAAATGAAAGGTTAGATCATAACTCAACACTTTGCTTATGCAATGCATGTATGTCACATAAAGCAAACAGTCTGCAGCACATTTGCATTATTTCTTGTAAAAATGGGCATCTGCCTCAAGGATTATGGCAGGGTACCTGTAGCAGCAGCAGCATTCCCCATACATCATAAGTCATTTTCATGTTGCCATTTCAAAGTGTGATATACAGTACATATCAGTGTGATGTGTCACCCTCACTATGAATGTCCAAAACTTGTCTGTGCTGACACTTGGGGTAGTTAACTATCAACTGTACAAGTAGATTTTCATGGACGTAGTCTCAGTGACATCAGGCATTGGTCTGAAGCAGATGTTTGAAGCCCATTGGTGGCCATATTGAAATGCCATCTACATTTTGAAACTAACTTTTAGTCAAGCTATTAACAGGCTTGACAGACAGAACGTTCCTCCAATCACCTTTTTAAATATTGAATATCTGCTGATACCAAGTCCCGATCCGATATTCATAATTACTTAGAGTTTCAATTGTTTTTGTTTATAAAAATAACTGCCAAATGGGATCAAAAACATATGAATCATACATATTTAAAACAACAACTACTATTAAAATGTAGCATCTTAATCTGAGACATAAACCAAAACACTAACCTTGCAATAAAACCCAAATATCAAATACAAAGCACTCTTGTTATTACAGTACAATTTCTAAAGTGCAACTGGAGCTGCTACATTACTTTTTCCTCGCTCACTTTAATTTCTTTCCCCACTGTTACTTTAAAATGAAGAACATGCTCTGCTGTGTGAGACTCACGAAACTAGCTTGAATGTAAAACTGCACGCTTTAACTCAAAGGTGGAGGACTGTACAGTGAGACTCAGCAGTGACATGGGGCAAACATCAGAGCTCTAAACGTCTGTAGTGAAGCTAACGGCAGCAAAGTTGCTTTTTAAATTCTCTGGTATGCTGTCACGTACTTTGTTGTACAGCTCCGGTAAGGCAGTGTCAGTAATGAAATGCTGAGACGGCAGGGCATAGCGTGGGTCTAAAAGCTCAAAAGACGACAAAAACCCAAATTCTCCACCACGGAGATGGGATGGTTGTCCAAAGTAATGAATTGAACCACTTTTCTGTTATCTTTTTCGTCTTATCGCTCTCCTGAGGGTACTTGTCTGTTCTCTTAACGTCCAGAAGTTGTTGCTTCGGTGTAGCTGCCTGTTGCTATAGTGAAGTCAACGTATTCCGCTGTATGTTTAGTTTGGAGAGGATGGATCAAATTTTTAATGTTAACAGCTGCTACCACCTCGTGAAACTAGACTGTTTTCACTCTCATGTTTGAGGCTTTTCCACACCGCTTACATTTTAAACACAGGAATGCTAGTGGTGCTACTGCTGCTTTGTTGTGTTACTGATGCGTTTATGGCCTGTCGTAAAATGTGCTCTGTTTACAACAGCAGATGTAAAAGATCGGCTGGGCTGATAGGATCAAATTGCAGATCTCTGATCAATTAAAATGCTTATAACAGCTGCAGTCTGATACATACATGATACTTGATAAGACTTGAAGAAGGAAATTTTAAAATTTAAACTAAAAAGAGGTCTGTATTTCCAAGAGTTTTGATATCAACACTTTCCTTGAGGAAGCATTAAATTCTCAGTTTAAGCATAAACTTGAAGATTGTGACAGCCTGGGATCAGGTCAAGGATTGATAGGTGGGGGATGTTGATCCTTTGATTCATCTTCATGACGACAGTAGTAGTCACATAGATGACTCATGAGATAGAATGGTTTTATTGCTAGTCTGTGGTGTTGTTGTCTGTGTCAGTACAGATAGACATGGTGCCTAACCCCGTGTGACTTAATATGTGCTCTTCAGACAGGGCTCTTGTATTTGTTGTCACATACACCGATGATCTGGCATTCAAGAGCAGAATGCAGCAGAGAAGACCTTTCATTTGACATTTAGCTTGGTTCAGGACCTTTCCAAGTTTGGCTAGGGGCCAGATTGATAACTTTCTTACAGCTCCTGCTAGGTTAACCCATGCTGTTTGATGATCTTGCCAGGCACAAAACACTAAACTCCTCATGATGAAATAGTTACTTAATGTAAAAGAGGGTTGTCCAAACTTCTGACCAAATACAGTCCACGGTCCATTTTGATTGGCCTACTGTAAATGTTAAAATAAGATAAAATAGTGATGTCCTTAGGTGTATAATTTCCCATCCGATTAAACGCAAAATATTATTGCATAGTTGACTAGTCCGAAGTAAAATAATCACATTATGTAAACCAACTTTATACTGCAACAGTACAACGACATCACACTGTAACAATGCGAAGCTGGTCTGCAGAATGTGGCTAATGTTATCAGTGCCAGTGCTGCAGGCTATCCTTTTTTTTTTGCCAACTGATGTCCAAATTCCTTGTTTATATCAAATAAAAAGTGGTGGCAGCAAGACAGTTACCTGACACACCAGATCGCCTGTTTCATATATCTTTTGTATGGATTTATTTCATAAATGCATTTGGGAAAGCTCCCATAGAAAGCTTTTGGGAAGGGCAGGACTTTTCAAAAAATTCCCCAGAAGGTGACTGGAGGAACATTCTGTCTTTCACAGTCCTGACAGGCCAATCATTTAAGTCCCTGTAAAGTGAAATCCAAACTCTTTGTCTTAACACACTACATATGTTGGAATAAGGTTGCTGCAAACATGTGAAAACCTGAGATCTATGTGTAAATGAATTTTGGTTTTAGATTGTTTGAAAGTTGTTCACCTCTTTTAAGGCTTGGTTTCATTGGGCTGGACAAAAATCTGAGCCCATGACATCACTGGTCTTGATGGAAATTACCCCTCCCCCCATCACTACAATGATGTAAAATCACCAAGAAGTTCATCTTAGTCCACTCATGTTATGATGTCACTGCCTTCATGGAAAGTTAACAGATAGCTACATGCTGTGGTTTTTAATCACTGTGAGGTAAATTTTTCCAAATCTATCAGTCATGGTGGCCGACGGATAATTCGAAGTATCATAATGGAGAGACTTGTACCAGAAAACAGTAAATTTCATTCCCGACTCCTCTACCACAAAGCCTGCCAGCTGTGCTCTGATCAGAAGCATTGTTTAGAATTTGACAGGATCATATTTCCTGTGAGTGGGCGTGGCTTCAGCTCATTAAGCTGACACGCCCACCACACCCTAGAGCAGATTTTACTGCCTCATTTTTCATGATTTTGAGGCTTAATTTTCAACACTTAGTGATGTTTTTTTAATCTCTGAAATCGGGCTGGTGGTTGATAACACAGTGGTCTGTCATTCAACAAACCTAAAATAAAGATTTTTTTTTTTTTAACACTTTACAGGGACTTCATGCACTAGTTAGAAGAAGTTTGTTTTCTAGAAGTTAAATAACAGGAGCCCTTTTAATAAATCAAACCATCTCTGTATACCCATGGACAACAGCCTGAAGATTACTAATCAGTCTCTTTTATCATTGTGCATGAATGATAATTTGCCAAAGTTTTGCAGCCTAAGGGGGAAACCTAGGGCACTATTTCCATCCAAGAAGACTTGCAAAGAGCTGGGTTTTCCAAGGACATGTCACCAATAATGGCCTCAGAAGACCTTGTTCTCTGGTGGTACAGTAGGAGACATGTATCCTTTGTTGACACACTTGTCCCTGAGCGTGCAGGCCTTTTCTAACCTACTAGAAAGGCTGTTATTTACTGCTACAAAGTCAGTCATCACAGAGAGAGCAGTTCAAACATTTCAATGCAATTCTAATACATCCTTGGGAAAAGAAGAATCCCTGTCACAGGTTACAGTTCACTTTTGGAAGCCTCAATGTGCCAACAATAAAAGTAGGCTAGTTTTTTTCCTTAATATATGTGTCTGTTTTCATCTCAAAAAAAGGTTGTATTATAATAGAAAAATGCCAAGAATTTTAATGGATAATGGAACCCAACCACATGATTTGACCCCCCCACCCCCACCCATTAAGGTCATAGGTGTTGCTTTTGATGAAGTTAACAATGTCAAGACAGGCGAGTTTCACAGAAAGTTCCAATACCTAAGCTGTCAGTTGCTGAGGAATTTGGTAATTAATTGACCTTTCAATATTTTCCCATGTACTTCCATTACATAAAAGTTATTTTTCTTTTTTATTTTTGTCTTTTTGCAAAATTAAAGTTTCTGAAATGCTGTCTTAAAGAAAATGGCATTGAGCAATAAAGCAGTATAAAGAGCAAAGATGACCTCTCTCTATTCCACAAAAAAGGTTTAACAGATACTCACTTTTTCAGTCAGGATGTAAAAGTCCAATTCAAAATTGAACTGAATGAAAATGCAGTAAAACAGGTGATAAAACAGGAGGGATAAAACACAAGGTGCACGGATTGGGAAGTTGAAGAAAAACTGCCAGAGAAGGCTAGGAGCAGATATGTGAGGGCGGGGCAAACAATCACATAGAAAGGAAAACACACAATGGCATTAAGTGATGAAACACATGAGAGGAGTGTTTGACAAAACCAGAAAATGACAGTGAAACAACAGGCTGTGAAAGAAATGCATAAATTACCAAAAAAGTGACATCACCCATGATTCTAACAAACCAACTCAGACCAGCCAAGTCAGACTCGAGAAGCAAGGATTGATCGATCACAGCTTTGCTGATAATTGGTGCATTATTCTGCAGTTTGCCCTAAAACCAATATTGGACATTACATTGCTCAAGTTTCAGGTTCTTTCCTAATAGTTACAGCACAATGGAATCAACTACGTAAATGTGAATCAGGATGAAGCAGCAACTTATACTAAGCTGTTTAAGTTTTGAGCTCTTAACAAGGCCACCCAAACAGATGAGAGCTTTCTAGGGCCCAGCCAAATGGGGTGCCCATGAAAGTCAAGAAAATCATGGTCTATTGTAAAGTTAAGCTGTGATGACCATATTTTTAACCTGAATGATAACCACTCTTCAAAACCACCAAAATCTTCTTTTTGCTAATGTTGACAATGTGCATTACCAAATTCACTAAATATTTGGAAAGTAAAATCCGACTTCATAGCTAAGCCATGATGTAAAAAAATGTTAGGAAGCCAGAAAATAAAGTAGAGGGAACTAAAATAAATAAGGAAATAATGGGGGGAAAAGGCAAAACTGGGTAAAAAAGATTTTAAAAAATGGTCAAGACAAGAAATAAAAGGATGGGATAACAGTGGAAAGTGGCAAAAATTGTTTAAAAGAAGCAAAAATTGGTCAAGAAAGGCAAAGGGGCAAAAATGGGTGTAAATTGTGAAGAGTGGTTAAAAAGGGGCTAAAATTGGATAAAAGTTGAAAAATGTTAACTTGGCACGTCAGATGGATGTGTGAAACAAACACTCATAGACAGCGTTTCGGAAAAGGCAGAGGCTTTGAAAAAAACTCAGAGGGTGATTGGATGAACGTTCTGTCTGTCACATTTTTACGGGCCAATCAGAGCAATAAACCGCTAATAAACTCCATATAGAACTGCATAATGCGAACCATGCCGACTGTAGACATGTCAGTACACGACTTTTGTTGTTTTTGAAAAGAAAACAACTCACTGCTGTTCTTTGTTCTTCTTTAAATGAAGAAATGTCATCAAGTTCTGATAAAGCTGGTGCTTTAGCAGCATCCATGCTAATCTCTCCATCATAATTGTACTGGCCTCTTGTTGCTGCTTGCTCACGTCACAACTCTGCGCACCCGAAAGCACTGGCCCAGGACCCCCCTTGGTGCTGTCATTTTCTAACTGGGCTCAAGTGGTTCAGACAGGTGCTTTCGCAAGATGGATTCATAAGTGAGAAACATGGAAACGGGTGTCTCCATCTGCTTTGTAGGGTTAGAAAAATGGGTCTAAAGGAAAAAATGAGTGGGAAAATGGTTATAAAAAGTGGCAAAAATTGGATTAAAGTAGCAAATATGGGTCAAGTATGGCACAATTGGGCAAAAATTTGAAGGGAAAACGTGTAAAGTAGTTAGAAAGTTGTAAAAATCAGCTCCATGGAGCACCTTTGGGATAAACTAGTATGGAGTACCACACTCCAAAATCTTACGGAAAGCCCTCCAAGAAGAGTAGAGGCTGTTATTGCTGCAAAATGGGGGCAAACTCCATATTCAGGTCCATGTATTTGAATACAGAGAGTGAGTCATGAGTCGTTACATTCCCTTTTGGTGTAATGGTCAGGTGTCAGAATAGTTTTGTCCGTATTGTGTACAAAAT
Organism: Cheilinus undulatus; assembly: GCF_018320785.1. Taxonomy (NCBI): domain Eukaryota; kingdom Metazoa; phylum Chordata; class Actinopteri; order Labriformes; family Labridae; genus Cheilinus; species Cheilinus undulatus. Next base: position 32,180,758 of record NC_054878.1, on the reverse strand, counting down.
AGTCAATATACATTTTTTTGTTTGTTTGTTTTTTTGATTCTGTTCTTCATTTTTTTGCATGAATGTACATTTCTTTTTGCAAAAAAGTTGAAAAGACAAGAATAATATTCATTTATTAAGAAGCAACACAATCAGATTTTGATTCCCAAGCCATTCTTGAACCTGTCCCCCCTGTACCTATAACTACATGTATTCTTTCAATTCCTGCCCTTAAGCCTTGATTTACTAATAAATCTTTAAACTCCTTCTTGGCCCTTGAATGCTTGCATATGGGTATGAACTTTCTCAAAACAGTTTATGCATTGGTTTGAATAACAAACAGAAAATGATTTAAAATATACTTAAAGTCAGTCTTTACAAGAAAATGATACTTCAAATGTCGAGATTTCCTGATACAGCTTCTGAAGCATGAGGTTTTCATTTGTGTTTTATTTTAGTAACATTTATTTTAAATAATTTAAGATTAGGCACTTTAATTGTTAAAATACATTACACTGCATTTAGTGTTTTCAACCATGTGCATAGATCTCAGTGATTACAAGAATCAAGCAGGTAAATCAGCTTTGACAGCAATCCTTATGACATTAAAAGGGGCCAAAGAATATGAGGTATGGCTATTAAATATTGAGACTGTGCTTATGAGGATAAAATAATGGTTGACAGTCACATTGAGTGTAAGATATTTAAGGTTGGATATCCAGGCACAACTGCTGTAAGTTTCCATGGGTGACATCTTTTGTTCACTGCTAGCCACTTATTGAAGTGCACATGTTCTTGCTAAGGCATCGGAAAATGCTTAGCTTAAAAGTTAAGCAACACATTAACTTGAAATTTTTGGTGAAATTGAACAAAACAGCAGCCAAATCTTTTAGCACATTAACTGAGGTGTGTAGGGAAAACTGCATGTCACATTCATGTGTGTTTGAATGGCACAAAAGATTTTGTGAAGGCAGAGAAGATTTCAAAGACGATGAACGTTGTGGGCGACCATGCATATCACAATCTCCTGAACACATTCAACATATTTTACAGTGATCTGAAATGATCGATGATTCAGGACAAGAATGATAGCACAAATGATCTCCATTGATAAAGAGACTGTTCAGCAAATTTTGCATGAAAAATTGAACACGAAAAAAGTGTGTCAAAGTTGTCCCAAAGCTTCTGAATCCTGATCAAAAGGATACATGCATGCAAATTTGTGGGGACATGGTGGACACCCAAATGTTTTAGGAGTGATTACATGCAATGAAACTGAGATCTTCCAATACAATCCTGAGACATAACAGCAGTCAATGCATTTGAAAACATGATCGTCACCAAGGATAGAGAAAGCAGGACAAAGCAAGTCCAAATTCAAGGCTTGATTGTTTGTTTGTTTTTTTTACATTAAGGGTTTCATTTGGAGGAGTGGGTTCCAGAAGGGTCAGCAGTGAATCAACACTATAACAACAAGCTCTAGGAAAAACTGTGAGAACGTCCAAAGAAAGAGACCACAGTTGTGGAAAAATGGTTTCATTCTTTATAGACAACATGCCAGCTCACACTGAACTGTAAAGCAGTTTCTGGCCCGAAAACAAATCACAGTGCTTCATCAACCTCCCTACTCACCTGCTCCAGCACCATGTAACTCTTTTCTAAGGTCAAATCTCTACTCAAAGGAACATGTTTCATCTGAGGTTCTGAGACAAATGTCCAAAGGAGACCTACTACATTGCTTTGAATAAAGCAGTGTGTTGATGCAGAAGAGGAGTATTTTGAAGAAAAAACATTGAAAAATGTTCATGTTCTACAGCATTACTCTCATTTTTTAACAGCCATACCTCTTATTGTGAGCTTAAGGTAAATCACATGTTTGATTCATTAAGTAAAATCATGGGGACAGAAATTCACATGATGTATATTTTTCAGTGGACTTGTAGCATCTAAGCGATCTCAGTGATGCACTTGCAGGTTGCAGGACACCAAGCAGCCACAGTCCTGTGGCGACAGCCATACCTCTTCTTCAGGAAAGCACAGTTGCCGTACCTGTCAGTGTACCTGCAAGGGTTGGCTGTAAGAGAAAGAAGGAGAGAATGTAGCTTTAAAGTAAAAGAGACAAATCAGAGCTAAAGCTGGTTACACAATGAAAAATAATCTGACCAAAGTCAGCAAAGGTCTGATTATCTGGTGGGTCTAAAGATCATAACAGATTTTTCTTGTGGTGTGAGTTGTGCTTAGAGTGATTTAACCCTCCCTGGTCTGCTTAGGCAATTAGATTGTTCTGATTTGAAATTGTAACTATTTAACATGTTATATCTTTACAATCAGAAATCTTTGGTGCTGAACAGTTAAGCACACTGTGTGGTTTGTCATGTGAGATAAATGATAGTCAGTCAGGAGGCACGCTGACTGAAGAAGGAAGCACAACAAACAGCCATGGCAACAACGGTAAATGCAAAGGATAAAATTAGATGGATGTCAGAAACAGAGGACTAACTACCCATGAGAACCCAGAAGAACAGATTGAACTGAATCCCCAGCATAATAAATGTACTATGTAGCCAACAGTCTTACTTGTTTACTCTAAAATTAACCTTGCAAAGCAGATGGATATGCCCGTTTCAATTTTTCTCACTGGTGAATCCATCTTGCAAAGCTCCCATCTGAACTGTTTGGGCCCGGTTAGAAGGTGACAGGACCAATCAGCGACAAGGGGCAGTACTTTTGGGCAAGGCGTAGTCATGACATAAACAAACAGCAGCAAGAGGTGCAGATATGGCAGAAGACAGTAGTGTGGATGCTGCTAAAGCGTAAGTTTTATCAGAAATTGGTGACATTTCTTTGTTAAAAGAAGAACAAAGAACAGCAGTGAATTGATTTCTTTTCAAAAATGACAAAAGTCGAGTACTGACTTGTCTACAGTCGCCATGGTTTGCGTTATGCAGTTCTGTATGGAGTTTACTCCTCTGGTAAGGGCTATGTCACGTGTTTTGTTGCTCTGATTGGCCCGTAAAGATGTGACAGACAGAACGTTCATCCAATCACCCTCCGAGTTTTTTTTTTTTTTCAAATCCTCTGCCCTTTCCCAAATGCTGTGCATGATAGGTTTACCAGATGGATGTGTGTAACACATCTATCTGGCATTGCATTTGACTGAGAGATTTAAACTTTTCAGAGTGAGTGCTCATGATGTTAGTGAATAAATCTGTTAGTATGTGGTTTGCAGTGTTGGTCATGTCATTGAACACCACACACTTAAAAACCAAACTGTAAATCTATCATTATTTGTTGCCATGCTTGGGTTTTAAATTAGTTTCAATTGATCAAGATCTAAAATTGTGATGTGAGGTAAACACACAGATGAGGCAGTTTTTTGTTTTAGCACAGGCTTTGTCTCAAATTCTAGATTTTCATGTTGTATTTGAATGCCATCCTTACATTCAGTTTTTTATGCATTACAGAATTTGGCACTTACTGCAGAGTCCGTCTTCACAGTCATTGGGGCAGTCACCACAAGACGGTCCTTTCTTGTAGGGTTTAGTGAGCTCGTAGTTTCCACTGTAATGTGGCCCAGAGGAATGATCAGAAACAGAATCAACTTTACTGGCCAAGAATGCTTACAGAAGAAGGAATTTAAATCTGGTAAGCTTTGCTCTTAAATAATGTACATGAATTGAACATTAAATATAAAGAATAAATAAAACTGAAAAGTATAAATAAATTCAGATTTAAATATGTACAAGCTCTTTTTTCCTAGTAAATACAATTCTGTGTGAATTGATAGTAATGTTGATTAATTTGTGACAATTGTGCATATAAGGTGAGGCATTTTACCACAGTGAGCTTTCTTACAATACTTGAGTGCAGTAAATAGATAGTGCAAATGTGCACATGAGAAGAGGCTTTTTACCACATTCAGCTTTCGTACAATATTCAGTGCAGTAAGTAGAGTTATTAGTGCAAATACCCATAAGAAGTGAGGCCATATACTGCAGGGAGCTTTCTTGCTTATTTGAATTACTATTTAAAGACTCATTAAGGTTTACAAGTAACACAGAACATGACTGTGTTTTTGTTGCTTTCAATTTTTCTACATCTTTGTATTGTCAGTGACACAAAGCCCTTCATATTTTATTTATCTATTTTACTTTACATTTGAAAAGCACTGAGAGTAGAGGTCATTCCACAGTGTGTGGAAGTACATTAGTATTTACCACTATCAATACTTTGATCATAAAAGTCATTGAAGATTTTTGTGGATTTTGGTTACCAAAATGACTTTTCAATTATGTGATAAAGGCATGTACTTACGGTGGGCAGTATTGGCAGACATAGAAGTATTTGTAGTCGGTGTTAGGACAGTAGGCCATTCCACAGCCAATATGGTTTGACCTGTACCAATCAACCTGCACAAGGATGGGGATGAAAAAAAAACATCAAATCACCACAAATTTAAAGCAGGAAAGATCTATGTTATTATTAATTGAAGTTACCTGTGTAAAGTGCCCGACAACTCTCCCGTTGATGGATCCTTCTCCATAACGCCAGTCATTCACCTCGTCGTACCAGGACTGAATAGCATCGCTCCAGCTATCCCTCTTTTTGGACAGGTACAGATTCTCTCCACAGCCACTGCCTTTAATTTAACAGCAGGAGAGAGATACTAGACAATTTTTTGATATCTCTACTGTTTACCAGAGATGTAACGGTATTGTTAATATCCTAGTATCGTGGCGACAGAAGCGTCTCCACGCTGTTAGGAACGTGACCATTTCAAACGATTCAGTGGTTGACTACAAAGGTTAGTAAGCCAAGATATTAAAAAGATATCACGTGAGATTTTGATACCGTTACATCCCTACAATTTGCAGTCTACTCTTATTTAGTTTAGCAACCCACTGAACTAATTAAGACCATCAGTACAACAGCCTCGGTTTTCCAGAATGATGCAAATTTAGAGGAAAATTCAAAAACATTAGATGCACGGTGTAGGGTTTGTGTACTCACTGCTGATCTTCCTGGAGACTTTTGTGCTATGCTTCATGGCACAGGTGCTGGCCCATTTCTGAGCATTGGCTGCAGCCTCACTGTTCCAGCTCTGAGGGGAGCAGAGGACAAATGTAGACCACTATTGTCTGTGTACCAAAAAATCCCTGTGTTTGTTTCCTTTGAAAATCAGCTAATCTTTACTGTAGCGTGGACAGTTTATCTTTCAGTCTCAATAGCTATATAATCAAAATTCATCCTTGAAAAATAAATGGTTTGAAAATACCTTTGAAATAGTAAAGAATAAACACTTGGAAATAATTTGTATGCATTGTCCCTTACCATTTTCAACATGTTGCTAGCAGTAGGCTGCACATTTCTCCTCAGTTCGTTATGTTTGTTGACAATCTCAGTCATTTCAGAGGAAGAGACCCCATTAGACCCTGATTTAACAAAATAAAATAAAACATTTGTGAATTGTGTTTATAGTTTGTGAAAATTAAAGATTGGAATGACTGCCATTACTTACCTTCAATACGCTTCGATGGAAGGCCTAAGTCTAAATGAAAACAAAAATTAAAGCACAGCTTTTAGAGCTTGAATCTATGAGACAATATTCATTATTCTCATAATGACATGATTATCAACACTTACCCTTTATTAGGCACATTTTTAATGAAATGAAAAAGAAATACTGGTTAGATTATCAGCCATGATAGGCAAAAATCACAAATAATAAGTTAATGCTTCTGATTTGTCAAAAGAACAAATCTATATTCCATCAGATTTCACTACCACAGAGAACATTAAGTTGCACTTACAAACCAGAGTGCAGAGGTGCTGGGCACCTGAACAGCAGCGAAAAGGCTGAAGGCACAGACGAAGGTCAAAGAATAAGGAGCCATTGTTGAGTCCAGGATAGTGTCCTGTGAAGACCTCAGGTGTAGCTTATATAGTCTCCAACTCACAGAGGGATGAGACTTAACAAACAGTCTTAAGAGCATCCGTGTTTACAGAGAATGACCAGACCTGACACCTGAGGAGATGTTTGATAATAAACATAAAGCTGTCGATGTTTATAATAACTAGTTTAGCTTTCCATTAAAATGTTAACATATACTCATCAGACTTTTTTTTAATTAGACATAGAAAAGACCATACAGATGTCTTCCACATATTTACACTTGACATTCATTTCATGTCACTTTTACATTTGACATTTCTTTACATTTGACATTCCTGTAGTTTTTTACATGAGTCTTTTTTTGATAGTTTTAGCACTTACATGCACATATATGTACATACAGTGCTGTGAAATAGTGTTTTTTCCTTCCTGTTTTCTTTTTTTACTTTTGCATATTTGTCAATTTATATGCTTCAATGTGAAAAAATGAATTACCTCCTAAACCTAATAACTGGTCTTTCCACCCTTGTGGGCAACACCTGTAAGAAAGCATTAATGATATCTGGCAATGACTCTTTCATATTGCTGTGGAGCAATTTTCACCCATTCTTCTTTGATGTGTTTTCATTCAGCCATCTCAATCAGAGTTAGTCCAGACTTTGACGTGGCCACTCCACAACCTTCATTTTGTTGTTTTTTAAACCATTCAAGGGTGGACTGTCTGGTGTGTTTTAGTTGTTGTCCTGCTGCATAACCCAATAGTCCTTGAGCTTGAGGTCAAGAACTGATGGCCGGATGTTCTCTTCAGGATTTTCTGGTAGAGAGCAGAATTCATGGTCACATCAGGTCCTAAGGCTGCGAAGTAGCCCCAGACCATCACACTACCACCACCATATTTGACTGTTTGTATGAGTTTCATTTTATGAAATGTTGTGTTAGTTTTACAGCAGATGTAACAGGATGAACACCTTCCAAAAAGTTCGACTTTAGTCACATCACTTCACAGAATATTTTCTCAAAAGTCTTGAGGATCATCAAGATGATTTTTTTTTTTTTTTTGGCAAATGTAAGACGAGCCTTTGTGTTCTTTTTGGTCAGCAGGGGTTTTGACCTTGGAACTCTCCCATGGATGCCTAATTTTTGAATCATGAACACTGACCTTAACTGAGTCCAGTGATGTCTGCAGGTCTTTAGATGTTGTTCTGTATGCTTTTATGACCTTCTTGATGAGATGTTGATGCACTCTTGGAGTAATTTTGGTGGGCTGGGCTCTCTGGGAAAGTTTACCACTGTTCCAAGTTTTCTCCATTTGTGGCCTATGGCTCTCACTGTGGTTTGTAAGAGTCCAAAAGTCTTAGAAATGGCTTTGTAACCCTTTCCAGGCTTACAGATATCAACGACTTTGTTTCACATTAATGCTTGAATTGATTGTGGCGTGATGTGTTGCTTTTTTAGCTCTTCACTCCTACTTGACTTTGACAGGTTCTATTCAAGTGATTCATTGATTTAGCAGATCTGGCAGTAATCTGGCATGGGTGTGGCTACTGAAACTGAACTCAGCTGTCCAAAAATATTGTTAATCACAGCAAAAGGTCTGTATACTGAGTCCAGTGCATAGCTGGTTTTATATTTTAATTTGGATATCCCAGATGTCTCTATTTCTTTTTCCAGTAGTCCTGGTTGACTACTGTGTGGTGCTATAGTCTCATGCCCTTAAATAGACATTAAAGGGCTGTTTCTCTACGATTATTAGGTAAAACAAGAAGGAACAAGGGTGGCCCCAGTTCAGCAGTTGAAGAGCAGCCTCCTGAATTTGCTTACAACTTTTCTTGATAGAAAATTTGAGAAAGATCTTAGGATGATGTTGGTGCATGGGGCCCTTTATTTGTACACTGGTTGCAAAATACACAGAAAATATCACCACCCCCTCCCACTCACTCTGTGAAATTTCCTGAATATTTACTGCTTTTTCCTTACATTTATTCACCTTGGTTCAGAATGTGGATTGTTTCAATGTGTGGTGAGCAGAAAACAGACATGACAAACACTGTCTGCAGTCAAAAGAGAGTAGTGAACTACACAAACACTACAGCCAACAGGATGCAGGACATGGAAGAAGCCAAACTTCAAAGTTTAGAGACACACCAAACCACATAATATGATCTGGGGAGCGGATTTTAAAACATGATCACATGAACAAAATTGGAACTAGTGATTAGAGTATAGCCAGGGTGTGCAACTAGCGGCTCGGGGGCCACATTCTTCCCTCCACCTCATTCAATGCGGCCCCCTCAATTGAAAATACCAATGGATTATAAACTTTGAGAAAACATGAAAAAATCTATATGAAAACAGACACATTTATCTAGTAGTATTTCACTGCTGCTATATGGTCAGTTCTTTTATTTTGTTTTTGGTTAAATTAGAATAGTTTGAATTTTTTAAAAATTGATTTGATGAAACATTTTTAATTTATCTTTAATGTTTTTTAAATTTTTGATTATTTTATTTAATTTGTATTTATTTGTAGAATATTTATTTTTTATATAATTTATTTGAGTTTTTGTTTTTAATCTATTAACTTCTTAATGTATTTTAGTTTCTTTTTTCACTTCATTTTTATTTAATTTTTAATTTTATTTTTATTTCAATTAATTTTTCTACTCCGATCTGATTTTTTGATTAAGTTATTACTTTTCTTTTTGAAGATTTTTTTGGCTGCAAGTGTTCCTGTAGAGCTTTTTTATATTCATCACTAAATGCACAAGCAAATATAACAAGTACCTCATGCACCTCCTTCAGAAAACAGCTTGGAAATGATTTAATTCTGCCTCTTTCATTAAATTAACAATTTCCATTTGCATTTGAGTTCAAAAACATAAATAAATGATGATGAAAGCAACTCATTCCTTTTGTTGAAGTTTTAGTAATCACAGGCTGTAGATCAAGAATAATCAACAATCTGAAACAATTAGGCAATAAAATGAGAGTGCCAGAAACAAAAGCTGCACCACTCACAAAGCTAGGCATCTTTATTCACAGAGTAACATTCATTCAAGATTACAGCAATCAAAATGCTTTAACGAGCCAAAATCAAGGCATGTAACATTGAGAGTATCAAAAGACGGGAGTGTAGAAGGCATTCTTATCAGATGCCTGAACCACCTTGACTGGCTCCTGTCAACAGTGGCTCTACTCCTCATTCCCTTTGAACGTCCAAGCACCTCACCTGATGTCTAAGGTTGAGTCTAGCCACCCTCTTTACAAAACTCATTTTGGCTGCATGTATCTATGATCACATTCTCTCTGTCATTTCCCAAAGCTCATGACCATAGGTGAGGTATGGTTGACTGTTTAATTGAAAGCTTTGCCTATAGGTTCATTTCATTCTTTACCATGATTGCCCAGCACAACTGTTCCTCATGGACAGTCTGTGATAGAAGTCCAAAAACAAAGCACCACAGGCAGGCCGTTCATGAAGTCACCCTCCTCCAGGTTACTCCATCATTGCACACGTGAGCATTGAAGCCCCACCCCCCCAGGTGGAACCCCTTCAAGGGCCCCGCCCAGAGACTCTAAGAAGGCTACATACTCTGAAAGACTGTTAGGTCCATTGGCACAGACAACAATAAGAGCCTTACTTCATGCCACCTGCAGTTGGAGGGAGGTAACCCTCTCATTCACAAGAGAAAACCCCAACACAGTGACGCTCAGCTGGGCAGTTATAAGAATCCCCACATTCCCCTGGTGCCCCTCACCTTTGGCAACTCCAGAAAAGGAGAGAGTCCAGCCCCTCTCTAGGAGACTGGTTCCAGAACCAGAGCTTTGCCTGCATGTGAACCAAACTATGTCTAATCAGTAGCACTCTACCTCCAGCACCAACTCCAACTCTTCCCACCAAAGAGGTGACACCAACACTTACTGTGCTGCATCGGCTTTTCTTGAAAGACCACTATAAGCATCGGGGGACTGAAGACACCAATTAATGAAGGACTGACAGTAGAATCCTTTCCCATTCTTGTCTGATGTATATCTTAAATCATTAAACAGTACTGAGTTTCTATTTGGTATATTTGGCTTGTCATAATACACCCATATTTTCAATGGGAGACAGCTCTGGACTTCATGCATGCCAGTGTTCTCTTTTTCTGTGAAGCCATGCTGTTGTAACTTGTGCAGTATATGACTGGTCTTGCAGAAATAAGCAGGATCATCCCTGAAAACGATTGTCTAGATGAACACATGTTGCTACAAAACCTGTTTGTTCCTCTCAGTATTAATTGTGCCTTCACTGATGAGCAAGTTACCTGTGCCATGGGCACTCATACACCCCACATACATGAAAATGACATTGTGTGTATTATACTTTGACATTTCCTGACACCAACTTCTGAAGCATGAGGTTTTCTTTAGTCTTTTATTTTAGTTTGTTACATTTATCTATTGATTTAAGATTAGGCATTTCACTTGTAAAAGTACATCACTGTACAGGCAGTGTTACATTACAAGAGGCCAAAGATCATTGTGAACATCAGATTAATCACGTGTTTGATTTATTAGATACAATCATAGGGACAGAAGCTCACATGATGCATATATGTACTGAAACTGTTTATCAGTCAGAGATTGTGAGGACTTGTAGCATTTAAATGATCTCAGTAGTGCACTTGCAGGAGGCAGGACACCAGGCAGCCACACTCTTGTGGTGACAGCCATACTTCTTCTTAAGATCAGCACAGTTGCCATACATGTCAAAGTACCCACAGGGATTGGCTGTAAGAGATGGAAAGAAGAGGTGAATGTAGATTTAGAAGTAAAAAGGCAAAACATCACTGAATTGGAAACACATTCAAGAAATAATCAGGCTGGGTTTGGGCCAGGTCCCTCCTTCCAACCAACATCAGCAAAGGCCCAATAATATTGTGGTTCTAAAGATCATCTTGAAAGATTTTTCTATGATGTGATGTGTGTTATGAGGACAATCGAGTTGACCTGGTTGACCAAGAGAAATGGAAGGATCCTGAACTAAAGTTTGAATGTTTTTGCAAAGGTTGTGAATTCTTATATCAATGTTGAATTACATTTTTAAAAAGTGTTTTTAATAAATTTGAAAAAATTCTAAAATTCTTTTTTCACTTTGTCATGAAAGGGTACGGAGGGTAGATCAATGAGAATTAAGATGATTTTTTTTTTTTTTTTTTACTGTAGCAGCAGGCTGCAACATAACAAAATGAAAAAGGGGAAGGGATCTGAATATTTCTGAATGCATTTTATGTACACTTGGGCTGTCAGCATTAATGCAAATCAGCAACAGTTAAGGTCCATAATTAGTGCATTAAATGTTTTTAATTGCAAGCTTACTTGCAAGCTTATGCACCCTTCTGGCACGCTTTGATTATGCCACTGCGGGGTCTCCTTGCAGCCACAGTGACGTGAAATAAAAACAACGCTGCACCTCAACGTCTCATTTCAGTTAAAAAAACTCATAAAGCTCAGTGGACAAGTCAGAAGTCATTTGCATCATGGGTTATCAAACATTATGTTTTACTGTTCCCTTATTTCCTTTTTAATCCATAGCTAGTTCTTTTTTCCATTGATCTACCAAAAGTTCCTTATGTTCTTCAAGAATGAAAATAGGTCTATAATGAGGAAAAGTTAATTAAGAAAGTACAAAAATCCAAAATGAAACAGAAGCTATCTTAATGCAAACTTGTGGAATTCAAAGACTGTAGATTGATTGTGAACAAGCAAAGATTTTTCTTTTTTTTTTAAGATTAATCACAAATAAAATTGTAATTATTTGACAAGCCTATGCATTGCAGAATTTTTCCACTTACTGCACAGTTTGTCCTCACAGGCATCAGGGCAGTCACCACAGGTGGGTCCTTTCTTGTAGGGTTCATAAAGCTGATAGTTTCCTCTAAAATGTGGGCCAGAAGAAGAGTAATAAATTATACAACAATAAAGGCTCACAGCAACATTTTTAGTAAGCAGCTTTGAAGAGTCAATAAGATCACAAACTTCTAAATTTGTTTCTGACTTTGTGTGCTTTTGAAAAACAATAAGAGTTAAGCACATTGTGCTCTAGACTAGAAAATTATATTAGAAAAAGAATATGTCATCCAAGTTAAAATGGTGTGTGCAACATGTTTATTAATACTTAAAGTAGTTTGACCTGTTACATATAGAAGACTGTGTGAACACTCACATCCAAACAAAAGTGAGCCAATGTTGAAGAATCAGCATGAAGAAACCAAAAAAAAAGTCACACATTAAAATGCTCAAATGTCCAATTATTTATTGCAAAGTAAGGTTTCAAGCACTGTTGCTCTTCATCAGACTGAAGTGACAAGTGTGTTGTGTCTTACCATTACACTCACCTGTACATGATAAGGAATGTCTTACTTGTCCCTTCAGTTTGATGAAAAGCAGCAGTGCTTAAATAATCTAACATTGCAAAGCTGATGGATTGGTCAGATTTATATGTCTGCTAAAAACTAAAAGACGAATACAATAAAAAAAATGTTTGCACTTACGGTGGGCAGTAGTGGCAGACATAGAAGTATGTGTAGTCGCTGTCAGGACAATAGGCCATTCCACAGCCAATATGGTTTGACCTGTACCAATCAACCTGTGAGGTAAAAAAAAAATGAAATTACAACAAATTCATAGCAGTATTTATCTATTGTTATTATTAGAAGCAGTAGTAGTAAAAGAAGAAGTAGAAGTAGTATAAGAAGTAGTAGAAATAGTAGTATTAGTGTCAGAAGTAGAAGTGATATCAGTAGTAGTTGTAGCAATAGTAGTAGTTGTAGAAATGGTGGTGGTAGTAGTAGAAGTAATCATAACAGTAGTAAGAGTACTACTACTAGCTGTAGTAGTAGTAGTAGTAGTAGTAGTAGTAGTAGTAGTAGTAGCAGCAGTAGTAGTAGAAGTAATGGAAAACAGTAGTAAAAGAAGTAGCAGTGGTAGCATCAGTAGCAGATGTAGCACTAGTACTAGTTGTAGAAATGGTGGTGTTAGTGGTAGTAGTAATAGTGCATAAGTAATAGTAGAAGTAATATTGGTAAAATTAGTAGTAGTTATAGTATAAGCAGTAGTTATAGGTGTATACGTACTGTAGTTATAGTAGTTCTAGAAGTATTATAAGTAAAAGTAGTGGTGTCAGAAATGGTGGTGGTTATGGTAGAGGTGGTGGTGGTGGTGAGGGCAGTAGAGACGTTGGTGGTAGTAATGGTAATGGTGGTAGTAGTGGTGATGGTGGTGAAGTGGTGGAGGTATTGATGGTGGTGGTAGTAGTTGTAGTCATAGTAGTAAAAGTAAAAAGTGATAGTGGTTGTGGTGGTTGTAGTAATGAGAGTAGCAATAGTTATAGTTTAAGTAGTTGTTATAGTAGTAGTAGTAAAAGTAGTGATAGTGGTTGTGGTGGTTGTAGTAATGAAAGTAGTAATAGTTATAGTTGAAGTAGTAGTTATAATAGAAGTAGTAGAAGTAGTGATAGTGGTTGTGGTGGTTGTAGTAATGAGAGTAGTTATAGTTATAGTTGAAGTAGTAGTTATAGTAGTAGTAGTAAAAGTAGTGATAGTGGTTGTGGTGGTTGTAGTAATGAGAGTAGATATAGTTATAGTTGAAGTAGTAGTTATAGTAGTTGTAGTAAAAGTAGTGATAGTAATTGTGGTGGTTGTGGTGGTAGTAGTTGTAGTGATCAGAGAAGTAGTAGTTATAGTTGTAGTAATAATAAAAGTAGTAATAGTAGTCAGTGTTGTGGTAGCGGTGGTGGTGATGGTAGAAAAAGTAGGAGTAGTTATAGTCAAAGTAGTAGTACTGATGGTGGTGGATGTGGTGGTTATGGCAGTAGGACCTGTGATGCTGATAGTTGTAGTAGAAGTAGTTACACTAGTAGTTCTGATGTGGTGGATGTGGCTGTAGTTTTGTTGATGGTGGTGTTGTAGTAGTAGTAGTTGTGGTAGTGGTGGTCGTGGTAATAGTAGTTGTGTTGGTAATGGTGGTGATGGTAGTAGTGGGGGCTGTGCTGGTGGTGGCAGGAGTAGTTATTCTAGTATTACTGATGGTGCTGGTGATGGTAGTAGATGTGCTGGTGGTAGTTGTGGTTGTATTCAAGCAAGACTTATTTTTATTGGTTCCTATTTAAAATATGACATCAGGTTTAAGTTTACCTGTGTAAAGTGCCCAACATCCCTCCCAGTGAAGGATCCTTCTCCATAATGCCAGTCTTTCACCTCATCGTACCAGGACTGAATAGCATCGCTCCAGGTATCCCTCTGTTTGGACATGTACAGATTCTCTCCACAGCCCATGCCTTCAGTTTAACAGCAGGAGAGAGAAACAAGTATTTAGTATCTCCTTACTATTTACAATGTACTAAAATTTAGTTTAGCAAGCCATTAAATTGATTAAGGTCATCAGTGCTTCATATAACAGCCTCAGTTCTTGAGGAGGATACAAATTTAAAGGAGATTCAAAAGCATTATATGAACATCATATAGTTTGAGCACTCACTGCTGATCTTCCTGGAGCCTTTTGTGCTGTGCCTCATGGAGCAGGTGCTGGCCCATTTATGAGCATTGACTGCAGCTTCACTGTTCCAGCTCTGAGGAGAGCAGAGGACAAATGTAGACCACTATTGTCTGTGCACCAAGAGAAATCTCTAAGTGATTGTTTCCTTTGAAAATCAGCTAATCTTTACTGTTCTGCTGTGCAGTGGACAATTTATATTATAGTCTCAAGCACTAATGCGCTACGGAGTCAAAATATGCTTGAGATAAAATATGGTAAAAAAAAAAACATCTGAAAGAATAAAAGTATATATATTTGGAATAGGGTTGCACGATATTATTGTTACGTTATTGGTATCAGCAGATACAAACATTTCTACTGATATTTACAACCAATATTTTGCCTGCAAATATCTGTCTGTATTAGCTTTAAATGTTGGCGGCACAAACAAATACGTTAGTGGAGTTTTAGGCTGGAACAACAGACCTACGGCAGCTTAAATCTTTTTCTTTTTTCCTCATTATTCCTTATAATTTTAAGTGGTTTTTAAGGTCTTAAATGTATTCATTTGTTCAGTCTCAAACTTTAAATTGTGTGTCTTAAGGACTGTAGTTTTTGGTTTGAACTACATTTAAATATCTGTATCAATATATAGGTATCAGCTTAAATTATTTTGTAAATATCAGCATATCCAATATCGGCAAAGAACCTATATCATGTATCCCCAATTTGGAAATTATTTTTATGCATTGTCCTTTACCATTTTCAACATGTTGCTAGCAGTAGGCTCCGCACTTCTCCTCAGTTCGTTATGTTTGTTCACAATCTCAGTTATTTCGGAGGAAGAGACCCCACTACCTCCTAATTTGACAAAATAAAATAAGACATTATGTGAATTTGGATTGTATTTGTATTCCACACAAATTAAAATTGGAATGACTGCCATCACTTACCATCATTACGCTTTAAGCGAAGGCCCAAGTCTGAATGAAAATCCAAAAGAAAGTAAAGTTTTAAAAGCTTGAAACTATGAGACAATATTCATTATTATGAGAATGACATGGTTATGAACACTTACCCTTCATTAGGCATATTTTTAATGAAATGAAAAAGAAATACTGGTTAGATTATCAGCCATGATAGGCAAAAATCACAAAGACTAAGTTAAAGCTCCTGATTTGTGAAAAGAACAAATCTATACCCCATTTGATTTCACTACCACAGAGGCATTGAGTTGCACTTACAAACATGAGCGCAGAGGTGCCAGGCACCTGAACAGCAGCGAAAAGGCTGAAGACACAGACGAAGATCAAAGAATACGGAGCCATTGTTGCGCCGAGAATTGTGTCCTGTGAAGCTTTAGATGTGGCTTATATAGTCTCAAACGAACAAAGAGACAAGGAAAAAAACAGACTTAACAAACAGTCTTAAGAGCATCCGTGTTTACAAAGGATGACCAAACTTGAATGTAGCATTTTCATGTGACACCTGTCAAGTTGTTCTCACTGAACAGAAGGTGTGGAATGTTTAAACTGAACTTAGCTTCTCATAAAAACATGAAAATATGCTCATCAGATCTGTATTTAATGAAAACTAAAGCATTCATAAGGTAATCTCTCTTTTTTTCAGCAACTCATGTGGATGAAAGTCACCAGTCAGCAGGGTCACATGTTGTGTTTGTTATCGTTAGCCCAATTAATGTTTCTGTTGTAAATGAGACAAAAACAGTCTGTTTTCTGATTTGCAGGCATCACATTTGGCTATTTAAAAAAAAAAATACAAGGTAAATACATTTACTTTGTTACAGTTTTTCTCAAGTAGGAGTAAAAGTAACACTAAGAATCTACTCAAGTAAAAGTACTAAATGTAAAATGTACTCAATATACTGCAAAAAGATCTGGCTGTAGACTTCTACTATGAGGCGATCTTAGCCATGGGGTGGGAAGTGGCGTACAAGATTTACTGAGGGGGATCAGTTTTAATTTAGCACACCAAAGATGTAGGAATACCCATAGAAGGTTAAGGTTATGAACCTGAACCCTAAAGGTCAGGGGGAGTGCAGCCAAATGTCTCCCAAACTCTCAGTACTTTGAGTACTTTTTTTGCAGTGCAAAATGTACAAGAGGGAATGAATCTCAACCCATGTTTCATTGAATAAACACTTTTATTACATGAAATGCAATGCAAGAACAAATATTGGATGTAGAGTCATTAATCTGGATATGGTCCATAACATTAACACAAAAGTCTTCTGTCCATCTTTTAACCATTTCACTCTGGCTGTGCTATAAAGTTTGACCAGATGGTTGTCTATTAATTTAGTACAGTTCATCAATCAATCCAAGCATGCTTTTCCAGTAAACAGCGGTCCACACAGCCAAGGCAGGCAGACGTAGAATTTGAGAACAAGTTTTGTTGATATGGGATTTCACTTGTCGAGCGGAGAAGATCCACAACCAAATGACCCATCCAGTTCTTCTGTACCTGATGATTGTCTGGGTTCCAGTGAGGAGAAGAAATCCTCTTCATCTGCTGAATGTTGTCCTTCACTCCATCCTCTCATATCTGGTCAAGCTGTCAATACCCATACATGTAGAGACAGATAAACACAAGGCTATTGATATTCTTCCACCTTGTAATTTTCATTGACTAATGACAAAGGGAAGAGCGATAGTGCTGAATACCTGTGTATTATTATGTATCTGAAATTCATGCTACTCTTTAGCTTACAATCTTTTTCGCCCGTAACTTTCCTCACTTACCTAACTTAGATATGTTGAACATTATTATGTTACATTTGCTAACAGCAGCCTGAATTATTGCTCACTGCTGCCTCACAATAGTCAGTGGGTTTATACAGTTTGAAAAAAATGATTTAATAGTCTGGAATATTAAAATGCAATTACACTTATTAGTCCAACTGAAATCTTTCGAATTAAATGTTATCAGAATATGACTCTGCGAAACATACTATTAACTAATGATGACCACAACTTACTGTATGTTCATTTGAGTATTAGTACAGGTAAAGACATGATATTAATTTTAGGTGTATTAAATATCTGGTGTTAAATGTCTTACTTCTCTGGATATATTTCACCTTTTGTATTGTTTCCCCACTATGAACAGTTCACTGTCAACTTGCCATATTACAGACTATTTTAACCTAACCAGCACGTTATTTTTCCATGCTAATCAAAATTCCAGGTTAAACTTTCAGCTAAACTTAGAGACTAACATTAACATACTAATGTATGTCCTATGAATTCATGTCACACTCACCTCTGCATGTTGTGTACATTTGATGTCAGGCTTCTTCTCTTGGCAAACACAGACTCACTCCTGCGTGATAAAGCTGTTGACCTTCTCGCCCCTGTTTCGTTTACTCTTTAGGTTTGACTTCAGCTTTACTGGGACGTTTTACAAGGTCCACGGCTTCTGTCATCGTTGCTGTGGGTTGAGTGTGAGCATGCGCATTCTTCCTCTCTGCCTGTTTGTACAGCGGTCACTTAAAAGACTTCGGCCAATCGGCAGGTCAGTTTCACACAGTGTTCAGAGAGCTTTGATCGCTTTTGCTTTCTTTTTTTTCTCAAAGTGAAATTCAGCAAACTACAATACTTAAAACAGTATTATAGTTTGCTACAAATACTCAGGAAAACGTAAAGTAAAAGTACTCTGTGTTAGCCAGTCAAGTTTTTCCACACTGCACTCATCAAACCATGTCTTTATAGCCCTTGCTTTGAATACTGGGGCATAGTCATGTTGGAAGAGAAAAAGGCCTTCCCCAAACTGCTGCCACAAAGTTGGCAGCATAACATTGTCAAAAATGTCTTGGTTTGTTAAAGCATTAGGATAAGCCTTCACTGCAGATAAGCCCAAACCCCGATAAGCAACCCTCTACCATTATCCGTCCTCCACCAAACTTCATAGTTGGGCAGGTAATGTTATCCATGTATCCGCCTAACTCTGACTCACCCATCTGACTGCCAAACAGAGGATAGTGATTCATCACCCCACAGAACACATGTCCAGTGCTCCTCATTCCAGTGTCAGTGTGGTGGTGTTACACCACTCCATCCAGTGCTTGGCATTGACCAGGTGATGTGAGGCTTACAGCTGGAAACCTATTTGATGAAGCTCCTGCCTCGCATTTTTGTCCTTACATTAATGCCAGTGGAAGTTTGGAACTCTTCAGCAGAGCATTGGCGCCTTGGCAGTCGTTGACCTTTCTCTGTAATTTTACTTGGTCTTCTGCTGTTGTTCCTAAACGCTTCTACTTTCTAATAAGAGCACCCACAGTTGTCTGCGGGACATTCAGCAGGGAGGAAATTTCACAAGTTTCCAATTACAGTGCAGTGCTTGAAGTCACTGAGCTCTTCAAACCCATTTTGTATCACAGATGTTTGAAAATGGAGACTTCATGGCTAGGCGCTTGATTTATACACCTGTGGCAATGGGTTTTATTGAAATCCCAAAATTCAATAATTAGCTTATTAAGTGTGTCCAGCATATGATCAGTTTTGTATTGATTTGGACTTTCCTGATGTCTCTAATTCTTTTTTTAACACTGGTTGACTTCTGCGTGGCCCTACAGTCTCATGCCCTTAAAGGGATGGTTCTCTGCCGTTATTAGGAAAAACATGCATACACATGCTGTCAGCTTATGAGGACACATCCTTCATCAGTCTAAGAACAAAGGTTGCACCAGTTCAGCACCTTAACAACAGACTCCAGAATCTGCTTAAGACTTCTTCTTAAGAGCAAATTTGAGAAAGATCTTAGCAAGATCTTGGTGCATGGGGCCCATTATTTGTGCTCTGTTAGAGGGATACACAGTATACCTTACCACCCCCTCCCACTCACTCAATATTTTCTTCTGTGTTCTCACAACAGTACATGTGAAATCTCTCTGGGAATGAAGTAAATACATCTAATGTTTTGCACGTGACAAAAGAAAAGCAAAACAGCGACGGAGCTTTAGCTTATTTCACAGATTGTTTTGGCCAATGAATTTAGATTTATGCCATACTATGTAATCATACTTTACAATACAATTAAAAAAAGACACAAATGTGGAGACTTTTTATCCATTTGAGAAAAAAATATACAATGCAACACTTCTTTTATAACGATCAGTGGTGGCTATATGCTTCTGGCTTCATTTGACATCATTAGCTGAAGAGGAACAGCAGAAAGACATGGAGTAAGCAAGGGAAGATTTTGCACTTTCTTCATGAGAAAACATCTTTTTTCAAAGGGAGGTAAGCAGAAAACAGACAAGACAAATGATGTTTGCAGTGAGAAGAGAGTGGTAAACTACAAAACACTGCAGCCAACAGGATGCAGGACGTGGAAGAGGCCAAACTTCAAAGCTAGAGACACACCAAACCATATAATATGATCTGGATTTGCATCTTGTAGACTTTAAGGGATGATGACGATGATGCTTATTATTATTGTTATTATTGTTGTTGTTGTTGTTATGAAAAAAGACCCATATAACAATGTGCTCCTTCTTTTGGGTTTTAGTTTGATTATTCAAAAACTTGAATGAAAACTTGTGTCAGGTGACCAAATAGTTGGTGAACTACAGTGTCTTAAAAGTTTTACCTCTTAGTTCCTCTTAGTTTTCATGGTACCTTCACAGATGTGCAAGATACCCATGCCATTGGTACTAATACACCCCCACACCATCACAGTTGCTGGCTTTTGAACTTTGGGTTGATAACAATCTGGACAGTCCTTTTCCTTTTACACCTGGAGAACTCCATGGAAATTATTTCCATAAACAATTTGAAATGTTGGCTTGTCAGACCACACTTAACCACTTCAGATCAGTCCATTGAAGAAGAGCTCAGGGCCAGAGAAGTCTGCAACACTTCTGCATGTTGTTGAAAGATGATTTTTGCTTTGCATGGTTGAGTTTTTCCATGGTTGAATTTCTCAAGTTCTTTGCAATTGCACATTGAAGAATGTTGTCCATAAAATGATGGACTATTTACATTTGCAGTCTTGCATGGGAAACCTCCACCATCATTCGCTGTGAACAACCAAAAATATGCAGGTGTTTTTTTTTTTCTCTTAGCACTTTACATCTTTCCTAGTTTTTTCCTACCCCATCACAACTTTTTTGTTGTGTGTTTCAGGCATTGAATGTAGAATGTGGACATATTTTTCCTTAAACAATAATTTGTCAGTGTAAGTAAATAAATATAGCTTGACAATTATTTCACTTTATCGCTGTGTTCTATTTGTATTTACTTTTTTACAACATCCAACTTTTGTGGAAGTGAGGTTTTTATTTGAAATAGATATTTCAAAACATTCTGATTAAAAGATGATAGTGACTCTTTTTAGAAATAACACATTGTCTTTATACAACTTTAAAGATTGACAAAAGTATTGTATTTATAAAGAAAAGTAATGAAAATGATATTTTTGATTTTTAGTGTCAGACAGTTGGGAATAAAATAATTACTAGTGAAGTTTCCATCCACCTATTTTTTCTTTGGACCTTTTTTTTTTTTTGCAGGTCAGGTATGCTGTTGTAGTACTTTGCTGTGGCAACCTTGGTCCTGTACTGCTCTGGCCTCCTGATGGCCATCCTCCAGGCCTGCACCAGGCCCATACCCCATCTCTCCAGGTATTCTCCCAGCTGCCCCCTCCATGACAGCGGTTGCCCCCTACATCTGGACCAGCTCACTGGGTATGTGTTGAGCTGGATTAGGCCTGTGAAAGTGCACCAGGTATCTGTAAAAGCCCAGTTGTTGTTCCCATATCAGGTAGCTGACCATTCCCATCCCTGCTCTCCTGAGCACGTCAGCGTTAGACACATGGTCTTGCCAATGATACCCAAAGAAGCCACAAAGAAAAGATGCCACAAAGGAGTCCAGCAGTTGTCTCTGGCCATCAGTCAATGTCCAGGACTTAAAAGACTATATTAAGACTGGAAGGACCAAGGACTGAAAGACTCTAACTTTCGTCCACATGTTATCAGATACCGGGAATGCCACACTGTTTTGCAGTGAACCCATCATATGTGATTCCAAGTCTTGCTCTCAGCCTTGCAGTCAGGTTAAGGCAGGTGCTAATGCAGCTGAAAAGGGGGTTGGCGTCCCTTACCTCCAGAGTATTTGGCACTGGGTTTGTACCCCCATGCCTTTGAACTACAATGCACACCAATGCCTACGAATACAAGGTCGGCACAGGGGTAATACTCTTGACCCTGCTGCTGTAAGACAAGCTGCATGTCACATGGGGGTAGCACTGGGTTCTCAAGTGTTTCAGCCCACCTTGAGGCAGTCTGTGCAGTGCCTGGAGCATGACTTCTCTTTTCTGTTTGAAAAACAACTAGAAGTGCTGCAAATTTAGAAGATCTTGAAATAATGCAGAAAAGTTGTTACGCTTGGAGGTAGTGGAAAGGTTGACACTTGGATAAAAGACAAAAATCTGCAACAGAAACATCCATCCATCCATCCATCCATCCATACATCCATACATCCATACATCCACCTTTACCTGTCTGACCACTTTCACTTTACTGGATCCTGTTTGGACAAACTTCCACAGGGTTCTACAAACAGCACAACCTCCATCTACATTTGCACTAAATATCATCACATCGTTCCTTACTTGCTCAATGTGTCAAGATTGCTTCAAGGTACATGTGTTTAGCTGTCTGTCTAGGTAAGCAGAAAAGGAGACATCAGATCTACAGGACTAACCTTTGCCGTGCCATTGTTAAAACAAAGCATACATATGGTCTTAAAACTTTATGTTGACTCAGACGGGTGGTGTGTGTAGCTTGGGGCCATCATTGACAATAAGTCTGGGGCAAGTGTGTGTGATGGTGACAGATCTCTCCTGGAAGCACTCGATGACACCTACATGCTCTGATCATACCAGGAAAAAAAAAACAGAAACTATCTTGCATTTCTCCATCTACACTGATTTATTTGATAATGTGCCTGGAAGTGTTGTCAGGTGGTGGGTTGTCTCATTCCGCTTAATTTGTAAGGTTGTTGAACCATTCTTGATCCAAGGTACCAGTAATTAAGTATATCCGCTTTAAGCCTCAATGATCTGGAGCTTTTACCTCAACCATAATAAGGAGCCTTAAGGATCTGATCTTGGGTCGTATCAAATCATTTCTCCACTGGTGGTCTTTCTTGAATATTTTCAACAGGCGGTACCAGTCGGATATGTATCAATGTTTGCATGTGTATTTGCAAATTATTAATTCTTATCATTATTGTGACTCAAAAAACCCTGAATTTGTTTCTACATTGTGTTTATGGGTGAGGAAAGATGAATGGGTTTGAGCGGGTAAATATATATGAGTGTGTGTGCAAAAGAGAGTGTGTGCTTGCCAGTCTTTTTTTATTCAGTCTTCTTGCTCAAAGTGCAAAGCCAACCATGAAAGGGGATAAAGGGGAAAGTTTTCTGGAGCCCAGCCAAACGTGGGGCCCATGGAGGTCAGATAAATTTTGGTCCATTGTAAAGTCAATTTGTGATAACAATGTTTTATTTTCCATCTTAATAATAACCAATCTTATCAAAGAAACACAAAATAATGTTATTTATTTATTTTACCTATTTTATGATGTAAACCCCCTTTCTTAAAACAGAATTACCTTTTTGGTAGTGTCAACAATGTGGATGGGCACACTTAAATAAACCATTATGGAAAGACTTCCCGCTAGGCTAATGTTAAACTGTTAAACTTCAGGATGCCAAAAAATAATGCTGAAGGAGCCAAGTCATCTTTAATGGAAAAGAATAAAGAAATTGTGAAAGAGACAAAAAAAAATGGGTAAAAGTGGCAAAAAGTAGTGACAAAAAGCAGCAAAACTGGGTGAAGTGTTGCTAAAATGTGGCAAAAATGGGAAAGGTGGGAAAAATGGGTTGAAAGTGGCATAAAGGGGCAAGAAGTGGCAAAAGTACTTCAGAGTGGCAAAAAAGAAACCAGAAGTTAAAAGCAAGAAGTTTTTCAAAGTACAAAAAAGCTGCAAAACAGGTATAATGTACAAAAAAGAAGTGGCAAGTGATCAAAAAAATGGCAAAAAGAAGAGACAGAAATAGAGAAAAGTGGCCGAAATGGGTTAAAGTGGCACAGTTGAGCCAAAATACTCAGAAGTGGCCAAAAGAAATGGCAAAAAGGGGCAAAGGTGCCAAAATAGGGTTAAGTGGAAATTATTGACAAAAAGCAGTAAAAATGGGTTAAAAGGGTGAAAAGAAGAGGGGAGAATGGGTTGAAACTGCAGAAGATGGGTTTGAAGTAGAAAAGAGTTGCAAAAATTGATGAAAAGTAGCAAAAATGTGGAAAAATGGGTTGAAAGTGGCATTGAAAGGCAAGAAGAGGCAAAAAGCACTTAAGTGGCAAAAGAAGTAACCAAAAGTTAAAGCAAAAAGTTGTTTAAATTACAAAAAAAAAATTGCAAAATGGGTATAAGGTGGAAAAAGAAGTGGCAAAATAGTCAAAAATGGGCAAAAAAAAGAGACAAAAATGGAGGAAAGTGGCCAAAATGGGTTAAAGTGGCACAAAGGGGCCAAAATACTTCAAAGTGGCAAAAATTGGGCAAAGGTGCCAAAGCAGGTTAAAAGTAGAAATAATGGGCAAAAAAGCAGGAAAAAGGGGTTGAAAGGGCAAAAAGAAGTTGCAAAGTTGGCAAGAGTGGCAAAAAGAAGAGGTGAAAATGGGTTGAAACTGCAAAAGATGGATTTAAAGTAGAAAAAAGTAGCAAAAATGGATGAAAAGTTGCAAAAATGTGGCAAAAATAGGAAAAGGTGGGGAAAATGGGTTGAAAGTGGCATAAAAAGGCAAGAAGTGGCAAAAACACTTAAAAGTGGAGAAAGGAAGTAATAAAAACCAGTTTAAAGAAAAAAAGTTATCATAAAAAGACAACCAAAAAAAGGTTCAAAAATGTGTGAAAAAAATGGGCAATAATCAGTGAAAGGGGGTTTAAAGGGCAAAAAAGAAGTTGCAAAGGTGGGCAAAAACAGCACTTATGGGTTGAATTTGGAAAATAGACCAAAACAGCAAGAATGGGTTAAAAGTAGCTAAAGAAGCGGCAAAAAGGGGTTGAAACATCAAAAAGAAGTTGCAAAAAAATATGTAAAAGTGCCAAAAAAGAGCTTAAAGGTTACAGAAAAGTGCAAGAAACTGCAAAAAATGGGTAAAAACTGGGAAAATTGGCAAAAAGCAGCATAAATGGGTTGGAAAAAGGCCAAATATAAAACAAGAATGGGTTAAAATTTAAAGAAAAACACCACAGTAGAAGTAGAAAATAAATAGAAATAAAGACGCAAAAATGCAAAAAAGGATTTAGGTGTAAACACAGTTGGAAAAATGTCCAAAAGTAGGAAAAAATAGCAAAACTGACAAAAAAATTGACACATTTTCAGCTCCAGTATGAGGTCACTTTTAGCAAGGATCTAAGCACCTTTGCTTCTGTTTCAACATCAGTAAATCACAACTGGGGAGGGCCCATTCTCTTGGTTTCTCAGGTCTGGCAAAGTGTAAATGACTCCTGTTTTGCTCTGTTTTTGAAAAAGGCAGAATATGTTTATTATGATGTGTAAAACAAAATGTTAAAAAAAAATCAAACCAAGGCAGAAATTTGGACAAATTCCTTTATTAACAACTGAGAATTTAATTCAAAAAGATTGATAACAAATGGACTGGGTATGTAAGTAAGTGAGATAGAAGAGGGTGATACAGAAAGAGATGAGGGAGATGCATGAAGAGAGGAGAATGAGAAAGTACAAAAATGAAAAGAAGGAGATGTACAAAGAGATAACAGGATTATGCAGAATGAGACAATAGCGAGGTGCAGAAAGACAGAAATTGGAGACAGAAAAAAAGAGAAGAGGGAGATTCAGAAAGAGACAAGAGGGCGATGCATGAAGAGAGAAGAATGATGAGAAGGTACAAAAATGAAAAGAGGGAGATGTATACAGAGATCACAGGATTATGCAGAAAGACCGAAATTGGAGATAGAAAAATGAGAATTGTGGGGTGTGGAAAGAGAGATGATGCAGGAATAGAGAAGTAGAAGAGGGAGATGTAAAAAGAGAGAAAACAGAGCAGCAACAATGATTAAAATAATTTTTTTCTGCTTACCTGCCTTTAAATCCAGATGAAAATGATTTCTTCAGGGTCATCAAACTTAACCATCTGTCTGCCTCAGCTCCCTGTGAATATCTCTTTAGCTGGGCAGACAGCTGCTCACTGCAAAGCACATTTGGATGAACTGTATAAACTTTAAAGACCAGCTGCTGTTTAAAATTTATAGCAAGTTTAGTCGAAGTTAGACAGCACTTTTCTGTGCATATCCAGATTAACAGCTGATTAATGGACATGCTGCTGCTTTGCATTTTCTTTAATCAAGATGTTCATTTAATGGCACAAACTGATTTAAGATTCGTATCCTCTTTTCCTTTTTGCACACAACAGAAAAATGTTTCAACAAAGTACTTTTTACTTTTACTAGCGTGCAATGCTTTTGTCCTGTTTTCACTCCTGGATCAAACATTGCGTTGTGGTATTGGCGTAAGCACAAGTACACAAAAAAGCGGGATCTTCACTCACTGCCAGCCAGCTCTGAGGTTTTGCATTGACGCTACTTGGTGCTGGTTGTGCCTCTGTTGTTACCTCTCATGCTGACACAGAATCAAAGGTAATCATTTAGTGCCACAACTTTGTGACATTTACCCTCCCAGTGAAGCATAACAGGAAAAAGTCCCACCTATAACTGGAAATATGATAGTGGTTACATATTGACCTTTGCTTGCTGTGCACATCGGTAGTGTCTCACCTGTAGAGACAACAAGTATAAATACCTGAACATTCATACCTGTTAATTTTTCTGAATCATTTGCTGGTTCTGTTTTTTCATTGAACTATTTGTACTATTACCTCATTGCACAAATAAGCAACCTGACATATTTTACCGTGTTTATCATTGGTGCTTTTAAAGTAGGCTGTGTTTGTGGATACACCTTTCTTTTCTTACATTTGTGTACACAATAATTAAGCTTGATATTTGCTCAGCTTAGTTCTTCTTGTTGTTTTTTGTTGTCTCTAATCCTTTATAAATACTTTGAGATAACAGCAAGATCCTCCAGACCGCAGCCTTTTCCTGTGCTGCCTCCAAACTCTTCTGGTCATTATTTACCTGTCTGGGCAGCTGATCCTCTCTACAAATACATATCTTTACTGCTGTTATTCCACAACTTTCACTTTACACTTTAAACAGTCCATCCATCAGTAGTCTACATTGCTAATCCTGTTTGGAGTTGTGAGGGGCTGGAGCTTATCCCAGCTGTCATTGGGGAGAGGCAGGGTACACCCTTGACTGGTCGCCATGAGTCAATCACTGGGCTGACATATGGAGACAAACAGTCAGCCACACTCACACCTGTGGTCAATGTTGAGTTGAAGTTGTAGAATCCAGTCAACCTGACAAGCATGTCTTTGGAGAATGGAAGGAGTACCTGAAAATAAACAGCACATGCATGACGTAGAGACATACTACACAGAGAGGCCCTGTCCAACAGGGGTTCAAACCAGTAACTTTCCTGTGGAGGGGCAGCAGTCCTAACCCCTGCAGCTTAAATTGAATGGTCCCATATACAGTACATCCAGAAAGTATTCAGACCCCTTCACTTTTTTCAATTTTACTAAGTTGTATCCTGATACTGCAGTTGAAAAAATACATCTTTATTCAAAATAATCTAAAGTCAGTACCCCATCATGATAACATCTTTTAATCACTTTTTCCCCAAATTTTTTGTTGCACTTTTTAACCATTTTACACCCTCCGCTTGTTGTTGCCTTTTTTGACCCATTATTGCCACTGTTAACCCCCGTTCAACACTTTTTATTCCAATTCTACCAACTTTAACCAATTTTACCATTTTAATGCCTTTTTCCATTTTATCCACTTTTGCCACTTTTTACTCATGTTTGCCTCTTTTAAATCCCATTTCACCACCTTCCCCCTCATTGTTGCCACTTTAAGCCATTTTTGCCACTTTCCTCCTATTGCTACCTCTGTTGTCGCTATTATTGACACTGTTAACCCCTTTTCACCACTTCTCATGCCCATTATGGCCAATTCTAACCTAATTTCCCTATTTGTTGTGCCTAATTTGACATATTTTTGCCACTTGCCACTGTTATCAAATATTTGCTACTTTTAACCAATTTCTGCTATTTTTAAAATCCCATTTCACTACCTTTACAATTTTTTGCCACTTTAAGGCATTTTTGCCACTTTACACCTATTGTTACCTCTGTTGACCCATTGTTTATGCAAATATTTGCCAATTTTAACCACAATTCACTGTTTCTTATGCCCATATTTGCTACATTTAACCCATTTTGCCACATCCACAATTCTTTTCCTCTGTTTTTCAGTTTGTTCCCCTTGAAACATTTTTTTGCCACTATTAACTAATTTTTGCTACTTTTAAATTCCTATCTCTCCACCTTATCCTCTCATTTTTGCTTCTTTTAAATCCTTTCCAACACTTCCAACACTTTTAAACCATTTTCCATGTTTTTGCCCATTGTTGGCTGTGTTGACCCATTGTTGCCACTATTAACCCCTCTTTACCATCAATCATGATGCCTCTAACCCATGTCTGCCACTTTTTTTATACATTACCCTATTTTTGCCACTTTTAAATCCCATTTCACCACCTTTCCCCCATTTTTGCCACAATCAAACCATTTTGCAACTTTCAACCTATTGTTACTTCTGTTGCCCCATTTATGCCACTGTTAACCCCTTTTTAACATCTTTTATGGCCTTTTATGCCCATTTTTGTCATTTTTGATACATTTTTGCCACTTGAAGCACATTTTATTAGTCTCATCCATTTGTACAGCTTTTAAAATCCCACCTATCTTTTCCTCTATTTTTTTTCCAATTCAACCTATTTTGATTCTGTTAAGAAATAGGGGCTTTACATATTGAAGAAGGCTATACTCTGCACAAATTAATAAAAATACTTGCTGCTTTGATAAGAGTGGTAATTATTCAGTTAAAAAATGGTTATCACAGCTTAATTTTACAAAAGACAATGATTTGGCTGACCTCCCAGGGCCTTCAATTTGTGTGGGCCCCAGAAAGTTCTCCCCTTTCTCCCCCCTTATGGTCGGCCATGCTTTGAGGCAGCTTGGAGCTCGGAGCCCCAGGCAGTTTTCTATCTCTGCCTAATGCTAAACCACCTGAGAGTTACATGAAATAGAGTGCTTGTAGATAGTTTCAGTTTGATTTTTTTTTTCAGTTCTTTCAGGATTATAAATGTTCTGTTTTGAACTCCGCAAAGCTTTTGAATTGCTCCTTACATGAGCAATGCTCTATAAATAAGCATATTTTGCCTTTCAGTTGGTTTTATTATCGTAATTATCTGAAGGTAATTAAATCGTGGGTCTACAGACTGCTTTTACCTTAAATTTATAATTAATACATTTTGTACAACGTGTTCAGAGCAAAAAATTGTGATGTTATGCTCCCCTCCTGCGATGAGCACTTGTAGGTACAACATCCACTGGGCATGCGCAGAACCGCGTTAGCCTACATTTGTTCCCAGACATCATCACAGGTTCAACTGCACATCCTTTTCCACAAAGAGGGACGGCTTTTCATTTACTTGTGCTCTTTTTTTTAACCTTCGGTGACACTGCAGCTGCGGTGTAAGAAAAAAGAAACAGCACGGAGGGAGGAGAAGCCATAAGATGAAGAAACGTTATGTGGACGCGAACAGGCTACGGAAAATGAAAAAACTGAAAATAACGGAGAGGCTGTCTGAAAGGTATCTGGCGCCGCCGTGAGCCGCGTCGCGAGCCTGGCGGCGGAGGCTGCTTTTGTTGTGGTGCTCGTCTTTGTGTGTGAAATTCAGCCGTCGTCATCCTGCTCACCTGTCTGCCCCACGTCCCTTTACATTGTCCATGCCTCAACGTTAAATGCAAGTCAGAGTTAACGACTAAATAGGCTCCATTACGGATAGTCTCAGGAGAGACGCGTAGAAATGTAGTGCGAGTTATTTCATCCGACATTGTTTACAGAACGACTGAGATACGGACCTGTGTGAGATGAGCAAGTTACCACTGGCCCCCTTCTCCTCGGGATGTCTTCCTCCCTTTAATGTGGTTCTTTTTCTCATTATGATGAGTTTAAAGCCAATATTTGCATCTCATTTAATCTTAAATGCAGTGTCTTCCACTGACACTAAAGAGAGCAACTTATGATTTTGCACGTGAGGTAGAAGAGAAACTACTTGAATTGATAGGTTCACATGAGCAAGAAAATTTTTTAAATCACTTTATTTTGAAAAATGAAGCATTGTGTTGTGTTGTCATAAACTGGTTAAACATATTTGATTTTTAAATGTAACATAGTTGTAGTTATGTGGCAGTTATTAAAAATGTGTCTGTTAAATTAAAAGATATGCTCTTTGTGTGTTAAAAAAGAAAGATAGGAGCTGTTTTGCAGAATGTTGTCTTCAGTATTTTCCCTATATTAGTAAGGTACATTTTTGTGTGATGGCCTGCATATTTAGTTTCTGTTACAGATACAAGATAATGTTTTTAAAAGGGAGAATATGCTTTTTGAATAGGATGGCATTGATTTTTAACAGGATTTTGAACCATGTGCAGTAGGATGCTGTGGTGCTCCTTCTCTCCTCCAGATGAAATATTGCCATGGTTACCAAACAAAGAGGGGCTGATGTGATAGCAGCCTATGGACGAGCAGAACAAAGGAGCACAAACCACAGCCCCTGTTTGTCTCGTGGTTGCTCATAAAACCAAGGAGGGAAAAGTCATTGTTCTCTCCTCAAAGTGACTGCTGAATTATAGGTTTAGCAGTGTGCTTCTAATGCCACATCAATTCTTTTGCTAAAATTTCCAAGAATGAAAGGCTAGAATACACCAAAGCAAGCACACCCCCTCTGCTGATGTTTTATGTGTAGTCATTGCAGGCATCTGTCTTGTTGCAGTGCCTACACCGTCCTGAAGTTTATGATGATGTGGACGCTGGTGCTGCTGGCAGATTTCATCCTTGAATTCAGATTGGAGTACCTGTGGCCGTGCTGGCTCTTCTTTGGCAGCGTGTACACCACTTTCCACTGCCATGGACTGGTGAGAATCCAGCCTGTTTGATTTCATACTGTGTGATGATGACTCTGAAGCATTTTACAGTAATTGCTGTTTTTCTCTGTTTGCAGGTTATTTGTGTTGTTTTTGTGTGTGCTGCCTTCACGCTGGACATTTTTTGTTTGATATTTGTTCCTTTACATTGGCTGTTCTTTGTGGCAAGCACTTATGTATTATTCAACTACATATGGCATACAGGTATGTTGGGTATTGTTTGTTTTATTGCCTGTCTTCTCTGACATATAGATCCAAAACTCTGTTCCTAGTAGAGTTGTCACAATGCAAGAATTTTAAACTTTAATATTATACTGGTAAGAATATATAGATATTATCACCTCTTGTCATACCACCACAACAAAACTAGAAGTTGCAGTCACTCAATATTGGGAACTTAAATGCTATAAGCATCAAAAATTGCAAGTAAACTCCTGAACACTGTTTAAATTGCACAAATACACTTGTAGTAATTTACGTTATTCTAAAATACACCTCTCAACAGAATTTACTACAACATAAAACCTCGAAATTTCATAGAAATAACAACAAACATTGCCTTAAACAGAGGTTTAAAAAACACTCTCTGAAGATTAACAATTCCCTAAAAGTAAAAAAAAGTAAAGATCTTTTAAGATTTGCACTCCAAGCCCTACAATAATTTCAGTGACTACTGTAAGCTTATTTGGTGCTAAGGATCTCCTGGAGTCTTGAATACAGTTGTGAGATGGCCACTCGGTTCATTTTCAATGTCCAACTTTGATCTGTATTTTGTCTTGATTGAGAAAACAGCAGAAAAACCTATCTTGTACTGGTAGGATGCAGCAAAAGTAAGGAGTGTGGCCAGGGCTCTCCTACGTGGTATGGGTATTCCTTTTCTACTCCAATCCAAAATGCAGACAATGTCTTGGACTTGAACTGCAACCACATTGTTGAATGACATCAATAAACTGCTCCTCTTCTGCAGTGCTGAAGTCAAACGCTGGCGTTGCTAAGCCCTGCTTGTCACGCTCCCTCGTCATGATGCTATGCCCCTGGGGTGGGGGCACATGCCTCACTTTGGGAGCCACTGCATTAAACCATTGAATAATTAAAAAGGGTTTAATACTACTCCTGCCATACCAATGCAGATTGCTGTCTGTATTGTTGTTTGACTCTTTTATGATAGCACACAACTTTTTTTGCCGCTTTTACTGACTTAACTAATAGCTAGGAAGTATGACTGTCCTTTATACATAAAAAACAGACAAGTCTGAGTTTTCACTGTCCTGGACTGCAAGTACAAAATTGCATTTTTTCAAGAGATTTGTGTGCTTTGTGTGTCATCACTTTAAGAAAACATGTCTTCCACAGCTAACAAACAATTAAAGTACTTGGAAAGGCATTTAAAATAGTCTAATGCAGGGGTTTTCAGTGTGGGGGAGTGAGCTTACCCTCAGAGAAAATAATTTATTCAGTGGACCCCAACCCCGATAAAGATTCAGAATGAAAAAGAAAACAACAACAACAACAACAACCATATTATCAAATATTTATGTCTAATCTGTAACAATTTTTAACATGAATATATTTTGGATATTTTGGTCTGCAAATGTTCTGAAACATCTGTCTTTCCCAGGCATCAGTTATTTGGTTTCAGTAATAAATCTATCGCCAATACTACCTAAATATTATCCTTACGCTTCTATTTGGTGGGAACTAATTAAATTTTCATCTATACAGTTGATGCAGGATTGCATAAAAGCAGACCATCCTTGCTTTTGATCAGTGCTTTTGCACTGATCATTGACCGAAATTCCTTTCACCTCCTGTTAAAAAATTACCAGAGTTTGGTCACTAGACTTTTTGCTTAGTCTTCAGAAGTCTATCCATTTTGCTCCACGCACAGCAGCAGTTAGCAAAGCAAATCACCTTTTTTTCTGGTTTTCTGGTTCTGCGCTTCCCCAGAAGTTTTGTGGCGCCCCCCAGGGGAGGCCTGCCTCACACTTTGCTGGTCTAATGTAAACTGACAGCATGCTACTGCTAGCTTACTGTCTGCCATCAGTTAAGCTTTGCTCAGAATGTGTTCAAACACAAAAGTGGTCAAGTCATAGACAATGTTCAGGAGTTTGCTTGCTGTTTTTGATGGATTTTTTCCTCACAAAAGCACAAATTGAATAAAAGAAGTTGTTTTTTTCTTTGAAGTGTTGGCACTTTCCAATACTGTCATAAGGCTAATATTATTATATAGTATAGATTTAGCATATATAAGTTGATTATTGTGTCGTACACTGCCTGGCCAAAAAAAAAGTCGCCACCTGGATTTAACTAAGCAAATAGGTACAAGCCTCCTATTGGATAATTACTGCATGGGCGATTATCTTTCAGCTGGCAACAAGTTATTTAACCCCAGCTGATGCAATGAGTAACTTCTCATTTCTTAAACAACCATGTCGAAAGACACATCCTGTGGTCGTGAAAAAGATGTTAGTCTGTTTAAGAAGGGTCAAAACCACTAATCAGTAAGGCTAACCAGAAAAAAAAGCTTCAGTTTGCTAGGGAGCATAAAGATTGGACTCTGGAGGAATGGAAGAAGGTCATGTGGTCTGATGAGACCAGATTTACCCTGTTCCAGAGTGATGGGCACATCAAGGTAAGAAGAGAGGCAGGTTAAGTGATGCACCCATCATGCCTAGTGCCAACTGTACAAGCCTGTGGGGGCAGTTCTGTGATCTGGGGTTGCTGCAGTTGGTCAGGTCTAGGTTCAGCAACATTATGTGCCCAAAGAATGAGGTCAGCTGACTACCTGAATATACTAAATGACCAGGTTATTCCATCAATGGATTTTTTCTTCCCTAATGGCATGGGCATATTCCAAGATGACTATGCAAGGATTCATCGGGCTCAAATTGTGAAAGAGTGGTTCAGGGAGCATGAGACATCACTTTCACACATGCACACACTTTGCACAGTGGTCAGACTCTCCCATCATCAATACAAGATCTTGGTGAAAAATTAATTCAACACTGGATGGAAAATAAGTCTTCTGACATTGCAGAAGCTTATCGAAACAATGCCACAGCGAATGCGTGCTGTAATCAAAGCTAAAGGTGGTCCAACGAAATATTAGCGTGTGACCTTTTTTGGTGGCGACTTTTTTTTTTTTGGCCAGGCAGTGTATCTTGTACAGAAAAATGGGCTATAGATATTACCACTGGGAATGTGAGTTTTCATGTAACTCTTGCATTCACTAAGTACCATCACTTTTGCTGTCCTGGAGGTGGGGGTTGGGTTAAGAGTGGGGCAGACAATGTGAGGTCATATGCAAAAGGTCTACAAGTATCAAAGTATACAAGTTTTACTCAAAAATTTAAATGTTTTGCTGCTTTTTAGTTGCTCAAGATGCTGTTAAATAAGTAATAACACATCTCATTATGTTCATATGTGTCTGCAGAGAAAGGCATCTGTATATCGACAGCATCCCTGTGGATTCTGCTGGTGTACACAGAGGCTTCACTCCGACTCAAAGACCTTAAAACCTCTCATGCCAACCTATCTCATCTTTTTGCTGCACACTGGTATTTTAACTCAATTTAAATCACTCTTTCAGCCTGTAACAGAGGTTTAGATTGCCACACTTCAAAGTCATTGAACTGATCTAATATTAAACTTTTAGTCATTCCCTGTGTGGTTTTGAGAAATGACTTTGATGAGTGTGCATCAAGTACTTCAGGAGAAAACCTTTGATGCTACGTACTAATTACTAATCAAATATTAAATGAAAGCTTTAAAAAGTATTCAATCTATAAAAGAGTAGCTATTAATAATGTAAAATTTGGTATTCAAGATGTGTTTATATCTTATTAATGCGGCACACATCTTCTGTCTCTCTCCTCCTTTGTATTCACATTCAGCATTGGATATCCTGTAGTGTATCTTGGCTTTTATGCCACCTGCTATTTCACCAACATCTTCAAGCTGCGCATACAGAAAGCCGTGCAGAGTGAGAATGACTTCCACATGCACCTCTTGCAGCACTCTCTGCCTCCAGGCCTGCAGGTTTACCCAAAGAACAGCACAGATGGCAGCAGCAGTGAGTCTATGTACCTCCACTTTATGCAATCTCATTTACCTTTATTACATTCTGCAGGGTGTTGTTTAGAGAAAGTTGTGTGTCCGTTGCTATGGGATGGACCAGGGTTTCTGCAGAATGCACCTTTTGATTGTGTAATCATTTAAAGGTACAACGGGTCAAATTTTTGTACTTGGAAACATAAAACCTGGTTTATAACCTGCACTTTTAATACCTAATGTTAATCTAAAAGTTGGTTGTGGCTTATTTATCTAGACGGCTTATATGCCAGCAGAAAGTGCAGAGATGTCACTACAGCAAGTTTTGAAACTGCCATTGCATGAGACCTAACACGAATGAAAATGATCCCCATTCATTGGGTATTGCATGTTGTGGAATACACAATAATATCGACCACACTGGCTGAGGTTGATGACACTTACTAACTTCTTCCCCCTCATTATGTCACAACCATGCATTAAAGAAAACAGGAAGTATACTGTTTAGTACTGTAAATAAACATTGTGGAGTAGTGTTCCTTGAGCAATTCCTAGCATACGTTGAAGGTAGCATACAGCATGAATGAGGAAGGCTGCTTTTGACAGCTTTTCTCTATTCTTTGCAAAGTTTGTGACTTCTGTTAAATATAATTAAAGTAGGGGGCCCATGTTATATAGAGCAGTGATGGTTCATCCTTGAGCCTGAGAATCCTGGCCTCTAGAAGGATGAGTCCATCTACTTTGTGACCACAGTTAGAGCTGTGGAGCTTTGTCGAAGATCCAGTGTTTTAATTTTCAACTTCTTGAACCAAATGAGGGCGTCAAGCAGTATTAATATGTAGGGTTTAATATTCAGTGCAGGGTGTTTAGAGGCTTCAGATCCAGGTTCAATCAAAATCCTTTTGATTGTAACAAGTCTTAGAGCTCTGAAGAACTTTTCTATCAACAACAGCCCACCTGTGGAAATGGAAATGTTCTACCTTTTGTATCTTTGCTCACCCTCTCTGACATTTCCCCATGCTTGTATTAGCAGGTCTTAAAACAGTTATAAAGCAATATTCACCTTTGCTTTTGCAGCTCATAAAGAGGCTTCAGTTTTGATTTCTAACCAGCTGAAACCTCCTCACAGGAGCTTTAATGGTACAGTTTTTTACACAGAAGACATCACATAGAGATCATAGGAGACTAGTGACCTCATGTTATTCTTCTTTCCTGTACTTGCAGGCTCAAAATGGAAGACAAAGCCTGAGCTGACTCAGTATCAGTGTCAGAACAGTGCTGTAGTGTCCCACGACGAGGGACATGTTGCTGACTGCCTCCAGATCCGCAGTGAGGAAAGAGTGACAGAGAAGGGAACACAGGAGGTAAAGTCAGCCGAAACAGACAGGCGGCCATCATCGATTAAAACTGGTGAGTCCAGAGATATGCACCATAGTGGAGCAGGAGGACCAGAATCCTCCAGAACTGCTGAAAATCTACCTCAAGAAGAGCAAGGAAGTAAAGCCACACGGGCAGCAGCAAAAAGCTCCTCGCCAAAAGCCCGCAGAGGCAGCACAAACACTCCTCCACCTCCTGCAGGAAGGACGGAGAAGAAACAGAGATCAAACTCCAAAACCACCAGCCCTAACCAGGACGTGATGGATAAGAATGCCATTGCTGCTCAGAATTGCCACGCTGAACAGATGACAAAGTATGCCTCCTTATCTTCGTTTTCACACAGCTTCAAAAATGTCTTTTCCTCTGTAACTTGCACTATCATATCTTTCAGGCTGGAGCAGGAGCTGAAGAGACTAAAGAATGAGCTGCAGACGAGTAAGCAGAGCGAGCAGGAGCTGCGGAGTCACATCTGCAACCTGACCAACAGTGAGAGGAGCCTGAGACCAGAGGTAGCTCTGCTCAGACAGTCAAACATGCTTCTGCAGAGCAAGTGAGTTTACTGCAACACCCCCTGCTGTTACTCTGTCTCTGGATCATTCTGTTGGCTAGTAATTAACTAGATTTCCCACAAATCCTTAGAAAGTCTTCAAAAGTCAGGAATTAGATTTTTAAATTTTAGGTCATAGACTGTATTTAGATGTCTAACAGTTACTTGAGAGGGTCATACTTTTTTCATGTTGATTTGACTAAGATATGTCTGAAAATGTCACTGTCTATTGAGTATTGCATGACTGTTTAC
The DNA here is from genome assembly GCF_018320785.1 of Cheilinus undulatus. Lineage (NCBI taxonomy): Eukaryota > Metazoa > Chordata > Actinopteri > Labriformes > Labridae > Cheilinus > Cheilinus undulatus. The sequence goes on along the minus strand of NC_054878.1, from coordinate 32,143,984 downwards.
TGCTCTTTTTTTGTGGACTTGTTTGCTCATGCAACAATGAACAGCATTTAATAAAGGTTTTACGGCCAGATATGTTTTTGTTCACAAACCGCCAATAAAAAGGAAAGGAGACAAAATTGCCAGTTTAAGGAAATTTTATCCCAGGATCAAAAACACAAACAGGAAATCTAGTAAAGCATTTTTGTGTGCTGTGAAATTTCTACATAATCTGATACATACAGACTACATAATCTGATACGTTGAATGACTGTGAAACTATGAAGTGGACTTTTAGTCCTGCAACTTTGAATAATTCATCTTTTTTTAACAAAAATATTTTGATAGGTGAGTTGTGTTTTTTTGGATTTGTCTCTGTTGACCATTTGCAGTCACGTGACTACCATTAGTTCATGTACTGCAGTGGATGTTCATCAGACTTGTATTTAATGAACATTAAATACACATTTGCCGGCGGTAGCCTTTGTCCATTCATTGATTCTATCGCAGTTGAAATGTTGCTTTTAAAAATGCTGTTTTAGGCCTCATAAAAGGATCAGCAGATATATTTTACTGACATTTAAAGCTTTCTCAGCTTTGTTTGTATTATTTAGCACTGGCATTCAATAAGAATTGTCTCTTTGACCCCTTGGTGGGGGTAGGATGGACATTATGATGTCAGATGCAAAATGTCTAAATTATACCTGTAAAAATAACTGTTATTATAAAGTAGACTTGCTCTTTTGATATATAGTTGTCATAAATGTATGTATGGAATAAATGTTGGATATATAAAGGTGGAAAAAATATCTATATCAACATATTCCAAAAGTGTAAAAAAAATACTGTCTCTTAATCTAACCAACCATCAAAAATTGTATTAATTGAATGTACTGTTACAGAACACTGAAGACCAGATAATCCAAAAATATTTTAAAAGTTAGTCAGGTTGAAAAATCTACATTTATGTTTAATCTATTGTTAAAATAGATTGTAAAGATTCTTATGGGTTTCCTGTCTTGTATTTTAGCTGAAAACAGTTCCTTTATTCCATCCAGTCATATTCAAACCACCAAAAATCCACCACATCAAATCCACATCCACCAGCCAGAGCCTTCAGATCTTTTTTTGAGTTGAGTGTGCTCTGCACAGATTGGATATGACATGCTCCAGTTTTTAAAGCAAGGTGCTCTCCAGTGACTCAACAACTACAAAGCAGATAAAAAACACATTAAGTATAAATGTGTGCTTAAGTTAGTATAAGACAACTTGAATGTGGCATTGACCCACTTATTTTTGACAGGATTTAGGGTAAATTTAACACCTCTTTATTTTTCTCCAGGATTCTGTGTCTGACTAAAACCAAGCAGAGGGATAAACAGAGCAGTGCAATGCTAGAGAAGAAGACCAGAGCAGAGACGGAGGCCAGACTCTCTCTGGAGAAACAGTTGGCTGAGCTTCAGGCTCAGAAACTAGAGGAAGCAGCCAGCACAGCACAGAGTCTAACAAACAGGTACATCACACCTAACAAACCTCTAAGTTCATTGTTACTGAGATGGCTCTGTGCCTGGACAGAGATGCTGGATCTGCATTTGTTTTTTTCTGAGTAGAATAAAATGCTGCCTGTGAATGTATGGCTGAACATTTTCAGAAATAGTTTCAATCATGCTTCTTTATTTTCTGGCTTAGATTTAGAAACATATTAAAGTCGTATGCCATGCTTTAGTATGAAGCTGAAACCAGAAAATGGTTAGCTTAGCCTTGCATGGTTGGAATCAGTGGGAAACAGTTTGCTTAGCTGTGTAAAAAGTAATAAACCCTCTTGAAGAACAGCAATAACTTGTTTAACCCTCTTTCGGGCAGGGAACCATACAGGGCCACTTTAGTCAACTTCTTCATGGCCCCCCCAACTCACTGTGATACAGTAGAACCAGAGTGGTTTTTCTCAGTCAATCAGTGGAGATCAGTCCATGTCACAGTAGTGACATCACACCATCCGACCAATCAGCAGTGGCCAAGGGCATCTCAAACTTTCTGTTTCCTAAAGAACTCGAAAAATGCAGTTATACATCTTTTTTGGTACCAATAAATGGACCTCAAATCATGACTAACTATGATAAGTTAATGAAACTCACACATAATAAAGGTAACTAGTAGTGCTACATGTCATGATAGGTTTTGCTTGCGTAGGATTTCTAGCAATTACGGAAATTTTAGTGTCAAAAAATGGAGGAACCATATATGGACATATGCCTGTTTAGGGTAGTAAAATGGTGTCTATGTTAAAATATATGGCCAATTCATCTAGCAACTACACTAAGGGTATTTTCTTGGAAAATAACTATTATGTAGGATAATCGTATTCTATAGTCTAGTTGGATGTTGCCACATGTTTGTAAAAATTAAGGAGGGATCCAGTGGTAAATTTGACTAATTAATAGAAATTTTCAGTCATTAAACAAAGTAGGTTTAGTAGAACAAAGTGATATATAACATGATTTTTTTTAATCAAAAGGAAATAAAAGATTTGGACACCAAAATGTGTATGTGATGTCATTGACCCATATATGTCGCCTAAAACTAACAGATTTTATATCAACACTGATGTTTTCCAATGCCTTGGACTTCAAGATGTAAAATTTCAGAGTTTCAGAGTTTATTTCCAGTAGTAAAGCTTTGTCCTGCTTTATTGCCAGTCCCTCATGTCAAAACAGAACTCTGCCAGGGCGCTGCTTCCCCTCCTCCACCTTCGCTTTATCTTCTTAAGTGCTCCAACTGAGTGCTTCGGTTTTAACGACTGATCTTTATTCAGATACTCAACCCAAAGTTGATTTGTTTAAACTTATTTTAAATATTGGCCGAACAAAATATTTCCCATGGTTTGAAAAGTTGTTTGATTTTCCTTTGAGATGTACCCTTGTGATAAAACTTCACTATTATGCTGCTTGGCTTGGGCTGTCTCTGTTTCCCCTCGTGGGAGCAGGGCAAATGTGAAAAAAATGTATGAAATGTCTTTAATCTCTGAGTAAAACATAAGCAAACTTGACTTCACTCAGTTTTTAAGGATTTATATAGCATCTGCTATATTGTTTAAACATTACATTATACCTTTTAATGATACTACTTAAATAGTAAAAGAGTTACTTTGTGACCTTTAGTCCTTCGCTAAGTCCTCTTTAGTTGAAGCCAGGCGTGCTGTTTCCTTCTGTTTTCAATACTTGGGCTATACTAGGCTAAAAAGACTAACCTATACATGTTAAACAACAGATATGACAAGAGTGTCAATCCTCGAAGCTTGACCGAAAAAAGTCAACTTTTTCCTGAAGTGCACACATTTTTTTAGATAGTTATATAATTTTTTTATTTTTTGGAAAAAAACATCCAAATGAACTGTCATGTTTCTTTCTGTGTGAACTAGTTTTCATTTCCAGATGATCCCGTCTTTTCTCACCACTCAAAACTGTGATTTTCTCCATCTTCTACACCAGGCAGGAACACTGTGAAAACCAAATGTTAAGGAAAAGAGTAAAAGATCTAGAGACAGAGTACAAACAACTACAGCTGGAGTTTCAAGTGAAAGAGAGTCAAGTGGTAGATCTAGAGAGTGATGTTGAGGTATCTTTTTTACACTTTTTGGGAATGAATTCAGTGTCTGTGAGTCTGAAGTGGTTTTAGTACTTGGTTGTTCTCAGTTTGGTCATGTAGCTTTTTTGTTTGGAGATTCTGTGTCAGTGATTGTTTGTGACTGTATTTTTTCATAGATTTTTCTTTGGATAGAGTTAGCATTTTTCCACTTTTTCATCACATCAGTATGCAGTTATGTGTAGTGTTTTTTTTTGTGTTTTGACATCAGGTGTGCGCATCGTTGAACATTGTGGTTTTTGGTTTGATTTTAGTGGTATCTCCATGAAGCATGCCATAACAGAAGCCGAAGCTTTCATAAATCAAGTAAAGTCAAGTTAATGTTAACAAAGAAAGAATCATCTCTTGAAGTGATAATGTAATGCTTGTGTGTTTTAAAATGGCTGGCCGCTTTATCATCACTGTGTAAAGGTTGTTTACTCTTTGGTGTATTGGTTCCCCAAGTGTACGGCCCCTAGCTGGTGTCTATGGGGAAAAAAGTGATTAAATTTAAAGAACAAAAGGGTTAAAATACTTGGGGAACCAAAGATCTTTTTCTGTCATGTCATCACACACGTTAAGTGATATTTCTTTTCTTTGGATCAGGCATTGGGAAAGTACCGCTGTGTGGAGAAAGAGACGGACATGCTGCTGTCCACTCTGTCAGCCATGCAGGAGAAAGCTCAACATCTGGAGTACAACCTGAGCGCTGAGACTCGCATCAAGCTTGACTTGTTCTCTGCCCTGGGTGACGCTCGCAGACAGCTGGAAATCGCTCAAGGTTCCCATCCTTTGCCTTAAAATTCTAGTGATTTCATACGGCTGTTTATTTACTCAATGTAAATATGGTGTGTACACTGTGTAATTTCAAGCCAACTCCATAACAGTCATGCAGGAATGTCAGCTCACACTGTGCAACTAAATTTACATTGTATGACAATCATGAACAACTTGTGTGCTCACACTGTACCAGTGAAGTCAAAACGGAGTTTCCTTTGAAAAGTCTCACCTACAGAGGTTGAAGACATACAGTGCTTAACAAATTTATTAGACCACCCTAACCCTAACCAAAGTAAGGTTTATGCCACGGCTGCCCTAAATTAACAGCATTGGTAATTACCAAAATCATTTTTTTTATGTTTCTGCAATGGTTAATACACCAATATGTAGAAGCTCTTTAACCCAAATGATATTTTTAATGCTAAAATATCATTATTATGGTTATCCATGAATTTTCAAATTTACTGATTTACAAAAAAATTGAAAAAATAGTAAAGCACATTAATATTTCTTGATTAATATGTCAAATTATAGTTATTTACTTGCATTCCTGATTCTGTATTTGGCACTCTTTTGTAATGTAACCTTCAGTTATGTGTTCCTCTGCCTCAACATTATACACTCTTGTCATACATTTAACCATTTTATTGCAAAATGGATGTATATTCTTACTTGCTTAAAAGTTGCTCCCTGGGTTACTCAAGCAGCAGGCTTTGGCTTTTCAGGGAGAGCATAGCTGGAAACCCCCTTATGGATAGATACATTAATCACAGTGTGTACTGAATACAATTAAATTAGCTCAGATGCGATGAATCCATAGTGGCATGAATCTAAAAATGAGGGCGCAACAAGCTTTATGCTATTATTGAGGAGGCTGGGGTGGAGGAGGTTAAGCTTTGCCAGTAGCAGCAGCAGCAGCAGGGGGATGTATCAGCATTAATTCAAGAAGGGATAAGTGAGAAGTACATCACATTTAAATACACTGCTGTGTTGAGAGAAAGAGCTGTGATTGGCCGTGGAAGCTCGGAGGCGATAATTGGGATCAGCTGTCCTACTGTGTCCTGCATGAACGAATGCTAAGCTTCATTTACTGGAGGCTAATGCCACTTACTATTGCCAATTAATTTTACAACCCAGCTTCAAAATCACAGAAATATTTCTTTAATACCTGTATTTCCATATCAAACTGTTGGCTGTGTGCTATTTACCAGTGCAATCATATACCAGTATAAAATGCTGCGACTTGTGCCATCATGACCAAAGATTAGCTACAAATGTCACACACTGCGGCGTTGACACTGTTGAAAATTCATCCCCAATCATTGTACCTCACATCGATCACAGTTGGCTGAGAGCTCAAATTCTGTACCAGCAGCTTTCAGGAGTGCAGCATCACATGGAGAAAACAGATGGTACCAAAAGAACTACACAGATACAGAAAAGCTGTACACTGCGGAATTTTCAGAACATGAAAGAAATCATCAGGCAGAAGCTGGTTTAAACATTTTCCTCCCCCTGCAAGTCCCCCAATACAGATGGAGACTTAGTAAATACTAATGCCACTTATATTCTGGTTTTTATTGTACCTCTTTGCTGGAATGCTTACTCTGTGTTGATTTGTGTAATTTGCCTGATAACAAGATAACTCAAATTGCCATCAAAAGGGGATTTTTTTTATTAAAAGCACTAGGAATGCACAATATTATTGGTACAATAGTATCAGCAGATATTAGCTCAAAAAGTTAAATACTAATATTATTAGACCATATATTGGCGACATATATAAGCTGAATAAATCATAGATCAGCCTTAAATATCAGCAAAATGTTCAACAGTACCATCAGGTATATGAGGTTGCCAAGGGTGCCCCACCCTCAAGGTGGCCCACCGTGAGCCCTGAAGCCCTAAAGCACCAAACCAATATATTGGTGTGTATATTGTTATCTGTATCGGCTAGTTTGGAAATAGCAGCATATTGGACATCCGCAAAAATCCATTATTGTGCATCCCTAAGCACCCAAGTTCCAGGAACTTCTCTGATAAGTCCCAGGGTGGTTATGCAAAAAATCAGGCATCCTGACTAGGGATGGGGATCGAAACCCGGGTTCATAAGGACCCAGTTCTGTGTTTTTGAATTACCCGAAAATCAATAACGTTTTAGCTTATTGATACTGCGATCGAGTCTCACAGGCTGTGTGACGTAACGTCATTTTAAAATAAGACTGTTGTAAAAACATACATCAGTTCTTTCAAGGGAACATATACTAAATGCACATCAATATTGTGCATCACCAGAATGTACCTTCAACTGTCGGCGTGAGGAAAAAAGACGCTGCCTGCAAGACACATGCAATCATATCCGCCTGCGCCGGGAGTAACATGCTGTCATTCCCTCTCTTTACCTGCTTCAGCTGCTCAGATAAATGCTGAAAAGTGCTCCAAAACTATGTAGCAATTTCTGATTGTTAAAAGTAGTTATCCAATGTAGAAATTCATGGTGAAATCAGCAGATTTGAAGTTAATTAGCAAGCTGAAAGACAGAAAATATGATGCGTTCAGGTAACCACAGTAAATTAGACAACTGTATACTATGTTATGATCTGTTCAAGTGTCACATAAAAATAGGAAAATTTCATTTTTGACGAGAAACCATACTAAATACAGTTGTGAATATGAAGAATGTATTTACATTTGAAGGATATAAAATAGATGTGATCGACTGAATTATAGCTTTTTAACTCAAGCTCTACTCAGCCAAGACCACTTTGAGTGTAAATATTTGTCTCCATTTTGTTTTTCCACCAAACTATAGAAAAGTTTCGATAGTGGTATTGATAAGGACTCGGATCAATAAGGAGTATCGATAAGGGTATCATTATCAATAAAAATTAATGATTCCCATCCCTAATCCTGACACAGCTAAGTTTCAGGAAGACAAAGTAAATCAATGGTATTATGCACTATCAGATCATTTTCTGATAAAGATTTAGATGCAAAAGATCTAGTGTGTAACAGACCAAGTGTAACTGTTAGTTTTTTGGGGTATATTTTTCTGATGTAAACCTTTTTATATATTTATTTGGATGTAGTCTAATGAAGGGTCTAGGTTGGGGGACATAGTTTCTGTAATCTATGATATGTAATTAGAATCTCATAAAATGTCTGTGTAGGTGTGCCGTTATCCAGGTATTTCAAAGCTAGATCTGAACAGGGCAACTAGATATGGCTTAGGTTAATAAAGACATGTCATCTTCCTCTGAGAGGCTTCAGTTCAAACACTGACTGGGGCCAGGGAGAAATAATTGTCAACCATTAGAATGCCAGTGATCCAAGTTTAAGAGTAGTTAGCAGAGTAGTTGTGCCCAATTCACCATGCCTTACGCCACTTTTAACCCATTTTTTCTGTTTTTTCATCAATTTTGCTACTTACAGCTGATTTTTGCTGCTTTTTCCCCATTTGCCCCTTCATTACTAATTTTTACTACTTTCAACCAAGTTTTGCAACTTCTTTCTATCCCTTTTAACCCATTTTTTGCTCTTTTTTGCTGCTCTGTGCCCATTTTTGCAACGTCCTTACCCCCTTTTCACTTATTTTTGCTACTTTTAAACAATTGTTGCCCACTTTGTATCCAATTTTGCCACTTAAAGCTGATTGTTGCTACCTTTTCTTGCTCCTTTTTTTGCTACCACTTTCAACCAATTTTTTCTACTTTTCATCAGTTTTTTGGACTTTTTTTAACAGTTATTCAATTCTTTACAATTAAAGCTGTCTCAGTTTCTCTAATTTATTTTGGCATCCTGATTTTTGTACACATTATGGCCTGTCTATGAAGTCTGGCATTACTTTAATTTCCTATTGGATTAGGCCAGTGTCCCCATCCACATTGTTTACATTACTGATTAAAAGATAATTCTGTTTTAAGAAAATGTGTTTACATTTTAAAAAAGGCTATATCATAGTAGGGCATAAATCGCCCTTAAAATGTCTTGAGTGTTACTCTGTGTTTCCAAGGGTTTAAATTCAGTCACAGGTCAATAATAAATTCAAAATATGAAGAAACTTTTGTAAATACATATTCTGTCTGAGTAATCAAGTGGATTAAACTCTGAGATGGAAACAGCTTCATGAACATTCAAGGTTGTTTTTATTGTAAGGGACCTGAGGAGTCCACTTCCTCAACAACAATGTTCATTTATAGGGTCATAATTTAACCAGAACTTTAGACTTTAATATCGAAATCAAAGAAAGGTGGTGTCTGTTTAAATTTCACAGCTGCACAAATAGACTGCAGAGTGTGTGAATGGCACATTGTCAGTGTTTTTGTACTGAAATAGTTTCTGGAGTTTTCTTGTGATTTGTATTGGATTGGTTTCTCTCCTGAACACCTGTCTTATGAAATAGATGGATTTTTTAAGCTCTACACTTTTGATTACCCCCTTTCATTAAATTAGGGGAGCTTGTATCATTTCATAACATGTATTATTGAAAAAGTATTGGAGTATTGAGATTATGCCAACCTTATTAACCTTCAGAACATGTAATATTCTTCATTACCACATCCTGCAGTGCCTAAACCCTTATGCATTCCCTTTGTTGCTCCTGCAGATAAAGTGATGAAGCAGGACAGGGAGATCCGGGACATGAAGCAGAAGATAGCAGAGGTGATGGCCGTCAGTCCTGGTGTGTCCTACATGGCTCCACGACCTCCGGTGCCACAGTATCTCACCAAGTTGCTCAACTCTGAGCGCTATGTGCTGAATCCACGCGCACTGATGTACCAGTGCCTAAAGAAATAAAAATGGATCTCCTTTTTTCAGATCCTCAGACCTCCTTTGCAGACCTCTCCTCCGTAAATCAGGAAGGGTAGGATTTTATTATAGAGCTAAATGACATCATGAAGTCATCTTCTTCCAGCCACGAGGAGAACCAGAATGAGCCTCTACTGTACAAGTCAAATGCCTTTTGCTGCACACATGGTGCTAACCTGACGTTGTTATTTATATTTGCTGATTCCTCTCACATTAAGGGGTGAAGAGTTTCACTCTAGTTTAAGATATTGAATATGCAGAGCTGCTGTAGGCACGACTTTTATAAGAAACACCTCTCCTTACAGCATCTAATTTAGTTGGGATGCAACAGAGAAAAGCACAGCTTTCTTAAAATCCTGAAAGAGCTGGACCCCTTATACATCCCAGATCAGTTAACATGATATATTCTTACATATGACATTTTCATACTCAGTTTCATAATGTACTGAAAAGTGAATATCTATCCCGCTGACACACTAAAGAGCTACTAAAAGAAAGCCTTATGACACAATAAATCTAATGTTTTAGCTGGAATTAAAGTAAGAGAAATTACTTAACTTCAACACTTTTATACTTACAAACTCTAAGATTTAAGAGACTTTAATGATCTTTCTTTGCAGATGGTAAACTCTAGAAATGTTTTCTAAAGTATTCAAACTATTGTGGCTAAAATGTTTGAGATTTTGGCTCCTAATGTGTAGAGTTTCCAATAGAAAGAAGGATCTAAAACGCCTTAAAACACTTGACTTTTTGACAGGTCTTCTTAGAAATAAAACACAACAATGAGCTGGCTTACTAGTACAAAGGTGCACCAGCTATGTGTAAGTTTAAACAAAGCTTAAGCAGCAACCTCAGATCCTGAAAAATGAAGCCAATGCGGAAGTACATAAAATTGCAATATCGCAAGTGTCCACTTGCGCACTCCCTGCGCACTGATTTGGTGCGTCTCATTTGATTGAGATTAGTGAGGACTTAACACAACTTACACAGAGCTGGTGTAAAAGAAGCCTGAAACTGAATTTAGCCATTGCTCACTTTCTTATATCATGCCTGTCTATGACATGTCAAAGTCACAGATTTGGTTGAAATATCTGTGAAATATATTTGAATACTTATAAATCAGTTATCAATATGTTCATAGAGACGATTATACAGAACTCTGTCAAAGTGCTTGTCAGTTTCAATTATTGATTTTCTTCACTTATTTAAAGATAAACAATAAACTATTTGACCATTACATGATAGGCCCAAACCATTTAACATACACTGATCACTTTATTAAGTTCAACTGCTCATTAACGCAGATACCTCATCGGCCAATCACATCGCAGCAAACGATGCATTTAGGCACGCAGACATGGTTAATACAAAGAGAAGTTCAAGCGAGTATTTGAATAGTAAAGAAAGATGATTTCAGTGGTGGTTCAAAATATGTTGGTGTAAGTGTTTCACAAACTGCTGATCTACTGAATGCACAGCCATCTGTAGTGTTTACAGTAGATGGTCTGAAAAAAAAGAAATATTCAGTGAGCGGCAGTTCTCTGGTTAAAGATGCCCTGTTGATGGAAGAGGTCAGAGGAAAACAACAGACTGGATCAAGCTTATAGAAAGGAAACAATAATTCAAATAAGTGAGAAATGAAGAAGAGCATCTGTGAAGCACGAGACACTGTCAGCTAAGAACAGGAAACAGGCTACAGTTCACTAAAACTGGGAAGTAGATGGCTGTAAAGCGTTGTCTTGTCTGATTGGTCTCACTTTCTGTTGAAACATTGGAATGGTAGGGCTCCGTATGCCTACTTCACTGGATTGCTGTCATCTGATTGGCTGGTTTGGCTGATTGTTTACAATTTTCATAAAGCATTGAAACAGTTTAATCAACAACAAACATTTGTCTGAAATTCTAAGTAACGTATGTATCAGGGTGCTCTTGCGTGTGCCTGTAAATAGAAGTTTAAGATGATTTGAATTGTGCTGAATTTCATATGAAAGCAATGAATTCACTAAATTGGTACTTTTATCTTTTAAAAGATTGGATTGAGATGCAGATTTCAATTTAACATATGTCTCTAATAAGTTGAGGAACAGAAGGTTATGTGTCTTTGTTTCACCTGACAGTTAAATAAAGATATTATTTCAATATGTGGCCGCTCTCATGGGACACAGACAAAGTGTAAACCGAATGGTTGCCATATTGTTTGGCCAGATTTAGACTTTGTCCACGAGTCAAAGTAGAGAAATGATGTTGACCAAACCGGCTCATGAATATAATAACTGTGCCTATATACATTACTTTCAAACTGGGAAGTAAAACTAATTAAATGTGAAAGAGTAATGTGTTTGAAATGAAGTGCTATGTACTGTTTTGTAGTTCTTTTCTTTCTTTTGTTTTTTTTTTTTTGTTTTGTTTTTTTTGTTTTGTTTTTTTACTCGCATTGTACAGAATTTAAAATGCCCACACAGCTGAAAAAAACACATGAAGTGGATGTTGCCATTTTGGTAGATTTTTTATTTAGAGTGTGTTTCTAGGGTGTTTTATATCAAAAATATTTTTTAGTCTTGCTGTAATTTTTATTATACTGCTGTAATTTTGTACGGCAATGTGTTTGTCAGCATGAAATGTGTTTTATTCAACTGTTATTTGAGCACACATTGTGACTTTAAGTATGTACATGAATATACTTGTACAAGGGCTACAGTTTCTTAGACTTTTGGAACAAATTATTTAAACAGTGATGCTCTGAAGGTCAGAATACGCTCCTGATGGGGTTTTGTATAAATAATTTAAAGAAATGAAATTGGTCTCATTTTTTTTGTCTGAGTATATTTTCTTACTTATTTTTATTCTAAAAATATTTAGAAATGTGTCAGAGAAAGACATTGAACACACACTGAGATTTTGTGGAGGTTTTTTCTTTTGTTAGTTAGTTTCTGTAATCATCAGAGTTTTCCAAGTTTTTTAGAAACTTATGGAAATTGTTTGGGATTTTTTGGACAAATGTTGAGCATTTCAGGGATAATTACTTTATACAAATTTTAGGAAATTGCGTGAATTGTGGGGTAAAATTTTCAGAAACTGGTATGGAAATTTTGAAGGATGATCTCAGAAATCTTAATATGAATTTTGATGAATTGTGCCATCATGAATTAGACTTTATGAAACTCTCACTGCTTTTTTTAATGTGCAAATCTAAAAACAAAAAGCTTACTTTTGGTTATTTAGGGGATTTTTTTTTCAAATGATTTTTTAAGATCTTTTGTGGGAATTTTTTTGGCCACTTTAAGTAAAAAAGGAAGTCTGCAATTTATATGCAAACTTTAAACAATTTTCGTAGTTATCTTTGGTGTATATATATATATGTATATATATTTGGTATATATACATTTTTGGTAATTTTTATTGATTCTTACTGAAAATTTTCATGTTAATTTTGGATTATTTGACAAACTTTAATTGTGATTTTCCAGAAATATTTTTCAGGATGAACAGAAATTTCATAAGAATTTTCAGATGTCATGAAAATATCCACAATTCATATGGAGAACCTACAATGTTTTTTTTTTTTTTTTCGGACACTCAAGAATATTCACAAGCTTGAATTTTTTTCCCCAGGAGTTTCTGGGAAAAAAGAGTCCTTTGTTAGACTTTTTCATTGATATTTCATGAACTTGCATCTAATTATTCAGGGTTTTTCTGAGAAACTTAAGGGTGTTTCCATGAGAAAAATTCAAGAATTCTCAAGTAAATTTTGGGGAACTCTGAGTATTTTCTAAGGAAGACTTTCAGAACCTGTAATAGAAAGGTTTTCATTTGCTGGGGAATCGTCAAAAACCTGAATTTTTGCGTGACAATTTTAAAAAAGGTTTCCATGCAAGTATTCACAGAAACCTTTGGATTTTTCATGAAATTTTTTGATAATTTTCATAGAAAGTGACTGAGAATTTTCATATAAAAATGTGTTATTTGGCAAACTTGAATTGTAATATTCCAGAAAAAACATTTTGACTTGTTTCAGAATTTAAAGAAAATTTCCTAAGAATGGTAGGATTTGTCATGAAAATGTTCACAATTTTTCAGGAGAACTTTCAAGGAAGTTTTTTTTCTTTGGAAACATACAAATATCCTTAAACTTTTTTAAAGGAATTTCTAGGGAAAACAGGCAGCCTTTTTAATCAAAAGGTTTGGATTATTTCAGGAATTACCTTCAATACACTTTTAGGGAGGTTTTTGGAAACTTTTAGGGAAACATTTACAAGCCCAAATGGGAGTGATAAGAAAGCCAGTAAGAAAAACAGTGCACCTGAAATGCTGATAGTGTAAATTTTTATTTCAGGAAGTGAAAAAAAGGGGGTAAATGCGCAGCTGAAACAGAGCAGTGTCCAGCATACAGTGTACATGATGGTTACAAGCATGCCAGGCAGTCCCACACTTGTATCTCGCAGTATCTACAGACCCTGTCAGAAGGTAGTCACAGCATAGACTGGATCACAGACGAAGTTTATGACAGCAATTCCAACTCACCGAAGTTCCTCCTGTTACTGTGAAGGAGCCAGAGGCCACAGGACATTTCAAACAGCGTATAAAAGTGTACAGCAGTGCAAACTAGCAGAGAGATCCCCAAACAGTCAATACAGAAGGGGGGGTCAAAGCCAAAAACTGATCATCTATGTGGGAGGGAAAGTTTCAGCGCTGGTGTCACAGAATAGCTCAGCAATGAAGAAAAGAATGGAAGCGGAGCCTGAAATTCTAAATATAGACAAGTCTAAACGGAGAACATTTCTCAGCATGATAAATTCCTCCAATCTGTCACCATCATCAAATACAACCAAACCAAGTCCAGAACCAGGCTTCTTGCATGCATCGTTTCCCAGTTGAACACGGAAAAGCAACATGCATTCATCAAACCTGTCCACAAACTTGTTTTTAGATCACTGAATATGGAACCCAGAGCTTTTCCTGTCTAAAACTCCACCTAAGGACAGATTCTGGACCGGTCCAGCATTTAAAATAAGTGCTGTGTTTGGCTACTTGTTAAACAGGAGCTACAGTATTAGTTGGACCTCAACTGAGTGATGACACCCCCTTTTTCATAGAAAACAACAGCTTGGTTTATAGAAAGAGAGCAACTAAAAGCATACATTCAAACAACCACCGGCCTTAGTGCTGGAAGTGAAGTACAGTACACACTCAAGAAAAAGATACACAAATAAATAGTTTGATTTTTTTATCTTTTAGCTGTTCTTTTGATTGTGTTGCAGCTGAAGGTTGTATAATTACAGAATTTGAAAATAAAAGTGACGTTACATCTGTTGCATTACACACTGGATGAATTTGAGTCTTAAGGTAGGAAGATGCTTCACTTGCTGTTCAAGAGAAAGTTTTAAAAGGACCAGACAACCAGACTTAACCGTACAACACCAGAATACATACACTTCAGTATGCCGGGACAAGATATTTTTCCATACAGACAACTATTTAACAGTTTAAGTAAAAATGTTTAAAATACAGTTTTAATACTGACTTAAAGAAAATAAAACTGCTGTTATCAGTTTTATTTGGCTTACCTCCATCATTTCTTCACTTTTCCAGAAGTGAAAGAAATAAGCCAAAGAGTGAAAACATCTTGCATTTTCCTTTAAGTTGGGACTAGAATTTCCTCTTTTACAAGAGAAGCAGATGGCTGTATTGGGTGGGAGGGAGAAAATAAAATGCTAGAAAGCGACAACCACTTAGTGGCAGTTTTCCCCACCAGAAGATACAACAACAGGCTGCAGGATCTGCAATCAGACCAAGGCTTCCCTCCTCCGTCCTCACAAAGCTCTCCTGCAACTCAGAGGTGGAGCAAAAAGCTAGTCCTGACGTAGAGGACGAGGAGGGCTGAAAGAAGGCCGAATGAGTCCTCTGCTACGAGGAAACAGTCACCGGGTTGAGAGAACCATTCCGGCTGTAGAACTTTGAGAAGGCCTCTTCAAGAACAGATGCAAGCCGTGGCTGATCGCCCTGGAGAGGAGAGACAGGTCAAAAAGTCTTTTACTTAGAGATACCAGGTTTTTATCATCTGCCAACAAACAACTGAGCACCAATCAACCTTTAATCTACTTTATCAACTCTCAATTACAATAATTTTAATTACAAAAGAAGCTGAAAGAATACAAGATTGATTGATTGGAGGACATCAAAAGCATCAATCAGGGGATATACACTGATCATGAGGATAAAAGGCAGTTTATAGCCCAAATGGACCAAAATGTTATAAATTAAAGTGAACAAATAAGAGGATACATTTATGGGAAGTTATCAAAAACAGATGGTGGGAGGTTTAAAATCAATTGTACGACGATAAAGTCTGACTTACCTCGCTGATGAACCCCAGCTGAACGAGCTCCACAGCCAGCTCCTGCACGTTCTCATCTGAACATAAATACAACAAAGTCAGAAAACCAACATGGAGGTTTGAGGTGGTGCAAAGATACAAAAACGGCATGTTAGAATTAAAAACAATCATGGATTACCAGTAAATTACAGCTGAATAACACAATCAATGGACAGAAACATCACTGGCTATTATGATGCTAATATTTCATAGGAAAAATGTAACGGTAATAGTGACCATTGAGGGATAACCCTCTTTTTTCAGTCTGACAATACAATCAATATTTTGCATGTGGATTCAAGAAGTCCTCACTCTGGACTTTTTTTTTCCTTGCTTGAATGACTAAGCATTTCATCAATAAGGCAGATTAACCAAAGATGAAATCGACAGTTCATAAATCCCCTCTCAAACACAAGCTGCAGGATGCCCAGGTGTGCCTTAGGTTTAAATCAGCTAGTGATGCACCAACGCATCAGTGAAACAGTGAACCTTCATCTGTGAAAACCTGACATGCCCCAATAACAGTTGCAGATGTTTGTCAAACAAGAAAAACAGACAAATCTAAAGTGAATGCTGCTGTGAGAGAAAATGCTAAAATATGACACAAGCAATGATAGAAGGCGGTCTAAAAAAATGATGTGGCACACACCCATAACTTTGTCATGTATTGAGTTGATCATGTGTGATAAGTTAAAAATTTAAGTTGACTGTGATAAGAGTTAGCTACTTGTGGCTGCTGATGACCCTTATTATAACCATCTTATTTTAATATTTGTTCATCAACCAAAAAAATGCAGATGTAAAAAAAGGCATATTAATATGTCTTAACTCTCTGTGTAGTAACATCTTTTGATATACCTTACATACATAGCATATCAAATTGGGATTTTGTTGTAGCCCCCCTGAAAAAAAAATGCACCAGCTGCCACTGTTTAAGTCTGAACTATATTCATATATCAACTAAATTACTCAGTAACTATCAGTATATTGGAGATTGGCAATAATCAAATATCATGCATCCCTGGTTAGCAGCACTTTGTACATAAAAACAAACAGTGATGTACAATCAGCAACATGTTACAGCTAGAAATAAAAGAAAGAGTCTAACACAATTACTGATATAAAGAAGCCTGACTACTAAATGGACTGAATTAAAAACGATAAAAGATCAGTACAATCGAAGGATAAAATAATCTAATTCTTACCATTAAATAAAAGCAATAACATGCTCAAACAAAAGATTATCAAAACTGACAGTGACAAAGGTATCCCAGCAATAACACGGCAACAATTAAGACAAAAGATACTCACTTGGTAACAAATCACAGCTTAGGTGCCTGTTCAGTTTGTCCTCTAGTTTTAACAACAGGGTCAGCTGAAAGGGCAAGAACATAAATCATATCAAAAGTCAAATTAAACATAAGGTGGAGATATGATGCAGCATTATGGACCTACTAAACCCCCTCCCTACACACTTCTACTCCTACATCTGTTCCCATGGGGGAGGGGGGTCTGGACCGATGCTTTCATACTGTACCTGTACACCATGGCAGAAGCTTGGTTAAGGTCACACAGATGTGAAAATCCTAATTCTCTGCTGTTGAATTCAGAGCTCATTTCATGTTTATAGGTACTTTTAAAGTGTGTTTAAAATGATAAGATGAAGTTGTTTCCTCATATTGTGGAATGATTTTAATCACTTGTGTTACACTGGTGACACAGTCTGTCTTTAAGCTTGTATCTATACCTTCAACCTTTACAAAGGGTCCTATACCAGCTGTGGCTGTGATGCCAAAAAAGTGATTGTGGAGAGACCGGTTTGAAAAAGGCCCATCACTCATCAAACAGACAGAAGTGAAACTCACATGATGCTTGGTGCCTTCATCCACAGGCTCAATATTACACTGCATCTGAAGAACCTGTCAGACATCAGGAAACATCTCAATAGATAAAATTTGACACTTAGACATGCTAAGATTAAAAACAATGAAGAGAAGTAAGGGAATGAAGGAAAAGGCCGGGCCTTTCTTTTTCTCTTGTATTCTTCAATTTTACCAAAATGTTTTCAGTGCAAACATCAGCAACCTCTAAAGAACATTAGAAATTCACCTACACAGTCTGATAACTGTATACTGTAAATCTGTTTCATTTACAATATCTAAGCTCTTTTCCAACATACTGGTTCTTACCTTCCTGGTCTCGAGCTCTGCAGGTTCAGGAGTGGGGGTTTTCACTGAGGGGGGCACTATGGGTGACTTCACCGCCTCCTGCTGGGGTTGTTGAGGACACGGCATCCCAAAAGCTGTCAGAGGATAGATCCCATTCCTGAAAAATCACAGACAAAAGGAAGCACAAACTAAGGGTGATTGCAATTTTATGTAATTATGTGAATTTGCCCTAAATACTGGAGCTTATTTTTAAAATGAGCTTTTTTAGGTTCAATTCAGGCTAAACAACTGTAGATTGGTAAGATTTATTTCCATGTGTGTTCCTGCCTGTAGCACAGCCAGTTTCTTACCTTACATCTTCCAAGAACTTGTCCAGCTCAAGGGCAGGAAACTGGGAGAGCCTGATGTAACAAAAAGTCTGTTATGAAAGCCAAATATTCTGAGTGCACTGCAAAGTGCTCAAAACTCAACCAATGAATTCTCTCTATATAAATAACATTCACCTGACAAGTTCAAAATACCTCTTATATCAAGATAGTACGAGCAGAAAAGAGAGTCTGAATTGCTCATAATTGGTCTAAAAAATAGCAGGCCATGCAGACAGAGGTCTTGAAATAAGGACTTCATCTTTTGGGAAACTTTAGTCAGTTCTAATTGCTGCATTGACAACCTTCTTTTTTTTTTTTTTTTTTAAACAAAAATATGTACAAAATTATTTGTTCTTATCTGTGTGCAGTACTATTTTCTGACACAGAATTAAACAAATTCCCTCGATAAGACCTTAAGTTTTTGTAATATGTAAGGACTGAGATTTCAGTTTACTCTCTTACAACACGTAAGGTCAGGTAATATATGAAATAAGCTGTGGATATAGAACTGACAGGAACATTTTTACCTCTCACTTTTCTAAGTCAGCGGTTTAGTGCATTTCAGACTTACTTCATCTGAACTCCCTCCTTGGCCTCAACAATCACCAAGTTAGGATCCATGTTCTTCGTCATCTCCTCTAAAGCATTTTCTGGAATCATGTCTGCAGGAAGAAAGAGCAGACAGCAAATGGATAACATCAGGCACAGAATCATGATGGATGTTCTTTCATTTTTCTGTCCTTGAGTGGTGAGCTTTATGTTAGAGTCTGTCAGAGTTTGTTTTATTTCTATAGGTAGCAGAGAAAGCGTTATTAGTCTTGCGCTAATATATATTTTCCAGGTGTAAAAGCTGTAGAAGTTTTTGAAGAATTTTATTCTTATGCAGCTCCAATTCTTGAGAAGTTAAGAAATTGTTAATTAAACAGAAGGTGAAAGTATCTTCAGCATTAAACACTTCAATTGTTTTGTTAGCTGTCAATGAAAACTGTAATGCATGTTGTTTTTTCTTCAACCAATTATTAAGCCTATCCTAACCCAGTGTTTCCTGACCCCCACCATGTACCTGAGAAAAGCAGAACCGAACCAGGACTGAAGAGAGGAGAAAAAGTGACACACTCACAGCAAAAAAATCAACATAGATTTGCATTGTTTCACTGATTAAACCCTAAAAAAAGGCATATGCATGCTTCTCCTTTGTATAAACTACTTAATAACTGCTTTATCATGGTTTTAGTCAATATTTGCTAATCTAATTTTGGCAGCCTCAGAGCAGACAAAGCCTCACACCCCCTTAAGATCTTTGGCACCCACCCCAGACCCCGGACCCCCAGGTTGGAAATGAAGTCCTAACCAACACTGACCAAAGAGTCTGCTTACAGAGAAAAAGGTTGTCCCCCATGAAAACACTCTAATGCAGCTAAAGTGAAAAATGAAGTAACGTTAGCTTATGTAGCAACAGCTATGGTTTCTACAGGGCTACATTACTAAGGCTATGGTAGCTAATTTACCTACATAGCTTGTATAGCTACTAGAGGTGTCCAGAAAATCCATTCACGTGAGTCACATATATTAATTTCTATGATTCTGAATCAATTCCTAATGTCCAAGAATCAATATTTTTAAACGTCCTTGGTAAATAAAGGAGGTGTATGGCTCCTTAGCTGCACTACTAGTATTAGCAGCGCTAGCTCGGTAATGTTCACAATGCTGTGTCAGACGCTTATGTACTGCCTGCATTATCCATTGAGCCTTGAGTTACTCAGCCTGTCCTGTTTTCCCAAAAGAGAATTTTTAAAAGTCACTGTGGATTCTGTAATCCCAGGTAAAAGCAGCCTGACCTGACATATCTGCTTACCGTGCTAAACTAAAGTAATGTAGCCTACTTTAGAAATGGTTTATAAATCCGTATTCACATCGCACAGACACTTTCACCTGTAATGAATATCACACAACAACCGCTGACCAGCACAGACAAAGAAAACAACAGGACCTACTGTTTATTACACATCAAAAACCGGTGTTACGGTTTAATTAGTAATCATGTTAACCAGTGACTATAAATCAAATGTGTATGGATTATTAACAGACTGGAAGCCACATGAGAAAGGTCAATTCTACTGTGAATACTCTATGCTGCTTTTCCAACAGTGGTTCAAACACTGAGCCTCTAAATAATTCTGAAGAAACATACAGTAGGTATATTCCTCATGCTGATTAAATTTCTTGTTTGTATGTCTGTGTGTGATTTTTACTCACGCTGATGGCTGACGATGCAGTGTGCAGCCAACAGCTTGAGTAAGGGCACCTCGAACAAGGCCTGATGAAACAACAGCTCCTTGGCTGTGGGTCGCTTACAGGGGTCCACTTCCAGACACTTCTGGATAAACTCCTAAAAAGAAGAAAAAGAAGGCAATCAATTTCACTTCCAAAAATCCATTTGTGCTTCGATTGATTTCCCCTCCCTCACTCACCCGTTGTAGCGGGTCCTCGAGGGACTGAATGGCACTGTTTATGGCTTCTTGAGACACATAAGACGAATCTCCATTACTCTGGATTTCCAACACAGCCATCTGAGGATGAGATTTAACAGAAAGCAGAGTAATTAGAGGTGATTCATAAACATAAACCCAAAACTTAAGCCAGCAGCAGCCACTCTCATGTTGTGTAACATATTTAAATAGCTCAACCATCACAGCTGACCTGATGGTGCCTAGCTCTATCGCATTTCCTGTCTTGTGAAAGACAACAGATCTCACATCCTTACTTACTCTGCAGATGCATGCTTTTAGGTCAGACTTTAAGCAACTTTATTTTGTCTTCAACACAAAATAGCCTAAACTACAGGCTGCTATAGCCTGCTTGTGCTTTCACTGAGTAGTTGTGCAGATTTGTCTCCTTTTGTAACAACAAGCACATGGGATAACGACAGGAACCTAACCCTAACCCTGCTGGTGTTTTCCACTTAAGACTCTAAGTCTGAACAGCCTCTAGTCAGGTCTAAAGATTGATTTGTATGTTTTTAAGAATGATCTAGCATAATAATCAACAGTTCAAAGCCAGTCTACAAACACTGGTATGATTCTTAACACTGAAAGGATGGTTATTTCTGGTATTATTCGGCTTGGCAGCTCTCACCTCTAAGGCGCACATTCCAAAGGAATAGATATCCACAGCTGTGGTAACATTGGCAACAGCTGAAAGAAAAAAGAAACTGATCAGTATCAAAGAAATACTTCAACACACTGGGAATGTATCTCAGAAAAACAAAGATTTTTACCTCCGTATTCTGGAGCAAAGAAGTGAAGGCTCTTCTGTTCTTCCCGACAGGTTTTCACATGGTTATTGATGGTGTCCGGAGCAACTGAAACCATGGGGGGAGTCTTATTAATAAGAGCAACAACAAAAGACCTAGTGATGATGATAGAGAGATTCAGGGAAGAACAATATCAATACTGGCAAGTTTTTCCTCTAAAAGTAAAACACTAGTCATCAGCAAATATATCAATTCCTGCTAATACTCATCTACTGGCCATACATAGTGGCAGTAAGATGTCATATACCAGCCTTAAATATAGGTGTGTTTAGATCAGTCTTGACTAAACTGAGTTTGGCAATATCAGTAAAAATCCAGAATCATGCATCCTTAGCCACAGACAACAGTAGACAGAAACTTTTGTCCAGTACGGCTCAAAGTTTTGAGGCCACGGTCTGGAACATATTCAGCGCAGTAAGAGAAAAAAATGCAAACAACAACACAATGTTTTAAACTGCAGCATAATCCATTCAGGCTCTAATGCCTGCTTAGAAATCTTAATCTTTATAAATTATAAAATACATGACAGTAAACAAATAATAATTCTGCAACCTACAACCAAAATAGTCTATCATAAATAAAATACTTTGAAATTAAGAACTCAACTTTTCTTACAAACACCTGAGACAATGGCCCATTTGGGTTTATTAGTGATGGTCTTCTTTGAGACTATAATTCCTGACTTGGCTAGGTTATTCACGAGTGTCTTTGCAGTTGTTGAGTTAGTCCTCATCTGTACATCAGATGCATTGGACAAGTTGTGCAGGACAGCAGCTTTTGCTTGTTTACAAATGACTGGTATGATTTTATCAATGAAATGCAAATGAGAAAGAATTTTATCTATCAGCTCGATAACATTTCATATTTTCTTAAATCGTGTGTTCTCAATGACTGAAAAAGGCTGTCCACTACTATAAAAATGCAAATAGACTTTTGTTTTTCTCTGTCTGCATTGTGTCTTTTTTTCTACGTCACAGTGACGATCATATTTGTGGGTGCCCTTTCAAAGAAACTAAAAAGCTGGACATGTTGTCAACAATGTACCTGATCCCTGCAGAATACTGTCTGCATACTACCTTCGTCTTGTCCATTTGTTTTTGTCCATAATTGTATTTTAGCGGGACATCAAAGTTTTCACAATCAGGAGCCCATAATGATAGTGGGGGATATTTCATTTCTAGCATCTCCTTTGTAATAGTTACCATGACGGTCCAAGCATGTCGTGTGTGGTGCACTCCTGTTTTGGTCCGTGTCGAAACTCGTGTTTGAAATGAATTTTGTATTCTGACTGGTATACATCTGCACCAGACCATAATGACTGAAAGTCTTGTACTGAATACATGTGCCTTTACATCTCTTATATGTAGTATTAAAAACAAATACCTGACTTAAAGGGACAAAATAGCACTGTCTTGTTGCTACTTTTTGAAATATACTGCTTTAATGGATCTCTACCTGAGCCTATCTTGATGAGGCCGTTGTGCTGGATGAAGATGGTGTCACAGGTCAGGTTGCCATGGATGATGGGAGGTTCACAGGAGTGCAGGTAGCTTTAGGTGATAAAATGAGGGTCAATTCATTACAAAACAACATATTAAATAGGTGTCTGTAACTGAGCTGATGGCCTGAAGCTGTAGTCACTGTATGCTGACACTGGGATTCCTAAACTGGGTCAGAGTACTAAACTAGTATCTATTCTGTCACACTAATTAGCTTTCAGCAGTTAACCTTTTTGTCTGACTTACCTGAGAGCAGACAGGATTTGTGTGCACCAGCGCTTCCAGGCCTGTCGGAGAACAACACATTGTTCATGTTAAAAAAAGAAAGAAAGAAAGGAAATACAGAACAGATTTTTATTTGTAGATTTGTAAGCATCATAATTTTCTATTAAAACCGTCTTTGTAACAGCAGGGCTATCTCACCTTTTCATTCATGGTCTTGTGGTTTTTCTTTGTCTTTTTCAAGAACTGTTTCAGACTCCCTGAGGACATGTATTCAGTGATGAAAATCACCTGCACACAAACAAAAATCTTAATGCAGAAGCATAACAAAACATTCTCCCTAAAAACTTCTCATCTGACTTCAGAGTAAGTTTGTTTGACTTGATAAAGTCTTACCCTGGCTCTGTTTTCTTTCACATCCGCCCAGTATTTGTGGAACTTCACAATATTTAGATGCTCCAGTTGGATCAAATTGTCAAAAACAGCTTTGACTTTTTCCTGTTGGGGAAAATGAGAATCATTAATTAATACATAATGTCAAATAACTGTAAAAGCAGCAAAGAAGAGATCATAAAGAAGTGCTTTAAATGTTTAAACTACCGCAATACTGCTGAACAGTGAGAATGATTTTGGGGCTGATTTGTTTTCATGGAAAAGCTTTTGAATGGAACAGAAATATGTCATCTACGTCTGAGTGCCAAGGCAGAAATTATTTGACTTGCATGTGAAACAAATGACATTTAACAACACAAAATAGCACATTTAACCCTCTAAAACACTGAAAATTCAGCAAAAACATGATACACCCAGAATAAATATAACAGACATAAAAAAAGCTACACTAAAAAGGATAGAGTTATCACACTTTACAGAGGCTCCCAACTATTGATGGGAGCCTCCTGACTTGCCTCTCAAGTTAGTTTAGTCTGAATGGGGAAATATCACTAAGTATTTTATCTTATTCAAGGAGCATCTTTCTGCTATAACTCGCGGCGTGCCTGTGTGTCTGTCTCGATTTGCACACCACACTGTTGCTCCAAATATCCTTGATAGCTCTCAGAAGAATTCGTGGGTGCACTGGTTTGAAACTGGTGCCATGAAAAATTCATAAATATGAACAGATTTTTTATAAAGTCCCAAAATGTTGTGCCTAGTCATCATTTGGGGACCTTAGCTCACAAGGAAACATATTGGGGTGACATGATACATGTGCTCAGCGTCTCCATATAAAAGTAAGCTCTCCTTTAAGCACTTCTCCATGCTCATATGAAACGAGATAGTATAGGAGATGTGCCACATGTTGCTGTTAGAATCATTCGCTGAGAGAACATGGTTTAAATGCTGTTTTGGCAGATGTAGTTGCAGTGCTCTTTGAATATGGATCCATCTCTGCATAGCCAGTATCACATGGTAGGTGGGCCATGAGATACTCTGTTAAAGCTCCACAAAAAAGTGCAAGCACTAAAACTTTGTAAGTAAGTCAAAAGGCACAGCTTTAATGCTTTTTTTTTGTTGGCCTATCACCACACATAAGCACAGAGATGCCAAACTCATATGCAGTTATTCAGGGGAATAAAACTCCCCTTTCTGTGCAAATTGTCCTTACTGTATTAAGCATCTAATGATGAGGACAGTAACAGCATGGTATAAATAGAGTAAAGTTTAGCCTTCTGTCTGCAAAAGCTGATGGAAATGAGCTGCAGCTTTATGGTGAACAAACTTTCCAGAGATCAGGAAACAATTCCACCTCTGTTCAAATGTAAGGATGGAAAATATTACTTTGACATGGCTTTTACTAAGCCATAAGCAGGACTTGTATCAGTCCAAGACTCCCAGACCCTTTTTTTTATCCATGTGTGGTGTTGTTACACATAACAAGGATGTTGTTTTCTTCTTAGGGTTTCCTTCATTCAGAGGAAAAAAAAAAAGATAAAATTTCAATTTCGGGAATTTACTTAGATCAGACTCTTCTGTTTACAGACAGAAATATCAAGATGTATATCATGTATTGCCACTCCACTACAACTTTTCAAGATTTTATTTTTTGGCCCACATCACCAAGCCCTACAGCTGAGCATAGCAAGCCCTGGCCAACAGCATTCAGTACTTAACACATCATTCCTCCTATTTCAGTAAGAAAAAAGTAAGTAACAAGCAAGATAACACTTCAACAAAGTGAGAGAAAATGCATAACTATCAGGTTAGATGCCGGAAATACTAAACTGTAACATGCAACAGAGAGCTTTAAATACTTCTCCTTCTGATCTGCTTACTTCCTCCCCTCAAAATATCTAAAACTTTTTACTGTGCTGGCAGGAACGAGTTCAACCACTTGCTTAAGAAGCTTACAACCAAAGGAAACAAGGGAGACCTGCAGGCTTCTACATTGTTTTTGAGATCACAGCAAAGAAAGCAGCACAACACAAGAAACCTAATCCTCTTGTTTATAAAATCCAATCATTTCACAAGTTTCATTGATACTGTGGAGATTATAGCTGCATCAGGCACATCCAACTGCAATGGTTTGTTCCTGCACCCACCTCCTGCAGTTTGAAATTCTTCCTTTCTGAGAACATGACCTCATTCCACACCACTTCAACTCCTTCCTCTGTGTCCATGGCCAAGTAAGCATTATCGATCCCAGGAACATTGCGCTGATTCACCTTCAGAAGCAAAACAAAATAATGCATCAGACTAGGGTTGTCATAATAACAGCAAATATCAATGCTTATGTAATACCATAGCCATTAAAATAAAGTCCTTAGCACCCACAGATCCTAACTATATTCTTAATTATCAGTAGTTGTAAGCAAACTCCTACACACAGTCTAACTGGCACAATAATGAGATGATTGTTTCAGATCCACAACAGGTCTTTAATTCAGACAGTGTGTAGGAGTTTGCTTGCCGTTTTTGTAATGGATTCATGTCTCTCCCAAGAAACTATTTAATGAAATTCATGCATTTGACTGTACTTTGTACAGAAATCAACAGAGGATGTGTCACTTAAAACATGTGGTATCAAAAAAATATCCAAGTACGGTTAATTTTGACAACCTTGTGTCAAACCTTACTTTACCTTTGTGAAGGAAAACTTAACCTAAATGGCCTCACCTCTTCCCTGCGTTTCTGCCAGCGTCCACACGGGCTCTCCTCCAGGATCTCTGACTCATCTTCACTCTCCTCTTCCTCATCCTCTGTAGCGGCAGTAGCTGGAGGCTGGGTCACCATGGACACTGGAGGTGACACGGATGATACTCCCTGACCTGCGGGGGCAGCTGCCGCGGACTCCGGCTTCATGTCCTGGACAGTGTCCGGGGCCTGCTTGCTCTCTCCCTCCGACATCCTCTTAGTTGTCAGGCCCAGCAGCCGGCTGTGAGGGACACAAGATTCCCCAACCAAAATATCAAACTCAGTCCTTTACACAACCTTAGTAACCACTGACAAAGATTAACACTTAACCATGCACTTATATAACATTACAAATGTGGCTTCACAACAGGAGTATGCACTTAGTAACTGCAGATGACCAACATACATGAAGTAGAAGAATAAACGTTGAGACTTTGCTGAAGTTAGCTAATTTAGCACTCCTGAAAGGCCATAATAAACCACACCAAAGCGTTAAAATAGGAGTAGCATGACTGGCATAATAGGACATACGTGTTGAAGACAGGAAATGTGACGATTGCAGCTCCAGTTTAACAGACCCCACTGCCGCTGATCAGTCCCGGTTTATTATTCAGTTAGCTTTGTTAGCTATAAATCTTCTTGGATTCTCAGCTGAGTTGCAGCTAGCTTTGTGACGCCGCTAAGCTAGCTCCTTGGCTGCGGTCCGTTACTGACTTTAAAACAGGAGATAGCAGCAGAGACTACCGGCGAGCATGTAACAACGTTCAAAGTCGTGGCTTTATTCACATAAATCTCCAATGTCTCTCGATGTTTTACTTGCTGGCCAGCTTACTTGCTAGCCAGGTCGGCGCTGCTAGCTAGCGGGAGCTTTAGCAGCCCACCGCCCCTTGCTGCTTCTCAAGAAGACTCCTGCCCTGCTAATGTCTGCTCTGAAAATTAGCCAGTGCTAAAGTAAGTCTACTACACAACACGGCAACAGCCCTAGACGCGTTTACTGATTATTAACATTTTAGCAGTTCGAAAACCCTCGACAGAAGAAACACAGAGAAGTTATTAATACAATTAACTTTATATCCTCGAACACAACGGCTGACTGACTTAAGGCTAGCTCAACATTTAGCCAGATATGATGGCGACAACTTCCAGATGCACACTGCACTACGAGCTCAGTCACGTCAGATCCCATGATGGTTGCCAGATCCCGTTTCTGTCATCCCCCCTCTCGAATCATCTCTCATGGTATTTCATTGTACTGTCAGAATGCAAAAGGTAAGCAACAGCTAACAAAAAGCGTGCAGATGTAATGTAGACAAGGTATGGCGATTAAAAAACGAGAGCTATTTTACTGAATATAAATGTTCAGTGTCTCCCCCCTCAACACAATGCTGCACTCAGGTCTTCCACAGATCAGAGCTTTGCAGTCGGCTGTCTTCAGACAGAATCTCTGTCATCCTTTACTTAAATTCTGACACAGACTAAAAATGTGTTTCTTTTGAGCACAGATATGATCTTAGGAAAATGTCACATGGTGAAGAGGGAGGGTGATCACCTTTCCAGAATTGTGGTCTTTTTCTTCAGATTTGTTTTCTGACAGTTTTTTAAGATCTTTTTGTAATCATGTTGATTCACCGTTAACCTTACTGGAACCCACTTCTCCAAAATTATACCCATAATGTTGGAGAAAAAAACAGCACAGCCTTGAATTTTGACTTGCTTTGTCATGCTTCCTTCATCCTTGGTGATGATGGTGTTTTCAAGTGCATTGAGTGCCGTTTTCTCTCAGGATTGTACTGGAAGATTCAAGTTTCATCGTATGTAATCACTCCTGCAAAAAAATGGGGGCTTGCATTTTTTCCCTTTGATCAGGAGTCAGAAGTTTGGGACAGCTTTGGCACACATTTTTTTCATGTTCAAATTTTCATACAAAATTTAGCCGAAACAGTTTTTATTTGCTTTATCCAGATAAAAAAATGACATTTTTTCCCCATTTAAAAAAAAAAAACACTGATGTTGAAAACAGTGTGCACAGGGAACTTAAAATTCATGGGTATATAAAGACTTCCTGGAGGTAGTATCACACAAGCAAAAGAGACTTGGTTAGTTTTGGGGGCCAGTGTCCCACTCTTAAGTTTATAGTCTATTTATAGTCTATGGCAGTGCAGTATCTCCTTCTGCTCAGGCCTTTAACATAGCCATAACAGCATAATCTTTGTTGGTAAACCATCTGACGTTTACATTTCAGAAAGTCACAGATTTTTCAGTAGACCACTGAGAATGCAAATTTAACTGACTGTTTTTCATTATAAGAGCACAGTATAATTGTATCAGATACTGTCAATAAATACCATAAGAGAAATATTACTTTATGAAAATAAGTTATGTCTATTGCAGTGACATGGAAGACAATTCCTGCCAGGTAAAACTGCCTTTATGAATAAATGTTAATCATGGTTATTTCATTGATTAATCTTGATATCAATCACATCTTATCACAAGAGGTCATGCATTTCAATCACTGTTAAAGTATCAGCTTGACCTTCAGTCTCATATTCTAATTAAAAGTGATGATTTTTTGGAAGTGGTTCAATTATCTGACATGATATTGAAACGCAAGTGCTTGTCTCACTCAAACCTGGCACCCCTCTGCTCCACATGCTCTCTTTTCTTATTTGATATAGGGGTAGAATGACAGAAAATTAGACCAATAGAATTCTGATGTATGGGGATTTAGTCAGATAGAATACACCATTGAAAAGAAAATCAACTACAAGGCTTTTCTTTTACCACTAGGTGTCAATATAGCAGGGCATTATGCTTTTCAATCATGTGTTTTTTAGTTATTCCACAGAGTCAGTCATATTGGTTGTGCTAGCAATTTCAAGCCAGTATGAGTTACTAAAAGGTAATGTCAGAATTGTGGCTATTATAAGCACTAAGGTTTAACTCTTCAGTAACTGTCTCTTTATCTTTAGTAAAGTATACATATTTAGTACAGCTCCTATCAGACAGCCCACTGTGACCTGAAATGTTGTGGCATGGTGAGGGTCACTCTTGGAGAAGCCTCCTCCCCTTCTTTAAAGAGGCCTATATTTAGGTCCAGTCAGCACCAGGGACACAACATTGATTCTGAGAGCACTGGTGTGAGAGGCTGTTGGTTTCCTGGCTGCCCACAAGCAGTGATAATATTTCCCAGCAAATAAAGGAACTAAAAGTGTAACAGGAGCCAGGGAGGACAGGAAGTTTCTTTGGGGCTGTTTTGCAAGTTCATACTGCTTCTGCAAATTTGGAGGGACTTCTAAGTTTCTTACTGCACTTTATGAGCTGACTTTAAAGCAGGGATTCCAAAAGCTGAGGAATTCGCTGATAAAATGGGGGACAAGACACACGAAGATAAAGCACCTCTTGTTGAGGACACAAAAGTGAAGGTGCTCTTTGAAACTGAGGCATCACTTGGACCTGATGGCAAAGCTGAATACTCTCTCACTGGGAGTAACTCCATCTACTCTGCGATTCTGAGCAGAAATGAGGCTGTCAAGGATGCCAAGCGTCTTAAGACTTTCTTGGAGCTACGAGATAAATATGTGAGGAAGAAAGTGGTGTTTGAAGACCCTCTGTTCCCAGCAAATGACTCCTCTCTCTTCTATAGTCATAAACCCTCAATGAAGATTGAGTGGAAACGTCCCTCGGTGAGTGCAAATCGTCTCTCATTTAATCTTTTAAGCCAAATCATATTTACTGAAAAAGGCTCCTCCTTTACAGTCCTCCATTACTTATACCACAACACATGGGTAGGGTGTTAAATTGATATGGCTGCATGTTTGTAGATGCATATCTTTGGGTTGTCACCCTCTCCAGTCACAGACAGCTGAGTCTCACACTCAAGGATGCCCCCTGCCAGAGCTGGGAAACAAAGTAGCTACTCAGCATTGGCTGCTGAGTTTTATATTTGTCTTGAATACATTCAGAGGGTCTCAGAATCTTCCAGAAATTAACCTTAATGACTCTGACTTGCCCAGATAACAAGATATTTTGCCTCAGCTTTCTTTGGCGTAGTAAGACTCATTTTTGATTCTAACTGATTAAAAGTTTTTGTTGATATAAACACACAATTTCTCAAATTATAGAATGTAATATCATACTATATCATTTGATATAGTCTTTTTAACGCAGGCATATTATTATTATCATTATTTATAATATAATACACTGCCTGATAATATATAGATGATTATTGTTTCAGCAATGTACAGTACCTATAAATATATTAACCCCCTTGGACCCTTTTATTGTATTTATTGTACTGTTGCCCTGGTTCTTTACCAATCAAAGCTTAAGGGTAGAGTGGCAAAGAAAAAGCCACTGTTTAAGGAGACAAGGCCCTATGCTTGGCGGACACCAAACACTGTGCATCACCACAAACACACCATCCCCACTGTGAGGTACAGTGGTGGCAGCATCATGCTGTGGGGATGCTTTGCAGTTGGTTCTGGAAGGCTTGTAAAGGTAAAGGGTCAAATGAATGCAGGAAAATATAGGAAATCCTGGGGGGGCAATCTTTTTTAGTCTGCAAGAGAACTACAGCTTGGGAGAAGATTTATTTTACAGGAGGATAATGACCTGAAGCATACAGCGAAAGCTGCACAGAAAATGTGGCAAATGTGGGCCGTGGTCCATTTTTAAATGGCTTGCAGCACTTTCTGGAATAAACAAAAAATAAATTGAGAAATGGCAATTATGGACTTCGACAATACACGGTGCTGCTTTGTTCATTCTGTAAACAAACTTTGACAGGAAGATTTTATTAGCTACTTTTTTTGCATGACTAAATTAAGATAAAAATATAAGTGATGAATTTATGAACAACAAAATAATTTCAATATCTTGATTCATGATGCCCAGATGAATAAAGAAATGATTACAGCAGTAAATAGCAGCATAATGATGGTAATTTGCTTTGCTTTCTGCCCTGTCTCAAGGTCCAACTTTCAAAGCATATCATGGTAATATTCATCTTCAGTCACCAACACTCCTATAAAGTCTGGCAGCTTCATTCAGTTTGCTGTCATTTTGTGGCTAAATGTAGAGATGACCTGTCAGAGTTTCCTCTCTCTACTATGGAGCAACAATCTGATCCTGACCTTGTGTTGATCCTGGGGTAGGGATCGCCAAAATCCCTAAGAATGGTTGGGTATTTATCAGCCATTCACAATCAATTTAAAGATTTTCAACCACTAAGCATAAGTCAATCTACATTGGACAGGTCTTCTGAATTCTGACTTTAATCTCAGATTTATAACTTTAATATGCTACATCAAAGTGGCCCGGTCATCCTCATATTTTTCTGAATGTAGCCCTCAGTGAAAAAAAGTTTCCCTGGTTTAATGACTTACCGTATGTTAAATGTAACTTTAGACATGCAGCTGAGATAAGTGATACATGAGTCCTGTTCAGGGGTCACTGCTGGAGCTTGCGCTAAATTGGGAACATGACTCTGCCTTTTTACAGTCTGCGTTACGGTTGATCAGATGATGAAGAGATCACTGCTGTGATCCACTGGATTTAAAAATATGTGGCACCTTAGTTTTATAGTGATCTCCCGTCATGCATTTACACCTGGAAATTTCAGGAAACTGTTATTTTTTTGTAATATTAAAGACTCAGTTTCAGATTACGCATTATACACATGCAGAGGAGGAAAAGTAGACAACTATAGTACTCTAGTAAAAGAAAGTTACTTTGGTTAAAATTTACATAAGTGCAAGTTAAAGTACTGGTCTATAAAGTCTACATACGTTAAAGTGCAAAGTATCTAATTTGAAGTTTCCTCTAAATACTGAAATATGATCTTTCCTTATAGGCCAAAACAAGGGAACAGTGTGAATCAAACTCATTAGAGTTAGATTTAACACTTTAAAGTTTTTATGTTGGTTTATAGTTAAACTATACGTTTGAAAGTGTTAAATATTTCCAATCTGACAGAGCTGCAGTAACTCTTGAAAATCCATGGCAAGGTGGGTCTCCTGGCAAAAACAACCTCACCCCAAGGCAGTTCATACTGATGAAGAATACGCACTATGCATCCTTGAGGAACTCTTAAGGTCACATGACTAACTTCACTCATGGTGCAAATGTGTTCCAAACACACAATCCACAATAACATTAATCCACCAGAAACATGACCAAAGGCACCCCAGCAGGGCTCACTGAAATCTGTTTTCAACTTGACATTGAAGAGGGTTTTTCTGTGTAATTTTAAAATTACATCAACCATGATTGCTTTATAAAATCAATAAAAAGGTAAAACATTATAGGCACTGTAGATATATCTTAAGAGAATAAAGCATATAATCCATCTTATGTGCATGTAAGTATAAAATACAGATGGACGATAAAATGTTCATTGTCACATGAACCAAACTGTCAATCCCTCAGCCACATCAGAGAGTCAGTACATAAATAAAAGGCGAGAGCTTCTCTGCCTTCATCACAACATTATCACTTGTTTAGGAGACTAACGGGTCATGACCAGGAAACCTCGAGCAGCTGCTTGCTCATAAATATGCAGCAAATGGAGAGGGAGGTTTCAAAGTCTCAACGTGCCTGACAAATTTCTACAATCGGCATTCAGTTTCAGGGTCAGGTACTCCAATAGTCAATCATGTGAGGTGTAGATTTGCAAATTTTGTTGTGGTTGTCAAATGGTTTTTATAAGAAAAATGATACCTTACTTTGAGATTTGACTCTGTTCTTTAACAAAACATTTAATTCAGCACACAAGGAGAAAATATGAAATTATATGGTAACACTAAAACTGCATTGCATTCAGGTGTTTACTGAGAATGTTTTACATGGTCTAAACTACTGTCTAAAACTCTAACCCATAAAAAAAGCAAGCAAATACTTTTATTTTTTTCTCTGACAGGAACTTTGTGAAGACCCCCAGTTTATCATAGATGGAGCCAAAAGGACGGACATCTGTCAAGGAAAATTGGGTAACTTAAGCTGCATCTCTTTTTAAAGAAGTGGTTATGAACAAATTCAAAGTCTGCTTTTGTGTGTTTATACATGTAAAACTGGCCTCTACTTGATTTCCTGATCCACTTTAATCCACAGACCGGTCATGTTACTTACAAAAAAAAATTATGACGAGACCCTTTTTTTTCTTATTAAATCCTGTCTGCACTCTTACAGAGAATCAAATATCCTAAATGCTCCCTCTTTAATACTGAAAAAATAAAAAATCAAATATTTCCCACCTTTGTATCCCTTGCACCAGAAGTAACAGTGGATGGATGTAAGAACAGCAAACATCTTTAATAACAAAGAGTACAGCCAAGGTATATATATATATATGTTAAAGCAGAGATAAGATCACGCTCTATAACTGCCCTGACCCTGAGATTATCCTTAACTTAGTCACCTACTGATGTTGACGGCTGCCACCTTCATAAATGTGACTTTAATCTATGACACCTCTGTTGCTTTATAAATCGGTATGCTCAGATCAAGTGTCTCCATGCTTCATGAGTCTGCTGTTGACAGGTGACTGCTGGCTGCTGGCCGCCATCGCCTGTCTGACAGTGAACGAGAAGCTGCTGTACAGAGTGATTCCCCCGGATCAGAGCTTCACTGAGAACTATGCTGGGATCTTTCACTTTCAGGTTCAAAACACTACTCATATTTTGAGAATAAAGCTTTGAAACTTACTCACTAAAATCTGTAAGTCCATGCTATAGCCCCTAAATACCCAATCAAAGGTCAATTACCTTAATTTATTTTCCCAAATGTGAAACAGTTACTTTGTCCTAAGTCATAAATCCAAAACATTAAACTTTGATATCATACAGGACACCAAACAGTAGGATAGGTTAGGACAGGATAGGATACAACTTGATACAGTAAGATATAATACATGTCGTTACAATATGGAACATTATGTTACATTACAATAAGATATGGTATGACATAACATGGTACAATACGGTACGCTACGATATGTAATGATAAGTCACGTTATAATACCATGGTTGTGTTATGTTGTGATACAGAATGCAACTATCCTATGGTATCGATATGTTTAGTTACAATGTTACATTACGATATGTTACATTATATGTTACATTATGATATGGTATATTACAATATGTTACATTCTAATGTGTTACATTATGATATGTTACATTACAACATGATACAAACACTACTACATTATATGTTAAATTATATGTAAAATTATCTGCTACATTCTGATACGTTACATTATAATATGTTACATTACAATGTGTTAGATTATCCTATGTTACATTATGATATGTTAAATTACAATATGTTAAATTATGATATGTTACATTACAACAGGATATGATAAGTTACTTTATGACATGATACAAACAATACAGTATGTTAAAATACAATATGATGGTTATGGTAAGTCACAGTGTGATATGTTAGGTTGTGTTATGTAACGATATGTTACATA
This sequence comes from Cheilinus undulatus, assembly GCF_018320785.1. Lineage (NCBI taxonomy): Eukaryota > Metazoa > Chordata > Actinopteri > Labriformes > Labridae > Cheilinus > Cheilinus undulatus. The sequence goes on along the minus strand of NC_054878.1, from coordinate 32,109,244 downwards.
ACAATACGATATGACACAATACAATACAATACCATACAATACGACACCATACCATACCCTACCATACCATACAATACACTTTCATTTCATACACACGTTTTTCCTGGACTCTGAGTGCCACATATAACAGAAACTGGTTTTGTTTAGAAAGCTTTAAGTCCCTGATACCCAAAAACTGCAAAAGTTTTGAACTGAAACATTGCCATAGCAGGATTATTTTCTCTCCACACCAATAAATGCTCCTTCTTTGTCTCATGTTTGACTCTGTTTTAAATCTGTTCTATGTCCCTGATTCTTAGTTCTGGCGTTATGGTGAATGGATTGATGTAGTTGTAGACGACCGCATCCCAACCTGCAACAACCAGCTGGTGTTTACCAAATCTTTCAGGGAGAACGAGTTCTGGAGCGCTCTTCTGGAGAAAGCCTATGCCAAGTAAGGAGTTGTTTTTCCCCGTCTTGGTCCAGAGATATTCTGTGACAAATTTTGTGCTGATTGTTTAAATATAAGTTCAAATAGAAGATATTTAAATGAAAAATGAAATTTTCAAATGGAGGTGAATGATTTAAATGCAAGTTGGCAACGCTGACGAATTGAGATGTTTAGACTCGCAGACTCCACTTTTTTGTATCTGGAGCCCCTTTCACATATGCTTTCCAGAAACTTTTGAGAAAATCTTACCTAGATGCATCTCTAAATTGCTCATGCACACCTGCTCCTCACAGCAGGAAGTTTTTCTGCAGCTTGCCTGTTTGGAAAAGGAGGGGTGGAAGAGGGGGAATGCTGAAGGGGCTTCCTGGTAATATTTAAAGGAAAAGTCTGTGAATAAAATTTGGCTGATTGAGTTCACATGCGCAAATCATTCTGAATTTTTACGAAACTTATCAGTAGTTTTGTACAAGTGTGAAAAGAGCATAAGAGCAATGTAAAGTTTGTTGTCATAGTTGCTCCCCCTTGTCCTCAACAACGTTCTTACCAAGAAAAGTCAATTCCCAAACCAGTACTTGAGCTTTGCAAAAGAACGGTATTTCTTAAGGTATCATTTAAGCACTCAGCTCACATTATGACATATCACCAGATTTAAGAAAATCTGTCAAACAAGACTTTGGTATGATTTTTTTACACCAATTTCGGCCAGTGTTTCCAGAATGTGCTTCAAATATTGTGGCACATTGAACTCGAATGTCTGACCCCTCTTTCTCCCTCTCAGGTTGCACGGGTGTTATGAAGCTCTGAAAGGTGGAAACACTTTGGAAGCCATGGAGGATTTCACAGGAGGAGTCACTGAGTTCTTTGAGCTGTCAGAGTCGCCCAAAGAGCTGTACAAAATCATGAAGAAGGCGCTGGAGAGAGGCTCGCTGATGGGCTGCTCCATAGATGTGAGTGGTGTTTGAAGATCTGGATAAAAGTGGGCAGAAGACATAGAGTTTAACAAAAAAGGAAGAATAGAAACCGTGCTGCAACAGTGATTACTTAAAAATGCTAATCAAGTTTTACCATAATAAGCAGGATAAAAAGAAACAGAAAAGTACCCTATCAAATTAATAAGAGAAACTGAAACAGAAACTTGTTCTCTTGTAAAGACATTGGAGAAATGTTTAAAGAAAATCCCTTAAACTATTCTTGAGATACCACGTTCACAAAAATGTTGCCATCATAGGGATGGACAACCCAAATACATGATGCCTCTCGCCTCGGCTATCACTGGAACAAGGTCACAAGAATCTAAGTGGTAAGACTGTGATGTTCTGCTTGAATATTGTCTTTCTTCTTTCCTCTGTTTTTCAGGTTTATTCAGCCAGTGAAATGGAGAGTCGGACTGATCTGGGTCTGGTCAGAGGTCATGCCTACTCCATCATAGACCTAGCGGAGGTACAGAATGACGTCCACACAATTTAAATATATTTACAAGAGAATTCATTTTCCAAATCATGCTAATGGAGGTTAGTTATTTTCTAGTGTGACGAGGTTGGAAAGAAGACGAAAATACGCCTGATGCGTTTACGTAATCCCTGGGGTTGGGTGCTGTGGAAGGGACCATGGAGTCCAAAGTAAGACCCGATCCCAGATCTTTGAAATATTTCATTTGTTACAAAGAGTGTTGTTAGTAGTAGATTGGTTGATCTGAGTTGTATGAGATTTCTGAGGCATTCAAAGATCTAGATAAAATGAAACAGCAGTCAATCTATAACTTGACTTAAAAAAACCCTTTATGACCACATTCTGCTTTCAGACATTCTTTACATTTGTGGTGAATATGTTTTAATCTTATTCTGTCCATCCACAGTTCAGAGGAGTGGTCGACTCTTTCCATCGCAGACAGAGAAAATCTTAAAAAACAAACTGTAGAGGCAAGTGAGTTTTGGTGAGTAAAAGTGCTTTGGTGTGCTCTTCATCACATCTTTTATTTGAGATTGTTTGTCACTCACGTCTCAGGTCAAATCCTTCACAATTTATAAAATGTACAAATTTATGATGAATTCCAGCATGCTAACTTGCTATTCATTCCCCCATGCATTGCATTCATAAAGTTTTCAGACTTCCTCACTTTTCTGATTTTGTTATGTTGCAGCCTGATGGCACAATCAGTAATATTAATTTTTTTCACTCATTAATCTACACTCAATACCCAATCATGACAGAGTAAAAACAGAATTATTAAAACTTTTGCAAATTTATTAAATATAAAAAAATGAACTATCACATTGACCTAAATATTTCAGACATTTTGAACACTTGAAATTTAGCTCAGGTTCCTCCTATTTTACTTGATTGTTGCTGAGATGTTTCTACACCTTTATTGGAGTCCACCTGTGGTAAAGTAAATTGATTGGACATGATTTGGAAAGGTACACACCTCTCTATAGAATATAGGCCTCACAGCTAACAACGCATATCAGAGCAGGAACCAAGCCAAGATGTCAACGGAAATGTCCGCAGATCTCATAGATGGGATTGTTTCAAGGCATAAATCTGGGGAAGGCTACAAAACAATTTCTGCCACACAGAACGTTCCCAAGAGTACAGTGGCCTCCATAATTCTCAAATGGAAGAAGTTTGACACAACCAGGACTCTTGCAAAAGCTGAGAAGGGTCTTAGTAAGAGAGATGACAAAAAGTTCCAGAGAGATACCATTACTGTGGCCCTCCACTGATCTGAGCTTTATGGCAGAGTGGCTAGTTGGAAGCCTCTCCTGATTGCAAAACACATGAAAGTCCACTTGGAGTTAAAAAAAAACACCTTAAGGACTCTTAGACTGTGAGAAACAGGATTCTGTGGTTTGATGAAACCAAGATTGGACAGTTTTGCCTAAATTCTTTTTTTTTTTTAGATTTATTTTTTGCCTTTTTGCGATAGGACAGTGGATAGAGTCAGAAACAGGGGAGAGAGCGGGGAGAGACATGCATGAAATAGTGCCACGGGCTGGATTTGAACCCGGGTCGCCTGTGTATATGGCATGCGCCTTAACCACTCGACTACCGGCGCGCCTAGTTTGGCCTAAATTCTTAACGGTATGTCTGGAGGAAACCAGACACTGGCCCAGTATCATCCCAGCAGTGAAACATGGTGGTAGCAGCATCATGCTGTGGGTGTGCTTTTCAGCAGCAGGGACTGAGAGACTGGTCAGGGTTGAGGGAAAGCTGAATGGAGCAAGGAACAGAGATATCTTCAATGGCACCTGTTCTGCAGTGCTCAGGATCTCAGTCTGGACCAAAGGTTCACCTTCCAGCACGACAATGGCCCGAAGCACCCAGCCAAGACAACACAAGAGTGGTTTGGCACAGCTCTGAAAATGGCTGATAACAGTCCCCCTCCAACCTGACTGAGGTTGAGAGGATTTGCAAAGAGGAAAAGAAGACTGGCAGAAAATTGCCCAATCCAGGTGTGCAATGCTTGTTGCATCATATTAAAAAAAAAAACTGGAGGCTGTAATTGCTGCCAGTGGTGCTTCAATGAAGTACTGAGTAAAGGGTCTGAATACTTATGTCTATTTGATTTTTCAGTTTTATATTTTGAATTAATTTAGTAAAATTCTGTTTTCACTTCATCATGATGAGGTACTAAGTGTAGATAAATGAGAAGAAAATGTATTTAAACTTTTGTAGCCTCAAGCTGCTTACACAACAGCAGCATTATGGCTGTAATTCAATTTCATTTGTATTTTAAATTTCAGCTTAAATTACAGCTGTGCTGAAGTCAAATCAGGTCTAATTTATCAAAAATCATTAATCACCGTCAGTGAAGGAGCTTCAAAATCTGAAACCACTATTCTTAAACCTGAGGAAAAAAAACATCACTTGCTCTGGAAGTCTAAAATCTTCCTATTTTGTCTTCCCCACCAGGATGTCTTATGATGATTTCAAGAAGAACTTCACAAAGCTGGAGATGTGTAACCTGACCCCTGACACACTGCAGGGGGATGAGAGATGTACCTGGACCGTGTCAGTCAATGAGGGTCGCTGGGTGAGAGGAAGCTCCGCAGGTGGCTGCAGGAACTTTCCAGGTTTGCATTTTATTCCTCTAAGAGCCAGTCAAAATCCTGTTTGACTCAAATGTCTCTGCATATGGTCATAAAATCCATCAATGCTGAATTGTCTTTTGTTCTTTCAGACACATTCTGGACAAACCCACAGTACCGACTGCAGCTGTTTGAAGAGGATGATGACCCAGAGGACGGGCAGGTTGCCTGCACGGTTGTTGTGGCTCTGATGCAAAAAGGTCGGAGGAGGCTGCGCCACCAGGGGGCCAAATTCCTCACCATTGGATTTTCCATTTATGAGGTACCAGATGAGCCTTAATGACTGAGACTTCTTCCTGCATTTGATGAGCTAATCCACTGAATGTCTTCTTTCTCTTTGCAGGTACCAAAAGAGGTAAGCCTGCCTTGTTGAAGGATGCCTTGACCTGTATCTGCATGCTGTTTATGTTTTTGATGAAGCAGTGCGAGTGGTAGTTATCATATTAATATTTATAGGTCCAGGTCTTTAAATGTCTACTTATCAACATGAGCCCATTCGATAAAGTGATAAATAAAAAAAATTCTGATAATTCATGATAATCCTGTTAGAGATTGTGACTTACCTTAAGTGAAGCACTGCATCTCTAACATGGTTTTAGGCTTAATAAGTTGAAGTCTTAAAGAATATTTTAACATTTCTAAGAGTACTGTTTGCTTGCTTGAAGAGTGATACATATGCTTGTTAGCTTGACTTAGCATTGATATGAAGTAGAGAAGCAGCATGTCTATGTCTGTTGAGATTACATCTCGGTTTGCTGCAGTCACCTCCAGGAGTGTTTACTCTTTACTTGCAACCTCTAATTGATATCACGAATCTTAGGAATGACATCTGTCCACAGGTTTGGCTGCATGGGCCCCTGAAAAAAAAACAGAGAATGGGCCCTCCCTAGCTGTGATTCACTGATATCAAAGCATGTGTGTTGGATATGAAGAATTTATGCTAGCCTTCAGCCTAACAGTTACATCTTTTTTCCATTTCTAATCCATTTTGGCTGGGTTTTTTTTGTGCTTTTTGCCACATTTCAGTCATTTTTGCCACTGTTTGCCCCTTTTTATTGATTTTTTTTTTCCTCATATTGACACTCCTCTGCCACTTTACACCCATTTCTTGCCACTTCTTTTTAGCGTTTATACCCAATTTTTGCAGCTTTTTAGTTGTTTGTCACTTTCAAGCCATTTTTGATGTTTTATGCTCCATTTTGCTGCCTTAAATCCATTTTTTATTTTTTTTTCCTTGCCACTCTTGTGCCTAACCAATTTTTGCCACTTATTACCCATTCTTGTCACTCTTTTTTGACGTTTATACCCAATTTTTGCAGCTTTTTGCTCATTTAAGATGTTTTGGACTAATTTTGTAAAGTATTTGCTATTTCTTTTGGCACTTAAACCAATTTTGGCCACTTAATGAAAATTTTTGCCACTGTTTTGCCACTTTGAACCCTTTTTTGATGTTTTTGCCCCCTTTTTCTAAATTTTACCAATTTCTTTGCAGTTTTTTACCTTGGATTTCCACTCTGCTGCCACTTTACCACTTTGCCCATTTTTCCTCTGCTTTGCATCTTTACACCCATCTTGCCACTTCTTCTTGGCATTTATATCCAATTTTTGGTTTTGTTGCTTTTTAATGTATTTTTGCCACTTTTTTTGTCCTCTTTTTGCATATTTTTTGCCTCTTTGTATAATTATTTCATTATTTTCTCTCAGTTATTTCAGTTATTTTTAGTTATTTTCTGACATCCAGAGAGCTTTCCCTGTTATCCCCCATTGTGGCCAACCTTTTAGTAGAAATAGATTTGGTTATTGTTAAGGACATTTTTGCCATTATAAAATAGCTAATGTATGGTCTTTGTGCTAAACTCTACAAACAAATGATGGCAGTGGCTTAATGTGTCACATTATAGATGCAAGAATGCAAAGAAACTAAAGCCCAACTCACTCTTGCACAGAACTCCTTAAAACTTCCTGAATTTTTCTGGGTGGCTGTGTCCTGCTAGTCCTCTTATTATTCCCCTTCTTCCTTGCCTGACTGGCAAACTACAAGAAAACTTTTTGCTCTGAGGGGTCAGGTGTCATGAAATTTTCTTAATAGTTTACCCTGAAAATGTTATTAATGCACGTATGGGGAGGACTTTAGTATATAACTATCAAAAATACAGGATATAAGCATATTCCCTTTTTGCCTTTCTGTGTTATCAGCATTAATTTCTCTTTTTTCCGCTCTCATACCACCAGCTTCCAGTTTTTTTAATCACTTTCTCTGATTTCTGTCCATCTCCAGATGCGTGGAAAGAACCAACATCTGCAGAAGGACTTCTTCCTCTACACAGCATCCAAAGCTAAATGTAAAACCTACATAAACCTTCGAGAGGTGACGGATCGTTTCCGTCTGCCTCCAGGAGAGTACGTCATTATCCCTACAACCTTCGAAAAGCATCAGGAAGGAGAGTTCCTCCTGAGGGTCTTCTCTGAGAAGCAGAGCACCTCTGAGTAAGAAGCTCCAGCCATGTATGGTGGAGCAGCTGATGTTATTTTGGGGGACTGGTGACAGTGAAATTGTGAAGTCTTTAGGGACCAGCAGGAATCTTAATGTTTTTGTTTTCCTCACAGGGAGACTGAGAGCACAATCGGATCAGACCAAATACAGGTTTGTTACATCAATGAAATGAAGTGGCTGTTGGGTAAAAATATCTGTTTATAATTCTGGCTGATACTGCAGTGGTGAAATTACTTTAAACAGAAAAATATTCAAATATATTAAACAGCTTTAAACATGACTTAAAGATTTGATCTGAGTTGATAAAAACATGGCCTCCAAACGTAATCTATTCCCTAAATTGTATTTGCAAGGCCAGTTTTCTGTTGTAGAGTGCAAAAATGTTTTAACATTTAGTATTTAAAGCTTCACAGACGTACTGGGATAAAGAATTGGCAACTTTCAAAGTCGGCTCCTTCAGTGTCTACTCATGAATTCACATTGGGTCCGATATAAAAACTCCCATGTTACATCAGAAATACAAATCTTAAAGTTGGTTACAAAAAACAGAAGTGATCTCAGTTGCTCTTTTCTTTAATATTACACAGTGTTACAGGATGGGTGTGGCTCATTTGGTCAAATCCCAGATTTGCCTGTGGTTAAACTAATTAACCAAATAAGATAAAAACATGTGATGTAAAATAAATGACTGCTTTAATATTCAACCCCTTCAAGTTGGTACTAAGTAGATATTCCTTTAGCTGCAACCACAGCCCTAAGTCTGTGTGGATAGGTCTCAATCAGGCTTACACATAAGGACACTAAAATTTTACACCATTCTTCTTTGCAAGACTACACAGGATCAGGCGGTTTATAAAACCAATAAAAAGGTAAAACATCCAAGGCAGTTAACACTTTATATAGGCACTGTAGATGCAGTTAATAGGTACTCCCTTACTGCCACAATGCTTTTTAACCCAGTGTTAACAGCAATAGATGGATAGCATTAACAGCATCTCATAGGAACAGCACTGTTAAGCACTAATTTGATCAACCACTCAGAATGCCTCCTCAGACGCAAATGAAAATGCATTTTTAGGAGGCAGACGTCCACATTGTGAACAGTCTGTGTATGTCACACAGGAAAACCGTAAACAATATTTAAGACAGCTATGACAAACATTTAGAAGGTTTTAACTTGCATGTGACAATTAGAGAAATGTCGATAGTGGAGTCATTTTTTACAAGATTTTTCTTTTCTCGCAACATGATGCTGCTGAGGAAGTTTAACTTTCACACGAGCCTTCAATAGAAATAATATTAGGCATTACTACTTGATAAATGTATCTTTTCTGAGAAAATTACATGTCAGTGCCAGAACTGTGCAGTCCAGATGCCTTCCACGTTCAACAAGAGTACTGGGTCTACAGCGCTCATTCACCCTGCAGTATTAACTTGAATTTCAGATATCTCAAATCTCAAATATATAACCTACACGTAAAATCAACTCTTCTATTTCTTTCCCCAATTCATACTCTGCTCCTTGTTTTCCCCACAATTTTGACTAACAGACTTTACATTGAAAGCGTCCCCCCCCCCCTTTTTCATCTCATTTCATTCATTTCATCTGTCTGTCCCTCTTGTCTTATTGGACACCAGCAAGGCAAGAAAAAGAAAGACAAGGTAATGCATGCATGCAGCATACCATTCTTTAAAAACCTGCTCTCCCTGCTGTTTCTGTCCATCTGTCCACTTATTCATAATGGTTGCAGTTTTAGTTTGATTGCATGAAGTGATTATAAACTTTGATATAACTCTAACATAACTCTCTTCTCTGTCTTTTATAATCCTGCTCTCCTTCTACCAACCACTACCATTACATGCCAGCCCATTGTATTTGTGTCAGACAGAGCCAAAGCCAACAAAGAAATCGAGCACGACAGCATTCTGGGGGAAAAGAAGAAAAAGCCAAAGGTAATTTTATTGAAGGAGTAAAGTGAGAGTCATTCAAACACTGACATCATAGAGAAAAAGAGCTCAGAGTGACTTTTGCATGACTGAATATCTGAAGACTGACGGTTCTGACATGCAGTCCATCCAGCCAGTTCACATCCCAGGGCATAAAACAACTGAGTTTGAAGCCAACTCATCTCAAGTGTCTCGGCTGCACCTGTTTTCCCGTAAGGCCTCAGTGCATACAGGCCAGCGTGTTTATGAGTTTCTCTAATGTGCTGCTCTCATCTGGATCTATAAGGAAATGCATCCAGAACTAATCAATCATGCCAGCAGGGCTATTTATAGTTTGAAGAACTGTGAAGAAATTATGCTGACATGACTTTGCTGCCTGATATAAACTTTTTTTGGCTAATCAGTACGGAAAACAGCGACTTTGTTTTGCAACTTGTGTTACCATATAAAATTGACCTCGCCCAGTAATTTTTTAATTTTTGAGAACACAACAAGAATAGTAAGAGTGCAGTTTTATCTAGTCTTTGCTTAAGTTAATTGGAAATGTGCGTTGTCCAGACAAAGTGAAATACTAAAGAAATAAAACAAGGTTTTACAAGAAGTGCAGTATGAAAAATCTGCCAGCAAACATTTTAAAATGCCTATGTTTAAATTATGTAAATTTTTTGGTAGAGTAAATACATTACCTCAAAGATTTCCAAGTTTTCAAAGCCAGAGAAATTACACATTTTCTATAGTTTCCATGGTCCATTTCTTTTATCAACAGCTGCCATGAAAAAGCTGCTGCTACAGACATTAAATATTAATTGATGTCTTGGAAAGACTGTACTTTAGATGAAAGAATGCCTCATAAGAAAGAATGAACTGCTGCTGTTGTGTTGCTTTATGCCATTTATGTTTTGCACTGCTATCTTATCATGGACCATGATTGTTCACTTTATCCCTGGTCTTTGGTCTTAAACAAAGTCATAAAGGCACCTTCTGTAAGTGGGTCTTTGTACAATCTGGTACTGTTTATATTTTTTGTTCTCTGCGTGTTTTCTGATTGTATGTATATTATTTATTTTCATTATGTCCATGCTTGATGTACATTTTTATATGGATAACATCAACCTGCCAGGGACTACAGATGAAAACTAGCCTATGGCTACAATCTGGCATGTCCATGTCATGGGCTATAGGTTCTGTTGCTCCCAGTGCCCCCCATAATATATAACCCTATCCCTCAATCCCTGAATCTTAACTCAGCATGGCCCAACAAGACCAGGGCTTTCCAGATGGTTTGCTAAGGCACACTGAGAAGTCTAGGTGTGCTTTGGGAATCTGTACAACCATTCTTTATAACTACAACTACATAACAATTAAAGATACTGCAACAGGTGTAAAACATACTGTTTTGCATGGATATGAACATGATGTGCCTTAAGATTCTGGCTTGATCTTTGGTTTGCCTTGGTCAAAAAAAGTTTGAAAAGCACCTCGAAGCACAAGACATTTCCACGTCAAGTAGAGACAAGAATAGCTGCCGCTCCATCCATCTCTGTTGCTTACTTCTGGTTAAGGAGTATTTAATGCTGGGAACTACTCACAAAGTATACTGGGAAGACTTACAGCTTTAACCAGTAAGGACACTTTTAACAGCTTTTCTCTCTCATTATGTGAATGTCATCATAAACAGTTCAAAACAAACTGAAACAGAAAATTCTATGAAATTAGCACAATTGAAAGAAATGGAAATGACATAGATGATCTTGAAGGCAGTTAAAAATTGTAAAAGATGAAAATATCCAGGAAAAGACAGTATGATATGATTTGAAAGTAAAACTGTATACACATATAGGAAGACGACATTGCATCATTAGCAATAAAACAAAAATTAGAAGATTACCTGCAGATTAAAAGAGAAGGAACAGTAATAAATTGACAACAGAGGATATTAAGATTGCAATGGAAGAAAAAGTCAAGGATAAAAGGGGTAAGAGCAGCAAAACAAATAAAAGAGTGATTATAAAAATAAGTTAAAGGAAGTAGAAGTGAGTTTTAAGGAGTGATTTAAAAGATGCTACTGATTCTGCTAGCCTTATCTCCTCAGGCAGGTCGTTCCAAAGTCAAAGGCCCTAACAGCAAAAGCCCTGTCTCCTTTAGATTTGAGTCTCGACTTTGCAACGACCAGAAACCCTCTGCCTGAGGATCTAAGGCTGCATGAAGGCTCATAAGAGGTCAGCATCTTAGTGATATAGCCTGGGGCTAAACCCATAAGAGCCTTAAAGTGATAAGTAAAATCTTAAATCAGTGCTAAAAGTAACAGGAAGCCAGTGGAGGGAAGTGAGGGAGGTGTGATGTGATGCCGTCTGTTAAAACCAGTTAAAAGCCTCGCTGCTTTGTTTCGGACCAGTTTCAGAAACAGGGATGAGAGAGCGAGAGGAAGAAACATGTGGGAAAGAAGCCACAGGCCGGACTTGAACTGGAGTGGCCCACGTACATGGACAGTGACCCAAGCTTGGTTTCTTTAGCCTATTAAAAAATCTGTCTTGATGCTATAATGTATTAGTAAATGAGTTCTCCTATCAAATTACTTTAAATGAGAAAGCAGCTAAATGGAATCACCTTGAAGCAGGGAGAAATCAAGATATGTAAATGCCAAAAAAACAAATCATGTAAAAGATAAAAGGTAAAGATAACTGGCCAAGCTTTAGTGACCTGCACACTGTCCAAAGTTTCAAACATGAAAATATATACTTCACACAGTGTAATGCTGGTTGAACACCCACAGATATGTTTTTACAATTCAGGGCTGTTGAACATATATTTTGAAATAATTGCACATTTTAAATTTGTCCTATTCTTTTTATGGCTCAGCGTAAACTTCTTGAGCCAGAGGAGGAGACGGAAGAGGAAAAGCAGTTCAGAGCAATTTTCCAGAAGATTGCTGGTGAGGTGAGTAAACAGAGATTTAAAGGGAAAATAAAGAACAAAATAAATATACATGGTACCCTCACATATGTGAGGTAACGCAGGACTATGCAGGCGTCTGTGTGTAATATTTAAGTTAATCACTTTGTTGCTCCCTCCATCAGGACATGCAGATCTGCGCCAGTGAACTCAAAACAGTCATGAAGAACGTCCTCTCCAAACGTGAGCACGCTGGCAACATTATTAAAGTTACCTCATGTGCTGATCATTCATAGAGATGTCCTTTTCTACAGACAGTGAAATAAAGAGCGAAGGTTTCAGCCTTGAAACATGTCGGAGTATGATCGCACTTATGGATGTATCCTTTCATCTCAATGGTTATAACAAGTTCACGGTTAGATCAAGAGTACATGCTGGCTTTAAATGTCCTGGAAGGTCAGTCTGACTGAAAATGTGTTGCTTTTGGGAAAAACTTACATTTAGAATAATTATCATTAGACATGGGTGGTTGGGAAGTATTAAGGTCTGTTGTATTTTAGTTAAAGCAATAAAGGTTGTGCGCTTTGACTAATTAACTGATTTAGTAATGTTCAAGCAGGGTTTTGCTACAACTTTGTCAGATATTTTTTGGTATTGCATACATGGTTGTGAAGCCTAGCGCTGAACCTAATTAGCTCCTGCAGCCAATCACAGCTCTTTCTCTCAACACAGTGGTGTATTTAAATAAGACATACATCTCACTAATCCCTGCTTGCTGCTGGCAAAGCTTAACTTCCTCCACCCCAGCCTCCTCCTTTATAGCATAAAGCTTGTTGCACCCTCATATTCAGATTCATGCTACTGTGGATTAATTTCTTATGAACTAATTCTATTGTATTCAGTATGCACTGTCATAAATGTATCTGTCTGTATGGGGGTTTCTAGCTTTGCGCTCTCTAGAAAGTCAAAGCATGCTGCTTGACTAACCCAGGGAGTATCTTTTGAGCAGAGCCTTCTCCACCAAGTAAAACTGTAGATCCATTTTGCAATAAAATGGTTAAATGTATGACAAGAGTGTTCTTGACTGAGATAAAGTACTGAAAAGTTAGTTCTGGATGAAGAAGCTGGCATGGCTGGTTGGAAACTGAATGAGACGGGGTTCCCCCTGCCGCAGCCAATCACCTGTTGACACAGTATCTGGAGCAGCCAATCAACAGCAGGCGATGACTCAGCAAAATAGACACATACACCAGATGCAGCCAAATTGGAGCAAACAATACAAACACAACATCAAAACACATTACGACCGTGGTCTTAACACTAGTGTTTCTTTCCACAGCATATACACTGTATGACAGACACTAAGGTGATTTTAATACAATCAATATGCACTATTATGCAAAGCTCATTTTAAATCTGTGCCCTTATCCAGCTACTACTACATCTACATTAAATAGCTGACTGAAAAAGAACAGCATCATGAAAATCAGATGCCAGATGCAGTTTCCTTGACCGACTCTTTTCTCAGACTGACGGGACGGGAAAGCTGAGCCTGCAGGAGTTCAAACACTTGTGGAAAAAGATCAAGGCTTGGCAGGTAAAATAGCACAACCTCAACCTTTTTCTGCTCATGTTAAAAAAAATACAAGTTTTCATGTGACTGATGTCTCCGTGTTTGCAGCTGATCTTCAGACGTTACGATAAAAACAATACATCCTCCATCAGCAGTTTTGAGATGAGGAACGCTGTTAAGGAAGCAGGTGAGCTTGTGGGGAAGTTACTCTGATCAATAATATACTTGGATTTTCCTCTATGCATTTCCAATCTGGACGATTTTCATTTAAAGTTAAACTCTAGTGGTTCATTATCAAACAGGACTTAACCTTGTTAAGTACTTTTTACACAGCAGGCCACACCTGACCCACATACATACACTGACGGTGAAGGCTGCTATGTAAAGTGTCCATCAGTATTATTAGTAGCCATTGATTCATCACATGCATACACAATCACATGCCACTTATTCTGCTGTGAGAAAAAACTGGAGTAAAATATCTTGCCCGAAGACAGACTGACATGTAGCTGCAGGAGCTGAGAAATGAATCTCCAACCTCACAGATAAAACACCAACTCTACCTTACAGTAGAAATTAAACCCAGTTCTGTCTGGATCTTTACATAAATTTGTCATTTCAACTGTAAATTGATCGCTGTTTTTTTCTGCTCTGAAGGGTTTCACCTAAACAACCAGTTATATGACATCATAGCCATGCGCTACGCAGATGAACATCTCAACATTGACTTCGACAGTTACATCTGCTGTTTTGTGAGGCTAGAGGGCATGTTCAGTAAGTAGAGATGAAAACAGAGCATGTGTATTTGAATAAAACTGTTTCATTCACCAGTCTCACTGCAGCTGAAGGCTTAGTTAAAATTACAATTTGTTTTAGGAATCACCTACTGACTCCTACATAAATCTCTGCAGGGTTGTATTTATCTTTAACAACCCACTGACTGAAGCCTCATTTATCTGCATAATGCAAGATTTATAAACAAATGAGTTTCTTTTACAGGAGCCTTTAATGCCTTTGATAAAGACGGTGATGGAATAATCAAACTCAATGTCCTTGAGGTGAGCAATGTTTGGTATTCCGCATCAGTAATGTTATTTCTTATGAAAGTTTTCTGTTTAAATTTGGGTTATGTCACCAGGGCCGTTCCTAATTTTTTGGGGGCCCCTGGCCTGCCAAATTACAATGGAGAGATTCCTAATCCATTACAGGGGTGTCAAACTCAAGTTTTTAATTCATATTTAATTACTGGTGAAATGAGGTTGACAGTTTCTGGTTGAAAATGTGACCCTATTAGGCTCTCTGCTGTTTTATTTCATCTGATTGAAGATGTCTTTTATTCTTTTGGTTTCTCTCTCCAGTGGCTTCAGCTGACCATGTATTCATAAGTCCCCCTCTTGAACATCGACCTGGCAGCAAAATGTTGGTTCTCACATTAATGACTCAACTTCTGGATGGAATTTTTTTTCCTCTACATTTTTTGGCACAGATTTTACAAATACAGCAAAATCCATGTCTTGACGTAAAAACGGCAGTCAGTGATTTATGCTGTTTTATGTGGTATTTAGGTTCACAAAGCCTATGCTGGGTTAGATTTGATCTGCTGTTCTCACTTACTTTTTAGCCTGCTATCCAGTCATTAATGCTTCTAACAGAATGTGATCAGCATTACAAAGCAAGAGTGTAAATTAATATTTTGATTGTCTCATTGGGTAAATAAAATGTACTGTATGTTTCTGAAATACAGCAAGTGAAGAGCATGAGGGACATTTGTCTTTTATTGCTGTACACATACATACAGTAGGAATTAAACACGTTCAAATACACAATGTACAATATGACATATAAAAAGTAAGGCCTCAGTCTTCAGGTTAGAGTTGCATCAGAGTTTGAACTTTCTCTGACAGCAGAAAAAGATGGACAACTGTACAAAAGGAGTTGTACAGCGGGATATCAGAAATAAGGGTATTAGCATCAGTAATGTTCTTGAGAGTTAGGACTAATAAATGGTTTAAATATTGAAAACAGGAGATTGCAGTATGTATCAAGGCCATCTAAGAATTACAAACTTTACATTACAATATCAGATCAATGAGCCATGCCTGTGCATGACGAAAAAAGTTACAATGTGTTTGACTTTAAAAGAAAGCACAGATCATGAACATTTGCTGATACTTTTTTAAGCTCTGGGTTTTATCCCAAACTTTACCTTCTTCATCGCCTTAATTAGCAACATATCAAGTCTGTTTATCCATATGATTCACATGCAGTTCATGTGTATTTCTCTCTCCAAAAAATAGTGAGATATAAAGTTTTAAAACCCCCTAATGACATCCTGGAATACCTCTTAAAGCCCTTGGGATATCTGCAATTAAAAACTAGTGATAATTATTGTCCAAGGATGTGGAATTTAAGGAGATTCTCAGCTGTTTTGGGTCAAGGCATTTTCTTCGAAGGTCAGACAACAGTGTCTTCAAAGCAGCAGTTTTCGACTGGTGGGCCATGGAGCTGGTTTTAGCAGGTTGTTTATGTGTGCATGAGGAAAAAATGTGGCAAAAGAGGCATAATGTATGGAAGCCCTAGGTGGAAATTTCTCAATTTATTTAACTCTGTTTTATCCAGATAATAAGTAATTTTCTGTTCCTTTTCTTGTTATTTTGGAGTTACAGAGCTTGTTTTCCCATTACAGTGTATCAACTTCTTAAGATCAACAGAAACCCACAAAAACTTGCATGTTATTAGCTGAAACAGGTTGAACCAGAAGGTATGCACGCATTTCCCTCCAGGACTTCTGTGAAAATGCACTTTTAAACATTTATTTGTCCTGTCCCTTAACTCTCCACTGGAGAGGGATCAGGACCCACCACTACCTTCTGAAGAGAAACCGTAACCCAAATGTTTTAAAGTTTGCAACCACTTGAACTTATTCAATATAAAATGTTTCTGTTTGGATCCTAAATGGAAGAAAACGAAATTTAATGAATGGGATGAAAAAACATGTAAAGCACATCACTGCAGAAGCATGGAGACATTTTATTTTTCTCCATTTTCCTGAGACAGCTTGCGAATTTGGGAACCTCTTCTGATTATCTTGGGGACAACCAGCTTTGTTATCAAAAGAAAACAAGTTATCTTGACATAAATACTGAAAACACCTCATTATCTTAGGAAAACCTAAAAACACATGTATAACTCTACTGTGTTAAAAAAGGACTTCCATGCACAGACTTTTTTTGCCACATATTTTTCCTGGCACATATTTGAGACCCACTTGAAAGAGCTTTGCAACCTTCTCTTGGGTCCTGACCCACCGGGTGAGAGCCAATGACTTAGTTAGTCATTAGCTCTAAACTGTACTATTTTACAATATATAAATAAATTCTAGAGGATGACAATTCTCAGATATTTGTGTTGCAATTTCTCATTTAGGAGGTTGTGGCAGGTCCTGAGGCCAGACCAGTTAGGAAAAGCAGATTCTGGAAAAAATAAACATTTTCTGCATCAGAGTGGCAGCACAAAGACGGATGAATTGCCTTATTCAAAATATTACCAGTCAGCATTTGCTCATAGCCACAATAGCTGCTAGCTGTTTTGTGACCTGTAAGTGTCTGGATTTCTTAAAGCGCTGTCGAGTTTTTTGTGTTAGACTGAAATATGATCTCTTTTTAAAACTCTCCATTGTGACTGTTACAGAGTAAAATCGGTACTATTCTTTCAGTCAGTCTGCTTGTGTGGATGGATTTCAAAAACTAGTTGCTTTGACTTATGGTCAACTCGTTTTCTTGGCAGACCTTAAAACAGAACCTTCACTTAAAATCTAGGAAAATCACCAAAGATGTTGGAACCTGAAGGCAGTGCAAAGCAAAACTTTCTCTGCAGAATCTACTCTGAGGTGTAAATGTGAGTGCGGCACAGTCATAGAAATGTTCAACGATTAGCTGCTTACTTATCAAAAAGTCTGTGTACAATATTGTGTGGTTTTTTAAGTCATGCCATATATTCACAGTAAAAAGACTGAACACACTGACCAACAGATCTAAACATACAGTAATGAATCACTCCTAAAATAGAGCGTAATTACTGCCAACCTAAACTGATAACAGTTGATAAAGAAAACAGCTGATTTCATGATTATTTTAAAAGTGTCCCAACACTTTCAACAAGCGGCCTCACCTCTGTCAGTGAGACTCATGTAAACCAGTTTCACACTTTTAACGGAAAACAAAACACAAAATCTTGAATTAAACTTCGATGAACCACAAAACGATCTGATGTATTGTAACCTCAGTCTTAGCTCCTGTATTGTTGCTGTCAGGGGCAGGGCTGAACTTTACTGTCTTTCTCCGCATGGTTCTTCATGTGTTCAGGAAGCTCCTGCAGGAAAATACAGACAAAAATGAGAAACTGTACACTTGATAATGCTTAACATGCACGTAATTGTTATTTTCTTCATGTGAAAGAGTCCTGGGTTCCTCAATTTTGATAACAAATGCATTAATCAGAGAAGAGATAAGTCATGAAGATAAGATGGCGTTACCTGTTTGATCACCTGCTGTGTGGAGAAAACAGCGCTGCAGCTTCTCCAGCGACATTTCACCATCCTCAGATTTGGGTTGCTGTGATCTTGTAGGAGATGTTGATTCAGATGCTCTGACATGCCGAAGATCAGTGAGCAATTCTGCCACTAAAGAGAGGGCAAGTGTTACACAGACATAATATAAACTCACCAATAACTTCATTAGTTAAACCTGTTTGTCTGGTCATTAACATTAATACCTAATCAGACGATCACATGGCAGCAGCCAGTGCATTCAGGCATGTAGGCATGGTCAAAATGATCTTTTTAAGTGACTTTGAACGTGACATGTTTGTTGGTGTCTGTGCAGCTGCTCTGACTATTTCACAATCGATTGGGATTTTCACAAATAACCATCTCTAGGATTTACATGGAATGGTGGGAAAAGAGGGAATATTCAGAGTGGCAGTTCTCTGGGCCTTATTAATAGCAGAGTGACCGGACAGTTTGAGCTGATAGAAAGGAAACAATAACTTCAATACCCACTTGTTGAAACCAAGGAATACACACAACACGCCAAACATTGGAGCAGATGGGCTACAGCAGTTGAAGACTACAGCGGATGCCTACCCTGTCAGCTAAGAACAGGAAGCTGAGGCTACGATTCACAAGAGCCCACTAAATTTGGGCAACAGAAGACTAGAAAAGTGCCTGGTCTGATGAATATTAATTTCTAATGTTGCATCCAATGGTTGGGTCAGAATTTTAACAAAAACAACACGAAAGACTGCCAAACTATGAACATCCTGTGGTGTTTATTGTCGTTGTGTTATCTTATTTTGGTTAGCTTCCGGTTCCGGAGGCTGTTTCTGGCTGCTAACTTTCTTTGCTTTCCCTGAGGCATTCATCCCGCCCCCCCCGGTGCTGTGGAGAGCGCACAACTGCAGCGAATCACTCATTGAGGATCACTATTTAGGACCTGCTGCAGCTCTCTTCAGCGCCTGAGTCTCGCCAACCTTACCTTACGGTAAACGTCAGCTCCAGGCTCCTTCTCTCGAGATCTCCCAGAGAAGTTTCCAGTGCTCTTTTTGAGAACCTTTTGAATAATCTCCAGTGCTTGTGTTTTGACTCTTGTTGTTAACGTGCCTCTCCCTCTTCTTTCCAGTGCCTCCTGCCCTGATCACCGCAGCCAGCTCCAGCACACTCTCACTATCCCTTGGACTCCTGAGATCCCCCCTTCCTTCTTCACTTACCTGCACAATAAATCTGTTAAATCTGCTCCATCGTCTCCGCATCCTGAGTCCTACCATTACACCCACACAACACATCCAAAGGTACTTATCTCCTTTCTTCCCCCATTCTAACATTTAGTTTGAACTTCAGCAGATAATCCCGACCATGTTTACATGCCTGGATGCATGGCTGCTGCCATGATTAGCTGATGAGAGTTTTGCGTTTATAAGTAGTTGAACGAGTATACGAAATGAACTGATGAATAAAGAGATGAAGAGGAAAAAACTTTAAGACTCTTTCAGAAATAGGTCAAATATTAAACTTCCAAATGCATCAAGCTTGACTTTAAAAAAATAACTAGTCTTTTAGTTTTTTCTCGGTTTGAGTCCTTACCCAGCAGCGGTAGTTCTTCATCAGGTTGAGCTTCACAGCTTGAACAGTGCCATCATAGCAGCCTGTATAGATCTGTGTAGAACCAAAACTAGTATTAAAAAACAGAAGAAGAGAACCATTGACATGTACAGATGAATAAAAAAGGTCTTGGCCAGTAGTAGTCCACATACCACACTCTTATGCACGGCCATGCACATCACCATATCACTGTGGCCTCCGTACACCTGCAGACGGTCGTGAGACTGAAAGAACGGTGAAACAATCAATATATAGATAATTTTTAATATTTCAGTTTAAGGTAAATCACTCTAAGTGTGCACCCTGAATTAGTCAAATTAAAAATCTTTTCAAAGCATTTGAATAAGAACTTAAGATTTATTTCATACTTGATTGTACCTCAGCTACTGAAAGAGAAAAGCTTCTGATTATTCAACATAACACTGACTTTAATAACCTGAAAACAGGAGACTGATGGCTTCCTGAGTTGGCTAAATTTCATGCTTTATCTGAAATTTAAGGGCGCCAAGAACCCTGGCCATGACTGAACTCAGTGTCAATCAGGTTGTTTCAGCTTATCAAACCACATCATCCCAGTCTTAGTCCATCTTCACTGGCTTCCCCTATAGGATTGATTTTGTGGTATTTAAAGCCCTGAATGGCCTCGCAACTAAGCTCAATTCTGCATCATTAACTTTTTATTGTTGTTGTTAGCGTTATAATTGTTCTCACTGCCAATTATTTTATGCATGTGTGTGTGTCAATTTTCTGTGCGGTTTCCTCTTCTATTATTTTTGATTTGATTTGACTAACAGCACGTTGGTCAGCCAGTGCTGTTTTTGAATGTTCTTTCTAAATAAATCTAAATGGCTGACTACCATGTTAGTGAAAAAACGTTATAAATACTTTACCTGTAGCTCATAAACTCGGATCAGTTTATCCAGACAGGCTGTGACCATCACTTTGCCCAAGATGACGATTGATGTCACCGCGTGTTCATGACCCTTGTAGATGCGAATCAACTCTCCTGTCTAAATGCAGACAGACGGGGAAATACAGATACAAAATGACCAGCATTTAAATTAGGTATGTTTAAATATACAAATAATCAAAATAATCTCAACTTATTGTTTGGTAACCTAAGTCACAAACAAAACAGAGATCATGTTGCAAATTCCTCTAAATATGAATCCAAGCTATGTTTACGTGGACCACTTGTAATCGGAATAAATGCCTGATCTGAATAAAACGCTTCATATAAACACTCCATTCAGAATAAAATCCTCAGATTTGGCTCATTTGGAAATAAATTTTATTCTGATCGAGAGGTGTGGTTTATGCCGAAAGTCGTTCGGAGCAGTGTCCATGAAAACACATTCTGATCATCTCTCCCTGTTTGGGGTGATTTTTGTCTTACTGCGTATGTCTGTCCCACGGATGGAACCAAGAGTACCTGGAAGTACCTGGATGCAGCCGAGGACCTCCACTTCATACCAGAAGTCCAACGAGTGCAGACATATCCCATCTTCTAATACCGGAAGTCACTTGAACTGAACATCTTTGCTATTTTCTTTGTGCGTCACCGGCATGTTAATAGAGGCATAAGGAAATACAAGCAGATGAAAAATATGTGAGTTTTCAGACCAACAAGCACAGCGATTACATTACATTAATTTTAATGACTCGATTTATGATCCAAATTCATTCTGAGCAGAGACATGTGCAACAGGAGATTGTCTGGCAGGCCATATGTTGACGTGGCCACCATGTTGCCAGAGGAAGGTCTTTCTCCATTTGTAGACAGTCTGTCTTACTGTGGACACATGAACATCAAGGCTTTTAGAGATACTTTTGTAACCCTTTCCAGCTTCATGTAAGTCAACAATTCTTGATCGTAGGTCTTCTGAGAGCTCTTTTGTGCGAGGCGTGGTTCACATCAGGCAATGAACTCATTAGCCTCGGGGTTCACATACTTTTCCACCCTGCACTGAGAATGTTTACATGTTCTGTTCAATAAAAACATGAAAACATCATTTTTTGTGCAGTTTTAGTTTATTTTATTAGTTTGTCTATTGTTGTGACTTAGATGAAGATCAGAACACATTTTATGACCAATTTATGCAGAAATCCAAGAAATCCCAAAGGGTTCACATACTTTTTCTTGCAACTGTATATAGACATACCCATATATTAAAATGGATCATGGAGTATAAATGATTCATTAAAATCAATTTAATCTGATCTTTGGAGATTTTCATTATGAAAATTTGCACACTCCTCATCTACTTGTATTGAATAACCCGAATGACCTTCCTCTGGCAACATGCCAGTAACACCAACGTCCGGCCAGCCAACCAGTTCTCGACTAATATTATGTCTGTGCTCGGTGATCAGTGAATTTGGATCATAAATCGATTCATTAAAATTAATATAATGTAATCGCTGTGCTTTTTAAGCCGAAAACTCACATATTTCCCTACGCGGCAGACCTGCCTCTATTAATATGACGGTGACGCACGAAGACAACAATGAAGAAGACATTCAGTTCAGGTGACTTCCAGTATTAGAAGACGGGTTATGGTGGTGCTCGTCCGACTTCCGGTATGAAGTGGAGGGCCTCCCTCTCAACAAAACAGACAGAAACATGGCGGAAGAAAAACAAATCTGATATGTTCAGAGACAACTTTTCTTTTCTTTACTTGAAGCTTTAATAAAGCTCAGAATTGTTGGTCATATAGTATAACCTTCAGACATGAAATAATAGCCAATCCATTATTTTACGCAAGCTGACTGCTTATTTGAAACAAAGTTGAAGAAGAATTTCTTCTTTTATGGCAAATTTTAGGTAGCGCTGACCTGCGGGATGATGCTGCGCATGTCAGAGCAGTTTTATTCAGATCACACATATGATGCATGAAAATGCATATCTAAATCGGATCACATCTTTTAGTGTCCATGTGAACAGAGAAGTTTAAATCTCCAATCAGAACAAATTCAATCGGACTGTGAAAAAAAAATCCTCATGTAATCGCAGCTTATCATTTTAACTTGTGAGTTTTTTACACTCACATGGATGTTGTAGGCATGAACAGAAGTGTCACTGGAGCCGCTAAAGACAAGATCATTCACCACCTGAAAACAAACAGAAGACTTTATTATAACTAACATACAAGCAAATATCTCCATAATGACCCACAGTTTATCAGCAAGATGAATGGGAAAGACCAAATTTGGAATTCTTTATTTTATTTATTTAATCAGGATTTATTCCCATTGAGATACAAAAATCTCTTTTACAAGGGAGTCCTTTCCAAGACAGCAGCAATAGCAGGAATATTTTATAGTATGTATTTGTATTTCCTTTTTGAACACTTGTAAAACGGTTCATACACCTTTTCTCAAGGCCAAATTCAAGCACTTTAAGGTGTATTTCAGCAACTTACAGCCATTCCTTATCATTTAAGATATAGTATTATAATGACCAAAACTGTCTTGTGCCTGCAGTCTACAGATGGATGACAAATTAAGGGAAAACAAAACTTAGTCAATTTAAATAACTGCCCAAAATATTCAACTTTAAAGATTTTTTAAGTAAATATGTGAATGTAATTATCCATGAAAAGTGATGACTAATTCCCACAGTTTGCTCAGGTACTAGCTGATATTCCTTCAAAGAAAATGTGTGATTTTTCCAAACATTACAAACATTTCAAAGCCTTTATCCAAAATCCAAGCACTTTTCAAGGATTTCAAGCAGCCTAACAAACCCTGAAGTAAGTTCTCCAAATATAAATCCTCCTTATTTTGACAGAAATTATCCAAAAGTCCAACATCTGAAATGTCCAGATGTGGACATACAGTATCTCCTCACCTTCATACAGAGCACAGTTTTGGTGTGACCCTCCAGCGAGCGAAGCAGTAGGCCGCTCTTGGCGTCTCGCACACTGATGGTGCTGTCGTAGGAGCCGACCAGAAGCACCCTGCGAGCTCCCTCCTGAGCTGTACCGAGGCAGCTCACACCACGTGGGCCGTGACACTCAAACACATCCAACTGCTTCAGAGTCTGATGACATCAGAGAAGCAGAGTTGATCTCATACTCAGGTGGACAAAGGTAAAAGTTACATGTATGTTTAGAAAATGAAGTACTGCAAAATCAGATGCTACTGTGCATTTAGTCATTTCAAATGTGTTCCACATTACAGGTCAACCAGGGCTCTAAACTCTAAACCCTAACCCTAACCCAGTTATGACGGTTGGCCTATTCAAGTTACATCATATCTCAAAGCAGAACTAATATCCAGCTCTGAAGTGATCATTTTACTCACCTTTAAGTCATAACTGGCTACTGATCCATTTGCAAGTCCAGCAAACAGAATATTCCAGGCAACGTGCAGACACAACACCCGGTCAGCTAGAGTGATCTGCTCCAAACACTTATTACTCTTGATGGGAAAAAATATTCAGACAATTTTACATAAGCTGATATTTAAGGTGTTAAATGCGTAACAGGACAGTTAAGTACATCAGCAGGTACTAGGTGAAAATTATTCCAAGACTAAAACGCACAAAGTGGTTCAGGAAGTTTTTTACCTTTGTGCTGTAACAGCGGATCGTCTGGTCACTGGATCCGGTGTAGAGGCGTGCTGGCATATTTGTGAAGGACGCCACCAGCAGACAGTTGATTTTGTTTTTGTGACCTTCAAACACTGCTTGGCACTCTCTGCTCTGGAAGTATAAAATAAAATACAGTGCATTCAGAAGGTATTCAGGCCCCCTTCACTT
The DNA here is from genome assembly GCF_018320785.1 of Cheilinus undulatus. NCBI lineage: Eukaryota > Metazoa > Chordata > Actinopteri > Labriformes > Labridae > Cheilinus > Cheilinus undulatus. Next base: position 32,084,901 of record NC_054878.1, on the reverse strand, counting down.
TTTCCAATTTTGCTATGTCATAGCCTGATGCTACAGTGGAAAAAAATATTTGACACAACACGACTCTTTCAAGAGCTGATCGCCCAACCAAACTAGCAATCAGGAGAGAGGGGCCTTGTTAATAGAGGTGACCAAGGCCCTGGTGGTCACTCTGACTGAGCTCCAGAGATCCTAGGTAGGGATGGAACAAAGTTCCAGAAGGTCAACCATCATTGCAGCCCTTCACTGATCTTAGCTCAATGGCAGAATGGCTCAACAGAAGCATAGCCTCAGTGCAAAACACATCCTCAGGTCACCATCAGGTGGGAAAGAGGATTGACACAACCCCATGCTCTGGATGTCCTTGCATATTACCAGGGCATGGGAAAATAACAAAATACATATCTTAAGGGTGGAGTAAGAGGTGGATGTGGCATGTAAGCATGGCCTAGGGAAGTGTTTCCTAACCATTTTTCCTTGCCCCCACCCCCACCCCCAAATGTACCTAAAAAAACTGGAGCAGCCCCAGGACCAAAGAGAGAAGAAAAAGTGACACATGCCATCAAAAATCAACTTAGATTTAAATTTTTTCACTGATAAAACCCAGGATCCCAGGTTGGGAACCAGGGGCCTAGGGTACCATCCAGTAAGTAGCAGAGTTGCCACACAAACCAAAAAATACACAGGCCCGAAAGCAATGCCATCGAGTTTGACCTTAGCTGCCAAGCAACACACGTGTGTGTCAACATTTTAGTTTGACTCTTGCAGCACCCCAACGCCCCCTCTCAGGCCCCGGGTTGTGGCATGTCCGGCTCATGGCGATTCCTTCCTTAGCACCCTAAAACTTATGCACATGACTGTATTTCAGGTTTTCTTTTTACTATACCTTTTAAAAAAATTATACTTACCTACTTGTTTATCATTGTTTTGCTGAAACACTTTTTGCTACCAATAAAGGATTATCTTAACTTGTTTTATCTTTATGCTTAGGACAATTAAAAAAAAGCTCAAAATGTTCAAGACAAAAATTCTCTCTTCACATGGTAATTATTGACTATGCAAGGGTTTAACTAGTCAACATGATAAAGAACGATTGTTTCTATATGAATATAACTGATGATCATTTCAGAAAAGGTACAAGATTTCAACTGTGAATAAATGTGGATGTAATTTAAGGACATCTAACCATCAGACTGTAGGCCCGGGCTGTGTTGTCTCCTGAACACGTGTACAGCCGACCCTCATGCACTTGGAGCCCATGGACGGGACCGGTGTGATTCATAAAAGCTCCCAGGTATAACGCCTCATCATTAGAGACTTCAGCAGACTCTGGAGGGAAAAAGATGATTACAAATAAGATTTCTATAGTTTTATCTTTGCATTTAACAAGAGATAAGAATGAAAGCACAAGAGGAAATGTTACCTGGAGGAGTGCTCTCTTCTTTAACATTAGGCTGAACTTTTCTGAGTCGTGAAAGAAAAAAAAAAGTCACATTTAAGGCAAGGGGTCTGTAATCTTAAGATTTCTGTCTCATTATATCTTGTAGGGGCCTTACCTCTCTACATTATTTTTCTTGTTCGCCTGTGTTGCTGCAGAGCTGAACTCCACACTGACAGACTTCTGAGGTGGCTCTTTGAGGGCAGGAACATCCTCCTCATTGTCTGACTCATCGATATCGATGACGACCACGTCGGAGGGCTCCATCATCTCAACAGAATTGTCGCTCTCGTTCCCTCTGTTGTCATCCAAGGTTGCTGATGTACTGTCATCAGAATCTTCTTCCTCTTCTTCTTCTCCAGCTACATTTACTGTCTGTTTACCATCATTGAACTCCTCCCTCGCCACCTGTCCCTGCAGCCTGGCAGGTGATTCAGAGGCACTATTCATAGATGTGGAACTCTCTGCTTTGACATGTGGGAGAGTTTCAGCAGCAGCTGTAGGAGCAGGCAAGTGTGATGGTGTAAGCAGCAGTGAAGGGAGCAGATTAGGGGGAAACAGCGGCACAGGCTGGTTTACAGGAACCTGAGGTGTGTCGGGGTTACAGGAGACTGCAGGTAGCTGGCATTTCTCCTGCTTTACCTGCATGGCAATGTGTGTTGTATTAGGTTGGCCACTGGAGGAGACTGGTGTAGTGGGGCGTGGGGACTGGTTTGAAGAGGTGGGGAAAGCAGTAGAGGAAGGAAGGGGAGAGAGTCTTGGTTGAACGGCAGCAGCAGCCCCTGCAGAGAAGGTGTTGGCTTTCTGTGCCGAGTTAGACGCTCCTGAGTACACTCCTGAAAAAAGATTAGGATATGATTATTTATTACCCATGAAGCTGTTAAAACAACAAGTAAATCTACGGTAACAATCATTACAGCTGGGCAATTAATTGATTTTAACATTTCAATCAAAATTTTGTCTCCAATGATCGTGGAAATACAATAATTGTGATTAAATAATTATTGGTCCACTTGCCATGTGCTTGTTTTTTTCATAAGTTTTGGAATTTGTAGTGAATGTTTTAGTGTTTGTTTTTGTATTCTTGCGACAAAATATATATTTCCAATATTTAAAAACATGGTTAATTTATTTGTATTTATTTATGCAGATGATTTTTACATTTATATCCATATTTTGGAACAATTTATTTTTATATATTGATTGAGTTTTTTTCAAGTATTCTGAATGTTTAAGTTCAATCAATGCATTTGATGCAGATGTTGTAAAATCAGAGAGCAAACCTTTGCGATCACCACAGGTAATCACCCATCCTCAACCTCTACCTGTGGTGTACCTCAAGGTTCGGTTTTTTTGGTCTGATTTTATTTTTTATTTTATATGCTGCCCCTTGGCAAAATCAGAACCATAAAGTCCTTTTTCACTGCTATGCACGACACATAGATACACCAGTCCCTGAAACCTGTGGACCCAAGAGGCCTCGCTGCTGTTACAGGCTGCCTGAATAACATTAATTGTTGGATGGCACATAACTTCTTGCAACTTAACAAGTCAAAATCTGAACTGATATTGCTTAACCCTCACTGTTCCCCTTCTATCAATAGCCTCAGCCCCCTAGTGCCAAATATTAAACCAGCTGCCAGAAATTTAGTGACCTTGCAAAGGAGATGAATTTGCTAGACTCCATCTCTGTCATCAGGCAAATCCATCTTGAAAAGCTCCAATCCACAAAATCTGTGCCGAACCAAACACTGTTCAGACCAATCAGCGTCAAATGAGGAGAACGAGGTGGTAGCTAGCGGCAGGGTTTAGTTACACTCGCTTCATTCCCAATTAACCTCAATTTATTTTATTGCCCTTTTGGCTTCCTGGTATTCCAAAGATGAGACTTAGGTGACTTAGGGACTTAAGGTGATAGATTGTTTTCCATCTGGGCCCAGACTCTGGAATGACCTACCTGAGAAGATAAGGCATGCAGAATCAGTGGCTTCTTTAAAATCAGCTCTTTAAACTATTTTTTATAGACAGGCTTTAATGTGATTTCCTCTTCTTATTAGGATTTTTCTTCGCACAGATCATTACTTTCCTCTTTTCGCCCTTTTGGCTATTTTTAATTTTCATTGGCTTCCTCTCTTTAATGCTTGGATCTCTCTATCACTTTTCCTTTTTTATACTTTTGCCATTTTATTTATTCATTTTACTGACACTGTGGAGCTTATTTTATCTTATTTATTTTATCTTTCAGATTTTACCCTTTCTTTTATGCTTTACTGTTTTTATTGGCTGTTGTTCTATTTCTCTCATCACATTTTACTGCTTTTAGCCTCCTTTTATTGTTTTTATCTCTCGTATTCATTCCTCTTTGCTCTCTTTTATTAGCTCACATCTTCTAAAACATTTGGTCCTCTCGGTCTCAAACTGAGTAGCTCAGTTCCTATGTTGCCTGGGTTCCTATGGATTTTATAGTACCTATTATGTCATGTGATGTCTGCACTCTACTGACGTCCTTAAATGTCTTTGTTTGCATGGTATCACGACATCTGGGCTCTTTATGTCATATGAAGTAGTTGGTTATTCTCTTGGTCAGAGAATTTGTTCTACTGTTTTTCTCTGCACACGTCATAGCTTGGAAACCCTTGTTTTTAGAAAGTGCTGTACAAATAAAGTTATTATTATCATTATTATGATCATCTTTGTGATCAGGCCTACCTTGCATCCCTTGCAGGATCTCGATGCGCTTGGCTCTCAGACTGTTGACCTCAACAGTGCACTGTAAAAACAAGAGGAAGAATTAATCATGTAAAGCCAAGACAAAACACCTTAGAAAAAATGATAGATTTTTAGATACTTATAAATATTTATGTGATATTCTCCAATAAAGTTGTTACCTGTTGTCTCATTAGCAACAGTCTTTGGACCTCAGTGTAGGCAGCTTGCAGGGCATTGCGGGCCTGAATCAGAGACTTGTCCAAATCCTGTAATGAGTGGCTCAACTCTTCCTCCCTCAAAGAGACAGCTAACAGCTGGTCCATCTGGTCCTGGTCTACAGAGCAGAGGGAAAATACTGATGTTAACAAGAAAAGTTGGAGAGGGTCAAATGTAAATGATGACACTTTGCTAACATTTTCAAAATCGAAAGATTAGCCAGCATCACAATGCATACCATTTTTATAAGCTTTAAAATAAACTAAAGGGACTGAGAAATCCTTATTTCAGCATTTCCGCTTTCTAATCTTGCTGTCTTAAATACCCACAGCTCAACTTGGTGATAGGAAGGTGCTTTGTGCGGCCGATGTAGCAGCTCTGAGCAGAAAAACAGAGCAGACTACAGAGGCTTGTTAAACCTACATCACCATGTTTTTCCTTAAAGTCACTGTGGAGTTGGAATAACAACTTTCAAAGTCTGAGAAGAAAAACTGTGCCCTAGCTGCAGCATTAACAGGCTTTGAGTCATATTACATGCACTTGGTCATTTATTTTAATGGACTATTTATGCATAACTACACAATATGGGCCTGGTAAATACAACAACCGCATTATTAGAAGACAAATAAGCAAAAGCGCTGCTGGGTTTTTGTAGCATCACACATCTTAGTTCATTTGGTAAAGAGGTGGTTGCATGAGTAAAAAATGAGTTTAATTCAAAAATGTACAATAAAAAAATTCAAACTGCAATTTAAAAAAAGGTGTGCATGCCACTGAGAAGGTTGCATGGGATATTTCTCATAATTTTTTTTTCCTTATTTAATAAAAGCATTTTAATTACATGCAAAACCTACAGTGTGCCTTGGATTGCCTTTTTTTAATGTTTATTTTGGGCATTTTTGTGCCTTTATTTGATAGAGGAGGATAGTGGATAGAGTCAGAGACAGGGATGAGGGCGGGGGAGAGACGTGCGGTGGGGGGCCTCAGGCCGGATTCGAACCCGGGCCATCCGCGTATAGGGGTGCGCCTTAACCACTCGGCCACCTGCGCCCCTAGGTTTACCTTTTTGAGGTTTTGTTTTCTTCTTTTTTCTACTAGGCTGCTCATCAGAAACACCATCAGGCTGTAGGGATAAGCAATAATTAAATTCAAACAGTTAAAAATAAGCAAAGATCTATACAGTATGTTTCAGCTTAGTCATGGACTGTAAACTGCTAATTATTACCTCTGTAGACATCCTCTTGTTTGAAATACTCTCTTCTCCATTCTCATCCTCCACATTTTGTTCCACCTTTACAGGAACAGTTACCATCTCATAATTGTCCTGTGCTGCAGCAGGCAGCTCTGCACGCTTCTGCACTTGTAAATCTGACTGCGTTTCTGAGTGATGGTCATTAACCTCTGTTTGCTGGACTGGAGGAGGTGGTGCAGCCCAACCAGCAGCTGAAGGACTGTCAGGGAACGACTCCCAGTGGAAACCTTCAGACAGAGGCAGGTCATTGTCAGCTGCTTGTGTTGAGTGATTTCTGTCTGTCTGGTTTGGCAGCTCAATCCCAAACCTGTTAACACATAAATGAGCACATATCTTACAATCTTTTCAAACAAGTGCAGTAAAAACTAGAGATTATTTTTGGCAAACCAGCGCTTGCTGATGCCAGGCTATGCCAGAAGTCCAGCAGCATTTCTGATTTCCACTCCCTTAACCCTTAAGTCCATATTAATTTGCCCTGCATACTTGGTATTTGGTTTCGTGGTAGATTAATAAATTTAAAGAAGAATGTATATATATATATATATATATATATATATATATATATATATATGTATAATAAATGTATAATGAAATGTGTTCTAGCACTGGCAACAGCCCCAGACCTGAACAAAGAAGACACAAAAAAAGCCAGAATAACTTTCTCCTCCGTCATTGACGTTTACAAAGTAATTATCCGTTTGACTGGGATTAGCTGGCAAGAAAATAGTAACAACAAGCTTTGACATGTAGACAAATGTAGACATGTAGACAAACGTGAGAGTGAAAGTCAGCAGAGAGTGATGTAAGCGCAGCCAGAAAAAACTTTTTGCCCTGACCCTCCCTTGGCGTGCTGTTACCAGAACATGGCCGCAGTGGTAATTTCATCCATTTTCAATTGTTTTTTTTTTAAAGATTTATTTCTGGCTTTTTTTGCGTTTATTAGATAGGACAGTGGATAGAGTCAGAAACAGGAGGAGAGCGGGGAGAGACATGTGGGAAATGGTACCACGGGCTGGATTTGAACCCGGGTTGCCTGCGTATATGGCGCGCGCCTTAATCACTTGACTACCGGTGTGCCCATTTTCAATCGTTTTAAATAAAAAATAGACAATGGCAGTGGGATAAAGAGATAAAAATAAACAACATAGAATACTAAAAGCATTAAAGGACACAACACCATTCTGACATATACAGTGCCTATAAAAAGTCTTCAGCCCCCTTGGATGTTTTACCCATTTACTGATTTTATAAATCAATCATGGTCAATACTGTATAATTTGGCTTTTATGACAGACGACTTCTACAGAAAGACCTCTTTAATGCCAAAGTGGAAACAGATTTCACAAAGTATTGTCAATTTAGTGAAAATATCTAATGTAAAATAAGTGATTGCATAAATATTAACCCCCTTAAAAGTGACTGACCCAATTAAACAGAGGTCCAGCCAACTGGTGTTGGTACTCTCATAATTAGTGAAATGGGAATTACGTCAGTACAGTGAATGTGTCTCAAGTGATTGAAGCATAAAGACACCTGTGTCTGCAAGGTCCAGTCACTGTTTGATCAGTATTCCTGGCTACCATTACACCACGAAGACAAAAGAGCACTCCAAGCAACTCAGAGAAAAAGGTTAATGAAAAGTACAAGTCAGGGAATGGATAAAAAACTCACAAGTCACAGAAAATCCCCTGGTGTTCAGTTAAATCTATCATCAACAAATGAAAGGAATATGGCACATGTGTAAGATAGGCAGATCAAGCTGTCCTCACATACTAAGTGACTGTGTAAGGAGACTAACAAAAGAGGCCATCAAGACACCTATAACTACTCTGAAGGAGTTATAAGCTTCAGCAGCTGAGATGGGAGAGACTCTGCAAACAACAGTTACCCGGGCTCTTCACCAGTCAAAACTTTATGGGAGAGTGACAAAGTGAAAGCTACTGTTGAGGAAAACTCATATCAAATCTCAACTGGAGTCCACCGAAGGCATGTAGGAGACTCCATGGTTAAGTGAAAGAAAGATTTTTGGTCTGATGGGACCAAGGTGGTGCTTTTTGGCCATCAGATAAGACTATGTTTGGCAGACACCAAACACTGCACATCACCACAAAAACACCATCCCCACTGTGAAGCATAGTGGTGGCAGCATAAATGCTGTGGGGATGCTTCTAGGCAGCCAGCCCTGGAAGGCTTGTAAAGGTAGAGGGAAAAAACCCGAGCAGCAAAATATATGAAAATCTTGGAGGACAATCTTAATCAGTCTGACAGAGAACTACAGCTTGGGAGAAGATTTACTTTCCAGCAAGACAATGACCCAAAGCATACAGAGAAAGCTACACAGAAATGTGGCTGAGTCAGAGCCAAGACCTCAATCCATTAGAGAATTTGTGGCTGGACTTGAAAAGGGCTGCCCACACCTGATCCCTGTGAAACCTGAGAGTGCTTGAGCAGTTTCTCATATCAGAATGGAGTAAAATTGCAGTGTTCAGATGTGCAAGCCTCATAGAGACCTATTCACACAGACTCAGTGCTGTGATTGAAGCCAAAGGTGCATCGACTATTACTATATTAATGTAGTCACTTATTTTACCTTACATATTTTTATTTTACTGACATTAGTAGAAATCTACAATAAAAGGGAAAACGTGTTATTGGGTAATACTTTTTATAGGCACTGTAAGTATCAGAATAACACAGTACTGGAGGTCAAAATAAATTAGATGAGAAATTATAATCTGTTAGTTTAAAAATTACTGGAGTTAGAAGAATAAGAGGATGCTGCAGGAAGAGTCTCACCTGGGCTTCCCTCTCGTCCTCTCCATCTTCTTCCTTTTTGTCTCCTCATACATCTCTGTCCAGCTCTGCTTGCCCTGGGTCCTTGATAAGTTCAGTAAATTGCTCGTAGCTTTGCGAACAACTTGAGCCTTGCTGGTGATATTCACATTTGTCTCCCCACAGTTTAACACTTCACTGGAGTCACCTGCAGCCATTGAGCTTTGAGCAACTCCTTGTGTCATTCTCAGTGTATTCTGATTTGACTTGGCTGGAGCTGTGTTGGAAGGATGAAGACCAGAACAGGATGCAGAGGGGTTGGCCTGTGAGGAGGTGATGCGGTTCCTGGAGGAGCCACCTCCTGGCTGGTCTTTTTCAGCTCCAATTTGTCGCTGATTGCTTAGATCAGCCATCTGATTGCTGGCCTCACTGTTCTGCTTTCGGGCTTCCCGATCTGCCCTACAAGGCTCCCTCACTCCCAGCTCTCTTCTGATATGTCTCAGCATGGCACTGATGTCGACATCTCGTATGGGAGCTGTGCTGTTCTCTGAAGAAGGCTTAGCTGAATTTGAACCTTCATGTCCTGGCTGAGAAGATCCAGAACTCTCAGTGAAATCAAACACGTGCACTTTGTTCTGAGGAAGGCGATCGCTTGTGACGTCGGAGTTTAATCCACTACTACACTGTTTGTAATTTGAACCATTCTGACTGTTTGGTGGCCATGTTTTTTGTCTTTGTGTTTGAGTAGTCCCTCCTTGGGTGTGTTTTGGTCTGTTAAGAAGTCTCTCTGTTTGGAAGTTCTCAGTTTTGATTTTGCTGCTCATCTGCTGAATTGATTGGGTATACTGGTCCCGGACATCACCTTGATTCTGAAAGCTTGCTTCCTCTCGACAACTGGATGGGTTATTCTCTCTATTTTTAAAAAACGCATTGTTGCTTCCTTCCCGTTGGGGTTTCTGCATCTGTTTCAGTGCTCCTGTGGTTTTCACCTGTTTGAAATTTTCCACCTTTGCTACATGTGAAACTACTTTGTTTTTTCCTGTGGCTCCCTGCATCATTTCTGCATGCTTCAAACCAGCCTCCTGCTTCAGTTTCTTTCTTTGCTTTCTCATTTCCTTCTTCCTGTGGGAATATGAGAGAATTTGACCCAGAGTTTAAAAACAACAGCACATTCAATCGAGGAGCAAGTAAGTGATCAAACATATTTTTGAGGCAGCAGTTAAAATCTCATACTCCTGCAACTTCAGCATCTTGTTTTTCTCCACAATGTAGAGGAACTTCTCATTTCCCAGTATTTTGCCCAGATGGATGGGCTTAGCATTTCTCCCCTTCAAGCTCTTCAACTTGGCTTCATGTTGAGCAGTGGAGATGTGCTGCACATACTCATCCAAACCCATGGCGGATCCCTTACATGCCTGGCAATTATGAAGTACATCCCTGTTGACAGATGAACATAACAGCAGACTTCATTTTTGTCACATATGAGCACATGCTAGTATCCCTGCTCTGAGCTCTAATACTCATGTTAAAATCTAAGGAAAAACTGTGCCCATGACTTTTGTAATGGTTCAAGGGCTTTGTCTAAATTAAAAGAATCTTTCTTAAAACACATTTTAAAATTTAGAACATTATGTTAAGTTTTTTCATGTGATTTTATTCAAGTGAAATGTTCATATATTCTAAATTCATCTCATACAAAGCTCACAGCTTACAGCTAAAAAAAATCTAAAAAATCCACTATCTCAAAGTATTAGAATACCACAAAATGTCTGTCCAAAAAGGCTTTATAATACAGAAATAATGACCTTCTGGAATAGTATGCTCATTTATGCACTCAGTAATTCATTGGAGCTCTTTTTACACAAATGACTACATCTACAGGTATGTGATGTGCCATTGAGCCAATCAGTCCGTGGTACTGCTTTGTTGTTATGATGCCCAGGATGCTCTGAAAACAGCCTTCAGCTCATCTGTATTGTTGAGTCTGGTATCTCTCATCTTCCTCTTGGCATTTCCCCAGAGATTCTCTATGGGGTTCAGGTCAGACCAGTTGGATGCCCAATCAAGCAAAGTAATACCATAGTCTGCAAACCAGTTTATGGTAGCTTTTGCTTCGATGTGGGTGGTTTCCAAGTCCTGCTGGAAAATGAAATCAGTATTTCCATAATTTTTCTCAGCAGATAGAAGCATGAAGTGCTCTGAAATCTCCTGGTAGATGGCTGACAGTTTTGACTCTGGACTTGATTAAGCATAGTTGACCAACACCAGCAGATGACTTTGAAACCTTGGAAACTGAATACACTGGACTTCAAGCATCTTGGATTCTGGGCCTCTCTGATCTCCTGCCAGACTCTGGGACCTAATCTGAAAAAAAGGACTTTGGGCCACTGAGCAAAGGTCCAGTTCTTTGTCTCCTTATCCCAGGTGAGACACCTATGACGTTGTCTATGGTTCAGGAGTGGCTCGATACTATGAACACGACACTTGTAGCCCATTTCCTGGATACATCTGTGTGTGGTAGCTCTTAACACAAGTTCTACTAAGTTCTTGAGTCTACTTTGTTTGACAATCCTCTGAAGGTTGTGCACCTTTTCTTACTACACTTTTCTCTTCCAGTCAACTTTCTATGAATATGCTTGGACACTGCACTCTGAGAACAGCCTGCCCTTTCAGGTACGACCTTATGTGGCTTACCCACATTGTGAAGGGTGTCATTGACTTTCCTCTGGAGATTTGTCAAGTCAGCAGTCTTCCTTATGATGGTGATTGTGTGTACTGAACCAGGGTGACAGAATAAGGGCTTTGTAAAATGGACTTTTGCACAATATTATAGTATTATTAGTGATCTATTGATTTTCTTGAGCTGTAAGTTGTAACTGTTAAGATTAAAACAAATCAAGTTAAGAAATGGTTTACTTTGTTTGAGATAAATCTAGAATTTGTGGAAGATTAACATTTTGGAGTAAATCACAGGAAAAACCGAACTTTTACATGATATCCTATTTTTTTAGATGCACTTGTATGTGGCACAAAAAATAATCTAACTAGAGCCCTCAAGAAGAGACAGCATTTTCAGATGATACTTTCCCTTAGATCAATCTTATTATATGCAGTATGCATAAAAAATACTGGTGTATTTTAAGTGTCAAGCAAACTATGTAACAAAGGCTTATCTGTTTTCTTGATAAATATTACTCACTTGCCCAGCACCGTCTCCAACTCTCTGTGATGCAGCATGCTGTGCGAATGATCAAGAGCCTCCTGCAGTTAACATTAATATCATCAGAATGATAAATCTTGGTAACAGTTGAATGTTAATAAACCAATGTTGATCAACAATACAGTTTTTTAAAAATGTTTCAGCAAAGTTAGAGCCACTTACATTTGTCTGGTAGGCCTTGCGACACAGAATACAGTAGGAGAGTTTTCTTTTGTTGTTTCTATTCCTCTTCCTCTTGGCAGGAGTTTTACCCACCTTTGTGATTGGAGCTGGGGTCTTTTCCATTTCTGTATGGAAGAAAGAAGAACAATTGTTTGTCAGGCATGGAAAAAGTGAAAGACTATTGTTCACAAGTTCAAGTACAGCTAATTTAGTAAAAATGTACTTAAGTAGAAGTAAAATTACTGGTCTATAAAAATCACTCAAGTAAAAGTATCAAGAAAACATTTAAAGTTGACTCAGAGTACTGAGAACTGGAAGCTACTTATGACACCTGAGGGTGGGCAATTAATCTTAATTGTTTTCCATACATTTTATTACTTTCTCTGTGTGTACATTAGCCTGCAAATAACAAAAGTAAACAAACACAAAATAATGTACTGCTAAACTCCCTTCTATACTCCTCCCAACATATTCCTAAATTATTTTTTTTTAAAAAGAAAGAAGAGAATAATTAGAAGAGATTAACTGCAGTAATTAGAGTAAATGAATAAGTCAATTTCCACCTCTGGTGTTTGTAAACATAAAACTCTTGCAGTAAATGTAAACATACTCGGTGCCCAAAACTCAATATAATCACAAGACAAAGGCTATACAGCTATAGCATGGGGAACTGATACTACAGCTATAGTTTTTATTGTACAAAAAAGTGAATGTAATATACAAGATACAGCTGTGCAGTAACTGAAGCCAAACTTGTAATAGCAACTTAGACACAACGTGGTTGCAGTGTCAGAACTAGCAATGTGGGCTGAAAGGTAGCCTAAGAGGACATAACAAATGCAAATTCACGCTTCTTGACTTCAGAACTTGACGAAGCCGACAGCTGGAGTAAAAGGAAATAGGCTACGTTTGCAAAGAATCGCTGTCTACAAAATACTGACATAAAATTCAAAATATTTCATATTTACCTGCTTTTTCACATGGCAACAAAACATAACTCCTGCTTAGCCGCCATGTTCTTCCTACGTCATTTACGTCGAGTCTTTCACGTCAGCCAATCCCTCTGTCAAGATGACACCGGAAGTCAGAGGGTGGGTTTCCTTCGATCTACAAATTACATGATAAGTGTAATTTAGAGATCCCGAAAGTGATTTCCGGCTTTGACTGTTTTTACAGCTCTAATAAGATGCAGAGACCACCGTTCCATGCGGAAGAGGATATATAGCCCCAAACCCCTTCGTCAGTGTTATGTACAGTCTGTTAATACGAACTGACTTTTAAAACCTGCTAAATATATGCCATACAATGTGCAACGGCTGTGTGCAAAAAGAGTATCCCGACCGGGTAAGCAGAGAGGCGAGAGACAGTCCATCAAACGTTAGCAATCCTTGTTTTGACACGCAGGATGTCCTCAAGTTTAACCAGGGAGTACTTAAGTTATAGTTACCTGTCTATAAGTAATGCTAATTTATCTATAGAGAACACAAATATGAACCTCTAATGTTCATGTTCTTTTGTGACGCTTTAAGTATACTAGGTTAACATTAGTAAGGAAAATACTTAAGTAAGTTCAACGATGTTCAAAGTAATCCTTCCTGTGATTTCTAAGGGGAACACTTGCCTGGAGGATGGCTCTTATTTGATGAACTACCTTGGCTGCGTCAACTGCCATCAGCGGGACTTCGTGCTGATCAGCAACAAAACCACGGAGGATGAGGATGGAGAGGAGATAGTCACATATGACCGTTAGTCGTTTTATTTTAGCTCAAAAATAGATGGATAAATGCAGCACAAACATAGTTCTTAACAGCTCTCACACGTAAAGACAACCTACAACACACTGCCTTTACGGTTTTAACAGGAGCACTGACTTCAGTATGCTTAATCAGATTAATCAATATGGCTAATCTCACTTTATATGCACATTTGCACCAGTTAATCTACTTACTGTACTCAAAAGAAAGCTCACTGCTGTAAAATGCCTCACCTAATATGCATATTTGCACTAATAACTCTATTTACTGTAAGTTAAATTCTGTTAGAAAGCTCACTGTGGTAAAATGCCTCACTTTGTATGCACATTTGCACTAACTAATGTAAACTATCTTAAATTATCTTGACTACCTCATGTTAATATTCCCACACCCTTGTTTATTTTGTACTTCTGTATATAAAGCATTCTTGCACACTTTGCACATTTTGCAACCATGCTATCAATGCACTAGGACTTGTACAGAAAAATGCCTAGCAAGAGCTCGTACATATTTAAGTCCTAATTTTTAAGTTCTTTTTCTTTTTTTTAAATATTTTATCCCTATACGACGAGAGCAAAGCCAACCAGATTCAAACTCTGTTGCATTAGCATTTCTGGCCAGTAAAGCTGATTCTGATCTTCCTGTCAAATGACATATTTAGTCAGAAAAAGGGCGTGCCCTGAGGCTGTGGCAAGAGTTTAGGGAAGACGCTATTCCTGTTTAACATGATACAACTATCTTGCATGTTGTATTCAACTAATATAATTTCCCACTTATTTGGCCAGTACAATTACTCTTTTTTATTTAATATATCTAAATTTGTGAAATTTGAAGCCATAGTGGTAAAAGTTTTCAGCTTTTGATCACACATTGGTAATAATTATTAGGTCTGACCCTTATGAAAGATTTAATGATGTTAAGTAGGCGCTAGGTCTAGTGGCCCAACACCAATTTCAAAGTGATCTTGAGGCTTAGTGGAACAAAAATTGTGCAGACACGCTAAAAAAACCCCATGTAAAAATCTTTTTAACAAAAAGAATGAGTCATTAGTGTGAAAGTAAGGGGCCTGATATGGTTTTGGAAGTATAGTACTCATTTCTTGGCAGTAGTTCTAGTGTTGAAGAAATTGGTCATTTAAAGCATGTTTGAAACAAATTCGCTGATGTCTCTTTCTTCTTTCAGATGTTTGTAAAAACTGTGACCATGTCATTGCAAGGCATGAATACACCTTCAGCGTTGTTGATGAATATCAGGTAAGGTATCTCACACTCACACATTAAAAAAAAAAGAATGAAGTTGTTAATATACGTGCAGTAGTCATGGTTTGGCATCTAACCCTTCAGTGTGTTTATGTTTATGTAAAGTATGCTTTTTTGTTTTCTTTTCCAGGAGTACACAATGCTCTGCATGCTGTGTGGAAAGGCAGAAGACTCCATCAGTGTGTTACCAGATGACCCAAGACAGACTGCACCTCTCTTCTAGACCCCAAACCGACGGGTCATGATCGAGTGTTACTGACATGGATGTGCTGCTGGCTTCAGGGCTACAATGGTTTTATCATCCATCCAAATTTTTACACATAGTTTCAAACAAATTCCTTATATTTCAAGCCCTTTTAATGAACTACTGTATGCTGAGGACACACTATATTCATTCCCTCCATGACCACATTAAACTATCATGTCTTTAAATTTATAGTGGTTTTAAATAAACTTTTTAAAAAGCTTTCCTATGTTTAATTTCTTGGCACACATCTGTTACAGTCAGAGACAAAAAGGCCATGTGATGCAGCTATATGTATATTTTTTTAGCGAGAATATACTTTTTTATTTAACTGGAAAATAATTTCTGAGTTCAAGAATGGACCTTAAAATTCACAGTCATAAACCTGTTTTCAGAGATAAGGAGAATTTAAACAATTTCAATTTTTGTAAGGCTATTTTTTGATTTGTTGCACATCTTAGGTCTTGGGGTCACCTTCTGTTTGTTTTTTTCACATTCTTAAAGGTTTATATTTCCTTCTTAACCTTTGTCTGCCACGGTGAAATTAAATACTGAAAGTGTGCATTTCCATTCATCAATACTGAGAATAAACCTTGAGAGTTGGTTTTCAGTTAAGTAGGAGAGCTCAAAGGAGGATAAATCTGATCTGAGTCAGTCGCTGTTGTTCTAAACTTGGAGCTACATTCATGTCAACAGATGGAGGAGCCGATTTATATTGTAGTTGTGTATTTGTGTAGTTCTATGGAGGACTGAGAGTGCCAAAATGAAATATATAAATATATAATTCATTAAACAATTAATGTGTCATTAATTAATTAATGACATATTTAATTAATTAATTATTATATATTTATATATTTCATTTTGGCACTCTCAGTCCTCCATATAGTTTGACTGCTTGAACCCTCAAGCTCATTCTTACAGTCATTATTCAGAGCTCATGACCATGGGTGAGGGCTGGAACAAAGATCAACTGGTAAATTTAGGGCTTTCTGGCTCAGCACCCTCTTCACCACAATGGTCCGGTACAATGCCTGCAATACTGCCAGTGCTGCACCAATCCACCTGTCAACCTCACCGTCCAGATACTTGAACCCCGTCACTTGGGGCAGAGACTCACTCCCCTCCCAGGAGGGAGCAATCCACCGAGGTGCTGACCCTCACTTTGCACAGCCATAAACTGCTGAGGTGCGTGTTGGAGGTTCCTGACTGAAGAAGCCAACAGAACCACATCATCTGTGGAAAGCAGGGATTAAATTTTGAGGTCACCCTACCAAAAACCCTCCTCCCCCCAGCTGGGCCCTTGAAATCCTGTCCATGAAAATCACTAACAGAGTTGGAGATAAGGGGCAGCCCTGGCAGAGGCCAACATGCCCCGAGAACATGTCTTTGTGGGTTGCAAACACATATTCCCTATATTCCTGTAATACCCCCCATATGACCCCCCTGTGGGACACAGTTGTATGCTTTTTCTAGGTCCACAAAACATTATGTAGGCTGGATGGGGAAACTCCCATGCTCCCTGAAGAAGCCCTGCAAGAGTAACGAGCTTGTCCGCTGTGCCACAACCTGCCGTTGTTGCATTACTTATTTCAGTCCTATTGTGTTAGCAGCTATGTGTTTAGTATAGGGGATTTAAGTACTTCGGGATAAGTGTCATGTAGTCTATTCAAAAGGACATCAACTCTGACTAAAAGGATACTCTTTTAGTTTTGTGGAGTAGCCTCTGCCCTGTTCCCTGACCTTTAGGGAAAACCCTAAATACACCTAAGAGCACAGAACATAATTCAGTCTTTACTAGTATATGTTCAAGCAATGAGACATCAGGTAACCCTAGCAGTACCTAAAGTAATTAAAGGTTACAACTATAGATTTTTGGTAGAAAAGGAAGTCTCAGGCTTCTCATAGATTTTCCAAACCTCAACAGTTGTCATGTGGGAGATCCCCATTCAGTCCCCATGTCTCAGCAGTCTCTCTTTGTGCTTACAGCGATGTCTGTCTTTCAAAAAGGCTTTTTCAACAGAATTTGACAAGCAGTTGTTCTCAGGGGAGGGATGCCAGAGTCTGAGCTGGGGTGACTTGAGTTCAACTAGAGTATACGATCCAGAATTTTGTTTGTATGAGCATTGTTCAGCAATGTTTTAATTATCTTTCTGATTGAGCTCAATTCTGACTAGGACTCTAAAGATGCCACTACTTTCTCACTGAAACTAGTTCTACTAAATCACACAGAGACACAACATGTTTCATACATGCTCTTTCCATGTTAACATAACCTCTCTAAATGTAATCCATGCCATCGGGAAGAGGGACAGATCCACCCACTCAGGGATGCTGTACATAGCCACACAATGGTGGAGTGTCGCTGTCAGAGTACAGTCAAGAAGAACAAACACAAATTCTACAGCTGAGGTCTTACGGCATGTTTAAGCACTATTACAGCCTAATCTTGCAGTCTCAGTCTTTCAGGATATGCCAGCCACACATATCAATAATTTTTGTCCTGTGTAGCGTCACAACAATCAAAGCCCTGTGAAGCCCTGGGAAGTCTAGCATGTCTGATCTTTCTCTCTACACTCTATGATTTGTTCTGTCATGTTAATGTGTTTTCCAATGAGAACACAGAGCACTCTGTGCATTCAAAAGTCACAAGCGTAAACAAACCAACTGGCCAAGCAAAATAAGAATGGAGTTGGTGTAGAGAGACAGATGTGTCATAAAGGGACTACCACGACAGACTGGAAAAATAGCCACTCTATCAACCAGATGAAGCTCTAAGCTAGCATGTAATTCCTTTAAACATTTAAACAGATGAAGTAAATACAAGTCTTTTTACAGTCTTTCTGGGAGTTGTTGCTTAAGATAAATTTGTGAGTTACAACTGTGTAGTCCCTCATATCTGTAGGTAATGCTATGGCACAAATTTATTGCTCTGTGATCACCTTATCTGGTAGAGCATAGTAACAGGCAAACAAAACCTATCTTACAAAGACAAGACTTGGTTTGGTCCTAAACGCTTAATAGAAGGAAAGCTGAATACATTTTGGGCTGACTTTCTGATTGAGAATCAGTCCTGCAAACATCTGCCTTCAGTCAGAACACAGAGGGAGGGGAGGGAGAGGAAGAGAATGGTGTACCGAGGAACAGTGGAGGCATGGCCTCAGACTGGTGCTGAAGCGGGACATTGATTTAACATCTTCCCAAAAGCCACATTATATCTTTAACGCCTTAAAGGGCATTCATTTAAATATTTGGAAATCCTACATTTAAACCCTAGAATAATATTGTGGACATCCCAATGCTTTTTACTTCTGTCTCATTTACTTTTTTTCATTATTATGGTGGAAATCAAGGTAAAGGAAGTGACCATACATGGTTACTTGCTTGTTAATGGTAAAAGAAAATGCACAAAGTGTATGCATAATGAAACAGAGTCTGAGTATCTACTGTCTCTCTGAGGCAGAATACTGTTTAAGTTATGGCGGTACCACCAGTTTTTTTGTGATTTCACTTCCTGTAATGTTGATTGATCTCAACTGATTGGCTGAAAAAAATTTGGTCTTGCTGTATCACATAACCCATAAAGGGTTAATGTGAAAATTTACTTGAAAAGAGCATTTGATCATGATGAAAACCCCAGGATTTGAGGCAAAAAAGCAATAATTTAAGACCTAGACTTTATTTAATTCAATTATTTTAATAAGTATTTTGATTGCACTGAGAACAGAATGCAAAAACAAAAAGCCATGATGAAAACAATGTAACAATTTTGTCACTTTTCTCTTTCTTATGATGCAAGAAACAGAAAATGCACATTGATGCTGGTCTACATTAGGATGTACTTTGATCAGAAGCTGCTCAATAAAAATACAGATGTCTTAGATGATTGTACAAATGAATAAAAAACAATTGAAATGAATCTCATGCACTTTTACAATACTCAAGTATGAGTGCACTTACATGTACATTCTAATATGCCGACGCCTTTTTGCATGAAAAATACTTTTCTAGCAACGTAAAAGCACACTACTACACTGTGATATGAGCAATTCAATAATGAGCATTTGTCACATAGAAGAATTAATCTAGCAGTTTAACAGGAGTGAGGTCATAGATGGGGCTGCATGCCCTGCTTCTGTTCATGAATGCTGAGCTTGGTATACTGCTTGTTATTTACTATTAGTGTCCCTAACGTGAGTACTAGTATCTATTAGTGTTCACCATTTCTCTAATGGTACATATCTACAATTAGCATAATTTTTTACATCCCTCAAGTATTAAATATGATCTTTTTGGTCTCATATTAGGCCTACATGGAGCATTAAGAGAGGAGTGAAAATCATGAGAGGTAAAGAGTTGGCAATCTACTCAACCTTCTTTCAACTGCACGCATCGACCACATCATCAAGTGTTCTTAGAGACACATCCAATGAATAAATAAATAAATAAATACATACAATTTATCATACATTTTACATTACATACAGTACATTCCCTTGAGTAAATACTGTATTTACACATGCTATCAGGGACTGGATGTGACACAGTCTCTGGCTACAGTTGCACCATCTGAATCAGTCACTCATGTAAATTCAGTCATCGATTCACTTTGCCCAATCCTTTCCCCTCGTGGATCAGACCTCTTCCCCTGGAGCTGTGACCCCACTGCCCTGCGGAGCGTTCTTGTGGGTAGGCGTGCCGGGCAGGAGGCGAACCAGAGAAACTGGACGGAGAGCGGCTGCGTCCCTGCAGCGCCCCACCTTCGCGCATCTCCTGTCGGGATGGGGAGGAGCTTAGCGAGCGCTGCAGGGAGGAGGAGGAGCTGCGAGGGCGAGGAGGAGGGCTGAAGAGCATCCCGCTGCGGTCCTGCATGAGCTGAGTAAGACTGGCCAGGAAGTCTGCGTCACTGGTGCTGCTCGCACGCACTCTTAACCGCCGCCGTCTGGAGAAACATGACAGAAAAAATAGTTTCTCTTGAATTAGATACAAATCTTTCTTTTCTTTGTATTATCTAAAAGCAGATGACACATACTTAACCCGTATCTCTCAGGCCACATGAGCCCCTTTTGTGATAAGTTACGTCTCTTTTTAGTCTCACTTGAGAAAAAAAATCCAGCCAAAACTGAATTAAAAGGAAACATTGCTATCAGAAATGATTCACTGCAAGTCAAAACAATCTGCTTCCCATACACAGACAATACTTGAACTTGCCTAAATGTACACACACCGGCCACTTCAGTATCTACACCATGCTAGTACTGGGTTGGATCCCCTTTTGCCTTCAGAACTGTTTTAATTCTTCATAGCATCGTTTAAACAAGGTGTTGGAATCATTCCTCAGAGATTTTGATCCATAGTGATATGTTAGCATCACGCAGTTGCTGCAGATTTGTCGGCTGCACACCAATGATGCAAATTTCCCATTCCACCACATCCCAAAGGTGCTCTATTGGATTGAGATCTGTTAACTGTGGAGGCCATTGGAGTACAGTGAACTCTTCATGTTGAAGAAACCAGCTTGAGATGATTTGAGCTTTGTGACATGATGCTTCATCCTGCTGGAAATAGTCATCAGAAGATGAATACGCTGTGGTCATAAAGGGATGGATATTGTCAGCAACAATACTGAGGTAGGCTGTTGTGTTTAAATGATGCTCAGTTGGTACTGGAAGGCCAAAAGTGTGCCAGGAAATATCCCCCAAAGCATTATATGGACACCACCAGCCTGAACCATTGATGCAAGACAGGATGGATCCATGCATTCATGTTGTTTGTGCCAAATTGTGACCCCACCATCTGTGTGTCGCAGTTGAAATTGAGACTCATCAGGCAATATTTTTCCATTCTTCTACTGTCCAATTTTGGTAAACTTCTGTGAACTGCAGCCTCAGTTTCCTTTTCTAAGCTTACAGGAGTAGCACCTGGTGTGGTCTGCTCGTGTAACCCATCTGCTTCAAGGTTTGGCATGTTGTACGTTCAGAGATGATATTCTGCACACCTTGGTTGTAACGAGTGGTTATTTGAGCTACCGTTGCTTATCTATTATCTGAAACCAATGTGCCCATTCTCCTCTGACCTAAACAAGGCATTTTCATTCACACAACTGCTGCTCACTGGATATTCTCCCTTTTTCATACCATTCTCTGTTAACCCTATAGATGGTTGTGCATGAAAATCCCAGTAGATCAGCAGTTTCAAAAATACTCAGCCCAACTGAAACTAGCAACCATGCCACGTTCAAAGTCACTTACATCCCCTTTCTTCCCCATTCTGATGCTCAGTTTGAATTTCAGCAAGACATCTTAATCTAATGAAGTGGCTGGTAAGTGTAGTTGCAAACTTCTATTTTTTTAATCCATATAAAGGCGCATCTAAAAAATTGGAATATCATAAAAAAGATCATTTTTATTGCGATTTACTTAAGTTAAACATCCATAACTCCTAGATTCATCGCCTACAAAGTAAAATATTTCAAGACATCCGTTGTTTTAATCTTGCTTATTATGGCTTACAGCTCACAAAATGTAAAAATGCACCATCTCAAAATATTGTGGAAAAGTCCAACTCTTCTGGTCTTTGTGTCATAATCTAGTATTCCCAACTATGTCCAGCCCACATTTAAAACCAGCGCTCAGAGCCAGGGCTGAATCACAAACTTTAAAATTTTGCATGCAACAAGCTAGATAGCACAACTTGAGCAGAACCAAACATACTAACTATTGCAACATTATTCTGTATTATAACTGTTTTAGTCTAATCAACACATGACAAGATTATAGTCATTGGCCAGAAGTGACTTATATTTCTGCATTTGAAAAATAACATTTCTAACATCATATGAAATTTTGGATATCACAGTTATAACGTTTCCTTTGTGTCATTCAGCCTGCAGGTGCTACAGTAAGATGTGTCTCAGGGGTGTAACCTATTATTCTATTCTTATTACTACTGTCCAGAAACTACTGACACTACTTGGGAAGGAAAATGTTTGTGGGTTGTATGGGGACCCTGTTCAAACATAAATCTTCGCAGGTTGGGAAAAAAATCCAATTATAATGCTTTAAATTTTTCTACATCCTGGTCTGAACCTAGCATTAGAGTTTACAGCTTAAGCATTTGTCAATTAAGAACCATCAAGAAAGTATTTTGTGCAAATCTGAGGAACACTGTTCATTTTTAAAAACCCTTCAGAGAAAATGTCGTACCTGTTGTCCACACACGGGCGGATGGGTGGTTTTCCAGGAGGTGGTCGGGGCAGAAACCTGCCTGTGAGCTGCTCCGGTACAAAGGTGGCACTCACAGGACGTGGGATCTTACTTTTACTCCCTGATGAAGAGGAGAGTGACAGAGGGTCTTCTCCGGCACAGTCAGACCTGGAACCTCGCTCAGAAGAGAGTCTGTCTTTTGGAAAAGCACCAGGGAGGTTGTCACAGGACAGAGAGGGAGAGGGTGAGTGGGTTGGGGAGCCAGGGACCGGACTGCTCCAGCGGTGGCGCCTCTCCA
Organism: Cheilinus undulatus; assembly: GCF_018320785.1. Classification (NCBI taxonomy): domain Eukaryota; kingdom Metazoa; phylum Chordata; class Actinopteri; order Labriformes; family Labridae; genus Cheilinus; species Cheilinus undulatus. The sequence goes on along the minus strand of NC_054878.1, from coordinate 32,062,393 downwards.
TGTTGAGTTCCCTGCTCGGAGAGTCCAGGGGGGCACTGGGATCTCGTACTGGGATTCGACTCAGTCTCGGGGACAGGGGAGAGTCTCTTCTTCTGAGCAGAGCTGGTGGTGGGGAGGAGGAGACAGTGCTCTCTACAGCGCCTCCTGCTGTGTCGGCTTGAGGCTGCTGATTGGGCTCAGAGGATCGATCGGGCAGACCAGAATCGCTCTCTGGGTCTCTGTCGGTTGTCAGGTGAGTAGTGGGGCCTTTGGCTGAGCTTGGCACCGGAGCTAACACCAGTCTTTCTACATCTTGTAAGGGTTCCTCGGAAAGTTTGTCTGATTTCCCACACGGCGCCTCCAGTGGTATCGCATCACTTTTCTCCTGTATAGGTGACTGTGGCCCATAGCTGGAGGACTGAGAAGAGATTGATAACTGTTAGAGAAAATTAAGTCCAAAATGAGACAAAAATATAAAAGATTTGAAAACTTAATTCTGTTGTATCTTTTTTCAAAAGTATAGTGAAGCAATGACATTATATAAAAGAAAACTGTGCATTAACCACCAGGTCAAATTTCAGCTAAACAAAAAATCTTGTAGCATATAAAATTAAGTTAGAATCATAAAAAATGAAGCAGTAATGTCTGCTCTGGGAAGCCAGGATCAGATTCATGTCATGACACGAAGTTGATAAAGCATACGTTTGGTTTTAAAATCTTACATGAAAACACAAGTTAAGGCCACCAACTTTTTTAGTTCCTAGGCACATTCATGTGATTTGCATTTGTATTTCAGGAGTCTGAGTTCTCATTAATTGGCTTAAAAGCATCTCATTTCCTGATAATGCACCTTCATAATAAAGGTCTTTTCATCAACATGACAAGTAGGGAGTTGTTTTGTGACCCACTCGTCAAAAATACGTTGCATTTATCAACACAAACAATGAACTTGAGCGGTGTATTACACAGCTAAGAGAAGGGAGTTGCTTTGATGCTTTGAGAATGAGGCAAAACTCCAGCTGGTTTCTTTTTATCATCCTGGATTTAAGACAAGCAAGTCATTACTTAAAATCCACCTTCAGCAGGTTTAGATGTTCCTGCTGTGCTGGGCTAAAATGACACAGAGATAAACCACCCCAGCAAATAGGCTGCAGTGCAGACAGTGGCAACCTGACAGAGCAGTAGCACAAGAGGTCTGGGATTCAATTTTTGTTGTTTTCTGTCACAAATCACTTTGTTACGTTAAGCATGTTGCAGCAGCTGCCTGAGACTCTGGCAGAGTTGGAAAAAAAACACAGCTCTTGGAAGAGTAGTAGTTGCTCTAAACTTTGATTTGAGAATTATGGAGGCCACTGTGCTCTTGGGAACAGTCTGTGGAGCAGAATTTTTCTGTAGCCTTCCCCCAATCTGTGCCTTGCAACATTCCTGTCGCTGAGATCGGGAGGCAGTTCTTTTGACTTCAGGGCTTGTTTTTTTCTCTGATATGCATGCAGAAACATCTTAGCAAAGATCCAGATAAGTGGGAAGAAGATGGGAAATGGGAGAATGCTAACCATGGGGAAATTAATATAGAATGCTGATAGAGGGTTTAATGAACAATCAAAGTTCAAGTCCAAGCAAATGTTGTAAAGAATATCAATGCGCTACTTTCACTTTATGCACCACAACAGTTTTGTTCAGCCCTACCTGGTCCATCTGAGGTCGACCCATAATGACTGAGGGCATTTGTCCCAGCATCCCCGGCAGTCTCCTGTGACCCAGTAACCATGTACCGGGCATTGCCATCTGTGAGAGGACGGGGCTGCTCGGCACTCCTGTTGACTGACCATCCTGCGGCTCAGAGGACTGGTTCTCAGTCTCGGCGGGTGTCTGCGTCCCAGGTTTGTCATCACCTGGAGGTTTGGTGCCTCCTGAACCGCTACCTTGCTCTAGCTCCAGCATCACCCACTCCTGAGAGTCTCCCTCCTGGGGAACAGGACTAAGGTTCACAGCCACAAAGCCACTGCTCGCGGCACCCTCCTCTGGGTCAGGGGTGGCGGTGCCAGAGTGTTCCTCATTGCAGGAGGTTGACTGCAACCGCTCAGGAATGGATTTCTCCCCAACATGAGGAAGGAGTGGACGCTGTTTGCCCAAACTGAAACAAATAGTTGAGAGTGTTATGGTGAGTTTCTATCTTTATATTAAAATCACGAGCTGTCATGGTTGATATATAATGTGCTGGTACTTACTAGGCCTCAAGGAAGCGCTCAATGGTTGGTTTGGGTTCAGGTGCTAGCCTCTTTTCAAACGCTAGGCTCTGACTGTGTCTCATCCTCCGGAGCAGAGGTGCAGCTCGCTCCAAGAACATTGTCTCTGACCGCACCCGCCTAGGAGAACTCTGCATGGAGCCGGTGTTTGGACTCTGGTTCCCCTGGTTCTGACTGTGTTCATCCTCACTCACCACCTTTTGATGACAGCACCAACAAAAGACAAGCTTTAAAGAAAAGCATTCTTCTTCTTCACAGAAACTGTAGCACGTAAGCATTTTAAAAGCCAGCAAGATTTCACAAACTTAAAGCCGCTATGAGGATCTTTTTGTGTTTATCTTGGTAAACTTTGTGGACGAAATAGTCCGCTGATCTTATCTTGGATATGTGCAAGAACCAGGGAAATAGAGGTACCTCTGGATACACTTAAAATTGGTACACTTAAGGGACAATTGAAATCTGTCAAACAAATTATTCAATCAATATTCCCTTTTAGAAATAGCAAAGGACACTGTATGCCTTTGACATCTCTTTCTCATCATCATCTTATCTCTTACATGTGTGATTGAATAGAGCTTTGCAAGCATTGTAGCACCAGGGGGAGATTTTGCTGTGAACGTTGCACACCAGTGTTCCCACACACAGAGGCATCTGGGTGGCCCACAGCACTATATGTGCAGATCATTTCCTTTTTTAATTTATATTTCTGCAAGGGACTCACTAGATGACAGTCCCTCTGTCTCTTTTACTCCAGTGTTTCCCATACATACACCATACTTGGGTGGACCACCCAGGTGTATTTGCTGTACATCCACCCAAGTGTATTTGTCTACCTATTTTTCTGTCTTTTACTTAATAAATAAATATCATCACCTGTGTGCAAGAGAGAAACATCTGCTAGTAGATCACTTGCACAATTACACCAACTGAAACATGCTGAATTGTGCTTTCAACATTTTTCTGAGGCTCCTGACTGACAATATCCTCCTATACTCTTGCACTCTAACACTAATGGCTGCAATGCACTGCCTCATTCAGAATAAACCTTCACATACATATCTCCCCTGCTATATAAATCATTACAAAAGGTAAGAGATGTTATTTGATCATTGCTGCAGGTAACATTGCTACAGACACAACACACCCTGGACACTAATTGGTTAAACTCATCCCTTCTGGTAGGCGTTACACAGCACCGTGCGCCAAAACAACCTGACACGGACACAGTTGCTTACCCCAGGCTTTTTATTTAAGCTTAGCCCTGCCTAATGTAAAAAATCCTGTACTGCCTTTAACTGCTTTACTATATCTCAAATACTATAAGAAAGCTCACTGTGGTAAAATGTCTCAACTCATAATCACATATGCACTAATCAATCTATTAACTGTTACTTAACCCTTGAGCCCTCCTCGGGCATTTTTGGCCATTTTTTGCAACTTTTTATTTTTTTTAATTTGTGATCATTTTTTCAGTTTTACAGCCTGTGACATGAATTTTTACAGGAACTTTTCTTTCTAGTTAAATTTTTGAAATCCAACATGTTTTACTTACATGCAATTTATACTCTCTCAATTAATTTTGTACCCTCTTTACACCTTTGAGGCCAAAAATGTACACATACAAAACACTGCCATTAAATCACCATACATCAGTATATTTTTCTTTGTTTTTTTTTCTATTATTCTCTTAAACAACTTCAGACCTGCTCAAAACAGCCAAACATTCAATTATTTTCAAGATTTTAACCCTTTAAATGCCAGTTTGATTATTTGAGATATTTTATTTTTTACTAGGAAAAAAAACACAAAAAGTGAATTATTTTCCATAAAATTAATAGTGGAAAGAAGGGGCTTTGGTGCTGATAAGAGTCTTGTATGGGTCAAAGATCTGCAATAAAATTGATTTGATAGCATTAATATTTTTTAGTGCCAGCTTTAACATGAGGGCACCCTCCTGACACCTTCGAGGCAAAAATGTACATGTACAAAAAAAGTGCCATTAAATCACCATACATCAGTATATTTTTCTTTGTTTTTTTTTCTATTATTCTCTTAAACAACTTCAGACTTGCTCAAAACTACCAAACATTCAATTATTCTCAAGATTTTAACCCTTTAAATGCCAGTTTGATTATTTGAAACATTATATTATCTCATCTATCTCATGTGAATCTGCCACATCTATGCATTTTTTTTATACTTCTGGTTATATCTTGCCAGCATTCCTGATCCCCACTTGCATATCTTACAACCATGCTATCAATGTACACTGACTTGCATTTACTAGGAAAAAACTAACAAAAGCTTGTACGAATTTAAACTTCATTTTTTCCCTCTATTAATTTATGCTGTACTTTACTGTAACGTTTTTCACAGTTAAACAAGAAGCAATGTGTCAGGGCCATCCCTACCATCCAGGTGCAGAGTACTCTAATTTTGTGATTTAGCAGACAATTCTTTTTTTCTCTTTCAAAATGTAATACTTGTTTGGAAATAAAATAACTTAGGTGTACAGTACAATCAAATCTAAAGTAAAAGCACTGCAAATAATGATTTTGTGATGCAATATGTTTCACTGAAACTTGAGCATGTATAGGGTTAATTACAAACTGACAAAAGTGTGAAAAATAGCATTGGGAATCCAACATTATTATTTGTGTTGCATTAGAAATTAAGCATATCAACTGTTAAGGTTTTAAAATATGTATCGTCCCACTTCATTATAGATGCAAAACATATTCTTCCCATGGAAACTAACTAAGGCTGCTTCTTCAGGGTGCTCTTATTCGCCTCTCTGACACCTACCCTGTGGTAGCACTAACAGGCACTAAAGATTACTATATAGAAAGATCAAACTTTAACTCTGATGGATTCTTTTGCCTTTGTAGGTCATAAAGAGACATAACCATGAATTTCAGTCCATTTCATAATCAGATTAAAAACTCCTCACAGGAGCTTCAAGTGTCTAGAAGACAGGAAACCACAAGAGTAGGAATTTTTTTGCCAAGTCCAAGAGAAATGGATGAGTAAAGGTTGTCGGGGTAAAAGCTGTAATTATATTTTAAGGTGAAGTGTGATCTGTATACACTAGAGGCTACGATTCTCTGCACAGGAACAGAAGCATTAACATAAGAATAATTAAACTGACAGCAGTGGTAGGAAAAAGTGTTTACAGTGAACAACATTGCCCTGACCTTCCTAATCATCGGTTGGGCGTGTTTATGGTTTCGGTTGCGGTCCATCTCTTCCCACACGTCTCCACCTGGGGTGGTCGGTGTGGGGATAGGGGGGCAGTTGTCTGCATCACTGAGGCGCTCCCCTTGCAGGACATCCTCTGTGTTCTCTCTCTGCAGCTCACCCGGCAGCACCGAAGCGTTAGCCATGCTGTGGAGGAGAGAGAAGGTCACCTTCCAGCTCATTTCCACAGCACAATTTAGAGCAGTCTCTTCTCAGGGATCTCTGACTGCGCAGATTTCTGGTCTAAAAAAAGCTGCAGCTATATATCTGAATATGTGCTTCACAGACTGTGAAAGAAGGAGTTCAAATAGAAAGCTGCAACAACAAGCCAACATCAATTAACAGAATAAAAAGGTATAACAAGTGGTGGAGCTCTCTTTAAGTTTAAATACCCCAAGTAGGCAGGAGTGAGGCGGGTGAGCTGCTGAGCAGTGGTTGCTGCGGCAGTGATGGTCAGTATATCCTCTGAATCACATTTCTCCCAGTCGTATGGGTCGTTCTCCAGCACACTGTGGCTCTTCATGGCACTCTCAAACACTGACATCAGGAGCTGTTGCAGAAAATGCATAGTGTCAGCAGCCGGAAAGGGAAAAACAGACAGCATATACAAAAATACTCAAAACAAAAAAAGACACCTGATAGTCAGGCTTTGTGAAGTAGTCCAAGGTCAGGATGTGATCCAGGAATGTACTGAACTCTGAAGGAAGGTGCTTGAGCATTAGTCGATGGTCATACGTCTCTTTTAGATTTCCTACTTGTTCCTGAAAACAAGGGGGGGGATTAGTGGGGGATTAGTGTTAGGACTAATTTGCTTACTTAACCTATTATATACACTAATCAAAATTCAAAAAGGCATACTTTGTCTTTAATTTTCCTCCAGGGAAGCTGACCAACAGTGAACTCAACAAGCATGTAGAAGAGGGACCACAGGTCATCATGGCGGCCCATTTCCTACAGGAAATGAAACATAAGTTTGAGTATTTATAAGGATAAAAAGTAAGAAAAAAAGAAGATGATTTACTAAAGAAAGGACTTCATGGAGAAATGTCTCCAGTCCATTCTGACCTTATTCTTATGAGCATTGATTGAAGCATATCGCACAGTTCCTCTGAAGCCTGCCACAGGACGAGGCTGAAAGAGAATGAAGATATAATCCATCGCCACATTGATGTAAAAAAAAAAAATACAAAACTTAGTTTAAGGCAACCAGAACAATCCTAAATAACTGATATCTATACATTTTTATTTTAAGGAAAATTGATTTACAGTGTTATCATGATGACACATCTCAATCTCAGGTCTCTAAATCTTCTTGGGATCTACACATGTTAATGTCAGACGAGGGTCACTGAGTTAGCATTGTTTTTAAGGGAAGCATAGCAGACATGTGCATTGTAAAGGCCAGGACAAAAGATTCACAACGTGAGGCCGTTTTAGGACGCCGCTGGCGATAGTTGCAGCTGTCTGAACTGAGCCACTGCAGCTCGAATCGGCTGGAGATGCTGCCTACAAGTCAGTTTGACAAATCCTTGGTGGCTGGTTTTTGGACGTGGCAAACAGAAAAGTGGGAAATGGAAACCTCACTTTGAATGCCAAAAAAAATTTCGTTCAAGCAGATTATTCCATCAGATAAAGTCATGCTTTGAATTAAAGCTAAACAATTTGGGAACAATCGAATTGCAATTTTTTTTAACCTAATATTGCGATCGTGATTTATTACGCGATTATTTCTTAAGTTCCTCATCTCATGTACTTTCCAACAATTACAAGTAATAGTTCATTTTATACTATAGCCAACACAATTTTAGATTAAACTAGGGCTGAACAATTGTGAAAAAATATGTAATTGTGATGATTTTGACTCATTTTGCAAATTGGATATAAACTGTTGTATTATAAGGGAATGTTATTTTTACACAATTCTCATATTTAACAAGAAAAACATAAAAAAATGAGATATCTACTAAAAACAACTGTTTTTAGTAGATATCTTAGCTATAACAAGACTTAGCTGATATGTGCTGTTAACCTGCACTGTTGTTGCATGACAATACTGATGACAAAGTGGAATTTGTGATGAATCACACTGCAGGAATTGTACAGTAAATGTGATTCATCATAATGATAAAGACACAAAAAAAACAGTTAATGCACAGTACTGTCTTTCTTGTAAAGACATATTAATTGTGCAGTAACTTAAGAAATAAACATTGCACCTCATATGCACATTTGATCTAATTCATTTTTTTGTGTACTCAAACTGTGTAAGAAAACTTCACTGTGGAAAAATGCCTCACCTCACAAGCACATTTTTACTAATTAACCCTTTGCACATTTTGCAACCATACTATCAATGCACACAAACTTGCATATAGAAAAAATACCTAAGAGCTTGTACATATTTAAATCTTGATTTTTAAATTCTTTTCTCTGTTCTATTTGTTTGTATTTAATGTTGAGTTCTTGTACATACCTTGTTGTGTAAGTATACTTGGCTAATAAAGCCAATTCTAATATCACCCTAAAGTGAGTGGCTCTGAGAGCAATTGCTATTGAAACAATACATCTTCTGACTTTGTTGCTGCAGTGTAAACAGGTAGGCTTTCAGAATATATATATATATATATATATATATATATATATATATATATATATATATCTATATATATATATATATATATATATATATATATACACATTACACACAGACTGATCTATTTCAAATGTTTGTTACTTTTAATTTTGGTAATTATGGCTTACAGCTAATGAAAACCTAATGTTCAGTATCTCCAAAAATTAGAATATTACTGAAAACGAAAAAAAATAAAATAAAATAAAATAAAAAAGATTTTTTAACACTGGCATTGTGTCTGGTTCAAGACTGGCTTGACACAAGGAATGCAATAGTTGTTAACCTTGCAAAGCAGATGGATTCGCCCGTTTCCATATTTCTCACCGGCAAATCCATCTTGCAAAGATCCCATCTGAACAGATTGGGCCCTGTCAGAAAGTGACAGGACCAGTCAGGAGTAAGAGGCAGTACTCCCAGGCGCAACAGAGTCGTGACATAAGAAAGCAGTGACAAGAGGCTGGTGCAATCATAGAGATTAGCATGGATGCTGCTATAGCTTCAGTTTTATCAGAACTTGACGGACGACATTTCTTCGTTAAAAGAACAAAGAACAGCATTGCTCCTTGGCCCGTAAAGATATGACAGACAGAACGTTCATCCAATCACCCTCTGAGTTTTTTTTTTCAAAGGCTCTGCCCTTTACAAACACAGTCCAGGGGAGGTTTCCCAGATGGATGTGTGAAACAAATCCATCTGGGGTGTCAGGTTAAACAGTTGTAGCCCACGTTTTGGATCCATGGTGGCACTTGAAGCAGTATCCCCGCTGCTGTCCATTCCTTAGGAAGCTCCCCAAACTTCTTGAATGGGCTTAGTTTCATAATCCTCTCAAGGCTGCGGTTACTCCCGTTGCTTGTGCATCTTTTTTTTTTTTTTTTTTAACCACATTTGTTCCATCCATCCAACTTTCCATTAATATGTTTGGATACAGCCTCTGAGAACAGCAAGCTTCTTTAGCATTCACCTTTTGTGTCTTACCCCCCTTGTGCAGGGTGGCAAAATCGTCTTCTGGGCATCTGTCAAGTCAGCAGTCTTCTGTATGATTGTGTAGGCTACTGATCAAGACTGAGAGACCATTTAGAGAATCAGGAAACCTCTGAGGGTGTTTTGAGTTAATTAGCTGATTAGAGTGTGATACCATAAGTCTCCAATATAGAACTTTTTCACAATATTGTAATTTTCTGAGATACTGAATTTGGGATTTCCATTAGGTGTTAGCCATAATCATCAAGATTAAAAGAAATAAACACTTGAAATACATCAGTCTGTGTGCAATGGATACATGAAATATGAGTTTCACTTTTTTAATTGAATTACTGGAATAAATCAACTTTAGAACTGCAAGCTATATCTGTGTGTTGGTGAAGCCATTCACCAACAGTTTTATAAATTACATATTAGACTGCTCATTAATGAATTAATCATGGGTACGTGCCAATGCATCTTTTGTGGGAGGTACTACATTGCCTAAAATGAAGACGTCAGTAACTTCAAGAAAATAACTTAACCATCTACATAAAAGCAAAATGAGCATTTTCAATCATGCAGTATGTGATTGTATTTCTCTTGAGATCCTTTATTATACTAACACTTACTGTCAAAGTGCCAAACCTCTAACAGAGTACTTACTGGACGGACTTCCTGGCTGGAGTTTGTAAACTGGCGAGCCAAGCCGAAATCAAGCATGTAGCAGCATCTGCAGGTACTCGCCAGTCTCCCCATTGCAAAGTTAGACTACGAGTTAAACACAGACATGTGCACGTTAAACAGCAGCTATACAGATATAAATTTTCTATGATACGCATAAATGCAATTACAGTAAATAAACAACCAGGTCATCTCACAGGTTTAATATCCCGATGCAGAAAGCCTACAGAGTGGATGCTTTCAATGGCCTCCAAAATCTGCTTGCCAAGTCTCAAAGTTGTAGAGATAGAAAAGGTGGCTCGGGTCATTGTTCTGCGCAGATCTGCCAGATTCCTCCCCTTGAGACAGAAAAGAAATCAAGATTTAATGTTTGATTCATGTTGCAGGAGCAAATATAATATTGATAAGCATCAAGTGGAAGAAAACCTACTTGGAGTTCCATCACCACATAGTTGAAACGGTCATTACGACCACAACCCACGAAGCGGCAAACATGGTCTTTGCCTGTCAATGAAATAATGCCGTACAAAAATCACTAAGTAGATACAACACAAAATATTAATTACTCAGATGTTTGCATTTTTCAAAAGGCATATCTATGTCCAAGAACATATAGAGGGTGTTAAAGTGTGTGCATATGTCAATTTTTAAAAGATTTGTTTTTTTTTTTTGCCTTTATTAGATAGGACAGGTATTATGGGGAGAGACAGTGGGAAAAGATATGAACCAAATATGCAGCAAGAACAGGCATCGATCCCACAACCAGTGTATTGAAGACTACAGCCTCAGTCTATGGGTGTCTGCTCTACCACCTGAGCCAAACCAGCACCCCAAATGTCAAAGTTCTGGCAATAACACTTAAATTATTGTACAGTGTTGTCATTAATATCAGCTTAAAACCAGAGGAAGAAAGTAACTAATTATTTCTAGTCAAAGTACTGTATTTGAGCAGCATTTTAGGGTAGGCTTCTTGAAGTTTTTAAAGAACATTTTGAGGTCAGTATTTCACTTCTACTTAAGTTTTAACCAGAGCAATGGCACTTTAACTTAAGTGCACAATTCTTGTACTTTTTCCCCTTCTGTTACTACACAATAGCACATAGTGAGAGAATGATTCCACATCCCAAAACCATTGTTACACTTCACTTTATTACAATAGCATGACTTTACATGAACAACCTGGTAGAAGCTCCATATTATTTTGTTGTTCCTGCCCATTAAGAAAATACCATACTTTATTGTACAACTCCCCAGTAGCGACTCAGTACTTTAAGTAAACTTAAATGAAAAACATTTTACTTTTTCTTGAGTAGATTTATAGACCAGTACTTTTACTTTACTCAGTTTTAACCAAATTAACTGACAGTCAGATTTATATTCCTCTTAAAAAGAATAATGAGTACTCTGTTCAACTGTTGTTTAAGTGTCTTGATGACATAAAGGTCTGGATGGCTCTAAACTTTCTAAATTTCAATGATAAAAAGACAGAGGTGATGGTTTATGGTGGTACCACTGAGACCCTTCCTGTACATCTGGGTCCCCTGGCCCAGTACACCAAACAGTCCTTCACAAACTTAGGGGTTAAAGTGGACCCTGATCTTACGCTTGACAGTCAGATTAATGCTGTTGTATAATCAAGCTTTTTCCATTTGAGGCAGCTGGCCAAAATAAAGCCAATTCTTTCAAAGCAGCACTTTGGGACGGTAATCCATGCCTTTGTTACCACTCGGCTAGATTACTGTAATGCATTGTATGTGGGGGTTAGTGGGTCCTCCATGGCCCATCTTCAGATGGTACAAAATGCAGCTGCACATCTTTTAACTGGCATACGTAAACACAACCACATTTCGCCCATTTTAGCCTCACTCCACTGGTTGCCCATACAATTTAGGATTAATTTTAAAATTCTTTTATTTGCTTTTAAATCTCTAAATGGTCTTGCAGCGCCCTACCTCTCTGAGCTTCTACACCCATACAGACCCACCCGCTCCCTCAGGTCAGCTGATCAGCTGCTCCTGAAGGTGCCCAAGACCAAGCGGAAGCTCAGAGGGGACCGTGCATTTGCTGTTGCGGCTCCAAAACTATGGAACGATCTACCCCAGCATGTTAGACACTTTAGACTCTTCTCTACCCGTTTTTAAATCTCTTCTCAAGACCCATCTCTTTTCTCTGGCCTTTCACACACAGTAGTCGTCGACTTTTATATTTATTTGATATTTTTTATGCGTGCCTTTTCATGTTACTTATGTTTAATGTCTTTTAAATTGATTCTGTATTTTATATGTAGTGCTCTTCTTTTATCTCTTGTGAGCTGCCATGTTTTTTATGTATTTTTATTTGTTCTCCTGTACAGCACTTTGGTCAACTGTGGTTGTTTTAAAGTGCTTAACAAATAAAGTTGGATTGGATTGGATTGGAGTACTTTTGCATGAGTACAGTAGTACTGTACCCTTTCCCCTCTACTTAAATACACACAGAAAAAGAACAAGGAGATGTGTCAAACTATCTCAGCTACATGACAGAATGCATAATGTAAACAACTTGAATAAAACTAATTCTTGGAGGAAACTCAAGCACTCCCAGGGGTTTTCTGTTGCTCTTTTACTGACAAGAGGACAGCATCCCATCACTCACCCTGAAGCTTCTTCAGCACAGCCACCTCCATCTTCAACACCTGTTTGGGTTGTTGAGCAGACTCCACTTTTAAGGCAACAGTGGCCTGGCTCAACTGATCCAAAACCTCGTAGATTTCTCCAAAACCACCTCCTCCGATCTTCCTCATCTGAAAAGAGAGAAATAACTGCTGTGAGGTGCAAACACGCAGTTGCTCTTCTTGGGGCAAGAGTGTGACCTAAGATGATTTTGTGACATCTCCTTTTTCTGGCGTACTCACCACTTTCCATCTATCTCTGACCAAGTCTGCCACTGACAGGATGTCTGTGTGCTCTCCAGCCCCACTCATCCTGAGTGCTCTCAGCTACAGCCTGCACCTGGCATCAGTGACGCAAGCCCCTCACTGAAAACATGGAGCACATTTTAAATTCATTTCCTCTCTGGCAATCACTGCATAGTACACTGCATGCTAATGAGCAAGCAAACGCTGGGGAAACACTGACTGGTTTGATGTGATTGTGCGTGAAAAGACACACGTGGAGAATGCCATTTCTGCTTCAACGGTTAGCTACACATCACGTCTCCATGGATCATAATAGACGCTAAGTAACGCGGAGATGGTCACTAAGAGAGAGCGGCTAGCGTCGCCTGGTTTGTTGACTCTGTGCCATAGCACCACAATCGCAAGCGCAGCGGCATTTGCAGCTCATAAATGGCTATAACCCCGACGTCAAAGGGGATTAGATTTAAGAAAGTTAATCTCGCTAGGCAGTGGCGTTCACTGCGGTGGTCCTGTAAACAAGCTAACTAGCATGATTGCAGGGATAACCATTGCATAGCAAACCGCTCTGACCTCTTACCTCGCTTCGTTGCACTATTGCCGTTCAAGTCAGTGTTTAAAATCCAAGCAGTCCCCATACTCTTAGTGTTCATTCTTAGTTAGCCAGGTCATGCCAAGACGTGGTTTATTTCACAGCTGAGATAATGGTACTGGACCATAGCTGCCGTTAGCTACAGTTAGCCAGCTAGCCTGCTGCTACTGGATGGGGAATGATGATGCCCCGTGCGCTCCCTCTCAGCAGCGGCGTTGGTGACGTCACAGCGCTAGTCTCCCCTGATTGCGCCGCAAACTTCTGCATCTCCACATCCCTGATGACACGGACAGAGAGAAGCAACTCTACATTAAACATGACACGAAACACAGAGTGACAGGGACGTAAACAGAACTACTTACGGTGCAAAAGGGGAAGAGAAAAAGAGAGGCAACGCTGCAGCCAACAGTATTTTACCGTCACAGTACAAAATGATGACTTAAATACAGAATAGCAGGGAAGCAATTGTGATTTTTGGTGCCCTTGACAAAACATCCACAGCCGTGTCAAGAACCAGTTGTTTGGAGTGATTTTCATCTTCATGGTGAAATGGTAGCCAGGGAATACTGATTAACCAGTGACAGGACCTTCCAGACACAGGTGTGTTTATACTACAGTCACTTGAGACACATTCACTACACACAGATGATTTTATTTATAAAATCATAAAAGGGTAAACTATCCAAGGGGGTGAATACTTGTTATAGGCACTGTATCTTGACAACCCTACCTGCTTCCAAACCTTTACAATTTTAATGTATTTATTTAACCAGATGAAAACCCATTGAGATCAAGATCTCTTTCACAAGGGTGACCTGGCCAAGTGGTCAGCAGCACACGTTACTATAAAACAATGCGTTCTCTCCCCAAAGTGAACTGTTTTCTGGCATTTTAATATCAAACAGCTGTTTCTGCTGTGAAACAACTGTTTAATGAGCTCTGTAGCACCCTATAATGTAATAATTTCCTGATAATGTAATAATGCCTGATAATGTAATAAAAATTGCCCTTAACTCAGTCGAAAATGTAATAAAACCCAATAATGTAATAACTTCACCAATAATGTAATAAAATATTCTGACTGATATTGTTATAACATTTTTACTGATAATGTAATATCTTTTTTTTCAAACCTGATAATGTAATACTTGACAGATAATGTAATAAATATGGTCATTTTCAGTCCAGAGTTCTAAATTTTGTGTTTTAAGAATCTAACAATGTTATATACACTGGATTTGAAACAATAGAAGGACTATTGTGTTAAATTGCAGACCATGAATACCATCCAGCCATATGCACATGTGCAAATAATCAGGGACATGCAACTACATCCTGGTCTTACTGAGTGGGTGATGGACTTACCTCCTTGGGAGACCAGAGAATTCCAGCTCAGATGAACTTCTGAGCAGCACTGGAGACCCCAGGTAATGCTTCCCTAAACGTACCTCTTCACTTCACAGATTTCCAACAAATCACTACCTCATGAAACAACCACAAACCAACAAAACAACTTTCAGTAACACTTCATTTGAAGAGGGTATACATAAGCGTTCATAACACCTACATACACATTACATGACACCTGACATAAACATAGGCCTATATATCCACTCATAAATGCTTATTATATCACTTTCAATGTCAAATTGACATCTTACTCTATGTCAAGTGACATAGTGGTCAGCGAACATACTGTCATACTACATAGTATATTATGAGGTTTAGCTGTATAAATAAAGGTTAAATAAAAATGTCAGCATCAAAATGACAGAACTTGATGAAAACTGACATGGTCATCTTTCAAACTCCTTTTTTAGGGTTTATACAGGGTTTCTGAAGTTGTATTTATTTCTATGGAAGTATACAATTTTTTAGAGGTGAAAGTAATTGTCTTAAGGCCTTATGTCCATTTAAATCCTGTTTTATTGATGTGACATCATTTCTGCAAAGCTATCTGCTACCTTGCATATATTTCTTTTGAAAATGTTGGACTAACTGGTTATGTTATTAATTCTTATTGGTGAGATGTCCAACCTCTAGAGTTTATATTTGGTCTATAGTAGGTTAAATAAACCACTGTTAACTAGTCTGATGCTTCTAAAGACATTCATACTGCTAGTCTACGTATTTTAGCTCACTTAATACCCTCTTAATGTTCATGAGCAGTTCTGTTTCATTTTGTAAGCTACTCATCATAATGTTGTTTACCCGTATGTAGTATCGTAATAAACAGTTGTTACAGCGTTGACCACATAGAAGCTGAACTAAAGCGCTGACTATGCTTATGTATACCTTCTTCAAATAAAGTCTTACTGAAAGTTGTTTTGTAATGAACATATTTATTACATTATCTGTCAAATATTACATTATCAGGTTTGAAAAAAGGTACTACATTATCAGTAAAAATGTTATTACAATATCAGTCAGGATATTTTATTACATTATTGGTGAAGTTATTACATTATTGGGTTTTATTACATTTTTGATTGAGTTAAGTGCAAACTTTTATTACGTTATCAGGTGTTATTACATTATCAGGAAATTATTACATTATAGGGTGCTACAAGCCCTGCAAGGGAACAAACTGGGGAAGAGCCAAGGGCAGGACTGTTACCTTTGTCAAGCTGCAGCTTGTTCTCATACTCAGTTTGTCTTTCACTATGTCACAGTGCTGAGTACCTTGTAGTATAAGATTCCCTTTAGCATTTTTATAAGGTACATCAGTCTTTCAACCATGTCAATGCTGAGCCAGACACTTGAAATATGTAGTAAAGTTGATGATGAGATTTTCTTGAGGTGTACCTTTTTGATGAATGGATATTTTTGGCCCAGAAAGGTTAAACCTGGTACAAATGCTGCAAATGAAAAGAGAAGTATCTGCAAACACATACTGAAATGAGCTTTAATTTCCTCCAGACTCTACAGCCTATCCATCTATCCATTAGATAGATGCATACGTCTGTCAGTCTCTCTGTCCCACTCCTGCTGAGGGATTCCAAGGTAATCCCTCCATCCCCCTGAATGCTTTAGATCTCTTAAATAACTTTAAGTTGGATCCTCACATTGAAGAGCATCAAAAAGGTATTTTTTAAGTAATTTTGACATTTTCCACATCCATGCAGCAGCCAATACATCTGCTTTTTGACTAACTATTTAAACATTACAAAAGACAATAGCACAATTTATAAAAGCTTTCAAGCATTATTTTGAGGATGGAGGGTAGTTTTGACTTGGCCACAGTATTTCTAGAATTCTCTCTAATTCCTTCTTTTCTCTTTATGGTGTTTAACTTTAGTGTTTTTAATAAAATTAACACCTTTCTTGTCATTGCACACTGAACACAAATTGAGCTTCTCTAAACAACAGAGAAATGCATAAAACATTAATACCCAGTCTCTCAAAACACATAAAATACATACACATAAAATGCATCCATAACACCTTACAAAAGTATTAAGGAGGTAGATGAAAATAAGTTTAAGAATTTTTTTGTGTCATTAATCTTACTGCAGATGGAAAATTACCAGAAGTATTGCATATAAGATGCTTTTGAAGATAGAAAAACAATACTGTACCTTAAATATTTAATGTGCAATTTTCACATCAATGTTGTTTGACAATAAAAAAAATCATGATTTGGGGCTGATGTTAATGTAACACACATCAAAATAAGGAATAAATGTCATGCACTATGCTCCTGACTAAGTCCTGTGTGGAGGAGTGTTTTCTGTGAATGAGTCAGCTCAAAGAGCCAGCCCTTTTACATGAAAGACAGATGCTGGATCACTTTTGAGAGCCGTCATCCTTCAAAAGCTTTTTGAAATTTATTTTTATTTTATGCATTGATAAGAGTTTATCTTTCTCCACACTGCTCTGCCACAGGTAAACCACACAGTGAGGATTCATGCTTGATGGCCTTGATTTGACTTGTAAGACTTTTAGGGGGATGGAACATTTAAGAAAATCATTAAACAAAATGTTCAGAATAAAAAGAAAATTGAATAAAATACAAGCACACCATTCAGTTAATCATAAATCAGTCTTTGTTAATATAACCCCAGTTATCTCAAGAAGCTTTACAAAGAGGGTAGGTCTAGACTGTAATAATAACAGTAACCATAGTAATAATAATAATAATAATAATAATTATTATTATTATTACTATCATTATTATTGTTGTTTTTGTTAATAGATAATATGATAAGGTTGTTATAGTGAAGACAGGATGATCTCAAATGATGAACTGTTTTGGAGACAAAAGAGCAGAATCATACTGTTGAGCTAAGCAAAATGATACTGATCGCTAAAATATACTGAATTCCCATCCAGACCATAGTAATAGTAAAAAATAATAATAATGAATAGTCATAAAAATAAGAATTATTATTAAAATAAAAACACTTAAATCTTATCAACAAATTGCTACATTTGGCTAATTCTATTGAAGACATGATGGTATCATATGAGGAACCGTTTTGGAGCCGAACGATCCGGATCGTGCAGCTGAGTTGAGCAAAATGATACGGATCACTAAAAAACCCGAGATTCCCATTAACAGTCGCGAAGCCTTGTCCTGTCGTGTAGCGCCCACCCCGGGGCGGCTGCTGAATCATTGACTTAGTAACTTTCAGTCGTATTACGATGTTTTGTTGTCTATACTTTTTGATTTTCACCTAAGGAAATGCCTTAAATGATATATTAGTGGAAAATTCTGTCTTAGTTCCCTTACTTTCCTCTAATCAACGTGTTTCCGTTTCATATGCTGAGATTCCGCTCTCCGGGGCAGCCGCGACAGTAAAACAAACGCACACGGATACAGCTATGGGAGTGGCCAGACAATCGGATTGGACAACAGGATGTTAGTTGAGCTGTTTTGGGGTGAGGCGGTGCGTTCAGGGACGCACAACTTTCTCTGTGTTTGCGCAGTTACGCAAAGTGTAAAACTAACTGGATAGGCCGTGATACCTACATCAGACAGGTGTGGCTCTGTTGAGCATTTTGAAGATCTACGAAAGCAGCAGAGCAGGCCCCAGTTCCCACACAGTCACCGTCTCATGTGTGGTTTAGTCGCTGATGCGGGGAGAAAGTTGTGGACATGTTTTCTTGAGTGTGCACGATTTAGTGATTCGCCGTGCAACATTAAAAGCGCAGTGTTTATGAGCGCCTCCAGCCTTTCCGGACTTTGGATTATGTTTCCGTGGGATTGTACTCTCGTCTGTTCGCCATATTGCGCGCTGTGAAACTCGAGGGAAAGTTGTCAGAGTTATGACATTTGCTGCGCACAGTACCTCCATGGAGCTGCATGCAGTCGACTTTGATCGAAACCAAAGTGACTCTATGGAGCTGGACACGGACAGCTCTGTGCACCACTGATCAGGTATGTACGCCGTGTTACTCTCATGCCCAGTAATCAGCCGTGTTGCCCAACAGTAGTCCGCTCCTCAGGCGCTTCCTTATTGCTGATTTGTAACATAACATCAGTGGCTATCGCTCGGGTGATTGCACGAGTCCCTCCGTTTCCTGTATTTCTTGTTATGCCAAATGGCAGCTGCACTGTAAGCGCCTCCTTGTTGCTACCGCCTCTGGACTTTTTCTCTTAACACGTCCTCTGTGGACGCACCTGGATGCAGTAATCGAAATATAACTTTAACGTTCACAGCTCTAATATGTCACTGACTTGTTCTATCTGTCCTCTCTGGGCTTTTTCATGTCTAGGCCTCAGTTTCCTCTTTGCTGCAGACGAGTGAAAGTCGGTTGGAAACTTTGTATGCCTGTCTAAAGAGCAAAAAAGAAAGTGTCTAACCCCCCCTTTCTCTCTTAAGGTCCTTCTCCAGAAAGAAGAGGAAGAGAAGAATGGACAGAAAAGCTCAGATTTGATTCTGAAAGGAGGGTTGAGTGTTCCCCACCCTGCACTTTCCTCTGGGATTTATATTTCCTCCCATATACCTCTGTATACGCAATTAAACAAAGAATTCCTCAGCCACAGGCACACTAACTCAGTGTTTTGCACACTTGGAAGTCAAGATTGAAAGCTCTGACTTCAGTTTTTGTACCCTTAAAACATTACTATGAGTCTTCCTTCTCAAGTGAGTACTGACAAGAGTGGCAAGCAGCGAGGTGCAGCCATGAAAGAGCCTGTGCAGCACTCAGGGGACGTTTACTATGGTATGGGACCTCCAGCATTGGAGTCGAGTAATTCTGCCAGCAGCTCTGGTGTTTATAGCCAAGAGAAAGGGCCTCAAAGTCTGCCACACTATCAACAGGCTGCCCCTGTAAAGTGGATGCACCAGGACTCCGTGCAGGCGCCTGGCTGGTCTCAGGAAGCTCCTGTGTCGGCCTGGGGCCAGAACTTTGGCCCTTATATGAGTGGAGTGAACGTCAGGGGTCAGATGGCGTTCCACAAAGGGGTCCACGAGGGTGTTGCTCTGCCAATGGGGGGAGAAAATCAACTCCCAGGCCCAGTTGAGGCTTACAGGGATGCAGCCCAGGCTTCAGCTCCTGGGAGGGGGCTGGAATGGGAGCAGCATGCTGCAGCTGCGATGCACCAGGCTCAGCTTCAAGCCTACCAGCAGGCTCATAAAGGTGTGGAGCTGCAGGCTCAACCCCACGTAGCTCCTCACACTCTACAGGGGCCCATGCTGCAACCTTTCCAGGCTACTTTTAGGCCTAGTAAGCAACAGTTTCCATCTGGTCATTACTCTGTGTTCCCCGGCAACAAGCCAGTGTCAGGCCTGGCATACAGCGAGCAACCCAAAAACCAGCAGCGTTTGCTGCAACAGATGCGGCAGCAACAAATGCATCACCATCAACAGCAGCAGCAACAACAGCAACAGCAGCAGCAACAGCAGCAACTATTTCAACAGCATCAACTCCAGTTGCAGCAACAGCAACAAATGCAGCAACAGCAGCAACTCCAACACCATCAGTTGCAACAGCAACAACTTAAGCAAATGCAGCAACAGTATCACCAGCAGCAACTGCAGGAGCGGCAGCAACAAATCCAACAAATGCAGCAGCAGCAAATGCAGCAAAATGTGCCACAGCAAGAAACGGCACAACTTCAGGTGCAACCAAAACAGCAACAAAACCTAAACTTTGCGACTTTTCAGCCTCCTGAGCCTCGTCCTCCTGATGCTGCAGGTATAAAAGAAGATGCAAAAGCAGCTGAGCAGCAGGAGTTAGAAGTTAAAACCAATGAAGGGACATCTGCACCTGATCCAGGCTCTGACAAAGTTTCAACAAATCCAGCAGAACTCACAAATGCATCACTGGCTGCGCCTCGGCGCTCTCGACGCCTCTCCAGAGATGGACAGTCCCCGTTAGGCCCTCCTTCCACTAACATCTGGTCCCAAGCAGCCAAAGATTCACAACTGTCCCAGAATGGAGTTAAAGGAGGAGAGGCCCAAGTTACGACAGGAGGGGTCATCCAGATCACCAGCAGGAGGAGGAGGGCGTCCAAGGAGATCAACCTGGAGACTTTGGCTCAGAAGGCGTCAGAAATGGAGCCTGCCAAAATGGCAAAGGTTAAGAAAACACTCATTACACTGCTACTCTATTAAATTTCCTGTTAATTAATCGCACTTTAAAGTAAAACACTCCAATTATGCCATGTCAAGTTATGGAACATCAAGGCCAACTAATTTGTGCATGTAAAAAGAAAATTCTCATCTGGTAAAGTTTGCAGGTAGCTGCACAAAGAGGAAGAACAGTGTTTCTACACAGAACTTCCCTTTGATTCACAGAATGAGCTTTATATTGTTAAATTACTTTTTAATTGTTTTTTTAGATGCAACACGCGAGTCACTAGTCAACATTTACCTAGTAGTAAAAATTAAATTAAAGAGATGATAAATAAATTAAAAATACACATAACGATTTTAACTAAGATAAAAAAAAAAGGCTGCTGATACAAGATCACATTTTAAGATAAACTGACATAGATAGACATTTAAATCTGACATGTACCAAACATAACCTGAACTTTACACTTACAACAAAACTTAAAAAAAGAGGTCAAGAATAAAAAACAGAAGGTTACTATAATAAAGTCAGATTGTCAAATAAGTGAACGGTTGACTGAAAAATATAAAGCTTGTAGATGATTAAAAACTGGCCTCACTGTAAAAAAAAAAATCTTCCAACAGACCTTGTGGCCAACATTGCAAATTCTTTAGGTGCTTTTTGAGTGGAAGTACCCAGAACATTTAGGTCCTGGAACTTATACTCAAAGAACCAAATGGTTCCTGTGGCCTATTGTTGTCTGTTTTTTTCACCAGGGTCTAAAGTCCGGGAAGATTATGCAAAACAGTTACCCTGATACAAGCAGGATTTAGGAAGACAAAACAAATCAATAATGTGATTTATTTAATGTGATATAGGAAGACAAAATAAATCAATAATGTGATGCAAGATCAGATCTTGACTAATAATGATTAAGATTTAGTTTATAACAGTCACCAAGTAATTAAGTAATTGTCAGGGATTTTTTTTTAGGCAGAAACTATATTTGTTGTTTTGATTTATTTTTTGTCAGATTACACCTTTTTAAATTGGATTTGAATCTGTTATATGTAGTTATAATATTATTAAATGTCTGTGTACGTGTCTGTGTGTGTCTGTGAACATATTCTCAAGATAAAGATACAGAAACGGCTGTTGATTTGCAATGCTGTCCCTCCTTTAGAGACACATTTAGTAACGTAACAATAAATGACTTAAGATTGGGTGACTTTGAGAGTTGTTGCAATGGAAACAATGCATCATCTCCTCCAGTTGCCGTGGTGTGAACTGACAGACTTTTAGAAAGTTGCAGAGCGCCCCGTCACAAGTAATTAAGAGTTTCAGATTTTTTATGAATCTGTAGTCTGAACTGGTTTTTAGAGTCTCTGACAGAGTTGCTCACCTAGACTACCAGTTCCTGAGCCTTTGGAAATTGCTACCCCATGAGCCGCTGCTCTTCAGCACGTAGATTTTCTACCCCAAAACTCAATATAGACCCATGTTCCTCAAAAGTCTCTAGTTCCTGGGGAAAGATCCTGCAAAAGCACCTTTCAATGTTTATTTTTTTATTGTGTGTTTAAAATATAAATCAATCTTTGGTGTCTTAAAAACTGTCTTTTCATTAGACAAATGCCTGGGAGAGGAGTGAATCTGTTTAAGTTGCACAAGGTAATTTTTTTTGTGCAACTTCGACCGTGTGCAAGAGTTTGCCTGCATGGTACTAAAAAACACAGTACTGCCCATTATTGGACGCCTGATTTCTACTTTCATTGCCAGTGATCACTAGAGATTTAAATTTTTTTTAAAATTTGTATTAGCAGCATCATACTGAAGTTTAAATTCTGGTATCATGACTATTCTTATTAGACATATACAGTGCATGTAAAAAAATATTCACTCCTTGGAGGTCTACCTTTTAATTTATTTTATAAATTGTTAATGGTCAGTATAATTTGGCTTTTTTTTTGACAAAACAAAAAAAAACCCTCTTTAATGTCAACGTGAAAGCTGATTTGTACTAAACAGTGTCAACTAAATGAAAATATGTTATGTAAAGTAAGTGACTGCATAAATATTCACCCCCTTTAAGTCAGTATTTATTAGATGCACCTTTGGCTACAATCCCAGCACTGAGTGTGTGTGGAAAGGGCTCAATCAGACTTGCACATCTGGACACTGAAATTTTTACTCCATTTCTCTTTGTAAACCGCTCAAGCTCTGTCAGGTTGCGCAGGGATCAAACGTGAAAAGCCGTTTTCGAGTCCAGCCACAAATTCTCAATTGGATTAAGGTCTGGGCTTTGACTTTTGGAAATGAATCTTCTCCCAAGCCGTAGTTCTCTTGCAGACTGACTAAGATTGTTCTCCAGGATTTTCCTATATTTTGCTGTATTCAATTGGCCCTCTACCTTTACAAGTCTTCCAGGGCCAGCTGCTGAGAAGCATCCCCACAGCATGATGCTGCCCCCCACTTTTTTCACAGTGGGGATGGTGTGTTTGTGGTGATGTGTGGTGTTCACTGCATTCAGGTGATCCCTATTTCACTAATTGTGAGACTGCTTGCACAAATTGGATGGCCCTCTGTTGAATTAGGTCAGTCAACATCAGGAACATTTGATGTATCCATTTCACTTATTTATTCAAATAAAGGCTGTGCTACTCTATCTATTTTAGCTGTAATCATATTTATGATGCCTAATACAGTATCTCTGCAGGTGAGACTTGTTCGACCTGACAAACAGCCTCTGCAAAACATTTTTGCATTTTTAATGTAAAATATTCCTTTACATTTATCACGATAAAGCATGTATCTTGTTAATCAGGATTTACAATGTTTGCATTCTTTAGCTCACGCCCACTTGAACCAGCTGCTTTATTTACTCTTTAGCAGCTTCAATAAACAGACAATAAACACAAACACTAGCTTTTCTTTCTCTGCATAGGGACCCTCCACCCTTAGGGGGTTGTAGGGCTTGTCGTGGGTTACTTTGTGTGGAGTTTGCAGGAGGATAGATGTACAGTTGGAGCAGCTGCATGTCTGCACACCTCCACATTCCTCAGGCTTTTTCTCAGTCATTCAGCAGAGCCAGGGAGGGGCTGTGCTGTCAACCTTCAAACTCCTTAACTCACCAACACACACACGCACACACCAAACAGGTTTAATATCTCTGAGCTGAGCATTGTGGTTAACAAGCTTGACTTTACAAATGTCTTTAGTCCTGCTGTAAACAGTTTGCCCTAAGTATGAGTCATAAAACTGAGTTTTGTGTTTCTCTGCCATGAGTACAATTTACTCAAACTTTTATCAGCTTGACCAGAAATACCAGTGAGGCATGTGCACTACTGAGTGGTTGGAAATATGTAGCTATACATGATTTTTTTAAAAGGCACAATATGCACAATCTTTGCACTGAAATGTCTATATTAATTTAAAAATAACTACTCCTATATTAAAAATATTTACATGGGTACCTACATCGTCCCAGATTTTTCCAGCTGTTTTTAAAGAAATTTTACATCTTTAATGGTAACAATGCCATGACAGAGTTGCTGTGACAGAAACAACATGCTTATATTTGCTGTGGAAGTGCTGATGTAGTGTAATAGATTTCCACAGTTATTACAGATGTGTGAACTGATACAGCAAGCTTCCTGTCTGTTGCTGAATCTCATCCATTTTTTGTACTGCTTACTTGTGATGGGCCTCGATAATTCTCAGCCAGCGACTTCACGTTCTGTCACCCAGTTCCCTCCATAACCAGTGCTACTAACCAGACATTTTGATGCAATTAAAGAGAGGGAGATGCACTCTTACAGCAAATTCTCCACCCCACTGGGCATATATATGTATGGGCTAAAACCACATAATAAGGAAGAAATGTGGTTAAAAAGTGTCCTTCCTGGTTAATGCTGTGAGCAACCTCAAAATACTTTCTGAGTTTCTTGCAGAGAAGGAAAGTTACTTGCTATAGCTTTTACTCCTTATTATGTGAAATTCATCTGTGAAAGAAAAACAGTGGTTTAATGTGTAGTAAAAAACCCTTTAAGGAGTGCAGTTTTTATTGAGCAGAGTCCTCAGTTATAAACAATAAGCAACAAATGTGGGCAGAGCTGAGCAGTGCATATCTCCTTGAATGTTTTTGTTATTATTATTCTGATTGAGAACCCCCTGGCAGCAGGAATTATGTTGTGTGCATTTAAAGCTTAATATTTATGATACTTTTGACAGAAGCAGCACTGATAAATCCAGATTTAGAAGAAGTAATAATTAGGTTAGAACAAAACTTGGCTGTCTAACCCTCTAAAAACAGCACATGAAGTTCTTAAGGTTGATTAAACAGCAATAAGTGTTTTCCTCTTTTGATGTCTTATGATTCCTTTTTTGTTTGACTTTTCACTTCTCCAATCTGTCTGATTTCTGTTTTTTGTTTTGCCTTATCTTCCTCTCTTTCCCCAAAATGACAGGAAGACGCTCCTGCTTCAGGCAGACAGGCCACTATAGTTCCTCTGGTCATCCCTGTGTCTGTGCCGGTGCACAAGAGTCACACTGACCCTCAGAGCGGCTGGGCTCAGGGGAGACTTGGTCCAGGTGAGCGATTAGCAGGACCGTCTGACAGGAAACCTTCAGTCATTGTGGCTCGGCGGCGATCCCGCAGGAACTCCATGAACGAGAGCTTTGGCCAGGTGAATATTCTGATGGAGATAACTTTGGTTTTTGGTTTGTTACTCAAATCCCTTCAGCCTGTGCAGAGACTATATGTTAGACTAGTGTTGCTCAACCCTGCTCAAACAAAGAATTATTACAGTAAAGTGCAAAATGAAGTTTAGAACAAGTTTTGTCTCTTTTCCCAAGAATCGGTAATATTTATCTCTCATGTTCTCTCTTGTGTAAATGCGATGGAAATATGAGGAATGGCTATTAAGTAAGGGTTAATGCCCGACGAGGTGTCCAGTTAACAGGGATTAATGGATAGCTTGGAGGCCTGAACCCTTTGACATCTTGAAGGACATTAACCCGCTTATACCATGGTCACTTGCAGACGAAAATAATTTATAAAACTACTAATTTATAATTTCCTACATTTTGTGACCAAAATAAAAAAATGTACTTAAACAACAATTTCTTTCCCCTAGCAACACCTGAGAGCTTGACTAAAAGCTGGAATAGCCATTCCAATCCCATAACGTTCTTAGGGAATGTAAACATTGTTCAGTTCTCCAGTAAATAGGACGGGCCATAGATACGAAGTCACAATGGTACAAAAAAACTAGCCTGCTCAGCACACTTTCTTAGCGGATTTATCAATGAAAAGGCATGAAGACGAGGGAGATGGACAGTCATGTGATCAGACTATAAACCTTTAAGTTAACATGAACAGTCATCTGATAGAAAGCTTAGTTTTAGCAGACCAGCTGTTTGAATGAACATAATAATTCCCTCTTCTGCACTACGAGGTCACAGATGTGAAACAGAGCTGTCCGTGCCCTGCAGGTGCTGGGCATGGACAGGATAGATATATAGATGACAAGATATATAACTAAAAATATTGTCCCATATTCCTCTGATTTAGTTTTTAAAAATGTACATGAATAATGACATACAAGACAAGAAGTTCAAGAGTTCCTCTGACGCTGTCTTTTCTTTGAAAATTAAAAGTGTTTCCTCTTCATTTAATATAAAAAAATATATATGAACAAAAACAAAGATAAAGATACAGTGCGACCAGACGTGATCTTTTGTTTTGAAAATTAGAGCACAGCGCGGGACATCGCTGTTGCCTCCTGGAGGTCTGTATGGCAGAGGTCTGTATGGCAGAGGTCTCCAAGCTGCAGCCATACACTCTTGTTAAAATTGTAAATTGAGTTTGGTGTGAAAAAAATTGGAGATTCCATTTTTTTACCGCATGGCCCAGCCCTAACCTGACCTTTAATATATAACAGTGTGACTATGAACCCATGGTTTTATCCTCATGAGCGCAGTCTCATTATTTGATAGCCATACTACGTATACGGACAAAAAAGATAAAGGGTGTTAATTAAATATGACTTTAAGCCTATTGTATTAGTGTGGGAAACAAAAGGATCAATGTGAATTACAATGGATCATTTCTGTTGTCAGAATTTCCCTTTTTAAGGTTTTCTGTGGGAATTTTTTCCAGAAAAGGCTTAAAAGTCGTCACAAAAGAGCCATGCGTTGACTATGTCTCTGTTAGACTGACTAAATCAAAAACATCTTGGGCTGGATAGCTCAGTGGGTTACACCACTGATTTGGTATGGGAGGCCGATGGGTCAAATCCCAGTCAGTAGTGTCTCAGTATTAGGGCTGGGCGATTATAGCAAAAATCAAAATCACAATTAATTGTGCTTTTTACCTTGATTACAATTAATGAATGATTATTCCACCTCCTACCTCAGACTCTGTTTGTTCTATAAATATTTGTAGAATTTTAAAACGAATAACTGAGAGGAAAATGCAGAGATTAACAATTTAAGATGATTTCTTGAGACAACTAAAATCAAAATACACAACTGAAATGAAACTACCTGGCTGCCTATCACATGACTACACAGCTAGTAGTTTGTTTTTAAGGGGGTGGTGCATTAGTAGAAAGAGATATTACAAGGGAAAAAATGGAAATAATTGACATGGCAGGTTTTTGTCAGTTATAGACTCTAAATGTTGGTTTCGGTTGTTTTTAAATTAATTGCCCAGCTCTACTCAATATCCAGTTTGGGCCCTTGGGCAAGTTCCTTAACTCCTGGAACACCTGTCAGATGTACGTCGCTTTGGATTAAAGCATCTGCTAAATAAAATTGTAACATCTTATTTTGATACTTAATTCAAAATTGCAGTTATATTTTCCTAAATTATAAATGAATAAAGATGCTCTTTCTCAAAAAATTGAATTAAAAACACATAGAGGTGCATGGCCTGCAAGTCAACAAGTGCTAAATTGCAGTTGCCTCTTACTGTATGATGTTTAGGCACAAGGCTGTTAAGTCCTGTATGGGAAACTTTTGAGGTTTAACAGTGTTTAAAAAAAGGATACTGCCCAGTCCTTAGCCAGGCACAATAAAGCATAGCTCATCCACATACTGAAGACTTATTGAAAAGCTATTTTTGTAAACTGGTTGTGTAGGATCTCCAGTGAGCCTGATACAGAAACTACACAAAGGGTTTTGTGTCATAGTTGTTAAGGGGGTAACCTGAGAATAAATGTGACACTGTATATGGGAGAGCCTCCATGTTCAGTGTTCTTGAAAAGCAACTCCAATGCTTCTTCTGTCCAGGATGGAGAGGATCAAGGCCTAGACGAGGATGGAAAACCCAAATTGAAGCGCCGACCTCGTCCCGAGCCGCTCATCATCCCTCCTCACAAACCTTCCACCTTCATCCCTCCATCCTTGTACCCCAGCATCACCTCCTACCAGAGCAACCTGCGCTCTCCTGTTCGCCTGCCGGATAACCCCCTGACTCTGCCCCCGTACACACCTCCACCCATTCTATCTCCTGTACGTGAAGGCTCTGGACTCTACTTCTCCACCTTTCTCACTAACATCGCAAGCAACCAGATCCTTCCTCCGCCGGTTACGCCCAAGTCTGCTTCACGTAGTCTGCTACGCTCAAGTAAGTCAGAGGTGCTGATTCTGATATGATGTACTAACTGTTTAAGAATTAGTTATGCAGCGCCATCTTCTCTCTTTGTACAAAAGTGCAACTGGGCTATCTTTTCTTTTTTTGCACAAAATTTATACGGTTTGA
The DNA here is from genome assembly GCF_018320785.1 of Cheilinus undulatus. Lineage (NCBI taxonomy): Eukaryota > Metazoa > Chordata > Actinopteri > Labriformes > Labridae > Cheilinus > Cheilinus undulatus. The sequence goes on along the minus strand of NC_054878.1, from coordinate 32,033,905 downwards.
ATTTGAGTCTGATTGAGATGCCTGCATGCTAGAGAAAACAGAAAACAACTTCATCTGGTCCTTCTGTTTAAATTTCAGCAAGTTCAGAAGTCACTCCCCCTGTTCTGCCGCTGATCACTGATGCTACGCCCGTCAGCCTTGAGCCGTGAGTACACACGTGTAAACAGATGTCTTAGCTCTTCAATGTCTTCTCATAAAATATAAACCTACTGTATAATCTCTTGTGTCATACTTGTGCAGGCGTATCAACATCGGGTTGAGGTACCAGGCAGAAATTCCTGAGTTGCAAGATCAGCTGTCCTCCCAGTTAGACCTGCACAAGGCTGATCTGGTTTGGCTCCCCGTGGATGAGTCAAACCTTAGACCTGGTGATGAAGAAAGGGGTTAGTATGTCAAATTCCCCTACCCATTCACTGGTTGTCAAAATTTATCTTTTGCCACAGTTACTTTGTTTTTTTCTTTTTTTCTTTCCAACAATGGTCGTTCTCCTCTTTTTGCTTAAAGTTAAGAATTTGATGAACATGGCTTGCTCCAGCGTGCTCAGAGGTGGAGGAACCAACCAGGAACTGGTTTTTCACTGTTTACATGAATGTGGAGGAGACTTCCTGGTGAGTATAATGACTCAAATGCACACGACAGGATTTTTTAGTGAATAATCATTGATGTAGGTAATTTTTTTGCCTACTATAGCTTAAACATGCCGCACCTTTCTTTTTAAAGGCATTGTACATGAAACAAAGTTTTTGTTAAAATGATAACAGTCAGGATTTTGAATTTAAAGAACTCTGATAGGAAGCACTCCTCTTGTTAAAAAAACAATCATTCATGTTGTTTTGCAGGACACACTGGGACGTGTGATGCTTCAGGACCCTGTTTTCCCCCCAGGCCATCACCTGACAGGTTATCACTACTCAGGTCAGGGTTTTTTCTTCATCTTTCATTTACTTCATTCTTCTCTGATTTCTTACCTCTCTTCAAACACGTCCTAACTCCCTTGGGAAAGCAAACTATAAATTATGCTGATTTACTCACAGGCTCCGACTGCTGGACTGCAGAAGAGAAGCGTTACTTCAATAAGGGGATCACTGCTTACAGGAAGGACTTCATTATGGTGCAGAAACTGGTACGATCATTAATTTCAACTTGCAGGCTAAATGATTACAAATCTATAAAAAACATTAAAATGTTAATAAAACTGCTCTCAGCTTTAATATGACTTATTCAAACAAACACACCCATAAAAGCCAGCTTTTTAAGTTGTTTCTATGCATTTTACAACATGAAGCCAGAATCAGATGTAATGGAAAATGTCCTTTGGCAAACAAGGTACAAGGCAGCTCTGCTTCCATTCTGTTTGACAGGAAGTAACAGGATTTATGGGAAATGTGGTTTTGATTTAATTGAAACATTAGCTACAGTAGAATTACACTAAGGCTGTCTCTCATGTTTATCATCACTGATACTGAGTGTTATATGCAGATAAATGACTGGATGGTAAAGTAAAGTCTGTGTGCTTTGCTGGATTCAAAGGTGCGGACGAAAACCGTGGCTCAGTGTGTAGAGTTTTACTACACGTACAAGAAACAGGTGAAGATTGGACGCAACGGGATTCTCACCTTTGGCCCTCCAGATTCCCCTGTGGAGAAGCATACGGAGGCTGTGGTGGATCTAAAGGTAGAGTGGAGATAATTTGGATTGAATCTAGCAAACTGCAAGAAGCTGTTTAAACCTAGCTGATAGAGTGAGCACCCAATGAGACTACAGTCCTGGTGACCAAAGTGAATTCAAGTCTGACCTTTGACATTTGCAGAATGTCATCCTCAGCCCTCTTCTTCCAACATACTTTGCTGTATGTCGTTGTTCTTTTAAATAAAGAGGCAGAAGTGGTCCAAAAATACCTTTAAATAATCACAGCTTCCCATTAAGGTTAAAGGGGATAAAGGAGAGAGCTTTCGAAGGCCCTTCCAAGTGGGGGGACCATGGAGGCCAGGAAAACTATGGTCCATTGGAAAGTTTATCAGTGATAACCATATTTTAATTTAAACCTGAATAATAACCGCTCTTATCAAATAAACAAAAAAAGACTTTTATTTATTTATGCTAGGGTATATTATAGCATTTTAAAAAATGTAAGCTCCTGTTCCTAAAACATAATTACCTTTACATAACCTATAATACATTTTTTGGCTTAAAATTTTATGGGTACACTGACTAAACCACTTGGAAAGTAATGTCAGACTTCATGGCTAAGGCATCATGCCCACAAACCTCCAGAGAATAAGTAGAAGGAATTTAAATAAAATCAAGGGAAGATTGATTAAAATTTTTGAAAAGAGGGAAAAGATAAAAACTAAAAAAAATGGTTAAAAGTGGCAAAAATGGGTTAAGACAGGTAAGAAGGGTCAACAGTTGGGTGGAAAAAAGTTATAACTGATTTTAAAGTGGTAAAATGGATTAAAAATGTCAATAATGGGTTAAAAACTGTAAAAATAAGAAAAAAGGGGCAAAGTTGGCTAATGAAAGGAAAAAATGCGTCAAACATTTGGTATAAAAGTGTTAAAGAAAATGGATAAAAAGTGGCAATAGGTAGAAATAAAGTGGTGAAAAGGTGTTACAGAGTGGTGAAAAAGGGAACAAAGTGGCAAAAATTGGATAAAGGTGGCAAAAAATGGGTTAGGACAGACAAAATTGTCCAAAAATGGTTGGAAAATTATGAAAAGTGGTCAAAAAATATGTTAAAGATGTCAAAAACTGGAAAAATGGCAAAATGGGAAGAAATAAAGTGGTGTAAAGGGAGTGGCACAAATAGGTAAAAAGTGGTCAGAGTGGTCCAGAAACAAAAATGGGGAAAAGCGGCAGAAATGGGTTGAGAAAGGCACAAATTACACAAATTGAGCAAAAATGGGTGGGTGGGTTTGTGAAAAGGACTTGAAAAGTGGAAAATGGGCAACAAGTGGCAAAAAGGGGGAAATCAGGCAAAAATAGGAAAGTTGAACATTAGACTTACTTTTCATCTCCACAATTAAGTAACTGTTAGCCAGGATGCTTGCACCAATGCAAAAACACATATATTGATGTCATCAGTACATCACTACTGGGCGTCGGTCCCAGGGCCTGATTGTGACACACTGAAAGTGTTTAAATGTATTACTTTATGCTTTTTTTGTTTGATTTGTTACTTAGAGTTCACAGCAGTCCAAACTGACTCAAGAGGAGGCAGAATCAGACGACAAGAAGGCTCTTTCTAGCGACTTTGATAGCAGCCATCAGGCCAGGGTCGCTCAGTCACTACAGGCTCATGACTATGTAAGTATTATTTATTACACCTGGTTAATCCATGTGTGCACCATGGAGAAGGAAATACTTAAAACTTAAAATGTGTTTTTTTTCCTCATTTTTTATTCTTTGGTCCAATTTTGTTGTTTTCTTATTTGCCCTGTATAAACCACCATGTGGCAATTATGGTTATCCATCAACATTGTTTTTTCACTTCAACTATAACGTTGCTAGTCTTGTCTCTATGTGCACTATACTGCTCAGGGAGTTGCTTTGCTATTAGATTGTCTGGCACCGACAACGACTTAGATTCAGAGCAACTTACAAAGAAATCATTCTCATATTCTTTAGAAATAGTTTATTATAATATGTTGCTGGATTATATTGCATTTATATGTGCACAGTATTAACATTCAACTAACCTCTGTTTTCTCTTTTTGCATGTATTACTGTTTTCACAGGGAATAGTATTTCGTATGTATAACACCAATAAACATTAAGGACTCAAAGTATTTACCATGACAGCATGAAATGGAAAATGGTACTCAAGGACTGTAGAGTTTAAAATAGAAAATACAGAGTATTGCTGTTGGTTGGAATTTGTATAAGGGAGACTGGTTTAATTTTGATTAAAAAAAGGAAAATCATCACTAACATCAGCTCCTTTCCTCCAGGCTGGAACAATGGTGGTGCTCAAAGAGCCAGACACTTTGAACAAAGAGCTTCACCATCCTGTAGCACATCACAGGCCTCGAGCCGAGCCTGCAGCCAAGAAGCCAAAAGCACCAGCCAAACCTCCAACGGATCCTGATGCAGTATTTCCCTGCAAGAAATGTGGCAGGTACGCAACACTCCTCAACGGGAGTGACTTCAGTTGATTTTTCTCCCTGTTTTTTTTTTTTTACTTATTGCACTGCAGCGTGGCTCACCATCGAATGAATTTAAAGTTGTAGCTGAAATGGAAATTAATTTAGAGTTATTCTTACATGTAATACAGTTAACAGTCCCACTACCACTCATGAAAATATCTCGAGTTAATTTGTCAACAATCTGTTTTATTTTTGAGAGTTATAAATACAATAAAATCTAGACTATGGGTCACACCGGTATATACATGCAGTCTGTTTTGGGGAAAGAGGACTTGCACTGTATTCCTGCCTATTGAGTTCCATTGCGTTCAGCACAATCAACAGCATGCAGTGTCTTTGCACCTCTGAGTTTTAATATGGTAGTTGAGCTGTTTGCTGTTGCCTCACAGCAAGAAGGTTCCTGGTTCACTTCCCGGTCAGGGCCTTTCTGTATGGATTTTGCATGTTTTCCCCGTGCGTGCATGAGTTCTCTCCGGGTACTCCGGCTTCCTCCCACCACCAAAAACATGCTCATCAGGTTAACTGGTGACTCTAAATTGGCCGTAGGTGTGAATGTGAGTGTGCCTGGTTGTCTGTCGCTATATGCCAGCCCTGTGATTAACTGGCGACCAGTCCATCACAGGTGGGATAGGCTCCAGCTCCCACACAACCCCCTATGGGATGAGCAGTATAGAAAATGGATGGATGGACTTGGCGCAGCACTGTTACGCACAAGCTTGTGCAAATAACCAAAGTATACAAATAGGTCTGTTAGGAGAGGATGGATCTTTTCTTTTCCACTGCCTTTTTGTCTTCATTGACCATTTTGCCTCGTACTGTGAATATTATGATCATTGGAAAAATAAATACATCAAACTTGGAGGACTTCCACTGGATCCCACACTTGCTTATCCAGCTGATGTCTGCCCCATATTTTGGGACACAGAGTGCTGTGAAGTGTGGTGGCTCCACCCCTGACTTCTTCCCAGTTGATTCTAGGGTGAGGCAGGGGTGCCTCTTAGCCCCTTTGCTCTTCAGTACCTGTATGGACTGGGTAGTGGGGTGGGTTGGGCAGCGAACTGAAATGTCATTTGGCACTGACTGATGATGCTATGATCCTTGCGGAGACTGTAGATGTCCTTGTGGGGGCTTTTAACTTGCTGAGTGAAGAGGCTGAGGAATTGGGAATGCATGCTCCTGGCCAAAACAAAGATCCAGGCATTTAGGGATGCCTTTTGATGCTGCCATAGAATCTGTGTCTAAATGGTGAGACTGTGGAAGTTGTAAAGCAGTTCACCAGTTGCTAGCATAATCCATCGATCTACTGACTGTGAGAACAACCCCTGACTTAGACTCACGCATGGGGTGATGGGTTCACTGAGCAAGACAGTGTGGTGTTTCTGGTATGTGAGCATGTGGACCAAAGTCAGTCTTTTGGTCCTCCCGGTCTTACTATACTCCTGTGAGGCCTGGATGTTGACTGATGGCCATTGGCGCCAACTGGATTCCTCCGTGACAATTTCTCTTGGCCCATCTTTGGGTATCACTGGCAAGACCATGTGTAATACTGATGTGCTCAGGAGAGCGGGGATTGGAAGGGTGGGCTGCCTGTTACGGGTCCAGCAGCTGCACTTTTAAGGGGCACCTGGTGCACTTTCAAAGGCCTGATCCAGCTCAACACATACTGGTTTCCCAGGACTTGGGAACTGCATTGTGGAGGGGGCAGCCAGGAAGATACCTGGAGAGATGGGACATGGGCCTGGCACAGGCCTGGACGATGGCCATCAGGAGGCCAGAGCAGTACAGGAACAAATGAGTTATTTTAATGAAAACAAATGAACATGTACAAGGTCAAAAACATTGTTAATTTTGGCTGATTTCACAAAAGCCTAAAATAGTATGAGATGAAAAGGCAGCCAAAAGACCTGACTTAATGTTGAAGTGAGCCGCCTGATTCCCATCACTAAAAAGAGCTGGACATCCCATCCATACAGCTGGGCAAAGTTGTGCAAAGCAAGTTGTGTTTGTTGGTGATGCTACATGTTGTGTTTTTAATGGATGGAAAGGAATCTTTTTTGACATTTCTCACAGTCTGTCCTCATTTAACTTGTAGAGTGTAAGCACATAAACTGTGAGCTCTGATCATGCATTATTAACAACTTAGTCATACAGTGACATTCCACCACAAGTGTATGCCCAACCTTAGCGTTTTATTATCCTTTAGAATATTGTTGCTGGAGCTAGACAAGCTAGATGGGAGTGCTTCAGCATCCAAGATAATTCATTTTTCTGCCTCAGCTCGGGCTCTTGGTCTGCTTCCAAATTAGACAATAGGTAGTTGGAGTCAGCATTTCAAATATGGAAAACACCAATGTTTGGTTTCAAACATCCTGCTCAGAAATCAGTGGGAGATGTCACTGTACCAAACATGCATGGTCTTTCCTCATTCTCAGTTCACTCATAATACATGACACCCTGATGTATATCCTACTAGGACCCTGCATGTATGTAGGGGACATTGTATTTTGGCTTTCCTGCAACATATTTACATTTTTTCTGCTGTTAGAATTTTTGTATCTGAAATGTACATTTCAGATACAGGTGCAAGTAATGTACTTGAAATGTTGGGAGAATTTGCAATTAAATTTTAACAGATTTTGATGACATTTTATAGGGAATTTGTTTAGAAAGTTTAAAGAATTTGCCCTGAAATATTAAATTACTTTTCATTTGGAATTTTGGAGGAAATTTGCATATATTTTTGCATTTTCATAGGAATTTTGGAAATTTATTTGGATGTTTGGAGGATTTTGTATGAACATTTTCAGGTTTTCCATAAAAATTTTGAAAATGTCTTTGTGTTTTGGGGAATTTGTTTTGAATTTTTTTAAGGGGAATTTACCTTGAAATTTTAAATATTTTTAGAAGAATTTGCTTTAAAATTTTCATGGAAATTTGGGAATGTAATTTTTAATTTGGGGGATTTTGTAAGTGGAATTGCTTTGAAATTCTTATCATTTTCAATGAAATTCGGGATTATGATTTGTAATTTGTTTTGGGGAATTTGATTGATAATGAGCGGGCTTTGAAATTTTAACTTTAGATGTATTTAAGTATTTCCACTGATATTTTAGATAATCTCTTTGCAATTTTGGGGCATTTGTGTGGATTTTGGAAAGAAAAATTTGAAAGAAATTCAGAAGGAGGTAAATTTTACTCCTTTTCCTACCTCTTTTATTTGTAACATCATGTTATTTTATTCCCTGTACATTAGGGTGTTTTACAAAGTGAAGAGTCGAAGCGCTCACATGAAGAGTCATGCTGAGCAGGAGAAGAAGGCAGCAGCGCTGCGTTTAAAGGAGAAGGAGGAGCAGGCAGCTGCTGAAGCTCGAGCCAGGAAGGCGGCGGCAGCAGCAGCGACGGCGGCTGAACAGAAAGGAAACGACAACGGTGTTACGGAGGAGGCCGAGGGCAGCAGCCAGGAGGACTCGCCTGAGGGAGAGGACGATGATGACGATGAAGACTGGCACTGAGTAGACGGACTGGTATAGAAATGGATCTTAGCGATGAAATAAAAAATATTCTGCCCTTGAGTGAGCAGAGGGAAAGTCTTCCTGTTAACCTTCACACTCCTGACTTCACCTATGTATCTTTTAAATATTCAGAGGAAGTTTATTTTTTGTAAATGCACTTAAACTGTATGCTTCTGCTTTTGCCAATATTGTCTTTTTATATCTTTTATTTAATTGAATATGCACCAAAATATCATACACTTTCATGGCGTGGACTTCGTGGTTATGTGATATTCCATTGAAGAATCAGGAAGTCGATAAAACAGATGATCAAAGCAGTCTTTCACTTTAAAGTTGTGGCCTTTTCAAGTAAGTTGTGTTTAAATCCTCTTCTTTGGAAAGTACTGTGCAGAGCTTAGTAGATTTACATCAGACTTAGGGGTTGGTTATACAGTAATTTTTTACAACTAAGGGACCTTTTTGACATGGATTTGTACAAAAAAAAGTATATATGAGATTGCCATATATTTATGATACTGCATTTTGCAATGATTTAGGTAATATAAACTAATCATGTCAGCTGCAATAAGACTTGTGAATTGAAAAGTTTATTAAAATCTCTACTGTTCAGAGAAGAATGTGTTGTTTTTTTTACTAAGCTGTTGGCGTGTTGGTGTAGGACATTGTTGATCCAGCAGGTGGAGGTAGAGGTTCAGTTTGTGGCAGGATATTTCCTTCACACAAATATTTTAGTATGGATAACCACAAATTTATCTGTGTCAATAGAACTGTGTTGATTGACTGTGTCCCTCACACCAACATCTTTCATTTAAGTGAGATTTGCCACTTGAATATAGATCTAAAAGACTGGCTGATTTAATTTGCCAGCTGACTCTTCAGTCCTATTATTTTCAAGTTAAGGGCTTGATCTTGAGTCACGGAGGGTGTGGTGTTATTTGGCATTGATCAGTGGTGACATAACTCAGCCATTTACAGGGTGCGCTCAGTGAAGGCAAGTTTCGCCTTCAGGAGATGAGATGCAAGGCTTTTTCCCTTGAAATGAAAACACTCCTATTTCTGTCTCTCTGACAGGTTTGGTCTGTGACAGCTCTCATTCACCTTCCTGATCCTGCAGAAATTAGTCAGGAAGATGCTGTGTGATGCAAAACACACATCTGCTTCTTGAGGTAAAGACACTGACTCCTCTGCTTTCTGTGGTTGCTTACTTGTTTGGTTTCAAAGAAATAACATGAAATGAAAATGTAACTACTAAGGCTTCAACTTTGAATTGAAAGTGAACATGGCTTAGCAAGACTATTTGTCAAAAATATCAAACTAAAATGGGATCTTTTATTACATAAAATGTACACAGATTTTATCAGTTGCTTTGAAAGGACGAAATGATTTGCCCTCCTGTGAAAAAGCCTTATTTAACTTTCCAACATGACAATGACCCTAAGCACACAACCAAGACAACACTGGGTGGCTTAGAGACAAGTCTGTTAGGCCACGCCCACATGGAGACAAATTCAGGAGTATATGCAAAAGTTTTTTGTCGTATTGGCGTTTCATCCACACAGAAATGGCATGTCAGGAGGCCGTACTTTTGAAAATCAGGTTCCAGAGTGAACAAATCTGCAAACACCTATTGTTTTGTCTCTGTGTGAACAGCTAACTGCATCTTTCTTATACAATTATGTCATACATAGCATAGCCCACTAAGGCACATGCACAGGTCAAGCCAAAACAACAATGGCTGATAACAGGGTTGTGTCCGTGCTGCAGAAGCTACTGAGCTTATTATGGCTTTTACAGCAAAATCTGATGCTCTTTTACCACCACCGTGAACAACAAATGGTCATGGAGAACAGCATACACCAGATGTTCTTAGATCCACCGCAGAGAAGAACCAGAAGGGCAACCAGGAGAAAGTTTTGGGCAGTTTTTCAGTAATCTCTCTTTTGTTACATTTTCATGGCAGCGATACAGTGCCACTTAAGGTAGGCTCAGACTACGCAAATTTAGCCAGATTTAAGCCTGACTGCAACGTCGTAGTTCATCGTCAAAACTCAGGCCGATTTTAAGTGTTGGGAACGACCAACGGTCTTGTAGTGTGACATAATTAACGACATGTCCAAGACGCCCTACGACCATGATTCAAGAAGACTAGCATGTTGGAATTTTTCTTACATCATCGTCTAGTTTGACACCTTGACCTGACGTCAAAGACGTGAATCCTGGCATCTACCAACAGGAGATACATCTATACTTATCATCCATAATCCAGTCCTTAGTTGTTTCATATTTTCCTTTTTTTGAGCGAAAGTCCGCTTCAGTCACACAGAGCACTTCTGTTGTAGAGTGATTGACAGTCTTTGACCCCCCCGACAACCTGTGAACTTGCACTCAGTTGCGGAGACAGTGGTGACGTCAGCATGTGCTGAGCGGTCCAGATCACTCTTGTAGTGTGGCCAGGCTATCGGCCAAGACGGCACAAGATTTTGGTCACATAGCCTGACATGGTGCCATCGTGAACCACCAAAAAAATTGTGTAGTCTGAGCTGGCCTTTACAGGCTTGGCATATATACTAGAGCATTTTAGGTCATTTTCAGTGGTTCCGTTCTTACATGGACATCTCTTGAAAGATCCCGTGTTTACAGAAAACGTTTTCAAAATGAAACGGAAATATATTGTTTTTGTCTCCATGTGGACAAGGCCTGTATGTCCTAAATTGGCCTTGTCCACATGGAGACAAAAACAATATATGGCCCAGCCAGAGCTCTGACTTAAAACCGATCAAACATCACTGGAGAGACCTGAAAATGGCTGCCCAGCAACGGTACCCATCCAGCAAAGAAAATCTAAAATTCAATATTGAGGATAGGGGTTCATGAAACATATATTTAAATTACATGCTCAAATTTCTGAGTCATACTTGGACAAATTTTTAAAATTGCTGTCTTGTCTGTGGGAACAGCTGAGAACAACAACAACAAAAAACAGTTCACACCAGTTCATTTTCATATTCAAAATCTGTTGTATTATGTTTAAATTGAAGGGGCAGCCCTTTAGGGGTTAGGGGCCAGTTTAGGGCTTATCCATAACACAGTAAACCACACAAAACAGACAGCTAATCATGAACTGGCCAGTTTAAGAATATTTGAGTATTTTTTGTTTTTAGTTCAATACTTGGCTAATTCCATTTGGTCGTATAATAATTTATATTTGCATCTTATTTTGTTTAATGTCATGTATTTTAAAGCCCACTATATTATAAATGCTTTGTTTAGTTCTGTAAGACACTTTAAATTGCTGTATAAATGAATGGTGCTCTATAGTTTTGGTTTATCCTCTAGAATTATGTCTGCCTATTGCTGACATGCTGTCCATATTAGGGACTGAGCCAAGGGGTTAACTCTGTGGTGTGTTGGCTGTCCTCAGAGGGTCTTTTAGCCTGTGACAAAGCTTCAGAGGTTTAAGTATTAAGGATCAAATATCTTTCCTGAGCAGCAGGCCTGCTAATAAGGCCCCATTAAAATCAAGCTACATGGACATCGTAAAATAGGTTAGGGATAGGGGAGACGATGAAGACATTACAAGGAAGAGCGCTGTAGAGGGATGGAGACGAGGGCAAAATGCTGGATCAATGTCACTAAATGTCTGGAAGACGAATGAAAAGATCGATGGCTCTCCTTCAGCAAGGCCGAAGTTAAATCTGAGGTAAAGCAGAGATGTACATTAAGATAATTTATGTTCAGCCACCTGGCTATAAAACTTTGATCAGTTTCAGGGCGTGACCTGTGAGGCTGCAGGTCAATGTCATTCCTGCAGTAAGTACAGAGGAAGATACACGAACAGCATGGTTATAAAATGACATACAGATACTAATCTCCAACAAGCAGTAGAGCTCATTGCAGCTTTCTCTGTTGCTACATACAGATTCTTTGAGATGAGTTTGAGATAAGGATTTGATTTATGTGTATTCTTTTAGAATTTCTTTAACATAGGAGAAGTTTCTGGGACTGCTTAATGAAAACTCATTTGAGATAAAAAATACAGTTTGGATCTTTGAACAGCTCTTAGAGCTGAGGTGCTGTTAACTCTGCAGCACATTCACACAATAAAAATGGCAAACTAAAATACGAGGGACTGTTGATGAGACCCTTAGCCATGGAGCACTCAAAACACAACGTTGATAAACAGCCTGAAATGTTTTTTTTTTTTTCATCTTTATAAGAAACATGTTCATAAATAAAACCATAAGATTGCAAATGCCATTACTGAATGCATCTGCAAAAGTAGAAAAGCACTATGAGAGCACAGACCCCTGCCATCAGCCCTCCCTCCCTATCTCTAGTGAAGAATCCTTTAAAAACATTCCTGGATCCAGACGATGATTCGGATCACTCCCAAAATCTAATTTGCCGATTACTCCCTCCCCGGTGGGGTGGAGCCACGGTGAGGCAAAGCATTGTCTTCGCTACGTGTGGACTGTCATGGCAGAAGCACCCATGGTCTCACCGGATGGCTGAAAGTCATGGCAGAGGGTGAATATTCCTCTATTCCTCCCAGCATTGTGAGTATTCTCGCTACAATTTGCTGTCATTCTTTCTGTTACGCTCCGACTTGTCTCCTCGACCGGGCATGTGTCTTTCAAACTCTGTAAACTCCAAAACTTTGAATAAGTTACTCATGTCCGCCATCTCCTGGTGTAAAGTGGTAACGGCGCAGACCTCTGCCATTAGCCCTATCTCCCAGTAGTACAGAATCCTTTAAAAAATTCTTGGATCCAGACCGTGATCCGGATCACTCCCAAAATGACATTTCTGACATTTCATGAACATTTCATGAAAATCCTTTTTGAGTTATGTTGCTAACAAACGAAGAAACAAACAAACCCGCCCGATCACATAACCTCCTTGGCGGAGGTAATGATAAGTAAATTTAATTGTTAGGTGTTTTTTTAGTGTTTTTGTAACTCATCCCATAGGAAGCCTATAACGGCGTAAACAAAACACCAACAAATCTTAGTAATCTGTATGCATGAGAAGGTATTACAAGTGCACAGGAAAGCTACTATTACATATAAAAAAATGAAAGTGTAGCCGGTCTGGATATACACTCTGCTCTGCTACCAGTGTTTGACCTCTGCGTTTTGTTGTGATGAAAATGATTTTGAAACTTGTGTCACAGTTTGTCATTAAATAGACCGGTGGGTCTTGAGGTTGGACCAGATGAGACTTACTGGTCTAGATGAGAGGTTGTCAACTGGTTAAGCCTCAGGACTGTAGGGAATCAGCCATGTGGACAACAAATGCCACAGAAAGCCCACCAGTATTCGAAGAAGGACACACAACTCTTCTCCTGCCTCAGAAGGACGATACAAGCCTTGCACTCCTAAAGCTGAATCTTGATGCCACAAGACTTTTAACTTGCTGGAACTGCAGAAGGGAAATTAACAGACTGACATCCACTCATTGTCATTGGACATCAGACTCTTATCACACACAGTGACCACAAGTAAGAGGCTTTTATCTGGGCAGAAAATCCAGTAGGAAGCATTTCATTTGCATTCAATGAAAGCTGCATTTGTTCTCTTATTGTATCTGCTTATGTGTTGTTGATTTGTTGTGTCTCGTCCACATTTATCCAGTGCAGTACCTTCATTTACACAAACATTAGCGACTGCCATCAGAACTTAAGTCCGGCTACTGGGTTTCGGTGTCTTTAAGAAAAAAACACATTGTACACCTTCTGCTACATTTTTTTCCTTAGGCATACATCTGTGATCCACTAAAAATGGCATTGCGACCTACTTTTAGGTTCTGACTCATCAATCAACACTCAAAGCTTTAGGTAAAGATAAGAATAATCCATTTTAAAAGTAATCGGAGGAATTTAAACTTTATGAAACTGAATGATATACTTGTACATCAAAAAATAATTTGAGTGTTTAGTAATATGCTTCTCTGACATTCTGACATTTCTTGAAAATTAAAAAGTAATCATTTGACAGCCATATTTACAAGGCATACATCCATGCTTCTTTGTCTGTCTTTAAACTTCTAAATCATCATCTTCCATGATAAAGAATAAAATCTGCTTCTCTACAACCTTGCCTAACACAGCTGTAGGTAACACACACCATCCTCTTAGCAGTGCTTACATCCAGCTGTCCTTGGAGCTGAAGCTAAATTGCATCATGTAATGACTATGGCAGCCATATAACTGACAAACCACTCAGCTCAATTTCAATGCACAGCCATCGGCCTTGAGGGATGTGATCCTCTGCCACTGACCTCCTGACCTGTGACACTTCTTACTTCGATTGGTTATCTTTCCGTCATCTCATCCTCAGCATTTTACCACCAGGACCAGTAAAAAACACCCTCTGCTCCTCCATCCCTACACAGTGTTTCACATAATGGAATTAAACCCATCCGTCAGTATTTCAGCTGCAGTCAGCAGCATTACTCTTTCACAGTTATGCAAATGGACCTCGACTCTGGTCCATTCATCCCTGGCACAGTGAGGTTTTGATGCCTTTAGAAATACTGAGCTGCTGCTGACTGACACTGCCATGTTGGGTGGGCTCCTTTTAATGGAACATATAGATCTTAGCCTCAATCTGCACCTTGAAGTGTTGCCTCTGCTTTTGAGCGAAGAGGCTCCTCACCTTGCTGTCATCCAAAGCAAGACAAAATTATTACCTCGTGCAGGCAGTCAATCAAGTCTGCCCCGAGGGACAATTTGAAATTCAAGCAGCTCAAAGAAACTGGCAGATATCAAAGGCATTAGGCTTATTCTTTTCTAGTGAGAGTTAGCAGGATGAGAGGATCGATACCACTCTAATGTCTGTACTGTAAGGAATGCCAGAAAGCCGTTAAGCTTCATTTAGGATTAAGAATGGAAACCCTGAAGAAAAAGTAGATAAGGAACCATTTAAAGTTCTACAGTAAACCTGAATCAGCACCTTTAGATCTGACATGTTTCTTTCTTATGCTAGCATTTTTTAGGGCTGGTGACTGCAAAATGAATCACTTTATCCCGTCATATCAGTACTTAAAAGAGTTGTCTCTTGTGTTTTAAGAAGAAATTACACAACAAAACTGTGGTGAAAGGGAGGATCTTTCAAATCTATAAGAATGTTCTCCTTCAGAACAGTTGGCAGTTTTGCTAGCTTCTTTTTTTCTAAACGTTATTTTTCTTCTCTCATATCCATTTTAATCTCAGAATGTCTTACTTTTTTCCTCGTAGATATTTAACTTTAATGTCAGTGAATATCTCCATTCGTGTTTTATACGTTTTGACAGAATCTTAAAAGGAAAAAAATCAAAAAAACACTTTGGGTCTAAATAGCTTACGTTTTTATTAGTACACATTGTATGGTGTTTTGTTTTTTTAAGATTTATTTTGAGGCTTTTTTGCCTCCGTTAGAGATCTGACAGTGGGTAGAGCTGAAAACAGGGATGAGAGCATGAGGAATAAAGTGTGGGGTAAGTGCTACAGGTGGGACTTGAACCCAGGCTGCCCATGTACAAGAGGCACGATCTGACCACTAGGCTATTTGTGCCCCAACTGTTGTAATTTTTATAACTTATGTAGTTTAATTAAATAGAGGATGAGAGTCATTCATTAGAAGGCATATTGCTGATCGGACTGACATGCCAGGTAGCTGCTTGTCAGGAGGTCTAATTCTTGCCTCAGCTCCAGCTCTTTGTCTGGAGTTAAATTAATAAAAAAAGAATTGATAATACAGAAATGTCCACCTTCTGGAGAATTATGTTCATTTATGCACTCAGTACTTGGTCAGGGCTCCTTTTGCATAAATTACTGCATCAAAGTGATGTGCCACTGACCCAGTCTGTGGTACTGCTGGGGTGTTATGAAGCCCAGTTTGCATTGATAGCAGCCTTCAGCTTGTCTGTATTGTTGAGTCTGATGTCTCTCATCTTCCTCTTGGGGATTCTCTATGGGGTTCAGGTCAAACCAGTTGGCTGGCCAATCAAGAACATTAATACGATGGTAAAGTCAGCAGTCTTTCCCATGATTGTGGTTGTGTGTACTGAAGCAGAGTGAGAGAAATAACTGACAAGAATTTGGACTTTTCCACAATTTTCTGATATTTTTATGGTGATGACTGAAGAAAGTCTGAGCTGTCTCTGTCAAACTAAAAAGCACATGTTGTTTTTGTTATCAGTATGGTTTAGACACATTTTACATTACCTCAGTCATAAACTTTTTTTTCCAGAACTTGCTGAAGTTTGGTTATCATGGCATTAATGCCTATTGTATTGGGCTCTCAACTTCAACTTGTAATTTGGAGAGATGGCTTTCAAGACAAATTCAAACATTTAAGTCAATTGGCCCATTTGAACCCTAATTAATAATGCGAGAACCAGGTGTGGAGGGCCAGGGAATGAGAATTTAATCCACCCTAAATGCTGAGATGGCTTTGGACGGCAGTAGATCACTGCAGCAACAATATTCTGGAAGCTGTGCCAGTTTGCCATCTTCCTTCCCATTAAAGTCACTTTTTGTTTATTAGATGACTCTTCTTTTGTTATGATTCAGCAGAAAGCAGCTTGTGAAGCCACCTTGCTGATATTTGAATTGATCTGATTTTGAAAGTGAAAGTGGCTGTGGAGCTGCCAAATGCTCTTGCTCACTGTAAGTGCTTTTGATTCAGTCCTCATTTCCTGACTCCTGCCAATCTTCCCATGAGAAACAACAGCTTCTGGCCCATCCTCAGTGCTCCCTTTAGCCACCACTAAATCAAAGACAGTCCATAAATAAGGACATTATTTAGTGCTTACAGTGCAATAAAACAGGATTGCTTCACCTCTTTTTAAGGTAATAAAAATAAGTAATGTAATCTGTATTACTGTTAAGCAAGTAGCAGTGTTGTGAGAATGCTGTGGAGCCCAAAGTCTCTCAAAAAAGGGTGAACCAAATAGAAGCCAGATGATGCTAATTTGAAGATTCAGTTGCCAAGCAACCCTGAACATTTTCTCGCACAGAAAAATCATCAGTGTTAATTCAGCTCCCACAGTGTCATAGTGTATTTCCCAACAGGTTTAGAAATTTTTAATCTAAATTTGACAGCTATTTTCACTCACAATTAAATCACTATAACTCATATTTTTTGTTACCATTAATCGCTTAAAGAAAATTGAGTTATTTTGCTTTGCGTGCCCTTTTCTTGATTGATATCTGCTGCTGTTGCTAATAACATGTTAGCTAGCAGATGCTAACGTTAACTGGCACACTAGCATGCTAACCATAGACATAATGTATGTAGACGCTTCATTGACTGTTTGCCCACTGCCATGACTTGTCAGCGTGTCCGCCATGTTGCCAGGGGCAAGACTGCAGCATACAGCATACGTACCATGAGATTTTCTGAATAAGAAATACTTGTGTTCACATAAAATTAATTTTGAGTCATCATTTAGTACTCAATGGTCTATATTCATGTATGCAGCAACTATGGCATCCACTGCAACCAAAAAAATACCGAGGTCTGTAAAATAAAAACATTTAAACTGAGAGTAAGCACTGAATATATAGAATAATATGGGCAGATAGATTAAGATGAATTAATTTGTGGTCTGAGTGTTTTTTATTATCGATGCTTACATGAATAGATCACTGTATTTAAAACAATTCATTAAAATCAATTTAATGTGATTGTGCATTTTGTTCCAAAAACTCACATAGGCTACTCCTCATCTCCTTGTATTGCCTTACTTGGGGCGGCAGTAGCTCACTCTGGAAGGAGTTCAGCTGGAAGGAATTGGGCTGGAAAGAGGAAGGTTGCTGGTTTGAGTCCCGGTGGGAGTGCAGCTGGACTATGGCCTGGTAGCTGGAGAGGTTACATCACATCCCAAGCACTGCTGATGTGCGCTTGAGCAAGGCACTGAACCCCCCAACAGCTCATGGCAGGGCTTAACAAGAGCAGCAAGGCCATCACTCTATGTGTGTGTAACATGTAAAAAACAACAGAGTGTAAACTATGGCAATGCGTCTACATATATTATGTCAATGATGCCTATAGCACCATTATGGTTTACTGAGG
Organism: Cheilinus undulatus; assembly: GCF_018320785.1. Taxonomy (NCBI): domain Eukaryota; kingdom Metazoa; phylum Chordata; class Actinopteri; order Labriformes; family Labridae; genus Cheilinus; species Cheilinus undulatus. Next base: position 32,016,190 of record NC_054878.1, on the reverse strand, counting down.
GTGTAAAATTTCTATTGTTCCACACTCAGCTCTTGGACACTTCTGAGTGAATCAATGGTGCATTGCATTTGAGTACACTTCTGCCGCTGCGCTTGCGCAAATGAGCCGTTGATCCGGTAGTGACCAACCAACTCGATATGGAAGATGCTAAACAGCACGTTGGCCTTCTCGATGGGAAATTTGAGGATAAAACAGTTGATCGACATAAAGTATTATGCACATTCTGCAGGAAGGAGTTTTCTTTTCACCGAAGCACTTCCAGCTTAATGGAATAAGCATATATATGGCACGTATATTCCCTCCATTCTTGAGTCTGTTTTCTTATGCAAAATGAAACGCTATTAATATAGGTTAAAAATAAATGATATTTAATCATGATTAATCAAAATTCATCCACAACAACCCTGTGATTAATCAGATTAAAATTTTAATCGTTTGACAGCACTAATTCATACATGTTAACACACCACTGATACAGCAGCAGGAGAAAACTGGAGTCAAGTGTCTTGCTCATGGATACATTGACCTTGCGACTGCAGGAGCTAAGGATCGAACCAATGACCTTCTGGATGAGATAAGACTGCCTATCTATCATCACAGAGCAACAACAGCTATAGGAAAGCATGAATTTATCGGTTTTAGGCTTAACAGGCCCCTTTTTAACTTCCAAATCCTTTAGTGTTAAAAAAGGAGTTAATCTTAGCCACTTAAAGTGTTGGTTTAGCAGATTTAGCTCTAGCCTCTGACTGTTTGCGTTATGTTATAAACACATTCGTAGTTAAACAATTCCCAAGGCATTCATAGCTTCATCTATCTTGCCTCATTTTAAAGATATTAGTTGAGAACAAACGCTCCACTGAACTCAGTTGATATATGTAAGACTACATCAGCATGTTTCTTTCAGTATGGCCATGGGGACGTGTCCCTCATATCCCTGAGCAGACAGTTTTTAGCGTGGCCAATGTCCTGTTCCATCTTGCTATGATTCAACAGCAGATCTGATGGCTTCTGAATCAGTCATCCATCATAAAGTCATCAACATGCAGCCTTCTCCTCTCAGAAGGGACGAGATGAAGTGGATGGGAGGCTCTGATTTATCTCTGTGATTCACTGTTTCCTGTCTTCGCCTGTTCGTCCCGCTCCGTTTGTCTCACCTGCACCACCTCCACCGACGTGATTAAGCTTCCCCTCGTGCTCCCCGACGTGATGGAGTGTCAGCCTACATCAGCCTTGGTCTAAACTGGAGGATGGCTTCTGATTTGTTGAAATCAGGAGATTGTGCAGCGTTATGGCCCTGTGATCGATCCAGGCACGCAGCCAGAGGTCCATTAGTGAACAAGCTGAGCTGAGAGCTGCATGATGAGGGACCTGAGCTGCTTCTCGGAGGGGCTTTCCTCGATCTTTAACATTATTCATTAAAGTATAAGCAAGGTTTCTAGCATGAGGTTATACATTTATGAGATCATATATATCTATATAGGTCTTTTAATCTTATTTATTAAAGAGGAACATTACTTGTTAAGGTGAATCCTTTTTAAAAAATGTATCTATTTCATTCCCAGGGATAAAAAATTTACTATATGTTTTACATTTTTGGAGGGTGATTCAGTTGTGATATACATTAAGGAGAAAATGATGAAACTTATTTCAGTATTTTTTATGATCCCCCTTAAATACCCTGTGCAGTTTTTATCTGGTTTCAAAACAGAAATAAATACAGACAACTCTTTGTGACCCACACAGTTAGAAGACTAGTCATTGCTTCAGCCAGTAATGTTCCTGTCCTTTCTTTTTTGGAATTCCAGACTTATGTGCAAGTCCTGGCATGGCTAACACCGTGACATTACTGGACTAACAGCTATATGGAATCAGCACGCCTTTTAAGTAAATAATAAAAAAGGCTCACACAACTAAAAGATTAATTTTGTTGTTTTCGTAAGTAATATCCAGTTTTATGTTTTGCTATAGCACTTGGTTAGCATTGCTCCAATTTTGGATGGATAAACTCTATGGGCCCCCTCTTTTTTCTGGGCCACAGAAAGCTTTCCCCCCTTTTCCCCCTTTTGGAAGACCCTGAATGCACGTAAATTCTCTCACCAGGGGTCTCTTAATCAAATCAAGAACTAAGACTGCTCAGCTCCTCCTGCCTCCATTGCTACTTCTGGTTTTGAATTTAGGACTCTGTTCAATACAAAAGTGCACTCTAAGATGTATTAACTAAACAGTAAACCTCTGTTTTTGCTCTATGAATCAATTGGATATTAAGAGGGAGAAAAACTGTTATAAGAGGTTCCTAGTTAAGGTTGCAAGCAATCCTTGAGAAGAGCTGTCACGTTTTATTTAAAACTCTGCCAGGATGGAATAAAAAAACAAAACAAAAAGAAAGTAATCTTAATTCATAAACAAAGTATTGCAGTTACATTCATGAAATAACCACATTGCTAGCATTACAGACTAAGAAACATTTCATAAATCAAACAGAAAAAAGGTCAGAGGTGTAATCCATGATTAAATCACGTAAAGCCCCATTTTAGAAGTAGTGACATGAGCGATGGCTCACTTTAGCTATGCTAGCTTTAGCTAAAGCTCACGTAGCTACCTTAGCTTCATATTTAACTTTACAAAATAAGATTAACATAGCTACATAGGTAACAGCATAGTTATCAGAGGTAAGTTAGCTTTAGCAAACACAGCACAAGCTATCATAGCTTTCTTAGCTATAGATTTAGCTATGATAGCTATCTAGCTATTTCACACAAATAAAATCTGGGTTTACGAATTTCGCAAACTGTAAAAGTAGTACAGCCAGACATCACTTAAGTAGCTTGTGTAGCTTTATGAATTGATTCATCTGATTTTATTTTGAAATTTTAGCATGAATTTTCATCCTGACAAAGGTGGCGTCTCACAGTAGCGGCCTGCAACAGCTGCTCTCTGAGGGCTGCAGCCAGACTTTCTTGAGTTGGCCTTTAAAGGGCCAAGACAATTCTGTGGGCGGGCCTGGCTAACATTACAAGACGACTGTTGCAGCTGTAAAAATAAAGAGTTTCTGTGGTTTTTGAAAACTTATGGAAATATTTATGGCAATATAAGTAATCAACTGAAATATGTTTATTGCATAGGAGTAGTCATTTTTAATTAATAACGACATTTTTGTATGAAAATTCTACATACTGTACCTTCAAATAAAACGATTAGTTCCCCAGAAATCTGCGGTTTGCCTGTTTTCTCCTGCTTTAATCTACATTTCATGGGGCTGTTCAAATGTGAGAAATCCCCCTTGTTTCTTTAAAGGTTTCATGTTTCTGAGAAACGCCTTTGTTGTGACTGGAGGTGCCTCGATACATAAAACATGACCACCTTTTGCACAACATCATGATCCTGACTCAGACCTGCAGGCTGGAGTTTTCTCGCCTTACTTTAGAGAGAACACAAACACCAATATTTTGTGGAAAACACAAACTTATTAGGGATTCATGAAGTTAACTTTTAAGCACCGATTCTGTTCTCCTCACCCTGGTTTATGCCTTTATTATACTTGACAAGAATCAATAAAAAGTGCAATATCATGAATTGCAGTTTTAATAGCAGATAATAATTTGAAAGCAGAGATTTACTGATAAACCAACTGTCTGCTGCAGCACTTGCTCATTTCTTTGTTTTGACACATTTACATGCAGAAATGAAGGAGGCACGACATAAATCTTCTTCCTGTTGCTCATTGCTATACCTGCGATCAATAACTGCATTTTCTCTGGTGCCTGGGAACGATCTAAATCAGACTTATTGCCTCATAATGACCGCACAGAAAGCTGTTATTTCAGTTTGTGTATTTTGCACCCGGCGTGTTAATGGACGAGACAATTCCTCAGTCCAAGAGGTCTTTCTGTGCTTACATATTCAAGTAAATACACTGCAGCAGTCCATTATTTACTGACTGCTGTACAGCTTTAACTTTCACATCTGGACTCCAACTTAAACACGGGGGCTCATTCTCTGAAGCCACACAGATTTAGTGTTTGGAGCAGTGTATGGACTTTTAAAACACATTATGTAATAAGAAGTTCTGCACAATCAGCAGCTTCATCCAAGGCAAGGCAACTTAATTCACTGAGCACCATTCACACGGACAGAGAAACATCTTACAACCTTTAGCAATTCACATTCAACATTGGCTCCTGGGGTGGGTGATTTGGTCTGGAGGCCAGTGACGGTGGCCACTTCCTGGTTCCCTCCCTGTTTCGGAAACGGCCCCCGTTTGAGTGTGACCCAACCATGGAGGCCTTACACCACCCCCCCTTACTCTCCCTTGGTCCCCCTCATTGACATCAACAAGGCATATGTCTGACTTCTGATTAAAGGTAACTCGCGAGGGTTGGACAGACTTCCTCCTCAAGGGTCTGGGAGTTGTCCTCCACAGAGTACCGACACACCCTTGCCTGGGTCTGGGGGCAGACAAGCTCATCTTGAAATATTAAATCTAATAACAAAAGCAAATGTATGCATGTATATATAAATATAACATTATATGGCTTTCTGGGAGTGAGGTGGCAGAGCTGATGTAGCAACCACTGCTCTGAGCGTACTCACTGGGGGGGCTGCCGCCGCATGGCTGGGGGTCTGCATGTCACTGCGGGCCGTTATACCCCTCAACCAGACATATCCACCCACTCTCGGTCCTTTCTTGGCCCAAAAATTTACATATTGTTGAATTAAAAGGAAAACTAAATGCAATTGGAGACATGTGTATGGTGGTGTGTAAGTGTGCTGTTATTATTGTATGCCTACTGTCATTGTTGTTATTATATTATAATAACTGTTATTTTTTAATACTACTACTACTATTAATATTATCATTTCAATTTCTGATATAATTGTGAGTCTAATTGTCCCCCCCCCCTTTTTTTTATTATTATTTTTTTATTTATAAGACAACTATACCTTCTTTATAACCGTCCCCCATTCCCCTTAACTTACAAGACTTGAGTAATTTATACTATGTAAGCCAGGACACCTGAACACACCATGGATTATCCAACACCAAACCATAATAATGTCTGTTTTTTTTTTTTTTTTTTTTTTTTTTTTTTTTAATATATGATTACGTGTTTTTTATTTTTCTTGATCAATCGATTTCATTTGTTTGGCTCTTTGGTTTTGCTTTTTTT